>NC_136929.1:23048799-33011299 GCF_949752795.1 Hyperoodon ampullatus
ATTTAATATAACATTCTAATAACATCCTAGTATCTTACTATTAAATTAAATAGTATCTTAGTATTAAATTCAACAAGCAACAATGGATATATGTAGTCTAATTAGTTTAAAGACTATTAGTAAGATTCTTATTGACAAAAATCAAATCTTCAACACTTTGTAAGAAATAAGATTTCTAAAAGAAAAGTCGTATTATCTAGGGCAGTTGGAAATGTGATTTTTCTCAATTGTGTGGTTCAAGGAATGGTGCTGATTTGTCATATAGAGATTTAGTGATTCAAGATCATACATACTTGATGGACACAAAGCCTAAAGCCATGTCACTTGCATGTTGCTTTCTCTGCCAGCAACTTTGTTTTGATTTAATCTATGAATTAATAAAGTCTGACCATAGCTGATGCAGATTTGAGATTAGTAATTAAAGTCTGAATAAGATTGTGGTTAAAAATAAATTACAACAGAAAAATATTCCATTCTTTTTCACAGGCTGCTATTTTACAGATAAATATCCATTTTATTAGATAATAACAGTTTAAAATATTATTTTAATAATAAAATGAATGCTTGCCTCTTTTGCAATTGCATATTCATGATGTTTTGTATTCTTATCATTTTATGAAATGAGAAAATAAATCTTAATTTCAAGTAAAATAATGTATTTTCTGTAACATATATATCATCTACTTAGGCTTATCTTTTGCCAAAAGATGTTTATAGTTATGTTTCTATTCACAATAGAAATAAAGGCCTCACATTATATTATGTAAAGTAGTCTATATTTTAGAATGTATTCATATAAGGCACTAGAGGGATTATAAATTTATAATTATAGGAATACTTATTAAGTATCAAATAAATAAGTGGAGGTCAAAACTATTACTTCCAGGGACTTCCCTGACGGTCCAGTGGTCAAGACTTTGCCTTCCAGTGCAGGAGGTGCAGGTTCAATCCCTGGTCGGGGAGCTAAGATCCCACATGCCTCATGGCCAAAAAACCAAAACATAAAACAGAAGCACTATTATAACACATTCAATAAAAGACTTTAAAAATGGTCTGCATCAAAAAAAATAAAAATCTTTAAGGGACTTCCCTGGTGGCACAGTGGATAAGGCTCCGTGCTCCCAATGCAGTGGGCCAGGGTTCGATTCCTGGTCAGGGAATTAGATCCTACATACATGACACAACTAAGAGTTCACATGCGGCAACTAGGGAACCCGGGTGCCACAACTAAGGAGCCCGCGAGCCGCAACTAAGGAGCCCTGGAGCCTCAACTAAGGAGACCGCCTGCCACAACTAAGGAGGCGCACCTGCCGCAAATAAGGAGCCTGCCTGCTGCAACTAAGACCCAGTGCAACCAAATAAATAAATACTAAAAAAAGAAAAAACAAACAAAAAACCTATTAGTTCCATTACATAGCTGACTAAGAGACATAAATGTGATCAATTATTTGGGAATGCCTAATCATAGGAACATTAATATGTAATACTATCCATTAATTTGTCACAATCAATGCTTGTTTTTTAATACATCCTGTATTGAAATAGTTTTAACACTGTATACCAGGTCCAGGAAATCCCACTCTGTCTACACACTTTACTTTAGCTTTGGTGCCATTTAATACTACCTTTTCCCCTCTACTATTTTCAGTCTAAACCAGTTATATTATTTCCCTCAATTGAACATGTATTGACCAGTTGCCAAAGTCAATTGACAAGTAAGCTTAATAAGATCAATCTAACAATTAGTTGGCAACTATTTTCTGACTGGTCACTTAAAAATAATATAATTAGTTTTTGTGTTGACATAGTATTTTTCCAGAGACTAAGTTAGAATACACAAATGATCTAAACTGAAATAATGCATAGTCTGAAAATCTACATAAGGAGCTTCCAGGGTAATTTCAGTTCTCATTACATGAATATTCTGATTTAAGTAGACTTTGTGACCATGAGAGTTTCCTCTCTTAGGCACTCCAGGAGTATATTAAGGGTCAAGTTTACAAAAGAGCCAACGTTATTTCTGAAAACTAGTAATACCTTATAGAAGAACGTATGGTATAAATTTTGGGGTTTTTTTTTAACAGGAGAGTACACAACATAGACTAGAATAGATCCAAACCAACTTCCTCTTTCTGCCTCTACCTTTCATATCATCCAGAATGGAAAAATACTGCAAGCTGAGCTGTGTTCTCAATACCATCCAGTGTTCATACACCAAGAGCTGCTGTGCTCAGAGGTAAAGATAAAGGGCCATTTCTTAGACATTCCCTTAAGTTTTCGAAAACTAGGATGCAGACACACTTTTCTAAAGCCTGCTTTTCTCATCCAGAAATATTCAGTACATTATGAAAATCCTCCCAAGTGCCCTATTAATAATAATGACTAGTAATAAACCAGGCTGCTTAATGACTACATAATAGTCCTTGGAAAATAAGTGATACTTTATCACAGATTTTCCCATATTGATTATGTTTTGTGCCTTTATGAAAAAAAATGTTTCAATAAATTCTCCAATGTATGTATCCTGGTTAAAAAAAAAAAAATTGCTGTACATTCTCCAGAATGAGATTGATGAGTTGTTGTATTTTTAGTTTTAGTAAATTTTCCAAATTGCTTTCTAAAACAGCTACTAACTCTTCACCCTTCACCCAGCAAGGTATAAGAACACTTTCCCCCTCACTCCTGCCAAAAATAGATATTATATAGAGGTGTATTATGATATGTTAGTTTGGTTAATATTAAGTAATAAGTCATGATGGCTCTAATTTGTATCCCTATTATCAGTAAGTTTGACTATGGTTCCAAGTTTGTGTTGACTATTTGGTTTTGTTTTACAGTAAAAGTTCTCTTAATATATCTTGTCCAATTCCCTATTAGATTTAGTTCCTTCCGTCACTATTTAAGTGTTCTTTGTATAGTATAAATGCCAAAACTTTGTCATCTCTACTGCAACAAAGTTTTAACATTTATCTCTTTACTTCTTATGTATACACTGAATTTAAAATTACATGTATTATTTATTTATAGCTAACATCCTAATTAACCAATATAATGACTCACCCTTTCTCCCATTCTTTTTACATAATTTGAAAATAGAGAACACATCTACTTTTCCAAGGTCATTTCACACCAAGATATAAAACTTGCCACATATCCTGCAAGGCTGACTATTTCTTCACTCTAGGAATATATCTGAAGGTCAAACAGATGTTGACTCTACTTGAGCTTGTCATTAGATAGATTAGGCCATTTTCTGCATCAGAGATAAGAAAAATAAGTTTTTACATGTGCCTTTGATTACTATTCTTTCCATCAATCACAAAAATGTCTTATCCATCTGATATTACTCTATCCTTTCTATCCTATGAAATTCTGGTATCCTTAATCAATCTGCTTCATTTTCAAAAGGTCAGTTGGATGATCTAAAATATGATACAAATGTATTCAAAGAATATCAATTAACATAAAATTTCTGAAAGTATGTTTAAATTACTTTTTCTCAGTCTCTGTAAACATAAATTTGCTAAAACATATATAATTATCATTTCTCACAGAAAGGACCATGTTAATAGCACTTAGTTATTTTTTCTATATTTGCATAATAAAATTCAATTTTTTGCAGTTGGTTTCCATAAATCATGGCAGTTATTATTTAGCTAAACATACCTAAGAGTACAGAGTTGTGTTTCAATAAAGAAACACATGCACAGTATTAAAATATATAATTTATCAACACACTCCCCCAAGAGTGTGATGCCATATTTTAGACAGAATTGTGCATGAAAAATTTATCTTGTCATATAGAGTGTCCCAATATAAATGAGGCATTATAAAATGTTAATTACATTAAATTTGGAAACATTAAAATCCAGGAAAATGATAAATATAGAACATTAAGCTATAAGGAAAATTTATTTAAATATAATATGATATATTATTCACCATATTCAAGATAAAAGCAATATTGTGGGTAGGAAGTAAGAATGGCTGAATTCCCTAATGTATATGCACAAAATACATACAAATATGTTATATGTACCCATCAAATATATATATGAAAGATATATATATTATAGCTTAAATATATTAGATAGATATAATTATATATACTACAAATTATATGTACACATCTAATATATATTATATATATTAGCTATTATATATAATGATATATTATTTAAATATATTGCTTAAATGTAGTTCTTTAAGAAATAAAGAAAAATAAATATAAATCAGAGTGTTTTTAAGATTTAAACTAATCATTCATTGAGTGTCATTAATGTGCTAATATTAATAGAACACAAAAAGTCATCCAAGAATTACTTTTAGGCATGAGCATATATGACATTTTTCTAATAAAGTATACGAATTTTCTTTTTAATCTAACAGATTAGTCATGAACATTAATTCATAAGAATAAATGGAAATTACTGAATTATTTAATGGCTTATTTAAAAATTGTTCTTGTTAAAAATCTAAAATAACAGAAATACATTCAGATACCTCAACATCTAAAATTTAAAATAAGTCCTTATTTGAGGAAATTTGAAATAATGACTGATAATTGTCTTATAAAGCTTCAGGGCATATTAATTTCAAAGAAAATGTACAATGTAAATATTGTGTCCAATACTCTCCGAATTACTTCATAGCTATAAAAATAGAAATTTAACCTGCTTCTTTTTTTTTTTTTTTTTTTTTTTTTTGCGGTACCGGGCCTCTCACTGTTGTGGCCTCTCCCGTTGCGGGGCACAGGCTCTGGACGTGCAGGCTCAGCGGCCATGGCTCACAGGCCCAGCCGCTCCGCGGCATGTGGGACCTTCCCGGACCGGGGCATGAACCCCTGTCCCCTGCATCGGCAGGCGGACTCTCAACCACTGTGCCACCAGGGAAGCCCTAACCTGCTTCTTAATTAGCTAATTTATCAAGAAGTTATTATATCAAGAATAGGTATAATTTAAAATTTCATCCTATGTTTTCACAAAACCAGAGCTTTCTATTTTAAAAATACACAATAGAATATTTCAAAACCAGTAGAATATTTCAGATCTCTGGACCAGAAACAAAGTAGAGGACATCAGTGTCACTTTGGGAAGAGTTCTGTCAAAAGGACCGTGAAAAGAAAGGTGAAAACAGCTAATGGCAGTTCCAGTCAAGTTTAATCTTATGCAAGCAGAATTTAATCAGATCAACACACTGTGTTTCAAATGTTATCACTCAGGTAAATTCTCTAATGCAAAACTGAACTGAGATACTCAAACAGACTCCTGGTAATGACAATTAAAAATCTATACTCATGTTTAACTTTTAATACACAGATCTATTTTTCCATTATATATAAATGGTTTTATAGGTCATGTATGTTGAAACTATTTTTTAATGTTTATAAGCATCTGAGTATCAAAGTTCATAAATACAAACATATTTGTGTTGGGCTTAGAGATTATGCTTACTTAAATTAAGTGAGTATCACTGACACAGTACTCTGTGTGTGTGTGTGTGTGTCCATTTATCACAGTCAACCCATGTTAATATATTCTATTTATCATTATTTGAGCAGATGAGGAGTCCATGGCTCAGAGAGAGTTGAAATAACTTTCTCAATGTCACACTGCTTGTAAGAGCCAGGATGAGAATTTAAATCCTCTGCCCACCTGCAACATTCTAGCTTTTTTTCTTTTCCAAAAAAACACAAAAGCTAAATGGAAAAGAGAATATAAGAAAGGTCACTAAAAAGGAACTTGACAATCTTAAATGCAACTTTTTTCTCACTTTCCAAAAGAGAAAATCTTGCACATATTCATTTATGTACTTTACAGAAAATTCTGAAAACAGAAAACTTCTCATTGGTGATAATATGTCTATAACAAGGTAATTCACTATTTAAATGAAAGCTTCCATTTATTTTTTCTCTACTCATCTAAAATATATTATTAAGGCTTCATATAAGTTTCTGATCATCTCTCTCCCAGATCTCAGACATACAGAGATAAAATCTTTCCTACTACAGCACACTAACTTATGCACATTTCTCACATGTTGAGTCATTTCAATCTATATCATTTTTCCCATTCTAGAAGTCTCCTTCATGTGAAATGATTTTTTAAAAAACCCACTACACAGTATACGTACTTAAATATGTAAATGATTAATTCATTTGTTACCGAGCAAAACAAAACAATGGCATTACACTATTATAGGCTTTATTACATACATTTAGGTTCTATGATACTATCCTTTCTCTGGTACCTGTCCAGAAGATTTATATATATATAATCTTAAAATCTCTTAGCTAGAAACCATAGGTATGGTATCCAAATAATAAATCCTCTTGTGCACATACTAATTTTAAGATAAATTCTATCAGCAGAAAATATTTCATTTATGAAACCCTTGAGCCCTCCATGGATGGCATTCTCATATACCCACATCTTGAAATGACTGGAGGAGAAAAACCAGAAGACTTAAATACAGAGCATTTTATACAAGCAGCTTTAACCTCTGTAACAGCTCTGTAGGTAGGTACTATTATAATCACCATTGTGCAGGTGAATAAAATTCATTGTGCAGTTAGTGATCTACCCAAGGTGATACAGGTGTCAGAGTCAGGATCTGAATTCACTGTGACTAGCTTCAAGTCCAAGATCTTAAAATATGATGACTATTATCTCTATTTAGATATGAGGTAGTAAATGCCATCATTTATTTACTGCAACAGTAAACTAAAGTGGTGATCTCAAATTTTCTGGCTATCTCAAAGATAAACAAACCAATGCTTCTTTGCATGGAATAAACATAAAAAGAATGGAAAATAAGAATATTGTAATTGGCAACATGCCCTTCTCTCTCCCTCTCTCTCTCTCTTTCTCTCCTAGATGAACTGAACCCTAACAAGAATAGTCAGACTTTTCACTCCTTCAGTAGACGACTCATGTCTTTTAACCTTTAAATCTCCAGTTTATTTTATGAAGCAATTGTTACCTAGTAGGTACAAAGAATACATTTAATTTTGTTTCAAAAAAATGAAAAAGTCTGCTTGAGTCAACTAGTCACCTAGAAAAACTTGATATTTTCTTGCTTCTGAGTCACATTTCTATATTTACTCTGGTAGTGTGTTTCCATCACTATTAAAATAGTAGTTCTCTATGGAAATACTTTTTTGCCACTTCCCCAAGGTGGGGGAATTGCCTGACAGTAATTTTGATATTCACGCCTCCATTCCACTAGGTTCATCACAAAGAATATGGTTGTGCAGATTCTTGCACAAGTATGGTGGTTTTCTTATCCTTCTATACTTCCTGGGGTCTTAACATATCAAAACTAGGATACAGAAAAGGGACATTTCATAAACTGAGGAAGGATGGAGGCAATCTCTGAGGCTCCCTTAGCCTGGGACTAGGAAAAAATTAAAGAGTTCAATCGTGGCACCTTAAAACTATAATAGAATTGAAAGATTTGAAGATTGAATTAAATGAATAATAAATCATATTTGATGATTTAGAAGAGATTCACTCAATGGAGAGGAAGAACAAAGTATTAAAATGGGACTGGAAGGGTCCAGAAAAAGGGAAATTTGCTTTTCTGAAGACCCCTTGGAAAAGGAGCACCCATGCTAATGGCATCCCACTGAAGGTTAAAGATTTCATGGCTTTTGAGGAGCTGGGGTGATGCACAGAACAGGATAAACAGGGTGGCATAACTACTTCCTTAAACCTCATTCTTTTGTGGAACTTGCAAAATTTGCAAGCTTCATTAAAATCCTGAATTCAAAGACAACTTTGCACATTTCTCTGAATGTGTATGTGTGTGTTTGTGTATCTTACAGTAAGATCATTTGTGAACAGTGGTGCCACCCTCCCATTCCACTTGGCATTAGGTTATATTGCTTTGCAGTACTATTAGCAGAAAGAAGCTGGGATTTTTGCCAAGGGAGTATTAATGGCACAAATAATCAGCCAATTCTTGGTGTCTGGGTGTATTTCCAATAATGACTCATGATCATTCAAGATAAAAAAATGTAGTAATGTAGTAAATTAGTAATGTGGTAAAAATATTCTGTTCTAAAAATTAGTAGCTTTTATAAAGAAAAGCATGAAACAGAGTTTAGGAGTGGGATGCCAATTAAGGGTAGTGAGAATTGTTTTGAGGGTATTGGTATGTCTTTGAAAAAACTGTATAGTTCTCTCTCACCCAACCACCACCACAATCTTAAATAGAGACATAAAAAAAAAAAAAATAGAGACATGGACTTGATTTTCTCCCATAATTATTAATGCTATAGGTGATCATATATCCCACAGCATGAACAGCATAGTGTAAAGGACATGGTCCAAGGACATGGAAGCAACCTAAATGTCCATTGACAGATGAATGGATAAAGAAGATGTGGTAGGGGTTTCCCTGGTGGCGCAGTGGTTGAGAGTCCACCTGCCAATGTAGGGCACACGGGTTCCAGCCCTGGTCTGGGAAGATCCCACATGCCACGGAGCAGCTGGCCCCATGAGCCACAATTACTGAGCCTACATGTCTGGAGCCTGTGCTCCACAGCAAGAGAGGCCACGATAGCGAGAGGCCCGCGCACCGCGATGAGGAGTGGCCCCCACTTGCCACAACTAGAGAAAGCCCTCACACAGAAACGAAGACCCAACACAGCCATAAATAAATAAATAAAAATTAAAAAAAAAAAAGAGCTGGTGACACGTACGTGCACCAAGACAGCGTGAATTAAAAAAAAAAAAAAAAAAAGATGTGGTACATATATACAATGGAATATTACTCAGCCATAAAAAGGAAGGAAATTAAATTAAAAAAAAAAAAAGGACATGGCCAAGACATTTTCACTGTGTTTTTCTATTGTTACTACTGCCTAGGTTATCTTTTCCAAATACTCAAGTGTTTGTAGTGTTGGGAGCTTTTATTTCCACTATGAACTAATTTTGTATTTCTGTGATTCTGCAAAAAAAAGGGGGTGAATGGACTTGTATAAAAATATGGATCAGCAATTATTTTCAGACAAATGTGTTTTGAAAAAAAAAGGAGAAAACGGTAGTGAGCTTAGAAAAGGCATAATGTTCTTTTATTAGTTCTCTTTCCTTCCATCAATATCACCTTCCTTTTCTAATTTATAAACATATAAGAAAACCAGGTAATTAACTCACCTTGGCTCCATATTTATTGATATATTTGAGAGAGAGAATGTATCCAAATTAATTGTAATAAGAAGACCTCTACAAAATCTGACCCATTAGAATAACTTATGTATCCCCTCCATTTTCTTTTTCTATTCATGCTGCTGGCAAGTGAAAAGAGTGCGCTTAAAAAAAATTCTTGTGATTTTTATTTAGAAGATAGGTCAGCCATCATTTCTGTACTCTGTCTTTTTCTATATAATGTCATGATCCTTGTTACAGCCATGGATAAAGTCTACACAGCTATAGTTAACTAGAAGAAAGGAGCAGGGACACATTTGCTCATTCTTGGTAATTGATTAGTTCCTTTTTGTCTGACACTGGTAAGTTTGTCTTTGATAAACATTTATTCTCAATGCAGTGGTAAGCCCTGAAAATTCTTGTTTTTAGAGAGAAATAATTAAGAGCCTGCAAGAAATCTCTACCATATTGGAATTTGTTTTAAGAGCAAGTGAGTAAGTAAACAAGAACTGCTTTTGGGGACAAAAGAACTACAAAACTTTTGCACAGTGGTGGCTATTTTAGCTTCATTGAAACAAAAGCATTTATAGTAAGAAAAGGATCACATTTCAGTGTTACAATATGTTTCACAGAGAACATAAAATGAGTATGACCAGAAATTCCTTTCCTTCAGTTAGGAGGTCCTCATGGAGTAAAGAAAGTAAAGACAGGTCTTGTTCTTTGGACTCTGAAAGGGAAATAAATGTCCTTTGGGGCAATAGAAGACAGCTCAAAACAGGGTTCTTCTGAAATGTACCTACAAGTCAGGAAGATTTAATGGCAACAGTAAATACTGTACAATATTTAACAAAATCTCTTTTCTTTATTCTTTTTTCCCCCTCTATGTAGCAGAAAATTAAATCAGCTGTTGAATACAAAGTCATGTGCTACCACCTGAATGGTGTTGTAACAACCAGAGCACAGTAAATTAAAATCTGAGAATATTTTCTTTGTAAGAATTTTGTGGACATAGGTCATTGTTTCTCATTATGTTGCAGAAGACACCGGCTTGGGAAAAGTCAATAGCTTCACCTTGTGCTTTTCCAGAATATAAAAAGCTGACAAAAGCACAATTAACTTCAGAGAAGATTCCTTTCAATTGAGCTTACATGTGTAAATTATTGAATGCATTCACCTGATATGGGCTAATAGTTACACACTGATACTGAAAACAACATTGGAAAAATACTGGCCATAAAATATTTGGGAATTGATTAATTAATCCTCCAAAGTAGGTAAATTTATTTACCAGATGGTAATAAGATAGGTTTCTCATTATAGTTCCTAGAGCAACAACTAGCATTGAAATAATAAAAATAGTGATATCAATAAAAGAGATGTAGCTAAAAAGCCAATAGAAGACATAGAAGGAGATACTAAAATTATTCAGTTAATCCAAATGAAGGCAGGAAAGAAGAAACAAAAGAGATGAGCCATACAAAAGTAAATAGGAAGATAATACCCTAAAACCCAGCCATATCCAAAATCACATTAAATGTAATTGAGGTAAACTATTAAAGACTAATTTTATCTTGATTAGATATTTTTAATAACACGAAGTACTAAATATATGTTTCCAACAGATGAAATGCAAATATAAAAGCAGAGATGACTTAAAAGTGAAATGATGAGAAAAGATGTACATACCATGTAAATGGTATCATAATAAAGCTGGGCAGTTATATTAATATTAGAAAAGCATAATTAAAGGTGAGGTAAATTATGAGATAAAGTGAATGTTCCATCATGACAAAAAGTTTAACTCATCAATAAGACAAAACAATCCTTAGAAAGTATGTATCTAATAACAGAGCTTCAAAATACTTAAAGCTAATTTTGAGATCTAAACTTCTACAGATACAAATCTAGAATTATAGTTGGTAATTTTAACATTCTCATTAATTGATAGAGCACACAGATTCACACACATACACAAATGTGCATGTGTATGTGTATGTATATATATGATACATACATATGTATACTATACAATTAAGAATATAAAAGATTTGAACAATATCCTTAAATAATGTGACCTAACTGACACTTTAACACAACTCCCACCAACTGTAATATACACATTTTTTTCAAGTGCACTTTGAACATAAACAAAATAATACCACTGGCTGCACCATAAAACCAGTATCAATACATTCTAAAGTACTGAAATCAGTCACAGTCTATTCTCTGACTAAAACTGAATTAGAAAACTGTAGCAACAGGATATCCAAAAATAGGTAGATTTGAAGGTAGCCCGAATCCAATATTTTCATTCTTCCTGTTTATATGCATGTAACCAGGGGAGTGACAGATAGGCTCACTTTCACTCTCTGGTCTAAAACACTTGATCAAAGGAAATTACCAAAGTATCGGCTGTCAGATGGGACACAGTTGCTTTCCTAAGTGCAAATAAGTTTCATTTTTTAATTTAGCAATTAACCTTTATGTACACATCCTCTAAGATAGTAAACTTGCAATTGTGGCATGGGGTGGAGTAGGATTCAAGTATGAAAATCATTCAGAATTAACTGCAAGATCTTACTACCAAATCAAGGAGATTAAAAACATTTTTAAAATAATCCTAAATTGTGTTGGTTATAGAAAATAAAGTTGAAAGGCAATGTTGTTAATTCTTGTAATATAAATATCATCCTTGCAATTTACTTTTCCTCTTTTCTGGGTCCTTAAACATATTACTAAATAGTTCTGTAGCAATTTTAGAAATTATATAATTGGATAATTATAATTTCTCCATCTGTCTATGATTTCATTATTTAATATTCCTTAAGAGTTACGATAATGAAAATCCCTAAATACTTCTAAATTTAAAGAAAAAATTTTGCAATGAATACCAGAGAAAAATGTCCATTGGATTTTTAATTTTGACTAGCAGGAAAAAATACAGTGTATTATATTAGAAATAAATAAATTTTCTGGACATACTAATTTAGTTGTTAATAGATTTCAAAACTTAGACTACATTTTAAGGAACATAAAGAAAACATTTTCAAGGAACATTAAAACTTTAATAAACAAGAACTGTCAATTGACAGTTTCTATTACTCTATTTTGATTCTATTCTCTATTTTGTCTTAGCATTTAATCTGAAAGTCATACTAGTTTACTCTAAGATAAAAAAAAATTTAACTTTAAAAAAATGTAATACCTTTACTTTCACTATTCTTCATTATAGGGACTGTTATACACTGGTGTGTGTTTTGGGGCTAGCTTACAAGCGTGATGAAGATACATGGTCTTATAATAAGGTGTAGTAATTGAAATCTCTTTTTATGAAATCATTATTTTTTCGAAGAGTTAATAATAATATTCTTATGAAATCTATAAGCAGAGGAGAAAAACCGGATTGTTCATACATTTTTGAATCTTCTTTCATGTGTTGAAACTAGCTATGGTCATACTTGCTTGGTTATGGTGAAATAGTCCCATCAGTATATTTAGTGGTAGGGTTTCCCAGAAAACACATTCACCATTTCACCATTATAGTGAGGAAAGACCCAGTTAATTCTGCAATTTCTATAATGGTCGTCTCCAACTCAATCTTAGCTTGAATTAAATGAACATTTCCTCTAAATTCACATGGAATGTTGTGCTTAATTCTAGTAGAGATATGGAAAATTACTTTCATGGAAAAGAATGGCATTGCCTGAGAATGCCAGTACAGTTGGGCATCCCCAACTGGATGACCCTCATTTGCATGCAATGAGTCACAATTATAGACAGACATAAACCCAAAGCTAATGTGAGCCAGAACTTTGCATCTAGTTTGACTGAATTTGTTTTTTTAACTTTAAATTTGTTTTATTCAATTTGAATATGTTCTTTTAAACCACTCCATGATTGAATATAATTACTCATTTTAAAAAATATATTTGGTTACCAAAAGGGAGAGGAAACGGGGAGGGGCAAATTAGGGATATGGGATTATAAGCAACAAGGATATATTATATGGCACAGGGCATTATAGCCATTAGCTTATAATAACAAGCTGTAAAAATACTGAATTACTATGCTGTATACCTGAAACTAATATAATATTTTAAATCAACTATACTTCAGTAAAAAAAAATATTTGATTTTGAAGTACACATTTGCTTTTTACATGGTCTGTTTCAAGATATAAATTTCATATTAAAAGTAAGTATAATTTAGGAATAGAATATGATATAAAATTCCTGTTGCTAAAAGTGAACTATTTGTAAAAGAGGAATAAAGCAGTAGGAAGACGGAAAGCCATCATGTTAACCCAGTAGAAATAGAAAGATTTAAAGGAACACTTTCTGGGAAACCTGTTGCAGGTCAAGAAGACAGAAAGAGACAGGGAGGGGGTAAAGGAGAGGGTGGAGAGCTGAGAGAGATAGAGACTTAGAAAGAGAGTATGAGACAATGAATGAGACTGTGAAGGGAGAAAATAGGCAGAGGTGTGGAGTAGCTCGAATTATTTTAACTATACAAGTGTGGGTTGTCAAGATCCTAGTTTATTTGATAGAATTAAACTACCTGATAGAAACAGAGACTAGGCTAAGGCTCCTATATTCCACTGCTGAATGTCTTGGTAATAGAAACCCCATTTGGTGATAATGAAATTATAATGAGAAAAACTTCATGAAAATAAAAGTGTAATGTGAACAATGGCTTTGTATTACCTAGTTAGTTGCACCTTGGAGAAAGAATGAAGAAAAGTTTGGGTGGGGTTTTCCACATAAAAAGATGCCATCATACAGAGGAGGAGTATGACTTATGCGTTAACTGGAACCTGTAAGCCAAGGGAGATCTTTCAAGTCTTGTCCTCTTGCTTCTCCTGCATTGGGAAGGCTTAAGTGGATGTAATGTTTACTAATCCATCACATAGTTGTGTGACCAGATTTTCTCATTAGGCCTCTCATGTACTACTTTTCGTAAGTGAAAGCTCAGGTATTAGAAATGCAAAGTTGGGAAAACATGGATGTTCCCCCTCCCAATACTCCAAATGGGGTGCAGAGCAATCTTGGTAGCCTTTAACTCAGAAAGTCCTCCCTGCTCTCATCTTTACTTTGAAGGATTGGGCCTCCTTACAGAGGAGGATTAGATAGGAGTTAACAGCTTGGAACAGTGCACAAACAGTGATGATCCAGGGTCTATGGACTTAGAAAACCATCCTATGCTGATGGGGATATAGAGGGACTCTGTCAGAGCCCAGCATGCTTACCTTGCATGTGTTTTCGTTAGAGATTCTGGACCTAGATCCATGTAATCTTAGTTCATTGAAGGGATGATTTAGTAATAGGAGAGATTTTTTTTTCCCCCAAGGAAATATAAAGAAGAGGTGCCCAGTTAGTGGAGGAGAAAAGACTTTCATCAGTGGAGAAAAACAAGTCTTAAAAGCATGGGTATTATTTTAAAAAGTGTTTCCGTATCCAAGATACAACCATCATGAAGTCCAGAAATATAAAAACAGAAATAGGGCACTAGGACATAGGTGACATCTATAAGATATGACTATGGCATATCCAGGGATTGAGATATAGGATAAAGCCACTTTTTAAAACTGCCATATCTCTAGCATCTAGAATAGGTGCAAAAAAAATAGGAGGCTCTTAACAAGTACTTTTATCTGAAATGATACGGAAAAAACAAAAAAAAACTTATATTCCCCCCATCCTTCCATAAATGTGTAATTTACTAAATCATGTATGGAATCTCTTTACTGGCTATGTGTTTTATTTGCATAATTTTCCTCATTATAACACAAGTACAATAAATCAGCTGAACTGACCACTTTCTGCTGATTTTATTCTTTAACAATATTTTTTTACTCTTAATGAACCTTAATGCCTTTTTCCTCCTTCTAAACAATAGATTGTCTCATTGACACTTTCCTGTTAGTATTTGTCTCACAGCTATATTAATAATAATAAGAAACTCTATTACAAGAGACTTGTATGTCTAGTAGAGATTATATCATATGTTCAAAAGCTCTTTTTATTTACATATGACATAAAGATTATAAAGTACACATATGGAAAAGTATACAGTTCAAATAATTGTTACAAAATTAAAATACCTGTGGACCTATTTCTACTCAACCTTTATGTGTTGACTTGTCCATTTTCTGTCATTACCTCCCTCTAGTACATTTGATAAATATTTTGAACATTTTATAAATGTAGTAATCTCATATTTTGAATATTTTATAAATGTAGTAATCTCAATATGTTCTCTTTTGTGTCTGACTTTATTCAGGCAAACTTATTTTGGAAGATTCACCTATGATATTCTTTTATATTTCAGAATCATGTTTAAGTGTAGGAATAAACCTCAGTTATTATTTTAATCCATTCTACTCCCGATAGTGTTAAAATTAAATACAAAATGGAGGTCAGATCTGAGAATTCCCTGACAAAACCATTTTAGCCACATAAGCAAAACTAAATATAGGTTATTTCTTAAACATAAGCAAAACTTAACTTAGGTTATTTAGTGTAAATGTCTGTGATAATTGTAAAAGAAACTTGTATTATTTTCCTACAAGTGGTATAAGGTAATTATTTTTAACCAATCCCGTATTGTCTGGAAACCTCCGTTGAAATAACCAATCATTGTAAATGTTAAACAACTTTCTCATTTTAATTTTATAAGCCATCCTATAATGTCATGCCCCTGAGCTTCATATCAGATTTGGATGTGAAAGCTCCCAGTTCACGAACTGTTCTTACATGCACAATAAACTCTTACTAAATACCATTTTATTGATCTACTCGTTTTAATTTTGCTATTTCTGGATGTTTGACGATAGGGATTTGAATGTTTCCACTTTGAAGCTTTATAAATATTGCTTTGAACATTCTTGTACACATCTTTTGGTGCACATATTTATGTATTTCTCTTAGATATGTCTGGGCGTGAATTTTTTGAGCCATAGGTTATACAAATGTTGGTTTTCAATAGTTACTGCCAAATGGGTTTCTAATGTGCTCATAAAATTTATACTCCTAGTACCATTACACTACTAATCTATTTGGTTAACATTTTCCAACACAACACATATTACTCAGAGTTTTGTTTTGTTTAAATTTTAGCCATTCTATGGGGGTTTTTTTGATAATAAATTTTGAAGCTTGGGGGAAAAAGGACATCTGAGGAACAAAAGGAGTCCCTTCATTCTAGAATGGAAATTGAGATTTGTCTTCAAGGCAGATTTTGTTGTTGCTGGGGATATTCCATTTCTGGGGCCATTAATCATTAAAAGCAGTTCTCGTGGAAGTCCTAAATATGGAGAAATTAGAAAATTTCAGTGCTTCAGAATGAATTGTTTGATAAATGCTCCATCCTGAAATGTAATTTCAAAAACAAAATGGCAGCAATGTACTCTGTAAAATAGAACCCATTCACTTTCAAAAAAAATCTGTGTTTACTAGGGATATTTTTACTTATTTCCTTAGTAGTTGCTCTAGGACTTTCATGTATTTATTAACTTATCAATATCTACTTCAGGTTTATATTGACTTAATTCCATTGAGATATAGAGCCACTATTCTTGCATGCCTCTATTTCTGGCAGTCCTGTGCTTTACAAGCTGGGCCTCAGTGAAGGGGCTGGGAAGGTAACTTCTGTTCTCAATTTGCTTCTCTTGGCATGGAATCTCCACTTATGAATGAGCCAGTGTTAGTGGGATGAAAGCCCTAGCGTTATTGTGTGTGCCATGCCTGAGATTGAGCCTCCAGCCCATAAATGGGGACTAGACAAAAGAAGGAATGCACTCACTGAGAACTTAGCCCCTACTACAGATAGTTCAGGGGCAAGATGAGAAAGGTAGACACTCTGCCTCTCCTAGAAAACTACTGTATCCCTCAACTAGGATATGGCAGGGAGAGGAAGCCCTGTGTTCTTGGCTGCATCTGTCTGGAATAGATTTTCCATCATACAGTGCTGACAGTGGGGGGGGGGGGGGCAAGAAGTGGACTATGGTTCAAATGCTACTGATTCTGACTGTTATTACCATGTTTTAGTAGGTTCTCTTGAATAAATGTTTCTACATTTGCTTTAAGCCCTTAGTACCATTTCCAGAGACCTAAAATTTTTTTTTTTTGCTTTTTCTTGGTATAAGTGATATACAAAAATTGCACACACTTAATATATATATCTTGATGAATGTGGACATATGCATACATCCTGTGATACCATCACCACAGTGTACTGAACGTATCTATCACCTCCAAAAATTTCTTTGTGCTTCTGTGTGTGTGTATGTGTGTGTGTATGTATGTGTTTGTGGTAAGAACAGTTAACATGAGATCTATCCTCTTAACATATTTTAAAGCATATAATACCATACTATTAACTACAGGCACTATACTGTACAGTAGATTTCTAGAACTTAGTCATCTTTCATAACTGAAAATTTATACCTATTGAGCAACAAATCCCCATTTCCCTCTTCCTTCAGCCCCTGACAACCACTATTCTATTCTCCGCTTCTATGAATTTGACTATTTAAATTCCTCATATAAGTGGAATCATGCATCAAAAAGAATAAAATATTTAGGAATAAATTTAATCAATGAGATGAAAGATTTGCACACTGAAAACTACAGAATACTGATGAAAGAAATGAAAACAAACACAAATAAATGAAAAGCCATCCACAAATTGTTTTTAAAAACAACTTTGACCTGTTTCACTGGGAATTAGATCCTCCCACATTGCCATTATATTAAAACATATAAACAAAAAATCTGAAACACTATATTTAGTTTTTACTATGCCTGAACATTTTTATGTTATCAAAGATATAACTATTCCTGTCCAAGAATTTCTCTTTAAATTGGTTACTGGCAGGGATAGGACAACAGCAAGTAAGAACTGAATTTTTCACCTTCCACCAAAGAAAAATGTCAAAAATGTAGGCCAGTCTTTGTTTATCAAAACTGTTTAGGACAGGTGAGTTATACACAGTATGCCATTTAAGAGTATATTGGCTAGACTTTCATGTGAATTCATGACATTTGTATATGCTATTGAGGCAGCAGGTACCTCTTGGTCACATTGAGGGATTTCATTGAAGGGAAAGTTAGGTCTTAGTCTCAAACATCCTAAAAAGTCTACAATTTTAAATAATAACACAAACTATGGACTATAAGAAGAAATGAAGTCCATCATTTTCAAGGGGTTGGATGTGAACACAGTCTTAACAGGTATTTGAAAAACAGTGAAGAAATTGTGTTTGGCTCTAAGGAATGGATACACTTGGAAATTCTTATTTGAAAAGTTTAGCTGAACAAAACCACACGGAAGCTTGCCAAAAATTATATGAAGTCCAGTTTGAGTTCACCGTCTCAATGTACAATCTCTCCTAATAAATGATTTGTTGTTATTTTACCTAAGTGTCAGTGATATTCTGTTAATTTTGTTTAAAAGTGCAGTGGGGGGTACTTCCCCAGCAGTCCTGTGGTTAAGACTTTGCCTTCCAATGCACGGGGTGCCGGTTCAATCCCTGGTTGGGGAACTAAGATGCCACATGCCTCACAGCCATAAAACCAAAACATAAAACAGAAGGAATATTGTAACAAATTCAATAAAGACTTGAAAAATGGTCCACATCCAAAAAAAAAAAGCTTAAAAAAAAAAAGTGCCCCGGGGGTCAGGGTGAAGTATAGTCTGCGTGTTGACTTTTGTATACTGAGTAGGAGGAATAGGCCTATGAACTGAGATCATCCTTGAAAGAATCTTGGAGAACATCTGAACCCATGAGTGATCAGAGACAACATCATCATGATGAGAAGGCTATCAGCAGAATAATCTAAAACTTGCTGTGGAGTACAACTGGAAGATCATAAGCTCTCATTTCATACACTATCAGAATGAAAATAGATAAACATTTTATTTCTTAATAAAGAATTTGATAATTGATGCTCCTACTCTATTCAACATAACAAAAACAACACCAACATATATGGAAGCAGTCACAATTATGGTTTATTGGGTTTATTTTTTAAAAATATAAGGGATCGCCATAATCACTTTAGTGCTTAACACCTCCAATGTCATTAACATGGCCCTTTATATGGCTATACTCAAAATAAAGTATAGAAAATCCTACTTTCTGGTAAGTAGGAAGATGAGAGGATCCTGACAACATAATTTGTGTTCCTAAATTTTATGCTAAGGTAAACATACCCTCTTTATAAGTTTCTTTGTATAATGATTGAGGCAATACAGGCAACTTTAGCATACAAAGTAAAATCTCAATAACTATTTTCCCACTTTTTTATGAATTTTTTAGTTCAAGAAGGTAGCACTAAAAAATTCAAACTAAAAGAGTTCTTTTTATTTACACTTATATTTTACACCATAGAGGATCTCTAAAAGCATCAAACTGATGAATCTAAAAGACCATGTATTTTACCTACAGATGATAATTAATCACTCAAAATTTGAATAAGAATTCTAAGAGCTAGTTTATTTCTAACAATAATAATGTTGACTAAGCAGTCAGAGAGAGGAAGAGCAAATTACAGGAAAATCAGTGCAAATGAAGGTTAAGTGTTGGTACTAACAATATAGAAGGCATAATTGCTACATAAATGAATAAAAATTGAGAACAAATTCAAATACAAGATTTTCTTCAAATCAGAGGAATGCATTTGGTTGCACTATATCTGGCAACAGGTTTATCCTTAAACTATCTCATGGTAACCATATGAAAGTTTCAGATTCCTGTGATTCTATACAAAACTCTTCTACCGTCCACATGGTTATTTTCTTAAAGAACGTACATTATTTATTTGCTATATTTTGGTGAACAAAATATAAATCACCCCAGTTGTTTGCATAACTGCCAAGCTTCCAGCAACTGACTTTGAATTTGGGGGAAAAATATGTTGCCTGTTTGACACAAATGCTGATTAGTTTTAAAGAAGATTTTTGTTTGTTTGTTTTATGCCTTAGTGCCTCCCACATAAATCTCTGTAAACACTTTTTTGTTTAGGAAATAAAACAGCAAAAGTAAATTACTTGTATTAAATTGCTTCATTCTTATGAATAAAATAAAGATTTTCATTAAAAATATTTTATTTATTGAAGGGAGGAAAAATAATAGAAAAAAGGAAAAAAAAAGTCCATTGAGGCTACTCGACTGCAGTGATACCTAACTGAATTAAATATAGTACCTTAACATTTAGGTCAATTATTGATATGGGCCTGTCTGTATATCATTTGTTTTCTGCTTATCCACTTTAATTTTTATTCTTCTCTTTCTCCTTACCTATCTTTTACAAAATTCTTTGAATGTCTCAGAATCTAATTTGACTATATCTATTGTATTTAGCTATATATCCTTACATATTTTTGTGGTGTTCTAGATATCATGATATGCATCTCTAAATTTTCACGGTCTACTGAGAGGTAATATCGTAGCACTTCACACAAAATATAGAAAGATTTCAATCATATAAATCTTTTTCCATCCTCCATGTTCCTTTTGTTATAGTTATCATACTTCAATCTACAAATGTTATAAACCCACAAGACAATGTTATAATTTTAGCTTTTAGTGGCTATGTAGATTTTAATAAAAATAAGAGAAAACTTCATCTTTCATGTGTACCTGGCTATTTACCTTTGTAATAAGGTAAATACCTTTGCTATTTACCATTCCTTATTGATTTTTTAAAAAACCTGAGTTTACCCTTAGTAACATTTTTTTAATTGAAGTATAGTTCAAATACAGTATTATATAAGTTACAGGTATACAATATAGGGATTCACAATTTTTAAATATTTTATTCTATTTATGGTTTTTATAAAATATTTCCTATATGCCCCATGTTGCATTCTATATGACAGTCTCTGGGTCCATCCATGTCTCTCTAAAGGGCATAATTTCATTCCTTTTTATGGCATGGTAATATTTCACTGTATATATGTACCACATCTTCTTTATCCATTCCTCTGTTGATGGATATTTAGGTTGCTTCCATGTCCTGGATATTGTAAGTACTGCTGCAATGAACATTTGGGTGCATGTATTTTTTTGAATTATGGTTTTCTCTGGGTATATGCCCAGGAGTGGGATTGCTGGGTCATATGATAGTTCTATCTTTAGCTTTCTAAGGAACCTCCATACTGTTCTTCACAGTGGCTGTATCAATTTACATTCCCACAAACAGTGTTAAGAAGGTTCCCTTTTATCCACACCATCTGCAGCATTTGTGGTTTGTAGATTTTTTGATGATGGCCATTCTGACTGGTATGAGGTGAACCTCATTGAAGTTTTGATTTCTCTAATAATTAGTGATGTTGAGCATTTTTTCATGTGTTTGTTGGCTATCAGTATGCCTTCTTTGAAGAAATGTCTATTTAGGTCTTCCATCCATTTTAGGATTGGATTGGGTTGTTTGCTTTATTGATATTGAGCTGCATGAGTTGTTTGTATATTTTGGAGATTAATCCCTTGTCAGTTGCTTTGTTGGCAAATATTTTCTCCAATTCTGAGTGTTGTCTTTTCCTCTTATTTATGGTTTCCTTTGTTGTGCAAAAGCTTTGAAGTTTCATTAAGTTCCATTTGTTTATTTTTGGTTTTATTTTCATTACACTAGGAGGTGGGTCAAAAAAAGATCTTGCTGCAATTTATGTCAAAGTGTTCTGCCTATGCTTTCCTCTAAGAGCTTTATAGTGTTGGGCCTTACATTTAGGTCTTCAATCAATTTTGAGATTATTTTTGTGTATGGTGTTAGGGAGTGTTCTAATTTCATTCTTTAACATGTAGCTGTCCAGTTTTCCCAGCACCACTTATTGAAGAGACTGTCTTTTCTCCATTGTATATGCTTGTCTCCTTTGTCATAGATTAGGTGACCACAGGTGTGTGAGTTTACCTCTGGGCTTTCTATCCTGTTCCATTTATGTATATTTCTGTTTTTGTGCCAGTACCATACTGTGTTGATTACTGTAGCTTTGTAGTATGGTCTGAAGTCAGGGAGTCTGATTCCTCCAGCTCCATTTTTCTTTCTCAAGATTGCTTTGGCTATTCAGGGTCTTTTGTGTTTCCATACAAATTGTAAAATTTTTTGTTCTAATTCTGTGAAAATTGTCATTGGTAATTTAATAGGGATTGCACTGAATCTGTAGATTGCTTTGGGTAGTATAGTCATTTTCACAATATTGATTCTCCCAATCCAACAACATGGTATATCTCTCCATCTGTTTGTGTTGTCTTTGATTTTTTTCATCAGTATCTTACAGTTTTGTTAGTACAGGTATTTTGCCTCCTTAGGTAGATAGATTTATTCCTAGGTATTTTATTCCTTTTGTTGTGATGGTACTTGGGATTGTTTCCTTAATTTCTCTTTCTGATCTTTTGTTGTTAGTATAGGAATAAAAGAGATTTCTCTGCATTAATTCTGTATCCTGCAACATTACCAAATTCATTGATTACCTCTAGTAGTTTTCTGGTGGTATTCTTAGGATTTCGTATGTATAGTATCATGTCATCTGCAAAGAGTGACAGTTTTACTTCTTATTTTCCAATTTGGATTACTTTTATTTCTTTTTCTTCTCTGATTGTCATGGTTAGGACTTCAAAAATTATGCTGAATAATAGTGACAAGACTTGACATCCTTGTCTTTTTCCTGATCTTAGAGGAAATGCTTTCAGTTTTTCACCATTGAGAATAATGTTTGCTGACAGTTTGTTGTATATTGCCTTTATTATGTTGAGGTAAGTTCCCTCTGTGCCCACATTCTGGAGGGATTTTATTATAAATGGGTGTTGAATTTTGTCAAGAGCTTTTTCTGCATCTATTGAGATGATCATATGGTTTTTATTCTTCAGTTTGTTAATATGGTGTATCACATTGATTGATTTGCATATATTGAAGAATCCTTGCATCCCTGGGATAAATCCCACTTGATCGTGGTGTATGATCCTTTTAATGTGTTGCTGGATTCTGTTTGCTAGTATTTTGTTGAGGATTTTTGCATCTATATTCATGAGTGATACTGGTCTGTAATTTTCTTTTTTTGTAGTATCTTTGTCGGGTTTTGGTATCAGGGTAATGGTGGCCTCATAGAATGAGTTTGGGTGTGCTCCTTCCTCTGCAATATTTTGGAAGAGTTTGAGAAGGATGGGTGTTAGCTCTTCTCTAAATGTTTGATAGAATTTGCCTCTGAAGCCACCTGGTCCTGGACTTTTGTTTGTTGGAAGATTTTTAATCACTGTTTCAATTTCATTACTTGTGATTGATCTGCCCATATTTTCTATTCTTTCCTGGTTCAGTCTTGGAAGGTTATACATTTCTGAGAATTTGTCCATTTCCCTCAGGTTGTCCATTTTATTAGCATAGAGTTGCCTGTAGTAGTCTCTTATAATCCTTTGTATTTCTGCAGTGTCTGTTGTAACTTCCCCTTTTTCATTTCTAATTTTATTGATTTGAGTCCTCACCCTTTTTTTCTTAATTTGTCTGGCTAAAGGTTCATCAATTTTGTTTATCTTCTCAAAGAACCAGCTTCTAGTTTCACTGATCTTTGGTATTGTTTTCTTCATTTTTATTTCATTTATTTCTGCTCAGGTCTTTATGACTTCTTTCCGTCTACTAACTTTAGGTTTTGTTTGTTATTCTTTCTCTAGTTGCTTTAGGAGTAATGTTAGGTTGTTTATTTGAGATTTTTCTTGTTTCTTGAGGTAGGATTGTATTGCTATTAACTTCCTGTTAGAACTGCTTTTGCTACATCCCATACATTTTGGGTTGTCATGTTTTCATTGCCATTTGTTTCTGGGTATTTTTTTGTTTCCTCTTTGATTTCTTCAGTGCCCCACTGATTATTAGTAGCATATTGTTTAGCCTCCATGTGTTTGTGTTTTTTACAGTTTTTTTCCTGTTACTGATTTCTAATCATAGTGCTTGTGGTCAGAAAATATACTTGATACCATTTCAATTTTCTTAAATTTACCGAGGCTTGATTTGTGACCCAAGATGTGATGTATCCTGGAGAATGTTCCATGTGCACTTGAGGAGAAAATGTATTCTGCTGCTTTTGCATGGAATGTCCTATAAATATCAATTAAGTCTATCTGGACTAATGTGTCATTTAAGGCTCATGTTTCCTTATTAATTTTCTGTCTGGACGATCTGTCCATTGATATGAGCGTTAAAGTCCCCACTGTTATTGTGTTACTGTCATTTTCCTTTTTATGGCTGTTAGCATTTGCCTTATGTACTGAGGTGCTCTTATGTTGGGTGCATAAATATTTACAATTGATATATCTTCTTCATGGATTGATCCCTTGATCATTATTTAGTACCGTTCCTTGTCTCTTATAATAGTCTTTATTTTAAAGTCTATCTTGTCTGATATGAGTATTGCTACTCCAGATTTCTTCTGATTCCCATTTGCATGGAATATCTTTTTCCATTCCCTCAGTTTCAGTCAGTACCTGTCCCGAGATCTGAACTGGGTCTCTTGTAGACAGCATATATATGGGTCTTGTTTTTGTATCCATTCAGCCAGTCTGTGTCTTTTGGCTGGAGCATTTAATTCACTTACACTTAAGGTAATTATTGATATGTATGTTCCTACTCCCATTTTCTCAATTGTTTTGGGTTTGTTTTTATAGGTCTTTTTCTTCTTTTGTTTTTCCCACCTAAGGAAGTTCCTTTAGCATTTGTTGTAAAGCTGGTTTGGTGGTGCTGAATTCTCTTAGCTTTTGCTTGTCTGTAAAGCTTTTGATTTCACTGTCAAATCTGAATGATATCCTTGCTGTGTAGATTAATGTTGGTTGTTGGTTTTTCCCTTTCATCACTTTAAATATATCCTGCTACTCCCTTCTGGCCTGCAGAGTTTCTGCTGAAAAATCCGCTGATAACCTTATGGAGATTCCCTTGTATGTTATTTGTTGCTTTTCTCTTGCTGCTTTTAATATTTTTCTTTGTATTTAATTTTTTTCATTTGATTAATATTTATCTCAGCATGCTTCTCCTTGGGTTTGTCCTGTATGGGACTTGCTGCGCTTCCTGGTCTTGGGTGACTATTTCCTTCCCCATGTTAGGGAAGTTTTCAACTACAATCTCCAAATATTTTCTGAGACCCTTTCTCTTTCTCTTCTTCTTCTGGGACCCCTATAATTCGAATGATGGTGTGTTTAATGTTGTCCCAGAGGTCTCTGAGACTGTCCTCATTTCTTTTCATTCTTTTTTCTTTATTCTGCTCTGCAGCAGTTATTTCCACCATTCTATCTTCCAGCTCACTTACCCGTTCTTCTGCCTCAGTTATTCTGCTATTGATTCCTTCTAGTGTATTTTTCATTGCAGTTATTGTGTTGTGCATCACTGTTTGTTTGTTCTTTGATTCTTCTAGGTTTTTGTTAAACATTTCTTGTATCTTCTCTATCTGTGTCTCCACTGTATTTCCGAGATCTTGGCTCATCTTTACTATCATTACTCTGAATTCTTTTTCAGGTAGATTGCCTATTTCCTCTTCATTTATTTGGTCTGGTGGGGTTTACCTTGCTCCTTCATCTGCAACATATTTCTCTGTCATCTCATTTTATCTAACTTACTGTGTTTGTGGTCTCCTTTCTGCAGGCTGCAGGGTCGTAGTTCCTCTTGCTTCTTGTGTCTGCCCCCTCGTGGGTGTGGTTGTTCCAGGGGCTTGTGTAGGCTTCCTGGTGGGAGGGACTGGTGCCTGTGCTCTGGAGGGTGGAGCTAAGTCTTTTCCCTCTGAAGGGCAGGGCTGCAACAGGTGGTGTTTTTTGGGGTGGCTGTGAGCTTAGTACAACTTTAGGCAGCCTGTCTGCTGATGAGCAGGGCTGTGTTCCTATCTTGCTGGTTGTTTGGCATGAGGCCTCCAACACTGGAGCCAGATCACTGGTTTATTATAAAAGAATATAAGTCAGGAACAGCCAGATAGAAGAGATGCATAGGGCAAGCCATGGGGAAAGGTTGAGGAGCTCCCATGCTCTCTACAGGCACACTCTCCCAGGACCTCTAATAGTCTGTAGCTCTTAATTCCCTACCCCTACATTTTGCCTCGTCCCTTCCCTCTCCCCACTGGTAACCACTAGTTTGTTCTCTATACCTAGAGAATATAACTCTTAATATCATTTTTCTTCAGATTGAAAAACTCCCTTCAGGACAATGTGGGTATGGTGACAAAAAATATTTTAGATTATTTTATCAGAAAATATATTTATTTCATTTTCATTATTGAAGGATATTTTACTAGATGTAGAATTCTGAGATGAGTTTTTTTTTTTTTTTTTCCTTTCAGTACTTTAAAGACTTTTTTACATTGTCTTCTAGGCAGCTTGGTTTTCAATTAGTACTTGCAGTCATTGGAAGATTATTTTTCTAAGATAATGTCATTTTCTTTTTTCTGCTTGCTTTCAAGATTTTCTCTTTATCACTGTTTTCAAGAGTTTCTCTATTATGTGCCTAGCTTTAATTCTCATTAAATTTGTCCTCTCTGGTGGTCAATTAGCTTCTGAAATCTGTACAGTTATATATGTCACCAAATTTTGACTTTTAGCCATTATTTCAAACCTCCTTTCCTAATTCATAAGAGAAATACATGTCATAATTCATTCAACTTTTTGCCACTATACCTGAAACCTGGATCAACTTTTATCTCCTTTTTAATCCTGGATTCCATGTTATTCCATGTTGGAATTTTTATATTATGTTAGTTTTCCCCCACCTCTCTCTCTTTCTCTTTCTAACTTTCTCCTCTATCTTTAGATGTTTGAAAATTGCCTGCTATATTGGAGGCATCATATGTTCATCAAATAGTTTAATCTCTTTTACTTTTACTCCCTTAATTTTCATTCTTAAAATTAGTGTTGTGACCTGATCAAGTTTTTTTGTCCAATATTCTGTCATTAAAAATAACTTCATCTAGCACCTGATCTAATTTTAAACTATTTAAACTTAAAATACAGCATATATATATATATATATATATATATATATATATATATATACACACACACACACACACACACACACACATGCAACACATATTTTAAGTCTATAGCTTGGTGATTTATTGCAAACTGAACAAGCATATGTAACTATTACTTTAATGAAGAAATAAAATATTAACTCTATTCTAAAAATACCTTTTATGCCACTTCACAATTGCTGCTGCTTGTGGTAAATTAATAAGAAATACAGTTTGTTTCTTCTTCCATTAAATGTCTCCTTTCTTTTCATTTGGGAGGTATCTATCATTACCTTGACCAAATGTAATATGGTAGAAATAAAGCTGGTGTCAGCTTCTGGGCCCAGGATATAAGAGAGTTGTAGCTTATACTTTCTATCTTTACGAAAACTTATTGTTGCAAGCCTGCTACCATGTCAAAAGTTTGAATATCCCAAGGCAAGAATACTATGAGAAATAAAGGCCATGTAAAATGCCCCTGGAGAATGTGACATAATGGGACTGAGGATGGGTCAAGGAAAACTGAGTGAAGGAATCATCTGGAAAGTAGATCTTCCAACCATAGCCAGCCCTGCTGAGATCAGAGTTGAACTCAAGTCACTCCTGACTCAAAAATTATGAGAAAAATAAGAAGACCCTTAGAGTCACCTTATTTACTATGTAGCAACAGATAACTGGAATAGATAACAGATAACTGAAACACTATTGGTCCTTATTTCTCACTATCCTGAATTCTAGCATCATAGCTTAATCTGGTCTGTTTTTGACCTTTATATAATTGAACTATACAAATATATTTGTGGGTATTGTTTATTTCACTCAGTTAAGCTATGATATGTGTGTGTGTGTGTGTGTGTGTGTGTAGCAGTTTTTCTTCTTTTTCACTGTATACAATGTAACATATGAATACACATACACATTGTACAAATATATAAAATGTAGCATGAATTTTCCTATAGTGAACATTTCAGTTGTTCCACATTTTTGATTATGATTAACACTTCAATAAAAGAGGTGGGAGCACGACCCTTTGTAACTCAGAGAAGGGGACACAAAGGCTTTTGTGCCTAGGAGCCCCATAGGGTCCAGCTTAGTTTCATAAATATGTTTACAAATGTCCTTTATTACAACTTATATGGATTTCTGTTGGTTATAAATAAGAGTGAAATTGCTAGGTCATAGAAATTTACATTTTCAATTCCAGTAAGCAACAATAAACATTTCTATAGACACTGTACCAATGTATATTCCCGCCAGCAGTGTTTAAGAATGCTGGTTACTCAACATCTTTGCCAAAATTGAAGATTGTTAACTTTTTGAAATTGTGTCTATTCCAGTGGGTATCACCTGTAACCAAACTGTTTTCCACTGACAACAAAAGAGAATGTTTACTTTTTTTTTAATTTGAGTATAATTGCTTTACAATGTTATGTTAGCTTCTGCTGTACAGTGAAGTGAATCGGCTATACATATACATATTTGCCCTCCCTCTTGGACCTAGAATGTTTACCCTTTTATATTTTCGTTGGCCACTCAGATATTATCTTTTGCAGAGTGATTGCTACAGCCTCTTGTCCTTTTTCTATCTGTTTTCTATCTTTTATGTAGGAATTCTTTTATAAAGGAATTATTTTTAAAATGTATTAGACATAAGCCTGATGTTGGTAATACGTGTTGCAAATGCCTTCTCATTCTATAACTTATCTTTTCACTTTGTTAATGATATTTTTTGACTTAAAAATTTTCTTTAATATTGTAACCGAGCAGGACCCTGTGGGGTCCTCCTGGGCACAAAAGCCTTTCCCTGTCCCCATTTCTAACCTGCAGGATAAAGGCTTCAGCCTCCTAGACCTTCCTGAATACCGGAAGAGCAGATTCAAGTAGTTCCTCATCAGGGAAGTTAGGAAATGCAGAAAGAAAGGGGGAACAATCAAAAACCTATAGTGCGGAGGTTAGGGGCTTCCCTGGTGGCGCAGTGGTTAAGAATCTGCCTGCCAGTGCAGGGGACACAGGTTCGAGCCCTGGTCCAGGAAGATCCCACATGCTGCAGAGCAGTTAAGCCCGTGCGCCACAACTACTGAGCCTGTGCTCTAGAGCCCACGAGCCATAACTACTGAGCCCGTGTGCCACAGCTACTGAAGCCTGCGCACCTAGAGCCTGTGCTCCACAACAAGAGAAGCCACCGCAATGAGAAGCAGGTGCACCACAACGAAGAGCAGCCCCGCTCGCCGCAACTAGAGAAAGCCTGCACGCAGCAACGAAGACCCAATGCAGCCAAAATAAATAAATTAATTAATTAAAAAAAAAAAAAACCTATAGTGCAGAGATTAAAGCAGGATACTGGTTCTTACTCAAGGGATATACATAACAATATCTTTGAGTTATTCTGCAGGAACTAAGGCCCCCTCCCAGGTGGAGGATGGTAACTTTAGTCTGAGCACAAGATTCCTGGAACACTGTCCTATTACATCACCACCAACCAATCAGAAGAAAGTCACACACCCTGCAGCCCTCACCCCAAATTTTGCCTATAAAACTTCCCCCCAAAACATGGGGAATTTGGGTTTTTAGAGCAGAAGCCACCCATTCTCTTTGCTTGGCCTTGCAATAAACCTTTCTTTGCTCCAAACTCCTACATTTTTGTTTGTTTGGTCTCACTGCGAGTCCAGCACAGGAACATTGGTTTGGTAATAATTTGTCAAACATTTTCAATTGTCTCATGTTTAGCATTTTTTTCATCCTCTTTAAGTATCTTTCTTAACATGAATATAATTACTATCTTCACATATTATCGTCCACACATTCTATTTCTTTTTTGTTTCACATATAAATCTAAAGACCAGCACAGTGGTTTTGTTTTTGTGGAAAACCAAAAGGTCAATTTGTTCATGCTTTTCATATGGATATCCAACCCTTTCTTGAACCAGAACTCTTTATTGAAAAGAATGAATCTAACTATTTCCTGCAAGGCTAGCTTGCTTTAAATAATGTAGTTGTATGTACTTGGTTCTGCTTCAGGACTCTATTCGGTTTCATTTACCTATTTGTTTATCCTTGTGTCAATACCAGTTCTCTGAACTACTTTATCTTTAATATATGTCTTAAAATCCAACAGAGTACATTCAACAACTGTGTACTTTTTCAATACTGACTTGATTATATTTGTCTCTCATATTTCCATATTCTTTTTAGAACCAACTTGTATATCTTCAAAAATCACCTGCTGAGATTAGGATTGGGATTACATCTTATTTATATATAAATATGGGGGAGAATATCAACTTTATAATATTCATGCTACAAATCAACAAAGAGGGTGTACATCTGCAATTAGTTAGGTATTATTTATTTACTCTCAAAAGCTTTATATCTTACTGTGAAGAAGTATCACCCAGTTTTTATTTGATTTGTTTTTAATCATGCGGTGATTCTAATGTTACTCTAAATGCTATATTTTTAAACTTCACTTTTGAATGGTTTATAGTTGCTTCATACAAAGAAAAATTGAATTTGCACAGTGGCCTTGCATCCCGTAGACTCACTAAATTCCCTTAAATTCTAACAGTTTGATTGTAATCTTACTAAATTTACTGTTTTTAGTTAGCAAGTAACAATCTCCAATCACTATTGCTTCTACTGCCCCAGTGGTCAAATGTATTTGTTTTTATCCCTGTGCCATCATTCCAGTTAAAACCACCTACATTTCAACTCATCTGCTGCAATAGCCTCTCCATACATATCCTACATTCTGTCCTATTGCCTATAGTTATTCTGTAACATAGTAACTAGTGTTATTCTTTCAAATATAAAATCTGAATATCTCATTCTCACTTAGACATTTTAGTGGTACCTATTACTTTTTTTAGGCTTAGCATATTTTCTTTCTGGATTTTTCCCCACACAACCTCTCAGCCTATTACATGGATTATGATGTCTTTGCCTTTCATGTCATGTGAGTAAGCCTGTCATAATATACATAAGATGTCCAGTTATATCTGAATTTGAGTTAAACACAAAATAGTTTTCTTATATTATTTTCATGGGCCATACTTGAATTTTATTTTTATTTATTTTTTTGTGTGTGTGGTACGCGGGCCTCTCACTACTGTGGCCTCTCCCGTTGCGGAGCACAGGCTCCGGACGCGCAGGCTCAGCGTCCATGGCTCACGGGCCTAGCCGCTCCATGGCGTGTGGGATCTTCCCGGACGGGGGCACGAACCCGTGTCCCCTGCATCAGCAGGTGGACTCTCAACCACTGCACCACCAGGGAAGCCCATGCTTGTAATTTTAAAGAAAGTATATTTGTTGTTTACATACATTTCACATGAAACTAGGCATCTTTTTCCCACCAAATATGGCAATTATACATACAAGTACTGTAATCTTATGAACCCCAGTAATAAATCACCCACTTAGGAAACAATAATTAGCTCAGGACTGTACCTGTGCCCTAAGATAGGACTTGGACCACTCTGGAGATTTCCCTGGGTCTGTCTATGTAGAAGTATTTAGTTTTTCTCTGTGATTTCTATCTGGTGGATGATATTAGCTTTGACTTACTTGTGGACATCTTTGTCTTGTGACAGAAAATAAAACAGAAAAAGGTTGACCAGAGAGATGGAAATAGGGAGAGAACAAGAAAAAGAGAGAGATTACTGATGGCTTCTCTCAGTCCCTGAATCCAGTTGTGGAAATGAAGACCAACAAAATGAGAACAAGCAAAGGCTATTTTTCAGACTGGGGAGAGCAAGGAAGTCAGCCAACATCACTTGCATTTTGGGAGAGACTCAAAGGCAGGCAGGGGAGGCAGGCAGAGGACTGGGAGAACTTTTAGGAGAAAAAGAGGAAGCTTCAGGTTTGCCCTGATTGGAAAATGCTGGGAAGGGAAAGCTGGAACTAAGCTAACGAGAAGCAATGTATCCTTTGTGACTGGTTAGAGGTGCACTGAACTTGTTTATTAAATACCACACCACAGCTGTAATCAATATATAAATTATTAAACATATTGTTAAATATCTATCCATTCTGCTGGAGTAAGGGACCTCGACTTCCAGTTAACTGCTCTCCATTCCAGATAATGTCCCCAAAGATGGTGATCGATATATGTTCACCGAATAAATGAAGATTTTCCAAATATTTTTTGAAGTAAATGGATAAAATTATGTCACAAAATGTTTGGACCAGTGCAAGTATAATTATAATTAAATGTAAATTAAATCAGACTAATAGCTGTAAAACAAATATTTTCTAACATAATAACTTATTAAAATTATAATACGAAAGGTTTTATTAGAAATATGAAAGAACACTTAACACAGAATTAAAGCATTTACTGATTTTGGTCTCTCTATAATGAACATAGAGTATTACTCTATAATACTATATAAATCATCCAAAGCTATACCTATTTGTATACTGGGGTAACAAAGCTGCATATTCTGTTTTTCATATGTATATATTCAATTTTAAACTGAAACATCTCTTCAGATTATCAACTATGTTGAAATAACTTTCTAAGCCCAGAATGGAGCTAATGCTGCCCAGGGTGCCACATTTTAGCAAACCGAAAATTACAAGACTTTCATTTCCCTGTAAATGCTCCACATGTCCAGAAACACTATATATCCAGTCAGCCAATCCCCAAACATCAAGCCAACTCTGGGCCTCCTCACCCCAAACAATGTTGAATATGTGGTCCGAGCCAATCAGATATTTCTATTTTTTTCTTCCTTGTTCTTTATTCTTTACCCTACAGAGGTGTCCTGCTCTCTGCCCATTTTGACGTTCTCTGAAAGGAAACTGTCCACTTCATAAAGTGATAATAAACCCTGTCTGTACCACCGGAACTGTTCTCTCTCATCATTTTTAACAGTTTTTGGCGACAAGGCGAGGAATGGGATCTGTGTGCTAACAGTCTGTAAGACAAGGAGACACACAGGACAGGCGCCCTCTGAGTTTGCTCTTCCTCTCCTCATTACGGAGGGCACTGGGCAAGTCACTCTCAAATTTGAGCGCCACTCCCTTGCATCCAACTCTCCGATTCAAACAAACTTTATTTAAAAATAAATATACATTATATATATTTTCCCCAGAAAGGTTCTTGGGTCCTGGGAAGTTTCTGGTATAGTTGTACTGGGAGTCCACAATGGCAGTTGTTAGGAAACTCACAAAGCTTCGAGGTCAACTCACAGCATAAGCCACTTGGGGACTTCGGAAATAAGCTAACACAAGAGATTCAGACTGTTTGATTATCAAAATCAAAATCCTAGTAGGCACAAGTCGCACTATTAAAAGCCATAAGAGCATATGTCAATATAAAGCAATCATTTTATGAAAGGAATAATAGATCTATTGCTAATGGGAATCTCGGAAGGCAAAGCCAAAATACTGGTGGCTATGCAAAGAAAGCTGTTAGAGCACTTGCTACCTAACTCTAAGACTCCCATGCTAGACAAACCGGTCACAGAAGGGGTTAGATTGACGCTAGGTCACCTGCCAACCTCAAGAAAATTTCCATGCAGTGAGGTACACTGTAAAACACCACAGAATCTCCTACCTAGGAGCACATTGCTCTTTGGTAATAATTTGGCCCCAAGAGATCCAAGCTTTAGCTAAAGAAATGGGATCTTCAAGTTTAGAAGACTGAGCACACCCCCTTCCAGCACACCTGCTTATTTTATGTCTAAGAACTCCAGAAGTTGAAGCACCTACAAAAATGGCAAATCTTACTGAGACAACCTAGAATTACAATAGCCATTATGGAGAACATTCCAATTAGACACAATCATTCATTTAAAAAGCACACTTGAAAGCAAGCTTTCCCAAATCAAACAAACAGAATGGAATATCTATTTTAACTGGCACACAGAAGCTTCACAAAGGCTTCAAGACTCCAAAACAGCTTCATTAAAAGATTCATTACAAAAGGCTAATAAAAAATTAAAGACACAAGAGGTACCAAAGACAAAACACTGTTAAGACTGATGTGACTCCAACTACTCTCCTCTCTCCTCCTTTATCTGAATACTCACTCACTAATCCTCTATAATAATTGCCTTTCCACTCTGAAGAAACCACAAAACCGTCCACCAACTTAGTGGTTTTACAACTGCAACAACTCCAAAGCCAGTAACCTAAAGCAGCACCTTGGGCCTCCCCCTCTGCATGCCCCTAGGGGTCCATCATCAAAACACTGGCCCAGAAATTTGTGTCTCATTTACAATCAACCAGAACACTGGGAAAAAAAATATTGTCCTAGGAAGTTTTGTCAAATCTTTCCATACCAATTTGATCAGCCGGTATCTACCCTCAAAACATGACCCCCATTTGGTACCCTCCCAGGGTTGACAGACTCAAAGAGATTCTCCAATAAACTGTTTGCAGTTGTTCTCTTAAATAAACATGGAGAAACTAAAAATTAATGGAAAATCTTGCCAACTTCTACTTGATACCAGAGCTACGTGCTTTACTTTAAACCCACTTGCTCAGGACCCTGCAGGTGGGATCCTTGGGAAAACAAGCAGAAACCAGCAAAGAGTGAGAACTCTTACCCGGGTCAGCTCTCCACGATCTCTGCATTGCCCGGTTGAGAAAGGAAGGTAAAAGTTTACGTTGTCCTTTTCTTTCCAAATCCAGATTCTGAAGATCTCCCCGACAGAAAGAAGGAAACTAAAGATAATGAAACGGAGGGTAGTCAGCAGTTAACCATTAGTAAATAATAGATCCTTAACATGCCTTCACGGATCAAGATAGCTTTGTTTTTACAAAAACTTGCAGGGCCTCCGAGCAACACGTAGCCTCAACAATAAGTTGTGTGGCTGAGTTGTTTTTTTCAGGAACTTGGAGTCAGCTGTGTCCAGTTCCAGCTCGAACTCATTAAGACTCATTTGGGACCAATGATCCTCCCACTGGGCAAGTGGGAGTGTCCGATCCATGACCTTTTGAAGTCAGAGGGCCAAAAATTCCACCCTCAGAGCGTGGTAACTCACTATTTCTAAACCTGTGCCCCATGAAGAAGCATGCAGGTTAGTTGCACCTGGGCATAATGATGATTATCTCACCTTTTTCTCATCTCCAAACACCTTTCTCCATGATCCCCATGCCTCAGCTTTGTTATAAATACCCCTCATCCCCTCCCCTTCAGGGAGATTTGTTCTCCACCTTCTCCCTTGGCTGCCTTGTGAATAAAACTTTTCTCTGCTGCAAACCTAGGTGTTTCAATGTTTGACTTGCTGCCCATTGTCAGGCAAATGAACTTGGTTGCATAATAATAGTGTGGTTGGATGTTTGGTCACCCCTTGATATCATTCAGGTTGCAACCCAATTTTTTGAGGAATTAAAAACACTTTCCTGGGCTTCCCTGGTGGCGCAGTGGTTGAGAGTCCACCTGCTGAGTCAGGGGACACGGGTTCGTGCCCCGTTCCAGGAAGATCCCACATGCCGCGGAGCAGCTGGGCCCGTGAGCCATGGCCGCTGAGCCTGCGCGTCCGGAGCCTGTGCTCCGCAACGGGAGAGGCCACAACAGTGACAGGCCCATGTACCGGAAAAAAAGAAAAACTAAAAAAAAACCACTTTCCTACAAATTGAGGACGAGCTGTGCAACTGCCACCTAAAAATTGGCACTTGCCGCCTGCCTCTCTCAGGATTAAATCACAAGCTAATGAAACCTCTGACCTTCAACACACCCTGAAGGGAGTTCAGAGTAGAGATCAGGAATTCAGTACTCTGTGTTCTGAGAAAAACTGGCAGAACAGGCCTTCAGATCGATATTTTCAGGTGATTTTATGAGTCCAATTCTTGCATCTTTTTATATCTAGAAAAACACTAGAATCATTAATGGTGCCGTCTGCTCCTTGTGAGTAGCAGTGACCTTCATGAGACTATCAGCACCTGTTACAGGAAGGAGGACCCCTTCCAGGGCCCAAGAGCGGGCTCTTGTCTAACACCACGAAATGTATTGTCTGAGGAGACACATGTGCTGACAAAGCAAGAAACTTTACTGGGAAAGGGCACCAGGGAGGAGGGCAGCAGGGTAAAGGAACCCAGGAGAACTGCTCTGCCGCGTGGCTCACAGTCTTGGGTTTTACGGTAATTGGGTTAGTTTCTGGGTTGTCTCTGGCCAATCGCTCTGACTCAGGTTCTTTCCTGTTGGCGTGCACATCGCTCAGCCAAGATGGATTCCAGCAAGAAGCATTCTGGGAGGTTGGCAGGGAATATGGACTGGCGTCTCCTCTCCTTTTAATCTTTCCCGAATTCTTCCCGTTTGTGGTAGCTTGTTAGTTTTGCATTCCTTACCAGGGCTCCAGTTGTAAGATAACTCATGCAAGTTGTTACTCTGGTGCCTGGCCAGGGCGGCGGTTTCAGTCAGCGGTTCCCCTAACACAAGCTTCTGCAAAAAATGTGTTCTTGATTGAATGTACCCCTCCTTCACCAAAATCACATATATACTGTCCTTCCCCGCTAACTCTTCAGAGCAGTTTCTCAGAGCTATCTGAAATGCTGCCTCCTGGGCTATAGTCCTCATTTTGTCCCAGATAATACTTAACTCACAACTCTCACATTGTGCTGGGTTTTTTTCAGTTGACAAAACTTAACTCATAAACTGAGTCTTTACAAGAACAGAAAAAGCCCAACTATTCTTTTTCCCAATCGCAAAACCTCCCCTAGTCACCTCTAAAGGCTTGTAGCTATTGTAAAAATTCTGGCATTAGGAAACAGAAGTACTTATTGGCAGATGTCCCACTCTTTTTCCCTGCCTTTGAGATGTAAATGTTCTACCTGGTCTTCTGTAGAAGGCCTGGTAATTCTTATCAAATGCTACAAATCAACAAAGAGGATGTACATCTGCATTTAGTTAGGTATTCTTTATTTACTCTCAAAAGCTTTATATCTTACTGTGAAGAAGTATCACCCAGTTTTTATTTGATTTGTTTTTAATCATGCGGTGATTCTCATGTTACTCTAAATGTTATATTTTTAAACTTCACTTTTGAGTGGTTTATAGTTTCTTCATACAAAGAAAAACTGAACTTGCACAGTGGCCTTGCATCCCGTAGACTCACTAAATTCCCTTAAATTCTAACAGTTTAATTGTAATCATACTAAATTTACTGTTTTTAGTTAGCAAGTAACAATCTCCAATCACTATTGCTTCTACTGCCCCAGTGGTCAAATGTGCTTCGTTTTATCCCTGTGCCATCATTCCAGTTAAAACCACCTACATTTCAACTCATCTGCTGCAATAGCCTCTCCATACATATCCTACATTCTGTCCTATTCCCTCTAGTTATTCTGTAACACAGTAACTAGTGTTATTCTTTCAAATATAAAATCTGAATATCTCATTCTCATTTAGACATCTTAGTGGTATCTATTACTTTTTTAAGCTTAGCATATTTTCTTTCTGGATTTTTCCCTACACAACCTCTCAGCCTATTACATGGATTATGATGTCTTTGCCTTTCATGTCATGTGAGTAAGCCTGTCATAATATATATAAGATGCCCAGTTATATCTGAATTTGAGTTAAACACAAAATAGTTTTCTTATATTATTTTCACGGGCCATGCTTTTAATTTTTTTTTTTTTTTTTTTGCGGTACGCGGGCCTCTCAGTGTTGTGGCCTCTTCCGTTGCGGAGCACAGGCTCCGGACGCGCAGGCTCAGCATCCATGGCTCACGGGCCTAGCCACTCCACGGAATGTGGGATCTTCCCGGACGGGGGCACGAACCCGTGTCCCCTGCATCGGCAGGTGGACTCTCAACCACTGCGCCACCAGGGAAGCCCATGCTTGTAATTTTTAAGAAAGTGTATTTCCTGTTTACATACATTTCACATGAAACTAGGCATCTTTTTCCCACCAAATATGGCAATTATACATACAAGTACTGTAATCTTATGAACCCCAGTAACAAATCACCCACTTTGGAAACAATAATTAGTTCAGGACTGTACCTGTGCCCTAAGATAGGACTTGGACCACTCTGGAGATTTCCCTGGGTCTGTCTATGTAGAAGTATTTAGTTTTTCTCTGTGATTTCTATCTGGTGGATGATATTAGCTTTGACTTACTTGTGGACATCTTTGTCTTGTGACAGAAAATAAAACAGAAAAAGGTTGACCAGAGAGATGGAAATAGGGAGAGAACAAGAAAAAGAGAGAGATTACTGATGGCTTCTCTCAGTCCCTGAATCCAGTTGTGGAAAGAAAGACCAACAAAATGAGAACAAGCAAAGGCTATTTTTCAGACTGGGGAGAGCAAGGAAGTCAACCACCATCACCTGCATTTTGGTAGAGACTCAAAGGCAGGCAGAGGAGGCAGGCAGAGGAGTGGGAGAACTTTTAGGAGAAAAAGAGGAAGCTTCAGGTTTGCCCTGATTGGAAGATGCTGGGAAGGGGAAGCTGGAACTAAGCTAACTAGAAGCAATGTATCCTTTGTGACTGGTTAGAGGTGCACGTTTGCCTTTCTCTGATTGGTCCTAAATTGGAAGCGGGGACAAAAAAATAGGGAAGCTGCCAGTTATTCAACAAGTCCTGGCTGTCTGGGGCTGATTTTTATAGGAGTTACTGTTTTGCTTCCTGGACTGTCAGTGGAGATTGCAATCTGGTTTCCCCTGAAAGGCTGATTTATAGCAGCTGGCTTCCTGAGCTGGTTACTGTAGATAATGGGTTGGTTTCCTGGGTAGGTGGCTGCAGGTTATGGTCAGAGTTTTATTTTTATATATGGCCTCATTATTGTCCATGTGTATATTCAGTCTTTCACAGTCATGTGAAATGAATCATGAGTCATGAACCATAGATTCTCAGCCATGTGAACCAATACATTGCTCTTCATGCCTCAGCTAGTTTGAGGTATGGATAAGTCAGTTGCCTTAAGAAAAACTCTGACAAACATGACAACTTTAGATGTTTTCTGCCCATTTTTCTTAAACTAAAAAGACAAATTATTAACCTGGCTTACAATACTCTAGATAATTGGCTTCTGTCTCCCTAGTCTATGGCAGCATCAATCTGCTAGTAATGTACAGGCATCAAGCCACCATATTGGCTTTTTTTCAATTCCTGTAGTGAATGGAGTATTTTCCTTACTTAGGGATTTGTCCTCACACTTCTTCTTCCTGGGTTGTTTTACACGCATCATCATTCCCGCCCCATTCACCACTATTATTTTAAAGTTAATACTTAACGCATTCTTGAGCTCTCAAAACAACTCTTCTTCAGAGAACTCTTTACTAACATTCAGATCCCTATTATACACTGTTTTATAAAACTGAACTTGTTTACTAAATACCACACCACAGCTGTAATCAATATATAAACTATTAAATATATTGTTAAATATCTATCCATTCTGCTGGAGTAAGGGACCTCGGCTTTTGGTTAATTGCTCTCCCTTCCAGATAATGTCCCCAAAGATGGTGATCGATATATGTTCACTGAATAAATGAAGATTTTCCATATACTTTTTGAAGTAAATGGATAAACTTATGTCACAAAATGTTTCTTTATTGGACCACTGCAAGTATAATTATAATTAAATGTAAATTAAATCAGACTTATAGCTGTAAAACAAATATTTTCTAACATAACTTATTAAAATTATAATATGAAAGGTTTTATTAGAAATATGAAAGAACACTTAACACAGAATTGAAGCATTTTCTGACTTTGCTCTCTCTATAATGAACATATAGTATTACTCTATAATACTATATAAATAATCCAAAGCTATACCTATTTCTATACTGGTGTAACAAAGCTGCATATTCTGTTTTTCATATGTATATATTCAATTTTAAATTGAAACATCTCTTCAGATTATCAACTATGTTGAAATAACTTTCTAAGCCCAGAATGGAGCTAATGCTGCCCAGGGTGCCACATTTTAGCAAACCGAAAATTACAAGACTTTCATTTCCCTGTAAATGCTCCACATGTCCAGAAACACTATATATCCAGTCAGCCAATCCCCAAACATCAAGCCAACTCTGGGCCTCCTCACCCCAAACAATGTTGAATATGTGGTCCGAGCCAATCAGATATTTCTATTTTTTTCTTCCTTGTTCTTTATTCTTTACCCTACAGAGGTGTCCTGCTCTCTGCCCATTTTGAAGTTCTCTGAAAGGAAACTGTCCACTTCATAAAGTGTTAAATAAACCTTGTTTGTACCACCGGAATTGTTCTCTCTCATCATTTTTAACAGTTTTTGGCGACAAGGCGAGGAATGGGATCTGTGTGCTAACAGTCTGTAAGACAAGGAGACACACAGGACAGGCGCCCTCTGAGTTTGCTCTTCCTCTCCTCATTACGGAGGGCACTGGGCAAGTCACTCTCAAATTTGAGCGCCACTCCCTTGCATCCAACTCTCCGATTCAAACAAACTTTATTTTAAAATAGATATACATTACATGTATTTTCCCCAGAAAGGTTCTTGGGTCCTGGGAGGTTCCTGGTATAGTTGTACTGGGAGTCCACAATGGCAGTTGTTAGGAAACTCACAAAGCCTCGAGGTCAACTCACAGCATAAGCCACTTGGGGACTTCGGAAATAAGCTAACACAAGAGATTCAGACTGTTTGATTATCAAAATCAAAATCCTAGTAGGCACAAGTTGCACTATTAAAAGCCATAAGAGCATATGTCAGTATAAAGAAATCATTTTATGAAAGGAATAATAGATCTATTGCTAATGGGAATCTTGGAAGGCAAAGCCAAAATACTGGTGGCTATGCAAAGAAAGCTGTTAGAGCACTTGCTACCTAACTCTAAGACTCCCATGCTAGATAAGACCGTCACAGAAGGGGTTAGATTGACACTAGGTCACCTGCCAACCTCAAGAAAATTTCCATGCAGTGAGGTACACTGTAAAACACCACAAAATCTCCTACCTAGGAGCACACTGCTCTTTGGTAATAAACTGGATGCAAGAGATCCAAGCTTTAGCTAAAGAAATGGGACCTTCAAGTTTCAAAGACTGAGCACACCGCCTTCCAGCACACCTGCTTATTTTATGTCTAAGGACTCCAGAAGTTGAAGCATCTACAAAAATGGCAAATCTTACTGAGACAACCTAGAATTACAATAGCCATTATGGAGAACATTCCAATTAGACACAATCATTCATTTAAAAAGCACACTTGAAAGCAAGCTTTCCCAAATCAAACAAACAGAATGGAATATCTATTTTAACTGGCACACAGAAGCTTCACAAAGGCTTCAAGACTCCAAAACAGCTTCATTAAAAGATTCATTACAAAAGGCTAATAAAAAATTAAAGACACAAGAGGTACCAAAGACAAAACACTGTTAAGACTGATGTGACTCCAACTACTCTCCTCTCTCCTCCTTTATCTGAATACTCACTCACTAATCCTCTATAATAATTGCCTTTCCACTCTGAAGAAACCACAAAACCGTCCACCAACTTAGTGGTTTTACAACTGCAACAACTCCAAAGCCAGTAACCTAAAGCAGCACCTTGGGCCTCCCCCTCTGCATGCCCCTAGGGGTCCATCATCAAAACACTGGCCCAGAAATTTGTGTCTCATTTACAATCAACCAGAACACTGGGAAAAAAAATATTGTCCTAGGAAGTTTTGTCAAATCTTTCCATACCAATTTGATCAGCCGGTATCTACCCTCAAAACATGACCCCCATTTGGTACCCTCCCAGGGTTGACAGACTCAAAGAGATTCTCCAATAAACTGTTTGCAGTTGTTCTCTTAAATAAACATGGAGAAACTAAAAATTAATGGAAAATCTTGCCAACTTCTACTTGATACCAGAGCTACGTGCTTTACTTTAAACCCACTTGCTCAGGACCCTGCAGGTGGGATCCTTGGGAAAACAAGCAGAAACCAGCAAAGAGTGAGAACTCTTACCCGGGTCAGCTCTCCACGATCTCTGCATTGCCCGGTTGAGAAAGGAAGGTAAAAGTTTACGTTGTCCTTTTCTTTCCAAATCCAGATTCTGAAGATCTCCCCGACAGAAAGAAGGAAACTAAAGATAATGAAACGGAGGGTAGTCAGCAGTTAACCATTAGTAAATAATAGATCCTTAACATGCCTTCACGGATCAAGATAGCTTTGTTTTTACAAAAACTTGCAGGGCCTCCGAGCAACACGTAGCCTCAACAATAAGTTGTGTGGCTGAGTTGTTTTTTTCAGGAACTTGGAGTCAGCTGTGTCCAGTTCCAGCTCGAACTCATTAAGACTCATTTGGGACCAATGATCCTCCCACTGGGCAAGTGGGAGTGTCCGATCCATGACCTTTTGAAGTCAGAGGGCCAAAAATTCCACCCTCAGAGCGTGGTAACTCACTATTTCTAAACCTGTGCCCCATGAAGAAGCATGCAGGTTAGTTGCACCTGGGCATAATGATGATTATCTCACCTTTTTCTCATCTCCAAACACCTTTCTCCATGATCCCCATGCCTCAGCTTTGTTATAAATACCCCTCATCCCCTCCCCTTCAGGGAGATTTGTTCTCCACCTTCTCCCTTGGCTGCCTTGTGAATAAAACTTTTCTCTGCTGCAAACCTAGGTGTTTCAATGTTTGACTTGCTGCCCATTGTCAGGCAAATGAACTTGGTTGCATAATAATAGTGTGGTTGGATGTTTGGTCACCCCTTGATATCATTCAGGTTGCAACCCAATTTTTTGAGGAATTAAAAACACTTTCCTGGGCTTCCCTGGTGGCGCAGTGGTTGAGAGTCCACCTGCTGAGTCAGGGGACACGGGTTCGTGCCCCGGTCCGGGAGGATCCCACATGCCGCGGAGCAGCTGGGCCCGTGAGCCATGGCCGCTGAGCCTGCGCGTCCGGAGCCTGTGCTCCGCAACGGGAGAGGCCACAACAGTGACAGGCCCATGTACCGGAAAAAAAGAAAAACTAAAAAAAAACCACTTTCCTACAAATTGAGGACGAGCTGTGCAACTGCCACCTAAAAATTGGCACTTGCCGCCTGCCTCTCTCAGGATTAAATCACAAGCTAATGAAACCTCTGACCTTCAACACACCCTGAAGGGAGTTCAGAGTAGAGATCAGGAATTCAGTACTCTGTGTTCTGAGAAAAACTGGCAGAACAGGCCTTCAGATCGATATTTTCAGGTGATTTTATGAGTCCAATTCTTGCATCTTTTTATATCTAGAAAAACACTAGAATCATTAATGGTGCCGTCTGCTCCTTGTGAGTAGCAGTGACCTTCATGAGACTATCAGCACCTGTTACAGGAAGGAGGACCCCTTCCAGGGCCCAAGAGCGGGCTTTTGTCTAACACCACGAAATGTATTGTCTGAGGAGACACATGTGCTGACAAAGCAAGAGACTTTACTGGGAAAGGGCACCGGGGAGGAGGGCAGCAGGGTAAAGGAACCCAGGAGAACTGCTCTGCCGCGTGGCTCACAGTCTTGGGTTTTACGGTAATTGGGTTAGTTTCTGGGTTGTCTCTGGCCAATCGCTCTGACTCAGGGTCCTTCCTGTTGGCGTGCACATCGCTCAGCCAAGATGGATTCCAGCAAGAAGCATTCTGGGAGGTTGGCAGGGCATATGGACTGGCGTCTCCTCTCCTTTTAATCTTTCCCGAATTCTTCCCGTTTGGGTTAGCTTGTTAGTTCCGCATTCCTTACCAGGACTCCAGTTGTAAGATAACTCATGCAAGTTGTTACTCTGGTGCCTGGCCAGGGCGGCGGTTTCAGTCAGTGGTTCCCCTAACACAAGCTTCTGCAAAAAATGTGTTCTTGATTGAATGTACCCCTCCTTCACCAAAATCACATATATACTGTCCTTCCCCGCTAACTCTTCAGAGCAGTTTCTCAGAGCTATCTGAAATGCTGCCTCCTGGGCTATAGTCCTCATTTTGTCCCAGATAAAACTTAACTCACAACTCTCATATTGTGCTGTTTTTTTTCAGTCGACAAAACTTAACTCATAAACTGAGTCTTTACAAGAACAGAAAAAGCCCAACTATTCTTTTTCCCAATCGCAAAACCTCCCCTATTCACCTCTAAAGGCTTGTAGCTATTGTAAAAATTCTGGCCTTAGGAAACAGAAGTACTTATTGGCAGAAGTCGCACTCTTTTTCCATGCCGTTGAGATGTAAATGTTCCACCTGGTCTTCTCTAGAAACCCTGGTAATTCTTATCAAAGGAAAAAAAAAGGAAAGCCGGTGGGGGAAGACAATTTGGAAATGAGGAAAACAAAAAAGAAATCTTAAACGTCTTCTCCACAGTTATTAGTAAAAAGTTTAAGACATCTGAGTAGTTAACCTTAACTTATTCTGTCTGTCAGAAGCACAATTTGGATCCAACTATTCTTTCATGTGCTAGTGAAAAATGAAAGCAAACAATCTCTGTATCTGTCTGTATGTTTAGGTATGTCTATGCATATATGCATTCATGTATAATATTTTTCTGCCAACAGACAGTATTGTCAAAATTCATTTACAGAAATCTATATTTAATTGGCTTAAAGAAAAAATTTTAAATAAATTAAGTATATTCTCAGAAATAGAGACTAACCCACATGTTTTTCAAGTTCACGTGATCTAGGATAATCTCCAGTAGATCAAGCTTACTTAAGGTTGTTGGTTTATTTAAAACAGGGATGTCTTTAGAGTACTAGCACTAAAAATAATGCAGGCATACAACTTTAATTCTACCTAGATTTATTAAAAGTCAAACAAGCTCTGGTTATCTGTTACAGAATCTGTTAGCAAGAAAAATAACTTAAGATGATGACTAGCTATTTAATGTCATGAAATTGTCATTAATAATCTAAACAAAATTGTTAACAAGTAAATTAAATACATATAAAAGTTTATAAATGAATTTTCAACAGTAATTATGCTTTCTGTTATGTCTACTTAAAAATAGTTTCCAAAATCATTTTGGTAACTTAAAACCTTAAGGTTACACTGAGATAAATTAAATGATGGATATTCATTGAATATCTAGATCAATTCCAAAAGATGAAATAGTAGAACATTAATTACTGAACATAGGTTTATCCACTTTTGGCTTCTTTTTAAAGAGATACCAAACTTATTTGGGTTTATTAGTAAACATGTTTTGTTCCACATTTCTCCAAACCGTCATTAAAATTCAGTAATTCAAAAGTTTTTACTATTACATTAGAAAGGAAATGGACAGAGAAAGAAAGAAAGAAAGAGAGAGGAAGGGAAAGAAAAAGAGATCTATAGTTTTCTAAAAAAATTACTTTTAAGTATAATTTACACGGAGCTAGATTGTATATTCAATTATGCATGTGGAGGAAGATAATATGGATTGTGCTTATGCAATTTTTTGGCTGTTATTTAGTTCTTTGGTATTACACTTATTGTGCTATTTTATGAAAGAGTTTATAAACATAATAGTTTTCATTAATATAAATGGGGAAATTGGTGCTAAAGTGAGAAAGATATACAACTTTAGTATTTAATATTTTTCTGTTTTTATACAACAGGGGACATCTATTTCTTTGAATTGGAACTTGCACTGAACTTGACTCTTAAGAAGTGATGTCCTGTCAAGAGACAAAACAAAGTTGTTGCTTCTTGAATTTCCTCGTTGTTATTCTTCCCATAGTTAAAGTAGTTCATAAGCTAATTGAAACAGAGACCAAATTAATAGCAACAACTGTAATTTATATGAAGCTATAGACTTCTCTTGACAAATTCCTTTTGATGAGTAAAAAAATGTACTTGACATTTTGCCACATAAAAGCTAACTGCTATCCAGTTCCAATTAGAATGACAAATAATTTGAATTGAGTTGCTTAATGTGTTGTTCTAAAGAAGGAAAGGAAAAAAGACATATAACCCCAGGTGGCCATGATTTAATAGTTCACTGCCACAATTCACATTGAGAGCAATAAAACCAGAAATTTCCTGCCCGATGATGACTAGCGATATCATTCAGGGTAAATTACTAATTTCTTTTGATGCCAAAGTTCAAGAAGCACCATGTGTTCCAATGTTGACTAATATTAGCTTTGGGGAAGTTTCCTAGTTAAAGGTTCATGACAGTGAGCCTCAACATTTAGCAATAATAACAGTGAAAACTCTGAGAGGGAAAATCATGCAAAGTAAAAGAAAATGTAAAGTAAAATTTCATTATATTTCAGACTGTCATTTTTTTAATGATTCTTACCTTAGCTAATTACAACATATATTGAAAGACAGTAACACAAAATTAATGAGCAAGGGCTATAGGAGCTAGAAAAAGGGGGATCAACAGAGGCTGAAACAAGCAGCATGGAAATAGTAGGGCTCAAACTAGACGTTAAAAGATTTTTTAAAAAGCAAAAATACATAAAGACTTTGAATGAAAATGGCAAATGGAAGAAAATCATAGCAGATGATTTTCAACAATTACAAAAATTTAGCAACAATTATAAAAATTAATTACATAGAGAAAACTATATATATGTATATATATATATATATATATTTTTTTTTTTTTTTTTTTTTTTTTTTTTTTTTTTGCGGTACGCGGGCCTCTCACTGTTGTGGCCTCTCCCGCTGCGGAGCACAGGCTCCGGACGCGCAGGCTCAGCGGCCATGGCTCACGGGCCGAGCCGCTCCGCGGCATGTGGGATCCTCCCAGACCGGGACACAAACCCGTGTCCCCTGCATCGGCAGGCGGACTCTCAACCACTGTGCCACCAGGGAAACCCGAAAACTATAATTTTTATAACTGATCTTTCATCTTCACAAAATAAGAAAATAACTTTTTATTAAAGTTGTATCAACTAAAAATATATTTATAGATTTATATTCACTTCCTCTCCTCATGTAAATAGTCCATAAGCAATATTAAATAAGACATCTGATAGAATAAAAGGATGAAGAGAGATTCAGAGAAAAGGGACCACAGACAGAGCCCCTAGAGTTCGACAGGTGCATAAAGATCAGGCAGCCCTAGGAACCTGCCAGGACACAGGCCCAGCTGCCTGTGGGGCAGAGGGTGACACAGAGGGAAGAAAAGAAGCCCCAGCTCCCTAGCTTGTTTTGTGAAGGGCAGTGGCAGGACTCTTTTCACCCAACCCTTGGCAAAGAGTATTGACCTTGGATCAGCAAAGGAGCTAGGGAGAGTGCCCCAAACGGCTTCCTCTGGGAATGACACAGTCACCTTTCTATCCGAGAGCATGTGTGTGAGAAGCTGAACAAGTCCCACTGGGTAAAGCTGCTACCCAGGACCAGCACAGAGCCAAGCTGGGTTAGCTGAGGTAAGGGCAGCTCCACCGTCAACAGCAAGTGGAGGTAGAACTGGAAAGTGGGCAGAGTGAGCGGGAAGCAGAGTGGTGGGCCGGCAAGCGGGCACATTTTTTTAGTGAGAGGATTCAGACGACTGGCTGCTCAGTCTTTCTCATGCCCTCCCTCCTCCAGCCCATCAACATGTGTGTAATGAAAACCGAAAGGTCAACGCTAAAAAATAGTGGCACCATCCTTAGCTCCTCCAGCCCAGACCAATGGGGCAGATCTGTCACTGCTGTGTGTGCTATGCAACTGTTTGTAAAAGTAAAATTTAATTCTATTGTTAATTAGTTCAATTTGGTTTTTTTAAATATATTTCAATTAATTTTATCTGACAGATAATGAAATTAATATGAGAAAAGGATGATCTATTTGATATATATATATATATATATATATATATATATATATATATATATATATAGCAAGTATAATTTCTGTGTTTCATGGAAAGTAGAATATTACATCTGAAGAAAAATGCATTTAAATGTTAAAAGATCATATGCTTAGAAGCATTAAAAGTTCAAATTTTTTCATGTTCTTTTTGGAGTCATCATCCATGAGAAAATGATTATTAAGTTAAACACCTTAATAGGAAAACTCAAATTTAATTCTTTAAAGTAATGAATGAATTTTTATTTTGCAAGAATTTGGAAGTATTTTTGTTTGTGCATTTGCATTATTTTAGGAAATGAACTTACACAAAAGACAGTGAACACTCTCAAAGACAGTTTTGATGAATTTATAAGTTAAATAATTTCTGAGAAATGGCATAAATAAATAGTCCATCTTCTCAACCATTGCTGGTAATTTTTTGCTTAGATTGAATACATTGCACTATGGACCTGCAAATCACATTTCAGAGAACATGACACAGAAACAACCATACTCAAACTTTTTTCTGTTAACGTATTTTTCCTTTTGTAAGCTTTTGTTCAAAGGAAAACATGGGCTGCAGTTAAATTTAATTATATTCAAGTCAATTCAAATGCATTATATTCTTCTAATAAGGTTGTCATTCTTCTAGGAAATATAGGATGGGGATTTCTAATCAGTTAATTTACTCTCTCCTCTCAAAAAGAAGGTAATATTGTAATATTGCCAAAAATACAAATCATTCTTACATATTGAAAATAAGGCAAGGAGAAGAAAAAGCATGAAAAATAAATAATTTTAGTGCCTGATGTATAAACATTCTTCAAGTGCTTTAATCGTTATCCCACTACAGTATCATTTCCAAATGAACATAACACTTTTAAGGACATAATTTATTTTAATTGTGTGCTATCAAATGATAAATGTTCGATCAAAACATCCTGGGTTTGTCTTGTTTATATCTCTCTTTTTACTGGCAATTCTAACAAAATTTGTAAGTTAAAGCAAATATGCACAGACACACCACTTAAAATATGTCACCCTTTAATTATTTTCTTGATTTTAAAGTAATAGTCAAATTCTGAATTAACCAAGAATGATGACAAAGATTTATTAAAAGAGAAAACAATATAATATACATGTATTTTGAGGTTAAAGACATACTCAGTATCAACCTTCTGCAGTGCTACTCTTCAAAGCCAACCTGAAACAAATGCCAAGTACTAACATGTACAGAAGGAACATATAAAAAGAAGTCCTTTTTGTTTCTTGATGTCTGGCACCTTATGCATGAGCATTTTGCATTAAACATAATTGAAACAGGAGAGCAGGGGGCAGGGCACAACCTTTAAAAGAATGACATAGCCATAGGACATGACATAAATGGTTAGACTCAACTAGGTCCAAGATGGCCAACGAGACTTCCACTAGACGTTGAGCCTCAGTATACCCTCACTGTAACACATCAGCATGCTAGATGACACACCCACAGGTGTCATGACAGTTCCAAGGCTGACCATAAATGGTCAACAAGTGGGCAGTGGCCCAATTCCTGGAAATCCCCACCTCTTCCCCAGAATAGCTGAAATACTCCTCCCACTCATTAGCCTATGAAATTACCCACCCCTATAAAAACTGAGAACCCCAAACCCTGGTGGCTCTCTTGCCTTCTGAGATGGCCCACACTCTGTCTGTGGAGTGTGTTTCTCTCTAAATAAATCCACTTCTTACCTATCACTTTGTCTCTCACTGAGTTCTTTCTCTGATGAGACATCAAGAACCTGAGCTTCATTAAGTCCTGAGACCAGCTGTGTGATCTCAGTTAAAAGAACGTGGGTTCAAGTCCCACCTGAGTTGCACAGTTTCATAATCATGTTAGCTATAAAGACTAACATTGGCATAGGACAGCTCAGTTCCCAATTTGAGATATGTATGTATGTATGTATGTATGTATAAATATATATATATATATATATCTGTCTCAAGAAGTTACCTAAATCCCTGGGTTAAAGAGGTAATTTTCAAACTGTACTGTTATTATATCTAACTAATGAGAGAACAGAAGAAAGGAAAGTGGAAAAGAAAGGAAAGAAAGGGGAAATATCAGAATACATCTTAGAAAAGAGGTTAGCTTGTGAGTGTGTGTGTGAGTGTGTGAGAGAGAGAGAATGAAACTGTTTTGTTTTTTTGTTTTGCTTTGTTTTCTAATGTTGGGAGTCTTGGTGAAAACATTTTGAAATCCAATGGTTTAAAGTGGCTGAAAAAGTAACTACAGAAATTTCTCAGGGATTGTTCTTCAGGGTTTTTGTTTGCTTATGTAATATTCTTCTCTGGAGATGTCTTACTTAAAAGAATGTAGATAAATATATGCTCAGATTGGTGAAGAGGCCAACTTATTGGAAACAGGCAGATAAATTTGGTGACCTCTCAAAGGCCTTTCACCATTTCGTTTCTGTGATTCTAATTCTATATTTACATTTGAAGAGTAACTTACATTCACAGAATTAAATACTTAAAATTATGTCCACCTGGGAGAGAAATCAGGAAAATTTGGCTTTTTGTTTTCAGTATGAAATTACAAGAAAGGGCTAGAAAACATGTTAACATTAAAAGGAAAAATTTTACTCACATTTGATAGTGTGTTTGGATCCCAATGGTCCCATTTCAGCCAAATGTCACCTCAGTAAAAGTACACTGGAAAGACATTTGCAGTGAAGAGCAGAGATCTTTGCTAGTTGAAATGATTTAACTCTTCCACAGGTGCATAGATCTGTTTTGTCTTTTCTTTAGAACATGGAATAATTTAGTGAAAATTCTTCAATCACCTGTAATGTAGGCTTTGACAGTGGGGGATATATGGCTGTAACATGCCTTGCTGCACACAAGAAAATCTGTAAATATATTCTTCTATTGTCTAGTTCAGAAAGATCTATATTTTGAGAATCCTTATCAATATTTTAGCCCATCTCTGGGGAAACCATTAATGTTTTACAGCTCTTAAATATCATTATATTTTATAATTTAAAATATTTGGTGATTCAAAAAAACAAAATAATCCTGCACAAATGTGCTCAAATAGGTAAACAGATGATTTGGAGTGATGCAAATTTTTATGAGCAATTAAGTAATTAAACACTAAAAAACAAAGATACAAAGGAAAGTAGAATACAAAAAATACACAAAGCTAAAAAAAATTTTGCTAAAAATCATATCCTAGTTAGACTGGTATGGTTGAATCAATAGCAGCAATAAAAACAATCAGATCTCTTCTAAACCAATCAAATAATGCTTAATATAGTTAGAAGGAGCCAAGAAGAAGGATTGTGCTGCTTAATCATGTTTTTGTGACAGACCTTTCTCCACTAACAGCTAGCTCTAAACACTTAAGAAGTGAAATTTTTAAGAATGCTACTTTACAGTCTGACAGACTGTTCAAATTCTGGCCTATATAAAATGAGGGTATAAATATATTAATTGTTGCTTACACGAGAGTTAAGTGATGTGCCTTAAAATGTCTATAGCAAAGTTATTGACATAAAGTAACAACTTGTCTGAGGCTCAAATATACTCCTGAAATTATTTCTGTTGCTGATATTCCTACTCCTCACCATTTAATCCCTCATGGATTCAAGACATTACATAACATTCCATGGGTTATTAGTGGTACTCCTTTTCTTTGATAAAACACTCCCAAGACATGATACTATTACTAGAATGAACTAGATAACAATTAGAAAATTGTCCATTTCCTGTTTATTTCCATGTGCCACATAAGTTTAAAATATTTAGGAATTTCTACATGAAAATTGAATTAAAAGCATTCATCAAAGAAACTGAAAAGTGAAATTTGTTTTCATAAGGCTTATCCCAAGATTACAATTTCTGATAAAAGTTACCACCATACATGCAATTTGGGGAGTTTAGAAATACATGATTGATCTTTATGTGCAATATGGGAAATATTAAAAAAATGACTGGAAACCTAGAGAGATAAACGCAAAGACTTTTTTCCTTGAAAATTACAGAAAGTTTCTCTTTTCTAGTCTGTGAAGATATTTAAACTCTATTTTCTTTATTTTTCAATTTTTTTGCCTCCCAACATGTGGCTTCACAGTATGCTTGTTAGAGTAGAAAGGCGTCTTTGATAAATATTTTTAGGGGTGTGAGAGGAGAGTCTTTAATTAAGAACCAAATACAAACAGCCTGCCTGTCAACATTTAAGGCATACCATACAGAAGAGCACATAATTAGGTCCCTAGAGAACGGGAAGCATTATGCCATTCTTTTCCAGGACATTATACGCTCCTAATTTTTTCTGTCCTCTTTCAATATTTGTATTACTTTGCGCTGTGGAGCACTGAACTTTTAACATTTTCACATCTGTTTAAACCTTCGCCTTTTGCCTTTTCCTTCTTCATTCCAAGTGTCCCCCTTGAACAAATTTATAATCCTCTCAGTTAGTAAATTAAGAACTCTTATCTAGTTTTCTGGATTAAAGGGAAAGCTGATGAGCCTCAGCATAAAATAGTAATATATTTTTCCTTACAATTCTTGATCACATTGAATATGGTTCAACAGTACAAATCTTTGTTAAAGTAAGGTGAACAGCATATGCCCAAAATGAAGCAATTCTCCTTTAAAGCAGTTTATATTAGGAATTCAAAAAGCTGAGGCATACAGGATGAAATTATTAGTTAATTGTTGTATTTTAAAACCAGTGAGTTTTTTACAATTGTAAGGGTGGGTTTCCCTGGTGGCACAGTGGTTAAGAATCTGCCTGCCAATGCAGGGGACACGGGTTCGATCCCTGGTCCGGGAAGATCCCACATGCCATGGAGCAACTAAGCCCGTGCGCCACAACTACTGAGCCTGTGCTCTAGAGCCTGCAAGCCACAACTACTGAGCACACATACCACAACTACTGAAGGCTGCATGCTTAGAGCCTGTGCTCCACAACAAGAGAAGCCACCGCAATGAGAAGCCCATGCACCACAACAAGGAGTAGCCCTGCTCTCCGCAACTAGAGAAAGCCTGTGCACGGCAACAAAGACCCAACACATCCAAAAATAAATAAATTAATTAATTTTTAAATTAATTAATTAAAATTAAATTTAAATTAAATTAATTTTTAAATTAAATTTAAATTAAAATTAAATTAAAATTAATTAAATTTTTAAAAGATTTACAATAAAATTGTAAGGGTGTCCCTGCCAAAATAATGCTTGAAAATATTATTGTTTCAGGGAACAACACTATAAATGCTGATGACCGAGGCCTGCAACTCCTTGAACCATTACTCTAAGACAGCTGTTGCTAGTTCAGCAAAACATTCAAAGTATGTTTCTATTAGTCCAATTCCACATTTGCTTACATCATATGCTTGTGGATACTGGATAGGATAACTCTTCTGTGATTAAACACATTTCTGTCTTGAGAACATAAAATTAAAAGCCATCAAGGGTCTGTCCAATACATACATGAAGAATAAGCCACTTTGTGCTCATCTTCCACGTCTGTATTACTTTTCATTATCCCCCAAATGTCTAGTGTATTTACTATGACAGCCATTTTCGTGAGATGGAAAATAAAATTGATCCAGAAAACTTCTATTCTTGAGATGGAAAATAAAATTGATCCAGAAAGCTTCTATTTAAATAAATGGTAGAAATTGCTTCCCAGTTTTTTAGTTGAGAAATTCAATGAGCTTTCTTCTGTTCTAACCTTTTTGAACTCTGTATAGTATTTCTTCCAGAAATAATTCTACTTCCAGCAAATAATTTTCCTGTTTCCCTTTCTCTCTTTTTCCCTCTATCTCTCTGTTATTTGGCTAATGAACCTCTCAGACCCTACCTGCCTGTTTTCTTCTTTCAACCTAATTATTTGAGTTCTGTGTATGGTTGAGTCCTATGACTATTTTATTACTATATCTTATGTCAACATCTCACTTTCCCACACAGTTGACTTTTACCTCAGTGCATCTCACTTCCTAACTTCCATCATCATCCTTAGAATATCTCCTAAATTTTATCTCCACAAGGAGATAAAATACCTTCTTTTAATGGTTGTGCCCCTGCCCTCCTGTTTGAAACCACTGACTGGAAGAAATGCAGCTGATAAGATGTGAATAACCCATTCTTCCACTATTACCTCCATACACATATGCTACTTGATCCAACTTTTCCTCCCTTAGCTCTTTCTAGAGGAATTGCTCAGTGCTGTCATCCTGATAAATGCTGGTTATTGCTGGTCATTTATAGATGTAAGAATGGGATTTACAAAGAGTAGTTCATTGCAGCCAAGCACTCTTATTGTCATAAATGGGTTTGAAACAGGAGGGCAGGGGGCAGGGCACAACCTTTAAAAGAATGACATAGCCATAGGACATGACATAAATATTTAGAACCTACTAAGTCCAAGATGGCAGATGAGACTTCCACTAGACGTTGAGCCTCAGTATACCCTCACTGTAACACATCAGCATGCTAGATGACACACCCACAGGTGTCATGACAGTTCCAAGGCTGACCATAAAATGTCAACAAATTGGCGGTGGCCCAATTCTTGGAAATCCCCACCTATTCCCCCAAATAGCTAGAATACTCCTCCCACTCATTAGCCTATGAAATTACCCACCCCTATAAAAACTGAGAACCCCAAACCCTGGTGGCTCTCTTGCCTCCTGAGATGGCCCACACTCTGTCTGTGGAGTGTGTTTCTCTCTAAATAAATCCACTTCTTACCCACCACTTTGTCTCTCACTGAGTTCTTTCTCTGATGAGGCATCAAGAACCTGAGCTTCGGGCTTCCCTGGTGGCGCAGTGGTTGAGAGTCCGCCTGCCGATGCAGGGGACACGGGTTCGTGCCCCGGTCTGGGAAGATCCCATATGCCGCGGAGCGGCTGGGCCTGTGAGCCATAGCCGCTAAGCCTGCACGTCTGGAGCCTGTGCTCCGCAACAGGAGAGGCAACAACAGTGAGAGGCCCGCGTACCGCAAAAAAAAAAAAAAGAACCTGAGCTTCATTAAGTCCTGAGACCAGGTGTGTGATCTCAGTTAAAAGAATGTGGGTTCAAGTCCTAATATGAGTTGCATGGTTTTATCTTGACATAGGCAATGCTGTTGAAGTATATCAGCACTTTCTTCCCTTGATATTTTTGCTTCTATTTCTTCCACAGCCATATCATTTCTTGGTCACCAAAAGCACCTTTTTCTCTATACTACTCTGTAATAAGTAGTGTTTTCAACAAATTGGGCATTTACTGCTATTTGTAAACTGGTAATTTGTTTGCTTCCTCATATTGTGGCTACTGGAAATTTTAGTAGGACTTGCCCCCATATCTCAGACCATTTATGAAAGTTGATGGCTTTTAACTCATTTTTTTCCCCATGGATTTCCTTTTGTGGGAGTTAAAATGTTCAGCCTAGACTCCTGTATAAATGAGACCATATTTTAGTCTTGGGATATTTAATGGATATTCATTTTTTCCATTTATTTTTGTATGTATTTACTGAGAGCTAACCAAGTATGAAGCCTTGGTCTAATTACTCCATCTCTTGCCAATAACCTCAATGAGCATGGAAATCAGGTTGAGGTCTACTTGTTGCACAGAGTTGAACCTAAAAATAGCCCTTGTCATTACTGAGATTATAGTCTAGTGGAGGAGACTAATACTAATCAAAGACAAATGTAAACAAGTTCCATGTCAGTGAAACTCATAATGCAATGAAACCTATTTTAGGGGAAATTGACCCAGGAAAGACTTGCCTGAAAAGCTGAGGCTGCATATCAGATAGTGTGGATGTGTGTGTTCTAATCTAGATGAAGAGAAGGATAACTCTCCTGGCAATCTAGAGACTGTATTGGAGAGGGGAAGACCAATGGTGAGGTAGATAATATAAGGGCATTATTTGAGATGTCTAAATGAGAATTGACAATAGCTTGGAACTGGAGGAGGGTAGTCTTGGTGATGTCTAGGAATGGTTGGGTTAGAAAGGTCATCTTGGAGCTCAGGTGGCAGGGGTTGTGTAGGTGGCAGGGATACCGGTGAAGAAGCACTTCTCACTATGCTAACTCAGTTCTTTAGGAGCTAATATATCATTGTCTTTTCCCTTAACTAAGTATTCTCCCTTACTCATCTCTGTATCAATCAACTAATTAAAGATTTGTGTTCTACTATGACATTCTTTGTCTGTTAATTTTTCTTTAAGCCTAGTGTGTCTTATTCTTGGTAATTACTCAATGTTCACTGAAGTGAATTTAATGTTACTGTAGTTTTCACCAAAAAGCTATTAAACATTACTACTGCCCCCCCCCCAAAAAAAAAAAGCAGTTGGAAAGAATAATGAAAATAATCATCCTTGCACCGAGAATTCTATGGGTTGCAGCACAAATATAGATGAAGGGTCAAGGCTAATACTTTGATGACAAATGCTTGCCAACTTTAAACATTGTTCAACATATGATACTGACACCAAGCAGAAACCGTGGGGCCCCTGGGCACAAAACACTTTCTGTGTCCCCCACTTCTTGATTACAGGAAATAGGCTTCATTCAGCCTCCATGACGTTCCCTGAGTTCCAAGGGTCAGGATCAAACAGATGTTAACTAGGGAAGGGAGGGGAATGTGGAGATAAGGGAGGAAAGGTCAAAAGAAACAATAGTGCAGCCTTGGGGCAGGGCCCTGGTTTCCCCTCAAGGAATATACATAACAACATCTTTGAGCTGTTTTCCAGATACTAAAACCCCCACCAGGTGGGAGAATTTAATGGTATGCTGCCCACAAGCACTAGACCCCAGACCAGTTGGAACCAGAAGGTTTATGATGCTGACTCCCACTTACCTCACAAACAGCCAGTCAGAAGAATGTCCATGAGCTGATCACGCCCTTTTTGAACCATTGTTATAAAACTCACTACCCGCTCCAAGTCCTTACGCACAGTTTTGAGGGCATTAGCCTGCTGTGGCCTTCCTCTGCCTAACAAAGCAATTCTTTTCTACTTCACCCAAAACTCTTGTCTCTGAGGTTTAATCTGGTGTCAGGGTATAGAGGCCACATTTGGCTTCAATACTATTATTTCCCATGGATCTACATGAAGTCATTAAAATCTAGGAAAAAATTATTACTATCTATGTTGTGCCATGCCAGAATAAATGATAAATTTAATATTTATATAAGTAAATTATATAATATTTATATAAATAAAAATTTATATAAATAAAATACAAATTTGGCCCTTACATTTGAATAGTCTCCTTCAAATCTCACATTTTAATGATAGTTTAAATGTAATGCTGCTTGAATTTGAAAGAGCAAATGACATAATAACTGGCATACCCTACTCCAGGACAGGAAAGTGGATCATGATATTCTAGGAATTTTCATAATTCACATAGAAAACCCATACTCTTCCCTGCTGAGTTAAGGAACAAGAGGAATGATAGTAATACAATGACTATTAGCAGAATCAAATGACTCTGAATGTGTAATTGAATGTATCTGAATTTGTAGTAACCACATTTGTATCACAATTTCAGCCTTATGAAGTGTTCAGAAGTCAACATTAGGAATGTTTTTTAGTTATTTCTAAAACAGTTTTAAAACATTTTATTTTACTGATAGTAATATGGACTATTTCCCAAATATCTGTCAATTTTATTAAGTAGGTTATAAGTAATGGACATAGCGGCCGAAGTTTTCAAGCTATATCAAAAATCTGATCTCTAAAATACACTAATATTAAACCCAGTATCTAATTTTGGTATTAATCTCCATATTTGAAATTCTATTTTCTTGTAATCCAATTCCTAATGATTTAAACATAAATAATTTCACTCCTGTTTTCTATTTCTCTCATATACTTTTAACATAAAGGGCAGCATTTTATTCTGCAAGGCTATTTGCTTACACCACCATTTATTATCTAGCTCTGTCTTCCAATGTGTCACTCTTAATTTTCTCGGTCATGTTCGCTGTCTTCACTTCTCAGTTTATTATATTCTTCTAATCCTGACTTAATAGACACTTGACAAAAATGATTAATTTTCTCTTCACTTACCCAGTAGACACATTAATTTCTTATTTATCAATACTCAACTTAAAATTTTAAACTTACTTTTTTCTTTCTTTTCTAAGAGAATGATAAAAGTCATTTTAACACTTCAGTATTCTCCTCTCTAAAAATGCAAAAGATAACAACTTTAATTATTGTTATGAGGATTAGAGGTAATTTATAATAATATACTTAGCAAAATGCCTGGCTAAGAGAAAGTGCTCAGTAAATACTTGTTTTTTGTATTTGTTTGTTTTCTTAAGGAGCTCTTCTACTTTGGAAATCACTAACAGTTTTATTGCCATTTTGAAGCAAATTTAATAATATATGTGTATAATAAAAGATTCCACTTTAACAGCTGTCTTCATTTTAAGCACAACTAATTGCAGAAGATCATGAATAATATTGCTAGTCAGAAAGCAGTATGTTAATGCTGTTATATGTATGCCATAGTGCCAGAATGATATTTATGCATTCAGTGTTGGGAAGACAGCTGTGAAGATTGCTGAAAGAATCCTCTTGAAGTTAGTGTTTCCTTTTAATTATGCCCAAGGCCTAACTATCTTTAAAATATACTTTTTAAGAAAGCATTTGTTATTTTGAATGCAAGAGCCAAGGTACCTTATGGTTTTTACTTTTTTTTTTTTTAAGAAGTCATTATATGTTTTATCATATCTTTCTTTAAAAAATTGGGATATTTGGTTGGATAAACTACCAGAAGCTTTAAAATAATGAGTTTCAAAAATAGAAAGAACATTGTTATTATAAACGATAGCAATTGTGATTCAATTTCAAAATTCATCTCACTTGATTGGGATAATGTATTTTCTTTCTTAGCCCCTTCAGTGCAAAATAACTTTTCATTCTTAAAACATTTAATTTGATTTTCAAAATACAGTGACCAACTCCTCCTTTGGTCTTCAAATTCTAGGAATCATCCAAACTAAAAACAAAAACTGCATTCTTAGAACTTATAAATGTAATTACTGGAACAATATTGTTTGAAATATAAACTAATAATTTTGATTTACCTTTCAGAAGAGGTACATGTTTTTCATCATGATAGTTTGATATACCTTGACATATATATATTGAAATAATGATTTAAGTCAGTTTGCTCACTAGAATTAACATATATTTTAAGGTTTTCAATTATATAAAAATGTGAATAACTTTATCTCTTGAAAGTTGTCTAGACTGACTTTTTATTTCAGTTTTTAGCATTTTTAAAGACATTGAAATTACAGAGTTCATTGTAATTATCCATTCTGAGGTTATATATTTGAAGAAAGGGAGAAGAAAAATCTAAAATGTCTTAACACATCAATAACATGATTCTTTACTTGATACAAGTTTAGTATTTAATTTTTTTAGTGTGTTTGTAAGTTTTCTTAAACATTTCCATTTCTATTTACATATCCAATCCCTCAAACTGAATTATATGATCCTTTACTTTTACTAAAGTAAATCACTATGATTTCTAATCATAATGATCAGATGTTGACATGGTTAGTTATTCAATAACTGCTGTTTTCTCACTGATTCTATATGCATCATTTTTTATTTTCACTTTTTTGTTTATTTTACCTTGTAAATTCATCAGCATTGAAATATAATTTACATAACACAAAATGCACTCATTTTAACTGTAGAGTTCCATGTGTTTTGACAAATGCATTTGATAAACATTTAATCATCAGAACAATGAAGATACAGAATATTTTCATCACCACAAAGTTATTTTTTGCAATTTCTCATAGCTTCAGTCCCAGGCAACCACAGATCTATTCTCTGTCACTGTAGAATAATTTTGACTATTCTAAAACTTCATATAAATTGAATAAAGCAGTATGTGCTACTTTATATTAGGATTCTTTGATTCAGCATAATGCTGTTGAGATTCATCCATATTATTGAATGTATCTATAGTTTTTTTTATTGCTTAGTACTACATCACATTATAAATATATGAAAATGTGTTTCTTCATTAATTGATGGACATTTGATTTTACTTTTCCCAGTTTGGGGTTACTATTAATTATAAACATCTAATTCAAGATGTAGAGTGCCTATTTTGGTATTTTCTTTTGTCCTGAGTTTAAGGATTCTCAATATATTCTGGATACAAGTACTTTTAAGAGCACTTTTTGAATAATAGATTTTTAATTTTGAGAAAATACATGTAAAATTTTGAATAATTTACCACACAGAGTGTGAGAAAATATTGATAATACATATAGCTGAAAAAGATGCTTGATTCCAGAATATATAAAGAATCCTTACAACTCAATTATAAGGAGCCAATATACCAAATACCTAACGTGCATTTATATTATCTTTTGTGTATGTATGTGTGTGAGCGTGTGCATGTGCACACATGTGTGTGTGTGACCTGTCATGGATGTTTGCCTATATCAAGGAACCTAAAAGTTTCTCCTATGTAGTATTCTAGAAGGTATAGAATTTTAGCCTTTACATTTAGAGCTATGAACAATTTCAAATTAATTTTTGTATATTACATGAGATAACAACTGACACTCATTTCTTCCACATGGATATTAATTTGATTTGGTGATTTTGTTCAAAACACTTATATTGGCATGTCTGTGAATTATCAGTTGACCATATATTGTGGGTGTATTTCTGGATCCTTTATCTACTCCCATTGATTTATATCTATGCCTATGCCCAAAACACACTGTCTTGAGTACTGGAACTTCATGGCAAGTCTTTAAATTCAGTAATGTAATTATTCCTTTTTTTTCTAAAATTTTTTTCTACACTAGTTGTTTCTATTAAGATTTTACATATAAATTTTAGAAGCATTTTTTCAGTCTCCACAAAAAAATTCTGCTTTGGGGTGGATAGTATTGACAACTTAAAAATATTTTATCTTGGAGGATGACTGCTGGAATGCTGACATGAAAGGCTGCATGGAATCTCTTCCCAGAGAAAAAACCATAAAAACATGTGAATATAATAAAAACAAACTAAAGTCTCTGAAAATTGTCCTATGGCCATACAGCAAATGAAGAAATACTTATTCAGGAAAATACACTAAATCCGGATGAGTTCAGCCACTGTCTATATCCTTTGAGCCAAGATCTGTTCCTTTCCTCCACAGCTCAGCATGACAAACCTCTGCTCTGGATTAATGCAGGCAAGAAAAAAGGCCTCACTCTCTCAGTCTAGGGCTACACTATCTCCCTGAGAGAGACAGGCACTAACATTTCTCATCTCCCTCTAGCTTTGAATTTCAGAACCTCTATTCCAGGCAAGACTAGCCAAGAGTTCTATGGCTCAATTCCTCCACCCAGTCCCCACTTTTCAAGTGGAAGGTCTACCCCAGACATTGTAGGCCAATAAGAAAGGAGTGACAATTGCCCTATCACCATCTCAGTTGTAACGTGAAGTCTCATGCCAGTATGGAAAAGTCAAAAAGATCAGAGGCTACTGTTACCTTCCAGTCCTCTTCTTATAAAGCAGGAGCACTAATCTAAGAGAAATGAGCCAACTGTTCTCATTCTCTACTTGCAATGAGAAGTTTTGCTCAGGGAGAAACACACGTATAAGAACCAGAAGGAGACATCTAAGAAGAGCCCTCCTGGGGTCAGAAAAAGAATAGACCTAAAGTTTACCCCTGCAAAGAGGCCTGAATTTAATTGGACCAGAGTGTGCAGATATTTATGACTCAGGGCACTGTTGAAAACAATACAGCAATCAGCTAGAAATTAGTTAAGGCTGGGAGTAACAGCAACAACAGAGCAGACGTCCTAACAGAGAGATGAGAGACAGTCAAAAAGAATTGTGCTAAAACCACTGTCATCCCAGGAGAACTGTGTGCATACCCAAGGCTGTACCCTCCAAGGAAAGACATCAAGGCTGGATATTCTGGAGGATTCACTGGAATAGTCCAGCCTAGAATCTGAAAAACAAAACAAAAACAAAAACACCACAAACACACAAATAATCAGCAACAACAATAGTCCAAAGTTGTTACAGAATAGTATTTAGAAAGGCTGATTATCAACAAAATTTTATGACAAATGAAGCCAAAGTGGAAAATGTGAAAAAAAAAGCAGGCAATAATAACTGCCACTGAGAGAGCCTACATGTCAAACTTAGCAGATGAATAAATACCTCAAATATATAATTAAGTTTAAAAAAATAAAATGAGCCATATTTAAAGAAGTAAAATGACAATGTGTAATCAAATAAAGCATATTAATAAAGACATAGAAATTATAAAAAGAAATCATCCTGAACCTCTGGAATGGAAAAATACAAAAAATTAAAAAATCAAAAGTATATTAAAGATGCCAAACAGTAGAACTGAGCTAGCAGAAGAATCAGCAAACTTGAAAACAGATCAGTAGAAATTATGAACCTAAGAACAAAGAGAAAAAAAATCAAGAAAAATAAACAGAGCCTTACAGAAATGTGAGACTTCATTAAGAACACTAACATAAGTGTAATTAGAGTCCCAGGAGGAAAGAAGAAAGTGAAAGGAACTAAAAAATATTCAAAAACATAATGGCTGAAAACTTTGTAAATCTGATGAAAAATATTAATTTAACACTCAGGTCAATGATTCCTCTAGTAAGGCAAAGAGATCCATATCCAGATGTATCACAGAAAAAAAAATATATTGAAAGAGAAAGGTAAAGAGAAAATCTTATAAAGTAAAAATATGACTGATCACATATAAGGGAACCCAATAAAATTAACAACTGACTTTCATTAGAAAGAATGGAGGTTAGAAGGTTGTGAGTTGACACATACAAAGTGTCAAAAACAGTCAACCAAAAATCTTATATCCAGAAAATCTATATTTCAAAAATAAAGGCAAAATAAAGACATCAGAATTTGTTGCCAGCTGCTCTGACTTAGAAAAAATACTAAATAACATTCTTCAGAATAAAGTAATATAAGATTTTAAATCAGTTCCATATGAAAGAAAAAAAAAAAGCAGCAAAGCACTGGTAAAGGCAATTATGTAATTATAAGACAGTATAAATGTGTATTTCTTTCTTAGTGTGTTAAAAAGCAATTGTATAAAACAATATGTAAATCATTATATTGTTGGGCCTCTAACATATACATGTTGTCTACTGTTGTCAGTTGCTGTTGTCAAACAATAACAAAGAACAAAGAAGGTGGATTTGAACAAAGATGGAGTATGGCAATGACAACAGATGGTGACTCAACCACACAGGAAGAAATTAAGAAAAACAGGGAGAGTAAATAAGAAAGTCAATACAATAAATTTTCTTTTCTAATTTGAGCAGCTTTAATGGCATAAAATTATATAAAGTAATAACTATAACAATATGGTTTTGTGCTTGCAACAAATTTAGAAGTAACATTCATAATAATATTACTATAATAAAAGGGGGCAGAAGGGATGGAGCTATATAGGAATAACATTTCTACGTTTTACTGGATATAAGTATGTATAAATATATATATATATATATATATATATATATGCATATATGTCTGAAATAGAATCTGATAAATTAGGAAGTATATTTTAAGCCAAAGATCAACCACCAAGAAAAAGATTCAAACAAATATAGTGAAAATATAATTCAAGGAATTAAAATGTTACACTGGTAATTATTCTCTTAAGGAAAAAAATAAAGAAGTAAAGGAAGAATAGAGGAACAAAAAAGATGACACGTAAAAACCAAAAATTAAAATGGCAGAAGTAAATCCATCACAATCATTATTAACAGTGAATCAATAACATTTTGAATTCCCTCCAATAGAATATAGGGGTTCCAATTTCTCCACATCCTTGTCAATGCTTAAATAATAATAATAGCCATTCTAACAGGTGTAATATGATATCTCATTGTTTTTGATTAGCATTTCCTTAATAATTAGTGATGCAGAACACCTTTTCACATACCTTTGGGTCACTTGTATGTCTTCTTGGGAGAAATGTCTATTCAGATGCTTTGCCTACTTTTAATTAGATCTTCTGTCATTATTATTGAGTTGTAGGAGTTCCTTATATACATTGGCTACTAACCCCCTATCAGATACATGGTTTCTCCCATTTTGTCAGATGCCTTTTCACTCTGAGGATTGTTTCCTTTGCTGTGAACAATCTTTTTTTTTTTTTTTTTTAAAAACATAGTCCCACTTTTCTAATTTGTTGTTTTTGCCTGTGTTTTTGGTGTCACATAAAAAAAATCATTGCTATGATCAATGTCATGAAGTTTCACCCCTATTGTTTCTTCAGGATATGTAGTTTCAACTCTTATGTTTAAGTATTTAATGAATTTTGAGTTGATTTTTGTGTATGATGCAAGAGTCTACTTTCATTCTTTTGTATGTGGATGTCCAGTTTTCCTGACACTGTTTGTTGAAGACACTATCCTTTCCTCATTGTGTATCCTTGGAACCCCTGTTGAAAATCAGTTGAGTGTATATGTGTGAGTTTATTTTTGGGCTATTATGTTTTATTGGTCTATATGTCGGTCTTTATGCCAGTACTGTTTCAATTACTGTAGTTTTGTAATATATTTTGAGACCAGGGAGTGTGATGCCTCCAGCTTGTTCTTTTCTCTTTATATTGTTTCAGCTATCCAGGGTCCTTTGTTGTCCCCTATGAATTTTAGGATTGTTTTTCTCTATTTCTGTAAAAAAATGTCATTGTGATTTTGATAGGGATTGCATCGAAGTGTACTGCTTTGCATAGTATGGACATTTTAGCAATACTAAGTCTTTCAATACATAAACATGAGATAGCTTTCCACGTGTTTCTGTTTTCTTTCATCAGTGTTTTGTAGTTTTCATTGTACAAGTCTTTCACCTTCTTGGGTAAATTTATTTCTAAATATTTTATTCTTTTTTGATTCTATTGTTAATGGGATTATCTCTTAATTTCCAGTGTTAGTATATACAAACACAACTGATTTTTGTACGTTGACTTTGTATTCTTCAACTTTATTGTATCTGTTTATTATTTCTAGTAATTAAATAAAAGGGATACAAAAAAGAAAAAAGAGAAACTAGTTCTGTTTGCAGATGACATGATCTTATATGTAGAAAACTCTACAGACACTATAGAATAGCCTTAATATTAAGGCTAATTAACATCACTGTTTCAATGTGAGCTTTTTCAGGTCTCTACTGAACTTTTCAGGTATTAACAAAATCTCTCCATTCTGACTGATCAGAACTTAATTGGTCCTGCCCTGTGTGGCATCTGGGAATTGATTCTTCAGCTTACAACTCCTTGGCAGTTGTTTTTCTGTTGTAGATTTTTTTTACTGCCTTTCAAGAATCTCACCTTGCATGTATGCAGTTTAATATTCAGCCAAAGACTCAAGTGATCCTCTCTTTCTCAAAGTAGCTCTCTCCTGTCCAGTACTCTGCCTGCATATTCCAGCCACCTTAGCTTCTTTGAATTCTGACTTTTGTTATCTACTGAGCAAAACTTCTCAGTTCCGCTCAGTTCTCCATCTGTGTACTGCAATTTGGAGAGGTCTTCCAGCAAGAAAGAGGGTGACTGTAGAATATATCTTGTTTGATTACTCCCTTCATTGATCTCCGAACATAAATGGCCTTTTACCAATGTGTGAAAAGAGTTATTTCATCAATTTTGTCCAGTTTTTGCTATTGTTGTTGTATATGATAGTGAGACAGAGTGTAGTCTTGATAACTCTATAATGGCTAGAAGCAAAAGAATTTTTCATACCCAAATTTTGTTGCCCAAGGGTGTTTTTATATCTTTGCCCAAACATAAATTCTCATCATGTTTATATAGAAAAAGGACTCACCCTCTAAGTTTTATGTCCAAATATCCTTCACTCAAAATAGTGACAAATATCAAAAATATTAGAGGAACAGCTGATGCCATAATCGATCCTTGAAGTCATCGTATGTTTGGGGCTTTCATAGTTCCTGACATATAACTGTCATACAATATTTAATCTTCATTACACCAAGGGTTATTCTTATATTTTGAATGGGTTAAAATGAAATATATGAAAAGCAATACCTTTTTTTACAATTAGGGAAAATGCCCATGGGCAAAAGCAAGAACAAGTTCAAGCATTCATGATTAGGTGAGGAGTCATAAATGTTTCTTCTTTCAACTGTGGCAAACTATACATGCTTTTATGTGTGTACATGCACATTCATACACACGCAATACTCTCACTCATTGATACCCTATGCAAAAAAAAAAAAAAAAAAAAGTTAATAAATAGTGAAGTTTCTTCTCAGTCCTCGGCATAACTATCATCATTTTCCTGTTTGCTCAGTGAAGTTAGTTGACTCTGGTTATGACTCTAGCAACACATTTTACTGTCAATCTGGGACATTTCTTAAATGACACAGATTTTTCAAACACAGCCATCTGTATTTCTTTCTACCAGACTGCATATTTTACAAGAATTATTTTATTACTGAATTTAAATAATAGCAGGGCTTAGCATGAGAAATTTATGAAATTTAAACTAATTTTAAAAATTTAACACACAAATTGTAATATATTAATAAACAAGCATTTCCAAAATAGTTCTGTCTAAAATAATTACACTTTAAAAGTTGAGACTAAAACATAATTTAACTGTAATATATAATCCAAATCTTATTTTGTACACTTATATAAACAGTGAAATAGAATTTTAGTTATATTTGCAAGGCCATTATGAGTATCCTTAGTTTATCATCCCTCTGTTATAGTTATTCAAACATTAATGCTTTCAAAAGAAATTTTTATTTAAAGTAAAAATAATAACATGTGTATATATATATATATATATATATATATATATATATATATATATATATATATATATATATGTATGTCAATCATTAGAACATAATCACTAGCAGGGGTATGTGTTTCCCATTCCCCACTACATCTTAAGGAGTGCAGAGAAATCTAGCAGAAGTAGCTATCAGATTCCTGACAGGTACCCTGACTTTTGGACTAAGTAACTTTTAAGATGCATGACTAGGGGACCACCAGAGCCTCCTCTGGCTTCATCAAAGGCTAGATTCTAAAAGCAGCAGGAAGATCAATAGATGGTGATTGTTTTGTTCCATCACTTCCTTCATGGGTTGGTAGAACTAGCTCTTCCCATGGCACTTTGGAGGGCAATGGTCCAAATCTTGTCATTGTTGCTGTGGTGTGTCATATCAGTGGCAGGAACTGAGGATCAGCATTCATGGCTGGGGAAGGCCTAGCCTCTCTTGTAATATAATCCCAGAAAAAGAGTCTAAATTTGTGATTATGTCTTCTATGACATGGTGGGTGGGGTGAGCTTATCCTCTAGCTCAAACCTCTACCAGGTTTCATTACTTTAATTAGTCAGCTCTAGCTGGTTTCCACGGAGCTTTGCAAAAGGCCAACTTCCAGATTATCAGTCTTGAAAAATAAATCCCTTCCCTCACAATACTGGTTTAAAATTTTTCCATAGTACCAACTATCTGCAGTTTCTCACTTATAAATTTGTTTAACTATTTTATGCTTTGTATAGTGTGTAGGATGAAGCTAATAGTATCTTCACCTTTACTTTTACTTAGCATAAACAGTTTTAGTGTTTCTATATTATGTACAGGGAATAATTTTAGCTGTAGTTTTAATATTTAAAAATATATCAAGTCATTTGCATAATATTAGATGTTTAGCTTTTCTGATTTTTCATATTATAGAAGACATTGTAATAAAATATACCATTTGATTTATTGGATCAATCTTTTAAATAAAGCATAGTGCAGTCACAAAGGAAGGAAAAGAATAAGCAATGAAATTAGACAAATCTAAGCTTAAATTCTGGCTCAGTTCTTAACTACTTGCATGACCTTGGGAAATTTTCCCTACTTGAAAAATCACACAAATTCAAAACTTGAAGAACTCTCCTAGTGGTAGGTACTGCATGTAAAATATCTAATCACATTTTATGACTAATGGAAGGTAAAAGTCATGTGCATTTACTCTATTATGCATAGAGTAAATTCCTAGTGGAAGAAATTGTATTCAAATGTGAAAAATGTATTTACATTTCTTTGAGTATATTTATAAATTGCTTTACAAAGAACTTACAAATTTTTCAACGGTATTTATTATGATGGTTGTTCAAATTCCTTTCTTCCTTTGTTTGCATTTGATGCAAACAGAAAAGTGATTTCTAAGGTAAAGGAGGCAGCCAGCCAAGGTAAGCAGAATGTTTGGAGGGGAAGTGGACAAACATGGGGAAATGACCAGTGGCATCTGACAGAAAAAGTGTCTCACTGTGATCAGATGAATCTTTTGAGAACCTAATGTTTGCTTAGGCCTGGAGGCAAGAAAAGTTCAGAAGCCTGCAGGACAGAGAGTAACCTAATATTTGGTCAAGACAAAGCAGTGGGTAAGAAATGGGCAACTGTGAATGCTTGCTCAGTGTCTTGATTGAAAAAGTTGATGCTGAAGGACACACTATTGAAGTGATTTCTTAAAAAGATAACAGAGAATGAGATCTACTTATAAGACGTGGGGGGTGTCATCTGCTAAAAGCAAGGTCAGTTTGTCTACAGTAACAGGAAAGAAGGAAGACTTTTTGATTTTCCCCATTAAATTCAGTAGTGGCTATTTTTATTTCTAGTTTCTATTTCATTTAATAATCTATATATTTTTCCATGAGAGTTAGTACTAAGAATGTTTTTGGCAGAGGTAATTTTTTCACCTTATTTCTCAAAATAATTTCTAATATTCTTCTCTATAATTTTTCTGATGTATTATTTAGCCATTAACTTAGTTTCAAAATATACTCCTTTGAGTATATTATTCTTGATGCAGAAATGACATATTTATAATATTTGATCTCTTTATACATTTAAGAAAGAAAAATAATGATGATTTGAACTTCCAGCTCATTTACATATTCAAATCTTCTTTTAAATCTCCTAATAAGGTATTGCAGTTTACTATTGTTATTGCTATAGCTGTCATGTTTTTCATGTCATGTTTTTCATGTTTTTCATGTTGTTTAATATTACTAAGAAATCACATATATCAACATCACAAAATAATCAAAATTTCTATTATATAGCTCTAGTATTATTATGTCCAAAAAAAAGATCTTTTCATCTCGCATCAGTTTAGACTGAAACAGTTGTATGAGTGGATAAAGAATAGCACCTTTGTCTCTAAGTGCTGTTCCAACTTTATTGAAATCTATAAAATTGTATTTCCTTCTCTAGTATTCTTTAAGTGTAGTAGAAAGTAATAGACAGTAATGGATCTCCTCTTGTGATACTTGATTATCTCGCTCAGTAATTGGTTATTTTCTTTTTCCAGCACATCTCCATTTATGCTATTTTGGGGTGGGTGTGACAACAATAATATCCCTCCCTGTTCTTTGATCCAAATTCATTTCTGTAATTAACATACAACTGAACATATTAAACCAATATGATAGAGTAGTTGATCCAAGTATTTGCCTCTCCCTGGATTATTTTATTTGTTGCTAGTGGAGATTTCTCATCCCTGAAGTAACAAAGTCGTGCATAAGGGAAGCAGTCCAAGAGCATCTAAATTGCCATGTGGAGAAAGTGGGTTTGCAATAAGGGAAAATACAGACAAGACAAAGAAAATTTTAGAGGCAAGATATGAAAACTGGTTCTACTTATGGTTTTCTTACTTATGTTAGCCAATTTAAAATTTGCTTAATTTATTTTGAATTTTTGAATTTTGATTTTTACTATTTTCATTTGAAAGAGTAATTAATATTAAATCAACATTTTATAACACATTGTTTTTTCAATTCATGGAACACTACTTGAACTACAATCAAAGTCTTGGTATGCTCACTGATGTTGCTCAAAACAAATGGATAAATGGATTAAGAATATACTACTGGAGCCGGAGGAAGATGGCGGAAGAGTAAGACGCGGAGATCACCTTCCTCCCCACAGATACATCAGAAATTCATCTACACGTGGAACAACTCCAACAGAACACCTACTGAAAGCTGACAGAAGACCTCAGACCCCCCAAAAGGCAAGAAACTCCCCACATACCTGGGTAGGTCAAAAGAAAAAAAGAATAAACAGAGACAATAGGATATGGACGGGACCTGCACCAGTGGGAGGGAGCCGTGAAGGAGGGAAGGTTTCTACACACTACAAGCCCCTTCGAGGGCGGAGACTGCAGGTGGCGGAGGGGGAAAGCTTCGGAGTAGCGGAGGAGAGCACAGCAACAGGGGTGTGGAGGGCAAAGCAGAGAGATTTTGGCACAGAGGATCGGTGCCCTCAGGCACACACCAGCCCGAGAGACTTGTCTGTTCGGCCGCCAGGGCGGGCGGGGCTGGGAGCTGAGGCTCGGGTATCGGCTTTCAGTCAGAGCGCAGGGAGAGGTCTGGGGCTGGCGGCAGGAAGAGACCCTGAAGGGGTTAGTGCTAGCCCGGAGGGAGTCCGGGGAAAGGGTCTGGAGCTACTGGAGAGGCAAGAGACTTTTTTCCCTTTTGTTGCCTGGTGCGCGAGGAGAGGGCATTCCCCTCCCTCCCCTCTGCCTGAGTGAGCCAGAGCCCCCGAATCAGCGGCTCCTTTAAACCCGTCCTGTCTGAGCGAAGAACGGATGCCCTCCGGCGACCTATGCGCAGAGGCGGGGCCAGGTCCAAGGCTGAGACCCGGGAGCTGTGAGAGCAGAGACAGGGAAATCTCTCTGTGCAGCCTCCGAGGCAGCGGATTAAAGCTCCACGGTCCATTTGATGTGCCCTGCGTCTGTGGAGTGCATGAATCAAATTGAGGAAGTGGACCTTGAGGACAAGATTTAAGACTTTCCCCCCCTTTTTTTTCCTCTTTTTACAACGAATTATCTCAAATTAAGGAGGTGGACTTAGCAAGATTTCAGACTTTTCGCCCTTTTCCTCTTTTTACAACGAATTATCCCAAATCGAGGAGGTGGACTTGGAGAGCAAGATTTTTGATTTTTCCCCCTGCTCTCTTTTTGTGAATGTGTATGTGTAATCTTCTGTGTAAGATTCTCTCTGTATAGCTTTGCTTCCACCATATGTCCCAGGGTTCTTCCGGTCCGTGTTTTTTTTCAATAATTACTTTTTAATTTTAATAACGCTACTATATTTCATACTTTATTCTATTTTATTTTACCTGCTCTTTCTTTTTTTCCTCCCTTCCCTTCCTCCCTCCCTCCCTCCGCTCCTCCTTTCCTTCTTTCTTTTTCTTTCCTCCATCCCTCCCTCCCTCCCACCCTTCTTTTTCCACTTTCTTTTTCTTTCCTTCCTCCCTCCCTCCCTCCCTCCTGTCCTTCTTTCTTTCTTTCCTTCCTCCCTCCCTCCCTCTCTTCTTCCATTCACTCTTCCTTTTGCTTTCATTCCTCCCTCCCTCCCTCCTTTCTTTCCTTTCTTTCCATCCTTCCTCCCTCCCTCCTTTCTTTCTTTCTTCCTTCCTTCCTTCCTTACTTCCCTTCTTCCTTTCTTTCAATCTCTCTTTCTTTCTTCTACTAATTATTTCTTTCTACTTTTTCTCACTGTTATTCTGAGCCGGGTGGATGAAAGGCTCTTGGTGCTGCAGCCAGGAGTTAGTGCTGTGCCTCTGAAGGGGGAGAGCCAACTTCAGGACACGGGTCCACAAGAGACCTCCCAGCTCCACATAATATCAAGCAGCGAAAATCTCCCAGGGATCTCCATCTCAACACCAGCACCCAGCTTCAGTCAACGACCAGCAAGCTACAGTGCTGGTCACCCTATGCCAAGCAACTAGCAAGGCAGGAACACAACCCCACCCATTAGCAGAGAGGATACCTAAAAACATAATAAGGCCACAGGCACCCCAAAACACACCACCAGACGTGGACCTGTCCACCAGAAAGACAAGATCGAGCTTCAACCACCAGAACACAGGCATTAGTCCCCCCCACCAGGAAGCCTACACAACCTACTGAAACAACCTTAGCCACGGGGGACAGACACCAAAAACAACGGGAACTACGAATCTGCAGCCTGCAAAAAGGAGACCCCAAACATAGTAACATAAGCAAAATGAGAAAGCAGAAAAACACACAGCAGGTGAAGGAGCAAGATAAAAACCTACCAGACCTAACAAATGAAGAGGTAATAGGCAGTCTACCTGAAAAAGAATTCAGAATAATGATAGTAAAGCTGATCCAAGATTCTATTTCCCAGATCCAAAATCTTGGAAATAGAATAGACAATATGCAAGAAACAGTTAACAAGGATCTAGAAGAACTAAAGATGAATCAAGCATCGATTAAAAACACAATAAATGAAATGAAAATTACTCTAGATGGGATCAATAGCAGAATAACTGAGGCAGAAGAACGGATAAGTGAGGTGGAAGATAAAATAGTGGAAATAACTGATGCAGAGAAAAATAAAGAAAAAAGAATGAAAAGAACAGAGGACAGTCTCAGAGACCTCTGGGACAACATTAAACGCACCAACATTCGAATTATAGGGGTTCCAGAAGAAGAAGAGAAAAAGAAAGGGACTGAGAAAATATTTGAAGAGATTATAGTTGAAAACTTCCCTAATATGGGAAAGGAAATAGTTAATCAAGTCCAGGAGGCACAGAGAGTCCCATACAGAATAAATCCAAGAAGAAATACGCCAAGACACATATTAATCAAACTGTCAAAAATTAAACACAAAGAAATCATATTAAAAGCAGCAAGGGAAAAACAACAAATAACACACAAGGGAATCCCCATCAGGTTAACAGCTGATCTCTCAGCAGAAACTCTACAAGCCAGAAGGGAGTGGCAGGACATAATTAAAGTGATGAAGGAGAGAAACCTGCAACCAAGATTACTCTACCCAGCAAGGATCTCATTCAGATTTGATGGAGAAATTAAAACCTTTACAGACAAGCAAAAGCTGAGAGAGTTCAGCACCACCAAACCAGCTTTACAACAAATGCTAAAGGAACTTCTCTAGGCAAGAAACACAACAGAAGGACTACACCTACAATAACGAACCCAAAGCCATTAAGGAAATGGGAATAGGAACATACATATCAATAATTACCTTAAATGTAAATGGACTAAATGCTCCCACCAAAAGACACAGAGTGGCTGAATGGATACAAAAACAAGACCCATCTATATGCTGTCTACAAGAGACCCACTTCAGACCTAGAGACACATACAGATTGAAAGTAAGGGGATGGAAAAAGATATTCCATGCAAATGGAAATCAAAAGAAAGCTGGAGTAGCAATTCTTATATCAGACAAAATAGACTTTAAAATAAAGACTATTAGAAGAGACAAAGAAGGACACTACATAACGATAAAGGGATCGATCCAAGAAGAAGATATAACAATTGTAAATATTTATGCACCCAACATAGGAGCACCTCAATACATAAGGCAAATACTAACAGCCATAAAAGGGGAAATCGACAGTAACACAATCATAGTAGGGGACTTTAACACCCCACTTTCACCAATGGACAGATCATCCAAAATGAAAATAAATAAGGAAACACAAGCTTTAAATGATACATTAAACAAGATGGACTTAATTGATATTTATAGGACATTCCACCCAAAAACAACAGAATACACATTTTTCTCAAGTGCTCATGGAACATTCTCCAGGATAGATCATATCTTGGGTCACAAATCAAGCCTTGGTAAATTTAAGAAAATTGAAATTGTATCAAGTATCTTTTCCGACCACAATGCTATGAGACTAGACATCAATTACAGGAAAAGATCTGTAAAAAATACAAACACATGGAGGCTAAACAATACACTACTCAATAATGAAGTGATCACTGAAGAAATCAAAGAGGAAATTAAGAAATACTTAGAAACAAATGACAATGGAGACACGACGACCCAAAACCTATGGGACGCAGCAAAAGCAGTTCTAAGGGGGAAGTTTATAGAAATACAATCCCACCTTAAGAAACAGGAAACATTTCGAGTAAACAACCTGACCCTGCACCTAAAGCAATTAGAGAAAGAAGAACAAAAAACCCCCAAAGTTAGCAGAAGGAAAGAAATCATAAAGATCAGATCAGAAATAAATGAAAAAGAAATGAAGGAAACGATAGCAAAGATCAACCAAACTAAAAGCTGGTTCTTTGAGAAGATAAACAAAATTGACAAACCATTAGCCAGACTCATCAAGAAAAGAAGGGAGAAGACTCAAATCAGTAGAATTAGAAATGAAAAAGGAGAAGTAACAACTGACACTGCAGAAATACAAAAGATCATGAGAGATTACTATAAGCAACTCTATGCCAATAAAATGGACAACCTGGAAGAAATGGACAAATTCTTAGAAATGCACAACCTACCAAGACTGACTCAGGAAGAAATAGAAAATATGAATAGACCAATCACAAGCACTGAAATTGAAACTGTGATTAAAAATCTTCCATCAAACAAAAGCCCAGGACCAGATGGCTTCACAGGCGAATTCTATCAAACATTTAGAGAAGAGCTAACATCCATCCTTCTCAAACTCTTCCAAACAATATCAGAGGAAGGAACACTCCCAAACTCACTCTACGAGGCCACCATCACCTTGATACCAAAACCAGGCAAGGATGTCACAAAGAAAGAAAACTACAGGCCAATATCACTGATGAACATAGATGCAAAAATCCTCAACAAAATACTAGCAAACAGAATCCAACAGCACATTAAAAGGATCATACACCATGATCAAGTGGGGTTTATTCCAGGAATGCAAGGATTCTTCAATATACGCAAATCAATCAATGTGATACACCATATTAACAAGTTGAAGGAGAAAAACCATATGATCATCTCAATAGATGCAGAGAAAGCTTTCGACAAAATTCAACACCCATTTATGATAAAAACCCTGCAGAAAGTAGGCATAGAGGGAACTTTCCTCAACATAATAAAGGCCATATATGACAAACCCACAGCCAACATTGTCCTCAATGGTGAAAAACTGAAACCATTTCCACTAAGATCAGGAACAAGACAAGGCTGCCCACTCTCACCACTCTTATTCAACCTAGTTTTGGAAGTTTTAGCCACAGCAATCAGAGAAGAAAAGGAAATAAAAGGAATCCAAATTGGAAAAGAAGAAGTAAAGCTGTCACTGTTTGCAGATGACATGATACTATACATAGAGAATCCTAAAGATGCTACCGAAAAACTACTAGAGCTAATCAATGAATTCGGTAAAGTAGCAGGATACAAAATTAATGCACAGAAATCTCTGGCATTCCTGTACACTAATGATGAAAAATCTGAAAATGAAATCAAGAAAACACTCCCATTTACCATTGCAACAAAAAGAATAAAATATCTAGGAATAAACCTACCTAAGGAGACAAAAGACCTGTATGCAGAAAATTATAAGACACTGATGAAAGAAATTAAAGATGATATAAATAGATGGAGAGATATACCATGCTCCTGGGTTGGAAGAATCAATATTGTGAAAATGACTCTACTACCCAAAGCAATCTACAGATTCAATGCAATCCCTATCAAACTACCACTGGCATTTTTCACAGAAGTAGAACAAAAAATTTCAAAATTTGTTTGGAAAAACAAAAGACCCCGAATAGCCAAAGCAATCTTGAGAACGAAAAATGGAGATGGAGGAATCAGGCTGCCTGACTTCAGACTATACTACAAAGCTACAGTAATTAAGACAGTGTGGTACTGGCATAAAAACAGAAAGATAGATCAGTGGATCAGGATAGAAAGCCCAGAGATAAACCCACGCACATATGGCCAACTTATCTTTGATAAAGGAGGCAGGAATGTACAGTGGAGAAAGGACAGCCTCTTCAATAAGTGGTGCTGGGAAAACTGGACAGGGACATGTAAAAGTATGAGATTAGATCATTCCCTAACACCATACACAAAAATAAGCTCAAAATGGATTAAAGACCTAAATGTAAGGCCAGAAACTATCAAACTCTTAGAGGAAAACATAGGTAGAACACTCTATGACATAAATCACAGCAAGATCCTTTTGGACCCACCTCCTAGAGAAATGGAAATAAAAACAAAGATAAACAAATGGGACCTAATGAAACTTCAAAGCTTTTGCACAGCAAAGGAAACCATAAACAAGACCAAAAGACAACCCTCAGAATGGGAGAAAATATTTGCAAATGAAGCAACTGACAAAGGATTAATCTCCAAAATTTATAAACAGCTCATGCAGCTCAATAGCAAAAAAACAAACAACCCAATCCAAAAATGGGCAGAAGACTTAAATAGGCATTTCTCCAAAGAAGATATACAGACTGCCAACAAACACATGAAAGAATGCTCAACATCATTAATCATTAGAGAAATGCAAATCAAAACTACAATGAGATATCATCTCACACCAGTCAGAATGGCCATCATCAAGAAATCTAGAAACAATAAATGCTGGAGAGGGTGTGGAGAAAAGGGAACACTCTTGCACTGCTGGTGGGAATGTGAATTGGTACAGCCACTATGGAGAACAGTATGGAGGTTCCTTAAAAAACTACAAATAGAACTACCATATGACCCAGCAATCCCACTACTAGGCATATACCCTGAGAAAACCATAATTCAAAAAGAGACATGTACCAAAATGTTCATTGCAGCTCTATTCACAATAGCCCGGAGCTGGAAACAACCTAAGTGTCCATCATCGGATGAATGGATAAAGAAGATGTGGCACATATATACAATGGAATATTACTCAGCCATAAAAAGAAACGAAACTGAGCTATTTGTAATGAGGTGGATAGACCTAGAGTCTGTCATACAGAGTGAAGTAAGTCAGAAAGAGAAAGACAAATACCGTATGCTAACACATATATATGGAATTTAAAAAAAAAAAAAATGTCATGAAGAACCTAGGGGTAAAACGGGAATAAAGACACAGACCTACTTGAGAATGGACTTGAGGATATGGGGAAGGGGAAGGGTAAGCTGTGACAAAGGGAAAGAGAGGCATGGACATATATACACTACCAAACGTAAGGTAGATAGATAGTGGGAAGCAGCCGCAGAGCACAGGGAGATCAGCTCGGTGCTTTGTGACCGCCTGGAGGGGTGGGATGGGGAGGTTGGGAGGGAGGGAGATGCATGAGGGAGGGGATGTGGGAACAGATGTATATGTATGACTGATTCACTTTGTTATAAAGCAGAAACTAATAAAAAAAAAAAAAAAAAAAAGAAAAAAAAAAAGAATATACTACTACCTTAAGGTCCAGGTCATAGTTAATTAAAGTCCATAGTGGTTTCTATACTTCAAGAGATTACTTAAAGTTTCCAGGAAACAGCAAAGTTACTGAATAATCCCTTGGGCAGTTTGAAAATGTAATCAGATATGCAGACTAAATATTTAATTGGATTTCTTTTCTTATTACTCAAGCATTTCTACTTGAAACACCCATTTTATCTTCTCTTTGTTTAAAAAAAAAGTAATACCAATTTGAAATGCTAATCAGTATTTTAACAACACTCTTACTGAAGTAAGTTTTGCACTTGGGCTAATGATTTGGCAATTGACCAATCTTGAAAATTGCTAAATTATTCAAAACAAGCTGTCTGTAACATAATAGTAGTGTCTGTATTCCTGAGGAAAGGAGCCACAACCCTCTTGGAGCTTATAAGCACATATAAAAAGTGTAGCAATTAAAAACACTAGACCAGGTCATTTAAATTTTCATAGTAGTAACACACTATCAATGATCAGATCTTTTCCTTCACTGTTGTTAGATCTTTTGAAAATATAGCCTGTTAAATACTCTACGATTCTGTTACATCCATCCATGTATTCTAATACATTGATCATATTCCAAAAAATAAGGAAATTAGCTTTATTCTAGATGGCTTAGCTCATTTTCAGAATAATGTACTCATAATTCCTGTGATTCTTCTCTTCTAGGAAGTTTTTGGAAGACATCATCACACTAAATCCATGCAGACATTTAAAGATGAACTTAACCTCAAGATTGAGTTCTTTCTTCAGAGAAAAATATACTTATTATATACATCTCTATATATAGTCTTTTCATATATAAAGTAATTTAATGTTTAAGTATTCAGAGTTAATATAAAAGAAATGATAGTATTTGAACTTTTACAATACTGAATTTGATAGCTAACTACATATGTATTTAATTTAAAAATACTAAACATGAGGAAAGTTTCCTAAGCAGTGCCTGGAAGATTAAGATTGTAAGAATGAAACACTTCACATTTTCAGTTGTTGAAGGAACAAAGATAGATGAATTGAATATCCTGGTAATAGAGCTCATGGACTCTTTTTCCTAGAGGTCTCTAAACTGACATTTCTTTTTATATAATTATTTATTACCATTACAATGGCTATTATGGTCTTGGTAGTATATTCAATAAATTGTAATTACACTCTTTTTCAAATTTGTTGATAAAAAGACTTAGTCCCATTTTCTACAAATATTTTATTAAAGGCTAATTTGTCTACATATGAAGATGAAAGTTTAGAAATTTCTGTTTATTTTTTGGTATATATTGGAAGAGTTCAGTCACCTTAAGTTATAAGGTATTTCTAAGGTTATTCAATGCTTTTAATTTCTTTTAAGTTTATCCATTTCTAACTATATTTGAGTCAAATTTTTAATCAGATTTTTTACAAAAAAAAATAAGCTTTCATTCATCACATATGGTATAGTTCTGACTTTTTGTAGATTATTCTGGAAGTTAATTAGGATTTAATCAATCAGTTTGATCCATTATCACCACAGGAAGTAACAAAAATAAAATATTTACAAATAAAGACATTATTAGAAATTAGAGCTGTACCATGGCAATTCTTAATCTTACTATAAATATGTAGTACAGATAACCTAGATATAGAGAAATACTGAAATCTAAAATAATAGACCTTATTACTTTACTAACTTCAGTGAGAAAACAAGAAAAAGGTTGACTAAAGCAGGAATTTTCTCATAAAACAGTTTCAACTGAGCTTAAACCAATGTTAATTGCATGTCCCCTAACATCCAACATTGGACAATATGCTGTGTCATTTCTAAGAGAATATTACAATATATATTAATACTTTATTCTACTTTTGCTATGCTAATTATTTCATGGCACATAATTAGCCTTTTGGAACCACAGCGATTAAAGTGAATCTTCTTCTTTTCTAAAGTCATGTCCCATCGCTTGCTTTTAGCTCACTTTCATATTGCTACCTTTAGTTAAAATTTCCTTTCCAATTAAAAAGGATTTTTATTGCTTTCGAAGATTGTGCAAAAACTATCTAAATATTACTAATCAAATAATGAGTGCATAAGAACCTGCTGCATAGCACAGTGAACGCCACTTCACTGTACAGTAGAAACTAACACAATATTGTAAAACAACTATACCCCAATAAAAAAAAAATGAGTGCAGTTTTTTGTATGACTTCAATTCTGATTACTATATAACCACAACATTTATAGCACAGTAGCTTAATTAGCCCTATATTAATTTAATCTAGAATTTTTACAAATACAGTACTGATTTAGCTCTTTTTACATTAACTTTAGAGAACTGATGTATCAATTTTCAAGGAGCATGTGGGTAGCACTAAAACAACTCTAACTCAATTTAACACACTTCTGGAAAATGTGTCAATTTTCTTTCACAATTTTTCATTCTATCTTCTAAAATATATTTTCAAACTTTACATTCTGTAGTTTGTTGGACCAAAACAATAAGTAAAATGAAAGTATTTCTTTTCAACCTGCACATGTACTTCACTCTTGGTTATTCCTACTCTAGGAACACGACCTGATGATCCTGCAGTTTCCTCTTATTACATATCTCTTAACAATACTGGTCTAACTGTGCCTATTGTTATACAGATACACATGAATTGCCTTTGGAAATATCACTTTTATATGAAGATCAGGGAAGTTCTTATAGAAGCCTGTGACATCTGAATGCGGTTTTCAAGGTATTTTGTTTTATTTTTGTTTTTCCTAGAAACTACAAGAGGAAAACATTAATATATAACTATCAACATCAACAATTACATTTTTAACAATTATTGAGAACTTAATTACATGCAGAGCAAAGCCTAAATCAGTTACATATATTAACTCAAGCATGAGGTCCTTTGAGATAGGCACTGTTATTATTGTGATTGTGTAATTAAGATAACTGAGCCACAGAGACAATAAATTATGGGCCTATGTTCACATAACTAAGAGGTGAGAAGCTGGTATGCTAATTCAAAGTATTTGTCAAAGACTGCACTATTAAGAATAAAATATTTTAAACTTTTGTTATTATTCAAGGTTAGTTTTTATTTTTATCATTGTACATATTTGTACATATTCCTTAGTTCTAAAAGACTTACAAGAGAAAAGAGAACCTCTCAGCTCTACCTTTCCTCATCTGCATTCCCTTCAGAGACAAGAACTTTCAATTCCTTATGGTAATCTCTCTGAAACCCGTGTGTATCTGTCTTTGGGACTTAGTAGTGTGAAAGCAGTCAAGGTGTTAGTAGCATTGAATCTATTTTACTGTCTAGGTTTCTTAGTAATATAGTATTATAGCATTATTTCAATCTTTGCATATGACCATAGAATACTAAGTATATTAATTTTTAGACTTGGAAATCCTGCTTTCACTCTACACTTCAGTCACTGATCAAGTAAGGAGCTTTTATATTTTGCACATAAAAACATTTTATCCTGTTTTCAAGAAATTAAAATGGCTGTTTTGTGATTTTACATTTGTTAAAGTTTTAAGCATGTGCATCTGTTTACTGAAGCAGCTGCAATATATTTCATGGACCTCTAAGTAACCTATTTTCAGGAAGCTGTGTTAGATGATACTGTCTTTTTTATTTTGGACACCAAATATAGTTTCCATGATGTAGTAAATAAAGCTATTCACAAATAGGAATAATTGGACAATTTTCATGATTGTTTTAGCATCATTTATAAAGAGGATATATTATCTATATTCATTTATTGTCTGAAGAATATGGCTTATGAGGTTACTCTGTGAGGTGTCAGCCGCACCTGCGAGGTCTGTAGGAAAGGTAACATTGTTTGGAGAAGAGCTAGCTGACTCTGCTACATGATTGAAACTGCTTTTCTTTTTTTCAGATGAGATTAACTCATTTTTGTTTATCAATATCACATATATGATTGTACTGGGGTGTATTATGTCACAGATGGTTACAAACTTAACAATGGTTTGACTTAAAATTTTCTGACTTTATGACTCTGTAAAAGCAATTCACATTCAGTAGAAACTGCTTCAAATTTTGAATTTTGATCTTTCCCAGGTTGGTGATATGCAGTACTATTCTTCTGTGACGTTGGGCAGCAGCAGCCACCACAGTTCCCAGGCAGCCTTGCAATCATGAGGGTAAACACCTGACACACTTAGAAGCATTCTGTACCCATCCAACCGTTTTTCACTTTCAGTACAATATTCAATAAATTACATGAGATATGAAACACTTTATTATAAAATAGGATTTCTGTTAGATTACTTTGCCCAACTGTAGGCTAATATGTGTTCTGATCTCCTTTAAGGTAGGCAAGCCTAAGCTATGATGTTCGGTGGTTAGGTGTATTAAATGTATTTTCCATTTATGATATTGTCAACTTTTGTTGGGTCTATCCAGATGAAACCCCATCACAAGTCAAGGGAAACCTGCATATTATGCTATTTTTTCTCCTTTATTATTTTTTCTTTAAATCCTTCTCTCTGTGAATTTTTCTTTTTCTTTTGTTTTGCAGAATAGTTTTTATTTTCCCTACTACTTAGTAATGTTTTGTTCTTGCAGTTATCTTTAGATTACAAAGTTGTATGGTACCTTTAACATTTTGTTTATTTAGGCAAAATTTATAATTATCACTGAGGATCCTTACATTTTCCTCCATCACCTGTTTTGTCAATACTATTTTTTCTTGCTTTGCTTTCACTGTTCTATATGGTATGTGCTACTGCTTCGTCAACTTTAATTAATATTTTTGACATGCAGTTATTACCAAGTGGACCACTACAAAATTTATAGTTCCACAATTATTCCCTCTTTCTTCATCCATTTTTTTTTCCATTTTTAGGGTTTAAATATTCACATCTGCTTAGTCACTTTAATTCCTACATTATGTCATACCTAAATATAGTCAGTTAAATATATACAGTATTCAAAATCAGTATTTTCAGGGGGAGGGGATGGTATCCTAGTTATTACCTAGTTGCCTGATCTATGTCTGGAGTAATTTCTTCAAGAAAAGTTCATGGTATCATATTCTTAAAGTTTTCTTTTTTTATAGACATACAAATGTAAATTGGAAGCTATGTTCTTTTAATATATTTAGGATATAATTTCATTCTTCAATAGTTTCCATTATGAAGTAGCTTGGAAAATTATTCTCTATACATTATTTGCTCCATACAGAGAACTATACTCCCATGACCTTTGCCATGTGACTTTATAATTCTCCCCGAGTAGGCAGAATATACTTTCCCATCTACTTAATGTTGGCTGTGTTTTGGCTAATCGAGTGTTAGTTTATAAGACTAAAAGTAAACCTTTAAATGTGCTTGCATGATTTGGGTTGGCCTGTTGTGCTCCTATGACCTACCATAACAAGAGCATGCTCCAGGTAGCTGTTTCTGACAGTTATCTGGAATGGAGACATGGAGTCAAGGTCACCTGAATGGAAGTCTGAAGTTCAGACTTGCCCAGCTGGTAAGGTGTGCCGAGGTCAGCTGAACCACAGCTGACCTACAAAGTCCATGAAATAGAAAAATATAGAAAGGCTGCAGTAAGCCACGGACATTTTTAAATGCTTACATACCAGAATTGAAGGAAAGACTGACTGACACACAATGTTTCTGTTAAACTGTCAACTATCTTTTTTGTCTTCTTTTATTGAACTTTTCTCCTTTCAGATTTTCTGACTGCTATAAGACTTTTTCATTGTCTTTTTATGTCAGCCACTTCCTGTCATGTGTCTAGGAATTATTTTCTATATATTTATCCTTACTAGGGGCAGGGGAATTCACAGACTTTCTTGGGTCTTCAGATAGATGGTTTTTACCAGTATTGGAAATTTTCACTCATGATATGCTTAGCTATTTGTTTCTCCCCTCATTTCTTCTCTCTATTCTCCCTATTTCTTCCCTATACTCTTCTATTTTTCACCATGTTTCATAAATATTTAATAATCTTTATTTCTATTTCAATGCCACCATGTGCTTCAGTTTGGATTTTTTTCCCCCTAATCTACATTCCACATCAGGAATTTCCTTATAATTATTTTCTAACTTTTGTTAATCCATTCATATAATTTCAAATTTGTTTGAAAAGTTCGATTTTACTCTTTAAATAATCTCCTGTTTTTTCTTTGTATTCTCTAACATTTTTTTCTTCAAATCTTTTTTTTTTTTATTTTTTTATTTTATTTTTTTTATTAGTTTCTGCTTTATAACAAAGTGAATCAGTCATACATATACATCTGTTCCCACATCCCCTCCCTCATGCATCTCCCTCCCTCCCACCCTCCCCATCCCACCCCTCCAGGCGGTCACAAAGCACCGAGCTGATCTCCCTGTGCTATGCGGCTGCTTCCCACTATCTATCTACCTTACGTTTGGTAGTATATATATGTCCATGCCTCTCTTTCCCTTTGTCACAGCTTACCTTTCCCCTTCCCCATATCCTCAAGTCCATTCTCAAGTAGGTCTGTGTCTTTATTCCCGTTTTACCCCTAGGTTCTTCATGACATTTTTTTTTTTTTTAAATTCCATATATATGTGTTAGCATACGGTATTTGTCTTTCTCTTTCTGACTTACTTCACTCTGTATGACAGACTCTAGGTCTATCCACCTCATTACAAATAGCTCAGTTTCGTTTCTTTTTATGGCTGAGTAATATTCCATTGTATATATGTGCCACATCTTCTTTATCCATTCATCTGATGATGGACACTTAGGTTGTTTCCAGCTCCGGGCTATTGTGAATAGAGCTGCAATGAACATTTTGGTACATGTCTCTTTTTGAATTATGGTTTTCTCAGGGTATATGCCTAGTAGTGGGATTGCTGGGTCATATGGTAGTTCTATTTGTAGTTTTTTAAGGAACCTCCATACTGTTCTCCATAGTGGCTGTACCAATTCACATTCCCACCAGCAGTGCAAGAGTGTTCCCTTTTCCCCACACCCTCTCCAGCATTTATTGTTTCTAGATTTCTTGATGATGGCCATTCTGACTGGTGTGAGATGATATCTCATTGTAGTTTTGATTTGCATTTCTCTAATGATTAATGATGTTGAGCATTCTTTCATGTGTTTGTTGGCAGTCTGTATATCTTCTTTGGAGAAATGCCTATTTAAGTCTTCTGCCCATTTTTGGATTGGGTTGTTTGTTTTTTTGCTATTGAGCTGCATGAGCTGTTTATAAATTTTGGAGATTAATCCTTTGTCAGTTGCTTCATTTGCAAATATTTTCTCCCATTCTGAGGGTTGTCTTTTGGTCTTGTTTATGGTTTCCTTTGCTGTGCAAAAGCTTTGAAGTTTCATTAGGTCCCATTTGTTTATCTTTGTTTTTATTTCCATTTCTCTAGGAGGTGGGTCCAAAAGGATCTTGCTGTGATTTATGTCATAGAGTGTTCTACCTATGTTTTCCTCTAAGAGTTTGATAGTTTCTGGCCTTACATTTAGGTCTTTAATCCATTTTGAGTTTATTTTTGTGTATGGTGTTAGGGAATGATCTAATCTCATACTTTTACATGTCCCTGTCCAGTTTTCCCAGCACCACTTATTGAAGAGGCTGTCCTTTCTCCACTGTACATTCCTGCCTCCTTTATCAAAGATAAGTTGGCCATATGTGCGTGGGTTTATCTCTGGGCTTTCTATCCTGATCCACTGATCTATCTTTCTGTTTTTATGCCACTACCACACTGTCTTAATTACTGTAGCTTTGTAGTATAGTCTGAAGTCAGGCAGCCTGATTCCTCCAGCTCCGTTTTTCGTTCTCAAGATTGCTTTGGCTATTCGGGGTCTTTTGTTTTTCCAAACAAATTTTGCAATTTTTTGTTCTAGTTCTGTGAAAAATGCCAGTGGTAGTTTGATAGGGATTGCATTGAATCTGTAGATTGCTTTGGGTAGTAGAGTCATTTTCACAATATTGATTCTTCCAATCCAGGAGCATGGTATATCTCTCCATCTATTTATATCATCTTTAATTTCTTTCATCAGTGTCTTATAATTTTCTGCATACAGGTCTTTTGTCTCCTTAGGTAGGTTTATTCCTAGATATTTTATTCTTTTTGTTGCAATGGTAAATGGGAGTGTTTTCTTGATTTCATTTTCAGATTTTTCATCATTAGTGTACAGGAATGCCAGAGATTTCTGTGCATTAATTTTGTATCCTGATACTTTACCAAATTCATTGATTAGCTCTAGTAGTTTTTCGGTAGCATCTTTAGGATTCTCTATGTATAGTATCATGTCATCTGCAAACAGTGACAGCTTTACTTCTTCTTTTCCAATTTGGATTCCTTTTATTTCCTTTTCTTCTCTGATTGCTGTGGCTAAAACTTCCAAAACTAGGTTGAATAAGAGTGGTGAGAGTGGGCAGCCTTGTCTTGTTCCTGATCTTAGTGGAAATGGTTTCAGTTTTTCACCATTGAGGACAATGTTGGCTGTGGGTTTGTCATATATGGCCTTTATTATGTTGAGGAAAGTTCCCTCTATGCCTACTTTCTGCAGGGTTTTTATCATAAATGGGTGTTGAATTTTGTCGAAAGCTTTCTCTGCATCTATTGAGATGATCATATGGTTTTTCTCCTTCAACTTGTTAATATGGTGTATCACATTGATTGATTTGCGTATATTGAAGAATCCTTGCATTCCTGGAATAAACCCCACTTGATCATGGTGTATGATCCTTTTAATGTGCTGTTGGATTCTGTTTGCTAGTATTTTGTTGAGGATTTTTGCATCTATGTTCATCAGTGATATTGGCCTGTAGTTTTCTTTCTTTGTGACATCCTTGCCTGGTTTTGGTATCAAGGTGATGGTGGCCTCGTAGAATGAGTTTGGGAGTGATCCTTCCTCTGATATTGTTTGGAAGAGTTTGAGAAGGATGGGTGTTAGCTCTTCTCTAAATGTTTGATAGAATTCGCCTGTGAAGCCATCTGGTCCTGGACTTTTGTTTGTTGGAAGATTTTTAATCACAGTTTCAATTTCAGTGCTTGTGATTGGTCTATTCATATTTTCTATTTCTTCCTGAGTCAGTCTTGGTAGGTTGTGCATTTCTAAGAATTTGTCCATTTCTTCCAGGTTGTCCATTTTATTGGCATAGAGTTGCTTATAGTAATCTCTCATGATCTTTTGTATTTCTGCAGTGTCAGTTGTTACTTCTCCTTTTTCATTTCTAATTCTACTGATTTGAGTCTTCTCCCTTCTTTTCTTGATGAGTCTGGCTAATGGTTTGTCAATTTTGTTTATCTTCTCAAAGAACCAGCTTTTAGGTTGATCTTTGCTATCGTTTCCTTCATTTCTTTTTCATTTATTTCTGATCTGATCTTTATGATTTCTTTCCTTCTGCTAACTTTGGGGGTTTTTTGTTCTTCTTTCTCTAATTGCTTTAGGTGCAGGGTCAGGTTGTTTACTCGAAATGTTTCCTGTTTCTTAAGGTGGGATTGTATTTCTATAAACTTCCCCCTTAGAACTGCTTTTGCTGCGTCCCATAGGTTTTGGGTCGTCGTGTCTCCATTGTCATTTGTTTCTAAGTATTTCTTAATTTCCTCTTTGATTTCTTCAGTGATCACTTCATTATTGAGTAGTGTATTGTTTAGCCTCCATGTGTTTGTATTTTTTACAGATCTTTTCCTGTAATTGATGTCTAGTCTCATAGCATTGTGGTCGGAAAAGATACTTGATACAATTTCAATTTTCTTAAATTTACCAAGGCTTGATTTGTGACCCAAGATATGATCTATCCTGGAGAATGTTCCATGAGCACTTGAGAAAAATGTGTATTCTGTTGTTTTTGGGTGGAATGTCCTATAAATATCAATTAAGTCCATCTTGTTTAATGTATCATTTAAAGCTTGTGTTTCCTTATTTATTTTCATTTTGGATGATCTGTCCATTGGTGAAAGTGGGGTGTTAAAGTCCCCTACTATGATTGTGTTACTGTCGATTTCCCCTTTTATGGCTGTTAGTATTTGCCTTATGTATTGAGGTGCTCCTATGTTGGGTGCATAAATATTTACAATTGTTATATCTTCTTCTTGGATCGATCCCTTTATCGTTATGTAGTGTCCTTCTTTGTCTCTTCTAATAGTCTTTATTTTAAAGTCTATTTTGTCTGATATAAGAATTGCTACTCCAGCTTTCTTTTGATTTCCATTTGCATGGAATATCTTTTTCCATCCCCTTACTTTCAATCTGTATGTGTCTCTAGGTCTGAAGTGGGTCTCTTGTAGACAGCATATAGATGGGTCTTGTTTTTGTATCCATTCAGCCACTCTGTGTCTTTTGGTGGGAGCATTTAGTCCATTTACATTTAAGGTAATTATTGATATGTATGTTCCTATTCCCATTTCCTTAATGGCTTTGGGTTCGTTATTGTAGGTGTAGTCCTTCTGTTGTGTTTCTTGCCTAGAGAAGTTCCTTTAGCATTTGTTGTAAAGCTGGTTTGGTGGTGCTGAACTCTCTCAGCTTTTGCTTGTCTGTAAAGGTTTTAATTTCTCCATCAAATCTGAATGAGATCCTTGCTGGGTAGAGTAATCTTGGTTGCAGGTTTCTCTCCTTCATCACTTTAATTATGTCCTGCCACTCCCTTCTGGCTTGTAGAGTTTCTGCTGAGAGATCAGCTGTTAACCTGATGGGGATTCCCTTGTGTGTTATTTGTTGTTTTTCCCTTGCTGCTTTTAATATGATTTCTTTGTGTTTAATTTTTGACAGTTTGATTAATATGTGTCTTGGCGTATTTCTTCTTGGATTTATTCTGTATGGGACTCTCTGTGCCTCCTGGACTTGATTAACTATTTCCTTTCCCATATTAGGGAAGTTTTCAACTATAATCTCTTCAAATATTTTCTCAGTCCCTTTCTTTTTCTCTTCTTCTTCTGGAACCCCTATAATTCGAATGTTGGTGCGTTTAATGTTGTCCCAGAGGTCTCTGAGACTGTCCTCTGTTCTTTTCATTCTTTTTTCTTTATTTTTCTCTGCATCAGTTATTTCCACTATTTTATCTTCCACCTCACTTATCCGTTCTTCTGCCTCAGTTATTCTGCTATTGATCCCATCTAGAGTATTTTTCATTTCATTTATTGTGTTTTTAATCGATGCTTGATTCATCTTTAGTTCTTCTAGGTCCTTGTTAACTGTTTCTTGCATATTGTCTATTCTATTTCCAAGATTTTGGATCTGGGAAATAGAATCTTGGATCAGCTTTACTATCATTATTCTGAATTCTTTTTCAGGTAGACTGCCTATTACCTCTTCATTTGTTAGGTCTGGTAGGTTTTTATCTTGCTCCTTCACCTGCTGTGTGTTTTTCTGCTTTCTCATTTTGCTTATGTTACTATGTTTGGGGTCTCCTTTTTGCAGGCTGCAGATTCGTAGTTCCCGTTGTTTTTGGTGTCTGTCCCCCGTGGCTAAGGTTGTTTCAGTAGGTTGTGTAGGCTTCCTGGTGGGGGGGACTAATGCCTGTGTTCTGGTGGTTGAAGCTCGATCTTGTCTTTCTGGTGGACAGGTCCACGTCTGGTGGTGTGTTTTGGGGTGCCTGTGGCCTTATTATGTTTTTAGGTATCCTCTCTGCTAATGGGTGGGGTTGTGTTCCTGCCTTGCTAGTTGCTTGGCATAGGGTGACCAGCACTGTAGCTTGCTGGTCGTTGACTGAAGCTGGGTGCTGGTGTTGAGATGGAGATCCCTGGGAGATTTTCGCTGCTTGATATTATGTGGAGCTGGGAGGTCTCTTGTGGACCCGTGTCCTGAAGTTGGCTCTCCCCCTTCAGAGGCACAGCACTAACTCCTGGCTGCAGCACCAAGAGCCTTTCATCCACCCGGCTCAGAATAACAGTGAGAAAAAGTAGAAAGAAATAATTAGTAGAAGAAAGAAAGAGAGATTGAAAGAAAGGAAGAAGGGAAGTAAGGAAGGAAGGAAGGAAGAAAGAAAGAAAGGAGGGAGGGAGGAAGGATGGAAAGAAAGGAAAGAAAGGAGGGAGGGAGGGAGGAATGAAAGCAAAAGGAAGAGTGAATGGAAGAAGAGAGGGAGGGAGGGAGGAAGGAAAGAAAGAAAGAAAGACAGGAGGGAGGGAGGGAGGAAGGAAAGAAAAAGAAAGTGGAAAGAAGAAGGGTGGGAGGGAGGGAGGGATGGAGGAAAGAAAAAGAAAGAAGGAAAGGAGGAGCGGAGGGAGGGAGGGAGGAAGGGAAGGGAGGAAAAAAAGAAAGAGCAGGTAAAGTAAAATAGAATAAAGTATGAAATATAGTAGCGTTATTAACATTAAAAAGTAATTATTGAAAAAAAACACGGACCGAAAGAACCCTGGGACATATGGTGGAAGCAAAGCTATACAGAGAGAATCTTACACAGAAGATTACACATACACATTCACAAAAAGAGAGCAGGGGGAAAAATCAAAAATCTTGCTCTCCAAGTCCACCTCCTCGATTTGGGATAATTCGTTGTAAAAAGAGGAAAAGGGCGAAAAGTCTGAAATCTTGCTAAGTCCACCTCCTTAATTTGAGATAATTCGTTGTAAAAAGAGGGAAAAAAAAGGGGGGAAAGTCTTAAATCTTGTCCTCAAGGTCCACTTCCTCAATTTGGGATGATTCGCTGTCCATTCATGCACTCCACAGACGCAGGGCACATCAAATGGACCGTGGAGCTTTAATCCGCTGCCTCGGAGGCTGCACAGAGAGATTTCCCTGTCTCCGCTCTCACAACTCCCGGGTCTCAGCCTTGGACCTGGCCCCGCCTCTGCGCGTAGGTCGCCGGAGGGCGTCCGTTCTTCGCTCAGACAGGACGGGTTTAAAGGAGCCGCTGATTCGGGGGCTCTGGCTCACTCAGGCAGAGGGGAGGGAGGGGAATGCCCTCTCCTCGCGCACCAGGCAACAAAAGGGAAAAAAGTCTCTTGCCTCTCCGGTAGCTCCAGACCCTTTCCCCGGACTCCCTCCGGGCTAGCACTAACCCCTTCAGGCTCTCTTCCTGCCGCCAGCCCCAGTCCTCTCCCTGCGCTCCGACTGAAAGCCGATACCCGAGCCTCAGCTCCCAGCCCCGCCCGCCCCGGTGGCCGAGCAGACAAGCCTCTCGGGCTGGTGTGTGCCTGAGGGCACCGATCCTCTGTGCCAAAATCTCTCTGCTTTGCCCTCCACACCCCTGTTGCTGTGCTCTCCTCCGCTACTCCGAAGCTTTCCCCCTCCGCCACCTGCAGTCTCCGCCCTCGAAGGGGCTTGTAGTGTGTAGAAACCTTCCCTCCTTCACGGCTCCCTCCCACTGGTGCAGGTCCCGTCCATATCCTATTGTCTCTGTTTATTCTTTTTTTCTTTTGACCTACCCAGGTATGTGGGGAGTTTCTTGCCTTTTGGGGGGTCTGAGGTCTTCTGTCAGCGTTCAGTAGGTGTTCTGTTGGAGTTGTTCCACGTGTAGATGAATTTCTGATGTATCTGTGGGGAGGAAGGTGATCTCCGCGTCTTACTCTTCCGCCATCTTCCTCCGGCTCCTCTTCAAATCTTTGAGTCATGGTTATTTAATGCTCATGTCTGGTAACCCCAATATTTGCACCTTCTGTGCTTTTTAGTTTTATGCTACTTTGTAGTTTGTTTGGTCATTTCTTTTTTCATATTTACTTGTTTTTCTCTGAGGGCCAGACATTTGATATGAAAATCTGTAGTGATAATTTTAATGCTAGTGTGCTCTCTGTTGTTGTTGTTGTTGTTGCTGTTGTTGCTGTTGTCTGGCTCCTTCTTTTGGTTCTTCTGGTTCTTGTGATTCTTCTGCTTCTGCTTCTCCTGCTGTTCTTCTGCCTCCTCTTCCTTCTTACCTTTGTTTTCCTTATTTTTCTTCTTCTCCTTCTTCAGCTTCTTCTTCATCTGTGTCTTCTGCTACTTCCTGTCTGGCTTCCCCCTGCCCCTTTTTTTTAAGAACTCGATTACTCCTTAACAAAACTAGTTCCCTGATGATTGAAGTGAAATTTCTCTCTAATCATATTTTAAAATTTCATTTTCTCCACTTAGTTTTTATTGCTCTTCTCTTTTACATCTTCATGTCTCTCAAGGTCTTCCCATAGTTGTGTTCTTCCTTGTCCTTCTTGAGATGGTCTTGGAGGATTTTTTTTTCCTTCAACTTCCACTTAAATCAGTTTTCTCACTTCAATTCTCCTTTTGTCTCACTAATTCTTCTCTGTATTTATGTAGTTCTACTTTGTGATCTTCCTTCATGGAGAAAATTACATAATTAACTTTTTTGAATAAATAATATTTCTATTTCAACAAAATTCAAATATTTTGTGGCGATATTTCAACAATTTTCTTCTGTATCTTTCTGCTTTCTTGGTATGATTCTTTTCTATATTTCCTTATAGTACTATTGTATCTATATGTCCTAATTTATTTTATTTTATTTATTTGTTATTAATTAGTGAATAAAATAGATTTTTCCAGAGTATCTATTTGAAGGCAGTTTGAGACAATTATAAAAAGAAAGAGCCAGAGCAGCCTTTCAGTGTCAATAAATGATAGGTATATTTTTTTCCACATTACAGACTTAACCAGATTGGTTTTTCTGAGTGCCCTGTCTGGGTCATTCTTTTATAAACTTGTACCCTCTGTTCTGACCAAGTATGTCCTAGGGAAGTTCTGACAGAGTTCAAGCTCATGTCACTTTTTAACTTATTTCAAAAACAGGAAGTTCTTCTTAATCATTTCATGACAATCTTTTACCTTCATAAAGTACATTTTGCTAGTCCTTTTTAAAATTCCTACCTTTGGACTCTTTTGACACTCTATCACATTTTCTCTACTTCTTCTTCTTAGATTCTACCCGATCTTAGCTCTTTTCAGTAACTTTTACTAAAAATTGGAGTCTTTGATTCTGTCTTCTAGTTCTACTGCAAATGAAATCTGAACTTTTTCTTTTCTTTTGTCATTCTTCTTGTTGCTTTTGTGAAGGTAAAATATGGTGACTGAAAGGTCATATTCAAATCAGAAATTCTGTTAATAAATCATGTTATAGTTTTAAGGATTCATTTTTGAAGTTAAATCCATAATTCAAAGTATAAAACAAAACATTTTAATTTAAAACTAGGTTTTGAATCAGAGGCAATGTAACTTGACAAATTGTTTATAATTTATACATTTTGTGCCCCGAAGATACCAAATTTTTGTAATTTGATTCTTTCAGGATGTGTGTAAGAGACACACTTAGGCTCTGTAACTTGAGTGATATTTATTTTGAGGCTTTTCAGGGGGATAATGAGATGAAGAAAACTGTCTCTCCAACACAAACTTAAGGCATCCTGGATAACTAGATTTCTCTTTACAATATCTCATCAATAATCTGCCATAATTGGGAATTTGTTTACTCATGGTTCTGCTTGTCTCCTCCATGATTCAACTACTAATGCCTTCTTTAATCTCAATTTTACCTTGCAACGTCTGACTGTTAAGAAATTTCTCTACAATCTCTCACTGTCATCCATCCCTCTTCACGTCTCCCAGCTTCATCAACATTCAGATGCCTGGATCTCTTGCTCTCTACTCTCACTAAAATTCTCCCAAAGCTGCTTTCGTCACTAATTTCATTCAAATACCACCATTACCCATTGAGAGACAATGTAGGCATTTTTGACCTCGATTTACAGAAAACCAAACAAAAAAAAAACATGATCACAACTCTAGAATGTAGTAGGCTGAAATTGAACTCCGACGTTGTGAACTTTAGCTTCGAGATCTTTAAACGTGTACGCTTTACACTCCTGTACCATCTATATTATAATGTAAATTTCATGCAGTTTTCAAAACTTAAGAGTATTTTGTAAAAATGTAAGTTATTTTCATGCTTATACTATAAGGATGTAAGATCACAAAGAACAAGTCAGACGTGCAAAAAATGTAGCATTCTTCATCTTCTTTAATTTTTAAAAGAGTTCGCAATTCATTCAGCTGTAAGGAGTATTTAATCCTGACAAATAAAAGTACAATTCAGCCAAAACTTAAAAAAAAAAAATCTGCCTTCAAAGATTAGAGAGAATGATGATTCACACTTGGATTAAGTTGGTTTTGCTCTGACTTATTACAAATTGGGTGACAAGCAGTTCAAAGATGTATAAAAAAAGTATATAAACAATAGAATGTACAGAGGTTGTGGTTGTCTTCCTAGGTTTTTTTTTTTTTTTTTTTTTAATCATCAGTGCAGTTCATTGGGAGCAAACAAACCCAAGATGAGAAAGGATGATGCTAGAAACTCACTGCCTTTTCTGACATTAAGCTGGGGTAGGGGCACATAAATCCTCAAGGATCTACCTGTGGTTATGCAGATCCAATACTGTAGGACAGCTATATTTTTCTGGGTTCAATTTCTTATGCATTATCAAATATACAGCAGGTGTGGACAAGACTTATCATAAGCATCCCTATCTCTGTCAAATCAATAGGATCTCTTTAAGGTAAGTTCAGTCTAATAGAGAATCTAATGTAGAGTCTTTAAGAGAATTTTCCCCTTGATATAGTTTGTGTATAAAAGATATTTATATATCTTCATAATAATAATTTTGAGAGGAAGGAATATTCCTATTCACATTTTTTTCTCCAGGGCCCTTCTGATCATAACATATCTTGTCATTCTTGCTTCTATGAACTTTATGCTATGTCTTAATTGAATCTGCTGGTGATAATTACAGGTTCCATCTAACTTTTGGATATGCACTGGTACCTGCTGTTCTTTCAGCCAGAGTTCTTGATGATGAGGTTCCACTTTCTGTGGCCTCCATTATGATTCCAAGCTTATTCATCTCCCCTCTTAGCTTCTCTGATACCCCCTGGGGTCACATGTTAGTTTCTGGCACAACAGCATAGGTTCTATATTCAGTAGAAATCTCTCTCCTTTAGTGTCATTCTGTTGCCCTTAGGCAGGATGTTAGGGTAAAAGAAGCACTAGCTGCTAAACCTACCTGGGTGTTTCAAAACGTGCTCTTTTCTTTATCTTTCCCTAACTTCATTTTTCCTTTGCTCTCATCTCACCAGAAGGGGTGGTATGTTGGCTTTTTATGAGGGGATACATTGCTTATTTCATACTCTAGGTTTTTCCTACCTTTTGCCGACTATGAAATTATATGATCCAAATTGATCAAGTGTGTCTCTAATTATGCAAAAGGAGCTATTGGAATTTAGAAAATCTATTTTCTCCTGTTTCAGTTATCTGAGTTATCTGTTATGTTCCTGCGTAACAATCCACCCCAAAATTTAGAGGGCTAAAACAAGAACCATTTATTATTTATGAATAATTTTGTAGGTTAATTGGGCCCAGTTGGGTAATTCTTCTGCTACATGTGATGTCTAATGAGGCTGCATGCATCCTAAGGCTCAGGTGTGCTGGAATGTTCAAGATGACTTCTGCACACAGCTGGCAGGAGATGCTAGCCATTGGCTTGGAAATGAGCTAGGGAAGTTGACCAGAGACCCTTGTTCTCCCTGTGATATCCCAATGTAGTCTGAGCTTCTCTTAGCTTGGAAGGGGGACTCCAAGCTTTCAAAAGTGGAAGCTGATGATTTCTTAAGGCCTAGCCTCAAAGCTTAAGCAATATCTCTTTTGCCAAATTCTGTTAGTCAAAGCAAATCACAGGCCCAGCCCAGATTCAAGGGGAGTGAAATATACTCTACCTCTTGATGGGAGAAATAGCAAATAATTTGTTTCTATCTTTAATTCTCAAATCCCTCTTAATAAACCCTAATTCCAAAGACTATTGTATCACTGTGGACCACCCGCAAATCTAATTTGATAGTCAACACTGAGCAATACATTTTTTGCTCAAATCTTTTTTTGAGATGTTCTAACTTTTTAATTCACTGTGTTTGTATCAAGATTTATGAGTAATAAAACATGTCTGTTTAATCTTCAAACATATTATCCAATCAGAAATAATTTAATTAAAATTATGATTACACTTTTGAGACCAAAAAGCTGACCCTGTTAAAATTAAATTAGAAGAGCTACAGTTATTCTGGGACTTTCTAAAACTGGTAATTTCCTATCAGCATTAAAGGTTGTTTGTGATGAAGTTCCACTGATAATCAGGCATAATAGTTTAGGATGTTCCTGCTAATTTCACACTCAATAGAAAATTGTGTAAGCAAGAAGGACCAACATATTTCCCACCTGTCCTTTGGAAACATTCAGGGAAGGTCTCATAAAATCCTCATCATCAGAAGGACAGAAGTGGAAAAGGAATGTAATTATTGTATTCAAAATCATAATTGAGAATATTTGCTGATACTAATAGTGAATTGATAAACATTTATATTTCTTTTAATAAATGACAATTAACTTTAGGAAATATGCGTGATTATTAATAAAGGTATACTAAGACATAAATCTCTTTAATATAGGTGTGATTATCATGACTGTAGTATTAATATGGAGGCCTTTTTGGCTGCGACTACTCTCAGAACTATTTACTGTGTCACTTTTATACCTATACTACTTCAGATTTACATGAACATTAAGCGCTCTGGAAAATTCTTAAAAAAAATTATTACCCTTCTCTAAAATTCTCAAATTAATTTCCTAGGCCCCTATTTATTCTATAATTTCAAATATTTTATGGGAACGAAGTTATACAGTGTGTAACCTTTTAAAATGGACATTTTTTTATTTAGTGTATATCTCTGTAGAGTCATCCTTGTTGGTGCACATATCAGTAACTAGTTACCTCTTCAATACTGAACAGTATTCCATGGTCTAGATGTACCACAGTTTGCTTAGCCACTTACTTGTTGAAAGACAACAGGACAGATTCTATTTTTTGCCTTTAATGAATAAGACTGCTCTGAATATTCATGTACAGGTATTTGTGTGAACTTAAGTTTTTATTTTTCTGGGATAAACACCCAAGAATGAAATGGCTGTGTCATGTGGTAGTTGCACGTTCATCTTTTTAAGAAACTGCTAAGCTGTTTTCTGCAACTGGATTTAAATTATTTTTGAAAAATTGGCTGTGGCAGCTGATTTTTTTAATATGACAATAATTGTATTTGTAGATAAATGTAATGAGAATTCGTGAAGATCTCTGAACTTATTAAACACTTTTGTCATTACATCATTTTATTGTATAAAATATTTTGCTAAGAAATCTTAAATAATATGGTTTTAGTACATTAAGCAAAATGGTTTCTTGAAGCTCAATAACCTTTATCATTATTTTCCTTATTTTTAATTACTTCAAATAAAAGGAAACCAAAAAACGTCTCTGCAATAATCAGGTTAACCTTGAGCAGTGAACAGAGGAAATATAATTGAGAAAGATGGAAAAAGTAATTGTATGTCAAATAATATATTAAAGCCTTAATTATAATTAGGATTGGTTCAAGAAAATAAATAATGCTGCACTCGATTTTTACAGGAATTTTAGAGATTCTGTACAGCTAATGGCACATCAGGAAGAATCTAAAAGTACAAGTTTTAAGTATGAAAATAGTATAGTTATTAAATAAAATATAATCAAAGAATTATGCTTAATCTGAAATAATTATCAATTTGTGTTTTTTTGTAGATTTCTTAATATTATTTCCAATTTTTACTGTATCTTTTTCCAGTCTATGATAATAATCAATGTAGCCAAATTTATTTGAATTTCAAATGGGGAATAATGACTAAATGAATTTTAGATAAATGTTATAGTGATATATAGTGATATCATTCCTGTGAAAATTTTAAAAAACAATATTTGCAAGGAGTAGAAACATATTTACCTGGGCATGCTTTAACGCTTAGTTTTAGAATATAATTTCAAGAAACCCAAATATAATGGTACATACTGATAGTTACCTTGAGATTGGCCTGAATTCTATTAACATTCATAATTACATGCATACAAACACATATTTATACATGCACCCACATAAACACATATATAGCTACTTTTTGAGTAATATATGATCTCTTGTTTCATAAAGAGGTCTGATGTTCCTGCCAAAAAAGCAGACATTTGTTCCTTAAAGCAAAAACTGCAGACAGCATAGAATTTTGCATTATTTCCCCACACTCCAATTTCCCACAGAGTAACAGAGTAAGGACCAGAGGTTTACCTGCACATGTAGTAGGTTTGTGCACAGAAGAGAGACCCCCAAGTTAAGAAATTCAGAGCTTATATAGGGTCTTCTGGCATATCTGTCCCTTTCCCTTCTGGAGATATATAGAGAAAAACCTTATCTTTACTTCTATAATATAAACAAGTTCTCTTTGGAGAGGGTTGGGAGTTTTTCACAAACTTGAAGGGCAAGTAGATAGTTCTGGGGGTGAATGGAGAGATGTCCTCTAACTTTATTATAGTTTGTCAATTTCCTTTGCCCAGAATGTGTGGAGCATCCAGGAACACAGAGAAACCCAAGGAGAATTTTCTTCCCAAATATGCACTTCTTGGTCTTACATAGACTGGCCCTTGCCAACTCATCGCAAGTATATGCCATTCTGTCTATTACTCTGATTAAGATAATCCACACTGGGTGGTACCACATGTGTTCAGCTTGTCTTATGCAACACTTATTAAATGACTCATGTGGCCCTTGATTTTACTTTTACAGATGTCTCTCACAGTATTCCATCTTTGTTGCCTTAAGTTTTGTGTGAAACTGTGAAGAGTCTGAAATTTGACCCTATTTACAAGCTAACAAGTTAGTCTGCCAGTTTTGTAACATACACTGAGAGAAACATCGCTGGATTAGAGCACAAACCATTTATTATTAATCACAGGAAAAGATAAAAAACAAAACAAAACCCAAAGAACAAAACCAGCCAGAGTAGTGTCTTGCATTGGTACCCCACACCGTCGTTTCCCACAGGGCACCTGAGGGCCAGACTTTCACATACACGTGCACTCAGTTTGGAATACAGAAGAGGAAATTTTGAATTGTGAGACAAAGATTATAGTGGTTGCTGACATATCTGCCCATCCTATTGTCTAGAGAAGAACACACAAGAAGAACACACATTTACTTCTATAATGTAAACAAGTCTTCTAAGTGTTTACAATCCTGTAGATGTAAAGATACAGAGGTTCTCTTTCTTTACGGTAACTTATAAGTTTCCTTTATTCAGAATATATGAACCATGCAGGGACACTGAAGAATCTAGGGAAAAGTTTCTCTCAATACAAATGATCTCCATGGATAATGAAACTGAGCTGCAGAAAATCAGAGAGCTATACATCTACGATAAAATTCCATTTCTATTTATATGAAGGATTAAAGTCCATAAAGAGCCCTTGTAGTATAGAAAAGTTAACATTTTAGATAAAATACTTTAAATTATTGATAAAGCAATTCTGGAAGATACATCAAATATGAAAAGCAAACAAAAATCGGTTAACATTACTAGTCATCAGGATAATGCAAATAAAACCAAAGTGAGTTACCACAAGACACTCACTAAACTGGCAAAGTTTTAAAAGACTGAAGTACTAAGTGTTGATGAGACTATGAACAAAACTTTATACATTTCAAGTGGGAGTGTAAAATGGTGCGATCACTGTGGAAAACATTTTGGGAGTTTCCTATAAAGATAGTTTACCCAAGAAATATAAAAATACGTACATGTAAAAACTTGTGTATGACTGTTCATAGCAGCTTTATTCATAATAGACAACAGTGGGAAACAATTATAATGCCCACTAATGAAGAAAATAAAGTTTGGTATTCTATACAGTGAAATGCTACTCAGATAAACCCAGATAGGCTGGCATGTCAGATTGAATATCCTTAAGTAAAAATACCTTGAAAGCATGAACTGAAAAACAAATCTATACCCATGGAACATTTATCATGATAGAGCATATTGTCAGTCATAAAACAAACCTCAACACATTTAATATAACAGAAATAATTCATAATGTGTTATTTGTTTACATCTGAAACTTTGAGCTCTGGGAAGCTACTCTGGAAGAGGTAACCAAACATAAACTTCTTAGTATGACATTTAATAAGGTGAAAATAGAAATAAGCATTCTAAGTAGAAAGAGGGCAGAGGAAAGTAAATAAAAATAGTTTGGTTTTTTGTTTTGTGTTTTTGTTTTTGTTTTGGACCATAACTTTATGAGGGAAGGTATGATTACAGGAGACCCTAGAAATACAGGCAGGCCATGCTCTTTCCTGGAAGTTGTGGGAGATTATGTGTGAAACCTCAACATTCTCCATGAAATTGAAGGTACCTCTAAAACAGGATAGATCACAGTAGGACAGGTTTCTTGGGTAATCTGGATAAATTTTGAAGCAGTCACTAAAGAAAATCAAAAGGAAAAGTGATGAGAGATACATAAAAATATAATGGGCAGTGGTGATGGATCAAAAGAAGTAAGAGAACATTGGATTTTGTTGTTATGAAAAATTTTAAATATATGGAAAGTTTGAAAGAGTGCTAATAGGAACACCAACACAACCACAACATAAGTTCACTTGCTGATGTCCTGTCATATTTGCTTAGTGTATTCACATATTTATAAATATATAGATATATTTTCATGTATGCATATATATGTAAATGTATACATGTATTATGGGAGTACACATGTATTCCTGAACTGTTTGAAAGTGTCAAACATTAACACTAAGCATATCAGCATGCCACAGCTAAAAAATAAAGATATTCTTGATAGAACTCACTATAATTATTACACATAAGAAAATGACTGTATTAGATATCTTTTATTCGATATAATTTAAATATTAATAAAGCCATTTACAAATGAATTTTTAGGACTTTTTAAAAAAGTATCATGATACTTAATGAATATGAAAATAAAAGGAAAAAAGTAGGATTTCATAGAGATATCATTAGATATGTTGGCTAACAGCTAAATGCTAATGCAGAGGTAACATATTTGTATTCTGGCAAAAATACAAATTGCAACATATTTTAAGATTTGTTTCCACATGCTGAGAGTCATGAATATTAAATCTGGGATTTTCAAGGTATGTGTTATAAACAAATTTATAAAAAGATCTTAACATTTATTCATTTAAAATTACAGATTGTTTAGTCCTACTACATGCCTGGCTCTGAGAGAAAGACAGACATTTACAAGATTTACTTAATTACCAAAACATTTATCTGGAGTAAGACATTAAAGCTTTCAAATGACTTGTAGGATAATTCAAACATATAAGGGAAAAGAGAAAGAGGTGGATACTTAAAAAATCTTATTGGCCATTTTTAGTATGTAAACAGTAACTGATTTATCAAAAAGCAATAAATATTTGCATAGTAAAATGCATCACTATTACAAACAGGAAAGCCACCATTTACAATATGGTGAAAGGATAAAAATATTCAGCAAATATATTCTACTTAGAGAAGGCCAATCTGCGTGGATTGTCTGCTGAGTGCAGCACAGAGAACCCTACTTGCATTGAGGAAGATAAATGAACCAGAAAAAGAGAGGCGAGGAATCTGCCATCATCAGTTTCAATCCCTGAAAAATTTAAGTAACCTGAAAGTGTGGGCTGCTCAAATTATAAACCAAACAAAATATAGCATCCCTAGACTCATTTTATGCAAGTAAGTTAAATCTATGCTCAGAAAAAGAGGGAAATATGGTTGTTGTTGCTTTAGTAGAATGGATATTTTCCTTACTGCTCTGGTGAATCAATTGCATGATGTATAAAATAATAGATAACTTAAAAGCAGAGGATACAAAAGTGAAAGAGCTGTAGTATGTTAGGAAATAATGGGACTGACATGTTGAATCGACTGGAACATTTAACGAACAATAAAGACACTCTATCTCTTTTTTTTTATTTTGCTTTATAACAAATTTAATCAGTTATACATATACATATGTTCCCATATCCCCTCCCTTTTGCGTCTCCCTCCCACCCTCCCTATCCCACCCCTCCAGGCGGTCACAAAGCACCGAGCTGATCTCCCTGTGCTATGCGGCTGCTTCACACTATCTACCTTACGTTTGGTAGTGTATATATGTCCATGCCGCTCTTTCACTTTGTCACAGCTTACCCTTCCCCCTCCCCATATCCTCAAGTCCATTCTCTAGTAGGTCTGTGTCTTTATTCCTGTCTTACCCCTATGTTCTTCATGACATTTTTTTCTTAAATTCCATATATATGAAGACACTCTATCTCTTAATTTTAATAATCAATTTAAGAAAAAGTTTCTTGCAAACTCTTTCAATAAGTTATTTTTCCAAGCATACTTGAATGTGCAGACTGGCAAGTAAAAGAGGAAGGAGAGTAACTTAAAGGTGTTTACTCGGTGACAAAACGGATCTATAAACATGACCAAAAATATTTTTCTTCTTCCACAAAATTGAAAGTTGTTTTTCTTTATTTAAGTCATATAAAATCACTTAAAAGAAAAATGTGTCATTGAATGATAAGGTATTGGTTTTTAACAGTAAAGTAGGTGAAAGTTATTTCCATAATGGAGAGTATTGAAAGATATATTAATAATACTAAGCTATTTTTAATTCAGGATGTGCAGCATTTTCTTCTAAGTTTGAAAACATGTCACCCAATTTTTCAGTAATATTTAGTTGATGCTGAATCTACACAATATATGTAGAAGGTATTCTCTACTATTTCTAATAATTGGTCTTGAAATATTTTTGTCCAAATGAATCAATAGGACAGGTAAGAAGCATTTCTATATGTTATCTCCATACCTAGCTAATGAGTATGGATTTCAGTGCCCTCCTCATCTTTATCTTTGGGTTTCATTTTATTATATATATATTTCTAACATGGGATTCTATTAGTTTTCATTATGCATGATTTTCTATCCTGTGATATATGTAAAATAATAGAACCCAGGAGTGTTATTTTGTTGATATCTAGAATACTCCTACAAGTAAAGCCAGCCCATGAGTGTTTAAATACAAACTCCTTTAATGTCAACAAACTCCTTTAATGTCACGTACCCAACAACCTAGATTTGCTTTATTTTGTTATCATTACAGGAAGCCACCAGTCCGCCTGTAGCAATAAAATGGATATATTATTTTGAATGATTACCATTAAAAAATTCTTTCTTTTTGAGATGGATTAAACTCAGTTAAATCTTTAAAAGACAGAATAGTGTTAGCATTACCTCAGTGTAGACAGATGTGAGTGATAGCTTTGCTAATAGGGTACGTCTGTGTCCCAAAGCATCACAAGGTATTGAATAAAAATCTTTGTCAAAACACTGTCATAAATAAGAAAAATGGGATTATGGTGAAAACATGATTTTTCATGTTACTGTACAGCTTTACTTTCCTGGAACACTCTCTCTACATTGGTAATCTGGAAAAGTTTTACTCATCTTTAAGAATCAACTCATACATTACTAACATTGTAAACTTTTTTTGATTATACCAAGTAGTTATTTCCATTCTTCCTTTGTCATCCAACTTAAGGCCTGTCCCATTCACCTTTGTGTCTCAAGGTAAACATTTACTGAATGAAAATAATCATGCATTAATGAAAAAGGTGAATGATCTATATTTCTGTTTTTGTGCCAGTACCATACTGTCTTGATTACTGTAGCTTTGTAGTATAGTCTTTGTAGAAGTCAGGGAGCCTGATTCCTCCAGCTCCGTTTTTCATTCTCGAGATTGCTTTGGCTATTCAGGGTCTTTTGTGTTTCCATACAAATTGTGAAATTTTTTGTTCTAGTTCTGTGAAAAATGCCAGTGGTAGTTTCATAGGGATTGCATTGAATCTGTAGATTGCTTTGGGTAGTAGAGTCATTTTCACAATGTTGATTCTTCCAATCCAAGAACATGGTATATCTCTCCATCTATTTGTATCATCTTTAATTTCTTTCATCAGTGTCTTATAATTTTCTGCATACAGGTCTTTTGTCTCCTTAGGTAGGTTTATTCCTAGATATTTTATTCTTTTTGTTGCAATGGTAAAACAGAAATATAGATCAATGGAACAGGATACAAAGCCCAGAGATAAACCCATGCACCTATGGTCACCCTATCTTTGATAAAGAAGGCAGGGATGTACAGTGGAGAAAGGACAGCCTCTTCAATAAATGGTGCTGGGAAAACTGGACAGGGACATGTAAAAGTATGAGATTAGAAGACTCTCTAACACCATACACAAAAATAAGCTCAAAATGGATTAAAGACCTAAATGTAAGGCCAGAAACTATCAAACTCTTAGAGGAGGGCCTCCCTGGTGGCGCAGTGGTTGAGAGTCCGCCTGCCGATGCAGGGGATACGGGTTCGTGCCCCGGTCTGGGAGGATCCCATATGCCGCGGAGCGGCTGGGCCCGTGAGCCATGGCCGCTGAGCCTGCGCATCTGGAGCCTGTGCTCCGCAACGGGAGAGGCCACAACAGTGAGAGGCCCGCGTACCGCAAAAAAAAAAAACAAACAAACAAACAAAAAAAAAAACTCTTAGAGGAAAACATAAGCAGAACACTCTATGACATAAATCACAGCAAGATCCTTTTTGACCCACCTCCTAGAGAAATGGAAATAAAAACAAAAATAAACAAATGGGACCTAATGAAACTTCAAAGCTTTTGCACAGCAAAGGAAACCATAAACAAGACCAAAAGACAACCCTCAGAATGGGAGAAAATATTTGCAGATGAAGCAACTGACAAAGGATTAATTTCCAAAATTTACAAGTAGCTCATGCAGCTCAATAACAAAAAAACAAACAACCCAATCCAAAAATGGGCAGAAGACCTAAATAGACATTTCTCCAAAGAAGATATACAGACTGCCAACAAACACATGAAAGAATGCTCAACATCATTAATCATTAGAGAAATAAAAATCAAAACTACAATGAGATATCATCTCACACCGGTCAGAATGGCCATCATCAAAAAATCTAGAAACAATAAATGCTGGAGAGGGTGTGGAGAAAAGGGAACACTCTTGCACTGCTGGTGGGAATGTGAATTGGTACAGCCACTATGGAGAACAGTATGGAGGTTCCTTAAAAAACTAAAAATAGAACTACCATATGACCCAGCAATCCCACTACTGGGCATATACCCTGAGAAAACCATAATTCAAAAAGAGTCATGTACCAATATATTCATTGCAGCTCTATTTACAATAATAGCCAGGACATGGAAGCAACCTAAGTGTCCATCATCGGATGAATGGATAAAGAAGATGTGGCACATATATACAATGGAATATTACTCAGCCTTAAAAAGAAACGAAATTGAGCTATTTGTAGTGAGGTGGATGGACCTAGAGTCTGTCATACAGAGTGAAGTAAGTCAGAAAGAGAAAGACAAACACCGTATGCTAACACATATATATGGAATATAAGAAAAAAAAATGTCATGAAGAACCTAGGGGTAAGACGGGAATAAAGACACAGACGTACTAGAGAATGGACTTGAGGATATGGGGAGGGGGAAGGGTAAGCTGTGACAAAGAGAGAGAGTGGCATGGACATATATACACTACCAAACGTAAAATAGATAGCTAGTGGGAAGCAGCCACATAGCACAGGGAGCTTAGCTCGGTGCTTTGTGACCACCTAGAAGGGTAGGATAGGGAGGGTGGGAGGGAGGGAGACGCAAGAGGGAAGAGGTATGGGAACATATGTATATGTATAACTGATTCACTTTGTTATAAAGCAGAAATTAACACACCATTGTAAAGCAATTATACTCCAATAAAGATGTTAAAAAAAAAAAAGAAAAGAAATAAACAAAGACTGGTAAATAAAAAAAAGGTGAATGAGATCACATTTGTTTTGTTTAAAAATATTTTATCATATATGAAATCTTTAATAAAGAATAAAATTTACAAAGCAATTTTGTTAACATATGAGCAGGTAAAAATTATTGAAAATGAGAAAAACACAAATACCTAATAAAAAACATATAGGACATTATATAAAATAATGAAATTGAATGATCTGAACTGCAAAAATCCCAAATTAAACACACAGAACACAGTAATATACTGATCACTCCTTCTGACAGCTTTCCCTCATTCCTAGATTGAGTACCTAGTCTCAGGCTCTACAACAATCTTTTCATATTTTCAGCCCAACACATGTCACAAAGTATTGTAATTTTTTCTACTAGATGTCTGCATTCAAAGGGCCATCTTTAAAAGATGGCATATTTCTAACTTATGGTTATATATATTTTCACTTGCAGCATAAACCTCTACATATTTCACACCCACAATTAATGCTGAATGAATGAAAGAATAAATTAATGCATGGTTATGGATTATTGCTAAGTAATAATGTTCTCATACAGCCATTTTGCTGTAGGGTTTTTTATAAGCCTTCCCATTTTGAAAAGATGAGAACCTAATAAACTTACCTTTTTAAACCCACTCCTACACACTTGGTGTTTTAAATCAATTTTAAACACTATGTCAAAATTGCCTGGATTGTGTAATTTTCATTCTATTTAATAGACTACATGAATTTTGTGTCTAGTACAGAATCATTTGAGTTACACAGAACATATGTTTTTTTGTGTGTGCATGGGGAGAGAATAAAAATAGTATATTTTGCCTACTGGGAAATTTTCTTCATAGAGTCTTTTTCTGTTAGTTTTAATATGAATATTACAAATTTATCACTTGATCATATTTCCTTCTTTGCTTTAGCAATCAGGTAGTTAATATAATAACACTGTCTCAATTCTAAATATTATAAATGAATGTGGGAGTTCCCTGGTGGTGCAGTGGTTAAGAATCCACCTGCCAATGCAGGGGACACGGGTTCGAGCCCTGGTCCGGGAAGATCTCACATGCCACAGAGCAACAAAGCCCGTGTGCCACAGCTACTGAATTTGCGCACTAGAGCCCATGAGCCACAACTACTGAGCCCATGTACCACAACTACTGAAGCCGGCACACCTAAAGCCCATGCTCTGCAACAAGAGAAGCCACCGCAATGAGAAGTCTGCGCACTGCAACGAAGAGTAGCCCCCACTCGGTGCAACTAGAGAAAGCCTGTGCTCAGCAACGAAGACCCAATGCAGGCAAAAATAAAATAAATAAATAAATAAATTTATTTTTAAAAAAATGAATGTGGGCTGTACATTCTCTTACTGATATCCTTTTTCCTTGACCATATAGTCTTTGAACCCATAATGTGCTTCTGCTTTTTATTTATTTTTTAAACCTTATGTGTTTTTCTATGCCCGTTTACATCACGTTATGTGATGGTGGGAGTGGGAGTAGTCTAGCTTTGTATTCTGTACAAAGCTGACATCTGCCAAGATGTACAGTGAAGTATATTCTTTTGTGTGGCTATCCTCTATATTGGCATAAATGGAAAAACTTCCTGTTTTGTTCTTCTTCTGTTTTTATGATCTAATCTTTTGTCACAAATTTGACACATCTCTAGGGTCGCATTCCAGTGTTTAATAAGTCAGGGATCCATTTGCCTTCCCAGTTCATCACTTAGCTGCACAGGAGAACCCTAGACGAGTTTGCCAATGGTAAATCTACCTAGTCATTCAATATAGACATCTGTATTCTGGTACCTGAATTAAGACTTACTTTTGGCTGTTTTGAAAGTTTTGCCAAAATGATGAATAGCTGGTTGTTTCAGCCTTCTGTGATTATTTTCCCTGGCAAAGGCAGCTTTATATCCTTATAACATTGGAAGAGTGGTTAGAAAAGGGTCTCAAATTACAAGTGAAGAAATTAAATAAATGATGGTGTACATGGGTTTATTTGTTGATGCTTCATCGATCCCCTTATCACAGATACTTTTCATTTTTGATTTTCCCTCTCACTCAAGACACAACTTATTATTTTAACCATCGAATGATATACAGGACACATTTTCTGTCCTATTGCCCTAGTAGGAGAGCCCGTTAGCAAGGCAAAATGGTCTTGGGCAAGACGCATCAGACATGGTTGCGTGATTTTCTTAAGCAAAATACAGAAAAAAATGAAGTGAACAGTTTTCACTGAAACTTTCTGTGGCTTGGGTAATGAGCTGTGTTCCCTTGATTAGCTGTGCATTTTGAATGAATTCAGATAGTAGTACTTGAACCTGGTCACTAGGTGCAGCCTGTGGGCTACTTGTGTTAATTTCCTCAAATTTGTTGCTGCCAAGACTTTAGCAGCACAAATTCCACACTCTACATCATTGTTAAGGTCTAACATCCATAGAGTAGACGGCATCCCCATCTCTTCCCCACTTGTTAGCAACTGAGGAGTAGCTGCAAGACCTGGTTTCTACCTGATGAAGGAGGCGCTTACAGTCTTGAGAAGTGGTGACAACTGCCTTGGGAACTACAGATGTAGAAAACTTTATTGGATTCACCTGATTAGGAGACTGAAGTGAGTGAATTCCTTAATAAGAGAGATCCAACTTCTGAAACTTCATCTATAATATTAGGAAGATAGAAATATCTGGGCTCAGAGAAATGGCATACTGCCTAAAAACATGAATATTATGAGGAAGGTAGTATTGTTACAGACATTCAGACAGCTGGAGTATTTTGACAACTAAGACATAGTGTTTCCTGTTTAATTATATCTCATTCTGCTAAATTCCTATGTTTCAGATGGTTGGAATTGTTATTGATACTTTTGTTTATCCAAACCCAGATGGTCTAAGACAGGGCAATAACTGTGCTTAAAAGGAGAGCAGTACAGCAGGGAAGTTCAGTGAGACAGTCACATGGTTCAGAAATATGAGAATCAAGATTTAAACTTGGGGCTTTGGCTCTAAATATTATGCTCTTTCTGTGACACCCCAAGGTCTCATTATCCTGAAATGTCATCCTAATATAGTCTCCTGCCTGAAACCTAGAATTTCAACAAATATAAAGTAGCAGATATTATTATATATATATTATTACATAATGCCTTAAGTTTATAAGGCTAGCTTGAGGCGAAGGATGGATTCTGAAATAACTTTTCTTTGAATAAGGTATTGCTGCCTCCTTTTTGTGGTGAACAAAAGTGGAAGTGCTATACAAAGGGAAAGACCAGAAAGTGGCTGTTGTAATGTAAAAATAAATATAAAATATTTAGGAAATAAAATTTAAGTTAGTCTTTTCCTATATATGATGCAAACAGGGGTCTTATAATTGACAATTTGTCTCTGACACCATCTATGACATCCAAGCCGCAAACTGAAAACTCGAGCTGATGGGATGGCCAGAGCTGGCAAGGAGTACAATGGAGTCTATCCATGTAAGATTCTATTTAGAAATCTTCCCTAGAATAAGCCACTGAATATTACTCAGCATAGCTAGATCATAAAGCGATGCAACTATATCCTCATCTTCTTATCACTGCCATATCCATATATATAGCAAGAAAAACTTCACAGTAAGCATTTGAAACTGAATAGTGAGATAAAGAGAGTAGCAAGTAGTCCTTAATTCCATGAGTCCTGTTTGATATACTCTTTCTCCTAATATATGGTTAGTTTGTTCTTTAATAGGCTACATTTTAAGAGGAGATGCATCTGTATCTACCCAAGAAGATCCTAGACTTGCACCCGTGCTGAACTTTGATGGGACTTTTGTGTTGTGTCCCTTAAGAAGGAAGTGCACGTATTTTGCATGTAGAAGTGAGAGAAGTGGTATATCGTATAATTGTGAAAATTTTTATTGCCCCACTCTCTGTATATGCCTCACTGAAATTAGATATATTGTGTCAATTCTGGTGACACATGAGGAGTATGCATTCCTTTCCTATTGAACTGAGAAATGGTCATGTAACTTGCTTTGTTCAACTAAATGTGTCAGTTTGTGGTATTGCCAAGTTATTTTCTCTCTGTCACAAGATCAGTTTAGACCAAATTGAGACTAATCCGTTAAACTAATTCTCAGAATGAACACACATGGAGCAGATTCAGTCTGGACCCACAAGGAACATGCAACCTGAGTAAGAAAAAAACCTTTGTTTCATAAGACACTAATATTGTAGGGTCATTTACTGCAGCATAATTTAAGCTGAATGAAACAGGGATGTAAAATGAGTACTAAGATGTACCAAATATATGAAAAAAATACAAAAACTGATAAGTGATTTTTAAAACAAGGCCAAAGAGGAAAAGTACCACAATAAAGAATATAATTAGTAAATTAAAAATAATTTAGTTTGGGGTTTGCACATTTAGAAAAAATTGAGTTAGATTATTAGAAAGAAAGTATGATTTTGAAGCTAAAATCAGTAGCATTGACTAAATGTATAACTAAATATATGATTATTATCAATTATGATTCACAAAGTTTAATAAACCCACAAATATTATAATACACAGAAGCAAAGTATTAAAAATATAAGTTATGTGATTTCAAGTAGGTTAACATATATATGAATGTGCTTAGCTCATGATTAATTTAATATAATAGTAAAAGTGCACATTACCAAGATATCATTACTTTTGAAAAGTATTCTAAAAATAACCTCATTGGTTTTATTGCTGTATTGGGAGACTGTAGAATATGATCCTTTAATAATAATAATGATATAATAACAGTAAAAAAGTAATATAAAAATTGCTAAGATCTTATATCACAGTCAGTTTTCTATGTGTCTCAAATGGATTTTCTCACCTAAAGATACTTTAAGGTATATGATCAAAAACTGAAATTATCATCATTTCAGAAAAGAAAAACTGGGTCCGGATGTCACATAGATTCTAAAAGACAGTGTAGCAATTTGGACCAAAGTAGTTTGATTTCAGGTCAATGTTTCCTGATTTAACTACCACTTCATATATGTATGTTTACACACACAAACACACACACAAACATACACACATGCACACAATCGAATTTTAGCCTTTTAAAGATAAAAATATTCCCTTAGCCTGGATTCCCTAGGAAGTAGATCCTGAACCCAAATTTTATACGCTAACAATTTCTTGGGGTGTTGCAAACACAGAAAATAAGAGTGAGAAACAGGTAAGTAAAGCAAGAAATAAGGTAGAACAAATGGAAATAAGTAATGTTACTAAAGTGGACATAGCTTTGCAAGAACTCAAAGCTCTGAGTCCAATCATTTGAGATGTCTCCAGAGAAGAGGCATGAGAACGCTTTTTTGCCAGAATAATACATCATGAGAGAAGGGGATATCACATAATCTGCTGGCTCTTTCCAGCCTCCCATTTGGTCAAAGTTCTCAAGGCCCATAATCAGGGGAAGTGGTGGAGGCCTGTATCCCCAGTATGACTTTCATAGAAAATCACACAACATTACTTCCACCACATCCTATTCATTAAAGAAGTTACAAAGGCCCAACCAAACTCAAAAGCAGAAGACACAGAATTCACCTTTTCACATGAAAGTGTCAGGGCCTAGAAGACCACAGTCAATTGGAAACCTTGCATTCATTTATCAAAACTGAATTTGCCATAGCAAATGGTCACAAAAAGTTCACATTCTACCCACATGCAAAATACACTCTCCCCTAACCCATTAAAGTCTTATCTTGTGACATTATAAGGCTTAGCTTAGAGGTTTAAGCACCTTGTTATTTAAGTCAGATCCAGGTGTGAATGTTTTCTCAGCACAGTATTGTGGTTTTCAGCACAGCTCATTGACTGCCGTCCTTCTCACCCAGATCTGTGATTTCAAGACTCTAGTTTTTTTTGTTTTTTTTTTTTGCTGTGCACAGGCCTCTCACTGTTGTGGCCTCTCCCGTTGCGGAGCACAGATTCCAGACGCACAGGCTCAGCGGCCATGGCTCACGGGCCCAGCCGCTCGGCGGCATGTGGGATCTTCCCGGACCGGGGCACGAACCCGTGTCCCCGGCATCGGCAGGCGGACTCTCAACCACTGCGCCACCAGGGAAGCCCAAGACTCTAGTATTTTTACACACACACACACACACACACACACACACACACAAAACCATACACTGATGGAATAGATAAAAGATAACTGCTCTAGATACTCACAAACGAAAACGGGAGAACACAACAATTGGTGGCCCATACCAAGTCTGAAATCCAGTCAGACACATTTTGCCCTTTATTAATAATTATATCACAGCCCTACTGGGAATATACTAGGGAAAGATTTTCCATAGCTTTTGGCTCAGTCCTCGGGCTTTTCATTCATCTTCTGAATAACCATTTCCTTTATATAAGACATATCCCTTGTTTACAGTTGGGTATGTTTCTTCAGTCTTCTCTTGTCCACAGAAGTATGAGGGTTCAAAAGCCTCTCTTCATTTTGTGCTATCCCTGCTCCTTCAAATTCAAGATGATCCAATTCCTTTGAAAGCTATTTGTGTTGCTTATGAACTAATGAATAATAGATACTATGGGGTAGCAAGCTTTTTTCTGTAAAGGGCCAAAAAATAAATATTTTTCTTTTTTCAGTCACACAGTTCTGTGTCATGACTATTGAACTCTGTGGTTGCAGCACAAAAACGGCCATAGACAGAAAGTATGTAAATGAATGACTGTGGCAAAGTTTTTACAAACCTTTACCCACAAAAATATTCACTGGGCTTGATTTGGCCTTTAAGACATAGTTTTCCGACTGAGTTCCCTACCCCCACCTCAATTCTATAAAATTAGACAACAAACACTTCCACCAGTTTCTTTGAGATGAGCCACCTCTTACTTAACTCTCTGTAAATCTGCTGTAGGACGTTCTTACAACTCAAATGAGTTCTATTATTGTACTGAGAGGAACCTGCAATGCACAGTTTTAAGATTCTTAAGGGGCCTTTCATCTACTTCAAACAGTCTGTGAAGCACTGCCTTAAAGCTGTCTGAGTTCTTGGCTAAAGGTTTTAGGGTGATAACCTAGTCTTTATATGTATACTATCCAAATCAAGGGGAGGGGACAATATCTGGATTTAGTTTTGTCTAGCAGTCATGTCTTAATTTTAGCATCATTTATTTTTGCCTTTTAGAGAGGCTGGAAATGAGTAAGAGTTTACTTTTCTATCCTAGCAATTTCTGGGTCCTTTATACTTACTTATCTTTATTTATTGGGATGGTTGCCCTTGAAACCCAGTCAACATGTTGTGAGGAAGTCCAGGAGACATTTAATGAGCCATCCCTGCAGAGTTTTTCCCAACTTGCATATTCATGAGTAAAACAAAGTCCGTCCTTTAAGCCATTAAATTTGGGGGTGTTTGTTTATGCAGCATAGATAAGTGGGATAATATCTAACTTAAGATATTTTTTAAGATCTCTTCAGTTCCCCCAAATAAATATTGCTAAAATTATAAGGTAAATTTGAAATTTCATTAAATATAAATTCTTCAGGCAATCAATCATGGCAGCATAAAAAGCTACATCTTCTACCAAATGTTTCCCTGTGTAGAAACTGGAGTAATCTTTCATTAGTTTGCAAGGAATTATCCATGATTCATTTACTCAACAATGTGGTATCAAGTGATGAGGAGATTTTAATAGTTTCTTCATTGTAACTCATTGAGCATAATGGTGGGATTTTAGTATTTTAAATATAACATTGTGCTTTATAGATGATATGTTTCTAAATTTTGAACAAATTTTCTCAAATGGGTAATTTAGCTAGCTTATTATATTTTTATTGTTTAAACTTATTAATCTGTATATTGAGGCTTTGTAGAGGAGTTATTTATTAAGTTGAAATAACCCTTTGTACTCTCAGAGAAATTTAGTTCCTCACAGAAAGAGTACATTAAAGTAAAATAATCCCCTAACCATTACTAAATAATATTAAAAAATCAAAATTTTAGCATGCTGTATTAACTGTGGTTTAGAGTTAAATAATATTTCATTTTACTTATGAAATATTATATAAAATAAAATTTTATTTCTAATACTCAATTTGATCCAGAAATTAAAAAAAGAACAGGATCATGATCACAAATAATGATTTTTAAAGATACTTTAAAGCTCTTAGTATTTGCTAGGCATTGCTGTGTTTTACATCTGTTTAGAATATTTAATCTTTACCAGTTGCCTTTGAGATAGGTTCACTCATGACCTCATTTAACAGATGAGACAGAGGCATAGATGTATCAAGCAACAAGGATGAGTTCACATGGCTGGGAAGAGGCCGAGTCAAATTTCATACACAGTTAGTTTGATTAGGGGTCCATGATCTTAACCACATTATTTTGCTTGAGCAGCGATCCTGGTACCTATACTTTAAAAGTTTCTCATTATTTATTTTAATTAATGTTTCAAGATAATCCTTTGAGATAGTTATAGAAGGTATGAAAATCCCAATATCTTACAGAAGTGGAAATTTAGACTTATAATAAAGCTTTCCCAATCTGTAATGGTTGATCTTTCCTTTCAACTATTTCCTTACTGAGACATTGCTTTCCTTTTAACACATTCTCAGATCTGAGATCATCCTCATCCTCTTTTTTTTTTTTAATCAGGATTGTTTTCTAGCATTGTTTTTCTTCATCCTACAAATTAAACTTAAGTAAACTAAACTCAAGCATGTACACCCAAACACAAAATATTTCATGAACCTTTGAGAAAGAAGTTTTCCTTCTTCAAATCGCATGCTTAATGAATCAAAAAATGTCCCTGGCATTATATTATCAGGTATGAAACCTTAATTTGTTACCAAAACTCCTCTTTATGACTTTGTCTTTTATCATGTAACTCTAACCAACAGAGGCACTGCATTTGCTACTTAATTCGTTCTAAATAATGAGATAAAATATCCCTTGGTAGTTGTCTGAAAACTTCATTAATACGGTGGTCATTTATTGAGCAAAAAATTTTTTCATGCTAGTATTTCATTCAATGTTGGTTAAATTTGAGAAGATTAACGAGAATATGTATTGATAGATGATACCATGAAATTGTGTTTTTGGCAGTGAAATAAACTAATGTTATCTTTTCTTTTTCCATATAACCATACATAAGAATTATTTTATATAATATTTGGTGGATAGGAATTCCCTGGTGGTCAAGTGGTTAGGACTCTGTGCTTTCACCATCAAGGGTCTGCGTTCAATTCCTGGTTGGGGAAATAAGATTTCACAAGCCCTGTTGCATGGCCAAAAAAAAAAAGAAAAAGAAAGAATATTTAGTGGATTATATAGTTAGCCCTGACACTTTGAAATGATATCTTCAGCTTTGTTGCCTCTTCTTTTTTTTTAAAAAAAGATGATTTGATTTTTTTACCTAGTGATCTATTGTTTTATTTATTTATTTATTTTTGATGCATTGGGTCTTGGTTGCTATGCGTGAGCTTTCTCAAGTTGCAGCGAGCCGGGGCTACTCTTCATTGTGGTGCACGGGCTTCTCATTGTGGTGCCTTCTCTTGTTGCGGAGCATGGGCTCCAGGCACATGGGCTTCAGTAGTTGTGGCTCGTGGGCTCCAGAGTGCAGGCTCAGTAGTTGTGGTGCATGGGCTGAGTTGCTCCACGGCATGTGGGATCTTCCCAGACCAGGGCTTGAACCCATGTCCCCTGCCTTGGTAGGTGGATTCTTAACCACTGCACCACCAGGGAAGCCCCCTTTGTTGCATCTTCTGATTTGCAATGTTAGATTCTTTAGTTTACTGTATGCAGTTAAAGGTTTTTAACACTATTTCAATCATACAGTTTATCTTTGTTAATATCTTTTTCAGATTTGACTGATGGATTTGAAATTGGTCAAAGATAAAGCACATTCATGTGAGTCATGTGACTTTATTACTTATTCTATTTTCAAATATGATATGGGCTTTCAGGGATGAAATTTGATGTCAGAAATATATAGATTAATCTGTTGCTTTGTTACATACCTTCTCTGGGAATATGGGGAAGTTATTTACTCTAAGTCTCAATATCTAAAGCTACCAAAACTAGAGGTAGTAATACATGACTCATAGAATTGAATGGTAAGTGAACCTCAAATAAGGACCGTCACAAATGAGACAATTTATGAGGATCAATAGAAATAAATAAAATTCTAGCACATAATCCAGAAAGGTTAATTAAATATGTAGATAAATATGATATGACAGACCTATACATTATGCTATGGAGTAAATTGTGTCTCCCTGAACCTCAAATGTGGTTGTACTTGAAGACAGGTCTCTTGGGAGGTGTTTTGCAAATAATATGACCAATAAGGGGTTAATATCCAACATACATAAACAGCTGGTACAACTCAACATCAAAATAAGCAAACAACCCATTAAAAAATGGGCAGAAGAACTGAATAGACTTTTTTCCAAAGAGGAAATGCAGATGGCCAACAGAATCATGAAAAGACCCTCAACATAGCTAATCACCAGGGAAATGCAAACCAAAACAACAATGAGATCTTACCTCAGACTGGTCAGAATGGCTATCATGTAAAAGAACACAAATAACAAATTTGGGGAGGATGTGGAGAAAAGGGAATCCTCATACACAGTTGGTGAGGATGTAAATTGGTGCAACACTAAAAAAGGAACTACCATATGACCCAACAATTCCACTCCTGGTTATATAATGGAAAAAAAACAAAAACACTAATTTGAAAAAATACGTGCACCCCAATGTTCATGGTAGCATTATTTACAATTGCCAAGGTATGAAAGCAACCTAAATGTCCATCAACAGATGAATGGATAAAGAGTGGTATATATACACAATGGAATACTACTCAGCCATAAAAGAGAATGAAATTTTGCCATTTGAAGCAATATGGATGGACTTGAAGGGTGTAATGCTAAGTGAAATAAGTCTGATAGAGAAAGACAAATACTATATGTTATCACTTATACGTGGAATCTAAAAAATACAACAAACTAGTGAATAAAGCAAAAAAAAAAAAAAAAGGCAGACTCACAGATATAGAGAACAAATTAGTGGTTACCAGTGGGGAGAGGGAAGGGCAGAGAAGCAATATAGGGGTGGGGTTAAAAAAGCGTTATTATGGGATTATATGAAATAATGTGTGTAAAACTTTTGAAAAATTTAAAGCACTGTATAATTTAAAGAATCTTTAATTCAATTAAAAATTATTTTTAAAAAGTTAAATAAGGTAACAAGGGTGGGGTCCTAATCCAAGAGGATTGGTGTCCTTATAAGAAGAAGAAGAGATACTCCTCCCTTTATCTCTCTCTCTCACGCGCGCGTGCGCCATGCAATTAGAGGAAAGGCCATGTGAGAACATAGCAAGAAGGTGGCTGACTGCAAGCCAGGAAGAGAATCCTCACCAAACACTGACTGTGCTGGTACTTTAATCTTGGATGTTCAGTCTCCAGATATGCAAGAAAATAAATTTTGATGGTTTAATCCAGTCTCTATTTTTTGTCTATATTTTTATGACAGTCCTAGAAGACTGTATATATATGTATACATATGTACATATATGTAATGTATTTATTTATTTTCAGTTATACATATACAAGCATCTATTCTTTTTCAAATTCTTTCCCCATTTAGGTTATTACAGAATACTGAGCAGAGTTCCCTGTGCTATACAGTAGATCCTTGTTGGTTATCTATTTCAAATATAGCAGTGTGTGCATGTCAGTCCCAAACTCCCAATCTCCACCCCCTTCCCCCCTGGTAACCATAAATTCCTTTTCTAAGTCTGTGAGTCTGTTTCTATTCTGCAAATAAGTTCATTTGTATCACTTTTTTAAAGAGTCCATATATACGTGTATGTGTGTGTGTGTGTGTGGGTATGTATTTTATTTTACCAATGGCTAGGTGATGCTGTAACAAATGCATAAAAATGTAGAAGTGGTTTTAAGATAGGGTACAGGCTGGAGGAGTTTTGAGGGGCATGCTAGAAATATGGATACTAAGGGGAGTTCTAGTGAGGGCTCACAAAAAATGAAAAGAGTTGGAGAGAAACCTATCTTCTAAGAGAACCCATTAATAATCAGGAATAGAATGTTGGTAGAAATATGGACATTAAAGGCCATTCTGGTGAGGTCTCAGGTGGAAATGAGAAATACTATTGGAAACTAAAGAAAACGTGATCCTTGTTACAAAATGGCAGAGAACTTGGCTAACTTGAATTCACATTCTACTGTATTGTGGAATGCAGAACTTCTAAGCAAAGCAATTGTATATTTAGATGAACAGATTTACTCCTTTTTTCCCTATTTCTCCCTTTTGAAATGGGAATGTCTATCTTATGTCTGTCTCAACATTGTATTTTAGAATGACATACCTGTCTCGTTTCACAGGTTCACAGCTAGAGAGGAATTATGCCTCAAGTTCTTGTATCTCATATGGTTACTGTGAGAATTAAATGATCAAAGATAAACAAAGGGCATTTCACAGAACCTAGAATACAATGATCCTTTAATTGCACTAGTAATTTCTTTGCTACTACCCCTCAAGTACAACCTATGATAGTCATCTTTGCAATCTTTCCTCCAATCCCAATGAGATACTTGCATTTCCCCAATAAGAGCCATATTTTGCTTCATCTGATATCCTTTGCAATAGGACTTATCTCTTTCTGAATATTTCTTCTATGACATCTTTGCAGGGTATTGGATTTCAAGTTCCTAATTCTTTTTTTTTTTTTTTTTTTTTTTGCAGTACGTGGGCCTCTCACTGCTGTGGCCTCTCCCGTTGCGGAGCACAGGCTCCGGACGCGCAGGCTCAGCGGCCATGGCTCACAGGCCCAGCCGCTCCGCGGCATGTGGGATCTTCCCGGACCGGGACACGAACCTGTGTCCCCTGCATCGGCAGGCGGACTCTCAACCACTGCACCACCAGGGAAGCCCCCTAATTCTTTTTCACATAAGACTTTATTAAGGTTCTTGCCTGTACCATTTAATAGTATTTTAAATTTACTGCATTAGAATATATATATATATATATATATATATATATATATATATATATATATATATATGCTGTATGTCTCTTCCACCACACTAAAAATCTGAAAGACAGGGTCCCTGTCATTTTCTTGAACATATATACAGTATATTGTCCATGCCTCATACATAGTAGGTACTCAGTAAGGATTTGTTGAATAAATGAATAAATTGAACGTGCACTTTGCTTAATGTTGTCACCCACGTCTTGTTTTATTTATTGATTCAACAAATATTTCTTCATTGCTAATGCTGGAAAGGTAACAGTTCCAGATAATGGAGACAAAAATGAAGAAAGTATGGCTCTTGTTCTTAAAGATCAGTGGTTTTCAAGCTACGTACATGGTGTGTGAAATGACTAGGAGTGCTTCTGGTATATCTTGTCAGTGGGTCAGGGATGTTAGATAATATTCTAGACAATTAAAAGTTTTCTAAGTTAAAATACCTATTAGAACCCTGAGAAGAATCACTGTCATAATGCCAAAGGCAAAGTATAGAAGAATACAAGATGGGTCAATTGATTTTTTTCTTGAGAATTTGGGAGATACTTTCAGAAGTGAAGCCGCATTGAAATGGGCATCGAGGCATGAACAGAAATTTTCAGATTGAAAGAACATTCTAGCAAGAGCACAAGATGTGTGAAACTGATTGGTATTTTTGGAGAATGGCAAGGCATCCCAAATGGATTAAATGTGGATTGAATAAGATGGAAGAAAGTAAAGTATGGTAGAAAATTTAGTTTGAAGATACATTATGTACTGTCTTTCATTAGCTTGGGTCTTTAAAAAATCTAGCTCAACAAGATATCCAGATGCCATAAATGCATCAAAATAAATTGAAATTGAGTGTGGTAATACCATCAGGATTCATTTTCTTCTTTTCCTTCTTTTCTCCATATTCCAAGTTTTCATCACTGTTTTCAAATATTTCAGGTAAAGTATTTAAGAATCATAGGAGAGTTAATGTGTAGACTTGGAGTTTCATATTCAGAAAGTCTGAAGTTTTAAATCCTCAGGATCATTTTGTTAGACAGAGTGGACTTACTAATCAAATGCTAATTGTATTTTAAATTTTTTTGAGAAAACTCCATACCGTTTTCCATAATGACTGTACCAATTTACACTTGCTTTCTTTTTCTTGATAATAGACATTCTAATAGGTGTGAAGTAATATCTCACTATGGTTTTTTTTTTTTTTTTTTGCGGTAGGCGGGCCTCTCACTGTTGTGGCCTCTCCCCTTGCGGAGCACAGGCTCCAGAGCACAGGCTCAGTGGCCATGGCTCACGGGCCCAGCCGCTCCTGCGGCATGTGGGATCTTCCCAGACCGGGGCACGAACCCGTGTCCCCTGCATCGGCAGGTGGACTCTCAACCACTGCGCCACCAGGGAAGCCCTCACTATGGTTTTGATTTGCATTTCCCTGATGATTAGTGATGTTAAGCACCTTTTAATATACAGTTGACAATTTCTATATCTTCTTTTGTGAAAATTCTGTTCAGGTCCTCTGGCCATTTTTTATTCACACTATTTATTTATTTATTTATTGCTACTGAGTTGTGTGAGTTCCTTATCAGATACTCGGTTTGCAAATATTTTATTCCATTCTATAGGTTGTTTTTAATGTTTTTTTATTTTTCTGTGCAAAAGGTTTTTAGTTTGACATAGTCTCAGTTGTCTATTTTTGCATCTGTTTTCTGTGGTTTGGTGTCATATCCAAGAAATCACTACCAAGTCCAGCGTCTAGAAGCTATTTCCCAACGTTTTCTTCTAAGCCTTTTATTGTTGGCATTTTATTGTTGGCTTTACTTTTATGTCTTTTATCCATTTTGAGTTGATTTTTGTGAATGTTGTATGATAAGTGTCTAATTTCATTCTTTTGCATATAGATATACATTTTCCTCAACACCATTAATCAATGAGGCTGTCTTTTCCACATTGTGAATCCCTGGCGCCCTTCTCAAAGATCAGTTGACTGTATATTTGTAAGTTTATTTCTGTGATTTCTACTCTGTTCCATTGGTCCATATGTCTGTTTCTATGCCTGTACCATACTGTTTTGATTAGTGGGGTTTTGTAATATGTTTTAAAGTCAAAACAATGGCTCCCCAAAGATGCCTTTATCCAAATGCCTGCAACCAGTGATTGTGTTACCTTACATGTCAAAACTACTTTGCAGATGTGACTGAATTAAGAATCTTAAGATGGGAAGAATGTGCTAGATAATCTGGATGGACTCAATGTAATCACAAGGTCCTTATAAAAGATGAGCAGAGTTAGAAAAAAGTGACTTGATGATGAAAGGAGAAACAGAGACAGAAAGGTGAGAGGAGGGGAAGACTTGGGGTTTTTACACCACTGGCTTGAGATGGAAAAAGAGGAGACAAAGAATGTAAACGGCCCCCAGAAGATGAAAAAGGCAAGTGCACAGATTCTCTAGAGCCTCCAGAAGGAATGCAGCCCTGCCAATGCCTTGATTTTAGGAATCTTACTTCCAGAAGATAAGATAGATCTAAGATAATAGATTTGTGCTGTTTTAATCCACTAAGTATATGTAATTTATTACAGCAACATAAAGAAATTAATGCAATCATTATTTTTAACAAACCAACCCCCAAGTGATTCTCATGCATGTGATCTACAGACAATACTAAAGATCGCCAGAAGAAAAAAAAAATTCTCATAAGAAAGGAAATCAGAGAAGCAAGAAGAACTACAATCCTGCAGCCTGTGGAACAAAAACCATATTCACAGAAAGACAGAAAAGATGAAAAGGCAGAGGGCTATGTATCAGATGAAGGAACAAGATAAAGCCCCAGAAAAACAACTAAATGAAGTGGAGATAGGCAACCATCCAGAAAAAGAATTCAGAATAATGATAGTGAACATGATAAAGGACCTAGGAAAAAGAATGGAGGCAAAGATCGAGAAGATGCAAGAAATGTTTAACAAAGACCTAGAAGAATTAAAGAACAAACAACCAGAGATGAACAATACAATAACTGAAAAGAAAACTACACTAGAAGGAATCAATACCAGAATAACTGAGGCAGAAGAATGGATAAGTGACCTGGAAGACAGAATGGTGGAATTCACTGCTGCAGAACAGAATAAACAAAAAAGAATGGAAAGAAATGAAGACAGCCTAAGAGACCTCTGGGACAACATTAAACGCAATAACATTCGCATTATAGGGGTCTCAAAAGGAGAAGAGAGAGAGAAAGGACCAGAGAAAATATTTGAAGAGCTTATAGTTGAAAACTTCCCTAGCATGGAAAAGGAAACAGCCACCAAAGTCCAGGAAGGGCAGAGAGTCTCATACAGGACAAACCCAAGGAGAAACAAACCAAGACATATAGTAATCAAATTGGCAAAAAATAAAGACAAAGAAAAATTATTAAAAGCAGCAAGGGAAAACTGACAAATAACATACAAGGGAACTCCCATAAGGTTAAAAGCTGATTTCTCAGCAGACAGTCTACAAGCCAGAAGGGCGTGGCATGATATACTTAAAGTGAAGAAAGGGAAGAACCTACAACCAAGATTACTCTACCCAGCAAGGATCTCATTCGGATTCAATGGAGAAATCAAAAGCCTACAGAGAAGCAAAAGCAAAGAGAATTCAGCACCACCAAACGAGCTCTACAACAAATGCTAAAGGAACTTCTCTAGGCATGAAACACAAGAGGATAAAAGTACCTACAAAAACAAACCCAAAACAATTAAGAAAATGATCATAGGAACATACATATCGATAATTACCTTAAACATGAATGGATTAAATGCTCCAACCAAAAGACACAGGGCTGCTGAATGGATACAAAAACAAGATCCATATATGTGCTGTCTACAATAGACCCACTTCAGACCTAGGGACACATACAGACTGAAAGTGAGGAGATGGAAAAAAATATTCCATGCAAATGGAAATCAAAAGAAAGCTGGAGTAGCAATACTCATAACAGATAAAATAGACTTTAAACTAAAGAATGTTACAAGAGACTAGGAAGAACACTACATAATGATCAAGGGATCAATCCAAGAAGAAGATATAACACTTATAAATATATATGCACCCAACATAGGAGCACCTCAATACATAAGTCAACTGCTAACAGCTATAAAAGAGGAAATCGACACTAACACAATAATAGTGGGGGACTTTAACACCTCATTTACACCAATGGACAGAATCCAAAATGAAAATAAACAAGGAAACGGAAGCTTTAAATGACACAATAGACCAGATAGATTTAACTGATATCTATAGGACATTCCATCCAAAAACAGCAGATTACACTTCTTCTCAAGTGCGCATGGAACATTCTCCAGGATAGATCACATCATGGATCACAAATGAAGCCTCAGTAAATATAAGAAAATTGAAATCATATCAAGCATCTTTTCTGACCACAACACTATGAGATTAAAAATGAATTATAGGTAAAAAGACATAAAAAACACAAACAATGGAGGCTAAACAATATGTTACTAAATAACCAAGAGATCACTGAAAAAATCAAAGAGGAAATCAAAAAATACCTAGAAACAAATGACAATGAAAACACGATGATCCAAAACCTATGGGATGCAGCAAAAGCAGTTCTAAGAGGGAAGTTTATAGCTATACAAGCCTACCTCAAGAAACAAGAAAAATCTAAAATAAACAATCTAAACTTACACCTAAATGAACTAAAGAAAGAAGAACAAACAAAGCCCAAAGTTAGCAGAAGGAAAGAAATCATAAAGATCAGAGCAGAAATAAATGAAATAGAAACAAAGAAAACAATAGCAAAGATCAATAAAATTAAAAGCTGGTTCTTTGAGAACATAAACAAAATTGGTAAATCATTAGCCAGACACATCAAGAAACAGAGGGAGAGCATCCAAATCAATAAAATTAGAAATGAAAGAGGAGAAGTTACAACAGACACCAGAGGAATACAAAGCACAATAAGAGACTACTACAAGCAACTCTATGCCAGTAAAATGGACAACCTGGAAGAAATGGACAAATTCTTAGAAAGTTATAACCTTCCAAGAGTGAACCAGAAAGAAATAGAAAATATGAACAGACCAATCATAAGTAATGAAATGGAAAGTGTGATTTAAAATCTTCCAACAAACAAAAGTCCAGGACCAGATGGCTTCACAGGTGAATTCTATCAAACATTTAGAGACGAGCTAACACCAATCCTTCTCAAACTCTTCCAAAAAATTGCACAGGAAGGAACACTCCCAAACTCATTCTATGAGGCCACCATCACCCTGATACAAATACCAGACAAAGATACTACAAAAAAAGAAAATTACAGATCAATATCACTTATGAACACAGATGCAAAAATCCTTAACAAAATACTAGCAAACAGAATCCAACACATTAAAAGGATCATACACCATGATCAAGTGGGATTTATCCCAAGGATGCAAGGTTTCTTCAACATATGCAAATCAATCAATGTGATACACCATAGTAACATATTGAAGAATGAAAACCATAGGATCATCTCAAGAGATGCAGAAAAAGCTTTTCACAAAATTCAACACCTATTTATGATAAAACCTCTCCAGAAAGTGGGCATAGAGAGAACTTACCTCAACATAATAAAGGCCATATATGACAAAGCCACAGCAAACATCATTCTCAATGGTGAAAAACTGAAAGCATTTCCTCTAAGATCAGGAACAAGAGAAGGATGTCCACTCTCGCCACTGTTATTCAACATAGTTTTGGAAGTCCTAGCCATGGCAATAAGAGAAGAAAAAGAAATAAAAGGAATCCAAATTGGAAAAGAAGAAGTAAAACTGTCACTGTTTGCAGATGACATGATACTACACATAGAGAATCCTAAAGATGCTTCCAGAAAACTACTAGACCTAATGAATTAATTTGGTAAAGTTGCAGGTTACAAAATTAATGCACAGAAATCTCTTGCATTCCTATACACTAATGATGAAAAATCTGAAAGAGAAATTATGGAAACACTCTCATTTACCACTGCAACAAAAAGAATGAAATACCTAGGAATAAACCTACCTAGGGAGAAAAACAGACCTGTATGCAGAACACTATAAGACACTGATGAAAGAAATTAAAGATTATACCAACAGATGGAGAAATATAACATGTTCTTGGATTGGAAGAATGAATATTGTGAAAATGACTATACTACCCAAAGCAATCTACAGATTCAATGCAATCCCTATCAAATTACCAATGGCATTTTTTACGGAGCTAGAACAAAAAATCTTAAAATTTGTATGGAGACACAAAAGACCCCAAATAGACAAAGCAGCCTTCAGGGAAAAAAACGGAGCTGGAGGAATCAGACTCCCTGACTTCAGACTATTCTGCAAAGCTACAGTAATCAAGACAATATGGCACTGGCACAAAAACAGAAACATAGATCAATGGAACAAAATAGAAAGCCCAGAGATAAACCCACACACCTATGGTCAACTAACCTATGACAAACGAGGCAAGGATATAAAATGGAGAAAAGACAGTCTCTTCAATAAGTGGTGCTGGGGATACTGGACAGCTATATGTAAAAGAATAAAATTAGAACACTCCCTAACACCATACACAAAAAATAAACTCAAAATGGATTAGAGACGTAAATGTAAGACTACACACTATAAAACTTTTAGAGGAAAACATAGGCAGAACACTCTTTGACATAAATCACAGCAAGATCTTTTTTGATCCACCTCCTAGAGTAATGGAAATAAAAACAAACAAATGGGACCTAATGAAACTTCAAAGCTTTTGCACAGCAAAGGAAACCATAAACAAGATGAAAAGACAACCCTCAGAATGGGAGAAAATATTTGCAAACGAATCAACGGGCAAAGGATTAATCTCCAATATATATAAACAGCTCATGCAGCTCAATATTAAAAAAACAAACAACCCAATACAAAAATGGGCAGAAGACCTAAATAGACATTTGTCTAAAGTAGACATACAGATGACCAGGCAGCACATGAAAAGCTGCTCAACATGACTAATTATTAGAGAAATGCAAATCAAAACTACAATGAGGTATCACTTCACACTGGTTAGAATGGGCATCATCAGAATATCTACAAACAACAAATGCTGGAGAGGGTGTGGAGAAAAGGGAACCCTCTGGCACTCTTGGTGGGAATGTAAATTTATACAGCCACTATGGAGAACAGTATGGAAGTTCCTTAAAAAACTAAAAATAGAATTACCATATGACCCAGCAATCCCATTATTGGGCATATACCCAGAGAAAACCATAATTCAAAAAGACACATGCACCCCATTTAGCTAATGAGAGCTTTGGCAGAGAAAGGATATACAGAAGAGAAATCAGGATTTTAAAATACATTTTGTATTTTGGGGGTAAAGGGATAATTTAATCAGACTCCATAAATTAAAATTTTTTTTTTTTTTTTTTTTTTTTTTTTGCGGTACGTGGGCCTCTCACTGTTGTGGCCTCTCCCGCTGCGGAGCACAGGCTCCGGACGCGCAGGCTCAGCGGCCATGGCTCACGGGCCCAGCCGCTCCGCAGCATGTGGGATCCTCCCAGACCGGGGCACGAACCCGTGTCCCCTGCATCGGCAGGCGGACTCTCAACCACTGCGCCACCAGGGAAGCCCCATAAATTAAAATTTTGAAGTACCTCCTGATATAAACATCTTGGTGTCCAAGTGAAAACTGAAAGTACTGAACCAGAGAAGAAAATTCTGGTGTTAAAGATTTTGGACTTTGGCAAAAGACTGATTGCCTTTTAGTGAGTTTAAAATGTTTTTATTTCTTATACCTTCATAGTTTCAGATAAACAGACGGTGAGCAGCAATCTGGCAACAGGAAAAATAATGTTGGGAAAAGATTATGTGGGGCATAATTAGCTGGAAATGTGTATTCTGTGTAGGTCCATTTCCAAGATTTTTGACTATTTAAATAATTTAATAAAATGCATAGTGGAAGCCAAACCTGTAATGATGGATTGAAACAAAAGTATCACCATCTTTACTGCACACTAATTAATTCAACAGTTTAATTAGGAGGCCTTAGGAGGTGTTGGCTAACAACTTATTATTGACCCAGCCGAGCATAAACAGTAACACATCTTTGCCCCAAGCATTTGACATTTATTATCACTTTACCTTAGTTGACAAAGAGTACTGCTGAATTTTGTAAGGAATATTTCAGAATCAATCCTATACATTTATCTATATGTTAATTTAATCGTTATTAGCATGGCACATACAGACATCGAGGATTAAAGAAAATGCAACATGTTTCTACATATTTTAATAGGTCTGGGTGAAGGAACAGAATACAAATAATTGTGTATAACAGCAAGCAGCTGCATTAATTCAAGATAATGTTTATGATTTGCTCTACATTATCAGTGTCTATGCTTGTCAACAGAGCAAATTATTGGCCTGAGGCCAATTCATGGTTATGCATTACTCTCCAAACTGTTATTAATGCAAGATTCCAGAGTGCACACACTAAAGATTTTGTTATTAATGGAAGAGAATAAAATAAAGATATTTATTATTGTTTATGTGATTATGATTTATTGGATAAATGTATAAATTTATGCTGATGGGATCTACTAAAACTCATAGTAGTCCTGGTTGTGCTCTCACCCAAGCATGAACTACCTGCGGCAGGGATCACATTCTTTCACTCTTCATATTCCTAGTGCCTTGTTCTTATTCTCATAGGTAGTAGGAGCTTAATAAATGCTTGTTTAATGTGTGAATTAATCCTAATTAGTGATTGGACAATATACAACTTTTTATGTCCCAGTGCATTTTCTGAAAAACTGATCCAAATTTGCTTTACTCTTCCTTTCTCCATAACTGATCTCTTTATTTCCCTCTTCCTCAGAAGACTGCTTCCTATATTACTGGGAATAGAGCTTACTATATAAAGTTCTGACCTTTAAATATCTGATCTCTACCTCAGAAACGCTCCTGCATCAGATAATTAAATGTCCCTCATATATTTTATGTAATAGGTTAGTCTGATCCAATCTCCACTTGACTTGCCCAGTATTTTTTCTCATCAATTATTTCCACCTTTGAAGACATCTCCTCTTTAATAGTTCAATCAGTGCTACACCAATCTTCTACCAAATTCTCTCGTACTTATTACGATCCGGTGCACTGGCTTTCTTTCTCTTTCTCAAAAAACCAAGCTCAGGGTCATTGTATGTGCAGATTCTCCCCCTACACTTCTGCACAGCTAGTTCCTTTCCCAGCTGAAGTCTCCAGGCAGTGTCACAATTCCAGAGGAATATTTTTTAAACACCTATATAAAAGTAGGATTCTATTCATCCGAGTTTCTTTTTGTCATATTGTTCTTTTCATATGCTTCATATTACATATTAATACCCAAACTATGTTCTTAATTTGTAAATTTAGTACTTTATTTTCTGGCACTCCCTCCTAACTGTGATGTAAATTCCATTAAGTCACGTGTACTCCTCATATTGTTTGCCACTGTATCCAGTTTCTTGAATAGGGTCTGACTCAAAGTAGTTCTGTAGTAAGTATTTCTGGAATGAACACGTCTCACGATAATGTTACTGCCTTTGAACTTGCTTCACAGTCACACTTCTACCTTATTTCCTATTGCATAGAATTATACAGTATTAAAGTAAAAATGTCTTGAAGGCCATGTAGTTTAAAAGCCCACCTATGTTTGGATCTCTGTTACCTCTATTACTTCCTCATGAGTGGTCATGCAGGGTCAGTGTGGTTAAATCATGTGACTTGGAACTCACACCTCTGTGGAACTGTTGCCTTTATCTCCACCAAACTTCTTTAAATAATAGTGACAATCTACTGTTCACTTCTTAATTATCTTAACTCACAGGAATCTGGTTTCACACCGCCCCATAATAGTGGAAAAAATCCAGTGACATCTCCTTCAATATACACATTTTCCTAAGCATTCTTTTTTTTTTTTTTTTTAATTTATTTTTGGCTGTGTTGGGTCTTCGTTTCTGTGCGAGGGCTTTCTCTAGTTGCGGCGAGTGGGGGCTACTCTTCATCGCGGTGCGCGGGCCTCTCACTATCGCAGCCTCTCTTGTTGCAGAGCACAGGCTCCAGACACGCAGGCTCAGTAGTTGTGGCTCATGGGCCACAATTTTGTGGCTCACGGGCCACAACAGTTGCTCCACGGCATGTGGGATCTTCCCAGACCAGGGCTCAAACCCGTGTCCCCTGCACTGGCAGGCAGATTCTCAACCACTGTGCCACCAGGGAAGCCCCCTAAGCATTCTTTATGGCATATGTCATAACCACTTTTTACTCCAGGTCCCTCAATCATCATGCTTTTCTGTCTTTCCTTTGATCATAATACTCCTTCTCATTTGCATCATATTTTAATTTTTTCCTCAAAACTAGATATTTTCAAAGATTCACTCTTCTCTCCACTTCTCATTTTTCATTCTCTCTCTCTCTCTCCTTTGTGCGTGAGTGTGCACACGCATACGTGTGTGCGTGTGCAGGCCTGGCTATAGCTGTACTTTCCCTGGTAATCTCGTCCACTTCTGCCACTGTCTGTGAAAATGCTTTCACAGCCAATACCTCTTTTGAGTTTTCCTAATGCAACTCTCCTGAGTTTTCTCTTATATAATTGATCTATGGACATTTCAATATGAATATTTTAAGAATACTGTTTAAAATTCTTAGCGAAATAGCTCCAGGATTACTAGACCCAATAAATTGAAGGAAAAGAGCATAGAGTTAACTACTTTCATATGTGGAAAACCTAGTCAAGAGGATTGACTCTAACACAGCAGATGGAATTCAGTTACATTGGCCAATAATTATTAAGTACTTAGTATGGGCTCTGAACTCTGTCAGTAACTTTATATGAATCATAAAATATAACTCATTAGAAACCCTAGCATCAAAATTAATAATCTTTGTAACTCATACATTAGATATTGAAGTGGGGTAACATAAACAATCAAATGATTTTACTTGTCACAGATTTTCTTTTACATATCTATCAATCTTGAGTTGCCCCTATGTAATTTTAATACAGAAATTAATTCACCAAAAATTCCAGGGTCAGGGATTGGAGGTGGAAGTTTCTTTTCATCAGACAAAAAGGTGAGAATTATAAAAGCACTACACTTTCCAAAAGTTACATAGCTTTAAAAGGTTTTTTTCTGTTGTTGTTGTCGTTACTGTTTTTGGATAAAAGCGGTCTGACAACAGTGAAGAAAGAAGGAAGAGCGATCAGAAAAATATGTGCTATGAAACACAGGAGAGAAGATAAGATGCTTAAAGAGGAATTTAAAATATTTTCTTTTGATTTTGATTTCTTCTCTTTTGTTAACTCAAAAACTATTCAAGAGTTTTGGTGTTGTATGAATGTTTAGAGTTGTTGGTAGAGGAATACACACCTCAAGGGGCCCAGTATTATTCCAGGTACAAAACTGAACTTCTGGGCTTCCCTGGTGGCGCAGTGGTTGAGAGTCCGCCTGCCGATGCAGGGGACACGGGTTCGTGTCCTGGTCCAGGAAGATCCCACATGCCGTGGAGCGGCTGGGCGCGTGAGCCATGGCCGCTGAGCCTGTGCGTCCGGAGCCTGTGCTCCGCAACGGGAGAGGCCACAACAGTGAGAGGCCCGCGTAATGCAAAAAAAAAAAAACAACAAAAAAAAAAAAAACCTGAACTTCTGTGGCCTGTCTCTTGCTCCCAGAGACTCAACCTTAGTTCAAGTCCTCATTAGCATTGCTTAATCTCTTGTAGTGAGGCCCCCTGCACCCAGTACCTTTTTTTCCCCAATTTATCTTACACCCAAACACACACACACACAATCTTCTTGAAGTGCTACTAATATATTTTATTTCCTTGTTTAAACTATTGATTCATCACCTCCATTCTTTTCTTATCTGATTATATAAAAATCCTAAGCCACATTCTAAGAACAATGTATAATATGACCTCAGGTTCTTTGCATATTATTTCCTATTATTCCCTTATCTATATGCAATGCACCAGTTAGGTTTCTAATTTCTTCAGCATACAAGACACTCCCAATATTTTCTATGCATTATTTTTCTTATGCATTCTTCAATTCTATCGAAAACACTACTTCCTTATTACCTCAACTATATTTTATGTCATATCTTTTGAAAATGTAATAGAAAGCTTTTTTGATTTTGTTAATAACTTTCAAAAGGTGCTGTGTCAATTTTATTTATGATGTATTTCCTTGAATCAGTTGTAACCTATTTGAGAGCAGTTATTAACTGATGTGCATTCATTCAAAAATATTTATCCAGAATTCACTGGATTCAAAAAACTATGTCATGTTTCAGTAATAATTTCACACAAAAAGCTCCTCCCATCACAGTGTGTATGGACTGGTTCAAGGGCATACAATAAGTGTTTAAATCAGTTGTAGCATCAGACAAAATGTCACAAGCACAGTATGTCTCACAGATATATGAATATTTTTGGCTTGAATATATATATCTTAACTAAAAAAATTTTGGATTGCAGCCTTGTTCATGTACATACTTTTATATTCTTCATTATCTCCGTGTTTATCTGGCTTTTTTCCTCTTTTGTTCACTTTTTCCGTATACAATATCGATATTATAGAACACTAGAAAATTATCCAATAAAGCAAAATTGTATAATTAGTCCCTCCCATTCAGTACTCATATTTATTAAAATTGTTGAATTCAGAATATTTAAAATTTCTTTTTTCTGACTTAGGCTTTAAACCTATTCTTTCTCATGCATAAATTTTATTCATGGCAATTCAGAAGATAACAATTTTGTCAAACCACAGTATAGGATTTAGGTAGATGTATAAAGTTTAGCAAATGGATTATACCTAGAAGTATCCAGATAGCAAATATTTCTTCTAAAATGGAGATTTACTGAATTTTGTACAATCCCCATATTTTCAATTGGCCCACTACTCTCCTGCCAAGTCATCTGTAAGGCAATCTCACGGAGAGTTAAAAGGTAGGAAAAATGGCACTGAGGTGCGTGCTAAAAGAAGCTATTTCTCCTTTGGCATTCACTCTATAACACACATGCCAAGCACAGATGGTAAAGATGTTCCTGGCTTCTACCACTATCTTGACAGTCCAAATGCAGTCAGAGATCACTGGAAAAGGGTAAGTGCCACACCTTCCAGCTGAGGCAGCAAAACTTTTAGTCTCTTTTTTTATTTTTTATTACAGCAAAGTTTTTCTTTTATTTTTAACTGAAGTATAGTTGATTTACAATCTTATGTTAGTTTCAGATGTACAGCAAAGTGAATCAGTTGTGTGTATATATATATATATATATATATATATATATATATATGTATTTAGATTTTTTTTTTACCATCTTTATTGGAGTATAATTGCTTTACAATGTTGTGTTAGTTTCTCCTATAAAACAAAGTGAATCAACTCTATGTATACATATATCTCCATATCCCCACCGTACTTACCCAACCCCTCTAGGTGGTCACAAAGCACCCAGCTGATCTCCCTATGCTATGCAGCTGCTTCCCACTAGCTATCAATTTTACATTTGGTAGAGTATATATGTCAATACTAGTCTCTCACTTCATCCCAGCTTACTCTTCCCCCTCCCTGTGTCCTCAAGTCCATTCTCTAGGTCTGCGTCTTTATTCCTGTCCTGCCCCTAGGTTCATCAGAACCTTTTTTTTTTTTTTTTTCAGATTCCATATATGTTTGTTAGCATATGGTATTTTTCTCTGACTTACTTCACTGTGCATGACAGACTCTAGGTCCATCCACCTCACTACAAATAATTCATTTTCGTTTCTTTTTATGGCTGAGTAATGTTCCATTGTATATATGTGCCACATCATTTTTATCCATTCATCTGCCGATGGACACTTAGGTTGCTTCCATTTCCTGGCTATTGTAAAGAGTGCTGCAATGAACATTGTGGTACATGTCTCTTTTTGAATCGTGGCTTTCTCAGGATATATGCCCAGTAGTGGGATTGCTGGGTCATATGGTACTTCTATTTTTAGTTTTTTAAGGAACCTCCATACTGTTCTCCATAGTGGCTGTATCAATTTACATTCCCACCAGCAGTGCAAGAGGGTTCCCTTTTCTCCACACCCTCTCCAGCATTTGTTGTTTGGAGATTTTTTGTTGATGGCCATTCTGACTGGTGTGAGGGGATAGCTCATTGTAGTTTTGACTTGCATTTCTCTAATGATTAGTGATGTTGAGCATCCTTTCATGTGTTTGTTGGTAATATGTATGTCTTCTTTGGAGAAATGTCTATTTAGGTCTTCTGCCCATTTTTGGATTAGGTTGTTTGTTTTTCTGATATTGAGCTACATGAGCTGCTTGTATATTTTGGAGATTAATCCTTTGTCAGTTGCTTCATTTGAAATATTTTCTCCTATTCTGAGGGTTGTCTTTTTGTCTGGTTTATGGTTTCCTCTGCTGTGCAAAAGCTCTGAAGTTTCATTAGGTCCCATTTTTAATTTTTGATTTTATTTCCATTTCTCTAGGAAGTGGGTCAAAAAGGATCTTGCTGTGATTTATGTCATAGAGTGTTCTGCTTATGTTTACCTTTAAGAGTTTGATAGTGTCTGGCCTTACATTTAGGTCTTTAATCCATTTTGAGTTTACTTTTGTGTATGGTGTCAGGAAGTGTTTTAATTTCATTATTTTACATGTAGCTGCCCAGTTTCCCAGTCTCTTTTTAAATGCTTTCTTCAGAACATCAGGTTCTTGTTCATTTGATTTTTGTTAACTGCTGACAGAATAAATTGAAAAGAACTACATGAGTAGGATGAAAAGAAGGTGGAAGAATCATCTCAACACCCTTAGCAGCAATTATTTTATAAAAATCACCATGGTTATCTTGGCACATTTATATAGCTGATGGAATTATTTATTTTGAGTGTATGTTTTATTCATTTCTCTGTCCAGTCTTCAGCAAGGTAGATTGAAAAGTAAGTTTCATAAATTAAAGTGCTTTCTTCATACTAAGGAAGCTTAGCTCCTTACAATGGTGAATTATATCCAAAATGAAATGATCCTTCATTGAAGTACTAATGCCACACTAAAAAGGAAACAAAAAAATGTAACCTCTAATTTACTCATTGTAGGAATTTTTAAGAAAAATATAATTGGTTATTTTCCCTTAGTTTCAAAATAATAGACCAAAGTTTAATCTAAAGTAATTAAATAGGGGAACGGACTTATTGCATATGAAGAAGTTCTGAAGAAGTAGGGTTAAATTAATTCCTAAACCATAATTATTTTTAATCAAATAAGACAATCAAAGTATAGCAAATGGAGTGAATAGTCTCAATATATTATAGCATATTTGTTGGAAAAAAATGTTTCCTCAAAATCTATACTTGTGTCTCAATGAAACTTTATTGACTTGGTTCTTGACATAGAAGTGTTAATGCCCACAATATTCTATTCGAATACAACTTTTTCACCTGAATAGACAATAATATGCTTTCTCTGATGTTCCAACTGAGGAAATTTGAAGTAATTTTTGACTCAATAATTTTTGTTATCTTACGTATTCAAACTGAGTGGTTAATACTTTTGAATCTGCTGCCTCTTCATCCTTTTGTACATACTTACAAGTTTTTCTTGTATAAACATACATCTTATTTGCATACTAAAATCCTTTCTGCAAAAATCTCTCTATATAAGCTGATGAACAAATTGTAAATATACATAATTATCTTCAGAATCCATTAATTTCATAGCCAGTGACACCACCATTGAATATATGAGCCTAAAAAGGCTCTTCCATGGTACAGAGTTTGTGGAGACAGTGCATTTATTTGTCTTATTCTGACTTGAGAGTCCAAACTATTTTTAATAGGGAAATCTTCTCAGATAGATTATCTTTAGATTAATTAACATTTGGATTTTTACTTTATGGACCAAGTTCAATGTTACTTTTCATAAATCACATTAGAAATGAAATCTGAAATGCAGCGCTTTATGTGTTCTCAACCCTACACCACAGATCTCTTTTCAATAATTCACATGAACCCAAGGATTATCTCAAATTAATGGTAATAAGTGATGTTTATGGCAATTACATAGGGGTACTTATTGAATCAATAAATCAATTACAACAATGTAACTCTTACTGAATCAATCATAAGTTCTCCTCTCAAACCAATTATTAAAGGTCACATTGCTAATACATGAACATCAAAATCCGTTGCTGCTGGAATTTCTAACACGTCTTTGCCCCTGAGGGAGTACTTCTTTAATTCAGACTTACGGAGTGGAGGGAAAAATTAATTCCTGAAGGGTTTGGACTATGGAAATGTGCAGTTGGGGTAAATAAATGGTTGAAGAGGGGGGAAAGATCTTGGCAATATCAATTTCCTCTGACATAGGTTTTCTCATAGCACTGAGAAAGACTGATTACGGAAGAACACAATCTAATTATCTAAATTCTTAGAAGTACTGCCTTATAGCTTCTTTTCACATGAACTGGGAGACTCCTGACAATTTTTTCAACCTATATCACTCTAGTCTCTTGTTAACATTTGGCACAAAGAATGAATAATAATTCCTTTGAATGAATTATAATGTTTTTGGGAAATAAGTTTATTCCTAAATAGTGCTGAATAAAAGGCAGAAGATAATAATATCAACAATATTTTCTCTACACTTCAAGTTCCTTTTTCTCTATATTTATCATTAACATGGTCAATTAACATAATCTAAGATCTATATTAGATCTTGTAATTGTAACTTCAAGATAAATCTTTATAATGTACAACACTGTAATATATTTACAGTACAAAATATTAGATATCTTTTCAATAATTGAGAAGTACATGCAGTCATATGTATAGATTAGTAGGCATATTTTGGAAATAAATCAATTTACCAAGTTATGATATCACTCTGTAAAATGATGTTTCCTTTTCTCTTGGAAGATTCAATAAAAACAGGCAAACATATAGATACATACAAATATATACATATAAATAAGTATGCATAAATATATATAGAGAGAGTAAATATATATATATATATAGAGAGAGAGAGAGAGAAGTACACACACACACCCCTTGATTTTATACACACAAAAGAGATAAAGACTAGTAGTTAAAAGGAGATTAAAGTTTTAATTGTAATGTTTTGATATTCTAAAAAGAAAAATGTATTTGTTAATTATTAATGTATGGATGTAACAATTAACTAAATTATTAATTAAAATTATACACAGAATGAAAACAATCAATGGTTAAGGATTTATAAAATTATATAGAGAATGAAAACAATTGATGGCACCAACCCACTGGGAGGCATATTTGAGAGAAGGGTATGACATAGTCCTTAAAAATATTAAAACCACCTTAAATTTTGTTTCAAATATTTTTCCTTCTAAACACTAAAAATATTAGTTCCACTACATTTTGCATCAGTGAAGTTAGAGTAGTATTTTTAATTGAGGTTTCTGTAATTTCAAAAGGCCATTAATACACTAAAGTGCATCCAGATATAAACAGTATTGAAAACACATCATGAAATAATCTGATGAGTATTAATATTCACTACTAAACTGGACTGTACCATAGAGAGAGAGAGACGAAGAGAAGTGAAGAGAAATATGAAAGAGGAATATGATGTAGTCAGCATATTTACAAAATAGTACCTAAGACCAAGTAGGTGTTGGTGAGGTAAACAAACAAACAAACAAAAACTTGAGTGTTTTCTGATTCTGATGATCCTGTCTCTCACATCCAAATAATCAGGTCCTTGGGCAAGTCTTCTAAACATATCTCAAGAAACTGTGCAATTACTTATTCTTTCTTCCAATACACTCATTCCAGACACTATAGTCTCCCTTCTTAACCATTTTACCAGATTCCAATCTTTCCTCTCTCTTGTTGATTTTCCACATTGCAGTTAAAATGATGTTCTAAACAGTAATTTTCATTATGTCACTGTGTTGCTCAGTGCCCCTTAAAAGTTTAATAGTTCACCTAGAATAAAAGCCAAATTCTTTAACACTGCCCACAAGACCACTCTGAAACACAAATGTTTAACGGTGATCTCTAAAAGGTAAACACTCTGGCCGTTCTGAATATCTCTTACTTCTCATTTAGTTTCATGAGTTGTGTGACCTCTGGCCCTTTGTGGATGTTGTTCCTTTACACAATCCTCATCTGGATAACTCATATTCATTGCTCACAGATCTGCTTCCCTGAAGACCACTTTGAAGATTTCTTGGTGAGCTTATGTAACTGAATGTCCCTGTGTCACCATATATTTCTCTTATCGTGTATATTTGTTTGATATATATTCTTCTTTATTCCCTATTAGGCAAAATTTATACCTACCATGCTCGCCATTATATTTCAGACATAAGACAGCTATAGCATGGTGCAAAATAAGGCCTCAGTAATACAGCCTGGTAAAATAAGAACTTAAAAATAAATAACCAATCAATCAAATTAGAATAACAAATAGGCACAAATTATGAGGAAAAACTTTCCAACAATTATAGATGCAAAATTATTGTCTGTGAAGCAGCGAGTTTTGTGTTATGGTACTCTACTAGAGAGTAGCTTCTGGGCAGTAATTTGGATTAAAAGATCACAAAGAAGTTTCCAGCTCTAAAACTATAAGCTTCTATTATTATAATTTTATATACTGCAAAGGGTTCCTGGACCCAATTTCAATACTTGTATGGAGGCTTCCCCACACGAACAAGCAATTCTCAGATGCCAGCAAACTGTCTGAGAATGCAACTCAATTCTGATACTGTCTGCCTGGAGATAGAACCAGATTCCACAGGTAAAGGCTCAATTCCACAAGACTGCTCTCCACTCCAGATGCCAGACGTAAGTCCAAGTACCTGTACTCCTTCCTGATTGACTAGCTATAAATCAGAGGTTTCCACAACCCCCTCTTCAGGTTCCATTAATTTGCTAGAACTGCTCACAGAACTCAGGAAAACTCATTTACTCACTAGATTACCGATTTATTATAAAAGGGTATTAAAGGATATGAATCAACAGCCAGAGATTCATTGGGCGAGATCCTGAACAAAGAAGTTTCTGTCCTCTTTCAGCGTGGGGTCCAGCAAGGTGGCATGAGAAAGCATGCTGTTTGCTCAATGTGGAAGATCTCCGAAAAAGGGACCAAAACGCTTTCTTCTCTTTTGAGAAATCAGGGGGTGGGGCTGTAAGTTCCAACCCTCTAATCACAAGGTTGGTTCCCCTGGCAACCAGCCCCCACCCCAGGGTGGGATCAAAAAGGCAACTTTATTAACATCTTATGCATCAGAAAATTGAAAGGGTTTCAGGAACTGTGAGCCAGGAATGGTAAGAAGACCAAATATATCTGAGAAATATACGTCAGTCACCTGAATGGCCATATGCATATACCAAGAAATTACTCTTGGTTAACATACTTATATTCCGTGTACTATTTCCAACAGTTTTCAAATTACGTGATCTTTCTTGCCTATGTCAGTTTACTTAGTGTTATACTATCAATTATCATCAAACAAATTGATTTTTTTTAACATCTTTATTGAGGTATAATTGCCTTACATTGTTGTGTTAGTTGCTGCTGTATAACATAGTGAATCAGCTCTATGTATACACATATCCCTATATCCTCACCCTCCCTATCCCACCCCTCTAGGTGGCCACAAAGCACCAAGAGCTGGTCTCCCTGTGCTATGCAGCTGCTTCCCACTAGCTATCTATTTTACGTTTGGTAGTGTATATATGTCAATGCTACTCTCTCACTTCATCCTAGCTTACCCTTCCCCCTCCCCATGTCCTCAAGTCGTTCTCTACGTCTGCATCTTTATTCCTGTCTTGCCCCTAGGTTCTTCAAAACCTTTTTTTTTTTTTTAAGATTCCATATATATGTGTTAGCATATGGTATTTGTTTTTCTCTTTCTGACTTAGTTCACTCTGTATGACAGACTCTAGGTCCATCCACCTCACTACAAATAACTCAATTTTGTTCCTTTTTATGGCTGAGTAGTATTCCATTGTATATATGTGCCACATCTTCTTTATCCATTCATCTGTCAATCGACACTTAGGTTGCTTTCAGGTCCTGGCTATTGTAAACAGTGCTGCAATGCACATTGTGGTATATAACCCTTTTTGAATTATGGTTTTCTCAGGGTATATGCCCAGTAGTGGGATTGCTGGATCATACAGTAATTCTATTTTTTGATTCTTTTTAATAGTGAGTGCCAACTAGTTTTAAAACTGTTATACACTTAGTTGAGTATGATTATTTTCTTTTTAAACCTATAACTCTAATTATTTCATTTGAATATTTTGCCTTATAGTTGTGTCTAGTCTTTGGGAGTTGGAATGAGCCCTACATTCTAATATTTTAACAAAAAATACTTGGTCAAAATTAGGTTATTGTTTGGATTAAGAAGGAAGAAGATGTAACAAACAAAAACAAAAGTAGGTGTACAGATAATGCACAAAGGAGGAAAAGTTTTTGTTACAAGGTGAAAATAGAGAATTAAAAGTAGTATTTGTTATTTTAATGTATTTTAATAAATATATTCCATGCATACTTCACCACAGTCCATGAAAAGTTGTATGGTTTTACAAAACTTTACCTTTAGATGCGAGAATATCTATTTGACAAGATTATTTCAAGAGGAATAAATGAATTAGAAGTAACATTCTCCTAGTAAGCTTTCAGTAATTTTTAACTATTATTATTTAAAACATGGTGCAAATGATATAGAAAGTGATAATACGGAGGCAGTTGCAGTGCATCTGATTGTGCATTGTTGCTACAATTTTGGCTTTTAGTCTAGTGCTGTTATCATTCAAGGAGTATATTTGGAAGTGAGATTTGAGTGAAGGGTTGAATTCTTTTCATTTTTTTTTCTTTTCCTTTGGACGAATTTTCAACCACACTGCCATCACCTTCATATACCCAAGTCCAACTTTTTCCACCTCACAATCTTTTATAGGTCCCTAAGAATGTCCTCTATTGGCCTATACTGGCTTTACTGCTTAGAATATTATACTGCCCGACGCATTCGTTTCCTACTGCTGCAACAACAAATTGCCCCAAACATGGCACCAAAAGTAACACAAACTTATTATCTTTACAGTTCTGGAGTTCAGAAGTCTCACACGGATCCCAACAGGCTAAAATCAAGGGATCAGCAGTGTTGCATTATTTTCTGGAGGCTCTAGAAGAAAGATAAATTCCAGGCTCATTCATGTGTTGGCAAAATTCTGTTATATGTGGTATAGGACTGAGGTCTCTGTTTCCTTGCTGGCTGTCAGTTGGGGACCACCCTTATCCCCTACAGACCTCTCTGCATTCCTTTTACAAAACACCTATATTTCAGAATCAACAACAAAGTATCAAATTCTTTTCATGCTGCCACATCTCTGACTCCTTTCCCATCGTTATATGTCTCTGGATGAGAACTAGGGAAAGATTCTCTACTTTTAAGTACTCATGTGATTATATTGGACCCCTTCTCCCATACAATCCATGCTAATCTCCTCATCTCTAAGTCCATAAACTTAATTACACTTTCAGAGTCCTTTGGCCATGTAAAGTAACATATTCACTGGTTCCATATTATTAGGACATGGACTTCTTTGGTGGCTATGGGGGTGAGAGGAGGATACATTATTCTACTTACCATGCCCTCTTATGAATCAACTAATGATTTTGCCATGTTCTTTTTATTATTCTGTCAAAAATAATGGAAAATGTTTATCTATTATAGGTATCTAACTTTCCAAACAAATCCTTAAACACTTCCCATCCCCTTTACCTCTGGCAAAAGCAACTAGAGGGCTTGGAATTTGGTTTAAAATTTGGATTTACATAAGCCATTCAAATGAAATTAGGCTGTCTTCATATTGCCATGTGTATGACTGATTTTATGTATACTTTGTCTTGCAATAGTTATTACTTTTAATAAAATATTTAAGAGCAGAAACTATTATTTGAAAATTATTTTAAGAATATTCTTGTGCATCTCAGAATCTTCCACATATCTAGAAAAACAGGATGTGAAGAATATATAATCAGTAATGTTTACCAGCTAAGGAAGTTGCAGAATGATTAAAATCATTGGTGTAGCATCAGAGAGCCTGAGTTCAAAGAACAGTTCTATTCCCAACTGTGTAACTTGGAGCAAGTTACTTAATTTCTCTAAGCCTTAGTTTCTATATCTAATGTAGATATTAATAATAACATCTAATTCATAGTGTTGCTATGAGGATTAATTAAGTCAGTGTATATAAAATATGTGGTAAAAAAATTCAGTGCATGTTAGTTTTGAAACTAAGTGGCAAAATACATTAACCAAGTTTTCCATTCGTCTTTCTGAATTTATGAACAAGCAAATAATTATAAATTCATATAAATTTTAACTTAAAACTGACATTAAAAGTAGTGCATATTATTACCACCTCTTTGCAGTTGTGGCTCTAGTTATAAAAAGACATTTTCAAATTCCCACTGAAAATTTTCTGTCAAAATCCCATGGGCAAAAACTTTTAAAATATTGGAATTGGACGAGCTTCAAGATGGCAGAAGAGTAAGACGCGGAGATCACCTTCCTCTCCACAAATACATCAGAAATACATCTACACGTGGAACAACTCCTACAGAACACCTACTGAACGCTGGCAGAAGACCTCAGACCTCCCAAAAGGCAAGAAACTCCCCACGTACCTGGGTAGGGCAAAAGAAAAAAGAATAAACAGAGAAAAAAGGATAGGGATGGGGCCCGCACCAGTGGGAGGCAGCAGTGAAGGAGGAAAGGTTTCCACACGCTAGGAGCCCCTTCGCGGGTGGAGACTGCGGGTGGCAGAGGGGGGGAAGCTTCGGAGCCACGGAGGAGAGCATGGCAACAGGGGTGCGGAGGGCAAAGCGGAGAGATTCCCGCACAGAGGATCAGTGCCAACCGGCACTCACCGGCCCGAGAGGCATGTCTGATCACCTGCCGGGGCGGGCGGGGCTGGGAGCTGAGGCTTGGGCTTCAGTCGGAGCGCAGGGAGAGGACTGGGGTTGGCGGCGTGAACACAGCCTGAAGGGGTTAGTGCGCCACAGCTAGCCGGGAGGGAGTCTGGGAAAAGTCTGGACCTGCCGAAGAGGCAAGAGACTTTTTCTTCCCTCTTTGTTTCCTGGTGCGCGAGGAGAGGGGATTCAGAGCGCCGCTTAAAGGAGCTCCAGAGACGGGTGGGAGCCAAGGCTATCAGCACGGACCCCAGAGACGGGGATGGAACGCTAAGGCTGCTGCTGCTGCCACCAAGAAGCCTGTGCGCGAGCACACGTCACTATACACACCTCCCCTCCCAGGAGCCTGTGCAACCCGCCACTGCCAGGGTCCCGTGATCCAGGGACAGCTTCCCCGGGAGAACGCACGGCGCGCCACAGGCTGGTGCATCGTCACGCTGGCCTCTGCCGCCACAGCCTCGCCCCGCATCCGTACCCCTCCCTCCCCCCGGCCTGAGTGAGCCAGAGGCCCTGAAGAAGCTGCTCCATTAACCCCGTCCTGTCTGAGCGAAGAACAGACGCCCTCAGGTGACCTACACGCAGAGGCAGGTCCAAATCCAAGGCTGAACCCCAGGAGCTGTGCGAACAAAGAAGAGAAAGGGAAATTTCTCCCAGCAGCCTCAGGAGCAGCGGATTAAATCTCCACAATCAACTTGATGTACCCTGAATCTGTGGAATACCTGAATAGACAACGAATCATCCCATATTGAGGAGGTGGACTTTGGGAGCAAAGATATATATTTTTCTTTCCCTTTTTCTCTTTGTGTGAGTGTGTATGTGTATGCTTCTGTGTGTGATTTTGTCTGTACAGCTTTGCTATTCCCATTTGTCCTAGGGTGCTGCCTGTCCGTTTTTCTGTTTGTTTGTTTTTTACTTAAAAAATTTTTTTTCTTAATAATTATTTTTTATTTTAATTATTTTATTTTACTTTATTTCATTTTATTTTACTTTATCTTCTTTCTTTCTTTTTTTTCTCCCTTTTGCTCTGAGCCGTGTGGATGACAGGCTTTTGGTGCTCCAGCCAGGAGTCAGGGCTATGCCACTGAGGTGGGAGAGCCAAGTTCAGGACACTGGTCCACAAAAGACCTCCCAGCTCCACATAATATCAAACGGCGAAAATCTCCCAGAGATCTCCATCTCAACGCCAAGACCCAGCTCCACTCAACAATCACCAAGCTACAGTGCTGGACACCCTATGCCAAACAACTAGCAAGACAGGAACACAACGCCATCCATTAGCAGAGAGGCTGCATAAAATCATAATAAGGCCACAGACACCCCAAAACACACCACCAGACGTGGACCTGCCCACCAGAAAGACAAGATCCAGCCTCATCCACCAGAACTCAGGGATGAGTCCCCTCCACCAGGAAGCCTACACAACCCACTAAACCAAACTTAGCCACTGGGGACATACACCAAAAACAACAGGAACTACGAACCTGCAGCCTGGGAAAAGGAGACCCCAAACACAGTAAGTTAAGCAAAATGAGAAGACAGAGAAACACACAGCAGATGAAGTAGCAAAACAAAAACCCACCAGACCTAACAAATGAAGAGGAAATAGGCAGTCTACCTGGAAAAGAATTCAGAATAACGACAGTAAAGATGATCCAAAATCTTGGAAATAGAATAGAGAAAATACAAGAAACGTTTAACAAGGACCTAGAAGAACTAAAGAGCAAACAAACAGTGATGAACAACACAATAAATGAAATTAAACATTCTTTAGTAAGGATCAATAGCAGAATAACTGAGGCAGAAGAACGGATAAGTGACCTGAAAGATAAAATAGGGGAAATAACTACTGCAGAGCAGAATAAAGAAAAGAGAATGAAAAGAATTGAGGACAGTCTCAGAGACCTCTGGGACAACATTAAATGCACCAACATTCGAATTATAGGGGTCCCAGAAGAAGAAGAGAAAAAGAAAGGGACTGAGAAAATATTTGAAGAGATTATAGTTGAAAACTTCCCTAATATGGGAAAGGAAATAGTTAATCAAGTGCAGGAAGCACAGAGGGTCCCATACAGGATAAATCCAAGGAGAAACATGCCAGGACACATATTAATTAAACTATCAAAAATTAAATACAAAGAAAAAATATTAAAAGCAGCAAGGGAAAAGCAACAACTAACACACAAGGAAATCCCCGTAAGGTTAACAGCTGATCTTTCAGCAGAAACTCTGCAAGCCAGAGGGAGTGGCAAGACATATTAAATGCGATGAAGGAGAAAAACCTACAACCAAGATTACTCTACCCAGCAAGGATCTCATTCAGATTTGATGGAGAAATTAAAACCTTTACAGACAAGCAAAAGCTAAGAGAGTTCAGCACCACCAAACCAGCCCTACAACAAATGCTAAAGGAACCTCTCTAGGCAAGAAACACAAGAGAAGGAAAAGACCTACAATAACAAACCCGAACCAATTAAGAAAATGGTAATAGGAACATATATATCAATAATTACCTTGAATGTAAATGGATTAAATGCTCCAACATATATATCGATAATTACCTTGAATGTAAATGGATTAAATGCTCCAACCAAAAGACACAGATTGGCTGAATGGATACGAAAACAAGACCTGTACATATGCTGTCTACAAGAGACCCACATCAGACCTAGGGACACATACAGACTGAAAGTGAGGGGATGGAAAAAGATATTCCAAGCAAATGGAAATCAAAAGAAAGCTGGAGTAGCAATACTCATATCAGACAAAATAGACTTTAAAATAAAGACTATTACAAAAGACAAAGAAGGACACTACATAATGATCATGGGATCAATCCAAGAAGAAGATAGAACAATTGTAAATATTTATGCACCTAACATAGGAGCACCTCAATATATAAGGCAAATACTAACAGCCATAAAAGGGGAAATCAACAGTAACACAATCATAGTAGGGGACTTTAACAGCCCACTTTCACCAATGGACAAATGATCCAAAATGAAAATAAAGAAGGGAACACAAGCTTTAAATGATACATTAAACAAGATGGACTTAATTAATATTTATAGGGCATTCCATCTAAAAACAACAGAATACACATTCTTCTCAAGTGCTCATGGAACATTCTCCAGGATGGATCATATCTTGGGTCACAAATCAAGCCTTGGTAAATTTAATAAAATTGAAATCGTATCAAGTATCTTTTCCAACTGCAACACTATGAGACTAGGTATCAATTACAGGAAAAAAATCTGTAAAAAATACAAACACATGAAGGCTAAACAATACACTATTTAATAACCAAGAGATCACTGAAGAAATCAAAGAGGAAGTCAAAAAATACCTAGAAACAAATGACAATTAAAACACGATGACCCAAAACCTAAGGGATGCAGCAAAAGCAGTTGTAAGAGGGAAGTTTATAGCAAGACAATCCTACCTTAAGAAACAACTCAAATAAACAACCAAACCTTACACCTAAAGCAATGAGAGAAAGAAGAACAAAAAAACCCCAAAGTTAGCAGAAAGAAAGAAATCATAAAGATCAGATCAGAAATAAATGAAAAAGAAATGAAGGAAATGATAGCAAAGATCAATATAACTAAGAGCTTGTTCTTTGAGAAGAAAAACAAAATTGATAAACCATTAGCCAGACTCATCAAGAAAAAAAGGGAGAAGACTCAAGTCAACAGAATTAGAAATGAAAAAGGAGAAGTAACAACTGACACTGCAGAAATACAAAGGACCATGAGAGATTACTACAAGCAACTCTATGCCAATAAAATGGACAACCTGGAAGAAATGGACAAATTCTTAGAAATGCACAACCTTCTGAGACTAAACCAGGAAAAATAGAAAATATGAACAGGCCAATCACAAGCACTGTAATTGAAACTGTGATTAAAAATCTTCCAACAGGGGCTTCCCTGGTGGTGCAGTGGTTGGGAGTCCTCCTGCCAATGCAGGGGACACGGGTTCATGCCCCGGTCCGGGAGGATCCCACATGCCATGGAGTGGCTAGGCCCGTGAGCCATGGCCGCTGAGCCTGCGCGTCCGGAGCCCGTGCTCCACAGTGGGAGAGGCCACAACAGTGAGAGGTCCGCGTACCGCAAAAAAAAAAAAAAAAAAAAAAAAATCTTCCAATAGACAAAAGCCCAGGACCAGATTGCTTCACAGGCGAATTCTATCAAACCTTCAGAGAAGAGCTAACACCTATCCCTCTCAAACTCTTCCAAAATATAGCAGAGGGGGGAACACTCCCAAACTCATTCTATGGGGCCACCATCACCCTGATACCAAAACCAGACAAAGATGTCACAAAGAAGGAAAACTACAGGCCAGTATCACTGATGAACATAGATGCAAAAATCCTCAACAAAGTACTAGCAAACAGAATCTAACAGCACATTAAAAGGATCATACACCATGATCAAGTGGGGTTTATCCCAGGAATGCAATGATTCTTCAATATACGCAAATCAATCAATGTGATACACCATATTAACAAGTTGAAGGAGAAAAACCATATGATCATCTCAATAGATGCAGAGAAAGCTTTCGACAAAATTCAACACCCATTTATGATAAAAACCCTGCAGAAAGTAGGCATAGAGGGAACTTTCCTCAACATAATAAAGGCCATATATGACAAACCCACAGCCAACATTGTCCTCAATGGTGAAAAACTGAAACCATTTCCACTAAGATCAGGAACAAGACAAGGCTGCCCACTCTCACCACTCTTATTCAACATAGTTTTGGAAGTTTTAGCCACAGCAATCAGAGAAGAAAAAGAAATAAAAGGAATCCAAATTGGAAAAGAAGAATTAAAGCTGTCACTGTTTGCAGATGATATGGTAATATGCATAGAGAATCCTAAAGATGCTACCAGAAAACTACTAGAGCTAATCAATGAATTTGGTAAAGTAGCAGAATACAAAATTAATGCACAGAAATCTCTAGCATTCCTACACACCCATGATGAAAAACCTGAAAGTGAAATTAAGAAAACACTCCCATTTACCACTGCAACAAAAAGAATAAAATATCTAGGAATTACCCTACCTAAGGAGACAAAAGACCTGTATGCAGCTCAAGGAATTACCAAAACAACGCACATTTATTCTATTGGTCAGAAGCCTACGCATGGTTTCGCTAAGTGCTCTGCTCAGGGCTTGGGTCAAAAGTCTGGTTTATTCTCAGAATTCTATTGCTAACATTATAGCTAATAAAAAGAAAGAAAGATATTTCTTCTCTAATATCCAGTTTTTCTTCACAGGCATTGATTTTTCTCTTATGTCTCGATCTCCCTGCTTTAATGTATCTTAAAAGTGCTCTAAGGCTCACCAAAGGGGAAAAAAAGGAAAAGTTTTATCAAGGGCATTGCCAGTCACTGATGTCAATGAACCAATTTAAAGAGTAGAGTGTTGCAAGGTAGGCATGTTTAATATTTTTTCTGCAGATCATTCTAATATTCTTATACCTGGCAGCACAGCTTTTTTGTTTGAGGTCAGACTGATGCAACAATTAATTTGGTTCTCATGCATGTACAATCTGTATGACAGTGGGCAGATTACTAACATTCTTTCCATTCATTCTAGGGTCTGTGTACCTCCTCCTTTGAATCTGAGTGGGTTCTAAGACCACTCTGACCAGTAAAACATGAAAGAAGTTATTCTATTGCTCATTTTCAGGCCCAGGACTTAAGAGAATGGTAACTTATACTTCCTATGTGTTGAAAACCAGCCTCCATTCTCTGAGAAAGTTTATTCATTTCAGTGATGAGGTCCTTGAATTTCTCAGCTGAACTCTGAGCTGACAGCCAATTCAAATTTGCTAACCATGTGAGTAAGCCATCTCCAAAGTCAATCCTGCAGCTTTAGTCAACCACCCTAGCTGATGCCACATAGGAGAGAAATAAAGTGTCAAATCTTTTTAAGTTTCTGACCCATAAAGTGATAAGCAAAATAAAATTGTTGCTTTAAGCCACAGAGTTTTGGTGTAGTTTTCAATACAGCAATAAATAACCAAAACAATAAATGATCTAGAATTTTCTAAATTAGGTAGAGGACATTTATTCTTGCAAAGGAAGGGACTGTTGAGAAAAGAAAAAAATTAAGGTAGAAAACTATATTCTGGGCTGAAGACCATTTGCTACTCTCCAAAACACCTGAAAATATTTTCTAGTACATGCTATAAAATATTGATGATATGTAATAATAATTGATAAAAGTAAGCAATAATGATTATAAATTTATAATATAATGCACACTTTATAATAGTGGAAGTAATAATTTTAGAATATTTAAGCCTAGATTATAAGAAAAGAATACAAATAATTTGTCTCGTTCTTATAAATCTATTAAAAATAAAGAAAAATGAATAAATAATAAATGAAGGCAATAAACTATTACTTCTGCATTTCAAGATGATTTTTAATAGAATGGCAGAATAATAAATATTATCTTTGGGGAAATGTGGGAAGTTAATTCCAGCAAATCCTATTTTCCCACAGGAAAATCTTTTAGAAAATAGTCTTTTGTTATTAAAAAGAAACGTACTACTTGAATGGGAGATACATGTAAGGTCAGTTATTACTTAGTTACATTTGTCCTTTAATTTTGAGAACAACAGGTGTTAGAAGAAGCCCATCCTTTCCCCTTGTTCTGAAGAGCACATTTAATTTCTTAGATACCTCTTTCCTTAATGGCAATTTTCCTCTCTCTGCCTTTGGAGGAGTGACACTCAGGTTCTTCCATTTTTCTCAAATATGCTTTTTATAGCAAACCCCTGCTTCAAAAGTATTTTTATTCTTCCATAGCTGCATTTGCACTAATTGTCATACATTTGTACATCTCATTGTATGTCTTATTGAAAGACCAGGTTCAATGAATATAGAAATTCCTATTAATGCTGCAGTGTATCCTTTGCCCCATCCCCAAGCTGTGTCCATAATAAAACCAAATGTTAATTTGTATACAGTTTCTGCTTTGGTTACACATTTGGGTTTCCTGATATACAGATTATTTTTGCTTTGGAAGTTGGTATCTTTGCCAAACCTACAAAATATACAGCACAAACAACTAACTTTATAAAACAACTCTCAAAATTTCCTTGAATCACTCTGAAGACAGTACCTATTCCTTGCAATGATAACAGCATTGGTCCAAATATTTTAGAACTGTCATTTTAGAACATTTTTATTGCACAAAACAAAGAATTTTAAAATATTTTTGCAGTTTAGAGGCCAAACTGGATATTAAAATAATGGCCAAACATGCAGAGTGGGTTTTGTTGGTGATTCTGAACACAATATCAAAGGATGGAATTTCATTTATAATCTCTAGAAAAAAATGTTTACTTCATATTGAATATAAGTTACTGAAAAGAAAAAGAAGATAAATCAATGGATATATAACGGAGAATGATATAAGATGATCATTTTACGTATCTGCAATAATAGCAAAATTATATATGCTCAAACTGATGCTTGCTGAAAATTAACTAGAATAGAATACCTATACTCTCCAAGAGTATAAATCAAAGTGAATTTCTGTAATTTTTCTCACCATATATTTTCTATTAAAATTTATAGTTTTTCAACTGAATTCAGATGAACACAAAGCACATAGAAACCTGATATTCCTGAGGATTATCAACCCCCAAACATGATATAAAAAGACATTTTGAATAGCAGCTTTAACATAAGTGTCAGACTCAGATCTCTGATTTGGAAATCCCTTTGGCTCAACCTGAAGGTAGCTGCTATCATAAGAAATGAGATATTTGAAAAGCATATTACAATTCTGCTGGCACGTATTCTCTTTAAAAACGCCTATATCCATAAGTTCACAAGAAATGTCCCATTGCTTCATTAATATTTTAGAAATGAGTAATATTTTTTGCTTAACTCTCTGTTTATCTTGGGATATAGGGCATGTAATTTTTAAAAATCAAATCTGGCAATATTTGAATGTAATTAAACTTATTTCTCGTCAGGTTTTAAGTAAAAATAAAAATGACAGTTAAGGAGATGATCTTAAAATATTTTAGATACATACATCCCATACTTGATGTGAAAAATTTAGATACTATAAAATTCAATAGAGTATTTATGACTTTCATATCACTTTCAATATTAAATCAGAGGTATAATCCAGTGAACAAAATACTCCGTAATTTAAACAGTCAAGAAGCAAATTTATTATCACACTAATCAAAAAGGTGTATGAGATGCTGTGACCAAAACTAAATAATATGACTTTTATTGCTTGATACTACACTGAATAAATGAATGCTCAATAAATTCTTGTCCCATGATCAATCCACCAAATTAAATTAACTTTCAGTCACGATTCAAGTATTTAAGAATGGAATTATTATTCTAACTGAGCATATAACCAATGAAAATTATTATGGGTTTAAGAAGAAAACATTAGATTCTAATTAGATTCTAGAGGTAAATAACATTTTTTTAAAAATTATTTATTTATTTATTTTTGCTGTGTTGGGTCTTCATTTCTGTGTGAGGGCTTTCTCTAGTTGTGGCAAGTGGGGGCCACTCTTCATTGCAGTGTGCAGGCCTCTCACTATCACGGCCTCTCTTGTTGCGGAGCACAGGCTCCAGACACGCAGGCTCAGTAGTTGTGGCTCACGGGCATAGTTGCTCCGTGGCATGTGGGATCCTCCCAGCCCAGGGCTCGAACCCATGTCCCCTGCATTAGCAGGCACATCCTCAACCACTGCGCCACCAGGGAAGCCCCAGAGGTAAATAACATTTTAACATCAAATATGGTGACATACACAGTTTTCAAATCACTGTTTCTAAATTCTCAATTAATATAATTGAGTGGCTCTCTCCATGAGCCAACCATTCATTTTTTCATTAGATCTATCAGTGAAATGCTGTGAATCATTAGGTGAATAATATACTGAACACATAAGACGACTGATATATTGGTCGGCACTTTTGTATGAACTAATAGGCTAGTGTAAGTATTTTTGTGTTTACTTTGGATATAGTTTTGAAGCAGAAGCTGCTAGTTATGTAGAACATGGAATATGAGCAATAATGCATGGAACTAAGACCATGGCTATAAAGAAAATAATCACAAAAGAAATGACATTATACCACTCTCTGATCAAAGAATATGAACTTTCCAGCCCCCACATTCCCCCCAAATTAAGAAGTATATACAGGGAAGATGGGACAACATGAGCAATGACACAGAGAATTAAAAACATTATCTACTCAGTGTTCTGAATGTATCCTGATATGGCAAGAAATAAGAACAAGCTTGAATAAATGTCAGAAGCTAATTGCATATATTAAGAGCCTATTATGAATTAGAATATTTAGGCCTTTCACATAAGTCATTTAATTTAATCTTTATAAAACATTATTCTGAGATAGGTAGACATAAAAATCTTACACAAAGTAGAACAAACAAAATCACAGATATTGTGATTTCTCAAATATTATGTACGTCTCAAAAGAACACTCATTATTTCTATAATTCAATGTTGCCTCCAAGGAGATGGGCCCGAAATCCTAGGCCTGAACATAAAATATCTTGCTTGCCAGGCTAAGGAACTAACTTTTTCTTTTACTGTAAGAAGGAAAACAATAAAAATGACAATACTATGATAGTGCTATGAACAAACTGCATTTTAAAAGGGAAGTCTATATTCCTGTCCTACCCCTAGGTTCTTCAGAACCATTTTTTTTGTTTGTTTAGATTCCATATATATGTGTTAGCATACGGTATTTGTTTTTCTCTTTCTGACTAGAGGGGTGGGATAGGGTGGATGGGAGGGAGACAGAAGAGGGAGGAGATATGGGGATATATGTATATGTATAGCTGATTCACTTTGTTATAAAGCAGAAACTAACAAAAAATAAAATTCAAAAAAAAAGGGAAGTCTAGAAGACAAGTTGGGAGTTGAATTCAAAGTGAAAAAATAGACATGTATTGAAAGAAACGAGATAAGAGACAACAAACCTTGAATAATGTCAAAGGCAGCAATGTTGGCAAGAAAAATATAGTTTTAGATAATTAAGAGGGAAAAAAACCTTTTCTACTTGTATTTTGAAGATGTATAAGAATAAAATTAAAGATAATCAGATGTTTAGGTTATTCAACAAATAATATTAAAAAACAAGAGAAAACCTAGAGAGATGATTTCTTGTAATTTTGAGAAATTTCACATAAGTTGAATGATTCAGGAGGCATTTGGATATCAATCTTGGGTTTTCAAAAGTGATCTAGGTCAGAAATATATATTTATACCTTAGAATTTATATTACAGTTGAACCTGTATTAATTCAAACACATGTAGCATGAGAAGGAAAATAAACCAAAGAAGAAAGGGTTGAGAAAACCATTTAAGGGCCAAGAAAGGAAGCTAAAAATGAAAATGTCAAGGGTTTGCCAGTAATGTGGACCTACCAGAACTCTCATACACTGCCAGTGGGCATGTAAAATTGGTGCCATCACCTTGGGAAATTATTTCGGGGTAGATACTAACACTGAATATATGAGTTCTCTATAATCCAATAATTGTCGTCCTTAGCAGACTACCTAAAGAAGAGCATTTAAATATTTAACGGAAGTGTGTACAAGAATGCACACAGCAATTCTAATAAAATAATCAAAAATCAGAAAATATCCAAATACCTATCAACATTAAAATGGATAAATAAACTGATATATTCACACAAAATACTATATAGCAGTGAGAATGAATGGCTTAATCTACATGCAACAATATGGATAAATCTCTCAAAAATAATGTTGAGTGAAAGAAGCCAAACATAAATGATTACTAATATATGATTTTCTTTATGTAAAATGTAATAACAGGTAAGACTATTTTGTGATGTTACAAGGTAGTAACGATACTCTTGAAGGAGTGTTCAGTGGCTGAGATGGAGCAGGAGGACTACAATACGTTGCTAGTAGAGAATCTGTTTATTGATCTGGGTGCTGGTTACACTCGGGTGGTCAGTTTGTGTCAATTTAGTGAACTGAACACTGACTGTTGTATAATTTACTGTATGCTTGTTAGATGTCAGTACAAAGGTTTAATCAATTCCGCGATTAATCATCACAAAACTATGAAGCTATCTAAAGAAAGGAACAAAAAAGAAAAAAAAAAAGACTGTACACTGAAGTAGAAGATGGTATCTATTACCTTTAGCTAAATTCACATCTGTATTTTGGATGTCCGCATTTGACAGAACCTTGGTTAAATAATAAAACTTGTCACATACTCTATGGTGCTGTGTATCTGAAATATGTAATAAATGTAAACTTGAATTAGACTTCAGTCAAAGAAGTTTATGTCATAACATATCCTTCTGTACAAGACTAGAAGTATATAAAAATGAAAAATTATAATACTTTCTTGAAGATGGTACATAATAAAAATGCTTTTTACTTTACTCAGTCTATTAAAAAAGCTACTTCACAGTGTCAAAAAAATCATTTTTGGTATGAAATGTTAGTAAGATAATACCTTAGGTCCCAGCCATATTTACTTAACTAAGAGTGAGTTATTATCAGATAATAAAAAGCTGATTTTGTCATCTATGCAATTGATAATAACTTTGCTATTGAATTGATTGTGTAGATATTAAAATAGAAAATGACAACAAGGAAAAGCATTCTGTTATATAAAAGGATGTTGCAGAAGCTAGATATAGCATGCAATCTTGGTGTACTCTTTTGAAAACCCTTATTCTTGACCTGCTCAACGAATCATCAGAAAGTTTTTTCCAAACATGTGCTGCTGTAAACTATCTGAAGAAATTAGTTTACAGATCAAATGGAATAAATATAGAAACAGACAGGAATAATCTGTAAATATGATCTCTTTTCTGTACCTCATCCTTTCTCTAAATGCTGCCAAGAGAGAAGATAACATGGCTGACTTACTTTTAATGAACCATAAAAATTATTGATGATGTGTCCACCTCTCCCCCCACCCAAATACCCAAAATCAAGAGGTGTCCTCCACTTAACTCTTACTAGAATTGTAAATAAAATCTCTTTTTCTTTATGAAAAATTTCTTTCTTGTAAACCGGCATGTCTCTCTCTTATTGATATTCTGATTTCTGCTAACCTATCTTAAAACAATGTATCTACTTCCATTTTTGCTATTATTTTGTTTTCAAATCTACATCAAATAGGGGAAAAAATAAGGAAAATTAATCAAGTGACTTTATGTAATTCCATATTGTGTGCATTCAAGCCAGTATTTGCATCTTCTATATTTTCAAATTAGATTTTTACACAAAATTGTCCAATGATTTATTTTTTTAATTAAAAAAATTATTGAATTATAGTTGATTTACAATGCTGTGTTAGTTTCAGGTGTACAGCAACGTGATTCAGTTATATATACATATATATGTATATATAACTGAATATACATTTTCTTTTTCAGATTCTTTTCCCATATAGGTTATTACAAAACACTGAGTATAGTTCTCTGTGTTACACAGTAGGTCCTTGATGGTTATCTATTTTATATATAGTAGCGTGTGTATGTTAATCCCAAACTCCTAATTTATCCCTCCCCACCTTTCCCCTTTAGTAACCATAAGTTTGTTTTCTATGTCTGTGGGTCTATTTGTATTTCATATATAAGTTCATTTGTATCATTTTTTTTTTAGATTCCATATATAAGCAATATCATATGATATGTGTCTTTCTCTATCTGGCTTACTTCACCTAGTATGATAATCTCGAGGTCCCTCCATGTTGCTGCAAATGGCATTATTTCATTCTTATATAAAACCAGATACAATGATTTACATTTAATTAGAGGACTATATTCCAAAACTATTGATTGTGAATGATCTAAGAAAGAATTATAAATTCTAAGCCTATCATGTCTTAGACGATGTTAATCTTGAAAAACTAGGTAAAAGAGAGGGGGTAATAAAGTGGTCTGCATCTATGTTTTTTTACATGTTAACTTTGAAACAGCCCCGTTCTACTAACATGGGATTGCCACACCATATATTTATTTTATAAGGATGAGCATTCTTTCAAATATAAGTCTATGGAACTCAGGGCACAACTCTATGAGAATGCCTTTGTACTTTTATGTTAGTTTGTATGCACACAACTAAAGATATTTCTTTAATTTGGACTCATGTCTTTAACCTGAATTTGGTTTTAGCAACTATTAGAGAATCAGGCTTCAATCTGAACTGGCCCATACAGTCTGCTATAGATGCCTAACCATCTCCAGAGTTACAGAAAAAAAAAAAAAAAAACTAAAAAAGAATCAAAGGTTTGAAATTTATGTAACTCAAGTAATCCAATAGTTTCAAAAGAAATTATATACTTGTTTTTTTCATCCCTATACTAGAATACTCATATAGCTAAAGCTTTATAGCTTTATAACATATCTGGATATTTCAAAAAAGAATCCAATCTTATATTATTAGTCTTCACTATACATGGTCCTTACATATCAACATAGATGTTGGAGGATGCTTGCTGATTTCCACAGAAATTTTTAGTTCTTGGCTTAGATTTAATGACTCTATTAAATAATTGATAGCAATTGATATCTTTACAATATTTAGTGTTAAAACTATGAATATGCTATAACAAATACATTAATTATATCTTCGTTGATACATCTAATAGAATTTTATATTTTCCATAGAACTGCTGTACATCACTGTTTAAATTTATATAGATATTTTATATTTTATGTTATTCGAAACTGAATCAAAGGTATTGTTTATTTCTATTTCTAGAGTATCAAAATACAAGTAAATTTTGTATAGTAGTTTCATATGACTGTCATACTTTTATTAATTTTAATCACTTATATGTTGATATTTATGAATTTTCTAGGTAACAACCACATCTGGAAATAAAGTTTAAAAATATATACATGGGGCTTCCCTGGTGGCGCAGTGGTTGGGAGTCTGCTTGCTGATGCGGGGGACATGGGTTTGTGCCCCGGTCCGGGAGGATACCGCATGCTGTGGAGCGGCTGGGCCTGTGAGCCATGGCCGCTAAGCCTGCACGTCCGGAGCCTGTGCTCCGCAACGGGAGAGGCTGCGGCAGTGAGAGGCCCACGTACCACAAAAAAAATAAAAAATAAAAAATAAAAAATAAAATAAAAAAAATATATATATAATATATTTAATTTAATTATTTAATTTAATAACTTATGAATTACTTATAATTTAAAAATGCTTATAATTTATAGGTTCAAATATGGACATTATATTATTAGAATAAAAATGTTAATAAAGTTATGAAATAGTAAAACTACATTATATATAAATATAAAATGATTTATAATTTAATTTTAAAAAGTAACATATTTCAGATTTTTTATTTTTTCTTGAGGTAGTTTGGTGAATTTTATTTTTCTAGAATTTTTTCTACCTCATTTAAGCTTCCAAATTTAACAGATATACTATTTATCATAATATAATCTTATTATTTGTTGCCTGAAGCTTCTATAATCCTGTCCCATTTTTATTAATCATGTGTGTTATATGTTTCTTTTCTATATATTTTTAATCTTGCCACATAATTGCCTGTTACTATGCCTTAAGTTCACTGATACTTTCTTACATTATTCAAATTCCTCCTATGTCTATTCAGTGAATTTTTCATTTCAGAGTGTCTATTGTTCAGCTTCCACTCATTATAATCATGCTTTTCCTTAAAGGTTGATCTTATTTATAGTGGATGTTTTATAGCAATTGTCTGCTAATCTGACATGTTTTTCATTTTTGGACCTGAATTTATTTATTTTTTTTCCGATTACTTCATCTGTTTCTTTGAATGTCTAGTTTTTTAAATTGGAAATTCAACCATTTGTAATTTAGAGAGTTAAATACCTATGTTTAGTTTTCTTCATTCCAAGATTATTACTGTTTGGGAAAGTTAAGTTGTTCACAAATAAAACTTGAACCTTTTTAGGCTTCTTTTAAAGTTTTGTTTGGTGTATATACAGTAGCCTTTTCTCAAAGGTATTTAAGATCTACTATACATCCTGATCCTTTAAATGGCTCTACTGAATGCATAGCATGTTGAACTATATCTCAATACTTGGGTGATGGGTAGTCATATGTCTCTCTGCCCTGTGTAGTCTCTGAAATTGTTCATCAACTTTTTGTGTTTTCACATATAATTGTGAAATACTGGTTTCCAGCAACAGGCTAAAGGGTAGGCTATGAACATATTTGTAATTTTTTCTTGGCATCTCTCCTCTTTTGTAGTATTTTCCCCTACAAATCACAGCTGCTGCAGCTATCAAGAATTCTGATTTCTTGATCCTCAACTCACATCAGTCACTGTGTTTTGCTTAGGTTACTCATCTTTATACCATGCCTGGAAAACCTCTTCATGGACGCACTTGAGGTTGTATTAGGGCTCACCTTGTTTGTTTCCTCCACTCAGGGATTACAATCTCGTGCTGCCTCTTTCCTAGTATCTAAAATATTTTTCCTGGTATATTTCATTTCCTTCCTACTTAAACGTGAAATGAAAAGTCTGGCACCAAACTACTCCAACAAGACTAGAAGTGCAAGTTTATACTTGCCTGTTCCGCTCCTTTTGAAAATCTGCTATAGCACTTCTTACAGTTTCCAATATTTAGAAAATTTTTTCTTTAAACAGATTGAGCATAGATTATTATAAACACCATATCATATAAATCTATTGTGTGTAGACCACGCATGCCTGGTAAATGTATTTTCGGTTGATTTTCACCCAGGTTCAGCATTTCTTATTCTCTTGTATGCTTTGTAAAATTTCACAGCTTACTGGCCATTGTCTTAAACAATAATTACAGTGTTCTCTGAAGTCAAAGAAAGTTGCCCCTTCCCTCTAGATATCTTTTCCTTCCTTTCTGCTATCATAGGTTTGAGAACGTCTCAAACCAAATTAAAGATGTAAATTCCGCTGATTCACCAAGGCTGAGCATACTCACTATGAATATACAATAGAAGGTTAAGTCTGTGACCATAAACTCTTCAATATTATTTTTTAAATTTCATTTTTCTCTTCTTTTCCACTTTGTGCTAAGGAAGCCCTCCCTACATTTCTTAGCACTTGTTTGCTTTTACTTTGAAGATTAGTTCTTTAGCTCAAGAAGGGGGAAAGTGGCAGAACTCTAGGCTATGATCTGTGTCCAGGAAATAATACTTATTGACATTTCATTTCTATATAATTAGAGAAATAAATTGTTGGCTACATGAAAAAATTATCATTTTTTCATGTAAGGAAAGGAAATAGTCAATCAAGTCCAGGAAGTGCAGAGAGTCCCATACAGGATAAATCCAAAGAGAAACACACCAAGATACATTAATCAAACTATCCAAAATTAAACACAAATAACATATAAGGAAATCCCCAGAAGGTTAACAGCTGATCTTTCAGCAGAAACTCTGCAAGCCAGAAAGGAGTGGCATGACATATTTAAAGTGATGAAAGGGATTCAGATTCGATGGAGAAATTAAAACCTTTACAGACAAGCAAAAGCTAAGAAAATTCAGCACCACCAAAACAGCTTTACAACAAATGCTAAAGGAACTTCTCTAGGCAGGAAACACAAGAGAAGGGAAAGACCTACAATAACAAACCCAAAACAATTAAGAAAAGGGTAATAGGAGCATACATATCAATAATTACCTTAAATGTAAATGGATTAAATGCTCCCAACAAAAGACACAGACTGGCTGAATGGATATAAAAACAAGACCCATATACATATTGTCTACAAGTGCCCCACTTCAGACCTAGGGACACATACAGACTGAAAGTGAGGGGATGGAAAAAGATATTCTATGCAAATATAAATCAAAAGAAAGCTGGAGAAGCAATACTCATATCAGACAAAACAGATTTAAAATAAAGACTATTGGGCTTCCCCGGTGGCGCAGTGGTTGAGAGTCCGCGTGCCGATGCAGGGGACATGGGTTCGTGCCCTGGTCCGGGAAGATCCCACATGCCGCGGAGCGGCTGGGCCCGTGAGCCATGGCCACTGAGCCTGCGCATCCGGAGCCTGTGCTCCGCAACGGGAGAGGCCACAACAGTGAGAGGCCCGCATACCGCAAAAAAAAAATAAAAAAATAAAAAAAAATAAAGACTATTACAAGGGACAAAGAAGGACAGTACAGAATGATCAAGGGATCAATCCACGAAGAAGATATAATAATTGTAAATATATATGCACCCAACATAGGAGTGCCTCAATACATGAGGCAAATGCTAAGAGCCATAAATGGGGAAATCAACATTAACACAATCATAGTAGGGGACTTTAACAGATCATCCAAAATGAAAATAAATAAGGAAACACAAGCTCTAAATGAAACGTTAAACAAAATGGACTTAATTGATATTTTCAGGATATTCCATCCAAAACAACAGAATGCACTTTCCTCTCAAGGGCTCATGGAGCATTCTCCAGGATAGATCATATCTTGGGCCAGAAATCAAGCCTTGGTAAATTTAAGAAAATTGAAGTTGTATCAAGTATCTTTTCTGACCACAATGCTATGAGACTAGATATGAATTTCAGGAAAAAATATGTAAAAAATACAAACACATTGAGGCTAAACAATACACTACTTAATAACCAAGAGATCACTGAAAAAATCGAAGAGGAAATCAAAAAATATCTAGAAACAAATGACAATGAAAACATGATGACCCAAAACCTATGGGATGCAGCAAAAGCAGTTCTAAGAGGGAAGCTTATAGCAATACAATCCTACCTCAAGAAGCAAGAAACATCTCAAATAAACAAACTAATCTTACACCTAAAGCAATTAGAGAAAGAAGAAAAGAAACACCCTAAAGTTAGCAGAAGGAAAGATATCATAAAGATCTGATCAGAAATAAATGAAAAAGAAATGAAGGAAAGAATAGCAAAGAGTAAAACATGGTTCTTTGAGAAGAAAAACAAAATTGATAAACCAGTAGCCAGCTTCATCAAGAAAAAAAGGGAGAAGACTCAAATCAATAGAATTAGAAATGAAAAAGGAAAAGTAACAACTGACACTGCAGAAATACAAAGCATCATGAGACATTACTACAAGCAACTATATGCCAATAAAATGGACAACCTGGAAGAAATGGACAATTCTTAGAAAAGCACAAACTTCCGAGACTGAATCAGGAAGAAATAGAAAACATAAACAGACCAATCACAAGCACTGAAATTGAGACTGTGATTAAAAATCTTCCAACAGAAGCCCAGGACCAGATGGCTTCAAAGGCGAATTCTATCAAACATTTAGAGAAGAGCTAACACCCATCCTTCTCAAACTCTTCCAAAATATAGCAGAGACAGCAACACTCCCAAACTCATTCTACAAGGACACCATCACCCTGATACCAAAACCAGACAAAGATGTCACAAAGAAAGAAAACTACAGGCCAATATCACTGATGAACATAGATGTAAAAATCCTCAACAAAATACTAGCAAACAGAATCCAACAGCACATTAAAAGGATGATACACCATGATCAAGTGGGGTTTATCCCAGAAATGTAAGGATTCTTCAATATACACAAATCAATCAATGTGATAAACCATATTAACAAACTGAAGGATAAAACATATGATCATCTCAATAGATGCAGAAAAAGCTTTTCACAAAATTAAACACCCATTTATGATAAAAACCCCCAGAAAGTAGGCATAGAGGCAACTTGCCTCAACATAATAAAGGCCATATATAACAAACCCAGAGCCAACATCATTCTCAATGGTGAAAAACTGAAACCATTTCCACTAACATCAGGAACAAGACAAGGTTGCCCACACTCACCACTATTATTCAACATAGTTTTGGAAGTTTTAGCCACAGCAATCAGAGAAGAAAAAGAAATAAAAGGAATCCAAATCGGAAAAGAAGAAGTAAAGCCATCACTGTTTGCAGATGACATGATACTATACATAAGAGAATCCTAAAGATGCCACCAAAAAACTACTAGAGCTAATCAATGAATTTGGTAAAGTTGCAGGAAACAAAATCAATGCACAGAAATCTCTAGCATTCCTATACACTCATGATGAAAAATCTGAAAGAGAAATTAAGAAAACACTCCCATTTACCATTGCAACAAAAAGAATAAAATACCTAGGAATTAACCTACCTAAGGAGACAAAACACCTGTGTGCAGAAAACTGTTAGACACTATGAAAGAAATTAAAGATGATGCAAACAGATGGAGAGATATACCATGTTCTTGGACTGGAAGAATCAACACTGTTAAAATCAGTATACTATTCAAAGCAATCTACAGATTCAATGCAATCCCCATCAAACTACCAATGGCATTTTTCACAGAACTAGAACAAAATTTTTCACAATTTGTATGGAAACACAAAAGACCCCAAATAGCCAAAGTAATTTTGAGAAAGAAAAATGGAGCTGAAGGTATCAGGCTCCTGGACTTCAGACTATACTACAAAGCTACAGTAATCAAGACAATATTGTAGTGGCATAAAAAAAGAGATAGAGATCAATGGAACAAGACAGCAAGCCCAGAGATAAATCCACACACATATGGTCACCTTATTTTTAATAAAGGAGGCAAGAATCTACAATGGAGAAACGATAACCTGTTAAATAAGTGGTGCTGGGAAATTGGAGAGCTACATGTAAAAGAATGAAATTCGAACACTCTCTAACACCATACACAAAAATAAACTCAAAATGCATTAAAGACCTAAATGTAAGGCCAGATACTACAAAACTCTTAGCGGAAACATAGGCAGAACACTCTATGACATAAATCACAGCAAGATCCTTTTTGGCCCACCTCCTAGAGAAATGGAAATAAAAACAAAAATAAACAAATGGGACCTAATGAAACTTCAAAGCTTTTGCACAGCAAAGGAAACCATAAACAAGATGAAAAGACAACCCTCAGAATGGGAGAAAATATTTGCAGATGAAGCAACTGACAAAGGATTAATCTCCAAAATTTACAAGCAGCTCATGTGACTCAATATTAAAAAAACAAAGAACCCAATCCAAAAATGGGCAGAAGACCTAAAGAGACATTTCTCCAAAGAAGATATACAGATTGCCAACAAACACATGAAAGGATGCTCAACGTCACTAATCATTAGAGAAATGAAAATCAAAACTACAGAGGTATCCCCTCACAGACAGTCAGAACGACCATCATCAAAAAACCTATAAACAATAAATGCTGGAGAGGGTGTGGAGAAAAGGGAACCCTCTTGCACTTCTGGTGGGAATGTAAATTGATACAGCCACGATGGAGAACAGTATGGAGGTTCCGTAAAAAACAAAAAATAGAACTACCATACGACCCAGCAATCCCACCAACTGGCATATACCCTGAGAAAACCATAATTCAAAAAGAGTCATGTACCACAATGTTCATTGCAGCTCTATTTACAATAGCCAGGGCATGGAAGCAAACTAAGTGTCCATCGACAGATGAATGAATAAAGAAGATGTGGCACATATATACAATGGAATATTACTCAGCCATAAAAAGAAACAAAATTAAGTTATTTGTAGTGAGTTGGATGGACCTAGAGAGTGTCATACAGTGTGAAGTAATTCAGAAAGAGAAAAATAAATACTGTATTCTAACACATATATATGGAAACTTAAAAAAAAAAAAGTTTCTGAAGAACCTAAGGGCAGGACAGGAAAAAAGATGTAGACGTAGAGAATGGACTTGATGACACAGGGATGGGGAGGGGTAAGCTGGGATGAAGTGAGAGACTAGCATGGACATATATACACTACCAAATGTAAAACAGATAGCTACTGGGAAGCAGCTGCATAGCACAGAGAGATCAGCTCAGTGCTTTGTGACCTCCTCGAGGGGTGGGATCGGGAGGGTGGGAGGGAGACCCAAGAGGGAGGAGATATGGGGATATATGTATATGTACAGCTGATTCACTTTGTTATAAAGCAGAAACTAACACATCATTGTAAAGCAGTTCTACTCCAATAAAGATGTTAAAAAATAAAATAAATGAAAAGAAAAAAATAAAAGACACAACATAAACCATGACTATTATGATGGAGATCTGAATAAACAAGTAAGGCATTTGATACCCTATCTAACAGGTCTATAGTGCATTTCCAAGGAAGTCATGCACTTGTAATGGAAACTACAGAAGAGGAATAAGTTGATGAGCCAAGTGTGGACAAAGTGCAGTGGAAACACTGCCCAATGTTTACAGAAGCTTTTAGTGGTTTAAATTATCTCCAGGGACACTGGAAATTGACAAGGGAGTAAGAATTCTTTCAGCACCAGTAATAAATGGAAGAGTTCTTCATATAGTTAGATTTTGTGTTCACAGGGAGACAGGAGAGTATGATTTCTACTACCTGAAAATCTGTTGTTAGTAAAACAGACATGTCATAAAATATTGACAAATATTAGCATATGTACATGTGAATATCACAGAATTTCTCACAGGACACAGATATCATATTATAGCACATGTAATTATTTTCTAGTTAGGAATGTTAAAAATATCATACCCTATAAAATGTACACATAATTATCTAGGATTTAGCGGTGAATTCTATAAAAAAGTGTGCGTTCATGCCTTCTATATGTATATGGTTTTAACTGTTCATCTTCAGGGCTTACTACTTCCCTCATGTCCATAATTACATCTATATTTATATATCTGCATCTATATATAAATTTATCTTTAGAAGTCTACTCATAACTATCTATTGATGGACTAAAAAATTTCAAACTTCATGTAAATAAATATTTGTTGATTACTTCCCCCCATCTCTTTTCCAAATGTTACCCTCCTCAGTAAACGTCCCTTAAATCCACATTATGCCAATAAAATTGTGTTGTGATTTTTGACCTTGATATTTATCCATCTTTTACACACCACATCTGGTACATAAGCAAAACTTCTTGTCTTCTTAATGTATCTGAAATGATCTCACCTGGACTATGATAATAGTATCCAAAATGGTTGTCAGCATTCTCTATCACTGTCTGTTTTCCACATATTTTTGGTAGCATTAGAGTCATACTTCTATGACCATAAATCAAAACCCATCATTACCATGCAAACTTTTTGATCACATCAAAACAAAATCCAAATACTTGCTCTCATTAAAAAAAAACAAAACAAGGAAATAACTATAAGTCTATATATATTAACTTGCCGAAGGCTATTCCGCTAAGTCATTTGCAACCATATTTTTTACTCTCAGCTCACTACACTTTAGGAAGACATATCTTTGCTCTTTGTTATTAATAACAAATTAATTACCATAGCAGTAAATTTGTTATTGCTGTGCTCTATGCCAGAAATAAGCTGCTGCCTAACTTGCTTCCCACTTAATTCACTGTCTGCTCAAATGCCACTGTCTCCCTGGATTACTCTTAAAAAAACAGCCACATCATCTATCCTTCTTTTATCTTCTTCTTGTTTGAAATATTATGGGGTGTTTTTTTGTTGTTGTTGTTTATTGACTATCTCTGCCAACTAGAATTGTTAGCTCCACTTTAGCAAAGGTTTTTATCAACGTTCCTATCTGCTATATTCCCAAAAAAAACTGTGCTTGGGACCCAGAAGATTTTTTTTTTTCATTTTGTTAAATGAATGAATGAGTGAATGCAGAGTTAAGTGTATTCTTCTCTGGAGGGTTTATGATCAGTTTTATCCAAAAGCTTACAGCTAACTATTTAGGGAACTAGGGGATATTGGCATACTAATGATTGAAAAGAAAGTTTGAGTTGGAATAAATAATATTTGTAATGTTTAAAATTTGGAAAGAAAAAAGTTCACTTTTAATTGTGCTACCATCTTCGTATTTTTCTCTCAGTAGGCAACTTTAGGACAATCATAGTGATTAATATTTATAATTAGTTTTTTGTTGTTTTACAAAGAAATGTTTTAATGTAATGTAAAAGGTGGAGTGAACCAAAACCTACCCATCCCATCAATTTACCAAAACTATTTTTCTGGTATTAGCAAATTCTGATTTGCTGTTGGTCCTGTATATAGACAGAAAGAAAAAAAGTAGAACTGTCTGCCTTGTAATGGAATAATGCGTAATACTTTGTGCTTTGTAAAATACATGGTAAAAGAAAGTTTTATTAAAAGTATTATGAAATACATAGGCCAGGAGTTTAGATTACCAAAAAGCTGATAAAATAGGAAAGACATATAATTAGAAATATCCAGAGAATAAAGATATGTTACAGGAAACTTATGATGGAAACAGCGCATTTCCTGTAATTAAGATAATTTTCTCATAATTTCATTCAGAGTAATCCATTTTGAATGACACTCATGATGCACTGTTTGTTGAAAGAAGCAGGCAACAGAACAGCATGGACACTTTGATTTTAACCTTGTTACATTAAACATGGTACACTGTCCTTGTCAACCTTATCAATTTACTCTATTTAAATTGATTTATTACATTAGTTTGCAACTGTATCTTGGAAACGTGTGCTGACAACTTTTCATTCAATTCATCAGTTCTTTATTTCGAAAGATCAATTACCTTATTATATTTTCTAGACCATTACCTGGGATTGAAGTAAGTCTCACAAGATAATTACTTAGGTTGTCCTTCTAGTACTTTAAATTCTGAGTTTATTAACGTTTCTTAAGCCAAGAGAGAATTTATAAGATATCTAGAGATTTATTGATAACTATTAGTCTAAATGACTTTAGTAAGACTTTTATATCTTATCAACTATCTCATTATACATATTTTTAGCATTCATTACTATTTTATCTGAAACTTAGCAAATTAAATACATTTTAACATACTTAATCTATAAACATAAAAGTTTTGTTAAAGAAAGATGGAATAGCTCTGTAAGTATAGTCTGGAAGCAGAGTACAAATTAGTCCATCATGCTCAACACTCTCTACTAATATTAAATGTGATGAGAAGTTATTCTGATGACAAGGATATTCTCTCCCTTCTTTCTTTGCAAGATTCCTGTTTATACTGTTTGTAGTACACCAATCCAGTGTTATCTTAAAATGCTAGCCTGTTGACCATACTATATACTGGTATCCAATTTTTCTTTAATGACTTCTGACTAAAGAGTTCTGAAACTCAGATGAGAATTTGATTGCTTTGAGGCCAAAAACATGAATAATTTATGTCCTAATATATAAGAAAAGAAACAAATGCAAAAAGTAAGCCTTTTCTTGTAAGATTAATTGAAGTGTTAAGAGTTTATTTTATAAGGACTATAGAGATAATAAGTAGAAGTTTGGTAATTAACACATTATTCTCAGAGGTTTACGCAGTGCAAATAAACTGAATCAAATGCATATACATACTGAAAAAGAAGGAAGAAAAGACAAAATTATGATTGCCTGAAAATAAAATTTTATAGCTGAAGGCCATGGTCAAAAATTAAAATATTTTTTAAATTATGAAAATGCCATACAAAGCAAATGACATAATTAATACAAAATAGGTTTTCTACAACAAAAAAACACAAATAAGAAACATATTTTAAAAACTGACAACAAAATATAAATTATATTAGAGCAAATAAAACAAGAGATATCCAAAATCTATGATAGAATAAAAAATTTACTAAAGGACAAAATTAAAGCTTTATGTAAAATGAGATGTTTTGCTTTTGGAAATGAAATCCATAGCCAGCAGAACCTCATTACTGTTGTTAGAGCATAGTTTTATGCAATTTTTTGGATGTTAGTTTCATATATTATCAAATATAAAATATTTCTTATCTTTGATCAAGCAATTCTACTTCTAAGGATTTGCTGTACACATATAGCTGCAATGTGAAAAAATATTTATGTGAAAATAATTTCTCCAAATCTTTTATTATAATAGTAAAAATTTGAAGACATCTTATACAGCCAAAAAGAGAGGACTAGTTATATAAATATATACAAACCATTACCTCAGTTAATAAATAACATGATTAGATAATCTTTAAAATGATTATTTATTCATATATAATACAAATATACACATATATACAGAAAACATTCATATTATCTCAGTGAAAATATCTGTAAAATTGTATTATGTAAATATATGCATTTAGTGATATCTGGAATAAAGGTCATCAAAATATAAAATGTGATTATTTCCGAAGGTTGAACTTCACAGAATGAGTATGTTCTTCCATGTCTTTTACTGTATGATTTAAATAGTGGATACTATGCATCTATCATTCTAAAAAATATCATTTCTTAATTAAAAGGTGAAAATTAAAGTAGAGCTAAGAAAGCATTTTTGTTTATATAACTATTATTTTTCAGTACAGAAATAATTATCAGAACAATATAGTGCTATATGGTTTTAACACTAATAATTAAAGTTATTATTCACTTTAAAAGTTTCTCTCCTGAAATTACATTGCATTAGATGCTATTTAATGATTTATTACTATTTTATAGAATGTATACTTCTTTAAAAGATACACATAAATGATATAGCTGTATGGGGAACTGTCTCCAAATATATGGAAAAAATAAACACTATTGTGAAAAATGCCTGAAAGAGTTGGATGTTAACTCTAGTTTTTTTTATTAAAGTATAGTTGATTTACAATATTGTGTTAAATATTGCACACCAGTTTCTGCTCTACAGCAAAGTGATTCATTTATGTGTGTGTTTGAAAAATATATATATATATCCTTTTTCATATTCTTCTCCATTATAGTTTACTACAGAATATTGAATATAGTTCCCTGTGCTATACAGTAGGACTTTGTTTTATCTATTTTATGTATAGTAGTTTGTATCTGCTGACCCCAAACTCCTAATTTGTCCCTCCCCTACCCCTTTCCCTTTTGGTAACCATAAGTTTGTTTTCTATGTCTGACTCTATTTCTGTTTTACAAGTAAGTTCATTTGTATCATATTTTACATTCCACATATAAATGATATCATCTGGTATTTGTCTATATAACTTTATTTTCTTTACCTTTAACAAAAAGTCTTGATTTGGAAGTGAGCATTATTAGACATGTTTAATTCTTTTTTTTTTTTTTTTTTTTTTTTTTTTTTTTTTTTTTTGTGGTATGCGGGCCTCTCACTGTTGTGGCCTCTCCCGTTGCGGAGCACAGGCTCCGGACACGCAGGCCCAGCGGCCATGGCTCACGGGCCCAGCCGCTCCGCGGCATGTGGGATCCTCCCAGACCGGGGCACGAACCCGTGTCCCCTGCATCGGCAGGTGGACTCTCAACCACTGCGCCACCAGGGAAGCCCTAGACATGTTTAATTCTTGAAAAAATAGAAATACCTGTTTAATATGAAATTCTGTAGTAAGATGACATAACATTTTTCTATTATTTCTGTACATGTTCTTTCCTGTAATTATAAACTAAGTCTGTAGTTTTTATTTTAATGAGGGACGAATCATATTGATAACAGAAACAGAAGACTTCAATTACTCCACTGGTTTCTTTGTTTTAGTTTTAGTTAAATCTGTGCTCTATAAAAATGACTTTCTCCTTCGCTTTAACATATGATAATTTTAGTCCCTTAAATGATCAAATATTCATTCATTCAAACATTCAGTGAACATGTATTTTGTACCATCCATATGCCCAACACTAAACTAGGTACAGTGGCCTATTAAAAAAAAACATGAAAGAACTAAAAATTCTTAACTCTAAGACAAAACCATAATCCAAGTTATAATAAATAATAAAATCTAATAGATATATTAATACCATGAGTACCAAGTATTATTACAGTGTAAAGCTCATGATAGGGAGTTTCAAAAATATCTTGCCACAGTAGGAAATATAAATCTTCCTACAGAAAATATCTAAATATTGGTGCTACGATTTAAAGATACAATATTTTCCTCTAATCACAGAAAGTATAAGGAGTAGTTATTATACTAATTTAGGTGGAATTAGTGATTAAACACTTTGTGATTTAAGTGTTTTGGGAGGTAACTTATTTTGAGTTACAAACAGAAGCTTAGTGAAAAAGTTTTATCTCTTTAAAGTTGTAGCTCTAAACCTGTGACAAAGACTTGAAAACCACCCTCTGGTGACGTCTGAGGACTTCCTCTGCACCATCTGTGCTTTTGAAATGTCAGCACTATAAGTATCTGATACTGAGAACAAGCTGCAAGGAGCTCACAGAAATAGGACTACTAACTTTTATCAGATTCAGCCCACTACTTGCCATAGATGGCAAAAGAAACAATCTGATGTCCTTTACTTGATGAAAATGGTCTTCAGCAGAAACTGTTAAAAATGTAGGGATTCCTAGGAATTTGCTGACACAATATTACAAATTTGGATAAAAATCCAATTTTATATGGTAAATTAAAATTTTATTATTACTTTTTTTGGCTGAGACGCTATAAGGAACTTAAGAAATCTGGATATATTCAATGCCCATTAACCTTTGAAATGTTTGTTATTGTCCAAAGAAAAGATAGTAATTTGCCTGTATTCAAATCCAATAATATTTACAAATGGCTTAATCAACAAAATGACATAATTATGTTCTGTATATTACTAAATAGCTAGTTGATAAGAAAGAAAAATCCAACGAATATGCAATCATCTCATCTCAACATTAATTTTACCTGCAATAAAAATTTGAAAAAAATATAAATTTCTGTCTACCATCTTGTGGGATTTAAAAAAAATGATATTTATTCATATAAATATCCTTAAATGGGTTTTAAAATCTATCTTAAAAATATCTTGAATTAAATTAATATAAGCTAATGTAAGATCAGTGTGGTGGTATTTTATAACAAACCATGTAGAAGTAATTCAGTTGTCAACTTAAAATGTTAGGGACTTAAAAACATACTTTTTTCGGAGTAAAAGACTTTTCATATAACATACACAATGTTTTTCATGAGATACATTATTATATCAAAAAGAAGAAGTTGCATTTTTGTTTTTGTATAGAGTTAATATGATTCCAACTATCAACTTGAAGAGTAGCTGTATAACATAACAATGGGTGCATAATCAAACCATGAGTTACAAACCAGTTACAGTATAAAGAACAGCAGTGATTTCTGAAATAATAAGTTTAAGTGTTCTTTTTCCCTTTTAAAATTGTCAACCATGACTAATGTGCCTTTTTTGGTACATCATCTAATTTGAGAGTTTGTTGATATATATATATATATATTTTAATTGGAGTGTAATTGCTTTACAATGTTGTGTTAGTTTCTGCTGCACAATAAAGTGAATCAGCTATATGTATACGCTTATCCCCTCCCTCTTGGACCTCCCTCCCCCGTCCATCCCACACATCTAGGTCATCACAGAGCACTGAGCTGAGCTCCCTGTGCTATACAGCAGGTTCCCACTAGCTATCTATTTTACACATGACAGTGTATTTATGTCAAACCTAATCTCCCAATTCATCCCACCCTCCCCTTCCTCCCTTGTGTCCACATGACCGTTCTCTACATCTGCGTCTCTATTCCTGCTCTGCAAATAGGTTCATCTGTACCATTTTTCTAGATTCCACATATATGCGTTATTAGTAGAGATGTGGATGGACCTAGAGTCTGTTATACAGAGTGAAGTAAGCCAGAAAGAAAAAAACAAATATTGTATATTAACGCATATTTGCTGGTATATTCTTGAACAGCTTTTGCTATTTGTATAGCCTTGGGATATGAGTTAAAGTTGTATAGTGCATATGAATCCCCCACTGATGAGAATACTCTTTACTTGTTTCTACTCATGAGGACAATAATTATTTATTTTAAAATCAGGAAAATAAATAAAATATATAAATATAAATCTTTGTGCTGTAAAAATGAATCTAAAGCAAGGAAGAACCAATATTGATCATACATAAATGTAATATTATATTTATATTAACAAAATTTAATTTAGTTAAATGATAATTTTTCATGTAGCCAACAATTTATTTCTCTAATTATATAGAAATGAAATGTCAATAAATATTATTTCCTGGAGGACATGACACTGATTCATTGCAGATAACTGCTGTACAAGCAGTTATAAAATGTTCAGTAATTGTGACTTTAACTAATTTATATTGTTTATTAGTCAAAGTATGAAGAACTTCATATTCCTAATATTTTGGTGCAAAGAAGAGTTGACCCCTGTGAATTGTTAGATATAAGCATAAAGTCACATAAAATTAAGTAGGTACAGAATTACTTAATGAACTCAGGCTGATCATAATTCAAAATCTGAAAGAAATTTAATTTTATATTGACTATCTTCTAACTCTCTGTTTTATTTTTATTGCAGGAAGAGATATTTCTTATAATACCTTTAAGAATAGCATGAACTTTTTCTTTCAAAAGTAGGCTATAAATATAGATTTCCTATAGCTCTTATTGAAGTAATTTAAGCCACCACTTTTCAGATGTAGACTTATTTTTTCCTCCTGATTAGGTGACACCAAGCTAATTTACTCTTTTGTATTATAATCACTTTGCTGGCTTTTTTTTTTTTTTTTTGCATACTGTTTGTCACAGGACAATGCAAAAAGAAATACATCAATTTTTACTATTGTACAATAGTATCTCAATGAAGAAGACAGGATATGGTATGGCAATGATGACAACAGTGTACAAATGTAACTGACATTTATCAATAAATGTGAAGACAATGAATTTTAATTATAAAACTATTTCCAAGTAGGCATGGACATTTTTTTTTGTAAATACCAGATTTTCAGTAAAAGGGGTTTCACTTCTTTCAGCTGAGGTGCTAAGACAAGAATCTGTCAGATTTCAGGGCAAAAACACAATGACAACTCATCAAGAAAATGAAGTAATAAATCTTTCACTGTCAAAGATTATCATATTCAATATGATGGAGGATCATATTCAATATGATGGACAAACCTCTTTTAGAAGAACAATGGTACACTCTTGACAAAATACTTAATACAAAATAAAATAAAAAATGAACTGCACAAAGGCATGGCCACATTAAACAGGAGTTGAAACTTGGAAGAAGGCAAAGATTAATTTCTGAATTTGGGGGCTTTGGCCTGAGGGAGTGGTGGAAGGCAGAGAGGTGCTTGGAGGCTGAAGATACAATAAAGACCCTACCATCATTCTGGCTTGAAAACTCAGATGACGGAGCAAGGGTTAACCCCTGCAGCAGAAATCTGAGAAAGGAATCCCAGAAAGAGAGAGCTCTATTTTTTCTGTTTAAATTTTGCCAATTCACTGGCTAAACTCTGAACCTCATATTTATAGCATTCATGCTGCCAAGCTAAAGCTCAAAGAATTGAACTGAGATTTGAACTGCCATCCACCACAAACGAGAAAGTGTTTGCAATTTTTACCTTTCCAATTTAATTTCCCACACAACAAAATTATTACCACTCTCTGGGAGAACACAACAAAATCCACAGTCTACAATATCTAACATCACAAAGTCCAGGACACAATGTAAAACGATTTGACCCATGCAGAACCAGGGGAAACACAACAGAGATAACCCAGGTGTTGGCAACATTAGGCAAGGACTTGAAAGCAGCTATTATATCTATGCACAAAGAAGTAAAGAAAAATACCCTTAGAATGAATGAAAAGATAAGAATATTAGCAGAGAAAAAGAACCTATTTTTTAAAAGAGATAAATATAGAATTTCTAATTGTAAAATATGATATCTATAATAAAACCTTCACTGAGGGTTGCTGGTTTCAGCTACAACACCAAAAGGGCTTGGAAGTCATCCCTCCTGTACTCACAAGAAGAAGCTTGACAAATTAAAAATCAACAATCTTTCTCGGACCCATTAGAGAAATGAAGTCACAGGACAAACTGCCATGCTGAAATCTGGAGAGAAAGGAGCACCCACGGTGTTAAAGCAGGCAACACCTGTTTACCTGGAACAGAAGCTCCTGGTGCCATAAAATAGCATGAACACTGAAATGTTTGATAAATTTCTGACATTGATAAATTCCTGGAGACTGAGTATGAACTGGTATGAAAGTGAAAACTCCTGAAGGCTGCTTCTGTTGGAGGTCTCACTCTTTTATGGGTATTCTTTCTAAGAATTTTACCACATTCTTATTATGAGAATCTGTGAAACATTTCCTCATGAATCTGGCAGAGGAAGGGGAGAAGTAACCATTGTAAAACATGCCCAGATCCTTCTCCATAACTAAGACCTACTTTCTTTGCAAGAATGGAATTCTGGAATAGTGTATTGGGTGTGCATTAGTCAGTGTTCTCCAGAGACACAAAACCAACAGGAGAAGAATACATACTGTCTTCAATACCCCAAAAGTCCAAAACACTGTTAGATCTAATTTTGATTTTATGAGGCTGAAAACAGTTTTCCTATGCATGCCAGTGGGACTGAATCTTGTGAATAGGCTCAAGAAACTTTATTTCATAAATACAACCCTGAATTTTGTTAGAATTTATCATCCACCCTCCTGGAAGAAATGTGGTAATGTCTCAGTCGGGGACTTTGAAACAGAGGATTTTGTTTTGAAACAAAACCACCAAAGATTTGAACATCAGAGGGTAAAAACACTTGTTTTAAATCCTGCCCACCTCCTAGTGATAAACAGCAGAGGAGCTTAGGAGTTAAGATACTGCTGTGGAAGACTTCCCTTAGCACTTCTCTACATGGGACTCTGCCTGATAGAATTAACTCTGACCCTCATGGCATGTGGAAGTACAATTATTTAATAAATCAATTACTAATATATGTTTAAACATGGGAGCCACAAAAAGTCATTGATTTGCCCAATGGACTCCAAACAAAAGGTCACTTTAACTTATTTCCTCTTTGTGAACTTTACTCAGATTTCATCAGCAGACTTTGGGTGGACCCTTCTTCCGTGGGTCTGCATAAAATGGTAACTTGGGTACCTGTATCAACAGACTAATAATAATTTGGATCTCTCACATACCTGAAGTTTCTCAGAGCACTGGAAGAGATACATATGACTTTTAGTCTCCCTTGGGATAGGAAGAGTTTACCTCTACTCCTAAGAAAGCAGCAGATGTGAGAATAGAGGGAGGATATAGCTGGGCTATCCAGCTATTCCTGACGGATGTTTGCATATGCAGGAAACTGAGGTCAAGGAGAGAAATCCCGAGTTAAGAAACTCAAATCTTTTATAGTGAGCAGTAAGTATGATTCAGCTCTGTTCTGGAGGCAGACACTATCTCTATCCTCCAAGGCTCTACTCTATGCAACCAACCTTGAAAAGATAGTCCTGCAAAAAAGTAGTCAGTTGCACTGCTCACAAGACATATAGAGGGCTTCCCTGGTGGCGCAGTTGTTGAGAGTCCGCCTGCTGATGAAGGGGATACGGGTTCGTGCCCCGGTCTGGGAGGATCCCATATGCCGCGGAGCGGCTGGGCCCGTGAGCCATGGCTGCTGAGCCTGCGCGTCCGGAGCCTGTGCTCCGCAACGGGAGAGGCCACAACAGTGAGAGGCCCGCGTACCGCAAAAAAAAAAAAAAAGACAGAGAAATTGGGGAAACTAATAAAAATTTTATCAAGATATTAGAATACAAAGTAAATACACAAAAATCAATAGATGTTTCAAAAAGCAACAAAAATTGGAAAATAGAATTGAAAAATCAATTTACAACAGCATCAAAAACATCACACACATATGAAAAAAATTAAAAAATACATTGAAAACCTGTACAGTGAAAATCATAATACATCACTGAGATAAAAAATCTTCTAAATAAATAGAGAAACAGACCATATAATTGAGTTGGAAGACTCAAAATTGTGAAGTTATCAACTCTCCCCAAATTGATCTACAGATTAAGTACAATTCAAAAAAAGAATACCAGTGGCATTTTGGAGAAATACCCAGGCTATAGATAATATTTAAATGAAAATATAAATGAGGTTGAATAGCTGAATCATTTTTTAAAAGAACTAAGAAGACTTACACTATTTCATTCTACAATTAGTGTAATTACTTTAATACACACAATGTGATATTGGCATAATTACAGACATTATTGATTAATAGAACTGAATAGCTATTCCAGAAATAGAACCAGAATATATAGTCAAAAGATTTTCCACAAATGTTCTAAGGCAATTCATAGATGAAAGGAAACTTTTTTTCAATAATCAGTACTGGAAACAAAGCTAGATATTCATAGGGCAAAACTTCACCCATCCTTCTCATGCATTATACACAAAATTAACTCAAAAGGAATTATCTACCATCAGTTAAGTCACTCTCATTGTGAAAAGAAGAAAATAAAGAGAGGCAGAACATGATAGGAACTTTATTCAGGGCACTTCTGGAAGGTGATATTTAAAGAAAGTTCCCATTGGGTGGTTTGAGGTAAGAACAGCAAGAGGATGGAGACGGTAGCTCCTAGCACATGGCCGCACATATATTAAACAGTCCCTGTTCAACAACTATTATTATTGTTATGGTTTAGTCAGGATAGAAAATGCTATGCTGTGTAATAAATAAAACGTTGCATTTTCAGTGATTTAATATAATAAATGTATTTTCTCACCCATATAAGGTTGGTTGTCCTCCTTTTCTGAGCTACCAGCTGTTGGGAACTTGTAGATTTCAAAGCCACTGTGTCTGTGGAAGGAAGACGTAAGGTGATTGAAGGGCCAGGAAGGAAAGATGCTTACATTCTTCTGCCCAAGTGGCACTGGCAGAGACCCAGTCACATGGCAAATCTAATTTTAAGGGAGGCTGGGAAATACAGATGAGCACAGGATCTTTTTAAATAACTTTTGGTTGCTCCTTTATTTCATTATCACATTTATGAATAACTGTAAATTTAGTGAACCTTTCTAGATGCCTTAAGGTCTACTCCTTTTTCTAAATATTTATCAAGTACAGCGACAGGGAAAATAATATTTGCCTTATGAACTTGTTTTGAAGACAACAGTGTATTATAAAGAAAATAACACACTTTTATGCATAGTAGCTACATGGTAGCATCATTATTGTTGTTACTTAAAAAATAATTTAAAGATATGCACAGCTACGGTGTAAATACAAATACTGTACCTGGCAAAGTATTGCAAAACTTCAGTGATTTTCATGAGTATAATAGATAGCCCATATATTTTTGTTTAGAATGTCTCAATATTGTCACCTACTGCAAATATCTGGATTTCACACTACCAGGTTATGATAGTTTTACCATACAATGGTTCACTTCTATGAAAAAAGTGGTATGGAGAAAGCTTAATATGAAAAGTAAAATGTCAGCATTTTCTTTCAAACATGTCTCTCATAATAAAAAAAAATATTCTTTTCTGAATCTTCACTCATAAGGGATGAAAACAATTCACTTTTATAAGTAGTTAAAAACAACACATTAGAAGTGAAAATTAAAAGATTTTTTTAAGGAAAAAATTTTACTTTAAATAATGTAATGGTGTTTTTCCTTTTTAACAAGCAATTAAATTAAATGATATTAAATTACAATACATGAATTTTTTTTTTTTTTTTTTGGCCACACCGTGTGGCATGCAGAATCTTAGTTCCCTGACCAGGTATTGAACCCATGCCCCATGCATTGGGAGTGCAGAGTCTTGACCACTGGACAGCCAGGGAGGTCCCATGCAATACATGAATTTATATTAAACACTTAGCATTATTTCATAATTATATTTTATATATTAAACACAACCATATGGTATGTACAATTAAATTATAATCTGTGTGTAATACAGATACATATTTCTGTAAATCACATTTGTTTCTTTTATTATATGTTATTAAATTTCACAAGTATCATTAAGGAGAAAAATCAAAATTCTGATGTTTAATATAAAAAGATTTTCTTGTGGGGGGTAATTTAACTTTTAAAAAATCCCTAAATTCAGATATGTAAAGACATGAAGAAATATTAATGATATGGGGTCTTCTAAAGAAGTACCCAGTAAGGTAAAGCAGCCTAAAGTCCTATTAATTTTTGAATAGGACTGGTTTGTGAAAATGTTTTATAATATTTAAAGATTCTTTTGATGGTGGGAGACAAGACTTTTACACTCACAGAGATGAAAGGGTTCTCTTTGTTACTTACAGCTCTGAACAAGTAAAGGCTGCCAGGGCTTGCACCCAGGGGAAAAGGTAATAGCAAGCTGGAGCTGTATAGAGTAGCTTATGTATAGTAGTAGGTGGGGTTAACTAGGTCTTGTGGGTCTCCTATGTATTGGCTAATTTGAATAATCTAATGGGCTCCAGGACATAGGGCTTATCCCTTGTTTTGGCCCAGGGGGAATAAAACTGGTGCATAATGGCCCCATGTATGGGAAATCAATATGTGGACAGGTCAGGGTGTGATCTTAAATCAGCTAGCTACTCAAGACGCTGACTAGCCTTTAGCCAGGGCCTAAAAACTGAGTGAAGACAGCATTGCAAACAACAACAACAACAGAAAAACAAAACAAAAACAGTGTCACACAGAGTGAATATCAGGTTTACATAATACATGAAGAAGTTCATTTTGATTTCACTGTTCTTGGTGAAGTGTTGTCATGATCACTCTACAATCAGCAGAATTTGGCAATTCTTTGCACCTATTTTTTTTCATGAAAAAGGTCACCAGATTTCAGTTATACATTCTTCACTAAACTCTTGCTGGTCACTCACATATCCATGTTTCAAAGCAGAAATGATATGAATTCATTTCAGGAGTATTTTCATGAATTGCTGTTATAGTCCATCACTTCCTGTGTATACCATCTACTCCCTCTCCATTCCCAAATTTAATCTCTCCCTCTCCCTTGTTTTAGCATCTACCTTGTTACACATTTTCTAATTGATTGAAAAATATCATGAAAAATATATTAACTCTTATCACTTCTACTTTTTGATAATTCTTTCAATTAAAATTTTTTTCTCAGGATTACATATCTTTCCTTGAATATATTTCCCCTAGCTTGATAAATTCAATTTTTTAATGATTATTCTTATATAGAATAAGAGTCATGTTTCAGTGAAAAATATAGCTCATGCATTTGAAAAAAAATTGTAACTATACAACAAGAAGTATGTCTCCAATCCATCTCAGATCCCAGGTTCCAGGGCATAGGGCTTCTCTACTCCAGGACAATGGAAAACCACTGTGTATAGTTTCTTGTTTCAACTTTTTAAAATGTAACTACATATATAATTGCATATATTCTTTTTAACCTATACTTTCTACAGAGATTGAAATGCTTCTTGCTTTTTATTTGTAATATAACATATTACCAAATGTAGATAAATTTTCTAAAAATTTCTTTCTAACTATTTAGAATTTCTCATCTCAGATGTGCCACAACGTAGAGATAGAACCAGATTTATTACCTATTGAAGAGAATTTAGATAGTTTCCAATATTTTAAATATATTTATTTGCTTCTTTGTTTATATTGACTAATTTAATATATATATAGAGAGAGAAAGAAAAAAACAGAGAAACAGAGAGGAAGACTTTGTAGTTATCTGGGTCAACCAACCCTGCCAATATATTAACTTTATTTTTCTTCTAGACCAAATGCCAAATGATATTCAGTTTCAAATTCAGTGTATCTCTTCCCTGTATTCAGTGTAAGCAGCCCTCCTCTTGGAAATCAGTACCTGTACCCAGCAAAGTTTAAGGACTGGAAATATAAATTCTGTGAGAAAAAGGAGACAATTTCCTTCCATCACTTGGGTCTTAGACCATATATGGTGCATCCTTAATAGGACCATAACACCTTACATCAATGATTCATTCAATATATATACTACTGCTGGAGGAAAGAGCCCTGACCACCATACAAGACATTATTCACATGTTGATATCTGACTGATGCAGTTTATGGTAGAAATATTTCTGTATTGATCCTATCATTCTGCTTTCTCTGTCACTTCTCCTCTGCTCTTTAATAGGTCTAATTTGATGATGTGAAGGACCACATTCCACAGAATAATGTAACCTATGAACCTTCAGCTGATGATTTGTTGGAAGTACAGTGAACAAAGAAGGCCTATCCATATTCAGAGAAGGTGTGAATTCCAGTAACGATAAATTGCTGTCCTCTCACTGGTGGAAGCCGTTAACGTACTCAATCTGCTACCAGGTAACTGGCTAGTCTCCTTAAGGCATACCATACTGAGGGCTAAATATCAGTTTCTGTTAAATGTCAGTCTCTGCTGCTGGAATGTAAGTCCTTCAGCAGCAGTAGTAGATGGAGCAGTCTTGGAAAGTGGAGTTCTCTTCTTTCAAACAAATGTACAGCCTCTATCACTGTCACCATAACCATTGTACGCATGAATTTATTGCAGTGGCCCAGAGTGGTCGAACTAAGACACTAGCTGGCATACATAAAATAAATATTCTTCCATTTGATTGTTTAAGTGTCACCACAGCACAAATTTTTTTGCTGTACCTTACCATTAGATCTACAGATCTGCACCCTTTGTGTCTACTCTCATATGTTCATCTACATGCTTTGTCCCCAAACATTTGAATGTGAAATTATGATTTAGCTTCTTTTGGACCAATGACCAACAAACTCAACCATCTTCTAGGTCCTAGAATCAAGATATATATAAAGCTTTGGCCACTTCTCCTTCCATACAAAACAAATGTCTAAGTTCACACTTTTTTTTTTAAACATTTTTATTGGAGCATAATTGCTTTACAATGGTGTGATAGTTTCTGCTTTATAACAAAATGAATCAGTTATACAAATACATATATCCCGATATCTCTTCCCTCTTGCATCTCCCTCCCTGCCACCCTCCATATTCCACCCCTCTGGCTGGTCACAATGCACCGAGCTGATCTCCCTGTGCTATGCAACTGCTTCCCACTGCCTATCTATTTTACATTTGGTAGTGTATACATGTCCATATATACACTACCACTCTCTCACTTTGTCCCAGCTTACCCTTCCCCCTCCCCATGTCCTCAAGACCATTCTCTAGTAGGTCTCCGTCTTTATTCCCATCTTGCTCCTAGGTTCTGCATGACTTTTTTTTTTTTTTGACATTCCATATATATGTGTTAGCATACGGTATTTGTTTTTCTCTTTCTGACTTACTTCACTCGGTATGACAGGCTCTAGGTCCATTCAACTCACTACAAATAACTCAATTTTGTTTCTTTTTATGGCTGAGTAATATTCCATTGTATATACGTGCCACATCTTCTCTATCCATTTATCTGTTGATGGACACTTAGGTTGCTTCCATGTCCTGGCTGTTGTAAACAGAGCTGCAATGAACATTGTGGTACATGACTCTTTTTGAATTATGGTTTTCTCAGGGTATATGCCCAGTAGTGGGATTGCTGGGTCGTATGGTAGTTCTATTTTTAGTTTTTTAAGGAACCTCCATACTGTTCTCCATAGTGGCTGAATCAATTTACATTCCCACCAACAGTGTATGAGGGTTCCCTTTTCTCCACACCCTCTCCAGCATTTATTGTTTGTAGATTTTTTGATGATGGCCATTCTGACAGGGGTGAGATGATATCGCATTCTAGTTTTGACTTGCATTTCTCTAATGATTAATGATGTTGAGCATTCTTTCATGTGTTTGTTGGCAACCTGTATATCTTCTTTGGAGAAATGTCTATATAGGTCTTCTGCCCATTTTTGGATTGGGTTGTTTGTTTTTTTGATATAGAGCTGCATGAGCTCCTTGTAAATTTTGGAGATTAAGCCTCTGTCAGTTCTTTCATTTGCAAATATTTTCTCCCATTCTGAGGGCTGTCTTTTCATCTTGTTTATGGTTTCCTTTGCTGTGCAAAAGCTTTTAAGTTTCATTAAGTCCCATTCATTTATTTTTGTTTTTATATCCATTTCTCTAGGAGGTGGGTCAAAAAGGATCTTGCTGTGATTTATGTCATAGATTGTTGTGCCTACGTTTTCCTCTAAGAGTTTCAGAGTGTCTGGCCTTACATTTAGGTCTTTAATCCATTTTCACTTTATTTTTGTGTACGGTGTTAGGGAGTGTTCTAATTTCATTCTTTTACATGTAGCAGTCCAGTTTTCCCAGCACCACTTATTGAAGAGGCTGTCTTTTCTCCATTGTATATTCTTGCCTCCTTTATCACAGATAAGGTAACCATATGTGCATGGGTTTATCTCTGGGCTTTCTATCCTGTTCCATTAATCTATATTTCTGCTTTTGTGCCAGTACCAATACTGTCTTGATTACTGTAGCTTTGTAGTATAGTCTGAAATCTGGGAGCCTGATTCCTCCAGCTCCGTTTTTCTTTCTCAATATTGCTGTGGCTATTCGGGGTCTCTTGTGTTTCCATAGAAATTGTGAAATTTTTTGTTCTAATTATGTGAAAAATGCCATTGGTAGTTTGATAGGGATTGCACTGAATCTGTAGATTGCTTTGGGTAGTATAGTCATTTTCATAATGTTGATTCTTCCAATCCAAGAACATGGAACATCCATCTATTCCTATCATCTTTAATTTCTTTCATCAGTGTCTTATAATTTTCTGCATACAGGTTTTCTGTCTCCTTAGGTAGGTTTATTCTGAGGTATTTTATTCTTTTTGTAGCAGTGGAAAATGGGAGTGTTTTCTTAATTTCACTTTCCGATTTTATATCATTAGGAATGCAAGAGTTTTCTGTGCATTAATTTTGTATCCTGCTACTTCACCAAATTCATTGATTAGCTCTAGTAGTTTCTGGTAGCATCTTTAGGATTCTCTATGTATAGTATCATGTCATCTGCAAGCAATGACAATTTTACTTTTTCTGTTCCAATTTGGATTCCTTTTATTTCTGTTTCTTCTCTGATTCCTGTGGCTAAAACTTCCAAAACTATGTTGAATAATAGTGGTGAGAGTGGGCCACCTTGTCTTATTCCTGATGTTAGTGGAAATGGTTTCAGTTTTTCAACATTGAGAACGATGTTGGCTGTGGGTTTGTCATATATGGCTTTTATAATGTTGAGGTAAGTTCCCTCTATGCCTACCTTCTGTAGGGTTTTTATCATAAATGGGTATTGAATTTTGTCAAAAGCTTTTTCTGCATGTATTGAGATGATAATATGGTTTTTGTCCTTCAACTTGTTAATATGGTGTATCACATTGATTGATTTGCATATATTGAAGAATCCTTGCATCCCTGGGATAAACCTCACTTGTTCATGGTGTGTGATCCTTTTAATGTGCTGCTGGATTCTGTTTGCTAATATTTTATTGAGGATTTTTGCATCTATATTCATCAGTGATATTGGCCTGTAACTTTTTTTTTTCAAACAGAAAGTCACAAGATTTATAATCATCCTCATCAGTTCACTGAGTCCCATGTAATTAATATTATTTTCTTCTTGATCTTTTATTTTATTTTTTATTTTTTGCTGTACGTGGGCCTCTCACTGTTGTGGCCTCTCCTGTTGCGGAGAACAGGCTCCAGATGCGCAGGTCCAGTGGCCATGGCTCATGGGCCCAGGCGCTCCGCGGCATGTGGGATGCTCCTGGACTAGGATACGAACCCCCGTCCCCTGCATCGGCAGGAGGACACTCAACCACTGCGCCACCAGGGAAGCCCCATCTTGATCTTTTGTTGGCATTTTTATGAATTCATCAGTTTTCCATTAGAGTTCTGAAAATGCTTATTCATTCAGTTCAGCAGTATAGTCACTTACTAGAAACCTGTACTTGTCAGAGTCTTTTCCATGAATTCCTTGAAGATGAAACCCTTTTATAGGAATATTTTTGTGAAAGCATCAGAGTACAACCAGAACTGTCTGTAAATGACAAAGACTTAAAAATGACCATGGTTAAAGATTTGATGAACGTTCATAATAATGCAATTGACAAGGAAATTTAATTATTTCTGAGATATACATTTTAAAGTAATAACTAGAATTATGACTTATACCAGGATATATAAGATTTTTAGAAATTTCATGTAATGACTGAAACATTTATATTAACATATTTCCATGCAAATAACCAAAAACAAAGTTTAGTATTAGTTGTTTTTTTTTTTTTTTTTTGGTGTTTGTTTCTTTATACTGCAGGTTCTTATTAGTCATCAATTTTATATACATCAGTGTATACATGTCAATCCCAATTGCCCAACTCAGCACACCACCATCCCCACCCCACCGCACTTTTCCCCCCTTGGTGTCCATACATTTGTTCTCTACATCTGTGTCTCCACTTCTGTCCTGCAAACCAGTTCATCTGTGCCATTTTTCTAGGTTCCACATACATGCGTTAATATACAATATTTGTTTTTCTCTTTCTGACTTACTTCACTCTTTATGTCAGTCTCTAGATCCATCCATGTCTCAACAAATGACTCAATTTCATTTTTTTTATGGCTGAGTAAATTCCATTGTATATATGTACAACAACTTCTTTAACCATTTGTCTGTCGATGGGAATTTAGGTTGCTTCCATGACCTGCCTACTGTAAATAGTGCTGCAGTGAACATTGTGGTGCATGTGTCTTTTTGAATTATGGTTTTCTCAGGGTATATGCCCAGTACTGGGATTGCTGGATCATACAGTAATTCTATTTTTAGTTTTTTTGAGGAACCTCCATACTGTTCTCCATAGTGGCTGCATAAATTTACATTCCACCAAGAGTGCAAGAGGGTTCCCTTTTCTCCACACCCTCTCCAGCATTTGTTTGTAGATTTTCTGATGATGCCCATTCTAACTGGTGTGAGGTGATACCTCATTGTAGTTTTGATTTGCATTTCTCTAATGATTAGTGATGTTGAGCATCCTTTCATGTGTTTGTTGACAATCTGTATATCTTCTTTGGAAAAATGTATATTTAGGTCTTCTGCCCATTTTTGGATTGGGTTGTTTGTTTCTTTAATATTGAGGTGCATGAGCTGTTTATATATTTTGGAGATTAATCCTTTGTCCGTTGATTCATTTGCAAATATTTTCTCCCAATCTGAGGGTTGTCTTTTTGTCTTGTTTATGGTTTCCTTTGCTGTGTAAAAGTTTTGAAGTTTCATTAAGTCCCATTTGTTTATTGTTGTTTTTATTTCCATTACTCTAGGAGGTGGATCAAAAAAGATCTTGCTGTGATTTATGGCAAAGAGTGTTCTTCCTATGTTTTCCTCTAAGAGTTTTATAGTGTCCAGTATTACATTTAGGTCTCGAATCCATTTTGAGTTTATTTTTGTGTATGGCGTTAGGGAGTGTTCTAATTTCATTCTTTTACATGTAGCTGTCCAGTTTTCCCAGCACCACTTATTGAAGACTCTGTCTTTTCTCCAATGTATATCTTTGCCTCCTTTGTCATAGATTAGCTGCCCATAGGTGCGTGGGTTTATCTCTGGGCTCTCTATCTTGTTCCATTGATCTATGTTTCTGTTTTTGTGCCAGTACCATATTGTCTTCATTACTGTAGCTTTGTAGTACAGTCTGAAGTCAGGGAGTCTGATTCCTCCAGCTCCGTTTTTTTCCCTCAAGACTGCTTTCGCTATTCGGGGTCTTTTGTGTCTCCACACAAATTTTAAGATTTTTGCTCTAGTTCCATAAAAAAAATGTCATTGGTAATTTGGTAGGGATTGCATTGAATCTGTAGGTTGCTTTGGGTAGTATAGTCATTTTCACAATATTAATTCTTCCAATCCAAGAACATGGTATAACTCTCCATCTGTTGGTACCATCTTTAATTTCTTTCATCAGTGTCTTATAGTTTTCTGCATACAGGTCTTTTGTTTCTCTAGGTAGGTTTATTCCTAGGTATTTTATTCTTTTTGTTGCAATGGTAAATGGGAGTGTTTCCATAATTTCTCCTTCAGATTTTTCATAATTAGTGTATAGGAATGCAAGAGATTTCTGTGCATTAGTTTTGTATCCTGCAACTTTACCAAATTCATTGATTAGCTCTGGTAGTTTTCTGTAGGAATCTTTAGGATTCTCTATGTATAGTATCATGTCATCTACAAACAGTGAGAGTTTTACTTCTTCTTTTCCAATTTGTATTCCTTTTATTTCTTTTTCTTCTTTGACTGCCATGGCTAGGACTTCCAAAACTATGTTGAATAATAGTGGTGAGAGTGGACATCCTTGTCTTGTTCCTGATCTTAGAGGATATGCTTTCAGTTTTTCACCATTGAGAATGATGTTTGCTGTGAGTTGGTCATATACGACCTTTATTATTTTGAGGTAGTTTCCTTCTATGCCCACTTTCTGGAGAGTTTTTGTTATAAATGGGTGTTGAATTTTGTCAAAAGCTTTTTCTGCATCTATTGAGATGATCATATGGTTTTTATTCTTCAATTTGTTAATATGGTGTATCATATTGATTGATTTGCATATACGGAAGAATCCTTCCATCCCTGGGATAATTCCCAATTGATCATGGGGTATTTTCCTTTTAATGTGTTATTGGATTCTGTTTGCTAGTATTTTGTTGAGGATTTTTGCATCTATATTCATCAATGATATTGGTCTGTAATTTTCTTTTTTCGTAGTATCTTTGTCTGGTTTTGCTATCAGGGTGATGCTGGCCTCATAGAATTGAGTTTGGGAGTGTTCCTTCCTCTGCAATTTTTTGGAAGAGTTTGAGAAGGATTGGTGTTAGCTCTTCTCTAAATGTTTGACAGAATTCACCTGTGAAGCCATCTGGTCCTAGACTTTTGTTTGTTGGAAGATTTTTAATCACAGTTTCAATTCATTACTTCTGATTGGTTTGTTCATATTTTCTGTTTCTTCCTGGTTCAGTTTTGGAAGGTTATACCTTTCTAAGAATTTGTCCATTTCTTCCAGGTTGTCCATTTTATTGGCATAGAGTTGCTTGTAGTAGTCTCTTAGGATGCTTTGTATTTCTGCGGTGTCTGTTGTAACTTCTCCTTTTTCATTTCTAATTTTATTGATTTGAGTCCTCTCCCTCTTTTTCTTGATGAGTCTGGCTAATGGCTTTTGAATTTTGTTTATATTCTCAAAGAACCAGCTTTTAGTTTTATTGATCTTTCCTATTGTTTTCTTTGTTTCTATTTTAATTATTTCTGCTCTGATCTTTATGATTTCTCTCCTTCTGCTAACTTTGGGTTTTGTTTGTTCTTCTTTCTCTAGTTCTTTTAGGTTAAGGTTACATTGTCTACTTGAGATTTTTCTTCTTTCTTGAGGTAGGCTTGTATAGCTATAAACTTTGCTCTTAGAACTGCTTTGGCTGCATCCCATAGGTTTTGGATCATCGTGTTTTCATTGTCATTTGTCTCTAGGTATTTTTGATTTGCTCTTTGATTTCTTCAGTGATCGCTTGGTTATTTATTATTGTTTAACCTCCATGTGTTTGGGTTTTTTACGTTTTTTTCCCTGTAATTCATTTCTAATCTCATAGTGCTGTGGTCAGAAAAGATGCTTGATATGATTTCAATTTTCTTAAATTTACCGAGGCTTGATTTGTGACCCAAGATGTGATCTATCCTGGAGAATGTTCCTTGCACACTTGAGAAGAAAGTGTAATCTGATGTTTTTGCATGGAATGTCCTATAAATATCAATTACATCTTTCTGTTCTATTGTGTCATTTAAAGCTTCTGTTTCCTTATTTTCATTTTGGATGATCTGTCCAGTGGTGTAAGTGAGGTGTTAAAGTCCCCCACTATTGTTGTGTTACTGTTGATTCCCCCTTTTATAGCTGTTAGCAGAGGCCTTATACATTGTGGTGCTCCTATGTTTGGTGCATATATATTTATGATTTTTATATCTTCTTCTTTGATTGATGCCTTGATCATTATGTAGTGTCCTTCCTTGTCTCTTGTAACATTCTTTATTTTAAAGTCTATTTTATCTGATATGAGTATTGCTGCTTCAGATTTCTTTTGACTTCCCTTTGCATGGAATATATTTTTCCATCCCCTCACTTTCAGTCTGTATGTGTCCCTAGGTCTGAAATGGGTCTCTTGTAGACAGCATATATGGGTCTTGTTTTTGTATCCATTCAGCAAGCCTGTGTCTTTTTGTTGGAGCATTTAATCCATTCGCGTTTAAGGTAATTATTGATATGTATGTTCTTATGACCATTTTCTAAATTGTTTTGGGTTTATTTTTTTAGGTCCTTTCTTCTCTTGTGTTTCCCACTTAGAGAAGTTCCTTTATCATTTGTTGTAGAGCTGGTTTGGTGGTGCTGAATTCTCTTAGTTTTTGCTTGTCTGTAAAGCTTTTGATTTCTCCATCAAATCTGAAAGAGATCCTTGCCGGGTAGAGTGATCTTGGTTGTAGGTTCTTCCCTTTCATCACTTTATCATGCCACTCCCTTCCAGCTTGTAGAGTTTCTGCTGACAAAGCAGCTGTTAACCTTATGGGAGTTCCCTTTTATGTTATTTTTCATTTTTCCCTTGCTGCTTTCAATAATTTTTCTTTGTCTTTAATTTTTGCCAAGTTGATTATTATGTGTCTTGGCATGTTTCTCCTTGGGTTTATCCTGTACAGGACTCTCTACGCTTTGTGGACTTGAGTGGCTATTTCCTTTCCCATGTTAGGGAAGTTTTTGACTATAATCTCTTCAAATATTTTCTCTGGTCCTCTCTCTCTCTCTTCTCCTTCTGGGACCCCAATAATGCGAATGTTGTTGCGTTTAATGTTGTCCCAGAGGTCTCTTAGGCTGTCTTCATTTCTTTTCATTCTTTTTTTCTTTATTCTGTTCCACAGCAGTGAATTTCACCATTCTGTTCCAGGTCACTTAACCGTTCTTCTGCTTCAGTTATTCTGCAACTGATTCCTTCTAGTGTAGTTTTCATTTCAGTTATTGTATTGTTCATCTCTGTTTGTTTGTTCTTTAATTCTTCTAGGTCTTTGCTAAAGATTTCTTGCATCTTCTCAATCTCTGCCTCCAATATTTTTCTGAGGTCCTGGATCATCTTCACTATCATTATTCTGAATTCTTTTTCTGGAAGGCTGCCTATCTCCACTTCATTTAGTTGTTTTTCTGGGCTTTTATCTTGTTCTTTCATCTGGTACATAACCCTCTGCCTTTTCATCTTGTCTCTCTTTCTGTGAATGTGGTTTTTGTTCCACAGGCTGCAGGATTGTAGTTCTTTTTGCTTCTCTGTAGTTTTCTTTTTCTCTGACATATTTGTCTGGTTTTGGTATCAGGGTGATGGTGGCCTCACAGAATGAGTTTGGGAGTGTTCCTCCCTCTGCTATATTTTGGAAGAGTTTGAGAAGGATAGGTGTTAGCTCTTCTCTAAATGTTTGATAGAATTTGCCTGTGAAGCCATCTTGTCCTGGGCTTTTGTTTGTTGGAAGATTTTTAATCATAGTTTCAATTTCACTGCTTGTGATTTGTCTGTTCATATTTTCTGTTTCTTCCTGGTTCAGTAAGTTCACTGTTGATATTGGAAAGTTTTCCGTTCACTATTCTCCTTCAAGGCATCCTTGAGTGGGATTGTAGCTAATGCCAAAATATTTTGCTAACGCAGTTGTGTAGCAGGACTTAGGTTAGGTTTGCTATTTTCTGCCAGTTGACTGTGGAAAATCCAGCATGAGTACACATACATACAAGATAAGAGGCATGAGTTCAACAGAAGTAGGGGTTGGGGATTCTGGGCTACCTGTCCATGCAATAGATGCCCTCTGGATCTGTGTTGGCTGATCTTGAATGTTACATTTCAGTCATGTGCTGGACTGCTGCTCAGCACACATGACCATTCAATTCATTACTCTGTAACACTCATATCATGATGGTGTAGTTCTAGTCACAAAGTCCTCTGATGCTCTGTAGTCAACAGGCTTTCAGTTCCTTCTAGGGGTAATAGAACGCCAAAAGATGTCTTTCAAATTATGAGTAGTTCTCCATTGTGGAGGCATGACCTTCTATGCTATGATAATCTTATTGGAGCTTGTCAGGCACTTTACCCAGCATGCTAGTGTTGTACTGTCATTTCATTGGCTGTATCAAATGGCTTCAGCGGATGGTAGCTTTAACCACAGTCTGGAGATTTTGAAGAGTCCTCTTGCTTTAGGACCCACTCAAAATTTGCAGACTTTTGAGTCACTCAACTGTTTTGAGCAATATATTCCATCCAGTGTCCTTGGTGTTTCTTCCATCATTTCAAAAAAGTCTCAGAAAACTGTTTTTTTTCTTTGTGGTATGGGCTACATGCTCAAATTATTAAGAAGATATCTTGTTCTGCCTCATATGATTACTTTAAAAGTTCATAAATGTGATAGGTCCCTCATTCTTCATGCCTTTTAACTCTTACCATGAGGCATACTTCTGTTTTACTTTTTCATCTAGAATACCTGCAACTCCCTGCTCACCAGATCCAATTAGCATCATCGATTATGTGATCTTATGTGTGCTTTTTTATGAATGGCAAGATGATCAAGTTTACTTGGGCCATGTTATTTCAGAAATCAGGATGGATAATACAACCATAAGATAGTCAATGTGGACAGCTCTCCTTACCACATAAAAGTCAATTGTTTTTGGTCATACTTATTGTTGGAGACTGAAAAAAAAAAAAACCAAACCAAGCCAAACCAAAACAAGGAACACCTAATTTGGCAGATAATGGACTGAAATGCCAAGTGCCAGAGGCTCTATTGAGCTCTGACAATGAAGATACCTCAAACATCACAGCATCTTGTGTCCTGGCTACCACTTGACTAAATTTAAGATAGTCCACAGACAAATGCCATGATTCATTTCTCCCCCTAAGGATCAAGCAGGTAACTGAGTTAGAGAATAATAGGATCTACTGCCTGCCTTTTAATTTATTTCCCAGAATCCCATTAGTTTTTAAACTTTAAAAAAAATTCTATTGAAACATAGTTGACTTACAATGTTGCATTAGTTTCAGGTGTACAGTGAAGTGATTCAGATATATATATATGTATATCTTTCTATATATATCGAGGTACACACACATACACAAATACACAGGCCCATGAAAAGATGCTCAACATCACTAATTATTAGATAAACGCAAATGAAAACTACAATGAGGTATCACCTCCTGCCTTTTTAAAGTTTTGATGATGGCATCAATCTTTGCAACTTCTACTTGTGATTCACTCTCTTGGCTGGGGCCTGGAACTTCAGGGAATTTCATTTGGCTCTTCCTCCTACTATGACTTTTAACCCCCAGACCACATAACTCATGTGGGGGCTTTCTTAGATGTTAAATGTTTGTGTCCTAGTTACATACTGGAAGATTGGGAACATATTAAGTTGGGTCTCTGAATGCACTATAGGTAAACCCATTATATATATGGGTCCTCATCCTCCACCTACTGAATCAAATATGCTCCCTCTGGCACAACTAAATACTCTTAGTGAGTGAATTCTAAATCTGCATTACTAAAGATAAAGCTTTTCCTAAGCAGCAATATAATCTGCATGGCTTTGCCTGTTATAGATTATTGTGCAAAATGTGTTGTTTCCCCTTATTTTTCTTACTCAGGGCACTAGTTTAGAATAATCTATTTGATAGTGCCCACCACTTGGCTATATAAAGATCTAACAGATGTTTGCTTTTTTAAATTGTATTTTAATTTATTCCCTAGTAATATCTGTATTATATTAATAATAGCTTAATAACAATAATGTGTGATCAATACAGATCACTTAGAAAACATTAAAAATAATAAGAATTCATAATTTTATCCCACAGAGATAGTCTAATAGTTTAGCATATTTCCTTCTAATTCTTTTTCAATGACTATGTTTAATGTGTTTCTATTTATGTATGCATACATACGTGTGTGTGTGAGTAGGGCCTCTTCCACCACAAATCTGTATGTATAAATAGAAATAAAATTTTTATTTTAGAATAGTTTAGATTGACAGAAAAGTTGCAAAGATAGTATAGAGTTTCCATATTCCCTGCACCTAGTTCCTGCTATGGTTAATATCATATATTACTATGGTAATTTATCAGAACTACTGAACCAATATTGATACACTATTATTAACTGGCATATTATTATTAATATTTCCTCATTTTTTACTTACTGTACTGTTTACTGTCCCAGTATACCATCTAGGAATACTACACTACAGTTACTCATGTCTCTATAGGCTCTTCATCTCAGACCTTCCCCATTTTTAATAGCTTGATCCTTTTCAAAAGTACTAGTCAGGTGTTTTGTAAACTGTTCCCAAATGTGAGTTTGATGGCAAGCATAAATGGGTGGTATTTTTGAAATAATTTTTATTTTATTTTTGTTATTTTAATTATAAATAATTTATACTTTTTTAAACTCGAATTCTGCCATGATTATTTTCTGTTCATGAACTTCATCTCATTTTCTTTATATTGTTATTTTTTTTCCTGTGAACTTTCTGTATACATTCTTTATCATTTTTAAATTTTCTTTTTTAAAATAAACTTAAAAGAATTTTAGAATAATTTAAGGTTTATTGAAAACTTGCAAAAATAATACAGAGATTTTTGGTATTCTCTAAATCACTTCCCCATGCTGCTGACATCTACGTAACAGGGTACATTAATCAAAAGTAAGGAATGAGCATTTGAATATTCCTATTACCTAACTCTGGACTTTATTCAGATTCCACTGGATTTTCCATTAATGTTCTGTTTTGCTTCAAAGATCCACACTAGAATACCACATTGCATTTAGTCATCATATCTCCTTAGCCTTCTCTGGTCTATTACAGTTTCTTAGTTTTTCTCTTGTTTTTTACTTAATGTTATTTCCCAAGTTCTCTGGATCCAATAAATAATTAGGTAGGTTCCTTATACATGGTGTTTTACCTGAATCTCTCACTATGAGGAAGTATGACATGATGAAACCATTTTTCTTATGTTTAATTAACTTCATAGTACATGTTTTTGCCTCTGCTTTAGCAGTTTCAACTAAATAAATTATGCATAGTTAAGTTTTTATTTATCTTTTTTCACTGTTTCTATACATGTTATGCAGAATCTCCCTGTCCAACCCCCTACTAGTACCTTAACCAGATTTTGTACCTTGCCAGCCACTCTATCTTTTTCAAGGTAAGTCCAGCCTAAATAAAGTTCAATTCCCATCTTCATTTGAAGTTCATATCCTTCTTTCATTCCGCTATGAAGACTTGACCTGGGATTCTGAATGTTGGAGTTGGGAACCACAGTGGTATTGTCTGGTTCCAAGTTACCTCCTTTTTACTCCTTCTCTAAAACTTAGATGTCTGAAAGTAAAGAGCAAAATAATATGTGGGTCTTCACTAATCGGCCATTTAACGGTGTTCTTTCTTTTGCGTGTTGTTGATTCTCAGGTGAAGAGTGACTGATCCTTAAAGCACTTGGTGTGACTGATGCTCAAATCTTGATCCCTCATGGGGAAACCATGTGTTTTGTAGACAGCTCACTGGAGTTACTCTCTCTAGTTTCCTATACTTTCTGCTTGTCCTTTTACCCCCTTACTCACCTCCTGGATCTGAGGCTCTGACCCAAACACACTTCTTCTTTTGATCCCTTCAAATAGCAGGCAGCTCTTTCGAGTGAATCTGGGTAGGGTAACTTAAGTCCAGAAAATACTGATGGCATCTTCTTAGACATAACAAAACATGGGGATACGGACTGCTTATTTTTGACTCCTGTTTCAGTCTTGTCGTTTCTCCCTATATTTTTGTAGGTGATGGTGGTGGTTGTTTATGATGTTAATGCAGGCACAGATGAATCTTGCCTAAGAAGATGTCCAACTGGGGAATAAGAGGGTATCGCTCCTGTCTTCCTCCTTGTGCCTTTCCTTCTCCTGCCACTCATGCTCTTTTGTTCTTCTCTTTCTGACGTACACTCTGATACCCACAAAAAAACAGCCCTGAGATAAATGTTAGGCTTTTCTAGGTTGGGCTGAATGCCATGGTGAACAACATCAGTGTTCTCTTTGTAAAGAAAGAGATCACAAACATGGAACAAACAAATAGCAGTGTCTATCACAGACGTGAATCTGGCACACATTCATATATGACTCTCTAGTCCATGATTAGGGGAAATTCAAGGTCACATAATACATTAAATACAGCTAGAGGAAACTTGTGATGCTTAGTGAGATAATCTATAGTTAATCATTAGAATGCATTTAGAATTTACATAGTACAAAATGGTAAAACAAAATCATAGAGATCAGAATCAGAAAAACTACGTTCTGGTCTAAGCCTTATGAATAATTAGCTGTTTCTTCTTAAGCCTACTTAAATTTTTCTTCTTCAATTTTATCAATTCTTAAACCTACTTAACTTTCTCAACTTCTCTCTCAACTTTCTCAATTTTCTCAATTCTTAAGCCTACTTAAATTTTTCTTCTTCAATTTTTCAAACTTGCCTGTTTACTAGAAGCATATTAAATCCCATTTCTTACCTGAAACTGCAATGAAGTAACAGTAATGGTAATAATCATTGACATCAATATCATTTATTGAACACTTACATTTGAGCAAGCTCCCATTAAAACAAGTAAATATTACGTGTAAATAAATAACATACATAGTGTGCATATATGTATACAACATTATGAATATTTAGTCATATACTCACTTGTTTTCTAATAATAGCCTTTCCTCTATTTTCCCACTTGCTATAATGTTTTGAAAAACATTGGTTTCTTTTGAATATTGGTATTGTAGAAAATTTAAATTATATTGGCATTATTACAACTCACATTGTAAGATAAGCACTTTAGACCTTCAGGCAGGAAGAAATAAACCAAGCATAATGGTCCTTGAGGCAGGCTCTAGATATTTATTACCACTCCCTTACAAAATAACAGTCCAAGATGACAAATAGGCCCCATGTAAAGAAAACAAGTATTTAAAATAAACTTTTTAATTGAACTAGTTCATGGTTCCAAATAAACCATTATATGTGCAATACGATCACAATCACCCTAGCACTTAGTTCCTAATATATCACCAAAGAGTCAAGTGAGAGAGTAAGTAGCATGACACTGAAAGTATTTAATTATTTTCATTTAATGATACTTCTATAATGGGACTCTGTGGGATCTAACCCTGTTATCTCTGCCAATTTCTATATCGGTTCAATATGAATACACTGAGAGTGTGAGTATTTGATTTAATTTGCCAGAGGTAGAACTGAGCCCAACAGCTAAAATTATGGAGATACCCTTTGACATATGTGATCTGAGGACAAGTTGGCTGTGACATCTATTACACAGCTTCAAATGATCTGGCTGGCTGAGTGCCTCTTTTGCAGTCATAACTCTATTTGCTTCTTTCATAAAATGAAGTATTTAATTTGACATGATCACTTCAGCTAGAAGAGGACCTATTTCTTCAGTTAGAATCTCCAAACAAAAGTACCCTTTCTGACCTCAGAGAATCTTTACTGTGACTTTTAGGACATTCCTCAAGTCAAATTTGAAATGGAATTATCAGAGACGGTCATTTAATAATACGTAATTGGCACTCACTTCATTTTACTCTTCTTTGTGTGGTCAGGTGCCAAAGAAGCTTATATATTTCAAGCATAATGATGATGATAATAATAATAATATTGTTATTTTTAAATGCCTCCATTAGTATTTCTGTCCTCAAATACTATTATGTGCCTTTCCACTTTAGCATAATTACAGATATATCCATTAGCCTTCAAAGCAAATGTGAGGAAATGTGTCTCTGTCTGGATTGAACGTTAAATTTGGCAAACTTATTGCTGCCATCAAAGTGCCAGAATTAAGCTGCATGCAGTTCAAAGGGCACTGCCTGTGTACCTAGAGTTCCCTATTTATGCTAGTCCCCTCTCACCCCAAGACATCCTTAACCTTAGCATTTCTGATGCTATTAACAGAATCATATGAGCAGGAGTTTTCTTCAAAGCTCTTTGGTACAAGCTCTGACACAAGGTAGAGATAATTAGACCCTCAGGAATAATGGGCATAAGGTCTCTGCCTACTTCTAATTATTGGAAATTCCTCATCACTTGAAAGAAAAATGTTTCTCCTTTTATCTCTACGTACTAGTTTAATTCCTCCTTTTAGAGTGTATGTGACCAAGCAGACTTAACATTCATTTTTTCACAAAATTCCTCCAATATTTGAGTGGAGCAAACTGTCAATATGTATTTTTTTAAAAATTTGTCTACAAAATCACAGAAGCATTTATCTCTCATAGTTCCTCCTCTGTTGTTTCAAAATAGCACAGTTGAAACAAGTTACAATTCGACTTTCAAATACAGGAGTTATTTATCCAGAGACATGGAAATGTTTCCTCACTTCAAAACACATAAAGCCTAATTAAAAAAATAATGCAATGAGATAATCTCAAGGTCTAAATTTATAGGACCTTTTATTTATAGGTTTCACAGGTTATTGTAAAAGCACACAGAGAAAAATATTTTTTCTATCATAATTACAATGTATTCAGTTTAAAAATATGAAATATTTGATTCTAGATAGTTCTATTTGTATCAATCACCTATCAAAAGAAATAACATTTGGGTATTTATTCGTACATAAAATGTTAATTTGTGTTTAATTTGATGAAATGACTGACGTAAATAGGTCATACTTATTTAAAAGATATTAGCACTGATCACAAGTGATGATTGAGTTTTAGTAAGTGTAGACTAACTTATCACCAATGCAATTTTGTTTAAAAAATTTATTAAACAAAATAAAATACAGAAGTATTTATGTTCCACATCATATGCAGTTAGATAGATAAAAACTGATTAATAATCACTATGAAGATTTTCTAGAAGATGTAATAAAGGATAATATCTTCATTATACTGATAGAAAATTATAAACTAAATTTACTCTTCAATTTTAAATGTGAATATTCTGAAATGTTACTGAAAAATGTAATTTTCTTGTAGTTAAGAAGTTACTGGTACTTCTACCAGTAATACCAGAAAGAGAAATTCAGAAAACAATCCCATTTACAATCACATTCAAAAAGAATAAAATACCTAGGAATAAATCTAACTAAAGAGGTAAAAGACCTGTACTCAGAAAACATTAAGACACTGATGAAAGAAATTGGTAACCACACAAATAGATGGAAAGATATACCATGCTTTGGATTGAAAGAATTAATATTGTTAAAAGATCATGCTACCCAAGATAATCTACAGATTCAACACAATCCCTATCAAAATACCAAAGGCATTTTTCACAGAACTAGAACAAATAATTCTAAATTTTATATGAAAACACAAAATACCCTGAATAAGTAAAATAATCTTGAGAAAGAAGAATGAAGCTGAATGTATCAGGTGCCCTGATTTCAAACTATACTACAAAGCTACAGTAACCAAAACAGTATGTTACTGGCACAAAAAAAGACACATCAACGGGTAAATGGATAAGAGAGATGTGATATATATATATATATATATATATATATATATAAAATATATGATGGAATATTACTCAGCCATAAAAAAGAATGAAATATTCTCATTTGCAACAACATAGATGGACCTACAGGGTATTATGCTAAGAGATATAAATCAGACAAAGACAAAAACTGTATGATTTCACTTACATGTGGAATCTAAAAACCAAAACAAATGAACAAACATAACAAAACAGAAACAGAGTCATTTATACAAAGAAGAAACAGGTGGCTGCCAGAGGGGAGGAGTTAGAGGAAGGAGAGAAATAAGTAAGGGAAATTAAGAGGTACAAATTTCTAGTTGCAAAATAAATGAGTCAGGGATATGTACATAGTTGGGAATATAGTCAATAATTATGTAACATCTTTGTATGGTGACAGGTCAATTATACTTCAAAAACAAACCAGCAAACTCATAGAAAAAGAAATCAGATTGGTGATTGCCAGAAGCAGGGAGTTGGGGGAGGAGGAATTCAATGAATGCAGTCAGAAAGTACAAACTTCCAGTTATAAGATAAGTAAGTACTAGCAATGTAATGTACAACATGATAAACATAATTAACACTGCTGTATGCAATATATGAAAGTTGTTGAGAGTAAATCCTAGGAGTTCTCATCAGAAGGAAAAAAGTTTTGTATCTATATGAGATGACAGATATTCATTAAACTTATTGTGCTAATCATTTCATGATGTATGTAAGTAAAAATATTACGTTGTACACATTAAACTTATACAGTGATGTATACCAATTAATTACATCTCAATAAAACCAGAAGAAAAAAGTTACTAGTAGACCATAACACAAAAATGTTCTCTTTATTTACAGTATACTGATATGAGAAGGTATATTACTGAACTCAAAGGAAGAGACTGTCTTCTTTTGAGTATGGAGGCTCCTTTAAAAACTAAAAATAGACCTATTATATGATCCAGCAATCCCACTCCTGAACATATATTCAGAAAAGATGAAAACTCTAATTTGAAAAGATACATGTACCCCAATGTTCGTAGCAGCACTATTTTTTTTAATTTACTTTATTCAGGTATAGTTGATTTACAATGTTGTGTTAAACTACTGCTGTACAGTAAAGTGATTCAGTTATACATATATATATATTCTTTTTCATATCCTTTTCCATTATGGTTTATTACAGGACACTGAACAGCAAACCTTGTTGTTTACCCATTCTATATAAAATAGTTTGCATCTGCTAATCCCAAACTCCCAATCCATCCCTCCCCCACCCTCTTCCCCCTTGGCAACCACAAGTGTGTTGTCTATGTCATAGCAGCACTATTTATAATAGACAAGACATGGAAACAATCCAAGTGTCCATCAGTAGATGATTGGTCTAAGAAGATGTGGTGTGTGTGTATATATATATACACACACACACACACACAAATGAAATATACTCAGCCATAAAAAAGAATGAAATATTGCCATTTGCAGCAACATGGATGGATCTAGAAAATGTCGTACTAAGTCAGTCAGACAGAGAAAGACAAATACTATATGATATCTCTTATATGTAGAATCTTAATGAATCTATATACAAAACAGAAACAGATCCACAGATATAGAAAACAAACTTATGGTTACCAAAGAGGAAAGGGAGGGGGGAGGGACAAATTAGGAGTATGGGACTAACAGAGACAAACTACTATACATAAAATAGATAAGCATTGAGGATTTACTGTATAACACAGGGAGCTATATTCAATATCTTATAATAACCTATGACAGAAAACAATCTGAACAAATATATATATAACTGAAATACTTTATCAATTTGCTAAACCTGTGAAAATGTACAGCAACTAGAGTCTGTACATTTTCACAGGTTTAACAAGTTGACAAAATTACAGTCTCTGCCTTTTTAAAATATAGTTGATTTACTGTATCATGTTAGTTTCAGGTATACAACAGACTAGTTTCTGAACAATCAAATTTCTTGTGTTTCTAGTAATATGTGTCAATTTGGAAAGTATGCTTGCTGTGTTGTCTCGATAACTTTTTGATTCAGTCAATTTAAAAGAAAGGCAACTGCAAAAGCAAGATGTATATGTGTATATATATATGTGCATGTATGTGTGTGTGCATATAGACAGCAAAATACATATATATGTGTGTGTTTATGTATGTGCGTTTGTGTGTGTCGATATAGGTACAGAGATATAGAAGTCTAGTTGACCTTTGAATAACTCCATGGTCAGGGGTGCTGACCCTCCCAGCAGTCAAAAATGCAGGCTTAACTTCACAGTTGGCCCTCTGTATCTATGGTTCAGCATCTGCAAGTTCAACACGTAGTACTGTAGCGTATTTAGTGAAAAAAATCCACCTATAAGTGGACCTGTGTAGGTCAAACCTGTGCTGTTCAAAGGTCAATTGTAAATACAGATATAAGTATGCTCATCCAAGTTTCCTGAACATTAGCATAATCCTAGTCTAAATACTAAATAACTAAATGAATAATGCTCATCATATGAAATGTACCAATTTCTTTCAAGACAGCTGTACAGGTTTCCTTGGTAGAATAATCACACTTAGATATTTCATTTTTGTAATAAAATTTGCATATCTACCTTTTTAGAAATTTTTCTAACATGTGTAATATTACAATTGTAATTAGTCTCCAGTGTAAATGAATACTAATTAATCAAATACATTAAAATGTATCTGAAGACATAATATGCTTCTCCAGAGTGTAATTATTGAATTGGTGATCTTTGAACATTGGTAGTGTCTTAATTTCTGTAATATATTTGGAGAAAATAAATTAAAAGTATCCATAACCTTCATTTTGTTGGGTGACTTTAGTTATATTTTACCCCTTAAATTATTTTTAAAGGCATATGGCTTTATTCTCTTTTTTCTTTTTCATTTTATGGATATCAAGAGAACAGTTATTTTTGCTGCCATAATGAGAATAAAATTTTTTCCAAAATTTGACCACATGCTTGGCATATGAAAAGAAGATAAGCCTTAGTGGAAGTATACTATAATAATACATATAAATACAGAAAAAAATAGTATGTTCAACTATACCCATTTATGAAAATAATATGTATAATGATACAAATATCAATCTAAATTGTTGAATATGAGGAAACTATTCCTGATATGAAACATGAAAGTCACCAAGTTACACATTAAAATAAATGTGAACTTATTGACTAATAGGGTACATAAAACTTTATGTTGCAAGTCAGGTTGTAAGTGCTAACTTTTGAAATTTCACAATATGAAAAATAGTATTTGATCTGTTTTCAGAACAGGAAACTGAGGCTCAGAAATGTTATTTAACTTGTCCAATATCTCACAATTAGCAAATGATGGAGGCAAGATTTGCACCTGGGTTCTTTGCTGAGGAAGTGTACACAAAGCATTTTCCAAGATGAAGAGTGTTGTGAAGGTCTTTTGAGAAGCCAATAATTTTTTGAGGTACTACTGAGGCTCTTCAAGGCTATCAGAGAATACAAACAAGAGGCAGGGTATGGTGTGAAAGGACTGTTATTTTTATTTTTGAATTTTTTTACAATTCATAATTTTTTTAATGCAATTGTATTTCAGTCGCACAAAGTTAGTGTGTAGGAAATTTAAATGAAACAGTATGGTAAAAATAGCAGAGAACCAAAAAAATCTAAAAAGGATAGGAATAAAGATGAAGACACAGATGTAGAGAATGGACTTGAGGACATGGGGAGCGGGAAGGGTAATCTGGGACGAAGTGAGAGAGTGGCATGGACATATATACACTACCAAATGTAAAATAGATAGCTAGTGGGAAGCAGCTGCATAGCACAGGGAGATCAGCTCGGTGCTTTGTGACCACCTAGAGGGGTGGGATAGGGAGGGTGGAAGGGAGACACAAGAGGGAGGAGATATGGGGATATATGTATACGAATAGCTGATTCACTTTGTTATACAGCAGCAACTAACACAACAATGTAAAGCAATTATACTCCAAAAAAGATGCTAAAAAAATTAAAAGCTAAATATGTAAAAAAATAAATAAAAAATGAAGGAAGTACAATTAAAGCACGAGAATTCAACATTCATTAGTATTTCATCTTCAGTTTTTTCAGACTGACACTTGATACTTGCAAATTTTGAAACAAACTTTGAGATCATGATGACTATTCTGAAGAGATTTCAGCACCAGAACTAAGATTTGTACATTCAGTTGTTTTGCAATTGACTTGTTAGCCATTTGCATAGCGTATAGTACAGATTTGTCACTGGTCAGATCACAGTGTTGAAGGAAAGAAGTACCTTCCTGTAAGTAGACAGGATCCCCTAAACTGCACTCACCTTAAGACATCCAATGTACAAGAGCACAAAAACCATCACAATAATGTGTCTCCAAGGAACATAGTTTTGATAAGGAAAATAACTCAAGCTTCTGTTTCCGATTTTAATTACTGAAATCTCTAACAATGACAAAACTGTCACATAGGACAGTAAATGTATACAGTAATTCAATCAAACTTCTTGGAAAGAACACATTTAGCAATCTGGGATAATGCAGAATGACAGAAAATATAACGTGATTCAACATTGGTTCTTCTAGTCATTTTACACAGACATCATGTTAATATTAGACCAAGGCACAAAACATTTAGTGCATAAACCAGTTTCTTTTTTAAGATCTATCATTTTTATCTTGGTCTTTTATCTTATGTTGGACCACCTGTACCCAGTACTCTATCCTACTGCTCAACTTAATCAACAAAATCAAAAGTGATTTCTGACCAGATTTATGGGGGACATATATGTTTATATCATCAAAGTGTTTCCATGACCAAAAGTACAATAATAAAGATGAAAATGCCTCCTATTTCTTTTAGAAAATAGTACTTTATAAGCTTGCTGCATTTTTAATGTCTTTACTATTGGATGACAATGAATAGTTGATAGAAAAAAAACTATACTTAATTATGATAGCTCATCCATCACAGATTAATCTAAAAATGAAGTTTCTACAGAAACAGGAACTATTTTAACAAGGAAAAGAAATCCCTCATTCAAACCTCTTTGAAGTGGTAATGGCTGCACACCTGCAGCATTTAGAAAATTATGCTATCAACAAGCTCTGTCTTATGAACTTAGATTAAGAAATCTAGAAAGCAGATGGTGGATTATTCCTTCACAATTTTAGTAAAATCACTGATAATCAAAGATTTCAAAGCAAATATGGCACATAACAACCCAAGCATAAATCAAGATGGAGAGCCTGGAGAATTTTTGATTTTCTAAATTTTCAAAAAATTCTATCATTGCAACATACAGGATTTCTCCCCTATTTTAATCTTAGAAGTTTCAAGGGAAAGGGAGTGGATTACATACTCACACGTGAGTGCCCGCACACATGCACGCTCACACGCACACACTTGGTTGTAAGTAGAGTATCTAGCTCCTTCTTCCCACCACCTAAGTCTCACTTTATTTATTAAAAGAAAATTATGCAGGACCCCTCATTGTTTTCTTTTTGTCTAATGATTTCTATGACCTTAATTGCTGCCATCATGGTTACTTTTCTAGTATTTCAACATAAGATTCAAAAGCAGCTTTGTAGTCAGGAACGTGTACCTGAACACCTGTATAACTGCAGGGCACCTAGGTAATAATAACTGCCAAATTCAGGATCGAACTTTTGAGTTCCACAGTAAGATATAATTCATGTGAATTATAAATGGTCTGAATCATGTTTCAGACCATTGAACTTACTGAAGTGAAAATACAAATAGCTGAAGACATGATGTAAAAGATTAAATACTTGGTTCTGTTAACATATTTACCAATTAAAGTCACAAAATATTCCTCATTATTATTCATGCAGATAATTGAAAAAAAGTGCAGAAATTAAGTTTAAATTAAACATTATTCCTTCCCTTCCTCCCACTTCCCTATACTCTACAAAATGTTTTCCCTGGGACTAGGCCTTGAAAAGGCCACTACATATTAGTTTGATATGCATTACTGTCTGCAATTAAAAAAGCTAATTTTGTGATGGTTGTAATTATATTATAAAAATGTCCACATTCATCAATCTAAAAAAGGTTGAAAACACTGAATCTACAATATATTGTTTTACATTTGACCACTGGTTTGTGTTATGTAGGAATCATAGATTTGGTAAATCACTAATAATTTAGGAAGGCATCTAAACCTTTAAATTCTGCATGAATTTATGTTCAAATATACAAAATTGCTTGAAGGCTAAACTCGAGAGACTTCCTATTATTCTAAAATTCCTCACCCTGGGCAAATCATTTTTAGGACACTTTCTTATAAATATCACCCTTTGAAAGCACATACAATTCCATCTGTTCCACATTTTATGATCTTAACCTACATAGGGCTGATCTCAATTATTCATGGGATATCAAATGTGATAGGAAGACAAACCTGAGAGAAACATTTACAATACAATAGCATAACTTGCTAAATTCTTCATCAGCATTCTCTGAAAAAAAACTTCTCAAAGCCTTTCTCCTCTTTATTTTAGCAATGGATTGTGGAAAATGTGTGATTTTCTCTTGACATGAAAATATTTCAAAGGCACGGTGTTCTTGCCTGACTGGTTTAGTATTTTCTGCATAACTGATACAGGAACGCCTATACAACACTCTTCCACCCTGTAGTAAAGGTCAGAAAAAAGCATCAAACTGGGAGGGTACTAGCTTATTGCCAGAGTAGTAATGTCTGAAGGCTTTCAAAGTATGTTGTCTTTTCCCTCCTTCTGTTTGTCTCCATTTTCTTTTTTACGGCTCACAGAATGTAAGGGTTTTGTTGTTGTTAACAGTTGTTCTTTGCAGTTTTTTTTTTCTTTCTCCAGATTAAAGTCCTATCTCTTCTTAGTTTGTTTCTCTATGTGGTATTTCACTTGCTCAGTTCCTGCCTGATTGCATCGATGAGCTCTTCTTGTAGCTTAGTTAATTCTTTTCTCATTTCATCTAAAATGTTTGGCTTCAGTCCAGTCCTCCTATCTGGACTCCTTTGGCACTGGACTGTGATGAGGGTGCAGATTTTGGTCTGTAAATAACAGGTGACTTGCTGCCATTCATTGTATTTGTTCTTTCCCAAGGTTTTCTTGTTGGTTCAGGCGTACTTGTTGAAGAGGCCTTGGAAGTTACAGGGTCTGAATCTTCATTTTTGTCTTCTTTTCGTTCTGTTCCTATTGTTGATCCCTTTTCAGCAATTATCTTCCTCCTGGCCATCAGGGTGCTCATTTCTTCCATTAACCCACCACCCTTAATGGAAGGGGTCCTTTTCCACGACCCGTATTTTCAGATGAGGCCAAATTCACACCAGTGATCTCCCCTCCACTTGGGAAACAGGCATCCTCCATCCGTGACACTTTCCTAAGTTTTGATACAGAAATTGCAGCTGCAAGTCCAGTTAAAGGGTGACTGTCTTCAGACATGGATGCCCCCAAAATCCAGATGCAGGGAGGGGAGAAGCAGGACGTGGTGGAGGAGGAGGGGGTACCTGATTAGGAGGAAGGTGGTAGAGGAGGTGGAGGCCCTGAGGGTGGAAGTGGATGGGATGGAGGGAGTCCTGGGGGAGGAGGGAGTGTGACTGATGCCTGGGCAGGACCTGGCGGGAGTGAAGGAGGGGGTGGAGGTGCAGGTGGTCCCAAGACAATGCAAGCCTGGCTCAGCAGCGGAGGAGACTCCCAGCACAGAGCTTAGAGGAGTCTCCACAGAGGCAGTAGCTGCTCTTGCTGCTCTCGTTCTTGCCTTTCTCGGTCCCGTCTCTCCAGCCTCTCCCGTTCTTGTCTCTCCCGCTCCAGGCAATCCTGACGTTCTCTTTCTTGTCTCTCTCTCTCTCCAGCTGCTCCTGTTTCAGTCACTCCCTCTCCAGCCCTTCCCTTTCTAACCTCTCCCCCTCCAATCTCTCCCTTTTCATTCTTTCACCCTCCAGCCTTTCCCGCTCCAGCTCCTTTTCTTTGCTGTGCTTGCAGTTGCCTTTGAATTTCCGATTCTTCTTGTGATGGGCCATTCTGAACTTGGGCAGGTAGTTGTGAATTTTGTCTAGGCAATGTTGGCCCTGTTTCCTGTGAATTCAACACGTCGAAGGCATGCATCACAGTACTTGCGAAGACACTGGCATCTTCTTTGCTGACGAAGTTGAGACCATACACCTGTCTAGCGTTCCACCATTGGTGGAAGGTCTGTGTAGCTTGATTGTACTTCAACCCTTTATTTTTTTAATGAAGTACGATTGACATACAATGTTACATTAGTTTCAGGTGAATAACAACATAGTGATCTGACTTTTATATACATTACATACATTACAAGATGATCATCACCATAAATCCAGCTACCACCTGTCACAGTTTAATATTATGACAATATTATTGACTATATTCCCTATTTTATATATTACAGCACCATAACTTATTCATATTTGTAAGTTTGTGCTCTTTAATCTGTTTTGCTGATAAAATACATCCCTCCACCCTCCCACCTCCTGACAATCATCAATTTGTTCTAGGTATCTATAAATCAATTCTGCTTTGTTGTTGTTCACTTCGTTTTTTAGATTCCACATATAAGTGAAATCGTATTATATTTGTCTTTCTCTGACTTATTTCATTTAGCATAATACCCTCTAGGTCCATCCATGTTGTTGCAACATCTTCACTATCCATTTATTCATTGAAGACATTTAGGTTGCTTCCATCTCTTGGCTATTATAAATAATACTAATATGAAAATTGGGGTGCATATATCTTCTCAAATTAGTGTTTCTTTGTTTTCTTTAGATATATATCCAGTAGTGGAATTGCTGGATCATATGATAGTTCTATTTTTAGTTTTTTAGGAACCTACATACTGTTTTCGACAGTGGCTGCAACAATTTACATTCCCACCAACAGTGCACAAGGGTTCCTTTTTTTCCACATCCTTGCCAACACTTGTTATTTCTTGAGTTTTTGATAATAGCCATTCTGACAGGTGTGAGGTGGTACTGATTTGCATTTCTCTGATGATTAGTGATGTTAAGCATTTTTCATGTGCCTGTTGGCCATCTGTATGTCTTCTTTGGAAAAATGTCTATTCAGGTCCTCTGCCCATTTTTTAATCAGATTGTTTGGATTTTCTTTTTTTATATGTTAAGTTGTACGAGTTCTTTATATACTCTGAATATTAACCCCTTATTAGATATAAGATTTGCAAATATCTTCTCCCATTCAATAGATTGCCTTTTTGTTTTATTTCTGGTTCCCTTCATTGTGCAAAAGCTTTTTGGTTTGATGTAGTTCCATTTGCTTATTTTTGTTTTTTCCCTTGAATGAAGTGACATATCCAAAAAATAATAATAATTACTAAGACTAAAGTCCAAGAGCTGAATACCTGTTTTCTTCTAGAAGTTCTATAGCTTACGTCTTATATTCAAGCCTTTAATTCATTTTGAGCTTACTTTTTTGTATATAGTTTAAGATAGTGGTCCAGATTCATTATTTTGCAGGTAGCTATCCAGTTTTCCCAGAACCATTTACTGAAGAGACTGGATTTTACCCATTGTATGTTCTTGCCTACATTGTTACAGAGTAACAATGTGTGTGGGTTTATTTCTGGGCTATCTATTCTGTTCCATTGATCTATGTGCCTGTTTCTGTTCCAGTACCACACTCTTTTAATTACTATAGCTTTTGTTCTTTCTCAAGATTGTTTTGGCTATTTGGGGGTCTTTTGTTGTTCCATACAAATTTTTGGATTATTTCTTCCAGTCATTTGGAAAATGTCATGGGTATTTTGAAAAGGATTACACTCAATCTGTAGATTTTGGGGGGTAGTATACACATTTTAATAATACTAATTCTTCCAATCCAGGAGCCTGGGATACCTTTCCATTTATTTGTGTCATCTTTAATGACTTTCATCAAATATCTTATAGTTTTCAGAGTACAGGTCTTTCACCTCCGTGGTTATATTATTCCTAGGTATTTTATTCTTTTTGATGCAACTGTAAATGGGATGGTTTTCTTAATTTCTCTTTCTGATAGTTCATTATTAGTGTATAGAAATACAACAGACTTCTGTATATTAATTTTGTATCCAGCAACTCTACTGAATTCATTTATTAGTTCTAATATTTTTTGGTGGAGTATTTAGCATTTCCTAAACATAGTATCATGTAATCTGCAAATAGTGACCATTTTATTTTTTCCCTTCCAATTTGGATTACTTTTATTTCCTTTTCTTGTCTAGTTGCTGTGGCTAGAACTTCCAATACTATGTTAAATAAGAGAATGGCAAGAGTGCACATTCTTGTCTTTTTCCTCATCTGAAGATCAGGAGAAAAGTTTTTAGCTTTACACCATTGAGTACAATGTAAGCTGTTGGTTTGTCATATGTATTGTTTACTACTTAGAGGTACATTAATTACCTCTATACCCACTGTGTTCAGAGTTTTTGTCATGCATGGGTGTTGAATTTTGTCAAACACTTTTTTCTGAATCTACTGAGATGATCATATGATGTTTACCCTTTGTTTTGTTGATGTGGTCTGTCATGTTAATTGCAGATGTTGAGCCATTCTTGCATCCCTGGAATAAACCCCACTCTATCATGGTATATGATACTTTCAATGTACTGCTGAATTTTGTTTGCTAATATTTTGTTGAGGATTTTTGCATCTATGTTCATCAAAGATGTTGGCCTGTAATTTTCTTTTTCCATAGAGCCTTTGGATGCTTTTGGTGTCAGGGTAATGCTGACCTTGTTAAATGATTTTGGAAGCTTTCCTTCCTCTTGAATTTTTTTTGCTTTTGTTTTGAATAGTTTGAGAAAAATCAGTATAACCCTTCTTTCAATGTCTGGTAGCTTTCAATGTTTGGTAGAATTCACCTACGAAGCTATCTGGTCCTAGGGTTTTGTTTGTTGGGAGTTCTGTGATTATTGATTCAATTTCATTACTACTATTTGGTCTAATCAGATTTTCTATTTCTTCCTGATATACTCTTGGAAGACTGTATGTTTTTAGGAATTTATCCATTTATTCTATGTTTTCCAATCTGTTGGCATATAATTGTTCATAGTAGTCTCTTATGAATCTTTTTATTTCTATGGTATCGATTGTAAATTCTCTTTTAATTCTAATTTTATTTGAGACCTTTCTATTTTTTTCTTGATGAGTCTGGCTAAATGTTTTTCAATTTTGTTTATCTTTTCAAAGAACAAGCTCTTAGTTTCATTGATCTTTTCTATTGTTTTTTAATTGTTTTTCTCTTGCTATGTATAAGATTCTCTCTTTATATTTAACTTTTAACATTTTAATAATAATCTGTCTTGGTGTGAGTCTCTTTGGGTTCATCTTGTTTAGGATTCTCTGTGCTTATGGACTTGGATGTCTGTTTCCTTCACCAGGTTAGGAAACGTTTCAGCCATTATTTTTTCAAGTTTTCTGTTCCTTGCTCTCTTCTGCTTCTGGGACCCCTATAATGTGAATGTTAGTACACTTGTCCTAGAGATCCAACTATCTTCATTTTCTTTTTGCCTTTTTTTTTTTTTTCTGTTCCAATTGGATTATCTCCAATACCTTGTCTTCTAGATCACTGATCCTTTCTTCTGTCTTATCTGATTTGCTTCTGATTCCATATAGTGTATTTTTCATTTCAGTTATTGTAATCTTCAGCTGTTGTGTGTGTGTGTATATATATATATATATATATATATATATATATATATATATATATATATTCTTTTATCAAGTTCTCAATGAGTTCTTCAATTCTTCTTCTGAGTTTGGTAAGCAACTTTATTATTATTACCTGAACTCTTTACCAGGTAGATTACTTATCTCCATTTAGCTTAATTCTTTTTCTGAGGTTTTGTCTTTTTCTTTCTTTTGGAACATATTCCTTTGTCTCCTCATTTTGCTAATTCTCTGTGTTTATCTCTGTGTATTAGGTAGATCAGATATATCTCCTGGTCTTGAAGGAGTGGTCCATTGTAGAAGGTTTCCTGTGAGGCCTAGAAGAGCAATCCCCTATGGTCACCAGAGCCAGGCACTTCATGAGTATTCCTTCTGTGGGCTGTCTGAGTCCTCCTGTTGTGGTGGGGTCATGTTTGCTACTGGTGTACTGATTGGTGGGGCTGTTCCCTGGCCCAGCTGTATGCAAGGCCTGGTCATAACTGCTGGATTCATGACTGCTGCCCCAGTGAGGCTGGATTCAGGGCCTGACTGCCACAGTTGTGGGTATGGTGGTTTTATGGGGTTGGTCCCCTGGCACAGGAGCCATTTTGTGGGGGAGGCATGCCAGACCCACCCGAGGCTGCCTGCCAGGTGTGGTGGGGTAGGGCTTGCTTTGGAAAGGCACTGACCAGGGTGGATGGATTGGACAGGGTGGGTCCTCAGGGGACTGCTAGGACAGGGCAGGAAATACTAGCAGGGTAGTTAGCAAATGTCAGAAATAATGCCCACCAGCACCTGGCCAGCTAGGTAAAAGGAGAATTAGAAAAATGGCATCTACCACTGGTTTGGTACCTTGATAAAGTTCCAATAGATCCCTGCTCCTTTGGGACTCACCCTAAAGTTTGTCAATGAATCTCCTTCACATATAGCCCAGGCACTTTTCAAACATAGGTCTCTTTGCTGGAACTCAGAGAGAGTGAGTTTGTGCACAATCCATTTAAGAGCAGAGTCTGTTTGCTATAGCCCTCCAGCTCTCCCAGCCATAAGCCTCGGTGGTTTTCAAAGCCAGACATTATATGGGATCATCTTCCAGGTACAGGTCCCCAGAGCTGGGCTGCCTGATGTAGAGCTCAAACCCTTTGCTCCTTAGGGAGGACCTCTGTGTTTGTGATATCCCCTCCCACTGTGGGTCACTCTGCCAGGAATGTGGGTCCTGACTAGACGCATCTCTGCCCCTCCTAGCCATCTCAATTTGGATCTTTCTTTATATCCTTAGTTGTAAAAGAGGCATTCTGCTAGTCTTCAGGTTGTTCTTAGAAAAACTTCTATGCATAGCATAGTTTTTGTGTGTGTATGGGAGGAGGTGAGCTGAGGATCTTCCTACTCCACCATCTTGATTCTCTCCTCCTGAAAGGACTACTCTTGATGAAGACATACAGTGAATTAAAGGCAAGTATTTTGTTTGTGAAGGAGTAGGAGCATCTGTGGCATATATTAGAAATTTGACAGCATTTATATTCTTCCAAACCTGGTTATATGATATTTTCCCCATTAATCACATGGTAAGGTATATATTAGAGTAGTAATGCAGAGTTGGCAAGTGTCATATTGCAAAACAACACACAAATTATTTTCCAAAAATACTTATTCTGAAAATTAAATGACACCTTAAACAAAATAAATGTCCAGAATATAACTTAAAATTTGGCTGTTTTATCAACAAAGATTATCCACTTCTCTTTCATACTTAATCACTTTTGTGCTATCTTTATACAGACACTATTTTTTAAGCTGAAAATTTTCAGCATTATCAACATTAACATTTATTGTGTACTTAATCAAAAAAACTTAATCTACTCAGAAAGGATTAAAATTTTGAAAGTGCATAAATATTTTAAATATCTTGATCTTCTACTACTGATGATAATTTCTACTGCTACTAACATTGACTGTTCATTTGTTCCTGTGGAAAACAGATCCACCAAAACATAATTTCCAGAACATAATTTCCAAGAAAGATTAATTTGGAAAGCAGTAGATTTAAAAGTTCATTCAATATCCTTTTTAAGCTTCTCTTGAAACCAATGACAAAATTTCTTGGCAAGAGTGAAAACTAGAGTTGCTAGTACTGTACTGACTGTTGTTTTTTAAAAAATGGATTTAACTGGAATGTGGATGTCTTCTTAAAATAATGCAATGAGGAACAAAATTCTGGAAATTATATTCACTTTGTACATTATCAAATGTCAGGAAATATTTTGTATATTAGGAAATTACATTCATTTTACATTTTAGGAAAATACTCATAAATTACATAAATGATTTTGTGAAATTATTATGGAAAATATGGAATTATTATGGAAAAATATGGGAATTATTATTCTTTTCTTTAAACATGTACTACATGACAAATACAGCACTTCCTCTGCAGCTTAGTTTTCTTGTTTACTCTCTGCAAAAGTTAAAAAATTACGTATCTTATTTTTTTTTGCGGTACGCGGGCCTCTCACTGTTGTGGCCTCTCCTGTTGCAGAGCACAGGCTCCGGACGTGCAGGCTCAGTGGCCATGTCTCACGGGCCCAGCCGCTCTGCGGCATGTGGGATCTTCCCGGACCGGGGCACGAACCCGTGTCCCCTGCATCGGCAGGCAGACTCTCAACCACTGTGCCACCAGGGAAGCCCACGTATCTTATTAATACAAGATTATTTATTGTAAATTTGCTTTTCTCTTTTGCCTACCTTACCTAAAATTTTCTTCTCAGAGAAGAGTAAGATAAATTCTAAAAGGAATATGGAGACTGAGATGTATTATCAATGGATATACATTGAATAGAGAGGTATTATTTTATAATGTTCTAATATAAAAAGCATTATACATTGTGGGGAGGATAACTGTGTTAATCAAGATGTTATTATGAGAGAGGATTTTCTAATTTTCTACCACCATTCCCATTAGAATGTAAATAATGCACCTAAAGGAAACACATAAGTACATTGTCCTGTGTGGTGGAGGGTAAGCATCATCTACAGGTTTCATCATCTCTGATTATGGTAGAATGAGATTGAGTCCTTTTCTGACCTAGTGATATTTGAGGGGTGAGAAGGAAAAAAGTAAAGAGAGAGAGAGAATCAGGTTTGAAAGAGTCCTATTTTCCACCTACATAGTCTTTAACATAAAGAGGGGGATTTATGTTATATAAGGCAAGATGCTACAAGGGCAGAGATAGGAGGGATAGTGACTCACCTGGCTCTCTAAGTTAGATTGAGGAAAGTGGATATCTAGAAGGCTTCCAGATAATAATCTAGTACACAGATATCACCATAGAACCTTGGCAGTGTGCTTAGGTATGAGTCATGAGCCTATCAGAACCTGTAGGCTTAGAATTAAGAACTAAAATATAGCTGTGATAAAAATGCTGAGCAAAAAAAACTAGTGGGTTTATTGTAGTGAGTCAGATGGAAAATTTTGTGGGATTTAAGGTTTGTTTTTACCAAGAATAAGAGAAGCTGAGCTATGTATATCAAAGAGTGTCCCAGCCAACGCTGACTGTCTGGATGTGATTATAATTAATAGCAACTCTTTACTGTCAAAGTATTCCATTTTGAACAATAAGTCACATGGTCACTACAGATAGTGTATATTCTCCAAGGGCTTTGCCATTGAAATTATAGAAGTAGAAAGAGGAAAGGGATGCTGAGTAACTAGAAAATTTAATCTAATAGACACCAAACATTATTTAAAAGGACTACAAAAAATAATGTATCATACAATTTTCAAACTTTATATAACAGAAAGTTACTTTTCTCCCTCATCCATGCATACATGCTATTCAGTCAGACCAAATTAATTACAGATTAACTATTATGCTTTCTAGGCACATCAGCATTGTAGTATGAAATACATTTTCCAATTCCACAGCACTGCACTATTTATAAGATTTAAAGATAATGGAATAAAATTGTATTTTTGTTTTGTTTTGTTTTGTCTTTATTTTTGAATTTTATTTAATTTTTTTTTATACAGCAGGTTCTTATTAGTCATCAATTTTATACACATCAGTGTATACATGTCAATCCCAATCGCCCAATTCATCACACCCCCACCCCCACCCTCTGCCGCTTTCTCCCCTTGGTGTCCATACGTTTGTTCTATACATCTGTCTCTCAACTTCTGCCCTGCAAACCAGTTCACCTATACCATTTTTCTAGGTTCCACATATATGCGTTAATATACGATATTTGTTTTTCTCTTTCTGACTTACTTCACTCTGTATGACAGTCTCTACATCCATCCACGTCTCTACAAATGACCAAATTTCATTCCTTTTTAAGGCTGATATTCCATTGTATATATGTACCACAACTTCTTTATCCATTCGTCTGTCGATGGGCATTTAGGTTGCTTCCATGACCTGATTATTGTAAATAGTGCTGCAATGAATATTGGGGTGCATGTGTCTTTTTGAATTATGGTTTTCTCTGGGTATATGCCCAGTAGTAGGGCTGCTGGATCACATGGTAATTCTATTTTTAGTTTTTTAAGGAACCTCCATACTTTTCTCCATAGTGGCTGTATAAATTTGCATGCCCACAAACAGTGCAACAGGGTTCCCTTTTCTCCACACCCTCTCCAGCATTTGTTGTTTGTAGATGTTCTGATGATGCCCATTCTAACTGGTGTGAGGTGATACCTCATTGTAGTTTTGATTTGCATTTCTTTAATAATTAGTGATGTAGAGCAGATTTTCATGTGCTGCTTGGCCATCTGCATGTCTTCTCTGGAGAAATGTCTACTTAGGTCTTCCGCCCAGTTTTGGATTGGGTTGTTTGTTTTTTTAATATTGAGCTGCATGAGCTGTTTATATATTTTGGAGATTAATCCTTTGTCCATTGATTCGTTTGCAAATATTTTCTCCTATTCTGAGGGCTGTCTCTTCATCTTGTTTATGGCTTCCTTTGCTGTGTAAAAGCTTTGAAGTTTCATTAGCTCCCATTTATTTATTTTTATTTTTACTTCCATTACTCTAAGAGGTGCATCAAAAAAGATCTTGCTGTGATTTATGTCAAAGAGTGTTCTTCCTATATGTTCCTCTAAGAGTTTTATAGTGTCTGGTCTTACATTTACATCTCTAATCCATTTTGAGTTTATTTTTGTGTATGGTGTTTGTTAGGGACTGTTCTAATTTCATCCTTCTACATGTAGCTGTCCAGTTTTCCCAGCACCACTTATTGAAGACACTGTCCTTTCTCCATTGTATATCCTTGCCTCCTCTGTCATAGATTAGTTGCCCATAGGTGTGTGGGTTTATCTCTGGGCTTTCTGTCTTGTTCCTTTGATCTATGTTTCTGTTTTTGTGCCAGTACCATATTGTCCTGATTACTGTAGCTTTGCAGAATAGTCTGAAGTCAGGGAGTCTGACTCCTCCAGCTCCGTTTTTTTCCCTCAAGACTGCTTTGGCTATTCGGGGTCTTACACCTGCAGAACACTTGTTTTATTAACACACCCACCCACCCCTAGACACACTTTTAAATGATTTCTTTATAAAGTATGTAGCAGCTGAACTCCACATAGACTCTGTTATGTAGAAGGAGATTAAATAGATGTAAGTGTTATATTTAAACTAAAGATTGGATCAGATTAGATACTTTGCTAAAGATTTATCTTGAAAAATTCTAAATGAAATAGTACTACCTTAGTTAACAAAGGACAAAGAGGATTTTTAGGGCTGTGAAAATATGCTGTATGATACTGTAATGATGTATACATGTCATTGTACATCTTTCCAAACTCATAAAATGTACAACACTAAGAGTGAACCCTATGTAAACCATGAACTTTGTGTGATTCTAATGTGGCAATATAGGTTATTCAACTGTAACAACTGCACCACTCCAAGAAGGTGGGGGGCATGGTTCATAATGGGGGAGGATGTGCATGTGTTTGTCAGGAAGTATATGGGGAATCACTGTACTTTCCTCTCAATTCTTCTGCAAATCAAAAGCTGCTCTAGAAAATAAAATTTTAAAAAATTAAAATGATTAAGTCACACCTGATTTAAATCCAATGCTTATTTATCATGTTTTGTGGAAATTCAAAGTAAATGTTGCAAGTAACAGTAAGTTGCAAATTGAATTAGTTTTTTTAAATCAACCACAATTTATTTTATTTTCAATAATAGTGGGATATTGTGTAAATCATCAACAGACCCATTTCATCTCAGACACCCAGAGAGTCTTGGTAATAATCAATATCCGGCTTTCTTTTTAGTTATTATCATACTTTCAATCCAAACTCCATTCTAAAAAGGATAAATCCCACTCATTAGTATCTTGAAAATATAATTTTGCAATATGACATTGCTAAAAATTCCACAGATATCTACAATTTTGTTATAATTATATCTGTTTTTCAGATTAATTTATTAATAGACATTTTAAAACCCATTATTAAAAGCAGAAAACCAATAGAAAATTAGAGCACATGAACAAACACTTCACAAAAGTAATATCTAAATAACCAATAAGATTTGAAACACTGGGTAGGATCATTAGCCATTATCAACATGCAAATTAAAACATTTATCCCATACCAAATAATGGATTAAAAATATCACAGACATCAAATTCTGGTGAGTGTGGTACAATCATAATAAAATTATGTTAAAACAAAAAAACTGAATTATGAAAAAACAGTCAAATTAAATTTTCAAGTTTTCACAAGTGCTTCAATTCAATAACTGAAGTAATTTACCTGTAAGGTATTTAAACAGCCTTCTATTACAGACAGAATTATAGTTACATTATACTGGAAGAATAAGTTTTTTAAGCTAACACATAAGGTCTTTAAATACTGTTTTATTTGTATATAACATATTACAGTGTTTTAATATAAGGCCCTTCTTCCTGATACCCATAACTCTTAGTTCTTTGCAGCATTCAGTATATATGGACTATTTATCCCTTAATAAAATGTGTTGAAGGAGTTTCTGAAAGCCATTTCAGTGGAAGTAGTTCCATCATCTATACTGCCTGTTGATAAATTCTATTATTTTACTTTTCAGGTTAACACTTGAAATACCCGAAGTACTATCAGAGATAACCTGAAGGGGCAAGCAGCATGATTTCATCTGTATAAAATGTTAAGGAAAGATCTGAAAAAAAAAAATTTCACTATAGTAAAGAACATCTCAACAGATGGAAAAGCTAATCTTGCACTTGTGATGAACATCAGAAACTCCTTTCAGAAATATTATTAGCAAAATTTAGCTCAACAGATATCTGGTAAAAGTCATATTGTGCTAAAAGCTATGCAATTAAGGAATTACTTGACTTTGGTTCAACATTCTAAAATTATAAATAAATTAACAGATGAAATTGCCAAAAATCTTTCCAGCCAGTAGGAGTTCAGGTTAAGGTAGTAATATCTTTTGGGCAAAGAGATCTATTTGATTAGAATACAGAGGTAGGGCAAGAAGAGATGTCCAAAATTATGTGTTCTCCTAACTTAGCCCTGGATTTTCTTCAAAGGACAAATCCAGTGAAGTTCGGACCATAATGTCCAAATCCTTATTTCTAAGTTAAAAAAAAAGTATGTTGCATAGAGACCAATTAATGTTTTGCTTCATTCAAAATTTTTTTTTTTTTTTTTTTTTTGCGGTACACGGGCCTCTCACTGTCGTGGCCTCTCCCGTTGTGGAGCACAGGCTCCGGACGCGCAGGCCCAGCGGCCATGGCTCACGGGCCCAGCCGCTCCGTGGCACGTGGGATCCTCCCGGACCGGGGCAGGAACCCACGCCCCCTGCATCAGCAGGCAGACCCTCAACCACTGCGCCACCAGGGAAGCCCTCTCTTCATTTTTTATACATTTAGTTACACGGAAATTCTGAGACTTCTTTTAATGCTATATTTAACTAAGTTATTTCCTTATATCTGAGGTTAAATTTATCTTGTTATTTCTTTTTACATGATTTCTCAGCGTCCTCCTTATGTACATTCTTTTCTACTGGTGTTTTGGGAGAACTATCTAACCAAATGTTGTTTTTAGGATATATCAGATAAGTTTCTGGGTACTACAGCGTTTAAGAACATAGGCCTGAACCTAGACTCTGGGATTGTAAATCTGTCCTGGCCCTTACTAAATGAGTTACCTTGGTACCCAGAGAAAACAATAATTCAAAAAGACACATGCACCCCAATGTTCACTGCAGCACAATTTACAATAGGCAGGTCATGGAAGCAACCTAAATGCCCATTGACAGACGAATGGATAAAGAAGTTGTGGTACATATATACAATGGAATATTACTCAGCCATGTAAAGGAACGAAATTGGGTCATTTATAGAAAAATGGTCCAGATGAACTGGTTTGCAAGGCAGAAATAGAGGCACAAATGTAGAGAACAAATGTATGAACAACAAAGGGGGAAGCAGGGGTGGGAAGGGTGGTGGTAGGATGAATTCGGAGATTGGGATTGACATATATACACTAATATGTATAAAATAGATAATTAATAAGAACCTGCTGTATAAAAAAATAATTAAATTTTAAAAAAAGATAAATAAATGAGCTACCTTGGGTAAAGTACTGATTGAACCTCTCTGCTTAGAGACACCATCTGTAAATGGGGCTGTAGGATAATGATTAAATAAACCAACCCATGAAAATACTAAGAGGAGCAGAGAGCATGTATCAATAAATTATCAATAAATAATAGGTATTATTTTTATATTTGTACATTCTTTTGTCTGTCTTTAAGTACAGTTGGTTGCCTGTCTAACCTATATTTTATAGCCTGTCACTGTGCCAGGCCTCCTGCTTATTTCTCATAAAATGAGAATAACCCTCAAAAAATATCCCTGGATTATTGCAGTAATCTCCCAATTATTGCCTGGTGTCTGATCAATCAGTTGTCCAGTGATGTCAGATTACTGTGTAAAAGAATATTTTCCAAAACATATTCCATTAAATCTTGGTCTTTTTTGGTGTATCATGTGAGAAAAGTAATATGTAGTTTATATTCAGAAAGCCCATTGTTTTTCATGGTCTTTTTGGATCTCCATAGGAATTTTAGCAAAATACAGCCCCTGGGGAGTACTGCAGTTAAATTTTGTTTAACTCATAATTTGACAAGTTTATTTCAGCAACTTCATTTCAACTAAGAAATCGTATTACTATTATTAACTACTGTTCTGAGGAGCATGTTATAAAAACACAACAGTTGTTCTATCTTGAATTAATAATTTTTTCTCAGAGTGTAAGGCAAGGAATTCTAAGATATTCATGTGATTTGGGGGCAATGGAGTTACTGCAAGTAACCACAAATACAGATGAGCATCAAATATTGTCTGTATGATGGAATAGGTAATAGCTGGAATATATGAACTAATTTTCAAATATATATACCTGCTTTTATTACTAATAATATACTCATAATAACATGCTATTTAATATATAACAATTTAGTATTACATAAATGTTAAAATACAATTAAAATCATGTAAGACTACATATTACACTTCATTGTTATAAAAAGGGTAAGGACTATATATGAGGAAAAAAAAGACCTAGTTTTAAAAATCAGCTAAATATGGGCTGAATGTCTGTTCCCTCATTAAACCACAACAGAATCCACTATTTATATGAAACCTCACTTATAAGGCTGTTAAGAGCAAAGTTTGTCAACACTGGTAAAAATTTCTTCAGAGTCCATAGCATCAAGTACATAATAAAATGTTACTTCTTTCATTCTTTCCTTTTGCTTCTCAAGTGTAATTTTATCAGGGTATAGACTTGTCTTTTTCATTTCTACATTCATAGCATATATAGCTCACTATATACATTATAATACATATAGTAGCTCTCCAAACAATATTTGCTAAAGTGATTGATTGTAAAATGGGGATGGCAGAGAATTAAAAAAATTATTAATATAGAAATAAAATATGTAGCCAATAATCACATTACTAAAATGCATGTTTATGGAATTTTAATTTTTATTCATTAAATAAAGATGAATATTTGTTCTGTTTTATACAAGTATAACTATTTTTCTACTTCGTTTGCATACTCACTTATAAATCTACAGTTGCTTATGGAGTCCCAGCTGGCAAGAAGTGAAATTTTCAGTGTTTGTCATAGATATTAGGAACAGATGCAAACCTCACCTGAGCACTCACAGTATTTAAAACCCCAGATTGACTCAGAGCATTAACATTACTTCTTCCTACTCTTAGCAGGAATCTGTCTTTATGTTTAGCCTAAGTCTAAGACAAATGAATTTGTCTGTCTGAGAAAGTCAACTACATATAGTCAACCCTCTTTGTCTGAGCTGCTAGCAATTTGTTTAATGTAAATTATGTACCCAAAGCAAATCTATGAGTCATGAGAGAACCATACGGTAAACCCCCAAAAGAGCAAATCGTCCCAGGCAAGCTCATTTTCCTATTGCAGCATACGGGCTAAAAATTGAAGATTTTTGTAAAAGTTTGTAGTTTATTATCATTACCATCAAAAACAACTGTTCTAAGAACAAACATACTGTAACATCAGAGTGGTTATTGTTCAGGATTCCTGGCTGCAAACAATGCAATCATGAGTCACTTAAGCAGAAACAGAATTCATTAACGGATATTTGCCAGTTTACAGAATCTCTGGTAAGGCCAAAACAAGCAAGAAAAAAGCAGCAACAACGTTCCACACACTGCAGTGATTTCTCTACCTAAACATCACTGCCACTATCAGTGGCTCCTATGACATTCAAGGATTGGTATCAGAAACTCTACTACTGCCACCCTGGAGGAGCAGGACACCTTGTCTCATAGGTTGCCAAAACACTGATTTCCTTCTAGGTGTTGACCACTTCTATATCTAAATCTTGCTTGGTTGCATTCATTGGAGTAACTGGATTAAATAACTGTTCTCTACTTGAAAGGGATCCTGTGGATGCAGGCTTTCTAATTCTGTCTGAGAAGGTAGGACTCATAGTGTCGAAAATTATCAAGATACAGAGATGGAGTGCAAAACATATTGGATAGCTATAGGTAACAGATGGTCTCAGAGTAGAAAACAATATTGTATAAGGATGGACATGATTTCTAGGAATACACGCTCTTTTACCAAAACAATAAATGTTTATTTAGAACACTGAAAGACTTGCTTTGATCATATATGTAGCTATTAAGTGATCAATTATTTATCAATTGTGACACTGTAATGAGTGTTGGTGGCACAAAGCTACAGACACCATTCTGAACTACTGTCAATATAGCATACAAAGTAGATATATGGTTGTAAGTTCACAGAAACAAGACAAGTCTGTAATGACGGTACACAGATGGAAAATCAGAGGGGACATTTTGTTTGTCTTCATGGGAATGTCATAATTATCTTCAAAAATAAAATTTTGGGGACAGAAGACATTACAATGAAAAAAGTAAACATTCTAAAGGTGGACAAAGGGACAAAAGGTATGTTTTTCTCAGGAGAAATATACAGTTAAAGTTAGAAACCATCACATTGTGTTGAGAATTTTCTTTGCTCGAAAGTATATTTTATTAGATATTAATACAGCCACTCTTGCTTTCTTATTTTTTATCAATGTTTGCACAGTATATCTGTTTCCATTATTTTATTTCAACCTATCTATGCTATTGAACTTGAATAGAAATTCTTGTAAGCAATATACAGTTGAGTCATGATTTTTGTTCTGTTTTGACAATCTATATCTTTAGATTGGCTCCAAACAACAAATGCAGATATTTACAGGATCATGATAGAAACAGACCCTGGCATGCTTTAACCTCAGAATTCCAGTTTCTAATACCACAGCACAGTAAGTATTTCTAATTTTGCTTCATGGCTTGAGAATGGCAGGAAATGACACAGAACAGGAATAAATTATACATCTATCAAATCATTGTCAAGTGCCTACCATGTGCCAGACTGTGATACCTGTTGGAGTTATAGTGATAATCAAAACCTGTACTTGTTGTCAGAAGGCTTACAATCTAGTAGACTATAGTACCAGAGCAAGTTCTGTAGTGTGACTCATTAAACTGTTCTAAATACACATGTCTATTGTCAAGACTTGTCCTAATGATGAGAGATGGAATTGGGATGGGGTTATCAATTGTCTCAATTGAAGAGAGAAGAGGAATTCAGAAGTCAGACACTAGGAAGATAAAACATAAACTATTCCAGGATATATTTTCTTTTTCTTTCATATTTTGGTTGTTAGTCAAGAGTCAAGATATTTTTCTACTTCTTAAATACTCTGTAACAATCCAATTGAAAATGTTCCCCTGATTTATGCCATATGAGGTTTTACATTAAATGACTTAAAATTTCAAAATTAAACTCTAATTAAAACAATATCAAACGTGTCAGTTTTATGTTTAATTTAATATATATACACAAGTCAACCTACTTATGAAAAGGTGTGTCCATTTTTAATGTTTGTATATGAGTTCATATTATTAATATACTGAAAATATCATAGGATTAATTCTGATGATATTTACAACAATTAAAATATAATTTTAAAAAATTTTCCCTACTACTTTAGTGCTTAGGAAGGGTTGAATATTTGTTTAAAGAATTAATTACAGTAAAGCACAGGAAATATAATTTTATGATTTTAATCTTCTGCTTCATTGATTGATAAGAAGCTCAAGTTCTTTTGCTAATACTTTACTCTGACTATCCTCCATCTAACCCGCTCTGTTTTAATTCCTTGTCCTTGGGGCTATGGGTATAAGCCAAAAGTTTGTGCTGAAGATGGAATATATTTTTATTCATTTAGAGTAAAAAAAATAACCCCCCTTTGTTCTATTTCTGGATATATCCTCAGCACTGGAAGACTGCCTTGTACAGAGTAGGCAACTGATTAATATTCTTTGAATTAAATACTTTAGACTTCCAGACCTAAACCTCATGCTACAGGAACAGTTATCAGAAAAGTCTTATATTAGCAGTCACAGGGTATTTTAGCATGGGTAACTAAAGTATAGGTTAATTTCCAAAAGATAAACAACCTACTTTACTTGCATTTATAGCAAAAGGAAGTGATATGATTTAGATAACAAAGCTTACCTACCCTCTAACACTGAGTATTAGTTTGGATCCACCTATTGAAGACACTACAGGGAGAATCAATATCCAACTGAGATCCATTAACGCATTTTGTATTTTGCTGATCACCCCAAAATATATTTATTTTTGTAGAACAATCTTTGGAAAATATTGCAACTAGTCATCCTTATTCATCAACTTCTGAATATTTATATATAACACTTTATCTGAAAAAATCATTACCCTTTATATGCTCTTTTTTATCCCTAGGCACACTCTATAATCTTGGAAAACATCAAAGATCAACATAATAAAGAATTGTAGTATAAACCAACTATTCTTATAATGGTACTTATTTCTCTAATAGACTTGCTATTTGTAACAGATTAGCTTTGAACAACATATAAATTTTGGTAAAAAATATTAAAACAAAATTTATATGGAAGCCATTTTTTTGTTAAAACATACTTTGACTATATTAAAGATAAAGCCACTTTCAGAATAAAAAAAAAAAAAAAACAGTACTAAAGAAGGAGAACATGCTCCCCAGCTGAGCTAACAGCAATAAAGAACATTTTTTCGATTTAGTCATGGCACTGGGAGGTTGAATGACAGTTTGATGGCCTTGGAGACTAGCAGCCTTGACAGAGCCTCTGAGATCTGTCAATCAGGGATGAGTGGACAGGGTTAAGACCTAAGGGCCATGAGAATAAAGGTAATATAATAGAGAGAGCCTTGTCTCAGGAGAAGGACAAAAGTTTCTGCAACACACACATCCCTAAAAGAAGCAGCAATAGATAAGTACAGCAGCTGCCTCATAATGACGGCAGGAATAACCAACTAGGTTATTAAATGCCCCAATTTGTAGGAAGTCCATTTACCTGCACAGGAAAAAGTGTTTAAAATTCAGCAAAATGAATCCTAGGGAAAGAGATGTTTTTAACTCTGTATTTAAAATTTGGGGTGCTTTTGTGTCCATTTTCAAAACAATTGTTATCTTCCATTTTGCCACTTCATATCACTGAAAACAGTGGCTTCAAATGTAATTAAATTACAAAAGAAAAAAAAATTATCTCCACAGCTCAAATCTAAAAGAGTTAATCTTTGAAACATGGTCAGTGTTGAAATGAATATTTCCCAAATGCTCCATTACAGCTAAATACTTGAATTCACACTTTATTTGAAAGAATGTTTTCTGTTTAACGTTTTGTTAAAACTTCTGGATACATTAGAAATTTAAGTGCTTATCAAATTATATCAAGTAAAATTGGCCTCAGACATAATAGAGTTTAAAACTTGACACAAACTGGAAGCATTGCCTCTTGGTAAAACTCTTTCACGGAAAAATGTCACACAAATGTGTTCTTAGAAAAATAAAATGTATGGAGAAAAAATTCATTTGTTTTTATTTATTATACTTATAAGCTCTGAATACAGATGGAGAACTCGAATCTTTTATTAATTAAACCAGTTATGTTTGGATTTATCACTAATTGTTTTAAAAACTTAAAATTAATAAATATATATTTGAAATATTCTAAACTTATAAAGAGTCTGAAATAAATTTGAAATATCTATATTAATACAAGCTCGTAAAACTTTAATAAGTACAGTGCTTCATAGGCGACTCAGAAAGTAATGAACATATTAGTATTTTAGCAACTTTAGCTATTTAAAAAATTAATCCACTCACATATAAAAAGAGTAAAAATAGTACTGAAATATTATTTTTTTCTATTAATCATTTACGTTAATCTAACTAATATTTTTAAAATGCTGACAAGACCCTCTGTCTTAGAACTGACAATTTTTAGCCTTGCTTCCTAACATTCTTGGAAGCTTTATGATGATTGATTTTGTAGTGAATACAAAAAATAAATGATGCAGGCTCTTTATGCTTTCCAAACCAACCAACCTAGTACTTAAAATTAAATAGCAATTTCAACAATAAAATCTATTCAAAGGTTACCCATCAGTTGAAATTACTTTAAAAATTTAATGTTTCTTTTTCCAGTGACCAGAGATTTCTTGCTATTCTTGAGCATGTACTACCCTTATTCATTTTACTGACTGCTGTTTCTCCGTTCCTTATTCCTGCTCTTTTAATCTTGGTTCCCCATCACTATGGATGATTTCAGGTATCTGTTTTCTTCCATCTTCTCTTCATTTATTCTCTCTCTATTCCTAGGGGCTTTATGAAACCTCATCTTAATCAACTACACACATACAAGTGTGGTATTTTAATCCAATTCTGACCCTACCTACACCCAGGCTGATCAACAAGGCTGGGAAAACACACAGAATTATTTAAACTGTTCTCACTTTAAATTAATAATCACAAGCTTCCAGTGGAATGGAGTGATCACAAAACTCCTCCCCAGTCCACACACTTGTGCTGTCCTAAAACATTCTATACTTTCTCCCCAAACTTCACTCTCACCTTACGATATTGATCTCTACCTCACTGGGAAAAATCAGTCAAAAGAGAACTTTCGAAATCTCAAACCACCACCCAGGTCTTCCAAGGTCACCAATATTCATTTTTATTAAATAGTATCATCCTCATTCATGGTACTTTTCATAGCCTTACCCTGCCTTTGTTTTTTTTCGCAGCATTTTCATCACTTTCTATCATAATGAATAATTTACTTATTTGTGTTGTTTATAGTTTGTCCCCATTTGCTCTATCTCCCAGTGCCTAGAATAGTGCCTAGCTCATTCTGACCCTCAATAAATATGTGTTGAAGTACTTATCCATATAAATAACTTCTATATCTGCACTTTAAGACCTTGCTTATGTTCTAATTCTGAAGCCCTGTTATTAATCATCCACCTGCTGGAAATGTAAACTTAGTTAAATACTCATCAACTTATGTTATTTATATATTATTCATTGAAAGTATTATTTATGATTGTCAATAGCTAGTTATGACAAGTAATTACTGGTTAATAATTGGTATTGATGGTCTTTATTCATCATTTATTTAAATTATTCATAAATCATTTGATGTAGAGCCAAGACTATTTTTAATATGATTTCATTAATTGGAGTCCTATATGAACTTCCTAACTATGTCTAAGATGCGTTATCTATGAGTTTCTCTTTCAGGTTCCTTAAAGAAGAGTTAGACCTATTTCAGTTGCATCATTGGCAGTGTTTTCTGCCACCTATGAAATCGTCTTTTTTCAATATTTTCTGAGCCAGCTTCTCCAACTGCCTATTCCATTCTTTTAGTTACACATTTTTTTCCAACAGTTTTAAACTAAGGTATTTTTTTAAAACATCTGAAACCAAGACTCTTCTAGGTTATTATGAGTTTTGCCTAGTTTTATAGTTGCCCTGCTAATTCCTAACTAAGACAATAGATTTTCCTTCCCTTACACTTATCGAGGCCATCAAAAGCATAAAAACTGCAGCTCTCTTTGCATACACATTTTATTGGTTTAGGCAGTGTCTAATGAAATAATATAATTAAAGCTGTAAAATAAACTGACATTAAAAAGTTTAAAAACCAAGAAAACTGACTGAATTATTTTCCTATTGCTGCTGTTTCAAATTACAAGGTCAGCAGGGCAGCATCTTCTCTCATCTCTGACCTTTTTTTTCTTATCCTTTATCTCTCTCACTTTGGCCCTCTGAATTCCATTTTATAAAGGTCCTGGTGATTAGACTGCACCCATTTGGATAATCCAGGATAAATCCTCTTATCTCGAAATCCTTAAATCTGTGAAGTCCTTTTGCCACGTAATACAATATATTCAAAGGTTCTGGGGAATAGAATATGGATATCTTTGGAACCATTATTCTGTCTACCATACTGACCATAAATTTCGTCTCTTAGGAACAAAATTACACCCAGGTATTGCTCAGTAGAGAGTAACCTGCAAGTGTCCAGTGGTAACAATGCTTGAAGCATCAGTAGAAAAGTTTTAAAGAGGGAAAGGAGAGTGTCATTGATCTGCAAAATCTGCTAAATAGAGGTCTATTAAAATATTCTCCTCTGAATGTCTATTACACTTTATCTTTCATGTTTGTCCAATTAACATCAAACTATGAATTTTCCATGTTAATAAACAGAGCTGCTATCATATTTTCAATATTAAAAGTGAAACAATTTATTTAATCATTTCTGTATTGATAAGATTTTATATTTTCCAGTTTTTTTTTTCTTTTTGCAATCAAGGGTACAATAAATATCCCTATACATCTTTCCTTGGTCAAACATGTATATATATTTTTCTGAGACATAGTCTATAGAATTCTACTTCAAGTGCAACCAACTGATGAAAAATTAAGCTAATGTTATCACTGGATCCAGACAAATAGTTCTCGCAAATGACTAGGGCAGTATACATTTCCACCTCTACCTTAACATGCCTTTGCTACACACTTAATAAAATTTTATTTTTTCTCAATTTAATTACTGAAAAATATTTCATTGTGTTTTAATTCACTTTTCTCTATTAACTAGTGAGGAAGGAAAATTTACATATTTAAGTGCATTTAAATAAGAATTTCTAAGACTTTGAAAGTCAAAGTAACTCAAAATAGCAGTGTATAGCATTGTTGTAGTGCTGCCAGAACCCGTCCTGTAGCACCTGCATCTGATGTTCACCAGTAGTAGTAGCCAAGAATGAAAAGTGGATCTCAGTCCAATAACCATGATAGGGCAATGCCACGAGCAGTTATCAGCAGGAGAAGAATGCGCTCAGCAGACTCTGTGGCATCATCTTGGCACAGTTTCCCACAATCTGAATTCCTGTGATTCCTTACCATTTTCTCAGAAAGATTCTCCAGGTAACTTTACAGTTAATTCCAAATTATTCAACTGACTCTATCAGATATCCAATAAATAAATACACACACACACACACACACACACCACACATTAAAGTGACCTAAAGTCAGTTTCAGTTGCTTAGAGGTAAGAAACCTATGTAAATTATTTATTTTCCTCACATGTAATACAGGGCTCATATACTAGTAACCTTAAGGGTTCTAGTGAGGATTAAAAGAAAATATATGCAAATCCCTTAACACAGTGTTTGCCAGTAAAAATTAACATATTTTAATATCAATTTTCATTGTTTTAATTCTAACTCAAACAATTTACACAGGTCATGAGAGGAGTAACGGGTCTAGCGACATAGCATAGGACCTAGTATCCATTAAGTTTTTAATAAATAGAAGGCCCTTTACTGTTTCATTCCTTCAACACCTATTTATTGAGGGCTTACTGTGTGCCAGAGTCTTTAAGGTACATGGGATGGATTAGGGTGCATGTGAGATAAGAGTTCTGCAGGAGACATATAATTAACAATTAATAACAGAAATAAGTCAATCACACAGTACTGCAGAAGGTTAATGTGCAATTCTACTAGGTTAATGTGTATAGCTTAGCTCAGGTTAAGGAAGACACGGAGTGTCAGAAGGGGAAAACGGGCCGGTGGCATTTGCAATTTTAAATAATCTTGATAGGACAGGCCTCAAGGGTAGATGATATTTGAGATTACTGGGAAAAAGTGAGGAATTTTGTCATGGGGATGTCAGAGAGAAAAAAATATTCTAAAAAGGATAAAATTAATGCAAAATTGCTAAAATTTGCCTGGTATGTTAAGGAATTGTTGCAGACTTTTTCAAGTGCAGTTCAATTTGTGGAAAAACATATCTTAAAAAAATTTTATTCATTTATTTATTTTTTGGCTGCATTGGGTCTTCATTGCTGCACGCGGGCTTTCTCTAGTTGCGGTGCTCAGGCTTCTCAATGTGGTGGCTTCTCTTGTTGTGGAGCATGGGCTCTAGGTGCATGGGCTTCGGTAGGTGCATGGGCTTCGGTAGCTGTGGCTCACAGGCTCTAGAGCACAGGCTCAGTGGTTGTGGCGCATGGGATTAGCTGCTCGGCGGCATGTGGAATCTTCCCACACCAGGGATTGAACCTGTGTCCCCTGCACTGACAGGTGGATTCTTAACCACTGCGCCACCAGGGAAGTCCCTGGAAAAATATTTTTATGGCAGCGCAGGTATGACAACTACATCTAACTTATTTCATATTAAATATAATCAAAATGGTTTTCCTAAAGAATAGCCATTAATCATTTAATTTAGATCAGTAAGTAAAATTGCTTACAAGCGAGTTTTGCTTCTCATTTACCTAATGTTGGTATGCAAGTCTTATAGATATTGGACGTCTTTTGAGACATAAATCAGGATATTTTCTGAAAGCTTCTTTTTTTCGCTTATTAGGTAATTTGGAATCTGTTAACAACTAAAATTCCCAATAATATATAATAAAAAGAAATATTAGTTTAGGCTGATTTTTATTCTCTTCTTTCCTTTCCTTTGTTTTCCTTCCTATTTCTAGTATTTCTTGGAACCTTGATTAAATGATGTATCTTAAATTAGTCTGTCAATACTGAAATAGTACAGTGTTTTTAATTCAGAGATGTAATTAATTACTTTATTGACCATAATCATAATAATTGGGAATCAAAAACATTTCTTCATATATTATTACATATAGTAATATTTATATTACATAAAATATGTTGATTCTTTTACTTATAACAGCCAAAACCACTGCTTCTCAAACTTTAATGTACCCAAAAACTAATAAAAAGATATTATCAAAAAATACAGATTCTCGTTCAGTAGTTCTGAGATAGGACTTGAGATTCTGAATTTTTAGCTTCTTCATAATGCCAGTGGTCCATAGATCATACCATGATAGTAATGGCCTCTCCTACGCATTAAGAGATATTTTGGTATATTAGAAATTTATGAATAATTTAGTACACATATAATATATTAATAAAGAATATAATGTTCCATGACAGTTCACAGTGATTAAAAAGCGAGTATTTTCAACTCTGAATATATAAAAATGAGATATTCCAATAAACATCATTTAGCTTCACTGCAGAGATAGTGATTTTAAAAAGATGTCTGGAATAAACATGGTAACTGCTGTAAAAATCTAACATCAGAATACAGTAAAATGTACATACATTTTTATTTTTAGTTGATAATCAATTAATAGAAACCTTGTTAACCGACTATTAACACTGCTATTTTCTAAAGTATGTAAGAAACATGGAAAGGTAATGTCAACAGTGTCTATTTTTGCATCTTAGAAATTCCTTTGTTAAGCCCCAAATTAATTAATTGATTAATTAATGCAATCTACAAAATAACTTCTGATCTCATTGAGGTTTTAATCTAGGCCAATAAATGATTTTCAGAAGGGAAAAAAATTACACATCATCTATGTAAATGCACATACAGGGTATTCACTCAAGATAAGGACAATAAGACAGCTATATCATATATCTTTATTCTGTTTAAAATTGAGCTGTAAATGTTCATTTTATACCAAATAGTAGCATTTTATTTTAGCATTTACGTTAAAAAGATGCAATAATGCAATCAGTTGTTAATTATTTTGAGTAGTGGCTGTGCTTTCCATTCATGGCTTGATATATTAATTGGCAAATTGTTTTAGCAGCATATGTCTGGTTTTAATTATATTTCACTAACTTATGGGGATGAATTGTTATTTAGAAACGCATAAGATCTAGTTCACAGAGTAGTTCATTAGTCCATAAATAACCACAGTTATTTTATTTTGCCTTGACTTTACAATATGACTGTTTATATCTCTGTTTTTATTTTTTTAATCCTATGACACTAGACTATAAACTACCTAGAAGGTTATGATTTTTTTGCATGGACTTTCCACATATATTTTAATAATACCAGGAAAAGTATAATTCTAGAAAACTGAAGTACCTCAATAATAGTCTTCAACTGAATACATCAAATGATGTTAACTTTCATTTTTTCCCCCTTTATTATACAGTGTTCCATGTCTGTATCTGTCTCCTTTTGGAGAATGCTCCATCTTTCCAAGCCATTTTCCAAGTTGCTTAATATCTTAATTTCTTAATTACCATGGCATCCCAGACAGTGTGCTATGCAAACTTTCCCTCAGGGCAATGGCATTTCTTCAGCAGAATAAAATGTGTTGTATATCTATCCATTAAAATATAAAGCCTGCAAAAAGTAAATTTTCTTATGAAAAATAATTAATAAAATGATGCTAATGATGAATGCTTGGAACCTCTGGTATAGCGCAAGGAATTGTTATCTATCTTATTTTTGTCTCCTAGTCCCTGCTTACTCAATCAAAAAAATATGCAAGACAGTGGAGTGAATTCCTATGACACTAAGAAGTGAGGGATAAAATGCATTATAACAGATTTCTTTCCAAGTTCACAAGATATCCTGACTCTATTCTTTGGTCAAGATAAGTGTCCAGGCACTCATTACAGTAAAATTATAATATTTACTGCCAAGAACGTACTAAGCATCTAATTTTCACCTATATTTTACAAATACATTAACTAAGACAGACTGGAAGCAATTTACTGAATAGTGCATTAGCAGTTTTAAAAACAAAGCTAAGATTATATTAAATTTTCCAGACCTCTACTTTTCCCATTACACTTTAGAAGATGGGAGTACAAAATTAAAAGAACACAGATTTTTTTATCCTAGATTTTATTAGCTCTTTGTATACTTGACTAAATGGTTTTCAAACTGTGTCATTCAAAAAAAAATACAGGCCTCTTGTCTAAAATATTTGAGAATCCAATCTGATGTAATTCTTGATAAGAGAAGAGCACATTTTCTACACTTTGACCATAATGATTTAACAGTAAATGCTTTTTTCTTTTAATAAGAACACTTCATTGTCCAAAAACTGTAGAGTATTAACAAATTTGAATGAAAATATATGTTGTGTTTGTCCTTTACTGTGAATGGTACACTATTCTTACTTAATCACCAATATAAAAGAGACTGAGGTTTAAATAAAGTCAGAAAATGAGTTAATTTTATAGTTTAGCTCAACCAAGAGAATAGTTAGTCTTTGCCTTGTATTAATATTAGATACAATGTATCAATACAAACATTTATCGAAACCTTGAAATAATTATCCAGTACCATCCTAACTCATTTCAACATTGAAAAAAATATTAATGACTCTGTGTTTGAAAACTCATAAATTACACAAAGGTTTAACCTTTATGAGAGAGAAGGTAGGCATTCTCCTATATGTAATCTTCCAAAAATTCACTTTAGAAAAACAAAATAATTTATTTGCCCTTGACTGAACCTAAATTTTAATTATGGAATATATATAAGGGGAAAATACTGCTTTAACAGAAGGCATGTTTATGCACTTAGAAATAAAACAGGATATAATAAGTGTTATTTTCAGATCTTAGAGAAAATGAACAGAAAATCAAATCACAAATGCAGGTGAAAGATAAAATTCCTGGATAAAAAGAATTCTCAAAGGATTCAACAGCATACAGAATTCCAACTTATAGTGTATTTTAAGTTTTTTCTTAGTCATATTTTTTTTGTGGTCCATATCTTGCAATTTTCTTTTATTTTAAAGAAATTGCCTAATGAACTGCTTTATCATTTCCTTCCTGCCTGCCTCTTTAGTTCTTTCTTATCCTTTGCACATTGTTATTCATTTTAGTATATTTTTGTTGTAATTTTTGATTTTTGTTTTTTGGTTTTCTAAAACAGAAAACATCTACGTTTGAGTTTAGATATGTAATATAGTAATACCTAAAATATCTAAAAACATTTGATTGGGACATATTCATTTTACATGCAAATTTGGAATAAATATTTCTTTAAAAAGTTGATGAAAGAGAAGTTGAGGCTGCTTCAACTAATCCAATATTTGAAACTGGGTCATCATTTTATATCAGTCATAGGTCTTAATCCTTTATTGATTTCAGTAACACTGAAGAAAAGAAACTGATTCATCAATACAAGTAGGCAGAAATAATAACATTTTATACTTGCTTTTTTCTGTATCCTTTACAATATTGACTATTATATCTTAAGAACAAAATAAATTGCCACAGTTTATATTTCCTGTTTGGTAGCAAGCAGTCTCTAGCTAAGTTTTTTATTAAGATTTCATTTCTTTAGAAAAGTTTTAAGTTCACAGCAAAACTAAAAGGAGGGTACAGAAAACTTTCATATACCCCCCACACACCCATACCCCTCCCACACCATTATCAACATTCATCAGAGTGATACATTTGTTACAACTATACTGTAATCTACAATGACACATCATCATCAGCCAAAGTCCATAGTGTATATTACGGTTCACCCTTGGTGCTGTACATTTTATGGGTCTGATCAAATGTATAATGACATGTATCCACAATTATAGTATCATAAAGTATTTTCACTACCCTAAAAATCCTATGTGTTCCATTTATCCACTCCTCCCTCCTGCCAAACTCATGGCAATCACTGATTTTTTTTTTTTTTTTTTTTTTTACTGCTCCATAGTTTTGCCTATTCCAGAATATCACATAGTTAGAATCATCCAGTATGTAGCCTTTTTCAGATTGCTGTCTTTCACTTAATACACATTTAAGTTTCCTCCATGTCTTTTCAGGGCTAGATAGCCCATTTTTGCAAAAGATATATCTGATAAAAGACTGTTATCAAGATATAAAAGAACATTTAAAACTTAACAATAAGAAAACAAACACCCCAATTTAAAAATGGGCCAAAGACCTTAGACACCTCACTGAAAAAGATATACAGAGGGCAAATGAACATATGAAAAGATGCTCCACTATACATGTCACCAGGGAAATGGAAATTAAAACAACAATAAGGGGCTTCCCTGGTGGCACAGTGGTTGAGAGTCCGCCTGCCGATGCAGGGGACACAGGTTCGTGCCCCGGTCCGGGAAGATCCCACATGCCGCGGAGCGGCTGGGCCCGTGAGCCATGGCCACTGAACCTGCGTGTCCGCAGCCTGTGCTCCACAACGGGAGAGGCCACAACAGTGAGAGGCCCCCGTATCACAAAAAAAAAAAAAAAAAAAAAACAATAAGATATCACTACACATCTATTAAAATGGCCAAAATACAGAACACTGACCACACCAAATGCTGGCGAAGATACTGAGCAACAGGAACTTTCATTCATTGTTAGTGGGAATGCAAAATACTACAGACAATTCTGGAAGACGCTTTGGCAGTTTCTCACAAAACATAACATACTCTTACCATAAGACACAGTTGTGTTCCTTGGTATTTACTCAAATGAGCTGAAATCTGATGTCCACACAAAAACCTGCACACAAATGTTTTTGGCAGTTTTACCCATAATTGCCAAAATGTGTAGGTAATAACCAAGATGTCTTTCAGAAGGTGAATGGATAAACTGTGGTACATCCAGACAACGGAATATTATTCAGCACTAAAAAGAAATGCGCTATTATGCTTGCTTTTTATTTTAGTAAATTCATTTAAACACTTGAAAACAAAGGAGCAGAAAATTCATTTTCAAAGTTAAATCCACATAAATACATTGGCATATATATATCCATTAGTAAATTTAATCTGAAGGTGTAGAAAAATAGATTTCTTACTTTTTAAATATCTATTGTTTAGCAAAAAATCATTTTTTCACAAAAACTTTTTTCACATATTTTTGTTAAAGTCTGACACAGAAAAATGTGACTATAAAGCACAATCTTAGATACCACTGCACTTTTACCTGTGAAATAAGTTATTTTTTTAAACTGAATTTCGTAGGTGTTGAGTAAACCATTTTCTATGTAATTCAAGTTATTTGCCTTTTCAAGCAGGTTTAAAATGTGAAATATAGAATTGTCAAATGGGGCTCATTTTGTTTATGAAAATATCAGGAAAATGTGAGTTACCACATTATATTTTAGAAAATATTTATATATTGGGACTGTTACAAAGATCTGAAAATAAAAGAAAATATGACTCTTTGACATACCTGGAATATTTTTCTGGACTCAGACTACATGTGTCAACATGAGTCAGTTTGTTTCCTACGCTCTTCGCTCAGGAAGATAAAACTGTAAATCTATACTGAACTTTATTTTTTGCTTCAGGAATCTCTTGCAGAGAAATTTATCTGAAACAGTAGCCTGCTCAGCTAGACGAAGCATTCACTTATCACACAATATCAATACCTGCTTCAAGACCATCACCACATGTCATATCTATGGCTAATTACAAATTGGAAGATCTAAATTGGATTTTTTAAACCTAGATCCCAAAATCCTATTATAAAAGCCTCGGGCCTCCCTGGTGGCGCAGTGGTTGAGAGTCCGCCTGCCGATGCAGGGGATACGGGTTCGTGCCCCGGTCTGGGAGGATCCCATATGCCGCGGAGCGGCTGGGCCCGTGAGCCATGGCTGCTGAGCCTGTGCATCCGGAGCCTGTGCTCCGCAACGGGAGAGGCCACAACAGTGAGAGGCCCGCGTACCACAAAAAAAAAAAAAACAACAAAAAAACAAAAAAATAAAAAAAAAAAAAAAAAAAAATAAAAGCCTCTTCTGACTTCCCCTTTTTGAGACACTGCTAAGTCTCTATCAAGGTAATGTTCTCCCTCAGTCCCTCACTGCAATGAGTTCTAGAGAAAGCAACCTCCATGCTGGGAAATGTTTCTATCACATGTTTTTTCTACTCCAAGGCTAAAGAAGACTGTTCCGGGTGAGTAAAATTCAAAGCACTATTGCGGTTGAGACTGAAGACTCAGCCATGTAGCATAAATGTACCTAGCTCTGGGCAGTGAGACTTTTTGAATGCTGGAACCCATAAGTTGCTCAGAAAACTGAATGAGCAAATCCTTGCAAAACTGCCCTTGCTAGAGAGAAGGCGTGGCTATGCCTTCTTCTTTGGTTCATTTGTCTCTTACCCCATCTCATCCACGTTGACTCTGTAGACTGCTTTCATTTAAGAAATGGTACTAGACCTGCTCTTTTCTGATTGGGTCAAGTTCTCTGTTACTATTTGATGTGCTAGTTTGTTAGTTTCTCATTAGTCTTTCCATATTAATTGAAGGGCAAGATGGAAGTCTTGAAAAGAATGTGGAAGACAACAGATGTAAGAAGCTACCTACATTTAAGCCTGGGTCAAGGCTAGCCTTTGTCTTTGAGCAAATTAGAGAAAGGTGGCAGGTCTGGGATGGTAAATTAGAAATTGCCCCTCCCCTGGGTGTTATGGCTCAGTTGGAACAAAATATTAACCACGAGCCATTTTTGTTTAGAAAAATGGTCCATTGTCCTTGCAGAGGAGGACACATGACTTGATGAATGGAATCCCTGCTGCATTTTAGTTCACCCCTCAGCAGGGCATCTATGTGCCCTGCACAAACTCATCAACCATATGAGAAAACCTTGAATCCAGTTTGCTATATTTAAACCAAAACCACAATTATAGATACACAACCCCACACTGACATTTATCCAAAGCTGGAGTTTGCATTCCCTACTTGATACATTTAAGGTACAAGTTCAGTTTTAGTGTATACATTTTAACAAGGTCACAAATAACTTTGAACTTTGTTTCATTTAGAACTTGAAACCCAGATTGCATTTTATTTTCCCATTAAATATATTGTTAATTAGTCTCAAAGTCTATAGCATTTTTTTTCTCTCTTATCAGTTCAGAATTACTCCCTTCAGAATGTGGTAAAAGACTGATGTAAATTTAGGGTTATGATCCAATTTTTCTTATAAGAAATCAATACGAAAATTTGTATGAAGATCTTGCTTTTAGTAGGTTTTTTTTTAATTGAAGATTGAGGAGGATTAAAGGTACATCTAAAAGAATTTTGTTGCAACTGAGAAAAAAAATATCAGTTAGATATGTCCCTTATAGTTTACCATATGAATGAGGCTCCACAATTAGTCCCTAGAGGACAGTATCTGTGTCATATCCTCAGTCCCCCCAGTGAATCTTAAGCCCCACAACTCAACTCCAGTATGCATGCCTTAGGTTCTTCCCAAAGTATTCTAGCTCAGTCTCTTTTCATACTTTACTGCCTTTGCTCTTTTATTTTCCAAAAGGAAACTCCTCAAGGGTAATGAGTAAAACACATGAATTTAAGCTCTGCAGAGTCAAATGATCACTACCCACTTTTTCAATGACTCTATGAAGGATATATAATTTGTGATAAATATAAACTGAGAAAAGAAGAATTTAAACCATTCACTTTTATTGCTAACAGACTGGAATAGATTAAGTTTGCATCACCTCTATATGGCTAATTGTTTTGTAGGGAATACTTTTTTGGCTCCATCATGGAACAGGAACAGCAATGCAGTGTGGCTAATTCTGTTTGACGGAAGTCATTTAACTATATGATAATAATTTACCCTATCTTAAAATAGTTTTATTCTCGTCATTGTCCTTCCTCTTCTGTATAAAATTCAACCTATGTTAGTAAGTGCATAAATCAACATGGAAACATTAAAAATAATTACTTCATGTTAATTTCACTTACCAAACATTTGCCACATGTTGAGCACTCTGTGAATCATGCTTCTCCTATGTGACACTTCTGAAAAAGCCAAAATTATCCACCACCTATAGAAAAACCAGAGAAAGCATTTTGAGTGTTAAGTTCTTTGCTGAGTTTAGCTAATTTTACACCTTTATTTTCCTTTTACCCTCATTTACTGACCTAAGAAATTTTTTTTTTGCCATAACATGTATTTTTGTTTCATTTTAAATCCAGCTAAAATATAATCATGTAAAAATAAATAATGCTATGATTTTTTTTATTACTGGCAAACACATTTGTACAGAAACTCCTAAATCACAGAACCTTGAAATGAATTGAGACAACAACAACATCTGCAGCAGAAAAATAATTATTACTATAAAACCTTAATAGCTAGAACCTGTAATTAACCAGCATTCATTAAAGATTTGAATTCACAGAATCGATGTATACATAAGTAGCCATGCGCATTTAGTTTAGGAGAATGTTTCCACAAGACTATTTACTATAAAAAGAAAAATGCACATGGATATAAGCCATTGTAATAGTATTTATATATAATTCAGCACATGGTAAATGCACATAAAGAGTCCAAGTAGTTAAATCATTTTGTTATAATGGAATGACATCTGTGTTATATAAAACACCATATTCATTGTCTGCCAGAATATTTTTTGTTTATTCTTTTTTCAGTTTTCCTGTTTGTTATTCTGTGACAAAATTATATGACAGCTATAATGGCGTGGCAACCAAAATCTTAAAGGCTTTCTCAGGAAAAGAAGAGATACTAGTTTGTGATAACAAATGCTTATTACTCTATTTCTGATTTATAAAGTGAGACTGATGTGAAATTTTTTTCTCAAAGTGACAAATATCTCTGAATTCTCTAAAACTATTCAAAATATGTCAAATACTTATTAAATATTTAGTAACATGTTAAGTAAATTCTGACCATTTTTCAACAGAAATTTAGTGATAGTTTACTCAACATGTCTAGAAACATTGACTTAACTCTAATTGGAAGGGGAACAATTGCAGAGTCTATTAATTTCACAACTGAGTGTTATTTGTATGGATTTTGGAGTCATAAAAACTTAAGAAAATTATCCTTTGTGACACTCTGTTGCTTTATCTATTATCTGATGATATTTAATCCATCCTTATAAGGTTTTCACAAATACAGGCACCCTGTGTTTTTTAATGACACTATAATAAATGCTTGAGACTGTATAAGATGCTATAAAACTACTTTCTGTTTTTATATTTAGGTAACTTGCAGATTCATCCTGAGTGAACTGAACAGATTTCTCTGTAATTCTCTAGAGGTAGTGTATCTGCTCCAAATTACTTGTATAATCATGTGCAGGCCCCAGAGTCATCTATTCATTGATTTGATTTACATTTTCTTGCCTCTATGGGTTGTGGTAGGGAGTTACCCTGTGGCAGTGGAACAAAGAATTTGCCAATAACCATATGCACAAGAAAGGAGAAGGTTATAGAAAAAAGTATCTGTAAGTTTGTGGATATTTCCTTGGGTTTCTTGGATACTGGGATATTTCTAAGCTATTCCTCGTAAAACAAATTAACTTTCTGATTCATTTATTTCCTGATCCTGAATAACTAATTTCTGCATATGGTTACTTTGGGAATTATATTACAAACTTAGGAAACTTCTTCCCTCACTTCTTTCCTAGGATTTTGTTGTTCTAATTTTTCTTTTCCCTTTTGATGAAGAAATATGTATAATACTTTTAAAATATAACATGACCATTGAACTAGATATCAACAGATTATGTTCAAATTCTGGCTCTATACAGCTCTAAAGTATATGATACCAGACAGATTACTTAAAAGTGAGGAACAGTTAAATAAATATTTATAGCCTATTTCACACAGTTGTAGGCATAAAGTTTGATATATATGAACACTTCTAGAAGATGGACTTGTACACTGTAAGTATTCATTAAAATTTAGTAATTACAGATCTTTATTTACAAATAATTTTAAAACTATTACCCCAAATTTCTGATTGTAGAATTCTTGTCCCTATTGTGACTTTAAATTCTTAAGTTTTCATTCTGTAAGTAAACTCAAATCCTTCCGTTTGTAAGAAGAAACATATACAGATTACCATAGATTGGGGGGGGTATTTTAAGGGCATATAGGCAAGTTGTTACTGTAGAATATTTATTTAGATTTATCCTATAGATGCCACTCCCCTTCTGATACAGGTTTTCTTTGTCATCACTTCTTGTCTATTCCACCTCTTTTATCAACCTAGACTCTGTCCCTATCCTTGTTTCTCAATTACAGATATCCCAGGAAGCAGGGTTTTTCTTGCTGGATAATCACTATATATAGGCATATATAATCACATATATAGGCGAACTCTTCAAGCTAAGTGTTCTTCCTCATAAGTGACACTAAGCAGGCTAAGGGTGGATGGCACTGGAAGGATTACATCTCTAATTCAACATTGGAAGGGTATTATCTCTAATTCAATCAACTTGGACAAAGTTAGCAGAATCAGATGTAAGGAAGCTAAAGATCTATCTGAGCAGGACCACCTTTGACTGCTTGCTGAGAAGGTATCTTTGCATATTGAAGACTGCTATTCCCACTAGCAGAAAAGTAGTTCAGACAATACACATTTTATAATTTTATGTAAAATTTTTAGTAAAATTGCATTGCAACTTTTCATGGATTAATGATGATACAGATCTACTTAAATAAATATTTCTATGGAAATAATTTGACAAGAACAAGAAATGATGCCAGAGGGAATAAAGCAGGGATAATACACACAAACTCACAGTAGAGGTAGAAAAGATATTTTGTAAAATTTATTACATGAATCTAAATTTTATCTAAATAGTATTACCATGATGCATAAGCACATTTGCAAAAGGTTTCCCTCAGGATAACCATATTCTGAACCATAATATGAACCGTGTTCATATGTCAAGAATACTGCAGAAAGATTCATGCATCAGGAAAAAAAATCATACAGAAAAAGTTAAAAGATCACTAGATCATTTTTTTCCTTAAAATTCAGAAAACTACTGTGCTTTACAACTACTTATAGGTTTCACGTTTTGGTAACAACAATGTGGTAGGCAGAACAATGCCCCCCCCCAATAAAATAAAAAATTAACAGTCATATTCCTCATAGTGAATATTCTGGGTAAAATAAGAATTACAGTTGCAGATGGAATTTACGCTGCTAATCAGCTGAGCTTAACATGGAGAAATGAGCCTGGGTATTCCAGGTGAGCCCAATATAAGCACAAAGGTCCTTAAAAATATTGAATACAAGAGGGAGGCAGAAGAGAATCAGAGAAAGAGATGTAAAGATGAAAGGAAGTTGAGTAAGAGTGAAGGGGTATGAGAAGAACTTGACCAACCATTTCTGGCTTTGAACACAGAGGAAAGAGGCCCCAAACCAAAGAATGCAGGCAGTCTCTAGATGCTGAAGAAGGCAAGAAAAGAGATTCTAGCTAGAGGAGATTAAGGTTACAGATGGAATTACGGTTGCTAATAAACTGACCTTAAAATAGGGCCAGTAGCCTGGATTATCTAGGTGGGCAATGTAGGGAAGGGACATTTAAAATTGACTATTGATAAGTTAATACAAAAATGTGGGTGACGCAATTCTGCACGAAATCGTTTTCATTTTTCATAGACTTCTCAATTTAAAAAAATTACAAAATACCAAGATGTAATTGAATAGATATTAACTGAGTATTAAAATCAAGATTCTAGTGCTTAGAAAGCCCAAAGCCAGGTAAGTATAAATGCATAAGTTAATATTTAAAGTTTATGTATTTGTATGGAATAATTGAGATTTATAGCATGCAAGTGAGAACAAAAACTCATCAGCCTTATTTTAAAAGGTCAAAAACTGTGCTATTCACCCCTTCAAAGTCAAATTAGGGGAGTACTTTCTTTTTAATCGTTTTATGAAATTGCTGTATATTTCATTTCAGGCCTTAAAACATATGGCAGAATTTAAAACTTATTTTAAAACTTAATTTAAAACTTAAAACATATGAAGAATTTTCTTCTTCATCCTGACTAATTAAATCCCTCCCTTCTTTAATATGCACTGGAAGTTTATGTCATAGAGGAGTCACCAATAGTTTATTCCTTGGATCACCTTAAGGTCCACCCAGCAGTACTCTAATACTCAATTTAAACATACATTAAAAATGTTTTCTTTATAATGTAATTGGAAGGAATTTTAGCTCAGTTAATGAATTGAAACTCATTCATGGTACAGACATGATTGTTCTGCCTCCCTTTAGTTTGTAGACTTTATTGCACATATCACCTGCTTAATACTCACTTTAAGATGTCTAGGAGTTTGGATTGTCAACTGGATTTCAGAAATTAATAATTGTTGACTTGTAATATTTTTTCAGCTTTATTAAGGTATAAATGACAAATAAAATTTTAAGATGTTTAAAATGTCCTGGAATTTTGTTTGTTGGGAGCTTACTGACTACTGATTTAATCTCCTTACTAGTAATCAGTCTGTTCAGATTTTGTTTCTTTATGATTCGGTGTTGGTAGGTTATATGTTTCTAGCAATTTATCTATTGCTTTCTAGGCTGTCCAGTTTGTTGGTATATAGTTGTTCATCCTCATATCTTATGTTCCTTTGTATCTGTGTGTGTGGTAGCAGTTGTAATGTCTCGCTTTTTCATTTATAAATTAATTTATTTGAGTCTTTTCTCTTATTTTCTTGATGAATCTAGCTAAAGGTTTGTCTATTTTGTTTTTTTACAAATTGTGATATTATTAATATATATTTATGATTTCTGAAATAAAACTTGTAAATTGTTAACATTTGGAATGAGCTGAAATAATGGATTTATGTCTTATCTTTTAAATCTTGTCTCAGATCAAGCTCTTCCAAGGGCTAATGAACACAAGAACCATCAAGATTAATACAAACATTCTGACCTCACAAGTAAACACAGATGAAGGTCCCACAGGTCACTCAATAAGGAAGAATACATAGCAAAAATGATGAAACATTCTGTGCTTTGTTTCTGGTTATTTTTCAAGTGAACTATACAATTTTAAGTCTCTGCAATTCAGTTTGTATTTGTGTGCAATAGGAGAATTGAATATTATGCAAATTATTATTATACCTCCAAAAGTTCTTATACCAATGGCAATAATAGGCATCATCCATGCCATTTAATATTTAGATTAATTTCATGTAATTGATTCTTGGTACTTTTTTTAAAATATAAATTTATTTATTTATTTATTTTTGGCTGCGTTGGGTCTTCGTTGCTGTGTGCAGGCTTTCTCTAGTTGTGGCTAGCAGGGGCTACTCTTCAGTGCAGTGTGAGGGCTTCTCATTGAGGTGGCTTCTCTTGTTGTTGAGCAGGGTTTCTAGAGCACAGGCTCAGCAGTTGTGGCGCACGGGCTAGGTTGCTCTGTGGCATGTGGGATCTTCTTGGACCAGGGCTCTTTTTTGTCCTAGTTCTGTAAAAAATGTCACTGGTAATTTGATAGAGATTGCATTGAATCTGTAGATTGCCTTGGGTATATGATCATTCTAACAATACTGATTCTTTCAATCCAAGAACATGGTATATCTTTCCAGCCGTTTGTGTCATCTTTTGGTACTATTACTCGATATATACATTTTCTACTCTCAAATAAATCTTAAACTATGGATTAGTCTCAAGTTAATGTTTTCTTTAAAGTAAATATAACAAGTCTTTGAAAATGTAAAACAAAATTATTGTTAGACAACAACTTTATTTTATATTTTTGGAAAGCAAAAATAAATAAAACTGATAATGTACAGTGAGCCCCATCACAATGAAATCTCAGTCATAGACAATGCTATCCATCTATTAATATCTCCTCTCTTTTGCGTGGGTTTGTGTGTGTGTATGAAATAAAATTCAAATGTGTAAATAAATAACCATATATATTCAAAATACATTCATATGAAACTAAGTATCTACACATATGTAAAGGGAAAGAATAATTATATCATCTACTGTGTCAGATGTTTTGAGTTTTATATGATACAGTCACTTAGTTACCCATCTTTTCATCACACTTCGTATTTCCAGAATATTTTATAGTGTAATCCATCTAAGAGATGAACACATGTTTGTGAATGACTGAATGGTTATTAAGATTGGTGAAATTAAGCCATTCTCTTTTCAAGAATTTTGTAGACTATGGTTTATGAAAATCTCTCAGAAAAATACAATGTGATGATAAATAAATATATTCAATAAAAAAAATAAAATCAGAAGAATTTTAGAAAAATACCCATGATTCAATATTGAAAACATAATTGAAAACAAGAAATGCACATATTTGCCTTATGTTTGCCAATACTTGTAAACCAAAACCTGTTACTTAAGAAGCATATGTAGAAAGATGCAAAATTATAACATCCACGAAAGTGAGAATTACAAAAATATATTTACTTTCAATCAGGGAAACAGGAAAGCTTATTTTGGTTTGAAAAAAAAAACACACACACAGTTTTACACGAGAATTAATATGCCCTGTTCTGACTTTAGGTGGTATTGAGATTTGAATTTTAAAACATGTATGATTCAAGTAACCACAAGCAACAAAATACACATTAGTGTCAATCCTTGTTGATAACACTAGATAGTGCCAACCGAATCTGAGAGTAAAATATCTTTCAATGAACACACCCTCATCTCAGGCAACAATGATGTCCATAGGTAAAGCTCCACCAAAAATGAATTGCTAATTCTAAATTATAATGCACAAAAGGAAATAATTTATCATGAGAATAAGCTAAAACAGTTAAGTGGCAAGGGTAGATTTACAGGAAACTTAATTATGAATAATACAGTATAAAATAATACAAGCATGCTTTCTGTGATTAAATGAACAATATACTTTCAAAGTAATCTAGACATATTTGAGAAAGATCTAACTAGAAAGTCTTGCAATTAGAAGAATAACAATACAACTAAAATATAAGCTCAGTGATGGACATAAAACAAGTTACTTAGATAATCTGTGTACCCGAGTATATATTTTAAGTTACATGTATGTGCATCTATATTTGTATGGATTTATAGATATAGATAAAGATAAGAGAACAGGTCAGAGAAAGAAAGATATGGAAAATATGGAGAGAAAGAGACATGGGGAATACATTAAAACAACTGAGCATGAGTTATGGAAGATGCAAACAGAAAAGAATGAGGAAAATAATGAAGTAATAATGACCAAGATTTTTTCAGAACTGATGAAAACATGAATTCAGATTTAGGAATTCCAACAAAACCCAAGAGAAGTATGGAAACATAACCCTAATGACAAATAGAGTATATTAAAGAAGTTGGAGGGGCTTCCCGGTGATGCAGTGGTTAAGAATCCACCTGCCAATGCAGGGGACATGGGTTCGAGCTCTGGTCCAGGAAGATCCCACATGCTGCGGAACAACTAAGCCCACATGCCAAAACTGCTGAGCCTGCACTCTAGAGCCCATGAGCCACAACTACTGAGCACACATGCCACAACTACTGAAGCCCATGCGCCTAGAGCCAGTGCTCTGCAACAAGAGAAGGCACTGCAATGAGAAGCCCACGCACCACAATGAAGAGTAGCCCCCGTTCGATGCAACCTGAGAAAGCCCGCGCACAGCAACGAAGACCCAACGCAGCCAAAAATAAAATAAAATAAATAAGTAAATAAATTTATAAAAAAAAGAAGTTGGAAAGAAAAGTAATAAATAGTAGACTGAAAGATGACGCTTCAACTCTAACAATAAATGCAGAGTAATAGCTTCAAAATGCAGAGAGAAAAATTTGCAACAGAATCTGTTTTATTCACCTGATCTATGACTCCACACTGAAAAATGAAATACATTTTTAAGTAAAAATAAATAAATAAATAGATAGATAACTTATAACAAACATGTCCTCAATATAAGAGACTATAAAGTCTGTACTTACAGAAGAAAGAATTTGAACCTAGAAGACTCAGCTGCAAATAGGCATAGTTAAAAAAGATAATGGCAATTATGTAAAAATTCTGAATGCTTAAAACAATGAAAGTAGCAATAATGAAACTGTAAATAAAAATACAACTGAAATACTGGATAACAGTAATGGAAAGACACAAAGGTGACCAGAATTAAGGCTTTCACAGAATCTTGGCATACCTGCAAGGAGGCAAGAGACAATGATAACTGTGTATGCTAAAGGGTATGTGATATAATGATAGAAACAGAATGTTTAACTTTCAAATCATACAACTAACTCTCTATATTATGAGGGTAAATAAAAATATTTTAATATAGCTATACTATTTTGATGAACACTTAATGAAGCATTTATAATGCTAAGATGTACCATATGTAGTATCTAAGGAACTAGCACTCTCAGATGTTCAGTGTTAGGGACAACAAGTGCTGAATCTTCTAATGTATGAAAATTGTACCATAATTATAGATGAAATAAATCCCCTGAATCTATGCTAATTATTCTCACATAAGTTAAATGTAGAAATTGAATCTATTTTACTTGCTATGTAGAAGCTATGCAATGCATTTTTGACGACTAGAATATTTTCTATTTCCCCACTTGGTAAGAAATATGGATTGCTTTTCATTTGATTAACCTAATGTTTTTTCTATATTTAATTTTTTTATAGAATATGAAGATTATGCAATCTTATACAGTTTGCTTAACAAAGATAAAAGGAGCTCTTTTAAGTGTCAGAAAATGGCAAAGTCAACAGTTTTCACAGTACTGAATTGCTAATTAGTGAGTTTTTCTCCTGCATATATAACAATATCACTTTTAACAAAAGACCTAGGTAAGAAATATTGCCTATAGTAGGAAAGTTCCAAAAGTTTAGACCTAAGTTTTCCAGTCCCTACAAATGTTTAGCTTATAAACAAGTGTAATTAGATCTGATACTTGGTTTCCTCAAAAGAGGTATAAAACATGTACAATATTTATCTCATTTTGGAAAAATATATTAAAATTGTATGTTAAGTCTGTAGCACTGTATCTGACACAAAGTAAGTCCTCATTAAATGATGGCTACTAGAATAAGTTTTCCAACAATTATTTTATAATTTCATAGCTGATTTTTATCACAAGACTCACTTTGACATCATTTTTCCTTTTTTCTGGAAAGTTCTAATTTTTGAGAAAAATATCAATATACCTAAATATTATTAAGGTTGGGAAAAATCATGCTTTGTATACAAACAATTTAAACTTACATTCCTCTGTGTGTGTGTGTGTCTGTGTGTGATTAAATTGTCTGTATATTCTCCTAGCTTTTCTCAGATTCTCCATGCTAATTTTCTCTTTACTCACTTGTTTCTAAATCAGATTCCAGTTTCATCTGGTTGTTTGTATGAGTTTAGAAACATTTTTTTGTGTGTCAAATTTGTTTAGGAATTTTTTTTTGGCAATAAAAGCCCTAAGCTTGCTATAAAGGATTATATAAGATTTATTTTCTAGTAAATAATTTAATAAGTTGACTATGTGTGAATCATTATAACAGAAAAAGGAGCAGGGAAATTTTTGATATGACTCATAAAGGTAAGAATAAATACTTTTGAATACCTAAAAAGAAATGGTTATTTGTCAAATCATAACACTTGAAAAAAAATCAGAAGAGTGCAAGTGAATCCAGTTAGAATTTTTGCCAAGACATTCTTAACATACATTTAGAAAAAATGAAAAAAACTGACTTAATAATTTGGACAAAGTACATTCATACAGAAAGTAAAGGAAAAAAACCCCAAAAAACAATTATTATCACCAAAAATTCCCAAATATTTAGGAACATACCAGAATTGTTAAGAAAATATTTGTCTAAAGTAATAAATATTTTGATAGTTTTTAAAGGTCATCAGAATTATTACCTTGGACTTTTAATAATCACTGCATATAATTACATGTATATGTTATAATTTAGAAAATATTTAAATATTTTTGAAAGCAAAAGGTTTGGGAGTGTTGACCATAAGTAGCATAATAATATTATGGCATTCATAGTTTGTAATCTCATATTCATTAGTCAGTATCATGCCCATGACACACAGGAAAATGAAGTTTATCATATAAAAGTTGAGAATAAATTCAGTGATCAATAGCAAATGATCTTCATGATATACAATTCAAAGTTTAAAGCCAGAAGAGCCACAGCTGTACTCGGAATCACACTGTGTGCACAGTAACTACAGTATTGCTAAAGATAATGGAGATTGGCTAGTACTTTTCACATACTGGAAAAAATGGAGAATACTGAGAATTTGGCCCTAACCCAATGTCTTCTCTTTCTTCTATCCAGAGATAGAAGAAGCCACATGAAGGTTCCTATCTTCCCAGACCACAAATTCACTAAGGATTCATTAAAAAAAAAAACTGCATCACTAGACCTAAGCTTGAAAGCTTGCAAGAGCTCCAAGATGGCCCTGCTGACAACGTTATGCTTGGTCATGTGGCTTCAAGACTCCTTCTGCCAATGGGCGGACAATACATTCTATCTGATGTTTGATGATCAACAAAGTTTCTGTGAAAGGCCAGACAGTAAATATTTCAGGCTTTGTGGGCCATATGATCTCTTTCACAACAATTCAAACCTACAGTTGTAGCATAAAGGCAGGCATAAAATATATACAGATGAATGTGATTCCATTCTAATAAAATTTTATTGATGGACTTTAAACATTTAATTTAATTTAATTTTTGCATTTTATCCCATTGATTAAGAAATGTTTAGGAATATAAAAACTATTTTTTTGTGAACCAAAAAAATAAGAGGCAGGCTAGATTTGGCCGGCTGGCAATAGTTTGCCAACCAATGACTTAGGTCACCATGACAATCAGATATAGATAGAAAAGGCCTGACAAAAATAAGTAACAATGCATCTAAGCTGTGCTATGAGCTCAGGAGGAAGGTAATCAGAAGGAAAAGGTCCAACATGATTTATCAGCTACAGAAGAAAGTTTACTAAAATTCTAAAAAAAACCAATTACTTATACATAATGATTAAGAATAGCACAGGTGTTTTCAATGCAAAATCAAAAAAGTATCTAGAAGTAAAATGTATTTTTTAAAATGAAATGACTCAGTGGAACACCAAAGTTTCTTGAACTAAAAGGTTTGCTTTCTAGTTAAAAAATCGATGTCAATTAAAGGAAAGAACAGCTGCCCCTGAGTCCTAAATTATGGGCAAAGTAAAGGAAATATCCTAAAACATAATAATATCCTAAAACAGAATAAAAGGAGATTAAAAATATGAAAATTATGAGGAAAGAGACAAAAAAACCTGGAGTTCAGATATTGAGAATTAATAACTAAATATTAAAAGCCCAGGTAAAAAAGAATTGATAGTAAAAATTAAAAAAATAATGACAACAAATAATAGACACTATTCCTGGGCCAAAGAGAAACCCACGTCTACTTTCTTGAATGCATTGATTTCTAGCAGACTAATCATGAAAGACATGCACATAGACATTTCCTGACAAAAGCCATACATTCCCACCCATTTTTAGGAACTAGAGTAATAATTAAAAATAAAAATGTGAAATATAATGAAATAAAACATACTTTTTAAAATATAAAATTAATGAAAGAAAACAAAAATTAGCAACTTCTCCAAAAATAATTGTCTGTAGAAAATGATGCCATACATTGAGATTGAAATCTTGAGAAGATACAGGTTTGAAGAAAGATTGGTCATTTTCAAAATGCTGAGTTTCAGGTACAGAGAAATAGAAAACAATGTCATGGAATTAGTGATTAAGAAACCATGGGGTAGATAAAAAAATTGGAACTCAACACTACATAATTCTTGGATAAAACTCTGGGAGTCAATGAAATGGCCCTGAAAAACATAGTGCGGTAAAAGAAGAGACAATTCATGAAGATAAAATTTTGGTAACACCACCATTTATGAGTGAGTGAGGAAAAGAAACCAGAAATAAAACTCAAGAAGAACAGGTAGCACAACATGCTAGAGTAGAAATACAGAGATACCACTCTTCTTGAAACAAAAGAATACAAAATTCTGAGGAAAAAACTTTCGGAACAATAATGGTAAATTTTGCCAAAAAGTTCAATTAAGAGAAGTGTTGGGAAAAAAATCAGCTTTCAAAATGTGGAGGGTTTCAATGTAATTAACAAAAGTAATTTCAATGGAGTGCTTTGACAGAAGCTATGTTACTGTCATTTGGAGTGAATAGGTGAAAAGAAAGCAGAGAATATGTAATGTGTATATTTAAGTATCGTGTACTTTAAGATATTAGTATTCTTGGTTTTATGACTAAAGAAACAGTATCGGAAATATCAAGCAACTTTTCACTCATAGCCAAGTAACAGATAGGATTCCTGTATTTGGGAATGATTCCATATATTTTAGCCTTATATTTATTTATTTTCATTTATATTTATTTTATTTTATTTTTATATATTTATTTTAACCATATGTCTAACATTGTAGTGTGTGTGTGTGCATATACCTTTAATCCTAGAAAGGTGCTCCATTATTAAAAATATTAGAAGGTCAATTCAGAAAAATCACTGGAATTCATATTTTTATACTCCAATAACTTCAGCTTGTATATTGTATAAAGACATAAATACTATTTTATTTTTCAACATGTTGGGACTGAAGATATTTATTATTTATTCAACAGTACATTTTAGTTCCTTTTCTCCCCACTAAAAGTGGTAGAAATTATATCAATATTATTTATTCATTTTTTATTAAGCATAAGTATTTGGAGAACATACAAATATGTTCAGATCATTTTTTTTTTTTTTTTTTTTTTTTGCGGTACGCGGGCCTCTCACTGTTGTGGCCTCTCCCGTTGCGGAGCACAGGCTCCGGACGCTCAAGCTCAGCGGCCATGGCTCAAGGGCCCAGCCACTCCGCGGCATGTGGGATCTTCCCGAACTGGGGCACGAACCCGTGTCCCCTGCATCGGCAGGCGGACTCTCAACCACTGCGCCACCAGGGAAGCCCTGTTCAGATCATTTTAAAGGCATTCCTTCATTAGCAAATATTTGGAAAGCCAAACAACATGCTTAATAAATTTATGAAAACTTATTTTTACTTTTTCCTCAAATAAAATTTCATACTTTAAAAAATTTAATGCCTTAAAAAGGAGGCAAGAATATAAAATGTAGAAAAGACAGTCTCTTCAATAAGTGGTGCTGGGAAAACTGGACAGCTACATATAAAAGAATGAAATTAGAACACACCCTAACACTATACACAAAAATAAACTCAAAATGGATTAAAGACCTAAATATAAGACCAGATAGTATAAAACTCTTAGAGGAAAACATGGGCAGAACACTCTCTGACATAAATAATATAGCAAGATTATTTTTGATCCACTTCCTAGAGTAATGAAAATAAAAACAAAAATAAACAAATGGGACCTAATTAAACTTAAAAGCTTTTGCACAGCAAAGGAAGCCATAAACAAAATGAAAAGACAACCCTCAGAATGGGAGAAAATATTTGCAAATGAAGCAATCAATGAGGGATTAATCTCCAAAATATACAAACAGCTCATGCAACTCAATATCAAAAAAAGCCAAACAACCCAATCAAAAAATAGGCGGAAGATCTAAATAAACATTGCTCCAAAAAAAGATATATAGATGCTTTAAAAGCACATGAAAAGATGCTCAACATCACTAATTATTAAAAACTAAAAATAGAGCTACTATAGGATCTAGCAATCTCACTCCTGGGCATATATCCATATATACACACACACAATGGAATATTACCCATAAATTTGCAGCAACATGATGGACCTAGAGAATATCATACCCAGTGAAGTAAGTTAGACAGAGAAAGACAAATATTATGTGATATCACTTCATCATGCAAATCTATCTACATACAAAACAGAAACGGACTCAGAGACATAGAAAAAGAATTTATGTTTACTAAAAGGGAGAGGGAAGTGGGGAAGTGACAGATTAGGAGTATGGTATTAACAGATACAAATTACTATACATAAAATAGAAAAGCAACAAGGATTTACTTTATAGCACAGGGAATTAACACCCAATATTTTGTAATAACATATAATGGAATATAATCTGCAAAAAAATCCCTCAAATCACTATGCTGTACACATGTGAAACTAACAAAACATTGTATATCAACTGTACTTCAATTAAAAAAAACAAATAAGCAAACAAAAACAACCAGAAAAAGATAACCAGAGCATTTATCCCTTTGTTTTTCTAACTTTTAATTGTATCTACACTTTATTGTTCAAATAAAAACATCACATACAAATATGAGACTTTACTTGATCTTCCTGATCTTCTTCATGCAAGTAGAAACAATACCTCCTTCCTTTGAATTCCTGTAGTATTTTATTTAAGAATGTCTCACAACAGTTATTACTATTTTATTTTGCAACACAATACCTGTTTGAGATTCAAATGTTATTTGTCTCAGAGATTTGAATAATATGAAAAAACACAATAAATATTTATGGAATTAAAGAGCTAATGAATAAATAAACACTATCCATGTGATTTTCCTCACTTTGTTACCTGATTTTCAACAAAGAATTTAGTACTCAACATTAGTTTTCTCAGTGTAGTTTCCTCCACTACATGAGTATGTCAACCTACTTATAATAACACATTTATATGTTTAGCATTTAGAAGTTACAGAATATTGGGCTTCCCTGGTGGCGCAGTGGTTGAGAGTCCGCCTGCCGATGCAGGGGACACGGGTTCGTGCCCCGGTCCGGGAGGATCCCACATGCCGCGGAGCGGCTGGGTCTGTGAGCCATGGCCGCTGAGTCTGTGCTCCACAATGGGAGAGGCCACAGCAGTGAGAGGCCCGCGTACCGCAAAAAAAAAAAAAAAAAAAAAAAAAGAAGTTACAGAATATTATATATGAAAAATAATATAGTTTTAAATCCCTTACCCATACGCATACTGAAAAATAAAATACCAAGAAAATAACCTATACTTCTGAGGGCAAGCATATATCAAACAGAGGAAAAATTATGCTCAGAGCCTTTGGGGCTTTAGGGATAGAATAATTAAAACATGTAATTTCCAAGGAATGCTGCAGAAGTGTAAAATAGATAATCGAGGTTTATTAAGTCAGTAGGACTAAGTCCCATGTGGACACGTGTTTAAGAGTTATAGAGAGAAAAAAAATCTGAATACACAGCTTTTAGTTTGTGTGTGTGTGTAATAATGCAATTAGAGTTTAGTCTCAGAGTATATAATTATAATGTGAAGTACAGATCAGAAATTCCAGCATGAATCCTGTCCTTCATAAAGTATTTTCATTACATTAATGTATGCATCTAATTAATCTACACTAATTGAAGCTAAATGTGAAACTCTTTAGGTTACAGTAAATTTTTATATGTTTTGAAAACTCTAATTCAAGATATATATGATTACATTACAATATGCCCTTCAGATGCTAAACTTATATGGCAATATTCATATATCTAGTATATTTCATTTTTTTTCTTTAGGTTCTATACTGAGGTGCTGTAATCTGCTAATATATAGTTTATAGAAATACCCCCCAAAGTGCTGCCTTTATATGATCTGAAAATATTTTATCAACAAATGTTGCACTGGGTTTTAGTCTGCAGGAACATTAACTATTTGGGTTTAAGCAAATTATATGAATAAAAACAAAGAGACAATAATAATTAGAGGAAAGAGAAGAAATGGAGAGAAAAAAAGGAAGGAGAAAGAAAAGATTATGGCCTTGGAATCAGAAGAAAAATGAGAAAATTTAAGACAGAGTAGGAAAAAGAATTGGAATGGGCAGTTGGAAGGGTACCAAGATAAAAGCAAAGACTAGGCATAGAAAGGGAATGAGGTTGGAATGAGAAGGTGCTTTTGGTGCCAGAAGGAGAGAAGATATTGGGTTCTGAGCCAGATCGGGCTGTGAGGGTGCTGGTGTCCCTTACAGGATTGAGTTATGGCTGGAAGGGAGAACAGGATGTGCCTGGCCTGGAGCAGAGATACTGGAACAAAACTGCAGCATATGAAGTGAGAGGAATATGTTCAGAGCTGTTGGAGGTTGTGGTTATTTAATCATAACTTTGTTCCTTCTGGTGCCAGAAGTCTGATGGAACTCCCTCCCACAGAGGTCAAACAAGTGATTTTCTCAACTCAGTCAATTACCCACCCTGTGAATAGAAGGTCAGAATGCTGACTAACCACAGTTTAAGACAAATGAGATGCATTAGATGTGCACTTGCTCCCAAGGTTCCTGTGACCTAATCATTTTAGAGATTTAGATACTGCTTTGCTAAGGTCAGACTAACTGAATGATCAGTATGTTAAAATACTTTTTTTTGATATTCTTATAATATATCCTTACTAAGGATATTATATAAACCATTAAGAATTATATAAAGTACTAAACAATAACACTTTAAAGAGATAGAATAGTTCATTACTAACATACCTTACTAGAAATAGTTACTACTTTTGATTCAGAAAAATGTGAAATTGAATCCCAAGTCTGTTATTTAACTATTTGAATTGGTAATTTAATGTCTTAGAGCCTAGGTGTTCTACCATTATTATTTAAATAGTAATATGGAACCCACATGGTTTGTGTAATGATAAACTGGGACTAAATCTCGTTTAGCACAATACCTGGTACACATAATAAATGTTACTTACAGAAGATACTTGATAAGATCTCCCTATATGAACCCTTCCTAAAAGCTCTCAAACTTTCCCACTTTTACCAAACACATTTCCTTAAGCCACTCCTAGAACTATTACACTGTCTTAAAAACAATCCCCTTCTCCTGAATATAGGATATCTTTATTCTGCTGTTCAGTCAGTCAAGTGCTGTTTATTGGTGAGTAAATAACGATTTCCTTCACAGGAGTTTTCAACTTTGGTTATGGCATTTTCTTACACTGGTCCTCTCTTCTGAACTCATTTGTTCCTATATTCTATAATCTTCTATTTTTTTTTTTTTTATAGTGTTTATTTTTACTTGTTGACAGTTTGCTTTATCTATTTATTTATTTTTGGCTGTGTTGGGTCTTCGTTTCTGTGTGAGGGCTTTCTCTAGTTGTGGAGAGCGGGGGCCACTCTTCATCGCGGTGCGCGGGCCTCTCACTATCGCGGCCTCTCTTGTTGCGGAGCACAGGCTCCAGACGCGCAGGCTCAGTAATTTTGGCTCACGGGCCCAGTTGCTCCGCAGCATGTGGGATCCTCCCAGACCGGGGCACGAACCCGTGTCCCCTGCATCGGCAGGCAGACTCTCAACCACTGCGCCACCAGGGAAGCCCAATCTTCTATTTTGAAAGAGCTTTCAAGTGTAAAAACAAATCATTATTTCTTACCATAGTTGATACGTCTTATTATATTTTAATAGCCCTTTATATTTAACACACTGATATGAATTAATTACACAGTGTATCATATCTCATTTTGCCTTGTCTCCCCCAAATATCATATATAAATCTTAATAGAATGTGCCAAGCCATATACCTCTTTTAATTCTCCATTGAGAAGAATAGTGCCTTGTCACTGTACAGGGGGCAAAACTTTCACCTCTATACTCAGGGTTTTCCTCTGGCCCTGAGAATTAAACTGACATAAAACAGATTAACAGGAGAAAAGCATACAGACATATAAGTTTTATGTGACATGGAAACCTTCATAAGGAATGAACACCCAAATAAGTGATTAAGTCTACTAGGTTGAACGAAGAGAGGCAATAGTGGAAAAATAACTGAACTATGTGTTAAAGCTAAAAGAAAATAAGAATTATTTTAACAAGATCTGTTTGTACAGAATTCTTTTGGTCTCAGCTTCTTGTCCTTGATGATAAGAATGTTACTTTCCTTCTGATACAGGTGTTACCAAACCAAACTTGGGTCTGCTCGCCTGTGCACAGTAAAGCTAATCTACTGACACCAGGCTGTGGTGAAGGAAAGTGTAGCCTTTATTGCAGGGCACCAAGCAAGGAGTCCAGGCAGCTAGTGCTCAAAAGACCCAAACTCCCCAGTGGCTTTCAGGGAAAGGGTTTTAAAGACAGGGTGAGGGAGAAGGGTTGTGGGGTGTATGATCAGCTCATGGACACTCTTCTGATTGGCTGGTGGTGAGGTAATTGGGAGTCAACATCATCAACCTTCTGGTTCCAACAAGTCTGGGGTCTACATGCTTGTGGGCAGCATACAGTTAACTTCTTCCACCTGGCAGGGGTTTTAGTATCTGAAAAACAGCTCAAGGATATGGCTCAGAATATTATCTGTAGCCCTTGAGAAGGAACTAAAGGTTCTTGACTTTGTTTAATGGCTAAACTATTATTATTCTGTCTTGCTTGGCTGTTTTCCTTTCTTTCTGCATTTTCTCACTTCTCTGATTAAATTTATTCTTTGGAACTCGGGGAAAACCTAGGAGGCTAAAGGTTTTCTACAGATAAGAAGCAGGTGGAGGACATGGTGGGGAGTGGGGGTCTGTTCCCAGATGGCCCCATCGGGTCCTCACATAGGAAGGACATCTTTTGCATGGGCAATTCATCGTCTGCTCTTAAGAAAAAGAAGGAAGGTCACAGTGTTTTTCTTGCATTTTCTGTTTTGCAAGTGCCTTCAACTCAAAATAGTCAATGTGCCAGAGCAGCGAATTTGGGAGTGGTATATTCTGCCAGCCTTCACTGGTAAAATAAGTCCAATAAAAATTGAACGGTCACTTAATTTGAGAAGTATATATCAGAGGATTGCAGCACCACAAATTCCTTTTCATTCTAAAGTCCTCTGCTGAGTGAAGACAACACAAAATTAATATTAGTCATTTTTATTAGTCGAAGTTTTATCTGTGATATCAGTGCAAGGTTCCTGGGCCAAAGCTAGATTTTAGCAACTCTGCATTCTGAATCTAGATGTTGTCCAAAATATATCTGCAGAGGTTGAGAGAAAGGAAAAAATTCTACGAAAACATATCAACTCTACTTACACTATTACTGACAGATATCTCAGACCAGGAAACCCAAATCTTTTTGTTTCTTATCTTTTTTTCCTTGAATCTCAGAGAATATTTACATAGATTATTGCAAGAACAAGTAGCTGGTATAAGGAGAAAATGACAGACAAATAGAATCAGATGAACAGCAAGAAGCAACATGATAGCTTCCGAGTTTAGCACTGAGGTGGCCGAGGGTACATAGCTTCTATGTGTCCCAGGCCTGTCACTAGACAGGGTGCCATTTGCACAAGAGAGAGATGGGGGTCGGGTGGAGGAGATGGCTGACTATAATGTAAATATCTACCAGAAAGTGGAAAAATAAATAACAAGGAATGTCAACTTGATTTTTAAGATAGTGTTATTATTAATTAAAAAAATTAGTAAACAGAAACCTCAGTCAAGTAGATTTGGGATACCAGAAGTTAGAGCTGTCACACCCTATAAAGATAGCAGAGCCCAACAGGAAGAAGAGATTCCTCTTCTTTCCTGTCAAGGACTCAGCCAACAAAAAGCCATGGCCTGTTTGTTTCCGATTCCCTCCAGCTTCCTTTTCCCTTTTATGAAAGTGTTCTTCTTGGGACTTCCCTGGTGGTCCAGTGGTAAAGAATCTGCCTTCCAATGCAGGGGAGGCAGGTTCGATCCCTGGTTGGGGAACTAAGATTCCACATACCTTGGGGCAACTAAGCTCGAGCACCACAAATACAGAGCCCACGTGCTCTGGAGCCTGTGTGCCACAACTAGAGAAAACCCGCAAGCCACGACTAGAGAGAAGCCCGAGTGCCGTAAGTGGAGACAAGCTCATGCGCCATAACGAAAGATCCTGCATGCTGCAACCAAGACCCAACTCAGCCAAAAAAATAAAGAAAATAAATAAATAAAACAAATATTTAAAAATAAATAGGGGCTTCCCTGGTGGCGCAGTGGTTGAGAGTCCACCTGCCAATGCAGGGGATACGGGTTCGTGCCCCAGTCCGGGAGGATCCCACATGCCGCAGAGCGGCTGGGCCCGTGATCCATGGCCGCTGAGCCTGTGCGTCTGCAGCCTGTGCTCCGCAACGGGAGAGGCCACAACAGTGAGAGGCCCGTGTACCGAAAAAAATAAACTTAAAAATAAATAAATAAATAAAGTGTTCTTCTTCCCTTGCCATGTGGTGGCTTGCACATGGCTTGCTATGGCTGCAGACCCCAAACTGCAATTTTCTGCTTATCCCGAATAAACCCATTTTGCTGGAGAACGTGGTGGCTCCAGGGTTGGTGAGAAAACAGGTGAGGTACCCATGATTGAGCCCATTGTGCTCACTGCTTATCTCACAAAACCCTGGAGTTTGAAGGCATTTCTTTTTCTTGGATCTGAGCTTACATGCTCTTTGTGTTTGAAGCTCTCTCGTCTTTACTTAGGATCTTTTTAAAGGTTTCATCTTTCTGGTTAAGGCCTTGTTTTGTATATGAATACTCCTTTGGCACTTTGGTCTGACTGGAGATCAGACTGTTTCACTGAAGCTGTCTAGTCTTCAAACCATTCCTTCCGGGATAGGGGTTGTTTCTCTGAAACAATGCCAATTTTTTCAGCCTTTGGCCAATTCCTTTGGAAGGGCTATCTTCTGGAGAGTGCCTAAAAAAAAAGCATTTGGCCTGGCTCCTCTGGGACCAAGCTGTCTTAAGACTGGCTAAGATGGCTTGTAAACTGTTCAAATTAAGCCATTTGTGCTGTAAACTTATTTAAGTTATTTGAAAATTGTTCTTTACTCCAGAAGAAAAACTAGGAAATGGCATCCCAGTATCTAAGTGTCTTAAGGGAGCTTCACTCCCTCCCCCCAGGGAATCTGTCCAATTTTCCTTTTAAAAACATGGTCCTTCCTCAGGTACATTTCCCAAGATTTCTCAAACTGAAGCAAATGACATCTGATGAGACAGCTTTCCCAAGACCAGCTGGATGTTTGTCACCAAATCTTTGATGATGACATAATTCAGATGATTTCAAATGTCTTTGATCTTGAGAACATAAGAACTTCAGATAAAAAGTGCCTGAGAGTTCTCTCTCCTGCCCCTCATTGTTACCTGAATGTGACCTTAATAGGTTTCCAATCTGTGAACTTTCTCTCTGATGTGAGACACTACACCCAGGGAAGATCCTTCCCTTCAAAGGGACAGAAAGCAGCTGAAACTAGAAAACCTGACACCTGATCAGCGAGGTTTCCAAGAAAGAACTTGATCAAAAGAAGAAAATGTAAAAAATTAAGAGACCTCAATTAATTAGAGTTGGGCAACCAGAAGGGGGAGCTCTCATGCCCTACGAAGACAGCAGAGGCCAAAAGGGAAAAGAAAGACTTCTCTTTCCTGGCAGAGACTCAGCCAATGAAAAGCCATGAACTCTTTGTTTACTAGAGCTCTCCCAACTTTCTCTTCCTCCCAATAAAAGTGTTCTCTTGGGCTTCCCTGGTGGCACAGTGGTTGAGAGTCTGCCTGCCGATGCGGGGGACACGGGTTTGTGCTCCGGTCCGGGAGGATCCCACATGCCAGGGAGCGGCTGGGCCCGTGAGCCATGGCCGCTGAGCCTGCGCGTCCGGAGCCTGTGTTCCACAACGGGAGAGGCCACTACAGTGAGAGGCCCGCGTACGGCAAAAAAAAAAAAAAAAAAAATGTATACTACTGTCTTTTGAAAATAGACTTATCAGTAATTTGAATTGACTCTAGTCCTAAAAATTACACATCAAACAGACACATTTGCTTCCTCATGAAGGTCCATACATGAAAGTTAGAAAGGATCATCTCTCTCCTGGGAGCATTCCAGTGGCTACATGGTGATAACTGACACAAGAACATTTCTGAACATAAGTGCTGAACACATGTAGGAAATCCACTTTAGGAGCAGTAAATAGAGAACAAATCACAGATTCTGGTGACCTCTGTATCTTCCATCATTTTATAGTCCTAAACCTTATTCCATCCTACTTCCTAATTCCATGCTCCCTTTTAAACTATAAATTAATAGATCCTCAAAGTAGTTGGTCTGATCATAGTGTAAAAGTGATTTAGATAAATTTTTCTTAGCTCTTCATTTTTAAATGTAATTTTAGCCACTCAAAGGAAACTTAGATATAAATGTAGATTATGTTTATATGATATAATCAAATGTGAGTTTATTTATTGGCTATAACTTGTTATTCAGGTCATTCTAGATAGATAGGTAGATAGGGCCCCTGGCTCAAGGAACTTAACACTGTGAGCAGAGAGCACAAAACACTGAGTAAATCAGGAGGAAAGAGTGAGTAATCAGGTCTGGAAGACAGCAAGACCAGACAAGTGTGTACTCTGTTCTTTTTACCCTCTAGTTATTTCATTAGTATTTCAATACTAGAGAGTTACTTCTCTCTACTACTTCATTAAAAAAAATACTCAAATGGTGATCTATTTATGTTTAATATCAAATATATTTGATATATTAGCATCTAGCACATAGTCACTGGTTTAGCTTCCACCTGCCTGCCAGTAAAGTAACTGTGATGATTATCATACATTCATTTACCATAATAATTATTAAATAAGTCCCTATTACATTCCAAACATTGTTGTAAATTGTGTGATTCAGCAGGGAGCGATGCAGAGTATAACACACATTAAACCAGTAAACATATCATACATAATATTTCATATACTGCTGTGCTATGAAGAAAATAATCAGGGTCAAAAAAATAGGAGTAAATGGAATGGGATGGGATTGTTTTGGAAGGGGATTTAGAGAAACTTCTCAAGAAAGAGACCTCTGAACAGAGACTAGCTGAATGAGGAGTGCCCCCTATGAAGATATAGGGAGGGAATTCCAGGAAGAAAACAACCAGCAAGCTTAGAGATACTGAGGCAGGAAGGGATCAGAATAGTTGGAGGAAAGAAAGAAGAATGTGGCTGAACTGTAGTTGACAAGGAGGAGAATGGTACTGAATGATACTGTAGAAGTAGATAGCAGGTAGACTGCCAGAAATAAATACGTTGATAAATAAACAAACAAACATAGGACTTTGGCTTTTTCTGTAGATGTGATTTAAAGCTACTGAGAGATTTTTAAAGTGGAAGATACTGCTTTGAATTGCCCTGGGGGAAGGGTAAGGAACAAACACACTGCTTGACTGGCAATAGTGTTTGCAGGCTGACCAGTTAGGATGTTACATTAGTAACACAGATGAAGGATTATGATTCCTTGAAATCAGTGTTTGTTGTGGCAATAACAAGAAGTGTCTGGCTTTTGGATATGACGTGATCATAGATAACTGGTATACAGATAAGGGAGATAATGAGGAAAAGAGAACCTTGGATTACTCTGAAATTGTATCCTTAGATAGTATGTAATTGGTGATTGTATGGGTAGTAACTCATCTGGATGCCAAATGGATATTTGGGCAAGGCCATTTGCTTTTGTCCTTGGTCACGAGCCATTCTCAATGCTTCTTTTCTCTGCACTGAGCCAAGGGGGGCTGACCCAGGAGGGAAGCTGACATTTGAGGACAGCCTCCTTTGGGCTCACTTGCCAGTAGAATTCTCATTGGGTTCAGTCAATTGGAGGAGGATTTAAGTGATCTCCTAAACGGTACTGATTTATAAATATATTTTTCTAGGGAAAAAAGTTATTCTCCTTTTTGTGTCTATATATGAAATGTGCCTATCCAATAAATATCTAAACTCAAAATGTTCCATCCTGAACATTCTCTGGAAACATGCTTGCCTTCTTGTTTCTCTCTTGAATCACACTACAATTCTGTAAATTCCTGAATCTCAAACCTATGAATACATCTAATTTTCTAACTACCAGCATATACTAGTTATTAAAATCATATTAATAAAATCCAAAAATATTTTTACTAAGATTTTCTTTAATTTTTCTCCTTTACTGTCTTTCATAGACACACCATCTCTTCCTTTGGACTGCTCCTCTAGCCTTCTGTGCCTAAATTTGTTCTCCAACTTACTAACTGAATGGCCCTACTAAAATTTAACTGTTTTGATGTATGTCATCTATAAAATCTTCAATTGCTTCTCAATAGTCTGGGATAAAGTCTAACTGTCTTTTATTTACACATATAACTCATTATTTTTTGGTTTTGCTAACACTTCATGCTCAACCGTCATCATACACAAATCCCCATCCTTAGCGTACACACACATACACAGGCCACACTGGGATCCAGTGGAAATAGTTATATTCAATTTTAGGCATACACAGCATAGTCTGCATCTAACCCTTGCTTTGTTCACCCTCTCTCTCTTGCATAGAATACCCTTTGAACCCACTTCTTCTTTTCTTTTCTTTTTTTTTCTTTTTTCGCTGCGCAGTGTGGCATGCAGGATCTTAGTTCCCGGACCAGGGATGGAACCCGTGCCCCCCTGCATTAGGAGCATAGAGTCTTAACCACTGGACTGCAAGGGAAGTCCCAAACCCACTTCTTCTAAACAACTATAAATATAATTGGCTCGACTTGCTTCTTATGAAACGTTCTTTGTCTCAGTTAGAATTATCTCACTTATTCTTGATGCCTCAGAAGAATCGACACTTCTATATTTATACCTCTAGCATTTCCTTACAAATACTAGTTTTATTTCTATCTCTTCCAATTAAGCAGAAAATAATAGTATCTTTCCCAATACCCTGGTTGTTAAATCTTAGGCTCATTACCTCAGCCAATCAGATGTTCCATTCTGAAACTGTGAAGTTTGATGAAGTAAAAAAAAAAATGGATAGTTAAAATAAATTATTCAGGGCTTTTGTTGTTACAAGTCCCCCAGAGGTAGTAGTACTGACACTGCAGCAGCACGGGCTTATAGAGCACTAGCCTCAGCAGCTGGTCACAGCGATAACCTCAGGTGCAATACATTTCATCCACACTCCCCAAACCTAAAGTTTTTTCAGTTACCTCCTAGAATATCTGCTATATCATGCACCTTCAAATACTTACACATCTACTTTATATACATTCATGTACATTTTTAGTTAGTTTAGCTAAATTTTACTAGGAAAAAAAAAAAGAACCTTGACTGAACTGCCCTTATAGTCTCAATACCAAATAATATGCTTACATCATTGAAGTTTAATTTATATTTGCAGACTGTATAAATAAATGAATACGTTTCATCCTTAAAGATGAACAACATAACAAATGTTAACATTCGTCAAGTGCTTATTTTGGGTGTAGCTCTTTGCAACATGCTTTGCAGAAATGAATTTATTTACTTCTAACCCCATCCCTTGAGGTAGATGTTATTCTTTGCTTTACTGTGTAGGATACTGAGGCATAAGAGTTAGTTATATGGCTCAAAGTCATATCTCGTAAATAGTGAAGCTGGAATTTGTACTTGAACATCTGTCTCTGAAACCCACACCCATTCCATTGCCTTTTATTGCCTCTTAAAGCAGGATAAGATGTTTTCTTTTTTGTTTGTATTTGTTTGTGTATTGAGATCATTACTAGTTTAAGCAAAAATAAATGAGTACTCTTTGAATTTTTAATATTAGATTACATTTTTTTACTGTCCTTTGCCCAAAATAAAAGAAATGTGAAAAATAATACAGGTTTATCCCAATTCAGGAGAGAAGTGAAAACGATTTTAATGATCATCTTCTCAGCTGCTTGGTTTGCTTATTAATCAGCATGGCCCATATGAATCAGTTGACACTAATAAGAACATCTAAGAGAAGAATATATGCCTTCAATTTAAAAGTCTAGAATCTATCAATCCCAGTTAAATGAGCATGTTTTGTAAATTTGAATGTGTTATACTAGAAATGTATAAATATTTAAACATATCTTCTTTATTATATATAAATATATACATATGATATGTACATATTTATGTGTGTGTGTGTATATATATATATCATTGTAAATGGATATATGTTTTACTTCCACATAAATTCGGTTTTTAGATCCTGTGTCTTTATATAGACAAAGTCTAAGCCAAAATAAGAATTAGCTTGGCTTAGTAGATGCAGAATACTGATGAAGAGCTATCTTTTGAATTTCTTCCTAAATGCTCTTATATTAAGCCTTAGAACTGCAAGGAACAGAGAGTTCCACAGCCTTGGAAACATGACAAAGACATCCTCCCCTGAATTTTACATCATTTATTTCAGTTAACTACAAAATGTCAGAAATGAAAAGGACACCACCAGAAATTTTCTCAGTAACTTTTCACCTCAATTATGGCCATAAGAATATATTACAAAAAAATTTAAACAGCACAAAACTAGAAGTAAAAAGAAGCTGGCCAATTTCTGACAGACTTGCTTTCAACTGTACCTATTAGAGAAAGCATTATCTTCTAAAAATCAATATTCTACAATCATAACTTTTTTCTTGACCTATAAAAAGTTAAGGCTACTGAGTTTGTAATTCTGAGAAATAAAGCCCCAATACTTATCCTAGATATTGTTGAGTATGCCCCAAATATGAGCATGCAATGTTTATTCACATATTCACATCCGTTGATTCATTACAAAAAAATTTTTGAGGCAATATTATACCTTTAAGTCTGTGGCCTGCAAAAACTCCAATAATTATGCATATGAATATGTACATATATTACATAAAAATACATAGTATAGAGTGTCAATGATCTACATTGAAGTTTCTGGTGATCACAGACATCAATCATTTCCTAAATGAACCATTAAGATATTTATTAATTCATGTGTATTAGACACTAATAATTTTGAAATAATTTTTACTCACATGTGAAAGAGAAGGAATTTTGTTGGCTCAAAGGGAAAGGCAGGACTCAACTTGGTAGGTTTCATGTTCTTGTTTTTTTTTAAACCTACCGGGAGGAACTGAAAGCTGGGAAGGGAAGCGTTACTGCATGGGGAAAAATGTAGAGTAAGAACAGTAACAAAATTAATGTCTGAAATAATCTAACCTAAGTTCTTTATCATACTAGTAGTTATATAGAATGCAGTTGCTTCTTGAACACACTATTCTCCTAATTCTCTGGATTCCTGTTCTGATTCGTTCTTTTGCTTTCCAGGCCTACTTCTTAGCTTTTACTCTCAGACTTCATTTCCTTGTTCCCCTGGATTTGGCATGTTTTCTGGAAGCCAGATTTTCCACTACTTTAATTTAAAAAAAACCCAAAAAAACCCAAACCTGAAGCCTTAAAGAATTCTCCAAGAGGCATCAGAGTATCATACTCATGTAAATCTCTTCAAATCTACAGATATTTATGTCATCCTCATACTTGATAGATATTCTGGCAGAAATATTTGAAGAAATGAAAACTCAGAGTCGCCTAAATTTAATTTTAAAAATATACAAAACATCAGCTTGAAAGGGCACCTATAGTGTCAAACAGAATAAACAAGAAAAAAGTCCAAACAGAAACTTGGTAGAGTCAGTTTCTAAACCATCAAGAAACAGTTCTGAAGACTTATAGAAATGAAAAGCAATTATATTAAAAATTAAGAAATGGCCTTCTTCAGAGTAACACTGGATACATGAAATCAATGGATTAATATTTATCATGTTTTAAAGGTAAAAACTTATTATTTCTGATATGGAATACTCACAATAAAATAAACACAAGCTGGGCCATAAAAATCCTCAAATTATTAAACAATGAACATCACTTATCTACATTACCTGTCTAGAATAAACTGCAAGTCACAAATAAGTGGAGATATCAAAAAATACCTTATTTCTAAAAACAGTTATAAATATTCCACAGACAAAAGAAAAAAAAGCTTAAAAGAGATTATGGATAACTGAGACTAAATTACTGTAATAAAACATAGGAAATAGCTAGAGAGAAATATTTAACTTGGAAGTCATTTTTTCAGAAATAAGTAAGTTTGAAAACTACAATCTCAGTCTCTAACTCCAAAAGCTAAACTCCCCAAAGATTTAATTCCAAAATATTAATAGAATTCACCTTTCAAAATATGAAATAATAATAAAAAAAATATGAAATAATAAAAAGATAATGAAAGAAATTTAAAAATGGGGTAAATCCTAAAATTTTAAATGGTTTATCAAATATATATATATATTACTTCTGAAATAGATTTTTATTGTTTAATCAAAATTATCATATTGTTTCATTAAAAAATTTCTTTTGGAAAAATTCCTGAGCTAAAACATTCCTGAGCTAAAATTTCTCATATAGCATGACTGAATATACTGTAAATTTTACTCAGCAGCAAAATATCTTGGAATTTGCTTAGCTAACAAAATATACAGTAATCTGAAAAACACTGACCCTTGTCTTATTTCAATAATTTAGCTATTACAATAAAATCTCTCTCTCTCTCCCTCTCTCTCTCTTCTACCCAGTTCAGGAAAACTCTGTTAAATCCTTAAAATGCAAACATAAAGCAAACACCAGACAAATGAGACTTGGTAAGCACTCTGTTTGAAACTAGGTTTTCCACTAGGTTCAAATCTAAATAATAATTTTCCTTGTAATTTTTCCATTTTATAAATCAAATACTTCAGTGTCCAGTTTACTGTATAGAGTTCTTTTATATCTCAAATCACTTTGTATGGATATTCTCCTCACTAAGTTCTCCCCTAAAGAGAAACAAACACTAATGTGTTAGCAGAGTCTTCACCACATAAGTTAGTATATACTAGAACAATTTTTTTGTCTCAAACTATTCCATCCACTAATCAGGATGTTGTCCAGATTATTTTGTTCTTAAATCCAAGACAAGCTATTTGCTATATTGCTAAGGAATAATAAAGAGGAGAAAATTCAACTTAACTTCAAAATAAATTTCCAGGAAAATAAGAGAAAATAAATATTAATTTAAAATAAGTAATACATATGTGAGAAATGAATTTGTTATACTGTAATATGAGCATATTTAGACATTTTTATGATGTCCATATTGCTTTTATTTTCATACATATAGACATTTAAACCATTAGTTTTCATGTGACTGTAAAATTTCTAGGAAAGATATAGTTATGTTTGAATATACATTATATATAGAATATATAAAGTATATATAGATTCAAATATATTTAAGCACAGACACATATCATATAAGTGATATGCATGTAATATATATGTGAATATATACCTGTGCATATATATAATGCTTCCAGGATGAACCCAACAAAACTTAAAATATGGAATAAAGAAGGGCTTCCCTAGTGGCGCAGTGGTTGAGGGTCCACCTGCCGATGCAGGGGACACAGGTTCGTGCCCCGATCCAGGAGGATCCCACATGCCACGGAGCAGCTAGACCCGTGGGCCATGGCCGCTGAGCCTGCACGTCCGGAGCCTGTGCTCCGCAACGGGAGAGGCCACAACAGTGAGAGGCCCACGTACCGCAAAAAAAAAAATTATGGACTAAAGATATTGCACTAATACTTATTATTTACTGCATCACTAGCACTTCATCAATCATTTTGAGCAAAATCTGATTCACTTGTAATTCTTACTTGGCAATCAAAAATCTATCTCAGAAACAATGTTTATCCATCACAGCTCCATTTCCACCAACATTAAAATGTGTATTTTTTCCAACATACTCACAAAAAAGTCCCCAAGTTTCGACCTATAATGAAGATAAGGTTTTTGAGTTTAAGGATGACTTTGTCTTAGTTTAACTTAACCAATTTTTGGAAATAACCAGCCAACTAATGGTTTTGAAGTTCTTCATTTGCTTTAACTTGGTGTCAAGCCTCAGTTATTCAGGTCCCCTGAACTTCACCATCATGGCTCATATGGGGGTAGTGCAAGGTTGCTCAAAATTTGATAGATTAGAACTATTTCTATCTACCTCAAATATGTTTCTACGGTATATTTTCTTTGTGAGGCCTCTAGTTGGCCTAGGGAACTAAATTCTATTTTTTGTTTTGATAGACATTATCTTCAAGTCTTCTATCAAGAAATATCTACACTTAAAACCTATACTTCAGTTTACTGAGCCTATGCTTTCCTTCCTCTGCTAGTTGAGAATAATCTTAACTCCAGCAAGAAGGCTTTAGGATGCCAAATTTTTTTCTTTTGATCTACAATTTTCTAAAATGGCAATACCAATAGTTTTGTCATCAGTTACCACATGCTGCCACGAGTCATTACAATCTAGGGATCAGTACAGAATTCAGAGGATAAAAATCTGGGTCTTAAACTTGGTTACACAACAAGGTCGGCAAGTTGTATAATGTCTATGTCTCCTTTTCTCCTGTTTGTTAGAAAAACTAATAAAATACTATTTGAGATTGTTTTGAGCATTTTGTAGTACCTAATACTATTTAAAATAGTATTTATTAAATTATTATATATAAGTTCACTCACTGATATTAGTACTTGCAAAGATCTACTCTACCTACAAAACTTTAACACCAAGTCAATGGTGTATTGTGACTCTAAAATATGCATAACAAACCCAGTAAAACACAATTTTTATATGCATTCCTATTAAAACATTAAGTTCTACAGACCTTGGGAATATTCTGCTATAGAAAGATTAATTTAGTTATAAGAATATTCTGCTATAGAAAGATCAATTTAGAAAAGTGATTTGTTTAGCACAATATAATTTAAAAAATAATCACCACAGCTTTTAAAAAGATAATAAAGCTATTTTTCAACGGCATACTATTATTGAAACTATTTGAGGGTACACTGAGAAAAACAAATTCCAAAAATCACCAAGTTTCATACAGTGAATTAAGATGTACTTTCTCATTCCACTCAACACAGCTATGACATGAAATTTTCAAAGCTTTGGATATGAGTCACTGTCTACTAACATTCACTTGGAATTCTTTTATTGATTTTTCTTTTTTTTTTGCTATGGCATGGTGCCCTGTGTCTGCTGGTGCTAACGTTTATCTAAGATCAGCATTTTTTCTATAGCATTCTGCTGTGTTTATTTGTTTGTTTTTTATTTCCTTACTGCTGTAACACAATTATCTATAATTTAATTTATTCATATTGTCTTCTTTAAACCACTATAGATTTAACTCTTCATTGTGCAAATAATATCATAGATTTCTTTTTAAAGATTTTAGATTTTGTTATTACTTTTAATAGAAAATCATTTATGTTATCATCAACTTATTTGAAGACACATGAAGTTGAAGAATCCTGGATCTTGTTTTTCAACATAGTTTACTTTTTACTGGATTTTTATGATGCACTTCTGTATATATCTATAATAATAGTGTCAAATAAAAATTACAAAAATGCAATTTATTAAACCATTTTAATACTATAAAGAAATTATGGATAATAATCTGATAATAATAATCTTCTGATATATTTAGTAAGATTATTTTTATAGCATACTAATACCAACATTGGACATACTTAAATATTAATATTTAAGATAACATATAGTAGGCCTGTAAATGCTAAAAAAAACAGTTGGCTACTTCTGATTTTGCTATCTCTTTTTGCACTTTCCACTGTCATATATAAATATTTTTAAAATACAGAAAGAGGTGCAATAAAGGTTTCAAAAGAATTGTCACAAGATTAAGATTAATCATTAGAAACACTCATAACATATGTGATGGAACTATGCTTCCATACAGTATTTCAAAGATTAAAAGTGTCTTTCAGTTCTTATACTGCCTCTCCCCAAACATAATCCTCAACAGAAATGTAAATCCATTGGGGGGGGCATTCTTTGTTACCAAAAGAAACAGATATTAAAATTTCATTAAATCAGTGCATGCAGTTTATAAGTAATTCTAAGTCAATAGAATTTTGTAATAGTTAATATCATATCTTCCCTCTAATTAAATAATATAGTTGTGAGGTCTATTTTTCATACTCTACTCTGCCAAGACTGACAGAAACCTGACAAAGGGATTAGTGTAATACTACCTATTTTTTTATTTTAGAAGTTATTACTGAATTAATACTATGATAAACAAGTGTTTAAAAAATGCCTTTAAAGATCTGTACTGATGAAAGTGAATACACTGTGATTACTGACAAAATTTGTTGAATTAATCTCAATTTCTCTTTGCATTCATCATCCCTTTACTCAGCTAGCAGATATTTATTACATACATTTAAGTGCACAGTGATACTACAGGCACTTAACAATTATTTGCTTATATGCAAATATTTTAAGAATAATATCCTGATTTTTCTTTAAGGTTGCATCCACATTTTCAATATTCTGAAAGAAAAATGATCAGTTTAATTTAAAATTTTTCATCTTAAATATCTATATACCTACCAGCACTGCAGATCTCACCTGCATGTGAAAATAATCTATTACCAATGTAAGACAAAATTTCCTTACAAATTTTTGAATATATGAATTTAAATCTCTTGGAATAATACTGATAGTAAAGCCTTGATAAAAGAAAAAAATACAACCACATATGTCTGCATAAGATGATATTCTATTCTGGTCCTCTCTCCTACAAATTTCAATATTCATTTTAGCCAATCCCAAAGCTATCATCAAGAATTAGTACAGAAACCTCCAGCTTAGTTTTTCTCTTCAGAATGGCGAGTCTTAAATTTGAACCTCAATGCATTTCAAATAATTAAATATATGTAATTCAATCTTCCTTAATCTTTTGCTTCCCAGTAATTTCCCCAAAACTGAATTCTACAGTTCATCAGTCAGATAAACACCATATATTCTTACATGAACTTTCTAGCAGCATTAGACAGCAGAAGGTGAAAAGCCTCACATTTATCATCAGATTCCAGGCTTCATCAAGCCAAACAGTTTATTAGATTTGAAATACAATTTAATGATCACATCTGCCATGACTTATTCTTCAGGATGGCCCTTGACTCTGTTCATCATCATCTTTGCTGAATTTTACAGACAGTAAAACAATATCATCAATTTTCTATACATCATATCTTGCCTGAAATAATTCTTAAAAACTTGTATATTTTTTCTCATCATTTAGGAATTTCTTCTAATGGAGGTGATCTATGATTTATATTGTCATAATAATCAATAACATTGAGTTAGGCACCAAATTAATGCTTAATATATGGCTGAATGAATTTTTTTAAGTAAATCAATTGTTTTGACAAAGAGAACCCTTTAATAATCATGTTGGTATTATAATAAAAAATAAAATAACCTATTAATTGGAGTGTATCACAGCCTAAAGTGAAGAGAGTAAAATATAAAGTTTACTGTTATGGACTGAATTGTGCCCCCCCTCAAATTCAAATGCTAAAGTTCTAATCCTTAGTACCTCAAATGTGAATGTACTTGGAGATGAGGCCTTTAAAGAGGAAATTAGGTTAAATGAAATCTTAAGGATGGGGCCCTAACCAATAATACTGGTTTTCTTATAAGTGGAAGAGACAATAGGGGCACATATGCACAGAGAAAAGGCTGTATATGAACACAGCAAGAAAACCGCCATCTGCTAGCCGAGAAAAGAGGCCTCAGGAGAAACCAAACCTGCCAACACTTTAATCTTAGACTTTCAGATTCCACAACTGTAAGAAAATAAATTTCTGTTGTTTAAGTCATCCAGTCTGTGGTATTTCATTATGGGAACGCTAGCAAACAAATACAACTGTCAAAACACAATATCTTCTATGCAATTTGGCTTCTGTTAACATGAATAATTATTATTTCTTTAATGAAAAAATATAACAAAGTCTGTGTTATCTAATTACTATCACTTCATGTCATTTTAAAATATGACAAACATTTTCTAATTCCGTATTAGAACTACTACAGTGCTTTCCTAATTAATGAAATATCTCATTACTCCATATTATGTTGTGTTATGGAGAAATTAATATAACATTTCTTTTATGAAATTGCTAAATGGAGAAATAAACTCATTTGAATGTAGGTTTTAAGAAATTACAAAATAAGGGAACTTTTAAATAAAAACTGAAGCATGTATCATTTTAAATTTGAGAAGATCAGATCTCAAAATATTAGCAAGAAAAAAACACATTAGCAGTTGTAACTACAATTTTTAAACTCAAATCTCAAAGGGCTCTCACAGTTCTAACTAAAGCATATCTTAATAAAATTCATATCCCCTTAAGTGTCATATACCTTTTTTCTTCCTTACTAAATAGTTAAGTTGACAGTTACTTGCAGGCCATATAATGTCCATTTTAATTTCGTATTGTAAGTTTCAGTTATATTTTCTGAGTATCTGAAAATATTGATGGCCTCTTAAAATATGTATTTGTTATTTGCAGGATTTTTTTTTCTATTTCAAATTTTCATGTTTAAAGAAACTGTGCTAATAAACATTGTCATGTGCAATCTTGTGAATAGGATATTGGACTAAGAGTCATTAAAGTTGATATGGAGGCCCACCACTTACACTTACCAGCTTTGTAGCTTGGTACAAGTCATTTAACATCTTTGAGATCATTTATTCATCTGTAAATTACCAGTATTCATCTGTAAACAATCCCCCAAAGGATACTTGATTGCATTAGATATACTAGACAGGGGTTGGTAAACTCTATTATCCAAACAGAAATCATTTTAGAGTGATTAAAATATTTTGAATTATTTAAAATAAAAGTAGCTACAATAAGCATATTATGATTCTATTGATTTGATATTGATTTTTGCATCACTTATTTATTATATTGCTGTTATATGTTCCAGGAAAAGAAATTCTTTCTTTGCCTAATTACCCCAAATTATAACAATTTAGCTGTTCAGAACAGTCACCATTTAAAAATGATAACAGCATGTCATCATGTGCACTATGGCTAGTCCTATACCAGTAGGTCCTTTATTATAACTAGAGTGGTAGTAGCACAAACTCTTCATGAGGCTCTTTCTCCAAAAAGTCAGCTTCTTATTCTATTTCATGTGAGATATTAAAAGTTGAAAAGGAAAAAAAAAAACAACACCACACCTTTAGTTCCAAACTGACAAGCTAGATGACCAACTGATTGACTTACAAAGAGAAATGTGGAAAACCGGTTCCGTGACCCTTACTGAAGGTATAGAAGTGTGAAAACTGAGTAAATTGAACAAGATCATTTTTTTCTTTCCATAGCATTTTGTTAAAAATCCTGTGAGGCTCCCCCGACCGAGTTTTACTGAGATATAATAGACTTATTAGTTTGAGGTATACAACACAATGATTTGATATATGTATATATTGTGAAATGATCACAATAAGTCCAGTTAACACCCATCACATTTTTTTTTTTAGATTCCACATATAAATGAGATCATACAGTATTTGTCTTTCTCTGTCTGACTGATTTCACTGAGTATAATGCCCTCAGTGTTCATTCATGTTGTCACAAATGGTAGGATTTCCTTCTTTTTTATAGATGAATAACATTCCAGTGTGTGTGTGTGTGTGTGTGCACGCCACATATTCTTTATCCATTCATCCATTGATGGGCATTTAGGTTGTTTCCGTGTCTTTTATTGCAAATAATGCTGCAATGAACATGGAAGTGCAGAAATCTCTTTGATACAGTGATTTCATTTTCTTTGGATATCTACGCTGAAGTGGAATTGCTGGATCATATGAAGTTCTGTATTTAACTTTTTGGGGAATCTCCATACTGTTTTCCATTGTGGCTGCACCAATTTACATTCCTACCAACAGTGTACACCACGTCCTCACCAACACTTATTATCTCTTGTCTTTTTGAAGACAGTCTTTCTAACAGGTGTGAGAAGATACCTCATTGTGGTTTTGATTTGCATATTCTTGATGATTAGTAATATGGATCACCTTTTCATGTACCTGTTGGCCATCTGTATGTATTCTTTGTAAAAGTTTCTACTCACTTCCTCTGCCAAATTTTTAATCAAAATTTTTTGCTGTTATTGAATTGTATGAGTTCTTTATACATTTTGGATATTAATATCTTAGATACATGAATTGCAAATATTTTCTCCCATTCCAGAGGTTGCCTTTTCATTCTGTTTATAGTTTTCTTTCCTGTGCAAAAACTTTTTCGTTTGATGTAGTCCCACTTGTTTATTTTTGCTTTTGTTGCCTTTAGTTTTGGTTTTAAATCTAAAAAGAAAAAAAACAAAACAAAACACTGCCAAGACCAATGTCAAGGAACTTACCCACTATGTTTTCTTCTAGGGGGTTTATGTTTTTAAAGCTTACTTTCAAGTCTTTAATCCTTTTTTTAACATCTTTATTGGAGTATAATTGCTTTACATTGGTATGGTAGTTTCTGCTTTATAACAAAGTGAATCAGCTATACATATACATATATCCCCATATCTCCTCCCTCTTGCATCTCCCTCCCACCCTCCCTATCCCACCCCTCTAGGTTGTCACAAAGCACCGAGCTGATCTCCCTGTGTGATGCAGCTGCTTCCCACTAGCTATCTACTTTACATTTGGTAGTATATATAAGTCCATGCCACTCTCTCACTTTGTCCCAGGTTACCCTTCCCCCTCCCCATGTCTTCAAGTCCATTCTGTACATCTGCATCTTTATTCCTGTCCTGCCCCTAGGTTCTTTAGAACCTTTTTTTTTTTTTTTGATTACATATATATGTGTTAGCATATGGTATTTGTTTTTCTCTTTCTGACTTACTTCACTCTGTATGACAGACTCTAGGTCCATCCACCTCACAACAATAACTCAATTTCATTTCTTTTTATGGCTGAGTAATATTCCATTGTATATATGTGCCACATCTTCTTTATCCATTCATCTGTCAATGGACACTTAGGTTGCTTCCATGTCCTGGCTAGTGAAAATAGAGCTGCAATGAACATTGTGGCGCATGACTCTTTTTGAATTATGGTTTTCTCAGGGTATATCCCAGTAGTGGGATTGCTGGGTCATATGCTAGTTCTATTTTTAGTTTTTTAAGGAACCTCCATACCGTTTCTCCATAGTGGCTTTATCAATTTACATTCCCACCAACAGTGCAAGAGGGTTGGCAATCTGTATACTTAATTTGTTGGCAATCTGTATACTTCTGTGGAGAAATGTCTATTTAGGTCTTCTGCCTTGGATTGGGTTGTTTGTTTTTTGATACTGAGCTGCATGAGCTGCTTGTAAATTTTGAAGATTAATCCTTTGTCAGTTGCTTCTTTTGCAAATACTTTCTCCCATTCTGAGGGTTGTCTTATCTTGTTTATGGTTTCCTTTGCTGTGCAACAGCTTTTAACTTTCATTAGGTCCTATTTGTTTTTGTTTTATTTCCATTTTTCTAGGAGGTGGGTCAAAAAGGATCTTGCTATGACTTATGTCATAGAGTGTTCTGCCTATTTTTCCCTCTAAGAGTTTTATAGTGTCTGGCCTTACATTTAGGTCTTTAATCCACTTTCAGTTTATTTTAGTACAGTGTTAGGAAGTGTTCTAATTTCATTCTTTTACATGTAGCTTTTCTGTTGTCCCAGCACCACTTATTGAAGAGGCTGTCTCTCCTCCATTGTATATTCTTGCCTCCTTTATCAAAAATAAGGTGACCAAAAATAAGGTGTGTGGATTTACCTCTGGGCTTTCTATCCTGTTCCATTGATCTATATTTCTGTTTTTGTGGCAGTACCATACTGTCTTGATTACTGTAGCTTTGTAGTATAGTCTGAAGTACGGGAGTCTGATTCCTCCAGCTCCGTTTTTCTTTCTCAAGATTGCTTTGGCTATTCAGGGTCTTCTGTGTTTCCCTACTAGTCGTGAAATTTTTTGTTCTAGTTCTGTGAAAAATGCCATTGGTAGTTTGATAGGGATTGCACTGAATCTGCAGATTGCTTTGGGCAGTATAGTCACTTTCACAATGTTGATTCTTCCAACTCAAGAACATGGTATATCTCTCCATCTGTTTGCATCATCTTTAATTTCTTTCATAGTGTCTTATAGTTTTCTGCATATAGGTCTTTTGTCTCCTTAGGTAGGTTTATTCCTAGGTATTTTATTCTTTTTTTTGCAATGGTAAATGGGAGTGATTCCTTAATTTCTCTTTCAGATTTTTCATCATTAGTGTATAGGAATGCAAGAGATTTCTGTGCATTAACTTTGTATCCTGCTACTTTACCAAATTCACTGATTAGCTGTAGTAGTTTTCTGGTAATGTCTTTAGGATTCTCTATGTGTAGTATCATGTCATCTGCAGTGACAGTTTTACTTCTTTTCGGATTTGGATTACTTTTATTTTTTTCTTCTCTGACTGCTGTGGCTAAAACTTCCAAAACTATGCTGAATAATAGTGGTGAGAGTGGGCAACCTTGTCTTGCTCCTGATCTTAGTGGAAATGGTTTCAGTTTTTTACCATTGAGAATGATGTTAGCTGTGGGTTTGTTTTAATCCACTTTGATTGTTGTGTATGGCATAAGATAGGGATGCAGTTTCGTTCATTTGCATGTGGTTGTCCAGTTTTATCAGTGTCATTTATTGAAAAGACTATCCTTCCCCATGGTATACTCTTAGCTGCTGTGTCATAAATTAATTGCCTATGTATGTGTGCATTTATTTTGGGGTTCATTCTTTTTAAGTAACATTGTCACTGTCCTCTAGATCTCTTCTTACCCCACTTAGATGGGGAAGGTGTAGGTATGTTCTGATTGTTAATTTTATGTATCAACTTGACTGAAGTAAGGGATATTCAGACAGCAGATAAAAAATTATTGCTGGAGTGTCTGTGAGGGTGTTTCTGGATGGGATTAGCATTTGGACAGATAGAATGAAGAAGACTGCCCTCACCAGTGCAGGCGTGCCTCAGCCAATTCTCTGAGGGCCTTCACAGAACAAAAAGGCAGAAGAAGGGAAAATTTGCTCTCTGCTTGAGCTGGGACATCCATTTTCTGCTGCCCTCAGACTTCAGTGCTCCTGGGCCTTTGAACACAGGACAGGGCTTACATCATTGGCTTTGCTGGTTCTCAGGCCTTTGAGATTTGACTGGATTTATACTACCAGTTTTCCTGGCCATCCAGCTTCCAGATAGCATAACATGGGACTTCTCAGACTCCATAATTGTGAAACCTCATAATAAATCTCCTTCTATAGATCCATATTTATTTTACTGGTTCTGCTTCTCTGGACAACCCTAATACAGGTGATTTCTTTTTACTGTCAACCAAATGAGAGGACTTTCAGGGGATCATTAGAAAACTTATGTGAGCCCTGCAATTTTAGTGGGTATTGCCATGAAATTCTACAGACAAGAGGCTGACTTAAGTGACCCATGAAAGCTTAGAAGGTAAGACTGGAAATGTACCCTCACCTCTGTCTGGGCAAAATGAGGTATGCATAAAAGAATATAACTGAAGTTTCCTTAGACCTTATTAAAACATCAGACAAGAGAGGGTTTGTAACCTAGCAGAAGGTGGACCACTGGATGTCCAGAGTTGAATGGGAAATCATTAGCTCCCAGCTGGATGAGAAGTACTGACCCTATCAAATTGGAGTTGGGAGATCTTAAAGAGAAACATTTGAGAAAACCACACAAGTGTTCTAAGGGATTAAGAATAACTGAAATGCAATTCAGAAGGAATCATCACATATGTCCTTCCACAAAGACATTTGCTACACTTACATCTCTGTTCTCCTTCTTGTTCTATATCTGTAGAGAACAGAAGCAGCCTCATGAAGGGAGGGGAGAAATACATAAAGTTAGAGAAAACAGAGTGAAACTCTCTATCCAAGTCCAGTTTCTTTCCTCCTACGTCACTCTCCAGTGCAGTATTTGCAGTTTGAACCTCAAGGAAGAAAGCTTTTGATTGGTTATGATTATGACAATGGAGTAGTTATTGTAATTGCTTAAATGAGCATGTGATTGGAGCTCAAATGTGTGGAAGTGGAGATTATGGAACTCCATCTAGTGGCAAGAAAAAACTGGTTCAGAGAGTAACTTTAGAGCAAAATTATATTCGTATGTATCAACTTGAGAGTCCCTTTAACAAATGTGTTATACTAGGTCATGGTGCTGTAAATTTTTTTCTCTTACATGTTTTTATTTTGCTATATTTTCTTTTTAGTTTGTCTTCTGGCTCCTGCAGAAAATAAGGAAGCTGAACTAAAGAGACATAAGAATATCACTTATATGTGGAATCTAAAAAAAGAAAATGATACAAATGAACTTATTTACAAAACAGAAACAGACTCACAGACTTCGAAAACAAACTTATGGTTACTAAAGGTGAAAGGTTGGGGGGGCAGGATAAATTAAGAGTTTCAGATTAACATACACACACTAAATATATATAAAATAGATAATCAACAAGGATCTACTGTATAGCACAGGGAACTCCATATTCTGTAATAAACTATATGGGAAAAGAATCTGAAAAAGAATGGATATATGTATATATATATAACTGAATCACTTTGTTGTACACCTGAAATGAACACAACATTATAAATCAACTATACTCCAATATAAAATAAAAATTATATAAAATTAAAAAGAAATAGGAAGAAAAGTAAGTCAGCATGCAGTACATTTTGCCTCTCTGGGTGCAACTTTAAAATGGAAACTTTCAAATCTGGTAAAGTCTATCCTTTACATACTTTAAGAACACCCTAGAGATTATTTGGAGAAACCACTGCTGGTGGAGCTCGGAAAAAAAGTAGACTAATACTTCTTGAGATTTCCTTCTTATTTTTATAACTGCCTTTTATTGAAAAAAATATTACTATGAATTGCAACACAATTAAATACATCCATTTTAAGAATACACATCAATGAATTTTAACACACATATATACACTCAAGTAACTATCACCACAATCAAGATACAGAATACAGCCATCTATTACTGTTGGTGGTTCTCTCTCCATCCATGGCACAATGAGCTTTGTATCCCTATAAATGAGATTTGCCTCTTTAAGTGTTCCATATAAATGGAAAATACAGTAAATACCCTTTTGTATTTGTATTTTGTCAGTTAGAACAATGATTTTGAGAATCTTTCTTGTAATTTCATGCATCAATAGATCATTCTTTGTATTGGTATTATTACATTATATGGATAGATCAAAAGTTGATCATTCACCTGTTGATATTTTCGTTGCTTATAATTTTCAGCTATTATGAGAAAAATGACAATAAAATGTTTGTACAGATATTTGTAATAATATATACGTTCATTTATCTTAGGTAAATATTCAAGACTCCAATTACTAGGCTTATGGTAAGTATATGTTTAATTGTATAAGGAATTGCCAAAATACTTTTCAAAGTGGTCACACGGTTTTAGATTTCCATCAGCAATGTATGAGTTTAATTTATATGCTTACCAACACTTGGTTTTCTGCCTTTTTAAATTTCTCTATTCTAGCAGTGTGTGGTGGTATCTATTGATAAGGGTACGGCTTGGCCCAGAGAGAAAAATCAATACTGACTACTTTAATGATATCTGTTCCTCCATCACCAGCACATTCCTCCAGTACAATGCCTTGGTACTTGGTGTACCATCTGTAAAGGCATTTTTGTTATTTCATCTACCCTTTGCATGAGACATAAATTTTTCCATATTTCCAGGAACAATGACAGTAGTAAATTTGCTTTATCTTCTTGAATTTTAACCAGGATACTATATCTCGTATCTAATCAAATACCTGCAAAATGATAAATTCTATCTTATCCACACTTACATTCTGTCCCACTTAATGAAGCACCCTCAGACTTCAAACCTACCCAGCACTGCCAATACATTTTGACTCAGTTTCCTATAATTCTTTATAAGGTCCAACATACCTTACATGGTTAATTATAATTATGTTGAAACTTAATAAAGCAGAAACTAATAAAAAAAATAAAATTAAATAAAATTTTAAAAAAAAGAAACTTAATCTTATTTCTAGACTTAGTTGCCAAGAAAAGACAAAGGGCCATTTCCAAAATGCACGTTATCATTCAAAGGAGAGGCTTCTGCATTTTTTTATGAAGGCAGGGATATAGGTTCTTAGTAGAAAGGTTTGGGCCATTTCTATATGCCCAGAGTTTTCAGAAAAATCTGTGAATTCAAGTTAATGCATTTCCAATCATAGTGCTGATCACACCCTTTAAATCATTCCTGTTGGCTACTAAAGAACTGCAAATCACCAGGGTGATTGTTTTAGCAAATGGATGAGCACCTTTTGCCAGAATCTACCTGTGCTCCACTTAGCACCAGTAATCATGTTTTCATTACCAGCCAGGTAGAGACTGATCCAGATGCAATGCCCCATTTTATCATCAGTTGTCTTGATTAGTCTGTGTACTAAAGCTGCAGATAGGTTCTCCATGAAGATGCTTTTGAGCATCTTCATACAAAGAAACATATATGAATATTCACAGCATCATTATTCATAATAGCCCAAATTAATCCAAATATCTATCAACTGGTAAACAGATGTACACAATGTGGTATATTAATAAAATGGCATACTATTTAGCATTGAAAAGGAACAAGCTACTGACACGGGCTACATCTTGGATGAATGTCAATCTATATTGTTAATTTAAAGAAGCCAGACGCAAGAGACAATGTATTGCATGATTCCATTTATAGTACACAGTCAGGAAAGGCAAATTTATAGAGACAGAATGCAGATTAGTGGGTGCCTAGGGCTGGGATAAGATTGGATATTTACAGTAAATGGGCATATGAGATCTTATTGTAGGGATAAGATTGTTTTAAAATTGATTTATGTTAATAGTTGCCCCACTCAGGATAACTACTAAAAATCATATGAAATGACTCAATGTAAATTGGCAGATTTTATGATGTGTGAATGACTTCTCAATAACATGATTTAATGAAAAAAATGAAATAAAAACATAATGAAATAAAATACACTAATCAGAATTAATTGGAAAATCAATAAACCTACTGTATCACTGAAACTTGCAAACATTTTGAAAAGGCAGATTTTGCAGTATTTTCAAATCAGTTCACGTGGATTTACACATGCCTAATTTCCAATGGACAAAAAGGATAATGCTTAAATATGGTATATGACCTTCTGGATGAGTAGGTGAGCTTATCTACACTGCATCATACTCCTCTGAAGGAATATTTAAAAATTGCTACACCTATTGGGAAATTCAAATAGCCTCATTTAGTTTTCATCTTTTTTCTCTTTTCATGCCAAATCTCTAATGGAAGTGCTAAAGAGCAATGAAATGGCCATAGACAGGAAGCCAGAGAAAAAGAGAGAGAAAAAGAGCCAAATAAGCAACCTTTAAATATGTGAGCTGATTGATTGATTCAACCCATTTAGACAATTATCTTAATAGCTCTGTTTGTTAAAATTTCCTGGTGGTCTTGCCAGATACTCCAAAATAGCTGTGATTGAGAAACAATATGAATTGTGTTTAAGCACAAAAGACGAGGAGTCAGACAATTTTGATTTAAATAGAGGCTCTGTAAGTTCTGATCTCCCAGGTTCAGGTCCAATTCATATTGATTTATGGACTTAATGAGGTCACACAGATAAAACACTTACCATAGTATCTGGTACATTGTATTTACTCAAAATACAATCGTAGAATTAATTAATTAATATACAACAGCTGTCATTAATATTTTAGAAAGTCATTTAGGAGGAAATCATCAGAGTAGACCACCTACATTGAAGGTAACAGAATGGTAGAAAGCAGTTAAGTTGAGCTATTCAAGAAACTTCAGTTTGGCAGGGAAAAGGCTTACTGATTGACTGCTTGGTCCATACAAGTGAGCAATACAGCCCAAATAATTAAGTTATTTTACAAACCTAAGTTTTTCATGATTTTTTTCTGATTAAAATAATAAGATATATTAAATAGTATAGAGTTACAGGATTAATGAACCTAGTTAAGAATTGAGCAATGATTGGGGAAAACATTTTTATCTGTTAGTTTTCAAGAAAAACATACAGTTTTGACGTCTCCTATTCACCTACCTCTCCTCTCTTTTTGCAAATAGAAAGTAGACACATCTTAATGACATTCTATGTCACCTTTATAATTATATCTGGTCCTAATTCTTATCTTTTACTATACTCCAGCAATAGGAAATTAGAAGTTCTTTATATGTTCCCAAAAGACTATCTGGCTTCATGATTATCCTTAAATTTCAAATGATGTTTCTGCATCATCTTCAGAAAAGAAATAGTAGATGTACTTTAAGTGGGATGAACTACACCATTACATAGAAGAAGTAAAAGCGTAAATCATTAGGACAATAAGAATATTATTTTGCTCTCAGCAACAAAAGCGTATGCAAAGATGAACTCCAGGATACAATGAACTAACCAGACAACCTACAAAGAATATATAGATATATATATAGAATATACAGATAGATATATATCTATTCTATATATATATATCTATATATTCTATATATATCTATATATCTATACAAACTTTGATACACAATTGAGAATTTGCCTTTATATATCTATATATTCTAGATATATATAGATTAGATATATACAGATATATAGTACATTTGGATAGATCCGAAGGTACTACATCATGCTTTTCAACAAGAGAATGCATGTAAAAAATAAGTCACATTGATCTGTAGAGAAAGTGTAATCCTAGTATTATGTAATTTTAAAGTGAAAATATACTCATATACATTTTACTGAATATTTGCTAATTATTTTTCAATGATTGGAATAAACTTGTGGACAAAGCTTGGATATAACTGATATTTTAATTGATGTTACTAAGCTAAAATTAAAATATTGCCAGCTTGGTAATGTAAAATTATAGTTAAATTTGACGTAATTTGAGAGAGGTAACAAAGAAGGAAAAAAGGTGGTGATGGGGATGGGTGCTTAATACATTTATTCTATGTAGTGGGAATCCATGAAGCATAGTTTAAAGTGGATGAAATAAGAAATTGATGTTTATATAATTTTTATTTAAAACAACTAACAAAATTGGAGAAATGACAATATTGAAAGGACAGATGAGGATTGTATCAATTAAAAAAAATCCTCACTTTTGATAGCAAGCAATTCATTGATTATATAAAATAGTAAATAGCAAATTAAAAGTTCACTGTATAAATATATCACTTAGTTAAATAAAGGAAACGGACATATCTTAAAACACAATGTTAAGAATTATTACTTCTTGAAAATGAAACTGAAGATGGCAATACTGTTTTTCTGTAATAAAATATTTGTACTATTTTAATTTTTATAATGTTTAGGCGTTATTAAATACAAGGGAAAGGATTTTAACACCAGCAAAATTATAAAGATTTCTACAAACTTTGATGCACAATTGAGAATTTGCCTTAAGGAAAGTATCCAGCATAATAGAAAAGCTATATGCATGAAAATTTTTATTGCAGAGTATGCACAATGTTCAACATTGTGTGTGGAAACACTGAAGTATGGAAACAACCAATAATAAATGGATAATATATGCAAGTATTAAACTATTAAAAAGACTGAAGGAATTTGAATCTGTGGCTAAACTGAAGAAAAATATAATTGCATATAATCTACTGCATTTATAATGTATTTAGAAATAATCAGTCTAAGAAAACCAGCTGCTAAGATGAGAGAGCGGTTACTGTGGGTTTTTTGTTGTTGTTGTTGTTCTTCTGTTTTGCATTGTTTTTTGGCTTTCTAAACTTTCAAGGAATAAGGGCCCCAAAGGGAAGAGACAATAGTGACAGAATCAGGTTATGAAATATGAGGATGGGAATCCAAAGACCAAGAAGGGGAGGCATGCTTGGGATAGAGAATCAGAATTACACAGAGTGAATACGTGGAAAGACTAGCTCAAGTGTTGTAGAATTTGATCATAATGAAGGACAATCAAGCCACTGTGCTTCCTCAAGGTTGTGTCAATTGCCAAGAAAAGAAACAGTGAACACCCTCAGCTCTGAGACAAGAAACAACCCTGTGTCAAAGCAGTGGGCCCACTAAGAGGCGATCCATGCTAGGCAGGGCCATAAATCCCTGAAAGTGACAGTAACTTCTATAATACTTCTACCTGCAAATTAGCGGCACTGCCTTAAGGTCTTTGAGGGCCAGGTGAAGTATCTGTTGAGCTAACCTGTATCAATTGCAAAGGAAGTTCACTGATCAACTGATCCTCTAGTTTAGTACTTCCTTTTGACCATGACTTGTGCTACACCTATTATTTTCTTACTTTTGCATTGATTATGTAGATGAATAACTTTGGAAAGCACAATAAAAATAATAAAGACAAAATACACAGTTGCATACATGCATCTAGCAGAAATAACAGATTTCAAATCATCACATAAGAGGGACAACGGCTGGTGGTAGAATATGGTGAACAGAACTACCCACTTCCCTCCTCTAACTGAAAAAAAGGCAGGAACTTGATCTCTTTCTCACACAGATTAGAAGAATAAGACAGTTGCTTGCATATTCCCCGGTAAAGCCAACATTTCCCCCCCACTTCTGCCACTTTACAGAAATAAATCTCTCATCCACCCCCCCAAAAAAAAAGAAAAAAGAAAAGAGAAGCACTCACTTAAACACTTTTCTTTTACTTACTTTTCTCGTAATTTTGCCTATCTATGATGAGATGAGGACTGACCCAGCACACTTAGCTTTAGAGGTATTTCTGAGATTTAATTTCATTTTGTTAAACTTAGTTCTTTGTAACACCCTACCTGATCAAACTGAAACAGTTTGCTTGGTTTTGAAGAAAGGGAGAGAAATTACAGGATTTAGCTGAAAACAAGGTTGCATTTTTATTAAGCCAAAAGATGATAATTACAACTTTAGTGGGCAACACATTAGCATGGAAATACAGATAACCTTGAGGATGAGTAGAAAGGCATAATATTTCCATCTCTTGTAAAGTCTGTGTTTCTGAGATAGCACTAGGAAGGCTTTAAAATTCTCAAATGATTTGCTCCACCTCTGGGGACTGCCTCCTGGTTGGTAATAAAGGTGGCTGTATTCAAGCAGGGTTGCAGTACTAAAGTTTTTTACCAAATGAATTAACTTACAGTCAAAACCTAAAAGAGTAATTTTACTTGCTCTTTAAAAAAAAACCTAAAATCCATAATCTATAGAGCAAATTTTCAAAGAAAGAAACTTATGGCTTATAATGAATATCACTATCAATTTAAAGCCTTGATTTCTCTTTCTCTAAATATTACTTTTATTAATTATCACCTGCAAACTACTCCAGGCATTTTTCACAGATCCTGGCTCTCCATCTATCTGTTGGAGAGTTGATAGATACAAAACACCCTACCACTACACTTTTACTAATTACTGAATTAGTAAAATTTCAATTCTATCAAACAATGAGGAATCATTCCCTATATAAATGTATCTTCCAAATACATATTCTGGTCTTCTTTCCCCTTTCCCATGCCAAAATGAAATTTAAATGAGAGATCGCTCATGATTTTGTGTTTTTACAATGCTTGCTGTTACAACTCTTAACCTAAAACCAAACAATAACAAAGTCATATTATGCACAATATGAACAAAATAAAATGTGGACTTCAAGAGTTAAAAAAATTATTTACAAATAGCCTACAACCCTGAAAATGATTATTTCAAGTCTCTAGAGTTAGGGACTCACAGTCATAATTTATAACACCAAAAAGTAAAAGTACAGCCTAACAAAAGATCACCTGAAGAGCATGAATCTAGAAGATTACGAGCATCTTTCTATTTAGAAACACACAGTAAACTGTTCACCTAAAATTGCATGAAACATGCTCCTGGGCCCATTCAGGCAGAATTTAAAAGAAGAAATTCTGTCAAATAGTGTCTTTTCCCTAGAACAGGGTGAAAGATATGAGTGATCAAGAAGTGCAGTACACATAATCTATCTCAACTTTAGAAAGGCTCCTGATTCTGTCCTGCAAACCATAACATTAAACACTCTGGGAAAATATGACCTTGACTACAAAATTGTTGACGAAGCTGAACTGGTTGTTAGTTTTTAGTGGATTCTGTAGACTGAGTTGGGGGGATAAAAGATGCCTTTAGTGATTGCTTCTTGACTCAGTGATATTTATTACCACCATCCATAACCTAGATTGATACTTTCTTTCAGAAAAATAATGTCCTTGTTACTCGGGAATCTGGGGACAGGTATTATCCAATCTGCCATTCACCATTTCATCTTCGTTGTTCATACCTCATTCAAACTGCACATATATCATTCTCTTTCTTTTTACAGCCATTCTTAACTCCATTATTTATCCTCCTTTAAATCATAAGTGAAGAACATAAGGTCCAGGAAGATCCCACATGCCGCGGAGCGGCTGGGCCCGTGAGCCATGGCCGCTGAGCCTGCACGTCCGGAGCCTGTGCTCCACAACGGGAGAGGCCACAACAGTGAGAGGCCCGCGTACCAGAAAAAAAAAAGAAAAAAAAAAAAAAACTAGGCCAAGGACCCTTACAGACACCTCACCAAAGAAGATATACAGATGGTAAGTAAGCATTAGAAAAGGTGTTCCACATCATAAATCATCAGAGACATGCAAATGAAGATGAGATACTACTACACACCTAGTAGAATGGGCAAAATCTAGAATGCTGACAACACCAAATTCTGAAGAAAATGTGGAGCAACGGGAACTCTCAGTCATTTCTGGAGTGAGTGCAAAATGGTACAGCCACTTCGGAAGACAGTTTGGCAATTTCTTATAAAACCAGACATATTCTTTCTATATGATCCAACACTCATGCTCCTTGGTATCTACCTGTTGACTTAAAACAAAGAGACTACGAGATATTTCTCCAGCAAAGATAGTTTTATTTGGGGTCAGCAGGGAATTGCAATTCAGGGTCTGCAACCATGGCAAGCCATATGCAAATCCCGCATAGCAAAGGAAGGAGAATCCTTTTACAGAGATGAAAAGGAGGTTGGGCAGGCTCTAGTAAACAAAAATTCCATGGCTTTTCATTGGCTGAGTCCTTGCCAGGAAAGAAATGGCATCTTTCTTCTTCCTGTTGGGCTCTGTTATCATCACAGGGTGTGAGAGCTCCCCACTTTGGGCTTCCTAATCTATTTAACTGAGATTTCTATTTATTATTATTATTTTTTTATATAACCAAAGGATTCAAACATTTATATCCACAGAAATCCTGAAAACAGATGTTCATGGCAGTTTTATTCATAACTGCCTCAGCATGGAAGCAACCAAGATATCTTTCAGTAGGTAAATGGATAAACTGTGGTACATCCAGACAGCAGAATATTATTCAGCACCAAAAACAAATGAACTATCAAGTTATGAAAAGATACAGAGGGACCTTAAATGTATCTTACTAAGTAAAAGAAGCCACTCTGAAAAGGCTCCATATTGTATGATTCCAGCGGGGGATACTGATAATGGGGGAGGCTGTTTGGGTATAGGAAGTATATGGGAAATCTCTGTATCTTCCTCTCAATTCTGCTGTGAACCTAAAACTGTTCTAAAAATAAGTCAATAATAATAACAGAAATATTCCAGAACAAAAGTGGATTCAAGATGTGCAGAAACATGAGAGATCTATGGGAAATGTTCTCCCAAGTTTTCTAGAATCTTAAGGTTCATTAGGACCTCTTCAAACCATTAGGTAATAACTAAATAGAACTGTGCAAATAATGACTTCTCAAAACATCCAATTTTGGCTGTAATCTCATTGTACACAGGGGTAACTGGATTCTTGTTTTCAGGTTCAGGTTCCCTAGGAGCAGAGACTAAAAGAAGGATTATTGTGCAAATGATACAGTAATGAAATTCTGTCATTAAAACCTATAAAAGTGTGAGGAAGCAAGATTAAGCATGAAAAAAAAAAAAGCATCTAGATAAAGATTTGATTTCAGCTGATCTCTAGCTTCAGCCTGAACCAACAGAGAGCATAAATGGCAGTACAAAGTTGTCAACCTTGAGGGAAGGTTGCTAGTTTTCTGTACTCCCGTATCTGTTAGTCTTTGGCTTTGGCTTTACCCATGCCTAGGGTGAGTGCAAAACTGTGAGCTACTTCTGGCTGTTTCAGAAAACCCAATTTTGCCGAGACCATTTTTCAGGATAAGGGAACAGAGTTCAACTATTGTCAGCCAACAGCCATAGTAGCTGAAACATGGGCACTCCAGCCCAATAAAGGTGATATGGGCAGGGTACCAACCACGTTTACTACATAGTATAATGGCTTTATATAACATAATTAGGCTTCCAATAAAGTAATCTTAAGTTGCCTTAGAAATTTATTATATAAATAGCCTTAACAAACATACATATGTCAAATTCACCCATAAGCACACACATGTACTCATGTACACACAAACATGTATATATAGTTCCACTGTAACAGATATGGAATATGAAACATACATATTTAGTTGACATAAAGGTGACTTTACAGAAAGGTGACTGATTCATCTTTATTATTTGCCTAGAGATTCTAGATAATGCCTGATTATTTTTTTTCCTTACACATTCCCTGCAGTAAGTTCTGGCAATGAAAAAATTTCAGATTCATTAGCATTGCACCCAAGGTTGTGATAATTATTATTCAAAAGATTATTGTAGGGCTTCCCTGGTGGCGCAGTGGTTGAGAGTCTGCCTGCCGATGTAGGGGACGCAGGTTCGTGCCCGGGTCCGGGAAGATCCCACATGCCACGGAGCAGCTGGGCCCGTGAGCCATGGCCGCTAAGCCATCGCGTCCGGAGCCTGTGCTCCGCAACGGGGGAGGCCACAATGGTGAGAGGCCCGTGTACCGCAAAAAAAAAAAAAAAAAAAAAAAAAAAATCTTGTAGTATATAAATATTTAAATTTCATACTAAGTATTTCAGTTTTGTGGCTTTTAGCACTCTCTTTAAATTGGTGCTTTGTAGCCTTCTTTGACTTTTCTTCCACTTTAAAAACAAAATAACCAACAATAGTAACCATAAAAGAATTCTGCTTTTTAAGCTTTCTTTAAAAGTTCGGCACCCTAGCAGATGTTGGTGAGTCTTTATCAAGAAACAGAAATAGAAATAAAGGAATAATAACTGACTCCCTCTTTAAGGTACAATAATTCTGTTTCATTAAAAGTTATTTCCTTTTTTAAGAACTTAGGCAATCTTTTGTCCAAATTAAATATTCTTTTATATTTTCTTATACTAGGACACCTGTTGGCACATAAATTCAAAATGCCAATACACTGCTTTAATTATGTTTGTCATAGGGAACAGTCCTTCAGTGTTTTTCAGGGTGCTGAAGATTATAAGATGCAAAACATTCTATGGTCCAAAAGTTAATGGATGTCCAGGAGACAAATTCCTTAAACAGTGGTGAAGGTCACTGAAGGTTCTTCACTTATGCTGAAGTTTTCAGACTTCCTTTTCATTCAAAGATTTTGTCTTAGTGTGTGGAGATTTTAATTTGGGATGCGAGTTTGAATTACTAAATGAGAAAACTCTATTTGTTGTGACCTAAATGAGATATGTGTGAGAAATTCATTGCTGTTTAACATTCGGGGTAACAGAATCTTACAGATTTCCTCATGCTATTCTGGTTTGTCTTCATTACACCCAGTGACAAAGAGAGATGTCAAATATTGTTACTTTTTCAAGACAAGTAATACTTTACAAGTGTGATTTTGTGCAATGCTCATAATAATCCCTGGAGAAAGGTTATTTTTATCTCTGTTATTTAAAACAAGGGCATCCTTTAAGAGAAACATACATTACAAAATAGAAAAATTACTATTCTTGTCCTATGATTTGTGTGAGAGCATGGGCACTATGGGCTGATATGAAGATGAATCTTTCAAGCTAGGTAAGTAAGGATCCTTAAGTCATCTCTTTCACCTCTTTGAAAGCAACTGCAAAATTGCAAGAGATCTAAAAACCATGCAGAAGTAGGATAAAGGTATAAAAAGAAACATAGATTCTGTTTCAAATACTGTATACAGTAAAGTATGAAAAAACTACAGAAACGAGAAGGAAAAAATGTTACAATTGTCTTGATGAAATAAATTATTAATCTACTGGCATTTCAAAGTAGAAAGCCTATAGCTGTTTATCTACAGAACTACAAAAATACACACATTAATATTTAAGTAATGATCTAGGGATACTGAAAAATGTTTAGTTTTTCATCAATTTAATATAATACAGTGGTTAAATATGTTTAATATTGGGCCTTTATGACATTTCATTTTGATGAAAACTGATGATTCATGAAGTTGCAACATGTATAACAGAGGAGTATTTGACAGAAAGTCAAAACATCTGGCTTCTATTTGTAAATTTCTCATGACCTTTCTGAATATCAGTTTCTTCACCTGTTAAATAAGGAGTCTGGATCAAATTATCTGTAAATTCTTTTTTGGATGAATATATTATGATTCTATGTATGAAAACACTCTGGAACCAAAATATATCTTTAAACAAATGTATTGAAATACTTATAAGGCCTGTATATTGAAATGTAAATTTTCATTAGTATTTTAAATTCTATTTTATATTTAGAAAATCTAAGTAATTTTATTTTATTAAAATATATACACAGGGGCTTCCCTGGTGGTGCAGTGGTTAAGAATCTGCCTGACAATGCAGGGGACACGGGTTTGAGCCCTGGTCCAGGAAGATCCCACATGCAGCAGAGCAACTAAGCCCACAAGCCACAACTACTGAACCTGCATGCCACAACTATTGAAGCCCATGTGCCTAGACCCCGTGCTCCACAACAAGAGAAGCCACCACCATGAGAAGCTTGCGCACCTCAATGAAGAGTAGCCCCCACTCGCTCCAACTAGAGAAAGCCCGTGCACAGCAATGAAGACTCAACACAGCCAAAAATAAATAAATAAAATAAATAAATTAGAAAAAAAATATATATATACAGGTAGTATAATTTTCTTATAAAATACATTTCTCTAATATATAATTAAATATTGATCCCAGAATACATCTAATTTAGACAACTGTTTTATAAAACATTACTCTATATCTAAAGGACTATTGAGATCTCTCACATTCAAAATGAGAATAATTATTAAATAACAAATTATTTTTTTATAATTTAGCCCATGATTATTGGATTATAAGGATTTTTAATAAGCACTGAAAATTAAGATCACATTATTTTTAACTATAATTACTGAGAAATTTAATGTCTTTTTAAAGGGATATGTGGCTATTTAAATAAAAAGTAAAACTTTTGTTCACAGTTTTATATTATCATAATATTTTACCTCCTATTCACAGTGTATTGTAGCTGTGTGAAAGAGTGACTGAGTGAGTTGTATGCTTTCTTCTTCACAATATGAGTTTGTACCAAGAAACTGTAAAAAATTTGAAATTGTTATAAATATGAGGTAAGTAATTTTGAAGCCTGATCCTCAAACCAGAGTTTCACATTTCTCATTCTCTGGTATACCTATCTGGCTATCAATAGATAGATAGATAGATGATAGATAGATAGATAGATACATGCCTGGAATGTAATGGTAGTAACTTTGAAATTTGATCATCTTCCAGGGAGGAATACTTTATTTAAATATATGTATATAATGGGACATTATTTTAAAAGGAGTTATTTTCATTGAAAAGTACAGTAGTTTAGAAATATGATCAACAGCAGAGCTTCCCTGGTGGTGCAGTGGTTGGGAGTCCGCCTGCCGATGCAGGGGACGCAGGTTTGTGCCCTGGTCCGGGGGGATCCCGCGTGCCGTGGGGTGGCTGGGCTCGTGAGCCATGGCTGCTGAGCCTGCGCGTCCGGAGCCTGTGCTCTGCAACGGGAGAGGCCACAACGGTGAGAGGCCCGTGTACCACAAAAAAAAAAAAAAAAAAAAAATAGAAATATGATCAACAGATTCACTCTTCTTGGAATCACTCTGATTGGAAGGATACACAGAAAACAACTGACTACTTCTCTTTTTTATTCCTGAGACCACCAATCTCTTGTCTCTGAGCTCAGGTCCTACTCTAACATTAGTTACTGCCACCAACTATCCACATAATCAGTGTTCAAGCTTCATAACAGAGCTGTCAAATTTCATACTGTTAATCTCTTTGATCATAAAAATCCTTAAATTTATCAGTCAAATATATTCCAATGTGCTGACAATGAAAATAATACACAGGCACACCTTGGAGATATTGAAGGTTCAGTACTAAACCATTGCTATAAGGCAAATATTGCAATAAAGCAAGTTGCACGAATTTTGGGGTTCCCAGTGCATATAGAAATTATGTTTACACTATACTGTAGTCTATTAAGTGTGCAATAGCATTATGTTTAAAAAACAATGTACAATACTTCAATTAAAAAATACTTTATCGCTAAAAAATGGTAATCATCATCTGAACCTTCAGCAAGGCATAATCTCTTTGCTGGTGGAGGGTCTTGCCTTGCTGTTGATGGCAGCTGACCAGGGTCGTGGCTGCTGAAGGCTGGGGTGGCTGTGGCAGTTTCTTAAAATCAGACAACAATTAAGTCTGCTACACTGATTGACTCTTCTGTTCAAGAACAATTTCTCTGTAGCATGTTGTACGGCTTGGTCACATTTTACCTACAGTAGAACTTCTTTAAAAATTGAAGTCAGTCCTCTCAGAACTTGCTGCAGCAATTCAGTAACAACTTCAGGTTTCACTTCTAATTCAAGTTCTCCTGCTATTTCCACTACATCTGCACATCTGCAGTTACTTCCTATACTGAAGTCTTGAACTCCTCCAAGTCATCCCTGAGGGTTAGAAACAGCTTCTCCCAAACTTCTGTTAATATTGATATTTTGACCTCTGCCCATGAGTTACAAATGTTCTTAATGGCATCTAAGATGGTGAATACTTTCCAGGAGGTTTTTTTTTTTTTTTTTTTTTTGCGTTACATGGGCCTCTCACTGTTGTGGCCTCTCCCGCTGCGGAGCACAGGCTCCGGACGCGCAGGCCCAATGGCCATGGCCCACGGGCCCAGCCGCTCCGCGGCACGTGGGATCCTCCCAGACCGGGGCATGAACCCGTGTCCCCTGCATCGGCAGGCGGACCCCCAACCACTGCGCCACCAGGGAAGCCCTCCAGGAGGTTTTTGATTGACTTTGCCTGGATCCATCAGAGGAATCACTATTCCTGGCAGTTATACCCTTAGGAAATGTATTACTTCAATAATATGACTTGAAAGTCAAAGTTATCACTTGATCCATGGGCTGAAGAATGGATGTCGTGTTTGCAGGCACAAAAACCAACATTATCCTCATTGTTCATCTCCATTACAGCCCTTGGGTGACCGGTTGCCATTGTCAATGCACAGTAATATTTTGAAAGGCATCTTTTTTCTGAGCAGTAGGTCAGAGGGTTAAAAGATTCAAGAAACCATGTTGTAAACAGATGTGCTGTCATCCATGCACCCTAATGATGGCTTTAAAAACCCTTCCCTAAAAGCCATCAAGGAGTTCAGGTCTTTTGAGCATTAGCTGCATAGTTTCCTTGCTTGGTGCCCTGCAAACGCCATAATTTCCTTCACCATAACCAGGTATTAGCAAACTGGCTTTGCTGCATGTTGAGCAAGCAAACCTGAGTTCAACTGGTATCTTACACAGTAAAGACAAAAATCTCAAAGTTACCTAGGGGTCCTTTCAGCTGAGCATGTGACCCAAAAAGCATATGATGAAATACATGATAGAGTGCTTTTACATTTTGTAGATTAAAATCTATTTTGAATGTTTCAAATACTTTCTTTTTCATAGAATATTGTTTGGAATTCAGAAAATTACTAGCTTTTCTTCAGACCAGTGTACACTGGGACAGTCATCTTTAAAAGTTAACTCACTTGAGTCACTTAGAAAAATAATTGGAATTGAAGATGTACACTTTTATATAGTCCATCACATTTCAAATTACAAGCTCTTATGCATCAGAAAACAATGATTGTTCATTAAACCATTATTACCCCCAAGATTTCCTTCTCTGTACTCTCCTACCAACATCCCCACCCTCATATGCTATCTCAGCCAAGAAAGAAGGGGCTACCTGGATAAAATGAATTTACAGCTTTTCATTATAGATATCTGATTGTATTATTGGAGGTGCTCTATGAATCTGAGAACACAATATGACTTTAGTTGTAAGTCTATTGGAACAGAGAAGAAAGTTCATGCTCATAAATTGAGCAATTCTAGCAACAAGAATCAAATAGCAAGAGACAGTTTTTTGGAATATATCTATGACAGGTAATTATCAAAGGAAACTGGGAATCTAACAGCATATAAGAACATGGAGGAAGATACCAGTTAGAAGACTCTAAATTTTTAGAAGTACACTTAAGCCCTTTCTAGCAGTGGGGGAAGGTGGGGGTGATGAAGTGGGAGGGTGGGGCCACCCAAGGACCCTAGATGCCTTTCTAGAGCATGAGCTTGGGCATGAGCGCCAGCTGCAACTGCTTCTCTTTGGGGCGGGGGGTACCAGCAAGTACAAACAGTACCCTCGTCTAACTGTTCCAGGGATGAAGAGGACACAGCATGTCCCCACCCCCATCAGCACCCTCCCTGCCACTCAGATGCTGCTTGACCCCTCCATCTCCATCTGCTTCCTCCACTCTGAGTCCAGCATGTCCCTGTTCCCCACGTCCTCCCTGTCCGATGGGGAGAAGGAGCCAAAGCCACCGGTGTTTGCCTAGCAGCCCTCAGAGAGCTCCACTTCCAGCTTTGCTGCCGGTTGTTCAAGGACCTTGAGATCACCATGTGTATACACACATTCTGTCAAAGATGCTCCTGGAAGTCAGAGAAGGGTCCTGTGGACAATGCCAAGCTGACGGTAGTAGAGAACACCAGTGCGGCTGAGCAGATCTGGGAGCTCTTCATTCACTGAAAGCATGGCTGCACCATGCCGGGGATCGGGAAGCCATCTTCTTGGATGTGGACCTCCATGGTGCCTTTCACCATCAAGCTTATTAGTGCTTAGAAGGACCACAAGGGGAGCTGTGACTACAGCCCCAATGTGCCCCCAACAACCCCAGCTGCCTGCTCTTCTCAAGATGAACCTGGAGGCTCATCTCAAAGAGTGTGAACACATCAAGTATCCTCATTCCAAGTACTGGCACATGTTCAATGGGAACCAGGACATGTATGAGACACACCTGGGGACATGCCACTTCAAGATCTTACATGGGTTCCTGCAGGCATGCTTCCATGAGATACACGGAGTGCTGGCCTGGAAAGCCCAGGAAAATCACTCTCTTTCTTCCATGCTGGGCAAAGTCTCGGAGAATACTGACAAGCTGATGAAGAGCCTTGAGCTCAAGTTTGATGTCATGGACAAAAAATAGAGCAAGCTCAGCTACGACCTCATGGAGTTCCAGAGGGAGGTATCTAATGTTGAATGACAAGCTGTCCCACACCAGTGCATGGCTGAACATGGGCATCCTAGGATCCTAAGACCCTCAGCAGATTTTCAAGTGCAAAGGAAACTTTCCGGTCCATCAGGGCTCCATCTGCTGTCTCTGTTCTATTCCATGGATGACCTGCCCTTAGGGGCTCCTCTGACCAGATTACCAATACATGGGACACATGTACCACCTTGCATTCAGGGGTACAATCTCTACAGTGCACAGAAGACTGCACCATCCCCAGGTAGGGTGTCCAGAACCTGCAGCAGGTGAACATAATCCAGGCCCACAACAACCCAATGTACATGCTGGTCTGTTTGCATAACATGCTCTTGAGTGGTTTCCTGAAGGCCATAAAGACCTGGGACACTATGGGTACCAAACTGCAGTTGAAGAAGGATCTCACTGGCCTCAACAAGTGGGTGTGGGCAGTGGTGGCTGTTCAAGCAGCTTCTACCAGACAAGCAAGATCTGGGACATTTGGAAGCTCAACTGCATCCATGCCCTGCAGACATCTGGTGGCAGTATCTACTCTATTAATGTGATGAATCACTTCATCGTGTGTGGCACCTATGAGAATCTCATGCATGTGTGGGATGTTGAGTCCAAGAAGCATGTATGGACCTTGACTGGCAGGCCACATGGGCACCGCGTATGCCCTGGTGGTCATCTTTATGTCAGACCAGACCAAAGTCGTCAGCACATGCTACTACCAGTCCCTCCGGGTTTGGAATAGGGACAACATCGTTTACATGCAGATCCTGCTGTATCGACAGGGCAGGGTGACTGTACTGGTTGTGTCCCGGGACCAACTTTTAGGGGCTCTGGGTAGTACTGTGAAGGTTTGGGTTTGCTAACAGAGAATCCAGGCTGGGTCTTGTCTTTCTCTTGGCTTTCTCTCCTCCTGGCCACTCAGGTGGTCTCAGGGTCTCTGCCTACCCTGTGAGCATAGGCAGACAACTCAATCAGCCAGGAAATGCTTGGCCCCATCCTGGTAGCTGCCAAAACAATGCCAGTTCTCTCTCTCTGGGTGCCCAGTCCACTCTCTATCTCTACCCCAAATGGACTGCAGGCCATTTTACTCATGTTTTCTACTGTTTTTAGACTGTATGTAGATTTGATTAGTTCCCGATTAAAATAAAAGCTGCACAGAATGTGAAAAAAAAAGTAAACTAATCTGGACAAAGATATGGAGTTGGCTTTAGTTAGACAAAGAGTCTATCAAGGCTGATCAAATTACAAGTTACAGTTTATAAAAATTCTCTCAAGCTGTTTGCCTGGGCATGGAGCAAAATAAAATGAAATAGATGAGTGGCTGATTTATAGAAGTGATAATTTTACTCCAGAAATCTAAGGTAATTTCTTAGTCTTTAATATAACAAAGATGACTGTTAATTCAATCAATACATATCTATCTATACATATACAACATACATAAGCAAAATACACATATAAACATGAGAGCAACAAATATACGTATAAAATTATGGTCACTTTTATAAACTTTGGTCCTGGAATGTGTTATATATCTGGTGCATTCATATGTTCTTCAATCATATTCTCTATATAGTATCTTCCAGTAAAAGCATATTACAAATCTAATGTATAGGGGAAAATATACATTTGCTAGGTAGAGATTGATCTGCTAATTATACAGATGAAGACTGCATTTAAAATATCTGTTTATCCCGAAGTTGGCATTTGAGCAATTGATAAGTTTCCTGCTCTAGTTGGTGATGTTCATAACCTGACCTAATGAGCACTTTAAAGTTATATCCAGCTAAATCCATCAGCATAGGCATTTGTGCTAGCTTAAGCAGTATTTGTGGAGTTATTTCTGGGTTATATTTTCTTATGCATGGTTTAAATCTAAGAGCTATCATACAAGTAGTCTCTAAACAAAAAGTAATTCTGATCAACTCTCTGCACTTATAAATCCCACACAGTTGAGAAAGAAAATGGATGTTGTACAAAAGATTCAAATGACAACAGCTGCAGACAAACTGTGCACCTGGCACATTCCGACTCTTGTTATCACCACACAGTGCAAGTGACGATTGGTTTCCTTAATCCTGTGATTGTGTTCTGTACAATTTGAATCATTTTCCCATAACTTTTAGACCTCCTACAGGCATCTATGTCCCAAATTTCATCTTTCATTGCATTACACCATAGTATTGTAGCAGTATAGCATGGCACTGTAAATTGATATTTTACATGCTGCCTCCATATGCATTTAATACTGATAAAAAGAAAATCACTCATAACAGTAATGGATGAGACAGGCAAATAAGAATTATTTGGAGGTACAGCAGCCACACTCAGTGTTATAAGTGGCAATATTTTTTCTGGTTAGTTTCAATTTGACAAATATTTATCACAGCCTGCATTGTGGGCAAAAGCAAAAATGTAATCCCTGTATTCAAGGAGACAAAAATTCCACGTGAAACATTTAAATATAATTCAGACAGTAATTCTGTGCTAAGATGTTTGATGCAAACTTTAAGTTTTATATATGTTCTAAAATGATGTAACTAAGGGTATTTATAAGGTAAATTCCCCTGCCCGTATGGTGGCATTCTCTTAGCCAATCACAATAGCTACAATTATTAAGCACTTACCATCTACCATCACTAACATTAACTAATTTAATTGTCCTAACTACTGTGTGAGTCATTTTGTATCTTAGACCATCAGGTCACAGGTGAAAATATAGATTTGGGGGAGGTTAAATATGTCTCATTATTCCCTTCACGAAGTGCAGACAGGATCCAACTGCAGGATTCTATGATTCTGGAGTTCATTTTCTTAGGCCTTTCACCCTCCTGCCTAATTAGGTCCTAGTATGCACAGTATTTTTCTCCAGCTTTATTGAGACATAATTGATATTCAACATTGTGTAACTTTAAGGTGTACAACATGATGATTTGATACACTTATATATTGCAGTGTGATTACTAACTTAGTGTTAGCTAACACCTCCATCAAGTCACATAATTATCGTTTGTTTTCTGTACTGAGAACATTTAAGACCTACTCCCTCAGCAACTTTCAATTATACAGTACAGTATTGCTATCTAAGCTCACAATGCTGTGCATCAGGTCCCCAGAACTTACAACTGGAAGTTTGTACCCTTTCACCAACATCTTCCCATTTCCCCCACGTCAGTCCCTGGTAATCACCACTTTAGTCTCTGTTTCTATGAGTTCGTCTGTTTCACTGTATTTTAAAAAATATTTCTCAGCATTAGTAGACAAATTTTGCAAGTGAAGGGACATCTGCGATGACTGGACGCGATGCCGTTACTGGCTTCTGGTGGGTAGAGGCCAGAGACGCCGCCGATCATCATACACTGTCCAGGATGGCACCCTACAACCAAGAATTATCCTGCCCAAAATATCAAGAGTGCCAAGGAGATTTTAGCTAGATAATTCTTTGTTGCAGAAGGCTGTCTTGTATGTAATTTGGTTAGCCACACCCAGGCCTTTATACAGTAGAATGCATTGACATTCCCTCCTCCAGTTATGACAATAAAAATGTCTGCAGACATGAACAAATATCCCCTGATGGATGAGCAGCTAATACCCCTGCTTGAGAGCCATGCCCTGGAGTAATTAGCTCATAGTCAAGTGAGGAAGACAGAGGAATAGCCTTGCCAGATAGTCATGATAGCTTATATAGCTAAAACAGATGGAGAGACGGCAGCAGGAAATTAATGTTGCCTAGGTCAATTCACGGAGTCTTCACTATGATGTGACCATGAAGGGGGTTTTAAGGATTAAAAAAAAAAAATACCAGTCATAGAGAAAAAGAGAAGTCATTCGATTCAATGTGAGAAGACTGTACAAAGTCATAGCAGAGGATGGAAAAATGTGGCAAATGCAGGAAGTGAGGACATGTTCACATGGCTCCTCAATGGGGTGAGAGCAGGTGTGATGGTTAATTTTGTATGTCAAGTTGACTGGACCACAGGGTACTCAGACATGTGGCCAAATATTATTCTTGGTGTGTCGCTGAGGATGTTTCTGGATAAGATTAACATTTGAGTCGGCAGACTGAGTCAAGTCCCACTTCCTAATGGGGGTGGGCCTCAGCCAATCAACCGAAGACCTGAATAGAACAAGAAGGCTGAGTCAGAGGAAACTTCTACCTGATTGCTTGAGCTAGGATATTGCTCTTTTCTGGCCTTCAAACTCCTACTGAAACATTGGCTTTTCTTGTATCTTAAGCTTGCTGGCTTTTGGGTTGGAACTTATGTCATCAGCTCTCTTGGTCCTCAGACATTCAGATTCAGACTTGTACTAAGTACACAGGCTTGCCTGGGTCTCCAGTCATTATCATACAATCATGTGAGCCAATTCCCTGTAATAAACTTTTAAAATCTCTCTCCCTCTCTGGAGAATCATGGCTAATAAAGCAACTGATAGGTGATGTAGGATAAAGAAGAGGCTGGAGAGTGAGGCTGGTGCCAGACTACTCAAGGCCTTGTAATAATGAACTGAGACATTTCAACTTAACCCAGAAGGAAAAATGAGCTAACAAAATTATTACATGGTTGCCATTTTTCATGTGTTGTTTGTCAAAATGGGGGATGCCAGTATCAGATTATATATGTTTGTTCATGAGTTTACTGGTTTGAAGAAAAGGGTTCTTTTTTTTGACAGTACGGAGTATAACCAGGCAGAGAGAGGCTGGAGACTGAATGAAAAATCCTATTGCTGTAGACTAGGCAAGAGATAATAACAATGGGTACAGGTTGCTAATTGTAGAATTAAGAAAGGACAGTTTAGGCAGAAGGAACAACACACAAGGGGATATGATAAAGAGAAATACTGGGGGCACAGCAACTCTTCCTTATTCAACAATATATCATGTAATTTATTCCTTGTATTCCAACATGGCTTCTGGATTCAAAGAGGCCATATTTATATTCTGTTTCACTTCCCCAAAAGCAGGGATAAATTCAGAAAGTTCACAATATATGTAATTGTCTTCACTTATATCCTTCCAGACAGTTTCTAAACCATGCAAGTAACATATTGTTGACCTAAAACAAATAAACTGCCAGTTACTTCTCTAGCAAAAGATGGGTTTATTTGAGATGAACAAAGAATTGCAATTTGCGGATTTTCAACCATGGCAAACCATATGCAGATCCCTACACAGCGAAAGGAGAACTCTTTTAAAGAGAAGAAAAAGACACTGGGAGGGCTATGGTAAACAGAATCCAGTGGAGGAACTGAGAGTTTGAAGAATAGTAGCTTTTTCATTGGCCAAGTTGTGACAGGCTCTCATTGGCTGAGCTTTTGCCAGGCAAGAAGAGAAAGTCTTCTTCCTGTTTGGCTCGACTATTAGTGGTAAAGTGTGAAATCTTCCCCTTCTGGCTTCCCCACTCTATTTTAATTGAAGTTTCTGTTTATTAATTTTTACAATATAATGTAAATACATAAAGTAAAACATTCCTTCCCTGTGTTTTCTAAGTAGTGCAAAATATCAGTTTGAATGAGCTCTCCTACACCCCAAATGAATACACAGGTTACTTGTTTCTTACACAAAGCAACCAGCTACAGTTAAGTATTTAAAAGAGCCCTTATCTAGAGGGCCAGATTCCTCTCCCCTGAAAAAAAATAATAAATTATGGAATTTTGATAATTAGACAAATTATAAGGCTATATTTTTAACTTTTTTATTGGAGTATACTTGCTTTACAATGGTGTGTTAGTTTCTGCTTTATAACAAAGTGAATCAGTTATACATACGCATACATCCCCATATCTCTTCCCTCTTGCTTCTCCCTCCCTCCCACCCTCCCTATCCCACCCTTCTAGCTGGTCACAAAGCACCGAGCTGATCTCCGTGTGCTATGCGACTTAATAAATATTTCTCTCTATTAACTGCATAACACATATCTAGGCAGAAAACAAACACAAGAGCTGAAAGTCAGAACGCCATCAAGATTTTCTTTTTCTCTGTATTTTATCTGAGTTAACTGAGTGAGTCCAATAAAACCTTGGAGGCAATAATTCCTGAATTATTATATGCTCCCGAGTGCACCCTGGAGACACATACACTGACAGAATACAGGTGGCTGTGGAGTACTTCACTTAATTGGACCAATGTTATGAGCCAACATTAAGCTTTAGTATGACAGAGATTATTTTGGCAATTCAGAAAATCTAAGATTTTCACTAATGGGTAAGTAAATAACTGTCTGATTCACATTCCTTGTGGTCTTTAGGATGGCTCCAGGCAGAAATGCACATAAAAGTCTGTCTTAGCAGTTCTCACTTAGCCACCTATCAAATTCCTCTTGGTAGAAAAGCTTTGGAATGTTCTGTTTACAAATGTGCACGATTGGAAATCACTGTGTTAGTTCTCTAAGTATAATGGTTTTTAACCTTATTTGTAGTTATAAAATAAAAGGTTCTGTTTAGTTTAAAAGACTTAGGCTTCAGAAGCAGGTAGGTTAAACGCTGACCTAGGCCGCAGAGGCAGGTAGGTTAAACGCTGACCTGGGCCGCAGAGGCAGGTAGGTTAAACGCTGACCTGGGCCGCAGAGGCAGGTAGGTTAAACGCTGACCTGGGCCGCAGAGGCAGGTAGGTTAAACGCTGACCTGGGCTGCAGAGGCAGGTAGGTTAAACGCTGAGCTGGCATCAGCATCTGTCTTTCAGCCTCCCATCACCCTTGCTTCTGCCCCTGCCCTCAGGCCTAGCACAGGATAGCAGTTTATCATGTGTGGCAAAGGTGGGAAGTGACAGAATGCTGAAGAGGTGTTAGAGAAAAGAGACAGGGAAGAAAGAAAGGAGGTTAACTAGACATTACAGAGCTGTTCCTGTTCCCGGGAAGCTAGGTAAAAACCACAGCTCTGGCCCTCCCGCATTCATTTCACATGGGGAATGTTGCTGATGTTGAGATTTGTGCTGTGTTCCTGGATTGATGTATAAACCCTACTTCATTTCAGAGCAGGCACAGTATGTTACTGAAATATGTATTTTCTATCTTACACTTTCTTCTGAATTACAAATTCTCATAAATCACATTTAGAAAGGCAGGTTGCTTATGAAAAAAACAAAATAATATATATTTCTTTCTTCCAGAAATCATGTGAGAGTATAAATGTTTAATGAGTTTTGTAACAATATTAATAATTCATTCTAATATACAGTAGAACCTGCCAAAAAAAAAAAGTTATTTGAGCCTGGATTTGAGAACCAAATATAAAAGCATTTAAGGCTGATCCATGGTATCTCTGATCAAGGAAGAAAAGATATCCTCCTACAATGCATCGAAGTTTTATATTTTTCATCCTTTTTAAAAACTGAAATAGCAAATAAAGTTCAATCAGCAAATGCAAAAAGAATGAATTCTTTTTACTTTTATAGGGAATCTGCAATTGCTTCAATACTCCCTCCATCCCCTAGGCTAAACTATTTTAAACGTTTAGCTTAACAAATGTTAATACTACTATCCGATAACAGGAATCAGGCTCCTTTGAGAAAGAGGTGATTCTAGAACCAGGCAAGAAATATTAAAGACAAGCCATGAACCTTATCTGGTGCTGGAAGCAAGGAAGTGTTAAACAAGTGATGGGATTATGTCAAAGGGACACAGAAGTTAACTGAAAGAGATTCCAATGTCCAAAGTCAGAAAAAAAAAATTAGCAACAAATAAGTAAAGTATTATTGGATTATAACCCAGAGTATAAAATAAATGTCCATAGGTCCATACTGATGTAAATAAATGATTGAATAAATATATTAATGGAGAGTAACAGACAAATTGACTATGCAGAAAAATTCCAAATAATTTATGTAGATACTTCACCTTCACAGACGTCGAGTATAAATCCACACTCTTTAAACGAAGGTTGCACATTGTGATGTCCTTCCAAAGAGGACGGTACTGACACAGGGAGGAAAAGAGTAACTTTACAGTGGAGAACTTTGACAAGCACTGTCTCAGCCAGGTGATCAAGTTTAACATGAAGAGTGATAAAGTTATGCTGATGTATGTACCCCTGGTATGATGTGATGGGAATGGTGCTTTACCTCAGTGGTTTTTTCCCCATACTTCCAGCCCCGGTCGAATCATGAATGAAACATCAGACAAATCCTAATTAGAGGTTGTCCTACAAAATACCTGACTAGTACTCTGTAAACTGTCCAGGTTACCAAAAACAAGAAAAGTCTGAAAAACTGTCACAGCCAACTGAAACCTAAGGGGACGATGATACAATGTGGTACCCTGTGTGGAATCCTGGACCTGGAAAAGGACATTAGGTAAAGACTAAGCAAATCTGGATAAATTGCAAACTTTATTTAATACATCAATATTAGTTCACTAATTATAACAAATGTACCTTACTGATATAAGATGTTAATACTAAGGAAAATGGGTGAGAGGTACATGGAAACTCTGGACCATCTTTGCATTTTATTCTGAAAATCTAAAATTATTCTGAAATCAAGTTTATTAAAAATTAAAATGCAATTAATATTTCAGTTCCTTAGTCATAATACCTGTAATTCACATGCTCAATATCCACATGTATTCTATTGGACGGCACAGATAGAGAACATAGCCTTCATTGAACAATTGTACAAAGTCTTTTTGGGCAGTCTTCTTCTGAGCCATTTTTCAGCTTATTTCTTCCCTCTTTTCACTAACCCAACCTCCATACTAAGGTTTGAAGTTCTAGATCTAGGGGTGAAAATACCAGAAGACATGCCTGGTCTTCTGTTGCTCTCTCCACATTTCAGATATTCACATTTAATAGTCTTATTTAAAGGTTTGAAGCATCTGGTCTTGTAATTATTGTCCCAAGATTTTTAAAAAAGTTATTTGATGTACAGCAAATATTATGAAGGAATGATCCCCAAATCCATTTAATTATCTTTCCATTGGTCTCTTAGGAATTTGGTAAATATTGTACTTTTCCAAAGGTTATGAACCCTCTGGGATTTTGCTTATTGGCACAGAACTGCAAATCTTCATCCAGCAGATTCTGTAAAAAATTTTTATCTTGACTACCATAGTGTTCACCATGTTTATTATAGAAACACATTTCGTATATCATCTTGAAGTAAAATCTTGAACCATAAATAACATAAACACAAATGGCCAGAGGCATCTTTAATACATACAGTCTGGATGTCATATTTCTAGTGTAATTGAAACCCAGAGCTCCCATTTCTTCTGAATATCTATTCTTTGGAGGAAAATATATTTTTACCATTAAGACAGGAATAAAAACAAAGAAGTGGGGAAAAAAATCACTGCAGAAGTTTATAGATTTATTTACTATACATCTAAATCTGTGTAAATCAGAAGAATCTTTAAATTTAAAATGAATTTAATGAAAAAAGTAATTCTGCTACTCTAGGAAATATAGCATTCCCCATTAAAATATCATTGGTAGTAATAACCTGCTCCTTTAAACTATGACCCATCTGCAATAAAATTTTCTATAAGAATAATTCCTAAAATTTCTTATTTTGTTTTACAGATTTTCACACTGTCACACAACAGCTTCTTAATAATTCCAAGAATACACACTGTCGTAGTATCCATTACGTTAGAGCAACTGGGTCTAAAATTAATGTTACCGTTATTTCCATATATTTAAGTAAATGGAGTAAAATACTGTAATTCAGTAGTTTGTAAAATTTACATCACCAGAACTTCACATGCAGCTATTTTATATTACTTCTGAACCTCCCATTTGCTGAGGGATAGAGGATATTTATGTGTCTTGGGAACTAATGATTAAGCTTAACCAAGTCAGTACTGTGGCACATTCCCACCTGTGCCTGTCTGGTAAAACTGCAGGGCTTACCTCATAACATGTGTATGGGGTTTACTGACAAGCTTCATAGGAAAGAAATTATGCTAGAGGAAAGCTTGAACACATACAATTTGATCCCGTAACAATGCCTCAGACCTCACAGAGGACACAAGAGTCTTCTTATGAAGTGTTATCTGTCCCGCAGAAATACAACCAGCCTAGCTCCAAAACTAGGGAACAGATCCTAGAGAAAGGACCATTAATTAAACCAGGAACAGCCATTTCCCTAAAGCTCTCAAATACACTGGTTAGATGAGAACTTGTTTCAGTATTTCTATAATTAAAGAATATTAGGCAAAAAGAGTCAGGACACAGTCATTCTTTGTGGACTTCAAGATTCCAGTTCACTGATGGGGGTAGCCATGGGTGATGGTGGAAAACAGTGACACTGGCATGTGTGCGAGTGAAGGACTTGGGAAGAGGGGGAAAACACAGCAGTAGTAGCCAGTGGACACGATACAGTAGCTGGTAATATATATTTGGGGGCTTGTATGAAACACACCCTGAGGACACCTCAAAATATTTGGACGAAACTTGGAAATGGGAGGAAGCCCCTATTTCAAATGAATAGAACTCTCAATGTATTATGTGTGTGCCTTTGAGTTAATGAGGAAAACAAAAAACTGGTATATACACATAGGGTAATACAGGATGAATATGTTTTGAACCAAAAAATACTGAAGACATCAAACACCTTATGATGTATCAGAGACAATTTTATAGGCTTTTAACATAAAAGTGTTAATTTGTGATTAAACATACATCTTCATTTCCACCATTTATGATTTCTAATATGAGAGATGGGTAAAGGGTTTCAACACAGTTTATACGTTCCACAGTGAGTTTGTTTTGCTACTTTTTTTTGTGCACACTGAGTTAAAGATCAGTTGACTACTTTGTTGTCAGTTCAGTGAAATAAAAGATGAAATCAGCAGCAGGGTCCAATATTCTAAGTTGTCCCATTGTGCCTTTACTTCAAAATGGTCTAATGGGATAAAATATATTTCACCTTCTCTCTCTTGTTTAGTAAAGATATATGACTTCCCTGTCAGAGCCTTACAAAGGAAATGAAATCACTGATATAACCTAGTGAGTCTCAACTGGATACAACAATATTTTAAATTATGTTTTTGGTTTTCTCTCTTATTTTGTATGACTTGGAAATTTTCATTTTTAATTTGTCACCTACGTGGGAGGGAGGAAAAATAAAGATTGTTGAAACACTGGGCTTATTTTCATGATCACAATAGACATATTCAGCTGGATCTCTGGTGTCCCTCCTTCCTTTATATCCTTTATGGTCAGGGATCCTTGCCAAGCCCCAGCTTAACATTTTCAGAGAAGGCAATTAAAAAGCAACTAGTAAGCTTTTCTCTTTCCATGGAAAGAGGAATCTATGGGTAGTAGATCAACAGTTGAATGATACAGACCTATTTTAGTGATGATTTATATGTAACAATTGTTGGGGGTGTATAAGAAACAGATCCCAAAATGAATGTGACTTTAGTAGCTGTTCCATTAACCCAAGATTCAAAAACGTCTAGGAGGGAGCCAGTCCTGTTTTTCAAGATATTTTCACATTTGAGTTATTTGTTAGACTGTGCAAAGAAGCTCTGTCATACAAAGTTTATTTTTTCTTTTTTTGAGGTTACAGGATTATACATAAGCCTCCAAATTTTTATTTGTTTTCTTCTGTGGAGGTAGGTAATATAAAAATAAGAAAATATATTCATTCAATTTTTAATATGAAGACTTAAGGACCTACTCCTGTCATTCACTAGCAGTATGGTTATAAGAAAGTCATTTTACCTGCCGGAACTTATTTTAATTTCATCTAGTGAAAATTAATGCACATATCAGTTTTTATCACTAAAGTGAGTGTCGAGTTAACTTTGTAAACAACAGTGCTTATAATATATAAAGATTAATAGCAGAGCTGATACACTGGCTTCAAAGAGAACACCTCCAAATATGTTTTCTTTTGCCTATGCAAGGTTATACAAATTATAAAATTGCTTCCATTTTCAGTTCCAGTATGTAAAGAGCTTGGAAGTCATTATTCCCACATAGGTCACAGAGCAAACTACCCACTCTGAAATTTGGAGAGACAGATGAATAAAGAGAGTCACAGATGAGATATGCTCAGGTAGAACAGAAGCCACTGGAGCCATAAACTGGTAGAAACAGTTAAATGGTAATGTTGATGAACTGCTGGAGGCTGAGTGTGGACTAGGATGAAAATGAGAAATGTATGAGGACTCGGTCTTGGTGGGGGAGGAGCTCACACTTCCTTGGGCTTTGCCTCTTGCAATTCATAGTGAAGAACTGAGAACGAGCCACTCATGGTTCTGTCTGACAGGGGAGTAAAAGAGTGATCCTTGTCATGCATGTCCACGTCCTTCTAAATAACAAAAGCTTACTCTTCAGGAGGGGAAATCTTTACCAGAGACTTTTCCAACAGACGTATAAGGGTATTTCTCCTACTGCAACCCCAGTTAGTCTAGTCTTCATATATCACCAAGAGGTGGGAAAGGGGGAAAGCTATACAATAAGAAAAACGTGTGAAGCCCAGAGACACATGCCCACCAAAGACTGATTTAATTGGAAGATACTAAAATAATCCTCTTCTTCCAAACACTTACCAATGTATCAACAGGACTCCAGGATAACCATAGTGAATTATAGCTGAAAGAGCTGCAGGAGGCAGACTCAAAGTGAGAAGGAGTACTTAGGATAGGCCAAAGTCAAGAGTGGAGACAAAAATGAGGACACTAGAGAAATCTGAAGTCTCTGACACTTATCACTACAAGTGCAAAAGAACAAAACTCAACTCCTAGCCAGATTAACATAAATCCCCATACCAGAGTTCTATTTACCACAGTTCCTATTCCCTGACACAGCATGTCTGGCTTTTAAGAAAAAAAGTTACAATGCATACTAAAAGGCAATATGAAACACAAACACAGTCTTTAGATGCAAAGCAAGCATCAGAACCAGCCTCAGATGTGACACAGATGTTGTAATCATCAGACAGGGAATTTAAAATAATTACAATAAATATGCTAAGGTTTCTATAAACCTTATAGAAACCTCTATAAAGTAGATAATATGCAAATAAGTACTGTAAGCTGAGAAATTGACATTCTAATAAAGATTCAAAAGAACGAGTTTGAATTCAAAAATACTGTAATTGAAATGAAAAATGTCTTTGAAGGGCTCATTAGCGGACTTAACAAGGCTGAGGAAAGTATCAGTACACTTGAAGTCAAGGTCAGTAGAAACTTCCCAAACTGAAGTACAAAGAGAAAAAGGATAGGTTTTCAAAAAGAACAGAACAGCAAATAACTTGGAGACAGCTTCAAAACGTGTAACCAATGCATAACTGGAATACCAGAAAGGAAAAAAAGAGAAAGGTACAACAGCAACATTGCCATAATATCGACTGGTGCTTTCCAATGTTAATGACAGATATCAAGCCACAGATCCAGGATGCTCAGTAAACATAAGGAATAAATACCAAAAAACAACAATAACTGTAAGACTACACCTAGACATATACTCAAGCTACAGAAAACCAAATACAAAGGAAATGTTAAAAAAAAAATTAGAGGGAAAAAAATCTAAACTATAGATGAACATGGTAAGACCGATAGCCTACTTCTCATTAGAAACCATGAAAGCAACAAGAAAATGGAATGAAATGTTTAAAGTGTTGAAAGACAAAACGAAAAACACTAATTTAGCATGCCACAACTTTATTCCTCTTTCTTCAAAATGAAAGAGAAATAAAGACTTTATCAAACAAAAACTGAGTTAATTCATTGCTAGGAGGTCTGCCTTGCCAGAAACAGTAAAATATTATATTCAGGTAGAAGGGTTATAATATAGGTTAGGAATTTGTATCTATATAAGAAAGCAAAGACATCAGAGAATAAATAAATTAAGGAAAATAAATTCATTTTTTCTTATTCACAAATAATATAAAATATAACTGTTTAAAGTAATACTACTAGCAATACTGCTTTGGATTCTTACAGCAAATGGTGAAATAAATGACAGAAAATTTCATAGGAGATGAGGGGAAGTAATTGTGAATACTCTGCTATAAGGTATCTGCACTACATTTGAGGCAGAAAACAATTATTAGAAAATGGACTTAGAGTTGTGAGAAATATATATGATATACTCTATGTTAACTACTAAAATGTACTAAAGGAACTAAGGTTGATATGCTAAGAGAGGAGATGAAATTAATATAAAATTCTCAATTAAAGCCAGATAAAACAGAAAAAACACTGCATATGTAGAAAACAGCTACAAATATGGTTGACATTAATCCAAATATATCAATAATCATTTTCACTGTAATGGTCTAAATACACCAATTAAAAGACAGACATTGTCAGACTGAGTAAATATCAAGATCCAACTATATGTTGTTTACAGGAAATCAAATTTAAATACAATAGGTTGAAAATAAAGGATGGATAAAGGTATACCATGTAAACACTAACCCTATAGTAAATGGCTATTAAATATAATAGCCATTTACTATAGGCACTGTTATTAACTGAATAAAACTCATTCTTGGCAAATGAGATTAAAACAATGGAAAATAAAATATGAAAATAAGATCTTACTGGGTATGAGTAATTGAATCATATAAGTAAGATTTATTTTAGATCTCACATTCAATTTTATTCCTGTGTTGCCTAAATATTTTTTTATTCTTTCAGATTTTAAAAGTTCATGTGGAATTTCAAAAGGTTAGACTGGTAAGTCTATATTAATGTTACCATACTGCAATTCACTTGCATAAAGTTTGAAAACGAAAGTTTTACTCAAAGTAAAATTAGAAAATATCAAAATATGTATTCAGCTTATACATGTAAATATTAATATATATATATATATATATATATCTTTGAGCTATAAGAAATACCTTAAAATTTGAAGTAGATTATCCTTTGGCCTAGATTAATTTATTATTCTTAATCATTAATATACTGAGTTCCAAAGCTCCATATTTGAGGATTTTCTTTCAATAAAATTATAGTATGCAAAATTTTATTTGAAATAAGAACAATCCATTATTTTGTTGGTAGGGAAGAAAATGTGTTTTGTCCCCTGATGTACTATAGCATTATATATTCAATAAATATGATACAGCTTTTAAAAGCTTTGGGAAACACTATAGTATTAACTGTTTCATTTTTTTTACATTTCACATTGTAATAGTACCTAAAACAATAGATTTGTTCTAGTACTGAGAAAAATATGTATTTTCATAAACTGTTCAAATTCACATAATTATATAAGTATCACATGATGTTTTTTAAGTGACTACGTTTGAAATTGTTTGACAGTTCACAACTCTATCAACTAAAATTAAAATAACTTTTGTTTTTATTTGAGCAAGTGTTGACTGACCTCTCCAGTATCTCTCCCTGTTATTTCCACCCACAAAGGAATTTCAAAGTTCCATCTTCTCTCCTCTTTTCTCAACTGGTATCTACCTCCAAAGTTCTGGTTTAGAGCATTCTATTCAAAATTCTTCATTAAATCCTTAAATCCAAACATTCTTTCCTATTTCAAAATTCTGAGGTTCTAATTTCAGGCAGGTAGGAGAATACTTTCACGAATGACGACCACAAAATCCAAGAGTAAAACAATTTCAGGAATTCCTTGGACCTGCCTATCTTAATAACATCAACAACAGAACAAATGGAAAGGATGATAACAGAGGGTAGAGATGGCTGAGCAAATTCTAGCTGTCAGCTCAGTGTTGGGAGCTAGTCTCAACTGATTTTTAGTGTGTCTGCACTTTGCTTACCCTGAAGCTGATTAAGAGAAAGCAGTGGTCTTTTTTAGCTTTTGTATTAAGACACCAGAATTTGATTCATTAAGATATATCCCAAGATATATGAAACAGAAGGGGAAAAAAAGGTCCAGACATGAGAAAATGTTGATATTTCTGGGCATTCAGGCCAACTATTGTGTGATATGTAATGTATGTATACATAAAGACTAGTAGAATTTCATGAAACATATAAAACTGTAAGAATTATAGAGATATTTTACAAGTTAAATTAGGCATTAATTTAATTTTGAAGACTATACAAGTCAGGATAGACTCTCCTATTTGCCCAAATACTGTATGTGAAAAGATATTTTAAATGATCTATTTTATAGCTTCTTATTGTACACTGACATTTAAAATATTTTAACATTATCAAATAAAAATATTTTAAAGAATATCAATTATTTGTTTTCATTTTTGATACAATATTCATGCATTTAGGATTTTCAGGGTTTAATTTTTTCTCTCAATATGATGCAAGATGTTATGAGGTAAATGAAATTTTACAATTCATATTTCTTTTGTTCTACTTGTTTTCTCATTTGTTAAGTGTTACAGATGTGTTTTTCTGTGGCACTAAATTAATTTGCATAAAGTTGCTATATCAAATTGCATCTACATGCTACAATAAAAATTTTGCATCTATATGCTACTATAAAAATTGCAGTTAATTTGTTCTTTGTTGATACACTTAAAGAAAACATTAGTTATGAACAAAGCAAAAATGTGTTTACCTCATTAACACACAAAGAAAAAAAGGTTTGACCATTTGAAGTTATCTTGTCATTGTAAAAAATGTGTTTAGTGAAGATATGTTCATTTCTTTCTCTTTTAAAAAAATTTTCCATGCCTGTTTTCCTCAAATTGCTTCATTTAAGGTTTCAGTTTGCTCTATCCTAAAAATATAAACTCTGGGTACCATCTTAGGCCTATTGAATATAATTTCCACAGGAATAGTCTGAAAATCTGACCATACAAACTTACATTAAGCAAATTTGATACAAACTCTAACTTATAACATTTTAAGTGTTGCCCCCCCCGCAACATGCACACACTCACATAGAAACATAGATATGACGTATGAAAATAAAATCTGAAGGAGAAAATTAAACTAATTGCACAACAAAAGAAATCAGGACTATTTAATCTTTATGTATCATTGTACCTGAAAATATTTATTTACTACTATTTTAGTCTTATCTTTGTGAAGACCATTAAAGCCAAGAAGAGAAGAAATAAAAAAGGAAAGAAAGAAAGAATGAGAGAGAGAGAGAGAAATAAAGGGAAAGGAAGGAAGGAGTAGAGAGGGAGAGAGAGAAAGAGAGAGAGAAGAAAAGTAGGTAAAGCTGAGGAAGCCAATACTGAGAGACAATTCTTTATGGGTACCTGAGGTTTCCTGACATTTTGCCCAGACTTTGACTGCCTTTGTTCCAGACTATGTTTTCAAAGGTATTTGTTTAGCAATCAGCCTAAGAAGACAGAAACAATGTCTCCCTTTGTAGCAGGCATGCTTACCTCCCTTATAAAAGATTTCAGTTTCCTAAAGTCAGGATGCCTTTCATAAAATGCAAACTACTGCATTCTCAGGCACCTATTTGGACCTATTTGGGTTGTTCCCATGAGCCTTAGTTGCAAAGTGGACTGAGGAAATACTCTGATGTTCATGCTGCTTATATTGACATTAGCCATAAAGTTCTATGTCTATGACTCATGTCTCCTGTATTCTGCCAGCATTTCTAAAAGTGTGGCAAATTATGTGCCAGCTTTTAAATAGAGCAAAGTCACAGATCTCTCATAGTTCTTGACAATTTTAGAATGAGGATAGCATGCTGACATAGATCTATTTCTGGAAAAGGAAGAATATAGGCTTTATGTATATTGATTAATAGGATGTGAAGAAATTTCATGGGAATGGATAGTGAACATGTTGTCCAAAATCTTATGATGTACTGGGTAATAAATGATCTTCTGCTCTATTTCTGGTTAATGGGGAAGAATTTGGGATAACACTGCATGCTGTACACCTGATAATAGGTTCAAAGACAGGTGACCAAATGGTGTCGTAACTGTTGTTAACACTTCTCTGAGATTAGTTCTTGCTAATCTGGCCTCAGGTCTGCCCTATTGTAACAAGTTGTATTCATTTCCATTCTGAGTAGCCAGAAGGTTCTAACCCATTTCAGACGGCAATTATACATTCATCCATGTCATGGAATTGCTGAGTGATAACTATGGGGATGGTTGTGGGAGGAGATCTAGAAGCTTTCACAGGTGTTTTCCATGAGAGGTGCAGGGGCTAGGGAGGGCCATCTCCTATTGTTTTTAATAGAGCTATCATTAAGGTTATATAAAAGGACAATCAAATCATGGTCTAAACTGACTCATGGTAGATGACAAACCATATATTTAAATGTAAGGTTCTTGCAAAACTTTTGGAGAACTGTGACACATAATTTTGTTTTGAGAGAAAAGATATAGGAGTGTCTCTCTAAGATGGAGTGTCATGAGTGCCTTCCCTCTCTAGTACCTAGTGGGCTCTTGTATAATTGTAACTTTATACCCATTGCAAAGGCAGTCTGTGGACTGAAAGAAGATATCTGCAAACCATATATCTGATAAGGACTTGATTTCCAAAATATAATGAACTCCTACAACTCAATAGCAAAACAAACCAAATAACCCAATTAAGAAATGGGTCAAGGTCTTGAACAGACATTTCTCCAAAGACATATAAATGGCCAACAGGCAAAGGGAAAAGGTGCTCAAATTCATCAACCATCAGGGAAATGCAAATGAAAACCACAATGAGATATTACCTCACACCTGTAAGGATGAATATTATCCAAGAAACAAACAAAAAATAATAATTGTTGGTAAAGAGGTGAAGAAATTGGAATCCATGTATGCTGTTGGTGGAAGGCTGTCATTGCTATTTTTTAAATTAAATTATAGTAATAGAATTCCTACCATCCTGATAGAAACTAGTTCATTCAATGTTTATCCCTCTCCCACTATTTATAGGAGTTCCCAAAGGGATGCCTTACCTGTCCATATAAAACAGTCCGTTAACAGAAGCTGCTGTGCAAGGTCACTGCTTTCTCCATACGTGCCCAGTGCCTGCCAAACTGCTGATGAACACTGTAGTCACTTCCCACAACATGAAGATGCTGACGTTCACCTGAAAACAAACAAACACCTTACATCTGGATATTCTCATCATGTGGAGTAGTAATTGCCAGGTTGATTTTGGAAGCAAGAAGGATTTTCATTTTAAAATATAAACTATGAATTAGTAATGCTTGCATCAGACTTTTCTATCTCAAAAACCTCCTTTCATCTATTTGAGAAAATTCTAAACCCTCTCATCTACCAATTTGGAAAGTGAACTAAGTTGTAAGACCTAACAATGATAGATGTCATATTATGTGCAACCTTCTCTTTTATTCTCCCCCATATACTCTCTTTCATAACTTAAATTTCCTCTATTATTAGTACAAAATTACATATGTCATGGATATCAATTGATATAAACTGAGACTAAGGTGAAGTTGTAACAAGGGCAAAGGAAGTATATATACACTAATCATCTACTTCATATAACACACTCAACCTCTCATATTTTAGTGGAGAGTTTAAAGAGGAACTTAAGGTAGAATTCTCTCATGTTACTACTTTAATTATATTAACAAATGTTAGACTAAGAGCAAAAGTGAAGGAGAAAGAGAGAGAATGATCACTTTCATACATAACTCTGTCCATTGTAGTCAAGGACAGATTTTCTTGAAAATAAGTTATGTGAGAGATGTGAACTTAAAGTTTTTTTGCTTGTTTGTTTTGTCAAAAGCCACTCTCTTTTAACTTTCGTACAGACCAATTATGACTTCAATGTATAAAGACATATATTTACAATGTAGTCCATCAAAAAGGCAGCAGTGATCAGGCCAAAAAGGTGATCTATTTCATAAATGAATTAAAAATTGCTTGCTTTAAAATACTTTAGAGATGTTCTGAATGCAGTGTATTTTTTCCTAAGAATTCTAGAGGAAAATTTAAATGATTTTCACTGTTAGTGCTGATTTTGCATTTCAACACGTAATAGGCAACTCAATTGTATATACAACAGATGAGGAATAAACTTAATTAAGAAAGCAAAAGACTTGTATACCAAAAGCTATAAAATATTGATAAAAGAAATTAAAGACACATAAAAATGGAAAAATATTTATATTCATGGACTGGAAGACTTAGTATTGTTAAAATATCAATACTGCCCAAAGACGTCTACAGATTTAATGCTGGAGGCATCATGCTACCTGATTTCAAAGTATAGTCTACAGTAATCAAAACAGTATTACTACTGGCATGAAAACAGATAAATAAAACAATGGGACTGGACCATTATCTTACACCACACTCACACACACACACACACACACACACACACACACACACAAAGAAAAAACAATACAAAATGGATTAAAGACTTAAATGTAGACCCGAAACTGTATATCTACAAGAAGAAAACAAATCCAACAGTGTATAAAAATAATTATACACCGAGACACTGTGGGATTTATCCCAGGTATGCAAGGCTGGCTCAATATTCAAAAAACAACTAATGTAATGTTTCACGTCAACACACTGAAAAGAAAAATCACATGATCATATCAATAGATGCAGAAACAGCATTTGACAAAATCCACCACTAAATGTGATAAAAACTTCTGGTAAAATAGCAATAGAGAGAAATTTCCTGAACTTAATGAAAAATATCAACAAAAACACTTATTACCTAGCATCATACTTAATTATGAGAAACTTGAAGCTTTCCTATTAAGAGCAGGTACAAGAAAAGAAAGTTTCCTCTCATCACTCCCTTTCAACATCATACAGGAAGTTCAAGCTAATCCAATAAGACAAGAAAAAGAAATAAAATGTATACCAATTGGGAAGGAAGACATAAAAGTGTCTTTGTTTACAGATGACATGACTGTCTATGCAAAAAATCCAAAAGAATTGACAAAAAAATCCTAGAACTAATAAGAAATTCTAGTAAGTTGCAGTATACATGGTTAATATACAAAGTTTGTCACTTTCCTATATACCAATAATGAACAAGTGAAATTTAAAATTAAAAATGCAATACCATTTATAGTAGCACCTGCAAAAATGAAATACTTAGGTAAAAATCTAGCAAAATATATACAAGATATATATGAGGAAAACTATAACCCTGGGATGAAAGGAGTCAAAGAAGAACTAAATAAGTGGAGAGAAATTCCATGCTCATGGATAGTTAAGATTCATGTCAATATTGTCAAAACATCAGTTCTTCCTAACTTGATCTATAGATTTAATATAATTAAAATCAAAATCCCAATAAGTTATTTGTGGATAGAAACAAATTGTTTCTTACATTGAAATAGAGAGGCAAAAAGCCCCAGAATAGCTAACATAATATTGAAGGAGAAGAAAAAAGTTGGAGGACTGACACGAGTTTACTTCTTCATGACTTACTATAAAGCTACAGTAATCAGAACAGTGTGGTATTGGCAAGAGAATATATCAGTGGAACATAACAGAGAACTCAGAAATAGACTCATGTAAATATAGTCAACTGACCTTTGACAGAGAGGCAATGACAAATACAATGGAGCAAAGATAGTCTTTTCACCAAAAGTGCTGGAACAACCAGTACATGCACCATTGTTGTGACTGCAAGATGGTAGAGCTTCTACAGAAAACATTTAAAAAATTTTCTCAAAAAATTAAAAACAGAACTACTATATGATCCAGTAATCACACCTCTGGGTAATTTAAATCAGGTTCTCAAGGAGATATTAGTACTCCCATGTTCACTGCAGCACTATTCACAACTGCCAAGGTAAGAAAGGAACGTGAATGTCCATTAGTAGATGAATGGATAAAGAAAATACAATGTGTATGTATGTGTGTATACATACATATATATATATATATATATATATAAACACACACATACACACATAAACACAATGGAATATTATTCAGCTTTAAAAACAAGGAAACTTCTGTGATACATGACAACATGGATGAAACTTGAAGACATTATGCTAAGTGAAATAAATTAGACACAGAAAGACAAAAAACTGCATGATTCCACATACATGAGGTATCTTAAATAGTCAAATTCATAGAATCAAAGAATGTTAGAGCGGTTGCCAGGGGTTGGAGGAAGGAGGAAATGAGGAGTTACTAGTCAACGGGTAGAAAGTTTCAGTTAAATAAGATGAATAAATTCTAGAGATCTGCTGTACAACATTATTCCTATCATCAACAATACTGTATTGTACACTTAAACATTTGTTGAGACAGTAGATTTCATGTTAAGTGTTTTCACTAAAATTTTTTAAAAAACAAACAGATGAGAGTGTAACTGTCCTTCTCTAGGACACTTCTTTCTCTCACAGTAGTCAGAGAAACACTACTTCACACTTACAGGATTTGGTGGAACACAATTTATAAAACACTGTTCTAAGGCCAGTTGTGATTATCGATGATGATTTTTGTAATCATTAGTTCAGATGAGTGTTTCTCACCATTTAATATGCATTCAAATCACTTGGGCATCCTGATAAAATGTACATTTAGATTAAGTAAATCTGGGTGGGTACTGAGATTCTACATATAATGAGCTCTCAGGGTACTAATGTGGACCACACTGAGAGAAACAAGGGTCTTTATCATTTAAATCAAAATTCCTTTGTTTTACATAAACATTATAACATTTTTTGGGCCAACCCCCATATATATCACTAAATTACAATAGATTGTATTTTTACTTAAGTTACTTTTATACTTATCATTCCTTAAGCACATTAAGAACTGAATATTGGGGTAAGGCAGTCTGGTCTGTATGTGCTGGCAATCATTAGAGAACACTGTCTATAATACAAAGAGCTCTAGATAATATCTATAAAGAAGATTAATGACGGCCTACAAAGAATATGCTGTAATTATCACACATTAGTTGATTTATATAAGAATACACTTAAATACTGATTTGTATCACTAATTTTCAGAAAAAGGGAAAAAATGATACATTAAGTCAATATTAAATATTTCTCATCACTTGAATGTTGAAAATATGGTACTGCCACCTCTTGGTAAGAGGTATAGTAGCAAGATAAGGGCTGTTTAAATGATTAAAATTTTTTTAAGTAATATATTTTCATTGTTTTATGTACTCATAGTTGATGACATCAGATTTAAGTCAGTTCTCTAGAGATAAATCAAGAATTTAGACTCACTTGTGAATATCTTTCCTTGTGTTGACGTATTTTGGTAAACAGTTCCTTAGTGTAAAATATTTTGCTAACCTGTGTCTCTTTATTCTGATGTCACTAACACAAAAGATAATGGGAACTTATTTATTCAGTAAAAAGTAGTATCAGTACTCATTTTCATTATGAGCAAATTGAGACTAGTTTCTTCTTTTCCCTTCACATAAAATTGAGTCATTTGGGGTCAATCTGGATAGCAAATGAAAGAAGAAAGAAATAACCAGTCACATTATTCTTAAAAGACATGAGACTTTACTACTTGGTAACATCCCAGGATTTAATAATCTTTTAATATGATATTCATATGACTTCATGGACTAATTCATCAATTTAGTTAGGCAAAACAAAACAAAAATCAATTTAAGTTTTTTTGTCTTTTTCAGAACATGAATTGCAATTAAAACTGTCTACCAAAGGTGGAAAAGCCAAAGCATTGGCTAATGTAGGAATGTTGAGTCTCTGATACTCAAAACATATTTGTTTAAATAGTGGATGAGAAATAAAATGGAAAGATTATACCCTTGGTACAAACTGATACCATATGCAAATTAGGGGGGAGTTGCCAGATCTTATTTTTTTTAGAGAAGTATAGCCATTTAATTTTTATGTAAAATTTTGTTTTGTAAATGATATGTCCCTGTTTTCTTTTTTTTAAACCTATAGGCTACTGGTTTGTGGCCTACCATATAAAATACAGAATCTTAAAACAGGATGTTTTGTTAGAGATCATGTCTTTCTTCTAACAATTTTACAAATGAATATCCTAAAATCAAACTGATTTGACCATGGTGTTGGCCAAAGTTCCTGGATTAGAAGGTAAATCTAATGATCTTTAGTATGATATCCACTGATAAAGTATACTGAAAAACACTTCAAGGCTACCCTTACGGTACAAACTTTAAAATAAAATCTAATTAGATTATATCAGTTTTCTTCCTTTATCATATACCATAATACTGTACCTAGTATACATTATAGAACATAAGTTATATACACATCTATTCATGAATTCTTCAAAAGATTTTACAAATTTTCTTCTTTTCCTTAGATGTTTTTCATTATTCATGTCATATAGTGAATGATGGTCTTTGTTGAATATATTAAAATACTATAACATATTGATAATATTAACATGTCAATTCTTTGTTTATTTCTGATGAGGAACTCAATGTGTATTATGAAACTAGCACATTAATCTTGCATTATCTCTTTGAAGTAATGGAAAACCAGTATTATTTGACACATAATTTGACTTACAGATACAAGAGAGAAGCTGAAGTATATTTTCCAAGTAACAAATAGAAGCTAGTGATAAAGTGATTACACTTGGGGTGGTAGTTAATTTAATGCACCAAGTTCACTGGACCATGCAGTGCCCAGATGTTTGGTCAAATATTATTCTGGGGTTTCTGTGATTGTGTTTTGGAATGTGATTAACGTTTAAATAGGTGGACTGAGTAAAACAGATTGCTCTCTTCAATGTGGATGGGCCTCATCCAATCAGGTGAAGGCCAGAGTAGAATAGTCCCCTGACCCTCCCCCCCAGTAACAGTGAATTCTGCCCCAATGGCCTTATACTCTTGGTTCTGTTTCTCTGGAGAACACTGAACAAGATCTACTTCTTAAAAACTGTGCCTTTTAACGGAATGAGTGATGTCTCATGTAATTTTAATTGTATTTTTTATAAGGTTGTTGTTAATACCACCTCAACCATTTACTCTTCCAATAAAAATATGGTGAGTGGTTATGATCACTGAAAGATACTGTTACGTGATTAATACTCTTCAACTTTCCAAGTAAATATTAATGAACAGTCAAAAGGGGTGTAAAATTCAAATAATTGTAGGGAATTTGGAATATGATCAGAAACACTGAGAAATTTCCACCTTTCTTACATTACAGCAAATTCTCTGGTAAAACATTGGACTACAGTGGGAAAGACAGTAAATTAACATCTAGTCACTCCTTTGAATTTTGCTCAATTTAAACAATTGTTTCCTCTATGTAAACAATTGTTTAAACAATTGTTTAAATTCCTTAAGTTTTCAAGTATCCTTTCAACTTCTTAAGGAATTTAAACAATTGTTTCTTAATATACTCCCTTGTCTCTCTACCTGTAACCTATTGCTCTTACTGAATTGAGCACTCATAACCAGGTACTTTAAAAATAATGCTTTTTCTTTAAAAAGAGATGTATTCATCAGATGTCATGAACTTAGAAGGCAAAAGAGGAAGTGCTTGAATCATCAGCTGGCCACCTACTCTATACTACAATACATTTACAACCAGAGATTTTCTCGCTGGACAGGTTTGGCTAGTGACAGATAAGATGGCAGTGACCAATTTGGTCAAGGGTCGGGGAGGTTGCTACCTTGCTATCACTCTACCTTCATGCTTTTAGTCCTGAGTTTCTTTCCAAAATAGCTAGAATCACTTTACCTCCATCTTTATTCCATAGCTGTTTCCTACTATACATGCACTATAGATTATTACTACCTATGACATGATAAGGTAGGAGACAGAAGTGGAAAGCAGTGGGTCTATATAAATGAATAGGCGCACATATTACAAGAAAGTTAATCAACTCAGTATACTCTGAACGTTATTATATTTTGTTCATTCTCAGGAGAGAGAAAACCACAAATACCATTAGAATATTTAAAATAAACTACATGCTTCCATGTAAGAAGACCACACATCAGGATCAAAGATCCTTACAGAGACTTGCACAGCTACAGATGTATATTAGTAAATATTCAAATTTAGGAAAAAGTTTGTGTACATCAATGTCCTACAGCTTACGGTTTAAAAGGAGGAATTAATATTAAACAGTTAGAAAATGTGGGGAAGCAAAAGCAATCTGTAGATGTTCACAAGATAAAACATATCTCTAATCATTCAAAAATATATCAACAGATAATCAAAAACAACAGTCTATGAAAAATGTATTCGACTTCAAAGAATGCCAGTTGAACATGTAAGACATAGAAGATAAACGTTCTTCAAAAATCCCCACTACAGACTGTGATTCAAAGAGCAAACTGAACCTAGAGGGATAACACTTGCCCCATTCCAAAAGTCAAGTTTAAATATTCAATGCAACAATAAAAATAGTAAAAAAGTCTAACAACAGCCACATTGCAGAGCCTTTTGCCATTTGCATACCCAGTCATTTGTAGAAAAATTTTGATATAAGCAAGAAAAGACAAGATGAGAATAAAAACACACTAATAAAACAGGGAAAGAGAAGCCCACATGGAAGAAAAATGCTCAAAGGGTAACACATGGAAAGCACTAGGATCCCCCCCAAAGATAAATAAACATGAGCAAGAAGAAAAGATGGGTTGTTGGTATTGATAACACATCTCAATCCTATGTTAGTGCAATAGAGTAATTGGCCACAGTAGTCCGCACCAGGGTATTCTGTAGTGACAATCTTAAAATCTCATGGCTTAGCACTGCAAAAGTTTATTTTTCACTCAGACTAGGAGTATTATCATGTTGGCAGCATGTTTAGCTCATTATGGTGATTCTGGAATCCCAGCTGATATAGCTTCATCTTAATATTTGCTTTCAAGATCACCTTGGCAGAAGAAAAAGAATATAATTTATTTTCAGGCTTTGAAAAATTCCAGTGGAAATGACACATGTCACTTCTGCTAACATTTCATTGAACAAAATAATCATACTATTGTGCTCTATTTTATACCTTACGGTATTCTGTTTTTCTGTATTCCACCTTAGTTTGGAGTTAAGTTTCCAAATACACTTGTAGAACAGACATTATAGCAGTGGTCAGAGTGTTTGTTTTACATAAGAATTGTCTTAGTATTTGAAGGCGTTTTTTAGAACCTGTTTTAGTAAGTCTGAGTGTTGCCTGCAGACTGCACGTCTAAAAAGCACCACAGGTGGTGTTTATGTAGGTGGTCTGGGTATCAAACTTTGAGTAAATGAAAAAAACAAGTGACTAACCTTTAATGATACCTCAGAGATCCTATCCTCTTTGTCTCTCCTCACTTGCTCTACTTGCAGGGAGAAAGCCAGAGAGGAATCAAGACAGAAAATTTCTGCATGGTAACTTTAATTGAAGCTTTTAAACAAAGGGGCTAAGGGGAGAAAACTTTTTGTTAATGGGACTCCTAAAGCCCCTGTGAGTATTGCTAGATGACTTTCTCCCTTTCTAAAAATTATTTTCTCTCTTTGCTCTGAAAAGCTTTCAAGAAAATGGAATCTTATCCATCAAAAGTAGTTTCCTCTCCTACTTGTGAAGACTCAGTGTTAGCAGGATGGAACAGGAGATGAAGGAGCTACTAGGAAGGTCAGTTAGCATGATTCTATAATAGGCAAAATATGTTTTTCAAACTTCTTGACGTTCTACATTATCTCAAAAGACACTGGTAAGGGATTAGGATCAAACTGCAAGCTCAGTATAAATAGCATCCATTCACTGATTTTTTTTTTCCTCATAACAAATAATGCAAATAACCTCAGACGCTTAAATGGTATGTTAGTCTGTTCAGGACGGTATGCTAAAACTCTATAGACTTGGTGGCTTATAAATAACAGAAATTTATTTCTCACAGTTCTAGAGCCTGGAAGTCCAAGATCAAGGCACTGGCAGATCTCCTGTCTGGTGGGAGCCCATTTCCTGGTTCACAGACTGCTCTCTTTTCACTGTATCTTCACAATGAGGAAGGGACAAGGGAGCTCTCTGTGATCTCTTTTATAAGGGCACTAATTTCACTCTTAAGAGTTCTACCCTCATGACCTATCACTTCCCAAAGTCCCCACCTTCTAATACCATCACACTGGGTTTAGGAATTAACATGGATTTGGGGGGAACAGGAACATTCCATCCATAGCAACCGGTAGAAGTCTGACCATGCCAGATTTGTGAATGAGAATTCTCAGCTTTGAGATTCTAGTCATATTCATCTTAACTAAAATGCCTTCTTATTGATTTATAATTTAAGGGGCTCCACTATATATTTATTCTTGTTTTCCTTCTCTTCTTAAAAAAAAATCACCTATTTTAATTGCAAGAGGGTGATCTTTCTGTCCATTCTCCAGCTAGTTATCTAGCTTTCCACCGCATTATTAAATCAACTGTCTTTACATATTTTCTTTCCACTTCTTTCTATAGCAATCTATAGTCCGACCTCTCCTAGGCTTTTATCAAGCTCTTTGTCCTTAGTTGGTTAATTTTTTCCTACTGAACTGTTTATTTTCTCATATTTTTAGGTGTTTAAAGCATTCTCATTGTACTACTATCTTAATGAGTACTTTTGGATTTTTACATAGGCATATTTTACACTAAACATATAAAATTATATTTACATCAGTATCATGTTCCATACTGAATACATCTTTGATGCACATACAATACTGTAAGAAATCAGTCATCTCCAAATATCAAGTATGAGTTTTTTCACACAACTGAATGAAAAGAAACTGTTGGTCTATTTGCTCCTTCATCCATGCTTCTCTAACCCACTTTATTCATACATTTACTTGTTTGTCTAACAATCATTCATTGACCACTCACAATGCTAGGTGCTGAATAGATAGAGTAAAATAATATGAGTTATGCAAGCAGTTCAGAACTACTAAAGTTTAACTTTCTTTTTTTAAAATTTTTATTGAAGTATAGTTGATTTAAAACATCATGTTAGTTTCAGGTGTACAACATAGCTACTCAACATTTTTATAGCTTATCGTCCATTTAAAATCACCACAAAATAATGGCACCTCACCCTGTAGCCTGTCCATTTTATGCACAGTAGTTTGTACCCCTCAATTAAATTTATTTTTTTTATTTTTTTTATTAGTTTCTGCTTTATAACAAAGTGAATCAGTCATACATATACATCTGTTCCCACATCCCCTCCCTCATGCATCTCCCTCCCTCCCACCCTCCCCATCCCACCCCTCCAGGCGGTCACAAAGCACCGAGCTGATCTCCCTGTGCTCTGCGGCTGCTTCCCACTATCTATCTACCTTACGTTTGGTAGTGTATATATGTCCATGCCTCTCTTTCCCTTTGTCACAGCTTACCCTTCCCCTTCCCCATATCCTCAAGTCCATTCTCAAGTAGGTCTGTGTCTTTATTCCCGTTTTACCCCTAGGTTCTTCATGACATTTTTTTTTTTTTTAATTCCATATATATGTGTTAGCATACGGTATTTGTCTTTCTCTTTCTGACTTACTTCACTCTGTATGACAGACTCTAGGTCTATCCACCTCATTACAAATAGCTCAGTTTCGTTTCTTTTTATGGCTGAGTAATATTCCATTGTATATATGTGCCACATCTTCTTTATCCATTCATCCGATGATGGACACTTAGGTTGTTTCCAGCTCCGGGCTATTGTGAATAGAGCTGCAATGAACATTTTGGTACATGTCTCTTTTTGAATTATGGTTTTCTCAGGGTATATGCCTAGTAGTGGGATTGCTGGGTCATATGGTAGTTCTATTTTTAGTTTTTTAAGGAACCTCCATACTGTTCTCCATAGTTGCTGTACCAATTCACATTCCCACCAGCAGTGCAAGAGTGTTCCCTTTTCCCCACACCCTCTCCAGCATTTATTGTTTCTAGATTTCTTGATGATGGCCATTCTGACTGGTGTGAGATGATATCTCATTGTAGTTTTGATTTGCATTTCTCTAATGATTAATGATGTTGAGCATTCTTTCATGTGTTTGTTGGCAGTCTGTATATCTTCTTTGGAGAAATGCCTATTTAAGTCTTCTGCCCATTTTTGGATTGGGTTGTTTGTTTTTTTGCTATTGAGCTGCATGAGCTGTTTATAAATTTTGGAGATTAATCCTTTGTCAGTTGCTTCATTTGCAAATATTTTCTCCCATTCTGAGGGTTGTCTTTTGGTCTTGTTTATGGTTTCCTTTGCTGTGCAAAAGCTTTGAAGTTTCATTAGGTCCCATTTGTTTATCTTTGTTTTTATTTCCATTTCTCTAGGAGGTGGGTCCAAAAGGATCTTGCTGTGATTTATGTCATAGAGTGTTCTACCTATGTTTTCCTCTAAGAGTTTGATAGTTTCTGGCCTTACATTTAGGTCTTTAATCCATTTTGAGCTTATTTTTGTGTATGGTGTTAGGGAATGATCTAATCTCATACTTTTACATGTCCCTGTCCAGTTTTCCCAGCACCACTTATTGAAGAGGCTGTCCTTTCTCCACTGTACATTCCTGCCTCCTTTATCAAAGATAAGTTGGCCATATGTGCGTGGGTTTATCTCTGGGCTTTCTATCCTGATCCACTGATCTATCTTTCTGTTTTTATGCCACTACCACACTGTCTTAATTACTGTAGCTTTGTAGTATAGTCTGAAGTCAGGCAGCCTGATTCCTCCAGCTCCGTTTTTCGTTCTCAAGATTGCTTTGGCTATTCGGGGTCTTTTGTTTTTCCAAACAAATTTTGAAATTTTTTGTTCTACTTCTGTGAAAAATGCCAGTGGTAGTTTGATAGGGATTGCATTGAATCTGTAGATTGCTTTGGGTAGTAGAGTCATTTTCACAATATTGATTCTTCCAATCCAGGAGCATGGTATATCTCTCCATCTGTTTATATCATCTTTAATTTCTTTCATCAGTGTCTTATAATTTTCTGCATACAGGTCTTTTGTCTCCTTAGGTAGGTTTATTCCTAGATATTTTATTCTTTTTGTTGCAATGGTAAATGGGAGTGTTTTCTTGATTTCATTTTCAGATTTTTCATCATTAGTGTACAGGAATGCCAGAGATTTCTGTGCATTAATTTTGTATCCTGCTACTTTACCAAATTCATTGATTAGCTCTAGTAGTTTTTCGGTAGCATCTTTAGGATTCTCTATGTATAGTATCATGTCATCTGCAAACAGTGACAGCTTTACTTCTTCTTTTCCAATTTGGATTCCTTTTATTTCCTTTTCTTCTCTGATTGCTGTGGCTAAAACTTCCAAAACTATGTTGAATAAGAGTGGTGAGAGTGGGCAGCCTTGTCTTGTTCCTGATCTTAGTGGAAATGGTTTCAGTTTTTCACCATTGAGGACAATGTTGGCTGTGGGTTTGTCATATATGGCCTTTATTATGTTGAGGAAAGTTCCCTCTATGCCTACTTTCTGCAGGGTTTTTATCATAAATGGGTGTTGAATTTTGTCGAAAGCTTTCTCTGCATCTATTGAGATGATCATATGGTTTTTCTCCTTCAACTTGTTAATATGGTGTATCACATTGATTGATTTGCGTATATTGAAGAATCCTTGCATTCCTGGAATAAACCCCACTTGATCATGGTGTATGATCCTTTTAATGTGCTGTTGGATTCTGTTTGCTAGTATTTTGTTGAGGATTTTTGCATCTATGTTCATCAGTGATATTGGCCTGTAGTTTTCTTTCTTTGTGACATCCTTGCCTGGTTTTGGTATCAAGGTGATGGTGGCCTCGTAGAATGAGTTTGGGAGTGTTCCTTCCTCTGATATTGTTTGGAAGAGTTTGAGAAGGATGGGTGTTAGCTCTTCTCTAAATGTTTGATAGAATTCGCCTGTGAAGCCATCTGGTCCTGGGCTTTTGTTTGATGGAAGATTTTTAATCACAGTTTCAATTTCAGTGCTTGTGATTGGTCTATTCATATTTTCTATTTCTTCCTGAGTCAGTCTTGGTAGGTTGTGCATTTCTAAGAATTTGTCCATTTCTTCCAGGTTGTCCATTTTATTGGCATAGAGTTGCTTATAGTAATCTCTCATGATCTTTTGTATTTCTGCAGTGTCAGTTGTTACTTCTCCTTTTTCATTTCTAATTCTACTGATTTGAGTCTTCTCCCTTCTTTTCTTGATGAGTCTGGCTAATGGTTTGTCAATTTTGTTTATCTTCTCAAAGAACCAGCTTTTAGTTTGGTTGATCTTTGCTATCGTTTCCTTCATTTCTTTTTCATTTATTTCTGATCTGATCTTTATGATTTCTTTCCTTCTGCTAACTTTGGGGGTTTTTTGTTCTTCTTTCTCTAATTGCTTTAGGTGCAGGGTCAGGTTGTTTACTCGAAATGTTTCCTGTTTCTTAAGGTGGGATTGTATTGCTATAAACTTCCCCCTTAGAACTGCTTTTGCTGCGTCCCATAGGTTTTGGGTCGTCGTGTCTCCATTGTCATTTGTTTCTAAGTATTTCTTAATTTCCTCTTTGATTTCTTCAGTGATCACTTCATTATTGAGTAGTGTATTGTTTAGCCTCCATGTGTTTGTATTTTTTACAGATCTTTTCCTGTAATTGATGTCTAGTCTCATAGCATTGTGGTCGGAAAAGATACTTGATACAATTTCAATTTTCTTAAATTTACCAAGGCTTGATTTGTGACCCAAGATATGATCTATCCTGGAGAATGTTCCATGAGCACTTGAGAAAAATGTGTATTCTGTTGTTTTTGGGTGGAATGTCCTATAAATATCAATTAAGTCCACCTTGTTTAATGTATCATTTAAAGCTTGTGTTTCCTTATTTATTTTCATTTTGGATGATCTGTCCATTGGTGAAAGTGGGGTGTTAAAGTCCCCTACTATGATTGTGTTACTGTCGATTTCCCCTTTTATGGCTGTTAGTATTTGCCTTATGTATTGAGGTGCTCCTATGTTGGGTGCATAAATATTTACAATTGTTATATCTTCTTCTTGGATCGATCCCTTTATCGTTATGTAGTGTCCTTCTTTGTCTCTTCTAATAGTCTTTATTTTAAAGTCTATTTTGTCTGATATAAGAATTGCTACTCCAGCTTTCTTTTGATTTCCATTTGCATGGAATATCTTTTTCCATCCCCTTACTTTCAATCTGTATGTGTCTCTAGGTCTGAAGTGGGTCTCTTGTAGACAGCATATATATGGGTCTTGTTTTTGTATCCATTCAGCCACTCTGTGTCTTTTGGTGGGAGCATTTAGTCCATTTACATTTAAGGTAATTATTGATATGTATGTTCCTATTCCCATTTCCTTAATGGCTTTGGGTTCGTTATTGTAGGTATAGTCCTTCTGTTGTGTTTCTTGCCTAGAGAAGTTCCTTTAGCATTTGTTGTAAAGCTGGTTTGGTGGTGCTGAACTCTCTCAGCTTTTGCTTGTCTGTAAACGTTTTAATTTCTCCATCAAATCTGAATGAGATCCTTGCTGGGTAGAGTAATCTTGGTTGCAGGTTTCTCTCCTTCATCACTTTAATTATGTCCTGCCACTCCCTTCTGGCTTGTAGAGTTTCTGCTGAGAGATCAGCTGTTAACCTGATGGGGATTCCCTTGTGTGTTATTTGTTGTTTTTCCTTGCTGCTTTTAATATGATTTCTTTGTGTTTAATTTTTGACAGTTTGATTAATATGTGTCTTGGCGTATTTCTTCTTGGATTTATTCTGTATGGGACTCTCTGTGCCTCCTGGACTTGATTAACTATTTCCTTTCCCATATTAGGGAAGTTTTCAACTATAATCTCTTCAAATATTTTCTCAGTCCCTTTCTTTTTCTCTTCTTCTTCTGGAACCCCTATAATTCGAATGTTGGTGCGTTTAATGTTGTCCCAGAGGTCTCTGAGACTGTCCTCTGTTCTTTTCATTCTTTTTTCTTTATTTTTCTCTGCATCAGTTATTTCCACTATTTTATCTTCCACCTCACTTATCCGTTCTTCTGCCTCAGTTATTCTGCTATTGATCCCATCTAGAGTATTTTTCATTTCATTTATTGTGTTTTTAATCGATGCTTGATTCATCTTTAGTTCTTCTAGGTCCTTGTTAACTGTTTCTTGCATATTGTCTATTCTATTTCCAAGATTTTGGATCTGGGAAATAGAATCTTGGATCAGCTTTACTATCATTATTCTGAATTCTTTTTCAGGTAGACTGCCTATTACCTCTTCATTTGTTAGGTCTGGTAGGTTTTTATCTTGCTCCTTCACCTGCTGTGTGTTTTTCTGCTTTCTCATTTTGCTTATGTTACTGTGTTTGGGGTCTCCTTTTTGCAGGCTGCAGATTCGTAGTTCCCGTTGTTTTTGGTGTCTGTCCCCCGTGGCTAAGGTTGTTTCAGTAGGTTGTGTAGGCTTCCTGGTGGGGGGGACTAATGCCTGTGTTCTGGTGGTTGAAGCTCGATCTTGTCTTTCTGGTGGACAGGTCCACGTCTGGTGGTGTGTTTTGGGGTGCCTGTGGCCTTATTATGTTTTTACGTATCCTCTCTGCTAATGGGTGGGGTTGTGTTCCTGCCTTGCTAGTTGCTTGGCATAGGGTGACCAGCACTGTAGCTTGCTGGTCGTTGACTGAAGCTGGGTGCTGGTGTTGAGAAGGAGATCCCTGGGAGATTTTCGCTGCTTGATATTATGTGGAGCTGGGAGGTCTCTTGTGGACCCGTGTCCTGAAGTTGGCTCTCCCACTTCAGAGGCACAGCACTAACTCCTGGCTGCAGCACCAAGAGCCTTTCATCCACCCGGCTCAGAATAACAGTGAGAAAAAGTAGAAAGAAATAATTAGTAGAAGAAAGAAAGAGAGATTGAAAGAAAGGAAGAAGGGAAGTAAGGAAGGAAGGAAGGAAGAAAGAAAGAAAGGAGGGAGGGAGGAAGGATGGAAAGAAAGGAAAGAAAGGAGGGAGGGAGGGAGGAATGAAAGCAAAAGGAAGAGTGAATGGAAGAAGAGAGGGAGGGAGGGAGGAAGGAAAGAAAGAAAGAAAGACAGGAGGGAGGGAGGGAGGGAGGAAGGAAAGAAAAAGAAAGTGGAAAGAAGAAGGGTGGGAGGGAGGGAGGGAGGGAGGAAAGAAAAAGAAAGAAGGAAAGGAGGAGCGGAGGGAGGGAGGGAGGAAGGGAAGGGAGGAAAAAAAGAAAGAGCAGGTAAAGTAAAATAGAATAAAGTATGAAATATAGTAGCGTTATTAAAATTAAAAAGTAATTATTGAAAAAAAACACGGACCGAAAGAACCCTGGGACATATGGTGGAAGCAAAGCTATACAGAGAGAATCTTACACAGAAGATTACACCTACACATTCACAAAAAGAGAGCAGGGGGAAAAATAAAAAATCTTGCTCTCCAAGTCCACCTCCTCGATTTGGGATAATTCGTTGTAAAAAGAGGGAAAAAAAAGGGGGGGGGGGAAGTCTTAAATCTTGTCCTCAAGGTCCACTTCCTCAATTTGGGATGATTCGCTGTCCATTCATGCGCTCCACAGACGCAGGGCACATCAAATGGACCGTGGAGCTTTAATCCGCTGCCTCGGAGGCTGCTCAGAGAGATTTCCCTGTCTCTGCTCTCACAGCTCCCGGGTCTCAGCCTTGGACCTGGCCCCGCCTCTGCGCGTAGGTCGCTGGAGGGCGTCCGTTCTTCGCTCAGACAGGACGGGTTTAAAGGAGCCGCTGATTCGGGGGCTCTGGCTCACTCAGGCAGAGGGGAGGGAGGGGAATGCCCTCTCCTCGCGCACCAGGCAACAAAAGGGAAAAAAGTCTCTTGCCTCTCCGGTAGCTCCAGACCCTTTCCCCGGACTCCCTCCGGGCTAGCACTAACCCCTTCAGGGTCTCTTCCTGCCGCCAGCCCCAGTCCTCTCCCTGCGCTCCGACTGAAAGCCGATACCCGAGCCTCAGCTCCCAGCCCCGCCCGCCCTGGCGGCCGAGCAGACAAGTCTCTCGGGCTGGTGTGTGCCTGAGGGCACCGATCCTCTGTGCCAAAATCTCTCTGCTTTGCCCTCCACACCCCTGTTGCTGTGCTCTCCTCCGCTCCTCCGAAGCTTTCCCCCTCCGCCACCTGCAGTCTCCGCCCTCGAAGGGGCTTGTAGTGTGTAGAAACCTTCCCTCCTTCACGGCTCCCTCCCACTGGTGCAGGTCCCGTCCATATCCTATTGTCTCTGTTTATTCTTTTTTTCTTTTGACCTACCCAGGTATGTGGGGAGTTTCTTGCCTTTTGGGGGGTCTGAGGTCTTCTGTCAGCGTTCAGTAGGTGTTCTGTTGGAGTTGTTCCACGTGTAGATGAATTTCTGATGTATCTGTGGGGAGGAAGGTGATCTCCGCGTCTTACTCTTCCGCCATCTTCCTCCGGCTCTCCCTAAGGTGTTAATATTAACTAGACTTGGAAACTCTATTAACATATAGATATTTGGAAGGAAAGCTACTATGAATCACCCCTTAACCAAAAAAACAAAAACCTTCTGAGTTTACTGCTTTTTTAAATCTGAAATCAGAAGACTTCTGTCTAAACCAATAAGCTATGTAAGATTCAAGAGTATTGTTTCATTTTATTTAGACTTGTGTCCCAGCAGCTGCACATCTAGGTGTAGACCATTCTTATCCAACAAGACATTGCTTTTGGTTGGCCATAATTTGGAGAAATTTTGATCCATTAGAAACCCTTCTGTGCTCCCTGTAGATAATATATATTTTTACCTCTACACCTTTCCCAGACATCAGAGTATATTTCCCCCCATCTGATTATCTGGAGAAGTTCAATAATAACTAGCAAATATGCTCTTTCATATTATTGAATAAGATAAAGTATACACTAACTGGGGCTAATTGATGAGAGGAGATACATGAGGGAAAGTCATTATTTGGTCATGGAACCAAAACATCAGTTTTTTCAGATCGTGCTGGTTAAAGAGCGGATGGTCAACCAGTGCCTGAGATGATCAGGGACAATGGACAGCAACTGAAGATATTAGCAGGGGCTTCTGTCTGATACTCTACTCTGGCCCACCTTCACTGACATAGTCTACTGAAACTGGATTACCCACCATAAACCAGCTTAATGAGAGATTCTACACATTCCATTAATTTAGGTGAACTCTCCATATACATTTACATTCATTAAGCTAAACTAGAATCCTAGAGAGTTTGGAGTTAACTAATTTAACCCACATAAAAGTATTACTGTAGCTATCATTTAGAATTTGGGCTACAACCCAGGTTTCATTGATTCCAAGGTCTATAGTCTTTCTACTGCATTTCATTTGTAAAATAATATTTGCAAGTTTAATGGTGGGGATGGAATTAACAAATGCATGAATACCTTCATCCAAGAAGGGGCAGAAAAGAGGAAGGAGAGTATACAGATGACTTGGAAGTAGAGAGACGTGTTTGGAGAGCCTCCATCATGTGTACTCGTAAAGTACTTGAAAGCTCAAGATTGAATCAGACAGATTTAGAGTGCACAAGATTCTCTAGCCATGGGATCTAGAGAATGTTACTTAACTTCCTTAAATAGAATTACTAAACTTCTTTCAGCTTAAATTTATGTAAAGTGAGGATAATAACAATAACTATTTAATAAGGCCATTGTAAGAATTGTCATTGCTTCCTAACTTTTACTTTACTGCACACAGAGAAGATGATAATATGTTTATGACCCAATGGGTAAAACACAGAAGCCTGCTCAGGCTCCTCCAGGTTCCTACCTGTCACCTCAAAGGCTGAAAATAACATTAACATAGAATACCTAGAACTTTCTATGACACCTTAATTGAGAAGGCATTATTTAGATAAAGAATGCATAGGCATATTACTGTGTTTCAACACAGTAGGTTATCAGTGAATAACAGCTACTATTTTAGAAGATTTTTCCCTGTGATTAAAGTGGGTCACAATTTTCTGCTTCATGTTAATATTCAGGATACTATAAAGTGTATTCAGTAAAGTGAGGAATTCCTCTCTCTTTGGAAGATCACATCAAACCCCATATTTACTGAGTTTAACTTAGGACAAACAGATCCCTCAGGTACATTCAATTTTCAGTGACAATCTAAGTCCCAGTAATATAGGTATTGGCACGATACCTGAATTCATCTTTGGGATATGTGGTCCTAAAAAAATTTTTTTTCAGTAAACATTTTCTCATCTTAGTTCTTCATTTTGACTCCTATAATGATTTTTGATGATGAAACAACTAGAGCAGCAACGTCTTCCCTCTCTTTTTTTTTTTTTACCTTTTTAATATATTTTCTATAGATTTCTTTTCTTTTTTCCTGCAGGAGTTCAGGATTTCTCCATGTTTTTAAAGAATTCTGACACTCTCAATGCATCTGATGAAAGCTGTGTGTGTGTGTGTGTGTATTCTCTTCAGTTTTTTTCTTTATAAATGTTGCATGCATTAAGCAGACACCATGGTAACATAGTTGTCTAAAACTTCTTGTTCTGAAAATTTAATGAGCTTTAATACTTCTCTTAGTAAATCTTCTCATCTTGATGTTCATCATTTATTTTAAAATGATGTTAAATATGATTCTATGATTCTCACATATTACACATTGGGATGATTATGGTAGATAAAATTGGTAAGGCAGATAAGGAAACTGAGGGTCATATAAGTATTGAGTAATATGCTTTTCCTTAGATCACTAAATGATTATTACATACAGGATTAATCCTTGGATGGATAACCTTTCAATTCACACACAGCCCCCCAAATTAAATGTTCTACTTAATTCAAGTTCATCTCAATACTGTATTGAGATGAATACTGTAATCTCATGTAATTCTCACAACTACTTTATATGGCTTGAATTTATCTCATATGTTACTTGTCTATTTGTTTGCAACATAAATTTAATATTCTATTTCCTCCACAAACGACACTTAAATAATGGCAGTCTAAAATAGCATCACTCAATTTATACCACTTATAAAAACTCACATTTTATTTATTTTCAACTATAATGACTAATGAATCCATGAATCTCTTTTCCTTCCTCAATAAAAATAAGAAATTTTTAATTTTTAAGATTGCTATTTATTCATTTTCCCAGTAGTGGCAGGCTCCCTCCTGGGCATTTGATAAAACACTTTTGTGAAATACAAAAACCTTCATGTCATGAAAAAAATCTATAGAGACTTCATATTATCAGCATTTTAAAAGCAATTTCATAATAACCAGCAGCTATTTCTGTTTAAAGAAGAAGGAAGGTTGAAATACAGTAAATTAAAAGATTGATTGCAACGTAAATCCCTGTTTTGGAGAAATTAGTAGAGCAAATGCTTAAACTTGCTTTCAAAAGAAGATAAGGAAATGGAATGTTGGCACATGAATATAGACTTCTGCAACAAAAAGCTAATTGGTGTATCTTGAAAGCATCAGAAAACAGAAAACTCTACAAGTTAGGACTACTGACTAAATAATGCTTCTAGTTCTCTTTCCTAGAAAATAACAGACTTTTTCTTCCATGTGATGCTCTGATATCTGAATAATTTCTATAAGGAAATCTCTCTACAAAATGATTATCTGAGTGTTAATTTTTTTTTCTTAACTTGAATGTTTCCATATTTTCTTCAAAAAGGTATATGTACTTGCCTTAGTAAAATCAAATAGTTTGAAGCTTTTAAAAATCCAGAAGCACTGAATTTCTCTTCATGATTGTAATTCAGTCCTAAATATAAATATCAAATCCTTTTTTATTAATCAGACTTTGTAGGCATTGGCTGTTTTGAAATCTGGAGAGAATGGGCCTTATCTAGGGAATGTCTGAAAAAAGCTCCCTTTGCAGTTGATGTGCACATTTGGTTTAGCAGATGTTCTTTGTTGAGTCACAAATGACTTAAATCCCAGCACTGCCTAACATTCTTCTTTCTTTCAGTCATTCTTTTCACAGCCTGGGTTAATACTAATAGATGCTTCAGAAGAAGTAAATAGATGGAGAGAAACTGATTAATATTTAAAAATAAGACTGCTTGGGGCCTCATTACTTTATGTACAAACTAAAAATATTAGCAATGTATTTAAAATAAAGTATAAGTCCAAACAGTTTAAGATTAAAGATTTAAAAGCAATTAATTCAAATCATTTTTTGTTATTTAGATATGAGACTTTAGTTATATAATTTTTTGACACAAATTGATAAGAAGGTATTAAGTCACTTCCAAATGGTACAGTTATAAAAATTTCAAATATTCAAAATAAAGAATGAAAAAACAATAACAATAAATGTCAACTCCATATAGAGTAAACACACAGTAAGGGCCAATATATTATTATTTAGGTAGTAACTACTCAATAATAACTACTATGAACTGAATTGTATCTCCTCATATTCATATGTTGAAGTCCTACCTCTCCACCCATGTGACTGTATCTAGAGGTAGGATTTTTAGGAGGTAATTACATAAGGTAAAATGAGGTAATAAGAGGGAACCCTAATCTGATAGGAGTGTGTCCTCTTATAAGAAGAGAACAAGAGCCACCTCTCCCTCCCTGTGCCATGGGAGGCCACAGTGAAAAGTTAGCCTTCTGCAAACCAGGAAGAGAGCCCTAACCAGAACCCAACCATGCTGACCCTAGATCTCAGACTTAACAGCCTCTGTAACTGAGAAAAAATAAATTTCTATTGATTAAGCCACCTAATCTATGGTATTTTTTATGGCAATCAGAGCTGACTAACATAATGACAAATAAATTATTTAAATACTCATCAAGTACAGTACATAGTTATTAAATACTCATCAAGTACAGTACATAGTACATAAATATTACCTTATTCAGATTGATATTTTTAATATACCATGTCATGTGAAAAAGAAAAGAAATATCACTCCTTTAAAAATAATTCCTGCATATTATCTTCAAAGTTTTATTTAAATGATGGCTTTTCTGAAACATATATAAACATTGTTATTTATCTATAGGTATCAAGAAAAAGTTGCTAATGCAGTATCAATGATTTGTCATGAAATATGGAGAAGGAATAAAGGAAGTTGAATTTCTCTACAGAATGAAAGAATAAAATCTGAACCCCCAGGAAGGAAATTAAACAAGGATTCACAATGGAACTAACCTGAGAAGCTAGGAGAGACCAAGGTATTGGCAAGATAAATGGCAGATATGTGTTCTCTATATAGTGGTCAAGGAATTAGCTAAGCTTCTTGTTTGATTTTAAAGAAAGTGAGGATTATAATAGTAGGTCAAGAAGAAATAGTCACATAACTCACCAGTGAGAGTACTACTGGGGAACATGAGAAATTAAGTTCCTGTGAATATTTAAGAAAAAAATCATTGAAGACAGTCTTGACTTTCATAATCCTCAGAATTTTGGGTGTGATACAAGGTTATATTCATCTCCAAAAAATCGGAAAACCCAAATGCTATCTAGGATACATGTTAAGTTATCCATTAAAGATTCAAAATATATTTATTTTTTGAATCCAATACAAAATTCTGTCTTTGCTGCTGAGTATATAAAGCATATACACAAACATGCATTGAATCGTACAGTCTTGACTATCAATAGAACCTATATCTTCTCAACAGTGTGCCTTGAATAATTTATATAACCTAAGAAGATCAGAGAAATCACCTAAATAAATGAATTATATGGTTCTCTTCTATACTGGTGAAGGGATGGGAAGAAGATTAATATAGTGGCTGTAGTAGCTCATGTCAGTCAGTAAGCAGAAAATTCTCATCAGAATACCACCTCAATTTCCTCTACATTACTAAAGCCTCAGAAGTGAACACTGGTAAAAAATCACAGTAATATGTGCTGGGAGGCTAGGATTCAATTGGGAAGCATTAAATAGAACAATGACGTCATGAATATGTTCTATAAGTCATAAATGAACAAGTCAAAATTGATAGTTCTAGTGCCTTAAACATAACATTATAATAAATTAACACATTTTTCACCCAGAGTACTCATTTCAAGATCTCATCTATATTAAAATATATGAGTTTATGTATACATATATAATGAGAATCCCATTTTAAAATGTATTGAATCTAGGAAACATTTATCAAGCACTAACTATAACAACTGCCTTTGATTCAAAACCTTAACACTTATTAAACCAATTTAACATCATACCCATAATGGCAAGAAAGCAATGAAGTTGTATGAACCTTCCCTTCCTACAGATAACAATTATAAAAACTGAATACAATATGAAAAATAATTAAATACACCATACAATATCTAAATAAGACAGAAATTGGAGCTTCTAACAAAACTGCCAAATCTACATAGAATTCAATATTTAATATATACCTTATATATTTTTTAAAAATTTATTTTATATTGGAGTATAGTTGATTTACAATGTTGTGTTAGTTTCAGGTGTACAGCAAAGTGATTCAGTTATACATATACATGTATCTATTCTTTTCCAGATTCTCTTATACCTCATATTAATAGGGTGACTAGACCAAAAAAATGATATGCAAGATATGAATGACAATGTCAGCATCATAACCTAATTGATATATGTGAGACATTATACTTAATAACTGCAAGTTAAACATTATTTCCAGCACATATGGAGTGTTCCCAAAAAATAGACCACATATTGATTCATAAAACAAATCTCAATAGATATTAAAAAAGGGTTTCTTTCAAACTATGTTCCCTGATCAGAACATAAACTAGAAATTAAAAAATACACATAGAAGAGCCCCAAATATATACATATTAAATAGCTCATTTCTAAACAGCACATGTATCAAAATATAACACAAAAGGGAATTACACAGTATTTTGAGGCAAATGATATTATAAGGCTAGCATATCAAACTATATGTGAAACTGCTAAAGAAATGTTTAAAGGGAAATTTTTACATTAAATGTAAATATCAGAAAAGAAGAAATGTCTGAAATCAATGCTGTAAACCTACAACCATAGGAGAGTAGTAAAAGAACAGCAAACAAAAAATATCCTAAGTAGAAGAAAGGGTATTATAAAGATAAAGAGCAGAAACCAACAAAATAGAAAACAGGCAAAAATACAGAATATAGAGCTGCCCCATATAATTCAGAACACTCAGTTAAATTTGGATTTCAGATAAAGTACATTTTTAAGTATGTCACAAATATTACATGGAACATAATTATGCATGCAAAATATTCATTATCACTCTGATTTCAAATTTAATTGGGTTTTTGTATTTTTGTTAAATGTGATAAACTTAACATAAAAATCAATAACACTAAAAGTTTTTTTTCTTTTAATCAATAAAATTGATAAACCTCATAATCTATTGATCAAGAAAAAGGAGACAGGGGCTTCCCTGGTGGCGCAGTGGTTGACAGTCCGCCTGCCGATGCAGGGGACACGGGTTCGTGCCCCGGTCCCGGAAGATCCCACATGCCGCGAAGCGGCTGGGCCCGTGAGCCATGGCCGCTGAGCCTGCGCGTCCGGAGCCTGTGCTCCGCAACGGGAGAGGCCACAGCAGTGAGAGGCCCGCGTACCGCAAAAAAAAACCAAAACAAAACACTGAGGTTATCTGTGTTGCAGGCTCAAACATTCAAGTGACCATAAAATAAATAGCAAAGAATAGAGGCAATACAATGAAATGATAATAATGAAACTAGAATTTAAATGCATACTTTCAGAGTGAACAATTCCAGTATATGTGAAAAGAAAAATTAAAAGCACCCTATGTATACACACACACACACACACACACACACACACCTCTTTCACTTTCTTAGTACAGTACAGTATGCCAAAAACAGTAGCTTGATAATGGTCTATTTCTTCCCTAAAATTTTAATTTGTCTGTTACCCAGATTGCTCTTCTCAAGGACAACTGGTCTATGTATACTAAATTTGAAAGAGTACCATTTAGATTCATAACCAAAACATCTCCTTCTGAGAGACCGTTAAGTATATATTTAATATTTCTAATCCATACTAGCCAAGAGAGATCTGGACACCATCCACCATTTAGTAAATGCAAAAGAACAGTTTGGATTGACCCTTAAATATCTGTTGTCCAGGTTACATGGCCAACAATGTTACCAAAATGAGAAATAATGCTTCTTTCAGTTCAGAATTGGTTATATTTCAAGTTTACTTCAATATTAAATTGAGGGAAGTTATGTTAAAAGTCTGTCCTATTTGGGGCATTTGTTCCATTGTTATTTTCCATAAATCTTGAAGTCATATTGACCTTATTCAGTGTCTAAGAAGGAACTCTCCAAGAGTCATCTGTGAATAGCTTTCTCTTCTTTTTGAGTATTTAGTGTTACACGTTAGGTTTTAGAAAACTCTTCTTGTTTGCAAATATCCTTTCCTTTCTTTTGTGGATAATACTTTAAATTATTTTTATTCTCCTCTATCTGATATTAAGTATTAGTGTGAAGCCAAAAAAACTGAGTGATTAACTTTCATCAGAAATTAAAGTAGGCTTCAACATTAAGTTCCACATGTGAACTGAAAAATATCTCCAGTGAGTTCTAACAAATAACTAAGCCTTGTGCCCACAATGTGCCTTGAATAATTTGTTTTCCAAAGTAGCTGTGAAAATGTTATTTCTGAGTCTAAGCTTTTCTGGCTCTATTTTAAATTGTATTTTCTATTTTATTATTTATATTGGAAATACTTTTGATTTAGTTCATAATCTTCCTGCAAAAGATACATTGTACATTTGTACTTCTTCATACATTATACATAACAATAAGCAAAATTTTCAGCAGTGTAAGCAAAAGAATAGTTAGCTTTACTACAATATACAAAATTCAGCCAATTCAGCAAAAGCCTTGACACTCTAGTGGAAACATTTTTACAGGCTGCATATGTGTTAAAATAAGATCTTCAAATATATGTGCATATACATTTTTTTTCCTTCAGAGAAAACTGAATGGTTTAATAAATTGAAAGTGGCAAGTAGAAACACAGTGCTTCTGTTTTGCAGTAATGGTATTTAGTATGGCAGCTCCAAGTGTAAGCTTCCACAGCATTTGCTAAAGGAAAGCACTACTAATTTCATGGTTCCATATAAGGACTGGAGCTATTTCAGTTGAGTGTATAGTTGTCATATAAGGAAATTACTGAACCACAGATGAGTCTAAGAAAGCCTTATGTGTCCCTCAGCTTGTCTAAACTTTAGATAGGTTTCTTCCTGACTACAGTCCCCCGACCTTCCTTTCTTAGAGCATACATTTTAGAAAACTTGCAATTGTAAATTATTTGTCCACTCTTTATAGGTGTAAATCTTCTCACATCCTCTTGCCAGATTTATAAACCCAGGCATATCTTTCTCAAGGATTTGGGAACCATCTCTTTGAAATCTAATCATCAAGAAAGCCCGTCCATCACCCAGTTTCTAAGGGAGGGTAGGAGTCAAATTTAGATAAGTACCAGTTAGCAAACACAGATGGCGTAAGCACAGTGACCAACCTCCCTCTCCCCTAACATCCTCCTGTACTTTACCATGAGCTCATCCCAGTGTAAAAATCCTCCTGCCTTTTGTGTTAGTAGAGTTCAATCCCTCTGCCCTACTGCAACAGTATCAAATAAATTCTTCACTGCCTGTTTAACTCCATCCAGTGAAATTTTTCTTTAACAAGTCTTTGTCTAAAATCTCTATGTATAATAATCTGTGAGGAGTCTATTTCTATAAAACCTTAACTTCAGGAATGGTCTAGTTAGACTATATTTGAGTGTGATGATTTGGGGCTTTCCTAATTGCCTAAGCAATTAGTAATGATTAGGAACATTTTTTTCATTTAAATATTTTATTTTCAACAGCCCTTGCCAGTCACTCCTTGGTTTTATTCTCTGACCAGAACAACAACAAAAGACATCTACAGTATAGTCAGCACTTGTATTCTGAAATATCATTCCACATGTAACAAGTGTCTTGGGCTCCCTCCTTGGCAAATTTATGACAAGGGCTAGACTTCCGTCGGTTCTCAGCACAAAAGCCCCATTCAGATGTCCTTGGTCCTCTTTGCTCTTAAAGGGAGAGAGAGTCTCTAAAAAAGCGTAATTTAGTTTCAACAGGTTTTAGATCTTATACTTATTTGGGGTCATATATGTTGATGAGAATTTTATGTAAGCTCTAAAAATTATTCTCTGAAAAACGAACCTATACATAGACAACTGAAATTCTGTTTAAATTTCAGATGGTTGATGGAGCCCCTGGGCTGGGAAATACATGTTAGCTAACACAATTCCACTTCCAACAGCAACTCCTCTCCATCCTGAATTAATGGAATAGTGTAGTTGCTCTCTGCCCCAACACTGGCTCCTGTTCTCTCTGCTGTTACTGCTTCATATTCCTCAACTTCTTATGTAACCGAAGATGTTACTTCTATACTAATCTGCTTAAAACCTCTCCTATAAATTCAGAGATAGTTTATCTGTAATCTTATATTCCCAAGTCAATGACATTTTCAACCAAAAGTGAGTTAAATTATACTTGGAATTACTAGAACTGTTTCTTTAAAAAATCTTCACCAGGTTTTTATCTCTACTTTAACTGAGTTCATTCTTAAATGGTCATTAAGTATTTTCTAATATCTTTTTTATGATTATCTTCTCTATTGCACCGTTTTCCCTCATATTCACTACCTCTTAAAGAATGTGCCAAGAGTTGCTTTTTCACACAGCTAGAATACTATTATTCCATAAAAAAATTGCTATTTTGTCTTTACCTTCTGTATTTAGTAAATTACTATCAACATTACCAAAAGATCCTCACCAAATTCCCACAAATTGTGTGGCCCGACAGTTTCTTTTCTCTTATCATGAAACCTGTCAGAGAGTTTGCTAAGTTCTTGCCTAAGTATTATATTTCAACCTCGTTAATCTTCGGCCAAGTGGTCACCTTTTATCTACAGATTCATTTCTACGGATTTAAGACAGAGTGCTAGAGAACTGACTGACAAAACTGATTATGAGCATTGTGATAATGGTCATCTTGTCCCTGGACTCAGGAAGGGAAAATATGTTCCGTGAATCCATTGATTCAGAACTGACATCTATCTTCGTTTCCTTGCTCTTGTTTTATCTTAGTACGTATCTTTGCAATTTAAAAATGTCTCTAGTCATGTTTCCTGAAAAGTATTTTTAAAACTCCACAGTCCAATTGATCTAAATGGGAAAATTTCTCTCCTTACTTGCATCATACTGGAAAATCAACTTATATTATTCCAAAATAGATTGACACCAAGTTCCGTTTTTATATTCCAGAAATTTAACAGAAAGTGTAAACAGGTATTAAAATGCCATTTATATATTTTATATTGGTAGCCTTAAATAATCATAAATCATGCTGCATTTTCTACTGCATTCTTTTTTTTTTTTTTTTTTTTTTTTTTTTTTTTTTTTGCGGTACGCGGGCCTCTCACTGTTGTGGCCTCTCCCATTGCGGAGCACAGGCTCTGGACGCGCAGGCTCCGCGGCCATGGCTCACGGGCCCAGCCGCTCCACGGCATGTGGGATCTTCCCGGACCGGGGCACAAACCCGTGTCCCCTGCATCGGCAGGCGGACTCTCTACCACTGCGCCACCAAGGAAGCCCTTTACTGCATTCTTGACAGAGATACACTGAAGATTCACAAATCCAGAACAACTTTTGCTTTCTATACTATGGAGGACAAACTTCACGGTGATCCATATGATCCCTGTCTCCTGGTCTTCACACTACTGTATAAATCTTCCCCTTGAGTGTGGGAAGACATATGACTTGCTTTAATCAATGGCAAAGGTGATAAGATGCATATGATTACATTTACACGATTACAGGTGATTGCTAAGATTGTGATACCCATCTGGTTAGCATCTCTCTCTCTCCTTCTCTCTCTCCCTTTCGCTCTTTCACTTGCTTCCTATCTCCCTCTTTCTCTCTCTTTCTCTTACTGGTTTTGAACTAGGAAGCTGACACGTGTCTTATAGCTACAAGGAAATAAATTATGCCAACAATGTGAGAGAGCTCAGAAGTGGACTTTTCATCACTAAAGCCTCCAAGTGAGAATGGAGCCCAGCTAACGCCTTGATTGCAGCCTTGTGAATCCTGGACTATAGAAAGTCTCTCCTGGACTATAGAAACTGTGAAATGATAAACGTGTGTTGTGTTAAGCAGCTACAATTACCATAATTTATTACACAGCAATAGAAAATGAATACACCTATAAATGCTACTTTTTCGTCGCTGTTGTTTTTCGATTTCACTTACTAACATCATCATACATTCATTTATGTGGGCTTAAAACATGTGACACTAATTTCTTTTCTTCTACCATTACCACCAATACCTAGTCATTCTATAGATACTATTTATTACATCTCAGTGAGATTACTCCCTTGACTATCCAATCAAGTAATATAACATTTCCAGAACCAAGAAATTTTCCTTATGCAGATTTCTATTCTAGAAAAACACTAATATGATTTCAATGACCATAGATTTATCTTTGCTTCCAGAACCTCAAAACAATGGAATTCTACATTATGTACTCTTTTGTGTTTGATTTCTTTCTCTCAGCATGTTTTCAAGATTTACCTATATTTGCAGTTCATTTTTTAATTTTATTCATTCACTCATTGATGGATTTTTTTTGTTATTTACAGTTTTAGACTAATAGAGATAAAGCTCTTTTGAACATTCATGCATTTGTGTTTTTGTTGACAACTGTGTTTTCATTACTCTTGGCCTCATATCTAGGAATAAGATTGATGAATCATATGTTAAGTGTACGCTTAACATTATAAAAAATTGACAAAGTGATTTCCTAATATGGTGTAATATTTTACACGACAATCAGAAATGAATAAAATTTCCAGTTAAACTGATCATTGTCAGAACTTGATATTGTTTGATTTGATTTTAACATCCTGGTGGGATACACTGTCTTGTTGCACACAGATTTTATTTTGATGGTCATATATAAACTTCTAGTAAATCTACACTACATATCTTTCTAGTTCTCCTTTCTACTAGCCAAGTACATTCATTCATGGTCCAACCACACATTCTATACATGATTTCAATATTTGGTTTTATTATGTCTTTGATTGATTTATTTTCTTTCCATATGATTGCCTAATTCCTCATCTTCCTGTCAAATGCAAATGAATGATCAAATAGCAAGTCCACATCTCTTGGGAATTCTTCCTTTGTTGACCAAATAAAAATAAATAACTCCATCAAATCCTTAAAGCAGTAATTTTTAAAGTATCATACCAAGATCTGCAGCATAAGCATAACTTGAGACCATGTTAGAAATTCAAATTGAGAACTCTGAGGGTGGGGCCAATCAATCTAATTTAAACAGTTCCTCCAGATAATTCCAATGCTTGTTAAAGTTTGACAGCCTTTTTCCTCTTTTTATAAAATTACTACCTGATATTTTGTATGGCAGTTTATGAATCTGTTTTATTCAATAGACGATGAGCTTATTAAAACTACGGACTACAGTTATACATTTTTGTACCTCTCATAACACCCAGGACGAAGCTTTATACAGCATAGAAAATCAATGATTGCTTGCTGAATTAAATCATACTGAAAAGTGAAACAAATTATTCTTTTTCTCTTTATCGAGTACTGAATAAATGAAGTTTGTTTTAAAATCGATGTCCCTTGGTTCAACTTTATTCTTAGTTAGTCCCTCAAAATAAATGCAATCAGGAATATCAAAAGACATATGTTTACTTTTGATATTTAACTGAGACATTTTAAAATGAGAAATGTCCTCTCTTTTTTATCTTTACTAAGTCTGACTCTTTCAGAAGGGGAGGTATCTATATTCAGAGACAGTAAATATTAAAAAAAAAAAAGAATTTTACTTTCTAAAAAGCAATTTTATGTCCTTTTCTTTTGAAGGCAATTGCTGTCCCCTCCTTGGAATAATTCTTTTAGTTAATCAGGGTTGCGGTGTTATTATATTCATCCTCTTCATTGTTGTTGATGAGTTGGTTGGTTTTCAGAAGGAATCCAATTTATCTGATTATTTACATAGGAGGAATAATTGGTATACCCTGAGTCCACTGAAAGCTCAAGTGTATACTCTTTAACAATTCTCTTAGCCATAAAAAAGAATGAAATAAGGCCATTTGCAGCAATATGGATGGACTCAGAGATTATCATACTAAGTGAAGTACGTCAGACAGAGAAAGACAAATACCACATTGTATCACTTATAGGTGGAATCTAAAATATGACACAAATGAACCTATCTATGAAACAGAAACAGACTCACAGACATAGAGAAGAGACTTATGGTTGCCAAAAGGGGGAGGTATGGGGGAGGGATGGATTGGGAGTCTGGGGTTAGCAGATGCAAACTATTATATGTAGGATGAATAAACAACAAGGTCCTACTGTATAGCACAGGGAACTATATTTAATATCCTGTGATAAACCATAATGGAAAAGAATATGAAAAAGAATGTGTATATATATGTATGACTGAGTCACTTTGCTGTATAGCAGAAATTAACACAACATTGTAAATCAATGATATTTCAATAAAAAAAAAAAAACCTCCTTCTTTCCCATTACTATTTGAAGACCACTTTTAAAGGTGCGTGATCTTGCCAGAGTTCTGAATTATTACGGTTATGATTCTACTGACATCTCCCATCAGAGGAAAATGTCACACTCAAAATAACAAGAAGGTCTTCTATTTTTTATGTACATGCTGTAGACAAGCAGTAATCAAAACACCTTTTAAGTTAATTTTTTTCTCATCATACCCCATTTTAGTTCAGATGTTATAGCACTATGCTAGTAAGCATATTGCTCCTATTAGATTTAAGTATTTCTGCACACAAACTCATATAATGTAAATTTGTTGACTCTTTCAATGGATTCTTCCAGATGAGGCTAATTTTTAAAAGTGAAAATTAGAAAAAATGTTTAGTTTAGTAACAGACTGCGTCTATGCACTGCTGTGATGAATCTCATTTACTTCTGAGGAAATTTTTTTTTATCATTAAAAAAATCTACGTAAGTGATTCATTTTATTCAAATTCTTATTCTGGCCAAAAAGAAAAAAATTGAAGCTAAATTTGGCATCTCACTAAAGGATGAAATAAACCATCCATGGTAAATGATGCCATAATTGGCACTAAATTTTGGTATGCATCAGAAGCACAGGGCTACAAGATGACCCGACTTACTGAGTCAATACCTAAGTAGATAATACTGCTACAAACAAGATAACTGATAATGGAATCAATGTGTTCTGTAACAAAAAATACTGATCCAAATCAATATATCAACAAACCATTTGTTTGCACTGCATTTGGCACTGTTGCAATTAGAGTACTTATGATATATTAGAATTACTGTATTACTGTGATGGACTAATTTTTTAAAAGTTTCACGTTATCTACATTTTACATGTATATAAAAATATTATATATATACACATATACATATATTTGTTGATACACTCTTTAACTTAATCTTAATGTTAATAAGCCACTGGTTAAATAAATCTGAAATAAGCTTCTTTGTAACCAGTACCCACCAAACATGATAGGCAGTATTTCAACAATAAGTTCACAAGTCAATCATTCAGTAGTTTGCAAATCAATCAAAAATGTTTGGTCATTTGATTATTTTATTTTTAAAGTACTGCTCCATAACTACCTCTTATGGGTGCTCTGGATGGCACTAGGGAAGCATTATTTGTTGTCCTAGACCTCAAGTATTTACACCTTGTCTTGGAGGTCCTAATAAACAGAAACAAAGTAATAGAAGTGAATATATTTTCAATTCCTAAGCCATCTGATTCAGAATTGAAAATGTGATGACAATAGATAAGTTAGACTTAGTTTCTAATCCTCAATAAAACCTTAAACATGTCTTATACTTTAATAAATATGTATCTTATTTTGGAAGTTTTTCTCTTCATCAATCAGTGTAATGTTAAACACAGGAGCGTCAATGTTTCAGAAAAACCTGGACATTTTAATTTTAAAAAAATACGTTTTAAAAAAGTACTTTTTAAGCTTCTGTCTCAAGCTACCTCTTCAACAATAAAGCACGAAACAAGGTGAGTGAGCTTTTCGCATGTCCCAGTTCATATTTTCTAGCATTGTGTTTAGAACATACACAGCGATAATTATAGCCAGTTACCTGGTTTACCTATACTGACTTGATCGAAGTAAGAGAAGCAACAGCTCTCAAACTCGTAGGCTTCACATAATGTGGTTACCAAATAAATGAACTCATACAGATATAAATAAAAACTTCTTTCCTTTGTCCACATCCTTGGCCCAACCCAGCTTAGTACCCAGTGACCCCTCAAGCCTTGTGCTTTGGCTCTCGCCATCATCTGACCATTCAAATGTGGTGAACTGCATGGCCTTTTTTATTATAGCTTAGTGAAGAAAGTTGCTGTCTGGCATTACTTTCTGGCTTTACTATCCATGAACCCTTGGTTGGTTCTGTTGTTTCTATTTTTTGTTGTTGTTTGTTTTTAACAGGCGCCCTTTTAAAAATAAATATAATTATTTCTAAAACTCCCTTAGTCCAATTTTTATATTATACTTTATTCTGTCAAATATGCAATTATCAAGGCTTCAAGGAGCTGTCAGGGTCCCGGGGAAGACAGACATCTGATTCTATGCTACGAGGTGGTTCAAATTATATGGAAGATCAAAAAAGGGACTATTAAATCCACTTACTGACATAGAAAAATCAATATTTTCTTCTAAGGAAAGTATTTTTAAACAGCTGAGCTTTGCAAATTTGTGTGTATGTGTTATAGTTGCCAATGTTGGGTTTGTGAAACAGTAACCAATGTTGTGACTTGAGGAAAAAATTTTAATCCCATTTAAATATATATTACCCTCTACATCACAAGGAATTTGTATGTATTGATTACATAACATAGATATGCCATTTGTGAATGTGAACGTTTTCATAGTATTTTGTTTAGAATGTTGTAAATATTTAGAGTTTTAAAACATTTAAATGTATAGAATTTTTAGAAACTACTATAAAATATCTGTAGAGTATATTAGTGTTATTCTTACATGTATAATTTATATTCATTCTTTAAACATATATTTATTGAGCAGGTACTTGTGTGAAGCACTATTTTATTTGTCTTGTGGACATTAGATTTGGATATTGGGGTTTTGTGGGAGAAATACAGATAATGAATTTATGAATGCATTTCCATTTATGATCATCATAACTATTTAAAAGAAAATAAATCAGTAAGAAGTAATAAAGAGTGGAGGGAATGTGTATTTATTCTAAATGTGATGCTGAGACAAGGACAACTGAAAGTAGTTATACAGAAACTTTGATATTACGCAAATTTAAAGCCTTGAGTCAGGGGAAAGCTTGATATGTACAAGAAACTGAACAGGGACCATATGAGTAAGGAACAGAGACCAGGTGGCAGTAAAAAACAAGGCTGAACAAAGTCATCTAAGCAATGAAAAAATGGTCTAATTTTCTTCTAACTGCAATAGGAACCTTTCTGAGGGCTTAAGCAAGTGGGTGATATTACTCAATTTGTATTATAAAAAGACAACTTACTGGGCCATATGAATAAATTCAGCCTGATAAACCTTTATGTCTTTCTGCCATTATCTCTCTCTTAATATCCATTCTCACACATATTCCACAGCTAAATGTCTGCATAAATTAGAAAAATCATGCATTTGTTTTAGATTATGGGCACCTCTTCATGAGTCAATGTTTGTAGTTCACTTTTCGAGACCTGCTTGGGCTTGAGTCTCCTTACAGGTAGAAGCACAGAAGGGTGGTGAGAGTTGGTCCTGAAGAAAATCTGTAGTGTCTTGTTAGGCAGCTACCTCAGGGTAGGTCATTACAGATTATTCAGGCAAAAGTGAGTTAACAAACAGGGTTGAAAGAGCTGTTTCTACTGGCAAAGGAGACGCAGCAGAATTTAGGGGTCCAATGGCCCCAGCTTCATCAGAATCTGCCCATGTCTCTATTCTGACTTTCGGGATCCCATTTCTTCCCAATCAATGCCCTCAACTTAACAGGAGATACCCTGTATGGTTGGGAGATTCAAATTAGATTGTAATTAATCACCTGTATGATGAGACTCTAGATTTGGTTTTGAGAAACTTCAGCTCTGTGGCTACGGGAGATAAAGGTTTCTTTCGGGACAGATATAAAACCTTTCAGGTCATATATGTTGAGCTTGAACTGGGAATTTTAAGCCTTGAGTTCATTCTTTTCTTTCCCAACTTATCCCCGTACAATTATGAGCAACCAGCTGATCTCATTATACTAGTTTGACAAAATTGTTCTAAGATATCAGATATATGGTCAACCAGAACCTCACTTTCATAAGTATTGATATTTGATTAAGAATATTCAATGATGATACAACACAAAACAGAAAACACACACACACACACCACAAAAACTCTCTTTTAAATACACAATGCTGGGTCAATTGAATATCCACACTGGACAAAAAAGATAAGAGAAAAAATCTGAGATGAGTGTTGATCACTGCCTTAAATCATATGTATAAACGAATTCCAGTAAGACTGTAGACCTAGATGTGAAAGGCAAAACAATAAAGCTATTAGAAGACAGCACAGCTAAATATCTTCAGGACTGTGGTGCAGTCTCCCAATGACACAAAGGAACTACCCATAAAAGGAAAGACTGATAAACCAGACTACATTAACTTTAAGAACTGTTCATTTATAGACACTGTTAAAATGCTGGGAACAGAAACCACAGAAATAGGAAGAATCTATTTTTCAGTACATTAGTATTCAAAATATAGAAAGAACTACAAAGCAGTAAGAAAAATAGGGACAAAAAGAAATATCTAAATGACTAACAAATCTATGAAGTGGTGCTCAACCTAAATAGTCATAGGGGTATTGCAAATTAAAACCACAGTGAGAGAGTTCTGCATAACCAGAATGCCTAAAATTGAGAGACACAGTAAAAAGCTTAAACGAAAGAAAACTGACAATACGAAACACTGTAAAGGATGGAATTTTCATATACTGCTCGAGAGTGTAAATTAGTACAGTCTCCATAAAAAGTCTTTCACATATTCTGCTAAAGATAAACATGCATTTATTTTATGAGCCAGCATATTCACCCTGAGAATGTGTCCATCAGAAAAGCTGTCACTTTCTACAAAAGACATGCACGTGAATGTTTTTGAAATATTATTCAGAATAGTCCCAAAAGACATCTCTCATGTCCATTTGTAGAATGGATAAACAAATTGGGATATATTTATGTAATGAAATGTTGTAAAGCAATGAAAATAAATCAATTATACCTATACATAACAACATGAATACCTTTCACAAGCATAATGTTAACCCAAGAAGCCAGGTGTAAAAAGTACATCCTGCATGATTCCTTTTGTATATAATTCAAAACATGCATTAGCAGTGATGACAATGATTACTTTGGGGGATGGGGGAGGTAGTAGTTATCAGGACGGGCACAGGAGGTGTTTGACATACTCTAACATGCTTGGCCTAGGTAATATTTACGTAAGTGTGCTCACTTTTTGATAATTCAATGAGCTATATACATACGTGCCTTTTATCTTTTTCTGGATGTGTCTTGTACTTCAACTTAAAAAGTTAAATGAAAATACTCATGCTAACCATGGAAAATAAATAGGTCCTTAACGCTTTAAAAGATAGTTCAGTGAAAACAATCAAGATTACATTTGCATGTATTTAACCAGTAGAAAAAGGGGAAGATTTTGAAGAATACCTCATTCAAATCGTATTTTTGGAAAAAAAAAAGAGAGAGAGAGAGAAGTCAGTGATGATATTTTGCCTACCTCTGTTGCTGCTTCACATTATGGACTCTCAGTGCCTTCTTTACCACTGTAAATAGAAACATGGATGCCTTTAAATCTCTTCAGAGTAGAGAACCAATTCCGGAAACCCTGGAACCAATTTAGAACACTTATCCTTAAGATTCTGTTCTCCAGAACCACTCTCAGTATCAAAATATGTGTCACCAGGGTTCTAGAGCGAGAAACAGAAGGGTATGTCTCTGTGTGTGCACGTGTTTGATACCTATTTATATATTCAATTATGCATCTTTAAATGTTTACCTTTTATATATTCAAGCAGTATATACATGTTACATATATTAAATGCTATAAAGTATATAAAATATATATTATAAACATATATATAACAGTTAAGAGCCGCACCTTTACAGACGACTCGCACGGGCTGGTGGACCGTGAGGCGCGCGCGACGGGAGCCGAGGCTTCCACGAGCGGCGGAGACGCAGACGCTACGCCACGCAGGCGACGTCACGCATTCGGGCGCGGACCCGGGCTCCGGGCACGCGAGGAGACGGCTGTGAACGCGCCTCAGCAGCAGGCGGGACAGCGCATCTGGCTCAAGCACCAGCCCTCTGCCTGCTGTGGCCACTTTCAGGGCAGGAGCTGAGGGCCCTAGCCGAGCCCTGCCAGATCCAGAGAGTGCGAAGCCCTCGGAGTCCAGGTAGGCCGGCGCCAGGCCGGTCTAACTGGAAGAGGGGGTCGATGGGAAGTGACGGGCCTGGGGGCCACGCGCGCCTCGTGTCCACTTCACGCTATGTTGTAACAACTCTCTAAGCATTCTTTTCCGCACAGTTGGAAACACAAATGTAATGCAAGAATTAAAAAAAAAAAAATGGGGGGGAAGAAAAAAATATATATATATATACATGCACATACATATGTATGTGTTTATGTATGAATGTCTGCTTATACATTCATTTTTGATAAAATATATATTGAGCCTTTCTGTCATGAGCACCGTGTACCAAGTGAAAACGTCAGGCAAGGACTCTGTCTTTTGAATGCTTGCGTGAGAGTTGAAAAAACAGTCAGCAAGCAGGTGATTATATAAAGTGTATCAGTTTGTAGGCTGGGGGAATAGTATGCTCTGAAAGCTCAGTGGACAGCCATATAAAACAGACCAAAGATGTCAGGATATAACACATTGATCTCTGCTTTTCCTAGATCCCTACAACCTACTTTTACCTAAGGGCATCCTTAATCTGGTTGTTCTATCACCTTGGAAACGGCTTCCCCTAAATAATTGCATAATTCACTCCTTTAGTTCATGCAGGCCTCTGCTGAGATATTCATCTCATCAGAGTGCTTTTGCCGGCCACCCTATCTCTTCACGATTCTTTACTCACCTTACCCTAATTTATTTTTCTTCATTACACATGATGTCACTTACTCCTTTGTATGCTTTTGTGTAAGACCCAATAGAGCATGAACTCTATCTGTATTATTTATTGATGTATTTATTCTTAGTTTCTGCGATAAATCTTGACACAGGGTTGGCCCTCAAAACAAATTTGTTGAACAGATGAATCAATATATATAATTTAAAATTTGGAATACGAGTATAACTTAACCTGAGGTGGAGAAAAGGGTGGAGTGAATTTCAGGCAGACAAAAAACTTGAGCCCATAGCCAGACATTCTAGAAAATATACTTTGAATCAACGGAACAATATTGAGTAACTGGAGTACTGAATGTAAAGCTAAGGATGGAGGCAACAGGCAAGAGGCAAGGCTGAAGTAATCATCGGTATTAATTTGGGCAGAAGGGATTGGAAGGGAAAAGACTGAGGCAGATAGGCCAGTTGGGAGATGTGACAGTAATCTGCATGACAGATGATGGGAGTTCACACTCCGGGAGGTATGGTAAGGTGGAAATTGCACATATAACAATGTTCAGGAAATATAATTACATACTTTTAAATTAATTTGATTTGGAGGTAAGGAAGAGAACCAGATCAAGAATAGAACTTAAATTTCTTGTTTGCAAAATGATGTTATAAGGAGGAGAAAAAACAGGGCAAGAGGTGTGGATTGTGAGTAGTGATTGGAATAGTGGGCATTATGAGTTTGAGATGCCTGTGGAATATCTAACTGGACTCGTCCAGTAAGAAATTTGCTATATGAAGCCGAAGATTGTGTGAGACCTTGGAGCTGGAGATAGACATTTGAAAGCCCGGAAGTGATCATCGATGCCATAGAAATGAATGAGATACATCAGAGAGAATGAATGGAATAAAGTGGACGTGGAGACTCTGGAGAAGGGAAGGGAAATAGGTTCCACAGTATGAGTAAAGATTGATTTTATCATAGAATGAGGAATGTCTCATTATTCATGGGAACTGAAGATATTTTTATCTTATGGCTTCTATTTTTTTTTAATATTGGCACTATTCTATATAGTTATGTGATATGCACTAGTCTCACTTAAACTTTTCCTTTTGTCATAACACATTCATATAAAGCACATTCATATAAACCCAGGTGTTTAATGTAGACTTCTTATTATTGAAGATTATGTGACTAAGGACCGGCATCTTTGTATTATTTGTGTCTTGATTTGGCTTTTCCCAGAACCAGATCCAGAGAAAAGAAAATGTGTGAAAGTAGTTTATTTGGGGGGTGGGTGCAGGTGACATCAGTATGGGAGTGAAGAAGTTAGTAAGGAGAGGAGCTACAGTTAATAATGGGTGCACTATCCATCCTGTTACCATTATGCCTGTCTGAAACTTAATTTCAAGGGGGAAGTTCTGGAAAATGGTGTAAAACACATTCCTCAAAATTATACCATCTTAAGAGAGATGTTGTATGTACATAAAAACTCCCATCAGACATTAGTTGAGAGATGATCTTGGAGGTGTTAATTTCTTAACTACCACCAGCCTGCAGTGCACATGGGCCGAGGACCTAAGAGTGGAGAATGCCTCTAGGCAAAGAGATGTGATGTCAGCACAACACAAGCAAGTGGCAAGACCTAAACTGTCTGGACTGGTCACTGAAGAGCTACAGTTAGTTTAAGTCTTTCAGTATTTTTTAATTCATAAGTAGAACCATCCTACTAGCCTGTCACAAATATTTGTATATAATTGGTTGAATATTTTCAAAATTAATTTTAGATTCAGTAATTATTGAGGCCAATTTTATGCTCTTCTTATGTCTTCAATCATGCAAGAGTGACTGTGTATTATATAACCAAAACACTCTCCAGAATGCATATTACCCTTTAAAATTTAGTTGAAATAGTAGTGAAATAATACCACATCTTAGGTTAATTATTCTAAAGAAACACATTTTACACATCTTAGGTTAATTATTCTAAAGAAACACATTTTACACATTTTACAGCAATAACCAACATATAAATTCCCTTACACTTGAATTGTTTTGACTACTTTAGAATTACTAAAATGAAGTAAAATTTAGAATAAATTTGCTGTTTCCATAGTTGTTTTATTCCGAGTGTGCCTATTAGCCTAACTTTCTACCCTTCTCAAATTTTCTATGAATTTGACTAATCACAAATATAGTTATTGAATGTATTTTTTAATTCTTTAATTTATTTATTTTATTTAATTTTTTTGGCTGCATTGGGTCTTCATTGCTGTGCGTGGGCTTTCTCTAGTCATGGTGAGTGGGCACCGCTCTTCGCCGCGGTGCACAGTGTATTTTCAGTTAATTATATAAAAGGGATCTCATACGGTGCCTGTATATTTTATATTTGCTTTGTGCTGCTGTGTTCATTTATCAGTTCTATTTTTAGCATAAATTTCTATTATATTTATTACATTTAGTTTGTTTCCTAAAAGCATCTTGCCACATGGTTTTTATGTTGTTATATCTTATTTGATCAACCTCATTTTATACAGGAAATATAAAAATTATTGGAAAAGTACAGAAACAAATCTTTAACAGCAATTTCCTAAAAACCAGTTTTTCATCTACAATTAATATGGAACTAATCATTTTATGTTTTATACCCTTTAAGGTATGTTTATATTTAAAAAGTATGCATTTGAACATAGCCTTGAAAAAGTTCCACCTCCTAAAATATAGAGTAATTTTTATGTTTATTATTTTACGGAATATACAATAGATTTTGTAAAACATTTATTAAGATGATAATCTTATAAAATTTTATATTTATTTAGGTACCAAGTGTTAATGATGATTGTCTTTAAATTATTTGTATTTAGAATCTTTAGAACTATATTATACAGAAAAAGAGTATTATTTTAGGTTTATAAATTTTCCTGTGTACCACCAAAATTTTGGTAAGGGATCATTACTGTAAAAAAAAATTTTTTTATTGAGGTCTAATTGATATACCAAAAAAGGTACATATTTAATTCATGCAATTTGATGAGTTTGGACACATGCATACACCATTGTGACAATCATTACAATCAAGGTAATAAGCATATCCAACACCTCCAACTGTTTCCTATTGCCCTGTGTGTGTGTGTGTGTATTAAGAATACCTACTATGAGATCTACCCTACTGACAAATTTTTCAGGCCCACAATAGATTACCATTAACTGTAGGCACTACATTGTACAGTAGATCTCCAGAATCATTCATTTACATAATTGAAACTTTATACCCATTTAACAGCAACTCCTTGTTCTCCCTACCCCAGCCCCTGGCAACCAGCATTCTACTCTATGCTTCTATGAGTTTGGTTACTTTAGATCCCTCATATACATGGAATCATGCAGCGTTTGTCCTTCCTTCTGTTACTGGCTTATTTCACTTAACATAATGCCAAGTTCATCCATGTTGTCTCAAATGGCAGGGTTTCCTTCTCTTTTACGGATGAATAACACTCCATTGTACATATATGCCACTTGTGCTTTATCCGTTCATCCATGAGTGGACATTTAGGTTGTTTCCTAAATTTGGCTCTTGTGACTAATGCTCCAGTGAACATGGAGTGCAGGTATCTCCTCAAATCCTAATTTCAGTTATTTTGGATATGTAGTCAGAAATGTGATTTGTGGATCGAATGGTGATTCTATTTTTTTTTTTTTTTGAGGGACCTCTATGCGCCATAGCAACTGCACCAATTTACATTCCCTCCAAGAGTTCCAGTTTCTCCATATCCTTGTCAATGCTTCTTATCTTTTGTCTTTTTGATAATAGCCATCCTGATAGGTGTGAGGTGATAGCTTATTTTGGTTTTAATTTGCATTTCCCTGATGATTACTGATGTTGAATACCTTTCCATATACCTGTTGGCCATTTGTGTGTCTTCTTTGGTGAAATATCTGTTCAGGTCCTTTACCCATTTTTCAATCAGTTTATTTGTTTTGTTTGTTTGTTTGTTTGCTATTGAGTTGTGTAAGTTTTATACATTTTTTTGATATAAATCGCTTATGAGATAATATGGTTAGCAAATACTATTTTCCATTCCATAGGTTGCTTTTTCATTCTGTTGATTGTTTCTTTGATGCTGCAGAAGCTTTTTAGTTGATGCAGTCCCACTTACTAATTTTTGCTTTTATTGCCTGTGCTGTTGGTGTCATATCCAAGAAATTATTGCCAAGACCAGTGTCCAAAAGCTTTTCCCCCGTTTCCTTCTAGGAGTTTTACAGTTTCAGGTCTTACATGCAAGTCTGTAATGCAAATTGAACCGATTTTTGTGTGTGGTATAAAATAAGATTCCAATTTTTTTTTTTTTTTTTGCATGTCTATACCCAGTTTTCCCAACACTATTTGTTGAAAGACTATCTTTTTCCCATTGTGTATTCCTGGCACCATTTTTGAGGATCAGTTGACTGTATATATGATTTTATTTCTGGGGTCTGTATTCTATTCCGTTGGCCTCTATGTCTGTCTTTATGCCAGTACCATACTTTTTAAATTACTGTAGCACTGTAATATATTTTGAAATCAGGAAATGTGATGCCTCTAGCTTTGTTCTTCTTTCTCAAGATTTCTTTGGCTATTTGAGGTCTTTTGTGGTTCTGTATGAATTTTAAAATTGTTTTCCTATTTCTATAAAAAATGTCATTGGGATTTTGATGGCTATAGCATTGAACCTATAGATTCAATATGATAACCACATTAACAGACTGAAGGATAAAAATTACACAGTCATCTCAATAGATGCAGAAAAAGCATTTGACAAAATTCAGTATCAATTCATGATAAAAACTCTCAATAAATTAGGTGTAGAAGGAATTTATCTCAACATAATTGAGTCATGTATAACAGGTCCACAGCTAACAGACTATTCAGCCGTGAAATATCTTTGAAAATTTGAAATCTTTTCCTCTAACATCTGGAGCAACTCATGGATGCATACTCTCCAGCTTCTAATCAACATAGTACTGGATGTCCTAGATAGAGTAAGAAAAAAAAAGGCATGCAAATTGGAAAGGAAAAAGTAGAATTTTGTCTGTTTGCATATAGCATGATCTTATATATAGAAAACCCTGAAGACTCCACACACACACAGCACACACACACACACACACAGAAACTGCTAGAACTAACAAATGAATTCAGTAAAGTTTCAGGAAAAAAAATCAACATAGAAAAATGCTTTGCATTTCAAATACTGTAACAGTGAACTATCTGTAAAGAAATTTAAGAGATCATTTCAAAATATGATCATACTAATACTGAGAAGTCAGTAAGCTGTTAAACTGTAAACTGAAATTTTAAATATATAGTTAAGAATATATTTGTTAATTAATGTTATGCTGGGCAATTTTTGCTATGATTATATTATAGCAAAATGCTGTTGCCTTCAGAAAGTGATAATCAAGGAATGAACCATAAAACTGAGTGAATCACACAAATAATCTTACATAATTAGACATGCTTCTTGCGGTTAAGTGTCAGTTTTTCAGTTCAGTCTGTGTTCTTAGCCTATGGTTCCATTGTAGACTTCTTAAACATAGTTCTGATCATTCGGAAATTCCTTGTGATTTATATTTCATTGGATTTGACTCATGAGTATTAGCTGTAGATGTTCAGATTGGAAATGAAACACAACGAAATACAGAGAACTTTCATAATATAGCAATTACATTTCTATATATTAATAATTAAAATATCAAATTATATTCAAACCATTGAACTAGAGAAGATATAAAAAAGGAGTATATTTATAGTAATCATCAGAATATGATGTTTTTATTATTAATTGTAGAGTGGTATTTTTCCTCTTGGACATCAATTGAATGGATATAAATTGTAGCATTGTTTATAATTGTTTAATAAACAAAGACCTCTATTGAACATTGAGCACTTAAATAAGGCGTGAATAGAACACATGGAATCTTCAATTTAGGTTATAGTTAGAAATGTTAACAATTTCCATATATGTGGATAGTTTAAATAGATATGAAGTTAAACAATGCCTGAGATGTTCCTCAAATATTTTTTGAGCTCTGTACCAGATAATTTTAAAATTATAACATTAAAGATGTTTCTCAAGTTTTCCATGAGTCTACTCCTCCTACTACTTCTCACTCCTTGGGGTTGTGGCTGGTAGCTTTTGACATCACTTCCAATGACACCATCTCTTCGAACTCATGTTCTTCTTTAAGCTTAGTCCATTATTTGTGAGCTGGGCTTAGTGATTTGGTTCTAATGAATAGTGTATGGAAATTAATGGGTTATCATTTCTGGTATGAGCTTAACTGTGACTTTCAACTTGCTTGCACTCATTTTCTCTTGCTGGTATTCTGTCTTGCTCTCTTGTTTGATCACTCTGATGAAGTAAGCCATGTTGTAAGGTAGTGTATGTAGATGAAAATGAGTCAAGAAACTGAGAGACAGTTATAGCCAAACCTCATGAAGAACTGAGGTCTCAGTTTAACAGCCTGTGAGTGACTGAAGGCTGCCAACAACCACGTGAGTGAGTTAGGAAGTGAATCCTTCCCAGTGGAGACTGGAAGTGAATGTACGTTTGTGAGAGACCTAGAGCCAAATGAATCGACTATACCACTTCAGATTCCTAACTTACAAACATTGTGAAATAATAAATGTTGTAAGCCACTAAGCTTTGGGCTAATTTGTTATTGTAGCAATCAACAACTAATATATAGACATGGGCTAATTTATTTATTCCCAAGGATTAATTTTTCATGAGTTTATTTATAAACTAAAATTCAAGTTACACGACTCAGATGTCTATTGAAATTCACACCCGTATTTCAAAATTCTCATTTTATGTCTACATTTGATACCTCTTAGCAGCCACAATACCAATCTAAACAAAATTGAACTTATTTTTTTTTTCACAAAATTTATTTTCGCTCTTAAACCTTAGTTCATGAAATGATACCTTAATCAAGCCAGTTTCCCATTATAGTGTTTCAGATTTAGAAGTCATTCTTAGACCTCTCCCACCCTCTCATGAATCTACCATATGATTTTGAAAAACATATTAAGTTTATTTTATTCTACTTTTAAATGCTTTGGAGTCCTTTTTATAACTCCTGTTTATACCTGAGTTTAAAATATTGTCAATTTGAAAATGAATTGCTATACAAGCTGCATGAGGAGTATCCATTTTTGGTATGGCAATGAAAATTATATTTCAAAAATAAACATCTGCTCACAATTTGTTTCCTAACACTTAAAAAAACCTCTCATTTCTTTCAGGTAAAAGTCAGACCTTTAATTTGGATTTAAAGGATCTGATAAAAATGTCCTTTTTAACTCTAATGTATCAATTTTTTGTTTGTTTTAGACATAAGCTCTTTGAAACTGTCACAATTTTCTATATTATTTATTTCTTTATCCTCAGGCATAATTCTATTTCTTTTCAATAAATTCATGAAAGAATGAACAAACAAATGATTAAACATAGTATTGCACATTATAGTCTTCTTAATATTAGGATTATGCTAAGAAACACTCTATTAAACACAGTGACTTGTAAAGACAGAAATGTGTGAATTTTAGTCCCAACTTTGCTATTAATTTCATGTCTTTGACATTCAGAAAAATATTCTATAGATAATCACACTGGTTCACTACACTGATATTTCACTGTAATTGAACCTGGTGAGCTAGAAGAATAAGCATTCCAGATGCATTAGTAAGACACATGAATGCAAGAGGGTGGAGAGACACATAAATGTAAAAACAACAAGAAGGGAGTTAAAACAAGAGAGTACATAGTAAGAACATTTAACATACGTTAACATTGAGGATGAGTCAATATCTGACCATATGCTTCAGGCAACTGGCCACAGGTCAAACTGTGTATTCTAGTATAAAACAGTCTCTCCAGGTAACTGTGTGTATCAGCTTACTTCATGAGTTGAACATCATGTGGCCACCACTGCTAAGAGAAAATCCTGAGATCTCAATACTCCACTAATGTTTGCAAATGCTATTGCTTGGCAGAGGGGAAAAAAGAATCAATAACTCACTCACTAGATTAGCTTTCCTGCACCATTATGCCAAAGTCTGGAGTGGAGTGAGGTTCTGCCACATTCTCCATCTACCTTTATGATACATTGCACAGTCAAAAAGAGCCATGGAGATAGATCTTTATGTTTCCCTTCAGTATCTTTTTGTATAAATCCAACGAGAAGAAATTTTGAGGGCTTTTGGAATGTGAGTAAGAGCAAAATATTTTTACCACCAAATTATCTTCTATTTTAATGGAAATAGGGTGAATGATGTATAGGTGGATATTCATTTGTCACCTCTACTCTGCTTAGATTTACATTTTGTCTACTATACCTTTACATATCACCAAGGTACCTACCCTGACAAATATAGATCATTTTTAAATCATTAATATAGATTATACTAATTTATTTGAAAAATCTTCACATTCAAAATATGAAAAGAAATACAAATATTGTACAATATCAACTTCTAAGTTTAAATTTGGCAATGTTGTCTTTAAATTTATGAATTATCAACTCCCATTAATTTTCCACCATTGCTAATTAAATTCCTTTTAAAATGTAACAATCAGGAAGAAAATAGCCAACTTTTCATGCTGGTTGGAGTTTTACATATTTGGAAAGCTAAAGTAGAGGAAACACACAGATGGAAGCTGCAGGTGTAGCCATCTTCCTAGACTTATTTTGTGATAATCATGTGATTGATTTCTAAACTGGATGGTGTCAAGTATGGTAAAGGGCCTGAGATTTACCTGATTTGCAAACCAGCAAATAAGCCTGCCATGGTTTTATGTTTGCTGACAGAAAACAGGAGACACCCATAACAGAGAAAAAGGACTTTTCTCAGATACAGCAAGAAGCATAAACTTCATAATTATATCAGTTCCTCTCCCCGTCCCCAATCCACTTCCCAAGCCCATAATGCAGGTGGGTAGAGCTGGGTGCAGCAGTGGGCTTGTGTCGCAGATGGAAACCCCAAGATTATAAAACCTCAGTCTTTTATAATGAACTGCAAGCAAACCTACCTAATCTATTACCCAGAGGGAGAGCTTATCTTTATTAAACCGAATAGCAAACAATTCTGTCCTCATCATCTGTATCTTCCAAAGCTGTTCACTATGCAACACCCTTAAAAGTAATCCAGGAAGAAAAATTAAACGTTGTCAGTGTATCTACTTTGCAGTGTCTCTACTTGCAGGTTTGATGAAGTATGAGAAACACCACGAAAAGGAAGGAACAGCAAAAAAGGCAGTTGACTGTATCATGTGAATGCATGGTGAGAGATGGGGATAGAGGTAGGGCTTGGCCAAAAATGTATCTGTATTTTCAACTGCCAATCTTTGAATTTCTGTCATAAACTAATCAGTTATTAAACATTTACTGACCACAAACTATGTAAAATTGCCTTAAATTATAATTTCTTACTTTAAAGAAAGCATATTTTGTTAAAAATTAACAAAATTCAGCGAACTGGTGCCTGCCGTTAACACACGTGTTTTAGTCCTCATTTTATCGTCTAATGTGGTTCTAAGCTGAGAACAAGTTTTAAAAATGGGGATAATGAAAGGAGAGATTCTGAGAGAGGTGACTTCTCAGAGAGTCCAAGTGTCTCCAAGGAATAGTGAGCAGTCAAAAAAGTATTACACCTGAGAGAATGTGTTGTATGAACTCAGAAGAACATTGTAATGAAGGTAGGAAAATGTTCCAATCAAGGCTCTTAATTGGAATTGTCCTGTCGTTTGCCCTCATCACTTAAGCTGGTTGCTTTCTTAAGAAAATCATTTCGTAGGCTAACAAATCACTTTAATTGCATTTTGGTTGAAATTGCATTACTGTAACTTCACATATGTAATTGAGTACGTCATCTAAGAAGACTATTCTCACTAAAAATCAAAAGAACAATTTCTCCAAGCAACAGTGATAATGTATTTATGGCATAATAATTCAGACCTCAGTCTCTGGAATTAGATATTCTTGGCTTTAGCCCATTACCACTTACTAGCTCTATGAACTTAGACAAGTAGCCTAATTTTTCTGAGTCTCATCTTGTTCCTTTGTAAAACAGGAATTTGTACTTAATGCAAAAATTCGTTGTGAATATTTAACAAGTTTATGCATGCAAAGAACACGGTGTTATACTGGAATGATTCTATAATTCTATTCTCTTAATAAATAAGCAGTATTTCCATAATGAGCATTATTATTATTTTAAAGAGCAGAGGAGTAACGCTGGGTTAACTACCTCCGAGAAAAATAGAACAAACAAATATTATAAGGTAAAAATAATACTTATAGAAAGTAGAGAGAAACCTGGAAGGATGAAATATATACTGTACAGATAATTCCATAAATTTGGAGGTAAGGTAGTAAAATTTCTGAGAATAAAAAAGATAAGATCTTGTTTCAGTTACCTAATTGAAATCAGTTGCATCAAAAGGCATCCACAAGAAAGTATATATAACAGGGATCTGGAAATACGTTATTCAGGATGACAAAGTTTTTGAAACATGTCTGGCTTAGGATCCTAAAGAAATGAAATATGGAAAGTAAGAAGATGAGGGTTATGTCTCCCAAAATAAAAATATAGCCTTCTTTACTGTTATTTATGAGGCCATATCTTCTCACGGTTCCAGTGTCCACACCATTTCAAGTTTGTGGCAAATCCATAGGATTTGGATTAGAAGAGCCCACTGCAAAGTACTCTGCTTTCCTTCCCTCAGCTGTCTAAAGTTTAGGCACAATTTTAGGAACAATATTGTTAAAGGATTAAATAGAGATCTTATGTGGCTAACTACTCACTATCAACATCAGAAAAGCTTTGGCTATGTCAATGTTTGATCTTAAAGTAATATTAATTCTTCACTTTACACATTGAGAAAATTCAATTCAGAAATCACAAACATTGCACGTGTGAACCCTAGATCTAAAAAGACTCTGTGTCCATGCTGCAGTCCTTCTATTATTCCATAATCACCCCTCATCAGAATACTTAAAATGACATAGTCAAGTATACCAGTGATGGTGGAAGTTCTGAGAGAATCAATATATAGCCAAAAGGAGCCATAATGAGAAGTGTTAATGGACTCAGAGGACCCTGCTGTAGCCACCTAGACAATCAGCAGTATGTGTGCTTTAATCACCTTTGTGCCTCCACACATACTATCACAGGGCTTTGCCTATCTAGGTGTTCAATAAAATGCTCACTGAATTGATTTGCTCTGTTTGAAATTCCAATTAAGTTGTCAACACCACTTATATTTCTTTATCTCAGACCCTCTAGAGGTTCCTCAGAATCAGATAGCAATGAAACTGATTCTGGTTGGAAAGGAAGTTATATGCCTTGCTTTAAGATGTTTGTTCTAATATCTGTTCATCTGTGTCTCATGAAATCAAACAAAAGAGCTTTGCCAGTATTCAGCATTAGTGCTCTCAGAAAAATAGTACAGAGTGAAGATCCAGTTTTAAATAATGGTAATTATAATGGAGGTTCCTGGAAGAACTCTGTACATGTTCCCATTTTGTAAAATTTTTATTTCATTTATAATCTCACTTGTGCTCCCCATTGATCTACTGTTGATTGGTTGATTGACTCATTTATTCCACAAACACTATTGAGTATTTACTCATTACTAGCTAGTCAGCTTGGGTGCTGGGAATTAAGTGATTAACAGTCTTTGGCTTCAAAAAGCTGGGGATCTCATAAAAGAGATATACTTTAAAATTTGGAAATAAGGATTTATATTAAAATTTGTGCCATTAGATTATAGCTATAACAAGGAGACTTACCTAGTGTGAGGTTTATGGAAGACTTCCTAGGAAAGCAAATTTAAGGAGCTAAGATGAGGAGAAATTGACCCATGAAAAGAAGAAGAGAAAGCATGCCTGACAGTGGAGGACTTGAAATCCTGAGAATATGAATAAGCCTATGTAATATTTGTTAGGAAAAGATAGTAGCTGACTGTGAAAAGAGTGAAGTAAATTTAGAGATGAAGTCATAGCTAGTTGATGCAGGGCTTTGTAGTCTAAAGGAGAAGGCATTGTAGTTTTAAGCAGGAAATCTCTCTTATCCATATCATATTTTAAAATACTTCTCTGATATTTAGTGATGAACCAAATGAAGGGCTGCAAGAGAGGACAGAGCAGATGAGTTAACAGGTTACTGCAGGGATTTTTTTGTTGTCTTTTATGGAAATACATTTGATATATAACATTGTGTAAGTTTAAGTTGTACAACATGTTGATTTGATACATTTATATACTGCAGTATGATTGCCATTGTAGTGTGTTAAATAGCACCTCTATCAGGTCACATAATTATCATTTCTTTCTTGTGGTGGGAATGATTAAGATCTAGTTTCTCATCAAATTTAATTTTTATAATATTGTTATCTATAATCACTATACTGTGCATTAGATCGCCAGGACTTATATATCTACTAGTTGCAAGTTTGTACCCTTAAACAACATCTCTCTTATTTCCCCACCTGGTAACCACCATTTTATTCTGTTTTTAGAGTTCAGTTTTTATTTTTTTTAATTCACACATAAGTCATATCATACAGTATTTGTCTATCTCTGGCTTATCTCACTTAGCATAGTATCTATCCTCAAGTTCCATCCATGCTGTCACAAATGGCAAGATGTCCTTTTTTCTCATGAATACTATTTCACTGTATGTGTATATACAACATCTTTTTTATCCATTTGTCCGCTGATGGACACTTAGGTTTTCCCATATTGTGAGTAATAATAATACTGCAGTAAACATGGGAATGCATATATTTCTTCAATACCCTGTTTTTATTTCCTTTGGGTATATACCTAGAAGTAAAATTGCTGGATCATATGGTAGCTCTATTTTTAATTTTTTGAGGACTCTTCATATTGTTTTCCATAGTGGCCGAGGTTTAAGCTGAAGAGAATGGTGACTGTCACTAATGTCATGGCGCTGTAGATGAATAACAGAGAGATTTGATCAATATTTCAGGAGTGGAATCAAACAGTTGGTGATTGATTTTGAGGAGGGAGAGAGACAGACACACACACACAGAAAGTCACTCTCAGATTGTAGGTACAAATATCTAAGTGGAGAGTATTCTTGGCTGAAATTTGGATGGTTTTTCAGGTATGTGTGTGTGGTGGGGGGAGGGAATGGGCAGGAGAAAATCAGCGGTGTCCCATGAATTGATTTAAGGATTCTGCCTTTGTATTTCTATTGGGAACAAAGAAGCTCATAGTAAGTGAATAATTGAATATATGAGAGAGGAATTTAGAAGAGCAGGCAGGATAGGAGATTTAAAATTGAGCATTGTCAAAAAATAAGTCAATGCATGTTCCAGATAATTTGAAATTTTAAAGTACTTTTCTTTTTTCTTCAATTATTAATTTTTGATCCTAATATTAAGCATGTTAAATTGCTCAAATTTCCAAATTCCTTTGACAAATCAATCAGTTAATACTTATTTAAGATACCTAATAGATATTATGTATAACAGGAACAAAAGAGGAGTAAGATTCAAAGATAAAGAAGTTATTCTGTCTGGCCTCCTAAATTTATATATGTGTGTGTGTGTGTGTGTGTGTGTGTGTGTGTGATATCTATATCTATGCGTATATCTATATATCTATATCTGTATATCTAAGTATGCAATCTATATATTTCTATCTATAAAGATACTGATGAATCCCAGTATATAGAAAATATGATAAATTCAAGCTTTTCACATTTAATGTGTAGAATTCAGATGAAGGAACTTGAGTGGGCTGATTTCAACTGCAAAGCCTTTATGTTTTCTGTGATTTATCGGTGTGGAATTGGTTTTGAAAAAAAAAAGTGTTCAAGTTGTTTTGAAAAAGCTATTTTTACCCTGTATGCTCTTTTGACAAAAAAAGAGAAATAAAGCGATTTAAAACCTTTTAAATGATGCATCTATTGCAATATAATAAGAGGCATCATACTGTTAAGAATAGCATCAAATCCCATATCAGGTCAGCTATTACCTTTTCATTCAGTTCAAAATGACCTTATGGAATGTGCTACCATACTGTGCCGAGTCACATACAGTAATCTAGCTTTTAAAATGCTGTTTATATATTGTATTTCACTCTCCTTGAATTAAATGTCAATTGTATGCCATTGAGTTGATAAAAAATGATTGCTAAGAGAAATACTCATATTAATGAGAAATTAATATGTTAATGAGAAAAGGATATGTTATAATTTGTGTCTGGGATAAACTTTTCATTACCATGCAATGTATTTCTCATGTCATTATCACTTATTTATACACAATGTATTTGTAAATATCATGCCATTTTTGGTTTCTAAAAATGACTCATTTAAGGAAACATTTTAAAGTTCTTTAAATCCTGCAACCTTTTGGGGGCACTATATAGTTCAATCATTATATCTTCTAAGGGAAGAAAATAATACAATGTCAGGTGGGAAATTATTATATATAAGTATGTTTCACTGTAGTGATTTTTCTTTTATTTCAAGTATATTTTCTTAGAGTTTCCGGCTTGATTCTCTTGTATGTGCTTTAATATCAGTAACTATGGCAACAAGCTTTTAAATGCTGTCTGTAGTATAAGTAAAGGGAAAAATGGAGAGAATAAAACCTTAAAAGAACATATCAGTCCTTTTACTGCCATTGTGAATCACAAAAATAATTTTCAGAACTGTGCTGTCACTTATGCAGGTGATGTATCTTGTATGTCACAAAGAAGTTTTGTTTTAGTTTTAACTTTAGTTTTTATTTTTTACTATATAAGTTTCCAGTTTACAGGATTATAATTCAGCATCTGTGTACACTACAAAGTAATCACCACCACCAAATCTAGTTTCCATGTATTACCATACAGTTGACCCCTTTCACCTATTTTGTCCACTCCCAACCCCTCCAATTTGTTTATAATTATCTATACTTCTTTACTGGCCTTTATGTTTCATATTACAATTTTGTGTGATGACTGACACTAAATACATACACACACAGATTCCATTTCCTGAATAGTGATAGGAGGAGATCTGTGAAACCAATTCCCAGTAGAACAAATATAACTGAGGAAAGTTATATTAAAGAAATTAAAATCACTGGGAATTATCCTAAAGATATAAAGCAAATGAATAAATATTTATTCAAGAAAATCTATTAGGGAATTCCCTGGTGGTCCCGTGGATAGGACTCAATGCTTTCACTGCCATGGGCACGGGTTCCGTCCCTGGTCAGGGAACTAAGATCCCGCAAGCTGCTTGAGGCGGCAATAAATAAGTAAGCAAATAAATAAATAAATAAATTTGATTAAAAAAAAAAAGAAAATCTACTAAATATCAGGAAGAAATAAAGAGAGACTGTATAACTTGAGCCATGGTCTGTTCCCAGCCTCCATGCTGAACCCCTGTTCCATTCTGGGCAGCTGTCGCCAAAATGGGAGCTCTCTCTTTCCACCCAGTTAAGAGCTATGGAATCTCTCCAGAAGTGTGGTATCACCAGCATTTTCTCACAACCCTAGCTTCTTGTTGCTTAAGCAAACCCCAGACAAAACCTTGCCCCAGTGCAAAAACCTGCCACTGTACCTCATTCAGGTGAGGAAGACTCAAAGTACTTCAACTACCCTCACTTGGGCTACAGGTTGGAGGTACCACACAGGGAGAGTCAAGCTGAGAAGACCAGAGGCTATTTCTAGCATCCATTTATATCCTAGGCATGTCATTATAAGAGAAGCAAGCAAGTGTTCCCAGCCCCATCTTCAGAGCTCAGAATTTTTTCCCAGTGAAAGGTTTAGGCCATAAGAACAGAGGTCACCAGAGTTCTCCCAAAAGGAACTGACTTTATTTTGAAGAGAACGTAGGCAAGATTTAGCCTAGGGCCCCTTCAAAAACAAGAGAGCTTTTAATGGTGAACAACCAAGGAAAAGGTTAATATCTTCATGAAAATGAACTAAGCTTTAGATCAGCTAGTTTACCACAGATAACAAGGTAGAAAGATAGCCTCCTGGAACCAGGAGAAAAAAAAAACTTTCAGACTTTCAAGATAGCCTCAAAAACTACCTCTGCAAAGGAACCCAAGTGAAGTTGGATCACTGTGTATTAATTTATGCTCCAGGGCATTGATAGAAACTATAACAATCAGCTTTCAGTTTCTCTCTCTCACCCACCGCTTACCTCCTGCTGTGTGGCTGTGTTCCTAACAGGCCACAGTCTGGTACTGCTCCACGGCCCAGGGGGTGGGGACCCCTGATTTACAAGACAGAGGAAACAGGTGCCACAAAAAGAGATCAGCCAGTTCACTAAACAAATGAACAGGTAAACAACAGCAAAATTAGCAAGTCCCAGAGGCACCTTAAAAATATTAAAGGTAACTTTTCAGGCTGAAAGCAATAAACCCAGAGAGGGAAATTCAAATCCACAGCAAACAGTGAACACCAGTGAAGGTCATTATGTAACACAAAAGACAAACAAATGTATAATGTTTCTCCTTTCTTCTCTTAGCTGATTTTTAAAAAGAATCGTGTGCAACAATTTGTATATAATTATATGGATCCATAGTACATAGAAATGTAATATATTTTACAATAAGAACATAAAGGAGGTAGGTAGAAGCAAAGCTGTATTGGAGTAAGGAAATGATACCATATGATAAGTCAAATCCATAGATACAAATGAAGAGAACCAAAATGATATATTAGCAGGTAATACAACAACCTCTATAAATATGTACTTACTCTTGATTTTCTATATAAACTTTTGTCAGTGATATACAATTACATAAAATAATAACTGCCATAATGTATGGCAGACAAATCCAGCTATATCAGTTAATATCATTAAATTTTGAATGGATTTAAAAATCTAATTAAGGCAGATTTTCAGGCTGAATAGAAAACAAACAGGATCCATATATAGGCTGTCTATAGGAGACACACTTTAAATCCAAAGATACAATTAGGTTGAAAGTAAAAGGATATAAAAAGATGTCATTGCAAGCAGAAACCATAAGAAAGCTGGAATGGCTATACTAATAGCAGATAATATAGACTTTAAAATAAATATTTCATCTTTGTGCAAAGCTTTTATTTTAAAAATTAAGTTTGAAAGAGTATATTACATCAGAAAGAATACTGTAGCAAAAGTCTCATTGTAGGGATAATTTAAACCCCAAACATTAGATACATGGAGTGTTTTCTTTCTGGTTTACTGTTAAGTCATCATTTAGTTTTCTTCCTTCCTTCCTTTACATTTTTCTTTCTTCCTTCCTTTACTTTTTTTCTTTCTTTCTCTCTCTCTCTCCCCCTCCCCTCCCCCTCCCCCTCCCCACCTCCCTTTCCCTTCCCTTTCCCTTCCCTTTCCCTTCCCTTCCCCTTCCCCTTTCCTTCCCTTCCCCTCCCTCCCTCCTTCCCTCCCTCCCTCCCTCCCTTTTTTCTCTCTTTTTTCTTTCTTTTTCTTCTGCCTTACATTTTCATACTTAAACCTATATATCTAAAATTCAAAATTCTGAATCTCAGCTTTGAAAATACATATTTTATCATTTTACATAAAGACTTTTAATACATTATTTTTCATATCTTCATGAATTTTATATATTTGAATATCAAATATATAAACATTTTTCATATAAAAGTCTAATCTATTATTGTTCACATATGAGTAGAACATTGATTAATCAATAAAAATGATTATTTTTTTCAGTATATCATTTAAAAATAGTTTATGCATATATGTTAATTTGAAAAAAAATTAAAAACAAGTTAACAATTAATATGTTTCAAGTATTGTCACAATAGTTTAATGCATTTAATTTTTACAGCAATCTTGTATGTTAGTTTACTTTTATTTTACAAATGAGGAGCCTGTAGTATGGTGAAGTTAAATTACACACCCGTGGTCACAAAATTAGCAGCTGGTAGAACTAGAATTTGAACTCAGAAGGTCTGGTTTCAAAATCTGAGACCTAATTTAAAAGTGCTAATTTTCTCAATAAGTAGTCACATTATTTTAAGATGTCATTACATTGCTCTAGAAATATAACCTTTTTGGCCTGTTAGAGGAAAGGTTGTATTACATGATCTAAATAGTTTTTAATTCAGATGGCTTCTTTTTCACTACGTGAAACTATAATCAGTATAAGTGGTTTATCATTTATAAACATTAAACTGAGTCTTTTTTTTAACATCTATATAAACTGTGTCTTTTCATTTAATTCTGCAATATAATTTTTTTTTTTTTTTTTTTTTTTTTTTTTTGCGGTACGCGGGCCTCTCACTGTTGTGGCCTCTCCCTTTGCAGAGCACAGGCTCCGGACACGCAGGCTCAGCAGCCATGGCTCACGGGCCTAGCCTTTCCGTGGCATGTGGGATCTTCCCGGACCGGGGCACGAACCCGTGTCCCTGCATCGGCAGGCGGACTCTCAACCACTGTGCCACCAGGGGAGCCCTCTGCAATATAATTTTGACTTTGACCTGACATACTGTCACAGAGGATTAATAAATAACAGTAGTAAATGTATGTTGAATACCTACTATCCTTAAGACACCAATATAGTTTGAACCAAAAGATACCAAATTTTATGATGAAATTTAAATCATTTCATTGCAATAAAGACAACTGTTCATTTATAAATATAAAATTTGAAGAGTATTGAAGGTCTGTATCAAGGAGGTTATTTTAAAATTAGTTATCAAAGAAATATTAATTTAAATTGTCAATTCTTTTTACTACATAGTTAGAAATAAATACCCAATTCCATAAAATCAATGGTCCATGCTCCAAAAAAAAAGACTAGGTAGAAAAAAAAATGCATTGTCATTTTTGGATGGCACTGAGGTATACATTGACTGTTACACAAAAGCACTCATGAAATAGAATTGTATCTTCTTATTCTAGCATTAAATAACTTATTTTGATGAATGCCAAAATCAAGTTAGAAGAAAATATTAGACTTCTTTTAGAAGATGAGGTAGAGTTAAACAAAATCCACTTAAGGATTTTACAGTATCTAATTTCTTCTTAATGTTCTCCTCCTATAATTATATACATGTAAAAAATATTATATAGTATATAAGATAAGGTGTTGAATTTCAGATTAGTAAAAAATAACAAACTGTAAATTTGCTAACTTCATATTTGAAATTTAAATGAAATTTCTAAGACTATGGTTTTGACTAATTCATCAGAGGACTTATTTTAAAAGTAATGTTTTAATTTTTTGATTACACAGTTCAAGTGTTATATAGTATAAATTTTACTTTACCAGGGAACCCAATTTTACCAAAACATAGCCTGGTTAATTTTCTTTCCTAATTAGAATTTTCTAAGTATTCATTGTCAAGGATTCAAAAAGTAATTATACCATTTTTACAATATTTGTTTTTCATATAGCTCTGTTATTTAGTGTTCTCACAGTGATATCAACTACTAATTTATCTAATTTATTTTTGTTCAATTTATTATAACATTTTATTAACATAATCACTCTATAAGTACACTAAATGACCAAGACGTATATAATCTTAATTGGTGCATAATATGTTTCATATAGAACCTTTAATTTGCATTATTGGAAAAATGATATATTTTGTATTTCATAAATAATTTTACTTTTTATTTTAAATTAATAGCAACACTGGCATATCACTTCTATTCTGTTGTGATATTTTACTGTTTTTGTTTAAATAAATGTTTAGTAATTTAGCACTATCTCATAAAAATATCTTAGAAAAAAGTCCATCTATAATACAGTAAATACATCTAAAATAAAGTTGTGTCCCTGAAATGCATACTATATGCAAATTTAAAGCATATTGGAATGTTGAGCAAACCAATGTCCACAAGCAGATTGAGTCAAAAACCTTGAGAGTGAGAAAATTATTTTTATCTAGGTGTGACTGATGAAATAAGTTAATGAATAGATTTTAAAAAGTTCATGACTACTTGTCAACATTATTCAAATTTATTATTAATTAATTTACCATTTAGTATTAAAGGTAAGGACCTGGAGAAGAGAACTCAAATACACTTCTGTTATATGGTACATGTTCATTACCTTCTAAAAATTTCAGGGGAAAGTAATGCTATATAAGGTCCAAAAATCAGGAGAAATAAAAAAGACAAATATGTGTGTGTATGTGTATATATATACATATATATTTGACTTCTTTAATGACTTTTACTTGATGCTTTTGACTTCTTTTTTAGTTGATGTAAATTAATTTTTGAATAGCTGCATTTACCAGTTCCTAACAAAGACTGATAAATTTACTGATAAATTTACATTTGAACTGTGAAAAAAAGTTCCAAGTTTTACTAACAACAACAGCAGCAAAAAGCAAACAATACAAAATAGGACAAAACTATGGTTTTCAATGGTTGGGAAAATATAATCAATATGTTAAACCTCTGTAAAACATTTATCTATATTGATTATCTATATTGATATATCACAGTTGTTGAAAGGGGAGAAATGCTGGTGTGCAATGATATGAGTTTTATATTTAATATTAGAAGGTATAATATTATTTAAAGACAGACTATGTTAAGGTAAAGATGCATATTGTAAATCTTAAGCGACCATGCACACACACATGCACACCTGCCCATGCACACACACAGACCCACATGCACACACACACACAAGCAGGTTTAGCCAGTAAACATATTTAACCCAATACAAAGCAGAGAAAAAAATACAAAAAGTACAAAGAACAAATTGATAAATAGAAAACAATTACCAAGATGGCATGTTTAAACCCAAATATATAGATAATTCAATTATAAGCATATTGTCCAAATGCACCAATTAAAAGGCGTATATTGTCAACAATATGCTGCATACAAGAAGTACATCTTAAGTACAAAGATATATATATATGTATATATATATATGTATATATACACATATATATATATATATACAGCTTAAAAGAAAAGGATGGAAAAATAATTCATGCAAACACTTATCAGATAAATTCCCAATTGGCAGTATTACAAAAATAAAACTAAACTTCAGGAAAAGAACTGTTACCAGAGGGCTTCCCTGGTGGTGCAGTGGTTAAGAATCCGCCTGTCAATGCAGGGGACACGGGTTTGATCCCTGGTCTGGGAACATCCCACATGCCGTGGAGCAACTAAGCCCGTGTGCCCCAACTACTGAGCCTGCACTCTAGAGCCCACGAGCCACAACTACTGGGCCTGCATGCTGCAACTACTGAGCCCGCGTGCCTAGAGCCCGTGCTCCACAACAAGAGAAGCCACCGCAATGAGAAGCCCGTGCACCACAATGAAGAGTAGCCCCCACTCGTCACAACTAGAGAAAGCCCATGTGCAGCAATGAAGAGCCAACAAAGCCAAACCCCCCCCCAAAAAACTGTTACCAGAGATAAAGGGATATTTCATAATTATAAAGGGTCAGTTCTTCAAGAAGATTTTAAAAGTTGTAAATGTTTATGCATCTATTAATACAGCTTCAAAATATGGGAAGCAAGAACTGACAGAAAATGAAGTAAAAATGAATTTCAACAGGAATCTCTCAGTAATTGTTAGTATAAGAAGACAAAACACCTTTGAAAATATAAAAGACTTAAAGCAAGGTAACTGAAATAATGTAACCACTCCAAAACAGTAGAAAATCAGTTTTCTCAAGTTCATTTGGAACATTCAAATATGTCTGAATAGATTTGAGGGATGAAATCCTATAAATCATGTTCTTTGACCACAGTAGAACTGGATTTAAAAAAATACACTGTTAAATACTCTTCAGGTTTAAAAAAGATAATAAAATGGGAAATTTTAAAAATTAAAAACATATCTTACCAAAATTTGGAAGATAGAGCTAAAACAATGCTTGGAGAGAAATGTATAGTTTTAAAGGCTTATATTGGAAAATAGTAAGGTCTAAAATGTATGATCTAAGTTTCTATCTAAAGATGCTAGTAAAGAAGTGCAAATTAAATCCAAAACATGTAGGAGAAGGATATAATAAGATAAAAAGAGCAAGCGATAAAGTAGAAAATAAGCAAAAGATGAAATCAATGAATCAAAAATCTGTTTTATGAAAAATTCTATAAAATTGATGAACATCTACCTAGATTGATTATGCAATAAAAGAGTGAATATGCAAATATCTAGTGTCAAGAATAAAGATGGATACATTATTAGGGATCCACAGATATTTTAGGAGAAAAAGAAAATATGAACAATTTTATGCCATACATTCAACTCAGAGATGAAATATAGCTTCTTTGAAATATGCTAAAACTGACTTAAAAAAATAAGATATCTCAGTAGACTATATGTAATAGGGAAAATAAATTTATATTTGAAACCCTTCCCAACAAGAAAACTCCTGAGTCAAATGGCTTCTCTGATAAGCCCTTTCAAAAATTTAGGGAAAAGTAATATCAATCCTACACAAACTCTTCTAGAAATAAAAGATAGAAGAAGGCATTACCACTTATTTTATAAGGTCAGCATTATCCCGATAACCAAATCAGACAAGAACATTGTGGATAAAACAGAACTATATACCACTCTATGCCATGTGAACCTTTAAGTATGTATGGTTTCATTTTTTGATAGTAAAAAGTCAGCAAAGAAAATCCCTATAAAATATATGTCTTCATCAATCCACCAAATCCTCAGTGTTCAGTATAAATTTGAGATCTTTTCATAGATGCCAAATATTAGTAATAATATTAGAACTATTATTGTCAAGCAGAGCACAATAGGCTTTTTATAGTTTCTGCCATGAGTCCTCGCCTGATAAGCCTTGTCAGAGAAACAGAGAGAGGGAGAGAGAATGAATAGAAGACCTTTCAGATTTTTTTAAAAACACAAGTTCCATGGAACTTTGAAAAAAAGTTATATTACTATTAACTGCTATTTGTTTACTATTTAAACACTTCACTTATTTTAGTTAATGTTCTCAAAAAATCCATGGAATTACTTTTATCATCCCTGTGAAGTGTGGTGTTGTTAGGTAAATTTTCCAAAATTATTCAGCTACTACGTGACAGACCTGTGATTTGAACCTATGTCAGAGGACAGCAAATCGAAGTTGTAAAAAGGGAACATAATGTGCATTGACAATTGTTTCTTGTTATTTCCTATATTAACTCTTCTATCAGGAATTCAAAATTCTCCATTATTTGACACTCTCCAAACCAGCCAGAAGTTGCTTTTACTACTTCCAAAAGGATCCCTCCCCTTGAGTCTGATTTGTCTGTTTACTGTTGTACCTAAGTCTAGGGTCACTCCTGTCTTGTGTTCCTGTTCATCTATGCCTTGAATGTGAGCTTCAGTCCTTTAATCCAGCAGTCCCCAACCTTTTTGGCACCAGGGACTGGTTTCATGGAAGACAATTTTTCCACGGACCGGTGCAGGGGTGTGTTTTCAGGATGATTCAAGCACATTACATTTATTGTGCACTTTATTTCTATTATTATTACATTGTAATATATAATGAAATAATTAGACAACTCACCATAATGCAGAATCAGTGGGAGCCCTGAGCTTGTTTTCCTGCAACTAGATGATTCATCTGGGGGTGATGGGAGACAGTGACACCCGAAGTGTGTTGCTTAGGTCCAGTCTACTCCGTAATCTCGTTCTGGTTGCTGTCACTGCAGAAAACCCTGCTTCACAAAGATAGGATGTTGGAAATGGAAGCAGGCTTTTCAGTGCTTTTGTGGCAATCTAGGGATATTCTGCTTTGTCTTTAATCCAGACGTATGGAGATTTGAAGTTGTCGCAAACATACTTTTAAGGTCGCCGTCATTTGAGATCTCAAGAGGTTGATCCTCTTCCAGCACGGACAAAGTCGATTCACCTGGCTTATTCACAAATGGGTCGCGGATCCATTCCTTCCCAGTTTGGGGGTCTTTTGTGGCTGGGAAGTAATGCTCAAACTGTTTTGAAAGCTGAGATAGGTGATCGTGCACCAGCTGGGAGAAAGAGTGCCCTGGCTCAGTCTCTTTCAAAATCTCTGCTAATGTTTGAAACATGTCACAAATCCCAGTGTTCACTTGTCACCCCCATAATTCCAGTTTGGCTTTGAATGCAGCCACTTTATCTGCAGACTTGAACATGGACTTGTCGTTCTCCCCTGAAGTGACAGATTGAGTTCATTGATCAGGTTGAATATGTCACACAAGGAAGCAAGTTTTGCGACCCATTCTGTGTCACTGAAATGTGCTGCCAGTGGTGACTGCGTTTCTAAAAGAAATCTCTGGAGTGGCTCTTGTTACTCAAAAACTCTGACCAGTGATCTACCTTTAGAAAGCCATCTCACTTCTGTGTATAAGAGAAGACGTGTGTGCTCTGCGTCCAGCCCCTCACAGAGCTGCGTGAACAAACGTGAGTTAAGGGCATGTACTTTAATGTGCTTGATAATTTTAATCACATCCTGCAAAACGTTGTTAAGTTCAGGTGACACTTTTTGGCTAGCCAGCATTTCTCTATGGATGACACAGTGCGTAGACTCACATTCAGAAGCGACCTTTCTGACCTGAGTAGTGAAACCAGGAAGACGTCCGGTCATGGCAGCCACTCTGTCCGTGCATATACCGACACAAAATGACCAATTCAGTTTTCCTGATATGTAATCATTCAAAGACTTGAATAGTTCTGCAGCTGTGGTGTTGGTTGGCAACAAAAGTGCACATAATATACCATCATGTACATCCTCCTGAAAAATATATCACACAGAAACAAGCATTGTTGCCTTGCTGTCAACATCGGTAGACTTGTCATCATGGATTGTGTACCAGAGTGACTCATTAATCCTCTGACAATTGTGCCTCAATATCCTCTGCTATTTCATCAACTTGTCTAGTTATGGTGCTATGTGAAAGAGGAACACGTGCCACCTTTTGCACTGCAGCCTCTCCTGAAAGTTCATGACAAATGTCCTTAGCAGCAGCAGGATCAACTCTTCACCAATAGTAAAGGGCTTCTTAACTTTAGCAATGTGGTCAGCCACTAAGAAAGATGCTCTCAGTGCAGACACATTTGATGAAGTGGTGGCCTTCAATAATTGCTTCTGTTCTTCGTGTTGACTTTTTTTTTCTTTTGAAAGACTCCAAAGGCTTGTCTTTAAACGCAGGGTGCTTGGTCTCCATGTGGCGAAGCAGTTTTGAAGGTTTCACGGCTTCATTTTGACAGCTGGTCGCCACATATTATACAAAGCAGGCTTGGAGAATGTGAATCGCTGTTGCAATGGACCCGTAATTTAAATAGGACTCTTGGTATTTTCTTTTAAATGCAGCTTTCTTTTTGTTGGCAGTCTTAGAGTCTTCTGCTGTCTCATCATTGGGTCTTTCCCTCTTTTCAAAGAAGCTCTCCAGTGACTTTGTTTTTTACTTGTTTTGGCTATGGTTAGCTTGTGGGCATACCAAAACTGTGACTGAGACAAATGTGCAGTGCGGGAAAGAGGCACAGACGGAAGTGGTAAATAAAAGCACCGCCTCAGCTCCACCTCAGATCATCAGGCATTAGATTCTCATAAGGAGCGCGCAGTCTAGATCCCTCGCATGTGCACTTCACAGTGGCCCGGGGGTTGGGGACCCCTGCTTTAATCCAAATATTCTTTCAAAAATTCAGTTCACACCCAATATTCTCTATGTACTTTTCTATAACTCGTCTGGCTCTCATATATATTCTTCCTATTTAAATTCCTCTCATTAATTGGTAAGTACTAAGAGTCTTTACTAGAAGTATGGGGCACTTATACATGTTGCTACATGGCAATAAATTATATATTACATTGCAAACCATGTGTTATATCCACATAGTAGAATATCATTCAGCCACAAAAAGAAATGAAGAACAGAACCATGCTACATTTGGATGGAATGTATCCTACTTGGAGTTTGTTGAACTTCTTCAATGTGTAGACCAATGCAATTTTTAAAAATCAAATCTGGACACTTTTGACAAATATATCTTCAAACATTTTCCCACCACTTTCTCTCCGTTCTTTCCCATTTATGCCTATGTTCGCATACGTGATGATGATGATGATGTCTGACAGGTCTATGAGGCTCTATTTTTCTTGATTCTTTTTTATTTATATTTTCTGGTTGAAAAATCTAATTTGACCTGTTCTCAAAGTTTGCTGATTCTCTTTTGTGCCTGCTCAAATCTGTTGTTGATCATCTATTTAATTTTTCTTTTTGGTTATTGTATATTTTAACACTAAAATTTCTTTTTTGTTCTTTTTAATGATTTATATATTTTATTGATATTCTTTTTTGGTGATACATTATTTTCATACTTTCCTTTAGTTCTTTAGGCATAGTATCCTGTCATTCTTTGAAGTTATTTGTTCTACAGCTGGGCTTCCTAAGGGGTTATCTCCATGGACTCCACACCCTTGACCTGCCCCGCTTTCTTTTAGCCTCACATGTCTATAATTTTTTCAACTGTTTATATTCTCTCAACCTCACTTTCATTTTATATTCATAGATTTTACTGAAATGGAGATTTTAAATAATATAATGTAGCAACCTTAGAATTGAGATTCATTCCCCTTGCCCAGGGTCTGTTGCCCTCTGCTCTGTGTTTGTTGTTATTATTGATTTTGTTGTTTTCACTCTTTGTATATTGACTTTCATGAATTAATTATGTAATATTTATAGTCATCATCATCTGTGGACTCTGAATTCTGTGTGGTGTTACCTTAGTGGCCACCGAATAACTGGACAGAGATCACTTTAAGTGCCTGGAACCGATTTGTCTCCCAGTCTTTGCCAAGGGCTCTGTGTGCACGTGGTGATGTGCTTTCAACACTCAGCCAGGTACATGACAACCCTTAACCAGTCTTCACTGTCTGCTTGTGCAGAGCCTCAAGGTCAGCCAGAGGTGAGACCTTAGGACCTTCTCTTGACATTTCTGGGCATGCTCACAATCTGGAGCATGTTCACATCCCTGTACTTGTGCATGGCCTTCTAGATGCCTAAGAACATGTCAGAGGTTTTCAAAGGTCTCTATAGATGTTTCACTTCCCAGGTTTTCCTTTCAAGATTTTTGGTTAGCTTATTGTTTGCCTTGACTGGTACCACAGACTCTGGTAGCTGTGATGTCCAACAATTGCCACTGATTATTTTTCACAAATTATCCCAAGAAAAAAACTGTTTTTTTTTCTGGGTGATGTTTGAGTCAGGTCCAATAAAAAATGCCCTATGAGTTAGTATTTTATGAAATTCTAGATATGCCCAATAATGACAGTTCTTTTGAAATGGGGCTTTGGAAGAACTCCAGCACCATTCTGCTCACTTCAGTGAATGCTAGGCTGCTGGTTTCCACTGTCATTGTGAATATTACTTTTGAAGGCCACAACAGAAATGGGAAGACGGAGATAGAAATAGGCGAGTTTAAACATCGGTGAGAGCTCACTGTTCTTACCAAGATCAGGCCATGTTTTTTTAATAAACCTTCCGCAGACTGTTGCAAGGTTTGGATTAATTGTCAGAGTTATAAAAAGTTGATTTTTACAATTTTTTCCATAATCACTCTTAACAAATTGAAGGATTTGGAAGATTCATACTCTATCATTCCCACTGTTGTCACCTTGCTTTTCTTTACTTTCTGATGTTTATTACCAGCAAACATTAGTGAGCCTGCGTGTAGATTCATTTTTATAAATACTATTATTTGAATACTTTGGAGTCCTCAAATTTATCTTTACATTTTCAAAGGGAATATGGCATCTTAAAATTCAGAATTTAATATATAATTTCATTTATTACTGTTTCCCAAATCTCTTTAACAGTCTACTTGGAATATTTGTCTCTTGCATAGCCAAAGTTTCTTTTTCTTTTTTAAAAATATACATAACAGAATTTGCCATCTTAACCATTTAAAAAAATGTTTATTTATGTTATTCATTTATTTTTGGCTGCGTTGGGTTTTTGTTGCTGCATGCGGGTTTTCTCTAGTGGCGAACGGGGTCTACTCTTCATTGTGGTGTGTGGGCTTCTCATTGTGGTGGCTTCTCTTATTGTGGAGCACGGGCTCTAGGTATGCGGGCTTCAGTAGTTGTGGCTCGTGGGCTCTAGAGCATAGGCTCGGTAGTTGGAGCACACGGGCTTTGTTGTTCTGTGGCATGTGGGATCTTCCCTGACCAGGGATCGAACCCATGTCCACTGCATTGGCAGGCGAATTCTTAACCACTGCACCACCAGGGAAGTCCCCAAAGTTTCTTTTTTTAATGCAATTCAAAATCTAGTTCCCATAAAAATTTCCCATTATAACTTACCTGTTTTTGAATGGGTTAGCCTATCCCAAATATCCTTTAATTTATGTTATCCTTCAATGTTATTAAATAACATATTTTTCTTCCTCTATTATAATATGCACTTATATTGTAAGAATTAGATATATTTGTTTATCACATTTAAAGGTTATTGATATATACCATGACAGTTTGAAATAAAAGGCAAATTCCTAGGAAACACAACTAAGTGGAGAAGACAGACATTCAAAAAGTTATTGCGGGGGGCTTCCCTGGTGGCGCAGTGGTTGAGAGTCCGCCTGCCGATGCAGGGGACGCGGGTTCGTGCCCTGGTCTGGGAGGATCCCACATGCCGCGGAGCGGCTGGGCCCATGAGCCATGGCCGCTAAGCCTGCGCGTCCGGAGCCTGTGCTTCGCAATGGGAGAGGCCACAACAGTGAGAGGCCCGTGAACCGCCCCCCCCAAAAAAAAGTTATTGCGGTAGATCATATAAAAAGAGAAAAAGCAACCCAGACTTAAGGTCTAGAAACAGGAATTTTTAAAAGGAGAGTGAAATAAAAACAGTTTTTCTTTGGGATTTTAAAAATGGGTATAATTTGGTCATGTTGAAAAGTGGTGTGAGTATATGTGTCTATTTGTATGCATGCATTGGTATATGTGTTTTTTATGAACATGAGTTTGCTTGGAGCTGGAGTTAGGGCAGCAATATAAATACTTTATATCATATCATTTAGGAAATACTAAATATTTAATTGTTGAATATAAGGGAAAATTAGTTTATCCTGGAAAATATATATATTTTGGATCATATATTAAAGAAAAGCTGATCAATAAAGAAAATAATTCATAAGTTTACCAGGGTCTTACTTAATAAGTGAAGATAAGACATGATCATTTCTCTGAGCCCTGAAGCTCCAGGTAAGATTGTAGATGTTTGATTAATAGTTTTATTTTTCTTGTTGTTTGAGTCATTTCTTTCTCACAGGGTAACCTCTGTTTTCAGACTTGTTTGGTGTTATAGTTTCATTAGAAAGGAATTGTTACCAATTTGTTCTATCCTGCCCAGGTATGACCCTTGCTGATGTAGTTTGGAAACCTAATTCCTGTACAGCAATGGATGAGTCAAGGGTCGAACATGGAAAGCATGTCAATAGTGTTTGTGTTGCAGTTACAATTCACTTCAAGGAGAAAGAGCAACAGTCAGGGCAGATGTGGACCCAGGAATTTTAATAGAAAAGCTATATTTAGCTACTTGAATTGGTAGTGTTCTAAGGGATGGGTCAGTTTTTTTCAAATAGAACAAAAGTAAAATTGATATATATGATATCTGGCATCTCAAGTTATGCATATTGTTATGAAACGTTACACATATTGGAATGCATTAAGTGTATTTTTGGGGGGTAGTTTTGGTAACCTTTAATGTATTTAACATCATACTAGGATAATTGGTTATTCAGTGTTTTAAAGTAAGTTTAAGAAAAATTTGTTCTGTAAGTGAGTATTGATCAGCAATGACAAATGGGAATTTCTTAGTCTACTTCTCTTTGTCATAAAAAATTAGCTTATATTAACAAGTCAGGTATATCCCAAAGATAAAGAATAATGATTATATAAAATAAAAACTTTATGATTTTATTTTTATATTATTTGTTTATAATTTTATCCTTTTAATGTAAAAGCATTTGCCATTTATAGTAACACTTCCTTGGTAATGTGCCAATTTACAAACACACTAGAGTTCAAAAGTTGAAGGTAGGGAGGGTTGATCAATTACAGTTTCCACCTAGGAATGAAAAAGCTACATATGCTTATAATATTTAAATATTTAAAATATGTATATCTCTTAATATTTAATTTGAAAAAAATAATTTTTGTATAGTGGCAATGGTACAATAATCTCTTAAATGTTTGCTCAAATTAGCTTATAAAACTGACTTGAAAATGGTGTATACTTTGTAGAGGTTTCTTGGCTTTTTAAAATAATGATCTGATTATTCATAATAGTTCTTTGTTTTTCAATGAATATTGAAAGTTATATTTTTCTAGAACTGTTTTGAAATGTTTGTTCAGAAGTATTAAGATAAAATGTTTTATTATGTTCTCTAAATTTTATTGTCTGCCTAGTCATCTTTTTTCTTTAATAATATTTAATGAGCTAATCCTTAAGATTTGTGTTTTTTTAACCTGTCAATTTACCCTCCTCCTCAACAGTGGGTAATAACCCCTAAGTTTAGACGCTCAAAAACACAGTATTATAGAAAATATTTAGATTTTTACTATGCAAACAGAAAAAATATTTTTAAAAATTTTGCATTGCATGCAATTGTCCTTGACACTGTTCCTCTTTTCATATGCTAATGAGACATTTATAATTTCCTTCCTGTGCATTCTAGTGTGTACTTGCCATTTACTTATATTTTATAACTGGCACATTACAGGTATTATACTTAATGAAAATAATCTTTTGATTACATGTACTGTAAATATAATTAAACAATTTTTCATTACACTTAAATTTTATAGTGATTGTCCAAGCAATATTACTTATTACTCTGAAGAAGAAAATCATTATTTCTCTTTACTATCTTAAGATTTTATATATTTTTGTGAATTATCTATATTCCTAGTATTTCTTTGGGAAAGGTCCATTATCTTTAATATGTTAACTCATTTTTTTTTTTTACTCTGGTAAAATTCTACCTATCTATCTATCTACCTATCTATCTACTTATCATCACTTCTCTATTTTTTAATTTGTTTATATATATATTACTTATATATCATTTATTTCATTTTTCATCTTATGAATTTTGCTTTGTCTTGTCAACAAAATTAATTTTAATTCAGCTATTGTGTTTTTATTTTCCTTGGAGTAATTTCTAATTTCTTCCAACTCCCTTTGCATATTATATTATTTAACATTTATCATATACATTCTGTCTTTGTGCCTTTCTGTACTTAATGGAAACAATATAATCTTCTTTACCCAATGAATAACATAATGTATTTAATTCATCCAGACATTCCTTAATCATTCATTTATTCAACAAAAAATATGTTAAATACCTCATTTGTCTGGGACTATTATCTGTTCATAAATGTAACAATGAACAAAAGAAATATGTGCCCTTCTCAGCCATATGACAAATAAATAGAAACATAGGTTAAGTAGAGATAATTGCTATAAAGAAAATTAGTAAAAATGAAAAGCAAAAATTTTGAAAATGCTTAAAATATTAGATTGTTATGGATACCTCTTTAATGACAGGACAAGACAGGAGAAACCTAAAAGAAGTGAGGAATTAATCCAGACCGATATCTGGAAGAACATTATTCTGTATAGAGGGAACTGAACATGCAAATGTTTTGAGGTAAAAATACTGGTGTGAAGAACAGCAAGGAATCCAGTGTTGTATAATATTTCTCAGATGAATATATTATCCTTTTTTGTCTTCTCATCCATTATTGGGCATTTAAGCTGTTTTATTTTTTTCAACACTGTGAATATGGCTGCTATAAATACTCTTTCACATATTTTCTACTTTAAATGTAAACATTTATTTTGAGTATATTTTTAGGAGAAATCTTGGACCAGAGAATATCTGAATATTTAAATTTAAATGATAATAACACAAATTTCCAAAGTGATTTCATAATTTTACACTCTAATCAGAAATGTATATAAAATGTAAAATGTAATAAAATGTATATAAAATGTAATACTCCACATGTGCCACAACACTTGAAATTGTCAGAATTTTAAGTCAGAAGTCTAAATGAGTAAATTGGTCTCTCATTTTCACCTTGATTTGACATTAACTTCAACTTATGATAGTTTTTAGACATATATTCAATAAATTATAAGCAATAATTAGACATCATAAATATGTGATTTTGATATTTAGCATAATCCTTGTCCAGTATGATGTAGGTGAAAAAAATTCATGATAAGAATATTTGTTTAGTATCATTCCAATGCTTCCTAAATTCTGCCCTTCTTGTAAATTTAATTGTAATTGCCTATCACTATACTAACTTGGTATATTAATGTTAAGTTTAACTATTTTTCTTTATAATGTCTTAAATTTCCTTTTTTATGTACATAGCTTTCTGCCATTTAATATTTATATATAACATATTTATATATACTTTCTTTAAAATTTTGTTAATAAAATGCTTTATACTTTAGCTGCAGGCGTAAGTTATTCAGACTTCCCTGGCTTTAGTCACACACGCCAAACATATTAGAAGACATTACTATACCTTCGTTCAGAAGTTTTTTCCTCTTTATTTCCACAAATGGATCTGGAAGGACATTGTGGTACTTCTTGAGAAAGTAAAAAGTTACCTGAATTGTAAAATTATGCCCTGCCATTATCAGATCATAATAAAAGACGCGGGAAAAATCAGCTGCGAAGTTGACAAGGAACAGTATTTCCCTGCAGGACACACTGTAACTGTAGAGTGTCATAACAATCTCTTTCTGAGAAGACTACCGCTCTCTTATGCACTGTGGGACACTGTTCTGCCAAACCATAGACTGTCAGAAACTTTGCTATTTGAAATTCTATCACAGTAAGAATGGACTGCTTCCGTGCCTGTAGGATCCAAGTCCCTTTGGCACAGCCAAGCAGTTTTGGTTTACAACCTAGGTAAACCTCAGCTTCCTGGCCACAATGCGACACATCAATCTCCACTTTAAAGTCTTGAAGGAAACAGGATCCTGGGCCAATTTGCCCTCCAGATCTAATGCTAACCCCTTTTCTCACAGTCAGGCTTTGCTTGAGCCTATCAAAACACTGTTTCATTTCAGTGACAACCGATCGCCACCCTCCTTCCAAATCCTGCAAGATCTCTATTTTTCCTGCCTTTGGGGGAGATACTCTAATGTGTAACCTCTCTTATTGCAGTGATTTAATAAACGGTAACTGTACTCCTGATGGTTTCAGGACAATTGGAGGCTCCAAGGAGATGGCTGTGACCCTGTCCGACATAGACCATGACCCTCAATTTAATGATAAAACACACAACTTGAGACAAATTTGCCAGGAATTAAATGCAAAAAATAGAAAATCAAAATCAAGATATATCAGCTCACCCACAAAGAACTGGAATTAAATATTATTAAGCATTTATGTTTATGAAGAAATTAGGAGAAATTTATTTTTAAAAACTCAGAAAGATATGAACTAGACAAAAATAAAAGTTGTGAAATAAGAGCAGATGAAACTCTATAAAGAAATCGAGGGAAAAGACAAAATTTTCTCAGAAATGTAGCATAAATTACAAAATATCCAATGGAGAATGGATGTAATTGAAAATGTAATAAGGGAGGGTGCCTTTATGATTTTCTATGATTTTAGGAAAAGAGAATTCATGTAATTATATGTTCTGTGAAGAAGAAAAATCATCCCTACTGAAATATTTATGAATCAGTATGTGCAGCTGTATTAGCCATGGATCTCCAGAGAAACAACATATATATATATATATATATATATATATATATATATATATATATATATATATATATATATACACACATACACACACACACACACACACCAATATATACCTATATATTGGTATATATACACATATATACCTATATATATATATATATATACACACACACACATATATATACACCAATAAAATCTATCTATTCTACCTATCTATCTATCTATCTATCTATCTATATTGATTTATTGGTTTTAAGGATTTGGCTCACATGATATTGCAAGGCTGGCAAGTCCAAAACTGCAGGTCAGGCAGGCAGACAGATATTTGAGTAAAAGTTAATGTTGCAGTCTGGAGTCAAAATGCTATAGGACAGTGAGCTGGAAACTCAGGCAGCATTTCTATGTTGCAGTCTTGATTGGACTCTCTTTTTCACTGAGGGACTTCATCTTTGTAAGATAGCTATTCCTGGTATATTTTAAAAATGTAAAGTTTGTATGTGCAGTTGGATTAGTTACTAAGTACAGTTTTTTAGTATGTAGAGCTATATTTATCTGAGGGTTTTTTTACTCTGTTAAAATCATTAATTATAAAATTTATCCTCTATTTTTTGAATAATGTTTTTATTTAATCAGTTAACATTAATGGTTATTGTGTTTTTAGTTTCTTCATATTTACTTTTATATTCTTTTTCTCATTTATATTTAATGATAGTTCAGTTTTGAATAAAAAAAAGTCCAAGAAGCCCAAAAAATAGATTTGATTACATCTGCATGCCTAAGTGTTTTCCATTTCTTCAGAATCTTAATATGTTAATCTTTAGAGATGTCTGCTTTTATTATTTAATTCTAAGTTTGCTTTGTTAACTAAACTTCTTCCTGCTCTCCAATATGCAAATTAGAGATCAAAAGTTCCACATCAGTCTCTGGCAAAGGTATTTAACTTAGGAAAGATAAGTGTCAACTGAAAAGCTCCAAGAGTCATCAATATATATATTACAGTCCATCAGATCTTCAATTTCTACATAATTCATTTTCTGGAAAAAAAATCATTATAATTCAAGAGACAGATTTCCTCAGAAGATTACACTATAATTAATGTCAGGATTTGTTATAGTCATTTTTCTTTATCTCAAAAACCAAACTCAGTGGCAAAAACTAGTATATGCTCAAAACAAAAATTAAATAAAATCATTGTTTTAAAGGAAATCTGAGTCTAGTAACCAGCAGGATATCATTCTGTAGGAGATTTTGTGTCTCTTTACACCTATATGTATACATGACGTGATGGGATGGTGTGGTACCTAATGATGACATTGACATTAAGCATTTAATAAATAAATGCAACATATGATAAACAAAAATACTTTAATATAACCTTTCCAAAAAACAAAAATCCATTTTCTTTCTATTACTTTGCCGTATTCTTCTAACATTTAAATATGTATCTTCTTCCAAGCTACTTTGCTATGATATGTATCATCTTAAATATGTTCCACATAATGTCTATTTTTGTGTTCAACCTTTTCCAGGCAACAAAAATATTTCTAATTTTCAAATGACATTTTAAAAGTCTAATCTTATGAAGGAAGTACATTATATATAATCAACTATGTACATTTATAATATTCAACATCATCTAACCTGGTTATAGGCATATTAATATCATGTAAAATGCTTGTGAATAAGTTGTTTTATTAGTATAAAACTTATAAATAAAAACATGAGACATTTTAATTGTTGCTTTTAAAATGTTAGTTGTATGTACTTTTCTTCTTTGTAATGAACTGTGTGCGTGTGTGTGTGTACTTTTGCTCCAGAACAAAACAAGTGGGCATAGACAGTTGTTCATGTAATTTCAGCAGTTCACTGATGGAGGAAATGAGCTGTGTCATTCTCCTAGCCTTTCTCTCACAAAAATACGATTGCACCTGCCTCTTCAGATCTGCGGATGGCAGCTTGCTCTGCAACATCAGGTTTTGATGGACATAAGAAAATTCATTGATTTTAGTTATTTTCTGTTTTGTTGTTCTTGGGTGATGATGACTTACAAGCTCCTTAATGTCAGAGCTGAAGTCAAGAATTTTCCTAAGTTTCTTGTATAATTCTATGACATTTTATCACACAGATCCATATAACTGGACTGCAGTTCAGTTAAAGAACTATTCCATCAGCAAAGGAACTTAGTTTAAAGGAAGATTAAAGAAAAGAAGTGTCACTTAGTAGACAAGTTTCATGAAACATATTTAGTCATTTCTTTTGTAAAGGTTGAAAGCAAAATGCTTACCTTGGAAATCTCTTGATTGTCCTGCTCTAGTATTATCACTGGGGAAGAAAGGACAAGTGTAATTTTTCACAATTCATTGTATTAATTAATTGAAACAACTGCATTTTAAATACTACACTTAAATATTTAAATACAGAAGCATAATGATAACAAAGATTGCAAAAACTAATGATGAAATGTATTGAATTGTTATAATTAGTTGGCTTCATTTGCTTTTCTTTATTTTGGCCATGCCTATGAAATTTCATTAGAGTAAGAGGAAATGGCTATGAAAGTTTCTTGCATTTGTGATGAATTAGTACAAATCTAGAGATTTTATTTGTGATAATATAAATCATCTGAACAGAAGCTTAAACAATTAAGTGTCCAGATGCATTTAAGATAGAATGTTATATGTGAGTAGTGACCATTTTAAAGTCTCTAAAATTGTAATTGTAATTACCATTTTTTTATTTAGATTTTCCACCAGTATCTCTCTCTGTACATCTATTTTTGCCACTTTTCTGTCAATTCAAAAAGAATAAGCACATTCAGGAATGAGATCGATAACTGTACTGAGAATTATCTCACTACATCTGACATTATACATCCGGCAGACAGTTGGAAATGATAGTTTCTTATATTCTGCTATTTTTGTTTTCTTAGCATTAGATATATTCAGAAATATAAAGCAAATGTATTATTATTTATTTGAAGCTCAAATTCAATTGGGCTTCTTGTATTTTATCTGGCAACCCTAAGTGAAAGCCTCGAGATCAAATTTGTTCAGATAGTGTCTGAGATTTAGGAGAATCGTAATTCTTTTTAATTACTGTAAAGATGAAGGCCGTTTTGTTTAGGTGATCCTCAAATGATACCAGTTGTTCTAGTAAGATCAACACTAGTGTTTTTCATTCTCAAAAGTGCCCTGAATTGAACATAAGCTATAAATTTTATGCGCTTTGAAAAGAGATAGAGATGTCTTGGGTTCCTACTACTCTTTCAAAGTTCTTGTTTCTACTTTTACCACTAGAAGCACAGACGTGAATACAAAACAAATATAAGAATGTCAGTATGCTCTCCAGGTTATATTTATGCAAAATAAAAAGTACATAGTATAAAACTAGCAACATAATTTTCAGTAAAAGCTGTCTCTGTTACCTGAGAAAAGAAAGACCAAAATACAGGTGTTTTGACAGTAAGAGAATCATTGTAGTGTTATTAACAGAATCAGTTCAAAAGCCTGTTCAGTTCCCAACCAATAACAAGAAATCCACATTTATTTTTCCAATAGTCAAACTCATGAAGATGACATACTAGTAAAGGGAGAAAAGAAAAAAAAATTTAATTGTCACAGCAAAATGGAATAATTGCCTGGCTTTATATTTGAACTTCAAGGACTTTAATTAGGTTTTTATTTATTTATTTTTTCCTGAACACCTCATTATCCTGTATGCATTGTGTTGCTGCAAATATACTTGATTCTATCCCTAATTTGACTGCCCCAATTATCAGGTCTTGGCTTTCCAGCCTGACTTCCTATCTGCTTTCCTTATTGTTGGATTAAATGTTTTAGACTGGATAGAAAACAGCCAAAGGCCAAAAGAGAGAAAGAGAGAAAGAAAGGAGAGGAGTGGGGAAGAAGTGGAAGGCAGGGAGAGAGAGAGGGAAAGAGAGAGACAGAGACAGGGAGAACAAATGCCCTAAACTGACCCTTGTTACCCTAACTCTCTTCCCACCAATGACATTCTCTGTGATAGTAACGATATTATATACATAGTTATCCCTCCCCTAATACTCTGTCTCTGCCTCTCTCTCTTCCTTTTTTTTCTGCCTGAACTTTTTTCTTCTGAACTTTTCCATCAAATACAAACTTAATCTAGTATCTTTAATCCTAAAACAACTCCCTGTCTTCAACATCCATTCCTGGCTTTGCCCCATTTGTTTATTGCTAAACTTTTTCCTCTACACAATATTCATCTTTAGCTCTAGTTCTCATAGTAAATGTAACCACAACTAGCTATTAAACAGGAGGGAAAAATATGAGTAATCATTATTGTAATAATTTAAGGACTCAATGTTCTCTCTGCTTTTAAACATTAACCTCTTACTCACGTAATTCTCCCTTCAATCTTGAAAAGAATCACTTTCACTTATCTTAATCTTGGGAACAAGATTTAGAATATCCTTGACATAGGGTATGAAATCCACATGGAGAATCACACTATTTTAATGTGGGAAAACATGAATTAGAATATTGTTAAGTTTAAAATCATTCAGGCATTGCATTACAAATTAAATATTTTACAAATGTAAAAAATGTGCTGATTTTTTGTGCTGAAGCTATGGGAATTCACTGGAATTCCCACATGGGAAGATCACTGGATTAATTAGCAGAAAATGAAGTTAAATTTGGTATTAGGTATACAGCCAATTTTTTATTTAGGAAAATAAATCACTACTAAATTCAATCAAAGGGATTGACTTACCAAGTCTTTGTAAAATAAATCACTGAAAGCAATACTCCAAATGAGTTTTAAAAAGAAAAAGGTCTGCGCATATGTAACTTATTTTATCATAATAATATATTTATATTAAATTGCTGAATATATTTAAGTAACTAAATATAATTATTATGACTATGTAGGCTTAAGATCAATCAACAAAATGAATTTCATCTTAGAGGAACAGTCGTTATCACTGACAAAATTTTATATAGAAACATGAAAACAATGAGATATCCAGATGTTAAATTAATCCCAGGTTATTTGGTCTGTGAGTGACAAAGGACTAATGGTTAGAATGCAGATCTTCCTTATTTCTACATTACTGAATTCTCTCCACTTAAACAAAACGTTTTACTGCTTATGTTATCTTTCTTGTAAATTCAAATAATTTTCTGTCACTTACTTTTAACAAAATGGCAAAAGTTTGAGCAGTCAGAGTTGCAATGAATGTTAACATTTCAGTAAACACAAGATATGTGGTCTCAGATTTAATAAAAAAATCCCCTGGGTGCTGCAAAACCTCTTTTAGACAGTCAAGAAAACTAATATTGACTAAACCACACAAAATACTAGAGTAATTTAATTAAACATGTAGGTTCCTAAATATTGCCTCAGTCTTTTTCAAATTTCTAATTTCTCCAATAAGAGTTAATCTTTTATTTTCTGGGTGTGAAGTGTGGGTCATTCAGTCAGTGATGATAACTAAAAAAATACCAAATAACCTATAGAATCCATATAATGCATATATTTCATATAAAATGATTTGAACATTTTTGTTTGGATTATGTTATTTATAAGGGTGTATAGAATGACATTAATTAGACTCAATATCAGTTTGTTAATACATTTTCAGATTTATTGGCTAGTTCTTTCAGGTAGAAAATTGAGACATATATTTCTACTCAACTTCTTACTTCTGAATATATTGTCATTATCCGTTTTTTTATCTTTAGGTGACTTCAGGAGCTTTATAACTGTGGTCCAAGAACAGAGAGAAAAAATTAAAAATAATAATGTGAGTTTTATCTTCTCCTTTTCTTTCCTCCTTTTCTTATATTTGATGTCCTATATTGTTTCAGAAATAAAATGAAACATGTTTAAAATATTTAAACAATAAATGAGGTAAAAACACTATAGATTAAATACATAAATAATAGTATAAAAATCTTTACAAGTAGTAATATTAATAATTAATAAAAACTGACAACACATTTCTTTTCCAGTATTTTTGATTAATTTAGGCAAAATTTTGATTTTGTACTTTTTATTATCTTACATAAAGAGGGACAGACATACATTGATATCTGATCCACAGCTTTTATAAAGTAATAATAAATTAGGTCTTAGGGTAAAAATATAGGTATTTTTGTTATTGTGTACTGAGATACAGCTGTCTCAAGTTTTGACTCTCTTTTGACTCTTTCTCTTGTTCCTTAATTCCTTTAATTCTTATAGTCCTCTCTCTCTTTCTCTATCTCTCTCTGTTTCTCACATACAAACACACACACACACGCAGAAGTATTTATCATATGAATGAAAGGTAAATGTTGATAAAACATGGTGAATGAGTAAAAAAAAATGAAAAGTAAATATGATGAGTATGAGAAAGAAAAAAGTGATGAGTGGGGACCATGTGATATTCTAAAATCCGAGGGAGATTCCAGATTATCTGAGAAATTAATTTTTACCTTGATGACATTCAAAAAATGAATTTGAATGGCCAGAGGTAAAAAAAAAGTAGTGCTTTAAAAAGGAGAAAAACAGAATGAAAAAAGACTACTAATAATGGTTGATGATGATGAAAAGGCTGATGTGGTTGCTGTAGGGAGAGAGGGTAAGAGAGGAAAGAGAGGATGCTGAGAAATCAACAGGGAAGAGTTTATGCCAGCCTTGTGTATCAGGTAAGGATTTCCATCTCTACCTTGAGGACACCTGAAAGATATTGTAGGTTATAAACTTGGGGGTGACAGCTATATTTAGCTGCACTGTGGGAAAATGGCTGACAAGAAGTAACAGGGGCGATTGCGGCTGGGTGGGCTAGGCTTGCGATGGATTGCTAGAATTGCACCATCATTCATTCTGTTATGTAGCAAATATTTATGGCACACAGGATGAACCTAAGACTCTTTGTTCAAACCTCATAATGGGTTTACACATTTTAACTTTCATATCACTTGTCTTGCTTTGAAGTTGAAATGATACATTTTATGTTATCTCTATTGAATAATATGAAATTCATAAGGCTTTTTCCTACTGACAAAGTACAAACCCTATTACAGAAAAGAATACCATATTATTGAATTTTTGACTTTAGAAAATTACAACAGGAATTGGAAAATAGGTGGCATTTTGACAACTGTGGTGCACTGGAATTTGAGTAGTGCCAAGTAGCAAATAACTCTATAGCAACTCTACTAAGTGTATAATGCTCACATAGGCATTCTGATAATAGAGATAAGTAATATATCTCCCACCCTTTACTTTGGAAACAAAAATATCCTTCTCAATAATATCATCTTATATTAAATTGGCAGTGGATATAGCTATTCAGTTCTTCATCAAAAAAGTTAAAGTAGAATCTATCTCATATCTGAACAAAAATTACATGACACTATTTTGAGGACAGATGTTGATGGTGGCAATGAAGAAAGTATTTGAAGGACCCCAGGGGAATAAAAAGTGATATAGAGTTTAAAAATTAAAAAGTAGAGGAGGGGGTCTCCCTGGTGGCGCAGTGGTTGAGGGTCCGCCTGCCGCGACGCAGGGGACATGGGTTCGTGCCCTGGTCCGGGAGGATCCCACATGCTGCGGAGTGGCTGGGCCCGTGAGCCATGGCCGCTGGGCCTGCGCATCCGGAGCCTGTGCTCCACAACGGGAGAGGCCACAACAGTGAGAGGCCTGCGTACAGAAAAAAAAAAAAGTATAGGAGGGGTTGGGATTATTATATTTAAACAATAAAAATTAAAAACAGCAACAAAAATATATTTCTCCACCTCAAAGTGTGCTGCATCATTAAATAGAGATTGTTTCATTATTAGTATAGGATTGCAAGTTGGATTTCCCCCCAATGGTCTTAATTTTTGTTAACCATATTTTTTAGGTGTTTTGATAGTTTACTGTCTCTTTATTATGTATTTTAAAGTGGAAAGGATATGTGTCTTTGCATGATGTTTATTTCTCACTAATATCACAGTGAAAGTAGGTAGGTCAGCTCTCTCAGGCAATTTCTCAGGGAGGTGAGTTCCTCCTGTTACCTGTCTCTGTCACAGGAGCCCTGTGCTGCCAGTTCAAAGACTGCAAGAGACAGAACATAAGGTAGGCACGCAGGCTCTAACTGCCTAGGCCTATAAGTGAACCAAGTCCCTCTGTTCACATTCTTTTATGCAATCTCAGTATATGGATCCTCTAAAGTACAAGAGAGACTACAGAATAATTATTTCTGTTAGCTTAAGAAGAGAAAAATGAGAGTTGAACACTTAGCCATGTCTCTTTCACTCAGTGTTTAACAATGGTCTATGTATAAGCCTTTAGCCACAGAGTACCATACATTTGCATATTATTGAAATACAAGTGGAGTTAACATTGTGAAGGACTCCAGCATAAAACAATCTGATACTTTCATCTTTACAACCTGTCCTGAGATATCTTCTGCTATATTCCCTGTCTGGGCCTTCAGTGTGTGAGGATATTCAGAACCTACTTAACACTCCATACCTCTAAATTCACCAGATCTCAAATTTTTGCATTACATCTAGCATGGAGAGTGTAGAAGATACATCTTGAGAAAGTAGTAGATCCTATGTATCAGGTGGAGAAGGAACATAAAAATAAAAAGCATTCAAATGCAGTGAAATCGGAGGTTATTCTCAAGTTACTAAGTGTAAAAAGACAGAAAAGCAAAGTAAGATGACCAGAATTGCCACGTATGGAAAAAGTGCTTAGCTTTGGAGTAACTTTACTTTAGACTCGTTATAACTAAGGTGTCTAATACATCTTTCAACATGAGAGATCTCTAGAACATTAGAAATGTATTTTGGCCCTTATTTTTTAAAGTGATTGCTATAATACTTCTGCCTGTATCTGTACATGCAGGCTTTCCCTTTTTTGATTGTCATCACTTTCATGGCAGCCTTCTGTCTGAACTGTTATTAAATTTCAAGAGGATAAGGGCACTCATTCTGAAATGTGTAACTGAGAACAAAATCTATGAGGATTGCATTTTATGATTTGTAAAATAATAGACACTGAGATTAGTCCCACCTTCTGATTTAGGTCAAAGCTTAAAAGGCTAAGTATCATCATGGTTAAACAAATTATCCAAGGTCATGGAAAATAAATAATATCCAGTATAGTCCTAGAACATATTTCTTCACAATCCAAGTCCAGTGATTTCCCTTCCATATCCTGTTGTTTTACAGATGTATTTTATGTGAAATCTTTTAAAACTGAATTTAATTTGACTAATGAACACACATATGTATGTGTGTGCATTCAATATAACTATTAACTTCTAAAAAGATTTCAAAGTTTGTGAAATAAACAGGAGGCTCATGACAACTGAAACAGTGTCATTTCCAGAGAAACATAAATTTCTATGATCCATTACTATTACTTAGTATAACTGAGAATCCCTCTCTTCAGTATTTTACACATAAATGTAAATGATCTGGAAATTAGCAATAATATCAAAATATTAGGTATAAACAAAGGTGAAGTTACTAGTCAGCCTATTCTTAAATTTTTACAGTAAATCCATGAGGTGAATACGTATAAGCATGAAAGAAAAAGAGAGGAAAAACAAGAGAGAGAAAGACTAAAAGAAGAATGTTTAATTGAAAATATTGTGAAAATAAATGAATAAATAGCATATATATATGGTTTTCACTATTATGACTTCAACTTTACTATTTATGACTCCTATTTATTTGCAATATTTTGTTTACTAGTTATTTCTGAAGGATTTTCATTTTTGTATTTAGAATTGACATGGAACTTCTGATACTTGAATTTTAATAATTTCAGAATATTTCAAAATACAAGAGATTTGTTCTAATTTCAGAATTTTCCTGAGACCTGTGTTTGGAGGGATTTTGAAGAGGAAAAATAGCAATGGGATCATGTTTTCCTTCAAATGCCAGTAAGACCTAAAATTAAATCTGTGCTTTTTCTCAGTATGAATCAACATTCTGTATTTTGATATTTCCTTTTCACATCACAGGGAAATCCCTTAAAAAGAAATATCTAGAATTTAGTGATTCTGTCACCTAATCTTATATAATATGTATATGAGCATTCCAAATTAAAGCCTTCCATCTTATTGCAGCTTTTTAAATGTTTCCCTGATCAAGACATAATTTGGGAGCAAAAATAGATTAAAAATATGCATCTGTCCCCAATTCCTCTCCTTTCTATACTTTATGCAAACTTCTGCATATTTTCTTTTCAGGTTAACTTTTTTCACCTTTTATTTCTTCCTTGCTTTTCCCTGTGTTCTCAATTATAGTAAGGCTGTATTATTATGGAATTATCGAAATGTTGTAGAAAGAATTCTATAAGTAGGTTTGTTCTGAATTTAATTTAAAACAGAGTTTATATCTGACTTGACCCTTAATAATTAGATAGCCTAATCCAATTAGTTAGCTAATCTGAGGTTGTATACTTTAACTGAATATTGTCAACATGGAATGTAATACTATATTTATTATTCAGTTGGCACTAATAGACAGTGGTGTACAAACAGCCAAGGCCCTTATCATCCATGTGATTATAGTCTAATATTAAGTATATAATAACCTTAGTAAACATAATCATCACAAGCGTAGATTGTTTTGATTGATCTAAGGAGATTTGCAGAATTATGAAAAAATGAAATGAAAAGAAGAAAAAAGTTAATTGAGTAGAAGCCCAGTGAGAGAAGTAAAAGTATGAGATCAAGAAGTCCTGAAAGCCAAAAAGAGAGGTTTTCATGAAGGATAAGTAATAATTGTTACAAATAGTAGTGAACTGTCAAACTTCATGAGAATTAAAAAACGGCCTTTGGAGTGAAAAATTGGAGTCCCTGGTGAGAAGAGAGAGGGGATATTTTACTGGAACAGTAGACCACAGTTGAAGACTGAAGAGAGAGAGGAAGAGAATTCCAGTTTCCCATATGTGTGGATTTAAAGAAATGAAAATAGTAGATAAATTACAAATCAGCTACAAAAATAAATCATCATCTTAAAAACGCTGATGAACAGAAATGAGAGTCAAAAAGAAGATAATTTTTAATGAGATGCTATAAATAGAAAGTTACTCACTGTATCAGATTGAAGCACTAATATAAAGATAGAGAATGAAAACAGATGGAAAAAAACATATGTACCATGAAACTAACCAAAAACAAGCTGGTATTGGCTATAGTAAAGTAATATGGTTACCAAACAGGTTTGCCTGACGTGCAGCAAGCCGAAGGCTGAGGCACTGAGGTTTGTAACAGAGAAAAGGTTTGTCCATAAGGTAGCTGAGAAAGGAAACCAGGGAACAGATCTTCAGATCCTGAAGGCGAGGGGCTTGGGATATTTACGGGTGAAGAGTATAGGGTGGTCAGAAGTGCAGGGGAAGGTGACTGAAGGCAGGAAAAGAGTGTGGTCATTCCTGCTCTGTGTGGGCATTTCTGAGTTACAGGCTTCTTCATGGGACACTTGTTCAGAAAATAGTAGCATTAGCATGATCTGAGGGTGGAATTTTGGCCCTCTGATGTCAAAACGTCACCTATCAAATAAGCGAGTCTATTCTATACAGGCTCTGGTCAGCCACATTGGTTCTAGCAGGTTTCAGCCAGTTTTGTTAACAAACAGAGGGGTTTTTAACAAGCTGTTTCCTTATCTGCTGTTCTGTAAGGCAAGCTCAAGAATTTCTCTTAGTCACAAGTTTCTATTAACCCCATGGGCTACGTTTTCAGGATGGGTTTTTTTCACCCTACGGGGCACAGTTTCAATATCTAAAATAATGTATACCTTAAAGCAACAAGCTGTAAGAGATGAAATGTACATTTTGTACTAATCAAAAATGCAATCCAACAAAACGATATAATTCTAAAAATGTATGCATTTTTATAACATACCTAACTATAGAAAGAAAAATTAAGAGAACTAGAAGAAAAACAAATGCACACAAACCACTATGAAACTGTAATACATCACACTCAATAAGTAATACTACATGGAAACTGATAAAAAACATATAGATTTGGTAAACACGATTAACACAATCGAACTCAAGGGTGTATGTTAAACACTACATCCAAAGAGCATGACACATATTCACTGAAGTTCATATGGAACAGATCACAAATTGATCATTCTCTGGCCCATAAAATCAGCCTTAACAAATACCAAAGGATAGGCTGAAATAATGAAAATGTGTTCTCTCACCAGACTGGATTTAAGTGAGAAATCAAGACTAAACAGATAATTATTATCCCCATTTAAACTCCCAGGTGAGTATTTCCTGAACAACTTTATGACAATAAGCTCAGGTAGCAATATTTCATGAACAACATTATGATAATAAATTGGAATTTTAGATAAAATGGAAAAGTCACTGAAAAAAACTAATAAAAATAGAAAATATAGCCCCATATTTATTAAAGAAATTAAAAATTTAAATGAAATTATTTCCACACAGGAAACCCCAGGCCCTGTTGAATTTACCAGTGAACTACCACATGCATTTAAGAAAGAGATAGCAACATGATTACACAAAATTTACCAGGACATAAAAAATTAAAAGCAACTTTGTTTTACAAGGCCAACATGTTCATAATAGTAATATTTAATAAGGTCATTTCAAGAAAAAGTAATTTTAGGTCAAGTCACATCATTTTTGGGTCCCTGCTATTTATTTCTAGAAACACAGTGCTATCAGTACAGTTTTCTTGTTAGCTATAACTTTTTAACTGTTCATAATGCCAGCATATACATAGTAGTTAATGGCCCAATTTCAATTATTTTTGCCATCATATACCTTTCAATGAAATATGGACAAACAAGAAACTATCTGGACAAAATATGATTGTTTTTCTGTTATTTGCTAAAAGTGAATCATGTTGAACATGGGGTTACAAAAAATATTCTGGTAACTTATCAATATTGACAATTTTATGAAATTCAATTATCCCTGAAATTTAGTTGCAATTTTATTATAAATGAAGAAAGTTTTTTTTTTTTCCTGACAGGATTCTTAAGTACAAATTAGTTACAGCAGGGATTCTGTTTTACAGCTCATTACAATCTGCTCAACTCACTTCCTGGAGAAGTGCCTAAGCTGTTGCTTAAGAATTACCCACTTGGAAAATTCTTGTTTGCTATAATAGATACACAAAAGTGTCATAAACCAACAGTGCTGAAAATTATTACAGTGTATGATCTGGTGCTTTAGTCACCTATAATAAAATTGATGCCTATCATTTGTTTAATTACTGCATTTAAAACATATCTGTAGTGGGTTCTGATCTCCATATCATTCCATGCTTTCACTTTTCTGATTTCATTTAATAATAATGCTACTACTAATAAGATGTCTATTCATTGTGGGTATTTTTAGAAAGAAAAATTGAAATATAGGTAGATTTATATATTCACTAGAGTTGATCTTAAAGCAGTGACTAAGCATAAATAAAAAGGTCTCATATATAGATTTTAAATAAATATATCAAATATCTGTTTAGGTTAATTTCAAGAATATGTCAAACTCTTGTCTGCACATTTACCAAATAAATGAATAAATAAAATAACAAACAAAATTACACTAATTTAAAAGACTAGGATATTTCTTAAAATAAGCAAAATGAATTAACCAGTTTGATGTTATGAATCCATTTTTATACTGGTCTCATAACTGCATTTGGAGTTGCAAGCAGTAATAGTAGTAGCATATGATTTTATGAAACTTTGTATTTTCTAAGAGAATAATTTCATATTCCCTATCATTCCCTTATCATTAAAAAAAGACAGGAAATAAACCTCATAATCTATAGAGCTAAAGTTTTCTAATTTACATTCCTTTTGAGCACTCCACTATAGTATATTAGAGTAATATAAATCATACTATATATAACAGTAAAGTAATAAATATGGATTTTTAACTGTTATGCAATAATTATCATTCCTAAAAGGGGATAAATCAAAACTGAAGGTCCTATACAGCACGTGTTTTAAAACTCAAGTCTGAGGTAAAATTAGAAGAAAAATATGTAACCATGTGTGTACACACATACACACACACACAGGGTATGGTATTTAATTTCAGTTTTGTTGTGAGAATCCTTCACTGCTCAGAAGGTATGGGGAGGACTTAACTTTATATTAATCATGGGACAGAGTGTATGTGCAACAGAGCTAGAGTCGCAGTTTAGCAAACTTTGTTTAGAAAATTAGGATATAGTAAGAGAGTGGGGAAAATGATTTGGGGATAAGATCTGGAAAGATCACCATGCAGAATACTTAGTACTTAATGGTCTTTTATGAAAGAGTATGCCCTGACTTTTGTCTATGTGTGATGAGGTTGTGCTTTAAGAAATTTTAATTAGATAAAGCCTCATCTTTTCTCTTCCTGTCTTTAAGTTCTATTATATAAAAATATATTATCATGTTTATATTACATATCTATGTAGGTATTCATATCTATATTCCAATAAATTTCCTACTCTTCTGTTAAACTAAATGAACAAAATTTCTCTACCCAATAGAGTTTCCTAATGAGTGACTAAGACTTTGCAGCACCTGATAAAGCACTGCCTATTTGTTTTCTTAAGTCTCAAACCCAGATACTTCTGGAAAAATATCTATGGAAACAAAGATGTACTGGCATCTATGTCTCCCCTCTTTGACTTCAATATGCAGATAATATTAGACTTATTCAGTCTGGCAGCACAGCTTTGTCAGTCTGAATAAAGCCAAGCTTCTTTAAAAAATACCCAAATATACTTCAGGTGTGACAGCGTAAGAAAATGTTACTAGAAAAGATATCTATAAATAATTTTTATTTTGCTGAACTAATCTTGTTTGCCAAGAATTAACCAAAACTGTAATTGATTATGATTTTAATATTCTACTGGATTTCATTTTCTAATATTTGATTTAAGATTTTAGGATCTATTTTCTTAAGTGAGACTTTTAACTTCCGTGATATTCTTGCCCAAATGTAGTTTTAGGTTATACTAGCATCGTAGAATGTTACAAAATTTTACATTGCATTCTTTGAAATATAATATTTTATATAATTAAGTAGCTGTTGCTTGTTGGCTTATTAGAATTCACCCATAGAACCCTTGTGACCTAATTATAGCTTGGGTAGACTTTTTTCCAATTAACTGTAATTTTTCTCTTTAATTCCTGGTTGACTCATTTTTCTCAAAATCTAGTAGAAACATTTGCTAATCTCTATTATATTAGACCAGAGGTCAGCAATTATTTTCTATAAAGGTTCAGACAATAAATATTTTAGGTTTTCTGGGCCATAATGTCTTTGTTGTAACTACTCAACTCTGCTCTTATAGCAGAAAAAGTAGCCGTAGGTGAATAATCACGGCTGTGTTGCAATATAACTTGATTGACAAAAATATGCAGTAAGACAGATTTTGCCTGTGTGCCGTAATATGCCTACTCCTGTGCTAGATATGTATGCATTCATAAAGTTTTTCATTTGTGCTGCTCTAATGTTCAAATTAATTCAGTTTTAAATATCCTTCATTTTCTCTTTCGACCACTGCTAGTGCTTTATATTTCAGACTCCACACATTTTTAAAAGATTATACCTACTAGAAATTTGTCTACATTATACATATGTATATCTGGAAGTGATTCTCACGAAATCACTTGGATGGATGCCAAATTAATATTGTTTAAGGAGGGATACATGTGAGGGATGTCTTATTTGGCCATTTTGCTGAAGTCACTCTCAAAAGGTTTTTCTCTTATAGAGAAAAGACTATAAGGTTAGAGAGCACCAAGTGTGAAGAAGTGGGATGAAAGGGTTGTGTGAACAGATAGCAAATCTGAGATGTTTTACCCTGAGGCCCCCTTACTTTTCAGGAAGACTCCTTAAGGAAGAACTGCCTGCTGGCTTAGTCTGAGTGCACCAAAGTTCAGGGCTGAGGAGAAAGACAGAATCCAAATCGAAGTTTCGTTACCAAGGATTTTGTCCCAAGTGATCAGTGGTAACAAGCGGTTGAGCTAATTATTTATGAGGCAAAGAATGAGAATAGGGAAAGCCTGTGTTTGGCATTGTAAAAAACTAATAGAAACCTCAATTAAAGAGAGGTGGAGGGCTTCCCTGGTGGCTCAGTGGTTGGCAGTCCGCCTGCCGATGCAGGGGACGCGGGTTCGTGTCCCGGTCCAGGAGGACCCCACATGCCGCGGAGCGGCTGGGCCCCTGAGCCATGGCCGCTGAGCCTGCGCGTCCAGAGCCTGCGCGTCCAGAGCCTGTGCTCCACAATGGGAGAGGCCACAACAGTGAGAAGCCCGCGTACCGAAAAAAAAAAAAAGTCAATTATACACATGGAATGTGCTAGGTATTTGAGAGTTACATGACTGAACGAGATTATGTCTCTGTGTATTGGCAGTTCATGAGCTAGCAAGAGAAGATGAAGAGTATAAGGCAATTTTAGTACAGGAAGATATTTATTATAAAGCTGCCATAAACAAAATGTATGGAACAGTCTGTATCCATTATCTTAGTTGAGCCAGAGTAGAAAAAATGGGCATAAACTTTTATTATTTTAAATTTATATGTTAAGACACCACTTCTCAGAATCTTAAAATTAATTGCCTGAGTTTATACAGTTAACAGAGTGTGTAGGAATCACTCAAGTCCATCTTGCCTGTTGCAAAATTCCAGTGCTCTCTACAATGTTGAATTGTCACCTTGCACAGATTCTTAGGATGTGACAATCATTTTTCCATCATCATGTTCACCTAGGGATGTCGGTTACTCATCTTACATAGAGCTAGTAACTGAAATTATACATTTGATATTCATCATTTAGAACTTTAGAACTATAGGAAATTGTTACCATTGTTTTAAAATGTTTCCATACTAGAAACTTGATTTAATTTCTTAAAGTTAGCAGTGTATTTTTGTTTGAATATTTAAACAATGGTTTTTAAACCTCATTAGGCTACTGTTTTAATATTTTTTAAAATAACTGTTTAATTAACACTAATATATTTATCACTTAGCAAAGAGTCTTATTTTCAGTAACTCGGTTCTAGGCCAAACTCTTGGGAGCTCTTTTGTATCAATATATTTGACATTACTGCTCTGTTCATTCTAGTGTAAAAACAATAAATGTCACAATTCTGTGCACTAAAGGGACTCTTCTATATGGGTTCAATTGAAGGAAAGCTTTCGTTTAAAAGCCATTCAGTAATTTCAGATATTTGTCTTAATACAGTTAGTTCCTAACCTATTCCCAATAAATGATATGATGCCTCACAGTCCAAACACTTTTGACTTTCTGTATTTTCCTTCAAACACTTACTATATACATACTTACACAGCCATTACCTCCATTATCCTCATAATTAACACTAAAAAATCCTTTTAAATGAATCATCTTTTTTGATTACCTTAAGTGATTTATTTTAAAGAATTGTTAAGGCTTTTTTTGGATTATAAAAAAACCTTCAAACTAAATAATAATTTTCTCTATTGTAATGGCAGTATCAGGTTTGTTTCTGGGCCAGGGACATGGATACATACCAGAAATACTTTGAAAAGACAGGCTATATGAGATTTTATCCTACTTTGAAGTTAACAAGTGATCCTGTCACAATTTCATAGATGCTGATGGAAGACAGAAGACTCCTGGTTCAGAGACAAAGGATTTTATCACTCACAGCACAAGCAATCTGAGGTAGCTGTATACAACAATTGTCCCTGTCCTCCTCAAAATCCCTTGGGTTGTGATCTAGAGGTAGGGCCAGTTGGATATTGTGAATATAGTGAGTTTCTTTTGTCACAACGAGGAAGCCTAATATTAGGAAACATCAGTCTTAAAAAGGGCTGCTAGCAATCTTAACCTTTGTTTAGGAAGAAGACATTACCTTTATTATACTGGTCAGGAAAAAAATGTATAGTCCCGTTCATACATGGCCCTAAAAGATTTTGTCTTGCTTTGAACACTATATATGGTCATACATTTTGTGTTTAAAGAATCTTCAAAGTAAAGATATACATGGAATATGGGTGTATCCAAGTGGTTTGGTTTATGGCCAATAATCAGGAATGAGAGAAATTGGAAAAATAAACATTTTTTTCAGAGGCCCAGGAAAGAGTTATATGGGGTTAGGGTAATGCAGGGTTTTGTATCACATATCAATGCCCCAAAAGCACTTACTGCAGATGAAAATTAGTGAACTACCTGGCCAAGATGACTTTACCACATACCATCCTTGACACTGAAGATCTTATGGATTATACCTATGAATGTAATAGTCATGGTGGCAGAGGTGGTGGCTATGTTGGTGGGCCTAATATTAAGGACTGTTATTCTTTAAGTCAAATATCCTAACAAATAATGATTACTTATCTTTTTGGTCATCCTATAATTCATTCTGGCATAGCAAAAATCCTGCTTGCATAATTCCCAGTAAGCTTTCCTATTAATGCTTTCTTAAATATGAATCAATCACCAACATTGAAGACATCCTTGAAGAAACATGAAAATAATAATTAAGAAAAGGTTTAGAGGGACATATAAATGGTATTTCTATACTTTAAAATAACATATAGACTAAAATATTTTAATAAACTCTAATTTGCATCTCAGAAATACTTTGTAATAATATAAATCTATAAATGAGGAAAGTGAGCTAATAGGAAAAAAAACCTCAACAGTATCAGGAAGTAAACCATGATTGTTTAAAAAAACTCCATGTAAGTTTGAAAGACACATTCAATGCTGTTTCGTAAATGAAGGTGAACCCCCCAAAAGAGAAAGAAGCAAACAGAGAAACATGTAAGAGAAAGGGGAAACTCCAAAAGGGTTGGGTTGTCTATCTTCTAACTAACAGGAGATGCAAGTAGATAGAAAAGAGAAATTAGGTGAGAAGAAATTAGTAAAGCAATTAAAAGGGAAGATAATAAAGTTTCTTTAAAATACACACCCACATACACACACACACACATAAACTATTAAGTGTAAGCCATTGGCTCCACATGAGGAAAGGTTTGTTTCACATTTAATAAAGTGATTAATTGTATAAAACAACCAGCCAAACTACTAAGAAAATTGTCAAAAGGAGGCAAAATACTCAAAATAGTGAAGTCAATGAACTGTAAGTCAGGTACTGTGAGTGAATTCTTAATTCATACTAACTACAAGTAGATTTAAGCAAAGGTTTGTGTATTACAATACATGGAAAGGGCAAAAATGCTTTAAAAAGCCAAAGCTGTCCTGTTACTTAAGAATCATTAAATCCGGTGAGTGTGAATTTGCCAAATAGGTACTTAGAAATAGTCTTCATTAAGTGATTCATCTTTGATATCAGCTTTAGAGGATATTGATTTTAAATTATTATATTTTCTTCCAATCATCCCATTTATATATGAACTGATTGTGTTATTGGCTTCACTGCTGCCACTCAAAGCAGAAAGAAAACAGCTGAATAAACCACATTTTAATTAAGGATGAACAATGAATATATTACATGATTACTGGGACAACTCTGGACATAATGATAACAATACTTAATTATTTTTTACATTGACTATTTGTTAGGAATATTTCTGGTATATTATTTCTAAATACTCTCATGATATTTCCGCCTTCACTTATACATTTAAACAGGTAAAAATATTATTGCCAGAGTTGAATAGTCACTGGTGTTTCTTCTCTCTACCTTGGAGTCATCTGCAAAGTAAATACTGCTAATGAAAATTTGAAGGACATATACTTTTATGGCCCATTTAAAACAATATGAAACAAGAACTCTTTAACTTAATCTAACCTTTCTATGCACAAAACATCGAATTTATTGATTTTTTTAAGGGTTCAGCATTTTATTTTGAAAATTGCTATTGAGAAATACAGCTGGCTATTTTCTTACCCAAAATTATTTTAGAGAGCCTGATAATGCATGCTCCCTAAGTGATTTTTATATGTATAAAGGAAAAACTAAATTTTAATGACTAACAAACAGCATGAAATGCTGACACAAATGGGAAAGAAACCTGCTTTGGAAGCTAGCACAGTTTATCAAGTAGGAGTAACAATAAATATAGAATTGTTGTAGGAGGAAGGCTGGGAACAGTTAAAGAAAAATCGGTTAGGATTTAGGATTTTCAACATAAAAAAGAATAACATGTATTTGAAATATTTAAATGACCAAATATGGATAAACCCATTTAGTCTTACTTTTTTTTTTTTTTTTTTTGGAATGAGGACAAAATTTTGCTAACATCTGTTCTTATTTAGCCCACTAAGATTCTGACATTAGCAGGTTTTAAAATTTTCTTCTCTAATATGCAAAGAATCTTATTTGGTGTCGTGAGTCAGTGATATTAAAGAAATGCTTGAAATTGTATCTGCTTCCTTCTCCTGTTGCTCCTTTTATTCCTATCTCTCTCCTCTCTCTCCCTCATTCTCCCTCTCTATCATCTCTATGGTATAAAATACTTTGCTTTTGTATACTAAGCATTATTCTGAAATTTAGAGGTTATTAAATATTTCTTAGGAATTTATATATTAACTATTAACTATATATTAACTATATTTCTTAGGAATTTACATATTAACTATTCTGATTATCGTTAGATTACTGAAATACTATAATAAAACTAAGAAGGACAATTCTGAGTATTCAGTGTGTATTTTGACTCAAAGAGAAACTGATGAATTAGTCTTGTAAAAAACACATTGAAAATCAAAAGAGACCTGTTTCTTTAATTGTGCAAATTTACAGGCTTTATTTTTTTCATTTTTACTTAAATATTTACAGAATTATAACTTGTGATTTTTACTAGTAGTTTTACAAACACTAATTTAATAAATTATACCTTGAATAATAAATATACCTTGGCCCATTATACCTAATAATATACCTTGAATAAATTAGACCTTGAATCATTTTCAAACAACAGAATGTATGGCAACCATGCCAATTAACCAAACTCATTGGTTAAACCTTTATTATTTTCTCCTTAATGTCTCTGATTTTTAAATTCAATAATGATGCTCTCTGGGGAGAGCAGGAAAGGCACCTAAGTAGGTCCAAATATGACTTCAGAGAGCAGAAGCAGCAACTAGGTTGGCGTTTTATGGTGGATAAGGGTGGACTTGGGATGAGGGTTCCATGGGTTATATAGTTGAAGCTAGACCATGGGTTTGATCTCAGGTGACCTTGGCCTCCAGTGGCTTAAAGCAGGATTTCTGTTCCCAGCCAGAGATTGAGTGCTGAATCCTAGCCACTAGACCACCAGGAACCAGTGGCCAGTGACAAGGCCCCTGGCCCTTCGGCTTTGTAGAAATGAATTCCCACAAAGACAGAAAGTAGTGAAACAAGTTAAGTGTTTATTAGGAGGAAGAAGAGTACATGTGGATAGAGACATGGGCTGACTGAGAGAGAGAGTCGCACCCTCATGGTAGTTTGATCTCTTATATGGGGCATTTCTTCTGGGTTTCCTTTGGCCAATCATCTTGCTTTGCCTGGTTCTGAGTCCGTATTTGGTTTATTTCAGGCTCCTTCCCTGTGTGCATGCACATCTCTTAGCCAAGATGGATTCTAGTGAAGAGGCCTATGGGTAGGTTGACATCACTCCCTTTTTGATCTCCAAGGAGCCTCTATGTGCATGTATAGTTGGGAAGGGCTCCTAGACCTCAAGAATGAGAAATACGTGGTCTCTATCTTTTATCTGGGAAGGGCTCAGCTCCTCTCTCCCTCCTGCTATTTTGGAATATCTGTCCACAGGGGACAAACTCCAGCTGCTCAGCCTGGGACCCATCTATCTCCTGCCTCAGGGTGTGACTTGCGTGGCTTCAACTTTCCACCAGTGCCAAAAAACGGAACACCTGGCTTCTTAATAGCTTACCTAGATGTGGGGCAGAAGGGGAAGAAAGTGGGGTTTGAAAACTGTGAGAAATTAAATATTTTTTAAAAAATGGAGTCAGACTCTATTATGTCTAAAAAAATATACATTTAGCACACAATTAATTATTCATGTTCCTCATATATAAACACATGTTTTGTCTTGTTTTTAAATAACATTTTGGAAATATTTATAAAGACATTGATTTTATATCATTATTTTAAAATATGTATTTTTCCCTGCCTTTAATAGAATGACCTTTTTTGTTGTTTAAGGTAAATAACATTTTTTTTTCCGGTATGCAGGCCTCTCACTGTTGTGGCCTCTCCCGTTGCGGAGCACAGGCTCCAGATGCACAGGCCCAGCAGCCATGGCTCACGGGCCCAGCCGCTCCGCGGCATGTGGGATCCTCCCAGACCGGGGCACGAACCCGTGTCCCCTGCATCGGCAAGCGGACTCTCAACCACTGTGCCACCAGGGAAGCCCTAAAAACATTTTTAATACTAGTAATGATAAAACAAAAATAACACCAGGTCCCAGGCCTCTTATTAAAGTTCTTGGAATTCTTGGAATTTTAGCTTAAATTTTCTTACCATTCCAGTATTTTTCATCTTATAACTAGGTTTTTTTCCCCCATAAATGTATAACCTTACTATCTTAAGCACCTATCAACAGCTCTTTAAAATTTTTGGAAAAATGTAATTTTCATTAAAAATGTTATCTTAAAAATCAATACAAGATTAATATACAGAAATCTGTTGCTTTCTTTTTATTTTTTTTTACATCGTTATTGGAGTATAATTGCTTTACAATGGTGTGTTAGTTTCTGCTTTATAACAAAGTGAATCAGTTATACATATACATATGTCCCCATATCTCTTCTCTCTTGTGTCTCCCTCTCTCCCGCCCTCCCTATTCTACCCCTCTAGGTGGTCACAAAGCACCGAGTTGATCTCCCTGTGCTTTGTGGCTGCTTCCCACTAGCTATCTATTTTACATTTGGTAGTGTATATATGTCCATGCCACTCTCTCACTTTGTCACAGCTTACCCTTCCCCCTCCCCATATCCTCAAGTCCATTCTCTAGTACGTCTGTGTCTTTATTCCCATCTTACCCCTAGGTTCTTCATGACTTTTTTTTTTTTTTTTAGATTCCATATATATGTGTTAGCATACGGTATTCGTCTTTCTCTTTCTGACTTACTTCACTCTGTATGACAGACTCTAGGTCCATCTACCTCACTACAAATAACTCAATTTCATTTCTTTTTATGGCTGAGTAATATTCCATTGTATATACGTGCCACATCTTCTTTATCCAATGGAAATCTGTTGCTTTCTATACACCAAAAATGTAAAAAATACCAAAAAAAAGCCCATTTAAAATTGCATCAAAAAACAATTTCAGAATACTTATATCATAGAATATATGTTCTCTAACCATAATGAGACTGAGCTAGAAATCAATACCAAAAAATAAAATGGGTAAATAAATTCTCTGGAGAATAATCAATACACCTAAAATAGTCCTAGATAAAAAATAAATCTCACTTGAATTCAAAAATATTTTAACTGAATAATAATTAAGAAATGCCATATAAAACTTGTAGGAAGCATCTAAAACCATACCCTGAGAGGAATTTTAATATTTAAATGCAAAATTTTTTTAAAAGCCTGAAAATCAGTGCTATAAAAATCTAGTCTTGAAGTTAAAAAAAAAAAAATTAAATCCAAAGAAAAATAGAGTAAATTAATAAATATTAATTTATTTAAGAAATTAATGTGTATAACACACATATATAATAGAGAAAAAGCTTAAAAGTTGTTTTTCTGAAAAGACTAATGTGATTAATAAACCAGGGTGAAATCAAGGACAAAAGACAGAAGGTACAAAAATCAATATCATGAATGAAAAGTTGATATCCCTACATATTAATAAAAGTAAATTTGAAAATTAATGAAGCACACAAATTATTATAAATTATTAGAAAATACAACCAGTGAAACAGTCATAAGAAACATATAAACAATCCCAGAATTATTAAAGAAGAAATCTACTTTAACAAGTGGATACTCCATGTCTACATGCTTTACTAGTTTGTTCTTCCATATAATTATGGAAAAAATTTTATCAATATTTATAAATACTTCATTACTTGTTTCATGAGGTCACATGACTTACATATCAAAACCTGACAGGACCATTACAGGAAAAGGGAATCACAGGTGAATATAATTTTGAATATTAATGCAAATAACCTAAAGAAAATATGTGCAATATATCTAGTAATTCACTTTTAAAAAGAGATATCAATATACCCATGTGTATATATTTCAGGACTAAAATTTCAGTTCAAATTTATATCAGTCAATGTTATCTATGAAGCTGATTAATATAGAACTTACAATGTTGTTTATCTTTTTATAATTATTGGTTTATCAGAGATTTCAATATACTCATGATACAAGTTTTTTTTTTTTTGGCTGCACTTGGGCTCAGTAGTTGTGGCACGTGGGCTCAGTAGTTGCGCTCTAGAGTGCAGGCTTCAGTAGTTGTGGCGCACAGGCTTTGTTGCTCCGTGGCATGTGGGATCTTCCCGGACCAGGGATCAAACCTGTGTCACCTGCATTTTCAGGCAGATTCTTAACCACTGCACCACCGGGGAAGTCCCAATATAGAACTTATATGTATTAGGTACAAGAGGTGCTAAGAACCCTTAGTGAGCTGGGAAAAGGTAATTACTTTACATGATAAAGGTATTAACAAATGATCTCTAGCAAACCTCATGCTGAAGGGTGAAATATTGAAAGCTTGAGGTTCAGAATAAGAAGTCAGTGCCTACTATCACAACTTGTATTCAGCACTGTACTAGACGACTGGACCAGTGCAATAATATATGAAAAACAAAGGAAAGTTATAAGAATTTAAATATGATTAAGTAAAATTGACTTTATTCATAGATAAAATAAGACTGTGCATTAACACAAAGAGCTGGATTTAGCAAAACCATAGGAGTATCAGGTTAATATGAAAAAATAATTTATATTACCATATTCCAGCCCCAAAGAAATAGGAATTGAAGAACATCATTTATTATAGTATTATCAAAGACATCGAATGAGTAGGAATTATTTTATGATAGCAGTACAAATTAGTTAACACTAAACCACAAAGCATCACTGAGAAAAATGAAGGAAAATCTAATTTAATGGAACAATATACATGCTCGTGGATCAGAAGACATGAACATTTAAAGATGTCAATTAAATTGATCTGAAGATTCAATGCATTCCTAATAAAAATGCTAGTTGTTTGGAGAGTGGGGGGGTGTCCAAATGTATTCCTAGAAATTATAAGGAAATTCAGATGGTCAGAAATAACCAAGACACTTAGAGAAGGAAAACAAACTGGGAAGTCTTGACTAATGCATATTAAGTCTTACTAAGCCATTAATCGAAGATAATGTGTAGCAAGAAGTCTGATGCAAAATTTTACATATTCTGTGATACCTTAATATATAAAGTTCAAGGGTGGGAAAAATTAATCTAGTGTGTCACAGCCATGATAATGACTGCATTTTGGGAAGTAGGGGTTAGTGGTTTGTTAGAGGCCTAAGTTAGCTACTAGCACGCTGCTAACATTCTATTTCTCCATCTGAATCATGGTTGTATGAATGAGTTCACATTGCGAATATGTGATAAGCCAAACGCTTATGATCTAAACATTTTTCTATAGGTATATTATACTTCAATAAACATTTATTTTAAAATGTATATTAGGTACATACGACTGCACTCACTTTACGCATGAAATAAAACTTAGTCAAACAATTTTGCAAGTTTACAGTTAATCACTGTCAGGATCAGTATTCATTGACTTTGATTTCATTCAAGGTCCCTGTTCATACACAATAATTATACTACCTCTGATGAAAACCTGAAGTGTTATCAATGGGAAAACAAAATTGTATTACTCATTTAGTTGGAAAGAAGAGTAGAAGAGTTAGAGTGATTAGAATCACTGATTAATATAAGCACTAAACTAAATTTAAGAAAGAAAAAGTGACATGGATTGAGGGTGTGTCCTTCATTGATCCTACATATTATGTCTTTCACTGTAAAGGCTGAGGAAATAAACATTTAGAAAAGTTTTCAAGGTAAATGATTGATGGATTTAACATTGCCCTGATCTCAGAGCAGGCTGTAACAGAAGCTGAAATTCTTTTGATTTTTCATATAAGGATATCATCATTTTCCCAGGCTTCCCAGTTTAACTCTTTTTGTAAAGATAGTTTATCAACCACTGAATATAGCTGTCAGTTTTACATTGGCTTATGATTATCTGTATTCTTGATGACTACCTGTCTAGATTGATTGGAATATCTTATGCAACAGTTCATTAGAAATAGTCTAAGTCCTTTTCTTTGGTCAATAATTTTATTAGAATAAAGTTTCATTACAATGTTTTCTTCACAGGAAAATATAAGGACCTTGTTTTTATACCATGTAAGTATAAAGAGAAACACATCCTAAGAGTATATATGTTTATAATTGACTGAATTTCAAAAACTTAAGTACAAAAGATCATGTTGAAAAACTGATGTAGTGACCCAATTTGCTCTGTTTAACTACTAGTAGAAAAACTTTCTCAGAGGGTGGATATTAAGATCAGGAGGCACTTTATACAAATTGCTACTCTGATTCCTCCTACACCAGTGTGACTAAGTGGTGTTACCTTCCATGGTTCTAAGAGTATAATGAACTAGTATACTCAGTTAATGAGATGGTGTCCCCATGCCCCTCCCCTTAGAGTTTTCCTCAGAAACTTAGGAAAGGAGAAATAAATCTAATGATACCATGTATGTGAAACTGTGTATTTAAATTTCAGTCATGAGACAGAAAAAAAAAAGATTTTGAGGACATTTAAACCTAAATATTGACCAATATTTTCATAATAGAAAAAACACTTTAATGAATATTAGAGGGGTTCAGTTCAAGAGCAGTCAATAATTATTTGTTTGATTTTGGACAGAATATATTAATAATGATAATGACATAAATGGCATATGAGTTGATATGCTTTTTAATGAGTGATTATTTGTTTTAAAATGTAATGTAGCATCTATTGGAAATTTAGTTTTATCATACTGCCTTCTCCAGATATGGATTAATTGAGAAGGAATAAAAGATATTATCCTCCCTTCTAAGGAGATAAGCCTGGGAAGCCTTTGTTAAAGTCTAGTTTTTTTTTTTTCTCATGATATCAGGGCTTCAAAAGAAAAGATGGCAGCTGATGAAGGCTGAAATTTAGACAATTTCTGAACAGGGCTTTCTATTTCAAAAATCTAGGCCAATGCAGACAATTTAGCATATTGCCCCAGTGGGTTTGGGATGGTGTAAATGGATGATTAAGTAATGAAACTGATCTATAGATAAGAATTAGAAAGATAATCAGGGACTTCTGGATGGAATTTGCAGTAGTGCTTTGGAGCCACAAGGGAAGCACCATACCCAGCCTACCGATTTTGTCAGAAAATTAAACCCTTACCTCAAATAACTCAGAAATGCCAGATGTGATTTTTCTTGCTAAATGACCCTTCAATAATTGGATGTGATTCTAGCCTATAAATTACCAATATATTGTCCGTTTATTTAATATTTGTTGAGTACTTACATTTCCTTTTCATTCCATGGTATAGGTAGATAAATAAATAGATAAAAGATAGATAGCTAGATAGAGTTAATTGACATCTTTGTACATACTTTGTGAGTAGAATTATTTGATTAGATAATCCAATAATATAGTAAGTTCTTTAACATTTTAAAATCTCTAATTTCTACCAAAGATATATAACGTATTAGGGAAATCATAAATGTTTTGAGAAATGTCAGAAGTAGAATTTGAATCTAAATACAGTAATTAGAGTAGCAGATGAGAATAGTTTAGATTGGCTTGAAAACAAACTCTATATCAGTAAGTGATAGTTTTCACAATTGTAGAATAAGTAATTTTACTGAAAACAAATATGTAAAGATTGTCAATCATTATTTTATCCTTCATAGCACTTATTGTAAGTCCTGTGGTAATTTGCCTTAAAAAATGTCGCCAACAATTTTTCACATTTCTGAATATTCTTTCCTAAAAATTAATATCAAATATTCCAAAATGTATTAACATAACAATTTTACTAACCTTTCTCAGGCAAGTAAAATTCAGAATGTCTCCCAAATACTAAAAAGCTGAGATAATGTATTTTTCTAATCTAAAGTAAACATGATCCATATTCTTACTTTTTCATAATGTTGCCAATGCTATTTGTTTAATAATCAGAGATTGAAAATGTGCTTAAAGTTTTAGGATAACATACAATCCAGTTGTAGAAAGAAATGAAAATTGGTTATACCAAAAGGGTGAAGTATAAATATGTCCGTTAACATAACGTGATGTTGTTGACCTCCTTTCTATGTTATCTAATGGCTAAGTTTGAATAAAATGTGCACTATGGAGACAAGTCTTTACCTAAAAACAAATCTATGAATCTTTAGCATTTTGAGTTTTAAAATGAGCAGAATTGTTATCTTTAATCATTTGATGTATCATTCAGTTCTAAAATTCTACATTTCTGAAGTTCTTTAATTTAGAAGTGTGTCCAAAGAATGACCGATCCAGTTGAAATGCATTTGCATAGACATTTCCTTTCCCTTATGCCTCCACGACAATTATGTCTCATTTATTTTGCTAACTCCCTTTTTTCTTTCTATTGAATTTTTATCAGCTACCAGCTTCTCATCACAATATATAGGTTTTATCATCTCTAATTCTGTTGATCTACTCTGCTATGTTTTCCTTTACCCTATTCCTGGCTGGTGAAGTCAAAACTATTAATTTGAGCTGGGTGGATATTTGCATTCAGCACCTTTGACAAGGACTGTCATTACCCTGTGATTAAATTTAATTCTCACCTCCTATTAGGAATGGGAGCATATGTAGCCTGAAGTTATTATCACCTACCCTGTGTCAGGCTTGGGTTTAAATCTCAGCTAAATCATTTGCCAGTCTTGTGATTTGGGGCATTTTTATTTAACCTCTAAAATTTTTCTATTTCCTTATCTCTTAAAGGGCAATAATAGGGAAACATGGATACAGTGATACAGAAGAAATTTAGTAATACTGGGGAAAAAGTTTACACAAGGAAAATGATTAATCTGAAAAAATGTGTAGAGTCATTTTTACAATGTGTCTTTTTTGATTACACACACAAAACAATTACTCTAATTTTGACTCAATAATACACATGTGATTTTTTAATATAAACTTTTGAAAATAAATCCCACACTGCTTTTCTCACTAGTGAGCATGCCTCTTTTTTTTCTTTTAATAATCAAACAAGTGAGAGCTGATTAACTTATTGGAAATCACAACAAAATATAATCAAGACAATAAATCTGCTGCAAAAATATGTATTGGGATTTAAAATTAAAATGTACATTGCTTAGAATACACTCGCCCATATTTTTCCCATCAGCAGTACAGATGACTGAGTTGACTGTTCATGTAGGTGAATGAATGAATAATTTTTTCATATTACAAAAATCACTATGATTTATATTCATTCAGCCTTGATTTATAGTCATCTTACTTTTCCCAGATAAATGCTAAGTATGATAGTTATTATTTATATGGAAATGTCTATAATAAACATTCATTTGTAATTTATAAAATATTTTTCAATGTGAAATTATACTTATAAAAATATCAGTGAAAAATATAAAATGACTCAGTCATGGGAAATCTTGCTTTTGGTGTATAGAAAATGGACCCAGATTTGGGGATCCTTCCAGGGAGTAATAAATAAGCAAAAATCTGGTCAAATAAGTAAGAAAAATAAACTTTACTTTCAGGTATATGTTTAGACATATTAATTTAGATGTGAAGATATTCAAGGACTATTTCACAGAAACTGTATCATATAGAGAAGATATATAGGATATTTAAATGACAATGACCTGCATGAAAAACATGTAATGAATCACAATTTACTTTTTCCATACATATACTGAAGATTATTTTTATTTGTCCTATATGTTATTTTGGTTGGATGTGATGTAGCAGACGTTCAGTTAATATCATGAAATTAGGTGTGTTAATGGATCAATAGTTACTTTCAGACAAATATGTGTACATATAGGTTATTTCCATAGCTTAGACCTGAGTGAAATATTTGAGAAGAATTTAAGAATACATTCTCGGGCTTCCCTGGTGGCTCAGTGGTTGAGAGTCCGCCTGCCGATGCAGGGGACACGGGTTTGTGCCCCGGTCCGGGAAGATCCCACATGCTGCGGAGCTGTTGGGCCAGTGAGCCATGGCTGCTGAGCCTGCGCGTCCGGAGCCTGTGCTCCACAACGGGAGAGGCCACAACAGAGAGAGGCCCGTGTACCGCAAAAAAAAAAAAAAAAAGAATACATTCTCAGTTATTTTTAGCAAAGGTCCAAACTGTGAAGGAAAAGTGTAATATTGTAATGTTTGAGATACACCAAAGTGATTATATCATAGTTGTCAACAAGGAGTTTGGAAATTAGCTTGGTAGGATTGCAAGACTATACAAAGACATGTTTAAAATGATATAAAGGTATATGATACATAGAAAAGATTAGTTAACCTATGCATGATATTGAAGACACTCAGTGAATTAAAAGAAGAAAGATAATGTGAAATTTTTATTCAGTTAGATGTTGCAAAAATTACCACACTTTAATTCCACTTCCCAAATGACTCATTTTCAACAATTAAAGAGATCATGAAAGGAGAGAGATCAGATTAACAACAATCTGTCTTCAATAACACAGTACTTTTTTTTAAATGAGAAAAAGATCATCCAGGGAGATGGTAACTATGCTTCAGGCTGTTCGGGCCATATAAATGAGAGGTTAGTGATTGTTAGAAAGTTAGAAAGTTCCCCCAAAACAAATTGTCCCCCAGTGAAAAATTTAGTTACTTGTTACATTTGGTTTTGACTAGGAGAAGCTGGCCTTGACATCTGCTATCTTACTGAGCTTATTATTACTCCAGATGGCAACTTCAAACTGTTCTCCAGTGTTTCACTTCTGAAGAATAATAATTTTGTGCTTTCAGAACATGAGACCCTTATCTTCATGCCATTGTTACCATTTTATTTTGTTTATTATAATGTTTTATCAATAAGGTTTAAGGATACAAATAAAACAGGGGTATTGATACAGCTTTTGTTGAGCTATACAAATAATCTCAGAAAACAGCTATTGTTTAAGTACTAAGAAAAAATGTTTTGCTAAAAATGTAATAAAATCACTTCTTACCTCTTCTAATTAGATAAATAACTCTACCATCTCAGACCAAAGGAAAGGAAATAAAACATAGATTTTACGAAATGTCTAAGACACAAACCATAAGTATGAAGAACAGTCCTAAATTCAGCAGAAGTCACATAGAATATCAGAAAGATAATCCCTCTCCAAGATAAAAGCAAGCCCATTCCTAATAGATCATTTAATCTGTTGATCACAATTTTCTAATTTGTTTCATTAACTAATTCTCTTGATTCTTCCAAGAAAATTATGGGGTGCAGCTCTTGCATATGGGCTTTGTTTGGGAAGGAAGGCAATCACGGAATGAGGATTAAATGAAAGGTATTACAGATAAGGAACATAACCTGAAGTAGCCTGTTGGTGAGTTGGGATAAGGAACCAGAGACTGCAAAATGAGTTGGCTGGTGTTAAGTAAATTTAAGCTGAGTAAAGTTTGAAGAAGGAGAAGGAGGAGGAGAAGGAGGGGAGGAGAGGGAAAAGAAGGAAATCTCTGACATTTGCACCTAAGTGCACTGATGTGGTAATCATTGAATAAAAATATGTATATATGCAAGGGGAAAACCCACAAGGCTAGGAAAATTGCTACTGGAGCCATGTAAGGTGAACAGTCCCAGAGCTCACAGAGGGGCTTGAGACATTCAAGTGTCAAACAGCCAAGTGGAGAGACTTAACTGAATATCTGTGATATTCAGTAAAGACCTTAGAAAGGTCATACATTAATCGTAAGTCTAAGCTAGCTCTAGAATTAAAACAACTCTGAATAGACCATAATATACCTTAAAATGAAGATGTAAAAGGGTAACGCTAATCCATAGCTTAATGTCATTCAAACAAATATCAACAATCTTTTATCTAAAGAAAGAGAACAAAATCCACATAATCACAAGAGAATATTCACCAATGTCAGCATTTAATAAAAAATTACTAGACAAAATTTCTACTTACAAGTTTTGAAAAAAACTAAGCTAATTGAACATGACAAAAGAAAACAGAATTTGAAGGCTAATCAACAGACATTATTCAGTCTAAAGAACAAAAAGAAAAAAAAAAAGAAAGGATCCTTAGTGACCTATGGGCAATATCAAACATCTAGTATACTGTAATTGAAGTTTCAAAAAAGAGAGAAGAAAGTAAATGGGGAGGCAGGGTGGGGGGAGCATTTGTAGATAATTGCTAAAATGTTCCTAAGTCTTGTTAAAAAAAATCAACTTAAAAATCCATGAAACTCAGGGAATATCAGTATGGATATATTCAAAGATAATAACACCTAGGTGCATCATAGTCAAACTGCTGAAAACAAAGGTAAAAAGAATAGCCTGAAGCCTTCTGCAGATCAAAAGACAGGCAGTTATAAATGGTGGCTTACATCTAACAGAGACCAGAGAACAATGGAGGGACTTCTTTAAAGTGTTTGTGGGGGGCAGTCAATAAAGATTTCTATATTCAGGATACATATCTATCAAAAAAGTAGAAGCAAAATAAAGACAATTTTTGATCAATTAAATATTTGCAAATTAATTAACAGGCCCACTATATAAGAAAGGTCCAGCTGAAGAGAAATTACACCAAACAAAGTCTGGATTTGTACAGAGAAATCATGAGATCAGAAATGGTAAATATGCCTATTCTTCAGCCATAAAAAAGAAGGAAACCCTGTTATATGCAAAAACATTAATAAACCTGGAGGACATTATGTGAAGTGAAATAAGCCGGACAGAGAAAGACAAACAAATACTGTATGATCTCAATTATATGTGGGATCTAAAGAAAAAAAAGGAAAGAAAAAAAGTCAAACTCACAGAAACAGAGTAGAATAGTGGTTGCCAGGGACTGGGGGATAGAAGAAATCAGCAGAAGTCAGTCAAAAGGTACAGATTTTCATTTATAAAATGAGTAAGTTCTGGGGATTTAATGTATAGCATAATAGCTTCGGTAGCCATTTAGTTAATAATACTTTATTGTGTACTTGAAATTTGCTAAGAGAATATATCTTATGCACTCTCACCACACACACACAAAAGGTAGCTAAGTGAGGTGATGGATGTGTTCATTAACTTGATTGTGATAATTACTTCACAAAATATATGTATATAAAATCATCATGTTGTACACTTTAAATACATACAATTTTATTTATCAATCATACCTCATTATAGATAGAAAAAACCCAAAGAAAGAAAAAATAGAAAATACTACCTTTTCCCCCCTCTTAATTTCTGTAAAAGACTACTGAGTATTTAAAATATATATAGGGCTTCCCTGGTGGCGCAGTGGTTGGGAGTCCGCTTGCCGATGCAGGGAACACGGGTTCATGCCCCGGTCTGGGAGGCTCCCTCGTGCCATGGAGTGGTTGGGCCCGTGGGCCGTGGACCGTGGCCGCTGGGCCTGCGCGTCCGGAGCCTGTGCTCCGCAACGGGAGAGGCCACAGCAGTGAGAGGCCCGTGTACAGCAAAATAAATAAAAATAAATAAATAAATAAATAAATAAATAAATAAATAATATATATATATATATATATCATTGTGTTATATGTTCTGCAGAAGGAAAATATGTGGCAGCAATAGCATAAGGATTAGAGGCGGTAAATGGATTTACCTTTGATTAGCAAAGTTCTCTAGGACTCTGATACTTTTAATAAAAAGTATTTGACTTACTCTACTATTTGTTATCTGCTTAATTTTGTCATTATTTCGGTGTGCTTAAGAAGAGTGAATATCATCTACAAAATGAGTCATTTTTTGAGAAGGTAAGTAAAAATCTCCTTCACTAAAGTTGTAATTTTCAATTTCTCATACTTTCACCATCATTTCCTTGTGTTTTGAGAATAATATTTTATGTGCTTAAAAAGTTAAGACTTCTTATATTTCTGTTGAATTGACAGTTTTATCATTATGTAGTGACTCTTTTTCCCTAATAATATACATTGCCTCAAAATTTCTTTTATTTTGTGTATCAGGTGTTTATTGGAAAACACTATTTGCTCTTGTCCTAGGAAACAAAAATTTGTTTATCACAGAGGCCATTGTGCTTTTTCTTGAAAAGAATACTAAACATCTGTATAAAGAATATTAAACATAACTATATACTACCTCATAATTCACTTTTCAGATATTTTCGCTATTTTAATTAGCAGTATTCTCACTTTGAATCATCTTATTACTAGATGCACTTGTCCCAATGCACATAGATTTACAGAATATCTTACATGAAATTATGCTTTCTTATGTTTATAAAGCTCTGGTTCATCACTATTCTTTAATCTATAAATTAAGCCAGTTTTTTATGTTGGAGATATAATGTTACTCTGAGAACTGTAAATGCAGACATACAGATGATATGTAATTATCTTTTATGATATGAATAGTTAATGAATGTTAGATGAAACTTTTGAGTTATGAAGTCCTTTGATGGCATATACACCTGTTAAGGAAGACAATGATTATAAGAGTAAATGACATTTCTAAGGCCATAATTAAAATTCCCAAATCGTCTAATTAATATAAACAACATTGAATTTCTTTTCCCAGTATTGTCAGAGACCACCTGAGTTAGCCACTTCACTTAGTGTGTGTACCTATATTCAGAACATGGTAATGAAGAATAGAGTAAAATTTCTTTGAAAATGTAATTATTTACCTACGTCTAAATTGTGTAATGCATGTCAATATTATTTTATCATGTTTTAATTTGAAAATGCCAAATCACCTGAACTTTGCTTGTGAGACTGCTGAGAACCAACTGTGATATACAGACCATATTCTGAGAAGCCCTGCTATGAGTGTTTACAAAAAACAATGAAAACAAGCTAATAGATTTCTGAAATTGAGTACAGTCTTGAAGGTTATAAAAGAGCATAGCATATGCCAAGTTAAAGTCCTCCTCTTTTTCTTTTCCCTAAGGGGTAGCAATGCTTAATTTGCTTCTATCAGATCTACCAAAACAATAATTTGTAACAGATATGAGAGAAAATAGAGCATAGGGCAATGTCACAACCCATTTTGAATATATTCTAGGAAGATTTTACATTAACAACCTATTAACACACGTAAGTAGAAGAGTATGTGTTAAAATGTATGCTTATTAACCTCTGAAATGCACAATATTTGTTTTACGTGTGAAGAGTCCATCTTGACATTCAGCAAGCTGTTGTCACATATTTGAAAACATTTAACAAATAAATTAAATTAGCTTAAGGTACAATACACAATCTGCATAAAGCCTAGAACTAAGCATTATATTCTTCCTTTCCAGAAATATTTATCTCAATCTTGGAGTTTTTTTCAACAGAAGACTATTTTAATCTTTATATTTGCTCTACTCAACAGATTTTCCCTGAGAGATAATTGTATACAAGATCTTAGATGGACACTGGGGATTCAAAGGTGAAAAATTGTAATAAGATCTCAATCTGGTAGGGTATTTAACATGCATGCAACTAAATATAGCACAAGACAGGGTAAATAAAATATGTTTTATTTTATTAAATAAGACTTGGGTAGAAAAGCAGGGAATGATTAATTTTTCTTGTATGACCTTAGAAGATATTAAATTGAGATTAATGGGTAAATTATTTTATATTTCATAAGCATGTTTTATTTGGGGCTTTTTACATATATAGATTTTATAAAAGTATCTACAAGTTCAGTTAATGTTGTTGTACTGGCAAAGTAGGACAATCCGTCTTAAGCATAAATGGGGTGGACAGTCTTAATGATGTATATCATGTCCCTGAATATAGCCAGAAACCCTGCAAATCTATTGTTAAATCACACCCCTGATTGCACCTTTGAATGCTTCTGTTAAAATATACACATTCCAACAGAGAAAAAAATAATATTTCACAATTGAAAAAAAATGATCTTATGAATGATGAAGTATAGAGGTATATTGTATGAGACTACTTGATTTAGATATTAAAGAGAAATAGTAGCCTAGATATGTTAATATTATCCTTGGAAAGAAATGTATTGGAGAGGAAATTTGGTGGTAGGAAAACCTTTTTTGACACTTGGATTTTGTAATTAAAGATGAGTAGAAGGTTGCCATACTTCTTCAATAAAACTTTTACTAATTAATTAATTACCCATGTTACCTCAGATTAGCTGTGCTCTTAGACATGCATTTAATGAAGACCTTTCAGAATAAAACAAGCTCTTGATTTCAAGATTCTTTTTAAAAATATATTCATTCTATAACAATTTCTATGATGCCTAGAAATAACCTTTTTTGAATGCTATAAGCCTGGTACCTTTCGAGAGACAATGCTGAGAAAAACAAAACAAAAACAAAAACAAACAAAAAAAAACCATTGGATATTAGTAATGACTTTTGAGAAAGCAACTTTAGGAAAGTAGGTCTGAGGTGAGAGATAGATTTTATGACTTGAGAAGATTATTATAAATATTTAGAATGTAGATGTTGTACCTTTATTTATAACTCAAGAAAGGGTATTATTACATATGTGTCAAAATCATCTCAGGCCAGATAACATATACCAAGAAATTTATATTAAATTACAACTTTCATGTTTTAATGCTTAATATTCCTAATTCACTTATAGCTCTTAATTCAAGGTCAAAACTTAGTTAAGTTTTCTAACCTCAGAAACTCATTTTTCTCAATGAAGATATAGGAAGATGTAAAGTTGTCCCTAATCTTTGATCTTCATGGTAAAATTATGAAGGTGTATAAAATATCTTAAAATAAAATGTCTTCTATGTAATTAGAGTACTATGTATCCTCTAGTTCCTTAATTAATTGTGCATTTTAATTAATTGGATATCTCACCCCACAAATCCCAACACATACTTTAACTTTTCATTATGTCTTTTCCTAAAAATTGAAGTTTTTTTAAAGAATTCAACACAGAAATTTAAAGTAAATACTTAATCTCCTGCTATTTGAAAAGAATATTACTGTTATAATTAAGATTTTTACAAACTATGCCCTTTACAGCACAATAGAGAAATAATTTTTCTGAGAAACAGTAAAATTAAACTGATCCTGATTTACCTGTTGTAGGTAATGGATCTTCTAAGCAAAATAAATTATCCAGTAAGGTAAAATCAAGATTAAAACTATCCCATTAATTCACAGAAAACCTATGAAAGAGAGAACGTTATCTCCTTTATCCACTGTACTGAAAGAAGTGACTGAGGAAGAAGTAGATTGTTTTATAAATAATCCAAATGGGATTCCGTTTGAGTTAAATCTGTAAGAGTTACTAAATTTGAATACATTTTACATAATAGGAACATTTTGACATGGCCATTTTGAAACATTTTTCATTTATGTTTATTTTTAATATCTAATAGTGTGTGATTTAGGTTGATTAAACTAGCTACTCTTTGAGCAAATATAATCATCCAGTATGAATGTGAGTTTGTGTATGTGTGTGAGTTGTAGTGGTGGGAATAATTTTCACTGAAGAGAAAATAATCAACTCTCATCTTGAAAAGTAAATAGAACAAAACTGCTTCTACTCCCTCTCTACTACTCATTCTGTGTGTTCCTTCTTCAGACATTGCCACTTATTAATATCAGCTATGCTGCATGCTTTCATGCATTTAATGCATGGCTTCTTTCCCATTTTCCACCTTGCTTACTTTCTTTCTTTCTCACCCTTGTAACCTGGCCATATTATTATTCTTTTTCTCTCTAAGAATCACTTTCTTACTTTGCTAATGTTGCCATCTTCAGGTGAATCAAACAGTTGGCTGAAGCTCACTGAACTGGATCTCTCTGGCTTATTCCCTAATCCACCTTCACTGCATCTCTGTTATAGAGACTCACCTGTTTGAGCTACATCAGTTGGTCTTCAGGGGGGTCAGAGAGAGGAGAACAATGACTAGAAGTATCATTCCCACAGTTCCCTTTCTGTTGCATTATGTTATCATGGTTGTTAACACCTTCTCTCAAGGTGGTGCTCTCCATTCAACTCTCTCCTTCCAGGTTCTGCTGTTACTGCATCTAGCCCCTTCTGGCCAAGGGTGCTAATAGGATATGCTATTATTACCTGTGATATATTGTGATAAATTTTTAAAGAAATCACAATTTCAAAATAGTCCCTTTATTAACCCCTCTGTGAGTTATCTTAATTTTAGTTTATACTGGAAACTAAATATGCTTATTATAATAATTGGTCCAATAAAACTACATGAGAGTTTAAAAGTAAAATAACTTTAGTCATATCCTGATGATGCTACAGGCAAAAAAATCTCAGTGACTTATCATGTTAATATCTCATTTGGGTTCTATGTCCATCATGCGTTGGAAAGTGGCCTTTGCTCATCATAGTCTCGAAAGGACGCTGGGGCTTCCCTGGTGGCTCAGTGGTTAAGAATCCGCCTGCCAATTCAGGGGGACATGGGTTCGAGCCCCTGGTCCTGGAAGATCCCACATGCTGTGGAGCAACTAAGCCCGTGCGCTACAACTACTGAAGCCCGTGCGCCTAGAGCCTGTGCTCCGCAACTGGAAGCCACCACAATGAGAAACCCACTCGCTGCAACTAGAGAAAGCCCACTTGCAGCAAAGAAGACCCAACACTGCCAAAAATAAAATAAATAAAGGACACTGGAAGTTCCATAGAGATATAACTCCAGGATTGCAGAGGCACGGAAAAGGAACAATGAAGAACCAGGAACTGGTTATGAAAGGTTGTGCCTAGAAGGTAGTTTCCCTCATTTATTTCCCTGGTAAGTCAAATGGCTTAGCCTGAATCATAGTATGATGTTCCTACAGGGAGAAGAACCATATTTGGTTGAACACTAATGGACTAATGCAGTCTGCCATTCTGGTCACCAAATATTAGGTTTCTTCCTTGTCCCATATATGGAACATTCTTACCCAGTCCCAAATGTCTCACCTAATCACTACTTCTGGCACTAGGTCTAAGATCTCTTGGTATTATATGGCTTCTTTTGCTCTTGAGAATTATGAACTCTAAAGAAAAGTTATCTTCCTCCCAAACTCACATATAAAATGATGAAATTGAAAAGGGCAATCATAGTAAAAGGTGTTTCAGGGATGAAATATCATAGTTACAAAATATAGGACAAAAATAAACTACAAGAATACAAAAGAGTCAAAATTAAATATAAGCACATAGGAAATATATATTAGTTATCTTATTAGTTGAAAATTAATCTCATCAATTAAACAATTATCTTAGTGGTTAAATGGTTTATATAGCATATGCTCAATAAAACTTGATATATAGCTCTACTGGGAATTAAGTAATTGGGTTGATTTTCATGCCTCATTATTAATGACCCAAAACATTAAAAAAATCATTTTAGGCCAATGGATACTTACAAATTCGAATAATTCTGTTCTTATAATAGTCTCAGTATTATATACTTTATCCATTAAACATAATCATTTCCCTGTGGAATAATTCCAAGTTATGGAAAATTATTAAGGATGTAAAATTATTAGCAGGCCAATAAAAATGTTAATTAGTGACAATCTTACCAAAGGTAAGAAAATAATCTGGAGGAGTCAATAATTTAAATATCAAATCCAGGTATGTTCACTGATTTTCAAACCTACTTTTTCTGTTTCATTATCTAGACAAAAGACTCTATAAATTGAGGATAATTTCTTTTAATTATTTCACGGAAGTAATATGTATTAAAATATTTTATGACATTTAATAAGCATTTGGTGTTGAAAATGCTAAAGAACTACAATTATGTTCAGGAAATACATCTATGAGGAAGACAGATTAAGGATGACATAATGAGAAGAATGATTATTTGCATCAAATTTTAAAAATAAACCTGCCTTTGTCCAATCTGTACATTTGTTGCAAAAGTGCTAATATGGTATGGTAGCATTATACATTTGAATGTTTCTTCTCATTTAACATAAACTTAAATAAATATTTTAAATACATTGCATTAAAACATACATTTTTATGCTCAACTTTTCTATGGAATAATCATTCACAGAGTGGATTTTTGAAAGTTCTTTGATTACAAGTTTTTAAATTATCAGGGAACCAGTGCAATTTTCAGGAAATAAAATGCTATAAGTCCTGAGTAAAATGGCCCACAGAGTGACCATCATAATCAATAAAGACACACAAAGATACATTGCCATAAATTTCAGAATTCTTTATAAAAATAACAAATCCTAAAAGTTTTCACAGAGAAGGAGAGGCAGACAGGAAGAGAGACACACAGACAGAAAGAGACAGAGATAACACTAAAAGAGGAGTTTCAAATGGCAGAAAACGTTTCAAAAGACACTATACATTCTGAGAAAAGATAGGCAAATATGCTTTCAAAATTATCATTCGTCTTTATTTTTTATAATCCAAGATGCGAAGAAAGCAAAATATATAGTCTTAAGGAGCTTATCTTCAGATATGCAAGAAAATAGGCTTATTATATAATCTCTGATGAACAGTGAGGCATCCTTTCTCTTAATTTACATCATGGGTTTTGTAAGAACCCTTTCACGTTAATTAAACAAAAAAATTTGGATATTTTCATAGGGCCTAGTTTGCATTAACAAGCAAACAAATGGGACATGAAATGGGAGAATTCAGTATCATGCTGCCACCTCAAAAAAAATCCCAAAACTTACTGTCTCAAACTCACAATATTTCATGCAAAAAATTAAATGGATGAACAATTCAGTCTGTTTCCAACCTGGTGCTTCTTTGGTTGGCCCTCAGAGTGCCTTTGTCTGCTGGCTTAACCGAGGCTGGATGGTCTAAGCTAACCTCACTCTCATGTCTGTGGGTTGCATGTGGCTGCCACGTCATGTATCTTCAGCACTCTTCACTGATTTGTATCCATCATTACTAGACTGTTTGTGAACCAAAGATCTCTTTATTCTAATCTTGATAAGAAGATGAATTAAATAATGAGACATTGTTAGAAAATATTGCTTTCTCAAATATTTAATTTAATTTAGCTATCTCACATGGCCATTAAGAAACCTGTCCCATGAAGTAGCTTCCATTTCTATTTCCCTAAATCTTAAGGGAAATACAACCTTCCTCATGCAAAGCAAGATTCAGAGATCAGACATCTGAAATAAATTTCCTGAACTATGTGTAATCCCCAGCGCATTCATGCATGTAACCCAAAGGATGCTCTCTGCTGCTTTTCCTCGAGTGATGGCAACTTAGATCGGGAGAACCGCTGTCTGGTCCCAAAACAAGATTTTAATTTCACTCTAATTTTAATCATGCTAATATTAAAAATGAGAAAATTGTGTAAGCAGGGTGTTTCTGAACATGTATAAAACCATCATTTCCCTTATTTTTCATTGTCCTCTTTGAGCATTTTTTAAAAACTTTACAAATTCTTAATATACATTCCCCATACTTACTCCAGAGTTGAAATACATAGGTCAATGGTCTCCAAGTTTTTCGTCATAAAATCCCTGTATAGCCTTAACGTTATTAATAACCCCAGAGTATTATTATAGTTATTAAAACTTACCATATTAGAAATTAAAACTGAGAAAAATTGCAAAATAATTATTTTTCATTTAGAAATAATAAACATTAATTATTAACACAAAGGTATTTTTATGAAAAATAATGATTATGAATAAAAAATAACTATTTTTCTTGCAAGTCTTTTCAATGTCTAAGTACCAAATAAGTTGGTTCTTATGTCTACTTTTATATTAAATCTGTTGCAATATGCTGTTTGGGTTTAATATGTGAAGAAAGCCATGCCTGGGCCTCCCTGGTGGCGCAGTGGTTGAGAGTCCGCCTGCTGATGCAGGGGATACGGGTTCGTGCCCCGGTCTGGGAGGATCCCATATGCCGCGGAGCGGCTGGGCCCGTGAGCCATGGCCGCTGAGCCTGCGCATCCAGAGCCTGTGCTCCGCAACGGGAGAGGCCACAACAGTGAGAGGCCCGCGTACCGCAAAAAAAAAAAAAAAAAAAAAAAAAGAAAGCCATGCCTCACATACATATGTAGTTGGGACTAAGAAGAATATTTAATAATATTTAATAGTGTTTTTAAGTATGTGTGTACATTCTTCTCTAATACTAACTGAGAATGTGACAAGTTGAAGTTTAATAAAGAGTAACTGCAATGTAGAACCTGAAACAATATCAAACATTTTTTTGCACTCTGTTGCATTAAGACTCACTGGCCTATCTTCCAACTTGAATGTATTTTCAACACATACATGATTGGATAACATTATGTTTTCATCACCTGGTAAATAATTTTGAATTTAAAATCCATAATGTCCCAAATTCTATTATTTGTGAAAGTGTACCTCATATGCAAAATCAAGCAAACTAAAAAGGAAGATAGTCTTTAATAGAACTTACACACACACACACACACACACACTCGCACAGAAACAGTCCTGAAATATTTTGATGGATAAGGAAAAATCATTGCAATTCCACATTATCCTCCTAATTTTCTCAGTTCCTAATTTCATATGCAGACCTGGCCTTAAACTACATAATCCAAACTCATTACATAAATACACAACTGAAGAGAACAAGGGGTCGCCTTTATTTTCCCAATTTTTTTCCTTACCCTCATTTTTTCTGTTACTGTTCATTAAGTAATTGATTAATATCCATTATGCTACTTGACTATAAGGTATGTGAATCATACTCTCATAACAGTGAAAGGTTTTCCCATGTAGTGACAGGGGGGTAGGGGCAGGGGAATGGAGGCTGTAACAGAGAAACAAATTATCATTTTTTAGTTGAAATATAGTTGGCATACAATATTAGTTAGTTTCAGGTGTACTACATTGTGATTTGACAATTACATACATTATGAAGTGATTACCACGGTAAGTGTAATAACCATCTGTCCTCATATAAGGTTATTTATAATATTAGTAACTATATTCCTTAGCTGCATTCCATGGCTTATTTATTTTATAACTGAAAGTTTGTACCTCTTAATCCCCTTCACATATTTCATCCAATCCCTCACTCTCCTTCCCTCAGGCAACCACCCATTGGGTCTCTGTATTTATGAGTCTGTTTTCATTTTATTTTATTTGTTTGTTTTGTCCTTTAGATTCCACATATATGTGAGATTAAACAGTATTTGTCTTTCTTTGTCTGACATATTTCACTTAGCATCATACCCTCTAGGTCCATCCATGTTTTTTTTTTTTTAATCATTGTGTACAGGTTCTCCCGAGAATCTTTTGTCAGAGATGTATTGGTAAGCACTGCTAAGTCGGGGTAACATGGCTCTAATCACAAGATTTCTAGCCAGTACTCCCAAGGAGCAAAACGTAAGAACTGAGTTGAAACTTGTGAAAACTCATTATTCACTAGAGGAGAAAGAACTTGAGAAATGAATTGACCAAAGCTTTCAGAACATTCTTTTCTGATTTTATTTTCCCATTTTGATGGCAGCTGATGCCAGGAATTATCATGGTTAGTCCTTTTCTATTTTGTCTCTCTAGATTTTTTTATATTAATTTAGGTTGAAATTATCTCAATATGGTTCATAACTATAACATTTAACTTTATTTAAAGTTTATTTTACCTATTTTTTCCCCTTTTACTAGTGTAGACTGGTAGCAAGGAAGAGAAACTTTTATGAAGAAGAGTGGGAGACAGGCATGGCTGCAATCTTCCTTTCAAATTCCAATCATTATCAATGGAATATAGGCCTAAACCTTGAAACTGAACAGATAAACAGAACTGTTTGTGGTTTATAAGATGTTACCTGATACCAGTTTGCCTTTCTCCAGCACTTCATATATAATGAGACTTTCCTTCTATCTTGAAAGAAAACCAGTAAGGCCTGCTGGGCCCTTAATAGCGTAGGAGCTCAAGCATATGCCACACTTGTTCTTTTGACAATCCTCACTTACCTAAAGCCAAAGCATTCAAAAAATTTGTGGCATAAATGCAGTCACAGTTTTTAACATGACCATTAGTCATACTCATGGATACAAACTTATCTAAAAAACTAGCATACTGAAAAAAGCATTGTTTTATACTTTTCAGAAATGTACCACCTGTGTCGTCAACAGTACACTTTTTAGAGAATTCTTCAGATGACACACTGAAGGAATGACTTGCATGCAGTTTTCATACAGTCAGGATACTGCTATATTTGTGTATGAAATTACGGACTCAGACTCAAAAAAAGGAAAACAATTAACATTTTTGAGCATCTATTTAGTCCACTGTGCTATGCTAATTGCTACATCAATTAAACTATGGATGTAAGTAATAATGTATAGAAATTAAGTTACTTTTGCAACTTATGTAGAACACAGATAACATTTAAGACCTACTAAATGACAGTTAACTTCATAACTAACACGTTCAGGTATAGTGCATACTTTTCTCCAATTCCAGGTGAAAAGTACAGATTCAGGGAGTAAACAGCTCATTAGAGATCAAGCTATTAACAAGTGTGACACACCAGTTTGGGAGATTCAAGACATGTGATATCCATTACAAAACACTTGCTTTGAGTAGGTGTGAGAGGTCATTAAAGAAATATCAAAGCCAAATTCTACAAGTCCAGTCACTCTTGTTAGATAATAAAACTTTTCATTATAATTAGAAAAAAAAGAATATTATTGCAGAACTCAGGAAATCAGAAGAAACCACATATTCATATGTTCTACAAAAAGTAATAAATGCTTTATCATTTGAAAAATATATATATTTCTTGTGTACAATTTTTTTTTTTTGAGGTACGCGGGCCTCTCACTGTTGTGGTTTCTGCCTTTGCGGAGCATAGGCTCCGGACGCGCAGGCTCAGCGGCCATGGCTCCGTGGCATGTGGGATCTTCCCAGTCCGGGGCATGAACCCGTGTCCCCTGCATCGGCAGGCGAACTCTCAACCACTGCGCCACAAGGGAAGCCCTTGTGTCCAATTTTTATTAATTTATATTTGTATGGAAAATGATGACAAAATCGGGTAATAAATATTTTATGCAGAACTATTCAGGATATTCCACTTTACATGCTTCAGAATTTTATAGATGGCCACATTTATTCAAACAGATTGTTGATGACAAACAAGAAGTATTTATTTTGACATGTCCGATAGGCATTACTGAATCATCTGATATATTTTGATGTTTCTGTATACAATATCATAATTAATCATTTCATCGTGACACTAACATCATGAAGAAATATTACAACTTCTTAATAGCTATGAAACCAAGTAAATTATAAGAAAATTTTCAGACTTTTAAAAAATTATCATATAGCTATTACGTGTTGATAGCAAAACTAGATTTCTATACCTAATTTGCTTTTTCCATAATCAGTGCATATGCCACTGCACGTGAATTATTTTCTACTACAATATCATTCAGGCAAAAATCACTTATTTACTATCCACTTCATACTAGATACAGGACGAGGTTATGAATGGGTTGCAAAAAAAGAATGAATTTCTTTGCCCCGAAAATACTTGAGAGAAGAGAAAAAGTAGATTGTTTAAAAAGAATTGTGTTGAACTATAGTTTTAGTTGTGAGATAAAATGTATCCTTGTATATAGTATTTCCTAAATAATGTATAAAGATTGAGCTCAGATTTTAGCAATTGATAATGCTATATAATTGTAGTTTGTTCATAAATTATCAATGTGGTATCAGAGCCTGTTTTCCTTTTGCTTCCCAACAGAACTCTGATTCTGTTCACTACTAATTAAGAAGGAGAACTTATCCTCTGACCTTGCCTATTTTTCTTCCCAAATAAGCTTGAACTTATTTGAACCATGGCCAAGCATTAAGTTTAAGATCGGTACTGTCCAGAGGGGGCATGTTCTTTTCCTATGATTCTGTAGGTTAGTATAGGACACAAAAGAGAAATTGCAACAATAGTTTAGAAAGGCTTTATAGAAGAGAGTTAATTTTGAGTTGTCCCTTGAAGAGCAGGTATTGGGGGAAGGACATTTCAGACAATAGAAGCATTGTGAACACAGAGATGAGCACATGCTTTAGCCAGACACTTTAGAACTGAGCATGGTTCCATGGGCTGAAGAATAGGAGAGAAGGAAGTTGTTGCATAATGTAAAATCACAGGACTAAAAAACTGAAAGACATCTATTATTCACTGTTGCCTGTGTTTAGGCAAACAATACCAGATATTGTTTGTAGGTGAGTAAATCAATATATGTTGTAGAAGAATTTATCAGTCACTATTAAAACTAGTAATATATATGACTTTGGCAAGGGAAATTCTGCTTTAAGTAATCTATCTGAAAGAAATACATAAAATTTTCACTGTGGCATTATTTGTATGTTAAAATGGAAAACAATTATTATAAGTAAGAATTATGACGGAAATCCATAAATATATATGGACTATAAATGCAACCCAACAAAAGGATTTAAAATGCTAAGCTATATTATTGCATGTATCGTAACATGTTTGCCATAACATGTATTTAATTGTAGAATGATATGTGCATGAATCTTATTGTTATCAAAGTGGCTCTCACCATAGTTTATTCCTATGCAATTAAAGATAGTGAGGGATTTATTTTCTAGAATATTATTATTTCTTTGGGTTTCTAGGAACCCTGTCTCTGTTTGAGAAGGGCAGTGACAAAGGTGCAGTACGTAATGGATATCCATGGATATGTCCATCCAAAGCGTAAGGATTAGCTCATTCAGGTTTTGGGGCATCGAATGACTGAGCATAAGTTCTGCTAGGTCACACAGTCACAACATTTAGGCTGCTGTCACAGGAAAGAGTTCACCAGATAAGGGGTATCTGCTCTGCACTGGTGATGTACCCTTTTAGCTTAAAGATAAGAATTGCCTTGGATTAGTTCCCACATGGTTTCTAGAAGGCGGCAAAGGGCAGGAGCAAAGGAGCGGCATCAGCAACTCTCTAAGGTCTCCCTGCATGGCTGCTCCTTTTCCCCAAACATCTATGATCTCCCCAAAGTCATAAACTCCTTTAGACTTTAAAGATAATTTTGTTGGGCTTCCCTGGTGGCGCAGTGGTTGAGAGTCCTCCTGCCGATGCAGGGGACATGGGTTCGTGCCCCGGTCTGGGAAGATCCCACATGCCGCGGAGCGGCTGGGCCCGTGAGCCATGGCCGCTGAGCCTGCGCGTCCAGAGCCTGTGCTCCGCAAGGGGAGAGGCCACAACAGTGAGAGGCCCGCGTACCGCAAAAAGAAAAAAAAAAAAAAAAAAAAGATAATTTTGTTTCTTACCTGGTTTTCCCCCTCCGGACAACACAGGCTCCGTTTTCTCTTTGCAATCTTGTAAATCTTACTACAAAGATTTATTTCCTGCTCTGGCTATACGTCCATTGTGCATCAGCTGAGGTTTTGCTCTGTATCGTCTTTACTCTGCAACAAAAGAAGATCGAACAACCTTCATCTCGGTCATGCCCAATTGTCCTGGCAGATTAAAAAAAAAAAAAAAAGGAAAAGGAAATAAAAAGAACCATGGTGGCTCTCACTCTGGCATTAATTATTTAAAGATGCTAGCCTCCAAGTGATATATATTATTAGCACTTTCAGTTCATTGCCCAAAATTTGCCAGAAGGTCCCACGAACCTACAAGGGAAATAAGAAGTGCACACTTGCCATGTGCTTCAAAGAGAGCAAGATAGAATATTTTGTTAAAAAGCATATTAAATACCATAAATCTATTATTATTATGAGATGGCTTTAATCCCATGCCTTACTTCTTGCCTGATTCTCAGCAGGGTCCTCCTCTCCCCACCAGCCAACTGCCAAAAAATAAAAAAATCTGCCTCTTTTAAGTTAAAAGATTGGATTTCCTGCTATAATTGATATGGCTGGAAGAGTATATATATAAGGAAGTGTGGAAAATAAATGACTACAATTAATATTTTCAGTGTTAGTTTCAAGATATTGTCTCACTACATATGCAAAGACAATATTCTAAAAGAAGATATAACAAATTCACAGTATTGAGCTACTAGGGCAAGCAGCAGTGAAGGTACAAAAGGAAAGGTGTCAGAAAGCTACTTTTCAGCATTGTCTTTGTTTACGTACTTTACATAAGTTCAGATATATTTAAGTTCAAAAAAATTAGGAAAAGAAAAATTAGAGAAAAAAAGAACGGAAGGAAGAAAGGAAGGAACAGGTAAAGGAAAGAATAAGTAAATAAAAGACAGAAATAAGACTAAATAAAATTGTATGGGCCAAAGAGCAAAGAGGATGGCACTTGATATTCAAGCATTTGGATTTTATTCCATAGGCAATAGAAAACTTTTTAGGCTTCTCAGAAGGTTTACAACATGATCAGATGTATATGCCTCAAGAGGAATATAATAAATATTATATATATATTATTTATTATATATGTCATAGCATGTCTAGTATAATTCTGATATAATTACATTATATCATATTAATTCTATGATAAAATTCTGTTATAATTATATCATGTATCAATTATATATTACCATGTGCTTACAATAAAATATTATATATTACATATTAATATAAGTATATTGTTATATTATGTATTATTTATTTTAATAAATAACAATAATAAAATAGTTTTCATTCACCTACTCTATGAACAAAGAATTATTCATCTGTCTATGAATCTCTGGATCAATAAGTCTAATTATTTTTCAATATATTGAAATTAGGCAATAAGAAAAGTCTCAACACCTGTTATCTACCATTACCTAAATGCCTGTCATGTTCTGGGTATTAAACTATGCATATAGTAACAATGGAATATCACTCATGTTAAGTAGCATTTATTAGTATTAAATCTAGTGGGCTTTTTGCCAAGAAAGTCCTTTACCTACTTAACATATTTAACCTTCACAACAGTTCTAAGATGAAGATATTATTAGTAGCCATATTTAGTGGATGAGAAAACTAAAATTCAAAGAGGTTAAATAACTTGCTCAAGGTGGAGGCGGTAATCAAACTCAAGTTCGAATACATGATTTTCCCACTATGTGTTGGTTTTTCACTTTTTATGTTATAATAAGAGCAAGTGTCTTTTCTCACATAAACTAATACAATGGGAAAAATGTAATCACAAAAGATTAATCATAATGAACAAATGCACAAAGAAGGCACACAAGGCCATTAGAATGTGTATACTTTCCTTATACTCAGTTTGATTCCAGCACCTGAATGAATAAACCAATAACTTCTACTTTATTTTCATTTTGGATATAGAGCAAAAACTCTTATTTTCTGATGCTAATATTTTTGTTTTCTTTTCAAAGATTTCTAATAGTACAGATAATACTGTTTTTTTTTTTAAACAAACTCACTTTTGTTTGCAGAACCTGAATCTGAGATGTAAGGACTGAAGCTGCTGCAAACACCTTGCCAGTAAAAGGGGAGAGCCTAATGTTGTTGGGAGCCATGACCAGACACCAAATCTGCCAGTGCCTTGATCTTGGACTTTCCAGCCTCCAGAACTGTGAGGAATAAATGATATATCCATTCATGTTGTTGTAAATGGTAAGGTTTCAATTTTCTTTTATTGGTTAAATAATATTCCGTGTGTATAAACATATATCACAGTTTCTTTATCCACTCATCCATCGATGAACGTTTAGATTGTTTCCATATCTTGGCTATTGTAGATAGTGCTGCAGTGAACATGGGGGTGCATGTATACTTTTGAGTTAATGTTTTCAATTTCCTTGGATAAATATGCAGAAATGGAATTGCTGGATTATATGGTAGTTCTATTTTTAATTTTTTGAAGAGCCTCTACACTGTTTTCCATAGTGGCTTCACCAATTTACATTCCCACCAACAGGGCACAAGGGTTCCCTTTTCTCCACATCCTTGTCAACACTTGTTGTTTCTTGTCTTTTTGATAATTAGCCATTGTAACAGGTATGAGGTGATATCTCACGGTAGTTTTGATTTGCATTTCCCTGATGATTAACAATGTTGAACATCTTTTCATGTATCTGTTGGCCATCTGTGTGTCATCTTTGAAAAAATGTCTCTTGGCGCTTCTGTCCATTTTTTAATCAGATTGGTTTTTTTTGCTATTAAGTTGTGTGTTATTTGTATATTTTGTATATTAACCCCTTATCAGATATATTTAATTAACTTTAAACCCTAAAATGAACAATAAGCCGGTATGTCATGTGTAAAGAAAAAAAAAATATCTAGGAAATTCCAATACCCACTAGTTATATGATAAAGTCTTCTAACATGTTTAGTGTTCATATGCCAGTTACCATGATAAATATTTTTACATGCATTGTCTCACAACATTTCTGTGATAAGTAGAATTTGGGGGCCAATTTTATAAATGAGAAAACTGAAGCTCAAGAGGCAGTAACTTGCTAAAAGTCACACAACAGCAAAAGAGTGGCAGGGCCAGATTTGGGACCCATTTGTTTGACTCCAGAGTCTGATTACTTTCTACTGCATTAGATGGATTTCAAATGTGAAAGGGCTAGAAAAATGGGGGAAGGAGGATGGGATGTAAGGACTAGGTAAGTTAGCCTGTTACTAGATCATCACTTATTCATTTGTTCACTCAGTAATTACTTACTTTCTTCCTAATATGTGCTGTCTCTAATACAATGATGATTGAGAGAGAAAAACTCACTGCGCTGAAGCAGGTGTTCCTTAATCTAGTCGTTACCTTTTTAATTAAGCCTCTAAACTCATGACTATTTCATTAGCAACAATAAACATTTTTAAGTGAAGTCTAGCACACCTGTTAAGCATAGATAGTGAAGTATAAATAAAAGGAGCTGTGAAATGACTAGTACAGAGGTATACAATTTTAACAAATATTAAAGGGGAACAAAATAGAAACACAAAAGATTTAACATAGACCAGGACCAGAATTTCAACTTTGAAAGAAAGCTACTTTGAAAGAATCTTTAAGGGGACAAAATTGAACCAGATTTCTTGAACAATGGATGCATTTTGTAGAACCGAAACCCAACAAATTCCCAGCTCTCACTAAGAAGACAACACAAATCTGGAGGCATATACCAGGAAAATAAATGAATAGGCTAGATAACAAATAGGAAGGCATTAGAAGCAGGATGTCTGGTATAGTAAAGAGATCCATGTTATAAAGCAGGTTATAAATATTGGCAATGTAGAAAGCCCAAGTTCATGGGATTTGATTAATGTTGCCTGAATTAACTATAGGGTAAACTGCTCATAGGAGAAAAGAATGGTAGTCACATGCAGAACCCACACTCATTTCAGTTTTTTTTCTTTTGTACCAGAAATGCAGAAGTCAAAGGTAAAATATAGATTAGAGTAGGTAAATATATTAGATGCACAGCAACAGTCAAAGAAGAACTAACGACCTAAGAAATCATTACTACAAATTTCCAAATTTTACGAGGATACACTTTTGTTTCAGATACCCCAATCAGTGAAAGAAGGGAGTATATAAGTATGGACTCCCAATATTAGTCTATCTCATTCTCTGTATTCTTCCCACTGGTAAAGGTAGCAATGCCAGAATTAAACATGAGGATATAATCATTCCCCAAAATGATGGCAATCTCTTTCAGTTGTTGTCCCAGAATAATCTTAGTGAATTGATTGTGTGAATAATGTTGAAAATGAAATTTTGAAGTGTTTTTCTTAACCTTTTTTCTTTCTTATTAATCTCATGCATCAATAACAATGTAAAGACATGTTTTTACTTAAGATAAGTTAAAAGGGATGGTAGAGTGGTCCTATTAAATCCTGTTGAATCTTTGGACTTTTGGAAAAGCGGGATACATAAAAGTCTTGGATTATTCAGATAAGCTGTATTTAGAAGTGGTAAAAGAGCTATATCTGTTTAATTGGCAAATGGTGCAGGCTAGAGTGCTAAAGAGGGAAGCCTAGCTATGATTAGTCAAAATAGTTTTACCTGCTGACAAAAAATCATTTTAAATTCCTGTACTGCATTGCTTTACATTCTATAGCAATAACAGGAATGATATTATTTAACTGGAACAATGCATAGTAGTTTCCCTATCAAACTGCATAGGAAAATCACCTGGGTCATCTAAAAATAATATTGTATCTGCCCAGACATACTAAATCAGATGGGGAAAGGGTACATAGGTAGAAGCATCTGTTTTCAGAAGCACCTTAGGTGATTTTTGTGTAGTCAGCCTACTATATTTACTCAGATTAGCTCTTGAGGAAAATTTCTTTGTGGCTAACAAGAAGGAATTTCCCTTTAAATATCGTAATTATATGTTCTAATAGGAATTTAATAATAAATTTGAGCTCATAGTTGTCTAATACACAGCATTGCATAACATTTGCAGTGGGTTATTTGAGCAGCGTTACCATGTCATATCAGCAAATTATCTTTATTGGTGAGTTTGATTGGAAGATTTAGCTAGACATAATTCAATACAGAGACAGACTAGGGGATAAAGTTTTGGCCTAGCTTATAATATGCCTTTGGTCTTATTATTTTCTTGACCTATTTCAGAAATACCTTTGTACACATGAAAAAATAGTTATTCTGTTGTCTCATCTACACAAATTCCTGGTCTAAGGAATATACATTTGACCTTGGGAAGCAAAAAGAGGTCATTTAGCAGTGGACTTTTCCAATACTCCCTTGATTTTCTCTCCCTGAGTGTGCGATTAGCACATACACAGTGGACCACAAGCTAGGTAATTAAGTGGAAATTTTTATTAACAGAAAGAACAAAAAGCATGTGAGTACAGACCTCAAGTTCTCTAACTCACTGGGGTTTGAGTGTCTAATCTGTTTATATTCTATAGCACTTATTGGGGGATATTTATTAGAGAAACCACAGTGTGGTTTCACTGTACTATGAAGAAGGGCATATTTTTTAAAAATTAGAATAAAATTAATCAAAGATATACAAGTTCTCTATATAAGAAACTACAAAATATTACTGGAAAATAAATCATATATATCTAAATAAATGGATAGATACTTATTTCATGTTTATATATTGACCATGGCATTATAAACAGGGCATTTCTCCTCAAATTATTCTTTACATTTAATGAAATATAAATCAAATTCTAGCTGGATTTTTGAAGAAATTGACAAGTAAGTTAATTCTAAAATTCATATAGAAATGGAACTAACCAGGATCTGTAGGGCAAAGCTTAAAGAAAAAGAAAAACGGGGGGCGGGGGGATTTATATCACCAGAGACCAAGATCTATAAAGAAGCTATAGCAATTGAGACAGTATGGTAATTAAAAAGCTCACTAAGGGAACAGGTTGCACAGTCCAGAAACGTACACAGTGGAATTTTTCTAATGGATAACTTGTGCTTGGACTGGACAAAACATTTGGAGACTTGTAGTACTGTAATTGAGGGCACTGACTACCATTTCTTTCCTTCCTCTTCTTTTACAGTTCAGAGATGAATTATGGTTTGAAGCCTTCTTCTTTGTCTTTACCTGCATCCTTTTTATATGTATCCTTTTATCTTTATCACATTTTTCCTCAGTAATCTCTTGTACTTCTTATCGTGGCTTTTGAGTCTCAGATGACCTGAATTGATGCTGGGAGCTAAAAAAACATATTGTGTGTGTGCGTTCACATAAAAAATTATCATTGAAGCATACTACTTGTAATATAATATGTTCCAAGTCTGTATATTAAGTTGCACTATATTGAGACAGATCAGGCATTCTTTTTTGTCTCAATCATTAAGATTAAATTTCATTAAAGATCATTAAAGTTCATCAACAGGTGTGTAATATCAGAATGATAATTATTATGTTTGAAATAGATGTAATTAATGAAATTTTAACTTGTGTTTAAAAAGCTCTAAAGGGATTCCCTGGCGGTCCAGTGGTTAGGACTCGGTGCTTTCACTGCCTATTGCCATAGCTCGGGTTCAATCCCTGGTCAGGAAACTAAGATCCCACAAACCATGCGGTGTGGCCAAAAATAGAAAGATAAAAGCACTATAAAACAGCCTTTCATAGAAATATATTATTCTATCCTTTAATTTTCGAAATTATCATAATCTCATTTCCAGTATCTTTCACATCATTACCTGACATTAAGAGAATTACCCTGCTCCATGCTATGGTAGAGGGGACAGAAAACAAAGGTATACATCTTGTCAATGGCATTCTATGTGTCCCATTGATAGGAATGGAATGTTTTGGTAATTCAGTGGTGATAATGGATTTGTATTTGCTTGTTAATATTCTCAAGTACTTCATGCTTATAATAAGAAAGATAACATAAACTGGAAAACTTCTCGAAGTATTTAGGGATACTATATTTGGTTATGGAACAGACAAAGCTTATTTATCTGCAGAGAGTTCAAAGAGAGAATCTAATGTATTCTGTGTTCCAATTATAATGTCTAGTATTTATAAAACATTTTATAGGTTACAAGATATTCTCTCATGGTGTATTAGTCTTCTATGTGTACTGTAATAATTTTACCACAAATTTAGTGGCTAAAGACAATACCAATTTATTATCTCATAGTTCTGTAAATCAGAAGTCTGGCATGGCTCACCAGATTACCTGTTCAGGGTCTCATCAGACCAAGATCAAGGTGTCAGTGTACTGAGGAGCTTCTGGGAAGAATTTGCTTCCAAGGACATTCAGATTGCTGACAAAATCCAGTTGCTTGCGGAAGTAGGACCTACTCCCCATTTCCTTGGTGGCTGTCAGTAAAGTGTCTTCCTCAGCACCTCAAGGCCACCTGCATCCCTTCTCAAATGACCACCTCCTTCTTCAAAGCAGCAAGAGATCATAGAATCATTCTCTTTCTTTGACTGTATCTGACTTCTCTTGCCATTGCCAGGAAAAAGAAAATCTTGGCTTTTAAACTCTCACATGATTAGGTCAGGTCTATCAGATAATCTCCCCATCTTAAGGTCAACTGTGCTATATAACAAAACATAATCATGAAAAGACTATCTTTTCTGCATTGTATATCCTTGCCTCCTTTGTCATAGATTAGTTGACCATAGGTGCATGGGTTTATCTCTGGGCTTTCTATCCTTTTCCACTGATCTATATTTCTGTTTTTGTGCCACTACCATACTGTCTTGATTAATGTAGCTTTGTAGTATAGTCTGAAGTCCAGGAGCCTGACTCCTCCACCTCCGTTTTTCTTTCTCAAGATTGCTTTGGTTATTGGGGGTCTTTTGTGTTTCCATACAAACTGTGAAATTTTTTGTTCTAGTTCTCTGAAAAATGCCATTGGTAAAAAATACGGAATGCTTCACGAATTTGCATGTCATCCTCATGCAGGGGCCGTGCTAGTTCCAATGTATTAGTCTTTTTTGGAGCTTTCAGTTGCTGTGTAAGAATCCCACCCACCCACCTGGAGAGGCCACAATGAGAAACTCGGACTACATGGAGAGAGAGAAAGGACCAGACATTTTCATCCTTTCAACCTTCTTGGCACAGTCCATGCATGTGAGTGAAGCCATTAAGAACACTTCAAGCCAGCTCAGCTTTCAGCTGAATATCACCAATTTACAACTGTCCAGCTGAGCTTTGCCTGGAATCCAGCCTTGCCCTATTTATTGATCCACAAAATTGTGAGATATTATCAAATGTGTGTTGTTTAAGTCACTAAATTTGGGAGAAGTTCACTATGCAACAAGATATAATTGGATATCTGTTAAATATCTTAAGGAGGTAAAGTACCAATCATCTTTTAGGCTCTCAAGAAATCTTTTTTGAATGAATACAATTTAATCCTTATAACTTCATTTTCAATTCACACTTGAAGAATTTGAAGTTTTGAGACAGAGGTCAGCAAACTAAAGCCTCTGAATCAATATTCTATCCCTTCATTTTCTCCACATGAGAATACTTTCTCTGAAGTATGAAATGAATGGTTAAATCCAGTTTAATTGTATGACAACTTATCAGAGGTTTTGGGGTGTAAATTGCCTAAAGCTTAACCTAATTATTCAGAAAACATGGTCAATGCGATATTCCTTAGTGGCAATATGACTTAAATTTTAGGCCTTTGGAAAAGAGGAGTAAATAGAATAAGATAGAATCTAAAGAGCTAAAGATATAAAGTATCAAGAAAGGTCATGGTAGTTGTGTTCATTACAAGTTTAAAAGTAAAAAAAAAAAAAAAAAAACTTCATGAACCTAAAAATTTCTTCTTATAGATTTTCTGGCTTTGTCAGAAGTTACAAGTCATCTGTATTGCAATGTCATAGGAATTAGAATAATAGTAGTGAATATTTTAAAGTCCAAATAATTAGAAATGGACTTAGGTCTTTCAGATTAAATTACATGAAATATGCCATTTTCCATGCTTACTGTTCAAAACGTATTAAAACTAAGACATATAGCACCTTTTTTATACCTTATTATGTATACCCTAATAATTAGTGCTATTTCATTGAATTATTCCCTGATTCTCTCCTGCTCTCTCCTCAGTTGCTAAACCAGATGTTCTACCTCTCACAGACAAAATATTTCATTCTCCATAATCTCTCTTTATAAACTGCTTCTATGGTTAGTGATGGTGTAAATTTAGAATCTGTAATCACCCGTCAGGGTCATCACCAAGTGATTTATACATATATAACATATATACCTCATATATATGATACATATATATGATTTATATATAATATATAAATACAAATACATAACTGATATCTATATCTCCTATATATGTATTTGTCATGGAACCTATTGGTTCTGTTTCTCTGCTCTCTCTATATATAAATACACATGCACACATATATAAATGTTTAAAAACAGAGATGACCCTCCATAATATGGGTAGGATTTATCCAATCAGTTGAAGTCTTTAAGAGCAAAAACTGCATTTTCCTTTAGAATAAAGAAATTCTGCCTCGACTATAACATAAAAATCCTGCCTGAATTTCCATACTGCTGCTTTGACCTACAGAGTTCAGACAATCATGTGAGTCAATTCCTCAAAATAAATCTCTTGCTAATATATATATTAGAAATCTCTCTAATATACTATATATAATATATATATAACATCGATTATAAATATTAATCACACCTACAAAATACCTTCACAGCAACATCTAGACTACTATTTGACCAAATAACTGGTACCATAACCTAGCCAAGCTGAAACATAAAATTAACCATTGACAAGAATCAAGATTATTACTTATCAACCTCTTTAAGAATATGTACCTGAATACAATCCTATGCAGAACAAATTTTCCTGTATTTTGTACCTTATAGTTGTATTATAACTAAATTTATGTCCTTATCATCTTCACTCTACAAAAACACCAACTCCTTGATAGTAGGTGCTTAATGTTGTCATTTTTATATCCACAGTGCATAACATAGGACCAAATACCTACTTAATCCACAAAAATTCATTTAGCAAATGATACAATTGTTAAGACATCATATGTTGGTACTGAAAGTGCACTAGTTTCTTATAAATGGAATCCGTGAAAGAACAAAATTATACAAGATTTAAAGAGAAAAGATGCTAATATTAAACATAATTTTCAACTGAAATACTTATAATGTTCAATAGTGAAATTTCCAAGATTTAGGAGCCATCCTGCATATGTGTTTAGTATGTCAGTAATAATTATCTACTACTTACAGTATTGCTTACTATAAGCATCTCCTAGTTGTAATTTTATATGACAGTGGCAGATTCTACCACATTAATACTAACAGATGGTAATTACAAAATGAATGAAACAGATTGTTAGTACACCACCACGTAGATTGCACATAACTGTTATAAAATTAATCATCTAATGACTCAGATGAATTGCATCTACATTAGCAATTAGATATTTGAATCAACATTTTGGAACAAAAACAATTGTACAGTTGGAAATGCTTGATTAGTTGGACGTGGACTCATTTCAGTAGGTTCAGACACAAAATATTTACCACAGCAAGCTAACATCTGGTAAGGGAAACTAGGCAAACCTTACCCAGGTCCAAAACAGAGTAACCACAAGTTTTATTATAAGCCAGACTGAAAAGTGGTCAGTTTGTCATTGTGTGTGTGTGTGTGTGTGTGTGTATGAGTGTAATTCTTACACCAATTTGTTATAATGGTTCAATTCATAAAACCAAATTATTCATAATTTTGTGTTAACTATTATGGAAAAAATGTATATATGAAAAAAGTTACCAGATTTTATTTTACATCATTCATAAATATTAAAGATCAGACAAGAAAATTAACTCCTTTGTATTCTGTTTTACTACTCTCTTTTATTACTAAAGTTAAAGGGGTATAAAAATATTTGTTGTGTTGTGTTTGAGACATAGCATTTTAAAATCAAATCCTTTATATACCTAGTGATTTTCTTTCAGGTGGACATATTCAGTGTGAATGCACTTTCAAAAATAAGTATTTACAAATGTGGGAGATATAAAAATATGTGATTTGGATGTAGAAAAGCCTATGGATGAGTAATGTGTATGAATTGTACCAAAGTTTTACAGTCCCTTATATCACATTAACTGTTCATCTTTTAATAGCTCTGTTCTTTTCCTGCGATGTTATTAGTGAGTAAGAAATAAACAATGGGTGGGGTATAATTTAGTGGAACTTATGTCTGTTTATTGATACAAGTGAGAGAGTTTCAAACCCCTAAGATCAGCCCCTGTTCCTATTTCTACGCACAACTGTATATTACCACATTTAGCTACATATTAAAAGCTAGAACATTTAATTTTTGCTTTTTAAGTATACTTTCTTAATACATGAGACTTTTTTTTTAAGCTCCATAATAATTACATTGTGTTTTATTGCGGTAAGTATTTCCCAAAATCTAGCAACAAGTTTAATACAATAGAATGATTGATATTTTCTCAAATAAATGCCTTTTAAATTAAGTTCAAGCAAACTGAAGTCTAGACATGTGCTTGCAGAATATCAATGATCCAAAATTATTGATCAGGTAACATTACTGAATGTCTCGTACTTTAATTTTTGAAAACTAGAGTATGTCCTAATTATTTTCTGATTGATCTTGAAATTTTATTTATAAAATTGTATAATTCGCAATACTTGTAAACATAGAACACCTGAGCTCAATATTCCTTTATTTTAAAATTTGCAAAAACTCAGCTCTCTGTGAGTACATGCAGCATTTAAACTTGAACAAACAAACCCTATTTTCTGATACGTGATAACTGTGCCTTTTCAACATCATAATCATTAGTTTCAACGCTCTCCAGAGCATGAAGGATTTGATCACAGTACTAAACTTTTCATCTCATCTCAAACAGAGATACCCATTTGAAGTGAAGATGTTAATTCAGAATAGTAAAACAACATCTTCACCTGCAGTTAAAGAAAATGTTTAGTTACATCAACAATTCTTATGAATTTCTGGAGCCAAATTTCTCTATTAGTCTCATCTATCATATGTTTCTTTTCAGTAAAGCTAAAACTCCTTCCTACTGAAACAGTTTAGCAGAAAAAGTCAAGCTTAAAATGCAGTTTCAAGAGTGCAAGAACACTGAGACTAATTGTCTGATAAAGAAAGCAACCATAATTGGGGGTCTGAAAATTAATAATGGTTGCAAACAAGAAATATATAGATCCTTTAAAAGTGCCATCACACGGGGCCTCCCTGGTGGCGCAGTGGTTGAGAGTCCGCCTGCCGATGCAGGGGATACGGGTTCGTGCCCCGGTCTGGGAGGATCCCATATGCCGCGGAGCGGCTGGGCCCGTGAGCCATGGCTGCTGAGCCTGCGCATCCGGAGCCTGTGCTCCGCAACGGGAGAGGCCACAACAGTGAGAGGCCCGCATACCACAAAAAAAAAAAAAAAAAAAAAAAAAAAAAAAAAAAGTGCCATCACACGAAGGGGAATCGGGAATAGGAGAAAACAGAATCAAGTCTGTTTTAGCAAGATTAGGAATCAGACATATCCATGTGGTAAGGTAGAGCTTTATCATTCACATTGGCTGGAGAAGAAAAAAGCCCACAGATTAAACCACCCCCTCTGAGGAGATGAACTGAAGGTCCTGTATACTTAAATGGCACTGCCATGGTCCTCTGTGTTCCCTTCTGTCATTAGCTTTCAGAATAATCCCTGGATTCTCAGACTACTTCCTTTCCCTAGAGTCACCTCACATGAGCACTATGATTACATAATGCACACATCAGGAAATGCTCTCTCTCTCTCTTCCTATCAATATTCTGATAAATTCTGGAGTCTTCAGATAAAGAGCAAAAATGTAATTGCTTGAATAAAGCAGAGTGTTCAGTGCTTCACTATGACTAAGCTTGAATTTTTATGTTGTATCTGGCATCTTCCTTTCAAAACAGTTATGTATATAAACAGGAGGATGAATACTTCTAAAATATATGTGAAATATTTAGACACAAACTTTACGTGAGATACTTTTTAATAGATATAGTAATAAATGCATTTAGTAAAAACCAGTGTGGGTTATTAATAGAGTGCTATGGAAAATATTAGGTGATTATTCATCAATAATAAGAATCACATCTTCCCTAGAACACTATTAGACTGTATTTTCTAGCCCTATTGCATCTATTTGGAGTCATGTACCTGGTTTTCACCAGGGGAAAATGAGTACAAATGATGCATGTTCCCCCCTACAGACTGAAATGGTTAGCAGTGTGTGTGCCTTCTTCACAGGTTCTTTCTTGCTGTCAGATGCAGCTCCCAAATCCCAAATATTTAAGCACTAGAATTGATAGAAAAATTTTCCCTCTGAAACACAGTTTGGAGCAAAGATCCTTACTTCCTTTTCCATTTGCCCTACCTGGAAGGCGATGTGAGGGAAAAATAATCATTCTTCTGTAAAAGCCCCTAAGATTTTGAATTTGATTGTTACAGCATTTACCTTAACAAATATAATACATCAAAACTGAGTGTTACCAAACAAAAAACAAAATACCCCAAAATATATACTGTTCACTTAGTAGTTGTTTAGCATTTGGAGAGGAAGCTGACATAGAGGCTGGAAAGCAGCAGCTTTGTGTTATTGAGAGAGCTGCTTTTGTTGTGCTGCTGGCAATGTTTCCTTCCAGCCAGTGAGAAAGTCCACGATAGCCTGCTGGGTGATGAGACACATTTAGACATTGCTCCAATTGACACAGCTATTCAGAGGATATTGCAATAATGTTTTCCACCTACACCACCATCCTGCTATCCCCCAGAGAGTGGAGTAAGACCACTTGAGACTGGCCAGAGCCAGATGAGATTGCCCAAATAAGAAAATCTGTCTTGTCAACCCATAGCACTGTAAGAATTAATACCAAATTCTTGTCTTAAGCCAGTACATTTTGAGATGATTTGCCATTCAGCAAGAGAAAACTGGCACGAAATTTGATGTGAAGAGAGAGGTTCTGCCTTAATAAAAATATAAACTACGTGGCATTGGCTAGAACTGTGTCGAGGCTGGAAATATGGAAAGAAAACAGAAAAGGGTGGAAACATGATGTTCTAATTTTTAATAGTCCTGGATAAACAGTGTTTTTTTTTTTTTTTTTTTTTTTTTTTTTTTTTGACGGGTTGGAGAAACTAGAACTACTGGAGTAGTGGCAGAACAATTAGCAAAATGGTGGTCTGTAGTAATGTCGAAAATAGAAAATACATTTAAAGTACTTGAGCATCTGACGTAATCAGGCAAGATGTTATAAATGTCAGTTGGTTGAACCTAGAGTCTGTGATAAGAGAGATGACGTAATGAAAAAAATATGTTTAATTTGTAAGTAGCCTTTAAAGGAATTAGAGAAGATCCAGCTCTTGCTAAATACTGTTCTCATCTTCAGTCTCCTCTGCTGATGAAGATTCACAAAGTGAAATGAGATCTGGTATCAAAAATCAAATCAATGCTTTAACTCTAAGAATCCCTATTAAGACCTCTGAAAGATTTAAAGAAGTCGCTAGTAGTCATTCTCAGCTTGATAAAAAGGGCTTCTAAGAATTTTAAGGCTGTTGTCTCTCAGTAGCCTGACATAAAGACCAAAGTAGAGAGATATATTATGGATGTGGCTTTTGACACATGGAGTGGACTCACATCAGATGTACAGGAAACCCATAAACTTTTAATAAAGTTGTACTGACAAAAGCACTACTGGCTTGGAGTTAAAAGAAGACAATTACACATTAAAAAAAAAAGGAAAAACAAGAAAAAAGAACTTTGCATTTCTAACTTTCTATTGTTCAGAAGCAGACTGAGAAATCAAATATGGGCAAGTTCTTATTAAAAAAAGGAATTTTATCTAAGTGGAAAGAACTTGGATCAAAGAAAACTTAAAGAAGTACAATATATAATGATGAACTTGGGAGCCACTTTCATGAAACAAAACTAAGTGCTCATCAAGGAATATTTTCTCTTCTAAGAGGAGGAAGAACTGACAACAATTTGTTTGCCTGAGATTCAGAATTACCATGGACCGCTGATTTTCATGTTCTTTCTGTTCTTCCAAACCCTTCTGAATGGCACTGTCATTGCAATAATCCTATTCCTATTTCAATGTTGTATGTTGTGTAACTTTGTGGGATGAATTACTTGATTATATAGTCCACCATTATCTGTCAAGAGAAAGCCACATTTACCAGTATTGGTAAGCTTATTGAGCAATTTCCATTTACTTCTTATGTATATACACTGCTGCAAAATCTCCAAGTTTCTTTTGCCACCAATTTATTTCAAGATTCTTCTAGTCAGAAAGAAATTCAACTTTTTTTTTAATGGTCTGAAGAGAGTGAATTTGAGGCAATGTCTGGAAATAGTGGTTCAGTCCCCTTTGGTTTAAACTAACAAGTGACACTTCAATATCTGTAACTTTCCCAAACTGAATGGTGTTGTCTTATCATGTAATAAGTTCTTCATTCCTGGAAGTGTTCAAGCAGAATCAGGATGATGTCCTCAGAGGTATATGGGACAGAGAAAGAATTGGATGAAATATAGAATGAAAAATAGAGTTCATCTTAACTTCTAAGCATGATTCGTTGAGAGTGCTGCCTGGAGGACTGTTGAAGAGCACTGGGAAGCCAAGTCCATGATGTTCACAGCAGGAATCCTATGACCAATAGCCAATAATTTTCTTGGGAAAGAAAAAAGTAGTGAGTGACAGCACATTTAAATGGCCTTTAGATCTAATTCAAATTCTATAATTATAGTAAGTAATCTCTTATATACAGCTTAAAAATATTCAAATGTTGATTCATCACAGGAATGAGTTATTACAAATTATTTGTAATATTATTGCTCATTGAATATATCACTTTTTAAATAGGAGCAATAGACCCGAACACAGACTTGAAAAGCTGTTAGGAGTTAATGAAAAACTAATTAAGCTTTCTTGTTGACTCTAAATTGATCTACATACTATATTTCAAAACTGGTTATTACACCAAGATGAAAACATAGAGATCATATTTAAAGCATGCAATGTTGTATTTGAAACAAAGAATGATAACTTTAGTGCTAAATCACATTTTTAGGTATATAAGTGTATCTGAATTGATAGCATTATTTTAGAAGTTCTTCACTATGATTTACAAATATGTTTGACTTTCTCTTTTAAGTAGTAAATTTCATTTGGAATACGGAGCTTTTCAAGAGAAAGTAAAAAACTTGCTAATATTAATGTTCTTCAGGCAATAAATACCCTTGAGACTTCCTTAGTGGGAAAAGGCTGCTGAAAAAAATCTATTGACTTTCAAGAGAAGTTGATAATTAACCTCTTGGCAGTTTCCTCCAAGCTATTCTGTTAGTCTCAGCACAACAATAGTAACTTAATTCTACAGAGATTAAATAGGCTTTGGACCAAGATACTTTGAAATAATAAATTTAGTATTCCATGTTTATTAAATGTAGCTATTAGGACTGACATAAAATGAGATTTTATTCTCCTGTTCTTATATTTTATAGTACTGGATTTGTTGGTTGAAAAATTTGGGAAAAAATGCTTTCATCTTATATATTGAATGTACTATATAAGAATTATTGAAAGACACAAAAGTTCTTGTTGACTCCCCTTGACATTTAATATATTACAAATATCCTACTGCTCATATCATAATATTAAATTGAAAATCAGATTACAGAACACTAGATAGTATGATCCAAAATTATAAAACACATATTATAGATGGTACTTAGACTATTTAATTAAGACATAATTTTGAGAAAGACATTGCACTAAGAATAAAAATTATCAATATTAATCCTATGAGGTAAAAAATATTATTTAAATTATGCAAATAAAATGAAGCACGGAGCAGCTGAGTAAACTTCCCAACCTCACAATTTAGGTAGAGAAAGAGACTAAGACTGAAGGATAGGCAGGTTAGCTCCAGAACTTATGCTAATATCTACTGTAGACAGTTGGCTGTTTATACATGGAAACCTGCAGAGAACTGTAGTTTTTTGGAAGCCTTCCTTACTTTCTGGCACTGAAACATTTTCCAGGTTCATCTTGTATATTTCCCACCACTGTTCTACAATAAGTCATATCTTCAAGAAGTCCTTGCTTCTTAACTATCTATTTATATTAAAAGTTAGTTTCTCATACACAACGCACAGTGGGTCTTGGTTTTGTATCCACTCTTACAATTTCTATGTTTAATTAGTATATTTAGACCATTCACATTTAAGGTGATTACTTACATAGTTGCATTAGTATCTACCACAATTGCAACTGCTTTCTATTTGTTCCATTTGATTATCTTCCACTTTTTCTGCCTTCTCTGGTTTTAATTGTTTTATATGCTTCAATTTTGTATTCTCTTGACATACGCATTACAATTTTCTTTTTAGTTGTACATTGTGTGTGTGTGTGTGTGGTTGCCCTAGGGTTATAACCTAATAACATAGTATTCTCAATTCCTCCCTCCAACCCCTTTGACATTGCTCTAATTCATTTCAATGATTCATAAGTTATAATCACTCAATGCATTGTTACTCTTCTTATTCTAAAAAAGATTTAACCTTTAAGTCAATTAAGAATAAGAAAGATAAAAGATTTATCTTAATTTCTTTTATTCTTTCTTTTATCCTCTTTCGTTTTGTATGTTAGAACCAGGTGTCTGACTTATATCATTGGTCTGCTATAGGATGGATTTCTTTTAATATTTCTTGCAGCACAGGTCTGCCGGCAGTGTCTTGAATGTGTTTCTTTCTCTTTTTTTTTTTTAATTTTTGGCTGCATTTGGTCCTCTTTGCTGCATGAGGGCTTTCTCTACTTGTGGTGAGTGGGGGCTACTCTTCGTTGCGGTGTGCGGGCTTCTCACTGTGGTGTCTTCTCTTGCTGTGGAGCATGGGCTCTAGGCATGTGGGCTTCAGTAGTTGTGGCACGCAGCCTTAGTAGTTGCGGCTCGCAGGCTCAGCAGTTGTGGCACACAGGCTTAGCTGTTCCATGGCATGTGGGATCTTCCCGGACCAGGGCTTGAACCCATGTCCCCTGCATTGGCAGGAAGATTCTTAACCACTGCGCCACCAAGGAAGCCCCCTCTCCTTTGTTTATGAATGGAACTTTTGCTGGATATAGAATTCTAGTTTGGTGTTCATTTTTCTTTCAACTCTTTAAATATTCCACTACATATTCCACTACACTTCTTTTTACGTACATGGTTTATGATTAAATGTTTCCTGAGATTCATATCCTTGTTCTTCTATTGTCTAGGTGTTTTGCCTTGGTGTTTTTTCTCTACTTTCTTTCAAGATTTTCTCTTTGTCATTGTTTTTATGCAGTTTGACTATAATATTCTTAGATGTAGTTTTTAGTATTTATCCTCAAAAATGTTCTTTCATTTTTCTAAATCTCTGATTGGTGTTTGTCCTTAATTTGGAAAAGTTCTTGGTCATTGTTACTTCAAACATTCCTTGCAGTCCATTCTGTCTTTCTTCTCCTTCTGATATTCCAATCATGCCTATGTTGCACCATTTGAAATAGGATAACAGTTTTGGATATTCTGATATTTTCTTATCATATATTTTTTCTCTTTGCAATTTAGTTTGGAAATTTTTATTGGTCTATTTTCAATTTCATTGATTTTTTTTCCTGGCTGTGTCTAACCCATTAATGAGTATTCCATTTTTATCATAACCTTTTGATTCTTAATTTTTTTTTTGCTTACTTTACTCATCAAAACATTTATGTTGGATGTGGTTTAAATCAAATTTTAAAAAGTGGATAAAATTGAGATTAATTAAAAAGAATGCGTCTTTAGTCTATTCTCTATTTTTTTCTGTTAGACTTGAAAAGGCATAATTTAGGGACTTCCCTGGTGACAGAGTGGTTAAGAATCTTCCTTCCAATGCAGGGGACATGGGTTCGATCCCTGGTCCATGAAGATCCCACATGCCACGGAGCAACTAAGCCTGTACGCCACAAATACTGAGCCTGCGCCCTAAAGTCTGCGCACCACAACTACTGAAGCCCAGGTGCCACAGCTACTGAAGCCCAGGTGCCTAGAGCCTGTGCTCCACAACAAGAGAAGCCACTGCAATGAGAAGCATGCGCACCACAACCAAGAGTAGACCCAGCTCGCCACAACTAGAGAAAGCCCGCGTCCAGCAATGAAGACCCAACACAGCCAAAATAAATAAATTAAATAAATAAATTTTAAAAAGAAAAGGCATAATTTATTCCAAATGAGTGACTGTGTTGGTGTAATGTTCTAGCTCGAATTACAGGAAAATGGCATAGAGGCCCTTCTCTTTAATTTTTATAAATCTTTAAGAGTTTAAGGCCAACATTTCTGTCCTTGTTATATCAAACAGCTTTTCAACTTATAATATTATCCCACACACCACTTTGAAAAGAAATACAATTCAAATACTTGAATAAAATATTTACTTAAAATAAATCTGGACTCTATGTGGATTTTGAGAAGTTAGATACAGCTAAATTTTACAGAAGCTCTTCCTGGAATATCTGGTGAAGCATAAAGAGTAATCCACTCTGAGATCGAAAAGTTGCACACAGTTAAATTAGGCTGGACTTGAAAAAATGCTCTTTTGTTTCTCTTCCACTTTGATACCATTTCTGTTCCTATGTTATTTTTTATAAATATGTGGAAACTGTATGTAAAATTAACAGTAGGAACTTGGCATTTCATAGTAATAAGAAGACAAAAGTTGTATTATATTCACACTACGTTATTTTTTTCAATCTTTTCAGCAGAGTTCCATTTTCAGTCATAACTGGAATATAAGTATGTTTGAGTAAAGATATTATCCTTCTTTTCAGTGCCACTTCCATTCGCCCACGACTTGACATTCAACTGTGGATACAACAGAGTCGGCATAGACCACATTAAAGATGATATTTTGCACTGCAAAACATTTCCACAGGTCTAAGAGTCAAAAGTAAATTTATTTACTAGGTTTCTTTCCTTGTTTCTTTCTTTCTTTCTTTCTTTCCTTCTCTTTCTTTTTGACGACTTCAATATAGGTATTCCAAGTCTATGTATATAGCATATTCACACACAAGCTGTGCAACTTCATTTACATTCTTATTGAGTTCAGAAAGAAAATACCAGGTGTGCACCAAAATGTACTTAAAGCTTTCTATTTTACTGTCAGCACAAAGATTTACAAACATATCTCCTCACAAATATGCACATGCATAACTCCATGCAGGGCAATAAGTTAGGTATTAAAAATGCTTAATGCAGTCTTTGTGCAATATGATTGTCCCCTCCAGTATTCTGTCATTTTCCTTCATACAAGATATGAAAAAACAAAAGAAGTAATTTTCTCAAAGGGATACTGGGTATAAAAATTACATGCTTCAACTTCTTGCAATCTGGTTTCAACCTGTATTTTAACAGACAATTGAAAGTCCTTTGCAATTTGGCTTCAATCTATATTTTAACAGACATATCTATCAAGTATTTACTTAATGTAAATGATCATATTAAGGATTTGGGGCTGATAGTGGTAGAAAATCAATAGGACCCTTTTCTTGCCATAAGGATCATTTACTCCAATTAAAACAGATATAGGAACCCTTCCATTATTATAAGAATATATAATTTAAATAATTAATATTTAAATGGTACTTGTGGGAGTACAAAAAATTTTAAAACAATTAATTTTGGCAGAAGAATACCAAGCAAGGCATTAAGTAGGTGACTCAATCTGGGCTTTGAAGATTAGAGAGAAGTTAGGGAAACAGAGAAGGAACACAGCAGGCCACGTCCAAAATCAAAGAAATAATGGCATTAAGCTGTGTTATTATGTGTTCTGATTATAAAAATACCCTGAATTGTCAACCGTGGCTATCTGTGAGATGCATGAGAATTTGTGCTGTATCAGTGAATAAGTACATAAGAAAGATGTATGGCAGCCTATATCAAAGGCATTTAATATGAGCAGAAATCTACTCTGGGCTTATCCCATCACAAATTCCATAGCCACTAAAAGGGAGCTAAAATATAACATATTAAACACATACACCACACAAAGATAAAATATAAATTCACATCACACATCACATACACACAGAAATATATAGGCTTTTTCTTAAGTGCTTGTCATTTGCCAATCACTCAGTTAAGTTGTATACATTCAATATCTCATGGAATCCTCTTCAGAACTTTAGGTAGTCAGTATTTATGTTTGTATTTCATTTTCAAGTTAGTTCAGGATCAGGAAGTTTACATAACCTGCTCAAAGTGTGTAACAATAGATAGAATCAAGCTTTATTCCCATGTGAATCTGTAAAACGGGGATGGAAATCCCTTACACAAACAACATTAATGAAGATTAGTTGATTCAATGTGTATAAAATACACATAAATATCTGGACATAGTAATTATTTCCTTTTATTTAGGATTCCTGATAGATCTAATACAGGATTTTAGTGGGAAAATATTCAACTACACATAAGAAGATACAACTAACTGACCCAGTTAGGAAAAGTTGTCTTCTTTGCTATAAAGAATATACTGAACTTCACTGGAGAGAAATAAAGAAAGGGAGGGGTGGGATTTCCAGAATGGCAGAGTGAGGGACTATAAACATGTGCTTCCTCATAAAAACAACAAAGGCATTGGCAACAAATTGTCAAAGTCAAGACTTTCAGAACTCCGGAAATTAACAAAAGTATTGAAACAAACGGGCATGTTTCTTTGAGAACATCTGCTGAACTTTATTAAGAACAATAGGATTTGTGGCAATATAGCTTGGCCTAATCCCATTGCCATTTCTCCAGCTCTGTAGCAGCCTTGAAAACTTTCAAGGAGCATAACCATAGTAACTGAGAAAATAAGCAGCCTTGTAACCACAGGTTAGGGCAGATCAGATTTGGGGTTCCTCAAAAAGTTCAATACCTGGGGGCTTCCCTGGTGGCTCAGTGGTTGAGAGTCCGCCTGCCGATGCAGGGGACGTGGGTTCGTGCCCCGGTCCGGGAGGATCCCACATGCCGCGGAGTGGCTGGGCCCATGAGCCATGACCGCTGAGCCTGTGCGTCCGGAGCCTGTGCTCCGCAACAGGAGAGGCCACAACAGTGAGAGGCCCGCATACCGCAAAAACAAACAAACAAACAAAATGTTCAATACCTGGAGCAAATCCACTATCTCTGACTTGTCTGGCAGCTCCCTAGAAAAGTCTCAGTTGCAGAATGATGTCATGATTTGACCTATTTAGGAGTTTACAGAGTTTACATCAAGGGAGTAGCCCTATCTCCAGGGTCTTTGTTGAAAATAATGATTGAAAAACATTTTAAAAACACATCTCCCTAAAGCTATGATACATGTTGGGGCAAAGAAGAGGCTGGTCAAAAATTTTAAAGGAATATCTAGGGAATGAGATATCCATAAGGGGCTTTGAAAAGCTCTGAAATATCACAAGACACCTAAAGACAGTGTAAGGGTAAAGATGTATCGAGACCCCTACAGATGGGAGATAGCCCAAATTCTCACTTGTGGTTGACCTTGAGGTCCTATATGAGCAGGAAGCAAAATTTAAGGGAGAATTATAAACTGCATGAGCATTAAAGTCATGCCCAAACATAGACACAGGCCCTCAGGCAAATAAGCAGAAGATTTATGGTTCAAGACATTAAAAACAAATCATTAGTAGCCCTGCAAGTTAACTGAGCAGAGACATCAGTGGCCATATGTGACAACGAATGCAGAATTTAAAGAATTAGTCCAAAATGTCAAAACTATAGAGACAATAAATAAAAAGATCTGTGGTTGCCAAAGGTGCGGAGGTGGGGAGAGATGGATAGGCAGAGCACAGTGGATTTTTAGGGTAGTGAAAATACTCTGTATGATATTACAGTGATGAATATGTCATTATGTTTTGTCCAAACCCAATGTAAAGTACTAAGAGTCAATGTACAATACCAGTAGCGAAACCTAAGATAAATTTTGGATGTTGGGTGATTATGACTTGTCAATGTAAGTTCATCCCTGGTAAAAACTTGTACCATTCTGATGAGTGATGTTGGTAACAGGGAAGGCTATGTATGATGTAGGGCAGGGGATACACAGGAAATCTCTGTACCTTCCACTCAGTTTTACTGTAAACCAAAAACTGCTCTTTTAAAAAGCCTTTAAAAGAAAGGAATTAGTCCTGAAAATTCACTAAGCAAACAAATAGCAGCAAAAATGACACTACAACAACAAAAACGAAAAGCAGCAATAACATAGGCACTCAAAATATCATGCTGTAGTCTCTCAGAACAGAAATTGTGGCATACCTGTTTAACCCAAAAGAAGAGGGTGATTTCTTCAGGAGAAAGGCAGGATATTAGATAATAGACTAAAGTGACGTGAAAAGGAAAGTGGGATTTTGAGGGGTAGGATAAACAAATATGCATTTTAAAAAACCATGTTTTTTGAAATAATGCCATTTGCACCAACATGGATGGACCTAGAGATTATCATACTAAGTGAAGTAAGTCAGAGAAAGACAAATATCATATGATATCGCTTATATGTGGAATCTTAAAAAATGATACAAAGGAACTTATTTACAAAACAGAAATAGAGTCACAGATGTAGAAAACTAACTTATGGTTACTGGGGGGAAAAGGGTGGACGGAAAAATTGGGAGATTGGGATTGACATATATACTGTATATATATACTACTATATATAAAATATATAGTATATAGTATATAGTATATATATAGTACTAAAATACTACTATATAATACTTATAGTAGTAAATAGTAGTAGTACTACTATTACTATAGTAGTAGTACTATTTATAGTAGTAAAATACTACTAAAATACTACTATATATAAAATAGATAATATATAATAAGGACCTACTGTATAGCACAAGGAACTCTACTCAATACTTTGTTATGACCTATATAGGAAAAGAATCTAAAAAAGCGTCGATATATGTATAACTGGTTCACTTTGCTGTATAGCAAAAACTAACACAACATTGTAAATCAACTGTTCTCCAATAAAAATTTTTAAAAATTTAAAAAATCATGTCTTAACTGTTCTTACAGAGGACATCAGAAAACAACTAGGTATTTTATTTGTTATTAGATCTAAAAGTGTGACTGAGGCACAAAGAAACCTAACAGGAAAAAAGGACATTAGAAATTATTGAATGAACACATGTATGTATGGGCCAGAAAGTGAATGAGAAAGGGAAGGAATATATTAACTCAAATCCAGCAAACAGTGGTAGACTTCATGATATAGATAATGAAAAGGTTCTACTTAAGCTACAGGTTGAACTAACACAAATTGAGGCTCTTGAAAGGAGTAACAGCAAGTGAAAATGAAACACTAAGCATATCTCACTAGAAATCTAAGACTCAGAAATATTAGCATAAGTCTTGGTTCAGAAATGTCCTGAGGATGACTCTTCTGATAAATAAATAAATAAAAAGTAAAATTGGGAGGAAGTTTCTTTAAGAGATACATTTCTTTATATATAGTAGTGTGTATATGTTTATGAGTTTTCACAGCAAAGGGCAGTGGAAAAAGACAATGTGGCCAAGTATTGAAGGCCTGCTTACAAGAGTTGATGGTTTGGATGTCACTAAATAGTACTAATTCAGAACTCCAACACTAGGGACAAGTCACTCAAGGCTAAACCTAAATTAAAAGGAATTAAATATGCTGACTATGAAAAACAAAAACAAATTCTAATTTTAGTACAAGTGCCACTCCTTGGGAAAACAGACAGTATTCACAGTTGAAATTTCCCCCTGCATAATAAACAGAATATCTTAATTAGCTGCACATTGGAAGATTTCTTTCAATATCATTTAAAGTCTCAGACTGTATACTATGCTCTCTTAGAATGACTGGTAAAGCTGAACTCGGTATTCATGGATCTTCTCAAATGGAACTGAGTTTTCTACAACCTTATGTTCTGTGGACATAATTTTTCTTGGTATAACTGTCCTAGGGGCAAGGCATTTCTGTATTTTCTAATTTTTGTGAGTGTACGCATGTATGTGAATGTGTTTGTCTGTGTGTTGGAGTAAGAAGGTGTGTTGTAAAAATCTTTTGTGTGCCTTTTCTTTATTTGGACTCTTTAAATGTGATACACAGAAAAAACAAATTCTCTTGTTGAGATCCTGAGGACACTGCTTCCATCATAGTGTGAAATAGCACCCCCTAGCAGTCAAAAGAATTCCCACCTTTATCAAGGTCCTGGAAAAAATATTTGCCTTATAATGATCAGAAAAAAAAAAAAATCAGGATATCTGAATTTTAGGTTTTCATTTCATTGAATTTTTATTAATGCAGTAAAAATTGATTTTGATTGTAATTTCCAGGGTTTTAATTCTTAGGAACTTGAAAACAAATTTAATATTTAAACTTCAATATCTAGTAAGAATTTTAATATATGAAAAACATTATATTCACATTTATGGCTTCTGTACATTATCACAGTTTTATTATTGGCGTTCGTTTACAATGTTATTTAAATTTGTTGAAACACCTCTGATGGGTTTTATGAGATAAAATGATTAGAAAATTTTTCTTTATGTAAAATAGCAAGTTAATTTTCTGTCCTAGATACAGAATGGCTAAGTTAGTTTACTTAATTAATTGTTATGGCCCACTTTGTAGTATTGTTGGGGCAGAAGGAAAATGATCCACTGGTGGTCCTATAAAAGCATCCAGCAAGTTTTGAAAATTGAAGGCTATGAGAGGAGACTTAAGAAAGTAAAAGTGGAAATGTTCCCATACATTGATAATCTTCTCATAGATTTAAGGTTTAAAGTCAAACACAATAGGAGAAAAAAAGGTGGAGAATGGTTAAAAAGAGCACTTAAATTCCTCTCCTCAGGCTGCTATGTGTCAGAACATCCTTGAAGAGGCTCTTCTTTCTTTTTCTTTTAACATCTTTATTGGAGTATAATTGCTTTACAGTGGTGTGTTAGTTTCTGCTGTATAACAAAGTGAATCAGCTATACATATACATATATCCCCATATCTCCTCCCTCTTGCATCTCCCTCACACCCTCCCTATCCCACCTGAAGAGGCTCTTCTGATATGATCTACACCCTGGAGGTGTGAGTTATCCAATTGGTGAGAAGGGGAGACTTGGCTTGAGGTTTTGTATGCTTGACTCTGTGGCCATAGGAGAGATATGAGGTTTTGGGGCGAATAGTTATATTCAGGGGGGTTACTAGCAAACTCACTTGGGCACAGAGTAAGGCCACCTGCTCCAAATAGCTTTATCAAAAATATGAATAATGCATTCAGATGCATCTTCTTGACTCTTGCCCCTCTCTCTCACCTGTTCAACTCAGGGGTGGAAAGAGGGTTATTATTTATTGATTTCCTAAAATCCAGACAGCTGGCATAGGTTTTTATCTAACAAGGAATAGAATTTGTTGAATGAATGAAATAATTACGTTTAGATGACGCCACCATAAAATTTGAAGTGTTCATTCATTTGATGGCCTTAGAGCTATGGTTTTAAAATTTTTGGACCACTGACACCATTGAAGGACTGGTGAATATTTTGGAGTTTTTCCTCAGAAAATACATACTTCTGAATAAAATTAGTCATACAACTTCAGAGATTCATGGGCTCCAGTTTAATAATTGCTTGTTAGAAAAGATTTAAATTGAAGTTCAAGTCAACCTACAAATTAATTTCTATATAATATTGAGCATTCACTATACCTTTTACATTTAAAACTGCATTAAGTCTCATGAGTTACTTTATAATTCAGTAGAAGGTAAGTGACTGGAAAAATTAAATATTAAGCAAATGTTATAGCTGAGTAAAACTGGCATATTAAGACCCAATGGTAAGCAAACGACTCATTTTCACTATTATTCCATATGTATTATTTTAATTTATAAAGTGTCAAGGACTGAAAAAAACACCAATGCTTTAGCATACTGTACATTTCCCATTACTGGAATATCTATGTTTTAAATACAATGAAGAAACGTATATATGATGCAGTGTCTCAACATTTTTAGTTATTTTCAAAGTTCATATACTAAACTCATGCATATGTTATATCACCTTGTGCTAATTCTTCAAAAATGCTTTAAAAGGTAGTGTTATACAAAATTTGATATATAATATAGTGAAAAATATTAACTAAGGGCAAGTAAATTTCTTAACCATGGTAGGCTGATATCAGCTCCCAAAGTTGTATTTATGTTTTAATACCTAGAATATGTAAATGTTACCTTATTTGAAAAAATGGTCTGTGCAGATGTGATTAAGATAAGGACCTTGAAATGAGTATATCATCCTGGATTATTTGGGTGAACTCTAAATGTCATCACAAATATCCTTACAAGAAAGAGGCAGAGGGAGATAAACACCATACATCCAGAGGAGAAGCAAATGGAGACCAGCAGAAAGAGATGTGGCCAGGTGCCAAGGCATGCTAACAGCCACCAGAAGCTGAAAGAGGCAAGGAACAGATTATCCCCTAAATCTCCACAGGGAGAGTGTCCCTGCTAAAACTTGTTTTCAGACTTTGGGACTCTAGAACTGTGAGATAATAAATTTCTGGTACCATAAGCCACAAATTTGTGGTCTTTTTTTTTTTTTTTTTTTTTTACCACTGCTAATAGGAAATAATACAATAGGTAATAACAGTTAAGCATTGATTTTTTTTTTGTAGGTATAGATAAGAGCTTTTTTTACTTTCCTTTAGTCTTTATCTAAAGCAGGTATTGTTCTAAGCATTTCACATGAATAAACTCACATAATCTTCAAAATAAGTGTATGAACTAATTAATACTATTATTCTACTTTTACAAAGGTGAAAACTGATGCAGATAAAGTTAATTACTTTTTCCCCAAAGCTAAACAACTAGTAAACTGCAGAATTGAGACTTGAATCCAAATTATCTGGCTCCAAACTCTATACTCTTAACTACGATACCATGTTGGCCTTCTGAGATTTTAGACTCAAAACCACGGAAATAGATACTCCTCTTTCTTCCATATTTTAGATAATGAAAGGGAAGCAAAAAGAAGATTAAGAAAATCTCCTACTGTCAAATAGTTAGTGATGAAGGTAGGATTTGAATCCATGCAGCTTGACAAGACAATCTGGGTTTTCAATCATTATGCTATCCTATCTCTAAATCAGTTCATTAAATTGAGTCTATTTTCCTATGATATACCCTCCTGAGGAGCAAATTATCTGGGATATATATGAATTATGGTCACATTAAAAAATTGCACAGGTACTCAATAAACATTGACAGAAAATGTCTTAAAAGGTTGCGTTATAATTTGCAAATATAACTCACAATCATGGATTTTACTCAATATAAATGGATATTTTTACAACCTCTTTGCATTTGAATTTCATAATCAATTTTGAGCCTTTCTATAATGAGAAATGACAAAATAACTCTTAATAATGAGATGACACATTAATTCCAGATACCCTCCTCTCCAAATAAAATCTATTGTATTTAGACATCTCTTTTCAGTAGCAAACAAAATTGAAGAATTTATTAGAGAATTCCCTATCAATTAAATATCTGGTAAATTTTAGAATATATGTGCTATTATAAAATAAGATGTTTGGAATTCACTGCATAAATAATTAAAAGTTTTCTGTTACTATTTTTTCACAATGACTCAGCAAGTAGCTGAGACCTATTTTCCACATTATTCTTCTTTATATATTGTTAACATACCCCCTCATTAACATCCTACATACGTGCCACACACACCTACACATGCTCACACACATTATAATTTTAGATATTTGGGGAAAATACAAAAGAAAAATATCTACTACACTTTTCCAATGTTGAAATAATCCTACTAAAAGGACCGTAACAACAACAGTAACATAATATGAAAGCAATAATCATATATATATGTAATGTATATACATATGCTTTTAATACAAAGATTCACATGGTGACTTCCCCTGCAATCTATTTTTAGTGTTTTTAGGTCTGTAGGCAGTGGTGTAAACAATTAGTCATATTAGGTCAGCTAAAATAAGTTATTATTTGAGTAGACTACTGAAACAGTTAAATTTTTATCTTTTGGGAGGTTTTGTATTTGTTAAGTACTTTAGAAATAAAATAATGTATCTGTGTCATTTCATGTTATAAAATTGGAATTACATGCATTTAATTTTGTTATCAGTAGTGGTTTTTTTTTTTTTTTTTTTTTTTGCGGTACGCGGGCCTCTCACTGTTGTGGCCTCTCCCGTTGTGGAGCACAGGCTCCGGACGCGCAGGCTCAGCAGCCATGGCTCACGGGCCCAGCCGCTCCGCAGTATGTGGGATCTTCGCGGGCTGGGGCACGAACCCGTGTCCCCTGCATCGGCAGGCAGACTCTCAACCACTGCGCCACCAGGGAAGCCCAGTAGTGGTTTTTAATAACTAGGAGTGCTAAGATGGAAACTGTATTTTCCTTAACTACAGCATTTGACTCTTCTATATATTTTTAACTTGGGACAGCAGTTGCTTCTTTTTCTACAACCTATAGTGAAGAAGCCCTTTCTGGGGTTAATTTTCACTTCCATTTGCAGTGAAGCTGTTGAACACCCTTTATGCCTTGGCATGCTCTCCCTTTTTGATATCTATTTTTCAAACTAACTCTACGTTTCCTCTTCCAACTTTATAAATTCCTCCATTTATTTTTTTAAAGGTTGAGTCCTTTATCTGAATGGGCTTAACTTTTTTCAGTTTTTGTTTATATGCCTTGTCGTTTTGTGTTGCTCAAGTGTAACTAGTGTAATGCAATGAATTTGTTCCCAAATGTTCCCAGCATGTTAGTCCTTGAGGCCTTCCCACCCTCATTCCCCACAGGAACTAACACACCCATACACAACAGTGAGGTGGGCACAGCTGCCCATTCTGTCTCATTCCAATGCTTTAAACCTCGTTGGTGCTTTATATTTATGGGTATCCTTGCTTTTCAGATATCTTTACGGGAAATTTCAGTTCATTTGAATGCTCTTTTAATATACCTACTGAAATAAAGGAATTCTGTTGACTGAAAGGAAGTTGCTTTGGACCAATTGTGCTGAAGCACAGAAGCCTGCCAACATCCTCAGGGTTGCCAGATAACGTAAGGGATGCCCAATTAAATTTGAATTTCAGATAACAAATGTACGTTTTAGTATATATGCCAACTATTGCACAGGACATATTCATACTAAAAAAAGTATTCCTGGTGAATCTGAAATTCTAAATTAACTTGTCCTGTATTTTTATTTGCTAAATCTGGCAGTCTCAGGGTGTACAAAGAAATATTGTCCTTTGTAATATCTAATTTACAAAGTGAAACTTTGGCTGTGTTATTCCAGTGCTGCAGCACACAAAAGTGAATTGAAAGATATACATGAACTAATCCTATGAAATATATACCAGGAAAATAAAGACAAAGATAAATGTAAAGGACAGTAAGAGACTGAAAAATGGAATGAGAACATCTAAATACATCTAACGTGAGAGGCACTGTTGAAAGAGATAATGACTAAGAGCACGATAGGAATGTTTAAGAAAGGCATCCTTAGATTCAGGAAACACAATTTACTCAAGAATAATATATATCCATATCTATACCTCTATCTGTCTATCTATCTATATATGTAAAACAGATGCCACAGGGATGAAGGAGGAGAGATTTAAAATAAATGAAAGGAAAAGTTGAAGACCTACATGATGATGAGTTCAATCATAGGGTCTTCAGATGTTAAGAGAATTGGTAAGACAGTGAAATATTGTGTTTAAAAAGGTTTAAAAGGGCTTCCCTGGCGGCGCAGTGGTTGAGAGTCCACCTGCCGATGCAGGGGACGTGGGTTCATGCCCCGGTCCGGGAGGATCCCACATGCCGCGGAGCGGCTGGGCCCGTGAGCCATGGCCTCTGCACCTGAGCATCTGGAGGCTGTGCTCCGCAACGGGAGAGGCCACAACAGTGAAAGGCCTGCAAAGGTTTAAAAAATCATACTGGCCTTGAATTGTACTCTTAGTTAGCTATCAATCTAGAATGGGACACAAATAGAAAATTGGGAGGAATTTCTAAAACAAATACTAAAGATAGTCTTTAGGAAGAAGAAAATCTCAGAAGGAAGGTCTGAAGTCCAAAAAGGAATCTTTAAAAATAGAATTAGTAAGATTATGATTAAAGATGAGTTCAATTTGACTTTATAAAAAAACAAAAATATATAAAATCTGGGAATGAATATACAAGCTACCTAAGATTTTCAAGAATTCATAAGGAAAAGAATGATTGAATTTAGAGTGCTTAAATTCATTGAAGAGATAACTTAAATCTAGAGTTTAGGTATAAATTGAGGACACATGCTATATGGTTTAAAGTCTAAAATATTAAACAATTCAATACTTTGCAGCCTTGAAAAATGGAGAATTAACAACTACTTTGCCCCTGGTGGGAGAGGCAAGAGAGGGGTAGAAGATTAAGAGGCACAAACTGTTATGTATAAAATATATAAGCTACAAGGATGTATTGTACAATATGGAGACTATAGTCAGTGTTTTGTGGTAACTGTAAATGGAATACAACCTTTAAAAATTTTGAATCACTATGTTGTACACCTGTAACTTATGTAATACTGTACATCAACTATATTTCAATAAAAAATGAAAAAATTCTTCCCATGCATAAAAACTACTGTAATTAATTCAGAATTATGCAAGAAAAGAGAAATGAAAAAGTCATAAATGAGGACACACAGCGTAAGATAAAATGGTAAGAGAGTACATTACTATAAGACAGACAGAGGATGGAAGAAAGGAAGGAAGGGAGGGAGGGAGGAAGGGAGGAAGGAAGATTAGTAGAAGCAAAATCCAGAGAATTAATGGGACTGTGTTCTTCTCATAGACGGAAGTATTAATGTTGGAAAGTAGCAGCTAAATGTATTAATCTGCAACAAGACTCAAAGGGGAAAATAAAGTTGTCAAGGAAAACTTGGAGAAGGTTAATGAACAAAGGGCATTTTTCTTTGCTCTTCTTGTATTTTTCCCCTCTACTCCTGTGCTTATGAGGCTCACACTATAGTGTTAAATAAACGCATTTAAAAAATAAAATAGAAGACAACTTCAACAGTTTTTGAGGGGGACAAATGGTAGCTTAGCTACAAGAGCTCTGGCTGTTACAATCCTGGTGCAGACCACTGCCTCTAAACTGATCTTGTCTGTCTTTATTGGAGAATCATGCTGTAAAAAGTCAATTACTGGATTTATTTTTCTAAAATGATGAAAGGATTTTGTTCTCCAGGACACTGTTATATTATTAACATGAGAAGCAATTAACAACCTACTCCACAGTTCAGCAACTTATGTTATCAAATCATAATGATAAAAGCATGTATGTAGCATCATTTGTTATCTCTTCACCTTTGGATTTGTCTTCAGATTTTTTTTTTTTTTTTTTTTTTTTTTTTTTTTTTTTGCGGTACGTGGGCCTCTCACTGTTGTGGCCTCTCCCGTTGCGGAGCACAGGCTCCGGACGCGCAGGCTCAGCGGCCATGCCTCACGGGCCCAGCTCTCCGCGGCATGTGGGACCTTCCCGGACCAGGGCACGAACCCGTGTCCCCTACATCGGCAGGCGGACTCTCAACCACTGCGCCACCAGGGAAGCCCTTGTCTTCAGATTTTTAAGACCTATAATTTACAGTGGGATATACTATAATAAATAATGGGAAATGAATTTATCTTTATTACTGTTTACTATCAGAAGCATTATAAAGTCTAGTCAATGTTACGAATTCCTGAGGAATATGAATTATTTATCACTTTTAATTTTTTAAAGATTTTTCACTTGGGGATTATAGCTTGAAATGATGTTTTAATGATTTTCAAACTGGCAAAGCCCAAAGCACTTCCATTACTGTTTCTCATGCTTACTATTTCATTCTAATAGCAAGTATTGTCTACATTAGGGATCTGGGTTTGCAAGCCATTAGAAATCCAACAAAGCATTCATTTATAGTCAGAAATAAATCTTGAAATTATTGATATCCCCTATTTGGGATACTAAAATATTTTTTAAAAATCAGGGATGAAAAAGAAAAGACCAGGAAAGAATAAAGGAAGAAGACATCTTGGAATACCAGGATCAAATACCTCATCATATGTTACTATAATTTACCCTTGTGCCAGAGCATTAACTTCTAATTTAATTTCATAAAATTGAATACAAGTGCATAAAACACTTAAATCTTTGCTTATTAACAATCAAGGGACTTCCCTGGTGGCTCAGTGGATAAGAATCCACCTGCCAATGCAGGGGACACGGGTTCGATCCCTGGTCCGGGAAGATCCCACATGCTGTGGAGCGACTAAACCTGTGGGCCACAACTACTGAGCCTGCGCACCTAGAGCCCGTGTTCCACAACAAGAGAAGACACTGCAAGGAGAAGCCCGTGCACTTCAACAAAGAGTAGCCCCCGCTCGCCACAACTAGAGAAAGCCTGTGTGCAGCAACGAAGACCCAACACAGCCAAAAATAAATAAAATTAAATCTTAAAAAAAAAAAATCAAAAAGTTACTTTTTTTCCTAACTTTTTTTTTCACCAACATTAATGTTTACATATCTAAACAGGCTTTGCATAGTTACTCTAAAATCCATATCTATGTTAAAATACACATTTATTTGCTATTCTGTGAATTTTTTAAAGTTCATTTTCCTTTTTAGTAAAAAGTCTTAGGATTAATATATTTTCTATGATGTTCTGACATTATAAGGATTATGGAGAAAGGTTTAGATTTTTTTTTTTTTTTTTTTTTTTTTTTTTTTTTTTTGTGGTACGCGGGCCTCTCACTGTTGTGGCCTCTCCCGTTGCGGAGCACAGGCTCCGGACGCGCAGGCTCAGCAGCCATGGCTCACGGGCCCAGCCGCTCCGCGGCATATGGGATCCTCCCAGACCGGGGCACGAACCCGTATCCCCTGCATCGGCAGGCGGACTCCCAACCACTGCGCCACCAGGGAGGCCCCAAGATTTAGATTAATACTGGGGATCCATTGAATCTTTGAGTGTGTTATTAAAAGATACTATTCCTTAAGTCTGAAGATTAAGTGAAGAACTGGGGTACTTAAATGTTCATTGTATATTTATAGACATTCCCGAATATCAAAAACAGAATTTAAATGTGAATCAGTGTTAGAATCATAATGCCTTAAACTCCTTGGAGTGTGGCACTAAAGAATATTAGCTGGGAAATAACCGTTATCTCAAAAATCATAATTGTTCATGGGGCAAGTGCTTCCTAGCCCCACAATTGTACATGCTTCTTTAAATGGTAGCTTTTAGTTTAGTTTAGTTTAATTCCTTTTGTTCCTTTTGCTTTTTTGGCATGAGTTAATGTTGCCTTTTTTTTGCTCCAGCTCTAAAAGCTCTTCTTAGCCTTATCAAACCCTTTCCCATCATATGCCATATTATTATCTGTAATGATCTAATTAATAGTTAAAGTGCCATTTCCTTTTTGATTTCTCTAATGTGCTCCAAATACTCCACTGTGGCTTGATATTTTTTGCTTTTTAAATTAAAAATGTAATCCAGAGAACTGGTATGATGAATTATATTTGGGTAAATACCAGTCACCAGTCAGCCAAGGTGTTGTTTTAGTAATAATAACAATAGCAAAATAGTAATAGTAATCTTTGAATTTAATATAAATTATGCCGTTTTTCTTCATGAAAACTCTGTGAGATATTACTAACTCTGTTTTGAAAATGTAACGAATAAGACATGGAAAGTTTGTGACTTTTTCATAGATCACACATCTAGAAATTGGTAGAGTTTAGAATTGAATCCAGCCCTTCTGGCTCAGTTTTCTTTCTACAAAACCACAGCTGCTAGCCAAGAAAACACTCCAAGGAAAGCAGCCTTTAAAAACTGAGCCTTTAAATCCATTTTTAATTGGATTGTTTTTGTTGTTGTTCTTATTGACTTGTATAAGTGCCTTATATATTTTGGATATTAATTCCTTATCATATATGTGGTTTGCAAATATTTTCTCTCATTCTGTAGGTTGCCTTTTTGATTTGTTGATTATTTTATTGTCTGTGTAAATGCTTTTTAGTTTGATGTAGTTCTGCTTGTTTTTATTTGCTGATGTTGCTTGTACTTTGGGTGTCATAACCATAAACTTATTAAGACCAATGTCAAGAAGCTTTTTCCCTATGTTTTCTTCTAGGAGTTTTATGGTTTCTTTAATTCATTTTGAATTAATTTTTGTTAGTGGTGTAAAACAGGGTTACAGTTTCATTCTTATGCATGTGAATATCCAATTTTCCAAGCAACATTCATCGAAAGAGATTATACTCAATGGTGAAAGTTTGAAAGCTTTTCCTGTAAGATCAGGAAAAAGACAAAGATGCCCACTCTCACCACTCTTATTCAACATAATAGTGGATATCCTAGCCAAAACAACCAGGAAAACTAACTAACTAAATAAATGTCATACAGATCAGAAAGGAAGAAGTAAAATTTATGTTTGCAGGTGACATGCTCTTACATACAGAAAATCCTAATACTCCACATAAAACCATTTAGAACTAATAAATGGAAACAGTAAAGATGCAGGATACAAAATCAGTAAATAAAAATCAATTGCTTTTCTATACACAAACAACAACAAACTTATCATAAAGAGAAATAAAGAAAACAATTCCATGTGCTATAGTATCAAAAACACTAAAATACTTACGAATAAATTTAGCCAATAAGGTGAAAGATCTGTACACTGAAAGATCTATAAAACATGGATAAAAGCTTTTCACTTGTTAGGACAGAGTGGCAACTTCTAAGCTTCTCACATGCAGACCAGAAGACGGAAGTCCTTGAATTATATTTACAGCTAGAATTAAGTATAGATTCTACTTGTTTAATAATAGCAATCTTTTAACCTCATGACTTCAATACACTTTTATTAAGAATGTAACAACTTTTGAAGCATTACGTTGGAATGCTGGCCAACATATAAGTAAATTAGTATTGTTTGGTTACTCTATTTTTGTGTGTATAATTTTAGCCAAAAATTTTTTTGCTTAATTGTTGATCTATATCCTTCAGTAATAATTATAGGTGGTATTTTTTTAAAGTCATTGCTTCAAATAGCATTTATTAATAATATAATGGTGACCAGCATTATTGAAGAATATTGGTAACTACATAGATTTATCATGATCCCTTATTTTTTCCTAATAACTCCATTTTCAGTATTTTGCCTTTACTTTATTCAAAGCATAAGTTCACTTGTACCAACAAGTATTTATTTCAGTTTAAATTTCCGTGACATCCATATAATTGTTCCCTACATATATTACTTGTTTTCAAAAAATACATACACACACATGCGCGCGCACACACACACACACACACACACACACACACACACACACACACACACACCAGGCCTTATCGTTAACAAATGTTTAATGAAAGAACAAAATACAAAATTATTAACCCAATCAGGTATTTTAAAAAATAGTATTTAAAGTATAACCATTGTTATTAGTCTCTGTATACAGTAGTTTATATCATCAAGAACAGTTTATATAATGAAGAATAAAAAGTTTTCTGAGTTTTAAGTTTATGACTCAAAATGAAGAAATATTTTCTATATTAGTAAATTAAACTTTACTTTTAAAATAAGATTAGGGCTTCCCTGGTGGTGCAGTGGTTGAGAGTCCGCCTGCAGATGCACGGGACGTGGGTTTGTGCCCCAGTCCAGGAGGATCCCACATGCCACAGAGCGGCTAGGCCCGTGGGCCATGGCTGCTGGACCTGCGCGTCCAGAGACTGTGCTCCGCGGTGGGAGAGGCCACAGCAGTGAGAGGCCCGCGTACCACAAAAAATAAAAAATAAAAAAATAAATAAGATTAACCTTAGAAGCTCCTTTGACACCCTAATTTATTTCATATTTTATAATTTTATGATATCAATGTAATCATAAAATGTTTCAATATTACACATGTTCTCCAAAAATCTTTCTTTTTTTTAAGGAGTAGTAACTTTCAAAATCAAATTATTTAGGTCATAGCCTTTTATTTCTAACTTCTAATTCCTCCCATCTTATAGCATTTATTATTTATTTTCCTAAATAAACTTTTTTTTTGGTAATGAGTTATGCATACTAGAACTTAGAACGGGTTTTGTATACCAATATCTCTATGAAGCTCCTCTTACACAGAATATAGCTCTATTAGAAAATAATTGAAAAAGGACCTTGCTATAAAGATAAAAACAATCCTAAAATAATAAAGTGGACTACAGAGGTCATCTATTTAATTGAGTAGTCAAACCATTGAAACCTACAATGAAAACACCTTCTAGTACATTTGATAAATAGTTTCAAAGGGAAAAAGTACAACATAATGCATTTTGTGCTATTTTATCTAGACTTCATTGGGTAGATATATTTATATTACTAAAATGACTGTAAATACAAAGAGATGGTTGAGGAATTTTTTAAATAAAATTGATGTTTTAAAAAATAAATTCATTTAAAAATGAATAAATAATTAGAAATTCACAGTGTTTGCTACCCGGTTAAAGTTTATGTCTATACAACCAACATCATAATCAAACTTTTGCACAAACACAGTTTTAATAATCTGTACATATTATTCTAATTATCTTACAATTTTTAGCTTTAGATAAATATTTAAACATTTATATAAATGTATATATGTGAATATGTACATATGTATTTGTATGTACAAGTATCACTTACAAATATGTCTGGTATAGACTTTCTTCACTTTTCCCTTTTCTCATTTTTGCCTTTAAAATTTTTTTTATTAAATTTATTTATTTTTTATTTTGGCTGCATTGGGTCTTCGTTGCTGCTCGTGGGCTTTCTCTAGTTGTGGCGAGTGGGGGCTATTCTTCATTGCAGTGCGCAGGCAACTCACTGCAGTGGCTTCTTTTGTTGCGGAGCACGGGCTTTAGGAGTGTGGGTTTCAGTAGTTGTGGTGTGTGGGCTCAGTAGTTGTGGCTCATGGACTCTAGAACGCAGGCTCAGTAGTTGTGGTGCACAGGCTTAGTTGCTCCATGGCATGTGGGATCCTCCCGGACCAGGGCTCTAGGCCATGTCCCCTGCATTGGCAGGTGGATTCTTAACCACTGTGCCACCAGGGGAGCCCTTTGCCATTTTTTAAATAAAAAAGATTCTTTATTTAATACTTGTAGACATAAAGATAAAACGTGTAATTCCATTTAGTTTCTCAAAGGGTTTTGCAGGACTTTTATAAAATTACAAAGTGTTATTTGGGAATATTTTATATTTTATTTATATTTAGAAAACTTTTGATTAAACTAAGTTTAACAACAAATCATTCAGTTTCTGGTCTAGTTATAGAAGCATCATTAGAATTTCCCTATATCAACAAGAGTTTGAAGCAAATCCACACAATCACACATAATTTTGAATTATGGATTGCATTATAATACACTCACAATAGGGAGCATAGAAAAGCATTTTCCCCATGAAAATCATAAAATATTTTATCTACTATATATGAAGACATTATTAATAGTATGAAAATTTGCAGAAAGTATTATAAAATGAAACCTTTGTCCTCAAAAGCTAGCAAAGTATACTATGTATACTTGCTTGACAAAGAATGACTTGCTCTTAACAGAGAAAAGGCTTTATTAATCTGGATAAATGTTAGGCATGTGTATGTCTCATTCTCCTGATGCTTGGTAAGTAAATAATGCATTTCTTTACTTTGCAAGGTGTATATATTACCTTCTGAGCACATGTAAATATAGTTTACAAGAGATGTAGTTTTTGCTCAAAAGAGACTTGGGGCAGAAAAACCCACTTAAAAAAATAAAAAGTTTGACCAATAAGAACTGATTCAGCTGCTTTAAAATCCACCTGATGAAAATGGTACTTTTGGGCTTCCCTGGTGGCGCAGTGGTTGAGAGTCCGCCTGCCGATGCGGGGGACACGGGTTCGTGCCCCGGTCTGGGGGGATCCCACATGCCGCGGAGCGGTTGGGCCCGTGGGCCATGGCCGTTGAGCCTGCGCGTCCGGAGCCTGTGCTCCGCAATGGGAGAGGCCACAACAGTGAGAGGCCCACGTACAGCAAAAAAAAAAAAAAAAAAAAAAAAAAGAAAATGGTACTTTTTTTGTGACTAGTGAAGCTACTGTTAGAAAAGGAAACAGATAAGCAAGAGGAAGTAGGAGAAAATAAAATAGTTGGAGGTAATAAGATTATCTGGGTGCAGCACACACTTTTAAAATGACAAGGGTGCTTCAAGTATTTTGCTCAATTTTCTATCCTTTTGGGGAAAGTGATGTAACACTTAGGAAAATCAATATATAAATGTTTTTTAAAAAGAACTGAGATTAATAAAGAGCTCTCAAGAAATACACACAATCACACACACATATTGTGTCAGAAAGAGAATCTTAGTCAATCATTAATCTTTTTAGAACAAATTTCATCTTCTCTTCCTAATTTCCACCCCCAGAAATAAAGAAGAAGGGGAAACTACAATTCTGATTAATTACCTCATAGATAAAATGTAAAATGGGAAATGAAACTATTGTATATAAAACCTTATCATGAATTTTATTGTGAATTTTGAGCTTGAAGAGATATTTCATGATTTAAGATAATTATATTATGGAATATAGGCAGATTTTAAACTACTTTAAAAACTTGTCTGATACTGAGTAGTTATGCAATAAGTAAAGGAGGAACATCACACACCATAACCCTTATTGGCCCCAGGAAAGAAAAAAAAAGAAAAACATGAAAAGAAAAGAAACACATCATCCTATAGTATTAGTATCAGAAATCAAGTAGATGAGTCTTGTACATCTGAGAAAACATAAAGCACAAGTCTGAGGAAATCAGTTAATACATATAAAACAGATGAGAGAATGATATTTAAAATTGATAAGGAGGCTACATCTGACAATGAGATCAATTATAATTTCCTTATTCTTTCAAAATGAGAATTTCTTGGGCAGAATCTTTATTTGTATTTTTCCCAGGTTTATTGAGGTATAATTGACAAAATTGTAACCATTTAAGATACACAACGTTTTGATATACATATATTTTTACATTTATTTTATTATTATTTTTTAAATTAATTAAGTTATTTTGGCTGTGCTGGGTCTTTGCTGCTGCACACGGGCTTCCTCTAGTTGCAGCGAGCGGAGGCTACTCTTCGTTGAGGTGCACAGGCTTCTCATTGTGGTGGCTTCTCTTGTTGCAGAGCATGGGCTCTAGGTGCATGGGCTTCAGTAGTTGTGGCACACAGGCTCAATAGTTGTGGCTCGTGGGCTCTAGAGCGCAGGCTCAGTAGTTGTGGTGCATGGGCTTAGTTGCTCCATGGTATGTGGGATCTTCCCAGACCAGGGATTGAACCCATGTCCCCTGCATTGGCAGGTGGATTCTTAACCACTGAGCAACCAGGGAAGTCTTTGATATACATATAGATCCCAGAATTTATCACTTCATAAATGACATTCTGTATTCTTTGACCATCACCTGCCTACTTCCCCCATTCCCTGCCCCTGGCAATGACCATTCTACTCTATATCTGAGTTCAATTATTATTATTACTGCTAATAATAATTCCACACTAGGATGTGGAATCTTCCACCTATAAAAATGAGACCAGATTTAATAAATCACTGAGGAGTGACCCAAAGTCATCCTCATAAAATATATATTGACAATTGAACTAAGTGGAGATGACTCTGGCAGAATTATCCTTAATTCTCTTAATTACAGGGCAAAGAGTGGCAATTAAAGGCATCTATGCAAACCATGTTATAGAAAACTATTCGACTCAACACGTGGTTATACAAGACTAAAGGCCAACAAGAAAGCAGGTACTTGCCTTTGGCAGAAAATATATCTGGAATAGTCAATTGCATCTACCTGCATGGAAGACAGTTTAAACAGCAACCGAAGTACAAAACGTACACATCATAGTAAAAGTTTTGCATACAAAAATTGAAGTACAAAAATGAAGTAAAAATACTATAAAAATTGAGGCTTTAAAAGCCCAGATATTATACAATGGAATATTACTCAGCCATAAAAAGGAATGAAACTGAGTTATTTGTAGTGAGGTGCATGGACCTAGAGACTGTTATACAGAGTGAAGTAAGTCAGAAAGAGAAAAACAAATACCATATGCTAACACATAGATATGGAATCTAAAAAAAAAAAAAGAAAAAAAAATGATCAGAAGAACCTAGTGGCAAGACAGGAATAAAGATGCAGATCTACTAGAGAATGGACTTGAGGATACGGGGAGGGGGAAGGGTAAGCTGGGACAAAGTGAGACAGTGGCATGGACATATAACACTACCAAACATAAAATAGATAGCTAGTGGGAAGCAGCTGCATGGCACGGGGAGATCAGCTGGGTGTTTTGTGACCACCTAGAGGGGTGGGATAGGGAGGGTGGGAGATGCAAGAGGGAAGAGATATGGTGACATATGTATAACTGATTCAGTTTGTTATAAAGCAGAAACTAACACACCATTGTAAAGCAATTATACTCCAATAAAGATGTTAAAAAAAACAAAAAAAAGCCCAGATAAGTCTAAACTTTTCATTCATTTCTCGGGAAAATGTTGGGATAAAATAATTCTATAAATCCTAAGCAGGTGTCTAATTATTTTGTAATACTTCTCCACCAAGTTCACCTACTCCTAGTAATAGTGTAGCAATTGTAATCACACAAGCTATTTTATATTCAGATATTTCACTCTTTATTTATATATATTATATATCTTTCACTCTTTATTTATATATATTATATATCTTCAACATTTCATTTGCATCAATTTATTATGATTATGCTTATTAGTCTTCATAAAGATGTCTCAGATACAATTACTGTTTTACTTGATATTTATCTTTCAACTTCCTGCAGGCTTTACATATGTCTACCTAGTTTATATCCATGCTCAGTAAGTTGATGTTTTCCAAGGCAGTGATATTAATCCTCATGCTTGCTCACTGACATTTAGGTTCGTCTCAAATTATTTCAATTAATCTTCTCTCAGCATCTACTAATTGCTGAAAATAATTTCACAAATTTATAGAATGAGATTATAATAAATTCATGGTCTTTACTTCATTTGCCCTTTAATGTTTAACTGAAAATCAAAATGTTTTTCCAAATTGGCAGCTCTTCGTTTCTCTACAATTTCTTTTCTAAACCTTCTCTGTGTTCCTCAAAACTTCCTTAGACCATCTCATTTCCCACTCTACAGCAGAAATAGAAGATATCAGAGGGATTCTTCTTTCTTCACATCTAACTATATTTTTGTTTATTATATCACTTAAACAAAATCTAGTATTTCCTATTCCTTTTAAGACCTTTCCTATACCCTATCCTATTTCTGTTTCATTTTCCTTTTACTTTCTTCACATAGTGGAGAGGGTGTTGTTCCTTCTTTTTTTTTTCTCTTTCAAATACTTGAAATACTGAGACCATACACAGAACCTAGAAGATAATTAGGTAATATACTATTGTTATTATTTGCACAGTTTGAATGGACAAGTTGGTGGAGCTTCCTACCATATTAATAGATGAAGTCTCTGACTGACCTTCTTTGCAAAAGAGTACAATCTAGTTGTGCAATGAGCCTCATATACTAGAATAAAAATTGCCCAAATTATATAGTCTTCTTAAAACAGAAAGATCCAAATTGAAAAAAAAAAAAAAAGGCAGTAGCATGTGTACCTCCAGCTATTAAGTTTCCAGAGAAAAAAATATATGCCAATTGACTTTTCAATGGGAAATTTTAAAATACACATTAATTACTAACCTTCAACTTAAACATCTCCTGCTGGAAACAGTATTGCTGCAGTATAATCACCACAGTTGAACTGAAACCAAGTCATTTTTCAAACGTGCCTAGAGTTGCCAGATTTAGCAAACAGAGGTACAAAAGCCCAGTTAAACTTAAATTTCAGATAAACAACAAAATTACTTTTAGTCTAAAAATTGCAATGGTGTGAGACATAATTATACTAAAAATTATTTGTTGTTTATCTGATATTCAAATTTAATTGGATTTTTAAAATAATTTTACCTGGAATACAACCACATATGTGTCTTATTTTTAAAAAATAACACTTCACAGAATCACATCTTACCAGAAAGGCCAGAAAAAAAAATCACAGAACCAGCATCACACCTACATATGTATCACAAGCAGATTCACAGCCTCTATAGTAGTGATCCCAAGTAAAATGTTCTCAGAAGCAAAGAAATGAGACCCATATTGCTGCTAAAAGCAGAAAACAAAAAAACAAAAAACAAAAAAAACATGGCAGAGATGGCAGCATTTGGTGTTAAGAGAAAGGGGTGGAAATGGAATAAATTGCAAAAAAGGAGATGGAAAAGAAAATTTGTCTTAATTTTATATACATAGGGAACATCTGGATTTTGTTAATTTTATATACATAGGGAACATCTGGATTTTGTTGAGGTCTATGTTTTGTAACATAAGCTCAAGAAAGAGCAATATCTCATCAAGGGGTATCTTAATCTATTCAAGCTGCTCTAACAAAATACTACAGACTGGGTAGCTTATAAACAACAGAAATTTCTTTCTCATATTCTGGAGACTGGAAGTCCCAGATCAAAGTGCCTGGATGGGCCAGTTCTGGAGAAGGCCTTCTTCTGGGTTGCAGACTGCTGACTTCTTACTGTGACCTCACATGGCGGGAGGTGTAAGGGAGCTCTCTCCTCTTTTGTGAGAACATTATTCTCATTCATGAGGGTGCTGCTCTCATGACCTAATCACCTCTGAAAGGATTTCAATATATGAACTTTGGAAGGACACAAACATTCAACCGTAGCAAGTGAGGAATTGTGGCCACATAATTACATATTTTGGAGGGAAAATATGCCTATGGATGCTAGTAATCTTTGTGTGAAATGAGCCTGACATCTTGAAAACTGCAGAAAATTTCAATATTGGCAATCCTAGCTTCCAGATTTACTTTGAGAGTTCTTTCTTCAACTGAGTGTCTTCAATACACATTTTCATACCTTTAATTGTATTCCCATTTTGAGTCGCTTAAATATTGAATATAGTGAGGGCTCTACCTAGTTAAAAGAAAACTGAGCTCCGAATTTCAGAGTAAATATTTGGGGTAAAATTCACGGGACACCTTTCCTGAAATCCTAATCTATGTTTCCATTTGGTTTCTCTATCCCCAGCAAAGCTCCAAGCAATAACAGTTTATTATCCTCGCCATTCACTGTAGCCCCTTGCTCTGGTATTCTTTGGCATTTAATACTCTGACTCTAGTAACTGTCTTTTCTCTTGCCCTAACATTTGCATTACTTGGAAAATTCCCCTCAAGATTCTTGTACTGAATTAATTGATGATGTTTCCAAACCTGGCCACTATGGACACTTTGAGAGTAAATTTATCACTTTTCATACTAGCCCCTTAACCCTCAACTTTTCTCAGTTATTGAATCATGCTATTTCAGTGGCAGCAGAAAACAATATCATTTCTGACATTTTCTTACTGAAGCAGATATATTTGATAACACATTGTTCTATGTAATCCTATTTAAATTATAAATACATTTAGAATATTTTAAAATTTAAATTTAGTTATAAAGAAGAAAGTTGAATTTAAATAGTTATAAAGAGGAAATTTACACAGTGATAAAGAAGAAATTTCAGATGTGACCAAAAAATGCCAAAAAATAAAATACATATAGGAAATATGAACTGGAGTCAAGGGTTCATGGGAGTGACTTAGTTGAAGGTAGATTTGGGTACCACAATGAGAGGATTCTCAAATGAAGAAAGTAATGTTTTCAAATTTTAAGGTACCTGAAGAATACATGGGAGCTTAGTTTAAAACAAAGATCACCAGGTGCCAACCTCAAAGACTTTGATTCATTACAACTGTGTTTGGGGCCACAAAACAGTATTTTAATATGTTGCTGAGGTTATTTTGATGCAACTTGTCCATAGCTCTCACATTTGAAACAGTACTAAGTTTTTGAATTTAAACTTGAAAAGTAGTGAGAATATTTTGGTTAAGAACAAAGCCTCTGCAGTAGAACTACGTGGTTTCACTACTTTCTGTTGTTTCCTTGCCTGTACACTAGAGTGGTAAAAACAGTACTTACTCCACAGAGTTTTGTGAGAAATGAATGAATTGATGTTCCTAATTCACTTTGAACAGTGCTTAACCACCACCATCAGTAAACCTTCAATAAACGTTAGCTATTATTACTTCATGGGTAATACTATTATTTAATATACCATATATGAACCAGAAATGGCTTATCATCACAGATACATGTGATGAGCAAAAAATTATTTTAAAAATCTGATAGTGTTTTCAAAACAGCTTAGAAGGACTCTACTTAAAAAATCTTTATAATGATCTACATGTGATAGGAGAGTATAAAATTGGAAAGTTAGGATTTATTTTAACATCAAATATTTTTGTAGTGTATGTATATTAGACTGTCAAAATGCCTCATGTCAAAATCCACATTGGATATAATATCATATTAAATACTATACAGTATATATTTTTACTATTCCATCATATTATTATATGTTCTTACTTATTATAGACTCTAATAGCATAATAGTCTCAGTATGCATCCAAAAATATTCTTATATGGAAATTCTTTTTCAGTTACAACGTGCCTTTTCAATAAAGAGATCTCAAATCATATTACCAAAATTAAAAAATACCCAATGAATTCTCTGTGGATAGATGATAGCTAGATGAAAGAGAAAGAAAGAAAGAAGGAGAGAAAGAAAGAAGGAAGGAAGGAAGGAAGGAAGGAAGAAAGAAAGAAAGGAAGAAGGAAAAGAAATTTTACATTCTTATATCCTACTTCTCAATTTACCTTTATAAATGTTATATTAAGGCCAGAAGAAAAACAAAGTATCTGATATTTTCCTGATTCCTTCTGAAATCAGTAATAATACTGGTTTCTATCATATGACATATCTGAAATTTTAAATTTGAGTGTAGGCAATTAGGTGAATTATCAGTGTAGAACATTTTAAAATGCATTGAAAGACCAAGAACACAAGACTACTGTATTTAAAGATGAGGTAGTCAGTTTTTAAAGAAAGAAACAAGAAATAATACTTATAAAAATGGTACCATATCTGGGCATTGTTAATCACACTAAAGGTATTAAAGTGTTCAAGTCACTCATCCAAGAGGGCTATATCACCACTGAAGTGATAACTGTGTCCTTTAGAATTTTCTTCAACTTATCTTGCATTTCTATAATAACAATGAGGAGAATGATCTAGTTAAGTATAAATATATCTGCTCAAATCAGGAATTGCATGAAAAAATATGGAAAATCCCCAAATCAAGTATTTTTTAAAATGTAAACTATGCTTACACTGTATCTTAGTCACTTAAGATGGTTAAAGATCATTATATCTTAAAATATATGCATTTAAACCTTCAATAATAGAGATAGAATTGAAATTATTTATGAAAATACTCAGCATTATTTAGAAGCTAGAAGTCAAAAAGAATTCCCTTAATTATATTTCAAGTATAGGTTGATGTTTGGTGATATTATTTATTAACAAACATCTATTCAAATAAATAACTATACCACACATTTGTAGGATGAATACAAATGTGATCTTTGTTCAGATCTTTCTGAACAGAATTCACAGAGCCTTTCAATATCAAAATTCCCTATCTGTTCAGCAAAACAGGATATCAAGTAAAAAAGGTTTTATTACTAGAATATGAAAAGATATTTAAAGTTTGTTTTTGAGAGGAGTTATTATTTGTATGTTTTATATGTTGTATATTGGTTTACTTATTTTATTTTCATTTTCCCACAATAAAAAGATTAGGCAATGTAATTATATAAAGTTTTATGAGGCTCACCTATTATGCATTATAGTTTTCTAACCAGTATGCTATGCATCTTGATCCATTGAAGATGCTAAAGAATCTCTTTAAGCACAGGTTTAATGAGCACCACATGATGTTTCATTTGTGATTTCTCACCAGGAAATTCCAGAAATAATTAGTGCCACTGAAACACTGTGGAACAGAATCAGACCTCTAGTTATATCATGAATTAGAAATGAGAGTTATTACATTAATCAAAAAGAGAATAAAACATTAATATATCCTTAGGACATTTTTACTTATCTCCAATTATTCTCTTTAGAACATTCCTTGATACTCAGGTATAAACAGAGCCACTGCCTCTAGCAGTGCAGGCTCTCTCTCCTTGTGCCCACCGCTCTTACAATCTCTTTATTCCTTTAATTATAGTAAATGTCTATTTATTCTGCCTATAAGATTTTTGTTGCTATTTTCTCCAGGTTTTGGCCACTAGTGCTCCTCTCTTTCAGACAATAGTAGGAAACTGTTTATGTTTCTTAGGGCCAGCAATCTGGGGGGGGCGGGAAATTATAACAGAGATTTTGTCCTAAAAACATATTTGTTTTGTTCTCTTTTCTTTCTTCATTTATTCTTGAGGGGGGGAAGTGGGAAAGAAGTTGGAAGACATTCAGCTGTGTTAAAAGTAGGCTAGCATGTCCATGTTATTATGAATTGTCCCAGTGGCTAATTAACAGATATCATTTCTTCTATCTCTCTAGCTCAACTATATATTAATAGGGATCTCCTCAAACCCTTTAAATGTCATTAAGTACAAAAGGAAGATTAAAAGTAGCCAGCGTACAATGAAATTGAGTTATTTGTAATGAGATGGATGGACCTAGAGTCTGCCATACAGAGTGAAGTAAGTCAGAAAGAGAAAAACAAATACTGTATGCTAACACACATATATGGAATCTAAGAAAAAAAAGGAAGAAAAAGGTCATGAAGAACCTAGGGGCAAGACGGGAATAAAGACACAGACCTACTAGAGAATGGACTTGAGGATATGGGGAGGGGGAAGGGTAAGCTGTGACAAAGAGAGAGAGTGGCATGGACATATATACACTACCAAACTTAAAATAGATAGCTAGTGGGAAGAGCCGCATAGCACAGGGAGATCAGCTCGGTGCTTTGTGACCACCTGGAGGGGTGGGATAGGGAGGGTGGGAGGGAGGGAGTCGCAAGAGGGAAGAGATATGGAAACATATGTATATGTATAACTGATTCACTTTGTTATAAAGCAGAAACTAACACACCATTGTAAAGCAATTATACTCCAATAAAGATGTAAAAAAAAAACAAACCCATAAATCTAGTAGCCCTATCAGTTTCACGCTTTAATACCCTTTAGAAAAAAAAAAAAAGTAGCTGGCGCTTTCAACATAGAGTAAACCAACTGTATTTTTCCTGGTGTAATTATAAGGCCTATACCAAAACAACATGTCCTGGCTTTCTTTTTGTTAAAGTGGATCTTAATCTCCCAAACCTAACATTTAATATTTGGTAGAATCTATAAAGTTATGGTTCCATTTGGTGGGAAATAATCACATACTCAGAAATAAAAGTTAACTGCAATAATTCCTCTGATTAAAAAGTCTCAGAATGTTTCCCTTCATTTGAGCAAATTGAAGCAATAAACTCATGGTTGATAAAACTCAGGCAACTGTGATTGTGTGTGTGTGTTTGTGTGTGTGTATGTGTTCATGCCTGCCACAATAGGATATGTCTGAATATAATGACTTACTTAATTGATTATTGCAGTACCTGATTTCTGGTTTTAAGGATAATAGTTTATGGAAAGCAAGGGACCATAAATCTCTTAGAAGACCACCAAGAAAACCTACTAATCAAGGAAAGCTAAGTTTATTGGGTCTACTGCAATAAGGGAAAACAAATCTTAACATATTCTTATAGTATCTCAAAATGTGGAAACTGAAGGAAGATATTTATAGGGTTTTACGGTTCAGGATGTTTATTAAATAATAGCTTGGGATTGGAGAGCAGAGTGAGTTTTGCGAGCCTTGATGAGTAACCTGTGATTGTGATACAAAAGCAACTTAATTAACTCCCAGACCTATTTTCCAGAAGCAAGTATTTTTGTTACATATAATTAAATTATTGTTAATTCTTGGTATTATGTAACATAGAGGCCAATATAAATTCTTAGCCCAGAAATGATGTTTTAACAAAATAACAGGGAAGTTTATGTCTTCATAATACTTTTTGTCCCAGAGAAAGGACAAACAGTCATTTTAGGCAAAAATAAAAACAACACAACAACAACCAAAACAAAACAAAACTACCACTATCACTATGGGAAAAAAGCAAACAAGCCCTATAAATTCTAATATATGTGTGTGTGTATGTGTTTAGCTTTTTTTTTTTTTTTTTTTTTTTTATTTATTTATTTATTTATTTTTTGCGGTATGCGGGGCTCTCACTGTTGTGGCCTCTCCCGTTGCGGAGCACAGGCTCCGGACGCGCAGGCTCAGCGGCCATGGCTCACGGGCCCAGCCGCTCCGCAGCATGTGGGATCCTCCCAGACCGGGGCACGAACCTGTGTCCCCTGCATCGGCAGGCGGACTCTCAACCACTGCGCCACCAGGGAAGCCCAAGCTTTTAAAAAGCTTTTCTTCAAAAAAGATTGACTATTCTTTTTTTTTAAATTGTGGTAAAAAAGGAAAATTTACCATCTTTCTAAGGTGTTGTTTTTTGTTTTAAATTCTTTAATTTTCCCATGTTACAGTTAAATATCTTAATAAACGTAGGGGAAAATAACCTTTTCTACTACCACTGAATCAGGAATTGCAATACCTGTCCGCAGCTACTAGTGGACTATTAGGATCTGAGAATAGAAACAAAACATATCTCACTCAACCCTGAATCCCCAGTAAACAGCAGAATGCCAGATACATAGAAGGAATGCAACAGTTTTTAAATGAATATATCAGTACTTAAGTACTATGTCTTCTGGTCCTGGATTTACACATGATTCAACTCAGAATACTTCTGAGTCATATCATATACTGATTTTCACAACCCTATATGCCGGAAGATCTGGCCAACAGCTTTAACATAGCAGAATTGTCAATTCTCAAATTTAACATATGCTCTGTATTTCCTGTACAGGTTAAGACCTTGAGGAACCTTTATAATTCCCCCTAAATTATTTCAATAAAATTATGCAGTTTATAGTAATAGAAATCCCAGATAATTTATATTATATTGCCCTTTTTTGGGCAATTTGCACCATCTAAATATCCAGCAAGCTCATAGTAAAATAGAAATCAAACCAATTATCAGAGTAGTGATAGAATAACTGAACTACTGAATTTTTTAAAAATCAGCACATTATTTGCCTTTGGGAATAACCTTTGAATATACCATACCACTGATGAACAGGTAAATCAGATTTTCGGTTCAAAATGTACAAAAATATTTCTTTCTCATACATTAACTTTTCACATTGTTGTAATGTTTTCATTGCTTTCATGTTCAAATGATTAACAATCTATTATTTGATAGTTCCTTATGAAGTCTTATCCAGTACAAGCCTCAAGAGTAGCTTAACTTTGAAGCCTGATGATCTAATTTTTAAAATTAAGTCTTTGCAAGGTCCAATAAATATCTCCTGAGTTTCAGTCAGTCACATGCCATCACATTTATATAGCTTTTATCTAGGCCCATATGACTTTTATTTAGGTCCTCTAGCCATTATTCTATCTTTCCAAATATTTTTTCCTAGATATGAAATGTGAAGACATTCATGGCCATCACCTAGTATCACAGTCTTATAATGAGGTAACAACAGAAAAGTACAGCTTGAACTTCCGATGTTCAACGTATAGGACTAATGGTTTTAAGCCCGGGTGACAAAATCATGTTTGGATTTTATTTACTTTTTGCATTGAATATAAACCAATAATTATACTATTACAACAGCTAAAAAAATCTCCATGAATAACAGACTTTCACCTTTGTTTATCTATCTATATTGCAACTAGAGTGAACTTGCATCCCCAGATTCATAAAGTGATATTAGAACTGTCTTTTGCAGACTCCATCTATAATTGCCAGATTTCTGTTTTATTAGTACTATTATCAGTATTTCTTTTCTACACTGTCCTTCCAATCAAACCAGTTACCAAAACATTTCTGTGTCAAATTTAGGACCTGATACCTAGATGCATATTAATCACTTTTACTTTGTTATTATGAAAAATTACTGATGAATACAGTCTCACTTTTATTGTCTCAGTAATTAGATTGTTGGACTTATAAGTCCAGGTGCTGCTTAACTGGGTGGACAAGTTAGAGCTGATCAGAAATTAGATTGTGGGGACTGTTACTGGAAGTACAGAAAGAAAACAGTAATGTGACAAATGATGTTTATTTTCTAATAAAATGTGATTCTTCAGTAAAGTAATTGAAAACAACCTACTGTGAATAGGACACCAAGGTAGTCTATGACAATAGCGATCAGTGTGCTAGAATTCCTCCTTTCAGTTTAGTTCCCTACCACTATCAGTTAATGTAGAAAACTTACATTTGAAGTCCTTTGTAGGAAGCACAGAACAGTCCTCCTGAGGTGCTATCTTCACATGGTAAACGTGAATCCAGTTTTGAGTTTTTTCACTTTGCTAGCCAGATGGATAATCAGCAACACTTGAAAGGGTTCCTAGGAATGAGAGAAGCTTTTTTAAAGTATATAATATAAGAGGATTCAGTTAAATCAGGTATAGGACATGGTCTCAGACCCAAATTTATAGGTCTGCCTAACATAAATTTCAAGGGAGAAACTCCATGCTTTCTTGCAGGTACCACTCTAAATTTTAACAAGGCCAGTGGTAAAGCTCTAAGACATCTTAGTATAGTAGTTGCAGAATCTTAGCTGATGTGTTTTTAGAATTGGATTCATTTGCTATACTAAACTTGCCCAGAGCACTGAGTAAAAATCAGTAGAACTTGGGTAACTTCTACTTCTACTTCTAAATGGTTTTATGAAGATAGATTTGCTGAATAAAATGTCTGGTCCTTAGATTTTATCAGGGAAGATGCGCTGAAAAATGTATCAGTCAACTATGGCTTCAAATAGTCCTTGAGATGTTTTCTCTTCCCCAAATTTTTCTGGAGGACTGATCTTAGGCAAATTTCTGACTTTCACCTATGCCCATTCTCTACCCATATTAAATCATTTAATTACTCAGTTTTCAGTCATTTTCATTCATTTAGGAGCACTTAATTTGAATCTTATATGTAATCATGGATTTCAAAGTATCAGCAAAACATTGGGTGATCTAGCTGACATAAGGAGAGAAGGTAATTATCTCTTGCACCATTGGAATTACATATGTTCTATTTACACAAAATGTCATGTAAATAAAACCTGAACAGAAGTACAATTTCAAACAAACAAAAGTCGAGATGTAGATTTGGATATAGATGTAGATAGAGAGAGATATAAACTAGAGCAATATATACATGTACTTTTCCCCTATAGTCTACTAAAAGTAATCACTACAAAACCCTCAAATTTAGCGTTTCTAAAGATAATTGTTTTTTTCCTTCCCTACAAACCTGTTTCACCTCAAAACCATTTCTCGATCAATGGCATCAGAGTGCCATGAAAACCCTGTTGCCCAAGTGCAAAACATGTATCTAATCTTGATTTAATCTCCCTTTCTTTCCCTTCATTATCCATCTGTCAGAATATAGAGATGGTTAATCATGTCTCAATTCTGGCTGCTTCACGTTGTTCCAAAAGGTGTCATGTTAATTCGACCCACATAATTCTGGTTTCTGTACTATTGTAAAGATGATCTTCCTGCAGTCTGCCAACTAAAGAATGTCACTAGCCATCAGGCTCTACAAGGACTGAGTCATTAGCCACTATAGTTGTTAACCTTTAAAACCATCCCGAAAGAGTTCATGGCAGAGATCAGGAATGAGGAACTCTGTGCTCTGGGAAAACTGGCAGAACAGGCCTTCAGATAGTGAGATATGTTCAGGAGAAATTTTTTATGAACTTGGATTCTTGCATTGTCCCATACTTAGAAGAGCACTAAAAGCACTAAAATCACTAAAATTAACTAAGATATCTGTTCCTCCTGACTAGCAGCAACCTTTTACCAAGATTTGTGCTTGGTTGCACGTTGCTTCTTGGCCAAAATCACATGTATACTTATCTTCCCCCCTTACCTCTTCGGAACAGTTTCTCAGTGCTACCTTAGAGGCTGTCTCCTAGGCTACAGTCCTGTGAATAAACTCGACTCACAGCTTTTACCTTGTGCATTTTTTTTTAAGTCAACAAATTCTTGCATGGAGTTACATCCCTCGATAGAGGATTCCCTTATTCCTTCCAAGAACTGATTACTTTTCAAGATAACATCTTGGCCCACAGGAAATCACATACTATTGTAAAGCTTTTCTTGTGCCTGCTACCAAGAGTCCTCGCCAAAATCTAGCCATCAGAATTCTTGAGGTAGAAAGCTGGCACTCACACTCCATGGTCACAAAGAATCCCAAATTCTTAGAAAACCTGCAATTTCTTCAAAGCTCAATCTGAAGATGGTGCTTTTGACATGATCTCAAGTGAAACGTATGTTTTTGTACTCATAGATTTAGTAAACCTCTTCAGGTTAAATCAATCAATCTGGTCAAATTGCTGGGAGAAGAGGGATAATGCCTCAACATTCCTTGTAATTCTGATATCTATCATTTTTCCATTGCTTATGTGACCATCTGCATGGTGCCCCTCTTGGAATATCTTATATGGAAGAATATAAAAAAAAAAATTGTCTCTTTTCTCCAGAAATTGGAAGTACAAATCAAATTTGGGCTTCAAATCCTAAGATTATAAAAAACAACATAGCGAGCATAATTTTATAGGTTATACTCAATATTAGTTTAGTCAAATATCTAACTTTCATTTGAAATCCAGTTGATATCATTAAACTTTATTTAATATATATTGATAATGACATTCCCTAAAGGACTGATGTTCAATCATATGTTCTTTTTTATCAATTTTTGATATTGTTAAACTTTATTTAATATATATTGTTAATGACATATTCCCTAAAGGATTCATATTCAAACATATGTTCTTTTTTACCAATTTGTCTATAATACCTCATAAATTATGCAAATAAATATTAGGAGTATGTTTGTATTTTCCCCTTTTAATTACCTGTACACATTCTAAAAAAATTAGTAACTAATTTTAAGACCAAATTTAATTTATTGTCAAATTGTCTATAAAAATCATTTGAACTGTTTTGATGTCAGTATGTTTGAAGAGATGTCCACAGACACAGGCTAATCATATATAATACAAATACATACACTAATCTAATTGATCAGTACATAAAAATTTAAATGTATAGCTGACCTTGAAGAAATTGGCATGATCTAGAAATCATGAGTCTAGGTTATTAAACAGGTCTGTCCATCTCTGTTGAGTAAAGGTGATAAAATTGAAATCCCTGCAGGATCAAGGCTGAATGAGAGATTTATGTATAAACTAGAATCTGTGACTTAATTTAAAAATTAAACTGGCAAAAAAAGAAAATTATTTTTAACCTATTAATATCACTTCAAAATACATGAGGAAAAATTGACAAAATACTGAGGTGAAACAGTCAAATTTATATTATAACGAGATTTTTAAAACACTCTTTCAGAAACTGAAATAAAAAGCGGACTAAAAGTTAGTAAAAATATTGAAACATTGAAATAATGATGCTCTACAACATCATTAATGAGTTGGGCTAATAGATGTGTAGAACTCTGCTCCTAATTACTGACTGATATACTGTCTTTTCAAGTATATAAAAAATACTTTTGGGTCATAAAGTACAAAAGAAGGACCGAAATTGTGAAGGGCATGTTCTTTAAAATAATATACTTGTTAAACATTATAAATAAATGTGAAATTCTCCTTGTGTTTGGGAATTAAAAAGCATACTTCAGAATAAACTGCACATCGAAGGAAAAATAGAAAACACATGGGTAAAGAAAAAACGGAAAGTAAAAGAACAAAATGAAAATAGAGATAAAATGAAGAAAGAAAATAAATGAAAAGATTAATTCGTAGCAGGAAAGCATTTAAAAAATCTGTGATCTCTAGGTATTTACAGGATTCCTTAAGATGTATTTATTATAGAAATAAGAGCTATGAATTGGGACTGGAAAAATTAAAAATAATAAATTCTTACAGTAATACGAGCTATGCCAAAATAATCTTACACAAGAAAAGGAATGTTGTCCTTCAAATCCTATCCTAGATATTGGGTCACAAATACAGAAAACAAAGTACATGTTGAGGAGGAAAGGTCAGTATGAGAGCTGAGGGATTGAAACTGTCCAGAATATTTATCAAATGAAGAATTTAAAGGTTTCAGAGTAAGTAAACAGACGTTCAGAGCAGAACCTGCTGGGGTTGGGGGTGGGGGGAGAATCAGTGGCACACTAGGAGTTAGATAAGTACTGATTATAGAGTCTAAATTTAACAAGCTGGTGTAGGATGATATATTTTGAATATTAATTTGTGATACATCGATTACTTGAGAAATCAAATTATTTTTACATATTCCCCCACATGTATTTCAGACCACCCCATCTAAATGTCAGATTATGGAGCCTCCATTTTTCCTGGGGACAAGTTGGCAAGAACCCCATTTTTAGGTTCTAAATTAAGATAATCTGCAATTCCCAGTTTGAGATATTGTAGCATGTTTAAACATTGGTGCAAACAGGTAAGAGACTTGAAATAAAGAGGCCAGTTGTCGAGCTTCCCCATCCACTCACACGTGAGAAGTTAAATAGTCCTTTGAAATGGAACTGCTGAGTATAAGTGAGGATTTAGAGATAAAGAGCTGAAAGTGAGAAGCAGTGTCACGTGCTAGACCACTGCCCCTGCTTCTTTTTTTTTAAGTAGTTTTTTAAATATCAGATATGGGCCTAGAAATCTTCAGTGTGCTTATATCTTTATTTTTTTTTATTTTTAAAAATTAATTAATTAATTAATTTTATTTTTGGCTGCACTGGGTCTTTGTTGCTGCGCCCAGGCTTTCTCTGGTTGCAGAGAGAGGGGGCTACTCTTCATTGAGGTGTGCGTGCTTCTTATTGCGGTGGCTTCTGTTGTTGCAGAGCACGGGCTCTAGGCGCGTGGGTTTCAGTAGTTGTGGCACGCAGGCTCAGTAGTTGTGGTGCATGGGCTTAGTTGCTCCACGGCATGTGGGATGTTCCAGGACCAGGGCTTGAACCTGTGTCCCCTGCATTAGCAGGCAGTTCTTAACCACTGTGCCACCACAGCAGGAAGCCCTGACCCTGCTTCTTAAGCAGAGTTACAGAGGAGAAAAGTTGAGAAAGTAAGGGATATATGAGGTGGTTCTACATGAAATTTGGGAATGCTCACAAACAGACAGACTGCATTACCATTTTCCAGTTTCAGTTTCAGTGAGGCAATATCCTAAATATGTCTTATACTATCAGATTTGAGGTGCATTGGTAATTTAGTCATGAATTTCAAAATTCAGACTTCTTCTAAAACCTAACGTGTGCAAAGACCAAACAGTGACATGGAAGTAACCTCATCATTGAATAATGAGCACGTGAATAAGCCCAACACTACACATGTCAGAAAGAGGGAATGTAAACTAAGAAGATGGCAGTAGGCGGAAATAAATAATAAATAACCCATGGATTTATCTGTGAGAATAAACTGTCTAGAAAATGAAGTCACATGATGAGTCAGTACCAGACACTATTTTTGCATAAAACATATGTCCTAGAAAGAGGACAGCTCACCCTAGCACTGAGATGGGTAAATACTTATTAACAAAATTTTCTCCAGCAGGTAGCAGTACTCAAGGTTCCAAAGGATTGACTCATTAGAGTAAGTGGTGAAAGAAAGTCTAGAAGGATTTTGAATCTGTAACTGTTTTAACAAATCTAAATCAATGAAAGCATTTACTGCAATGGGAAGAGAGGAGATAAGGAGGGAATTCGATTAAGTTGCCTGCCCTAGGTAGAGAAAGGGCTCACAGATGTTAAATTCAATTGTAGAATGAGGGTCATAGGTTTTAACTCAAACTACTGAGGATTATACAACATGTTTCTGTAAGAAAAAAAAATTATATATATAGTTGAACTACTACTTCCCAAGGAAGAAAGTACCTTCCAGAGATGATGGATCAACCCCTGGGCTGTAGAACCCCTTAAAATAGATAACAATTTTTTCTTCATATGTGCCTAACTGAGAGCTCATTGGAATGGGCTGCACAGAATGATTTGAAATGGTTAGTTTTTGAAAGCAAGGTTGGGGGCAGTTAGGAGAGAGAAAGACTGAGATGAAGAAATTCTAGTTGTAAAAAAGGAGACAAATGCTCAGGTAAAGGCCAACAAGAACACAGAGTTCAGTAAGCACAGTGATTTAAAGAGAGATCTAAAGAGTGGTGGGAATTTCACAAAAGGAGTGAAGTGAAGACAGGAGTTTGGAAGTGTGAAGCAGAAATAGGGCTTAGCACTAGGGAAACTAGATTAATAATGGGCAGACAAAATAATTCTAATTTACTGAGTGGAATAGAAGGAACATTTCCTCCTCATAAAACACAGTAGCACTTAGGACTGGAGATGGAGAAATGGAGGCAATGTCCCCACTCTTTTTGCCCTCAAAGGGCTCTATCAAGGAGCTGCTGCACAGTTACTGTCTCTGAACCTCAGGGGGCTACTAAGTCAGTGGTAAAAGAATGAGAAAACCCAAGTCCCCAGTGATTGCTAGAAAGAAGTTTTATGCTGCCCTGTAATCTTCTCAATGAGCACAGAGGAACAGCAACATAACTTATAAATAACTGGAGAACCAAGTTTTAAAAGTTACAAGTATGCTAAACTAGGGGTTAGGGTGGATTTTATGACAACTGTCTTCCATCTAAATTCACAAGCATTGGGATTGACATATATACACTAATATATATAAAATAGATAACTAATAAGAACCTGCTGTATAAAATAAAATAAAATAAAATTCAAAAAAAATTCACAAGTACAGCAATGTAATTATGTACCTATTTTGTTCATTATCTCTGCTTAACATGGATTCATTGTAAATAGAAGGTGATTTATTTAAGTTTAATATGTCCTAATGTTTTTAAAAATATGCATGTTGTGCAGTGAAATATAGACCTTGTGAAGTCCTTAATCACCCAAGAAATATTTTAAAGTCTCGCTCCCCAATAGAGACCTTTATTCCAACGAAAATGGAAGTTTGAGGTTTTGCAGTATTTAGAAAAAGAGTTGTTTGTAACATATATATTTGCAAACAAGATGTCACTCGCCATCTGGTTCTACAAGTCATTAGCCACTGCAGTCCCTGACCTACAATATACCCTGAAAAGGAATTCAGGGCAAAGATCAGAATGAGGCATTCTGTGATCTGGGGAAAGAGGCAAAACATGTTCTTAGATAATCAGAACTACTTCAGGAGAAATTTTTTATGAACCTGGGTTCTTGCATCCTCCCATACTTAGAAAAGCACTAAAATCATTGACTGAGATATCTGTTTCTCGTGACTAGTGACCTTTTACTGAGATGAATATACCCCTTCACCAAAATCACATATATACTGGCTTCTCCCCCTATCTCTTTGGAGCAGTTCTTCAGAGCTATCTCTGGGCTACAGTCCTCAACAAACTCAACTCACAGGTCTTACATTGTGTGTGTGTGTATGTGTGTGTGTGTGTGTGTGTGTGTGTGTTTCAAGTTGATATACTGATACTGTTGAATTAACAATCACTCTTTGATATTAACCTGCACTAAGATGAAATGTGATGAGTTTGGTGATATGGGGAAGAAAGATAATTTACTATTTGCCTGGCACATCTATCCAGTTGACACTTACTTAGAGAGAACCAGCCAGGCATTGTGCTAGAGACAAACAAATAGTGAATATGGTGGAGACTCAAATGTGATCAACCCAGGTTTAGTCAGATCCCAACACTTACTTGTTTGACAAGTGAATGTGGTCAAAATATCTAAGTTTGATTCATGTCTACATCACTTAAGTGCTATGTTAATTTTGCCAAACATAATTTATCTGAGGCTCAGTTTTTTCTACTATAAAATGGACTAATAGTATTTACGTTCAGGCTAGATATGAGGATTATAGATAATGAGACTGTGCACAAGGGAAAAAGAGTGTTTTATAAAAGTAAGTAAACACTGGAAAAGTGAAAATTTTTCCTTGTTTCTTGGAGTATCAGAAGAGTTGTGGCTAACTAATGGGCTTTTTGGAATTCATCCAATAGTAACCTCACTTGATGAAGTTTCATTCTATTTGTAATTTATTGCTATGCTGTCTATTGTCTATTTATTAATGATCATGGCCTATTGTGTCTGGATATGTAGAGTTAAGATTATGGGAACAGATAAAATGGGAATCTGAAACATTCTACATAAGTAGAATATAATTTATATTACTTCATCACACGTACTAACTTATTTGCCAGTAAAGATAAGTACAATATAATGACAGCACCTTTATTTAGTTATTTCCAAATTCTGCCACAAAGCATTCAGTGTAGAGTGTATAATATCACACTTAAAAAAAACGTTAGAATAGCAGGGCCAGGTAAAAGAATGTGAAACAACAGCAGAATTATTTTCTTATTCTAGGTATTTTCTAGTCTCTACAGTATACTGATTCACACAGCTGTAACTCATTGAGTGTAATCTGTAGGTTTAATTCCATCTTTGTCTTTAGAACACATTTTTGCATTGGTTCCTGGGAAATTTAAGGAAATGTAACTTATCACTCTATGTTATTCACTACTATACTATTCTGTTAGTACCCTGCTTTGGATTTTGTGTACTAGTTTGGATAACTGATATTCTGATTATCCCCATGAGGCTGGGAGTTTGTCTTGGTAATTTGCCTGTTGTATTAATTGAACTGAGATAATGGTTCTGCTTTGCTTCTGTTAATCTCCTTTCTAGCATGTCACCTCCTCTCAAACTTGAAGGTGCAATAGCCTGATTGTGAGTATTTCCTCATCTGCTATTCCATTTGAATCACTTCAGAATCTATTATCCCATTCAAAATACATTGCAGCAGTTGCTCTATTAGATTACCACACTTTCTGCAAAATGAACTTCCTTGTGGCATGTGAATCTGCGTCTGTTTTGATCTACCATCACTCAGGTTCTGTAAGACAACTATATCTGACTACATATAATAACTCTCCAGCTGTTTAAATGCTCACAACTAACTGGCTCTTGGCATTTCTTCTGACTCAAATTTTTGTTTCTAGTTTGACACATACCTCTTTCTCTGATGCTCTAAAACAGGGATCCCTAACCTCGAGTCTGCGGCCTGCTAGGAACCAGGCCGCACAGCAGGAAGTGAGCGGCAGGCAGGTGAGCGAAGCTTCATCTGCTGCTCCTCATCGCTCGCATTACTGCCTGAACCCTCCCCCAGATCTGCCACATTACTGCCTGAACCACTCCCCTCCACTTCCAAGTCCATGGAAAAATTGTCTTCCATGAAACCGGTCCCTAGTGCCAAAAAGGCTGGGGACCACTGCTCTAAAATCCTTGAATATAATTCTATTAACTTGGAATTTTTCAACAATCTTTCCAGAATTCGAATTTTATTGCCTCTAATTTGCCTGCTTCTTTTGGCTAACTGAGGCAAGCAATCACAAATCTATGTAGGACTTTCAAAATACAAGTTCCTAGAAGTAGCAAGTTGACTAGCATTCTGGCCCAGTCAATTTGATTTAGCTTTGAAGAATCAGACATTTACCAGATTATCATTTTGTTCATCTCTATCTACCCCATTTTGCTTAAATTAATTAGCCCACACTTGGCCTAATTGGTTCAATTCATCTAAGATACCAAATCTGCAGACAGAGTCATTTGTAGTATTCATTATCCATTTAATGTCCATGAGATCATTATTAATGAACCTGCTTTCATTTTTTATACTGGCAGTTTGCTTCTTCCCTACTTTTCTTGATTAATTATATAGAGTTTTATCAGTTTTATTGATCTTTTCAAAACACAAGCATTTGAGTTCATTGTTTTCCATATTGTCTTCTGTTTCCAATTTCATTGTTTTTTGCTCTAATTTATTATTTCTTCTGCTTGTTTTAGACCTGAATTGTTATTCTTATCTAGTTTCCTAAGGTAAAGGCTTAGGTTACTGATTTTAGAAATTTCTTATTTTATAACATATGCACTTAATGCCATAAATTTTAGTCTTATCATTGCTGTCACAGGACCTAGCAAATTGGACTAGGTTTATATTATTTTTTATTTAGTTATAAATAGTTGAAATTCCTCTTGGTGCTAAATTACCAATGTGTTATTTAGAAATTTGTTGTGTAATTTTTGAATATTTGACACTTTTCCAGCTATTTCTGGTATTGATTTCTAGTTTAATTCCATTGTGATCTGAGGATATACTTTGTATAATCTCTATTCCTTTTAAGTTGTGTTTTACATCTTAGAATATGGTTTAACTTGGTAAATGTTCCATTTGACCTTGAGAAGAATCTGTAATCTGCTGGTTGGTGATTGTAATATTCCTTACATGTCAAGTAGATCAATTTCACTGACAGTGCTATTTGGGTCAACTATATCTTTACTGATTTTCTCCCTGCTTGATCTGTCAATTACTGAAAAAGGAGTATTAAAGTCCTTAACTATGAAAGTAGAATTGTTTATTTCTCTTCCCAGTTCTATTAGTCTTTGACTAAAGCTTTTTGACAGTCTCTTGTTAGGTGCATACACATTTAGGAGGGTTTTTTTGTGTGTGTGTGTGAATTGATGTATTTATCTTCTATAATATCTCTGTCCCTGATAATTATACCTGACAATTTTCCTTGCCTGAATTTGGCTTTGTCTGAAGTAATATAACTACTCTAGCTTTCTTTTGATTAATGTGAGAATGGTATATATTTCTTTATTCATTTACTTTTAATTTTCCTTTCTCTGTATATTTAATGTGTGTTTCTTGTAGAAAATATAGTTGGATATCTTTTATCCTTTTGGACAAACTGTTTTTTAGTTGGCTCATTTACTCCATTCTCATTTAAAGAGGTTATTCATGTAGTTGGATTAGTATCTGCCATGTTTGTAACTGTTTTCTATAGATTCCATATATTCTTCTCCTCCACCACCAACATTTTCTTGCCTTGTCTGGTTTTAGTGGATCATTTTTTATGATTCAATTCTATCTCCTCCATTAGCATGTCAATTGTGTTTCTATAAAAAAATTTAGTGATTGTCTTAGAGTTTCTAATACATATTTTTAACTATTCTAAAAATACATTAAATAACACTATATCGCTTCATATATTGTGCACATACATTAGAATAGAGTATTCAAATGCCTCCCTTCCATCCCTCCTAAAATTTTGGTTATTCATTTCAACTATATATATAGTATAATCATCTAAGGCATTGTTACTAGCTTTGTCAGTTCAGGCTGCTACAGTAGAATACTATAGATTGATTAGCTTTAGCAACAAACATTTATTGCTCACAGTTCTGGAGGGTGGGAAGTTCAATATCAAAGAGCCAGCGGATTAGATGTCTGGTGAGAGCCGTCTTCCTGGTTTGTAACCATCTTCTTGCCATAGCTTCACATGGTTGAGAGATCTCTTGTCTCCTCTTTTTTTTTTTTTGCGGTACACGGGCCTCCCACTGCTGTGGCCTCTCCCGTTGCGGAGCACAGGCTCCGGACGCGCAGGCCCAGCAGCCATGGCTCATGGGCCCAGCTGCTCTGCGGCATGTGGGATCTTCCCGGACCAGGGCATGAACCCATGTCCCCTGCATCGGCAGGCGGACTCCCAACCACTGCGCCACCAGGGAAGCCCCTTGTCTCCTCTTCTTATAAGGGCAATAATACCATCAAGAAGGCCCTACTCTTGTGACCTAATCTAAGCCTGATTACCTTGAAAAAGCCCCACCTCGAAATGGGGACTAAGGCTTCAGTGTATTAATTTGAGGAGAACATAAGCATTCAGACAAGAGCAGTTACTATTTTTTAATTTAAACAGTTATATTTTAGACTAATTTAGAGTAAGAATAATGAAATATTTTATTTTGCCTTCATTTTTTCCTTCTCTGACACTTTTCCTTTGTTTATGTAGATCATGTTTCTGACTTAAATCTTTCCTCTGCCTGAAGAATTTCATTCTTCTAAAGGATATCTGCATTCCTTGGCTCATAGCCCCTTCCTGTATCTCCAATGACAGCAAAGTTGACTCTGCTTCTTCTATAGTCATATCTTCCTCTTAGTCTCACCTCAGCAGGGAGAGGTTCTCTGCTTTTACAGACTTATGTGTTTAGTGAAGGCACACATTGATAATCTCCCTATCTCAAGGTCCTTAACCTTAGTCACATCTTCAACATCCTTGTTTTTCCCTGTAAGGTAACATATTCACAAGTTCCAGTGTTTGTAGACATCTTTGGAGGGCCATTACTAAAATATTTTGTAAAAAATTAAGATAAAGACATAGTGAAATTGTGGTGATAATCTTGTTGCTGAAAATTTTATCAGTGAAAGACAATGTAATAAATCTCAAAGGATACAGAAAAGTGAGAAAAAATATTTTTCATGAAACATAAAATGCTATTTATCCAAGATAACCTTAAGAGCTTTTACCCATACATACCAGTAAAAAGTGTTTTACAAATAACTTCTAAACTATATAAGATTAAATAAAGAACCCATTGGAGTTTTAAAGACACATTTTATTAAGCTCAATAATATTAGACATCAAGGATGTGTGGCTTGGTTCACTAAAGTATGTGAGGACTTAATGAGGTGATAGACTGTTCCTTATCTGGCAGAATATTTTTGTCTCAAACTTGTAGATCAAAAAGAGGTTTATGGGCTTCCTTGGTGGCGCAGTGGTAGAGAGTCCGCTTGCTGATGCAGGGAACACGGGTTCGTGCCCCGGCCCGGGAAGATCCCACATGCCATGGAGCGGCTGGGCCCGTGAGCCATGGCCGCTGAGCCTGCGCGTCCGGAGCCTGTGCTCCACAACGGGAGAGGCCACAACAGTGAGAGGCCCGCATACCTCAAAAAAAAAAAAAAAAAGTAGTACGACGTTTCACTAAAAATTTTCAAAAGAAACTACCATATAATCCAGTAATTCCATATCGGGTATATATCCAAAGGAACTGAAATCAGGTTCTCAGAAAGCTATCTGTACTCCCATGTTCATTGCACCAAGACATGGAAAAAACCTAAATTTCCATCAATAAATGACTGGATAAAAACATGTCTCTCTCTCTCTCTCTCTCTCTCTCTCTCTCTCTCTCTCTCACACACACACACACACACACACACACACACACACACACAGAGGAATATTATTTAGCAATAAAGTGGAAGGAAATCTTGCCATTTTTGATAACATGGATGGACCTTGAAGGCATTATGCTGACTGACATTAAGTCAGAGAAAGACAAACACTGTATGATTTCACTTACATGTGGTATCTAAAAAAGCTGAACTCATAGAAACAGAATAGACTGGTGTTGCCAGAGATGAGGGTTGGGAAAAGGAATCAAGGTTGTCAAAGGTACTAATTTCCAATCATAAGTTCTGAGATGTAATGTACAGCACAGTGACTATAACTTAAAACACTATACTGTACATTTGAATGCTGCTTTGAGAGTAAGTCTTGAAAGTTGTTGTCACAAGAAAAAAAATTAACTATATGAGCTGCTGGGATGTAAACCAAACTTACTCTGGTAATCATTTCACAGTTTATACCTATATTAAATCATTATGTTGTACACCTTGAACTAACACAATGTTATATGTCAATTATATCTCAACAAAACTATAAAGAAAATGTGATGGAATATTGCTCAGGCTTAAAAAAGAAGAAAATTCTGTCATATGCAATCATATGGATTAACATAGAGGACATTATACTAAGTAAATTAAGCCAATCACAGAAGCACAAACACTGTGTGATTTCACTTATATGAGTAGTCAAACTCATAGAAACAGAGAGTTGAATGGTGGTTGCCAGAGGCTGGGAGGAGGGGAAAATGGGGAGATGCTCTTCAACTTAAAGTTCCAATTATGCAAGATGAATAAATTCTAGAGATCTGCTGTATGACACTGTGCCTCTAGTTAACACCATATTTTGCACTGAAAAATTTAAGAGGGTAATCTCATGCTAAGTGCTCTTACTGCAATTCTTAAAAAAGATATAATTAATATATTTCAAAGATTTATACTTTTCCATGTTATCCTGTTGGGTCATAACCATATTTCTAAGATATATTACCAGATGTAAATTAACATTTTTTTGAATTTTTGGTAAAATGCTAGCTTTTTTTGTGGAAAATTGAATAAAGATGAGTAGTCTAAGTATTTAGCAGTATGTTTTTGGCAACACTAAAGAAGCAAAATGCTTCACTTGACTAAGCCAAAACTAAGGTAATGCATAATTTTTATCCATTTAGTGTTTAGAGGTTTGAAAAAGAGAACCTAATTATTAAGAATTTATGCAAAGGATTCATATCTAGAATATTTGTCAAAATATGAAAGGAAAGTTTTATGGGACATTAAGCTAAGCATTGTCAGTAGAGTTATAGCTGTTATTTTTATAGCTTAAGAATAACGGGATGCATACTAATCAAAATAGTCCATCTTAGATTTTGCATATTCTATTCAGAATTCTTTTGAAAGGATCCACTGGAACATTTCTCTGACCATTTAATGTGTATTTTTCTAATAATTTATAAAATAAAATAAAAGAATTACCATATATTACCATGGTAATTTGAATAGCTTTGGTAGCTGAAAAGGTAATTCAAGAAATAGAAACTGCAAAAGATAATGTTGAGTCAGAGAACTGAAAGAATTTTCTTGCTTATTCCTCCTCTATTTTTCAAAATTAACATAATTTTATAACACAATATATTCAATCAATCTCATTTCTCCATATGCCTAAGAGTTTTCTCTATTCTACTCAAAATTGTTTAAGCACCCTATCCATAATCTTAGCATATCTTGTAGCCCCTGCCAAGATTTCAGATGAGAGAAGCTCCAACCAAATTCTTCACTGAATCTTCATAAGGACATAGCCAGAGTTACTCGAACAGCTCCTTAATTCCTAATCCACGGAAACTGAGATGATAAATCTTTGTTCTGAGAGATAGTTTGTTATGCAACAATAGATAGCTAATATACTCTACTTAAGCTATGATATGTTTGGGGCACATTATGTTTTTTTCCAGCTACTTATGGCTGTTAAAAGTAATTCTAAGACAGTATAAATCTCCAACTATATAGCACATTTAAAGTTTTGCTTTTATTCCAATGCAGATTAAATTCAGGCTCAAGGAATTTGGGATTCCTCTTTCTCTGATCTTCTTGACACTAGCTCCTCTGGACACACATCTTTTTAATTATGAGGCTTTTGAATATGCAGTTTCCCTCTTGGTGGTGGTTACTGCTTTTCTGACTTATGTTGACTGGCTGTCAATATTTTCTGAATGATAAACATCCCAATGCTGTCCTTCTTGTAGGGTGCATGTATAGGTTCATGATGGGTACCTGCAGAGCTACCCAACCACCCAACTAGCTGATGTGGAAGACTTGGTGTTGACCCAGCATCTTCTCCCTCTCCACCTTTCCAACCTCAGCTCCCACCACCAGTGGTTCTCAATCCTAGTCTCTTTTTTTTGCTACAAATTCTCATCTGTTGAGAAGATCCTTTGTTAAGATACTACAGCACTAATCAACTACAGCTTCTTTCCACAGTGTCCATTTGATCCATCAAAAAACCATGTACTCTCTCACATATGATAGGAGTGGTGGCAACTCCTGGGTCAACCATTCTTTCTGATCTTCCATCTCTCTGCAATTTCCTATTACCCTGCTCTAAAATGAACAAGAGTAGATTTTAAAATCTTGTACCCACACTGATATAAAATGGAGAAGGAAATGCCTGTTTATGGTTCTTATAGGCATGCTTAATTTTCCCAAATATTTTTTTCCTGGAGGATCCCAGGATCTATGTTTACAGGAACATTACTACAAAGACGGAGAGAGTAACCTTTCAGCAAATAGTGTCCCTAAAATACTGTTGACAATGCCTCTTCCCCCTTCCCCTTCTGAAGTTGGTAGGGACTTAGTGGCTTTATTATAAAGACCTGTTCTGCTCTATTTTCAAAAGCCCTACTAAAGGTATCTTGGTGGACTGCTGCTTATCATAAGAACATGAGGAGTATTTGGTATCTTTTTGTAAATATTGGACCTTACCTGCAATTCACTTTCTGTGTGTTCAGCAGTAATATAGACTAAATTGGCTTCTTCTTTTTTTTTTTTTTTTTGCATTTTCACTGATTGTGAGCATTTGAGGAAGTCACTTAAGTCACTTCAAGTCTCTGAGACTCAGTTTCCTCAACTGAGAAGTGTGTGTGAGACTAGGCGATTACCACCTGTAATACTGCATGGCTATTTTTAATAGCACATGTACGTAACTGTATTCGTTTGGGTATATTCCTAAGAGTAGCATCACTGAGTCATATGATGATTCTATGTTTAATTTTTTGAGGAAATGCCAAAATGTTTCTACAGTGACTGAAACATTTTACATTCCTACTAGCAATGGTTTTAAGTAGTTTTTTTTTTTTTGTTTGTTTGTTTTTTTGCAGTACGCGGGTCTCTCACTGTTGTGGACTCTCCCGTTGCGGAGCACAGGCTCCGGATGTGCAGGCTCAGCAGCCATGGCTCATGGGCCCAGCCGCTCCAGAGCATGTGGGATCTTCCCAGACCAGGGCACAAACCCATGTCCCCTGCATCGGCCGGCGGACTCTCAACCACTGCGCCACCAGGGAAGACCTTTAAGTAGTTTTTACTCTTTACAATTGTATCTGATATAACTATGTGTGGCTGAATGAGCCTACTGCTGTGGTGGTGTTTAAGTATCTGATCTGTATCCAGGCATGCATAGCTTATACTGAGAAATAACAAAGGCAAATAACTATAAATGAGCAATGTATAACTGAATCAGCATACAAAACATACAATGTATAACAACTAAATAAATAGAAAATTTAAATAAACATCTTTGAAACTTCTCAATGATAAATTATCTATAAAATATTATAGACTACTAATAAAAAAATCATAAGTTAATTTCTTGAGGAATTACTAAACCTATGAAGTAGAATAGGGGAAACAATGATTTGAGCCCCCTTATTTAGAAAGACTTTAATTTGCAAGAATCATGTGACTTATTGAAGAAAAAAAGGGTACTGTTAAATTAATAGTTGTAGATATGGAGCAATCATATTTTCTAAACCAAATTCAAATTTGTTCACTATTGTATTTATCCATTAAATATGTATGTGTTGTATACCCAATGTCTAATTCATCTTTTATTTTTCCAAGGGCATAAAAAATAACACAATTAGAACTCAAATTTGATTTTATACACATTTTGAGGATTAAAATTGGAAGGGCCTGGCAATTCTTGAATGTACTATGGACATGGGGTAAAAAAAACTCAGAAAATAAAGCTGAATATATAAATAAAAGCCCCAAATTTATATTCTAAAAAGGAACATGGAGAAAGGATAAGAAAGAAGATATATTTCTGCCTCAATGAACTTAATTTTTAAGTTATTTTTCTGGACATATTTGACTAAGGAACTGCGTCTACCCTTTCCTCAATAAGCCCTAACTCTTGTTTCTTTTAAAAAAATCTCTGAATTTGCTTCAAATTGAATATTGTTACTATTAAAAAGGTAAACCAGTTTTCCTCCTACTTTTTTTATTATAAAAGATATATAAAGATAATAATTAATATTTATAACCCACATCACACACTTCCTGTGTTGGATCATTTTGATATTAAAAACATTTGGCACATTATAAAATTTATTCTACAGTGATATTTCTTAATTAGTTAATTGACTTGTGTGACCTCTAATCTTAATCTGTATGCCTTTTGAATCTGATTCATAAATATTTTATCAAATTCATTAACATTTAAGCCTTTTTGCAATTACAGGTCTTAATGATTAATCTTCAGATAAGATTTTTTGTAATCTTTCTTTGCTCAGTTTATGTAAGGAAAGAGGTGGGCTACTACTTAATATTCCTTTTAAAATTTAATTTAGAAAATTAAATTGGTAGAACTTTCATCTTCACATATTTCTGGTTCTATCACATTACTTGTTAGAGACAGAGAGGTTAATAATTTGTCCAAGCATGCAGAGAATCACACACATTACACACAAACACACACATATATGCTCTTTTCACCATTCTCCCACAAATAGTTCCAGACAACCCTTCACCCCAGGCCATGTTCCCAGTTTCATAATTTGAATGTGTTACGGTGCTTCTTCTTAGAGGATAATTACACTATTCTCATCATGTATGACATCTCTGTTTATTTCAGGCACATTAAAAACCCACTTCACTCAAAGATGACACCAAAAGCTACATTCTTCATTTTAAATCACTATGAATCTAGTATTTCTGTTGTGCAAATGAGTAACTTCTGAATTCTAACAAAATATATATCTTCATGTAATAAATGAAGTTTTGATAGTAGAGAAAAGCAGTTTGACTTGGTATGGAGAAGGGGAAAGAGATTACCTTGATTTATATTCCAAAGAATTTAAATGTTTTGTGTCCTTTCTATAGGTAGCTCAAAAAGAGCATAAGAAATCACTATTTGATGTTAAAGCCAAAGCAATTCAATTAAAATATCTAAAGGGAAGAAAAATTCAAGGGAACAGCAAGCAAGAAATAGAAACGGATTAATAGTTGTTGCATGCCAGGCACTGTTCCAAGTACTGGACATCTGTGAGAGTACTCCATCCTCTTCAAAAGTTCCCGACATAGACATGGTTATAGAGATATACTAACTCACACCTGTTAGGATGGTTCTTATCAAAAAAGTGAAAGATGACAAGTGCTGGCAAGGATGTGGAGAAACTGGAACTTTGGGAAACTGTTGGTGGGAATGCAAAATGGTGAAGTTCCTATGGAAAACAGTATGGAGGTTCCTTAAAAATCTTAAAAAAAAAAAAGCTTCAATATGATTCAGCAATCACACTTCTGGATATGTAGTTTAAAAAAAATGAAGTCAGGATCTCAAAGAATAATGTTCCATGTTCACTGCAACATTGTTCACAATAGCTAGTATGTGGAAACTGACTAAACATCCATCAGATGAATGGATAAAGAAAATATGATAAGTACATACAACTGAATATTATTCAGCCTTAAAAAAGAAGAAAATCCTGCCACACAACATATTGATAGATTAACATGGAGGACTTTATACTAAGGGAAATAAGCCAGTCACAGAAGGACAAAACTGTATGACTTCACTTATATGAGGTGTCTAAAATAGTCAAACTCACAGAAGGAGAGTAGAATAGTGGATGGGGGGCGGGGGAAATGGGAGATGATATTCAACTTTAAGTTTCAGTTATGCAAAATAAATAAGTTCTAGATTTCTGATGTACAATATTGTGCCTACAATTAAACAACACTGTTTTGTACACTTAAAAACAAAAAATCCAACCTTCCCATACCACCTCTTATGACTAAGATATTCATGCTAATAGTACTGTGTAATTCCTAATCCAACCGAATCCCCCCATCCCTCTCAGCCCTGCATTACACCATAGTTATTCTTAACAGTATTCCTTATGTCTTAAACTATCTCCCTAATGTCCCTTCAACTTCTGCCTTATCTTTAACCATGTTGTCCATGAAAACACAGTATCACCTATAACTTATAAAGCAGAGTATATTTTTCTTTCCCACTCCCCATACCTGAGGTCCAAGAAGTGGGACTTCCTCGCTCTCCTTTGCTGCAAGCAGAGCACTAGACCTCCCTCTTAGTTCACAAACTTGAGTTCCATTAAAGGATACCATTTGGCTATACTAACTTCTACCATTCCTCCCTGCTTTCATTACTGACTTTTCAATCATATTCCTTAGCTTACTGAAGTCTTCACCACCTGGATTAATGTCTTTTATCATGTTTTCTTGTGATGTATTTTATCATGGTGTCTGTTACCACCATTTCCGATGACTCATGGTACAGATACATCTGTTAAATTTTTTACCCCAGTCAAAAAAAACTTTTCCTACCACTTCTTATCTTTCTTCCTCACTGGCTCTAAAAAAATTATTTTTAGTCATAGGGAATTTCCAGTTCACTGATGCCACTACCCTTAAATTTTTTTCTATTTTACAGAAAGTCTCTCTTTTCTCCAAATTAGATCACATAATTTGGCAATAACACTACCCTATAGTCACTGGAAAAAATATACATCTTTCTCATTTCTATTATATACACCTGAGGCGGGAGGGGAAACAGCATCTCACTAGAAAAGAGGACTACTGTCTACTAACATAACAAAACAAAACTAAATAAATAGCTCACCTGAATAGCTCAATATTGCTGGAGAAAAATCACCCCAAATTAATTTACTTTACCAAAAAATTATGACCTTAAGCCTCATATGTGCATTTAAAGCTTCCAGGCAAAAATTCTATATTACTTCCCTTGCAAATCAGGGCATCATACCAAAATTTACTATTGTATAGCTCCACATTGACCTTAATATTGCCTGTATGATACCACTCTTCAGCTTTTAAATATTTGGAAAATATAGTAGATAATAGAGGAAACTGCCCTCAATTTTCCAATTTAATTTAAAATTTTAAATTTACATTCAATTTACAACTTTTAATTTATAAATTTTTGAATGTGTTTTCCTTTTCTCTCAGTTCTCTAAATAGATAAATGCAACTGAGCAGGACCCTATGGGGCCTTCGTGGAATAGATGTCCTGTACTCCGCCTGCCTCTTGTCCATAGAAAAACTTTAGCCTACGAGGCTTTCCCAGAGTTCCAAAGAGTAAATTTAATCAGTGAAGTGAGAGAATGCAGAAAGAAAGGAGAACAGTCAAGCAAGACAAAATAATAAGTTAGCCATTAAACAAAGTCAAGGACCTTTAGTTCCTCCTAAAGCGCTATAGATAATATTCTGAGCCATATCTTTTGTGCTGTTTTGCAGATACTGAAATCCCCACGAGGTGGATGAGGTTAACTCTATGCTGCCCACAAGCACGTAGACCTCGGGACAGGTTGGAACCAGAAGGTTAATGATGTTGACTCCCAATTACTGTACAACCAACCAATCAGAACAATGTCCACGAGCTGATCATACACCCTACAAACCCCCTCCCTCACCCTATCTTTAAAAACCTTTCCCTGAAAGCCTTCAGGAGTTGGGGGGCCTTGTAAGCATTAGCTACTTGGACTCCTTGCTTCGTGCCCTGCAATAAACTCTGCACTTTCCTTCACCACAACCCAGTGTCAGTAGGTTGGCTTTACTGTGCATGGACAAGCAGACCCAAGTCTGGTTTGGTTTGGTGACATAAATAGTTCCTGCCTTTATCAAAGTACATTCTGTTTTCTTTATGCTCTGGGAATCGGGTCCCATGTCATCTTCTCAAGGATTAATTCCTTAAATATTATATCTATACCTTATATTAAGCAACTTATCTAAGCTATTATATAATTCATACCCATATACACAAATCTTCTCACCTCCCATCTTTGAAAATACCTTCTCCTGGTCCCATTCAACCACTACAGCCACCACCTAAATTTTCTGTTTGTTTTAATGGAAAATATGATCAAAAAACATTTCCATAGTTTTATCGTCCACTCTCTCATCCCCCGATTATCTCATCAATCTTCTGTCATCCTCAAATAAAACAGATCTTTTCAAATTCTTAATGAGAATGGACTTTTTGGTAAGCTATTTGAAGGTTCCTTTCTTAAAACATACTTTTCTAATTTAACTTACTTCTCAACTGGCTCTTAATCTGCCCTATTGTTTGTCTCCTTATCTTACCTGTTTCCATAATTTTGTAATAACTCCTAAGTTCTGTTCTGTTCCTTGCTCTGTCTTTACTTTCTCGTTGAGTGATAACAAGGCAACATGTGAACCCAGAACTTTAACAAACAACTGGGCACACACACACACACACACCCCTTCCCTGAGATCCAAATTAACCTAATTGACTCTCTACTGGACGTCTACAATTGTATGTCACAAGGTTTTGAGAATAAGTATTATTTTATATTCTAAAGTCTGATAATTCTATTATCTGAAGACAACAGTGGCAGGTCATTAAACATCAGATGCCTAGAGAGCCATTAATTTTAAGGTCTGCTTATTAGTCAGGTTCTTAGCTTCACCTCTTTTTTGGCTGCTGGTAATTTCTTTTATTCTCCTGTGAGTATAGTCATGCTCTTCCATTGTTCATTATAGGAAGGCTTCATTCTCTTCTTCAGACACACTCAGCCCTTTTTTTTTTTTCTTTAGGCACTTGCACCTGTTATTTGCTTTTAGATGGACAAGCTTTTCCCCAAGAACTTCACAACCTACATATTTCAGGTAAAATATCTGCTCTAAAGAAAATCCTCTACTGATAATTCTAACTATAGTTATTATTTTTCATCCTATTCACTTTCTACATAGCATTTATTTATATGTTTACTTAAATTATTCATTTTAAAATTGTTTATTAACTATTTCCATCCTTATAACATATGTTTAATAGGAACATTTCTTATGAGACAGCTTTAGAAAGTAAAAAGGAGATAAACCTAAAATCATTTCATTTTCTTTATGAAACTATCATTCTTATTTTACATACCCCTTTACCTTCTGCATCTTTTAGCTAAGCTGTTCCAAACTCTTTGCCCTTGGCCCTGACCTCTCCCTGAGCTTCTGATAACTCTTTGAAGACCAAATTAAATTTTCATAAGTATTTGGGCAGGCATTCTGCAATAAGCATGTTCAGATCATTACTCATTATATTACTGCAAACTTCAAATATAATTTCTGTCCATTGCTGTTGTCACAGAATGTGTCAAGCAGAGTACCATGCACCAATTATCAATGCCAATGGAGTAAAGTACTGTGCACTGGTTATCAATCACAAGGGAGGAAACATTTTTGTCCATTGCATCTTGGTATTGAAGTTGCCAAAAAAAACCAAAACCAAAAACCACAGAGCAGTCAAGCTCTGGATGGAGCAACATTTTACTTACATGGACAAGAGACACAGCAAGATCAGCTTCAGTTGTGAGTGTCAATCCTCCATGGACAGCAGGTCTCTCCTGGATGACAACAGTAGGGCAATTTGCCTAGTGCACCTTCTCGTGAAGTAATGGAAGAAACCAGCAGTGGGGTTGGTTAGGTGCCATGTGATGCACATGCTTCATGAAGAGACAAAAGAACACTCTAATTACCCCTGGAAAAGGAAAAGATATTCACACATAAGGCAATCAGCCTGACACAGTCTGTTTGGGTTCTTCATCTCTTGGTAAGGATGTGTTCTAGGCTCAAGGCCCATTCCTACGTGGCAAAGTGGAGGCTGAAGACTACAGTCGTGGGCTGCTTTTTCCAACAGAATGGAATTAACATTTTACCTGGAAGTCATATTTAAAATTTTTCTCTTCCTTCTGAACTAACTGGAAAACATGCTCTGCTATTTATTTATTTATTTATTTATTTATGGCTGCGTTGGGTCTTTTTTTGCTGTGTACGGGCTTTCTCTAGTTGTGGTGAGCAGGGGCTACTCTTTGCTGCAGAGCACGGGCTCTAGGCACACAGGCTTCAGTAGTTGTGGCACGTGGGGTTAGTTGCTCTGTGGCATGTGGGATCTTCCTGGACCAGGGCTCAAAACCGTGTCCCCTGCATTGGCAGGTGGATTCTTAACCACTGTACCACCAGGGAAGTCCCTGCTCTGCTATTTTAACATCAAAATATTTGCCATTTCCTTATTTCAGTAACTAAGTGTATTGTGAAAGGTAAATTATTCACTATCATTCAATTGTACAATTATAATAGCCTTATAATTGGTCAATTGTATCCCTTTCATGTCTCCAAAATTGTACACAGTTTAATTAGAATTGTGCTTATAAAATAAAACTTTCATATTATAATTTTCTTACCGAAACATTTTCTAGTTTACTCATGAAATTAAAAAAAAAAAATGTTCCCAGTCATTATTCAAAGTCAACTAACCCATTTATCCACTATCGATCCCCTTCTACCCAACACTGGGGATTGTTATGCAGTAGAGCTGACTTAGTGCCAAGTGATTTTCATAATCTGAGTTTTGGTATTGGCTGTTTTAGACAAGATCAGTTGCCGAAATCCTTCTGAACTCTCCTGGTTCCTGCACACACAATGCCTTTCCTATATAAATATACATTTTTTAAAATTAATTGTTATTGGCATTTAGTTGCTTTACAATGTTGTGTTAGTTTCTGCTGTACAGCAAAGTGAATCAGCTATATGTATACATATATCTCCTCTTTTTTGGATTTCCTTCCCATTAGGTCACCATAGAGCATTGAGTAGAGTTCCCTGTGCTGTAAAATAGGTCCTCATTAGTTATATCTTGATATTTTATACATAGTAGTGTATATATGCCAATCCTAATCTCCCAATTCATTCCACTGCTCCTTCCCTGCCCCCCCCCCCCAGTATCCATACGTCAAATGTCCATTCTTTATGTCTGTGTCTCTATTTCTGCTTTGCAAATAAGTTCATCTGTATCATTTTTCTAGATTCCACATATAAGTGATATTATATATTTGTTTCTCTCTTTCTGACTTACATCACTCTGTATGACAGTCTCTAGGTCCATCCACATCTCTGTAAACGGCACAATTTTGTTGCTTTTTATGGCCGAGTAATATTCCATTGTATATGTGTACCACATCTTTATCCATTCTTCTGTTGCAACATTGTACTGGAAGTTTGTTTTTTTATTTTTGAATTTTATTTTATTTTTTAAGCAGCAGGTTCTTATTAGTTATCTATTTTATACATATCAGTGTATATATGTCAACCCCAATCTCCCAATTCATCACACCACCACTCCCCCACTGTCCCTGCGTAGTGTCCATATGTTTGTTCTCTACATCTGCGTCTCTATTTCTGCCTTGCAAAGCAGTTCATCTGTACTATTTTTCTAGATTCCACATGTTTGCGTTAATATACAATATATGTTTTTCTCTTTCTGATTTACTTCACTCTGTATGACATTCTCTAGGTGCATCAATGTCTCTATAAATGACTCAATTTCATTCCTTTTTATGGCTGAGTAATATTCCATTGTATATATATGTACCACATCTTCTTTATCCATTCATCTGTTGATGGGCATTTAGGTTGCTTCTATGACCTGGCTATTGTAAATAGTGCTGCAATGAACACTGGGGTGCATGTGTCTTTTAGAATTATGGTTTTCTGTAGGTATATGCCCAGTAGTGGGATTGCTGGGTCATACTGTAGTTCTATTTTTAGTTTTTTAAGGAACCTCCATACTGTTGTCCATAGTGGCTGTATCAATTTACATTCCCACCAACAGTGCAAGAGGGTTCCCTTTTCTCCACACCCTCTCCAGCATTTGATGTTTGTAGATTTTCTGATGATGCCCATTCTAACTGGTGTGAGGTGATACCTCATTGCAGTTTTGATTTGCATTTCTCTAATGATTAGTGATGTTGAACATCCTTTCATGTGTTTGTTGGCAATCTGTATACCCTCTTTGGAGAAATGTCTATTTAGGTCTTCTACCCATTTTTGGATTGGGTTGTTTGTTTTTTTGATATTGAGCTGCTTGTACATTTTGGAGCTTAATTCCTTTGTTAGTTGCTTCATTTGCAAATATTTTCTCCCATTCTGAGGGTGGTCTTTTTGTCTTATGTATGGTTTCCTTTGCTGTGCAAAAGCTTTTAAGTTTCATTAGGTCCCATTTGTTTATTTTTGTTTTTATTTCCATCACTCTAGGAGGTGGGTCAAAAAAGATCTTGCTGTGATTTATGTCAAAGAGTGTTCCTCCTATGTTTTTCTCTAAGAGTTTTATAATGTCTGGTCTTACATTTAGGTCTTTAATCCATTTTGAGTTTATTTTTGTGTATGGTGTTAGGGAGTGTTCTAATTTCATTCTTTTACATGTAGCTGTCCAGTTTTCCCAGCACCAATTATTGAAGAGACTGTCTTTTCTCCATTGTATATTCTTGCCTCCTGTATCACAGATTAGGTGACCACAGGTGTGTGGGTTTATCTCTGGGCTTTCTATCCTGTTCCATTTATCTATATTTCTGTTTTTGTGCCAGTATCATACTGTCTTAGTTACTGTAGCTTTGTAGTATAATCTGAAGTCAGGGAGCCTGATTCCTCCAGCTCCATTTTTCTTTCTCAATATTGCTTTAGCTATTCAGCATCTTTTGTGTTTCCATACAAATTGTAAAATTTTTTGTTCTAATTCTATGAAGAATGCCCTTGGTAATTTGATAGGGATTGCACTGAATCTGTAGATTGCTTTGGGTAGTATAGTCATATTCACAATACTGATTCTTCCAATCCAAGAACATGGTATACCTCTCCATCTGTTTGTGTCATCTCTGATTTCTTTCATCATGTCTTATAGTCTTCTGAGTACAGGTCTTTTGCCTCCTTAGGTAGGTTTATTCCTAGGTATTTTATTCTTTTTGTTGCAATTGTAAATGGGATTGTTTCCTTAATTTCTCTAATTTTGGATTAACTTTTCTGGAGTGTGATTTGTATGTATTCACTCTCATACAGTTTTGATGGGAATTGTAATTGGCATGGCTATTTTAAAGAACAATATTGGAGTAAATACAACCATGATGCTTCTGGAGTGGAACAGAAGTACAGTAAAGCAAGGCTTAGGAAAGCAACCATGATATTTATGTACAAAATTGAGTCATGATGCTTGGGACTTTATATAGGTAACTAATTAGGAGGTCATATTATTGAGCTATCAGGATTTAATGGCTTCATTTACAGGGCTATAAAGGGAAAGGAAAATATATTGGATACTGATTCTTTACAATAATGGAATGAAGGGAATTTGGCACCTGATTATGTGCTGCAAAGAAATAGAGACTGTTAAGAATGATACTGGACTTCCTGTTTGAGTAGTAAGGAAAATGGTTCTACTAGAAGGAAATATAAGAATTTGAGAATGGTTACATTCTTCTTCTCCACTGAAAGGCTCTAAACTAGGTAACACTAATGTTAAGAACTATTGTACCTCCTATGCTTGTCTTTCCAACATGGTAACTGAATCGTCATTTTGAAAGATGTTAAATTTTCTGATGCCCATCATGGAAGTGAGTGTCAGAGGTACAGCTAACGTATGTTTCCACATGTTGTAATCCTAATATACATAAGCTCAAATCACAAAATGTGATCACTCTCCTTGTCCTCAGGGAGAGTTTCAGAAATTATTCAGGTCTGAATATAGGTTTTTAACAATTCCCATTTATGTGAGGGAAACATATCATTCATACTACAAAGGAATGTATCAAAATGTTAGCTTTTTTCAAACACATAGAGTTTTAAAATTTTATTAGTGATCTGTGTAATTACTAAAACATATGCAATATTTCTAAAGATAAATTTATATTCAACTCTGTGGTTGTGCTACCAATCACATTTTTTCCCAGTGTGTTTTAATCTCTTCAGTTCCTCTTTTCTTTCTTTCTTTCTTTTTTTTTTTTTTTGGAGCAGTTTGGTAATTTTGATATGAAATGCAGAAGCACATTACAGAAAAAACCAGAATGCAGTACATAGCCAATTTTGTCTAAAGAGAAGAACACATAGACTGTGCAGTTTCTTAGGGAACTCTGCCAAAATGAAACTTTTGGAAGATTTCTTTGTGAGACATGACATCGAGAAGAGGAAACTTTCATTTGTGTGCCAGTAACTGATGATGTGAGAGGGTAAGAGGTTAACACAACACTCTTTGGCTGATGCATTGTGATTTGCTGTGAGCAATGACTACTCTTTGCCTGGCAGCTCTGCTTCTTCTTTTAAAACCAGTCCTATCAAACTCAGTTTGTCATCTCAGGAGATTTCCTTCACTTTTAACCAGGAAAGTCAAGTGAAATCTTTGTATTCTTGTGTTGTTTTTGTAACCGGGTCTTGTGAAAGACTGACATGGGGATTTTATCAAGCAGAAATGTATTCTATCTCTTCTTCCCTTTTTTAAAATTTCCTTTTCTTATTTCCTTTCTTTCTCATTTTCTTTTTCCCTTCCTCCCTCCCTCCTTTCCTTCCTTTCTTCTTTTCTCTCTCTTTCTTTTTTCCCTAATATATTTTAGACTGGAGGGCCTGATTTGAAATAATAATCTTTGAAAAGATTGGGTCAATGCATTCAGGTCTACAGGAGATCTCTCAGAGCTTAGGATGCCTTTGATCAGAAGTAGAAAAAGGAGAACTTTCCTCTTCTTGGCATTCCTGCCCTTTCTGTAAGCCTTTGATATTCTTGTACACTAATTTAGAAGTATAGGCTAGAACAGACCTCAACATGCAGTAGGGACTGCAAATACATCAACTTAGACTAATCGTGAGGGACTTCCACTAGTGGTCCAGTGGTAAAGAATCTGCCTTCCAATGCTGGGGACATGGGTTTGATCCCTGGTCAGGGAACAAAGATCCCACATGCTGCAGGGCAACTAAGCCTGCATGCTACAACTGCTGAGCTCATGCGCCTCAACAAGAGACCCTGCATGCCTCAAACTACAGAGCCCATGCGCTCTGGACACCACGTGCCATAATACAGAGCCCACGCTCCCTGGAGCCTGTGTGCCACAACTAGAGAGAATCCCGCATGCCACAACAAAGAGCACCCCCTGCAACGAGAAAAGATCCTGCACATCTCAACGAAGACCCTGCATGCCGCAACTAAGACCTGACACTGCCAAAAAAATAAATTAAATAAATAAATGTAAATAAATAGAATAATCATGAGTCTATCTATCCACCATATAAAAAGAACAACAGTGAAAAAATATAACAATTTTAAACACTTTTTTTTTTTTTTTTTTTTTTTTGCGGTACGCGGGCCTCTCACTGTTGTGGCCTCTCCCATTGCGGAGCACAGGCTCCGGACGCGCAGGCTCCGGACGCGCAGGCTCAGCAGCCATGGCTCGCGGGCCTAGCCGCTCCGCGCCATGTGGGATCCTCCCGGACCGGGGCACGAACCTATGTCCCCTGCATTGGCAGGCGGACTCTCAACCACTGCGCCACCAGGGAAGCCCACAATTTTAAACACTTTTAAAGCCAGGTCAGAGTTGCAAGAATGTTTGCTATTGCACCTAGAATTTAAAAATGTCAGTTAAGTATTTTATATTTGGAGCCACTTCAATAATAAAATGATTTTGTAACTTTTAAGTGTATAAAGATTATAGGAAATATTAATTTTGTAAGAAAATATATACATGAATACAGATATTCATTTATCAGAGTCCATTGGTTACAATACACACTCTCTTAGGAAGCTTAAACAAAATGAAAATATTGGGTGGATATAGGGTATTCATAGAATTGATGGAAAAACAGACAAGGGTATGAAACAATGTAACTCCTATGATGTCAGGTTTCTTATTTTTGAACTGATAGCAGAAAACACACACACACACGCACACACCAACAAAAAACTTCAGTATGAACTTCTTTCTGTCCATAAAATATTTTGCTAAAGATTCAATTCCCAGGAGAAATATTAATCTGGCTTAAATTAAAATCCCTACCTGTCACTGAATCCCATCAGAAACAGATTAAATGGAAGTGAGTGCGTTTTTTTTTCCCCTAATGGAAATGTCAGTAGCTGTTACCCTACAGGGGGTAGGATTTTCCCACAAGCAAGATCAATAGATATCTACTATGTCCCACTCATGAACTGACACTATCACATAGGCACATTCTTACTTCCATACATAGAATTTTACAGTATGTTCTCTAAACATCATATATTGTTATTCTAATATGTAGCCTAAGCCAACTAAGACATAAATGGAGAATAAATGTAATGCTATAGACAAGTAAGTTTTTTAAATGTATGTAAAATATAATATACATAAATATAAGCTAAATATAGTCATATAGAAAATGCTTGAGTAAAAAAGTAATCATAATAGGTGAAATTAGACATGAGTGTTTTTGAGCATGTGGGAAAAATTATTTTAAAATTACACCTGCTTTCTTAAATATTTTATATTCCAATATTTAACATGCTTGAAAATGTCAGAAAAAATCATTCAGCTATAAGGTAAAATATTATATTTGTACTTAGAAAAAATACATTCAATTAATGCCTTTTCCATTTAATAGTTATATTCCTAATAGAATATTATTTTAAGTCTCTGAATTTGTCTCCTAAGCAGTAAAAGAAAGATGATAAAGCCAATCTTACAATCTTTTCTTAAAGTAGAAATAAAAGGATCACAATGAAAGTGACTTCAATGCTTGAGGAATTATTAAATGGTATGTTTTGATAAAAGTCTGAGGTAATAACCAAGATTGGAAGGTGAAAATTTTGTTCATTTTAAGTTGACATTAAGATAATCATAGGAGGAGGAGTTGAGGGTGAGAGTTATGATTATAAACCTTTTTGACACTCAAATGAAATCAGCATACACCTCCCTTGAAAAATGTTCAAAAACATACGTTTAAAAATCCCCTTATCATTATATAAATAGAATACATTATATTATTGCTTTACATGATTTAATTCTCTTTGATAGAATTATAGCTTACTTTATCTAATTAATTTAATATTTTGAACATCTGATGAGTCAGAAATAGCTTAAATTGGCTGAGCACTGACCATATGCAAGAGATAGTTCCAGATATTTGAAAACAACAGTAAGCAAGACAGAAAGGAAACACTTGTTGTCTTGGATTTATCATTCCATGGGAAAGAGAAGCAAGTGGGCATAATGAATAATAAATGTTAAAATAACAGATATAAAATTTATGTCGTTTCTAAAAATAATATAAAATTGGAAGGGGGTAAAGAAATTAGAAGTTCTGTGGGAGATGGTTGGAATTTTATTAAATCGAGTGGTCATGACAGCACTTAGGGGAATGAAAGGAGCTGACAGAATGAGCTCTACTGATATTTACATGGAAGATGTGGGTGGCACAGGTAACTGCAGTGCAAAGGCTTTAATGTGAGCTGGACTATCAATGGTTTATAGAAAGGGCAGGAATGTCAAAAAGCAGGGAAAGTTCTTCTTCCAATTCTAATGAAAAACATCCTCAGCTCATAGAGATCTTTTGGGCACCTATATGTCTTGAACTAACCTTTTCAAAGAATTGGACCCTCCAGTTTACGTGGTGTGTTGGTTGGTGGCCGGTGTAACATGATGGAGAAGGCAATGAGAGATATGCAGAAGCAATCAGAATGCTGGGGCAAAGGAGGAGCATCTTTATTTTAGAGAAAAGAATCTGAACACTCACAAATGAAAGTAATTTGCCCAAGAGTACTCAGCTAGTCGGTGGACTGAACTCTTAACCCTTTTCATATTATTCTAGATGCTTTGTTTGTCATTGGAGATACAAATTTAAACAGCACACTCATTTTCTTTTTGCTATTGTTCTTAGAAATAGTAACCACAAACTTAGGTATACATTTAGCATTTGGGGAGTGGGAGGAACAACCTTTTGAACGTGTTTAGGTAGAATTCAAAAGAAGCGAGAGGGATGAAAAGAGGAAGAGAGAAAACTACACGCAAGCTTTAACATTCAGGAGCCAAAAGATTAATTGTATAGGATAGGATCCTCAATCCTCGTAGTGATAGATTTATGTTTTATGTCAAGTATAAATGCATACACAGGTAATGAATAAGAATAAATGTCACAGGAATGGAGCCATTTCTCTAATCTGAATAGTCAGACAGATAAATTTATGTTCCCACTGAAAAAAACTAAAACTACTGGATTAAATTTTTTTAAAGCATAAACACACACAGGAAACAAATCAACAACAACAAAACACTTGTATTAAAGAGCTGGCAAGCTAATGTATATTAATCAATATTTCAGAAATCTAAATAAATAAGATAATGAAAATATAGATTGAATCCTAAAGCTGATTTTGTACAGGGAAATATTGCCAAGCTGACTTGAGCTTCACACAGGAAACAAAGGACACAGCCTTCGGTCACTGGCAGCAGAGAATTAAGTAGGAAATCCTCCCTCAGTAAAACTGGGACCACGGGGCTAAATCTTCAGCTTAAGGGTGAACAAGAGGTAAACATTCCCTACTCCAATAGGCCCAGTAACCTACAAGAGAAATTGCATTATTTAACACTAAGCAAAGGAGGAGCAAAAACAAAAATAATGCCTGAGAAGCTGTAATGACTGGCCTGGCCTCAACCAGGTTTGTGGTCCAAATTCATAGTAACTAGGTAAATTCAAAATAATCTTAGTCAGGAATTAAGTTTTAAAATATCATGATCTGTTAGTGGCTGAGGTACCAAACAGGACAGAAAGCAAATCATGTCTGGAAGCATGTACCATCAATATATTCCCAAACTATATCTTTATGCCAGTGTTACGTAAGTGTCTCTGATGGGAAGATTTCTGGGTCTTCCTATTCTGCCATTTTGCTGTCATCACTCTTGAGTTATTTGTTTTTTATTGGTGTGTGGTAACATCCATTAATTAATTCTGTATGTTATTTCATTCCATGATTATTCCCTAAGAATGGGTCACTATGCCTAAACTTTGTGTGAAAATAACATTGTTTATGCCGAACACCTTTCCCTATGAAAGACTAGAATTGTGGTATATGCTAGGCAGAGAATGACTATATATGATCACTCTCCAATAAAAACCTTGAGTATTTTGTCTTTAATAAACTTCCCTGGGCATTATTTCCATTTCTCTTACTGGTTGTTTGAATTTTTCATATTAATTTACATGAGTCTTTTATATGATTCATTCTTGGTTCATAAACTCAGGGAAGACATATGCCAAGGCAAAGGGTTTTGATTTCTAAGAATTTAACTAAGCCCATAGGAGATAATAAGTCTCTCTAAGTAGTCTCAATTTGTGGGGGGGAAATCTTAAGAAGTTGCTGTTTTTGCTCAGCATTTAGATCCTCATCCAAGAATCAAAATAATTTCCACTGGTAAGAAGGGGTTACATAATGAGAATGGGAGCTGGGAAAAAAGACCTGTACAAGCACATAAATAACAACGAGGTTACCATGAAGAGGTACCTTTTGAATAAAACAGCTACATTAGATATGATTTTACTAAACATAGGCAACTATTTCTGTACTGTTCGTTCTCCAAAGTACCACATTTATGTTTTGAATTTAAGACATTCTTTATTGCTAAATTATCTCTGTTTACTACCAAGTATATTAATCCTTGTGGAGGAAAGAGAAGTGCTGATTTATTTTCAGTGTTTGCTCAGAAGCCATGATGATAATAAAGATTTAGGAAAACAAAAAGTGGTTTGGGAAATATAAATAAGAATATGATAGTTATCTGTCTAGATTCTATGTCAGGCTGTTTAGAATCTGCTGTACTTTTCTTCCACAACAATTTTCCATGTTTTTTTCCCCACAGATGATTAAATATAATACTATCAAGAATACATGTTCATCAAGATCGCCTTAGAAATTTCTTCCTTTGCAAGTAAATTTTGTAAATCAATTTTACCATAGCATTCTTTAATTCTTTAGTTCTTATAATTACTTAACTCTGAGGTTATAAAACCAAAATGGAAAAAGAATGGGGCACACTTGCTTAAAAAGAATGTTGACTGCTTCTTTGTATTAAATTGCTCCAATAAAGAATGAATTGGCACTTTAGAGTCATTTAATTAGGAAAAGAGTATTTTATTTTTATCTCTTATACCACAACTTACAAAATAGTGACTTTAATAGTTCTGCCCACTTAATTATGTCAACAATTAAGAGACTGTTAAACAATAAGCTATAACTTGTCTAGTTGAATTTGATTCATTTTACTGGCCTATTTATATTTCAATTGATTCCTTTACGTATTTGGATATAAACAATGTTATAATAAAATGAAATGATATGGATGCTGTTATTCTGATTGGATAGTCTTGATTTAATTTAAAAATAAGAGTAAAAAGAAAATGTAATATGTAATTTAAATATAGTATTTAATTCTGTATAAGTTATGTTATCTTTTTTTTTTTTTTTTTTTTTTTTGTGGTACGTGGGCCTCTCACTGTTGTGGTCTCTCCCGTTGCGGAGCACAGGCTCGGGACGCACAGGCTCAGTGGCCATGGCTCACGGACCCAGCCGCTCCGCGGCATGTGGGATCCTCCCGGACCGGGGCACGAAACCGTGTCCCCTGCATTGTCAGGCGAACTCTCAACCACTGCACCACCAGGGAAGCCAATGTTATCTTTTGATGATTTAAAATGATTACAGTGAACTTGGTCTTTGTTTTCAGTCACCATGTGAATTCTGCATTTAAGAACACAATGCCCTGCCTGAGGTATTTTCTTAATTTCTTTAAATCACAATGCCATTATTATCAAAGAGAAGATTCATCATACAATAGGAGCTACTGCTTAAAACTGTGTTACAGATTAATGAGATTAAAACACATTAATGAGGTAAAACACATAAAATGCTTATCATTGGCAAATTAATTACTCAGTGAGGTTAACCCTAATTATATTATTATTTTTTCTTTCTCTCTTCCCATTATATGTCACTACCCTTACATCCAGGCTGTCTTTCTTTCTTTTTTTTTTTATTAGTTTCTGCTTTATAACAAAGTGAAGCAGTCATACATATACATCTGTTCCCCCATCCCTTCCCTCTTGCGTCTCCCTCCCTCCCATCCTCCCTATCCCACCCCTCCAGGTGGTCACAAAGCACCCAGCTGATCGCCCTGTGCTATGCGGCTGCTTCCCACTAGCTATCTACCTTATATTTGGTAGTGTATATATGTCCATGCCTCTATTTCACTTTGTCACAGCTTACCCTTCCCCCTCACCATATCCTCAAGTCCATTCTCAAGTAGGTCTGTGTCTTTATTCCTGTTTTACCCCTAGGTTCTTCATGACATTTTTTTTTCTTAAATTCCATATATATGTGTTAGCATACGGTATTTGTCTTTCTCTTTCTGAGTTACTTCACTCTGTATGACAGACTCTAGGTCTATCCACCTCATTACAAATAGCTCAGTTTCGTTTCTTTTTAAGGCTGAGTAATATTCCATTGTATATATGTGCCACATCTTCTTTATCCATTCATCTGATGATGGACACTTAGGTTGTTTCCATCTCCGGGCTATTGTGAACAGAGCTGCAATGAACATTTCGGTACATGTATCTTTGTGAATTATGGTTTTCTCAGGGTATATGCCCAGTAGTGGGATTGCTGGGTCATATGGTAGTTCTATTTTTAGTTTTTTAAGGAACCTCCATACTGTTCTCCATAGTGGCTGTACCAGTTCACATTCCCACCAGCAGTGCAAGAGTGTTCCCTTTTTTCCACACCCTCTCCAGCATTTATTGTTTCTAGATTTCTTGATGATGGCCATTCTGACTGGTGTGAGATGATATCTCATTGTAGTTTTGATTTGCATTTCTCTAATGATTAATGATGTTGAGCATTCTTTCATGTGTTTGTTGGCAGTCAGTATATCTTCTTTGGAGAAATGCCTATTTAAGTCTTCTGCCCATTTTTGGATTGGGTTGTTTGTTTTTTTTTGCTATTGAGCTGCATGAGCTGTTTATAAATTTTGGAGATTAATCCTTTGTCAGTTGCTTCATTTGCAAATATTTTCTCCCATTCTGAGGGTTGTCTTTTAGTCTTGTTTGTGGTTTCCTTTGCTGTGAAAAAGCTTTGAAGTTTCATTCGGTCCCATTTGTTTATCTTTGTTTTTATTCCCATTTCTCTAGGAGGTGGGTCAAAAAGGATCTTGCTGTGATTTATGTCATAGAGTGTTCTGCCTATGTTTTCCTCTAAGAGTTTGATAGTTTCTGGACTTACATTTAGGTCTTTAATCCATTTTGAGCTTATTTTTGTGTATGGTGTTAGGGAATGATCTAATCTCATACTTTTACATGTCCCTGTCCAGTTTTCCCAGCACCACTTATTGAAGAGGCTGTCCTTTCTCCACTGTACATTCCTGCCTCCTTTATCAAAGATAAGTTGACCATATGTGTGTGGGTTTATCTCTGGGCTTTCAATCCTTTTCCATTGATCTATCTTTCTGTTTTTGTGCCAGTACCACACTGTCTTGATTACTGTATCTTTGTAGTATAGTCTGAAGTCAGGGAGCCTGATTTTCGTTTTTCGTTCTCAGGATTGCTTTGGCTATTCGGGGACTTTTGTTTTTCCAAACAAATTTTGAAATTTTTTGTTCTAGTTCTGTGAAAAATAACATTGGTAGTTTGATAGGGATTGCATTGAATCTGTAGATTGCTTTGGGTAGTAGAGTCATTTTCACAATATTGATTCTTCCAATACAGGATCATGGTATATCTCTCCATCTATTTGTATCATCTTTAAATTCTTTCATCAGTGTCTTATAATTTTCTGCATACAGGTCTTTTGTCTCCTTAGGTAGGTTTATTCCTAGATATTTTATTCTTTTTGTTGCAATGGTAAATGGGAGAGTTTTCTTGATTTCACTTTCAGATTTTTCATTATTAGTGTACAGGAATGCCAGAGATTTCTGTGCATTAATTTTGTATCCTGCTACTTTACCAAATTCATTGATTAGCTCTAGTAGTTTTCTGGTAGCATCTTTAGGGTTCTCTATGTATAGTATCATGTCATCTGCAAACAGTGACAGCTTTACTTCTTCTTTTCCAATTTGGATTCCTTTTATTTCCTTTTCTTCTCTGATTGCTGTGGTTAAAACTTCCAAAACTCAGTTGAATAAGAGTGGTGAGAGTGGGCAGCCTTGTCTTGTTCCTGGTCTTAGTGGAAAAGGTTTCAGTTTTTCACAATTGAGGACGATGTTGGCTGTGGGTTTGTCATATATGGCCTTTATTATGTTGAGGAAAGTTCCCTCTATGCCTACTTTCTGCAGGGTTTTTATCATAAATGGATGTTGAATTTTGTCGAAAGCTTTCTCTGCATCTATTGAGATGACCATATGGTTTTTCTTCTTCAGTTTGTTAATATGGTGTATCACATTGATTGATTTGGGTATATTGAAGAATCTTTGCATTCCTGGAATAAACCCCACTTGATCATGGTGTATGATCCTTTTAATGTGCTGTTGGATTCTGTTTGCTAGTATTTTGTTGAGGATTTTTGCATCTATGTTCATCAGTGATATTGGCCTGTAGTTTTCTTTCTTTGTGACATCCTTGCCTGGTTTTAGTATCAAGGTGATGGTGGCCTCGTAGAATGAGTTTGGGAGTGCTCCTCCCTCTGCTATATTTTGGAAGAGTTTGAGAAGGATGGGTGTTAGCTCTTCTCTAAATGTTTGATAGAATTCGCCTGTGAAGCCATCTGGTCCTGGGCTTTTGTTTGTTGGAAGATTTTTAATCACAGTTTCAATTTCAGTGCTTGTGATTGGTCTATTCATATTTTCTATTTCCTCTTGATTCAGTCTTGGCAGGTTGTGCATTTCTAAGAATTTGTCCATTTCTTCCAGGTTGTCCATTTTATTGGCATAGAGTTGCTTGTAGTAATCTCTCATGATCTTTTGTATTTCTGCAGTGTCAGTTGTTACTTCTCCTTTTTCATTTCTAATTCTATTGATTTGAGTCTTCTCCCTTTTTTTCTTGATGAGTCTGGCTAATGGTTTATCAATTTTGTTTATCTTCTCAAAGAACCAGCTTTTAGTTTTATTGATTTTTGCCTTCATTTCCTTCATTTCTTTTTCATTTATTTCTGATCTGATCTTTATGATTTCTTTCCTTCTGCTAACGTTGGGTTTTTTTTGTTCTTCTTTCTCTAATTGCTTTAGGTGCAGGGTCAGGTTGTTTACTCGAGATGCTTCCTGTTTCTTAAGGTGGGATTGTATTGCTATAAACTTCCCCCTTAGAACTGCTTTTGCTGCGTCCCATAGGATTTGGGTCGTCATGTCTCCATTGTCATTTGTTTCTAGGTATTTCTTTATTTCCTCTTTGATTTCTTCAGTAATCACTTCGTTATTGAGTATTGTTTAACCTCCATGAATTTGTATTTTTAACAGATCTTTTCCTGTAATTGATGTCTAGTCTCATAGCATTGTGGTCGGAAAAGATACTTGATACAATTTCAATTTTCTTAAATTTACCAAGGCTTGATTTGTGACCCAAGATATGATCTATCCTGGAGAATGTTCCATGAGCACTTGAGAAAAATGTGTATTCTGTTGTTTTTGGGTGGAATGTCCTATAAATATCAATTAAGTCCACCTTGTTTAATGTATCATTTAAAGCTTGTGTTTCCTTATTTATTTTCATTTTGGATGATCTGTCCATTGGTGAAAGTGGGGTGTTAAAGTCCCCTACTATGATTGTGTTACTGTCGATTTCCCCTTTTATGGCTGTTAGTATTTGCCTTATGTATTGAGGTGCTCCTATGTTGGGTGCATAAATATTTACAATTGTTATATCTTCTTCTTGGATCGATCCCTTTATCGTTATGTAGTGTCCTTCTTTGTCTCTTCTAATAGTCTTTATTTTAAAGTCTATTTTGTCTGATATAAGAATTGCTACTCCAGCTTTCTTTTGATTTCCATTTGCATGGAATATCTTTTTCCATCCCCTTACTTTCAATCTGTATGTGTCTCTAGGTCTGAAGTGGGTCTCTTGTAGACAGCATATATATGGGTCTTGTTTTTGTATCTATTCAGCCAATCTGTGTCTTTTGGTGGGAGCATTTAGTCCATTTACATTTAAGGTAATTATCGATATGTATGTTCCTATTCCCATTTCCTTAATTGTTTTGGGTTCGTTATTGTAGGTATTTTCCTTCTGTTGTGTTTCTTGCCTAGAGAAGTTCCTTTAGCATTTGTTGTAAAGCTGGTTTGGTGGTGCTGAACTCTCTCAGCTTTTGCTTTTCTGTAAACGTTTTAATTTTTCCATCAAATCTGAATGAGATCCTTGCTGCGTAGAGTAATCTTGGTTGCAGGTTTCTCTCCTTCATCACTTTAATTATGTCCAGCCACTCCCTTCTGGCTTGTAGAGTTTCTGCTGAGAGATCAGCTGTTATCCTGATGGGGATTCCCTTGTGTGTTATTTGTTGTTTTTCCCTTGCTGCTTTTGATATGTTTTCTTTGTATTTAATTTTTGACAGTTTGATTAATATGTGTCTTGGCATATTTCTTCTTGGATTTATTCTGTATGGGACTCTCTGTGCCTCCTGGACTTGATTAACTATTTCCTTTCCCATATTAGGGAAGTTTTCAACTATAAACTCTTCAAATATTTTCTCAGTCCCTTTCTTTTTCTCTTCTTCTTCTGGAACCCCTAGAATTCGAATGTTGGCACGTTTAATATTATCCCAGAGGTCTCTGAGACTGTCTTCTGTTCTTTTCATTCTTTTTTCTTTATTTTGCTCTGCATCAGTTATTTCCACTATTTTATCTTCCACCTCACTTATCCATTCTTCTGCCTCAGTTATTCTGCTATTGATCCCATCTAGAGTATTTTTCATTTCATTTATTGTGTTTTTAATCGATGCTTGATTCATCTTTAGTTCTTCTAGGTCCTTGTTAACTGTTTCTTGCATTTTGTCTATTCTGTTTCCAAGATTTTGGATCTTGGAAATAGAATCTTGGATCAGCTTTACTATCATTATTCTGAATTCTTTTTCAGGTAGACTGCCTATTTCCTCTTCATTTGTTAGGTCTGGTGGGTTTTTATCTTGCCCCTTCTCCTGCTGTGTGTTTTCCTGTCTTCTCATTTTGCTTATGTTACTGTGTTTGGGGTCTCCTTTTTGCAGGCTGCAGGTTCATAGTTCCCGTTGTTTTTGGTGTCTGTCCCCAGTGGCTAAGGTTGGTTCAGTGGGTTGTGTAGGCTTCCTGCTGGAGGGGACTAGTGCCTGTGTTCTGGTGGATGAGGTTGGATCTTGTCTTTCTGGTGGACAGGTCCATGTCTGGTGGTGTATTTTGGGGTGTCTGTTGACTTTTTATGATTTTAGGCAGCCTCTCTGCTAATGGGTGGCATTGTGTTCCTGTCTTGCTAGTTGTTTGGCATAGGGTGTCCAGCACTGTAGCTTGCTGGTCATTGAGTGAAGCTGGGTGCTGGTGTTGAGATGGAGAGCTCTGGAAGATTTTCACCGTTTGATATTATGTGGAGCTGGGAGGTCTCTTGTGGACCCGTGTCCTGAAGTTGGCTCTCCCACCTCAGAGGCAAAGCACTGACTCCTGGCTCCTCAATTTGGGATGATTCATTGTCTATTCATGTATTCCACAGATGCAGGGTACATCAAGTTGATTGTGGAGCTTTAATCTGCTGCTTCTGAGGCTGCAGGGAGAGATTTCCCTTTCTCTCCTTTGTTCTCACAGCTCCCTGGTCTCAGCTTTGGATTTGGCCCCACCTCTCCGTGTAGGTCGCCAGAGGGCGTCTGTTCTTCGCTCAGACAGGACAGGGTTAAAGGAGCAGCTGCTTCAGGGACTCTGGCTCACTCAGGCCGGGGGGCAGGGAGGGGCACGGAGTGCGGGTGGAGCCTGCAGCAGCAGAGGCCGGCGTGACGTTGCACCAGTCCGAGACATGCCGTGCGTTCTCCCAGGGAAGCCGTCCCTGGATCCCGGGACCCCGGCAGTGATGGGCTGCACAGGCTCCCCGGAAGGGGGACGTGGACAGTGACCTACACTAGCACATAGGCCTTGCGGAGGCGGCAGCAGCCCCAGTGTCCCACGCCCGTCTCTGGGGTCCACGCTTTCAGCCGCGGCTCGTGCCCGTCTCTGGAGCTCCTCCAAGCAGCGCTCTTAATCCCCTCTCCTCGCGCACCAGGAAACCAAAAGGGAAGAAAAAGTCTCTTGCCTCTTCGGCAGGTCCAAACTTTTTCCCGGACTCCCTCCCGGCTAGCTGTGGTGCATTAGCCCCTTCAGGCTGTGTTCACGCCGCCAACCCCAGTCCTCTCCCTTCACTCCGACTGAAGCCTGAGCCTCAGCTCCCAGCGCCGCCCGCCCCCGTGGGTGAGCAGACAAGCCTCTCGAGCTGGTGCGTGCCGGTTGGCACCGATCCTCTGTGCGGGAATCTCTCCGCTTTGCCCTACCCAGGTATGTGGGGAGTTTCTTGCCTTTTGGGATGTCTGAAGTCTTCTGCCAGCGTACAGTAGGTGTTCTGTAGTAGTTGTTCCACGTGTAGCTGTATTTCTGGTGTATTTGTGGGGAGGAAGGTGATCTCTGCGTCTTACTCTTCCGCCATCTTCCCTGGAAGTCCTCCAGGCTGTCTTTCTATCAGTCACTAAATAACGGGTTTTCTCAAAGGTTGGCCCTCTTTGGTTCTCACTGTATATCCTTTCCCTTGGAAATCTTATCCAAATATGTTTACAATTAATCTTTTTATATTTATGATGGACCCAAATATGAATTTCAAGATATATCATTCCTTTAAACTCTACTTCAATATTTCCAAATAATTATGTAATGTTATTATATGGGTATTTTGAGACAACTCAATGTTGGTTTGAAAAATAAAAATAAACAAATAAGAATATTTATCTATAAACTTGATTTATACTAGCATTCTTTAGTCAAGGTCTTTATCAGTCATCTATTGCAGAGAGCATTTATAGAGATGTTATTGTTGATACTTCCTACTTTTTCATCTTTCCATACCCGATCATTCACCAGATATTAAAACACATAAATGCTTATTAAATATACTCATTTTTCTTAATCTCTGATTCACTTTCATATTTCAAGTTTTCATCTTCCTCCATAAAGACTGCTAGTATTGCCTTCCTACTGATATCTCTATGTGCACTCAACCTCCAGACCCCACTTCATCATTTCTAATATTAGAGCCAAAGGGATCTTAGTAAAATGCAAGTATAATCATACCAACCCTCTGCTTAATAGCCTTCAATCTATTTTCATCAGGAAAGAATCAGTGGCATATGAATTTGAGTATACAGGCATGGGTCTGATTTGTTTATTAAAAATATTTGACAGCTTATAACAGCAACATTTGCCAACATTTCTGATTAATTACTAAAAATTAGACACTGAACTAAGCATACCATAGGCATTATCTTGTTCAATACTCACAGTCTATGAGATTATTGATAACCTTCAGAATTACCATTTTAACAATAAATAAACTAAGATATTAAGCAAAATGGTCAGAAGATTATATATAGAAAAACTAAAAAAAAAAGTTAGAACTAATAAACAAACTTAGTAAAGTTGCCATATACAAAATCAGCATACAAAAAGCAGTTGTGTTTCTATACACTGAAAACAAATTGCCTGTAAAGGAAATTAGGGAAGTGACCTCATTTACAATATCGCCAAAAAGAATAAAATACTTAGGAGTAAACTGAACAAAGGTGGTGAAAGACTAGTATACTGCACACTACAAAACATTGATGAAAGAAATCAAACAAGAAAGACAAATCCCATCATGTATGACAACATGGATGAATCTGGAGAACATTAAACGAAGTGAAATAAGGCAGTCACTGAAAGAAAAATACTGCATGATTCCACATATATGATGTATCTAAAATGATCAAATTGATAGAATCAAAGAGTGGTCATAAGGGCTGGGGGAGGGAGAAATAGAGAGTTACTAATCAATGGACCCAGAGTTTCAGTTCAGCAAGATGAATAAGTTCTACAGAGCTGCTACATGAGGGTGTACCTATAGTCAACAATAATTTTGTTCCCTTAAAATTTGTTAAGAGGGTAGATCTGATGTTAAATTTTCTTATCACAGTGAAATAAATTTTAAAAATTCGTCAAATCTCTTTGTTAATAAGTGATGCAGCACAAATGCCTGACTGGTGTATTTATATTTAACCCCTCTATTTTTGAAGAATACTTACAGTAGGGAATTGTTGCATGCAAGTGAGAGATTGACTTTATCTATTTCATAAATAACATTTGATCAAATAAGTGGGAGTTCTAAATAGAGAATATATAAGAAATAATTGCCATAATTTAGCCAAGAGAAAACAAACAAAAAAACACACAAAAATCCTCTAACCATCTGTTTAGTATTGTACCATAAGTTAACAAGAAAAATGTATTTTTTCATTTCACACACACAAAAGTACTGAATAAAATACAACACACACATTTATCTGAGCTAAAAACAAATAAGAAACATTGCAGAAGTTAAAGTTAGAGTGCAAGACAAGTTACAGCTAGATGACCCATCAGTGTCTAGGAACTGAATGTAGGATTTAGGGTGGAGTTACTATTAAAAAAGAGGAATGGGTGACAACTGTTTATTCCCTTTAATTTCAGGGAGGTGGAACTACGCATAAAAGTGTAAATGTTTATCTCTAAATGAGCACAAGATTTAAAAAAGGAAAAACATCATGTTATCTAACCACACTCACACACACATACATATATACCCTCTTGACAGAATACCACATCTCTGGTTAAACTTCTGTGTTTCTAACTGAGGCCAAAGGAAGACAAGTCTTAAGAATTTTCCACAACCGTCAACTATACTTCAGTGAAAAGTAAATTTTAAAAGAAAAAGAAAAAGAAAAATTTTTTCACAACCAAGTGCCTGAAAGGCTTCCTTGAAAGACCTTTAGCTAAAAGTGTATTTACATTAAAAGTTACAAACCACATGAGGAAATGAACTGTCATGCGAGAAGTATTCTACTTTCCAAAACTATAGGTCAACCTTAAATAAATGATGATTACTAGTGCAGTTGGAATTGAGTATCTGTAACCAACAAGTAATTAGAAGGTAGAGCCTGATGAAATGTTAATAAGGTGAAGGAACAGTCAGTAATAATTCCCATTTTCTGATCTGATTAACTAGGTGGATGGTGGTACCATCTACTAATGCAAAAGGAGATGTTGGGCAAAAACCATCTGTTCAATTTGGTACATTGGATATCAAGACACCAGTGACACATTGATTGTCTTAGCTTGGGCTGCCATAACAAAATACCATTGACTGAGTGACTTAAAGAGTAACAATTTATTTTCTAGCAGTTTTGGAGGTTAGGAAATCTAAGACTAAAGTGCCAGCCAACTTGATTCCTTATGGGGGCTCTCTTTCTGGTTTGCAGATGTCTGCCTTCTTGCTGTGTCCTCACAAGATCTTTCCTTGGTGTGTGCATAGGGGCAGGGAGAGAGAGAGAGAAATAGAGGAAGAAAGGGAGCTCTCTGATATTTCTCCTTATATGGGCACTGATCTCTTCCTGAGAATATCACTGTAATGGTTTCACCTAACCCTAATTACCTCTCAAAGGCCCCATCTCCAAATACCATCATACTGAGGGTTATAGCTTCAAAATATGAATTTGAGGGGGCTCCAAACATTCAGTCCACAGCATCAATATTCGTTTTTCTAGCAGAAAAAATAAGTTCGCTGGAAATGATTATTTTGGGCATTAATCAAGAATGTTGGCTCCCTTAATTAATAAAAGATAATTTGTAGTCAATATGGAAACTCCAGTAATTTCTCTTGTGTTAATTCATTCATTTAACAAGGATTTGAGTGCCTATTCTGTGCCGGTCACAGTCCTAAGCACTTGGAACACATCAGTGAACAAAATAGATAGTGATCCCTGGCCTGATGTGGCTTTCCTTGTAAGGAAATCAATAAAATAGATAAGTAAAGTAAATGATATATCAAGAAGTTATAGAATATGGAAAATTTCAATTTGCATGTGTGGTGATAATAGAGGAAGTTCCTATAAAGTATAATCCTGCTCTCAAGTAGATGACAAGATAGATAAATATATAGCAATGCATGGTGATGCTGGTATAAGCATATTTATGAGGAATTGAGACTGACACAACAGAGAAAATAATAAATAGTGCCTTGGGTAGATGTCACTTCATAGAGAAAATGAAAGAAATTAGAAATCAGCTTGGCTTTTATTAAACAAGCACAAGAGGAAAACATTTTTGGAAAGAGAGAGAATCGTGTGAAAAAAAAATCACTGAGTGACCCAGGAACCCAGCAACTTTGTGAAACCTCAAATAGCTCAACACTTAGAAGTTCCAAGACAGGTGCAGCTAAGCAGGGGAGTGATTAAGGGGGTCTTACATGCTACATTATGGAATTCGGAATTTTCATTAAAAAGTGATAAGTTATTAAATAATTTTAAAATAAAGAATGGCGTTTTCCCTTAGTTCATGATCATTCTGTTCTTTGAAGGGAATGATTGGGGAAAAATCATAGAAACAAGATAGCTATTCATAATGCTATTTTATGCATTTCCTAGGAAATGAGAAAGACCTAAGCTAAGGCAAGAGAAGTGGTAATAGAAAGGTGCAGAAAGATACAGGGATTTCTTTAGGCAGATTTTAATATATAGAATGATGGAATGGTCTAAGTTTAAAATACGTCCCCAATTTCAATATTTAAGTGAAAATGAGAATGAATGAACAACACATTTTATTTCCTAATAAATAATGATTTTAATCAGTTTGGGCCCTAATGAGTTTGAAATACAAGGTGGTATATTCAGGTGGAACACTGGAGAGAAATGTTTGCTAGAGTTGGATATCTCTGTAAAATGTGTGATATCTTGTACTGTATCTCATGAGATAGCTCCATAAAAATGGTATTAGACACTTTGAAAGTATATGAGAAAAACCACAGCTATGTATCATGAGAGCAGAAAGACCATACCAAAAAGAAAAAAGAAAGGAAAAAAGTGCCCAAACTCATTCCATGGAAAGTAGAGTTGCTCATGCAGGTGTTTGAGAAATAATTGTCATAACGGTAATGGAACCATGAGTGCAGGGTATTATAAACACCAAGAGAAGAAAAAGTTTTAAAAATAGTAAAATGATTGTCCTAGGTAAATCCTGTGGAAAAAAAAAATATGTAAGGACTGCAGGCATTCATATGATTATCTAATTAGAAAATATTTAGCAATAATGACAATGATAGAAACTTGGTCATTTTCAGACTTTCAATCTCTTTCCACGTTTGATTCAGTCTTAAATCTATTCAGACTGTATCATTTCCTTTATATAAAATGTTCAGTAATTTCCGATTTCGTACAGAATGAAGTACAAACTCCTTAGCATAACATTAAATCCCTTCCATGACTTCACCTATTTTCTCAATCTCACTTTTTTTTACATGCCTTTACATGCTACTCCCACCATCCCATGCATTTTCCACTTCAATTACCCTTTAGGGAGACGAATCCCTCCTGTGTAAACGTGCCCCCACAGCCCTGGAACTACCTAGTAACCTAGTTCAAATGTCATAGCCTCTGATGCTTCATTTAAAACATTTTAAATCGAATGTTTAGTATTTCAAATATATTTCTATTATTTCCTTTTTTTTCTATCATACACCAAATAGCTTTGTGTTTTTTTCTTTCTGTAGTATAAATATACTCATAAGAAAACTTAGATAATATATTTTTATCCTGGACTATCAAAATCCATGTGTCACACACTGAAACACTGTAAAATTTGTAACTTTCCCAGTTATACAGTGAATTTCCCCCCTTTTTTTCAACATAAGCGATTAATACTGATTATAATATTTCTAACCACAATGTTAATCTAGTTGAGGTTTGGTTTTTGCAGAAGTTGTATATTTGCCTTCATCTTTTTTTTTTTTTTGCATGTTTTTATCAAAGTGTATTTTACTAATGGTCAAACGAACACAAAAGTTTAGAGAAAGTGAGATGAGTAAGTTAGTTAGCTTTACTATGAGACTATTGGGAAGAAAAAAATAAAAAACCCTAGAGGGTTTATATTCATTTAAATTTAATTGTAACAAATTTTAGCCAATGCAGTTTCATTGTAGGGAATTCACAATCCGGTTTCGGCCCAGACACTATGATACTTATTTGACTCACAGGAAATTCAAATATCCTCGTCCTATCATTCAGTTTATTTGCAGATTGTTCCACTGCAAATCTGTTTATGTACTTTGTATCACTCTTCAAATACATTTTTCTTCTTCATAGGCAGTGGGATGTATCGGCTAGTCTATTTATTCAGAAATCAAGTCCTTATTTCTTGAAATTATCCTAAACTACAAACATATATATATACATATATATATATATATATATATATATATATGTATATATATATACACATATACACACACATATATACACACACACATATATATATATATATATATATATATATATGTTTTGGGAAGGGAAATCACAATGTTCACTGTGGTCTGTTTGCAAAATAACTTCATTTTTCCCTGTTTTATCTTTAGCCTTTGCATTCTTATCTTGAAGCTCTGCCCATCAGGAGATGATACTCATTTTCCCACACCTTGAATCTGAGCTTGCCTTGAGACTTGCCTTAAGTAGTAAAATGCATGGAACTGAAGTGTGTCAGTTCCTAGCCTAGACCTCAAGCATTGCACACTTTCAGTTTCTTTTAGAATCTTTTCTTCTACCATGTGAATTTGATTAGGCTAATCTGTGAAGGATAAGAACATATGTACCAGAGTTGAGGCATCCTAACAGTCCCAGCTGACGTGTCTATGTGAGACAGTCCATCCAAGATCTGCAAAAGCCAACATCTTGCCCCATATCTGACCCACAGATGCCACAGAAGGCCAGCTGAGACAATGTACATATACACACACAGCACATATGCATATATGCATACCTGTATATAAGTACAGATATACACACATACAAACACATTCATATATACAGTGAAACCTTGTGAAATAATTGGCAAATGTAGAAATTTATCATTCAAATAGCATGTACACATTAAAGCAGCTAGTTAAAAAAAAAATTCTGTTCTAGACCATTTTCCAAACATCTAGCATTTCTCGTTCTATCTATTGCCTTTGAGGCCTATAGGTTTCTCATTCTCTTACAGAATAATGCACTTTCTTTAAAAATCAATATGTTCCCTTTGAACTTAATTAAGCACTATCCACTGGGAATCAGGACCAAAATAGTACAACCACAGGAAATATGGATTGCATGGTTATTAGTTCTCTTCCATGTGCTTTAAATGTATTAATTTAAATCATTTAATCTTCACATGTGTATAATTATTATATCCATTTTACATATAAGGGAAAAGAAGCACACAGACAGTAACTGTTCACAGTCTACACAATTGGGGCAGAATCTAAATCCAGGTAAGTCACCTATGTATTTTGTTATTTTAATAGTCAGGTGAAGAAACCTGACCATCTAACTTAGGAAAGGACTATCTGGCATGCCTGAAAACTAAATAGCTAATTGAATTTTCCAGATAGAAATAAATAGTGTCATAATAGTTTCATATTCATCTTCTCTAGCCATATGTTTTTTGATCAGGATCCATATCACTTGACTTTGATTCAAAAAAAGGGAAAATGAGTATGTACTTCCTGTCATGGTAAATGTCTCAAGGAGAATAAATGAATAGTAAGTTACTTACAAAAATAATTCAGGACTATCCTTTAACAATATCACATGTTAATCTAAGGGTTAAGCTGAGGCCTGTAAAAAATTAAAGCAAAGTAAGAAAGGCATATTTAAATACTTAACATGTCAAATTTAGCGTGGGACTTTATTTCATTTGAAGCATATTGCTTCTATTTCTTCTTTCCATATGCACTTTGGATATATACAGTACTATGTGAACATTGATTTAATTAAGCAGATTATTTTGAGCAGCTGAGTCATAAACTGAGATATTTGGGAAGAAAAATGAGCAATAGACAGTTTGGTATGTCAGGCAATTTAAATCAACTTGAAAACTTTTCCCTTTGAAGTTTTCCCAATTTCTTGTTCAAAGCTAAGCTATAAGGGAAATTGATATAATTAATGTTCAGGAAAACATATCACTCTCTATACCTACCAACTAAATAGACCACATCCCCTAGTAAGTTTGCAAGAACTTACTGCAAAACAAGGTAAACATAAGATATTGATAAAAGTACAAAATCTGAAAAACTACTGTCCTTAGACCATGCAAAATCAAAGGAAAATTAAGGCCATGATAATGTTTATGTGTTATTCTGAAAAATTACATTTAAGAGGATAATTGGAGAATCCACAACTTTTTTTAGGCTGAACTAATGCTAATTCTTATTTCAGAGGTAGAAGCACAGATAAAAGAAGATAAAAGTCAAACAATAACTAGACTCTTGTTAAGTGATTCTTATTCCACCTATACCAAGCCTCAATGAAAAAGAAAAAACCAAAACAAAAATAAACAAAAAACAGCAAAAGTAGGATGCTATGTGAGAATTTACTTTTTGTAAAATAATGTATTAAAATATATTTTGTCACTTATTTGCAGTAGTTTACTGATGCATTTCTATTTGTATATGCTTTAGAGAGATTCACTCAAATTGTTTCATGTTGGAGATTTACTTTTACTTTAAATTACTTATGGAATTGTTTCATTATTTACAGAAACACAAGCCAGGTAAATATTGGGTTGGCCAAAAAGTTTGTTTGGGTTTTGGGTTTGTTTTGGGTTCGTTTTTCTCTAATATCTTACGGAAAAACCCAAACAACTTTTTTGGCCAAGCCAATACTTTTCTATAGGACACACTTTGTAGGAGACTCCATTTACCAAAACACTTGTCAGGTTTGCCTGTCTACTATCACTAACAGACATGTTCATTTTTTAAAAAATAGATGAAAATGACTAAATGTTCATAATTATGTAATATTTTATAAAATGTTATTTTCCATTTTGTCTTGTTCACTACTGTAATTCATAAGTTGGCATGTAGTGTCAACTTAAAGTATGTGTTAAATAAATGGAACTATAAGGCATATCACCTCCATTTGCTGTACAAACCTAAGTTCTGTTAAATAGGACAAAACAAAATTAGATAGTCCTTCAGTTACCGTTCTTCAAGGTAGTTTATTCTGTGCCTTTTATTCACATTAAGCCTATATAACAGAAGACACACACACACACACACACACACACACACACACACACAATTAATCTTGGTCAAAAAGGAAACAATAAATTTTAAACTTTTAATATAATACAAAATCAACTAAATTAAAGATACATTGCATGATGTATCTAAAGATATGAAATCTTTAGGTTCATAAAAATGAAGAGAGAAAACAAAATAGTTCATATAAGTGATAAAAGCAAGACATTTGATGAGATCACTGCTGTTGTAGGGTCAAATAAAAAAGTACCTAAAACTAAAATAACATTATTTTTAGAGAGAAAAATAAAAAAATAGATAACAAAAATATACTCTTTCCAGAAGAAGCAAAATAAAAACTAAATACAGAAGGTGTCTAAAAACAAGGAGTCTTTTACAAGAAAACAATTAATATCTACATGCATTTGAATAATTTTAGATGGACTAAAAATAAGGTAGGTTGAAACAGCACCCTTTAAGGGAGAAAAAGAAGTATGCAGGGTGTAAGTAAAATTTCCAATTCCTTTAATCACGGCATAGCCCTAAAATGACTACCTGTATGATTCTAATTATGACAGTAAAGAGGAGTATTAATTTAAACTTTTGAAAAGTAATTTTTTTTGTTTAAAAACAAAATCAAGTCTATGAAGCTATCAAATGAAGATTATAAAGAAGAATAAATACAACTGTTTTCAAATGTCAAGTATCTATTATTGTAACTTACTGGAATTTAGAGAGTTTTAGATAAATAATTCTCCAAAATAAATTGGTGAGTAATTAAAACATTTTGACAGGAACACTTTGAATTGTCACCTTCCTGCACACAGTTTTATAAATCAGTATCTTAAAGAGTACTGTGTTTATTTCATATGAGAATAATCATTAAATGACAAGTAAGTTACAAAATATATTCATAATTAAAAAATAGAATAAAGTTATGATGTAAAAAGGTAATTAACAAGTCATCTTGTCATAATCTAGATATGGAAGTAACAGTGATGTTATAACATTAGAATAGAAGTCATTTAAACTCTATGAAGAAACAAAACAAGGTTTTGTATATAGTAACAATGAAGCATTATTTCACAACAAAAAACATAATATGGTTACCATACTATGTATAAATGGTGATAGACACTGTCTCTTTCATTAAATGCATCTGTTGGACAGAAGATTGAAAAAATAAGAAATGCACTCACCAGAGACCTTAAATTCAAGCTGGAAGAGGAGTAAATTTGCAGTCTATAGGTAAAAATATCGTATCTTAATTCAGGAAGATATGAGTATGAATCTTACTTTACCACTTACTTGGTTGACAAATGATAATAAGAGTCTTTCATAGGTTCTTATAAATAACAAATGAGATAATGAATTATAAAAGGACTTGGGATACTTCTTGTTCTATCTATTTATTAATACATGTTAGCCTTCATTCAGATATTCTACTAGTTTTAGAGAGGCCTAGAGATTATACATTTTTGTGAATAATTTATAGGAAACCAATATGAAATTTAGTACAAAATGGATATTAACTTAGAAGGAGAATGAATCACAAGAAATTACATATTTTAAAAGCAAACAATACTGTCAGCATAACAAACTCAGAGAAATAGCATAATACTTCTAATATAAACTTCCTGGTGTACCATACATATAATCTATCTTTTCCTCAGTTTGTTTCTTATACTTTTAGATTGCCTTTTCATATGCGAATGGTTGCATATTATCATTATCTATGCAGAGAACAGAAATGTAGTTTAGTCATTTTCTTGCATAATTAATCAAAATTTAAATTTAATCTTTGACTTGTATCAATAATTTTTAGTTTCAATAATTATCTGCTTGTCATTTTTCATCTTGTATTTATTCACTATTTCTGCACTTTATCCTTGATTAGATTACTATTTGGCCTATTTTGTTTATTTTGTTCAAAGAAAAGAAGTTTGATTTATATTATTATTTCTACTTTTTTCTGGCTTCCTATCTCATTAATTTTTCTTTTTCTTTAGGTTATATGTCCATCTATTTACTCTTTTGTTAGTCATATTCTATTTTGTGTGTGTGTGTATGTGTGTGTGTGTACGTGCACGTTAGAAATTAACTAAAAGAATCCTGAGACTGTGTAGCAGTATGTTCCTATTATTATTCATGTTCTTTAGTATGATATTATTTTTGAGTTATTCTGTTTGTAGACAGTTGATTTTTAAAAAGTCAAGTTTAAAAAGAAAATTCATGTATTCAGTCGCTAACTTTATGGTATTTTATAGAAATGTCCATTTACAAAAAAAAATCTTCATATTAACCATGCTACAATCTTTAATGAATATTTTTAGCAACAAAAATATGCCTGAAAAGATGGTTAAATGAAGATATAGGTTAACTTTTGTGTATTCTTGAAATTTTACTAAAATACTAATAAAGTGACATATAAAAGCCATAAAAATACAAATTCAAGGACAAAAGAGAAATGAGTAGCAACAAAATTTTGAATCCAGAAAATAAACTAGATGGATGTTAAATGATTTAGCAGACCTAGAGTATTTAACTCTGATCTGGCAATGAATTAAAGTAAAAATAAATTTAAATTATACAGCAAAAATCCCCCAAAGGCTCAAGAATTGGTGACACCAAGGACCTTTGGATCCAGAAATGAATTTAAGGTGGGTAAAAGCTCAAATAGAGAAGACTGGTGGAAATTCTATTGTGAAAATAATTATCAGAGATATAGCAATAGTACTTAAACATTAATAATGAAAACCCTAATGACAAAATAGTGAAATGGTCATAAAGTAAAAACAATGAAACATTTTTAACATCTCTACACAGGCATTTTGGCTGCAGCTTCTGGCATATTTCACTTTTTCCATATCTCTTTAAAATCCAAACTTATCTTTCTAATACCTTACTTGTCAAACCACTCCAGTCTTGTTTCTGATCCCATTAAAATTCTGAAACATCTCTGACTTGAACCAGGGAGAGAATTTCCATGTCACTAGAATCAATGGACATTTCCATTGTTATTTCACTTGACTACCCTTGGAAACTTCATCTTCATCACCAGTTTTAATAACCATTTCAAAGCAGATAAATTATACAATTTTACTGACAGCTGTTAATCTCAAATTAATACCTTCAAATAATTTTTAGAATTATCATGAACACATAATATTCAATATGTCAAAAACTAACATATAATTTCCTACAAATCTAGTCTTTTGTTTTGAATCGACTCTTAGTAAATGGCTTTACTGCCTATTATATTTTGTAAGGTATCCATGAATAACTTATGTTACAACTCTCTACATAATTCTTCTTAGTTAACCCATCATGAAATCCATCAAGTTTATATCCAAAATAGTTCTCACAGTTACTACTATATCTCACTACTGCTACTTCCCAACTTATTAAGAAAATCAAACTGAAAAAACTAAATTTTCTACCTAAAACATTTCTCCATTTTAAAGCTCTAGTTACTTTTTCAGACTTGAGAAAAATGGTAGCTGCTTTACTGTGAAAATCTCCCAAATTTTTGCTCAAAAAAGTAAAAAAGAAGATAAGACAAAATCACACATGGCCCAGGAATTCAGCATCAGTAGGTGACAGAAAATACTGCAACATTCCAAATACTCATGAATAGAGAAAATAGATTCCAAAACAACTCCCATTTTCAGCTCACTCCTACAACACTATGTTAACTGAGAGAAGGAAAAAAGAAGGCTTAGGAGACTCAAAAATAATACAGTGGAAATGAAAATGTAGATGAAGCAACCTAGAAAGAGAAAGTCCAATATAAATGTCACAATACCTTCCTAGTAATCCTCAGCACTTGTTACTGGGAAAGGGCTTGAAAATGAGTGAGACCAGAACTAGAAGTCCCAAAGAAGCATTGTATCTGTGGGAAAATCAGTTACAGAGAGAGATTCTATAAAATTCTAATACTGCTTTGATGGCACATGAAGAGGACAAGACACTAAAGAAACACGGTAAGAACTACAGAATTAGATCTATCTTAATACAGAAAAACTAGTAAATGATAAGCTATCTCAAATCCCTGTGGCAAAGATGGCATTTTAAACAAAAGATTTTTAGACAACTAGATAACCATTCAGAAACAACAACAAAAAAAAAGATAAAATTTGATCAATTCCTCACCACCATACACAGGAATGAAACTTCAAACTGGTCTAAGATTTAATCGTCAAAAAATTAAAATATACAAGTACTGTAAGAAACACTGAGTAATTCATCAATATCACAGCTACACAGAAATATATGATTATTACTATATATGATTTTTTAAAAAAACACCTAACAAATGTGACTATATAAAACAACAAAACAACCACAGCTTTGAGGTAGAGGACATTATGACTAAAGTTAACAGATGAAGGAGAAACTGAGAAAATATTTGCAATGCATATCACAGAAAAAGGTCTAATACCTGTAGTATAAAAGGAAAAGTTAAAAACTGAGGACAAAGAGCAAAAATCCTATAGAAAAATGGGCAGAAGACATTAACACACAAAATTGCCAAAATTGTATACAATTTGGTGAAATTTATATTTCATAAAAATATAAAAAGTTTTTCAACTTTACTTAAAATAATTACACTGATGAATTATTTTTCAGCCATAAAATAATCCAAGAGAAGTCCAATATGAAATGCCAAATATTCTGAAAATACAGTGATTTAGCAAGGATATAAAAGACTTGAAAAGCACTATTAATTCAACCTGACACATGTGAAACACTTCACCAAATGACTGCAGAAGACACATTTCTTTTCAAGCACACATGGAAAACTTCTAGGATAGACATATGCTAGCAAATAAAACAAATTTTAATAAATATAAAATGACTGTTATAATAAAAGTGTGTTTTCCAAAAACAATGAAATCCAATTTGATAACAACAGAAAGAAATTTGGGAAATCTTTAAATATTTTGAAATTTAAAAAAATGTTAAATAACTTGTCAAAGAAGAAATTACAATGGACATTAGAAAATATTTTTAATGGAATGAAAAAAAAACTCCACAGGACATCAAAATGTGTGGGATACAGCTATAACAGTATTAAAAGGGAAATGTCTATCTTTAAAAATCAGTATCAGGAAAGAAGAACCTCTAATCAATAACTAGTTTCTAACTTAATATAGTAGAAAAAAAAGCACATATACATACATTGCATGATGTTATGTGATATGGCAAAAAACACAGAAGGATGCTTAGATTTGACAATATAAAATTTATTGACATTATAAAGGTGGTTTCAGCAGCCATGAGATGAAGAAAAAATGAAAGATAAGGAATATAACCTAGTCTTTTTGTTTTGTTGTTGTTTTTTTACTACTTTTGGTTTATGTACTGGAATTGCATACACACCCTGTACATAAGGAAGTTCATATCACTGAAAAATTAAAAACTCTTAGATGTCAAGATCTGAAATTTTTTTAGTGTTATTATTCTGTCATTAAAGTATTACTTATTAGCAACTTCTGTGTGATAGGCAACTTCAAGTCATGGGGATATACTGATGAACCAAACACATCATAGAACTCTATAGGATGCTTTATGGAAAAGCCTTTCAAGTCATGTCATTGAAAAATCTTAAATATATGAGAAAAAAAATTGATATAGAATGTAATGGTGTTCTCATGCTTATGTGCCACCTACTCACCACACAAAACTACACACAAACTTTAAATTATGGTAGACTTGTTGATGATTTTATACTATTTTATATATTTTTCTGCTCTTTTTTCCTAATTTTGTTATTAATGTGTCTTTATAACCAGAAAAGGACTATATATGCATACACACATATCTGTTCACATATGAAAATATGCATATATGTTTCCAGCATATTATAAAGTGTCTCAAGAGTTCAAAGTAATATTCTCACTAGTGCAGAAGTTTGTAGCAATAAAATGTAAATATATGTAATTAGAAATTGGTTTTTCTGAAACACTCAAGCTTAATCAGTTTATAGTTGAACCATAGTCATGAATTTATGCATACAATGTCACTTTCTGATTGTGTTATGAAATATTTTATTTTCATGCATAAAACTGATAAATATGTATAACAAAATAAGCCTCTGTACTGTCAGTTTTGAAAGCTTGTTTTTTTTTTTTTTTTTTTTTTTTTGCGGTACGCGGACCTCTCACTGTTGTGGCTTCTCCCGTTGCAGAGCACAGGCTCTGGACATGCAGGCTCGGCCATGGCTCATGGGCCCAGCCACTCCGCAGCATGTGGGATCCTCCCGGACCAGGGCACGAACCCGTGTCCCCTACATCGGCAGGCGGACTCTCAACCACTGCGCCACCAGGGAAGCCCCTGAAAGCTTGGTTTTAAGGGTTTTATATTTTCTAGAAGTATGCAATTATCCCCCTACAAACATAAGTATGTCTGTATTTCTGAAAATATTAGTATGTACAAAATCAATATATCTATAGACCTATTTTAAAGCATATTTTCAAGAAAAGGGTAGCAATACATGACAATATTCATGAATTTTCTATAATTAATCTTTATATTGTGACAAAATTCTTTTGAAGTTTTGTTTTTAGAATCAAAATGAATGAAACTCAATTAAGAAGAAAATCAGAGTAATATGAAGAGTGAAATATTATTTTAAAAGATCATGTATTCCATTTTCATGCTGAACAACACTACATTAAACCTCACATTGGTTAATTCAATCACATAAAAACTTAAATTTATAAAGAACTGAGGACTTACACTGAGAAAACATATTTTGATTATTTTGTCCTTGAATTCAGTCTCCCTGTAATATCTGACAGTAGAAGCAAATAAATGGAAATTGTGCAAAGATAATGGGAAAGAGAAAAAGTTTTAGGCTAAGTGGCAAAATATGCAGATAACTGCTTTCTCCTTCCTTCTTCAAGTTTTAAGTGAAGTTATTTGCTGACAGTGACAGGGTAAGCAGAAAGGTCAGAAACTTCAGGAGAGAAACAGTTTAAAACTCCCTTGGGCAGGGCTTCCCTGGTGGCGCAGTGGTTGAGAGTCCGCCTGCCGATGCAGGGAACACGGGTTCGTGCCCCGGTTCGGGAAGATCCCACATGCCGCGGAGCGGCTGGGCCCGTGAGCCATGGCCGCTGAGCCTGCGCGTCCGGAGCCTGTGCTCCGCAACGGGAGAGGCCACAGCAGTGAGAGGCCCGCGTACTGCCAAAAAAAAAAAAAAAAAACAAAAGCAAAAACAAAAAAAAAAACCTCCCTTGGGTAGAGATAGCTAACAAAGAAAATGTAGAAGAGAAAGATCATTATAGAGCTTGACAATGTAAATACATTTCCTTCCAAGATAAATTGGAAAAGTTTTTGTAAGTGGGTAACAGTAAGAGTTATGGGTCAGGGATAGGAGTAATCACTGATAGCTTTCACAGCAGTAAAACAAAACAACTAAATAGAACTCACAACTTGTTTACAACTTGCACAGCAATAAGAAAGTGTTTTTGACAACACAGGGAACCAGAGGTGAGGGTGGGAGGAGTAAGTTTGATGTTGAGGGAAATTTCTGTATATCCATTTACATTTTTTTGTTTTTACATTTATTAGTCCTTTATGTACAGTCTAAACGCTTGCTGTGTTAAAGAAAAACCTTTTGAAAACTTGTTTAGAAGGGGCAATCAACCTCTTAAGAATGATTACTCTTTCCTCTGAGCCCTGGTTCATCCTTTATTTGCATCTCCACTTATATATTGCAAGAATCATTGATACACATTCACTGGCTTTACTCCACTTCTAAATGATATTCTCCTTATGGATAATAACCACATCCTCTACACAATAATAATCATCAAACAGTGACAGTGTTAATGAAACGTCATTGAGGAACAGCAGTTGCCACTTACTGGGCACCTGCCATGTCAACTTACTTTTACTTGTCCTCCAAACTTACAGCACCATCTCTTATTTAGAGTTTAGGAAAGTGCTCCTTTAAAGTCTAGGGAGACCTCTGTAAATTAAAAAGACAAGGAAAAGAGGGACAAATCTATTTATTGTTTCTCTATCTTAAAGTCATACTTTTTAAAAATAAAATAGTGTCAAGTTTATGTTTCATTGATTTCAACCATATTTCTCTTAGCTCCTGTGTAAAATAGGGTTAACTTATAATTGGACTAGTTTAGCACTATGCTTTATCCCCAGGGAAGGCTGAAAGTCTGACGTTGATCCTTGGCCAAGAACAGGATAAAATATGCAGCTTAAAGTTCAGAGCTCATTTGCAAAGAGAGCCAAGGCTAGCTTGTCTACATTGTTTAGGAAAGTATTGTTTTATAGTTTATACCTGCTTTATCTGGTTATACAAACTGGCTTGGTTATACGATGAAGGGGTAAAAGATAACACTGTAAATTTTTGCCTGGGACCCCTTGAAAGCACAATTCCTTGCATATATCATTTTGGTTCATAAAAATGAAATGTCCTTTATGGCTGAGAAAGAAGCCTGGGGGCCTGCCTCTGGAATTCTCAGACCCTCACTGATTGCCTGATCTTACTTTCTGTTGCTGTACAAGCCTCATGTCAGTATACATAGGAGGCTTCTGAACGTTTTTGACTATCTGACCCTTTGTAATTGGTGCTGCTCCCAAAGCCTGGTTTTTCTGGATATTGATACATGTTCAGGATAGTAACATATGTTACTAAAATTGGCCAACAGTTCTGGTTCTTGAACTTGCTTAACCCTCTGACTGAAATTTTTGATGGTATGATATACTACCTAGATCCACCTTGGTTTCTACTTCTAGAACAACAAATTCAAGCTAAAATATCTGATGTAGGTAGGCTATTCTTCACAAGATGTCTTTGAGTTCATGACAGGTGGATACTTAGCCAATAATCAGGCTTAAATTTGTTTGCACAAAATATTTCACTATTACCAACAAAGTATTAGCCTGGAGGTTCCAATATTTTGATGAAGACTGGCAATCCCTCCATTTTTATAAATGAGCTCATTTTGTTTTAGAACTATTTGAAATCTTTTACTTTCTTAATAATTTTTTTGATAAAGTGAATAATTATAGTTACATTTTAAAAAGATTATTTATTATACAATTGTACTTACATGAATGATCTTAAAATATGATTGGTTAGCTATTTTATTTATTATTCTCCTTAATTTAAATACTACACGTCATAAAAACATTAGTACGTAAACAATCAATATTTCACATGCTTTCCCTAGAATGTTTGTTTTCTGAAAGTTATTTTAGATAACACTACTTTTTTTTTTTAAGCCAAAGGTTTAGCTTTCAAAATTGATTTGAATTAATCATACCATGAATACTTGGCCTCTGTGATAGATTTGTTTAAGGGAAATTTGGGCCACTATTCTAGTCACAGGTTGAAGCCAATTTAAATATGAATTACTTTTTTGAACACAGGAAAATGTTCTGGGTCAGAAGGTAATTTTTACCACATCTATCATTTCTGTCTCTACTGTTCAACATTTTTCAGTTTCACACTGTAATGATCAAACTGACTGCAAATAAGGGACACTGTCTTTAAATATCATTTTAGATCCAGCACTGTTGCAAATTTTACTATTTTCTCTCATAAAGATAATTGACAAATGTAAACTTATCTCAAATTATTTGTGAAACAAAGAGAAATTGATTTTCACTTTTTATTTCAAAATTTCATTAGACTTCTGAAAGGGAATGGTTATAACATATTTAATTCACCTTACACATGCATTTGGATAGCATATTTATATAGAAGAAGAAAATAGTTTGAAAAATGAATTAGTACACTAAATATCTCTTGCTCTTCCCAAAGGTGTATGTAATGGGGTCTGTGGGTAGATTCTGGTATATGTTGGTTTTCTATACTTGGGATTTGTTGTGCCTTACTTTTAATTTTTAATTTAAATTATGTTTATTATTATTACTATTGTTTTTATTGTTTTTAGGAGAATGATTGTCTAAGAGTACTTGGACTGCTGCTGTTTTCCTGTGAGTGGTAAGAAGGAAAAGTTAAGCTTGCTGGGGCTGAAACCTCATGGATGATGGCAGAGGAAGAAAGGGCAGCACCAATGTGCTGGCTTTAAAGAATGCAAGTCTGGAAGAGCTGCTGCAAATAAAGAAAGAAGTGACACATGAGGAACTGCCTGATATCTACCGGCAATCACGGATATGGATTTTTTTTTCACTTTTACCTAGATTTATATGGTGTTTCCTGTTTTGTTCTGTATTGTGTTGGCTAGCCAACTGGTCTCCATTTCTTTGCCTAGAAGTATCAATCTATGTACATGGACTATTAAGCAAAACATTCCATAAAATATGCAGCATTTCGGTAAAAATTTTACTGTAGATCTCTCTGCTGATAGAAATGTCTCTTCATACTAGAGGCATAAAAGCTCAAATATGCTTTTTGTCCATAACTATTTTCCTTGAAGCAGATGTTTGTTGAGGATGGCGAGTTCATAATCTTGTTCTCACCTACCTGTGCCACCTCTGACTACAGCATCCTGGACTCCACCAACAGAGAATAATATCAAGTAAATTAGAATGGTCAAAAGTGAGATAAGCTCCTCAAACCAAAATACAACACAAAGGAATGCTACACTTACATTATTCAATATGATGTCCTGGCAAACAGCTTCTACTATGGTCTCTGTTTACTAATGTAATACAAAATTAGTTCTTTGTATTCATCCTGGCTTTGCCCTTAGTCAATAGAAGATTCAGATTTGTTAACTGAAAGATTTTGTGCATGGTGCAGCAGTTTCACACAATAAATCCTTGATGAAGCAGTAAAAATTATTAATTTTATTAAGTCTTGACCCCTGAGTAAACATTTTTTTACTACTCACTGTTAAAGTGTGATGAAATGTATGCAAAAAGCACTTCTGCTGCTCACTGTAGTATAGTAGTTATCTTAAGGTAAAGCATAAGATAACTTTTATCCTAGAATACCATTTTTTCCTTGAAAGAACCACTAATAGTCGAACAATGATTATACAGATTTGAGTATCTGCATACATTTTATTAAAAATAAAGTTAACCTGTAATTTCCATGATAGCAACTATTTATTTTGCTAATAATGAATTTTAATTTTCAAGTGAAAATTAGAAGTTCAAAAGCTTGTACAGGGGCTTCCCTGGTGGCGCAGTGGTTGAGAGTCCGCCTGCCGATGCAGGGGACACGAGTTCGTGCCCCGGTCTGCGACGATCCCACACGCCACGGAGCAACTGGGCCCGTGAGCCATGGCCGCTGAGCCTGCGCGTCCGGAGCCTGCGCTCCGCAATGGGAGAGGCCCCAACAGTGAGAGGCCCGCGTACCGAAAAAAAAAAAAAAACCAACTTGTACATGCCACTGTAAGCTTCACAGTACTTACTTTTCCTGATGAGATTAGTGATGATATTAACAAACGTTAATTTTTAATACTTGTTGTAAAATGTATGAAAATTTAAAGAACTGCATTATTTAGTGAACCAATATTTCCAAAATAACCAAAGCATAATTTTGTAAAATTGGATAAAAGATAAAAGATTTAGTTAAAGTACAAGATGGACTACTAGATTTTAATGTAAGGATATTTGAAGTTTGTTGATATATTTTTAGGATGCCACTTGGCAAATATTTTTAGGAAACTATCACTTGCTGAGTATTCATATAGTTTCAAAATCCATGATTATATGAAAAGATTATTTAAATACTCTTTCCTTTTTTGAATATATATATTTACAAGGCCAATTTTCTTCATATATTTGAAGTAAAACAACATATTGCAATAAACTGACTGAAGAAACCAATATGAGAATCCAACTGTCTTAATACAGACATCAGACATTTGCAAAACTGTAAAACAATGCCACTTTCTCACTGATGTCCTTAATATAACTATTTTCATTAAAATATTTTATTTATGTTATCCTACAATATACTAATTATGGTTATTTAAAAATGTCTAAATAAATAAGTATAGTTAAAATTTCTCAGTATTTATTTTATGATAAATGTTGATAACATTATCAACAGAAAGAAACGACCTTTGGTATTCTCAATAATTTTTAAAATTATAAACGTATTATAAAGACCAAAAAGTTTGAGAACCACTCTCATAATGTCCCTTTGTAAACTGAGGCAGGATGCCTCCATCACTATAAGCATCTCATTAAGGAAAACTGGACTTTTTTTTTATGCAGTATAGACAAAATTATTTTATTTTCCTTTAAACTTATATAGCAATACTCTTGCCGCTGTTGTTGTTAAGATTAACTTTTATAATTGTTCAGGTTAGTAATTTCTTTAGCTAGATATAAGGCAGTGGTTTATGGTTTGGGGAAGATGGATCTACTGTCTCCACAATCTGCTAACAACAGCTGTCTGGCTTTATGAATATAGAGACAAAGTTAACATTGCAGATGAAGAGATCAATTAAATTCATTCTTTATTCCATTTCTTTACCATGGGGGGAGAATCTCCAGAGAATTTAATGAAACGGTTTCCATGTCTTAACAAGGGAGGACTTGTTGAAAGTATTGCTTTCTCCCCTGTGAACACCTTAGCAATTTGTACAAATATTGATCCTTTCCCCCAACTGGGAATTTGACAAGCTTCACGTCTTTGTCCCTTCCTACTTCACTTCAATTTAGTAAATCCTTTGAGGCTTTGTAATAGCAGACTTCCAAGAGGTTGTATTGTTTGTGGATTTTCTACATTGTGTTAGCTATAGATTTTCTTCCAGCTAACTAAAAATATTTAAATACTAGTATGAGCAAACCTGAATTTAAAACTGATATCAGTTACCTAGACTCAGACTAACCAAAACAACAAAGTTTTTTTTTTTCCTGTCAGTAAAGTTTCCTTTCAATAAAAAAGGAAAGATCTTCACCTACTTATTTTTTTAAATAATGTTTTTTGTTTTTGTTTTTGTTTTGCGGTACTTGGGCCTCTCACTGCTGTGGCCTCTCCTGTTGTGGAGCACAGGCTCCGGATGTGCAGTCTCAGCGGCCATGGCTCACGGGCCCAGCCACTCCGCAGCATGTGGGATCTTCCCACACCTGGGCACGAACCTGTGTCCCCTGCATCGGCAGGCGGACTCTCAACCACTGTGCCACCAGGGAAGCCCAATAAAGTATTTTTATTTTTAGAGTAGTCTGAAGTTCAGTGCAAAATTAAGAGGAAGGTACAGAGATTTCCCATATAACCTGCCCCCAAAACATGCAGAGCACCCTCCATTATCCACATTCCCTCCAGAGAGTTACCTTTGTTACAACTGATGAACCTACATTGACACATCATCATCACCTAAAGTCCATAGTTTACGTTATGATTCACTCTTGGTGTGTGCATTCTGTGTTTGAACAAATGTATAATGATATGTATCCACCAGAGTGTCATACAGAGAATTTTCACTGTCCTAAAAACCCTGTATGTTCCACCTTTTCGTTCCTCCCCTCACTGACCTTTTTACTGTCTCCATAGTTTTTCCTTTTCCAAAATGTCATACAGCTGGAATCATACCATATGCAGCCTTATCAGATTGCCTTTTTTCACTTAGTAGTATGCATTTAAATTTCCTCCATGTCTTTTGATGGCTTGATAGCTCATTTCATTTTAGCACTGAATAATATTCCATTGTCTGCAATGTGCCACAGTTTATTTGTATATTCACCTACTAAAGACATCTTGCTGCTTCTAAGTTTTGGCAATTTGGAATAAAGCTACTAAAAACATCCATGTACAGGTTTTTGTGTGGACATAAGTTTTCCACCCCTTGGGGTAAATGCCAAGGAGAGTGATTGCTGGATCATATTTTAAGAGTACCTTTAGTTTTGTAAAACACCAAACTGTCTTCCAAAGTGTCTGCAGCATTATGCATTCCCACAAGCATCGAATGAAAGTTCCTTTTGCTCTATGCATTTGCTAGCATTTGCTGCTGTCAGTGTTCTGGATTTTGGAGATAGGTGTGAAATGGTATCTCATTTTAATTTACATTTCTTGACGACATAGGATGCGGAACATCTTTTCACATGCTTATTTGCTTTCTCTATATCCTCTGTGGTGAGGTGTTTGTTAAGGTCTTTAGCCCATTTTTAAATCAAGCTGTTTTCTTTCTCGAGTTTTAAGAGTTCTTTATCTATTTTGGATAACAGTCCTTTATCAGATGGGTCTTGTGCAAATGTTTTCTCCCAAGCTTGTCCAAGCTGATAATTCTATAGGTTGTCTTCTCATTCTCTTACATTGTCTTCCACAGAAGAGAAGTTTGTAATTTTAAGGACAACCAGCTTATCAGTTCTTTCTTTCATGAATCGTGCCTTTGGTGTTGTATCTAAAATGTCATAGCCATAGCAAAGGTCATCTAGGTTTCTTCTACGTCGTCTTGCAGGAGTTACCTAATGATTATCCTTCAGAATTAGCCTTTAATGTTTTCTTGTATATATAAATCTATAAATTCTCTCTTTCTAGGCAGATAGAAATGGGGAAGGTAGCTTTTTTAAGTCCCTAAGTATAGCCGATCGTAGAGGGGCTGTCTCTGTGTTCTACTACTTTCTACATGTTTCTCTGACAAAAGTAAGGTCTGTTGGTGAGAGTAGATTTTTTGTTATTATAGTCTGTTGTCTGTTTCTAATTTACTTGGAGGTTTTCAATTCTTCAGAAAGCTTCTTCCAATTCTTCTCTCCCCTTTAGTAGCTAAACATTTAGAGTAATTAATATTTATAGAAATGAGCCTCTGAGGTCAAAAAAAGTGTGAGATATTTAAGAACAATTCTGAAACTCTGATTGACTAGTTAAATGTTCTCTTGTAAACTCACTGCCTGATGCTATAAAACCACGATCTTGTGGTGTAGTTGTGCTTATTTGCTTTCAACAAACTGTATGTCCATGTAACATACGTTTGTTTTTAATGCTTTACATGTAAACTACCCTAAGAATATTATATATGCTTCTTCGTCTTATAAATGTCTGTCTTCATATTTGTTTTCTGTATGTTTCTATTCTAACAGCAACTTTTGCAGTTCTAATTCTATATGTGCATAGAGGAAAAATAATATCTGAAACTTCAAAATATTTTTTAAACAATAAGGACATAATAACATTTGTCACACTCAAGCCACCAATCTTAAAATCTTGACATTCAAAGGAGTAATTTTAAAGGATTTAAAATGTAGTTTTACAAAGTCTCTTCATAATTTTCTACCTTCACAAGTTTTCTGGTAAATAGGTGTGTACATTACACTAGTGAGGTAAGTGACGAGAAAGCTCCCACTTATATGAGAGAAGATAAATTATTCCAAGCCCTACTTATACAAAAGGCCTCCAAATTGAAATATCACATATGCAATTGGTGGGCACAGTGTTGTTGTTAAGTTGGGATTTGAATCACTTTATCCCAGAAAACATAACAGAGTCATAAGAGAATCATGATTGAATCATCACAGTTCCATGATTTGATATGGGTATTTGGCAAATAACTAATTTTTCTGAGCCACAATAATTCCAATTTATTAAATAGTTGTGAGAATTTTATAAGGTAATGTATAGAAAGTACTTAGCTTTATATATGACACTTAAGTACGTTCTCAAAAATAATAGCATCAGAAACTAAAAGGAAAAATAGTAAGTTTTGAAAAAGTCCACGGAAATGATAAAAAAAAAAATCAAGTTGTTGAAACAGCTAGGAAGTTCCACATCTTGATCAAGTGATAGGAACAAAAAGAATTAACAAAGTGTTTAATTTTCCATCATTACACAGGAATGTTCACTCCACAGCACAAAACAGAAATGTAAGTAACAAAAGCATAGAGCTGAAATTTCTCAGATTATTTTTCAGCTATGCTTTTTGATCATTAGTTTATTTGAATTTTAAAAGAATGAAAATGATTTAAAAGATATTTAAAATGAAGGAAGCACTTTTGCATATTTTGGTACGGGTTTAACTCATTCTGCTACGTATTTCTAAGGTGTTAGGGTATTTTTCTCGTGGCATTGTTCAAAACATGCTTTGAGAAAAGATAAATTGAGAAGAACATAAATAATGAAAAAGTAGAGAATAAAAGCAAATGCTTATAAAATTCTTACTTATGAATATACGTATCATTTATGAATATATGTATCATTTCAACCAGTTCTTATAACAAACATTTATATGGGGAATATTTAACCCTCCACTTACAGATAAATTAACTGTGGAAAAGAGAGTTAAGTTTACCAGCTAAAGACTGGTATGAACACATGTGTAGTCCCACAAAGTTAGCTTTATACATTTGCTATACTAAAGGAGAATAAACACCATAGCAATTATGGGGAATGTCAAAAGGGGGGAATTAGAGAAATGTACTCATAGTATTTTGGGAGCTAGAATTAGTCAGAAGATTATGTTGACAAGCATTGTTCAGAATTGTAAACCAACTGAGTTGCTAGAATAGTCAGTAGCCTTATTTTGGAATACATGTTTTTTAAAAAATCTGTGTATGGTCTTACCTTAGAGCATATGGGTCCATAAAAACTGATACTAAGGGAATTTGGACTAAGTCTCTAATCCTAGTTTGGCTGGGTACAGGTTTTCTGTTTTGTGAAAAGGGTGTAGTTCATTTTGCAAGTTGTGGTTTCTATTAAATCTTCAGTTCTACCCTCACAGCCCAGATTCTAACAGGACTCTTTTTTTTTTTCCTTTATCAGATAAATAAAATTATTTTCCAAATTTTTCAATTAAAAAAAATGAGGTAGAGGCAGGTTATGTAACCTGAGTGAGACTAAATAGTAAAGAGAGATTAAGTTGGGCTTGAAAGCAGAAGTTGTGGCTTCTGAGTCTATGCCAGCGACTACCATGTTCTGTGGTCTCTAATAATAAGTAGAGGCATGATATAAAGAAGCTGTGTTGGTAAGAAAAAATGTGTGTGTGTGTGTGTGTGTATTATGCTCTCCTTAGATTTTGGAAAACTTAACCAAGGTGAATTGCTTTAAAGGAAAGAAATTGTAATATTCCCATTCAAAAGCCCCCTTGCTTTTAGTCCTTTATCTTACTTAGTGAGTTTGCTGTATGATCTCTTTGAGCATTTGTTGGCTTGGTATAATATATTAATATTTATTGTGCCGAGAGTACTTTCTCTAAAGTTCACAGGAGCTTTTACTGAGGGTTTTGACTATAACAAACAATTCCTAAAAATAACTCAAATATTGAATTGTATAATAAAACATTGTATTTTAACCAAATTAAAAACTAATTGGGCAACAACTGAGAATACCAAATGCATTTCAAATTGTGATAAATAACTTTAGTTAAGAAATAGATGTAGAGGTGTACCTTTACTATCTCATACAATATTCCATTTTGGAAATCTGTTTTAAACTACAATAACCTTAAATATAAGGTAGCTTACACAAACCATAAGTATAGTTATACATTTAAATTGCTGCAACTTTTAAAAAGCTTCCAATATTATCATCTGAGTTTCTCTAAATCAACACTTCCATTATAATATTTATTTCAGCTCCTTATTACTTGCAAACATTATCTCAGAAACTCTGTAAATCATATATCTATATCTGTATCAATATCTATCTATTTTGCCCTACCCAATGTTTTAACCTATTTATCTAGTTTTTTAAAATTATTTTTAAACATTTGTAAATTTAATTTAATGTTTTTTGGCCACACTCTGTGGCATGTGGGATCTTAGTTCCCCAACCAGGGATCAAACCCGTGCCCCCTGCATTAGGAAGCATGGAGACTTAACCACTGGACTGCCAGAGAAGTCCCTATTTATTTAGATTTAATTTTGAAAATGAGACAGTAACTTTTATTTGGATAAAAAAAGTATCTAGGGGGTTATTAAATATTAAGCTTATTTAATAATTTTCCTGTATTAAACATGATTGATTAATACATAATATTTATTCCATTTTTCTACTGGTGTGGATTTATTTTCAAAATTTTCTACTACAACCCATAGTGATGATATATTTTACACATCAACTCAAGACACACACACAATATCATATTATATCAGTTATATGTGGAATCTAAAAAAAAAAAGATACAAATAAACTTGTTTATAAAACAGAAGTAGACTTACAAACAGAGAAAACAAATATGGTTACCAAATGGGAAGAGGGGGGAAGGATAAATTAGGAGCTTGGGATTATAGCACAGGGAACTATATTCAATATTTTATAATAACATATAATGGAAAAGAATCTGTAAAAGTATGTGTGTGTGTGTGTGTGTGTGTGTGTGTGTGTGTGTGTATGTATATATATATATATCTGAATCACTTTGCTGTATACCTGAAACTAACACAACACTGTAAAGCAACTATAGTTCAATTAAAACACACACACACACACACAAAACTAATGTGTTAGGAAACTTCCTCTTACTACATGTAATAAGCTTTAATGTTTTTTCATTCTATACCATCCGATTTTGCTCTTCATATTTAATTTTGGGTGTGTGTTGTGATCCATTAGTCATTTAGATGCTATCACTTAAAGAACACAATTCTAGTGTGCTTTATTCTAGTGATGAAACTAAAAAGTAAAAAAAGAAAAAATATATATGTATATAGACTCTCATGCACATACTCATTCCTTTGATTCCTTTGCAGTTGTAGCTGTATATATGATCTACATGGTTCAATCATAGTTAAAAGATACAAGGGAGCATACATTAACACGTGTGCTGTTGCTTCTTTTTCTTCTTGCAATTAGAGACTACTAAATAGGGCATTAAACATCTATTTTGCTCATGAAGGACCAAGCAGATATAGTGGGGTTATTTTTGGAGCCATGAGTAACAACAGTTTTTTATTGTGGCAATTGAATTCTCATCCAGCTTTTTAATGGTATAGAGGTAGTACAGTTCTGAAGCTGGAGACTTCCTAATAGTGTAAAAGGCAATGACTAATAGAATAAAAAAATAATATAATACTTAGGGATAAATTTGTAAAAAAGAATATGAAATTCATTATCAATGAACTACAATTGTTGAAAATTTTAAAAAGTCCTGAATAAATGAAAAGTCATGCCATGTTTATGGATCAGAAGACATGACTTTTTAAAATGGCAGTACGTCCAAACTAATCTGCAGATTTAGTACAATCTCTATAAAATCCCGTCTGACTTCTTTACAGAAATTGATGGATGCCATAAAAATTTTGAAAAAGAATAAAGTTGAAGGACTCAAATTTTGCAAAGCTACAGTATTCAAGAGAGTATGGTATTGTGATAAGGATAAACTTATGGATCAGTCGCCTAGAATTCACTGTTAGGAAGTGCACCTTACAGTTATGGTAAATTTAATTGGACATTATGCAAAGACAATCCAAAGGGTAAAAAATAGTATTTTCATCAAATGGTAACATAAACTCCACATGCAAATGGATAAACTTGACCTTCTATTTCATACCGTATATAAAAATTAACACAAGAAACAAGCAAATGCCTGAAAGTAAGAGCTAAAACTGTAAATTTCTTAGAAAAAAATAGATGTAGTCTCTGGCTTTGAAGTAGACAAAGATTTCTTGGATATAGCACCAAAGCATAAGCAACAAAAGAAAAATTGCATAAAGTGGACTTCATCTAAATTCAAAAAATTTACTTTGGTGGACATTATCAAAAATGTGAAGACAACATACCGAACGGGAGAAAAGATTTGCAAATCATGTATCTGATAAAGACTAATATCCAGAATATACAAAAGACTCTTAGAAGTCAAAAATAAAAAGAAATAATCCATTTCAAAAAAGGGCAAAGGATCTGAGTAGCTTTTTTTTCCCCAAAGACAATATACAAATGGTCAATAAGTACATGACAGAAGTCTCAACATTATTAGCTATCTGGGAAATGGAGATCAAGGCCGAAATGGGGTATCACTTCTCTCTCACCCACAGGGATGGCTAATATAAAAAAGATAGATAATAACAAGTATTGACAAGGATGTGGGGAAATTGAAACACTTATACACTGCTGGCAGGAATGGAAAAGAATGTAGCTGCTTTGCAAAACAGTTTGGTCATCCTTCCAAAAGGTAAATGTACAGTTACCATATGGACAACTCAAATGTCCACCAACTGATAAATGAATGAAACCAAATGTTCTGTACAATGGCATATTATTCTGAAATAAAAAATGATAATGTAGGTATACAAGTTATAACTTGGATGGACCTTGAAATCATTATGTTAAATGAAAGAAGTCAGTCACAAAAGACCACACATATACTGTGTATATACCTGAATATAAACATGTTTGTAAGCATGTATGTGTGTGTATATATATGTATGTATATGTATATATATGTGTATATATGTATATATACATGTATACTTCAAATGAGCATATTTTAATTATTTATCTCAATAAGCATTATTTTTACATAGATGCTTATTCAGAGATTTAAAATTATATAGTGTGTGCCAGACACAAGTGAACTCAGCTACACATATTCCTTTTGAGAGTAATTTTATAACATTTGAAATTTTGTAAATTTACTTTCTGTATAGTTCATGTTTTGAACCTCACTGGTACTATATATTTCTTGGGAAAACAACGCTCCATAAATATTTTCACATTTCTGCAAAATCTGAGCTTTCTGAGCAAAGAGTACTGGCATCCTGGATTAATGGATGATTGAATGGTAAAGATGCCTTAGAAGTTGGAGAGAGTGAGTTGTTTTGGAGAGATTTAAAGACTACTCTTCCCCAGAACCATCTGCTTACATTGAGATGGTGAAGCAAATGCCTTTTCCTCTCCTCCACAAAAAGAATTTATTTGTGTACATTCCAAGGTAAACAATCTCTCTCTTTAATTCTCTCTCTCTCTCTCTCTCTCTCTCTCTTGCTTCGTGAGAGAAGCAGGGGCAGATATGCCAGCTGGTGCCTTATCTCATAATTTGGGTGTTCCTGTCCTGTGGTACAAACCCAGTTGCTCATGCAGGTACATTCATCATTTATCATGTTGCCGCATGGGGAATTGGGACATGGGGCATCAGCACTACTAAGTTTCTCTGTCAATGAATAAAATGTTCTCTGATAAAGAGGTTTAATGATTCTGGTAGTATATACAATAAAACTGTGGCAGGCTAACATTTTCACTGGACTACATCTCGGATCATTCCCAGTTTCTGATCTAACAATTAGATATGCTTTTGTTTTCCACTTCCTTTTTCTTCCCAAAAGATATAAAATATTATAGTTTCTGTTTCAAGTTTTCTGGAAGTTGTCATCATAATTTTAATATAATATTTGCCAACTTATTTCTTGAGCTAACAATTTAGACAATATATTTTGTCTCTAAATATAAAATAGGATGGTACATTATCTTCCTAAGTATTATTTTTATGAAACATTTTATACTTAAACATTATTCATTTTCGTATTAATTTCAGATTGTTTAGATATTTTATGATAGAAAAGCAAAATACTAAATTTACATTTCTCTCAAACACTAGATTTATTGCTATTTTTATGTTGCTAATATTTTAAAACACTTTTCTGGTTTTGTTATTAGTCTATAAGTTACTTCTAAATTTTTTAAAACAGTATATAGATGTATATATATATTTATATATAATATATATAAATATATCTAATATATATATATTAGATATAAATATAGATTAGATATATAGATTAGATATATTATTAGATATTATATATATATTAGAAACTTCTGTGATTATAGAAACGTTCTATAACCACTGGTTAATATGGTAATATAAAAAATTTTCAAGTCGAGATATTTGAAAGAATCCCACAGAGCATAAGAGTTTTATTAAAAGACAAAGAATATGGTCCATACGGCAAGAGAAACAATGCAAGCAAGCATCAGTGTTCTGAAAGAATTTCATTTTCGAGCCGGAGGAAGATGGCGGAAGAGTAAGACGCGGAGATCACCTTCCTCCCCACAGATACATCAGAAATTCATCTACACGTGGAACAACTCCAACAGAACACCTACTGAACGCTGACAGAAGACCTCAGACCCCCCAAAAGGCAAGAAACTCCCCACATACCTGGGTAGGTCAAAAGAAAAAAAGAATAAACAGAGACAATAGGATATGGACGGGACCTGCACCAGTGGGAGGGAGCCGTGAAGGAGGGAAGGTTTCTACACACTACAAGCCCCTTCGAGGGCGGAGACTGCAGGTGGCGGAGGGGGAAAGCTTCGGAGGAGCGGAGGAGAGCACAGCAACAGGGGTGTGGAGGGCAAAGCAGAGAGATTTTGGCACAGAGGATCGGTGCCCTCAGGCACACACCAGCCCGAGAGACTTGTCTGCTCGGCCGCCAGAGCGGGCGGGGCTGGGAGCTGAGGCTCGGGTATCGGCTTTCAGTCGGAGCGCAGGGAGAGGTCTGGGGCTGGCGGCAGGAAGAGACCCTGAAGGGGTTAGTGCTAGCCCGGAGGGAGTCCGGGGAAAGGGTCTGGAGCTACCGGAGAGGCAAGAGACTTTTTTACCTTTTGTTGCCTGGAGCGCGAGGAGAGGGCATTCCCCTCCCTCCCCTCTGCCTGAGTGAGCCAGAGCCCCCGAATCAGCGGCTCCTTTAAACCCGTCCTGTCTGAGCGAAGAACGGACGCCCTCCGGCGACCTACGCGCAGAGGCGGGGCCAGGTCCAAGGCTGAGACCCGGGAGCTGTGAGAGCAGAGACAGGGAAATCTCTCTGTGCAGCCTCCGAGGCAGCGGATTAAAGCTCCACGGTCCATTTGATGTGCCCTGCATCTGTGGAGTGCATGAATGGACAGCGAATCATCCCAAATTGAGGAAGTGGACCTTGAGGACAAGATTTAAGACTTTCCCCCCCTTTTTTTCCCTCTTTTTACAACGAATTATCTCAAATTAAGGAGGTGGACTTAGCAAGATTTCAGACTTTTCGCCCTTTTCCTCTTTTTACAACGAATTATCCCAAATCGAGGAGGTGGACTTGGAGAGCAAGATTTTTTATTTTTCCCCCTGCTCTCTTTTTGTGAATGTGTAGGTGTAATCTTCTGTGTAAGATTCTCTCTGTATAGCTTTGCTTCCACCATATGTCCCAGGGTTCTTTCGGTCCGTGTTTTTTTTCAATAATTACTTTTTAATTTTAATAACGCTACTATATTTCATACTTTATTCTACTTTACTTTACCTGCTCTTTCTTTTTTTCCTACCTTCCCTTCCTCCCTCCCTCCCTCCGCTCCTCCTTTCCTTCTTTCTTTTTCTTTCCTCCATCCCTCCCTCCCTCCCACCCTTCTTCTTTCCACTTTCTTTTTCTTTCCTTCCTCCCTCCCTCCCTCCCTCCTGTCTTTCTTTCTTTCTTTCCTTTCTCCCTCCCTCCCTCTCTTCTTCCATTCACTCTTCCTTTTGCTTTCATTCCTCCCTCCCTCCCTCCTTTCTTTCCTTTCTTTCCATCCTTCCTCCCTCCCTCCTTTCTTTCTTTCTTCCTTCCTTCCTTCCTTACTTCCGTTCTTCCTTTCTTTCAATCTCTCTTTCTTTCTTCTACTAATTATTTCTTTCTACTTTTTCTCACTGTTATTCTGAGCCGGGTGGATGAAAGGCTCTTGGTGCTGCAGCCAGGAGTTAGTGCTGTGCCTCTGAAGGGGGAGAGCCAACTTCAGGACACGGGTCCACAAGAGACCTCCCAGCTCCACATAATATCAAGCAGCGAAAATCTCCCAGGGATCTCCATCTCAACACCAGCACCCAGCTTCAGTCAACGACCAGCAAGCTACAGTGCTGGTCACCCTATGCCAAGCAACTAGCAAGGCAGGAACACAACCCCACCCATTAGCAGAGAGGATACCTAAAAACATAATAAGGCCACAGGCACCCCAAAACACACCACCAGACGTGGACCTGTCCACCAGAAAGACAAGATCGAGCTTCAACCACCAGAACACAGGCATTAGTCCCTCCCACCAGGAAGCCTACACAACCTACTGAAACAACCTTACCCACGGGGGACAAACACCAAAAACAACGGGAACTACGAATCTGCAGCCTGCAAAAAGGAGACCCCAAACACAGTAACATAAGCAAAATGAGAAAGCAGAAAAACACACAGCAGGTGAAGGAGCAAGATAAAAACCTACCAGACCTAACAAATGAAGAGGTAATAGGCAGTCTACCTGAAAAAAGAATTCAGAATAATGATAGTAAAGCTGATCCAAGATTCTATTTCCCAGATCCAAAATCTTGGAAATAGAATAGACAATATGCAAGAAACAGTTAACAAGGACCTAGAAGAACTAAAGATGAATCAAGCATCGATTAAAAACACAATAAATGAAATGAAAAATACTCTAGATGGGATCAATAGCAGAATAACTGAGGCAGAAGAACGGATAAGTGAGGTGGAAGATAAAATAGTGGAAGTAACTGATGCAGAGAAAAATAAAGAAAAAAGAATGAAAAGAACAGAGGACAGTCTCAGAGACCTCTGGGACAACATTAAACGCACCAACATTCGAATTCTAGGGGTTCCAGAAGAAGAAGAGAAAAAGAAAGGGACTGAGAAAATATTTGAAGAGATTATAGTTGAAAACTTCCCTAATATGGGAAAGGAAATAGTTAATCAAGTCCAGGAGGCACAGAGAGTCCCATACAGAATAAATCCAAGAAGAAATACGCCAAGACACATATTAATCAAACTGTCAAAAATTAAACACAAAGAAATCATATTAAAAGCAGCAAGGGAAAAACAACAAATAACACACAAGGGAATCCCCATCAGGTTAACAGCTGATCTCTCAGCAGAAACTCTACAAGCCAGAAGGGAGTGGCAGGACATAATTAAAGTGATGAAGGAGAGAAACCTGCAACCAAGATTACTCTACCCAGCAAGGATCTCATTCAGATTTGATGGAGAAATTAAAACCTTTACAGACAAGCAAAAGCTGAGAGAGTTCAGCACCACCAAACCAGCTTTACAACAAATGCTAAAGGAACTTCTCTAGGCAAGAAACACAACAGAAGGACTATACCTACAATAACGAACCCAAAGCCATTAAGGAAATGGGAATAGGAACATACATATCGATAATTACCTTAAATGTAAATGGACTAAATGCTCCCACCAAAAGACACAGAGTGGCTGAATGGATACAAAAACAAGACCCATATATATGCTGTCTACAAGAGACCCACTTCAGACCTAGAGACACATACAGATTGAAAGTAAGGGGATGGAAAAAGATATTCCATGCAAATGGAAATCAAAAGAAAGCTGGAGTAGCAATTCTTATATCAGACAAAATAGACTTTAAAATAAAGACTATTAGAAGAGACAAAGAAGGACACTACATAACGATAAAGGGATCGATCCAAGAAGAAGATATAACAATTGTAAATATTTATGCACCCAACATAGGAGCACCTCAATACATAAGGCAAATACTAACAGCCATAAAAGGGGAAATCGACAGTAACACAATCATAGTAGGGGACTTTAACACCCCACTTTCACCAATGGACAGATCATCCAAAATGAAAATAAATAAGGAAACACAAGCTTTAAATGATACATTAAACAAGGTGGACTTAATTGATATTTATAGGACATTCCACCCAAAAACAACAGAATACACATTTTTCTCAAGTGCTCATGGAACATTCTCCAGGATAGATCATATCTTGGGTCACAAATCAAGCCTTGGTAAATTTAAGAAAATTGAAATTGTATCAAGTATCTTTTCCGACCACAATGCTATGAGACTAGACATCAATTACAGGAAAAGATCTGTAAAAAATACAAACACATGGAGGCTAAACAATACACTACTCAATAATGAAGTGATCACTGAAGAAATCAAAGAGGAAATTAAGAAATACTTAGAAACAAATGACAATGGAGACACGACGACCCAAAACCTATGGGACGCAGCAAAAGCAGTTCTAAGGGGGAAGTTTATAGCAATACAATCCCACCTTAAGAAACAGGAAACATTTCGAGTAAACAACCTGACCCTGCACCTAAAGCAATTAGAGAAAGAAGAACAAAAAACCCCCAAAGTTAGCAGAAGGAAAGAAATCATAAAGATCAGATCAGAAATAAATGAAAAAGAAATGAAGGAAACGATAGCAAAGATCAACCAAACTAAAAGCTGGTTCTTTGAGAAGATAAACAAAATTGACAAACCATTAGCCAGACTCATCAAGAAAAGAAGGGAGAAGACTCAAATCAGTAGAATTAGAAATGAAAAAGGAGAAGTAACAACTGACACTGCAGAAATACAAAAGATCATGAGAGATTACTATAAGCAACACTATGTCAATAAAATGGACAACCTGGAAGAAATGGACAAATTCTTAGAAATGCACAACCTACCAAGACTGACTCAGGAAGAAATAGAAAATATGAATAGACCAATCACAAGCACTGAAATTGAAACTGTGATTAAAAATCTTCCATCAAACAAAAGCCCAGGACCAGATGGCTTCACAGGCGAATTCTATCAAACATTTAGAGAAGAGCTAACACCCATCCTTCTCAAACTCTTCCAAACAATATCAGAGGAAGGAACACTCCCAAACTCATTCTACGAGGCCACCATCACCTTGATACCAAAACCAGGCAAGGATGTCACAAAGAAAGAAAACTACAGGCCAATATCACTGATGAACATAGATGCAAAAATCCTCAACAAAATACTAGCAAACAGAATCCAACAGCACATTAAAAGGATCATACACCATGATCAAGTGGGGTTTATTCCAGGAATGCAAGGATTCTTCAATATACGCAAATCAATCAATGTGATACACCATATTAACAAGTTGAAGGAGAAAAACCATATGATCATCTCAATAGATGCAGAGAAAGCTTTCGACAAAATTCAACACCCATTTATGATAAAAACCCTGCAGAAAGTAGGCATAGAGGGAACTTTCCTCAACATAATAAAGGCCATATATGACAAACCCACAGCCAACATTGTCCTCAATGGTGAAAAACTGAAACCATTTCCACTAAGATCAGGAACAAGACAAGGCTGCCCACTCTCACCACTCTTATTCAACATAGTTTTGGAAGTTTTAGCCACAGCAATCAGAGAAGAAAAGGAAATAAAAGGAATCCAACTTGGAAAAGAAGAAGTAAAGCTGTCACTGTTTGCAGATGACATGATACTATACATAGAGAATCCTAAAGATGCTACCGAAAAACTACTAGAGCTAATCAATGAATTTGGTAAAGTAGCAGGATACAAAATTAATGCACAGAAATCTCTGGCATTCCTGTACACTAATGATGAAAAATCTGAAAATGAAATCAAGAAAACACTCCCATTTACCATTGCAACAAAAAGAATAAAATATCTAGGAATAAACCTACCTAAGGAGACAAAAGACCTGTATGCAGAAAATTATAAGACACTGATGAAAGAAATTAAAGATGATATAAATAGATGGAGAGATATACCATGCTCCTGGATTGGAAGAATCAATATTGTGAAAATGACTCTACTACCCAAAGCAATCTACAGATTCAATGCAATCCCTATCAAACTACCACTGGCATTTTACACAGAAGTAGAACAAAAAATTTCAAAATTTGTTTGGAAAAACAAAAGACCCCGAATAGCCAAAGCAATCTTGAGAACGAAAAACGGAGCTGGAGGAATCAGGCTGCCTGACTTCAGACTATACTACAAAGCTACAGTAATTAAGACAGTGTGGTACTGGCATAAAAACAGAAAGATAGATCAGTGGATCAGGATAGAAAGCCCAGAGATAAACCCACGCACATATGGCCAACTTATCTTTGATAAAGGAGGCAGGAATGTACAGTGGAGAAAGGACAGCCTCTTCAATAAGTGGTGCTGGGAAAACTGGACAGGGACATGTAAAAGTATGAGATTAGATCATTGCCTAACACCATACACAAAAATAAGCTCAAAATGGATTAAAGACCTAAATGTAAGGCCAGAAACTATCAAACTCTTAGAGGAAAACATAGGCAGAACACTCTATGACATAAATCACAGCAAGATCCTTTTGGACCCACCTCCTAGAGAAATGGAAATAAAAACAAAGATAAACAAATGGGACCTAATGAAACTTCAAAGCTTTTGCACAGCAAAGGAAACCATAAACAAGACCAAAAGACAACCTCAGAATGGGAGAAAATATTTGCAAATGAAGCAACTGACAAAGGATTAATCTCCAAAATTTATAAACAGCTCATGCAGCTCAATAGCAAAAAAAACAAACAACCCAATCCAAAAATGGGCAGAAGACTTAAATAGGCATTTCTCCAAAGAAGATATACAGACTGCCAACAAACACATGAAAGAATGCTCAACATCATTAATCATTAGAGAAATGCAAATCAAAACTACAATGAGATATCATCTCACACCAGTCAGAATGGCCATCATCAAGAAATCTAGAAACAATAAATGCTGGAGAGGGTGTGGAGAAAAGGGAACACTCTTGCACTGCTGGTGGGAATGTGAACTGGTACAGCCACTATGGAGAACAGTATGGAGCTTCCTTAAAAAACTAAAAATAGAACTACCATATGACCCAGCAATCCCACTACTAGGCATATACCCTGAGAAAACCATAATTCAAAAAGAGACATGTACCAAAATGTTCATTGCAGCTCTATTCACAATAGCCCGGAGCTGGAAACAACCTAAGTGTCCATCATCGGATGAATGGATAAAGAAGATGTGGCACATATATACAATGGAATATTACTCAGCCATAAAAAGAAACGAAACTGAGCTATTTGTAATGAGGTGGATAGACCTAGAGTCTGTCATACAGAGTGAAGTAAGTCAGAAAGAGAAAGACAAATACCGTATGCTAACACATATATATGGAATTTAAGAAAAAAAAAAATGTCATGAAGAACCTAGGGGTAAAACAGGAATAAAGACACAGACCTACTTGAGAATGGACTTGAGGATATGGGGAAGGGGAAGGGTAAGCTGTGACAAAGGGAAAGAGAGGCATGGACATATATACACTACCAAACGTAAGGTAGATAGATAGTGGGAAGCAGCCGCAGAGCACAGGGAGATCAGCTCGGTGCTTTGTGACCGCCTGGAGGGGTGGGATGGGGAGGGTGGGAGGGAGGGAGATGCATGAGGGAGGGGATGTGGGAACAGATGTATATGTATGACTGATTCACTTTGTTATAAAGCAGAAACTAATAAAAAAAAAAAAAAAAAAAAAAAGAATTTCATTTTCCAGCTCCTCTGGGTTTTTACTTGTACATGGAGTATGCTCTGTCACTGGATTCAACTACCATGGTCTGTGTAAGAAATCTTGGTTTCCTGTGTGCTCAAATCATAAATTCCAAGCAGGGTTTTATATTCCTCTGGCATTTAATCAGCCTAGGTTGATAAATAGGTTAGGCAAGTTGAAAACTGTTAATAAAACAAACTGTGTCTGGGGGTTGCCAGGGGAGTTTAAGTTTTTAAACAACAAATAATAAATCCACTGACCTTATCTTGGCCAAGAGTCAACAGACATCTAAGTATCCCCAGAGATAAATATAGAGTTTTTTCAGTCCATCTGTAAATCAACTCTATCTACTACATGTAGATAGCCACTAGCCACATGTGGTTATTGAGTACTTGACATGTGGCTTTTGGAGTGTAGAATTAAATATGATTTACTACATATTTATTTTAATTAATATAAAATTACACAGCCACATGTGGCTAATGGCTACAGTATTGGACAGCACAGACCTGATTATTTATAATATAATGGCTATATAAATATAAATAAACAGAACGAGTAAGCTTGTAGAATCCAAAATATTTTACTATATCATTAAAACTTGGGTATGAAGGAGAATGTCCAAATACGAATTCCAAATGGCCCCAATTTAAGTTGTGTGTGTTTATATCATCTGCTGTTACATAATTTTTTCTCCTATCTAAAAGGAATTATATTGTATTTTTTTAATCTTGGAGATTCCATCTGCAAACGTTGATTTTTTTTTCATATTTGGAGTGGGTCATAAATTTTGTTATTCCTTACTTGTTTAAAGATAGCCTTATTTGACAATGTTAACAAATATTCCAAGCATAGATTCTAAGATGTAAATCTATTTTATTCTGCATAGCTTATTCTCTGACTCTTGGCTCAGGTTTTTAAATTATAAATCACTTGTGATCTTTTTTGTACCCTTTATAGAACAGAAAAAGTAAAAGAATAACAGCCAAAATATCAATAATCTGTATTGTCACATGAGGTGTTGCTTTAAAGAATTTGAGTTTACCAAACATTCTTGCACAAATTTGTTTGTAATCCTGTTTAAGTTTGTGAAGTCCTTTACTTCCTTCCACTATTGAAATCTGAACTTTATTAAAGGTATCAACAGACCAAGTAAACATAACAATTAATTTATTGTTAAGTAAATCTTTTAAATAACTTTGGGCAATTAGTTCTTATGGAAGACTATTTTATGGTGGTTTTAATTAAATCTCTCAAACCATTTGGTCATCAGTATTATCAAAGGCTTTGTTGAAATCAAATTAATATTATAAATTACACCAGCATTAGGCCAAATCGCAGTTACATTCTGGATATATTTGTATTATTTTTTAAAGTCAGTTGGAATTAACAATAATATTTTACCAGCCTTCCTTAACAAAAACAACTTTCATATACCAAATGCTGTTATGGATTAAGTTGTAAATCAAAGGGGAAAAAACTCAGTTCCAGATTCCAATCCTATTTGGACATAGTTGTATGCCTTTTCTCATAGTTCCCTAGGATCATGCTATATGGGTAGTAGTCAACCCCAAGTAAACTTTAGTTAATGCTTCCCATAGGCACTGTTGGTGGATATTGGAGCTATTTCTAGTAGAAATTGACCCCAAAACTGACAGTAGTTTCTGTATACCAGTTATTCTTTACCTTGATTATTCCCCTCTCTCTACACACACACACACACACACACACACACACACAGAACTTGCTTGTGCATGCAAATTGTCTTCTAGAATCAAATGAATCTTTGGTAGGTCATCATTTACAGGCAGCTGAGTATTGATGATAGGGTTGATAATTTTGCATTCTATAATTGTGACTAAATGCAGCTCTGGATTTCAAAAATTTTAATAATGCTTTTAGCACTGTTATTTACATGGTTAAGTACTTTTGAAGTTGTTTTCATTGATCAGGTGTCAGAACACACTGCAGGAATAATGGGGGACAAATTTGAAAAGTGCACTAAACATCAGTGACTGCTGTCATCACCTTATCAACACTAAATAATAAAACTATTTCTAACCATATAATATGTAATAAAAGTCAAAGAAAATTATTTTAAAAGCTTAAATAATGAGCTTTAAAATGATAGCATAGTGAAAAGAAATGACAGTAATCAAGCGGTAAACACAAATGAAAATAAAAATAAAAGTAACAAGTAGCAGAGATGGTTGGCTTATTCAGCCAATTCAGTAAAAATATGTTCCTTATTAATGTTTTGCAATATTTAAATCAATCCATTCCCATCTCTTTCATTAGTATAGATTTTAGAGGAGTAAAAAAATAGATTGTACATTTGTATTTGCCAGACTAAATTAGGTTTCATTTAAAACACCCTTTAATCTAATTACATTAATTAATAACTCAAGTTACTAAGGTTGGGTCTTTTCTTATATTAAAGTTCTAAATTTATCTCAAAAATTTCTTCTCCATAAAAATATAAGATTTTTGAATAGTTTATTTTTTAAATTAGAAAACATATGTGATTTACATTTAATAATTTCTTTTCGGGCTTCCCTGATGGCACAGTGGTTGAGAATCCGCCTGCCAATGCAGGGGACACGGGTTCGAGCCCTGGTCTGGGAAGATCCTACATGCCATGGAGCATCAAGGCCCGTGCGCCACAACTACTGAGCCTGTACTCTAGAGCCCGTGAGCCACAACTACTGAAGCCCGCATACCTAGAGCCCATGCTCCACAAGAGAAGCCACTGTAATGAGAAGCCTGCACACTGCAACAAAGAGTAGCCCCTGCTCGCCACAACTTGAGAAAAGCCCACGCACAGCAAAAAAGACCCAACACAGCCAAAAATAAACAAATAAATAAATTTATTTAAAAAAATAATAATTTCTTTTCTTTTTTTTTTTTAATTGGGGTATAGCTGTCTTACAATGTTGTATTATTTTCTGCTGAATCAGCTATATGTATACATATATCCCCTCTTTTTTAGATTTCCTTCCCATTTAGGTCACCACAGAGCATTGAGTAGAGTTCCCTGTGCCACACAGCCAGTTCTCATTAGTTAACTATTTTATACATAGTAGTGTGTATATGTCAATCCCAATCTCCCAGTTGATCCCACCCCCACCTCCCCCCTTGCTGTCCATATGTTTGTTCACTATGTGTCTCTATTTCTGCTTTGCAAATAGGTTCATCTGTACCATTTTTCTAGATTCCACATATATATGTTAATATGTGATATTTGTTTTTCTCTTTCTGACTTACTTCACTCTGTATGACAGTCTCTAGGTCCATCCATGTCTCTACAAATTTATTTTCTCTTTATGACTATGGTTTTGATGATCATTGTCATTATCTGAATAACTGGAGTCTGATTAACAAGATCAATAGAGAACAAACACAGTGATCGTGATGGTTAATTTTATGTGTCAATTTGGCTAGGCTATGATACCCAGATATTTGATCAAATCCTATTCTAGATGTTTCTATGAAAGTAATTCTTAGGTGACATTAACATTTAAATCACTAGACTGAGTAAAGCAGATTGCCCTCCATAATATGGGTGGACCTCATCCAATCAGTTGAAGGCCTTAATACAAAAAAGTTGACCTCCCTGGATAAAGAGGGAATTCTGCCAGAGGATGACCTTTGGACTCAAACTGCAGCTCTTACCCCGGTACTAGTCTACTGGCCAATCCTGCAGATTTTAGACTTGGCAAGCTTCCATATCATGTGAGCCAATTCCTTAAAACGGATCTCTTTCTCAATAAATATATGAAGTAAAAGTGGCTTTGGAACTGGGTTATGGATAGAAGCTAGAAGTTTTCAGATGCATGTTAGAAAAAAACCCTAGATTTCCTTGAAGAGACTCTAGGTAGAAATATGGATGCTCAAGGTGGATCTGGTGAGGCTTCAGATGGAAAGAGGAACATATCTTTGGACATTGGGGGAAATGTAATTCTTATTATGAAATAGCAAAGAATTTCTGTTCTGGTGTTTTGTGGATGGTAGAACTTGTAAGTGATTATATTTAGTTGAGAAAATTTCTGTTCTGAATGCATTACCTAGTTTTTTTTTTTTCCCTTTTGCTTATAATAAAATATAAGAGAAGAAAAAATAAGAAGGAACTGTCAAGCACAAATTGTTAATCAGAACTTGAAGATTTGGAACATTCTTGGCCAATCCATATTGCAAAAAATAGAAAGTGTGTTCTGCAGAGAATATCAAGGGTGTGGCTAGACAAACATTTGTTACAAAGAGATTATGGGTGTAAGCCATGGAGCCAGTCAATTATCTCAGGAGAACTGCTACCAGCTTTGACTAAAGGGGATGGAGGACAAAATGAAGTAGGGCTGTTGGATCTCTGAGATTCTAATGTATAGGCTAATAGAGCTGTTTATAAACATGTCATCCTTCAAGAAAAGGGAACAATGACTCCACGGGCAGAGATCCCTAGGGGACAAGGCTATCTCCTGCTTGGTTCCATAGGGCAGAGCTTCCGCTCAGGGTGTTAGGGGCAGGGCTGCTACCTAGGGTTTCTGTGGTGAAGCCACAGCCCAGGGACAAGGACATAGGACTACTACCCCTGTTGGTGCAGAAGGCAATGCTGCCACCCTGGTGGGCCTGGAGGACAGAGTGCTCAACCAAAGAGGATTATTCCCAAGCCTTAAAATCTAATGGAATTTGCCTTGTTAGGATTCTGACTTGCTTGGGACTTGTGACCCTTTCTCCTTTCTGATTTCTACCTTTTTGGAATGGGAATGTCTATCTCATGTCTGTTTACCATTCTGTTTTTCAATTCTATGATATTTTGATTTCACAGATTCAGAGGTGGAGAGGAATTTTGTCCCAGGATGAATTATATCTCAGCTAAACCTGATTTAGATGATAGTTAGATGAGATTTTGAACTGAGTTGATACTGGAATGGGTTAAGACTTTGGGGGCTTTTGATATGCAGTGAATGTATGCAGTAATGCATACAAGAAGGTCATGAATTCTGTGGGATCAAAGAGTGGAATGTATTGGACTGAACTGTGTCTCCCTGACCCTGAAATTCATGTGTTGAAATTCTAATCCTTAGTACCTTAGAATACTTGGAGATAGGACCTTTAAAGATATAGTTAAGGTACAAGTTCACTTGGGTGCGTCCTAATCCAATACAACTCATGCCTTTATGCCAATGTAGATACAGAGAGGAAAGACCATGTGAGGCCATAGCAAGTAGACGGCCATCTGCAAGCAAAGAGAGAGATCTCATTAGAAGTCAAACCTACTGACATCTTGATCTTGCACTTCCAGGCTCCAGACTGTAAGAGAATAAAATTCTGTTGTTTACGTCACCCAGTCCATGGTGTTTTCTTATGGCAGCACTAGAAAATTAATATAGTGACTAAATTTAAACTGCTTAAGTAGTGGAAAGTAGCAAAAAGTCAAAAAGCATGTAAAAATCTATTCATGTGTTTTGCCCTATTCAAGGTAGAGGTTTCTCAGCAAATGAATAAATTAACAACTATTTTCTTCTAAGTCTGAAACAAAATGCAAATTTGCTTTCCCCTGTGTTCAACTGTATGTCATACCAAAAAAAAGTTAAAATATGGGGCTTCCCTGGTGGCGCAGTGGTTGAGAGTCCGCCTGCCGATGCAAGGGACACGGGTTCGTGCCCCAGTCCGGGAGGATCCCACGTGCCACAGGGTGGCTGGGCCTGTAAGCCATGGCCACTGAGCCTGCGCGTCCGGAGCCTGTGCTCTGCAGCGGGAGAGGCCACAAACGGTGAGAGGCCCGCGTACCGCAGGAAAAAAAAAAAAAAAAAAGTTAAAATATGGATTGTAAATAATATGTAAATTAACTCAAAGTACAGAACAGTCAATTTATATGTACTTATATAATAAAGATATTATTGTAAATTTGCCTATGTGAAAAATATATCTTATCTTCATTTACTTGTATACTGCATACTTAAATGATTATTTGGTAAAACATTTCTTCCTGTTTACATTTATATTTACCTATGTTGTGGAAAAGGAAAACTTTCCTCTACGATTCTAGGTTCTTCTGGCTGGTCTAAAAATTAAATTGACATGAAATAGATTAACAGGAGAAAAACAAATTTAATTCCGTACATACAGGAACCCCACATACATGAAAGGGTCAGAAACAGAAAGGTAAAATGAAGAATATATATGCCATCCTTTGCTAAGGAATGGGATAGGGGCCTGGAGCTTCCAAGGATAGGAGGGTCATTCACAGAGGTATAAGAAAAAGACTAGATGTTTGGTAATTAGATGTTTGCCCTGCCATATAGATGGGGCCACTTAGATAAAATTTATCTCCAGTAATAACTCTTTTCTTGAGAGAAATCCCCAATTTAAATCTTCTACGTAGTTAAGGGAAGGGAAGTAGTTTCTCTTGAACGCACAGGGTCTTCCTTGTCTTTAGCTCAAAATAATCTTCATGCAAAATTGACACATTTTGGGGAGGCTAGTTCTGAAACCTTATGCCTAATTAAGAGACAAAATAAATACAGGATTTTAAAAGCTAATTATAGTAGTGTAAATAGCTGCGTATTTTTTAATTAACATATTTCATAGCCAAGATAAATTGCTTAAATTTTATTTAAAGTTTACAAATAATGGAAGTCATTATTAGCTTTGCTTTTGAGAATTTTTATTTACAATGACTTCAGATGCAGATGGGCTTAACTTAAAGTTTCAGGGCTGTCATATATGAGCAAAATGCTCTTGATCTTTATGCCAGTAAACTGGAATTTAAGGATGAAACATCCTATATTATTGTAAGGATGAATATATACATGGAGAGAGATGGTTAGTTATACATTATAGTAACTGATATGTGATTTATGTAATTGTCAAAGCATGATTTCCAAAGCTCTACATACATAGCCAATATCACCTTTATCTTAACTAGTAGTAAATCACTCAAATTTTTTTTTTTTTACTCATAATGCAAAACCCTTCAGTCTGGTCAATTCCTCATTATTATTTAGTTGGTCCCCTATTACTCCCTAGTCAAATAGTATCCCCACACTCAACAAAGTGTAAAAATTTTGTTTCTTTACGCTTCTCCTCTAATTGGTGCGTGATAAGCCCTTCTCATTAACTTACAAAGGGTAGCAGAATATGCCACTGCAAAATATGCCTTTTGGCATAAAAATTATTTTGAGATACTGCAGATACAGAGCCCTAAAAATAGAATAGAAGTTACTCTTATGTAAGGAAAATTACATTAGAAATGAATCTGTACCAGGAAAAGAGCTAGTACCAGAGATCACTTTTTCACCAGAGAGACTTATGGGTAGGGCAGGGCAACCTTTGTTTACTAAACATTTCCTTTTCTCACTTTCCTGTAAGTTGCTTTCCCCTAATTTTAAGGCCCAGACCCTTATTTCTTTCCTAAGTCTCAATTGTCTGGCCACCTTTTGAGTTTCTTATATTTGTGGGGCTCCTGTATGTACAAATGTATGTACATAATTAATTTTTTCCTCCTGTTAATCTGTCTTATATTACAAAGGGATCTCAGCTAAGAACTTAGAAAGACAGAAGGAAAATTATTTTTTCTATACTATATTTAATTCATAATTCTTTCACAAATAAATTTCTACTTCCTCTCTGATAGACAGTGCTTTGAAATTCTGTGGAAAATGTGCCATTAATATGTAATGCATAATAAATTTTTGTATTTGTATTGTACGTTTTTATCTCTCTCTCTCTTCCTTCTTATTTCAGGTTTATAAATCCATGAGGGACAGAAAGCCTACCTTTATCTCTGTAGACCTAGTGTCAAACCGTCTATTGGAATATCTTTTAAGACCTTTCATTTTACAATACATTACTAACTCCTCAGCATTCAATAAAATCATAGCCAATTCTTTATCCTTCAAAGGCTCATAAACTTGACCTGTAAACAATTACATTCACATAAGCTTTCCTAAAGTTCTATCCTACAAACAAAAACAAGGAGATCATGGAGCCCTTCGTAGAAGAGGAATAATTTGATCTAAGGCTTGAAGGATGAATAGTTGAAGAAGAAAAGTGATTCTAGCCAAAGAGAAATCCAGGTAGGGGTGAAAATGATTATTGCCATGTTCATACAACTTGACATACTTTAGCATGAATGGATCAGAGTGGACAAGGGTTTCATGGGGGTGAGTATGTCAAGCGATGAAAAGAAACAATAAACAAGGGTGATATTAACAGTCTTTCACACTTTGTTAATATGTATTTTTTTAAGATTTTTTTTTTGATGTGGACCATTTTTAAAGTCTTTATTGAATTTGTTACAATATTACTTCTGCTTTATATTTTGGTTTTTGGGCCCAGAGGCATGTGGGATCTTAGCTCCCTGACCAGGGAATGAACCTGCACCCCCTGCATTGGAAGGCAAAGTCTCAACCACTGGACTGCCAGGGAAGTCCCAAGACTTTGGTAATATGTTTGAACTTTATCTCTAGGATAATGAAAAAATACAGAAATATTTTAAGGAAAAGAATTGTTATTATCCAATTTGCATAATGTCATGATTTCAGTAAGCTTTCAATACATAAAGAAGATGAAAAATGAATTAGTTAATTTTCTGGTTGACTTTGAAATAGTTTTCTCTTTTAAAATGCTCACCTATTTTCAGAAAAAGAACATTTTATGGAAAGATCTTGAAAACTTTCTTTCAGACACAGACAGACATATTAGCCAAAGAGATTTGGTGAAGATAATTTGATATTGATTTAACATGAATAGCTTGCTTTATTCTCATCCTAGAGAGACTGTATGATAACAATGCCTCTCATTCATTGAAACATGTTTCCCTTGGTGGGTATTTTGTGTAACAAGTCCTAATTGGAATATTAGAAAAGTTACAATGTTTTTCATATAGAGTAAGTATTTATAACTAAAAATATATTTGTAGGCCTAAGATATTTATGTATGTATTTAGTTATGTATATATTTATTTATTTACTCATTATTAAATTTCTATGTCAAGTTCCTAGCAGATGCTCCAAGAGGAAGCCAAAAACTTATTGTGAAGTATGTCTAATACCCGAGAGTATCAATAATAAAAATTTCTCTTCAAAGCAATTTTACTAAGCAGATTTTATTGCTGTTGAAATACTTTCTAGGCCCTAGATGGAGCTGATCTTAACCAGTGTGCCACACCAACAAACAGAAAGTTACATAAGTTTCATGCCCGTGCAAATGCTTTGCTTGACCAGAAACAGTATATCCAGTCAGGCAATCCCCCAACACCATGTCAACTCTGGGTCTTCTCTCTCCAAAGAAGGTTAACTATGTGGCCCCAGCCAACCAGATATCAGCTACTTGCCTCTTCCTTGTTTTTTGCTCTTTATACTGTAAAAGCTTCCTGCCTTCTACCCTATTGTTGCAGTTCTCCAAAAGGATACTGTCCACTTCATGAAGTGTTGGGTAAAGTTTTTTGAATCACCTAAATTGTCTTCTTTAATCTTTTTACAATTTGTTACATGCTGCTTGTCATATGTGTTGAGTTTCCTTCATTTAACCAATGATTTGAGCACTTTCCATTTCCAGGGTACTGTTCTGGGCTTAAAAGCAGTGAATAAGCAAATAAGAGGTCCTAGTTCTCACAGAGCTTGCACATAGTCTTGAAGATGTATAATACACAAATACACAAATTAACAAAATATTTCAGATGGCTATATGTGAATAGAATATAATAAAGTAATATGATACAATGTTCAGCGGTAGAGGTTAGGGAGCCTTCTGAGAAAGAGCCAAACTTGTGAATTAGAAGAAGTCAAGGATTCCAGGCAGAGAGGAGAGCAATGCAAAGGCCTGAAGCAAAATGTTCTTGATGTGCTCAAGGAAGAGTCAGAAAGCAATGATGCCTTCCTTATTTAAATCAAGTGCCACTCAAGTATAATTGTAGAATTTATGGTTTCTTTACTAAAGAGGCTTACAATAACAATGGGACATGATGTTCGATATTAGAGTGTAATCACATGCATCTGCCTTTGACAGACGTAGGATGTACTGGAGTTTGAGAAGACTGGTTTTCTGCACAGCCTCTTGAATCAAAGAGGTTGCAACTGAAATGAAGAGTCAGCACAAGACCAAATTTGACCTTCTCAAGGCAGGATTCTTGCTAGGACTACATCCAAGAAATTATAAATATACTTTACCAAGTAAATATATATATACATATATATTTTTTTCTGTTACATTTACTCATTTGTCCTTGTTTGCCCTCTATATCTACATCAACACTCTTTTTTTTTTTTTTTTTTTTTGCCATACACGGGCCTCTCACTGTTGTGGCCTCTCCCATTGCGGAGCACAGGCTTTGGACGCACAGGCTCAGCGGCCATGGTTCACGGGCCCAGCCTCTCCGCGGCACATGGGATCCTCCCGGACCGGGGCACGAACCCGCATCCCCTGCATCGGCAGGCGGATTCCCAACCACTGCGCCACCAGGGAAGCCCCAATGAACACTCTTTTATATAAGTGGAATTTCTATTCTGTCTTTTCCTATATTTTAAAATTATCCAATGAGAAATAGGTAATAATTCTATAGCTTTCATGATTTGGCAGTTTATGGATATATCAAAATTCTTGTTGAAATCTTTTAGACATACTCTAGTGTGTCACTGTACTTCCTAAAATTGTTACATTGGGAACTAAAGAGAATACCTGTGTAGTCTGAACTAAACAGAGGGCCAAGAGACTAACTTCTGTGTTCTTGAAATTATAATTCAACCTATATAGCCTAAAATGTCACTAGGTTTTATTTTTTAGCTGAATCACCTAAGTTCTTAGTAAGTTAAGATTATATGATTTGGGGAAAATAAATCTCTCTCTCTCTCTTCTCTGTCATATAACCATATCACTTAAAATCATAGAACAAAATGATAAACTTACTGTAGCAAAAATATTCAGACATTTCTCTCATGTCGACTGAAAAAAATGAATAAATGAGAGCTATCAGTTAAGTTTTTGGGGGGACTAAATGAGGACTATAGCCCAGGAAACAGCATATCAGGCAGCTCTGAGGAACAGCTCCAAAGAGTTGGGTGGGAGGTCAGCATACATATGATTTTGGTGAAGGAGGATACATGCAATCCAGCACACGTTTTGGCAGAAGGCTGCTGTGAGTCACAAGGAAGAGATATCTCCATTAATGATTTTAGTGATTTTCTAGTTATGAGATGATACAAGAAATTGGGTTCATAAACTTTTTTCCTGAAAATACCTATCTGATGGCCTGTTCTGCCAGTTTTTTCCCAGACCATAGAGTGCCTCATTCCTGATCTCCACCCTAAACTCTTTTCGAGCGGTGCTGAAGGTTAGTGACTACAGTGGCTAGTGACTTCACTCTTGTGAAACAATCTGGTGAGTGACATTCTTTATTTGGCACACATGACGTCTTCATGGCGTGACTTCTTAACCTCACTTTCCAAATATATTTTATGACACCTAATCTACAGTTTCTCACCTTCCTCAACTGACTAGAAGCCTGGGATTTCTCCTACCCGGGAAAGAACAGCTAAGTCCATGGCACAAAAAGCCTCTCAACCAAGTGGCCATCAGTAAGGGAAGCATTCAGTCCTTCTCCCACAAGAAGCAGAAAAACGGAAGCCCCTAGCAACTCCTAAGTGTAATTTATGTGATCAGAGAATATACTGAATATAATCCTTGAAATGGAGGTGTTAGATATGTTGGGTCTTGAAAAGTGGACAAAAAGAAAGATGGGTTTTCTCTGATAATCTTTCAATTCAACAAGAGTGAGAACTCTATTCACTGAAAATTAGTTATAAAAAGTTTGTTTAATAAAGCATACAGCTTATATTCTATTATGAGAAAATTATCAGTAGAAGTTCTGAATTCAAATAACTTCTCTCATTTAATTAAAACCTATTCTGTATTTTGACAATAGAGTTTTTAATAGTACAAGGCCAGCATGATTATTATTATTGTTATTATTATTATTATTATTATTATTATTATTATTATTATTTGCAGTATGCAGGCCTCTCACTGTTGTGGCCTCTCCCGTTGTGGAGCACAGGCTCCGGACGCGCAGGCTCAGTGGCCATGGCTCACAGCCCTAGCTGCTCCGTGGCAGGTGGGATCTGCCCGGACCGGGGCATGAACCCGTGTCCCCTGCATCGGCAGGCGGACTCTCAACCACTGTGCCACCAGGGAAGCCCCCCAGCATGATTATTAATTCAGTTTAATTTTGCTAAGCAGTTGACATTTCATAATCATACTTATAAATTATAGTAAATATGAAAACTCTTGACTTTCCACTTGTAAATTTTACTCTTGGTGATTCAACATTGGATGATTAACCAAAAAAACTGTGGAGATAAATTTACAGTATAAATTGTTTTGCCACATTTAGTATTCCACAGTTCTACCAATTCTGTAATATTAGGGGCAGTTTTGAAAAGTTTAACTACTATGCACTGCAAAGGCTTGCCAACCCAAACTCACATGCCAAGTAGGATGCCATTTTCTAATTAATATGCTCAGTGAAAATGCTGCTTTTTTCTCTTATTTCATACATTCAGAAGGTGTTACTTTTGCTAATTCATACAGAGAAATCCATATACTAAAATAACAATGTTTAACAAAAATTTTAAAGCATACATAGCATCTATCCTATTTGGTTAATCTGTGATATTCATGTATTGTCTTTCTCTTTCAGTGTTTTTTTTTTTTTTTTTGACTGTTGCATGGATGTTGACTGATCCTGACATGCAGTAGTCAGTATATCGAAATGGTGTTTTATGCACTGTGGAGGCTTGAGAAATAATAGTGACCAAAGAAGCAAGACATCACTGTGGGGAATATAATTCATATTAATATATTTCAAGCCTGATTTGTCCAGAGTCATATCAATATGTAAAGAGTGTTACACCAATTGCTTCTGGATCCTACAACATAAACGGCTTCTAAGTTTAGATGAGGCATGGTAGCATAAAGTGATGAAATTTTATGCCCACATTCAATAAGGCTGTTAATGTAATAACAAGGTCCCATTACTACAAGATGTTTTGTAGAACCTCACTGAGCATTTATTTTTTTTAAATCATTTTTAAAAACTGATAATAACCATAAGAAAATTTATGAGAAACTCCAGAAATTTTACTTTTAGGTAAAAATGCAGTATTGGTTACATGGCAAGCAAAGAAACTAGAAAACTAACGTATTTTAAGTTCTATTGTGTGTTTCTGATCCAGGCAGAAAAAATTTATTCCCCTCATCCATATAAATATGCATTTTCTTAAGCTCTTTTTTTAAAAATAAATTTATTTATTTTTATTTTTGGCTGTGTTAGGTCGTCTTCGTTGTTTTGCGCAGGCTTTCTCTAGTTGCGGCGAGTGGGGGTTATTCTTCATTGCGGTTTGCGGGCTTCTCATTGTGGTGGTTTCTCTTGTTGCGGATCACGGGCTCTAGGTGCACAGGCTTCAGTATCTGTGGTATGCGGGCTCAGTAGTTGTGGCTCGTGGGCTCTAGAGCGCAGGCTCAGTAGCTGTGGTGCACAGGCTTAGTTGCTCCGTGGCATGTGGTATCTTCCTGGACCAGGGCTCGAACCTGTGTCCCCTGCTTTGGCAGGTGGATTCTCAACCACTGGGCCACCATGGAAGTCCTCTTAAGCTCTTTATTATCAACTATTGGACAGCTATAAAGTCACAGAAAATACTACTTGATTGAACAAGTATTCTTTCAGGACTAAAGTAATTATACTTTGAGGTGATTCTTACTTTCTGTGGGAGGACAGCAAGGTTTCCTTCCTATCACTTCCTAGATCCTTCTTTGATGAGAAAGAGCAGAGACCAAGATAAAGACAGCAATACAGCCAAGTTTCTAACTGATGATTTAATTACATTGGTATATGACAAAGGTGTATTTGGGGCAATTGTTCTCTTTTCTTTGAGGTTTCATTCATTTAATCTATCTTTGGCTCTTTTCTCTTTCTAATGTTAAATTATAGAGGAAAGTTTGTGCTTGGAGCAGAAAAGAGTCCAAAGAAGTCATCCAGCCAGCTTTTCTTACAAAAAGATAGAACAGAGATGCTAAAGGAATCCTTGAGCCTCACCTATAGCCAAGCATATCTTTTAGGACTAAGTACCCTGTAGAAGAGTTTTGGGCTAAAGGACTCTTAAAACATAAAGAACTCTATGACACAATAAAATAATAAACAGTTAAATTTTAAAATGTGCAAGAGTTCCAAAGAGACATCCTACCTAACAAGATAAACCATAGGCAAATAAGCATAGGGAAAGGTGCTTAGCTTCGTGATTAGGAAGTTGCCAATTAAAACGAGATACAACTACACACATATTAGAATGGCTAAAATTATTTTAAAGCAAAAACCAAAACACACAAATAAACCCTGAAAATATAATTACAGGAGACTGTGAAGCAACAGGAGCTCTCATTTATTGCTAGTGGGAATACAAAGAGTTCAAACACTTTGGAAGACTGTTTGGCAGTTTCTTACGAAAGCTAAACATAGTCTTATCGTATGATCTAACAATCACACTTCAAGGTATTTCCTCATGTGAATTTAAAACTTATGTCCACACAACAACCTGCACATGAATTTCTGTAGTAACTTACCACACTATATAGTCCCAAATTGGAAGGAACAAAAGGTATACCCCTACAATAGAAAATTAGTTGGTGATAAAAAGAAATAAGCTATCAACTAGTAAAAAGATATAAGTGAATTTTAAATTCATATCACTATGTGTAAGAAGCTAGTCTGAAGTGGATGCACGTTATTATTCCAACCAATTGATGTTCTAGAAAAGGCAAAGCTATAACAATGGTAAAAATCCGTAGATGTCATTGATTTGTGGGATGGGGAGGAAGGTTGAATTGGTGAAACACAGGTTTTTTTTTAGGGCAGTGAAAGTACTTGGCAAGTTACTATAATGGTGGATATGTGATACTATGATCTGTCAAAATCCAAAGAATTTTAAAACACATAGAATTAAATTGAATGCCTGAACAGTTTTAAAGATTCATTTAGGAAAGGGGGATGCTGGGATGAAATGCAGAGTGTAACAGACTTATCTCTGTGTATGAGAAATGTATGAAAGAACCTCACTGAAGGAGGTACAGTAAATGGAGACCCGAGTAACCAGAAATGAGGGGATTCATCTGGCAATAAGACTAAGAGGAGATTATCAGTTGTTTAACATTTTCACAAACTTTCAACTATCCAATAATATTCAACCTCTGCTTGCACCTCACTTGTTGCCTTAAATTTCTGATAATTTCCAATGTTCTGCACGATGAATTGACTTATTTTATGTTGGCCAAAGTCTCAGCAGACATTTTACTGTCAGTAAGTTTGGTTTGTAAGTCAACTTTTGCTTTTCCCCAAAGTATCTATCAGCCACAATTTTTTGACAAATCCATTAGTTGTCATCTCGTTTCTTGTCCTTGTGACTTTATGCATTTTTTTCCATTTCATTCCTTTATTCTCATTTTAAACAGCTTGGACATGAACAGAGAAAAAATGTTTTTAATCGCTCAAGTGACCAGGAAATTTAGTTTGATTATTGGCCTAATTGGAATATAATTTTCTATACATGGTAAAGTAGATATTCAATATTTATCCTTTTTTTCCTAAATATTTAGGTGCTCTATCATTATCACCTTATGAATAATTGTAAGATGCTATATTGGGATTCCTAAATCACACATACCTTCAACCACATTCACTGAATTGTCAATGACAATGGCATGGCTTGTTGTTTACTGATTTTTGCATTCTATAAATATTTCTTTGGTTAGATTCACTATGTTGTGTGAGAGATTGAAATCATTCAATAACTAGTAAAGAGTCATGTTTTAATACATCATTTTGTCTACTGTGATGTAAATCTTAAATGTTTGGTATTTCTGAATATCTGAATTACTTTATTTACAAGTAGTAATTTATTAATATCACTAATCAATAGATTATTATACAGATAAATTTTTGAAGAATATCTTTTTCCACAAAGTCCTTTATTCACAGTATTCTTGACATGGACAAATTATAAAAAATCTTTCTTTTGTAGTTATTAAAAATTGGGCAGTTTATATTGTCCTTTTGGCAAGTTTTTTTGTGAAAGATTTTAAATTTACTTTATAACAAAACATATAATGGGATATCTTCTTAAATAATTATTTCATTTGGCTTGAGTTTTAGATTTTATTTTTAAGGACAAAATGTGTTTTGGGTTGCTCACTTTCCAAAACCATTTCTTTGTTTCTTCATGTTCTAAAATTATTATCATGTCTAAGTTAAAGTTGCTTTATCATGTATGTTGTTACATATTATTTTATTTTTTATCTTCACAAAAGTCTGACATACAATTTAAAAATTTCATTTTATACCATATACTGAGTATCCTTATATACAAGTGTTTTTCTAACTATGAAATAAAATCCAAGGCAGAGATGTTAAATCAGATGTTTTAACAGTCATTGCCAGATGGCTTTCCAAAAAGCTTGTTACTATTCTTATTTCCAGTAGGAGTCTATGAGAATACATTTCCCTCTTCATCTCCATATTCATTAACTTTAGAAAGTGCCAGAAAAATGGATGAGTAGATGATAATAGATAGATAAGTGATAGGTAGATAGACAGATGATAGATAAATACAGTAGATAAATAGATGATAGATAGATATTTAAAATAATTTTGCCAATCTAATGGGGTAGATTAGTAACTTATTTTACTGTAAACTTTGTTGCCTTGACTACTAATGAGAACAACTTTTCACATATATTGATAACTTGTTTTTGAAAGTTATTCATTTTTCTATTAGAGCTTTTTCCTTAATGACTATTATAAACTTTTTATAAGTTATAGAGAATATGTTATAGATACTTTAGTTAACACATGCACAAGAGTATTTCTCAAGCTTCTGTTTATAGTCTCACTTTCCAATCCATTTTAAGTCTTTATATATAAATAACCATAATAATACATGCAGTTCTATATACTTTTTTTTTTTTTTTGCGGTATGCGGGCCTCTCACTGTTGTGGCGTCTCCCGTTGAGAAGCACAGGCTCCAGACGCGCAGGCTCAGCGGCCATGGCTCACGGGCCCAGCCGCTCCGTGGCATGTGGGATCCTCCTGGACCGGGTCACGAACCTGTGTCCCCTGCATCAGCAGGTGGACTCTCAACCACTGCGCCACCAGGGAAGCTCCAGTTCTATATACTTTGATGTTTTCTTCTGAAGCGTTGTTTGTTATGGCTATTTTTAGCCTGTTTTATGTTATCAATTATAAAATTCCTAATACCAGAAACTATTTATTGAAAACTGAGGATAGATTAATTTTCAATACTATGAGGAGCTTTTAAGCAATCATGTAGGATCTATTATTTTTTTAAAAGATATAATTTTGATCTTATTTAATTTTACTGATTATTTTCTCACCCTGTTCTGTATTTTTGGTCTTATATCAATTAACATTACTCCATTTGACTTTCCTTAGAGAGAAAACTTTCTTTAGGGATGTATGTGACTCAGCTATTCTTCATAATTATCAAGCAGCTCCACTAACTGGATCAAGCGCAGTGGAAAATTATTAAACTTTTTCTTTTTTTTTAAAAGCCCTCTTTTTCACATTGAAAATATCATAAGTTAAAATGTGTGTGATTTTGAAACAGAGTATCTATCCATCATTGAGTGGTTCCTCTTAGTTATAAAAGTCATTCCTTCCTAAGTCACATAATAAACTCAAAGTGAGTGAGGAAAATGGTAACATAAGGAGAAAAAGATATTCAAAGTGGATATAACAGTGCTGTAAGCCAAGGAAAGAATAAACATATGTGTACTGATACTGCAAAAGTATTAAGTAGGCATGTTTTAAAGAAAAGGATTATTGAGGTATGATAAATCTATATAAAAAAACTAACAAAATAAGCCATCCATGAAAACCCTTGTTTTTTGAGATAAAAATTATTCATAATTTTAAAAATTGAATATTATCTTAAATAAGGCATTTTAATAAAGGAATGTATCTAATTTTGTTTCAGTGGTGCTTCAGACTATCTATGGCTGTGTGCTGATGATGCTAGTTTCAGATAAATTTTCTGGTCAAACATTTAGCAAGGAAAAGGCTCTTCCCTGTCTTATTTAGTAAGTTAGCTAACTTGGGTGAAGATGGAAGAATCAAAAACTTGGAACTCCTTTAGAAAATATGTATGTATGTATGTTTGTATGTATGTATGTTAGATTTCCTGCTGGAGAGTCAGTCTACAGGCTGTCCATTACAATGATGGAAAATAAGATATTTACAAAGCTAGGGTAGTGATTATTTCCATGGTCTCCAATAGAAATATAAACCCATTTCCACACACCGCAAGCTATCTACCTCTCAGTCTTACCCAAGGGCATCAGACCTTGAATGGTCTCCAGAATGTCCTCACCTGTCGGCTACAGCTGTCAAACAAGAACACCAATATGCATCATACTGAAAGCATAATGCATTCGTAGATGTAAGTGACCAGGATACTGGAAAAGAAAGAGTAATGAGGAAAAAAATGTACAGTCACCACTTTTACTTAGGGAACTGTAAATTTTGTATATTATGGGTGAAGATTTCATTCTCAATCTCCACTAAGGAAAAAAAAAAAGTAGAAGAATTAAATTCCACAAGGTGAAAATAGTTCATGTCAGCAATCCTTCCACTACATTCAGAATTAAGCATTAGTCAAGCTTTTATAAAGTATGGCTAGTGGCAGTGTATTTGTTCTTCCTATCTCAAATTCATTCAACTTGAAAGCATTGCTCATGCAGGATGACAGGATGACAGGCTTCTTAGATAAGGGAAAAGAAAAAATCTAACAAATCTGTATTTTACTAAGACCTTTTGGCACCATCTCACATAGTATTCTCATCAACATGCTTGATAAATTGGAGAATTTGTATGGGGGGGTCACAGCCAAATAGTAGTAATCAATGACCCTGTCAACCTCAAGCAGTATATTTAAAATGTATCAAAATAGTTGGACTGAGAGATGTTATTTATATATCTTACCAGAAGTTTCATGGACAAAAAAAATTAATATCAGCCTGTTCATTAAATTAGCAGATAAAGTCAAGACAAGTGAAATTGCTATTACTTAAGAAACCAACAACATATTTTTAATGATTATGATGAATTAGATAACTTCCATTATAATTTCATGGAAATATGTCTTACTACTTAGTAAATAGTACAAGCAAATGATTGAACCCATAATGACAGAAATTATTTGGTTTAGTTACTTCAAACAAATAGAAAACAATTGGTAATTTATACATGTCCTTACTTTCTTCTTCAACATACAATAGGCCTATCTAAAATAGAATTTAGCTGGCCATCACTGAAGTTACTCAACTTACTTCTCTACAAAATAACAATGAGGCAATTGTGAGGCTTGACAATGTCAAAATCTTTGATGAATTTCTATATCCTGTGTTTTCTATATTTTGGTATGGAGAAATAATTAGTAGCTTACTTTTAATTAGATAACAGAAAAAGAATAAATTTGTTTTATATAAATAACGGCTAGAAGAATATTGTTTCTCTTTTGCTGACTCCTGATGTAGAGAAAGAGTATTTGTACAATTAGAAATTCCTTTTTGTCATGGGCAGCTTCTAAAACAATCCCCAGTGATTTCTATCTACCGGTACTCACAACTTTATGTAATCCTGTCCCCTTGAGTATAGACTGGATTTAGTGACTTGCTTCTAATGAACATGATGTAATGTATGAAGTAATGGATGTTACTACCAAGATTAGGTTATATCAGGCCACAGTTTTGTCTTAATTGTGCCCACTCTCTCAGTGTCTCTTGGATTACTCACCCTGAAGGATACCAGATCCTTTGCTGTAAAGTAGCACTGTGGAGAGGACCGCATGGTAAAGGACCAAGGCCTGCCAAAGACTGTGAGTGAGCTTGGATGTCTATCCTTTCGAATCTAACCTTCAGATAAACCTGCAGCTGCAGCTGACAGCTTGACTTCTGCTACTTGGTAGACCTTGAGTCAGTGATACCCAACCAAGTCACTTCTGTATCCCTGATCCACAGAAATTGTGAGATAATAAATATTTATTTTAAAAAGCCTCTGTGCATCAACAGATAACAAATACAGGTTTTATTACCATGAAACAGGTTGCTGCCTAAAATATGGCTGTGACTTTGGCAACACAGCAGTGCGTGAGGGCTGGAAAAACGTTAAGAGGGAAAACAGTAGTGAAAGCCTATATTCTCTTGTGCAGACTTCTCAGTGGAATGTGGACTTTAGAGCGATGCAGTTGAGAGCCTACATAAGAGTGAGGAAAATCTTATTGTAAATGGGATTATGAGAAATGTTTATTATGTAGTGGTATAAAGTTTAGCAATGCTACTATCTGCATTATACACACACATGTAAACACATAAATTTATGTGTACACATGTACATTTATATACATGTGTATCTATGTATACATATGTAAATTCACACACATATAGGTTATATAAATATAAATGCACAAGTACAGATAAATACAAATATACATGTATATTACTAGTGTCTAATATACTTGATATCAGAGAATGATGAAAATAATTTGAATTTCTCACATTCTTTTCCTTGCTTCAATTTTTCTTATTCTTTTATCTCTGAAACTACTTTTCATAAGGTAAGCAATGCCCTCCATGCTGTTAAATTCAAGTGACATATTTAATTCTTACCTTTTGACATTTATAGCAAAACTTGTATTTGGTGACTGCTCCAACGTTCCTTAAAACACTCTCTGTTCTCAGCTGCTAGGCCATCAAAATATAATCTATTTTTTTATTAACTGGATACTCTTCTCTTTACAAATGGATTCCTAAATATTCAAAAGTCTTTTCTCCTTGTCTCTCTCTAAACTTTAATTAGGCAATATCTTCTATTCTCATGGCATTAAATACCTTCTACATGTTGATGATTTTCTAATTTATTTCCAACTCACAATTCCACTCTGACATTTGCACTCAGTCATCCAACTGCAAGATAAATATCCATATCTCAAACTTAAGATGTCCAAGTCTGAACTATTGACTTTTTCCCATGACGAGTCAGTGTAGATTAGGTTATGCTATTACAGGGGAAAACATCATAATATCTCAGTAGCTTAAAATGACAAACTTTGATTTCTTTCTCATGCTACTTGTACTTTGAGGGTCAGTAGATAGTACTGTAAAACACAGTCATCAGAACCTAGGTTCACAGAGTAGCCACAATCTTAAACTTGCCTAATAGCTATTCCAGTGATGAGAGAGCTCCAAAGTGTTTCTAGTCAGCAGTTAAATACCTGTTCTGAAAGTAACACCTCTGCTGGCTTCAAGCAACCACAAGAGAATTAGAAAAATACAATGCTATCTTCTTTGTGGAAGCAAAAGACCCAAAAATATTTGGTAAAGAACTAATTATATCCTGCATTCCAAAAGTAATTCTCCAGACTTATCATCTTAACAAATAATACCAATTTAGTCCACCACTTGAGCAGAAGTCATATGAAAGCCACAATGCTGAAACCCAGGTTGCAATATATGCCTTGGTGAGAAGCTGAAGAAGAAAATCAGAGAACTTTCCCTTCTACTAATCCTCTTTAATGATACTAACAAGCCTTGAGTGAAAACAGCAGGGACTACAGTAGGAAGTGCTCATTGGGAAGGAGCACAAAGGGAAGACACAGAGCCAAGTCAGAGGTAAAAGGTTTCTCTATAGGAATTTAATTTCTCTGGTATCCATTTCAACAATAAACCTCACTTCTGGTAACCATAACAACAATAAAATTTAAACACATCCTACCTGCTGAATAGATTAGCAAAAATCTCAACAATAAAAGCCAGGAAGGCAAAAACTCATGTTTTTCTCTTTGCATTGAATATATTGACCTCTTATCTCCTGTCTTATAAAACATTCCCAGCTTTCAAAAAAATAATAATAAAGTAAAATATGAGGCTCATTATGAAGCAAAGCAAACAATGGAGCCTAAAGGCAGAACATAATAATCAGCACCATAATACAAAATTACTCATATTAGAATGATCAAAAAAGGAATTTAAAATAAAAATGAATAATATATTAAAGGCTCTAGTGGAAAAATAATATGACATATAAGATCAGATGAATATCAGTAGATAACTGAAACTTTAAGAAAGAATCTCAGATACAAATCAAAACCAAACTAACATAAATGAAAAATGTGTTTTATGAGCCCATTAGCAGACTTGACATAGCTGAGGAAAAATCAGTGAACTTGATGACACATCAAAATAAGTTATCCAATCTAAAACATGAAGAGAAAAAAGTGAAAAAGAACCAAAAACATAAAAACAGAGCAACACATTCAAATAATGTAGGGAAATATCAAACATTGTAGTATATGTAGTTACACATATTCAAGAAAGGCAAGATACAGAGAAGTGTGCAGAAGACATATATGAGTTGATAACTTCCAGTATTCATGGTAGAGAAAAAGCCACAAATCTAAGAAAGCCAGAAAACACAAAGTAGGATAAAGTCCAACACACACACACACACAGAGGCATATACTATCTAAACTGTTGAAATCACAGGTAAAGAGAAAATCTTGAAGACAACAACAGAAAAAAAAAAAAAACATCTTACCTATGGAAAAACAAAGATTAGAATTGTCAACTACTCATCATAAATCACATAAGTCAGAACGTAAGTGACATCTTTAAAGTATTAAAAGAAGAAATTATACTAACTTAGAATTCAATTTCCAGTGAAAAAATCCTTCAAAGTAAAGGAAAAATGAAGACTTTCTCAGATGAACAAACATTTGGGGAATAAAATGCCAGAATACCTGCTCTGCAAATGTTGAAAAGTTCTTTAGGCAAAAGGAATATGTTAAGAGGTCAGAAGCTGGAATCTAAAGAGAGAAATAAACAATATTAGAAGTGGAATAAGTGAGGGGTATATTTTTCTTAATTTTTTTGCTCTAAAACTAAACTATATATTTAAAGCAACAATAGTAAACATGTATTGGGTGTTTATAGTTTATGTGAAAGCAAGAATGGATTAGAGATTAGAAGAGGAATAGAGAATGTACTATTATAAGGACCTTATATGTGAAGCAGGAAAACAACTTGAATTTATACTTGATTATTTTATACACAGTATTGTAAAATATAGTTTTTTAAAAAAAAGTTTAAAAAGTTGTTATGATAACTAAATAGGAAAAAAAACAGTGTGGAATTCTAAAAGTTTCACTTAAAAAGAGAAAAATTAGAACAAGAAGAAAAATTTAACAAAATATAAATGAGAGGAATGGAAAAGAGCTATCAAGATGACAGATTATAATCTAACCATGCCTATAATCACTTTTAAAGTGAACAACCTAAACATACTACTTAAAAGACAACAATTGTTCCATTGGATAAAAATGCAGAACCTGTCTAAAAGAAACCTACTTAAATAGCAAGACCTAAGATGAGTTTACAGTAAAGACATGAAAAAAGATATACCATCCAAACTCTAAGCAAAAAAAAGCTGGGCTAGCTATAATTAATATGAGACAAGATAGACTTCAGAACAAGGAAGATTGTCAGGACTAAAGAGGGATATTACATTATGATAAAGTAGTCAGTCTCCAAGAAGACATAGTAATCCCAAAGGAATATGAATTTAGCAACAGAGCTTCAAAACGCATGAGGCAAACACTGATACCTGAAAGGGAAAATAAACAAATTCACAATTACATTTGGAAATTTTAGTACTCCTTCTCAATAATTTATGGAAAATGTCAGAAGAAAATCACTGAGGCTGAACAGCACTATCAACCAACCTGACCTAATTGACGTTTATGAAACACTCTATCTAATGAGAGCAAAAAACATTCCTCCCAAGTGTACATAGAACATTCACCAAGATAAACCACATTCTGGGCCAAAACCCAACCTTAGCATCTAAACAAATTTAAGAGACTATAAATCATACTAAGTATGTCTCAGACCATAATGGAATTAAACTAGATATCAATTACTGTATGATATCTGGCAAATACCCAAATATTTAGAGGTTAAACAGTTCACTACTACATAATTCATATGCCAAAGACTAAGTTGTAAGAATATTTGAAAAATATGTTGTACTGAAAGAAGATGAAAATAAAACATCAATATTTGAACAATGCTATTAAAGCATGACACATAGAGAAATTTAGAGGATTAAACACATATATTAAAAGAAAGATTTACAGTTAATAGCTTAAGCTTCACATCCTTCTAACTAGAATAATTAGAAAAAATAGATATAAAGCCAGAAGAATAAAACAAAGAATAACAGAGCGAAACAAATTAAGTCAAAAATAGGAAAAAGTTTAAATATATATTTACATACACATATGTATATATGCCTATTCAGAACTCCATTTCCATATATATAGACCTATATATATTTTTAATATATCTTTTCATATATATTTCATATTGCACATACATATATAATTGATGAAAACAAAAATCAAAAGATGGTTCTTTGAAACCTTTACCACTATAAAGAATGATAGGATAAACATCATTACCGATCTCACAAAATTAAAAGTATAATAAATAAATATAACAAAGGCCTATGTGCATAATTTTGATAACTTAGAAGAAACTGATGAATTCCTTGAAGGACACAAAATAACAAAACCAACTCAAGGAGAAATAGAAAACCTGAATAGCTCTATATCTATCAAATAAATTGAATTTGCAATTAAAATTTTTCCAATTAAAAAACTTCCAAGCCTAATTATTTCACTGATAAACTTTACCAAATATTTAAGGAATAAATAATACCAATTCTACACAATTTCTTCCCAACATTAACAGAGGAAGGAACACTTCGCAAAAGTTTTTATGAGGTTGACATTACGCTAATACCAAAACCATAAAAAGAAATAATAAAAAATTAAAGGCCAATATTTCTCTTAAGTGTGGACATACAAATCCTTATTTTCAGATCGAAATCAGCAATATTATAAAAAGACATGCAGACATTATCTCAGGCATGCAAGACTAATTCAACATTCCAAAAATCAGTCAATATGATTCATCATTTTAACATATTAATAAGAAGAAAATATATGATTGTATTAATGTATGAGGAAAAAAAGACAAATATCAAATTTTATTCATTATAAAAACCTCAGTAGGGCCTTCCCTGGTGGCACAGTGGTTAAGAATCCGCCTGCCAATACAGGGGACAAGGGTTCGAGCCCTGGTCCGGGAAGATCCCACATGCCCGCGGAGCAACTAAGCCTGTGCACCACAACTAATGAGCCTGCGCTCTAGAGCCAATGAGCCACAACCACTGAGCCCGCATGCCACAACTACTGAAGCCCATGTGCCTAGAGCCCATGCTCCACAAGAGGAGCCACCGCAATGAGAAGCCCACGCACCACAACAAAGAGTAGCCCCTGATTGCCAAAACTAGAGAAAGCCCGCGCGCAGCAGCGAAGAACCAACACAGCCAAAAATAAATAAATAAATAAATAAATAAATAAATAAATAAATAAATAAATTTTAAAAAATACAGCAAACTAGAAATAAAAGAGAACTTCTTTAATTCTAATAAAATTTATTTATAGAAAATCTGCACCTAATATACTTTAATGGTAAGAGACTCACTCAGGAACAAGACCAGGAAGTCATCTCATATCATTTCTATTCAACATCACACTGGAAGTACAAGGCAATGTCATAGGCAAAAAAAATAAACAAAGACATGCATATACAGTGGAAGGGAAGAAATAAAACTGTCTTTATTTGGAGAAACATTGTCTATGGAGAAAATTCCAGACAATCTACAAAAAACAAAAAAAGGAAAAAAAAACAACCCTAGAGCTACTATGTGAGCTTACTACATTACAGTGTACAAGGTCAATTTTTAAAAGTCAATTGTATTTCTATATAAAAATAATAAATAATTAGAATCTGAATATTAAACAGTAAATGTATAATCCCTTCCTGGAATATTTAAACTATTATATATAACTCTAATAAAATAGGTGCAGAATCTACATGTGGAAAACTACATAAAAGTTATAAAAGAAATAGGAGATTAAGTTAATGGGCACATAAATCATGTTCATCTATATTAGAAGATTAATATTACAAGCTGTCACTTCATATAAATTTCATTCATAGATTTACCTATCAAAATTCCCATAATCTTTCTTTTAGTTACCTACTACCTGGTTATAAAACTTATATGGAAAAAAATAGAATTAAAAGAAATAGAATTAAAAAATTTTTTTGATAAACAAAGAACAAATAACAAAGTTAGAGGACTCAAGTTACCCAATTTAAAATGACCCAATTACCAAAGTGCTAAAGAAATCTAGGCAGCGTGGTATTTGTGAAAGTATAAGTACACAGAGTAAAGTAAGAAAATAAAGAATCCAGATATCGACCCACACATATATAGACAAATGATATTTGATAAAGGTGCAAAGGCAATTCATTAGAGAAAGGATAATCATTTCAAAAAGTGGTGCTGGAAAAAACTGGACATTCAGATGTCTAAAAATAACTGAATCTCCAAGCATACCTGACATACTATAAAAAATTAAAATTATATAAGACAACTTTATATAAAAGATAAAATTTAAGGTAGACCATAAACTGAAATTTAAAATGCAAAACTATAAAATTTCTAGAAGAAAGTGTAGGAAAAAATAATGTGAACTTTGGTTTGACACTAGTTTTTTATATATAAAAACAAAAGCATGAGTTGAGAAAGAAAAAATTATAAACTGAACTTTATCCAAATTAACAACTTTTGGGGGCTTCCCTAGTGATGCAGTGGTTAAGAATCCGCCTGCCAATGCAGAGGACACAGGTTCGAGCCCTGGTCTGGGAAGATCCCACATGCTGTGGAGCAACTAAGCCCGCAAGCCACAACCACTGAAGTCCGCATGCCTAGAGCCGTTGCTCCGCAACAAGAGAAGGCACCACAATAAGAAGCCCGCTCACTGCAGTGAGGAGTAGCCCCCACTTGCCACAACTACAGAAAGCCCGTGAGCAGCAATGAAGACCCAACACAGCCAAAAATTAATTAATTAATTAATTTTTAAAAATTAGCAACTTTTCATCTTTGAAAGATACTGTTGAGAATGAAAAGGCAAGACAAAACTTGGACAAAATATTTGCAAATTATATATCTGATAAAAGACGTTTCCAAATATACAAATAACATTAAAACTCAACAATCATTTAACCCACAGTCCAATTAAGAAATAAGTAAAGGAACTGAACAGACACTCCAACAAAAAAAAAGCATATGGATTGCAAATAAACACATGAAATAATCCTCAACATTACTCTTCATCATTGTAAAATCACATATGGTACATTGTACATCTACTAGATGTTTAAAACTCAAAAACTGACAGTACCAAATGCTGGTGAAGATGCAGAGTGATAGGGAATTTCACTCATTGCCATAGGAATTGCAAAATGATAAAGCCCCTTTGGTAAAAACTGTGGCAATTTCTCATCAAGTTAAATATGGACCGAGTTAAAACCTCTAACTTTTACAATGAAATGTATGGAAAAATATTTCTAACATTGGACCCAGCAAACATTTCTTAACTAGGACTCGAATGAACCACTAAAGAAAAAATTGATAAAATTTACTTCAAGTAAATTAAAAATATTTGCTCTTTGAAATGCATTGTAAAGACATCTATGAAAGTTTAAGCTGCACACACTGGCAGAAAATATGTACAAACCTCATAACTGACAAATGACTTATACTTAAAGTTTCTTTTACAAATCATTAATAGTATTAAAAACAGCAAAATTAAAAAAAAATACCACAGATCCTTCTTTCCTTATATACTGCCTTTGTTTTCCCCTATATTCCAAGACCAGCCCGTTGGAGGAAAAAGCCGAGTATGCTGGGAAACTTCAAATGTGGAGGAACTCATTCATGATTTCTATGATGTATTCATGAAATTACCAAGAAGTCTAACTGAAACATCAGAGGAAGGTGCCAGCAATGCATCTTCCAAGGAAAACACCAGTCAACACCTCTGGATGTCTTCCCCAATCCCATTCTCAATCTTTACTTGGAGCAGAGGAATGTGACTTGACTGACAAAATTGGTTGCATTGACTGCCCTCAAGCAATTCTCCAAGAAAAAAGAACTAGACTCAATTATTTGAACAGAACTGTGAACCACAGGGCCTACCAGCCTGCTGGTATTGTCAGCTGAGACCACTGTCAACCTTTGCCCCATGATGGATGTTGGTCAACTTGGGACTCCAAAATTTGCGAACATCTTCTTTCTAAGGATATCATGTACATGTTTAGGACCGTGTTTTCTTTTGTGAATCCACGATTTAACTTACTTCTGTCCCAAAATTAAGATGACTTTCACTTAAGGAGTGATCATAAGAAAACTGAATGTGTTTAAAGAAAACCACTTCACCCTGGAAGACATTTAAATCAGCCTCAACTCACTGGCCAGAATAGTTACAGATGATGGAAGTACTCTACGCTGACTCCTTGTGGCCCAAGGTGAAGTCTGTGTAAACAGGAATAAACACTGTCATATCTGGAATGTTTCTTTGGAGCAGGTGGAAAAGTTCCATACAGAAACTTAAGCAGAAACCACCTAGCTTTTTAAGGTAGGTCTTGATCATTTATGGGTTTTATTTTCTTTCCACTTGAAACCTAAGGGACATAGCTAAGGTCAAAACTGGATTCCTGTTGCTTTTAGACCTATTGATAGTAAATAATTAATTGGCATATAACACAAATCAAAACTTTTATTTTTAAATATCAGGTTAGGTTAATTGGAGTGGTTGATAAGTGGCATACACACACACACACACACACACACACACATATAAAACAGAAGTCGAGATAGTGCAGACCCAACCATTAAGTAATATGTATTATGAGAGAGAATTTTCCTTGGGTCCCATCCATTTCAGCATACCTTCTAAGCAAAGGCATTGATGACGTTTTTGTTTCATAATATCTTTTCAAAGATGTTTATATAGCAAACAGCCTTGGACAATAGAGACATTATCTTTCTCCAGGGAAGGGACTGTTGGCCAGCATAAGTTAATAACTCCATCTGTGACAAAGGTTAGCAAAAGTTTGCAATTAAGCCATTCAAAAGTCTGAGGTTTCCTAAGCTCAGAGCCCCTTTCCTGTAATGCAACACTTTGTGTGCAAGAGTCACCTAGCCCCCAATGTCTTTCCTTTTGAGAAACTGGGATCAGGGAACCAGCACAAATAACGTTACTTGGGCTTCTGCTATTACTGTGAGTGATAAACAATTCTGTTTCTCTGAATAATGAGTTTCACATTTTCTACTGGTATCCATTAAACCTGTGGTCTTGCAATCAGGATAAAATCTGAGGCCCTTGATTGTTCCTGACATACAGGTGCATTCATTTGTCAAAATACATTTAATTACATTCAAATATTATAATAGAAACAAAAACTTGAGCTTGACAGAATTACATGCAGGATGAAGTGTTAAGTGAAAATGTACTAATGTATGCAATTTACTTTTAAATGCATCAAAAAGTAATTTATATTGATGGAGAGATGGAGGGAAGAATGCATGGGTACATAAATGCTAAAACAAGCATGGTATTATCATAATTGAAGAATCTAAATAGTTACAAAATGGTGTACACTTTAAAATTCTTTCCATTTTGGTTTCTATTTGAAAATTTTCACAATAAAGTGAAAGAAGTGAGGATCATCTATTCTAATATATTGCTAAAACTACATAAAGTTTTAGGACAGCAATTTGACAATGTCTATCAGAGGTATTTAAAACTTGGATATCTTTTGGATAATTTATTCCGGATTTGGAATATTTACTATGGTAAATAATTTAAAATGTATTTGTATTAATATAAATCAGAATTTATTATAATTTTGGCTTTATTTCTTAATGCCTCATAGGAACATAGCAAGAATTCTGGTTAACACAGCTGTAATGCTTCCCCTGGGTGAGGGAACAGGGAATGGGAAGTACCTTTGAGTTTGATAAAAACATAACAGCTGAGATGGCTCTATGACTAATCATGGTGGAACACAATGGAACTTATTTTCTGTGAGATTTAAATCTCATCTCAAATTTGATTTATCCTTAAGATTTTATTATTAAACTGATTTAATTAATAGTGAATCTGAGGGTGGAAATCCACTTTGAGTGTTAATTTTATTCAATTTATGGTTAAATTATTTAAAGAAAATATTGCATGGCCTTTGGGTAGATAAGAGTGAAAAAGGAAATAAATGATTACATTAGTTTGTAGGAAAGACCATCTAGATATGACTACATGGTAATATTCCGGGTGAAATACTCACAATAGTGCTTACTAAATATCTTGGTATTTTCTTCATGGCTCTATTTAGACCATAAAAAGGAGTGAAAAATATTCTTAAATGTTCCTGATAACAACCTGCAGGCTTAGTTTCTTGTAAGGAAAATTCTTTTTATTGAATCTGATTGGGAATTGTTTAAGTTATTTTTGAATGTCAAACTACTTTTGGCATTTTAGTCCTATGAATACAATTTCATGTTCCTTCTTTCAGTGTACTGGTGAGCTGGGTGATTCAACTTCCCTTCTCTTGCACCAGTGTCCAGCAGTGCCAGGTTGCCCCTCTTGCACTAAAAGAATCTTACTCTCCATCTAACATACTAATCGCCAAACCAGTTTAAGATGTATAGAGGCACCGAATAACAACAAACATACTTGCTTTTAAATTTATATCTCTCTAAGGCTATTTTTTCATTGCTAATAGGATAGATATTCTTATCTCCAGAGTATGCATTCTATATGAGCAGTGCTTTCAAGGCGAATTGATTTCAGCCTGTGAAAACAAATACATTGCTCCAAGACATGCTTTATTAATGCTGCCTAGTATGCTGCCACAGTCTTAAGAGCTTGGTTATAAATAAAATGACATGTGGTGAGTGAAAACACTTCTACACCACTAAATTGGCCCAACCAGAATACACAACACATCCAAGAAATTTTAAGGACTAAAAACTTCTAATTTTGTTTATAAATGGTTAAGGTTGAAATCAAATTGTATAACCCTAATGATTTCTTTTCAAGCTAACTAGCAATACATATAACAAACACAACCAACGCTATATTCACACTGTTGAATAGTCTCAAGAAAATTAGATGATAGATTTCTTTTCTTTTTTTTTAAAGGACTTAATTTCTTTTTTTTAAATTTATTTTTATTTTTGTCTGCAATGGGTCTTCGTTGCAGTGTGCGTGGACTTCAGTAATTGTGGCACATGGGCTTAGTAGGTGTGGCTTGCGGGCTCTGGAGTGCAGGCTCAGTAGTGTGGCACACAGACTTAGTTGCTCCGCAGCATGTGGGCTCTTCCCAGACCAGGGCTTGAACCCGTGTCCCCTGCATTGGCAGCTGGATTCTTATCCGCTGCACCACCAGGGAAGCCCAAGATGATAGATTTCTAAACAATTAAAATCAGTAATGAAATAGCACTAGCCCAATTATTTATCAGGTGGTATACACAAATATATACATTAAAATTAATTAAGGCAATGTTTTAATATTTGAAATTTTGTGTCATTTTGAGGAATGAGAACTGCATTTATCCATTCAGTTTTTATTAACAACATATTTTAAGGATAGAATTTGGGAAAACAGGTACTTTGAATTAATTCTCATCAATTCTTAAGGGGGACATAAAAATGACATTTTTAAAAACATTATCTACACAACTATTTCTCAAATTGGATTACTGAAATGTCACACAATGCATATGATTCATTCCCATTTAGACATTCTTTCTTATGGAGAAATATCAAATATTAGGAACAAAAAAAGGGGCACTGTCTTGGTTAAAGTGATCTATAAAAGATATTACAAATAAACTTAAGCAAATAAATTTGAACATTTAGATAAATGGGCATTTTCTTAGAAAAACATAACAATGTAAGTACAAAAATACAATATTTATACCCATGTGGAACTCTCCTCTATCCCTGGCCCTCTCATTTAATAAAGGCATATTTCGTTCTTCATGAAGCCTTCTGTCTATTTTGAAAAGTTTAGTCAATAACCAAAGGTTCTTCAGCTTTTGATTTTTCTGGCACCAGCTCAACGCCAGTCCTCCCTCTTCCCCAAATCCAAAGGGCCTCTATCAACCAGAGTACTTATGCAACTCTATAGGTAAAAGGCTGCTGAACTATGTCACACATAAGAGGTGAGTTAAAAGTAAACTTTGGTGTGGTAAATCACTGAGAGTTTTCCCACAAATTCTCTATTTCATCCTAAATAATGCAGAATATGGTATCATTAGTGGGATGCTTTTGTAAGAAATATTTAAAATATATGGTATTTGCCTAACAGTCAGATGATATGTGAGGAAAAAAGTGAATACCTTTAGCTGGAAATTAAGTTTTTAATTGTACACACTGGCAAACTTTTGGTAAAACTATCACTTGTGATAATTTGGGAGGCAGACCACCACATACTGAGCAATTCTAGGAGAAAAGGTTATTAGTCATTATTAGTTTATATTGATGTCTTTAGCAAAGATCTATAAAAATATGAAGTAAAAAAACTGACAGGTTTTCAAGAAAATATTAAAGAGAAGAGTTTGGAAATTAAGAACTTGGACAATTGTAAAAGCTGATTCCTGTTAGAATCCAAACAGCAAGTATGCAGGATAATGCATATCCAATTCTTATCTTATTTTCTTATCAGTTCTCTTACATATTTCTTTTGCATCATCCAAAACTCCATACAGGAAAAACAATTAACATTATTAAGGTGACTAAAATCTTCCATTATGGTGGTAAAAGCTAGTGGATCTATGCTATGGTTTCATGTTCAATGAGGGAGGGTAAAATGGCAGTGAGAAGCAAGAATGGGAATTTTCTTTATTTCAACTTCTATAAAACAATTTCATATTCCTAAACCATCAGAAAATAGTATGTGAAAAAATGTTGCATACAATAGTATGTAAAAAATGTTGCATACAACGTTGAAGTATTTACAACTTCAAGTAATGCATTTTACACATATGGAAACTACACAACAAAACTGAATTGCGGTTTTCATCTTTTTATTGATTTTGTTCTTTAAGTAAAATTCTAGAAACTTTTTAGAAATATCATTACCAGATGTTTTAAAGCAACTTCTAATTATTTCTGATATTTGGCATATTCAATGCTAAAAAAAATTCAAATCTTAATGGAAAAGCAAAACTAGTTTTTTTTATAAATAACGTAAAATAACTTTATGAATTCTGTGTGGCCTTGTATAAAACAAATGCACTATGTAGGGATTTAACTGACTTTTAAATTAACACATTTAAACCAAGTCTTTAACATGAAATAACATTACATGGATGTCTATTGCTACTCTTATTATGAAAAGATGCAAAATACTGCTTATACTGCACAGTTGTTTCAGCAGAACAAAGAGTAGTTAAGCAGCAATTGTTTTTAAGTAGTATACTGAAACTGGGTGAAGAAAACAATAGCTTTCTACATTTTTATTGTTATTTTGTACATAATTATGCTTATTGCTGATTTGGTTTTCAGTTTTAATATTCATTACATTTTAATGAATTTGACCTTTTAACATAGAGAGTGTCATAAACTTGGTAGTTTATTATCAACTTAATATTGACAATTAATAAAATGAATTGATAATCAATAAAATTATATTAGGAAAATATTTTATTTTCATTTGTCATGCTGTATATTTATATATTTTGAAATATGATTTAAAATAGCTATATTACACAAATGGAAATGACAATTTTCCATAAATTACAGAATGTGATATATATCTTTAGTTTGTAATTTGAAATTTCTCATTTTTAAAATTAGCACCTCTATATTCAAATGTGTTGGTAGGCAGGTAGAAGAGGTAGACCGATAGATGATAGATTAGATAGATGTTTTTTCAGAAAAATATTCTTTAGAATTTCTGAAAGTACTGTTTCCATGTTGATAGTTGTAATGCGTTTTTGTATATGTAGGTATTTAAGAAAGGGGGGCTTCCCTGGTGACGCAGTGGTTGAGAGTTCACCTGCCAATGCAGGCGACAAGGGTTCGTGCCCCAGTCCGGGAAGATCCCACATGCCGCGGAGCGGCTGGGCCCGTGAGCCATGGCTGCTGAGCCTGTGCGTCCGGAGCCTGTGCTCCGCAATGGGAGAGGCCACAACAGTGAGAGGCCCGCGTACCACCAAATAAATCAATCAATAAATAAATAAATAAGAAGAAGAAGAAGAAAGAAAGGGTATCTTGTTATTAAAATCTAACTATTGCCAAAGTTACTAATAAATTGTAGTTGTCCCTTCCTAACCACTCCTGTCCTACTTCTCAAAGACAATAGTTTTTTTAAAGTTTCTAATGTAATCTTCTAGAAAATATTACAAGTATTCTTCTACCTTCTATTCTGTAACTTAGCTGTAGCTTAATAATTGAGACCACGCATTTTTCATATTCTACATATAAATCTACCCATGTCTTTTTCAACATAATGTTATTTATGACTCACAATGTATTTATTCCATTCCTTATTAAAAACCACTTAGGTTATTTGTAATATTTAACACAAAAAAATGAACCTTTACACATATTTGTAGGATACCATCAATCAATATAAGGGCTATATCAAATATTTGTACATTTTATTTTGAAAGTTATAAGAGTTTATACCAAATAGGTTAAAACTACTTATTTAACCACCAACACCATACTTAACGTGTACTTAACTTTATACATAACATTAAATATTTTGAAATCTAGCATCTCACTCAACTCATATATACATTTTATTTAATATATTTTGATTATAGTCCTTTAAGTATCAGTGATGTTGAAGCAATCTTCACTTAATTGCCAAATCTGTGTCTTTTTTATAACTACTTATTCATGTATTGTACATAATATTTTAATTAAAAATACATGATCAGAGAATTCCCTGGTAGTCCAGTGGTTAGAACTCCGCAATTCCACTGCAGGGGATGTGGGTTTGATCTGTGGTCAAGGAACTAAGATCCTACATGCCATGCGGTGTGGTCAAAAAGAACCCACAAAACCATGATCAAACATATATATTACTACACTACACTAGATTCATTTATTATATGAGTATCTGTGGGAGGATATAACTCAAATTATTTAATCTCTCATAGTCTCATTTTATTTCACTTGTCATAAGGCAATAATAAAATTATCTATGTCAGAGAAATTACGATAATGACATATTTTATATAATCGTGTATATATATATATATACACACACATATATACATATATATATGCACATATATATGTACATAAGCACCCACATATATATATATATATACTCAAAAATTTTAAAAGCTCATATCTAACTTCCTTGAAATGAGATGCGTAAAAGAACAAAAATCCTGTAAAGACACATTCTCTACTTTCATGTGGTTTATGGGTCCACAGTGAAGGCAAGTAACTTTCAATGCTATTCTTAGTACTTTATACATAATTGATTTAACACAGGTGCAGTATTATTTGTCTCATTTTGCATTTATTGCAGCTATTTGTATCAGGACCCACTACAGACAAAAGACTTTCTGAGAACTGATAAAGGAAATTCCTAAATGAAAAAGTCATGGACAAAAAAAAGAAATGATAATAACAAGAAACATAACAATAAGGATTACTCTCTTGGTGGGTACAAGTCTGTATTTCAAGTTTTATAGAGCACAAAGCAGCCCAGAGACAGCTGAAAGCTGTAGCACAGCCTGGGGCTTCCAAGATCAGATGAACTTTTTAATCCTAAAGTGACATGAGTTCAAATGAATCACCTAGTGGGCATCAAGAAAAGGTAGAAATTCAAACTTGCGAAACTACTTTAGCTATCTGCAATGAGGAAAAGCACACGTTCATTTGAAGATGCTGGCACATAGTAGATGCTCAATCAATATTTCTTGGACAGATAAAACACCAGTTTTATTTATTTAATTCTGGACTTTCTATTTAGTTGCATTGTTTTAATTTTCTTTTATCGCCAGAACCACACTGTCTTTATTATTGTAGCTGTATAGTAATCCTTGAATTCTGACAATTTTTGTCTTCCAAGTTTGTTTTTCTCCCTCTATAGTGAATGCGTTACTCTGTGTCTTTTGCCTCTACATATAAACTTAAAGATCGGTTTGTTGACATCCATAGCATAACTTACTGGGATTTTGCTTTGGATTGTATTGAATCTATGGATCAAGTTAGAAAGAACTGACATCTTGACAATTTTCTTTTTTGCCATGTACATGGAATATCTCTTCATTTATTTAGTTCTTCTTTGATATCTTTCATCAGAGTTTTGTAGCTTTTCTCATAATTATCTTATGCATATCTTATTATATTTATACCTAAGAATTTAATTTAGGGGATCTAAATGGTAATATGCTTTTAGTTTCAAATTCCACTTGCTCATTGCTAGTATATAGGAGAATAATTGCCTTTTGTATATAAACCTTGTACCCTACAAACTTGTTATAATTGCTTATTAGTTACAGGAGGGGTTTATTGTTGAATCTTTTGGATTTTCTACATAAATGATAACGTCCTTTGCAAATAAAGACAGTCTTATTTCCTTTTTCTCAATCTGTATAACTTTTTATTCCTTTTTTTATCTTATTGCACTAGCAAGGACTTCCAGCACAATGTTGAAACATAGTGGTGAGAAAGGACATCCTTGTTTTTTCCTGATTTTAGTCAGAAAGTTTTGAGTTTTTCACCATTACATGCGATGTTAACTGTAGGTTTTTGTAGATTTTCTTTATAAAGTTGAGAAAGTTCCCCTCTATTCCTAGTTTATTGAGAAATTTTATCATTAACAGGTGTTGGATTTTGACAAATGCTTTCAGTGCATCTATTCATATGATCATGTAATTTTTCTTCTTTAATATGTTGATGTGATGTATTATTATACATTAATGGATTTTCAAATGTTGAGCCAGTCTTGCATATCTGAAATTAATACTACTTAGTAGGACTTCCCTGGTGGTGCAGTGGTTAAGAATCCTCCTACCAATGCAGGGGACACAGGTTTGATCCCTGGCCTGGGAAGATCCCACATGCTGCAGAGCAACTAAGCCCATGTGCCACAACCAATGGGCCTGCACTCTAGAGCCTGCAAGCTACAGTTATTGAAGCCCATGCACCTAGAGCCCATTCTCTGCAACAAGAGAAGCCACCACAATGAGAAGCCTGTGCACCGTGATAAAGAGTAGCCCCGACTTGCTGCAACTAGAGAAAGCCCGTGCACAGCAACAAAGACCCAATGCCGCCAAATATAAATAAATTAAAATAAATTAATTAAAAAAAACTACTTGGTCAAGGTATATATTCTTTTTATACATTGTTGAATTTGATTTGCTAATATTTTAATGGGAAATTTTCCACCTATGTTCATGAGAGATATTGGTCTGTAGTTTTATTTTAATATCTTTTTCTGCTTTGGACATTAAGATAATACTGGCTTCATTAGGAATATGATTTATGAAGTATTTCCCCTACTTCCATCTTCTTGGCAGAGATTGTAGAGAACTGGTATAAATTCTTCCTTAAATGTTTGGTGGCATTCACCAGTGACCCATCTGGGCCTAGAGCTTTCTGTTTTGAGAGGTTATTATTATTTTTTAATTTGACTTATTTAATAGATATAGGCCTATTCAAATGATGTTTCTTCCTATTAAGAGTATTGATAGTTTGAGTCTTTCAAGGTTTTGGTGCATTTTGTAAAAATTATTAAATTTGTGGACATAGAATTGTTTATAGTATTCCTTTATTGTCCTTCAGTGTCCTTAAGATCCATAATAATGACCTCTCTGATATTGGTAATGTGTGCCTTCCCTATTTTTCTCATGATTAACCTGGTTAGAGGTTAATTATTTTTATTGATGTTTTTCAAAGTACCATTTTAGGTTTGTTTGATTCTCTCTATTTCCTGTTTTCTATTTATTCATTTCTGTGCTAATTTTTATTATTTATTTTTATTCCTTGCTTTAGTCTTAAAATTTTCTACCATCCCTTGCTTCTTGAGATGGCAGCTTAGATTATTGATTCAGTCTTCTTTCTTTTACCAAGTATTTATTTAATACTATAAATGTTCCTCTAAGCATGTTTATTGCATCCCACAAATTTTGATTAGTGTATTTTCTTTTTCATTTAATTTAAAATATTTTAATTACTCATATTTCTTCTTTGACCCATGTATTATTAACAAAGATATTGTTTAATCTTCAAATACTTGGGGATTTTCCCACAATCTTTCTGTTATTGATTTTTTCTAAGGAAAAATAAACTACATTTTTGAGATAAAGAAAATCATGTTTTTGCATAGCACATTTATATTTTCTTAGTGTTTACAGTATACTATTTTATTGTTATTTTATGATTCTCTGTGATTTGGGATTCATTATCAAAATTATTATGTAGATATATGGGTAGCAAATAATATTAAACATGTGGGTTTCTACACTACCTAGACCCAAATTGTTTCCTTGCATTTTTTCCCAAGCCCTTTTTTTTTGGACTCTCCTATTGATCTGATACAGTCCAGACCATATTTATGCTTTGAGCTCTTCACACTCAGGATGGAGCCCTATTTTTGTGAAGATGTACCCTAGTTAAATTTTTTTAGCCTCTCCGCAATGTTGTGAATCCCTTACATCTCTGTTCATTCCTTTAACTTTCACTGAACACTGAGTTATAGCATGGAGTACAAGTAAATTTTGATTTTATAAAATATTGTGTAAATTGTGATTTAGTTTCTCTGACACGTTTATGTTTTATTTGTCCTAATATCTCCCTGTCTTTTTGGGAGTAGAGGATAGGAGATTTGGATCTAGGCTGTCATTTCCCTCTAGAATTAATTTCACACATGAAGCCTGGACTGGTTCCATTCCTGGAGAAGTTAAATGGTGTGAGATAGATTGTGACAATCTAAGCTGGGCAGCTGACACTAACAATAGAATACAGGGCTGTTTTTAAAATAATTTTGCTAACCTGCTACTCTCCGCTGTGAATTGAAGGGATGTTAGTGGTGAAAAGTGAGAAGCAGGCATCTGAACATAGGGATCTATTATTGAGTTACTAATTGTTCTCTTAATATCTACATCTACATTACACTGCCCAGTCCCTGTGAAGGTGGAGCCTTGTAACTAACTCAAGCTACAAGTGAGCAGAAGTGAACACACATGAACATTGAAGAAAACAATGACAAGCAGAAGTGACCATTTAAGGGGAAATTATAATTAAGCGTCAAAGAGAAAAAAATTTTTAAAGATATATTTTATCCATATATCCATAGCTTATTTTTTATTTACTATAATATAGGTCTTCATAACTGTTAGAATATGTTCTCTGCACCAGTGGGATTTATCCCAAGAATATAAACATAAGTTAATATTGGAAATTATATTTATCACATTAATAGAGGTAAGGAGAAAATGGCATATTCTTATTAATAAGTTTGAAAAAATATTTGACCAAATTGAAATCCATTTTTGAGGAAATTTCTCAGTGAATTAGTATTGAATACTTCTTTGAAATTCCCCAAAGCAAAATCTAACTATGTGGGATAATAATATTGTCTCCACTGTGTTTTATTAAAAAAGGAAAATGTATAAATTATGATTCCCATTATTAAACATTATACTGGAAGCATTAGTCAATGCAATTAGATAAAACCAGCTGTTGGAGGTATATGCATTAGAAAATGAGGCAAAATTATCTCTATTTGAAGATGACAAAAACAGTATAAAAAATTCACTTGAAGAGTAAGTAGAAAAACTTGAAGAATAAATGAGAAGCCAACAAAATTGAATCCTCTTGGGGAAAGGCTTGAGAAATGGGGTCTAGGATTCAGGGCTAGTAGAAAAGTCTTCTTGGTGTGTAGGCTTCTTAAGTGATTTTGAATCTAGACTATCAAATTGTTTTCATATTCAACAATAGTAAATAAAAAGAAGTGACCATTGACATTTGAAATAACCTGAAACAAATGGCACTGTCTCTACATTACTTGGTTCTATAACCATAGTGAAAAACGAATAATCTCAAATGGTTTTGTAACACCAAATTTTGATTTCATGTCAAATGTGGGATACATTAGAAGTGATCCAAACTCCTTGGATAAATGATTGAATCTTGATTTGGGACAAAAAGTGCATCAAATGAGCCTGGAACATCTTGTGTAGAGAAGAAAAACTAATGAGCACTTGTCAACCTAATAAACATAATAAAAAGAGCAAGTTTAAATGTCTCCCACAGTTTAATTAGGGGAAATTTTATACTTAAAAAAAGGTGGAAGCATTTTAAATATATTGAATATACAAAAAATCCACGAGTCTGCAATGATGTCTCAAGAAGAAAAAGCAAAGTTGAAAATGTCATTGTCCAGTATTGAAATAGTTGTTACATTGACTTCTTACTCAGAAAGTTGGGAGTTAATGTGGATGTATTCAGTTTTTTGTTGTTGTTGTTTTGTTTTGTTTTTTTTTTGCAGTACGCGGGACTCTCACTGTTGTGGCCTCTCCCGTTGCGGAGCACAGGCTCCGGACGTGCAGGCTCAGTGGCCATGGCTCACGGGCCCAGCCGCTCCACGGCATGTGGGATCTTTCCAGACCGGGGCACGAACCCGTGTCCCCTGCATCGGCAGGCAGACTCTCAACCACTGCACCACCAGGGAAGCCCTGTAGTCAGTTTTTATCTTGTCTTTCTATGAAGAATTCTACTAAAGGGCAAGTAAATAGCCCCAGATGATGAATGAAAGATATTTTTTTACAGAGGAATGACAGCTATAAATGTAGAAAAAATTACAAGATTTAAGCATAGTTTAACCATAATAAGTTTTGTGAAAGAGAAAGCAGAGTTAAAAACAAGGAAATAAATAAAGAACTATGTTGATATATTATTTATGAAAACCCTAAATAAAATTTCAAATTCCTTTTTCGTCTACCTCAATTTGTAATACAGAAATGATTTGTTAAATATGTGTAGTGTTTATTTTTTAATCATTCATCTGTGGCTCTCAAATGGATTTAGTCTGGCATGAGGATGTAAGCCCAAACAAGCAAAGCACCACTTGACTCACAGAGATAAACAAACAAATCTGAGGTTATCAGAATATGCATATGGTTTAATAAACACGTAGAGAATGAAAGTTTAAAATTTAATATGGTTGTGTTTATCATAATGAAAGAGCTGAACATAGAGCTGAACCAGATTGCTACACCAAAATAGGAAGAATATATATTGAATAGTACTCATTGTTATTTAAACAAAATTATGCTGACTAGTATGAGCATGCCCCATGCTAAAATAAATGATTGTTAATCCAGTAGTTTATTTAACCCTCATCTAATTTATAAAATTTGAAACATATAAGCTAAAAACCTGTAAATATCAAGCAAATCAAAAGTCATATTTTGTCATACTTGGGAAAATATTCTTTCTGCCTTAGGAAGCTGGTAAAGGTAAAAGAGTTATCAGAGTAGAATGAATGCCATAAAAGATAAATGTGGTTACATGACTTTTCCTACGTGAGAAACTATGGCTAAAGAGAGTGGAAATCATTTTATCCTAAGAGCAAATTGGCTTAAATACCAAATATGTTTTGGGACATTCTTCTTTGTTAGAATACGTAGTCTACATGATCATATAGTAAAAATCTTACTATATTTAATAGGCCTATGTTAACTTTTACATTAGTATTACCTGATTATATTTGCAATTCACAATGAAATGCCCTTCCATTTTAATTAATCCATATGTAACACCAACTCCATTATCTTTTCAGAAATGATTAATCATTTTAAAAGTCTTATTAAATACTCATTCAACCAAAAAGTTGATGAAATTTCTTACGAACTTTCATGAGGGATTTGATGTCAGTAACTAAGTAACGTCTGAAAGGCATTGTGTTGCCAAAAAAGATGGTAGTAGAAACAGAGTGAAAGATATGGTAAATAAAATAAACTGTAATAAAATGATTTAATTTAAAAAAATGAAAGATATTTAATTTTAAGGTCCTTTGTCAAATTAAGATAGTTATACACTGATACTAAATACATTTAGTGAAAATTCATATTTCTTAAATAAAAATTAAAACAGAAAAAAAAATTTTTAAAGCTTTATTTATCAATCTGGTACAGAAAAAGTGAAAAAGCCACACATGAAAATTCATAATGAAATTAAGTTGCCAAAGGCATCTGGTACAAAATTTTCCCCACAACTTCACCAGCTGCCTAACACATGAAATATAATCATTTTAATGGATTCAATACATCTGCCATTTCATGTTACTACAACTGAAGATAGCAATACATAGCCTGAGCAGAGCAGATGTTTTTCATAAGAATTGCACAATGGCAAAGGGAAGCAACTTTATATGTAAGGTTTGCCCAGTATGTTTTCGTTAAGGTAAAAGAGTACAATTGTGTCTTAAAGTAAAATGACTAGTTTATCTAGAATGAGGAAGAAGAAAAGGACAGCATCTAAATGAATATGGTAAGTTGTAGACGGTTCATGGAATAAGATTTTATTTCTTTTGATCAAAACTGGTAGTTTCGTATTTATACATTTATTTATAAGATTAAAAAATGTTTGTTTTAGAAACATTTAACAGCTTTAGAAAAAATAGCATACCAATATAAAACTATAACATGGTTTTACCTCCATTAAAATGACAAATATTTCTTGGATTAATTGTGTGCTCTTAATAAGAGGTTGTAAAAGGCTTTTCTTTACCTTATAAGTGATCTTCCCAGAAGGCAAAGATTCTGTGTCTTAGAATAAATTTCTGGGCTTTACAATGAATTTATAATGCTCTTGATTATTTATGAGAACGATGTCTTACTTTTAAAAGAGCTAAGGTGGGCTTCCCTGGTGGTGCAGTGGTTGAGAATCTGCCTGCTAATGCAGGGGACACAGGTTCGAGCTCTGGTCTGGGAGGATCCCACATGCCGCAGAGCAACTAGGCCCGTGAGCCACAACTACTGAGCCTGCATGTCTGGAGCCTGTGTTCTGCAACAAGAGAGGCCGCGACAGTGAGAGGCCCGCACACTGTGATGAAGAGTGGCCCCCACTCGCCACAACTAGAGAAAGCCCTCGCACAGAAACGAAGACCCAACACAGCCAAAAATGAATAAATTAATGAATAAACTCCCCCCCAAAAAAAAAAAAGAGCTAAGGTGTTTTTTTAAATAATCATATTACTTCCTATATTTATTAAAAAGTATATAGTCATTTTGGTTAAATGCATAGGGAAGTATGTTTCTCAACCATCCATAATCCTATTTAGCCAAATGTTCAAACCTCCTTACAACTTCAGACATTTTGCCTTCTCCAAATACTAATTGGCCTTACCGAAAGGAAATATAAACTTCATTGTATCTTCAACACAGGAGGTAGTTTTACAATTTGAAAAGCAAGGTTCCTACCTAAATTAGACTCCTACCCTCCCATGGAGACAGGGAGATAAATTATCTATCTACCTTGATGGTTAAATTTCAGGGGACTGGCTCCCAAATCTCCCTTAGTCAGTCTTTAATAATAAATATTCTCTTTATTATATTCCCGGGTATTCCTCTCATTAAATGCCTGATCTCTAAGACCTTACAACAGCTGTCAATCCAACAATAGGCTCAGTAGATGATATAGGAGTCTTTCAGAGCTGATGACAGTGAAGAACAATCCAGCCCTGAAAAATACTTTACCAACTTCAATCTTGCAATGACTTCTTCCATCTCTAGTAACATTTAAAGCCAATTTTGTCTGTCCTGAACAAACAGAGGAACTAACCAAGTGTTCACAGTTGCCTGTTTCTTCCTCTGCTTTATCTTGACCAAAGTTTAATCAAACGTCTTTACTTTCTATGACTCTAATTGCCTCCAAGCCTGAATAAGAACTAAAAAGTGGGATGCATCCCTTATCAGCTTCTCCTGAGAACTGGCAGATCACAGTGAGACAATTTTCCTGTCAGACCCCACTGATCATTTCCCCTCCCTTACCCAACTTCCTCTTAATGGTTTCTGCTAAACTTTTGCTCACTTCTCCCTACCTAAAAAAGGAAAGCTTTATTCCTTTGAGGAGATTCTTGCAGGTTTCTGAGATTGAATCATTCTCCTTAATGCAGTTATCTTTGTAATTAAAATCTCTCATTATCTAAGTTCTTGAGGCAGGAGATAGATGGGCTCCAGGTTAGACATTTACAACTGGCCTTCTGTTTACATTTCACAGGGCAGGAAAAAGTGGGCTTGAGGCCTGACACTTACAACTAGCCTCCTGTTTTCATCTCCTGAGACAGGAGATAGGTGGGCTTCAGGTTAGGCATTTAAAATCAGCCTCCTGTTTGCTCTCTGAAATGGAAGCAATGACAGAGACAGGGTAAATAGCCAAGCTTTGTCTCTTGCGGGTGTCTTAAGATAGCAGTTATTGCAAGAACAAAGAGGGGCAAAACCTTGTTTGAATAAAGGATCAAGGGATCTCCGATCCCCGCCCCCACCCTTGGGGCAAGGGAGACACTATGCATGTGCAGAAAGGCTCCTTGGGGGTCAAAATTCAGAGGACAACTCCAGGCCATAATGAATCTTGTCTCTCCCAGACGCCTTTATGGTGGGATCCAACTTGACTGAGAGGTGCCTGTGCACATATGAGGAGGGTCCTGAGGCTAATTAGCCAGGAGGGACAAAGCAAGATGATTGGCCAGAAGGGAAACAAAGACCCGGAAAACTGCCCCCTTATAAAGGATTTAAACTTCCCAAAGGTGCGACTCTCTCTCTTGAGTTTGCCCATGCGTCTTTCCGCATGTACTTTGCTTTTCCAATAAACTTTTTACTATTTTCTTTACCTTCTGCCTCCTCGCCTGAATTCGTTCCTGACAAGGCAGGCAAGAACTAGGGACCTAGACCCTAGTCGCTGGCCTCTGTGGTCTAGCAGTTAGGACTCCCGGCCTGGGAAGTAAGATCATGCTTCCAGCTACTTCTCACTGCTGCTTGCTGCAATCTGCCACTTAACTGCTGCGTGTGTCCAAAATCATTCTGATTTTTTTTTAAATGTTTAACAGCTTTACTGGGGTATAATTGATGCACAGAGAACTGCACATATTTAATGTGTACAATTTGATGAGTTTGGACATATAAAAGCACTCATGATGCCATCATTGCCATTAAGGTAAAACATATATTCAACATCACTCAAAGTTTCTTTGTGTCTCTTTGTTTACTTTCTTTTTCTTCTTTTTTTTTTCATGATAAGAACACTTAACATGAGATCTATCCTCAATAAATTTTTAAATGCACAATACCATATTGTTAGCTGTAGGCACTATGTCATACAGCAGATCCCTAGAAATTATTGTTGCCATATGCAATAGCACGTGTGAACCTGAAGGACATTATGATAAATGAAATAAGTCCATCACAGAAGAACAAATGCTATATGATTCCACTTCTGTGCTGTATCTAAAAAGGCAAACTCATAGAAGCAAAGACTACAGTAGTGGCTGCTGATTGTTTTTTATTTGACACAAGTTGTAGACTGCTTTTGTTTTTCAGTATAGATAATTAATAAGGGATATAACTACTCTAATAAGGATTTGAAAAAAAAATTCACCCTCTTTTCATAATCATTTTGCTGAAATAAACTTGAAAAGCTGTTTAAATAAAAAAACTTATCTGGAATGACTTTCAGTGATTATCATATTGTTGGACTGCCTATGCCCAGCTTTTTTTTTTTTTTTTTGCAGTATGCAGGCCTCTCACTGTTGTGGCCTCTCCTGTTGTGGAGCACAGGCTCCGGACGCGCAGGCTCAGCCGCCATGGCTCATGGGCCCAGCCGCTCCGCGGCATGTGGGATCCTCCCGGGCCGGGGCACGAACCCGCGTCCCCTGCACCGGCAGGCGGATTCTCAACCACTGCGCCACCAGGGAAGCCCTATGCCCAACTTTTAAAAAATACTCTGCAGATGTAAATTTCCCTCATTATGTGTCCCAATACCCTAAATTAGAACCCAGACCTCTGATGAAAGGACACTAAGAAGTAGTTGCTCAGGGCATTCTTTCTCAGTAAGTGTTGTTTCTCTTTGAAGGTGTGAGTGGTGTAGAGTCCTAAGAGTCACCAGAGCTCACAGACTCTTCATGCTACAGTGTTGCCTCTGGGTAGTGGTGACAGCCGCACTTTGGATGGAGAAACTCCTTCCTTGGTTTGGTCATACAGAATTCTGAGCATCTAAACCTGGAGCTATTTTCCCAGAAATATTGTGAACTAATATTTTTTAATAAATTTATTTTCTGTGAAAACCAAGAAAAGGATATTCTGATAATTGCAACTAGGAACACTGAATTGCAACTAGGGTTGAAGCTCTGTATCACACGGCTGGGAAAAATGAGACGATCTTCAAAAATGTAGCTAAACAAGCTTCATAAAGAAGTAGTAGAATTTTAATTGTTGGGCCAGAATAAAAGTTTAAATTGAAAAAATAGAACACTCTAGGAAGGGGAAGACAAAAGACAGATTCCTATGCCAGTGGGTGAAGGAGGTGAACACTGAGGAACAAAATGACAGACTGTATACTTTGAAGTGAAATAAGAGACAGGAAAACAGTCCTTGTTAGAAGAGGTGCCCAAAAGAAAAATGGGAGTGAATGGAAGGTTTGTTGCCGGTAAGTTGTTGCTTTCTGATTTCATTTAAATCTGCTTTGCTTATTGTATTAGTTGTGTGATGTGGATAATTAAAAATGTTTAAAATTGGTGTGATCATTATCACAAAGGAAGAAATTTTCCTCTACCCTTCTAGGTTCTTCTGGTTGGCCTAAGAATTAAATTGGCATGAGCCAGATTAACAGGAGAAAATCAAACAAAAATTTCATAACATGTATGCAGGGGATATACTCAGAAATACTGAGTAATTCACCAAAACAGCCAAAGCCCTCATCTTAAACACATTCCTCAGCTGAAGACAAAAGAGGATGTTGAGTGTGGTGAGAGTCAGTTATGGGAGGTTATCAGGAAAAGAACAGTAAACAAGGGTGATTTTGATGCAGATTTATGTCTTTGCCTTCTCAATGGATAAGAATTTCTAGAGATTTGGTCATTCTCCCCAGATACAGAAAAACACCCTTACAAATGGAGATTTCCCTTACAAATGTAAATGTTTCTTACTAAAGGGCAACTCCTACTTGATTTGCAGAGCCCTTCCATGTCAACTGTTTCTCAGACAATAACTAGATGCATACAATTAATATGCCAAAGAGACATATTTTAGGGTGGCAAACTTTGCTCCCCGACACAATTTTTCATTGAAAAATAAGCAAGAGTTATTGGTTCAGAAAGTATGATGTGAGTGAATGAAACCTCATTAAAATGTGCTATGTGGGATAAGGACAAGTTGTGCAAGAAAAAGAAAAGGAAGGGGATCAGTTTTATGTTTTCACAAATAGAAAAATAGAAAAGGGATTCTAAATTACTATGCATTAGCCTAAAATGTTATTTTCTTCTTTTCTCTCTTTAACCTCTTTCTTGACTTATTTTATGCATGAATGCTCCCTTAGGCTATTTATGCTAATCTTAACAGCACTAATTATTCAGAATTCTTATCTGACAAATGCACACTCACATAGCATTTGTCTCTAGGCTTAGCAGCATTTTAATGGTGATAAACAGAAATACTTCCAAGACTAATTGCCTGCCATTTTCTAATTATGTTTTATTCTATTACTTTGCTGAAAAGATTTTTACTGATGCCTGAAAAATATTCCAAAAGCAGGAGGCATGTTTTTAATTATTTTATTGTCTTCTGTCAATGGTTTGGGTCTTGCTTTAAATCTAGACACTTGGATATTCTTGTGTCTAAGCATAACCTTTGTTGTACAGTTGATTGTTACAACTCAGTAGTTGCACAGTTGATTATTACATATTTTAAAATTATTCACAGAGAATTATTCTGATAGTGAAGTTTATCTAAAGTGGCTATTTAAAAACCCTACTCTATTGTATACACAGATGTTTTATGATGCTCATTCTTCATGGCAAGTATAAAGAAGCTAAGGAAACATCTAAATAATGCAAAGTGGATTTCAAGTGTTTGAAAACATGCCTTTTTACAATAATACCCAAAATACATGAAGGATGAAATATTATTTAATATACTGGTGTTTGGGGACATTTCAATTAAAATGAAGTTTTTATTTGTTTATTTGTTTTTTCATGAGAATAGAACTAAGCTTAGTTGAAGAAACTTCCCCTACTAATGTCTACTTTGAATTTGAAGCAAGTTTAGGGTAAATGAATGGATTATATAGATATTTATTTAACTGAATTTTGGCTACACATAATAATTTCTCTCTTCAAGTACATATTCCACTCTAAGTAAAAATACTATCATTAAAACTTTAATAATCAGTGACATAAATATATAGCATATTGACTTATACAAACAAAATAGTCTTGTTCCCATACCATAACCTAGCAGGATCCTATGGGACCTTCCTGAGAAAGACCCCCCACACACACACCCATGTCTTCTGCCTCCCTCTTATTTATAGAAAAACTGTAGTCTCCCAGGCTCTCCTGGGTCACAAAAGCCTGGCTCAGGAATTAATGATTGAAAGGATGTGAACATGTAGTGACAAAAATAGCAGTTAGGCCAGGAGAGCTAGTAACAATTCAAATAGTAAATCAGCCATATGGTAGTCACAGAATCTTTAGCTCCTCTCTAAAGTATCTAGATAACAGCCTGATGCACATTTCTTGAACTGTTTTACAGATACTAAAACCCTAACCAAATGGAAAAAGTTAACAATTGATGACCATGAGCACTTAGCCCCTAGACCTACTGGAGCCTGAGGATTGATAATGTTAATCCCTTTGACTCTGCCCTGTTACTTCACCATCAACCAATCAGAGGATTGTGCATGAGCTGATCACACATCCTGCAACTACCCCCGCCGCCAGCCCCCACCTTGCCTCTAAAAATGCTTCCTTGAACTCCATCAGGAAGTTCAGGTTTTTTGAGCATTAGCTATGCTGGACTCCAAATCTGGTGCCTTACAATAAACCCTCCAACCCCAAGGCATATCATAAGTAAAACTGGAAAAATTAAAGAGAGAATTACAAAGGCAGCAAGAGAAAAACAGAGTCATGTACAAGGGAATCCCCATAAGTCTATCAGCTGATTTCTCTGAATAAACTTTGTAAGCCAGAAGGGAGTGGCATGATATATCCAAAGTGCTAAAAGGAAAGAACCTGCCACCTAGGGTACTCTACCCGGCAAGATTATCATTTAGAATAGAAAGAGAGACAAAGAACTTGTCAGACAAGCAAAAACTAAAATAGTTCATCAATACTAAACCTATCCTAAAAGAAATGTTGAAGGACCTTCTCTAAGTGGAGAAGAAGAATCTACAGGAAAGGGGAAATCCCACTAGGAAAGGCAAATATATAGTAAGGACTGAGAATCAACAAGTAAAATAAGCCAGTACATAGATTCAAAGACAAAAATTGTAAAAGCAACTATAACTACAATAAACAGTGAAGGGATAAGCATGAAGATGTATGGTATGACATCAAAAACACAAAATATCAGGGAGGGGAGTAAAACATGTAGCTCTTTTAGCATGTGTTTGAACTTAAATTACTACCAGCTAAAAACAAGTAGATATAATTAGAGGTCAACATATATGAACCCCATGGTAACCACAAATCAAAAACCTACAACAGATACACAATAATTAAGAAGAAGGGAACACAAGCATAGTACTAAAGAAAATAATCTAACCACGAGGGAAGAAACAAAAAGAAGAAAAAATGAACAGAGAACTATAAGAACAACCAGAAAACAAGTAATAAAATGTCAATAAGTACATACTTATGAAGAATTTAAATATAAATGGACTAAATGCCTCATTCAAATGATATGGGGTGGCAGATTGGACCAAAAAACAAGACTCTTTAAGAGACTCACTTCAGGACTAAAGACACACACACACAGAAAGTGTGGGGATGGAGAAAGATATTTCATACAAATGGAAATGACAAGAAAGCTGGGGTAGTAGTACTGATATCAGACAAAGTGGACTTTAAAACAAAGGCTATAACAAAAGACAAAAAAGGGAATTATATAATGATAAAGGGATCAATACAGGAAGAGGATATTGTACTTGTTAAAACATACACATCCAACAAAGGAGCATCTAAATATATAAAGCAAAATACTAACAGACATAAAGGGAGAAATTGACAATAATGCAATAATAATAGGGGACTTTAACACCCCATTTACATCAATGAACAGATCATCCAGACAGAAAATCAATAAGGCAGCAATGGTCTTAAATTACATAACAGACCAGTTGGACTTAATAGATACCTACAGGACATTACCTCCCAAAACAGCAGAATACACATTCTTTTCAACTACACATGGAACATTCTCCACGATAAATCACGTGCTAGGCCACAAAATAAGTCTCAACAAATTTAAGAGGATAGAAATTATATCAAGCATTTTTTTCCAACCACAGTGGTATGAAACTAGATATCAATCAAAGAAAGTAAAATGGGAAAAGAACAAACATATGGAGACTAAGCAACATGCTACTAAAAAATATCAATGGGTCAATGAAGAAATCAAAGAGGAAATCAGAAAATACCTGGAGACAAATAAAAATGGAAACACAGCACTCCCAAAGCTATGGTACACAGACCATGGAAACAGCAACAGATTGTCCTGTTATTAATGTGGGAAAAAATGGACTTTAGAATAACTCTTAGTAATACATGCAGTAGGCATGTATTTCTCTCTTTATATTTAATTTAAATTGAGAACTTTATTCTAATTTTATATAGAGTTTTCTTCTCAGAGGTAATTTGGGAATAAAACTAGTTAAAATTTAAATGGAAATTCAAGAAATAAAAAAATACATGAAAAGTAACTGTGTATTGCTCAGAGGGGCCAAGAGAACCCAAATGCTGAAAAAAAAAAAAAAAAGGAAACATACAGAATGATATAGACTATAGATATCAAGGTACTTTTGAAGTATTTGTAGTTAAAGCAGTGTGTATTGTTATAAGGATATTGTACACAAAAACAAATGGAAGAGAAAGAGCAGAAACAAACCCACACAAATTACATCTGCTTACATATGATAAAGGAGACCTTGAAATACAATAGTGCACATTCAACTGAATATCTATATGGGGGGAAAATGAACCTAAAACCCTATCTCACACCATATTCTGAAAGCCCATTTCAAATACACCATGGACGAAACCTCATAAAGTAAAGCAATGCATTTTCTAAAATATACAATAGAAGACTATCTTCAGGATGTTGGAATTTGAAACAATTATTTTAAACAGGATACAAAATAACTTCAACAAAGAAGAATGCTTAATCTGAAATTTCATTAAAATTAACCATTTAATTCACACACAAAACAAAACAAATGTTATTAAAAAGAGTGAAAATGTAAACCTCAGAGTTACATAATAAATATGTATGTTACACAGAAGATGTATGCTGGCTTCCCTGGTGGTGTAGTGGTTGGGAGTCCTCCTGACAATGCAGGGGACATGGGTTAGAGCCCTGGTCTTGGAAAATCCCACATGCCGCAGAGCAACTGGGCCTGTGCACCACAACTACTGAGCCTGCACTCTGGAGCCTGCAAGCCACAGCTGCTGGGCCCGTGTGACACAACTGCTGTTCCCACGTGCCTGGAGCCCGTGCTCTGCAGCAAGAGAAGCCACTGCAGTGGGAAGCCCATGCACTGCAGTAAGGAGTGGCCCCCACTCTCCACAACTATGGAGGGCCCGTGCACAGCAGCAGGGACCCAATGCAGCCAAAAATAAATAAATTAATTAATTAAAAAAAAAAGTTTGTGTAACATACGTTACACATAAAAACGTATACAGAATAAATATATCAAATAAAATGTTTATAATCAAAATGTGTAAGGTACTGTTATGATTACTATTCACTTAAAAAAAGTAAAGAAAATAACCTAGATTAAAAATGGGAACCCACCCCTGAATAGGCAATACACACAAAAAATAACTATATGGCAAATAAGCAAAAGTACTTGACAGAGAAACTAAAAATTTAACTGGGATGAGAAGGACTTCTTGTTTCAGGCTGAAGATATAGAGAGCTGCAAAAACTGTTGGTCCTGCATTTACAACAAGCTGGAAAACTTGACTGACTTTTCTTGAACCCATCAAAGAACTGAGATGAGAGGATCAAGAACCTGTTCTTCAGGGCTGCAGATATAAGGAACTTTGCACCCTTATGGAGACTTTTCCTTCATGACATCGACTGGGTGCTGACAGGGAGGCCCAGGGAGAATTTCAGGTAAACTTTCTTCGTGGTCTTAACTAGGGTCAAGGAGCAGTAGCTACTGCTGAAATTCCACCCAGACTCACCTCTAACTCCTTGATAGAACAAAAGCCTTATTCTGTAAACAGAAGTGGGGGAAAAAATACTGCTTCTTTAGGATACTGGTAGAAATCCATTTCAACCAGGGGAAGAAAAGGGATGCCAGAAGTTCTACCTCTGGCAGAGAAGCAGGGATATATGCTAGTCTTAGCGTTATAGCAAGTTGAGAGGCAAGAATGCTTGGAAGATCATATAATACAAGACCCAGGTTCCCTGTGCCTGTTACAGACAGAGGCTTAGTCAGAACAGTGGAGAACCACCGCCCCCCGCCGGCCGCCATGCTAAACCACCACCATAGGACTGGGAGAGTGGAAAAAGACAGATTCTCTCAGGTGAAAAAAACATGGGAAAAAACCCTCTACTAAACTAGCCTACAAGCTGAACACTAGGTATCCCTGGAGGAATTTAGACTGTGGCACACTGAGGGTAAACCTGACAGCAACCTTCAAATTCAGTCCAAATTCTGATTAAATTAACACAAATCCACACAACAAATGTTCAGTGAAAGGAACGATCATTCAAGCTTTCAAAATATCCGCTTCATTATCTATTGCCCAATTAACACATCTGGCTTTCAACAAAATATTATGAGGTGTACAAAAAGATAAAACACAGTCTAAGGAGGAAAATATCGGAATGAGATTTCAATAAAACATCGATTTGGAAGTATCAGACAGGGACTTTAAAATAACTATGATAGTATGTTAAAGGCTCTAATGGAACAAACAGATGGAGGATGTTCTGTATATTTCTGTGAGACAACAGAGGAAGCCTGTCCTTAATGCCTCAAATAAGGAAAAAAGTGTAAGTGGATGCTGTCACTGTAATGATTTTGATTATTCAAGATGGAGGAGATTCAACTGTATGAGAAGCAGTGACCAGATAACAACGATTTATACCCTTCTCTTTTAAGACAGAAAGAATCAAATTGTGAGAGGGATTTAATAAAGTTCTTGGAGGTTAAAGCTTCACCAGGAAAGGAAGTAAAAACATAAGAATAATACCTTCTCAAAGCATGAATAGCACTATCTCAATATTAAATTCAAGAGATGACAGAAACAAAACAAAAACCTGAATTTTGGTGAGGTCAAATTCTTATCATTGACTCCACAAAAAGCCTTTGTCTCTGAGACCAGGGCCACATTTTTACAAGAGCACCTTGGAGAGAGCTAGTACTGAGACTGACTAAGCTCTACTGGGTTGATATCGTTTGTGATAATTAAGCACCTCTTCTATGGTGTGGGCATTTTAATGAGCATTCACAGAATAGGGGGTGAATAATACACAGATGTTATATCCCTTTTTGGAGTTGCCAATTAAAATATAAAATGCCGGGCTTCCCTGGTGGCGCAGTGGTTCAGAGTCTACCTGCTGATGCAGGGGACACGGGTTCATGCCCAGGTCCAGGAAGATCCCACATGCCGTGGAGCGGCTAGGTCCGTGAGCCATGGCCGCTGAGCCTGCGAGTCTGGAGCCTGAGCTCCGCAACGGGAGAGGCCACAACAGTGAGAGGTCCGCATATCGAAAAAAAAAAAAAAAAAAAAAAAAAAATATATATATATATATATATATATATATATAAAATGCCCAAGTACAGTACTCAATATTTGTATCCCCTCAAAATTCATTTGTTGAATCCCTAGTGTGATAGTATATGGAAGTAATTAGGTCACGAGGGTACAGCTCGCATGAATGGGAACAGTGTCCTTATAAAAGAGACCTCAGAGAACTAACTCTCATGCCCATTCTACCATGTGAGAATGGTAGAATGCTGTCTGTGAACCAGGAAGTGGGACCTCAACTGACAGAGAATCTGCCAGTGCATTGATCTTGGACTTCCCACCTTCCAGAACTGTGAGAGGTAAATGTATATTGTTCAAGCTGCTCGGTCTATGGTATTTTGTTATAGCAGCCTGAATAGACTAAGATACCAGGTAAATGTGAATTTCAGTTAAACAGTGAAAAGTGTATAGGCATATTTTACTAAAAAAGTATTTGTTGTTTACCTGTGATTCAAATTTAATTGAGCAAATGCATTTGTATTTGTTAAATCTAGCAACGCCTACACAGACTTAACCACATATCAGCTAATTATGGCAACCAATTATCTAATGTTGTCTGTTACATTTCCCCAGATATATGGAAAAATGTTGACCCTATATTCATTTTGATGATTTTAATATTTTAATATTTTCTTTTCTGGTCATTTTTTCTGATATATTTTATTCACCAATTTATGTTCAACCTTTCAGTATTATTTTATTTCCAGTGATACTTTACAGAATCAAAACATTGCATTTCTTCACTTATCAAATAAGGTTGCATTTGACTTGTGACTTTGCCTCCTTGATCTGGCTCTGATTATTCATCTGCTGTATTAGGCTGCCCACATGAATGAGACGGTGAATTTCCTCAAATTGAATACTTGAGGAAAGCTGGGTAATTGTAATAGCACCTATTTCAAAGACATGGGTAGGATATGAGGAGACGGCAAGTAATATTGTATTTTCCTGGAACTAGTAACAGTGGAGTGTTCAACTGAAGGAAGTATGTGAGGGGGAGGGCCACCTGACAGGAGAGAAACTGCCTGATGGCAATACTGCAGGGATTTAGCCAGGGTAATAATTATACTAACCCCAGTCCTTCCCCTTCCTCTCCTTCCTACAGATGTGTCTCCTCCAGTTTTCCTCACTGGCCTACACATTTGGAAGCCAGAGTGCAAGAGAGCTGGGGATGAAGGTCAGGCTCCTTTTGCTTAGAGACAAGGTAAACGATGGAGAAAGTTAGAGAACGGATATAGAGGAACAAACTGAAGATACCCAAACACTTCTGTGACCTTATTTTTAATTTTTATTGGCTATGTTTTTCCATCATTTTCTTATTTTATTCCTTTCCTGGATCTTTCTGCATTAATCAATTTTAGTTGATGGTTCCATGTTTCCTCCATAGTAATTTATTCTAATTTGCATACCTATTTGAATAGTAGTTACCTTTAGATGTTTTAAAAGCCTATATACATTTTATTTTTAATTATCAATTACTCATACTTCCCTTCCAGTAAATTAAGCAATGATGAAAAGCAGATAAATTAGCACTCATCCAATACACCTCCACGGGTCTCAGATTATGAATGTTTATGTGAAACATCTGGCAACAAAATTTCTTTGAGAAACATTTTAAAAAAATAATTAAGTAATTTGGTCTGGTGGAAATTGAAATGATGAAGGCAAGTGTTATCAGAGAAGAAATAATGAAATAAATTACTGGCATACCTTGAGGGTGGCAGAGGCTAAAAATAGCTGGTAAAGCTGAGAATAGAGAACAATATATAAAGACATAAATTATAAAATACCATGACCAAAATTAATTTTATAAAAAGATATGTCAAATCTTTATATTGAACTTTTATTTAGACACCTTTTCGATCTCCTTAGTGCATTCACCAATGTTCTGAATGACATTAAGATGCTCAATCCAAAAGTACATATAACTGTATAATTTCAAACGTTTACTAATTTGATATTTGCAACATAATCCTGGAAGTCAGGCAGAGGTACAGACATTATATCCACTTTGAAGAAAAATAAACTTACTCTTGGAGATTGCTTTTGTCTACTTGGGCAATTATAACAAAATGACATAGATTGGGTGGCTTTAAACCACAGAAATCTATTTCACGCTTCTAGAGAATAGAAGTCTGAGATCAGAGTGCTAGCAAGGTCATGTTCTGGTGAGAGCTTTCTTCCTGGCTTGCAGATGGCTGCCTTCCCTCTGTGTCCTCAGATAGCAGAGAGAAAACTCCGGTCTCTCCTTCTCTTCTTATAAGGACACAAATCTTACTATGGGGACCCCATGTTCATGATCTCACCTGTCATTTGGGAGGACTTAATTACCTCCCAAAGGCCCCAAAATAGAGTCACTTATGCTAAGCTCCATAACACCAAATTGAGACAATTTAATTACAGTATTGGCTCTCCCAGAAATGGAATATTAAACCAGTCAATCGGAATCTCCTAATTAGCACTAGTTAGATAATCTGTCTGACGACCTCTGCCATCCCTAAAGGAAATTAACCTTGCAATAACTAATCCAAATTTTTGCCTAGGTAACTTCCTTGTTCCTGCTCCCTCCTGGCTATAAAAGTCTTCCATTTTGTTCAGCTCCTGGGAACTCCTTTCTATCTGCTAAATTGGATACTACCCAGTTCGAATTGATTTTTGCTCAAATATACTCAATATTTTTAATATGCCTCAGTGTATCTTTTAACAAGGATTAGGGCTTCATCATATGAATTTTTGAAGGACGCAAAATTTTAGTCCATCATGGTGATGTTTAATAACGTTATTTAATTATTAGTCTTGCTTGCTGGATTGAAGAAAGCATAGTTTTACATTCCTTGGACACAGTTATACTATACATTGATCTTTAATGAAGTGTTTATGTAATCAATGTAATACCCTAGAAAATTAAGTCTGTCAAATGTAATTCACTATCAATATTTATTTCCACACATTCTCAATACAGATACCTTATAGTAATAATGATGATTCTTTAACATTTCCAATTTTCAGCAGAATTTCTTTGTTCATTTCAATATATTTGTGAGTTTTTAGAAATTAATAATTGATACGGATCAAAATGATTTATTAAATGGAATATTTTATTGAACATAACCATATACCTCACTAGCAATTTATTGTGGCCTAATCTGATTTTTACTTGAAAGAAAAATAGATGGCTAAGATGATAGGTAGAGATAGGTAGATGACAGATAGACAGATAGATAGATAGGATAAACCCAAGAATTTGGGAAAATGTGGTGAAAATTGTGTCCAAATATTCATTCTTCATCAATGAAGCATTAGATTCTAAAAGGAATGCCATCTAGGACAATAAAGTGAAATGGCGTTGTTGAGTCAGCTCTGTAAACATTTGAATAAATGCATCAAGTTAAATTTTATAGACTTCTAAAGGCATTAAATGCAGAAATAAAGGATTCTGCTAGCTGTCATCACATTGTTTTAAATATATTTGCACATTGCAGTGAAAATATATACACCAGAATTAAAGTCATACATATTTTTTTCCTGTAGAATTCTGATAAAATCTAACTAAGTAAAAATGTAGGTAAGTTATTATTATGGATAACAGTTTATCATTACTTTTGTTTTGTAAAATGATGGTACCACTGAAATCACGTATGGTAAAGTAAGTTATATCTTTTAAGACGCTTAAAGCATTCTTTGTGTGCCTGAATGAAGTTTGGAATAAAAATCATGGTGATCATAGTGAAAGCTGTGTTATACTGAGTGACCCTCACACGCTATTCCATTGTGGTCTGAATGTAGTAATAAATGCAGGACTAATTATGATTATGATTACATGTAATTGATTTTGTACATAATGCATCTTCCTCTGTTGCTCAGCTAACTTAACTGAATTTTATTTTCATGACATTTTAGAATCAAAGCAACCACTACAATCCAGTTATTGCTGAATGGAAGCAATAGGGACTATTCTGTAAGAAAAAAATCACATATCGGCGAGTAAAAAACTCTGGACTCTGGAGAGTTGAGAAGACAAGAGGCAAGACATTGTTTAAGTTTCCTTTTATAATTGAAGAATTGCTCTATTAAATAGAACCTACTACATACACTGAATAATCAATTCCTCTTAAAGTTAAATTGGGCCTGACAGCAGTACAAGCATCATTATACATGAATTGTTTTCTTTCAAAAGAGGATATTAGGGAGAAAAAAAAATCAATTTCTATGGTATTCTTGGGTCTTTTAAAATTATTAAACTTAAAATAATGACCCATTCAGAGAAGTGAGAAAATAATGTTAATGTTCACATAGAATTAGCCTAATTTTACATCAAAGATCATTGTATTTTTTCTTTTTATATTTGATAGCTCAGATGTATTGCCTGTTTCAGAAGAACCTGTATATTTTACTCAATCCCAAGGCTTTTATTCTTTATCACAACACTGCTTGGAAATTCAGTCTTAAGTTATTGCTCAATTCTAATGGAGAGAAATTAGAAAAAAAGAAAAGGCAAGTGGAAATTATTTAAACCAGTTATTTTAAGTTTGGTCTTTAAGCTGAAATTGTTAATATTCATTAATATATCGCTTTGTTAAATCAAAGAATTATAAATTACAAATTCATCAAAAATATCCATCAAGGTTTAGCCTAAAGAATTTTTTCCAAAGCTGCAATAAGCCCTGAAAATTGGGTCTTTAATAGAGATTCTTAAATTACATTTAACTAGACAATTTCAAATTGAATTGTCATAATAAACTTTATTTTTTTTTCCTAACAAATGGAACCAGATGATTCAGATTCAATTACTCAGGCTGTTTCACTGCAATTCATTCACTCTTCAAAAACATTATTTAAAGCCTTTAAATGTTAGTTGATGATGGTGTTAAGTTGAAATACATGTCTTGATTTTAAAATAGGATAAGGTCAGCAGAGGCAATTTCTACCTCTAAATTCAAAAGTATATTCATATCTAAGCATGCTGCATTTAATGAAGGTCTTAAACCTGAGAGTAAATGTGGGATAATTTTGATACATATTCAAGAGATAACATATGATAAGTTAACTTATTTTAAAAGATGCGACTTCATATTTTCACAAAACAGTTGGAAGTTTGGGCTTTATTCATATTACATATTGATACTAATGACGACTGTGACCTGAGTTGTTTGTGTCCCTTTGCTCTATTAGGCAGAACAATTAAGCAAAAAGGAGTAAAAAAAATATGCCAACTCAATTTGATACATTTTTTTAACAGTCTCCAGTTAACGTTAACTTATAAAGTATAATTATAGGAGATTGATTTATCTTTTACTGCTCAATTTGAGGTGGGATAATTTTACAGAAATCGTCTGGTTTCTCACACAAGTTAATATTAGCTTCTTAAGGAAATATTGGACAGGAGTCAATCTAACATCTATGCAATTTCATATACTGTTGTGATTACCAGGCTTTTCTGCCTGAAACACCCCTTTCTCTCTCTATTAGTATATATATATATATATATATATATATATATATATATATATATATTTTTTTTTTTTTTTTTTTTTTTTTTTTGCGGTACGTGGGCCTCTCACCGCTGCGGCCTCTCCTGTTGCGGAGCGCAGGTTCTGGACGCGCAGGCTCAGCGACCATGGCTCACGGGCCCAGCCGACCACAGCACGTGGGATCCTCCCAGTCCGGGGCACCAACCCACGTCCCCTGCATTGGCAGGCGGACTCTCAACCACTGCGCCACCAGGGAAGCCCACTATTAGTATATTTTTAAACAGATTAAAATTATAGCATGGTCTGATATTAAGAAAAAAATTATAAGCATGCTAAGAAACTATTTTCTCATGACAAATTAATTGAGGTGCTAATGCAAAGAGGAACAGAAATACCATTCAATATAAATTTCAGGTATAATAAATGTTACAAACTTTCAACGAGTATAATATATAGCAATACATGTTAATGAGAATATTCTTTTAGTGTTCAGGCCAATGAAAAAAAAGAAAGCAGAAAATAATGATATTATGATTGCAATTCACAAACTGTGTTTTCCCAGCATTGTAATTGCTATATTTTGGTCTGCCTAGAAAGCGTGTTTCATTAACTCTGAAATAGCACATTATCCAAAAGTAGTTCCTAAGGTTCTGATTTTACTGTTGATTTCCTTACAAAATTGTAGAGACTCATTTCAAAGAGAGTGTTTTCGCTCATAAAAGTTGGAATGTTAACATAAGACGTTGATAAGTGTGGCAGTGTCTTGATGAATGTGATAATATCAACCTAAATTTTTCATTAGTTACATACCTGAAAATATATTTATCAAAAAAAAATAAAACTTGTTATCTTAGAATAAAAATAGAAAGATTAAGATATTTAGACAATCCTAAATCATTACCATTGGTGTTGCCTTTGCTTATAGGAAGATACTACACTGCTATTGTTTTGCTAAAAGAAACGGTTACAGTTTATTTTTGTTAATTTGTAGATAAGAAAATATTGGGGTATGTTTTAAGAGAAAATGTGTTTTTTATCACAACGTAGATCACATATTAGAATGTAACAATATCATTAGGTTTATCATAAAACAATAACTGAAGTACATCTTAGGATGCTATTTTTTAAAAATTACTAAAATGCTAACAGATAAAATTATTTGGATATATTGTTTGTAGAGAATGTACAGAAAGTAAAAAGACTTGAAATACTTGAAATGAATAAGAGCTGTTAGGTGCTTTTTTCTTTTTTTACATGAAAGAGAATAATTTATACAGCTCTGTGCTCATAAATTTGCAAAAAAGTTTTGATCATGGAATTTTTGAAAATATAAATGATCAAGATTGATAGAAAAGAGGAAATAATACACAGGAGTAATACAATAATGCTTAAGATTAATAATATAAAAGTTGATCTAAATTATTTCTAAAACATTGCCAAGTTAATTCAATTTTAAAAGAATATACTTTCTTCTCTTTCAGATTGTTAAAAAATATTCCAATGCTATATGTGGTCTAACATTCTTTGTGTTTATTTGCCATTAATATTTCTTCTTTAGTAACATTTGTCCATTTTTTGTTCTATTTTTATGGATATTTTCAATTGGGTTTTAAAAATATTTTATTATTGATTTTTTGAGACTATTTTTACATATCCTGGATAAAAATACTTTATCAGGTATGTAATTTGAAAATATTTTCTCCCAATCAGTGGATTGTCTTTATACTGTCTTAAAAATGTCTTTCAAAGAGCAGCAGGTCTTAATTTGGTGAAGTCCAATTTACCAGTTTTCCTTTTATGGTTCATCTTATTTTGGTTTTGTGTATAACAAATCCCAGTTTAACTCAATGTCACAAATATTATCTCCTATGCTTTCCTTTAGAAGTTTTATTGTTTAAGGTTTTTACAGTAAGGCCTCTGCTATAGTTGAATTAATATTTATGTATGTTGCAAGGAATGGATAGAGATACTTTTTTGGCACATGGATATTCAACTTTCTGGTGGCATTTGTAGAAAAGATTATTTACTTCTCTATTGAAGTACTTTTGTACTTTCTCAAAAATCAATTTAACATATATGCATAGGTCTATCAGTAGGCTTTCCTTGCTATTCCACTGACCTATTTCTCTATTTATATGCCAATACTATATCATCTTGATTACTGCAGCTTTAAAATTGGTCTTGATATCACAGTCTGTCCTCTAACAAGGATCTTTTTCAATTTGTTTTGGCTGCTCTATAGTCTATGAATTTTATATGAATTTAAAATCAGCTTGCTAACACCTACCAAAAAAAGCACCGGAATTTTTACTGAATTGGCCTTAAAAGTATAGATTAATATGGGGAGAATTGATATATTAACATATTGACTCTTTTGATCATGAACACAGTACATCTCTTTCTTTTAATGCTTCTCAGCAATGTTTTATAATTTTTAGAGTAAATTTTTTGCATATCTATTGTCAAATTTATCCTTGAGTATTTCAAATTTTTGATATTATTGTAAGTGGTTTTTTAAAATCCCAATTCTGATATTTCACTGACAGTTAATAGTAACAAACACCAGTTCACATTGGTAGGTGGTGTGCAGCAGAAGCTTTAATGCTGAATTATTACAGAAGCCTGATAACTGACTAATACAGAAATCAGGCTTTCAGCCTTTGGGCTGGGGAACACTGAGTCAAAGAAGCAAATGCAGGTGTCTCAGTGTCATATGTCACATGAATAGTGAAATGTTATGAGTATTCTGTTAAGACAATTTTCTGGCTAAACTCAACTATTTTCTGGAGGAACTATTTTCTTGGAAATTTGTTGTTGTTGTTAGATACCTACCTCTGATAAGCACATTGTTTTGCATGTTTTTCCACAAAGAGTGATTATCAATTAAAAAGGAATTGCCCATTTATCTTTGGATATGCATTACCTGAAAACTATCCTGCTCAGTTTATTCAGACTGGTTAAAACCTACATGTTTGAAGAGGCATTTTTCTGCTTGTCTGCATATGCATGAATGCTATACTTCATTATAAAAGAATAAAAATGAAAAGGAAGGAAAAAGAGTTAGGATACATATCATTAACTTTCCAATATCTTTTTTTTTTTTTTAAATGTTGTATGCCTTAAATCTCTGGTTGCTTTTTTTTTTTTTTTAATTTTATTTATTTATTTATGGCTGTGTTGGGTCTTCGTTTCTGTGCGAGGGCTTTCCCTAGTTGCGGCAAGTGGGGGCCACTCCTCATCGCGGTGCGCGGGCCTCTCACTATCGCGGCCTCTCTTGTTGCGGAGCACAGGCTCCAGACGCACAGGCTCAGTAATTGTGGCTCACGGGGCTAGCTGCTCCATGGCATGTGGGATCTTCCCAGACCAGGGCTCGAACCCGTGTCCCCTGCATCGGCAGGCAGATTCTCAACCACTGCGCCACCAGGGAAGCCCTCCAATATCATTTAAGTAGTTTTTTTTTTTGTTTTCCTAGAGCGCTGGTAGGCCTGTGAATTAGACTGAGGACCCAGTATGTAGAGCTTATTCGTATAGCTTCACAGCAGTCTGAGTTTTGATTATATTGGTTTGATGTACTTATCTGGATTTACAGGTACAAGGTATTTGATTGATTAAAACACATAGTCTTCTTTGAGCTGCTAAAAGATAGTTAAAAGGCTATCTGATTTTTAGTGGATATCTTCTATTAGGATTTTATTTCTTTAAAAGGACTTCATAGTGTCTGTAGTGGAATGAAGGCAATTATTATACAGTTTTTCAAGTAAATTGGAGTGCTTTCTCCAATTTACTTATCTTTAAGACTGCTATCAGAATTCTCGTGGACTTCTAAACCAGAGTTTCCACTATGTCTGATAACTTATTATATTCTAGAATAAGCTTCTTCAAAAAATATAAAAAGCCACCTGGTATGATTGCATATATTATTTCAAGACTCCTGCTGTATTTATCCAGTAAGTATGTGTTTTTCCACTTCTAAAGATACTTTAAAGCCCTATGGCTAAACATTAATACAATCCCCACTCCTATATATAAGGTTGGGGGTAAACAAAAGTAGGAAGTTGTAATAGGCTCTCCTTTCTGGCATGCTTTTGCCGACATTGCATATTTAAGAGCAGTGTAGAAATTTTATTAGTAGTATATTGTAAACAGCCACCAAACCAATTCTGGAAGGTAGAATTTGGAAGGATATTATTCCCAAACAAAATGTCCTTTCCACTTGCACTGAAATGTTTCACTATCGTTGTATTCCAGTATTCTTTCAGGGCTGCCTTTCTTGGCATGCACAAGATGGAGCTTCAGCTCTAGAATTAACTGACTCACTTCTCTAAGGGCACTGTGCTTGTTCAGTGAAACTACCTTATTCCACATCAAAATGTTTGCAAAGGCTAAAAGTCATTAAGAAACCAAAATTCATAATTAATTTTATTTACACATTTGACCATATGAAAGATTTGGTAGGTGAGGCAAACAAGGTAAGTTTTTAGGTATTCTTGGAGAATTGTGAGTAATAATAAATTGATTAAATCTGGAGTAAAGAATTTAACTTTGGTGTTTTCATCAACATGAGACTTTGGGTATTAAATTGACTTTATTCTTCAGAATTTATTGATTTATTTCCATTGACACTATTGTTTTTCCATTTGTTAATAAGGGGAACTCTGTGACTTATGAAAAATAAGTGACAGTGGAATGTAAACTGAAACCTGCTTCAGGATGATCTAAACAATCTAAATGACCTGTACACCTAGTGTCTCCTCTTTGCTTTAGTTAGATTTTTTATTTTTTCATTTGACTTTAGAGTCCAGGATCGAAACATAGCATTAGGTTTAACATGTGATGGGTTAAAATGGCCTCAAATTATTTGACTTTTGCCATCAACTGGCAAGATATTTTTTTCCTGTTTTGTTTTAAATAAACTTTCACTTTAGAATAGATTTATGTTAACAGAAAAGTTGCAGATGATACAGAGAGTTCCTACTGTATTACAGCACCCAGTTTCTCCTATTGCTAAAATCTACAATGGTGTGTTACATTTGTCACATTTTATGAACCAAGATTGATACAGTAGTATTAACCAAAGTCCATACTTATTCAAATATATGAAGATTTTGCTTTTTCCCTTTTTCATTCCAGGATATCAACTGTAGCACCACATTGTATGTAGTAGTCTTGCCTCCCCAGGCTCCTCTTGGTGTTGACAATTTCTCAGATTTTTTGATGATTTTGACAGTTTGACACATCATATCAAGGGAATACATTATCAACATGTCATCACTGTCAGTGCTAATTATTAACCACCTGGCTGAGGTATTACTAATACTTATTTTGTTGCTTAAATTATTCTAGCTTTGGCCATTGGAATGGCTTTCATTTGGCGCCTGTGTCCCTTGTAGATTTCTTTGAGTATTGCCTCTTTTTTAATTTTTAATTTAATTTAATTTAATTTTTGGCACTACAAGAAGTGCCAGGTTCATCTTATGTATTTCCAGCCCCCGTCCTAGAATCAGCCATTTCTCCAAGGAGCCCTGATTTCCTTTATTGGGGATGAAGAAATATATGTGTGTATACTACCCAGGATATGCACACACATCTATAAATATTTTTCTATGTAGCCATCTGTATCTATATTAAGCAAAACATGAGTTCATACTGATTCACCAACGTTAATCCATTACCATACAGATAAGTTTAGCCTCCTCTGCTTACTTATCTTTAACCGATCCCATTCCAGCAGTGAGAATCCTGGCTAAACTATGCACTATTCATTTATTTAGTTGTTCATTTCAAGAATTCACATATAATTGTTCCAGAATTGTTAACTCATATTCATGTAGGAGACAACTTTATCAACTATACTCTAATTGTTATGTACAATTCCTTTTGTCTTTAGTCGTATAGACTCCACTCATTTCCAAATTACCACACAAATGAGTACATGATAAAGAGACATATTATTATGATTTAAAATATTACTACTACAAAAAGATGTAACAAGCCTAAATTCTATATACTTAATAAGAGCATTCCCCCTCCCCCTCCCAAAAAATGAAGATTTGACAGAACTAAATCCTGAGGCAGAAAAATCCACAATCAGAATTTAACAGACCAGGGGCCTCCCTGGTGGCGCGGTGGTTGGGAGTCCGCCTGCCGATGCAGGGGATACGGGTTCGTGCCCCGGTCTGGGAGGATCCCATATGCCGCGGAGCGGCTGGGCCCGTGAGCCATGGCTGCTGAGCCTGCGCATCCGGAGCCTGTGCTCCGCAACGGGAGAGGCCACAACAGTGAGAGGCCCGCGTACCACAAAAAAAAAAAAAAAAAAAAAAAAAAAAGAATTTAACAGACCTCTCTCAAAAATTGGTAAAACAAGCAAACAACGAAATCATTAAAAACATAGAAATTTAAATAACATGGTTAAGTGTTGATGTATTTGAGTTATGTGGGACACCATATCCAACATCTATAAAATACAATCTTTTCAAGTTCATGTTCAAATTAACATGTTCCTTTATAAACTATGTAGCAACCAATATCAAAACATTGAAATCATTTGTATATGTTCTCTTAATAGATGGAATCAAACTAAAATGCAACATTAGAAAGCTAAGCAGAAAATCTCCAAATGTCTGGAAACTGAGCTACACAAATCCATACAATCCATGGGTTAAATAAGAAAATCAAACGTAAGTGAGAAAACATTTTCAGTGGAATGATTATGAAAATCAACATATTTAATTTTGTGGGATATATATAAAGCATGGCTAGGAGATTACTGTTTAGTAGCAAAGAATGGGAACCAAATCAAGCAAAATATATATATAAATTGTGACATTCATACAATGGGATACTCCAGCAGTAAAAATGAAGGAAAAATGTGCATACACAATATCATGAATAAATGTCACAGACATAATATTGAGGGGAAAAGCCAGTTACACCATAACACTAATGCTATTATGTTCCATTTATATTATATACAAAATGTGAAAAAATAATCTTTGATGGTAGAAGTCAAAATAGTGGTTATCCTTAGGGATATACTGCCTGCATGGTAGAATCAGAGAGCCTTCTAGGATGCTGAGAATGCTTTATATCTTGACAGGGGTGGTGTTCACAAGGTGGACATATGTAAAAATTCATACATACATATGTAAAAAGTCAACAAGCTGTACACTTAAGATTTATTTATTTTACAATATGTAAATCCTACCTTAATAAAATATAAAGCAAACTACTCTGTCATACAATATTCCATCTGTCCACTTGACAAAATCCTATGCTCATAACACACTCTTTTTGTGAGACTAAGGAAACAATAAGTCTGATATATTACTGCTGAGTGTACATTGGCACAAACTTCCTGGAGGGGCAATTGGCAGTATATATCAAAATTACATGTGTATATGTAGTTTCTCCCAGCGATTTTATGTCTGGGGATTTATCTTATGGGTATTCTTACAGATGTGAAATGATATATGAACTAGTTTATTAATTTTAGCTTTGTTTGAAACAGCAAAATATTGTCAGCAACCCAAATAACCAGCTATGGAGAACTGGTAAAATGAATCATGGTATATCCACAAATGTAATAATGTGCACTAAGAAAGAAAAAGAATGAGGAAACACTATGGAAGAATCTGAATTTTCTCCAAGGTAAACTGTTAGTCTAAAACTTATGAATGAAACAGAGTGTCAAGTGTCCTACCTTTTATATTGAAAATCAGTGAAGATAAGGATTTATTTCTATATTTGCCTTCATGAACAGTAACACTGAAAGGATACAAAAGAATTTATATCAATGAAAGGGGGCATTCAAATTCATAGGTAATTTTTTAGCCATGTGCCTATATTCCTTTTCAAATGTATTTTAAATGAAAACACAGGAAACTGTCCAGGACATAGGTACTAGTTTTAAATACAGAGAAAAATGTTGAAATTTACATACTATAGTATATCGTTGCCACTACACTATAGTATATGGTGGCAACAGTGTAGCAAAGGGAGACATCTCCGCTTACCATGGGTGCAATCAGAATTTTCTCCTTTTCAGTCTCTGAAACAGCTTCAGAATTCCTTTCATCATAAGAATAATAATTTACACCAAATAATATAAAAATACTTAACATTATTGATGTATTTAAAAGAGAAGGGTTCTAAGACTGGGTGTGGTATGTATCAGTTTGCTATCTTGTCTGTTATTCTTAATGTTAGATTTTCCAAGTTATTGTCCTCCTCCCAATCTTTAGATCAGGGCAGCTGCATCCATTGAGCAGTTTGTGCCCTGCCCTGGTGGGTAGCAGGGGCACAAACCAACCCATGTTCTGCTCTCCAAGCTTTGTACCTCAGGTTTGGGGTTGAGGAAGAAAAGGCAATGCCAAGTTCTTCACACAAAGCCACCATCTGCGAATCAAGACTTACTTTCATAAGGCTGTTTCTGCATAATTCAGCATAGTGAATATTATAACAAACACAAAATGCCAGATAAGGATTACAAAATATAATTACTTCTTTATTTATTTTTAAATTATTTTTAATTTACAAAATTTACAAAAGTACACAAATCTTGAGTGTACTGGCAGATAGGCACATTCTATGTAATCAACAACCAAACAAGATATTGAAATTTTTCATCATCCCAAAATATCTTTCATGTGCTTTACAAGTCAAGTTCTACTATGTGAGTAACCATATTCCAATTTTTATCATATCACTTAATTTATCACCCCTTTTCTTGAGAGAAGGCTATTGTTTGAGGGTTCTACCTGTAATCATTGCAGAGAGGCAGGTAGAGATAATCAAAAGCAAAGAGAAAAAGGCTTCTGGTTTCTGCAAAGACATGAGGAAAAAAGAAACGAAAAGAAAAAAGTTCCCATCCTTACCAAAAAAATTAGACAAGTATCAGACGACTTTTTTGTGAAATCCATCAGAATGATTTCATAGGACAGTCCCCCCAAAATTTGGAGAGAGACAGATACTGGCAGGCATACATTCGACCTAAGAATTTTCTTTCCTGGACAGAAGACTGTCAGACTTCATATAAATTGGTAAGTTTATTAAATTAGAAATTATGAGAAATTGCTGGAGGCTGAGTGTAGGCTAGAGTGATAGTGAGAATCTCCTGGGAGATGCAGTAATAAAGGGACTGCCAGCCTTTCACAGTTGCAGGGCAAGTGACAGTTATAAAAACAGGCCCTTACTGGAAATGTACAAAGTTTGAGCAACTAAAGTCTGCTGAGTTAATTCACTTCTGCATATATGCTTACCAAACTCAGCTATCTTGCTGTTATGTATTGATCAAAAAGATTTAAAAATTTATAACCACACAAAAACGTGCATGTGAATACTTATAGGAGCTTTATTCCTAATCATCAAAAACTGGAAGCAACCAAGGTACCCTTATATAGATGTCCTTGAATGGATAACAAAACTAGGACTTGTATTTCATAAAATGAAATACTATCCATTGATAATGGAGCAAGGTACATGGTTCATACAAAAACATGGATGAAACTTAAGTGCATTTTGTTAAGTGAAGCACACCAGACTCAAAACGCTACATAGTGAATAATTCTATTTGCATGATATTATAGAAGTCAATATTGTATGGTCAGAAAACACATCCATGGATGCCAGGGGTCTGAATGTGAAGAGTTGTTGACTACGAAGAGGCCATCCAGGGTTTTTCTTAGAGTGATGAAGTATAGTAACTAGATGACGGATAACTGACTTCATTTATTTTCCAAAACCCATACAGAGTGAACTTTTCTGAACGCAGTGGAAAAAAAAAATCAACCAGAATATTGGACACCCCAGAACAGAATGAAAACAGTGACAAAATAATCAAACATAACAAATTAATAACACAACCTACTCTACAGTGTGGGGAAAAAATCGAGCTGATCTAATGCTTTGAACAGAATGCTTGTGTCTCCCCCAAATTCTTATGTTGAGGCCCTAATCTTCAATGTGATGATATTTGAAGCTGGGGCCCTTAGGAGATAATTAGGTTTAGCTGAATACTTTACCATAGAATCCATTTTGAGTACTCCTTTAAGATCTTTCACATGTTTGCAAATCTGAGTTTTTTCTCAACATAGAAATCATATAACATCTCCCCTTCCAGCTTTTAAGTAATACTAAGATGTATGATGAATTAATAATTTCAATTTTCTAAATCAATTTTTAATTTTTATAAAGTATAAGATACAGTCCAGAAATTTCAAGAGATAGCTAAACTATATTCAAGAAACAGAAGTATACAGGAAAATATATCGTCCAAATAATTAATAAAATTTTGTTAAAACATTCATTTGTCTATATTATTTTGAATTACTTTTACAAAAATAATAATCTTTTAAATCCATTTAAAGATTGCTGCTGGAATTTCTTACCCTTAATAAAAATCCTTCTCATCAATGATTTCCCTGGAGCTTTATGTTTTTCAAACTTTACCAGTCTGTTACAAAAAGAGTAACAGGAAATTGTGGAAGAATAGCTATTTACTGACAAGAAAATAAATTGCAAAAGATTTAAAAATAATTCTAAGCTGTTAATGGAGTTCTAGTATAAGGAGTGCATAGAAAGATAGATATGAAGAGATTTATAGCCTATAAATATTCAATATTCATTTATCCTTATGACTCCTATTAACCCATCAGTGCCACCACTCCTAACAGCATATGCAATGACACTTCCTAACCTGTACACATAAAATTTTTGGAATGTTTCATTAATCTAATTCCAGAGAAATTTCCAAAATATTATGATTAACAACTTTTGCAATAAGGTAGTAACATAAGTTCTCATAATAAATGCAATTTTAATGCAATCTTTTGTAAATTCATTTCCCCTCTGAAAGAAGGGAATGGGTATAATGATTTCTGTGAGTAACAATATCCAAGGATATGTAATATCTAAGGGAAATACTATTATTTCCTGCACATTTTTAACATTAAAATAGATTTATCCCCTCATATACATGCTAGTCATGCACACACACAATACAGGCTATATCATGCATTCTTTTTAATACACATTTGTTGAGACTCTCTTACTAGCACTAGTGGAGAATTTCTTCTGGCAATAGATGGTACAACAATGACAAAATGAATAAAATTCCTCCCCTCGTGCACTTACATTTTAGTGAACAGAGAAGTAAAAACATAAAACATGTAAGTATAAGTGCTAATGAGGAAAGTAAAGCAGGAAATGAAGTTAAGTAATACATTAAAGTCAATGGGAGTTTATTTTTTTCCTAGAGCTCTTCTAGGAAAAGAAAGGGACAAATTTCATCCCATGGTTTAGATAAAAAGTTGTAATGATTGATTTTATTTTACCTTTCTTATGTCACTTGCTTAAGCCTTGGATGAATGTAGATTTGCCATGTGCCCAGGAAACTAAGGAAAACTGAGTATTGTTAAGCACTATGCCTACCTCAAGTGGATAGTGTTTTGTTTTTTTTCATTTTATAATTTTCATTAATAAAAGGTATTATAATTATTTTGTCATCTTTAATGTTTTTATTTATTTAATTTCACTGCAAAATATTTTGTAATGTCTTTTAATCATTTTCTTTTTTTTTGGTTTTAAAAAAGATTTCTAGTTTTTCTCTTTCATTATCACATTTAATAATTGAAACATTCAAATTTAGAGACAGGCTTATGGCTTTCTTAAATACAGTTTTATTTTTTCCTAAATTGATTATTTTTTAATTACAGAATAACTTTTTGATTACTAGAGAAATTGATTGAATTAGTGATCTCCATTCATCACCTCATTTTATCCTTTGCCACCTTAGCTTCACTCATCTTCTTTATGCTGGAATATTTATAACTTGTCCTTCACACTTGTTTCTTTAATCTGTGATTATCTTCTCCCAATATATTAGTTTCTCGGGGCCAGTGTAGCAAAGTACCACAAACTGGATGGCTTAATCACAACAGAAATGTATTGTCTCACAGTTCTGGATGTTAGAAGTCCAAAATCACAGTGTCAGCAAGACCAGGCTCTCCCTGAAACCTGTAGAGAAGAATCCTTCCTTGCCTTTTCCTAGCTTCTGGTAGTTTGTCAGCAATACTTGGAGTTCCTTGGCTTGGAGCTGCAGCACTTCAATATCTGCCTTTGTTGTCACAAGGCATGACATTCTTATTTCCTGTGTCTCTGTCTTCTCTTCTCAAAAGGATACCAGTCATATTAGATTAAGGCCCGTCCTAATGACTTCATCTTCATTTGGTCACATCTGCAAAGACCTTATTTCTAAATAAGGTCACATTCACAGGTACCAGGGAGTTAGAGTTTCTACATATCTTTGTGGGGGACATAATTCAACCCATAACATCCAAGTATGGCACTACTTCCTCTTTTATATCGTTTAGTCTCAACTCAAATTTTACTTCATCACACTGGTCATTCCTAATGATCTCTAATAAAATTATAATCCTCTACATTCTATGCCTTCAGTCTTGTTTATTTTTTCTAGGGTATTTATTCTTAACTACAAAATATTTGTTTCTTATTCTGCTTATTATACTATTTTCTAAATCTTCTCACTGAATAATGAGTCTCATGTGGTAAACATGTTGTCACTTCTATTGACTGTCCTGTCCCCAGCAACCAGAGCAGTGCCTGGAAAACAATAGGTGCTCAAGAAATATTTATGGAATTATGGAATGAATGAAACCAGATTAAGAGGAACTTCGTTGCTGATTTATTCAAATGCCTCATTGTAGTTTCAACTTTATCTTCATAATAAAGCTATATGAATCGAGGCTTTGATGAGCAATACTTGCTTAAAAGAATGAAAAAAATACTATTTTAGTAATTTAACTATATTTAATATTAAAACCATTTTAGTTGTTCTCTCTGACTAGGAGAAAAGTTTAGCCATTGTTTTTCTTTCTTTCTTTTTATTTTTTACAACTTTATTGGAGTATAGTTGCTTCACAATGGTGTATTAGTTTCTGCTTCATAACAAAGTGAAGCAGTTATACATGTACATCTGTTCCCATATCCCTTCCCTCTTGCTAGCCATTGTTTTTCTCCAGAGTTCTTTTGTAGATGAAATAGCTCAGCATTCCAACTATTTGTTATTCTCATGGGTTTTTTTACATAATACCAACTTTTTAATTTTTTATCCTTTCTTAACTTCAATTTATTCTTTTGAATTTTTATTTCATTTTTGACAGACTGGCTTCTTCTCTTTGGGCCACTGGGTACAATTCTATTTTAATCATGTTTCCTTTTTGCAGAGTGCCCAGGTGTGGTGATGAAAAACAAACTTGTTAGAAAATGTAGAACAAACACACTTGACTTAGCATGCACTGCATTTTATTTGCTATAGCTAAATGGTTTTCTTTCTAAAATGAAATTAAAATGTTGGACTAAATTAAAATATGTAGAAATCTGCTTTTGATGTTGTTAATTAAATATCAAGCAAGACATTTGCAGTGCATTTAAGTAATTCATTAGTTAGGCATAATTGTAAATTGTGGACATTAAGGGAAATTATTTCTTGGTGAGTAGTGTAATAGGTGAGTAAATGTAAGTTAGACTCACATGGTTTTTACATGTTATTTGTAACTTTTGTAAATATTTAACTTCTTGAAAATGAGTGGCTTTTTACTACTCAGTTGTGGGGTTTTTTTGCTATACACTATTTTTCAATGTACAGTCTTATACCAATACTTTCCTCAAAGTAGGTGCCAACTAAAAATTAGCAATTGCCATCTGCCTCGATAAGGATTAAGTCTCTAGCCACTGTAACTGCTAACCTTCAACACACCCTGAAAGGAGTTCAGGGTGGAGAACAGGAATGAGCCACTCTGTGCTCTGGGAAAAACTGGCAGAACACGACTTCAGGTAGTTAGATATTTTCAGGAGATTTTATGAGCCCAAATTCTTTCATCTTTTTATATCTAGAAAAGCACTAAAATCATTAATGGTGACATCTGCTCCTCATGACAAGCAGAAAGCCTCTGCTAGTCTTGACTGCACACATCCCCCTTCACTAAAATCATATTTTGCTCCGATCTCTCCCCCTACCTCTGTGGAGCCAGTACCTCAGTGCTATCAGAGATGTTGTCTCCCAGGCTATACTCCTCATTTTGCCCCAAATAAAACTTTACTTACAGCTTTCAGGTGAATTTTTTTTTTTTTTTTTTAGTCAACATAGGGATTAATCAAGCTCACAGCAGATGTTCAAACAAATTGACCTTGTTCATCATAATCTCATACTAATCCTAAAATATGTTTCATTGTGAAAGTGATTTTATAATTTATTAGGAAATATGCATTTTTTAATTCTTACATTGTGCAGAATTGACCTCACTAATTGTTAATCACTATATGCAAAATAAGATTTCATGAAAAATAGGAGATGTGAAAGTTCTCATGTTTGTGTATATATATATATACACGTATATATATACATATATATTTTTTAAAGCAACTATTTTATTCTATCTCTCAATTTGAGACACATTAAATGAAAGTGTGCAAAACGATGCTGGCATATGGCAATAGTGTTTAGAACTCACACTTCTGAGGTCATGTAGAAGTCAGCAAAACAGCTTTGCTGACCTTGGCTAGTTAAGTTTACACATAGGGATTTGGCCAGCTGTCTGCTGATTTAGGATGGCCTTAGCTGGGACTATTGAAGCAAGTTATTGCTAGCCCACATATCTCATCTGCTAGCAGGCTAAGCTGGGAATGTTCTTATGACACTGGCAGAGCTACAAAGAGCAAGTTCAATTGTACATGTGCTTTTATAAGCCTTTATTTGTATCACATTGCTAAAAACCCCTTGGCAAAGCAAGTCACATGCTCAAAGCAATTATTAGAGTGGGAGGGGACTTCAAAGCCATATGGCAAGGGGACTGATGAAGAATTGGGGTCACTTTTGCAATCTTCTGGAACACATTTGTCCCACATAACTTAATTACTGCTGCTAGCTGATAAGCAGTATTGACAAGGTCATGGATTTTTGGTAAAACCAAGTTTCCTAGATGATATATAAGCAAGAGTTTTTTTCTTTTTACTGTTTCTTTTGTTTGTCTGTTTTGTGTTTTTTTCTTTCCATGATGAAGGGGAAAGTATTTGTAGATATCTCAAAATATCATTTACACTCATTAGTATTTTAAAAGTATAATAATTATTAGGCAAGCTACAAGATCTTGTTATTTAATACATTAATAAGGATGAATTTATAATAAAACATAACAAGTTTATTTGACAAATTTATAACTATATTGCAACATAACTTGTTTCCTTTGTAATCTTATGCATTTTATTTTTATTTATTTATTTTTTTTGCGATACATGGGCTTCTCACCGTTGCGGCCTCTCCCGTTGTGGAGCACAGGCTCCGGAGGCGCAGGCTCAGCGGACATGGCTCACGGGCCCAGCCGCTCCACGGCATGTGGGATCCTCCCAGACCGGGGCACGAACCCGCGTCCCCTGCATCGGCAGGCGGACCCTCAACCACTGCGCCACCAAGGAAGCCCCTTATGCATTTTATATATTTTAAAATATTACTGAGAATGAATCAACAGTTTGAAAAGTGGATTTATAGACCAAGGAAAATTAAGAAACTCTACCCTGTATAGAGTTGGAATGCAATATAATGGTGATTCTACCTTCATTTCCTTCTTGTCAAATTTATAAAAGCACTTTATAATTTTATGTGCTATCAAGATACTTTATATCTAACTGATATAATTGAATCCTAATTATGTAAATGTTTCTCTTATTACCTTAATAATTGAGTATTGGGACTTCCCTGGTGGCACAGTGGTTAAGAATCCGCCTGCCAATGCAGGGGTCATGGGTTCGATCCCTAGTCTGGGAAGATCCCACATACTGCAGAGCAACTAAGCCCATGTATCACAACTACTGAGGCTGTGCTCTAGAGCCCGTGAGCCACAAATGCTGAGCCCGCATGCCACAACTACATAAGTCTGAGCACCTAGAGCCCATGCTCGTTGACAAGAGAAGCCACTGTAATGAGAAGCCCAAGCACCACAACGAAGAGTAGCCCCTGCTCGTTGCAACTAGAGAAAGCCCGCGTGCAGCAACGAAGACCCAACACAGCCAAAAATAAAATAAATAAATAAATTTATAGAGCCCGTGAGCCACTACAACTGAGCCTGCACACCACAACTACTGAAGCCCACACGCCTAGAGCCTGTGCTCTGCAACAAGAGAAGCCACCGCAGTGAGAAGCCCATGAACCACAACAAAGAGCAGCCTCCGCTCATCGCAACTAGAGAAAGCCCTCGCACAGCAATGAAGACCCAGTGTAGCCAAAAATAAATAAATTTATTTTAAAAATTGAGTAATAAGTATTAAATTTTAATATAGTAATTATACCAATTAAGCATCTTAAATGTGTCAGTCTCCATTGTTAATACTTCCACTTACTCCACAAGCATTTCTTGAGCACCTCTACTACAGCCAAGCACTAAATTATAAGTTAGAAATTAAATGAAAACTAAGATATAGAACCTGGTTTCTGGAATTTAACAATTCAGTAGTTGAAAAAGACAGGGAAATGCATAATTAAAATATTGCTTTACACATGCTACAACAAACATGACCTCAGATTGCTAGAAGGTGTACTCAACTAATTACGATGCAAATGGGGAAAGGTGTAGGGTCAATCAAAATTAATACTTCTATGACTTTGTACATGTCATTTCTTCTGTTTATGATAACATTTCTTACTACCTATTGGAGTGATACTGATGCTTTTCCTCTTTGCAATCTCATATGATTTTGTTCATTATTCTATTTATCATATCATTTATTCACTACTGTTACTTCCAACACTAGACTGTGAAGAAAGTTTGTGAGGTCAAGGACTTAGTTTTTTTTGTTTGTGTCCTTAATACTAACTCAATATTTGATAAATGCTAAGAGGTAATGAGAAGTCAAGGATTTGGAGCCAAATTGCAAGAATTCAAATAATAGAATTATCACTTGCTAACTGTGTCACACTGGATAAGACTTAGTTTCTCCTTCTATAGAAATGACTTTTGTAATATTATCCATATTATACAGATATTCTAAGGACATATAAATTGATGAACATGTTACCAGTACAGAATAAATGGTAGTTAGCTATTATTATCACATAATCTAAGATCAGTAAGATTATCTTATGAATATATGTGGCACTTATTTCTAAGTGGCCTAAAATAGAAAAAAAGAAAACTGTGATTATAAACTTCTGTATTTCCTAGAATTAAGTAAAAATAAATAAATATATATATATGTAACTTAAAAGTTTAGATATTTAGAAAATAACTCAGGGTTGGAATTTCAATGACATTTCTAAAAGATATGTTACTAATATGCACTTGTTGAGTAATTGATATTGACACTAAAATCTTTACTATAGTCTTGCAGTATTCCATCCTAAATATGGATATGTAAATCAATTGTGATGTGTGAATCATAATGACAGCACAAAATACAAATGAATATGCTAAGATAATAAATCATTTTCCATATAATTAGTTGGTTAGTTACTTTGAGGAATCAAAATGTTAATTACATACATCTGAATTTTAGCATTTTCTTTTTCTCTATTGTTAATCAATATTACTACCAGTTACAAATTATATCACCCCAACTTGTTTTCCTTACTATATTCATTACTAATTTTTATAACACTTTTTTTTGTTTTTTTGGTTTGGTAAATAATTTGCATTATGTGTTCTGCAGATAGGCTTCATATTTAAAATTGAGCATGAATTATTTACAAATTTTGCTATTAATCACATGATCCAGAAATACATGCAGCAAATTCTGTATTATTTCAGTGGTATGCCAGTTCTTAACCTGTTTTTGATGCATCTATTTAGTAAACAATACTAAAATGAGATTATTTTATATACTTCATGTGACTATTTATCTTAGATACACAGTGTTCACAGTTTAAATAAAAATTACAAACAGTAAAGAAGCATGTGGATTAAGTCAAAGCATTAAATATTGATATGGAAACAAAATTATCTGATTTAAAATGTTAAGAGCTAACATTTTCATTGATGTTAGAAACCAACTAAATTTTTTAATCTGCTTTTTAGGACTTTCTGCAAATCCACGTATTGTTAGTTTATTAAGACATAAAACTGATTTAAGAAAGGTCAATTTATAAACATAATATTTTAGAAAAATATATAAAGGAAAGAAAAAAGTACCTTTTAAAGTTTATTTTACACATTCTGAATTAAGTCCAGACTAAGTTATTTGGTACATTACAATATGATTAATATTCCTTAATTGGGCAAATTAGAAGTATCAGAAAACATGTATTAACAAAAAGTTGGCAATTTTACTAAGATTGTGGGTGTCTCTCCCATCTCTACTCTTCAAGCAACATTTCCTGGGAATGTAAAATTGACACTCAAAGGACAGCTGTCCATTTAATTAGTTGACTAGGCTAGTTTTACTTTTTGTATCATTTTATATATATTTTGACATTTTCTGTATTAGAAATTTAACTTTAAGAAGAATTTTAGCCTGTTTGCTATACAGTGGAAACATAAATTAAAAGTGAATTTAAGTTGAGGCTCTATTTAAAAAGCAATACTGAGAGACTGGTTCAAGATGGTGGAGTAGAAACACGTGTGCTCACACCCTCTTGCGAGAGCACCGGAATCACAAGTAACTGTTGAACAGTCATCAACAGGAAGACACTGGGACTCACCAAGAAAGATATCCTACATCCAAAGACAAAGGAGGGGAGCAAACACAATAAAATCAAATCCCATAACCACTGGGTGGGTGACTCACAAACTGGAGAACAATTATACCACAGAAGTCCACACACTGGAGTGAAGGTTCTGAGCCCCATGTCAGGCTTCCGAACCTGGGGGTCTAGCAACAGGATGATGAATTCCCAGAGAATCAGACTTTCAAGCCTACTGGGATTTGATTGCAGGACTTTGACAGGACTAGGGGAAACAGAGACTCCACTCTTGGATGGCACACACAAGGTAGTGTGTGCATCTGGACCCAGGGGGAAGGAGCAGTGACCCCATAGGAGACTGAACCAGTCACACCTGATAGTGTTGGAGGGTCTCCTGCAGAGGTGGGGGGTGGCTGTGGCTCACCATGGGAACAAGGACACTGGCAGCAGAAGTTCTAGGAAGTACTCCTTGGTGTAAGCCCTCCCAGAGTCTGCCATTAGCCCCACCAGAGAGCCTGTAAGCTCCAGTGCTGGGTTGCCTCAGGCCAAACAACCGACAGGGAGGGAACTCAGCCCCACCCATCAGCAAACAAGTGGATTAAAGTTTTACTGAGCTCTGCCCACAAGAGCAACACCCAGCTCTACCCACCAAGAGTCCCTCCCATCAGGAAACTTGCACAAGCCTCTTAGATAGCCTCATCCACCAGAGGGCAGAAAGCAGAAACAAGAAGAACTACAATCCTGCAGCCTGTGGAACGAAAACCACATTCACAGAAAGATAGAAAAAATGAAAAGGCAGAGGACTATGTAACAGATGAAGGAACAAGACAAAACCCAGAAAAACAACTAAATGAAGTGGAGATAGGCAACCTTCCAGAAAAAGAATTCAGAATAATGATAGTGAAAATGATCCAGGACCTCAGAAAAAGAATGGAGGCAAAGATCAAGACGATGCAAGAAATGTACAACAAAGACCGAGAAGAATTAAACAACAAACAAACAGAGATGAACAATACAATAACTGAAATGAAAACTACACCAGAAGGAGTCAATAGCAGAATAACTGAGGCAGAAGAACGGATAAGTGAGCTAGAAGACAGAATGGTGGAATTCACTCCCATGGGACAGAATAAAGAAAAAAGAATGAAAATAAATGAAGACAGCCTAAGAGACTTCTGGGACAACATTAAACACACCAACATTTACATCATAGGGGTCCCAGAAAGAAAAGAGAAAGAGAAAGGACCCGAGAAAATATTTGAAGAGATTATAGTCGAAAATTTCCCTAACATGGGAAAAGAAATAGCCACCCAAGTCCTGGTGGCACAGAGAGTCCCAGGCAGGATAAACCCAAGGAGAAACACACCGAGACACACAGTAATCAAATTGACAAAAATTAAAGACAAAGAAAAATTATTATAAGCAACAAGGGGAAAATGACAAATAACATACAAGGGAACTCCCAAAAGGTTAACAGCTGATTTCTCAGCAGAAACACTACAAGCCCAGAAGGGAGTGGCATGATATGTTTAAAGTGATGAAAGGGAAGAACCTACAACCAAGATTACTCTACCCGGCAAGATCTCATTCAGATTCAATGGAAAAATCAATAGCTTTACAGATAAGCAAAAGCTAAGAGAATTCAGCACCACCAAACCAGCCTGACAACAAACACTAAAGTAACTTCTCTAAGTAGGAAACACAAGAGAAGAAAGGGACCTACAAAAACAAACCCCAAACAATTAAGAAAATGGTAATAGGAATATACATATCAATGATTACCTTAAACGTGAATGGATTAAATGTTCCAATCGAAAGACACAGGCTCACTGAATGGATACAGAAACAAGACCTATATACATGCTGTCTACAGGAGACCCACTTCAGACCTCAGGACACATACAGACTGAAAGTGAGGGGATGGAAAAAGATATACCATGCAAATGGAAATCAAAAGAAAGCTGGAGTAGCAATATTCACATCACATAAAATAGACTTTAAAGAATGTTACAAGAGACAAGGAAGGACACTACATAATGATCAAGGGATCAACCCAAGAACAAGATATAACAATTATAAATATATATGCACCCAACATAGGAGAACCTCAATACATAAGCAAATGCTAAGAGCTATAAAAGAGGAAATCAACAGTAACACAATAATAGTGGGAGAATTTAACACCTCACTTACACCAATGGAGAGATCATCCAGACAGAAAATTAATAAGGAAACACAAGCTTTAAATGACACAATAGGCCAGATAGATTTAACTGATATTTATAGGACATTCCATCTGAAAACAGCAGATTACACTTTCTTTTTAAGTGCACACGGAACATTCTCCAGGATAGGTCACGTCTTGGGTCACATATCAAGCCTCGGTGAATTTAAGAAAACTGAAATCATATCAAGCAACTTTTCCGACCACAACGCTATGAGATTAGAAATAAATTACAGGGAAAAAAGTGTAAAAAACATAAACACATGGAGGCTAAAAAGTACATTACTAAATAACCAAGAGATCACTGGAGAAATCAAAGAGGAAATAAAAAAGTACCTAGAGACAAATGACAATGAATACACAATGATCTAAAACCAATGGGATGCAGCAAAAGCAGTCCTAAGAGGGAAGTTTATAGCAATACAATCCTACCTCAAGAAACAATAAAAATCTCAAATAAACAATCTAAACTCACACTCAAAGGAACTAGAGAAAGAAGAACAAACAAATCCCAAAATTAGTAGAAGGAAAGAAATCATAAAGATCAGAGCAGAAATAAATGAAAAAGAAATGAAGGAAACGATAGCAAAGATGAATAAAAGCTGTTACAAAAAGCTGAATATAAAGCTGTTTCATCTACATTGAAAGTCTGTTGTTGTTTAGTGTGGCCACCTTCATTAATTATCTTAGCTAGATCTTTTGGATAACTTGCTGCAACTTCTACATCAGCACTTGCTGCTTCACTTCGAACTTTTATGTTATGGGGACAGCTTCTTTCCTTAAACCTCATGAACCAAACGCTGCTAGTGTCACACTTTTCTTCTGCAGCTTCCTTATCTCTCTCAGCCTTCATGAAATTAAAGAGAGTTAGTTCCTTGCTTTGGGTTAGGCTTTGACTTAAGGGAGAGTTATGGCTGGTTTGATATTCTATCCAGACCACTAAAGCTTTCCCCATATCAGCAATAATGCTGTTTTGCTTTCTTATCATTTGTGGGTTCGCTGGGTTAGCACTTTTAATTTCCTTCAAGAACTTCTCCTTTGCATTCCCAAGTTGACTAACTATTTAGTACAAGATTTCTAGCTTTCAGCTTATCTCAGCTTTTGACGTACCTTCCTCACTAAGCTTAATCATTTGTAGCTTTTGATTTAAAGAGAGAGACCTGCAACTTTTCCTTTTACTTGAACACTTACAGGTCATCTTAAGAGTATTAACTGGTCTAATTTCAACACTGCTGTGTCTCAGAGAATAGGGAGGTCAACGAGAGGGAGAAAGGTGGGGAATGGCCAGTTGGTGGAACAGTCAAAACACATACATTTATCAGTTAAGGTCAACATTTTATATGGGCAAGGTTCGTGGCACCTCCCCCACAAACAATTACAATAGTAACATCAAAGATCACTGATGACACATCACCATAACAAATATAATAATAATGAAAAAGTTTGAAATTTTGGCAAAATTACTAAAATGTGACATAGAGTTACAAACTGAGCAAATGCTGTTGGAAAAATTACATTCATTGAATTACTAAACTCAGAGTTGTTACAAACCTTCAGTTTATAAAATACACAATATCTGTGAAGCTCAATAAAGCAGAACACAATAAAATGAGGTATGCCTGTATTGAATAGCAAATTAACAGATGTTCATTATTTTGAAGTGTATGAATATTTAAATAAATTATAAATTATAAACTAATGAAAAGCTCTTATGTATACACATGTAAGTACTACTAATAGCAAAGATTAAGATTAATCAATATTTTTGTTTCATATCTTTAATTTCAATTAAATTTACTGTGGATACTTTAAAATAATTATTTAAACTGTCGCATTTAATAGTGCAATGTCAAGTAGTACAACATTATTTCACTCAGGTTTTAAAAATTGACATTTCCTTCACTAGTCTTTGCATATTGGTTATTCTCAGGACTAAATCTTTAACCAGGGGAAAAACTATGGAACCATTAAAACAAGATTACTTTTCTGTTAAGTTAAAATAGCCTTTCAGTTTGCAATCATTTCTAACGCTCTTATACTTTGATTCTAAGTAACTCAATGGAAATTCATACATCCACATACATATATCATTATTAGGCTTGAGAGTCAGTGTGTATTAGGTGTATACCTAAAAAAATATATGAATTGATTTTATGGCAAGATGTATTTCTATGCTTACTTCCTGAACGTTTTATTGAGATTTTTTTTTTTTTTTTTTTTTTTGCGGTACGCGGGCCTGTCACTGCCGCAGCCTCTCCCTTTGCGGAGCACAAGCTCTGGACGCGCAGGCTCAGCAGCCATGGCTCACGGGCCCAGCCACTCTGCGGCATGTGGGATCCTCCCGGACCAGGGCACCAACCCGTGTCCCCTGCATCGGCAGGCAGACTCTCAACCACTACGCCACCAGGGAAGCCCGAGAATTTTTTAATTTCCTATTTTATTTTCTGTCTTAGAACTCTAGTTTATAGAAACTAATATACATATTATTTCAGAAATTATCTGCAAATAAGAATGATATATTAAAGAGTGTAGTTTTTATATTTCACATATGATTAATATTTCACATATGATTACTTCTGCATTTTTGTTGTTTAAATAGATTAAATTGTTTTCAGTGAATATTCAATTTATTTCAGTATTTTCCAAATAAAAAGGATAGTGAGAATTTTTAAATTGTCTTAATGTGTTCTTAGTTTAATCTAGAAAAAAAATACTCAAAGTAGGATTTAATTAATTGGCAAATGTTTTACGCCTTGAGACTAATGCTGACTTCAAACTCTATAATAGTTTATCAGAAAGTGAGGTAAAACCTCTGTTTCAAAGATGAGAGTTTGTTAATAAAATGCATAGTTTCAGCAAAGTTCATATGCTTTGCTGGGAAAAATAGCTTAACTGGCATATATTTCTTCTACAGTATTATACATGTAAAGGAAAAATACATATAATCATGTTCAATTATAAACCTCTATGGCTTTTCCCTAAAATAAAAGCCTTAACACTTTCCTTTACAGTCAAGAGTAATTTATAATGAAGATTTTTTTATTTTAGATTCTAAGACTTTTTATTACAAAAATACTGTGGACTTAGAAGCCCTGAAATCTTCTACTGAAAAACCCTAGAACTATAAAATGCAATAAACCCATATTTCTAATGTAGGGACTTCCTATAGACCTCAAGGATAGATGAATCTTTTGAAACAAGATGACACAAATATTATGCACAAAGAAATAACAAATCTTACTGTATTAAAATTAAAACTTTTGTATGAAAAAGACATTATAAAACAAATAATGTAATAAGTCAACATTACGGAAAGACATTTGCTACATAAACTGAACAAAGATAATATACAAAGTAGAGAAAGATCTTTTACAAATCCATACAAAATCAACAAAAATCTCATTGTGACCAAAGGCAAAGATATGAACAAGTAATTTACAGAGGAGGAAAATGGGTAGAAAATGCTAAAAACATAGTTTAACTCCTTACAAGCTAAGGAGTAAAAATTAAAACTGCAATGGGATACATTTTCATATTCACCAGAATGCTGTAATTTACTAAAGCAAGAACAAGGCAGAAATAGAAAGAAGGCAGGAAGGAAAAGAGGGATGAATGGAGGAAGGAAGTAAAGAAGGAAGGAAGCATTGTAGTTTGATATATTACATTTTGCTTCTATAATTTTGAAAGCAAGAAAGTGTTATGAGGAGGCATAATGATTATTTCCTTTGCAGAAAAAAAATAATAAATGGAACAAACACTAAATCCGAAGGAGATATTTAAAGCTCGTAAATGGTCATATGTTTTCACACCTGAATTTAATTTGAAAGATAGTTAATACTGTATTAGTCACTTAGCACAATTACTGAGAAGTCATTAAGGAACTCTATTTGGGGTTTTGTATTTCTACAATTAAGTTAAATCCTGCTAAGCTACTTAATATTTGCCACCTGCTTAATCATTTACAGTGTCATATTAATCACTGCCTATGCTAATGGTCTAAAAGACAGTTAGTAGTGGGAATGTTCTCTGGGTAAGGGCACAGTTTTAACTGAAGCTCAACATAGATATGCTCTAGAGTCTTTCTTAGTATCACATGCAAGTCACAGCCCTCATAATAACTTAAGGTTTCAAATCATATTAATATGTTAGTAATCTAGAAGGCCATTTGTAGATGCTTATTATGTATAATATACAGTCTATTCAAATAATTATAATTTGAACTATAAAAATAAAATTTCATCATTTGAACAAAAAAAAAAATTAAGGGCTCAATATTATTTGAGGGTTTATTTCCCTACATCTTATTGAATGCCAAAAGCAATGGTTAGGAATATCATCCCCAATAATCAAAAAAGACATAGATATACAAAAGTATGCCTATATAACATCTAGAATTGAAAACGGTATAATAAATTTTGGCTATTTTCTCAGTTGAGTGAACAGAAAATCTACTAATGCAAGTTTCTGAAAAACATTTGCAACGTAAAACATTTGCAATGTAAAACATTAAATTAGATACTGCCATGATGATACTGATAATTATATGAGAAAACAACACGGAAACATTCTAAAAACTTGTTTTGTGGTTCATCAACCAACCTTAAATCACAAACACAAAGTTTACAGATAGGGACTTGGAAGCACTCCCAAGCAGCACATGCCATTAATTATAAAACCTCTCCTATGATAATTGTCTGGACCCATCCCAAGACATAAGTTTTCACAAAGGTTATTTAGAGTCTATGCCATTCCCTACTCCTCCATATCCCTGTTCCTATAGATGCATTAGAGCCAATAAAGGAATTACATTTGACTTGGAAGCATTCTAAGAACTTTTCCTTATTTTCTTAAAAAGAGAATACTGATTAGTACCTTTTTCTCAGAGAGATCATTCAAGTCAGTGCTAATGTCTATATCTCAGGTTGCTACGGCCAAAAGTAATAAAAGCAGGACTAGGTTCATTTATAAAGCAGGTATTGTCACTATCATAATCTTAAGATGCTACCTGTAATATTATATGAATAATCAACTACCATGTCTTCTTTCCTGCCGCACTTATTTTTCTGAAATGACGAATTTCCCTTGTATGCCCACAACTTACTAAAAACTTCCACCAAGAACTTGGTAGATGAATTTCTATAATCCCTATAAGAATATGATTCACTCTAATTCCTAGTCAAGTAGAAAAGGTAATATATGAAAGGGTGAACACTGAAATCATCCTTCGACTCCTAAAACCAACTCAATTCCATTCATTGATATATTCTTTTTTTTTTTTTTTTTTTTTTTTTTTTTTTTTTTTTTTTTTTTTTTGTGGTACGCGGGCCTCTCACTGTTGTGGCCTCTCCCGTTGCGGAGCACAGGCTCCGGATGCGCAGGCTCAGCAGCCATGGCTCACGGGCCCAGCCGCTCCGCGGCATATGGGATCCTCCCAGACCGGGGCACGAACCCGTATCCCCTGCATCGGCAGGCGGACTCTCAACCACTGCGCCACCAGGGAGGCCCATCATTGATATATTCTTAAAAAACATTTATTTTCAAGTTTTTCTATTTAGAACAAATTCATACACACACACACACACACACACACACACAAGCATCCCACACAAATATATATTATTTAGTTTTTGAGATAAAATATATTTTTCAGCTAATATTGACCACAGAGTGTCTGAAACAGCAATAGTCTATTTATTAATTTTTTTTTTTACCTTGGTTAGATAAAAGCATCACATTGTCCATTTCTTCAGTGTATTTCTCATGGTGAATCCCAAGTATTACATAAGCATTATCCTGGTAACCTGGAAAATAGCCATAAAATATGCTGCAATTTATGTTCAAGATAAGAAAATATGCATTCTGGATGGTCAAAGTCATGTTTAAATCAGATATTCTTATTTTACATTAAGTGAAAAAATTAATTATCTCCAAAGCAGCAGTAATAATATATATTAAAAAATCCATAAATAAAAACCATGAATATTTACATTGCCGGCTCAACATTTCCACCAGGATTTCTAATAAGCATCACAAAATTAATATTTCCAAGTACTAATCCTTGTTTCTTGCCCACCACTTTCACAGATTTTGCTTGTTCCCCTATACGCCATCTAATTACAAAACAATCATTCTTTCAGTTACTCAGGTCAAAGACTTCCGTAGTTACATTCTGACTCCTATCTGTCAGACACCAATTCCAATCCACTAACAAATCTGTCAACTCTTCTTTTGAATATATGATGAAAGCAAATTCTTTTCACTTTCTGCACCTATATTCTGACCCCATAATCTCTTCCACAGATAATTCAAATTATCTCATAAGTGGTCTCTCTGCATTTATACTTGCTCCCCTATACAACAAATAGAGACATCTTTTTAAAACTGCAAGTCCCAGCAGGGAGACTTTGACTTTACCCCTCATCTCATGCAGTAGAACCCGAAGATATCACTATGGTGTATACTGTCACTTTTGATATAGTCCCTGGCTATGTTTACATCATTTCTCACTCTCCACCTTCTTTATTCTGTTCAATTTTACTGGCCTCCCCATTATTAGACAAGCCTACTTACCTCAGGGACTATTCACTCCCTCTCCAATACCCTTGTCCCCAGATATTTGCAAGGCACTCTCCTCACTCTTTTTGGATGGATCTCTATCCAAAGTCTCCAGTGTCTCTGGCGCTTCACCACCCCATATAAAATAGTGCTGCCCTTTTCACATTTTTTTATAATTGATCATTTGTATTGTTCTTTGTAAAACTTTACACTAGCAGACATTTTGACTTTATACAATCATTTGTTTCAAGTGGGTCTTTTCCATGAACACTGGAATATTTATTGAAGGAGAGCAGGAATGTTGTATTTGCTTTGCTGCTCTATTCCCATTACCTAGCACAATTCCTGGCAGATAGTGGATAGTAAATTAGTATTAGTTGAATCTGGTTGTTGAATGGTAGCACTTGACATTATATTGTACACGAGTTTACAATGTGTCCATCTTTATCAACAAATTGCCGGAGTACTTCTCAAGCAGTAGGGACATTTTCTAGAATGGAAATATTTAGGTCTTCTTTAATTTCAGTATTGGATTTTGTGGCTTATCTCATATAAAACTTGTATATGTTTGGTTAGATACATACTTAAGTATTTCATTTTAGGGGTGCTAATGTAAATGGTATTGTGTTTTTAATTTCTAATTCCACTTATTCATTGCTGCTATATAGCAAAGGTGATTGACTTTTTATATTGACTTTGTAACCCATGAACTTGCTTGCTTTAATCACCTACTAGTTCCAGAAGGTGTTGTGGGGTTTTTGTTTTTTGTTTTTTTGGTCAAATCTTTTAGATTTTCTTCATAGACAATCATGTCATCCAAGTACAAAGACAGATTATTTCTTCCTTTTTAATCTGTATAACTTTTATTCCCTTCTCTTGTCTTACTGCATTAGGTAGAAATTCCAGTATGATGTTGAAATGAAGTGGTGAGATGGGACATCCTTGACTTGTACCTGATATTAGAGGAAAAGCTTTCAGTCTCTCACTATTAAGTATGATATAAAAGCATATTTTTGTAAATACGCTTTATCTTGAGGAAGTCCCCTTCTGTTCCTAGTTTACTGAGAGTTTTTATCATAAATGAGTATTAGATTTTGTCAAAACTTTTTTTGTATGTACTGAGATAATCATGTGATTTTCTAATTTATTTTTTAGCCTGTTGATGTAATGGATTGCATTAACTGATTTACATTTGTTGAAGCAGCCTTGTATACCTGGGCTAAATCTCCCTTGGTCATGGTGTATAATTGTTTTTATATATTTTTGGATTCAATTTGCTAATATTTTGTAGAGGATTTGTACATCTCTGTTTATGAGACATGTTGGTCTGTAATTTTCTTTTCTTGTAAAGTTTTTGTCTGGTTTTGGTATTAAATGCTGGCCTCAGAGAATGAGTTAGAAAGTATTTCTTCTGCTTCTATTCTTTGAAATAAATTGTAGAAAATTGGTATAATTTCTTCCTTTAATATTTGGTAGAATTTACCTATAAGCACAGCTTGGCCTGATGCTTTCTGTTTTGGAAGGTTACTAATTTTTGATCCTATTCTTTGATAGATATAGGCCAATTCAGATTGTTCCTTCTTGTGTGAGTTCTGGCAGATAGTATCTTTCAAGGAATTGGCTCATTTTATCTAGGCTATCCAATTTGTGGGCATAAAGCTGTTCATAGTATTCCTTTATTATTTTCTTAATGTCCATGGAGTCTATAGTGATGTCCCCTCCTCTATTTCTGATAATTAGTAATTTGTTTCCTCTCTCTTTTTTTCTTAGTTAGCTAGTGACTCACCAATTTTATTGATCTTTTCAAAGAAACAGCTCTTGGTTTTGCTGATTTTTTTTTTTTTTTTTTTGGCCGGGCCCTGCAGTTGCAGGATCTTAGCTCCCTAACCAGGGATTGAACCCGACCCTCGGCAGTGAAAACACAGAGTCCTAATCACTAGACTGCCAGGGAATTCCCTGATTTCCCTGTTTTCAATTTCATAGATTTCTGTTTTAACCCTTATTATTTCTTTTCTTCTATTTACTTAGGACGAAGTTTGTTCTTCATTTTCTAATTTCCTAAGATAGAAAATTAGATTCTTGATTTTAGATCTTCTTTTCTCATAAATGTATTCAATGCTATAAATTTCCCTCTAAGTACTGCTTTCACTACATCCCACAAATTTTGATAAGTTACATTTTCATTCTCATTAAGTTCAAAATACTTTAAAATATCTATTGAGGCTTCCTCTTTACCCATGTGTTACTTAGAACTGTACAGTTTAATCTCCATATATTTTGGAATTTTCCAGTTGTCTGACTTCTAGTTTAAATCCATTATGATATAAGGGCAGATATTGTATTAGTTCTATTGTTTTAAACTTGGTAAGGTGTGTTTTATGGCCTAGAATATGCTCTGCCTTGGTGACTGTCCATGCTAGCTTGAGAAGAATGTGTGTTCTGCTGTTGTTAGTTAAAGTATTCTATAGATGTAAATTATATCTAGTTGATTGCTGGTGCTGTTGAGTTCAACTACAGTTGCACCTGATATTGCTTCCAGGACCTCCTGCAAATACCAAAATCCATGGATATTCAAGTCCCTTATAAAAAATGGCTTAATATTTGCATATAATCTACATACATCCTCCTGTATACATTAAATAATTGCTAGATTACTTATAATACCTAATACAATGTAAATCTTATGTAAATAGTTGCAAATTCAAATTTTGCTTTTTGGAACTCTCTGGAATTTCAAATCCATGGTTGATTGAATCCTTGGCTGCAGAATCTGTGAATATGGAGAGCTGACGGTGTGTCCTTACTGATTTTCTGCCTGTTGGGTCTGTTGATTTTTGATAGAGGAGTCTCGAAGTCTTCAACTGTGATAATGGATCCAGCTATTTCTCTTTGCAATTCTATTAGTTTTTGCCTCACATAGGTTGATGCTCTGTTACCTGTTTAAAAATTTTAATGGCCAAATGACCATATGGCATCAAATAAATGTTTCCTATCTTATTCCATACACTGAGATACCAAGAATTATTCTTCTTTATTCCATAACACAGCATCTTTCAAATTCACTCTCTCTTGGCAATGGTCAAAGGGCTTTCTACAGGCTATGCACATTTGTCAAATGAGTCCTGTGATACAAATTATCTTGTTAAAGATTTTAATAAACTGAAATATGATTAATACATAAGTAAAAAAATCATCAGCGGGCTTCTCTGGTGGTGCAGTGGTTGAGAATCTGCCGGCCAATGCAGGGGACACAGGTTCGAGCCCTGGTCTGGGAAGATCCCACATGCCGCGGAGCAACTGGGCCCGTGAGCCACAACTACTGAGCCTGCGCTTCTGGAGCCCGTGCTCCGCAACAAGAGAGGCCACAATAGTTAGAGGCCTGTACACCGCGATGAAGAGTGGCCCCCACTCGCCGCAACTAGAGAAAGCCCTCGCACAGAAACGAAGACCCAACACAGCCAAAAATAAATAAATAAATAAATAAAATTTTAAAAAACCATCAGAGATTGTACAAATATTAAAATAGGTTTATTTTAAATTAAAGTTTCAATCACAAGGTGCTACACTGAGCTACATACAATATCTTGTAATAAACTATAACAGAAAAGGAAAAAAAGTTTCATTACTAAAAATGTGGACATATCTCTGAGTAGTAAACTTTCTTAAGACTATACTTTTAAATAATGAGTATAAAATATAAAATTACAAGTATAAAATATGTGTATATACTTATGCTTGCACTGCTATTTTTTCCTTCTTTTAATAACTTATTTACTATGTAAATAAATCCATAAAGGGTGATACAAAAACAAATATATTTTAATTATAATTGCAATTCAACATTAATAATTTCCATTAATCACTTTTCACATAATTGTTTCCCATGTAATATGCATATTGTAAATGCTGCTGTTAAAGCTCCGAAATGTCTAAATCCCTGACCCCAAAATGCTTACATTCTAATGGGAAAAGGAATCTTAAACAAATAAACAATAAATATATAATGTAACCTCAGGTGTTGATGTTTTATTTTAAAAAATACACCAAGGTAAATGAGGATGAATTTGAGAGACATGGTGCCAATTTTACCTGGAATGGGTCAAGGAAGTATTCCAGAAGAACACTGTCATATAAAAAGACACTTGAATGAAGAAAAAAGGGGCCCATTCCATAGAATTTTCTTGAAAAGTGGATTCTAGGTACATGAAACAAAAATCCAAAGGTCCTGAGGCAATCATAATTTTGGAAATCCAAGGCATAGAAAACTGAAGTGTGTTTACACAGGTTGATGTAGGAGGGTAGGGAGAATGTTGGAAATAAAGCCAATGAAGTAGGGAAGATATTATAGAACCTCAATTCTCACAGCAAAATGTTTGAACTTTTTTCCTAAGTATGCTGGGAAGTAATAGGAAGGTTTTCTAAGTAGATGATTACACTAACTTAAAGCAAATGGAAAGAAGAGACTTAAAACTTTAATAGCTTTCATTTAGAATACTTGACATACATATATAATGTTTATTTTGGTTAATTTTTTCTATCCTCATAATCTCCTTAAATTATTTTGCCCTGAAATAATTACAGGAAGGCATTCTACTTAATTTACAAGTATCATTAGAAAAAGGTGCTGCATATAATTTTAAACATTCAATCACCTTTAAGCTTCATGCAATAAACCAAAAATTTATTACATTTAAGTAATATATTCAGCTATTATTACATTTTAATAATCTTCATAAATTGACATGTAGCCCATATTAATTCAACAAATATTTGTTAGCCTTCTATGTGGTTTAAGTGGGGATACATGGAAATTATGTTCCTTATGGAACTTACAGTCTATCAACAAAAATGAAAACACTAAAGCTATGTAAAATAATGTTCTTTATTATTTCCACAATTTATTTAAAATACTTCAGGGTGGGAAGATTGCCAAGCTTTTGGGATTGGAAATACAAATTAACTTAATAGGTATGTTTTGGGATTTCATGGTAATCTTATTAAAATATCTATATAATGATTTCTTATTACTAGTAACCATAGATGAGACAATCCAAACCAAGATGGAGACATAGAAGCCTCTGTCCTTTGCTCCTTCCACAGACACACCAAATACAGAACTATACATGGAGCAATTCCTTCTGAGATAAATCCAGTTATAATCTGAGAGAACCCTATAACTTGGGCAACTGAGAAAATGGTCACCTATATCAGGTAGAAAAGGCTAAGACACATACACTCTCCATAAACCCCACCCTTGGCACAGTGCCATACAATTGAGAGGCAACCACCAGCTCTCATTTTCTCTCTGAGGAGCCTAGTGACCAATTTTTATGGCTGCAAGCTAAGGGATGGGTGCCCAAACTGTCTAGCTCTGAAAGCCAACATGATTTGCATTCAGAAGACCCACAGGGCTACAGCAGACAAATAAATATTTCTTAATAGGTGCACGAGTACTCTATATAGCTGTGCCCCCGGGGCCCAGTGCAGAAGGATCAGGCAAAAACATCCATCTCTTAGTATTTCCTTAGAAGGGGTTTGATTACATACTTTACAAGCTGCTACTTGAAGGCCTGAATTCTAATTAGCACACAACCAGGTGATGACTGTGATCTCTGGGGAGACCCAAAGAGCTAATCAGTACTTCCCCCACCTTTTCCCTCCAGCTGACTCCAACAACAAAACCAAGTCATCAGCACTTTTCTGGAAAGAGTTTGTCCACAAATCTAGTGCCCCAAATGTTACAGTTACCATCTAATGGACAGACCCCTAAATCACCTAGCTCTAACAGCCAACAGGTTTGCATTCACTAGTTCCACAGGACTATAGGAAATAAAGAAGCAGCTTTTCATGGGTGTGTAAGCACTCACTATAGTTATGCATCCAGAGCTCACTGTAAAGGTCACAGGCAAAAATGTCCATCTCTTGGATTCTCCCTGTAAGGAATTTGATTAAATATTTTCCCACCTGGAGCCTGAGGGTCCAGCTTCTAAAACCATGCATCTAGGTGCTGACTGCAATCCTCCCCTTTGAGACCCTGATCTGTCTTGAAACTCCCTCAATTACTGGGAGTAAATAAGAACAAAATCTTCAGCTTGGACACTCACAAAGGTTTGAGAGGCAATGAGGAGCTGGTGCCATGCTGAGTGATGAAGTTCATCTCCTACATGAGACCACTCTGTTAAGACTGGGAGAAGTGGTGCTGTCTTATCTAATGCACAGAAACACAGAGAGTCAAAAACACACACAAAAAAGAAGAAGAAATAGGGGAATATTTCCAAACAAAAGAATAAGATATATCTCCAGAAATTGATATTAATGAAATAGAGATAAGTGACTGACCTATCAATGGAGAGTTCAAAATAATGGTCAGAGAGATGCTCATTCAGGTCAGGAGAGCAATTCATGAAAAGTGAGAATTTCAACAGAAATATGAAAAAGTGCCAAATAGAAATCATAGAGCTGAAGACACAATAACTGAACTGAAAACCTCAGTAAAGGGGTTCAGTGGAAAACTGCACAAGCAGAAGAAAGGATCAGCAAACTCGAAGACAGGGCAGTGGAATTTATTCAATCAGAGGAGCAAGAATTTTTGAAATGAAAAAGAGTAAAGTTAGTTTAAGGGACTTAAGGGTCATCATTAAGCAGCCTAATGTATGACCTTTAAGGGTTCCTGAAAGAGATGAGATCATCAAAAAATCTACAAACAATAAATGCTGGAGAGGGTGTGGAGAAAAAGGAACCTTCTTGCACTGTTGGTGGGAATGTAAATTGATACAGCTACTATGGAGAACAGTATGGAGGTTTGTTAAAAAACTAAAAATAGAACTACCATATGACCTAGCAATCCCACTACTGGGCATATACCCTGAGAAAACCATAATTCAAAAAGAGTCATGTACCACAGTGTTTATTGCAAAACTATTTACAATAGCCACACATGGAAGCAACCTAAGTGTTCATCAACAGATGAATGGATAAAGAAGATGTGGCACGTATATACAATGGAATATTACTCAGCCATAAAAAGAAACGAAATTGAGTTATCTGTACTGAGGTGGATGACCTAGAGTCTGTCATAGAGAGTGAAGTAAGTCAGAAAGAGAAAAACAAATACCATATGCTAACACATATATATGGAATCTAGAAAAAAAATGGTTCTGAAGAGCCTAGGGGCAGGACAGGAATAAATACGCAGACATAGAGAATGGGGTTGAGGACACGTGGAGGGGGAAGGGTAATCTGGGACGAAGTGAGAGAGTAGCATGGACATATATACACTACCAAATGTAAAATAGACAGCTAATGGGAAGCAGCCACATAACATAGGGAGATCAGCTCGGTGCTTTGTGACCACCTAGAGGGGTGGGATAGGGAGGGTGGGAGGGAGACGCAAGAGGGAGGGGATATGGGGATATATGTAAATGTATAGCTGATTCACTTTGTTATAAAGCAGAAACTAACACACTCTTGTAAAGCAATTATACTACAATAAAGATGTTAAAAAAAAAAGAGATGAGAGACAAAAAGGAACAACAAGCTTACTGCATATTTGAAAGTTGCTTATCTTAAAAGTTCTTATTTCAAAAAGAAAATAAAATTTTGTAACTCTGTATGATGACAGATGTTAATTAGACTTATTTGGTGGTCATTTTGTAATACATACAAATACCAAATCATTATGTTGTACATTCAATTTGAAAAAAGAAAGCTTATTAGAAAAAATAGTGGATGAAAACTTTTTTAAACAGGGGAAAGAAAAAGACAGCCAGATCCAAGAAGCCCAAAGAGTATCAAATAAGAAAAATTAACTGGGTTTAATGTGTTAGGTAGGAAATTCTAAGGATAGAATCATTTAATAAATAGTTTCTGGCAAGATATTAATAAGTGATCTTTGTTAACAAAAACATCAAAGAAAGCATAGGTATACACTATAGGTCATGAAAGTTTTTTTCTCACTTTTAAAGTGAATGATCAAGAGAGACAACAAGATACCTGAGACAAATATAAAAGAAAGACACTTCAGAGAAAGCACTCTGTATATTTTAACTATCAAAATCAGTGGTTGCCAGGGCATGGAGTGAGAACAGGTATTGACTACAAATGGGCACATAATTTTTTTAGAGGTGATGAAAATGTTTTATACCATGATTTTGTTGATGGTTACCTGATTGTACACTTTTGCCAGAACTCATCGAACTAGTCATTTTAAAAGCAAAAATTGTACTGTATATAAATTATATCTTACAAATTTGAAAAAAAATCACAAAGGGGTTCCCTACAATTAACTTTCATTGCTTCATTCTCCAATTCTTGGCCCCAAACACTTTTGAGATTTGTCACTTCTTATGTCCCACAAGACCACATTCAATCTGCTACTATTTCTTTAGGAAGCTGATATCACCTAAATTATTTCTTTAGTTTTTCCAAAAGAATCTCTGCAGGGTAGGAGTTTCAGCCATCCTTCACAAGAAAGCTATTATTGTGAGGATTTCATTTGTAGTTATTGCATAAAGGCAAGTCAGACTTGTCCAAAGTCTATTACAGCTATGTAAGATTATAGAAAAGAAAGACAGTTATCAAATGAGCAAAACAATGAATTGGGTCAAAACAAACTGCTATGAGACAAATTTTATTTGGTAACTAGTAAAGGGTTTCTGAATATACTGTGTAAAGAAGAGTTCTAAAAATATTTTTAATAAAGGAAGAAGCATTTAATTTTAATTATATAGGCTCCAGAGATGACTATGATTATTATAATGATAACTTTTTGTATATGTCTTCATAGGAAGTCAGTTTTCTTACTACACAATATTTTAATTAGTTTGTAATGCTCTCATAAAATACCCCTTAGACTCTAACAATACCAAAAGATAGTAGAATAACACCAGAGAGTAGAAAACAATAACAGAAAACAGTAGAAAATGTAGTTATCTTGCACTAATAGAAAATTGAATTTTAATTAGTCACATGATTTGGGGACAATGTAATTAAGCTTTATGAAGCTCCGTTTTCTCATGTATAGCATAAAGCTAAGAACATCTCTTTTATGAAGTTGTTGTGAAGACCATTTGAAATAACATAAGAAAATCACCAACTACTTTATCTGGCAATGAAGAGAATCTTAATAAATGGTATTTAATATAATCATTTTTATTTACATATGTGAGATAAAATTTTCTTTAATCATTTATATTTTCTCCAACAGTTGATTTATCCTTGCTTTAGCAAATTTATACAATCAATTTAGGTAGAGCCAAACAAACAAAAAATTACAATTAGTGGCTAGAGATGGAAAGTACTCATGATTAATAAACAAATCTCAGGGTCGCACTGATTCTGACAAATTGCAAATAATGTGAGCACAGCTGTTGCAGAGCCAGAGTATATGTGCATGTGTGCAGGATGAAACAGTGGGAGACTTGATTATCAGCTGCAAGGTGTTGCTATAGCTCTCCTACTCCCTCATCAACAAAGGGTATCATATAATCTTAATATTTGACAACATCTTATTAATGTAATAGTTTGACTTACATTCAAAATTGTAGCTAGGTCTCTTCATAATAGCAGTCCGTTTTTATAGATAAAAAGCTAAGGGTTACAAGACATTCTCCCTCTTTGTCCTATTCCCTGACCAAAAGAGAAGATCAATGTTCAGATGCAAATGATTCTTATAGATGTTGTTCCTCTCTTTCTGCTCAATATCCATATTAATTGTGAGACAAAATATTGTTTTCAAACTGGAGATACAAACATTCAATATGGAAATAATTTTTTATTTGTCACTTGAATATATTTTTGTAAAGGTATCATACATACATGGCACTTTGGGATGTGTCTTCCCAACAGAGAGAACCAGATGTTAATGCTGAGAATCCAGATACACTATTCAAATAGGCTATGTTAGGGGGTGGGTAATATAATGATAAATAGAAAGTTGTTAGAAAAACAATTTGATATAGAATTTTTTTAAATTAGGTCATTATATGCCCCAACAAAGGAATATAGTAAATGATAGGGAATCCACATATATATAGTACCCAAATAATGTCAGAGAAATCTTGCATAAAAAGAAAAGCATAGAAGCAAAAACATTACTAGTGATGGAGATTGACAAAGCAAGTCGCCTTCCCAATTAGAGAAGTAGAAACAAAACAAAACAAGACAAAACAAGGCAGACAATCAAAAACAGGGTCAGATTCAATCATTAACTTATACAAAGAATTCTACTTATCAAATCTGGGATATAACTTAGAATCTAGGTCTGAAACAAAGTTAAAGAGCATATATCAGACATTGATCACAAGATCAGGGTGAGATGAACAACAAGGGTGGTGATGCAAAATCCAAAAACATGGGCTTAGGCACTTTAGTTTCTCTTCATAAATTTTTTAACCATAGAAGAGTTGTTCTCAATATTCACTATGCCTAAGAAGTATCTGTGGTACTTCATAAAGATACAGATTTCTGGGCATCATGTACAGAAATTCTAATTCAGTAGGTCTGAAGTAGACTCAGAAATTTGTTTTAGATTAACATTAAAGGGTTTTCCATGCAAGCTGTCCCAGAAACTTCCTTTAAAACCATCATTTAGAAGCTGGGGTATGTCTAAGCCATAAATTATTTAGTCTCAAAGTTGGGCAGAAGAATTGAGCTTAAAAAGGGAAAGAGACAGTGACAGAAACAAGAGGAAATCAAAAAGGAAAGAAACACTGCCTGCAAATCATTCCTCAGTTCCTGGTATTGTTGAAAGACATAACCACACACATGACAATATTTGGTCTCATAGAGTTAAGCTCTTATATTTTTGCCACTGAATATTTTAAAGAGATTATCACATTTCAGTGTACTTCTATCTGATAATACTCTTTAAAAAAATAATTAATATTTTAATTTTTAGAGAAAACTTGTAGCTGATATACCCATCAATCTTGCTACTGATACATTTACATATTTATAGTCACTTTCTAAACGGAATTTGTTTTATGTGTCCATTTCCAAAACGGAAAACTTCAGCTGAACTTCCTATTAACTGGAATGACAGACAAAATAAAAAATTCTTTCTATCTATCTATCTATCTATCTACCTACCTACCTACCTATCATCTATTGTGTAGAATTGAGTTTGAGAAAGTTAACCCTTGGTAAATCATTCATGTGATAATTATATGCCAGAGACTTTTAAAAACTGCTAACCTCATATTCTTTAATTCTTGTGTGAGTCCTATTAGATGTTTATTATTATTATCACCTTTATTGAACAGAGAAGTTTCAGTACCTTGGTCAAGATCACATACCTATTAAGTGTTAATACCTGAATTTCTACCTGAACAAGAAAGTATGGGCTTTTATGCTACATGAACAATAAAAAAGGGAGTGAATTAAGCTTAAAAAGCTTCATGAACATTTTGTATTTAAAAAGGAAACAAACAGATGAATGAACATGACAAATGCTTGTTTAGTATGAGTAGATGTAGTATTTAATTTTCAAGATAATGTTATAATTATTTACTTAAAAAGTCAGTGAGGGGCTTCCCTGGTGGTGCAGTTGTTGAGAGTCTGCCTGCCGATGCAGGGGACACGGGTTCGGGCCCTGGTCCGGGAAGATCCCACATGCCGTGGAGCGGCTGGGCCCGTAAGCCATGGCCGCTGAGCCTGCACATCCGGAGCCTGTGCTCCGCAACGGGAGAGGCCACAACAGTGAGAGGCCCGCGTACCGCAAAAAAAAAAAAAAAAAAAAAAAAAGTCAGTGAGAAGATGCCAAAAAAACAAGGAAAGGTATTATTTTGGAACTAAGAAAGAAGGAAAAAAGAGTATAACATTTGTATATTAGCAAAAAAGGGACATAGTTCTGAACTATGTATTTACCCTACACAAATTATTTTCCTCTTCTCTCAGCATCATTACCTAAAATTATACATACACCAAATTACACAGAAGAAAAATGCCAAAGAACAAAACAGTTTTGTTCAGAAAAATGTATCATTTAAAACTATTTGTTTTATATAAAACTTACAATCAAAATAAGCTGTCTAGGGTCAATAATATTTGCCAAGTATCCTTCATGATATGAGAAGCAAGTGCCAGTAATTTTTCATTCAGTACAATAATCAAATATAAAGGGAATTAACATTATCAATGGAAAAATATAAAATCACTATATAATCAGCAATCAGGCAGCTTCCTTCTAGGCTTAGTAATCACAACCAGATGCATGATTCATTGAGATAATTAGGAAACACAATTTAAATATTTTAGAGACCCAGAATTTTTGTTCTTGAGTCCCAAGAATTTATGGGACTCAGAGGCTCAAATAAAACAATGAGGGAGATTTGTGACTGTCCGTATCTATACTAGTGGATAGAGTAGCCACAGGTGGTAAGCCAGATGATTACACATAAACACTGTCTAGCATTTTGAAAAAGGAAAAATGCATCAATAATTAGAAGCACTATAGGTGAGTAGCTCCGTGCCAGACTAACAGTGGGGGGTTGCTAGTACAAGGTGATTGCTGCTGGTGGTATAAAGTCCTATGATAGACTATAGAATGCATAGCAGCAAACTGAATGTTGGAAAAGATGCCAAATTTTGCATTACAGTGTCACTTTATTTCTGAAACATAACATATATCAAAATGGAAGAAACGTCATTCACTTGTGTACGACTGATAGGGGGGGATTATTAAAATTACATAATTTTCCTAATAAGAAGCTTGGAAACAATATAATCCTTTATGCTCATTTTCAGACTGTGAAAAGTTCCAGTAGGATATAGTACCACATTGTAGATCAGAAGATATGGAAGCCACAGCTCTGAGACCAGAAACCATCTTTCCCAACAGCAAGGTCAATGTTTCTTTGTTTCCATGTAATGTTTCCATGTATTGTCACTGATGTTCTTATGTGAATTGTGTCCTAGATTTATTCATGTCACAAATATTTTTTGAGAAAATCATGTGTCAAACACTGCAAGGCACAACATTTCTATTTAGGGCAAAAAAGTGTTCCAGGGTATTTAGTTTCTGAGGGTCCAGAGGAATCATTTCTTTCCCTCGGTGGTGACATCAGCAGCAAGAAATTGCAAACAGATGTGTTGCTTTGATATTTAGATCAAAATGTATCATAATGTCATTTACCTGAGTTACTGTTAGGAATGAAGCCTGCCAGATTATCCACTACTATGCATTATGGGGTTACTTATTTTCTTGCTTCTCTGTACAAATTCTTATCAGAATCCATCTCTCAACCCTTCATACTTTCACAGACTCTTCCTTTCCGTTTGGAACTGAGGTTTATATAGGAACACCCACTCTTATCATAGACATCTTCTCTTAGTGTTTCCTTCCAATTTTTGCTTTGAGGAGAAACTAGTTCTTCCTGAGAATTTTGTTCCTTCTGATGCATTCTCAAGGTGAGCGTCTTAATTTTCTACTGTGAATCATGTGCCCTACATGGAAGAAGGTTAGTTGAATTTTTCATTCCCCACTTCTGTATAGCATTCACCTCTTATGATGATAGCAAGTTGGGGGAGGGGTCACAGAAATAACTACTGAAACACGAAGTTATTGAAATATACTATTTCAAAGGAATCTTTCTTAGGACTTTGAAAACTATATTATGGAATATTATATTCCATATAATATTATTGTATTATTATTTTTGACTGATGGATGTTGAAGAAATGGATACAGAAGGTTAGAAGAATGGCTAAATAGTTAGGTGGTACAGAAACATTGAATAAACTCTTCTGTGATTTCTTGGAAAGCAGTTCATGTACCTAATGAAATCTTAGCTCTATGAAGAAGGTTAAAGACAAAATATTAGTAAAGATATGAGTTATTATGAGCTATTTGTGTCTACAAAAAAAGGGGCAAGAATAGAAAGCAGTTGCTGATTTACAAACAGAAAAGGAGGCAGTTTGGAAAAAAAAAAAAAAAAACAGCCTAGTAATTTGGGGACTTACAGGATTGGAACAGGCAACCATCTCCTCCTGCAAAGTAAAAGATAAATGTGAAAAGCCATTTGAGCAATGCTGTATGAGTATGACTCAGTGCTGGAATGAACCAAAATGTGACCATGATTTATACTGGGACTACATCTGAATTGAATAAGGTGTCCCTAAGTAGGTATCTGCAAAGTTTATACTTTCAACTGAGTGAAATTGCTCAGGAAAAAAGCAATTTCAGAGATGGCTGTCTCACCAAAACCTGATCATGTCCACGTAACTGCAATTAAGTTGAGAGAGCAAGAGCAGAGTGAAACAAAAATAAAAAGACAATTATTGGGCTTCCCTGGTGGTGCAGTGGTTGAGAGTCCGCCTGCCGATGCAGGGGACACGGGTTCGTGCCCTGGTCCAGGAGGATCCCACATGCCGCGGAGCGGCTGGGCCCGTGAGCCGTGGCCGCTGAGCCTGCACGTCCGGAGCCTGTGTTCCACAAAGGGAGAGGCCACAACAGTGAGAGGCCGCGTACCGCAAAAAAACAGAACAAAACAAAACAATTATCTATCTACCTAACTATCTGCATATTTGAAAAGAGTGAACCTTAACGTGTACAAATTAAGAAAAATAATGAACAAGTGAAGGGGATCCCAACATGGAATATAGACTATAGCAAAATAACCTAACTGTATTACAAAATTCTGACATAAACATCGAAATTGATGGGCAAAAATGATACTGCACTAACTGTAGACGCTAAGACTAAACACAAAATGAAATATACATAAACACTGAACTCTAGGTGGTAAGTTCTTTCCTATGTGGATATGGGTTAACAATTCTAAAACCACTAAACATGCATATTGGAATTGAAGAAATAAGTGAATGAATGACAGATGGTAGAATCCAAATTTCTCACTATTTGAAGGGGAGGTTATAGATAAGCAAGGGGCAACAGCTGGAATGAAGCATGTTTTACTGTATAAATTTCAGAAACCTCAGCATGAGCTCATATTTAGCTCAGTATACATACAAATATATGGAGAGGTAGATTAGCATATACAAATAAATATCCTAGCTCTGTTGGCTAAAGGGCCTAAAAGTACTGATACCCTGGTAACAACAGCACATCAGTTCCCAGATCTTGGCTTCTAATGACATTTATCAATAAAAGGAATATAGACTCCTTGGTGAAATAGCAGATTTTATGGTTAAGGTAAGGAATGTAAAAAATGGGCCTGGAGCATCTTGCAATAAAGAAGTAAAGAAATGGTAACAAAACAAATAAAAGCAAAATATATTACAATAATGGGGTATAACAATCACAAGAACTAACTGAGAGCTCTAAATCTGGAACAATTTGAGCAACAAAGAAAATTATATAGTATTAAATTATAACCTAAAGTATAAGATAAATATTCTTTAGTTCATACTGATATAAATGACTAATTGAATAAATAAATAAATAAGGAAAAAATGACAAATTTCCAGCAGAAAAGAATTCTGAAAATTTTCTGAAGTTACTAACCTTCCAGGAGGTGGAGCATAACTCCCCATCGCTTAAGTGTCAGATAAGCAAAGTTACTTTCTTCTAAAAGAGCTTTACAATTGAGTAACCTGACAAACACTATCCCAGCCACGTAATAAAGGTCAACACCAGCAGTGATGTTATGTTGATAGCATAGCAGATACCCTTGATGTGAATTAATGAGAATGGAACTTAACCTCTGTGGTCTTCATCCCCAAACCATAGCCACTGCATAACAATAGAAAAATATCAGATCAACCCAAAGTGAATGGCATTCTATAAAATACCTGACAAGTACTCCTGAAAATGGTCAAGGTTATCAAACGAAAGGGAGGTCTGGGATTTCCCTGGCAGTTCAGTGGTTAAGACTCTGCGCTTCCATTGCTGCGGGCATGGATTCCATCCCTTGTCAGGGAACTAAGATCCCGCAAAAAAAAAAAAAAAAAAAAAAGTAAGGGAAGTCTGAAAAACTCCACCCTTTAAAGAATCCTAAGGAAACATGACAACTAATATAATGTGTACCCTGGATGATATTCTGGAACAGCAAAATGACATTAGGTAGAAACTAAGGAAATACAAATAAAGGTTGAACTTTAGATAACAATGACACATCAATACTGGTTCATTAGTTGTGGCAAATGCCCCACAGTAATAAGGAAATCTGACCATGTGTATATAAGAACTCTCTACAATATTCTTCCAACTTGCCTGTAAATCTAAAACAATTTTAAAATAAAGGTTTATTACATGTTAAAAAAACAAAACAAAAATAACTATGAATTTGAATGAAGACACAGAGAACTTACAAGAGTTCCAGGTTTACCATTCTAAAACAAATAGGTCAATGTATACAGTTTTTAAAATACTACTTTTTAACCAATCAAAACTAACATGGAAAAAATTAAACACAAAAATAAGCTGGTTTGATTTGTGTGTTTTGTTATGTATCTCTTAAAAGTTTACTCATTTGCATTAGGCACATGAGAGCACCACAATAATAGGAAAGAGATCACTTAATCAATAGCACATCAATATATTTACAGTTGGGCTTCCATGGTGGCGCAGTGGTTGAGAGTCCGCCTGCCGATGAAGGGGACGCGGGTTCATGCCCCAGTCTGGGAAGAGCCCACATGCCGCGGAGCGGCTGGGCCTGTGAGCCATGGCCGCTGAGCCTGCGTGTCCAGAGCCTCCGCAACAGGAGAGGCCACAACAGTGAGAGGCCCAAGTACCGCAAAAAAAAAAAAAAAAAATATATATATATATATATATATATATATATATATATTTACAATTATGCCGTGGTCACTAAGTTTAGAAGGTAATGAGACATTCTCCGTTATTGCAATTATAGTTCATTTGTAATAGCTATACCATTTAGGGAAACTTTGTTTCCCATTTAATGGTTTAATGATGAATAAATACTAACAGAAAGCAAATCTAGAACACAGAGGCTGCCAATATAGCATTCAATGCATGAGAAGTTTTTCCCCCTTCACTGCATTTACCTTACTATTTATCTGAAATCTTCTAGGGGAAAGGTTTTCAAGTGGATTCTTAAGATACAGGCTGACACTGTTTGCAAGATCTCAATGCTACTGCCTGTAAAATTGTATACACAAACTGGTGGAAGTAATAGCCATATAACTGCCATGCTGTTTATGAGAGGAGGTTAAGGAGCTGGCCATTGAGGAAATACAGAGAAGAGAAGCCATGAGCCAAACACTTTGAATGATAATTTCTAGAAAAGAAGTGACCTTTAAAATTAACTATATTAGGGATTATGTAAGGTATTCAAACAGTATATCATATCTTCTGACCCTGCAAACACATTTTGGGGGGGTCATGTAAAACTCAGAATACAGATAAAGGTAAAGGCTATGTACTTTCTATTTATTCTAATTTTTATTGCATTATTCCTATATACCCTGTATAAAAAAAGCATTTCTCTACCCATGCAGTGTTCAAAATAATGAGATTCTGGAGAGAGGAATATCTTGTATATTCTTGCTGAGCCTACAATTCAGGCCATACTCCAATAGCTGCTGGTTCAGCATGATTCCACCCTTAAGGATAAGAAACTTGTGAAGCAGGCTTCACTGGGTTATATATCTTTTGCTTGGGGAAAGAAAAAAAAAAAGGACAGATTGTCCTTGGGAGTTATACTCTTGCCTATACACTAGGATGGGTTCTTAGCCATTGGATACTGAATTTGTAACAGTCATATTTACAATAATAGTGCATATTATGTCTCAAGCTCATTTAATACGACATCTTCATGTCTTGATAAGGCATGTGTTACTATTTTTTCTATTTGCAAAAGATGAAACTGATGCACAGAGAGTTTAAAGTAATTATCCACAGTTACTCAACTATGAAGTGGCTGGGCACATATTAAAATCCTATGAGCCTGATTTAACAGTCCATGCTCATAAATCTTATAATCATTAACATTAAAAAATTCTAAATATTTTGTTATGAATAGTTAAGTTGTATTCCTGGCAACTAAAAGATTTCTACTACCTCTCTGACTTCAAACAAATGAAACAAAATAATAAACCATGGCTACCAGGGACAAAATCATTAGTACACTGAGATCAGTTTAGTGTAAAATTTTTACCACCTTCAGGACTAATGTAGCACCAAGAAGACAGGACATCTGGAGAACTTAGGTGAATGTAGATCTGGTACAGAGACCTAACTGTCAAGTCTGATGATTCAGCCCAACATCACAGGATTCAGAATGGAACTATTTCAACGCTTTGTCATGCAAGGGTGAAACAATTTACATTAGGAGAGGGAAGCACAAAAAGTTTAATTTTAGTGTAATCATCATCAACATCATCAACATCATTTAGTGTTTGATTCCCTTCTCTGGTCCTCCAGCTTGTATGCACTTGTACTTCCCTCCCTTCTTCAGAGGCACAATACTTACATGGTCTATATTTTTCCTAAACTGTATGAGTATTTATATCAAGCATATGATATAAAACAAAGGCCTGAATGAACATTTAGCTACCAACTATTGTGAGAGGAAAGATACTCAGATGTCTTTCTGTTAAAACACAAGTTGATTCCCCAGATCTGCTCAAAATAACAAATGACAAGGCTGAAATCCATGTGAAACTGAGCCCTGTGAGGCCTTCCTGGTGACAAGATCCCTCTTTGCCCCCTGTTTCTTGCTTGTAGGAAAAAGACTTTAGTCTCTTAGGCGTTTCCTGAGTTCCAAAGAGCAGACTCCAGCAGTTATTAATTAGAGAAGTGATGAAATGAAGAAACAAAGGAAAAGTAATTAAGCAAGATAGCTTGAACAATAAATAGTTCAGCGATAAAATAGAGTCCTGGTTCCGCCTCAAGGGATATACATAACAATCTGACTCCTATCTTTGAGCTGTTCTGTAGAAATTAAGACCCACCAGGTGGAGGATGGTGACTACGTGCTGACCACAAGCACATAGACCCTAGATTGGTTGAAACCAGAAGGTTGATGATTAAGATTACTAAAACACCACCCTGTTAACTCACCATCAACCAATCAGAAGAAAGTCATGCACCCTTCAACCCTCACCCTTAATGCTACCTTTAAAAACCCTTCTCTAAAAGCCATCAAGGAGTTTGAGTCTTCTGAGCACGAGCTGCTCATTCTCTTTGCTTGGCACCCTGCAAATAAAAGCTGTACTTTCCTTCATCACAACCTGGTGTCAGTAGATTGGTTTTGCTGCACTGTAGGTGAGCAGATCTAAATTTGTTTCAGTAACCTGCACACTGTATCTCTGGTAAGAAGCATACATTGGCCGTGATTAAATGTGAAAGAGTCCTTACTCTTCTCTCTTCATCTGGTATGTATTAGCAGATGGCAAAACTGTGAGCTGTCTTCAACTTGTAAATTGAGTTGAGTTTGGCCAAGACAGCTCAACATTTCTCTGAGCTTGACTAAACTTTACACTACATTTTTACTGACTCTAGGCCCCTGACCGCCTTTTCTTATATACTTTTTTTTTTTTTTTTTTTTTTTTTTTTGCAGTATGCGGGCCTCTCACTGTTGTGGCCTCTCCCATTGAGGAGCACAGGCTTCGGATGCGCAGGCTCAGTGGCCATGGCTCACGGGCCTAGCCGCTCCGCGGCATGTGGGATCTTCCCAAACCGGGGCACGAACCCGCATCCCCTGCATCGGCAGGTGGACTCTCAACCACTGCGCCACCAGGGAAGCCCTTCTTATATACTTTTGAAAATTTGCAATTGTAAATTCTTTCTCTGTCCCTTTGAGATGTAAATCTTCTCTCAAACTCTTGCCAGTTTTACAACCCAGGAATATCTTTCTCAAGGAACTGGGAGCCATCTCTTTACAATGTAATCATTAGGAAAAATAGTGTTCCAGTCTCTAGGTCTCTATGCCAATTAGCAAACACACATGGTCTAATCTCATTGACCAACCTCACCCCTAATATCCTCTCGTACATTTGCACTAGCTGACTCCAACACTTAAAAATTTTAGTCCCTTCTGTTTCATTGGAGTTAAGTTCAATCCCTCTCCCTTATTGCAATAGTCTTGAGTAAAGTTTTTCCTCCTGTTTAACTTGTCTGGTGCAAATTTTTTTGATAGATTTTGTTACAAATGCATAATATTTAGATAAGTGATTTATGGATAGCTTAATCTAAATACATTTCCCATATTATTATTCTTTCTTTTTTGACAAATGACTCTTCTTTAAAATCTTTAGTGGACATCCTCAAATTCTAAACTATTTAAAATATATTTTTAATAACCATTTTAAATGTGTTTTTATTTGTTTGTTGTTGTTTCTCTCTTTATATATTCATCATATATCTATCACAAAAAATTAGGAGAATATAAAAAACACACAAAACCCTGTTTTTATTTCTTTCTTTGTCAGTGTTGAGGTTACTGAGTCACAGACTACGTTCTTAAGCAGGAAGTTGTACATTCAGCTGCAAGCAAAAGTACACCTCATTCAAATTCCTCTAACCCACAGAGGCTTTTGTTAGTCATGCTGAAGTCCAGAAATAAGCCTTTTTAGGGCTTTTGACTGCTCAAAGACTTTATTAACACATCATCTTCCTGTTTTCCTTCTTAACTGCTCTGGCATGTGTTTCTGTTCTGATGGCTATGACATGACTTATGTCAATTCAGTTATTATATCCATATTTGAAAAGTAGAAGTGCAAGGTACAGCAATAAATGTTGAAGGGTTGAAGGAGTCCTTACAGTAAGTTTCTCCCTTTAGTAAACTTTTCTGGAAGTTAAGAGCAACTTCAGTTTACATCTTATTAGCCAGAACTAGGCCAAAAGACAAGCCTTAGCTACAAGGTATTCTAAGAAGTAAGTCTATTTGTTCAATATCTATGGTAGATGAAGTTAAGAGAGAAAGACTGTGATGGACTTTGGAGTAGTCAATACACAAAGTCAGCTTTAATACTTTTATTTGTGTTTTATCACTTATGTGATATAATCTACATTAAAGTATGCATGTTTAATTTAATTTATTTGTGTGTATGTTTATCTCTCTCCTTCCCTCCCTCTCTCTCTCTCTCACTCACACACACACAATCACAATCACAAGTAAGCATCACTTTTCTATAGTGGCAATACTCTAGGAAGAGTATGTACAAAGCACTTGAAGAGGAAGAAAGGATTCATTCTTCCCAGACAAGACAGAAAGCGCCTGAAAGGAAAGGTCATATTTGACTAGGCCTTGGAGGAGACACGTTCAGGAGCTGCAGAGAGAAGGGCAGATTAAAGGACATTGCAAGAAGGAGAATAGTGTATGATATGTTCTGGGAGACGTAAGTAATTTAAGCTTTCCAGAGGTGACATGTTTCACACTTTTTAATGTAACACTTTTTAGAAGTGAGTCTTTTTTGTTTTTTTTGTTTTTTGTATTTTAATTCATCTAATGAGCCCTTGGCAAGATGAGGATGCAAAGAAGCAAATAGTACTGAGCTTTACCCTCAAGGAATTTGTAGTTTCACTGTAAAGTTATGGCAGTAATTGTCTGTGAAACAAAACGGATATTTTGAAATTTTACTTAAGTGACCTCTGGTTAAAAAATATACAATCGTCATTGAGAAAATTATCCTAATGATAGTCTATACTAATTATTTTGTAACAAGGTAACAGAATGTTGTAATCTCCAGGTATCTTTTAAAAGAGTTGTTTGAAAAGGGATTTAGGATCATAAGATGTTAAAATTGTATGTGGTATTTTTGTATGCATGGATAAACTCAGTCTTGTTGTTGTCCTTTATTTTCCAGATCTATTAAGATATAATTGACATAGAGCACTGTTTAAGTTTAAGGTGCACAGCATAATGACTTGATTTACCTACATCATGAAATGGTTATGAATGTGCATATTTCTAATATACATTTTGAGGCATTTTCACAAATGTATGCACTCATGTAACCATCACTCAGTAAAGACATATAACATTCCATCACCACAGAAAGTTCCCTCAGGCTTTTATGCAGCAAATCCCCCTAACTGGTTACTCCAGTCTACAGCTGATTTGACTTTTATCATTACAGATAATTTTTTTCTGTTCTAGAAAGTCAAATGCATAGAATCATATAGTATGTACTCTTTTGTGTCTCACTACTTTTACTATGGTGATCTTGAGATCCTCCCCATAAAGTTAGAATATTAGTATTTGGTGACTTTTTATTGCCCAACAGTATCCTTTTGAAAGAATTGTCCCAACCTGTTTACCCATGAATTCATAGGTGGATATATTGGTCATTTTCAGTATACAGTTACCATGAGTAAATTTGCTATCAATACTCATACATGAGTCTGGTAAATATCTAGGACTTGGAATTGCTATGTTATAGGTTAAGGACATTTTAGTTTTATAAATAACTTCCAAGCTGTTTTCCAAACTGGTTGCACTGTTTACTCTCCCTTACATAGGGCACCAAAAGCTTAGTTGTACACATCATAATCAACTCTTGGTATTTCAGACCTTTAAACTTTAGGCATTTTAGAACATATGTGATATATCTCATTGTGCTTTTCTTTTTTTTAACATCTTTATTGGAGTATAATTGCTTTACAATGTTGTGTTAGTTTCTGCTGTATAACAAAGTGAATCAGCTATACGTACACATATATCCCCATATTCCCTTCCTCTTGCATCTTCCTCCCACCTTCCTTATCCCACCCCTCTAGGTGGTCACATAGCACAGAGCTGATCTCCCTGTGCGATGCAGCTGCTTCCCACTAGCTATCTATTTTACATTTGGTAATATATATAAGTCCATGCCACTCTCTCACTTCGTCCCAGCTTACCCTTTCCCTGCCCATGTCCTCAAGTCCATTCTCTACATCTGCACATTTATTCCTGTCCTGCCCCTAGGTTCTTCAGAACTTTTTTTTTTTTTTAGAGTCCATATATATGTGTTAGCATACGGTATTTGTTTTTCTCTTACTGACTTACTTCACTCTGACTCTAGGTCATCCATCTCACTACAAATAACTCAATTTTGTTTCTCTTTATGGCTGATTAATATTCCATTGTATAACTGTGCCACATCTTCTTTATCCATTCATCTGTCAATGAATGCTTAGGGTGCTTCCATGTCCTGGCTATTGTAAATAGTGCTGCAATGAATATTGTGGTACATGACTCTTTTTGAATTATGGTTTTCTCAGGATATATGCCCAGTAGAGGGATTGCTGGGTTACATGGTAGTTCTATTTTTAGTTTTCTAAGGAACCTCCATACTGTTCTTCAGAGTGGATGTATCAATTTACATTCCCAACAACAGAGCAAGAGGGTTCCCTTTTCTCCACACCCTCTCCAGCATTTATTGTTTGTAGGTTTTTTGATGATGGCCATTCTGACTGGTGTGAGGGGATACCTCATTGTGGTTTTGATATGCATTTCTCTAATGATTAGCAATGTTGAGCATCCTTTCATGTGTTTGTTGGCAATCTGGATATCTTCTTTGGAGAAATGTCTATTTAGGTCTTCTGCCCATTTTTGGATTGGGTTGTTGGTTGTTTTGATATTGAGCTGCATGACCTGCTTGTAAATTTTGGAGATTAATCCTTTGTCAGTTGCTTTGTTTGCAAATATTTTCTCTTATTTTGTGGTTTGTCTTTTCATCTTGTTTATGGTCTCCTTTGCTGTGAAAAAGGTTTTAAGTTTCATTAGGTCCCATTTGTTTATTTTTGTTTTTATTCCCATTTCTCTAGGAGGTGGGTCAAAAAGGATCTTGCTGTGACTTATGTCATAGAGTGTTCTGCCTATGTTTTCCTCTAAGAATTTGATAGTGTCTGGCCTTACATTTAGGTCTTTAATCCATTTTTTTTTTTTTTTTTTTTTTTTTTTTTGCGGTACGCGGGCCTCTCACTGTTGTGGCCTCTCTCATTGTGGAGCACAGGTTCTGGACGCACAGGCTCAGTGGCCATGGCTCATGGGCCCAGCCGCTCTGCAGCTTGTGGGATCTTCCTGGAGTGGGGCTTGAACCCATGTCCCCTGCATCGGCAGGCAGACTCTCAACTACTGCACCACCAGGGAAGCCCTTTAATCCATTCTGAGTTTATTTTTGTATATGGTGTTGGGAAGTGTTCTGCTTTCATTCTTTTACAGGTAGCTGTCCAGTTTTCCCAGCACCACTTATGGAAGAGGCTGTCTTTTCTCCATTGTATATTCTTGCCTCCTTTATCAAAGATAAGGTGACCATATGTACGTGGGTTTATCTCTGGGCTTTCTATCCTATTCCACTGATCTATATTTCTATTTTTGTGCCAGTACCATACTGTCTTGATTACTGTAGCTTTTTAGTATAGTCTGAAGTCAGGGAGCCTGATTCCTACAGCTCTGTTTTTCTTTCTCAAGATTGCTTTGGATATTCGGAGTTTTTTGTGTTTCTATACAAATTGTGAAATTTTTTTGTTCTATTTCTATTCTATATTCTATTCTAAATTTTCTATTTCTTCATGCCTCAGTCTTGGAAGATTGTATTTCTAGGAATTTATCCACTTCTTCTAGGTTGTCCAATTTGTTCATATATAATTATTCAGATTAGTCTCATATGTCCCTTTGTATTTCTGTGGTATCAGTTGTAATTTCTCCTCTTTTTTTTCTGATTTTATTTATTTGAGCCCTTCTCATTCTTTCATGGTTAGTCTAGCTAAGGGTGTGCCAATTTGTTTATCTTTTCAAAGAACCAGCTCTTAGTTTCATTGATCTTTTCTATTTTTTTTAGTCTCCATTTCATTTAGTTCCACTCTGATCTTTATTATTTCCTAGCATCTATTAATTCTGGGCTTTGTTTGTTCTTTTTCTAGTTCCTTTAGGTGTGATGTTACATTTAATAGAGTATTTTGAGAGTAGAAGATTTAATTTTGGTAAGTCCAATTTATTAATTTCCTATTACACTTAATGCTTTTTGAGTTCACTGTAAATATTTAAATACTTAAATGTTGTAAAAATGTTCTCCAAAGCTTTTTTAAAGATGTAGAATTTTAGCTTTTATCTTTAGGTCTATGATGCATTTATAATTAGTATTCCTGTATAGTGTGTGGTAGGACTTGAGGTGTTTTTTTTAAATAAGTATATCTAAATTTTCTTTACCATTTTTTAATATGACTGTATTTTCTTCATTCGATTATGTTGGATCAAATGTTTAAATTCAACTTGGTTAATATGTGTGGGCCAATTTCTGACTTTTCAATTCTATCCATTATCTTTATGTCTCTCTATTCCAATAGTATAACACCATAATTATTGTAGCTTTAGAGTTAGTTTTAACATCATTTAAGCTGAGATCTCTAACTTTGTTGTTATTTTAAGTGTTTTGATTTTTCATGTAAATTTAAAAATCAGCTTGTTGATTTCAGCCCACCTCCCAGAAAAATTCTGCTTAAGATTTTGAATGAGATTGTGTTGAATTTTTATGTTAATTTAAGGAAAATAAACTTCTAAACTATTGACTTTTCTGATGTATAGACATTTTGTAGCTCTCCATTTATTTATATATTCTTTAATTTCCCTCAGAAATATTTTATAATTTTATTGTAATGATATTACACTGATTTTGCTAAGTATATTCTTGAGCATTTTTATGTTATTGTATTTTTATTTTTTAAATTTATTTTTTCAATTGTTTGTTGCTGGTGTAGAAAAATATATTTTTTGTACATTGACCTTGCCTCTATTACTCAACTAAATTTTATTATTTTGCTAGTAGTTTATTATTTCTTATCATTATGGAATTTATTTATTTATTTATTAATGTTTTTATGTTTTTATCTTGTTTCATGGGCTGTGATATTGAGTACGATATTGAGTATAAGTGGTAAAATCAGACTTTTTTTTCCAGAATTTAGGAAAAAAGCATTTAGGCTCTCACCATTATGTGTGCCATTAGCTGTAGCATTTTTGTAGATGCATTTTATCAGGTTAGAGAAAAAAAATTTTTTTTTTTTGATTCTGAAGCATTTATTGCCCTGATGGCACAGGGTGTTCACTGGGCAGCTTGGCTGCAGCCCAACTCCTCCCCTCCCCCCATGTGCTTTTACACACGTGTGTAAAGGAGACCCTTTTATTGCAAAGAGATTTTCAGTCTCTTGGGCAATAGGACCGGGGTTTTCTGGGGCCTCAGTCTTGGGCACTGGCTTTCAGAGCGGCTTTGTACTTCCCTGTCATTTCCTTGGGCAATGGCACCAGGGCCAGGCAGGGCACCTGCCCCTCCACGTCACAGATGCACTCCCAGAGGCAATAATTTTGCGGGCCAAAGTGGGCTGAGAAAGCTGTTTTTTCTCCTGCTCTTCTTTCTCAAGGGTTTCCTCATTCTTCCCCAGAATCTTTTTGATGTGCTCCACGATCTCCTTATTGCCCTTGGTCTCCTAGTTAGCAGAGAGTTTTTACCACAGAGGGATGTGGAATTGTGCCAAATACATTCTCTCTTTTGATTAAATGTTCATATGATTTTTTTCCTTTATCTTATACATGTGATTTCTATTTTGTTTTTCTAAAGTTTTCACAAATTTTCATTCCTAAGAGGAACACTACTTTTTCATGATACATTACTCTTTTTGATATATATTATTGTTTTGTTAATATTTTGTTGAAAATTTTTGTATTTGTGTCTTTTGTAGATAATGTTCTGAATTCATCTTTATTCTTATGCGCTTGTCATCCACTGGTTACAGTATGACCCTGAACTTATATTATTATTTCTAACATGTTCCATCCCTTGTGTTTCTGTTCTGTCCTCCTCTGAAATTATTTAAGATTAGGGTCAGTGCTTTACTTTTCAAAGACAGATTTTTTCAAATTAGATATCCATCAAATGCATACAATTGGACGAGTTTTATTATTCCTTGGTCAATACCATGCATTAATATATCTTAAGTAATTTCTTTCTAACTGATGGGTGAAAGATTAGACAACATATTTAAACATATGCAAGATTAACACTTTTTATATATGTTTATTGTCTTCTGTGCTTCTATTTTATTATTTTCAATCCTTTGCTTATTTTTATTGTGCTAATTATGATTTTTATAATTGTAATATAGAAACTTTGTATTCATATAGCCATATATCTTTTATCATGTATCCTACTAATATTCTCCATAAATCTGTATGTAATATTTCACTTAATGCTATGTTTAGGAAAAAAGAAATTTCAAATTTATTTGTCAAACATGTCAATGTTACTAAAATTATTTTTGTAAAATTTAAGTCCTTTTAAAAAGACTTTAAAAAAATAATATTGTAATATTTAAATATTTCATTTATTTGTGCATTATAGATTTGTACTATACACATGTATTCATGTTTATATTGAATCTATTTACTTATGCTAAATATAAATATGTATTCACATTTATCTCGATTAATTTTAGAAGTAGTGAGACTATTGACAGCACTGAATATACTATAGAAATTTATAATTTTCACCTTAATTCCAAATATCTTAACTCCTTGCAAGTTTCTTATTCTTTTATATTTTTCTGAGACTTGTAGAGTATTCACTGTCTCTGTTCCTAAGAAAACCAAACATTCTACGACTCTTTCATCAGAATAGGGACTGGATCATTGTTATTTTAGTGTCTTATTATTTCTAGGACATGCTCAGAAGACTAAGTGCTTAGTAATTATTAGCTAAGCTGCTTGATTTTTCTTAGGGATAAATTTTTATCCCATACAGAGAATCAAAATTTATTTTATTTGGTGCAGGTCTCAATGGCATTTCTGACTAATCTAATAAAACTACATATTTTATGCTAAAGCATGTTCACTTTGTAAACTTAAGCACATTTAGTGAGACTCATTTTATGACATTTAATGAAGAAATCATTTTAAAATTTACCTTTAGAAAATTCATCTTATATAGTCTTGACCAGTCTTACTTTCACTTACCTCATATCTTGGGAAGAGCATATCATACATAAGTAGATATACACACACAGACAGCCTACTAAGGAGAAAATATGTTGCAATTTTAAAATAAAAATTTGAAGATTATTTTTAAAACTTTGAAATTATGGTACTAATTAAGGTCTGCTTTTGTAAAAAGGCAGAAAAGAATTTTTTTTGCAAAAGGAGTTCAGTATACTGGACATTTTATGAATTGATTAAAATATATGTCTGTGTGTGTATATTGTTTCTCATGATTTATTTATAATATTACTTGGAAATAAATTAAATTTGGGGAAGTTGCTTCAGGACAAGAATTTAGGGTTAGAATCTTTTAATTTTTTTTTCAAGTTGGAGACAATTATAAGTTACAGATGTTTATAAAATTGAAGAAAATTGTCTAATGTATGACAAAACAGTGTGAGTCTGCTTCATGTTTGCCAAGGACAAGACTTTCCCCAACAGACTAATTACTAGCTCAGGCTGGTTATTTCCTCTTCCAGGGTAATTAATATTCTCCGTTCTGTCATGACAATCCACTGCAGCCTACAAAGGAGTTGAGCATCTCTTCTCTGATATCCCTAGGATACACTTCAAAACTTTGGAGGAAATAATTTTTATTTTATCATTTTTCTTTTTGAATTAATATCTATATCTTTGAATAGTCTCAGCTCATCCTCTTTGAGTGTTTGAGTGTGTGTGAACCAAATTGGAGGAGGGTATAAAACAACTCAAATAAGAATTATTTCAAATTTACAGTTAATTAAATCTCTGCGTTGAGAATAATCAAGAACTTCTGTTTCCATTGGATGGAACATTTTATTTGCACACTCACAATATTCTGAGATTTTTCATTAGTCACAGAGCTAACATATCTGACAACAAAATGGCTGATATTTTAAAAATGATATTATAAAAGTGTTAAAGGAAACTTAGAAGAATCCCAAAGTCTAAACTTTTTCACAATGAGCTGTATATCAAATAATGTTTAATTATCTCATTTCTTATTATTTTAATTACTCTTTTTTCTTTGTCACTATTCTTAGTGACTACACCCTCTAGTGGAATATAGCTCTTAATAAGTAAACCTAGGGCTTCCCTGGTGGCACAGTGGTTGAGAGTCCGCCTGCCGATGCAGGGGACACGGGTTTGTGCTCCGGTCCGGGAGGATCCCACATGCCGCGGAGCGGCTGGGCCCATGAGCCATGGCTGCTGAGCCTGCGTGTCTGGAGCCTGTGCTCTGCAATGGTAGAGGCCACACAGTGAGAGGCCCACGTACCGCAAAAAAAAAAAAAAAAAAAAAAGTAAACCTAAATCAATAGAAAAGACCAAGTACCACTGACATAAATCTATTAGTGGTGCTCCTGATATGTCTTCCTGGTTAATTAACAGACTCTAATACCAAGTTTGTTCATAAGTATTCAAAAACAAAAAGGAAAAAATATTAGTGAAATTAATGAAACCTGGTCAGTAAAATGAGTAAGGTATGCTTAATAAAACCAAAAAAATATCAAAGACTAATGAGTATATCATGAATTCAAGTTCTAATTTATTTACTCATATAGAGTTCAATCGATACGTTGTGATTCTTCTAAATAGATAACATAACTAGCAAATTGTATGGCTGTATAACAACAGCTCAATATGATCAAACCTTTAAAGATCATAAGTAATAAACATATACTGCTTAATGGTACTTTGTATCAGCTTTAGAATTAATTCTAATTCAAATATGCATATTTAGAATAGTATCATCTGTCAATAATATGTTTTAAAATATTAAAAACTACCAAATTTCAACATCAGAAGTGACACCTAGAAATCTTAAGGGCCAGATGATATGGTGTTAGAAATGACCTGGGTCAAGGTGCACATGCCAGGTGATTGTTCAATTGTTGTCAGTATACTTGAGTATAAGTTGTGTGTATTTTTTTTAATGACTTACAAAAATTATATTCTTCCTGTTATCAACTAATATGGAACATATCTTTTAAAAAATATTTTTACAATAGATACATATTTTCCCTAAAAATCTATCTGCTTAGTCATAAGAGAAGAAAAGGTCCACAAAATAAAAATTGTATTACTTTAAATTTGTGATAACTAACATCATATAACTTCACAGAATAAAAAAATATAAGAATGTTCACTTATTTTCTGAAATTAAAAAATACAAAACATATTTTCCATGGCATTGTATGTTAAATGTCATAAATTTAGTTTTACACAAATTTTCTAACAAAAAACTAAAATATAGAGATATCTCAAGTTATAAAAGTACAAATAAAAACCTAACCTCAAATAAAGAAGAGACAGAGTTACAATATTAAAACACTTTAGCTGTCACTCAAAATCAAATGCACTATATACCTCAAAGACTTAGAAAATACTGTGTGACTTAGAATTTCTAAGCCAAGAGTTATCTGTTCCTGTCTCAAACTTTCGTGACTCTTTATTCTAGCATTCCTTATTCTATCATTGCATATAATTTAAAAAATTATCCCTAACTTCTTCTTTCAGAATTTTGTTATCAAAGATGATATTATAACTTAAATTTACTCTACATTAAAACTGTTGAAATACTACCACAGGTCCTGAATAATGATTATTCCATCTGCCAACTGTCATTTTTCTTTTGATCTATGTGTCATTATATACAACTGTGTTATAACTTTCCACACACTTGGAAATTTTCCAGGTATCTTGCTTTTATCTAGTCTCTAATTTTACTGTGGTCAGAAGAGATATACTCTATGTTCTAAATTATTTTAAATTCATGGAAACTTGTTTCATTGTTTAGAATGTGTTTTATCTTGTTGTGTCTTATGTGCATTTGAATGGGCTGTGTATTCCCTTGTTGTTGAACAGAATGTTCTAAAAATGTCAATTAGGTTAAGTTGATTGATAATTTGTGCTAGTTTTCTGCATGCTTACTGAATTTCTTGTCTAATTGTTTTTATAAAAGTTGAGAGAAGAATGGAGTGATCTTCAACTATAATTGAGCATTTATCTATTGGTTTTTTTTCAGTTATACCAGATTTTGTTTTGTGTATTTTGAGATTGCAATTGGGTGCATATACATTTAGGACTGTAGTGCCTTCTTGATAAATTGATCTTTTATTACAGTGCAATGTCCCTCTTTATCCCTGCCATTATTCTTTGAGTTTTACTTTGTCTGACATTAATATAATTATTAAGGCTTTCTTTGTATTAATGTTGCATAGGATATATTTTCTCCTATTTTAACCTATCTGAATCTGTATATTTAAGTTGTGTTTCTGTACACACCATATAGTAGCTTAGGCTTCCTTTTCAATCCAGTCTGACAGTCTATTTTTTACTTGGATCATTTGTATCGTTTATATTAACTTCAATTTTTGGTGCATTTAAGTTCAGACTCATCATCTTAGTATGTTCTCTTTAAAATATTTTCCTTTTTTCCTGCCTCCTTTTGGATTAACTTTTAAAAAAATAATTTGGTATTCCACTATATGTACATAATTGACTTCTTAGCTGTTCTTCATTGTTTGATCTTATTTTTCCTGTGGTGATGCTAGACTTTACAACATGTGTCTTTAATTTATTATAAAATACCTTCAAGTAACATTATACCTCTTTGCATAAATTGGAAAAATATGTGAATCCTTTTTTTTCTCCCATAAATTCACCAAAATCACAGGCAACAAAAGCAAAAATAGACAAATGAACTACAAACTTAAAACTCTGAGCATCAAAGAAACAATCAACAGATTGAAAAAGTAACCTATGAAATGGAAGAAAATATTTTCAAATTATATATCTGATAAGGGGCTTTTATTCATAATAGAGAAAAAGCTCCTACAACTCAACAATGATAATAAGAGTAATAGTAATAATAATCCAATTTAAAATGGGCAAAGGATATTGGCATGCCTCCAAAGAAGACAAACAAATGGAAAATAGGTATGTAAAAAGATGTTCAGCATCACTAACAATCAGTGAAATACAAGTCCAAAGCACAATGAGATATCATCTCATGTCTGTTATGATCATGATTATTTAAGAAACAAAAAGGATATCAAGTATTTGTAAGGATGTGGAGAAATTGGAATCTAAGTACTTTGCTGGTAGGAATGTGGAATGGTGAATCTGCAATGGAAAAGAGTATGGAGGTTCCTCAAAAAATTAAAAATAGAACTATCATATGATCCAGCAATCCCACTTCTGGACATATGTCCAAAAGAAGTGAAATTAGGATCTCAGAGATATATTTGCACTCCCATGCTCATTGCAGCATCATTCACAAAAGCCAAGATATGAAAACAACTTACCATCCATCCACATATAAATGGGTAAAGAAAAGGTGGTGTATGCATACAATGGAATATTATTAAGCCTTTAAAGAAAGGAGATCCTGCTCTATGCAACAGTGTGGATGAACCTTGAGAGTATTAGGCTAAGCCAAAGGAGCCAGTTCCTGAAAGATGAATACTCTATGATTCCACTTATACTATCTAAAGTTCTCAAACTCACGGACACAGAAAGTAGGATGGTTGTCAGGGCCCGAGGAAAGAGGGAATGGAAAGTTGTTCAATGATTATGGAATTTCAATTTTGCAAGATGAAAAGGTTCTAGAGATCTGCTGTACAACAATGTGAATGTTGTTAACACTACTAAACTGTACACTTTAAAATTATTAAGATGGTACATTTTATATTTTTTACCACAATAAAAATAATAGCAGAAACTCGGAATATATAGAATCTCTTTGTACTATCTTCTCAAAATTTCTGAGTCTAAATATACGCTAAAATAAATATTTAAGAGTTAAAAAATTAAAATCTAGATTTGAAGGCAAGTGCAAAAGAAAATACAGACAACTTTTTTTTAAACAAATGTGGAAAAGCATTTTTAAAATGACTTCTTGTAAATGACTATCTAATCATTCTCTATAAGCATTTCAATAAAACCATTCATATTTTTTTTTAAGAGTTAATTTGGTAGCAGACATGGAAATGGTGTCTACAGAAGGCAGAGGGGACCTGTATTATTCAACACAGGACAACACAGGTGCTCTGCATAGTAAATTAGTACAAGAGCAATGGAAGAGAACTGTGTGGAAGAAATAAGAGAAAGGAGTTGAGATGAGGAAGATAAAGCTAAAGGACCAAGTAGGTGTCATATTGTGAATGGTTAAGAATGGCATGCTAAGTGTTTGGACTTTATTTTGTAGTATATTTTGTTAGGGAATATTTGTAGGAGACATTGTATGTAATCCCCCAAATTCATTTCACCCTCCCCCACTGTGTAGCAATAAATATATCTGGGGAAAAAAAACCAGCTCCAGAGGTAGGTACCAATCAGCTTTCAGCAATCATGGTCATCCCATCTGTTTTACTCTTTTGATACAGAGATGGAAAAGCCCAAGCAAATTTGATTCTGTGAAAGGAAGAAGAGGTCTATCAGTGGCTTCAGGATGGAAAGCATACTTACTATTAAGATAGAACACTTCAGATGAATCAGGAATCTTGGAACCCTGGCTGGTACTGCAGCCATCTAAAACCACAAGGGGAAGAATCCAGACTAAGAAAATAGAGCCAAGAGTGCTACCGTGATGAAGTTGTGCATGAATTCCAAACTACCACTGTACTTTCAGTGCTGTGAGCCAGTGGGATTCCTTATTGCCTGATAGGAATCACATTTCTATTTCTTGGAGCTCAAAACACCCTACCTAATAAATGTTTTAGCAAGGAAAAAAAACCGAAAACAATAAATGATCATTTTTATAGAGTCAATCATCTTTCAAATACATTTTAAATTAGATAATGAAGGTTATTATTATATTAGTATTCTATGCTGCATAACAAATTACCACAAACAGAACTTTTAGCCTAAATTTATTATCTCACAGTTCTAAAGGTCGGAATTCTGGGCACAGCTCAATTGAGTTCTCTGCTTTAGAGGGCTCACAAATCCAGGTACATTCAACAACACAGATGGCCTTACAAAGCAGTGCTGAGTAAAGGATGCAAAATAGTACCTATTGTACAATTCTATTAATATGAATTTCAAGAATAGTCAAAACTAATTGGTAGTGCTAGAAATTAGAACGTGACTCTTATCTAGTATGAAGATTGATGTGAAGCAGGGAGGCATGAAAGAAATTTTGCAGTGTCTGGATTTTTAAAAATTTAAATTTGATAAGGTTTTGTTAATAATTTTTGCATGTCTGTTCATGAGAAATATTGGGATGTCATTTTCTTTTCCAGTGATGACATTGTGAACTATGGGTTTTGATGGTGGCATCAAAGGTATGTATGAATGTTTGTGTGAGAATATTTTCTCCTTCTCTAATGTTTGACAGACGTTATGAATAGTCATTAATAGCAAATCTGTTATCTTTAACACAGAGCTATTTAAATTTTCCATCTGTGTGTGTGTATGGGTATGTGTGTGTGTGTGTATGTGGCTTGTTTAAAGAGTAATGAGCAAGCTTTCATAACTTGTATTCATCTAATTCCAAACAGAATTTTACAAACATAATAAAATTTATAGGACTAACCCATACCTGTACTGTTCTATTTTGTTTATAGCAACCTTAGTAGATTAAAAACTGTATTCTAGATATAATACTACTACATTCTGTTTTTTTTTTAAATTATTATTTAGGAAATGCAAGAGTGAAGTAATTGAGAAAAATTTTTGGAATTTTTCCTTCATTCCCATTCCAAAAGAATGTTAGGCGGTCACTAATGAATTTTATGAAATTCATGGTACTATTTATATATTTATTTTAAAGAAAAATGGAAAAATATATGACTTTGTCAAAATCATCCATTCTGTCTTGCTATGTAGTAGATGGTTGAACAAATACAATGTCTTATATGCAGAAATTTACAGTAAGCAAATTATTCCAAGAATCTTCTTAGCTAGATAAGATGATAAATATTAGAGTATAGTAATTTGCACAATTTTTTCAGTAATTTACCAAATGGGTGATGTAACAAAATCTACATTTTTACTATTCTATATGTAAATGTGTATAACATCAGGGCACGTTGGTGCCTGGTTTATTTTTGACAAGGACAGAGAGTTCTCATTTCTAACTTCAGTGATAAAGCTGGACTTCACATATTAATTAGTCAACAGTTTAGACTAACCCATTTTCTTTTAAAATATGTAACAAATATCTTTAAGAAATTTCCTTTGCACTATCTTTCCTGGCGTATTTGCCTTTATCAGCAACATTATAAGACAATGCTTTATTCCATAAAATGTTCTAATACTGGAAATTTTAAATGCAGTGATTTTTTTGTTAAAAGAGTTTTTGGTGCTGCCTACCCCCCTGTAGCATCTCTTAATACACATTAAAATATTCTGATTAAGAATAGAGTCTGGTTTTCAACTATATCCTCTCTCCATTTGCAATATAAGGAGACAGGGGACATTCATAGATCAGTTCCTTGCTGTTAAAGAAAGGGGTTGATAAAAATACTTGTTTTATATATAAAATTGCAGTAGAATCAACTAATGCAACCTTGTGCAAAATGTAGGCTTGCCATTCATATAGAAAGTCCCTGAACTTGTGCAAAATGCTAGTTTTGAAATAAAAACAGGAAAACAACAAAAACACATTATGAAACATCACTTATTTTTGTGTCTGTTGCTTTATGATCAATTCAATCCTTATAGAACCTCTTTTAATATATCCTACCAAGTATTATTATTACATTTGTTAAAGGACCTGCAAGCCTCACTTCCTTTTGCTCTTTTATTTTCATTAAAAATTAAGCATCTATCCTGAAAATAATAATTGTTAGTTATTACTCATTGTTGGCTCAACACTCCAGCAATTTAAGAATCATAGACAATTCTAAGCAATGATTCTTTGTTATAATAAGAAATAAACATAAATAGGGAAGAATTTGTATTGTCAAAGCTGATATTACTTTTTAGCACATCAACTACTCTATATGTTTGTCACAATTACGGCTTTTTGGCTTATAATCCACAAACTAAAATTGCTGAAATTGGCCTTGACAGGCCCAGCTAATTGGCTCCCAAGGAGCCGTTATGTTCTACCTGGTGAACGGTCCATGAAATACACAGCCACTTGTCCAAACAATGCACAGAACTTATTATAAAGCAGCAGGAGATATCACATGATAAATAGGCCATGCACTGTTACAAGTACATAATAATTCCATACCCAAATCGTCAATTACAGTACTCTTGCTACCTTGAAGAAAAGGTATTGTGCAGGAATGATTACTTGGGGACCCTCTCTGAGTAGAAGCCACGCTATTTTTATTGTCTTAAATGACTAATTCTTCTTATTTTCCCTAGGACATTAGAAGCCCTGTCTAGTCACCAAAAACAAAACAAAAATTAAATAAATCAAAAAAGAAATAAAGAAAAGTATCTTTCTGCTCTGCAGTCAGAAAAAGAAATATGATTCAAAAGCTATTTATTTAAAAAGTATAGTGTTATTTCTCAATTTTATCCCTTGCAATTTACCATGCTACAATGTTTTATTAAATTTTTAATTTATAACCAATTTTAGGAAATAGTTAAGTTATGGTTAATTATAAATTTAATGTAATAAATATTTATATACTAACTATACCAATACACACATAACAAAGAATATCCTTACCATCATCCTTTCAGAATGATCAATTTATATTCACACAGAAGTGCTCTGGAGGAAGATGGCGGAAGAGTAAGACGCGGAGATCACCTTCCTCCCCACAGATACATCAGAAATTCATCTACACGTGGAACAACTCCTACAGAACACCTACTGAACGCTGACAGAAGACCCCAGACTCCCCAAAAGGCAAGAAACTCCCCACATACCTGGGTAGGGCAAAAGAAAAAAAGAATAAACAGAGACAATAGGATAGGGACGGGACCTGCACCAGTGGGAGGGAGCCGTGAAGGAGGAAAGGTTTCCACACACTACAAGCCCCTTCGCGGGTGGAGACTGCAGGTGGCGGAGGGGGAAAGCTTCGGAGTAGCGGAGGAGAGCACAGCAACAGGGGTGTGGAGGGCAAAGCGGAGAGATTCCGGCACAGAAGATCGGTACCCTCAGGCACACACCAGCCCGAGAGGCTTGTCTGCTTGGCCGCCGGGGCGGGCGGGGCTGGGAGCTGAGGCTCGGAAATCGGCTTTCAGTCGGAGCGCAGGGAGAGGACTGGGGCTGGCGGCAGGAAGAGAGCCTGAAGGGGTTAGTGCACCACGGCTAGCCCGGAGGGAGTCCGGGGAAAGGGTCTGGAGCTGCCGAAGAGGCAAGAGACTTTTTTCCCTTTTGTTTCCTGGTGCGCGAGGAGAGGGCATTAAGAGGGCTGCTTGGGGAAGCGCTGGAGACAGGCGCGGACCTCGGAGATGGGCGTGGGATGCTGGGGCTGCTGCTACCGCCGCCGCCGCGGGGCCTGTGTGCGAGCGCGGGTCACTGTCCGCCCCGCCTTCCGGGGGGCCTGTGCACCCTGCCACTGCCGGGGTCCCGGGACCCGGGGACGGCTTTCACGGGAAAGCGCACGGAGCGCCTTGGGCTGCTGCAACGTCACGCTGGCCTCTGCCGCCGCAGGCCCGCCCAACACTGCGCGCCCCTCCCTCCCCTCTGCCTGAGTGAGCCAGAGCCCCCGAATCAGCGGCTCCTTTAAACCCGTCCTGTCTGAGCGAAGAACGGACGCCCACCAGCGACCTACGCGCAGAGGCGGGGCCAGGTCCAAGGCTGAGACCCGGGAGCTGTGAGAGCAGAGACAGGGAAATCTCTCTGTGCAGCCTCGGAGGCAGCGGATTAAAGCTCCACGGCCCATTTGATGTGCCCTGCGTCTGTGGAGTGCATAAATGGACAGCGAATCATCCCAAATTGAGGAAGTGGACTTTGAGGACAAGATTTAAGACTTTCCCCCCTTTTCCTCTTTTTACAACGAATTATCCCAAATTAAGGAGGTGGACTTAGAGAGCAAGATTTCAGACTTCTCGCCCTTTTCCTCTTTTTACAATGAATTATCCCAAATTGAGGAGGTGGACTTGGAGAGCAAGATTTTTGACTTTTCCCCCCTGCTCTCTTTTTGTGAATGTGTATGTGTAATCTTCTGTGTAAGATTCTTTCTGTATAGCTTTGCTTCCACCATATGTCCCAGGGTTCTATCTGTCCGTTTTTTTTTTCAGTAATTACTTTTTAATTTTAATAACGCTACTATATTTCATACTTTATTCTATTTTACTTTACCTGCTCTTTCTTTTTTTCCTACCTTCCCTTCCTCCCTCCCTCCCTCCGCTCCTCCTTTCCTTCTTTCTTTTTCTTTCCTCCCTCCCTCCCTCCCTCCCTCCCACCCTTCTTCTTTCCACTTTCTTTTTCTTTCCTTCCTCCCTCCCTCCCTCCTGTCTGTCTTTCTTTCTTTCCTTCCTCCCTCCCTCCCTTCTTCCATTCACTCTTCCTTTTGCTTTCATTCCTCCCTCCCTCCCTCCTTTCTTTCTTTCTTTCTTTCCATCCTTCCTCCCTCCCTCCCTCCTTTCTTTCTTTCTTCCTTCCTTTCTTCCCTTCTTCCTTTCTTTCCCTCTCTCTTTCTTTCTTCTACTAATTCTTTCTTTCTAATTTTTCTCCCTGTTATTCTGAGCCGGGTGGATGAAAGGCTCTTGGTGCTGCAGCCAGGAGTCAGTGCTGTGCCTCTGAAGTGGGAGAGCCAACTTCAGGACACGGGTCCACAAGAGACCTCCCAGCTCCACATAATATCAAGCAGCGAAAATCTCCCAGAGATCTCCATCTCAACACCAGCACCCAGCTTCAGTCAACGACCAGCAAGCTACAGTGCTGGTCACCCTATGCCAAGCAACTAGCAAGGCAGGAACACAAGCCCACCCATTAGCAGAGAGGCTACCTAAAAACATAATAAGGCCACAGGCACCCCAAAACACACCACCAGACGTGGACATGTCCACCAGAAAGACAGGATCGAGCCTCAACCACCAGAACACAGGCATTAGTCCCCCCCACCAGGAAGCCTACACAACCTACTGAAACAACCTTAGCCACGGGGGACAGACACCAAAAACAACGGGAACTACGAATCTGCAGCCTGCAAAAAGGAGACCCCAAACACAGTAACATAAGCAAAATGAGAAAGCAGAAAAACACACAGCAGGTGAAGGAGCAAGATAAAAACCTACCAGACCTAACAAATGAAGAGGTAATAGGCAGTCTACCTGAAAAAGAATTCAGAATAATGATAGTAAAGCTGATCCAAGATTCTATTTCCAAGATCCAAAATCTTGGAAATAGAATAGACAATATGCAAGAAACAGTTAACAAGGACCTAGAAGAACTAAAGATGAATCAAGCATTGATTAAAAACACAATAAATGAAATGAAAAATACTCTAGATGGGATCAATAGCAGAATAACTGAGGCAGAAGAACGGATAAGTGAGGTGGAAGATAAAATAGTGGAAATAACTGATGCAGAGCAAAATAAAGAAAAAAGAATGAAAAGAACAGAGGACAGTCTCAGAGACCTCTGGGACAACATTAAACACACCAACATTCGAATTCTAGGGGTTCCAGAAGAAGAAGAGCAAAAGAAAGGGACTGAGAAAATATTTGAAGAGATTATAGTTGAAAACTTCCCTAATATGGGAAAGGAAATAGTTAATCAAGTCCAGGAGGCACAGAGAGTCCCATACAGAATAAATCCAAGGAGAAATACGCCAAGACACATATTAATCAAACTGTCAAAAATTAAACGCAAAGAAATCATATTAAAAGCAGCAAGGGAAAAACAACAAATAACACACAAGGGAATCCCCATCAGGTTAGCAGCTGATCTCTCAGCAGAAACTCTACAAGCCAGAAGGGAGTGGCAGGACATAATTAAAGTGATGAAGGAGAGAAACCTGCAACCAAGATTACTCTACCCAGCAAGGATCTCATTCAGATTTGATGGAGAAATTAAAACCTTTACAGATAAGCAAAAGCTGAGAGAGTTCAGCACCACCAAACCAGCTTTACAACAAATGCTAAAGGAACTTCTCTAGGCAAGAAACACAGCAGAAGGAATATACCTACAATAACGAACCCAAAGCAGTTAAGGAAATGGGAATAGGAACATACATATCAATAATTACCTTAAATGTAAATGGACTAAATGCTCCCACCAAAAGACACAGAGTGGCTGAATGGATACAAAAACAAGACCCATATATATGCTATCTACAAGAGACCCACTTCAGACCTAGAGACACATACAGATTGAAAGTAAGGGGATGGAAAAAGATATTCCATGCAAATGGAAATCAAAAGAAAGCTGGAGTAGCAATTCTTATATCAGACAAAATAGACTTTAAATAAAGACTATTAGAAGAGACAAAGAAGGATACTACATAACGATAAAGGGATCGATCCAAGAAGAAGATATAACAATTGTAAATATTTATGCACCCAACATAGGAGCACCTCAATACATAAGGCAAATACTAACAGCCATAAAAGGGGAAATCGACAGTAACACAATCATAGTAGGAGACTTTAACACCCCACTTTCACCAATGGACAGATCATCCAAAATGAAAATAAAAAGGAAACACAAGCTTTAAATGATACGTTAAACAAGATGGACTTAGCTGATATTTATAGGACATTCCATCCAAAACCAACAGAATACACATTTTTCTCAAGAGCTCATGGAACATTCTCCAGGATAGATCATATCTTGGGTCACAAATCAAGCCTTGGTAAATTTAAGAAAATTGAAATTGTATCAAGTATCATTTCCGACCACAATGCTATGAGACTAGACATCAATTACAGGAAAAGAGCTGTAAAAAATACAAATTCATGGAGGCTAAACAATACACTACTCAATAACGAAGTGATCACTGAAGAAATCAAAGAGGAAATTAAAAAATACCTAGAAACAAATGACAATGGAGACACGATGACCCAAAACCTATGGGATGCAGCAAAAGCAGTTCTAAGAGGGAAGTTTATAGCAATACAATCCCACCTTAAGAAACAGGAAACATCTCGAGTAAACAACCTGACCCTGCACCTAAGGCAATTAGAGAAAGAAGAACAAAAAAACCCCAAAGTTAGCAGAAGGAAAGAAATCATAAAGATCAGATCAGAAATAAATGAAAAAGAAATGAAGGAAACGATAGCAAAGATCAACCAAACTAAAAGCTGGTTCTTTGAGAAGATAAACAAAATTGACAAAACATTAGCCAGACTCATCAAGAAAAGAAGGGAGAAGACTCAAATCAATAGAATTAGAAATGAAAAAGGAGAAGTAACAACTGACACTGCAGAAATACAAAAGATCATGAGAGATTACTACAAGCAACTCTATGCCAATAAAATGGACAACCTGGAAGAAATGGACAAATTCTTAGAAATGCACAACCTGCCAAGACTGAATCAGGAAGAAATAGAAAATATGAATAGACCAATCACAAGCACTGAAATTGAAACTGTGATTAAAAATCTTCCAACAAACAAAAGCCCAGGACCAGATGGCTTCACAGGCGAATTCTATCAAACATTTAGAGAAGAGCTAACACCCATCCTTCTCAAACTCTTCCAAACAATATCAGAGGAAGGAACACTCCCAAACTCATTCTACGAGGCCACCATCACCTTGATACCAAAACCAGGCAAGGATGTCACAAAGAAAGAAAACTACAGGCCAATATCACTGATGAACATAGATGCAAAAATCCTCAACAAAATACTGGCAAACAGAATCCAGCAACACATTAAAAGGATCATACACCACCATCAAGTGGGATTTATCTCAGGGATGCAAGCATTCTTCAATATATGCAAATCAATCAATGTGATACACCATATTAACAAGTTGAAGGAGAAAAACCATATGATCATCTCAATAGATGCAGAGAAAGCTTTCGACAAAATTCAACACCCATTTATGATAAAAACCCTGCAGAAAGTAGGCATAGAGGGAACTTTCCTCAACATAATAAAGGCCATATATGACAAACCCACAGCCAACATTGTCCTCAATGGTGAAAAACTGAAACCATTTCCACTAAGATCAGGAACAAGACAAGGCTGCCCACTCTCACCACTCTTATTCAACCTAGTTTTGGAAGTTCTAGCCACAGCAATCAGAGAAGAAAAGGAAATAAAAGGAATCCAAATTGGAAAAGAAGAAGTAAAGCTGTCACTGTTTGCAGATGACATGATACTATACATAGAGAATCCTAAAGATGCTACCAGAAAACTACTAGAGCTAATCAATGAATTTGGTAAAGTAGCAGGATACAAAATTAATGCACAGAAATCTCTTGCATTCCTATACACTAATGATGAAACATCTGAAAGAGAAATTAAGGAAACACTCCCATTTACCATTGCAACAAAAAGAATAAAATACCTAGGAATAAACCTACCTAAGGAGACAAAAGACCTGTATGCAGAAAACTATAAGACACTGATGAAATAAATTAAAGATGATACCAACAGATGGAGAGATATACCATGTTCTTGGATTGGAAGAATCAACATTGTGAAAATGACTCTACTACCCAAAGCAATCTACAGATTCAATGCAATCCCTATCAAACTACCACTGGCATTTTTCACAGAACTCGAACAAAAAATTTCAAAATTTGTTTGGAAAAACAAAAGACCCCGAATAGCCAAAGCAATCTTGAGAACGAAAAACGGAGCTGGAGGAATCAGGCTCCCTGACTTCAGACTATACTACAAAGCTACAGTAATCAAGAAAGTGTGGTACTGGCATAAAAACAGAAAGATAGATCAATGGAACAGGATAGAAAGCCCAGAGATCAACCCACGCACATATGGTCAACTTATCTTTGATAAAGGAGGCAGGAATGTACAGTGGAGAAAGGACAGCCTCTTCAATAAGTGGTGCTGGGAAAACTGGACAGGGACATGTAAAAGTATGAGATTAGATCATTCCCTAACACCATACACAAAAATAAGCTCAAAATGGATTAAAGACCTAAATATAAGGCCAGACACTATAAAGCTCTTAGAGGAAAACATAGGCAGAACACTCTATGACATAAATCACAGCAAGATCCTTTTGGACCCACCTCCTAGAGAAATGGAAATAAAAACAAAGATAAACAAATGGGACCTAATGAAACTTCAAAGCTTTTGCACAGCAAAGGAAACCATAAACAAGACCAAAAGACAACCCTCAGAATGGGAGAAAATATTTGCAAATGAAGCAACTGACAAAGGATTAATCTCCAAAATTTATAAACAGCTCATGCAGCTCAATAGCAAAAAAACAAACAACCCAATCCAAAAATGGGCAGAAGACTTAAATAGGCATTTCTCCAAAGAAGATATACAGACTGCCAACAAACACATGAAAGAATGCTCAACATCATTAATCATTAGAGAAATGCAAATCAAAACTACAATGAGATATCATCTCACACCAGTCAGAATGGCCATCATCAAGAAATCTAGAAACAATAAATGCTGGAGAGGGTGTGGAAAAAAGGGAACACTCTTGCACTGCTGGTGGGAATGTGAATTGGTACAGCCACTATGGACAACAGTATGGAGGTTCCTTAAAAAACTAAAAATAGAACTACCATATGACCCAGCAATCCCACTACTAGGCATATACCCTGAGAAAACCATAATTCAAAAAGAGATATGTACCAAAATGTTCATTGCAGCTCTATTCACAATAGCCCGGAGCTGGAAACAACCTAAGTGTCCATCATCGGATGAATGGATAAAGAAGATGTGGCACATATATACAATGGAATATTACTCAGCCATAAAAAGAAATGAAACCGAGCTATTTGTAATGAGGTGGATAGACCTACAGTCTGTCATACAGAGTGAAGTAAGTCAGAAAGAGAAAGACAAATACCGTATGCTAACACATATATATGGAATTAAAAAAAAAATGTCATGAAGAACCTAGGGGTAAAACGGGAATAAAGACACAGACCTACTTGAGAATGGACTTGAGGATATGGGGAGGGGGAAGTGTAAGCTGTGACAAAGCGAAAGAGAGGCATGGACATATATACACTACCAAACGTAAGGTAGATAGATAGTGGGAAGCAGCCGCAGAGCACGGGGAGATCAGCTCCGTGCTTTGTGACCGCCTGGAGTGGTGGGATGGGGAGGGTGGGAGGGAGGGAGATGCATGAGGGAAGGGATGTGGGAACGGATGTATATGTATGACTGATTCACTTTGTTATAAAGCAGAAACTAATAAAAAAAAATTTAAAAAAATAGAAGTGCTCTGCTTTAGCTGAGCAAATCATTTGAAAGTAATTAGCTCAAAAAAATAAATTTTAAGCTCAATTTATTCCAGACTAAGTGTGAGAATTTTCTCTGCCTACTTAATTACCTTCTTTCAACAATTTATTTTATAATCAGGTTCAGTCTTATCCCAGAGTTGTTTGATCTTGGTTTGGGGTCATTAACTCTGATCTGTTCTTGTCTTTAAGTGAAAACATGAAAATCCTTGTAATTAGGCACCCTTCTAAGGTTTTTATTTCTTCCTTTCACTTGTTCTTCTTAAAAAATAAAATTTAATATTTTCCATTTAATTTTAATTTAAGCCACATATATTTCAAAACATAGTTTTTTTATCTTTACCCACTAAAATGGAGTATAATTCTTTAATTCTTATTCAGTTTATTAATATTAGACTTTCTCCTGAACTCAGTGCCTGGAATTCTTTGGGTGAACAGAAATGAAGACAAAGTGAGAATTAATATCCATATGAAGGGTCATCTCACAGATTCTGTATATAATGAAATGAAAGATTTATGCCCCAAATGGGATTGAATAAGAACATTCAGTCCTCTGTAGCTGTTTAGAACATTCAAAAGGAATTTGAAATTTAAGCAAGCCAGTGTATATCAGTTTGTTTTATAAATCATTTTACCTTACAAATGTGATTTCTGCTAAAAATTCCTTACCTATTAATTACTATTTATCTTAAACAATTCAGAATTTGCCCATATAAAATGAACCTATGACATGGGGCTTGAAGTTACACCTCTCCTTGTTGGATCAAAAGGGACTTAAATAAATTTATTTTTTAAAAATTGTTTCTGCGATTGTGATTTGGATTCCTAAAATCTCCATACCCTAAGCACAGTTATCTTCTATGATTTTTTCATTATCATGAATGTTCTTGAAGCAGAAATACTATTCAACTTGAGGCCACACTGTCAAAGACCTTAAGCTGTAATTCAAAATTATTCATTACATTAGTTAACGTGTTGAGAAAATTTCACAAGAGTCAGGGAGATATATGATTTATTGTTCAATCCCTATTTCTATTGCTTATTTGAATAACAGTTGGAGGTTATCCAAACCCTCTCAATCTGTGTCTTTTCAACTTTACGTAAGGATGGGATGTGTTTTGGACCTGGAAATAATTGGGTCTTATGTATTTAAACCAATAACAAGTTACTACTCCTTCATGCAAATTTTATTTTGATAGAGGCCTTTTGTGTAATATAGCTAACTACATCTAATTGCTACATCTTAAAGATGTTTAATTTCTACCACGTCTTAAAAGTGAAAAGGCAATCCAAGGAACAAGAGGAAATATTTGAAGAACATATATCTGATAAGGAGCTAATACCCAAAACACATAAAAACCTCCTACAGCTCAACAACAACACAAAACCCCCAAACTATGATTATACAATGTACAAAGGACTTGAACACATATTTCTCCAAAGAAGACATATAAATGGCCAACAAGTATATGAAAAGATGCTCAACATCAGTAATTATCACAGAAATGCAAGTCAAAATCACATTGAGATATCACCTCACATAAAGACACTAAGTGTTGGTGAAGATATAAAGGAGTTGGAACGCTTGTACACTGTTGATGGGAATGTGAAGTGGTATAACTGTTATGGAAATCCCCCCCCCCAAAAAAGATTGAACTACCATATAGCCCAGCAATCTCACTACTCAGCATATATTCAAACTGAAATAGGTATCTTGAAGAAATATCTGCTCTTCCATGTTCATTGCAGCATTATTCACAAATAGCCAAGATATAGAAACAACTCAAATGTCCATCAAGAGATGAATGAATAAAGAAAATGTGGTATATTTATACAATGGACTATTATTAAACCTTAACAAAGAAGGAAATCTTGACATTTATGACAACATGATGAACCTTGAAGACATGCTAAGTGAAATATGCCAGTCACAAGAAGAACAAATAGTCAAATTCATCCAAATCATAAAGGCAGAGAATGGTGATTGCCAGGGGCTGGGGGGTAGGTGAAAATGGTGAGTTGTTCAAAGGGTATAAAATTTTAGTTATGCAAGGTGAATTAAGTTCTAGAAATCTGTTGGACAACATAGTTCTATGTTAACAATACTGTATTGTGCACCTAAAATTTTGTTAGAAGGCTAGATCACATTTGATGTGTTCTTACAAAACAGCAAAACAAAAACCAAAACACCCAAAAGGCACAGGAAACTTGTAGAGGTGATGGATATGTGTATAACCTTGATTGTGGTGATGGTTTCACAGGTATATGCATATGTCCAAACTCGTCAAACTGTATACATAAAATATGTGCAATTTAAAAAATATCAATTATGCCTCAATAAAACTGTTTAAAAAAAGCAGCAGCAAACATGGTTTAGCTCATGGGCCAGTTGGTTATTCATTCTTTCTTTCTATCTATCTATCTATCTATCTATCTATCTATCTATCTATCTATCTATCTATCTATCATCTATCTACCTATCTATCTTATTTGATTAGAATTTGTTATGAACCCAAAATAAGTGATCAAAGCTTTATGGAAAGGTAAAGATATAAGGAAAATGTTTCTTTATAGAAATAAACCCACTAATTTTTAGTTCTGTTTTTGATTTGTTTCTTTTACTAAAAGTTTTTTTGATAATAATACTCCATGGATTTGAGATATTTTATTCTTTACATTGCTCAGTTTGAGAGTTATTAGTACAGCTTTTTTTCATTGAAAGATATAGGAAGCATTTGTATTTGATTTACAAATTTATACAAATGTGGGTTACTGTCTACTCAGATACTACATGAATGATCTAATATGGATCATTTTTATTTAATGATCACAAAGTTCAGTTGTCATTCAGGAAAATTGTAAAATAATGGAGATATTTCATTCTTGAAATGCTATAACTTTTTATCCTTAGCCAGGCTTTTTTGAAGTTCTTTTACTTCTTACTAGTGTAAGATATTTGAATTTGAATACTCTAAAAAGAGCTTTCACAATTTATTTTTACCTTGTAACACTGACTATAATTATGAGTTATACAGTTATGAGTATGCAGTTATAATCTTTAAATTACAACTGCACAAAATACACATGAGAATATTTTTAGTTTTTATTGCAAAATATTTCATGTAATAAAATAAGAGGTAGTTGAAGATGTGTTTTAATGTGTGGTTAACAATATAATAATGTCATTTTTGGCTATCATAAGCAAAAAAAAAACTTAAGGGAAGAATCAATTAGATAAATTAGAAACCAAGTGTAGAAATTTATATCAATTGTTACCTCACAGTCCAAAAATTTCACTTCTCTACTCACATCACTAACCTCACTCCAACTGATGCACTGATAGCAGATAACTGCTATTATTAGTTATTTCAATATTTCAAATTCCTGTCCTTTATCGATAACTAAATGTACCTTTATCATTTCTCTTCAGGTACAATAGCAAATATCTGCTTCTCCGATTCAAGGTTAATACTTCCATTCGTGCTATTGATTTTATCCTCCCCCTAATGCATCCACAATCAGCAGCCACTCCTTCTGAACTGGTTTTTTTAACTGAAATAGATATTAATGGTTTAGTTTTTCTCATTAAGGGAAACACCTTATAAAATACTCAGCCATAAAAAGGAATGAAATTGGGTCATTTGTAGAGACATGGGTGGACCTAGACACTGTTATACAGAGTGAAGTAACAAAGAGAAAAACAAATATCATATATTAATGCATATATGTGGAATCTAGAAAAATGGTATAGATGATCTTATGTGCAAAGCAGAAATAGAGACACAGACATAGAGAACAAACATATGGATACCAACGAGGAAAGGGGGGATGGGATGAATTGGGAGATTGCGATTGAAATATATACACTATTGATACTGTATATAAAATGGATGGCTAATGAAAACCTACCATATAGCACAGAGAACTCTGCTTAGTTCTCTGTGGTGACCCAAATAGGAAGGAAATCCAAAAAAGAGCTGATATATGTATACGTATAGATGATTCACTTTGCTGTACAGCAGAAACTAATACAACACTGTAAAGCAACTATACGCCAGTAAAAATTTTTAAAAAATGAATCCTAGACTTATTAAAGTCTTATTAAAAGTAACACATTTATGCTTTTCAGGAAAATACAGGAACATTCAAATTAACTTCCATTCTCCTTTCATGGTTTTTGTGTTATTTTCTCATGTATTTAAAACCCCAGAATATTACAGTAAATATTCTTTTAAAGGTACTTGAACATGTACTTTCTCCTGTAATATTTCCTTCACCTTATGTTTCTGTGTTTTCATCTGGGAGAGTTATTCTATCTGAAGAACTCTTTCTAATATTACTTTTAATCTATGTCTTCCAACAATATATTTGTGATGTTTACCTGGAAATGTCTGTGTTTTATTTTATTTTATTTTATTGGAGTATAGTTGATTTACAATGTTGTGTTAGTTTTAGGTGTACAGCAAAGTGATTCAGTTATATATATATATATATATATATATATATATATATATATATATATATATATATATATATATATATATATTCATTCTTTTTCAGATTCTTTTCCCCTGTAGGTTATTACAGAATATTGAGTAGAGTTCCCTGTGCTATAAGTAGGTCTTGTTGGTTATCTAATTTATATATAGTGGTGTTAAGGCAAGTTTGTGTGCCCAATGCACAGTGAGGCCAAACAAACTGAAACATTGGCGTTTGGAGCAGAGAAAGGTTCATTGCAAGTCCATGCAAGGAGACAAGGTAGCTCACGCCCTATAAAGCCTTGAGCTCCCCAAAGGGTTTTGGCAAAGCACTTTTAAAAGCCAGATGAGGGAGGGGGGTCACAGGTCTGGGAACAGCTTGTGCCCAATTCTCTGATTGGTTGATGGTGAGGTAGCAGGGTGGTGTCACAGGGTTAACATGATCAGTCCTTAGGCTCCAGGAGACCTGGGGCTATGTGCTCATGGTCATCAGGTAGTTAACATGTCCCATTTGTTGGAGAGGGGGAGCTTTTTACATCTGCAAAACAACTCAGGAAGTGTGCATCAAATACTATTATCTAGGTACTTCATAGAGGAGCTAAAGCAGAGGATATGAGGAAGGCCTCCCCTCCAAGGCCTCATGGGGTCCTGCTCCATTACAATACTGTGTGTATGTTAATCCCAAACTCCTAATTTATCCTTCCCCTTCCAAGTTTCCCCTTTGGTAACCATAAATTTGTTTTCTAAATCTGTGAGTCTGTTTCTGTTTTGTACGTAAGTTCATTTATATCATTTTTAATTATATTCCACATATGAGTGACATCATGTGATATTTGTCTTTCTATGTCTGACTTACTTCACTTCTTTGAAAGATGTATAAAGGAATATACAATTTTATCTTGGGGCTCATTTTCTTTCAGCTCTTTAATAATATAATTTCATTGTCTTCTGGCTTCCATTATTTTTCTTGAAAATTAAGCAACCAACCTTATTTTTCTTCATTTGAAGAAACTCTTTTTCTCTGTTTACTTTGTTTTTTGGCTTTTGACAGTTTTACCCTGATGTGTCTTGGTATGTTCATCTTTTTATTTACTTTTCCTAGGTTTATAGTGCCTCTTGAATCTGTGGTGTGATGTTTTCTGTTTTGGAAAGTTATTAGCAACTATTTCTTTAACTATTGTGTCTGTGCTATCTTTTTCTGTAACTCAAATTATACATGTCATATATACATGCATGTATGACTTTATTTTTTTGGATTTTCCATATTTTTTCTCTCTTTATTAAAAAAAGGGTGGGGTTGGGATTCCATGCTATTTAATAATTATCTATAGTAAATACATGTGGTTTTACAATTATTGTAATGTCTGATTTTGACTGACCAGTTTGTTCACTGCATTCATTAGGAAACATTATGTAGCTTTTCCTTATGCCAGTATGCAATATGATAAAGCCTAGCAGTGGAAGTTTTCTGTAACTCCAGAAACTCAAGGAGGATGAAAGATTTGTTTAACATTGTACAGTCTTCACATAGCGCAGTTACTGGTTTGCATTAATGCTTGAGACAAATTTTCTAAAAGAATGAATAACTAATAAAACTTTTCTGTTAGCACCATGTTCATATTGAAGTGGCTTCATTGTGTTTTTCCATTAATGTTATGTACAAAATTGAACCACAGAAAGATTTTTTAACATAAAATAGTAAATAAGCAATTAAGTTGTGTTTTTTTTTTGAATGGTATTTTAGTATTATGTTTTGGAATACACATGTATATTTTGTTTTCTCTAAAAGTAATAGATCATTAGGTAAGAATATATTCATTTTGAAGAATTCTATTTTAGCAGACAATCTCTTCCTGTATCAGTTACCCATTATACATAACAAACCATCCTAAAATGCAATGCCTTAAAAAAAACTTCTTTTTTTTTTTTTTTTTTTTTTTAATGATCCTTATTCCTTGGGTAAAGAATTGGGGAAGGGCTCAGCAGAGAAAACTTTTCTGTGCTCTATATAGAATTGGCTTGGGCAGCTCAACTGAGATTGTGAGATCTAATATGGCCTTAGTGACATAGCTGTCCCCACAGTAGGCATGGGTGAAATTCTGAGCTCTCTTTTTTGGCTTTTTATCCCACAGGGTTCTTTTTCCTTCACGATATTTCAAACTCCAGAGTCTCTTCAGCAGTATTTCTAAACATTTAAATAGTGGCTAGGATTTTAAGAGGGCAAAAATGGAAGTCATAAGGTCTCTTAACTTGTTGCCTTCCAAGTGGTCAAGGCTACTTCTGGTACATTCTTTTGGTAAAAACAGGTCCTAAAGTCATATTCAACATGAAGAGGAGTAGACTTCATTTGTTGATGAAAGAAGTGACAAAGTCACACTGCAAACCAGTTTTCAAAATATGACAGATTCATGCAGTCATCTTTGGAAACAAACTTTGAACACTGCTTTAAAATTTATATATATTATCATGCTTCCCTGACTTAAAAATTCACACATGCACACAATACATATATATGTATGTATGTATATATACCCAAAGGTATGTATATATGGATATATTACGTGTGTATACACACACAATTTTCATTATTCTTGGCAGTTATTTTCCATAAAGTTGTTGTAACACTGAATTAGTGAATACTGAAACATTGCTTTACAATAAATACAGGGTTAGGTTCCTAGGATCCTCTGGTCAAAATATTTTCATGAAACAATCAATATACAACCTTGCTTGGTATGTGTTTCTGTTAGAAGGCAATTTATTCACTATATACTGTTGATTAACATTAAACTCACATTTAATACCACTATAACTTATGCATGAATGAAACTTGTATAACAAGAACTAACCAGATTTATTTTCTCTATAAGGTACATTATAGTCTTCTTATACTTAGGCACACTAGGTACTTCAGCAATACCATTGAGGACCATTTTAAACAGTGAAATCTCTAACACACACACACACACACACACACACACAGACTTGGTAACCATGCTACCATAAAAATTTTCAGATGTGTTCGGAATATTATTTAACTAGAATTAATTTGTCTATGATGGAGAATACTTATAACAGTACACTGATTCATATGATTTGTGATATTGTGTGATGTGAACTATATGTTACATAGTTACAAAGAATTTACTAAAAAAATAAAGCCCGTAGTCCTGATTTCAAGTTTTAGCCTTACGATTGTATCTTACTTGTGATATTTTTGCAATAAAAACCTGCACTGTTATGGTCAATCCCCTTTATAACATTCCTTCAAAGTCATTATTTGTTCTGTCCTTAAACAAGTTCAGTGTTGTGAACCTTCATGACTGTGACTGCTAAGTCTTCCTTGAATAAGAGGAAATTTTCTGTTATGCAATTATATTTAAAACAATGTATCTTATATCAATTTTTGATAGCTAATTATGTTGACTCATAGCTTAATATCAGTCAAAACCCGCAAATATTTCTCTTAGTATATCTATTTTTTAGCACTGGAAAACATTTAAAATTATTTTTAATTGCATATATAGTAATCATTTTATTAAACTGTTATATAACCAGAGTTTAGTCAAATAGAGCTAAAAATAATATTTTAAAAAGGAAGGCACTTGCCTTATGATCACAATTTTCAATTGGTGTAGGGAAAAATATTTAAACATGTAAAGCCACAAAAAACGAAAGATTTCTGATGCACCTTATCTCTGGAAGAAATCTGAGGATGAAACAAAGGTAAAACCCAGAAAACAAACAGACCTAGGATCTATGGATCAGTGGATACAATATAGAATATAAAAGGAAAAAATCCCCTGGGTGTCAGCAGACACTTTCAAACACTATGTGTAATCTTCTTTCTTTTGATTCATCAATTTTAGAAATTACCAATTAACTTTATATTATGATAGATGGGAATTTTTTTAAAAGATCATCACTGAAAATTCTGTCTGGATTTTGATGCATCATTACTGTTTTCTACCTTTTATTAGCTATTGAGCATCTCAATGCTATTGGATTCCTATTCATTTTATGGTACCTGTACTTCCCCTTGGATACTTTTTATTAGAAAGGTGCTTTGACATTTTATGAAGATATCTCAGTGCAATAAAGGATTAATATCCAAACTATATAAGGAACTCCTATAACTCAATAGCAAAAAACAACTCAGTTAAAAAATGGGCAAAGAAACCGAATAGACATTTCTCCAAACATGACTTACATCAACTTCAGGTAAACTTTCCCAAAGACGAACAATCAAAGCATCTTTTATTTGCATTTTGCCCTTTGTATTGCCTCCTCCCGAACAGGTTGAATCAAGAAACTACTCATTCATGAAACTCTAGGAATTCTCCATATTCTGGGACATAGATATCTCTAAAAGTACATCAGGACTTTACCAGGTGTGTGCAGTAGGGATAATATGATGGAATATATTTTCAGAATCTCCTAGTTTTCTTAAAACTGAAGTACCTAAAATGCACTTATGATGGAGGCATCATGCTGGATCTGTTGTTCCAATTCTGCTTTTACAATAACCCTCTACTGGTTTATAATAAAAGAGGATATCTTTTGCCCACCCCAGTCTTACCCTGTTGCATTTCCCAATGAATAAATAGAATTAAAATAGTTTTTAAATTTCTATCATTAAAATATATTATGTTAATATTTTAAATATGTCAACAGTTACATTCATGTAACCATTCATGCTACAAAATTTCAGGTACCTTAGTTTTTCAAAATGTTTCAGGGGCAGGTGAGGAAAGTATTGAATACCACTTCTATAGCTTCAATTTTCTCAGTGAAGTAGGAAACAAAGTGGTTGTGGAGCAAGGAGGTGATAGGAAATTTTGAAGGTTTGAAAAGAGAAGTGGAACTGTAGTCGCAAAAAAAGGGAATGTGAAAGAATTTAGGAAATAAAGACTGTGGCATCTCTGCTGGTCCTAAGTGTCTACTTGAGGTTGGTTCAGGAAATGAATAAATAGAGAACTGGCTTTATAGAGATTTGGGGTTTTACTATTGAAATGAATAGTAATAGTACTATGTAAGTTGAAAACAAATGTCACATGATGATTCTAAATATAATGATGTTAAAAAGTAACTGAATTAAATCATTCTTATGGAAGTTGTTTGTAAAATATCTATCATGATGTAAAATTAAGATACTAGTATTAATAATTAGGTTTACTTATAATGGTTAATAATATCAACTTCAAATAAAAACTACAAAATATAAAATTCCTTAAATAAATTTGTAAACACTGCATATGGTTATTTGTAAGAAAAAAGTAAGAAATCATAGACTTAATCCTTCATTTCAGCTATCATATACTTTGCTGTGGATTCTATATAATTATAAGGATGAAGAAAATTTCAACACTGTCAGCAGCGGGAAATGTTGAGACAAAGGCTTGTATAGGAATCCTAATAGAAACTCAAGTTGATTGAAGAGAGAAATCTGAAAGACTTGGAAGAATTTGTTTTATTTTTTAATTTATTTTTTGTTGGAGGATAGTTGCTTTACAGTGTTGTGTTAGTTTCTGTTGTATAGCAAAGTGAATCAGCTATATGTATACATATATCCCCTCCTTTTTGGATTTCCTTCCCATTTAGGTCACCACAGAGCATTGAGTAGAGTTCCCTGTGCCATACAGCAGGTTCTCATTAGTTATCTATTTTATACATAGTAGTGTATATATGTCAATCCCAATCTCCCAATTCATCCCACTTCCCTTTCCCCCCTTGGCGTCCATACATTTGTTCTCTATGTCTGTGTCTCTATTTCTGCTTTGCAGATAGGTTCATCTGTACCATTTCTAGATCCCACATATATGCATTAATATACAATATTTGTTTTTCTCTTTCTGACTTCCTTCACTCTATATGACAGTCTCTAGGTCCATCCACATCTCTGCAAATAGCAGAATTTTGTTACTTTTTATGGCTGAGTAATATTCCAATGTTTTAAAACACATAATAAAACAGAAGAAAAGCAAATACAACCCTCCACACAAAAGAGCACAAAAATAAAACTTATGATATTACTTGACAGGATTGACTATATATAAAATTATATTCAGCACTTTTTGAACAATTGTTCATAAGTGAGCAATGTTATAATAAAATATAAAACAATGAAAGAAATTTAGGCAATTTTAAATGACCTATATTGTACAATAAGGAAAATATAAAGTACTATTTACTGAGTGATAGTATTTAAAGAAATAATTTTCTTTTCAAACAAAAATGTTGACGTAACTATAGGCTGGAGAAGGGCTAAAAATATAAGAAAGCTATAATCCCCATCTTCTATAAGAGGAAGCCAAATAACAATGTATAACATGGTAAGTGAAGATACAACGGTGAATGAGAACAGTTGAAACAATGAAAAGTACTGCCCCTGGAAAGGTGAGATGGTGTTTAGAGAAAAAGAGGCCAAGGAAATTCTGCTATTGATTCTTCTATAAGCTCATAGCACTATGTGACTTTAAAACTTTGTGCATTTGATTTCCATTTTCCTGATGATTAGTGATATTGAGCATCTTTTCTTGTTCCTGTTGGCCATCTGTATAACTTCTTTAGAAAAATTCCTATTCAGGTCCTCTGCCCATTTTTTAATTGGTTTTTATTTTGATATTGATTTCCATGGGTTCTTCATATATTTTGGATATTAACCCCTTAGACATATCATTTGAAAATATCTTCTCCCATTCAGTAAGTTGCCTTCCTGTTTTGTCGATGGTTTCCTTCACTGTGCAAAAGCTTTTAAGTTTGATTAGGTCCCGTTTGTTTATTTTTGCTTTTGTTGTCCTTGCCTTGTCCAAAAGTATATTGCTAAGACCTATGCCAAAGAGTGTACTGCCTATTTTCTCCTAGGAGGTCTATGGTTTCAGGTCTTACATTTAGGACTTTAATTCATTTTGAGTTTATTTTTGTATATGGTGTGAGAAAATGATCTAATTCCATTCTTTTACTTGTAGCTGTCAAATTTTCCCAACACCACTTATTGAAGAGACTGTCTTTATCTTATTGTATATTCTTGCCTCATTTGTTGTAGATTAATTGACCATGTGTGCATGAGCTTATTCCTGGGCTCTCTATTTCAATCCATTGATCTATGTGTCTGTTTTTGTGCCAGTAAATAAGTCAGACAGAGAAAAATATATACTGTATGTTTTCAGTTATATGTGGAATATAAAAAATAAAATAAAATAATGAATATAACAAAACAGAAACAGACTCACAGATACAGAGAACAAATTAGTGGTTACCAGTGGGAATAGGGGTGGGGGAATGGGTAAAATAGGTGCAGGGTACAAACTACTAGGTATAAAATAAATAAGTTACAAGGATGTGATGTATAGCACAGGGATCATAGCCAATATTTTATAATAGCTTTGTATGGAATATAATCTCTAAAAATACTGAATCACTATGTTGTACACCTGAAACTAATATAATATTGTAAGTCAATTATACGTAAATAAGATAAAAAAAACTGCATGGATTTATTACTCAGCTATAAAAAAACTTTAAAAATATAACTGAGAAAAAAAGCCCTCAAAATATCAAATAAGTTGAACAGATAAAGTGAGATGAACTTCACATATAAAAGCAGTGAAAACACAAACCTATGTATATGTTCATTTACAGTGAAAATACCCGTGCCTACACAGGAAATCAATTTTGATGGCACTTCTAATGTTTCACAGTCCACATGAAAAGGCTAATAAAGAAGAATGGATTGGATAATAGAAACTATCAGAATATTTGTCTCCCTGAAGTCTTTACAAACTTATAGATATAACACATTCTTATCAGAGGAGATGTAAAAATAAACTTTTTAACTTGTCCTTTGCAAATCATTCTTATAAACGTGATTTCATACACTTTCGGAATAATATGGCATTCAGTTTTAAATTGTGATGAAAGGGAATAGAATGTGTTGTACTTCCTCTCCCTCAAGCAATTGAGGCAGATTATGACTACTCTTTTGGAAGTGATTAAGAAAAGCAGAATGAGTCACAAATGCTGGAAGTCAAACAGAACTGAGATGGTAAATTATTTCCGAGCAGATGTTTAAAGGAAAAGAAACCAACATCTGAGAGGAAAGAATGGGTATTAGAGAACTGGAATAATCGTTTCAGTGACCTTTCTTGTAGTCTACTTTTCACAGACACAACTTGACAACTCACTGACTGAAAACAGTTGCTTTGAGTGGAGATATTTTAACAATCCTAACTACTGTAATTCTAATGACTGAAAATATTTCTGCAGGCAGGTATTCTTTAATGATAACCACAAAATTATCATCAACAACTACTAGTACTATTTATTGACACCTACACCCAGAAATACTTCTCGTAAATAAGACTGAAGTATTAAAAAATGATAATATCCTTATTTTGTATATTAAGAAATAGAATTAGAGATATTATATGAGTCACCCATGATTTTACAAATCACTTGAATAATCTCTGGAGACAGAAATTTCAGTCCTTTTTTTTCCCAAGATCCAAGCTTTCCACAGCACTATGATGCTTTATATAGTTAGGATAGTCCTGGTTTTGTTTTTTGTTTGTTTATTTTGAGGCAGAATATTGTCAATAAAAAAGTGTAAGTAAAAATCAAATTTTATTAATTATGAATATATGTTTGGGAGTAAAGCAATGTCACCTAACTCACCTACCCACTGAAAACAAAACAAAACAACTAATTTATGAGTACCTACAATGGAAGGCAAAATAATGGGCTCCCCAATATATTCATGTCCTACTTCTCAATACATATGAATTTGTAAAGTTACACGACAATGGAGGGTTAAGGTTGCAGATGAATAAAGGTTGCTAATTAGCTGACCCTGAAATGGGGAGATGATCCTGGATTATCCAGCTGAGCCTAATATGATAACAAGGGTCCTTATAAGAGGAAGAGGGAGGCAAAAGAGAAAGAACCAGAGAGACAGTATTGTGATGAACATTCAGTTCAATGTTGCTGGCTTTGTAGATGCAGCAATGGGGCCGTGAACCAAGCAATGTGGGCAGCCTCTTAAAGCTAGAAAAGTCTAAGAGGTGGATTCTCCTCAGAGCCTCTAGAGGAAATGCAGCTCTGTCTGTGGACACCTTGGTTTTACCTTTTTAGACCCATTTTGCACTTTAGACCTCCAGAACTATAAGGTAATAATTTGTGTTATTTTAAGCCACTAACTTTGTCATAGTTTTTTGTTTTGTTTTATTTTGTTTTGTTTTTACAGCAGATATAGAAAATGATTATAACTACTGCAGAGGAGGCAAACTTTACCTCTACCCATCTTAGGTTTTCAACTGGTACTCTAGCAAAAAGATTAACAAGAGAACAACAGTTTATTAACATGTGCAGTACACACCATGCAGAAGAAACATAAACAAAAAGGTAAATGAAAAGTGGACTCATAAGTCCATTTTATATAGCATCTTCAACAAAGAACAATAAATTTGTAGAGAAACAACAGGACAAGGGGAAGCAGGCTTCCAAGAGTGGCTATCTCTGAGAAGGTACAAATATGGGAGGAAACTAATGGAGTAAGGCTTGTTTGCAGATTCCTTGGCACCATCTCTGGGGCTAATTGGAGTCTGTCTCCAGTAGAAGGTAAATTTATACCCTGCCTTAGGCAAAAAAGGGGAGGGTAGAAAGAGTTTTTCTTACATTTGCTGCTTCTTAATTGCATTCAGCTCAAAGTATTTTTTAATGTCAAAGAGGCATATTTTAGGGTAACATATTCTGGCTGACTTCACTAGTCTACCTTGGTATCTTCTCCAGGTGTTAGTAATAGACTATTAAAACAGAAGAGGCCACTTGCCCTGTAAGAGTTGAAATTTTAGAAATTACTAAAAGAAAACTAAAGAAACAAGCAAACAAAACAAAACAAAAACAAAATTAAGTTGATGATATCTATGAAAGGAAAAGCATGACGTTGGGAGAAAAAGAAAAGAAAGACCTAATCAAATAGGTCTGCAGTTTTCAAAGGGCTAGAATCTGTCAGAAAACAACACAGGCACTGGTAACTAAAAAATTAGGAGTTAGATACACTCAGAACATTGTAAAAGAACATTTCCAAGACAGAACAGTGAGTTCACAAATTGTGAAGAGCATTTTCAAAAGTTCTCAGAGTATAGAGTTATAGCACTTTGACAAGAGAGAGCTTACCAACTGGAAGGGTGTAAATGTTGATTTTGGAAAAGCAGTTGAATGTAGATTACACAGAAACTTATAGGCCACCGTAGGTAGTTTAGAATTTATAAAAAGCACAGTGAAAACTATCATACAACTTAAAAGAGGTAGTGACATTATCAAATATAAATATTTTAAGATGATTTCCTGCTAATGGGTAATGTTGGATGGAACATGAATAAAAGCAGTGTTGGAGGAGTACGGTGGTTTTGATTAGTTTAATTGCAGCAATATAGAGAGGATTAAATAAAAATGAGATAGGGCAAGAAGAATTGCTAATAGTACTAATGGAATAAATGGGGAGGTGAAAAGTGGAAAAATTATGAGTGACTATTAGGCTTTTAATTTAATTAACTGGATAAAAGCCAATGCAATTTACTAGGATGAGAGAGATTTGCTAAGAAACAGTTTTGGGAAAAGAGTATGAAGTTCCATTTTAATAAATTAAGTTTAAGAGGACTAAGAGAAATCTAGATAAAAATATTAAGTAAATTATTCAATGCATGGATATACACAAACACACATCTACAGGTGTATGTATCAATATATATATATACAGACATACACACATACATGAAACATGCATACATATATGCTTGACCTTTTGTATAAAATTTAATGAGTTAGCCCACTGCCTTTTATTTGGGACTTTTAAAATGTAAAATACTTTAGAAATGTTACTGATATTAATTATTAATATTATTTGTTGAGTATATTAATAATGGATTCTTAAGTTAATGAGCTATTGTCATGATGTTGGTGAATAAAATGGATCATCTATGGGGAAGATAGATACAACTCTAAGTGAAGTCTAAGTTAACATTTATTGTTACAGGTATATAAACCAACAGTTCTTAGAACCAAACACAAAACAAAAACCAAACAACATTTTTGATATCATAGGAAAGTTTTTCTTGCTGTTTCTTAAAGAGATTATAAATATATATATATATATATATTAGATGTCAAGACAGACAAAAAATTTAATTTACATTAAATTATATGGTAACTGGTATGTAAATATTCATTAATATGCTTCCTTTTCAATCCAAAAAAACACTAATTGTTAAGTGCTTTGAATTCTCAAAAGCATTTGTGTCCTGTCAAGTTTTCTGCTATTGACATGTGGCATATGTGTTAATCAAATTTCATCAAGGCTAAATTAAATATATTTATGGCTTATGGTGATAATTATATGTGTGGAAGTACCGACCAGAAGCCAGAGAGATGATCAGTGTAGATTTGTATGTAAAACCACAAGAATAGATGAGATGACTCACAAAGTGTAAAGAGAAAAGAAAGGAAAACTCAGGAATGGATCCTATGGAGCTTCATGTTAAGATACTAGGTTAAGTAGATACTAGGTGGGAGGAAAACCCCAAGAATCTAGGGGTATTTCATCTAAGATATGATCATGAGAGTCATTATCTGTCTCAAATAAGAGGTTGAGTATGATGAGGACAGACATCTATATCAAAACATAAATAGTGGTATCCCAGATTTCATTCCCTGTGATGCAAAGACTGAGGAACTTCCCATGAGTGACAATAGGAAAAGCCAGATTGTTGATTGAATGCAGGGCCTGGGCTTCCCCAATTTAGAGAAGTAGGTGAAAGCTCTTTTGAGACTGGCTTCCAGTGCAGACAGCAATTAGGTGTTTGCCTGGCCTGAAGAGAGGAAGCAGAGACACCTGTGCAAATGGAAACCAGGACTGATGAGTGACTTTTTCAATAATCATTCATCAGTCTCATTTCTGAATTCCGTAACAATTTTCTCTAGGAGGGAATAATTTATAGCTTAAGATAATATTCTTAACCTAGCAAAATGGAATAAAAATTTCAATAGTTCTTCACTAAATATAGGCTTAAATTATATACCCCAATTTAAAAATTCAGTATTCAAAATTCCATCCTGGCTTTCACTGAAAACATATTCTCCTATTATCCTTTACATGGATTTTGTAGCTATCAACTAATTACAAAACCATGTATATTCTTAATCAAGCTTGACATCCTCATTTTCTTTGCTAACTACCTGAGCACTAGTCATTTTAATAAACCTTTTAAGTTGCAGTGTAACCTTCATGCAGAAAAAATCACACTAATGATAAATGAGCTCAGTGAATTATCTCAAAGGGAACCTATCATTGTAAACACCACACAGTATCAACAAATAGAATATCACCTGCATAACACAAAAGCCTCTTTATGCCCCTTTCCCATCACTATGTCCTGCCTCTTCTCTGACAGACCCAGTATTAAATTCTAATGCATGTTTACAAGTTTTGAGCTTTATATAAATGGAATAATAGAATATGTAATATTTTGTATCTACCTTCCTTCAACCATTAAGTTGGTGAGTTTCATCTGTGTCATGTCAAGTAGCAGTGTTTTCACTTATTTTTATTGCTGTACAGTTTTTTCATCTTATGATTATACATTCTACTTAAATTTGTACAACTGCAAATAATGCTGCTATTAATATTTGTGTACATTATGAAAGTGTACATATACATTTAAACTAAGATACAAATATCTGAATGACCAGACATTAAAAGATTCAGGAGAAGGTATCCCTGTCTGGAAACCATAAAATCAAGAAGGTCTGAATATAAGGATAGTTGGACATCATAATAAAACAGGGCACGCACCTAATCACAATGGGGAGAGTGATAGGAAATAAAATCATAAAAGAAGACAGGACCCAGATCTTGTAGGTCTCGTTATTTATGACAATTCAGTTTGAATTTCAATGAGAGATGTTGAAAGATTTTTAAACCACTTTACTGAAGTATAATTGACATATAAAAATTAAAATTAATTTAAAAAAGCTGTAGTTATATGATGTGATATGTCCAGGTGAAAGATGTTCATGATTTGTTTTGTGTTGTTACAGTGGAGATGAAGGGTAAACTGAATTGGTTTGTGAGTTATTGTTTATAAATTAGTTGGTAGGGGAAACATCTGAAGCAGGAAAGAGGAATCAGAGACAACTCTGAAGTTTTAAATTGAGCAACTAGGCAGATGTGGCCCCTACTTCCCAAAGACTAGGGAGGTTCAGAATTGGTGATGGGCCAAGAGGGAAATCAAAATAATTTTTTTGGATCACTTTGATATGAGGAATAATGCCAAAGGCAGAGAAACTGCTCATAAATATTAGTTTCTCTTGTCTGCCTTTGGACCTTTAAAAATAAAACTTCCTCATTCCAAACCACTGTAACTTATCTAGGAGACAACTTGTTATTTAAATCAACAGAAGACAATGGATAAGAAAGAAAATTATATATACTACTCATCAGGGAAATAACAGTACTGTGTTAGACATTTTAAAAATATACTGTTTAATTTTTAAAACAATTCTGGAGTGTAGCTAATGATGAGGGATATAATGATATGTTATTGTTAAAAAAAGTTTAAGTAATTCTCCATGACATGTTTTCCCCATAAAATGTGATGTCAGGATCATATATAGTTCTTGGAATCTAAATTACTGTATATGAATTTTCCTTGTCTCTCCAAGCTTATTCCCCCAAGGACATGAGGGTACTCTTCCATAAAAATGTTCCAGTGTGATTACTCTGACAAAGAGATGTGACCATAATTGTAAACTAGCCATGGAGAAAGGGGTTTGGTGTCAAGACAATCATGGATATTATAACAAGGGTGGAGCACAATCTTCACAGGAAGTACACTATCTATTACATTCAATTTTATAGCAAAGAAAGGTAGAATCACAATTCAAATATTTTGATTTTTTTCCCTTAGAAATGAATCAGCTTGCCAGAATACAAGTTAAAGAGCAGATGTCTAGTCTAGGACATTTTCCAATTTCCATTAAAATAATGAGGCATTTTACGAAAACTTTATATAGAGGTTTTTAAGTGGTCAGCAATAATGTGAAAATTTGCTTGACATACATCCAAAGTGTAATAAAATGGTAACTATGGGACACTCCCCATTTAAGGATATAAGGTTAGAGTGTCATAAAGGAGACAATTCTGAGTTGCAATTAAAATGGGATTGCACTGAATATAATTACTCTGCTTTTCTTTTTGCTGTTACTACTTCACATGAGTATAATATTATTATTGACTTAATATGTTTACATATTTTTTTTAGTTTTACATTTTTCCAATCGATCAAGTTTTCGTCGTTTATTTAACTGCTCATACATTTGAATAAAATGACACTGTTACCAAATATTACTAGCAATAATTATGAATGTAATGATTTGGAAACCTCATCTTTGTTCTTTGAAATAGCTTTTTAATGTCATTGGATTGATCTAATTTTGTATATGTGTTTAAAATATAATTTAATTAATTATGGAGATAAATTGATAAATTTCATGTCATAGTATTAAATAAATCAGTTTTCATCTGAATAAAGAACTAGAATTTAACAAACTTGGTTTAAACTGTAAGACTGAGAAGCATTTCCAATGTAGTGTTAATGATTAGACATTTTTATGGTTAAAAATATTATAGAATTCCATTAATAGTGTAACTATGTGTGTGGTACACCTGTGTTTTTTTGTGTGTGTCCACAGTTTTAGCGTTTACAGATCACTCTGACCTATTGACGGAGTAAGATTTTGATCTATTAACTTTAGTTCTATTATTAAGCTTTTCATTCTCATTAATTCTTTTCACTCAATGCCACTCCCACCCCCAACCACTAGACTTTCTAGACTCTGGTTTTCATGGTTTAGCAAAGTAACTTGAGAATAAAAGAAGTGAGTTCTTGACCTTTAGTATTCCACAGTTAAGAATTAGGAAAATTAAGAATCTGGAGGAAGATATAGAGATGGAGATAAAGATATAGATAGATGAGATTGCATTGAATGTAATACACACACACACACACACTGAGACAGTTCTTACCCCTTCTTCTTACTAAGAGATTTTAAATAGAAAAAATATCTTAATGAGACGAAGATGTCGGATAGGCTATCAGAACAGATTGATGCTGGCGTAGGCCTCAAAAGGAGGTCTGCTGTTTCTCTACCTTCAAACTGAGCTCCTGAAGGTCAGGCTGGAGGCGGGACAAATAAAAGTCTAGCTGTTTAGGAAATCTGCTTAACGAGGCTATGACGGCCTCATTTTCCAAGTAAGATATGAGAAAGCCTCACAAAGAATAAACCTCACAGAGAAGAAACAGTGTCCAGGCTAGTGTACAAACAGCAAGAGTTGCATGCAGTGGTTATGCATAATGTATAAGCAGATGGAATGAAGGCAGACACATACAGTCGTGCAAGGAAAAAGGAGCAAAATAATCTTTCCCTTAGGCTAAGATATTATGGCACTGAGAGCCAGGAAGAAGGAGAGGACTTAGAACAAGCAGAACGTGTCAGTGCATGCTGGAATAAAAGAAATGAGGAGACAACATAGGAACGCAAACATCTGAGCTGATGACTGCATGAAGGACCAAGTAGGAAGAAGGGCAACTCAGTGGATATTAACTTGGATGGACAACAACCAAAGACAAGAGACCAGATGACATTTTCCCCTCATTTTGCTGTGGCATTTCAACAACAATCATGTAGGTGCACCCTCCATGATAAAGTTAAGGGACAGAAACATACACACACACACAAAACAAAAACAATGAAGAAAACCTTGAATATATGACTCTATCCTGAATTGTATAAGTTTCATTTTATTCTATAACAAACCAGATAGAAGTATAGTATGTGATTAAAATTATCTCCCGCCAGCCACCCCACAAATCTGAATTAGTTATCAAGAGAATATGACCCTCTGACTTACATTAAGTCTTTAACTGAAGAATAGAGAGGTTAAGTGACTTGCAATACTTACAACCCTAGACATTAACAAATGTGATTTTTAAACTTCTTTTAACCATAAATCTAGGGCAAAGTTCAGTAGTGCAATAAATTCCCTCAGTGATGGAGATAAACAATGACCAAGAATGATCAAGTACAACATGGAGAGAAATTCTCTCTCTAAGATTCTGAGATTTCAACTGCTCAAGGAAGGCTCAATGCCTGGGTTTAATTGAATTTGTTTATGCTGGCAGTGACATATATCTAGTAATTTTTATTCTTTCCCATTCTTCTGAAGTTGTCAGACACTATGAACTGTTAGCTATGTAGTGTACAATGGAGATGAATTGCTTACTTCTTTTTTAAGTATAGAAACTGAAATATTGCATTAAGGAAAGGTTACCAGATGTCTGGAATGTATATCTGCATTCTGATTTATGAACAATGACTAAGGCAATTTAAAAAGCACGGTAGAGCTAGCTTCTCATGATGTTTTTCTATGTAATTGAGAATCACTTCTTTCATTCACTACAAATTTAAGGAGGAATGAGCGTTAAGATCTCATATTTATTCTGGCTTGACTATATGAACATTAATGTTTTATTTAGACTGTGTGTTTATTAAAGCATGAAGAAAAAAGACTTTCAGTGTCATGAGGTAGTTTTAGTTATTTGTACTTTGAGAAGAGATCTGGACTAAAAAAGCCAAATATTAAGCAATAAAAACAAAATAAAATGAGTAAATATCTATAAGGTAATTAAATTTTGAGGCCCCAAGTTACATAACTTTACTCAAGACCAGTAAGTTTTATACAAAGGCTATTTCAAAACCAAAGAGAGAACAAAGATTTATTTCTCTTTTGGCTACCAGCATGGTCCAACCACATCCAAGGGGTTCTTGGATAGAATGTGGAGATTTCATGAATTTGAATGGGAAAAAATTGCATCTTTATTTTTATCACACTTTCAATGAAATTTAACATTTCTTTCAATTATGAATCTTGATTGTGAACCACATTATAAGAGCAGTAACTATGACGTTTTTAGAAACAGATGTCACAGATATTTACATATCACATTTCACTTGCATATTTCCCTAACGATTGTTTATGCTCATCACTTATTTGAAATTATGGCGTTTTAGTAACATGATATTATATCAAGTTATTAAATGGTTAATACAGAAGCACATGAATTTCCAGATAAGAAAATTTTAATAACACATGTTAACAGAAGTGGTTCCCTTTATAACCCCATCTAGGTTTTTATTCATTTAAAAACATATTCTGAAAAGAAATCCGTAAGCTTGCAACACACACAAAAAAGGTTAAAACTCTAGTTAGGTGTGAGATAGGGGAGAGGAGAGAGGACGGGGAAAGGGGGAAAGGGGAAGAATGGGATGAGGGAGGAAGCTCAGGAGGGTGAGAGGAGAGGGGAAGCGCAGTGGCAACAGTATGGAAAATGGAACTATTTATTCTTGTGGTCTTACTTTCCCTTACCTCACTTGGTACTGGCAGAAAAAAATATCCATGAATAATAGAACAGGTCTGAACTTTCTGCACCTGTAAACAGAAAATAGGAAAATTTCTCATTTCTGAACTTCACATGAAAGCCTTCCATGGAGCTACACCACATGACATTTCTACATTGTCTGAGTGTGTTTCTGACATAGGAAGTGATAACTGGATATCTGAAATATTTATTTCAGCTCTCAAATTCTGTGCCCAAGGAGGGAATTCTAATCTACTCATCAGTATTTATGGATAGTATATTCGTCCACTCTCTGCACTGGAGGCTCTGCCCTGAGAATTGTTTTGATTTGTTCTTTCCTCTTTCTTCCCTCTTCCTCCCTCCCACCCTAGGTTTTCTCTCCCACCTCCTCTTCCTCTTATTTACACTGCTTTCATGCGCTTCCTCTCTCTCTCTCTCTTTCTCCCCCTCCCTCCTTCCCTCCCTTCCTCCCTCCATTCATCTATCCCTGGTCCCATCCCAGTCCCCTTCCTTCCTTCTTTCCTTTTTGTCTGGTGTATTATAGTCAATTTATTCTCAACATAATCTGAGATAAATTACTTATCCGGAAAAACATTTTTAAAAGTTAATATCTTTAAAACTTCATAAATTTTATGCTTTATGGCTTTCTCAAGAATATCTTTTTATCTGAAAAGAGTCATAAATAGATGTGGATATTGAAAGCAGGGCCTCCAAATGTGAAGTATTTTTCTTGAAAACCATCTCTAGAACAAATATGTTATATGCATACTACTAATGCATTCACATATAAAGGCTCCAATTGTTTATATAGATTCTTTACCCATTTTATGAGTATGGGGCTCACAGTAAAATCTAAGGTTTTTGTTCTAATTATATACATTTGAAGGAAATATGGCAGAAACCATACTTATCTCTCAAGGTAACTATCTGAAATTTGAAGCATTACCAGAATAATTATTTTTATTATACATATGGTTCACTGTTCTGCCACTGTTAAATTCTTAAATCATATGTCAGCAAGGCATTTCCATGCTTATAATAAAAAATACAATAACTATAATAGAAATGTTACCATAAAATGATTGAGGTATTTATTACATTCATGATCCTCCTTAAAAAAAAAATCTCCAGCTCCCTAATTTTTAAATACAGGCTTTAATAACATACTGTTTAATATATAAATAACTTTTCACTATTATGTTGATATTTTGAATTTTTATTAAAATTTTGTGGATTTTTCTTTCTCATTATGAAGTTTGAAACATGTCCACATATTTTTCCATGTGTTAATAAAAAGTAGTTGAGGGCCTCCCTGGTGGCGCAGTGGTTGAGAGTCCGCCTGCCGATGCAGGGGATACGGGTTCGTGCCCCGGTCTGGGAGGATCCCATATGCCGCGGAGCGGCTGGGCCCGTGAGCCATGGCCGCTGAGCCTGCGCGTCCGGAGCCTGTGCTCCGCAACGGGAGAGGCCACAACAGTGAGAGGCCCGCGTACCGCAAAAAAAAAAAAAAAAAAAAAAAAAAAAAAAGTAGTTGATATCTGCCTGATTTCCCACAGCATCATTTGGGAAATAATTTCAGCCCTTTTAATCAAAATATTTAATACAGTCATTTTATTTCATAGGGACTTTTTCCCAAAAGTATAGCTATTTTGTGAATACATTAAGTCTGAAATCATACACATTTCTATGAATGTGCATTCTTAGTCTTAATCAGCACTGCATGTGATTTCTATAAGTAGCATCCATTACATCCCTCCATTATCAAAACATGATTCTCACCAACAGCTGAAGACTCTTCTTGTATGTCTTTTTCTCTTGCTGAAAACATTATTTGTTTCCATTCCTTCCTTCTCTCTCTCTGGTATTTACCATTTACTATGTTTATCTTTCTGATGTAGTTATTTGCCCTGAGTGATGAGCGAGCAAAATGCTTTCTTTGTGACTCTTTCTTCTCTACCAAAAAATAATTTCAAATATTGAACTTGATTATTCTGTGAATAGACTTTCTTGAATTCAGCTCAATGGATATTATTTAGATACCTATTAGGTCCCTTGTTCTGTATTTGACACATGCGTGTTTTTTTAAAAACTTTTTTTTTTATTTTTACTTTTTACTTTTTAAATTAATTTTATTGAACTATAGTTGTTTTACAGTGTTGTATTGGTTTATGCTGTACAGCAAAGTGAATCAGTTATACATATATATATATATATATATATATATATATATATATCCACTCTTTTTTAGATTCTTTTCCCATATAGGTCATTACAGAGTATTGAGTAGAGTTCCCTGTGCTATGCAATAGTTTCTTAATAGTTATCTATTTTATATATAGTAGTGTGTATATGTCAATCTCAATCTCCCAGTTTATCCCTCCCTCCCCGCCGCTTTCCCCCTTGGTAACCATAAGTTTGTTTTCTATATCTATGACTCTATTTCTGTTTTGTAAATAAGTTCATTTGTGCCATTTTTTTAGAGTCCACATATAAGCGATATCATATGTAATACTAAATTATCCTCCAAAAGCTTGCACATATGGGGTATGTGTTTGGGGGGAAAGCAAACACATAGATACAGAAATATTACCTTATCTAAAAAATACTTTTACTGAGGAACATACATGAAATCCAACATGAGGATATTTCAAACCTCACTGATACCTAAGGAAAAAGACTAAACTAACTTAATGAAAATGAGGAATAAAAGTTCATTGCAAATAGTGAAAAAAATGTTTAACATTTATTGTGAACAGCAAAATTGAAAATTATTGTAAAAAACAATTGAATTCATCCTGCATTTAACAAAATTTGTTATATTTGTATAAGTGTTGATTCTTGCATCAGAGTCTGAATCAAGTGGTTATTAACTGTTTGCATTTTCTTAACATTACAGTGTAAAACCATGTTATCAAGTCTTGCATTTAATGTTTGACTTTTTCATCAGAATCATAAAGGGAAGTATTGTTTTTATAAATAATCAAGAGATACATCAATTGTCTAAAGAATCTTTTTTATCCTTTCCTTTCTTGCATCTACCTGTCATTTTCTCCAACATTTTTTTCTTTCTTTTATTGTGATTTTTAACATTTCTCCAGGATCATTATCATATACTTATTGAAATTCTACTTTTTGATTGTATTTGCAATTTTACTTTGCAATTGATATATGCTGTATAATTATTGCAAATTCCACAATCATCAAGAAACCGATTCACAAACAGATTGATGTTAAAATTAAAGAACAGAAACCAGACTTGAAAAAAAGACTTCTTCGAGTGGACTAATTTAATAAGTTTTCATTTAATGATACTTGCTTGTCATGATTCATTTTGCTTCTATACACAGTAAGAACTCAAGTAAGGAATGCTTGTATAATTAGGATGCCTATAGCTAGAGAGAATAAGAAAGTAGTAGAGTGAGGCAAGAGCAGGACAGGACATTCCAGACAGATGTGGCAAAATAAGAAAAGGCACACATAGTGTAACGTGTTTGTAAAGCAAATTATGTAAATGATGTTACATAATGGTTATGTATGTAGTAGCAGAGACGAATGTGTAAGGTACTAGATATGTAATAGAAGTAAGTGTAACCTACTAAAAAGAATGTATTTTATCACAAAGGGATTGAAAAACTACTGGAAAGTTCCTACTTGGGAATGTATTGGTCAGGTTGTGTTTAAGATAGAGACTTTGCCAGCAACAAGATGAAATGACCTAATGGTGGAAAACTGGAGGAAAAGAGATAAGCTAGGAAGTTAAGCAATCATTAAGGAGGGGGTGTTTTGTTAGTTGGCATTCCATGACACATAAAATTATCCATCAAAAAGCGGTCAGGACAAAAGCGAAAGGATTAATCTATTATGTAACAAAGAGGCAAAATAAGCAAAACGTTAATTGACTATATGTTCAAGGTTTTAAAAAAGGCAAATAATAAATTTCTGACGGGATATTAAAAGATCATGAAGACAGAGGGTGAAAAATAAATACTGGAATTGAAGGAACAGGTTTTGTACAGGCATATGTAGAATCTAAAATGCCTTTGCCAAATAGAGATGAGGCTATACTTCTGGAAAATGGGCCGCGAGTCTGAAGCACATTTGTGAAAACTGTCCTGGGGATTTGTATGTTTGCTGGTCTTTGTCTGACAGGTATTATTGGAAATGAAATGAAGGAGAGCGATACTAAATGTGATTTTTAAAAGTCGGTTAAAGTGGATATATGTACAAAACAATAAAAAGTAAATAACAAAATTGTTAGGGAACTGTTGACTGAAACCATCCAGCTTGGCCAGGCCCACTTGCCTGAGTTGTCTCACAACAGGAGGTGTGATAAGGAACATGGTGTTGCCTCCAAAAACTAACTGGAAGAATTCGGGAGGGGCCAAAAGAGAGAGGAGATGACCAACCTCCCAGAGTCCTTCTTTATGGAATCCATCTTGGCTGAGAGACATGCACGCCACCAGGAAGGACCCTGAGTCATACAATAGGCCAAGCGAGATGACTGACCAGAGACAACAGGGAAACTAACCCCATTACCATGAAACCTGAGACAGCGAGCCACCTGGCAGAGCAGTTCTCCTGGGTTCCCTTAGCCTACTGCTTTCCACCCAGGCACACCTTCCCAATAAAGTGTCTTGCTTTGTCAGCACGTGTGTCTCCTCAGACAATTCCAAGTGTTAGACAAGAGCCCACTCTCAGGCCCTGGAAGGGGTTCTCCTTCATGCAACAAAATAATAAAATAAAAATAAAAAATAAAACTTTAGAGAAAGATAATTAGATTTCATATAGAAATTTCAGATGGAGATCTGAAAAGATGGTGATGAACCAAAAATGTTCCCTGCGAAGTATGTCAACCTAAGCTGGATGTAGGGATTGGTTAATACTTAAATGCAAGTATCAGATGAAGCAACGAAAATAAATTTCTTAGGGAAATTGTACAGAAAAGAGAGATGGTAGGATTTTAGAAAAATGAAAGGGGGGACAACCAAAGAATGGTGCTAAATAAGGTTCTGATAAATGATCTAGAAGGAAGGTGTAAAAAGCAGGACTAAGACCAGTAAAATATGTTTGGAAAGAATCAAAAGGAGTAAAGAATTCAATAAAAAAGGCTGTGATGAACAACATAAAACACTTTCTAGATTTACCTGTAAGAAAAAGTTGAGAAGGTATCTAATGGAATGACAAATCATGAGAATAATCATGACTTCATTGTGAAGATGAGGGAAAAGCTCAGAATGAAGTATGTTAAGAGGTGAGGGTAGATAATAAAATGGCACCTTCTATTTCATGGGAAGCTATAGCAGGGTGCAGAGATAGGGGACAGTTTGTTGTTTTTCTTGTCAAAAAGGCCTGAGCATCTTTCAAGATTGGCTTAAACAGTGAAACAGCAATAGATCCAATGTATTGAAAGAGGTCTTAAATGGAATAGATATGGATTGTACTAGGAAAACCAGTGGAGGAGCTGAAAGAAGACAGAGTTCTCAGAACTATGCAGGTACAAGTATGGTTGTGAGTGTGTGTTTATAGAATTTATTTTTAGTGCAAAAATATTGAAACTGTTGCAGGTCCTGCCCAATAACTTTAGTTTTCTTGAAGGAAGCAAGAGATGGTTACACAGGGGAATGCTGATATCAGCAGAAGAATGGAGATGTAAAAACATCATTGAAATACATGAAGGGGCAAAATGATTGAGGGTTAGAGCCAATTGCCCTACAGAGATAAGAAACCATTTATCTGAAGTCATCCAGCAGTACTGGAGTCCCTAATACTTATTAACTTATTGGCCATAGAACTGAAAAAAGCAGACTGTAAGACTGACTAAACTTTAAAAATTTTTAGGGATATTTTCCCCCTTTTTGTTAACCAAACATATGATTATGCCTAATTTGGGCACATACCAGTTGCAAATAATGAATCCAGTAAAGGACTGCCCTGAGTGGTAAATCAATCCTTGGCTTCATTTTTCTTAGACTCACTTTGCCTTCAGAGCAAGTGCAGGTACTGACACCAGCAGTGAGGACCAGAAACAGAATTAAATCCAAGAAAATAGGTCAAATTCAGTTGCTATGCTCTCAGTGGGTACTTCTCTATCAGAAAGCATGCTTCAAATGTGCTATCTAAAAACAGTACAATTATATAGAGTACAGGAACCATCCTGAGGGTGAAAATTCCTGCTGTTTTTTCAGGAAACAGAATAGAAACACAGAAGAATCCAGAAGCACTTTTCTGAAAACAGTGTCTTCTGAGGACTTGGCCTTTACAGTGAATATCATTTTCTGAACAGAATAGTGCAAATAACCAGGAGGCCCTCATAGTTGATTCCAGGAGTGCAAAAGGAAGATATGAGATTACAGAATCAATGTTGATAAACACAAAAGCTAAAGACAGAACCATCCAACTCATGCCCCTAACCTCTCTCTCCCTCCCTCTCTCTCTCTCCCTCCCTCTCTCTCACACACACACACACACACACACACACACACACACACACACACACACACACACAAAGAGGTGCAGTTGGAGAGAATACCTGATTTTTCATATGAGATCATCTTCCACCTATTTGATCAGGGAAGCAGCTATCCCTCTCCATCAATCAATAGCCTTTGAAATTTTCCTTCTATGACCATGGGAATAGTTTTCCCAGAAGCTGTCTGGGTGTTTTATTTAGAATTACTGGGGATGTGGGAACAGATGTATATGTATGACTGATTCACTTTGTTATAAAGCAGAAACTAATAAAAAAAAAAATTACTGGCAGATGCTTCTCAAGAGTGAATAACCACCTGACTCTAATATATGCACATTGTTGACAGAAATGGCAACAATCATTGAAGCCATCAACACCATACGATGACAGTTAATACAAATTACATAGTTCCAAACCTACGTGTTCCCTTCTCCACCACAACGTTCATGCCTGGCATCCTTTTTTATTTATGACACTGTTTTTAACACAAGTTTTCCATCTATCATCTCCAGAACAGAACTCTAACGCTATGTTCAGCTGCTAAAAATGAGTATGGTTCTACTGGTTATTTCCAGTCAGCGTCTGTTCTGATTGTTTGGTGCCTATAGCATACTGGTATTGTATGTGTTTAGTTTAAATTCTCTATTACCAGTATATGTACTTGCAAGTTCTGTATCTGACGATTCAACCAAACTTGGATCAAAAATATATATATATATTTTTAGGGCTTCCCTGGTGGCACAGTGGTTGAGAGTCCGCCTGCCAATGCAGGGGACACGGGTTCGTGCCCCGGTCTGGGGAGATCCCACATGCCGTGGAGCGGCTGGGCCCGTGAGCCATGGCCACTGAGCCTGTGTGTCCGGAGCCTGTGCTCCGCAACAGGAGAGGCCACAACAGTGAGAGGCCCGCGTACCGCAAATATATATATATATATATATATATATATATATATATATATATATATATATATATATATATATATAATTCCAGAAAGTTCCAAAAAAGAAAACTTGAATTTGCCAAATACAAGTAATCTAGAGATGATTTAAAATATATAGGAGGATGTGTGTAGGTTACATGCACATACTACACCATTTCATATAAGTGACTTGAGCATCCTCAGATTTTGGTATAAGCAGGGTATTTGGGAACCAATACCCCAACCGATATCCATGGGCAACTGTATTTAACAGTTTCCTTTCAATCAACTGACCAATTTTTCTAGAATGTACTTTAAAACTTCAATTTATGGTCAACAAATGTTCCTCTGAATATTAATCTTTGTTTTTATTAAAAGACTATTATCACCTATGGTTGTTATTTTTCTTATCACTTTATCATATTATTTTTCTTTCATGCTACCTATAACTTAAGGTATGGAGATGGCACTGGTATCACCCTTGCTTCCAAACACCATTTTCAAAATATTATTTTTCTATCACGTGGTAAAAATGCTGGCTTCTCTAAGCATTGTGCTGTATCTATTGCATTTCCATGGCCTTCATATGAGGACCATTAATTTACCTTCTGTTAACCCCTTATCATCCCTTAACAGCTTAAACTCCTGTATCACATTCCTCTACTGTATTAAAACTCCTCTCATTAACATGTATTTTTTAAACATCCATGTGAATGGTCCATCCATCACAATCCTTCCCTTCCACTTTACTTCCACAACCCATATCCAGTCTCAAACTTGAATTTTTCATCATCCAAAGTGAGTCATCTCTTAAATCACAAACTCAAAACAAACTTTTCAATTGCACCTCTTAACTTGCTTATCCAAGTACCTTCTCTCCGTTGCTCTTTTTTTTAATCAGGTTTCCATCCTCTAACACACTCACACCTTATCCATTATCAACTTCATTTATTTCTCTATTTTCTTCAGATCTCACTTTATTGATATACTCTGAATAGGGTGGGTTCTCTGAAAAAAATATTACACTTTTACCATCTAAGTTTATATCAGCTCTATTTAAAGGTGACCATCTGTTTTATCCATATGCAAGAAGGTGCTTCTAAAGAAAACAAAATCACATGAATTGGAATGGAACTATGATTTAAATTGTTCATTATCAGTCTCAATCAGGCTCCTAAGATTTCGGAAATATTACTATGGTGATAAATCCAGGAAACATAGAGTAAAATTTTGGATGTCATCTGGTACAAGAATTTTGGTCAAAGTAAGGTCAGATGCTCTAGCGAAGGACTTGACATTCCATATTGGGAGAGTCAAGAGGCTTCATGCACCACTCCAGTGGGAGAAAATCCATAGATCTAAAAACGCTGAGGGTTTTTGCATTGCAGTAGGGAACTTTCTGAGATCGGTTTTCCTTTTCATATGTCCTCTTCATTTTGTCACTTTAATTGACCACATGTGTAATAAGTAGAAAACACTTTCCTCAAATGTCCACATCATAATCTCTGGAACCTGAGAATATGTTACCTCATCTGGCAACAGGGACTGCAGATGAAATTAAGTTATGAACACTGAGGTTGTGAAATTATTTTGGATTATCCAAAGGAGTTAAATCTAGGCAAATGGGTTATTAAATTTGGAGAACATTCTCTGGCTGAGTTCAGAGTCACAGGGAGATGTGACCATGGAAGAATGGCCAGAGGGATGCAATACCATTGAAGATGTAGGAAGAAATGTGGGTGATCTCTAGAATCTAGAAAGGCAAGGGCTCTAGATTCTCCAAAAAGGAACCCAGGTAGGTATGCCAAAACCTGAATTTTAGCCCACTAAGACACTTATCCAACTTTTATAGAACTGTAAGATAATAAATCTGTGGCTTTTTAAGCTACTAAGTAGATGGTAGTTTGGTACAACAGATCTGGAAAACTATTACATATAAAAATGAATTAAACCCCAAATACTGATTTTTAGGTCTGATTATCAATGTTATATTGGCTCAATCACTACCATATATCTGACTATAGAATTTTTATGAAGATGCAAGTTAGGTAACCCTCATGGGATACTGATCAGATATAGTATCTAAATCACTTCCACTTCAACTTTGCAATCAAAACTTTACCATGATCCTTAAATGATAACATACTTTCATTGCTATGGTTTTGTGAAATGTCTTAATATCTGTTGTGAAATGTCTTAACATCTGTTAAAGAAATTTAACTACTTATACATTTTATATTATAATTGACCTAGCTATTTCTGAATTTTTATTCTTCCACATATATTTTAGGAAAAGTTTATAAAGTTTCTAAGTACATATACAATGGAATCTTTATTTAACAGGATTGCAATAGAAAATTAATTGGATAAAACAGAATGGGTAATCAGGCATACCTCGGAAATAGTGCAGATTTGGTTCTAGACCACCGCAATAAAGCAAATGTAGAAATAAAGCAAGTCATATGAATTTTTTGGTTTCCCAGTGCATATAAAAGTTATGTTTACACTACACTGTGGCCTGTTATGTATGCAATAGCATTGTGTCTAGAAAACAATGTACACACCTTAATTTAAAAATACAAAACTGACACCAAATGTCAGAGCATTAAAAATGTTTTCTGCTTTATTTCAACCTTCCAAGTCTCATGCTAATTTCTATCATAGCTGACCATATTTTAAACCTAAAGAGGAATTTTTCAAAATAATATTCCAACTTTGGTAGGCTGGCAGAATACAAAGCCACCACAGTATCTAATGTTTAAAAATTATATTGTATTGGGTTTTTCATGATAAAGTAAAATAATATTGAATTTTAAATTGATCTTGGAGGTGTTATCCTTTTGAACTCTAATTAATTTTAAAGACATTGATTCTGTACCTGGTTTTACAGATACTCTTCAAATAATGACAAATTATCTCTTTCTTCCTCACGTTAAAACCCTTACTATTTTTGTTTTTCTTTCCTTACAGCATTGGCCAGGATCTTTAAGTATTACAGTATTAGCCAAAACCTTTAAGCATTGGTCAGGGCCATGTTAAGTAATCATGATAGTGGTCATCTTTATCTCATTCTTAAACTTAAAAAGAATACATTTTAAAGGTCTTGAGATAGGGTACGGTACTAACCTAGATTATCTGTTAGCCCTAAATGTGACCACAAGTGTCCCTATAAAGCCAGAGGGAGCCAGAAGGAGACTCAAGTACAGAAGAGAAGAAGGTGATTAGATGTTGGAAGCTGAGATTAATGAACTATGGAAACCAAGGGTAATCATCATTTAGATCCATCACACCTATAACCTGCTTTCAATGATCAATCACACATTATTTTGTTTGTTTGTTTGTTTGATTTTTGCAGTACGCGGGCCTCTCACTGTTGTGGCCTCTCCCGTTGCGGAGCACAAGCTCCGGACGCGCAGGCTCAGCGGCCATGGCTCACGGGCCTAGCCGCTCTGCGGCATGTGGGATCTTCCCAGACCAGGGCACGAACCCGTGTCCCCTGCATTGGCAGGCGGACTCTCTACCACTGCGCCACCAGGGAAGCCCCCAATCGCACATTATTTTTACAAAAGCTTGCATGTCCTCCAAGTGTCACTTAGCCTAAACAATAAAACGTCTGCCTGAGTTGTTTTCCAGGAACTTAGAATCAGCTGTGTTGAGTTTGAGCTTGAGACAATTAAGACTGGTTAAGACCACCGACCCGGGACTTCCCTGGTGGTGCAGTGGTTAAGAACCTACCTGCGAATGCAGGGGACATGGGTTCAAACCCTGGTCCAGGAAGATCTCACATGCCATGGAGCAACTAAGCCCATGTGCCACAGCTACTGAGCCCATGTGCCACAACTACTGAAGCTCAAGCGCCCTAAAGCCTTAGAGCCTGTGCTCTGCAGCAAGAGAAGCCACCGCAATGAGAAGCCCGTACAGCACAACTAGAGAAAGCCTGCGTGCAGCAATGAACACCAACGCAGCCAAAAATAAATAAATTAAAAAAAAAAAGACCACAGACCCTCCAACAGGGCATATGTCAGTGGCCACTCAATGACCTTTTGACATCAGAGGGCCAAAAACTGCACCCTCAGAGCATGCTAAAGCTGCTATTTTCTGAGCATGCATCCCATGAAGAAGCCTGTAGCTTAGTTTATTCAGTGCATAACAATGATTATATCACCTTTTTTCTTGTCGCCAATTACATTTCCCCATGGTCTCCATGCCTCAGTTTTATTGCATAAATATGGTGAGCCCCTTTTCTTTGGGGAGGCAGATTTGAGACTTGTTCTCCTGTCTCCTGTCTTGGCTGCCTTGTAAATAAAATCTTTCTCTGCTTCAAACCTTGATGTCTCAGCATTTGGCCTGCTGTGCATTAGGCAAACAAACTTGGTTCAGTAACACTATAAAGAAGGAGACAGGGACCAGAAGTCAGAGAATACAGTCAGCTAAAATGGAATGAATTATTGCTCAGAGCCTCCAGAAGGAATCAACATGTTGACACTTTGATTTTAGTCCAGGGAAACTAATTTTGAACTTCTGGTCCACCAAAATGTAAGAATATGAATTTGTGTTGTTTAAAGCTACTAAGTTTGTGGTAATTTGTTACAACAGCAATAGGAAATTAATATAGGTACCACTCACTGTAAGGAAACAAAAGACCAAACAAACAAAAAATGGCCAAGCATAGAATTGTACAAAATTGCAGGTATGTTGTGCCAAAGAGTACAGACTGAAGTCAAGTTAGAGAATCCAAATGCAACAATGAAAAATGGAAATCCAGGTTTCCAGTATTTCAGACTGGTGCAAGCTACACAGAGAAAGCATTTGCAGTAGATTGAAATGGGTAAATCAAGAATAACCCCGGAGCTGAGGGACAGAAAGCCACAGGGGCATTTTGTACTAAGGATTGTTTTCTCTTAAATCTAGTGCCTTAGTCAGATACATCTGAGAATACTTGTGAAAAGCTAAGTGGAGATAATCATCTCCTGATTCTTCAGGTTTCAACTAAACTGAACATATTTGTAGCTCAAATATATTAAACATATAATTAAATCATTATAACATAATTAAAATATTAAAAAACTAGGTAAAAAGAATACTAATCATTATAAAACAATATTAATTTTAACATATTAGAAGTGGAATATTAAACATAATCTATAGCAATGAAAAAAGGAATTGAAAAACATTAAAGCAACATGAATTTTGAGATGAAAGAATTGGAGGCGTGAAGATAGATCATTAATCTCCAGCCTTTATCTCTACTCTCTATAGTAAATATGCATAAATTACTCTTCAGGAAAAACAAAAACCAAACAAACAAACAAAAAACGTTGCAATTAATGAGAACTCTCTCCAAGGAATGCCCTGGCTAAGCATTTGGAAACTGACACTTGGACTTCTACTAGGTCCATGAAATCTGAATGCTAATGACTATGCACATGTTTATATGTGTACGTATGCATGTATGTTTAACCTGAAGGCTAATTGTCCTCTTCAGCTTCTCAAAGATGAATAAATAAAGCCATTCCAATACCTAGCAGAAACATCCTACAATTTTTTTTTTATAAAAACCGACTTCAGCTTATGAGATTTTAAGCTATGATTTTAAAATCAGATTAGATGTTTAGAATCATGACACTAAATCTGTAAAAGTTTAAACTGATAATTTTCAGGAAGAGAACACATAATGTACACATCTAAAATCAAATATTCACATTTGGAAACAGAATTTTTTGTAAAGTTAGACAATCTTCAGCTGCAGATACAAGCACTTAAATGTTCTCAAGTCTGAGGAAATTGATTATTTTAGCTATCTTACTGAGTGAAAAGTGAAACAATCATGGTCCAACTGATAAAGGAGTAGTCTAAATCAATCTTTAAGATGTTCAGAATACACTTCCAAGAAATAATTTCAAGCTCCAAAAAGATGAGGTAAAGAGTGGCCTTTTTGAGGTCTCAATTGAATGATGAACGTGCTCAGTGAGGTCTCTCCTCTCTGGTTGGGTGGGGACATCAAAGACTCCCAGCATCTCACAACTTCTTGTCATTCAGCTCTTGTCTATAGGAAGAAATCTCTCCTCAGCTATGTGTAAGAATATGATTTTACCTTTAAAAAAAAATTTTTTTTTCTTTAGCAGATCTGATTCTTTGGCTTATAGTCTTCACGTTTATGTTTGTTTTTGATGCTTGGTGCTGGAGCATTTAAAAGTCACATGATTTAAGAGTTTCATTTTGCAGGTGATGTCATTTGTTGCTCAGATAGTTTCAGTGACTTCTATAAGGACACTAATCAAAGACCTTAGCCTAAGAGAATCTAACTGCAGAGGGAGAGAAAGAAGAAATTAATGATACTCTCTAAAGTAGTAAATAAACTACTACAATTTACTCTAACAAAACCAGGGCATTTGGATTTTTTTTAAAATGAACACTATGTTCTCTTAAAATCTCAATCATTGATACTTTAATCATAATTATTTAATCCACAAGAGTAGATAAAATAAAGTAAATTATAAATACTTTGCATCTCAAGCTGTCTTCAACATTTCAATGTTGTTTGCAGACAGTAAAATAATCATGGAACTCTTAAATTAAAACTTGAAGTGTGAAATCTGTCACTCAGTTACACATTGTAAATAGAATTGCCAAACTAAATTTTAAGAATTATAGCTAATTATCTTAATCATAATATTTTAATCCTAAGTACAGATATCATCCCTAACCAAAAACATATATTATTAATGTGTGTATGATTTACACCATCATCTCTGTATTTTATTCTAAACCTCTCCAGGGTTAAAAGACCCTGAACCTTAAGCCTATAAATACAACATTCTAGGTAAACTGGAATTGATAAAAGTGATTTGAGGTTAACAGCTCAGGTTAATGAGGCTACTTTTTTGGCCAGATAATATTCATATCCCTGTGTTCAAGTTGTATCAATACTTAAGTCTTATGTTTGAGCTGGGAGATAAAGATGTCTAAGCCTCTCCCACACATGCACACATACTGAAAAAACTTAATCTTTATCATCTGGGCACATTTTATATTTTCCAGTGTTAGAATTTTAAGTTTCCTATTTGGCTCTAATAATAGTTTGGTACCATTTCATTAGATTTTACATCTTTACATAATTCTGTGGCAATCTGTTTTTTAATGACTTGATTGAGCACTATTCCCTCTTTATTTTCTATCAGTATAGATCACAACTCCTACTGGTATTAAAATGTCATCTGGATGATTTCTGGTATTTACCAGGGATTTGTCTGGATCTGAAGTTACATATCTGTGTCACTAGAATAAAATATTTTATAAAGCCACTTCCTAAATATAAATTGTTTCTTATTTTGATGGGATTTGTTAGCAACCTATTTACATTTCATCTATACTAGTTTCAAGGAGGAAAATGGATATAATTAGTTGAATTGTGTCTACACAACTCTATGTTCATATATTCCATTATTTTGTCTTAAGAATTTCAAGGTTAACAGTTAAAGGAATGAAACTATAGGAATTAAAGAAAAAATTCTGACAAAGGTTACCCTTTCCAAAAGTTCTCAAAATAGTAATTTATATTAGTATACCAAAAAATATTGTACTCTAGAGATTTAATAACTAACAATCCTTTATTCCTCTTACTAGTCACAAAGAGTAGAGAGATAGTGGGTCAGGTTAATAGAAATGTCTGCTTTGCATTGAGAGGTGAAGGGGAGGTAAAATGTTACCTCCCTCTTTGGGTGTTGGGCTGGAACCAAGAATTAAACTGACATAAGACAGATTAACAAGAGAAAAGCATACCAATTTAAGTTTTACCTGACAGTAGAACTCTCTTAATGAAGGCTGAAAGAAATGGCAAAAACCTAAATATTTTTAAGCGAAGGTGGAACAGAGACGATTGTAGAAATGTAACTAAACTACATGGAGCCTAAAGGAAGAGATTAATTATTTTAACAAGTTCTCTGATTTTCTCTCTAGTCTGACTCCCTGTTAAAGAAAGTTTCTTTTCTCCTTTTCTCCATCTTTCACATGGAGTGTTTAATCTCCCTTTTTCAGAAAGAAAAGAGGAGATTAGAATGTTCTTCTAGCATCTGCTATTTCTCAAGTGCCTTTAGCTCAAAATAATCCTTATGCCAAAGTGGCATATTTTTGGGTGGCGTATTCTGCCACCCTTCATAGGCTAACTGGAGAAAGTGGTTCCAAATTTGAGCATCTTAATATACACCTCCATCTTGAAGTTTGGAACAGCCCATCTTAGAAAAATATTGGTGTAAAAGACTAGATACATTTATGCAGGTTTGCTTTTTCACAGTAGTGTGGAGTACAGGAAAAACAGAAAAGAACTCCTGTGAGTTTGCCATTTTTTCTGAGATTATTCTTTTATCATCCAACTCTCCTTTATTATATCTTATGCAATCAGTGACAACCTATTTTCTGACTTCACTCTAACTTCTTCCTTAGCTTTCCCAAAGCTTCATGTTTCCACCCAAATGGAGACTGAGGCTAGAAAGTTGTATGATTGTGGGTAAGTTAATTTATTTTTCTATGCCTCGAATTTTATCTGTAAAGTGAGAAAATTAGTACCTCCCACCTCATAACGTTGGAATAAAAAGTAAATGAAGTAAATTATGTAGAAATTTGAAACATTGAATGAAACAAGGTAAGTACTCAATACATTAGCATTATTACTATTATCATTTCTTACTCTATTTTAACCTTCCAATTAAAAGGACTGAACTCTATTTGTTAAATTCCATCTAAATAAAAGCAATAAACATATCATATTTTTATATTAGTAAACATGACTTTTAGATGAAAATGCGATTCAGTAAATGCTTAAGTGCTTAAAGAATTTCAGACCAAGAAAATGACTACCAATGAAACTTCATTGCAAATCTCCACCAATATCCACCTGAAACTGATTTCTATATTTTAAAGAACAGGTACCATTAGAAATAATAAAACTAAGTCAACTTCTTACTTGAGATATGAGGGAAAAAATATATATATATATAAACACTCACTAGGAGATATTACACTGCCCAGACTGAATAAGTATCACAAATTTTAGAGCTTACACCTGAAAACAACTTTGCTGGACATATAGAAAGCATTAATGAGCTTTTACTTACCATCTTAGTTTAAAACATGAAAACGTTTTCAACAATAACCTCAGTCCATGGCATATTACAAATATTCTGGCAAGGTTATAAGCAAAGCAGAAAGGTTACATTTTCTGTGCCAGCTGTATATTTAGTGGACTATATTGTCCATATGGTCATAATTATCTCAGAACTATTTTTCCAACTACCTGGCTTCATGAAAATTATATCTTAAAATAAAATTAAAACAAGAGAAATCTTTTCAAAAGGTGCAATACAAATTGCAAATCATCTATGTCCTCCCTCTACTGCCCTATGCATTTGCCCTCTCTTTGGGGTCATTTTCATACCAACTACACCTTCTAGGATTCTTTTGGTATCCTGTTTCTCTCCAGATGAGCTATTCTATGTTTTTGTATGGCTTCTTACCATCTCTTCTGTAATCAAGAATTAGAAGTCTTTCTGCATGTAATAAATATGTCAGTTCTATATAAAATTGTAGTAGTTACATTGCATGTGTACCATTTTTCAAGCATGTGCTAATCCTATTTTATATATTTTCTTATGTAATTATCCCAACACAAGTGCAAAGATATATTAGTTTTAACCATATGAAACTGCCATTTCCTAAATCAAAAATTATTTAATATTGGCAGTTCATGTGTTTCACTTAATATTCTTATGACAATTTCAAAGATATGGAAGCAGATGCTTACAGCTAAATTACTCAAAGTCACTCTACTAAGCCTTTCATCCTAAACATAGATAAAAGTTCATGGTCTCTAGATCATTATGAGCAATGCCCAACTATTCCCAGTTTAATCGCATGAAATATTTTGTTACCTGGAATATTTAAGTATTTGGTAAACTTTTATAGGGATACTCATTGAAGTATAGTCTTTGTGGTAGACAGAATAATAGTTTCCTTAAGATGTCCAAATCTTAATCTCCAGAACTTGTGAATATGTTATCTTACATAGAAAATGGGACTTTGTAGGTGTTATTAAAGTAAGGGTCTTCAATGGGGAAATTACCCTGGATTATCTGGGTGGGCCCAGTGTAATCATAAGGGTGTTTGTTAGAGGGAAGCAAGGACACAAAAGACAGTGAAAAGGTTATTTAATAATAGAAGCAGAGAGAAAGAGAGATGTTGGAAGATGCTACAGTGCTGGCTTTGAAGATGGAAGATGAAGCTACAAGCCAAGGAAGGCGGGCGGCCTCTAGAAGCTAGAAATGATATGGAGACTGATTCTCTGTTAGATTCTACAGGAGTAATAGCTCTGACCTCCAGAACTGTAAGAGAATACATTTGTGTTGTTTCAAACAGTTTGTGGTAATTTATTACAGCTGCAGTAAGAAATTTATAGAGTCTGCTTATTCTGAATTTATATAATGATTTATAGGCACATTGAGATATTAGATTTCATCACTTGAATTCGATAGCCCACTATATGACACTATGACACAGATTCCTATAAAAAGATATATAATAATAAATTTGAAGGTTAGACTAAGTGTTCAGGTTAATAACATAAATTACTTTTAGTTCAATTTATCCTGCTTCATAGATTTACAATTAAAGTAATCAAATAAAACTTTCAAACTAAAGCTACCATTTCTAGGCTTCAGTGCAGACCGGCTTGAATAGATATAAACAAAAGACTATTCAAGCAGTAAATTTATTGGTATAGTTCTTGTCTGTGTACGTTGAAGGCTCGTACTGGAAGGTGTGAAATATCTGGGTCTGATAAAGTGGCTTGTATAAATAGTGGAAATAAATTATGGCGAGAAAGAATTAATCTCCCACAGATTGACATAACCTTAGATGCAAGTGATATTTCTCTTTTATTTGTATGCAAATTAGATGTTCCACTTGAATTTTAAGAATTTCTTAGTTATCTAATTGGCATTTCTTATGTTATCTGGTGATATATGAATAAGAGAAGAGAAACATACATTATTTATTCATTCATTTTAATACTGATCAATTTTGCACTCCAATACAGAAATTTGCTTAGGAGCAGTTTTACTGCTTAACAAGTTTTCTCAGTTTCTTCTTCAACATCTCAACGTCCTGACATTTTATCAATCTATTTAACTTAGTTTTCTATTAAATATTCTTTATATTGTCAAATGTATTCCCTCTCTACTGTATCTCTCACTTTAATGCCCTTAAAATATGGTGAAATTATGACACGTTGTACATTTTCTCATCAATTTTCATCTTTCTTTTTAGACATTTTCTGAATAAAAACATTTCTTTGGCATGCCATGCTCAAGCTGAACTTAGAAAATCACTAAAGCTCTAACAGGAAAAAAGTAGAAACAGTCTAAATATTCTTGAGAGCAAATAAATAGATTACAAATGCCATGAAGCTAATACAAAACAATTCAAAACCTTGTTAGTGATAAGGTATAGGTTTCTGGGAGCAAATTTATTTGAAAATTCATATATAAGTGGTTGGGGTCTGGATTCAGCATAAACTAATTGGCTTACAGAAGAAAACTAGAAGAATATCCCAATGGGAATCATGGAATTCATACTGTTGCTTTTGACTTTGCTTTGATCTATAAATATATATATATATACATATATATACACACACACACACATATTTGAAACAAGATTCTCTCACTCACATCTCCTCCAGCATGTTCAGAAAAGTCAACACTCAAATAATTCCCATGAATCATATCCGTGAAGTGTTGCTTTTTCTTTACAAGCTGAAGATGCTGCTAATGATAAAAAGTGTTCTTATGCCAGGTGCATCTTCATATTCATGACACATACTTTTCCTCTGGCTCACTTTATGTATAAGAATACAATGATGTGTCCATGGACTTGAAACCTATGCATATTAATGCATTATATCACTTTTTCTGTGAACTTCACCAGTTTATTTTTCCCTGGTATGATATTTTCACCAGTTGTACTCCTAAATTCTGCTTTTAATACTTATCAAGTTTCCCCAGTTTTCTATTTGTAACATAAAGCCCCTAAAACAATCTGAGAAGCCCACTTAGTTTTTATGTTTTTCAGCACTCAGTTCTAAAACAATTTTTAAAAATATATTTATTGTAAGATAAAACACAGAAAAATAAAATCAACTGAAACATATAGCTTAATCAAATATTATAAGGCAATTATCACTAGGTCAAGGAAAATAAATTTGGCAGCCACTTCACAGGTTCTCCTACACAAGCCATGCCAATCACAAACCCCTCTCTCCTTCCCTAAGTAAACATTATAGGCATAGTGACTTGCTTCTAGTGGGTAGAATAGAGTAAAAGTAATTAGCGTATCCCTTATAAACATTTACTCTTAATAGTTGCATTTCCCAAAAACAAGTTAGGTCACAATTACCTATTTAAGGTATTCTGTACTTCCTCTGTTAATTTTTCTATAATCTCTCATTGCATCTCATTGGCTGAAATCCCTCTTTGATTTGAGTTGGTCTTAAGTAAAGAACAGGTATATGTTTTTACTTATTGTAAACTTCCTTAAGTTATAATAAACTAAATGGAACTAAATATTGTTTTAAGAATTTAGCTGTCAGAATAAGAAAATAATATGAACATTAGTACCTGGCATAGATTACATTTTCCTTATTGTTTTTTTAATAACTACCTAATTATATTAAAGGCAGGGGGAAGTTTATTTGATGGGACACATAAACGTTGCCATAAAAACTTTATTAGTACTCTCAATATTAGGGATACATGATTCAATTCTTTATGTAAGCCTGTAAAAATGTCTTTCTACCTCAGTCCTATATATGTTTTAATGTACATGAAAAACAAAATTAATCAAATATTTGAATTATAATTGAAGACTGACATTATTTAAAACAGAAGTAATGCATTCATATTTGCCTCAAGATGATGTTTTTAATTTTTTCCCATGGTTATCTTGGCATGACTCAGAATTTTGAGGTCAAATCTTAATGTAGACCTTGACCTTGATACAGCTTTGGCAGATAAGGCAAGCACATAAATCATACTTCTTATTTTAACTTCCTATATTTATCATGGAAAACAAATTATTTTGTAGACAGAAAACATGGAGCATGTTATACATTTCCTTGTTTTAAAAAGGTAGAAAATATAGAGTTGTTGGTTCTATCAATTTATATATGTGTTACTTATCAATGAATTTAACAATGAATAAGTATATTGTGTCTTTCAAGTAATTTGATAAATGGAAAAGACAGGGATGCCTAATAGATAATTAAATGACCTATAACTTGAGTGGTGATCAATAGAATAATCTTCATAAGAAGTAGGATTTATTGTGGTGTTATCCAGGACTGTTCCCTAAGCACCATTCAATATTCTTACAATAAATTCCTGTCTTAAAAATAGGCACGCATACTAATACAAGTAGCTGAGAAAATTAATAAATATATTATATGACAGGACTGGAATTCAAAATATTTGTTGCCAGAAACCAACAATAATAGAAATTTTAAAATGTAACATTTACTCTATATCAGTAGACATGCTTTAAACATAATAAAATTAATGATAGCTATAACAACTATAAGAAAAAGGAGGAGCAAAGATTATCACAGAAGGAGAAAAAGGAGATGGAAAAGTAAAGTTTGGAGTCCTAAGACAGAGTTGGGCTGTCATGGTTGACTTTGGAGAGAATTAGTACTTAAGCGTAAATGTCTCTATGACTAAGCCTCTGATAGGCATGGTTAAAACTGACATTATGATCTCTATTTGAGTGGATGCCTTTGTAGTTCCTCATAGAGCATTTACCAAAGTTGAATCACAAACTAAATTTTTAGTTAGTATGAGGATAAACTAAAATACCGTATATGAAATGTGTGCTCAGACTTGCCCGATGTGAACATGAACAGAGTAGATATACCCATAAACCCTTAGAATTAAGTGATTCCCAACATCGCTGGCTGTCAGCCTGGAGGACCTCACGACATACATCTGGATTACATGGAGAGCAAGGGAATAAAAGCCTGTAAATTTTGAGGCAAGTGGGATTTTAAAACCCACAATAAGTATAGTTGTATTTTCAGGTGGGTTCTTTCATTTAGCACTAATACTTTCATGTCAGTTACAGAAAGACTGAATTTACTTCTGGCCATATCAGCCCTAAAATATAGTAATTGTAAAGCCTGTAGTTGTGTTGGAATTTAGCTGGTTGCAAGACCATCTGGAATAGCTTTATATTTCTTAGTTTTGCTTAAAACTAGATGATTTTTAACTAAATTCTGATTAATGGGATGGAGTGTGATTAGAGTGGTCAGGTAAAATGCAAGAATTTTGAATAGGTTGCCAAGGGGTGCAGGGAGGGATGGATTGGGAGTTTGGGATTAGCAGATGCAAACTATTGTATATAGAATGGATAAACAAGGTCCTACTGTATAGCGCAGGGGACTATATTCAATATCCTGTGGTAAACCATAATGGAAAAGAATATGAAAAAGAATGTATATATATATATGTATAACCAAATCGCTTTGCTGTACAGTAGGAATTAACACATTGTAAATCAACTATACTTCAATAAAATCAATTTAAAAAAAGAATTTTGGATAAATGTTATATATATACCTAATCATGATATTTTAATATGAATGTGCTCCAATAATGCATGATATATATATATATACTAACATACTTGTTATTTACACAATTCAGCTGAGCATTCAGAAATTTTATTTACTTAATTTGGCAACCTGAGATTTGAGTAGAGATAATATATATAATCCCATGCTGTTTCCATCAAAGAAATGGAACACCTATTCTCCAATCATTTTTTATCCAGTTTCCAGGAATATGGTCAGCATAGTTCCGTTTTGTAAAATGCAAATTGGTCATGACACTAAAACTAAAGCAGCAACAAGACAGAAGGAAACACGGTACTATATTGAATTTTGGTGCAGATATCTCTTACAAACCCTAACAAGGCTATTACAGATTAAATCCAAGATATTACGATGGAAAAAATAAACTTCAATTCTGCCTAAGCCACTTTCAAATTTTGTTCTCTATTATGTACTGAAATTGTATCCTCGCTAATACATTATACTAACAGAAGTTATCCTGATCATCATTAATTAGTCCTAGATTATTTTCTTTTCCCCCTTTTCCCTTTTTCTTCTCCATTTGATATTTTTTGAGATAAATTGTACTGTTTGTCACAATTGCTAATAGACTAATTATGATTAATTGCTTTCCTTCTATGTTCATTAATTGGCCTGTCTTGCCCTGAAGAACCCTGTCATAATTATGGTAAGTACAAAAATGACAGAATAGTAAAGATATTTCAGAAATGAATAATGAAACGGATTTTTAAGGATTAGGATACTTTTAAAAGCAATACTGTATTAGAGAATTTTTAGGTTCACAGAAAAACTGAGGGCGAATGTACAGAGATTTCTCATATAGTTACTGCCCCTACATATGGATGTCCTCCCCCATTTTCTATATCCCCCACTAGAGTTACATCAATTTGTTACAATTGATGAACCTACACTGTCTCATCAGCATCCCCCAAAGTCCATAGTTTTCCTTATGGCTCACATTGGGTATTGTACATTCAATGGATTTGGACAAATGTATAATGGTATATGCCCATCATTATGGTAGCATACAAAATATTTTCACAGACCTAAAAATCCTCTGTGGTCTGCCTATTCATTCCTTCCTCCTCCCTAACCCCTGGCAATCCCTAATCTTTTTCCAGTCTCCATAGTTTTGCCTTTTCCAGAATGTCATATAGTTAGAATCATTCAGAATGTAGCCTTTTCAGATTGGCTTCTTTCTCTTTGCATTACACATTTAAGGTTCCTCCCTGTTTTTTAATAGCTTGATAGTTCTTTTTTTATTAGTGCTGAATAATATTCCATTATCTTTATATATCACAGTTCATTTATCTGTTCACCCACTGAAGAACACCTTGGTTGCTTACAAGCTTGGCTAATTATGAATAAAGCTTCTATAAACATCCATGCACAGGTGTTTGCATGTACAGAAGTTTAACTTCTTTGAATAAATGCCAAGGAGTGCAATCACTGACTCAGGTGGTAAAAGTATGTTTAGCTTTGTAGGAAACTGCCAAACTGTCTTCCAGAGTGACTGTACCACACCAGCCATGAATGGGAGTTCCTGTTGCTCTGCACCCTCATCAGCATTTGGTGTTGTCAGACTTCGGGATTTTAGCCATTCTCATAGATGTGTAGTGGTATCTGTTTGCTGTTTTAATTTGCATTTCCCTGGTGACATGTGATGTTGAGTATCTTTTCATGTGCTTATTTACCATATGTTTATCTTCATTGTTTGTCTGTCAAGGTCTCTGGCCAAATTTTAATCAATTTTTTTTCTTGCTGTTGAGTTTTAAGAATTCTTTGTATACTTTTTCCAACAATTTTTTTTATTGGATATGTCTTTAGCAAATATTTTCTCTCAGTCTGTGGCTTGTCTTCTAATTCTCTTGACATTGCCTTTCACAGAGGGGAATTTTTAATTTTAATAACATCCTGATTAACCATTACTTCTTTCATGAATCATGCCTTTGATGTTGTATCTTAAAATCATCACCATACTGAAGGTCATCTAGGTCTAGGAGTTTTAAAGTATTGCATTTACATTTAGGTCTGCAATCCATTTTGAGTTAATTTTTGTAAGGAGTATAAAGTCTGTGTCTAGATTATTTTTTTTGTTTTGCATGTATATGTCAGTGTACCAGCAGCATTTGCTGAAGGAACTATCTTTTCTCCATTGTATTGCCTTTGGTCCTTTATCAACAGTCAGTTAACTATAATTAAGTAGTTCTATTTCTGGACTCTATTTTGTTTACTGATCTATTTGTCTGTTCTTTCATTAATGCCACACTGTCTTGATTACTGTACCTTTGTAGTAAGTCTTAAAAGTCTTGATGTTGGGTAATGTCAGCCCTCCAAATTTGTTATTCTCCTCCATCTTGTGTTGGTTGGATTAAATTTAAGAATCAGTTTGTAAATATCTAGAAGATAATTTACTGGGATTGATTCTCTGCATTAAATCTATAGATTAAATTAGGAAGAACTGATATCTTGATAATTTGGGGACTTCCTATCCATGAACATGGGATATATCTCTACTTTTCATTATTTGATTTTGTTCATCAGAGTTTTAAATCTTTCCTCATATATATCTTGTTCATATTTTATTAGGTTTAAATATAAGTATTTCATTTTTCAGGGTGCTAATGTAAATTGTATTGTGTTTAATTTCAAATTCCACTTGTTCATTGCTGGCACAGAGAAAAGAGGTTGACTTTTGTATTTCAACCTTGTAACCTATTACCTTGCTATACTCACTTATTAATTCCAGAACTTTTTGTCAATTCTTTCAGATTTTTAAAGTAGATAATCATGTCATCTACAGTTTGATTTCTTCTTTCCAAAACTGTATATCTTTTATTTCCTTTTCTCATCTTACTGCATTATCTGAACTTCCAGTCCAATGCTGAAAAGGGGTGGTTAGAAAGAACATTCTTGCTTTGTACCTCATTTTAGTGGGAAAGCTTCAAGTTTCTCACTGTTAGGTATGATGTTAGCTCTAGGTTTTTTGTAGATATCCTTTATCAAGTTGAGAAAGTTTCTCTCTATTCCTAGTTTACTGAAAATTTTTCTCATAAATAAGTGTTGGATATTGTCAAACAACTTTCTGCACCTAACAATATGATTATGTAATATTTCTTTTTTAAATTGTTAATAGGATAATTTCATTAACTAATTTTCAAATGTTGAATCAACCTTATATATCTGGGATACATCTCACATGGCTATGGTGTATAATTTTCTTTACATATACTTGTATTCAATTTGCTAGTATTTTGTTGAAAAAATTTTGCATCTATGTTCATGAGAGATGTTGGTGTATATTTTCTTTTCTTGTAATACCTTTGTCTGCTTTTGATACTAGGGTAATGCTGTCCTCATAGAATAAGTTACAAAGTATTCCCTTTGCTTCTATCTTCTGGAAGAGATAATAGAGAATTAGTATTATTTCTTCCTAAAATGGTTGGTAGAATTTGCCAATGAACCTATTTGGCCTGGTGCTGTTTTGGAAGATTATTAATTACTAGTTCAATTTTTAATAGATATAGGCCTATTCATATTGTCTCTTTCTTCTTGTATGAGTTTTGGCAAACTGTGTCTTTTAACAAATTGGTCCATTTCATCTAGGTTATCAGATTTGTGGTCACAGAGTTGTTCATAATACACCTTTATTATCTTTTTAATGTCCATAGGATCTGTAGTGATATTCCCTCTTTCATTTGTGGTATTAGTAATTTGTGTTTTCTCCTCTTTTTCTTAGTTAGACTGGCTAGTCTTATTGATTTTATTGATGTTCACAGTACCAGCTTTTGGTTTTGTTAATTTTTCTCTATTTATTTCCTGTTTTTAATTTCATTGATTTATGTATTAATTTTAATTATTAATTTTTTTCTGCTTACTTTGGATTAAATTTGCCCTTCTTTTTTCTAGCTGTCTAAGGCAGAAGCTTAAAGGATTGATTTTAGATCTTTCATTTTTAATATATGCTTTCAATGTTATAAATTTTCCTCTAGGTGCTTTTTTACTGCTTCCTGCAAGTTTTGATAAGCTGTTTTCATTTTCATTTAGTTCAAAACATTTTAAAATTTGTCATGTATGGTTGGTGTTCTCTGAGCTTTCTTGATCTGTGGTTTGGTGTCTGACATTAATTTGGGGAAATTAATTGTTTCAAATATTTCTTCTGGTCCTTTCTCTCTTTCTTCTCTGGTATCCCCATTATGTATTTGTTATACCTTTTGTAGTTGTCCCACAGTTGTTGGATACTGTTTTATTTTTTTAGTCTTTGTTCTATCTGTTTTTCATGTTTGAGGAATCTACACATCAGATATCTATAGATGAGAATTTTTTTTTCCTCAGATGTATCTAATATGCTGATGAGCCCATGAAAGGCATTTTCATTTCTATTAAAATGTTGCTTATCTCCAGCATTTCTTTTTGGTTCTTTCTTAGGACTTCCATCTCTTTGCTTACATGCCCATCTGTTCTTGCATGCTATCTACCTATTCAGTAGAGCCTTTAGCACATTAACTATAGGTGCTTCAAATTCCAGGTTTGATAATTCCAACATCCCTGTCATGTACAGTTCTGATGCTTGCTCCATCTCTTCAAATTGTGTTTTTTGCCTTTCAGTGTGCCTTGTGATTTTTCTTGATACCTGGACATGACGTACTGGGCTAAAGGGATTGTTTTATGCAGACATTTAGTACTGTGGTAGAGAGGTGTTTGGGGAAAGAAAACATTCTATAGACCCATGATTAGGTCTCAGTCTATTAGTGAGTTTATGCCTCTGGACTGTGAACTTCACAAGTGTTTCTCAGTTTTATAGCTCTCCTCTAGGTAGGACAGGATGGTTAAAGTGGACTAGAGTTGGGTGTTTTACTTTAGTTAGGCTCTGATAATATCTCATCAGATTAGCTTTTGTAAACTAGTGTCCCTTGAGGGCAGGGCTTTTTAAGAAGGATAAAGTGATTAGGATACTTTTTATGGACACTGTTATACTCCTGATATTCTAAAACCATTTCTTTCAATCAGGAAATTGTTCAATTTCAATTGTTTTGATACGGGTTTCCATGGTGCAATGAAAATGGTTTACTGAAAAGCAAACAATCTAACCCATCCATTTAGAATAGCCAGAAGTTCCATGTAGTCTAATAACTTTTCAAACCTTAGAGGGACATAATAACAACCAGTAGTCTTAGAAAACAACCATTTGTGTTTGAAGAAATAAGAGACATAAGGCTGCAAAGAGAAAAAGTTTACACCATCTGAGAATCAAAACATGAGTTATCTAAAACCTATCCCTGCCTTATTAATTCCCACCTCTAGATTAGATCTTACAGGTTTCAAAGAGACTCAAGTTAGTCCATGTCTACAGTATTCTAGTCATGCAATAGGGAGATTAGATGTATTTCTCCATATTCCCCTGCTGTTCCTCCACTTATTTCAACCTGACCTTCCGTATGTATTTATTTATTTATTTATTTATTTATTTATTTATTTATTTATTTATTTAGCTAGCTAGGTTTAGCTAAGATAGAATAATATGTTCAAGTAACAGGACCCATGCCCCAATAGCTTTGAGTCCTTGATTTCTGGAATAATAAAAATTAAGTAAGATCATTTGACTTTTTGAATTTTAGATTTTATTGGCATACAGGATAACCTGTGGAATAGAAGAAAAAGAATGTCTGGTTCAAGTGCAAGGGAACAATACTGAATATTAGAGCAAAAATCTCATTTTTCTTTCCAATTAATTCTCCTCCCAATAGAATATGCTGACTTCTAATATGCATGTAATAGAAAAGAAAGGACAGTTAAAAACCATAAAAGTAGTGGCAGAATAATTTAGTTTGTTATGGCCCCTTTTATCTTCTGTGCTAGGAGGCCCTTCAGATTATTCTCTTTTGAAACTGTGTTTTGTTTTTTTTTATTCAACATCTATCTATATATATTGGACTATCCGGATTTAAGTATGATTTTTTTTTACTTGCAATATTCCATAGATCTAGTGGCCTTAATAGAGGAGGCAAAAAAAATTACAAAATGCTACATATCACTTGAATTAATATGTAATCTCTGGGATGTGTTAACAGGATGATTGTGATCAATAGACATAAATACATACTGGTCAGTTTTTATACTGCTGAGTGCAGATTTGGAGGAATATGAAACATTGCCTAAGTATTAAGAGACATAACCCAGAATCTAATGCCTAAGTGGTGAGAATACCAAAATATTTTCTTACTTCCAAAATTCCAACCTAACATGATACACTGAGTAAACCAACTTTACTGTATAGACAGATTACCTTTTCTCTTTTTCAACTCAATAATCATTTAATTAAAGAGCTAATAATCAGTGACTATGAGAATACTATATATAAATATACATATTATACACACAAACATGCACATATACATAATTTTCCTTACTTCCTGCAAAACAAGTTGCTGGTTTACCTTATATTTTCCCCGTTTCAACTTTGAAATTAACCATTTCACCAAAGTCCCCTTGTTCCTTTTCATGAGAAATGTTTAGAAATTAAGATCTGGGTACTAAGGCTACTCATCACTAGTGGAAAATCATTGTTTCTAGATTGTTTCTAGGTTCTTTTAGCAGACTGTACTAGAAAAGTGGCAATTTCATACAGTCAACTAAGAGTCACAGGTTCATAGGATAATTCTAATTCTACTCCAAAACAGCAAGATTCTTCCTTGCCTCCCCTCAGGTACACAAGGGAATTCTGAAACCCAACAATATAATAGATATTTTAAAAAATTGCTTAATTCTATAATACACACAAATAGCTTCAGAATTCCTAAAACCCCAAACAGTACTATATCTGGATATATCTCATAAAATCAATCTAAGATAAGTGGAGTAGAAATTCTGGGTAAAAGGAAGTTTGGGGTTATAAATAGCTGCCCTTTACTCATCCTTCAGTCCATTTTTCAGTCTATTTTACTGCTAATTATTTTATTTTTCCACTTCAAATTATCAAATACTTTTTAATAGCCATAACTAATATTAAAAGTGCATAATTTGCTCTTTGAACATATTGGTCATTTATTATTTGTCTTCTATGCCATATCTACTTCTATACATGCTCCCATTTCACCCCACTTTTAGCTATGACAGTTTTACCAATATTTACTACAAAAGGCCCTACTATTTCCCACTCCTGAGACTATTGCTTCTATTTTTTTTAAATTCTCTTTTTCTTCTCCAGCACTAAATCCCACTCAACCTTCAAACTTGAATTCAATCTTTTACTTTTTTTTTCATTTCTGAAATCTTCCTTTTTTGAAAACTTTTCCAAAATATTCTGGGACACATACATAACCTTCTATAACACTCTGAGATCATAATTCAAACAAATATACAACAGGGTCCTAATATGACCCTTTAGGAGTTGCTCTTTTGAGATAATACTTCTAATGTGTTTTTATATTATAACCATTTTTGCACATAGATTTTAATGTTAAAGAACTGAGACTGACTTGATCAATATGTGTAGATTGACGTGCTGTAACAGCCTTCTATCAAAGGTTTTCAATGACCCATAGTTAAGAATACTAAAGCAACGTTTAGGAATTGTTACTTAATCAACAATATTACCCATTATTTTATGGAAAATGTAGTTGATCCTAAAGACATTTGGATACACCGCTGTCTGTAAGTTAAGGCCACACCAAAATTCAAAACTAGCACCCTTCAAAAGATTGCCTTTTAGCACATTCTAAAATCCATTGGTAATATGAAATAATAATCTTTTACAAAGTCAAATACTGAATTGTAATGGATTAGCAGTCAGTCCAAATAAGATCAACATTATATTGCAAGTGAGAAAATCATATCTGCCTTGGTAAATACTGCTCGCTCTGAAGTTGCAAGTTAGTCACAATAAGGTATATAGGCAATCCAAGAAATAACAGATTTTTAAAATCAATTTTAAGTCTATGAACCTTGCTGTGTGTTTGAAGTTTCTTAGTAAAATAAACACACACATACACATACACACACACATACACACACACACGTGCATATAAACTTCTCAAAGCCCCTGTAGATTTTTTTGAGCTTTGCAAATATTTAATCTTCTTGATATACAATATACCTAGAGCATTTTCTTTAAAAACTCCAACCTCCGTGCACTACCAGGTAGTTACAGTTTGCATTCTTAGCTTTCAAATATTTTTTAGTAACTAGAATCTCTATTCCTTTCTTAAAAATATCGCAATATATGTCCCCAATCATCCTGGCATGACAACCTTTTGTCCTATCAACTAGCACACAGTTGTCTGACCATTTAGTGTTCTCCATAGCCTAATCAGGACATTTTTTGATATCTGTGCAATTTAAATATCTGTAAGCATGTTATAAGTTGTGTAAAAATACAGTCTTTCCTACTTTTCTACATTTTGTACAGAGGTACAATTAACTAAAGAGATTTAAGTTGACTAATTCACCTGTCATCCAAAACATTTTTAGGGAGAAATTAGGAAGACAATAATCATTGTAAGATCTTGCTCTGGATAAGAAAGAACTTATCTACTTTGCTTCTGAAATAATAATTTCTCCCTATGCCACTTACTCTAAATATCCCAGACATAAACGGCCTTAAACACTTAAATTTTCTCTACTGCCAGTTTCTTAGATAAGGCTTTCAACATCTTTCACTAGAATCATACCGTTACTCCCTCAAAAGTGGCTTATACAATTCCCTCCACTAGGAAACATCTTCTGACCCTTTCAATTTCTCGCTTAAATATTTTCCACCATTTTCCATAATTACTATATTTTTTAACATAGATCCTCAAGTGTTCTCTGACTTACATGAGAATATATGGTTCACCCCATATATTGTGAATAATTATCTAGATAACCACTTCTGAATTATTTATGTTTATGAGATGTCAGTGTTTAGTATATTTATGATCAAATTCACACAATGTACTCAAATTTGTCTCCTAATGATACATTCCAAAAAATATAAAGAGCAATTGATATATAATTTATTTGATTGCATCAAGTAATATCTACATGATGCCATGTATATTACTATATGAACAAAGTGTTAGCAGATATTTGAATAAATAAACGTCAAATTAGAATTGTAGTTTCACCTTGTTAGAACCTGAGTATAATTTTTCCTATAAATATTTGTGAGGTTTGTTCTGAGATATAGTTTATTTAAAGTTTGAATGTTTAGGTTCATTATTATTTTATGATTTTCTAGGTGTGTCTAGAATACTTCTCTATTTAGGGCATATTACTCCCAACTTCTGGGGTTAGATTTTCCTGAGTATTCTATCCAATATCATATAGATTATTAAGTTTGTCTGGTCTGGCTGGTGGGATATGCACTTTCTCAGCCCTATGTGAGAAGCTGGGCATTGTTCTCTAATATTTTTGGATGTTTTAGTTTTCTCAAACACTAGGGTTGATCAGTATTCAGACTCTAGATATGCAGAGTTATCTCTTTATGAAGATCTCTTCTCTCAGTAATCTGTGTTGTAATCTCCAGCCACATTTTTCTCTCTGAACTCTCAGCTCTGTTTTGTCAATTCACGTGATCTCCTGGACTTTTGTCTTGCTTTCCCTTCCCTGCTTTGGCCTGGGAACTTTAAGACAGCTAGTGAGGAAAGTATCTTGTTTCTTTTTCACTTGTCAGAAAACATTACCCACTGTTGTTTGGGGTCTTGAAAACCATCATGTATGTTCTTATAGATGATATAGATAGACAGAGATACAGATTATATAGATGATATAGATAAAGATATATAGTCTGTTGTTTTTTGGTTGTTTCAGATGGGAGGGTAAATCTGGTCACCTTGTACAAAGATGATAGCCTCTCAAAGTACGTTTCTTTTAAATAAGTCCATTATTCAAGTTTGAGAGACATTGATATGATTGAGAAATATTGATACCACGTTAAATATTATATTGTTGTACACAATAAGCTCTTCCTTCACATAAGGCCACAGAATTTGAAATTTACTCTTCCTGTGTATATATCCAACTGATTTTCTTGCACAAATATGCAACAAAATCACTTGGCCTAATAAAAATGCAGATGCCTATGCACTGCTCTAGACCAACTGAAGTCAAATCTCTGGGTTTGGGCTACTTAAGTATCACAATTATTTTTATTTTTATACTCCTAAATTTTGAAAACCTCTGTTCTATATTATTTATCTCTTCTTCTTAGTAATCTTGTTTTGTTTCTTTTTAATCATGTAGACTGTTTTTAACTATTGCAGATTACAGCACCATCAGTTGTGAAGAAATGAATATAACATGTACTGAAGACTTAGTTTGCATCAAACACTGTGCAAAGTATAGTTCAGCCATTATTGCATTCAATAGTAATTATTATGTACAGTTTTTAATAAAAAATCACGAATTTACATATATTTTGGCACAGAATCTTATAGCTCAGGTTTCAAACTCCATGTGTCTGACTCCAAAACTAATGCTTCTCCATGAAGCCTCTCCACTATGTTACCTGGCCATATTCCTTGCTTTTGTTTGCTCTTGTGTTCTAAACTATTAGAAAATATCTTTGCTTTGCTCTACCAACATCTTGCCCCCTTTCACTGGCCCCATGTTCTGTTTGTTTGTTTGTTTGTTTTGTTTTGTTTTGGGTTTTTTTTTGTGTGTGTGTTTGTGTATATGTGCCATCCTTTTCTGCAGTGATGGCCCAGTCTAATCCAGCCTCAGTAGGTAGTTAATGGGAAATAGCTATAAATATTCAGTATAATATTCAGTATGTATAACACCAGTAAAGTTCTGTAGACAAAATATCAACTAAACCATAAGCTATTTTAATTATTTATCTATATAAGTATTCACAAAAAAAATAAAAATAAGAAGAAATATGTAACACATATTGATGGCTGACCATCTATTTTTTAATGCCTTTGGAAGTATATTTCTGAGTCAATAATGTAACATTTTTTCAAGAATCTTTTTAAAAAATCAATTAGAATATAAATGGTTTAATCTTTACTAAAAGAGTCAAGAAACCATTCATTTTGGTAGCATAAATAAATGACAATCCAAACAATAGCATCAGATTTTCAACTTTGCATTTTAGTCAAATATTTATTTGAGAATGGAACAACTATAATCATGGATAGTATTAAAACTTTTTCAGGAATAATAAATATATAAGTATGCATGATCAGTCAGAGATAAAACTTTTATTGAATGTCTTAAAATAAGAACATAATAAAATAAAAATAGGTCAGCTTTTTTAAAAGTTAAGTAATTACAGCTGGAAAACACTTGAAAGCTATTTCCAAACCTTATATTTTTAACTTGCTGTGTAGGCATTGTTTGTTCAATTGTTGTTTTGTTTTTATAAATAGAATAGTTAATGCATTTGACAAATCTATGAGAAATCCATTTTATGAAGAAAGAAAATAAGTTTATCTTCTCTGGGTGACATAAATCTTTAAAAACTCTGTGGGTATTTAGCCAAATGAATTCTTATTTTAAAAAAATCTTTTGAAACTTTTTAGAATAACATGAAGTTACCTTTTGTATTTTAATTCATTTTATATTTTAACCATACATTATTGCTATCTAACAGAAGCATAGCTAAAAGGTGATATACGTTTAGGGAAATATATAAGTGGCTATGGTTATATACATGAATATCAGTGACTTATAGCTTTGTAATGTTATAGAGATGCTGGTAAACAGGCAAGAACTGTGGAAATTTCTGAGGCCTTCTCCTCCCCACGAATTTATAACAAAGATATTTTGTCTACTGGCGTGTGTTTTTTGAGGACTAATGAATAATTCTACGTTGAGCACTACAAAGGAAAACAAAAAGCTTAAGGGATTTATTGTCTTAAGCATACATCGCAATGTATCCTTAAGGATCCCTCTAAAATGTCACATCTCTTTTTACTTTACCTGATTCTCTTTCCACACCACCACAGCTCTGTAATAATATTTACTATATTGTATTATACTTCTTTGTTTATGTCTATCTTCTTTATCTTGTCTCCATAAAGGCAGAGTTTATATCTCTGTCTAGGCTGGTATCCCTAGCAACTAATTCACAGCCTGACTTAGAGCATGTGCTGAATAAACATTTATTTGTTGTAGGTTTATGATTAAATGATGATTAGATTTTCATTCTCAAAAGCTTAAGATTTAGTTGTAAAGGTAAGTATTACCTGTTTGAAACAATCCAAGGCATTATAGATCAAGTGTTCAATAAGTAGCATATAACATGAAGAGTTGAGTGAGAAGATAGAATGGTTTTATAACATTTACAGATAGAATTTGTAAATTATGAATAAATATGTAATTATATAAAACTGAAGTTTTATCTTCTCCCTTCTAAGAGAATAAGATATTAAACCAGTTAAAAGTTTAGTGATTCAGGGCTTCCCTGGTGGCGCAGTGGTTGAGAGTCCGCCTGCCGATGCAGGGGACACGGGTTCGTGCCCCGGTCTGGGAGGATCCCACATGCCGCGGAGCGGCTTGGCCCATGAGCCATGGCCATTGAGCCTGCGTGTCCGGAGCCTGTGCTCCGCAACGGGAGAGGCCACAACAGTGAGAGGCCCACATACCGCAAAAAAAAAAAAAAAAAAAAAAAGTTTAGTGATTCACTAGAAAGATGAAAATAAGCCATTAAAAAAAAGGCAGGCATGTGCTTCAGTTTTCACAGCTTAGCACAGCACTGTTCTATTTTCAATGTTCCATTTATCTTTTTTAATGTGGGATTGACTTCAATTGGCTAAATATACTGTACCTTTTTTAGTTCAATATTTGAGGTTTTTAAAAAATTGTTCATTTTGAATATTGGGTTAAGTTCTGTCCGATTTTATGTTCTATCCTTTGTAACACAGAGACAAGAATATGCTTCTTTAATAGCACAGTCTACAAAAAGCACTGCTTTGTTTATTCTATATTGATGATCATAATATGAACTGATTTTTTTTAAAGCAGGATTGATTTATCCAGTTATCTATATATGAAAATATCCATATGTGTTCTTAAATTGGGAATTGCCAGGCCCACCATATTCTGAAATATAAACAATGCAAGACATAAGATTTTTCAACTTGTAGCTCCTGTTCAGCATATAAATGGCTCGAATACTAAATTGGTATTAAAAAACAACTGTCTTTCTTCTCAGCCACTTTGGATTCATCTTCCCCTTGGGTTAAATACCAGCAGTATCAATCATTCTAAGGTACTAATATATTAATTCTAAGACTGATGGCTCCTTTAATTTTTGTGTCATGTGTATACACAAAAGCTTGAAATTCTTTTTGGTGAACAGCCTTATCTGGTTGATTTTAATCGAGATTTGTCTGTCTTCCAATGAGTCTGTGACTGCTTCCTTTATGTGTTAGTCTAGAAAATAGTTCATTCTCTTTTGAAAATGTGGACTTACTGTATTAGTTATCTCTGTCACAATTAATGTTCCTCAAAAAGGTAGCTTTACCTGCCTTTTCGAGTGTTGAGAGTTTAGCCAAGTTGCTCCATGGAATTGCTGCCTTGGCATCCATTTTGTTTGGCCAAGCTTCTTGTGGGTAGCTTAAACTGATACTAGCCCCATTTTTCTCTCCATTCTAAAGCCTCTAAGGCAATGTGGAACCCATTAATTGTAGTGGGTAAACCAATAAAGGCTCCTAACACAGAGCTTTTAAACTGTTAAAAGAAATTTACAGATGGTAAACTTGAATAGGATACTAATGGAAAGTGGAAGAAAATACATTCTGGTGGCCCCATTATTTATGTGGACAATGGAGTTAGATTCCTGATGCTGTGTGAAGTTAATGCATTGGAGAAAGACAATACAAGGTCAAGGATCAATATTATCCAATTGAAGGATAAGTGTGAAAGTCAAAAACCTACTGTAGCATCCTATAAAGACAGTGATCATTTTCCGGAGCAGAGAAATATTGGAGTATCATGCATGAGGCTTGTTTACAGGAGGAGCATAGCTTCAGAGAAGGATAAATTCTCAGCTACTACAAGACAGTTTTGGCTTAGTTGGTCTTGACTCTAGTTGGAATGACGTGAATCTATGAGACTTGGAATTGAGAAATCTAGGTTGATGCACTGAAAAACTTTGAAACAAGATCTGTCTAAACTCCATATTCTCACAGAAGTGACCCACTCCTGTGGGGTTAAAGACAATAACCCCTTTCCCACACATGTCTGTGCCTTGCAAGGAAACACACACTCCCTCCAGATCTACTTCCACCTCCCTTCCTGACCAGTAAATGTGATTAAGTCACACTAAAACAAGACGGAAGAACTGCTGGACCTAGTAAAGAAGAAAAAGCTCCACACTGATGAAGCTGCAAGACTTAGCCAGCATACTCTCCGAATGTGGGAGATGATGTGTAACACTTGATCCTTTGGATGAGTTGCAGTGGATCATCAGGTTAGATAAGAAAGAATTTATTAATATGGGTGAATTCTCCCATGAAACAGTTATCACCACACATGCAAAATTCCCAGGAAATAGTGCTAACTCACAGTGAAAATGGCACTTGGAAGCTCTCTGAAAGAGACGACCTGTGTTAAATATAGTAGACATACTAGGACTGTTTTGGTAAATGCTGAGAGAAGGGAACACTTTGTTGAAAGGAATGTGAAAACTATATTATTAAAATGAGCACATCGGGTGCTTGGCCGAATCCCCACGTTGAATCCTTGGTCTGTGGGCTACCAGTTATTGTAATGACAAATGCCGAGTTTCTGTTCATCCTCCCAAATATTAAATTGATCCATTAAATTGATGATATAATATTAATCTGTCTGGATAAGAAAGAAGTGTCAACTATGATGGAAGGGCCCAGTAAGACACATGGCACCAGAGGGTGAAATGTGACCCTAGGAAGATTCAAAAACTACTACAACATCAGTGGGGTTTTAGGAGCATAGTGATATGGGGCATGCTACTTAACTCCTACATAGCATTGGCCAAATTATTATAATTTTAACTTTTTCCCAATAAGGAGGAAGCACATTTTTTGCAGACCTCTTTGGATTCTGGGCCCATCATATTCAATACTTGGGAATAGTACTCTGATTAATTTATCAAGTGACATAAACAGAAAAGGCTGTTAGCATTGACTAGGTCCCAGAGTAGGAAAATTTTCTAGTAGGACTATTTTGTATTAAAAATATGCCTTCGATTAGGCCCTCATAACCTAATCACCTCCAAAAGGTCCCACATACTAATACTGTCACCTTGGGGATTAGGATTTAGCACATGAATTTCAGGGAGGCACAAATATTCAGACCATAGAAGACCAGTATCTAGGATATATAAAGAACTCTAACACCTGGACGTTAAATGAATAACAATTTAATCAGAATATGGTCAGAAGACACACAGGCATTTTACGGAAGAGTACTATATATGTTTAGCTGATATGCACATAAAAAATATTGAACATTATTAGCCACTAGAGAAATGTCAATAAAATCACAATGAAATATCACTACATACCAATCAGAACAGCTAAAGTAAAATAAAGTGGTATCACTAAATGCTGGTAAGAAAACAGAGAAACTGGATCTTTCATACATTGATAATTGGAATGTAACATAGTTCATCACTCTGAAAAAGAGTTTGGCAGTTCCTTTTAAAACCAAAAGGAGAGTTACCCTCTTGAACATTTATCCCAGATAAATGAAAGCATATTTTCATGCAGAAACTTGTGACATATGAGATGTGAGTAAATGCAAACACTTTTTGGAAAGGCTGAGAGACAGCAGTATCATCCATGGATAGCCAAATAAATTTTTCAAAAAGCATGATAGAGAAAGGAACTTGATGGCAAGAATATGAAGCATTGGAGATTTAATTAAGGGCAGGCAATAATATCTAATGAATAAAGGAAAGAGTTGGCATGGTTGCTTGTTGCAACTCTCTGTGATCTCATTCAATCCCATGGCTTTCAATACCATCTAGGTACAAATGACTTTCAAATCTATATAACTAGCTGCTAATGTCCTCTTGAATTCTAGAATATTTTTACAATTATCTAATGAATAGCATCTCAATTTGGCTGTTTAACAAGCATCATAAAATTAATACATACAAGATAGAATGCATGGTACTTCCACTCCCAAATCTTTCTTTAGCTTCTTCTTCTTAATCATTACATCATCATTCATTTTGATGCTCAAACTTAAACCCTGAAGTCATCTTTGATTTTTTTTTTCACCTCACAGCTCACATCTCATCAGGTAGTACTGTCAGTTCTATTAAAAACTATGTCTCCAACTTAACAACTTATGACCACCTCCAACACCAAACTCAATCCTAAGGCATCAGCATCCCTGACCTGGACCAGTCTGTTTACCTTTCATTCCAGTTCTTTGTTATCACTCACATCCCTGGCACCACTTTACCTTCCTCATAGTCTGTTCTCTAAAACAACTTGTGTGATGTTATGTTGTGTAGATCATATTACTCTTTTGATCAAAATCCTCCAGTGCCTTCACACCACATTAGATTAATATATTGCAGAACCACATACACTTGCACACATACTTTTACAAAGACCCTCAAAGTAATTGCTAGAATCTTCTTTACGTACCTTTTGAGATTTCTCCTACATGCTATTAGCTACAGCCACACTGCTTATATTTCTTCCGTGAAAATGCCAAGCTTACTCCCACTCCAGAGCTTTTAGACCTGCTGCCTTCTAGTATGAAATGATTTCCCTCTAGATAATCACAGACTAAGTTTTTGTTTAAATGTCACCTCCTCAGAGAATATATTAGTGATTTCTATCAGAAACATCTGGTCTTCTCTATACATCCCTCACTACCTATTCTGATTTGTTTTTCTTCACAGCACTGACCATTATATGAAATTGTATTGTTTATTTTTCCTCTTTATTTTATTCTGTTAGCACAAAAATTTAAGTTCCATAAGTCAGGTCCACATAACCCCAGCAATAAAAAGTGACTGGCACATAGTGGGTAATCAGCAAATATATTCTGAAGGAATATATAAATGAATCATCTATTTTAATAAAATTAATAACAATATATTTAAAAATGTGTATATATATATACTGAGTGAAGTAAGTCAGACAGAGAAGGACACTATAGTAGATATTGCTTACATGTTGAATCTAAAAAAAATGGTACAAATGAACTTATTTACAAAACAGAAATAGAGTTACAGATGTAGAAAACAATCTTATGGTTACCAGGGGGGAAGGGGGAGAAGGGTTAAATTGAGAGGTTGAGATTGACATATACACACTACTATATATAAAATAGATAGCTAATGAGAACCTATTATATAGCACAGGGAACTCTACTCAATACTCTGTAATGACCTATATGGGAAAAGAATCTAAAAAAGAGTGGATACATGTATATGCATAACTGATTCATCTTGCTGTACACCTGAAACTAACACAACATTGTAAATCAACTATCCTCCAATAAAAATTAAAAATAATATGTATACATAATCACAAAGGAAACCACATACAAAAGGCTAAAATATAAAAATGAAAAATACTGAAATTAGAGAACATCATGTCATAATACTATATGTATCAATAGTGTAACCTGAATTTTTAAAATAGACAAACTTATACTGAGAAAACTGTTACATAGAATGGTTAGTCTCATTTTAAATAATGTAATTCATATTTTTACCATCTACCTCATGCCAAAGACTATCTCAAATTTAGTATAGGTTAATAAAGTAATATTCTGCAAACATATCCCTATAGTTGTTTGAGGATAAAATGGAAACATTTTGTGGAAGCCTTTTTTAGCTACATAGATACTGAGTTCTTAGGATAATATTTCTTTACTCCAAAAGAGAAATAACTTCTAAAAGAGCAGTCAACATTGGAGTCTCCACATGATTAAGTTACTATCATCTTGAGTCATTCTCTAAAACCCATCCGTTTTTCACACTTGCCAAACTGATAATTGAAAGGAAATGGAGTAGGAACAACCCACACAAATCTCACTTATTTTTTATGGTGGCACTGGTTAATGAGATTTCTTGAGAGAGTCGGTACTGTTTTTGAATACTTCAAGCCCATGTGAGAATTAGATCCACTGTTAAAACATGTGTAAAGCAAATTCTTGAGAAATAACCTTGGATCATTTCAGGGATATATCTGATATAGACTGAAATGAAATTTTATCAGAATTCCTTTCTCATGTGGTTCTATGTCTTCTGTATCTCCTTTAGTCTGAATGAGAGATTGTTATTATTTTTGAAATATCCAGGAATCATTAGCTTGATTGCACTCTCCAGTAGTCCATGAAGTTTCTGCATTCCCATTTAACTCTAATCACAGTAGCAAGAACAAATATCTGCATGACCTTTCGAGGAATACTAAGGGAAGGTTCAGAAGACACATACAATTTTGATGACATATGATTTTGATACATAGAAAGGATTATCCATGGGTGTTTAATTTTAATGATTCTTTGATTAAATTCAAATATATACTGAAGAAAATGTTTGAAAATTTCAACATAAACTGTATATAATTTCCTTAATTTACATTAAAATTAAATTATATTAAACCACATATTTTAATGATTTTTCTTAAACTTTAATCTGCAAAATAAATGACAAAAATGTTAAAAAAGTTTGCAATTATTACTATAATTACTGACATTATTTAATAATTCTATATTTATTTTCATATATTCCTAGGGTTATTGCTTTATTCCTAGCGGACTTGGTGCAATCTTACCAAATTAAAAAGAAAAAAAAATATTATCATCTCATGACTAGGCAACGTTACATGTTCTGAGTTATCTTCTGATTTTTGATTATGATAGAGGGCTTGATGACTTCTCCCAGATAAATACTGATCACTAGATATATGTCTCAGCAACCACTTAACAGGTAAAAGGAATTTGTTACACCAGAAAAAATTTCTAAGCCTTCATCTGGTGATTTTGTTTATGGTTATAATAACAAAAAAAGAAAACAAAATCAGGCTATAAAATATTATAGTAATTTTTTGAGCTTTGGACTTTAAAGTTTGTTAAACCCATGGGGAAACTGATAATATAATATACTTCATGTAAATACATTATTTATACATTTATAGATTAACCTAAACATGGGCTAAGTGTGATATGTGGCTTGACATATGACTCAGATGGTTAAAGGCAATTCAGAACAAGTATTCTGAAAAAAGAAAAGAGAAAGATTCATGAATCAGGAGACTTGTATCTGAACTTCAAGCCAGATATTTCTCTCATAATGTTTTACATATAATTTTGACTGTATATATTTACTGTGACATATGCATCAATACTTAACTGTTAAGTAAATGGAATATTGATTTATTCCTCAGTGTAGGCTTGGTTCTTATTATCTAAATCCATTTGTTAAAATAGCCTTTCCTGTGCTACTAAAGAAAGGCATCTGATTAAATTGGACTCAAATGTCAGTAATTGTCCAAATATTGATGAAACATACTATCTATAACACGTAAACTTTTTTTGTACACAATTCATCTGGCAACACCATATTTTTTTAACTTATTTGAGTCATGTAAAATGATTATTTGAATTACATTTGCAACCTTTCAAAATATACAGGTTATAAATTCCATCTTCATATACATAATTATTTCTCCGGGGAATGTGAGTGAATGTTTCTATTTTTGGCTATTTTGATATTTCAGCTTTAAGTCATGTGTGAATCATAGCCATCTTTAATGTAGGGGACAGTGATTTAATGCATTGAATAATGATATAATCTAAAACCGAAGTGAAATGTTTGAGACATAGTAGCACTTAGGGTAAGCATTTATTGAGTGCTGCGGCAATATATTCATTTCGTTAGGAAGAGTTCTCTTTATGGAGAGTAGGGGCTCTTCTTTCCAGAATAGCAGGCAAGTTAGTTGTCAAAATGGGTGGAAAGGTGAGGCCTGGGACAAGAGACCCAGGGATTACAACAGTGATTAATTGGAAAACATGTATTATTTGAAATTCAGTGATGCTAGGTATTGTTTTTACAATGTTCTTGAATAATACTGAAGTCAGATTTCATTTATATAATCGTTAGTTTTATTACACATTTTATGAGTTTTAACATGTGCTACTATACTTGTTTTGTCAAGAGCTGTGTCAATAATTTTTAATCAATGCATAACAACTTGACATTTTCCAAAGCTCTCAGAATTCCTATCCATATGTGTAATATACTTGAATTCAAAATCCCTATTCTCTGTTTAGGTTGTTAAATACCAGGATTTCACTTTGTATATGCATAGTTTTAACATAACTAAGTGAAAATATTCATATTGAATCAATGCAAAATTATGACATTGAGAATATATTATTGATTGCAATGATATATATGTTTAATATTTAATAAAATGTTAGATTATTTATAGTCGTCACTATCTCTGTCGTTCCAGGGGCATGTTTCTGTTAAAAGTCATGCATGCGTATGTGTATGTGATGATGATAATAACAATTATAAGAGCTAAGACAAGTGCTCATCCAAGAATTTTGCTTTGAATGATTCATTTAACCCCATGATGTTGATAATAATTATTCCCATTTAAAGATGAGACACCTGAGGTAATGAGAGGTTACAAAACATGTCTGTAATGGGTTAAATTATGCCCAAAATTTAAAAATATATGCATATTTAAGACCTAACCCCCAGTACTCCAGAATGTGAATTTATTTGGAAATAGGGTCACTGAAGACCCTATTAATAAAATTAGCTATAGGAAGACTAAACAGCTAAATCATATTTTGCAGAATTTATAGGGCGAAGTAGATCATTTTTTGTGCAATTACATAAATGTAATTCAAGATTACCTCACAGGGAATAGTTGATATTTGACTTGTTTTTCTATGTCTCCCTGTCTTTCATAATTAACTCCAGAACATAATTGAGAGCGACCAAGTGATTGTAATCAGCCCTACTTACTTCTCATTTGGCTTGATGAAATTTAATCAGGCTTCTATCTGCTTCATAGGTCCCTAACTTTGCATTGCTTCAAGTTTAAACAAGCACTAAGGTACAAAATATCCCACCTTAACAGTTCATTCTGAAATCTGGCCGACCAGAGAGACACATTTCCTGTAGAAAAGCCCTAGTTTTTCTACTGGTCAGCCCACCTTGCTGCCCTACTCCCCACAATGTTCTCGCTAGTTCTGCTTTCCTCTCCCTAGTAAAGAAAGCCCTTTTTACTTTGATTTAGAGATGCTTGCAGTTTATGAGGTCTGAGTCCTCTCCCTATTGCAACTCTGAATAAAATCTTTCCTTACCTAAGTCCAGATTTGTTTTATCTGACAAATGCTTGGATTTTTATGAATATTAAGCTTTCTTACATACAATATCCTGTTTACTTTTAGAGTTTACAGAAAACGTAGAACTAATAAAACAAAGGTCTCTAAATAATAGGTTCAACAATTTTACATATAAGTAAATATATATATACACACACACAAACACACGTGTGTTTGTGTGTGTAGAGACTGTGATAGGGATAAGGTATAAATATATAGAAAAAAGTTTCTTTAAACTACATAGCTAAGAGACAAATCCCTATGTATCTATCTACCTACCTATGTACCTATTTTAAGTTGGAAAGCATCAGTGACTTTACTAAGCTCCATAGCAGTGTAGTGAATAGAATAATATTAGTCAAAGACGTATTACTTCAAAACAACTTGACATTTTCCAAAGCTCTCAATACTCAGCTTCATTTTAATTCAACATTCTTGTACTTCCTTTGAGTGGATAATGTTGTAAGTCAATGTTATAACAGGAATTTTAAAGATATAAGAAGTTTTTTTATGCTAGTCATGTATATAACTAATACAGTTTTATAATAAATAGCAATTTCTGGAGGAAATCAAACTCTCTATAAATAAATATACAAAATAAAATGACCCTTATTCATTGAATACAAATTTTCAATATATAAATGTACATGCAAATGCATAGTTAGATGTACAAAGTTGAATGACTTAGTGTTAGTTATTTTTCTATAAAAATATATATTGATATATTTGTTTATGATAATACATTATGACATTCATAAGTTTTCTTACTTAAATAGCAGACTTATTGAGATATAACTCACATGCCATAAAATTCAACTTTAAGGTTTATGAGTCAGTTATTTTTACTTTATTGATAGAGTTGTACAACCATCCCCACTCTCTAATTTCAGAACATTTCTATAACCCCACAAAGAAATCCTGTATATCTTTGTAGTCACTCCTCATTGCCCTCTGCCTCTAGCCCCCAGCAACAGCTAATCTGCTTTCTGTTATTATGGATTTGCCTATTCTCGACACATCATATAAATTTCAATTAAATTTCATGTAAATCTTTATTCAATATGTAAGTTTTTTGTAACTGAATTATTTTCCTTATAATGCTTTCAAAATTTGTCCATGTTGTAGCAGTTATCAGTACTTCATTCCTTTTTTATTGCTGAATACTTTTCCATTTATTGATATATACAATTTGATTATCCATTCATCTGTTGTTGGGTATTTGGACTGTTTCTGCTGGAAACAGGCATACCTCAGGTTCAGTTCCAGACCACCACAATAAAGCAAATATCACAATAAAGTGAGTCACACACATCTTTTTTGGTTTCCTAGTGCATACAAAGTTATGCCTAAACAATGCGAAAGTATTTTAAGTGTGCAATAGCATTACATCTAAAAATTTGTATATAGTGTAATTAAAAATACAAAACAAAACCCAATGACAATTGTAACATTAAAGATCACTGATCACAGATCTCCATAACAAATATATTTACAATGGCTAAGTTTGAATATTTCAAGAATTACCAAAACGTGACACAGAAACATGAAGTGAGCAAACGCTGTTGGAAAAATGGCACCCACAGACTTGCTTGAGGCAAGGTTGCCACACCTTCAATTTTTAAAAAATGCAGTATCTGTGAAGTGCAATAAAGCGAGGCTCTAATAGACAAAGTGTGCCTGTGTTATGAATAAAGCTGCTATATACTTAGTGTACAAGTTTTTGTTTAGACTTAACTTTAAATTCTCTTGTTTATATACCTGGCAGTGGAATTTTGGGTCATATTGTAAATTTACATTCAACATCGTAAGAAAGTGCCAACTGTTTTTAAAGTGGCTGCACCATTTTACAATTTTGCTCCCAATGTACAATGGTTCCAATTTTCCACATCATTGACAAAACTTGTATTTGTCTTTTCTTTTTAATTTTAACCATCCTAGTGGGAATAGTGTCTTATATGGATTTGATTTTTCATTTTCCTGATAACTAATGATGTTGAGCATCTTTTCCACTGCTTCTTGGCCATGTGCGTATTTCTTCAAATCCTCGACCACTTTAAAAATCAGGTGTTCTGTCTTTTGATTTTGAATTGTGAGAATTCTAGATGTATACTGGATATCAGTTCTTTATCAGATGTTTGATACATACCTGATAAATATATCTGATATCATAAATATATCTGATAATATAAATATTTCTGATATTATACAACTGATAAGTGTCATTTATTTTTCCCATGATACTGGTTGTCTTTATTTTCGTAAAAGTATCATTTGATGCAAAAATATTATTACTTTTGATGACATCAAATTCTTCTCTGCTTGTGCTTTCATTGTTATATCTAAGAATCAATTAACCAATCAATGTCACAAACATTTACTTCTACATTTTCTTCAAAGAGTTTTATAGTTTTAGTTCCTACTTTTAGGCATATGACTAAATTTTAATTAATCTCATATATGATATGAAGTTTGGGTCCAAACATATTATTCTATATGAGGATACCCAATTATCCCAGCTCTGTTTCTTATAAAGACTGGGTATTTCTTGATAACCTTTTTTCTTTCAGTACATTGAATATGTCATCTCACTGTATTCTGGCCTCTCTGGTTTCTTAAATGAAATCAGCTAATAATCTCATTTATGACTCCCTGTACATGCTGAGTAATTTCTCTAATGTTGCCTTTGAAAATCTCTCTTTGTCTTTGTCTTTCAAGAGTTTGATTATGAATAATATAGGTGTATTTCTTTATATGTATCATACTTTGTTTGTTAAGCTCCTTGGATATATAAGTTAATGTTCTTAATAAAATTTGGGACGTTTTAAATCATTATTTCTTCAAATATTCCTTCTGCCCCTTTATCCCTCTCCTCACTTTCTGTGAATTATATTATGTGCATTTTGGTATGGTTGATGGTGTTCCACAGATCTCAGAGGTTTTAGTCATTTTTCTTCCTTCTTTTTCTTTCTCTTCCTCTGATTGGATACTTTCAATTGACCAATCTTCAAGTTTGCTAATTAATTCTTCTGCTAGCACTGAGTACCTTCTGCAGCTGAGTAACTCTAGTGAATTTTTTATTTCAGTGATTGTACTTTTCAACTACAGAATTATATTTGGTTCTTTTAAGTCTTTGTCTAGTAAATCTAACACATGAGCTCCTTCTGGGAGAGTGTCTATTGATAATTTTTTTTTCCAATATATGAGGCATCTTTTCCTTTATGTTCACATGTCTGGATGTTTTGTTGTTTTAAAACTGGAACTTTTAAATAATATAATGTAACAAGTGTGGTAGTCAAATATCACACTCAGGATGTATCATCATTGTTGTTTTTGTCACTGCTATTGTCTGTTTTTTGACTTTTGTAAACTAAACTAATTCACTAAAATATATATCATTTGTATTGTTTGGCCAGTGAAGCCTCTGCTTCATTACCATAACTGTCATCTGAAGATCGTATAGAGATCTTCTTAGTTCCTTGCATAAGAAGTCTCCCAGTCTCAGTCAAGTTCTTTGTGCACACCCTGACAATGTACAACCCTGACTTAGTCTTTACTTTCTGTTTGTGCAGAGCCTCATAACCAGCTGGAGATGAGAGATAAGTGCTTTCTGAGATATTTCCTGGGCATGTACAGAGCCCTTTACATATGCACGGCCTTCTAAATTTGCAGGAATATGTTGGAGGTTTTCAGAGCACCCTATGGGTATCTCACTCCTCTGCTTTCTTCCTTAAGTTTTTTGGCCAGTCTCTTGTTTTCACGAGTTGTTAGCCCTGTCTCAGACAGGTGCAATTTTAATTAATTTCTTCCAATTGATTACAACAAATGCTGCAGGGAAATTGCTACTCACACCTAGTGAGCTCTCAATTAGTTAATGTGTATAAGATTTGTGAGTTAGAATTTCCAAATAGTGGCCAGCCATGTTAAATATGGCAATTCTCCAGGATTAGAGCTTTTGGGGACTTTCAAACCCATTTTGCCACCTAGTGGCTGCTAGGCTTCTGGTTTTCATGGCTACTGTAGTTGTGAAGCTGATGGTTTTCAAGGCTACTGTGGAACTGAGTAAGGGGGATGGGAATATTACAAGTTAAAACATGACACACTTCACCGTTTGTTCTGATATTCAGTCATTTCTCTTGAATAAATATGATCCTCATATGCTGATAAGGCTTTGGATAATTATCAGAGTTTTATCCTTATAAGAAGGGAAGATGGCCATGAGAAGATACAGATTCATAAGGAGAATTCACGATGATGAAAGCAGAGGCTAGAATGAAGCAATTGCAAGCCGCAAAATACCAAGAACTGAAGGCCACCACCAGAAGCTAGGAAGATGCAAGAAAGATTCTTCCTTACTGGTTTCAGAATAAAAATGGCTCTGCTGACACCTTAATCACAGACCTCTGGACTTCATAACTGTGAGATAATAAATTTCTGTTCTTTTAAGCCACCTAATTTGTGGCACTTTGATATAGCAGCCCCAGGAAGTAACTACAATGATTGAAGAAATATGCTTTTCTATGAGTATCACATCTGGAAGTACAGTATGTACTATCAATGCCATTTTACTGGTGATGCTAACTTTTATCACTTAATTTAAGGTGCTGTCGTGTTACTTCACTGTAAATTTTTTTTCTTTTGTAATTAGTAATTATCTTGTGAGAAATACATTAAGATTATTCAGATATCCTATTTTTCATTATAGTTTTCCCTACTAAGTTTGCATTTATTAATGAATCTTGCCTACAACAATTGTTATTGTCATGTTTGACTAATGTTGCTTTCTATTTCTATTATTTCTTCTGCATTTGTTTGTTTGAATTCTACTGTAGAATTGAGGTCTTCCTTCTACACTATTTATGTACTCAGTTGTTTATTTACATCTTTATAGATTCATTGATACTTATTTTACTTCATGCATTACACTATTCTACTATACCTGCTTTTTTCCCCTCATATTACCCCAGACTTGACCACTAGGAGCTCCTTTAAACTGTCTGCTTTGTTCTTCAAAGACATATTTTAGATAATTTCCTTTTCTGTCCAGCACCACAAGATGTTCTAATTTCCTCTTCTACTTTCCCTGCCTCAGTTCTAGAATCAACCATTTTTTTTATCAGCGAATTAAAATGTTTAAAGAACAATTTTCCCAGGAATTTTGTTTTAATTCCTTTAGATAAAATTTTACCAAGTGCAGTGATGAGATATAGAAAGATAAAAACATCAGTGAATATGTATAGTTTAATATTATCTTAAAAGCAAAGCCTTAGAAATTATGTTTGATAAATTTTAAATGCTTATAAGAATTCATATTGTGGGGGAAACTTAGGTAATACTTGTAGATAGGCTCTCTTATTGTCAAATGCCTGAGTCATAAGGTATCCATCTGCAACAATGCTGTCACAAGTTAATATGCATCCTCTGCCTACAATATTTTGGGCAATCTTTGAAGGCCTTACATTAATTGTCTTATTTAATCTTCATGACAAGCTTCATCATACAGGTACTATATTTTAGGTCCAGAAGACTGACAACTTGATAATTGTCCCATAGCTTGAAATGGTGGGGAAGGGATTGATTTCAGATGCATTGACTCCAGAGACTGTGTTCCTGAGAATTGCATTTAACAATGTTATTTAATAAGCATGCTTTTGAATAGGATGCTTTTGACAACAACCAACAGAGAATATAAAAAATACATAGAGGCACACGTGTGTGCGTGTATAGTTAAATTAGTTTAAATACTTATAACACATATCACTCACACAAATGGAATCTTATGCTAGGGCAGGTTTCCAAGCAGTACATCAGTGATATTATCAAGAACCCTATATTAACCACTCTCAGCTTGATCTTCTGATTGGTGTTATGGTGGCCTCAGCACCGTTATCCTTCACAAACAAACATACCAACTGACAAGGAAGGAGATGGATTAGTTATTTCTGTGGTTATTAGATTAAAAAATCACCACCACTAGCAACAAAAACATAACAAACAAAAACTGGAAAACAATTTCCAGATGTCTTCCACCAGGGCCACCTCATGAATTCACAGTCCAATCCTAAGACAAGCAATGGTGACATAATATTTCAGTGAGTAAATTGGCCAAATGATTTCTTATGTAATGTATCCTGGGAATTCTACCAGAAATAATTCTGAAGTTTGGAATTTACTCACCTAGTCCACATTTTAACAAATTATTGCACACATCCAAATTTCTTCCTTTCATTATGAAGCTGGAGAGCCTTACCAGTTATGGTTAAATATCTAAAAAATTCACAATCACAACAACTATGTGATGGCAGTTAATATTTTGAATAAACATTATTTCACATTTTTTGATACACCCAAGTATTACGAAGCTTTTCTCAAAACTTGCCCAGTTATTATAGCTGTACCAGAAATCACTTAATAGTTTCTCTCGACTTGTTTCACATGGAGGACATGTAGTCAATGGATTTCATGAAAACAGAACTTTGCCTTCATTTATATGGCAGCAAAATATATTTCTTAGTTTTCAGAAACTAAATCCCCCTTTGAATAAACACTGACTTCCTAGAAATAATGAGCTGTCATTACCTTCCTGACGCTGAAGTAGATTATAAAGTTTATTATATGTAATTGCTTTACAGAAAGTAAAAATGTTATTTCAAAAGTTTTATAGATGGTTTCAAAGGGCTGAAGAATCATTTTTGTGCTATATATTTAAAATACTTAACTGAACTTACATATTCTGTTCCTCTGCTGGACTCTAAGCTCATTATTTCTAGGAATAAATCTATATTTTCATCCCAGTCTGTACATTTCCCAGAATATTCCTGGCATATTGATTGCTCAAAAAATACTTTGTCAAAAATGACAGAACAAGTAGTTTGCTTCATTTTTATGACCGATGATTTTATTTACCAAACCAAAAATAAAAATCAATAAGAACATAAAGACCTCCTCAAAAGGAAACTAAAGTACAGGTATACCTCAGAGATACTGCAGATTCAGTTCTAGACCACTGCAATAAAGTGAATATCACAATAAAGGGAGTCACACACATTTTTGCTTTCGCAGTGCACATAAAAGTTATGTTTATATTAAACTGTAGTCTATTAAGTGTGCAATAGCATTATGTCTAAGAAATGTACATACTTGAATTTAAAAATACTTAGTACTAACAAATGTTAACCATCATCTGAGCCTTCAGTGAGTCATAATCTTTTTGCATTAGTAACATCAATGATAAAAGCTCAATAATAAAGAAAAAAGTTTGAAATATTGAGAGAGTTGCCAAAATGCGACAAAGAGACACAAAGTGAGCAAATGCTATTGAAAAGAAAATGCCACTGATAGACTTGATCAACACAGGGTTGCTATTAACCTTCAATTTGTAAAAAATACAATATCTGAGAAGGGCAATAAAAGAGGTGCAATAAAACAAGTATGCCTGTATTTCATTTAGGCTAAAATAACTTAAAGATATAAGTGCATATATAGTATACAAATACAATATATATTATATTTAATTCTTAAAAAAAAACAGGGACCTAAGTTTTATTGATCAGTTTTGGAGAAAGTTTGCACTGTTTCTTAATAGGCTGGGTTCTATTTTAGATTCTTCATTTTAGATATAACCAAATTGAAAATTTAATCACAGAAAGAAATTAAAAATGATTCATTCATTTATCAAACAATACTGGAGTGCCTAATATAAACACCCAAGAAGCTACACTTTTATATTTCTTAAAATTATGAAATATAATGCTTTTCCTAGCTCAGACCTTTTTTCCTAAAGTACTATATCCCTTAGAAGTTGCTTTGGTGAGTGTCTGTTAGTGAAAAGCTTTTTTAGGTTTGATGTATGAAAATGTCTTATTAAAACCTCATATTTGAAATGTATGAATTTGTAAAATATCTGATAACCACTGAATTAAGGACCATTTTAAGATTCAAATGAAAAACAGAATTGTCTATTTTTAGTGACTGAAGCAAACTGTTTTAGATTTATTTTACATTGTATTGATTTGTAGGAATTAAACATTTTGAATATTAAATCTCTATTTATATGTTGCTAATATTTTCTCTCATTTTAGAACTTCATTTCTTGTAGTTGCATTTTATGATGAAATAATAATGAAAGAAGTTATTGCTAATATAAACAAATTATAATTTTTCTATGTATTGAACATTTTGACTTAATTTTTTTTTTCCTGGGGCAATATCAGCCCTCTTTGCCTGTCTCTTTTCCCAGATCTCCCTGTTAAATTTATGGTTGCTCTGCCTTTTCGTTTTATCAGTAGTAGAGGTGATATTTTGATTTCCCAAATGTTTAAATAATTTGTCCATCTTTCAACTAATTCTGAACTTGAGTGAGGAGAAGAATGGTTACTTACTGGACCCTATATATCTCAACTTTATTGCATCTTGCTTTTTGCCTTTGTTAATATCATTACCTTTTCTTAAAATTATATCATGTAATATATATTATCATTAATCTATTCCTTTCCAGTTATCAATATAACAATATAATTTGATGTCAGTGCATTTCACTGTATTCCATGTCAGTGCATATTTTTCCACTTCATTCTTTTTAAAGTCTGTACAGGTCCTTCTGTGAAGGTTTCAGGATTTATTGAACCTGCCTCTCCAAAACAAGGGACAATAATAGTCAGGGCTGCCTACTCCAGACACATGTGCCAATTCTGAGTCTTGATTCAGATTATTGAATTCTTTTATATATATATATATTTTTTTAATTTATTTTTTGTTTATTTATTTTTGGCTGCATTGGGTCTTTGTTGCTGCGAGCGGGCTTTCTCTAGTTGCGGCGAGTGGGGTCTGCTGTTCGTTGCAGTGCGTGGGCTTCTCATTGTGGTGGCTTCTCTTGTTGCGGAGCACAGGCTCTAGGAGCACAGGCTTCAGTAGTTGTGGCACAGGGCTCAGTAGTTGTGGCTCACAGGCTCTAGAGCACAGGCTCAGTAGTTGTGGCACACAGGCTTAGCTGCTCTGCAGCACGTGGTATCTTCCCGGGCTTGAACCCGTGTCCTCTGAATTGGCAGGCAGATTCTTAACCACTGCGCCACCAGAGAAGCCCAGATTATTGGATTCTAAACATGATTTTCCTTCCCACCAGTATTTGATAGCCAATGAGATGACTGGTCACTAACTTATTTACCAGTTTTTTTGATCCTCAAATATGTGAAGAGGGCTTCCCTGGTGGCGCAGTGGTTGAGAGTCCGCCTGCCGATGCAGGGGACACGGGTTCGTGCCCCAGTCCGGGAAGATCCCACATGCCGCGGAGCGGCTGGGCCCGTGAGCCATGGCCGCTGGGCCTGCCCGTCCGGAGCCTGTGCTCCGCAACGGGAGAGGCCACAACAGTGAGAGGCCCGCGTACCGCAAAATATATATATATATATATATATGTGTGTGTGTGTGAAGAAAAAACAGTTTTACTTTTATACTTGGACTCCTGAAAAAGAAACCGGCTCAGCATTATTCCACAAATGGGATACTCAGCATTATCCCACAGAATTTAAAAATTTCTTATGTTTGACTCACAGACATAGAAAACAAACTTATGGTTACCAAAGGGGGTAGGGGAGGGATAAATTAGGAGTTTGGGATTAGCAGATACAAACTACTATATATAAAATAGATAAACAACAAGGCCCTACTGTATAGCACAGGGAACTACATTCAAAGTTCTGTAATAAACTATAATGGAAAAGACTATGAAAAAGAATATATATATATAAATATATGAATCACTTTGCTGTATTCCAGAAACTAACACAAGATTGTAAATTAACTCTACTTCAACAATAAATAAATAAATAAATAAAATTTCTCATGTTTATTAGTAGCCATCAATCAATAGTGCATGAGGTCTACACTTAAGTATCAGAGAAAATCTAACAGACCAGCTTTCACAATTAACCCTTAACTTGTAGGTCACTAATAAATTATTTGAAATAGATGTAATCCAACATCTACCAAAAGATTTCTGAGAATTGATACATATATAACACTATAATAGAGAATCCCTGTTTTCCTAGACTATCTTTGCCATTAGGATGGGTGCTTTGCTTTTCTCAGTCATTTTACACAGAAGACAGTTATCACTATTTATGTGCTGCTATCTGTCACATTCCTGAATTTTTCTTCTCTTTCTTCTTAGCTTAGAGTCCAGATATTTGTGATTTTATCACTTATTGCAGTATCCTAAAAGTTGATGTATTCTTCTACATTTAGAACATATATATGTGCAAGCCAGAAACCTTTATAACACAATTTGCCTTCTCTAACCATGCAGGGTTTTGAGCACTGTTTATATGAATTGATTCCATCATAAATTCAGAGCCTCTAACCATTAATGGTCACTGAACAATGCCCTGAACCACTACAATTCTTTCCTACACTACTCATCTTTCTACAATAGTTTTTAAAATCAATTCCAGACTCTGCAAAACTTGGCAACTCTACCTTCTTCCTTTTTCTCAAAAGAAGAAATTACCTCTTAACTACACAATGGAACAGAACACATTGGATTGACAGACTCTCTTATTTTATCTGCCAAATGCCTGGCACTTGGGCCCATCAAGTCTTTTTTCACTTTTATACTGGAGAGGCACTGCACTTTCTACATTTTCTCATCTCATTCACTCACAATCTTGTATTTTTTTCTTTTATTCTGTATTTCCAACCATCCACTTGGCTTGTTCCCATCCAGGCTCTTTCAATAAACATATGTACAAAACATAAACTGTTCTCAACTGCTGTAATACTTTCCCAACACCTTTATATATTGTTCTTTTTTTCTCTTTCTTTTTAAAATATATCAAAAGAACTGTTTATCTTGTTATCTCCATTTCTTCATCTACCACTCACATCTCACTGAACTGGTTTACGGCTTCTGAACATACTACATATTGAACCTACCTCTATGCCTTTTACTAATGTCTTGCCATGTCACACATTCTAAGTTCTAATTTTTAATCTTGACCTTTTTTTGGAGGAAATGTTGACCTTGATGAACAAACTTGTCCTCCTTGATATAGTCTTATCCCTAGCCTTTCTAAAAAACACCTCCTTTTGGATTCCCTTCTTGTTCACTGGTTGCTTCTCCTCACTCTCCACTCAGCCTCCTCTTCTATCAAACCCTTAAGTGAGGGAAAGAGGAGTGTTTCTCCTCTTATTGTCATATTCCCTAGTTGATTTCATCCATTTGAATGCTTTTAATTTTATTGATTTCCCCAGATAAATATTATATCCATGGTCATTTCTCCTAAGGTCAAAAACATGCAAGTGTCTAAAAGATATTTTCATTTTTATGCCTCTTAGGTACATCAAATTCACAACACTAAACTGAACTCATAATTAATCTTCAGTATATCCAAAACAACCACCTTTTCACTGTCCCTATATTGTAAATAACATTACCTTTCAAGTTATTCAAGTCAAAGATCTGAAAGAAACAATTTATTGCCTTGTATCCTTATTCCTCATAGTCAACCTATCACTATATCTACAGATAATCTATTTTAATTATCTGTTCTTGACACTTCTTTATATTTATACTAGCTACCCTCTGACTGTCCCTGGACACCTTTGCTTTAGCTTAGCATTCTTTTAACACTTAGTATATTCAGTATATAGTCTTCTTTAAGCAGTTAGTATATTCTGAGGTTCTTCTGTATTGGGTCACCTCATCTAATAAATTCTTACTCACTCAACAGATCTCAGATCAACCATCACTTCTTCAAGACGTCCTTCCAGATTAGATTAGATACCCATGGTATAACCTCTAGAATACCATCTGCTTTCTTTTTTATGATATTCATAACACTCCCAACAGTACGTGATTTTTTCAACTTTTATTTATCTCTCAAAGGATGTTCCATAATCACAGAACCTGATCATACACTAGTATACTGTCCATGCAAAATAGGTCAAAAAAGAGAATTCCATAAATATGCTAATTATTTTGCAATGAATGCTTTCAAGATGGTCCCTACAAACAATGCTGCAGTAAACATTTTGTACATTTATCTTTCCCCTCTTTTGAAAAAATGCTTATATTAAAGTCAGAAATAGCCTTAAATTATATGTATACTTTTTCATAGATCATGTCTATTGCAATTAAGTATTTGTACCAATCTATACACTTCCATTAAAGACTGTATGAGAGTGCTTAGTTTTCCAAACCATGGCTGACTTTAGGCATTATTTTGTAAATCTGGTAGGAGGAAATGAGCTTTCATCATTATCTTAGTTGGCATGTCTATTTATTACTCAGTGGTTTTAGAATATTTTACTAATAGGACACATATTTCTTTGTAAATTAATATTTTGGACATTTGTCCATTTCATTTTTGGAATTTTTTAACTCATGGGACTCATTATTATTTCAAGGATAACTATAACTGCTGATCTTAAAGCAGTGCTGTTGCAGAAAATATCATGTGTCTCAATTAACTTGAAGAATTATTCCACAAGTTATGGACAGTGTATAAATAAAAAGTGAAATGCACTTTAACTATAATTATTTCTAAATAGTGTCTGGAAACACACTTAATAATAAACATAACCATCATGATTTACAAAGAGATAAATACTGTAAATTCCATTTGCAAATACCAATTATATTACCAAATAAATAAATGAGTTTTTAATTGCATAATTATGTGAATGGAAATGACTGACATGCCTAAATCAATGTAAAAATGAACATTTTATTCATGTTAGTAAAATGTCAAAGTATTTGATAATTAGACTCTTTCTAACTTCAGAAGAAAAACAAAAGAACCAAAATGAAGACAAAACAAGAGTATGATTTGTTGTCTTACCCAAGAATACCCTATAACTGAAACTGTATGAAGATTGATTTACCCTTTATCTTTTATGTGTACAGACCTTTGAAGTCTGGATGGCTGTCACTATTATTATTAGGATTGAACATTAGTTCTCTTCACACAACATTGGGTAGATTAGAAGTAAAATTGGAATTTCTGACAGCCATGACTTGGATGTAACCATCTTGTTCATTTTTTCCTACTTATTCTTGTTACATTTCTTATTTGATGTTAGAAAACAAAAACAAATTTGTAATTTTCCTTGTAAGATAGCCAGTATATTATGGTTTCTTGCCACAATAGGGTAATATATCTTCACAGTGAGATGAAAAACCTTTAAAAATATAAAAATATAACCCTGTCTGACACTATTTTAAAATATAGTTTTTCTCTAATATTAATTACTATAACGTAAGACATAGCCAGAGTAAGATATTGATTAAATAATGTGTGAAGGTAATTTAAAAGGTGATTTTTCTTATTACAAATAAGTTTTGGGTTATTACATGGTTATTAAAAGATTAAGTTTACATATGTGTGCCTCTAATTGTTGCACGTGTATTTTTAGAACATTTTCTTCGTTAAGTTAAATTATTAGTATTTGTTGCTATATAAATGAAACTTTCATATGATATATGCTTTTGGAAGTAATTGGCAGTAGAAACTCTAATGGCATTAAACAAATAGTTTCAAACAGAATAGAATACATCAAATTTGATAACTAATATACACTGAAAATGTTTATTTATGAATAAGGACTTATTCATAGTGCAGAAAAGATATATTAAAATAAATTCAATATATTTGAGCGAAAAAGATAAGGGATTTTGATCTACTTGCTTCTCTATATTAAACTTACATGCACTCTCATTTAGTCCTTTTTCTGTGTATGTGTATATGTAAGTGTGTTTTATCCTTCCTGAGAAGTACCATATTTTATGTTACTTTTTATTCTTGAAAGCAGTTAGCACAAGGCTTACTATACAGTGCACCAAATGTGTGTTTAACTTCCAATGGCAAATATTTTATGAATGTTATATATCTTATCACAAATTGAATGTACGTTCCTAGAGATCACAATAAATAATAGATATTTGTTAGCTATTAATTAATGCCTTGTGTATCCATATGGTGCATACATAAATAACTTCATAATCGTAGAATATTTAATAACATTAATAAATGTTCATGATTAAGGTTTGGATAAAATTTTGAAATAAAGCAGATATAAATATATATAAATTTAAAATATAAATATATGATATTATATAAACATAATGTTTGACTTGAATGTGTCCAGTGGACTAGTGAATTTTAAAAGAGAAAAATAAAACTGAAAAAATATCAGAGTAACTTCAGTATTTATGGTATGTCCCCTTTACTTTTATACATGGAAACATAAAGAAAACATTACCATAATTGACAAATATTAATATATCAACAAGAGCTTAAAATTATTGCATGATGAAGCACTCTGGTGAGGATTCTGATTTATAGCTAAAAAGATGAGATATTTGTCATGTAAATATCTTGAAGAAAATACAAACATCTAACTGTTTCCATACTTTTATCCATCCATCCACCCATTAATCCAGTGATTTTTTTCAGATATCTATCTATCTAACTAAATACAATAAAACCTTATAAAAAAGGAGGCATATCCACACATATATATGAAATAACATATGATTCCTTTGGCTTTTGCATATATTATTTGTATATATGTACAAATATATCTGTCTATTTGTCTGTCTATATGTCTGTCTATATGTTCATCTGTCTCTATTATCTCTCCCATAGGGTCCTTAAAGCTCAGGCAGCAACTCTTGCTATATGTGGCAGTTTAGTTACTCAAAGTGAAGTTTTTGGAGCCAAATTAAGCTATGTTTTGAGGAGGCTTTTAAGTTTGGATAGAGTGAGCAAGGAGGCAAATTCAAAATAATGCTTTAGAACAAAGATTACTTGGGTACTGGAAAAAACATGACAATTACAAGGTGAGATATTACTGCAGGTGAGTGTAAGGTTGTTAATCGACTAAATAATTGGTTTTCCTGTGTGGCTACAAATAAGCCTCAGAGACTTAATATGGCTATGCATTTGACATAAAAGGAGAATAAAATAAGCAAGTAATAGTGATTTCATGTAGTTTGTAGCCTTTTATTGAAATCATATTATAATTATGAATAATTTCCTTGAATGATCTGTACATCAATTTTTAAAATATTAAATTCAAGAATATGCATTTATTTTAAAAGTTTATCTAGTTTTGGAAAATATTTTTCCATTCTCACCTGGACTCCTGATATAGCCTCTAAATGTACCTTCCTGTTTCTTATTTCTTTTCCCATAAAGCATCCTTCACATTTAAAACATATACCTAACTTTGCCCCATCTCTACATAAAATTTTCTTCTCTGTGTTCTATGAGAAAATGTCCAAAGTTATGAGCTCAAGACTATAAAATGATAAGAAAAATATTTATGCTGAAATTACTAAAAGTAAATAAACAATTTTGGTGCTTTCTATGAGTCATATGCTTTATAAAGTCATTTACCCTTAATAGCAAATTTAGTCCTCTAGACCACAATGTACTAATGTGTATCTTCAATTTAACCATGAAGAACTGAAGCAAATGCCCAAAGACAGTAAATGAGAAATCCAGATGAAATCCTTAATTTCTTTAATGTCAAAGCTTGTGCTTTAAAGCTACACTACTTATGCTGTATAAAATTCTCTAATATTTGAAGATCTGGCTTCATCCTATTCACTTTGTCTCTGTTATTTTATCACACAGCAGAGTAACACTATGTGCTGTACTAGTTTTAACATTCTTTTATCTATATGATATTTTATTAAATATGAAATGTGTAAGAAACACCAATTACAAAACAACAATAAGTATGAAAATAATAATTGTTCTGTCTACCTAAATGTTTCTCTGGTACCTCAGATATACCTATATCTATAGCTATAGCTGTATCCATCTATATCATCTCTCTCTCTGTACTACATCTCTATGTCTATATTATTACATATAAGGAGGCTATAACTGTATTTATTTATTTATTTATTTATTTATTTGCAGTACGTGGGCCTCTCACTGTTGTGGCCTCTCCCGTTGCGGAGCACAGGCTCCGGACACGCAGGTTCAGCAGCCATGGCTCACGGGCCCAGCTGCTCCGCGGCATGTGGGATCTTCCCAGACCGTGGCACGAACCCGTGTCCCCTGCATCGGCAGGCAGACTCTCAACCACTGCGCCACCAGGAAAGCCCTATAACTGTATTTTTGTTCAGTATTTTTCACTACCCTTTTGTAAAATGTACAGAAGAGCTTGCAATTAATATAGTGAAAAAAGACCGTGACTAGTATAAAGAAAAAAACATGGAACACCTAAACATAAGTTAACTTTAAGAGCAAAGTGAAAAAAAAAATCATAACAGCACTATTGTACATACTCAACAGTATAACATATAATTAAATTTTATACTCTTTTGATATTTAGATTAAGTCCCTAAAAGAAATAAAATATATATTTAGTTTGCACTTATTTCTGGGCAATATTTTTACTTGTTTCTTAGCAAATTATATTTTTCATTATACTTTATACTTTTATAAATTAAATTTTTATATTTATGTATATGATTTAAATATACATTATGAACACTGCTGAATTGTAAAATCAACATATTATTTCAAATGTAGTATCTAAAATGTATTTGTTTACTTTAAATCACTACTTATAAATAATAAAAAATGAGAAAAATATTAAAAATTGTTAAGGAAGTGTGTTGTATACTGGCATGTGTTGTAAATATTGAGGGGGGTGTCTGTGTGTTTGTGTTATATGCACAGTGCTTCTTTCGTGATTGAGACAATTGAAATGTTATTGACTTTTTTTTTCCACACCAACTTATAACACATAAGATACCAGTACTGGCCATATTTACTATTAGACTTGATTAACATCATCCTTTTTAATCTCCTTTTGTTATTTTGTATATCCTCAACTGGATTAACACTGAAAAATGTGGACATGTATCTTTCTAAATCCAAATGCAGATCAATTTTTGTTAACACACACGTGTCAACAACAATATTACCAAAACCATATGCCCTGTGATGTATGCTGAATTGCATGCTTAGTCTGCTTACAGATTAAAGGAAATATTTTCACACAAATGTCTACAAATATTTCTCCATATGTCTGGCACTGCCACATGCCATAGAGATCAAGTTGAGCATATACACTCCTTTTGATTACCTGCCATTAGCCAACTTCCACCATATGGCTTTAGTTTTAACATTGCTGTGTGTCGACACAGGTAAGATATTATTGAGAGTGGACAAAAACTTGAAATTTCCCAGGATCTTAGTGAAATGATTTTTTAATTTTTATAAATTCCCCTTCATATCTAACTTATCAGGAAATACCACTGGCTATATTTTGAATATATATTTAGTTTAAGATACTAGTCTGAGCCACTTGGCCTTCCAATGAGCCACCATGCTTCCTTAATACGGTTATGAGCCTACAGTAGGTTCATAACAAAGAAGTTAGAGTGATCCTTTAAATACATAAGTCAGTTCACATCACTCACTAACTCAAATCCCTACACATCTCTGATTTTCTCCAGAATGAAAAACAAAGGTGTAAAAATGGGATACATAGTGCTAAATAATCTGACTTCCTATCACCTCCCTGACTTCAGAGCCTTCCACTTTTCTTATTTTCTTGCTCAAAACACCACTGGCTTCCTTGTTTGGTAGTTAAACTTTCAAATCAGGTCCCTTTCACTAACTGCTTACTTTGCCTGAAATAGACTTTCATAAAATAACCAAAGAGCTAACTCCATAATCTTTTACACATTTTTGTTATAAACTATCTTATCAATGAGACTTATCTCAATTACTTAATTTAAATATGTAAGCTGTCCCTAGCACTCTGTATCAGCTTTACCCTTCTCTACTTTTTCAATTTTTTTCCACAGCACTTACCACCTCCTATTTTTAATATCAATCAGGACCTCAAACACGAAAGACATATCATATTATTGGATTATATTATTGGAGAGGGATTTCATGCAAGTACTGTTTACAAAGTATTTGAAATGGGTGGAATGTGGAATATCGAACTATATGGTTATGACAGGTAGGTCCAGAAAGGCAGGGCAAGAGAGCAGTTATAGAAAATGGTGAGAGTCATGTACAGAAGACTGCTCTGGTAGAAGGAGTGATCATGGGTCAAAGGACACAGCCTGAGCTAAAGAGCTAGACCCAGAGGGAAGATCTGGAGGAATAAACTAGGTTATCTATTCTCCAACTCTCCCTATTTTCAGCAGGAACTCAGTATGGGTTGAATCTAATCAGAAGCCAGAAAGTTGAGGGGGACAATGGAGTTAGTTCATACAGGTCTGCCACCTGGTATAGAGATGATGGTGGAGAAGCATGGAAAGTAGATCCAGAATGACATTCAGAAAAAATGTCCAGCATCATGATACAACTAATACTTGTAATAGTCAATGTATTGCATCAATATATTACATTGACTATTAAGTATCTATCTTCCCTTTCTGGTATATAAGCAACATGATGGCTCAGTTCACTGATGTATTTCAAGCACTAAGATTAGTAGTACCTAGCCCATAATAAGCATACAATATTTGCTGAATGAATGTTGAATAAGCTAATATATAATAGATCTAACAGCAATAATTATAGTAATTCTTGATGATAATGTAAGAATGACAATAGTATCTCTATCACTTATTTGCTTTATATTCCTCAGTAAGGGATATATAATGTCCTCTTCTATAAAGCAAGAGATAAAGAAATATAAAATATGATATATTATATATTACATATAAATACATAATATATATAAACATATACATTATATACAGAAATATATTATATGTAATAGATATATTTCAGTCATAAGGTAAGCAAGTCACTTATTTTGAGACATGAGACATGTTACAAAATAACAATAATACATGACATATGCTGAAAGTTTCTTTTTATGTATTATCTATTCAATCCTCAAAATAATCCAAAGGAATGATGACTCATATTGCTATCATTTTCAGATTGAAAGACTGAGACATTTAATGTTGTGTGACTTGCTTAAAGTCACATTTAAGCAATACAAACTTTGTTAATTACACAATACATTTTATATATTTTAAATTTTTTATCTGTATTTATATTTAAAATTTTTATTTCTCATTAATACCCAAAAGGCTTTCACTATGCAGCAAGTAAAGCCATTCATTTAAGTTGGCACTTTTGTAGAATTAAATGATACATATACCTTGTACTATATGTCATCTATTATGGTTGTTACCATGTAACATGTCTTTCCCTACCTTATGATTGAGATATATACAAATGCTATATATATATATATATATATATATATATATATGTATTTATATATATAAAATACATTAAATTAAATGATAAATGTAAACATATTAGTATGTTAATTTCATTCTTAGTTTTATTTTAAAAATCTAACTATTTTCATGTAATAAAACACAAATGAAATGAGTTGGCACTGCTACACATGGTACAGATAGAGAATTCTTTTGGCAGTTTCCTCAAAGCAAACACTTTCTGGTCTTAAGTATGTATCTCCATTTTGATTAATTCTTTTTCCTGATATCCTCTCCTCATTTTACGCATAGCACCTAAAAGGACGACAGGTACTAAGATTTAATCCTGTGGGTATTGAAAGCTTTCCAGTCTTCAAAGAAACCCTATTTCCAAGGAAGCGTTCTTAGGACTCCATATAATCATCATCTGCTTATACTTCAGTGTTAATTTCTTAAGAGCTGCAAGTAAGATAGAGGATTTAGCAATGAATGTGTCTCCTAAAAAAAGAGTGTGCCATTAAAGTATAATTAAATAGTAGTCACTCAGGCAAAAAACATTTCTTTCTGAACTTTGCCTAATCGTAGGGCAATCATACAATCAGTAAGGGAGGTTTAAGAATTGTAAAAAGAGGGCTTCCCTGGTGGCGCAGTGGTTGAGAGTCCGCCTGCCGATGCAGGGGACACGGGTGCGTGCCCCGGTCCGGGAGGATCCCACATGCAGCGGAGCGGCTGGGCCCGTGAGCCATGGCCGTTGAGCCTGCGCGTCCGGAGCCTGTGCTCCACAACGGGAGAGGACACAACAGCGCGAGGCACACATACCGCAAAAAAAAAAAAAAAAAAAAAAAAAGAATTGTAAAAAGAGAAGTCATTTATTTTAGAAATGAAAAACGTAGCAATGATCATTTTGTAGTCATATGCTAACCCAGAGTATTGCAATCACCGTTTAGGAAAACTCATTGATTTACGAAATTGAACAGTGGACATCGTAAATGGGACAGCTGAGACTCCCAAATTACATTGTATTAGAGCCTCTGGAGCATGGATGTGAATTAAATGTAAAAAGAAAGTGCTGTGCTCATAAGCCATTTTTATTTGCAACAAGGAATTTTAATGACCATGGTCTCATTGGTGCTTTCCATGTGCAACTATCCTACAAATAACTCTCTTGGTAAATAAGATATCTGAGTACTAGAAACAATACCCCCTCCCTCATCAACAATTACTTGTGTGATTAGTGATTTGAAATAGACTCCAATTAAACACATTACTAAGGGTTTTGTGGTTTACTTATATCATATCAAGAGTATTTTTTAAAGTTATTCAATCATGTGTTGAGCAATATGTGTGTTTCCCAAAAATCCATATAAACTTAAATTTGAGTTTTGACCATAAAATGTTATTGACATATCAGAAATGAAATATATTGCTATATTATAATTATATGCTTTGTAAATAGATATTCAATAAGATTAAATTTACTTGGTCAATTTACTAGGAACTATTCTCCTTTCTGCTTTTTATCTTTAAACAAATAGATACTCCTTTAGTCATTGATCAGCCTACATTTTAAAACCGAAAGGTTATTATGTAGTTTTATTAATTCTGGAGAAACTAGTACCCTGATATTCAAAGTGTAATCCATGGACTAGCCACACTGGTATCATGGTGGAACTTGTTAGAAACACAGAATGTTAAGTACCACCCCAGATCTACTAAATCAGTCCGCATTTTAACAAAATTCTTACATAATTTACATGCTCACTTAAGTTTTATAAGCATTCTTCTAATAGACAAGAGAGAATTGCAGATTGCTGCTAACATTTTTGTGATTGGTGAGAATCAATTTCAAGCATCTCAAAAAACAAAAGCAAGCAAGCAAATAAAAAGCAATCGTGCAACTTTTAACCTGAATTTCTTCTGGCTACGTTTGGCTGCAACTGAACAGTACCAGCCTCCTTTAGATGGAGAATCACCTGTTGAATTAATTTACGATGCCTGCCTTGTTTGTTACCTGCATTTCAGTTTGAGGCCCCTTATTTAAAGAACAACAGGACTAATTTTGTGATTCTGTTTTACCCATAAATTTTAGCATTCTCTTTAAGCCATAACTCAATTTATGCAGCCCTGATTCTAGCCCTGGTCAGATATATTTTGCACACCCTCCTAACTCCTTAGGGAGCGGTCTGAGACAGGAGTTGTGAACACTGCTATGTGGAACCAAAGTAAGAATCCTGTGAATGTTAGAAGCTTAATTAGGTATTTGTATTGGATTAGTGAACATGAAATCAATGCTACTGAAAGCTTGAAGAACTCTCATGCTTATTAACACATGGCAATATATTTTGGCTTTCTCCCAGGATACCAGGGCAGGGAATAGAGAAGAGGTAACCTAGGGTTGAGGCATAAGACACTGGATAAAACATATTATTGTTGGTCCTTGGATTTCATGATTGCAGTAGTCAATTCCTGAGAATACAGCTGTTGTAGCAGTTGCTCAGTCACAGATCTGAATGCTTCCTCCTGATATACAGAACCACAGTCAAAAAGCCACGCAGCTCTCCTGTTGGGCTTAGGTCTAGGATATACTAGTGCCCTGAAACCGAAGTCCTGATTTCTAAATCTTCTTGAAATTCATATTTAAACTATTAAGCCCTTTATATTTTTTCCATTTAAAAACTCTACTATATTGAGGTGTTATTGACATACAAAAGCAGTATATATTTCATATATACAACTTGATGAGTTTGGAAATAAGTACACCTTCGAGAAATCATCACTACAACCTATGCTATAAACATACCCATCACTTTCAAAAGTTTCTTCTTGCCCCACTTATTTGTTATTATTAGTATTATTGGTAAGAATATTTAACATAAGATCTATTCTCTTAGTGAATTTTAAAGTATACAATACAGTATTATTAACTATAGCCACTGTATTGTACACTAGATCTCTAGGACTTTTTCATTACTGAAACTTTACCTTTGACTGTACCTCCCCATTTCCCCCTCCCCTAGCCCCTGGCAATCACCATTCTATTATCTACTTCTATGAGTCTCTTTTAGATAAAGGAAAATTTTTAGATAAAGAAAATATGGCCTATACATACAAAGAAATATTATTTGGCTTTAAAAAAGAAGAAATACTGCCATTTGCAATAATGTGGATGACTCTGGAAGACATTATACTTTGTGAAGTAAGCCAGACAGAAAAACAAATGCTATATGATACCACTTATATGAGGGAGCTAAAGTATGTTTCCCATTTCTGATATCCTAGACAGCCAATAAATTGATTCTATAGTACTTAAGGAGGACTATCCTTCTACTGGTTTCTGTATCCATAACCCTGATGAGTACATGTTTCATTATTGAGCATATTATCGTTTATTGGTAATGATTTAACATAATGTAGCTTAAACAAAGCAACATTTAAATAAAGTCTAAATACAAAGAGCCAATTATATTCCCACATTATAGCCAATTAGTCATCAATCATAATTACCACCAAGATAGAGGCTGTTTTATTAAATTTGTATTCTTTGAGTTGATTTTTTTTTTCTTTTTTTTTGCGGTATGCAGGCCTCTCACTTGTGGCCTCTTCCGTTGCGGAGCACAGGCTCCGGATGCGCAGGCTCAGCGGCCACGGCTCACGGGCCCAGCCGCTCCGCGGCATGTGGGATCTTCCCAGACTGGGGCACGAACCCATGTCCCCTGCATTGGCAGGTGGACTCCCAACCACTGCGCCACCAGGGAAGCCCTGAGTTGATTTTTTTATTTCATATTTATAGTATGCACATTTTCAGGAAAATTCAATATAATCACTTAGTTAAAAATACACTGTAAAAATGTATGCTATAATAAAATTTATCTTGGTCATTCTCCTGTGGTACTCAGTCATTTCAGCTTCCTCTTCAGAGTTACAAACTATGTAACTGATTTTGTGTCCTTCTAGAGAAAGTACACAACACACACACACACACACACACACATACACATATTCCACTTTTAAACAAAGGTTAGTGTAATATATATATAAATATGTATATATATAGGTTTATGTGTGTGGGCATGTGTATGATTAAATCAGAAATCTACCTTATTATGTTAAATGATGAATACTATACATTGTTTTTATGTATCACAAGTGCTAATAAAGTACAATAAAAAAGTTCAGGAATTCAGGCATCTGTCTGCATGGGTTTTCTTACCAGTTTCACTACTTCTTATGTCAGTTCCTGAGTAAGCTATTTATTCTCTTGGTGCATTGTTTTTCTAATCTGTAATTTATTTAGACTACTACTAAAATGAATCACAATGGTGGTTGTGAAAATAAATAAAATAGCAATAATAAAGATCATGGAAAAACACCTAAGTGTCTAGAAAATGCTAAACATTAATTTTATGCATCTAACTAGTTCTCTATTGACGATGAACACTTAAATTGTTCATATATACGTGAATTTTAAATCTGTAAATTTCTGGCAACCTCCAAAAGTACCTATCAATTGATAAATTTGTAGAGGTAGAGTTGCAAATTTAAACATGTTGCATATTTTTGCTACACTCTGATAACTCCAAATGTCTCTCCAGAGATTGTGCCAGTTTTACCGAGCACTATGTATGTTCGTGTTTTCCTTATAATGTCACAGCTCTTTATATTGTTCAATTTTTAAATTTTTTGTCAAATACTGGATTGAATTTATTTTAGTGTGTTTTGAATATCCCCAAATTTTATTTGCCCAGTCCATTTTAATTGAATATTATTCTTTATTAGTTGCAAATATTAACTTAATAATCTATGTAATACTAATTGACCTTAAATCTACATTTATCATCTACAAATATTTCATATTACATAATATGCATCATATATCCATATATTTGTTTCTATTAATTAGTCTGCTGAATAATATACTAATACCAAGAATTTTAAATGATTGTACTTCTAAAAATATAGTCAAATATCTTGAAGGTTAATCCATAGCCTTTTGTTGTTTATATAAGTATTTGGCATTTCTTAAATGATTATTATTTTATAAATTTATTGAACTGTTTTTTTCTAGATACAATGCTAAGAAAGAAAAAAGATGTTGCTTTTAAATGGATTCACAAAAAGTTTATAGAATAATTTAGCTAAATTAGTAGAATTTATATTTATAGGGTTTATCATTTTAGCTTCCTAAAAATTTGATTTTTTTATATATTCAAATCTTTTTTTAATATCATTCAAGATATAAATATCTTGAAAGAATTGACAATTCTTTATATTAACTTGTAGTAGAACAAGAATAAAATAAATAATAACACTTATTCCTAGTGTTCTTTTAGGTGGAAGAAAGAAGAATATATATATATTGGAGTGGGACATAGTTGTACTGGAAATTTCACCATGCATTTTTTAACCACTATTATGTGCAACCTAATATATAATATAAGGATATGATGCACAGACAAATATTGATAATTCAAAACAGGAATGATGTATTCTATACGAGGAGCTCATACATCAAGTCTAGAGAAGTTATAATTAAGAAAAATCACCCCTTCCTAAGCCTTTAGAAGTATTTAGCCTGTTGGAGACAGAAGTGCTGGTTTGTTGAAAGAAGAAAGAATCCTGAGTCAAGCCACAGAAGTAAAACATTACGTTTGTAATGCAAGTAGTCCAGTTTGGTGAATAGATGAAGGAGAATAGCTAAAGACAAGTCTATAAAGATAGGTTAAGGTCAGAATGAAGAACTCTGTTCTAGGAGCTGAGAGGATACAGTTTAGTCAGGCTCCCTCGCATTCTTGAGACGCAGGAAATGAGTTCATGATCTCTCCTTGTCATTAGAGTGTGGTACACTCAACTAGCTACCAATCCCTTTCATGAGAAACCACTTTCTTCAGAACTAAAAAAGCCACAGGATGTACAATCTTATATGCTCTCAGGACAACATGACCTTTTCCTGCTTCTAAATCCAAGTTTGCTCATATCTACAACTTTCAGTATAACAAGCTAAATTCTTTTGTATTTTTATCTTCAGAACAGAACCGGCTCTAGGCAAAGTCAGACTAGTCTACCACTAGAATTCAAAAGTTACTATATTCTTCCTCCACATTTTAATTTTACTAGATAAAATTACATTTATTAATGTAGTAATATTGATTAATTTAAAAAACTCTGTTCTAGATGCTCAGGGTTCAAAATCAATAAAGGAATAGACTGCCATTGGTATTAAAGAAGACTGACAAGTGAACAGTCAGGTACAGTACAATATAATATATGCACTGATAGAAAATATTCACACTCTCAGGAGACAGTTCTCCATAGGGTCTTCTGTGTTTCTTCACTTCATGCAAGTAAAGCACTAACCACCATTTTGTTCCAGACTATCTTTCTATCCTTTTGAAGAATGTCTGTACCATAAATATCCATGGAATGTATAAACACTGTTTCCACTGGTGCAAAGGGAATAATTATTTACTATCCTGTATGGTAAAGACAGTGTCTCCCTCTGCTGCAAAAAAATGTTAGGAAGATTTGTTTGCAGCCCATCATAAAAGATGTGGAATCCTCAGTTTGAGATTCCTCAACTGTGATGGAAACCAACTGCATGCACGGCACTCTGACCTCGGCCATTCTGGACCCCTCATCCCTACCCCTGGCCCAGAGACTTGGGATCTAGGGAAACTGGTATAATGATAAAGATTATGCAGTTTAGTACACAATAAGTCATAAAGTCCTTTGTTTCTGATCAGGAGTCCTGTGACTTCTGTCTTCATTCATGAAGATGACTGGCTAGTATACAGCATAAAAATCTCAAACTCTATTCAGTCTGTGACATTCACAAGATTGTCTTGGTCTTTATTTAAAGTCAATGTGTGAATATCACCCTAGGTTTGAGTTATTCCATGTAGAGCATCTTGAACTCCCTTTAGGAAGTAGAGCTTTACTGATCTTCAAGGATTAATGACAGAGGAACAGTGAGATATTACTCAGAGGAGCCCTTTCTACTTGGTATACATAATACAGACAATAAGTTGTAGAGATACAAAGTTTCAGTTAGGCAAGATGAATAAATTCTAGAGATCTGCTGTACAACATGGTGTCTATAGTTAACAATTCTGTATTGTGCAGTTAAAAATTAAGATGGCAGAACTCATATCAAGTGTTCTTACCACAGTAAAAAACAAACAAAACAACAACAACAAAACAAAACAACTTTGGTTTATTGACTAAATAAAAATGCATTTCATGATCAGGTGCTATTACAGTAAAAAATACTGAGAATAGGACTGTCACCTTTTTAATGAGAAAAAAATAAGGTCATAGATTCAATTAGCAAGACACTTTCTCTTCAGAAAAATATTTTATTTGTGTTATTTTAAAAGAAAGGATAAAAAATAGTCTGGATAAGCCAGATCAAATTAATTATCACTAAAAGAAGGTATCATCTTTGGCTTAAAGTCAAGAGCAGCAATAGAATGAAAAAGAGAAAAATCCCCAGTTTATATAAGAAGGCATTCTGAGTGAAGTCTGTTCATATAATTGTTTTTAATGTGCTTACTTAACAGAAAGCTTATGAAAATCTCATTAGCTATTCTTGCTTCAAGAAACAATTTCGTAAATATATCTCATTATAAAACCCCATAGTTATTTTCATATGTATGGAATAGAATATATACATATCAGCATGATGTTTTCCATTACTTGATTTTTGTAAAGCATTAGAATATTTAATAGTTCGATTGTTTACACTTTTGGATACCATCTGATATTTAGAATGTGATGTCATGAGGCTGATGTCGTGAGGGTATGTACCAGAATAGACTTGTTTATAATTTGTAAATCAAAGTACACAGAGGCATATCAGTTAGTGGGAAACACAACAGCAGGTAAAGATAATAAACACTGGAGAGTATTTAGCATTGAGGTACTGGTTGGTTAAAAAAAAAAGCTGCCTTGAATCCTGCAAGAGAGTGAGATCTGAAGTAAGGGAAGCTGAAAAGGAGACAACAGAGTTTCCAATATTAGCAACAAGCATATTGATGTTAAAACAATAGAAAATACACTTATCATCAGTACAAGTAGGGAATCCAGGCACCGTATAAAAGAGGACTGCATGAAACAGGGACTTAGTTACTGATAATGAGGCACAAGGCTGAAACTTGTACACAGGGATTCACCTTCCATATGCGAAGCCCAGTATAGGAACTGATCAAGCAGTAAGGCTCAGCTAAAACTCAGCTACCAATTTGTCTCATGAAAACTAATACAATTCCATTTGTGAATAGACTGTGTTTATTTTGATTTTAGGTTTGGAATTAAATTACAGGAAGAATAAAGCATAGAGGATATTATACATTTTTGATGCAAGTAATTTAATCACTCATAATATTTTATGAAAATAAAATATTCAAAAGCTGCATAAGAAGCTGTTATAAGAAACATCCTACATATTGTTCCTTTAAATTTACATTTTATTTTATCTTCCTAATCATATGTACTTGGTATTGCTTTACATGATGATCTACTGTTTACATTTGTCTGCTCTGCAGTCTAGGATTTTATTCCCAAACCCATAACAAAAATGTATTTTGCATATAGTAATTTTGTAGATATTCAAAAGAGGGAAAAGATTACCATCAGCACACTGGAAATTTCAAGAACTATCTTGAAGCCAAAGGGAGTTTGGTATAAGAGAATTTTTAAAATATAATAAATGGAGAACATTTCTGCCTAAAATATACTTGGAAAAAAGGATATTACTCAACTAAGCAGAAAAAAATTATAGACAACAAACTAAAAGTACAGGTAGGGAACTTATTGCATTCATCATTGTAAATAAAAGCAGGAAAATATTCAGGGAAGTTGAACTGTTGGTCAAAACTCCTTCTCCAATTTGGGTTGAGCCACAGGCAGCCCAAATGTATATACATAAACTACATTTGTTAATATGGTCACTGATGTGAGATAGGCAAGGAGAGACTCCAGATGGTTGCTGATCCCCAGTAAAGAAAGGAGACAGGCTCAACCATATCATATATATATTTTTTTTCTTCTACCATTTTACTGTATATTTGATCTCATCTATTTCCTCTTATCTTAGGAATTAAACTTTCTGATCATCAATTGATGCTTTTTCTGTAAACTACTATTGATACTGACTTAATTACATTAGGCATGAGAATAAAATAAATAAAATCTGTGCTGTCATTTCACTATTTTAATGGAAACCATTAAATGACTATTAAAATTTGTTTAAGAAGTTTGAAGCAGTAGCTCTCCAGCTAGAATTCAAAACATAAACATAAAAACACGTCTTAAGGAATTTTATGTTGTTAAAACACTGGAAACAGTGGTATTTATAGTTTGTAGCTTGATTCAGAAAGATGAAATATCAGTTGACTATATTTATGTGGGCTTTCTATTTTGCCTCATTGATCGATTGTCTACTACATTGTCTTGATTACTGTAAATTTGTAAGAAAGTCTTTAAAATATTGAAGTTGGGTAGTGTCAGTCCACCAACTTTGCTCTTCAGTAGTGAGTTGGCTATTCTGGGTCTTTTGCCTCTACACAGAAATTTAAGAATAAGTTTGTCAATAATCACAAAACAACTTGCTGGGATTTCAATTGAGATTGCATTTAACCTAAAGATGAAATTGGGAAGAACTGACATTTTGAAAGTAGTGAGTCTTCCTGTCCAAGAATATAGGATATCTCTCTATTTATTTAATTTTTTGATTATGTTCATCAGAGTTGCATAGTTTTCCTCATACAAATCTTACATATATTTTAATAGATTTATCCCCAATTGCTTTTTTTTTTGGATGCTAATATAAATGATATTGTTTTAATTTCAGATTTCATGTTAATTGCTGGTATATAGGAAAGAAACTGCTTTGTTGTGTTAACTATGTGTTCTGCTATCTTGCTATAGTCACTATTAGTTTCAGTTTTTTAATCAATTATTTCATATTTCCTATATAGACAATCATGTCATCTGTGAATAAAAACGGTTTTATGCCTTCTTTAAAAATCTGTGTACCTTTTATTTTTTTGTGCCTTATTGCATTAGAAAAGACTCCCAGTACAATGCTGAATAGGAGCAGTGAGAGGATATCTTTGCCCTGTATCTGATCTTCATAAGAAAGCTTCGACTTTCTCATCAGTAAGTATACTTGCTTTAGGGTTTTTGTAGATTTTTTTTTTTCTAAATTGAGAAAATTCCCCTTTATTTCTAGTTTATGAGAGTTTTTATCATGAATGACTGTTGGATTTTGTTAAAGGCTTTCTCTTCATCTATTGATATGATCATGTGTTTTTTCTTTTTTAGTCTGTTGATGTGATGGATTACATTACTTGCTTTTCAAATGCTGAAACTGATTTGCATACCTGTGATAAATCCCTCTTGACTGTGCTGTTTAATTCTTTTTTATACATTTTGAATTGATCTGCTAATATTTTATTGAGGATTTTTGCATCTCTGTTTATTAGAGATATTAGTCTGTAGTTTTCTTGTAATGTCTTTGTCGAGTTTTGGTTTTAGGGTAATGTTGGTCTCATGGAATGAATTATTTATATTCTCTCTACTTCTATACTTTGAAAGAGATAAACTGACCCTTTTCAATCATTACAAAATGAGCCTCACATTCTCTGGTTATATTCTTTCTTAACTCTAATTTTCTGTTATTAATGGAGCTTCACAAGTTTCTCAAGCATGATTTTTATCTTTTTCATCCTTTTACTTTCAAAAGTGCTTTAATTTGATATTTTAAAATCCTGTTTTTTCATTCAATATAAAAATCTTCTGGAAATATTGCCTTATAATTGGAGAACGTCATCCACTAAAATTTAACATAATTATCAATATATTTATGTTTATTATGTTAATGTTTGTTTACTAGTTGTCCCTTATTTTTTTTTTTTTGGTTGTTTTTTTTTTTAACATCTTTATTGGAGTATAATTGCCTTACATTGTTGCCTTAGTTTCTGCTGTATAACAAAGTGAATCAGCTATACATATATTTATATCCCCATACCTCTCCTTCTTGCGTCTCCCTCCCACACTCCCTATCCCACTCCTCTAGGTGGTCACAAAGCACTGAGCTAATCTTCCTGTGCTAGGCAGCTGCTTCCCAGTAGCTATCTACTTTATATTTGGTAGTGTATACATGTCAATGCCACTCTCTCACTTCGTCCCAGCTTACCCTTCCCCCTCCCCTTGTCCTTAAGTCCATTCTCTACGTCTGCATCTTTATTCCTGTCCTGCCCCTACGTTCATCAAATTTTTGGGGTTTTTTTAGATTCCATATATATATGTTAGTGTATGTTATTTGTTTTACCCTTTCTGACTTACTTAACTCTGTATGACAGACTCTAGGTGCATCCACCTAGACACTTGATTTCCTTAGGTGACAATCTGTTGTTCTCAGTGGAACTGGGAGATAAGGCTCTAAGACTTAAATCTTTATAGCTGCTCTTAATTTCAATTTATTAATATTTTATTTCATTTTGTGTAGGTATATTGTTTCCTCAGGTCAGATATTAACTCTGTCCTAGTTTCTTGATAGTTAGAAACCAATAAAGGTTTAAAAGGAGGAGCCTGCAGTAAAGTATGCATTTAAATCAGGTGGTGGTATTTTAATATTCTAAAAACTTTCATCTCTGTGACAATAAAATTCAATTTCAAAAGTTTTAATGAAAGAAACACATGATTAATCTGCTGGACGTTCATGAATCCCTTAAGTGCTTTTTCCATAAAATAAACTGCCTAATGTTGCCTTTCTCATAGTGTGTTTCCAAAACACTGGTTCTAGAGAATGTTAATAGAACATAATACAACTTAGGGGATTAACAAAAATTTATGTTTTTAAATTTATGGATTTTCTCAGAGCTGTAAATCTTGTAATTTGCATTCTACATTGCCAAACAAATATATGACACACATTTAAAATAAATAAATAAATAAATAAAGCTATTCAAGGAACATCACTGAGGATTGCTGATTCTAGTTTCTCTCTTAGTAAAACAATGCTTTCTATTTTAGTTTGAAAAAGATCTAATAAAGAGATTTTAATTCTTAAAAACTTATTGAAAATACAAGAGGTCAGGTTCTTGGATTGCTTCTAAGAATGGCTTCCTGCATTACAGAAAGGTAACCTATTAGGAACCTATAATTCACACCACACTCAGAACACTGAGCTGAATAATATATGGTAGTGCTGGGACTCCTGTATCAGTATAAGCAAAGCCCAAGAAGCTGGCATCACTACCGTGTTCATAAGCATAACTGGTAAACAGACACTAATTCTGAACTCGCCCTCCTGCATAATTGCTTTTGGAGGCCCACAAGGCTGAGGATTGCATGTTGGTGTATAAGGATTTCTGTTTCTTTTGAGTTCAACTAAGAGTGTGTCTAATTGAATCCAATTTCAATACAATAGCCATAAGCATTTTGAGGTAATGTAATTTGCTAAACTCTTCATTATGTAAACATGTGGAAATAGATGCTGAACGGTATAGCTTCAAAATCATTTTATGTAAGAATACTAAGGAATTGCATCATTGACTCCGGGACTGCTAGTAAGACATCTTCTGTTGGTTTGACTTATTGCAGCTAAATTTTAAGGGATTGCGTAGAATAATTATATTACTGTTGCCCCACTCGCAACTACTATTGCTACAGAATTATTTGTATTTACTCTTTGACCTTGATGTTCTGAAATGTAGAAAACAGAAAGTTTTTTTTTTCATCATCCTTGCCCCACATTTAATTTGCCTTTTTATTTTAACTGATGTTGGAGTGGAAATGGTAAACTGCTAATCTCAATCTTCCTCTAGTGTGCCTTCTCTAAATCAGAGCCTAAATAGCTAACATAGTATTTGCAGGTCTTTTCTGCAGTCATGATTTTAAATGAAAATTAACTTGTGCAAATTAATCTGAAATTAAATGCAATTGTTCAAAATTTGGAGGGTGGAAATGAAGAAGTCATCTTCCTGTTGCTTTGGTTTGGTTCTGAAAAGTGAGATTTTGGACACTGCATTTTCTGCATCTGCATTCTGGTGACTAGACATTAGATTTGTGACTACTGAAAGACAGATGCAGCCAAAGCAGCAAAAGTTTCCTAAATCTTGGATGACAGCACTTGTAGTGTGCTCTTGAATCAAGAACTTCAACTATAACATGTTTTCCCACCTACCTCTTTGTGAAAAAAGCAACAGCTCTCTTATTGGGCCAATTCTATAGTTTTGTTCTGAGAATCATTTTTGGAGATCAATCTAGAGTCCACTGTTCCATCCATTCAGAATGATTCTGTCAACACTAAACTGAATGTATTAAGCATATGGGGGACTTAAAATAGCTTTAAATCGTTTCCATTTCTTAGAATTGCATTGTTGCAACCAAATATTTTCAGGCAGCAGATCCTCAAAATTGTATAAAAAGGAATTGGTTATCTACTTAGTTTTGAGAGCAATGAAAATCTGATTATCAAAGTAAAATAGGACTCTGGACCTGAATAGGCAAAAGAGGTCCTTAAATTAACACATGGGATTATCCAAAATAAGGTGTTGTAGAATGCAAACTTGGTAGATGGAGTAGGTGTTGAGATAACCCCTTAAAATGAAAATGAGGAGAGCACCATTGTAGAACAGGTGAAGTGTTGGGAAATTTGATGGAATGGGTGCTTTGCCAAGGTAGGGAGTCACTCTGCTGGCAGTGGAATCTATTCTCAGGCAGCTAATCTGACAGATACCAATTCTGCTTGATTAGAAATGCTTGGCCTTTTTTTTTTTTCTATAGCCATTCTGTGGTGCTAATAATCCAAAACAGAATCCACAATAATTATATACAATTGTAGGAATAAAATATGCAGCATTAATGAATATAGAAGAATATATATCGACCATGAGTTATTTGTGAAGAAAAAACAATATAAGAGCAGGAAATACATAGATTATTACTAAGATATCACAGATCATTATAAAGACAAATGATTTCCCAGTTGATCCTTGTAGAGACAGGGGAAAAGCAGCAGCAATCCCAGTTGAAGAGGAATGCAGGCCATTTATTATATAGGAGAAAGAATAACTGTTGTATTGTCTTTATACCTGTACAAGAAGGCCATGTGTATTACAAACACACTGAACAATACAATTATTAAAGGAAATATGGCATGACTAACACATAATACCCAGAGTGCAGAATTGATACTTTACAAACTACAAACCAAGATATTCACTTTTCCGACTAACACCAATCAGGTCACTAGCCCATTCAGGTTCCAGGTCCCTTTCACCTCTTGCCTTATTTCCTCAAAACAAATTAACACTGTTCAGATATTTTGAAGGTTTTCAGGCTGCAATACTGTCAATATTGAGGAGGGACACTGCTTCAGGGTGTAGTGACATTTTAGCAGCAAAAAGACTAATTTGTCAAACACTCCCTCTTAGATGTTGCATAACAAAACTTATTTCCTAGTGGCTCCAAGGAACAGAATATAACAGCAACAATTTTTAAGAATTACATGTTCATATATTATTAATCATTCATTAACACAACATAACAGATGGACATAATAAGAATAGATCTGGAAAGAACCATATTTCAAACAGATACATATATCCCAATGTTCACTGCAGCACTATTTACAATAGCCAAGACATGGAAGAAACCTAAATGGCCATCAACAGATAAATGGATAAAGAAAATGTGATACATATATATCCACAACGGAATATTACTCATCCATAAAAAAGAATGAAATAATTCCATTTGCAGCAACATGGATGGATCTAGAGATTATCATACTAAGTGAAGTAAGCAGACAGAAAAAGACAAATATCATATGATATTGCTTATATGTGAAATCTAAAAAAACAAACAAACATACAAATGAACTTATATACAAAACAGAAATAGACCCACAGATATAGAAAACAAACTTATGGTTAACAAAGGGGAAGGGAAGGAGGGATAAATTAGGAGTTTGGGGTCAACATATAAACACTACTGTATATAAAATAGATAACCAGTAAGGACCTACTGTATAGCACAGGGAACTATACTCAATATTTTTAATAACCTATAAGGGAAAAGAATCTGAAAAAATATATATATATGTCTGTATAACTGAATAACTTTGCTGTACACCTGAAACTAACACAGCATTGTAAATCAACTACAACAACAACAACAACAAAAGAATAAAATTTAATGTCTCTGTTTTTGTCAACTTTCACTCATATTAAAATTCCATTTGTGCTCTTCTTCAGGTACTGCAGCTATTAGGGGTAGCTCTGAATGACTGTCACCTTTATAGATACTCTAGATATTAAGGCATATTTGGCTTCCCATTATACTTTTATTGCCTGTTCACCCATAGCAAGGTTCTAAATCTTGTCCTACATTAAATAATTACATGTATAGAACACTACTTACAACTACAGGATACATATAGTCATGAATTTTTTTTTTCAAAATAGTGCTATAGTGTACTGCAAATCAACTCTCATCAGATCTCAAAGGGTTGAAATCATAATTATTATGTCATCTGGCCAAATTAAAATTAATTAGAAATTATCACAAATATAACAATATTTTAAAAGCTAATTTTTATAATAAAGCAATATATTTTATATAATTAAATAAGTCAATACAAATTTAAAATATTAGAAAATATTTTGAAATGTTAAGATATTTTAAGATGTAGTCAGAAATTTATTCCATTATTTCTATACTTTAAAAAGGAAGAAAGTGAAAAATCAATTATCTAGGAATTCATCCCAAGGTATTAGGAAAATAGTAAATTGAATACAAAAGGTAAGAAAGATAAGACAGAAAATAATAATGAGATGTAAAATAGCATATACCAGAGGATGAGCATAGACAAAAGTCAGTTCTTTAATATGGCTAACAAAATTGATAAACTCTTAGTGAGACTAACCATGAGAAACAACAGAAGGTATAGATAATAAAATCAGAAATGAAAAAGAAAATATCAGAATAGACCTTTTAGATCATAAGTCAGAAAAAATTTGTACTACAAAAATCTTATAAACACCTATGAAAATGTTAGCAAATTAGAAAAATTCCTAGAAGAGAGCTTATAAAACTGAAGGAGAAATGATGATGAATTATTAATCGCTTGATAAAAATTAGAAAAACTGAATCTGAATTTTAAATACTTTCTACAAAGTCCAGTGCATACCAGATAGGATCACTAACAAGGCTTGTCAAAAATTTGAGGAATAAGGGCCTCCCTGGTGGCGCAGTGGTTGAGAGTCCGCCTGCCGATGCAGGGGATACGGGTTCGTGCCCCGGTCTGGGAGGATCCCATATGCCGCGGAGCGGCTGGGCCTGTGAGCCATGGCTGCTGAGCCTGCGCATCCGGAGCCTGTGCTCCGCAACGGGAGAGGCCACAACAGTGAGAGGCCCGCGTACCACAAAAAAAAAAAAAAAAAAAAAAAAAAAAAAAAAAAAATTTGAGGAATAAATAAAAATCTTAACTTTACTAGGATAACCAGAATATAGAAGAAAACAGTCTATTTCCCTATGTATTTCATGAGACCATCATATCCTTCATAGTAGAAACTGACAAACACATGATAAGATCAGAAAATTAGAGGCCATTTTTACTCATATAGAGGCAAAACCCTAAATGTCAAGCAAAGAACAAAGAAAAGCTGAAAAAGTCATGTAGCAACATATAAAATACCACATATAAACACATAAACACAGACACACACCTGTAAGAAGGTAGGTCCTGAATTACATTTGAAAATCATTATTAAAAATCATTAACAATAAAGAAGAAAAAAGTATTGGATCATCTCAACAGATGCACAAAGATTTGAAAAACTTCAAAATCTATTTATGATAAACAGCTTGTGGCAAGTTAGAAAAAGAAGGAACATCCTTAATTTGATAAACAACATTTACAAAACACTGTAATAAACATCATGTCTAGAAAGAACAAAAAAACCCCAAAGTTAGCAGAAGGAAAGAAATCATGAAGATCAGATCAGAAATAAATGAAAAAGAAATGAAAAAAAACAATAGCAAAGATCAATAAAACTAAAAGCTGGTTCTTTGAGAAGATAAACAAAATTGATAAACCACTGGCCAGACTCATCAAGAAAAAAAGGGAGAAGACTCAAATCATTGAATTAGAATTGAAAAAGGAGAAGTAACAACTGTCACTGCAGAAATACAAAGGATCATGAGAGATTACTCAAAGAAACTATATGCCAATAAAATGGAAAAACTGGAAGAAATGGACAAATTCTTAGAAAAGCACAACCTTCAGACACTGAACCAGGAAGAAACAGAAAAAATAAACAAACCAATCACAAGCACTGAAATTGAAAGCGTGATTAAAAATCTTCCAATAAACAAAAGCCCAGGAGCAGAAGCCTTCACAGGTGAATTCTATCAAACATTTAGAGAAGAGCTAACACCTATCCTTCTCAAACTCTTTCAAAACATAGCAGAGGGAGGAATGCTCCCAAACTCATTCTATGAGGCCACAATCACCCTGATACCAAAACCAGACAAAGATATCACAAAGAAAGAAAACTACAGGCCAATATCACTGATAAACATAGATGCAAAAATCCTCAACAAAATACTAGCAAACAGAATCCAACAGCACATTAAAAGGATCATACACCATGATCAAGTGGGGTTTATTCCAGGAATGCAAGGATTCTTCAATATACGCAAATCAATCAATGTGATACACCACAGTAACAAACTGAAGGATAAAAATCACATGATCATCTCAATAGATGCAGAAAAAGATTTTGACGAAATTCAACACCCATTTATGATAAAAACCCTCCAGAATGTAGGCACAGAGGGAACTTACCTCAATATAATAAAGGCCATATATGAAAAACCCACAGCCAACAGCATTCTCAATGGTGAAAAACTGAAACCATTTCCTCTAAGATCAGGAACAAGAGAAGGCTGTCCACTCTCACCACTATTATTCAACATACTTTTGGAAGTTTTAGCCACGGCAATCAGAGAAGAAAAAGAAATAAATGGAATCCAAATCAGAAAAGAAGAAGTAAAGCTGTTACTGTTTGCAGATGACATGATACTATACTTAGAGAATCCTAAAGATGCTACCAGAAAACTACTAGAGCTAATCAATGAATTTGGTAAAGTAGCAGGATACAAAATTAATGCACAGAAATCTCTGGCATTCCTATACACTAACAATGAAAAGTCTGAAAGAGAAATTAAGGAAACACTCCCATTTACCATTGCAACAAAAAGAATAAAATATCTAGGAATAAACCGACCTAAGGAGACAAAAGGCCTGTACTCAGAAAACTATAAGACACTGATGAAAGAAATTAAAGATCATACAAACAGATGGAGAGATATAACATGTTCTTGGATTAGAAAAATCAACAAGGTGAAAATGACTATACTACCCAAAGCAATCTACAGATTCAATGCAATCCCTATCAAACTACCAATGTTATTTTTCACAGAACTAGAACAAAAAATTTCACAATTTGTATGGAAACACAAAAGACCCTGAATAGCCAAAGCAACCTTGAGAAAGAAAAATGGAGCTGGAGGAATAAGGTTCCCGGAATTCAGGCTATACTACAAAGCTACAGTAAACAAGAAAGTATGGTACTGGCACAGAAACAGAAATATAGATCAATGGAACAGTATAGAAAGCCCAGAGATAAATCCATGTACATAAGATCACCTTATTTTTGATAAAGGAGGCAAGAATATACAATGGAGAAAAGACAGCCTCTTCAAGAAGTGGTGCTGGGAAAACAGGACAGCTACATGTAGAAGAATGAAATTAGAACACTCCCTAACACCATACACAAAAATAAACTCAAAATGGATTAAAGACCTAAATGTAAGGCCAGACACTATAAAACTCTTAGAGAAAAACATAGGCAGAACACTCTATGACATAAATCACAGAAAGATCTTTTTTGACCCACCTCCTAGAGAAATGGAAATAAAAACAAAAATAAACAAATGGGACCTAATGAAACTTAAAAGCTTTTGCACAGCAAAGGAAAACATAAACAAGACAAAAAGACAACCCTCAGAATGGGAGAAAATATTTGCAAATGAAGCAACTGACAAAGGATTAATCTCCAAAATTTACAAGCAGCTCATGCAGCTCAATATCAAAAAACCAAACAACCCAATCCAAAAATGGGCAGAAGACCTAAATAGAAACTTCACCAAAGAAGATATACAGATTGCCAACAAACACATGAAAGGATGCTCAACATCACTAATCGTAAGAGAAATGCAAATCAAAACTACAATGAGGTATAACCTCACACCAGTCAGAATGGCCATCATCTAAAAATCTACAAACAATAAATGCTGGAGTGGGTGTGGCAAAAAGGGAACACTCTTGCACTGTTGGTGGGAATGTAAATTGATACAGCCACTATGGAGAACAGTATGGAGGTTCCTTAAAAAACTAAAAATAGCACTAGCATATGACCCAGCAATCCCACTACTGGGCATATACCTTGAGAAAACCATAATTCAAAGAGATTTATGTACCACAATGTTCACTGCAGCTCTATTTACAATAGCCACGACATGGAATCAACATAACTGTCCATCAACAGATGAATGGATAAAGAAGATGCAGCACATATATACAATGGAACATTACTCAGCCATAAAAAGAAATTAAATTGAGTTGTTTGTAGTAAAGTGGATGGACCTAGAGTGTGTCATACAGAGTTAAGTCAGAAAGAGAAAAACAAATACTGTATGCTAACACATATATATGGAATCTACAAAAAAAAAAAATTATGGTTCTGAAGAACCAAGGGGCAGGACAGGAATAAAGATGCAGGCATAGAGAATGGACTTGAGGACACAGGGAGGGGGAAGGGTAAGTTGGGACGAAGTGAGAGAGTAGCATGGACATATATACACTACCAAATGTAAAATAGATAGCTAGTGGGAAGCAGCCACATAGCACAGGGAGATCAGCTCAGTGCTTTGTGACCACCTAGAGGGGTGGGATAGGGAGGGTCGGAGGAAGACGCAAGGGGGAAAAGATATGGGGATATATGTATATGTATAGCTGATTTACTTTGTTATAAAGCAGAAACTAACACACCATTGTAAAGCAATTATACTCCAATTAAGATGTGAAAAAAATTTTTAAATAAACATTATGTCTAATGGAGATTTATTAAAAGCATTCTTTGATCAATACAGGATCGTAACAGTCACTTTAATTCAGCATTACATTGGTGGATCTATTATAGTGTATTAAACAATGAAAATTAAATAAAATTTAGGAAGGGAGACATAAAACTATCATAACGTTCAAGCAAAAATGTCTGGAGAAGTAAATTCCAGACTAGTTACAAATAAATTATTAAACTTAATATGTGAGATGTGTAAGTTTGTTTGATAAAAAGTCAACACAAGCATCACTTGTATGTATATATACCCTAGAATTGAAACTAGCATCTTAAAAAGGTATAATTTACTATACTTAAGAGATTTTTAAAAATACATCAAGTGTATAAAATGAAATCTAACAAAAGATATACAAAACTTTTGATAGTAAAACAACAGCTCATTGAGAGACATTTCTAAAGACCTAAATAAATAATTATATACCTTGTCCACGCTTCAGAAGACTCAATTAATCAAGTTTTCCCAAATTGTTCTAAAGCTTCAATACTGTTCAAACAAAGACTCCGACTTCATTTTTTTTTTAATTTGGAAATTAACCTATCCATAAAATTTACATGGAAAGGCTAAGTGTCATTTATAGCCACGATCTCTTGAAAAGGTGTAGTAAAACATCACCAAATGTCAATTAAAAAAAAAAGTTACAGTAGATAAGGTTGTATGGCATTGGAGAATAGGCAAAGAGATCAATGGGTAAAAAACAGAGTCCAGAAACAGACATTCATATGTATGACTACTTGATTAATAATAATGGTGGTTCTGAGGGAGAAAGAGTCTTAAATAAATGGTGCCAAGCCCACTGGATAATTATGTTAAAAACATATTAGCTGGATGACTACATCTCTTCACTGATAAAGTGATCAATCCAGGGCAATTGTGGATCTATTTGTATAAGACAAATGTGAAAAATAAACATAATTAAATACATATTTAAACAGATATTTTATGACCTCTGTGTCAAAAATCATAAACAAGAGGCATTCAGCTCTAAAGGAAAAATGGCTAAGCTTAACTTTAACAGTGGAAATTTGAAAGGCACCATTGAAAGTGTGAAGTCACAGAACAGAGGGTTAGAAGTTTAGAAGTTGTTTGCAACCATACAGTTGAAAAAGAAATCCCCAAATCAAAGAAAAAACCAAGAACCCATTAAAAAATTTGAACTCAGAGAAGATATTTAAATGACCACTTTAACACAACCTTATTAATAATCAGTGATTTGCAAGTTGAATCCATAATGTGTTCCATTACATACTCAGTAGAATGTTTAAAATAAAGACTGAAGAGCTGAAGTGCAGATGAGAATGTGGAGCAACTGTAACTCACACTGTCCACTGGTGGAAGCATGAAATGGTTGAGAATCTCTAAAGTTGTCCCCTAAAAATTTGTCGTCAACGTGTAGTGATAACCAAAGTATATGTACATATATTTTTTAAAATTCTAATGCTTATGTTATTTATCTTTAGGAAGCAAGATAGAAAAGTAGAATAATAAACCTAATTCTGGTTTAATTTTATATCTCATGCTAGTAAACAATGCTCATGTCCAAGAAAATATAAAACAGGCTACATGAAGGTTGCTCTTAAAAACTAACATGATTTAATGTATTAAGCAGCAATCTCATTTACAATACATTTTAATACATATTATTGAGGAGTGTTTGTTGCAATGTATTTTATTCTGTTTCAGAATTAAAGAGATTTTTATATTAGATATAAGGACATAATCTGACAGATTCAATTAACACAAACTGTAAAACATTCTATAATATACAATTGCTAGACTATTCTCTCAGTTGTATTAAACAATATCTTTCAATGGGGATGTTTAAAAAAACTATTTTTATCTTAGATTAGATGAGTGCAATGTACACATAATGTCACAGACAAAAGTTTTCAAACTGTCATTTGGACCCCTCCTCTATACCTTCTAAACACATATTTCTTATATGAAAACCTACTTGGCTTTAAATCATTCATGCAGCAGTTAAGTAATTATTACCTATTGTATTTCTTTAAGATCACACAGTTGTCAGCTTCTACATTTTTGAAGATGAAGTCTTTAAGGATAACCAGAAAGGAAAGTCATATTACTTCTAAATTTAAGTTCCTTTGAGTTCAATGTAATTCTGAGGGACTCTGTATTCTTAAGTTTAAGGGGATGCTAAATATTAAAAAAAAAAAGTGAACATTGAATGCACTCCTCCCCCAACATTCCCACTTGAATATTCGAAAATTATACCAATCATAGCAATGAGCTTATCTAGTCACTTTACAGATAATGAGTGATCTGTTAAGTGAAACACATAAAGTAAGGAGAGAACTATTTAATATTTTTTTTTGTTCAAGGGTCCTGACATTAAATCAAACAGTGTCCAGTATATGACAAGTGGTCATTAAAATTGTTACATGAATATTAAGGTTCCAATGTAACTAAAATGCTTATATGGCACTTGTTTTTTACTTGATTAATTAAAAACTGTGAAATAATATAGGAAATATGATGCATATAACTAGTAGTGATGGTAACATATTTCATATTGCAGGTTTATTTCTATGCTTCATTATGAAATTTGAATTTCATTTACAATTTTCTTTTTAAAGGAATAAATGAAGATTTTGATGTTACTGTACTTTCAAGGACAGCAGCATTATTTTATATACCGTGGACATGAAATTCTGATCTTTCATGTAAAATTTAGCTACTTTCTGTAAAGAATATCTTATTAGTAAATATGATTTACAAAATGATAGATAAAATATTAAAAATGTTCAAAAGTAAACAACAATTATTTAATATGTGCAATATAATAGATGTTTAATTTGGGACAGGAAATCAAATGTCTCACTTCTAAAATGTTAGACACATTAATTAGTTTATCGACATATCCAAATGTAATATACTAGCATTGATAACTTGGTAAGATTATGGTATACTTTATAATGTAATTGTAATCAGTAATTTTGTTTTTTGGGGCTCACATTTAAAAAAAAATTTGGATTGTGTTTTCTAACTAATGTCTAAATCAAGTATATATGAAGTTTTTTTAAAGTAACTAAATCATTACTGATTTTCTTATTTTGATTATTTTGTGTGTTTAATAATTGTTGGCATAGATGTGATGATAAGTTTACTTATTCTACCTTTGGTGTGCAAACTGAATTATTGTTCTTCATTGCTATGATTATATATAAATATCATTAAATAATTAGTAACTGCACCTCAAAATAAATTTAGATGTTTTCATAAAAAATGCTGAGCATAACCATTATTTCAAACACAGAACAAAATCTAAAATTCATGAATCTCATTATACAAATCTACTGTTTTTAAAGAACAAGAATTTATAAGGAAAAAATCTTATGTTTACTGTTGCATTATAAGGGCTATCATATTTTTCTCAGTTTCTAAACATCTGCTGACTGCCTCAGAACTCTTCACAGTGTCTTTGGTACAGACAGGCTTTGTACATCTATGTGGAATAAATCTATAGGCACAATGTTTGTAGCATTTAAAAAGTATTAGCAGAAACAAGATGCAGGATTTAGTGTGGGATTTACACTATGGCAACACGAGCACAACCTAGATTGCAGTGGTTAATTATCAAAGTGAGTTTTAATTTTCCAGATGAACTAATAATCCACCCCACCCCGCAGTCAGAGGGTTAATGATGGATAGAGGAAAAGCTAACAAGTATTCCATTTTAGAGCAGAAAAAAATTATATAGTAATTACTTGGGTAGTAATGTTTGGGAACGCGCTGCTCTTTTACATAATTTGCCAAAGGTTTTCCTGAAAATGCTTGAGTATGGGCATGCAGATAAAGAACTCGGATGAAAGAAATTTGAATTTCTGCTTTCCCAGTGAAAAGAAGAAAGCCACAGCAATCCTTGAAGCTGTCCCAAATGTAGATGACTTAAAGACAATTGTTGCTCTGAGGATCATTATTCTTTAAACTGACTTTCTCATCTAAGTTGATTTGTTAGCTACAGAATTTATAGTCATAAACCTCAAAGAAAATGCTTGCTTAATTTTTAACAAGTCTTGATTTGTTATTTACTAACTATCTGGTGTAAAATCACTTATTGCCTTTCTGTCTTCACTCTGGCAAGTATTCATAGGACACTATTAGGATTCACTTCAATTTGAAATAAAAAATGGACTTTGCTTTCAAAGAAGCTGACTAGAAATTCTGGAAAACTTCTGAATGGCCATAGAGGAATATGAGGTCTGTGATGAATAGTGTAAAACTTGCACACATATATATGATGTGTTTATCTCTTCAAAATTCGTTTTTTTAGCCATACTATTCACAACTTCAAATTGAAGAGCTGAACTGCTTAACACAGTAGCCGACACTGGTCTGCTTTTCTAAAAATTTGATTTGAATAAATTTATGAATAAATAAAAATGATTATCTATATCGTATCTCCTTAAATATTTGAATTATACCAAATCCATCCCTATAATAACTGAATGAAACAAATTGATCAATTATTTTATTATACTTAGTAGCACACTCTGATTATTTTCATTTGTAAAAAACAAAAAAATCAGCTCTTTGCCCTAATTTGTCTAATATTGGAAAAGTAAAGTTTTTTTTTTTAATAAGATACATAATAATTTTATTGGACTTTGTAGAATTAGTGATTTGTGAGGTAACTGACATGCCGGTATATTATGAAAATAATTCATATATACTATACAATCCTTCCTCTAAAATTTTATAAAATGATTTAAATAAGCATTAATATTGCATAACATCATTTGTTTAGTATAGATAATTGTGAAATAAATTCTACAATATCATAACTGACATTTTCTTAGTTTATCAAATATTTTATTTCTCAAATGCCAAATTATTGTGAAATCCAATTACTGAAATTCTTGGAAAATTATTCTGATACTCTATACCTTTGTATTTCCACCCCTCTTCTTCATACCATACATGGAACATCTTTGTTTATCAACGCCCTTTTTGTGAGTTATCCTGGCCACATTAGCTTCATTTCTGTTCCAAGAACACAAAAGATTTCAACTTTAAATCTATAGGTCAATTAAGAAGTGAGTTCTAAAGCTTAACGTAGGCTACATTTTTAAGAAAAATAATAAAGTATTTTAAATAAAAGAGTAGCTACAGGGACTTTGAGAAGGCCTGTGTAAATGCATGGTCCTGAAGCTTAAGCTTTATTAGTCTCATGGTATATCTACTTCTGCTATGGGGTCTTTGCTAGGTGATTAGCTCTGCAAGGAGAGATATATCAATATCTATGGCTATGTATCTCACATCCTTTAAGTATCTGTTCCATCATAACTGTTTCAACAATGCCTACTCTATCCTATCCTATCCTGATCTCTTGGATCTCCTTTACATTTCTCTTTTTCTTTGTTCAATGTTACATACCTCTTAACATAGTATATAACTAAGTTAGTCATTATGTTTTTTTCTATTCCCCGACCAGAAGGTAAGGTCCACAAGGGCAGGGGTTTTTCTTTATTTGGTTCATTTATGATTGTCAAATGTTGAGATCATTATCTGGCACATGGTAGGCACATAACAAAAATTAGTTAATTAAATGAATGAAGTGACAGCCTTATTTTTCACTAATGATTTCTCAATACAGTGCCCATCATTACTTCTCTAAAAACATAAATTGCCTTGCTTACTTCCTTTAAAAAATTTTAAAAATGTTTTCCCATTAATGGTTTCTTACCAATGTTAAAATTAATCATCAAATTCTTAATGTGACCTGCAAACTCTTCATAATCCGATTCAACATCCTTTGTCCAACTTCTTTCCAAGTCAGCCTTTAAAAAATATCAACACAATAATCCACCCAAACTGCATTTCTACATCATTCAAACCCTCAAACACTTTTGGCTTTGCCTTCACATCCCCTTCACCCCTCATAATCTTCACTCTCTCAGTCTCCTCTCCTTAAACGCACATGTGCGTGTATGTGCGTGCACACACACACAACTGTCTTCTTTACTAGACTGTAAGCTTCTTGAGGGAAAAATAAAGTCATATCTATAACAATAAGTTTAGCATTTAGCATACTGACTGGCACATAGTGAATATTAAACTAGTATTTAGGGAATACAAGAAGTTATCCTACTGTGTAACTAAAAATTCCTATATGAAGTTCTTTCATAACAGAGCAAATAAAAAAAATTTTTTTTAAGGATTTTCAAAAAAAAAAAAAGGATTTTCAGAGTCTCCCTGGTGGCGCAGTGGTTGTTGAGAGTCCGCTTGCCGATGCAGGGGACAGGGGTTCGTGCCCCGGTCTGGGAAGATCCCACATGCCGCGGAGCGGCTGGGCCCGTGAGCCATGGCCGCTGAGCCTGCGCGTCTGGAGCCTGTGCTCCGCAGTGGGAGAGGCCACAACAGTGAGAGGCCCGCGTATCGCAAAAAAAAAAAAAAAAAAAAAAGGATTTTCACACACAAAAATCTTAAAACACAATTTCCACTTAGGAAGTGTAAGCTGTACTATAAATAGAAAAACGACAAATATTATAAAAGAGTTTCAATCTCTGTATCTTCTTTATTAAGCACATGGTGATAACCCTTAGCCTTTCTACAGAAATTATTCTCTCCTTGTCTGCATTATAACATCTGGTTTTTATTCAGAGTCTACTGACCCCAACATTCCCAGGTGACTGGAAACTGATATCCCAAGGCACATTTACTGAATCTAGACTTTCTGTCACCCATATAATCTTTGTGACCCACACTGCTCATATATGCAGTGGATTAAATGGAATGGAAAAAATGCATAAGGTGACTGTACTTGAACAGAAACACATCATGTGTCCTACAGACTGTCCTAACCTTAACCTGGGGATGCTTCTTTGTGGGGAGAATGGATAGAGGTCTCATCCTTCTATTCTCTTGCTAACAATGGTTTTATTTATTTTTTTATTCAAACTAAATCCACCTTGCTATATGACATTGATAAATTTCTCCCAAGTCCTAGTGCATATGGGACCAACCTTGCATGACATTGCAACAGTGGGAACTCAAATAGACTGCTGATGTGAATGTAAATGAGAAAAGCAATTTGTGGTGGAACTTTTCTATATCTAGTAAAACTGAAGCTCTACGAATATATTTTGAGCAACATGGTGCTTAGCTATGTACCCTAGAGAAATGATGTCAGAGTCACAACATGAAAATCCAGTGAAGCGTTGTTTGTAATGACAAAATATTAAAGACATTCAAAATATCCTTGAGATGTTGAATCAATAAATATTCTGACGTATCATCATACAGGTGTGAAATAGATAATAGAGTTATTGATATAAATATTTATAAATTACACAAGTTTGTAGAGCGGAAAAGTTGCAGAATAATATATACAGTATGCAGCATATGCCTTACAGTGGGTAGCATCTTAGATATAAAGACATAAAAAATACAAAATACAAAAATAATATTATTTTTTCTAAGCTGAACAGTGAAAATTGACCATAATCTGAAATTCTGTGTCCTTGATGAAGTACCAATTATGATTCCTCTTATGCTCAGGAAATACAGGCTTAAAAAGTCCATACACACTGACAGAGTGGGATGGAGGTGGATTATGTGATCTAAATTTGGTTAATTACAGTCACCAGTAAATTTTTACTAGAGTTATAAGAGAAACTGCTAGCCAAATGAGTTTAGTAAGCTGGGAACACACAGTTCCTGGACTATTTATGGCAATCATGCCTGTACCTGAAGGGAGTTTGCCATATATAGAGAGAGGGGTTAATTTTGGTTTTAACATTTTCTTTACTCAGCAAATATTAAACAATATTTCTGAGCTTTAATGCCCTCTTTCAGCATATTTATTCTTTCACAAATGGTTAAGAATAGTTAAGTGATCATTTAACATTATTAAATTAATACTGGGATCAGAGCATTTACATTAAAAATATAAAAATCGATAATAAAATTGGAAGTCAAACCAGTGTGTTATCAGTGAAGAATAGAGAGAAAAATCGAGAAAAAAGATTACAGAACCCCAGTGGTATGCTTAAAAAATTGCTTAACATTTTTTGTCAAAATAATTTAGACACCTATCCAAATTATTTTAAAAATAAATACCAGATGGACTATTCATTCAACAAAAAATAGAGCATAAATAAGTAGACCTAAACATAGGCAGTTATTTTCTGAAATGGGAAGGAAAGAATTATAAATGGACAAAAAGCAATTTAAATATTTCCATACCATTAATTCAATGAATGCAGATTAAAACCACTTGATGCTATTTTCCTTATGAGTTTGTAAAAAAATAATAATTTATTATGTTGAATGTTGCAAAGGTTGTGATTAAATGAACATTCTAATGCATTCTTGAAAATGATAAACTTAATTTTAAAGCTTCTTGAGAAAAATTTACTAGGTGCATTCCATAATTTATAATTTTGTATACAATTCAACTGTAATTCTACTTTCAGAAATTTTTAAGATAGCTATCATTGAGATATAGGTATTATTATGTACAGTTATGTTATCACAGTGTTATTTTTAATAAAAAAATAAATTCTAAGAGTTCATCTATGATGAATTGACTAAATAATGACATAAAATTTGCGGATTACTATGCATTTATTAAGAGTTTCATTTTTAAATGTGATGAAATATATTTAAGAATTATTATTTACTGATAATTGCAAGGTCCAAAATACTATATATAGAATTATTCAAAATTTATATTCCTATATGATGAAAAATATGGAGAGTGACTTTTTTATGTGAAACCTTATTAATGCCATTGATTTTTATTTTTTGAATATTTTCAATGGTGAACATTTATTTCCTTTATATCAGAATGATTCCAAATTCTAAAATAATACAAACAAAGTTGTTTAAATCCCTGCAGTTAGGTAGATATAACTATAATGAGGATGATGAGCTGTTCAGATTTCACATTCTTGCAAAAGTGTTCTGTAAAATATTTTCAAGCAAGTGCATGCAATTAACATGGGATGGCCACTGGAAAATGAAAAACCTAGTCAAATTTCTAGAATAACAGTATTTCCTTGTTTTTTGTGAAAGTATCTAGAGGATCCAGTGTTTTGCTTTATAATTGTAATCATACTATATAATTTACAGTTGGAGCAAAATCATAAATAACATTTTAAAAAAGAAAATATTTTATGGTCTATATTAAGTTCCTACTGATGTTATAAAAAATTCCCACACACTTGGTGGCTTAAAAACAATACAAATTTCTTATTGTAGAGCTTTGGTAGTCAGAACACCAAAACAGGTTTTAGATAAATTAAGCTAAAATTAATCTATCCTCAGGCCTGTGTTCCTTCTGGAAGCTCTAAGATCTGTTTCTTTGCCTTTTCCAGCTTCTAAATCTGTCTGAATTCCTTGACTTGTGGTCCCATGTTACTTTCACCTGTACTTCTGTTGTCACTTCTCTTTTCCTTTTCCTGGTTATCACATTGCTTTCTCTCTCTGCTTTCTTCGTGACATAATGTTCTCTCACTCTGACCCTGCTGCTTCTCTTTTATAAGGACCATTATAATTATTTTAGACTCATGCCAATAATCCAGGATAATTTCCCCATCTCAAAAATCCTTAATTCCATCTGCAAGGCCTCTTTTGCCTTATAAGGTAACATAATCATAAATCCAGGGATAAAGGTATGAACAATTTTTGCAGCTATTTTTTAGCCTACCATTGAAGATTAATTTGAAAGATCAATCAAATATCTCTTTTGTGGGTAAACTTTTGGTCTAATACTTAACATCAAATTCTTCTCTACATATGGGTAATTTTTGGTTAAGTTCATGACAATTTTAGATGTTGACTAAACAAGTACATTGGCTTTAGTGGATAGATTAGTTGAGAGTAAACAGCTTTTATATATTTGACAAATTCAGTGGTATCAGTAAAATGTGCATACAAGTTATCATTACAGGTCAAACACAATGTATCTTGTTTGAAAGAACAGGAGATCAGGTAATGAACTATGGCCTGCGTATGTTATTACTAGTTCTATATAGTAAGCTCTATTATTCTTTTCTTCAAGACCCAGATTAAGTGCTCCCTCCTCTTGACATTTTACTTAGTCATTCTAGATATACTAAGTTGATTCTTCTGTGATTTCACAGATCACTTGTCTTTCATATCTGCCATTATATCACATTTATTGATTGATTTAAACAGTCATGTCTCCCACTGATTAAAGACCTCTAGAAGCAGGAATATCACATTTATCTTTGTAATGCCTGTGACTTGAATAGAGGCTAGCAGTCAATGAAATGTGCTCAGTAAACATTTACTGTTTATTAAGTAATTAAATAGAGATGAATGAATTGTTGAATAAATAATTTTTAAAAGACATATATTGCAAGGCTAATATAAACAAAAATACTGAGTATTTAAATATGACTGTCACCTTACTGTCTCCTTTTTCCATTTCTCTGGCTTTTAATATTAAGGCCAGTCACAGCAGGAATTTTACATTTGGTACTTTAGTCTTTCCAGGTGATCATAAATGTAGTTGCTGTATGGAAAAGCAGTCTGTATTTCTGGAAGTCACTCTAAGAGTTTTCACCCAGGGGTTTATTATGCTGAAACTCCTGAAGAGTCATTTTCATGTCAACTATTATACTCTACAGTTCTTTACAGTAAGGGACTCTGGGCTGATTCCCTTTGTTCTCTAAGTATCATCAATTCTAAAGGAATCCATTATAACTAGATGGCATTCGTGTTATTTAAATATCTGCTGACAGTCAAAGAACTATTTCTGTCCTGTCATGCCATTTTTGTTCATTCAGTGCTTACTGAAATTTCTCTGAGACTCCTGGGAAAAGGGCATTTAAAATTTTCATCTTAATCCTTGCTACTGAGTAAAGGAATAAAAGCTAAAAAATACAAATGATATAAATTAAACATAGCAGTCAAATTGAAATTTAAGAATAGCATACAATATTAAAACATGCCACTTCAAGCTTAATTTACATTCATATTTGGAAATAAGTAAATAATTGGATTTCCTTGCTGCCAATAAAAGCACCTTTCCTTTTACTATATTCTGATACCCCTCTTATTTCCTTAACTAGTTGTCCATTGATATTACGGACCAATAGGCATTACCTGTGCTCCTGCTCCACTGCATCCACCCCAAATAAAACAATCCGAATAACTTCATCTGACATTGCAGATTAAAATATGCACATAAATAGGGCTTCCCTGGTGGAGCAGTGGTTGAGAGTCCGCCTGCCGATGCAGGGGACACGGGTTGTGCCCCGATCCGGGAAGATCCCACATGCCGCGGAGTGGCTGGGCCCGTGAGCCATGGCCGCTGAGGCTGCGCGTGCTGAGCCTGTGCTCCGCAACGGGAGAGGCCACAACAGAGAGAGGCCCGCGTAACGCAAAAAAAAAAAAAAAAAAAAAAAAAGCACATAAATAGTTCAGCTCTTCTTGCTTCTCTCTTTGTTAAATGTTTATTCTTTCTAGAGACAGGAATAAGAAAAATAAAGTCTCTTGTATTGGGGGCAGCAATTTCCCTTACACTGAGCTGGATATAAGTTATTAGTTCTGCAAAACAATGGATTCCAAAATTTAGACATGAAGGAAACTGTGGAAAGCCTTATTTCTTCTACACATCTAAGTTGTGCTTTCTATTCTAGATACACCACCAGATTCAGAATATCATTTTTACCTAATACCTACATTTATTTCTCACAAGGATTGGGAGATACAAGAGAAAGGTTATGATAACAACTTCTTGGAGAGCTACACTACAGCATGACTTGGCTAAAACCTCTGGAGAAAATACATTGAGAGATAACTGTAACTAGAAGAGTGAAGCATCTGTTTTAACCAGGGTGGAAAGGTTTATTTTTTTACATATAAACAATCAATCATTGATTCTAACCTTTACAATTGGTCACTGATATCAGAAAGTAGGTGGCAGTTGTATACCTGTTTCAAAGGAGCACAGGATGCCTGGTCTTGACCTTCCCAAGCATAATTCTGAAAGGATCAATTCCTTGTGCTAGATTACCAGCAAAAGGGAGGCAAAGAGTCCCAAATGAAGGTCATACTCAAAGTGGACAGACTTTTAGCTTAGCAGTTTGTTAAGTTTTGGGGAGTGAAAGACATTCTGCTACTTATTGTATACTTCACAAAAGGTCTCCAGATTGGGGTTCCATGAAAGAGCTAATTTTCTCATTGTTGCACAGCACTAGATTTTAAATTCAAGTACTGGGCATCTGTGGTACTTGGCCACACTGATATTCTTTTTATCTTATTTTGTACCTACTCAAAGCCAGAAAAAAAATTAAAAATACTATAGGCAGACTAATCTCTTGAATACACGTGAATTTTCCAGAAGTTTCCAGATTCATCCCCTAAGAAATAGTCTTACTATGCCTCTGTGCTTGTTAATCATACAAGTACTGATCATGGCTTAGGTACTCACATGGCAAGATTGTGGGTTTCATGACAAATAACTATCTTCCATTTAAAGATTACAGCTAATACACAATATATAAACATAAAGGATGTCCCTGTTTTTTTCTTTCAACCTTGCTGTCTGATCACTTGTATTATAACGCAATATTGAGTTAAGAATCTTCATATTTCATTTTCCTGAATTGACATTTGATATCACTTAATTCCTTTGATATATACTTGTTTCATTAAGATAGAGACTATGCCTATAGCTTTCCTATTAATATTCATCTTAGAAAAAACTTAACCTAGGTGATAGTAGCATAAGAGTTAGTTCCTAAACTTTTAAAATTTAGTTTCATTACTAATAGCACTGTGGTTTATAAGACATGAAAAATTCTCCCAATTGACAATGAAGCATTCCTATCATTCACCCTACCTTTAAGAGTTTTCATGCACACTAGCAAAGGAAGTAAATCTATATATTTAGTTTAAACGGTGTGTCGCTCTTTCTGCTAGAAAATGTTAAACTATGTGATTCCTACATATGCATTTTCAACCTCTGAAAAAAATGTTTGATTAAATGTTGTTCTGGAAGACAAAACAGAATGAAAAGTAAAGATTTAAAAAACAGAAATCAAGAGAAGCAAATGCTTATTATACTAAAGCTTCATGTTCAACTATACCACTATTGAAAAGGCTAATATAGAATAAGCAATGAAATGATAAAAATGTAGGGAAATATTTTTAAATAAATATGGTTCAACCATGTAATAAATGGTACTTTCATGCTAACGTACATCATACTTTCAGGAGGGCAATTTAAGTGTCTGTTGTACAGACAGAAAGGGAATTTGTATCTCTCCCCTCCTCGATTCAAATAAACACTAACAAATGCACACTTAAAAAAGAGGTCTAGTCTCAATCATGACTGATAGCTATTTTCTTATGTTTCCATATGAGGCAAGTTTATTATGTCGTTTAGCCTGAAATTATATTTAAGCTAAGTATTGATTGTCAAATGGCAAAACAGTACACAAGTTGTATTCCTTACATGTATTTGCCTGTGATTTTTTACATGGGTAGACAATATTTATTTATCAAGGCAACTGGACTTTTTCAGACAGATGAACACAGCATCAAATATGGAGTAAACCATGGATGGTTTCATCTATTTTCAAAGGTACACAGAGAACATTTTCACTACTGCTCTGTCAACTGTCATCTTTACTGACAGTTGATGTGCGGGAAGAAGTACTCTTGGGTGTTACTTTCTTGATTCATAGCAGGATGGTTAGAGGCTTCTGAAAGATTGGTAGCAATGGAGAAACACAGGAGATATGTTAGTATGATAGATTTGGAATTTGATTTAAAATATTCTAACACCCTTCCATCAGCAGAGATGGTGACATGATGAAGAGTTGAATGAGACCATGACTAAGACAAGCAACAGTCAATGAGTTACCTATCTACACGTGACAAATCCACGCAAGTGAAAAGTCCAAAATGCTTTCTATAAATTCATTTTGCAATCAGTATAAAGGTTTAGAATGTTGCCTGCATATATTTTGGTAGACTTTAATTATAGTAATTATTGCCATTGCTCTAATAGCCATATGCAACTTCAGAAGCTTTTATATTACATGGAAAGCCAAGAAAATATGCACATAACCATTTGAAAAAGATTAGATTCTTTTTGTCTTTTTAGGGTACATTCTTCTACAATTAGCATTTTTCCCTTTACTTATTCTGATAGGACACCTTTTCTACCTTAAAGGATAAATAATGTTATCGACATAGCATATAGATAAAGAAAACTGGCTATTTTTGCTCCATAGAGTAACTTTTAATGAGGGAGAGACAGAATTGAGTTGTTATACTAGTTTCTGAGAGCTATGATAAGAAAATACCATAAAATGGATAGCTTAAAACAATAAAAAATTTTTGTCATCACAGTTCTGGAGTCTAGAAGTCTGAAATCAAGGTGTTATCAGAGCCAAGCACCCTCCAAAATCTCTGGGGAAGGCTCCTTCCTTGCCTTTTCAAGGTTCTATGTATTCCACTTGAGCAGTATAAATTCCATCTCTACCTCTACCTTCACATAGCTGTCTTACCTTTCTCTGTGTCTGTGTCCAAATTTCTTTCTTCTTACAAGAACCAGTCTTATCAAATTAAGGACCTACCCTACTCCAATATAACATCTTAACTAGTTACATCTGCAATGATGCTATTTCCAAATAAGGTCACATTCTGAGGTATTGAAGGTTTAGTCTCAACTTGTCTTTTGGGGGGATGCAATTCAAGCTAAAACAGATGTATCTACAGTAAAAGAAAGAGAGAAAATGAGAAGAAAATTCATTTTTGCTGAGATACTTTCCTGAATTCTAAATGAAAGTTTGAATTATAGCCCTCTTATTATAAGGTTTAAAAATATTAATTTTAAAAGGTGAAACTATTTCCACATCTTTTTACAAAAGCTGAAATACTTCTATGTAAAAGGGATCATCTTTAAGAGATATTTAGCCATGCCAATATCAGACAATGTATTGTTGGGAAAATTTGTGAGATTCTTAATGCATAAGCATCATACTAAAATGTAAAGAGACATCTCACATCAAACATTCTTCAAAAGTCCTAAAGTTTAGGACTTTACTTTCTTATCTAAGCTTTTGTATATGTATTAAACAAAATTGACCTCTGTTATCTATGTTTAGAGAACAGCAGAAAGAGCTCTGTCTAGCATTCCAGGTGAAGTAGACCTGAGAGTTCTGTAACAGTTCTGTAAAGCAGAGACTAGATGAGGCAACTAGATCTTATCCATCCCACTTTTTCAGCTAATACTACTTAGCCATCTCCTCTAGTCAGTGGAGTGGATGGATGATGAAAGCCTGGGCAATCATACTCCATTCTACTTCCTTGGCAATACAGAGAAGTTCAAGCAGTGACCTGCTGTGACATGGCCAAATCTAAAATGAGATCTGTCCTATTAGTAAAATAAAAATTGTGGACATCCATCACGCTAAAACTTGAGCATTAGTAGATGTGAAGTTGCTAATTTGGAAAGGTATATATTTCGACTTGCTCTCAGTCGTAACTCAAAACATTTTTGAAGCTCCTCTTTAAACTGTCTTTAGATCTAAATGATCTAATACATTGTTTAAAACATAAAATTATGCATTTCATCAAAGTTGGCCATTTAGACCTCTGAAATTAATCTAACTTCATGAATGAGCCAATTCAGAATGACCAAGCTGGGCAACAGAAATGTGATGATAAAATAAACTTTTTATGACCAAAATCTTTTTTACTGGAAACTACTCTAATCTACAAAGTTTGAAGCTTGGGAATTAATGCTACACAAAAGAGCATAGATACCCTGAATGAATCAGTAGTTTGATATCAGAACACATGAATTTAAAAAGTATCGTTATATCAAGTGTCTTTATATCAACTGGTCAAATAAAGATCCCTTATATCACATTAGGTCAACTTACAAGCATAAATATAAATGCACACACAAAAGAACAGACAGAGCATGTTTTAGAGCGAAGGGAATTTCGTCATCAACCCTAATTGCTTTGCTGCTTCCTTATCATATATATTACCATAGATTAAGGAATAATAATTTCAATATTAAGAAATTGTACATTCTTAAGATAGTAAAAACTAATTAAACCCAGAAGTTCTATAGGATATAGCCCAAGCTTAAAGCCTGACCATCAGTAGATGTATTTCAGATATGGTAATACAATAATGCATATTTTATTAAATTCCCTCATTTTTTCTCATTTTGTTCCATTCAAAGAAATATTATTTTATTCATGAATTTAATAAAAACAATATCCATTTTAATTTTATTTTGACGCTGTTTAAGACACAATATTTAATGTTATAGATCATCTCTAAGTTTCTATGAGAGAAATAACTCTTGAAAGTTTCACCAGGGAATATAAAAATAATGTATTTCTATATGTAAATGCCTTGAAGTGTGAACATATCTCCCTAATCACCTAACTTATGAAAAAGGATAAGGTCAGTTAATTTTACTTCAGCTATTTGAATATTTTATTTAATTGCTGTAATATTTTATATAAAATAAAAATTGTGTAATAAACACAGAAAACTTTACCTTAGAGAACACTTCGACTAATTAAATCCCAAAATATGTATGGAATTTTATCTATGTATATAAAATATACATGAATACATGTATATATGTGAATATATGTCCAGGTATGCACACATGTTTCTATGTGTGTGTCCAGTATGTATACACATAAACACTAACTCTAACCACCTTCTCATTTACAGTGGTTTCAGAAATTCTCTACACTTTCATATTTTCTTCATCCTTGATTATTTCATTTGCATCTTAATGCCATCAGCTGAAGCTGTCTTATAAACTTGTTTGAAATAAGCATCAGAAGGGGTAAATCACTTTAATGAAAGCCATCCTCATTCCTATTTATGGATAACTTGAACTTTATATACATATATATATATACAATACAGATATAAACATGGAAAAATAAAGTGTTAATTTCATAATTTAGTTTTCAAGTTATTCTTCAGGGTTCAAATTCCAGGGAGAAAATGTCAGAAATATAGCAATAAATTTTGCTGCTTTTTCATCAAGTTCAACCACAAAGTGCTGATTCCTTGCAAGGTCAACTTAAAAAAATAACACATAGGTAATTATATATCTCTTTTTATAAGAACTTCATGTAGTATGTTGAAATCTTAATTTTATTTCTATAATGTTTGCATTTATTCCCTATTTATAAGAAAATCACATCACACTGAGATAAGGAATAGTTTATGACTGATTGCTAAATTTAGCATTTAAGCTTACATTATTGTGCATTAAAGTATAACAGAAAACTGGAATTTTAAAAAAAGTCCAAAGTTGGAGACTACATTTGTCATGCATATAACAAGCAAAGAATTACTCTCAAGAATATGTATCAAACTGCTGTATATCAACAACAGAAGATCAAACACCTGAAAAGAAAAATGATTGAAGGACATGAACAGATACTTAAGAGATAATAAAAGTAAAATAGGCAATGAATATAATGAAAAATGCTTAACCTGATAGGAAAAAAAAATTGGGAAAATGCAAATTAAAATCACAGTGAAATATGCATGCACATTCATTTGACCGGCAAAAATTAGCAACAGTCTGTAGAACAGGATGCAGAAACACACAATTGCTTACATACTATTTTGAAATTGGTAAAACATTTTGGAAAGCAAATTGAGAAAAATCTGGTATATCTTACTTCTAGTTATATTCTCTGGAGGAAAAGAGGAAGAGATAATATTTACAGCAGCACTGCTTAAAAGAGCAAAGAAACCAAAAAACATAAATGTCCATCAAATGGAGGATAAATAATTTCAGCTACCTTCATGTCTATGGATTGTATATAAGAGGAAGAATGCATTAACTGAAATGAATCTCAGGAAGAATGTTGGATGACAAAACAAGTAGGAAAAGAACACATAGAATGATTCATTTACATATATATATTATAAATCTTATTAAATACTCAAAATTGATTAGGAATACATATATATTTAATAAGTCAATAATTTACATATGAATAATAAACACTAAATTCTGGATCCCAGAATTTGTATGGAATCACAAACCATCTCAAATAGCCAAAGCAATCCTGAAGAAGATAAACAAAGCTGGAGGCATCACACGTCCCGATTTCAAACTATATTACAAAGCTATAGAAATCAAAACAATACAGTGTTGGTATAAAAATAGTCCCATAGACCAATGAGCAGAATCAAGAGCCCAGAAATAAACCCCACATATACAGTTAACAAATAATTTGACAAGAGAACCAAGAATACTTAGTGGGAAAGGAGAGTTTCTTAAATAAATGCTGGTGGGAAAACTGCATAATCACATGCAGAATATTGAAACTGAATAGCTACCTTACACTACTAACAAAATTAACTCAAAATGGGTTAAAGACTTAAACATAAAACTAAAACCTAAAAACTAAACTTAAAACTCCTAGAAGAAAACATAGAAAAAAAGCTCCTTGACATTGGTCTTGACACCACTTTTTTGGATATGACAACAAAAACACAAGCAACAGAAGAAAAGAAAAAGAAAAGAAAAAAAAGGAGTGGGACTACATCAAACTAAATATATTCTGAACAGCAAAAGAAAAAAATCAAAGTGAAATAGCAATCTGTGGAATGTGAGAAGGAACTGCAAACCATATTTCTAAAAAGGGGTTGATACCCAAAATATGTAAATAACTCATAAAACTCAACAGCAAAAAAAGCAAACAATCTGACTAAAAATTGAGCAGAGGAACTGAAAAGACATTTTTCTAAAGAGGACATACAAATGGCCAACAGGTACATGAAAACATGCTCAACATCACTAATCCTCTGGGAAATGCAAATCAAACCCACAGTGAGATATTACTTCACATCTGTTAGAATGGCTATCATCAAAAAGAGAAGAGATGGGCTTCCCTGGTGGCGCAGTGGTTGAGAGTCTACCTGCTGATGCAGGGGACATGGGTTCGTGCCCCGGTCCGGGAAGATCCCACATGCCGCGGAGCAGCTGGGCCCGTGAGCCATGGCTGCTGAGCCTGCGTGTCTGGAGCCTGTGCTCCGCAACGGGAGAGGCCACGACAGTGAGAGGCCCGCATACCACAAAAAAAAAAAAAAAAAAAAAATTAAAAAGAAGAGATAACAGCTTTGGCAACACTGTGAAGAAAGAGAAGCAAATAGTTTCACCCTTATAGGCATCTGTAAATACAACTAAGTGATAATATCAAATCTCTTGCTTTTGGTCATTCACTGGGCACCAAAATAAAATTAGCTTCTACTTTTGGCATTAACCACTTACTGGCTTCCTTTACAACAGCAAGTGCTCCCCATATTTCCAATTGTCATAAATTTTTACTCAGACCTAAACTTCCTGCCCAGGGTAAGACCATCGTTTCAGCCAGAGGACTGACACATCCAGCTAATGGCAATACAAACCTGGCCAACACTTCTCCCTTTGTCCACTCCCAGTCACGTGGGGTAGATGGAGCAAAACTGGGTAAGAATTACTTTATAAGACTGTCTTATCCATTAAGTAGGAAAAAAGCAGCAACTGTTAATACTAGTTTAGGCAAATGAGAAGAAAAAATAACCCATCTCACTATTCCCCATGAATTCAGGGAGTAATATTTAGATACTGTCATGGTATCATATTTAGAAATTGATCCTTCTACCAGAACTTATAAATGCAACCCAGGTCCTGGCACTACATGAATAGGCAGAAAAAAAGAAAATAAAGGAAAGGAAAAGAAAAGAAAATGGTCCATTTTCCCTAAAACGGTTAAACATCACACACATTAAATTTCAGTATTTATTCGTTCAATCCTTTCAGTCTCTTATCACATAGTTTAGTAAGCAAGTATTTCAATTGTCCATTCCAATTTTCAAATTAATCTTTTTTTATGTATAATAAGATACATGACAACTTTATTATATGATATTTCTTGGTCCATATTGCACAATATCAGCACTAAAATAGGTTCCTTGATTAGATGATAAATATGAGGTCCAAAATGAATAATATTTTTAGCTCTAAACCTCTTACCATGTTAGACATGCCTGCTTCAGTTAATGAATATGCAAATTCAAATCCAGGATGAGTAACTATCCTGATCAAGACTTATCAGCATCCACTTTAAACTATGGTAAAAGGCCAATGTAATCTGCCTGCCAGCTATGGGCTGGTCCAGATTTTGCCAATAGGCAGTGTATGTCTGCTGTTTTTTTTTTTTTCTTGTTTACAAAGTTGGGTATGGCAAACTGTTGTGCACCCTGTCCAGCAATCTGGTTAAGTTTCTTCTCTATCCCCAGGATATTTTACTCATTCTGATACAAATGTCTTTGGGTACCCTCTTGAGAGTTGGGCCAAGAAATCTGGCTCTCTATTTACTAAGTGTCAAAAATCCTTTCTCTTTAGTGGTGTCATATATATATGTGTGTGAGTGTGAGTGTGTGTGTGTGTGTATGTGTATGATTTATAGATTTATATGTGTATATGTGTGTGTGTGTGTGTGTGTGTGTGTATTTCACAAAGCTAGGCTAAACTGAGCAAACCTGTTGCTTGAGGAATTGATGAAACATGAAAAATAGCATAAAAATCAAGGAAATAAATGGAGTAGCTGTGAGATTTTTGATGGATGTCTTAAAAGCATGTTCACTGGAGTGAATCCAACTCTGGTTGGTTGATTTTGAAGTGAGAGCCTGACATTAAATAGCTAATTTTCATACTGTGTTCACTGATTTCATAGCTATTTCATTTATTTTCTTTATTTTAATGCCATTTTAAATAAAATATCTCAACACTTGTAACCAATTTAATTTTTTCCCACCACTTTAATTTTTATTTTTTCTTCTATTTTGAAGAATACTAATTCTTTTCTTATTATTCAACCACACTTTAGGGGAGCTGAGAGAGAAAGACCGTGACAGATTACTTCACATTATCCTGTTCGTCCAACACTTGTCACATAGGGAGTCTTAACAGTTGGAGCCCTTTTTATCACATCATTAATCATAAATTGAGTTAAAGGAACTAGGATAAACTTAGTATCATTATATGACCAAAATTAAGTTGCTTGCATTCTTAATATTCAGCAACCTCAGAAGTAGGATTCCATCTAAAAATTATGGTTGGAGTATGACAATTCTCCTTTTCAGGAAATGTGTTAACACACCTCTGCCTTTATTCAGATTGGCATATTGAGAGTTTGTGTAACTGTCACATTTCTTCAAAAGCATCAGTTATCTAAGCTTCCTGAGTAACACTGAACATACTTTTCCATGCACAGTGTCTGATGCCAAAGAAGGAGGTCATTAATATCAATAGCTGCTCCACAAGGGGTCAACAATATGAACTTAAAGTGGCTCCTGATTCTCTCCCACTGAAACTGTGTAATTCTTTTTGATTGGTTATCTGCAGGAAGGTGTTTTTCCAATCAAAGCATATGCTCCCAACCATCTTTTGGCTTTACATTCCTCCCTTCTACCTATTCAATCACCAGGTTTTAACTCAGTTGTTTTGGGAGCCTCAGGTTAGTCCTTAGTTACTTTCAGTTGTGGCTAATGTTCCTGTTGCCTAGATTTTCCTTTTTGATCCATTAATTGTCCACTGCCCTTTGATCTATCATTTATGTCATTTATGTGATTTTTCTCTTATACATGGTCACCCTGCCTGAGTGACCTCTCATCAGCTATAGCTTAGAAGCCATTCTGTAAACAAAGGTTTCCACCACCATTTTCCTTATGGCCCCCCTGGAGAAACAAACAAATAAATAATCGTTGCTTAAATTATAGTGTCAAGGTTTGGTTTAATTACCTTGTTCATGAATATATGCCTGTAAGTCTTAAAGAAAAAGGACAGAGCGGAAAAATAGAAAAAAACATAAGCAATCATAAGTCGGTCCAAAAATTTTCAGGCACCTTTCTCAGGTTGTGTAAACAGATAAAACAAGCAGAAACCTTCAAGGTTTTCATCCATAAACAATGAAGACAACCTTGCATTGGCTGCTTCCAGGGGGTTTCAAACTTTAAGTACTCTCAACCACTAAGAAAATTATAGGAGGATACAGACTCAAAAACACTAAAGTATATCAAGATAGAATCCTATATAATATTCAAGTAACTCACAGGAAGACAAGAAAAGAGAAAGAAAGATAAGAGGGAACAACAGAAAACCAACTATAAAATGGCAGACTTAAGTTCTAACAAAACAATGTTCACCTTAAATGTAAACAGTCATAATATGCCAACTAAAGTTAGACAGTGGCAGAATGAATTTAAAAAACTGGTCCAACCAAATGCTGTTTACAAGAAACTCATTTCAAATTCAACAACATAAGTAGATTTAATACATTCCTATTAAAAACTCTAATCAAAAACTTTTTTTTTTTTGTAGAAACAGACTAGCTTACTCTAAAACTTATATAGAAAGTCACAATCTCTAGAATGGCTGAAACAATCTTGACAAAGAAGAAAGTGGGGAAGTTACTCAATTTGACATTAAAGCTTACTAAAACTATTGTAATCAAGAGTATGATAAAGGCAGGACAGACACATTGAACATGGAACAGAACAGAGGCTCTAGAAATAGACCCACAAAAGCAGGCTGCAAATTTATTTTTGACAAAGTTGGAAAAGCATTTCAATTGAGAAAAGATAGGCTTTTCAACAAACAGTGCTAGAGCAATTAGGCATCTAAAGGCAAAAATTTTTTAATTTTTAAAAAGAAAAGAAAAAACTCTCCTTTAATTAAAACACACACACACACACACACACACACATACCTTATAAAAATTTAAATCAAAAGGGTCATGTATTTAAATATAGGAAACAAAGCTACATTTTTTTTCCATCTAAGCCTAGGAAAAGAGTTTTAGGACTTTGTACCTAAAGCATGAGCCATCAAAGGAAAAATATAATTGAACCTTAACAAAATTTAACACTTTAGCTCTGCAAAAGAACCTGTTAATAGTATGACACAGCATGTTAAAGTCTGGGTTAATACATTTTCAAACCACCTCTCTGACAAATGACTAGTATTTAGAGTATATCAAAAAATCTCAACTCAGGAAAAACAATAATAAAATTAGAAAATGGGCAAGAGACATAAACAGCCATTTCAAAATAGAGGATATAGAATTGGAAAATAATTACATGAAACAATGTTTAACACCATTATTCATTGGATATATACAAATTAAAACCAGAATGACCAGAATAAAAATAGTAACATCATCAAATGCTGGTGAGGAAGCAGAGACATTGGATCGTATTTTTGGGAAAATATACCAGACAAATGAGAATTATGTTCACACAAAAACCTGTACACTAATTTTAATAGCAGATTTATATTTAATAGTCTCAAACTGGAAACAACCCAGATGTCCTTTGAATGGTGAATGGTTAGACAACCTATAATAAGTACTTCATACCATGGAATACTAAGGAATAAAAAGGAACAAACTAGTGATAATACACAAGAATTGGATGAATCTGAGGAAATTATGATGGCTAAAAAAAGCAAGCCAATGTCAAGAATTTACATGCTGTATGATTTTATTTATATAACATGCTTGAAATTACAAAGTTAGAGAAACGAAGAACAGATTAATGGTTGCCAGGGGTTAGAATGGGATGGGGGAGGGGAACAAGAGAGAAGTGGGTAGAGTTATAAAAGGTCAACAGCAGGATCTGTGTGGTGACAGTATTTTATATTGACTGTGATGGTAGATGCATGAACTACACGTATTGAAATAGCATAGACCTAAATAGAAATACACAGGCACATACACACACACTGGAGTACTAGCAAAACTTGGAGATCTGAATAACGGATTGTACTAATGCCAGTAGCCTGGTTGTGACATTACACTATAGCTTTACAAAGCAGCACCATTGGTGGAAACTGGGTAAAGAGTATACAGGATCTTTCTGTATCATTTCTAACAACTACATGTAAATCTACAAACATAATCTCAAAAATTTTATAAGTTTAAAAATTGTAGTTGTCAGAAACATTTGAGGCTTAATATAATGGTGTCTTCTTTCATAGAGGACATTCCATCTTTTTTCTTCTATTTGTCTCTTTGCACTAGACATCTGAGAACACTTCAAACCAGTTAAGGCACTGAGATGATTTGGAATTTAAGAAACTTTCTGCAATTGATTGTGTATTTCAAGTTTCCCTCTCTTCTAGGGTACAATCTTTTGCTTTCCTAATCCAAAACAAAAAGTTTACATGGTGGTCCTTTTTTTGGCAGACTCTAGACTCCAAAAGTTTCTTCTGGTGGTTCTCATGAACGGGGGGAAGGAAGAGGGAAGAATTTTGCATTCTCAACCCACAAAGTCAGGGAATATTTGGTAGTCTGTGGAGACAATTTAGTTGGAAAAGTTCTACTGGCATCTAGTGAATAGAGGACAGACAGGTTTGTCACTAAAAATCCTACAAATCACAGGATATGCTCCCACAACAAAGATTACCTGAGGTTTGTCACTAAAAATCCTACAAATCACAGGATATGCTCCCACAACAAAGATTACCTGGCCCAAAATGCAAATAGTGCTGAGGTTTAGAAACCCTAAACGAGTCTCAGATACTGCTATAAGTGATGCTCAGTCTTCCAGCCATATATGCATTGTAGAATTGGATAAAGACTAGAGGGTATAAACCACTCCAAAACTTAACCCTTATCTTCAGGGTCCCATCATCTCTAACTACTGACCTGGGAAACCTTCGTTATCTTGTTAACTCTCTAATGCCCTCAAGTGGATGAGATCAGTACACATTTCTTTTTTGTCCAGAGTTTCTAGTTTTTCTCTATATTAATTCTAAATTGGCTTATGTACCATCATTAGAATTTGAAATCCATAAATACATTTTAAATTTTAGAAGATCTTTTTGATTCTTTATTGATTCTTTATTTATTGTTCATTCTCCATTTTAGAAGGTATATTTGATCCTTTATCAAGTCTGCTCATTATATATACTCATTGTTATACAATTCTTTTCACTCAAAGTATTTTAGTTTGGCTTTAATTTCTTCAAATACATCTATTTGATATATTGTGTTTATTATGTCTAATATCTAAAAGCCCTTGCTGATCTGCCCATTTTCCATTTCTTCTGCTGATTCTTGCGTATGGTTACTTTTTCTTTCTTTCAGTACTTGTTTGATGGAAAACTTATTACTTAACTTACAAAATTATATGTAAAAAATCCGTAGGGTTTAAAATAAACTGAATATTTCCAAACAGAATTAGTGTAAGCATTTATCAAAGGCTTTAGACACCACTATTCTGAACCATTGTAATAAAATTTAAGCAGGAAGCTCAGATATATACTACATGGATTTTAGATTCTAAACATAGTGGCCTTTGTCACTGCTATAACCCAAATTATTTGTAATAAAAAACCTGATAAGCACATATACACAAAAACATACATATATATAAACATATATGTTACAATAAATTTAATTTGTATTTGATTACACTGTTTTCTATGTTTTGACTATTTTATTTACATCATTTAAGTGGCATCAAGTGAAGTAAAATTATGATTATACTTAATAAAAGCAGTTATTTGATAAGAGACTGCAAGGAACAGAAAACTGGGAATGGTGATTAAATGGTTTAGGAGTATATATTCTGCTAAATGCAGCAATTCTGTTCTTTTCTTTTTTTGTTGTTTTAAACTACCTTAAGGCATATAAGCACATAATGCAACTCTGTATAAATTGGAAAATCTTGTAGCAAAAATCTATCACATCATTTCCTTTTAAGCCTGGTCACAACCTGAAAATCATTCAAAACGTAGGAAAAAGCATTACCAACAGATCATAATTCACATGTAAAATGAAACCTACTTCCTTTGCTTACAATATTTTAATGTTTTTCTTTTCAAACTGGATGATAGAGAAGTGATCATTTAGAAAAGAATAAAACAAAAAGAAAAAATGCAGTATTTTCTGAAAATCAAATTAGTATGAAATACCATCTTTGGATCTGTTTTTAAGTAATTAAGAAACATATTATCCAGAGTTAATTGTTTGATTTTACACAAAAGAAAACTCCATTAATAACATCATATATATATGCATAAATGTATATGTCTATATACTCAACAAAAATGAATTATTATGATTTAGCTTCTCTTTAAAATTACAATATTTTAACAACATAACTTGAATTTTTGCAAAGGTAGGATTTATTGTCATATGAGAGCTATTAATTTTTAATTCTGAGGGCTTTGTGCTTGAGAAATCTTAATTATAATATAAATAATACTCATGGAAAATTTTGAATATTCTTTTAGCCACTTCTATTGTAAACATATATAATATATACATATATAATATATAAAATACACTAATAGAGTGCACAATTCAATAGAACAAGAGGACTGTATGACTGAGACAATTCAGAGGAAGATAATTTTATACGTTAGTATCATGTCTATGTATTAAGTAACAAAAAAATATTTAAGACAGAATTTTCTCTGGAAACACTTGCATATCATAGAGTATTTTACACAATAAAGTACTTTATTTCAATAAAAGTTTTTCCACATCCTTGCCTCAAGAACAGAGTATTACTTTATAACAAAATTTTAGTACAGTTTATCTTAATGAACTGTTTTGCTTTTTGAAAATTTGAAAACCACTACTATCTTGTAGTTATCAAAAATGAGCTGAGGGCTTCCCTGGTGGCGCAGTGGTTGAGAATCTGCCTGCCGATGCAGGGGACACAGATTCGAGCCCTGGTCTGGGAAGATCCCACATGCCGCAGAGCAACTGGGCCTGTGAGCCACAACTACTGAGCCTGCACGTCTGGAGCCTGTGCTCCGCAATAAGAGAGGCCACAATAGTGAGAGGCCCACACACTGCGATGAAGAGCGGCCCCTGCTCGCCACAACTAGAGAAAGCCCTCACACAGAAACGAAGACCCAACACAGCCAAAAATAAATAAATAAATTAATTAATTAATTTTAAAAAATCAGCTGAGTTTTTGACAAAAAAATAGTGTGATTTTGGATAAAGTCTGTATATGGCAGAATGTTTTGAACTAATTTAAAAAGGTTTTGTTTTCTTTATCACATCTACAGTCACAAATTCTATTTGTTAAATTTTTAAACTCCATAAGCAATATGATGTATCTAATAATATTAAAAATGTTTTGTTCAATCATCACATATTATGTCCAGAAGTACTGTCAGTGTCAACAAATTAAATATGTTATAATACAGGTCAAACATTTGTAATTCTTTTGCTTAACTAATATTATGTTGAAAAGAAATATTTTTAGCAGTTTTAGATGATGGATTTGTCTAATTACTATTTTGAATCAATATGCTATTGAAATGTAGTTCCCAAATGATAGTTAACTTTAATAAACATTTTGGATTAAAGATGTTCTATCTCTTTTTATTCATTCAATGCATATTTTAAAAATACACTTTAAGAATTTATTATTTTTTTAAATTGGGGTATAGTAGTTTTACAATGTTGTGTTACTTTCTACTGTACAGGGAAGTGGAGTTCCCTGTGCTATACAGCAGGTTCTCATTAGCTATCTACTTTATACATATTAGTGTATAGACGTCAATCTCAATCTCCCAGTTCATCTCATCACCACACCCCCCACGGCTTTCCCCCCTTGGTGTCCATACGTTTGTTCTCTACGTCTGTGTCTCTATTTCTGCCTTGCAAACAGGTTCATCAGTACCATTTTTCTAGATTCCACATATTTGTGTTAATATACGATATTTGTTTTTCTCTTTCTGACTTACTTCACTCTGTATGACAGTCTCGATCTAGGTCCATCCATGTCCTCTACAAATGATGCAATTCCATTCCTTTTTATGGTTGAGTAATATTACATTGTATATATGTACCACATCTACTTTATCCATTCGTCTGTCGATGGGCATATAGGTTGCTTCCATGACCTGCCTACTGTAAATAGTGCTGCAATGAACATTGGGTTGCATGTATCTTTTTGAGTTATGGTTTTCTCTGGGTATATTCCCAGTGGTGGGATTGCTGGGTCGTATGGTACTTCTATTTTTAGTTTTCTAAGGAATCTTCACACTGTTCTCCATAGTGGCTGTATCAATTTACATTCCCACCAACAGTGCAAGAGGGTTCCCTTTTCTCCACACCCTCAATAGATCATGAGTGAGCCTGTAAAAATCTTTACATGTAGGATCAAAGACATCTTGATCTTTAAGTATGAGAAAAAATCTGATATGTCTTGTCCATGAAAGCATGTCTTTATTCCTCCACAAAAAGTATGTGTGGAGGGTGGGTTTTAGAGTTCCATGGTATTTTGAGTTTTTTTCATTAACTTGAAAATTCAAATTTTAGCTCTAGGAACATCACAGCAAATTATCAGTGCAACCTGAAGCCCCTGACTTCATGTGCAAAATATTCATGCAAGACCTCTGAATTTTTTAGATTCACAGTTTCCCTAAAAATGCACTTATAAAAGTTAAAACATATTTTAAAGATTTTTTTTGCAAAATGTTTTTCATTTATTAAAATATAAATTCTCTCTCTCCCTTTCTGTCTCTCTGTCTTTCTAACTCTCTCCCTTTCTTTCTCTGTGTATCATGGAATAGATAAGTTGCAAAATTGCTAACCCAAAGATTGTTTAAAGTCTCAGAACATATAAATATGTCCTTGTCCTTGGGAAAAAGATAGAACCATCCTAGGATTTTTCAATATGCTGCTTTCAACCATCACTATAGGTTCTATCACCCATGACAGGTCGCTTCTCGAGGCACTGTAGAAATACAAAGGATCATGAGAGATTACTACAAGCAACTATATGCCAATAAAATGGACAACCTGGAAGAAATGGACAAATTCTTAGAAATGCACAACCTGCCAAGACTGAACCAAGAAGAAATAGAAAATATAAACAGACCAATCACAAGCACTAAAATTGAAATTGTGGTTAAAAGTCTTCCAACAAGCAAATGTTCTGGACCAGATGGCTTCACAGGTGAATTCTATCAAACATTTAGAGAAGAGCTAACACCTATCCTTCTCAAACTCTTCCAAAATATGGCAGAGGGAGGAACACTCCAAAACTCATTCTACAAGGCCACCATCACCCTGATACTAAAACCAACAAAGATGTCACACACACACACAAAAATCTACAGGCCAATATCACCGATGAACATAGATGCAAAAATCCTCAACAAAATACTAGCAAAGAGAATCCAACAGCATATTTAAAGGATCATAAACCATGATCAAGTGGGGTTTATCCCAGGAATGCAAGGATTCTTCAATATATGCAAATCAATTAATGTGATACACCATATTAACAAATTAAAGGAGAAAACCATGTGATCATCTCAAATTATGCAGAAAAAGCTTTTGACAAAATTCAACACCCATTTATGATAAAAACCCTCCAGAAAGTGGGCATAGAGGGAACCTACCTCAACATAATAAAGGCCATATACAACAAACCCACAGACAACATCATTCTCAATGGTGAACAAATGAAACCATTTTTGCTAAGATCAGGAACAAGACAAGGCTGCCCACTCTCACCATTACTATTCAACATACTTTTGGAAGTTTTAGCCACAGCCATCAGAGAAGAAAAAGAAATGAAAAGAATGCAAATCGGAAAAGAAGAAGTAAAGCTGTCACTGTTTGCAGATGACATGATACTCTACATAGAGAATCCTAAAGATGCTACCAGAAAACTACTAGAGCTAATCAATGAATTTGGTAAGTAGCAGGATACAAAATTACTGCACAGAAATCTTCTGCATTCCTATACACTAATGATGAAAAATCTGAAAGTGAAATCAAGAAAACACTCCCATTTACCATTGCAACAAAAAGAATAAAATATCTAGGAATAAACCTACCTAAGGAGAAAAAAGACCTGTATGCAGAAAACTGTAAGACACCGATGAAAGAAATTAAAGATGATACAAACACATGGAGAGATATACCATGTTCTTGGATTAGAAGAATCAACATTGTGAAAATGCCTACGCTACCCAAAGCAATCTACTGATTCAATGCAATTCCTATCAAACTACCCATGGCATTTTTCTTAGAACTAGAACAAAAAATTTTGCAATTTCTATGGAAACTCAAAAGACCCAAATAGCCAAAGCTATCTTGAGAAAGAAAATTGGACCTGGATGAATCAGGCTCCCTGAACTCAGACTATACCACAAAGCTACAGTAATCAAGACAGTATGGTACTGGCACAAAAACAGAAATATAGATTAATGGAACAGGATAGAAAGCCCAGAGATAAACCCACACACATATCGTCACCATATCTTTGATAAAGGAGGCAGGAATATACAATGGAGAAAAGACAGCCTCTTCAAGAAGTGGTGCTGGGAATACTGGACAGCAACATGTAAAAAAATGAAATTAGAACACTCCCTAGTACCATACAGAAAAATAAACTCAAAATGCATTAAAGCCCTAAATGTAGGGCCAGACACTATAAAACTCTCAGAGGAAAAGATAGGTAGAACACTCTATGACATAGATCACAGAAAGATCCTTTTTGACCCACCTCCTAGAGAAATGGAAATAAAAACAAAAGTAAACAAATGGGACCTAATGAAACTTAGAAGCTTTTGCACAGCAAAGGAAAACAAAAACAAGATGAAAAGACAACCCTCAGAATGGGAGAAAATATTTGCAAACAAAGCAACTGACAAAGGTTTAATCTCCAAAACATACAAGCAGCTCATGCAGCTCAATATCAAAAAACAAACAACCCAATCCAAAAATGGGAAGAAGACCTAAATAGACATTTCTCCAAAGAAGATATACATATGGCCAACAAACACATGAAAGGATGGTCAACATCACTAATCATCAGATAAATGCAAATCAAAACTACAATGAGGTATCACTTCACACTGGTCAGAATGGCCATCAACAAAATATCTACAAACAATAAATGCTGGAGAGGGTGTGGAGAAAAGGGAACCCTCCTGCACTGTTGGTGGGAATGTAAATTGAGGGAGAACAGTATGGAGGTTCCTTAGAAACCTAAAAATAGAACTACCATACAACCCAGCAATCCCATTACTGGGCATATACCCTGAGAAAACCATAATTCAGAGAGTCATGCACCACAATGTTCATTGCAGCTCTATTTACAATAATCAGGACATGGAAGTAACCTAAGTGTCTATCAACAGATGAATGGATAAAGAAGATGTGGCACATCACATATATACAATGGAATATTACCCAGCCATAACAAGAAATGAAATTGAGTTATTTGTAGTGAGGTGGATGGATCTAGAGTCTGTCACATAGAGTGAAGTAAGTCAGAAAGAGAAAAACAAATACCATATGCTAACACATATATATGGAATCTAAAAAAAAAAAAAAGGTTCTGAAGAACCTAGGGGCAGGACAGGAATAATGACGCAGACATAGAGAATGGACTTGAGACACTGGGAGGGGGAAGGGTAAGCTGGGAGGAAGTGAGAAAGTGGCATGGACATATATACACTACCAAATGTAAAACAGATAGCTAGTGGGAAGCAGTCACATAGCACAGGGAGACCAGCTCGGTGCTTTGTGTCCAACTAGAGGGGTGGGATAGGGAGGTTGGGAAGGAGATGCAAGAGGGAGGAGGTACAGGGATATATGTAACTGTATAGCTGATTCACTTTGTTATACAGCAGAAACTAACACACCATTGTTAAGCAATTATACTCCAATAAAGATGTTAAAAAAAGAAAGCGACATTTGTTAAGCCAGTGTAATATTTTCAAAAAGATAAACAGGAAGACCATTGAAAAATAATAGAAAATCCAGAAATAGACCCACACAAATAGGTTTAAATGATATTTGACAAAAATGCAAAGGCAACTTCACAGAGAAAGGATAGTTTTTCATAAAATAGTGTCAGAACACAAAGCAACAGGGCTTCCATATTTTAAAAGAAGATGAAGACAAAGAGGAAGAGGAAGAAGGAGATGGAGAAGGAGAAACAGCTCTACCTACACTTCACACCGTCCAAAAAAACCCTCAAAATTAAACTTATTTAATTAGATAAAAGTATTTTAAAAACATATTGACAAAGTGAAGGTAATACCTGTTTGACTCAGTCTCTCTCTCACACACACATATAAATATTATACATATATATCATAGAAATACATAGTTATATAAATACAATGATTTTTGAGTCACAAATTTTTTTAACACAAACCAATATTTGCCAAAAATAGCATTTGATAAAGCTTAATATCATTCCTGAGTAAAAGAGAAGTTAAATCTAGAGTTGCTATGGTGTAACAATAAAATAAATGCCAGCAGAATATATTGTGTTGCTTTTATAAGTCACAGTTCTATTTCGTGCTATTATTTCTTTAACAGATATTTAGTTTACTCTCATAATAATATACTGAAAAGTGAATTATATACTAAATATAACTTTTTCTAAAACAACATTCTTAAATTTTCTGGGAATTCCCTATTGACTTCATTAGGTTTTATGGCTCTTACCTAGCTGACATACCTTTTTTCTTGCTGATGAATTCACCTTTATCCAAGGAGCTTCCATGGATAGTCATTTTCTTTCTATCAACTATGAACTAATAATAATAATAAAAAGATCATATTTCAAACTCTTAACTTCTAAATCCACATTAATTGCCTAGTTTTTAACTCAAATTATGTGAATTTGTCTTCAACTGCTTATATAACAGCACCACGTAGATATATCATTATACTGCAGATTCATCCTGTCCAAAGGTGAGTAATATGTATTCATTTTGATCCCTACTTTTATTGGAATTCTGACCCTTATTCTTATTGGATAGTAACATCAAGACTCCTTAAAAAGCTTGCAGAGGCAATTATTTTTTAAGGGTTGACAATGTATGTTTAAAGTTAGAATAACTTTAGCACATTATTGGGCAGATTTAATTTTGTAAGCCTTTTAATAACAGAATATGTTTGTTTTATTTTCAATAATATATTTTAACAATCTGTAGAAGTGGTAGGGAACATTTCTGGTTAGCATTTCTAACAAGTTGAAACTAACAATTATTAACTACTTGACTGTAGCACTTTAGGCTTAGATGGCTCTAAAGTAATCATGCTTGACATATACAATTCTGCTCCTTAAAAACAGCCACTGAGATTTTAAGAGGCACACTTTACAACCAATTATAGAATATGACCATACCATTTTTCTAATACTGTGGTACAAAGACAAAATGATTAAAATACTCAAATATGTTTAGCTGTAGCTCTCAAAATTAATGTACCTTGAAAATTAAACACACATGTTGTCAAAGTTATCTAGAGTAACTAAGATAAATAATTTTATTATAATCCTCAAAAAAAGAAGTTTAACAAGAGAATCAGAGTACTAATACACGGCAAAACTCTCTAAAGAATTTTCTTTTTCTCTTTTTGATCATTAGTCGATGATGAACTTTGAAGACTTTCCTGATAAATCTCCACTATCTTTGACACAAATAATACATTTCTATACATTTCCTCTTACACTTCCGAGCATGTATTTATATTGCAAAAACAATGACATAGATGACTGAGATGATTCCTCACAAGTTGAGAATCCTCTATTCTTCTTAATTACACCCCTCACATTAACTCCCATTATTACTAACAACTCAATATTAATACAATCACATATCAACCTTCTGTGAATTTGAGTGCCTTCTCATAAAAAAAATCATGAAACTGATTGAATATCTGAATAATGTAAATGTCAACTACAAATTGGTACTTGCCATTGGCACTTGCCATCTACCTCTACAAGGATGAAATCAGGAGCTGCTGCAGCTGCTGACTTTCAACAGCTCCCTGAAAGGAGCTCAGGGTGAAGAGCAGAAATGAGACACTCCTGTGCTCTGGGAAAAACTGGCAGAACAGGTCTTCAGATAGTTAGATATTTTCAGGAGCCGATTTTATGAGCCCAATTCTTGTATCTCCTCATATCTAGAAAAGCATTAAAATGCTTCATAGTGACGACTGCTTCGCGTGACTAGCAGAAATCTTCTGCAAAAATATGTGCTTGATTGCATGTTACTCTCCCTTCACCAAAATCACATGTATACTGACCTTATCCCCTACCTCTTTGGAGCAGTTTCTCAGAGCTATCTGAAATGCTGTCTCCTGGGCTATAGTCCTCATTTTGCCCCAAATAGAACTTAACTCACAACTCTCATGTTGTACACTTTTTTAAGTCAACATAAAGAGCACAGAATTCTGTTATTTTGAATTGTAGAGCAGTTATTGATAATCCATTTCACTTTTAGGACTAGAAAAAAAGGTAAAGAAAAAACGTCTGAGACAAAAAATACACAGCAACTTAGGAAAAACATTTCTTCTCATTCTCAAGGCTTAAAACTGAACACCAATGCTCTGTGCAGCAATCTTTTGTTTTTCACTACCTTCTGAAAGAATGGTTTTTCTTTCTCATTTTCTCTCTTAGCTATTATTTTCTTCCACTATGAACAGTAAATAGATTGTTTGCTGAGTTCAGTAAATTGCATATTATAATCCTTCAAAGCAATAAATGTTTTTATTCATTTTTGTATCTCATTTACAAAAATCTCTCCTACCCCACAGATACCTAATTTATACAAACTTAAGAAATTTTTATAGTGTCAGAAAGTATTTCAAATTTTAAGTAGACCTACTGATTAGGTGATGTGGTAATATTGCTGAAGATGGAGACTTTTAATATGAATGAGAAAATACAGAAAGCTCAAATTTGAGATATGGCCAAGATGTGGACTTTGAAACTGTTTCCTGCCTTGGAAACTAATAAAGTATGTAAGCTGTGACAAAGTGAGAGAGTGGCATGGACTACCAAACGTAAAATAGACAACTAGTGGGAAGCAGCCGCATAGCACAGGGAGATCAGCTCGGTGCTTTGTGACCACCTAGAGGGGTGGGATAGGGAGTGTGGGAGGGAGAGAGATGCAAGAGGGAAGAGATATGGGGACATATGTATATGTATAACTGATTCACTTTGTTATAAAGCAGAAACTAACACACCATTGTAAAGCAATTATACTCCAATAAAGATGTTAAAAAAAAAGTAGGCTGAATTATTTTGTTGATATCCACAGTCTCTAATCCATGGATATTGAAAGTAACAAAGTATAGAACAAAGCACTCTCTTAAGGAAGGATAAGTCTTTACGATGCTGGAAGCAATATTTCTTTCCGTTATTTAAAAACTATATGGTAAACTACTCTAGCATGTTGTCAGTGACAGCAGAAAACTGGAAATGTTCCTGATTGTTTCTATATCAAGTATTGTGCAAGACTTTCAGTTTTTCAAGGGGTAATGTATCTAATATTTGGTTTAATGACAATTAAATTACATAACTACATTCTAGCTCACCACAGTTTCAAATATTTTATGGTAAGAAAAATATCACCTTAATCCTAAAGATGTTTAAAATTTTAACATGAGGTTTATAAAGTTTTAACTATGATTATTTGGCATGAAATATAAAAAAAGTGTTTTAACTAGTGTGTTTTAGCCTGGTGGATTCCTGAAAACCTTTCATAAGTGTGATTGCAAGCTTTGAAAATTTTACTGCATATGTATTTGCATTCTATTAACAAGTGTGTCTACCTTGTTGAAATTAGAACTGAGTGGCCCATGTTATCCAAAGTAAATACAAGTAAAACAGAATGAGATTTAGTTGGGTTTTAGTTTATAAAATCTCACCAGCACCACAGAGTTAGTGCATACTTACCAGATAGTCTAAGAAATTTTCTGTCTGAATGTTTAAGAAAGTGATAGGTCTATGCAAGTAATTATGTAGGCCTGCCACCGAACCAAGTGAATAAAGATTGTGAAAGATAGTTATTTGATAGAAATTTAATTGTTGTCCAATTTGTAATGTTCTGACTACCTTACTTCTCTCATAGTACCTTTTCCAAATTCTAATATTTGAATATATGTTTCAAAAGCAAAAAAACTCAAAAAGATTGCAAATAAACTAGATGAAGCCAGATGGTTGGCAATGTAATATAATAGCATAATCTAATATTAGCTAATAAGTACAATGAAATATTTTAAGGCCAACTTGGATTCATTTATAGAACATTTAAGGAAATTCTAAAGTAATCAACCTACAACAGAGCAAAATCTGTCAACTATCATGTAAGTGTAGAACAAACAGAGCATAAAATAGAAATTCAAAGAAAGGCTCAAGACTAGAAAGATGCTTTACTAAAAATGGGGGAAATGTCAATGAAAGACCTAATGATACTGACTTGTGTGGCTCTGCCAAAAGAATGACTTGCTCTCTGCTCACTCACTCAACTTAATCTATGTCAGACAATCAGTTGGCAAGTCCTGACTGTGCATATAAATGCTTATCAGATTTTAGATGCCTTACTCTTAAATACGAACAGTCAGTCAAAAGATCATAAAACATTTGACTAAAATTCTCAATATAAAAATACAGATAAAAAATAGGATAAGGGAACATGAAATATGAAAGAAAGTTAAACTCAACAAAAGTAAGACTGAAAAACAATCTCACTTATTAGAAGCAAAGAAAAAAAGAAGTCACACTGGGAATATAACTTAAGCAAGAGTCCACAAAACAGATCAATACATCAGGAAAGAACATTTGGAAATTCTTCCATAACTTTTTTCCAACCTTGATAGCATAAATATCATTATTTTGTTATTATGATATATGACATGGGTTTTGCAATTGGGAAACAGAAAGCAAAGAAACAGACAGAGCAAGGTGAGAGATGGCAATCGTGCTTATGTATTGCAAAAACATTCAGTAAAATATTATCTGTGATAAATTGGAAGAAATACAATGAGCTTAGTGAATCTGTTAGGGATTAACTAATTATTTGTGAAAGGTCAGATAATAAATATTTTTGGCATTGTATGCCATATGTTCTCCATCACAACTACCCAACTTTACTTTTTTTTTTTTTTTAATATGGAATGCTTCACGAATTTGCGTGTCATCCTTGCACAGGGGCCATGCTAATCTTCTCTGTATCATCCCAATTTTAGTACATGTGCTGCCGAAGCAAGCACCAACTTTACTATTATAATGAGAAAATGTCCATAGGCTATTTGTGGAAGAATAGTCATGACTGGATTTGGCCCACTGGCACGAGTTTAGAGACTTTCTTCTGAGAAGCCTGTTTCCAGCGAATCAGAATAACCATAAATATTGGATGTGGAAAGGAAAAAGTCAGAATCCTCACAGGTGTATTGGCTCACAAAGCAAAATCAGCCATGGTACAAAAGCAAATTCAATTGTTATCTTTCCACCCCAGCTATAGTTTCAGGTGCTTTCACCATTCCAACTATTAAGTTGAGAGATATAAAGCATGGCATAAAGAATCAGTGATATAACTCAGATTATCAGTTATGTCTAGTGGAGAACTTCAGTAGGTCGACTGCTACATGTAACTGACAAGGAATGAATAGATCACAAGGTGCCTGGTAAATTTTGAATGAATTGCATTGCCAGAGAAAACACAAGCCATAACAAAACAGAAGAAAAACAAACATAAATCATTTTTGTTTTAAAACAACCTATAGGTCCACAAACATACACCAGCCACAGATGGAACTATTCTACAACACCCAACACAGATAAAGCCATAAAGATGAACAGACAGGGAGAAACCTCCCAAAGGGCATGAGAACAATTAGCAAAGGAATTCTTCCCAGGGAGGGAGCAAAATCAGGGACTAATCAATGATTTTCTATCTACCACCCCAAGGTGATATGGACCAGTAACTTTTGTGCTCTCATTTTCCAAATTGTTTTCTGTTTAGTTTTTTCTTTGTGGATTTCTGTCTCAATTTCTCTATTGTACATGGACTATGCATAGAAATGACAAATAATAGGACTTGGGTTGGACAGATAACAGGTTTTCTTTCTTTAGACCATAGGTCAAAAGACCAAAGGATATCACATCCATACATCATGGAAAAGTCTGAAAATCACCCACAGATCCTGGACTTTAAGTTGGGTGGAGTAAATGCAAGGGATTTGGGGCTGTCTACCTTAGAAAAGGGTGGATATATTTCATGGTTGAAAGGAGACATGAAATCTTTGTGACTATGAAGAGACAGATTGAGGATATAGATGACAGAAATTTGGGGGCACATAAGAACAATTCCTTCTTCTTACCAGGCATAGGAATAGCCTATTTTCCAACCTTCCTTTTTGCTAGGTGTGGTCATGTGACTGAGTTATAACCAGTATAAAGTGAATGGAAACAATATGGTCATTTCTAGGACTATTCCATGCAATAAAATCCTCCTGCAAGTTCCCTCCTGACCTTTCCCTACCACATGTTTCAGGGCATCCAACTTAGGACTCAGGCTGTAGGGAATGATGCACTATAGATGGAAGAAACTAGGTCCTTAAATCTATACAGGAAAGTCCACCCTGTGAGCATCACTATCAAACTGTTAAGAATGTGATGGAAACAACTTCTCTTGTGTTATGTGTTTGAGATATTTTGAGTTTTGTTTTATGACAGTATATCCTAAATAATATGGTTCCCTTTCAGAGAGCAAAATCTAAGACATATTTTACAAGCTAATTTCAGATGGCTTTATTTGATCACACGTATATTTAACTTCCATTTCTACATTTCTCAAATGTAAATGTTGAACTGATTCTGGGGTATATCTTATAGTATAGTCTCTATATTTCTTTTTTTGTTTTGTTTTTTGTGGTATGCAGGCCTCTCACTGTTGTGGCCTCTCCCGTTGCGGAGCACAGGCTCCGGACACACGGGCTCATCGGCCATGGCTCACGGGCCTAGCCACTCCGTGGCATGTGGGATCTTCCCGGACCGGGGCACGAACCCGTGTCCCCTGCATTGGCAGGCGGACTCTCAACCACTGCACCACCAGGGAAGCCCTAGTTTCTATATTTCTTGAGAGCAGACTTTTTTTTATCCTTTTCACAAAGTTCATTGCAGTCTTCCTTCTGTAGAATTGCTTAAGAAATCATCTTTTTCCACTCATGGTGAGCTCATGTAGAACACCGATGAGCATGAAGCAGATGGATACCTTCTCTAGAATGCACACAGTAGGCTCAGGCAACCTTGAGGCCACTTGCACCTTTTGAAGACCACCCTTTCATTAAAAACAGCACTAGGAACATCTATTCTCTAAGCATTGTTGATGCCTTGCAAAGATATTAAATGATATGAAAAATTATGTTTGCTAAAAACAGAAACACATTACCTTTTAATATAATCATGTCCTTTGGTCACTTTTTCATTTTGTAGCAACTAATATGGTTTGCACGTGAAATAAAAATCCACAGTATAATATCTCCTGATTTCCCTCATCTTCTATGTCTGGGATCATTTATTTAGGGAAACAAACACATGGAACTTTTTGCCGTTCCACAGATATGTTAACCCCTTCCATACTTTAATTTTTTTTTCTAAATGAGGAGAATATGGTTAAATTTTATGGTAAGATATTATACATTCTTAAATATTTAGTTCAAATTTTACCAACTTTTAAAAATTTTTCTTATCTATAGTCTCCGAGAAGTCCTTGTTTATGAATCTCTCATTGAATTAACATTATTTACATACTTTTGAATTGGTACTAAACACTTTATTTCTCAGTAATTTTCATTTTAATAGCATTGGTTAGTTCAAAGGATTCATGAATGAATCCATATAAATATAATATAGCTCACCTTAAATACATTAGTATCTCCAACACGAGACATACTGTAAAATCAATAAATATTTGGCAAAAGGATAGATTTATGAATAATAATATTAAGTTATTGCCTTATGAAATTTTGCTGGCTGAGTAACCTTCAAGAAGATCAAAACTAAAACAAGTTATTTTAGGGAAATAGCTATTTCCATTAAAAGAAACGAGGATAAAATAATGCAGATAACCTTTCCTTGATTGTTAGTCTTCTGATTTAAGTGGTTCTTTATAATAATTTTATCAGAGCATATTTTCAGACTCAAAATTTCCACTTATGTTGTATTTTAATTGCTTCCCCAATCTTATTTTTAATCTCGCCATTAAAGATGTTTCCTGATTATCTATAGTTTAGCAAATGGCAGTTCATTTTGTTGTTCCAGATTTTAAAACTTCAACTAGTTCACTTAGACACTGAATATGTTTTGAAAAATAATTTCAAGAGTTGATCATTTACATTTTAAACCTGTGCTCACTAATATAAAACTTCAAATAACTGCTCTTACTAGTATATTTATTTTTTTATGTTTGCTTATTTGTTTTGCCAGAATAGAGCTTTATTACCACAGCTTTCTCTTTATATTTAATGCACTTACGCTTACAGCTTTCATTATCTTTTAAGAGATAAAGAAGAGAATTATCAATACATAGGGAACACTATATTACCAATGTTAGTCCCTAAACAAATAATTAAGTGCATTTTCCCCCAAGATTTAAATTGCCCATTATTAAGGAAACAACTATTGTGAGCAACTTAAAGTAGTGAATAATTATAGATTAATTTATGTTCTAAAGTTGCCAAGTCCTACCAGAGGAAGGAACTATATTTGTCCTTGAATAGAAAAGTAGAGGTCATTATTTATTCTTTCAATAAATATTTTTGAATGCCTAATATGTGCCATGCCTCATTCTTTGTACTGATAAAAGAGCAGTTAATGAAATATAGTAAACTCTCTTTCTTGTTTCATAGAGTTTGCATTTTAGAGAGACAGTGAGGAAATCAATAAACACAGATACACACACACACATGCATACAATATTACAATGTCTTATATGCTACTAAGGACTTTGAGGAAAAATAAAGTTAGAAAATAAGAATTTTGACATTTACTCTAAGAGAATTGGGAAGTGATGTTATTAGTCTTACCTTTAACACAATGACTTTGGTTACCTTTTTGAGAATAGACTCTAGGGCACAAAGGCTGTAGCTGGGAGATGAGTTAGAATACCACTGATCTAGACGACCGAGTATGTACAGTGATTCAAACAGGGTAGTAATTGTGGAGGTGGCAAGGTATCATCGTATTCTACACATATTCTGAATGTAAAACTATTGGAATTTGCTGAAAAAAGAGATTGAAAGAAAGAGAAATGATACTCTACATTTCGATTTCAGGAATGGAAAAAATGGAGTTGCTATTAATTAAGATGGGAAAAACTACAGAATGAATGAGTCCAGAGGAAGAGTGAGATTTTATTTTACACATGTTAAGTTTGAAATATTAGATATCCATCGAGTCAGTAATTTAATGCAAAGTTATACTAAATCAGACAAAACTGGTTAGTTAAAAAGCATTGCTACAGAAAATGGTGAATTTAGCATCAAGGTAAAAGAATTAGCTCACTAAAACAGTATTATAAATTTGTTCATATCTAATTACACAATGGCACATTAACAGTAAACAGAATATTAACAGTAAATATTTCCGGAAACAAAAGTAGTTACAGAGAATTAGGGGGATCCACAATCATTGCGGCACTTTATCACACCTCTGTCATTGTTTTATAGATAAGAAAATTATAGCAAGCTATATAAAGTCCAAACAACATAGCACACTACAATTGCAAAACGAAACTCTTTTTAAGTGCACAGGGAACTCATTCAATGCATAATAAAAACTAAAAATTCCAAAAATTGAAAAAATGCATAGGAAGTTCTCCCACAGCTGCAGAGTTAAGCTAAAAATAAACAATAAAGAATAACCAACCCCTCAATTTTTTAAAAAAATTCACATTTAAATAACTCATAGTTATTAAAGAAAACGCAATAAATATTAGAAACACCTGAAAATTATTTTAGCATCCATATCGAGATATCAGAATAGCATATAAAGCTCAAACATATCAAGAAAAAAGAAGAGTAACAAAAAGAGAAAAATAAATGTTTACCAATATTAGATACGAAAACAATGTTTTTGCAGTATTACTCAGGCTATAGCCTAAACTGGAAACAAAGCAAATAGCCCTCAGTTGAAAACTAGCAAATAAATTGTTATATATTTCTACAGTGAAATAACATGCTCCTATGGGAAGGAACAGAAGACAACTTGAGGGAACAACATGGATGAATCTAACAAAACAATATTTAGTAAGAGAACCTAGATACAATAGAGTTACTTTATGGTTATATTTATATATTGTTCAAGAACAGAAAAAGCTCCTATTTTGTTAAGCGTCAGAATGCCAGTTACCTTAGGGAGCTAATGCTTGGAAAGGGACACAGGGGGGGCTTTTAGAATTCCAATAATATTTCATTGTGTGCTTGTTACACAGGTATGATAATTTCATGAACCCTTACTTAACTATGTTTATTCAGCATTTGGGGAATATAAATGTCACACTTTAATTAAATATATTCAACAATCTGGGGAACGGTAAGTTTATATGTGATATTCCAGGAGACTGGATAAGGACATGAAAGAGGCATGCAAACAGAGTGAAAGACGATGTCTGAGAAATGAATCATTGATCACGGTGTCATAGAGAAGAGAATAATGCAGCAAAGGAAAACAAGAACAAAGGTAGGAAATATTTTTTATACTGGGAAAAATTGAAAATGTGGAAGAAAAAGGGAACCATTTTTAGACTGACATCCTCAACTACGGGAGAAGTGATGGAATCCGATAAGTAAATGTCTAGGTTTGGGTAGGCTCAGGTGCAGTTTATTCATAAGAATGGGAGTGACAATGGAAATATGTGCTCTCGTGCTGGTAAGCAGACACAGTAGTAAAAGTTGGAGAATGATCTCATCTCATTGTTTCAGTTTCCTTGGAGAAAAAGGGAAAAAGGAAGCAGGTCAAATCTCAGGAAGAAAAGGAAAAAGAAGCTATTCAAGGAGTAAAAATATAGTCACTATAAACTATTTCTGGTAGAGTGGCAGAGGCTTAGTCAAGGCAATGCATAATTGTGTTATTGCCAGGTTTACTTGCTTTTAGTAGTCATATATTTGAAGTGGGCTCAGTCACTGTGTGTGTGTGTGTGTGTGTGTGTGTGCGCGCACGCATGCGCACACACTTATGAGTATTGGGTGCCTTTTGTAATCATTGTTTTCTACCCATAGTCACCTATACAAGTGATGTGGCAGAAAGAACAGAGAATTGAATTTAACCAGGATTGGCGCATTTCTACTTGAGTGGACGAAGGAGGAGAGGAGTAACATTTTTGAATGTTCACAGATTTTAGTAGGAAAATGAGAAAAAAGATGAGAATATTGGCTGGGAAGTGGGAGGTAGGAAGTGACATAAAATAAAACTAGGATCCATAAGCAGCAAGCCCCAGTGAAACTGAAACAATGTTGTGAGTCAGTAACAAAGAGATAGCACGGTTTTAGAGAATGGAGTGCAGAGAGTATGATCTTTGAACCCGAGATGATGTATGTGTAAATTTGAAATTATTGGTGATGGCACGAGTATAATAAAGAAAGTGCGCTGCCAAGGAAAGAAGGATAAGAATCTTGGAGGAAAAGAGGGCAATCAATTGATAGCATATGGTACTGGAAGCAGTGTAATGACACTGTAACCCACAAGAATTCTGGAAAAAGCACAATTGGAGAGTCACAATGAGATACTGTCTTAGAGGAGTAGGAAATGGTCAGAATGACTGCACCTTACTGCAAAGAAGAGAAGTTTTGGATTACACGTTGATGACATAAAATTCAAAAGTTGGCAATTTTAGAGAGGAGTGAGGGAGGCTGGTCTGGAAATAACAAATAGGAATTAGGAGAAGCCTCAATTACTTCAAGACTGACTATGAGATTTATGGGAGTTGTACAAGAAGGTAGCATCCTCTGAGGCTAGCTTCAGCCAGCACGAGGAAGAACAAGAAACCCTTACACAACCAGTTGGGGATATAGGAGGCTCTTGCTCTGGTGAAGTGTGAGTTCCAGAGGGCAAAGGATAAGGCTGCCACAAGTTCAAGAGATACTGGTGTTTAGGTAGGAAAAAGGGATATACAGAGATATATAGTGCTTAGTATGCAGTTACTGAGGGCTTATTTATATGGTGGTGACTGGCATAAATTGGTATAAAAGTAAAATGTAATTAATCTTGTGTATTGATATGGGTGCATTCATTGTGACGAATATACTAAGAGGAAACTGAGTGTGAAGTATATAAGAATTCTCTGTACTAACTTCACAATTTTTTTATAAATCAAATATTGTTCTAAATTTTTTAAAGTTTAAGAGACATAAAGCATGCTTAATATTGCAAAAAAAATCCACTGCTCAATTATAAGGAAAATTCAAACTGAAAATAATGCTAAAATGATACGAAAACACTGATGTGAAAAAGTGCCATAATATAGAATATGAGTTTATCCAACAAAAGATCTGATATATTAAAAAGTAACATAATAAGAAAACATAAGTATTATTAATTCAAGTTACCATTGCATCTTGCCTGGACAATTGTAATAATTCATAAACTCATCTCTCTGCATCACCTCTGGCTTTTTCTAATCTGTTCTTTGCATTACAGTTTAAGCGATATTCTCAAAATGCAAATCTGAACAGATCACTCTTATACTTAGCGACAGTCACTTCAATTTACCATGGTTTTCAATTCACAAAACCTTTCATGACATATGCCCCACCAACTTCTATAAAATAAATATGAACCAGTTGCCTCATACTGACCTTTTTTGCTTTTTAATTACCTCATTTTAGAGTCACATGATATACTGCTTAGAAACACCTGTCCATCCTTCTTCATCTAATCAGTTTTTAATCTTTCTTTAGGCTTAGGTCAATCATTAATTTCTCATGGAGGCTGCTCTTTACCAGTCTAGGAAATGATCTTTGTGATATATGCTTATAAAACTTTATTCCTTTCCTTCACATCAGCTCAGTCTGTAAATACACTCTGATTAGCGAAACAGTGCACTTGTTTTCCATTTTTGCCAGACTGTAATCACCTTAGAACCTGAACTATGTCTACTCAACATTGTATGCCCAGAGCCTAGCATGACGCCTGCCATAAAACTTTTGATATAGAAGTTTTTCAATAAAAGGATGTGGAGGAATTGAGAAATAGAAAAGGTAGTTTTGTAAAAATAAATATATGCCATTGTGTACAAGATCTAACACTATAAAGACTTCAATCTTCCTGAATTCAATTAACTAATTTATTATAATTATACTCATAATCCTAATTAAGTTTTATGAAGTAGCTTGAAAAATAGTTGTGCATTTCATCTATAAAACTAAATGCAATAAAATACGGAAAACATGAGTGACATGGGGGGTATATAAATGACAAATATACAGTTTTTAATGTTGAATTTTTGCGTAAGAGAAATAGCATAGGGAAAATAAAGGAGCCAGAATAAACAATTTAATAATTACAAAAAAATCTAGAGTAAATGAGAAATGTATTGATTTTTCAATAGCAGTAGTAATATAGATAATTGCAAAAACATCCATTTAGATCCTCAGATTATACCTAACAGCAGTGTAAATTCTACATAAACTTAAGAGTTTAATATAAAAAATAGTCTCTAAGCAATTAGAAGAACATATCTGTGAACATATGTTTAACTAATAAAAATTTACTGCTCACATAGTCTAGTGTGAAATATATATTTTATATATACATTTGTATATATACAAAATATTTTTTAACAACTCAACCACTTTAAATTTAAGCCTTTTTTTTTTTGGCATGGATTTGTGTGCCAGTTGATGTTAATTAAATCAGCTGTTTTTGGTTTTCTTTTTTCCACTTAATTAAAAAGAAAACCTTGTCAGAGTACTTCCCAACCGGTAATGGGTAATGAGATCCAGCAGCCTATGTATGTCATAGAACTGGAGGGAAATCTAAGCCTCGTGAATTTGGAGCTGGCAATCTATGGGATATATATACTGTTATATTCTACTCTGGCCCAATTCTCTACTATATTTACTTCATCCCTTCAATCCTGCTCTACTCTAAAACTTCTCCATTTTCACTGGTCTTCATTAGTTTGATCCATCACAATGACTCAACTATCATTCCGAATCCAGCTCATCCCACCAAAAGGCAACTTCAGGTCAGCTGGCTTTAATCAAATCTGCTTTACTCTCAACTGCACAGAAAAAGAATATATGGCTATGTAATGGTTACTTTTATGTGTCAACTTGACTGAGCAACAGTGTATCCACATTAACCATTATTTCTGGGTCTTGTCTGTGAGGTTGTGTCCAGATAAGATTAGCATTTGAGTCAGTGGACTCTGTAAAGTAGATTACCCTCCCCAGTGTGAGTGGGCATCGTTCAATCCTTGAGGGCCTGAATAGAACACAAGATGAAGGAAGGATGAATTAGACCCTTTTTCTTCCTGCCTTTCTGCTTGAGCTGGGACATAGGTCTTCTCCTGCCCTTGGACTGGGATTTATACCATTAGCCCCCCTGGGTCTCAAGCCTTTGAACTCAAACTGGAATTACACTGCCATCTTTCCTGGGTCTCCAACTTGCAGATAGCAGGTCGTGGGGCTTAGCCTCTATATAACTGCATAAACCACATATACGTATACATGATAGATACCATATATATATAGTACATATACACTATACATATCTGTATCTCCTACTGGTTATATTTCTTTGGAGAACTGTGATTAATACAAGCTGCTTCATGTATCCAGTCAGAATACAAAGGGACACTGTCAGACTATTCTAGCACATATGTCTAAGGCATTCAATACGTCTATTAACACTCTTTCCACAAGGCGTGATCCTGTGGAAAATTTTGGACATTTTCTTATCTAAAACAAATAGATATTAGTGTAGACACAGTTTCCCAATTCCTTGAATCTCAAAATTAAGAGTTTCCTGGAACGTAATCCAAACAGAGAAGCTGAATCTATGACTTCCTCAGAGAATATCAGTGTCTTGCTATATTGCTCTACATTCCAGCTCATTCCTTAGCACAGCCCAGAGAATTGTCATTTTTATTTTGGTTGGGTAAGATTACAACTACAACGAGTAAGCAAATATTCTCTTAAAGTGGGGCTAATGGTGGGATCTTAGCTGTTGAAACTCTTCGAAGATGTTCATGTCTTTTATCTAAAAGCTGAAAGGAAGTAATCATAAATGGAGATACAATTTTTTTCTAGGATGAAAATATAGAATCCTTTTAATTAAATAAATATTATCCATTTACAGCAAGATTAGCCAATTAAAATACTTCCATAAAATATATTATTGCAAACCAAATAATGTTCATGAAGATTTTAAATGATGTGGCAGGCATATTAGCATACTTAACACAGATGTGGCTCGAGCCCATTGAATATAGATTTCATTATAGACTTGATATAAATATCTAGATACTTTAGTAATAGAATAAAATGTTCACAGTGATAATGTCTGCATAAGGATACTGGCAGTTTTCAGTTCTTCATTTTGATAATGCAATAATAACTTTTAAATATTCAAACAATAAGGAATATCTTTTTCATTGCTTCCTCCTCTCCTTCACAAACTGAACCACTAATCAGTTCGATATGTATTTTCAAAAAAATTCATTTTTTACCTTTGCTTAGGTATTCGTACTTTTGTCTATAAATAACATAATCAATTTTTCCTTTTTTCAAATCATTAAAAAAAATTATTGACCATATAGCAGGAAATGTGAGTCTAAATTCAGAAAAAAAATTCCTGTGTGGAAATACACATTTGGAAGTCATAAGCATACATGACCTTCTCTCTTGTGAGCTATCCAATGTATCTAAAATCTTGCTGCCTTTATTTCCAAAACGTACTCAGAATCCTCTCAGCAAGTGTTGCTGTGTCTCTAGTTCAAGCCGGAAGCAACTGCTCATTCATTTACTGTCCTTGATCCTACGAAGGCCATTCTCAACACAACAATTAAAGCTCACCTACTACATAAATACATACAAGGTCTCTCCTTCACTCAAAAAACTCTCTGATTTCTGATATTTCACCAATTCACTGTATATGAAAACTAGATGCTCTCATTAAAACACTGATACCATTGGGCAAGGTTACCTTCCAATGTAGCCTACAGATATTACACCTTGACTCCTGAATAGTGGTCACAGCTTTAATTTTTCCTTTCCAAACTTAGATAGAGAACCCCTTTTCTTTTTTTCTTTAATGTATGTAAGTCTGAAAATTTTTATAAAAACCACTCAAATTACATAAATAGTACAAATAAAGTACATTTGAAAGTATAAGTTAAATCTTTAAGTATATGTTGCAATTCTCAGCATTCAGATGTATGTATCCATATCTCCTGAAACTTTCCCTGCCCAGCTCTCAGCCTAGCACGGTGTTTGAGGAATCCCCTGGAGTGCTCCAAGAAAGCATATAAAATAAATTAAGTCTGAGTTTCCACATTGCCTGGTAAGAATCCATGGCTTCAAAAGGGGATAAATCTAAGTGTCCTAGGCTCTGTGTTCTCTCTCTCTCTCCGTATTTTCATTCTGAAAACCTTTCAACTCACTTCACAGTTGCTTCTCATTTTCTGCTCATTAGAGGCACCTTCTTCTCTACCAAGCCCCACTAACACAGAAACCAGTATCTCTTCTCCAGCCCTCCATATAAACTTTATAGACTCACACATTTACCAACACAAGCTCTCTGAACACCACCTTCTATGTCCCTCATATAAACTTTGATTCCTAATCTTAGTGGAGATATCACTTTTGTTTCAATGAAAATCAAGATTTATGCTTGAGGAATATGTTTAAGAACATATTTCCTATTAAGAAACAATCCTTCAATTACTATTCCCTGAGTGTTACTATAAACAATGTTTATTGAATTTGCTTACAGTCTTTTTTCTGTATCTATGAGAAAAATAATAAGTTGTCTCTTTTTTGTGTGTGATTTTTTATTGTGGTAAAATATACATTACATACAATTGACCATTTTAGGGCTTCCCTGGTGGCGCAGTGGTTGGGAGTCCGCCTGCCGATGCAGGGGACACGGGTTCGTGCCCCGGTCCGGGAGGATCCCACATGCCGCGGAGCGGCTGGGCCCGTGAGCCATGGCCGCTGGGCCTGCGCGTCCGGAGCCTGTGCTCCGCAGCGGGAGAGGCCACAGCGGTGAGAGGCCCGCGTACCGCAAAAAAAAAAAAAAAAAAAAAAAAAAAAAGGGGATAAATCTAAGTGTCCTAGGCTCTGTGTTCTCTCTCTCTCTCCGTATTTTCATTCTGAAAACCTTTCAACTCACTTCACAGTTGCTTCTCATTTTCTGCTCATTAGAGGCACCTTCTTCTCTACCAAGCCCCACTAACACAGAAACCAGTATCTCTTCTCCAGCCCTCCATATAAACTTTATAGACTCACACATTTACCAACACAAGCTCTCTGAACACCACCTTCTATGTCCCTCATATAAACTTTGATTCCTAATCTTAGTGGAGATATCACTTTTGTTTCAATGAAAATCAAGATTTATGCTTGAGGAATATGTTTAAGAACATATTTCCTATTAAGAAACAATCCTTCAATTACTATTCCCTGAGTGTTACTATAAACAATGTTTATTGAATTTGCTTACAGTCTTTTTTCTGTATCTATGAGAAAAATAATAAGTTGTCTCTTTTTTGTGTGTGATTTTTTATTGTGGTAAAATATACATTACATACAATTGACCATTTTAACCATTTTTAAGTGCACATTCAGTGGCATTAAAAACATTCACATTATTGTGATACCACCACCACCATGCATCTCCAGAAGTTCTTCATCTTCCCCAGCTGAAACTCTGTACCTACTAAACAGTAATATCCCATTCCCTTATCCTTCCAGACCCTGAAAACCATCATTATACTTCCTGTCTCTAGAATTTGACTACATTATATACCTCATATGAGTGTATAAGTGGGATTATACAATATCTGTCCTTTTATGAAAGGCTAATTTTACTTAGTATAATGTCTCAAAAGTTCATCCATGTTGTAGCATATGTCTGAATTCCCTTCCTTTTCTAAGACTGAATAATATTCCACTGTATGCATATATCACATTTTTTAAATGTCATTAATCCACTGATGGACACTTGGTGTCTTCCAACTTTTAGCTGTCATGAAAATATGAGTACAAATATCTGTTTAAGTTTCTAACTTTATTTCTTCGGGGAACATACATGGAAGTAGAATTACTGGATCACATGGAAATTCTAGGTTACTTTTTTGAGAAATTGCCATCAGTGGCAATTCCACAGTGGCTACAGCATTTTACATTCCCTCCAACAATGGCAAAGATTTCAATATCTCAACAACATTACCAACACTTATTTTCTTTTTCTGTTCTTTTCAATTTTGTTTTTGCTTTTGTTTTTTGTATCCTGATGAGTGTAAAATATACCTCATTGTGGTTTTGAAGATGTCTTTCTTTAAATCTACTATTATGATGTATAATAGTAATGGATTTACTAACAGTAAAACAACCTTGAACTGCTGGAGTAAATTCCACCTTATCATGGTTAAAGACTTTTTATGTGGTATTAGGTATTAGATCCTGTTTAATAATGTTTTATGTACAAATTTTATATTCCTTTAACTATGTTTTGGCTGAAAATTGAATTCAGCCACTGCAGTTGAGGTAAAGAGATGTTTCTGGAGGGCAAATGGCAGGAAAAATAAGCAAAACAAGAAGAATCAAATCTTTTCTCTCATCTGTTTACACCTAGTTTCTCCCTCATCTCCCTATTGATATAACCACATAAGAAACCATCTCAGGCAACATCCCAGCCCCAGTGTCACAGAATAGAGTATAGAAGCTTGGTTTGGAAAGCCTTTTCTTAAATTATATATTTATTTTGCTAAGTTGCTTAATATTAATTATACTTAATCATAAAGGTTATTCTTAGTATCTGTATTTCTTCTCTAAATTATCAATGTGCTCTAATTGCAGTAAAAATAATATTTACATGTCTGGTGGGAGGTGAGGAGGCAGTAGACTTCACAGTACTGAAGTGAAAAACCTGAATTTTACAAAGTTTACACTCAATAATATCTTATTAGTTGTTCATTACCTTCATTGGCACTGAAAACTTTATTCAAATTATTTTGACGGGGTTTTTTTGAGACTTTTTTTTATTGTATGTTCAAATACATTCCTATTATTTCACAGCTATTATATTGAAAAAAGAAGACTGCTCTGCTTGAAGAAATAATGATGTTACAATTTACTTCATGGAGCAAAAAAAGAAATAGCCTGCTTTTATCAACTGCAGATGTCCTATCTATTTTCCTTTTGATGCTATTTCTTTTACTAAGCAATTTTCATTTAATTCCTTATAAAATCAGTTTTCTTCCATTCCCTTATTGAAGGTCAAAATGTTTACCTGAATTTCTCACAAATTTTAAATAGCAGCTCAATTTTAGTCATTTTCAGTGGGCAGAGTAAAGAATACTGTGAAAAATCTTCAACTATGGATATTTAGAGTTAAATTATACTCTAACTGTAATTTAACAGGTTTTAGCCTTTTGGCACGACTTAACCTGTATAAAAACAATTCTTCATATTGTCCTTATGGCTGTGGCATTTCTGATTCTATTCTAGTATTCCAAAAATTACATCTACATTATCAAAGGTAAAAATTAAAAGATACTCGGTTTTTCTCCAGGAGTAAAAACACCCCAACATTTTGCATTTTTCTTAATTAAAATAGCCTAAAATAACAAAATAATAAACACACACAAATATACAAGGCATGTGAATCATACTTAGTCTTACATTTAAGGAAAATATTCAGGTTAAAATTACCTTATTTTCAAGTTTCTTATATGCCAATACGGCTGTACAAATAACTACTTTATAATGAGTGTCAATTACAATTGTCAGACACACAGAATGATTAACCTAAAGGATTCACCTGAGAGTTTAATGAAAGCAGAGTTTAAGGAGCTGTGTACAGGTTTAAAGAACCTCAAGGGTTTGATGAAACACTCAGGTGTCAGCTACAGTAAGAAGCCATTACACCCATAGTCCTGAAGGGGAAAGGGGAGAAAATGGTGTTACCCAGACTTCACGGCTCCAAGGAAAAGTGACCATCTGACATAAACTGAAACTGCAGAATACAGTCATTGCTAGAATGACGGTAATGCAGGGAGCAAGAAGGGGAATACATATCTAATATGTTTCTCTATTTGTCTTTTAATATCCTGTTGAGGCTTATCTACATGTTGAACCCAGGGAAAATCAGAGGGAAAGAAAACCTACCTTGGTGATGTGATATGTAGTGATCCGATTCAAACCTAAGTACTTTATTTTGGGGGATGATAATGTAAATGGTATTGCGTTTTTAAATCAAAGTCCACTTGTTCATTGTTAGTATATAGGAGAGTGATTACCTTGATTTAAATAGCCCTTCAAAGCTAAGCATTTACTATTGTATTATATAATAAAGCCACCTCAAAACAAAAAATAATAAAGCCACCTGGACCAGAATCTAGCATATAGGAATACTATGAAACAATGTAAATGAGTGAGGTTCAGCTACCAGCAACAGTAATGAATAAATCTCACAAACAATACTGAATGAAGAAAGCAACACAAAAAATCGTATACTGTATGATACATTTACATAAATTTCAAACCCAGGCAAAATTAGCACATAATGTTAAAAAGTGAAGAGTATGCTTACCTCTTGGAAAGATACTTTAGAGAGAACCTAGTTGCACATGTGGGGCACCCTCTGAGATATGAATATTCTGTTTGTTCATTTAGGTGGTGAAAGCAAGTTTGTATCTATATATGATACATGTAATTTAACATATGTATATTATATACATTTTAAAGAGGAATTCCATTTGATTTTATTCAACATTTCTGATATTTTTTAGTATAAGGGATTTTCAGCATATTTACCCATGGCATTTACCCATTTGATACGATGATATAGACCTTAAAAGCAATGCATTTTTATTATAGCCCAGAAGGAAAATTCCTTCATATGTTCATCCCCAGCTCTCTTTCTCTCCGTCTTTCTGTCTCTTTCCACCCTTCTCTCTGTATCTCTCTTTTACACACACACACACACACACACACACACACTCAACAATTTCTTGTTTATTCCCTTCCAATAAAGGATTATTTTTCCTCATCTTTGCTTATTGTAAAATGTAAATTCTCTTTCAAGATAGGAGTGAAAAGAACCGGTTGCTTGAGGGAGTAATTATAGTAAAAGAAATCTCAATTTTGCAGTGAGGTAATTTATAATCTTAATTAACTCACATTTTCATAATGTTTCTACTGATTTCTTCTGGACTCTTAGGAGCATAACATAATAGTATTTCTAATTCACTTGCACACCTGCATTTAATAAAAATATAATATACCTCTCCTTATATCACTAGGTAAATAGTCATGTTTGATTTTTATTTCAATGCACTACACTTTTCCAGGTAAAAATTGATGAAATGGGCTTGTTTGTTTCAATTATCCTGATATGCACTAAATTGAAGCAACGTTTGATTTTTTTCATGCTGGCTTTTCGTTTACTTTTAAAAACACAAAACATGGAATGGGGAAATGTATTCTTGAGATGTTATTCAGAATAATTTAGCAAACACAGAATATTATTTTATGCTTATAAGGCACTACAAACACATGTAAATTCATTTTTAACATATCATAACGCAGTTCAATCGCTGCAGTTAGAACTAGGAAGGGGATAGAGAAAAGAAACAGCAAACAATTTAAAGTGTTAAATGACACACAAAATCACAGAGGCTTTTAAAAAGCATGATTCTCTCCGTGCCTGAATCTCTGGGGTAGGTTAACTTACCTACCCCAGGAAAACAAATTTTTAGAAGCATAAAAACTGCTGGTTTTACTGAAAATTTTTTTATGGGCCAGAATTTTTTATGTGATTTCCTCCCGTCTCCACCCCCAACCTGCCACAAATGTTTGAGGTTAATATGTGCTATCCTCTGTTCATGGAAAGGCAACCAAGACATCAAAGTATAAATTTTAAGTATGGCAGCACCAAGTCTGTTAGCTGGAATTCCAACCTCAGTATATTTTATCTTGAACCCATGGTTTTTTTTTTTTTTTTTTGGTAAGCTATTAACAAATTCCCAATTTGTCCAGATTTCTGTCTTTGTCTGAAATTTGAAAGAGGTTAATGACAGTGGCTTGCTTACCTCAAATTCCTTGAGAGCTCAGGAACGGCGCAGCATCCTCAAGAGGGAACGGAGAACCTGACACCTGATGGAGGCCATTGCCTCAGGCCTGAGACCTGACGGACAGCGGATGAAAAGCAGCTGATGGAGCCAAGGCCGGGAGGGGCCTGCCAGCACGGCCTCCTCTGCCCCCCACCCCCCCCCCCCCCCGCCAGCAAGTCCCTCTAAAAAGCGTCCTTGTTCTTCGTGGCAGCATGTTTCTTTCACTGTGTCTGGTGCGGAGAGAGGCAGCTGGGAACCTCCGCGGCCCTGCCTACGAAAGAGCGCTGAGCGCCCCTCACGCGGTAGTGGTCTCTGGCCCTGGGCTCACCCGGGCTTGCAGCGCTGCGGGGCGGGGCCCGGGTCAGCTCCGCTCCCGCCCTTCAGGCCCCACAATCCCCCGGGTCTGCGTGAAGGCTGCGCTGCCGGTCTCAGCAGCGTGGGAATTGCCGGAGGAGGTCATGGCGGGACGTGACCGCAGGTCCCCCAGGGAACTGGCCGGGGCTGTGGAAGGCTCCTCACCGCCTCCCTGTCCTTGCAATGTGCGTTCCGCCCACTATTCCCATAGCCAGGGCCTGTTCAGGGTCTAATCCTAGAGAGAGCAGTGTGTGGTAGAGGTGACTGAACCCCGTTAAGGCCTCTATATACGCTGAGATGCTGGCGGGCAGGGGCGGACAGCTGCTAGTCTTGCAGCCGCTGAAGACAAGCCTGGTAAGTTCCTCTGCTGATTTAAGCTGCCACCTACCAACCTGCAGTGGGCTGCCTCTTTTTTAGGCCTCTCGCTGCCCTGGAGGCCAGTTTGTGAAGCAACAGAGTCCCCTCAGCTGTTCTCTCTTTCCGCCGGGGCCCAGGCCATGCAAGTGGGGCAGGCGCCCGCGACCTCCTTTTTACCCTCAGAGCGCGCTCTAGTGGCCTGTGACTGTCAATACAGGTTGTTTCGGTAAAGTTTCCAAAAAAAACCAACAAAATTAAATTTAAAAAAATAAACTTTTTCAAACTGTTACTGTTTTCACAGAAAAAAAATGGAGAAATATCAGTTACTTCAGAAGTGTGAAGAGGCCCAATGAAATAGGGTTAGTGATAAAATATAAATATTAAATTTATGGGTCCTAAAGAAAAAACCAAATAACCAAAAAGCCCTTGCCGTAGGCCTGCTGAGGAAGGATGTGGACACAGGAGTCCCGTTCACTCCCTTGTTCTGCTGCTAACAAGCCCCGTGACTCTGGATGAGATGTTTAACTTCTCTGGCAAAAGCATTTAATGACAGGGTTTTAAAAGCATGATATTAGTTAATATTTGCAACTTAAATTAGTGCCTGCAACAAGATAAGTGCTATATATTGCAGTTATTATTATAATTAGTTTGTTGTCCATATATCCTATAAAGTAGGAGGAAAATAAACCTTGTTCTGTTCAGAAAGAGGAAAAAAAATCATGAAAAAGACCTGAAATCAGGGTTCTTTAATCTATTTGCGCTGCTCTGTGACCTTGGTAAAGGCATAAATTCTCTGAGGCCTGTTCTGTATCTATTTGCAAAGTGTAATTTCAGAGGGACTTTAAGATAATTATATTTAATAATAATATTTTTTAAAAATGAAAGAATTAGAATGTTATTGAATTTCATCTCTAGTATCAATTTGCTAATTTTCTACATGTAAAAAGAAGTTTAAAAATGGAAAAAATAAATGTTTAGTTATCCTATCAGAATGCTATTACACACTCAATTTTCAGTTTCTTTCCTAATTAAACCCTAATTTAATATAAAAGTTAGGGGAGAAATATAATTCTCATTATTTTATAAAATTCAGGAAACAGCCCAGCAGTGATAATCAGTAAATTAATTATACTGGTTGTAATAAAAAGTGATAGTGAATCGTAGCAAAATCATAGATTAAATACAGGCATACCTTGTTTTGTTGTGTTTCACTTTATTCAGATATCGTGTTTTTTACAAATTGAAGGTTTGTGGTAACCTTGTGTAAAGGAAGTCTATTTTTCCAACAACATTATTTTTTAGTCAAGGTATGTATATTGTCTTTTTAGATATAACACTATTGTACAGTTGATAGACTTCTATAGTGTAAACACAGTTTTATATGCACTGGGAAACCAACAACAACAACAAAAATCTGTGACTCGCTTTATTGTGATGGTCTAGAACCAAACCTGCAATATCTCTGAGGTATGCCTGTAATTAAAATCTGCCCATAGAAAAAAATGAAATATCTATAGATACACTAGTAGGAATGATATAAGCTGTTGTTGGTTAGGCAGCTGTAGTCAATTCTCATTTTTGGTAGTAGTTACCTTCTGTAATAGTGCCATAACACTGACATAGTGAATACTGAAACAATTCTCATACAGGAAATACCGGGGGAGGTTCCTGTGAGCCTCAGGTCACAGCATTTTATCAAAGATCAGTACATAACCTGGTTTTATGTATGTTTCTCTTTACAAACACCTTATTTAATACATATTTTTATTCATTAACTTTGAATTAACTTCCAACAGCTCTATAACTCATGTCTGAACAAAACTTATTATAGACATCTATCTTCTCTGTAAGGCACATCACAGCCTTCTTAGGAACTCTAGACAGCACTTCAGCACTATGCTTAGGGACCATTTTAAAAAGTGAAATCATTTAAAAAGAAGCACAAAAATGTAAAAATGTGTCATTTAATCGAGCACCAAAGGGACACTTGTGTACAATGTGAGAACTGAAACAAAAGACAGAGTTCCACCTTGTTCCACCTCACCTGGGAACAGGTGACTCAAATTTTTCAATACTGAGCATTTCTGTGAACAACTGTGAAAGTGCAGTAAGAACTGATTTTGGGGTTACCAAGACATTTTTAACAAGTGGGCAGATTTGTAAATATGGAATCTGCTAATAAAGAGGTTCATCTATATTTTATGACATGTTTCAGGTTCTGACTTCAAAGATGCTGTTTTACCCTTACTTATTTCAGGCAGTTTTGGGAACACTCATAAACATAAAGTTAAGCCATAAACATATAAGCATGACTATAATACATACACATAAAGCTAAGTCCACAAAATACTCATTATCTTTATGAGCCATTTCTGCCCAGGCCTTCAGACTTATTATTTTGCCATTTTACTAGGGTGAGCCGTGATGCTCATCCATGAATTTGTTTTGGTTCACCCCTCTGAATTTCAGGATCTCAAGCTGCTTTCTATAGAATAACCCACCTGAGCTTTGACCACCTCACTTTAGCTGAAGCCATGTGGTGACTTCCCAAAATGCACAGCTTCTTTACAGCTGTTCCATTCAATATTCAGATGGGGGGATTTATATGATACTCATGTAGGCATTCATGCCATAAATTCCCCCCTGTCCCTTATACCTTATATTATTTCCTGCATAATGCACTTGACCTTTCAGATTTACCATTATGAATCTGGAAAATAAACCCATTAGGCAGAGCAATCTGTTCATCCTCTGCCCCCTTCTCTGACCTTGATTATTCTTGTGTATTATTACCCAGGAGAAATAAATACACAAAGAGCCTGTATACACACTGAGAATTTCATAAGTCATTTTAATTATTAAATTTTTGTTATCTTGATTGATAAGGTTAAGTAAAAGACTCTAGTCATCAATATCATTGAAGTGATATCATAAACTTTATGATTAGTTTTGTCTTAAAAAAGAAAAGAAAAAAACAAAAACAACAAAAAAATTTTCATTGAAAAGACCTGAAAGTAATCACCAACTCTATAAAAATAATATTCTTAGTGCCAAGATTATGGTTTCCAAAATGACATTGTAAGAAGAGATGTGCTTACCTCAAGTTACTGAGAATATTGTACTGTCTTAAGTTAGAGAATCTGTATCCCTTTATGTCTTATATTTAGGCCTACAATCCTACTGAAATTGATTTTTTGTGTATGGTGTCAACTAAGGGTCATGGCATATTATGTTCTCATGTCAATATTTAATTGACCATGCACAAGTTAATGAAAACACCAGCAGTCAAAAAGATGTGGTCAACAAGCCAGATCTCTTTTTGTATGACCTATGAGCTAAGAAAAATTTTGCATTTTTAAATTATTGGAAAAAGTAAAAAACAAGGTAATATTTTGCGACATGAAAATTGTATGACAATTTCTTTATTCATTAATACAGTTTTATTAGCGTATAGCCATGCTCTTTTGTGGACATCTTGTCTTTTGATATTTTCAGATGGAATTGAATCGTAATAGAGACGGTGTGATGTGCAAAGCCTAAAATGTTTATTATTTGGCACCTCATAGAAAAAGTTTTGCTGGTTCCTTAGAAAGATTCACTTTACTATTGTGCTGCAGTGTCACCTCTGACAAAAATCAAGTGACCATATACGGTCAGGTATATTTTTCAACTCTCTGAGTGACCCATTATTCTACGTGCCTATCTTTGCACCAAAAATACACTTAGCAAATTACTGTAACTTAATCATATATCTTGTTATATTAAAGTATAATTTCTCCAGTTGTGTTGATGTAGTTATTTTTGGTTCTTCTTTCCATTTTGTATTTTTTATATCAATTTTAGTACAAATGTGTTATTTTTCCACAATATAGCTCCTGGATTTTTACTAGAATTGCATTAAAGTATAGATCAATTTGGGGAGAGTTTGTATATATATATATATATATATATATATATATATATATATATATATATATATATATATATATATATTATATATGTATATAAATGAGACTTCCAACACATGGCCATTAAATATTCTTTATCAAATTAGTTTTCCTTTTCAATTTATCTCAATGTTTAGAAATTTTGGTGTAGATATCTTCCACATCCATAATTATATTAGTCTATCTATTTGATTTTACCCTATTGTGAGAATATGTTAAATAATTTTTTTCTGCTGCTGGAGTAGTTTGGAAATTATTTTGAATTCCCGATGTACACAATATTATTGCCTGCAATATTGACCCTTTTTATTTCCTGACTCCAACACGCATAATTTTAATTTCGTTTCCTTGCCTTTGTTGAAATAACTTTCTAGGCCCAAGACTGAGCTGCTCCTGCCTTGGGTACCACGTCAGCAAAACAAAACTTAGATAACATTTATGTTCCTATAAATGCTTTCCTTGACCAGAAACACAGTATATCCAGTCAGCCCATCCCCAAACACCAAGCCAACTCTGGGCCTTCTCACCTGAGCAAGGCTGACTATGTGGCCCCAGCCAATCAGATATTTTCTATTTGTCTCTTCATTTTTCTTTAGCCTTTATCCTATAATAACTTCATGCCTTCCATCCCATTTTGCAGTGCTTCCAAAGGAGACTGTCCACTTCATGATGTGTTAAGTAAAATTTGTTTGTGTCACCTAAACTGTTTACTTTAATCATTTTTAACAGTTTTTGGAGATAAGAAATGGGATCTGCAGCTGAGTGCCAGTGGCTTGCAAGATAAGACACACAGGCCAGGTGCCACGGAACCCTTTGAGTTCACTGATCCTCTAGACCTTACTGAGGACCTTGGGTAAGTCACTCTTGGATTTGAGTTCTGCTTCCTTTCATGCAACTCTGTGATTCAAAACTTTATTTTAAAAACATATATATCTATATATAGAGAGATACAGATATAGATATTTTTTTCCAGAAAGGTTCTGGGGTAGTTTTATTGGAGTCCGCTGAGTGGCAGCCATTAGGGGACTCACAAAGCTTCGAGGTAAATCCACAGCATAAACAGCTGGGAAATTTGGGAAAATAAGACAAGAGATTCTCACTATTTTGACCACCAAAATTAAAATCTAAATAGTCACAAGTCAGACAGTTAAAATACATTAGGGCTTCTGTCGCTATAAAGAAATCTTCAAGTGAAAGGAGCAATAGATCTATTCTAATGGGAATCTTGGAAGCCAAAGCCACAGAATTGGTGGGCACAGTTGGTAGTGTGCTCTCCACCTGACTGAGAGACTCTTGTGCTAGGATACATTGGTCACAGAATGGGTTAGGTTGATACTTGGTCACCAGCCAATCTCAAGAACATTTCTGTATAATGAAGTACACTGTAAAACACCATGAAATCCCCAAGCCAGTGTCACATCCTTAATTTGGTTCTGAGAGACCCAAGGTTCAATTAAAGAAAGTTTCAAAGAATTGAGTGTGCACTTGCTTATTTTATGTCTAAGAACTGTAGTCCTGGATGCTGTAGGTATCTACAAATATGGTAAAATCTTACTAAGACAATCTAGAATTATAGTGGCCATTATGGGAATGTTCCAATTAGATGAAATCATTCATTTGAGAAGTTTACTTGAAAGCAGGAGTTCCCAAATCAAACAAACAAATGGGATACCTATTTTAATTGGCATGCAGCAGTCTTCAAATGGCTTCAAGATTCCAAATAGCTTCTTTGAAAGATTCCTTACAAAAAGCTAATAAACATTAAAGATATAAAAGATACCTAAACCAAAAGATTATAAGACCGACTTGATGCTTACTACACCACCTGTATCCTCTTTTACTTGAATACTCATTCTACTGATTCTTTATCTGAATTGCCTTTCCACTCTGAAGAGACCACAAGACCATAAACAAAAGTTCACCAAGTTAGTGGTCTTACAACTGCAGTAGCTCCAAGACCAGAAACCTAAAGCAACACCTGGGCCTCCCCCACTGCACTTTCTTAGGTGTCCTTCATCAAAATACTGGTCCGGAAAATGGTGTCTCATTTGCAATCAACTGAGACACTAGAAAAAGATTGTCCTTGAAGATTTTGTGCAAATTCTTCCACACCAACTTGAATGCCCCTGTATCTACCCTTTCTGGAGATCCCCATATGGGCCGCTCCCAGGGTAGATGAGATCCCAAGGAACTCTTCAATAAACTACCAGTTATTCCCTTAAACAGCCTCGGGGAAACTAAAATTAAAATTAATGGAAAACTTTGATAAATTCTGAAAGATACTGGAGCTACACTCTTTTCTTTAAACCTACTTGCTCCAGAACCTGCAGATGGGATCCTGGGAATACTGGCAGAAGCCAGTAAAGGATGAGAATTTTTAATAGAATCAGCTCTCCTGGATCGCTGCAGTGCCTGGTCGAGAAAGGAAGGTAAAATTTCATTTGTTCATTGCATTCCAAATCCAGACTCTTGTGAATCTGGTTTTGGGCTGCCTATTGGTTATCAATCCATAAATTACTTTCCCAAGGACAGCTATTGCCTTCTTGTTTGTCTCCTTTTATGTCCTGAGAACTTGCCTTGGCTTTCCGCTTGCATGGGGCACTCAGGTTGTTGGTTCTTGTGTACACAGGTAGCTCAGCCCTCAGGTTGGGGGCCCAAAAATATGGTCAGACAGAAAAGTGGGCTGTATTCTGTTTGTGGCTAGGTTCTTACTATCTGTTGCCAGCTCTTAGTGGAGTCGTCTAAGTCCTTCTTTCTTTTGGGTATCTTTGAGAGTGTCTCTGGGTCTTGGGAGGGATGGCATCTTTTCCACCCTCTTACAGTAAACCTTCCAACCATGGGGTCGTTCAATACTGCCAAAAATAGCCTCATAGAAACCTTGTTTTTAGGTTTTCTTCTCTAACCTAAGTGAAACTACATACCCAGAGGGAAGGAAAAACATTTGAAAGACAAACAGCTTTAAATCGATAACATAGGAATCATGTAATTTTAGTCAGCAAACTGAAAGTTAGATAACTTTTATGTTCCTGTAAATGCTTCCCTTGACCAGAAATGTAGTCTATCCAGTCAGCCCAACCCCAAACACCAGGTCAACTCTGTGCTTTCTCATCCAAACCAGATTGACTATTTGGCCCCAGACAATCAGATATTTTCTATTTGTCTCTTCTTTGTTTTTTTTTGTTTTTTTTTTTTAGCTGAAAATCTTTTTTTTTTTTTAACATCTTTATTGGAGTATAATTGCTTTACAATGGTGTGTTAGTTTCTGCTTTATAACAAAGTGAATCAGCTATACATATACATATATCCCCATATCTCTTCCCTCTTGCATCTCCCTCCCTCCCACCCTCCCTATCCCACCCCTCTAGGTGGTTACAAAGCCCGGAGCTGATCTCCCTGTGCTATGTGGCTGCTTCCCACTAGCTATCGGTTTCACATTTGGTAGTGTATGTATGTACATGCCACTCTCTCACTTCTTCCTTGTTCTTTAACCTTTATCCTACAAAAGCTTCCTGCCTTCCACCCCACTTTGCAGTTCTCCAAAAGAACATTGTCCATGTCAAGAAGTGTTAAAGTTTGTTTGTATCACCTAAATTATTTTCTTTAATCATTTTTAACACTTGATTATTCTAACTAATGTCTCCAGGACATCATGGATATAGTGAGTATCCCTTTCTCATTCCTAATAAAGCTTTCAATATCTTGATATTTGTTTTGCTGTAGAGATCATTTATGCAATTGAGAGGTATCGTTTCTATTCGTGTCTTTCTAGGAGCTTTCATCATAAATTGATGTTGATTTTAATATTATATTTCATCTATTTCTATTTCATATATTTCATCTATTGCTATGCTCGTATGATTTTTCTCCTTTTTTACCTTAATGTTGTGATTTATGTTTTTAAATATCACATACATTTCATGCAAACTAACTTAACTAAACAAAAAAACCAAACTTATAAAATAGTCAAGTAGGGCTTCCCTGGTGGCACAGTGGTTGAGAGTCCGCCTGCCGATGCAGGGGACACGGGTTCGTGCCCCGGTCGAGGAAGATCCCACATGCCGTGCAGCGGCTAGGCCCATGAGCCATGGCTGCTGAGCCTGCGCATCCGGAGCCTGTGCTCTGCAACGGGAGAGGCCACAACAGTGAGAGGCCCGCGTATCGCAAAAAAAAAAAGAAAAAAACATAGTCAAGTAAATGAGTGAAGAGAAATCTCTTAGATACTTCTAACCATTGGTACCTCATTGCATTACACCATAGGAATAGTTTCCTGAGAAGATAGGAAGATACCTAAGTTTCAATATATACTCATTTTAGGTCTACCAAAGGGAATACCCAACCTATGTGGCTAGATCTATCTCTTTCTCTTGAGTACTAAATATCACTTTTGCCATATTAGAGGGATGGAACTGGAAGCCCCACCCATCAACCTCCAGGAGGGGGAAGGGGGAAGGGGACTGGAGATTCAAGTCTATAAACACTCTGGACTGACTGAAATTCAGAGAGCTTCTGGATTGGTGGACACATCAAAGTACTACCCCTGTACCTCACCCTATGCAGCTCTTCAATTAGCTGTTCCTGAGTTGTATCCTTTGCAATAAAATGGTAAACAGAAGTAAAGTGTTTCCTGAGTTCTCTGAGTCATTCTAGCAAATTATCGAGCCTGAGGAGGGAGTTGTGGGAACAGCTGAATTTATAGCCAGTCAGTCAAAATACGGATGGTCCCTGGGACTTACCGTTGTAGTCTGAAGTGGGGCAGTTTTTGGGGACTGAATCCGTACCCTGTGGAGTCTGTGCTAACTCCAGATATTGTCAGAATTGAATGCAGTTGTTGGATATCCCATTGTTGTCACAGAATCGAGAGTTAGCATGAAAAACCCACACAATGTGGTGTCAGAAGTGGTGTCAAGAAAAAAGACACCTCAGTATTAAATAATAATTAGCTTTACTGTTTTTTTTAATTTCACTGTAAATGCATAACTGACAAAAGAGTTTTTAATATTTTGAGAAATTTTTTAAAGGTTATTGAACAATCATAATTTTTCTCTGGTGACTATTAATCTAGCTTTGTATGGTTTCAGCTTGCATAGTCATGTTTATATTCTGCCACTACCATGCAAAGTAAGGACAACCTATATAAAGTTTGTTTAGGTTTTTTATTTGTTTGTCTTTGCCCTTTTATAGCAAGGCAATAAGCCTTAGTGCACATGTGATTTGGATGAAAAAAGAGTATACAAAGAAGAAGCAAAAGTAAAATCTGAAGCTTCTTAGACATTCCTCAGTATTTTATTATTCCAGCTATAATGGAGAAAGAGGAAAGAAAATGTCATTCCCATCTTGTGCTGAGAATTAGTCCCTGAAACCCTGGGCTCTGGTTTTATTCTAAGTTTCCTTTTTGGTCTTGAGGGACCTAGCATTTAACTAGTATTTCAGTTTATAAGTGAATAGCTGAACAATACAAATGTTCCTTCTAAAACTATGTTAATTATCAAATAAAGAACTAATTGCATATAATCAGTGGAACAAACCCAGTGTGTCCTATCAGATAATTAGTGCGAGATCTAGTAAAAGTATTTCCAAGTTTTAACCAAATCTATTATTATGAGCAGACAACTTGAAATATATTCCTGGGGGGGGGGCAGGTAGGTACTCCAGAAATTGCATAAAAATTGCTATGTCATTTAAATAGATTAATATGCTTAAATACCCCCTACCCCATTAACTACTGAAGAGCTGCAGTAGTCTAGAAAATAATTGTGCATATGTTTAAATTAATAAAAATTCACATATAATAAAATAGAGATATTGTTTTCAGTCCTTATACAGTAATTAACATTTCATATCATATATGATTCCAGGACATAGTCAAATAGTCAAATTGTCTCTTCAAGGACAATGATAGTATCAAAGTCTTTATGACATCATATTCAGTGTCTAGTATAAAATAATAAAATAAAATAGAAATAAATAAAACATAATAAATATACATGAAAAGAAACATGAATTATAGCCCAGTCAATGGAAAAAATGGCAAAAAACACAACCTAAATGACTCAGATAATGAAGTTAGCATAAAATGCAGTAAGCTAGTTATAATATATTTTTTTTAATGTAGAAGAAAATACGGTCATAAGGAAAGAATAGATTGGGAATCTCAGTAGAAAAATAAACACTTAGAAAATTAACATTTTTATAAATGAAAGTTACAATATATGAAATGAAAAATTCACTGGATAGACTTAGCAGATTGTATATGATAGAAGATAAGGCCATTAAACTTAAAGATAGAAAAAATTAAATTATTGAGCTGAAGACCAGAAAGAAAAATTTTGACAAAAAAGAAAAAAGAGCCTCATTGTTAAGTGGGCAGTATCAACCTGTCTAATATACATGGAATTTGAATACCACAAGGAGATGACAGAGAATGCAGAAGAAAAAAAGTATTTGAAGTAATAATGATGCACAAGTTTCCAAATTGATTAATACAAGCTTACTGATCGCAGAACTTAGTGAACTTCAAGCAAAATACATACAAAGAAAACCATACCTAAGCACAACATAGTCAAACTGCTCAAAACTAAAAACGAAGAGTAAATCTTAAAATGCTCAGATGATAAAACAAATTACACACAAAAAACCCAAAAATATGCATGATGACTGGCATCTCGTCAGAAGCAATGAAGACAAGAAGTCAGTTGAAAAACAGCTTTAAAGCACTAAAATAAAAATAAATATCAAACAATTCTGTATTCCTGAGAGTACACCTTAAATATGAAGGTGACATAAAGATATTTCTAAATAAGTAACAACTGAGAGAATTTGTTGCCAGCTGCTTAAACATTGGTCTGGTTGTCAGCTCTCCTCACACATCTGACACTCTATCTTAGACCTGCCCATCATAACAATTCGTATGAAAACTTATTCTGCTTAAAGCAAAGTTTCATCCCCTTTCAGACAATAGTTACTGAGACAACTACAAATACTGAGCGTGAAAGGAAGAAATGTGTGAGCATAATGGAAACTAGGCCATGCCTTAGAACTCTGACTGATTTACTTGGGAGATAAGAGTGTTCAGATGTGTAATGCTTATTAGTTAAGATTAAGGCTGGCTGTCTTAAGGCTTAACCTGTGCTGCAGTCTTTCATGCCAACTTTGATCCATTTGGAGATGATAGTAAAAGTTCTATAAATTGTTTGGAGTGTTTGGAGTGAGTTCTGCTTGCTACAGTGGAGCTTTAGTCCTCTTGAAGTGATTTCCTTTAGGTCAGGTTTACGTAGGAAAACTTAGAAGAGACATTGAAAACTTAGAAGAGGTTTGAAGGATCTTCCTGTTCTGGAAAGGAATTACAATATTAATGAAGGTCAACCATCAGAGACTGACAAAATGACCCAAAGAAAGCCAGCTAAATTCTTGCAGTCAGCACACCCCTCAAAAACAACCTTGTCTCTTGTATTGAAACGGGGTGAAAAAAATTTAGGGGATGTAATCTTGATAATGGAATATTGGATACCCCATGTGAAAGTGCACACCTCAACAAAGATTGAGCCTGCGTTAGAGGACTCAAACCTGCTGAGTTAAAGAGTTCCCAAGCCTCAAATAGACTGACCTCACTGCATGATATAGAGCATTGTGTGGGCTGAAAGTGTCAGAAAATGGTCTGGTTGATCTGTGAGCTTCTGCCACACAAGTAACAACTGAATATATAACCAAAGCCTTGTTTAATGGCGTGGAGCAATTCTCTCCCTTCATGCCACCTGATTCCTTCCTCCCTCTCTACCTGTATAACCTCTTATCATTTTTGTCCTCATTATTCTGCTTCTTGAGTATTCCTTTGGAGAATTAGCTCTTCAATTGATGCTAAATGAAGTAAATTTAATTTCCCTGCTTGGTTCATGAACATGGGATTCAAACTTAGTCCCTCAGACTCTGCCTTTTGATATTTAACTCATGAGGAATAATGTAAGAATAAGTTGTTATGCTATTTATCCTGCAAACTGTTCAAGGACATTTCCATTAATTCTCAGTAATTAGGTCACATCTTAGATTTCATGTCCTTGTTCCCAATCTGAGACTTGAATATTCAGCTTTACTCTGAAATCTCTAGTCTTCTCTTGGTCTTTTCTGTGGCTTCTGAAATTAGCCAGAGTTAGTGTCTTTCCTTATAATCAGAGCTAACTGAAACAAAATTCTTACCATCACGTTTTTCAAAGCAAAACTTGTTTAATGACATAACCTAAAATATAATGATGTGCTAACATCAAATTATCTAATTATTCATAATTACTCGTTCTGTATGGTATATTGTTTCATGAAAATAACAATTTGCCAAAATTATACAGTCTGAATAAAATTCTATTTCTTACACTCATTTTTTGTCCTTTCCTATAAGAATATATTACATCATCATGAAACAAATTCTTTTTTTTTTTTACAACTTTATTGGAGTATAATTGCTTCACAATGGTGTATTAGTTTCTGCTTTATAACAAAGTGAATCAGTTATACATATACATCTGTTACCATATTCCTTCCCTCTTGTGCCTCCCTCCCTCCCACCCTCCCTATCCCTCCCCTCCAGTCGGTCACAAAGCACTGAGCAGATCTCCCTGTGCTATGCGGCTGCTTCCCACTAGCTATCTACCTTACGTTTGGTAGTGTATATATGTCCGTGCCTCTCTCTCGCTTTGTCACAGCTTACCCTTCCCCCTCCCTCAAATTCTTAATAGAAGGTGATTGATTCAATATTTACACTTTAAGAAAAGCATTAAAATTAACTCTGAAATAGCAGTGTGTTACAATTATATCATCGTCACAGTGGTACAAAGGAGATATACAATGTATTTTCAGAAGTAGAAAGTCCTGGGTTTGACTAACAACTAACCCACTCACTTACTATGTAACATTAGTCATTGAAATTAGGGTCCCAAATTTCTCAGCTACTAAAATGGGTAATTACAAGACTTACCCTTGTAGGATTATCATGTGAATTTTGTGAAAATTAAAATTATGTATTTAAAGAGCACCTTCTTTGATGCCTAGGCAATCATGAATAGACACTATAGGTTGACTGCTTTTATTAAGAAGATAGGGCATTCCCCTTAACATCTCCATGTCATATGGACAGTGTGATTGATATCAACTTTATTACAATAAAATATACATGGAAAATGCAAACACCATGAGGTTGAGGCTACAAAATGAAACAACAGAAAATTGCTTACCAATTGTAGTTCCCTCATAGTCTACTCAATTTATACCACTCTTAATATTGAAATTAATTATAGATCTTCCTATTTCTCACTTTTTACTAACCCTGGGAATATGTGATATGATTAAATAAATTCCTTCCCTCACAAACTTTTCCTCTTGCTCCAGAGACAGTATGATTACTAAAAGTAGTCATTAGTGACTTTGGGTATATATTTGGTGAAATGCTGATTATGAAAACCATATGACCCCTAACATTAGTCACTTGGTTGCTATAGATTCTATATTTATATGTGGAGACTCTTCTGAAAAAACAAATGTTTAGGCTCTATTTAAAGCAGAGAAAGTGTTTTTGTTCTTACTTTGTTTTTGTTATTTTTTAAAAAATATTTATAACCATAGAAGAAAGTCAAGTTTCTCATTAATACAATATTATACATTAATACAGTTGATTCAGAGGTTGACTGCTATTACATATATTACAAGATAATGACATCAAAAGTGCTAAAATTCTCAAGGAATATAGTTTTTATTTTGAAATAAATAAAATTTATTTTTAGTGTTTTAGTATGAATATTTATATTTGTTTTTAACTGATGACTCGTAACTGAATATATATTTTATGAAACCTAGTTTATTTTGTTTACTTTTTAGAAATACTTCTTAAACATGTTATAAAATAATATAAAATGTTTCACAATAAATTCCATATGTTTGATATGTCAGCGTTATTCTGTTTTATATGATAGCATTCCTGCTTAATATAACAATACCGTATTATCTTCATTCTACAAACAGCAAATATTAGCAGGAGGATTAAGTAATTTTCCAAAGGCAGAAAAGGGGGTCAATGTCAGCAATCGGATTAGAGCTAAGTACGCTTTGATTCCCAAGACTAGCCTAAGAGATTAAAAATGCCTCTTTCGGTCTGACTTCAATAATTAGTTAGAAGTTAGGTTTTTCAATTGAAACCTTAAAACCTGATGTTCTATTCATTTTAAGAAATACTAAGAATTCACTAAATATTCAGAAAACCAAATGGGAATTTTGAAAGATAAGTTAATGTTTTCATCCGTTTAAATATTTTATATCTGTATTTGCCTTTTCTCTACTTTTACTTTATCAACAAATCTTACATCCATCATCAAAATATTTTCTGAATAGTTTCACTTCACTCTTCTTCATGTTACCATCTTCACCCAAGCTTACATGCATCACTTACATATGACCTAACCTTCACTTTTGCCCCATTTAACAACAGCATGGGCTTTTCAAAAATTGTGCAAATTTCTACCATTTTAGAGCTTGAAACACTCTTAATTCTTCCCAGAGCAATTTGAATACTCTCACTTCAGGATTTATACTTGTGTCCTATTTAAATTGAACTACTTCAGACTTAGCTGATGATTCTTTATTAACCCAGTGCCACCCTGAAATGCCATCTATTTAGAGAGACTTTCCACATTCATTCAATATCATTAGCATGCTTATTCACTTCCATCCTGTGTTCCTGCTTTACTTGCCTCATAATTTATCACTATGTGAAATAACTGGTGTGTTTATTTCCTTGTTGATTCCTGTGCCCTCCATTCACACAGCAGAGCCAGAAATCAGGAGTCATACTTGTATTCTCCACCTGCACGTGTCTCCAGTATGTAGATGAGTATCTGAGAAACATAATTATCCAAATAAATATTTTGATGAAACTATAGATACAATCTGAGAAACACTAAGAAAATATATATTTTGTCCACAGAAAAGTGTTTTCTATTATGAGCATTAATCTCACTTTTATTTATTTTATACCATCCTTGACTATCTTTTAAAATATTTAATGTTACATTAGAGAAACTGAGAGAAAAAAATTAATTGATACCACAAGGAAAAATATATCAGCATATAAATTTAATCTTTATTTTTTGAAATTAAATACCAAATCTGATAATCAGGCATATTTAAATAATGAAAAAGATAAGTTGTCTTCTACATCTCTGCTCTGGTGAACACATTTAAATTCTAAATGGTGCTTTTACTCGACACATAGAAATATTTTTTTAAATAAAGTGTGAAGAAAGCTAGATGTCATATATATTGAGGAAATACTGAGTAATAAGACACCACCGTTTTCTGACCAAAGCATGGTCACAAAAGATTATGATTATAAGCTTCTTTAGAACTAAGTTCTTTCACAATGCTATGGATTGTATAAGAGGTCAATATATATTTGACAAGTGAAATGCTTTATAATTCCCCCAAACACTTGTAGTTTCTTTGGAAGGAAACTTTGAAGTACTGAGAAAATTGAAGATATTAGTTAACACTTGGTTATTGTATGTATTAATCAAATATTTATTATTCTGAGATATGTAGTTAGTATGTTTTATTAAGTAAAAGTAGTGTACTATGATGTAATATGGAAAATATATAATAATATTTCCACTCCCAAATTCAATACCAAAATAATCACAGTATTCAACTTTATAACAGATTATTAAGTAATCTGTTGGATTATTAAGTAATAAGTTGTTTGGAACAAAGAAAATTTTCCTAGACTCTAAAGTCATGTTTCCGTAAGGAAAAGAAAAAAAAAAAAAAAAAACAGATTGCCAATTTTCTTCTTTCATTTCTACCTGTATAACTAACTGAAATATTAATTGGTTTCCTATTCTTATTTTAGAAGAGTTTTATATTAAATTTCAATAATAAACATTTTAGAGAGTAATTTTGAAATATCAAGGAGATATACATATATATACCACAGAGAGTCTAAAATTTATTTTTACCTCAGAAAATATAAATTTAGTGTGATGTTTCTACATAGGTAACCTCAAAATTGTCTAAGTTAATCATTACCAAAGGCGTATTTAAAACCCACCAGGGATTTTAAAATAAAATGTTATTTTAGCAACTATATAGTTCCTTCTAAATGTTTTCTCCCCCTTTGCTCATTTCTTTCAAACGTGTTTTTAAATTAAGTCATCTTTCTGGACATTTAAATATCTATTTATATTTCCAATTATATATCAAGTAGATTCAGCAGAGAGACTGATAGTTGCCAACTTGAGAAATTAAATTTCTGCTTCCACGAAACTGCAGACAAAAATGACGTTGTCTGTCTTTTCAGTCACAAAAATAGCTGATTCTTTGAGGGAAAACAAAAGGAAACCTTTATTGTACGTTATGTCTTCAAGATATTATTCTAATCCCTGTAAAATGGAAATTACAATACACATTACAGATGATAAAATTATGTTTTAGATGTTAAATAATTTCTCCAAGACTGAAATTTAAACTCATATTATTCTAACTCCAAAGGTTCTATTTTCAGTCAGAGAGCTGCCTGGCTTTTCCTCATTAACACAGTCACAAAAAGAAGACATTTATGAAATTCCCAGTAAGAAAAGGGTAATATAGTGGGCCTTTAGTAACTAGTTATAAGAGATTACTGCCTCATTTCCAGAAAATGGATAGCAAAATCTCTCCCAGGTCCCAAACTGAGTGAGTCCTGTCTAGAACCGTGCTACCTCTGAAAAGTTCAAGATCCTATAAAAAGATTGTCGGAATAAACATTAGGAATGGGTTGACTGGATAAATAAATATTTAAAGAAATGACAAACTGGTTTTCAAACTGTGTTTACCCTTTGCTTCTTGTTTAATTGTAAACCTTTTTTCCATTCTTCCCTAGTTTCCATTGTCATACAATTTTTAGAATAAACTTGTCAGATTCTACCAAAAATCCTGCTAGTGTATTTTTTTTTCCTTTGGGGGAGCAGAGATTGTGTTGCATTTATACATCAATTTGTGAAAAATTAAGGTCACAACAATATTGAATCTTCCAGTTTCTGAACAAGGCATATCTCTCCATTTATTTAGGTCTTTGTGAATTTCTCTTATCTATGCTTTCTAATTTTTAATAAGAAAGTCTTGGCACCTTGTACATATTTTTGTTAAGTTTTTCCTGCATATTTTATTGGCTTTTGACATTGATATAAAATGAATTTTCTTTAGTATAAAAAATAATTGTTTTTTTTATTGATTTGTATTCTATATCCTTGTTACTGTAGTTATTAATTCTAGGAGATTGTTTTTATAGATTCCTTAGGATTTCCCATGTAAACAATCATATCATCTGAAAATAGTTGTACTACTTTCTGAGCTATATGGGTTTTTTAATAGCCTTATTTAATGGTTAGGACTTCTACTACAATAGTGAATAAAGAAATGAGAATGAATGTCCTTGCCTTGTGCTAATATTAAGGGGAAAGTGGTCTACTTTTCACCAATAAGTACAAAGCTAGAGGAGTCCACAGGCAAACATGAATTTTCCTTAGCAGAAAACAAAAATAATTTGGCAAATAATAAAGATATGCAGAGTTCAAAATAATTCATATAAATATAGCACATAATCCTAATTTTATAAAGTAAATATACACTAAGATACTTATTTCAAACACACACACACAAAGGTACAGGAATATAAAAATATATACAAAATTTTCCAATAAGTTATGTATAAGTGACAATATCTGTGTTAATTTTTATTTGATAGTCTATATTCCTGTGTTTTACTCCAATAATCAAGTAAAATATAGATACAGTTATAAAATATAGATTTTAAATGTTTATATGAAGATATTTCCTCTCTAGTCTGCCTTTTTTCCATTCTTCCCCAGACAGATCCAAAAGTGTTTCTACCAAGGTAGTATTTTCTAAAATATCTACATCTAAAACATTTGATATTGTTCCTCCTCATTTTGACAGTACTTCTTATTTCGAAAACAAAATTGTTTATTGCTGGAGCAGAGATGGTTAAACTCCAAGTTTGATGGGTTTCATGGGAGACTATGAATTCTTAGAAAAACTGCAAGATTATATGTGCAGATGGATGCAAATAGTCAATTTCTTTAATTTTTGCCTTTTGGTAAGATTACTGAAGATTAATTATGATTATTATATATTTAATTTTAATTAATTAATTATTAATTAATAAGATTAATTCTTATTGAAGACTCTTCAATAAGATTCTCAAAGATACATTTATACTTGTGTCTGCTCATATGTATAGGTGCACAGACAACTGATTATTTAAATCTAGCCTACTATGTACTCACCATGCACTTACTAAACTAAATGCTTGCTTAAGACTCGTTTACTCACATCTTTGTGAATCTGAAGCGTCTATTTAGAGAATGATTTTTTAAAAAATCAAATAACACATTTTCTACAAAGTCTTCTTTGACTTCCTGTAGTAGAACTCTTTCCTTTTCTGTATTGCAATTGAATGCTTTTCTTTTTTATCCCTAGTTATCAGATTTAAAAAACCCCTTTTCCATCAAATAAATAAAGGTCTGTGCTACAAAGAGTAATATATTTTGTTTTATCAACTTTCTTTAGAGCAAAGTAAATGTCATTTTTAGAACAAAGTAAACTATTTTGTCAAACTTTGATCATATCACAAGAGGTAAAGCAAAGCCTATACAGAAACATATACCTTATCTGATAACATTTATCAAAATACTAGTAAAAATAAAAACTCATATTTTATATTTTAAAACCAGGACATTGAGGGAGTAAGACTATACCCATCTCAATTAAATAGTTGGACACAGGAATAAGGATGCATAGTTAAAGGGAGATAGAAATGAAATATAAGCTATCACTTCTAGATAAAACTCTGGACAATATTTTTAGTATTGTCTTTCTTGTAAAAATAGCTGCATTATGATATTTTAATCTATTTTTGATAAAGTAAGAATAGTGTAATTTTAAAATTTTTAACATGGATTTAACCACAGTTTCAAATAAAGAAAAATATATTTACTTATTTAAAATCTTCTTTTCTCCCTATCATCAGAAGAAAATAACTTCTTTGTCAAAATGTAAAAGTATCTTGTTTCATAAAAAACTCAGTTACAATCTGAAAGCATACCTGGATTGATTTTCTTCACTTATGTGCACAATTAAATAGAATTTTACATAGGAGAAGCCACTGCTACTTTACACATCATACTAAGTATCCGTCCTGTAAGGTTGAGTGTATTTGATTGACCTCTCTGGCAACTTCTCTAAAAGAGTATAAAACATCCAGGAGGGTACCCTATCATGTTAAAATGTACTACTTTAGAAAAATTTTACAAATGGCTGGAATAGTATAAAAGCTTATACATACATATATTTGTCAGAGAATTCAGGGACAGAACAAATCAATCTTTTTAACATTTCAAAATTATTTGCCAAAGCATGGAGAAACAACAGTGTCTTGCCAAAGCTACATTCATTTTGATCCACTTCACAGTAACATTGGAAAGCTGGCCTCATATGAAGTTATTTATTTCTTTATTTATTATTTTTTAAATTGGAGTATCGTTGCTTTACAATGTTGTGTTAGTTTCTGTTGTACAGCAAAGTGAATCAGCCACACGTATACATACATCCCCGCTTCCTTGGATTCCTTCCCATTTAGGTCACCCCAGAGCATTGAGTAGAGTTCCCTGTGCAATACAGTCTGTTCTCATTAGTTATCTAGTTTATACATAGTAGTGTATATATGTCAATCCCAATCTCCCAATCCATCCCATCCCCCCTTCCCCCCTTGGTATCTATACGTTTGTTCTCTACATCTGTGTCTCTACTTCTGCTTTGCAAATAAGTTAATCTATACCATTTTTTCTATATTCTACATATGAGGTTTTAATGGAGCCAAGACATTCAGTTTGCCAGATAAAGAATGTGAAATTAGCAATCATATCATCAGCCACTGTGTTAGATGTAGAGTTCTTTGACTTGACATGATATGATAAATGCTTCTAGGGCTTTTAGTTCTGGTAATAGGGCAAACTAGATGTCTATAGAAACTTTACTTATAGACACCAAAATAATGATAAAAATATTTTTTAAAAGAGAAAGAAAAAAAGGAAGAGAAAAATCTTGCTTAAAATCATAGCTTAGCTTGTGGCAATATAAAAGAAACCCCAGATTTCAGTAATGACCTGAAAGCATGGACTGAAAAAATATATTGAAAACACATATTACAATTTTCTAGAGCTAGAAGACTTACAGGAGAAGAAATGCAACCATCAGTTTTTAGAAATGGACAAATTATTCAAGGAGTATGATCATGAATGACCAATGCACATTAAAGAAGATACCTAACCTCATTAGTAATCAAAAACATACAAATTATAACAAAAATGAGATACCATTTTATGTCCACCATATTTACAAAAATATATTTCAAGTTTAAATCTCTAATTGTGAGGTTTAGAAAAAAATGGGAATTCTCAATATAATGTATTATGATTCACTTTAAATTTGAAAACGCTCAGTGAAATTGAAATTTTTCGTAGTGCTAACAAATGAAACATAGTATAAAATGGACAAATAAAATGTTTTCGTACATTTAGATTCTATACAGTATTGAAAATTAATTTTACTCTAGCATCCACCTGTAGGAATCTAAAAAATTTAACTTGAGCAAAAGAAATAGAAGTCACAAAAATGCAATCAGAATGCATGCCTTTATGTAAGGGTCAAAAGTAGGCAACACTGTATTTGTTTTAGGGTTATACAGATGTGTGGTAATATAAGGAGTAGTAAAAGAAAGTTTTAAAGCTGGAAGAGGGTAGGGGTTATGATATAGGAGGGATAAAGAAAATTTTCCGAGTTTTTAATGTGCAGTACCTTATGTTGGCTGGGAGGTACATTATTATACTTAGAGTTTTGAAAACTGTATATATGTGCTATCTCTTTCTCATTCATTGTATTTATATTTGTTGTACATAAGCAAAGAGAGATTTCAAATTATTTTTGTCAAAAATTACCTATGATGTACAAGTTAGTTACCTCCCAGTAATAGTGAAGGAGCTGGCAATTTTCACATAAATGGACACAGCTGGAATGATGTATCCACAAGACATTAATATCTTGCAATGTAAAACTAATGATTCTTGTTCAATGGGTATCTCTCTCATGAGTCTCTTATATTTTTAATCCACGATGAATTATGAAGTTGGAAATTCCTCAATTTTGACCTAATCCAGAATCTTAAATCTGTGTCCAGGTTCAGGGACTGTGTGCCATGCTGGTATAAGAAGCTTATTTGCTAGGTGTATCTGAAATCTTTATCATCTTTACATCATTGACCACCAAGAGGTTTTTGCCAAGTTTTATCTAACATGATATCATAGTAGAGAATTGCCCAGGGGTGAAACCTCCAAGGAAGATATTACCAAGTCCACAGCTCACTTCGTACCTTTTATGTAGCTGTGTTTTGTATGGACGTTGCATGATTATTTTAATGTCTGTTTCGCCCACTAAACTATCATCTTTTAGAGACTTAGCTTTATCTTAATCTTTGTAGTACTGGCTCATAAAAATGGTTGGCAGATTATATTTTTTTCTGAATGAAGACGTATACTGGATACATATTAATCAAACAATATAATAAGCTTGGAAGAAGTCCATCTATTGACAATTGAATTCAAACTATATTTACTCCTCATACTATCTAATTGTATGCATTTACTGACCATTTCCATAAAGATAATATTATTTCATATAATAATATATGTCTAAAGCAAGATATGGTATAATAAGAGTAATAAAGATTGCCTTCTACCTTCCTAGTTGAGAAGTTTAATTCTTTTTAAGGAGTTAATTTTTCAATCAACCAGACAATATATCACATAGGATCTTCTCTCCCTATATATTTTTATTAGCTAAAAACTCAAGTATATGACTGTGGACTTTGCCTTGTTGTAAATTGTAAACCAACCAGAAATAATATTGCCCTGTATCTAGACTAACACTCATTTTTCTTTTCATGGGAATTTAAAGTAGGGATAATGACATTAATAAAACAATTTTAAAAGTAAAATTTTCAGTAGTAATTGAAGTCTACAAGTATCATAATAAGGTTTTAATTATATCAAATGGAAAAATTACCGGTGTTGCAAAATTGTAAAACCTTGCAAATACATAAATCATAGAAATAGGATTTTCTATGAATAGGGCTGTCAGTGATAAGTATGTTAATGCATTGGAAGTGTGTTTACTATCGGTGCTGAAATCTCAGGAAAAATCAAGAATTAAATTGTAACTTTTTAATTTCAAATTTTATTACAAAATCATAGAGGATATCAGTTACATTTAATATATAATATACATAAAATTGGGAATAAGTGTAATGATAAGAAAACAAATATACACTTATGAGAGTTCTAACATAGTATATGCATAGGTAGTGTATTTGTATAAGATAGTATAAGATTGTATAAGATAGTAGTAAAATAACTAGAAATTATGAATACCAGGGTATTTATATAATAAAGGTGAAAATATAGGCCTGTAACTCATGACTTTACTCCTCAGTAAGATGTGGATTTATTGTGCTGACTTTGGAATTTTATATTACTTTGACTATTTCACTTCTATACTATTCCAAAGGTAATGATGCTTATCTATTATTTATTTTCTTAAAATACCATTTTCTGACCTAATTCAATTTGATATTTAAATATAAAAAGACATACTCTAGAAATGGTAAGTGCAAAAATTTATGCCCTTCATATTTATTCAGTCATTTATTTAACCAGTGTCATTAAGCATGTAATAAACACCAGTTGTAAGATTAAATAAGAAATTGAAATGAACCATCTTTTGTTTTTATATATATAATGGAAGAAAAAAGAAACATTTACTTTCATTGTAATCTCTAGTCTGTATCACAGTGTTTACTGTAAATACAAAATTGGATACAAATAGGCAATAGAATGAGTACAGTTCTATGACACAATTTCATTAATGTGGTGCAGAAAGATATCACATTTTAATTGGCTAAATGCTTGGATGTAAAGTAGAGCTAAAATGTGTAAAATCGTTTTTCTGTTATTTTGGATGAGAAATTAAAGACGTTGCATAGTAAGACCAGGCACATGGTTTTCTTTTTAATTCATATAATAGATAAACAAGAATTGACGATAGGACTAATTAAAATATTATTAAGGCATATAGTGAAGATAAAACACAAATATTAGAAGTAGAGAGCACTATGTGGATACAATGCAGAGAAATATAAAGTACTTTTAAATAATCTAAATGCCTTCAAAAAGAGTAACTTTTGAGTTAACAAATGACAGATGAGTAATGTTCTTAAAGGAGGACAAAAATTATGAGGTATGGGTATGATTCTGCACAAATGACTATCACTTAGAAAATTTTTTTCCATCTATTCATTCATTCACCAAATATTTGTTGAAAACTTGATAAAATGAAATGGAGGCATGATAAAGAATGAAACAAAGATGGTTTCTGACTTCATAGCAGCATCTTCTAGTGAAAAAATTAAGTAATAAACAAAAATGTAAGGATTAGAGATATTATATGGGCTAGGAAGGAAATAAAACATGGATGCTATGACAGGGAATGAGGTAGATGTTAGGAAGTAACATAAGTAATTCAATTAATTAGGGAGAGCCTTTCTGACGAGGGAGGGTTTTAATTGAAAGATGCTGTAGGAAACGATGCCAGACAGATAAAGTCAGAAGGAAAACATTTTCATCAGAGGGAGTTGCAGATTCAAAGCCCAACAAATTAAATAAATGGTTGGTGGATGGTGGGAGCAAGCTTTCTCACTGTTGGAATGGTAATTTGTCAATTAGAGAGACTAGAATTATCCATGTGGTCATTAGAATTATGAGTTCATATTTAGCTTAATATGGATGCAAGAGTTACATATAGAAATATTTATACATCTGTGTGTATATCAGCAAGTTAGTTGATATATTGCCTTGCTATATGAGCTGGGTGGGCTTAAACAAAACAACATCCCTTTAACAGTGAGCACACCTAGCATCCAGATCCTGGTTTCTAATATCATTACCCAATGAAAGCGAAAAGACTCCTTGGTAAGTGATTGATTCTAATAATGGAACAAGAAATATCCAAGGTGAGCCTGGAGCATCTTGTAGTGTCAGAAATTGTCAAGAAAGGAAGGAAAGACGGAAGGGAGGGAGGAAGGGAGGGAGGGAGGAAAGAGAAAGGGGAAAAAATCTACAATGATGCTGATACGTTAAAGGAAGGGACACAGAGCCAATGAGTTTCCAATAGCAAAAGCTGGAAACATTTGAGCAGCAAAACAAATTAGCATTGTTTTATTACTCAAAATATAAAATAAATATCCATGAGTCCATGCTGATTATAAATAAATTACTGAATAAATAGTAAGTGGAAGAGAAAAAAAAACCCTGAATCATTCTTGTTGGAAAATTCCAAATTTGTGTAGATATTTCAGGGTGGGACTTTCTTCTAAAGAGTACAGCATGAGTATTAGGAAAAAAGAGTAAATTTACAGTGGAGAAAACTGACAGACACTCCCTCAGTCAGGTGATCAAGGTCAATATCAGCAGCGATAAAATCCTATTGATAGTATGTATTTATGATATAATTGATGAAGATCATACTTTACCTCTTTGGTCTTTGTCCTGAAAAAACATAAAGCCACTCTAAATGTGGGGGGAAAAATAGACAAATTTCATTAGAGGGATGTCCTTCAGAATACTTGACCTATGTACTCTCCAAAATTTTCAAGTTTACTAAAAAACAAGGATTCTGAGAAATTGTCACAGCTAAGAGGAGCATGAGACATGATAACCAAATTTAAAACAGTGTGCTAGAATAGAAAAAGACATTAAGCAGACTGAATAATCTGATTTAATATTTGATTTAGTTTCTAATAAATATTGGTTTTAATACTGATTCATTAATAGTAATAAATTCACCATACTAAGGTAAGGCGTTAATAATAGGGGAAACTGTGTGAGTGGGTTTATGAAAGTTCACCGTACAATCTTCTACACTTTTCCATAAATCTAAACCTATTCTAAAATGTAAAGACAATTAAAAGAAAATTCACATGCTCTGCAGCCTCCATCGCAGTTAGTGGCAAGTATGTGGCGTTGTTCTTGCCAGAGATGAAAACTAAGGATTTGCAGGAAAACTTGTTTCTCTAAAACAGGTGCTACCCTTTCCTGCTTCCCTTCCATTTCCATTCTTCACTCTGCCTAGATCGAGGCTACAGTGCCTGGAAGAGCAGTGGTTACATCACATATGAACGTGAGGTGACATGCTTGAAGACAGGATGATATTGCTGAGCATGGCAGTGTAGAAAGAATAAAAAGGAAAATATGTCTTAAACTACCATGGAATCACTGTATCCTTAGACTGGCACTGCAAACATTCCTTAGCACTGAATTCTTAGATATAAAAAAGAAATAATGAGAAACAATTGCCTTGACTAAAAAATTCTATTTTAATAAAGGATATATCTCAGCATATATTGAATGGTATATATTTTCTTATGGTTCATGTATTTACATTATAAAATATGCCATAATACTGATTGTCATACTACAGCACCACATTTTTCACTAAAACACTTTAATATTGATTATATTAATTAGCATACCAACACACAGTTTGGCCAACAGATCATAGTGCTTGTGAAACACACATTTTCATACTAACGACTTCAATTATTAAAGCAGAGAATCATCAGCAAATAAACAAGATTGGTCGTGTAACTACAGACTCAAATACCCTAGTATGCAACTGGATTATGAAAACAAGCAGCTGTACCAACAAGATAGGCAATCAAATTGACAGAGTGTGTCTCTGAATTAATGGAGTATGTGCCACTTGACAGATTTAAATAAGTGCTGAAATGGTGAAACAAGTTGATTTGGATTATCACATTCGTTCAGAGTAGACATAATTTAAATGAGATAATTATGCATCTACATCAGGCAAATACATAGTTTTATAAGTAACAGAGCATAAAAATTGATCTAGAAATGTATAAAAAGCAAACTATTAAATATAGTTAAATACAGCAAATAAAAATTGATATTTAAAAATAATACAAGAGTTAGACTACAAATTAGCTGATATTTCAAACTTAACTGTTAGAATGTATTAAAAATATGTAATTCTCAGTAAAGATACAATCCAGCTCACTTTAATTTTATGATCAAGCCCAGGTGAAAGCCAATACACTACAACGATTATCAGTAAGTATATGACCTTATTTGATTATTATTTTGCTTGATCTGTTACAGAATGTATGTGATGGGACTTTTAACATAATGATCATGAAAGAAAGCAAGGTGACTCCAAATAAAGTATTTTATTTTTAATAGCTATTCAACAAGTTTGACATAGATTAGCAAAAGCACTATAAGTAAATGGGCTTGCCTTTATCATGATATCTAGTACTGCTCAAATGGAGTGAGTATGTATAAGTGTGTGTGTGTGCTATTAATAGTCAATTAAGGACCCATCATAATTATTTGCTATTCAGTTAACAGAATAGTCACTTATATTTATTATCTTTCACCTACTGTAAGATAAAAAAAAACTTGAAATAATTTTAAGATTACAGAAATATGACTGAGAATGAACCATAAAGAGAACTGCATGGTTCTTATCTTTACCCCTAGTAGTTCGAGAAATACTACCATCTCTTACCTGTTCAATGCATAGCTTTCAAATCCATCTTTTGGCCTCCAAGTTTTTCTTCTCTCCAGTAAATATCACCAAAATTGTTATCTAAAACACAACATGTATAATTCTCCTGAAAAACTTTTTAATGTTTTCCCATTATGAAATTATTCTTTTTTATCCTTTTCATAGTATAATCTTTGGAAGAAAGTCACTATGCACAGCTCAGATAGGAGGAGTGTGGAGTTATGCCCCACCTCCTTGAGGAAGGATCTACTTAAATTAATTCTTCAGCACAGAAGATTTGCTCATTCTCCCTGATTTACTTATTTATTCAATCATTTATTTATATGAGTATAGATTTATAGATACTGTCTTTATAGTAAGGATTAAAATCCAATACTACTTTATTTATTTTGTTGCTTATATTTATTTTCAGGTTTGGCCATTGGCCATTGTTTCTCTTTGCTCCTGTCTCCCCTTAACATACCCCATTTAGGAGATAGTTTGTTTGTTTGTTTACTTGCTTGTTTTTGAGCACTTCTTTACTTTCTGGTAATACAAGATGCTTCAAGCCTGTCTTGTATATTTCTTCTTCTAGTCTAAGAATAAGCCATTTCTCCAAGGAGCCCTGATTCCTTTTACTGAATAATGGTATTAGAAACCAAGATCAGGGTTCTGTGTGTGCTCATTACTATTGAGGTGTCTTTGCTTCCAGGCACTCTCAGTTGACAGAGCAACAAAATATATGAGGTATACCAATCTGTGCATATATACATATTTATAATTATTTCTATATTCATGCATCTATATCTATATTAAGATAACATAAATTCATTCTTACCTCCCCAACTGTAAAATACTACTGCTTGGATAATTATTGCCTTCTCCACTTGCTTGTCTACAATATCTCACTCCAGAGTGAGAAATCTTGCTTCCAATCATGAGACGTCCATTTACTAATTTTTCAGTTCCAGTATACATGTATAGTGAGTTCTGAATTATTAACCCATATGCTCATAGAAACAACTATCAACTAATGTACAGCTCTTATGTGCAGCTGCTGTCCCACTCATATCCAAAGTTACTTATATCAGCACCTCCCCTCCCCCCAGAACCCTCATAGATGAGGTTGTTTCATACATTTAAAAACTGTTAAATTTTATTGTCACATTATGAATTCTATCCTGAGATTTCCAAACTCTTAAATATATTTTTAAATTTGTATACATTTATTTTCATTTTCTGTGCTTTATAGTTCTATAAGTTTTAACAACCTCATAGTGTTATTTATCTACCATTACAGTATCATATAAAATAGTGTTATCACCCTAAAAAAATCCTCTTTGTACCCACATACACATATTAAAAACACATAATACTTTTAAGGAAATACAACTTATACTCTCATCCCATTAGAATGTGGCAGTGAAAGTAAAATTTTTATTTTGCCATCTCATTTATACTTAAAAATTAAAAGCAAATGTATGCTTTTTTTCTTGTTTTCCTGCTACCTCACTATGTATTTATACATTAAATATAGTACAACTGAATGAAAATATATTTTAGGAAAATTTTGTTTGGTGATTATGACAACATGTTAATGAAAATTATATTTTTATTTTCTTTTTGTCTCTTGTTTTATATTAAGCCATTTAAATGTCCCTTTGATTTATAATGAAAACTGTTCACATCATGGATAAGTTGAGTGAACACTAGTCTAGGTACAGGAAACCTCTCTTTAAACTGGTTCCATTAATAACCAGCTTGGTGATCTTGTTTGTGAATTTCACATTAATACAACTTTGGAATAAGATATTGATGATGCCTAATATTAAAAAAACAAATATTTTTTTCTCTGATGGGTAATAATGCATTAATCTATCATCTCATGGTATTAATCTTATTAATTTAATGACTATCTCAGGGAACCAGATTTTGGTTCCATTTATTCTATGTTTTTATCTATTTTTTCTTCTTCTTTAATTTTTGATTTTTACTTTTATCTTCATTATTTATTTTCTTACACCTAGTTTGTGTTTAATTTGTTGTTATTTTATTTTATTACATTGGAAAATGAGGTCATTCATTTGAGACCTTTTATTTTTCCTAATAAAGGCATTTAGTTCTACATATTTCTCAGTAAGTACTAATACAGCAGCAGCTCAAAATTTAGATATGTTTTGTTTTCATTTTCATTCAGTTCAAATTATTTTCAAACTCCTTTATCTCTTCTTTGATGTATGGCAATTTAAAAGTGTTTTAAATTACTTTGCACATAGTTACTTCATATATTTTTATTATTAGTTGAAAAAAACTTTATGATTGTTACACCTTTTGATAAATTGACTCATTAATCTTTTAAGGATTCTTTCCTCTTAAGTCTATTTTTTCTGACATTAATACAGCCACTCCATCCTCCTCTTGATTATTGTTAGCCTTGTGTAATTTTCTCCATCCTTTTGTTTATAATCTATTTGTGTCTTTATTTTCAAAGTCCCTTTCTTTAAGGCATCATATAGTTGAGTCTTTTTCTTAAATCCAGTTTGAAAACTCCTGCTTTCTAATCAGGTGTTTATACTATTTATACTTGATAGATGTAGTTATGCTTACTTCTATTGTGGTCCTATTAATTTTTCTATCAATTTTTTGTTTCTCTTTCCTTTTCTTCTTTGTTTGGCTTCTTTTATTAACTAAGTATATTTTTGTTATTTCATTTAGGGGGAGTTTTATTACTACAACTATTTGCTATGTGAGTGATTGCATTCAGGTATAAATAATACATCTTTGACTTATCACAATCTACTGTGACATTATACCATGTCACATAATGTATAAAAACTTTACAATAGCCTACTTTCATTTTTTCCCTTCTGGGCCTTTATCTTATAGTTTTACATATTTTAATTAATACAAAAATATATTTTTTATTATTTTTGTTTCAAGTTGAATGTCTTGCAATGAGATTTAATAAAGAGAAAGCATTATTGTATAAGTATCCACACAGCTGACAGTTCCAGTGTTCTTTGTTTATTCATATACATCCATAATTTCTTCTGCCTGAAGGAGGACATACTTTTATAATTTTTGTATTTCAGGTCTGCTGAAGATGAATTCTTTCAGCTTTTGTATATCTCAATAGTCTATTACTTTTTTGTTTTTAAAGATATATTCTGTAGATACAGAATTCTGGGTTGGCAGATTTTTTTTTGTACTTTATGATGCTGTTCCACTGTCTTCTCACATACCTTATTATTATTGAGAAATCTTCTATAAATTGTATCTTTGTTCCTCCACACGTAACATGTCATTGTGCATGAGTTCTATTAAGATTTTACCTTTATCACTGGTTTTGGACAATTTAATTACAATGTGCCTTTTTGTAGTTTTCTTCATGTGTCTTGTGCTTGGGGGTCATTGCAGTCTTGGATCTGTGTATTTATACCTACCTCAAATACAGAAAGTTTTCAGGTTCAACTTTTTCAATGTATTTCTGCTCTACTCCCTCCTTCAGAAACTAATTACACATGCTTCATTTTCCTTAAGTTTGTCCCACATCTCAATATGTCCTTTTAAATTTTCTAATTTCTTACATTTAAAAAAAACTAATAATTTTTATTACTATTTTCAAGTTCACTAATCTTCCAGAATATCTGTTCTTAATCCTATATGGTGTGTTTTTCATCTCATTTATTTTGCTTCTCATCTCTGTTGAAATAAATTTCTAGGCCCAAGATGGCACCATTCCTGCCTGGGGTGCCACTTGAACAAACCAAAACTTAGATAATGTTCATGTCCCTGTAAAGGTTCCGTTTCACCAGATATACAGTATATGCAGTCAGCAAATTCCCAAACATCAAGCCAACTCTGGACCTTCTCATCCCAAACAAGGTTGTTATGTGGCCCCAGCCAGATATTTTCTATTTGTTTCTTCTTTGTTCTTTATTCTTTATCCTTTATCCTGAAGGCTTCTTGCCTTCTGCCTCATTTTGCAGTTATTTGAATGGAAACTGTCCATTTAATGTGTTAAATAAAGTTTGTTTGTATCACCTAAATTATCTTCTCTAATTATTTTTTATCATCTTTCAAAGTTTGATTTGGGTCCTTCTTTTTTGTCATACATGTCTCTACTAACAAACAAATGACATATACTTGTAAAAGCTGTTTTAGTATTCTTATCTGCTAGTTCTAACACCTCTGTTACCTCTAGATCAGATTTGATTGATTGATGTCTCTCGTCCTTGAGTTGTAAAATTCTTGTTTTTTGCATCTCTGGTACTTTTTAATCAGAAGCAAGATAATTGTGAATTTTACATTTTTGGATGCTGGATATTTTTACTCACATAAACATTGCTGAAATTTGTTCTGGTGTTCAGACCAGTTACTTATAGACAGTAACATCACTTTGGTGTCTTGATATTAATATTTGTTAGGGGGTAACCAAAGCTGTGTTTAGTATAGTGTTAATTATGCCCCTCAGAAGATGCTTCTAAGGACTCTACTCAATTACTCATAAAAAATTTTCAATATGGCTGGTTGGAACATGAATTATTCCCCATACTGCATATGTGCCAGGCACTCTTATCTTTTGAGTGGTGTTTTCCCAATCTTGGATAATTTTCTCATGGGTACCATTCATTGCTCTGCTGAATACTTGTGTAAAATTCTCTAAAATCTCTGTGCTTGTTTTTCCTATTTGATGCCTATCTACCTTTGTTTCTCTGGATTCTGAACTCTATCCTGCCACGTCTGGATCTCTCAGTATTTACTGAGGTTCTTTCTCTTGTTCCACAGTCTGGTATCTCTCACAAGGCAGTAAGCTGGGGCATTCATAGGGTTCAACTTGTTTGCTTCCCATCTCTCGTGGATAACTATCCTTTGTTTTTCCTGATACAGTGTGTAGAAAACCATTACAGGTCCCTCCCCCCATCTGAAAATAGAATGTTTCTTTGAAACGTTTGAAATAATGCAGGAGTAAGGGGGTATACTGAAACACAATTGGCCATGTAATGATGATTGTTAAAGCTGAGTGATGAGTCACTCTTCCTTCTATTTTTGAATACAGATCTTCCTTGACTCACAGTGCGGTTATGTCCTGATAAACACATCATAAGTTGAAAATATCACAAGTTGAAAAGGCATTTTTTTTTTTTTTTTTTTTTTTGCGGTACGCAGGCCTCTCACTGTTGTGGCCTCTCCTGTTGCGGAGCACAGGCTCCGGACACGTAGGCTCAGCGGCCATGGCTCACGGGCCCAGCCACTCCGTGGCATGTGGGATCCTCCTGGACCGGGGCACAAACCCGTGTCCCCTGCATCGGCAGGCGGACTCTCAATCACTGCGCCACCAGGGAAGCCCGAAAAGGCATTTAATACATCTAACTTATCAAACATCATAGCTTAGCCTAGCCTACATTTAACGTGCTCAGAACACTTACACACTTACATTAGCCTACAGTTTGGCAAAATCATCTAACACAAAACCCATTTTATAATAAAGTGTTGACTATCTCATGTAATTTATTGAGTACTGTACTGAAAATGAAAAAACAGAATGGCTGCATGGGTACAGGATGGTTGTAAGTGCATTGTTTGTTTACCCTTGTGTTCTCATGGCTGACTGGAGTTGCAGCTCCCTGCTGCTGCCCAACATCATGAGAGCATATCTTACCACATATCACTAGTCCAGGAAAACAATCAAAATTCAAAATTTGAAGTACAGTTTCTAATGAATGTGTATCACTTTTGCACTGTCAAAAAGTTGGACCATTGTAAGTTGGGACCATCTGTACATTGAAATAATTTGGTAATACTAATTTTCAAAACTCAAAATGATAGAGAACTAACTGTGTTGTGTCTGTTTTTTGAATGAAGCACCTGAACTTGAAGACTTGATATTGGGTTAGGAGAAAAGACATAACAAAATTTCTGACACTTGTCCACATCTTTGGTGACTGAATCTTTACAATTATCTATTCGGTGATCACATGATACAATAAGATGAGTTTCTACTTCTCTCTTCTTTTCTCACCCCAGACCAGCAACTTGGAGTTGCCTAATCCAGTTGAAGTGTTTTCCTTTCCTCTCCCCTCCCCTCCCCTCCTCTCCCCTCCTCTCCTCTCCCCTCCCCTCCTCTCCCCTCCTCTCCTCTCCTCCCTCCCTTCCCCTCCCCTCTTTTCCTTTCCTTTCCTTTTCTTTCCTTTCCCCTTCCTTCCTTCCTTCCTTTCCCTTCTTCCCTTCCTCCCTTTTTCCTTTTCTTTCTTTCTCCCTTTCTCTCCTTCTCTCTCTCTCTCTCTCTCTTTCTTTCTTTCTCTCTTTCTCTCTTTTTTTCTTTCTTTCTCTCTTTTTCTCTTTCTTTCTTTCTTCCTTTTTCTCTTTCTTCTAAGATAAGTCACTATATATATATATATATATATATATATATATATATATATATATATATATATATATATATATATATATATATGTTGTCATCCACACAGTGGTAACTCCAGAATATTTTTATAAAAGGAAGTTACAAGCAGCTATCTGCTTAGAAGTATGACTAAGAGCCTTGGGGATGTTAGGAGACTTATGATGAAACTGTGTTTAGCAACCTTACTGTTTGAAAGGATTTACAACTGTGGTGATGAAGCTTATAGTTTGGCTAAGACCTGTCCACCAACCCCATTTGCCATCCCTTGCCCCACTACTGCCCTTGCATTTATTTTATGAATACCAAAAATGTAAGAGTATCTTTCCCCTAAAGGAAATAGACTCTGATTTATTTTCCTCCACACTACTACTCAAATAAATATGTTTTTCCTTAAGAGCTGAGGTGCTATGTCTGTCTGGTTTGGCTTACCTACATTGTATAGGTTATGGAATGTGAGAAAATTGCCTCATTCTAGTGCTTCTGGTTTATAAAAGGAAAGAGGTAGATGTTACTAGAGCCCAATGGTCTGTCTTCATAACCTGGTTCTCCTTACTAGCTCTATGACTATAGAAAATTTAATTAACTTTCTTTTCGTTCTTCAGTCGTATTATTGCAAAAATGAAAATAGTATTAGTATTTTCCATTTTGGAGTTTGTGGCAAGGATAAAATGAGTTAATTAGCAAAATATTCTGACACATAAATATTAGTCATTGTCATTGTAAGTTGTTAGAAAGTGCCCTAAGAAGTTCAAGGTTGTGAGCACATGAGATGGAGAAAAATAAAGAGGAAACTTGAGATCTTGCAGAGAAGTCCATAAGCCTCGGTGACCTGATAAAGGCCTTGGAAAGGGTGGCATGCATGCAAAAAGTTGTTTTTCTCTGGTCTCTCCCCAAGTGACTTATGCAATTCAGACTTTTTTTAGATCTTGCATCTTTAAATCAGAGATTTCTTTCTTTTCCCTTATATTACTTCAAAACCACTGGAGGCCTAACATGAACAATAAAAAAACTGAACAATTTTATCTTTTAAGAATGAACATTTAGGAAATGTAGTTTTCAATTTAGAAAAGTAGTCATTGTACATTGTACAATGCAGTGTCACCTAGAACATAAAATTTATAGGTTTCTTATAAAATGGGAAAATTTCCTTATACTTATATAGAAATTATTTATACATGATAGAAAACTTCAAATTTATATCTAATTCTAAATGTGTTTTAATTGGCAAATAGCTGTATCTAAAATGTGTCCATATCTCTCAATCATCTGTGTTTAGAAAGAGAATATTTTGCAATATTCCCCTGTTCTAAATGTAAGCTTATAAATAGAACTGTAAGAGGCAATTACAATTATTTCAATTAACATATCCAAATCACTTTGCAATATAATAAATTCTACAAAGCTCAGTATATATCACCATAGGATATGTACATGTTTTTTACTATTTGAACACTAAATTTCCTCATTTTCATGCTGCAGATTTGCTGACCATGGCTGTAATTAATCTCCTAATGATTAACAAAGAAAGATACTTTTTGATGTCAAATAAATGAGAATAATAACTTCCATGAATTTTGTGAAAACCAGTTTATTAGATTGGTCCTTAACATCTTGGATAACTTCCAATGGTATAAATGAATGAAATCCAGCAATGAAGTATTTTCTTTGAAGGCAAGATGTATACATAAGAATGCTCTGGAAAGAAACTTATCTTTTTCACAGTAGGGGTGATTATAAAGTTAAATGTATAGCATAGCTTTAAATGGAATTTTGAAGAACGAGGTTAAATAAGACTAAAAAAAGCTGAAGGACATATTTGATAATGTGAGATCACTTTCAAACATAGGACATTTAATTCCCGGAAGCCACTTTAAAGAGAAATGGTTGGGCTTCCCTGGTGGCGCAGTGGTTGAGAATCCGCCTGCCGATGCAGGGGACACGGGTTCGTGCCCCGGTCTGGGAAGATCCCACATGCTGCGGAGCGTCTGGGCCCATGAGCCATGGCCGCTGAGCCTGCGCGTCCGGAGCCTGTGCTCCGCAGCGGGAGAGGCCATGACAGTGAGAGGCCCGCGTACCGCAAAAAAAAAAAGAAGAAAAAAAAAGAGAAATGGTTAATGGTCTTTAAAATTCACTTTTACATAGTGTTACATTGTTATACACTTTACTGTAATACCTTTTTTTCCTATTAATATATAACAGAAGATAAAAATGTTATATGGTGCTATTACACAGAGTACTAAAAGATACATACAGAGTAACATCAAAAGGTAGAGTTTTATTATATAAACTACTATTCTATTACATGCATGTTCCTGCAGGAGTAGCTGTGGTGTTTTTAGTGATTATTTATTAGTAACTAATGAGGGCCATAGAGAAATTCAAGGCTCTCCATTAGTGTGTCTTTGTTTCATTCTCCAGCTTCAACTTGCTTATGTGTGGCACACACTTTGGATTGCCATACTCAAATATTTTCCATTTTCTACACTTGTCATTGTTTACATACCCTTGGACTTTGTTCATGCTTCTTCCTTTCCCCTGAATGCACTTCTTCCCTCCTTCCCTGTTCCTCAAAACAGAAGTAGCAAATAGCTACTCCATTTTCAGATTCTACTATAGACGTTATATGTCATCTGCTCCCCACCAAGAAAAAATTAATCATAATATCCTTTGGGCTGTGACATTTGTAAAACATTATCAAACTGGTATTTAGCAAATCTGTCTCCTCATTCCAAACATGATCATTTTTTCCCATGTTGCCAGTATTGAGCCACATGACTATTGAATGTGTTCTGTGGTTTAGCTAGGATTGCCCATTAGACTATTCCCTGCTTATTAATGTATTATTATTTTTTTTAAGTTTCAAATGCCAAGACCCCTGAATTTATGTAGTTTAGGGATAATTTAAGATATACCAGTACACGGTGAAAACTATGGATTTCAACAATGTCAATCTGATCTTGAGAACATATATAACAGATAATGTTAAAATGCTCCTCTTGAGAAGCACTGTCCAATAAGACAATCCGCAGCGATGGAAAAGTCCTATATCTGAAGTGCCCACGAATATGATAACCACTAGTTATACGTTGTTATTGAGCACTTGAAATGACCAGCATGACTGAGAAAGTAAATATATGGTTTTATTACATTTAATTGATTAATATTTAAATTTAAGTAACCACATATAACTAGTTGCTCTCTTTCAGACAACACCACTCTTGAGTTAGAAGATAGTTAAAATTCACATATTCTCAATGCCATGACATATACTAACCAAGCATCCTATACATTGCCATTTAATTAAACAACTTCATTAATGGGTGTTTTTCCAGCTCCATTGCTGTGCACTGGGAATTCAAATATAGTAGATAGTCTCAGAAATATAGACATTTTTACTTTTCTAAAGAGAAGTTGTGATAATATCTACTGCAAACTTCACACGTATTTGAATAATAAATGTTTGCCCCTACCTATTCTCCCTTACCCTAACACAATAGTTTGCAGAAAAAAGAAAGAAGTGTAAGAAAAACAGAGTAAGCTTCGTGGAGCAAGAAGACAAATATGAAAGATAGAGTGAGGATATAGATAATAGAGTAAAAAGCTTCAAAATGAATTTGATAGGAGATCCAGAAGAAGAAAACCTAGAGATAATGCTAGAATGATGAACATTCGGAAAATAATCTTTTAACGTTTTCTAAATTTAATAGAAACACTTAAGATTTCAGATTTTATATATTTTGATATGTTGGTTTATTCAGTGCTATCCCTTCTAGACTATGTGCATGGTGAGAATCAGGGATAGTCTGCTTGTTCAGAATGCTTTTTCACTTAGAGTAGTGCTTGACCTATAGGAAGTCCTCAGTAAATATTAAATGAAAAACTGAATTAATTACTGTGTCCTGAGAGACATCACAAAAAAAAAGAATAAAACCACATAAAAAAACATTGATGAAACTGAAGAACATAAAAGACAATATTGGAAACAACTTGGAAATTTCAGATTATATGCATGGCAGTAATAGGAAGATAATTCTCATTAGCAACAGGAGATAAGAGTAGAAAAGGCAATACCTTTCAAGTGACAGGGTAAACTAATGATGACAAATTAAAATTACAAAAGAGTAATAACAATTCATGCACACAACAATAGAGTCTGACAGCCATTGAGGATCTGGTCAGACACATCTCTGCACCACTGAGAACCTGTACTTTCTTTGATCTGTACTAGCCCCAAGGACACCACCAATCATATTCAGAACAGTATCTGCCAGCTGTAACCTTATGGTCTCAAGGTTTCCACTTGTAACTATGCAACAATTTCTTACCCCAACCAATCCTTACTTAGCAAACAGCCTTACTTCTTGCCAGTACCAATTATGATTCTTGATAAACAACTCATATAACTAACTGTAACCTTGAGGTTTCTGCCTTTATAGGCCTCCCCCATTTTGTATAAGGCGGAAAACAATTCAAGTGCTTCTTAGATCTGTGGCTCCCAGACTGTAGTTTTATAAAACTCCAAATAAACACCTTTTAATTTCGATCAAGTCTAAAATTTTGGTTAATGCTAACAATGTCAGTAGGTTGTTTTGTTGATAACAGAAAGTAAGCATTCAGCAATCTAATTTCCTTTTCCTTTCTCAGGGACTACTTTCCTTTTTGAGTTTCATGTGTTTTATTTTTTCCTGTGTTTTAATACATATGATATTAGTGTGTATATGTGTGTTCATGTGCACATATACTTATGTGTGTTTTCACAAATTATCTTTTGGACAAAAACAGAGCAAATTCAGAAACATGATGTTCTCAATGGAAAGAAAGAATAACAATCTGCTTAAAACTGTCTTAATATTTTATTTCATTAAAAACATCTTGAGTGAATTATGGCAATACATAATCTATGAAATCTGAATGGAAGGACATGGCTCTTTGTATGTCATTAGTCTTTACATTTAATTTGTTTAGAATATTTCATAATTAAAAATTGAACCAAAATTATATCTATGATATAAACCTGAACTTGTGGCACTTTTATATATTCCTAAGACATGAAAAATGTATTAAATAAACCAATTATGTATGGGTTAACATGAATCCACAACTTTTATTGCACACTAACTGTGATGGATCCCTGAAAATATACAAGTTATTTAAAGTTGCTCCTTATTATTAACTCCATAGTTTGTCACATACTTATCATGACACTATTCTTATGCAAGTAAATACTAATTTACAGTTTAAAAAACAACCTAGAAATATCTAAAGTGCTGTTTCTAATAACTTTCAATAGCAACTGCATTTTAGATAAACAAATCTGCGTTTCTTTGAGGTTAGAAGTATATTGACTTGCTCCTTAATTTATATTTGAGCAAAACACAGAAAGTGATTAATTATAAATTTACTCCATGTTCATAAAATATATACATTTTTATTCCTGATGGTTGTTTTCACCAACTTCACAAATTTCTTTTTTTTACCCTTTTCAAAGGAGATCTTGCTGAAGTTTTTCCATGAAAGAGTTTATTCTAGTATTGAGTCATATTAAAACATGAAAAAGTTGAAGTTGGCAGGAAACACATGAAATCAGCAAAGTTAAGAGGAACATAGTAGTATTGGGGGAATTTGAGAAAATGCTGCTTATCCAGCATCACCACTGTTGCTGCCTAGAGGCTAGTTTAATTAGGCTACAATTCGTATGGCAGAAAGCAGTTTTGTAATTACCTTCAAATGACCAAACCATATAGAACTCTAAGGAGAGTTACATATTCCAAGTAATGAACCAATTTGCAGTTGACTGGATTTTTTATCTAAGGCATTTATTGGGCAAACAATATTTAAATATATGTTACTTCAATTCTATACCCATGTAAATAGTTGAATTTTAAGACCTATTTCAGAATTTATAAAAGTGATAAAAAGATGTTAAAATAAATCCTATCAATTTTTAAAAACCTGCTTTGCTTAAAGTACTGTATCTAAAACCTAGATGTACTTACAACAATTTAACTAAATTTCAGATTATACTAAAAGAAGTTTAGTTTAGTAAGGAAAGTATATTTAATTAAAATCTATGTTTCTTAATGGTGAGGTGATACAAATACTTCATTTTCTGATTCAGTGTCTACAGTCAGTTCTTCTTTGATATCAAATTAACTCAAAAATCATAGCTTCTTCATAACACTTTTTCTCTTTATCTGTATTTGTGTCTTTTCCAAGGGATAAATGACTTTAGTGTACAGGCATACCTTGGAGATGTTGTGGGTTCAGTTTCAGACCACTGCAATAAAGCAAATAGCACAATAAAGAGTGTCACACAATTTTCTTTGGTTTCCCAGTGCATATTAAAGTTATGTTTAGACTATACTGTAGTCTATCAATTCTGAAATAACATTATATCTATAAAATAATGTATATATCTTAATTAAAAGTACTGTATTGCTAAAAAATGCTAACCATCATCTGAGGCTTCAGTGAGTCACTGTCTTTTGCTGGTGGAGGGTCTTGCCTTGATATTGATGGCTGCTGACTGATCTAGTAGTTGCTGAAGGTTAGAGTGGCTCTGGAAATCTCTTAAACTAAGAACAATGAAGTTTGCCACATCAATTGACTCTTCCTTTTAGGAAAAATTTCTCTGTAGCATGCAATACTATTGATAGCATTTTACTCACAGCAGAACTTCATTCAAAATTGCAGTCAATCCTCTCAGACCCTGCCCTGGCTTTTACAACATGTTTATGTAATATTCTAAATCCTTTGTTGTCATTTCTATAACCTTCACAGCATCTTCACCAGGAGTAGATTCCATCTCAAGAAACCACTTTCATTCCCCATCCAAAAGAAGTGACTCCTCATCTGTAACAGTTTTATCATGAGATTGGGGCAATTCAGTCACATCTTCAGGTTCCACTTCTAATTCTAGGTCTTTTGCTATTTTCACCACATTTGCAGTTACTTCCTCCACTGAAGTCTTGAATCTCCCAAGTCATCCATGAGGGTTGGAATCAACTTCTTCGAAACTCCTGTTAATGTTTATATTCTGACTTCTTCCCATGAATCACTAACCTTCTTAATGCCATCTAGAATGATGAATCCTTTCCAGAAGGTTTTCAATTTACTTTGCCCAGAGCCATCAGAGAAATTATTATCTATGGCAGGTATAACCTTGCAAAATGTATTTCTTAAATAATAAGATTTGAAAATCCAAATACTCCTTCATCCATGGGCTGCAGAATGATGTTGTCCTAGTAGGCATGAAAAAAAAAAACATTAATCTCATTGTACATCTCCATCAGAATTCTTGGGTGACCAGGTGCATTGTCAGTCAACAGTAATAATTTGAAAAGAATCTTTCTTTCTGACCAGTAGGTCTCAATAGTGAGCTAAATATATTTAGGAAAGTATGTTGTAAACAGATGTTCTGTCATCCAGGCCTTGCTTTTCCAGTGATCGAGCACAGGTAGAGTGGACTGAGCATAATTTTTTAAGGGTCCCAGGATTTTCGGAATGGTAAAAGAGCGCCCCTAACAAGAGAGTCAACCCTTCCTTTGAAGCTTCAAAACCAGGCATTGACTTCTCTCCTCCAGCTATAAGTATTAGATGGCATCTTCTTCCAAGATAAAGCTGTTTAGTCTACATAGAAAATCGGTTTTTTAGGGTAGCCACCTTCATTAGTTGTCTTAGCTATATCTTCTGGATAGCTTGCTGCAGCTTCTACATCAGCACTTGCTGCTTCACCTTGCACTTTGTGATATGGAGAGGGCTTCTTTCATTAAACCTTATGATCCATCCTCTGCTAGCTTCACACTCTTCTTCTGCAACTTCCTCACCTCTCTCAGCCTTCATAGAATTGAAGAGAGTTAGGGCTTTGCTGTGGATTAGGCTTTGGCTTAAGAGAATTCTGTGGCTGGTTTGATCTAACTAGACTACTAAAATTTTCTTCATATCAGCAATAAGACTGTTTCATTTTATTTTCATTTGTGTGTTTACTTTTAATTTCCTTCAAGAAATTTTCCTTTGTATTCACAAGTTGGCTAACTTTGGTGCTACAGGCCTAGCTTTTGGCCTGTCTCAACTTTCTACATGGCTTCCTCACTAAGCTTAATCTTTTCTAGCTTTTGATTTAAAGTGAGAGTTGTGCAACTCTTTCTTTCACTTGAGCACTTAGAAGCCATTGTAGGGTTATTAACTGGCCTAATTTCAATACTGTTATGTCTCAGGGAGTAGGGAGGCCTAGGGAGAGGGACAGAGATGGGGGAACAGCAGGTCAGTGGAGCAGTCAGAACACACACAAACATTTGTTAAGTTTGCCATCTTGTATGGGCACAGTTCATGGTGCCCCAAAACAGTTAAAATAGTAACATCAAAGATCACTGATCACAGATCACCAAAACAAACGTAATAATAATGAAAAAAAGTGTGAAAAATTGAGAGAATTACTAAAATGTGACACAGAACCATGAAGTGAGCAAATGCTTTTGGAAAATTGGTGCCAATAGACTTGCTCCATGCAAGGTTGCCACAAACCCCCAATTTGTAAATATCACTATCTGCAAAATGCAATAAAGTGAAGTGCAATAGAACAAGGTATGCCTGTATTAAAATATAATCCCAAACATTAAATATATTCTCTCTGTTACATAGAAATGAAATCAGCAAGTTTCAGGCAAATAATGTGGTATGGGGTTTTTGTTGTTGTTGTTAAAGTATAATTGATTTACAATGTAGTGTTAGTTTCTGATATACAGCAAAGTCATTCATATATATATATATACATATACATAGGTATACTTTTTCAGATTCTTTTCTAATATAGTTTACTATGGGGTTCTTTTAATTAATATAAAATACTCTGTTTCCTAGAGATAGAAATATTATCAAGAGAAAAATTGGCTCTAAATACAGAAGTTTTGGAATGTTATGAGGGATTAAGTTTATCTAAATCAGTATATTTTCATATTTTGAGAATGGAGTTATAAGAGGAAAAAAGCAACAATTTCTTATAATTATTCAAAAAATTACAAAAGTATAATTTGGGGATAAAAACATAGATAGGTTTCATATATGCTGATAAGTTGTGTATAAGTAATTTTTGCAGCTCAATAAAATTTTGTTTTAATTAAAGCACAAAAGCTGAAAGAATAACAGTTTTTATTATATTTTCTATTAAATACTTATAGTAATAATTACTTATAGACTTTAAGAATATTAATTAATTTAATTCTTACAGCTGAGTTAACTATTATTATGAATTTCATTTAGCAGACCAAGAAAGCTGAGATAAAGAAGTTGAATGACTTGCCGAGGCACACATGAGTAGCATTACTGGAGACAAAATTTGACTCTAAGCAAACAATTAATTTGAAAATCCATTTTAAAACATGACAAATGCAGTCATTATACAAGATTAACAAAATTAAATTAGGAAAAATGCATGTGTGAGGAAAAATGATATTCTCATCTATTTCTTTATCCTGAATATTTTTTAATGTGAACTTACCAAGTATTTATTAGTGAGAGAAAATATACAAAATTCAGACAAAGAAATAATGGTAACAAAACAAAATAAACACTAAACTTGAAAAGTTAAAGGGGACTTCCCTGGCGGTCCAGCGTTTAAGAATCCGTGCTTACACTGCAGGGGCCACGGGTTCCATCCCTGGTCAGGGAACTAAGATCCTGCATGCCGCGTGGCACGGCCGAAATAAGATAAAATAAAATAAGTAAATAAAAGTTAAAACTTCAAGTACAGGTATTAAAAAGGTTGTTAGCTGGAGCTGTCACCCCAGAAGGTGGAATAACATATTGAAGGGGTCCATGAAGAAGGTCAATTTAAACAAGCTTTCTGTCTAAGGTGTTTGTTACAGTCTACAGCTATCCATACACAATACAAAAACATTTTATGTGGGATACTAACATGAGCCTAGGGGTGAGAAGAACTGGAGTGGCTGTTTTAATAATTTTTTACTTATCAATCAAAATTACCTAGATAGAAAATAAATCTACAATAGATAGAAGAACAAGTAGGGAAAAGGGGATGGGGAAGAATAGAACGAGGGGAAAAAAAGAAAAGAGGAGAAGCGGGAAGAGAAGGGGGAGGAGGAAGAGAAGGAGGAAGTGAAGGGGGAGGAGGAGGGAAAAAAGGAGGGGAAGTAGGAGGAGGAGGAGGGGGAGAAGTGGGAAGAGGACGAGAAGGGAAACACAATTTTTTGTGGTAACTAAGCAAGAGGCCCTTCCTTCTATAAACACTATCTCAATTCTTCAAATAAAGGAGGTCTCCAGCTTCCTTGTATATTCCTTGCACCAATATAAAGGAAAACATGACTAGCAGAAAGAATATTTCTCACATACTCACTACCCTTTTAATGCAGTCTCAATACTCACAAAAGGAAATCATCTAATGAAACTCTGTATAATACTAATAGTCATCAATGTAGTCCATTTTGATTGTTGAATGCAGAACCAGGAAGCATATTATAGAAGGAAAATATGAAGAATAGAAAAACATTAAAATTATCTATGAGAGAATACAATCCTGATTAAAAATAAATATATAATGGATTTTATATATACATATATTTGTGTATGGGTATTTGTGTGAGATACACACACACACACACACACACACACACACAGTATGGAGTGGGATATAACCCTCTGCATAGGCAGACATCTATCTTGCCCCTTCTGGATTTGGTGGCAAGGGGAACTGAAACAAATACACTGCTCATTCTGGCTGCTTTGCCATAGGATTCTTTTTGCCTCTGATGCAAGAATCTTGTGTTCTTGACAAAATCTGTGGAAGTTTGGCAGGCTAACATTTTCTTGCAAGTCAGCTAAAATCTCAGACCCTTTACTGTCTTTACAAATATATTATACTGTAGCAGTGATACTGGATTTGAATCCACCAACCAATCAACAAACAAAAAGAAAGCACTGAAAATATATTTTAACAATTGAAGTAGGGAAAAAAAATAAGCTAACTGGATTGTATATGTTTTTTTTAATTTGTCTCAGAAAGAAGTTAAAATTATAATTAGAAGTTATTCAAAGATGATGACATTGATCTTTACATAGTAAAAATTATGTAGATAGGACAGGTTTGGAACACAAATATACTCATAGAGAAAAATGAATAAAAATAACAAAAATTAAGTATTAATCCAAGAACTGAAGAAAGATAACTAACAAGATCCAAGGACAGACCTAAGAAATTATAACTGATAAACTGAGAGTTGTTTTTTTTTTTTTTTTTAAGGCACAAAATTAATTGACTGTTGGAAAATCTAATAAAGAAAATCAGTCAGGAAGAAGTCACATTTACAACATCAGAAGTGGAAAGCTGAATATAAAGATTGACAGATAAACAATTTCAAGAATTATAAAAGAAATATTCCTACATTCTTTTCTAGTAAATGTGGAAATCTGGGGGAAATAGGAACTCTCTCAGGGAAATATGAACTAGAAATTGCCATGTAGGAAAGAGAACACCTACACTGAAAAAAAAAATAACATGGGTATTAAAAAAGTTTAATAGTAAGAATAATCTAAGTTAAAATTTAAAGTGCTCATGAAGGAATAAGATACTGAGAAGTTAACCTAAGTCTGGCATTGTGATTTATTATCAGGTTGTATACAAAAGAATTAGAAACAAATGTTTATGTAATTCCCTCCTGAAATCAATTCTGGTAGTTGTCTCATTAACGTTTCCAACTCACTGGTTGGTTATTGTTCTTTTGCTTTTCTATTTGTTTGTTGTTCATTTGTTTGTGGGCTGTATGTGGTGATGTGTGTGTTTCTATGTGTGTAGATTCTTTTCTTAAACCCAAGCAAATATACTTGATTCCATTTACTTAAGCATGAATTATCAGTGCTTGATTTACATTGTCTTAATTCTTTTTGAATAAAGCCATGGGGAAATTATCTTCAAAATAACAGAGTGGACATTATAACTTATTTAGACTTCAAAAAGTTACCTATAAGATGGAATTAAAATTCATTTTCTCTTAAGAGCTTTATCTTTTATTTTTCTGGTCCAGCTTTATGTAATCAATCTCAAGGCCAACAATACTGGTTTCGGATTAAGTTCAGTGAGAGTGAGATTGATTTCTGTGTTGTTTAAAATATTGACATTAAAATAAAGTTAACTTAAAAAAAATTTTTCCTTAGCAATTTTCACATGAATGTTCTCTGGTAATTTTTCTTTTAGTTTCATATCATATCATTAACAATCCATAGAGACAAAAACTTTCTAGTACATGTTTCTTGAGAGTGAAAATTAGTCAGTTATTACATATTCTAACATTATGCTTCCTAGATATAAAATTTAAAATATATACTATTTGAATAATGAATCCCAAAATAAAGAAATTAAAACATACCAAATCTTTATTTTGGGCAGTTTCATCTGATTTGGGCAATATACATTGTTTGGAGAAATAAAACTTGAAGAGCTCTCTAAAGAAATAAATTGAAATAGGAAAAGCCTTTAGATGAAGAATTTTGTATTGTTGAATATAATTTAATTACTAGAAGATATGTCCCAGATATCTATCTATATCTATAAATAATTTAGTTCATGTTCTATATATTTCTGAACTTTTAAATGACAATTATTCAGCATATCTCAAGCCAAGATGTTGTAGATTAGGATAACAATTATGGGAATGCTACTCCATGTGCCTGAGAAATTATTTATTTCCTGATCTAAATAATCTGATAAGAGAAAATAAATGATGGTAAATCAAGAAATTAAAAATCTGGACGCTAACATATGACAAGTAAAACATAAGAATAGAGCTGAATTTGTGGCAAGATAAAAATAGTCTCTCAGTAGATATTTTCCATATTTTTCAAGTAATACTTTTCTGAGGAAATATTTATAAATATATAAAAGGTATTTCATCTTCTAGACCAAATTTTCCAGCTTACCTAAATCCATTCCAGACTTTTTGAGGAAAAAACCCTGTATTTATCAAAGGCCAATTTGCACAAAGAAGCTGAATCACCAAATTTTCTATATCCTTAATGTAGCATTTCAGAAGCTTACAATTTTGTTCTCCAGTAAACATATACTCACCATTTACTAGCTCCCACATATTGAGAGAAAAAAAGAAAACAAATAAGAAAGAAAAGGAGATAAAGGAAACAAAGGAAAAGAAGTCTATCCCATGGGGCCATATCTCATCTCCATATTGTTCATATTAAAAATCTTGGAGTCATCTTTGTTTCCTGAACTTCATTTTTTCCCCATTCAATTTCTCAGCTAACCCTGTTTTTCATGTCATTGCAATATATACCAAATCTCATTAGATATCACAATTAATTCAGCAACCATCCATAGCCAGCCACCATTTCCTTTTGATAGGGCAATTGCGGTAGCATCCTAACCTTTCTTACAACTCTGTATGATCCTCTTATAATCCAGTCTTTAAACAGAAACCACAGTGAGCATTATTTTATTCTTCAAATATTCCAAATATTTATTTTCTCTGTTTTAGAAATTTGCACTAGCTGTTCTCTCTGATGATTGGATATTTTTCTTCTCATTATTTTATCCTACCTCAAATGCCTCCTAATTCAAAACTTTTTTGTTTGTTCTTTGTTTGTTTGTTTGTTTTAATGGCTACTCTAAATTATCATTTCTTCATCTTCTACTAGAAAACAACATTTTAGGTTCTGGAGAGCACTGATCACTACTGGAAAATATTTTATTCTACTTTGTCTCACAAATAAAATATAAGCTTATTTTGAGTGAGTACTTTTATGTGTTTTTCAAAGGATTACATATACACCCTGTAATGAATATTTTTAAATATCTGAATTAATGAATAAATGGATGAATGCATTTATTTTCCCAATAATATTCATGAAATATAAACAAAAATTTAATCACATAAAAACAGTGAAGATTAACTTTGTAAACTATTTTGCTTTATGCTTAAACAGACATACAATAATCATATAAATAGTTATAAAACAGATTTAGAAACTTAAAAATGCATATATCATACAGGAATGCTTGAATTGCTCTAGGTTAGACTGTATCAATAAGAAAATGAATGGCTCAAAAATAATTTGGATTTTATTTCTACAGTAATATTGATAGACCAATTAAATAAAGCATTTGGCCTTCAAGCATTATATTTATTTATTCATCCATCCATTTAATAAATATTTATCAAGTGTTATCATGTTCTAAGGTCTGTACTAGAAAGAAGGACCCAATTTGAGAAGAAGCAACAATATAACACATCTCATGAAACTTAGCAATAATTCTACTGGATATATAATTCAGTAACAATTTTCTTACAGGAATAAATGAAATAATCATAAAAAGTACTGAAAACAAGTCCTACTGAGAACTAAGCTTTAATATTTAGCAGTTAGTATTTTATCAGAAACATCACAGCATCCTTACTAGAAGACAACAGCATGATGAGAAGGAATATTCATAGGGGCTGCCTGATTAAACAGTGTTTGAAAGGCAACTCAAATGTCAAAGACATAAACTAAATGTATATTAGGTGCCTAAGAATAGAATAAGCAGTATAGAAAAGCAAATAAACAGTGATTTAAAAGTAAACTCAGAAACTCTCCCACACCATGGATAAGGACTACATTGCAGAATCTTGTTTAGAGGACAGTCTTCTGATATAAACGAAGTCATGTTTCACAGAGTGATATTTAAATGCATATCTAAAGCTCTCTGTGTTATTATATGTTAGGGGCATTATCTTCCTGAAATAACATCAAAATTTGAAGAAGATTTTGAAGATGCCTCATCACATTTGTCTTCCATAGTAATCATTGCAGTCCCATTGATAAATGGTAAAAGTTAACAGATATTTTTTTAGAAGTCAGCAATTCAGAATCAACTTTTTAATGAAATGAATATGCAGTATTTGTCTTTTCATTAAAATGTGTTTCATTTATTTGAGGTCATTTCTGCTGAAAGTGTTTATTGCAAAAGAAGAGTGTTATGAATCAATGGAAAAACACATTTGCTGAATAAAAAGTGTTTAATTTATATCATACACTTGAGGAAGAAGTTGATACTAACATAATAATAGTAGGGAACTTTAACACCCGACTTACATCAATGGACAGAACATCCAGACAGAAAATCAATAAGGAAAGACTGGCCTTAAAGTACACATTCTACCAGATGGACTTAATAGTTTTCCATAGAATGTTCCATCTAAAAGCAGCAGAATACACTTTTTTTTTTCAAGTGCATATAGAATATTCTCCCGGATACAGCACATGCCAGGATACAAAACAAGTCTAAATAAATGTAAGAAGATTAAAATCATATCAGGCATCCTTTTTAACTACAGTGGTATGAGACTAGAAATTAACTACAAGAAAAAACTGGAAAAAATACAAACACAGGAAGCTAAATGATATGCCACCAAATAACCAATAGGTCATTGAAGAAATCAAAGAAAAAATTTTTTTAAATCTGGAGACAAATGGAATTGGAAACACAGTTATCCAAAATCTATGGGATGCAGCAAAAGCAGTTCTAAGAGGGATGTTTACAGTATACAAGCCTACCTTAGGAAACAAGAAAAATCTCAAATAAACAATTTAACCTTGCACCTAAAGGAAATAGAAGAACAAACAAAACTCGAAGTTAAAAGAAGAAATGGGGCTTCCCTGGTGGCGCAGTGGTTGAGAGTCCGCCTGCCGATGCAGGGGACACGGGTTCGTGCCCCGGTCCGGGAGGATCCCACATGCCGCGGAGCGGCTGGGCCCGTGAGCCATGGCCGCTGGGCCTTCGTGCCTGGAGCCTGTGCTCCGCAACAGGAGAGGCCACAACAGTGAGAGGCCCGCGTACAGCAAAAAAAAAAAAAAAAAAAAAAAAAAAAAAGAAGAAATGAAATAATAAAGATCAGAGCAGAAATAAATGAAGTACAGACTAAAAAATGATAGAAAAAAAATCAGGGAAACTAAGAACAGGTTCTTTAAAAAGATAAACAAAATTGGTAGACCTTTAGCCAGGTTCATCAAGAAAAAAGAGAGAGCCCAAATAAATCAGAAATGAAAGAAGAAAAGTTGCAAATGACACCACAGAAATACAAAGGATCATAAGAGATCAGTAAGAATAATTATATGCTAATGAAATAGACAGCCTGGAAGAAATAAAGTCCTAGAAATGTACAATCTCCTAGCACTAAATCAGGAAGAAATAGAAAATATGAACAGACCAATTACCAGTAATGAAATTGGATTGGAATTAAAAAACAACAACAGTGGGCTTCCCTGGTGGCAGAGTGGTTGAGAGTCTGCCTGCCGATGCAGGGAACACGGGTTCGTGCCCTGGTCCAGGAAGATCCCACATGCCGCGGAGCAGCTGGGCCCATGAGCCATGGCCGCTGAGCCTGTGCGTCCGGAGCCTGTGCTCCGCAACGGGAGAGGCCACAACAGTGAGAGGCCCACGTACCGCAAACAACAACAACAACAACAACAACAGCAACAACAAAGCCCAGGACCAGAAAGTTTCACAGGTGATTTCTACCTAACATTTAAAGAAGAGTTAACATCTATCCTTCTTAAACTATTCCAAACAATTGAAGAGACAGGGATCCTTCTGAACTCACTCTGTGAGGCCAGCATCACCCTCATATCAAAACCAGACAAAGACACCACATAAAAAGAAAAATAAATAAAAAGCAAAAAACCAAAAACTGTAAAGACCCTGAATAGCAAATTAAATCTTGAGAAAGAAGAACAAAGCTGGAGGTCACACACTCCCTAACTTCAGACTATAATACAAAACTACAGTAATCAAAATAGTATGGGACTGACACAGAAACAGACCAGAGATCAGTGGAATAGAATAGACAGCCCAGAAATGAACCCATACTTATATGGGCAATTAATCTATGACAAAGGAGGCAAGAATATACAATGGGGAAAGATAGCCTCTTCAATAAATGCTGTTGGGAAAACTGGACAGCTACATGGAAAAGAATTAAACTGTACTACTTTCTCATACCATACACAAAAATTCAAAATGGATGAAAGACTTAAATGTAAGACCTAAAATAATAAAACTCTTATAAGAAAACATAGACTATACATATTTTGACATTGGTCCTGGCAATATGATTTTGGATCTCTCCTCAAGCAAGGGAAACAAAAGCAAAAATAAACAAATGCACCTACATCAAAACTACATCAAATTAAAAAGCTTTTGCACAATGAAGGAAACTATCAACAAAATGGAAAGGCCTGCTACTGAATAGGAGAAGACATTTTCACAAATGATATACCCAATAAGGGTTTAATAAAGTATACAGAGAACTGATACAACTCAATATCAAAAACAAGCTGGGTTAAAAATGAGCAGAGGACCTGGGTAGACTTTTTTTTTTTTTTTTTTTTTTTTGCGGTACGCAGGCCTCTCACTGTTGTGGCTTCTCCCATTGCAGAACACAGGCTCCGGACGCGCAGGCTCAGCGGCCTTGGCTCACAGGCCTAGCTGCTCTGCGGCATGTGGGATCTTCCCGGACCGGGGCACAAACTCGTGTCCCCTACATCAGCAGGCAGACTCTCAACCACTGTGCCACCAGGGAAGCCCAGGGTAGACATTTTTTACAAAGAAAACACATGGCCAACTGACTTGTGAAAAGATGCTCAATGTCACTAATCATTAAGGAAATGCAAATCAAAACAACAATGAGTTACTGCCTCACACCTTCAGAATGGCAATCATCAAAAAACAACAAATAACAAGGGTTGACAAGGATGTGGACAGCAAGCGAACCCTTGTGCACTATTGGTGGGACTGAAAATTGTTGTGGCCACCATGAAAAACAGTATGGCGTTTCCTCAAAAGACTAAAAGTAGAACTGCTGTATGATCCAGCAATTCCACTTCTGAGTATATACCCAAAGAAAACAAAAACTCTAGTTTGAAAAGATATATGCAATCCAATGTTTATTCAGCATTATTTACAGTAGCCAAGTTATGGAAGCATTCTAAGTGTCCATCCATAGAGGAATGGATAAAGATGATGTGGCATATATATATACATATATACACACAATAGATTATTATTCATCCATTTAAAAAAATCCATTTGTGACAACATGGATGAATTAAGAGGGTATTATGCTAAGTAAAATGTCACAGGATCTCACTTATATGAAGAATCTAAAAATCAAAACAAACAAACAAAACAAAACAGAATGAAAACAGAGAAATACAGAGAAAAAACAGATGGTTTCCAGAAAGGAGGGGGTGAGAGAGTGGATGAAATAGCTGAAGAGGATTAAGAGGTACCAACTTCCAGATACAAAATAAGTCACAGGGATGTAATATTCAACATAGGGAATATGGTCAGTAATATACTAATAACATTGTATGGGGACAGACAGTTACTGGATTTATTGTGTTAATCATTTCATAATGTATACAAATGTCAAATCATTATGCAGTACACCTGAAACTAACATAATATTGTATGTAAATGATATTTCAATTACAAAAAACAAATTCGGTAAAGGGATGAGTTCTATGTCTTCTCTGTCCAAGTGAATTTACTTTTATCCAAGAACAACCAAAATACACTTTTTGAAAGGGAGATTCTAGTTTCTTTACATCATAAAAATGTGTAAAAAAGAGAGGCTAGCTTGTGGTACTATTCTTTCAGATTTAACTTCTTAACTATGTGAGAAATGTATTCATTGCTTATGTATGTGAGAAATGTATTCACTGCTTATGTATCACAAAATGCCATATTAGACATTGATAGAATCTAGAAAAACAAATTGGAGGTCTAACACATTAACATGCTTTATTTTTTAATTATTATGAATAATATACTTTGTCAAAAAAAAAAAAACTAAGAGAAATGCTAGATTAAAAGTGATATTGGGCACATATGAAAGCCAGGAAATACAGACACACTAGGAGTAAGTAATTTTGAAGAGGTAATGACTAAGGATTTATCTTCCGTGTCCAAGAAGACAAATATTACTAAATCCGCACATAGTGATACCACATTTGATAACATCAGAAACAAAGTAGAATTCTCAACAACAAAAAAAAAAAACAGAGGAAAGAGAAGCGATTACCTGGAATGGAAAGAATGTTAGGTCATAGTAGATCTCAACAGCATCTGTGCAAACAAGAAATTAGTGGAAGATTATCTTCAAATTTCTGAGAAAAAAATTAAGTTGACCTATTATTATCAATTCTTTTCTGCTAATTTTCAAGAATATTAGTAAAATAAAGACACCATATGCAAACAAAAATGGTAGATTTTACTATTAGCAGGTTCTCACACACAAAAAGAAACATGTAGAGTAAATTTTTCATGAAGAAGGGATTGAAATTTATAAAGACTGCATTGGGTTGGTGATGGACAGTTTGTGAAGATAAAGATTCATTTCACAAAACAGCATTACAAAACTAAGAGATAAGTGTTATTTAAACAGTTGGTAGGATTTATAGAATTTGAAAACTATGTCCTGATGTTTTACTTTTTTTGAGAAATTACTTTGCAATAAGTTCATTGAAAGAAATAAACTATTTTCTATTTTTGTTGGAACAAGTATACAGTTTAAATTATGGGTAAGTACAATTTAATAAAGGTAGCTAAAACAGAGAGTTAGGATAATCCTAATCCAGAGGGTTAGGATAATCCAGAGTTTGGCATATATTGAATGAATGAGTAAATGGGTATAAAATGTGTATTAGAAAGACTGTAATTTGAATTCATTATTGCAAATTTAATAAATAATAATTGATAATCAGGTAGACAAACATTCTCCTTCTTTAGGAAATGAGTGAAATACTGAAGTATTTTAGGGGAAGATTCCTAAGCAGAGCAGTGGTAAAGGTCTAGTTTATTTAACATAATATTTTCTTGAGAGTAATGGCTACAAAAAAATACACAATGATTGAATGAGTTGTGTGAAGATAAGATAGTAGAAAGTTTCTAGGAAGAAAGTGTTTTTTGTATTGTATTGCATTGCATCATATTGTATTTTTGAAATAATAATACAGAAGTCACCCTTTTGCCTCTCTATGACATTGGTTGAGTGAGGATATAGGGTGATTTCAGCTACCTTGTGAAGGAGAACAAGCCTAAGATGATGAGGCTATAAAATAGAGAGCATCAATGAGTTGCTGAATCAGATATACTTTGATGCTAATCTAGCTTTAGAATTTAATTTATATGAGTCAACTGGTCATCTTTACTGTTTAAGCATTTTAACTTGTCTCAGGGCCTAGGGTGTTGGTATGCTTGTGACTGTCTGAAATGGAATGCATATTAGACAAATACAGTTGAGCCCCTCATGGAGTCTAAGTAACCAGAGGTTTAAAAAACTCTCTGGGAAGATGTCAAAGTAACTGAAGATATGTGCAGAGGAAACTGATGTGATAATGTTGGTGGTGAAATGAGGAAGCACAGAATTTGGAAAAAGGACATTTAATTACAAAGGCTCATTTAAATGGCTTGCTGTTTGCAATATGCGTAGGTTTGTTTGTTTACTTTTTAAGATTGCTGTCTTTTACTAAGTTTAGCACCCATAAATGAGGTCTGCATAAATTTACCTTCCAAGAGATATAATTTTTACCATTAATTTTTTGAATTTCAGGTCAAGAAAGGGTTATGTAGGCATAAAATATGGAGAGTATATACTTGTTGCCTGTGGTACATCACAGAAGAGATATTGCTGTTTACCATACAGTTGAGTATTTCTTTTGTTCTTCTAGTGTTTTCCATCTTTCTTACAATTTCTTCTTTCCATTGTCAAGGCAGATATTTCCCCAGACAAAGTTAAACAGGCAAGACTTATTCAAGGCTCTTGCAATAGGGAGAGAATCCTAAACTCAGTCTGAGCTCAACTCCACTGAAAAAAAGGGCTGGAGAGATTTTAAGAGCTGGAGCAGAGGGATCTTAGGCCATCTGTGTTTGCTAATCGGCTTGACCCAAAGGAAAGTAAACATTCTCTTACTGTCATAAGAGGCAGTTTTATAACTTGGAGCAAGTATGTTACCTAAATTAGTCTTTTGCTCCACCCCCCTCCTTTTCTAGCCTCCAGGTAGACTGAGAGATAGGGTCAATATTGTCTTTGAGGATTACATTTCAAAGGAATGGCTCCCAGCTCCTTGAGAAAGACAGTCCTGGGTTATAAGAGCCTTTCAAAAAGATTTACATCTCAGGGCTTCCCTTCCCTGGTGGTGCAGTGGTTGAGAGTCCACCTGACGATGCAGGGGATGCGGGTTCGTGCCCCGGTCCGGGAAGATCCCACATGCCGCGAAGCAGCTGGGCCCCTGAGCCATGGCCGCTGAGCCTGTGCGTGCGGAGCCTGTTCTCCGCAACGGGAGAGGCCACAACAGTGAGAGGCCCGCGTACCGCAAAAAAATAAAGATTTACATCTCAAAAAGGCAAAGAAAAAATTTACAATTATAAGTTTTCTGAAATAAGTGCTCTCTTTTTGGGAGGTCCAGGGCCTAGAGGCTTGTAGAAGCCAAGTTTTGTCTGAGGGAATGGTAAGGTTGTCTTTGACACTATCTAACAAATAGTGACCAATAAAACAGGGAAAAGTCAGTGTGTGATATTCTGGTTCTCTTTCTTCACTGCTCTCATAGCTGAAGCTTTCAGGAGTGACATGGTGGTATTGTAACTTGGTGGGGCCTCATACAGCCTTGGACTCTGAGTAACTGTGTAGATCACAGCTCAACCACCGACCTGAGTTGGACATGGAGACTAAGCAAATTGTGTGTTTATTAAACCACTAATATTTGGTGTTTCTTTGATACTGCAGCATGATCTGGCACTGCCTGACTAATGCAGACACTGGTTTTGAGAGTAGAGTGCCATCTCAACAAATCTAAAATGTGTGACAAGATTATCAGTTGGGAGTGGAGGAAGCAATTAGCAGAGACTGGATAGATGTCACTTTTAAGCAGTGGGAGAATATTTGGTAAAACCATGTCTGAAAAATCTTCTGAGGATGATTGCATGTCCAATTATTTTGTAGCTCTAGAGGAAGAGGTCAAAAAAAAGTATATTAGTGTTTTTGGTTGTTATTGACTGAATTTTATCAGGTACTACCAGAAAGAGATAAGGAAAGAATTTGCTGAAAAGCAGAAATGAAAGGAAGTAAAAACTTTCTGGAACTTTGGACCTTGATGCTATGAGGCTCAAACACTAAGAGATAATTGATACGGGTTTTGAGAGACAGCACCCTATCAAAACTCAGCATTTTGACAAAGATAAAAATAAGAGTGTAGTCTTGCCATATATTTCAAAAATTCTCAGAGGATTCAAGTGCCTCAGGGACAAAGATCAGATTAAGGATATGGAGGACAGTTAAACCTCAAAATCAAATTAACTGATTTAGAGGAAATTGGCCTATAACTTTTCCCCAGAAGCCCAAGATTTCATCTTGAGGATATATATATATATATATATATATATATATATATATATATATATATATATATATATATATATATATATATATCTCCTCTGAATATATATATATATTCAGATATGAATTATGATACATATCCGATATGAAAATTATATCTTAATAAGAACTGTAGGTATGAATATTTGCTAACATATGCAATGGGCTAACATCAAATAGATAAAAATTTTAGTCTGTTTTGAAAGAGTAATATTGCTAAAGCAAGTACAAACCTGGAATAACAGTAGTCAAAATGAAATTGCTGTTACTATTCGAGAATTTTGCCCCTTTCCCCAAATTCTTTAATTGGCCATGAGTTTAAAAAGTTGAACCAGTCTAGCAAAGGTACATTCCCTCATGAGAAGCCAAAAATAATAAGGAAAAAGAAGCATCTCCCTGAGTGCAGGGCTAGGATCATTGAAAAAAATTCACCCTGGTACAAATCCTATAGAGCAGAATCAGGGACTAATCAATTAATATTCACCAACACTATTTATTGTAGGGCCTGCTCACAATGTCTATTCAGCCGGATTTCACAGATGCTACAGTCCTATGACTGTTCAGGGTCTTTTACTTCTTCCTTTTTGAGAAGGAGTATTTAGTGCAGGTAACCAGACCTTGTTTCACCATTGACTATTGTGAGTTTGTGTGTCCTTTAGTTCATAGTTTTTTTCAGATTAAGAGCCACCACAGCTAGACCTGTTGTTGAAATTACTACACAGCACATAGACATTCTGGAATTTGAGCTGGATACAGTGACAATGGGTTTTTAGATTGTTTCCTTTGGGGATGATTGATGTGGTAAAAGAAAAATAAAATGTACAAAAACAGAAACAAAGTGGTATTTGGCAACAAAATCATGAATAAAAATTAATGTTCAGTAGATAATCTATTTGACACTCTACATTAACCAGTCCTTTTGCATTTGAGTGCAGAATTGTTATATGAAAAGTCTGACTAATGAAGTATGAGACAAAGTGGTTGTATGCTACTGTAAAACTTATTGCCCCCCTGACACAGTGTATTCTGAGGTCACATATTAAGATGCTGCTATCATAATGAATCCATCTGAGTATCTGGGTGACTTCATGGAATAAAGGACCCTCTCAGCTATGGCCCACAGTTCCTACATGGGACATGCAATTTGGAATAGAAATGAACACTTAATCCACTGAGAGTTTAGGGAGAGTTTTTTCACAGCATAACCTAGATTATCGGTAATAATACACACTTGATTGACTGAAAAGAAACATATTGAAAAGATCAGTGATCCATGCTCATGTTCTCGTATGCTCTGAAATCAGTGCTTTCTTATAAAACGTGTACATGGATAATCACCACATGGGTACTAGTATTGAAATCTGAGAAAATCATACAAAATTTAGCAGGAATTGTGAACTAATTGGAATTATGAATTAATTTAAAAATGTGAACTAGATGTCAGGATGAGGTACAGATCTGATAAATGATAGTGGGTATCTGTTAGCCTTAAAAACCATCAATTCTGTGTAATATTTATATTTTATTGGAAACAGTGTAATATAAATTAATATAAAATACTACTACTCTAAAGATTTAAGAAATATTGAAAAAGTCACCTAAAAAAATGTTACCCTAACACAAGTGAAACTATTCTGTATTTTCCCTGCAGTCTGTTTGTATTTTTGTTTTATATTTTGCATATTATCAAATAATTTATCATTTATCAAAAATATTTATACTGATAATTCTGATAGGTATTTAATATTCCACAAACCAGAGATATACTAATTTACATAAATAGTATACTTCTTCAGAGATAGTGAGCATAAATTGTTCAGCAATATATATATATAAAACCTCTGCTGAAAACTGCTGTGCAAGAAACATTCCACATGATTCATATTATCTCCTTAAAATAATTGAAGAGTATTACTACTGTTTATGATAATTGTAGTATACTGATAAACTGCTTTCTGAAGAATGAAACTATTTACGATGTAGCTATTCATGAGGTACAGCTTCTTCAGTTTCACTCTTTTTTTGGCAATATATTGATACGCTTATTGACCATAACATTTCAGTAGGTCCTAATAATCTGAAATTGAATTCTGTTTGTCCTTTTCTGGCTCTTTCTGTCTCTGTATCTGTCTCTGTTTACACATACACACACAGACACAGAGACACACACACACTCCCTCATTTTTTCCCCTCCTCCCTTCCATCCTTCTTTTATTCCTTCTTCCTTCTTTACCTTGTTTTCTTATTTCTTTCACCTATTAATGCAAATAATCTTCTATTCTTTTTCCATACATATATATATAAGAAGCATATACAGACATCTTCTACATTGCTAGATGCTACCAATCCCAACCCTACTCTAATCCTGATTTATATTATAGTAGTTTCTAAGAAGAAAAGGCAAAGCATATATTTTTAACATAGTACCCCATTGTGTATATATATATATATATATATTTTTTTTTTTTTCTTTTTCGGTATGCGGGCCTCTCACTGTTGTGGCCTCTCCCGTTGCGGAGCACAGGCTCCGAACGCGCAGGCTCAGCGGCCATGGCTCACGGGCCTAGCCGCTCCACGGCATGTGGCATCTTCCAAGACCGGGACACGAACCCGTGTCCCCTGCATCGGCAGGCAGCCTCTCAACCACTGTGCCACCAGGGAAGCCCCCCCATTGTATATTTTTAACTACAACAAAACCCATTAGGATTTTGTGTTTGTTTTGTTTTTTCTGTTTGCCTTAATTAGGGTTCCATCCAAAACAAGGCTTGGGTTCAAATAATTTATTTAGAGAAGCAATCACATGTATCAGAAATGGGAGACTGGGCAGAATGAAACAAACCAGTAGAGTCAGGCAATCCAAGAATCAGCTATTAGAATGGATACTGCTCTTAGTTCCCAGGACTCAAGCTTGCAAAGGAACCTCTCAGGAGCTATGTGAATGCCTTCCAGAAGTGTCCACTAAATAAATTTGGCTCTCATCCTCCACTGGTCAAGAATTGTCTCTAAGAGTCAAAACATAATAAATGCAAAATAGATTTAAAATATATTTTTTTCATTAATATTTTAAAATTAACTCATGGAAAGATTGAAATAGCATATGTGACTATGCTATAAACTTTTTAAACAAATGAATAGTGTTTTAAGTTGAAAAAATGTAGCCAATAAAAAAAATTCTTTACTATTTCAGAAGTATTCTACCTGAAGTCAGAGAAATTAATACACCATTCCTTTCATCAGTGATTCAAGGGCTATACTATTATAAAATGTTATTTAATGTGCATAATAAGAGATTTAGCACTGTTAGTGACCATAGTTTTTTTTTTTTTTTTGTAAAGAGAGCAGTATTTTTTTAATCAATTTAAATTTAAGTTCATCACAGTTTTCCCTTGACATACTTATTAGCTTGCAATTTCACTACTAGTATAGAAAATCAAAATGGACTGGATCACAGATTCAGAGTAAGTCATTCTTATCTCACATTAGTATAAATAATTCTGTTTGCTTTAATATCAAAAGCAGAAACATTCTAATTATGATTCCTAATGTTGTGCAATGATTTGAATTAGAAAAGTAATTGGAGAATTATGTCTATTTAATTCTACCGTCCATGAAATAATTCAAAAACAATAAGTATGTACATTTCCCAGGTGCCTAAAATGAAGTCAGTGTGGATAAATAATTACTGGAGAGATTGATAACAAAAGGAATGTTGACTAGTTGAATGTGATTAAAAATATTTAAAGAATACTGTGTATACAATTTGCTACAAATCATGTGGTGCTATGAAGCCCAGTTCCAAAACTATGAAACTAGATTTATAAATGATTAATGTGTACAATAGATCACAGGTAATAGTCACATTATTCACAATAACACACATGTTCTGTACTTGCCACTGTCTTTAATAGACCTATATATATTCTAAAACAGAAAATATTAATACTCTGAATTATGAATTTTAAATAATAAGCCCAAATCGGATAAAAAATGTTTGTAAAATTAAAAATATAATGCAAAATACAGCTCTTGTGAATATTTAAAGATGAGTCTACTATGAATAGACGACAGGGTGCAAATTTATCATGATCATATTACATCCATTTAGTTGTAAGAAATTTTGTGCAGCATACACAGTAGGGAAAAAAGGCTTGTTTCAGTGGTATTTAATACATTTTGAATAACATGTTTAACTTAACAAGTAGGAATATGAAAACAAGAAAAGTAATGGCTTTTCTTCACATAATAAATACACAGTTATTAACTGCATTTATAGAATCTTGAATCCAAATTCTTATTCAGATATTTCTTGGACAAGATGCTACCTTTAATTAATGAACTTACACATGATGTGGAGTCAGAATATACTCTTTGCATTAATAGTAGTAATGGAAGATACAACACACAAATGAGAGACAACCTGACTTAGTCTAGTTACGGGCAAAAGTAAAAGGTTGATGCCCACTATTACTGATAAGATTAAATTATTTCCTGGAAGTTTCACTAATTCATACTGAAAGGGATGAATATTTCCATTATCAGTAGTTGACATAATAGTCTACTTTTAAACCTTAGGGAAATCAATTGAAAAGCTATTACATCTAGAAATAAGATTCACTAAAGTGCCCACTTACAAAGTGAAAATGCGAAAATCAATATTTATGCAAGTTAGTCATCCTTTGAGTATCAGTTTAAATATCATCCTCCAGATTAAATTTCAAATAAGCTCTTACATCATTCTCACACCTTGTAATTTTCCTTTATAGTTTTACCACCATGGTAATATTGTGATTATTTATGTTAGAGTTTTATAAAAATTATAAATTTAATATTTCAAACCAAATACTAAAGAAATGTTTAAAATGTGACTGCTTCTAAAGTTCACTTGGAAGAAAAAATCAGTGCAAATAGTTAAAACATTCCTGTAAAGGAAAATGAGAAGTGAATACCTACACCACAATCAATGAAATGCAGTACGACTTTAACTATTTAAAATAGTGTGATATTGGCTCAGGAACAGAAAAAAATTTCACATAGCAAAACAATTATATATGTAATCAAATAAGTAAGAAAGGAACACTGACTTTAAATTTTAATATCTTAATTTTTTTAATTTATTTTTCCTTAATAACATAATATACATGATTTCCCCAAGCCTATTAATGAAAACAAATAATTTTAAATGAGATGTCGAATTTAAAACACTACATATTTTCCCACTTATTTGAAAATCCAAATTGATATTAAACCCATTCTGATCAGTCATCACCTGTTTTTCTCAACTCTTCACCATTTTGTGTCTTCTGTCCACTTATTATTGAAATACCTGCAGTAGTGGTAAGAATTATCTTTGGTATGTGAGCAAGCAGTGATTATCCAAATGCAATGGCAGGTGAAAAGTCAGAGCAGAGAGCTAGTGTTTTTCTCCATGTTTTAAACACACACACAGCACGATAATCCAACTACTAAACAAGGTCAAAACCACTATCACTGCTCTTCTAACACATACACACACACAATTATAAAAACGGTTCTTCTCCCCAGGACTTCTGACCATTTTCTGCACATTTTGATTTTTTTCCCTGCAATATTCAAAGTATGTTAATCTTGAGAAAAAAGAGTAATTTGTGCACATTCAGAATCTTGCCAAGGCAATTTTTTGGGGTCATATCTGAAGTGGGTGGTACTGGAAAATAAGCTTTCCTTGAGGATCACATAGTTTTTTCAACTTGTTTCTCTCCAGTGGGTAAGTGGGACCTCAAAAGTCATTTTAAGTCTCAGTGACACAATTTTGTACAACCTTGAAACTGTTTTTAAAAATACAAAACCTCTTAAAAAATTAATATACTCCCCTAGACAGCCCTTGAGTGGCCTCCACCTTCATATGTCATTGAAAGGACATACTACCCCCCACCTTTTAACCTTATTTTCTAATATTCAAATTTTATATAATTTTTCTGATGCATACTTGCACAATCCCTGAGTGGTAAGAAAGAAATATGGTGAATTATGTAATGGCTGTCAAAGCCTTTGCCAAAATTAACAAATGCCGTTCTGTTCACATTTAATTGAAAAAAGCAAGTAACATGGCCACACCTAACAACAAATGTGGTAAGGACATTGCATTTCCATCATGTGCCTGAACATTAGATAGACAGAAGCAGTACCGATAACAACATAGGGTTGGAATGAGCATTAATTTGAGTTGACAGAGGTAAAATAATTGGAATTGGTTCTGGCACTTAGCACACTCAGTGTAAGTATTATTTGTTTTTTGCAGCGTTCTGTATTTCCTGAATTTCATCTATCTTACTAGTCTTTTTAAAGAACCATCTTTCCTTAGCCTTGATCTATATTTTAACTTTCTTACTTTTTCCCCTAGCTTTATTGAGGTATAACTGACAAATAAAACTTGTACATATTTAAGGTGTACAATATACTGTGAAGTAATCACCATATTCAAAGTAATTAACATATCCTTCATTTCACCTCTATGTGTGCATGTGTGTGTGTGTGTGTGTGTGTGTGTGTGTTATGAGAACACTTACAATGGATATTTACCCAGAAGTGGGATTGCTGGATCACAATGTAGTTCTATTTTTAATTTTTTGAGAAACTCCATAGTTTCTATAACATCAATTTAATTTCTCACCAACAGTGTATTAGGGTTTCTGTTTCTCCACATCCTTGCCAACGCTTATTATTTGTCTTTTTGATATTAGCCGTTCTAACAGATGTGAAGTGATATCTCACTGTGGTTTTGATTTGTATTTCCTGATGACTAGTGAAGCTGAGCATCTTTTCAAGTCAGTTGTTTCTTTGTTGATGTTATGTCTGGGTGATCTATCTATTATTTTAAGTGGGGTATTGAAATCCCCTATTATTATTATATTGCTATCAATAGAACTGCCTTCAGTTCTATCAGTATTTGCTTTATATAGTTAGGTGCTCTGATGTTGGGAGCATATATATTTATAATTGTTATATCTTTCTGTTGAATTGGCCCATTTATCATTATATAATTACTTTCTTTGTCTTCAGAGACAGCTTTAAATTTAAAATCTATTTTGCTTCATGTAATTATAGCTATCCCTGTAATATCTTTTTAAGATTAACAGAATTGATAAGGGAATCTTCATGCTAATGTCAATGATCTGTGCTTAGGGAACTCTAAGCAGTGGGAATTATTTGGGGTGGCTTGAAATATTACCTATTATATAAAACTATAAAAATAGCTGGTACCCAGTCTGTGGCTCCTTGTATCACCATCAAATTTTATAGTTCGTAAATTTGATGGGAGTTAGTTTGACTAATCTTCACCAGTTCTGATTCTTCTAGCTCTATATAAGAAGATTAAGGGAAGAATAGTGTGTTTTTTTAAACCTACTATCATTAATTGGGCCCATAAATGGATGAGTGGCTTTGCTTTCACTTTAAAGTTATATGTGACTTGAAAACGGTCAGAGAGCTAGAGTTTTTAAGTTTGAAGATAATTTCAGACAATCATTATAAAATCTCTTTTCCACCAAGTTGTTCTGGGTTGATAACATCAACTTAGGAGGTGTTTTGCAATGTAACTAATTAGGTACACCAGGAGATTTTGGTTCTGTTTCACATGTGATAACATTAAACATCTGGAGTCAATATTTCTAAATGAGAAAATTTTAAAATAGCATAATTAGTATTATTTACACTTACAAAAACTAATAGAAATATTAAAAATGTAACAAAGATATAAATTCAAAATACGTATTTTTTCTCATCATGGTTCGTTTTATGTATTTTTGTCTCAAAACTTACATCTTAGTTAATATTCTTATCTTTTTGTTTTATCATGAAAGTTTTAAAATTGCCACGGTGCTTTGAATTTTCTTTCACAACCTCAAACAGTACCTGAATAAATAAACCTTATCTTTAAAAAGCTTTCTGTTTCTCCTGAGGCTATAAATTGGAGACATGCAAAATCATACTCTGTCCAATATTTTATTTGCAAGTACTGATACAGCTAGATAGATGGAAAGATAGAGATAGAGATATAGAAAGAGAGATAAAACCCCCTGAAAAACTGATAGCTAAAAAATGCATTTTTAAAAATAAAGAATATTTAGGGCTTATGAGAATTATTTTTTAGAATCTTATATTTATTTTCCACTTGAGGTACTTGCCTAAATATTAGCAAAAATATTTCTTTATCATACACAATTTATGAGAGATAATTTACTATCTCTCTTTAATAAAATAATGCTGATTTTCAGATTTTACATATTATTCACAAGAATATGCCCGCCTTACTATTGATCCAGTCATTACAAAGTGCAGGTAATGTGGGCCAAATCAAAGATGGGATAAAAAATTTTTTTTGTGGACCAAGAGTGGATTTCAAACCCTGTCTCTACCATAAAAATGATCATCCAATACATAGTGTTGGGGTATTTTCTTAACAATCTGGAAAATATATGTTTATAACTTCTACTTTATACCATATACCTATGGCATATTAAGCATGTATTAAACTATAAATTTTAAAAAGTATTAGTTAAAATGCATTCTAAAGCTAAATGTAATTAAAGTAATAATAAAAATACTTATAGAAATACATTGTACTACATACCAATATTACATCTATCCATGTCATTTACAATAAATAGAAAAAAATAATTAACAAACTAGATCAAGAGTCAGCAAACTATTGTTTTCAGGCCAATCCAAATCCATTGCATGTGCTATGAACTAAAAATGAGATTTATATCTTAAAGTATTATTAAAACATAAAAGAGAGAGAGCATAACTCCCTACTTCTAAGTGAGAGCTGTGTATACTGACTTCCCTCTAAAGAGTACAATATGGAAATGGGGAAAAAAAAAGCAACTTCACAGTGGAGAAACCTTACAAACACTACCTCATCTTGGTGATCAAGGTCAACAACAACCATAAATCATGTTGATAGTGTGGACCCTTGATATGATGTGAGAAAATGGCACTTTACCTCTGTGATCTTCCATCCCCAAACCCATATCCCTAGTCTAATAATGGGAAAGATATTAGACAAACTCTACTAGAGGGGCATATTTCCTAATACCTCAAAACTTTCAAAATCATGAAAAACAAGGAAAGTCTGAGAAACTGTCACAGCCAAGAGGAGCTTAATAAGACGTGACAAGTAAAAATGCTGTCATATTCTGGATGGGATCATGGGACCTAAAAAGGACGATAGGAAAAGACTAAGAAAATGTGAACAAATTATGGACTTTTGGGCTTCCCTGGTGGCGCAGTGGTTGAGAGTCCACCTGCCGATGCAGGGGACACGGGTTCGTGCCCTGGTCCAGGAAGATCCCACATGCCACGTAGTGGCGAGGCCCCTGAGCCATGGCCACTGAGCCTGTGCGTCCGGAGCCTGTGCTCCGCAATGGGAGAGGCCACAACAGTGAGAGGCCCGCGTACCGCAAAAAAAAAAAAAAAAAAAAAAAAAAATTATGGACTTTTGTTAATAATAGTGTGTCAATATTGGTTCATTAATTATAACAAATTCACCATATTAATGTAAATTGTTAATAATTGGGACACTTATGCAAAGATTACATTGGAACTCTGTACTATCTGCTCAATTTTTCTGTAAATCTAAAAATATTCTAAAAAAGTAAAGTCTATTAATAAAAATAATAAAAAGAAGAAGAACGTGTGACAGGAAACATATTTGGCCCACAAAGCCTAATAAAATGTTTATCATCTGGCCATTTACAGAAATGTTTGCTGATATCTCAGTTACATTTTAAAAAAATATTTATTCTCCACCAGGCTAATTCAGTTGGTAGAGCATAAGACTTTTAAAAATACTACATTTATTCTATCAGGTTATGATGAATTATGGTGAAATACTGACCCCAAACCTCAGTAGTTTAGTTCAGTTTAGGTAGGAAAAAATAATCCTAGTTTTTCCCTTTAGTAATCTAATTTCAGTCAAGTTTCTTTTCTTACTGATCTTACTATATCATATTGAAATTATATTTTGAATGTCTGTCTTACCTACCAGACAACCAAATCTTAGGAGAAAGGAACTATGCCTGTTTATATTTCCATTACCAAGTGTACGGCCAGGAATATAGAATGGGGGAAAAATATGTATTCAATAGAACTAAAGTCTTTAAATATAACTGCAGGTAAACATGACTTCTCAGTAGCAGGATGAAATATATTATCAAGAATTATCATACTAAAATCTGTCTCACCTGTAGTGGAAAATGAAACAGAAACAAGTACTGTAGGGGAGAAATTAATAAAGTCAGTTTTGCAGAGTTCAGGTTTTAGTGTGTGATAAGCTAGGTTTCAAACTGCTAAAAGGACAACTTAACCTGCACTCCCTGCAGTTGAAGCACAGAGTCTTAACCAGTGGACCACCAGGGAAGTCCCAATATAGTCCTTTTATATACCTCACTTTCATCATATTTTTGAGCATAGATAACAATATTTACTCTTAAGAATGTTGTGATAAGTAAATGAATCTATGCCTGCAACCTCCTCAAGCATCTCTAAGACACAGCAGAAATCAAACATGTTAATTTTACTACATTGTAAGGCTAAGATAATTACTCATATTTTTATAAAACCTATGAATGCTATACTATATTAATTCTATATTAATGTGTATGTTCAAACAAATGTAAACTGTAAATATATTTTCAAAACATGGAATAATATTATTCACATGCCATTTGGTTTGCTGACATTTATTTCCAAAAGAGCAATTGCATTTGTCTTTCTCATTCTTAGTTTTTATGAAATAGCTATAGAAGTGGAAAAAGAAAGCTTTGTAGTTGTCATTCAAACCTTCCTCAAAATTAATTTAGGAGTCATGGTATGCCTGAGAAACTTTTTGTCTTTAAGGGATTTTCATATATGTTTCAAATAGAAGTATTTGACATAACATCAAATCACAAATTGTTACAGATTTGCTCCTTAACTGTAACAAAGGTAGTAGATACATTTTTTTGAAACAGTCACTAATCTTACTAATATAACCTGTTTTTTAAATAGTTTCTGTTTTAAAGTTACGTTTCTTAATTTTTGTATTACTCTCTCAGAAGAGTAATGCAGCGCAACAATTTAGTATTTTTTTCTTTAGTAAACTGAAGTTATACCCCCTAAATTAGAAGTAGTTTCAAAACTCACTAAATAAATAAAATTCTATATCACTTATATTACTACTATTTAACTGGCATTAATAATCTTTACATTTATATTTGTGCAGTTTTCTGATTATGCTAAATTAATTTTTTTTTTTTTTTTTTTTTTTTTGCGGTACACGGGCCTCTCACCGTTGTGGCCTCTCCCATTGCGGAGCACAGGCTCTGGATGCACAGGCTCAGCGGCCATGGCTCACGGGCCCAGCCGCTCCGCGGCATGTGGGATCTTCCCAGACCGGGGCACGAACCTGTGTCCCCTGCATCGGCAGGCGGACTATCAACCACTGGGCCACCAGAGAAGCCCTTTTCTTTTTTTTTCTTTTTTTTTTTAACTTTTTAAAATTAGATATTTGTTGTTTCTTTAATCATATTGGGAAACTGATATCCCTGAAGTAATTCATATTAAAATGGAGTACTAGAAGATTTCTCTAGCACATCATTTTCTGTTCCCCATGTGCATTTTACACTGAGAAAAAACAATTTTTCATGTATATTAAATAATTGGATTAATTCTGTGCAAATAAAATAAATTCCACCTAATATACTAGATCTAAAATACATAAAATATCACTTTATTGAGTCATGTTTGGGCATTTATTGAGAAGGAGAATTATTATATCTTGTCAAGAAGAATAGAAAGTATATGAGACATAGAGAAATGTTAAGCATTTAGAATATCTTCTTCCAAATATACAGACAGAATCTGTAGTGTGTGTGTGTGTGTGTGTGTGTGTGTGTGTGCCTGCACACACATGCATGCTTGATTTTTATTTATATTAAAGGAAAAATTAGATATAATTATCAAGAAATATTAAATATTTTAAAATTAGTGAATATGGAACTTAAGACTGGAAATATATATGTACATAGCTGCATTATTTATTTATTTATTTGTAAAATATGTATATTGTTCTTTTTCTAAGTTTGATCATAACACAGAATAGTCTTTTTATCTTTAATCATACGATCTGATCTTCTAATCATATTTTGAGTATTTACCAAAAGAAAAAAAGGAAAGAAGGCAAAGTGGTTAAAATGTTTTATTGAAAAACGGCCTGAGACCTGGGAGATAGAAAAATATTTACCCCTTGTTATTTCATCTCCTAGCCAGCAAATTTAAAGTTCTATACAATGTCATTGGGCATTCAAAACCATTTTAAAACTTCTTTTTTTTTAATTAGTTACATAAGCTATGCCACTCATTCATAGCAGAAAACAAGTAGAAAATCCAGAACTTGCAACCAAGATGCCCTTCAGTAGGTGTGTGTATAAATAAACTCAGCATCCCAGCAATGGAATGTTCATCCCAGCAATGGAATTCACACTAAAAAGAAATGAGGTATCAAGTCATGTAAAGACATGGAGGAAACTTAAGTGCATATTAGTAAGTGAAAGAAGCCAGTCTTACAGGCTACATATTGCATAATTCTAAATACATGACATTCTGAAAAAGGTAATGGGGACAGTAAAAGATCAGTGATTGGGAATGGGGAAGGGATGACCAGAAGAGCACAGAGGATTTTTAGTGCAGTGAAAATACTCTGTATCATGTCATAATGATGGACACATGTCACTATACATTTGTCCAAACTCATAGAATGGACAACACAAAGAGTGGACTGTAACGCAAACTGTGGACTTTGGGTGATAATGATGCATCAGTGAAGGATTCATCAGTTATAAAAAACGTACCACTCTTGTGGCAGTGTTGATAATGTGTGGGGAGGCTATGCACATGTAGGAGCAGAGGCATATGGGAAATCTCTGTACCTCCTGCTCAATGTTACTGTGAATCTAAAACTGCTCTGAAAAATAGTCTTTAAAAAAAAAAATCCAGGAACTCTGGATAATTTTGGACCTTAGTGTAATGCCTAAATCTCAAACAGAAATTAATTTCTGTCCTGAAAATAAATGCAAATAAATGAAGAAATTTGGTTAAAATTAGAGAATTAGATAAAAATAATGAAAACTAATGTTAATGTTCTCAATAACTCATGAGATCTTATTCAGCTTTTGCAGAATTATGAGGGTATGAATTATGTTAATCATCACCTAAAACTGAAAAATTAAAAAATATATATTTGCAAAGGACATTGCCTAAAATAGCCAATTATTATTTAGAAAATATTTTATGAAATTGATGCAGAATACTGTAATAATGTAAACTGTATACTGATTTTCAATTCATACACTATAAGGCTTATGATTATTATCCTGATTAGATTTGCTTTATTTTATAACTGCCAGCTCCACTTCCTAAGCTCCCATTTGCTCCTCAAAATATCTACCTCTATATGCTTCTAAAGTAACTCTTGTTAAGAAGAAACCAATAACCATCACTTTGAGAATTTCAATATCACCACATCTATGTTCTCATTTTATAGTCCCTTATCAGTTTTCGTCCAACTGGCAAATTGTTTCATTTTCGAATTTCTTTTACTCTTGATCTCTGTGTTGTGTGACTTAAACGTAATTTTCAAATTGTTTTCATTCTAATTATTCTCAATGAATAGTTAAAAATCTAGAGTGGTAAGAACCTGATGCATATACACAATTGATATTATTATTACTGGCTATTAGATATTCATTATGGTGTTTTATATCCATTATATTTGAGCATTATGTGACATCTATTAGTATACTGATACTTATTGTGTGAACTTTCAATATACTGTGCAAAGCAGATTTCTTATAATATTGCAGCACTTTTTACAAAGTAAGTAGTCAATAAATAATTCTTGAATTGAATGGATTAGGCTACTAAATTTTAGGGTCAGTCCTTTAGTACCGTTTTATGCTAGATTTTATTGATGGAAGTGTGGTTTATTTAGCACATAATTTTGCAAACAGTTTCTTGTTTGTTTCTGTTCTGTTGTATAGAAGCCTTGATGAACTATGGATAGCCATTTTTTTCTTTAATATATAAGTACATTATATCCAAATCACTTTATTTTCCAGAACATGCATTTGAAACATTAAGCTATGTGATCTAACTATCACAAACTAAAATCCTGTATTTGTAAAAGCTCTTTCATCATTGATAATAAAGCATATCTAAAATAAATGCAGAAATCAACACGTGAAATATATTGTGCTCTATAAAAAGAGTTATTTTATTGAGCTCTCTTGAGCCACATAAATACCAAATTAAATGATTCTGAAACTCCTAATTATTTTCAACTCAGTGCCATACTCTACATATACCAGAAACTATTGGAAAAAATATTGGAAAACTAATAGGGAAAAAAAATCTATAATAGAGTAATAAAAATGTAAAATTCAGAACTATATTTATGTTCATATTTAATTGTATCCCTTACTGTAGATATTTCACTATTTTTATCTGTTCACATCAAATCATGGTGAATAATATTTCACTCATCTACAATAAATCTTATTAAGTGAAACCGGATACAGTTTCATGCCGGCTCAGAATAATACAGTTGGATGTGCATTGATGTTTTGGAGTTTCTGATGGAAATTTGTTTCAAGTAGGTTGCAATAATCCATTTTCATTTTGACAGGTTACTGCTAAATGTCACTCAGGGATATTTAAAAATAATATTTCAACTTCAGAAATAAAATTTTAAAGTTGAAAAAGGGATAATGTATATCATTTATGTCAAAACCGTTTGTTCTAAATTTGAGAAAACTGTTGCACAGAGGGGATAAGTAATGTGCTTAGTCACATAGCTAATGGAGATGTGAAATTAGAGAATAATTTTTTGATGTGACTACATTTTAATGTGTATTATAGCTTTGCAGCAAGCAAGCCACAGAAAGAGACTTTTGGGAGTGGAGACAAGTCCTTTAAATACAAGGTTAAAGAAACTTTTCCAGAAATGGATTGTGACTTAGAGATTATTTCTTCTTATTTTTCCTGAGCCTCTAATCCAAGGAGTTTGTCAGTAGATCCTTGTATATTTATTTATCTAAGGTTAAAAGTAACCACGTCTTCCTGAGAATGACTCAATGAGTAATAGCATTGAGTTTTCTTATTTAATCACTGGTGAGGGCTCTGAGCTCATTGCCTCAAAGAAGGAGTTGTAGTTATTTTGTGGAGCTGCAGGAATATTGTTTTCAGAAAGTTTTTAGAGAATGTCCTCAATATCGTTTTACTCCCTACAGGTTTAGGTAATATTTAAGAAGTGAAAGAACTTGGAACATAAAATGGGAGCAAAATTTCAGAATTGAGAGAAGTTGAGGATGCTAAGCAGTACACTTTAAGAATAGCCAACAGAGCCAGATTCAAAGTCAATAGAATCCTCAGAACATACACATATAGATTAAAAATCCACTTTATAAAGTCATTCATAAGAATATGCTTCAAGATCTATGCCACATGAAAGAAAATAATGATGAGTAAATAAGATTCTTTGCACTAGTAATCATCCATTCCAAATTAATTGAGATCCTGTAGTATAGCTGAAAATATTTTAGATACTAGATAAACAATAGTAAATAAAACACAGCCCTAACCTCAATTATTTCAAAACATGCAGAGAAATGTACATTTAAAAGTCAAGGTGTATAAGAAATCTAATAAAAGAAAGTAGAATAATAGAGATGATTCTTTGGATGAGTTTTAATGAAGCAATATGAATTGTCTAGTATATAATGGCACAGTAGAATTCCAGTGACAGTGATATAAATGCACATTTGCACATGGCGGCTAGAGAGCCTGGGGATTTAGAAAACTGCCTGGATAGACTCTGACATTTTTAACCTGAGCCCCCTTGCCTAAAGAGTATTCATACATCTTTGCCATCCTGAATGTTTTTGTGGCCTGATATAAAGCATGCAGATTTTAGAATAGTGACCGAAAATAAGTTTTTTTGATATGTTAAAAAAACTGGATGTAAGAGATGAAAAACTTTGAGTACTTAAACATGGAATAAGTGGGTGAATTATTAAAATATAAAACTCTTTAGAAAAACTTTCCTATGAGTTCCTCAGCCCTTTTCTCATGCTGTTTTCAATTCAAAGGCATGGTGATTCTACAACATTATGTCTTTCTGTTGCTTCATTGTCCAGTCAGTTTCTACACTGATCATGGGCTATTTGTATCCAATTTGTTTTCATTGGTCAAATTGTTAAACAGATTGTTGCCAGATAGCCATGTCAAGTACTGTGCTAGAAGCCAGTTGCAGGGATTATCCCAGATGTCACTTTAGAGTGCCAAGTATTATATTTTTTTGCATGTGTTTGTTTGCTTTTTGCATTGCAATTATCATTTTATAAAGCCTGCTAAAATATATCTGTATTTTCTACTACAGATAGAAATTGGTCTGTTCTGTTACTGTCCTACACAGCAGTCTGCAATACAATAAGGCATTATTCACATAATGAGATCTTAGAGTAAATGTTCTTATCACTTACTGATCTCCTGTTTTCTTCTTCTTTCTCATTTATCTGTGAACTCACTTCCATAATTTAAAGTAAAATACTTGTAGCTGAGGATTTCCACTCTTCATTTTTCCCTTTTCCAAAAGGTGAGGATGACCTTACTTTGTATTCCTTACCTCTTCAAGTTCAAAATAGGAAACTGTCCATAAATAAGGAGACTTGCTACTTATTACAGTGGATGTCAAAACAGAAACATTGTCAAATGTATCAGACCAAGCCTTATCTACGCTATATTCCATTCTCTCAGGTCACTAAATAAGGAATATAAATTATTAGATTTAATTTCAACATCTTAATTGATGTAGTTTAGCTACCAAATAATCATGAAATATCTATTTGTATGGTGCTATTTCAAATTTATATAAATTTGCAAATTTACAAAAAGTATTTTATAGAAATAGTCGATTTTAAACATGCTAAATGTAAGGCATGTATCTTATATATGGGCGAGATCATACTCTTTAAATACAAGGTACAGAATTACTTTGTTATTAACAAATGCTAGTAAAAAATATGACATTTTCAAGTAGATATAGCCATTTCCCAATTTGACAAAGCTTCATTGGCACAAACATGTCTTTCATGTTTGAAATAAAATTAAAATATTATAATTGGGTTAATTTGACCATGTGAAAAAAAAATCCTTTTTCAGTGTATCCTGTCTTTACATGTAATTAAAATATACCCAAAAATTGGAGTATTGACTGACAGATTTTTTTTTTCCACAATGATTGTAGAACTTTGGCATAGTACAGCTTCTGAATAACAAAGAAATGCCAAATCTTCCTCCAAAATACTGATCAAAACTCTTCATCATGCTATGGATTGATAAAGCATGAAGGTTAAAAGCATAGATTCTTGATAGAGATGTCCTAGATTCAAGTCTTGGTTTGTTCAGTTTCTCTTTTTTGACCAATGTCGTCACCTAAAAAGTCTAATCCACAAATCTATATTTTAAAAGCAGTAATATTGTACCTATTTTATAGTATTTCTGTGTATTTTAAGAGTTCATCAAGGTAAAACACAAAGAATAGTGCTTTGCAAATGTTAAGAATACAAAAAATGTTGATGTTTAATTAAAATATATGAAACACACAATCAAAATAAATGCAAATAAGTTCCCTGATATTCAGTTTCTCTAGTTCTTTTTATTTTGTTCTTTCATTCATGAATCTGTGAAATTATTCATTGACTTTTCAAGTCATTGCTATCTGTCATATCAATAAGCACAATAGCATGCACATAAGCACTTGATAAAGTTATGAATTTATGAATAAATGTTTCAGTTAATCAATTTGAAATGGACTTATTCTCACTAATTTACTGTTATTCAGAATGTTTACTCTTCTGCACATCTTTTTGATAGTCTAACTATGGTTTTGTCTATTAAAAGATAATAAAATATTTCAAGCCAGAGGTATAAGAACATCAGAGAATTCCAAGTGAGATGATTAAATGCATGTTATCATTATTTATTGTTAATTTCAGGTATTATTAATAATACCAGGCACACCACGGGAAAACACATTGTAGCCAAACTTCTGAAAACCCAAATATGACAGCCAGAGATAGAGAAAACTGATGGCAGAAAACAAAGATAAAAATATAAGCAGATTTTCTAACAGAAAACATGCAAACTAGAAGTCACACAAATGACTTCTTTAAACTACCGAAAGGAAAAAATAATCCTATCTACCAAGAATTCCATCATAAGCAAAAATATTTTACAAAGAAAGAAGTTAAAAATGACATTGTCAGAAAAGTAAAATGTGAGAGAATACAATTCCAGCATACCAGTGACATAGGAAAATATAAAGGAAAATTTTCAAACAGGAGTTTGACATCAGACTATTGCATTTACCAGACATTAAGAATGCTAGTAAATAAATTTTTTTTCATTTTAACTGCTAAAAGATAATTGGCTGCCTAAAGTAAAAATAATAAACTTGCACTATGGTATTTAAATTGCCTGAAAAATAAAATTATTGGCAATATTACAGAGGAGGACTGAGAGGAATTTTAACTATATCTGAAGTAATAGTATAATAAAAAGGTTATCATTTATAAATTATTTGGAAGTTGAGTGTGATAAATAACATATATACCTAATGGTAACCATCATATTTTTAAAAAGAGATACAACTAATTAGGCTCCTATCTTCCCACAGAAACTGGGTATTGTGGGGCAGCAGCCTTAATGATTACATTTCAAAGGCTTGTTTCCCAAGTCCTTGAGAAAGACAGTCCTGGGTTGTAAGACCAGCAAGAGGCTTTAAAATATTTACATCTCAAAGGGACAGAGAAAGGTTTACAATTACAACTTTTCTAAAGTAAATGCTTCAATAAAAGAGAGGTCAGGGACCTAAAGTCAGGAGAAGCCTGTCTAAAGCTTGTCAAACTACAAGGGACAATAAGGATGTCTTGGTCATATATTTTTTTCCCATTTTAAAAATAAAAACACGTATATTGCCATAGCACTTCGTATTTATCTAGAAACTTGTGCATCATATGATTGAATCGAATTTATGATCTCTTGATCACATTGTTTAATGAAAATTTTAAATTGTATACTAATGTATATATACAAATATCTATAAATGTTTCTCTATATAACTATAAATTATATGTGAATATACACATATTAACAAATGTTTACATATATATACATACACACACACACATATAACTCTCTATCTATATTAAACTAAAATAACTTTATACTGATGTCTCCACCTCTACTTACCACTTGGGAATTCTAGCCTTCTCTTCTTCCTTTTCTGTAAGCTTCCGTCCTAGGCTCCTTTGATCTCTTTAAAGATTTTTTTTTTTTTTACATTTGCACACATAAAGCTTTCCTTTTGTGCTATAAATACCTATGGGTTTTGACAAGACATAATACCATGTATTCACCATTGCACTATCATACAGAACAGTTTCACCACTCTAAAATATTTCTTGTGCCTCCAAAATTCAGTGTTGCCCTACTTCCCCTGAATTAGTTTGCTAAGGCTGCCAGAAGAAAATACCACACAGGACGGCTGAAAAAATGGAAATTTATTTTCTCATAGTTCTGGAGGTTGGAAGTCTAAGATCAATGTGCAGGCATAAAAAAATACCATATGCTGGATGGCTTAAAATGGAAATCTTTCTCACAACTCTTGAGGTTGGAAGCCTAAGATCAAGGTCCCAGCAAGGTTGCTTTCCAATGAGTCCTCTCCCCTTAGCTTGCAGATGGCAATACTCTTGCTGCCTCTTTACATGGTCATGTTTCTGAGCATGCACACTCCTGGTCTCTCTTTGTGTGTCTTAATGTCCTCTTCTTATATTAGGACACCAGGCAAATTGGATTAGGGCCCACTCCAAAGGCCTCGTTTTAACTTGCTTACCTTTTAAAGGCCCTAAAACCAAATACTGTTATATTCTGAGGTACTGTGGGTTTAGGGCTTCAACATAGGAATACTGAGGGATAAAATTCAGCCCATAACAACCCCCAAGTCCATGGTAATCAGTGACCTTTTTATCTTTGCTATAGTTTTGCTTTTTATAGAATGTCCTATACCTGGTATCATATATATTCAGCCTTCACAGACTGGATACTTTCACTTAGCATTATGAGTTTAAGATTCATGCATGTCTGTTAATGACTTTAGAACGGATTTATTTTTCTTGTTTAATGATATTAATTGTACGGATATGCCTTAGCTTGTTTATCTGTTCACCTATTCAAGGATATATTGGTTGCTTCTAGTTTTGTTTTGTTTTGTTTTTGCGGTACGTGGGCCTCCCACCGCTGTGGCCTCTCCCGTTACGGAGCACAGGCTCCGGACGCGCAGGCTCAGCGGCCATGGCTCACGGGCCCAGCCGCTCCGCGGCATGTGGGATCTTCCCAGACCGGGGCACGAACCCGCGTCCCCTGCATCGGCAGGCAGACTCTCAACCATTGCGCCGCCAGGGAAGCCCTGCTTCTAGTTTTTGAAGCAACTTGGTTGCTTCTAGTTTTTGATAGGTCTGAATGAAACTGCTATAAACATTTATATAAAGTATTTTTCATGCACATGTTTTCAATCAGTTGAGTAAATACCTCGAAGTATGATTGTTTGGTGTTATCTTCCTTTCCAATCTGTATACCTTAATGAAATTTGTCATGCTCAATGCACAAGAAGAACAACTGCTTAATTTTGTAGGCAAGGTATTTGTATAGAGTGCATGATGTTGTAACATACACTTTGAAAATGATAACTATTTGTATAACTGGTAAACAATACCTTATTTTCCTCAACACTGAAGAGAGCCATCTGTTCACAGTGATTCATTTTGTTAAGCATTATCTTATGATTCAAAAATTATTTCGAAGTAAATTCATAATGTCTTTTTTTTTATATTGAGTACAGCCTTCTTTAATATGTTTTCCTTTGATACTGCAAAAACAATGCTTCAAAAAAATCTAATATAGTGTTCCTGAACGTACATTACTATGCTCCTCTATCTTAGGTTCATTGTTTGCATTCCAGAACACTGTTGTTATATTAGGACTACCCTTCATTACTCTACCTGATTTGATTCTCTAATTCCTACATTCCATGCATTAACCTTTAATAGGTAACTCTCACATTCTAATTAAGCATCCCTTCAAGTGACATTCCAAAGGGCACATAAGGATTGTCCAAAAATGTTTTTATTTAGATTTCACATGTGACTGATTGTTTGACTGAAAACACGATTCTGAATTTAAAACAATTGTCTAGCTGAATTTTTAAGGTAATACTTTATTGCTCTCTAGGACTCTGCATTTATTATGAAAATCCCAAGGCTACTCTCATGTTTATTATTATTTATGTTACTTCTTTTTCTCCCTTGAGCATCTTTTTACCCTTGATAATAGGAAATTTCACAAAGACATGTAGTACTATGAGTGTGTGATTTTGCTTTCTGTAAGTGTGAATTTAAATTTTTTATTTTGTTGGGAACTTGAGCTGTATAAACTGAGGAAGAATCACCTAAAAACTATACAGCAGTAGGTTTATTTTTTTTTACTTTATTATTATTATTTTTAAGATTTTCCAGGTAGATCTGTTTCTCTTACTCAGCCATACTTGTTGTATAAATGGACCTTTGTTCCTTATAACAAAGGATGTATATCCTATTTCTGTTAGGTCTTTCATAAATTCCCAAAGGCTGTGAGTGAAACATCTATGACTGTCAAATATTCACATTTAATACCAGCCTTAACAACAAAATAGGTCAAAGGAATTCGCATCTATGATCATTGACCGCTTGCATTAAACATAATTATAGTTTAAAACTGTATTTGAGCAAAACACTACTGCTCAATAGTTTTTTCTTTGTTTTCATCTTTTGGACTTCTAGCATAAAGATATATTACTCATGAATGATCAAATGTGTTAAGGACTGTAAAATGTACGCTATTTTCTATCTAAGTATCCAGATATATTATTTACATTATACCTTGTATCCCACTTTATGACTGGCATTGGCTTTGTATTTTCACAAAATTATGATCATTATTTAATAAATTCTTCCAAGGATACAATATTTAGTTTTAATATCTTTGAACAGTTTTACTTGTGAATGGATTTTTAACAGACCTGAGGTGATAAGAATGGAAATTGTGGGAGAAATTGCACTCATGTATGATTAAGTTGCAAGAATCACATATTTCATGACAATGTATAAATGCATATCCACTAATAATATAAACATCTTGGCATTTATCATATATAATTTAGAATCGGAAAGATATGAGTTTACAAAGACCTGAGTATGTTTCCAACACATTTTGTAATAATAATTATTAATTATTGGTAAGTGCATTTAGTAGAAATTTCATTGTATTTATTAAAACACATTGGTCTATCATTTCACTTTGAGAGTGTGTTCATTTTCTTTCCTTCTTCTATTTGACCATTTCCCTACCCAGTCCCATCCTCACTTTCCATTCACCCAGCACTATTAGTCTTTGTTTTTCTTTGTCTCAGGGAAGGTATGTGGGAGGAAGAGAAGCAGAAATTGCCTCTATGAATCCTAATTAACATTTCAAGATTCTACCTGAGACAGAAGAGAGACGTTAGAATGCAGAAATGATAAATTAGCTTTCAAAAATCTAAAAAGAAATGGTTAACCTAAAAAAGATGTCTACTGGTTGGGAAAAAGAGTTCTCTGGGACCCAGAGCAGTGGATATTACTTGCATTGTGTGGCAGCACTCAAGTGGAGATGAAAAAGCTCTAAAAAGAGAAAGGTCATAACGGTTCAGCTAAATAGGTAACATCCAAGATTTTGGCCTTTCCAAGCTTGAGAAAATATTTCAGTGTTTCAAGCATGTTATAAAACCAGTGGAAATTTGCCAATCCTAAAGAGGACAGACATAAAGGAAGATACAAATGACTGAAAATAAAGGAACACTTCCCATCTACCAACCCCATTCATTCCTTAACACTTTATAAGCCTTAGATCCTTATTATACACTGTTGTGATGAGAAAAAAAGCTATTTTCAGTTGCTGCCTATGCCTGACAACCCTGCTGATACCCAGAGTCGGGACATAGAGATAAGGACCTGAGCTTAGGATTCCTGCCACAAGTTCCCACTTTTCATTTCCTGGGGCACCTTTTAAAATCAACTTAGAGTTGATTCTCAAAAAGTTAGCGACCTCGGTCCTAACCACTTTATCTTTATAATAGGTGCTTGCTACCGTGTTCTCTGTCTCTTGCTTGCTGGTGACCTGGGGCAGAGGACTGCCTTTCTTCCATCTCATTGTGACACTGCCTCATTCTGGGATCTGTAAGTAATAAACTTGTTACTTTACTTCCTTTGCTGAATATACTGAAACTGAGCCTTCAATCAAAATGACCCCAGTGTTTGCATTTCCAAAAAGTGGGAGCGTGGATGCTGAGGGAGCTACCTGTCAACCCTGTGTACATAGCTTGTGCCTCCTCATTCAGAAGATCATAATCTACATATTTTTAACTTAATACGCCAGGTTCCACACAACCCCCCCAATACAACTGCCTTCTCAAAAGTTATGTCTTTGAATGCTAATTGCAAAGCATGAGAGAGGGATTGCAAGCTGGCTGTTTGAAGTTGTCCATGCCACTCTTTAATGTGTAATTTATTTTATATAGGCTAACTGTAGCAGCATTTTATGGCAAAAATGCAAATTAAAATACTTTTGTTCACTTAAATGTAGTGAAAAGAGGATACGTAGGATTTGGAGTCAGAAGACATCTCAAATCTTGTCTCTGTTGCTGTTAATATCAGTGCCTTATACAAGTCATTGATCATTTCAGACCAGTTTCTCTACTCATAAAAATTATGAAAATGGTCCCAAAGTCTCTTACTTGTTTTAAGAATCAAATGATTTAGTGAATAATTTATAAATTTCAATAGTTTATCAAAAATAGTCAGGAAGCCATATAAAATCATAGCGAATTTTAATAATTAGAAACCTATCATTATAAGAGAAATTTTTCTTTAAAATCATTAGGGAAAAGAAACTATACTGACAGGTGTAAATGATATGTAAAGAAATACTTAATTACGCATATAATACATGCTATTTAAATTAAAATATTTGTAGTATTTATTTAAATACATTATGATTCCAAAATTAATTTAGCATTTTGAGTTTTATTGATATAATGATGCACATGAAACTTTAAAGTGAAAGTTCAATAGAGTAAAATTGAAAAAAAAATCTGTTCTCATTTTATGACAAATTTAAGAAGCCCAGCTAATTGAACTACAGGGATACAGTGTAATACAAAAAACATTTTACACCAGTTGGTAAATTTGCTGAATTGTGATATAATGTATACAGTTGACCCTTGGACAATGAGGTTTTGAACTGTGCAGGTCTTCTTATATGAGGATATTTTTTGATAGTATATACTATGGCTCTATACAATCCATGGTTGGTTGAATCCATGGATGCAGAGGGAAACACGGATACAAAGATCTGACTATAAGTTATACTAAATTAACCACTCCTCTGTTCAAGGGTCAGCTGTATTAGCATGAAAATCTCAAATTTTTTAACAAATAATAAAATCTTAAGTAACGTTGTTAAGAAATTACTTCCTGACCTATATCTCCGGTGGATGATTATAACTTAAGATATTACATAAAACTACATCTAAATAGGTTTGGTGTAATAATGTAACCAAATAAAAATTTAAAAGTGACTAGTTATTTGAATGAGCAGTGATTTTAAAAGTTATGTGGTATACGCTACACTGATTTATACAATATCAGGAGTAGATCTTGAAAAAAAGTTTTTTGGGTCATTAATGCTATTTGTCTCTGAAACAGAACTTTTTCCTCTTAATTCAGCACTCAGCAGTGCTGTGAACATATTGATCTGTAATCAACTGCTGACATAGTTATTTGGCTTAAGCCATATATTTACTGAACTGCAAACACAGCACTATGACAGGCATATATAAAACAGTTTTCTAGTACACACAAAAACTCATTGCAAACACTTTATCTAAGTGACAATTTTATATACAGTTTTCTTTCTTCAGTTTGTTCAGTAAAGAGTGTGTTAGTCACCATAAAAATAACATATTGCTATAAATCATCTCCTAAAGCAAAATTAATTTTGTCTTTCCTCATAATAAAGATTTAATAGATTTTAAAAGCCTACGAATAGCACATATTCAATATAGCTTGATTGCAGAGCATTAGTATTTTGAGTATTAATTTATCAGCAAAATCTAAAAATGGTGGGGCAACTTTTCATTTATCAGTCATTTATTAATTTAATTAATATTGCAAAAATCGTTGCAGTTTTACTACTTTATAACACATTTGATATATGAGGTCAACTATTCTTCAATATATTAGCATACCACTAATCAAATATAATGAAAAATCATTAATATGTATGATTGTAATAGCTTTAGGGAATTATACTTTTCTTATACAATGTCTTATTTCATAATGTATTGATAGTATTTTCTAAGGCTTATAACTAGAGAGGTGAGAAGTATATGCATGTCATGTGTCAAGCACCATGTTTGGTGTTTAAGAGTTTAAAAAAGGAAAAAGAGTTTTTATACATCTAGTGTATGATGACTTCTATATGTATAAGAAACACTATTGGTGTAAAGAAGACATAGATGGTTTCTTTTTTCTCTTGATGGTCATGGAAGACCTTCCAAAAGAAGAGTGGTAGGTTGTGGGTTTTACTTTGACTTCTCTTTGTAGGATGCAGAGAAGTACATGCCATAAAACAGGAAATGAATCTTTGAAATTACTGAATAAATGACATATTGTGTTCAGAGTTTCCTGGTCATATCTGACCAAGTTTTCTAATACTTGAGTATGCTTGCAACTGAAACAAGTACATTATTGTAAAATGCCCTATAATTTAATTGCACATAATTTTAAATGATTCTTGCTAAACAGTATTCTGAAGAGCATTTCTTTCAGGAATGATATTAAGTGCTGCATAATTTTTAGCATGTGATACATGAAAAGTACCACAAAAATGTTCCTGAAGAAAATACCAGATAATTACATATTTTAAAAATTCCTGACCAACTGACAGAAAAATTTGGGAACTTCTTGGAAACCAGAAACAAAATGAATTGCAAGTTCAGATACGTGAGCAGTCACTGGACCTGGGATTTCTGCAGATCTCTGCTGCCCTTGAAACTGTACTTCATGCATTGCACAGAGTGTAGGAGATGTTGCATGGGGCGCCAGAGGAAGCCTAGCATTCAAGCTCTTCCATTTTTTTAATCTAGAGTTTAGAGGAAGAGGATTTTAAATGTCTAATCAGATTGCTAGAAAAGTAAATACAGAACTGGGAGGAGGTGGTATTAAAAAAAAAATTGGGCATATATATTCCAGAGTTGTTAAAAATCACAAATCAGGAAGCAAAAAGAATTCCAAGCAGGTTTAAACTAAAGAAAAACTACTCTTAAACCTGCTAATGAATATTAAAATACAACATAATAAAATAAAATAAAATTAAATTAAATCCAATAGATTGATTTAATTTATTTAGGAGGATGAGGCAGTGCAACTGTAGATAACTTTAAGGTGAAAATATATCGCAAAGGGGGATTTTTAATGGAAAGCCACACAATTGTTACCTGACCCTCATTAAAATGTATTATTAAAATGCATGGCATGTCTGAATGGGGAAGTCTTCCTTTAACCAAACATTTGGGAAAAGGGAATTCGTGCAAATTTGCTCTTCATCCTGTTTAATATGGCATGTAAAATGGTGAGCCTTTAGAATTACCTAAACCCATTCAAGTAGCTAATTTAAAACAATCGGCCTGGGTACAGGGAGAATTAGAAAACTTCAAATAACTAATTAGCCAGAACTTATTACAAGAAATGTCTGTAACATACACCTCATTGACTGGAGCCTCTGGAAAGAGCCTGTGACAGACAGTCACCATCTACTGCTGGAATTTGATGCAGTTTCAAGGTACATGCTATTTGAAAGGGATTTGTTAGCTTGTCATTGAGTTTTCATTGAAACTTCTTCTATTCCAGAATAATATAACATATTGTGATCTGAAACAACCCTCCAGTCTTGGGTTATGACAAATTATATTCCCAAAGGAATGAGAATGCACCAATTTTCCTCATTAAGTGGAAATGTATTAAAAAATACATGATATTTGTGATGACTGGAGTATCAGGGACTATATGAACTGGTGGCTGCCATGCTTTTTGTCTGGGCCAACATTAGATCCCCCTCAGGAGTTACCTAATCCCATAGTCAAAGGGGCCACGTCTAATGATCAGTTATTGTAAGATGCCAGTCAGCAGGGTTTACAGAGGTAGATCAAAGGTAGATAAGTGGTACTTTGTCTTAAACGAAATTGCACTGCAAATAGTTTAGTTGTACTTTGAATAGAAAGGGAAACAGGGATTCACACAGTGGGAATAATTACCATTGGTGTTTCTTGAGGCATAGGACGAATTAGATAATAACAACAGTGTAATGATATGGATTTTTAGTCATTCTTGGGCAGTAGGCACTAAATTGGTGAAAATGTAAGTTGCTTTGTTGTGGTAAACTTTATGGAATTGGAAAGAGAGAATCAAATGATCATGTTGATAGCCATTAAAATATAGAAGGGGATAAAAGCCAGCAAGTGGATGCCTTCATTCACTGTTAGGAAGTTGTACCATGGGGACATAAGTGACCTTACAGACATTCAAAAAATGCATCTATGGGTAGAAAAATATATCTCACAATTTCTATCAGATTCTCAGAATGTAATGAACAATCATTCTGTTTATCAACAAGATAATTAGGGATTAAAAACAGCTATAAACTGTCTAGTGGAAGATCTTGATCAGACTGTGGCTAGCAGGAGGCCCATAGAGAAATCCATTTCAGTACAGCCAGGCAGTATAAACAGTACATGTGGCTACGCCCACAAGAGACTTGAGATCCAGATTTAACTGAGTTTAGCCCTCGATTTATTCCCCAGTCCAGGAAAATATCTGAACGGGTAAGGGCCACTCTTGTTTGGAAGGCCAAGAAAATACTAATGTGATTCAAACTAATGAACACTTTCCTTCAGTCTCCACTATTCCTCTCTCTCTTGATTTTTGTGACGTGTTTTTAACTTAAAAATTTATAATCAGGGCTTCCCTGATGGCGCAGTGGTTGACAGTCTGCCTGCCAATGCAGGGGACACGGGTTTGTGCCCTGGTCCGGGAAGATCCCACATGCCGCGGAGCGGCTAGGCCCGTGAGCCATGGCCGCTGAGCCTGCGCGTCCGGAGCCTGTGCTCCGCAACGGGAGAGGGCACAACAGTGAGAGGCCCGCGTACCGCAAAAAAAAACAAAAAAAACTATTTGTAAAATAGCATTTAAATCAAGCTAAAATATATCATTTCAAATAACAGCTGTAATTCATTTATGGTTTTTAAAAAATTTACATACCCTTAATTCCAAACTGTGGAAATATGTATATCTCACAGTACCTGACTGTAATATATATAATATATATTAAAATATATATTATATATAAACACACTGTAATATATATATATACAACATATATCAATAAAATTGATACCGAACCATTATATAATTAAAGTACTTGCACAAATTACACAAACATCTTACTGATTCATTTGGTAGTTTCCTTGTGATAATCCTTACATGTTAATTTTTTTAAAATATGTCTTAGGGATTATCTTCCTATTTATGTTTAAATTATTCAAATCTCTCTACTGCCAATTTATTATTGACAATAAAAACAAAATGGTAATTTAACATGAATAGAATCATTTTTGTATTGAAATAATTTACAGTTAAAATTCTGTTTACTTCTTGAAACTACATTTTGCAATGAATAGAAATTATTCAATTAATAAAAAAAATATGCTTTTGCTCACTACTTTGTGCATGGTGGGTCAACAAAGATTTGCTTATGCTAGTGTCCAAAGTACAAGAAGGACTCTTAATCATGTTAATGTAAAACAAGAAATAATGTCTTATTGAAATAGTTTAGTTTGAACTATAAAGCAGAGAACTACAAGCTGTCTTTAGATAACTGGTAAAAAGCAAATAATCAAAAATTTGCTGACAAAAATATTACTAAGGTCAAAGACATTATAACTTATCAGCCTCATATTAATTTGGCTCCAAGATTTAATGTAAAAATATACAGTCATAAATTATGTTATAACTCTGAAATTTTATTGTCAACAGTTACAATTAATAATACATTGATTACTTTCATTTCAAATATATATAAAATTTGTAATGTCTTGAAAATGTAATGCCACAAAAATTCTCACATTATCTTACTTATGTGTATGATCATGGTGGATACTACAGGAACCCATTTTACCTATACCTTTTAGCTAAAGTTCTAAGTAGGTTACTCTGCCAGAGTGTAGTGAAATTACCATGTTCTTCTTAGAACAATGATGAATTTTGAAAGTCAAGTAATAAAATACAGTCTCAGGAAGGTTCCAAAGAGAAAATCTTGCACAAATAATCAGCAACATTTAGGTTCAATAAAGAACAATGTGAGAATCTAAAAAAAGAAATGTCAAAATAATGGGTAAGCTCCCTAGACACCTACATGACTCCTATTTTTAGCCATTCTAAAAGAGATAAAAGCTTGCTAAGATTAGATTTCTTTTTCAGGCAGGTTTCTTTCCCTAAATAAACTGGATATTCCAGACCCTCTAAAATACATTTTAGGATTTTGTTCTTAGTGCAGTTTTCTTTGTAATGCAAATAAGGATGTGCTCATTATGGAAGTTTTCATTAATTAATAAGAGGCCGGAAATATTTTTTCTGGGAGGTATTTGGTTATTGTGTTTGTATATGCCATTTGATTTCTATTTGGTCTTTATTGTAGACATTGGTCTCTTAGGCCTTATGGTATATTTTCATTTCCATTGCTATGAACATACTTGAAAAAGAAATTAAACAGAAGCCAATAATAAACCACACTCTTTGGTAAAAAACTTAGATTCCCATTTCAATATTCTTTGTTCCTCTTATCTAATACCATTCACTTAGCAAATGAAAATTTTGCCAATATTAGAATTTTTCATCTAACATTACAAAACCTTGCAGCCACTTTTATGGAAGTAAAGGAGATAAAACCATTAGCTTTAAAAAATGACTAACAGTAGCAGTTGGATTCAAGTGCTAATCCCAGAAATGTAGAGAACATAAACCTGGATATGAAGATACATAGGAACATTTAGCCCTTGCAGATGGGAGCTTTATTACATTTTTCTACAGTGTTCATTGAAGAAATCCCTTCATCTTTTCTAATGCTACTAAACCACAATTCCCCACACTCTTGTTTATGGGAAGGGTCTTTTTTCATTGACCCTCTACTCCTCCTTGCCTGCTTTTCTTATCCCACTGCTCTGCTTTCCTGCCTCTATCTTTGTGCTGCCATTTTCCTTCCATATGCTTTCTGCTTACTGTTGAAAGAAAGCCGTGTAAGTAGCCTGAGAGAAAAATAATAATAATTTAAAAATCAGCAAAGGCACAGTTTAACCTGAAGAAGTATTATTTTTATTGCATAAGTAAATGCATTAAAATAACAGATATTATTTTATCTGTTGTATTATATGATCCTACTTGTTGGCCTGAGGAATTATTCCATGTATTAATTAATCTCTGCATAATTTCTTTAGTCACTATAGGTGGTCCATACACAAAGAGCCTAATGTGGTCGTGAGACCAGTGTATATGATGGTAATTTTTTTACTGACATGATTATAATTAGTATGATTATGATTAGCATTACATATTATGATATTTATATCATATTGAGACCAGTAATATGAAGGCCAGGAAAATTAAATGTCCTGTGTCACTCTGGAACAAGGAAACAAAACAAAAAATGAGAGGTCAAAAAAGACAAGGTATGAATCAAAGTGGGATATTACTCAAACCCAAGCTGATAGTCAAGTAGCCAGCTATTTAAACAATTAAAAAAGACAGAGTAATTTTTATTTTATGTTGTTTTATTCTAATATATATAATTGGTTTTAGCCAAAAGATGTGTTAGAAATCTAAATGACACATAATTGGTTTGAGGCAAAAGCCGGGTTAGAAACATAAATGAGCAAAGCATTTAAAAACTATAAATATTTTTGCAAATCATTTCTAAATATGAAAGTTACTAGATGGAAGAAAGCTCATCAAATATTGCAGTATGATCTTGGAATACAGTTTAAAGTGCTTCATAGGCTCTACATACTCATTAATACAAATGATAATTATGAATAGAGAAAATGTAATAAGAAAACATGATTTTTCTGACATAAAAACAGAATAAACTCAATAGATTTCAAGGAAAATGCAAGAGGAAACATTAGGAAATAAACAGTCTTGATCTTAAGTATTTCTTAATAGTAGTTTTAAACTACCCTATCATCAGAAAGGCAAATTTACTAAATTCTAAAATGTAACAGTATAAGAGAAGAAAATAATGTTTCATCTGGAATATGTAACTATATTGAAATTCCCCAAAATAGTATATGGGGCTTTTATAAACAGTTTAACTTTAAACACGTTCTCTATGAGGAAATAAGGATATAAAAATTTTGTTTGTGAGCTTTTTAAAATCAATAATAAAAACTTCAGTACTAGAAACATATTAAAATATAAGATAAAATAATCAAAAGGGTATTACAGTAAAAAGAATTTGAAAGTCTAAATATTTACTATGTTTTAAAAGAGAATAAGTCAGTATGATTGGTTGCATATGATCACAACATTGTGAACACATTTATATGGTTTTGCATTCAATTATCCAATACAAAAGAACAAAACTTCACATCTGAAGCAAATTTAATGATCTCTTGTGAATATTTTAAATACTAAAAATGTTAAATGCCAATAATTAATTATTTAGACTGATAACAAGTATGCCAAAAAACAAGATTGGCATAGAAAATAATAATTGTATTAATTTTACAAAATAACTGCCAATTATATTATTTTTCTAACAGTTATAAAATTGTACTCATATGTATATAATGCATGGTATTTTATCATCTAATTACTGTCATTTTCTACCAAAGTGGACATTAGTTATTAATATTTTACATTAAACCATTGTCTGAATTTCTCACTTTATCTTTTTTATCTGATAAATAACTAAACATATAGATATATAACTAAACATATACAGAAAAATGGAAGCAAAGTAATATATCTGACTATTCTGTGACTATTCTGATTATAAAAGTAACTTAAAATTTCCATTTAATCAAATTCTATATAGAGTAGAAAAGTGAACAGAGTATGTCCAGCAGTATACAGAAAATATGATGCTTATTTGAATATTTAAAATAAAATGCTGTCCTCAAACTCATCAGAAACTAGCTGGAAAAGACATATAAGGAAATGAATTGGATAGTGGCCTATTTAGCATCTGATGCGAGCAACACTTTCATAAACGAGAGTCTAAGGGAAGTGCCTTTAGTGGGAAAACTTCCTTTTGGTTACCGCCATCTAGAGGGCTCTCACATTTGTTCGTGGCTTCCTAGACATTCCAAATTCTAATTCCCTTTGTAATTCTTTCCTACTATCCCAGCATTGTGACTTTGGTGTGATAACTAGGTCAGTCGCATTGGATTGCACATACCCATCTACAGAGCATGGGATTAGATTAATCTGTGGTTATCTGATTCCAAATCAAAAATCCAAGAAATTATTAATTTGGAAAAAAGCCTATACCTTCAATCTAAAGATATTATAGTATAAAATTATAAAAGTATATTATATTATAAAAATGTATTATGCTATAAAAATTATAAAACTAAACTTTACTCAGTAGGATTATATTTCACAGTAACATTAGTCTACCATTACTAAAAAAGCTTTCACCATATTGTAGGATGATGTTAGGGGATAATTTTCTCAATATAGGAGAAAGAGTGACATGGATATGGAATATGGGAAGGCTAGAAAAAAGCAGAGGTGCTGTATTGGAGATGGGAATTTCAATATAAATTCATGATTTCAATACACACAGATAAACATCTATGTATGTTCTTATAGATGCATACATATACACATGTACATGTATATTTCATAACTCTGTTTGCTGAAAGAACCTAGAAACAGACTTCCAGTAGCATCAATAGCAATGGACATACCTTGACACGCTTTTGATTTCTAAATTCTATTCCTTAATAGAAATTCCAAAGTACCTTGGAGAGATGGCTGAGTTTAGATCTCAGGCAGAGAAAGTACAAGCACAAATGCCCCATCCTGTTTGCCAAAAAGTAAGAGAGTTTTCAAAAAATTATGGGGCACTGTAAAAATGACACATGAGCTAGATTTAAGGGGCTCCACTTACTCAAATCTAGGTCAAACTGAAGTTCAACACAGATAGCAGCAGTTTAGGATTATAACCCACTGATTAAAACATAAACCCATGAGTCCATCCAGATAATAGATAAATGAGAACAAATAAATAATAAATAAAAGATAGACTGACAGATACATACGTACATAAGAGAGAAAGAACAGCTCTCCATTACAGTAGAATACCTATTATTAAAGGACTAAGAAAGAATTACACTAAGAACAACTTTTTTTGAAGGGGTAATAATGTATTTACACATTAATTATCTATGGATATTAAAACTACAAGTTAAAGATTAATGGGGAGAAGAATATTTACATAATTCCAAAGTGCATGCCTTTATATATATATATATATATATATATATATATATATATATATATATATAGAGAGAGAGAGAGAGAGAGAGAGAGAGAGAGAGAAAATGATTAAGAAAACATCAAAATTTAACAGTTGGATAATCTGGTTTGGAGTATAAATCTGGGGATAACGTTGCCAGTTTTCTTTATGTTAAAGTTTTCTTTAGGTTAGATATGATCTCTAAATAAAAATTTATGAAATCATTTTGTAAACTTCACTCTCTTCAATTTTACTTTGCTTTAGAATCCAGGGTCTAAGTATTGAAAAGAAGTAAAAATAGAAAACAAAACCACATTTCTATCGAAAACAAATGAGTTTGATACAATTCAAATTAAAATACTAAATCAGATATTGCGATTTGAAATACACAAGAATATGAGATGAATCTTTCATTTTACTCTTGGATGATGTGATAGGACAGTTTTCTGTTAGGTATAAGCTATATTGATGACTCACTCCCTGAGAACAGCAGTGATCTTCACACATCTGAATGATTCATATTTGCATTAAAACTACAGGTTCAATAACACACTCAGTTAATTTTGTGCTCCACAGGATTTTAGATTTACTTTACACCATAGTTTCTTTGATTTATTTTCTATTACTAGCACTTTGTATCATCAAACTTAATAAAATAGGTTAAGCTGGATATGCTCCTCCTCCAGAACATGTGCTTTAGAAGGGATTTATTAAAAGCCATATCTGTCTTCAAATATATATTCAAAGTTCAGAATGTCATATAAGGAGTAATTTTACTCAAATCCTGCAATTCTTCAGAGGCTTATTTGATTGTGTATTTCTTTTTTTTTTTAAACATTATCTCATGCTCAGAAAAGTCGCTTTTTCATTTAACCTTACTAATTCACCACTTTCATATACAAACTGGATTCTATGGTACTTTCCCTTACAATTTTCAAAATCATTAAACTCCCCTCATCATACTTATCATAATTAATTACCTAAAATATTTGTATTGGAGTTAAGTACAATAGTATCAACACATTTATATATAGTAGATTCTAGGTATTTGAGAATTTAACATTTTTCCCTTTCCTTTTTGACCCTTTTGAGTAGTCTCAAGATAGGTGAGATATCCTTGTATACAATTTATAATTATGTTTGGAATTAAATTATGTAGACCATGAAGTTGGTAGGTGTATGCTAGATAATTAACTAAAATTATTTTGTATATTGATCTCCTATTATTTTGCAGTCTGTTGCTAACTGCTGCTCAGATGCTTTGTTATTTAGTCCACCAGAATAACCTATGGATTATTATTGATTTTATATATGAATATGGGAACTGATTAAAATGTGCCATTTGTTTAAGACAACAAATGGCACAGATGAGCTTGGATTCAAGTTTTACAGGTGATAGAGTGTAGTTCATTAAGATCAGGACCCTGGAGCCAAATTTCTTCAGGGACTTAATACTACATCACTGTCAAATAGACAAACTTCTGCTAGTATCTATTCTCTCCCGTGTTTCCTCCCCACATTGCTCTGGGCTTTCTTTCCTCTAACAAAATGTTTATCATTTTATTCCTTGAATCTGTCTACTATATACAATTCTCATTACACAGGGTTAAAGTATTTTATGCGCTGTCACTGAATAGCCCCTTTATATCTTATTTTAGAACCTGAGTCTTTATAGAGAAAGACATGTCCAGACAATTCCTCTCATGACTTTGAGACACTTATTTGCCTCTAAAACCCTGCAACCTGTTACATGTTATCAATCAAGACTGTATCACTTATTTCATCAAAGATTGGATCTCCTACTCATAAGCTTCCTTAATATCCTAATTTGGAAACCACCCTGGAATATTTGAAGGTGAAGTAGGCGACCCATCTGTTTTTGACTTGAAGATCATCTTTAAAGTAGTGCTTTAAAATAGGTTAATTTCCTGATTTTTGGCCGGGTATCTTGCAGTCATGAAATGGACATCCTGAATATAGTTAAGTTCTATAATGGCTATTCCGAGCAAAACATAAACTGTTCAAGAAAAGTCCTATTGTTTAACACTTCTCAAACTTCACAGATTCATCCTTGGTCCATCTTCCCCTCAGCACTATAACAACTTTCCATTTTGGAAGATACATATTATCTGGAAGAATGATAAATTCTAAGGATATCTTAAAACATTCTCCACTATAAACATCATCTAATTGTTAGCTATTACTGTTTAACAGACCATTCTCAAGCTTATAAATTGAAAACAATAGGAATCTAAAAATAAACTGGATGAATATATCAAAACAGAAGTAGAGTCACAGGTATAGAAAACAAACTAGTTGTTATCAGTGGGGAGATGGAAGAGAGGAGGGGCAAAATAGGGGTTAAGGGATTAAGAGATACAAACTACTATGTATAAAATAAATAAGCTGCAAGGATATATTGTACAGCACATGGAATATAGCCAATATTTTATAACAACTTTAAATGAAGTATAATCTATAAAAACATTGAATCACTGTGTCGTAATATGAAACTAACATAGATTTTTTAAAATAATTTTTTATTATTTATTCTAAATCTATCATCAGCCAAGTAGAGCTGCTGATCTTGTCCGGGCTTGTTTGTGAATATGCAGTCAGCCATTGGGTAGACTGGGGAACCTGGACTAGGATGGCTTTGGATGTAACAACTAGGCTTTATTCCACATGATCTCTCATATACCAGCAGATTTGCCCAGGCTTTTCCTCATGGCATTGGCAGGATTCCAAGGAAGGATGTAAAAATGTAAAACCAGTCATCAAGCTTCTGCTTACAGCAAATTTGCTACTCTCTACCAGCCAAAGAATATCATAAGGCTAAACCCGTAATCAGTATAGTAGGACACCAGAATAAAAGTATGAATGCAGGGAATAAATGAAAAAATGAGGCCATTTTTGAAATTAAAATCCATCACTAGACACCTTTCTTAAATTCTTACCGCTAATGAACTGAGATCTGATCACCGGACTTTGATGATGAGGTCCCTTAACTTGGCTAGATTTCAATTGACTTAATTGTATCTGTGAAACTAGAATCCTGCTACTCAAGATCATATGGGGTCACGTAAATATTGTACCTTCAAATATGTAAGAAGTTGTTCCAACATTTTCTACTGGACCACATAGAGGTAAATAAACCCATTTTAGGTTAGGGGTTAGGCACCTGGAGGATTCTGTAATTGACTCTTGTCTATGTAGCATTGATTGGCATCCCAAGCTAACAGTAGGAACAATTGAGAGCCAAGATTACCAAAATTTAAAAAATAAATTAAGAATCCAAGGAAAAATTAACTTTCATCCATAATACTTTGAAATAAGAACAGGATAAATTCCCTGGTTTAAATGACCAAATACCCACATAAAAAGAAAGATGAGGACTTCCCTGGTGGCGCAGTGGTTGAGAGTCCGCCTGCCGATGCAGGGGACATGGGTTCGTGCCCTGGTCCGGGAAGATCCCACATGCTGCGAAGCGGCTGGGCCCATGAGCCATGGCCGCTGAGCCTGCGCGTCCGGAGCCTGTGCTCTGCCACAGGAGAGGACACAACAGTAAGAGGCCCGCGTGCTGCAAAAAAAAAAAAAAAAAAAGAAAGATGACATGACATCCCAGCTTTCAGAAAAGCAAATGGTAGCCTCTCTTGTTTGTATATGTATCAAAATGCTAAATATTGGAAATGGGCCTTAAGAACAACTAAAGATGGATGTTATTGGCTGTGACTGCTATTACTTTTCTTAATGTACAAATGTTCCTTTTTATTTCTTTTTTAGACTCTTACACATATTGTGGCAGTCAACTACATATTTTGTTACTTGGGGCTGTCCGAAGATTTCACCCAGAATACAGAGATACTGTATGACAGCTAAGATAAAGTCAGAGTATTATCAGATGAAATGAGTAAAGGTTTACATAAGATACCTCTAATAATATTAAGGCTATGGAGGATAAAATTATGTAGAGTTGTTTAATTCTGGAGTATTTTTATCAGCAATTGAATGGGGATCCAAAAATAAATGAGCAATTCTGATTTTACCCACATTCAGTATCATGCAAGATCTTAGCTTTTAGTTCCTTATGCTTCTCATCTTCAGTTTCTTAAACTTCCAGAGAGTATCAGTAATCCCAACTGTGATGGTAGCCTAGACCTTATCATGAGAAGCAACTGAGCTTTTTTGGAAATACTAAAACTCTCTGGTTATTAAACAGTTTTTCCAAATTATAAATTGAGTTACTTATACTGAATCTATTACTTGACCTTATCAAGCTATTAAATGCTGTTTACAGCCTTTTCTGTTGTATCCATGTGTCCCTATCTCACCTGTCTTTACTACCCTCCCTCACTTTTTTGGTATAGTATAGTATATCACTTACTAAACTCTTTTGACAGGGTTTTCAACAACTCCCTGTACTACTCTGTCTGTTTCCATGCCTTACAAAACCCCAACGCTGGCTTAATCCAACCATTTTCTTTCCAAACCTAAACCCAGGCTGCTTTCCGCAACTGTAGAAAATCATAAAGCTATGAAGTTGATTTCCTTTAAAAATTATGGTTTCCAAACAGCTGAACACACAGTACAACTTAGCTATCCTTATTCTGCTAGATTATCTATGAGATATACCACTTATTTCAAAATGTTTCATTTTCTTTTCATATCTGTAAGTTGTTTCCTGAATCTTATATTCTTTTTTTGTGAAACAGAGTTGATAACACTGACTTTAGAGTTAATCATAAAAAGGTATTTGCAAGATTTTATACACAGCAGCATTTTTAAGGGGGGGTACTGAATTTACAATCCAGGATAAAGTCTTAATAAGTGCACTGGAGATGAAGATGAGACTCTTGGGGGTTAGGATGGATGCACTTAGTTATACAAACATAGAGATATTTCTGATTAAGAAGACAATGGGAAGTATGAACGGTGAGGGTAAAAGAGAGGTGACTTTAGAAGCAGGTAGGAGCTAAGCATTCCAAGGATGTTTGGAAATTACCTTTTTGATTAGATTAAGAAAATATTAATAATAATAATATCTAATTTTGAATTTTAAACATTTGTGTGTCTACCTGATGTCAGATTATTAAACAAGGTAAGAAGCAAAAAATAAGAATTTAACATCAGAAAGTCCTACATTCCTAGACTTGCAGCCTAACATCATCATGACCTTGGAACCACATTACTTAAACTCTGAGAATCAAAGAAGGAAAAGGAAGTGAATATGTGTTAGGTACTCTTAAAGGTCATACGACCTTTAGTTAATTTGACCTAATGTCTGAACATCAACTGAAGTAGAGCTAGGAAGAGTGAAAAGTATATTAAAGCTTAATTTTTAGGTCTGTTAAGAAATACACACATGCTATTAGTTTACATAAAACTTATGCCTTTATTATGTATGTCATAGGGAGAAAATAATGAATAATTGTCCATTATCTTTAAAGCCAAGAAAACTAAAATAAAGGAATAGCCTGTAGCAAGTCAAGAATATCCTATTTGTTTATTAAGGCTTTCAAGAGGTAAAAAATATTTTGAAAAAGTAAAATCTATAATAAGCATGTAAACAGGTAAATAAGTAACAAATTCATTGTCCTTCCTTTCATGCAGTTTATTAGTTTGCGTTTTTGTTGCTTGACAAACAAATGCAAACTAATTGTGCTGTGAAATCAAAGTGACAGTTTCAGTTATCTTACTTGGTTTCTTGACTCTTTTTTGCTTTAGGAGAAACTGATGCAATGCAGCTTAAAAATCATTAAAAATTCTTAATTTACTTAAGTGGTAATCACTTTTATAATTTTTAACAGATAGAATGCCATAAAAATAATCCTAATAATCTTAATCTTAATGAAGAATTTGAAAAATTGTTTAAAAGACTAATTCAGAGTTACAGACTTTTGAGAAGAGAAATGGTTATATAGTGGACAACTGACATACACAGGTTATGATCCCAAGTGACTTGTTTTCAAAGGTCACAACATTAACTACGACTTTAATTGCAAGTAATTTCCTTGCATCAGTCCTTCAGAAACTTTTATCAGGCCCTGGTGTCCTGCCAAAAAACAACTGCCTGTACGCTTGAAACAAATAGTATTTTTTTTTCAATTTGTTCTCCTTTCTTTCTCTTTCTCTCTTTCTTCACCCCACTTTCTCTCCAGTTACACCAATAATTTATTTAGGCAGTTTCTTACACACTGGCCAATCAAAAATCTGTTACCTTTGTGGAGGTAGAGAGGTAAAATAGCTGAGTAGGCCCACATTGTCTCTAGCATACTTTAGTATAATATACTTATTTAAAATATGTTAAATGACTCATCTTTACTTGTGCTAGTAGACATTTTGTGTACTTATTATATACTGAAAATTATCAGTTATTCTGAAGTGAGACCTTGTGACATTGTTTTGAAAAGTGCATGTATCATTCTTTTTTATTCTTTGGTTATGAACTCATGGCTACTTTTACATCTACTTTATTATCATGAAAGAAATCCCTTTAAAAGACCTTTCACCTCTTGGACTGCTCTTCTTTATTTCAATACTGGAGTTGTTTATTATTGCTGAGATTTTTTTTTGACGTCTTTTCACTATTAGAAGTTAGAGCAATTGGTAATTTAAAAATTTTTTTCTATGATATTTGATATTTGATTTCCCAAGTTCCAGTCAGGCTTCATGTGCACTTGCTTAATTCTTCAAAACTGCTGGATGGGGTAACTACTTTGGATCAATTTTTCTGACAGTTCCATTTCATCGACCTCAAAACTTCTCAAAAATGACAATCATCTTAAAATTAAAGCATTACAGTTTTCTGCTTATAATTACTATAGGCATTTAAATATTATAACTCAACTTAACACTGCAAAATGATACATGGATTTGCTTTGACCATAAGAAAATATGATCATCTACTTCCATGGAGCTGAGCTTTTAAATATATCCTGAAAATTTTACTTCTTACATTCATTTTACATTGAAATAACTCTTCTATTTTATGTCATCATTGCTGAACAATGCCAGTAGGTTGTTTTGTGTTTGTTTTTTGTTTGTTTGTTTGCTTCTTGGTCAGTAAATAACAACCAGGACAATGTACCAACTTCATCAGGTCTTTGCATTATATTTATGTATCAAGGACATGCAAATAATTCACATTTGAGCAATAGAAATTTTAAATGTTCAACTAAATGAGATAATAAACAATTCCCGTTCCTGGAATAATCTAGTGGACAATGAAATAAACAGAAACTATTAGCCACTGCTTGATACTTTCAGCTTCTATACAATTTAAAGAAATTAATTTTTTGTGCATTAATATTGCCATATATCCCAGTAGGTTATATCATTCAGCAGCTCAGTATTTTAAAATAAATATACCACTTTCCAGTTGCTGAGAGGTTTCTAGAGGAGTCTTTTCAGGATGAGATATATATAATATTTAGCTCATTTTCAATATCTGATTAGGATAATTAAACCCAAGGGCTTAGGACTCTATATTGTAGGTAACCAAAATAGGTCACATTATCTTTGTATTTCCATGTGCATACACTCAGTGAAGGTAGGCTTACTATAAAAATATCAAACTGGAAGCCTCCCTCCACCACCAAAAAATATTTTTTATCAATTTACACCATATATAAAAGCATAAAGAATTGTTTATATCCTCACATCATTTGCTGTACTGGATAATGTGAATATTTTAAATTTAATAATAGTGAAAATTAATAAGTTTAATCTTAGTGTGTAATTACCTGAATATCAGGGAGTTAACCATCTTCTTATGTATAGTAATCATGGCTATGGCTTCCATAAATTGGCATTTTATGCATTTTGGTCATTTTTCTATTAATTTTTCCATCTAACTCACCTGTGGCAGCTCTGAAAAATAGAAGTATTATTATAACTTATTTGGCAGTCAAAATATGACAAGTTGTGAACTGTCCTAAGTCTATTTGCTGTCTTTTAAAAACCCTACTTTTTGTAAGTATTCATGGATTCAGTGTAAAAATATAAATGTGTTTCTTTAATACATGGTACTGTGCACCTTGCTGGGGACTGTATATATGATTTTTCTAAAGCCTATCTCTCAAAATAATTTTTGAATTCCAAAACACATTTGGCAAACATGAGTTCAGGTAAGAGAATTAATTAAGCCCATTAAAAATTCAGAAGCAAATGTTAACTTTATAAAATATTTTCCTGGCATTGATGGAAATTTTAATTTTTGTTTCTTTTTTGACTTAATATGGATGTTAGTAAATCTTAGTAAAATATTTTCTAATACAAACTATTTTATTCATTACTAAAGCAAGTCAAACTTGGTTAGGATTTTTAAAATCTTTGAATTGAAGTATTTATACACAAATACATGTATAGGTGTTTATATTTTAAACTCTTGATTGAAGTTGAGATGTAAGTGGATAGCTCATTAATTTTGACAAGCTAAAAATACATAACTTGCACCCAGATTATGAAACAGAATATCACCATAGTACTAGTGCCCCAGAAGTCCACCTTTGCCCACTTCTAGACAATAGCCACCCTGCTAACCCTGTCTTCTAATAGCAAAAAGTTTTGGTAATGCTTATGTTATTAAATATGATACTGTAACTTCTACCCTCTCGTATGTATGTTTATTACATTTCATGCTTTTGCGATTCATCTGTTCTCACATGTATAATTAGAATATGTTCATTTCCATCACTATGTAGTAATTTATTGTGGAGCCCACTGTGTGAAAATACAATGAATTTTATTGGAAAATATTTTGGGAGAATCTGTGAAAGCTGAAGATATGCATATTCTATAACTGTGAAATTCCACTACTAATTATATACCAAACAGAAATGTACTCGTGTTCAATGGAATGTATATTTTGAAATTGGACATTGTAAAATAGCTGTATTTTTAAGTACCACATAAAAATTCATCAAGATCTGTTTGTAGTATCTCCTTTTGTTTAGATTTAATTACTAAAATTATGTTGATTTTGTTAAATACATTAAGGAAATATGTATATTTTTTAAATTTACTCTCTCTCTCTCTCTCTCTTTCTCTTCAACTGGACCAAATACCATTCTGATTTTGTGTTGCTTGAAAGTTTGATAGAGTTCATGTGTGAAAATATCTGGGACTGGTGCTTATAGAACCTTCTCAATTACTTGCATAGAACTTTTCCTCTTTTTGTTTTTGCTTCTCCTGATATTAATTTTTGGTATTTTTTCCTAGAAAATCACCAAATTCATCCATGTTTCCATGTTTTTAAACAAGGAAGTATTTTCTTTTTTTTTTTTTCTGGTTATAAATTTATTTCCTTTTAGCTGCATTGGGTCTTCATTGCTGCACGTGGGCTTTCTCTAGTTGAGGCGAACAGGGTCTACTCTTTTTTTTGGTGTGCGGGCTTCTCATTGTGGTGGCTTCTCTTGTGGAGCACAGGCTCTAGGCGCACAAGTTTCAGTAGCTGTGACACGCGGACTCAGTAGTTGTGGCTCACAGGCTCTAGAGCACAGGTTCAGTAGTTGTGGCGCACAGGCTTTGTTGCTTCACGGCATGTGGGATCTTCCCAGACCAGGGATCGAACCTGTCCAATCCTTGTCAGGCGGATTCTTAACCACTGCACCACCAGGGAAGTCCAACAAGGAAGTATTTTCTAATATTGTTTTTTGTTCCTGGATATTTCAGATATTTTTTTCCCATTCTCACTTAGAAATTTGTCAATTTTGGCCTTCGTTATTTTCTGATTTAATAAGTAAAGGGGTTATCTATTTTAGTCATAGTGTGTTTTTTTAACCTATTTCTTTGATTTTTTTATAATTTTATATTGTTTTGCTTTCATAGTAATTCTTTCCTTGGATCTCATATATACTTAACTCTAACATTTTCCAGGTTTGAGGGTTTCGTTATTTCTCTGATTATTCCTTTATTTTATCTCCCTCTTCTGTGCCACAATGAACCATGTGTCACTATGGAAATTTCATGAAATTGTTACAGCCAGAATTTTAAGCTAGCATATGAAGGACATGGCACTAGAGAGTGAGCTAAACTCAAAGTCAATATTCCATAAATAGGGGGGAAATTGTGTGTGTGTGCATGTGTAGATGTATATATGGTCACTGAACCACAATATAACACAATGTGTGTAGGCATATGATATAGACATTAATATCACTATTTTACAATAAGGAAATTGATGGTAGAGACATTAGCTAATGTTATTAAGTGTTAGAACCAGGATTTAGACCTACCTGGCAATGTGATTTCATTTCTTTTACCAGAATTCATAGTTTAATTCAGAGTTCATTAAAGAGAATCAAACATACTTAAGAAATTATTTTTTTGCTCATAAAGCATGATGTATGGGTACAGAAAAAAGAGTTATTTTCCGTACTTAAAGGTCTTAAAATCTATTTGGACTACAAAAGATAAATGTGTGCACCTGAAAATATAAATGTAAATTAATATTTGAATACTAATTTGCAATAGTGATATAAGATAAACGTAGGAACAGAGTATGGTCAAACTAGATTTAGACTGCAAAGTGGATTTAAATCCTGACTCTTCTATTCACCTTTTTTTTCACTTGACAACTGTTTTAGTGCCAGTTATTTGCCAGGCACTTTTCTTGGCACTAGAAGTCAGAAGTGGCTAACAAAGAAAATCTCCTGCTTTTTTACTTTCTAGTGGGAGGAGAGATGAACAATGAACAAATAAATATATAACATACCAAATGACAGTTGGTGTCATGAAGAAAGATAATGCAGGGTATGTATACAGAGATGGCAAGGTTCTATTTTATATAAAGTTAGGAAAGAGACCACTCTGATAGGATGACATTTGCATAAAAACCTGAAGAAGTTTGAGAAACTAGCTGTATCTGGCAGAAAAGTGTTTTAGGCAGTGGCACTATGATACTTAAGCATTGATACTCTTGACCAGACAGATTGTGTTCAAATTTTGGATCTTTCATTTGCTATATTATCTTGGCAAGGTTCATAATTTTCTCTGCATCTATTTCTCCCAAGGGGCAGTACATCTAATGGGTTGCTTAGAGTATTAATTTATTAAGAACTTAAAGCTCAGTGCCTAGCACTTACTAAGTACTCAGAGATTTAATTGGTTACTATTATTGGTAGAGGAAAACAGCAAGAGCCAATAGCCCTAAAGCAGGAATGTACTATGCCAGGATCAGTAGTGGCAGAAAACTAGTGGCAGAAAATGGGGATGGGAAAGGGAATGGGTTGGAGGAGAGACTAGGAATGAAATCAGAGCTTACAGAGAAGCAGATCAACCAGAGTCTTGCAAGCCAAGGTAAGGATTTGGATTTAACTTTAAGTATTAAGGAAAGCCACTGGGAAATTTGAAGCAGAAATATGACATGATCTCTTCTGCTTTATGCATATGTGAATGACTTTCACTATGTCCTGAAAATGCAATGTAGGTTCAACATGTCTAATATCTGTTACCAAAAAATCCATAAACTTCAGTTTCTTTATCTCTGATAGGGACATGACATTAGTAGATCTCTGATAGGGCTGTTTAAATGACAGAATCATATTAGTCATGTAAATGAGCCAAAAGTCAATGTTACTAGGCTTCCTTTGCTGTGGCAATGTTCATGGATCACTGCTTTGGTTAGTGGTTGCTGAGTCCACCACAAAAGTTAGTGTTCATTAGAACAATATCTGAACTCAAATGGGCAGTTCTGTTGTTTTTGCTTAGGGTGTTTCATTCAGTTGTAATCAGATGGTGACTAGGATCTCCAAGATGATACTACTTATTTGTTTGGCTCTGAGGCAAGAAGGTCTAGAAACTTAGGAAAACCTGGGATGCTGAGATGACCGGATCTCTTTCCATGTAGTTTCAGGGTCTCTTCCTCTCCATTTGGCTTTTCCACACACTCTATCCACATGTATCTACAACTGAGAAGCTGAACTTTTTATTGGGCAGCTCAAGGCTCCCAAAAGTGGGAAAGTAGAAGCTGGCCATGCCTTCTTGAGATTTACTCTCAAAGTTGGCACTGTTACTTCTGCACTCTCTGTGGGCTAGAGTGAGTCTCTCAGGGCCATATCAATTTCACTGTGGCGAAAGACCGCAAAAGATTGTGAATACCAGGAACTGTAGTTCATTAGGGGACATTTTGGTTCAAGAGCTACCACAGTCACCATGCACCCCAGGTTCTCTTTTTTTCAAACAGGCATATCTATAACCTCAGTGTTTCACTAAGCCTATGATTATAAAACACTGGGGAGGAGAATAAATGCCTATGAGTATTTTATCTTATTTTAATTTATTTTATGTTTGCATAAAAGAATGTGGAAGGCACATTCTTTGTTTTATGATTAGATAAATTCAGAAAAACAGAAGATATGTCAAAAAAGCTGTTTGATAAATGTATGAAAAATTATTACAAGTGGTTCAGAGAAATGAAAATAAAATCAAAATAATTAAAAATAAGAATACCTTTGCTTCTCGCCTTCCACTTTATCAAAATGCATGTACATTATGCACCTGTCAGCATCAGTCTGCATGTTAAAGACCATCTGCTTAAAATTATCTTTTACTAGAACTGAAATATAGTCAGAATTCAGAAGAACAACATGATTATTCTTTTTTATGCTGTATATTAGTTGCAGAAAACTTTAAAGTCAATATATCTTTAATTTGTCAAAATTATTCACTAATGCACAGAGATATCTAATTTTAATTTTTCAAGATGCTAACTTTTATTTCCAAGCATAAAATAGCGTCCTGGTTTCCTGAAAGAACGTTTTCACCTTTATAGAGAGACATCAAACTGGTCTTGTAAGAAAGTGAATGAACCCAGCTTGCCAAATTATTATATCAAATAATAATAGTGAGCCTTTTTATGATCACCCACAGTGAGCTGCCTGTGCCTGAGAACAGCTACACATATGTATTCTCTTCCTGGTGGGCTCAAATAAAAGAAAACCGGTATCTGTAATTCTTCATCAGGAGACCCTGCTGACTCATCTGATGAAGGAAGGAAATCTGTAAAGGAATGCTGATTCAAAAGGAAAAGTACTCAGTAGGATGTACTATTTTCTTTAAATGTCAGGAGAGGGCCATTTATTTTTCTTGTGGACCAATATGAGAGAATGGGAGCAAATGGTGACTAATCTGGATGTTCTATTTTTACCACAAAAATTAGATTTGTTTGCTGACATATTTCAGTAAAGTCATTTTGTTCTGAATGCTAAAATGCTGATATCTTGAAAAAAGAAGTCCTACAGTTATTATAATATAGTAGTAATATTAGTAAGAACTCTCCATTTCTTTATAGCATAATTTATAATGGAAAAAATAAGTTTTAACCCATATAAAACTCTTAACCCATCTCCTGACTTCTGGGAACTCCAATTGTAATAGCCTAATCATTGTAAACGTTAGACAGTTTCTTCATTTCTACTTTATAACCATCCCATAGTGTCATGCTTCTGAGCTTCATACCACTTTTGGGTTTGAAATCTCCCTATTTGTGAGTTTGTTTCTCACTCGATAAAATATTCATATCAAATAAAGTTCTCTGAATTTTCTTTTAAGTGCATATGGGAAAATGGTATATTCCCTATTACTATATAATAAAGTGGAAATAAGGAAACATTGATGTGACTTAATACAGCAATACATGCAAAAAACATAGCTGAAATAGGTGAGTAGATGTAGAGGCCAGGCTTACAGGTCAAGCAGAGCATCAGAGGTATAGATGAGAGTCTTTGACACCTTTATTGAACCTGATGTGCAGATCCATGAAGAGCCTCGGCCCCTACTGGTATGACACTACTGTTTTCACTGTGTTATGAGCCACATTTACTGAGATATCCAGCTGTCTTATCTGAGGTGCCCAGATGTATTAAGGGCTCCTGATGCAGTATATATCCCCATCTGTTTTAAGATGTTTTCTTCAAAGAATCTGCAAAGAGATTCCTCTCCTTATCTCTCTCTCTCTCTCTCTCTCTCTGTCTCTCTGTCTCTCTGTGTGTGTCTGTGTGTGTGTGTTTTGTTTTGTTTTTGCTTTTAATTCAGCTGGAAGGATTTTTTTAAGTGGTAGCTAGAGCCAAGGAAAACTTCTGAACTCTCAAAGGGATACTGTTGCTCAAACTTTCTCTTGACCTAAATCATGTGTACCCCTCACTCCAGCTCTGTCCCTAATTGTTAAGCCAGAGAGAATTTCCCCAAGGTGGAGGAGGGAGAGCTGTATGAATCCGTAGATTCAAAGATGTAATTAAATTTAGCTAAGCTCACAGAGTCTGTGATACAATTGTTATATTCAGGAGTTTCTTTCATACATACCCACACAGAGACATGCCCTTCATAAGGTACATAAGCCCACCTGTGTCCCAGGTGGGTGAAGTTATCTCAAAGAGCTTCTCCATTTGATATACAGATTAATTTTTTTCTTGTAACTTCTCCCACTATAAGTAAGATCCATGAGGAAATGATTTTTGTCACCTTTTTTTTCATTGCTGTCACTCCAGAACTTAAAACAATGCTTGATGCATGATAGTTTCTCCATAGTTATTAATTGAATGGATTGATAAATAAATGTCTCAAAATTGAGCTTAACATAGTGCATTATTGGGGTGTAGAAGGAATGTAGAGAGAGCAAATTCTATGAACTGAGTATCAGAAAATGTTTTCAAAAGCAGTTATTAGAGCTTGTTTGGCCCCTTAACATATATCTAAAACTCACGTTTACTGTTTTCTGATTACTTATATGCGTTTATTCCACTAATTGTTGAAAAATGTCTTGTGTTTGAATTTCTCAAACATCTGATATCTCATAAATATTGACTATTCAAGTATATCCTGCACTAGAGAATGTCATCAATATTAACCTTTATTCAAAATGCAAAGTGCTTGAAAATTGTATTTCACTCTTTCACCTCTCCAATTCTACTCCATATGAACTGCCCACTCATGTTTTCTGTAGCTGGATTCTTGTTAAATACACTGTTAATCCAAGAGTCCCAGTCCTTAAGCTGAGAGCCTCTAACCCTTTAACTGAACCTGGTCTAAATTCAGAAAGAACCTCATTGACTATTGATGGCACTGCTCTGTGAGTGGAGAGCGGGGGCGGATATTGGCTTGTTAAACCCTGTGAAATTTTAATTGGTGGAATTTTGTGTCATATTTGGGATATATTTCAGAGAAGGGTAATCTCCACAGAATCTATGTTCAGCATTGTCATTTTACCTGTAAATGCAACCTTCAAAGTAGTGTTTTTTCAACTACCTCCCTATAAGGCCTATTTATCATGCTATATAAATATGTGAATTTATCAGTAAAGACTTTACTGCTTATACTCATTCTAATTGCTGCTTTATTCATAGACCTCAAAGATTTGAAGAATACTGATAATATTACTATACCCACTAGCCTAATTGCTGAGAGGCATATAAAATGATTCATACCTTTGTGGATTTTTACTGCATAGTTTCTACTTTTATGCCATGTCCTTCCACTCAAAAGGAAGGAAGATGGAAAATGGTGTATAAATCCAAAATAATTGCTTATGTATATGCATACACACATATATGTATATTTGTATACACACACACATATATATATATATATATATGAAAGCACACACATATTTCTTTGTAGACGACTTATCTATCATTGTAGAGGTTAATTCTTAATGTTTTATGCTAGAGTCACTCTCTTTTAACTTTTTAAACTCTGTTCGAATGGAGACTCAAAGCCATAAGAAATCAAAATTCATTATATATTTTTCAGATTTCAGTTAATAATCCACTCTAATATGCATTGGGCTGTCAGTTTTAATCTGAACCTCTTCAGGTGTGGAGAAATAAAAATTATTGGAAATGAAATATCGCAAAGTGTAATTTCAGTTGATATTCAGTTCTTTCCTTTTGAATGGATTTTGAAAAGAGTCTGAGTTATAAACAATTTTATATAACTAATAAGTGATTAACAGGTGTTAAAAATAAAGCAAGCATAAAGTTTTTAAGTAAATAAGAAGTGAACAATTTGACATAAAGTACTATTTCTTATTTTCCAATATTGCTTTTATTTGCATTTTTTTAAATGCTGGAACTTTTCCTATGGAAATTGTTGCCTATTTATTGGGAACATAATTTTTAAACCCTTTAAATAGATTATTAAGATATAATTGACATATAATAAACTGCATATATTTACAGTGAAAAATTTTATGTTTTGACATATGTAGATACCTATGAAACCATCACTGCAATCAAGAAGAACATATCCTCGGGCTTCCCTGGTGGCGCAGTGGTTGAGAGTCCGCCTGCCGATGCAGGGGAAACGGGTTCGTGCCCCGGTCTGGGAAGATCCCACATGCCGCGGAGCGGCTGGGCCCGTGAGCCATGGCCGCTGGGCCTGTGCGTCCGGAGCCTGTGCTCCGCAACGGGAGAGGCCACAACAGTGAGAGGCCCACATACCACAAAAAAAAAAAAAAAAAAAAAAAAAAAAAAAAAAAAAAGAAGAACATATCCTCTGCAATTTATGGAAGAATTTGTAGAGAATTGACATTATTTCTTTCTTAAATGTTTGGTAGAATTTGCCAATAAGCCATCTAGCTCTGGAGATTTCTTTGTGGAAAAGTTTTTAATTATAATTTTTTTTAAATTGAAGTATAGATGGTTTACAATGTTTCAGGTGTACAGCAAATGATTCAGTTATATATATATGTATGTATATGTATATTATATATATATTATTTTCTAGATTCTTTTCCATTATAGGTTATTACAAGATATTGAGTATAGTTCCTTGTGCTATTCAGTAGGTCCTTGTCATTTTATATATAGTAGTGTGTATCTGTTAGTCCCAAATTCCTAATTTATCTCTCCCCGCCACCAAGTACTATTTCTTTTAACTTGCTAAACATGTGATTGGTATTTGTCATCTGTGTTTAAAGCAAGTGAAAAAACTAGAATTTCATTTAAGAGGTAAACTAGGTCTTGTCTACCTAGCCAAGAATTTATGTCTACAGTAGTCTTGAAATGGGTTGCCAGAGAGAAAAATAAATGATGAAAACTTGACTTTATTGGCCTTTACCTTTATTGTAGACAAGAGGATACTCTGCCTGTTGAGATTCAAATGGTTTGAACTAACTTCTTCCTCCATCCTCTGCCATGTTTCAACTTTCCTGCTCCCACTACCCACTAAATTCCAGTCCTAGATCTTTAACATACCAGAAAAAATTTTATGTATAGTCAACACTTAATGAACACTAAACTCTCAGCTTTATTATTGTTTGTTTACTTAAATTTGCATATGTTCCATGGATATACCAACAAATGAAGAGTATGCTAAAAATGATTGGAACTTAGTGAACATACAAACAAAATAATTTCATGTTTTTCCAAAATCTGAACTCTCCAAATTATCTATGAATATGGATAATAGTGACATAAAGATATTCCAAGAAAATAAGTGGGAGAGAATAAGAGAGAAATAAAACACTTGTTTAAATAGAAATAGAAAAGTAAAAATATTATGAAGTAGATTATTTTTAACTTGATTAAGCACATAACTTCTCTTTTCAAAATGATATTACATATTTAGTGCATAGTAATAGGATGCATTTCTAATGCTACGTTAGTACTTTGTATAGTATTTTTGCGTTAACCCATGATCCCATTGCTAATATTATTTTCCTCCAAATTATTAGGCTCATTTGCTAAAGTAATCTTAAATATTATTTGGGGTTAATTAATTAAATTATAACAAAAAATATGAAGACCCATGTGAATAACCAACTATATTTTCAAATTATAACCTTAATTAAAATGTTATGGTCTAGTAATTACAAACTCATTAGTTAAATCCTCCATAGTGTTTATAATTGTTTTGAAGTTATCACGTTTATTTATGTATTTCATATCTCCCCCTCTTGTCTTCCATTTAATGCAGAAAAAAACAAGAGCATCATGTTTCCATTGAATCACCACTATGCTGACATATAGATCATGTATTTAGTATTATTTTTTTCTCTGTTATAAGCCACAACACTTTCAGTAACAGAATCACTCTGAGTAATTTTGAAATGTCAACTAATCATTTGGATAAGGTCCTTCAAAACATTAAATTACTGAGTAGCAAGGTAGATGTCACTGACTGAGAAGGAGATCTAGATTAGGGCTAATAAATCGGCACTTCATGTTTTACTGCCAGTTGATTTGCTCTCCTCTTTCTTTCCTTCTCTGTCTCTCCGTCTCTGTCTCTGTCTGTCTTTATATAACAATCTCTACCTCTCAGCTTCTTGGTTTGAGTTATAGTAAATACTGGTGCTTAATTCTAAATAAGTTCAACAGGGAAAAAGTTAATTTATTCAATAAATTACTTGGACACTAGATGAAGCTTCAAATTTCCCACTCATTCTGTGTAGTCAGTGAACTGTACCTGCTGGAGTCGGTTGATTCTTTAACTTTCAAAACCAATGGGCACTTAAACCACAATCTAAGAATCTCAATATATAAAAATATTTAATAAAAGTATCATCTTTCAGTCACTTCACAGATTATCTTGGATTTGGGAAGAAAAGCCTAATCTTGAAGTTTGTATACATGGAAAGTGAGTTTTAACCATTGGCTTGCTATCTATGGGCACTGCCTAAGATACTTAAACTCTTTGAGACGTATTATTTTTTAACTTGTAATGGAAACTAGTTAAACAGTAAGCTTCTAGTCTAACCTAAGAGATGGAAAACACAAATAGTTTAGGTTTTTGGGGGAGTGTGTGTGTGACTGTCTCAGACAGTGAGGAGCTGGAAAGTAGGGGAAAACAAAACAAAACAAAACTTAGAAAATGTACAACTGGAAACCACATGTGAGTTTGCTATCCAGATATAAAATAACCTCAGATCCAGCAATCCTGGAGGCAAGGAGTTATTTTAAAACATTCCTTGGTTGTTAGTAAGACAGGTACCTAATAAAGCAAACAAAGTTCTCTCTAGAGGACTTCTTTCTTCCAAGAATTGCCACAGGTAAAGTTTGATCACACATGATCACACAATAAAAATCTCAAAACGTGTGGGGAGACAAGGGTCCACAGTGGAGTGCTGGCAGGAACAATAACCAGGAAAAATAGTTATGGGATCATCAGATACACAATAAAATATACACAGGCACACACACACACAGTTGAGAAACTCACATGTATGCAGGTTAAGTAACCTGGAGAAAAGTGTTAATTGCAGCAAAAATATAATGGGAAGTATGGCTCAGAGTGTAGTAACAGTTTGCGAAAGGACTATTTCCTCTTGTTAATGACAACCATGTCTCTTTCCTCACCCAGCCCTCTCATCCCTTTCTGTTACACGCCCGCCTCACCATGATTTCAGGAGAGGATTGGTATAGGGAAACCTTGAGAACTGTGCATACTGCATCAAAAATTTTACTTCATAGTACCTCAAATACCATAGAAAAACCATCTCAGCTCTTACAGGCTAATGTCTGAGCATTAAGTTCAGGAAAACAAATGGTTCCGAGTAATAGACTCAAAATATTTGAATTTAAGTATGGTAATGGTTTAAGGAATTTGGCTTCATGCAGTGTTATCATACGTATTATCTGAAAGTGATCTATGTCATATCATCATCACCTGGCTTTTCAGAACGAGGAGACTAAACCAAGTTGTGGTCAAGGGTGGGTAATTAAGAAAATTGTCTGATGTATGGCCTGGTATGTCATCTCCAGTAGTAAATTCTAGAAATACTCTTCAGGGAAATGAATTTAGATCTCAAACAAAAAGGATTACAAAATCAAGTATATTTGAACACAGTAAAAAGGTTAATACTCCATTAATGAAACCTCTTTAATTTTTAAAACTAGTAAACCATAAATGTATACTTGATGATCGCTTTCTCCTAAATGTTAGTGAGAAAATTTTAGATTACTCCCAAGTGGTTATTTTTTTAAAATCTAATTTTGTATTTATGTCTCCATTTTCAATTTTAATGTATTTTGATTGGAGATAATTATCAGAGATTATTAAATTATCCTTGGGGAATTTATTTTATTTTTCTAATATATATATAATATTAATTATATATAAATATGTAAACAATGCAATATTACTCAGCCATAAAAAAGAATGAAATCTTGCCATTTGTGATGACATGGCTGGACCTAGAGGGTATTATACTAAGTGGAATAAGTGAGACAAAGAAAAGACAAATACTGTTTGACTTCACTTGTATGTGGAATCTAAAAATCAAATGAACAAACATAACAAAACTGAAACAGAGTCATAGATACAGAGAACAAACAGGTGGTTGCCAGAGGGGAAGTGGGTGGGGAGAGAAGAGAAATAGCAAGGGAGATTAAGAGATACAAACTTCCAAAGTGAATAAGTTCCAAAATGAATAAGTCACTGGTATGAAATGTATGGTGTGAGGAATATAGTCTGTAACAATATACTAGCTTTGTATGGTGACTGATGGTAACTAGACTTATCTTAGTGATCATTTTGTAATATATAGAAATATCAAATCACTATGTTGTACACTGGACACTAACATAGTGTTATAGGTCAATTATACTTCAAAAACAAAGAAACAAATAAACAGATTCATGAAAAAAGAGATCAGAATTGTGGTTACCCAGAGGCAGGAGGTGGAGGGAGGAGGAATTGGATGAAAGTAGTCATAACATACAAACTTTTGGTGGTAAGATAAATAAGTACTAAGGATGTAATGTACAACATGATAAATATAATTAACACATATATGTTAAATGTGAAAGTTGTTAAGAGTGTAAATCCTAAGAGTGCTCATCAGGAGGAAAAATTTTTTTCTTTTTCTTTTTTGTTGTAGCTATATGAGATAATAGATGTTCACTACATTTATTATAGAATCATTTCAATGAATCAGTCATTATGCTGTACACCTTAAACTTATACAATGCTATATGTGAATTATATTTCAATAAATCTGGGGAAAAAATATATATATCTGTTTTCTTTAATGCAGTGATTTTTGTTCCTAAAGGTCTGTTATATTCATGTCATCTCATTTTATGTGTGTATTTCTGTGTATCATGTGATCCTGTGTTGTGTGTTGTTTGGTCATGTAGATGTGTTTGTGTGGTTTGTATGTATATATTTGTGTATGCACATTTGGTATGTGTGAAATGTGTTTGTGTGTGCATATGTATATGCATGAGCATGTAATGTGTGACTGTGCATCTAGTATGTTCTTATACATATGTGCATTTTTGTATAAGTGTATGTGTGTGTTCATTTTTATATAATGCATGTGTGTTTATGAATAGATGACATGTGTATCATTGTGTAATTGTTAGAGGTTGTATATGTGCTTCCTTTCAGTTTTATCTTCTTGCTTGATTTGATCCATGACATTCTTTTGTAATGAGCACGTCTCAACATTTAATTTGGCAACTTTGCTTTTAAACAATATTTAATAGTTTTTATTGCAGATATGTCCTTCCTTGGGAAGGCTAGCTCTGTTTTCTCAGAAGGAACTATTCTTTCTAATCTTTTTGAAGATATGACTTACACATTTTTATGTTGCTGTCCTGCTCTGAACAATAAATCTAGTTCAAAGAAAGTTATTTCCTCAATCCTTTAGGATAGTCCTCTTATGTATCTTTCAATAGACCATTATTTTTTCCCCCTAGTTTTACTGCTTTGATTTTCTGCTTGTTATGTGCTTTTCGCTGCTACGGAAAAACATCACCAAAAAGTTTTCATCTTTCCCTCCTTAATGGTCTCTTTGTAACCCTCTAAATTCACTGGTGTTATCAAAGTTTTATTTTATCCTCCATGAACTTTCCTTCCACCCATGTCGCTATGTCACTAAAAACAGTGTTGTCATCCAGTTTTTATTTTCTGGTTTTGTTTGGTTTGGTTTATTGTTTAGGTTCTATCTAATTACAGATACAAATTTAATAAGGATTTTGTCTTTTAATTTTTTATCAGAATTAGGAAAGAGAAAGAATTAGAGACCTGGCTATTATGATCTTACAAATGACAAATTTTATCCTAGAAATGTTAAAGAATTTAACATTTTAAAAACTTTATAGGGACAGGAGCAAGTCTATATTCCATATAATTGTGACTGAAAATATTACCATGTTATATGTGGGGAAAATAATCATTGAATTCTCGTACACAGTATCACATAATGTTCTATACTTGCCATATGAATGACCTTTCTTGTCACTGTTACCCACTGTCTCAGTTCTACTTCCTGAAAAGCTCCTTTTTCTTCTTGTAACATTAGATAGATTCTTAACAGGTATCTCGCTATGTTCATCTTCTGGCTATTTTTATGTAAAAAATAGTACCTTTTGTTCTGTCTGTGTTCCAGAAAACTGAGGAGTACAATAATCAAGACAGTGAAGTGGTTTATGTAGACCAAGGATTGAATACAAGGAATATTATGAAAGCCCCTACAAAGAAAAAAAAAAAACATCTTTTATACCAATATGTTTTGGAAATCAAGAGAGAGAACCAATTTAAGAAATAATTATAATATCAAAGATGTTTAGAAATAGGAAGTGTCAGTTACTTACTGACACAAGAAGAATAAAACAAGGACATGGAAGAAAGGAGGGTTATTTGTAATTTTGACATATTGAAGAGTTTGGGATACTGGACACTCATACAACTGAAATTGTTCAAGGGGCAGCTGCTCAAAGGCTAAACTGCTATTCACTAGTTATTATTAGATTTAATACAGTTTTCAATCTCTGTGTTTCTTAAATAATATATCTTATATCTTCTCCACAGCTTTCAAAATGCCCTAACAATTTTAAAGCAAGATGATCAACCAAGGAACAATTTGTTTATCTCTGTGCTTTCTATCCTGTTTCATTGTTCTATATTTCTGTTTTTGTGCCAGTACCATACTGTCTTGATTACTGTAGCTTTGTAGTATAGTGTGAAGTCTGGGAGCCTGATTCCTCCAGCTCTGTTTTTCTTTCTCAAGATTGTTTTGGCTATCCGGGGTCTTTTGTGTTTCTATAAAAATTGTGAAATTTTTTGTTCTAGTTCTGTAAAAAACGCCGTTGGTAGTTTGATAGGGATTGTATTGACTCTGTAGATTGCTTTGGATAGTATAGTCATTTTCACAATGTTGATTATTCCAATCCAAGAACATGTTATATTCTCCATCTGTTTTTATCATCTTTAATTTCTTTCATCAGTGTCTTATAGTTTTCTGCTGAAACTTACTTTTTAATTCAAGATTGAAAATAAAATTTCAGAAAAAAATTATCAACTTCAACAGAATGCAAGAAAATAAGTTGTATATGAAATATATGGTTAGACATAAAGAAAAAGGATAGAAAGAAAAAATTAAAGTTAAAATAATATGAAGGCGGGCTTCCCTGGTGGCGCAGTGGTTGAGAGTCTACCTGCCAATACAGGGGACACGGGTTCGTGCCCCAGTCCAGGAAGATCCCACATACCGTGGAGTGTCTGGCCCGTGAGCCATGGCTGCTGAGCCTGCACGTCCGGAGCCTGTGCTCCACAATGGGAGAGGCCACAACAGTGAGAGGCCCGCATACCACAAAAAATAAAAAATAAAATAATAATAATAATATGAAGATGAATAAAATAGAAAAGGCTGCAAGAAGCACAGTAATGCAATTTAAAAAATCAATTGTTTGAAAGATGTAATTTTAAATGTGTCCTGGTTAAAGAAATAAATTCAAACTCCACGATTATAGAAAGCCCAGAGATAAACCCACGCACATATGGTCACCTTATTTTTGATAAAGGAGGCAAGAATATACAATGTAGAAAAGACAGCCTCTTCAATAAGTGGTGCTGGGAAAACTGGACAGCTACATGCAAAAGAATGAAATTAGAACACTCCCTAACACCAGGCACAAAAATAAACTCAAAATGGATTAAAAACCTAAATGTAAGGCCAGACACTATCAAACTCTTAGAGGAAAACATAGGCAGAACACTCTATGACATAAATCACAGCACGATCCTCTTTGACCCACCTCCTAGAGAAATGGAAGTAAAAACAAAAATAAACAAATGGGACCTAATGAAACTTAAAAGCTTTTGCACAGCAAAGGAAATGATAAACAAGACGAACAGACAACCCTCAGAATGGGAGAAAATATTTGCAAATGAAGCAACCAACAAAGGATTAATCTCCAGAATTTAGAAGCAGCTCATGCAGTTCAATATCAAAAAAACACAACCCATTCCAAAAATGGGCAGAAGACCTAAATAGACATTTCTCCAGAGAAGATATACAGATTGCCAACAGACACATGAAAGAATGCTCAACATCATTAATCATTAGAGAAATGCAATTCAAAACTATAATGAGATATCATCTCACACTGGTCAGAATGGCCATCATCAAAAAATCTAGAAACAATAAATGCTGGAGAGGGTGTGGAGAAAAGGGAACCCTCTTGCACTGTTGGTGGGAATGTAAATTGATACAGCCACTATGGAGAATAGTGGGGAGGTTCCTTAAGAAACTAAAAATAGAACTACCATATGACCCAGCAATCCCACTACTAGGCATATACCCTGAGAAAACCATAATTCAAAAAAAGTCGTGTACCACAATGTTCATTGCAGCTCCATTTACAGTAGCCAGGACATGGAAGCAACTTAAGTGTCCATCAACAGATGAATTGATAAAGAGAATGTGGCACATTTATACAATGGAATATTACTCAGCCATAAAAAGAAATGAAATTGACTTATTTGTAGTAAGGTGGATGGACCTAGAGTGTGTCATACAGAGTGAAGTAAGTCAGAAAGAGAAAAACAAATGCCGTATGCTAACACATATATATGGAATATAAAAAACAAAACAAAAATGGTCATGAAGACCCTAGGGGCAAGACGGGAATAAACATGCAGACATACTAGAGAATGGACTTGAGGATACGGGGAGGGGTAAGGGTAAGCTGGGACAAAGTGAGAGAGTGACATGGACATATATACACTACCAAATGTAAAATAGATAGCTAGTGGGAAACAGCTGCATAGCACAGGGAGATCAGCTTGGTGTTTTGTGACCACCTAGAGGGGTGGGATAGGGAGGGTGGGAGGGAAGGAGATGCAAGAGGGAAGAGATATGGGGATATGTGTTTATGTATAACTGATTCACTTTGTTACAAAGCAGAAACTAAACACCATTGTAAAGCAATTAAACACTAATAAAGATGTTAAAAAAAAACTACATGACTATCATGTGAAAATATAGTAGATATTTGGTCAAAAAGTGAAAATGTTATGCACCCGTATCTGAAAGAAAAAAGTACCACAAAATTAATACCAACTATAAATTAATAAATGTATTAATTTTAAAAAAATGAATTTTAGTAAATAGGTACTTGGTGATATAGTGACTTGATATATAGAGACTGAAATTTTATTATTGTTGGTAATAAATAGAATGATTTTATGTATAAATATCATAATATGCATCAGAACAATCCACTTATACTTTTGAATGAGATTGGAGAAAATAAAGTGATTTCTTTTTGAATCTTCTTGCTAAAAGACTTAGATATATCAAGCAAGATAAAGGGTTATGTTACTAAGGAGGAAGGAGGGAAACAGGTAATGGAGAAAACTATTAGTTCCAACCACAATTGTAGTACAATACAGGAAAAATTAGTAGAGTCATAAACATAAACATTTAACACCTCACTGACTCTCACCCTCCTCCCATTCTCTGCCTGTTTCTCTGTCACTGTCTTTCTCTTTCTCTCTCTGCCTTCTCTCTCTCTCTCTCTCTCTCTATATATATATATATATATACACATATATATATACATACTACATGCACATACATATACTATATATACAATGTAACTAAACATATTAAAAATGCAAGGAGAATTTGATAAAAATATATTTTGGTTTTACTGATGACTTCAATACATCCGTTATTTGTTTTTTAGTTAGAAACCATTCTATTTATTTCTTTCTGCTAAAAAGAAAGAAAAAAGTGGCATCAGTATTCAGCCTGAAGGGATAAATCACAGCTTATCTGAGCTTCTCATGGCAAATGGTCTCCATTTTGCCAGACACTCAATTTTTTTATTTCTTTTCCAGTTAGAAGTGATCAAATAAGCTTATTCTTATGTTGAAAACAAAACAGGAAGTGTGCCATAGGTTTCTATTGAAAATTTTCTTGGCTTAACACAAAGAAGTCAATTTCTCTTCTCATTTAGAGCATGGGATTAGATATTTTAGTGATTTGACATAACATTTTGAAATAAAAATTAAGCTTACACTTTTTTTTTACTTTCTAAATGCATTTATAAGCTCTAGACTCTTTAAAGCATAGATCTGTGCTCTGTAAATTAGATGCAAAAAAATATACAGTGCTGGATTATTGCAAATGATTTAAGAGCTAAGAAGACAAAGCATATAGTAGTAGCATTTGGGGGATAAGAGAAGGGATACAAAAAAAATAGAAAAATATGTAAATTGAAATGTTTTAATATAGAATTTAATTATTAATTAATTATGAAACAAATTTATGTATATCAGGTATAATTTATATGTAAAGAAAAATTTCTAGCTCTGGAAATTCACAAATATTTCACAACTTGAAAACAATTTTCCAAAATTAATTGAACTTTTATCAGTTATGGAAACATTAGCATCCATTAGAATATCAAGAAATAATGAAAAAAGAAACCATCCTCCCAGTAAGGAAAATACTATTGAATACTTCTTCTTTTCTGGTAATAAAATTTATGGCTGAACAACTCTGTTTTACGTAAACAATGTAAACGTTGGATGCATATTTCCACACACACAATATGACCTGCTAGGCCTTCCAATGTCATTTTACTCTGTCCTTTTTCTCTGTGTAATAGGTGTTCATCTGCCTCTTAGTTCTCTTTAGGTATGGCACATTCTCCTCTTCACTTATTCATGCATCTATATACAACTTCTTATGTGCTTCATCATTTTCTTAACTGCATACTTTGATCTCCATAATTTACTTCAAATTCTAAAAATTTGACTAAAATTTGTTATATGGTTCATGTCCTTAGCTGAAGAAATAATATTTTGCAAGTCTGAACATTAATAAAAAAAAAAAAAAAAAGAAAATGAGCTGCTTTTTATTCATTCAGCTCCTAGCTGCAATTAAACTAGACAAGCTGGGGAAAAAGTCCCTATACATTTATTAATTAATATATTTCTTTAAAGTATGGAATATATAATGTAATTATATATCTATAATATAAAAGTCAATATTTCTTTACTGCTTTAGAATTTGTAAGAAGATTTTCACATATAATTTTTCTTATATTTATCTTAACAAACAGAAAAAATGTGGGCCAAACCCTTCCTCTCAGTGCTCCCTATATAATTTTATCTGTTTTATTCTCAAAATAAGTATCATTATCTAATGAATATATTCTAATCTATTAATTTACTCCTTAATATTCTTTGTTAAGTCTCTCTCTACCCCTACTTCACCGAGTTATTTAAGATTTTGAAAACAAGTGTTTGGTTTTGTTCAGTGCTGTGTCTCCAGCACCCAGAATACTTAATGGCACATAGCTGGAAATTAATAAGTAATGGCTGGATAAATATAAAATGAATTATCCTAAACTTGATTTTACAAATGAAGGAAAAAAGTAAGGATATAGATATTTCCCAAAGATATAGAGCTTTTTAAACAGAGTCAGTACTTGAACTTGTAAAATAATGTTGCCCACCATCTTGTTCTACAAAAATCAAGTCATTAGCCAATGCAGTCACTAACCTACAAAACATCCTAAAAGGGGCTTCCCTGGTGGCGCAGTGGTTGAGAGTCCGCCTGCCGATGCAGGGGACACTGGTTCGTGCCCCGGTCCGGGAAGATCCCACATGCCGTGGAGCAGCTGGGCCCGTGAGCCATGGCCACTGAGCCTGCGCATCCGGAGCCTGTGCTCCGCAACGGGAGAGGCCACAACAGTGGGAGGCCTGCGTACCGCCAAAAAAAAAAAAAAAAAAAAAAAAAAAAAAAACATCCTAAAAGGAATTCAGGGCAAAGATCAGGATGAGGCACTCTGTGCTCAGGGAAAACAGGTGCTTAGATATTTCAGAAGAAATTTTTTATGAACCTGGATTCTTGCATCTTCCCATACTTAGAAAAGCACTAAAACCATTAACTAAGTGACTGGCAGCAACCTTCTACTGAGAAGTGTGCTTTGGTGCATTTACCCCTTTGCCAAAATCACGTCTATACTGACCCCCATCTACCTCTTCAGAACAGTTCCTCAGAGCTGAGAGGCTGTATTCTGGGCTATAGTCCTCAGTAACTCCCCAGATAAGACAAACTCAGAGCTCTCATGCTGTGGGTTTTTATTTCAGTAGACAAAAATCACATCTCCGGCTTCTAAATCAAAGTCCTTTCAATAAATTTAATTGCCCATTTGTTGATTTTTTCCACTTAAGTGAGTAAAAATGTATTTTTCAAAAAAGGTAAAAGGAATCTGTAGTTAATGAAAGCATTTGCAAGAAAAAGGAAAATGATCCTAAGTTGTTTTACTTCTACAGCAGCTTCCATAGTTACTGAGAACTCAAGAATCATCTAAAGAAATAATCTTAAATTAAATTATATACACTAAAATATTGAAAAAGAGAAACACTTGAAATTTGTTGAAGTGACAGATGGAACATAATTTCCAGCAATGGGTTGTCAGTTCCCTATAAGTGCAAAGTCTCTGTTTTATAAGTGCTAAATTGCTACAGAGGCCCTTGTAATATGAAAATCAACTAAAGAGAGAGTTTGAGACAATGAGCTGTAATTTTAGTAGTGAACTTAAAGTGAATTGGTTGTATTTTAAACATTTTATAAACAATGAAAAGGGAGAATTATGTACATAGTGCAATTTGCTATGCCAACTTTAAACAATGTGACTAAATTATATGTAAAATGAGTATATTTTGAAAGAAAATAATTCCACTCAAACACTTTTCAGCACGTAACTGCAAAGGGAGTACCGGACTCATATACTGGGAAAAATATCTCTCTACTTTTTAAAAAAGTAGATCCTTTACAACCTGCTGCGTTAAACATTGGGTCTTATTTTACTATTTTGGGCAGTGAGGGGAAAATTTTTAAAAAGCAAAACTAATATTCAACATTTTCTTCTTTATTGAATTTTCTACATACTAATTTTAATTAAAATATGTTTGTAATTATAATCATTTTGAGATATAGTTTAGAAATTACCTCTAAGTTTAGGTCATATATTTCCTATAAGAATATTTGTTTTATATTATTCTCAGTCTTATGGATGAATAGAAATTTATTTAAGTCAGAATTCCAAATCTTGGATAATGGAGAATATCAAAATATCATGATCAAATTTATTTTTTTAAAGTCAAGTTTTCATGATTCTTTGAAACAATATTATGACATTTTCAAGTGAATTAATTATGGCTGCATTAAAATGACCATGTTTTGTTTTGTTTTTTAATTGCCATAAGAATTTTACTATTCTCAAGTTTAGCTGGTTTTCTTTCAGATAAAACTTTAAAATAATAACCATTGTTATATTCAAATGAATTTGCTTTTGTGTGTACCTGCAGGGCATAACTACTTTGTTCTTCTATGTTACTTTTTCTTTTTTTTTTTTTTAGGGAATAATAATAATAGCTAACCTGTATCGAATTTCTACTGTGTCTCAGGCATTTTACTAAGCTTTTCACATAGTTGAAAGCACTTAAACAGCCTGACAACCATACTAAGTGGAAGTGATTTATTTCCCTGGTTTTCTCATGGAGATAGTTAATAACTTTCTCTAGATCACACAGATAGCATGGCAGAGTGAAGTCAGGAATTAATATCAGAAATTTCAAAGCCAAACTGTTAAACAGCCATACACCAAAATACCTCAAAAGCATGAAGGTAAATACTCCTATACTCAGTACCTTTTAGATTAGTTCTTTAATCAATATTTTATATGAATATGAATTTTTAAAATGTATTTTTCTGAGAATGTTCAAACATGTTCTAATACTCTACTTTGAAATCAGCAATTTTACCATGATATCATATTTTGAAACATTATTATTATTCCTGGAACATTTTAAATTTTATTTTATTTTATTCAGTTATCTTACTTCCCAAACAATGCCAGACTATATTCTCCTTGTACAAATTTAAACACTGAAAATAAGACTAAAGTCCTCCTTAAATAAGTTCCCAAGCTCAAATGATCAGTTTTATGCATTGATTTCAACCTATTTCTCTCTACCTATTTCTCAACTTTCATAGGCTCCATAAAAATATATATTGGTGTTTTGTACAATTTACTCTAAATATGTGTCTGGAATTTAATTTGTCCTATTTGATGTTTTGCAACATTGTTATGAATCCTTTCTTTCTAACCCATATATTTTGGTATATCTTTTCATTGCTATGTTGTATTCCATTATGCAGTTTAGTTTTTCAGTCCACTCATTATTTTTTTTTTCCTGATCACAAACAGTGCTGCAGTGTTTTCTTGCAGCATGAATGCTTAGCTTGCTTCACTCATTTGAGTTACATACTAAGAAGTATCATTGCTGTATCATGGTGTTTTTACCTGTATGAGGCTAAATTGTACTCATAATATTGCTGTGATAATTTTTGTTCACATTAGATGTTATAGTCATTTAAAAATGTTTTTAAACTTTTCAATGTAATGCTAATTGTGATTGTTTGAAGGATATAATTTTTTTCTTAGACTTTTTTTATGATGTTTGTGTTTTTTCTATTAAAAGGCATGGGCTTTTAAAAAATATATTTTGGAACTGCTAGCTAAAAATTGGCACTTGCCATCTGCCTCTATAAGGTTTAAAATCACAATCTGCTGCAATGGCTGACCTTCAACACACCCTGGATGGAGGTTAGGGTGGAGATCAGGAATGAGGCACTCTGTACTCTGGGAAAAATTGTCAGAACAGGCCTTCAGATAGTTACATCTGTTCAGGAGAAGATTTTATGAGCCCAATTCTTGCATCTCCTCATATCTAGAAAAGCACTAAAATCATTCACGGTGACGTCTGCTCCTCGTGACTAGCAGTAACCTTCATGAGACTATCAGCAACCTTCTGCAAAAAATGTGTGCTTGATTGCACGTACCCCGCCCCCTTCACCAAAATCTCGTATATACTGGCCTTCCCCTCTACCTCTTTGGAGCAGTTTCTCAGAGCTATCTGAAATGCTGCCTTCTGGGCTATAGTCCTCATTTTGCCCCAAATAAAACTTAGCTCACAACTCTCACGTTGTGCATTTTTTTCAGTCAACAGAACTAAGATGCATTTCCACAAACCATTCGTTCATATGTTTTGCACAACTTCCTTTGGGAATGTTTTTCTTTCACTTTTTGTTTTGTAAAAATATTTGATGTGTTCTGTATATAATTTTTTTATACATTTGTTGGACATATTTTCTTCTAGGTTTTTAGTTATATTTATTATCTTTGTATAATATCTTTTGAAGTATAGAAGTATTGATTATTTGATTTGTTAGTTTCCTTTGGTCAGACTGATCAGTACCTTTTTTATGTTTTAAGAAGATCAGGTTTAATGTTTGTCTCTTTTATCAGTGCCTAGTACTTCTACTAGGCCCCAGAATAAATTAAGCATGAAAAAAGTATTTTCATGAATAAAATATTGTATTATTCTACATTCTTTATAGTAACCTTATTTATATTCTTTAAACTTTTATGTTTTTAACTTACTTTGATTTTATTTTGCAAACAATGTGAAATAAAAACATTTTCCCCAATTGGATAGCCAGTCTTCTCATACAATTTTATGAATAAAGATCATTTCCTTGTAGCCTGGTAATACCACTTATATCACATACAACTTCATTTGTCAAAGAAGAACAGTACTGTACAAGTTTCACAGGCAAGGGAGATGTCATCAAGTCAACTAGGATAGGGATCAAGGCCATTGCAATAGAGAAAGAAACTGAACCCAACTCTACTGAAATGAAAGAGATTTAAGCACTTCAGTGAGCTAGTGGAAAAGAAATGGAGGACATTAGGAGGACATTGGTCAGTGTGATTAGGCCAAATTTTTGCTAATTGCTGCTAACTGAAATTAGGCTCCTATCCTCCCTCAGAAGTTGGAAGATATGGCTCTTTCTTGATGACTACCTTTCAAAGGGAAAGCTCCCAGGTTCTTGAGAAAAGCATTCCTGGGTTATAAAATTTTCAAAGGACTGGGAGAAGATTTACGCCTTAAAGAAGCAGAGAAAGGATTTACAATTTTAAGTTTCCTAATGTAAATGCTCTGAGGAAAGGGAGGTCAAGCGCCTAGGGTCAAGAAGAAACCTGTCTCTAAGTTTACTCAAGTTCAGGAGAATGTTACAGCTGTCATGGTCACATCATAGGTTTAACTTCTTCCTGTACTCTATTCTGTCACATTAATGAAAGTGTCTATTTCTGAACCATTTCTCATTTAATTGCTTGATAGTGCATTACTATCCAGACATTAAAAACTCGTTTCTGTTGTCTTCTTTTTATCAAACTCTTCTCGGTTTTGTTTTGTTTTTGTTTTGTTATGCTTTGTTTTGTTCTGGGGCAATTTTCTTGTCAATATGAGTTTAATTTCAGCTTGTCAAGTTCTATGAAAGATTGTGTTGAAATACGCATTGAGTATAAAAGACACTGATACTTACCTTTACAAGTTCCATTCTTCTCTTATTCCTGACCCAAAACCCCATAATTTTGTTCAGTGCAATAATATATTCAGCTTAAAAGAAAAAGCAAAACATTTGTCAGTGTCAGATAGATTATGACCAGTGATTATTAGTAAATGAAATTCCACTGAAAATATCTGGAATTATTTCACTCTCCTGATATAGGTGCTACTACTTCCTCATTATTACTTCATTTTTATTTTTTCCTTTTTGGGAAGGCAGGAGGGAAATTGAAGTTGGAATAAACATCAGCAACCAGAGTGGAACCATCCAAAGATTCACACCACTACATCTATTCACATGTTGTTCCCAGCTGTTAACCTTCAAATTATTTATGATCCTATCAAAATTAAATCTCTCCATATGTACCCTAGATTCTAACCCTTTTCATCTACATAAGGACATCAATCAACATTCTTTTCCTCTGCAACATCATGAGTTTAATTTTTACTGAAGACTGTATTTATATACAGCCATATATATATATATATATATATATATATATATATATATACACGCACATTTCAAAACATAAAATATGTTTCAAAACATAAAATAATCATGTAATCTCACTAGTACCAATTCTTTCTCTATTTCTGCCTAACTCATCATCAGTCTACTTCATTACCACATTACAAAAACTGTACAACTTATCAAAATACCAATGAATCAATGTTACTAAAACCAATGGTCAATTCTCAATCTTCACTTTTTCTTCATCTCTCATGAACATTAGACACAGGCCCTCGATTCGTTCTTTTCATTTCTTTTCCATGTCACTTTATTCTCTTAGCTTTCTTCCTATTTAGTGGGTACTCCTTTTAAAACACTTGTATTGTTTTCTCCTCTTATGTGTAAACTTATGTTGTTAGACGTTCTCAGGACTCAGTCCTTGATCCTCCCTTCTGTCTGCATTTATTCTCTTGGAGACGAATTTCTGTACCATGGCTTTAAATCATGTCTAATCATGACCTCTAAATTTCATCTCTAGTATAGACATTTCCAGACTTGTATCCTTACTTGAGTTTTTCCTAAGGGATGTGCCAAAATGAACTCCTGACCTGCCCTACCACTATCCAGCAACCTGTCCATCTCAGTTGATGGCAAAACTGTTCTTAAAGTTGTTTATGCAAAAATTTGGAGTTATTGATATTTCTAGCTTACATTTACAGCCTAACAACCTGTTTTTAACTGGATTCTGTTTATCATCAACATATGCTTATGCTAAGATTAAGGCAAAAGAAGGACAGAAGGAACCTGGGAATTGATATCTTCATGGAGCAGTTTCACCAGTCTCTATAGGCTCTGTCCAAAAAGTTGAATGAGTAAAATAAACCTTGATTTTGCTATGTTACTGTGAATGTATATATATATATCTTATGCCATCAAATCCAGTCTTAACTGAAACAGAGAATTGTCTTCTGTACAATATTCAGTGCATCATTCCATGAACTTCTTATATGTCTCGTGTCCTTCAGTAATATATTCTTGCTTTTCTCTATTATGTTCTACTACAAGTCTTGTAAAACTATCCCTGGAAACTTTATAGCTGTTGTTATGATTATAATTATGTATGTTTTTTTCTTCTATAATGTATTTGCTGTTTATATTTTTAAAGTAACTAACAGTATAATAGTAGTGTACTTGTGGTTGTTTTGCTTTGGCTTAACTCTTCTGCCAAATATTCAATATTAAATAGAACTCATGGTAGCAGTATTTATATCACTTGACTTTAAAGATATTAAGTCTGTTATAATACTTTCCATATTAAGACTTTATCAAATGAAAGTCTCTTGTTAGTTTTACAATTTTATTTTCTTTAATTAATCTGGAATATTTTAAATTAAATATTTTTCTCTATGTTAAGGGAATTATAATTTATCTTCTTTAATCTGTTGATATGATAAATACACATTCCTTGCATTCTCCCTGAGAATCTTTTGCTCCCAATTAGACCTTGAACATAACAAACTCAGAGAGAATGTGTGTATGCTCACGTGATCTAGGGTTGAAGTTCTTCTTTACCCAGCCATATTGTCATATAAGCCTAGTATATAAACATCCTTCTCTGTTCTTACTCATGTAAATTCTTCCCTTGCCTTAAGGGTGGAACCGTGCAAGGGAACTTAAAAAAATATGGTGGAGGGTGGCTTGGAGCCAGAACTTTATTTTATCCCAGTTCACTAAGCGGAAATACTATTATCCATGAAGAGATCTCCTAATTTAAAGCTGCTTAAAATTTAGAAAATTAACAACAGATTAGGAATCTGTCTGAATTCCTTCTTGTTATAAAATAGTCATACGATTATAACCACATTTTGGGGTTGCTGATTCTAGACTAGTGCTAATGATGGACTAAATTGCAACTTTATAGACTGTTCTTATTTTCTAGACCATATTTATGGAGTTAGCCTGAACAATATTCCATTATATGCCTCATCCTTGCTACGTCATACTGGATCCATTCTTCCAACGTTTTTCATGCCAGTTCCCAAACATATCAGTCCATCTTGTCTTATATAAGTCTGAATATAGAAGTAATTCTGTGTTTGTGTGTGTGTCACATGACTAAAAGAAGCATGCTTCTGTTTTCACTACAAGATCCTAGTAGAATTTTAATGATTTACTTTACTTTTATTTTATTTTTTATCTTTTTCTGCCACACCACGTGGTATGCGGGATCTTAGTTCCCTGACCAGGGATAGAACCCATGAACCCTGCAGTGGAAGCATGGAGTCTTAACCATTGGACCACCAGGGAAGTACCATGATTTACTTTTAATAAATTGAAAAAATTAAGATTCTACTCTCAAGCAGTTTAATAAATTAGTGTCTAACATTTATATTGGACATTATTTTAAAAGCTTTGCACTTTTCTCCTCTTTGGCTATAACGAAAATAAGTATTTGACTTTCACTTTAATGAGAAATTCAAGCAATTCCTAGCATAACCTTGCTTAACTGGTCTCTCATTGGTACATAATACCTTTTTAAAAAATTTTATTGGAGTATAGTTGATTTCTAATTTGTGTTAGTTTCAGGTGTACAGTAAAATGAATCATATGTATATCCATAATGCCTTTCATAAGGCTAGTGGTTTTAAACATTTGAAAGGCATGGAAATCTCAAATGTGAATAGGTCACTTAGTAATTTGCAATTCTTTGTTCTCAGTCTTTTTCTTAAACTAACGCTTCCTTTATTGATGACTACTTTAATACAACAGACCATTTGTCAGGAATTCAGACCACTCTGATGGGAAACAGAATGTTAGGATATCTAAATTCCAATTAAATGCACTGCTGCACTTTATTCCTGCATTTGAGAAACTAAGAAAAAGAAACGCAGACTGAAACAGCAACTTGGAAGATGCCTTGATTGATAAGTCATGGTCATTCGTCTAATTTTTAAACATTTAACTAGAATGAAAAGATATTGTAATAGTAATCAATTTGTGCTTGGGAAATGAAATGTACTTAGAAGTGAATGTTATTTAAATATAATTTTTTAGGGAGGGAATTATATATTTAGAATTTTTAAAGTTATATGAAGACAAGGCAGGAGCCCATTTTTGCTTTAAGCCATATGGTTAAAATCTTTTATAAAAAGTTCTCTTTCCATCAATGGAAAATGAAGTAGCTGAACACAATTTGTTCCTTCTTTCATTGTTGGAGACTTCAAGTGAATTACCTCAGGGACAGCAATGCTAGGACCATTTATACAAGGCGAGAATCATTGGATGAGACTTAATCAGTGAGTGAGCTGTCTGAGAATTGATACCAATAGAGAGAAACTTTTAGATAAAGAATAGTTTATTTGATGGTAAATTATTAATTTGAAACCTAATCAGTATTAAAATGCGATTAGTTTTACATATCAATTTCTAATATTTAAAGTAAAAAGAAAAATAAATGTAAAAAAATAGAATACTTCCAACATTTTTAGGAGATACTTTGGCAAATTCCTGTGGACTAGCTTTGGAAAATTGTTTTGGTTTATCTCTTAAAAACTTCTTCAATAAAATATTTTGATTACCTAATTTTGAAGGACTCTAATGCGTACAAATCTTAAAATCCATTCACATGCAATTTGAGAGTCTCCACAAAGAGTGTGTGGCTTATGTTACATGCTAAGAAATTAAAGCTGTCTCACTAAAAAGTTTCTTGACTGATAGTACTTTAGAATTAGAGTGTGTGCTCAGCCTGACAAACCAGCCCCTACGTTCCCTTCCCATCACTTCCTAAGCTGACCTGTCTTATAGTTGTGAAAATATCCATATCCAGAAATGATAAGTCTGAAAGTAGGTAGTGTTTCCGATATACATTTAGCAATGGAAGACATTTTAATGAGTTTTTCTCCAGTAATATATCCAAGTGGATGTCTGTGTGTGTGTGTGTGCGGGCATGTGTAGGTGTGTTTAACTTTTTGGCCTTATTCTTTCAACAATTTGTTGGTTGAGGAAAGAGGGGAGTAGGCTGGAGGTTTATTTACATTAGATTGTAGTAAACCCAGATTTAATATATTACCAGTTCAATGCAGTTATAACAAGTTATCCCTATTCAGCTGAATTCCACACATTTATTTACCACTAAAATTGTTCTAGATGATTGGTTTTCAAATTGTGTTTCTTGGTGACTGGCAGAATTGACAAGTTGTGGATGTTCTGGTTCCCTCATTCCTGTATCAACCACAACACTCCTACTTTTATCTATTTCATATATTGTGGAAGTTAAAAAAAACAAGTGTGGCTAAGCATTTACAATAAGACATTTGAGAATTATTTTTATTTTATTCTAAAATGGTTTCTATAAAAGTAAACCATTATGGAAAGACCTTATGGGAGGAGCATTGTGGACAGCCATATAGTAAAGAATTGTTGACTACAATTGTCCAGATATTTCTTGCCAAGTGTATAATTTTGGCCAAATCATTTTAATGTTCTCAAAGTTCTGTTATGTTTTATGGACTGTGATTTTAGAGTTTTCATGTTTATAATGCATAACTTTCAAGGTTTATGAATGTTCTCCCATTTTGAATATACATTCAGATACTGTGATGGCTGAGTATATGCAAATCTTCGTTTCTCTGTGTAAAGAAAGAGAGTGTACCAACAAATGTTTCAACTGAAAAGTAATAAGCTAAATTATTTTCAAAGATGGTCACACTATAAATTAATAAAATAATGTAGGAATGGGAAAAACAATTTGCATTTTCCAAAATAGAATTCCCAAGTGTGTTTTTCATAAATATTGTCAATTAAAGAAAAGAATTTGACTAACCAAATGTGATTAAAATGTAGATGTTTCCAAAATTTTCAGCAGTCACTTTCACTGGAACTGTATGTCATAAAGATAAACTATGTCAACTAAGTAGCTCTTTATTTTAGCCACTGATTTTTCAGAGAATTTTTTTTAGTTTTACCTTTCTTAATTCATAAAAATTTATCATTCATCCATAAAAGAGAGAGTATGCCTCTCTTATTTGACATTCTATTAAATGTTCTATTCTATTAAATATTCTATTCTATTCTATATAATATCCTATTCTATATAAAATTAAATGTCTATATTGGCATAAAATATCTTCTTGGAAGTACTAATAATTTTTTAGTGTGAAAATTTTATTGTGACAAAACCCTGGGTTTGAAATCCCAACTCTGATTGAATTAACACCCATATGTAACATCCTTAGGTCACTAAACCCAGTGAGCCTGTTTTGGGGTGAGATAAAGGTGTTTTCTTGTTTTTATTTCACTTGATTTTTGTGAGGATTAAATAATGCCAATACAAATGATAATTTTTTTCCTTCCTTGAAATCCATCTTGATCAGTATAAATATTCCTAGTATGTCCTATTATTTCAACTAGGAACTCAGATACACACATACATGCATTTCTTTGAATTTTGATTACTTTCAAAGGGCCATTCCAGTTATAAGTGTCAAATAGAGAGGTAACTGGAAACTGGCAGTTGCAGCCAAATATGGTTCCCTTCGAAAAGTGGTAGTAGCTCTTTTTTCCCTACTTATGGTAATGGTTCTTTTGTGTCTGTTTCTGTGTTTGGGGGTAGGGGGGTGAGGGGAAAGCAGGGGAAGATTCATCTTATACTTAAATGTTCTCAACACATATAATTTTATTTGGTCACCAAATTATTTTGCAGATATATTTTTTACATACACACACACACACACACACACACACACACACACACATATATATTTTACACTCATACCCAGTCTTTAACTTCAATGAATGTTCCTAGTACTAGAGTTGCATGCTGATTCTGGAGAGTGTTTCCATTGCATCCACGTGATATGAACACAGCCCTTACACTACCATGGTAGAAACCCTGGCATTGAACCTAGTCCTCCATTTCAGATCCTCCTTCAGATATCAGAGATATTTGAGATAATCTCAAACTCTTAGAGAAGATAGCTAGATTCTTCTCTTTTTGGAGTTTGCTTTTATAGGATGTACATCTATCAGCCCATCCCATGCAACCTAGAAATCTAACTGCCAAATGATGAAGGAAGGGATGGGGTAAAATTTACAATGCAAAAGCGTCCCTGTTACATGTGTTTTTGAAGATAAATAAATTGTCAGCTACCTAATTTTTCTCTTTGCTTTATTTAGAAGTTTTAAACAACCAAATTATAGAATTTGTTTATATCCTGATTTTTTCCCAAAAGACATTAAGTTAGAAAATAATCAGTAAGATTTAAAAAATAGATTAGATATACACCGCATGAAAGTAAAATAAGAAAAGCCAGAGGTACTGTTAATAAGCAAACACAACAGTCGTAAAACATTCTGCATTTGCTAACATGGACCACAAATTTGATTTAAAATTCCTGACTGCCAAAGGCAAGATCCATGTAAAGAGTTAGAATGTCTCTATGGGCTAACAACAAACAATTCCTCAAGCGAAGCACAGATCTCCTGATACTAAGACTGAAATAAATGTCTCCTGTGCGCCCCATAGTGGAAGGATCTTAGAAGTGGTAGAGATATTAGTGTTCAGCCAGTCCAAGAGCCTATTCAGTTCCTGTATTCATCCTAGTCTAGCTTTTCTAAAAGATCATATGTCTGTTTGAGTGAGTTCATTGGCAAAAAGCTCAGCACTAATAAGGCATTTCATTATTTAGCAGACAATTTCTGTTTTTTAAAAATGTATTTCTTTTGTTCAGCCTCCTTCTATGCATAACTCTTTAGTCATAATTTTAATTCTCTTGAGCAAAGTAGAACAAGAGTACTCAATATTCTGTTCTTAAATAATTTAAGAATAGCTGCCACTTCTCCCTTATTCTTGCATACATTCATTAAAAATATGCATTATGTTTCTAAAATTTACTGTACAGGAAGTTTGGTGGATATAACTGTGAACAGTGAAAAACATAGCTCTTACTTCTACCAGGTTTACAAAAGAATTTTTTTTTTTTTTACCTTTGTCTGCTTTTTGTCAGTTTCTTCCTTGGATTGAATATCATGGGTTTATCTTTTCAGAGGCATTCTTCATCCTTCACTACCATGCTCTGTGCCCTGGTAGCCTGACATGAATGGAATATATCAATGTGTCCTTTGCCTTGGGGATTCTAGATGGCTGGAATTCAGACAGTGGTGAAGAAGCGGGAGAGAGGGTTGTGGTCAGTAATTTATTCCTTTGGTCAAGTCCCTATGAGGGCACCATCAGCTGGTCTCATCCATCAACCAAAGGTCACAGCTTCTGAAAATCAGCTTTGTTTCCAGTATTTCATAATCTCTTGGTTTGCTGCTCTGTTTGCCTAGGGTCGTCCACTCTCTATTTAGTTCAGTGGTACTCAACTTTCCCTGTGGTTTTCCTATACCCTGAATGTTTTCTTTTAATTTATATAACTCTCCCCAAATTATCCATTTATTTTGTTTGTTTCTTCCTAGGTATGTGACGGGGCGATTTACAATACCAGATAAGGCCTAGAATATAGTAAAGATATCTAGTATATGCTGAATAAAGAATTTAAAAAAAAACCCTGAAACCTGAGATTACAGATTTCACCACATTCTTGGTCTTTTCCTTCTCCTCCTTTCCTTCCTTCTCCCTCTCACTCTCTGTATCTCTCTCTCTCTCCACACACATGCACACATACATGTGTGTGTATTACATAGATAATCTTTGTGATTCTTAGGTAGAATCTAGATATTTGTTATTTACAAATTAATACAACTTTCAATAGGCAATTATTTGTATACTTTATTCAACGAATCTCATAGAGAAAACTTGAATATCTCAAAATTGAATTAACAGAAACATTCATGTAATCATAAATACAATCATCTGTAAATCCTAGTACCAATTTTTCTGGGAATACTTTAATTTACCAAGGACATGCTTCAAATGTAATGTCTAAAGCTGTATAATATACACGTGCTAAAAACACAGTATTTGTTGTTTCATTCTCTTTAGGTGACTGTATTTTGTAATTAGTTGTCCAATATGCTTATTTTTGTTTACTAGCATGAATAGAGGTAAACATGTTAACAAAAGAACATTAGAACACAGACCAATGATAATACCTTCTGATTGATTTCAACTTTCTTTTGGCTCACTGGGAGTAGGAGAAATTACTTTTGGAGATACTTCAGTTTATTTCTCCAAATACTCAAATTACATTTATTTGCCTAATCTTCACAAGTAAAGTAATGATTGTAGTAAATATCCAGCAAGTCACTTTCTTGAGAGAATGGTAGAATGCCTGTGTTTGATAAAGAGACACTTGATTTCTTTTGGTGAATGAAATCATATTATAAAACACATCTAAAGGAAAGGCTTCCATGTCCTATATGAGTAGATACCTGCTCTGTCATATTGCACACTATAGGCTTAGTGCAAAGTCCAGAGTTTGGAACATACTAAATGTTCAACAAATATTTTATAACTGATTAATTATGTGTACATTTGTTAAATGATTGCCATGTAGTATGGAGATTATTAAAAACATGGAATGCTCCTTGAAATAGTTGGAGACTTACTGCTCTACCCTAATTTTCCCTGAAACCCTATTAATTTGGAAATGTACAACACATGAAAAATGGGATTAATATGTGCACTTTTGAGTAAGTAATAAGAATACAAAACAAAACAAAATTAAACTCGGAAATCGATATCTGAAAGAGAAAAATAAAAGAGGATACCAGTGTTGTGTTCGCTAACCAAGTCAGAGGTAAATCAGGAATTATGGATGTAAAATATGAAAAGATTGGAAATATTTACCAAATTTAAAAACCTTTAAATGTGCTTATCTTCTGTTTTCCCTTAGAAAACTCCAAACCTGGGAACATTTTTTTTTATCGTTTAGTTCACAGCAGAGATGAATAACTGGACAAGCAGTGGCCCTCTCTGCAGTCTCTTATGATGGCTTCATCACCAAGAATGGCAGAGGGTGTAGCAATGTTCCTGTAAAGTAAAGCAGGCTGGGATTTTGGAGGATGGCAAATGGAAGAATCACTGAGAGATAGAACCATAGCCCTAATGGCCTCTAAGCCTTGATCAAACATGCTCAAAGGCTGTGACCTATTACACTTTATGTGATTTTTTTTTTTTTTTTTTTTTTTTTTGCGATACACGGGCCTCTCACTGTTGTGGCCTCTCCTGTTGTGGAGCACAGGCTCCGGATGCGCAGGCTCAGCAGCCATGGCTCACGGACCCAGCCGCTCTGCGGCATGTGGGATCTTCCCGGACTGGGGCACGAACCCGTGTCCCCTGCATCGGCAGGTGGACTCTCGACCACTGCGCCACCAGGGAAGCCCTATGTAATTTTTTTTTCAAATATATTGTCCACTAAGTCCTTGTTTGATAAACCCTGTTGGGTGTGGGTTTTCTATTATTTGTAATTGATAGTATAATACTTCATATTTATGGCCACATTATTATACTTTTTAATAAAACAAAAATTAAAACATTTAAAATATTATTATATTCATATGATCACTTCCAGCCCCTGAGGTTAATTCTACCCAAACACCATAACCTCTGCAAAAGGGGAATGGCTTGTGTTAAGGATAAGTGGTTCGTTCATTGATGAATCAATATCCATAACTCTACTCCATCTCATACATCTATTCATACCATCATTCTCACATAAATAAAACCTATTCATCCCCTCCCAAGAGAAAAGAACCCAACATTCCTACTGGAGAATATTAACCTTTTCTTCCAGTTCCAGATGCATCACTTTATGTGAATAAGTAATGTATTCTGAATACATTAAATGTATAATAACAGTTAGAAACAGGTAATTACCAATTGAAGATGGGTAGATCAGAAAAATCTACATCTTACTTTACTTTAGGAATAGTAAAGAGTGACATGAGCTGCTTGGGCAGCCAAATAATATGTCCTCAGATATATCCTCTATGAAGTTCTGATATGTGTAGTGTCCTCCATGATCTTGTTTTACTTATTTAAAAATATCTCCCCTGTACTTTATGGTCACATCACAAGGTCATTTGGGGTGGGGTGGTCTGTATAACTTTAAAAGCCAAATCCACGTTGACAGTAAGTCATGTATTTTGATAAATAATGCTTTCTTAAGATGCTCTTACTAGTATGACCAGAATCTGACAACAGAGTCTTTAGTTTAGAAGCAAGCATAATTTTATCTCTTTGCATTTTGAATTGGTCTTGGTGCTCTAGTCATTCCTTATCACTGAGATAAATAGCTTCATATTTTATTCAAATTTAATTTGTCTTGGATTGTGAGGACAGAGTTATTGTATAATTTACAGTTTCTCTTGAGAAGTTTAAGTATGTTTTTAGCTGGAAAATTTTTAATCTGAGATGCTTATGAGAGCCTTGGTATGTCAGGATTTTCCTGAGTCTAATCTGGTAAAATTCTCAACTCCGTGTCTCAGCTAACACCAGCTTCACATTTCATAATGCTTTTCCTTCATCTGGATGAGCCTGATACGGCCTAGCTCCAAATACCAGTTGAAAAATTGTGTTAGAGTCTAATAGTACACGAGTGTTTGACTTTATTTAGATAGTTCTTGAAAACCATTCATCCTCTAAAACTCACCCACATAAATCAATATGTTATATAAGTTCCAAGAAATGTGTGAAAGAAAAAAGAGGGATTTTGGAATCAGCAGGGCCTTTCCACAGTGTCTTGAAATCATACCAGTTAAAAAACCTATTTTGCCACCTCATAAGCTCAACCCTGTTATATGGAAAACTACTTTTGAAGTGGGTGAAAATATGTTTTCCAACTTTATATAGGACTAAAAGTTTAAGAAACTAAACACAGCTAGTTTATAAACAGCTTTTTTATGACATAGATTTGGCTTTGGAATGAGAAGTGCATGAATGTAGAGGAGATAAGTTGACTCAGGAAGAGTCATTTCTGTAGGTATTTGGATGGAGGTGAACTGTTCCTTCACTGGAGAGGATACTTCTCTAAAAGATTCAAGCCAGAGGGGATCCTGGCTTTTTATGAAGTAAACCAGTATGTTGAGACTAATATCACCCTGTAGTATACTTACCACAATGCTAACTGTATAATTTAACTTATTAAAGCACTAAATAAATTTTAAAAGTCACAATCATAGTAGACAGTTATTCCCATTTTTACTGTCAAGATTACATGCTGCTTCCTCTTTCACTCTGGGTCTTGCTGTGAGAGAGTAGAGTGAGTCCTTTATTTGATAGTCAGACACCCTCAAATGTCACTCTTAAATGCAATCTTATCATGAAGGGTTCTAATAAGCAAAACAGCCTATTCAGAGCAAAGCACTTAACTACCTTCTCAACTAGAACTGACTATCAAGCATTGGAGCCTTAATTATTTTCTGTGGGATGCTAGGCACCAGGTTTTTATGATAATATTTGGGAAGAGAAAATTGAGGCCTTTTGTAGAAAATATATTAATTCTTACAAGTAAAAAAATAATAACATATAATAGAAATAGTTGATATAGTCTTCGGGGTGGCTGAACAAACCTATTTAAAGTTGTGCTTTCAGGGGTGATTCCCAGAGCCATGTCACAGAGTTTTCTCAGAGATGCTGCTCTTTTTCCTCCATTTAGAAAGCCTCTAGATGACATCCACACCAAGTGGTGTACTAAGTAAGAAGCTAAGATATGTAAAATAGAGTTCCTAGTTAAAAACCTGTGTGTGATGATCCAAACCTGACCAAAAGGCAATGACAAAGGCTTCACCTGACAATCCTCATGGAAAGCTGCCACTCACACCAGGCTTGGTGTACAGTCAGTGCATTGCACTCTCTGGAGAGTTGTAGTCAAGGACTCAGGGCCCCTGGGCCCAGTCATGCTCTTTCTTCTATTTACATTCCTAGCCTGGACAACTTTGTTCCTAGGTCTCTGTAGATGAGACCAGGAGCCAAGGTCATCTTCAGACACCTCTGCAGAGACCTCCTTATGTCAGACAAAAGGGAGAAAACTTGAAGTCAGTTTAACCCACTCTGACTCACTACCCAGTACTTTTATGCTCCCAGCCCTCCCTCCTTGTATCACCCCAACCCTAGGTCCATAAAACTGTCAGAGTCTTTTGTTCTGGGGTCCCTCAAAAGACAGAGGATCCATATTTCTGTGCCGATTCATCTGATCATCCTCGATCTGTGTGTCATTCCATGGGGGAAAATGGAATGGAGGGAGTCAGCACTTTCTCCGGTTTTAGACTCTTGCTTATATCATCTCAATAAGTGATTAGAGGCTTAACTCTTTCATTTCTGGCTTGTGGCTTTAATCAGCTACTCTGACACCTGATGATAGCTCAGCTCACTCTCTCCAAGCTCAGCTGAGTTCCTGACAATATGAAAATCACCAAAAAAAGAAGCTATTAGTGCAGAACTAGCTATGATCTGATATCAGCACATCGATTGGACCAAATCTTGCCTCTCAACACTCATGAAACAGATGTCTGAACATTGAGACATCCACTAATGCTGATTCTGAAACTCCCAAAATACAAACACTGCAGGGGAGTTGAAACAAAAGCATGCCACATGTTTGCTTTCCAAATCTTATGAATGCATCTGATTGTCTGAGTTTCAAACACATCAGGATCCTAACTACAAAGTAGTCTTGAAAATGTAGTTTTTAATCTGTCCAGGCTTTAAATTACAGGGAGAAACATTAGTAAGTGAATGGAACAGATACTATAAAAACTGTCCACCAAGTCGACCACAATCCAAGTGTTTTACTAACAACATCCACACAAAAACATTTTCCACATTTAAATTTCAGAATAGTATCATCTAATTAAAACTAGAACTCTCCAAAGTAATGAAATTGCACTCAGCACTTCAACCCTGAGTGATAATTATTACTCACATAATTTGTTCAAAATCCCATTCAGACATAAGATATATTGTAGATAATTTATAAAGTGAAGATCTACAATACAACATGCATTGCACAACATGGTAATGGAAAATGAAGGGGATATCAAAGAAAAATATAAACAACTAGATAGATAATTCACTTCTCATTTCTGCATCTGAACATATAGCCAAATTAGGCAATATTTGTTTTTATAGCTTCTTTTCGTTTTCCACTTGTTTGATGTTCTACTTTCTCTCAGACAGTAATTTAGCATCTGGTAAGTCATCTTATAGAGTGGCCAAGACTTTGGCCTTAAGTGTTCCTCTAAAATTCAATTTTAGTACTATCATTGACATTTTCTTGACTATGGAAAAGATAGCGTCTTATATTATCCCTTAATATAAGATATATATCTCATCCTGTAGGACAGAACCTCAAATTCATAAGGTGTGGTCTTTCTTTGATGAAACTTCACATGAGCTTCATGAGACTTCTTTGTCATGTTTCAAACTCCCTTCTTATAGTTCATGGTTATTGTAGTAAGACTGATGAATGAATTGCATTGATTCAAGCCCATTGTTGCATTTCCTTGACCATAAATGTGTCCTTTAGTAAGAGGGGATGTAATATAACATATAGGGGTGTGTGTGTGTGTAATTAGCCAATTCAGCCAAGTTGTCTGCCACTTTATAACAAGAATTACCTTTCCTCCAGTTTCCATAACATGTTTTCATTTCCCTCTGAGACCTCACCAAAAGCTTGTTTAACAGTCATACTTATAGCAACATTCTGTTCATGATGATACATGCATGCTCTAAAAGCTTTCTCTACAGTGCTCTTCTTTTCTTTCTTAGTCTTCACCAGAATCTCTTTTAACATCCATTTTTCTGCCAACAGTTCTTCAAGGCAAGCTAGGCTTTTTCTATCAAGCACCTCAAAACTCTTCCAGTCTCTACCTGTTATCCAATTCCAAAGCCATATCCACATGTCTAGTTATTTGTTGCAACAGCACCCACTTGCTGGTACCAAAATCTGTATTACCCATAGATATGGAGGGCAGACCGTAACTACATTTAGGCTTAATATAATTCCACATAGAGGCTCTGCTTATTTTTGTAGAAATCTTTTTTTTCCCCTCTCTCTCTGTGGGATTCTATTGATGTATGTGTCTTCAGGTTGGCTAGTATTAATTATCTATTTTCAAATTCAAGGAACATTTTTATTGCTACAAAGTAGTTAATAAATTTTTCATAATATATATCTATATTTATTTCAGTTTTGTTTCCATTCAGTTCTTTTACAGAGTTTCCATATCTCTCATGAAATTCCCCAAATCTTTGCCCATTATATTCAGCTTCATCTGAAACATTTAAAACATATTTTTAACAATTATTTTAAAGTATAATTTTATTGTTAATTTTAATATATATCATTATTTTGTCTACTTCTAGACTATTTTTCTTTTTTTATTATGGGTCATATTTCCTATGCTTTGGAAATCATATACTTTTAAAATGTGTATATTCATAGGATGTGTAGTTAAAATTTTGGATTCTGTTACTTGGATTGAAAAGTGTTGGATTTGTACAGGCAGATTGTTAAGTTTCTAGTATATAACCTTGATGCTGTGAGGCCTTTGTGTTAGGCATTGTCCCATAGTAGATACTTACGAATTTGCTTCTAGGCCTAGGATACGTCTCTTAGTTCTCTTATGTGTTTCTAACTTTAAAGTTGGATCGTTTGGAGTTTCAATAATAAGTCCAAAGTGTTCATCAAAGCCCTCTAAATTGGCAGTAATTGAAATCCAAACTCTATCTCACCAGCACTGGGAAGATACTAAATTTATGCATGTCACTTTGAGCCATCAGTGTGTTGATTTCTGCTGTAATCCTTGGAGTCTCACTTTGTAAATGTATGATTTAAAAGTTAGCCAATTATTTGAATGGAGTTTGACACATTTTCAGGTTTGAGTGGCTTCCTCCTTTCTGGAACCTCCCCTTCGATTCCCAGCAGCTTTTCAAGCTCAGATTCCAACCTCTGAATCCTCAGTCCAATGACACTGCATCTTTTCTCTTGTACTCTATGTCCTGTGTTCCACGTGAGTTGGGGAGTAGTACTCTGAGGTAATATGACAGTTAAATGTGGAGTCCACGTAGCTTTCTCTCCTCATTTTAAATGATATAACCCCTCCAGTTTCTACTTGTTTTTGTTTACTTCCTTATGCCTTCAAACATTTGTTTAATTTATATTTACCTTAGAGTTTATAAGTGTTGTCAACAGAAGAGATAGTTTGGTGTGAACTTTTCTCTATATCCAAAAAGAGAACAAATCTGTCATCTTTTAATTACACTGGAAATATTATTGATATTTGTCAATGTTTCAGGTATTATGTTATATTATACTACATTCATGAAAAAAGATAAAGATGATAGAATGTGGATGTAGATGAAATATATGAAAATATTGGGCATCCCTTTCAATGATGAATCTTCGGATATCTGAACTCTACATATTAACATCATTTATCTTCTACCTTTAAAAGTTATAAATTATACTCTGATTTGTACAAAAATAGGCATTTATTTTGCTCACCTAATATATATATATATATATATAGAGAGAGAGAGAGAGAGAGAGAGAGAGAGAGTGATTTTCTTTTACAATGATAAATGCTTTCTTTTCAGAAGGAAGCATTCTAGTATGAATAAAATATTATTATATAAAATTTAACATGTTAAAAAATGAATTTAAATTTTATTGGAGGCAGCAAGATAGAGAGGCAAATAGATTTGTAGTCACCACTCATTAGATGTTAAAGCCTTGGCTAATTATCATTATCTACTGAATTTCATTTTTTTCTTCTATAAAATGGAAATTTTCTTAGGATTATTGTGACTCTGTACCAGGATATTAAGTGTCTTTTATGTTACCAAAGTACATCCTTAATAAATATATTTTTGACCATTAATTAAGTCAGAATCATTTGCAGAAATATACAGAATTACACTGCATGACTAAAAATGCATATGTTTATGTGTGCTTAGAAATCACTCTGTAATCTTGCTTGAGTTTTTGAAAACCATATTTTCCATTAATTAACATCCTTAGTAATTATTTGAATTCTTATTTTGTTTTCAGGTAATAATTTTTATGTGACTAATGCAGAAAACAAAATGACATCAGCCAGATTTTTGAAAATTGCTCACTTAAGAATCTTTTATCACCATAACATTCCTTATGAAAAATACATTAGTCATTAAAATAATTGACAGTTAAGAAATAAATATGCTCTCTATTGCTTTAATTTATCACGTTTTTGATTCATTTTATTATCTATAAATGTTTAAACCTCTAGTGACTTCTTTCTCCCAATGATTCATTATCTATACCTTTTAAAGTTGTCTGTTATCTATTATTATGAAACAGATATGCATACTTTTTTCAAGAGTTAACTGAGTCATCTGTACCAATCAATAATCATCATATTAGTCATTGTCAAGGAAGAGTAGTATTAAATTCAAGCGCAGGGAGATTTAGTTGAAAGCGCCTAGAAATATGAGTTAACTAGCACTGACTCTGCTTCTGTTTTTTTCTGTCAATTCAATAGAAGAAAAATATTGAATTTATCAGAACTTCTTTTTAAAAAATTATGAAACTTATGCTTAGTGAATTTTTTTTTTTTTTTTTTTTTTTTTTTTTTGCGGTACGCGGGCCTCTCACTGCCGTGGTCTCTCCCGTTGCGGAGCACAGGCTCCGGATGCGCAGGCTCAGCGGCCATGGCTCACGGGCCCAGCCGCTCCGCGGCATATGGGATCCTCCCAGACCGGGGCACGAACCCGTATCCCCTGCATCGGCAGGCGGACTTTCAACCACTGCGCCACCAGGGAGGCCCATGCTTAGTGAATTTAAGGGGCTTGCTCAATTCCTTATTGGAAGTTGTGGAATCAGAATCTAAATCCAAATCTATTTGACTGCAAAATCTGATTTTTAAAAATGTCATTTAAAAAAGTATAAAGCCAACAAATAAAAATAATATCTTCCTTCAAGCGCATGCATCCATTTAGCTATTGTCCAAGTTTCTGAACAAAGGATATTGAACAGGTCTAAACCTCATTCTCTTTTATTCTATCCTCCAATTCATTTTTCAATCCACCACAAAAAGCTTTGCAGTCTTACTTCTCCAGGATTACTGATCTCTTCAATTCTAATTATTAATCCATGTTACATTTAAGATGTTTTCATCTGTTAAAAAAAAAATGACTCACTGAAGTTTGAACTAATTATTATTTATTTTATTTTATTCTTTTTATTTTCTACTCCTTCTCCACACTCGTTACCCCCACTTAACAAGGAGTCTGAAGGCAGGTAACTTCTGTTATAAGTGAAGTAACAACAGTGTCAGAGCAGGGCTCTGTCAGCATCTTGGCTTGTTTCTCCAGACCAAATGCTGGCTGCCACAGTTCTGGATATCCAACTCCAGAAACGGTTAAAATCTACGTATTATTCCTTTATTCAAGAATGCAAAACCTCTTCTGTGAAAACTCCCCAGGCAATTTTCCCTTATATCTCATTGACCAGAGCCGAGTTATATGGTCATATATTGCTTCAGTGGAGAAGAACAGGATTCAAATTTTTCTTTACATCCTCAAACTGAGATTCCCCTGGCAAAGAAAAAGGTGGGCAAATGTTATCAGGTAGACAATTAACAGCACCTTCACCGTCATAAAATTATTTCAAGACTTTATCTTATTGGACCTTTCTGCAGCATTTATTTTGTTTAGCTCATTGAAATTCTCCTGTTCTATATTTTGTGATCCCAGATACTCTTTCCTTCTGCCTCCCTGGGTTTTTTTTTTATATATATATAATTTGTTTTGGATTCTTATTTCCTACCCAAATCTAGTATGTTTTTCCCCTCAAAATTTAACCCTAGACTCTCTTCTCACTCTTCATGTGTAATGACATGAGTTCCAATGGTTTCAGTTGCATATACTAAATTTCTGATATTTTAATGTCCAGTCCACTCTCTTTCATTCATTACTTCCCTGAGACTATGGTAAGAGCATCTGCTGACATGGGCCCCCGAGTATTTAGGAACCACCTACCACACACACACACACACACACGTGCACACCACATAGAGTCAGGAGTAAAGAGAACAAAATATTTCTTTATGCCCTAAGTCCTAGAAACAATGTTAACTGCTTAAGAATGTGGTGAAGAAAATTAGGGTGTGCCACGGCCAATACTGGAGAGAGATACTGCTTCAGAGTTCAAGGAGTATTTAATTGGCATAAGTAATAAGACGCTTCATTTACCTTTTCAAATCTTTCCTCTTAGACTGCATGAATTATATGATTCTTACATAACAAAGTATTGTTCTCCAATAGTGCCAAGCATCAATTTTATTGCATCCTTATATGTTCCACATCTCGGTTCCAGGGACATTCAATTAGCATGACACTTATAACCATTGAAATTATGGCTGAGAAAGATTTTGGAATATTAAATAATTAATATCAGTATAGCTAGCTAGTTAGCTAGATAAGTAGGGTATATGTGAAGAGTGATACCAATTATTTTCTCTGACAATTGAATGATATTAAATACTAGAATTGTGAATAATTTATATTCAATAAATATGTAGTACAATGTATTCACTTTTTTGTTTCAAATAAATAACTAGATTTTTGGTGTTATTTCATTAAATTAGAAAGATTGTCTTTGGGCTGTCAGAGAGATAGCTGTGAAAATATAAGATTTTTAGCAGCAGCCAAATTTTGGCTAAATGTCCAGAATGATTTTTTTTTTTTTTAACTTGGCAGCAATAGTTTATATTTGTCACTATGAAACACAGAATCAACAAATAGTCATCATAGTTTTTACATCAATTCAGAGATTACATAGGATATTTTCTGGACTTGTCCATAATTATAATATCTTTATGGTCACTTTATATCTTAACCTATAGTCATTCTCAAACACTCAGTGAGGATGCTGATTAAGTATTGTTGATACAATAACATTTACTTTAAACAGATGCTAGGTAAATCAAAGAATTTTAAGAAAAATAAAGATGCCCTTCATATGAAGAGATAATCATAAGAATTTCAAATATACTTGTTTTGGATTTGCAATAACTACAATTAAGTAACTGTGATGTAGATTTGGAATATATATTTGAAATATTTATATATATATAAATATATATATAGCTAAATATACATTTACTAATAATGTTGTAATAGCTTAAAATAACTGATCTAATTTGGCCATTTTCATTTTAAAGAATTAAAAAATTATTTTAAAAACATTTAAAAATTATATTTTTCTTGAATCTAAGAGCTACATACAAAATTTGACCATTTTATTCCAATAAAACTTTAAAAAATTAAAACAAGGAAACAAAAATGATGGTGAAGGAGAAAATAAATTTTAAATAATCTACAATCTAATGTCTATATTTTGATCATTATACATCAAGGTAACATCTTTAAACATTGGCAAAATATTTGAATAAGCTGAGAAGAAAAAGGTTTAAATTGAGCAACACAGTACTAATTTTGTGGGGTTTTTTGGTCATATTAGAATAACATTTAAAATTTACATAAGATAAATATAAGGGAGACTATGTAGATCTAAATATTGCTTTAAGACTGTAAAATCACAATTTATGTGATAGAAAATTATAAGATGAAATCAAAACAATTTCTGTAATGAGGATATTTCATGTGGTCCCATCACAATGTTCGAATCTGATATATAGACTAAATGATTTATTTCTGAATATAAATCTTAATTATAACTAACTCAACAGATATTTTCAAAGGCTATATATATATATATATATATATATATATATTTCAGAATACATTATGAAACTATAGTAATTAAAACAGTAGGTTACAGGCATTAAAACAGACATACAAGCCAATGGAATAGAATTGAGAGCTCAGAAATAAAACCATGCATGTACAGTAAGCTAATATATGACAAGGGAATGAAGAATACTCAATGGGGAATGGATAAATAAATGGTGTTGAGAAAACTGGCTATTCACATGCGCAAAAATTGTAACTATGTGAGGTGATGGAATACATTAACTTACTTTATTGTGGTAATCATAATATTTACGTGTGTCAAATCATCACACTATATACCTTAAACTTACACAATGCTATAGGTCTGTTATACCTCAATAAAGTTGGAAAAAATCCTTTTGCCCTCACAATTTTGCCAGCTTTTGGTTATATAACCAAAACTTACAGCATAGTCTTTCTATTTTTCTATTGTGGATATATTGTTGTCAAGGTAGGATGATAAATATATATTATTTAATTATTTGTTAGTTTAAATTGTAAATTTAAGTAGTTAATATGCTATATTTTGACCTCTGTTTGGACCCTTGACCCAGATAAAAGTATAGAGATATGTAAACATATCCTGAAGGATGTGCTTCTTACAACACATATAAAAGTGAGTATGCATTCGTCCTTTCCAGACTTGTTTTTCCTCCTATATATCTTAGCTCATGATTCATCTAGTTGATTTGAGACTGAAACACTGGATTCATTTGAGTGATGAATTACATATCATACACTCTAACTGATTCAAAAACATTGCTCTGACAGTTTTCCCTACTTACTCTCCTATATTTTATTATTCACTTGATCACTCCCATCAGTATAAAAGCATGGTTTTCTTTTTCATATTTTACTGAAAAGAAGGATTTCTGTTGACTGCGCTTCCTTTTTAAACTTTAAAATTTTCATTACTTTGCTCCGCATTGCAATAAATCCTCTTGAAAGAGTCATTTATCTTTCTTGACACAAATTCTTCTCCTCCCGACACTTTTTAACCTTATCAACATTTAGTTGTCCTTGGTTTTTGTTTCTGTACTTCTTATTACTTTCAAATATAATATTAATTTCTATTATGTTGATTGTGTTTATCTTTAAAATATAATTTCCATGATGTCAGGGATACTTTGCATCTCTTGTTCACTGATAGTCACCAAGGGTCTATGAAGTTGGCCATAAGGTAGGAACTCAATAGATATTTGCTGAAGGAATTGATGAAGGAATGCTTGATTATTACCTGTCCCTCAGCATCATCATGTAGTTAGCACTCTGTGTTTCATATTTCTTGATTTAGTACCCTGTACTGCCTTGGCAACTTTTATGTCAATCTACTATTACTCCAAATTAAAAAGTTTATTTTAAAAAAACTCCTTCTTTAAGGCTAAGCTGTAACGCTATTTTTCCAGGAAATTTTTCCTGGAAAAAAACTTCTTCTCTAAGGCTAAAACAAAACTCCTTCTCTAAGCCTAAGCTGTAACGCTATTTTTCCAGGAAATTTTTCCATTTCCTGATCACAATTAAAAGTTCTTTTCTCTGTCTTCTAGGACATCTTGTTTATGTTCCTGGATCTTTGTAAATACTACTTAATGTTGAGGCTTTTCATCTCTTCACTTTACTATCTTCACCACATTTTACTATTTGGCAAATGAGGAAAAACTGGACTATTTTTAATATGGAAAGCAGGACTTGATTTTTATCTTAATAATAGAAATAGAATAAATATACTGTTTTTGGTATTATATTGGCCTTGGAAATTTAGTAAAATTCTCTAATCCTAAATAGACATTCATGAGGCCAGTCTCGGTCAATTTTAAAAGTACAAAAGTCTGAAACATGAAAGCTTTTCAGGCATAAAATTTAATTTAATTTATTTTAATTTTAAAAAGATCCGTGGAGAGGCAAACTCACTTTGGGAAGCAGTAGGAATCTGACAAGACAAACTCTTGGAGACCATCACCATGGGGTTTTCCTCAGTAGATTTGAGCTTAGCTCTCCTCTGGTTGTTTTAACCAGGCTTGGGCTGTTTTATCTTATCAATTTATCTCTCTATATATATGAATAATAATAATTATTATGTTATTAATAAATTACAATCTGTCTCGAACATTTAAAATCCCAAATCATGTCCAAATCAGAAATTCTCCCACCCTCATCACAGTAGACTTATTGTAACTTGGGGAACTTGGACCTGGGAGAGAAATATAAACTGATCTTACCTCCTCTGTGTTCTCACTCCTTTGAGATTAAGTATTCCAAGGCTGGAAAAGGGAGCACAAAGAGGGAAGGCAAGGTCGCCTCGTGTTACTTGACACTATGTTTGCAGTGAGGAGATTCCCCTGATATGTTCCTGGTTTGATCTGGTAATATATGATCATGGTTATTCCTGTTGCTAAACCAACTTACATAGCAAATTCCTCTCCAAGTGGTGTCTGGCTTAGTAGTTTTTCAGTAATTTCGATAGTTCTCCACATAGAGTGGAAAGAAATGAAGGACTCTTCTATATCCACCTAAGGATCATAGTACTAGGATAAGGTGGAAGTTGCATCCATCTTTTCCCCAAGTATACTCCATTAAATTTCTTTTCAAGCATGCTATCATAAATTCTTCTCTTGGGTCTAAAAATGGGTGCATATTTCCCCATGTTTTGTGGGAGACATATCAATCTCTCCAGAGGAATTCCCACCATTCCAATGCAAGCATTAGAATAGGCTGACAGAAATGTCAGTAAACACATACACAGCTTTCCCATTATGCAGCAAATCCAAAACATTCTTTCTCTTTCCCAGTGGCCTTTCTGCATAGGAAAGAGGTGGAGGTGAAATCATGCACCATCCAATAAGTCTGCCTGTCAGTAAAGTCAAAGTATTTGGCCTCAATTAGAGGTGGCTCTCTTTAGAATTTGGGCCACTTAATACTCCCGTGTCATCAATACTTGGACTTATTCAACAATTCTAAGGAAATAAGAATGGCTTTTTAAATATTCTATTACACTAACATTTGCATGGGGCAAGAATCCTGAACAAAATTATAAAACTAAGTCTTAGGCTGGAGAACTGGGTAAAGAGGATTAGGTAATCAGGGAAGAAGTGATAGGGAAAACAAAATTAAAAGTCTCACTGAGGTCTTTTCAGAACAAATTCCAAACATCATGACAGTACATGTTACTGTCATTGTATTACATTATATCACATTACATATTACATCAATGATAGTGAATAGAACCATAATTAGGCTGTAGATATAACTTTAAAAATCAGTAATATTAATAAGTAATATTAATCAGAAGAGGAGCAAGTGTTTCAATTTAATATAACAATGTATATACATATATGTATATATATATGTGCGTGTATATAATTAGGAATTATGAAATACAGATTTAAAATCCTTGTATAACATATTTAGTGAAATAAAAGGTAGATTAAAATATAGAAGAACAAATAGTGTTTAAAATGATTGATGCAAGTAAAAGAGAAAATAATTTTTTTAGAAAATAAAATAAAAATTTGAAATTACAAACCCACTGAACAACTTGAACAGAATCTTAAACAAAGATTAAAGGAAATTAGTAAACTGAAAATGGATATGAAAATTTACACAAAATTCAATGCAAATTTTCATGAAGAGCAAACATTTGAAACAGATTCTAAGAAGCATTGAAAATAGAATAAGATATTTTAAGGAATTTTTATTCAGATTTCTAGAGAATGGAAAAAGATGATATGGAGAAACAGGATAGATATATAAATGAATATATAGAAAGATAAGTGTAAATGTACATTTGCAAAGAAGGAGATATTGACCATAAATATTTTCTGATAATGAATAATTGCTTCACACCAACATAACCAACCTAGTACCCATGGTTAAATTAGGCATAAATCCTATAGACAACACCCAGAAGAAGGAAGGACCAGGGAGATCTATTACATCACTCTACCATCCTGATGTTTCTTAAGGAAAATAGAAGTGCACAGAAGGACAATAACACATTCCAGTTCTCATATGGCGGTGGAGCCCTAGTTAGAGGAATTAGTTTTTTTCCAGGCAGGAGAAAGAATAGATAATGTGTATATTATTTGGCTTTGTGGCCTTGAGGGTGTAGGGTGTGTGTGTGTCTGTGTGTGTGTGTGTCTGTGTGTGTCTGTGTAGTCTGCATCTATAAATTGCTAAAAGCATGGAGCTCTAAAAAAACCGAAAAAATTAACCCCAAAATACTTATGCTTTGAGGGCTCAGAAATATCCACTTCTCATTTGAAGATTTTAACCATTTGCAATATTCACATAAAATCTTTTTCTTTTTTTCTTTTCTTTTCTTTTCTTTTTGTAATTAGTAAGGTAATACTGTAAAACTGAGCTGACTCCAAGGGCAAATTGTCCCATTTGCTACTTTTCTATATCCCAAGTCTAGATCCTGGAAACTACCTCTCAGTGGGGATTTTGTACTGAAGGGCAAACACATGCATATGTATGTCTGATATGATGAAGAAGCAGAAATGATCACAAAACCTGTCGTCATTAGATTAGAGAGATAAAGGAGAATTTCTCCAAACATACCTTTTAAAAGTACATGTTTGGGGTTTTTTTTGTTGTTATTTGATTTCATTGTTGTGGCTTTATTACATACGGGCACGGAGCTAAGAAAATAAAGAGAGAAACCTGATTTGATTTTGCTGTACGTATTGATAAAATGTCCTAATCAGTTTAATCCTCAAAGTTAGCACAGATGTGAAGAAAATGACATTAATACTTAACAAAAAAGACATCTGTTTGGGGAATTCTATCCAGTGCTTTAGAATGTGCAGAGCAGAAAGATTTCCAATTAGTCACAAGTTTCCTGAAAGACATGTTTCCCTTCCATTCTATGCCAAAAACTGTGTTTCTGAGCAGTGACACTGTATCCTTAGAAAAAGTTAAGCTCAACCTCCCAAACTAATTATCATCTTTCATCTGAACATTTTTTTCACTAACCCCAGCATCTCAGTGACTTAGATTAACAGTAACTTCTGAATTATACAGAAAAATGAAAGAGGAAAAAAGTATCTCACAACACTGAAGGTCATAATGCTGTGCACAATACCTGGGGTTAGAAAGTCTAGACTATCAGTTTTTGCATTAGCCAGTTTCCCAATTTTGCTTTTCTTTCCGTTTGAGCACAAAATTTACAGGTGTGAGTCCATAAACTGTATTTTTTAAAAGATTTTTTTCTTCTTTCTTCAAGGTATGGGTAAGAGGATAAATGTGTTGCCTCGTATGTAAATAATAATGAAAATTCCAGTGAGCTTTTCTCATATCTTCAGTAACTTTCAAAAAAAGTTTTCTCAAAGTCATTGAAACTCAAGTAAATTTTTTTAATTGCACAATAAATAAAATAATAATAGTAATAAATACCACAAAATGTCTTACTTGGTATTTTTAGACAAATTGCATTTTTAGGTATAAATTATTTTTATCTGTACATTGAAATTTGATTTGTATTATTTTCAAATAATCTGAAAAATATCAGGAGTATAACACTTTGAAAATGAACAATAAATTTTCAAACACATCTTAATTACTATGCACGTTAATACAATCTTTCTCACTGTATTTTAGCTGCTATGTAGCTATTGGGTGATCCAGATATTTATGTACATATTAAAGTACAGGCTTTCCAAGTAAGTTTTGCAGCTCAGTATAAAGTCATTTTTGCAAAAAAATACCCTGGCAACTTGAACACATTTCAATTATAGTTTTGATTAGTTTTTAATTATTAGTGTTATAATTAGTGGTAAATGTTTTGGTATGATAAAATGATTGCTGTGGTATTGACTTTAAAGCATTATATAAAGGAAGGTTTAAGAGGAATGCTTGAAACAAAATTGGCAAAATATTGATAATTGTTATAAGTGGGTAATATTTACATGATTCATTATAGTTTTTCCTTCCCTATGTGTATATTTTAAAATTTCCATAATAAAATACAAGATAAGAAGCTTATTATTATTACTAAAAATAGTCTACAGGAAAATTGAAGTTTTACCACCAAAATATTGTTATTATATTATTTTAATGGTCAGAAATTCTCTATATTATAAAGCATTAGAGGTATTGTTTCATCAGTAATAAATGTCCTCTTTAGTGGCCAGCTAACTCTGAATGAAATTACATATATAAAATGGGAAAAATTAGAGAACATCAATGAAACTAAATCTGATTCTTTGAAAAGACAATAAAAATAAGAAATCAAAATTAACACAACATTGTAAATCAACTGTACTTCAATAAAATAAATTTAAAAAATAAAAAGAAATCTGTAGACAGCTAACCAATAAAAATAAATGAGACATAAATTATTAATATCATGAATGAATGAAGTATCATTTTATTCATTCCATGGACATTAAAAGGAAGATAGAATAATACTAAGAAAATCCATATGCCCATAAATTTGATAATAAAGATGAAAATGGACCAATTCCTTAAAAGCCCTAAACTACCAAATTCATACAAGGTGAATGGATCACTGGAACAAGTATATAATAACTTTTAAGAAATTGAATCAATAATTACTAATTTCCCAAAATGAAGACCTCAGACCCAGATAGTTTCACTAGTGAATTCTACCAAATATTAAAGCAAGCTATACTTCCATTATCCACAATCTCATCGAGAAAATAGAAGCAGAGGGAATACTTCCTAGCATTACCATAACACCAAAACCAAATAAAGAAATTTTTTAAAAGAGAAAACTACAATGCAATATTACTCATGAACGTACATGCAAAAGCCCTCAACAATTTTTAGTAAACTTAATCCAACAATATATTAAAAAATTGTACACTATGACAAATGGAATTTATTCCATGTATGCAAGGCTGATTTAACATTTAAAAAAATCAATATAATACACTCTACCAGCACAATAAAGATGGTATAATAATATCAATTGATAACATAAATAATTTTTAAAATCTGATACCTATTCATGACAAAAATAAACAAACAAAAATAAGAAAACTCCCAGCAAAGTAAGAAGAGATTAAAAACTTCCTGAACTTGATAAAATACACCTACAAAAATACAAAAATCTTACAAATAACATCTTCCTTATCAATAAAAAACTAGATGTTTCCACTGTAAGGTCTGGAACAAAAAAAAATGTCCTCTCCCCACTCCTAAACAATGTCATGCTGGAAGTACTAGCTAGTGCAATGAGACAAGAAAAAGAAATACAAATTATACTTATTGGAAAGGAAGAAATAAACTACCTTTATTCACAGACAACAGAATTGTCTATCTATGATTTGGCAATCATAACAATTTTTTATCTTTTTAAAAAAATCCTGGCTTCTCACTCCCAGTCTCTTCCCATTTCTTCATCCCACCAATTCATCTTAACAAGGAATAATCTCTATGTATTTTCTGTGTTCATATAATTAATTTCATATATATATGTATACATATTTCTATGCATGATCAGAAGATTATTTTTACTCCAGTGTAATTATTACACATGCACATTTCTGAATTTGCTTCCCTCACTCAACAATAACTTCTGCAAATTCTCCTGATACATTTCAAACTTATCATTTTGATTGGATGTTTATTAATCAGTATGTAAAATAATTTCATAAATCTTTCTACTGATAGTCATTCATTTTGTTTGGAACTTTTTACCACTGTAAATAGTGAGGCAGTAAAACCCTTACGTGGATATTTTTACATTCCTGTGATTGTATTTATAAGACATAAATTTCCAGGAATGGGTTGTTGGGTTAATGGTATCTATAAATTTACCCTAAAAATACTGTTTATAATTTAAATATACGCATATTTAGATTTACACATAAACTGTTCTTATTACTTTACTAATAAAAATTTCATTATTATAATTGCCATACCATGGAGATCAGAGTTGCTTTTGAAATATACCAGTTAATTCCATAATAACTTCAGTATTAACTTCAACTTACACAACCTCTTTCTAAACTGCATATTTTTAATTTTCCTTAACGCTCCATATTATTTCCAAAAGTAGACTGGGTATCACCTATCACAAATCAGTATTATACTAAATCTTCAAAGAGAAAAAAAAAAAACTTCCAATGATTCATATTTAATAGTAATTATTCCAAATGCTAAAATGGTTTCATTCATTGAAACCCACATCTATCTTGCTATAATTAAATACAGCTGCTTTGGCTCTCACTTCAATAAGTATTCATTTTTTAAAATATAATGACCCTTTTTATACAGAATACAAGTTATTAGGTCACCTGCCAGCAGTCTTCTCTCAAGCTACCTAATTATCATTCCTTTAAGCTTTATTCATAACTTATATTTCCAAGATTTGGATCATTAATTTTTCTCCCTTATGCATACATTGCATATATTTCTACATCTTTTTTGGCCTTCAGACTTCCTGCAAAAGTTAGAATCTAGCTAAGTGTGGAATAAGGTATTTTTTATTTCCAAATTTTGTAGTTCTAACACTCAAAATAAAAAAATTCTCTATGAACCAGGAGAAGATTAATCATTTTTAATAAGTACATATCTTAACTCCATGAATTATTACTATATTCAATGGAATAAGTAGAAACGTTTCTTCCAACTAACTACTGCTATTGTTTCTAGAAATTTCCACAAAAGTAATTAAAGAATGACACATTAAAAAGAGGGTGGCAGCTTTCTTCTACCCCTCCCTCAGCACTGTAGTGCCCCAGAGGTAGCTCATGACTCTGTCCTTCTCCTTTTGCACACTCTCCTTGGATGTGCATATTTTTCATTGCTATGACTACCATTGTTATGCTCATGACTTCTTGACAGTTACCATTGGGTGCTTTACAAATATGTCTTCACCTTCACTCATTTGACCCCACAAAAACACCTAAATGAAAAGAATCACCTCTTCCTTTAGAATGCTTAACAGTCATCATCAGTAAAGCATCCATCAGGTATCCAGTCATCCAAGTCTCCAACTTTGGAGTTACCAAGACAGTTCATTTTCCTTTAGTGACTCTTTACCATAACAACTACTCCTTACCTTCTAAATAAGTTTTTAATTTATTTTATAACCTTAATATTACTTGACTCTTTTTCTGCCTTTGCATACTAATGGCCAATATCTCTTCTCTACTAATCAAAACCTGAATCATCTATTACTGTGAAATAATCCATTAATCCTGAGGTTACTTTTAACCCTTTAAAACTCATCTGCCTTTCACATTTCAGATAGCCTTAGCAAGTCAAATGTTATGATATTTTTAGTTGGTTAAATCCCTTATATGTCTCTCCATATTTCACCAAAGTGCATCCTGCTTGCAATGGCACATGAGAACTTCAAAAACTGACATCATCTTCCATCATTAGTTGCTTAATAATTTTCAACCCACTAATACCAAACTGCTTATGGCCTTGTATAAATTTCACTCTTATGATCCCATGTCCTAGTTCATTCTAGGTTTCTGTCTTATATATCTCTTTCCCCTATTAATCAATATCTACTGGTGCTACAGTATCCATCACAAAATTACCTCAAGAAGACATCTTTGAGCCCTCTCTACTAATGTGATCCTTCTTATGCTTCTGTAGCATTTAGAATGTGACTTTTTCTTACCATCTGTCATAATAAATTGCACTTTTTAAAAATTGATGTTCTTTCCTTAAAGTCCTTGGAGACTGGAATCTTGTTTAATTTTCTTCTTAACCCCAGTACTCATAATATTGATTCACAGAATAAATTATCAACAAATATTCATCAAAATGAATATTTAAAAATAGTTGCTGAACCCACTTCCTATATGGCTGGTGTCCAATTTTAGTCTGTCCAGGTAAGCTCCTACCACAGACTTACATAATAATATAAATTCACATAAATCTTGGACAATTACAAAAGTAAAACTACTTGAAGATACTAGAGAATGAACAAAAGCAGGCACATTCTCGAGGGGAGTCAAAACTTGGAAGAAGAGTAAGGCATTGGGTGAGTGGTCACATTTTTTGTATTTATCTTAAGGGAAGGCTATGGTTGGAGGCACAAGTGGTGGCTAAAACTTTGATTTAAAACTCACAGACTTTTTGCATGAAGAATCAGATAGGCAGAAATTGGTGTAATCTAAACTGTGGAAAGTTAATTGGGGGCATTCTCAGATAATTCTTCTGCTCCATTCCTTCTTTCCTCCCCTTCTAGAAATCCAGCTACACATAAAGTAGAACTTTTAACTATGTTACTTTACATATGTGTCTTATACTCTTTTCTGGATTTTTCATCATTTTTTTCCTTTTCTTTTTTAGTTTGTATATTTTTCAGTTGTCCTCTTACTTTTCCATTTTCTAGTGAACAATTCAGCTGTGTCCAACTTACTGTAAAATTTGTTATTTTGTTTTTAACATTAGTTATTGTATATTTCACTCCAAGAATTCCTTGGTATTCTTTAAGGGGCTTCTTTTTCCCTGATGAAATTTTATATCTCAGCATCTATTTTCACAAATATATTAATCTCATTAAAAAAATTTAATCCATGTTTGATAATTTGAGAATCTAGATCATTTATGAGTCAATTTTAATTGTTACTGTTTTTCACTTGGTCTAGTTTATTGGTCTACCAATTACTTATTTGAGAGAATATCTGAAATAATCTATGAAAAATTGTGGAGCCTATGGATACTGTTATCTTCCCTCAAAGAAGTTGTATTTAGTCATCAGAAAGTTAGTTAAATTAGGGTCAATGCACCTCAGTCCAAATGCTTATTTTCAGAATTTGTCAAGTCTCTTTCTTGTTTGTTCTTAACTCGATGAATTAGCCTATCAAAGATTTAACTGAGAGTATGGAATGTATACGTATACTCTTCCTTCTCGATAGTGCCTAATTCTAATTTTTATCTCCTCAGAAACAAGAATTCTGATAGTTTCATTGAGCCATTCAGCATGTTAACAGCAGATACTTTCTGCTTGAACAGCCTAGGAATCTGGAAGCATATCAATGGGAAAAGTGTTGCAAAAAGTCAGGCTGATTTCTTACTGAGAATTTAGCCCTTCAAGTCTGGCTGCCTTGGCTTCCCTGAATCCAATATTTCTCTCTCCAGTCCTGTAAACTGCTGAAATCTCTGATTTTCTCAGATATTCCTCAGGTTTTCTGCTAGTATTTTTAGTCTTTCTCTCTATGCTGCATATTAGCAAATATCTTGCTGGAAAATCAAAGTACCAGATTCACCACAATGATGTTTTGTTCTCTCTAGGACCTTGGTCCCTCCAATCTCAGCTAATTTTATGGCTCTCTGATGTCTTCAAGTGAACTTTTTTTACCCCATTCCACTAATCTTTGGTGGGAGTTTTGCTCTGCTGCAAATTAGACTATTTTATCTAGAGATGACACTATTTATCTAGAGATTACACTACAAAAAATATTTTTATCATAAATGTATGTTTTTTTGAATATTTACTTTGATAAGCTAAATGAATCTAAGGAAGTCTACTTTTGTCCAAAAGGAAGTAATTTACGTTAATAATTAAAATAATGCTTAGATTTTTTTCATAGCTCTATAAGTTTATTGAATGTGACACAAAACTAAAATAAATCACTCATAAGTAACTACAATACAATTACAAGCAAAAATGCTTTCCATGATTTTAAAGCCCAGAATTAATAGTAATTTAATATTAAAGATTAAAACTATTTCTATGTGTTTTACATTTAAATATTATAAATATAAATAAATCAATGCGACCCTTTTTATTTCTTCCATAAAATGTAAAGATTGAATAATGTTTCATCATTTTCAGCAATTATTTTCTCTTGCTTACTATCTAGTTCTTTCCTATGCTTAATAAATAGGTGTATTCAGGCAAGAGGAGTAAATATTAGATAGTAAGACCATTCTGTATGTCAAGGTTCTCCAGACAAACAGAGCCAATAGGATATATAGAGATTATCTAAGAGGAAACCTATTGTAGGAACTGGCTCACATGGTTATAGAGGCCAACAAGTACTGCAATCTGCTGTCTTCAAGCTAGAGAATCAGGAAAGCCTGGGTGTAATTCAGTAGTGTCCGAAGACCTGAGAATCCAGGGGCCCATAGTATAAGTCTTGGAGTGAGTCTGTAGTAAGGGAAGAATGTTAAATTGACTGTTGTTTTGACCCCCATAGCTAAATGGATAATAGAGTTGACATGCTACACACTTGCACTTTCTCATCTTGTATATATAAGAGAAGATTCTCCCATTCAGTGATGGCTGCATGTAAAGATTCTAAAACATGTAGATTGCTCTACAACTTTACTTTCCATCCTCTCCCAGGTAGCCTAGAAGAAATAAGAGATAATCACAAGAGGAGAAAGACAAAACTTTAAAGAATTAATTGTAGCCTTGGTACTGAGAAGCCATTTTCCAGAAAAAAGGTGTTACTTTCCCAATGTACCCACCAAGTATACTTCTTTTGTACCAGCTGAATGCATGCCACATGCAGACCTTGTGAGTCTCCAACCTGATATCCACATTTTGTGTTGGGTCACTTTAGATTCTACAAATAACAAAGTGGGCCCGCCAAGCTTTGCTTGTCAAGTAGCAATTGTATTTTCAAGAGAGCAACTGACTTGGCACCATTTTAGATTCACATAAAAAGTGAAAGCTACCCCTTTGGGGGAATCCTTATCTATCACTTCACTGCCTTAAGCAAAACTGCTGCCTCAGTGAGGGCTTCCATTCACAGAAATTTCCCTAAATACCTGGACCTGGTTTCACTGATTGCTCATCTACGTTGAAATATGATGGTGTGCATTGTACTACTGTGGAAAACCATCTGTGCAAAATCAGCACCTGCTATGTATAACCAAAAGCCAATATGGTATCTCCAGTAAGTTGGCAGAAGTTAAAAAAAGTGCTCATAGCCAAGCCAATACTTTCCTCAATGAACTTTGGGATACTTTTATTATTTTCTGGGCTCTTGCCTAAAGCTTAGCTGTCTGGTCTGCCATTCGGGAAACTATAGACTGGCAAATTAAAGACATTTCTCTTTGAAGCTGTATACTGTAGGGAAAAAATCCCTGCTACCAACCAGAAAGTCTGGGTCACAAATATAGATACCCCTGGTAAGGACATGTTCTCTGATGGGACCATAGAAACAAGCCTCTCTCCAACTAAAGAAATTCCTATTGGAAAAATCCCAATAATCATAAATGACATTTTCATTCTGGGGGTGCCATGTGTACCACCAGGACTATACTTCTTGTGTAGAAGCCTGGGACAAATTTTCCTGCTCCCAAGACCATAGGAGATTGTACATTATTGTGGTCATAAAAGACCTTCGTATTTTTAAGGAACTGCTATCAGTAGTCCTAAGATTCCTCCACAAATTTCTTCAACATGAGGTGACCCTTAGCTACTTGGGGAAACTCCCTGGAATGATAACTGACTCATAATTTATGCACATTCTGTGGGAGTTTATAGCTATACTAGAATCATCCAACTAGAAAAAGTAGTAAGAATTTTTCCCTGACGTTAGCTTACATTATCAATGATACCACCTTAGCCTTGAAAGGCATTCCACTCAGCCTAATTCACTAGTCAGAGTGGTTATGGATCACAGACTTATCCTATACTTCCCCCTTGCAGGTCAAGGCAGAGTCAGTGCAATCAATAATAAATTCTGATGTACCTGGATTATTGCCTTGGGGCAAATGGAAGGTCAAAGCACACATAAGAAAGTCTTCCAGTTTTCCAAGGTAGACTCAATGATTCATGTAATTATTTTTTTGTTTGTTTGTTTGTTTTTCCATCTGATTGAGCATGGAATCCTAGAGGGCACGGTAGAGGAAAATACTGTTTGTTGGTGATATTGGCTGAATGTGTACCCCCAAAATTCATATATATTGAAATACTATGTTCAGTGTGGTGGTATTAGGAGGTGAGCTATCATGAATGAGATTAATGTCCTTATAAAAAAAGGCCTGAGAGAGAGTTCCCTAGCTCTTCCTCCATGTGAGGATACAATGAGAAGTCTGAAACCTAGAAGAGGGCCCTCACCTGACCATGCTGGAACACTGGTCTTAGACTTCCAGCCTCCAGAACTGTAAGAAATAAGTTTCTGTTGCTTATAAGTCACCTAGGCTGTGGTATTTTGTTATAGCAACCAAGACAGGCTAAGACAAGTGGTTCTTGGAGTCCTATTGATAGAAGCCCAAGTTAAATCCTATATGAGACAAGTTGAAAGGACTTGATTCTAGCTTCTGTTGGTCAGATTAATTAGAGTAGTCAACAGAGTAGCTTACTAATGTGAAAATTTTCCAGGAGTCAAGACAGGATATGACTCTGTAAGTTACTGGGAGGAAGTCCACCATGAACTTCCTGTGCTCATATAGGTTTTGCTGTATATATTGGGATCAGAAGGCCCTGACTGCTTTGTAATCTGGACCATTTTTCAAGATCCTTTATGCAGATTAGGTTTCAGCGAGATAAAGTAATGTCTCTACGCAGAGAACAGTCTTGCTTCCTGCATGTCGTAACATCAGTGGGTTTCTTATGCTCAGAGTCAGTCTCTTATGCTACAGCCCAGTGCATGTACCCACTATGGTTGGCCCTCCATGTTGTCCTGTGGGACTTAGAATTTAGGGATCCAGAGCAACTACACTGAGCTGATATGGTTACTTTTTTCTTGATCCAGGAATCTGACATCTTTTTTCAGCATCCACATAACTGTGACTGGGTTACATATTAGTATTTAAATAGGGCAAAATCAATTCCCTTACACACAGGAGTTACCAGTTTGAAAATCATCAATCTCTTCTCTTACAGTATCTACATATTTCTGTGCATTCATGTACAATAAATAATTTATAAAATTTAAACTTAAACCAATTATATAGGTAGGTTTTTTAGGATAAAATGAGAGGAAATAAAATATATGATATAGATTATGTTTATTATAGTTCAGTGTTTAAAAAAAAGTTTCAAGATTTTAATTCTCCCAGAAAGAAGAAAAGCACTAGTGGTTATGAGATCTTATGACAGATTCTGTCTCAGCAGTTCACCTTCTCTATCATTTTAAATTCTACACATACACATTTTTATACAGAGTGAAGACTGAATTTCTCATTGTTTGTTGCCTTATTAAATGTATTAATTTGTCAGAAGAGAAAAAAGATATGATGAAAGCAAAATGACTTTAAATACCATTGCCCAGATAATACTTGGGGATAAAAATCAACAAACATTCATAAATGAGTCCCCTTTCTTCAAAGCAGAGTAAAATTATTTTACTCTTTTCAAAACAATTAATACACCTAAATATGAAGTTTTATAGCACTTACCATGTGTTATCTTTATACTAAAGCATATTCCTCATTATATATTTTATATATCACTTTATTCCTTTTATCCTTTGTATTGTTTATCTATTACTTTTAAACTAAACCTCTAACAATGTCAGCCTCTATCAAATTACATCTGACTCAAAACGTACCTTAATTAACTTTGATTTGTATCTACATGTTGCTTCTCAAGGTTCAAAATAGTACAGATAACAATGAACAGATCTAAAAGCAAGTTAAGAAAATGATTTCATTTGCAATCAGTTAAGAAGAATAAAATATTTAGGACAAAACAAGTGCAAAACCTAAACTCTGAGAACTACATAATGTGATTAAAAGAAATTGAAGATTTAAATAAATGGAAAGGCATCCATGTTCATGGATCTGAATACTTAATGTTGTTAAGATAGTAATACTCCCCAAATTAATTTACAGATTCAGTGCACTCCCTATCAGAATGCCTGCTAGTTTCATTGTAGAAATTGGCAAGCTGATTCTAAAATTAATACTGAAATTCAATGGATACAAAATAGCCAGAACAATCTTGACAAAGAAGAATAGAATTCTTGAATCACACTCCTGCTTTCAAAACTTACTACAAAGGAACAGTAAGAAAGACAATGTGGTATGGGCATAGGATAGACATATAAATCAATGAAGTAGAACTGAGAGTATAGAAATAAAGACATGTATCTATGGTCAATAGATTATTTACAAGGGTGACAAGACATTCAGTAGGAAAAGAATAATATTTTCAAGAAATGGTGCTGAGACAATTAGATATCCACATGCAAAAGAATGAAGTGTGCAGGTTAGAGAGTATATATGTGAACTTAGTCTTTCTGCTCAGTTTTTCTGTAAACCTAAAGCAGCTCTAAAATTAGTCTGTGAATTTTATGAAATGGGCCAAAGATCTGAATAGACATTTCTCACTAAAAGATATACAAATGTCCAATAAGCACATATAAAGATGCTCAACGTCATTAGTCAACAAGGAAACGCAAATTCAAACCACAGTGATAACACTAGGAATCCACTAGGATGTCTAGAATCAAAAAGTCAGATAATGTCAAGTGTTAGAAGTAGATAAGTTGGAGCTTTCATACACTCCCGGCGTATGTAATGTAAAATATCACAACCACTTTGTAAAACAGTCCAGTAGTTCTTCAAACAATTAAACAGTTACCATATTTCCAAGCAATTCCCCTTCTATATATCTCCACATAAAACCTTGTAAACAAATGTTTATAGCAGCATTATTCATAATAGCCAAAGCTGGAAACACTCCAAAATACACGTTAACTAACAAATAGATAAACAAAATGTGGTATATCCAAATAATGGAATATCATTTAGCCATACAAAATTAAGGAAGAGCTTATACATGATACAATATGGATTAACCTTGAGAACATTACAACAAGTCCCCTACATAGGAACTAGTTCCATTCCAAGAGTGCGTTCGTAAGTCCAGTTTGTTCTTTAAGTCCAACAAAGTTAGCCTAGGTACCCAACTAACACAATCAGCTATATAGTACTGTACTGTAATAGGTTTACAATATTTTTCACACAATAATACATAAAAACAATCAAACACAAAAAATAAAACATTTTTAATCTTATAGTATAGTACCTTGAGAATTACAGTAGTACAGTACAATAGCTGGCATACGGTGTCTGGCATCCAGTGAACAGGCAAGAAGAGTTCATGACTGGAGGAGGGGAAGGAAGTGGGAGGTGGTAGAGCTGAAGGATCGTCAGCAATAGGAGATGGAGGGCCAGCTGCAATGTCACTCACGCCTGACGTGGATGGAGCGCACGTTCACATCCTTGAAAGTTCACAACTTGGAGGTTCGTATGTAGGGGACTTACTGTATGCTATGAAAAAAGCTAGCTTCAAAAGACCACATATGTGATTCCATTCATAGGAAAGGAGTATTGAGGGGGAGATAACTAAATTGGGAAAGGTATCCTTTTGGGGTGATAAAAATATTCCATAATTGATTGTGATGATGGCTGCACAACTCTGTGAATATAACTTTTAAAACTGAACTGTAAACTTTAAATGGATGAGTTGTATGGTGTGTCAATTATAGTTCAGTAAAGGTTTACAAATATACAGGGTAAAAATATACAGGGAAACAAAGTTACGTATGATAACATAATGGTTAATATCATGGACTCCAGAGCATGATGATCTCTGTTCATAAGTCAGCTGTGCTATTTACTAAATGTAAGCTTTCTGTGTCTGAGTTTGGAAAAATCAAGGCAGCATTAATTCTTTTCTTAAGAGACTTATTTGTGTGGGGTGTGTGTGTGTGTTTATGTGTGTGTGTGTGAAATAATCCATGCAAAACACTTAAGACAATGTGTGCCACATAGTATATTGCATAAATATTTGCTTTAATGTTGTTACTAGTTATTCAACAGAGGAGTTTCTGAGTTTTAGGAACTGAATTGCTTTTTTTTATTGGAGTATAATTGCTTTACAATGTTGTATTTGTTCCTTTTTGATAAGCCCTCTTTTGAGAAGGTAGGAGGTGATATTAATAAATATCAAGCAATTTTTTCCATTATGAAAGAACAACAATGTGTGTTGAGCAGGGGTTTTGAAAAGTACCAGGGAAATTTGGAGTGAATTTTTTTTTCATTTTAATTGCCTCAGTTGCCTATCTTTATTGTAAAGATATCCAATAGGCAAGGTATTTCTCTTGCATTCTCTAATTATTTGGGGGAATAATCTGTTTAATGTAATTTGCTAGCTTGCATCAGTTTAAACTCACCAGGTGGGAAAGCTTCCTTTTTAGACTATTTAGCTGTAATATTTAAATCTGCTCTCCTTTGTCAGGACAAATATATAGCACATTGGTACAACCAATAAAACAATTTCAAAGAGTGTAAAGGTTGATCATAAGTAACCTAATAAAACAGAATGAAAAAAATCCACGTTGACCTCCTGTCTGGTCCCAACCTGATATCTCAGTAAGCACCACTTACTTCATCATGCTGTCACCAGGTAACGATGAAACCCCAACCCGTTTCTATATTCTGTTCAACCTTGGTATCTATGAATGCATTTTATTGCTTAGAAAAATATACATCATACCTGATATTATTGTCTTTGAATTGCCAAATTATTTATGATTAAACTATGAAAGCTATATTCAGACAGTCATAAAGATCAGGCACAAACCTCAAAAGAAGGGAATTTAGAAGTGAAGCAGAGATTTAATTCTTCAATTACTCTTTTATGCCTCTCTATTACATCACATAATAAAAAAATGACAAATCAATATTTGACTGTCTCTTACTATAAACAAAGAAAATATCATTTAAAATTATGCTGGCTAACTCTTCCTCCTCACAAAAGACTGATATGATTTTTTAAAAACATATGTTTCAAAAAAAGCAAAAAAAATTGTTTTATTTTTATTTATTTTTCTTGAAACTATGTAGTGATTAGAAATGCTCTATGAATTATGATGGTACAAAAGTTAAGACATGTTAACCAATCAAAAAATATTTTTACATCTCAGTAAGCAGGAGAGGAATACAAATTTCTAAAACAGTAGTCCTCTGTCTTTTTTTTGTGGTTGATAAGAGAGAATTTTTAGAATCTTTGGCAATCTGATTAAAATTGTGGACTCATTCATTTAAAAAAAATGATCATATACATGCAACCCTCAACTGTGATATGGAGCAATATCTGCTACCCCAGGAAGTTATCAAGTCAATCTTTGTCTGCTGCCTCTACTTTTACTCCCTAGCAAAACTACATGGTAAACAAAGTATTGCAGAGAAAGAAATAGTGGAGAGCTGTTCTTTGATAGACAATTTTAAAGTAGAAGGTGGGCCCTCATATTTTAATAGAAAATGGTAGTAACTGTTATTAGTAGCAAGCTAAATTGCTAATATATCATCCTGTATTTAAATGTCTTAATTTTAAAATTTTATAATATACATTAATATTTCTAAGACTTTGTGTTCTAAATAATGTGTGGATTAAACTTCATGATATATTCAAAATATTTGCAACACCTATCTAGTCCATTGCTCAAGGTAGTATTTTCAAGAGGTAGTGGTGTAGCAGGAAAATAGAGATGCACATAGAATATGAATTGGTTTGAATCATTTTAACCATTTATTATCCAAGTAAACAAAGGAGAATCCCTTCTTCTAGAAGCCAGGCTTCATGTCTAGAATGGATGTCATTTGCTTCTGCTGTACATATTGTGAAGCATAGAGACAGAGAGTGACCTGGGACATTGGATCATGAATTTCTGAATCTTTTTTGTTGCCAAACTTTCTTTACCCTCCTCTTATGTGGACTACAAAGTAAACATATACAAAGAGGGGACTTTACTATTATTGAACTTTCCTTTTGTTTCTTTCCCCCATCTCTGTAGCCCAATTTCAGTGGACTTTTCCAAAGGTAGAGACAAACTTGAACAAGGAAATTCATTCCAAGGCTTATGTCATTGGATGGGGCAACTTCTGGGTGGAATCACCCCAGGCTCTTCTCATGCAAGTAGCATGGACAAATAGAGAAAATTCTCAAGGAGACAAAACTGCAAGTGTGAATAAAAAAGAGAAACTCTGCCTGTATTATGGTCTAATAAATATCCTTAATATTCGGTAACATTATTTGTTCATATATTTGGAGAAAAAATCAAGGAAAGAGAGTACTAAAATTCCCCCTGGAGGCAAATAAGTATACTTTATCTCATTAATAGTAACAAACTATTAATAATTAACTAGAGAGAGTTAACTAGATTTATCAAGCCCTTCCAGAACAAAGACCTACAGTTTCAGAAACCTTTATCCAGGCCTTTGTACTAATTTGTCAACAGTGATAACAACATGATGGCTCATGAAGGCTTATATGCATGTCTCTTCTTTGTTATAACCAGAAGCTTCTTAAGTTGAACATAAGACATCAATTAATTTCACCTTACGACCTCATATTTCAGTAGAGAAGTCAGTCAAAAAGTTATTTCTGATTGGGATTGACATATATACACTAAAATGTATAAAATAGATAACTAGTAAGAACCTGCTGTATAGCACAGGGAACTCCACTTTGCTGTACAGCAGAAACTAACCCAACATTGTAAAACTATACTCCAAAAAAAAAAAAAAAAAAGTTATTCTGATCTGAATCTTTCACTGTTATATTGTCCAATCAAGCTCAAAGAAAACTGTATGATACCACAGCTTTAATTCAATGCAATTTAATAATGTAAAACCTCACTATTAAGTCAATTGTTTTACCCAGACAAAAATTACATCTCCAGAAAATAATTTTTTCAATACAATTTCTTGATCCTTCTTAAACATTTTTTTTTATATCCAGCAGCCACAAAAAATACAAGTCTCATTTGTGTGTCCTGTTTGGATAGATGGATCACAATTCCTTAATCCCATTTTTAAACGGTAAACTAACTGAGACTTCATCTAACTGCTTGGCTAGATTCTTAAAAAAAATATATGTGTAGGAAACACAAACCCTGACACTAAAAGTGTGTGTAAAGGGCTTCCCTGGTGGCGCAGTGGTTGAGAGTCCACCTGCCGATGCAGGGGACACGGGTTCGTGCCCCGGTCCAGGAGGATCCCACATGCCACGGAGTGGCTGGGCCCGTGAGCCATGGCCGCTGAGCCTGCGCGTCCGGAGCCTGTGCTCCGCAATGGGAGAGGCCACAACAGTGAGAGGCCCGCGTATCACAAAAAAAAAAAAAAAAAAAAAGGTGTGTGTAAAGAGGCTAGTGATGGTAGATGATTTCCAGGCCACTGTATATTTCCCAGGTTGCTTAAATTGTGCTGAGTCCTTTTTTCTTCTCCTATGCTGAGGTAAGACTAAGTAAGAGTCTTATTTAACCTTTTTTTCTAAACTCACAGACTTTTACAATTCTAATATCCACCCCCCCACAAAAATAGGTAAGTACAAAAAGCAAACTACATGAAAAAGTTCTACATAACTAATAACTCGACAGGGTGACTATCTTTGGGTGAAGGTATTTTTGTTGTTGATTTGTTTCTTTGGTGGTTGTTTTTTTCACTGTTCACAGAATTTCATACTAAGGAGGCTTTGGCTAGGAAGGATTTTCATCCCCTGACCATATTATTATAACTGTGCAGGGAGTTGTGAAAGACAGGGAGAGAAGGAGAGAAGGAGGGAGGGAGGGAGGGAGGGAGGGAGAGAGAGAGAGAGAGAGAGGGACAGGGAGAGGGAGAGGGAGAGGGAGAGGGAGAGGGAGAGAGAGAGAGAGAGAGAATGTTCCTTAGAAACCTAACACCAAAAAAGAAAAAAGCCTCCAGCACCAGAATCCAATAAGTACTCATTTATTGACTGATCTACATCAACCATTCTCACCTGTGGGTAGGAGATGAACAGCGATATGAAGCTTTCGTGCATTTATCTGGTCTTTCTTCCATGGAGACCTAACAGTGCTGTTACCAAGTGAACATTCCATTGACTATTTCTAAAGCCTTTATCAAGATTACTGAAAAGCTCTTTCTTCTGCCTCAAAATTCTGTTCATTAATTGTTGAAAAATATTATTCTGTATCCCTAGACAGTTCATTTCTGTCATGCTTTTTCTCTTGGTCCCCTAGAGAGGTTCTGAAATGCATCAGAAAGTATAGTAATTAAAGTTACCTTAGGGCCACACTAATCACAAAAAAGAAGTCATCTGCCTCCAATTTCTCAACTCTAATGTTTTAGTTACCTTATGCAACCAACATCATGGTTATATAATAAGCTTCAATTAAAACATAGCTGACATTAACTCCACATCTGTTAAAAATGGACTTATATATGTCATTATCAAGCTAATATCTTTAACTGAGGAAATATATAGAACTCCAAGACAATTTATCTGTTCTCCCTTTTTTCCTACAAGAAAATTAAAGGTTAAAAAAATTTTTAAATATATGTCTAGCTTCATTTTTTCCCATTCTGCTTGTTTCAAGCAAGATAGCTAATGTTGATTGGAGTATGGGTGCCTTCTTCAGCTTCAGCTTGAACCATCTTCTAACATAATTGATATTGGTGTAGCTACCTAAGGTTTTACCATTTACAAAATATTGCTTGGCAGGCTTTTTGCATTTATTTATTTATTCATTATCTGGAGAGAAGTGCTGAGTTTCAGTTTTCCTTTTAAAACAGGCACTTTATAATGTTACCACAGCGTCAGTAATGCTAATATAACAGGTCTAGATTCTTCTTCCACTTTAGATACAGAGAACAGTGTCATCCATCCCAAGATTTTCTTTCCAAAGCTATACAAGATTACAAAATGAACAACTAAATACTGAGATTACTTGTATTTAATTTTCACTACCTCCTTTTTTTATTGTGATTAGAATTTTAACAAGTAGACTTATTCTCTGAACACATCAAAAGACATAGATGATTCCTATAGTTAAAACCAATATAGCAGATGTATAAAGCCTGCCCCTAATTTCACTTATAACCACAATAATATTATTACCCCCCTTGCCTTTTGAGGACCTAACTATGAAAGCAGTTATCTTAATGTTCACTATATGTAGGTATGCCAGCTCCATTATGAAACCACATTATCACTGATAATCTTAATCTAGTACATATATATTTAGATTTACTTTTTTCAAATCTCTTTCAATCATCTTATTAACATGGAAATATCAAGGTTAATCAACTCTCTAACATAACTACATAGAAAATCTGTACACTATGGATGTGGATTTCTTAGATATTCTCAAAACCTCTGTTGTACTTTATTTACAAAGCATTTAAATTTCATCCCTTTTGCTCTGGGAAAAACACAGGAAGTCACATTAATTTTCTCTCTAGTCTTGATTTTTTTTTCACCTTGCTTAGAACAGACTGTCTCCTCGCTTTGCATTGATCCTCCCAATACAGCTTGACTTATCTCAAGACCCACACACTCCATTGTCTTTCTTCAAGATTTTCAAGTGCACTGAGAATTATCTTCAGAAAAGCGCTTTGGTATATTTACTTTATATTTCTACTCCGCTACCTCATGTGTGTACTTTACTTCTCTACTAACTTTAATTTCTTTGTGAAAAGACTTTATTTTTCTTTTAATTCCTCAATGTATTGCCATGCTGAACATCAGAGTGATGGCATTAAATGAGGGATTTCCTTCTAATATTCCCTTAAAATTATGTGTACATCCACTCTAAATCATGCTGATGTTCAGTTATTCATTTCTCAAAATTTCCTTATGTGACTTTTACTTATGCAATACTGTTGGGATCGATCTGGTCTCTCTTTATCAAAGTTTTAAAAATAAAAAGTTTAAAACAATTATGGGTATTTCTTTGATAAGTGATAGACTGCCTGAGAGTTTTAGGATAAATTCTCACATGGATACTGATTTATAAGTATTAAAAAATAATGAAAAAAATTGTATCTATAATTTTTCTAATAAATCCATATAAATTAGGGATATGTATGTGTTTTGACATAAATAACAAATGCTGTTCACTAATAATAATCAATGGTGCTTAATGCATTCTTTTAACATTTTGGAAATTTATTTCAATATTCAAAATATCAGCTTTCCCTCTTATATTTTAAAAAGTAATTAAAATCCTAAAGAAAACATTAAATATAGACATTTAAAATATTTGAGCATTTATTTAAGTTCTCATTTTTCAGAAAGATATGTTATAATTACAAGAAGTTTACAAGAATTATCTTCCTATTAAACAACTCCTAGAAATTACATGTTCCATTAAAGCAAAGTTTACTAGATACCCTCCAAATATGTGCTACCACTTTAATAATGTAGAAGTTTATTTAAGAAAGAAAATCATGAAGAAGAGACTTCATTTCCATTTCCCTGTTTTGTTTTGTCTTCCTGTAACAAATACATCCATCATAAGCATTAATATAATTGCCTAGATTTTAGCATCCTTCTTAATAAACATGTCTGGATGAGTAAATACTAAGAAAGGCACACCTTTGCCTGGAATGGCATTACTTATTTGTCTCTAAAATTTCATTGTTATGTTTTTCTTTATCCACTTTTAAAATGTTGACTGTCTTCTGATAGATGTGTGTTGCATTTGGTTTCAAATTGAGTTTGTTTACTTTTTAATCAAGTTCTTGAATCTGTAGCTATAGACTGACGCAAAGTTCTTTGGTTACTCGTACTCTTGTGTTCCTTCCTGCAATTACATAGTACATATGACAGCCTATTCTCATGGACATTTTCTTGTACTTTTAATCAAACTATCAGTTGATAATTGATAGACTCTTTTTTTTTTTGCTATACGCGGGCCTCTCACTGTTGTGGCCTCTCCCGTTGCGGAGCACAGGCTCCGGATGCGCAGGCTCAGCGGCCATGGCTCACGGGCCCAGCCGCTCCGCAGCATGTGGGATCTTCCCAGACCGGGGCACGAACCCGTGTTCCCTGCATCGGCAGGCGGACTCTCAACCACTGCGCCACCAGGGAAGCCCGATAGACTCTTTTTTTAAAGACTTTTTTGTTTCTGATTTATTCATGCTAGATAAAGAATCAAATAATAAATTTGAAGCTAAGGTGTAAAGATTATTATAATAATTTAAAAAAAAAAGATAGCTCACAAAATAAAGTTAGGAGGAAATCACTAGGAATAAACCACTCCTAATTAAGGGTAAATATCAAAATAATAAGTGGATTCCCCTGTGATAGCACTGGTTGCTGGATTTTTTAATTGAGCTGAAATTGGAAGGGGATTCTGAAACGTGGAAATGGTTGAGAAATTTTCTCTGTCTTCTCTATGTCTTTATTCCTCAATCCTTTGGCTTTCACAGAAATTAGCTTTATCTTTTTACTAACTACTAAAGACATTAACACATTAAGTAATATCCACATCTATATCTTCTTTTGTGCTATATTGCGAAGCTAAAAGGTCTTAGCTACTTAAAAGGTTGATCATGGAACCAACAAATGCTTCTGATTCACAAAACAGAAATTAAAAAAATAAGTTGACAAATAAAGTTTAGCCCAAATGACCATAAACAGTAACAGGATCTGTGGGGAAAAAAATGTTAAATTCAAAATCCAAAATCCAAAAATGTTGTGGAAGAGTCTGAAGTCCATACTTACTTATATAATAAGGAGGTTTTTTGTATCAAAGTTCTTAATTGCCAGAAATAAAAGCTCACTCTATCTTAAGCAGAAATAGAATTTATTGGAACACTCAAAATAAGTTAGAGAATCAGCTTGTCAACTGGGCAGAAACCATGGAAATGAGGTTTGATCAAGAAACAGGAAGCAGAAAGAACCTGGCCAACATTACACCACCCTAACTTGAGGATATCATTAATAATACTTGTGCAAATGAAAACCTCAGCATCCCTTTCCTTTTGCCTCACTTGCTCTGGGAGAGCATTGCCTGGCTCTGGCTAGGTCATGTTTCTGTCCTCTGGATAAGACAATAAAGTTATTTCCAAATCCCCTTGGCCTCTGTGATGGCAAATAGAAAGCATACACTGAAACAACACAGACCAGACCAATGATGCTAGAGCAAAATTAAAAATTATATGTTTAGAAAGTGTCTATAAATTATTTTCTTACTGATGATTTTATTGTAGAATGTTTACATATAAATAAAGTCTTTGAAAATCCCTTGGTCAGTAATAACTCTAAATGCCCTTTGAGTCAGACTGTGGAGGTGATTATTGTTTATCCCAGTTAAACATGCACTGGGTCACAAAGTAGATCCTAGAACCCATACCCTGAAGGAAGAATGTAGTCAATATTGGGTATAGTGACTACAACATGACTGATCCTCATTTTGTTCTCACTTCCAGGACAGCAAATAAAGAGCTCCTTTTCTGTGATTCTGATAGTTCAACCTTTATCTCACCTCACTTCCAGAAATCAAATTTCTTATTTAAAGTATATCATGTCAGAATGAATAACTGAAACAATGAATGAATAACTGAATGAATAAAAAATTGAATTAAAAGACTCTAAAGAATACTATGCCAGCTGGTCTTAATTGTCTCTCTTTTTTCTTCTTCATCTCATGTTTATTAACTTTGGAGCAGTTGAACAATACTTATGCATTTGTAAACTTTAGAGGTAATGTCATTCAAAAAAGCTTTTGATACTTCTTCCTCTTAGAGACAGTTATCTTTTTATAATTTGTTTTCTTTTTATAATTTGCTTTAAGAAGTTTAATTCCCTAAAGGTATCTGTAGATTAAAGGTAGAATTCGCTACATATCTTTTGTGTGTGTGTAGCGAGGAATTAATATCCCCCATGAAAAACTGGTTTTATAATTAATGCCAGAACTCAGAAATCCATATTCACAGTTTGCTCTATGAAGCTTCTCAGAGGAACAAAAAGAAATAAAAAGTAATCTATTTCTTTGAAACTAAATGAAAAGTCCCTTCAAGCAGGTGACTTTCAAAGAAATATAGCTGGATTTAGTAATATACAATGTGTTGTACAAATAGATGAGATGACTCATCATGTTCTTAACAGAAATTATGTCTTGGTTTTTCAGCATCTTTATTGGAGTATAATTGCTTTACAAGGTTGTGTTAGTTTCTGCTGTATAACAAAGTGAATAGCTATTATGTATACATATATTCCCATATCCCCTCCCTCTTGCGTCTCCTTCCCACCCTCCCTATCCCACCCCCTAGGTGGTCACAAAGCACCGAGATGATCTCCCTGTGCTATGCAGCTGCTTCCCACTAGCTATCTATTTTACATTTGGTAGTGTATATATGTCAGTGCTACTCTTCCGCTTCGTCCCAGCTTACCCTTCCCCCTCCCCTTGTCCTCACGTCCATTCTCTACCACTGCGTCTTTATTCCTATCCTGCCCCTAGGTTCATCAAAACATTTTTTTTTATATTCCATATAAATGTGTTAGCATACAGTATTTGTTTTGCTCTTTCTGACTTCTTTCACTCTGTATGACAGACTCTAGGTCCAACCAGCTCACTACAAATAACTCAATTTCATTTATTTTTATGGCTGGGTAATATTCCATTGTATATATGTGCCACATCTTCTTTATCCATTCATCTGTCGATGGACACTTAGGGTGCTTCCATGTCCTGGCTATTGTAAATAGTGCTGCAATGAATATTGTGGTACATGACTTTTTTTTTCTTTTTTTGTGGTACGTGGGCCTCTCACTGTTGTGGTCTCTTCCATTGCGGAGAGCACAGGCTCCGGATGCACAGGCTCAGTGGCCATGCTTCACGGGCCTAGCTGCTCCGCGGCATGTGGGATCCTCATGGACCAGGGCATGAACCCATGTCCCCTGCATTGGCAGGCGGACTCTCAACCACTGCACCACCAGGGAAGCCTGGTACATGACTTTTTTGATTTATGGTTTTCTCAGGGTGTATGCCCAGTAGTGGGATTGCTGGGTCGTATGGTAATTCTATTTTTAGTCTTTTAACGAACCTCCATACTGTTCTCCATACTGGCTGTATCAATTTGCATTCCCACCAACAGTGAAAGAGGATTCCCTTATCTCCATACCATCTCCAGCATTTATTGTTTGTAGATTTTTTGATGATGGCCATTCTGACCGGTGTGAGGTGATACCTCATTGTAGTTTTGATTTCCATTTCTCTAATGATTAGTGATGTTGAGCATCCTTTCATGTGTTTGTTGGCAATCTGTATATCTTCTTTGGAGAAATGTCCATTTAGGTCTTCTGCCCATTTTTGGATTGGGTTTTTTTTTTTTTTTTTTTTTTTTTTTTTGGTAGTGAGCTACATGTGCTGCTTGTATATTTTGGAGATTAATCCTTTATCAGTTGCTTCATTTGCAAATGTTTTCTCCCATTCTGAGGGTTGTCTCTTTGTCTTGTTTATAGCTTCCTTTGCTGTGCAACAGCTTTTATGTTTCATTAGATCCCATTTGTTTATTTTTGTTTTTATTTCCATTCTCTAGGAGGTCGGTCAAAAAGGATCTTGCTGTGATTTATGTCATAGAGTGTTCTGCCTATGTTTTCCTCTAAGAGTGTTATAGTGTCTGGCCTTACATTTAGGTCTTTAATCCATTTTGAGTTTATTTTTGTGTATGGTGTTAGGGAGTGTTCTAATTTCATTCTTTTACATATAGCTGTCCAGTTGTCCCAGCACCACTTATTGAAGAGGCTGTCTTTTCTACATTGTATATTTTTGCCTCCTTTATTAAAGATAATGTGACCATATGTGTGTGGGTTTATCTCTGGGCTTTCTATCCTGTTCCATTGATCTATATTTCTGTTCTTCTGCCAGTACCATACTGTCTTCATTTTTGTTGCTTTGTAGTATAGTCTGAAGTTCTGGAGCCTGGTTCCTCCAGCTCTGTTTTTCTTTCTCAAGACTACTTTGGCTATTCAGGGTCTTTTGTGTTTCCATACAAATTGTGAAAATTTTTGTTCTAGTTCTGAGAAAAATGCCATTGGTAGTTTGATAGGAATTACACTGAATCAGTAGATTGCTTTGGGTAGTATAGGCATTTTCACAATATTGCTTCTTCTATTCCAAGAACATGGTATACCTCTCCATGTGTTTGTATCATCTTTAATTTCTTTCATCAGTGTCTTATAGTTTTCTGCAAAGAGGTCTTTTGTCTCCTTAGGTAAGTTTATTCCTAGGTGTTTTATTACCTTTTGTTGCAATAGTAAATGGGAGTGTTTCCTTAATTTCTATTTCAGATTTTTCCTCATTAGTGTATAGGAATACAAGAGATTTCAGTTCATTAATTTTGAATCCTGCTACTCTACCAAATTCATTGATTAGCTCTAGTAGTTTTCTGATAGTGTCTTTAAGATTCTCTATGTATAGTATCATGTCATCTGCAAACAGTGACAGTTTTACTTCTTCTTTTCCGATTTGAATTCATTTTATTGCTTTTTCTTCTCTGATTCCTGTAGCTAAAACTTCCAAAGCTCTGTTGAATAATAGTGGTGAGAGTGGGCAACCTTGTCTTGTTCCTGATCTTAGAGGAAATGGTTTCAGTATTTCACCTTTGAGAATGATGTTGGCTGTGGGTTTGTCATATATGGCCATTATTATGTTGAGGTAGGTTCCCTCTATGCCTACTTTCTGGAGAGTTTTTTACCATAAATGGGTGTTGAATTTTGTCAAAAGCTTTTCTGCATCTATTGAGATGATCATATGGTTTTTATCCTTCAATTTGTTAGTGTAGTTTATCACATTGCTTGATTCACGTATATTGAAAAATCTTTGCATTCCTGGCATAAACCCCACTTGATCCTGGTGTATGATCCTTTTAATGTGCTGTTGGATTCTGTTTGCTAGTATTTTGTTGAGGATTTCTGCATTTATGTTCATCAGTGATATTGTCCTGTAGTTTTCTTTTTTTGTGTGATATCTTTGTCTGGTTTTGGTATTGGGGAGATGGTGGCCTTGTAGAATGAGTTTGGGAGTATTCCTCCCTCTACTATATTTTGGAAGAGTTTGAGAAGGATAGGTGTTAGCTCTTCTCTAAATGTTTGATAGAATTCGCCTGTGAAGCCATCTGGTCCTGGGCTTTTGTTTGTTGGAAGATTTTTAATCAGTTTCAGTTTCATTGCTTGTGATTCATCATTTCATATTTTCTGTTTCTTCCTGGTTCAGTCTCAGAAAGTTGTACTTTTCTAAGAATTTGTCCAGGTTGTCCTGGACAACTTTTTCCAGGTTGTCCGTTTTATTGGCATATAACTGTTTGTAGTAATCTCTCATGATCCTTTGTATTTCTGTAGTGTCAGTTGTTACTTCTCCTTTTTCGTTTCTAATGCTGTTGATTTGAGTCTTCTCCCTTTTTTTCTTGATGAGTCTGGCTAATGATTTATCAACTTTGTTTATCTTCTCAAAGAACCAGCTTTTAGTTTTATTGATCTTTGCTATTGTTTCCTTCATTTCTTTTTCATTTATATCTGATCTGATCTTTATGATTTCTTTCCTTCTGCTAACTTTGGGGTTTTTTTATTCTTATTTCTCTATTTGCTTTGGGTGCAAGGTTAGGTTGTTTATTTGAGATGTTTGTTGTTTCTTGTTTTAGGATTGTATTGCTATAAACATCCCTCTTAGAACTGCTTTTGCTGCATCCCATAGGTTTTCGGTCATCATGTTTCCATTGTCATTTGTTTCTAGGTATTTTTTGATTTTCTTTGATTTCTTCAGTGATCTCTTGGTTTTTTAGTAATGTATTGTTTAGCCTCTCTGTTTGTATTTCTTACAGTTTTTTTTTTCCTGTAATTGATATCTAGTCTCATAGTGTTGTGGTCAGAAAAGATACTTGATACAATTTCATTTTTTAAAATTTACCAAGGCTTGATTTGTGACCATGATATGGTCTATCCTGGAGAATGTTCCATGAGCACTTGAGAAGAAAGTGTATTCTGTTGTTTTTGGATGGAATGTCTTATAAATATCAATTAAGTCCATCTTGTTTAATGTGTCATGTAAAGCTTGTGTTTCCTTATTTATTTTCATTTTGGATGATCTGTCAATTTGTGAAAGTGGGGTGTTAAAGTCCCCTAATATTATTGTGTTACCTTCGATTTCCCCTTTTATGGCTGTTAGCATTTGCCTTATGTATTGAGGTGCTCCTATGTTGGGTGCATAAATATTTACAATTGTTATATCTTCTTCTTGGTTTGATCCCTTGGTCATTCTGTAGTGACCTTCTTTCTCTCTGGTAATAGTCTTTATTTTAAAGTCTGTTTTGTCTGGTATGAGAATTGCTACTCCACCTTTTTTTTTTACTTCCATTTGCATGGAGTATCTTTTTCCATCCCCTCACTTTCAGTCTAGGTCTGAAGTGGGTCTCTTGTAGACAGCATATATATGGGTCCTGTTTCTGTATCCATTCAGCCAGTCTGTGTCTTTTGGTTGGAGCATTTAATCCATTTACATTTAAGGTAATTATTGATATGTATGTTCCCATTACAATTTCTTAATGTTTTGGATTTGTTATTTTAGGCCTTTTCCTTCTCTTGTGTTTCCTGCCTGGAGAAGTTCCTTTAGCATTTGTTGTAAAGCTGGTTTGGTGTTGCTGAATTCTCTTAACTTTGGCTTGTCTGTAAAGGTTTTAATTTCTCCATTGAATCTGAATGAGTTCCTTGCTGGGTAGAGTAGTCTTGGTTGTAGGTTTTTCCCTTTCATCACTTTTAATATGTCCTACCACACTCTTCTGGCTTTCAGAGATTCAGCTGAAAGATCAGCTGTTAACCTTATGGGGATTCCCTAGTATGTTATTTGTGGTCTTTCCCTTGCTGCTTTTAATATTTTTTCTTCGTATTTAATTTTTGATAGTTTAATTAATATGTATCTTGTCATGTTTCTCCTTGGATGTGTCCTGTATGGGACTCTCTGTGCCTCCTGGACTTGATTGACTATTTCCTTTCCCATATTAGGAAGTTTTCAACTATAATCTCATCAAGTATTTTCTCAGACCCTTTCTTTTTCTATTCGTCTTCTGGGACCCCTATAATTTGAATGTTGGTGCATTTAATGTTTTCCCAGAGGTCTCTGAGGCTGTCCTCAAATTTTTTCCTTCTTTTTTTTTATTCCGCTCTACAGTAGTTATTTCCACTATTTTATCTTCCATGTTACTTATCTGTTCTTCTGCCTCAGTTATTCTGCTATTGATTCCTTCTAGAGAATTTTTAATTTCCTTTATTATGTTGTTCATCATCATTTGTTTGCTTTTTAGTGCTTCTAGGTCCTTGTTAAACGTTTCTTGTATTTTCTCCATTCTATCTCCAAGATTTTGGATCATCTTTACTATCATTACTCTGAGTTCTTTTTCAGGTAGACTGCCTATTTCCTCTTTATTTGTTTGGTCTGCTGGGTTTTTACCTTGCAACTTCATCTGCTGCATATTTCTCTGTCTTCTCATTTTGTTTAACTTACCGTGTTTGGGGTCTCCTTTTCACAGGCTGCAGATTCATTATTCCCATTGTTTTCGGTGTCTGTCCCCAGTGGGTGAGGTTGATTCAGTGGGCTGTGTAGGCTTCCTGGTGGAGGGGTCTGGTGCTTGTGTTCTGATAGGTGGCGCTGGATCTTATCTTTCTGGTGGGCAGGGCCACGTCTGGATGTGTGTTTTAGGGTGTCTGTGAACTTAGTATGATTTTAGGCAGCCTCTCTGCTAATGGGTGGGGTTGTGTTCCTGTCTTGCTAGTTTATTTGCCTGGGGCATCCAGCACTGGAATGTTGCTGGCTGTTGGGTGGAGCTGGGTCTTTTCTCGTTGAGATAGAGATCTCTGGGAGAGCTCTCACTGATTGATATTTACTGGGGCCAGGAGGTATCTGGTGGCCCAGTGTCCTGTTCTGGCTCTCCCACATCAGAGGCTCAGGCCTGACACCAGGCCAGAGCACCAAGACCCTGCTAGCTACATGGTTTAGAAGAAAAGGGAGAAAAAAAAGAAAGTAATAATAATAATAAATTTTAAAAAGAAAAAATTTATTAAAATAAAAATATTTTTAAAATAAAGTTTTTTTAAGAATTGAGCAACCAAACCAATAAACAAATCCACAAATTATAACAAGCACTAAACACTAAAGTAGGATAGATATAAAAATCAGAAACAAATCAGTTGCAGACAGCAAACCCCAAGTCTACAGTTACTCCCAAAGTCCACTGCCACAATTTTGGGATGATTCTTTGTCTATTCAGGTATTCCACAGATACAGGGTACATCAAGTTGATTGTGGGGATTCAGTTTGCTGCTCCTGTGGCTGCAAGGAGAAATTTCCCTTTCTCTTCTTTGTTCACACAGCTCCTGTGGTGCAGCTTTGGTTATGGCCCACCCTCTGCATGTAGGCCACTCTCAGGGGCCTCTTCCCCACCCATACAGGAGGGGGTTAAAACAGTGGCTGATTAGGGCTCTCTTGCTCACTCAGTGTAGGGGGAAGGGAGGGGTATGGTAGTCAGAATTGGAATGCGGGGGGAGCCTGCAGTCGCAGAGGCTGGCATGACATTGCAACAGCCTGAGTCTCGCGTGTGTTCTCCCAGGGAACTTGTCCATGGATCATGGGACCCTGGTAGTGGCGTGCTGCACAAGCTCCTGGGAGGGTGTGGATAGTGACCTGTGCTTGCACACAGGATTCTTGGTGGCAGCAGCATCAGCATTAGCAGTTTATGCCTGTCTCTGGGGTCTGAGCTGATAGCCATGACTTGCGCCCATCTCTGGAGCTCGCTTAGGTGGTGCTCTGCCTTCTGTGGGCACACCAGGAAGGAATCCCCTCTCCTTGTGCACCCAAAACAAAGATTCTTGCCTCTCCAGCAGTTCCAGACTTTTTTCTGACTCCCTCCACGCTGGTTGTGGCGCACTAGCCCCCTTCATACTGTCTTCATGCAGTCAACCTCAGTCCTCTCCCTGGGGTCTGACCCCTGAAGCCCAAGCCTCAGCTGCCAGCTGCCACCCACCCTGGCAGGTGAGTAGACAAGCGTTTCAGGCTGGTGAGTGCTGGTTGGCACTGATCCTCTGTGTGGGGATCTCTCTGCTTTCCCCTCTGCACCCCTGTTGCTTCACTGTCCTCCGTGGCTCCAAAGCTTTCCCCCACCCCCCGTCTCCACCAGTGATGGGGCTTCCTAGTGTGTGGAAACCTTTCCTCCTTCACGGCTCCCTCCCACTGGTGCAGGTCCCGTCCCTATCCTTTTGTCTCTGTTTATTCTTTTTTCTTTGCCCTACCCAGGTATGTGGGGAGTTTCTTGCCTTTTGGGAGGTCTGAGGTCTTCTGCCAGTGTTCAGTAGGTGTTCTGTAGGAGTTGTTCCACGTGTAGATGTATTTTTGATGTATTTGTGGGGAGGAAGGTGATCTCCATGTCTTACTCCTCTGCCATCTTGAAGGTCCAGCTTAATTGTCTCTTTAGAGCTGGAGAATATTAGATATTGTTTCTTTACCAAATTTTCAAAGATTCTTTCATCTAAGGGGCCTAACTTATTGTTGTTCTCAAATAATTGTTTCCCACTCATCTACCTGTATAAACACTTACTGAATGACAGCATCCAGTATCCATTTTATTTCATTAATGTAAAGGAAATATATCATTTTGGAAAATTAAAATATATGCGATAACAGAATTGAACTGGTGGAAATTTTAATCAGAGTTACTCTTTTAGTTATTTAATTTCCCTCTACTCTGTGAAGTAAAAACTCTGATTTAGAAACTAACATTGAAGAATACATTTAAAACAAGCTCTTTACATTATCCAGACCCTGCTCTTAGTACTTTCATTTATCTTTCCTATGACCTATGTCAAATCACTTAACCTTGGGCTTCCCTGGTGGCGCAGTGGTTGAGAGTCCGCCTGCCGATGCAGGGGACACGGGTTCGTGCCCCAGTCCAGGAAGATCCCACATTCCACGGAACGGCCAGGCCCGTGAGCCATGGCCGCTGAGCCTGCGCATCTGGAGCCTGTGCTCCGCAACGGGAGAGGCCACAACAGTGAGAGGCCCACGTACCACACACACACAAAAAAAAAATCACTTAACCTTGAAATAGTGGAAGGTTGCTGTAATGTGTTTTCCTAACCAATTTCTTGAGCACACTGTGTAGTACTGATAAATGCTATTTGAGACAGAAATGCAGTAACATTATTTCAAAGAGCACTGAAAGAAAATCAGAAGCTTTGACTCCACATACGAGTTTACGTTTGTGAGAGAAATGAAGAAAAAGGACTAAATAACTAAAAACACAGTCTTTACAACTGTAAGGGCATTGGTAAAATAAAATGGTAAAAATTCCACAATAAAATGTATAGAACTTTAAAATGTATAAATTTAGTAAATATAAAATTATATGGTTAAACAACCATTGTCAGTATTTTTACAAGTGTTTCTGTCAAAATGCAGTTTTGCTCTATAATCACTATGTAAGTTCTCATCATTAGGCAGTTAATAAATAAGAATCCCAGAATATGTTAAAATGTATTACTGTATTGTTTTCCAAATGACCTGTATAAGTTTACTATTCCATTTTATCTATTGGCTTTTATGCTAAGGCTGTTTGGTTTTGTGTGTGTGTATGATTGACCTAGGGATTACAATAATCATCCTCGATTTTTCACAGTTTACTTAGAATTAATACTGTACAATATTATATAAAAACCTAGTAACTCTATAGGTCCATTAAGTAAGCCTCATACTGTACTTTCTGCTATAATTATCTTAATGTAATATACCTACATATATAAGAAACCCCACAAAAAATTATTATAATTCTTTTTAATATTTCTTTTTACTTTAAAGTAATGTTGAGAAAAATCATTGTCTTTTATATTCATCCAGACAGTTTCCATTTCTGATGATCTCCATTTCTTTCTGCAGACCTGAGATCTTCCTAGAATCTGGTAGCAACTCTCTAAACTTTGGTTTATCTAGGAATGTGTATTTTACCTTATATTTGAAGGGTATTTTTGTTGGATATAGACTTCTGGGGTTGACGGTTTTTTCTCTCTCCACTTGGAAGTGGTTGGTCCAATATCTTCTTGCCTCACTAATTTTTGACAAAAATTTATTGGTGATGTAAACTTATATTTCCCTCTATGTGTTATTATATTTTTCTCCATGTGTTTTCAGTATTTCTCTTTATCTTTGTGTCAGTTAAAAATTGTTTTATTTTTTGTGCCAGCTCATAGTTTACATTTAATCATACTGCTTTGAGTTTGCTGAACTTGAATCTGAAAATTTATAGCCTTCACCAAATTTTGGATGTTTTGTTCATTATTTTCTCAAATGTTTTTCCTGTTCTATTCTTTCTTTCCTCTTGTCTGAGACTTTGATTATACATATATGAGACCTTTATACATTTTTCCCAAACATTAATGAGACACTGCTTATTTTCATTTCAAAAATTGTTTTCTCTTTCTCTTCTTCAGAAGAGTTCACTTATATTCAAGTTCACTGGCTCTGTTCTGTTATCACCATTCTGAATAAATCAATCTAGTGAATTGTTTTTATCCCATATCTATTTTTTAAGTTTGGGAATTTTCATTTTTTTTTTTTATAGTTTACCTGCAGACTTTTTCTGTCTTTTCTATCACTGAAAGCATGTTTGTTTGTTTTTTTATGTTATTTAATATAGTGGTGAGTGCTATCTTAAAATTCATGTTTGCTAATTTTAACATCTGGTCATCTTGGGGGTCATTTCCTGTTAATTGTTTTTCTCTTGATAACCTGTAATATTTTCCCTTTTATGTTATATTGAGTAGTTTTGGTTTTATCCTGGATTTTGCAAAAGTTATATTGTGGACACTCTAGATTCAGCAATATTCTGAAAGTTACTGATTCAGTTACTAAGCAGAAATCAACAGGGTTGCAATCAAACTGCCAACTCTGTCTCTTGGGTGGCAACGCAAACTTTTGTTCAGATCTTTTAAGTGTAGCTAGATTGATGCAGGTATATGTGATCATGGTAGAGCCCAAGGATTCAGGCAGAACTTGCACACAGAATTTAGGATTCCCACTGACTTGGAGGACTTTCGGCTAATGTTTCAGTGGCTGTAGTTGCCTTGAATTCTGATCTTTGGTTCCTCAACCAAGAAAGACAGAAGGAGTGTGTGTGTGTGTGTGTGTGTGTGTGTGTGTGTGTGTGTTTGAGTTTAAGCCATCCCCCATGTTAGCATCTTGGACCTACCTTAAGGTAAAAATCATGAAAATAAAGATATTCAAACCAAATCAAGCTTGTACCAAATGTCGCCATCAAAGTCTGCCTATTTTTGTTTAGTTTTTAGTGCCTTCAGAATATTATTTATTTTGTCCAGAGTTTGTAGTTACATTCTGTAGGCAAGTTGGGTTTGGTAGAATCTGATTATGTTATTTGTATTAATCTCTGTATTAATCTGTATTAATGTTCCCTGTTAAAATGCACTTTTAAACCACTGACAACTTTTTGAATCATGTGGGGTTTATTTTGAAACTTTATAATTTTGGTTGGTAAAAATGCTGTCTAATGTCTACTTTCTACTTTTTAGTTAATTCAGTTACAAATATTTCTATGTATTTACTCACTGGCTTAATGTACTCTTCTGAACACTCTTCTTATTCTTTGGTATTGATTTGTTGTTCTTGTTTTTTAAAAAATTTTTAAAAAAGCTTTTGAATGACTTCCCTTTATTATAATTATAAGATATGTGTATAAATATATATATTTATTATAAGATATATATTATACACACACACACTTTTTCTTTAACAGTAATTTAACTTATTTATACATAGCTTTACACTGTGTATTTTAGATATTATAGTCTTAAATACAATTTACTATTTAATCTATAATGTCCTCTTTTTCATTTTGTTTCATTTTCAGAAGTAAATTTAGTTTTTAATTATTTGCTCTTCCAGATAAAACTCACAATTAGTTATTTTCAAATCCCAGAATGAATTCCACTATAATAATGATTGAAATACTCTGCAAATATAAAATTTATTTGAAAGAATTGGCAACCTTATTGCTTATTTCTTTAGTTATTTAACTCGTCTTCTGCTTGGATTTACTTTTTTAAATTTTATGAGAAACATTTCTTATGGAAGTCACATATTTATTTACAGTGAATAGGATTTCTTTTTCAATACTGTTTTGAAAGTAGTTATTACTATTTTGTAAGAAGTTTAATAAATTCTATGTTAAAACATTTTAATTTATTGTTGTAAAATGTTTCTTGATACCCACTTTATATCTGGCATAGTAAATGCTTATGAAATATTTTGTTTCTAGTATATCTCTCTCAGTTAACCATAGTAGAAATAAATCTGATATCCTGTTCATGTACCTGTTTTTAGAAGTAATAAATTGTGGGTAACAGAAATAGCTGTCTAAAGAGGAATACTTGATCTAATCTAAGCCAATCAGATACTCTTCAGGGAATATAAATTAAGTCATAGAAACTGATCAGTTACTTTTGATGGCCCCTGAAGCAGAAAGGTCATAGCATGGTTTTTGAAGAGTGGAATGACCTATTCTGGGGAGTGGAGGAGGGGAAGAACCAGGACACAGAAGTAGATTCAAGTCCAAGCAGATTTCTCTTTCTATAATTTAGGAATACTCACTAGACTTAATCTCTTAGACCCTCTGGCACCCACATAATAAATTTCTCTTACTCTCGACTATTTAAATAGGTCTTTTTTCTTTCAAATAATTCTGTCTGGTTAAAAACTGGTTTGACAAAAAAATGTATTTATTTTATATAACGGTTTAAGAATGTGCTATACTGGGAAATAATCTGAATATTTTCATCTGGAGTTATAAAGAGCTTACAAATTGCATTATGTATTTTTCCAGTTTTATTGAGAAATAATTGACATATTTCACTGTTTAAGGCATGCACCATGATGGTTTGATTTACATATATTGTGAAATGATTACCACAATAGGTTCAGCGAGCATCCACCTTATTATATAGATACAATAAAAAGTAAGAAATAATAAAAGGAAAACAAATTTTTCCTTGTGATGAGAGCTCTTAAGGTTTATTCTTTTAACAACTTTCCTATATATTATACAGCAGTATTAGGTATTAGTTACCATGTAGTATTAGTATTAGTTATCATGTTGCACATTACATCCCTAGTACTTTTTTATCTTACAACTGGAAGTTTTTACGTTTTGACCACCTTCGTACAATTCCCCCACCCCCACCCTCTGCCTCTGATAACCACAAGTCTGATCTCTTTTTCTATGACTATCTTTCTATATATATGTAGATAGATAGATAGATAGATAGATATACCACAACTTCTTTATCCATTCATAGATTGATAGACACTTAGGCTGTTTCCATTTCTTGGCTATTGTGAATAAAGCTGCTATGAACATGGGTGTGCAGCTATATTATTGAGTTAGTATTCTTGTTTCTTTTGGATATATTCCCAGAAATGGAATTGCTGAATCATATGAAGATCCTTCATACTGTTTTCTATAGTGGCTGTATCAATTTACAAAAATTGCATTTTGTTTGGCATTGAAAATCAATATAAAAAAATGGATAACTTAGTACATAATTTAGAGAAAAATAGTTATTTAAATAGTTAAAGTAGTTATTTAAATAGTTAAATTAGTTATTTAAATATCCTACACAGATTTATAAAAGGTAGGCAAAGCTAGGAAGATATATTAAAGACATAAAATAAAGTAAAATATATTATTTCCTTTAGAGTTGGAAGAATTACAAATATTACAAAATAACGAAAATCACAATGAAAAAACAATAGCTTTGACAATGTAAAAGAGTAAATTGTTATTCTTTGCTGTATTTTATTGAATGGTTATTTTCCTAAGCATCAAATAGAGCAATGAAGGAGATGGATGCAGATCCTGATTTCTTGAGATCTACTATTTAGAAAGGAGATGGATATGAGAAAATATTTCTAATGTTATAAGTCCTTAGAAAGGAGAAACAGAGGCTTCCATGGAGACATATAGTATATGGAACATAATATGGGAAAGGCTTCCCTGAAGAAATGACACTTTAGATACTTTAGGATAAATACACAAAATGGGTATACAGGAAAATATTTAATTTACATTTGTTTTCCTGTTGTCCTTTATCAATATGTGTTTTTAATGTTTTGCAATCCACACTAAACAGTAGTGCAATAAAACACATAAACAATATATAGTTAAATATACATACATTTGAAAGGTGTTTGCTTGGATCAGTTATTTATTGCCACAAAAATGCCACATTTTTTTTTTTTTTTTTGTAAAAACACAGTATCTTCATGGAGTATAGCAATTATCACTTAGTTTGTTTATGAGTCTTTGGGACACATGGGTGATTTTGCTGATCTGAGCTGGATTCAGCAAAGCTCACTCTGTGTCTGTGTTTACCTGAAGGTCAACTAGGCAGCTCAGATGATCTTAGCTGGTTTCTCTGTCTGTATTTCTGAGTATTGAGCTGGAAGCCAGGGCTGACTTGGCCCAGTCTATGTCTTATGCTCTCTAGTAGCCTAACTTCAGCATCTCCCACAGTGAAGGCAAAAGACAAAAAGACAGGAGCATTTTGCAAGCCTTCTTGAAGGGAGGCTAAACTCAGCATTGGCACAACATTGCTTCTAGTTACACTGCCCAAAGTGAATTACAAGGACAACCTATAATTCAGTACTAAGGAAATAGACACTACCTGTTGATTTAACGAGTTGCAAAGTCATACTATAGAAGGGAAGCAGTTTTGGTAATCACTTTATCATAACGCTCACAATGTTTGTTTTTCTGACATAATAGAAATTTATCTAAAATTTAATTTGGAGACTGTCAGGTGGAAGCAACTATAGGGAGGATTGTGGTTATATGTAGAGGAGAAAACATGTTCATTTCTATAGATGTAAGAGACATTAAAGAGACAGTGGAGAATAAAATGTCTATTTTCTGGAACTACAAAAAGACTTATAAGAAAAATTTAAAAAGCAAAGAGAAAACTGAAAAAGAGAAAATGTCTGCAAAAATAGTGAAAAAAATTACCACTAAGCCTAACATGTAAAACTTTAATATCAAGTATTTATGAAAATTCAGAAACACCATTTAAAAATTGAGCAGAAGAAGCAAAAAAACCCAGAAAATAAATAACAAATATGAAAAGTTATAAAAATTCTCAAAAACATTTTAGCAATATCACAGTGCTTCAGCAAAATATTCTTATTAGATGTTTCAATTTACACAAACTTTCTGATATGGAACTTTGAAAATCAATTGTTAATTGCCATAAGATATCATACATTAGGCTTAATAATCACCTGTCTTGTTATCCATCCGCAAAATAGATGTTCAATAGAATAATTGTAAAGTAGGGAGAGGAATGAAGAAAGAGAGAAAAGGGTGAATATTCAGCTCATGGTATGGGGATTCTTGCCAATTTTGCATCACCTCTACCTAATTTAGCTTTGCTAAGACTTCTCAAGACATCAGAAATCTGTTTTCATATTGGGCTTCACCTTTATCCTATGAATAGCGAGAGGTTGCATATGGTGATCATACGGGTAATCATCTAGGGAATGTATCTACATATTTTTTGTCATGATTGTTCTGTCAGTTGTTTTTAGGTGAACAGTCAGGGAAAAGTTTTGTTTAAGAAAAAAACTAATACAAACCACTTCTTATTCATATAGTTTTACCTAATTCAACTTAATTAACAATGAAAATCATAAACAGATATTTACATAGGAAATATCAGTAGAAATAAAGGCTTACATATCTATACAATAAGGAAATTCATGTTTTTAATGACAAATATAAGTAATCAAAAACCAAAATCTGATTCTGTCACCAAGGTTTAACCATGACTTGTATTGTTTCCTTCCATGTTGCCATCAATGTTGACATGTACCATCCTCAGAAGCATCATCCTTACTGAAGGAATGTGACAAAAACTAGTCTGAGTTGTGTAGGGAGGAGAATTGTAGCAATTTCCCCTTGACCTCTGTATAAGGTATTGTGAAAAAAAATTAGATTCAAACACTGTGGCTCTTGATAGAAATGGTGAACATAAAGAAGCCTTACCTCCACCAGGCCCCTATGAACCATGTGGCATCAAAAACATTTTGCCCTTTAACTCTGAAGATCCAGAAGGAGCATAATCAGCATCTGAAATTGTTAGGACTAAACTCTAAATATATCATTGTCAGAGTATATTCAATGGAAATTGTATATAGTTTTAAAACATTGAAAAAGAGAGCAGTGCTTGCTTTTCTTCCAGCTGTGCTAAGTGAAAGAGTGATTTCTTCATTCTCATTTCCATAACCAAATTTGTAGAAGCTTAGTTTCACTGCTTAAAACTCTTTCCTGCGTACTTTAAGATTTTGAATCTAAATATTAATTATACTGAACAAAGGTGGCTTCTGGTAGAGTAATTTTCACTTTTCCAATTACTCGCATTCTCTTCTCTTCTAGTCTTCTTTCCCCAGAATTAAGAAATTTCATCTGATTTCAGGGTTCTTCCCCCACATTGAAGTGAATCACACCTCCATAGAGAATTAGTGTGCAGCCAATATGTCACCTCAGTGTTTGCAATTCCAACAGTGCAGCCACAGCCTTTGAAATCAAAAGTTGTTACTAAAAGGCAGGAATTGCCATCAACCCTGTGACCAGTCATCAACTTTGACTTTCACTCCTACAGCTTATTTGATACTATGAGATTTGTCACAATTTCCTTTTTCTACCTCATGTAACATCTCACAACTTTTTTTTTGCCACCTGTAGGGTAAGAGTTAATAACAGAGATTTCCTTTAATTTGCAATCTTCTGTCATTATATCTTTAAAAAAGTATTTGAATTTTGAACAATTTGCTTTATCTCTTGTTTTTAACACTGATTAAGGCCCCCATTTTATTTTTATTTTTATTCTCCTTTGAACACTTCTGTCAGATTCTGAGGAGGAGAAGGGGGAGTTAAAGCTTGCTCTTTCGTATATTGCCATTCTTGACCTGAAACAAGACTGACAGATATTTCTCCAGCAAAGATGGGTTAATTCCAGATCAGCAGAGAATTGCACTATGGGGTCTACAACCATGTTGAGCCATATACAAGTCCCTGCAAGTCAAGGGTAGGAGCACTCTTTTCTAGAGAGGAAAAGGAATTTGGGAGGGCTGTAGTAAACAAAGAGTCCATGGTTTTTCATTGACTGAGTCCCTGCCAGGAAAGAAGTGAAGTCTTTCTTCTTCCTATTGGGCTCTGCTGTCATAAGGGGGCCATGAGAGCTCCCCCTTTTGGTCTCCCAATTCTATTTAATTAAAGTTTCTCTTTATTAATTTTTTATACTCTCTTGCTTGAAATCTTCCAGGCTCATAAGTTTACTCATAAATGCCTAAATAAAAGCTATAGATCACTTTTAACTTTGGGCTATTGAAGATTTCCTTGAGACAATTATTCTTCTAATTATGAAGCTTAAGATAATTTTCTTTGGAAGAACTAAAGCTAACCCTGGGGGAAGGGGGAGGGAAATCATGCTAAGTGAGTTCCTGAAGTAAACATAATTCTTATGGGAATTAGGTTCTATTGTTGTTGTTTGTATAAATAAATAAATACTATGATCACTATGTTGGCTGGCCTTCCTCACCGTGTGTTTGGGAGAACCAAATGTGGAGTGCTTTCCCTGACCTCCTCCATCTCAAGAGAATAGGAACCAAGGTTTTGATGGAGAAGCCAAGGAAGCTGCCAGCTGGTTCCTACAATGAATTTACAAGTTCCACAGGCAAAATTATCAGTGCTTAACGGGAAGAAGAAAAACTAGACATGCAATTCTCTGCCTTTCAGCAGGAATCACTCTATCACTTCTGTCTGGCAGTAGAGGTCTCATGAGCCAGCCCCTCTCAGTAATTCTGTGTGGCCCTCAGGAAGGGCTGAGTGCTGGGCTGTGGAGGGGGTGAGGGTGGAACAGCATCGCTGGGGGAGAGGGGGAGAGAAGGTGGTAGGAACTCAGCTGGGGAGGAGGTGGGTCGTTCATGTGCCTCCCTGCCTAAGGAAGGTGGGATATTGAGTGCCAGAATTAATTTCTGTTCACTGGGGGAGGCCAGCAGACCCAGGAGATTGATGAGCCACCCAAGTTGACTTGGGCGACAGTACCTTCCCAGGGGTCTGGACATCAGGCAGAACAGGACATTGGTCTTACTTTCTCCACAGGCTCAGCGAGACCTGGGTTGGGATGCGGGAACTGGCTACCTGCTCTGTGATGCTGTCATGGGAGGGCCACAAAGGGAAGGTGCTCCAGACAGTGTGAACCATAGAAGCAGGTAGATGGTAATGTCCAGGGAGGGGATGAAGCCAAAGAAGGCAGCAAGGGCAGACTTGCTGTGGAGGCAAGGGTTTGGCCTTCTGGATCACCACGTGATGGGGAGTCATGGCTGGAGAGAGTCGGATCGGTGGGGTTAAATTAAGATCTGAAGATGTGTTTAAGGGATGAGTATTCAGATGGAAAATGGAGACCAGCAAAGGGCAGAGTGGTGGTCTAAGAAGGGGCAGCTCTGGGTCAGTCACCAGGTAGTCTGGGCAGAGTGAGAACAGGCCACAGTTACTAGTGAACCAACCAACCACAGACCACAGAGAGGAAGGATACAGAGCAACTCTCAGACTCCCAGGCTGAGGATTTCAAATTTGACATCCTTTTGGATACACACCAAGTTACCATTTTCATGTTTTACTGCCACTTTGTGTAATAAAATTGGAAAGTGTTGACCAAAAAAATGTTATATCTTACACCGCACCTTTAATAATGATTGCTCATTGATACTTGGATTTGCCTATATGTTACATTTATTTGATATTTCAATAATCTTATTTCTATTTTAGCATATAAGCCTTTGCTTTGTAGGGCTCTGATTTACATAAGTTTTATTTACCACAGTTTATTTAAATAATACCAATTTCCAAATACTTCAAATTAAATAACTTGGATATATCAACAGTGAATAATTGGATAAAGTACAAACTTGCTGCTAGCTCCTCTTTCCATACATCACTACGTAAATGACAGATGCACATCATGATCAGTGACCAATCTCATCACTTCCTTCAGAGTCTGTCAGGAATTGGTCTCTGCATCTGTAATTCAGGTCCCATAAAAGCAGAAAAGCATGCAGTTGCATTTCTACCTTGTCTCCCATGGATAAACGCAAGTGAAATTTTACAAAAATGGACAAACAACAGAAGGAAAGAGAAAGTTACAGAAAAGAAATGAAAAGTGGTAACAGTGGAGGTAAAAATGGATGTGATTAGGATGACTGATCATGGAAATGTCGATGCTGCCCTCTTTGGGAGACTTAAGATATGCAGCGAGAGGAATATAGTGAAGGTAACTTAGCAGCATAACTGAAGAAGGTGGTTGTGATAAATTGGCAGTCTGGGATTAACATGTATACTCTACATAGATAGGTAACCAACAAGGACCTACCGTATAGCACAGGGAACTATACTCAATATTTTTTAATAATCTATAAGGGAAAAGAATCTGAAAAAAGAATATATATATATGTGTGTATATATATATACATATACATATATATATAACTGAATCACTTTGCTGTACAATGGAAACTAACACAACATTGTAAATCAACTATACTTCAATAAAATATTTTTTAAAAGAAATATCCCAGAGTAAAACTGGACAGGGACATGTAAAAGTATGAGATTAGATCACTCCCTAACACCATACACAAAAATAAGCTCAAAATGGATTAAAGACCTAAATGTAAGGCCAGACACTATCAAACTCTTAGAGGAAAACATAGGCAGAACACTCTATGACATAAATCACAGCAAGATCCTTTTTGACCCAGCTCCTAGAGAAATGGAAATAAAGACAAAAATAAACAAATGGGACCTAATGAAACTTAAAAGCTTTTGCACAGCAAAGGAAACCATAAACAAGACCAAAAAACAACCCTCAGAATGGGAGAAAATATTTGCAAATGAAGCAACTGACAAAGGATTAATCTCCAAAATTTATAAGCAGCTCATGCAGCTCAATAACAAAAAAACAAACAACCCAATCCAAAAATGGGCAGAAGACCTAAATAGACATTTCGCCACAGAAGATATACAGACTGCCAACAAACACATGAAAGGATGCTCAACATCTTTACTCATTAGGGAAATGCAAATCAAAACTACAATGAGATATCATCTCACACCAGTCAGAATGGCCATCATCAAAAAATCTAGAAACAATAAATGCTGGAGAGGGTGTGGAAAAAAGGGAACACTCTTGCACTGCTGGTGGGAATGTGAATTGGTACAGCCACTATGGAGAATGGTATGGAGGTTCCTTAAAAAACTACAAATAGAACTACCATATGACCCAGCAATCCCACTACTGGGCATATACCCTGAGAAAACCATAATTCAAAAAGAGACATGTACCAAAATGTTCATAGCAGCCCTATTTACAATAGCCTGGAGATGGAAACAACCTAAGTGTCCATCATCGGATGAATGGGTAAAGAAGATGTGGCACATATATACAATGGAATATTACTCAGCCATAAAGAGAAATGAAATTGAGCTATTTGTAATGAGGTGGATGGACCTAGAGTCTGTCATACAGAGTGAAGCAAGTCAGAAAGAGAAAGACAAATACTGTATGCTGACACATATATATGGAATTTAAGGGAAAAAAACGTCATGAAGAACATAGTGGTAAGACAGGAATAAAGACACAGACCTACCAGAGAATGGACTTGAGGATATGGGGAGGGGGAAGGGTAAGCTGTGACAAAGTGAAAGAGCGGCATGGACATATATACACTACCAAACGTAAGGTAGATAGCTAGTGGGAAGCAGCCGCATAGCACAGGGAGATCAGCTCAGTGCTTTGTGACTGCCTGGAGGGGTGGGATAGGGAGGGTGGGAGGGAGACGCAAAAGGGAGGGGATATGGGAACATATGTATATGTATAACTGATTAAATTTGTTATAAAGCAAAAAAAAATTAAATTAAATTAAATTAAATTAAATTAAAAAAAAGAAATATCCCAGAGTAAGTAATATTGGAAAATAAATTTCATGTTAATAGAACTATTGGAGGTGCTTAACAACATTGAAAGTACAGAGCATAAAATATGGAAAGTTGACCCAAACTTAGAAGGAAAATGACAATTCTCCAAGGCATAGAAAAATTATTTTATATCACCAGTTATAAAAGGAGCTGGAGAAGGAGGCACTATTCAAAGTACTTTTCATGAGTTTTCTTTACAAAGAATGTAAAACACTTTGATTGTTAATGTTTCAAATGTTTTAATACAGTGTATAATAACTAAATATTAGTTTTACTATTTTTTCATTCACCTATAAATATATAACCAACAAAAAGAGAGTTTTTAATATTTTGACAAAAGTTTTTAAAGGTCATGGAACCATCATAATTTTTCCCATTGAGTTTTAAGATAGCTTTGCTTGGTTTTAGCTCACACCATCAATTTTACAATCCCAAGTGAGGACTGTCTGTATGTTAAATGACATGAGAGAAACTACTCATCTATTCAATTCAATTAACTCAGAAACACAGTAATAAAATAAATAAGAACAAAAAACACCACTTCATTTATATTTATTATTTATCATAGTGCTCACAGTTTTGTTTTGTTTTTTCAATCTCCAGATTGTTCGCTTCTTCTTCCTTAGAAGAGCAGACCCACTTCTCCTGATTTCTGTTTGTATTATATCAGAATACCGAGAAGGCTCAGGACATGCCATATTTTTTTTCATTAATACCCAGAATATTTCCCCCACTTCACCATAATAGCAATAATAGCCTCACTTTCTCTGTGGCCTTTCTGAATTGACCTTCCTTCCCGTCAAATGATTTGCTACTCGGTTCTCCTTCTATAGGAATGATTTTCTACCTCTATTATAGCATGTTGTTTAATAAAGTCAGATTTTAAGTCATGTTCTGAGCTCCTTAGGCTCTTCTTCCTCTTCTCACTCATCTGCATTCCCCTAGTACATAACACAGTGGTGATTCTAATAATACCTAATGTCTAAAAATTCAGTATATTATGTTTTTCTTAATAAAATATTTTAATTTGGGCTATTTTTATACTGCAAAAACCTCCACATCTTTTAAACTTTTGTGGAGCATAATTGGATTGTATTTTTATTGATATGTAACTTTCTGTTGCTGCTACTTTTATAGGTCCTTTTTCATATTGTTAATGACAGAAAAAGGAGAGGCCTGTACATGCATCTACATTCTTTGGGAAAATGTCAGGAAAACCAGATTGAAGCTATTGACTAATTTAAGAGACACATGTATGAATAAGTGAATTAGTAAATTTATACCTGTGTAAAATCTACTGATTTCATAATTGCTTAAGATTTCACATATATAGTATGCTGGACAATAATTGGTATGTGATTTAAATTTACTGTGTCATTTGAATACATTGTTTGCACATTTGCATACAAGAAATTCTAAATTATCACTGGAAGAGTTAACCACTCCTTGCTCATAAAATATCTTTCCCCAAAATACATTTGTATCTTCTATTAAATAGTCACAAGCAATTTATGACAAAATGAACATGTGCACTTAAGTATTAAATATGGTTATGAGTTTCTGAGAATATGCCAGATTGATAATATTTACAGGTAAAACAAAAGGAATATTTTTTAAACATACAGGTAAGAAGAAGGCAAATATTTTACTGATTAAGTGAAATTCTGCAGTGAATGAACACTCCCTAAAAAGTGAAGGACATTTCAAAAGAAAATATATAGAGCATTAAGCTTAAAGTTGAAAATGACAGTATTCAATTTTCTAAACTGACTCAAGTAAATTATATTAAGATTATGAATTACTTATTTTATTGTTCCCTGAGATTATAAGTATATTGCAAATGTCACTCTTGATGCCAAGACCTGTATTCCATTTATATATTTATTGAGAAGAGTATGGAGTGTGAGACAATATAATATGTCAAAATAGTTGAGATAATGATAGAATTTTACCAAAATATACTTACATCAGTTTTCGGTGACTTCTATAACAAATTACCCCAAGGTAGTGCTTAAATCAACAGAAATTTATTATCTTATAATTCCAGAAGCCAAAAGTACAAAAATAGTTTGACTGGATCAAAATTAAGTTGTTTTCTGCAGTGCTATGCTACTTCTGCAGGCTCTAGGGAGAATTCCTTTTTTGCCTCTTCCAGCTGCTGGCATTCCTTGGCTTGTGGTCATATTACAACAATCTCTCCCTTCATGGATACATCACCTTGTCTTCTTCTGTCTATAATCTCCCTCTGTGTTTCTCTTTTAAAGACATTGTGATTACATTTAGTGCCCAAGTAATGAAGAGAGACATCAAATAGCCTGGGGATTCGTGGACTTTTGAATCACCCTTGAAGTTGTTCAATCATGAGCAACAACGTGTATTTTGTGAGGCAAATTATGTGTTTCTGTGTGTGTGCAGGTACATGTGTGCATGTGAGTGGCATGTGTGTTTTAATGAAGAAACAGGAGAGGACTTTCAGACATACCAGAGTTTAATCAAATTGCCTTTTTCATGTAACTGTTTTGATGAATTGTAGGACTAAACACTATCAACTTCTGTAAACATTTGATCTTATGATGTCACCATCATGATGTCTGGTCTTAGAGTGTTAAGGACAAGAAAAGTATGTATTGTTTTTTGAACTCTATTTTCATTTAATGGATTCTCTTTCTTTCACATTGTTGTTTTTTTTCTCAATGTTCAGCTTTATTGGAGGATAGATGGCTTATAGAAACAATATTTTTTAAAAATTTATTGAGGTATAGTTGATATACAATATTATATTAGTTTCAGATGTACAGCATAGTTATTCAAAATTTTTATAGATTACACTCCATTTAATGTTACTATTAAATATTGGCTATATTCCCTATGCTGGATAATAACTCCTTGTAGCTTATTTGTTTTATCATAGTAGTTTGTACCTCTTAATTCCCTACCCCCTCTTATCCCCCACTCCCACCACTGGTAATCACTAGTTTGTTCTGTATGTCTGTGAGTCTCTTTCTGTTTTGTTATATTTATATTCATTTGTTTTATTTTTTAGATTCCATGTATGAGTGATAACATACAGTATTTGTCTTTCTCCATCTCGCTTATTTCACAAAGCATAATATATTTTTCCAAAGAAGACCTACAGATGGCCAGGAGTCACATGAAAAAATGCTCAACATCACTAATCATCAGAAAAGCAAATCAAAACTACAATGATATATCATCTCACACTTGTCAGAATGGCTGTCATCAAAAAGACCACAAATAACAAATTTTAGTGAGGATGTAGAGAAAAGGGAAAAGCTGTACACTGTTAGTGGAAACATAAATTGGGGCAGCCACTGTGGAAAACAGTATGGAGGTTCCTCAAAAAACTAAAAATATAGCTACCATATGATCCAGAAGTTTCACTCCTGGGGATATATCTAAAAAAGAACAAAAACAAAAGCACCAATTGGAAAAGATACCCACACCCCACTATTTATAGCAGCATTATTTACAATACCCAAGATATGAAAGTGTTCAACAGATGAATCAATAAAGATGTGGTATGGGGACTTCCCTGCGGTCCAGTGGTTAAGACTTCGCCTTCCAATGCAGGGGGTGCGGGTTCTATCCCTGGTCGGGGAGCTAAGATCCCACATGCCTCACAGCCAAAAAACCAAAACATAAAACAGGAGCAATATTGTAACAAATTCAATAAAGACTTTAAAAATGATTCACATCAAAAAAAAAAAACTTAAAAATGAAATGATGTGGTATGTATATACAATGAAATACTACTCAGCAATAAAAAAGAAGGAAATTTTGCCATTGGCAACAGCATGAACAGATCTTTCACATTGTTTTAAAGTCATTTATTCACTAAAAAATTTTCCTTGATATGAATTTTTAATCAAATATTTAACCAGTTTGATATTTTCAAACATCATCTATCACATCTTGTAACATCATGATAATAAGAATTTGTATTGTCTACATATTTAACAAATTCCCATGATCAATTCTGAGTAATATCTCTTATCAATATCTCATTCTTTACTTTTTATATGTTTTAATTCATTATTATTTTATATACTATTTTTTGTTTTTATTATTTTAATGTCTTTTATTATGAATGAGTGTAAAGTAGGGAGTGTTTCATACTTTTTAAAACTTAAGCATCATTTCTCAGTTGTATTTCAAGGAATACTTCTCTATATGGTACTTTTTATGAAAAAACTATTACCAAATAATTGTTGTCTAATTCATCCTTCCTTTAATATCCCAAAGTATGTTGCATGCTGTAGACTCTGGCAAATCTTGCAGCAATTTTAATAAAATCTATTTGCTGAACTTTCTAGAACATGATGAAGAGTATTACCTTAAATATTCCTCTTCTTTTTCATATTCCTGTTCTTCTTTTTCCCCTTCTTCTCTTCCTATATAACATATGATCTCTTAGAACAATCTTTTATATTCTCCAGTTTGGGGAGTGCCCAATTAGAGAACAGCTTTCTCCTATTAATATGTTTTATATTCCATTTCTTAAAAGCTCTTCACTAAATGATTCTTCCTAACACTGGTATTTGTATGGTATCACTGTACTAGGCAAAAGCACATGAGATAATCTTATTCTAAAAGCATGTGTTTTCCCAATTTTGTCATTGAGGCTATAAAGTAAATTGAAATGTGAGTCATTTACTCTGGAATGTCTTTTATATGTCTAAATCATTATAATTATTAAGAAATAAATGATTTCCCAAACTGAAAAATTGTAAAATATTGTCACCAATAAAAAACTAGAGATGATATGATTCACAGCTTTCATTTAACACTGGGAAAATAGACCCAGAGAATTTAATTATATTACCTAAAGTCATTCTAAGACTGGTAACCAAATTTTCTAGCTCTGAAATTGAGTGTGTTGTTTTTCCCCAGATGATGCTATTGAACTATTGATGTATTGTATGTTCACATTTTTGAAAATGATGACAACTCGATCACTATTGTTTATATATAATTTAAAAATTACTCTTTGATTTTTTTATTTTTAAAATCCATCCAGAGATTGGTGGGTTGAATTATTCCAATTTTAGAAAATTACAAAGTGAACATAACATTGACCTTTTTATACCTAGAATATTCACCTACAAATTTCAAATTGGAATCACTAGCTTTAAGTTCCAAATTGCCAAGGTAAATTACATGTTCAAATTAGAAGATACTTTGAGGGAAGCATATAAACTATATTACAATTGAAGGTTATAGCAGAAATCTATTTGCCTGCACACAGGAAAAGAATCTTACAGTGGAAAATGTCCTTTCTTTAATTATTATTAAAATTTAAGAAGACATTTTTTCAAAAGATAGCTAGCCTAATATATGTATCTTATACCTAATTTGTGAAGTTGTACATAATAAGTTGGAAAATATCAATCTCTTCTAAGAAATTCTTCTATTCAACCATAAATATAAATAAATTTAATGCACTTGAAGTAATCTTATGATATTTTGGTTTATATTTTGTGTTAAAATAGCAATTTTATGCTATTAAAAATAGGCACACTTATAAGATTTTTTTTTTTTTTTTTTTTTTTTTTTTTTTTTGCTGTACGCGGGCCTCCCACTGCTGTGGCCTCTCCTGCTGCGGAGCACAGACTCCAGACGCGCAGGCCCAGTGGCTATGGCTCACGGGCCCAGCCGCTCCGCGGCATGTGGGATCCCCCCAGACCGGGGCACGAACCCATGTCCCCCGCATCGGCAGGCGGACTCCCAACCACTGCGCAACCAGGGAAGCCCATAAGATTCATTTTTAACCTTACATTCTGTGTTATAGTTTTTCATAGTCTTTTTTAGAAGTCAAAAATTTTCTATTTTTAAATAGTATGTAATTCAAGTCCATATCTATTGGTACACAAGTTGCAATAAAATAAATTTTAAAACATGAGGATAAATTGGCTTTGAGGGAAGTAATCAAATAGTAATATATTTTTCTCATAAATCACTTGGAGTTTCACATTTACAGGAAAAAAAAATTCTAAAATGTCATAGACATGTATTTACCTCCAGGCACCCAATGTAATAAAATGAATCTATTTCCATTTGTTCTGTGACAGGAGAAAAGTAGTCAGCCAACCACAGAGAACATGTTTTGGAAGATGTTTTGATTTGTGGGCTCTTTCAGATTGATAATGAATATGAGGTTTTATTCACTTCCATCTCAAGTTTACTTGGAAAACAATACCATAAACATCTATGTTGTGATTGGAATGCAAGATTATGTGTTGTCACTTAGATTTGTAATAGCCTAACAACTTGTTTTACAGATGAACAAAAGACTTAAATGTCATCTTCCTTTTTAAAAAGAAGATTTATAAGTTATTAAATTACTACACTGTGAATGGTTTACAATAGTAATTTGATTAAGCTGGAGAACAGATAAAACATGTTAATATGAGGTTGATGTTTGACATAATTTATTTTAGCCTGAATTATTTTCATTCTACCTATCACCATAATACACATTTCTTATCTTCCCAAATGAGTCAAGAATCATGAGGTCACTGCTTATGAAAACACTGTATATAAATCATTTTAATTACTTGTGAATAAATTTATTACTAGGGAACACAAAGTATCACATATGAAAATTTATAGAATGTGAACAGTTGAAATTGTCATTAAAGAAACCTCTTTGGGCTTCCCTGGTGGCGCAGTGGTTGAGAGTCCGCCTGCCAATGCAGGGGACACGGGTTCATGCCCTGGTCCGGGAGGATCCCACATGCCGCGGAGCGGCTGGGCCCGTGAGCCATGGCCGCTGAGCCTGCGCGTCCGGAGCCTGTGCTCCACAACGGGAGAGGCCATAGCAGTGAGAGGCCCGCATACCGCAAAAAAAAAAAAAAAAGAAACCTCTTTACATATATCACACAAAAATTTACATTAGAAAGAGCAACCTGTTATACTCTTTCTAATGTCTATAAGACAATGTTTTATGTTATGTGATTATCTTATTATATTTGATATTTTATATTCAATATGAACTCTAAAAAAAGAATTCTATCCTATTTCAGTTTTCAAGCTATGAATAATTTTACAATTATTATTGATTAATAGCTATATTGTGTGAGTGTATATGAAGGGGGGGAGGAGTGGAGAGAAAGAAGAGCCAGTGTAAGATTTTATTAGTATTCAATAGCACTCGGAATGTTATTTCATTTTATGCAAAGTCTGAAAAGTCACAAACATTTCATGAGTTGAGGTTATTTAATTAAAAATGATCTTTATAAGCTAGCAAGAAACTATTCCAACTATCACTCTGCACTTTTTCTTCATTTTGGTTACTGACAAGGGTCCAAAGAAAAGGAGCAATGTGGTGGGCAAGGGTGAATTACATACTAAGACACATGCCCCTAAGAATTGAATCATTATTAATAGTTCTACAAATCAAAATAATTCTGAAAATGGTGCAATCAAACATTATCAGTTGTTATGGAATACATCATTTCAAACCTTCAGAGAAATTGACAATAGGGTATAGGAATCGGTTCCTATGAGAAGGAGATTTCTTATGCAATATCACTGTGAATAATTCTCACTCAAAAAAGCAAACGTAACAGTAACGCTGAATAGTGTTTGCTTTTAAGTGTTGATCTGACATAAGAAATAGAATTTATTAAATTACTAGCCGAAAAATAGAATTAAAGAAAAATCCAAATAACACCTGTCAAAATATACAAAACAAGCAAACAAAATTAAGTATTCATTTGCAGAAACACAAAAGTAAACTTTAGCATGAGTGTTTCCAAATATTAAATGTAAACTAGACATAAAATATAGATAATCTCCCACATATAATTAACAGTATGTATGAAATTTGTACTCTAAAACAATAAAAACAATTATTTTCAAGCAGACAGAAAATGTATCCAAAAGTTACCAAACATCAAACTGTTATGGAAATATCTGTAAGTTTTAAAAAATAAAATATTTAATGTCACATTCTGATAAAAGAAGGCATTAAAAGCAGAAATGAAAAACAAAATTTTGCATAAAATAGACCCAATTACTTGGAAACAGTGAATAGATATATTTCTTAATTATTTTAGTATAAGATGAAATCAAAACTTCTTTGCTCTCAATTTTGAGACAGACATTAAGATGCAGAATATACAGTGGAACTGTGAGGCTTAAAACGAAGTTATGAAAATGATGACATTTTAGTTAACAGTTTTGCTGCTGACCATTTTGGAGGTACTGGTACTGGACTAACTGTAACACAGTAAAATATAAAAATGGAACAAATATTTGAGTCAAATCTTTTCAAGTGTAGGAAAACACCTATCCATGATACTTGATAGAAAAGAGACAAATAAGGGACGTGTTACCTTCAGTCTGGCCTTCAATATTTATGCACTTTCAGACTGCGGCTGAAGAATGTGAAACAGGCAGAGAGAATTTGTCTTTCTGAGCTGATGATACAAACACTGGAGCTCAGTTTTCAGAAACAGCTGAAATTTGCAGAGAATATTATTGGAAGATAGTAAGCTACCCCAAAGTTTGAACCCAGAAGTCTTTCATGGGGCTTTTCTGTATGTCTTTGGCCAAGAGTTAGTCTGGGCAGGTGAAGAATGAGAATTTTAAAGTCCTGAAGCGTGTAACCACTGTGCAGTTTAAGGCAAAATGGAGATAATAGTTATGCACTCCTTGGACATATTAGAGTTCTGTCTACCTTGAGTGGAAGACATTACTGAGTACCTTGAGCACTCGTTTGTCACTCCAGAAATTCTGTGTTTTCATAGTTAGAGTCATGCTCTAAATTCAGAAAATATCCTAATACTAAGGGAAAAATCAAAACAGACCCAATCTAATCACTAGGGTCAAGTGAGAAGATACTATCTGCTTTCATCATGCTGGGCACACTAATCATCCTCTATTCAGTTCAACACAGATTAAACCGTCTCCATAGAAACAAGCAGGAAGATATTTTGGAAGGAAGACATAATGTAATCAACACAGAGTAAAATGTGGATACTATACCATGACCTGTATTTCAGCTGAGGGCACATTTCTTGGTCTTCTTTTCCAAAAAAAACTTCTAATCAGAAAAAATTTTTTAATTATTTAAGAACTTATGATGTTTGGCCTTATTTAAGCCTTGAAACAGTTCGGTTCATAGATTTGAATCTAACGATAGGCTGCAAAACTTAATATAATTGAAACACTTGAATACATTTTGATTTCTGCCTTTTTTTCTAATATTACAATAAGTTATTCAGGTTTGTTTATTTAATCAGTCATGCATTATTCTGAATTATGGATGAGTTCTAAAGCATTAAATTAAAATAAGAAACCTAACCTTGTAAGCAGAACTTGGAAATTACTACGATCAAGGTATTTTGGAGTGAGGAATATTAAAAACCTGGAGATATAATCAGGGATTACACATAAGCTATTGGAATATTGGAAATTGAAGTAGTTAAAATTCTGCTGCCAGTCAGAGACTAAAATTTGGATTCACTACTCTCCATCATTAAATGTTCCTGTAGAAAAGATATCATACATGAAACCTCCACAGTATAAAAATGATTATAAAAACACTGAACCAGAAAATTAAAATGATTGTTTATTTAAATTGATAATGTAAAAAAATGAGTCCAGAATTTTGATAAGTGTGGTATTTTGAAACTAATTTAAAAGTATTCCTAGTGCTTAAGTTATGATTTTACTTACATATTTCAAAATGTACAATTCAAATTAATGATTAAATCTTTATCTTTAAGAGAGAAAAGACTAATCTAAATGATAATACAAGAAAAATGTAAATATTTATACAGAAAAAGGATGACGTTATATTTTGTTTGTCAAATAGATTCCATTATTTGTATAATCATGAGGTTGCAAGAGAAAAAATAAATGATATATCTGCAACACACACACACACATACACACACAATTTCCTTCTTCTCACTATCCCCTTTATCTCCTAAGAAGTTATATATTGTTTATGTATCTTGCTTTGATTAATGGACTCTTTAGTAATTGGCTGGCTTTTTTCATCATAGAGTTATTTATTTATTTATTTATTTTTAGGGCATCCTGTGAATAATTTTTTTAACATCTTTTTCGAAGTATAATTGCTTTACAATGTTGTGTTAGTTTTTGCTGTATAAGAAAGTGAGTAAGCTATACGTATACATATATCCCCATATCCCCTCCCTCTTGCATCTCCCTCTCACCCTCCCTATTCCACCCCTCTAGGTGGTCACAAAGCACCGAGATGATCTCCCTGTGCTATGCAGCTGCTTCCTACTAGCTGTCTATTTTACATTTGGTAGTGTATATATGTCCATGCCATTCTCTCACTTTGTCCCAGCTTACCCTTTCCCCTCCCTGTGTCCTCGAGTCCATTCTCTAAGTCTGAGTCTCTATTCCTGTCCTACCCCTTGGTTCGTCAGAACCTTTATTTTTTTTTAAGATTCCATATATATGTGTTAGCATACGGTATTTGTTTTTCTCTTTCTGACTTACTTCACTCTGTATGACACACTCTAGGTCCATCCACCTCACTGCAAATAACTCAATTTCGTTTCCTTTTATGGCTGAGTAATATTCCATTGTATAAATGTGCCACATTCTCTTTATCCATTCATCTGTTGATGGACACTTATGTTGCTTCCATGTCCTGGTTATTGTAAATAGTGCTGCAATGAACATTGTGGTACATGACTCTTTTTGAATTATGGTTTTCTCAGGGTATATGCCCAGTAGTGGGATTGCTGGGTCGTATGGTAGTTCTATTTTTCATTTTTTAAGGAACCTCCATACTGTTCTCCATAGTGGCTGTATCAATTTACATTCCCACCTACACTGCAGGAGGGTTGCCTTTTCTCCACACCCTCTCCAGCATTTATGTTTGTAGATTTTTTTGATGGTAGCCATTCTGACTAGTGTGAGGTGGTATCTCATTGTAGTTTTGATTTGTATTTCTCTAATTATTAGTGATGTTGAGCATCCTTTCATGTGTTTGTTGGCAGTCTGTATATCTTCTTTGGAGAAATGTCTATTTAGGTCTTCTGCCCATTTTTGGATTGGGTTGTTTGTTTTCTTGATATTGAGCTGCATGAGCTGCTTGTAAATTTTGGAGATTAATCCTTTGTCAGTTGCTTCATTTGCAAATATTTTCTCCCATTCTGAGGGTTGTCTTTTTTGTCTTGTTTATGGTTTCCTTTGCTGTGCAAAAGCTTTTAAGTTTCATTAGGTCCCATTTGTTTATTTTTGTTTTTATTTCCATTTCTCTAGGAGGTGGGTCAAAAAGGATCTTTCTGTGATTTATGTCATCGAGTGTTCTACCTATGTTTTCCTCTAAGAGTTTGATGGTGTCTGGCCTTACATTTAGGTCTTTAATCCATTCATAGAGTTATTTTTTATTTACCACACTTTTTATCTACCTCACTCATAATGGTCTTCAGTGACTTAAATCCCTGAAATTACCCAGGCTTCCCGTGTTGCTTCATGATGGTGAAACTGATACAGTTGGTCTCAGGCAGTAAATCAGACATGTACTTGATGGCTACTTAACAATCACCTAGGAAGATTCCAGTGTTTATTAAATGTCTAGTAATAAAAAGTATCTGTGGTTGTATTCCAGTAAATACTTATGGAAACTGAAATTTGAATTTTGTATAATTTTCACTTTGCACAAAATATCAATCTTCTTTTGACTTTTATATCCATTTCAAAAATGTAAAAAACATTTTTTAGCTCAGAGATTGTTCAGACAGGCAGTAGGCTGTATATGGCAGCTATGTTTTGGCAATCCCTTGTACAAACAGGCTCCAGTCTTACATTTGAAGCATCGGGGAATGATTTTGAATTTAAAAAAATACTAAACTAAGATAGGTGCGAGGGGATTACACTTTCTAGCTCTGAATAGGGACTTAAAAATTAACTATTAACTCTAAGAGGTAGAGGAAACAGGAAATAGTTGCTCTAGAATCAAGGATCAGCTATTTAAAATCTACAACAGAAGTGGCTATGAAGTTTTGGAGAGACCAAAATACATTTAGTGAAACTGACTTGAAGACAAGAAAATGTGGAACCTTGAAGTGTGTGTTATTGGAAGACTCATTTACAGCTTTCAGCTGAGGTCTCTTCCTTTGCAAAGATGTGTAATAATATTCATTTTCCAGCTTTGTTGATACAGCTGAGTGAGATAATTGATACAGAACTGCTACATAGGTGGAAATTCACATACCTTCGTTGTTATTCTGTATATATTAGCTTCTTTTTTAGGACTTTGCCTACTACAATATTTTATTTTGACTTTATAAAATTGAATTAAATGTTTATGTTGATAATCAATGTTCTCAAATCAATATGGTTAAAATCTAAATGCACCCATTTTATTAAATTGACCAGTTTAATTTCACTGTAAAGGTTATCTTATAATGTTTACAAATTGGCGACAGAGATAATATTGTAATAGCTTAGGTAAGCTGAAATAAAACATTGTGTTATTTTGTTTTGTTCTGTTTTAATTTTGGTCAGTAAGGACAGACAGAGATGAAATATTGTGCGTTTATTGCACTAACCTTTAAAAAATTATAAATTAATTTAATTTTTTTATTAATCTGCTCAGCAAATATTAACCAGGGGTGCAATCACGTGTGGCAATTATCTTTATAACTTTAAGAGATAGAGTAGAAAAATAGGAACTACTTTTCCCTTAAGAACAAATCCAAAGTATAATTAACCACCTCAGCAAGAAAGGCACAGTTCTTCACTGCTCTTCAAATAATCCTGAAAGAATTATTTATTCCCCCTTAAAATAGATGACCAACTGAACTCACATCACCTCCTCTCCTTTCCTGCTGTGTGTATTTAGTCCTGAGCACACAGCCCACTGAGCCATCAGCTATTATTATAGTGCTATTTTCCTCTTTAATGTTACTTTTGACCTCTACATTGGTAATACGATTCAGGGTGCTTTGATTAAGGTCAATTTATCATATAGACAGTGAACTTATATGAAAAATCTGTTCCGTCAGTATAAGGATATAGGTAAGAAGTGCTTTAACAAAAGTTTCACTTTCTAAGTGAGATTTACTTCATTAGATTCGAGGCAGTGTAGCTAATGGATGAAGTTAGGAGATATTGCCCTATGCATTGTGATTGATATCAAAATTGTCTAACATTCCCTCTTGGCACTATTCTATTGATGTATGTGTGGTCTTTGGAATGTCATGGAACGTAGCTCCAGGTTACTCATTTGTGAAATGGCAGCACAAAGATCCATAGACCTCAAAGAAATTCAACATTATAATTATCAAATTTTTGTAAAATGTTAAGTAACACAATTTAGCCCTGAGATTAGTGTTCCATAACTTCCAGCAATATACAAATTATCCCTCTGATATTAAATCATTACTAAAAATAAGTGGCAGAGTTTATGAATCAGAGAACTAGATTTTAAGTTTTGGCAGGCTTATTTTCCCTTATAAAGGAAGAATAAGAATTATTAAATAAAAGTCATTGGGAAGCAAATCAAAGTTTATAAAATTTTGAAACTTAAGCAACATAATCAGCAACTCAAATATTGATTGCATGCTAATTATAAAGTTCTCTGCTAGCTCAGGAAAAAGGATATTTTTCATACTAAAGTAAGGGATCTATAATTATCAAATTATTTTTAGTATCACAAATAGCAAAAGTAAGCAGTCATATGATTGTGTTAAAGCCATATGAAATAAATACTGTGTTATTTGTTTTAGTTCATATCTGTTGTTAATGTTGATGAAGCTTTTAAAAAAGTAACATTTTTAATATTATCCTTTTCAATGGTAGAAAATATCCTCATCAGTAAAGGAGAATATATTTTTTCACATACCTTTAAAATATTGGGAAATGTGGAATATAATGCAAGGGAAAATTCACACAGCAAGAAATCTGTTGGAAGAAATAATTAGAATGAAGGGGTAGAAAGAAAGAAAAGGGAGGTAAATTCATTGACTGGATATATGCCAAGCACTGACATGTGTTACCTCACTTAATACATATCACTACTGAATATAATTTAACAACAGGAAAATTGACCTAATAACATTAATTATGGAGCCTAAGATCACTCAGCAGACAATTTTAAGAAAATAAATGTCAATACAAAACTAGATAACTCAAAGCCAATATATATAAATGTTAATATACCACAGTGCCTTCTCTAAGAAGTAGAAATTCTTTATCTTCCTATCTTCCTATACTTTCTATGTGGTGAATGATTTTACTACTATTTACTAAATTTTTTTAAAATGTAGTTTCTATAACCTAAAAGAACTTTGATGAAAGTCTTGGAATGTATTGAGTTTTGTTTTAACTCTCACATGAGTATAAAAAATCCTAATAGAGAAGAATTAACAAAGGAGTTAGTGGAGAAATTCTGCGTGGGAAAAATGTGTTGAAATAAGATCAACAATTCATTTGAGGAAATTAAATATATAGGAGAATGTGAAATTCCCACATCCAAGATGACATAAAGAAAATGGAAGTGACCACTTATGAAATGTAAGACAAAAAGAATGATTAGTTTTGGAGACATGGGCCAAGAAGAGAGGTTCAGATGAGTTGCTGTAGTAAACTAATACATGTAAGTACTTTCACTGAATTGTAGAGAGTGGATAATCACTGGATAGCAGTTACAAGTAAGACATTGCTGCCCTATCAATACTCAATCAGATGTGTCAAAAACTGATAAACAGAAACCTCAATTAAGTAGAGTTGGGAGACAAGAAGGAGGAACTCTCACACCCTGAGACATAGCTGAACCCACAGAAAGAAAAAAAGACTCCTCACCCAGCAAGGACTGAGCCAATGAAAAGCCATGGACTCTTTGTTAACTAGAGCCCTCCCAACTTCTTTTTCCTGTCTATAAAAGCAGTCTCCTTCCCTTGCCTTGCAGGGACTTGCACGTGGCTTGTCATGGTTGCAGACCCCAAACTGCAATTCCCTGCTGATCCTGAATGAAGCCCATCTTTGCTGAAGAAATATTTGGCAGTCTATTTGTTTCAGGTCAACATATGATTATATTGACAGCATTTTGAGAGTGTAAGAAAGAGATGTCAGATATACCCTTGTCGGGCTTCCCTGGTGGCGCAGTGGTTGAGAGTCCACCTGCAAATGCATGGGACACGGGTTCATGCCCCGGTCCGGGAAGATCCCACATGCCGCGGAGCAGCTGGGCCCGTGAGCCATGGCTGCTAAGCCTGCGTGTCCGGAGCCTGTGCTCCGCAATGGGAGAGGCCACAACAGTGAGAGGCCCGCGTACCAAAAAAAACAAACAAACAAGCAAACAAACAAAATATATATATATATACCCTTGTCTCTTTCATCACCTATTAGTAAGAGGTATGAAGGTGAAAAAAGGTAAATGAAATAAAGCTTGGGGATATTCATGCTGTACAAACAATATTTCCATAACTTAACTTCAAAAGCTTCCTGGGAACAAAAGCAGGATTCCATTGTCAACTCAGTAGGAAGAATAATTGAGCTAAGAGCCAGGTCTCTGCCTTTGGAGGAATGCAGTTGAACTCTCTGGTGAAATCATCAGCAGGTAATGACTCCTGTCACTCAGGTCAGGAGGCATTTATAAATGGTTTCAGAGTTCTAACTAGTCCTCATGCCACCACTCTTAAGCCTCTCCAGATCTTCTACAGGGCTGCTAGGGAAACAGCTACTCACCTCATGAACATCTTTTAAAATCTCCTTACTTGTTTCAAAAATAGAACACAGAATTCTTACATTCGCATAAAATGAACCCCCCTCCCAAATTATCATCTGCATTCTGCTTACCTACTCAATCTAAAATTTCATTTATTTATCTTTCATATCTTAAATTTTGATATCCACAAAACCATATGCAACTTTTTCAGCATTCTGTGCCATTGTCTCTCTTCTCTGTTCCAGCCATTCTAAACTGAATTGAGATACTTAGCTATACTAAGAACCAGTTTGTAATATTTCTTATGTTGTTTCTCTTTCTGAAATACTTTCTTCTACTACCTTCTTTCAAGTCCGTCTATTTTTCAGGTTAAATGTTGGTAGATTCTTTCATAGAAAAAAAAATATCACTGGCCATTATCTTTAAGTTCACTTTCAATTTAAATCAAAATTTAACTGATAGCATACACAAATCATTCACACACTTCTCTAGCCTCCAAGGATTTGTATTTGAAAGCTGTAATTTTTACTCCTAAACACCTAATATTTAATTAGATGAAACCTAATTAAATAAATAGTTAAACCCTCTATAGTATGACTATGCGAATAGGTAACATCTAAGCTGATGTGTGAAGAAGAAGCAATAGTTAAACAGATGAAAGAAGAGAAGGCATTGGGGAGAGGGGTCACAGAGGGATGAACATGGAAAAGACATATGGTGAGAGATGCTACTTTAGGGGAGCAGGGGCAGAACTGCATGAGCTGTTGTGCCATATTAATGAGTTTCTACTTAACCTGGAGGATAATGTGGAGCCTAGGGAAAGTTGTTAAGCAGAGCAATACACATGATCAGATGTATATCTTTAAGTGCTCATCATGAATAATTGAATAGAATTATTCAGAGAGGCTCATGAATGGAGAGAGACCAGTTTAAAGGTCTGTAGTGATCTAAGGGTAGAAAATGGTGGTCTGTATAGTCAGCCCTTTGTATTCAAGGGTTCTGCATAGGGAGATTGAACCAACTGCTGATCAAAAATATTTTTTTCCTAAATTTCAGCAAGTTACAAAGACCAAAACTTGGAATTTCTGTGCACAGACAACTATTTACATAGCATTTACATTGTATTTATATACTTACATAGCATTTACAATGTATTGGGTACTACAAGTAATCTAGAGATGATTTAAAGCATATAGGAGGATACGTGTAAGTTATTTGCAAATACTGTGCCATTGTATTTATTTTTGTTTTTTTTCTAATTTACTGAAGTATAGTTGACTTATAATATTATATTAGTTTCAGGTGTACAGCATAGTGATTTGATATTTTTATAGATTACACACTATATAAAAATATTATAAAATATTGACTGTATTTTCTGTGTTATACATTACATCCCTGCAATTTATTTATTTTGTAACTGGTAGTTTGTACCTCTTAATCCCCTTCACCTATTTCACCCCTCCTGCCACCTCTTTCCCCTCTGGTAACCACTAGTTTGTTTTCTGTATCTGTGAGTCTGTTTCTGTTTTGTTGTATCTGTTGGTTTGTTTTGTTTTTTAGATTTCACATATAAGTCAAAACATACAGTATTTGTCTTTCTCTGTCTGATTTATTTCACTAAGCATAATACCCTCCAGTTTCACCCATGTTGTCGAAAATGGCAAGATTTCATCTTTTTATGGCTGAATAATATAAAATGGAATATTATATACCACAACCTATTTTATCCATTCATCTATTTAATAGAGATACCATGGCATTTTATATAAGGGAACTGAGCATCCGTGGATTTTATTATTCACAGGGGGTTCTGGAACCAATCCCCATGGATACCAAAGGATAACTGTACTACACTGTGAGATAAAGATAGAGAACAGTTAACAGGTTTTGGTGGAAAAATCAGTTACCCCTAATGATTAATTATATGTGAGAAATGAGAAAATAAAACTATGCTTGTGGATTAAACAAGCATTAAGACAGTCGAAGAAAACAAGGGCTTTTATATGGTGTAGGGACAAGTTCAAGAATATAATATATGCAGTAAGCTTTTAATAAGCTACGGTGTAATACTGATATTTATATCTAATTTTTCCTCAACAAAAAATAGGTAAAAAACTTAACCAGAAGTATTGAGGAAAATGTCCATGTCCTGAAAAAGTTTAGATAATTTTTTTGATTATGCCAAGTACACTTTTCCCCTGGTTTCTTGGTCAGTCTCTTTACCAAATGTTAAATATAGAACATTAATAAGTTCTTTTCATATATTTAATACTGTATTTTTATATTTCAGAAATAAGGAAGGGGCTCTTTTCTGTAAAATTTTTTCTGAAATTACTGTCAAAAAGTGGTGAACTGATATCTGAATGGCTGTGCATCTCTTTTTCTGTACAAACATATCTGAGATCTTACAAATATACTAAAACAAACAAAAAACATTAAGATCAGGCAGGTTAGAAATTTTGAAATTTAAAAACATTGCCAGTGTTAAACCTCATGAGGAAAACAGATTGCTTTTATCATTGCTAAAGAAGAAAAGGCCTTTCTTTAACACACTTAATACATATAAATTTATTTTATAAAATAAGTGAATCAGTACACCTTATGACAGCTTGTCACCATTAAAGGCCGGTTTCTATAGTGTTCCACATTTGCCTAGTATTAAAGCTCAGCAGAACTATTAAATATAAATAATTATAGCAATGATTGCAATAATAATAATGAAGAAGGATGAAAAGGATGAGAAGAAGAAGGAACCTTATTTTTAATAAGGCAGGATCATTTGATCCAAAGTTAAATTTGTATCACATTTACAAAGAAGAATGTTTTGATGTACATTATGTTCTCTTAACTCATTAGGGTAGGAGGGAATCATATTTCCAAGGAGACTGGGAAAGTTGGAAAAAGACGTTAAAATTTAGACTATTTGTAAACAATGCTGCAACTTACGTTTTCCAGTTTTCCTCTTAGATATTTTATGAAGCAATAAAAAACATAATAAAGACATATTAACTCTCATCTATTCCTTGAATTCTTTTTATTAAAAAAAAACCCTTATTCTCAACCAATGAGACATGCAATGCTCCTTGGATCACAATTTCTAATGAAGTTACTTTTCAAGCCTTTAGCCGGATTTTTAAATTTAATTTCTAATGTAGATGTTGCTGAGGTTCTCACCTTGGCTCTGATCCCAAGTTCTTTTTTTTTTTTTTCTTCAAATCAGCAGAGGCAGGGCTGACAGGAAGGGGATTAAGATGAGAAGTGACTCCCCCTTGTGCCTCTGCATCATTCCTTCCCCTTCTTCCCCCTGTGCCCATCACAGCAGTGGATGAACAGAGCTGGAAAACGGAGCACAGGGTAGAGGTATGCAGTCCGTTCTAACAGCACAGTCTCCCTGGATTCTGGGTTGAGTGTGTCAGATATTTAGAAAGCAGCAGAGGAATTCTTGATAACTACCAACATCCACATATAAGGTATAATAAGTAACAATCATATTTATTATCTTTATAAAGATAACTAAAAATGTAACAATCAAGAAGCTGTGTTGAGAGACATTCTGTTTTTGCCAAGAAATCCTCTCACTTTCAGAAATTTTTTATATAAACTGCATCACACACACAAAAGATTATACTTAGAATATATTTACAATATAAAAAGTTATATTAAAATAAATACTGATGACCACACCACCCAGCTTGAACATTTTAAAATAAATCGTACTTTGGAAATCTCCTTACCAGAGCTGTGATTTTTGTGTTAACCATCCCTTTGACATCCTTTACAGTTTAAACATACATCTGTTGTATATATGTATATATATATATACATGTATATATATATATATACAAAAAAATTGTTTGGTTTGAACTTTATACAATTCACATAAAACTGTGTGCTCTTTTCAGTACATTTCATTAAATTGGCCCACAGTTACATATTTATGACCTATCTGAATTGATGTATATAGTTGTGGTACATTTATTTTCAGTAACGTCTTTTATTATTTTATAAAGATATACATAATTTACTTGTCTTTTGTACTATTGATGGAAAATTCTTAAAAAGCTATTCAAAATAGTTAACAATAAATATTGCATAAAAACGGAACAGTGGAAACAAAATCATAACCACTCTGAACATTGTCAGGTTTAAAAAAAGAAACAGCCATACCAGTGAATCTCAGCCAAATTCGTACCATTAGGGGAGCTTCCTTTTCTTCCCTACTAAATATAAATTTGATATAAGTATATCTGAACATGTACCTTGGTGCAAATGCATTAACTTTTTTCTTAAAAAAAACACACTTAGAAGAATTGGCAAATTGTTGAATGTATACATGTTTATTTGTATTAAATGATGCCAAATTGCTCATGATGTTGTACCAATTTAGTGTCATTAGCAGTTGTGTGTGAGTTCCCATTAATCCACTAACACTGGTCCTTGAACGCTTCTTGAGTTTTCCAGTCTGGTGGACGTAAGGAAAAAATATCTTTCTAATTCCTGCCTCATCAAGTCTGGTGGAGTAAACTGTGCATAGCCCAGAAATCTTGAGATAAAGCTGGATCTGATAATATAGTAGGACTGGTGAAAGAGTAGGTTGTGTCCCTCAGAGAGAAAAAGAGAGCACCTGAATATCCGAAAGGCTAGTGAAGCAAAATGTTAACCTGCAGCTGAAGCAAAATGTTAACCTGCAGCTAAAAATAAAATTCTCAGTCCTCTAATAGTTCAGTAAAGCCAAGTAACTACCTTTGGGCAATGGAATGTAAATGGTAATGATGTGGATTATTTCCAAGTCATCTCCTTGCAGATAAATCCACTTTCTCTAGACTCTACGTTTTCCTTTTATATTGTCTGGGAAATGGTGATAATTGGAGCCAATTAGGGAGTTTGGTTTTGGGGATAGCAGCACCAACACCGAACCCTCAAAGCTAAACGTCTCATTCAGGGACTTTACATGAGTGAATATAATCTCATATTTAAGCTACTTTATTTGTGATCTATTTGTCACAGCAACTTAGCCTGTACCTACCTAATGCACTTGGAAAAATAAATATTTTCTACTCTGCGTGTCTGAACTTTCAAATTAAATAAAATCTATCATGAAACAAATCTATCTTTCTATCCAAATATCTACATATATGCTAAAAAAGAAATAAATGTAGGTGGTGCCCATGTTATATAAATGTATCTAACAAGAAAAAGTAAGAATCACTACTCATGTGACAGGTCATTTCCAGGTATGCACTCTAGCTAGAAATAAAGAAATATAATGGGGCTTCCCTGGCGGCACAGTAGTTAAGAATCTGCCTGCCAATGCAGGGGACACGGGTTCGAGTTGCTGCGGAGCAACTAAGTCTGTGCGCCGCAACTACTGACCCTGCGCTCTAGAGCCCACGAGCCACAACTACTGAGCCCACGTGCCACAACTACTGAAGCCCGCATGACTAGAGCCCGTACTCCACAACAAAAGAAGCCAATGCAATGAGAAGCCCAAACCCGGCAACAAAGAGTAGTCCCCACTCGCCGCAACCAAAGAAAAACCCGTGCAGCAGTGAAGATCCAACACAGCCAAAAATAAATAAAATAAAATAAATTAATTTTTTTTAAAAATGCCTAATCTTTTAAAAAAAGAAATATAATGAAGCAAAGCTCAATATAATATTTTTTTCCTTTTGGCTATATTTCAGAAAAATAGTTTAAGATTATATCTCTAGTCAGATGACCTGAGTTTCCTTCATCTACTAACACTTTTCTTTACCCATAAATTAAAATTCCAGTTTATATCGAGAGATTTTTTAATCAAAATGCTGTAATTTTTAATTCATGAAAACTTGGTTAAATGATGAATTACTAAGTATCTCCTGGTGAAACTGTTTATCTAACTCTTACTTGAAATAGTGAAAGAACACATCAGTGAGTTTTCCTTAAATTGGCATGAAATTTTAGTTGCCATGGACAAGATAATTCCTTAAAATGCAGTATGTTGCAAATGCAGTAAACATTAACATTTAAAATATAAAGTTCTATTCTGTAACATCCTTCTTACAAACATTCATGGTTAGCAATTAATAAATATAATTTATTAACATTTTAATATTAAATCAATCAACAAGTTTTAATATCCAGGTCTCAGAGATTTGTGAAGTGTTTATTTGTAGCAGAATATTGACCTGTGAGTTTCTACTTCCCTCAAATAGAAAAAAATATAGGTGTATTTGTTAGTTTTAGATGTGGAGGAAGCATTGGATTTCAGTCCTCAGTTTACAGGGATGTAATTGGAATTGTTGAAGGTTGTAAAGGTATAGTATCCTTCCACATAATGGTGGTGGCAGAAGTAGTTCTAGAAGCCATGTATGTGGATTTCAAATAAGAATACTATTCTTTGACTAAATCCGTATTCCTTATTTATCTACCTTTATATATGCTCTTTGTAATGTGTGTTTTTTCAGTGACCTATTCCTTTCTTTATTATTTTAAATATAAGTGCTAATGATGCTGACTGTTAAGTATGATTTTGAAGCTTTTAGTAATTTTCATAGCATGTGAGAGAGCTCCCAGCTTTTGGAGATGAGATCTGTAAATGTATTTAAATGTTAGGTAAACTAGCTAGCCCTGCTTTCCAGTAGGCAAACATTCAAAGCAAAAATTGAAGTTTAGTTATGGTACATTTATGCATTTCAATAATAGCACTTCACCGTGATCTTTCAATGTACTCAAATTTAATTTTTACATACTATGGTTACAAATCATGATTGAACAATTGATTAATTTTTATTATTTAGATATTGCCACTGACACATTTTAAAAATAGGATTTCAGTCACCTTGTGGGGGGATAGACTCAAAGAAAATAAACTAAATTTCTTTTTGTCTTTTGACTAAAATTTGTGTTCAGAAGAACAATCCAACAATTTCCAACAATTTTTGCCCCTTCCCCCAACAATATAACCCACTGTTGACATGCCACATCACAGTGGTACATTTGTTACAAATGAACTAAGATTGAAAAATCATTATCACCCAAAGTCCACAGTTTACGTTAGGGTTCCCTCTTAGTGTCGTACATTCTGTGTTTTGACAAATGTGTAATGACTTGTATCCACCATTGTAGTCTCAGATAGAATGGTTTCACTGCCCTGAAAATGCTTGGTACTCTGCCTATTTATTCTTCTTTGGCCCTAAACCCTGACAACCACTGATCATTTTACTTTCTCCAGAGTTTTGCCTTTTTCAGAATTTCATAAAGTTTGAATTGTGGAGAATGTAGTATGTTCTGATTAGCTTCTTTCACTTAGTAATATGTATTTGAGTTTCCTCCATGTCTTTTCATGGTTTAATAGCTAATTTAATTTTAACTCTGAATAATATCCCTATGTCTGGATGTACCAAAATTTATTCATTCATTCACCTACTATAGCACACTTTGGTGCTTCTACGAATTGCAATTATAAATAAAGGTGCTATAAACATGAATGTGCAGGCTTTTGTGTAGACATAAGTTTTCAAAGGAATGCAATTGCTGGATCATATGGTAAGCGTATGTATAATTTTGTAATAAACTGTCAGTTGTCTTCCAAAGAAGCTTCACCGTTTTGCATTCCCACCAGCCATGAATGAAGAGTCCTTGTTGATCTTCATCCTTGCCAGCATTTGGTTGTCAGTGTCCCAGATTTTGGCCATTCTTATAGGTGTGTAGTGGTATCTCACTGTTGTTTTAATTTGTAATTCCCTAATGACATATGAAGTTGGACATCTTTTCATATGCTTAGTTGCTATATACATAATATATATTTGGTGAGGTATCTGTTCAAATCTTTACCTATTTTTAAATTTTTGTTTTATTTTGTTTTCTTATGGTTGAATTTCTTGAATTTGGGTTCTTTGTATATTTTGGATAACAGTCCTTTATCAGATTAGTCCTTTGCAAATCCCAGTCTGTGGCTTGTTTTCTTATTTTCTTGACATTGTGTTTTGCAGAGCAGAGCATTTTACTTTAAATGAAATCCAGGTTATCAATTATTTCTTTCATGGATTGTGTCTTGTTGATGTATCTAAAAGTAATTACTATACCTGAGGTCAATTAGATTATCTCCTATGTTATTTTGTAGGAATTTTATAGTTTTGTATTTTACATTTAGGTCTGTGATCCATTTTGAGTTATTTTGTAAATTCTGTGTCTAGATTCATTGTTTTGTCTGTGGATGTCCAGTTGTTCTAAGACCATTTGTTGAAAAGACTATGTTTGTCCCATTGTATTGCTTTTTTCCTTTGTCCCAGATCAGTTGGCTTATTTATGTGAGCCTTTAGCAATATGGTGACAAGGTGTGGGGAGATGGGAAGCATAATATAGTCCTGTGATTAGTCTCAGTCTTCTGGCAATCCTGTGCCCCTGGACTGTGACCTTCAGCAGTGCATTTCAGGTTTTTTCCCCACTTAGGTGGGACAGGATGGCTAAAGGAAACTGGAGTTGGGTGCTTCCCTTCCTGTGGGTAGGTTAAACTCTGATAAAATATTTTCTCCTGAGGGCACATAATGCTCTGGAGTATATCAAATGGTTATTTTTTTTCCCTCCCTTTGCCTGAAGCCAGAGGTTTTTTTCAGCTTTGATATTCACTGTGAGGATCAGATCAGGCTTTTGGAGGTAAAACTCACATAAGCATGGAGGTCCCCCATGGCGAGGTCCTCCTGTGGCTTTTATTTCTCAGGCTGGCCCACACCAAACCTCCATTAATTTGTCAATTACAGTTTAGGTTTTCCTACCCCTGCACTGGTTCCCATGAGGGTTTCTGCTAATGGGTTTCTGCTCTGGTAAATTATGATTCTCTGTAATCACCTCTGTCTCCAATTTAAAGGGCAGTGGTTTGCCCTGTGTCTTCATTTCCCTGCCAGATCTAAGACTAGTTGTTGATTTTTCAATTTCTACAGCTTTTTACTTGTTGGTGGGATGAAGTAGCAACTTCTAAGCTCTTTATGTTCCGAATTGAAAACCTGGTTTACTTTCTTCAAAAAAGATATTTATTTTTTATTTTTATATTTTTATTGAAGTGTAGTTGATTTACAATGTCGTGTTAGTTTCTAGTGTACAGCAAAGTGATTCAGTTATATATATGTATATATTTATATTTATATAATATTTTCATATTCTTTTCCATTATAATTTATTACAAGATATTGAGTACATTGAATGTAGTTCCCTGTGCTATACAGTAGGACCTTGTTGTTTATGTATTTTATATACAGTAGTGTTTATCTGCTAATCCCATATTCTTAATTTATCTCTCCCCACCCTTTCCCCTTTGGTAACCATAAGTTTGTTTTCTGTATCTGTGAGTCTGTTTCTGTTTTGTAAATAAGTTCATTTGTATCCTATTTTAGATTCCACATGTAAGTAAGTAATCTCATATGATATTTGTCTTTCTCTGTCTGACTTACTTCATTTAGTATGATAATCTCTGGGTCCATCCATGTTGCTGCATATGACATTCTTTCATTCCTTTTCGTGGCTGAATAGTATTCCATTGTATATATAGATATACAATGGATATATATATAGCCATATATATTGATCTGTTCGGATTATCTGTTTTTTCTTGATTCAGTTTTGGAGGGCTGTATGTTTCTAGAAACTTGTCCAGTTCTTCTAGATTGTCCAATTTGTTAACATATAATTGACAATATCAACAGTATTTTCTTAATGCTTTTTGTATTTCTGCAGTATCAGTTTATATTGCACTGAAATTACATTACAAAATCTCCCTTCTCTGCCTACACTCTCAATTACCAGCTATGAATTCACATAGCAAAACATATGACAGGGCTATTGTTATTTGTATATGCTTTCCAGCCTTTAAAAATAATTTTAGGGTGTTATAATTTCAATATTATTATAGCACTTAATCCATAGTAATAAATGTTATCCTTTATACTACATTTTGAGAAGTATTATGTACTCTATGATGTTTTACTCAGTATATGATTGTTTATCATTGTGAGAATATTTAATTCTTTCACTCCAGTAGTTGCAGATGATATGTTTTGATGCAATTTTTGTCAGTCTCTTGTATTCATTCTATTTTTTTGTTCCTTGTTTTTTATTTTTATTTTGTTGTTGTTGTTGTTGTTCCCATTGTATTCTTTCTGTTGCTATATGCCTAGTTCTGTTTACTTTTGTCCCTATAAATTTGGAATGCATGCACTCATTTTAAAAATATTTATTTGCAAATATTTTTTAGTACGTATATACAGAGGACTTCTTTTCAGTTGAAAAACTACAGAGTAGCAGACAATGAGGTGGAGGGAGTTAGAAGATTGGGTTATTTTGAGCAAGGTTTGAAAGTTCCCTGAAAAGGAAAGAAAGCATCATCCCGCTGGGTGTCTAATGAGTTTTCTCTGGGTGTGTGTGTGTGGGGGGGGGGGGGTTGTCCATCTATGACAAGTTTGTGGTCAGCCCTTCTAAAGGGTTTAATATGCAAATTCTTGTCCTGCCACCTGGAGAAGTTGGCCCTGTTGTGCCAAGCAAGGACTGCCAGCATACCGTCATTTTTTTTAACCTTTAAATATCTTTAAATCACCAAAAATAGCCATGAACTTTAGCAGCTAAAATATACTGGTAGTATCCCTGGTGAAATGATTCTCAGCACTCTTGCATTTCCCTTCTGCTGCCCTCTAAAATTGACGCATTTGTGAAGAGGGAGATCTGAATTGCTCTCTGCTACTAATTTTTTAATACATGGGTCAGTCTTCAATGTCTTATTTCATAACTAGCAGAACTTTATAAAAATTCATAGGGTGTTACTTGTTTTCAGTACTAGTGAAAAGATTTTTTTGTTTGTTCATCTATTTGGTAAATTAAAAGTTTAACTTGATTGTAACAAAAATATCAATAAAGGTCCCATTGTAAAAATGAATAGATAAATCTAGCAAGAAAATATTGAAAAATAACTATCTTATCACTTATATGTGAGTTTGCCCTACAAAGCTCTGTAACATTATTTACAGAATTATTTGAACAACTACATTTTAGTGGCTGTCATTGATCCTGTTTCACAACTCTATCTTAAATGATGGGATTTTATTTACCTGTAAACAGAACCAGTACTGTATTTATTTTCTTCATAGAACTATTTGCTATAATTTCTGCAACATCGAATATATTAGAGTTTCTTTTTGTAGCTTTTCCCCCATAAGTCATGGCTTAGATTACCTGAGAATTATTGGCTCTAATCTTTACAAACTAATATTTTTTTTGATAAACCACAGGATGCTTCATTAAGAATGGTTTAAGCAGGTAGAAAAAAAATCCCTTAAACATCAAGATACATGAAATTAGGCAGTCCAGTGCACCAACATAAAGTACCCTGGATCTATTTATTCCCATGTTCCGTTTATCTTAACATTTTCTTTCATCTTCATGATTTAAAAATGGCTGCTAATCCTCAGGGCATCTCATTTAAGTTCCAGGCAAGAAGAAGAGTGAGGAAGCAGGGGGAAGAGTCGGGTGTAGGTAAATTCATGTGCCATGACTTTGCATCCTTTAAGGCTCTTTTTTGAATTTTTACTTGTGTATGAAGAGCTAAGTAAAAGTGCCCCTGCTGCCCCAATGACAAAAAAAAACCCTCGATAATCTACAAAATCATAATTTCCATGACTTCTCCTGGTGTTGGTTATGTTTTATATACTTATTAACAAGAGTAAGTTTTATTTATTAAATGAATGAATGGATGAATGAATGAATAATCCAGTGGTGGAAGTGTAGGAGGTTGTTACAGTAAGTAAGAATTTCATTGGTAGAATAGACAGGTACCTTGGTGGAAGTGTCTTATTATTTCAAAAATACTGTCCAGGTTAACTGTGCCTTTATTTTCAAAAGGTAGATTTAATGTAAATACACAGTGAGTTTCTCACAGTGTGTTTCTCACAGTGAGTTTCTCATATAGAGGTATTAAAGTATGTGAATCCACCAAAGTCATATATCAATATTTTTGATGAAACAGAAGTAGTAGGATTATCTTTGCTCTTGAATCAAATCATACTTTTCTAGATTGATAACTTGTGACAAAGTAAAATACAACCTGAGGTAAGAGAGGTAGTATCAGCTACTAAGCAAATGTTCTGGGCTTCTTTTTTTAAAATCACTTGTTAATTGATAGCCTTTGGTAAGTTGTTTACATACTCTGAAGTTTAGTTTTCTCATCTAAACTAGAAAAATGACAGACTGTTGAAGGATTAATAAATGTATTCATTCATTTGAAATATTATTGAGCATCATCTATATGCCATTTCATGTTAAAATATCAGAAAGATATCAGTGAAATACCTAGAATACTGGCAGTGAACAAATAATAGTCTTCAAGTAACACAACTTCATCTGACTTCATTTATTTAAAAAAACCATTATTTTCAATTTGAAGTATTATGTTCATTTTTTAAAAATCTGTATACCTGTACTTCCTGAAATTTTATGAGATTGATGCCAGGGTGAATCATAATTTATTTTACTAACTGAAATTCCAAGCTGCCTACATGTATATTCAGTAATATGTCATAAAATGTTTAGTTTACATGTTTAAAAAAGAAAAATGTAGAATGCATAATGTAAGTAAAATAAAAGGCATTCAGTTCCTGTAATGCACTGCAGAGTCCAAATATAATTTCCTTATTGACATCATGATAAATTTAGCTTAGAGAGTTCAAATAAACATTTGTTGCCTCCACTCAAAAATGTGTTCAACCATTCATGCTTCAAATGCCTATCATATTTTTAAGTGAAAATAATTTATAACCCAATTATAGTGTGTCTTTTAGTCTGCTTGAATGTGATACTGAGAGAAAAGTTTATTAATAAATTATAGTTTGTGGGAAAATTGAAATGTGATAAGAAAAAATTTAATAATAAGGGCATTTAGTTTGATTATGACCAAATAATTTCACTTAAATTCTTGTAGTCCACAAACCTCTAATGGCATAAACTTAATGTTTCTCATTTGTATATTCACAACAGCAAAGAGACATAAAATGTGCCAAAGGTATATCAGCACTGCCCGGGGAGGGGGAAGAAGTTGGAGGAGTGGTAACTGCTGGGTTAAGTGGGAAGAAAGCTGCTACCATAGTGTAAGATGTGGCCCAAAGAGGAGTCATTCTTTCCAGCACGTTGAGAGTTTGAGGTCACTGCACTGCTGGGTGGGCAGAGGTCAGAAGTTAGACGTGGGACTGAAAAGCAGTCATTACTTTCAAGTATTCCTAGAGAGGACTTAGCTCCACCTTTGACCCCATTCTCCATGCAAAATCTCTTCAGACAGGAAGATATAGAAATAAAAATTTGCTTCTCTGAAGACACTGCAAGGCCCTGAGCAAATTTTCCGATACTTTCCAATTTTATGTATTCCTAAATACGCTTATGTTTAAGTATGTTTCCAAACTAAAACCCCACTCCTACATGATGAATCTAAAGTAAAGCCCGTCAGTTCCAAAGCCCCACTGATAGTCACAGAACACTGAAATACCTTTTTATTGTTGTTGTTGGTAAATCTTTAAAAATTAATTGAAAACTATAATAACTAAATTTACAACATGATAGATATTGCAATAGGGTAAAAGAAAAATTGACCCCCCTGAAAAGGTAATATAATTCTATGAACAAAAAGATGCTTAAATGTGCATGAATAACATATCTGCATTTGTGCATAATGCACCACTCTACTGGTATTTCAAAGAGAATCAAGAATATAGTACAATCATGAAAGAACATCTACTTAATATAAAACAGTAACAAATGAAAAGAACTATTAAAAGAAAAGTACTGAACATTTAAAATAATAATAATATTATTAATTAATTAATTAGCCTGATATAAGGACAAGAGCAAGCGGGAATAACAGAGATACATAAAATGCTAAAGTAAAAAATAAGAAAAACTGAGGGGGGAAAAGGAAACACAGGGAAAGAAAATCTCTATAATTATTGGGCATATGTTTAGACTTTGATAGAGTTTATCATGTACAAGCAATGGAAAGGCAGTAAGACCCAGACCTAGACAAATCATCATGAAAATTCAGAGCACTAAGGATAAAAGAAAAATTTAGCTCTCTAAAGGTACAAGAGTTAAATTGGTTCTTGAGCAACACAAGATAATATAATAATATATATTCACTTCAATTTACTGAGGAAAAAAGTTTTAATTTAATATTGAATTCTATATTAAGGCCAACACTTAATCAAATCTGTTGGTAAATTATTTTTAAATGATCATTTAAATATATATAATGTTATTCATATGTATTATATATATATATTACTTGTATTAGAATAGCTTACACATTTTATAATGTAACATTTAGCATTATATATCATATTACTTTTAGAATTACTTACATATAAATATTTTAAATATATATCTACCTATTTACATATATATACATATATATAATATATATGTATGTATTTTATATAATATATATACATAAAATCCCACATGGACATGAACAGAAAGATAGTGACAGATAAAATCCAGGAGAGTGGATTCAACTCAGGAGACTAAGAAAGGAGGCTCTGATGTGAATTATGCAACACCCTTGGAGAAGACTCAGTAGAGGTTTGAGCAGATTTATGCAGGGCATCAGAGAGATTACAACTGAAGAAAAACAAAATTATAGGATTTAATATGATAAGGTCTTTGATATTTTTGAAAAATTTAATGAGAACATGAAAGTTACGATTCATAGACTTTGAAATTTTATATCTGTTTACATTGTCATCTGTAGCCCTAATTTGTTGGAATTTAGTATTATTTCTGATTTAAAATTTCCTAAATTTTTCCAAAACATTTCCTAAATGCCTTTTTGAGATTTATCATTTCAATTGATCATCTTTTCAAGAGATGTCATAAAAATAAATGTAAGAAAGAAGAATTTGTATTAGGAATAATTAGAAGTGATAAATATGAAAATCCTAATTTTCTCATCATCTTGTAGAGGAGACTTAACCAATACAGTCAAAAATAATTATTCAATTTTCTTAATCATTTCACAATTTTTAAGACTATTTAAAGTTCAACTCCTTTTGTAGTGAAAAAATTAACTATTTTTTCTCTATTTCTTTCTTTCTTTCTCCTATGAAATTGAAGTTACATTTAATACCATCTATTAATATCACTTGTATGGAAGAATTCTGGTTCCTCTGCAGTCATATGAAACCTTGATACATATGAAACCTTGAATACTCCTGATAATTACAACTAAAAATTCAAAATCCAGTCGTATGAAACCTTGATACATATGAAACCTTGAATACTCCTGATAATTACAATTAAAAATTCAAAATCCAATAATATAAGCAACTAACTGAGGAAACAAACATTTGGGCTCCTACAACAAAATACCACAGACTGGGTAGCTGACAAATAGAAATTTATTTCCCACAGTTGTAGAGGCTGGAAGTCCAAGATTGGGGTGCCACCATGGTCAGGTGACAGCCCTCTTCTGGGTTGCAGATTGTAGATTTCTTGCTGTGTGTGTCCTCACGTGGATGAAATGGGCTAGTAAGTTCTCTGTGGCCTTTTCTATAAAGGCACTATTCCCATTTATGAGGGCTACACCCTCATAACCTAAGCACCTTTCAATGGCCCCAGCTCCTGATAACATCTTATCAGGCATTAGAATTTCAACATATGAATTTTGAGGAGACAAACATTCAGACCATAGCAGGCAGATTGTGGAAAGGAGGCAAAACATGCAGGGTTGGTGTGCTTGGTAGCAAATATCTTAGCTTTGTGTTTTATTGTGTTCTGTTTTAGTTTAGATTAGTTTAGTTTAGTTTTTCTTTTTGTAGCTTTGCTCAGAGGCTGAGTGATAGTCATGGGTGTAATCCAAAGTTAACTCTTAAGAAGTGGAAAGAGGAGAGCATGGTAAAACCAAAGTAGAAGGAATGAAATCAGCAAGATTGAAAAACAGGTAGATAATATTCAGAAGTAACAAAACCTAAAGCTAATTCATGAAAAGATCAACAAAATTGACAGCTAGACTGATTTTGGGAAAAAAGAAAAGACACAAGTCATCAAATCAGGAATTGATAAGTATAATCAACACATACACTCCTGTCATTTTTGGAAAATAAGAATATGATGAATAATATTCTGCCATGAAATTCTTGAAAAAATGATTATGATCTAAAGTTAATAATGTTTATTTTTGATTATGAAGTTTTGTGTAATTTTTTGCTATTTTAATTTTGTTTTATATATTGTTTTACTTTCATAGCTATTGTTTAGCGTGTATTTCTCAAGTATGACATTTAATTACCATTTTAACAAGGTCTTAGTAAGCAGAGATAAAGGGATGGTAGAATGTATTCCTTAAACAAATCAAGGACCTCATATAATACAAAAACACAGGTAACCTTAAATTACTTAGATGTTCTTTTATTCTTTTTAGAATTTATTTATTTATTTTTATTTGGAATATAATTGCTTTATAATGTTGAGTTAGTTTCTGCTGTACAACCAAATGAATCAGCTATATGTGTACATATATACCCCCCTTTTGGACTCCGCTTCCACCCCCTACCCCATCCCACACATCTAGGTCATCACAGAGCACTGAGCTGAGCTCCCTGTGCTATACTGCAGATATAATCTTAATCTTAATCTTGTGTTTGCAGCACCAAGCATGGTGTTCGTCTGTTGCAGGCATGCACATAAGTAATGGACATACATTTATTTTTACAGTACATTAATGCTGTTTACTCATAAAATATTAAAATACAAGATGAAAGATTTAAACTAATACTGCTTAGTTATTTTTATGGGCTTGGTATTACATATGCTTCATATTATGCAATGTGATTTAATCCTCAGAATCAGTATTTGTTTGCACTTCTGGGTTAATTCCTGGATGTCTATTGTAGAACAATATGCAGCAAATTCTGGCTCTCACAGCATTTACATTTTATGGATAAACTGGTAGGATAGTTCTTATTACTCCCATTTTACCCATTAGAAAATTGTATTTCACAATTGGTTTGGACACTTTTGTAGCCAGACGTCAGCAGAAGTATGTTTCCTTTTGAGCTTCAAATGAAATTTCCTGCAATCTTATGCCATGTTTGGTAAGAAAGAGGCAGGCTTAAGTGTGTTAAAATTCACATCTGTCTATGATCCTCTGCTTCTGCTGCATTGGTCAATGAACTACTCACCACCAGCCTTTGATTTCTGTATAGATTCCAGATCATAACGAGCTCAAATAACACTGATATGGTCATGGTCATCAACCCTTTTCTGTAATTTTCATAAAAGAGCAAATAAAGCAAGAGTTACAACAATAACAACAAAAGTCAAAGAAATGCAAGTAACCAGAATTGAATAATAAAAACAATTACAGTTAAGTAAAATTAAGCTATTTTTGACAATGTGAGCTCTTACCTCTTCTCTACTTTCATTACTCTTGTGCTTTCTTCAGCCTTCGCATTCAAGGACATGTGCAAGACATTTTAGTATTTGCTGTATCCTGCCAAACCATTTCCCCAGGGCCTCTACCTGAATCCGAGGCAGTTATTTTCATAGACAGCTTTGCATCAGTGCAAACTCTACTTGCATTAAATCAAAAATCTAGTAAGTGGTGAAACCAATATTCACATGCCTCAAAAGAGTATAGACTTTTCACTGCATTTGCTGCCTCAAATATATGAATAATAGCAATAAGTCTTGAATAGAACATAGGGGGATTACCTTTTTAGAGCATAGCTATAAGGCAAAAACAGTGTAGCATTTAAGCATTCAACCTATTAAAATAGCTAAAATTCATAGTGATTACTATGGGCTAGGCAATACGATAAAAGATGTTCTCATTGTTTCCTGACCTTCTTAAAATATCCTTAAGAAAAAATACATATTGTTATCCTCAAGTACCAATAGACAGAGGATTGGCACACAGTGACATATCTGGTAAATTGCGGTAACATAATCTCAACCAAGTATGCATGATTCTAGAATTTATTGTATTAACTATTATCCTACACTATTGGCACATTATGTAAAATGTACAATGGCATTGCAGATTTTACAGAGGCAGATAACAGTGTGCTGAGACATCAAATAACTCTCCCAGTGTGACAAAACTGGTAATGATGAGATTTGTAAACATAACCTTTTTCTGTGACTCCAAACCCTTGCTCATTGCACCACACCATGCTACTGTTTAAATCAATGCCATTTCAGCTTTTAGCAACCAGGGTTCCTCACATCTACAAGCGCTAATTAGATTTAGTCAGCCTCTTTTATCTGGATGAGGCCATTGTAGTGTGAAGCCGAAAACCCCAGTGACCTGTAAATGACATTAACTTAGGCTAATAATGTAGCCCAAGTATGCTATTTTTAAATTTGTCTTCTTTGAACTTTAAAATATGAACTATCAAATATTATTAAGTTTGAAAATAATGATCTTTCAATGTCACACAATGGCATTATCTGATGAATGTAATTTTACAATAAAGGAAATCCTTTCTTAAATTTAAGGAAACTTTTTCACACTTTAACTTAATATTCCGTTTCCTCTTGTTCTGTTTTTCATTTCTTTATAATACATTTGGCCTTTCAACAAGCTTATTTTCTGAAGACAGCATATTGATGTGCTGGGGTTTAATACCATTAGTAATAGATTTCTGATTTCAAGTTGTTTCTTAGATTTCATTTTCTTACCATAAAATAGTAAAGTTTGTTGTCTTAAATGTTACATTATTGATCATTTCACTGACATTGTATCAATCCAGCGTCGGTGCCAGACCCAGTGCTGTAAGCAATGAATTTGCTTTTTTTCTTTTTTACATATTACAGTATATCTTACAGTTTATTTTTAATATATAATTGAGTATTAATTTGTCTAATGATTTATCTTATGAAGTGGATTATTTTAATAACCTGTTATCATTCTTTATAAAATAAGTGGCTAAAACCTTAAAATTACTAAGATCTTAGTAATTTTTCATTATATTTTTCACTATATTTTTCATCAAAGTAAAAAATATATTAAAGATCATAAGCCATTTCCATAACTTTATATTATTTTAAACTAAACTGTTTAGAGTACATATTATGTATCAGTATGCATTTATTAATCCATACCCAAATCCATGCTAAGATTATCATATTTTTTATGAAAGCCATATATCCAAAAATATGTTTCATTCAATATGAGAGCCTTCCCCCAAAGAGAAAAAATTCTTCTTTAGCTCCCCATAAAACAATATCAGGATACTTTTAAAATTATTGACACTCAATGTGTTCTTCTAAATTACTTAAGTCATGGAAATGTTTTAAAATAGATATGAGCATTATAAAGCCTTAAATCTAAGACATTACTTTTTTTAACACAATTTTATAAAATCGAGATGCATCTTAAAATAGTTGTTTACAATTAATGTAATATATTTTCATTTTCTTCAAAAGCTATTATTGCAATTTTGTTCTCAAAATGAATGAGTCATAAAATAAAGATACAATGCTACCCATTTATCTCATATTAATTTGAGAAGCAAATATATAAGATAGAAAATTTGAAGAAGTTACATATGAGATCCTCATTATTATGAAGTATTTTTAGCAATAAACAAATAAAACAAACTGAATATAAGCATCTTTTTGAGTTGCTTTAAATTTATGGTGGTCTTCCAAGAAAAATTATACATTTATCTTTCTGAATCTCACATTGCTTATATTGAAAATAGGTTACAGTCATTGCCCCATTATATACAGTTACAAGGTACTTTAAGATAAACTATCATTTCAGAATAAAAGTAAACATAAAAATGGGGAAAATATGACTCAAAAAGATTATCTTCTCTAATTTTGAGCAACTCAAATAAATAGATTTAAAAAAAGAGGAAGGTTTGTCAAATGTTAATTTGGAGGATTTGAAGCTGTCAGACCTGGGATAATGAGTAAGCCCTTATTCAAATTCATGTTCTCTCCCAAGAGGTGAATTATCAGGAGGTTGCAATTCATGTGCTACAAAAGTGCACTTATTATGAACTGGCTTCTTTACATGAAAGTTCATTTGTGTAAAATGTGTGAGGTAAGAGAGGGGAACAATAAAATGTATTTAAGATGTGCATTTGCAGACCATAGTTCGTTCACTGTGTGTCCAAACATATACATAAGCCTTGAGAGTGACAGAGCTTCATGTTGTATTCTACTGACAGAGTGGCCAGCCTGATTCAAGCCTGTGTAACCCTGAAAATAATACTTTTATAGGAAAATTATTTGCCCTCACAGCCTGGCTGTGAAAGAATTAGAAAAAAGACATCATTTACTCTATGTCTTCCTACTGCTATAGTTCCATCTTCACTTGCCAAGAAGCTGAATAATTCAACAAATAATTTATAAAAATCAAGATTTATCATACCATTTATTAGACAACATGAATCAACATCATTCTAGCCTAATCTATACAACAGAATAAATTAAGAAAGAGCAATCTGGAGGCTGATGATAGCCACCCAATAAAAAATCACAATCCCTAGTTTCTTTTCCACACCTGAACCAGTTTTCAATACCAGTTTTCAGAACTGAAACCCAGTAACTGGATGATATTCCGGGTTCCCAGATTGAAGGAGCATGCAATTTGTGGAAAATGTATACAGTAAACATTTCCCAATTCCCTCTTCCCAAGGAATCTATCACCAGTACTAGGGTAATGACACACTGAGGACAGGGGGATACTCGCAATTTTAAGGACTGATGGACACTGACTTGTGTCGTGATAATGATCAGGCATTATCATGGCCTTGTTATGTAGAGTTATACGGAGATCAGGGAATAAATTTAGTCCTGGCCATATCTGACTCACAGTGTATCCACTGTCACAAAGGCACGCCAAGAGTTTATTTCTCCAGTCTCCTTGTATATGCTTGTACTTGAAATGAGCAAGTAATGGAAATTTGTCTCACTCCCACACTGACAGTTTACCTCGTGAGATAAGGGCTATTGTACTGTAAAAAGTCAAATGGAAGCCTCTGAGATTGTCACCACCCATGGCTAAATAGTTGATAAAAAATAATATTGTATGCTGGGGGTATGGCAGAGACTAGTGCTACTCTTGAAAACCTACGGGATACAACAAACAGTACAGGTGTTGTTCTCTCTATCATATTCCATTTAATGAACAACTCTGGCTGTTACTTAAAGATGACAGTAAACTCCTACAAATTCAACCACATGGCAGCCCTGATTGCAGCCGTTGCGCCATTAATACCTATTCTTAAACAGTTCACATGGTATGAGTTATATGGTGGGCATCAATTTATTTTATGAATGCATTTTTTTCATTTCTGTGTGTACCGAGACCCAGAAGTGGTCTGCATTCATTTGGAACATATATCAATGTACATTTACAGTATAGCCCCAGGACTGATGTTAATTCTCTTGCCCCTTTTCATAATATAATTCTAAGGTGTCTGAGCATTTCTGCAGGAGTCAGATTTGTTCATTAAATGAAGATAGTATCACTTTGAGCCAGTACATTAGTAACATCCTGTTACTTGGACCACATAAGCCAGAAATGGCCAAGCTATATTCTTAAATTATCCCAGATTTAACCAATGGAAGCCTCTTCAATTTGGTTTTTTCTCAGGCCCACATTAATTTTGGAGCACTTCTTTATTTCTAGCACAGCAAAATGTTTTAGACTCATCTTGTACTTCCCTTCCAAGCCCTGCAGTTATTTTTACAAATGGCCTACATCCTTTGGGTGGAGAACAATATTTTTATAAAAATATCAGAGATATGTGTGCTTATTGCTACTGGGACATCACTGTTTCTAGATCCTTTCAACAGATAGAGCAAATAGATTGTGTGCTTGTGTGTGTTTAATCATGAGATTAAACTGATTTTCCCAATCCCAACCAATTAGAGGATTTTTGCTAAGCTTCCCACTGTATATTTTATTTAACTTTTCCACAGTGAGAAATCTTTCTCCCAACATAATACATTTACACATATACTCAAACCCTCAATATACACAAAACAGGTTTAGGATTTCTATACCCACACCTCTTAAGTACACATTTGCAGATGAGGGGAAGATTTGTTTGTAGCTATTTTTATGCTTTTAGATTAAATGTATGTAGTTAGAAGATTCTCCACCTTTGTATTTATCAATTATATAGAGTCCTGAAATGCCCATTTATTTTAGTTTTCCAACTTTACTGAGATATAACTGAGAAGTAGCCCCACTTGTTTATTTTTGCTTGTTTCCTTTGCTATCTGTGTCAAATCCAAAAAACATTATTGCCAAGGCCAATGTCAAGGAGCTTACTCCCTGTTTTCATATAGGAGTTTTATGGTTTCAGGTCTCAGGTCTCTTTAATCCAATTTGAGTTGCTTTTTTATCTTACTCCTTTTGAAATGGCATGTGGAAAAATTTATATTCAGGTAGACACCAATATCCTAGGACCAACCACAAATGTTTGACACTATGATGTTAATATAGTATTATATGCAGTTTTAAGCCTATAATTTCATCTTGATTTGGTCTTACTACTGTAGCCTATCATGTAGTGACTCAACATATCCTTAATAATTCTTTACCTCTTAAAATTCCATGCTTCTGATTTTAACATTTTGCACCAGTTTTCTCTTGCTTTATGGTTTGTATGTCTGTTTCTCTTTATTACTTTTATCCTTTTTATTTCTTTTTTTCAATTTTGTTACCTGAAGAAATTCTAAAATAGGATAATCCAATGTTTTTATGGGTATGACGTCAAAACCACAAGCAACAAAGTCAAAAATTGACAAGTGGGACTACATCAAACTATTGATAAAAAGCTTCTGCACAGCAAAAGGAACCATCAACAAAATGAAAAGGCAAGCTAGACAATGGAAAAAACATTTGCAAATCATATATCTGGAAAGGATCTAATATCCAAAGTATATTAAGAACTCATACAATCATAAACACAATAGAAAAAAACAATCCTATTAAAATGATAGTAAGTAAATTTAAGGAGATATAAACAAATCCACAATCATAGTAGGAGATTTCAATTTTTTTTATTTTTCACAAATAGAGCATTTGTGAAGTGCATCAGTTCTCTATTCTCTCAAAATTACGTAAGGAACTCAAAAGGGAGCCTTCAACCTATATATTTTACCAATTTTATTGGTCCCAATGGATTTAATTTCTCCCCAAGAAATTTGTTTTACAATTATTTTGTTAGTAAGGGTTTTTGATGGCCTAATATTTTGGTCTCTGATTTTTTTTTCATAACTTGGATATTATAGCTCAGTAAAGAAATGTAAGTTGATTGTCATAAGAAAATTGATAAACATGGACAAATATAAATAAGCATTGGTTATAAATGATAAATAATAATGATGGTTTAAAAATAAATGGCAGTTAATTATTATGTGAAAAATAATCATATGGGTGAGGAGCATTAGTATAACATTTGACGAACTTTGAACAATATGTGGTATTACTTGAGCAATTTATAAATTTATTGTAGACTTCTGTGTGTTCTGGTCTGTATTAATAATTGTGATAATTCTGCAGCCAGAATTCTAATTGTTTTCCCTTTACACATAATCACTGATTCTTTTTGAGTCTCTATTTGGTGTGTTAGAAGATCAATTATGTGCCTAAGATTAGATTAGTTTTGATTTATTCCACTCTCACCTCAATATTTTTCAGTTTTAGGACTTATATCTCTATTCATTTCTCATGAATTTTTAAGACAATATTCCTTCAAATGTGGAATCTTAAATTCCCTTTGTATTCTTCTTAAGATTCCCTTTTTTAATTCTTCTTAATTATCCGTTCTGTTACATGTAGATTGCACATGTATATTATGTCCTCTTTGTCTCATAATTTCTCTGATATTTTCCATTGCTTTACATTTTTGTGATGCATTCCCAGAAATTTCCTCAGACATTTCTGCCAGTTTATTGATTCTATGTTGAACCTAATCTAATCAGATATATAATCAATCTATAAAAATTTTAATCACATTAAAATATTTAATTTCTAGTACAGTAATGTCCTTTTCTCAGATCTATCTATGCTTGTTTCATGGTGTCATATACTTTTATTTTTTCTCTCATTCATTATTTCATTGTTTTAATTCCTTAAAACACATTTATTGTATATTCCTTTTTTGAGTTTTTAATCTTAAATTCTAAGAGTATTAATCATATCAGTGTGGCCCAAAGTCTATTCTTCATAATAGCTTATCATTCCCTTTGGTGATTTTACTTTTTTTTTTTTTTTAACGGCTTTAGTCAATTCTTTAATGAAAGGTGATTTAACTTAATTTTAATATACAATCATTAGAAGGAAAAGAATATTAGAAAAACGTAACAGAGTATACATCACCAAATTGGGCCGACACCTACTTCCAGATCCAAACAACAGCTGGGAAGTCCCGAGTAACAGCAATCTGGAGCCCCAGTTGGGAAAGGTCCCAGGCGTTGCGTCCACCCCACGGGTTGGAGTTCTGCGGGCTGCCGTTTATAATTCCAGGCCGCAAACTGATGTTATCAGTTTGTGCACAAAAATGCAGCTCTGGTTCATTTGTAACAATTTTGTTAATTTCACCATGTGAGTCAGAAGATTTTCCAGACTCTGGGGGACTGGCCAGGTCCCCAGGGCTCAAGAAATTCCAAGACCCACTCCCTTTCTTATCGTAAGCTCCGTTTCACTTGCTAGCAGCAATTGTTAGGTGTGCAAGCAGGCTCGAAGTTCCGGCAGGGTCACAGGTCGGTCAGAGTCCTGCTTCTGCCTCTGAAGCCTGAACAAGACTACTTTATTAATTTTCCCAACAATGGGCAAGGAATTAAGTTTTGTGGGTTTTTTTTGATCACATACTTATTTTATTTTTACTTAGTTTTTAGATAATTGTTTTTTCTGTTGAGTGTTTTTTGTAGCCATTTTTACCTTTTCACAAGGCTTCTTACATCTTCCATTATTATTATTTTTTTTTTGCTTTATAACAAATTTAATCAGTTATACATGTACATATGTTCCCATATCCCCTCCCTTTTGCGTCTCCCTCCCACCCTCCCTATCCCACCCCTCCAGGCGGTCACAAAGCACCGAGCTGATCTCCCTGTGCTATGCGGCTGCTTCCCACTAGCTATCTACCTTACGTTTGGTAGTGTATATATGTCCATGCCGCTCTTTCACTTTGTCACAGCTTACCCTTCCCCCTCCCCATATCCTCAAGTCCATTCTCTAGTAGGTCTGTGTCTTTATTCCTGTCTTACCACTATGTTCTTCATGACATTTTTTTTTCTTAAATTCCATATATATGTGTCAGCATACAGTATTTGTCTTTCTCTTTCTGACTTATTTCACTCTGTATGACAGACTCTAGGTCCATCCACCTCATTACAAATAGCTCAATTTCATTTCTTTTTATGGCTGAGTAATATTCCATTGTATATATGTGCCACATCTTCTTTACCCATTCATCCGATGATGGACACTTAAGTTGTTTCCATCTCCGGGCTATGGTAAATAGGGCTGCTATGAACATTTTGGTACATGTCTCTTTTTGAATTATGGTTTTCTCAGGGTATATGCCCAGTAGTGGGATTGCTGGGTCATATGGTAGTTCTATTTGTAGTTTCTTAAGGAACCTCCATACCATTCTCCATAGTGGCTGTACCAATTCACATTCCCACCAGCAGTGCAAGAGTGTTCCCTTTTTTCCACACCCTCTCCAGCATTTATTGTTTCTAGATTTTTTGATGATGGTCATTCTGCCTGGTGTGAGATGATATCTCATTGTAGTTTTGATTTGCATTTCTCTAATCAGTAAAGATGTTGAGCATCCTTTCATGTGTTTGTTGGCAGTCTGTATATCTTCTGTGGAGAAATGTCTATTTAGGTCTTCTGCCCATTTTTGGATTGGGCTCTTTGTTTTTTTGTTATTGAGCTGCATGAGCTGCTTATAAATTTTGGAGATTAATCCTTTGTCAGTTGCTTCATTTGCAAATATTTTCTCCCATTCTGAGGGTTGTCTCTTGGTCTTGTTTATGGTTTCCTTTGCTGTGCAAAAGCTTTTAAGTTTCATTATGTCCCATGTGTTTATTTTTGTCTTTATTTCCATTTCTCTAGGAGGTGGGTCAAAAAGGATCTTGCTGTGATTTATGTCATAGAGTGTTCTGCGTATGTTTTCCTCTAAGAGTTTGATAGTGTCTGGCCTTACATTTAGGTCTTTAATCCATTTTGAGCTTATTTTTGTGTATGGTGTTAGGGAGTGATCTAGTCTTATACTTTTACATGTCCCTATCCAGTTTTCCCAGCACCACTTATTGAAGAGACTGTCCTTTCTCCACTGTACATTCCTGCCTCCTTTATCAAAGATAAGGTGACCATATGTCCGTGGGTTTATCTCTGGGCTTTCTATCCTGTTCCATTGATCTATCTTTCTGTTTTTGTGCCAGTACCATACTATCTTGATTACTGTAGCTTTGTAGTATAGTCTGAAGTCAGGGAGCCTGATTCCTCCAGCTCCATTTTTTGTTCTCAAGATTGCTTTGGCTATTCGGGGTCTTTTGTGTTTCCATACAAATTGTGAATTTTTTTGCTCTAGTTCTGTGAAAAATGCCAGTGGTAGTTTGATAGGGATTGCATTGAATCTGTAGATTGCTTTGGGTAGTAGAGTCATTTTCACAATGTTGATTCTTCCAATCCAAGAACATGGTACATCTCTCCATCTATTTGTATCATCTTTAATTTCTTTCATCAGTGTCTTATAATTTTCTGCATACACGTCTTTTGTCTCCTTAGGTAGGTTTATTCCTAGATATTTTATTCTTTTTGTTGCAATGGTAAATGGGAGTGTTTCCTTGATTTCACTTTCAGATTTTTCATCATTAGTATATAGGAATGCCAGAGATTTCTGTGCATTAATTTTGTATCCTGCAACTTTACCAAATTCATTGATTAGCTCTAGTAGTTTTCTGGTAGCATCTTTCGGATTCTCTATGTATAGTATCATGTCATCTGCAAACAGTGACAGCTTTACTTCTTCTTTTCCGATTTGGATTCCTTTTATTTCCTTTTCTTCTCTGATTGCTGTGGCTAAAACTTCCAAAACTATGTTGAATAAGAGTGGTGAGAGTGGGCCACCTTGTCTTGTTCCTCATCTTAGTGGAAATGCTTTCAGTTTTTCACCATTGAGGACGATGTTGGCTGTGGGTTTGTCATATATGGCCTTTATTATGTTGAGGAAAGTTCCCTCTATGCCTACTTTCTGCAGGGTTTTTATCATAAATGGGTGTTGAATTTTGTCGAAAGCTTTCTCTGCATCTATTGAGATGATCATATGGTTTTTCTCCTTCAACTTGTTAATATGGTGTATCACATTGATTGATTTGCGTATATTGAAGAATCCTTGCATTCCTGGAATAAACCCCACTTGATCATGGTGTATGATCCTTTTAATGTGCTGTTGGATTCTGTTTGCTAGTATTTTGTTGAGGATTTTTGCATCTATGTTCATCAGTGATATTGGCCTGTAGTTTTCTTTCTTTGTGACATCCTTGTCTGGTTTTGGTATCAAGGTGATGGTGGCCTCGTAGAATGAGTTTGGGAGTGTTCCTCCCTCTGCTATATTTTGGAAGAGTTTGAGAAGGATGGGTGTTAGCTCTTCTCTAAATGCTTGATAGAATTCGCCTGTGAAGCCATCTGGTCCTGGGCTTTTGTTTGTTGGAAGATTTTTTATCACAGTTTCAATTTCAGTGCTTGTGATTGGTCTGTTCATATTTTCTATTTCTTCCTGATTCAGTCTTGGCAGGTTGTGCATTTCTAAGAATTTGTCCATTTCTTCCAGGTTGTCCATTTTATTGGCATAGAGTTGCTTATAGTAATCTCTCATGATCTTTTGTATTTCTGCAGTGTCAGTTGTTACTTCTCCTGTTTCATTTCTAATTCTATTGATTTGAGTCTTCTCCCTTTTTTTCTTGATGAGTCTGGCTAATGGTTTTTCAATTTTGTTTATCTTCTCAAAGAATCAGCTTTTAGTTTTATTGATCTTTGCTATCGTTTCCTTCATTTCTTTTTCATTTATTTCTGATCTGATTTTTATGATTTCTTTCCTTCTGCTAACTTTGGGATGTTTTTGTTCTTCTTTCTCTAATTGCTTTAGGTGCAAGGTTAGGTTGTTTATTCGAGATGTTTCCTGTTTCTTAAGGTGGGATTGTATTGCTATAAACTTCCCTCTTAGAACTGCTTTTGCTGCATCCCATAGGTTTTGGGTCGTCGTGTCTCCATTGTCATTTGTTTCTAGGTATTTTTTAACTTCCTCTTTGATTTCTTCAGTGATCACTTCGTTATTAAGTAGTGTATTGTTTAGCCTCCATGTGTTTGTATTTTTTACAGCTCTTTTCCTGTAATTGATATCTAGTCTCATAGCATTGTGGTCGGAAAAGATACTTGATACAATTTCAATTTTCTTAAATTTACCAAGGCTTGATTTGTGACCCAAGATATGATCTATCCTGGAGAATGTTCCATGAGCACTTGAGAAAAATGTGTATTCTGTTGTTTTTGGATGGAATGTCCTATAAATATCAATTAAGTCCATCTTGTTTAATGTATCATTTAAAGCTTGTGTTTCCTTATTTATTTTCATTTTGGATGATCTGTCCATTGGTGAAAGTGGGGTGTTATAGTCCCCTACTATGATTGTGTTACTGTCGATTTCTCCTTTTATGGCTGTTAGTATTTGCCTTATGTATTGAGGTGCTCCTATGTTTGGTGCATAAATATTTACAATTGTTATATCTTCTTCTTGGATCGACCCCTTGATCATTATGTAGTGTCCTTCTTTGTCTCTTCTAGTAGTCTTTATTTTAAAGTCTATTTTGTCTGATATGAGAATTGCTACTCCAGCTTTCTTTTGGTTTCCATTTGCATGGAATATCTTTTTCCATCCCCTTACTTTCAGTCTGTATGTGTCTCTAGGTCTGAAGTGGGTCTCTTGTAGACAGCATATATATGGGTGTTGTTTTTGTATCCATTCAGCCAATCTGTGTCTTTTGGTGGGAGCATTTAGTCCATTTACATTTAAGGTAATTATCGACATGTATGTTCCTATTCCCATTTTCTCAATTGTTTTGGGTTTGTTATTGTAGGTCTTTTCCTTCTGTTGTGTTTCTTGCCTAGAGAAGTTCCTTTAGCATTTGTTGTAAAGCTGGTTTGGTGGTGCTGAACTCTCTCAGCTTTTGCTTGTCTGTAAACGTTTTAATTTCTCCATCAAATCTGAATGAGATCCTTGCTGGGTAGAGTAGTCTTGGTTGCAGGTTTTTCTCCTTCATCACTTTAATTATGTCCTGCCACTCCCTTCTGGCTTGTAGAGTTTCTGCTGAGAGATCAGCTGTTATCCTGATGGGGATTCCCTTGTGTGTTACTTGTTGTTTTTGCCTTGCTGCTTTTAATATGATTTCTTTGTGTTTAATTTTTGACAGTTTGATTAATATGTGTCTTGGCGTATTTCTCCTTGGATTTATTCTGCATGGGACTCTCTGTGCCTCCTGGACTTGATTAACTATTTCCTTTCCCATATTAGGGAAGTTTTCAACTATAATCTCTTCAAATATTTTCTCAGTCCCTTTTTCTCTTCTTCTTCTGGAACCCCTATAATTCGAATGTTGGTGCGTTTAATGTTGTCCCAGAGGTCTCTGAGACTGTCCTCTGTTCTTTTCATTCTTTTTTCTTTATTTTGCTCTGCATCAGTTATTTCCACTATTTTATCTTCCACCTCACTTATCCGTTCTTCTGCCTCAGTTATTCTGCTATTGATCCCATCTAGAGTATTTTTCATTTCATTTATTGTGTTTTTCATCGATGCTTGATTCATCTTTAGTTCTTCTAGGTCCTTGTTAACTGTTTCTTGCATTTTGTCTATTCTATTTCCAAGATTTTGGATCTGGGAAATAGAATCTTGGATCATCTTTACTATCATTATTCTGAATTCTTTTTCAGGTAGACTGCCTATTACCTCTTCATTTGTTAGGTCTGCTGGGTTTTTATCTTGCTCCTTCACGTGCTGTGTGTTTTTCTGTCTTCTCATTTTGCTTATGTTACTGTGTTTGGGGTCTCCTTTTTGCAGGCTGCAGGTTCGTAGTTCCCGTTGTTTTTGGTGTCTGTCCCCAGTGGCTAAGGTTGGTTTAGTGGGTTGTGTAGGCTTCCTGGTGGAGGGGACTAGTGCCTGTGTTCTGGTGGATGAGGCTGGATCTTGTCTTTCTGGTGGGCAGGTCCACGTCTGGTGGTGTGTTTTGGGGTGTCTGCGGACTTTTTATGATTTTAGGCCACCTCTCTGCTAATGGGTGGCGTTGTGTTCCTGTCTTGCTAGTTGTTTGGCATAGGGTGTCCAGCACTGTAGCTTGCTGGTCGTTGAGTGAAGCTGGGTGCTGGTGTTGAGATGGAGATCTCTGGAAGATTTTCGCCGTTTGATATTATGTGGAGCTGGGAGGTCTCTTGTGGACCAGTGTCCTGAGGTTGGCTCTCCCACCTCAGAGGCACAGCACTGACTCCTGGCTCCTCAATTTGGGATGATTTGTTGTCTATTCATGTATTCCACAGATGCAGGGTACATCAAGTTGATTATGGAGCTTTAATCCGCTGCTTCTGAGGCTGCTGGGAGAGGTTTCCCTTTCTCTTCTTTGCTCTCACAGCTCCTGGGTCTCAGCTTTGGATTTGGCCCCGCCTCTGCGTGTAGCTCGCCGGAGGGCGTCTGTTCTTCGCTCAGACAGGACAGGGTTAAAGGAGCAGCCTCTTCGGGGACTCTGGTTCACTCAGGCCGGGCGGGAGGGAGGGGCACGGAGTGCGGGGCGAGCCTGCAGCGGCAGAGGTCGGCGTGACGTTGCACCAGCCCGAGGCGCGCCGTGCGTTCTCCCAGGGAAGCCGCCCCTGGATCCCGGGACCCCGGCAGTGGCGGGCTGCACAGGCTCCCGGAAGGGCGGTGTGGACAGTGACCTGCGCTCGCACACAGGCTTCTTGGCGGCGGCAGCAGCAGCCCCAGCGTCCCACGCCCGTCACTGGGCTCCGCGCTTTCAATCGTGACTTGCGCCCGTCTGTGGAGCCCCTTTAAGCAGCGCTCTTAATCCCCTCTCCTCGCGCACCAGGAAACCAAGAGGGAAGAAAAAGTCTCTTGCCTCTTCGGCAGCTCCAGAGTTTTCCCGGACTCCCTTCCGGGTAGCTGTGGCACATTAGCCCCCTTCAGGCTGAGTTCTCGCCGCCAGCCCCAGTCCTCTCCCTGCGCTCTGACCGAAGCCCGAGCCTCAGCTTCCAGTGCCGCCCGCCCCGGCGGGCGAGCAGACAAGCCTCTCGGCCTGGTGAGTGCCGCTCGGCACCGATCCTCTGTGCGGGAATCTCTCCGCTTTGCCCTACCCAGGTATGTGGGGAGTTTCTTGCCTTTTGGGAGGTCTGGGGTCTTCTGCCAGCGTTCAGTAGGTGTTCTGTAGGAGTTGTTCCACGTGTAGCTGTATTTCTGGTGTATCCGTGGGGAGGAAGGTAATCTCCGCGTCTTACTCTTCCGCCATCTTACCCGGAAGTCGATTTTACTTTTAATTGTAAGTCCAAGTTCAGGAGAAACCTTATTTTTCCATATATTCTGGGCTGTGGATATATTCCCAAAGTAAAATTTGGACATTCCTTTGGTCAGTTTCCTGAGCACTTTCACTGTTATATGTGTACATATATATTTAAAAAAAAAATATATATATATATATATTGTGTGTGTGTACGTGTGTGTGTGTGTGTGTGTGTGTGTATATATATATATATATATATATATATATTTGTATATATAGCAATACATTATCTGTTTGGAGTTCTTTACCCACCTAGCTAAGTAAATGTATTTACATTATCACATGATTACCGTAGGCTTGAATTTGTTTTTTAATTTTTATTGGAGTATAATTGATTTACAATGTTGTGTTAGTTTCAGGTGTACAGCAAAGTGAATGTTATATATACCCATGTATCTACTCTTTTAGATTCTTTTCCAATATAGGCCATTATGGAATGTTGAGTAGGGTTTCCTATGCTATTCAGTAGGTCCTTATTAGTTATCTATTTTATGTAGAGTAGTGTATATATGTCAATCCCAATCTTCCAGTTTACACGCCCCCCCCCCCTTATTCCCTGGTAACCATAAGTTTATTTTCTACATCTGTAACTCTGTTTCTGTTTTGTAGATAAGTTCATTTGTAGGCTTGAACTCTAATTCTTCAAAGGACTGTTTTTTCCTACTTAAATGTCAGGACATGTGTAAGTCTTTGTACCACAAATCCAGTATGGTAGGAATAATTTATTTGTTTGTTTCTTTGTACTAATGCAGTAGTTATCAACAGGGAGAATCTCTCTACCTCCCAAACCCCACTCGCATAGACATTTGACAATACCTGGAGACATTTTTGGTTGTCTCCAAAAATGGGGGTGAGATTGCAGTACTGACAACTAGCAGGTAGAGGCCAGGGATACAGCTAAACATCCCACCATATAAAGGATAGCTCCCCTACAACAATTATCCTGTCAGAATATCAACAGTGCTAAAGTTGGGAAATTAATAAATTTAACTTCTATTGCAATTAAAATCTAAACTTTATTTTACTGAATAGTCAGAAGCAGAATATCCTTTTTACCCTTCTAGGTTTTTCTGTTTCTTCATCAATTTTAAATCCTGAAACTTAGTTGAGAATATACTGCCTATACTGTATATACTGTAAGGGAAAACTCATAGTCCCTTTTTCTCAAAAGCTAATGAAATATTTTTTCTCCTCTAGCGAATTTCCTCTAAGTTTAACTGATTTTTTTAATTCCCTAAAATTAGATTAGGAAAATGTTAATTTTTTTAAATTACGTTAAGAATTGGGACCTTTTATACATTACATTACAATTCAATATTTTGCATAGTACTGGCCTGAAAGACCAATCAATCTTCTAATTATTATGAATGGACTTGCTAGTTCTGGAATACGCAAACATGTGAAAACCTTGAGAATCTAACCACTATGTGTAGGCCAGTTTCTAATATATTTAGATTTCATGTTTCTTTTAGAAATATAGATTATAAAAATAATATAATTCAAAAAATTAAGTTCTATATCTTAGCTCATGTTACTATACACAATAACCTTAAATTCTTGCTTCAGTAACATCCTGTTTGATTATTATTTTTATTCGTTACGTATAGATTTGTAGTAGCTCTAATTTTTATTCCATGATTTACCTTCTTTTTAAATTAATATAATGATTCTTTTTATAGATAGCACCTGTCAGTGGAAATAATCAAGTGTTTTTCAAAATGAGGTCAACTCCTCTCAGTAACTTTGCAATATATCACTATGATTCGGGTTCCTCCATTATATTCAAATGTAGAGGACAAAATGACTTTGTAACCTCGATTGCCTGGGAACACTGCCAAAAATCAGATTTTGTGCTACATTAATGTAATGGAGAGAGACTCACTCTTGAATTGCACTTATGTTCTATTGGATTAAAAAAAACCTCACTATAACCTTGACTAGTCATTAAGTATAAAGCCTTGATTAAGGCAAAATTAAATGGTACACATAATATTTCAGACATTATGATAAACAGTAATATATAACAAATATTATAACTGTAATATTAGGTGATAAACAGATATTATAATAAATTCAATATTAATTCATATACACATACACCAAATCTGTATTAAGTTATTACTGTACACTGTGTCCTCTTCTAGTTACACCTCTAGGAAAATCAGCAAGAGCAAAAACAGATGAGGTCACTCCCTCGTGGAATTTTTTCTTTATTTGGGAAAGGCATACAATAGACCATTACTTAAGTAAACACAAAAAAATCAAGTAATGGCAAGTACTTTCATGAAAGATAGATACTGCATTACAGTGAGTTTTACACGAAGCGTACTCAGAAGAAGTGATGTTATGGGCTGAATTGTGTTCTCCAAAAAGATATATTGAAGCTCTAACCCCTGCACCATGTGGTCTTTTTGAAAAGAGGGTCTTTGAAGATGTAAACAAGTTAAGATGAGATCATTAGGGTCCTAATCCAATATGACTAATATCCTTATAACAAAAGGAAAATTTACCCAGAGACAGAGGGAGAATACCATGTGGCGACAGAGGCCATTATAGTGATGCATCTACAAAGTGCAGAATAGATTCTCCTGTCCATCACCAGAAGCTGGAAGAGAGGCAGGGGATAGATTCTTTCTCATAGCCCTCAAAAGGAACCTACTCGGCCAACACCTTGCTTTTGGACTTCTAGAATCCAGAACTGTGAAACAATAAATTGCTGTTATTTTAAGCCACCCAGTTTGTGGTACTTTATTACAGTAGCTTACATGGAACTAATACACTTGATATCTAAGTTGAGACCTGAATTATGGCATAAATCAACTGTATGAAGAATTAGGGAAGATAATTTGGAGGAGAAGTGTTACATATTAGAAAGACATAAGTGCAAACAAGCTCTCTTATGCATAAGAAGCAGAAAGAAGGTGTGTATGGCTGTAGCATAAAAATATAAAGCAGAGAGATTGTTGTAGGAAGTGATATGGAATAAATAGGAGGACAACAAATCATGTTTTCCAATTAAGGAGTTCAGATTTTATTATAAGTAAATGAAAAATTTATTTGAAGATTTTAATAATAATTGAATATAATCAGAAAGGAAATTTGTATTTCAAAAAGAAAGTCTTCATTCTGTAGAATGGATAGTGGGGAGGGGGGGTGGACAAGATGGAAACATGCAGAGCAGTGTGGGATACAGTCCAATGATGCAGTGGTTTAAACCGTAAATTTGGGTGATTTTTTTTAGGCTGATAATTGCTGAATATGGAGAAGAGTAAAAGATTTGTGGTATGTTGGTAGAATCACTGGTGGAGAGTATGTGTGGAATGAAAAGATAAAGAATCAAAGCTAACTCGTAGGTTGTTGGCTTGAGATCCTGGGTTGTCGATATCATTTCCTGATATCAGGGAAATCGGAAGGGAACAGTTAGTTACAGGTAGCACGAATTCAATCATGACATTCCAGCTCCGTTATTTATACATTTTAAAATGTTAAATTTACTGTTTAGATATATGGGTTTTGAATTCAGAAGAGATGTTGGGTCTGAAGATATGCATTTTGGAGTAATCAACATAAAGTTGGGGACTTCCTGGTGGCGCAGTGGTTAAGAAATCACCTGCCAATGCAGGAGACATGGGTTTGATCCCTGGTCCAGGAAGATCCCACATGCCGCGGAGCAACCAAGCCCATGCACCACAACTACTGAGCCTGCGCTCTAGAGCCCGTGAGACACAACTACTGAGCCTGCGTGTCACAGCTGCTGAAGCCCATGTGCATAGAGCCCATGCCCCACAACAAGAGAAACCACTGCAATGAGAAGCCCACACACTGCAACGAAGAGTAGCCCCCGCTCGCCGCAACTAGAGAAAGCCTGCGCACAGCAACGAAGACCCAACGCAGCCAAAAATAAATTAAAAACAAACAAACAAACAAACAAAACCCCTAAAGTTGGTATTTAAGGCTGCAAACCTGGATATAAGATAACCTTCATTAGGGGGATATATTCCCACGAATTACCCCAGAGGCTGCAATTTTTCAATACTGGGTAGGATATAGAACACACAAGGATATTGATAAAGAATCAACAAAGTAGAAGTGGAAGAAAATTCCAGATTTGATGCAGAAAGGTGGAACAGAAAATGCAAACCAGGTCACAGGAAAGGATTACTCTAGAGACAAAGTTCTAGCATGAAAGAATGAGTAGGAGTTAGCTACTGAAATGAATTAAAGACAATTTCAGGCAGAAGGATAAGCATGTCCAAATTCCTGAGGGGAAAGGAGTACATAATACATAAGAATATGAACAAGGATATAATCAGGCAGCAGATCAATTTTGCTTAGTAAAATTCATATTATGCATATTGGATTTCATCCTACTGGGCATGGGTTGACTTCAAATTGTTTAGGTCAGGAGACTATCCATACCACATTAAAATATCATTTCATGTGTGGAGTAAAGAATAGCTTTGAGGGCAGCATTAGTAAGCCCCTACCATGCATCATTTATGTTTCTTTAGTCATTAGCTTAATAATAAACACCTCAACTATGAACCACAATGAAAATCACCATATGGTTCAGTTACCTGGAGCAGTCTTGGTTTACCCTGTATTTTGACATGATTACTAAATGTATACCTTTTCATCCTCAAAAAGTTCCAGGTCAGTGATATGCTACTATATATTCAACAATTGCTGGGGAGGGACAGGTCTTAATTTACAGCATTAGCTGATTTTCATGGTGAAAATACTACTATCATGGTGACCAATTTCAAGCTGTTTTTTTTTTTTTTTTTTTTTTTTTCGGTACGCGGGCCTCTCACTGCTGTGGCCTCTCCCGTTGCGGAGCACAGGCTCCGGACGCGCAGGCCCAGCAGCCATGGCTCACGGGCCCAGCCGCTCCGCGGCATGTGGGATCTTCCCGGACCGGGGCATGAAGCCATGTCCCCTGCATCGGCAGGAGGACTCTCAACCACTGCGCCACCAGGGAAGCTCTCAAGCTGTTTTTAACATCTGACTCACAAAATTTCTTTTTAACAATCAGCTCATCCAAGCCAATAAAAGCCAGTTCCAGAGCAACACTGGTTCTATTTTTGATAACTTACTATTTATTGTTAGTACTCTTTCACTTTCAAATTAGTGTCAGTTTTGATTATAAATCAGTTACCTTGCCTAAAATGGAAGGGTGTTATTGGAAATAAATCAGTCTTAATATATTAAGGGAATGTTAACTTGTGTCATGCTTTGTAAATGGAATCAAATTACATTACACAAAGAAATGAAGTATGGGATAAAGCATTCAATGTAAATGATCCTCCTAGAATAAAATTTTAATTTATTAGCTCAATAATTTTATAGTTGGTTATAGTTCTTTATTAAATAATGACTTATGTAGATCCCATCATAATCATAAATGTTATTTTTAAAGACATTTTCTACTTATATTAAAGCATTTATACATAATCTTTACAAACATCCCCTAAAGTTTATTTTGGAATATTTTAAAACAAATATGTAATCTTTGTTTATAAATTTTTGTTGACAAATCAAATGGCTTATATCATTTGATATAATTACTAATGAACTGTTTAGTAAACCTTGAAACAATAGAAATGCCTCCTGTCAGATTATTATAATAGGAGTTTTAGTTAGAGGCCAGCAACTCCTTTAAGTACTAGGGAACTGAAAAAATATAATAAATGATTTATAATTAGAATTATTAAGAAAAATAATTCAACATGTATGAAATAGGCTGCAACAATATCACCAAGTAACATTAGATAATTGACCTAAGTGAATAAGTTATCTTTCACATAATACAATTCCTTATGTGTCACGTACCCCTTTGGTCTGATATACATTTTGAAAAGATATTTTTATGAATTTTCAATGTTAAAAAATGTAAAATGTCAGTAGTACTGACTAACCAGGCGCAATTCATAAAACTCTGTTTTAATCATGATATTTGTCAAATAAAAATGCAAATTAGGACAATTTAGAAAAAACATGATAATGGTTTTCAAAATTCTAAAGCAATTCATACATAGATATAATAGCAAATTGTGTTAGAGATGTTTATTTGAAAATCTTTCCTGAGAAAAATCAGAAAAAAGCCTAAAACTTCTGTTGTGCATGTAGCACCCATCATTTTCTGCAGTTCATCCAGGATCTGAGTTATAAATTGTTCTTGCAAATGTCAGCCAGGATTTTCCATATTAAGGAGAATGTTCAAGGGTATCCTATGGGGGAAGGAGATTTGGTTTTAGTGAGTCAATCTCTCTTTCTGTTTGGTGTACTCTAGCTTCTCTGTTCTGAGTCTTCATGGTTATTGCTGTTTCCAGCAATAACCACTTGGCACATTTCACTGAGATGGATCACTATTTTCTCACAGAAAAAGTTTTGTAACTGACAAATTATGTAACTCATTGCAACATTTTCCTCATCTCAAAACCACAATCTGGATACAGTCTCTGTGTTGTTGTTTTTCATTTAATTTTGTCTTGATTTAAGTAAACATAAGATGCAACAAAACTGTCACAGAGAAAAATGCCTACTTACACATCTAGAGAAAATACCCATACACCATTAAGTAGCACATTAAAAGACAGTCAAAAAATCATGACTTCACTAATGTTAACAACACTGTTTCATTGTTAAAAACTTCCTCATTATAAAAAAAAATAGGTGTTGGATATCTATAGTGTATCATCTTGGGTTGTTTTCTAAAAAAGATGGCAATGTGACTCAATACTTACAAGCAAGGAGTTTATAATCTTATACGGAACAAGACTTTAAAAAGTAATGTTAAAAGTCCATTTGGAAATAATGTCTTCCATATAGAAAGTAGTTCAGAAGAGCCGCCCCGTGTAGTGTAAACTCCGACAGTTGGTTTTTCCTTTTTTGTAATTCAAGTGCCTGACTTAAGCTTTGATTGCCAAGACATCTACTTCAAAGAAGGGTGGCTATCCCAAATAAGCACATTGCCAGCCACAGGACTAGATTCAGAGCCAGACTGCCCCTTACCCTCATGCTTCTTGGATAACTGACCCTTAGAGCTGCTACTTGCTTCTTTTTTTTCCCTCTTCTCTCCTTTAAATTCCCTCTATTATGTTTTAAATTCACGAAATAAAGAATCAGTCCTAGAAGCCCTACACCCCATCCTTGACCCCCATAAAAGCAGAACCCCAGCCCCTCACTACCCACCCTCAACACTTGAGCTTGCTGTGTTGCCCCAGGTGTGTCATGTAATTTCCAGGACTTACAAAACGTAAACCTTCCCCCCACCCCCAAAGTTTCTTGATGGTTCATAGTAAGAACCACATGGGCTGGTCCAGCCACATCATTGGTTATAGATAGGCTGAGACAGACACACAACAACCCCTAAAATAAAAGAGAAAAAAAAGAAAAAGAAAAAGTAGTTTATGTCTCCACAAAGTAATTGAGATTACATCTTTCTAACTATTGCAAAATGTATACTTTGAGTAATGGAATCATTTGCATTTTTAAAATTCTCTATTCTTTGTTGATGAAACAGACTCAGGCTGGGAGTGTTTCATTGGGAGAATTCTCTTAGCAGTAGTAAAAAAAAAAAAAAAAAAAGACATTTGCGTTCCTTCACCTGCCACCCCCCTCTCCCTGTTTCCTGCCTACAAAACCCCACTTCCACCCATTTCCTGCCTTCACTGGAGCAGATTTACAGCAACTCCACATATAGTTATCACTAGTTAAAGAGGCCCCCCTTTCATATATCTCAAAGTATCAATATTTCCTCACAGATACCAGTCCTAACCTCATAGCACATATTAGTTCTAGATAACTAATTGCTGTGCAACTCTCATACTGTGTATTTTGAGAATCAGGTGTTACGTCTTTTTATCTTTCCATCTTTTATTTGGAGAGCTCTGAAATCCGCAGACACTGGCTTGCTTTTTTGCTGAAGCAGGAACCTTTATCATACTAAATGTTCCTTCCATTTACAGAAACAAATGAACAACTGATATGTTATCTAACTCTTCTTCACAATTTTATTTCAAATGATATATTTTAACATTTTATTAAAATATAATTTTATTATATAAGGATATATGATATAGAAATATTCAAACCATTTATATGGATTTTATGGAAAGGAAGTGCAATAAATTCAGGTGATCATCTCAATAAATTTCTCCTCAATATTATGTGTAATCTTATATAAGACCCATGTAAGCTTTTTGTCTAGGGTGGTTTTTGAAAACCTAACTATTCTAATGGCATTATGTTTCAAAGCATGTTTCAATGGTGAAGATTTGACAAGTATCACTATTGACTTTATTCATTCAACTAGATTCTAACTGATCATAACGTAATATGAAAGGAGAATTTTTTCTAGACAACAAAGAAATAGAGGATGGAAGTAAGTTATATAAGTAGCTCTGATATCATCAGACAGGTTTTAGCTTGCCAGTTATTCAACTGAATTGCTATATGTGCTTGTGCAATGAATAAAACCTACTATATGGCATGCTCCTTTCTTTACAGGCTGAAGAAATATCTTATCAGTAAAGTACAAGAATTTTAGTCCATAGATTTTATGACATATTTACACTTATCAGGAACATTTTTTCCAATATATTATTCCCCCTTCATTAGCTGTATCCAGCTGTGTTTTGAGTTGGCAAGAAAGTGACCCCCAAACTATTGAAATGTTATACATTGCTTTTATCCACACAAGATTAAAACCATTGTTGATGTTTTATTTATCTTGTTCCCAAAGTGCTGTTGTTAAACATGTGTGCTGTTCTTTGCTTCAACGTTTTGCATATTCTCAAACGGAAAGACTCATTCTTGAGATTATTGATCAGCAGTTCAATTCATGCAGTGTTTAGTACAAGTCAGGGATGAGAGACATAGTAAAAACAGATAAACTGACTAAGAGAAAAACAAGAAGGGAAGGAAGGAGAGAGAGAGAAGAGATACAGAAGTGTTCAACTGTAGTGGTTAAGAAATAGGTCACCAGATTCAGAAAGAATTAGCTTAGAATTTTTACCATGGAATTTTTAGATTTTGATATGGGTCAACTCTGATTTTTTTTACCAACTTGGTATAATTCATTTTCCTACTTAACAGATCATTTTTGTATGTGATAATCAAGTACATTAATCCATGTGAAGCACTAATCACAGTACCTGTCACAGAGCACATTGTTGATAAAGTTAGCTATTATTATAGCTAATAGCTACATGACTACAGAATACAAAATGGATGCAATCATGATATGCATCTAATGTGTAAAATTGTTACTCTTCCCTAGATTAAAATAAATAAGAATAAAACACGTCTGGATGGTGATTAATCAAAAATTCCTAGTTTAATGCAATATATGCCTAAGGGAGTTCTTGATATATACTAGGCATGCTACTAGGCAGGTAATCAGCAGTACACATAGATGGATTACTATTTAGTTTGGAAGAGAGAGAGAATTACAATTGAATATGCTAAAGTACTGTGATCAAGGTGTGAAAAAGATACCATGGAAACACATAGGAAGAATGACTATGCTTAACGTTGACATTAGGAGGTGATTTCTCTGAGAAGATCCCTGAAGACTGAAAGAGCTGTTTGTACACACTTCTGTAGGGATGTAGGGAGTATTAGAGCAAAGAGAAGCCAAAGAATTCCAAATAACATGATCACATTTGCAAAGACCTAGATAGGTGTCAGAACATAGTATTTTGACCACTACAAGGAATTCATCACTAGATTCAAGGTAGAATAAAAAGGTGAGAACCAGAAAAAGTATTTTACTTCCAATAAAATATTTCTGGTAAATCATCTGTATATTTCCATGAAAGTAATTTTCTATGGCATAAAATGCCCGCTCAATTTTCCACATTGCATCACTTTAGAACACTCCATTTTACTGGACTATATCTAGATTTTCTGATGATTCTTAATGGAGTATATTATACAGTAAATAGTTTATTACTTCCCAAATGTCTTGCCAATGGGTATTTATTTGAAATGAAATTATATTTTGGAAACCACAACATATCATCCTTTAGACAGGATGAAATTTAGTAAAGTGTAGCTTAAATAACCAGCTTATTGTTATCATGAATATTGTTTGCAAGCTTTTGATTGAAATTATGTTATTTAAACCATATTTTTTCTTGGATGACTTATCCTACCCAGAGTTAGAATAAGGCTTATTTATGTAATTATAATTAACTGCACTCTGAATTGCAGATAGATCCCAACTGAAAAATCTGTCCTATATCCACTTTCTAGCTGATGTGCAGCTGCATCTGTGGTGATGGTGTTGCTGTCTCCCATTTTCACCCAAGTGCACACATTATTGAAAAACAAGATTTTAATGTTTTATGATACTGTATTAAGGGTAGCTCATCTTTAATATGTAGCCTTTCTACGTTGCAGTAAGCATATGTTGATCAATATCCTTTAATAGAACAGTTACCCTGTGACAAAAAATACTGATTTCACAAAGAAAAATAACACAACTCTGAAAAGAGAACCATTTTTTTGGAGTCTAGAGTCTTATTTTGATTTTATTTTTTCAACTAGGAGATTTCTGCAACAAATTTCTTCAGAAGCCACAAATTATGCTCTGGTTAATGAATATTTCTCAGCATGTGTGCTAGGTATTATGAGACAATGACTAACATTATGAAAAAAATAATCAATCATGCATGACTGAAAGCAACAACTACTAAGCAACTTAAGCATTAAAAAGTCATCCTGATCTAAGGTAAATTTAATGGAATGAAAATCCAATACTTGTTTTTTCTGACAGATTAAAAGGAAAGGAAATGACCAATGCTACGAATTAGGGACATGTTTCTTATTGAAGGTGTAACAAACCAGGAAATAAATGTGCATGTACATTTAGTTACCTATAAAATAAACATATATGCACTTTCTTTTCTAAGAGATCTAAAATTTTCCATGTTTCCTCCACCATTTGAGTCACAAATGAACAGACAGATCACATCACCCTTAAGCACAACTTTAAAATATATCAATACATAGAGCCAGAAAGAAATCGATGAAACATGTTTCAGCTTTTTTCCTGTTCCAATCTTCTGAGCCTCTGATTTCCATATTTATTTTTATATTGTTTTACTCTATGTTTCTTTCCAAACTACTTCAAATAGATTTATTTTCTACTTGGGGCTAAAATATTAAAATATAGTGTTACATATGTTTGAAGCTTTAATAAAAGTATCAATTTAAAAAATACTTATTTTGCATTTAAAATAACTTACTTTTGCAAAGACCTGAGCACATTAAAGCAACATTTACATTATTATATTATAATGTTATTACATTATTTCATCATAATCTTCAAAATACATAGAGTAATAACCTAAATGTGCATGGTGTATATTAAAGAATGTATACCTAAAATCAATAAAATATCTGGGTTATAATTACTTCTTGATACATATTAGTGTCCATAGTTGTTATTATTTGTCAAATAATAATAAAAGGAAGAAAACTAAAAATGTGAGTTTAAGAATGTGAAATTTAAATTCAAAGGAGAAAATTAAAGAAAAAAATGAAGTTTAGAAGATACACTTTAAAAATAAATTACATTGTAAACACCAAAGCCACATTTTTAACTAAAGAATTAATGTTAATTATGTAAATTATAAAGACTATATAAGGGCTTACATAAAATAAACAGAATAATTATGGCTAGAGAAAATATTGTGATAAGGTTTTTCTTGATTGTAAAATTTGTCTTTGAACTTGAATTTATCTATGAACTTGAATTTGTCTTTGAACTTGAATTTTAATCTGTATCTTAAGAGCATATTCAGAGATACCATAGAGGAAAATGATATTCTGGAAATGCAAAAAATAGAAAAAGAAACATGAGATAAGCCCCACACTTACCCCATCTCTCTACCCAGGGTCAGTTTCCCAAATTTGACTCAGGGAGGTGAAGCCTAAAGAGAGCACAGTGGTACTGCTGGGCAGAGAAGGCAGAGAGCAGATTTCAAGGACAGTATTACTGGTGGAACTTGTAGGACAGTGCATCAGAAGGAGGGAGCTGTGTGTGGTGGGATTCCTGAAGGATCATTGACCAAGGGCTGCTTTCTTTATGCTCAGGGAGAAATTTCACAAAGCCAAACAGGACACATCTTCTACAGAATACAGTGGCCACATAGGGCTGGAGACTTTGGCATTTCTATTCATCTGAGAGGAGACACCTCAATAATACTGAAGTATTCTTTTGAGACTACAGGCAGATCACACCTTAAAACCATGGACCACATCACATGGTAAAATCTTCTCTAAACCCTCCTAAACAAAGACTAAATTTAAACTCCAAAACAGTCCAGAAAAGCTGCTGTACAGTTACTGCTTGTTAGGGAAAAACAAACAAACATAAAACAAAGAAAAACACTTTAAAGAAAGAAAACATAATTCAAATCCAGGTATTAGAAATAGAGAAGAGTTTTAAGGAACTATTATAAATATATTTAAGGACATAGTAGAACAGATGATCTTAAGAAGTGAAGATGAGGACTCACAGGAGAAAAATCAAAGTGGTAAAAGAGCCAAATGGAAAATCTGTAAGTGAAAAATACAATATTTGAAATGAAAATTTTATTGGATGTGTCTAGAAGATTAGTCACGGAAGAAGAAAAGATCAGTGAACATGAAGAGTTTAGCAACAGAAATTATCCAAACAGAAATACAGAGAGAAAAACAAGATTTGAAATAAAAAATGGTACAGTTTTAGTGAGTTATGAGAAAATATCAGGAATTATAAGAAAGTCTCTAGTACAATAGTAGTTATGTATCTGGGATATTAGAAAGAAGAAGGGAGAGAATAGGGTTTAAAAATTGAAGAAGCAGGGCTTCCCTGGTGGCACAGTGGTTGAGAGTCCACCTGCCAATACAGGGGACATGGGTTCGTGCCCCGGTCCAGGAAGATCCCACATTCCTTGGAGCAGCTGAGCCCGTTAGCCATGGCCACTGAGCCTGCGCATCCAGAGCCTGTGCTCCGCAATGGGAGAGGCCACAACAGTGAGAGGCCCATGTACGGCAAAAAAAAAAAATTGAAGAAGCAGTGATTTCTAATTTTCCAAATGTGTTGGAAATGAAAATGTAATTATGCAACCTTTAGACTAAACACTAAACTATATAAAGATAATTATAGTAAAAAAAAAATGGAAGAAGCAAGTTGAGTATTAAAAAATAGGTTAACTTTTTCCACCAACACAGAAGTACAATTGCTGCATCATACAGTAGTTCTATTTTTAAATTTTTTGAGGAACTTTCAAAGTTTTCCATAGTGGATGTTCCAGTTTACATTCCTACCAACAGTGTACAAGAGTTCCCTTTCTCCACCAGCACTTGTTGTCTCTTGTCTTTTTGATAATAGGTGTGAAGTGGTATGTCACTGTGGTTTTGATTTGTATTTCCCTCATAATTAGTAATGTTGAGCACCTTTTCATGTATTGGTGGCCATTCGTATGTCTTCTTTGGAAAAATATCTATTCAAGGGCTTCGTCCATTTGTTTTTTTGCTGTTGAGTTTAGGAGTTTCTTATGTATTTTGGATTTTAACCTCTTATCACATATATGACTTAATTTTTTTTCTCCCATTCTGTAGCTTGCCTTTTCATTCTGTTGATTATTTCCTTTGCTGTGCAGAAGGTTTTTAGTTTGATATAGTCCCACTTTTGTATTTTTGCTTTTCTTGCATATGCTTTTGCTTTCATGTCCAAGAAATCATTGCCAAGACTAATATCAAGAGCTTTTCCCCTATGTTTTCTTCTAGGAATTCTATAGTTTCAAGACTTGCATTTACATATCCTTTTTCTGAGTTGATTTTTATGTATGATGTAAGATAAGTGTCCAATTTCATTATTTTGCAAGGGGACATTCAGCTTTCTCAGCACTGTTTGTTGATAGACTATCATTTCACCATTGTGTATTCTTGGCACCCTTGTTGAAGATCAGTTGACTGTATATGTGTGGGTTTGTTTCTGGGATCCTTATTCTGTTCCATCGGTCTATCTGTCTTTATCGGTGTGCCATACTGTTTTGATTACTATATCCTTGGAATATATTTTGAAATTAGACAGTGTGATGCCTGCAGCTTTGTTCTTCCTTCTTGACATTACTTTGGCTATTTGAGGTCTTTTGTTGTTCTATATGAATTTTAGGATTTTTTTTCTATTTCTGTAAAAAGTGCCATTGGGATTTTTATAGCAATAACACATATTCCCCCCTGCTCAACACATCTTAAAAATTAAGTTAGGCCAAAAAGAAAAAGACATAAAAGCGGAAACAGAGGTTTTTTTAAAGCATATAAAACAATTTGAAACAAATAGAAAAATGGTGGATGTAAACACAAACATACCAATAATTACATAAAATATAAGTGAACTTCATGATCCAATAAAGGGAAGTAATTATCATATACTGGATAAAAAAGAGAATATAACTATATGCTATCTACAAGAAACACTGTGTGTGTGTGTGTGTGTGTATACACATACACATATATATACATATATATATGTGTATGTGTGTATATATATATGTGTGTGTGTGTGTGTGTATATATATATATATATATATACACATATTCACAGGTAGGTTAAAAGTAAAAGAGTAGAAAAATGTACCTTAAAATTTTAATCAAAAGAAAGCCTTCATGGCTCTTTTTAATTAAAAAGCAAAAAGATTTTATCACAAGATAGAGTGATATTTCATAATGATAAGTGGGCCAGTTGAACAGGAAGATACAACAATAATAAATGCATATGTGCCCCATAAGAGAGCCTCAATATACATAAAGCAAACTCAGGCAGAGCTAAAGAGAGAAAGAGACAAATCCACAATCATTGTTAAGGATTTTATCATTTATCTCTGGGAAATTGAAATAAAACCTATAGGCAAAAAAACAGGAAGGATATGATCTGAATAACTCTACCCATCACTATGACTTAATTTGCATGTACAGGCCACTACACCTAAAACTGCTATTATAAAATTTGTATTTAAATTGAACATGAACTAATTACCAAGATAGTTCATATGTTGGACCACAATATAAATCTCAATGCAATTGAAAATATTGAAATTTACAGAGTACTTTCTCTTACTACAATAAAATTAAATCAGAAATCAATAATAATATACACAATGTAAAATGCTTATATGTACAATAAATGTACAATCAATATATATGTAAATATATATGTAATTTCTTTCCCTTTGAAACTGCATTCCAGAATCCAGAAATCTGGAATGTTTTACTCTTTGGTAAATATATATATATATATATATATATATATATATATATATATATAGATATATATATATGTGTGTGTGTGTGTGTGTGTGTGTGTCTGTGTGTATATAAAGAATATATATATATCCTTTCTACTTATTAAAGATGACATATGTCAGGTAGAAAGAAGGAGCCTATTTTTGATGTAATAAAATATAGGTTTTTCTACACGTTTTTGATTTTTCAAAATTATTATGTAGAGTTCAAACATTAATAGGCTTAAATACTTAAGATGTTGGTTTTCAGAGAGTGAACTCTGGACAAGTAGCAGCACATCACCTGGGAACTCATTAGAAATGCAAATTCTTGGAATTCTAGAAATATTGAATCAGAGACTCAGGAATTGGGACCTAGCAAATTGTGTTTTGTCAGGCTCTCCAAATGATAGTTTTACACACGTAAGTTTAAGAACCATTGGTTTTAAGGCATTTTAGTTTTTCCCTGTCAGAGATGCATACTCAATGTTGTCATGAATGGTAAAAGGTGATATTGATGCATTACTCTTTTCTGAACAATTCTTAAAAATGCAGATGAATGAAAAGACAGATTTATGGAAGTATACTTATCTCCAAATTCATCTAGTTGTATACATTAAACATACACAGTTTCTTGTATATCAATCACATCTCAGTAAAGTAGTTAAAAAAAAAAAAGCCAAACAAACCAGAATAATTACTATTGAAACAGTCTCACCACGTTTCCAGCTTGGCAGTCTCCAGTAACTGAAGTGCAATAGCCATTAACTTCTCAGAAAAATTCTCCCCAAAATTGTGTTGTTTGGAATTCAAAAATATAACTTGAAAAATACTTCAAGTCTGTGTCTTCATGGAACTATTTGATCATTTGTTTAATTTAAAAAGCAAATAATTCAGCTAAAATATTAATTTCTCAAATGGTGCCTTTGATTGTTGTTTGAACTTTTTTGAACATTTGATTCAACTGACACGTTAATCCAAACCAGTTGTATAGAAGTATTTTGGGACAACATAGCCACTATAATATAAAGAATGCCAACATTTTCAAATGCCCTCATTAAAATTCTAAGTTCATTCAATTATTCTTTTTTTCTTTTGGTCTCATGAATTTATGAAGTTTAATTCAAACTCTGAATTTCTAAAGTCCAAACATCCATACTAATTAAAATTCAGTCACAACAGACAAGCTTAATTGGGACCAAAAAGCTCCAGAGAAAATTACAGTAGATTATTTCAAGTCTGAGTATTTCAAGGACTTCTTTGTTATGCCAGGATTCAGTTATTAAGATTTCTCTTGTCCTTTCACGATTTCCTCACAATGAATTTTACTTTCTAGGAAGTTTCATAAATGAGAAACTGTAATACCACTTATAGTTCTGAGAATAACTTAGTAATGATGAGCAAAATTGCTTTGATTTATTTTGTGTTTTGTAGATGATAAGATGGAAATAAAAGAAAACAGTATGTTAATTATAAACATAGAGACAGGATCATCTTACACGTATAGGAATATTAGAGGCAAAAAGTTTTTGACAGTTTCATTCTGTCAGCACAAACACTCATTTAAGCATTTTTTTACAATATTCAGTATTAACTAAATTGTAAATTGGCAATCAGGAAAGACTAAAATCAAAATGATAGATTTTACATAATGTTTGTACGTAGCTAATTTTGCTTCAAGTTAGGTGTATGAATATCTGAAACCTCTAAAATAATGATACATATTTATATGTCAGTGTCTTAGGATAGGTAGGCCGTAATAATAAATACCACAAAATGTCAAGGCCCAAGCACAATGGAAGTTTATTCCTCACTCATACAATCTGATGTAGTTGTCTTCATTGCTCCTTCACATAGTGAGTCAGAAGTCCAAGTCCTTTAAATCATTTGTCTCTCTCATCCTCGAGGGGCTTGTTATTGCAAGAATCCAGCTGGAATAAAAGGAGAGACAGTCTGGAGAGGAAAACACTTGCTAAGCTTAGTCTTGAAATAGAACCCTTCACTTATTTCATGTAACACTGTCTACAAGGCAGTCATATGGTTCTATCTAAATGCAAGGGAGGTTGGGAAATGTAGAATTGCTGTAGGCTGAAGAAGAGAAAATGAATTTTGGGTGAACTGGTAACAGCTTTTGTTGCACTCAGTTACAAGTAATTTAGTATAAATTTAATGCTTCTCATAAAGCTTAACTTACAGAAGCAAACTGAAATGAGACTGCCATTGTTTAAATTTTACCCACAGCAGAACTTTCTGGATGGTCTAAGTGAAGATGAATAGAGGATAAACTAAAATTTTACAAAATTCATCAAAATCATAAACCTGAAACATAGAATTGACTGTGTGTTTGTGTATATGCTCATATGTGATGTCTACAATACTTAACTATGGTAGATAAGGAAAAATACTGGTTTTGTGTGTTTATGTGAATATAACTCAGATATTGTCTTCAATAAGATGTGGTTATCTGCTTCCATTTCTTCAGTTATCACTCGAGAATAGAAACAGTGTATTTGAAAAAGCATGAGATTCAAACATTCCAAATATGAAACCTTGGTTAAGCTGTTTGCTAAATTTATGACTTACTAATTGTGTGACTTTGGGCAAGTTTGTTCATCCCTTTCAGATTTAGTCTCCACATTTTTAAAAGTGCAAACTTTCTACTTTGAAGATTTTGAGGTTTACTTGAGATAATGCATGACAGCTATCTGACTCAGAAAAGACAAGCTATAAATAGTAACTGCTATTTTTATGCCTCTTCTGTCTCCAGTCCTGATCTCTCTCTCTTGAACTTCTGGCCCGTTTTTCCAACATCTTACTAAATATTTCTCTTCTTTATTTCCCTACTTTATTTTCCCACAGGCTAAAAGCATTGCTCCCTACTAACTGTCACCCAGATAAGTAGATTCTACCACTGAAATATATCTAGAATGTACCTCCATCTCCATCATAATTTCACTACTAGAGACTCATTATATCTCATGTATAATGTCTGAGTAGCAAAATAGACAGTGTCTGTCCTCATTCTGCTGTTCCAATGTGCCTTCCCTAAAAAAAAAAAAATATATATATATATATATATATATATATATATGTATATATTTTCTAAGCTTTCCAAGGCACCTTGCAGCTTAAGTGAATTCTAAATCCTTTACCATGATTTTCAAGACTCTAACAGAAATTCACCCTATCAGAAGTTTTTCAACTTCACTTTTTGTCATTCCTTTTGCCTGACCCATGCATATTACCTTAAACCATAGCTACACATTTGCTGCCAACAGCCATTGTTATCATTAGTCTATGCATCTGCTCATCCTGGAACATCTGCTTAAAATATATTTCCATACTTTTTCTGCTTTTCCGTGTTGTCTACTCTAAGGCTCCTTTAAGACTCAGTTGAAATTTAAATTCAGCAACTTAATTTTCCAGGACACCTCATGCCTTGCCAGAAAAGGCCAAAATTAGCCCCAAATTGAGGATAAATTTCAAGTTAGGGACACATTATTTGTTTTTCTCTCTTCCAGCTATTACTTTCCATTGCTGTAAAAGATCATTTTGCTGGAAATTATGCTTTGGCTCAGGATGTAGGCATATCTCTAAAGCTGCTAAATGAGAGAAACTCTCAGGTTGGAGTCCATATTTAGCATTATGAATCAACCAGGTCTGGGGTTTTGTTTATTATACTATTAAACTTTTAGCAACAAATAGACCTGGGAATGGGTCAATCGTGGATTTGAAGAGAGTGAAATGATTGCAGTAATACAGCTAATGGTGGAAATTTCTGGGTCCCCTGTATTGCAGAGACACTGTTTTAAAATCCACACAAATAACAAAAATACATGGAGAGGATGAAAAAACATAGATTATGCTGAGTATTATCGACTTGACCCTCTGACATATCCTGCAACTTTATATCAGTTAGCTATTTCTGCATAACAAATCACCCCAAAATTTAGGAACTTAAGGCAACTTTCATTTATCATTTCTCACAAGACTATATCTGGGTCAGGCAAAGCTAATCTTGCCTGGCCTTGCTGTATAATTGGGGTCAGCTGACAGACTGGCTGAGTGTTGGCTTGTCTCAGATGCCCTTGGCTGGGATTATTCAACTTGTATCTATGTAGTCTCATTCTTCAGAGGACTAACTTGGGTTTCTATTCATGGTATTGCAAGATTCTCAGAAAGAAATAAGAAACATGCCTATAGTTAACACTATTGTATTGTACCTTAAACATTCCTTAGGCAGGTAGATCTCAGTTTAAGTGTTCTTACCACAATTAAAAACAACAACAGGGCTTCCCTGGTGGTTCAGTGGTTGAGAATCTGCCTGCTAATACAGGGGACACGAGTTTGAGCCCTGGTCTGGGAAGATCCCACATGCTGCGGAGCAACTAGGCCCCTGAGCCACAACTACTGAGCCTGCACGTCTGGAGCCTGTGCTCCGCAACAAGAGAGGTCACAATAGTGAGAGGCCCAGGCACCGCGATGAAGAGTGGCCCCTGCTTGCCACAACTAGAGAAAACCCTCGCACAGAAACGAAGACCCAACACAGCCATAAATAAATAAATAAAACCAAGCATTTGAAGCTCTTTTTACAACAACAACAACAAAAAAAACCCACACATCATTTGCATCATATTCTATTGGTCAAAGCAAATCACAAGATCAGCCCAGATTCAAGGATTGGAGTACTGGATTCAACATCTTGAAGAGAAGAGCTGCAAAGTTACCTGGTGAAGAGAATGGATACAGGAAGCACTGAGGGTTTGAGGATATTATTCAACAATTTCCTTCAGACTGTGCCAGTCTTTCCTGCCAGTCTGTGTCTGAGACATTCACCCTTATAAACTGCATCAAAGCATTCTCTTATCTTTTATGTTCTTATTGGGTTTGACAAATGAACAATACCAATAGCAGATTAGAGACTGCATCAAAGCATGTTGGACTGCAAGTTATACATAACTGAATCTCTTTCTGTAAGGCAAAAGATCCTGCCTGGTGGGTTTTATGATACGTTTCTATTCATGATTCATAAAAGGCATATTACACTTGATTAATCAAAATTGTACTTTAAAGAGCTAATGCTTAGCAATTAATTTTTCAGATATTTTACTTCATAATTCATTTGTAAATAATCTATAACTTTGAACAATCTTCAGGATTGCCATCTGTTATTCATTATCATTAAACTTAAGCAGACAAAATATCTGTAAAATATTTTAATTGAAATTATACAGTTGTGGGGACTTTATAAATTAAAAATGACCCTTGTGATTCAAAGTGTGTCTATACTTATTTTATATGATAATAAAATTATTTTCAAATTAAACAAATAATTAAAATAATGTAGACTGAGCATTGATTTTATCTAATTATAATTTGTGAAAAAAAGTTTCTTAAAATCATTATATTCAATACTTTGTGTTTCCCTGAATTAAGACACCAATGTAATTGTGAATGCTTGAATCTTTAAGTATTTCAGTTAAACTAGAGTGTTGTATATCGTGGATATTATAGAATATATTTAACTATAATATTATAGTTTGGCCAATGAGGAAAGAGTGATATTTATTTTTAATGTGTATCTGATAAAATAAATTATAGTATATACATACCCCAAAGTTTACAGAAACGTTTATTTAGAAAAAATTCTAATTAAACAAATATTTCTCAAATTTGCTTTATCCAATCTCTGTCTATATATCTACGTATATAATTTCATTATACTCATTATAAACACATGTATTTATGTGTGTATGTTTGGTGACCCATTGTAAGTTACTACCATTAAGACTATACCCTTAAGTACTTCAGCATGTGTCCTCTAAGAATAAAAGATATTCTTCTACATAATTTCAATAGCATTATCACAACTAAGAGTAAGAAGAGTCCCATAACGCTATTGAATATTCAGTTCATATGTAAATTTCTCTCAATAGTTTCCAAACTCTCTTTTAAAGAATTTTTTTTGGAAGATTCAATCAAATCTCACCCCTTCCTCTGACTGTTATATATATATATATTTTAGTCTCTTATTAGCTAGAATAGTCCCTCAAGGGTGATTGATTGACTGATTGATTGTTTTGATAAATACTTTTGGAAGAAGTCAGTAAGTTGTCTGATTGCTCCCACATTCTGGATTTGTCTCACTGTTTTCTTTCTTTAACTTGTTAAACTATCCAATGTATTTCCTCTGGGATTTATGACTAATTGTTTGTTTTGTTCAAGTTGAACATGATTGGCAAGAATATTTCATAGGTGATAACGTATACTCTATATTGCATCACAGGAGTAGCATGTATTGTCAATAATTAACTGTAAACTGTTAATTTTGCCAAGTTTGATCATTTGTTTAAAGTAGTGCCCACCAGATTTTTGCATTTTAGAGAGGCTTTTTTTTTTCTGATTACTGAAGAAGTCCATGCAATTATCATGTTATCCAATGCACTTTCATCCAATGATTACTTTTCTAATCAATTATTACACTTGGGGTTGCAAAGTGTTTTCTAAAATTTCTAAGATGGCATTTCATTTATTAGTTATATTCTTCTGTAAAGAAAAGGTTTTCTTACCATTGTGTCTTTCTATTTATGTATTTGTTTATTTAGTATCAGTATGAGGCCAAGATTTTAAAAGTATAATCAATTAGTACTATTTTGATGTTTGAATGATCAACTTTGATTTAATATCAAATGAACAATTAAATATAATAATTGTTTTTCCTCAATCCTTTTCTAAAATTTCTTATATTGACTCTCATTGTATGAGTTTATTCTCTAATAGATATCTAAGGAAAGAATCATGAGTATGGTTTTCCTTGTGTTTTTGCATGTTTACTGCTTTTTTTTCCTTGAAAATGTTGATTCACTGTTGGCTTTCTTTGTATGTTTCTATTAATAAGTACAAGAGAAATTTTTTTTTTTTTTTTTTGCGATACACGGGCCTCTCACTGTTGTGGCCTCTCCCGTTGCGGAGCACAGGCTCCGGACGCGCAGGCTCAGTGGCCGTGGCTCACGGACCCAGCCGGTCTGCGGCATGTGGGATCTTCCCGGACAGAGGAATGAACCCGTGTCCCCTGCATCGGCAGGCGGACTCTCAACCACTGCACCACCAGGGAAGCCCCGGGAAATTTTATTTTATTATTTTAATTTAATTTAATTACTTTACTTTATTTTTATAATTTCTTGGTCTTCTTGCCTGGACTGGGGAACCAAGAATTCTTCTATTTATACTTAAGATACAGTTATTTTTTTTTTTAAGTTTTACCACTCAAATCAATTTTTCAAGCCTAATATCAATCCTATTGATACTTAGATTCTCATATTATTTTTTCAATCAGAAAATTTCATTTTAATATTAAATATTAATTGTTTTCCACTGTTTAGTTGTTGCTCTTAAGGGTCTACAATTTATATGTATATATCAACTCATATCTGCATCCACATCTATGTATTTATACATTAATATATACGGTTTTTTGTATTTTTTTTGATCTACTTTATTTTTCCTTATTATTTTGTCTTGGCTTTTTTTTTCATTCTTCTCTTCTGTATTTATTAATTTATTTGCAGTTTTTGTCTATTCTTCTGTTGGTACCCTGTAACATTTCTGAGATGTTTTGTTCTTCAGTTGTTTTTCCTTTGTTCAGTTTGCTCTTACATCACATATTTCTTTTGCTTGCACATTACAATCATGAGTTTTTTAATACATAATTTGTTGTGTTTCTTTCACTTCTCTAATTTCTTGTTTAACTTTAACCAATTAAGAGCAAAACGTTGGTGCACAATTTACTGAGCTTTGTCAGATCCCCTTTTTCACAGCAGGGAGTTATAAATTTTTTCATACCTAAAATTATTGATTAGCATGTTTTTATTCTTATAGTAACTTTGTATGGCTATAAATTATTTTTCTTGCTTATAATAAATTTTGTAGATGTTTTTTGTACTAGCAATAATAAGTTGGGTGGGGTGGAGAAGGAGTTTGGATGGCTTATTTATTTTCTTTAAAAGTTTTCTATTCTTGTGTCACAGTGAAGTTCAGGTCTTAATAAATGGTAGCTTCCTGTGTGTGTGGTAAGGGGGGGAGTTGGTCCCTGTGCCTTCTGCCTCTGATTCAGTGATGCCTTCTTGTTTTATAGGTTTATGAACTTGAACAGTGTGCTTGTGTCTCTCCTTTCACCACAAAGCCTTCTTTTTCCTCCTATTTCCTAGATGTACTTCCCAACACTGCTTCCTCTGGAATTGTTCACTTTTAATGCCCTTTCTTTTTGATGGACCAGATCTGACTCATTCTCAGGATTCTTTATCCAGAGCAAGAAACTGTCTCCAGGGAAGTAGTATTTATATTCCACCACTGTTAGGGTTCCTCTATATGCCTTTCTCTTTTGGCAATACTTTCTAATCTACTACTCCTCAAAAATGAACTCCATTTCTGCGTCTGCTGTCTTCAAATGTCTGTTTCCCCAGTTACATGTAAATCGAATTTTACAGTATTCTATGTTTATTGACTGTCGTGTAGGATGTGTGAAGAATTTTTGATCTAAGGTTGTTAACATTATGCGTATACCAAAGAGTTGTTAATATTATATGTAACCCAAGGAGTCTCAAGAAAATGTATCTTAAATAGTTGAAAGTCAATGAAATTAGAATATATGAACCTCTCAGAGGGCAGACAGCAGAAGCAAGAAGAACTACAGTCCTGCAGCCTGTTGAACAAAAACCACATTCACAGGGCTTCCCTGGTGGCGCAGTGGTTGAGAGTCCGCCTGCCGATGCAGGGGACACAGGTTCGTGCCCCGGTCTGGGAGGATCCCATATGCCGCGGAGCGGCTGGGCCCGTGAGCCATGGCCGCTGAGCCTGCGCGTCCGGAGCCTGTGCTCTGCAACGGGAGGGGCCCCAACAGTGAGAGGCCCGCGTACCGCAAAAAAAAAAAAAAAAAAAAAAACCACATTCACAGAAAGATAGACAAGATGAAAAGACAGAGGGCTATGTACCAGATGAAGGAACAAGATAAAAGCCCAGAAAAACAACTAAGTGAAATGGAGATGGTCAACCTTCCAGAAAAAGAATTCAGAATAATGATAGTGAAGATGATCCAGGACATCGGAAAAAGAATGGCGGCAAAGATTGAGAGGATGCAAGAAATGTTTAACAAAGACCTACAAGAATGAAAGAGCAAATAAACAGAGATGAACAATACAATAAATGAAATGAAAACTACACCAGAAGGAGTCAATAGAAGAATAACTGAGGCGGAAGAACGGATAAGTGACCTGGAAGACAGAATGGTGGAATTAACTGCTGTGGAACAGAATAAAGAAAAAAGAATGAAAAGAAATGAAGACAGCCTAAGAGACCTCTGGGAAAACATTAAATGCAACAACATTTGCATTATAGGGGTCCCAGAAGGAGAAGAGAGAGAGAAAGGGCCAGAGAAAATGTTTGAAGAGATAATGGTCGAAAACGTCCCTAAAATGGGAAAAGGAATAGCCACCCAAGTCCAGGAAGCACAGAGAGCCCAATACAGGATAAACCCAAGGAGAAACACACCGAGGCACATGGTAATCAAACTGGCAAAAATTAAAGGCAAAGAAAAATTATTGAAAGCAGAAGGGGAAAAATGGCAAATAACATACATGGGAACTCCCATAAGGTTAACAGCTGATTTCTCAGAAGAAATTCTACAAGACAGAAGGGAGTGGCATGATATACTTAAAGTGATGAAAGGGAAGAACCTACAACCAAGATTACTCTACCTGGCAAGATCTCATTCAGATTCGATGGAGAAATTAACACCTTTACAGACAAGTAAAAGCTGAAAGAATTCAGCACCACCAAACCAGCTCTACAAAAAATGCTAAAGGAACTTCTCTAAGTGGGAAACACAAGAGAAGAAAAGGACCTACAAAAACATACCCAAAACAATTAAGAAAGTGGTCATAGGAACATACATATCGATAATTACATTAAACATGAATGCATTAAATGCTCCAACAAAAAGACACAGGCTTGCTGAATGGATACAAAAACAAGACCCATCTATACACTGTCTACAAGAGACCCACGTCAGACCTAGGGACACATACAGACTGAAACTGAGGGGTTGGCAAAAGATATTCCACGCAAAAGGAAATCAAAAGAAAGCTGCAGTAGCAATACTCATATCAGATAAAATAGACTTTAAAATAATGTTACAAGAGACAAAGAAGGACACTAAACAATGATCAAGGGATCAATCCAAGAAGAATATATAACAATTATAAATATATATGCACCCAACATAGGAGCACCACAATACATAAGGCAACTGCTAACAGCTATAAAAGAAGAAATCGACAGTAACACAATAATAGTGGGGGACTTTAACACCTCACTTACACCAATGGACAGATCATCCAAAATGAAAATAAATAAGGAAACAGAAGCTTTAAATGACACAATAGATCAGATAGATTTAACTGATATTTATAGGACAGTCCATCCAAAAACAGATTACACTTTCTTCTCAAGTGCACATGGAACATTCTCCAAGATAGATCCATCTTGGGTCACAAATCGAGCCTCAGTAAATTTAAGAATATTGAAATCATATCAAACAACTTTTCTGACCACAACACTATGAGATTAGAAATGAATTACAGGGGAAAAAATGTAAAAAAGACAAACACATGGAGGCTAAACAATCCATTACTAAATAACCAAGAGATCACTGAAGAAATCAAAGAGGAAATCAAAAAATACCTAGAGACAAATGACAATGAAAACACGATGATCCAAAACCTAATGGGATGCAGCAAAAGCAGTTCTAAGAGGGAAGTTTATAGCTATACAAGCCTACCTCAAGAAACAAGAAAAATCTCAAAAAAAGCAATCTAACCTTACACCTAAAGGAACTAGAGAAAGAAGAACAAACAAAACCCAAAGTTAGCAGAAGGAAAGAAATCATAAAGATCAGAGCAGAAATAAATGAAATAGAAACAAAGAAAACAATAGCAATGATCAGTAAAACTAAAAGCTGGTTCTTTGAGAAGATAAACAAAATTGATAAACCATTAGCCAGACTCATCAAAAAAAGAGGGAGAGGACTCAAATCAATAAAGTTAGAAATGTTACAAATTTTTGTTACAATTACAGTTACAACAGAAATACAAAGCATCCTAAGAGACTACTACAAGCAACTCTATGCCAAAAAAAATGGACAATCTGGAAGAAATGGACAAATTCTTAGAAAGGTATAACCTTCCAAGACTGAACCTGGAAGAAATAGAAAATATGAACACACCAATCACAAGTAATGAAATTGGAATTCTGATTAAAAATCTTCCAACAAACGAAAGTCCAGGACCAGATGGCTTCAAGGTAAATTCTATCAAACATTTAGAGAAGAGCTAACACCCATCCTTCTCAAACTCTTCCAAAAAATTGCAGAGGAAGGAACAATCCCAAACTGATTCTATGAGGCCGCCATCACCCTGATACCAAAATCAGACAAAGATACTACAAAAAAAAGAAAATTACAGACCAATATCACTGATGAACATAGATGCAAAAATCCTCAACAAAATACTAGCAAACAGAATACAACAGCACATTAAAAGGGTCATACACCATGATCAAGTGGGATTTATCCCAGGGATGCAAGGATTCTTCAGTATATGCAAATCAATCAATGTGATACACCATATTAACAAATTGAAGAATAAAAATGATATGATGATCTCAATAGATGCAGAAAAAGCTTTTGACAAAGTTCAGCACCATTTATGATGAAAACTCTCCAGAAGGTGGGCATAGATGGAACCTACCTCAACATAATAAAGGCCATATGCAATGAACCCACAGCAAACATCATTCTCAATGGAGAAAAACTGAAAGCATTTCCTCTAAGATCAGGAACAAGACAAGGATGTCCACTGTCACCACTATTATTCAAAATAGATTTGGAAGTCCTAGCCATGGCAATCAGAGAAGAAAAAGAAATAAAAGGAATACAAATTGGAGAAGAAGTAAAACTGTCACTGTTTGCAGATGACATGATACTATACATAGAGAATCCTAAAGATGCCACCAGAAAACTTCTAGAGCTAATCAATGAATTTGGTAAAGTTGCAGGATACAAAATTAATGCACAGAAATCTCTTGCATTACTATACACTAATGATGAAAAATCTGAAAGAGAAATTAAGGAAACTCTCCCATTTACTACTGCAACAAAAAGAATAATACCTAGGAATAAACCTACCTAGAGAGACAAAAGACCTGTATGCAGAAAACTGTAAGACACTGATGAAAGAAATTAAAGATGATACCAACAGATGGAGAGATATACCATGTTCTTGGATTGGAAGAATCACTTCAAAGCTTCTGCACAGCAAAGGAAACCATAAACAAGATGAAAAGACAACCCTCAGAATGGGAGAAAATATTTGCAAATGAAGCAACAGATAAAGGATTAATCTCCAAAATATATAAATAGCTCATGCAGCTCAATATTTTAAAAAAAAGAACAACCCAAAACAAAAATGGACAGAAGACCTAAATAGACATTTCTCCAAAGAAGACATACAGATGGCCAAGAAGCACATGAAAAGCTGCTCAACATCACTAATTATTAGAGAAATACAAATCAAAACTACAATGGGGTATCACCTCACACCAGTTAGAATGGGCATCATCAGAAAATCTACAAACAACAAATGCTGGGGAGGGTGTGGAGGGAAGGGAACTCTCTTGCACTCTTGATGGGAATGTAAATTGATACAGCCACTATGGAGACCAGTATGGAGGTTCCTTAAAAAACTAAAAATAGAATTACCATATGATCAATCAATCCCACTACTGGGCATGTACCCAGAGAAAACCATCATTCAAAAAGACACATGCGGGCTTCCCTGGTGGCGCAGTTGTTGAGAGTCCGCCTGCCGATGCAGGGGACATGGGTTCGTGCCCCAGTCCAGGAAGATCCCACATGCCACGGAGCAGCTGGGCCCTTGAGCCATGGCCGCTGAGCCTGCGCGTTCTGAGCCTGTGCTCTGCAACAGGAGAGGCCACAACAGTGAGAGTCCCACGCACTGCAAAAAAAAAAAAAAAAAAAGACACATGCACCCCAATGTTCATTGCAGCACTATTTACAATAGCCAGGTCATGGAAGCAATCTAAATGCCCATCTGCAGACGAATGGATAAAGAAGATGTGGTACATATATACAATGGAATATTTCTCAGCCATAAAAGGAAACGATATTGGGTCATTTGTAGAGACGTGGATGGACCTAGAGACTGTCATACAGAGTGAAGTAAGTCAGAAAGAGAAAAACAAATATCGTATATTAACGCATATATGTGGAACCTAGGAAAATGGTACAGATGAACCAGTTTGCAGCGCAGAAATAGAGACACAGTTGTAGAGAACAAATTTATGGACACCAAGCGGCGAAAGCTGCAGGGGTGTGGGGATGGTGGTGTGATGAATTGAGTGATTGGGATTGACATGTATACACTGATGTGTATAAAATGGATGACTAATAACCTGCTCTATAAAAAATATATATATATGAACCTCTCCTAATATTTTTAATAAATTGATCCATGTAATAAAGAACACCTCAATGAAGAGTAGGAAGAAATAAAAAGAGTTATATTTCTCCTGGGAGTAAAGACAAGAACTTAGATTTTTATAAATAAAGTTTTAGTAGTTATTCAGGGAAACAAAGATTTCATGTGAGGTTAATTAGTCCATCTGAGAGCAATGAAGAAAAACGTAATGCCTCATCTTTCATGATTCATTTATTTACTCAATACTAAAGGAAACTACTATTTTGCCTTTTTAAGATATATACTTTTTTAATTAGAGGAAACATAGCAAAGGTTGTCATTTATTGATTTTCAGTTACTCTAAGCCGTAAATTTATTCAGTTGGAAGTTAACAGTTCTAACTTGTGTTATACACTTGCCTCCTGAGTCAGAAGGGTAACACATTTTATATTTTACATATATAAGAGGAAGTCATGATTATCCTTCTTTTTTTCTCCTTCTATTCTTTTCTCCTTTTTCCTCCACATTCTTTATTTTTCTTATTATGAATGCATGTGTCCTATTGAAAACAGAAAAATGAATTATTTTGGAAAAAGGAAAGATGATTTTACATCATATGGGACTGCTGTTAAAGGCATTCTCATAAACTTTGTTTTTGTGCTTATCCTGTCTGAAAGAAAAAAATAGGTCAGTTAATATAAAGAAACCTGGAAAATATCAGCTATTGAGCGTGACTGTTGTCTGCATATGCCAATTATGTGCTTGACACACTTCAAGGAGCATATAAGGAACATGATTTGAGGAAGCTTGCTCTTTAGGAGTTTTATACTGAAAGATTCAGCAGTGTCTACAGTAATATAGCATCTCTCTTTCCATGCTTCACTTAAAGCAAGAAATTGAGAAAAACTGGGGAATTATTTATTGAAACTTTATATTTCAAACAATAGTCTGAAATTTATTTTACTAGGTTTCAGAGATGCTTTTATTTCATAACAATGTGCTTTGGACAGTCATTGCAGGAGAGATTTATTTGTTTATATTTTTCATTTGTCAGACTATATTTAACAAACATTGACTGAGTGAAAAATCACTGTACCAGGGACCAAGAGTGTGTGCATATGTTAGTGGGAGTGATGAGAGATATATAACTAAGTTGGGGAAACCAAAATATCTTTTCCTTTTAACAGGGAAAAAAAGACAAATAAAACAGAATGCAAGGTTACTAGGATGGTCAGTTTGCCAGTGTTTGAGTAGATTGTATAATTTCTGCATCAACATTCCATTAGTTTTATGGAAAATTGTTATTTAAAAAATGTTTTTCTGGGCTTCCCTGGTGGCGCAGTGGTTGAGAGTCCGCCTGCCGATGCAGGGGAAATGGGTTCGTGCCCCGGTCTGGGAAGATCCCACATGCCGCGGAGCGGCTGGGCCCGTGAGCCATGGCCGCTGGGCCTGTGTGTCCGGAGCCTGTGCTCCGCAACGGGAGAGGCCACAACAGTGAGAGGCCCACGTACCGAAAAAAAAAAAAAAAAAAAAAAATGTTTTTCTAAGCAGTGAGCATGATTATACAATTAATTATAGTGGCATTGAAAACTTCAGTTCTTCTAAAGAAATATTAATTAAAGCCCTAATCCCATGAAATTTCCATCTCACAGAATTAGAGAAACAAAACAAACAACAACAGCAAAACAAGACTGAAGAAAGGCAATGCTTTGTCCAAACAGAGTTATGAAACTATAAACTGTTTTCCACATGGTTTAGTGATGCATGTGCAAATTTGAAAAGCCTCCAAAAATTTTGCTATGGGTTCTAAAAATATATATTTTTATTATTTAAGTCAGTTATAATGCTCTTGGTTATATGGATATCAGCATCTGTCAAGAGACAATATATAAGAATATAGAAAATCTACAAGTAGAAAAATATAATTTTGATGTCCAAGAAAATGGAAATATTTCATTAATTTAAGGTACACTCGGTATTATATGATGCAGACATTTTTAGATGTTTTTAAATACCAATCCTGTCATAGGAAATACATAAATTGACAGGAAAATATGGGAACAACACCAAACGCTAACATTGAAAATTTTATGAGCCTTGTTTGTAAAATTTCTGCACTTTCTGTGTTTCAGAAGTGTGGTTATATTACATATGAGATTAAAATCTTGTTATTTTTTTAACTCTGGGAACAAAACCTTGGATACTTTCAACGGTAGCTGCCACCATTGCGCCACTGTACAGTTTTGTTGTGAACATAACGTTTCCTTGTGAACATGTTTTCCTTGTGAATATCCTTGGGGGTACATGGTGCAGCCATATATTTTTCTTGTGAACCTCCCATGTGTTGTTCTTTTGCAGATTAGTCTGGACATTACTGACCATTTTCAATTGCATCTTTATTTCTATAACTGCTTTAAACATGGCAATTATATATTCATACGAGGTAATTTCAATGTCAGAATTTCTTGAGAGTATTATTCAGCTTTTTATTTTTATTTTTTCACTCTTAGTAACTTTTTCTGCAGTTGTTTTACAGTGTATGCATGCGTGTGTGTGCATGTGTGTGTGTGTGTGTGTGTTTTGACCTCATGTTTAAGTTATCTGAATATATAACGTACTGAGGGGCCTGGGCTGAGGAGCTATTTCTTCAAAAGTTTTGCTTTACTTCTGCAAGACACACTTGCTATCAATGCAGAATAACTTTTTGCATTAATAATTGTTTTGCTGCTAGAAAATATCAGGGGAGTCTTGTTTTCCTCTTCTTTCTTCCTTCCTTCTTCTATCCTATCCTTCTTTCCTTTCTTCATTTTCTTTCTATTTTTATAATATTCTTTCATTATGAAAATATTTAGCTGCTTTTTCTGCCTGTAGCTGACTTTTTTTTCTGACCCGTGCTTTCCATAAAGTTACGTCTTTAGCTTGAGTACCTATTTCCAAGTGCACACCTTGAGCAAGTCCACACCTTGCCTCCTGAATCCTGACTGGCCTTTCACAAATATGGCTCTATGTTCTTGGTGTCACCATATGCCCTTGACATACCATGGGTTTTAGTGCAAGCTTTTATCACTGTGGAATTATGTCTACTCCTCCTCTTTTAGAACGGGAATTTATCTTATGTATCCGTGAACACAAATTGTTTTTATTTATGTTCATTATACTTCCCATGAAAAACTTTATTTTCAGTGAAGGTTTTAAGAATTTCTAATTTTCCATTTTGTAGGAAGAGGAGTCCACAAGTTTCACCTTATACATAACTTCTGTATTGCTTGAATTTCTTAAAGAAATATATATTTCTTTTGTATTCTGAAAAAGTAATATCTGCTAAACACTAATCATAGAATAAAATGCAAGTTTTCTAATGTGGCATATAGACTTTTTTCTTATTAATTATTAAAACTATTTTTTAATGGAAATTTAAGATTGACGTTAAAATTGAGGGGGAGGTACAGAGATTTCCTTTATACCTTTTGCCCTCCCAGATCAGTTAGGCTCTGATAATAGCCCAGCACATTAGGCTCTGGTTAACTAGTTTCCCTACTCAGGACAGGCCTAGTTAAGAAGAACAGAGTACTCTGGAGAATGTCACAGTGGTTCCTTTTCTCTTCCCCCTACCGGAAACATGATGAGACTTTTATATTTACTGTGGGAGTCTGGTTGACCTCCTGGAGGTAAATCACACAATACTGTGGGAGTCCCCCTAAGACTGGGGGACCCTGCAGTTTTAACTCTCAGAGTTGACCTCACCGAGCATCCAGCAATTTGTCAAATACAGTTCCCGTTTTCCTCCTGGGCACTGGTTCCCACAGCAGTTTTCACTCATGAGTCTCTGCTGCAGCAAAATGTGACTCCCTATATTTTCACCTGTCTGTCTCTTCGATCTTGGGGTCAGTGGTTTGTCTTGTTTCCTCCTATATAAGACTTTTCAAAGTATGGCCTATGACTCATTATCCCTTCTTATCTCCCTCACTCTGAATTCTCCCCTTTCTCCTTTCATTATAAATGTCAGCAATATTAGACTGTAACTTTTTTTTTTAAATGCCTGGAGTGCTCAGAATTCAGCTTAAAAATAACTTCTTCGTGATACCTTTTATGAACTGTTAAGACACTAAGGCAACATGTTCTGACTTCTATGGGGAAAATTTTTTTTTAATTTATTTGATTACTTTTGAAAGAACACAAGAACTCTTATTATTTATTATATTATGCATTTACCTAGTTATTAACATACAGTGTCTTCTTATCTGTGTATGTATTTATGTACAATTCTATATCTTTGTATATTTGAGGAGTTAGACTTATGGAATGATCAAAAACACCAAAACAAAAGAATCAGGAGAGTTGAATGAGCATCAACCAAAGATGATCTTTTTAGTGCAATCACATATTACAGTTAACTTGGAGACGCACTAGAGTCATGCATAAGGGAGAAAATAACAAACAGTAATTTTTTGTTATTTTTTTCATAGTTAATCCCTAGATATTTTTAGAGAAAAAAAATTGGCTTAATACCAAATACTAAAAGGAATGTATTGTAAGCAAAGAAAAATGAACAGTGTTGCTCATCACCAAGTGCTACAAGTATTAAGCCATTAGCTATTGCACTTGCTGAAGGACAGCACACATTGAGAGGAATTCACAGTGAAGCACTCTGTGCTTTGGGTAAACAGGCCCTATAGAGAGTTAGATGCATATCTCAGGAAGAATTTTAATGAACCCAGATTTCTGCATCTTCCCATACATAGAAAAGCCCTGAAATCATTAGCTTGAGATATCTGTTCTTTGTGAATAGCAGTGATTTTTTTACCAAGATGTATGCTTGACTGCATGTATTCCCCAGCCAAAAATATCCTAGGTAAACTGGCTCCTCCCCTACCTCTTCAGACTGGTTTCCTCAGAGCTACTAAGAGACTGTCTCCTGGGGTTTTCATCCTCAGTGAGACCCTAAATAAAACTTAAACTCACAACACTTGTGTGCTTTCCTTCAAGTCAGTAATACCATATGGATCCTTTACTCGGGGTCATTGCATCTGATAATGCACAATATCTTCAGCTTTAAAGCTGAAGCTTTTTTTTGTTTTTTAATGTGTAACAACTAAAAAAAAAACTTCCTATGTCAGACCACGATAGGTTTGGATTTATTTTGTAAGAGTCTGAAAACTTTCTCTAGTAAAAGTGTAGGCTCTTGGTAATCAAACTTAAAATATGAAGAAGAAAGCTTAAAACCTACAACAGTGAATTTTTAGCACGTTCTACTGACTACCAAATATAATTTTGAAAATGGAGCTTTTGGCAGGAACTTGAAAGCAACTGGCACAACATCATGTCCCCTGGCAAATGATGACACATATGGTTTCTAGTCCAAACATAAAGATGGAAAAGCTGTCATTCTATCTTTTGAATTAAATAAATTCCTTATATTTCACTTCAGATAGCCAAATATATGATAGAGTTTGTCTATAAAAGTAGCTTATGCTGGGGACAAATTTTATTACACCAATTAGTTTTAAATTTATACAGATGCCTAACATAAATTACCTGTCCCCAGAGTTTTTGTTTTTTTCTTTTGCGGTACACGGACCTCTCACTGTTGTGGTCTCTCCCGTTGCGGAGCACAGGCTCCGGACGCGCAGTCTCAGCGGCCATGGCTCACGGGCCCAGCCGCTCCGCGGCATGTGGGATCTTCCCGGACTGGGGTACAAACCCGCATCCCCTGCATCGGCAGGTGGACTCTGTGCCACCAGGGAAGCCCCCAAAGTTTTTTTTACCATGAACCATGGGAAATATTTTTGGTTAAGAAAATTATATTATCAATTGTCAGTTGATATTATCAATTAACTTTTCAGTCATACAAGATAATTATTATGAATCCTAATTTTCTATATGGTGTGTGTGTATACATATATGTATTTGAGTAAGTCATATATCCACTTTAAAAATAGACTGCAGAGGGCTTCCCTGGTGGCGCAGTGGTTGAGAGTCCGCCTGCCGATGCAGGAGACACAGGTTCGTGCCCCGGTCCGGGAGGATCCCACGTGCCGCGGAGCGGCTGGGCCCGTGAGCCATGGCCGCTGAGCCTGCGCGTCTGGAGCCTGTGCTCTGCAACGGGAGAGGCCACAGCAGTGAGAGGCCCACGTACTGCAAAAAAAAAAAAAAAAAAAAATAGACTACAGAGTAACTGAATGAGTTATACTGGCAAACTGAGTTATTTGTTAGTATCTCTGTAATTCTAAATAAATGTTGTCCTACTTAAGAACACCAACGTGAGAAATATGTCAAGATATTTAATTGCTAAGAGAAGCTGTGTCTGGTAAGTGGTTTTATTACTCTTGTATTGATAGGTTGCCTAAAGTAACAAAACATCTGTGTATCCCCTTAAGTGTTATGCATTTTGTGAATTAAATTTTACCCTAGAAGTTTTTATGTATTCTGTTATTCTCTGAGTTTCATCTTCTCTTATTCTTTGGTTTTATTGTTGCTGTTGAGGGTTTTTTCCCTAACATTTATTGACTTATTCTTATTTACTAACTTCAGATTGAAGACTTTTTTTTCTTTCCCCTTGATCAAAAAACCCTCAAAATCCACAAGTTACTTTTCTAATTGAAGAAGACCTCAAATCAAGTTTAAGAAAACTGAAGGAATATTAAAACAGTTTTCACTGAACTGCTTTACTTTAACGAAAGGGTGTTACTTCTTTTGTAAAAAGGTGTGTGCCTCTCTTGCCCTTTTTTCTCATGATAGAAATTGCAAGATCTGCAGTGAGTCTTTCCTCACCCCAAGCAGAATGTTGTTAGTCATCCAATTGTGAAACCGTGATACAGGTCCAAATGTATAATAATAAATAATTAGCAAATATTTAATGCTTTATGCTGCAACATGAAACCTTTAAATACAGAGTCTCACTGGTGTCTAATATTGGGAGATAACAGATGTGTTGAGTATACAGGCTTCTGTCAGGTAGGATTGGTTGATTAAGAGCAATTGAATGAAGATTAAAACATGTTCCTCAGTGAATTCTTTTTTTAAAAAAGTTAAATATCCTGTGTTTTCCTTTTTCTTTCCATCATTACCAGCACAGGTGAATTTTTAGATATTAGCAGCATTTACATTCATTTAATGTATCTCAGTTGGGACAGAGATAAGCCATTTAGCCAGTACTTTCACAGGCATATGAGTGTCTTCAAGTTTGGAGACTGCATGGTTAAAACTATCGCTAGTACATAACTGCTTACTTTATTTCTGTCAGTGTTCTTTTTATTAAGAAAATATGTTGAATTATTCAACATCTAAAAAATCAGAAGCATTTTCTTCATGATTTGAGCTAACTATCAGTTGAATTTTTCTACGTCAGTAAATCACTGAAAATAATTTTGCCACCTAGAATAATTTAGGAGCAGTAAAAATGATCAACAGCAACAAAAAACTTAATTCCTATTGTTGACACTATTTTATAGTCAAAGGGGCAATGAAAACTTTATCTTACAAATTCATAGTTTCAAGGAGAAAAATGATTTTTTGCTAGGATCAAGTGTGGAAGGATATGCATATAGTATTTAGCACTGAATTTAAAAAATTTGGCGACTCTCATCTGGGTAGTATACCTAATTATTATTTTTTATTACCACATTTTAACTGGTAATCATAAAATATATTACCTTTTAAGTGGTAATTTTTAAATTACTTATAATATTTCTGCAAAAACCTATTAATACCAGCTGAGCAAAGAATTCCCAAATATAAGTTAACTTAGGAAACTATTTTGGGCTTCATCTAAGAATTCATGAACATTTCCTTAATTGCTGGAAGGATTCTCAATATGATCAAGGTCAAAGTACTTAATAAAGCTTAAAATTCCTTTGCAGTTGACTGTTACAAGCACTTCAATATAGGAGTTAATACATTTGCAATGTTCTAATACTTTTTTAATAAATAAAACTAAAACATGTCAATTATGAAGTGACTGCTTATTGGCAACTAGTATCCTTGGTTAGACAGCTCCAAAACATTTTAAATAAATAGCTATACTGCTGTCTTCCTGCTTTACAAAGTCACTATATGCAAATTAATGTAATATTGGTTATAGCTTTATTTTTATATCATTTAAAAAAAATCTTCACAAGAAAGTGCGTTTGCTTCTTTTCACTTTATTCAAAACTCTTATTAATTGATAATTAATGTTTGATACATTCTTAACTCATATCTTGTACTAAAGAGAAAGAACAAAAATTTTTTTCTGGCCAGGGACATTAAGGTTTTATATGAATAAATTATATTGTGTGTCTCATATTTCCAGATACCTAGCCTTTAAATTTCATTATTCAGACATTTTAACAATCACTTTTATTCCCAAGTTGTTTGCCAATTCAATTTTTACTCTTATTTATTGTAAAAATGCTTTGGAACTTAATATTTTTATGAATATCTTACAAAATATTTTATTTAAAAGGTACGGCATGGCTCATGCCAATTAAACCTCTTTGAACTTAATCATTCTGAGGTTATTCAATATTTCAAGTAACTCAAAGGTAATTGCTTAATGAACTTCCTTATTATCTTCAAAGGCTTAAAAACCAATATAGCTTTAAAACATGCAATCTTCTCTGAGCAAGACTGCATCTAATTTTCCTTAAAATTACATTTTTTAATAGTTCAAGGTAGCAAAATACATTTCTTAATGGCAGGCTTCAGTAGGTATTCCAAAGAATCCTAAAAATCTGGACATTTATAACAATCCTTTATTTATGAGTTGCTGACTATATTCTTTGGTTAACATTCCATTAATTGAATCTATGTTTTGTAGTGGTTTTAGAGCTTAGTAATACTACATTGTATGTGTCATTGATCTCCCTTATAAATATTAAAGCAAATGAACTCTTTACAGTTTGTTAACATAAATAATGTATCTCTGGAGTCTGGAAATGTACTGGAAATTTCTTGCATTTTAACTAAGGCACTTCTAAAATTTAATAGTCAGATACATGATAGAAGGAAAAATTTCTGATTAAGTGTCTTAGCCCAATAAATAACTTAACCATTAGTGAACTTAATAAGTTTGATAAATGAAAAAATAATGTCTTTTAATTCATACATTTCTATTTTTATTAAATCAGTTTGAATTTTTATCAATGTATGCAATTTTAAGACCATGTTTGGAAATGGGATATAACAGAAGTTAATTGAATCTAGACCACTTCCATTGTATATATATGTGATGCAGTAATATATGGCTAATGAACATTCAGAAATTTTAGTTCTGTGAATTTTCAGAAACTCAGAAGTATTCTTTAATATGCATAGTAGTCCATTAAATTAACCTTGAAAAGATAACAGGGTGCTAACATGCTCCTTGGCAACATGTACAATGATTCTTCCAATTTGAGTTATATAGACCAAAGGTCATAATGTCAAACAAGTTTTCCTTTATAAATTTCTAGGTGAGAGGTAGTGTTGTGATGTATGTAACCCAATCACTCCTTGGACATAGTGTCCCACTAAAGGAACTTTGAATCCTAGCTCTGTGTGGCCTTCAGTAAACAACGTAAATGTTCCAGATTTATCATCTGGAATATGGGACACATATAATATCTCCTTGAATCTTCTTAGGATTAAATTTAAAAATCTTTTACTTAGTATCATTATAAACACTCAATACTTTCTAGCTATTTTTACTCTTTATTTCTACTTCTGAGGACTCCTCGACTATAGAGTGAGTGCATCATCAAACATTATCAGGTATTTCCACTGTTAAACTGGGATAGGACTTCCAGGAAGGACAGTTCTACTCCCCATCTCTAAAGATAAATAATCAGTAACCAATGAGAATAAAATAGGAACATCCAAAGACAGAGGTGTTTCAAAATTCATTCTGAGCATAATAGAATGAATCAGAGTAAAACGAAGACACCTGAAGCCCATGCAGTAATAACTTAATTAAAAAAATGTATATTTACTTCTAATCCCAAGCATGATGATAGATTTTATTGCCCTCAGACACTATGCTTAAAATAGTTTTTTGTTTCTTTTTTTTTTTTTTTTTTTGCTTTCCATGCATTTTATAGCCTGTTTTTTGTTTGTTTGTTTTAAGAATCTTAATGTGACTTAATCCAGCAACAGACATACTACATATAGTCTACCCTGGGAAAGCGTCTTTACTTCAGGCATACAAACCAGGGAAAGTGACTTCAATTAAGATTCTTCTAAAGTCAAAGTTATGTGTATGGTAGGTAAATTGGTGTTTGTTGCTTCATTGTCCTGTGCTGACTGATTTTTTTCTCTTTTTTAATAATTTTTATTGGAGTATAGTTGATTTACAATGTTGTGTTGCTTTCTGCTGTACAGCAAAGTGAATCAGTTATGCATATACATATAACCACTCTTTTTTAGATTCTTTTCCCCTATAGGTCATTACAGAGTATTGAGTAGAGTTCCATTTGCTATACAATAGGTCCTTATTAGTTTTCTATTTTATATATAGTAGTGTGTATATGTCATACTGAGTGAAGTAAGTCAGACAAAGACAAATATCATATGATATCGATTATATGTGGAATCTAAAAAAAATGGTACAAATGAACTTATTTATAAAACAGGAATAGAGTCACAGATGTAGAAAACAAACTTATGGCTGACTGATTTTTAATATCTCTACTATAGGAAGATAATACAAAAAAAGTTGCACTCTTTGTGGTAGCATAACTTTATGCCAGTAGTGAAAATATTCACATTCTGGAACAATATTACTAGATAAGAAACAAACCATAATTATCAGGCATGAGATATCGATGAGCAAGGTAAGATTATGTACAAAATTTTCAGAAAGAAGAAAGCATAAAATCTATATACTTGAATTAGCACTTTCCAAAAACTTTTTTCCTTATGCTAACTTTTCAAAGCTTCTGCTCCATGTCAACATAGCTACCCTGTATTCATTTGTTCTTCTTTACTTTTCAACCATTTGTACACTTTACTTTTCAACCATAGATCTCTCTCTCTCTCTCTCTCTCTCTCTCTTTCTCTTTCTATATATATATATATATATATATACATATATATATCTCAAATGAAGTTACTTAGGTCTAAGATAAGAAGAGGTTAAGGACTTGAGTTTTTAAAGTTAAGCAATCCAATTTTGATTCAGAGAGCGATAAAGGCTTAAAATATTTAAGTTTTTAAAAAGGCATCTTCAATAAATACTCTATTGTAACCAGTCACCCTTCTAATTTGCTAATCCAGAAGACCATTATAAGCTCCCCTTTAAAGTCATTCTTTTTTTTTTTCGTATTTACTTAATTACCATTTACAAAGCATGTAACATTCTTTATAAGCCTGATTCACATTAGGAAGAGATGAAGTGGTTATAACTTCACAGTAAAAGTACTGATAATTACAGTATTCAGCCTGGATACATGGGTATTCATGCATAGCTGGTGAATAATTGTGGACAATTCAAGAGTTTGTAGAATTTATAAAGACTTACTAATGCAAAAAACAAGTTCAGGAAATACGAAAAGCCCAAGCTATTTCAGTGATGCTATCTGCATAATCTTTCAAATTCATATCATTTCTGAATGAGCATCACAACTTGGAAGATGTATGCTGCCTGCTTTGGTTTATCCGCCTTCAGGCAGAGACTGTACATCAAAGCAAGAGAAGAATTGATAATCATTCACATTCTGTTCAATCAGTAAAGTGCTTTAGCAAATGATACATAAGAAAAAAGATTGGATTTTTATATAAAATGAACAGTGAAATCATTAACGACAGCAGTGTTAAACAATTCATGAATATTTATGACTCTTCTCTATGTAGTTTGAGTAATAGTCTTTGAGAGCCCTCATTATTTAAATGCTTTGTGGAGGGTGAGGTTATTTTAAAGTCAGTAATTTTTTCTGAAATGTATATAAACTCTCAGGCTGGAAACAACATAGTTTGTTACAAATATAAAAACTTTGCTGGCAATACTCAAGTCAGTGAAACATCTCTTACATTTCTGGTAAATTCCAAGCACTGCTGTAGGTCAGGGTGGGGATGGGAGTAATAGGAAGCCCAATGGAATCTAAAATAAAGGGCAGTATAACTCCTACAGAGAGAAATGTAAATCATGTTGGGGAAAAAAAAATGTTCCAACAAAAATTAACCAGGAAAAAAATTAAAAACTCTAAATAAGCAAAGCAATATGTAAAATTTGTGAAGTTCAGATTGTATTCATAAAGTATTAAAAACACATATTATTTTGGGGTACTATTATTCTAAGAAGACTGTAAACTCTGTTAAAGGATAGGTAAATTGTTGCCTGTAACAATGGAATGAGTACTGCCATAGAAGAGGCAGACCTTGATTTCTTATAATTAAGGTGTTAATTGCCTCTATCTGACTTTCCATAACCTAGCTAGATATGTCAGGAATTTTTAAATGTCAAATCAAACCTTAACTGCCTGATTAAACAAATAGTTTTAAAAAAGCAGAATCATGAAATACTGCAATATGAAAATTGGCCCTATATTAGTAGAATGGACCACAAAATTACGCTTTCTTTCTTCAAAAGTGAGATAGTTAAAGTCTCCAAATGCCTATGATTTAACATTTCTGGTATTATAAAAAAACACTGTGAAATACAATTTCTGTAAATATTTACTTATCTTTCTATCTAACAGAATGTGATGTTTTAAGAAAAGTCTGCATACTGTCTTATTTGAATCTCTGGTAGCTATAACTTTGTAAATTGTGGTGATCTATTACTTTGTCAATTTATTATTGTGTCAACTACATTGTTCAGAATTTTTTTACTACATGGCTTCAGGTTAGTGTTGACCACAAGACAAATTTCTGTGAGACTTTAAAGGCAGAAATGAAGTAGCAGCTATATATTTATACTCTGAAGATTGAAGGTGCCAGTTACTTTGGCAGTTTGACATGTTGTCACTAATGTGTTTGGTCATCTTGTTGGCCTGGGGCATCATCTGGACCTGCAGCTTCTCCAGCTCCCACCCCATCTTTGCCTTCATCTTCCATTCTCATGGGCCAGGATAAAGAATGGCATACGCTCCTCTATGAGTTCCCAACCGCATAAGACCTAAGCGCTGTGATAAATCCCCTATTCTATTGCACTTAGGGTGGTTTTGCTTCTCTCTGAATAAAACTTTACTGTTAGAAAAATAAGTATAGTAACAGATTCCAGAGGAAAAGAACCTTAATGGAGGGTTCTTTGAATTGGTTATGGGTTATGTAGAAGTGATTCTCTGATCTGATTATTTTTAAAGATGTTGAAGATACTGTTTCCAGTGATAATATGGCCATTGGTAGTCTATTGCATGAAGCAGTAAAGGAGTTACTTAAATGATCACTGTAGACACCTGTATCATATATCTATGGGAGACAACACCTTGAAGGATCAATAAGTTGCTATTATAGAATAGTTTCATGAAAATAAGGAGTTTAATGTTTTGTTTTGATTTTTGATATTTGCTAAGTTCACTGGGTGTCATAGGCAAAATTATAAGATGGTCCTCAAGATTCCTGCCCCCTGGTGTTTATGCTTTGTATAATCCTCTCCCATTGCATGCATGCAGAAGTTGTGAATGTTATAGGATATCCTTACCATGAATAGTTTATTAAGCAGTTGGCCTTTAAATAATCAAACAGAGATGATAATGTGTATGCTTGACTTAATTTAGTGAGTCCCTAAAACAAAGTGAAACGTGAAACAACAGACAGCTTGCCTGATGGCCTTGAAGGAGCAGCTTAAATGTTGTGGAATCATAGTGTGAGGAACTCCAGTAGCTAAGAACAGCCCCTGGTGGATAACCAACCAGAAAGCAGGGAGGTCAGTCCTACAACCACAGGGAAGTTGGTTTTGCCGCAAGTCCAGATAAGCTTAGAATAGGACCCTGAGCCTCAGATGAGAATGCAGACCTAACTGAGACCTTGATTTCAGCCTGGTGAGACCCTGAGCAAAAGTTCCAGTTAATCTGTGCCCAGATTCATGATCCAGGGAAATTTTGATATAATAAATTTGTGTTGCTGTAAGCCACTAATTTTGTAGCAACATGTTGGGAAACAATAGAAAATTAATAGAGATTCTATTACCTAGAAGTGGGGTGTTGCTGTAACAAATACCTAAAAATGTGAGAGTGACTGTGGAATCAGGCACTGGGCAGAGGCTAGAAGAATTTTGAGGATTGTGAAATAGAAAGCCTAAAGATCCTAGAACAGACTGCTAGTAGAAATATGGACTTGCAGGATGCTGCTGGTGGTGACTCAAAGGAAGTAAGGAAGATGTAATTGTAAACTGAAGGATGAAGCATCCCTGTTATGTAGGGGCAAAAAGTCAATGTTTAGAAAGGAATAGGACACTAAACATTATGACGGGCATATACTTTCAGATTGTGACTAGCTAAGGACCTTGAATTCATAAAATTTTGCTAAGCCTCCTTTGCCAGTAGAAGCACTATTTTCTTCTTGTCTGAAGAGGTAGTCTACTTTTGTCTGAAACAACTTTAGTCACCTCCCCTGTGGTACTATTTTTCCAAGGGATTTCTGATTCTCCTCAAAGCCTAAATCCCCACCCAAACTCATTCTCCTAGATCTATAACTAAAATTTCAAGAAGGCCAGAGAATAAGGTACAAAGTATGACTCATGAGAAGGTCTAATGCACACCAAAGGATTACCAAGATTTTGCAAATTTCTATAGCTAGAAACTTGAGAAACATGTACTGTGATTAATTCTAAAGGTATTAGATCAGATTTAAGAAATATAGTGTTAGATGGAATTTATACTCCTAAAATAGATATTCGACATTCAATATTCATATCAACATTCAATAGATAAAAGCATTCAATGGCTTAGCTCAACAAACTGAGAGTGCCTCTAATATTTTGCTTGGTTGATTGATTTGGACCCAAATGTGCACACACTAAATGAGAGGGAAATTCCAGAACTTTTTAGTATGCTTTAGATTAAGGTGCCAAAGCTGAAGGAGATTGGAATGCTTGAATGGATTTATCACATAAAACTTTCTGTGTCCCACAGAGGTTATAAAAGATAGTCCTTTTCAAGTCTAGAAAATACATTCATGAGTGGAGCCTTTCATGGCTTGAATAGTTCTGTCATGGCTTTTTTTTTTTTTTTCTGTACATGGGCCTCTCACTACTGTGACCCCTCCCGCTGCGGAGCACAGGCTCCAGATGCGCAGGCTCAGCGGCCATGGCTCACGGGCCCAGCCGTTCCGCGGCATGTGAGATCCTCCCGGACCAGGGCATGAACCCGTATCCCCTACATCGGCAGGCGGACTCCCAACCACTGCGCCACCAGGGAAGCCCTGTCATGGCTGTTTTTTAAAGCCAGAAATGATAGTGGAAACTGATGCCACTGAACTGAGTTTCCAAATGTAATGAAGATAATCAGATCTGATTGTAACTCTTAATTGTCAAAGACAATGTATGTATTTTTACCATGATGGGTTGACAGAACCAACACAGAAATCAGGTTAGACCTAACCAGCAGAAATTTTTGGCATTGGCTAGTTGAACATTGTATTTCTAAACTGAAATATATGTATAGCCTACTAAACTTGTATAAGTAACTAAACTCTAAGTTTGGTTAACAAAACTATTTCAGTCACCATAATAGAAAATCACAACCTGTAAATGAATTTTCAGACTTTAGCGAGTTTACAGAACTCTAGTCTCTTGATTAAAGTGGAGGCCATGTCCCCTTAAGGAAGGATCCTTCCATAAACCCCAAAATTGAATACCTAAACTTTCTCTCTGCCTTTGTCCAATTACCCTGTGGCCATTTACAGTGTTGACTATGCATTGGCAAAGAGGAAATAATCAAATTTTTAAGGGATTACTGGACTGTGTCTCCAAAATTACCTTAATCCTGGAGACCTGAAACGCCTTTGTGGTCCACTAGTTAGATTTGAGGCTTATGAAGATCAAGTGAGCAATGGAGTTTTGGTTTGTTCTCATTTCACAGAGGGTCTAGTTAATCCCTGAACACAACCTGTGGTTATTTCCCATAATTTGGAGTAGTCAAACTTAGCAGCTGGCAGAATTTGCACATTGGTTAACTGGACTCTTTTAATAAGAAAGGTCAAGTGAAAGCCACTAGAACTGGTTCTATCTAGCAAAAGAATAATTCAAGATCAATCATGAGGGCATTGCAGAAATAAGTGACAATCTAAAAGACTTGAAAAGTGCAAGAATGTTGATTCATGCTACATTCTCATTCAAGTTGCCTATTTGGGTCATACACAATCCAGATGGATCTTGGAGAATAATAATGGATTATCATCATCTCAATCATATATTGACTCCAATTGCAGCTGCTGCTACAGATGAAATTTCATAGCTGGAATAAATTAACATATCCCTCAGCCAGCACCTGGTCTGCAGCTATTGATCTGGAAAATGCTTTTCTCTATATTTGGTTGTAAAGAACATCAAAAGCATTTTTCTTTCAGCTGAATGTACCAGTAATATGTCTTCACTGCCTTACCTCATAACTATATAACTCTTTAATCCTACACCATAGTCTACTCTGGAGCAACCTTGATCACCTCTCCATTCCACTAGAGTGGTCTGTTATATTGATTTGTTACATCGAGGATATGCTAATTGGGCCCGATTATTAGGAAGTAGCAACTATTTTAGACATCTAATGAAAACATATACATGGCAAAAGATGGAAAATAAATCCCCTCAAAATTCATTGGTCTGGAAAATACTGAAAGGTCAGTTACAAATTGAAAGACAACTTGCTTCCTTGAGCCTCTCCAACCACCAAGAAAGAGACACAATACTGAGAGGACCTCTTTGGAATTTGGAAGTGCTATTTGTGAATTGATTCACCCCTCAAAGCTAACATTTTTGAGTAGGTCCCATAATAGGAAAATGCCTTGCAACAGGTCCAGGATGTAATACACGGACCATATAACCTGGCAGATTAGATGGTGTTTAAATAATCATGGCCAAATGGTATTACATTGCCTTCTCTCTCTCAAGTCACATGTATGGACTTTTGGGCAATTTCATATGAGTAGCAGCTGATGACAAAAAGTTGGGGTTCAGTTATAGGTGTTTTTCTAATAATATACTGGCACTATTTGAAAGTACACAGAGGCAGCACTATATAGGGGTTACTCTGGGGTCACCATAAAGGAAGAGGACACTAGATGTTTGTTACCTTTATAAAGGATATCTAAAACTTCAAATGGTATACCTGGTTGTTGATTTTTCTATAGAAAGAGAGATGACCAGAGGCATAGATCTTCATTGATTCATGGGCAGTGGTTAATTCGGCTTAATGGCCATGGATTTGGAAAGAACAAAAGGGGGAAATTGATACAAGGGAGCCTGGATAAGAGGTGGATGGAAAAAAATTTCTGAAGGGGCATTGGATGTGAAGACATGTTTGCCCCATGTGAAAGCTCACCAAAGTGCAAAGAAAATAGCAATAATAAAGTGAACAAGTCGACCCATTCTAAGGATATCAGTAAACCCATCTCTCTAGCTATACCATTCCTTGCCCATTGGGCTCATGAGCTAAGTGTTCATACAAGCAGTGATGACGATGCATGGGGTTAACAACCTTGACTGACTCAACAAGGATGTTGTGGGTATAGGTACAAATACTCTACCACCTGCCCAAAGCAGAGACAATGCTAAGCCCCCCAAGTGGCACTGTAATCTTGGTTTACCAGTCAATTACTTGGTAAATTAAATGCTTAATTAAATAAGATGTCTCCAATCATGGAAAGGGTAGCATTTTATTCTCACTGGAATAAACCTTATACCACATGTGAGTTTGTTTTTCTTTTGCAGAATGCTCTGCCAAAACCACCATTCACAAACTTACAAAATGCCTTATTTACCATCATAGTATTCCATGCCTCATTGCTTCTGACCAAGAAACTCATTCAGAGTAAATGAAGTATAAGAAAGGGCTCATGTTCATCGAATTATTGGCCTTTCCATGTACCCCATTACATGAAACTGCTGTCTTGAATGAGGTGTGACCTTTAGACGATTCACAGATGCCATGTATTGGGCAATAACAACTCTACAAAAAAGAGGATAATGTTTTTTATTTTAAAAATTTAGAAATAAAAACACCTAGATTAAGAATTTTCTGGGAATTCCCTGGCGGCCCAGTGGTCAGGACTCTGTGCTTTCACTGCTGAGGGCACGGGTTCGATCCCTGGTTGAGGAACTAAGATCCTGTAAGCCGTGCCAAAAGTTTAAAAATAAAGGTGTGATTAAAAAAGAGAATTTTCTATGAGGCACACAGTTAACTATAAGATGGTGTATTAGTCAGGGATCTCCAGAGAAACAGAAACATTATAAACATTAATATACATACACACACACACACACACACACACACATATAAGAGATTTATTACAAGGAATTGGTTTGTGTGATTATGGAGATTGAGAAGTTCCACAATTTGCTGTCTGCAAGTTGGAAGCCCAGGAAAGCTGGAGGTATAATTTCAGTCCAAAGCAGAAGGCCTGAGTACCAGAAGAACCAAAGGTACAAGTTCCAGCCTGAGTCCAAAGGCCTGAGAACAAAGGGTGCTAAGGGTGTAAGTCCCAGTCCAAAGTCAAAGGAAGACTGATGTTCTAACTCATTCAGTCAGGCAGAGACAGTGAATTCCCCCTTCCTCCACCTTTTTGTTTTATTCAGGCCTTGGATGGATGGATTGGATGATGCCCACCTACGTTAAGGAGGGAAGTCTCTTTACACAGTCTACCAATTAAATGCAAATCTCCACCAGAAACATCCTGACAGACACACCCATAAATAGGGTTTAATCAACTATCTGGGCACCTCATTAACTGGCCAAGTTGACCCATAAAATTAACCATCACAGATAGGTAAAGAACTCAGTTATATTGGTATCCAAAGCACATTCTGTTTCCCATTTACTATACCCCTTCTCTTATAACCAGGATTATAATTACATTATTTACTAGGTATCTGTGCACTTGTATAAGAAAACTTATGGGACTTCTTGTTAATTACACCCTCTTTCCAAGTCAGACTAAAATATCCTCTATTATTCTTTTTTCCCTTTCCACTGGAACAGAATTTAAAACACTTATGAGAACATCTGTTTTAAACAAGGATTCATTTCAGCATTTTCTCCTTATCCTCTTGGAAACCTTACAAAACCAAAAGAATATTTTTTTTAATTTTGAAAAATTCCATTTTTAGAGAATTTTGGAGATAAATATAATCTCCAAACTCAAGAATACATATCAAGACTGCCAAAAGCAACTGAGGCTGAGCAGAAGTTATCTGAATAAAAGTGAAGACAAGAAGCACAGTGAATGATGAGAGAGCTGTCCCTGACACCACTCAAAAAACTACAGGCCAAAAAAATCTATAGCTGAAATGCTCATTTTGAAGTCAAAAGCACTAAGGGAGAAAGTAATCAGTTTGATTCAAAGAAGCAAAAGACATATAGCTACGTAAAGAATTATAAAGATGGGCCATATTTTCAGGAACCAGCCTGTCTCTGTAGCAGCAGACCGTTTCCTAATCTTTAGGTGAACACAGTTGCCTAACTAAAGATGAGCCTTCCTTTAGTCACACTGCATGGCCACATGAAAACGTGCTGACTAATAAGATGTAAGCTGAACTTCCTGAAAACTTTCAAAGGTTCCATTTGCACCCACCCTCTCTCCCTAACCCCTGCTTGCAATTCAAATGTTATGCCAGAGTGGTAGAGCAGATAGGAAGAGCTTCAGAAGAGATAAATAAGCTTCTGTCTTGTTTAAGCCAATACTATTTTGGATTTTCTTCTGAATGGCAGCTAAAACTAATCAAAATAATTCTTCACAAATACTCATGGGTTCAAATTGATGGTATTTCCAAGATGATATTAAAAAGTAACAATTCTAACCATTTATTGCTTAAACAGGAGAAGTTTTTAAAAAAGAATAACACCAAAATTGTATGTTAAAAGATTGTCATTGTCTCATACAGTCCCACCCTCTTCTTGAAATTGCAACACAACCTCTAGATTTCACAAAAAGAGAAATCCAAAATGTGGTATCTTCATAAAGAAATGGCACACAGATCTATGTGTTTTACCCAATGGCTTCAATAATTTCTTTGTCTGGGTCAGTACTGGTTTCTGCAGAATTGGAATGCTGTCTGGAATAATGACTATAGGTCATCTGTCCATTTGTAAGGTCAATCAAATGAAACACTTGCTTTTTGAATAACTAGCAAAGAAGAAATTAACAGTGAAATCCAGTATTTGCTGGATGTGAGGGTTGTTGACAACTAAGAATAAATAAAGTAAATAATTAAAGTGAATTAGGCTTATATAACAGAATGTTATGCATACCTGCATGACTCTTAAAACATATTGTTGAGCAACAAAAGTTAAGAATACAAGGAAACTTATAGAAAAATGTCACTTGTGTAAATTATAAACAGATACATTCATGAAACAATATCGTACAATTTCACATAAGCATACACAAACACATCTATTGCGTGCATTAAAGTCGAATCCTCTGATATGGTGTGCCTGAGGAAGACAGTGGTGGGGAAGGGCTAAGGAAGAAAGCTAAAAGGAGAGAGACCTTGTTTAGGTTGTTAGTTTCCATCTGTTATGAGCCAAAAAGTATGTTAATTTTTACTTTGAATTATAGAATTAGGAAAAATATATATATATATATATATATAAAGGTGTTTTTATTTGTTACCTTGTAGAGACATCTGCTCAGTATCATCTAGAACTGAGAAACAGGGTCCTTTTCTCTGGTTACAATGTTGAGTTTATTTATCTATGCATTTTAAAAGGCAGATTCCCACTCTGTGTGTGTATGTGTGTGTGTGTGTGTGTGTGTGCCCCTTTGCATACAAGAGAACACACTAAAGGCTTTAAAAAGCATTTAAGCCCTAGTTTCAGAGACGTCTATTAAAATTTCTTTACATTGCTGGAATATTTTTCCTTTTCTATGATCTCAAATCATTCTTAAATTCTAGTTTTTGTTCCGAATTATAAAACATATTTTAATCCCTGATCCTCAAATATGGATCATGCCCCTCTCCTATGCGTATAGCTCCCTGTGACTATCACTATTATTCACATTATCATAACCAGACTCTAATTTTCTTTCCTCAGGAAAACTTAAGTAGTCTTAGAGAAGCAAGAAAACTCTTTCAGTGGTCCCTAATAAAGTTATCTGAAGAATACAAAAGAGGTGAGTCCACCGTCTTCCTTAAATGGTTTGAATAGTAGAGGAAGCAAGCCACAAATTTAATGTAAAATACATGTTTGATTCGGTCTTTGATCACATTCTCAAATGTCATTTTCCTAAACTCTTTCCTTTGACCTTTGGTAAGCAGAGTATATGTAATATTTCACTAAAAATATCAAATAGATATACTTCAGCAATAATTAAATACAGAGAAGGTATAAATAGGCTTTAACTCTTCCTCAGACTTAATTTTATAGAATGGATAACTAGCTAATACAATCACTAGCACACTTATTCTTTATCTCCAAAGCGTTTTAAATAATTTTACAGTGTGGGTACAGGACAAACATCAGTCATTTGACAGGAAAATAATTATAGTGGTTGTATAACTTCTTACATTATTCATAATTTCATTACATTCTGATGTAGCAAAATGACTCATTAAAATTTCAATTTGTAATTGTTTTCCATATGTATTAGATATTTTCCTCATGTCTTAGAATCCAAAGGAAAAACCAGGCCCTTTAAATAAATCCTTGCCTAAAAAGTTTTTTGAAGACAGGTAGAGGAAGCTACTGGAAACAAGCTTCATTTATGTGGTAGTGTGAAAGCCCACGCTTATTTATGAGACTTTGCCAAGTGTCCCATTGGGGAAGTGCCTTTTATTTTGAAAATCATTTCACTGTTAATAAATTCACTCAGAACAACTCATTATGCTTGCCAAGTTGCACAGTATCACGAGACATGTTCCTGTTAAGTATTTACAAAGTTTTTAGCAAAGTGTACTGCATGGGATGGTTTCAAGAACCTATGAATATTTTTGAGGTTTTAGTTCAGTTCAGTTTTAATTTTAATGTGGTTTTTAAAAAATCTCAAGCTTTGATTCAGCCAATTAGCAGTGATTTTGAGGGGTAGCTGAATTGAATGCCAGTTTGTATGTATTCATATTTCAGATACTGAACATCGTTTCATGGTTTTTCAATGTATGCAAACTGTACATTAGATTGATTCAGCTATATTTCCAAATTAGGATTCAAAATGTGCTGAAATTGAGAAAATGTCATGATTTATAAAGCATTGACATTCAACCTTCATAAACATTTTAAAATCAAAACTCACAAGAAATGCCTTTCCAAAAGACATAAGTCCAAAGTCTAGAAAAAAATCAGTGTATACTGTACTTTGTTCACAGTGGAATTGGTGTGGTAAAACTTCTGCAGGCAAATAGAAAATAAATTACAATTAAAATTAAACTAAACTGTAAGTCTGAGCTGACCAATTACAATTCAGGAGGAAGACTCAGAAGCTTTTAAAGCCATTATATTCTATATAAGTAGTAAATCTTACAAATACTATACTTCAAAAATGTAATATTTGGTAAATAAGTAAATTTTATAATATAATGACCTAGCTACTTGGTAAATTGTCTTTCAGCCATTTAAATTTTATTACAGATTTTCACCAGATTTCTGGCCACCCACCATTTTGGTATTCCCTCTGAGTAGGTGGTATATCCTAGGAGGGAATATACCTTCTTGTTACCGAAGGAGGCTGGACACTGGGAAGTTTTCTGTTCTCTCAAGAAGAGCCCAAAAGCTGCAAAGTCATCTTTGGCTTTCGAGGGAGCAATATCATGGGTAGAGAGAAATAGAAGACTTCTCTGGAGCATTGGCAGGTTGTAAAAACCCCAGGATCTCCATAGGAGTGTTAAAAAGTGTTATGACAAAAAAGAAAGAGTGAGAGAGGAGAGAGAGAGAGAGAGGAGGGAAGGAAGGAAAGAAGGAAGGAAGGAAGGAAGGAAGGGAGGGAGGGAGGAAGGAAGGGAGGAAGGGAGGGAGGGAGGGAGAGAAGGGAGGACAATTGATGACTGAAACCGGATTAATAGGGATTTGAAATTAACTTTACATTTTTTCAAACTCTGTACACCAAAATGGCATTTCTTCCACTTGCTGGTTTGTATATTTTACAACTTGTTTTCACAGATAATAGGAACATAAAATGGCAGGAATTCTAAATGATAGCCCACCAATACTTGGTTAAAGTAGTCTAAATAAAAGGAGACCCTCAGTAGAAAGAAATATTGCACCTTATTACTTACAACTATAGTTTGGTTAGTTTGAGTTTAACTTTATAAGAATATTTCTAATTTATCTCACTATGTATTATGATGGGAGGTAAAAATTCTGATATTTATAGGCTAAAAGTTCTTTAATAGGACTGTAAACATTATCATCTATTAACGATTATAAAAGGCTTGCTTGTTTTAATATTTTAATTTCTAGAGTTAATAACCTTTAACTGTGGGAACATGGCAAGGCAGTTTAATGGATAATGATTAACAGTAATTAGTAGCTTTGTTGAATATAACAACCTTGGAGGGTAGATACTGAGAGTAGATGACAGGGGCGGGAGACAAACAATAAAAGGACCAAGGCCTGGTCATGAGGTATGATTATAGCACTTGTCATATAGCAGTTCCTTCATACTTCAATAATGCCTTGAACCCCCTATGAATGTTTTGACCTAAAGCAAGCTGTAAGTATTGGAAGAGTTCCAGCACAATCTTCTGCTCAAGAAGATTTGCTAGCATTCTATTTATTTTCAAGTATATCTATTCTAAGGGATACTGTACAGGCCTTTGGGATCAGGAGTGTAAAAACTGGAGAAACAGGCATTGTTTCCATTTTTTCTTTGTTCACAGGAATAAATTTCCTGAGATTGACTGTTGAATGCTGTTCGGCCATAATCATGGTGAACAGCTTTTCCATCACCTTAAATTTCTGATCTACTCAGAGTCTTTCTAGAGAAAATATATACCTAGCACATAGAGGATACCATATACAACCTCTCTAACTTTTCTGATATCAGCTAAAGATTAAACTCCATGAAAACAGGGCCACCGCTATTTTTCTTGATGTTATGTCTCATTTTCTTACCTGCTTTCTGACAAGGAGCTCAGAAGGTGCTCAATATTTATTAAGATTAGTTCAACCAACAAATGTATACTTACCACCTACTATGGGTGAGGATTTCTTACAGTCTTACTGAGTATTTTGACATGATTTTGTATTTTTGCCTTCATGATAGGTAAGCAATGGAATTTCAATGTTCTGGACCTCCAGTAACAAGTGTTTCTTTACTAGATGCAGTGTCTTTACTAGATGGTACCTCTATTTATCTTGGGGAAGAGAGGTCTGTTTCTTCTGCTTGAGAATAGTTGTTTCCTTATGACCTATGAATTCCTTCTATTTTTCACCATCAAGATTCCAAGGGGTGCCTCTTTTGTTCCAGTTCACCGCCATCTCCCCAGAATGGGCACCTTCCTAAGACTGTCATCTCTGTTTCCAAACAGTTTTTCCATTTCCTTTCAGTTGCTTGGAGGTTAGTGCTATAATCCAAAAAACTTCAGTTCTGTTCCAGTATTTCCCTATTTAGGATGGGATATTGAGATGATTACCAAAGTCAGCATAAAATTTTGGAAAGGTAACATGGCAATAATGCATAGTAAACAGAAAGAGTATTATCAAAATATTAATAAAATTTGTTGCTAAAATTTTTAAAGGAAAGGGTTAAAAAGAAATTTTCAAATGCATTTGCTAGTCTCACATAACCATGGATAACTAAAAAGTAGCATTGAGTATTTATTTATAGCCTTAATGGATGTAGAAATACCTTAGATACATGTAAATATTACTACAAGTTTCACGTCTGTGTGAGAAATTACCCATAAGTTTGTGGTCTCTACAGGATGCTGCTAAGATGGTTAGTTAGTGTTACAAGTTAAGAGGAGAAACTTAAAACATGGTAAAATGGTACAAGGAATAGCTAGCATCATAATATATAATTTCTAGCAATGAGAAATAAATACATGAATTCCTAAAGACTAGTAAGGCTGCACATGAAATATTGCATTTAATGTGAAATATTTGATTATCTGTTAAGTATAAGAAAGTGAAGACAGTTTAGAAATAATGTCCAACAAAGATAATGAATAAATAATATGAAAAGAAGGTAAATTCATTTCAAATATAAAATTTGACTAGTGAGTTTTCAAAGTAATAACTTAAAATTGTGTCTCAATTTCCAAATAAAAATTAACACTGAAACTCTGAATAACTAAAGATTACATCTATGGGATGAGGGGTAATTAAATAAATTAAATGAAAAAAATTAATGAAATATTGAGGGATACATAAGAAAAAGCCTAAACATATAAAATGGCCTTCATTAGCATTACTTTTTTGTTTAAAAATATTTATATTTGTGACAGTGTATTTGTGAATATTGCACAGAAAAATATTGTTTAGGAGATACTTTCTCAGATGTAAGCTAAATGGCCAATTATTAGATAGAATATGATAAGCAGCTTCAATTAATTGCAACAGTGTAACTGAGAAGTTCTTCTCAACTTTATAAGCTCCAACAATACCAACATTCCTTGCTGTGACATTTACAAAACATCACAAACATAAGGGACTGTGGAAGGGTAAACAAAGAAATATAACACTTGATGGACTTTTTGAAGCCATATACAAGTCCATAGTAATAAGTTTTGTTAATAATAGAAATACTTGAATGAGAAAATACTCAAGTCATAGGCACAAATCAATGTATTTCAAGTAAGTTTTGACACTTGCAATTTTTTCAGTAAGTTTTATTAGAAACAGTGTTAACTATTAAAATGCTCTCCCATGAGTATTTACTTTAAAAGCAGTATCTTCACTTGATAGATGAGGCAATTACATGTTTCTCATGTAAGGTTTATCAATTTTACCTATTTAACAAAACTAAAAAAAGGGCTTTTTCATTTTATACTTAATATTATTTAAAATACTCAATTCATAATAATAAAATAATCCATTTTACAATCTAGAATGAGTTTATGCACATTGAAATTAAGTTTTTTAAATGTTGCAAATTTTATTTAGACTACAAAAGCAAAAGATAACATAGATCAAAGTAACTTTTATCAAAATTATGGTTTGCTGAGGCAGCTTTTCTACATCATTTGTTGTCAGCCAAGGCAATTTGTATCCCTTGCAGGGTTCAATTGGCAGGATCTGGAGACGTTTTTAGTTGTCACAAATTGGGGAGGCAAACTGGGTAAACTATTTTATTCTAGTGTGTGGGGACCAGAGACACTACTAATCATCCTACAATGCATGAACAGACCCCTTCAACAAAGAGTTATCCAGCCCAAAATGTCAATAGTCTTAGGATTGGGAAACACCGCTTCTAAGCAGTTTTGAGATTACTGGTTATTCAGAAAATGTAAATTAGGAAATCGGCTGCTTTATTTTCTTTCCAAGCAGTAAAAAATCCAAGTGTGATAACCAAATAATCAATACTTCCCTGAATAGATTTTGTCTTCTTTGCCTCCTTAATCATCAATCATATTTTAGCACTTGTTGAACACATAACATTTAAAAATTAAGTAAAACTTAAAAGGTCATATTCATAGAACATAATTTAAATTGAATCCAACTTTTAAAAATTTGTCTTGTTCCCAATATGCAGAATTACACACTCAGATACACAGATTAAGAAAAGAGTGCTATATAACATTTGTGTAACCCCTTAAAATTTGCTGTTATTCCAAGTGGCCTCCTCATGAATCCTGAATCCAATAGGTTGGTTGTGTCTAACAATAATCTCTCCTCTTGAGCTTCAGAAATGTTCAAAATGTTTGTCAGTTTTCAGAGACATTGTTAGAATACTGCACATCGTGGAGTAAATATGCAGTCAATTCTATTGATTAGGCTATAAACAGCATGAGAAAATTAATGAGTGCCTAATTCACCAGGGTATCCAAATACCTCACATAATATTCAACACATATACAGTCTTAATAAATATTTATTAAATAAATGAATGAATGAATGAATGAAATGAAAACCTTCTTGATTCATTTTCATGTCTGTATAGTATCTCTGCTTTTCTTAGAGAAGCCAGAAGATATAAAAGCCCTATATTTTGTATATTTTGGAAAGCAAATATTATTTTAGGTATAACATAGTTGAATTAATTGACCAAATGTATCAAAATGACTTTAATTCTTGTGTCACACAATGTAAAAATATAGTAACAAGATTAATGAGCTGGAAAGTAGATTTATGGTGGAACAGCCTGTGATGAATAGTGAGAGGTGGAAGGAAAACCTGTTAAAGTCTTGTGATGTACGCTGCTGAAATGAAGTTCTTTGTTTGAACATTTCTTTTACTTTTGAAAAAAATTTAAATTTCTCAAAGTCCATTTGTGCTTAGTTGGCGGGGGAGGAGACATTTTTTTTAATTTTGCATCTGTTAACTGAATGGAAATAGGTTCAAACGGGATTTAAAAGAACTATAAATCAAAGAGCTTTTGTTTTCATTTCTGTAATATCTTGTAATCTTAACCATACTACTATAGTAAGCAATATTGCATATTTAATTTTACTTAGAAATGAGATCAAGAGAACATACAGAAAATAAATTTAGCAGCTAAGTAAACAATATAAGAAATAATTCAATCAATAATAGAAACAAAAATATAAATTTCATTTTACTTTGAAATGCCATTTTCATGTTCTCTCAGCAATTTGGAGTTACAATAAGAAAATACTGAAAATACGTAGACAGGGAATTTATTCTTATTTCAATTAGTTACAGGACTGATGACCTTGGATTTAGATATGAATGTATTGCTTAATAGTATGCTGAAATGCTTAATAGTATGCTGAAATAGTATGATGTTTTCTCCCTCATATTACACTATGTTTGTGCAAAACAAACGTTTAATTTATGTGAGTGACCTTTGAAAACCACAGATATAAAATTTTCCATGTCTATTTCTCTGTTGTATTTAAGAATGTAAAGATTCATTTTCAGGACACTCAGAAGAATGTACCACAAGTTTGTTGAAATTTCCTTTACATTATATGGTTCTATAATTCCACTTTTTTTTTTCACTAACAGTGGTAAATTAGGACAGAAGAACTGTACTCTGTGCAACATCTACTTTATAAATGTAATCTTCAACCAGCCTTTCTAACTGCACAATAGTTATTTCATATCATGCAGTAAGACTTTGAAATTATCCGTTATCCCATTTAACATTATAGTATATTTCCTTCCTGACTTACATTAAGTATAGGATGAAAATTATTTTATCAGATGGTACGTTTTAGAAACAAAAAACCCAGACATAGATTAATATCTCTGTGCAAGGAATAAATACCCAGAAATTTAAGAATAGTAGATAGCTAAGAATCAAGGCATAAATAGATTGTTAAGTGGAAGCTGGAGTAGAGATTTATTACTGTAAATTGTTTTCCTAATCGCATGCAATAAAGTTTAAAGTGTGACTGTCCCAGCCTTCTATTCAGTCTATCCTTACCTACCCACAAGAAGATAAAATATCTATAAGCATCTAGGAAGCCAAAATGTTCCTACCCACAGTTATAAATTATTTTGTATGTTAAAATATGTATTGACTCATGATAAAGTACTCACCTTCTTCAAGTTGCTAGGTTCATCAAGTGGCAGAATAAAAAAGCAAACATACTAGCTAGCTCCTTTTGGGTTGAAACCAGTTTCTATCCCCAAGTCCCTATAAGAAAAAACTAGTAAACAATTTTACTGAAATTTGTTTTTGTTTGTTTGTTTTCTAATTTTCATCTGATTTGTCACAATGAAGGTAGAGTTGGCAGTGGTTTGAGTTGGGGGTAATGATGTACACATGAAAATAACATGATATTATATGTTAATTGTTCTTCCAAAAAATACACGTAGTTTTCACTTACCAAGTCAGGTTCTGGAAAATATTTTAAAGATTGAATTTTTCTCCGAATTATGAATGTCACTGAAACCTGAGAAATGTTTTAGTTTTTCAATTCCATTCTTTACAAGGACAAGTCCCTTTCTGATCTGAGATGTCTGACATTCATTTTTTTTCAGTGAATAATTCAGTGTACTCATTAAAATGCAATTCAGATCCCATCATTTCTCTGCTCAAGCTTTCCAATGCTTCCCATCTCCATCCACAGATATTCCAATGTCTTTTATATAGAATATAAAATCTGTAGTGTCTCACGATTTCTCCGACCTCATTTCACATTGCTCCGCCCCTTTCTCAATGGGCTGCAAATAAAAGCAGTCAAAGTCCTGTTGGGGTTTTCACTTTTTCTTCTTGTCTGGAACACTCTCCTTCCAAATATCCCCATGAATACTATAATGAAATACTTGAAAGCATGAATGACTATACGTACTATACGTATGACAAGTTAATATGCATTTTATTTTCAAATATATTTCGGACTTAGGGAAGGCTTCTTTTAGAAAACTATTTTAATTGCAAGTGATTCATCGAAAGGTTTATCACCTTTTCTAAAAGAAAGTAGAAATTTTAAACATCTTAATATAACTTGTTGATATCTTAGGAAGATGCTCATTAGCATGTATTTTGAATAAATGCTCAAAAATGTGTAGAGGTAATTTAAAAGAATGTTTTAACAATTCTAAGGAACTGTGGTTACATTTCCTACAGTCAGACAATGTACAACTTTTGGGAGAGAGACGCAAGAGGGAGGGGATATGGGGATATATGTATGTATATAGCTGTTTCACTTTGTTATACAGCAGAAACTAACACAACATTGAAAAACAATTATACTCCAATAAAGATGTCAAAAAATAAAACAAAAATCTAAAGGAAAATTCCAAGGTAAACATCAACAGTATTTACTGATTTTTAGAAGAGTTGTTCTTTGAAATTACCCCAGGATACTGCTTATTTCATTGACTACTTCTCAGGCAAGTCATATTTACCATATTTTAAAATGCATGTTACTTCCAACCTACTTAGCTAATGTAAAAAGGCAACTTTTTTCTTAGAGGAAAAAATTTATATTTTCCTGCAATTACATCTTTTTTTATAACTCATTTATTAATAATTTGAAAAATAGTAGTAGTAATTCAATAAACATCCAGCAACCTTTTTCAACAAATAAATTGAAAAAATATATCTTTTGGTCATTCAAGTGTATCAGAAATATAAAAATAGCTGGATAAGTTACTAGGAGTTTTTATTTTTGTGGATTTACAAGGCTTTACAGACTATTCTTCACAGAAATGAACTGTACAAGCAAATAGTTGGTTAGTCTTAAATTTCTTTCTCATTAAGTACCAGAAACTGGATATATTTATTGTTATACCAAAAGAAAGACTGCAATATCTCAAAAGTAATTTTGACTAGCAACAATCACATAATTCCTACTACATAGAGAAAAAGTTGATACAATGTGCAAAATTTTTTTTTTTTACAATGTGCAAATTTGAAAGTGGGTTATTTCTTATGTACAGCCTATGACAGGTGGCTGAGATAGAAAACATAAGTAATAAGCAGTACTTTGGGGGAATTTTGTATATGAAACATGCCACCATTTGTCAATATTTTTAAAAAATAATTCGATCCATTCTTTTGTCTAGTTTCCTGCTCTGAAAATTACAGCATAGGCTAGATTATTTCTAATTTCCATATATGTGTTTTATAGATATCATTATGCTAGAAAACAATTGAGTGGTATAGAAGTGAATTTTCAGTAAATATATGTTGAATCAAAGCATAACTTTGGGGTTCTTAAATCTTTTTATTTTGGAAATGATTTTGTATTTCAGAATTACTATGTCTTCTGCTTACATTCTGCTGTATCAATAGGCCACAGCTGCAAGGAACTTCCACTGAACTCAGGGAAAAAGTAGCAGAGCCTGGTAGCAAGCAGACCTGGGTCTGAATGTCAAATCTGCTGTTTCAATAATAGAAAATTAGGCAGATTGATTAACTTCTAAGTGCTTCATTTTGCATCATTAAGAAGGGGATGGATAACACCTGCCTGACAGGCTTGTTGTAGTTTATGTATAGTGCCTGACACATAGTACATGAATATTAGAGGAAAACTACACGTATTTTAAAATTTAAGTATAGTTAATATACAACATTATGTTAGTTTCAGGTGTACAACATAGTGATTTGACATTTAAATACATTACAAAATGATCACAATGATAAGTCTAGTAACCGTATGTCACTATACACAATTACTACAGTATTATTGGCTATATTCGTTATGCTCTGTATTACATCTCCATGACTTATTAAGTTTGTAACTCTTAATCCCCTTCACCTGTTTCACCCAATTCTTCACACTTCTCCTCACTGGAAACCACATGTTTGTTCTCTGTATCTATGAGACTTTTTTTGTCTTTTGTTTTGTTTGTTTGCTTGTTTTATTTTTTAGATTCCACATAAAAGTGAAATCATATAGTATTTGTCTTTGTCTGACTTAGTTCACTTAGCATAATACCATCTAGATCCATCCAGGTTTTCACAAATGGCCTGATTTCATTCTTTTTTTTATGGCTGAGTATACTCAGCCATAAAATGTAATATTTCATTGTATATTTATCCGTCGATAGACACTTAGGCTGCTTCCATATCTTGGCTGTTGTAAATCATGCTGCAGTGAACATAGGGGTGCACACGTCTTACCAGATTCATGTTTTTGTTTTCTTCAGGTAATTCCCAGAAGTGGAATTACATGATCATATGGTACTTCCATCTTTAATTTTTTTAAGGAAACTTCATACTGCTTTCTATAGTGGCTGCACCAATTTACACGCTCAGAAACAGCACACAAGTGTTCCCTTTTCTCCACATCCTTGCCAACACATGTCTTTAGTATCATAGCCATTCTTACAGGTATGAGGTGATATCTCATTTTGGTTTTGATTGGCATTTCCCTGATGAAAGTGATGCTGCATATTTTTCATGTACCTGTTGGCCATTTGTAGGCTGTCTTTAGAAAAATGTTTATTCAGGTCCTCTGCCCATTTGTTAATGAGATTGTTTGGGGTTTTTTGTTATTAATTTGTATGATTTATTTATGTATTTGGGATATTAACCCCTTATCAGATATATTATTTGCAAATGTTTTCTTCATTGAGTAAGTTGCCTTTTCATTTTCTTGATGGCTTCCTTTACCATGCAAAAGCTTTTTATTTTAATGTAGTCTCCTTTATTTTTGTTTTTGTTGCCCTTGCCTGAGGACACCAGTCTAAAGAAATATTCATAAGACCAATGTTAAAGAGCATATCACCTATATTTTTTTTTAGGAGTTTTATGGATTCAGGTCTTACATTTAAGTCCTTAATCCATTTTAGCTTATTTTTGTATATGGTGTAAGAAAGTGGCCCAGTTTTCTTCTTTTGCATGTGGCTGTTCTGTGTTCTCAACATAATTTATTGAAGAGGCTGTCTTTTTATCGTTGTGTAGTCTTGCCTTTTTGGTCATAGATTAGCTGACCATGTAAGCATGGGTTTCTTTCAGGGCTCTCTATTCTGTTCCATTGATCTATATTTCTGTTTTTGTGACAGTACCATGCTATTTTGATTCCTGTAGCTTTGTAGTATAGTTTGAAATCAGAAAGTATGATACCCCTAACTTTGTTCTTCTTTCTTAAGACTGCTTTGGCTATTTGGGGTCTTTTGTAGTTCTATACATACTTTAGGATTATTTGATCTAGTTCTGTGAGAAATGCCATTGGTATTTTGATAGGGTTTACAATGAATCTGTAGATTGCTTTGAGTAGCATGGACATTTTAGCCATATTGATTCTTCCAACCCATAAGCATGTTATATCTTTCCATTTATTTGTGTCCTCTTCAATTTCTTTCCTCAATATCCTATAGTTTTCAGAGTTCAGGTCTTTCACCTCCTTGGTTAAATTTATTCTTAGGTACTTTATTCTTTTTAGTTTTATTGTAAGTGGAATTGTTTTCTTAATTTCTCTTTGTGATAGATCACTATTAGCATATAGAAATGCAACAGATTTCAGTATATTAATTTTGTATCCTGAAAATTTATTGAATTCATTTATTAGTTCTATTAGTTTTTTGATGGAGTCTTTAGGGTTTTCTACACTTAGTATCATATCATCTGCAAAGAGTGACAGTTTTACTTATTCCTTTCCAATTTGGATGCTAGGAATATCAGTCCCAGCCAAACTGCATCTCCACCCCTCCTACCTGTCTCAATCTGGCTTTTTCTTTTCACTCAGTTGTGGAAAATCTTTTCTGTTAGTTTTCAGGTCATTCTCAGTGATTGCTGCTCTATATGTAGCTGTAAATTTAGTGTGTCCATGGGAGGAAGTGAGCCCAGGATTTTCCTACTCCACAATTTTGTCCTGACTGTCATATATGTATTTGTATAAATTGTCATGTTGAGAAGATGAAGAGATAGTATTTCAGAAACAGTACCAAAAATAAAAGAAATAAGAAATGTGAAAGAAATTCAAAGAAATATGAAAGAAATTCAAAGAAATCTGAACTTTCATACAGCATATACTTTATTCAACAAAAACCAGCTGATAGCATTCAAAATTTTAATGTAGGAATTCTAAAAGTTATGACCTTATGATCTCAAACACAATAAATCTAAGAGAGGCAAGTGCTAAAAGACAGTTGTCATAAACAGCAGGTATGGTCACACTAGGGCATTCCAGCTAACTATCAAACTTTGGTCACCCGTTTTACTGCTTCCCGTCTCACTGCTTCCATCTTTGTCCTTCTATATTTCATTCTTAATAAAGCTAGAGAGATGCTCTTTTTAAAACAATTAGACATTTCCCTTGACTCCCAACCATCTAGTGGCTTCACACTTTATTCAGAATGAAAGTCAAATATACCTCCATAAGATAGACAGCCCTGCCTGATGTTGTGCAAGACCACTTCTCTGATCTGGTAGTCCGTTAGTCTCCATCTCACTCATTTTATTTCAGGTGCACAGGCCACCTTGTGTTTATGGAAAAATCCAGGGTGTACTGCCACAGTGCCTTTGCCAAACTGTTCCCTCTGCCCCAAACACTCTTCCCTCAGCTACCCAAATAATTTGCTCCCACACTTCAAGTCTCTGCTCAGATGGACCCTTATCAGTTGACCCCCAGTTGCCATTTTCTCTTTGACTTGCTTCATTTCTCTTCATTCACATATCACTACCTGATATTCATTCATTCATTCATTTATTCATTCATCCATTCATATTTATTGTTCTTGCCCCACCCACACTACTGGGTAAACTGTGAAAACAAAGGCTAAATATGTTTTGTATTCTCAGTAATTGATACATAGAGTGCCCCAAGACATATTTATTAAATGAAAAATGTGTTTTAATTTTTAATTTAGGATTTCCAGTGTGCTTCTTTGTAACTCCTTTATACCTCCAACAACTTATACTATTTCCATGTACAGTTTTAGGGGGTTTTTTTTAGTAACTTTTAAAACTACAATAGATATTTAAATCCCTAAAAGCTTTAAATTCTTCTTTTTAATATTCTACATTTTAAATACAGAAGAGTTTTTTTAAAAATAATTTAGCTTAATGATTCAACATGAAATTTATGAACAGTTCAGGAGATAGTTCTTTACAGTTAAGATACCTAAAAATTTCATATATATAAACATATATATATATATACTCTGACAGTGAATAAGTCTATTCTTCACCTCTTAGAATATCTGAATTCTAACAACTTTGTTTTAAAGTAAATTGTGGTTAGTGCAGTTTCCCAATGAATCTATTATATAGTTTGAATGTAAGTCTGTTAGACTCCAAATATTTATTTAGTAAATTAAAGTACAGCAATAAACCACCTTTATTGCAAGTAATCAACTTTGATTAATAAATATAACCCCTGTACCAATATTTCTTATGCATTCAAAAATACTAATATATTTTAGTAAAATATCTGATAATAAAAACAAAAATAAATTCTAGGAATTTATATAAAATTTATCACTTCTTTCTTCACTCATTTTACATAACCAGTGCTCTACTAGGTAGCAGGACTCCTCTCTGCACTTAAAGTGATGTGTGAACTTGAGGCATTTTAAGGTGAAAATGTTTCCTGCTTTGACCTGCAAAAAATAGTAGTCTCTTGGAGGAGAAAAAAATTTTTAAATAGTTTCAAAATTAGGGTAAGTACCAAAATAGAAAAAAAAATGTTTAAAGTGCGACAAGACAAAGCAAGTAATAGCCCAAAGAAATCTGGGAGGTACTGACTAAAGGTAACATTTACCCTCAGCGGGTATGGAAAGTATTCACCACATAAAAACCTTTGCTTTGAAGGGTGTGGAAACAATCCTTGGTAAAGAAAATGCCTAAAGAAGGTCAATAAAATATTAATAACTTCAATGATATTTCAATACCAAGTTTTAAAGTATTATCAATATTTAAAAGCCAAAATAAATAAATAATTTAAATGCTCTTTTTTTTTTTCCCTTTTCAAACTCCTTATTTTCAAGCCATTTAAACTCAAGATATACAATAGGAAATAAGAATGGCTTTTCAATATTCACATGCTTATTTTAGAATACTTTGTAAATAACTGTTCAGCTGCACATATATATAAGGCTAATATTTGCCAGATTGACAAACTCTTCTTTCTTCTTTACAATTTCATTGCTAAAAATTCACCAATGTTTTTATACATGAAATAAACATTTCAGACTTATTTTCATGAGTAAAGAATTTTTTTTCACTTGAAACAATTAGGATTTGCTTCTATAGATCACACTGAGTCTGGCAATAAAGCCAATGCTACAGCTGCACTCACTTCGGTGAATTACTTTGTAACTACCAACAATTCTCTTCATTTGGCTTGTATGACCAGACAAGCATCTGGGAATTTTTTTTTTAAGTGGCCTTTCCAAAATAAGATATTTCTTAGCTGTACAAATCTCTTCTTTGTTATTGTTATTTTTAACAGATATAGTGCCATCATTTTTTTCTTTCAATACCACTAAATAAATTTAAGCAGGATTCCACAGCAGCACTCAGTACAGCAAAATCTAAACAAATAAGGTCAGTCAAAGCCTAGTAATTAAATCAGCAAGACTGAGCTCTCCCCGCAGTGGAATTTTATAGCTGCAACGCAAATTGGCACAACCTGTTTTAGAAAAGTATTTTTTTCATCTGCCTTATTTCAGCCATGGAGGTCTGGGTTATCTTTCAGGGTTGTAACATTTCCGCTGCCTTCAACTTCTTCCAGAAAGCTGAGAAATAACTTCCCTGGATAATCCAAGAGGCTGGAAACAGCTTTCTTTTTTTGCAACCATGCTGGCCAAACTGAAAAGATAAGAGTTTCAAAAGAGTGCTTTTTCCATCATAGGGTTTGGAAGAAGAGAGCCAGTCCCACAGAGAGGTTTTAACATCTCAGATACTCTTCTCATAAAAGAGCCTCACACTGTGTCTGTTGGTTACTTCCCAAACCACACTCTGTTATGGAGCTTTGCATTCTCTTCTGTTACAAAAGGAGGGCCATTAAGTTCAGCATCTGGCAATGCTACTCCCTCTTTCTTTATGTATCTTCAGACTATATTGTAAAACAACATCTTTCTAAAAGAAACCATGCCTTTCTTTTCAATATTCGAAAATTATTATATTTGATAAGTCAAGTCCTGATGCAACATGTAATATTTTCTTCTAGTCAAGAAGGCACAGCATCATTTAATGTTTCAAAATCAGGTAAAATTATTTACCATTCAACAGTGAGTTATTGAATTTTTTAACTTGAATTTTATTTATTTATTTTTTATACTGCAGGTTCTTATTAGTTATCTATTTTATACATATTAGTGTATATATGAGTTATTGAATGTTGATCTTTGGCCTCCAACTACTCTTAACAATAGAAACTCAAAATTGTCTCCATTATTAAAAGTCCCAGAACCTATGGATCCTACATTCTAGAGGAAAGCAGTAGAAGCCAACAAAAAATAGAAAGGACAGTCTTTGGAGACATGTGTAATCAGAACAAGAGAATTAGGTTGGGATTTAAAGCAAGAATATTCCAGAAAAAACACTAAGAAGTAAGTTTTGTATATTCAAAGAAGCTAAAAGGATGCCAGTATGGCAGAAGCTTAAGGAAATGTATACAAGGGTAGCTTAAAGCCAGTAAAGAAGGCAAGGGCAGGTCATGATGGGCATTGTGGGCAAGGGCTAAGAACTTGGGGTTTCTAGTAAGGGTAATGGAAAGCCATTCAATAGTTGTATATTGGAAAATAAAATAATATTTTTATTTTAATAAAAATCAATGTGACTACAGAGCAAGGATGGAGTCGGGAACGTCATATAAATGGTAATATCAGGTAAGAAGTGATGGTAGATTGGTTTATATTGGATTGGATTGGATTAGGATAATAGAAATGGATTTGAAGAAAAGTGAATGGAAATTTGTTTTTTGCTTTGAAGGTAAATGTTATCAAAATTAGCTGATGATTTGATTAGCTGAATGTAGGATGGTCAGTTGGAATTCTAATTTTGCCTTTAATAGCTATTTGGATGATAATACAATTTACTAAGGCAGAAAACAGATGGGAACAGATTTGAATTAAAGAAGAAGTTCTGTTTTGAACTCATTAATGTTAAGATGGCTACTGGTCTTGAAAGTGAAAATTTTAACTAGTATTAGGAAATTTTTACTTGAATTTACAGGTGAGGTGAGACCTGGACATTTAAATTAGGAAATCATTAGTATGTTGATAATATTTAAACTGTAACACTCCATGAGTTCATTTTGCATAAGTTAGAGAAATTAAGGGGTTAATGAGGCTCAAAACTAAGCCCAAAGAATCCCAAATACAGTTTGATCCAACAGTGCAGGATCCAGCAAAGAAGACTGGGAAGTAACAGCCAATGAGGTAGATGTAAATTCTTGGAAGCAAAGAGTAGGAGCGTTTGATGAAGGAGTAAATGGTACAAAGAGTTAGACGCTGCTGATAAGATGGAGGAAAAAAATGGCTCAGTGACTTTTGCATTTGGCAAACAAAATTAGTTAAATGGTAGGGCAAATTTAAGACCTTTTTCTTTGTTTTATTTTTGTGTTTTGGGGAGAAAATAGAAATAGGGAAAGAAGTACCTAGAGAGAAATGTAGATTTCAACACTTTATTTTTTCATTTTGTTTAACTGAAATTTTATTCCCATTAATTAGTAACTCTCCATGTCTCCCCCCAACCCCACAGCCCCTGGCAACCATCAGAACTCCTTGATTTTATGAATTTGACCATATTAGATACCTCATATAAGTGGGATAATGCAGTATTTGCCTTTCTATGATTGGCTTATTTCACTTAGGGTAATGACCTTAACATTTATAAAGCTTGAGGTCATTACCCTAAGTGATTTCAACACTTTTTATAATGATCCTTGATGATACTATTTAAAATTAAACATAACCTGAAGTTTTCCTTTACAAGACAGCAGCTTCAATAGATATCAAAATCACAATAGGAACAAGTGTCATAGTAACCATTTGCAAAGTATTACCTAAAGTCCTTAAGTAAATGTGTAGTCATCAGTATGGAAATAATTTTATGTCTTAGTTCTTTCAAAGTAGCTGTACTGTACTTCCGTTCGACAGTATTTATTGAACGTAGGCTCAGTTCAAAGTAGAAAGCCCTGAAGAATATTCAAAATGTTAGAGCTATGATCTATATTCTTCACTAACCTATTTCTATTTATGGTATTGCACTTTAATAAAGTCTCAGATTTAACATTGCAGTTTCTGCTACCCATAAAAGACACCAAAGTTCTAAGCATAAATATTTCCTCCTTCTAAATATCATAGGTTTTGATTCCAATGAACATCTTGCACCCCAACTCCATTTTAATCATTCTCTATCTCTAGTCAGCCTCACCCATGAAAATATTCTCAAAAGTAATAGCATTTGTTCTGCAATGACCACACTATGGCTTTGTTATTTGTTATACATTGCATCTAAAAGTAAATAAGAGTTTTCATTCTTATTCTGAAATAAATATCATTTCCTGCCGTGATAAGTGTTTCTTTGATTATATTTTATTCTCAACACTTCCAGTTCAATGAGCCTGGTGCCTATCAGATGAGGGTATTCCTAGCATTAAATTCAGATGGTTTTTTTCCTTAGTCTCCACTAATTTATCCAAATCATGATACATATTGATTTGTTTCACATTTCTTACACAGTTTGTGTTTGTTCCTGATTTTTTTAAACTGATTTTGCTCTTTTATTGTTGGGAGAAGAGTTTCCTTCTTTGCCTAATCCCTATCATCTTCCACTTTTTCTCTATTCTAACTGGCTTGGAACCCGTTCTGTTCTAATGAAGTTTCTTCATTTTGTTTTCCAGTATGGAACATTTTCTTCATGTTGGGACCATGTATTTTCCCCTTGAAATTTCAAGTTGCTCTATGCATGTGTTATTTTTTCATACTGTTTTTTATCTTATCTTAGTTTCTTTCAAACTGCCTCTCATACTATGGACTAGATGGCATCTTGACTACCCATCCTGTCTTTAAACACACACACACACACACACACACACACACACACACACTCACACACACTCTTCTCTCCTGGAACACTTAATCTTATTGCTCCAGCATGGGCAGAATGCTCATTAGGCTGCTGGAAATCTGTCATCCTGCAAACCCCCACTGCTTCCTATACTGGAGACACTGTTTCCTTTGTCTCATATCTTCCTGTCCTTCATTTTTTCCCTATATACCTTTCCCTAATGTACATAGTTGTCTATGTACATTAACTCTAATGTATTTTTAAGAATATATTGAAGTTAAACTTCCAAATCCTTTCAAGTGTGAACGTATATATTTATTCAGCCCTAGTATTATTGATGAGAAGTTTAATCATTCAAATTTTACAACTTTGTAGGTTACCCATTTTCTCTATGAAAAGCAAATTTAGGCTATGCATATTTCTTGGCTGTTCTGATATTTCACAATGGTTTTTCTAGATGTAGATCTTTTTACTTATCCTGTTTGACAACTGATACATCTCCCAATTTGAAAACTTTTGTCCTTTTTAAGATCTTGGAATTTTTTATTACTTTGGGGAATTTTTGTTGTTGTTGTTGTTTTTTCCTTGCTTGCACTTTTTAGAACATTTTTTTTCAAAATATTGAACTAGTGGACTGTTTATTCATCTTATATTCTTTTTGATACATAGTGAGCACTAAATACTTTGAATAGATATTTTTATCATTTTGTCCTTTTCTGAGTTATTTCCTTGACATAATATAGCCCTTTTATTGATTTTAATTTTTTTTCTGATGAGCATAGAATATGGCAACTTGATTTTCTAAAATTTATTCAGTCTTCTTCAGAAACTTCTTCTGGATACTTAGGAATAGTTAAGGAAGGGCATAAAACGTGTAGAATATAAAACAAAAATGTTCAATTTTAAAACAGCCACTTTTAAAACTTATTTTATTATTTCAGTGGTTAAATTCTATTCTGGGCTGATTCTATCTTCCTCTTCCTCTTCCTCTTACCTCACATGTTATGTGGGCACAGAGGTATGTGGGAAATGGGCTAATGTCTTCTCATACCAGCCAATGCAAGGGTCGTGTAGAGCAGCATGAATCCTCTGAGTCCTCACTGTTCTCCATTGTGATAGGGAGAGAATAGGTATGAGTAATCTGTTTCCCTGGTTTGGGGTTTGCCAATGAGGTCGTGACTGATAACCTCCTGGTTTCTTATCCTGGTATGACCATGTGTATCTCCCTCCCTGACATTCTCCCTCTCTGGCCTCTGCTTCTCTGACTCTAACCCTTGTACCTCCCTGTAATACTCTTTTTAATTACATGTTGTATAATTCTTTTTATACATTGTTGGAGTTGATTAGTTAATATTTTGTTGAGTGAAGTTTTTAAAGAACATATGACTATCATTTTATTTTTCTCTACCAATCATAGCTCCAGTTACAATAGCTCTGTACCTGGAAATAATATTCCTACCTCCCATAAGGAGCCCAAGACCAGGTTCTAGAAAAGGACATAAAAATTATTTTGATTCTACTGTCTACAAAGAGACTATTTGCATCCACACTGTTATATGGAAAACAGTGTAGAAATACTGAAATAGAATAGGCTTAGAAATAGTTTATTCAAATGATAATTCCACAGTAGCCTTTATCAAAATAACTTCTTTGATGTACATTTAGTACCAAAAACCACTCTGAAAGTGTAAAGGAAACCATCCATGTGATTAATTTTAAACTATGAGTATAGTAAGAGCCCATGTATTTACTGATTGAGAAAAATACATATGTTATGCTATCACTAACAATGTATTCTTTTATTTTTAAAAATTCTGAGTTATAGACTAAAAAGCATGATTTGCTAGCAGTTCTTAGAGCATTGTATTGTGTGAAGGGAAATATTCTATGACATACCTGTGTGATGTATTGCCAGTTTCATGTCAATTATATAAAAGTAAAACTGTTTACAAGTCAAATGATCCCCTTCCAGTTCAAGCTTTCAAACTGTGAATACCATGGGAGGCTTCTTGGCATACAGACTTCTTCCACCTGTTCTTAGATGAAACATAAATGTGAACCATAGGAGGTGTGATTTTCAGTGCTAAACAGAAAACATTTAGGTGATAACTTTGCATGGGAAAACTGCCAGTATGCCCAATTAGTTGTTGAATGCTTTCAATATTTCCCTTTACCAATCTGAGATTTTGCCTAGATTTCTTGGCCAAAAAAAAAAACAAACAAGAAATTCAGTTGTTTAATTTACACATTCGAGGTAGACAAACATAATAGAAAAATTGAGTAAATAATATAGGAGATTCAAGTTAAATAAAATGCTATTGGAGGACTTCCCTGGTGGTACAGTGGTTAAGAATCTGCCTGCCAATGCAGGGGACACAGGTTCAATCCCTGGTTCGGGAAGATCCCACATGCCACAGAGCAACTAAGCCTGTGTACCACAACTACTGAGCCTGTGCTCTAGAGCCCATGAGCCACAACTGCTGAGCCCACGTGCTGCAACTACTGAAGCCTGCATGCCTAGAGCCCATGCTCTGCAACGAAGAGTAGCCCCCGCTCACTGCAACTAGAGAAAGCCCATGCAGCAACGAAGACCCAGCGCAACCAAATAAATAAATAAATAAAATTAAGAACATTTTTTAAAAATGCTATTGGGTTTCATCTTGTTTAGCTTTTTTAATTTAATTTGATTGATTGGAATCTTTGGATTCCAATACATTTTCCTTATTCTACAGAAGCAGGTTTTAAAGGAAATAGCTGAGTAGAACCACGGTAGCCTGAAAGAGTTCGTTCATTTTTTTCATACATATTATTTATAAGTAAGGATAATATAGGAAGTGGTAAAACTGAGTTGTATGCCACCTTAAATTACTAATGTAAGATCTGTAACATTTAGCACTGAGCGCCTTTTCTTTTTCTTTTTTTTTAGTTACACTTTCATTTTATTTATTTATTTATTTGTTTGTTTATTTATTTATTTATTTAAACATCTTTATTGGAGTATACTTGCTTTACAATGGTGTGTTAGTTTCTGCTTTATAACAAAGTGAATCAGCTATACATATACATATGTTCCCATATCTCTTCCCTCTTGCGTCTCTCTCCTTCCCACCCTCCCTATCCCACCCCTCTAGGTGGTCACAATGCACCAAGCTGATCTTCCTGTGCTCTGCGGCTGCTTCCCACTAGCTATCTATTTTACGTTTGGTAGTGTATATATGTCCATGCCACTCTCTCGCTTTGTCACAGCTTACCCTTCCCCCTCCCTGTATCCTCAAGTCCATGCTGTAGTAGGTCTGTGTCTTTATTCCCGTCTTGCCGCTGAGCGCCTTTTCTTGAACTGTTCCATTCCCTCCCTAAGTTTAATAAAGGAACTGCCTTGTTAGTAAAATTGATTCAGTTGGATTCAGAACTTGGAAGTAGAGTAATATCGAAGGTAATATTTTTCACTGGAAAAAGAACAAAAGATAAAACTTGGAGTTTTTGGTATCTCTCTTGACTTAGGTACTAAGCAAACCTTAACACAACAAAAGAAACTGATTTAAACAAACAAGAAAAATCTTTAGGAAAAAGTCATGGTAGTATACAAGTCATGGTTTCTGAGACACGCCTCCTTTTCTGCACAGTTTGGTCGTTAGAACTTTCCTTGGAGTCTGGGATTTACTGTATTTCCCTTATTTCTTAAGCTACTTTAAGAAGGCTTTCTATTACTTGCAACTAAGAGTATCAACATATTTAAGTTTAATCAAGACCCTCATTTTCCTTTGTTTTAATAGTAAATGGCCCTTAATTTTGAGATGCATTTCAAACTATCAAAATAGTCAATTTGTACTTGGAGTATAAATAACTCACTTTAAATATACCCTTAAAATATTAATATTCTTAATAAGTAAAGATAAATCTTTTGGGACCAAATTGATTAAAAGAACAGTCAATACCAGAGCATTATTAGGCTACAGAGTTATTTTTTTAAAAAATAGCTTAATTGTATAAAAACACTTAACTTTTTCAGTTTGGATGTTTTAAAGAAACTATGCCCAAATATTTGGTGTTAAAACCTGTGATTAACAGCATTTTAGTACTGAGACTCATTCTTAGGATAAACATTTTAATCATTAATTGCAAGATTTTGGCAACATTTGGAAATAAATATTTATTATGGAGGCATTTGGAAATAAAATGAACTGCTTAATCATGTAAGTTTTCTTTAATGATGATAAAGTAAAAGAAATAGATCCATCTGTTAATTATTACTTATAATGGAGGATGGCATGGGTACTTTCAAAAACCTGTAATTAACTGTCCTGTGTACTTTAGGGTACTTTAGCATGCTCTAAATAATATGATGCTAAGTTGGAGGACTGAAAACATTACCCAACTATCTAAATAACTCCTGGAATAAATTTGTAAATATACTAATAGTTTCTGTGGGTTTTCCCATAAGCCCAACAACATTTCCTTATTTTTCTGGTAATGTAACACCAAATTTACTTTGTTACCATTTATTTCCAATTCTCTTCCATATTATTCATGTAAAGTCAGTTTCACCTGTGGCTCCAGGGATAGAAATATGACCCAGTATTAGATGCTCAGAATAACCGTGACCACATGTAAAACAGGTCATGTAACCCAATCAGAAGCTATGAGGCACTTTCCTTGGTTGATGTATATAGAGAGCAGATTCTACCTTTCACACGAGCTTCTAGTCTGGAGAACACAATTGGGAACTACTATTGTGTCACTGCATGCTGACAATGCACATGATACCTTATTTGATTAATATATCAGCCTTAACACCAAAGGAGAGGGTACAAGGGACACACTGGAACATCTAGGACCAGTTTCACTAAACTGTGCACTTTGAGTAGCATAACTTCAAGTTCCAATTCACTTAAAGAAGTTTATATTGGATTTTCCTTTTGGTTGTATTTAAAAAATAATATATTGGAAACCTGAGACTCCAAAAAAAATGTAGAACCTAAGACATAAATTTATGAGGTCATGAGCTAAGTTACCATTTAGGGTATTGGCCTCTTTCACAACTATCCCTCCTTTTTTTTTTCCTTTTGTCAGTTCCTGCTTCCAAAGGATTTTACAATAGACCCTCCCAAATCATATGCATATAAAATAGCCTACCTCCTCAACAGTGCAAGTTATATCTCAGAAGGAAATATGGCTCAACCTGACCCAAAGATATTCAAATTCAGGAAAAACTGAATATAAGACATCTCAGACTATCTTCTGCTTGCAATATAGCTTAAAAAAAACAAATGAGCAGGAAGTGAAGGAAATGTATAGAGGTGCATGTAGCCTTATAATAAATTTATCTCCCCTCTCTTAATATGTACACGGATCCTGTTTGTTACTTGACACTATACCATCCTGCCAAATATATTAAGCAACTTCAACGTAATTTCCATGACTTTTGAGACTATGTTGGAAGCAGAAACCATAGAATGTGGAGGGTCTGTTTGTTATTCTATACATGATGACACATAGCTTCCAAGTTTATTTTCTCTGTTTTCCTGCCTTATTCTCCTCCTTCTCTTTCTTATCTTAGACTCCTTTTCCCTGCTGTGTTTACTCTATAGTCTTCCAGAAGCTTCAGCGGGAGCTAGAATAAAAATTAAAATTTTATAGTGTAGTCATTAGAGTAACAAGTAGAAAGATCAGTGAATACATGGCACAGTGCTAAATTCTTGCAGATGTTTCTGACTGAATCCTTGCCAACTGAGTTTGAAAGCAATGTATGACTGTTTCAGGATGCTGCAGACAATCAGCTCTCCCTTTCTGCACTTTTAAGTCCAAGCTACTTGCAAGCAGCATAATAAAATAACTTACATCTCTTCAGTTTATTGAGCTGAAGATAACATTCTGAAATTGGGTGACTTTTTCAAAAAAATCTCATTTTAAAACTTTTCAAAAGCATGATTGTGTTATTACAAGTAAATGTAGCCTTTAAATCATAATTATCTGAGTTTCAAACATCTGTTGATAATTAGCACTCTTATTCATACAAAACTATTTTTAGTCCAAAATTGCCCCAGGCATTTTGGATTGTGAGATTATCTAGGGACTTAGATAAAAGTATAGATATTCTTAGACCCATCCTAACACTAATACAACAGAATCTACAATGGAGGGTCTTGTAAACATAATTTTGTAAGGCTCCCAAATAATTCTATACTCAAGCAAATTTGTGAAACGTTGATTCATTCTTGATATAAATTTACAGTCAAAGCTCTCCTGCTTCTATTCTAACTTCTACCCCTGATTAGTAATTAAAATTACCTCTGTTCTTTGGTGAATCTGTTCCTCAGTCTATTCTAGAGCCTACATCTTCTGTCTGTGTCCTTCATATAAATTCTTATTCCTAGAATTATACTCCTTTCCCCATATTTTTGTTTCCTTGGTACATAACATGCAGTTATATTGTGAAATTACTTTTTGTTTGAGTAGGCTACATGATGTGAGATAAAATCAATTTTCAGCACTCAAATATTGCCATTTATTTAGTTTCTCAGAAACTCACATGATTTTTCCTCTATGACAGTTTGGGTGCTGGTTGGGAAACAAGAGAAATGTATTGTAACTCACTTAAGCAAAAAAGGAACTTATTGGAAGGATATCTAGCTGCTCAAAGAATTATCAAAAAGACTAGATAACAACGTTTAGAAAATTGTCAGGAAAAATGAAAGCTAGGCAACGTGACATTTGACAAGTATATCACAGAAACTGACTCTTTTGGATGCTCCCAATACTCCCACTTCGTTGGCTTCCAACATCACCTCTACTCTATTCTCCACACCATTGCTGTGATTAGCCATTTATTTTTAAGCTATTCTTTCAATATTAAAGTTCCAAATAAGAGTATTTAAATAGGTGATTGTAGGTCATGAACCTACAACTCTCTAGGAGCTGAAAAATGTGAGTCTTTATTCTTCCATAGTGTAAGTGGAAGAATAGTTCAGAATAACATAATAGGAGACTGAGTTAAAATAGATGGTCTGTTCACATGCTCAGTAATAGACCTAAAATGAATGACTATAATAATCCACAACTTGGCTGCTTAACATATACATAAACCCTTCTTCCTGTACATAAACTTCTAAACCAAAAAAATTTCCCCAAAGAAATATAATGCAACAATTCCCTTTTCAATGCAAATTTCATTCATATATAACCATGCGACCCAAAGGAGGCAGACCTATAAGCAATAAGGATATATTATACAGCACAGAGAAATGTCGCCATTATTTTGTAATAACTTTAAATTGAGTATAAGCTACAAAAATATTGAATTACTGTGTTGTACACCTGAAACTAATATAATATATTAATCAACTATACTTCAATTAAAAAAGGGAGGCAGACTCAACAATTCTAAACCCATACGATTATTTCATACAGTTCCAAGTCCAAGATATCTTGATAATGTTCATTTCTCCTCTAATTCTGATCTAATACCTAAATATTATCTCACATACGGGTTAAGTTAAACAGGTAACCAGAAGCAATACACACTCTCTATATATATTTGGGGGAAGGAAGTAATTAGAAAAAGTAAGTCAGTTAATTTTAAGGATAATTCATCATTTCTGCAACGAATCAAACCACAGATGGAATTCAGGATTTTTCTCCTCCATCAACTATACCATACTTCCTTTGATTTCAATCTGTAACTCAACTGGTAAGGTGCTAGGCCTTTTTTTGTAATATAAACCTTTATTTCTGAATGATTTGAGCCCATGGTGGTACTGCTTTTATATTATTGCAATAGCTTTTCCTTAACATTCACCATTATGTATAATGGTATAATTGTATAAAAAATTGTATTGTATAATTTGTACAATCACCATTGTATAAAAAAACAATGAAGTTTTTCTCTTTCTGACTTACTTCACTCTGTATGACAGGCTCTAGTTCCATCTACCTCACTACGAATATCTCAATTTCGTTTCTTTTTATGGCTGAGTAATATTCCATTGTATATATGTGCCACATCTTCTTTATCCATTCATCCGATTATGGACACTTAGGTTGCTTCCATGTCCTGGCTATTGTAAATAGAGCTGCAATGAACATTTTAGTACATGACTCTTTTTGAATTATGGTTTTCTCAGGGTATATGCCCAGTAGTGGGATTGCTGGGTCGTATGGTAGTTCTATTTTTAGTTTTTTAAGGAACCTCCATACTGTTCTCCATAGTGGCTATATCAATTTACATTCCCAACAACAGAGCAAGAGGGTTCCCTTTTCTCCACACCCTCTCCAGCATTTATTGTTTCTAGATTTTTTGATGATGGCCATTCTGACCGGTGTGAGATGATATCTCATTGTAGTTTTGATTTACATTTCTCTACTGATTAATGATGTTGAGCATGCTAACACATATATATGGAATCTAAGAAAAAAAAAAAGGTCATGAAGAACCTAGGGGTAAGATGGGAATAAAGACACAGACCTACTAGAGAATGGACTTGAGGATATGGGGAGGGGGAAGGGTAAGCTGTGACAAAGTGAGAGAGTGGCAGGGACATATATACACTTCCAAATATAAAATAGATAGCTAGTGGGAAGCAGCCACGTAGCACAGGGAGATCCGCTCGATGGTTTGTGACCACCTAGAGGGGTGGGATAGGGAGGGTGGGAGGGAGGGAGATGCAAGAGGGAAGAGATATGGGAACATATGTATATGCATAACTGATTCACTTTGTTATAAAGCAGAAACTAACACACCATTGTAAAGCAATTATACTCCAATAAAGATGTTATAAAAAACAAAAACAATGAAGTATTCGCAAATAAAATGTGGCTCCATCCAAACTCTGCCATGTTTCAAATCTGTGAAAATCACCCAAACCAACATCAAAATTCCCATTTTTCCCCAAATGGTGTGATAATCCCCAAAAGGCAAGTTGCTGCCACCTCTTCTAATTCAATGGAATCATGGATCCACTAGCAGAAACCTGTCTTTGAGGTACTAAAATCTCTAAATTGCACAAGATGTCAGTCCTGGAAATAGTAATCAAATATTTTGTGAATGGGTACTTAAGAGTAACTATGGGATTTATCATTACCTACTTCTATGTATTGACTTCTAGACCCATGCAGAATATATTCTACATTTTGCATGATGTTGTTGACAACTGACACCTGACTGGGAAAACTTAACGATTTCTGGGAACATTGGCACACTGCTGTCCTTACTTTGATGTATAAAGAATACCTCAGTCAAAAGCCATGCTCTATAAAATACTAATGTGGTTTGTCATCATTTAATCAGTTTATGGACTTTGGTACTGGCAGAGGCACAAAGGGGGAAAATATTTTCAAAACCTGAATGAATATCTGTTTGAAAGGAAAACTTGCTACTTTCTCTAAGACGAAAGGGATAAATAAAACTGACCTGTTTTAAAGCTACTCTTCGCATATTATAAAAGATTAGGGGCTTGAAGCTGCTTACTTCTATTAGCGAGTTTGGGTACTCAGTGGCAGCAATAACTAAAATAGTTGTAATTATGGGAAGTTCATGCCATCAGTTTTCTGCATAGCCTACTTCTTGTTGGTGAGGTCTTTTTGAAAGCATCACAGTGGCACTTGAAGGAGACTCACATATATTTCACTTAAGTAATTTTGCAGCTGATTATTAAAATGCCCTCTGGAATAATGACCTTCTGATAAGAATTCACATGTGACATAAATATTGTCACACTCTGGGCCATTATACAAATATCTCTGCAAGAATCCCCATTCTTTTCTAATTTCTCAAACTTGCTTCTTTCATTTCCTTTACTATCCAATAAAATTAACCAGCCTTGCTATGAATTGCAGAGTATCCTTATCTCATGCCTTATCTACTAGTGGATGACAAGATATACCACTCTAAGGAATATCTCCGGGCAAGCCATCCCTTGTTCCCACAGCCTTCAGAACTACTCCTGAGAAGGCTATATTGTCATCACAGTCCATTTCTTGTTGTTCTACTGGTATATAAGGTAGAATGGTTGACAAAATGTTATTTTCCACCTCCTTTGCCAGCTAATCAATGAAAATTCCTTGTAAGAAAATGGTGAGTTGAGGAAGAGGCACTTACCTGGTAGGAAAAATCATGGTAGGAAGGTTAATGACCTGATCTGATCATGCTACTTTTTTGTGCATATCAGAAAATGACATATACACCTCGAGTGCTATTTTAGGATGGTGTGCACCCAAAATTATGTCAATTCAACAAAAGCAATTCATGAAGAACATTTAGAATCATATGATAATGTGATAACCATTCAAGGTTTTACCTTGAGTACTCTCTCATGGCCTATTACCAATCTAAAGCTATTTCTGAAAATGATCATGGTTACATGCAAAAGATAGCATGGTCTTCTTTTGAGACTAAAAAGTCTCTACTTTGGTTTCCAAAAGTAGCTTTGTTATAGCCTCTGTAGAACATTCTGAAATGTCATAAATGCTTGAGTAGTACCCAGTTTGCTGGGTCAAAGAGGCAAATGACAGACTCACTGAGCTTTCGTAAAGAGTCAACTAGAGAAGCTTATCCTGCTGTCAGTCTCTTTTAAATCTGGCTGTCTTTCAGACCACAAAATGAACAGATTAAACAAACCTCTGTGTCTCCTTTTTAGTGGTGGTGAGAAAAAGGTGTAGCAGTGTATTCCCTGATGTGGAGGAATCATATAACCTTCCTTGAATGGAAGGCCTACATATTTTGTGGAGTACTTTTTCCCCTCTCTGATGAACATATCACCATGTCATTTAAATTACTGGTTAATTTGAACTCTACAGTCCTATCAGCATGATGTTATCAGTATAGTGAGTCCATGTGTTGACATCCTTTGGAATGAGGAGACACTAAAGATCCCGAGTACTAGAAAGTGGTACCAAGTTTCAGATGACCTAACCCTAGGGAACGAAGTTAAGGTACATTGGTGTACCTACTAGGTTAAAGCAAACAGATTGTGATATGCTGTTTTGACAAGGATAAAGGGAACATGCTATATCAACAGGGAGATATAAGTTGTTAGGGAATGAATTGATTTGCTCCAGAAAGACCTTCTCTAGAACAGAACAGGCCATGATTATGGGTTAATACACTGTCATCCTCCAAGACTTCTTAGATTTCAGTTCAGACCAAAATGATTTAAGTTAGCTTATAATAGCAGTCATCATCCTCATGTATTAAAAGGCTCTAAATTCCTATGATTCTGACAAGGATATGTAATTGCTTTTGATGAACTATTTTGGTAGTGAGAGGGAGCTCCAGAGGGAGTGCTTAAGTTACTATAAAATCCTTTACTTCTCAGAACAAGGAATCAGTGCAGTGATAAGGACATTATGACAATTCCTGATGCTTTTATGATTTTACACCTAAAATTTGCTGCTATTGCAATTAGATGGGTTCAGGATTTTAATGAGTCAAATATACGTGTTGGCTTCAGGTCAAATTCCACTTATATACCTTTTCTTCTATAAGTCTATATTTTAACCAGTTGACCACTGTGATATTCTGGATATCTAGTAAATGTTAGCTCAGAGCAGACAGAGCAGATTTTCAAGGATCAGATTCTTTTCTGATTCTTGAAATACATTTGTTTTTCTCTTTCCCAGTGCTTAGTTTTCTTGGTAAAATACCATGATAATTTTACATAATCTTGGGAAAAGGTTCACAGTATGGTTTTTCTGTTGTTATTTTAAGGTCTTCTCTCAAATATATACTATATCTATAGCTATATGATATTTATATATGTGATATATACATGCATAATATTTAATAATTAATGTAAAGCAGCAACTTCTGCTTGAAAATAAATACTGTATATGTTAGAATGCAAATGTGACTAAATGCAACTTCCGGACAGATGAGGCAGAACCAAAAGAAATTTAAGTGATTTACATACGGAGGGTATGCTAGGAAATATTTCATCTTTAGGGAATAGTAAGATGTGACAAATAAGTTGGGTCAAAAAAATGTTGAGAGATTTCTGCTTTCAGTAATGATGGAGTAGATGGTGAGAAATAACTCTTTGCTAAGAACTACTTATTGAACTAAGTAAAAATGCATCAGAGAAGAACAAGACAGTGAGTAAGTACGAAATCAATGTCTGGGAGAGGAGAGAGGACTAAATGGGTGAAATGGACATTTGGGATCTTTTCTTTTTTAGAAAAGTGTAATGAGTTGGAAGTAGCAGCTGTGAGGTTGGGGAGCTGAAGAAAGCTTTCCACAGACTTATGAGCCTAGCTAGAAGAAGAAGTTCAGAGTTCAAGGCCATCTGGAAAAAATCCATAGAATTTGGAATGGGCTTTCAAACAGCTACAATAAAGGAATAAAAGTGAACTGGAAAGAGATGCTTCACTAAAACTGAAATCAGTTTCAGATCATCTCAACTTTATAACATTGCCAGAAGCAAAAATAAATTCTCTCTAGATGAAAATTATATAATCTAGAGCCTCAAGTTATCTTTAAAAGGTATAATATAATATGGCAAGCCCTCAAAATTAACCAGGTATATAAGGAACAACATGTGAATGAAAACCAAGAGAAGCAACTAGCCAAAGATACTGACCCATAGAGGATACAGGTAACGGAGTTCTCAGTCACAGACTTTAAACTAAGCAATGATTATTGTGCTTAAGAAGCTAAAAGACCAAAAGAGAGAGAGAGGGAGAGAGAGTGTGTGTTGGCAGGGAACCAGAATTTATAATTGAAAAATGTAATTAGAACTAAGACTTATAATAAATGAAATTAAAAACCAGTAAATTCATTGAAGATCAGATTAGATACTGGTGAAAAGGTTATTAAACTAGAAGGTAACTCAAAAAATAAATATGCAGAATAAAAGAGACATATGTTAATAATTGTGAAAGATGTGAGAGTATACCCTGCTTGCAAGTTAGACAAATTAGCCTGCTTCAGTTTCATAGATGCTGCCAGAAAACACAAGGTTCTTCACTTGGAAACAATGAACTTTAGTAGAGAGCACAGCAGGTAGCATGAGCTTTATGCTCATATCCAGTACGCTCCCCGTGGCTCACAAATTCCATGGGGATGGTGCTGAGGTGGACACAGGTAGACGCTGAATTTGTTTCACAACCAAGGCCCATTTTGCTTAGAAAACTCCTACTCTTATAAGGAAGTTGCAAGTAAACCTGTACAACTCTTGCTCTAGAGGAAAGTATTATCTTTATTACCCTGGACAAAAAACAAATATTCCTTCTCCATAGGGGAAGACACCATCTCTATCTTCCAGTGTTATTTGCTAAGTAAACCTCCTTGCAAATATAGTCTGAATCAAAATTTGCCCCAAGATAAACATGGAGAATTGCCCACAAACAATATATACCCCTCACTTCTACCTCATCATGTCTTCTGAAAATTTTTCTTTTAAATATTCCACACCATTGTCCACTCTGATTAATCTGAAAGACATGGACTGCTATTCAGTAAGGCTCCCATGATTAGGGTTATAAGTAGCAGGATGAGGCCAATCAGTCACACCACCCAGTATTATGTATACGATAATAGTACTATTTATAATAATCCCCATACTGGAAAACTGCTCAAATGGTCATCATAGTAGAAAAGATTCACACATAGAATACTCCTGAAATTGATGGTAAAAATTGCAACTACGTGAAACAATAGAAAGGAACCTCAGAAAATAATTTGGAATGAAAAAGGCAGATACAAAAGAGTACATATATATCTAATTCAATTTATATAAAGTTAAAAAGGGACAAAATTAATACATGCAGTTAGATGTTCAAATAGTTTGGTTAGTCTCTGGGAGGAAGCATCAGAGGGAATGGGGGCTTAGTGCAGTTCTTAATCTGCACAGTGGTTACATAGGGTTGTTAAGTGTATGGATATTTCATTAAGCTGTAGATCTAGAATTTGTGCACTTCAATAAAAGGGCCCAAAATAATCAGTAAATATATTAACAAAATAAGGAGAGAAAAGAAACAAGCATGACAACTAGTCACTACAGATATTCTATCTTAAGCAATACAGATAAGGCAATTGATAATAGTCAACATCCATCAGTGATTAAAATGCTTAGAAATTTTATTGTAGAAATTCTGTATTCAAATAAAAAGGATGTACAGAAAATTTACATTAAACATCATAGTTAATCTGAAATGTTGAGCTCATTTTTTCTGAGTCAGAAAATAGAAGATATTATTAATTTTCACTACTTTCACTCAAGATTTTATTGAAAGTCTTAACCAATAAACAAGACATAAATATTAATAGTACAAGAATTGAAAATAAATACAGCTTCAATTATTCACAGATGCAATAATTGTGGATGCACCAAATCAACCATGTCTGCAAATAAATTATCAAAGTTAAGTAAATTTAGTAATGGGTTTGAATGCAAGCTCAATACAGTAAAATCAATATATAATTGCAATATGCAAAATCAACTGTATTTATATAAAATGGAATCAATTGTAAAAGAAATACAATGTAACAGAATAAAATTAAAAGATAAATAACTAAGAATTAATCAAAATATGTGTAAGAAATCTATATCGTTGAGTAAAATTGAAGAGGAGGTTAGCAAATGGAAAGATATACTCTTGAACTGGAGGACTTCAAATGGTTAAAATATACATTTTCCTAAATTGATCTACAATAAACTCAATGTAAACCCAGTAAAAACTGCAGAAGGTTTTTTTTTCTTTTTTGAATATATAGACAAGTTGTTCTAAAATGTGTATAAAAATTCAAAGAACCAAAACAATAAAGATATTTAAAGGTGAACAAAGAAGGATACTTACTGTACTAGACATAAGTTGTTATAAGATGGCACTGGTGAAGGACTCTGTTTTATTTCCTAAAGTATAGGCAAGGAGTCTCATGGATCAAGATGGCAAGTTCAGAAAGAAACCCATTTCATTTAATACAAAGGTAATATTGCAGTGCCGAGGAAAGATTACTTTAAATGGTGCTGGATCAACTAGATAGCCATATATAAAAATATGAAATATATGAAATTTACATCAACCTCATACTATGCATACAAATTATTATTACTTTGCTGTTGTTACTGTATGTCTAAATGTGAAAGATAAGCCAATAAATCTTCCAGATTAGAGAATATCTTCATAAACTTAGAAAAGAAAAAAGTTCTTAACTAAAACTTTAAAAGTTGTAAACATTAAGAAAAAGATTGCTGTGCTTGCTTCAGCAGTGCATATACTAAAATTGGAACGATACAGAGAAGATTAGCATGGCCCTGCGCAAGGATGACATGCAAATTCGTGAAACGTTCCATATTTTTACGAAGTGAGAGAGTGGCATGGACATACAAACACTACCAAATGTAAAATAGATAGCTAGTGGGAAGCAGTCTCATAGCACAGGGAGACCAGCTCGGTGCTTTGTTTCCACCTAGAGGGGTGGGATGGGGGGGGAGGGAGGGAGACGCAAGTGGAAGGGGATATGGGGATGTATGTATATGTATAGCTGATTCACTTTGTTATACAGCAGAAACTAACACACCATTGTAGAGCAATTATACTCCAGTAAAGATGTTTAAAAAAAAAGAAAAAGATAGCTAATTGATTACATTTGAAAGAAAAACTTATTTTCATTAAAAGAAATGAATGAAAAAGCAAAGAGGGGAGAAGCTAATTGCCACAAATATAACTGAGGTGCTTCTATTCAGAATAGAGCATGAATTCATACAGATTAATATTAAAACGACAGCAAAATCAATTTAAAAATTTAAGAAGTGCTTCAGAAAAAGAGGGTATAGAAATGCCGAAGGTGGTCAATTTTCAAAAGTGCAAATTGAAAAACACTCTACCACCAACATCAGCACTGATAGCAGCATCTTCTATATAAAGTAGACTGAGGGATTGGCTCTCCAAGGAAACATATCCTGGGCAGGGCTGGCATCAGTAGAACTGTATGCTCCTGCAATGGGATTAGTCTGCAAAGCTCCTAATGTTTCCATTGACAACAACATAATAATTTATCCAAACAAGCCTGAGTAGTTAAAATAAATAAATAAATAAAAGCTGTCATGGAGTATGAAGAGAATTAAAAGCCACTTGGGAAAGGTACAGAAAAGGTCCAAAACATTCCTAGAGCAACAAGGAAGGAATTTGATTGGAACACCATTTTCTAAACAGGAGGATATGACATCATAGGTGGAACACTGTGAATATCCTATGTGATTGTTATGGTTACTCTCTTTTATAATCATCCTCATGTGGCCGCAACAATATCTTTATATACAGATAGATATCAATCAAGTCATATTGACCATAAATCCAGAGGAAATTAATGAGCTATAATTCATTATGAAAACTCTCACTATTGCATTTCCTCCTAAGTTTTGCTTTCTTTTAGCCCACTTACTCTAATTTGAAATGAACCTTCCAGGAAATCTGCACTCTTCAGGATAAGCCAGACTCACATTATGAGACATATTTTGTGCTTACTACGATTGTTTTCCACAAAGGCCTTTCGCTGTTTAATAAAGTAAGTCAAGAAAACTGAATCCCCCGAAGTTTCTTAATCACCTTATTCTATCCTTCAGAAAAGCTAGTTAAGTTTGAAAAAGCATCTGTTTATTTAAAATCAAAAACATAAACACTGAAGGCATAGCTTTAAGAAAGGAATTATTTTCCCTTTCCAGTAAGTGAGCAACAGTTATTTTCCAGGAGTATGTTATTTCATGTTAATTTAAGATGCTACTTTAGTCCATAATAAATGTAAAGGATATCATTTTAAGCATATGAGGAAAAATATTTTTAAATGTCAAAGGACAAGAATAGTTTGTAAGTTTAAAAAGTGCCTTGAAAAACAAGATATGGTGTAATTCCAAAACCTGAAAATAGCACAGGTTTGTCCTGCAACTCGTATTCTTTTGCCAATGGAGTAGCACCCTTGTCCTGAATCTGAATTTCGTCTTTTGAATTTCTTCTCCACAACTGTTGGACTTAATTTATTCCTCCCTTAGTCTCCTCCCTACACTTTCTCATTAGACGACAGTTTCCCATCATGGGATTTTTGATTTGTGGTTCATCAACTCCCTCGAACAATGTTCCTATGCAGTTGCTAAGTCACAGGGCTCCAAAGGCAACAAGATAGATGTGAATATCAAATAAGCAGAAAAGAAACCAAGATACAATCAGAATTAAAAATACTTTGGAATCCAGGGGAGGGTGTCTTGCAAGTATAAAAAAGAAACAAATGTTTCTTCATTTGTAACAAAAAACAAATTTGAAACTTCATCATAATAGTGAAAACTTATTTCTGGAAACCAATTTTAGAATTTTCATACATTTTAATCAATAAGACTACAATAAATGCTGAAATTAAGTTTCTGCCAATCTGAATAAATTAATGTTCAGGGAACTGAATGAATAATTAATTAATATTGAAATAAATTTTCTACCAATTTGAGTAAATCTACAAATCATCATAAAGAATTCCACTCATCCTGCACTAATCTCGTAAACATGTCCAACTGGCTGATTTGATTATATTATTTTTGCTCCCATCCTTTCTAATATGTTTGATTTTAATAGAAAATAAATTAAGTGGTGCATTGAAACATATACTTACCAAGTTAGAATGGGGTTGGTTATTTTTCTCCAACTGAGAGATACAGAAATAAATGAAGACCACCAAAATGAAAACAAACAAAGGCTATTTATGCAGAACTCGCCCTCAGAGATAAGGAACCATCTCCCGTCACTTGTGTTTGCCGCAGACTCAAAGGCAGACAGAGGAGAGGGCAAGCTTTATAGTGGAAAATAAGAAGGGGCTTCAGGTATGCCCTGATTGGAGACTGTTGTCATGGGGAAGCTGGCGAAGTGAGGTATCCTATGTGAGTAGTTAGAGCATATTTGATTTTCTGTGGTTGGTTCTAAGTTGGAAGTGAAAGTAAAAAGAGGGAAAAAAATAACTAGGAAAGTGGGCAGTTAATAATAAGTCCTGACCATTTGGGGCCTATTGTTACCGTTCTGCAGGGGTTTTGGTTTGGCTTCCTGTGCTATAGAAAGTGGGAGAGAGTTTTGTGTGTCAGAATTCTATTTTGATATTTGGTCCGGCCAGTCTCCATTGGTTTATTCAGTCTCTCATGCTAATATAATGAATCTCAAGTTTTCTTCTATTAGATTTTTTTTTTTTTTTTTTGCGGTACGCGGCCCCTCACTGTTGTGGCCTCTCCCGTTGCGGAGCACAGGCTCCGGACGCGCAGGCTCAGCGGCCATGGCTCATGGGCCCAGCCGCTCCGCGGCATGTGGGATCTTCCCGGACCGGGGCACGAACCCGTGTCCCCTGCATCGGCAGGTGGACTCTCAACCACTGCGCCACCAGGGAAGCCCTAGATATTTTAATACTACCAATAAATGTGCACTTTTCAAGATACTTAACCCAACTTAGGAGATAAAATTAATTTACATATAGAAAGAGATTGAATTTCCAAATACAGATGAAAAGTTCATACCAAGTTTTATTGATTTTGTACCTAAACTATAAGGAGGAACATACACCCTTTGTTACCAATAGCAGAACGAAAATTTTTGGACAGTGAATAGACAAGTAGTCTTGGCAGATCTTTAGGTAGAAACTTGGTTTCCAGAGAAAAAAAGTGCTTGTGAGAGGGTAGTGTTTTCCCATGACTTATAATATATAATGTAAATAAGTCTTCAGGAATTGCCTTCGCTTCCCTCCATGCACAGCGCCAATTTTGGTGGCACTTTCCAAATTTAAACATCGCAGGCCAATTTATGCAGAAAGCAGGGAGGATTGTTTGGCCTTAAAACAAATCTAGGACAGACACTTAAAACTGCGCAACCCCAACTCAGATGTGGCCATTGAGACTAGCAGACAAGATCGTCCCAGAAGATGGCGGATCCCAGGGCACAGACGGTGCTACTCAGTGGAGTTTTGTGAAAGAGCTTACTTAGCAAGACTCAACTAGTCAATCTCCTATCTGCAGGGGGGAGCGCAGGGAGTACAAAGTTCACACATTGTTCTTTCTTGATGGCTTGTTTTGTCATTGTTTTTTGTGTGTTTGGTTTTTGTATTTGCCCTCTACTGAGGAAGCTATTCTCTATGCTAATATGTTCAGAGTTTTGGTAGTTGACTTTTTAAAAATGCTTTTCAAGCATCTATTAAACTGGCCATGTGTTTTTCTTCTATATAAAATCAGTTGGAATGTGTTTCTTCATTTTCTCCTTTTGAAAACTGTATAGGGTTGGTGTTCTGAACTCTTGCTTAAGGTAGAGCTTTTGAAAATGAATTCAATATTTTGATAGATATAGGACTAGAAAATTTTTTTATTTTTCTTTTTTTTTTTTATACAGCAAGTTCTTATTAGTTATCTATTTTATACATATTAGAGTATATATGTCAATCTCAATCTCCCAATTCATCCCACCACCACCTCCAGCCCGCCCCGCTTTCCCCCCTTGGTGTCCATAAGTTTGTTCTCTACATCTGTGTCTCTATGTCTGCCTTGCAAACCAGTTCATCTGCACCATTTTTCTAGATTCCACATGAATTAATATATAATATTTTTTTTCTCTTTCTGACTTACTTCAATCTCTATGACAGTCTCTAGGTCCATCCACATCTCTACAAGTGACACAGTTTCATTCCTTTTTATGGCTGAGTAATATTCCATTGTATATACATACCACATCTTCTTTATCCATTCATCTGTCAATGGACATTTATGTTCTTTCCATGACCTGGCTATTGTAAATAGTGCTGCAATGAATATTGGGGTGCCTGTGTCTTTTCGAATTATGGTTTTGTCTGGGTATATGCCCAGCAGTGGGATTGCTAGGTCATATGGTAGTTCTATTTTTAGTTTTTTAAGGAACATCCATACTGTTCTCCATAGTGGCTGTATCAATTTACATTCCCATCAACAGTGCAAGAGGGTTCCCTTTTCTCCACACCCTCTCCAGCATTTGTTGTTTGTAGATTTTTCTGAAGATGCCCATTCTGACCAGTGTGAGGTGATACCTCATTGTAGTTTTGATTTGCATTTCTCTAATAATTAGTGATGTTGAGCAGCTTCTCATGTGCCTCTTGGCCATCTGTATGTCTTCTTTGGAGAAATGTCTATTAGGTCTTCTGCCCATATTTTGATTGGGTTGTTTATTTTTTTAATATTGAGCTGCATGAGCTGTATATATATGTTAGAGATTAATCCTTTGTCCCTTGACTCATTTGCAAATATTTTCTCCCATTCTGAGGGTTGTCTTTTCATCTTGTTTATAGTTTCCTTTGCTGTGCAAAAGCTTTTAAGTTTCATTAAGTCGCCTTTGTTTATTTTTGTTTTTATTTCCATTACTCTAGGAGGTGGGTCAAAAAAGATCTTGCTGTGATTTTTGTCAAAGAGTGTTCTTCCTATCTTTTGCTGTAAGAGTTTTATAGTGTCTGGCCTTACATTTAGATCTTTAATCCATTTTTTTTTTTTTTTTTGCGGTATGCGGGCCTCTCTCGTTGTGGCCTCTCCCGTTGCGGAGCACAGGCTCCGGACGCGCAGGCTCAGCGGCCATGGCTCACGGGCCCAGCTGCTCCGCGGCAAATGCGATCTTCCCGGACCGGGGCACGAACCCATGTCCCCTGCATCGGCAGGCGGACTCTCAACCACTGCGCCACCAGGGAAGCCCCTTTAATCCATTTTGAGTTTACTTTTCTGTATGGTGTTAGGGAGTGTTCTAATTTCATTCATTTACATCTAGCTGTCCAGTTTTCCCAGCACCACTTATTGAAGAGACTGTCTTTTCTCCATTGTATATTCTTGCCTCCTTTGTCATAGATTAGTTGACGACCATAGATGCGTGGGTTTATCTCTGGACTTTCTATCCTGTTCCTTTGATCTATATTTCTGGTTTTGTGCCAGTACCATATTGTCTTGATTACTGTAGCTTTGTAGTAGAGTCTGAAGTCAGGGAGTCCGATTCCTCCAGCTCTGTTCTTTTCCCTCAAGATTGCTTTTGTTGTTCGGGGTCTTTTGTGTGGCCATACAAATTTTAAGATTTTTTGTTCTAGTTCTGTAAAAAATGTCATTGGTAATTTGATAGGGATTGCACTGAATCTGTAGATTGCTTTGGGTAGTATACTCATTTTCACAGTATTGATTCTTCCTATCTAAGAATTGGAATCTCTTGGTATGTATCTCCATCTGTTTGTGTCATCTTTGATTTCTTTCATCAGTGTCTTATAGTTTCCTGAATACAGGTCTTTTACCTCCTTAGGTAGGTTTATTCCTAGGTATTTTATTCTTTTCATTGCAATGGTGAATGGGGTTGTTTCCTTAAATTCTCTTTCTAATTTTTCATTGTTACTGTATAGGAATGCAAGAAATTTCTGTGCAGTAATTTTGTATCCTGCAACTTTACCAAATTCATTGATTAGCTCTAATAATTTTCTGGTGGCATCTTTAGGATTATCTATGTATAGTATCATGTCATTGGCAAACAGTGAAAGTTATACTTCTTCTTTTCCAATTTGTATTCCTTTTATTTCTTTGCCTTCTCTGATTACCATGGCTAGGACTTCCAAAACTATTTTGAATAATAGTGGCGGGAGTGGACATCCTTGTCTTGTTCCTGATCTTAGAGGAAATGCTTTCAGTTTTTCACCATTGAGAATGATGTTTGCTGTGGGTTTGTCATATATGGCCTTTATTATGTTGAAGTAGTTTCTCTCTGTGCCCATTTTCTGGAGAGTTTTTATCATAAATCGGTGTTGAATTTTGTCAAAAGCTTTTTCTGCATCTATTGAGATGATCATATGGTTTATTTTCTTCAGTTTGTTATATGATGTATCACATTGATTGATTTGAATACATTGAAGAATTGATGCATCCCTGGGATAAATCCCACTTGATCATGGTGTATGATCCTTTTAATGTGTTGCTGGATTCTGTTTGCTAGTATTTTGTTGAAGATTGTTGCATCTATATCATCAGTGAGATTGGTCTGTAATTTTCTTGTAGTATCTTTGTCTGACTTTGGTATCAGGGTGATGGTGGCCTCGTAGAATGAGTTTGGGAGTGTTCCTTCATCTACAATTTTTTAGAAGAGTTTGAGAAGAATGGGTGTTAGCTCTTCTCTAAATGTTTGATAGAATTCACCTGTGAAGCCATCTGGTCCTGGACTTTTGTTTGTTGGAAGATTTTTTTTTTTTTTTTTTTTTTTTTTTTTTTGCTGTATGTGGGCCTCTCACTGCTGTGGCCTCTCCCGTCGCGGAGCATGGGCTCCAGACGTGCAGGCTCAGCGGCCATGGCTCATGGGCCCAGCCGCTCCACGGCATGTGGGATCTTCCCAGACCAGTGCACATACCCATGTCCCCTGCATCGGCAGGCGGACTCTCATCCACTGCGCCACCAGGGAAGCCCTGTTGGAAGATTTTAAATCACAGTTTCAATTTCATTACTTGTGATTGGTCTGTTCATACTTTCTATTTCTTCCTTGTTCAATCTTGGAAGGTTATACCTTTCTAAGAATTCGTCCATTTCTTCCAGGTTGTCCATTTTATTGGCACAGAGTTGCTTGTAGTAGTCTCTTAGGATGTTTTGTATTTTTGTGGTATCCTTTGAAACTTCTCCTTTTTCATTTCTAATTTTATTGATTTGAGTCCTCTCCCTCTTTTTCTTGATGAGTCTGGCTAAAGGTTTATCAGTTTTGTTTATCTTCTCAAAGAACCAGGTTTTAGCTTTATTGATCTTTGCTATTGTTTTCTTTTTTTCTATTTCATTTATTTCTGCTCTGATCTTTATGATTTCTTTCCTTCTACTGACTTTGGGTTTTGTTTGTTCTTCTTTCTCTAGCTCCTTTAGGTGTAAGGTTAGATTGTTTATTTGAGACTTTTCTTGTTTTTTGAGGTAGGATCATAGTGCTATAATCTTCCCTCTTAGAAGTGCTTTTGCTGCATCCCATACGTTTTGGATCATCGTATTTTCATTGTCATTTATCTCTAGGTACTTTCTGATTTCCTCTGGTTTCTTCAATGGTCTCTTGGTTATTTAGTAATGTATTGTTTAGCTTCCATGTTTTGTGTTTTTTACAGTTTTTTCCCTGTAATTGATTTGTAATCTCATAGCGTTTTTGTCAGAAAAGATGCTCGATATGATTTCAGTTTTCTTAAATATACCAAGACTCGATTTGTGACCCAAGATGTGATCTATCCTGGAGAATGTTCCTTGTGCACTTGAGATGAAAGTGTAATCTGCTGTTTTCAGATGGAGTGTCCTATAAATATCACTTAAATCTATCTGTTCTATTGTGTCATTTAAAGCTTGTGTTTCCTTATTAATTTTCTGTTTGTATGATCTGTCCATTGGTGTAAGTGAGGTGTTAAAGTCCCCCACTATTATTGTCTTACTGTTGATTTCCTCTTTTACAGCTGTTAGCATTTGCCTTATGTATTGAGGTGCTCCTATGTTGGGTGTATATATATTTATAATTGTTATTTGTTCTTCTTGGATTGATCCCTTGATCATTATGTAGTGTCCTTTTTTGTCTCTTGTAACATTCTTTATTTTAAAGTCTATTTTATCTGATGTGAGTATTGCTACTCCAGCTTTCTTTTGATCTCCAATTTCATGGAATATCTTTTTTGATCCCCTCACTTTCAGTCTGTATGTGTCCCTAGGTCTGAAGTGGGTCTCTTGTAGACAGCATATATATGGATCTTGCTTTTTTATCCATTCAGCGAGCCTGTGTCTTTTGGTTGGAGCATTTAATCCATTCACATTTAAGGTAATTATCGATATGTATGTTCCTATTACCATTTTCTTAATTGTTAGGGGTTTGTTATTCTAGGTCCTCTTCTTCTCTTGTGTTTCCCACTTAGAGAAGTTCCTTTAGCATTTGTTGTAGAGCTGGTTTTGTGGTGCTGAATTCTCTTAGCTTTTGCTTGTCTGTAAAGCTTTCAATTTCTCCGTCGAATCTCAATGAGATCCTTGCCAAAGAGTAATCTTCATTGTAGGTACTTCCCTTCCATTACTTTAAATATATCGTGCCACTTCCTTCTGGCTTGTAGAGTGTCTGCTTCGAAATCAGCCGTTACACTTTTGGGAGTTCCCTTGTATGTTATTTGTCGATTTTCCCTTGTTGCTTTTAATAATTTTTCTTTGTCTTTAATTTTTGTCAATTTGATTACTATGTGCCTTGCCATGTTTCTCCTTGGGTTTATTCTGCCTGGGACTCTCTGCACTTCCTGGACTTGGGTGGCTATTTCTTTTCATATATTAGGGAATTTTTCAATGATAATCTCTTCAAATATTTTCTCGTGTCCTTTCTCCCTCTCTTCTCCTTCTGGGACCCCTATAATGCGATTGTTGGTGCATTTAATGTTGTCCCAGAGGTCTCTTAGGCTGTCTTCATTTCTTTTCATTCTTTTTTCTTTATTCTGTTCTGCAGCAGTGAATTCCACCAGTCTGTCTTCCAGGTCACTTATCCATTCTTCTGCCTCAGTTATTCTGATATTGTTTCCTTCTAGTGTATTTTTCATTTCAGTTATTGTGTTGTTCATCTCTGTATGTTTGTTCTTTAATTCTTCTAGGTCTTTGTTAAACATTTCTTGCATCTTCTCGATCTTTGCTTCAATTCTTTTTCCAAGGTCCTGGATCATCTTCACTGTCATTATTCTGAATTCTTTTTCTGGAAGGTTGGTTATCTCCACTTCATTTAGTTGTTTTTCTGGGGTTTTATGTTGTTCCTTCATCTGTTACATAGTCCTCTGCATTTTCATATCTTTCTGTGGATGTGGTTTTCGTTCCACAGGCTACAGGATTGTAGTTCTTCTTGTTTCTGCTTTCTGCCCTCTGGTGGATGAAGCTATCTAAGAGGCTTGTGCAAGCTTCCTGATGGGAGGGACTGGTGGTGGGTAGAGCTGGGTGTTGCTCTGGTGGGCAGAGCTCAGTAAAAGTTTAATCCACTTGTCTGCTCATGGGTGGCACTGAGTTCCCTACCTGTTGTTGTTTGGCCTAAAGTGACCCAGCACTGGAGGCTACAGGCTCTTTGGAGGGGCTAATGGAAGATTCGGGGAGAGCTCGTGCCAAGGAGTACTTCCCAGAACTTCTGCTGCCAGTGTCCTTGTCCCCGTGGTAAGCCACAGCCACCCCCTGCCTCTGAGGATACCCTCCAATGCTAACAGGTAGGTCTGGTTCAGTCTCCTTTGTGGTCACTGCTCCTTCCCCCTGGGTCCTGAAGCACACACTACTCTGTGTGTGCCCTCCAAGCGTGGAGATTCTGTTTCCCCCAGTCTTGTAAAAGTCCTGCAATCAAATCCCACTAGCCTTCAAAGTCTGATTCTCTGGGAATTACTCCTCCTTTTGCTGGACCCACAGGTTGGGAAGACTGATGTCGGGCTCAAAACCTTCACTCCAGTGTGTGGACTTCTGTGGTATAATTGTTCTCCAGTTTGTGAGTCACTCACCCAGCGGTTATGGGATTTGATTTTATCATGATTGTGCACCTCCTACTGTCTCGTTGTGGCTTCTCCTTTGTCTTTGGATGTGGGGTATCTTTTTCAGTGAGTTCCAATGTCTTCCTCTCGATGATTGTTCAGCAGTTAGTTGTGATTCCAGTGCTGTCGCAAGAGGGAGTGAGCACATGTCTTTCTACTCTGCCATCTTGAACAAATCTCCCCCTAGAAAAATTTTTATGTGGCATCTTAGGTCAGTTCTCATAAATTGTATTTTTTATAAGATTTGTTCACTTAATGTAAGTTGAATTCATTGCCATAAAGTTTATTGCCATATATATAATGTATTTTAAGCATCATATATATGTAATTGTATGTGATATGAAAAACAAGTACGAGAAGAAATCAATAATGCAGATCATTCAAGAAGATAGTGCCTTATCTCTCACTATCTGTGGGAGTGTAGGAGACACTTTGGTTGGCACCTTGCACCAAGTTGAGAAACAATATCCTGTCACAGAGATATGAGACATTTATTTTTCCTTTTGGATAAAACCAATTAACTAACAAAGATAATCACCTTAATTACCAGGTGAATCCAGGGTGAACTATATGTGACAAACAGTGCTGTCAAGCCCTCTTACTTGAGAATATGTATAGAATGGTTTGTATATGCTTGGCTATATAAAGAGGTGGTATTTCATTGTCTTTGCAATGTCTTTGCAATAGCGGATCACCTGGGATGAGCATCATATTTTGGATTAATGTTTATTCAATATTAAAACTGTTTTCTTTTTTTTCTGTCTTTGTGGGGAAGTTTTCTGGAGATTTTGGGAGGAGGTTTTCTTTGTATTTCCCCAACAGTTGTATTTTTGTTAGCATTAGTAACATATTATATTTTTGTAACAGTTTGGATTTTTTAAATTCTCTTGAGTTTTATTCTTAGATGCATGCATTATTTAGAGCTGTGTTTCTTAATTTTCAAATATTTGGGCTTATTCACTTTTTGTCCTTCTTTATACATTACAATTAAATTAAAATTCTAAGTCTTTTTCCAATATACTGAAATGTCAAATGTGTTATAATGGATGAAAAATATGATTTAAATCAATAATTTTTGACTTAGAAGTACTTAATATGTGTGACTTTGGAGATGTTAGTTAATATCTTCTCTAAACCTTAGTTTCTTGTCTATAATACAAAAAAATACAGAGTTTATTGTTTTGTTTTAAGATATAAGTGAAAGTATGTGTTTGTGTGTGTGTGTGTGTGTGTGTCTGGGTGAAAGTAAGAATCAAATTATTAATACCTTTATGTTGTCATAGAAGACACACCAATGCCCCCATGAAAAATTATTATTATTGTTCAAAATTAGCTTGCATCTGTGATGAAATCAATATATTCATATCAGTAATGGTAAAATAAATGGTGTGGTAAGCAATAGTGATAACATTATTCCTGAAGGACAGAAATTAATATCACTGTTTATTTTGTTGAGGAGGCAAGTTTCATATATAATGGGTAATTTCCTTAACTGAAATAACAAATCACAATTTATACTACTGATCAGAGAAGTTGGGATTATTCTTATTATTTAAGTACTTTAATGAGGACCAAATGAGTTAATATTTTTAAAGCACTTGGAAAGTGACTGAAAAGATGTGTTATTAAATGAATAAATTTTAAAAATGCATATGTACACATATCACAACCAAAGGTTTAAAAGTAAAGGAAGCATTGCTATAACAATAGATAAATGATAATTTCTATTAGAATTATTTCATGCTTTTCCCTATTGTTTAATGTATTCTACTATCAGTTAAATTATTTGCTCTTTTTAAATATAAAGGCAAATTTTTAGAATGCCTTAAATGTATTATTCTTTAATGTTTGCACCAATAATATCTAAAATATGAATTTGTCCACTTATACTCTGACTACTGTGTAGGTTGTCAGTCCAGTTTTGTTCCTTGACTTGTACTTTAATGATTTATCTGTATGCACTAAATGATAGTTCATTGAAATATATGGTGCTTGCTTTTTGTTTATTGTTACTGTAATATCTACATTTGCTTTGGAAATAACATGCACAGAATTTTGGGGAAAAAAAAACCTGCTCCAGAGAATAGTTTCTTATTCTAAGAGTTAAAATGTTCTGACCTAGTTCTTACATGTCAGGGAAAAGTCCAGTAAAATGATCAAGTCAATAAATAATTTATTATTTGGGGACATATATGGGATAATTATTTCTAATTTCTGGGCTCATCATTTACTAATGAATCAAAATCATTAGGGTGTTATTGGAATGGTGACAGTTGAAAGCTGTTGTAAAGATATTAGAAAACATCAAATTGTTTTTTACCAACAAAACATCCAAGATTATAGTAACAGTGACACCAAACACTAGATTTTTGAAGAAGTTACTCATACCACAAATATCTTTCTGGTTCAAATATGTTTATTGTATCCCATCTGCAATCTTTAAAAAAAATGTTGAAACAACAAATATTATTGTATGTCAGGTAAAAAATTTAAATGAATATTCTCTTTGTTCTTCAAAGATCCCTGTAAGATAGATAAAAATCCATATTGTTAAGTTTCCATTTTACTTTTGAATAAGAAATTGACCAAAGTTTGAATACCTACTATATAACAGACATAACTTGGACTCATAGAGGGATAACTTCAAATGTTTGCTACCTCTTTCATCTGTGATTCTCAATTTTTAGTGTTCATAGGAACCATCTGGGGCCCTGGAAAAATTAGATCCATATCCCAGACTCCAATCATAAGTATTTTGATGAAACTCAATTCTGTCTTTTAAATAAGCACTAGCTATTATTCACAACCAACTTGTCTACTGACCACACTTTGCTTTTCAATCTATGCTTTTGTAGATATTTAACTTGCATCATTAGCTTCAGGTATACATTACCTCCTATTATGTTCCACCTTTGAAAAGACATAAATATAATACCTTTTTTTTTGTTATGTGATTGTTGAGTGTGTCTGGAATACCCACAATTTTTTCTGAATGTCAAACATTTGCTATCAAAACTTCCTTAAAGGTTATTATGTGTATTTTCTACATAAATAAATGGGTTATGCAAGTTCTTAAGCACCCCTTAATTAAACCTGTACCCTAAACTCCAATTATTTTCTCACATCTTGTTTGGATTTGATTAACATCTATTCTAATCCTACAAAGTAATTTCCAGTCTCTACTAAATTACTGTACTATAAGTAAGAAATCATCATTTAAACTTCAACCTTCTCTTTTCAAAGATTATGACAATCAGGTTTGATGGTATTATGGCAGAAATGTCAGCTCAGTTATTTTTAGAATAATTTGCTTCATTATATACTGAAGGCACACAGATATAAAATTCAGTTTCTTGATTCTTAAATAGCTTCAGTAGCAATCAAATCCAAATTGAAAGAAGCTCACACCTGCTACCTTCATCCTTTGTCACTCTCCTATGGAAAGATTTACTATCACAGGATCTAACCAATTATTAAGTATGAGCATAGAAATGGATCTTAAACATCAACACATATCCAGAAGTTACTGAATTAAAATCACCCTAACGTTTTTTCTAATATTTGGAAAATACAGTACTATATAGGGTTGCTTATGTTGCTATAGTATTGGAGATACAGAGAGGCCATATTGTTTGATCAGGAAAAAGCTTGAGATAGGACTAAGGTGTTCTGACATAATCACTCCTGTTCCATTAGTTTATTAGTTAATCACATTCACAGAACATAGACATTTTCTGTAGCAACTCAAAACTCTTCTGAGATGAAAATAATATATATATACTTCCAGATCAGAAGCTTCAACCTCTAAGTCCATATGATTTTCCAGGTATAGAAATTTTTTGAAGGACACCCAATAAATTATTTCCAGATTGGGGAGAAAAAAGTACGATTAGTTTTTGTTTTGTTTTATTTTACTTTTTTACTATGTCCCTAAAAAAAGATTTTTTTTAACTTCTTTATTGGAGCATAATTGCTTTACAATGGTGTGTTAGTTTCTGCTGTATAACAAAGTGAATCAGCTATACATATAGATACATCCCCATATCTCATCCCTCTTGCGACTCCCTCCCGCCCACCCTATCCCACCCCTTTAGGTGGACACAAAGCACCAAGCTGATCTCCCTGTGATACAAGATTAGTTTTGATTACTAGAAAGAATGAGGGTAGGGATTAAGATAATCATATACAGAATAAGTCAGGGGAAAAGAGTTAACAGTTGAGAGCTATGTTTGTCTACAAATTAGCCCAGAGGATACACTGAGGCTTCTCAAGTTTTATACATCATTAGTTAGATAAGTAATGCTTCACATCTGAATAAACAATATGAAGATACGTTAAAGGGGTAAACCTTGGCGTATCCTTCCAAAAGTATGTTCATACAATTATTAGTTTGTGTGAGGAATCAATTTCTGGGATATTTACATCAAATTAAGATCTGAAAGGTAGTTTTTTTTTTTTTAATATCTGAATTTGTTGTATAACAGTAAATATTTTTCTTTACCCAAGGGAGTTTACTAGACATGAGATGCACTTCGATTTTTTTTTTTTTTTACTTAAAACAAGAAGCACTGTTGCTGTGAACATTGAAAAGACGCTTCTCTTTTTACAAATAATTTAAAACTGTAATTTTCATTTAATTTTTATTTATTTATTTTTTTGCGGTACGCGGGCCTCTCACTGTTGTGGCCTCTCCCGTTGCAGAGCGCAGGCTCAGCGGCCATGGCTCACGGGCCTAGCCACTCCGTGGCATGTGGGATCTTCCCGGACCGGGGCACGAACCCGTGTCCTCTGCATTGGCAGGCAGACTCTCAACCACTGCGCCACCAGGGAAGCCCTAAAACTGTAATTTTTATTTACTGTTCTGAAACTGAGGAATACATATTATTTACAAAAATATGTCTTAACTAATGGATGGAACTTGATAGTCAGAGCATTACTAACATTAAAATCATTGTGTGATCCATGAATAGATTGATAGGGTGGCTCAGCTTAAAGGGAGGGCTTTTCTCATCGTAGATCTGACACAGAAAATTGCCACCTTGGGCCTCCTTAGGAAAGCATATTGATGTAGTCTTTTCAGATTTCTATTGTGAAGGACTACTTGAACCATCTGATGAATCTTTGTAGTAGAGGATATTTTCTGGACATTGCAAACAATCAGACGTTTAATGAAGGCGATTACTAGGAACATAAAAAGAAAAGCCAAGATCAGTGATTGGAGAGGACTGTAAACCCAGTTTCTGAGTTCACAGGGCAGCCAGTCAAGATTTTTAGACAGTGCGCTCAAAGCATCTTTAGATGGTACAGTGAAGAAGACAGTGGAAGTCTGGTAGATTTCCCAGTTTGCAATTTGATGTTTTTGGTGATGGTATAGACTAGACATCACAGAGGTGTTGAGACAGTGATAAGAATGACACAACTTTCTTGTGAAAATGTAATGTTAAGGAATATAGAGAAAATGCCTTCCATTCATAGTAAGCACTATATCAAGTGTTAGTTATATTATTTAGTGAATGATTCAGTATTGTCTTGTTTATATTATTATATAAAGAGTAGACAACATAATCACAAAACATATAAAATGATCTATGATATTGAAGACCATTTCTCCCTAAGCTCCCAATTTAAATACAAACTCCATAACGGGATATTCTGACTTCTAAACTTTTTCTACAAGTTGAAATTTCTTAAGTAGTAGAAGCATGATTTTACATTTTATAAAGGCTTGTGTATAACAAAGGAATTTATAGTCTCCCTTAGACAGGGTAACAGTCTATAAACAGCATAGAGCTGCACACTCTTCTGTACTACCACTGTTGCTTCTCCATTCTTCCAGGAGTGAGCGTCATCAGAGAAGAAAATTTAGTCCATATAAGCCAGGGCAAAGTGTTAATGATTTTATTCAATCATCATTAACTTAAATGGCATAGTCAATGCTTAGAACACTGACTAAAAACAAAAAGATTATGTAGTAAAGTTAAAAAGTGTTGAGAAATTTACTGGAGGCCTGGTAATGGATAATTTTCCTTAAAGTGAATTTCAGAATAAAATATAAACCATTGCTTCCATCTAAAGTAGTTTAGTTACAGATGCAATGGGGTCCTTTTGTAAGATGACTTCACCTCCACGTCTCAGTGCCTGTATTCCAAAAGACATTACATAACCAAGTCCAGGGTAGATCTATGTATTATATAGTAATGCTCTGAAATACATCTCAGCTCCCTCAGCTTATTAATGATGTTTATAAGATCAGTGGACAAGCCCAAATGAAGAAGAATGAATCAGTGCTTACAGACATCACACATATTTCTCATGAAAGGGCAAGGGACCAGAACATCAAGAAGGGGTAAGACACAGACTGGCTCTGCTAGGAAGATACTTGATTCTTTTCAAGGCACTTTGGAATTTTTCTCAACAGCTGACTCTTAACAACTTTCCACCTCTAAACTGACATCACTATGGATCCCAAGCCATCAAGCTTAATCCAAACCCCATAACTACCCCAGCAAGCATCGCCAGTCACATGCAATCCATGGGAGGGCCTTAAGGAACATAGGCAGCTAACCTCACTCCTCTCTTTATCCAGAAAAATTAAGAATCATTTTAAAAGCTTTCATGTTAAAAGTGCTGAATTGATCAGCCCATGAGGGCTGTTTAGGAAGAAATTAATTGATGTATTTCTCTTGCATTTTTCTTTTAGTTGAGAATGTCCCAAGATTTATCTAATGACAAGAATCACAAAGGGTACTTATTTACAATACTACTACTACTATTATTAATAATAACTATGAAATAATAAAACTGATATCTGGCCCCTTTCCCTGTTGGTATAATTCATTACATCTGGGGTTCACCAAGGACTCTTTTTATCAAGACACTTTGGGAAACACAACTAATAGCGTAAAAGCTGTGCAAAACACCTGAGGATATGGCATATATTGCAAAACAGATATTAAATATAGTTTAGCAGTAGACAAGAGAATATCAGATCATGGTAAAAATGTGAAAGAAATGTAAGAGAAGAAAAATGTATTTGAAAATAATGTAAATCAAAATCTTGAAAAAAATGCTAAAAGATGTATATTTTATGATTTACAGCCCAAGAAAATTTATGGTATTATAACCACTTACATCACTTAACATTTGAGGATTCTCTTTTTATTTTATTTATTTATTTATTTTTATTGACGTATAGTTGCTTTACAATGTTGTGTTAGTTTCTGCTGTACAGCAAAGTGAATCAGTTTTACATATACATATATCCATTCTTTTTAAGATTTCCTTCCCATTTAGGTCACCACAGAGCATTGAGTAAAGTTCCCTGTGCTGAGGAGTCTCTTTTTAGGTTATGATGTCTATCCTTCCCATTGCTGATGTAAAGATCTAGAACTTATTTCTTTTCTATGTGTTAAATCTGGGAACATCTATTTTACTCAATTAATGCAGTCTCCACACATATCTTAGAAACCATATGCACATATAGCAGAGTCACAAATTTTAACTCATACTACAACTTGTATATATAGGAATTGTAACTGTTGCTGAGCTACCTGGAGCTTTTTCAAGAACAATACACAAATTCCAACATACAGGCACAGTCTGGTTTACAATTCAGTCTTATTCAGTCCTTCACACATGAATTTCTGTTCCTCTTGGATAAAATTATCAGTCTCTCAGCCTTTCATGACTCCTGCTTCTTCATTTAAGAATGTACCCATGTGGGGAGGGGGAAGGGTAAGCTGTGACAAAGTGAAAGAGCGGCATGGACATATATACACTACCAAACGTAAGGTAGATAACTAGTGGGAAGCAGCCGCATAGCACAGGGAGATCAGCTCGGTGCTTTGTGACCACCTGGAGGGGTGGGATAGGGAGGGTGGGAGGGAGACGCAAAAGGGAGGGGATATGGGAACATATGTATATGTATAACTGATTAAAAATAAAAAAGAATGTACCCATGTGATTGGAAGAAGCAATGTGGAAAGTTTTTAGGCACATGATCTCTGTCCTCTGGGATGCTGTGTTTCAGCCACCTTAAAGCTACCTGTTCTCCTAGCCCTTCTTGCCTGGAGCATTAGTATATGAACTGTCATAAATATAAGAGATTGTTCTCTATGATGCAAGAACACTAGGAACTGAGCTCTCCTGTTTTGAACCTTTATTTACTTAAATGGAGAAGAAAACAATCTGAAAGATGAAAAAATTATCTCTCTACAAAGTACCTGGTTCTACATGCTGATGTCTTGCTCTGTAATCCCACTTTACATACCAGAAAGTGTTATTATCTTAGACTTACCTTCTATTTCCTGTTGACGCCAATCCTAATTTCCTTGCAGTCATATAAATATCGTTAGCAACTCAGTGTATACATTCTATGCTTAAAAAGGCAAGAAATAAAAACATATTAGTCATTTTCAAACTATTATCCCCAATAAAAGACATATATATTAATATGTTTCATTTGACAAAGATAAAAAAATGTAAGTGATTCATGAAACTTGAGAATCTATTCTAGCTCCCTCCTCAGGCTGCAACATTCTTGTGAAGGCTGTTGCTTCCCATGGAAACAATTACTTAAATAAAACCTCTGTTTCTCATTACAGCCTTTTTGATACTCAAGCTCCAATATGCTTTCATCTTAGCCAGCTCTTCAACTGTTGTTTATATCTGTGCTCTCATTCATTACCCTCTCCTTCATTCAGAGATAAAGAATAATTTGGTTGCATTCTTTCTTTGTTACATTCTTACAGTTTTCTTCTCCCCATCAATTACTCCACAAAGTCAACACTTGTTCCTTTTTATATTTCCCTTCTTTGTTCCCTGTAAGAACTCAGATAATGTCTTCCCAGGCCTTCAAATTCCACTTCTTTCTAGAGTGTATCTACATACCACTCAGTTAATTTTGTGGAGACTTACTTATTACTTTTTGTATGATGAGATGTCTTGGAGAGAAAAGGGAATCACCAAATTGGACACCTTTTATATAATGTATGGGGAAATAGGCTACTATTACTGTCATCCCTGCTTCAAATTTCTAAAAACCAACAGCATAGTAAAATGCTGTATTTGAAAAAGTATACTTTGTGATATTTATTCTGAGATAACTAGAGAAACTGAAATAGTTTTATATTTAGAATCTCATAGTCTGTTTAGGTGACTTTTAAATATTGATATAACCTTGATTTCCCTCCTTTATTTGATAAACATAGTTCTGAATATTTAAAAACTCATAATTTAAAGTAATAAGGAAACAACTATTTACTTATTATTCATCAGTCTTACAAATAGCTGTTTCTATCTTAAATGCCACTGGAATAATTCATATAATTGCAGATGACTTGGAATGCCATGTTGCAGTAACATCATTTCTAGTACAAAATGGTCAAATTCTGCACTACAAGTTTAAAAGGACTGTTCATTTCGACTGAACAAAAAAGGTATGATATTTTAAGTTTTATTTATGAAAAATAACAATGTTATTACAAAATTTTAGTTAGAGCAATAAAACAAATTTAAATGCGCTATAACGATTGTCATCTATTGTTTCTTATATTTAGCTCAAGTTGTTTGCTCCTGAGGGAATACTTTTGTCTTTTTCATAGAGCTTGAATGAGTCCATCATTTTTTTTTCCTGGTTACATAATGCATTATTTATGTTACCCTAAACCATTTTGCTTTCACTTTAAAATCACTCCACAAGTCTTTTAATTTGCTTAGTCTTCTCAGAGCTTTGCAGAGCAGGCTTAGGGTCTAAAAAAAGAGACTACAGCAATTCCCCTTCAGGGCTTTTGCATTGACTAAAAGAGAGCAATAAAACTTATCAGCTGGAAACAGTCTTTGGCTTCAAGTGAACAAACCAGTTCATTTACTACTTTTGAAGACTCTTAGTGGGGCAGTCCAGCTCCCCTGCAAAGAAACCACTATCCCAGCACAATGAAAGAGTCTTGAAGTCCATCTGTGATGTTGTTCATCTTAACCAGGACCTCAGGTTGAGATGCTAAGGGCCAAGCAATATGGAACTAAAGAAATGGCCAGTATTTTTTAGGTGGTTTATGATAAACCTGTCCATTGAAAATAATTCTGCAATTTAAAATGCCAGAATCTTTCTATTTGTTATACATTTTTGTTACAGGTATAGAAAGAGCTCCTTTGGCATTATACTCATATTTTAATTCAATACATATCCTGGAATGTATTGGGATAACGTGGGGACAGAGCATTAAGTTCATTTCTCTATCAACTTAGCTGACTGTCTTTAAAAGTCAATCTCAGTATAATTGGTGGAAATAAAAATAATTAAAACAAGAGCTTAAAGAAAGCCCATGAAATCCCCGACAGTCTAGAGAGGGGGAAATAAAAATATGAGAGGAAGTATGGCCAAAAGGGGGAAAGGAATCCATACTCCTCTACCATTGTGCTTAAGGGGAAATATGTAAAATAAAGGAGTCCTGATAATCCAAATACAGAATACAAATCCTAAGAAAATAGAAAAGGGAAAATATATGCCTTTTCCTTTCTGTACAGAAGGGACTTTGACCATAAGGACCGAGACTTCAGCCTTGAACAAGCATATTATAGCTCATACAAGCTTTGGGTAATCTGGTCATAGAGCATATTGTCGTGCCCAGCATTGCTTCCAGGAAAAAAACAAGTGTTCATATTTTCAACAAGAATCTCACAAAGTAATATTTGTAACAAAAATTAGATGATAAAATGGAATCATCTATAATATATTTAAGATGAAGTTGTGACTTCACTAGCTTTCTAACACAAACTTAGGCAAGTCAATTCATCTTTCTAATTTTCAGTTTCCTGAAATGATGAATTGAGACAGCTGAACTGGGATGAAAGATTTCCATGATTTTCAAATCCATCAATAATTATTGTTTTTTCAATAAATAATACTGGCTTGTTTATCTGTACTTCAGTGACAGCACATAGCATTATTTTAAGTAATAGCAGGTTGGAATATACAGAAGTGGCTGCTCAGAAGCTGTATATCTCCTAAATATTAAAAAAAATAAAAATAGCAATAGAGCTGTAAATAATTCCAAATCTGAGGGTGTACTCCTAAATAACACCCATACATACTTTCACTCTTCCATAATTTAATTTAATTAGTCATTTAATTCTTTCATGCAAAAATAAATCTTTCTTGGCCACACTTTGTCTTATAAATCTGAAAACAAATCAGCACCACTTAATATTTGCTTTTTTGCTTTTATTGCCATGATTTTGAACTTTGAAGTTATTGTTAAAATTTTAGACATCTGTGATCAGAAAGTATTATTTTCAGATGTAAATTAGAAACTATCCATTGAGATTTCTCTACCAACAACACTGTAATTTCAACCTTTTCCCTAAGGGAATTTATTTTCGAAGTGACTATGTTTCTTTTTTTATTATTTCCAGTCTCTTGCTTTGTTTCCATCCTCTGGGTTTCAGAGTTTCTTTTTGATATTTCCAATTAAGACTGGTATTTGCTGCGTATTTTTTAAATGCTCATATAAAAGATTTTTTGGAACAATGCCATTTTCCTAACCCACAAAGCTGTTGATGTGAGTGGGTTTGCTCTTAGGTAACTCCTTCTGCAGCACTGTTCATCATTAATTAGCATTTCTAAAGAAGTAAATGAGTATCTTGCTTTTCACTTTCTTTGCAAAATATTTGACATATTGTGAATGTTTGATTTTGCTGTTTTGCTCTTAATATATGCTCATACATGCTTACAATGTGATAGAATAGCATAGTGGTTAAGCAGGTATAAGAATCTCAGTGAAGTGATTAAATGCTTTTCTTCTTTGATAGTATGGTGACATAGTAACTTGTCTATTATTGATAATATCATAACCATGATCTAAAAATGGAAAAGAAATTGATAGGGTTTTTCCCCCCTGACATTCTTCTATATTCGTAATCTCTAGGAGGGTGTCTACATATACTGAAGTGATTTCTTAAGAAAATTTAAATGTATTAGATTTATATTCAATCAACAAGAATTTTCTACTTATTCACTTGCTACAACTCCAATTCCTAGAAGAAAATTGCTTTTTACCTTGAATATAAGAACCATATTTTTTCATGTATTTTAACATTTGCATAAAATAAATACTAATCTAAAAAAGAAGCAACCCACAAAAATATTGTCAACTAATCTTGGACAAGGGAGCAAAGGCAATACAATGGAGAAAAGATAATCCTTTCAACAAACTGGACATCCAAGAGAAAAATGAATGAATCTAGGCACAGACATTACACACTTGACAAAATTAACACAAAATAGATAACAGACCTAATTGTAAAATGCAAAACTATAAAACTAGAAGAAAATGTAGAAGAAAACTTAAATGACCTTGTGAATAAAGATGACTTTTTAGATAAAACACTAAATTCATGATCTCTGAAAGAAATATTTGATAAGCTGGATTTCATTAAAATTAAAAACTTCTACTCTTGAAAAATACTGTCAAGAGGATGACAAGACAAGCCACAAACTGGGAGAAGATATTTGCAAAAGACATGTGTAATAGACTGTTATCCAAAATAAACAAAGAATTCTTAAAACTCTACTATAAGAAAATGAAAAACCCTATTTAAAAATGGGCAAAAGTTCTTTACAGACACCTCACTAAAAAAAGATGTATGGTTGGCAAGTAAACATGCGAAAATATGCTTTACATCACATGTCATTAGGGAATTTCAAATTAAAACAAGGATGAGATACCCCTACACACCTACTGCAAAGGCCAATATCCAAAACACTGACTACACCAGATTCACTGCTGGTAGGAATGCAAAATGCAATGCCTCTTTAGAAGAGAGTTTGCAAAAAAAAAAAAAGCTGTTTCTTACAAAACTGAATCATACTCCTTAGTATTTACCCAAATGAGTTGAAAACTGATGTCCACTTGAAAACCTGCACATGGACATTTTAGCAGCTTTATTCAAAATTGACAAAACTTTTAATCAATCAAAATGTCCTTCAGCAAGAAGGGATAAACTGCGGTACGTCCAGACCAAGAAGAGTTATTCAGAGCTAAGAAAAAATACCAAGCCAGGAAAAGATATAGAACTTGAAATGCATATTACTAAGTAAAAGGAGCCAATCTGAAAAGGCTATGTACTGTATAATTCCAACTATCTGACATTGTGGAAAAGCAAAATGACAGAGAAAGTAAAAAGATCAGTGGTTGTCAGGGGCTGGGGGCGGAAGGAATGAATAGGTGGATCACAGAGAATTTTAGAGCAGTAAAACTATTCTGTATGATACTAAAATGGTAGATACATTTCATTACACATTTGTCTAAAACTACAGAATGTGCAACACTAGCACTGATCTTTCATTTAAACTTTAGATAATGATGTGTCAGAGTAGGTTCATTGATTTTAACAAATAAACTACTCTGGTGCCAGATATTGCTAGTAGAGGAGGCATAGCTTCCTCCTTAGACTGTTCCTCAGTCTTTCCTGTCTTTTATAACCTTCATATTTTTTATTCACCCTGCTCAGTTATACTGTAGACTTTTCCTAGATTTGGGTTTGCCTAGTGGTTTCTCATGACTATATTACATAGCCTGTGCAGTGGCAGGGGGTATATGGGAAATCTCTATACTTTTTGTTCAATCTTGCTATGAACCTAAAACTACTCTAAAAATAGTCTATTTTTTTTAAAAGCTGAATATGTTAGAGCTTAAAATTTTTGTAAGCCAATCCTCACATTTTAGAGGAAAGGATGCCAACCATAAGCTAGGTGCTTTGCCCAAGGGCAAATAGGTATTTAGAGTGAAAATCTTGAAAAGAAACGTTCTCTGTTTACTCTCTCCTCGTCCTAGCCTCCCACTAAATCCTAGGACACAGATTTTGTTAAATATATTTTCTGTAATATGTAAATTCTATTTCCCTTTTAGGCCAATCTATTTCTTCATGTTTCTTGTATACCTTCCAAGATAATACTATCCAACACTGTATCTGTGATTCTTGATCACCATAGAATTTGAGTATCATACTGTTCTGGAAACAAATTTAATTTCATACTTTACGTTATGCAATCTTTTAATTCTGTAATAGTCGGGATGCTGTATAAACTCCTTCCAAAATGAGTAAATATTTTTAAAGAATGGGTAACATCATACATATTTTTTATCCATTTTGGAACCTAGTCCAATTTTATGAATAGATGTGGGTTTAAGAAATATTTATATAATCTGGAAAATCTATAGGAAAGAGACTTTTACTAACAGGAATTAGTTATTGCTGAATTGAATAGTGGACTGACATCATGATTTAGTATTCAGCAAAACAAACAAACAAAAAACCACTACATATTCAATTCAGTGTTTGGCAATATCTGTTACTTTTGCTATCAGGAATTCTGTCATCATTCTAGAAAAATATTACCCTAATTTTTCTTAAGTAACACACTCCATAACAGTGTATCCACATGTGGTTTGGATGGAGTTGCCCCAGTCACTAGCTAATCGGTAGGCTCTGACTGACCATCTCTGTTTGGCCTAAAGACTTCAGGGTGACCTAACAAGATCTGTTCCAGGATGGGGTCCTGATTCAAAAGGGGCTAGTGAGACCTGCACCCAATAATTTTGTTTCTCTGTTAAGGGAGGGAAGTGCTCTCTGGGTTAACAAACACTTGAGGAGCTTTTAAAAATATGTATATGAGGGGCTTCCCTGGTGGCGCAGTGGTTGAGAGTCCGCCTGCCGATTCAGGGGATGCGGGTTCGTGCCCCGGTCCAGGAAGATCCCACATGCCACGGAGTGGCTGGGCCTGTGAGCTATGGCCGTTGAGCCTGCGCGTCCGGAGCCTGTGCTCCACAACGGGAGAGGCCACAACAGTGAGAGGCCCGCGTACCGCAAAAAAAAAAAAAAAAAAAAAAAAAAAAAAAAATTGTATATGGGGGTTCTACTGCATACCAATTAAGACTGAATCTGGGGAGCTGGGTTTGGGTAAGGGTTGCTTTTAAAACCTCCTTTAAGTGAGTCTAAAGAGCATTCCAAGTACACTTAGTGTGTCATTGTGCAGATTTATTATCAGTATCTTGTAGAACATGATTGTGAAGGCAGCAGAGAGGAAGACAGAACCATGATGTAGAGAGAAATCAAGTCTTGATGACAGAATTTGAATCCATGTCTATTCAAAACTACCCTCAAAAGCTTTTTGACTGCTTTGCAATCCTTTTTTGGTATAAATCGATTCAAATTAGTTTTCTGTCACTTTCAACAGAAATAGACCTAATTATATGGTAAACATTTTAAGTACTTTATTTTATTTTTTATTTATTCATTTATTTTTTTTTGTGGTACGCGGGCCTCTCACTGTTGTGGCCTCTCCCGTTGCAGAGCACAGGCTCTGGATGCGCAGGCTCAGCGGCCATGGCATACAGGCCCAACCGCTCCGCAGTATGTGGGATCTTCCCGGACCGGGGCACGAACCCGTGTTCCCTGCATCGGCAGGTGGACTCTCAACCACTGCGCCACCAGGGAAGCCCTTAAGTACTTTAAATTCTTCCATACGGTTGACCCTTAAACAATGTGAGGCAGGGGCTTGGGGTGCCAACCCTTCCTGCAGTTGAAAATCTGCATGTAGCTTGACAGCTGGCCTTCCCTATTGGAGGTTCTTCATCCTCAGATTCGACCAGCTGCAGATGGTGCAGTTCTGTAGAAGGCATTTATTGGGAAAAAAAAAAACCCCAAGCAGACCTGTGCAGTTCAAACCCATGTTGTTCAAAGGTCAACTGTATTTTTATCATTGTTCACTTAAAATCTGTTTTGTAACCATTTAAAAAAATTAATGTAGTGATTTTCATAAGTAACACTATAGAATAAAAACTATCAGGTTATCATCATAATATTTTCCTATGATCTCAGCAATTATCCATACAAGTGAGCAGGTGCTTGGTCTAAGAATCGCTACCCATATGAAGTGCAATTCTACTCCTTCTTCTGAGTCACACAAAATAAACATTTTTGCTTATCTTAACTATTTCTCAGAGAAATGATAAAAATGACTAATACAAAAGGAGTAATGTTAAAATGCATTTTTCTCAGGTTCATGAATTAAATTATGAGCTTTATAGCAGTATTACTTTCTCACTGAACTCGTGAGATGTTTATGATAGACTCATAACAACAATTAGGGGCCTCTCCATGTGACAAGTAATGTTCACGTATCATATACATTTCAGCAAATAAAAGAGGAATGGGGCTTCCCTGGTGGCACAGTGGTTGAGGGTCCGCCTGCCAATGCAGGGGACACGGGTTCGTGCCCCGGTCCGGGAAGATCCCACATGCCACGGAGCGGCTGGGCCCGTGAGCCATGGCCGCTGAGCCTGCGCGTCCGGAGCCTGTGCTCCACAACGGGAGAGGCCACAACAGTGAGAGGCCCGCGTACCACAAAAAAAAAAAAAAAGAATGCACCTAGATGAACAGCATTGTGAGACCTACTAATAAAATGTGATTAAAATTTGATTAAATAAGCAGATGATTAAAATAATCCAAATCTAAAATTAACAAGGAATTCTGCCTTTTATTCCTTATTCACTCCTTATTATTATTTCATGGCCATCATCTTTATCTGCAACAAGAATACCAGATGACCTGAAAGATACATCTTTCATACATCTTTATGAAAGTAAAAAGATTAAAAATGTGCTATAAAAAATTCTTCAGGCTCAATACATTATTCTAATTTGATCCAAAATCTGAGGTAAAATATAAATTTTACCAACTTCTACATAATGCATATCATTACATGTTTGAATTTAAAAATTTCTACTTTTAATTTACTCTCATATTTGTAATAGTGATTAGAATGTATCTATAATACTTAACCATTACAGAACTCTTCCTGGTTATCTATATTATAACCTATGCTACAAGAGATCAGTGATGCCTTTTCTGTTTCAGTCATTCATTCCTGCATAAGAATAGCTCTAATACTTTGTAGTTTACAACAACAAAGATTTATTCATATAATTCTGTGGGACAAAAGTTCATGTATTGTTGGGTTGGGAAGTTCTGTTCCACATGGTGATAGTGGTTGTTCCCTCAGCTGTGTTCAACTGGTGACTGCAATGTACTGACTATAAATAGTGAAATACACGTGCTCCTCATGCAAAATCTTCCCAAGACCAGCATTAGCATGAAGCCCAGGATTACATCATGTAAGTCCAGTCCAGATGAGAGGGGATTTTTTTTAGGGGCAGTTTCTCAGTTGTAGCTTCTCAGTTCAGTTCTTCTTGTCCCAGAATTAAAAAGATAAGTTACCTCAGGTTTCTCTAAATCTAAATATATGTGTACAAAAATAAAAATTATCTTTCCTCTTATCCTACAGCCTGAAATATAATGACAAGGCTTCTCAGTTCAGCTCTTCTTGTCCCAGAATTAAAAAGATAAGTTACCTCAGGTTTCTCTAAATCTAAATATATGTGTACAAAAATAAAAATTAACTTTCCTCTTATCCTACAGCCTGAAATATGACAAGGCAAGAACAGAAAAAAGAAAAAAAAATCATAGAAACTTCCAAAAAGGTAGGGAATAAAATACATAGCAATCACTGGTCTACGGTAGTTTTGAAATCCAATTGTACGTATATTGTTAGAGAATCTTACTCCTGGAGCAGGAGATGTTCTTCATTAAGCCCTAGTTTTTCTCCCTGAGAGTGATTTCCACAGCTTTTAGCACTACCTTCTGGAAGCTTCTCTCTGCCCTTTAAGTTTACCCTTACCCTAATGTTTCAATAAAAAATAGCCTGTGTTTACAACTGAATAGCTTTCTCAGCTACTCACTGCCTTTGCAAGATAGGATGCCCACATTCCGCTTTTCTTTTAAACTGCCTTACCCCTTTTATTGCAGGTTGATGATTCTTTCACCAATACAGTTCTCTTAAAAAACATTTTTGGTTTCAAAATTGTGATTCACTCAATGCCTTCAAAGACTCATTCATAATTCCATTTGAGACAGACATCTCTCTACTTTAGGCAGGTAAGGCTGCTATGGGACAATTCCCCTTAAGGGTCTTAGAGTCCATTTTGTCTAGCTGCAAGGGATTTAAATCTTTCAAAGATTGTAGTAAGAAATTTATAGTCTCAACTTGTAGTTTTATCTTTATCCTGAAGCCACATTTTACTGGGAATACTATGGATTAACATTTATCATAATGCTATTTCTCACTTTGAGAAAATTTTTGTGAGGAAAAGTAGAGGATGAGAAAAGATTATATTTTCTAACTTGGCAATCTTGGATTTGAAATATTTTCTCCAAATTCTGCTTGAAAACTGAACAGGCCCTCTTTAGTTCATCTCTCTTTCACAAGACTTTGTCATAGGTAACATGTCAACCAACTGGTGCTGTGAGCATTATGTCTTAAAATATGTTTAGTTACTTCTCAAATTCATTAGGTATATTTTCTATCATACGTGTTATGTGGTCAACAGCCTTGCCAGTTTTTCCACCAAAATGTAACATGCCTGCTTTTCTTTGGTCTCCAATATCAGTTTTCTGACTGAATTTCCTGCTGTCTTTCTGAACTTTGCTTACTGCTGGATCCCAGAGCCAATACCACATGGATTAGGTTTTTATTAGAGCAGCAGCCCCTTTCAAGGGGAGAGGAAATAGATTCACCTCCGGGGAGAATTGGTGTGTACACAGATAGGGGGAAAATTAATAAAGATTGTCTTTGTAGATTATTTACTAGACGATCACTATCTGCTTATGATCCTGCTTGAATTTTGCAGTATGTTAAAGGGTGGGGCTGTGTGACTGAAAGTTAAAAATTGCAAATTTGGTAAGTCCTGGGTGTTTGGAATGCAAAGATAACCTCGGATTTTTTTTCATAGATGATGCTATACGATTTTAACATACTGAATTTTATATGTTTACATTTATATATGAATATTACATGGATAAGCAGTAATATTAATTACTCAGTATTTCTTTCTATTGTAGACGTCTAAAGAAAGTGGTTGTTAGATAGAGGAAAGTAGTTGTTCAGGCCGTGGAAAGAAATATCTTCCTTTTAAAATGTTGTCAGTTGTATTGTGATATCTCTATCAATCTCACTTATACTAATTAGCATGAATCCATATCTTGCAGTGTAGATAAACGATGATTGGGAATCAATATACACAGAAGTGAAGAGAGATGTGATTTTGAATCTCAGTTTATCTATCTCTTATCAATGTTGCATTAATCAGCTTGTTTGATGTTATAGTAACACTTTATTCATGTTTCTTTTTTTAAAACAAAGTATACTGTTTGACTCAGCTTAATAATTTAGATATTGAATAAAATCAAGTATTTATACTGGAAAAGGAGAAACCACCAAACCACTACAACATACTGGACCATCTCAGAGAAGTAATCAGATCTTCCATGATAAAAATCTACTTTAATTCTCTATAATGTTAATAATTCATAAAAATGCATGAAAGTATTTTACATGGAAATTGGTTTAAATAGTAAAATGGGAAATACATATATTTGTAACATTTATCTAATAAAATTATCAAATATATCTCATATTTTGTAAGTATTTTAACATATAAATTTATTTAAAAATAATATATTAAAAGCCTAAACATGTATTTCTTTATGAAAATATGTTGACAACACATTAAACTGAAGTTTGTCAAAATTTGAGCATGTGTTTTTCCCAATGTAAAGTTGGAAGTTGAATCTAATATTTTTATTTCTGTGCCCAAACAGCCTATTAAAAAGGTCAAAACAGAAGCTTTCTGTTAGAGTTTCAGTACTTTGCAAATTTGCCATGATTTTTCAGTGTATCTATTCTTAATACGAAGTGACAGCATGGCAAAGGAAGTAATTTCAGCACATTTTCTTGGTACCGGTCACACATACTCTTACTTGTGATCCCTCCAGAGATTTAAAAATTATTTTATGCCAAGCATTTCTTCAATATATGACTGAATTTCTCTCTTGACATTTTATAAACCTTATTTTTTCTTGATATAATCATTGTACTTTTTTTTTAACTTATTGTATCTCAAAGATTCTATGCACTATTAAAATAACATCCAAGTAAACTGCTAGAAGTTATTCCTTTTCCTTCAGAAGTTTTTTCCTATATCTGCTGATTTATTAACTGGTCCAAAGAGCAAATTCTGGGGACTGTAATATATTTGTGGTAATGTAGTCAATATTTGAAATAAATAAAGAGCTATATGTCAAATACTCTTAGAAATAATATTAAGGCTAAAGAATTTTAGGAAATAAATGTAAAACAATTTAGAATTTTCATTTATTTATTTATCTTCTGAACCTGTATTTTGTTTTTTTTTGTTTTTTGGGGTTTTTTTTTTTGCGTTACTCGGGCCTCTCACTGTTGTGGCCCCTCCCGTTGCGGAGCACAGGCTCCGGACGCGCAGGCTCAGCGGCCACGGCTCACGGGCCCAGCCGCTCCGCGGCATGTGGGATCTTCCCGGACCAGGGCATGAACCCGTGTCCCCCGCATTGGCAGGTGGGCTCTCAACCACTGTGCCACAGGGAAGCCCTGAATCTGTATTTTGTAAGAGAGGTCCAACTGCCTTTATTGGAGCCCAGTGATCAGGTTCCATGATATTAAGTCTATGCAATTTGATAGAATCCATTCAGAGCCAAATATTTTGGTTTGGTTTGTTCACACATTGATTTGAATGGAATTTTTCCAACATCAGTTGTATTATTTTTCATGATATAAGAAAGATGCACTATAATTTCCATTTCATGAATATGTATACTAAATTTTAAAATTCAAACACAGATCCATGGAAGAAAGGTAATACAACAAACCCAGAATTTGTGGTAATATTTTAGGTAACACTTTCTAAGTAGATATTGTGTTTTATAGAATTACTCAATCATCAAATATAGATTGTGCTTGGAGATTGAAAATATGACGAAGAATATTTTCTGGAGAAAAGAAAAACAGGAAAGTAAGAGAAAATGTTTTAAAAAAAAATAATTGGTAGGGAATGCATTTGATCAACTCAATTGCTTCAAAATTATACTTTGGAACAAACTGGCTTGAATATATCTGTGAATACTATTAAGTATGGTTAAAGTTTTGAAACCAACTTCTGCAAGGCATTATACTAGAAATCTATATTTATTCAATCAAATCCATGTAATGTCAAAGGTAGAAATTATCGTCATCTTTTTATAAATAAGGAAGCTGAAGTTCAAATTTTAAAACTTTTATTCAGAATATAGAGAATAATATTAAAATAAATCTTTTCATTAAGTCTTTTTAATAAATAAGGTAAAGAGAAGGAAAGAAAGAAATTTAATTCTCTGATCCTAGAGGATCTAAATTTAAGTTTTCAGCTTGGTGACTAGTGTTTTTACTCACTGGTTATTCCTAAATTGATTCATGTAAAATTTAGTTACTAAAATGAAATTCAGAGTCTATACAAAACTCTGCTTTATTCATAATTCCCAAAACTTGGAAGCAACTGAGATATTGTTTAATAGAGGAGTGAATAAGTAAACTGTGGCACATCCTTACAATGGAGTTTTATTCAGTGCTTAGAGAAATGAGCTATCAAGCCACAACAAGATATAGAGGAAACTTAAATGCATATATTTAAATGAAAGAAGTCAATCTGAGAAAGATATATACAATATGGTTCCAATTATATGACATTCTGGAAAAGGCAAAACTATGCAGACAGTAAAAGGATCGGTGCTTTCTAGAGATTTAGGGAAAGGCAGGGATAAACAGGTCAAGCACTAGCAAATTCTAGGGCAGTGAAATTAGTCTCTAAATTTTAAGGGTGTATACATGTCAATATACATTTGTCAAAACCCATAGAATGCACAACACCAAGTGTGAACCCTTATGTAAACCATGGACTGGGTAATAATGATGCATTAGTGTTGGTTCATCACTTGTAACAAATGTACCATCCTGGTGCTTGAGGCTATTGCATGTGTGAGGAGGGCTATAGGAGAATTCTATACTTTCCACTTAATTTTTCTGTGAACCAAAAACTGCTCCAAAAAACAGAGTCTCTAAAAAAATAATGAAATGAAAAAACACAGTGCTCTGGTAATAATAATATGAAGACTTGCCCCTCTGGCTAAAAAAATTAAAACCTAGACTTAGGTGTTTACAAATGAGTATAGTAAATATTTTTTTCTTTACTTTTGGTAGCTTTCCATGTGAATTTAAAGAGCAATTGCTGCAGAGCTGTTCTTGAATGATGATGCTCATCTTGACTCCTATTAGGTTTCTTATTGGTAGACCAAGCACAGACTGAAGAATAACTTGTATTCTGACTTCTCAAATGAAAAAAAAAAAACAGTGGATAAGCCAGGGAACACTGGAAACCCTTACAGGAAACCTATCCTTTCTAGGCAGTAAACATTTATCTCCTGAAATTCAATCACATTCTTTACTCCTGTTTTTTTTTTTTTTTTTTTTTTTTTGCTATACGCGGGCCTCTCACTGTTGTGGCCTCTCCTGTTGTGGAGCACGGGCTCCGGACGCACAGGCTCAGCGGTCATGGCTCACAGGCCCAGTGGCTCTGCGGCATGTGGGATCTTCCCAGACCGGGGCACGAACCCGTGTCCCCCACATTGGCAGGCGGACTCTCAACCACTGCGCCACCAGGGAAGCCCTACTCCTGTATTTTTTAAATGTAATCATCTCTGTAGGAAATCAGCACCAGCAGTTCTACAGTTCTTTAGTTATCACTTCAAAATTGTTCAATTATAATTATTAAAACACATATTAATATTTGACAAAGAAACCAAACAGAGAAGTCCTGACATTTGTATTGTTGTGTGTAAAATCCCTACTTCTCCTGATATTGCTTTTACATATTAAAAGTCACCATTATCATTTTCAAGTGTTAAACCATTTTATTATAATGTGCAAGATGATGTGAGTTCGCCCAGTCTAGGGTTCCAAGAGCACCAAAGGACAGCTGAAAGGCTCCACCTCCTGGCACAAGACCAGAACTTCAGATTGAAATTTCACATGTGTTTGTTAAAATTAGGTCAGGAACAAAAGCTTAAATATTTTTGTGTCCTAAAACATTGACATTTCTCCTTGCTTCTTTTCTGCCACATATGCAAGTACACAAAGCATATTTCTTAGAGATTAATTATTGAAACCTAGGTAGTAATTGCAATCAAAGCAGTATGTTTTCACATTTGAATTACCTTAGGTTGCTAAGTTCTTTTGACTCCAAACCCGTGATTTAGTCACTAATGAGAATTGTTTTCTCTGAGGACTGTAAGCTTAAGTATGTCTTTATGAAGCTGTTTTTTTCCCCTCTATCTTAAAGCTCATGAATTAGAAGCTGACTTTCCCTAGTTACAGGTTTTTAATGTGCTGCTTTAGAAGAGCTTTCACTGCTTAGCATTAAAATGTCACTGGATCCAAACAGCATTTACTTTCTCTTAAAGAAAGCATTTTTTATAGAAATTCCAATAATGCAGTAAGCAACGAACTAAAGGAATAAATAAGTTTTGTGTTTCTGAATTCCATATACAGCTTTCATTTTTTCTTCTTTCTTTTAAAAAGTGAAGAAAATATTTTTGCAGTTAAGGATTTTTCTTGATTAGCCTAATCCTACAACTCAGATGCTATGCTCTGTATAAGGTGCACCCTTAACTTTCGAATTACCAGCAGTTACAGAATTTTGGCATATGATTTCTGTAACTGTTCATTTTAAGCCGGCCAAAAGTTCCCGCCGAGTGCTTCCTGTCTCTATAGATCATAATCTCCTATCTTTTATAGTTTATTTTAAGCATTCTTATTTTTTGGACCATAGGTGCAAGTAATCGTATGCTTATGTTCATAACCAGACACCAGGGATGGGTTCCTGTCATCTTTTATTTCACTCCCAATTCGCATTCCCTGTCCTCCCCTCCTATTATAGGCAACCACTGAAATGTGTTTAATGTCTAGTCTTTTATATACATATTGGTAAAATATGTAGTGCAGTTTTATGGTGCACATATTTTAAATGTTTCTAAGCATAGTATTTTTTTACAACAAATCCGCGTTGCTATGTGTATATTTATTTCATCATCTCATGCCCAACAAAAGCATCCTTCACATTTGACTTATACATTCCTCAGTTTGGGACATGGTTATTGTCTACAACTCCCTGAAATCACACACACACACACGTACATACACATAAAATCCTCTGTGATAGATGTTCATACCTTTAAGGATGCCTATGAAATTTTTTTCTGTGGTCCCTGCAAGAGTGTGTTCATTTGTTTCTAGGGTTTAAGTATTATCAATTTGAATAAGCTTTGCTCTCCAGAATGGCCAGAGCCATCTATACTCACATGAGTAGTGCCTTGGGCCTACTATACTATAATACTTATTGTCCAGACTTTTATTCTTTGCTAAATTAATCGTTGTCTTAAAATATGTATTTTTAATTACTGAGCAGCTTTTCATATTGGTGCAGTAATTTGGGGTCCTTCTCCTTAAGTTGCCTGCTTGTATCTTTGGTTTACTTTTCTCTTTTTTTCCCCTTATTTTAAAAATTGACATGTAGTTGACATACAATACTATGTTAGTTTCAGGAATAAAACATAGTGATTTGACATTTAAATACATTACAGAATTATCACCATCATAAGTCTAGTAATCTTCTGTCCCCTTACAAAGCTATTAACAGTACCATTGACAATATTCCCTATATACAATACATCTCCGTAACTTATTTATTTTATTACTAGAAGTTTGTACCTCTTAATTCCATTCACCTGTTTCACCATTCCTCCACCCCTCTCCCATCTGGCAACCACCCATTTGTTCTATGTATCTGTGAGTCTGTTTTCCTTTTTCCTTTTGTTATGTTGCTCATTTGTTTTGTTTTTTGGATTCCGTGTATAAGTGAGATCATACAGTATTTGTCTGACTTATTTCACCTAGCATAATACCCTCTAGATGCATCCATGTTGTCACAAATGGCAAGATTTCATTCTTTTAATGGCTGAGTCATATATATATACCACATCTTCTTTATCCATTCATCTATCTATGTACACTTAAGTTGCTTCCATATTTTGGCTATAGTAAATAATGCTGCAATGAACATAGGACTGCACATACCTTGTAAAATTACTGTTTTTGTTATTTTCAGGTAAATACCCTGAAATTGCTGGATCTTATAGCAGTTTTTTGAGGAAACTCTATACTGTTTTCCTTAGTATGGAAAGTGCTGTTTGCCAATTTACAATCCTACCAAGAATGCATGAAGGTTCCCTTTTCTCTACATCCTTGTCAACACTTGTTATTGCTTGTCTTTTTGATGATAGCCATTCTGACAGGTGTGAGGTGATATCTCCTGGTTTTGATTTGCATTTCCCTGATGTTTAGTGTTTTTGAGCATCTTTTCACATGTCCGTTGGCCATCTGTTTTCTTTGGAAAAATATCTTTGCAGGTCCTCTGCCCATTTTTAATCAGATCATTTCCTTTTTTGGTATTGAGTTGTATGCATTCTTTATGTATTTTGGATATTTACCCCTTATCAGATATGTCATTTGCAAATATCTTTTCTCATTCAGTAATCTGCCTCTTCATTTTGTTGTTAATTTCCTTCACTGTGCAAAGGCTTTTTAGTTTGATGTAGTCCCATTTGTTTATTTTTGCTTCTGTTTTCCTTGCCTGAGGAGACAGATCTAAAAAAATCTTGCTAAGACTAATCTCAAAGAGCATACTGCACTGAAACCATAAAACTTCTTCAAGAAGTTTTATGGTTTCAGGTCTTACATTTAAATCTTTAATCCATTTTGAGTTTATTTTTGTATATGGTGTAAAAAGTGGTCCAATTTCATTCTTTTGCATATAGCTGTCCAGTTTTCTCAACATCATCTATTGAAAAGGCTGTCTTTTCCTCATTGTATATTCTTGTCTCCTTTGTCATAAATTAATTGACCACATAAGTGTGGGTTTATTTCTGAGCTCTCTATTCTGTTCCATTGATCTATATGCCTGTTTTTGTGCCAGTAACAACCTGTTTGGTTACTATACCTTTGTAGTATTGATTGATATCCCGGATCATGATACCTCCATGTCTGTGTTGCAGTTAAAGTAGTCATTTGAGTAACATGTGTAAAATAAAATTTCCATCTTTACCTACCTAATATGGATTTGGGATAGAAGCATTTGATAATATTATTAATGTATAAGAACATAAGAAGCATATTTGTTAGATTGATTAAGACATTACCTCTTCAACATTTTTGTAGATCTCAAGGCTACTGGGGAAGCTAATAGCATTTGATCCCAGGTATATGAGAGCTAGCTCTGCTGTCAGCCTATAGAAAAACTTTTAAATGGGACTGCTTAAGAGACTGTGGCAAGATAATTTGTATTTAGTCATTCATATATTTAGTCGTCCATTCAACATTTTTCTAAATTAAGAACTGTAAGATGCCAGGGTTTTTTGTAGGTGTTAGTGATACAGAATTTTATTAATGCATATAATTTTTACAAACAATACATCTTGTATTATGGGAGAAATGGACAAAAATTCACAAATTATCATATACTATATGTTGATAAATACTATGAAGAAATATAGGGGGTTGAGGAATATTGGGCCAAGGAATGGAATTGCCTCAATGGAAGCTGATTTAAAAGCAAAAACTAAAGACCATGAGTATGTTTGGGGAAAAAACATTCAAGGCAGAAGGAAGAGCCCATGGACACTCAGAAGTAGAGCATGTTCAGACCATTAGAGGCACATCAAGAAGCCAATGTGGTTGGAATGGAGAGAGCAAAGGAGAGAGTACAAGGAGATGAGGACAGAAGTGTAAAGAGGCAAAAATCTTATAGCATCTGCACATTACTGTAAGGATTTTGGCTTTTCCCAGAAACCCAAAACTCAGATTTGACCAATTCTACTTCATTTATCTTAATCCTGAAACAGACCAGAACAGCCCCTCCACAATAAAAATTTTTTAAAAAATCCAGAGAACTCTATATAAATCTGTGGTTTTTTCTTTTCTCTTGTGGTAAGGTTTACACCCCATGCTCTATACATGCTGTTGCCATCTTGAAAAGAAGCCATGGAGAAGAAATAGGCTAAAACATTAGAACTAGTCTAGAATATCCAAGCAGAGTCTCTAGTGCTAAAATAATTGGTTTAAATTGTCATATATTACTGATTGAATACAATTAAGTGTTTCTCACTACTGAGTAGGATGAAGAGAAGGTGAAAAATTACAGATCATTTTTCCTTTTCTTCCCTTCTATTCCTCCCTTCCTTTCCCCCCTCTTTCCCCTTCCCTCCTTTCCTGCCCCCTCACTGTCTCTTCTCCCCTCCCTTTTAAATAAAGCGGTTCACTTTTTTTCTTTGCAAAATTGAAAGAGGGTGATTATCTATGACCCTGGAAAATGTTCACTGATAAAATAAAGCTGTTGCTTCACTTGAAACCACAGTCTTAGTTGCTAAAATCCACAACTATTAAAAGGTCTAGGGCTTCCCTGGTGGTGCAGTGGTTGGGAGTCCACCTGCCAATGTAGGGGACACGGGTTCGTGCCCCGGTCTGGGAGGATCCCACATGCCGCGGAGCGGCTGGGCCCATGAGCCATGGCTGCTGGGCCTGCGTGTCCGGGGCCTGTGCTCCACAACGGGAGAGGCCACAACGGCGAGAGGCCAGGTACCGCAAAAAAAAAAAAAAAAAGGTCTACATGTTAATTATTGACAGTTAATACATGTGGGAATCAATACCATCTTTGCCTTAGATTCAGTTCAAAACTTGACAGGAGTAAAGGATGGTGGTCAGAGTATAATCGCCCAATAGCTCAAAATTGGCAAACAAGGTTTAGATCTTTACTGAGACCAAAGACTTTTTCTTACTAATCCAGCAGTCACATTTGAAATGTAGAAGTATCAACTGGTCCAATTGTTTGATCCAAAAGTGCTGGTCTCCCATGCAGACGTTTTTTCAACCTGTAGAGAAATGGCCAGCAAACTGAGAATTAATATCTAGCCTTAATTCCTTTACCCTCCCCCGACTAAAACGTAGATCTTATCACTTCAAGTTGAAAGACCAAGCCAAGACACAACCACCAAAGTCAAAGGAAACAAGTTTTGACAAAAAGAATATTTTCAACTTTGATACCTATTGCTCAACTAGATGATGATAAGAAAAGTAGCTCTGGAATTAGTAGGTTTAGACACAATGGCCATATAGGAGAAGAGAATACAAAGAGAAAATAATTGTCTGCAATATCCTGAGAGAATATGATTCCTTTTAGCCTATCCATAAAGAAGTAAAAAGATGAAGGCAGGAAGGAAAAAGTGTGCCCTCATTGGCTGAGTATTCTCATAAAGTGTGTACTATTTGGAAGAAATTAACATACAGAGCTGGCAAGTGTCAAAAGGCAAATCTGAATACCATACCCACTTTAGCATTTTAGTCCCACACCTACTTGTAAATCTGGCCAACATGTGTTAGGAGCTGAAAACTTTGGGAACATGATTTTTTTAAAAAGACAAGTTATTTTCCTACTGTGTGACTTCAAATATGAGTTTTAAGTTAATGGATTATCAAACTCAAAGAATTTGCACTTTCATTCTCAGTCCTATTTATTCAGTGAAATGTTTTTCCCCAAGTTAAAAGAATTTAAGACGTTATTAAATATGAATATACTGAGTTATAAAGGAGTCTGATAAAACAAGTTTCTTTTCATTTTGTGACCACAGTAAATTGCATCATTGATCATATGCCCCCTTTGTATTGTTTGTTAAACAGAACAGAGTCAAATTTGTGTTCTAACTAAAGATAAAGCAAAGCAAAACAAAATTATAGCATCTTTTCCTGTACTAATCTCAATACAAATTGGCCTTTTTTTTACTTCTTTTCCTGATTTTATAGAACTTTTGTCTCAACTTGCGAAATAATATCTAATAAAAAGCCTCCCCTCTCCCCTTTTTTTAGAGAACTGGGAAGATTGCTAGATGAAGAGGTAAAGGTCTTTTACAGCATGTTGAATTACCAACAACTAATGTTTCACGGTCAGCCTCAAGAAGCATCTTTAAAATTATTTCAGATGTTTTTTTTTCTTCACGTGAAAACTCCTAAGAAAAGGCTTTATTGACTATGTCCACAAATTCTCTGCCCAAGTAACTGATTTAATTGAAGTCCCATTTTAAAACTGATGATCCAAATGTAATCTCCTTTATCTGATTAATTAGCACAGTTCTTAGCTTTTACACTAATTAAAAACAGTTTATATTTAGAGCAAGAAAAAGATGAATACAGATGAAAGTCTTTTTTCCCTAAGACTGTGAAGAGATTTAATATTAACTAGAATATGCAAAAGTTAGTGATTTCTTCAATATTATATTTACAGTAAAGCAAACATTTCCATTGTTTACTCAGTCATGTTCCCACCAAAAGCTTTGTAAGATAAGCTAATTTATCATATTTCTGTCTCTTAATCCTTCCACTAATTTGGAAATGTCAGTATTTTAGTTAATTTCCAAAAGGGTACATAAAGCCAATTTCAGCTTTTCCCCTAGAACAAAACTTTTTTCTAAGAGATGAGGCAGTTATTCCCAGTTGAAAACTTGAATTTTTTCTGAGTCTTCTTAAAACCTTGAAAATGTATATATTTCTTATATCTTGATATTGGAGTTGGTAAATTAATGAACAAATTTTTAGGCTGATTTACAAAACAACTACTATCTGACTCTCTTGCATATTTTACAAATAAATGCTCGAGTTACTGATTTTTTTAAAGGTTTCCTTTGGAAGTCTGATATTAAGTAAAAATGCCTGTAAGCTAAGAGGTTTGGACAGTTCATATGAAGGGGCCATGTCTTTCTTGTGGTCAAAGAAGACCCGTTAGCCTTTTTAAGGCTACAAATTCCTCTTTAATTCTTCTCCCTGTATACACTATATTACAAGAAAACTTACCCTTTACCTCCTCCTTCAAAAATATTTCTCTCTCTTTCTTTTCTTTTCTATCCTATTCTTCCATACCTGAGAACTTCCTCTTAATGCATTAACGGATTAGGTTGGATGACTGTGATAATAGCTAAGGTTTACTGGGCACACACAGTGCTCTAAGCATGGTGATAACACAGTCTTCACAACTTTATGATAGTGGTACTCTTATTATTCATATTTTGTAGGCAAGAAAATAGAAGCAAAGAGAGATTATGTAACTTTCAAAGATCACAGAAACCTGATTCAAGTCTGCAGGCTAAATACCCTATTTTATTGTCTCTCTTTGATTTCTCTTCTCCTCAGATACCCTGCCACTTTTGTCATTCACTTGGGCTCTCTACAACCTATAGCCAAAGAACAAGTAGCACAGGATCTATCCCTGAGACCCACTCCTGTGAGCCTAAGGACTCCCCTATCCAATTCTTATCTACTGCTCTAGTCCTATTTTCTATTTATCTTGAGAATGAATGAGAAATTTTAATGAAATTAAGTTATATAAAAATTTACATAAAAAAGAACAATTCCAATAAGTAGACAGTACTCATGTATAAATAGATAGTACAAAATTAGAAATTATGGCATATACAGTAAATCATCTGTTTTGAATCAGACCAGTGTATTTATAGAGGAGATGAACACCAAAGATAGATAATGAATAAGACTCTACCTGGAGAAGTAAAAGGGTGAAAGTGTATTGTTCAAAATTATTAAAGCATTCAGTGGTATAACAGGACCATTTCTTCTTCTGTCTTTGTGTATCCCCCCCACATATATTCTGTTCCTGTGCTTTTTCCATCATACTGTAATCCCTCTGTTTCTGCCTACACTCAGGTGCTTTCATCAGTGAATTTGCCTAACTTTGACATCACAGATATAAAGATTTTGCATTGCTTTTGACTAAAAATATAACAAACTAGGCAACTCATTCTGATTGGACTTGAGGTAATTAAAAATGTCCCCAAATGTAACATTGTTAGAAGCCAAAAAATATGCAAGTAATATATATGTAATTCTAGGCAATGATTAACCCTCCAAGGACAACAGGCATGGTATATTTATATGTAGTGACATTGTACGTTATCCCTAGAACATTGTCTACCTTTTAATAAATATTTGTTGAGTAGATGAATTTAATAACCTTACATTTACCTAGCCATTTTTCTGGTGATAATAACTGATCTGATTTAACCCCCAAAGATATATTGCTAATGTTGATTCACATTAGGAGAATTGGGGTGACTAGTGATGCCATGAGTAGTAGTTATGGCTCTGGGCTCGCACACTTGGGTAGATACAATAAACATTTAAAAAATGAATATTTCTATATTTTGATACCTTGTCCAGTGTTTTGCAGAAAATAGAGCCCAAAAAACCACTATGTGCTCTTGTTTTTATTGAAGAATACATTTCCAGGAAAGTAGAAGTGGGGGAAAAAAGGAACTATGACCAGAAAGGATAGAGACCAAACAGAAAAGACATTAGGGAACTGGTTGTTCTTCATAAAAACTACAGCTCATTGCTTGGCCTTCAATGATGTCTTCTTAGAAGTTTATGAACTTCTGCCTTGTAGAATAATCCGTGGATGGGAAGAAGAAAAAATTCTTTTCCTGGGTTCCTGTTATGCTTGTCTGCTGTTTTCTCTCACTTGGAGTTGACTCTAATGATAGTTAGGCCATGCTTTCCAAGTTGTGTCATTAAACCAGTTCCTTTTAGCCCAAGGTCTGTATTTTCTCCAAGTCCAGAAGTGATGGGAAGAGCCAATAACACTGGGATCTAGTTTATTAGTCTGGTACTAGTTATATATTATTGGCTTCTAGTTATATATTACAGTGTAACAAATTACCACAAAATTTAGTGGCTTGCAATAATCCACATTTATTATCTCAGATTAACTATGGATCAAGAATCCAGACCCACTTTAGGTGAGTCTTTTGCTTCAATGTCTCTTATAAGATTGTAATCAAGGAGGTGGCCAGGATTAGGGTCTCAGCAGAACATTTAACTGGGGATAATCCACTTCCAAGGTCATTCATATGGTTGTTGACAGCAATTAATCCCTTAAGAACAGTTTGACTGAAGGCCTCAGTTCTTTGTTGGCTATTGCCACATGGGCTCCCTAACATGGCCACTTTTTTCATCACAACCAACAAGAGAGAGAATTTATAAGCAAGATGAAAGTCACAATTTATGAGCCTAATCACGAAGTGACATTCCATCACTTTTGCCATGTTCTGTTTTTTAGAATCAATTTACTGGGATGGTCCTCAAAGGGAGAAGATTTCACAAGGGTATGAATACCTGGATGTGGATATCACTGGGGGCCATTTTGGGGTTTGCCTGACACAGTACTAAAGAGGCTTCAATAAAAAATCAGTTAATACTTGAAAAAAAGTTTCCCAAAATGCATATTTTAAAGGTGGGAGGAAGATGTGGTAGATGGGATAATGGCTCCCCAAAGCTTTCCACTTCTTAATCTCTGGAGCGTCTGAACATATCACACGGTAAGGGAGCAGTAGGATTGCAGATGAAATTAAGGTAGCTAATCAGCTGAAATTAAGATAGGAAGATTAACCTAGATTATCCACATGGGTTCAATATAAACATGAGGCCCTTAAAATATAGAAAGAGGGAGGCAGAAGAGTCAGTGTGGGGAATGGTACAGTGTGAGAAAGACTCACTCAGCCATTGCGGCATTTGAAGATACGATGGAACCCCAAGGAATGTTGGCAGCCTCTAGAGGCTTCTTTCTTCCAAAGCCTTCAGAAGAAATGAAGGCCTTCAATACTTTGATTTTACCCTGGTGAGATCCATTCCAGAATCCAGACCTTCAGAACTGTAAGATAATATATTTTGTGGTTTTAAAGCACCAAATGTGTGGCAATTTATGAAGGCAGCAATGAGAAATTAATACAGAGGTATTCTGCCATTTTACTATTTATTTCCATTAAATGAAGCAATATAAACATAGATAGAGAGATATAGATTTATGATTAGGTAAAAATATATTTGTATATATGAGCATACATATTTGTATGAGTGATAAGAGTAATTAAGGCTAGATTGGACAGAAAATATTATAGTCAAAGTTTGTGTAGATTTAACAATTTTTGAAAAAAAAAAAAGTCCTTAAAGCACACGGTATACCAAGTGCAACCCACAGTGCCTAATATTAAGTCACTAAGATTAACGATTAATATTCGATTTTAGTTTTTTCCTGACAAAGCAAACTTTTAAATGGTGAAAATTAAATTTGTTGGATTATTACCTTTGATAACATGATAAAAATTGGGGTCTTACAACCTCATCTCAGTAGGCACATAGGTTTTAGTCACTGCTCCAGCCTTTCGGGGATGCACGTCACCTAAATATGGTTACTGTGTTAATGATTTTTATTTAACAGCAAATCAGAAAAAAAAAAAACATGTTTTCTAGTACACTTCTATTTGCTGCATTTCTCTAGATTTAAAAATTTCTATTAACTTATTGTCACCATCCCCATTCAGATTCAGAGACTTATAAGTGTTATATGCAAATGTGATACAACGTCTTAGACTCGTTTTAAGGGGAATACCATGTGTTATTAATAGCAAGTAGTAACTGACAGCATATATTGTACATTGGGGATTAGATTTGATTTACAAAGCTCGAGAACTCCAAACAAAATGTGTGGATTTACAGCGTTTGGGTATTGAGCCATGGTTATAAATTTATATGATACTCCAAGGGACTTTTTTCTCATATAAAACATCCATGAAATTTTCAAGAAAATTTCTAGCACTCTCGGATTATGAGCAACACTACCTCAGGTATTGTAAAAGTTAATTACAAGTATCATAATTAAGAATACAATGAAATAATTTTATTGAAATTAAATTTATATCTGATACTGTACAGAATGACAAATTTCTCACTATCTTTTAACATAATAGTGTCCTTTTATATGTTAATTTATGGATTTTAAAATTTAACACAAAATGAATAAAGTTTTCTAAAACCATAATTTTGTTATTAGCTAGTACTCGTGTTTTCCTTTTGCTTTGAGCTCAGTAAGATTTTTATATATAAAGAGAGTCATAGAATATCAGACTTTGATGAAACTTTAATGATCATTCAAACAAATGTGCTCATTTTTCAATTATGAGACTAAGTGTTGTAGAAATTATAAATGGTACACAAATTTACATAGCAAGTTACCAATAGAGCCAAATATATAGCACGGCTCTTAGCTCCCAAGCTAAGGCTCTTTTCACTTCCTGTTGTGTATGACCACATCACTTGACCATCTCAAGCCATTGATGAGGATCCAGTCTCACTAATATAGAATATTATCTATGAGAAACAATTTTTATAAAACAACTTTATTTTTAGTGTAATCCCACTATAGGAAAAAAGAAAAAAAACTCCCATGTTAAATATCTTTTAAAGAAACCCACAGAAAAGTCAGGTGTATCTAGCTTTAATTGGGACAATCCTAATTTGTTCCTATGATCCCAGCCTAAATACTAGGAGTTCTTACTTTCTCAACTAAGTAGGATTCAAAGCCATCAGCTAAGTGTTGGGGTTGAGTTGTGATAAAGATAAAGAAAGGACAAAGTAGTGTTTATATATAATAAGAAAGTGAGCTTCCTAAGGGCATAGTGTAAGATCAGCAGGCAGTGTTAAATAGTCAATTGAGCTATGTTATCACTTATTTAAAATTAAACCAGTGAAACTGATTGTATGACTTTTTTAGAAGATAGTTGACTTCGACTGTGATTGGAGTTCACCAGCTATGTGATGGTAAAAGAAAGGGGCTAGTCAATTGAGAAGGTGTGCAAAATATTTGCAAATTAAGCACCTGAGAAACGATTAACCTCTAAAATATACAAGCAGCTCATGCAGCTCAATATCAAAAAAACAAACAACCCAATCCAAAAATGGGCAGAAGACCTAAATAGACATTTCTCCAAAGAAGATATACAGATTGCCAACAAACACATGAAAGGATGCTCAACATCACTAATCAGTAGAGTAATGCAAATCAAAACTACAATGAGGTATCACCTCACACAAGTCAGAATGGCCATCATCGAAAAATCTACAAACAATAAATGCTGGAGAGGGTGTGGAGAAAAGGGAACCCTCTTGCACTGCTGGTGGGAATGTAAATTGATAAAGCCACTATGGAGAACAGTATGGAGGTTCCTTAAAAAACTAAAATAGAACTACCATACGACACAGCAATCCCACTACTGGGCATATACCCTGAGAAAACCATAATTCAAAAAGAGTCATGTACCACAATGTTCATTGCAGCTCTTTTTACAGTAGTCAGGACATGGAAGCAATCTAAGTGTCCATCAACAGATGAATGGATACAGAAGATGTGGCACATGTAAACAATGGAATATTACTCGGCCATAAAAAAGAAACAAAACTGAGTTATTTGTAGTGAGGTGGATGGACCTAGAGTCTGTCATACAGAGTGAAGTAAGTCAGAAAGAGAAAAACAAATACCATATGCTAACACGTATATATGGAATCTAAAAAAAATAAATAAATGGTTCTGATGAACCTAGGGACAGGACAGGAATAAAGACACAGACGTAGAGCATGGACTTGAAGACATGGGGAGGGGGAAGGGTAAGCTGGGATGAAGTGAGAGAGTGGCATGGACATATATACACTACCAAATGAAAAATAGATAGCTAGTGGGAAGCAGCCGCATAGCACAGGGAGATCAGCTCAGTGCTTTGTGACCTTCTAAAGGGGTGAGACAGGGAGGGTGGGAGGGAGATGCAAGAAGGAGGAGATATGGGGATATAGGTATATGTATAGCTGATTCACTTTGTTATACAGGAGAAACTAACACAACATTGTAAAGCAGTTATACTCCAATAAAGATGTTAAAAATAATAATAGTAAACATTTAATGCACTGCAAAAGAAAGAAAAAAGAAAAATGTGATTTTACATGGTCTCAAAGCACTTATTAATTACAATGGAAAGATGGGTTGGGGAAACAATCACTTTACAATGGAGAAAGCTACCAGATACCTTCTTAATCAAGTAACCCAAGTTAACATTATAACTTCAGGGCCAAATAGACATAGAGAGTCATCTGATAGAATGAAATGGGAAGAATGTGGTATCATATTTGTGATAATTTGGCCAATGGCGAATAGCCTGGAGTTAATCATGAGAACTCTCCATAAATACACACAGAGATATTCTACAAAGTTAGTGCTTTGTATTAAAAATGTTGTGGTAATGACAGTTAAGAAAAGCTGAGTAAATATTACAAATTGAAGGAAACTAGAAAGACATAATAGGTGAGTGCAGTATTGTAATCCTGACTTGGATCCTTCTGTTGGAAAACAGAACAAAACATTATTGGGACAATTGAAGGGTCTTTGGGTGATGGGTGTGTTGAAGTCCTTTGTATTATTCTTGCAACTGTTTATTAAGTAAGCTCATTGTGTATATGAGTGTATTTATACACTCTAATGGATATATAAATATAAGGAATTTCAATGAGTTTGGAAAATAGTCATTCTGGATTGCTATACTTTCTACATTCTAAGTTTGAAACTTTGATCATTTAGGTCATATAGAAAACAACTTCAGAAAGCATAAAATGTGTTTTTGCATTTTTTTTCTTTTTTTTTTTTTTTTATGCGGTACGCGGGCCTCTCACTGTTGTGGCCTCTCCCGTTGCGGAGCACAGGCTCCAGATGCGCAGGCTCAGTGGCCATGGCCCATGGACCCAGCCGCTCCACGGCATGTGGGATCCTCCCGGACCAGGGCACGAACCCATGGCCCCTGTATCGGCAGGCGGACTCTCAACCACTGCGCCACCAGGGAAGCCCATGTGTTTTTGCATTTTAAAAAGTATGTGATAAAAAATTCAAACATGCAAAAGTAGAGATATTTTAAAAGTAACTAACTCACACATTTTTCTTTTTCTTTTAATTTCAGGCAAAAAAATAAACATGGCAAACTTGTTCCTTTTTTTTTTTTTTCCAAGCTACTGGTTCATTTATTTAAAACTTTAAAACACTTTCAAACTTACAGAAAATTGCAAGAATGAAAGAGCTTGAGAGAGAATATGTGTGGTTTATACTCAGAAAATAAACACTCTTTGTGAGAAATAGGTTCCTCTGTGGTAGAGTGTTAAGGCTGGCCATAGCTCCCTTATATGACTAGGTTGCTGTGTATGCTATGTTGTGCTAAATGGAATTTTACCAACCTGAGATAATCTCTGCATCTCTCTGCATAATTTATACTGAGTATAACTTTGGCACATCATACCATGATTTACAGGAGCTCCTTCCACTGTAAAATCTGATACCTAGCTTTTTATGAGTAACTCCTAGACTCGGCCTATTATAAGTTCATTCAATATGCCCCTGGAAATGGAAGATAACTCTATGTTACATTTTATGATGGTGTTTAATCTCACCTATGACCTCAAAAAGTCAGACTTGAACTGTTTAGAAAATTGAGTTGAAAGCAGATCCTCTTTTATTATGGCAATAATCACATAGCACATATTAAGGACCTGGTGAGTACTAAATAATTTGATATTAACACTGGTGTTCTTTCTTCTTTCATTTGGTAAAGTGCTTTGAGTACTGCGCTATTTTGTTTTAAATAGTCTCTGTCGTATATATACAGCTAATCGGGTAAACTTTCAGGACCAAATGTTTTCCCTGAATAATGATATAAAGTAGTTAGTATCTGTACCAAATCCAGATTACACAGTCTAATGGTTTTTATTGTGTTTTTTCATTAAATGCAAACCTATTTGTTTTTACTATACTTTTTTTTTTTTTTTTTTTTTTGGCGATACGCGGGCCTCTTACTGTTGTGGCCTCTCCCGTTGCGGAGCACAGGCTCCGGACGCGCAGGCTCAGCGGCCATGGCTCACGGGCCCAGCCGCTCCGCAGCATGTGGGATCTTCCCGGACCGGGGCACGAACCCGTGTCCCCTGCATCGGCAGGCGGACTCTCAACCACTGCGCCACCAGGGAAGCCCTTTACTATACTATTTTTATGAGTCTAATTTAGTTGCTACTTAGTGCAAGCCAGAAACCGACAAGCCTTTGAAGACTGCTCTTCCTCTTTTGTTCTCCATATCCGATTAATTATAAGTTTGCCAATACCCTTGCTTCAATCTCTATAATATGATTACATCTTTACATTCCATAAAATGTTCAATGGCTCTCCATAATTTAGCAAATAAACACTAAATATTTTTAAATGGTGATACAAGGCCTTTCATGATTTTCACCTATCACTTTCTCTCAGTTTCACCCCTTGTAGCCAACACTTGCTGATTCTTAGACGCAGTGGGTCTTTCATGCTGCATGCCTTTTGTATAATCTACTTCATATACCTGGAAGTCAGCACTTCCTTCAGCTCCCTCCCCTCCATGTCTGCCCTTCACCCCATGAAGTGCCTCCTCATCAATCAAGATACAGCTTAGGCACCTTCTCCTTTGCTAGCCTTACTTGACCTACCCATGAAATTTGATTATGTTTCCTTTGTAAACACCTCTTTTTTAATAATTGTCTCACAATATTGGAATAGTGTGTGTTTATACTTTTCCCTCCATTATATGTCTAAGCTTCTTGAGGACAAAAAAATCATTTCCAAATTATCTTTTTGTCTCCAGAAAAAAATAAAGTGTTTTACCAAGCTTGGTGTTTTCGTAGTTTTGTTTTCTAACATATTTTTTGTTTTTCCTTTCTAAAATATGTATTATTGTTAATAAAGTTACTGCATGGTACTGTTGCAGAACAGTTTCTTCTCTCCCATTTTTTGACTGCTCAGTACTTATTGAAGACACCATAGGGTAGCCCAGGAACGTTATAAGTATTTATGAAAGATAAGGAATTTTATTTCATTTTTCTTTCTTTTTTTTTTTTTTTTTTTTTTTGCGGTATGCGGACCTCTCACTGTGTGGCCTCTCCCATTGTGGAGCACAGGCTCCAGACGCGCAGGCTCAGCGGCCATGGCTCACGGGCCTAGCCGCTCCACGGCATGTGGGATCTTCCCGGACTGGGGCACGAACACGTGTCCCCTGCATCAGCAGGCGGACTCTCAACCACTGTGCCACCAGGGAAGCCCTTTAAATGTTTTTTAGAGGATTATTTGTGCTCAATATGAATTGAATATTATTTAACTAAAATAGTGTTTTAATAAGAATCATTTTGTGTTAATTATTGTTTAGAAGGAAGAGATATTGGGGACTAGAAAAATCAGCTAAAAATGTCTAGCAACATAAGAAGGATGATAACATCAGGATCATACAAGGGTTCTGACAGTGGAAAGAAGCAAATATAAGATCAAAAGATGAAGAGCAAAAAAATGAATTGTCTTCTAGAGTCAAATCTTGAGATTAAGAAAAAAGAAAAAAATTCAAGTGTCAAATGGTATCTGAAACATCTGAGTAAATGTGAGGAGGTACATTTAACCATCATCGTCTTCCTTTTACTACATTCTCTCTGGAACCTGAGACCCTGAGGCTTTTTTGCCTTGTGCTACTCTCATAAGCACAAATCTGTAGGAATATCAAATTTTCAATATTAAGTGGCTTCTTTGCTGCATCTGATACAAGGACTGAAAAAATAAATCCAATTCTACAAAGAAAGTTGCACATTATTTAAATTAAATCAAACCACTGCATCACTGTTTATAATGAGGCCTGTGACAATGCATTCTGTGCAGAATGTATGATTGACTTACTTTTGTATGAGATATCAGGTGACTGGCCAAGCTAGAGCCGAGTCTTCACAGAGTGAACTGCGATGAAACTAGAGGCCACAAAAAAATAAAATAAACTTTCAGTTCTAAGAAGATGGATATAAATGTCCCTATGAGGCTCTTAAACACACTCGCCGTTTCACGTTTTTTTCTTGCCTTATTCCCTGTGTAATATGAATATTATATTAATAGCTACAGGGTTGTAAATGTATCATGTAGGGCCAAGAATACAAACTCAAAAGAATGAAAAATGCAAAAATTAAAAAAAAAAAATTTAAATCCCTTTTCTATTACAATACTGCTTTGCTCACTTTCATTAAAACTCAAGCCATGCTTCTAGCTATAAGCCAGAGACAATATATTTATTTAAATATGACAGTATATCATTTAAATAAAATTGTACTGAAGAATTAATGCATACCTTGACCTGTTTACAAGAACAAATCTTCTTTTGAGCTATGGTTGTAGGGCTAATAGGTACAAAATAAAGTGCTTTTCAAATTAAAATACATTATAATGTTGTAGCATATTATTAAGGAAGGTGACTACATATGTATCCATTCTTAAGCCTTAATATAAAATTTTATTTTAGAGTTCATGTCATGGATATCAAGTATTAATATGATTGCCAATAACAATAGTATTGGGTATTTCAGGAAATTTATCCCCCATATTTATTTAAATGTGACAGTATATCATTTAAATAAAATTGTACTGAAGAATTAATGCATACCTTGACTTGTTTACAAGAACAAATCTTCTTTTGAGCTATGGTTGTAGGGCTAATAGGTACAAAATAAAGTGCTTTTCAAATTAAAATACATTATAATGTTGTAGCATATTATTAAGGAAGGTGATTACATATGTATCCATTCTTAAGACTTAATATAAAATTTTATTTTAGAGTTCATGTCATGGATATCAAGTATTAATATGATTGCCAATAACAATAGTTTGGGTATTTCAGGAAATTTATCCCCAGTTCCATACATACCTTTTTCATTGAAATCTCTGGAGTGTTAAAATAAAAGTATGATATATTTAGGTAATAGTGGTTACTACTCAAAAACAATTGTCAAATATTAAATACATGGAACAACATAAATGTATTTTTCAAGATTTTTATTTCCTATATGTGTATCTATCCATCTAACTGAGTCTGCTTTTTTCAAAGTATATGAATGTGTGTACTGACAGTTTCTTAACAAAAACAATTCTTGAAGGTTTGAAACAGTTGTAAGTTGAAGTTCATGAATTCTTATAAACTGTCAGAGTTACAATATCATATGTATGGCCTCTGTCAATTTTATTTCCTTTGTGCCTTAACCAGTATGGATCAAGAATCTTTTTTGATATTTATCTAAAACAAATGTAATGCATATAGTTCCTTTTAACAGTTTCCATGAGCATCTTAATTTACTTTTATACAATTTTATTAACAAAGGCATGCATTTTTAAAGTTATTAAGTATAATATTAATTTTGGGTAAAAGACAAACAAAACAACCCCAAAAAACCCTCCTATCAAAATCTACTTAATTTTATATGTTAGAAAAATTAAATGTCTTCTTTTGTAGTACTTCAAAAGTTTTGAAGTAAGTCTTCTTCCTTCAATCCAGAGAGATTATTCCAGAGAAAATGGAATGGGTATGAAACCCAGTGATAAGTAATCTAAAGTATTGGTGTGAAAGAACACTATTCTGAGAGAATACTACCTTTTTGGGAACTAGAATAGAAATAAGACAATTTTTTTCAAAGAGGACACAATATCTAGGTAATTAAATCTAAAATATATACAGTATATATTTTTTTCACCATTATATTAAGACCATTTATTGTGTTGGCCAAAAGGTTCCTTCGGTCTTTAAGTAAAAATAAAAGACACATTTTTCATTTTCACCAAGAACTTTGTTGAACAACGTATTTACCCTTTTGTTCCACTACCTTCTGCCATTTTTCAGACAACTTCATAATTCCATCTTCCTAAAATTTTTATCTTTTTGAGCAAAGAACTGTTCCAGGTACCTCTTACAGTCTTCCAGGGAATTGAAATTTTTTCCATTAAGAGAATTTTGTAGAGACTGAAATAAATGGAAATCCGAAGGTGCGATGTCTGGTGAATATGGCGGATGATTCAGAACTTCCCAGCCAAGTTGTAACAGTTTTTGCCTGGTCATCAAAGAAACATGTAGTTTTGCATTATCCTCATGGAAGATTGTGCATTTTCTGTTGACTAATTCTGGACGCTGTTCGCCGAGTGCTCCTTTCAGTTGGTCTAATTGGGAGCAGTACTTGTTGGAATTAATCGTTTGGTTTTCCAGAAGGAGCTCATAATAGAGGACTCCTTTCCAATCCTACCACATACACAACATCACCTTCTTTGGATGAAGACTGGTCTTGGTGTGGTTGATGGTGGTTCATTTCCCTTGCCCCGTGATCACTTTCGTTCCACATTATTGTACAGTATCCACTTTTCATCCCCCATCACAATTTGTTTTAAAAATGGAACAGTTTCATTATGTTTCAGTAGAAAATCGCAGGTGGAAATATGGTCAAGAAGGTTTTTTTTCGCTTAACTTACATGGAACCCAAACATCAAAGCGATTAACACAACCAAGCGTGTGAAAATGATTTTCAATGCTTGATTTGGATATTTTGTGTATGTCGGCTATCTACCGCGTGGTATAACATTGATTGTTCTCAACTAATGTCTCAGTTTGATCGCTATCACCTTCAACTTGTCTACCTGACCATGGAGCATTGTCCAGCAAGAAATCTCCAGCACGAAACTTTGCAAACCACTTTTGACACATTTGATCAGCCACAGAACCTTCTCCATACACAGAACAAATCTTTTTCTGTGTTTCAGTTGTGTTTTTACCTTTCTTGAAATAATAAAGCATAATAAGTTGAAAATGTTGTTTTTTTCTTCCTTCTTCAATATTAAAATGGCTACACAAAAATTCACCAATTTTGATTTTTTTTAAAAATGCACCCTGATATGACAGCTTTCACAATACAATCTAACAAAATTGTTTCGAATGAAGTTAAAGACAACTAAGTGCTACTAAAGCCATCTTACGGAAAAAAACAAATGAACCTTTTGGCCAGCCCAATATTTACAGTTACTTCACAGCGTTTATCTTCTCTGTGTTGATTGAAAATGCAATTTTTAAAGAGAAGAGAGCTAACCCTAAGATGGCTGAGAATCCAGGCCTTGGGATCAATAATGAGGGTTAAAACATTCAGTAGAATAGTAGGACTAGGGCCCTTAGTTACAACAGAGGACAAAATGACAACCATATAGGAAGCAAAAAGATACTTCCCATCAGGTAACTAAATCTCCCAGTGAAAGATTGTAACAAAAGATGTCATATTTGAAGAAGTTATCCAGAAGACTAGTTCCTTTTTCTATGGTAAGACCAATTTCTTTTATTTTTTTCTTCAGTTGATTTTAAGGTTTTTGCTTAAGGTGTCTAGCTTGAAAATAGTACTCTGAAAGGTTTTAGATGACACGTTATACTTGACTGACACTTTCCTCAAAATTACCTATTAATACATGTAACTACTGGTCTCAAATTTATTAGTATAAATTGGCTCCAAACGCAGAGCCATTAAGGCCAGGGACCATGGTTTAAGCATTGCTGTATTGCTACTACTGAAAATAGTGGATGGCACATCTCAGGGTCTAAGGCACCATGCATCAAATGGTAGTAACCCAGAGTCCATTCACTTTTTTTTTAAATTTATTGATGCATAATTGATTTATAATGTGTTAATTTCTGCTGTACAGCAAAGTGACTCAGTTATACAGACATATACATTCTTTTTCATATTCTTTTAAAATTTTTTTTTTAATTTTATTTATTTATTTTTGGCTGCATTGGGTCTTTGTTGCTGCATGCGGGCTTTCTCTAGTTGTGGCAAGCGGGAGCTTATTGCGATGTGTGGGAGCGGGCTTATTACGGTGGCTTGTCTTGTTCCGGAGCACAGGCTCTAGGCATGCAGGCTTCAGTAGTTGTGGCTCTCGGGCTCTAGAGTGCAGGCTCAGTAGTTGTGGCGCCCGGGATTAGTTGCTCTGCAGCATGTGGGATCATCCCGGACCAGGGCTTGAACCCTGTCCCCTGCATTGGCAGGCGGATTCTTAACCACTGCACCACCAGGGAAGTCCCTTTTTTTTTCTTTTTGCCATACGCAGGCCTCTCACTGCTGTGGCCTCTCCCGCCGCGGAGCACAGGCTCCGGACGCGCAGGCTCAGCGGCCATGGCTCACGGGCCCAGCCTCTCCACAGCATGCGGGATCCTCCCAGACCGGGGCACGAACCTGCGTCCCCTGCATTGGCAGGCGGACTCTCAACCGCTGCGCCACCAGGGAAGCCCTAGTCCCTTCTTTTTCATATTCTTTTCCATTATGTTTTATAAGAGGATACTGAAGATAGTTCCTTGTGCTATACAGTAGGACCTTGTTGTTTATCCATCCTATATATAATAGTTTACATCTGCTAGTCCCAAACTCCCAATCCTTCCCTCCCCCACCCCCCTCCCTCTTGGGAACCAGAAGTCTGTTCTCTATGTCTGTGAGTCTGTTTTTGTTTCATAGACAAGTTCATTTGTGTCATATTTTAGATTCCATATATAAGTACTATTATATGGTATTTGTCTTTCTCTTTCTGACCTACTTCACTTAATATAATAATCTCTAGATCCATCCATGTTGCTGCAAATGACATTATTTCATTCTTTTTTATGGCTGAGTCCATTCACTTTTGTTCCTTCTTTTTCATCTAGGAACTTTTCTATCTTCTTATATTCTATGTTATTCTTAGAGTCCCCGAAGTGTCACATACACCCAAGGATATCCTCTGTGCTAAACTGGAGCATTCCCTTTGCATTTTTTTTTTTTTTTGCGGTACGTGGGCCTCTCACTGTTGTGGCCTCTTCCATTGCAGAGCACAAGCTCCAGACGCACAGGCTCAGTGGTCATGGCTCACGGGCCCAGCCGCTCCGGGGCATGTGGGATCTTCCCGGACCGGGGCATGAACCCATGTCCCCTGCATCAGCAGGCAGACTCTCAACCACTGCGCCACCAGGGAAGCCCTCCCTTTGCATTTTTGTTAGGTGTTATCACCTCCGTTGTGTACTACCATATTTTGTCACCTGGATTCTGACAGACATCATGTCCATCACTTGTTAAAGAACAGAATCTCCCATTAGGCACCTTATCACTACCAGATATTGCCAACACTAAAAGAAGAATCCTACCTAGAAATACCAAAGCAGACAAAGACTTATATAAATTAAAACTTTCATCTTTTTAACCAGGTGGCCCCACTCCTCTCTATAAAACCCATAATCCTTAATAAATAGTAGGTTATCAAGAATGACTGGAAGAGTAATCATCTAGCCATTTCCACAACATAAAGATGATAGATTTTGACATTTCCTAATGATCTCATCTTCTTGTGGAAGTTTAGTTTCTTATAACATATAGCACTTGCTAATTAAATTAGTTTAGGGAATATCTTCTGACAGTTTAGAAAGAAGGTTGAAAATCAAATCAGCATTTTCAAAACTGGTGTTGATTTGATACATGATAATAGCTGCTAGAACTTCATTTTATAAAGGTAATTAGTTGTCATTTAAAAAAATACTGTTTGGTGAAATATGTTTGTGAAACACTGGTATTATGATATATCTCCCTCCTGAATATTCAAAGTGAACATAAATAAAACAGTGGTTCTAAGATTTCCTACACCAAAAACATCTATTGACTTTTAACACAGCATTTTTAAAACTTATTTGAGTACGGAAAATACTTTTGAATCATTGTTTCATGGAATGGGTATTAGCAAATTTTGGCTTAAAATGATGATGAATATGCTCAACAATGGCTAACATTAATAAAAAAAAACATGAAATCAAAATTATACAATTTCTACATATAACCCAGGGAAAGGTAAAGATTCACATTATAATTTTCTAAAGTTTACAAGCATAACAAAAGGGCTCTCTCCATAAAATTGAAGAATTGGAAAGAACTATGTATGACTTGTAGAAGAAAACAGCATAAAGAAAAAAGTCAAGGTACATTTAATATAGATCTTTGCCCCTATTGGTTGTTTAAAAACACACATTTCATCTGAATACACTTTTCTAGAGATCAGTACAACATACCAAAAATAAGGAGGTAAATCGACTCTCTTAGCAGTTACAAGAGGATAAGGAGAATATATAGAATTTTATTAGATTTTTTTTAATCAACGTTGAAGATGAATTGAAAAGTATGAACAAAGACTAAAGGCCAAGAAAGAACAGAAATTATTTGGATTTTGTCAAAAGAGTGGGACAGAAAATGGAATCAGTAGTAGAAACCTGGAGAGTTAGTGAAGCTCAGGTCATGTAAAGTCTTGTTTACCATCCAGAGGTATTTGTTCTTCATTGTCAAGGCCATGGGAAGAAACTCAGGGGGTTAGTAGAAGGGCATGATCATATTGATTTGTAGAAAGATCACACTGAATTCATCAGACTTTAGTGCACAGAGGTAACCACTGAGACAGGAATTGTAGTTTGAGTGATGCTGAGGTATGGTTGAAGTGAGCAGTTGTGGGAACTGAGGAATAGGGGAACAGTCAGATTTGAGTTAGTGACTGGATGGATGATAGTACTATTGATGAAGGTAGAGTTAGGATGTGGAACAAATGTAAGGTGAGGGGGGAATATGATATCCAGTAAGGTCAGGTTCAACTTTTAGTATCTTGTAAAAAAATACAGATATGACCTGCCATCCGATATATGTGAGTATCTTGAAAGCAAGGTGAGAAATATAGGGTGCAGATACAATATTAAGATAGCTAATGCAAAAGCAGCATGTGTCTGCACAGATAAAAAGCTAGCAGAGATAGATGGTGATATTGAGAAGGAACCATCACAGAGAGGAGAACCAGAGCATAAAGATATCAAGAATAGAGGAATATTCTAGAAGGTGTATTGTGAAGCAACCTCAACAAAGGGATCAAGTACAGTCAGTTCAGCAAAGGTTAGTTGAAACTGTCAATTAGAAACTCATTGCTACTTTGTAGAAAGTATTCTGATATTGAAGTAAAGAAAAATTAAGTTGCAGGCCACGCTGAACCCACTCAGGGCTTTCCAAACAGCAGGTCCCTTTATGTTCCTCTGCTGGGTCAGCTATGATAGCTATGAAGACCCTGAGCCCCAAGGCTGAGGTGGCCTGAGCCCGAGTGGCATTGGTGATCAACATCAGCTCAGTCTGGGGGCTGCAGGATGTGCTGAGGACCCACTTGAGGCCTAAGGGCACCATGACAATGCTTGTTCCTGATACTGGAGACATCGAGCTCACTAAAGATGGAAATGTGCTGCTTCATAAGATGCAAATTCAACACCCAACAGCCTCCTTAATAGCCAAAGTAGCAACAGCTGAGGATGACAAAACTGTCAATGGTACCACTTCCAATGTTCTAATCATTGGGGAGCTCCAGAAGCAGGAAGATCTCTACATTTCTGAAGGTCTTTAGCCCAAAATGATTATAGAAGATTTGAAGCTGCAGAGGAAAAGACACTTCAATTTTTGGAACAAGTCAAAATAAGCAAAGAGATGGACCAGGAAACACTTATAGGTGTGGCCAGAACATCTCTACATACTAAAGTTCATGCTGAACTTGCTGTCTTAACAGAGGCTGTAGTGGACTCCATTTTGGCCATTAAAAAACAAGATGAACCTATTGACCTCTTCATGGTTGAGATCATGGAGATGAAACATAAATCTGAAACCGATACCAGCTTAATCAGAGGTCTTGTTTTGGACCATGGGTCACAGCATCCTGATATAAAAAAGAGAGTAGGGCTTCCCTGGTGGCGCAGTGGTTGAGAGTCCACCTGCTGATGCGGGGGACACAGCGCGGGTTCGTGCCCCAGTCCGGGAGGATCCCACATGCTGCGGAGCGGCTGGGCCCATGAGCCATGGTTGCTGAGCCTGCACGTCCGGAGCCTGTGCTCTGCAGCGGGAGAGGCCGCAGCAGTGAGAGGCCTGCATACCGCAAAAAAAAAAAGAAAAAAAGAGAGTAGAAGATGCATACGTGGGATAATTATTGTGTGAAGAAACAGCTTCTTCACTCCTGCACTGTTATTACCTCCAACCTTCTACTAGTTGATGAGATCATGAGTGCTGGAATGAAGTCTCTAAAAGGTTGAATTGAAGTTTCCCTTGTATCATGAAGACTCCCCAGAGTGATCTAAGAATATAGTTATGGAATTTTTATCCAAGCTTCAGATGATTTTGAAAGGATTTTCCCATATAAAAAAAAGGAGATAACACTAGCACTTATTCAGATTCTGAAGTTCTGAAATTATAATTACAGTATTTTTTAAATTGCACTTCAGTGTACACATATACAGAGGCCATACTTACCCAATAAACAGGACATTTTGCTTTAGCTTCAGTGATATAAAAATACATGTTAGGTAAGCATATGTTATCTACCTTGTTATTAAACACTCCTTGAAAAACAAAAATAGAAACAAAAAAAAAAGAAAAATTAACTTGCAATAAATTTAGGTATTGACCTTCCAGATTATGTACTTTCTATAGATTTTTTTTTTTTTTGATGAGCTTTCTATAGAATTAACTGAAATTTAGTTTCTAGGGTTACAAAGTCTTCCGATATAGGAAAGTTTAAAAGATAAATTTTTCATTTATCTCTTTGTTATTTTGGTGAACAAAACTGGAACTGTTAAGCAAAATTAGAAATGTTAATTTAGAAGAAAATTACCATAGAAAACTTCTTGTTCAGCCTTTTATTTACAGATTAGGAAACTGATGGATGGTTATGTGGTGGAAATGGAAAACACACCTAACAAGTTGTCTTAATTAAATAACCCTTGTTAAGTAATAATTTAATATAGTTTGAGACAGGCTATAATCTAGTATTAAAATGTATAAGAAATATGTGTTTTTAGTTCTGTTCACTGACACAAAGAGATTCGCCTCAACTCTGTAATAAAAATTGCATTTAATCATGACACTCTGTTGACATTTACCAAGATGTCATCAAATAGGTAATTGAACTTAATTTTTTTCATGCTTTAATGTCATGGTGACAGTCTCAGTTGCACAGTGTGTAATAAAAATTAGAGATTAGAACTATTTTTTTCTGAATTTTTGTTCCTTCCAACCAAATGATATCAAAACAAATTTAAAAATAGAAAAATCACTACTACTGACTTGTAATAAATCTGGGCTTTATTTTTTTGTATTGCTTTCTACTCGGAGTGAATTTTCTTTAGTGGAAACAAGAAACAATAAAAATAAAAAGAATACACAGTCTTTCCCTGGAGTACCCAAAAAGAGCAATTCACTGGTGACCACTGTAAATTGCTTTAGTAAAATAAAGGATATTGATTCATTGGCACCACACAAAGAGTGAGGACTTAACAGCCGTAAAATGCTAGGAAGAGTTAGGTGATATGATATAAGGGGAGTAAGTTCAGTAGTAAAATGGAATAAGGGAAAACACTAATATAATATTCTGTGGTGTAAAACTTCAGACCTGATGCAATATTTAAAAAGTAGCATGATTGGACTTCCCTGGTGGCTCAGTGGTTAAGAATCCTCCTGCCAATGCAGGGGACACAGGTTCGTGCCCCGGTCCGGGAAGATCCCACATGCCGCGGAGCGGCTGGGCCCGTGAGCCATGGCTGCTGAGCCTGCACGTCCGGAGCCTGTGCTCCGCAACGGGAGAGGCCACAACAGTGAGAGGCCCGCATACTGCAAAAAGAAAAAAAAAAGTAGCATGATTAAAAAATATGCACTATAGATAATATAAAGTACAACAGCAACAGTAAGCCAAAAACAAAGGGAGAAAAAGTATCCAAAATCAGGAGACCAAAAATAGAAGAGGATTACAGTTATGGGAATTGAGAATGAAGAGAGAAGCTGAGCTGAACAAGCCTGACAGCAAAAGGATGATGAGAGGTGAAAAAGTTGAGAGGCAGTGCAGAGGGAAAGCAACAAGCTAAGAAGACAGAAGGGAGGAAGCTGGTTGCAGGGTAATCAAAGAGTAGCAGCTGTATGATGACAGGAAAGATTGACAGTAAATCACACAAAAGGCGAAGGGGAAAAACCATCAGTCGGAAACACTGGTTGATGTAGGAGGGGGAAATCTTGGATTTGTTTGAAAACAAACCAATCTTTCTCCTAATAGTGGAGAGACAAACAATATCATGTGTTTCTTAAGGGTTTGCTGCACTGATACATTAAACTTGTCAAATTTCAGTAAAATGCACATTTAGAAAATATACTTATGAGCATATCTGGCATTTATTTTTGTGCATCTGGAAGATTTTGGTGTGTTTACTAAGCTCTACTAAGGAAGCTATGAGTTTCAAGGTAGTTGAATGGGGAATTTGAAATTTGTAAGCATGTAAAAATAATTAGGTACAGTATAGAATGAACACTTAATCAGTTAAATTTCCCCAAAGTAAAATAGTTTTGACAGAGCTACTAAATTAAATCTGAACCCAAGAGGTCAGTTCAATTAGATTAGTCTGCTTCTGGTTCAGACAGGGCACGAGAGAAGGTTACAGATGACACTTTCAAACCTTAAATGAGTCTGGTTCATCTGATGGAGTTGACTACTTTGTCCTGGTGCAATGCTCTGTTTTCATGGCTTGTATCACACTGTTATTTTGTTGTTTTAATTTTTTTTAACTCCGTCCCACTCCTACCTCCTTCATGTCACTCTCTCTATATATATGGAGGTATTTTCAACCCACTGTCTTTACATTCTCTGCTCTTCAAGCTCATCTACTTTTAGGAATGCAGTACTTAATCTAGGAAAATAACTCCAAACTCTGTATCACTCACTAGCTGTGAACTTCCTCTAGATTTTCCCACAGAGTAGTGGGAAATTTCACTTTTCTACTTTGCTGTCTTGGCCACAAAATAGCTTATTCTGAGCTTATTTTCCTTCACATTTTTTTTCTATTTATTCTGCATTCTATTTTTACCCCCCTTTTTTTTTTCTCCTTCTGTTAATGACACGAGTGTCATCTCAACTGCCCAGACTTGAAGCCTTGGAAAACTTTTTCTTCACCTTACCCCTCACAACTCATGGTTTATAAGCCCTTTCAATTCTCCACAGTAATGCCACATATGATTCATTCATGCATTCATTCAGCAAAATTCAAACTATTATTTTCTATGTAATTTTGATCACTACCTAGTAGCTGGAATATTGTTTCAAATGTCCCATCCACATACCTTACCCCTTGAATTTTCTAGTGATGAAAAATACAGAAGAAAATATAGCAGTTTAAGTAGTATATGTTTCTCTTGGATGACATGTGAAAGTAAGCACATTTGTTTCCTCAAGCTCAGTAAAAAGCCACTCATTTCAAAACTTTGTTTGTAGCAAATTCTGGTTAAAAATAAGTTTTTTCCGAGAGTTGTAATCCATTAAGTTTCCTGAACGTACTGAATAACACCATTTTAAAATATTCTGTCAATCATCAAATATGACCAAACACTTGGAGTCAGGACTCCATGAAATGCCCTGTATGGCAGGGCTGAGGGGTGATAACACATATGAAAGTCTATCTTACTCTCCAAAAATCCCTAAAAAGCGAGTTTTATAGCATTCTTTTAAAAATGGTTTTGCATGACCCAATGCTCATAGTCAAGTATGCTTTTGAAATATCACTTGTATTTTTTTTCGCTTTCACCTCAGTAAAGCAGAAAATAATAATAATGAAAGAAAAGCAAAATAATGCTTGCAACCTCAACACTCAGGGAAACATTTTGAGTCTGAATGGGTCATGTTTTAGATTAAACAATCTGTAATTCCTCTAACCTTTCTGTGTAAGCAGCATTTTTGAGCCTATACATTTGTCTAACTAACTCCCCCGTTCCTCCTGGAAGTCTTCCCACTCACATGTTTTGTGGATATTGAAATGGGGCACAGTAGTCTAATATGGTTCTGCCCTCCCCATCTTTGCGTTTCACCTAAAACCCCTCATTTGAACAATCATGAGAGCCCCATGATGTTTTCTTATGCTCTGGTTTTCCAATCCAGTCCTGTATTATCTCTGGATTTATCATAGTATAAAAGTAAATTTTGTTCCATTGTTATTTCGAGTACACAATAAATGAACTAAATGACTGCCTAGATGTCATTAAATTTTTTAAATATCAGGAGCACTTTCTAGATACATTCTACAATTAAGTATAACAAGTATTTACTAGAAAATGGAGACACTGAAGGATTAAATATATTGATAAATGGGCAGTAGTTTTCTCCATTAGTTTTATCTAGTCAACTTGAAAAGACTGTCTGTAATTACCTATGCTTGTTTCAATGCTCCAAAACAATTTAACTATTTTTGTCACTTCCACAATAATTTCCTGTTGACATAGCAGGTGAAAACACAAGAGTGAATTCAAAGGTCAAGAAAGATTATATTGTTAGATTATGGTTCTGGCACAAAAACAGAAATATAGATCAATGGAACAGGATAGAAAGCCCAGAGATAAACCCACGCACATATGGTCACCTTATCTTTGATAAAGGAGGCAAGAATATACAATGGAGAAAGAGAGCCTTTTCAATAAGTGGTGCTGGGGAAACTGGACACCTACATGTAAAAGAATGAAATTAGAACACTCCCTAACACTATACACAAAAATAAACTCAAAATGGATTAAAGACCTAATGTAAGGCCAGACACTATAAAACTCTTAGAGGAAAACATAGGCAGAACACTCTATGACATAAATCACAGCAAGATCCTTTTTGACCCACCTCCTAGAGAAATGGAAATAAAAACAAAAATAAACAAATGGGACCTAATGAAACTTAAAAGCATTTGCACAGCAAAGGAAACCATAAACAAGATGAAAAGACAACCCTCAGAATGGAAGAAAATATTTGCAAATGAAACACCTGAGAAACGATTAATCTCCAGAATATACAAGCAGCTCATGCAGCTCAATATCAGAAAAACCAACAACCCAATCCAAAAATGGGCAGAAGACCTAAATAGACATTTCTCCAAAGAACATATACAGATTGCCAACAAACACATGAAAGAATGCTCAACATCGCTAATCATTAGAGAAACACAAATGAAAACTACAGTGAGGTATCACCTCACACCAGTCAGAATAGCCATCATCAAAAAATCTACAAACAACCAATGCTGGAGAGGGTGTGGAGAAAAGGGAACCCTCTTGCACTGTTGGTGGGAATGTAAATTGATACAGCCACTATGGAGAACAGTATGGAGGTTCCTTAAAAAACTAAAAATAGAGCTACCATATGACCCAGCAATCCCACTCCTGGGCATATACCCTGAGAAAACCATAATTCAAAAAGAGTCATGTACCACAATGTTCATTGCAGCTCTTTTTACAATAGCCAGGACATGGAAGCAACCTAAGTGTCCATCAACAGATGAATGGATACAGAAGATGTGGCACATATAAACAATGGAATATTAGTCGTCCATAAAAAGAAATGAAATTGAGTTATTTGCAGTGAGGTGGCTGGATCTAGAGACTGTCATACAGAGTGAAGTAAGTCAGAAAGAGAAAAAAAATACTGTATGCTAACACATATATATGGAATCTAAAAAAAAAATTTTAAGTGGTTTCGAAGAACCTAGGGGCAGGACAGGAATAAAGACGCAGACGTAGAGAATGGACTTGAGGACATGGGGAGGGGGAAGGGTAAGCTGGGATGAAGTGAGACAGTGGCATGGACTTATATATACTACCAAATGTAAAATAGATAGCTAGTGGGAAGCAGCTGCATTGCACAGGGACATCAGCTCGGTGCTTTGTGACCACCTAGATGGGTGGGATAGGGAGGGTGGGAGGGAAATGTAAGAGGGAGCAGATATGGGGATATATGTATATGTATAGCTGATTCACTTTTACAAAGCAGAAACTAACACACCATGGTAAAGCAATTATACTCCAATAAAGATGTTTTTTAAAAATGATTATAGGGCTTCCCTGGTGGCGCAGTGTTTGAGAATCCGCCTGCCGATGCAGGGGACATGGGTTCGTGCCCCGGTCTGGGAAGATCCCACATGCCGCGGAGCGGCTGGGCCCGTGAGCCATGGCCGCTGAGCCTGCGCATCCGGAGCCTGTGCTCCGCAACGGGAGAGGCCACAACAGTGAGAGGCCCGCGTACAGAAAAAAAAATAATAATAAAAAATAAAATGATTATACTGTTAGTATAATCCAGTTCTCTTCTGTCACCAAATATTTATCAGTGTCTCTGATTTATAAGATCTCTTAAGTTTTTCATGTAGCAAGTTTAGTTTCTTCCTTCCTTCTTTTCTTTCTTTCTTTCTCTCTTCTCTGTCTCTCTCAGTCCGTCTTTGTCTCTCTCTCATCACATGCAAACACACCCACACACACACACACAACCAACCCCATCCCAGAGAGGAATCACCTTTTATTTGTCTGACCAGATTGGTGCCTGTTGTAACAAACGTTAAATTTTTGAATTAGACTCATGGGATTCAGTTAACATACCCCAAACCAAAACTTACTAATAATCCCAAGTGCAGGCAACGACTATGCACATTCTTTTACTGGAGAAGTCTGGGACCTACAAATACAACTTCTGACTAAGAAAAAAAAGATGTCCTTTTGTCTCTCACTTTAGGACAAATTTTGGTTCTAAAATTAACATGCAGGATGGTCAATTCAGAAGGAAACATTACTCATGCAGAGGAAACCATTTCAATTATTATCTCCTTCTCATACCTCAATAATTACGCAGGTTAATTTGTATTTTCTGGCTAGCCATGGCCCCATTAATTCATAAATTCCATATTTATTTATAATAGTCAGTGACATAAGAGCAAATAAATCCTTTGGGTAATAATATATATAATAATAGAAAATACCAAGAAAGTTATGCAGATCCAGTACCTTTTACCAGCACAGCATTATGCAAAAGAGAATCCAAACGTGAATCAGAAAGCACATAGGAGGGGCATACTCACTCCCACTTCTCACAGTGGTCTTACAGTGGTCTCACTCCACATGGTCTTAAGCATGGCTGCTTCTCACTTATAAGTTAACTCTCTGAATTCTGAAGTCAAATCCACTTGAGACCTCTTAAAAAAAGAGAAATTGTCACTTTTCCAAATCTATTCCTCAAACTTGTGCTCAGAATATTAATTGACCTCTTTTTGTATTGAAAAGAGCATGCTTTGCTTTCATCACTCCCCTTGGCCTAAGAGCTCACTCAAGCCTCACTTATTTTAAAATGACCATCCCTTAAAACTGAGAGTAAAACAAACAGCTAAGAGCAGGGGTAAAGGCAGTAAAGTCAACTAATTAATGTTCAGCATTAGTAATTCTTCCACAGGTGTTTAATGGATATCCACTATTCAGTATTTAAGAAAGCACAGACTATTTCTATTTAAAATAGTAAAAGGAATGAATTCTTAGCAATTTAAAATACAATTAAAGCAGAATATATTTATGTCTAAAACTTCACTCCTTACCTAATCATAAAATTTTAGTGCTTGGAAAGAACACTAGTTAATTTCTTCTTTCAGTAGCAAAGAAACTGAGGCCCATAATGGAAAACCAAATTGCTCAATTCATGATTTATGCTCAATTCATGCTTGTATTATAAGCCATGTCTTCTTCTCAATGATTAATACGTTTTTATTGAATGCTTATTATGTTTCAGGCAATAGGTAGCAGAGTAAAATGCTCACAGCAAAGCCATCCTAATGACTCCTTTCCCTCTATTGAAAGAAACGGCCTGCCCTAGATACTGCAAAACACTTTGGTTCAGTCCTCACTTTCTATTTTCTACTCTTCCCAGTCTCATTTTTCAAATTGAAACTGCTTTATTATTGCTCTTCCTCTCTAACTTTTTTTTTTACTGTTGTGGCCTCTCCCGCTGCGGAGCACAGGCTCCAGACGCGCAGGCTCAGCAGCCATGGTTCACGGGCCCAGCCACTCCGTGGCATGTGGGATCTTCCCGGACCGGGGCACGAACCCGCGTCCCCTGCATCGGCAGGCGGACTCTCAACCACTGCGCCACCAGGGAAGCCCCCTCTCTAGCATTTTAATGGCATATACATATGCCATTAAAATATTTATATATAAATATAAATAATACATTTATAAATAGAAAAATGTTTTATGTATAAAGTGGATAAGTTTAGGTTAATGCTGTATTTGTCTCATAAAAGTCAAAATTTTTAAAGCATGTGTTTTTCTTAAAAAAACATTTAGGCATATTATGCCTTATAATTTTGTTAAAATTGCGTTTTAGTATGAATGCTCAATAAGTAATATTTGTAATTTTAATAGCTTAAGTGTATAAGGAATATATTGAATTAAATTATCTCATTTAAGCCTCTTATTATAAATCTCCATAGGTTTTAATAATTTATAAAATAAGCACCTTTTGGCCAGAGTGTTTTCTCACTTTGTACATGTTTGATGTTAAATACAGAATAGGGATTCTAGCTTATTCTTTTATTTAAGATTACTAAGAGCTTATAACCAATTAACATTCACTTATGTTGCATGTCTCAATAAATCTATATATTTTCAATATGATGAACTGATACTGTGAAGATATCCTCAAAAAGATCAAGAACAGAGAACAGTTTATCACTAAACTGTCCATCTAAGGATAAAATCTTGGCTTTCTTCCCTGTAGCACTAGTCTGCTCTAGTTAATTTAGTTGGCTTGTATCAAATGACTTGAAGGCTGACCTAATCTCTAAATATTGCTCTGTAATCTCTAAATATTGCTCTGTGAAATGTTCTGTACTTTGTGTCTTCTATTTACTTTTGTGGAGTCGATATTTCTTTACTCACCTGCAAACCTAGTTTTGTATTCCCTTGTTACTTTCCTTAGCGGAGCTAACACTATATTATTATTATTTTTTAAACTGTAATAGTTGACTGCTGCCCTGCAGCCCCTAACCACCTCAATTCCCCTTGGTTTTCAAATGAAAAGGCTGGAAATGCACATAACTTCAACTTTCACAAATTCATTGAACCTGAAAAGCTAAGAAAACTTTGTTAAATTCTGGAGCCACACATAAGAAAAAGTCTAAAGCAGTTAACAAAGAATTAACAGTCTCACTGCATGAAGAAAAGAAATCAAAGTGGAAGAACAAAAAGGATACCTAAAATAGAATGGAAAGTGGATAATAAATGTGTTTTATGTGTATTAATTAAAATAGAGTTCTAATCTCTAGCTTTCAAGTATCTACCTATGCACTTATAAATAAGAATGCTTACTTTTTTAAAAAATTATTTTAAACTATGGAATGTGTTAGACCAAGCTCTCCATTTCCAATATTTTTCTACTTTTTAAATATTATTACCATTATTTTGGAGTTGATAATTTATTTCCAAATAATTCAAATACTTTATTTACTTTTTGAAAATTTCATGAATAAGTGGGACTTTAGAAACTGTTTGAATGAGAAAGGAATACAGCATAGTAATTTTTTCTTCAGGACAATATTTAAACTTAGATGACTGGAAGATGCACTATGAAGTGAATCCTAAATAAAGCACAAACGTTTGAAATTGGTTGAAGGCCAAGGAAATACTTTATTTAGAATCCTCTTTACATTATATGCAATTATTTTTTTAAATGTGTTGCATTTTATCTTGTATACTACGACTTTGTGTCAACTCTAAACCCTAAGCTCTTTGAGTAGAGGATTAATAGCTTAGTTTCTATTTCTTGTTCTGCAGCATTTAGCACGGTGCTTTATTAATATTACTATGGTGAATGGGATCAGAAAATAAAGGGAAATAGAAAAAAAGGGAGGAAAAGAGAAAATTATGTTAGTTAGATAATTATATGAAAGTATAGTGAAAGAGAGGTTGGCAATGATACATAAATTAGGACAGAAACAATAGAAATATTTGAGATGGTCAGGAGGACAATGTAAGCAAGTATCTAATTTCTGGGGAAGCATATTTCTAGTGTCTCTTTAAGAGACACAAGAAACATATATTCTGTTTAGAAACCAAGAGGAAGTATATCTACATGGCAGTATATATGTTTGTCACTGCATATCATAGCCTGGATATTCAAATTGTAGGTAATAACTGGCTTAAAATTGTAAGGTTTTCTTTCAGTTCCATCGTGGAAACACAATTAGTGACTAAAGATAAGCTACCTTGCACTTTTATAATGTGGACTTAATCAACATTGAAATAATAAGCATAAGACTGTGTTTTTAATAAGTAAACCAGTCACTTTTTTATTGAAAAACAGCTACTTAAAAAGAAGCAACTTAAAGTATTTTCTTTTCACTTTGAAAATTAAGTGGACACACACACACACACAACAGCAAAGGAAGGATATTACATAGAACTATATAATGTGAGAATATGTTCCTATTAGTGTGTATGAATAAGTTGTCTTTTCCAACATTATATACAATAACAGTCAAATATCTGTTATGGGGAAGAAAATAAATTTTTTAAATGGGAAGTCATAGATTAATACAACAACAATACAACTGCATTTGCTTCATAAAAGTTAGGACTTTAAAAAGTTATGCTAAATAAGTAATGTACAGTATTTTAATGATTTAAGTGTGTAAGGAGTGTGTGATGAGCTGAGTTAGAACTCACCTGAGCCTTTTTCTGTACATCTCCATATGTTTTTATTTTTAAAAATTTATAGAAAGAGCAAGCACCCTTTTGCCTAGGGTGTTTTCTCACCATATCATTTTACTATTTTATCTATAGAATGGAGATTCTAGTTTATTTTATTTATAATTACTAGGTACTTAAAACAAATAGTCTTTTATTCATGTTAGCTTTCTCAGTACATCTATATACTTCAATAATATGACATAGTACTAAGAAGCTATTCTCGAGAAGATAAAAAAGAGAAGAGTGTTTTATCACTAAATTATCCATCTATAGTATAACATCCTGAGCTCTTCACCGCAAAAAAAGATGGTCAGTGAAATCAAACAATTCTCTCATGCCAAAAGTTAATGGTGAAAGATTACATTATAGGACATTAAAAACCTTTTATTAATAGACTTTATTTTTTAGAGAAGTGTTAGGGTTACAGAAAAATTGTGCAGAAAGTACAGGTTTCTTTACGCCCCTCACCTCATTCCTTTCACTCAGGCCTTTTCATTGTCCACACTTATATGCCAAAAGCTCCCATATTTGGAAAAAATTCCCATAATAGGCAATTATCACTAAAAGCAATCTGGGGACTTCCCTGGGGCGCACTGGTTAAGAATCCGCCTGCTAATGCAGGGGACACGGGTTCGAGCCCTGGTCCGGGAAGATCCCACATGCCGCGGAGCAACTAAGCCTATGCACCACAACTACTGAGCCTGAGCTCTAGAGCCCAAGAGCCACAACTACTGAGCCCACATACCACAACTACTGAAGCCCGTGTGCCTAGAGTCCGTGCTCTGCCAACAAGATAAGCCACCACAATGAGAAGCCTGCACAGCAACAAAGAGTAGCCCCCACTCGCTGCAACTAGAGAAAGCAGCAACGAAGACCCAACGCAGCCAAAAACAAATTAATTAGAAAAAAATAAAAATAAAAGTAATCTGTTAACAGTTCACAGGTCTTCATTTTCATTACAATAATTCCAACATAACCTTGTCAAGGAAAACTAATTGTTTTACATAATTTATATATTTCCTAAGAACAAGATATTTATATGCATAAAGAATCATTGCTGAAAGAAAAACATTGTATTTTATTCAGGAGGACACCTTTGAATCATGTTTATGCATTTTAATTTCCGCATGAAAGTGTCATTTTTTAATAACCTAGGTAAGCCTAACTTTTTGTGACTCACTACAGTATTTCATTTTTGAGTATAAGGGACTTAAATTAACCAAATGACATAGAAGTGTTTATCTATAATGTGAATAGAAGGTGAAAGTAGTTTTACAAACTTTTTTTTTTCTTTTTTTTTTTTATTCGGTACACGGGCCTCTCACTGCTGTGGCCTCTCCCGTTGCGGAGTACAGGCTCCGGACGCGCAGGCTCAGCGGCCATGGCTCACGGGCCCAGCCGCTCCACGGCACGTGTGATCTTCCCGGATCGGGACACGAACCCGTGTCCCCTGCATCGGCAGGCGGACTCTCAACCACTGCGCCACCAGGGAAGCCCTACAAACATTATTAACTCCTCCAACACGTATCAAGATAAGGATAGGAATAAAACTACAGCATGCATTAAGTCCTAGAATATAGTGTAGGATGGTATAATATTGTGTTAGGACAAGTGTATCTATCTCCTCCTTCCTCTAAGAAGTAATATGTGACCTTGGGCAAGTCTCTTAACTCTCAGATCCTCCATTCCTTTCCCTGTGAAACAAAAAGTTTAGCATGGATAATTTCAAAGTCTATTGAGTCTTAAAAATCTGCCCACATTTACAAGTCCACGCTTATGGCAAGAACACTTTGTATCAAAATAAAATAAGCTAGCACATTAAAAAAAAAAGTATTTTAGGAACATATTTCGGAGCAATCATTTTATAGATGAAGTCAGTTAATGTTAATTTTATGCTCTGAAGAAAATTCCAGTATTAATGGTCAACTACTGAAAAGTGACCTGGGATGCTCTATGTTAATACTGGTGGAAAATTTCTTGGCTTTCCTTTATGTGCAATGACTTTTACTGAGAGAAACAATATAACAATTATATCTATAAAGTTATGAAAAAGGACAAGTTTTCTTTCTCTTTCTTTTACTACATAGGATTTTATGGAACTTTACTTCACAAAAGATAATCAGTGCCCCATGGAATTAGCAGCATTCAATTTGCCTATTAATTCTCCTAATATCTTTGTGCTCTGATTGTTTTAGTAGCTTTCATTTGGTCTCATTTTTAAATGTCTTTTTTGTATAACCTTATTTTATGAGAAAGAAAAGCAGTAGCCAGATATTTTTTTTAGACCCATCTGTAATTAGTTTGACCTGTGATAGTTAAAAGCTGCTAAAATACCCCCCAATATTCAAATCTTTTTATAAATTAATCTACCACGATCATCACAGATTCATAAATTATATTATTTTTCTTCTTTAATGTTTAAAATTAATTTGTAAAGATTTTTGAAATGTTACAAAAATGATATAATTCATTATATTTTTACCTACCTTGTTCTTGCTCCAGAAAATATGAAAATGATTTAACTCATTATTAATATTACATTAAATGAATTAGCTCTTAAAATTGTATTATATTTTAGCAAGATGCTTGCAGGCTGTTACACTATTTAAGCAAACACTCTTTCTTCTCTGAAAGTTTTTCATGCTTTCTCATCCAAAATTCATGGGATTTTACTGGACTCTATGAATATTACTGTTGTTCTATATAAAGAGATTGGAACCTAACTGGTAAACAGCAGTATTACATATGACTCTTTCAAGTTCACACTAAATGGCAGATTTTTCTGAGTGACTAAAATACCTCATGTTTTAAAAAGGGCAACATTGGATACTGTATTTATGTTTTTAGGATTCATGGGCAGTAACCCATGCTCATGGATTCCAAAAGGGCGTATATTATACCTTATGACTACTCAGGCTGCTCAGAAAATTTTATTCATCCTTTACAAAAGATACTTATGGTTTTCTTCATGTGTTCAAGCTCTGTATATATTTTAAGAGGATTTTCTTAAAGTATATATACGTAGTTGTTTTTAATTCTAAGAAATGATAATACAGATGCTACAGTCACATAAGTAAACATGACATACACTTTAGGAAATGAGGATTTTTCATTTTACATTTTATATTATCAAAAAAATGAAAAACCATTTTCTCATTATCTGTTACATGAATCAGAAACAAAAGGAGTTATCAAAGTATAACAGAGTCTACTAATTAGCTGGGCATAGAAATGTCTATTGTAAATAAGTCTATGTTTTCTATATAACATACAATAGTCCAACTTGTAGGGTAAGCAAGCCAGAAATAAAAGCCTGAGTGATATATATTGACAAACAAAAGCAGAGAAGGCTATCTCAAGTCCTAGCTATGTTTCTAGTAGCATTTTGCATGTTTTTCATGTACAATTGTGGATGATTTGTGAACTTAACTCAGAATCTTTGCACTTGTCTTCTTGGAGCATCCTTCCTCCAGTTATCTGAATGGCTCTATCCCTCCTTTCACTCATTTGGGTTCTGGTCAAATGACACCAGACATATTTATTGATTCTCTTTCTAAAATAATATTCTCTTCCATATTACACTCTATTGTAATCATCCTGCCTTATCTTTTTTTTTTGAATAAATGTTTTATTTTGAATTAATTCTAGACCTACAGAAAAGTTGCAAAGGTAGTACAGCAAGTTCCTGTATAAACATCACCCAGTTTCAGCTTCCACTGATGTTATTGCCTTGTATTACAATGGTACATTTGTCAAACTAAACCAAAACCAAAACCAAACCAAACCCTGATGTTAGTATGTACTATTATCAAAATGTAAAACTGTTCGAATTTCACCAGTTTTTCCGTCAGTATTCTTTTTGTCCTCTAGGAACCAGTCCAGGGCACCACACTGCATTTAGTTGTCAAGTCTCCGTTGCTTCCTCTGGTCTGTGAAAAGATTTCAGTCTTTCCTTATTTTTCATGACCTTAACAGTTTTGAGGAGTGCTAGTCAGGTACTTAGTCCCTCAGTTTGGGTTTTTGTAGTTTTCTCATGATTAGACTGGAGTTATTATTACTATTATTTTGAAAAAAAAACAAACTTTTAAAATTTCTGAAAAAGCTATCATAATATATACTTATTTTATATCTTTATATCATAGAATTTCTTCTTCTAGGAAGAAACTTCTAATTTCTCTCTCTCTCTGTCCTTTCTCTCTCTCAATCTGTCTCGATTTCTACCCCTTTCTCCTTATATCCCTTTGTCCCTCTTTCCTTCTTCATCTGTTTTTCTTTCATTTATTTCTATATATTTTAATTGCTTATATGTACATAATCTGCTTTCCCACTCATGTTATTATAAATGCATTATAATTATATTTTTAAGCACCTTATTTGGAAGGCTGTTTGCATCCTGCTACACATACAACAGTGAACAAATAGTATATCTGACTACATGAGGGTTAAATCCATGAAAGAGGACATAAATATCAAATAATTAGGTAAATAGAGAATGTTGGATGGTGGTAAGGGTGTTTAGAGAAAACATAAAAACAAGGATGGGTGAAATGCTAATTTAAATAAGATGGTTGGTGAAGAATTTATAAAATGATTTTGGGAGGGAGGGAACAGAATGAATAGAGGGAATATTGCATGCGAATCCATGAGGAAGTCCAAGTAGAAGGAAGAGTACTTTCAGCTGCCCTTGAATGGAGAAATGCTTTGTGTGTTTAAAGACCATCGAAGAGAATAATGTGGCTAGACAGGAATGACTGGGTGAATAGTCAAAGTTGAGATCAGAGAGGTGATTCAAGTGCAAATCATGTAAGTTCTTGTAGGCTAGTTTATGGACTTTTACTGTGAGTGAGATGGGATGCTGTTAGAAGATTTTGTTATTATGTGACTTAGATTATTTTAATTGCCACTTGGAAAATCCTAGACTTTGCTTGAGTGAACAGCAAGAGAAAATCAGAAAGAGAAGCTAAGAGTTATTACAATAATCCAGCTGAGAAACACTTGTGGATTGTACAAGTGTATTAGTAATAGAAATGATTAGTGGTCAGATTCTGGATAAATTGTTAAGTTAGATCCAACAGCATGTATGATGGAATGGTGCTAGAGATGAATCAAAAGATGCTCTCAAAACTTTGGGCCTAAAGTAATATAATAATTACCTTACCATTTATTGAGAAGGGGAAGAGTTCAGAAGAGGAGGGGGTGCTTTAGAAGAGTGAAGATAAGTATCAAGATTTTGATTTGGGACATTTTCAATTTGTGGTACTTGCTAGACATTAACTGACAAAGTCATTTAGGAAGCTGGTTATGAGTCTAGAGTTCAGATAAGATGTTCTTTCTGAGGGTATAAATTTGAGATTTATCAGAATATAAATAAAATTTAAAGTGTGCACTCTCAATAGGGACGATATCCCCATCAAGGAGGTGAAAATTGATTCTTAGAGTGTGGAAAAATCTTTGACGTTACAGTGTTCTGTGGCCCTCCATAGTTCAAACCTATATGAAAAATTCATATTCTCAATATTTGATTTCTCTCATTAGAGATAATGTAAATTCAATTTAATTTTTCTCCTTAGGGAGATACTAATGGAAACAAATGTTTTAGAAACACTGATTTAAATTTATAAAATGTGATCTGATTATGTAAAACATGAGTTCAGATAAAGAATAGAAAATTCTAAAGAATGATCCCTGGGGCACCAAAAATTATAGAAGTTCAAGAAATAATAAAGAACCAGTAAATGAAATGAAGAAGGATTGGCCAGGGAGGTAGCAAGAAAACAAAGTTCTGTCCTATATATCAGGTGAAAATGTTTTTCAAGAAAGAAGGAAAAATAGAGAAAATATGTTGAGGAAAACCTTATCAAGAGTTCTTGTGAGTATTTTATTGGGAAGGAAAAGAAGAAAAAGCACATTAAATGGAGGCACATTAATTTGTTTAAAAGGCACATTAATTTGTTTGTTTTTTGGTAAATAATGAGATATTACTGTGTACTTGTATGCTTATGATAATAATGCAGTAGAGAGAATAAACTGATATGAACAAAAGAGAAGCCAATATCTGGATTAATATATTGGAGTAATTAAGTAAGCATTGATTCTAATGAGTATGAAGGTTTGGCATTAGCTCTGGGCACAATTACAATATCCTTAATTACAGGCGAGATAAAAACAGTGCAGCCACAGAGGAAGATATATTGATATGTGGCAGTGATAGCCTTTGGAACACTTTTCTCATTGCTTTTATATTCTCTACAAAATAAAAACAAAGTCATTAAGTGTTAGTGAAGTGGACAGGGTGTGCTGGAGTTTTGAAGAGAGATGGAAAGGCATGCAATAAACTTCAAGGAGAATAGAAAACTTAACCAGGAAAATATAATATGATTTCAGGTAGTTTTGGTGTCCTATTTGAGATTGAGGATCATTAACTAAAGTGAGCTAACTTACTATGGTTTTATGTTTTCCTCTAGCCACAGTTATCTGCTTAAGCAGAGGCTGAGAATACGTGGAATTTTGTATTTGTTTTTCTTTTCAGAGGAAGAAGAAAATGGGGTGAGGGTTATGCAAGGAAGTGATTGTAATGATGAACAAAGGAATCTAGAATGCATAAAGAAGAAATGAAAACATGAAGGAACGGGCTGGGAAAAATTGGGAAGATCAGTGGATGGCATTGAGAACCACAGGAACTGAGAAATTATTTGAAGTCAATTGTGGTGTTGACATGGAAAAATAGAAGGTAATAGTTAGAAATTAGGATATTTGAAAGTTAAATTTTGAGAAAGTATTAGATATTGGTAATGTCAAATTCTAGAACATTATCATTTGTATCAGGGGCCCAGGTGAGGTGGAAGACATATTCATAGTAGGGGGAAGTTCGGGGCTCTAAGAACAATCAATATCAAAAGACTATGTGCTTAGTTATTAAAACACCAAGAACCATGACAGAGTAGTGTTGTTAATAGTAAAACCTTAAAATAATGAGAGTAATAGTGTAAAAGTCTGTAAACTGCAGAAAGGAGTGATAGTGTATAACATCATATGATGTGATAACATGAATCTTAACATTGGGACTTTTAAGGAGAAGGTTTTATAATGTCCTATAGACAGTAATGTGTTTCATATCATTCTCTGCTAAATTTGTTGCATCTAGCATAGTTACTGAAATTTAGTAAGATCTCGTCAAACATTTGTTAAATGAATGAAACTGTTAATGCATCTGTAAGATGAAAGGAATTGATAGTAATTCTTAAAAATAATTCCCAATTCTAAAATTTTAACATTTACACATGTTATTCAATATGTGCTGTACTTAGGGATAGTTATAATGAAAACGATACTTAACAATTTGTACCACATCTAGCTTTACCTCACCCAGTCCAATTATTCCTTTAATTAAGTCCTATGCCATTATCTCTATTTCAGTAAGTACCGGGCTCAGCAGTAAGTCATTTATAGTGCTGTTTTTGGACTGCTCTAAAGCTACAATGTATAGATTTTTAAGTCTTTGAATACCAATCTTGGAGGTAGGGTTCTAATATCTCTTACAGGTCTTACATGCTTTCTTATTCTAATTTTCACCAAATTCAAATTCTACTAATAGCCTACCACATGTTTGCCCAATGGACACTCAGAATCTCAGAGTTAGCTTCAAAAAGTTTAAAATGTATGTCCCTATATTCTGCTCATTTTTGATTTCAACTAATTTTGATCTACATCTGTTGAAGTCTTTGTTTTTGTAATCATATCTCTTCTTGCTGATCTCCTGATTCAAAAGCTTAGCGTGCATTAATAATTCTATGTAAAACCCTGACTTTATCAACATTCCAACCTGACTTACTTATTCCTCTGTATACTCTGACTGCTTAGACCCTGATCATGAAAATTTTAAAGATTTCTTTAGAGAACTTTTTTTTTGTGGGACACAGAAAGAAAATGTGTTTTGTGTTTCAGCAAGTGACCAAGTAAATGTACAGTCTTTTAACACGCCACATACCAACAGTATGTGGTGGCATGTATAAATGACACAAAGAAGTCAATCTAGGTTTCAGAATTGACAAAAGTATTCCATGAGGAAAAATGTAAATACTAGCTCTGTTTAACAATATATAGGTATCAGAGGAAGATCTCCATGACACCAAAGTTTCAAGCTGCAAAAAAAAAGTTAATATGTAGTTTAGTCATCTGGTTTACCCGGCAAGGAAACTGAAGCTCGAGGTAGCATGTATTAGAGGTAAGAGATTCATCCCCCACTCCTGAGTGTAAGAGCGATGTACATTAGCTTTGAAGTCCTGTTCTCTTTTCATATTCTCATTAATTTTTCTCCTGGATGAATCAAAAATCAGCTGGGCATGATCATTTCAATCTCTTCCTCTCTTTTCCCTCAGAATCTGACTCTCCACTGGAAGCATATTTTCTGGTCTGTGTGTATGTGGGAGTTTTACAGTGTATTTAATTGCTAAACCCAAAAGTCCCTTCTAGTACATTTTAAAATGATTTTCTGGCATAGTCGTAACTTTCTTCTAGCTGCTTTCTTAAAGTTGGTTTCTCCTCTTCTTCTTTTCTCTTTAGCATCATTTACATAATTTTGGTCTGTATTCACCCTGTTTTCCCTGAAATGTCCATGTTCCCTAAAAAGTCATTATATGTAGTGGTTAGAAATATAATCTCTGTATTTATGAGCTGTGAGAAATTGAGCCAATGACTTATTTTTGTTGTTGTTGTATTTCCACATGTGTAAAATGAGCCTAGAAAATGCAAACGTACTTCAGTGACATTTATTGGTCATCATTCTGCCTCAAGGAGAGCATAGTTCCTCCACAGCTTCTAAAACACTGGCAAATGGACAATCTCAGGACCTTTCTAATATTTTCTTTATCCTACCCCAAGGATGGAGATATACTATTTACACTATCCTAGGAAACTGAACCATATGAATAACCTTATTTTTGCAATGGAGTACTTATTCCACAAAAGGTTCTAATGTTATGACCAAAGGAGAAAATGAATCTGCTTTCCCACACTTCATGGAAAACAGACTGTTTTTTTTTTTTTTTTTTTTTTTTTTTGCGGTACGTGGGCCTCTCACTGCTGTGGCCTCTCCCGTTGTGGAGCACAGGTTCCGGACGCGCAGACTCAGCGGCCATGGCTCACGGGCCCAGCCGCTCTGCAGCACGTGGGATCTTTCCCGGACCTGGGCACGAACCCGTGTCCCCTGCATCGGCAGGCGGACTCCCAACCACTGCGCCACACACTGGTATATTTTTAAAAATTACTGTGCAGAAATATTTTTAGTGTTAATGAGGTACAAAAATCGCAAATTAAAAAATTGCTTTGTTCGCTGATAAGAGGAATTATTCATATGTATGTCACAATGGCAAAGCTTTTTTCTAATTTGTTCACTTACTTTGTCACATACAGTACATCTGAGGAAGCATTAAACTCTAGGAAATGATGTGACTCCATGGTACATATGTGGCTTTTAGAATGAGAAAACAAGAGCTTTGACATGGACATAGTGTATCTTTGTAGAACACCTATTCCCTCACCTTTCCATATGGAAATAGTAATATTTAAACATTGAGTTTCCCCAGAGAGTATCTCTTTCTGGGACCAAGAGGAAAAATAAACATTACCCTTTCTTTGTTAAGAATAATGTTGATATGAGAGAACTCCATGAGTGGAAAATAGGCATTTTTACATAAAAATGGCAGAATTATTTGTTGTTTGTTTTAAACTATAGTCTTTTTTGTCTTTTTTATTCTTTAACTAGAGTTATGATTTTCTCATTTTGAAACCAGTCCAATCAATTTTACTGTTCTTTTTATTAATAAAATTAAATATCAGTTTTGACAGGAACATTATTTTCTTTCTTTAGAGATAAACTTCAAGATACTTTTTGGAAATTTATGTATGTAAAACATGAATTTTTGGCACTTTAAATACTTGCTAATCACACTAGTATGAACATAATATTAGTAGCTTAAAATACAATTTAGAGATAACTCCTTTCTAGCATTTGCTTTTTGAAAATAAAAATCTCAATACCTACCCAAAATAATTAGAGCCATCTAATGGTGTCTGGAAGAAATACATCAAACTAATGAGCAGCTAAGAGACATGAAAATAACTCTTTAGATCTAGACTTTCAATGGCTGTCTGAAATACTTCAAAGACTAGGAGCATTAATTTTTTGAATAAGTCCTTGAAATAAATGTCTTGAATATTTTGTTCTTTACAGCCGAAAATCAAATCAAAGCAATTTCAATTGAAATATTTATTGTAAAAACAAATCATCATGAATGATTTCACAAAGTGAGCACCGTTATACTCCCTTTTCTTGGTGACTTGCTGGATGAATATATTGTAGGTGGAACAGAGACTTGGTGACTTCCCTAACCTTGATTTTTGGCACTATTTATACGTAAATGTAAATGAATAAGAAAAATAGTTCATAATACTTATTTATAATTTTCAAACATATTTTAATGTTTCAAATTTCTATGCATAAGCACTTGTCTAATATGCATGGTGTTCCATAAATCTAATTGGTAAAATTTGCTCTTCTTTTCCATTTTTTCCTTAGGAATAATGTTATATTCAGGACTTATGTTGATAGTTTGTACCAGAGAAGCCCTTGGCTTCAATGGCTGTCTGAAATACTTCAATGGAGTTCCCATTATGGACAATAATGGGAATTATTGTCATTCTTATTTAACATATATCAATACAATAACTATAGAAGAAAAATAAAGAGAAAACAATTATGGCTAACAGTTTTAAAGGAATTGCTATGTTCCAGGAAGTATTTTACATGCATTAAAACAAAACAATCCTATTACATAGCTTCTGTGAGTATTTCCAATTTTCAGTGAGAAAACTGAGATATAGTATGATAAAGTAACTTGGCAAACACATTCAGTCAGTAAATAGTGAAAGTCTGGTTTGTTCCTAAGTAATCTAGATCTGTGCTGACACTTTACGTAATTATGCAGTGCTATCTTGTATTTGGTGTGCTTTAAGAGAAATTTAGAGTTCTCATTTGGGAAACCTAAAGACAATATTTCTTGTCATTCCTAGAATCTACTTCTGTTATTTCCACTTTAAATATCATGGGATATAGATCTACATTGTCCTGTAGAACTTTCTGCAATGATGCAAATGTTCTACAATCTGTACTCTCCAATATGGTGGTTACTAGCCACATGTGGCTACTGATCTGTGAAAATGTAACTAGTGCATCTGAGAAACTAAATTTAAAATTTTGTTTAACTTTAAGCTTAAATTTAAATAGCAACATGTTGCCAGAGGCTATCGAGTTGGAGAGTGGCTTTGTGGTATAGACAGATTTATCCAAGAGGTTACTTATAGCATAAACAGTGTCTAGGCTAATTTGCCTTGATATTCATGCTCCTGGTCCTACTGACAAATTGGGTCTTGTTCCAGGAATTCTAACTCGATTATAGTTCTGATCTTTCCTTAATTCCTTTATTCACAATCCTGAGAATGATGACATTAATGTATTGAAGAAGGTGAAGATCAAGGACAGTAATTATGGACTAAAGACAGGGGTGGGTCAAAAAAGGGACAGTAAGATGGCCTCTCCTAAAATTTGAGGATTGGGGAATATAAGTGCTAGGTTCTTCTACCAATGTAACTGCACAGATGGTTCTTTTCTTCCATCTCCCCAGTGAAGGTTTTAACCACTTTCCTTTTCAGTGCTTGTGGATACTGCTTTAAATCAGGTTCTCTATAGAGTAGAATTAGTCTCATTAACTTGAACCAATTCTTCCTTTGGTTGGAGTTGACATATCTTTCTGAAGTGTCTTAATGCAGTTGCTATTAAGGAAAGGGAAACTAACTGAAGGAAAAAGAATGCTTTCTTGTATATCATCTTTTACTGTTTTTATTTTCACATAGGAAGTACCACCTTTGTTTATGTATACTACTTATTACTTTTTGGATACACACAATCTGAGGAAATCTGTATTTCATGGGAAAACCAACTTCAAGTTGTAGCAGAGGCTAAAGCAGAGGGCATGTGAGGATGATTGGAATATATATATATATATATATATATATATATATATATATATATATATATATATATATATATATAAACACACTTGAAAAGGATGCCAGTGATAATAGCAGTGAATGAAAAGAAAGAAAAGAGGTAAAATAAGTATTATCCTGACCTTAACTACTCTGCTCCTCATAGTTTAAGGTAAGAAACAGGCATCTACTTTGCAGGAAGGGACCAGATTTTAAGGCAACAGATATTTATTAGAAGAGAAGTAAATAGGAGAATATGAATTAGAGGTGTTTCAGCAGTTACCTGCCATCTTGAGATGGCTCCCACTCAGAGATTTTATTTTATTTTTTTGCGGTTACGCGGGCCTCTCACTGTTGTGGCCCCTCCCGTTGTGGAGCACAGGCTCCGGACGCTCAGGCTCAGTGGCCATGGCTCACGGGCACAGCCGCTCCGCGGCATGTGGGATCTTCCCAGACCGGGGCACGAACCCGTGTTCCCTGCATCGGCAGGCGGACTCTCAACCACTGCGCCACCAGGGAAGCCTTAACTCAGAGATTTTTAAACATAGTATTTATATCAGAAAGTTCGTTTAGTAGCGTCTGCAATCTTTAGCTCCTAAATGAAGGTCAGCAGAGTCAGGATTTCCATACGTTCTTCAGTGTGCGTGACATAGCATGTTTACTACAAGTGAATATTGAAACATATAGAGAGAGGGAGAGTATTAAAGCTTTGACAGAACATAAACTACATTATTAAACATGTCTAGGGCTCAGAATTACAAATATAGAAATACCCTGAATTTGAAAGGACGAAAGACAGGCTTGGGTTCTAAATCTGGGTTTGTGATGTTTCTCTTTTGCTACCTGCTTTCAACTGCTTAAGCTTAGAAATTTACTCTGATTTCATTCCTGTACCAGACGCAACACTCCCATGAGAGAAAGTGTGTTGTAGGCTCTTATGAATAAGGACCTCCCTATCAATAAGACTTGGGCACCTTGGGGTGAAATTTCATAGCCTTGGGCTTGAACTTGTACATTCTGTCTGAATACAAGGATATTTTCAGCTGATAAATTGCGCTGCATTTGCATAAACAGTGAACATACCTTTGAAGGCGGCAAGTGTTCTACTTACTGTTATAGTGCTGAGTAAACAAAGATTTAATGTTATGTTCTCAGTTAAGGTTTCTTTCCTAAACTTAGTATCACAATGTTTCCAAAGTGAAGAAGGAAATACAAAATTAAACAAATGAGAATTTAAAATAGGAATTGGATGTACAATAAGATAAAAAATAAACATTAGGGAGAGAAATAGGGAACACCAGCATTTTGGGAACTTAAAATTCCTTGTTTCTGTATCTTCAATATTCTCTTTTTTTCTTGATTTCTCAGTTTTTTCTCACAATATTTTTTCTTTCTTTAGAAATAGAGATTAAATCCACAACTGGAAATCCCTGTGGTGATTATTAAAATTATTAACCGAAAGACAATACAAATTTTCCATACAAAAATAAATTGAACTGTTTAATAACCAAGGCTCACACACTTGTGCAAAATATGTTTTTGCTGGACTTCCTATTGTATTCTGAAAGTGGAATAGAAAAAGTTCTTGGAAACGATGATATGTGTAAATTCCAATAGCATCCCGGTACATTGTTCCTATTTAAAAGAATAATGAAGTAATCAAATGGGAAAATATAACTACTTTACATAAAAAGTAAATAGGATGGTTGTCTCAACATAGCAGAAAATTTTGAGTGGTTGCTGGTTGTAATGAAAAATTTCTAATTTATAGGAAGTATGCCATGACATAAGTAAAACAAGGATCTGATTATTGATAATGGGAAAATGCAATTTAAAAAATAAAACTAAGAGAAAAAAATATCTTGAACTATATTCAAAATAAATACATAATAAAACAGATTTAATATACTTACTGTAACTCACAAAGTGATATTTATTTTTGTTCTTATTGGATTTTGATTTATTAGTGGTTTGTGATAACATCCTCTCAGTATATTTTTCATTTCCAAATATTTGATTTCATACTTTTTATATCTTCAAATATGTTTATGTTTTCATCCACCTTTCTTGCATGCTAATTCTATAATCTATGTTATCTTGGAGCCTGTTTATGTTGATTCATCTTTTCTTGGTTATGCACATTATTTTTATTGCTTTGTTGCATGCCTAGTAATTTTTTTTTTTTTGCGGTGCACGGGCCTGTCACTGTTGTGGCCTCTCCCGTTGCGGAGCACAGGCTCCGGATGCACAGGCTCAGTGGCCATGGCTCACGGGCCTAGCTGCTCTGCAGCATGTGGGATCTTCCTGGACCGGGTCACGAACCCATGTCCTCTGCATCGGCAGGCAGACTCTCAACCACTGTGCCACCAGGGAAGCCCCCTAGTAATTTTTTACTGGATGCTAGACATTGACCTTTTATGTTACTGATAGGTAAATTTTGTTTCATTCCTTTAAATAGAGTTGGGATTTCCTCTAGGTTACTGGTAAGTTATTTGGACTCAGGCTTGCTTTTAAACTTTTTAGGGTATTTCAGAGCAATTTTTAACTTAGGGAAATTTGTTCCCACCATGGAGGCAAAACTCTCCTGAGGAATCTGTTAGCAATACTTTCTATTCTGGCTTGTCAGAGCACAAATGATTTTTGGCCCGATGTCTCTTGGAGTTTTTTCTCCCAACTTGTTTCTAGATGTTCTTTCTTGGTCTTGGGTAATTTGTCCCTAATCATGTACAAGTTAGTACTCAATAAAATACTCAAAGAACCTCTTTGAAGATCTCTGTGATGCTCTTGCTCTCTCTCTCACTGTAGCTTTCTTCTATAAAGTATTTTGCTATGCAAATTCCAGCTGCTTTGGCCGCCCCAAACTCTGAAATCTGTTTCTTCCACTCAGTGAGGCTCTGCACTGAAACACTGTTACTGAACCAAACTTGGGTCTGCTGGCCCAGATGCATTAAAGTTAATCACTGACACTAGGTTGTGGTGAAGGAAAGTGCAGCATTTATTTTAAGGCACCGTACAAGGAGTTGGGGGTCTTTTAGTGCTCCAAAAGCCCGAACTCCCCAGTAGGTTTCAAAAAAGCATTTCTAAAGGCAAAGCAAGAGAGAGGAGTCCCAGGGTATGTGATCGGCTTGTGTACAGTTCTCTGATTGGTTGATGGTGAGGTAAAATAAAAAGGTGATAAGTTGTTGCAAATATTTCCTGGTTCTGGCCAGACTCCAGAGGGGATGTGTTAATTTCTTCCATTTGGTGAGGGTTTTAGCATCTGCAAAACAACTCTGGAAATGTGCAACAGATACTGTTATTTAAGTACTTCAGAATGAAGCTAAAGTAGAGGATATGGGGGAATGGTCTGTCTTGGGAGGGCCCCATAGGTTTCTGCTCAGTTACAACCTGGATATTCTTTACAGGCATGAAACTGGTACGATCATAATATTCACACGTTTCGTTTTATTCAGTAGTCCCTAACCCATGGTATTTTGTGTCCCCTTTTCTCAAACCATTGTTTCATCTATTTTTTTCTGGTTTTCTAGTTGTTTTGGGCAAAAGGTTAAATACAGTACCATTTCCTGCATCATATCTAGATGTGAAAATCTTAAATTAATAATTTAACAAATTTAATCTAAATAGTAGTTCAATATAAGCAAACTGATTCTTGCAGATACCAATTACACATTTATTTATTGCAACCAAAAATGGAAGTAGTATAAAGGTTAATTTTTAAAGTATAGAATAAGAAATTATTATATAATACATCTCATAGGAAATCAGATAAGCCCTCAGGTATTTGTGTATTACCTGTATACCTCCAAGTATAGAAGTTTCACTATGTTTAAATTATATTTTTAATATCTGTATACTCCAACTAATATTCATCATGTCTATGATTGTATCCCTATCCCTTAGTATTGCTCTTTACAGTAGTATGCAACAAGTGAATAAATAAATAAGGAACAATTAATAGGGTAATTATAGTTATACTACATTGTAAATAATAAATTAATGGCAAAAGACATGCCCATAAGCAAAGGGAAAAGAAAATTGATAAATAGTGAATATATATATCCAGCCTATCTCACAAACTAAAGTTAATATTTAATTTATAAGAAGTTTTTAAAGATTTAGAAAATAAAGACCAAAAAGCATAGTGAATGGGTCATATATGAACATACTAGTCACAGAAAAATAAATACAAATTGCTCTATAAAATATAAAAAGACACATACTGCATATAATGAGAAAGTCAAAATAAATCCCTATTAAAATTGCCAATGGCATTTTTCAAAGAACTAGAACAAAAATAATCTTAAAATTTGTATGGACACAAAAGACCCTGAATAGCCAAAGCAATCTTGAGAAAGAAAAATGAGCTGGAGGAGTCAGGCTCCCTGACTTCAGACTATACTACAAAGCTATAGTCATCAAAACAGTATGGTAGGACTTCCCTGGTGGCACAGTGGTTAGAGTCCGCCTGCTGTTGCAGGGGACATGGGTTTGTGCCCCAGTCCGGGAAGATCCCACATGCCGTGGAACGGCTGGGCCCGTGAGCCATGGCTGCTGAGCCTGTGTGTCCAGAGCCTGTGCTCCGCAATGGGAGAGGCCATAACAGTGAGAGGTCCATGTACTGCAAAAAAAAAACAAACCCACAAAATAAAACAGTATGGTACTGTCACAAAAATAGAAATATAGATCAATGGAACAGGATAGAAAGCCCAGAAATAAACTCACACACCTATGGTCAATTAATCTACTACAAAGGAGGCAAGTCTATACAGTGGAGGAAAGACAGTCCCTTCAATAAATGGTGCTGGGAAAACAGGGCAGCTACATGCAAAAAAAATGAAATTAGAACATTCTTTAGTACCATACACAAAAATAAACTCAAAATGAATTAAAGACCTAAATGTGAGACCGGACACTATGGGCAGAACACTCTCTGACATAAATCACAGCAATATCTTTTTCCAGCCATCTCCTAGAATAACGGAAATAAAAACAGAAATAAACAAATGGGACCTATTTAAACTCAAAAGCTTTTGCACAGCAAAGGAGACCGTAAGCAAAATGGAAAGACAACCCACAGAATGGAAGAAAATATTTGCAAATGATGTGACCAACAAGGGATTAGTCTCCAAAATTTACAAACAGCTCATGCAGCTCAATATCAAAAAAGCAAATGACCTAATCAAAAAATGGGCAGAAGACTTAAATAGATGTTTCTCCAAAGACATACAGATAGCCAAGAGGCACATGAATAGATGTTCAACATCGTTTATTATTAGAGAAAAGCAAATCAAAACTACAATGAGATATCACCTCTCACTAGTCAGAATGGCTATCATCAGAAAATCCACAAAAAATAAATGCTGGAGAGGGTGTGGAGAAAAGTGAACCTTCCTAGACTGTTAGTGGGAATGTAACTTGGTACAGTCACTGTGGAGAACAGTAAGGAGGTTCCTTAAAAATCTAAAAATAGAGCTACCATATGATCCTGCAATCCCACTCCTGGGCATATATCCAGAGAAAAACATGATCGGAAATGATACATGCACCCCAGTGTTCATTGCAACAATGTCTACAATAGCCAAGGCATAGAAGCAACCTAAATGTCCACTGACAGAGGAATGGATAAAGAAGATGTGGTACATATATACAATGGAATATTACTCAGCCATTAAAAAGAATGAAATAATGCCATTTGCAGCAACATGGATAGACCTAGAGATTGTCATACTGAGTGAAGTAAGTCAGACAGAGAAAGACAAATAGTGTATGATATCATTTATATGAGGAATCTTAAAAAAAAGATACAAATGAACTTATTTACAAAACAGAAACAGACTCACAGACTTAGAGAAGGAACTTATGGTTACCAGAGGGAAAGGAGGGGAGGGATATTTAGGGAGTTTGGGATTGACATATACACACCGCTGTCAAGCTCATTTCCTGGTACAACAATGAATTTGGCTACAGCAACAGTGTAGTGGACCTAATGGTCCACACAGCCTCCAAGGAGTAAGAATCCCTGTACCACCAGCCCCAGCAAGAGCAGGAGGGAAGAGAGAGGTCCTCAGCTTCTGGGGAGTCCTTGCCCCAACTCCATCCTCCAACACACTGAGAATCTCCCGACCTCCACACGGTTTCCATCCCAGACAATAGAAGAAGGGGAGGGACTGAAGAAGGGGAGGGGCTTACAGAGCCCTACCTTGTCATGTACCATCAATAAAGTTCACTGTACCCCCCTCAAAAAAAATAAAATAAAATGGATAACCAACAAGGACCCACTGTATAGCACAGGGAATTCTGCTCAATATTATGTAACAACCTAAATGGGAAAAGAATTTGAAAAAGAATAGATACATGTATATGTGTAACTGAGATACATGTATATGTATAACTGAATCACTTTGCTGTACACTTAAAACTAACACAACATTGTTAATCAACTATACTCCAATATAGAATAAAAAGTTTAAAAATGTTAATCATTATTAGTACTAATATCTTGATACAACCATGTGAGAGAGTTATAATTATTCTCATATTACATATGAGCAAACTGAGAATCAGAAAATTAAAATTTTTGTGGTGAAGAAAAATATAAAATAAAAAAATAAAAGTGTGATCTCTTATCTATCACAGTGGCAAAATATCTCATTTGACAATGTGTCTAATACATCACTAATGAAAATGCAAAATGCCACAATTCTTATGGAGAGGAACTTGATGATATATAGGGAAATGACATATGCATTTGTATTTTACTACAGCAATCCCACTTCTAAAAATCTATCCTAAAGATGCACTTGCAAAATGGCTTCTGAACAAAGTTGTTTGCTCTAGTATTGTTTGTAATAGCAATGTTAGAAACAATCAAAATGGTCATCCATAAAGGACTGTGTGAAAAAATGAAAAAATAATTATACAGTCACAAAATAGGGTACTAGGCTCTTGTAAAACCATATGAGCAACCTCTACACACTGGTATGGAGAGATCTCCACAATACATTGTTAAATGAAAAAAAGCAAGACACAGAATATATATTATACAGACTTCTGTATAAGAAAGTGGAAAAAATGAACACACACACTATGTTTATATTTGCAAAAAAACTAATGAACACCAAACAGAAACTACTAAACACAGTTATTGCTTATAAGGAGAGGGAGGAACAAAATGGAAGGAACAAGGATGAAAGGAATTCTTGTGAATGTACCTATAATATAATTTTGATATGTGAATCATGTATATGTTTTATATGATCAAAAAGCAAAATGAAATCGTAAAGAAAAATCTCTTAATTAAAATTAATTGAAACAAAGCTAATTATATATAATTTTGGTGATATAACCTTAAAGAGGGGGATAAAAATCAGTCCAAGTGTTTATACGTTCTCAAAGGAATATATTAAGGACAGAAATAAGTGCAAAGAAATCTCAAACTTTATTCTATTGTTATCTTGTGCAAACTTCATGTATAATTTTTGATATTATGAGATAAATAAATTAAATAATTATTGTAATATTGTGTAGAAAAATAACCTTTCAGCATAAAAGATAAAATGGTATAAAGTTTATATTTGAATTGAATAAAACAATGCACATTGTTTTTATATTTTTATTTTTGAATGCATGTTCTAATACTGTCCACTGAAAATATTGAAGGGCAAGAGAAACCCAGTGACAATAAACCACCTCTAGCAGCCAGATTTTGTTCATTAAATGACTCTCAACAATAGAAGTAATGAGGATGCTCAGAAAAAAGTACTTTTAGGTGCTGGGCAGGAAATGTACAAAAAGTTTGGGACATAATGTTAAATATGAAGAATGGAAGGTACAAAAGGATTATGTAATCTGTACAGAAGACACAGAAGCCATCTTAAAAGAACTCTCACTGCTTTAGGTTAGAATCATTTGTGGTTTGAAAAGAATTAGTACTAAAATATATTGAAAACATCAAGTATATAAAAATCCCAGAATAGATAGATAGATAGATAGATAGATATAGATAGGCAGATAGATATAGAGGTATGTGTAATCAGAGAGAAATAAAACAATACTCCTTAGAGAACACTGGTGTTTGCCAGGGCACTAACTCATTATGATGAATAGTGATAGATAATGAGAAAAATTAAGAATTTTTTTTGTACCTTCTGGATAGACTACATTTCAGTGTTGTTAAAACACTACTAGATGTGGGGCGAAGGGAGGTTTAAAACACAGGATAGTTGCAACTAATAAATGCAGAATGACTGAAAGAACTAGAAAGTCACAATTTTGCAATTCCTAATAGGATAACTGATTTAGGCAATGGGTTATTTATATTACTATTGCTCCAAATGAGGAAGCATCAAGGTCAAGAAACTTAGGCAAGTTTACAAACTAGGGGCAAGCAGTAATTTACAATGAGGCAGTCTCACTGTATAGGAGTAAGATAAAATAGTAAAGATAGAAAGCAAAAAGTGTTAATTGCATTCTATCCCAGAGGGTTTTAATATTTTCGAAGCTAAAATTAAATTCCCTTTGCTTGTGAAAAGTTCTGTGCTCAGCTAGGAGGCTGCTATGAAACATTAAACACTGTCAATTCTTACTGGAATGCTGCATTAATACTGCATAACATCAATATTTTATGTTAAGAATGTTAATTATCCCTAAGATTCTGAAATGCCTAACGGTGCTAAAGTACTAGTGCACTAATTTTATTTTAAATTTATTTTCTTTTTTGTATTGGGTGTTCTCCCTGGATCTGATTCTTCTCCCTGCAGTGAGAAATGAGTTAAATCAGCTCTCACTGTCAACCGGAACAGCCTTGAACCTCAGTTAATTCATCACCTACTGACAAAAGGTTAAAAATATTAAATATCAATATCCAGAATGTTTTCCAGCTCAGCAATTGTTTGGCAGCGCTGATGTCTGAGCTCTGGGAATAAAGTGCAAGGTTTTGGCATTTCCTGTGTCCCTGGAGTTACCTTCTTAATGTGCTTTATATATGAATATAAATATAAGTTTTCCCTTCGCTTTTCTTTTAATATAGTTGATACTAGATATATAAAAATTTGAAACAAAAGCTAATACAATAATAAAATGTGTATATCTACTTTCACGATAAAAGCAAACTTTCACAACTGATTTGCAGAATTATCAGCTGGATCTGTACTGTATAGACTCATGCTTATTCATGCTTATCTGATTATACATTCAGACTCTAGTCACCTACAAAGACTGAACAATAGGATCATTATTTTTTTAATGAATTTAACTCAATTAACATGTGTGAAGAACTCTGTTAGACATTAGGAAAACTATTGCAAACAATTCTGCCCATGAACACATGGAACCAGTATTCTAGCAGCTCAAGATAAGAGATATTTGTGTATGCGTGTGTGTCTGTGTGTGTGTCTGTGTGCACACAAATGCATTATAGAGAAAGTATACTAGAGAAATACAGTAGCTTAGAAAAAATAAACTATTTTAACCATTGACTATGGTTAGAGGATTGAATTGGTGTCATTGATGTAGAAAAACCAATAAAAAGATCAAAGCTTATTTTTACTTGTTTAAAATTGAAATCTCATCTTAAACAAAGTAGGAATACATTTTAATATATTAATTTTATAGATTTTTTTCCCCAAGACTTCATCAAAATTTGGGTAGAAAATATTTTTATTGGCTTTATTTTTTTCTTGTTGTATACAAGCATCAATCATTTTGTTTTATTATGTGGTTGGATAAACTCCTTTTGATTTTGTGACCAGAAGGTTTCTGATACCACAGGTTCTTATAACACATGAGAACTTCTAGACAGTTATCAGATCCTTAAGACAACCACAAAAGTGAATTTGGTATTTTTCATTTACATCTTATCCTGCAAATTATTTTTGGCATTATATAGGATGTGTAATAATATCTGTATAGGACTTTAATCTGTGTAAAGCCAAATTAAATATATGTATCTTTTCTGGTGAGATGGAAGATTTATGTTGTTTCAAATTTTTGCTATTACAATATACTTTGTGGTATAATGCTTCTTTGTACACACATGCCAGAGTTTCTAGGTCATATTCTGTGGGTATAATTCATACGTTATGGATATCATCAACTTTATTTTAAAATGTTAAGTTGCTCCTGAAGTTGTAAGACAGGGATATGATACATTCTTGCTTCATATTGTTCCATACTTTTCCAATTGACTGTTTTTCTATCATGCATTCGGAGAATGCACGGCAGTGGTGACTACTGACTACTGCAGGTCTGTATAGTAAATATATCATAAATATTGTTATTCAGCAGTACAAAAATTAAAATGCAATATTTCTGTTTGTTCATTTACTTTTTTATCTCAAAGCTCTGCATTATCTCAACAACTCTCTCTTTTTTTCTAATGAAGAAAGAAAAATTGTGACAAATGAAGAAAAGTAATTTAGAAAACGAGACATTTGATAGCAATGTTACATTGGGGCAAAACAAATGTCAGAACTGTCAATATTTAGGACTCAATAATGTTCTATCCACCAAGGTCTGGAAATAAAAGAAAAGATTGCCTCTGAGAATTAAGATACAAGCACAACATCTAATTGATCATCACAGAGACACACAAAATGATATTAGTCAGACTTCTAAGCTGGTAACATTTGACCGACTGTACCTTTAGTAAATGGCACGTAACAAGTCAAAATAAATAATTCCTCAATAAAGGACAGTATTATTACCACTAAAGCATGGGATATCTAAATTCTTTCATGTTGTATAGAAGCCCTGTCAAGGAAAGAATTCTTTTTCCAAATCAGTAGCAACTAACCATACATGGCAAATAAATTTTAATTTTAACTTTATTAAAATTAAATTAAATTAAAACTCAGTTAAAATAGTCACATTCCAAGCACTCAACAGTCACAAATGACTAGTGGTTACAATGGTGGACAGCATACAGAACAGTTCCATGGTCACAGAGAATTCTACTGGACAATGCTGGTTTAGACAATAGATTTCAAATATTTAGATATCATTGTGGAAATGACATACTAGCTGTAGTTCAACAACTTTTAGTATTCTAATCATATTTCTAGAATGATTCTGACTGTGAGATAAATTCATAAAGCTAACCTAGCATGACACTATTACCTACTGAGCCACTAACTGCTCTTGCTGTAAACCATGTCACTAAAGAATCCTTACATTGTCGTTTGTCTTCCCATGTTCAAGTTTTGTCTATTAGTATAGAATGGGCCGTCCATGAATACTCAATTATACTAAACTTTATTAAAATATTTCTTATTTAAAATGAATAAATTGAGTATCTGATTTGATTTGACATTGCAAGTCACTTTATAGAGAAATGATCTGTTGATAATGCCAATACATGTATCCCACCCCAAGCATCAGTTCTGTTGTTTCTTGCAAGTTAATACATTGCCCTTCTGGCTTTACACATCTTTCACATGTGCTTGGTTATTGCTAAATGCTCTCAAGATACTGTGACAAATCTTAACATTTATACTATCTGTTCATTAAAAATTAGATGGCTACAGCAGGTGATTAGGTGCTGGATTATATATAATTATAGAATTATATAAGGTCAACAAGACATACACATGTACACACACATAGCCAGGTCCCCAGAAAGTGGTCCAGATCTGTAGTTCCTACTTAGTTACCTTCCATAAATAACTAACCACTTTCAAGATTAAGAATACTAACTGAATTAGTTATTCAAATTATTGAACTACAAATACCACAGTGCAGCACAATGGTAAAAACAAACAAAAACATAAACTTAAGTGTTCATGAAACAATTTTGTTCTTTCATTTATTCCTTGATGACTCATAACAAGTTTCTGAATCTCTTTCTATACTTCTGTATTTTTTAATTCATAAAATGGAAATAATTATATTCTCCCTCATAGCTTCAGAATTATTCAAAGTAACACTTTTAAAAGATCCACAAAATATTACCAGGATCACAGTAAACATTCAATCAATACTGGTTGTTATTAGAGTATATTAAAACATTCATCATAAGCTGTCATTTTTAAAATGTGCTTTATTTTAGGAGACTCTAGACAGATGAATGTTGAAGTTTGAAAAAAATGTTTTAATTAATTAACAGTCAATAAACAGGAAGAATTCACCACAGTACTGGATTAATCATCAGAAAAAAAAAATAATTCTCAACGTCTGCCAAATTGTGAAGTAGATAAAATACTTGAATGACAAAGATATTTAAAATAATTTCCTAGTAAAAATCTATCAACAACATTTATTTCAGATCATAATGAGGGAGTCATATAAATTAAAAAGTAATACTATCCTAAGGTTTTTTCCAGGAGATAGTTAAATTAGTCCAGTGAAACATTAGACTGCATTTTTTTTTTTTTTTTTTTTTTTTTGCGGTACGCGGGCCTCTCACTGTTGTGGCCCCTTCCGTTGCGGAGCACAGGCTCTGGATGCGCAGGCTCAGCGGCCATGGCTCACGGGCCCAGATGCTCCACGGCATGTGAGATCTTCCCGGACTGGGGCAAGAACCCGTGTCCCCTGCATTGGCAGGCGGACTCTCAACCACTGCGCCACCAGGGAAGCCCTAGACTGCATATTTTTAAAAGATCCAAATGTAGCAAAAACCTCAAATGGAGTGGTTGAAATAATTCTTCTCAGAAGAGATATTCAGATTTTCGTTATTTCACTTCTGCTGATTTTGTCTGCCTCACTTCTGGGATTTCCTCATTTTTCCCCAACCTCTAGCCACTTTAATGGTGCTGTGGTTGTTCAGTCATTTCAACTCAATGACTTGAATGTGCTGCTTTCTTCTCCTAAGTTATTCTTCTATTCTACTTATAAGTTATTCTTCTGTTCTACTCATATTCACCCTTTGGAGACTGATTAAGCATAACTCCCTCAGGAGCCACCCTTGATAATCTTCTCTTCCCCACTTTGGGTAAGTTTTCTCTACTTTGCATTCCCTGGTACATTTCCTTCACAATATTTACTTGCATTTGTTCAGTTTTGTTAGGTTTTATTTAAAGTTTCCATTGTTTACTTATTTTTAATTATTATAGTAGATATGCATCCTTAACTATATTGTCACTTCACTGAGGTCAGTGCTTTTACCTCAAGAATTACCCACCTCTGACTTAACACTTGGCAGTTTCATGATAAGTACTTGTTAAATGCATTAAGAAGGCAGAAAAGAACTAAAATCTCTGAGGAGTAGTGACACTATTTGTAAACTATGAAGTAACAAAACTTCTTAGATAATTTGAAGTTTTCTATTACTTTATTTTAGATAACTGAAATGCTTTCTTAGATTTTATGCCCTGAAGTTATGTTGTTTTAAAATTGAGAGATCTCTCTATGTACTGTTGAGCTTGATAGCTATAACATTTTCTTTTCAGTTTTGACCACATTAATTCTAATTGTGTTTTTGTTAAATGGCTATGCAGTCATGTGCCTGCTTTCCAATTAAGAAAGATGTTTTTATATCAATTGTAAATTTGTCAATTGGGAGATGTATTCCAAATCCTTGTAAGATGGTTCAACATCTCACAAACTTTGAGAGTCAACATTAGTCAGACCTACAGGATTAAAACATTTCCTACTCCTGAGGAAAACACTATTTAGTTTCTGTCCTTAAGACCAAAGCTGGATGACAGACTGCAGTTAAAAGGCATGACAAGTCACTGCATCCAATCCATGATACGTGGCACTACAGAAAACACTTTAGTTTTCTATTACAGAAACTAAATGTACTAATACAGGCAAAAGATCATCATTTGGTTGTTTTTTATTTGTTTTATTTGTTTTTTAATTAAACTGTGTGTGACAAAAAAATTTTTATTGAGTATAACTGACATACAAAAAGCTGTACATATTTAATATATACAACTTGATGAGTTTGGAGATAAGTATATATCTGTGAAACGGCACAATCAATGCCATAAACATATCCATCACCTCTAAAAGTTTTCCCCATCCTCTTTATTTTTGTGATAAGAGCGCTTAACATTAATTCTACTCTATTAGCAAATTTTTAAATAGATAATACAGCATTGCTAACTATAGGTATTATGCTGTACATTAGATCTCTAAGACTTATTCATCTCTTATAACTGAAACTTTATACCCTTTAACGAACACCTCCCTGCTTTACCCTCCCCTTAGCCCTTGGTGACCACCATTCTACTATCTGCTTCTGTGAGTCTGACTGTTTTAGATTCCTCATATAAGTGAGATCACATAATATTTGTTCTCTGTGTCTGGCTTATTTCACTTAGCATAATGTCCTCCAGGCTAATCCATGTTGTCACAAATGGCAGGATTTCTTTCTTTATTAAGGCTGAATAATATTACATTCTATGTAAACTGGTACAGCCACTGTGCAAAAGAGTATGGAAGTTACTTCAAAAATTTAAACTATAACTATCATATGATTTAGCAATCTCACTTCTGGGTATATATCTAAAGGAATTGAAATCAGGATTTTGAAGAGAAATCTGCATTACCGTATTTATTTCAAATTAGTATTCAGAATCATCATTTAGTTTATATGGCAAACTTTTCAAATTGAACGTGGAACGAAATTTTAAGCATGGAAATACAGTAAAATGTCAGCCTTGATAGAAAAAGCCCTGCTTTTGTATCATCTTTAATACATTTTCTAAGGAATATCATTTATTTCTCTTTGTGTTAATTATAAAGCATTTTTTAAATAAAATTAGAAATCCTAAATGACATTTTTCAAATACATACCTTTGACCTAATTTTTATTACTATAGAATCTCTTCCAAGGTCATAATTATTCTTATTCCTTAATTTGTTATTTTACAGTATTGTAAGATAACAATGTGACTGCAATGAGTGTTAAACAGGAAGAATCTTACATTAAACAAAGGGTCTCTTACAAAATGTATGGTACTTAGAAAGTTTTGTGAATGTGTATATGTGTATGTCATTGGTCAAATCTCAGTGGCATATATGGCATATTTGACACAGAGTAGATCATTTTTTAATATCCCTTCTTGTACATGACAAAATTATTTTGAGTAATAATTATGTAGTGAAACAAATAATACATATGGCCAAAAAAAACTGAGGAAGAGAGAATATTCTTGTATTGACCACTGTACATGTATAATGAAGGCAGTAAATAAATAAACAAATAAATAAATAAAATTTAGTAGTACGGTTAAAAATGGCTTCATTAATATGTGTTAATTACCTCAATGTATTTTTTAAAAGAAGGGGACAAATCTTAGACATATATCATTAATAAATAATAATTTCTTCCACATAGAAGAAATGGCAGTATTAAGGAATGCCAAAGACTCCTGTGAGCTTTATGGGGAACAACTACCTGGTCCAGCCAGAGGAACTAAAGGTAATGATTCTTCATGGTATCTTCTGAAATGCAACTTTTTAAGTCGATTTCTTTCCCCTGTGAAGCTTGTCGTTGCTGCTGGTTTTTCCTTTGCTGTTTGTTTAGTAACTTGCCCAGGTTAGATCTATGAAATCAGTTTCCCCTGGAATGTTTGGCATTTGATGTTTCTCCTTAATTTTTTATTTGTGTGCTTTGTTGATATTATATTGAAGCCTGTTCTTCCAGGGTTTACCCCTGTGTTTGTGCAAGAGGTCAGCCAGTGATGGAACAGAGATGTTCTCAAATGCCTTGATCCAGTAAGGCACTCATTTTCTGATGGGTCTCTGGGTGGGTAGGGAAGGGAATTCGGGGTTTTTAGGGTTGCTCTAGCTTATACTTTTTGCAGGGCCCAAGCACAACTTCAGGGTTGGCTGTGAATGTTGGGTTAGCTTGAGCCCTCTCTGAGCCTCCCCTATGCAGGCGTACTATCTCAGCCAGGTGTATGTTTGTCCCAGTCAAGATAGAAACCTCAGGTAGAGGGGCTGGCCTTCCTGACTGATCCACCTCTGAAATTACCACTTCCACAGACAACACTGCTGCATTGTCCAATACTCGAAAATGAGTGATATTCCTTAGACCATGGCAGAGAGAAGCCAGTCCTCAGATTGACCCCTTACCCTGTAGAAACTTCCTGCCTACTAATGGGCAGGTAGGGCGGGAGGGCAGAGGGGAAGGGGCTGATGGGAGCAAGCTTAGGGAAAAAAGGCCACAGATTCTGTGTTCTCACCCCAGGTTTGGCATTTTTATCAAGAATAAAGGCTTCTGTGATTATTAGACACTCTTGAGCCATTTCCAGAGCACTGAAATGTTTGTGTCTGTCAGTTTTATTGAGCTTTATAGTTACTTTTTGCAGAGAAGATTTTCTGATTGCCTCACTTGACTATAGCCACAATAATTCTTGTTCTTCCTGAAATAGATTGAGCATCCTCTTGCCTGGGTCTTAGCAAGTACTCCTCCCTCTACCTGGATGCTCATCACACAGACAGCTACTTGACTTACTCCTTCAATTAATTCAGGCTTCACCTTCAGTGCCATCCTATTGGGAAAGCCATCCTTCCCTGTACAAATCGGTTCCACTCTGTATCACTTTCCCCTTGTTTTATCCCACTTACCATCTCTTATACAGCTCTTCTTTGACTTAAAATGGGTTTACATCCTGATAAAACCATCTTAAGTTGAAAATATCGTAAGTTGAAAATGCATTTAATACACCTAACCTACTGCACCTCATAGCTTAGCCTAGCCCACCTTAAAAGTGCTCAGGGGCTTCCCTGGTGGCGCAGTGGTTGGGGGTCCACCTGCCGATGCAGGGGACGTGGGTTCGTGCCCCGGTCTGGGAGGATCCCACGTGCCGCAGAGCAGGTGGGCCCGTGAGCCATGGCCGCTGAGCCTGCGCGTCTGGAGCCTGTGCTCCGCAACGGTAGAGGCCACAACAGTGAGAGGCCCGCAGACAGCAAAAAAAAAAAAAAAAAAAAAGTGCTCAGAACACTGCATTAGCCTACAGTTGGGCAAAATCAACTAACACAAAGCCTATTTTATAATAAAGTATTGAACATGTCATGCAATTTATTGAATACTCTACTAAAATTGAAAAACAGAATGGCTGTCTAGGTACAGAATGGCTGTAAATGCACTGGTTGTTTACCTTGTAATCATGTGCCTGACTAGGAGCTGTGGGTTGCTGCTTCCCAGTATCACAAGGGAATAGAGAGAGGGTTGGGTTTTAACATATTGGTAGTCTGGGAAGAAATGAAAATTCAAAATTGGAAGCATGGTTTCCACTGAATGCATATTGCTTTCACACCATTGTAAAGTTGGAAAATTCTAAGTCAAACCATCGTAAGTCAGAGACCACCTGTACTAGATACTTATTATATGCCCCCTCTCTGGACATGATAGCCAAACACCTTTTTTTCATTCCTTGCTATATTCTCAAAACATACAAATAATATCTGGACAGAGGAGGTGCTCAATAGGTGTTGAATGAATGAATGAGTTAGTGATTGAGTAAACAAAGTAAAAGGATAAGTAATAAAGTACCCTTTGCCAGAGGATTTTTTTTCCTCTTGAATTACCACGAAAGGTCACTAAAAGGAAGAAATGACGGTCTTTAAGATTGAGTCGCCATTGTATTTTCCATTAAGTTTCCTAGGATTGTTTTAATACCGTATAAATAGTCTTAGAAAAAGCCTCTCTTCCTTTCTATGACTTAATGTGGCATGAGGACAGTTCTTCAAGGAATTTCTATTTCTTCGATGTGGCTGAGGATCTCAGAGTCACTTCATTGAGCTAGCATTAAAAAAGCATTATGTTTCACACTTAAAGAACTATACAGTGCATACTTGCTCAACTAGTCTGAAGGTACTACAGGAAATAGTTTCTGTAACATAATCACAAGGCAAAGTTGCTATCTGCATTAACTGCTGAAACCCAAGTGATGCTGTTGCATAAATAATAAGTTTCTGGGACTTCCCTGGTGGCGCAGTGGTTAAGAATATGCTTGCCAATGCAGGGGACACAGGTTCAAGCCCTGGTCAGGGAAGATCCCACATGCCGCAGAGCAACTAAGCCTGTGCACCACAGCTACTAAGCCCATGTGCTGCAGCTACTGAAGCCCGCGTACCTAGAGCCCGTGCTATGCAACAAGAGAAGCCACCACAATGAGAAGCCCACACATGGCAACAAAGTGTAGCCCATGCTCACTGCAACTAGAGAGGAAGCCTGCATGCAGCAACAAAGACCCAATGCAGCCAAAAATAATAATAATAATAATAAGTTTCCAAGGGTCTTATTGAATAGGGAAATATCAGGGATACAAGAGTAACTAATGGTTTCTGGCAGAAAACAGAAGACCAAACAAGTGAAAAATTGAATGAAACAAATTGTGAACATGCTATATCAGATGTTAGGGATTGGAAGGGAAGACGAGGCAAAACTAGTCTGGACTTTGGAAAGCTTCAAAAAGAGTGCCTTCTCTTTTCCGTGTCTTTACATAGCATGAAGTAAATTCTTATCAGTACACTAAACTGAATATTTAGTAATAAAATGGCCAACAGATGGACAAGTCAGTGGAACAAATGAGTAGGGATGAGATTGTTAATTTTTTTTTCAGTAAAAATATGTTAATTCTAATGAGTATGTAATAGCGTACAACACACATTTAGTTTTAAAATTAATTCTTTGTATTAAAAAATAGATTTTGTGTATTCTGAAGCAGCATGTTTCTATAACGTGTAAACAACTAAGCCGTTGACTCATTTTACTTAAGTGGCCCTGTTGGGATTTTTAGTGCTGCTTTGGAGTCGTCATTTTTTTTTCCTGCAGGATGTTCCTGAATTTACCGAATCAGTTTGAAGCCATAGAATCTTTTTTCTAGATGACAGAAAAGAATTTTTCAAATGCATGAAATGTACTTTAAAACAAGCCCCAGTGCATCAAATTTTGCAATTGGTTGCTGCACTCGAAAGCGGTCATTTAGAGAAATATGTAACAATTTCATTCAGTTACCTCAGATGTGATGTATGCCATTTTAGAAAAAGAAAATGGCCCAAAATGTGCTCTTTAAATCCATCCAAATGTGAAGAGAAAAATATAGTTGGTTATTTGATGCCGCATCTTAATAATATGGAAAATCCATTTATTTAGAAATATTTGTTTCATTGAATAAGATAGATTAAAACTCTACAAATAGGGCTTCCCTGGTGGCGCAGTGGTTGAGAGTCCGCCTGCCGATGCAGGGGACATGGGTTCATGCCCCAGTCCGGGAAGATCCCACATGCCGTGGAGCGGCTGGGCCCGTGGGCCATGGCCGCTGAGCCTGTGCATCCGGAGCCCGTGCTCTGCAATGGGAGAGGCCACAACAGTGAGAGGCCCGCGTACCGCCAAAAAAAAAAAAAAAATCTCTACAAATAAGAAAATTTTAAGCTATATAGAAATATTTTGCATATTTATTTTAAATCCTATGTTACAGTAGATACTTGTTTACCATACTAATGGTTTTTCACCATCAAATATACACTTAAAAATAATTTAGAAGGCCTACTTTCACTCTGCTTAGAAAGTAAAGCAAGGATAAGAGGTGTCCCTTGCCAAGAAATATGGGTCTTTGGAAAGGTAAGGTATTTATAAAGCACTATACCAAGCAGTACAACCTTACGTATTTCACAGGCTAGTCATTCAAACCACAATCCAGGTGAAAGATATAACTCTGTGACTCCCAATGTACTATTTTTGTACATTTCATCTTCCTAATTTTATCACTTTAAACCTACCAACCACAAAGCAAAACATTTTTGTATATTTTCTCTTTTGCCTTGATACAAAATAAGGCCATTTGTAGTTTATTGGGATCCACTGTAGTTTATTAGGCTACAGTCTCATTTAACCAGTATAACATTTCAGAATTCTGTCCTCAATTCCCCTAACCATTTATCATAAAACAAGACATTCAGATCCTATTTTTTCTATGAGAGACCATTTTGCCTAGAAACAAATTTCCATTTTACTCAGGCATTCTATTTAGTTTAACAACATGTGTGTGTGTGTGTGTGTGTGTCTGTGTGTGTATGTCATGGGATTACTTTGATCTGGATTTTGAATTGATTGAAAAATAAATTTTGTTGTTGTCAAACTAAAGTGTAAAACATAAAAATTAATGTTACTTTTAGTATACCAGGTTGGAAGGGACTTTCTGTTTCTTCCAACCAAGTTTCTTTTGATATTTTTTGCTTTTATTAAATAAGACTAAAACTAAGCAGGAATTAATTGCTATCATCAGCAGGTTGTCAGGTTTATGCAAATGAAGAATTAGAATCCTGTAATGCCATTTAAAAAGTTTTTCAATCCATCCTTCTCTTTGTGAACAGGGAGATTTGGAGTCTGAAAAATCTCTCAATATTTGTTTCCTTTTGTTCCATGTAGGATCAGACAGCTGAATGGAACAGTATCAATGTAACTGTGGAAACCTCTGTTTTGTTTCTCCTACTATCTGCCAGGGGAACAGCCTATGATCCCATGAAGACAAGTGGGGGCCATCCCCATTTATGTAGAGGGCCGCTGTGAAATTGACAGATTAAACAAACAAACTTCAGCTGTTTCCTGCAGATACACTTCTTCATGTCCCTAGCCATATGGAACTCCATAGTCTGGTTATTCACACTGACACTGTTTGAGCTATACTTCAAACCAAGGCATTGTTTTGCCAAATACATTGGACACTGCCAACTAATATGTGACTCTGATTAAAGGAACTTTCAACAATCACATTTTAACATTCTTATTGACCATCAGGATACACCCCCACCTGCCCCACTTGATAATATACACATAAGAATTTGGCTTGTCATATAATTGACCACAACGTTGCAACATCTTGAGGTAGTAGCTCAGATACTATTTCAAATGATTATGGAAAACCTAGAGTTTGAAATTATGTAAGATATCCACACGTTATTTTATGGTCTAGTGTTGTGGAAGCCTTAGCAAAATGACTTATGCATCACTAAAATGCCACAGATAATGGTATTGGTGGGACTATCTTGGAGGCCAGTGATTCTCACCAAAGTATGTACAATCGGTAAAATAATTCTACTTTATATGTCTTTTCATATAGTTCTGGATTACACAATATTGGTATTGTAAGATTTTATAATTCTTCTCTTTATCATTTTGAAACATTCTTAAAGCATTCATTTGTGGGCATTATTTATCTGAATGTTAGTAAAAACATTTGGGGGTATAAAAGCCAGGTAGAAAATAAATTTAGATATTGAAAAAGTGGTTTCTCATTTCTCTTATGAAAATGTTCTGCATTCAACCACAAACCTAAACAAACATTACAACCAGAAAACAGAAAAATAGGTCATGTGATAAAATCTGAAACAGAATAAGATACCATTTTCCAGTCATTATTGAATGAGCTGTTTCAAAGATAACCATTTTAATCTCATTAGATTTTTGTGGACATCCACTATCTTCTTCACTGGGGCTAACAATTTCTGAGTATTTATTCTGAGTAAGGCACAATACAGAGAACTTCACATGCAACATTTCATTTAATCACCTAACAACTCAAATTAGATACCAAGAGTATCATAATTTTATGGATTAGAAAACTGGGGCTTAGAAAAATTATATAAATTGTGCAAAGTCACACAGATGATAAATAGTTAAATCAGTTTTCAACTACAAATGTGTTTGGTACCAGAGCCTAGATCTTCACTTCCCTCATGTAATGTCCCTGAGAATTATGCATACATCACAATTAACATATATATACTTATCGTTTTAGATTCTTATTATTACCACTCCAACAATTAAAAAACATAACATATAATAGCTATTAACTGCCTATGTATTTGTTTGAAAAAATTGTCATATAGCCACTCAAGATAAAATCTCTCAGCAAACTAGGAATAGAGGTAAACTTCCTCAGCTTGGTCAAGAATATCTACAAAAAAACATTCAGATAACATCATACTTAATGGTGAGAAACTCAAACCTTTCCCATTAAGATCAGGTACAAGCAAGAATGTCCACTCTCACCACTCCTTTTGAACATCCTACTAAAGTACTAGCTAGTGCAATAATACAAGAAAAGAAAAGAAAAGATATACAGATTGGGGGAAAAGTTAAGCTCTTTATTTGATCATCTATGTAGAAAATTCTAAAGAATCTGAAACAACAACAACAGCAACCAAATCCTGGAACTAATAAGTGACTAAAACAAGGTCACAGGATTAATGTAAAAAGTCAATTGCTTTTCTATACTAGCAACGGATAAATAGAGTTTGAAATTAAAACTACATACCATTTATATTAGCTCCACCCAAAATGAAATACATAGGTATAAATCTAACAAAATATGTTCAAGTTTTATTTGAAGATAACCACAAAACTCTGATGAATGAAATCAGAATAACTAAGTAAAGAAGAGATATTCCATGTTCATTGGTAGAAACACTCAATATTGTCAAGATGTCAGTTCTTCCCAACTTTATCTTTGGATACAATGCAATCCCAATCAAAATCCCAGCAAGTTATTTTGCAGATATTGACAGACTATTAATAAAGTTTATATGGAGAGGCAAATGATTCAGGATAACCAACAGTATGAAGGAGAATGAAATTGGAGGACCGACACCACCCTACTGTATGACTCAAGACAATGTGGTACTGGTGAAAGAACAGACAAATAGAACAGTGGAACAGAATAGAGAGCCCAGAAATAGACCCATATAGATATATAGTCAACTCATAGTTGAAAAAGGAGCAAAAGCAATACAGTGGTGCAAAGGAAAGTCTTTTTCAACAAATTGTGCTGGGACAACTTGGACATCCACATACAAAAATAAAAAATAAAAAAATAAGCAAGAGCCCTAAGAAGTCCAGGGATCTATAGAAACTAATAAAACCAATTTTAATGATAATCTGTGAGTAGGCCTCTGTCCTTCCAATCTGTCAACAGCTGAGAGCAATAGAGGGTATTTTGAAGTCATTCATCTTTGCTTCTCTCTTCTATTTCTTTTTAGTACTGACAAAACAGAGAGAAGTGCTTAAGACCATGGGCTCTGGATCAGACATATAAATAGAAATTTCTGCTCTGCTATTTACAAGCAGCATGGCCTGGAGCAAGTTATGAACATCAGTAAACCACAGTGCTGTAAGCTCATGTATGGTCATATACCCACCTGGTTACATTGTTGTGTAGGTCATATTAGGTTACAGAGATAAAATAATTTAACACATCATCTTACTTAGTAAGCACTCCACAAATGTTAGCTATTTATTATTTTTCTAATCACCCCTACATTAGGGGAAATGCCATATTCAGTGTGTGTGTGTGTGTGTACATATTCAATACATAAATTCATGTTGGTAAATATTTACTGTGTACATCTTACGCCAACAGTTAAACTGTATATAGCAGATACACCTAATATTGCTGACAGATGCAGTTGCATTTGCATTTTACTTCTATGAAACCTTGAGATGACTGAAATATCTGAGCACGGGACAGAAGGAGAAGATATAGTGCTTCACTCTAATAGAGAAATGGATCCTGATAGATAGAGAGCTTGCTTTCTTGCTGAATAGCTTGGTAGTAGCAAGATACTTGGTTGTGTAACAGTTTTGTTACAGGAGATTGTTATATTCTGGTTTGAGACCAGAAGAATCTAATTTATCCTAAAAGTGTATTTTATTAGGCAGGACTAAAGTCGACTTCGGCTTTCAGCAGAAATTTTATGTAATTGTTAGGTTTAATACATGTTTTAAATTCTCATTTTTCAGTTAGGGTTGTTGTTCCTTTTAGATGTAAAACTGGAAGATGAAATCCTCTGCACTTGTCATAAAAATCATTTTATCTTTTTCAAGGGCTTCTTGATTCCTTTGAAAGGAAACTAAACTCCTATTTTTTTTCCTTCAATTGATGTAAGTAGAAATTTGAAACTAGATTCATATTCCAAAATGTTCACCTACAGTCATACTCCCCACAGATAAATATGTGACTGAGTGTAATATAAATTATTCATTCAGATGAAACATTTTGACCTAGCAAGCTTTATTGCTGTTAAGAGAGTTGCAGTTGAAAACCTGCTTTGAATACAAATCATAATAGCTGTAAATCAACGTATCCTACTAAGGCTGAGGGTAAGTCTACCCTATGGTAAAATTCCCTGCAACTAAAAGCACAAATTTGAGAGATCATCTAATGCAGCCTCTGACATGAGTGCTGACCTACAACGTATTCATTCTAAATGCATGGATATAGTGGTCCTCACAGCTCCTTTATTTTCTTCTCACAGTTCATGATCTCCTCACTGCCCTCTCCAAGATTTTCTGTCACTTTATTCTTTTACTCTACCCTCCAGCACCTTGCTATTTTCTATATTTTCATCTCCTGCCTTCCTTCATAGTCGTTTACACCCTTCTCTAAAACAAAACAAAATAAAGCCATAACAAATCAAAATAAAAAAGAATCTTCTTCTAGAAATCTTTTCAAATTAACCTATAGTAATATCTTTTCAAGATAAAATATTCAGTAACACATCTGCATTGACTCAACTGTGACGTATCAGGCATATTTATGTGAAGGATGTGTTCTTATATAGAGTAAGGATGCTGTCCATTACTTAAAGGACAATTTCTTAATGGCAGAATATTTTAAAACTATTTCCTTTTCAAGTCATTGTATTAACAAAGTTTTCTCTACAGGATAATTTTCCAAATTGAGCATTTTTCTGGACATCAAGGAGTTTCTTAACATTTTCTTATTTCCACTGTCCATTTTATCAGTAAAAATATCTTTACACAAGGGTTTTAAAGGAAATAGTGTTCAAAAAATAATTTTTACTGTGGCCATGAAGCCTTACAGAGGGCTTATGGGTGAAATATATAAACACTGGACATGGTAGTTGAATGTACACTTCTCTTACTAGCTAGGGCTTTACTGCTAAATATTTTATGTAGCTGCCCCTAGTTATGTCTGTAGTTTTATATATACAGATAATGATAACTGCTATGAAGGAAACAAAAGCAGTAATATAACAGCCAGTGAAAGTGAAGGGATAAGAGCATGAATGGGGGGGTGAGGTTATTTTAGATTGAGTTGCTGTGGAACTGAAGAGGTAACTTCTAACTGAAGACCTAAAAGAAGCATGACATCATCAAGATGCAAGGACTTGGAGGCAGGTGAGTTGCACACTCAAAGTTCTAAGGCAAGTGCTTGGTGGATTAATGGAAGTGATATGATGCAAGTATAGCTAAATAATAAATGAGAGGTATGATGTGAAGCCAAAGAGGTTGTATATAAAGGTAAAGAGATTAAGTGTGATCTTTAGTGTAATAGACAGTCATTATGTGTTTTAAACAGAGGAATGACCCTATCCAAATTTGAAAATATTACTCTTGCTGCTGTGTGGAAAATAATTTGTAGATGAGTAAAAGTAGATGCTTGGGGGTCAGACAGAGGTTAATGCAGTTATCGGATTAAAGAATGAATGTGGCCTGGCTTAGATGGATGACAGGGATGATAGAGAAATGTAGATGGGTATTAGATATATTTTGGAGGCAGAAACAAATAGACTTAATGATGCATTGACTCCGAGAGCTGAGAGAATTTGCTTTAGGTTCATTTTCTAATATAGTGAAGAGCGTGGGAAGAGCAAGTTTGGGTGGAACAATAAAAGGTCCTGTTTTAGGTTTATTAGGATTGAGGTGAGGGATATTAGGATAAGAGACCTTTGGTTTGTGTTTGGAATTCCTCACACCGTTCTCATTCAAAAGTCTATGCTTTTGCACATGTTTCCATCAAACCTCCCAATTCTACTCCCTTCCTCCCTTGGTGCACTCCAAATGATCCTGCAAATCTTAACTCAGATGCCATCATCTTTGGAAAGCCTTCTTGGTTTTAGCCTAGATGTCTGGTTGATGCTCTCCATTCTTTCATGTTTATTACTTGCCTTTCTTTTCACAATAAAGCAAATTTAACAAGGGGAGATCCTGCCTCTTTCATCTTTTTTTTCCCCCCAGATACTAGACCAGATATCCAATAAACCTTTGTTTTTTCCAAAGACTTTCCTATTTTTTATTCTTAACTGAGGACTGTGGAGGGAGTGCTCCAGTGAGTTCTGGAACCCCCTCACTGAGTAAACAGGTCAATCCACCAATAAACAATACACAGGGATTGTGATCTTTTACACAAACAAAACCATGGATTGTGGTGGTACATGCAGCTGTGTTGATGTCTGTGTATTTTTATGTCTCTCAAGGCAGGAGGAATAAATAGGTATTTTGGTTATATAAACATGTCTGGAAACCATGACAGACAATGCATTTTTGGAAAAACTTTAATACAATACAGGTAAATCTTTTGACTTTAATACACCAGGAGCAAGTAATGGAATTCTAAGAAATTCTAAGTGCCAGGATGCGATGACGATCACTGGCTCCCTGAGAAGTGTCTATGGGACACTTCTATCTCCACACCTAGGTGGACTGGACACAAATATTTCAGAATGGGTCTTTTTCTTTCAAAGGAAATTTTCACTTTGTATTTACATTGCAAAGGACTTACTGAGGGACTACTAAGAATAGGATGATGTTGTAAGTGGAAAAAGCAAATAATTTACTCCATCAGAATGCTAATGACTAGGAAAACACATTCCATATTTAACCTATGAAATCAGATTTTCATTTTGTTTTAAATGTATCCTTCCATTCAAAATGCAAGTAATTTACTATGAAAGGAATTTTTAAAAACTAAAGTCAAAAGCAGTGGTTTACTGTTTGCCTGTGCTGTCACATTAATTAGATTAGATAAGGATGGCTTTTTAATTGACCAGTTTAATTCATGTGAGAAAGAAGCAATCCCAGGAGTGGAATACATCTGCCAATACAAGATAAGATAAACTGTGATGGATTCACTTTTGGAGAGTTTCTGTGATTAGAATGTGCAACCTAAAAACAAACATAATCCTAAATATGAGGTATTCCTACCAGTTTATTGCATCTTCTTTTTCCTTTAAAAATTTCAAAGTTGAATGATTGCCTTCTGGAACTCCTAGGTTTTGTTCTTATTCTTTTCTCTTCTCCCCCTGTAGTTCTCATAACTTGGGTTTGTCTTTTCTAGTGTCTACAAAATTTCTACAAATTTAAAGGAAGAATTTCCTTTTGATTTTAATTTTTCCTCTTGAAAAATAATATAGCACTCTAAGTTTGCTGTGTTTACAAAACAATGTGTCAGTGGCAGATGAATTTAGGATTCTTGAACCCTAGTAGCTTGACCTAAGGCTTTATAAAGTATGAAAAAAATGGTAAAAATATCATGTTTGCTAACCTTGGGAAATCACTTGGTACAGTACTTTAAATATATATGTATATATATTTATAAATATACCCTAATATATATGTTTGAGATGCAGATGATCATCTAATAAGTATTTATCAAATAGAAAATGTCATACATAATTAATAGGATTATCATTTTTTGAAAACTATTTTAATCCATTTGCATTTACTTTCTAATCATGGAACGTCTTCAAAGATGAATTTATTACAGTTTATCTTCGTGAATCTCAGCAGCAGTATTTCACTTCTTGCATTTTTTAATTGTAACATCCATATATATTTTCTTCATGCAGACGTTTAATTACAATGGATCTTGTTCTGTGTATTGTGTATGTATGTATGTGTATGTATTTAACTGATACCTTTAAAATAAATATAATGTACTCTATTATTAAAACATTGAAAATGTGGCTTTTTGATTGAAAGACAATTCTGTTTTTAAAGTAAACCTATATATTAATTACATTTTTAAATAGTAAGGTTAAACATAAACTTAAATTCACCATATAAAAACATACCAGATATAACTTATCATCTTTTTGAATGTGTGTGTGTATAGTTATATTAGTTATATTATGGTTATGTATAACAATTATTATAACTTGTTTCCCCCAGTAATAAAGCAAAATCCTGTTTATCTCTTTTTCTCCTTTTTCTTTTCTTTTTGGCAAGCTCCTCAGACAAGTTATCTTAATTTGTTTTGCATTTTCATTGTTTTAAAATTCCTCTACACACCCTAATTTGAATTCCACACAAATAAAATTAACAGCTTTCATGAATTTTCTTGACACGTCTGTGCCTTTCAAAATAGTTGTTCCTTTTTTCTATTAATTTTATGTTCTCTCTACTTTTGAATTCCATAACCACACTCAACTGATTCTCAATTTTTTCATGGATTTGTCTTCTAAACACCCTGAAATGTTATTTTTATACTACATTCTGCTGCATTCTGTTTTTATAACTCTTATCATTTTATACACTCCCTCAGATTTTATCCCAGCTCAAGACTTATGCTATACACTGATGAGTCATAGATTTATGTAACTCCACCAAGGTCTGTATCCAGAATTCCACATTCATTTTTTATTTTCCTGTTACTGTGTATCTTCACTTGGAATGTCCACAGGCACCTGAAGATCAGTATGTTCAAAATGAAACTATCCCCAGCCCCAGTATTTCAATCCTGATATCTATCCTCTGTGTACCTTGAATAAAAGCAAACCATTGATCCAGGCTCCAGTGTCAGAAGTGCATAGGCATCTCAGTCCTTCTTCATTTCCTGTAAAAAGATGAACTCTAACTCATCCCCCTCTTCTACTTGCTCTCTGTCTCTTATAATTCAGCTTTCATTATTAATCTACTCTAACTGTTCAGAGATCTCTTTGCCTCCAGGTTTGAAAACTTCCAATCCACTATACTCATTACTGTTATAGGGATCTTTGTAAATTAAAACTCTGATCATGTTCCTTTAGCACTCAAACTCTTTCACTGACTCTCCTTTGAATTCTGGGAAAACAAATCCAAAATCTGAGTCATGGTTAACAAGGTCCTTTGTGATCTTGCCTCTGCATTTAATACATTCTCAGCTACATTTTCTCTGCTCTTTAATTAAAAGAAAAACTTGTGCTCTAACCCAGGCACAGTGCTTGAATGTTATTCCCTGCATACATTAACTTTCTCCCTTTGTTTTTCCTTTATAGATGTTTGTTCATTTGACTGAAAGCTTCCTCCACGTAGCCCCATCTCATGCCTCTCTTCTACCAGTACAACACCTTTAAGATTTTTTTTTCAGACTCAGCTCTTATTTAGTAGTTGTCCAGTATTTATTTATTGTGCTAATTCTGAGCCCCTACTAGGTGCCTGGATTTATGTAGGATCCTGCAGTTCAACAGTAAATCACAGATATTGCCTCTGCTCTTAGCCTTTCTCCAAATCTGTAAGAAAACAAACATCCCTTCTGCTGCAATAATATTTATTCCACCCCTCAGTTATATATTATAGCCATTTTTACTTGCAATGCAATCCTTGGTTTGATTTTTTCATGGTCCCCATTGCACTGAGTCCCTTGATGGCAGGGATTTTTCTTCCTTTTTTTAAAAAAGTCAATCCAGGTTTTATCACAATGGCTGACATAGAATAGGCACTTGCCAATTCTTATGAAGCAACTGAATAGCAATTAGTAATTTCCAATTGATTTAATATTATGCAAACTAGCTTCTATTTGATATTGTTTTGATTTCCAAACAGATAATGGAAAACTATCTACATAATCAGTTAAGGTGGAGGGAGTAAAATTCTATAATTCTAACCACACTATCTGGGCTGTTTTTCCAGATTGCTTGATCTAAGTGATGCTCTTTTAATGTCTACTTCAAAATAGTCATATTTCAGGGAGCCCATGCCTGATGCAGTAGTCATTGCTAGTTTCTCTTTCTTCTGAACTCAGAGGAAGGTTTGCAGATACCACTCATTTAGCAGTTAATCTCTGATGCTTTCTGATACTTAAAATTATTGCTATCAATTAGTAATTCTGGCTCCAGAAACAGACAGCTGTCAACTCTTAAGATCTGCTCATTTGGTTCTTTAACATTTTTCTGCCAAATTAAGAGCAAGTTCTATTTTTTTTTTCTTTTATGTGAAGTGTTCTCTCATGGAAGAATGTGTTCACAGCCTCTATCTCCAGTTGCTCTGTATTGTTATCTCTCCCACCTCACTGGGGCCAGATGTATACAGCTCTTAACACAGAGTTCAGCATCCAGTGAACTGTCTGTAATACCAAGCAATCTAGCACACAGTGAGGGTATCTCTTTGAATTATTCTTTCAGTTTCAGTTAAGCTTTGTCCCTTTGAGGAGCCATCAGAACACTGAATATGTCTTTAGGATAGTTCTGGTATTTTGTCCACTAGAAAATTATTCAACAAACCACATGGAGGAAAAAAAAACTTTAGACATTAGTACATAAATTTTATCTTCTCTGTATTTTTATACTTACATTGCACCTTTTCCTCTCTGTCTTTTATTTTTGTCCTTCTCTTCCTCTTTAGAACTGCCTATTTATGTGACTTTCAAATATAAGCCAACATAGAAATTCATACTTCTGAATTTTTATCACTATTTCTTTCCTAAAATTTTATTTTCCCTTCTAATCTTCGGGGGTTTCTTGTTAGGTTGTTTCTTTGCTTTCTTTTTTTTCCCCCAAAAGTATTAACTATAGTCATTATCCTGTACACTACATCCCCAGCACCTATTTGTCTTAAAACTGGAAATTTGTACCTTTTGTCCACCTTTGTCCAATTCCCCCATCCAGCAACCTCTGCCTCTGGTAATCACAAATCTGATCTCTTTATCTATGAGGTTTTCATTTGTTTTTAGATTTCACGTATAAGTGATACCATAGAGTATTTGTCTTTCTCTGTCTGGCTTATTTCACTTAGCCTAAGGACCTCAAGGTCCAGCCATGTTGTCACAAATGTTGAGATTTCATTTTCTTTTTGGCTGATAATGTTCCATTTTATGTAAGCATAAATACCACTGTTTCTTTATCCATTCTTCCATCAGTGGACACTCAGGTTGTTTCCAGGCCTTGGCTATTATAGATGTGCTGCTATGAACATGAGGGTGCAGATATTTCTTCGACATAGTGTTTTTACTTTCTTTGGCTATATTCCCAGAAATGGAATTGCTATATCATATGGTTATCCTATTTTTAATTTTCTGAGGAACATCCATACTGTTTTTCCATAGTGTCTGCACCAATTCACATTCCCACTAACAGTGCACAAGTGTTCTCTTTCGTCCACATCCTCTCCAACATTTTCTATCTCTTGTTTTTTTGATGATGGCCATTCTAACATGCATGAGGTGATATCTCATTGTGGTTTTAATGTACATTTCCCTAATTATTGGTAGTGTTGAGCATTTTTTCATGTACCTGTTGGCTATTCATGTATCTTTGGAAAAATGTCTATTTAGATCCTTTGCCCATTTTTAAATTGGATTATTTGTGTTTTTTGCTATGGAGTTGTATGAGTTCTTTATGTATTTGGATATTAACTCCTTATCAGATATATGGTTTACAAATATTTTTCCCATTCTCTAGGTTGTTTTTCATTTTGTTGATCATTTCTTTTTCTGTGAAGAATCTTTTTAGTTTGATATAGTACAACGTTTATTTTTTTATTTTGTTTCTTATGCTTTAGGTGTTATATCCAAAAAATCATTTGCCAAGATCCATCTAGGAGCTTTTTCCTATGTTTTCTTCTAGGAAATTTATGGGTTTCAGTCTTACATTTAAGTCTCTAATCCATTTTGAGTTAATTTTTGTGAGTGCTTTAAGATGCGGGTCTAGTTTCATTCTTTTACATGTGAATTTCCAATTTTTCTAGCAACACTTATTGAAGGAACTGTCTTTTCCCCATTGAGTATTCTTGGCTCCCTTCTTAAATATTAGCTGATTTTATTTGCATGGGTTTGTTTCTGGACTCTGGATTCTGTTCAATTTTGTCTGTTTTTACATAGTTGTTTCTTTTCTTTCTGGTAGCCGTGACTGGATACAAAAATGCAAAAGTAATGAAAAATCCAGATTCTAATGAACTCTGTTTCAAAATGTGTGTTTACTATGGCTTTCATCGAAATGATTGAGAACTTCAAGAAAAAACTAATAAAAATTATGAAGTATTTAAAGACCATACATTATACAATTGCACATATATTTAGTTTGATGTTGTCTTTCTGCTTTAAAAAGAAATATATAGGGAAGACAAGGAGAAATAAAAGCAAAGATGTAGTGTGAGCTATTATGTTTGTGGCAGATTAAAACTGACTGCAAAGTCATTAATTCTCCTCCCGTTGAGAAGTGGGATATCTGTCCCTTCCCTTTGAAGTCTGCTGTCCTTTGACTCTCATTATTAAAGTACCATGAAAATGAAACAATGCCAATTACTGGCCTAGCCTTTAAGAGAATTGGCATCTTCTGCTTCCTTCCTTTTGGAGCTCTGAGACTTGATATAAGGAGGCTGACTATCTTCCTGAAGAGAGCACTTGGAGAAGCCTTGAGGTAACTTGAAGAGGGAGAGAGACTCAGCTAAGCACAGCCTTGCAGATTCCCCTTCCAAAAAAGCAAGTATACAAGAGGAACCTTCTTGAACACTCCACATCAGCTTCGTTACAACTGAATACAACCAAAATATTCCCTTTGCCAACACTAGTGGAGCAGAACTGCCCACTCAAAACCTGCTTAACTTCCTGACCTACAAATTTCTGAAAATAATAAAATGATTGTTGTTTTAAGCCACTGTGTTTTGGAGTAATCCAATATGCAGCAGTAGGTAAAGGAAATGATGGCCATTGAGTTTTACATGATATGACATCAATATATATTGTAGTTGTTGCATATTTTTACTCATTTAACTTTTTGTTAGTGTGGAATTGTTCTCTTTAATGCAGTTCTGTGAGATTATATAATGTGTCTTTCTCAAAAATATTATGGGTATTAAAATATTTTTCAGTAAATTTTAAGACTTCAGGCCTCTTCTTTAGGATGTGATTAATATATTTATTGCCATTGTTAAACTAAAGTTTAGAATGATAGTCAACATTAAATATGTTACTAGCATGTTATATAGTTTTTACTCTGAAAGACCAATTAATCTGCTCTTTTCCAAACAATTTAATCACAGGACGCATTCTTCTTCTCAGTTTTCAGTATTTTGTATTCAAACTGAATTTAGATATTTTCTTGAGTCAATATAGTTAAAACAGAGAGGATAAAGAGGTAAATAGGAAATTGTAGTGTGAGTATTACGTTGAAACCATTACACGAAACTAGTTATCAGACAATAGAAAAAAATGCTTCCAGTAGCCTGTGTTTTAAAAAGGGAACAGATGCACGAACAATTCTATACAAAAGAAAAATAACAAAGGAAAATGTGCCAAATGCAAAAAATACATTAATTAAAATATAAAATATTTAGTTTTATGAAGCAGTTTTGTAAAATTACATATTTTAGCCCTTACATTTTGGTAAAATATGTTTCTGTCTCGCTTGCAGCAGAGCAAAACCAGCTTAATAGCCTTAATCTGCCTCTTCATTTAGTTACAAAAGCTGAAAACAGACATATTTACAAATACTCATTAAGGCTTGGCTACTTCACTAGATTTTCATTTTTCTGAGCTCCTTTCTGTGTGTGTAATAATGAAATGGGGAATTTTTTTTTTTTTTTTTTACCTTATTTAAAATGACAGGCACATTTTCGCCTGTAGGGGAAAAAAAAAATGGCCAATGTCGCTTGTGAGGTAAAGAAAGATTAAAAAAAGAATGAAAGAAAATGAAATGAATGCATTTCCACATTTTTAAAGAATACCTGTTGTTTAAATATTGCATGAAGCAAGTATTCAGTTGTAATTAGCTAATGATGCTGGCTAACAAAATCATCATAATAACTTCCCCTGGATTGCAGGCTTACTAACAACCATCTTATTAAACATTCCCTTTACTTGTAAAAGAAGCAAATGTGCTCATTCCTTAATAAGCATTCCCAGCCATCTTTACATTCTGAATGATCTGTTAAAAAAGAAGGCAGATTGTGTAACTCTTCTGCTGAAAACACCATCATCATTCCCCCTAGCATTCAGAGTAAAAGCCAAAGTTCTTACAAAGGCCAAGTTCCTCTACCATCTCTTTTCTTTTTGCATTTCCTCCCTAGCCCCTTGCTTACCCCTCATCGTCTTTTCTGTTCTCGTTACACTGGCCTCTGACATATGCCTGCTTTGGGCATTTCTCCAGGCTGTTCCCTCTTCCTGAAAAACTCCTCCATCTTTACTTTCATCCTGGTGTGACTATAGATTTTGTTATAATATTTCACCACTTGTGCTATTTTAATATCTGGCTCTATCATTGTTTTAATTACTAAGAGAGCATTTAGAATGGGTATTGGATAAAGGTGCCTCCCATCACTGCTGGCTGTTTTGCTAAGCCCCTTTTGTTTATTATCAGCCTGGCTGTGCCCTGCGGGCTGCTACAGAATATATGTGTGCCTGAATGAGGCCAGAGAAAGACTTGCTATGTGGTTAGGGCCGGGTACGTGAGGCTGAAAGAGTGTGTTAGACTCAAGGTTACAGTGAACAGAAATTAATCCAAGAATTTATGTGAATGTGACAATTAGGGAAGCAACTTGGGCTGAAGGATTCTCTTGGATCACAGCAATACAGAGGGATCTGCGGTACTGGTTGTAGGGCCAGTATCATCGGCATCACTTGGAAACTTGAGGCAAATGGAAATCATCAGGCCCCACTCCAAACCTACTCAATCAGAAGCTCCGGGAGCACAGCTCAGCAACCTCTGTTTAACAAGCCCACAGGTGCTAATATTTCAGAACAACTTACTTAGGAGGTTAAAGATATAACTGCACAGTGGTCCGTTTAATATAGGATAACTCTCAATTTCTGGAGGATATTAGTACCATTAACCAATGTAGAAAATTGCAAATGGGGGATCAGTTTTCAAAGTAAGAAAATGTGGCTCATACTGGGTTCAAGTTTCCTATGGGAATCTCAGATGGAGCTGTATAAGAACCAGTTTGGTTGATTTCTTTCTAACCTATCACCATTCATATCATATATATATATATATATATATATATATATATATATGATATGAATGGTGATAGGTTAGAAAGAAATCACATATATACATACACGACCAAACATATGGTTTTAAAACATGACTATGAAAACGTGGGTAATCATTAGTTAAATCCACCTCACCGATAACCTGCCTTTACTAATCAAGGTTGTTTTAATTGTTGCCTCAAAAGACTCACCAGTCCACCAAGCGGCACGTAGCCTAAACAATGAGGTGTATTCCGAGGACTTAGAGTCAGCTGTGCCTAGTTGCAGCTGAGCAGGTTAATTGGATGCACCCACTGACCCTTCAACAGCGCATGCGTTGGCGTCCTCTCTCGACTTTGTGAAAAGCAGAGGCCTGTAGCTAGTTACTACGCCTGCGCAGAACGGCGATAAGCCCGCGTTTTTCCAGTCGCTCTTCTCCAAGCTCCCCACAGGTAAGAGTAGCCTGCTTCTTTGTTCTTTTTCCCGCTGATACCCTGAACCGCTTACCGTGCGGGGGCAAGGGCGGTATATTTGAGATCTGTTCTCCTGTTTCATGGCTTGGCTGCCTTGCGAATAAACCGTCTCTTTGCTGCAAACCTCGGCATCTCATTTTGGCTTGCTGCGCATCCGGCAAGAGGAACCTGGTTCGGTAACAACTACCTTAACAAATTACTGTTCAAATTAAACAGTATGGATAAATGCCTTAAACTGTGGGGTGGTAGGCAGCTTCATATATTCATCTGGAGCCAGGCAGGTGAAGAATGAAAACAAAAGTGAAAGGATATTTTAGATATAATTAATGTTCCAACTCAGTTTGAGTTTAATCAGAAAAAGGAGATGATTCTGCATGAGCCTGACTTAATAAGGTAAAAGCCTTTAAAGGAAGGCCTGAGCTCCAGCTGACCACAGAGCACAGAGGACCTGCTTGCTGACTCATTCAGTGACTGACGCCATGTTGGAAAGGCCCACTGGGCTTGGAACCTTGGGTCGGCTCTAGAAACTGAGACTGGCCTCTAGGATATGAGGGCGACCTTTCGCCAACATCTCGCCAAAAGCCGAGGCCCTCAGTCAAGAATGAAGTTTGTCAACCACCTAAATAAGCTCGAGCGAGGATTCTTCCAGTCTCCCGATGAGAATGCAGTCCAGCTGACATCGGCAGAGGAACCAGGTAGGCTGTGTCCAGACCTGACCCGTAGACGATGTGAGATAATAAATATCATTTTAAGCTGTACTTACATGGTAGTTTATTATGCAGCAGTATAAAAGTAATACATGAGCCCCTCACTGAATGTAAGTATATACATATATTTTTAAGTGCAATCTATATGTATGTATTTGGAAATAGGAAAAAAATGTTGATATTGTCCATAGTTTTTATTCTCCCTCCCTCCTTCCCTTCCTTCCCCTTTGTCCCTATGAGGGCAGGGAAACCTTACAAAATAACTCTGGCGGTATTTTAAAGTTTGTTAGGATACTACTTGGCTGAGGGAACCAATTTAAAAAAAAACAACAACAACAAAAAACAAACTCAGATTTGCAGGAAAACCTGTTTTCTTAAGCCTTCATAACACCTAGAAAACCCTTAGGCCAAAACAAATACTTTCTGTTGCCACATAGAGACCTTTATGAAAGGTGAATACAAAACTATCGGGCTGGAATTCACACCTAATCAGTTCTGTATTAGAAGAATAAAAATCTCACACCAAAGAAAAATGGGTGTGCAAGCAGATTGTGAAAAGAAAAACATATATATTCATTTTATACTTTGTGATCTTTATTTCATCCAAGAGTCTAAAGGAGCAAAAACAGAGAAACTACCTTTTCAAATATCATTAAAAACAATTTTTTTTATCCTCTAAGATTTTTCTCACCTCAAAAAATGTCTTTGGAGAAGAAAAAGTTCTTAAATATGCCCTTGTTCCCTTATTCCCTTTCTAACGGAGCAGTAAGTCTGCCTGCAATTATTTAAGAGTTTTACTTCTAATTATGAAAGAAAATTGATGGTCTATGAAAAAAAATTACATGTGAAAAAGTAAAAATATTTCCACAACCTTAAAAATGCCTTATACATCCCTCTCACTGATCTATAGTTTACTCTGTGTTCTTTTAAAGATTGGTATCGGAGTCTGCTTAACTTCTGGGCATAAACCTCGGTCTCTGCCATCTATTATTCTTTTTCCCCTTATGCTGATTTTGTTTGTTTCTCTTTATTACCTGAACTGTGTCACTCTGCCAGAATCCCACGGTGTAGATATGTCTGTACTCCACATTTGGAGATAGTTAAAAGTGAACCAGCATCCCTTCTCTAGCTCCTGGGCACATAAATTGGGATAATTGTTTGTCCTTAAGTAGTCTGTGATAAAGAGCCTTTGTCTGGTTTGGAGACTCAAAGTGGTATCAGTTTTTGGTCTAGTTAGAATATCCTGGAACTTATATGTTGGTTACTCTTAAAATTACATTTTTCTTCCAGAGCTTCAAACAATTCAGTCTTACAGGTGCCAAGATTTATATGTTTCCATTTATATACTCAATATCAACAAAACATTCAAGATGTCTAACACTGAACTCATCATTCTCATCTATTTGTACCAACAATGCAGTTGCCCAACCCAGAAGCCTGATGCTCATTCTGGGAGTCCTGTACATCCCAAGCTCCTCGGTCTTCCTTAATTTCATATTCAATCCATCACTGGCCCCGTCCCTTTGCCAATTAAAAAGCTCGCCCCTTTGCCCTTCTGTCTCACCCCTACCCCCTGCTCTTACTGGGTTCAACTTTGGGAAAGGCATATTTGGCACCTCACTCTAAGAGAACCCACAATAACAGACTGGCAAAGGGGCAGAATCAAGTCACAACTATAGGTACAATTTGTCAAGTGACATTTATAATGTTAGTGTCAAGTATTTTATCTTAGAAATATTGTAAGTCTGGGGCCAGTTATTCAGTGGGCACATCATTAAAACAAAAATGATATGTTAGTAATAATTTAGAATTCAAATTGTCAATAAAAATGTACAAGCTAAAATTCACTGAGCAATTACTGTATGCAATTTAGATGCATTTCTTATTTAATTCTCCCAGTAATCATACCACATCTTATGACAAGGCAGTATGGCTGTGGTTTAGAGCCTGGATTTTGAAGTCAAACTGGCTGAGGTTGAGTTGCAGCTTTGCTATTTAAAACTTGTGTGATCTTAGACAAATTTTTAAATTCTTTGGTGTCTCGGCTTTCTCATGTATAAAATGGGGAAGATGATAATTGTACGTACTTCAAAGGGTCTTTCCTGGGATGTAGTATAAACTCAAGAATATTAGATATTTTTATTACCTTTATCATATAATTCTTGGAGATTCAGATTTTAAGTAACATATCCAAAGTTATACAGTTAGTAAAGTGGTATAAACTAGATTAAAATATGTGTTTACTCAGAATACATAATTTTAATCTCACTGTTTTACTGCCTTTCTACTAGTATAAAGGCTTGACAGCACAGTTATCAAACTATATTTTTTCCATTTTCAGTAAAATATATTTTTTTCATGTTGGCTTTTTGTCAAATTATTTTTGTCATAAAATTTATGACAGATTCTTAAGCATTACGTTAACATTTTAGAAAACGAAAATAAAATGTTGACTGACATTTCCCTTTATTGCTGCCACCTGGAAGAAACATGTGAAAGTAGTATTTATTTAGCCCTTATCCTGTCCATTAATCGAGTCCAAAGTTAATCATCCACGGGGAAATTATTTACAGTGCTTTATTTAGACATTTACATTTTACAGAGAAATGGTGACGTCAAAGTATTCAGAATATAATACGTAGTCTTCTTTCTATTAAGTATTGTGCTCCTATGACTAAAGGATGAATTTAAGCTTTAATAGATTATTTTGTAGTATTTACATTACAAATAAACAAATGACATCTTGAATTTCCATCTTCATTGATTATTTTAATTTGTGTCTTTATCAGTCCCTGCCATTTGAAGTCATAATGCAAAACAAGACTTGTTTCCTGTAATGTTGGTAATCCTCATGTTGGTATGAAATAACCTGTGAGCTGGGTCAGGAGGCAGGGGTGACATTGCTAATGACACATGGTGCAGGTGAAAGGATGGTTTATTGGGGAAACCTAGAGGCAGGGGGTAGAAGAATGCATGTAGCTCCTTAAACCTTCATCATCTCACAGTGCTGTGCACTTAAATCAGGTACACGGGTAGCTCTGGGGGTGGGGGGAGGGAGACCCTCTGCTTCCCTGCCACTCTGCCTTTTGTATATTTATAAGGAATTCATAGGGGACAAGGGAGTGGCCAAGCCATTCTGTAATAGGGGAAGGATGTTCATTCCTGGAGAGTGGCTGGTTTCAGAAATTAACATCTATATATATATAGATAGGTAGGTTTTTTTTTTTTTTGTCTAGAAAAATTTCTCATGTAGTTTAAGAAAAAAATAAATGAAAGGTCTATTTAATGGATCCCTTTTCTTAGTTGAAAACAGCAACATTCATAACGGTTAAAGCAGACTTATAACCACTTATTCAAGGCAGATGCAGAAAGTCATACAGCCAGAACCATTACCAGATCATCCTGCAGGGTATGATCCACCAGAAAACTCTAGGAAAGCCAGGTTGGGGAGAGAATCTTTGGCGGAGGGATACTCAGTGCCTTAAGTCAAAAAGTGGCACACTTTATATATGCTCGCATTCCATTGACAAGCGCTTATGCTCACATGACCTCAAGAAAGGCTGGGAAATAGATTTAAGCAGGGAAGCCGTGTGCTGTTACTATGGGGAAAAGAGTGTAGGTTTGGTGGATAGATAGGATTCTCCACTATAATCTTTAAGTTCCTTAAACTGCTTTTCCCCTTGGTAATTAATTTTATATTTTTAAATAGTACATTTACATTTATATTCTTGATTTGTCTGGTTTACATAGTATATAGTGCATTCCTATAATAATGAAAATATTATAAACATCCAAAATCCTCTTTATGATCTTTCCTTTCTCCACTACTGTTATATCATTCTATTTAATTTTATAAGTAGATGTTTACATCATTTTGACTGTGTAAACACTGTAATGCAGGGCCAATAAATTTTTTATTGTAGAGCTGTTTTGAATTAATTTTCCAGTTTTCATTTCATCATTATTATTGGCTATATACATAACTGTTTCTATCCAGAAACTTCTTACTATTAACTATCATATTTTTCCACTATATCAGGTCTACCATATACCCAGATGGTTCCAATCTATTTGTTGAGATAAATATACTCAGAACATGACACATTTAATTTTGTTCAGTTACTTGGGTTTCATGGATCCTATTCCAAGTCTAAGAATGGAATGCTGATTGAATATTGATTAGCAGTCATAGAAATTCCATTCTCTTTGCCAGTGATTGTTTTAGATTTGTCCATGGTAAGCACTCTTGGCTAATACGGAGACAGAGATGGACATGGTGTTAGGGAAAAATTTCCCAAGTAGGTATAAAATGGCAACTCATCCCTTTTTGGCTTTGGATAATGTTCTTTGAGGATAAGGTACTTGGATCTGCTGTAACTCCTTTGCTAATATAACACGTAGATAACTGTGGAGAAGCTTTTCTGGATTCCTGAATTTGTGATCAGCTGAAATAATATTCCTGAGGCTATTCTGGCTGCAGGCTCTGGTTATGAAACATAAGAAAGAGCCTCATATCTATTCCTGTTTGTGTGTGTGTGTGTGTGTGTGTGTGTGTGTGTGTGTGTGTGTGTGTGTGTGTGTGTGTGTGTGTGTGTGTGTGTGGAGTTTTAATGGTATCTATATCTTTTCCTTGAAAGGTGAAGGGATTTGCTTGACCTCATCGGCCTCTAATTTTCATAATTTCTTGCCATTTTGCTGTTACTTTGTATATATGTTTTATATTGCATTTTGTTCTTGATAGTTTATTAGGGCAGCTATGAAATTTATTGTTATTTACCTAAACATGAGTCATGCTTAGTTTTTGTGAATTCATTCCTCATATTGATGCAGTACTTCTCTGAAAGTGTTTCCTGAGAAGTTCTTCTCTGATATACTACCTGTGGTTGCCTGAGAACATGTTTATTTTCTTGGCATTTAAATGGTATTTTAGCAGTCATTAAAATGATATGCTCTAGGTTGTTTTTATTCAACACCATTACACTGTGACTCCATTATCTTTGAACATCTCGGTTTGATCCTCAGAAACATGATACTTACATTGTTCTCATTTCTTTCCAAGCGCTTGCAGTTTTTTCAGTTTTTGAAAGACTTGAAATTTAAGTCTGTTATCACCATTGGTATTCTTAAATTGCATTTGATTGGGATAGGGGATTTTTCTATGGAGGATTTTTGTGTTTGTGTGTGGTTATTGTGATGCTCCATGAAATGTTTTAAAATAGAGTATTTTCTATTGGAAAAATGATCAACCATTAATTCAAATATAACTAATTTACATTTTTCTTTTGATAAACCTCTAAAGATGATCTGACTTCCAGTTTCTGGTCTGGTCCAACATAGAAGAAGCTTGAAGTCCTTATACCCTATCTACACAACAAGAAAAAAGCTAAACAAGCTGAAAATCAACGATTGTTCTTAGATTCCTCAGAGAATTAAGGTCATGGGAAAAACTGCTGCCTGAAAAATTGAAGAGACAGACAGCTGGGTAGGAAAAAAAGTAGTAATTGACATACTGCTGGTGGCTTAGTGCAGACAAGCTTGAGAGTTAAAAATTCTAGGGGTGGGGCAGGTCTTGGAGGGCCTCCTGCACTTTCATGAGTTTTACATCTAGGAGAGCTACCAGGTTACACGAGTGAAGACTGGGGAAAATCCCCTACTTCTTCTGGCAGGGAGGGGGAAAAAGTAGCCATTTAAAGTGCATACATAGCATTCTGTCCTTTTTAAAAGACCATCCTCAAGGGAACTGTTTTACCAGACCCTAACCTGTCAGAGATTTAGTCGTCTAGCTGATCTGGGAGCAGGGAAATAGCTAACTCTAGTCCCCTTTAGCTTTCTACATGTGTAGGAGAAAATACTCACCCTTATCCCCTACTTGCTTTCCTACTACACCTAAGGGAGGAAAAACCAAACAAATAAACTGGGAAACACTCATGAAGGTCACAGGCCAGGGCTTAGGCTTGCTAAAAAGACTAATTATAGGACTATAAAACTTATCAGTAGGGGTCCTATATAATAACAGGGGAATACAGTAGAAAGAACTACCTGTCTCAAACCGTAAGGAGAAATTTCTAGGGTAACCCGAAGACAACAGGATAGCCAAAACAAGGATATCAGAAGATAATTTAGTCTCTGACATCTACAATTATAGCACACAGTAGATACAGCCTAACTCCTAACCAGATAAGCACAAAACCTTACAGTAAAGGCCCATTTACCTAAATCCTGTTCACCCAGGACATGTCCAGCCTTCAGCAAAAATTACAAGGCATACTAAGACGAAAAGCACAGTTTGAGTACATAGAGCATGCATCAGAACTAGACTCAGATATAGCAGAAATTTGAGAGTTATCAGACTGAGAGTCTATAATCTGTAGTTAAAAACTATAATCAGCTTGCTAAGGGCTCTAGTGGAAGAAGTGTACAAGATGCAAGAACAGATGTGTAATGTAAGCAGAGAAATGGACATTAAGAATCAAAAGGGAATGCTAGAAATAAAAAATGCAGTAACAGTGTTAAACTAGCCTTGCATACTTGAAATAAATTCCACATAGTCATGGTGTATAATGTTTCTACTATTTCAATGAGGATTTTTGCGTCTGTGTTCATGAGAGCTATTGGTTTGTAATTTTCTTGTAATATATTTGTCTGTCTTGTTTTGGTATTAGCATAACGCTGACCTCATAGAATAAGTTAGGCTAGCAGTCGAACTGTGTTTACTGTTGTCTCTAGGTGTAGGTATCAGAGGCTGAGATCTCTATAGAGTTCTCATTTTTGTATACACTGTTGTCTTGTGTTTCTCTAAAGACTCCTTCTTAGTGTCTGAGCTCTTCAGTTCTTTCACCTGTAATCCCTGCTATTATATAGAACCATGATTGATGTGGTGATAAGGTGGGGGAGGGGAGAGGAAGTGTCTATAAGTCCATGATTAGGTTTTAGTATATGAGTGAATCTGTGCCCCTGGTCTCTCACCTCCATGAGTGCTTCTCAGCTTCTCCCTGCCACACACTTCTGTGTGAGAAAGGAAGGCAGTAAAAGGTGGAGTTGGAGTTAGATATTTCCCTCCCCCTAGGTGGGTCATGCTCTGGTAAAATCCAAGCTGGCTAGGTGCTAGTAACACAGTTTCCTCTGGGAACAGGATTTTGTTAAGGAGAGGAGAGCAGCCTGCTGTATGACTGTCTTAAAATGATTACTTTTCTCCTCTGTGCCAGAAGCAGGAGGGGATTTTTCTCCAATATTTACCCTGAGAACCTGGTGGGATTCCTGGAAGTAAAACTCAAAGGTTTGGCGGGGGTGGACTCCCTAAGACTGGACCCCAAGGAGTTTTTAATCTCTCGGTCTCAGCCCTCATCAGTTAGTTAATTATGCATTAATGATTTCTATCAGTTGCTGGCTCCAGGGGCAGCAGCTTTGGTTCCCAGATACCTTTGATTCTCTGTGTTTACCTACCTTCTGTATTTTTTTTTTTTTTTTTTTTGTGGTACGCGGGCCTCTCACTGTTGGGGCCTCTCCCGTTGCAGAGCACAGGCTCGGGACGCGCAGGCTCAGCGGCCATGGTTCCTGGGCCCAACTGCTCCGCATCTTCCCGGACCGGGGCACGAACCTGTGTCCCCTGCATCGTCAGGCGGACTCTCAACCACTGCGCCACCAGGGAAGCCCTACCTTCTGTATTTTTGATGTGGTAGCTTGACCCATGACCTCAGTTCTTGGATAGATATAAAAATGAGTTGTCAATTTTCAGTTCAGCTTTTTTCTTATTGTGAGGATGAAGATGACAACTTCCAGCTCTTTACATGTTGTACTGGAAATCCTAAGTCTGTTATTGCTTTTAATTATGGTTGAATTTCTCATGTCTCGTGTTCCCTCATGGCTGCAGTATTCCCCTGGGGTTATTAAGTAGCATGGATGGTGAATTCTATTTAGGAGAGATACTTAGATATCACCATGCATGACATCTGATGTGTTTAGGTGGTGGTGAAGAGAGCTTTCTGAGAACAAAGAATTTGATATTAAAAATCTTATAGTTGATGAGGAATATTTGATCCAGAACAGCTGTTTAAGAACTCTCTATTTCAACTCTAATAATCTAATTCTCTGGATAAAGAGTAAGAATAGGGAAAAGGAGAAACGGACTAATTAATATCCCTTATATGGTCAACTTTTCCCCTTCCTTGCAAGACACTGGAGACATCTTAATGTAATGCAGCTAAATTCGATACCCAATTTTTGTTGTTATTTCTAAATAATGATGTAGAGGGTCATTATCCAGTAAAAGAGGACACCTAAGGATATCTTCTCCACCCTAATTCCTACTCCTGTAACCAAAACATAGGCTGGCTAACACTTTTCTTCTGCTCTAGGTCTTTTCTTCGGGATTTGGATTTGCAAGTCAGATATGTTAATTATGTTAATTTACTGCTTGGTTGTCTGACATCACATGGATTAGGATTTGGAAGGGGAATTAGAAATGCATGATAATTTGCTGCTCTTCAAGTTTTAGAAGTGTCATCATGAGATTTTTTTTTTTTTCCTTATTGAGTTAGAGATATTTTAAGGTCTATTTCCTTATGTTCTGGAGAATATCTTTCAGAAATTTCCATAGAAATTTTGAAAGAGAGACATGTTTTCTGAATCATTTTAAGTTTGGAAGTGTATTTTTTGTCCTCCACCTTATTTTTTTATGAATTTTCTCACAGAATTTTGAAGCCATATAAATATTTATTCTCTGATATCCAATGATACTTTTGAAAAACACGTAAAAATGGAGACTAGTGACCAAGTAAACTATGTTTGTTTAAATGTTTTTTTCTACCTGTACACTTTATTTTTTTTTTTTTTTTTTTTTTTTTTTTTTTTTTTTTTTTGTGGTACGTGGGCCTCTCACTGCTGTGGCCTCTCCCGTTGCGGAGCACAGGCTCCGGAGGCGCAGGCTCAGCGGCCATGGCTCACGGGCCCAGCCGCTCCACGGCATGTGGGATCTTCCCAGACTGGGTCACGAACCCGTGTCCCCTGCATCGGCAAGCGGACTCTCAACCACTGTGCCACCAGGGAAGCCCTACCTGTACACTTTAAATATTGTACCTTTATTTGTGCTGTTCGGGAATTTGATGAACATATTTTGTGGGTCTTTTTATGTTTACTATAGTTGGCATTATGTAAGCACTTTTAATCTGGAGACTTAAAGCGTTCAGTTCTAGGAACTTCTCTTGCATTTTTTTTGTTCATCTTTTAAAACATTTTTAGAGCTTTCTCAGTGGACACTTAAGGTCTTTTATTTTTATTTGCTCTATTTATCCCATTTTTTAAGTTCAGTTTACTTTCATAAAGATTTTTCTTTACTTTAAATAATATCTATTAAATTATATCTATTAAATTATTTTTATTAACTCCAAATATCTATATCCGTTTATTAATCTTGCCCTTATGCAATGGTTGAAATGTGTCTCATATCTCAGTCTATTAACTTTAAAACTTCTAATCCTCTTTTGTAGGGACATTTATAAGAATGATTATAGGAACAAATGATAGTCCCTCTTCACCATCTGCTCTCAAAGTCACAACTGATTTTCATGTTCATTCTCTGTCATACGTTCTAGATTCTTCTGATGGAATAGGTAGCTTACTTTGTGGGGTGGCCCAGATCGTCATCCCTGAGTGATCTTAACTCTGTATACCATGCCCCATTTGAGCCCTGAGACTGTGCTTGTCATTTTTTCATCAGAATTAGAATGGAGAGTTAAAGATACACCAAGTGACCTCCTGGGTGCTATTCCCTGATCCCCCTGTGTCACAGCAAGCATACCTCATTCCAGTGATCGGAATTAATTCTCCCTGAATGGTTATGACTTCTCTCCTGACTGCTGCTATCTTGAAACAAGAAGATTGAAATGAATGGACAGGGAATAGTTTTAATTTGAGGATTAATGGAACCCCTGCTAAAGCACCTGGTAAAAGAATGTCTCTTCTAGGAACTAGAATCTCTAAGCCTATAAAGCCCAGAATTAGGGTCTTTTAAAATATAAATTAGCCAAGTGGATTACTGAGTATTGTTATAAATGCAAAGCATGGGTTGAGTTTCACAGAAATTAGACTGAGAGTTGTTGAGATTTGCATGCATGAACTTTATTGGAAAGTGTTCTTGTCATCAGACTGCCGGAAACTTAAATAGAATTCACCTGAGGGACAATGAGTTCATGATACAGTCACAGCAGATTTTAATTAATCCCACTGAGACTTCTAAAATTGTTGAAATAAAGTTGGAGGGCAGTAGACTCTGTCATGTGTTGCCCAGATTTGTCCTGCAGAACCCAGGCTTTAGTTTCCCAGCTAACGGGGCTGTTAGCAGCCAGCAGTCTCAGCTAAGTCCGTCTCACTCTTTTCTGCGATAATGTCACACCTCAAAAATCACCTACCTCTTCCTGGGACAGCCCCCAACTAAACACTGGTTAATGGTGAGGTATGTAGATCTGAGATCCAGAATCATTAGAGAATGAGCTCGGGCCTTTGTAGGTGAACTGCAGTTCACCATTTTCCTCTGCTCAATTCTGCTTTCTTCCTGTCCCTCAGGTATGGATCTGGAGAGCACTCACTCCCCATTAAACTTCATTCATGTCTAGATGCATGTCAGATTCGTCTTTATGGGGAATCTCTTTTGTCACTAAGATTTCCTTGACACAAATCTCCACACTTATTTCATGAAGCAAGTGGATCAGAATGTGAAATCAACCTTTGACAATGATTTGTTTTTGATGGCTTTCAATTTTTTCATGGATGAAATTACAAGGCCCCCTAAATTTCTGGTAGTAAAGTACCATTCTTTTCAGTCTACACATGAGATGGGAAAACAAGGTCAGTACTCTATCATGTGTAGGTTTTTCGCTTCATTCTCTTATTTTTGACTTTACTTCTTATTCTGCCCTCTACTTTCATTTCCAGATTCCATTGTCTCCTGAAGAGAAAATGTTTACAGAGAGTAAATCTCTGATCTCCTAGTAGATGTTCTGCTTTCTAGCATCTTCTGCTTTAAAATAGGGAAAGATACCACCTGTTCCTATAGATAGATTTTTAAGCAATTTTACCCACATCTTACTTTGTATATAGTGCTCCCAAATTCTTAATCTCTTTGTAATGATAGTTCAACAAGTTAAATGGTCCTCTTCTTGTTTTCTCTCTAAAGCCTAAAATACTCCACTGTCTATTCAGATAAAGTTGTAATATAAATTCTAAACAAAAATAAATTCTTTAAATGCTATAAATTTTAATCTAAAAATAATTCTTATGAATTTTTCTCTCCAGAAAATAATCCTGATAATATATGTATATGAGAATTTGAATACAGGAAGTAGATCTCAACATGACTTTTGGAAATAGTAAGGAATGGGTAGGAGCTGAAAGCAGCAAAAATGCTTTACAGGCAAGTGTTGTTATTATTATTTACTAAACATCAAAACAAAGAAAAGCATGTAATAATTAAAATTGAAGAAATTAAATTCTAAACAATTTGATGCCTGGGAGCCTTTGCTGTTACTTATGTCAACTGTCTCGATGGTTTAAAAATATAACTTTCAAAATCTACACCGACTCTTTTCAGGTATTTTAAAATTGATTTTAGGGAAACTCATGTAGTTTCTCCAAACAGTAACTACAGGAATTTTCTTTTTTGCTAAAGTTTAAATGTTTAATGAGTTATTCGTATCTGGCCTTAGAAGCTTAGTTTCAATTTTACAAAGGCAGTTTCTCATATGAAGTTTAAAGACAACACTAGGGATGGTACTACTTTTGGTACTCTGGTCTTGATTCCTGCTTAGAAGATACGCTTATATTTATATAAAATAGTATTTCTTAATGTACCTTTATAATCCAAAATTTTAATTTGGTACTAACAATTTTTCTAGCATAGGTTTCTGGTATTCAGAAAGCATTTACTTTTAAAGCTTTTAAAGCATTTACTTTTGTGTCTACTTATTTCAGATAGATCTTCATGATTGTAACTCTTTCTGAGAGCTTATTTCTTAATTCTGTGTGTTTGTGAGTGCAGGGTGAGGGTGGGGAGTAGACTACTTAGAATAACATTTGAATGTGAGAAAATATGACAAATAGTCATAAAATCTGATTTTCCTTAGAGATTCAAAATGATGTACAGAGTACAGATATGACACCATTTAATAGGCAGAAAAATGAGCAAATTGATTATTTTTAGGTTCTGTGTTGGCTGGTCATTTGCAAATTACATTAATTATCAAGAGAAAAAACAGTAAGATTTTTCTTAGAAACCGATACTACCTTTGAATACATAGTGTAGAGGATATACTGAATGCTGAGAGTTTCAGGAGATACAGAATTTTATTTCTTATTTTGTTATTTGAATTCCTTTCTTTATCATAAATTCTGCCCATACAATATTTGAAGAGAATAAAGAGAAACTATCACACTTCTCTAAAGTCTTTGAACTTTTAAAGTTGAGCAATATGCCTTTCGTTGAAGTAAAATTTCAAATGTTCCAAAGATTTAAAGTTATAAAGCAAGAAAACTATGCTAAAGGTGTTTCTTTAAAATGTTTCATTCTTTAGCCATATCTGAATGTCGTAGATTTTGAGTTTTTTCCCTAGCATTTGTTTTGAAGTACTACTTCCTAACAATTTAGCTCGAATGTCCTATTCCACTGAAGTCAAAGAAGACTTCAGTCTACATTTTACAGTTGCATCAGTTGCATGAGTGACTTTTCAAAAGTAAGGTTTTGTTTGTTTACTCTCAGCTTGATCCTTCTTCAATAATAAAATACTGCATTCTGACTCTTCATTCTGTCTTTAAGGAAAATCAGTCCCACATAATTTACTTTCTAGGAAATAACTAACAATGCTGGAAGTCCTTTGGAAACCTAGAACCTTTTGTTTATTATTTACAATTTATATAATATCAAAGTTTGCAAATGTGTATTTAATATATTTTATTTATCTATTATAACAACAGAGTGGCAGAAGTAAAGTTGAGAAATCAGACCCATGATGTAGATTTTACAAGACACTTCTTTCCTTGCCCAATGTTGAAAGGTCTGTGTGTGTCTGTTCAGATATTAAAATTGATAATTACTCAGGAAATGCCCAAAACACATATGTGAAAAGATCTTCCACACTTAGATAATATCACATTATTCACAGAACAGGGTTAGCACCATATCCCACCCACCCTGTCAACATCCTGGAGCAAGGAACCACCATGGAAAATTCTTTACCCAGATAAATTAGGATAATTGAAAAAAAACCTTAAGAATTACTGAAAAAATGGAGAAGTGTTTTTAAGTGAGAAAATTTATTACAAATTAATCAGCTACAGCATTATCAAGAGGCCAATTCATTTTTATTTCAGCTGTCTAGTCTGAAACTCAGTTGGTATCTTGTCTTCCTTCATTTCTATCAGCTGAGGACAGAACGTGAAAACCCAGAATTAATCTGCACATTAAAATGATTAACTGTAAGGCTATGTAATTTAGAAGGAAGCAGTGGGGATGAAAAGTCCGAGTAGGAAAAAGACAATGAGACAAGAGATAGGGGTGAAAGAGAAGAATAGGGATAGAGACTCTCCACAAATGAAGGTGGAGTTGATTAAAACAAAACAAAACCAAAAAAACTATAGGATTGTTTGCTTTCTTATCAAAGCTTTTTAGTTTGGTATAGTCCCATTTGCCTATTTTTGCTTTTGTTGCCAGTGCTTTTGGTAACAGGTCCATGAAACCACTGCCAAGACCAGTGTCATGAAGCTTTTCCCCTGTTTTTTAAGTATTTTTACAGTTTCCTGTCTTACGTTTGAGTCTTTAATCTGTTTTGAGTTTATTTTTGTACATAGTGTAAGATATGCATCCTATTTCATCCTTTTGCATTGGGAAATCCAGTTTTCCCAGTACCATTTCTTGAAGAGATTATTCTTTCCCCATTGTGTATTCTTGGCTCCCTGATCAAAGATCAATTGCCTGTATAGGTATGAGTTTATTTCTGGGCTTTCTATTCTGTTTTCTTTGGTTTATATATCTGTCTTTATGTTTAGATTACTATAGCTTTGTAATATATTTTGAAATCAGAAGTGTAAATATTCAGCTTTGTTCTTCACTCAAGATTATTTGGCTCTTGGTCTTTTGTTGTTCCATTTGAATTTTTAGGATTTATTTTTTTAGTGATATAAATTTTTTCATTGAAATTTTGATGGGAATAAGATGGAATCTGTAGATCACTTGGTAGTATGGTTATTTTAACAATATTAAGTCTTCCAATCCATGAACATCAGATGTCTTTCCACTTATTTGTGTCCTTAATTTCTTTCATCAATGTTTTTAGTCTACAAATCTTTAATCTCCATGGTTTATTCCTAAATATTGTAATCATGTTGATGTTATTGTAAATGGGATTGTTTTCATTTCCTTTTTAGACTGTTTTTAGTGCATAGAAATAGAACTGATTTTTGTATGTTGATTTTTTTTTTTTAGTTGTAGTTGATATACAATGTTGTGTTAGTTTCAGGTGTACAGCAAAGTGATTCAGTTAGATACACACATATTTGTAGTGTGTTAACTTTTTTTTTATCCTGCCATATATTAGTTCTAAGAGATGGCTTTTTTGTTGTTTGTTTGTTTTTACTTTTGGAGTCTCTTGGGTCTTCTATATAGAAGATAATGTCATCTGCAAACAGACTTTAATTTTTTTCTCATTTGGATGCCTTTTATTTCTTGCATACTTGCTTTAGCTAGAACTTCTAGTACTATGTTGAATAGTAATAGTGAGAGTGGGCATCCTTGTCTTGTTTCTGATATGAAAGGAAAAGCTTCCAACTTTTTGCCATTAAATATGGTGTTAGCTGTGGGCCTGTCATTGGGCCTATATTGAACTATCCTTGCATCCTAGGGGTAAATCTCACTTGATCATGATGTATGTTCCTTTTAACATGCTGTTGAATTTGGTGTTCTAGAATTTTTGTTGAATTTTTGGTTCTATGTTTATCAAAAATATTAGCCTGTAATTTTCTTATCTTGGGGTGTCCTTATCTTTGATAATCAGGGAAATGCTGACCTCCTAAAATGAGTCTGGGAGTGATCCTCTCCAATTTTTTGGAAGAGTTTGAGAAAGATTGACATGAATTCTACCAATTATTTAAGTAAGAATTAACCAGTGAAGCCATCTGATCCGAGCTTTTTTTTTGGCATATTTTTGATTACTGATTCAGTCTCCTTACTTGTTATCAGTCTGTTCATATTTCCTGTTTCTTTAAGATTCAATCTTAATAGGTGGTTGTAGATTTATAGAAATTTATCTAATTCTTTTGGGTTGTCTAATTTGTCATATAATTATTCATGGTAGTCTCTAAGATGCTTTTATTTCTTTTTTATCAATTAAATCAATTGCAATAACTTATTTGTAATTTCAGTCCTCTTTTTCTCTTGGTTAGTCTAGCTAAAGGCTTGACAATTTTATCTTTTCAAAGAACCAGCTGTTAGTTTTATTGGTCTTTTCTGTTCTTCTAGTCTCTACTTCATTTATTTCTACTGTAGTATTTATAATTTCCTTTCTTCTGTTAACTTTGGGCTCAGTTTTTTCTTTTTCTAGGTCCTTGAGGTATAAGTTAGGTTATCTGAGATCTTAACGCTTTCTCAATGTAGGCATTTATCACTGTAAACTTTCCTCTTAGAACTGTTTTTGTTGTATCCCATAAGTTTTGGTACAGTATGTTGTGTTTCCATTTCATTTGTCTCTATTTTTTGACTTCCCCTTTGATTTCTTATTTCTTCCCTGGCCGATTGATCAGAAATGTGAATTTAATTTCACAACAGAGGAAACAGTAGAATGCAAAGACAGTGCAGGAATGGAAGAAAATCTTTGTAAAACATATTGGATAAGAAACTCCTATAAGTCAATATATAAAGAACTCCTACAACTCAGCAGCACCAAAACAAAAACAAATAACCCAAATAAATGCAAAGGATTTGAACAGACATTTAACCAAAGAATATATATATATATATATATATATATATATATATATATATAATGGCCAACAGATATATGAAGAGGTGCTTAACATCACTGATCATCAGAGAAGTGCAAGTAAAAATCACAGTAAGATATCACCTCGTAACAGAATGGCTATTAAAAAATGACAAGTGCTGGTGAGGTTGTAAAGAAATTTGCACCCTTGTGTATGGTTGAAGAGAATGTAAAATGGCACAGCCTCTAAGGAAAATAGTACAGAGTTTCTTAAAAAAATCGTACAACTGCCATGTGATCCAGAAGTCCCACTGCTGGGTATATATCCAGAAGAATTTAAATCAGAACTTTGGAGGGACATGCATTCTCATGTTTATTGCAGCATTATTCACAAGAGCCAAGATAAAAAAAAAACCCATATGTCCATCCACAGATGAATGGCTAAAGAAAATGTGGTATATGCATATAATGGAATATTACCCAGTTTTTAAAAAGAAAGAAATCCTACCATTTAGGACAGCATCGACAGACCTGAAAGAATTATGCTAAATGAAATGTCTGTCATAGAATGACAGATACTGAATGATTCTACTTATTTGAGTTATCTAAATAGTCAAACTCATAGAAGCAGAATAGAATGGTGATTGCTGGGGGATAAAGGGAGGGGTTATGGAGAGCTGTTTCTCAGTAGTTATAAATCAGTGGTTATAAAGATGAATAAGTTCTGGAGATCTGTACAACATAGAGTTTAAACTTAATATGGTATTGTGCTCTTTTTTTTTTTTTTTTGCGTTATGCGGGCCTCTCACTGTTGTGGCCTCTCCCGTTGCGGAGCACAGGCTCCGGACGCGCAGGCTCAGCGGCCATGGCTCACCGGCCCAGCCGCTCCGCAGCATGTGGGATCCTCCCAGACCGGGGCACGAACCCGTGTCCCCTGCATCGGCAGGCGGACTCTCAACCACTGCGCCACCAGGGAAGCCCCGGTATTGTGCTCTTAAAAGCATCTCAAGAGTATAGGTTTCATGCCAAGTGTTCTTAACACACACACACACACACACACACACACACACACACACACACATGCACGCAAATACAAGAAATACTTTGAAGGTGATGGATACCTTTATTACCTTGTTGGTGGTGATGGTATCATGGATGTATGCAATGGCCAAACTTATCAAAATGTATATATTAAATATGTGCAACTTCTTGTATATTAAGTATACCTCAAAGTTTAAAACAAAGACTTTATGGGAAAAGGAAAGGATCAGTTTACACTATTTCCTGGGTTTTTAAATGTATGGTGAATATCTAAAAATAAGATGCTGTGTATAGTAATGAGTGATCCTTTACTAATCTTACAAAGATTCCAAGTATAGCTACATTAGACACATATTTAGTATGTCCTTTCTCTAATTTGTACACTTCAATAATATATTTTCCAATAATTTTCTAATGGAATTTTAAAAGTTACTGAGAAAGTACAAAAATCTTACTTTTAAAGTGCCGTATCTAAACTTTCCATTAAGTTAAATATTTTTCAGGTTGTTCTAAAGTCTAAATGATTTAGCTAATGGCTGAAAGTCAGATGTTTACAATGCCCCAAAGTTATAAGTTCTATTGCTGTGTCATTTGGGGGCCGTGCTGGCCTGACACTCTTCCTCTGCGGCTAAATTGTGTTCCAAGTAGATGACTTCTGCAATTGTTATCTTTGCTCTGATGGAGTGGGTATGTAAATCAAGTCTGTCTGTTTCCCTTTCACATTGTGCTTTTAATTCACTGTGAAAGATTTTTTCATTCAAGTCATGCCAGATCTACTGGGATTGATGTGCTTTTCGTCTGTCACTCTCTTTACACTGTCTGATTAAATTGCTTCTACTGCTTTCAGAGAGACAGACTAAAACGCCTAAGTGGCCATTTCTAACTCAGTTGTGTAATTCAACTTTTTTACTATCCAAATTCTAGTCATTAGCCTGAGTTTTCATACAAAGGAATTACTGTAATTTATAAATTTGTCCTCTAACATCCTTTGAAGGCAAGAATTCAAAATAAAATACCCTAGTTCATATTCACAGTAGTTTTACAGAGATTATAAAATGCATTTTGAGAATAGATTCTGAATTTCATTATCTACTTTTTGAACAAGACCAGATACCATATTAAAAATGAAATATAAACATGCTTTAACAAGAGAAGTTGTCATTATATTAAAATTTTTTCCTGGTATGTAACTGAAAAGCATATTGACTTGACAGAGTATTACATTAATGTCATAAGTTTTATAAGTTAAGCTTAAAAAAATGCCCTAAGAGCCAGAGTTTCTGGTTCTGCTAATTAAAGCTAAGGCCAAACTTACTTTTTGTGCTTTACTTTTTAATCTATAAGGTGAAAGAGCTGAATTTAAAAAACTCCAAGGTTATTTTTAGCTCTTCAAAAATCTATGTTCAGGTTATCATGTGTCCCTGTGTGTGAATATGTGTCTTTATAACCTCCTGTCTGGATGGGAAATTTGATGGAGATGAAGTTACTTTCATAAAATATTCTACTTCAAAGATTTACACTGTGGTTTCCTTTTTAAATGTTTACATGTGTGTTAAATTTTAAACTCTAATCGTTACTTAGGTATCTTGAAATTTTGACAAAACTGGTTCCCAATTCTTCCTTGCTATGTAATCTTGAAACATTGTGTGTGTGTCTGTGTGTGTGTGTTTGTGTATTTGTTTAAACATATTCCCGTATATCTACATATGGAAATAATTATTCTTACAGAGTTGGTGTAAGGTGCTTAGTGTAGTATGTGGGACACAGTAAATGTCCAGTAGATTGTAGTTACATTAAAAATCATAAAGTTTGATATGTAATCTATAAATGACTGTTTATAACTAGTTTTCTAGAAATAATACTGTGCTATTCTTTCTTTATATACAACACCTGGTTCATGTAGTTTAATTTTTCCTTAATGATAAAACAGTATATCCCTAGTTAAAGACACTGGGGAGATTCTGACAGAAAATACTATAATACCTCATTATTGTTTAGGTTGAATTACTTGGAATATATGTAATATGTTTTATAATGGTCTCAAGTTTAGTGAGAAGGACTTCTCTATGGATTATTTGGTATATTTAATATGTGATTCATTTTCTATTGGGGAGAGGAAAGGCTAGTTTCTGATTTCTACCTTTAAAACTTAAGCTAGGGCTTCCCAGGTGGCACAGTGGTTGAGAGTCTGCCTGCCGATGCAGGGGACACGGGTTCGTGCCCTGGTCCAGGAAGATCCCACATGCCGCGGAGCGGCTGGGCCCGTGAGCCATGGCCGCTGAGCCTGCACGTCCGGAGCCTGTGCTCCGCAACGGGAGAGGCCACAACAGTGAGAGCCCCATGTACCGCAAAAAAAACCCCAAAAAACTTAAGCTAAAGAGACATGCAGTTTAACCTTTCAAATGACAATAATAAAGGTGAAGTTGCCGGAGTGTTAGCATCCACCTGCATTCCCAGAATTTTCTGGTGCAAAGGACCCATGTATATTTCCAGTCAACTACATAATTGATCACATTCACAGAAACCTGGTATTTGTTATGTCCTTGTCTTAAGTCCATAGGGCCAAGTAGTGAGAAACTGGATTCTTAGGGTTTTGGAAGGAATAAGTCATCAGGAAGAATGTATATAGACATATTTGTCCTGTGATGTGCTAGTAAGGTTTAACCACTGGTTCTCTGGAAAAAAGTCAGCATGTATATATGCACATAGATTTGTTATAAATTCTACTTATCAATGGTAAATGTAGTACCAGTTTTACAAATAATATACAATATTGCTTATTATAAATTCCATGTAGTCCATTGATTCTCATAAAATGCTTTTATGGATTTTTGCCTAACTCTTGTATCTGTAGCCTAAAGATGGTTGTAATTGATAAAATATTGTAGCTCCAATGTAAATGTTGGTTGGTATTTTCATTTACATTAATAAGATGAAAGTGAAACAATGAATATTTCAGAACTTCACTTTTTCCACATGGCATATTTTCTACATCTTAGAATATTTTATGAATACTAAAAAAATTTTTCTCAATTTTTGAGCTATTCAGAAAGTAATATCTGTAATATCTATACATGACACACCTTAGTTATATGTGCATTAATATTTTATTCATTACTGTATTAAATCTAGACAATTAAAAAATAAAGCCCTGATTTATAGTGTTTTCTCATTTCTGTGGTATAAATACTCCCACCCTTTAGAACTTAAGCTACCAAGTTGACATCATTGAATGCTGCCTCTTGAAGAGATGTGCTATAGCACACCACTATATAATGTTTTTATCAAACAGGGACAAGAGCCATGAATAACTTCAAGAGCATGTAAAATAGTAAAATATGATAAAATAAGTAGGAAGTATTGCATATTTGATATGTTTATTTTAAAAATAATTTTAATATTTCCATATTTTAATTTTAAAAAAAATTATTGAAGTATAGTTGATTTACAGTGTTGTGTTAATTTCTGCTGTACAGCAAAGTAACTCAGTTGTACGTATATATTCTTTTTCATATTCTTTTCCATTATGGCTTTTCATTATGGCTATTGAATATATATCCCTGTGCTGTACAGTAGGACTTTGTTTATCCATCCTAAATGTAATAGTTTGCATCAGCTAATCCCAAACCATCCCTCCCCCACTCCTCCATCCCCTTTGGCAACCATAAGTCTGCTCTCTATGTCCTTTAGTATGCCTCTGTTTCATTGATATGTTCATTTGTGTCATATTTTAGATGCCACATATAAGTGATACCATATCATACTTGTCTTTCTCTTTCTGACTTACTTCACTTAGTATGATAATCTCTAGGTCCATCCATGTTGCTGCAAATGGCATTATTTTAGTCTTTTTAATGGTTAATATTCTATTGTATATATATACACCACATCTTCTTTATCCATTCATCTGTTGATGGACATTTAGGTTGTTTCCATGTCTTGGCTATTGTAAATAGTGCTGCTATGAAGATAAGGGTGTATGCATCTTTTCAAATTAGAGTTTTGTCTGGGTGTATGCCCAGGAGTAGGATTTTTGGAACATACGGCAACTCTATTTTTAGTTTTTTGAGGAGCCTCCATACTGTTTTCCACAATGGCTGCACCAATTTACATTCCCACCAGCAGTGTAAGAGGGTTCCCTTTTCTCCACACCCTCTCCAACATTTATTATTTGTAGACTTTTTAATGATGGCAATTCTGAACGGTGTAAGGTGGTACCTCATTGTAGTTTTGATTTGCATTTCTCTAATAATTAGTGATGAGGAGCATCTTTTCATGTGCCTCTTGGCTGTCTGCATGTCTTCTTTGGAGAAATGTCTATTTAAGTCTTCTGCCCATTTTTTACTTGGGTTGTTTTTCTGTTATTGAATTGTATGAGCTGTTTGTATATTTTGGAAATGAAGCCTTTATCGGTTGCATCATTTGCAAATATTTTCTCCCAGTCTGTAGATTGTGTTTTCATTTTGTTTATGATTTCCTTTGCTGTGCAAAAGCTTATAAGCTTGATTAGGTCCCATTCGCTTATATTAGCTTTTATTTCTATTGCCTTGGGAGACTGACCTAAGAACACATTTGTACGATTTACATCAGAGAATGTTTTGCCTATGTTCTTTTCTAGGAGTTTTATGGTGTCCTGTCTTATAAGCCATTTTGAGTTTATTTTTTTGTATTGTGTGAGGGTGTGTTTTAACTTCATTGATTTACATGTAGTTGTCCAACTTTCCCAACACCATTAGCTGAATAGATTGTTTTCTTCGTTGTATGTTCTTGCCTCCTTTGTCGAAGATTAATTGCTAATTAGAGCTAAGGCCAAACTTTTATTTTTGGGGGCTTTACTTATTAATCTGTAAGATGAGAGAGCTGAATTAGGTGTGTGGGTTTATTTCTGGGCCCTGTATTCTGTTCCATTGATCTGTTTGTCTGTTTTTGTGCTGATACCACACTGTTCTGATTACTGTAGCTTTTTAGGATTGTCCAAAATCTGGGATGGTTAGGCATCCTGCTTTGTTCTTTTTCCTCAGGTTTGCTTTGGCAATTCTGGGTCTTTTATTGTTTCATATGAATTTTAGATTATTTGTTCTAGTTCTGTGTATTAAAAAAAAGTCATTAGTAATTTGATAGGGATTGCATTAAATCTGTAGATTGCTTTGGGTAGTATGGCAATTTTAACAATATTAATTCACCAGTCCAAGAGCTTGGGATATCTTTCCATTTCTTTGAATCAGCTTCAGTTTCCTTTATTAATGTTTTGTAGTTCTCAGCATATAAGTCTTTCATCTCCTTGGTAAGGCTTATTCCTAAGTATTTTAATTTATTATTTTGATGTACTTTTAGAAGGGATTGTTTACATTTTTTTCCTGATATTTCATTGTTAGTGTAAAGAAATGCAACCAATTTCTGTATGTTAATCTTGTGTCCTGCTATCTTGCTGAATTTGTTTTTTTGGTATGGAGTCTGTAGGGTTTTGTATATATAGTATCATAACATCTGCATGTAATGACAGTTTTACCTCTTCCCTACCAATTTGAATACCTTTTACTTATTTTTCTTGTCTGATTGCTGTGGCTAGGACTTCCAATACTATGTTGAAGAGACGTGCTGACAGTGTGCATCCTTGTCTTGTTCCAGATTTTAGCGGAAAGGCTTTCAGCTTTTCACCATTGAGTATTATATTGGCTGTGGGTTTGTCATAGATAGCTTTTATTATGTTGAGAGATGTTCCCTCTGTACCCACTTTCATAAGGGTTTTTATCATGAATGGATGTTGAATTTTCTCAAATGGTCCTTCTGCATCTATTGAGATGATCGTGTGTTTTTTGTCTTTTGTTGATGTGGTATATCACACTGATTGATTTGTGTATGTTGAACCATCCTTGTGGCCCTGGGATGAATCCAACTTGGTCGTAGTGTATGATCTTTGAAATGTGTTATTGGATTCTGTTTGCTAATATTTTGTTGAGAATTTTTGCATCTATATTTGTCAAAGATATTGGCCTTTAATTTTCTTTGGTTTTGGTGTCAGGGTGATGGTGGCTTCATAGAATGTCTTCATAGAATGTGTTCCTTCCTCGTCAATCTTTTGGAAGAGTTTGAGAAGGATCAATATAAGTTCTTCTTTGTATGTTTGGTGGAATTTGCCTGTGAAGCCATCTGGTCCTGGACTTTTGTTTAGGGAGTTTTTTTTTTTTTTTATTACAGATTCTATTTCACTTCTGGTGATTGGGCTGTTCAAATTCTCTATTTCTTCTTGATTCAGTTTTGGTGGCTGTGTGTTTCTAGAAAGTTGTCCATTTCTTCTAGGTTGTCGAATTTGTTGGCATATAATTGTTCAAAGTATTCTTTTATGTTTTTTTTGTTTCTGTGGTATCAGTTGTGATTTCTCCTCTTTCATTTCTTATTTTTTTTATTTGCATCTCTTTTCTTCTTGGTGAGCCTGGCCAGAGGTTTGTCAATTTTGTTTACCCTTTCATAGAATGAGCTCTTGGTTTTATTGCTATTTTTCTATTTTTTTAATCCCTATTTTATTTTCTCTGTGATCTTTATTTTCTCCTTTTTTTAAAGTTTTTAATAATGGCATTATTTAATAAACTGCTCACAAAATTCATGAAAATGTAACAACTGTCCCTCATGGGCTGGCAAATGCTAGCCCCTGAACACCACTGGCTACAGTTAACCATTTAAAGGTAACTCTAAGTGAGAACATTCTAGTGATGTGTATGCATGAGAAGAGATCTACGTAGCTACTAAAATCCAGGCAAAAAAAGAAATCAGCTTTAAACACAATCAGATCCTGAAAGCAGACACGTCTCAACAAAACCAGGCAAGTAAGAACTCTCTGACCCCCTTAACTCTTTTCCCCCTCCAACCATTCATACCTTCTGAGCAACCCCAGGTCAGAAGGAGGAAGAGTAGAAACTCACTGGGCTATGGAAGGACAGGGGAGCCCATCACAGTACTTTTCACTTAATTCAGCTCCCACTAACACTCCCCGTGGCTGGGCTAAGGAAAAGTATTATCATTAAATCAAGTTCAACATTTTGATTATTCACATGGGACAGGCATACAAATTTCTATCGTTAGAAAGTATTTGCCCACTTAAAGTGAAGTTAGTAATTAATATTTTGTAAGAGATCTGAAGAGAGATAGTCTTATTACCCTTGAATTTTAAAAGGGTAGGCTTAAAACAGAGAAGGAAATCAGTAAATATGTTGTGATTAGATCCCACAAGACATAAGTAATCTATAAAGTTATATACTTTTTTATTGCCCTAGATGTTTTATTTAACTCAACAAATATATTTTAAAAATTGGATATCAAGCATATTTCATATTAAAAGTGATTTCATACAGAATAACTTACAGGAAAGTAACCTAATTTGTTTGTTTCAAGTGGAGAAATATTGAATGTTTGAAATGTTTCGAAAATTTTTCTAAACTGTTATGATTAATTGATTTAAAATAATAAATTCAGGTGACTCATTATTTATATTTATGCCCATCAAGAAATAAGGCATAAAGTAGAAAAAGATAAGATAGATCATCTGGATTCAAATACGAATCAAGAAGCAGTTGTCACAAGAAAAAATAACCCTTTTATGTAAAGTTATTAGCTCTATTTAATTTAAATGTGTGTTTCTTCTTAGTTTTCCTCCGAACATTCTAATTGAGTTTAAAGTTTTATACTCACTGGGTAGATGATCATTAAAATCTCTGTATGTCTTAGAAAAAAATTTTAAAGAAAATAAAGCTAAATGAATGTAAAGAATAATCCACTTACAGCCACCACCCAACTACGTGAATGTATAACTTCCACGTGTAGCTCACCAACTCAAGGAAAAGTACTTCTCTAACGTTCTGGTATTTATCACAACCTGACCATCAGTCAGAATTTGTTCATTCTGGTTACATATCTTAACAAAAGAACTTTAGGACCAGTTATTCTGCCTAGGAAACTCTCAATAAAAAAAAATCACAAAGAGTTACTATTATGCATATTTAAAAATTAAATCTTAATGCATGAGGATCAATTTGAGAAATATTTTCTTGATTTTTGTTTAAGACCTTCTTCTTCAAGCCTCAAAGTACATTTTTTGATCCATCTGGTAAAAAAAAAAAAAAAACATTTCTTAAAAATGAATTTTTGTATGAATAAGTATATATTGTGTATATTGTGTGGGAAATTGTGATTATGGTGGGTCTATGTATATAAAACTATGAATTATAATAAACATGATTTAGATAAAACTTTGTACTGATTTAGAGTTATATGTAGCAATGATAGTGTTTTAGATGTATTTTTTGTCATGTTAAAATATTTTGTATCCCAAATATAAATTTTCTTTACCACTATATGTTGAAGTTATGTCAATTAAAAACAAAGAACATTTTAGTATAACAAACTGGTATTATAACTTTGGGGCATTGTAAACATTTGTTACATAATTAGTATAGTGTGGAAAACAGTAAGAAACAGGAATTATCAGTTATATAAACAATATTTAATTAGTTTGTGAGCTTCTAAAACCTTGAAATTGATGTGAAGACTAAGATCTATAGCTTGAAATAAGGAGTCTGCAATAAAAATTTTAAACTGATTAGAATTTAACGTTTACCAGTTGATATAAATGCATTGCTATAGTTTTCTATTTTTTTTTTGCTGAGGCTTTTGAAATATTAATATAACAGATTGTGAGTGGAATTCCATAAAAAAGGGCATGCAAACAAACCATAATGTCAACATTATGGTTTCCTTCAGTTTATTAATATTTTTCTTATTAGTAATAAAACTCATTGTCAACTCTAATTATTTAGAGGTTATATTACATATAAAGTGAGAAGCTTTGAGGAGTTGGGCAATGCAATGGCATAGGCCAGGTGGTCCTCATCTGTGTTATTATTTATATAGGTTAATGGAGAGACTAAGTAAATTGTTATATACAAAGTTGTTTTCAGAGTGTATACCAATCAGAGCTCCATGAATACAAGTCATTATAATGTTGTTATAATTATTTTAAGGATTAAAATTAATCATGCTTTTAAATAATCTATCATATCTGCCTCATGACTCTCCTTAAATGTACTTTCTTTTTCTCTTCATCTGCCTCTTGGATTGCGGATACATTCACATAGGTAAAATCATAAAATAAGAAATAATATGTTCATATCTTTCATCTTAAAATAATTTGATAATAGTAAAATAATTATAAAGCTAGGCCAATTAGCTAGAGCTAAAATCCTGGTTCCTCCACCTCTCAAGTGTGTGGCATTGAATAATTCCTTTAAACATTTTGTGTCTTAATTTTTTCATCTTTAAAATTAGTATAAAAGTTCCTTCCTCGGTTACTACATGTAAATTATTTACAACATTAACTGGTAAATTCTAGGCTCTCAGTAAGTAAATGTTTGCTGTTGTTATCAGGTAGGCTACTTTTGCAGAGATGGGAAAATAATTTCACATTCTATATTGTAGACAGGATCTCCTTGAGGGAGATAAATGAGAATCTTTTGCCTTAAGCCTTCAAGGACATTCTTGAATTACCTATATAAATAAAATAGGTAATATAGCTAGGATATTTTCCTTGGGTATATATCTTTGAAGAAAAGCTTGTCTCTATAGAGAGGGAGGAGTTCTGTATCTCTGTACTTTCCTGCCTATTTTGCTATGATCTTAAAACTGCTCTAAAAACAGAAAATCATCTCTCTCTAGAAGTTTGAAGCCCTATTTGGGAATTTTGAAAGTTGACATTACTAAATACAAGTCAAATTTAATGTGTCAAAAAAAATAAAAGGCAATTTCCAGGTGGGTCCAATTAAGAGTGTATAATTAGTGAGTGAGATGGTTGTTTCGTGAAAGCATCATGAAAAATGTAGCATTTAGGCTGACTCTTGAGTGGTGGGTAATATTCTAACAGCTGTGGAAGAGATGAATGTTTTAGTTCAGTTGATAAGAACAGTCCACAGCCAAGGACTCTTCTATTAACAAACGCCTACCTCCCAGACTAAAGAACTTGTCAGAAAACTTATCCCAGCTAGGGAAAGGGAGCTCCTTCCTGTGAAGGGGGTGTAGGTACAGTCAACAGGGCAATGAGATTCAAAGAAATAGACTACAGCCAGGGACTGAAATTCATTCAGAAGATTATAGAGCACTCTTCCTCTACATCTATTACCACCCCAAGAAAGCTGCAATATAATAACAGTGGATGCAGGGGAAAAACAAGACACAGGATTGCTCTAAAGAGCAGCGCATAGGCAACCTCAAAGACAGAAAATAAAAATAAGTACAATAGAGGAATCGGAAGCTTCTGGCACCCATACCTACAGCAAACATTAAAACAGCCCAACTTCTATCCAACTTGACGTAAATTCTCCCACTAAAGGCCTGTATATATCAATTTCTATTATGTAATAAATGTCTAGCTGTCAGCAAAAAATTTAAAGTCATGCCATAGGGCAAGAAAAAAGTCTACTCTTGAATGTTTATTTAAAATATTCTATAATTGTCTGCATTCTGCTGACTCTAATTCCTCAAATTCCAGCCTGAATTTCCTGTGTTTGTTGTGTGCTGTCACCAACTTTTGGTGTATATTTACATGACACTGCTGCATCATCATCAGGAAATCATTGCAGTCATCAGAGGATAAACTGATGAGCAGTATAGGCATCATCTGGCCTTGTCATGGGACCTAAAGACTAGTGAGGCCGATATTAATGAAGTAGTTTCAAGGATTAGGAAGTATATGAGAAAGAAATTATAAGGTTCTTTGAGAGAAGATTAAAAAGGTCTTCTTTAAGAAGTGGTACATTATAATTTGTTCCATTATGTCTGTAATATGTAAGTATTCAGTACATTTATTTGAATCATTGTTATAATGTACTTTGACATATCCTGGATTACTAGTTTATTTGATCACCTTACTGGTTTAAGAAGCAGGGACACATGGAGCTGGATGGTTCAAATTAAAAAAAAAAGACTCCTGTCTCTGTCTCTCTCCCTCTCCTTCCCTCCCTCCCTCTCTCCCAGATATAGATATGGATAGATAAGAATAAATATAGTTGCCAAGCCACCATTGTAATCAAGTACCTATTTTATTCACCAATTTTTCTGGAAAAAGTGATTTTTAAATATTTTATTAATTTAAATATGTACTTTAAAAAAAATATCGAAAACCTTTATTTGGGTCTTTAAATGTACTTTGCACTTTGTTACAGTCTACAAAGATGAATTAGGCATGATACCTTTCATCAAGAAACCTTACCATCTTATTTTTAGTACATTGTTATGTATAAAAATATTTTACATTTTAAACACATCATGTAATGGGTCTTCATGTTCAGTAATATGATTTGTTGCTACATCTATTTTACTCACATTATTACATCCAAAATTTGAGTCACAAAATTTGCACATAAAGCTTAACAGATGGAGTCCTTAAATTTTATCCAGCAAACAGTAGTCTACCACAAGTGCTTAAGAGTTCTATTCTAACACATTGAACAGATGTAATTCCAGTTCAGTACATCTATTCTAAAATGAAAGAGCCCTTTTGAATTTGACGTTTTGTTCATTTTTGAAATTAAGAATATGATAGTTTGAAAATGGTGGTCAGTCCTTTTGAAGTGAAAAAAAGAAGAAAATCCAACCTCTGTCTTATGCTTTTCCAAAATTTATAGGATACATATTTACTGTTATATATAGAAATTTTAAGTGGATAAAGAAGTTACTTAAAAGCCTGCTGCAAAATTTTAGAACAAATGGTTTAGTGCTTTACATTAGTGCTTTTCCAAATGAAAAATAATTTAGCTTGACTTGGCAAAATTAATCATCTTTGTGTTAATGTTTATGTCTAAAACTAAAAAGCATAATTTGCATTACCATTCAGCGCCTCTGGATATTATAATTGTATTTGTATACCTACTTCAAATTTTATGAATATATTTCCTGCCTAATGACATCATTATACCAGTTGGCTTATTTTAATGTAACATAATTATTGGAAAGAAAAAAAAAACCCTAATACTGCCAGTAGTCATTTTGAATCACTACAACTGTGGGTAAATTAATATATTTTTTCCTTATACATATAACGTATTGAGTAAAACTGGGATTTTAATTCATTAATGTTCAATAATCCCTATGTGGCATACACAGACCCAGTTTTCTCATAATCAATTTTCAGTCTTCTAGGACAGATTATCCTTAGGTATGGAAAATAAAATACATACGTCTTTCAATTTTTATTCAGAACAGGAATTTGACTCATTAGGTAAGAATAAAAGAGTATAGTGGAACTAGAAAGTACAAATTAGGTTAATATTACATATTTAATGTTAGAATAAAATAGTACTGATTGATATACAATTATTTACTATAAAAATAATTATAAAAATATTATTTTTTATTATTTAAAAATAATTTTATTATTGTGTAAATAATAAAATTCAGACCAGGGCAGAAAAATTCCTTTGAAGGTTGAAAATGAATTATTCTGATTCTTCTTCGTTATCAGTGATTCCTTAGTAGGTCCTAGTTATTTGCCTATGTAACACCTCTCTTGCTTTCCCTTTTCTTGCCCAATGCAAGCAGAGTGACAGAATGATGAAAATGTCTAGCCACTAAACATGTTTTTTTGCCCAGCTTGTTTGACAGCGGTTACCAAAATTCATCATTGGTCAATTTTAAGATAAGCAGCCTGTCTCTGTAGCTTAAAGGAAGGGAGAAAGAGTCAGCAATATGAAATAAGTAGGAGAAAAGGCAGCTTGTGTACAAGAGCAAGAAAAGAAGGAATGAATACATATTTTCTCTTGTCACTTTTTTTTCACTGTTAAATGCTAAGTTTTGTTCGTGTACTCCTAGAGAAGAAAAAATATACCATTGTACTTTGGTAGGGAAAACCCCCTGTATATTTAGTTTAGAAGACGAATTATGTTTCTGTGTGTGTGTGATGTATATATACAAAGTATGTGTGTGTATACTTGTTAATTCTTAAGCTGCTCCATCATCATTTTTCCTGCCTTTTGCTACGAATGGATTGATATTTTAAAGGTTACAAGGAATCCACAATTACTGGCATGTTTGCTGATTCAAAGCAGAAAAAAAAAACCAACTAAGATTGATAAGTCTGTGGTGGCTGAAGACATTTATTTTATTGACTCCTCTTTAATAGGCTTGTAGGAAAGAATATGTTATTGGGTCTGCTTGAAACGAACTCCTTTTATTTATTTGATAACTAGCTTCCAAATGATCAGTGAAACGTGACATACCGATTATTTTATGTTTTCTTTAACATAGTGAAATGTCATAGGTAAATACAAAAAGCAATCTTTGGATGTATCAAATATACCAGCAATAATTGTCTATGGCAATGGATATTTGTGCAGGTGCTATGTTAAAAAATTCATTGCAACTCTTCGTTTCCCTTAATCTAAATTTTTCTTTATCTACCTGCATTCCTAGGGAATGCAGGGATTCCGTGACCCGGCACCTAATTTGGATTACAGGAAATATGAAGATAAGTACAGATCTCCTCCCAAAATATGCATGGGCATATACACTGATAAAAGGTGCATGTAATTTCAAAGACTTTACAGAACCTCTGAAAATCAGATATGGATCCAGGAGGTCCTCCAACTAGAAATAGAGGCTGTTTTTAAAAACTACCATCAGATCTAGCCCTGAAACAAATCTTCTTTTCTATCCTTTGTAAGTCAGTTTATCTACAGACTTACCAGAAGTGTGACCTTTTGAATGGCATTTTTAAAGTTGTATTTCAGTTCCTATTTATTGTCTCCATTGGGAAATGTAAATATCCTCCTACTGACATGTAGTTCAGTTTTACCTTTGGAACAAATTGTTAGTGGAATTGGAATGATTTAGACACATTTAGGAACAAAGGAAAGAGACACAACTTTTACCATTGAATTTTAACTTCTGTGGTGACTTGGAAACAGTTGAACAGTGTTCTCCCAATCAGGCTTAAATGCAATTGCTTTATGATGTAATAAGTTACATATACTCCATAATATCTCCTTAATTTTTTTTGCCTCACATTTGTGTCAGCTTGCTTCATCTACCCTATAACAGCTCCTTTTATAGTATGTCCTATCCTGTTTTAAGAAGGAACAAACATAAAACAGTCAAATGTATACAACATTACAAAAAAAGCAAGAAAAACAGAGGTTTTGGATTTTAAAAGAGGCATGAGTTCAGAGTATGTTGACATGATTGGCAGATACCAAAATGCTCCTTCCTACATACGATTGAAAAGTAATAAAAGAAATAATTCAGCTGTCTGTGGGTTTGCCTCACAACTGTAATCACAGTGTTGCTGTACAAAGCTCAAAATGACAGCTTCCTAATTTTTATTGCTTATTTAATTTATTAAAGTTGTCAAACCCCCAAGGGCTAAATTTCACTGATTTATTCATTGTTAGAGAAGCTGAAATAGAAGAACAGTGAGGCGTTGGGTGAGAAATAGCATTAAAAAGTAAGGAAATGAACAATAGTAAAAATGCATGGGTGCATTTCACATAACATTATTTGAATTAAAATACAACAATGAGAAAATTTCCAGTTACATTTGTGTAACATTGAACTCACAAACCTTGAAACTTTATTATTCAACCTTGCATTTAATTATATGCATTTACTGAGCACTTGGCTTTATATTAGGCAGTGATTCTATATAAATCACACTAAAGCCTAGATAGATATTTTTATTTCTAATATTGCCATTTATATATTGTTAACAATTAATATATTTAAAATATGAACGTCTATGACTTTATCTTAGCCCAATCCCATGCATTAGTTTGAGAGAGAATATAATGCTTTTCAGTTTTTTAATGTTCACAAGGGTTTTTATATGCATCACCAAATATACACTCCCTTAGCTTTTCTTTCTTTCTCTGATCAGACATCCCACAGTATTATTCATTGACTTATACTTTTTAAAGGTTTTTTTTGGTAATTGCCATTTTTTTCTTTCATTACTTTAATATTTCACTTTGTTTCACTCTACTTTTAATTTACTTTTGCTCACTTTTTGAAATGAAGATTTAATTCATTTTTCAGTATTGTGTTTTTTAATATATACTTTGTTATACATAGCCCCCTAAATTAATACTTAGTTTGCATCTCAGGGGGGTTAAATTTTGTGTTGTCAATAGGTACAAATATTTTATAAGTTCCTTTAACTCATCAATTACTTGAAAGGCATGATTTTTTCCATACATTTTTAAAAAAAATGTACAACAATACTGCTGTGAAGCAGGAGAAATGAATAAACTATAAGCACATGCATAGAAATGGATGAATCACACAATGTAATATGGAATCAAAAGGCAAATAATAGAAGAGTCCATTAAAGTACCACTAATATTAGTTAGCTAATTATTAGTTATCCTCCTGTAAAAAAAAAAAAAAAAAACTCAGAATTACCATGGCTTAAACTAAATGTATATAAATTTATTTCTCGCTCACTATTAGTGCAGAAAGAAAAGTTGCACCTTAAGGTTATACTTCTAGATTATTATGCCACCATAACCTATACTCTCTTGTCTTTCTTCATCCAGAAAAAAGCAAAAGAGGGTGAATAGAGAACAAGCCATTTTCTCTTAAGCAGTGTTGTAAGTCACACACAACAATTCAGTCACACTTTACTGGTTAGAAACTAGTTTCCCTGGTCACTAGTAGCTGGCAGGGAGAGTCACAAATGTGGTGTCTCTGATCTAGATATGTTTGTACTCAGTAAGGTGTAGTGTGTGTGCCTGTGGTGGTAGGGGGTTATTTCTTAAAGAAAGAAGAAATAGAAGTTTCTGTCACATCACTTAAAGAACATTAAAATTCAGAACAGATCAATATATTATTTAAGGTTTCATATGTATATGATAAAACCATGATGAGTAGCAATAGAATAACAAAAACAAATAGACCTGTTAGAGTTTTTATTTAGTTATGATTTATAGCTGATATCTATCTACATGGTTTGAATAGAAAAAATATAAATGGTATACTTAAAATCTCTACCTCCTAAATCTTTCCCATCTACCCAGTCATCTTACAGAGATAAATTATGCTTTTATATGCAGATATGTACGTGGATATGCAGTCTGTCTTAAGCCACTTTCTTATTTTACTTGATATATTTTAGATATTATTTATAAAAGAATATGAAGTTTTTTCTTGTTTATTTTCACAGCTGTTTGATATTTATTGTTGAGATTGATACAACTTTGTATGTTTTTTTTCTCTAAGCATCAGTTATGGCATATGTTTAATGGGGGAAAAATACTATCCACTTAATAAATCTATACAGGTATGCTGGTTTCTTACAGTGAAATCATTGTCTAGTTGTTAGTAAAATAAGCCATATGTATTAGTTATATGTATTATTATTAGTAGCACTGCTATATCAAGGTTGTTAGCATTTCTTAGCAATAAAGTATTTTTAAATGAAGTTATGTACATTGTTTTTTTAGATATAATTCTGTTGCACACTAATAGACTGTGGTATAGTATGAACATAACTTTATATGCACAGAGAAACCAAAAAAATTGTGGCTTGCTTTATTGTGATACTGGCTTTATTGAGGTGATCTGGAACCAAACTCTCAATATCTCTGAGGTATGCCTGTATTATGTTGTTGCAAATGGCAAGATTTCTTTATTTTTATGCCTAAATAATATTTGTGTGCATATGTGTATATATACACACATACTTATATACATACACACACATCATAATTTCTTTATCCCTTCATCCATTTATAGACATTTAGGTTTTTCCATATCTTGGCTATGATGAATAATGCTGTGATGAACATGGGGGTGCATATATCTCTTTGAGTTAATGTTTTTGTTTTCTTTGGACAAATACCTAAAAGTGGAATTGCTGGATCTTGTAGTAGTTCTATTTTTAATTTTTGAGGGAAGTCCATATTGTTTTCCATAGTGGCTGCACCAACAGACATCTCAACCAATAGTGCACAACAGTTCCCTTTTCTCTACGTCCTCATCAGCAGTTGTTATTTCCTGTCTTTGGTGATAACCGTTCTAACAGATGTGAGGTGATATCTCGTATTTTTACTTTGTATTTCCCTGGTAATTAGTTATGTTGAGCACCTTTGCATGGATGTTGGCCATCTGTATGTCTTCTTTGGAAAAATATTTATTCAGATCCTCTGCCCTTTTTTAAATCAGACTGTATATTTTTGCTATTGAGTTGTATGATTTCTTTATATATTTTGAATATTAACCCTTTATCAGATATATAATTTTCCTTTCAGTGAGTTGCCATTCCATTTTATTGGTGACTTTTTTTTCTTTTTTTTTCTGTGAAGAAGCTTTTTAGTTTGATGGAGCTCTATTTGTTTATTTTTACTTTTGTTGCCTTTGCTTTTAATTTCAAATCCAAAAAATCATCACCAAGAACAATGTCAAAGAGCTTACCATTTATGTTTTTTTTTTATAGGAGTTTTATAGTTTAAGTTCTTTCAAGTCTTTGGTTCACCTTGAGTTAGTTTTTGTGTACGGCGTTTGATAGTGATCCAGTTTCATTCTTTTGTGTGTGCCTGTCCAGTTTTTTAAAAACCATTTATTGGAGAGACTCTCCTTTTCTTACTCTGTATTCTTGGCTTTGTTGTCATAAATTAACTGACCATGTATGCATGAGTTTATTTCTAGGCTCTTTATTTTGTTCCATTGATTGATATGTCTGTTTTTAGTCCAATATGATACTGCGTTGATTATTATAGCTTTGTAATATAGTTTGAAATTATGGTGAGTGATGCCTCTGGCTCTATTCTTTTTCTCTGGATTGCCTTGCTTATTTGAAACCTTTTGTGATTCCATACAAATTTTAAGCTCATTTGTGCTGTTTCTTGGAAAAGTGCCAAAGGAATTTTGATAGGGATTACATTTGAATTTGTAGATTTCTTGGGGCAGTAGAGACATTTTAACAATATTAATTCTTCCAATCCATGAAGAGAGTAACTTTGCATTTATTTATGTCCTCTTCCATGCATTTATTTATGTCCTCTTCCAATTCTTAATATCTTACGGTTTTTAGTATACAGGTCTTTGCCTCCTTGTTTAAATTTATTCCTAGATATTTTATTGTTTTTCACATATTTGTAAATTATATTATTTTCTTAATTTTTGACAGTTTGTTATTAGTGTATAGAAATGACCAGGTTTTTGATCATTGAGTTTGTATCCTGAAACTTTACAGAATTCATTAATTCAAATAGTGTTTTGGTGGAAACTTTATGGTTTCTATATATAATATCCTGTCATCTACAGTGATAGTTTCACTTCTTCCTTTCCAGCTTGAATGCCTTTTCTTTTTCTTGCCTAATTGCTCTGGCCAGGACTTCTAATACTATGTTGAATAAAAGTGGTTAGAGTGGGCATCCTTGTCTTTGTTTCTGACTGGAGAGGAAAAGTTTTCAGCTTTTCACTGTTGAGTATGATGTTAGCTGTGGGCTTGTTATAATGGCCTCTATTATGTTGAGGTACATTCCCCCATACCCACTTCTTTGAGAATTTTTATCAGGAGTGGATGTTGAATTTTGTCAAATGCTTTTTCTGCATCTATTGAAATGATCATATGGTTTTTAGTCTTCATTTGGTTAATGTGCTCTGTCACACTGATTGATTTGCAGATGTTGAACAATTCTTGTATCCCAGGAATAAATCCCACTTGATCATGATGTATGATCCTTTTAAAGTATTGTCGAATTCAGATTGCTAGCATTTTGTTGAGAATTTTTGCATCTATTTTTATCAGGGATATTGGCATGTAATTTTCTTTTCTGGTTTTGGTGTCAAGTTAATGCTGGCCTCGTGAAATGAATTTGGAAGTGTTACATTGTCTTCTGTTTTTTGAAACAGTTTAACAAGGATTGGTTTTCTTTGAATGTTTGGTAGAATTCACCAGTAAAGGCATCTGGTCTTGTAGTTTTGTTTGTTTTTGATTACTGATTCAATCTCTAGTAATGATTCAATTAGTAATTCTAGTACTGATTCATTACTAGTAATCAGTCTGTTCTTATTTTCTGTTTCTTCATGACTCAGCCTTGGCAGATTGTGTGCTTCTAGGAATTTATTCATTTCTTTTAGGTTGTCCAATTTGTTGCCAAGTAATTGTTCATTGTACTGTCTTATGATTCATTGCATTTATTTGATATCAGTGGTAATATGTCCTCTTTTGTTTTTTACTTTATTTATTGGAGTCTTCTCTCTTTGTTTCTTGGTGAGTCTAGCTAAAAATTTGTCAGTTTTGTTTATCTCTTCAAAGGAAAAAGCTCTTAGTTTCATTTATCTTTCCTTTTTTTAGTCTCTATTTTATTTATCTCCGTTCTGTTTATTTTCTTCTATCTACTAACTTTGGTCTTTGTTTTTTCTTCTGTTTCTAGTTCCTTGAGATGTAAACTTAGGTTGTTTACTTGAGATCTTTCTTGTTTCTTAATGTAGGCATTTATTGCTATATAAACTCCCTTCATAGAACTGCTTTTTCTACATCCCATAAAATCTGGTATGTTATATTTCCATTTTTTTATCTCAAGGTATTTTTTAACTTCTCTTTTCATCTATCTGTATCTCCTGGTTATTCAGAAACATGTTGTTTAATCTTCATAGATTTGTGAATTTTCCAGTTTTGTTATTGTAATTGATTCTAGTTTCATATTATTGTGGTCAGAAAAGATGCTTGACATTATTTCAATCTTCTTAAATTTAAGACTTGTTTTGCGCCCCAACATATCAGTTCTAGAGAATGTTCCGTATGCCCTTGAGAAGAAGGTGCTTTCTGTTGCTTTTGGACAGAATGTTCTGTATGTCTTTTAAGTCCATCTTATCCAATGTGTCATTTAAAGCCAGTGTTTCCTTATTGATTTTCTGTCTGGATGATCTATCCATTCATGAAAGTGGAGTATTAAAGTCCCTTACTATTATTGTATTACTGTCTATTTTCCTCCTTTAGGTCTGTTAATTTTTTTTTTTTTTTTTGCGGTACACGGGCCTCTCACTGTTGTGGCCTCTCCCGTTGTGGAGCAAAGGCTCCAGACATGCAGGCTCAGTGGCCACAGCTCACGGGCCCAGCCGCTACGCAGCATGTGGGATCGTCCCGGACTGGGGCATGAACCCGTGTCCCCCTGCATCGGCAAGTGGACTCTCAACCACTGCGCCACCAGGGAAGCCCTGGTCTGTTAATATTTGATTTATATATTTAAATTCTCCTATCTTAGATACATAAATAAATATCCTCTTTTGGAGTAAAAATATTTCTTATCTTTTTCTAATTGCTGTAAATAATTTAATGGCTTGACAATATGCTCATGTTAGGTAAAAATATATGTCATTTATCAAAATCATATTTAGAAGGTTTACTTAATATATCATAGTAATGTAGCAGATAGAGAAATTAAAGAATCCAGTTTGAGTTCAACTGAGAGTTTGAGTCTCTTAAGTGTAGCCCTCACATGTGAAGAAAGTTTAAGCACATTGCTGTTTAATGCTACAAAGTTTTATATTTTCATGTGACTGTGAGCTTCGTATATTTGGAATATAACTGACCAAATATGTGTTCAGTTGTGGTGGTTGTTTTGGGAGCTGTTCTTATTTTTCTTTTCTTTTGAAATGATAAAAAAGAATAATATTTGAGAGCTCAGTTATTTGCATTACATAATTGAGCTTTATCACTTACTGTAACACCATTTGAGGATATACATTTCTCCATTATTCAGTTTGGTCCAAGTTTTAAAAATCAAATGATGACAGGATATAGGGTGTCTACTTTCCAAGTATATTCATAGAAAGTTTTGATACTTTTCTCTTGATTTTTTTCCCCCAAGTTATAAGAGTGTGCTCGCAGCAACATTTCTCAGGAGCCTGAGGAGCTTAAAAAAGTTGGAGGGACTCTGCTCTGGTCCCTACTGTCAAGAAAGTGTTTTCGTGGTGTTATTGTTTGCTGTCCTTCTGATCTTTGTCAGTACCTCTGTGTGTCAGTGGCTCCAAATTGTGAAAGACAGCCAGGATATAAGGAAGCTGCTGACTCTATTCTCTTCAGTGCCTTCTTTAGATATCTGATTTCTTTTTGCGAAAGTTTTTCTGGTTCTGTGATGGCTTATCCCATGAGAACAGATCCTTAGAGTCTACACTTCATCAGCCTCCTGCACTTCATAATCTGATTTTCCTAAAATTTCCAAAATACCTGGGAAATTTAGCATTATGCTTTCAAAATAATTCTGAAAATGTACCTGTAAATTTTCTTTTCTTTCTTTTTTTCTCTTCTTTCCTTTTTTCCTTCCTTCACTGATAATTTATAGGACTTTGGGTCCTTATTTCTATATCTTATTAGTTATATCTTATTTTTTCTTTTTTCACCATGCCACCTCTGCCTTCTTTTGATGGCAAAAGAAGAAACATTTGTTTCCATGAGAGAAGAATTTAAAAAAATATATATATATTTAGAAAAGTTAACTATTTGCAGTAGAATTCTTAAATTAGTGGTTTCCCTACTTAGAAGGAGTAATACTATTACTATACTATACTGATACTAATAACACTATTACTCAGTGTTTATAAGATTCTCATATTGATATGACATTATTCAGGGAATATATATATATACACAAAAATCATAGTATTATTTATAATGACTACACCTATATTCTGGACTGACAGTCATCAAGAGTTTACTATATAGATAATATTACAGTTGGTTTAAACTAAAAGAAATGCATGTAAATTTAAAATATGTAAAGTCAAGAATGACTATAAGCTATCCAACTAGAAGCTTGGTATAATTTTCTGTTCAGGATATGAGGGATAACTAGTCATGTTAACACTATTCTTAATTGATTGTGTGGATATCTAGAAGAATACAACTTCTATACTGACCTGTCCTAAAATATTAGAATGGTATGTGACAGCACGGCTTGCAGCATTTTTGTCTTCCTATTTTCCCCTTTAAATAATATATTAATCTAATAGTATATTAGTTTAAAAGCTATATATTTGATCCTCATATAAAAAGTAAAGAATTTTCAAGTTTTTAGTGAATTGAAATAATTTTTAAAAGGAGAGGACTGTTTCTCATACCACCCTCCACTGCAATAGTGGAATGGAACAGGCCAACATGAACATTTCTCTAATCAATAATGGAACAAAGAGTGAGGAAGAATAATATCTTTTTAGCTTAAATACAAGGAGACAAGAAATTATTTGCTATTTTTAGAAGTATAATTAGTTAATAGTATATTCACACATAAAAACTTTAAAAATTTCTTGTAACTCAAATATAATCTTAAATCTCTATTAATTTAGAACAGCAACTTACTATATCACTAAATTGGAATTTACACCAATGAAGAGATTTTCTTAGGCTGAATTAAAAAGTTAGAATATTAATCTAGTGCTTTGCCACTTATGAATAAATATCATTTTTTCAGGATTTTCCTCAACATTTTTATCTCATTTTATTCTGGGGTCTACTAACATCTTGTTGAGCTGTTTTATCCATCCTATTCCTTGGCATTGAGATCTATCTTTATTGCCATGGGATTGGTTGGAGTCATCCATTTGGACAATATACTCACATTCTAATAGCCTATAACTATAGTTACCTTTTTCTTATTCTTCCCCTCAAAGATTTTCTTAACTCAGAATTCCAGTTTTCACAGAATTAGGAGCCTAACAACACTGAGGCCCCTAGAATTTTGGATAGCTTTTTCTTCTTAACCTTGATTGGAGATTCATGATCCTCAGGCTATATGCTGGCCAGTTAATCCAGGCACTTGATTAACATTGCTTCTGTACTACTCACTTGCCACGTGTAGTCACACTGGTTAGTGCATGGAGAGTCCCAAATAGGAAGATGCATATACCCACCATGCCCCTACATTTGGACTCCCTAGCGAGTAAACCATGTTTTCTAGTGTCTCATGAGTCTAGCCAAGCCTTAGTCAAAAGAACTGAGGCAGTGTATCCTCCATAGGCTTCCCCTTTGACACCTCTTTATGATACTTCCCACGTAAAAGATTCATATAGTCATTTTTTACTTAATGTGGTATGCAGTATGATAATATTTTGATAACATATCAACTTAGAAACTTTTTGTTTAAAAAAAGAGAATATAAGCACAAATTGTGGATCAAATCACTCTTAAGACAAAATTTTATAAATAGATATTTTGAAGTCTGTTGTGTTGTACAGGTATGCCCTTTTAGGTTCTGAATGAATTGCTAGATCCTGATTTTAAACTTTAAACAGTAACTCTGTTTTTGGTCATGTCAAAACCCTTTCACGTATTTTCAAACAGAATCTGCAATAAAAAGAAAATTATTAAAAATACATGAATGTGGTAAGAAGAAACTTGTGATAAGGCCACTAGTGTCTGTTCAGTTCCTTAGGAAAGAAGATGAAAGATAACAAACATATCAAGATTTACCATGTTTACTCTAAAAATACGGAGATAGCTTTTCATGTGAAATATATTCCATTTAATTAATTTTAGGTAGTCTTTAAAAACAAAAAGATTCAACATAATTGCTATATGAATTTTCATGAATAAGAGTCTAATTGGAGTTTATTATCATACCTTTGTTAAATGACTAGTTCCACAAGATAAACTCAAAATGATTGCTCATGAAGTACAGTCCTACTTTGCACAGAAAATGACTAAATCAAGAAGATGTAAATCAAGAAGGTGATTCAAGAATGGAAAGTGTATGGACAAGTATATGTATGTTATTTTACTTAAACATTAAAATGCTTCTAAACTTAATTTTCTGATTTCTGAAATTTTCTAAAAATTCATGTATTTGAAATTTAAATAATGTAATATTATCAAGAGGAGCTGAAGTATATGAAACATTTAAAAGTATGACAAGAATTAAATTTGTGTTTATTAAAATCAATGGCTTTTTGAGGCATTTAAATAAAATTTAAATGTTGCACTTAAGGAGTATTAATTGCGAGATTATTATTCACTATAGTAGTTTTAAAAAATTTTTTATTGAAGTATAGTTGCTTTACAATGTTGTGTTAGTTTCTGCTGTACAGCAAAATGAATCAGCTATATATATACATATATCCCCTCTTTTTTGGATTTCCTTCCCATTCAGGTCACCACAGAGCATTGAGTAGTTCCCTGTGCTATACAGTAGGTCCTCATTAGTTATTTTATACATAGTGGTGTGTATATATCAATCCCAATCTTCCAATTCATCCCACCTCCCCTTGCCCCTTGGAATCCATATGTTTATTCTCTGTGTCTGTGTCTCTATTTCTGCTTTGCAAATAAGTTCATCTGTATCATTTTTTCTAGACTCCACATATAAGCAATCTTATACAATATTTGTTTTCCTCTTTCTGAGTTACTTCACCCCGTATGACAGTTGCTGGGTCCATCCACGTCTCTGTAAATGGTACAATTTCGTTCCTTTTTATGGCTGAGTAATATTCCATTGTATATATGTACCACATCTTATTTAAATTTCTTCTGTAGTACTTTTAAAGAAATCAAAATAAGAAAAATCATTTAAGAATATCAGTTTGAGAATCTTTCCCTACTCATTTGTGTTCCATGCTTATATGGCATTCCCAAAATCTATTAATTGTACATGTCTTATTAGCCTTTGACTTGCTGTTAACTGTAGACTTAATATATTTGTAATTTACTATATACATTATAAAATGCTAAAATACTGTCCCTATGATAAGTTAAATTTGAGGGTCAAATAATTATAACACAGATCAAAAGAAGTCATTTTTAGAATTTTAGAGTAGAATAAATTGGCAATGTTAAAAAGCATTAATAACAGATTCTCTAAATACAGAGTTTAGGTACAGTGTAATAGAGCAGAATTAACAGAAGTTTATTGTTTTCCCTGTTAGAGTAGGGAAAGGGTTGGGCTAGGTATTAATACATGTAAATATGATAGTCTTTGAGCTACAGTACCACTGATAATGGGAACCTCATTTGCTTCTTTCTCAATTGAGTTTTGCCTTAACATTCTTAGGTTGGATGATCAAGCTGTAATTTATTCTTTCTAGTACAAAAGGTCAAGAAATACTAAATATAAAGGCTGTTATGTGACAGATATATCAAAACACTGGGTAAGGTATTTTATTTTGTCCTTTTTTTTCTGGTAGCAAATAACATGGAAAGCATTTCCCATTGGTTAAAAAACCCAAGTTTACCTAATGCAAGACAAAGAACAGGAAATAAAACAGCAGTTCTTCAGGAAATACAAGAAATTTAAAATATTAGGGTGCATAGAACTTGCTGAGTTCAGTTAGAACCAGTTTGTAAAGGGTACTGGCTGGGCTGTTACTGACTTCGGATATTTGATATGGTGAGTAAAATTCAAAAATAGAGTTCTAGGCAGAGGATTAACATGGATAGATTTGATTTTTTTCTAAAAATTACAGAGGATGGATAGAATTGGAGAATAGACTGCTGGAAGAGAAACAACTTACAAGCCCGGTGTAATGAGATAATGAGGGTCTGAGTAAAAAGACAAATGCAGATGGGAAAACAACCAGATTCTGGAGACAGTTGTGCTTAATCTTTCTACCAAGTAGGGTAAAGATTTTGTTTACAGTATCTTTTGAAAGCCTCAGACATTGAATAATTCTCTGAATTAGTCTGCAGTAAAACATGCTTGAGCTAAAATGATTTCATTGGTCAGTGTGACAGTGGTATCTAGTACAGTAGCCTGTTGGTTTACACAGGGAGAATTCCTCCTATAACAGGAAAAAGGAAAAAAGAAAAAACAAGAATGGATAGAAAAGAAAATTTTCTGATTTCAAACCAGTGTAACCACTTTGCATATGAATTTTTAAAAGAATAACCCCACTGCCTTTTTTAACCTCCTTTTAAATGAGTAATAAATAGTGTTGAGTAATAGTATTGTTCCCTGTAAGTATGGAAACCACTAATTTAAGAATTCTACTGCAAATAGTTAACTTGAGTTTTCTAAAGTTTTCTAAATATATTAATCTAGTTCTATAATATTTCCATCACCTGGAAAAGACCTCACTCCCATTCCTTCCCTAGGCAAACACTAATCTCCTGTCTCTAAAATTTGCCTTTTCTGGAAGCTTCATATAATAGAATTATACAATATGTGATTTTTGTGTTTGACTTTTTTACTTAGCATAATGTTTTTGCAATCATCCATTTTGTAGCCTGTATCAGTACTTTATTATTTTAAATTATTGAACAGTATTTTATTGCATGGATATACCACATTTTATTTATCTATACACTAATTGATGGACATTTGGGTTGTTCATGTTTTTTGAATTGATGACTAGTTCTCCCACACACTGCATATCTATGCCTTTCTGTGGTTGTATGCTTCCATTTCTCTTGGCTAGATACCTACGAGAGAAATTGGTGTGTTATATTTTAAGTTTATGTTTAACATTTTAAGAAACTGTTTGACTGTTTTTCAAAGTGGCTTCATCGTTTCCACAAGCAAAGTATGAGGACTTCAGTTTTTCCATACCCTCATAAACACATTTTATGATCTCTTTTTGATTATAGACATTCTAGTGATTATCTAGTGGCATCTTGATTTTTATTTAGAGCTGGCGATCGTGTGGTTGTTTTGTTATTCATGAATTTGTGTTGAATTTTGTATAATGCTTTTTCTACGTCTGTTGTAGTATGTTTTTCTCTTCTGATCTGTGAATGTTCTGAAATGTATTTCCTAATATTAATATATCGTACATTTCTGGACTAAACAATGTTGCCAGAAGTGTCTGAGCACTGTAGAATTTGGTTGATATATATTTTTCTTAGTAATTTTCCATTACTATTTTTTATAATTTTGGGCTATAATTTTCTTTTGTATACTAACAATCATTTTTAATCAAGGTTATACCACAGTATAAACAGTAATGAGTCAATTTACTTTCCTGTGTCATCTTGAAACAATTTTAGATAAAGGTTTTTTAAATTAAGATGTTGTCTAAATTATCAACATTCTCAAATGCATTTATATAAATTGTTTGTAATAGTCTATTATTATTATTACTAAGTCTTGTTGCTGCTCTCATTCTAATCCCTTATAGTACAAGGTTCTTAGAAAAATGTGTTTCCTAATATCCTCTCATATTACATATGTTAATATTGTCCAGTGTTTTAATTCCAACTTGTTTTATTTTCCACCAAAATTGTCCATTATTTTTACTTTTGTTTATGCTGTCAGTCAGTGATAAAGTTTTGATTACCAATTTCTTTGCTCAAATTTCTTTCTTGAAGCCCTGATCTTGGGTTCATTTTCTTTCTTTCTAAAGAATTTTCTTTAGACTTTTTTTGTTGTTGGGAGCTTACCATCTGTCAGTGGAAATTTTTTTGGGTTTATTATTTGTTTATTGGCATATAATTTCATTGTGAATTGTCATTTATTTGCTTCTTTTCTTCTTTGTTATATGACTAGTCAAGTTCCCTGGAGTATAATATGACACCAAGATTTTTAGTGCAAGTGATTTTTAGGGAACGCGGGGGAAGGGAGGGAAGCTGCATCAGGCAAAGGAGTATGTTAGGATGAACTACAGTTTCAAATAGGGCCACCATTGAACCCATGGACCTCTGAAGCTAGGATGACCCTTCAGAGTTATTCTGAGTCGAGTGAGAAAGCTGAGCCTTCCTTCTCTTAAAGTATCAGTCTTTGGACCCCAGCTGCACTAAGGAAGGGGTGGTGATTTGGATGGAGGCAGCTCTTCTCTGTAGGGGCGATTCCTGAGGAAGGCTGATAACTGCAAGTTGTCAAGTGACTGCATTTACAGCGAGTGGAATAAAAAACCGTTCATTCTTAAAGTGGGATCTGGATAGAATATCACAGTGTTCCCCTATAGGTTCAAAAAATTGAGAATATTGGGAAATCCCTGGCAGTCCAGGGGTTAGGACTCCACACTTCCACTGCAGGGGACGTGGGTTCGATCCCTGGTGGGGGAATTAAGATCCTGCATGCCACGGGGCCAAAAAAGCAACCAAAAAATGGGAGTATTTTTCTCATTGTCTTCTGGGCTTTCAATATTTTTCTGGTGTGAACCATTAACCTGTTGTAATTTAAAGTAGCCTTTCTTTTCTGTTAATTTTTTTTTGCTTGTTTTCCAGTTATATACGGTTCCTTCCTTTTCTCTGCATCTTTATAATTCTATTTGCTATTAGTTTTACTTCCTGAATCAGAGGAGAAATGCTTTTAGTTACCTTTAAAAAAAGATTCTTAAACATTGCCTCTTATTCCGGCATTGACTGTCATCTTCTGGTAACTCTATTAGATACATGTTGAGATAAAATTTGCTAATTTTATCCCTGGACATCTGAAACTGCCTTTGACACTTGCCTTGTTTTTTCTCCATGTACTGATTGTTGATTAATTCATACATCTTCCAGTTATCTAGCATTTCCTTCAGCAAAATTTAAATTCTCATTTAATCCATGCAACTAAACTTCTGTTCTAATCTTTATATATTTATTATTTCCCAAAATTCTGTTTTTATATAAATCTTTCCAGTATTTTTAGTAGAATATTCTTTTCTAATGTTTAAAATTTATTTAATCATGTTACAGTTATATCTTAATGTACTTTATCTGGGTTTCAGGGGTCCAAATCCACAGATTATTTTCCTGGTGATTCTCACTCAGGTTGGCTTATTTCTTTATAAATTTGGTGAGGTCAGTATTATGTTATCTGTGGAAATGCAGTTTGTCTTGGGCTTAAGGTGGTTCACTCCAAGGAATTTTTGTTTCTTGTTTGAGCCACTTCAGAGTTATTAATACCCAGAAAATAATGTTAATTTCCATGGCTTGTGTTTTTCTGGGTCATTCAGGAATCATAAACTCAAGTTCTTTTGAAAATGGGCCTATGCTTGTAAATTTCAATGTAGAATCTTATACTTCTAGAGCTCAAGCCAGACCAGAGAAACATCCTTATTCCTTCCTCTGTCAGTGGGGGAGATTTGTTTTTGGTCCACTCAGCCCCTGAGTTGTGGCTCTGTATGTTCTGGTTTGATGTATGTAATGGGGATGGAAGTGGCATCTGGGCCTCAATTCTCCATGTGAAGACCTGCACAAGGTCTTGTTTCCTATCCTACTGACCCAATAAAATACAAGTTCCTTGGTTTTGAGGACAGGTAAGATCCCTTCAAGGCAGCTTCAGTGGTCATTGCCTTCTTGATGTTCTGGCTTTCAACTTCTCTTTAGTGTGGTTTCCTGAGGATATTTTCATAAGTTCAGGTACATATTTTAGTCAGTTATTTTAGCTGTTTTGTTGAAGGAGGTTTTTTTTGATATCTAGTTTGTTATTTATAGTTCTAGGAATAGAAGCCCAGGTATTTCATAAATGACAATACTTAATGCTCCTGAGGTCATGGGATGACAGGCACTTTCATTTTCAAATAAGGAATCATTTAATATTTTTCCTGGAAATCCATTTCCATCAAGAATCTTAAAATGTTTCATGAATTTTTCCAAATAACTTTTCAGAAAATATATCCTGAGCAATTAATCAAAAGGTAATATATTTAACCACTAAAAATAATACTTTTGCAGTTTTATTAAAGGAATGGTTGCATGCTACCAATAATTTAAGTTAAAAAATGCATACTATTTTAATTAGTTGAGTATATGAATTTTATTTTCTTGTTGTTATTTTGTGTTAGCTTTCTGGAATGACCACGTTCTAAAATTGGTTATTCCAGACCACGGCTATCACATTAAGGCCCTACATCACCATAACCACTGGTGTGGGAGCTCTAGGTTTCCTTACTCTCTGGAGATAATCTTGGAAGCTACAGTTGTGAAGCGGTTTGTGTGTGTGTATGTGTGTGTGTGTGTGTGTGTGTGTGTGTTTCATGAGCCTGGAAAGAAGCTTTGAGACATTTTGTATCCTGAGAAACATAGAAACTGTTTAAATTGATACCAGGAGGAGAACAAGAGAAAAGGTAAATGAAAAGAGGATTGGAATAATTTGTGTACTGTCAAAGAGAAATTGTACTGGATATGTTAAATAGACAAAGAAGATTTTTATCAAGATTATTGCAATAGAAGGAGATAGATTGAATCGACTTTGTTGAAACATAGGGCAGGAAGGTTTTTAAGCACTAGATGGGCTAGTGAAAGAGTACTGGAGGACATTAGGGAGGAGGTTAGTGGTTGGGATTAAGCCATCTGTTTGCTAATTGTTGCTTATTGAAGTTAGTGCCCCTCCCAGTCTCTGAAGAAGGGTGGGAGTCTATCTTTTTCTTTTTTTTTTTATTGGAGTATAGTTGATTTACAATGTTGTGTTAGTTTCAGGTGTACAACAACGTGAATCAGTTTTTATACACACACACACACACACACACACACACATTCTTTTTCAGATTTTTTCCCATATAGGTTATTACAGAAAATTGAGTAGGGTTCCTTGTGCTATACAGTAGGTCCTTACTAGTTATCTATCTTATATATAGTAGTGTGTATATGTTAATACCAATCTCCTAATTTGTCACTTCCCCCCAAAGTTCTCCTTTTGGTAACCGTAAGTTTGATTTCAAGGTCTGTGAGTCTGTTTCTGTTTTGGAAATAAGTTCATTTGTATCATTTTTTATTAGATTCCACTTGATAATTACATTTCCAAGGTACAGCTCAAGTCCTTGAGAAAGACAGCTCTGGGCTGAAAAGCTGGCAAGAGGCTGGGAAAAAAACTTCCATTTCAAAGGGAAAAGGAAAAACTTTACAATTTTAAGTTTCCTAAAGTAAGTGCTCTAAGAAAAGGCAGGACAGGGGCCCAGAGTCAGGAAGATAAAGTTTAGTTGAGGGGAGCATTAAGGCCTATTTGGTCAGCTGCTTGATGCCTTGTTGAATGCTGTGCCCAGTGCTAGAAGTGAGGAGTAGAAGGCTTGTCCTGGGCATCCAAGCAGAGCTCCCACTGCCACACTGAGAACTGAGTGCGGCTGCTCAGCTTCTTGCTGAAAGTCTGCATTCTGCTCGGGAAAGCACACCGTAGCACATGCCAGGCCAGTCGACTTTGTGGGACCACTCCTTCGCAGCAGTAATAGGAGCAGCAGCAAGAGACCCCTGGATTGTGTTATTTGTACTCACTCACTGCTGAACAACACTTTCAGTACCCGACAACTCTGAATCGTTGAAGGAGAAAATACAGAATTCCGAGGGAAATATTTGGCTCCTCCTTTGTCAAGAAGTGATTAAAAACTGTTTAATTTGGGAGGGAAAAAGAAATGAGATGTGATAATATTTATACCTAATCACAGTGCCCATGATTTTGCTGTTTGTGTTGGTATTCATTTTGCCAAATGATTCCCACAAACTGTCAGTATTTAAGTTCTTTGTGTGTCTGGATAAGGCTGACTTAATTTGACATATCTTAATATTGAAAGGGATATAGTTATTTTTGTGTTACGTGTGTCAAATTTATTGTCCATTTTTAAAGGAAAAAACTTACTTTTATTAATAATTCACAGTAGATGATATGGAAAATGTTTTAGTTCCATAGGTTGATTAAGAAAGTGAGACTGATGTCACATCATGAGAAAAAATATTGTTCCGTAATAGACTTAACCTTTGGAGAATGCACCATTGATTATTCATTTCTATATTATGCCAAGAGTCACTCTAGGATGGAAGGTTTCGTAGAATTTGGAAGTATATGAGTTATCATACCTCACGGTAGTGTAAACTGTAAAACTCAAGAGTCAGTGTCCCAGGTATACATTTATTCTTATATTTTTTATTGTTTAAAAACGTGTTTTTCATGACTTGTTTTTTAGAGTAATAATACATTAGTCATGCTATAAAAATAATGGCTTATGATTAAAATTCAGTATTATAAGGAAAACTGGCAGGGATAAAAAATACAGTTTCAAAACAAATTTATCAGATTGAGAAGAAATAAAGAATAACATTCGCAAATAATTTATGCATAATATTTTGTGGTTCTACATGAACTAGACCTGAAGAAACCAGCAATATCAATTAAATATATTGTCTTGAATTACTATCAAAAGTGTTTTTAGAACCAGTTAACTGGATAAATATGTTTAAAATTCATTCAAGTGCATAAAAATGTTAAAATCACAACTGGCAGAAACATTTTCAGCTTTACTAGTTGCAACTCTGGAAAAAAACATACACTTCCTCAAAAGACTAAATCAAAATATCTGCAAAAATAATTCTCAGAAGGATGTGAGGAAGAAAGAATAAAATAAACTTGTATTATAGTTAATTTGCTTGATATAACAAATATCATGAATTATAAGAAATTATACCATAAAACACACCAACACTGAGAGAGGTGATTACTTCCTCATGGCTGCTGGAATAACTTGCACTTCTGCTTCACCTCTTCCCTCGGTGGGCACTCCTTTTCAGTTTATTTTGCTGATATTTTTAAATTCAGGGCCTCAGTGTTTGAGTGACTATCAGGACTTCTCTGTTGTCAATGTGTTCTCTTGGGGTTCCATGTTCTAAACACTCTCAATTTGCTAATGACTCTGACATTTACACTTCGAACCCCTAGGTCTCGCCAGATCTTCTATTGATCCACTGTTCATACAAAATCAACCGTCTAATAGGAGAAACATCAAAATCAAACTCTTGATCATCCTTTACAAACCCTCTCCTCCCCTGTCATTGCTGATCTCAGTAAGAAATCTAATCCACAATTCATTCCAAAGCTCCAAAATGCTTAGAGTAAAATACTTAACTGATCTCTCCTTCCTCTCTCTCTCACTCACTCACACACATTCATCATTTGTTGACAAAACTAAAAAAATAATCCCTGATGCTCCTATAGGACTGGCCTCTAGCTGCCTATCTCTTGTCATTTTTCTACCCTATTTTCTTCACTCATTCTCTTTCAGTCTAATCAACGTCTTTATTGTTCTTCTAAGTTACCAGAAAACACCCAGTTTAGAGATGTTCTACTTGCTGTTTTCTAAGGCTGGGATATAATTCTTTCAGATATTTTATGATACAGCGTTTCACGTTATTCAAGTGTCTGATCTGTAAGGCAACTCCTTAGAGATGCCTTCTCTGCCTGTTCTATCCAAAATAACCCGCCTGTTGTGAGTTTCATTTTATTTAATGTTGCCAGTGTAAGTGCTATGAAACACTGATAACTCTCTGGCATTTTATTGTATTTTGGGTTTTTTTTTTTTTTTTGTCTGTTGGTTTTGTTTCTACTTCTCCTTTTAGAATGTAAGCTCTGAGAGCAGGAACTTTTTGTTTACTGCAGTTGTTCTCAATTGCCAGACCAGTGTCTAGTGCACTTAGGTGTGCCATTAATGTTTGTTAAATGAATAAATGAATGAATAGTAGCAGAGAGAATGGTATAATATGAAAAAGGAATTTACTTATGAATACATAAAACTTAATACTGTGTCTACTGTAATTGGTTGTAGGTGAAGATATATCATCATAAAAAGAACTTTTATTTATTCTCTATAAATAAATTGGAACTCTTTCCACAGTTTGCATTTAATCAGACCTATAGCCGATTATTCATTGTTCTCCTGCATTTCTCTTTTGCATGCTGATTTGTAAAACTTCTTTATATATGAAGGAAATAGCTTTTCACTAGTCACATATATTATAAATACATTTATCACTTTGTCTTTTGCATTTTTTTTTTTTTTTTTTTTGCGGTACGCGTGCCTCTCACTGCTGTGGCCTCTCCCGTTGCGGAGCACAGGCTCCAGACGCACAGGCTCAGCGGCCATGGCTCACGGGCCCAGCCGCTCCGCGGCACGCGGGACCTTCCCGGACCGGGGCACGAACCCGCGTCCCCTGCATCGGCAGGCGGACTCTCAACCACTGCGCCACCAGGGAAGCCCTGTCTTTTGCATTTTTATTTTTATATGAATTTTCTTTTATATGTAAAAATGTAATATAGTCAAAATGCATTATTTTTTCCTTTAATGGCTTATGCTTTTTATGACTAGCTTAGAAAACGTCTCACAACCCAAAGATTATTGTTTTTTTAACCTCCATATTTTTTCTTCTTGTAGTTTTTTGGTTACTTATATTAAAGCTTTGATACATTTTATTTTATTTTTAATATAAGGAAGTAGGGCTCCTTATTTTTTCTATCTACCCTCTTTACCCCATATAGTTTCTCCCTAATTCTTTATCTTAATTTATTTTTTGTTTCTGGATTCTGTTGGAACCACTTCTATTAATATCTGCCTGTTGTACTAGAAATAAGAATAGTAACATTAAATGAAGCTTTTAAAAAAGGTAGAGGGCTTCCCAGGTGGCACAGTGTTTAAGAATCCTCCTGCCAATGCAGGGGACATGGATTCGAGCCCTGGCCCAGGAAAATCCAACATGCTGCCTGTGTGCCACAGCTACTGAGCCTGCTCTCTAGAGCCCACGAGCCACAACTGCTGAGCCCTCGTGCTATAACTACTGAAGCCTGCATGCCTAGAGCCCGTGCCCCACAACAAGAGAAGCCACCACAGTGAGAAGCCCACGCACCACAACGAGGAGTAGCCCCCACTCGCTGCAACTTAAGAAAGCACGCACAGCAACTAAGACCCAATGCAGCCAGAAAGGAAGGAAGGAAGGAAGGAAGGAAGAATTTGAAGTGGGTTACCAGAATTCATTTTAGAATGTAAAGAAAAATGGGGAAAACTGTAAAATATTGTACTTATAGCCTTCACCCTAAAAAATGAGTCTAGCATTTAATATTTACAGGTAGAATGGTAGAAGACATATTGTAATACTTTTACCGCAGAATTTATTGCTTTGTGTTGTCTTTTGAACTGTCCAAGCATGGAGTGAAAGTATTTACATATTACTATACAAAAATTTTTCATTTATGGTTCCATGTGGATTCCAAATCTACAACCAAAATGGTGAATAATTGATTTCCGTATTTCCTAAATTTCTCCCTTCTTTGTCTCTCCATAGGTACTCACTGAGGATTGTTTAGTTGATTTGAGCCTTATGTCAGTTGTAAAAGTATGAGGAATGCTATTAAAGCAGTGGTCCCCAACCTTCTTGGCACCAGGGACCGGTTTCTTGGTAGACAGTTTTTCCACGGACGGGGCAGGGGGTGGGAGGATGGTTCAGGCGGGAATGCGAGTGATGGGGAGCGGCAGATGAAGCTTTCCTGGCTCTCCCACCACTCACCTCCTGCTGTGCGGCCTGTTTCCTAATGGGCTGCGGACCACTACCGGTCTGCAGCTCGGGGGTTGGGGACCCCTGTATTAAAGGATAGGAGAGAATCCACTCAGCTCTGCAAACTGGATTGCAAATAAGATCACTGAAAACAACATCCCTAGTGACTTTATTTTGGGTGATTTGCCTTGTTTTATATTAGAATGTACTTGAAAGAAAAGGAAGCCAGAATCTCAGTAGATAATTAGAGAGAACAAAATGAAGAACTGTCCAGTGGAAGGAGTTGCTTATTATGGAAAAAGAATGTGATGTTCTGTCAGGACTATAGAAGAAGATGATAGAACATTGATTGGAGAAACTCAACCAGGATTATATTGATACATTTTATACTGAAATGTATTCCTTTCTTTTTGATAGGAATAGAAATTTCTTCAGGTCTTCTTCATAAAATATAAAAAGATATATTAAAACATTACATTTTGTCAACTTCAGTGTATAATTTGTATTTAGAAAGGTGTATTTGCTCATGCATTATTTCATTGTGGAGCAGTGCCTTCATGTGCCTTTGAGATGTTGCCTTGAAAATATCCTTATCCTTATTAATTTATTTTATTAAAAAATGATAAATCAATTGTTAATGCTTAGACATTTCCCCATGTCTGTTTCCTTGCTGCTGCCTTAATTTCACCCACAGTGTTAGTAAGGAGAATTATTTCATTAATTTTACTTCTTTTATTCTCCCTCCCCCCCTTTTTTGTTTGATGTGGGTTAATGATGTCTATGCGAGGTTTCTGTTTTTAAGAGGATTTTCATTGTGGCTGTATCCAGTTTCTACTACAACTATCAGATCCAGTTAGAAAGACAAACTGGGTTTGAAATATTAGAAAATGCAAATACTGCTTGCTTTAGGAATAATGTCAGAGCCAGGGGGACCTCAAAGACCAAGGAGCCAAGCCTTCTCCATTTGCAAATAAGGAAATTGAGGACCAGAGGACCTCAGTCACAAAGCCAGTTCATATCAGAACCCAGACAAGAACCCAGGTCCCCTGACTCCAGCCCAGGGTCCTTACCCCTGATGATATGCTTAAAAGGAAAGGACATCCAAGTTCTCTTCTAGCCCAACTACTCTGGTCTGTAACACAGCTTCTCTTTTCCTTCTTCTGCTAGAACAGACCTCAATCAATCATAGAATTCACCAATGACCTCCTGCCCCTTGGCCAAACATGTGAGGTCTCCCTTCTGGATGGGTCACCTGCACCTACACAGCTGCTAACCTTTTCTCTAGCAGTATGAGCCCCTCCTCGGTATTTCCCTCGCTGCTCATTCTGTCTCCCTTATAAAAGGGAAAAAAAAAGAAAAACGTTTATATGTTATATATGTATTTGTAATAAATTATGTGCACATAGATGGCTGAAATTGTTTAAAACTTTATAGTTACTTAGGAATTATTAATCATAAACACTGATAGTATTTCGAGATGCAGGGAAGCATAGAAAGGGCGATTGCAAAAGACTGTAATAAGAGAAACTACACAAAATACTGCGCATGGTTTTACATCTTGGTTTCAATAATCCTTTTCCAATATTTTCACAGGAACTATCATTTTTTAAAATGTCAACAAGAAAAGTAAATGTCCATCTGCTTGCTTACCCAGTGTCACAAAACTCACCATTAATCTAATAAACAGCAGTTCTCTAGGCTGGAAAACGTATTTAAAATCTTTCGGAGGCAAATATCTTTTCATGATCATAAATCACTTTCTTTTGAACTCTGTCTGAACTCAAATTAGCATAAAAATATTGAGATGAACACTATTTTATAACTTCCATGCGTGAAGCACCTTATCTAGATATTTTAATTTGATTGTCTTTTTATAAATAAAACACATGTTAATAGCATTTAACATAATTTTAATCAACAGTAAAAATATGAGTGCTTCTCTCACCTGATTTTTGGGTTGTGATTGGCTGGCTTGTCATGTTACTTTTCCTGAAAGACACGTAAGAAGATTGAACTTTCTTTAGATCTTCAGACTTTTGTTCTCAATATTATGATAGCTCTTAAGTTTCTCAATGTTACTTTTTGTAAAATAGAATAACTGCTTAATTATTACTATTTTGAGTCAACACTTTATAATTATCACATACACAGAAGATTATTAAAATTGCAATGTTTGGGTTTCTGATACACTACCATAAATTAGATAGAAGCTGAAATTAGGAAAATGTTTATTTCCACTTTATAAATCACCAATTTATATAAAATACGGACACTGTAAAGATGTTATTCTTTGGGTTTTCAAAATTATATTAATTTATAATATATTGAGATAAATGGATTCACACCATACTGCACACATGTACACACATGCAGACATATACACAGCCACATATATATGTAATGGCTGAACCAAAGTGACTATGATCAGTGTTGTAACAATATAAGATATTTCCTATAAAAATAACTTATTTGTCAGCATATATACATATATATAATTTAAAATGTATGTGCATGGGTATGTATTAATGCATGATGTGCATAGTATGTAGTTTATAAAAATAGGTCATCATTTTGAACCACAGCTGCATTTAATGCAGTTCTTTTGTGACTTTCAGGTGAATAAAACATATTCACAAAAGTGGTATCAGGACTGGCTTAGTTGCAGAAACTTGTATTACATCATATTTTCTCTGAAACTGGAGTGAACACTAATGGCAGTCATGGTGCTTCATTCCTGAGGTTCATCTATACTTTTCTCCAATATTAACATGTAAAGACACCTGGCTCAGCTGTTAACCTTCATCTGTTTAAATGGGCATTACATCATCAATTTTCAAATCAAAAAAAGTCAAGCATAGCTGTTGGTGAAAATCCATGTATGTCTTTTCAATCTCAGCTGTCAGAGTTACACATTTTGCATGAAATTTTAAACGAATCCATGTACAAAAAACTTGTGTGGTTACCTCAGTACAAATGAGTTTGTTTTTTAAAGTAATGGTGACTAGGGCTTATAGATGCTTAATTAAGGAAAGCAGTTGATGTAGTCATAGTCTTTGTATTATGTTATATATGTTGACAGACTATAAGATTTATAGAATTTCTTTTGATATTTAATACTAATACTGACAGTTGTATAATATATTATAGGCCATTAGAACACAAATCTAACAGTCTAAGGGCAAATGTACAGTGGTTTTTTTTTAAAGCATTGGTGACATTTATTTTTTTATATTTTGTGTTTCTCTGTGTTTGTTTTTTTAACATATTTATTGGAATATAATTGCTTTACAATGGTGTGTTAGTTTCTGATTTATAAAAAAGTGAATCAGCTATACATATACATATATCCCCCTATCTGCTCCCTCTTGCGTCTCCCTCCCACCCTCCCTATCCCACCCTTCTAGGTGGTCACAAAGCAACAAGCTGATCTCGCTGTGCTATGCGGCTGCTTCCCACTAGCTATCTATTTTACATTTGGTAGTGTATATATGTCCATGCCACCCTCTCACTTCGTCCCAGCTTACCCTTCCCCCTCTCTGTATCCTCAAGTCCATTCTCTATGTCTGCGTCTTTATTCCTGTCCTGCCCCTAGGTTGTTCAGAACCATTGTATATATGTGCCATATGTTCTTTATCCATTCATCTGTTGATGGACACTTAGGTAGCTTCCATGTCCTGGCTATTGTAAATAGAGCTGCAGTGAACACTGTGGTACATGACTCTTTTTGAATTATGGTTTTCTCAGGGTATATGCCCAGTAGTGGGATTGCTGGGTCGTATGGTAGTTCTATTTTTAGTTTTTTAAGGAACCTCCATACTATTCTCCATAGTGGTTGTATCAATTTACATGCCCACCAACAGTTCAAGAGGGTTCCCTTTTCTCCACACCCTCTCCAGCATTTACTGTTCGTAGCTTTCTTGATGATGGCCATTCTGACTGGTGTGAGGTGATACTTCATTGTAGTTTTGATTTGCATGTCTCTTATGATTAGTGATTTTGAGCATCCTTTCATGTGTTTGTTGGCAATCTGTATGTCTTCTTTGGAGAAATGTCTATTTAGGTTGTCTGCTCATTTTTGGATTGGGTTGTTTGTTTTTTTTTGTTATTGAGCTGCATGAGCTGCTTGTAAAATTTGGAGATTAATCCTTTGTCAGTTGCTTCATTTGCAAATATTTTCTCCCATTCTGAGAGTTGTCTTTGCATCCTGTTTATGTTTTCCTTTGTTGTGCAAAAGCTTTTAAGTTTCATTAGGTCCCATTTGTTTTTGTTTCCAGTTCTCTTATCAGGTGGATCAAAAAGGATCTTGCTGTGATTTATGTCATAGAATGTGCCACCTGTGTTTTCCTCTAAGAGTTTTATAGTGTCTGGCCTTACATTTAGATCTTAAATCCATTTTGAGTTTATTTTTGTGTATGGTGTTAGGGAGTGTTCTAATTTCATTCTTTCACATGTAGCTGTCCAGTTTTCCCAGCACCATTATTGAAGAGGCTGTCTTTTCTCCATTGTATACTCTTGCCTCCTTTATCAAAAATAAGGTGACCATATGTGTGTGAGTTTATCTCTGGTCTTTCTATCGTGTTCCATTGATCCATATTTCTGTTTTTGTGCCAGTACCATACTGTCTTGATTACTGTAGCTGTGTAGTAGAGTCTGAAGTCTAGGAGCCTAGTTCCTTCAGCTCCATTTTTGTTTCTCAAGATTGCTTTGGCTATTCAGGGTCTTCTGTGTTTCCATACAAATTGTGAAACTTTTTGTTCTAGTTCCATGAAAAATGCTATTGGTAGTTTAATAGTCATTGCATTGAATCTGTAGATTGCTTTGGGTAGTATGGTCATTTTCACAATGTTGATTCTTCCAATCCAAGAACATGGTATATCTCTCCATCTGTTTGTATCATCTTTAATTTCTTTCATCAGCGTCTTATAGTTTTGTGCATACAAGTATTTTGACTCCTTAGGTAGGTTTATTCCTAGGTATTTTATTCTTTTTTTTGCAGTGGCAAATGGGAGTATTTCCTTAATTTCTCTTTCAGATTTTTCATCATTAGTGTATAGGAATGCAGGATATTTCTGTGCATTAACTTTGTTTCCTGCTACATTACCAAATTCATTGATTAGCTCTAGTACTTTTCGGGTAGCATGTTTAGGATTCTCTATGTATAGTATCATGTCATCTGTAAACAGTGACAGCTTTACTTCTTCTTTTCTGATTTGGATTCCTTTTATTTCTTTTTCTTCTCTGATTGCTGTGGCTAAAACTTCCAAAACTATGTTGAATAATAGTGGTGAGAGTGGACACCTTGTCTGGTTCCTGGTTGTAGAGGAAATGGTTTCAGTTTTTCCCCATTGAGAATGATGTTGGCTGTGGGTTTGTCATATATGACCTTTAGTATGTTGAGGTAAGTTCCCTCTATGCCTACTTTCTGCAGGGTTTTTTTATCATAAATGGGTGTTGAATTTTGTCAAAAGCTTTTTCTGCATCTATTGAGATGATCATATGGTTTTTCTCCTTCAATTTGTTAATATGGTGTATCACGTTGATTGATTTGCTTATGTGAAGAATCCTTGCATCCCTGGGATAAACCCCACTTGATCATGGTGTATGATCCTTTTAATGTGCTGTTGGATTCTGTTTGCTAGTATTTTGTTGAGGATTTTTGCATCTATGTTCATTAGTGATATTGGCCTGTAGTTTTCTTTCTTTGTGACATCTTTGTCTGGTTTTGGTATCAGGGTGATGGTGGCCTCGTACAATGATTTTGGGAGTGTTCCTCCCTCTGCTATATTTTGGAGGAGTTTGAGAAGGATAGGTGTTAGCTCTTCTCTAAATGTTTGATAGAATTCGCCTGTGAAGCCATCTGGTCCTCGGGTTTTGTTTGTTGGAAGATTTTTAATCACAGTTTCAATTTCAGTGCTTGTGATTGGTCTGTTTATATTTTCTGTTTTTTCCTGGTTCAGTCTTGGAAGGTTGTGCTTTTCGAAGAATTTGTCCATTTTTTCCAGGTTGTCCATTTTATTGGCATAGAGTTGCTTGTAGTAGTCTCTCATGATCCTTTGTATTCCTGCAGTGTCATTTGTTATTTCTCCTCTTTCATTTCTAATTCTATTGATTCAAGTCTTAACCCCTTTTTTTCTTGATTAGTCTGGCTAAAGATTTATCAATTTTGTTTATCTTCTCAAAGAACCAGCTGTTACTTTTATTGATTTTTGCTGTTGTTTCCTTCATTTCTTTTTCATTTATTTCTGATCTGATCTTTATGATTTGTTTCCTTCTGCTAACTTTGGGGTGTTTTTTGTTCTTCTTTCTCTATTTGCTTTAGGTGTAAGGTTAGGTTGTTTATTTGAGATGTTTCTTGTTTCTTGAGGTAGGATTATATTCCTGTAAACTTCCCACTTAGAACTGCTTTTGCTGCATCCCATAATTTTTGGGTCTCCGTGTTTTCATTGTCATTTGTTTCTAGGTATTCTTTTTATATCCTCTTTGATTTCTTCAGTGATCTCTTGGTTATTTACTAGTGTACTATTCAGGCTCCATGGGTTTGTATATTTTACAGATTTTTTCCTGTAATTGATATCTAATCTCATAGCGTTGTGGTCGGAAAAGATACTTGGTATGATTTCAATTTTCTTAAATTTACCAAGGCTTGATTTGTGACCCAAGATATGATGTATCCTGGTGAATGTTCCATGAGTGCTTGAGAAGAAAGTGTATTCTGTTGTTTTTTGATGGAATGTGCTAAAAATATCAATTTAGTCTATTTTGTTTAATGTATCATTTGAAGCTTGTGTTTTCTTATTTATTTTCATTTTGGATGATTTGTCCATTGGTGAAAGTGGGGTGTTTAAGTGCCCTACTGTGATTGTGTTACTGCCTATTTCCCCTTTTATGGCTGTTAGCATTTGCCTTATGTATTGAAGTGCTCCTATGTTGGGTGCATAAATATTTACAATTGTTATATCTACTTCATGGATTGATCCCTTGATCATTCTGTAGTGTCCTGTTTTGTCTCTTGCAGTAGTCTTTATTTTATAGTCTGTTTTGTTTGATATGATAGTTGCTGCTCCAGCTTTCTTTTGGTCTCCGTTTGCATGGAATATCTTTTTCCATCCCCTTACTTTCAGTCTGTATGTGTCCCTAGGTCTGAAGTGGGTATCTTGTAGACAGCATATATATGGGTGTTGTTTTTGTATCCATTCAGCCAGTCTGTGTCTTTTGGTTGGGGCATTTAATTCATTTACATTTAAGGTAGTTATCAATATGTATATTCCTGTTACCATTTTCTTAATTGATTTGGGTTTGTTATTTTATATGTTTTTCTTCTGGTGTTTCCTGCCTAGAGAAGTTCTTTTAGCATTTGTTGTAAAGCTGGTTTGGTGGTGCTGAATTCTCTCAGCTTTTGCTTGTCTGTAACGATTTTAATTTCTCCATCAAATCTGAATGAGATCCTTGCTGGGTAGAGTAATCTTGGTTGTAGGTTTTTCCCTTTCATTACTTTAAATATGTCCTGCCCCTCCCTCTGGCTTGCAGAGTTTCTGCTGAAAGATTAGTTGTTAATCTTATTGGGATTCCCTTGTATGTTATTTGTTGTTTTTCCCTTGCTGCTTTTAATATTTTTTCTTTGTATTTAATTTTTGATTGTTTGATTAATATGCATCTTGGTGTGTTTCTCCTTGGATATATCCTTTATGGAACTCTCTGCACTTCCTGGACTTGATTGAGTGTTTCCTTTCAGGTATTAGGGAAGTTTTCAAATCTCTTCAAATATTTTCTCAGTCCCTTTCTTTTTCTCTTCTTCTTCTGGGACCTCTGTAATTTGAATGTTGGTGCATTTAATGTTGTCCCAGAGGTGTCTGAGACTGTCCTCAATTCCTTTACTTCTTTTTTCTTTAGTTTGCTCTGTGGTAGTTATTTCCACTATTTTATCTTGTAGGTCACTTAGCTGTTCTTCTGCCTCAGTTATTCTGCTATTGATTCCTTCTGGAGTATTTTTAATTTCGTTTATTTTGTTGTTCCTCATTGTTTGTTTGCTCTTTAGTTCTTCTAGGTCCTTGTTAAACATTTCTTTTTTTTCCTCTCCATTCTATTTCCAAGTTTTTGGATCATCTTTACTATCATTACTCTGAATTCTTTTTCAGGTAGACTGCCTATTTGCTCTTCATTTGTTTGGTCTGATGGGTTTTTGCCTTGCTCCTTAATCTGCTGTGTTTCTCTGTCTTCTCATTTTGCTTAACTTACTGTGTTTGGGGTCTCCTTTTCTCAGGATGCAGGTTCGTAATTCCTATTGCTTTTGTGTTTGTTTTTGCGGTATGTGGGCCTCTCACTGTCATGGGCTCCCCCGTTGCAGACCACAGGCTCCGGACGTGCAAACTCAGTGGCCATGGCTCACCGGCCCAGCCGCTCTGCGGCATGTAGGGTCCTCTCAGACCAGGGCACGAACCCGTGTCCCCTGTATCGGCAGGTGGACTCCCAACCACTGCGCCACCAGGGAAGCCCGTTCCTATTGTTTTTGGTGTCTGCCCCCAGTGGCTAAGGTTGGTTCAGTGAGTTGTGTAGGCTTCCTGGTGGAGGGGACTGGTGCCTGTGTTCTGGTGGAAGAGGCTGGATCTTGTCTTTCTGGTGGGCAGGACCACATCCCGTGGTGTGTTTTGGGCCGTCTGTGACCTTATTATTATTTTAAGCAGCCTCTCTGCTAATGGGTGGGGTTGTGTTCTATCTTGCTAGTTGTTTGGCATAGGGTGTCCAGCACTGTAGCTTGCTGGTTGTTGAGTGGAGCTGCGTCTTAGCCTTGAGATGGAGATCTCTGGGGGAGCTTTCGCCATTTAATATTACATGGAGCCAGGAGGTCTCTGGTGGACCAGTGTCCTGAACTTGACTCTCCTACCTCAGAGTCACAGGCCTGACACCCGGCCGGAGCACCAAGACCCTGTCAGCCCCATGGCTTTCCACTTTGCAGGTACACGTCTGAGCAAGGCTGAATAGCTTTGTTTTAAATTACAGTCCAGAAGTTAAAGGAGGGGAGCCAGGCGGCAGAAGGGAGCCATGCTAACTGAGTCTGTCAAGTGCGGGAGCCGCAATACCAGTGGCCAGTTCTGTGAGCGGCTGCGCCACAGCGGCTTCTCCGGCTACACCTGGACCTCATAGCTGCACCCATAATTTTTATTACTGATATATTTACAAGATTTATACCTTACTGTATCTTCTTTTCTCTGGTATACACACACACACACACACACACACAAACATAGCCATAACACATAAACACACATATTTTCTTTTTCAAAATATGGTGGTCTCTTTTTTGCAAAATAGAATCATACTCTAGGCGTTAATCTGAAATTCATTTGCTTCACCTGACAATATATACTTGATGTACTTGAAACTCAGTCTAATTCTATTGATTAAAAAGTAAATGTATTAAGAAATTTATTAAACACTTGTATGTCTAAATACACACATTCTATGTATATTGTGTGTTTGTGTCTATATATATATGTGTATAAATGATTTTAGGTAAATAAGATTATACTATTTAAAGACATATGGGATTTTCTTGTAGCAAATATTTTCCTCCTTACATTAACCCTTCTTCCATTTCTTCCTATTTTCTTAACTCCTCCCTTAATCACCATTCCCCCTACCCCCAATCCAGATGATTATCTTTCTGTGCTATTTCTATGCACTTACAATTGCTGATTCTAGGGGAGAAGATAAGATATGCATTTATTATATGGGTTCTGGATAAGAGACTACCAGTGAGAGGCTCTTGCATGCTATTTGGAAGATGGAAAAGTAACAGAGGCCATTATTCTTTAGCTACAGGTGTAGAAAGACTTGTAGAAAGATATAAAATGTACAGCTGCTTCCTCCTGAGTGTTTGTGGACCACTAGCTAGGGGATTCAGGCTCATAAAGTTACTAGCAGCTTCTCTGATTGTGTAAGCCTTTACTGCTTTTACTGTAACACTTTGAACGTGGAATCCACAGAATGTCTTATGTTTTCAACATGTGCACAAACTTACGTACAGGAATTTCACCATTGTAAGCTTTCAAAAAATATTACCAACAAAGGTTAGATTATAGATACTTCCCTTTATCTTATTTTTCTTATTCAGCCATTCCTCATAAAAATCCTTCAAGTCACTTGTTTGAGTTTTAATATAAGAACTACAGTGTACAGTATGGTTGTAACATAGTTACTTATGCCTGTATTGTATTAATGGGCATTTATTTTCATTTACTTTGTTAAATGATTATTCGAAATTGCATGGTAATGATCATTTTACATATATTCTTGCATCTTTGTCTTTTGACTTCTATGAATATATCCCCAATAATGGATACATGGTCTGTAGGTGTATGTGTGAGGGTTTTTTTTGGATTTTAATATATGTTGCAAGATACTTTCTGTAAAATATAACCTTTTAAGTGTCCACCAGCAATAAATAAAAGTGCCCATGTTCCTTTATTCCCACACTCACTAATAATATTTTTCTGTTTAACTTTTCCCAGTGTAATGGATGTGATTGATATTTCACCCTCATTTTATTTCTATGACTAATTGTGACTTTGAATACATTTTAATGTTAGTTAGCAACTTGAATTGGCTATTCAGTGAATTTTCTCTATATTATCTTATTTTTCCTTTGGCATCTTTTCTTTTTGGTGAATATTTAAGCATTTTTGGTATAGTTTTAGATCTACTTATTTATCTGCAGCTAGCATTGCGGATTTTAAACCGAAGTATTTGTTTTTGATTTTTGTCATGTTCTGCTCTAGAAAACCATATATTATATATAAACATATAAATATATATGTGTGTGTGTCTGTGTGTATATATATATATATACACACACACACAGACACACACACATATATATAACTGTTTTTCTTCTCTTCCACCTTCTTGATTCTCATGTTTAAGATTTTCACTACACTAGGGTTGGGTAAGTAGTCCCTTAAAGCTTTTTAATGTTTAATTTTATATTGACTTGCAGCTTGTAAATAGGTCTTTTGGAAAGTAGAAATATGATATTAGCACAGCAATAAAGTTGAAACAAGGTATGGTCTAAGGACAAGATATGCTGTTCCTGGAGTGACTTTATAGAAACCCACAGGTCTCAGCTATTCATATACAGAATTATGTTGTACGTGGCTGCTTGTTATCATGAAAATATAAAAATTGCTAGTGACTGCAGAGGAACACACAGTTCTCCTGGATGAAACACATACCAAAATAACCTAGTACAAATGGAGTATGTGAGGGTTTCATGGGTAAAAGTGAAGAGGAGAGAAATGGATACAATTCTGATTGGGGAGATTAGGGTAAGTTTTATTTCACATTTTATTTGAAATGATATTATTTGTGTGTGTGTTACACACCCAGAGGAACAACAGTGTGGGTTTAGATGATGAGAACTCAATTGTAGTTGTTGACTACAAAAATAAGTTTGACTTTAGATGGAGATTTCCTAATAGAATATCTGTTATGCAAAAATAAATTTCTCTTGCCTCCTTCTTTTCCCTGAAAACAGTATTTCACACTAAAACTACTTGTTTTTCTAAGTTTAAAATTGATGTCACCAATTACTCTGAATTTCAGATGATTTAGAAAATATTTGCTTTTAGGTATAATTCTAAACATAATCGTATTTAAAATATTACTTAAATTTTGAAGAGTATTAGTTATTGATACAATAAAAGTAGATAGCTCTATATTTTTTTAAAAAATATATCATCAAATCATTTCAGATACAACATAAAAATAAATTTTATTAATATGTGCATTGTAAATTTGAGTGAGAAAAGTGTATTTCATTGCATATTGGCAGTTTAGGAACTAATACAGTATTTTTCAAAATATAACCATGTAATCATTATTTTAAAAAGATTATACATTTTAAATGTGATTTGGTTTTATTAATGTCAAAGACAAATATGCACAGATTTACCATGCACATATTTACATGCAGAATTAAGTTTATGATATTACTTTTGTTATTTAATCCATTTTTCAATAAGATTTAATGTTAACTTAGAATTTAGGCTAATGTTTGGAGAAAAGTTACTGGTGAAAATAGTCCTCTTATTAGCTGTCTACTTCAGTATTTTTTAAGGTAAAGGAAGAAGTGAAGTATTTTGATGATCTGTCACTGAAATCGAAAGTGAAAAGGAAAGTTCTGCGAATTAGTTCTAACTTAAAAATGATTTCAGGAACTTAATTAAATGATTCCAAAGATTTCAAAGAAGAGATCATATTCTAGGAATTCTGTTAAATTTGTGCACAATGAAAATGTATACAGAATAATTAAAACACTATGTTTTGTTTTTATAGAAGATAATAGAGTGAAATATGCACATTAATTTGGAAGGTTGATTAGTCAGGTATATTTCATTATTAATTATTTGAGCACCAAGTAGAAAAACAGACCCTGGACACAAAACTAAGGTTAACCTGAGTTTTCTGTTAATTATAACAGGTTAAAAACTTAAAAGAAAATAGCTTTTGGTCAATGCTGTGAGAAAAGATATAAATTTCATATATTTATAGTAAAACATTTCACTTGACTATGTCACCTTATGGGTTTGCTGCTCTTTTTCCATCTTAACATACAGAAAATTATATATTACTCTTTACTTTTATTTATTTACTATTAGTTTCTAAATTTATGTAACTACATTAATGATAGGATTAACATTTGACTAATTAATGTATTTTAAAATATTTTATTTAACAGAAATTTGTATATTTAATGAAGACCTACTGAAGAAAATGAGATTTTTCCTCTAGTGATAGTTCCTTTCAGTTATAGCCCTATTTTTTACTTATTATGTAAAAAAAAGAAACAAAAAACTATAAAAATCTTTACCAGCGTAACAAAGTTCATACTTAACAGCAACAGAAATTATTGTAGCCTAGTTAAGCAGAAGATAAATGTATTAAAGGATATGAGATAAAGTAGAGAACCCTTTGGAAGTACAGGAAAGTAGGTTTATAGAATGCATAGGCAGAAACTATGTACAAATAATTCCATGGCTGCCTTCTGTTAAGATCATACAGAACCAGCTTTATCATGGCTGTGCATGGGGCATGTCTCCCTCTTCTTCCTCTGCAAGTAAATGTCTCTGTAACTCCCCCTCCCCCAGCTGATGCTATAGATAACAGCTCTTTCTTCATTGCACTCCCCTTCAGACTGAAATCTCTAGTGTAGGCTTCTGATTGGCTGACACAGGTCACATGCCTGTGCCATAAGTGCACAGCATTCTGCAAAAGCAAATGTGTAGCTTCTGTCTTAAAGTGAGACTCACAAGTTGGAAAATGTAAATACGTAAAGGATATTCAGATGGTGAAAGAATGAAAAACATCCACTAACAATGCAAAAGTAAAATCCCAGCCTTAAGAAGGTAACCTGTAATATTTTATTCTATGTATTATATGTGAACTAGCAGACTAGACATTTAGCCAGATTCTTTATTTTTCTGGCAATATTACTTGAGCTTATAAAGTCATGAAAATAGAATACTCATGGCAAATGCAGACTGACACAACCGTTCAAAACATAGTAAAAACATACTGAACTCCTTTTTGTCATTCATGTTATTTAGTATAAAAATATTGTTATAAAAAAGGCACTAAAATATTTTTCTTATTTATTTGGCGTAATTGTAGTTTACCATAATACGTATGTGGGTGAAACCTGGATTAAATTGGCCTGTACTCCCAATCTGGTTGTGCCCTTTACTAGCCCTGTGACTTTGGACAAGTTAGTAAACTAATCTGAGGCTCAGTTCTTGAGGTGAGAATTGAAGGAGGAGATGGGGGCAGCAGTGTTAACAGGAGGAAGAGACTTTCAGGAAGCCATAAGCATAAGGGCAAATGTGCTGAGTTAGGAAAGAACCTATTGTGTTTGAACAGTAAGGATGACAGGGGCATGCTGATTAAGGAAGACGAAATTTTGGGGCTTCCCTGGTGGCGCAGTGGTTGGGAGTCTGCCTGCCGATGCAGGGGACACGGGTTCATGCCCCGGTCCGGGATGATCCCACATGCCGCGGAGCGGCTGGGCCCGTGAGCCATGGCCTCTGAGCCTGCACGTCCGGAGCCCGTGCTCCGCAGCGGGAGAGGCCACAGCAGTGAGAGGCCCGCGTACCGCAAAAAGAAAATATATATATATATATATCCTCAGGCTACAGTATAGAGATGGGTTATAGGATATGCAGAAATGAATGAAGACCGTTCAGAGAGGCATTGTTAGCATCTTATTTGAAGGACGGCTTGGATTAGCATGGTAGGGAATATGGATTTGAGATAAACCTACTTTTGAATTCTTATAATAGTTTGTTGAACATCTAGTCTGTGTCCGTCTTGTGACTAAAACAATGGTTGCTTTTGGAGATTGTGATGGACATAGTGATGGGCCCCACAGACTCTGTCCACCTTCCTTAAAGAAAAACTTGTTGCACCAGCTGTGGAGAGTGCTTTCAGCAGATGGCCTTGAGCTTTATCCTCTTCACGGGTTGTTTCAAGTGCAAAGTGCCACCTCCTCCAAGGTCACACTCAGGGATGGTCCATATTCAGTGATGGATCAAGTCAGAGTTATAAAGTCTTGTATTCCCATGGTTTGGGTTGAGAATGTCAGGCCTGCATTATAGCTGCACTTCTCTTTTCGCTCAGTCCTCCACAGATGATGATCTCAATGGCACCCCTGATAAACATCCTGGATGCTAAATCCTGTCTCACAGTCTGTTCTAGAAAACCCAAACTGTGACACATAGTATGGAAGTTAGAGATAATGAAAGAAAGAAGGAATGGGGGATGATTTATAGATGTTTTACTTACTCTATTTTATAGGTTCCTATGACATTTCTGAAATGAGGAAGATTGGGGGTGGAAATATAGGTTAGATTTTAACTCAAATACTGTTTTACAGATGTTGAACTTGAGTTTGCCTGTGTGACACCTTAGTATAAAAATTATTTGGTAGTAGACTCTATGAGTTTACATCTCAGGAGGTATATTACAATGGGTTATGCATGTGGGAAGGTCCAGAATTTGGATAGCATTTGTAATGATGGAATAGATGGGATAACCCAGGAAGTGTGTACAGGTAAAGATGAGAAGGACAAAGAATAAACCTTACATCAAACTAAAGTTTAAATGTTGAGAAGTACTTCCGGTATCAGCTTAGATATGAAAAGAGCTTTAGAAATTGTTATTTCTACCCCTACATCAAGAAAAGGCTGGACAAACAGGAAAAAGCAACTTTTAGGGGGTTTATAAGAGAACTTAGGTTGCAGGGAAAACCTTCACTCCAAAATCCAGGAGAAAAGTACATTTAGAGAGAGACATACAGCAACTGCTTACATGAGTGAATTGCTGGAGGCTGACTGTGGATTAGAGTGGTAGTGAGAAACTCCTGGGGGCCATCACATATTCTCATGGACTTTTCCTCCAGGGACCCACCAGGTTCTTGTGGTCCTCACCCCCAAGAAAGATCCCCTCATGACTCTGGACCTGGGAGGGAAAGACTAACTATTGTGAAACATACCTAGAAATTTCTCTGTAGCAAGATGCTGCTCTACAGAGAGAAAAGATTTTGCCAGAGCACAATTCTGAAGTTTTATATCAGCCAGGAGTACAGGAATTCCATCCCACTCAAACCCCCTCCAGCCTTCCTCTCTAACCTAAAAGAAGAAGAAGAAGAAAAACAAAACCTAGTCAAAGGGGGGCATGGACTTAAGGAAGTGGACTGGGAAAGAGGTAGACAGGAAAGGAAGTGTGAGGCAGAAGGAAGTCAAACCCGTGTAAGCAAGGGAAGGGTCAGACCCTTGTTAAGGCCACAGGTCAAGACATAGAACCAGCAAGGTCTGGGCAAGCCTGGAGGATTCTAATTGGAAGAGTATAGACCCCCACCCTACCCACCACATTATATCACCATGTCAAGGTAGCTCCAGTATAACTGCATTTCAGCTAAAAGAGCTGCAAGGCACAACTCCCCCTGACCATCAGTTTATAGGGAAGTCCATCAACTTACCAAAAAAAAAAAAAAAAAAAAAAGCAGTGTGAAGAGACACAGCTATCATGAGAACAAGACTTAGATATGATAATGGTGTTGGAATTATCAGTCAAGAATACCATGATTAATATGTTGTGAGCTCTAATGTAAAAAGAAGACAACATTCAAGAACTGACAGATAATGTAAGCAGAGTTAGAAAACTCTAAGAAATAAACAAAAGAAAGTGTTAGAAATTAAACAAAATGTAACAGAAATGAAGATTGTCTTCAGTGGACTAAGTGGTAAACTCAGCACGGCCAAGAAAAATATCACCAAACTAGAATACAAATCAGTAAAAAGTCACAAACTAGAATGGAAAGAGAATGAATAATGAAAAAAAACCCAAAATCGAACAGAAGATGAAGGACTGTGGGACAGTATCAAAAAGTGTAACGTATGTGTAATTGAAGTACCACAAGGATAAGGAAAAGAGAATGAAGAAGAAATATTTAAAGAGGTAGTATCAGATGACTTTGCAAAATTACTACAAGACACCAAACTAAGTATACAGGAAGCTTTGGGAGCACCAAATATAAATGAATAAATACCAATAAATCTGTACCTAGGCCTATCATACTCAAGCTGTAGAAAACTGTAAAGAGAAAATCTTGAAGGAAGCTAGAGAAGTTAAAAATGCCTTATAGAGGAACCAAGGATGAGGAGCACAGCAGACTTCTCATCAGAGACATGCAAGTAAAAGAGAAGAGTGAAAGAGTTAAGATGCTGGAGGGAGACACCAATCTAGACTTCTATATCAAGAGATAGTATCCTTTAAAACAAAACTGAGAGAATGTATTACCAGAAAATTTATCATTAAAGAAATGTTAAGTTATTTAGGCAGAATGAAATTGAAGCAGGTCAGAATCTTGGATCTATATAATGAAAGGAAGAGCATCACAATACTGAAAGGAATATTGAAGGTAAAATAACATCTTTTATGTTTTGTATTCTTAATTGATCTAATAAAATAACTGTTTTTAAGCAATAGTATGACAATGTATTACATGATTTAAGAAACAAATGAGAGCAGTGTCTCAAGGAATGGAAGGGAGAAATTGGGAGGACTCTGAAGGTACCTGGGCTACACGTGAAACGAAATAGTGTTAATTTGAGGATGAATTTAGATTAGTTTAAAATGTGCATTGTAAACTCGTGAGAAACCACAAACATTTTTTTAAAGAAGTGTAATTGACTTTCTAAGAGAAAAGATACACTGGAATAACATAAAATGCTCAATTAAAACAGAAGGCAGAAAAGGAAATAAAAGAAAGAGTAATCAATACAAAAGAGTTATAAAGATGATAGATAATTATCCAGATATATCAATAATCACTTTACTAAATGTGAAAAGTTTAAAAACACTAATTTGAAAAATTTATCCTGTGGTTATCATTTCTGGGGAAGTAGAAATAATATAAGAATAAATTGTGATGTATTCTAGGCTAGGGAACACACATATTTCCTGTGTCATAAAAGGGATAACAAATATCAAAGGCAATGCTCATGTCCAGGGAATAAATCCTCAACCACTAAACTATAGAGCTTATATCTTGAACTAGATTTCTTGGAAGAGCCTAAACTTTAAAAGTTGAAAGTTTGTTAATATGTTGAGGTCTGGACACCAGAGCTCCCTATCTACCCATGCTTTTGACTTAACCAGAGATAGAACTTCTTTCTTCCTAATTTTATCTTATTATCTTGATTATATCTTTCTTAGTATAAAAATAAGTATACTCATGCAATTTTAAACCATGGCCCATTAAATTTTCCTTTATTAAATAATACTTGGATTTAATATATGCTCACACAGAGAATCTACAGGGTTGGTGAGGTTGAATACTGATTATCACTAATGAATATCAAATTTCATGAGTGACTGGCAAACCATGCTTAGTATACTGTGGCTGGAAACTTTTATGTGAAGATTAAGTAGAGACAGTTCACAATGACGTCAAATGAAATAGCAAAACATGATTAAACATGTTTAGTAAGAATAGGCAAAAGTCTTAAAATGGGTTAAAATTACCAAAATATGTTAATAATTGATATCCATGCTATATTTGTATTATTCACACACATATGTATCTAAGACTTATGCAGGCATTTCTATGGCTTAATGCTAAATACTTCTGTGAAAATTTAAGAATACTCAGCATACAAAGTGGAAGTCATAATTAATATTTTATAAAGCTTTAACAGTCTCATAATTTCTGCAGTTATAAAAATTAAAATTAACATTCCTACCTAGACTAAGTTAGAAAATAGCTCTTTAGTCGATGGTCAAATTACTTGGAGATATTAACAGAGCATAATCTTTTCTTCTCTGAAATACATCATTAAGATTCATTTAAAATGGAATATTCATTCAGATATAATTTGCTTCAAGAGACAGACAAGGAGCCTCATTAGTTTTTCATACATAATGTCAATTTGAACTAAGCCACTGTCTTTCAAGAGTCATAATAGGGGAAGGTGTTTAAGGCGGGGGAGTGTTTCTTATAACAATTCTGAGACTAACCACCTCCTTTATACTAGCCGCTGTTATCTGTGTTTTTTAATTCCTTTAATTTTCACAAAAACTTTATGACATAATTATTCATTTGTAGCCTTAGGCACCTAGTGTAATGGTGGAACTTGGATTTCACCTTTGGCTGAGTGCAGAGACTGTGCTGTTTTAACCAACCTTCAGTCCAGTAATGCCCCCCTCCCTCCTAATTCTTATTTCTTTATACTACATCTAACTGTATGTGACTAAAATTCGCTTAGGATTTTAATATTATTATTTAATATATATATTAGGGAAGACTTATTTTCCGAGAATAAGGAATCCATATTTCTTCTTCTGAATACCAAAAATAATATGTGGACTTTAAAATTTGTGTTAATGCATTTTCAATCAGCGTATTTGCTTACTATTTCATTTGGTATACATTTCATACCATTTTAAAATTATAGAATGTGTCATGTTTGGTAGAATACCTTGATTCAGTATCATGAAAGGTCATATTCATAAATTTCTTAATGTTAGTAAAAGCTAAAGTTAAAAAAATGATCTAGCCAAACCTCTATAGAGAAAGGTTGAAATGAATTTCCAGTTAATAGTTGTAAGGTCAGACAACTCAGATGACTTTTTGCTGTCAGGTTAAATGTGACAGAAAAATAAAAGGAAAGAATCTTTGAAGATAGCTTAAATATATTATTTCAATTTAGTACTTTATTTCTCATAACAGACTAAAGTTGTGTCCTGAAAATGTTAATAAATTTTATTTTAAGAACCTGCATTTTTACTTGTTATCAAGTGAAATAAATAGATGGAAAGGTGGTGTTTTTAAAACAAATCAGTAAAAAGTCACAAACTAGTTTCCTATGTGATTCTGTTGCTCAGGAAATCTTAGGAAGTAATAAATATGCTAGTCAGGTAAATTTGGGATTTGGGATGGCAGAGAATTAATGTGACTAATACAAATCATCATGGCACACTGGAGATATCTTCTGATCATGAGGCTAATTACTCTCCTGGCTCTTTCTAATCCCCTGATTTGTTTGATGAGAAGCACTGGTTGTGTAGCAGTGTTTGGGGACAGAGACTTGTCTGCTGTAAAAGGCAGTTGATTGGAGCAGGAAAGGTCCCTAGGAGATGCTCAACCAAAATGGTTGGGAAAAATGTCGAGTATCTATCACATGTAAATATATGGATATGAATTGAATGGGAAAAAGGAAACTCTGGATTCTGAAATGGGTTTATCTAAACTATAAAGACTAATGCTTATTTAAAATGGATAAGGATTTATCCAGGAACTTTCAAGGAAAAGTAAGGAAGATCTGTAAGAATAAATAAGGAATGGAGGTTAGGTGGCTACTTACAGAAAGTAGGCAAGCATGTGAAAAATCAGTGAATTTCCAAGTCAAAGTAAAGCAGTCACGTGGTTGAGAAATAAGTGAATGAAAACATGGTGAGGTCAAGGCCTTCCTAGGCATTTTCAAGACCAAGAGCTGAGTTCATTGAGAGATTTATAAATTGCATTGCCTTAACAGTGAAATGCCGCAAGATTTTACCAATAGCTGTTATGTATAAGTCCCTCCTAGGTTTAAAGAAGCAATGACTTTAAGAAAAATACCACTTGGAGTAATGTGAGGTATCAAAAGGAAGACCAGAAATACAGCTTATTTCATACAAAGGCAAACCATGTTTATTTTTAGTTTTTATACCAATATCTGTCTGTGAAAGAAAAGGATTACGTATTTCTATTGTTACCATTATGCTTTCTTAAAATTTTTTATTTTTAGAAATTTAATATGTTAAGTATTAATCATAATGGATTAAATAATACATTAAGTAATACTTAATAGATAATACATTAAATGACTCGATATGGTAGGAAATACATTTTTCATTGATTTCTTACAAGCAGCCAAAAAGGAAAGATTTTCACAAGTTGATGGACTCAGCATATAGTAGAAAATTTGTTATCCTTTCCTCAGTCTCCTCCTGAAGTGAATTCAAGTACTTAGAGCCAATATCTATATATGTAGAATCAAGCATTTTCTTGTGTGTGATAAATAGGCACGTTTTGAATTTCTACAGATTATCTACATTTTCTTAAAATGCAGAGAGTTTACAATAATAATTTATATACACGGTGGAAAACATTTTTTTTAAACAAATTTCTGACGGACTAAACATAACAGGGATGTTAGTACTCTTAAAGACCTGACACCTCTTTACCTCTTTTTCCATTGCTGATATAAGGGCAAGATGTATCTTGCTTTCTGATGTAGTTCCCACACCCCCCACGTGTCATGGTAATTGGCCAGGAAGACTCACCTTTATAAAATATGAGTGAACCATAGTAAAATAAATGTAGAAGAGTGAAGCTCTTTATAAATTATTATTTTAGATAAAATTGGTTAATCTTTTATGTAACTTTCACCTATGTTTCATTCAAAACCTTACCCCAAGTATGATTATTTTGAACTTTAAATTTGTTTCAATGAATTCACCCTAAGAATGTGACTCATTATTTTAGCAGAAAATATTAGTTATTTAAATTTTAAAAGTCACCTTTTTTTGCTATATGTAAGATATGTGTTTTCAGTATGATTAAATAAGAGATATAGAGCAACCCTTTGGCTACTGTGTTGAGGAACTTATGCAAATATGTTGGTTTATGTTGTATTTCTTTTTATAACTTGGGGTTCATTTTCTAGAGTATTTGATTGTTTTGACTCATGACTCCTCTGGATATTCTACCTATATCACTTTTCTTTCATAATTTTGTATGACTCTGAATATATCAAATTGTTAGATGGATCACAGTTTATGAGTATATTTGGCTAACAAAAGTACTATCAATTTAATTCAGAACTGTATAAAATTATGACCAGAATAAGTATAAAATGTGAGATACAGCTTATTATACATGATTTTCCTGTACCTATATAGGAAAAAAGTGGGTAGAAACTTTCTTGAAAGAGAAGAAAACCTTTTTATAGCAAAGATCTAAAGCAGGAGACGTGAAGGAGAATATTATTAGAATATTTTTGTTTGTAGTGAATATTGCCTCCTTTATGTAATAATGCCAAATGAAACATGAACAGTCTAATGTCAAATTTGTCATAACATATTTTATGAGTGAAAAGTTCATCCAGAATTAGCCATGTCACTTCACATAAGTGAACGGCATGAACTGTTATGTTACGTAATGGATGTCCTTGAAAAAATAGTTGCATTCACCATTCAGATGCACATGCTAAACTATATTTCTTCCTTGTTTGTTGCTTTAACCATTGCAGTGTAGCACATTATTGTAATTTTAATTGAAATAAACACCAGTAAAACTTTTAAAATTCAGGTTTTCCCAAAAATCCTTTAAAAGTTGGTTAAAGCTTTTTTTTTTTTTTTTAACTCTCTGTCACATATACTAGAGAAAATTGCAGATCTTAGAATTTCCATTGAAAATTTGTGCAGTGATAAAATAGTCATGGAATATTGGAGCTTAAGTATAAGTTTAAGGTCATCCAAACTTTACTTTGAGTTCCAGGCTTCCTTCCTCTTGTCTGTGAGCAAGGGGATATCCTTGTAAGGTGCTTCTGGTTTTTCTCACTTTAGTACTAGAATTGAAAAAGTATGCCTTGGACCTACCAAAAGGTGTTGCATTAAGTAAAACTCACATATGGCCTGAACTTCCCTGAAAAGGGCTTAAAAGTGCCCAGATCCAAAGACTTCTGGCACCAAGCACCAGGCAGAAGAGAATACAGTCCTTTTAGAAGGAAGCATTTCCTTTTAGTGTTTCAGAATCCTTACAGATTATATTAAATCAGACGTAAGTTTACAGTTAAAATTATCCAAACTAAATAATCCACCATAAGTAGGTATCAGAAGAACAAAAAAATATAAATGTAGAATCCCAACAATTTAAGATTTTGGAATGGTACTGATATGCAATACAAAATTAAAACTATAGAAATCCTTTTGGAAAGAAAAATAGAATTTAAAAAAGAGGAAGGAACAACACCCATCAAAAATGACCAGGATATTTGAAAGAACCAAATAAAACTTAAAAAAATATATTTGATAAAATTCAACTTTTCTTCTTAATTCACGTACTCATGATGACAAAGTAACCATTATCTGGTACTTGGTGTGAAGGACAAAAGCAAAGTGTAAAACTAAACTATTTTAGGGTGTTCAAACTTCTAGACAGACATGGAATAAATTATGACTACTCACATTTCAGTGGCTAAAGCAATTCACATGGCCATACCCAACATATCAAGTCCACATTTTTATGTCAGTATAGTTTTGATTGTCTTATGTTCTTTTTTTTTTAGGTAAAATTTACTCTCCATAAAATGAACAGTTTTACCTAATTTTGAATATGGTCTGATGTAAAGGTAAAATTTGACTGATTTCTTGGAATAAGGAATATTACAGCACCATTTTAGTTTAAAAAAAAGTTTCTTTTTTCCACTGAGTTACCTTGGCATCTTTATTGAAAATCAGTTTAGCATAAAGCATGGGTGTGTTTCTGGACTCTCCTTTGCACAAATGTTTTACATGTCTTTATGCGAGTACCTCATTTTCTTGATTACAGTAGCACAATGATAAGTCTTTAAGTTAGTATAAGGTACTTAACTTTGATCATCTTCAAAATTATTTTTTCTATTTTAGGCTGTTTACAGTTCCATATAAATTTGTGAATAAGGTGCAGATTTCTTCAAAAGTGTCTGCTGAATTTTTGACTAGAATTGTTTTGTATATATATATATATATCCTTTTGGGGAAAATTGATGTCTTAACCAGAGTTTAGTCTTTCAGTTATAGTTTGTTATTTTCAGTGTAGAGATCTTGTATATATTTTGTTAAGTTTATTCCTAAGTGTTTCATATTTTTGATGCTATTGTGAATGGTATTTCTAAATTTCAATTTCCAATTGTTTTTTGTGTACAGAGATACAACAGACTTTTGTATATTGGGTTTGTATCTATCAACTATTCTAAACTTCTCTCTTCTAGTAATGTTTCTGTGGACCCCTTGTGGATATTCTACAGAGAAGATCATGCTATCCGAGGCAAAACACAAACATAGTTTTGCTTATTTCTTTTCATTCTCTATGTAGTTTGTTTCTTTCTCTTGTCACATTGCAGTGGCTGTGACCTCTAGAACAATGTTGAAATACAGTGGATAATAATGGACATCTTTGACTTGTTTCTCATCTTAGAAGGAAAGCATTCAGTCTTTACGATACAAGTGCTAAGATTTTCACAGATGCTCTTTATAAGGATGCAAGCATTTTCTCTGTTCCTAGGGTTGTTTTTAATAGTATTTTTATTATGAACAAGTAGTGGATTTTATTAAATGCTTTTTCTGTGGTTATATATAATTTTAATTTGTTTATATGATAAATTTTATTGATGAATTTTTAAATATTTGGCCAATCATGCAACCCTGTATCACCCTCCTTTTCATAGGATCATATCCTTCATTCATTACCTTTAAGTGGATTTTTTTGCTTATTATTTATTAACTTTTACACTTCATTTTTTAAAGATGTTCTTATTGGTGTAGTCTGATACAAGGTACTCTGCTGTAGTTGGAAGCAGTAGTCCTCCAATTTGCAATGCTTCCAATTTGAGAAAGCTCTGGTTCCCCCACCATCCAAGTAACTCTTCCAATGATGTGTTCAGGATACTTCTAACCAACTAATTAGCCACAGCTTTATACTTTACTCTTTGTTCTTATTGTCAGAATGACTGCATTATTATACATTCTGATTTATGTCTTTTTGCCTCTTTAAAAGATTTTGGATTTCTGGAAGCATCTACTTATTTGTATTAGTGTCATTTAATACCTTCTGGAGATTTTTAGAATCCCAGTGAATCTTTCAGCTGTCTGTATACTATTATCAACCTCCCTTACAAAATGACCTAGCATAATTTTGAATTCTTACTTTAAAATTATAAATCGGTTTCAGGGGCTGCCACATACAATACTGGGTATCTAGAGCTATCCTTAACTTTCTTAAGAATTTTACTTTCAAAAAAACCTATCTTGAGTACTTGCTGTCCTTTGGATTTATTTCAGGAGTCTAAGAATTGCTTCATGTTAATGCTTTCTAGTACCTTATCTGATAGCCCTCAATTTTACTCTTTAGGGCTACTCTTTTTCCCAGAGTTTTCTAGGATTTCTAACCATATTTCTACTATTTTAAGGTGTCTATCACCATTGTATCTATTTTTCCTATACTACAGATACTAGACTGTATACCTATATTATAGTGTACATTTACTGTACTATGCTCTACTGTTCTATGCTGTACTACAGATCTCCTTGGGGCCGTAGGAGTTAATTTCCCATGCTACTGTAGTTCCAAGGGGGTTAGAGGTTTCTTGGAACCTCCATTTAATGTTAGCTTATTTATTTAAAATGTCTTTGTTGTTTATAATTTTTCTCTTTTTCTATTGCTGAAGCTGTGGTAATGGGGGGAGCAAACACTTCGCCTGGGCTACAGAGTCTACCTCAAGGGGGACAGAGGGGAGGCAAGGCTGTCCTTCTGTAGTGAAGTCAGTGCCTCATTTGAGTGCCTTTCAATTATTCTAGAAAAAACCCTTAATAGTTTCCTTATTTTTTAAAATGAATAATTCTGCCCCTTAAATATAAACTCTGAGAATGGAAGCCAAATCTTGTTTCCTTTCTTTTGCACTGATTATTTCTTGTAGTTTAAAATTCTAGCCTGGGAGCCTTTTCTTCCTCACTTTTCGGTTTTATTTCGTATTTTGAATTTTTGTTCTTAAGAATTTTCAGTTTTCTCGGGGGCCAGCTCTATCTAGTAGAATAAATACTGGCTGGCAGATCCCTGGCAGTGGATCAGCCCTCAGGCTATTAAAGAAGCATCATCCTTGAGCATCTTATCCTACAGACTTTTCAAAATGGTTAGATTATTTATTTATTGTATTTTTTTTTTTTTTTTTTTTTTTTTTTTTTTTTTTTTTTTTTTTTTTGTGGTATGCGGGCCTCTCACTGTTGTGGCCTCTCCCGTTGCGGAGCACAGGCTCCGGATGCGCAGGCTCAGCAGCCATGGCTCACGGGCCCAGCCGCTCCGCGGCATATGGGATCCTCCCAGACCGGGGCACGAACCCGTATCCCCTGCATCGGCAGGCGGACTCTCAACCACTGCGCCACCAGGGAGGCCCTATTTATTGTATTTTTAACTGCCCTATATATTTGAAAAGAATGTAGGATTAACCCTGGCCATACTGTCTTTTGATTATAATGTTTTATATTTTTTAATCCAAACTAATAAAATGTCAACAAGTCAGTCCCCCTTCCTTTTTCAGTCAGCTTTTACTTCCCTGATGTTTTAACTTTGCTGCCAGAGAGTACCGTGGATCTTTTAAAAAGCCGTCCTTAGGTTCTCCATCACGCCTCCTCCCCCCCGCCCTTTACAAACAAAACAGTTTAAACAAGGACATGGTAACATGCTTCTAGCAGGTCATCACAAGACAGAATAAAGATTTGTTCTCTGCTTTAGATTTATTATAATTTAAGTAAATTTAAGATTTCTTCTCTGCTTTAGATTTATTATAATTTAAGTAATTTACTTATAATTTACTTACTTATAATTTAAGTAAATATTACCATGAAAATTGTTGTAAGATATTTCAGAGTGTTCTAATGCAGTTTACTTAGTCAACAATTGGAAGGTTGTTTTTTTTTTTCTTCCCCTGGGAACTATATATTTTCTTCCATATAACCTCCCACAGTGAAGGCAAACTTGAGAATTATGCTAAGGACACAACCATTTATTAGTAGCCAGGCACTGGAAAACTGCTAAATGTATTTTAAAAAATTAATCAACAGAAATCTCAATTAAATAGGGTCAGGAGACCAGAAAGAGGAGCTCTCATGCCTTACAACCAAAGCAGAGCCCAACAGGAAGACAAAAGACTCCTCTTCTGTCCTGAGAAGGACCCAGCCTATGAAAAGTCATGGATTCTTTTTTTGTTTGTTTTTTTTACTATGGCCCTCCCAACCTCCTTTTCCCCTCTATAAAAGAGTTCTTCCCTTGCAGTGCAGGGACTTGCATGTGACTCACCAGGGTCCTGCTGCCCCCCCAAAAACGCATGTGTGCTGGAGAAATACCTGGCAGTCTATTTGTTTTAGGTCAACAGATTCTTTGTACAGCTCAGGGAAGTATCACTCTGCCCTTAGGCACTACAGCTAGCGAGCTGCAGGTAAGGTTAATTCTGAGGCAAATGGGAAAATATTCTGCTGGCAGGACCAGTCATACTTCTTGGCTGGTAGATTCGATTTTCTAAGGAAAATCTATTTTTCTATTTTTCTAAGGAAATAGATTTTCTTCTTAAAACAGGGGACCAACAGAACAGTAAATCTCAAATCTGTACTGAAATTATTAGCCTGACCTATTTGTTACATAGTCTGATGCAACAATGGGGGTGGGAGAATATATGTGTGTGTGTATGTATATATACATATATATACATACATTTTTAGAAAACATGTTCACACTTAGTCACTGAAATTTACTACAGATTATTTTGATTATGTTGGAAATGTAAAGTAATTTTCTTTGGAATGTTGATTCCGGATTAGAGTATTTCAAATGTTAACTAATCTCTCCTAGTGAGTAAATTAAAGATAATTTGCATATACATATATACCATACCTTATACTAAAGTATTTTATTATTATTATTATTATTTTTTTGCGGTACATGGGCCTCTCACTGTTGTGGCCTCTCCCTGTTGCGGAGCACAGGCTCCGGACGCGCAGGCTCAGCGGCCATGGCTCACGGGCCCAGCCGCTCCACGGCATGTGGGATCCTCCCGGACCGGGGCACGAACCCATGTCCCCTGCATCAGCAGGCGGACTCTCAACCACTACACCACGGAGGAAACCCTAAAGTATTTTAAAAGTAAAATACCATATAGTCGGCTAAAAAAAGACATGTGGAGAGGTTCATTCATTTATTTCTTCAACAAGCACGCCAGGAACTATTCTAAACATTGAGGATACAACTAAACAAAACAATGAAAGCTTTGCTAAAGAAGAGAGATGCAGTTACACAATAAAAAAGGAGGAAAAAAAAATTTTAGTAGAGAAATCAAAGAGGTCTTAGTGAAAATAGAACATTTAACTGTAATAAAAAAGAATACAGCTGACAAAGTCAAATAGACTTACAGAAGGCTTTTTGTTCAAATTTCAACTTTATAAATAAATTGCCTTCTGGGTTCTCCCTTTTCTTAACATATGCTTTGGGGCAATTTCATTGGTAACCCATAATCCCATAATTGATGCCCACTGTTACATTTTTAGTCCATGCTTAATCTGAGATGTTGATCTGTAACATCTCTTTAACTTCTATTCAGGAATTACAGCTAAACTTAACTTGTAATAGAGTTTTTTTTTCTAAATGTTCTCTTGACCCAGTTTTGAGGTCCTGGCTAAAGACTGGTAAACTCTACTTCTTGAAGAGTTGATTACGTCTACACCTCAACCACTTCTATTAGGCTCTGGATCTCTCAGGAGGAGGTACCGGGCAATGGAGAAAGCCCCTCATGCCCTGGAGCTTGAAATCATTCAAATTAGCCAACCCACGTGGAGCCTGGCAGACCTAGCTGACACCATTCTATTTGCCTCCTACAGTTCCAGCTTGCTGTTAATCTGTCTAGGATGCAGTCCTCTCTGTGGCCCTGCCTGGCCACCTTACATTTAGATCTGAAAGTAACAAGAGCTCTGCCTTTTATCGATCTAAGTGTCTGGGTTGTATCTTACCATCTAATCTTTAACTCTTATAAAACAATTAGCACTGTGAGCAGAATAGTGGACTCTTGGATAGCTTTGTGGGGAGACCACTCTTGGCTTATTAATTGGTTCCAAACCATCCCGGAAGTGACTTGGGACTTGTTTGCTGCTGTGTCTGCCTGTGGTCACCACTTTTCTCTTTACACAAATTTCCTAGGTGTGGGTGTATGCAAAACAAACAGTGCTAATGGACTACACTCCTGGGGCTAGATGCTAGCCCAGGTGGGGGCTTTAGTACAATAGAAGTGATGGGGCATTAGAGCATTTACCTGGGTGGGGCTTTCCTGCGTGCTTCCCGTCACAGCCTGCATTTGCTAGAGGCTTATTTCAGGCGCTGTCACTTCTTCGGCAGTGTTACTTTATTGTTGGGGATAGAGGTCTGGTTTGCCTTTGTGTTTCAAGCAGCCTCTCTGTGGAGGAAGCGGTTGGTTGGGCTCCTCCTGGTTAGAGAAACTGCATCCTGGTCTCCTTGTCCATATTGCTCAGGCAGGGATAGTGGCCGCCTTTGCTGTTGCATACTCAGCCATTGTCAGCAGTGATCTTCATGCTCTCCAGACAATTAGAGGTATTGTGAGTTGTACCCTTGAAGACCAGTAGTAGCCCGGTATTTAATCAAAAGAGTGCAAGGGGACAAATACCTCATCCGTTCACCCTCCCCTTAAGAACTCCTGCTGAAGTTACCCAATTGTTTAAATAATAAAGGACCTCCTAGCCAGTGTGCTTGGGCCTTAGTAAGTGTCCAAGCACACTGGCTAGGAGCAAAAGGCCTGATACGCTGGGCAAGAGGGCTTACTGTACTGTCCCAAAGAGAATCTGTTATAGCTGTCAAAGTGCAAATCCCAATCCCTGGGAGGTGGGCTAAGAAGCCTTGGAACAAAATGGCTGCCTCTGAGATAATTCCTGCAGTCTGGCAGTTTGCAGTGGTGACTGAGCTGTCTCTTCTTCCCCCATTAGTAGCTGAGATGTTAGGGAAGGGAGAGAGTAAATAGCAGATACAGCAGGGCATAGTAGTAATACCTAAGACGTGTTTGGGTCCAAAATTCCTTTTAAATTTTTCATTATGCACCTCCCATCTAAGTAAAACATTTATTTACATTTCAGAAACTCTTTTACACTGATGGAAATTTGTGGAGTTTACTTAGCCTAATTTCAAATTTTAAATCGCCCAAAGGTAGAAGCCCAGGTGGAGAAACATCCAATTGACATCTAAGGGGTAGGCTATTTCACTAAATTCAATGGCTATCAAATAAGACTGCAAATCTGCCCAAAGATGATGATTTGAGACATCTGACTGTGTTTATGAGCCTCTAGAGGTTAGTGAGAATAAATTTATTAAAAACCTAATAAAATTTAAGGTAGTTGTATTGTCATAGAAACACAGTGCCTGTGAAAACATTAAGATAATTCTTAAGCACAAAAAAAACCCCACTGGAATCATGAAGTAAGCTAGTAAAGATTTGGTTTTTTCAGAACTGGCACTCTGCTCAATGTACATTTCGGATATCACTTTGGATATTTACAACAAAGGTCATCCCAATGAGATTAGAAACCTGAGAAAGGGAAGACACTGGTGTTAAGTCTGCATCTGCATTTTCCAGTTATCTGTTTTCCAAATCAGTGTTGTACCTGCTAGCAGTCTCCACCATTGTACGTGATGGGTGTTTTGTTTTTAAAACTGTGTGAGTGTTTTAAACCCACCTCTTAACCATTGATCACTGACTAATGATGGATCTACCTTAGTAAGTTGCACACTTTTCAGCTGACTCCTTTCTTGCACCCTTCTTTTGGCACCAATTCCTGATTTCCATCTGGAGATCCCTTTCTCCCCCTTTTTGAGTCTGTCTGCATCAGCTGGGTTTCCTCTTGTACACAGATATCCTATGGCAGAGAATAGTGACTTAGAGTAAGGTGCCCATTTGGTTCATTTGCCCTCAGACAGTTCTGATTCACACCTGTTACACTTGTTGAATTATTCTTAGTTCTGTTGCACTCTAAAGCATCCTCGTTTGGATAATATACTATACACCCAACATAATCCAGAAGTATATTCCATCCCCTTTGTCACAGCAGTTGGTTCAGCCACATTCAAAGCCATTGAGTTATTAGATGTTTGCTGGGAATGGCAGAAGAGAGGAAAGACTTGAAACTGAGAGGGTTTAATGTACACAAGCAGGGAAGAGCGCAGATCATTGAGTCCACCACTAGGTGGTGGTGCATTAGAATACAGCAAACACTTTGGAGGGTAGGGCCAGAAAATCTCAATCCTTGTGATCAATTTTATCTTTTATATCCAGGTGTTACTTATTTTATATCTGTATTTTCTCAGATTTGGGAGCCAACACATTTATTTCCTCTCAGCTTTCTGGACCATCATTTATTTTTTTTTTTTGTTACTTGCCACAGACATAGTCTTCATTGGTCCAAATGAGATCCTTATAACTTAGCATCTATACTTCCCATTTACTGAAGTATGCAAAATAATCACAAGACATTTAATCCACTTATAGATATGACTTCTTACATTTGTTCAGCTGCTGTTTCATTCCAGTGTTCTACTTGGCTCTTTCTAAATAAACCACATCCAAACATCATTTAAATAAAAAATAAAAACAATCAAAAACAGATAAAACTTCTACAGCCTCCCGTCTTTTAAACTTTTGCTATACTCTTACGAACCTTCCTTTGTCTAATATTGTATACAACTGTTAAAATTCCTGATTTTTCATGAAATATGCTAGTGAATAAAAATACTATTCTTTTTACTGCAAAGTAAATATTTTCACCTAGAGACCAATCCTTAAGCAGTAGACAACTTGTGCATCAGTTGTTACTTATGATGCAGACAAATTCACGTAACTTGAATCAGACATTTGGCTTATAGATTTTTAAAGATAAATACGTATGTTAACACTTATTTGTTATAATATAGCCTTATCAGTGAAGATTGTATCTCTTATAAGTAAAGATCAAAAGTATTACCGATAAGCAATAACTGAATCAAAAGGTTGAAAATCAACAGAGGTAAAAATTTCCCTTTATTTAATTTACATAAGATTGAATTGCATAAGTATAGATGAAAAAAAGTCTAGCTTATATGTGAAAAGAACACATTGAATTTCAAGTTCGATTTTTGTCAAACAATAGTGGTTTTTTTTGCTTGTTTTAATATTGCAAGGCTAGCATTTAAAAAGGTTATGCTTCAAAAGGGAAAATAAAACTTTGATTCATATACAAAGATTATTGAAAACCAGATGTTTTGTCTCAATATATATGGGAATTTCTAAAGATTCATGCAGAACTGCAAGTATCCAATGTAGAATGTGGTTGGACATTAGCCAGAGGAGACATAACAATTATTTTTTCTATTTGGTAGAAAATTCAACTAGTTTAAGGTCCCTTTCATCTTTCAGTTTATATTATGCCCCAAGGTGTGACTTGAATTCTGATTGCAATTTATGTAATCACCAGAAGCAACACACTGAAATTCCATACTGATAGGTTATGATGGGATTCCCTAGAATTAATAGACTTGATTCTGTGGATTTGCCCATGCACAATTTTAAATTGTCATTCTGTTAGTAATAATTTAAATAAATATATTAGTCATATAGATTTAGTAAATATATTGGTATTAAAATTAGTGAAGCAAAAACTAATTTCCTGAGAAATTGTTAGTATTATAATTGAAAATATTGAAAATGGAATTGGAGTTTCAACATGTGAGTATGAATAGATATGTTTGCAAACATGAATTGTCAGAATTGAATAGTGACAATGAAAACTTGACCAAAAGGGAAGTGTAATGTTAAGAAGACAGGGAATATCAAATACCCAGAGATAAAGACTCTTAATTGAAATAAGGTGTAGGGGGGTCAATATCTGACATGTCAGGTAAAAATGAAGCATGTTGGGCCACAAGTTTTTTATAGAAGCAGATTTTAACAAAGTCTCTTATCAACTAGTGAGGTGCTTGACTTTGGTTGGGGAACAAATTTTTTTTTTTTACCATATGAATGATCTCATATTTCCCTTTTGAATTCCACTTAAAATATATAAAAGTGCATTTTTGAACAATTATCCATCAAACTAGAATTGAGCTTAATACAAGTCAATTACATTAAGTAAACTATTTACATTAACCCATAGAACCAGATATGAGTGTGGATGCACACGTGGAGTTCTAGATTAATGCATATGTATTTCTGACCCTCAATGTCGATTTGTATTTTAAACTTTTTTGATTATAACTTCTTATTAATAAAGTACCTCTTATTCCTTTTGTGCTACTTTAGTTTTCTATTCCTTGATTTGCACAGTATATGTTGAGTTCTCCCAACAGAGATGCACGTGTACCCTCATATAATAATGCTGTTACTTTGTGAGATTCTTTTCAAAAAGCCCATTTCTTTGTACTTGAGAAAAATTTGACAATGCTCAGGACATTATATTTTCCTTCCTTATAGCACAAGGTACTATTGTTCTGAGAAGAGTCATTAAAGGTGTCACCAAGTTGCGGTGTCCTTTCCTATAAAATGTCAATATTAGTTTTTATTATGTATTTATACCAACCTTCAAAAAAAGCCTTAGAAGTGATAATTTTCAGCTGTTATAAAAATAACAAAACAATTATCTTGGATATAATCTTATTTTTTTAAACTTTTTTTTCTGGTAAAGAACAGCATGCTATTGTTTATATGTGGAATCCCCCCAAAAAAAATGATAAAAAAGAACTTATTTGCAAAACAGACTCACAGACTTAGAGAATGAACTTACGGTTACGAGGGGGAAGGGTGGGGGGAAGGGATAGATTTGGAGTTTGGGATTGACATGTACACACTGCTATATTTAAAATAGGTAACCAACAAGGTCCTCCTGTATAGCACAGGGAACTCTACTCAATACTCTGTAATGACCTATATGAGACAATAACCTAAAAAAGAGTGGATATATGTATCACTGACTCATTTTTCTGTATACCTGAAACTAACATAACATTGTTAATCAACTGTACTCCAATATAAAAAAAAATTTTTAAATAAAAAAGAACAACAAAACTCTGAAGGTTGAACTATAGCAGTTTTCGGAGCTGCATTAATGAACTTGAGTTTCAGAAAGTGCCATAGAATGTATTTCAGTAATTAATCCCACATAAGGAAAATTTCAGTGGCAGACAATCTTTTAAGAGATGAAAATATCTCAAGTATCAAAGAATTTTACGAAAGGACCTTCACACAGTCTTACGAGGATACTCTGGTCTCCGTTCAAAATGGTGTCTGTCAGCTGAGGAATTCATGGCTGTATCTCTATCACCTGGATGAGAAATTGCCAATAGTTTAAAGATCCCCCTTTAATTTATAAATTAGAGAAAAAAAGTAAAGCAAATATCCTTGTCCCTAGATAGAATATTCATTTAAATATGGAACCAAATTAAATCTGACAATTGAGAGGAAAAAAGTGATCTTGAAACTGAAACAGAAGAACATTCAGTTTTATTTATGCAGCAGTAATAAGACATGAGGACACAGAACTAGAGGATCTTAAGCTTTCCCACTGCTAATTCTTTTCTTTGTCAAAAATATTTAAAATTGTAGAAAAACTGGAAGCATAAATTATGAGGATATTCTAGTCTTCATGTCTAAAGTGACTTTGTCAGAAATCTGAACGTGTTAAAAAACAAATAGAGTAGAGCCATGGAAGAAATATTATTTTATATTACTTTGTATTATATGTATGATTTATTATCTGTGATTAAAATTATTTACTAAAATCTTACCAGATAATATTGTCACCACATTGACTAGACAGCTTTTATTAACTCCAGGGTAATGCATAAATAATATTATATATTTAATTTCACTTTGCTTATTGTTATTTTAAAAACTGGAAGAAAAAGAGGAAAGGAAAGTTAAGAGAATCAATATCATCTCGGAATTAGACCATGTGTTTATTTCTAGTCACTTCTCCCAAAGATAACTGCCATTTTGAATTCTATTATCATATATTTATTTTGTTTTGTATTTAAACAAAGTGATATAATACAGTATATACTATTTTACACCTAGTTTATGTTACTTGCCATTATATTTGTGAGATTCTTCCATATTTTTGCTTGTAGTTGTGGTTTTGTTCCTTGTCATTATTGACTAGTATTCCATTGTGTGAATACACCATAATTTATTTATCTGTTCTATTGTGGATAAATGGATTAATTTTTAGGTTTTGGCTATTACAAATAACATTGGTGTACACATATGTGTGCATTCCTTTTAGGGAATACAACTTTGCCTTTCTGGTAGGAATATATTTAGAAGTGGAATTACTGGGCTAATGGATATTAATACATCCACCACCAGTTGATATAACAAAAAAAGGTGTTCACCAGTCATAAGTCCCAGCAGCAGTAATGAGAATTCTACTTGCTACCCATCCCTACTAACATTTGATATTATTTGTCGTTTAGGCCTATCCTAAATTGTGAAAATGGTCTGTGTTTTCTTTTAAAAGATTTTTTTAACCTTATTGGAACAATTTTTGCCACATCTTGAGCACTTTGTAAATTTTTTTACAGTGTATTTGTATTTTTTATGAATAATATTTTAGTAAAAAAAATAGGAAAAATTAGTTCTAACAACATAGAATTAATAGTGCTTTGGGGGTTTATCTCCTAAGTAGGTAAGTAAAGAGATTATAAGCAGAGAATCAAATTTGTAATTGTCTTAAGAAATACAGGAGTCCTGGTGTACTCCCCATATCCTCAAGTCCATGCTCTAGTAGGTCTGTGTCTTTATTCCTGTCTTACCCCTTGGTAAGATGAATGGATAAAGAAGATGTGGCACATATATACAATGGAATATTACTCAACCATAAAAAGAAATGAAATTGAGTTATTTATGGTGAGGTGGATGGAGCTAGAGACTGTCATACAGAGTGAAGTAAGTCAGAAAGAGAAAAACAAATAGCGTATGTTAACACATATATGTGGAATTAAAAAAAAATGTTTCTGAAGAACCTAGGGGCAGTACAGGAGTACAGACGTAGATGTAGAGAATGGACTTGAGGACACCGTGAGGGGGATGGGTAAGCTGGGGTGAAGTGAGGGTGTGGCATTGACATACACACTACCAAATGTCAAGTAGATAGCTAGTGGGAACCAGCTGCATAGCACAGGGAGATCAGCTCAGTGCTTTGTGACCACCTAGAGGGGTGGGATAGGGAGGGTGAGAGGGAGACGCAAGAGGGAGGGGATATGGGGATATATGTATATGTACAGCTGATTCACTTTGTTACACAGCAGCAAGTAACACAACTCTGCAAAGCAATTATACTCCAATAAAGACGTTAAAAAAATTTAAAAAATTAAAAAAAATAAGAATTAAAAAAAAATATAGGAGGTCTGGTTTAAAAATGTTTGTAATTTCTATTTGAGAATATTGTCAAGGAAGATACCTTGTAGTGTTGCCACCTCTTACTGACTTTAGGATTTTGATGTTTTTTATGTGCGTTGCAGATAAATTAAGAATATTTTCAAAATCTTTACATTCATTTTATATTCTTTAATCATGATATTCTTCATTCCATATTTATTTTGTAAGAATAGTTACATTTTAAAATGCCATATTCATTTTCAAAAAATAAATATATTTGTTTTTGTCTGCATTGGGTCTTCGTTGCTGTGCAAAGCCTTTCTCTAGTTGAGGCAAGTGGGGGCTACTCTTCGTTGCGGTGTGTGGGCTTCTCATTGCGGTGGCTTGTCCTTGTTGCAGAGCAGAGGCTCTAGGTTTGTGGGCTTCAGTAGTTGTGTCACAAGGGTTCGGTAGCTGTGGCTCATGGGCTCTAGAACGCAGGCTCAGTAGTTGTGGCTCATGGGCTCATGTGGCTCCGCGGCCTGTGGGATCTTCCAGGAGCCATGCTTGAACCCATGTGCCCTGCACTGGCAGGTGGATTCTTAACCACTGTGCCTCTAGGGAAGTCCCTAAAATGCCATATTCTTAACATTATAAAGCTAAAAGTAAATTCAAACCATTTCATTTAAGAAGTAGGAAATTCTGATATTAGGATTCAAAAGGAATCACTAAATTTTTTAAGAACATTGAGGAGCAAATATACCAACATTAAATATTAAATACCTTAGAGTGAATATTAGTGATTATATTTTTAACCCAGTGCTCTGCATTTTCAATAATTGGTGTATGTTTTATAAGCTAATGCATGATACTTCAGTAGGAAAAAAATTAAAGGATAAAAATCATGCATCAAAAACTTCTTTATGTTCCAGGAAGTTGAGAGACTAAAAATATTGCAGTTGTTCGGCTTACCAGAAATGCTGGTCAATATTGAGATTGAATTCCCTTGGAAAATAGTTGCAATCAATTTTCATTTGAAACATTCAGCTACTCAGTGAGATTAAATGTTAGGATTTATAGTCTGCTTGTGCAAATTATGGATCTCTTGCAGGGGTGAGGACATGGAAGGAGTATGCAGTATATTTCTCATACTTGGTGTTCAGCTTTTGACTGAATACATAAACTAGTAGTGATCTGATAAGAAGGAAAGTAGGATAACATTTCAATTTGAAAGGAAGTTGTAATGATCTGAAATACTGTTCTTGTAGTTCACTTGGATTCTGCTCAAGCTATAGAAGTGAAAAATCTAAAAAAAGGAAACAAACACTTTAGGGGCAGTGAACTCCTTCATTGGAAACTGAAGCCCATTTCTATTATATGACTACAGGGACCCTGCATGTGTCTTGTTTATGAGAGTACTGGTGGTGTGGCTTAGAACAACTTTGACATTTCTTTAGAAATGGTAACTGGAAAAGGAAAGAGGTAAAAATGGTCATTAATTACATATATATGTGTGTGTTAAAAAGGGAAATTAAATATTAATTTAAAATAAAAACATTAAAAGGTTGAGTATAAAATTTAATTCTAACACTTCTTTCTATTAGTCTACATTACTAAAATTAAACTCTGGAAATTCTAAACCCAAACCACTGCTTATCTGTAATATGCTACATGATTAACAGTCATTCAGTATAATCTTGATGTCAGAATAATAGGTCAAAAATAAATTGTTGTTTCTGCTCATATTAAAATAGAATCCCTCTCTGTCTTCTGACCTCCATCATTTCCCATATATTATATGAGTATTATAAATCCAGTTTCCAAAATAATTTAATATTTTAACTAACTGTTAAGGTCACAATTGATTCAAGTGAGACTACAAAATTATATATGTTTACTCAAAGCTCCAACTAAAGGTCAATGGGAAAATTAAGCAAGACTTTTTAATAATATTAATATTGTATTATAATTTTAAAAAGCTGTGATGTTCTCTGAATTTCTCATTCTGCCTTTTAGCATTTATTTAAGACTATTCACTAAGTTGAGAAGCCTTGACACAAAAAAGAAATACCCATTTTTCAGTCAAAAATATGCTTAATTTTCATGCCAATATTATAATATTATAATTGTTATTTTTTCATCAGCAGCAGCATCTAATTACATGGTATTATCTGTTTCAAACTCTTCTAAGCCCTCAAACTGCATTAACTAGTTTAAGCCTTCCAACAGCAGTTTGAGATCAGTACTATTATTTTCCCCACATTTTAGAAAAGTAAGTAAAACTGAGATTAAGGTACTTACCGAATGTTCCACAAAGGTGATGAGCCATGTTGTGAGAAAAGCACTAGATGAGAATTCAAGAATCCTGTGTGCTTTTTTTTTTTCCTGCTCTTTCCTAAAATCAGATAGGACAGTATGTGATTTGGGTATTCTGTTTCCAGTGAGTCAAGAAAGATTGAGTTCTTACTGTTCAGGCATTGTTTTGCAGTGGAAACTCGATTTAATAATTCAACTTTGCATCGTTATTATTTCACCTTTTTACACATAAGCGAACTGAGGTTTGAGAGGTTGAACAGTTTCCCCCAAGATATACATTAATTGTGGATATAGGAATTACATCTAGACCTTTTCAGACCTAAAAGGTTAATAAGCTTATTTCATTATCCTAATTCTTATCCCCACAATTTTATATCATAACATGATTATATTGCTGTACTTACTTAAAATGTTTCTCCAGCATCAACATTTCTCCACAGACACTGAGTAGCTTTAATGGTTCTATTAAATGACTTCTGTTCCAAATAAACAAATCTAATGCAGTTTGTGGTTTATTGCCCTACTTGACTTCTCATGAGCGGTTGATGCTATAGGTCAGCCTTCTCCTAGAGATGCTCTGCTTTCCTACTCCCAGTAAACCACACTGCTGGTTTGTTTTCAACTTCCTGGCTTCCTCAAGAGTCTTCATTAACTCTTTAAAGAGTGATTTTTGCCACAGGTTCAGTCAGTAGAGATGGTTAAATTTGCCAAGTAAGCAGGGACATGGAATCTATTTTTATGAAAAATTTCAAAGTGTTTATGAACGTCTATTTATGTTAATATTTTCATTAAGAATGAAATCACTCTATTATTTATTAAAAACCTCAAGTGCCTGGCTCACATATCAGGCATTTATGTTCATCTTCAAATGAGATGGGCATAATATTTTGAAGTGCAGACATACTATTTATATTGAAATATAATGTAAGACTTACTGAGGGAATTGAGAAATATTCAGTTGTGTGTTATTCTTTATGGAAATGTCACTTATGAGGAACTATGATACATAGGACTCCAGTCATGGTAATGAAGTATTCTAGAGAGTAAATCTAGGGTCACATTCCTGTGAGTATTGTGCATAAACTGAAAGTAATTTGAAGTTGGTAAAAATACTTAAACTGCTAATGTATTTCTTGTTCAGGAACTTGGTTGTTCTTTATGTTTCAGCATCCTATGGATAGATTCTGTGAGTCTAGTGAACAAAAACAGTCACATTAAACTGAATTGCATTGTATATTTACAAAAATACTACTATAGGAAGACACTTGGGAAGATTTTTCCTTTAAGTCAGCTAATTTTCTATCAGTAATACACACAAAAGAGAATGTAGATATGATCATAGGAGAAGAAATCAGAAACAACAGTTATAAGTTTGAACTATGGGGACTTCCCTGGTGGTCCAGTGCTTAAGACTCCACGCTTCCATGGATTCGATCCCTGGTCGGGGAACTAAGATTCCACATGCTGCACAGTGTGGGCAAAAAAAAAAAAGGAGGCATGATTCCTGCGTTAGTATCTAGGAGTTACCATTTAACAGAGGTATGACCTTGGACAGGTTACTTAATGTTTCCATATCATATTTGTTCATCTACAAACTGGAAATAATATCTATTTTATAGACTTAATGTTAAGATTAAATTTGATAAAAACGTTAATTTCTTGGGACATGTTTGCCACATCTTGAATACTTTGCAAATGTTAGCTATTATCATAATTAAAAAGGCAGGATTTGGTATGAAAACAGGTCTGAACTAGAGGCCAAAGAACTAAACTTAAGTTCTGTAGCCTCAAAAATAGTGGGCAAGTAGTGTTGTTCACTGTAACCTGTAAAGATTTGTGCATACCCTGCCTATATTAAAAAGTTGTTCTCTCAGTTTGAATATCTTATATAAGGCTGTATTGTAAATTAAATTGTTCATTAATGCTCTTAATTTGCCTTCAGCCCTGTTTCTAGAGTGATTTAGCTACAGTAATCCTTATTAGACTCTCTGGTACAGGATGAAATATGTGTCTTCACGTATTGGAAAACACATTTTGGGTTTTTTCCTTCAAATGTGGCCTCTGTTTATCTGACTGGTATCATCTCCCATTGTGTCCCTTATACACAACACTTAAGTTATACACAGTTATTTACCACTTCCTGAAATAGATATTCAGACTCAGATAATGTTCTTTCTGGAATACATACCTTTACAAATGATCTTCTCTCTACCAGAAGTGCACTGCCTCCCCTGATTCACGAACACTTTAAGAGTGTAAAAGTCATCTTTAAAAGCATTTATCATCCAAATGTGCCTCAATTCTTTCGTCACTTGTGTTTCATTGTCTGCTAGTAATGTGACAATAAATAGATCAGTATCAGTCAAGAGAAAGGCAAACATCATATAATTAAAAGTTAGATTAACTGAAGTGGAGTGAATGGCTCCAAACATTCTGGCCGGGAAACACCCATAACGAGTAAGGAGCTTAGTGCTGGGGTAAATAAGCATGGGAGAAGGATTTGTTAAACAAATACATATAACAGTGCTTTCCTGCGACAGGCACCAGACTGTAAACTGACCAAACTATCGTTGTATCTTCTCTCTGCACACAGCCCTGAAGAACCTTATAAAGTATCAGCTCTTCCCCAAGGGATAGACCCTCAAGGGTATAATGACCCACGGCAACCAAGAATGGGGGGTTGCTATTGTTAGTGTCTTCTGGCTACCCTAGAACCCCATACTTAATTTTTCCTGGGCAATTTTATTTGGGGCATTCAGTTGCCCATAACTGATTCACGGAAGCCTCACATGCATTGTTTCTCTCTCAAAGACAAAAAGGCTTATGGGGGTCCTTCATAAAGGGCAGGCCTGTCTATGTAAACAAAATATAAGAGAAAAAAATGGAAGTGCCCAATAAATCTTTAGTAAATGATATTTGACTTATAGATTATGAATAATAAGACATTTTAATTTAGCTCACACAGTTTAGAAAAGAAATGACTGTAGCATCAGATATCTGCCACTTTTCTTTTCATCGTCTTCTAACTTAATTTTATACGTTGACAAAAAAAGCAGAGCATAGGGTAATGAAAAAGCTAAATTAGAAAAATCTTAAATTAAGCACATTAATCTAACAGTGAATTAATATGAATTAACTACATGAATGCAAATGTTTATATCTGGTATTTTCAAATATATATGCACTTGAGAGATAAGTAAAACTTACTGCATAGATACTGTGGTAAACTAGTAGTATGAACAAAGGTGAGTTTCCCATAGCAAATTTCCACTTATAGGATTTTTCTAACTCTGTGTAACTGACCATAAGCATGTTTATCTGCATCTTCCACTATAATTATCTTGTCAAGTTTCAAAATCCATAGCTGATATATTTGTAAGAAACAATTTCCAGGTATGTCATGCTTTAGCTAACACCACTGAGAGTCAAGTCAGTCAAATCAGAAAAGGAAGTGACATTTCTAGGTTGTTGATGTATTGATATGTTTGGTCTTCTTTCCCGGTTCTCAACATGCAATGCTTAGTGAAATGTGGGGATTAGAAGCATAGAGTGTTATAGAGTGGAGGTGGCACTTGTATAAGGGAAACCTTGACTCTTAGGTTTTGAGATGAGTAGGATATGTACATAGATTGAGAATCAAGAGTGTCTTGATAGAAGTTCATGGGTTGGTATGGGACATTGGCTGAAAGAGAGCAGTATAAGGACACATGTGAGTATACACTCTCGTGTGTGTGGCAAGGGGCACGGGTTAAGGATTGTTAGGAGGCAGCACGGGGTGTTTTCTGGGAATAGGTGCGTGCACTATTCAGTAAACTTGAAGAACATGAGATGCTTGCTTTTTCTAAATTAGAGGCTGGAAGCATTTGGTCTAGACCTCTAAGAGACTAGAATATAGAAAGAGTACTATGGGAAAGATGTGAGATAGGGCTAGAAAACAGGGCTTATTCTACAAGTGTGGAACTGAGGGCTCTATGAGGTGTTACAGTAGGCCATAGGCCCTTATGAAAACATAGTAATATTATATATTAATATTACAGAACAAATAGAGGATGATCTTCATTTTTTATACACAGGGGTGGAGTCAGGACATGCATAAATGATAATTAGAAACCCAATAGTAAACAATTTTTTTCAAGTACCGAAAAAAACAACAAAAATATAAAGTACTGTTAACGACCTAACTACCAACTAGAATAAAATATTGTAATACTGTGGAATTAAAGCTTAAGAAAAGAATATATATATTTATTTACATATAAATATATTTATAAATATACATGTATATAAAATATATTTATAAATAAATAAAAATATATTTGTATATTTATATATATAATAAATATATTTATAAATAAATATAAATATATTTATATATTTATATATGATATATTTGTATAATATATATTTTATTATACTTTTAATTTATATATTTTATTATATCCAATATAATGATTCTGATATTTGTACTATGTTAAATTCTGATATAATGGCAATGACATTGCAAATAAATTTGCTTCCTTTATAAAACCAGTTAATCTATCATAACTCAATCAGGAACAAATAATCAGATTTTAACATTTAGAAACGTGTACAAGTTCATCTTAATACAAAAACAAAGTTTTCATGATTATTAACATCTTCTGACAAAGACATTCCAGATATTACTGCCTGCAATTATGGGGGGCAATATATGAGCCAAAAACAACCCTCATTCATAAACATATATAAACTGAAAAGTCACTGTTCGTTCAGTTCAGGATTTACTGTTAAAAGTTGATTTGGGGGGCTGCCCTGGTGGCACAGTGGTTGAGAGTACGCCTGCCGATGCAGGGGACACAGGTTCGTGCCCCGGTCCAGGAGGATCCCACATGCCGCGGAGAGGCTGGGCTCGTGAGCCATGGCCGCTGAGCCTGCGCGTCTGGAGCCTGTGCTCCACAACGGGAGAGGCCACAACAGTGAGAGAACCGTGTACCACAAAAAAAAAAAAAAAAAAAAAAAAAAAGCTGATTTGGCTCACAATTATGTTGCTTTGTTTAAAATACATGGGCAACGTCACTGAATTTTGTTGCAGCCTAGATTGCCATATGTGGCATAATTCAGTGTTGCCCAAGCATCAGGGGAAGTTTAGAAATTTGAACTAGGAATTTTGAGGCAGAATTGTTCTGTGTTTGTATAAGTGTGAGGTGTGATCCAGCAATCATATGCTGAATGTAGAATAAGGGGGGAAAAAAACTATCCCAGACATTCTCTTTAGGATCATTCCTATTTTTTTTCACTGAAGCTTCTGTTGTAGGGCCTCAAAACACTGTTGCTGTCAGGTATGGGAAATGCTGTTTCTTTTTGTTTGCTTTGTATTTTTCTGTCTTATCCCCATCACCATCCCATGCTCTTAATCAGAGATGCTTATTTTTAGAAAGAGTGTATGACTTCTTTTCTCTCTATGTATTTTTTACTCTAAAATCTAAACATGAAATTCATTGTACTCCATTTTCTAACTGTGTAAGCTGAAGCTTGCGCTTACACGGTTAGAAAATATGCTCTACTTTACCTCTGTGCTGTATGATTTAGTCTCCTCATCCACAGAATGGGGATGATAATGGTGATTATGATGATAAGTTAGTGTTTTCATAGTGCTTCCCATATGCTGCTCCTCGTTCAAGGCATTTTTCACATGCTAATCCACTTCTTCCTCATAATAACTTAGTGGGAGATAAAGAGCAGGAAACTGAGATGTGAATGTTTCGGTAACTTACACAAGTTTGTGCAGCCAGTAAATGTCAAATCTAAGTAGTTTGTCTTAACTCTTTCCTTGGTCTTAACCGAAATAACACCCACCTCATAAAATTTTTATAAGCATTAAATGAATAAATATATACATTTGTTTAGAATAGCTCCTGGCACCTGGCACAACCTCAGTAACTGCTAGCTACTATAATCATCATTATTCAGGTATTTCTTATATAAAGGAAAAGTATGAGGCCTACTTTTGCCTGTTCACTGTTTCCTGAAGCAAAGTTTACAAGAAAAATTCCTAATTCTTGACATCCATTGTACTTATTTTTTCCTCATTGTTTATCTGTGTTACTCTGTATAAAGTTTTTGTTCGTTTGTTTTTGGTATTCATTTCAGGAAGCTGTCCTTATATCTTTCATTGATATTTTTATTTTACCATTCACTTCTCTAGTTGCTGTAATACATATATAATTTGCATTCTCAGTTAATCTTAAATTTCTGTAATATTTTTTCAGGGTTATACAGCTTTTCATTTTCTTCTCAATTCTGTAGTATTCTTGACTTTTTTTCCAATTTAACTGCTTCAGATTTTTGATATTTAACTTATTTGTTCCATGGTTCTATAGAATTTCAGTGATTATGTTTTGAAACAGTAAAAAATTCTGATCTCACATTTTTTCCTGTTATTGATTTCTGTATTTCTTTCTGTAAATACAGTTTTCATATGTCTCTCTCTGGGAATATTGAGTTAAGTGATTATGTAATGCTTTTTTTCCTCTCCCTCCTCCCACTCCCAGTAACTAAATACCTGAGTTTCACCCTCTTCTTTTGAATAAAACATTGTGATCTATGTGTGTCCTGAATTTGAGATGAAAGGAGTTCTGAGATAGACTGCATGGGGTTCTTGTCAACATGTTTTAGGCCTGTATAAAGAATGAAGGGTAGAGGCAAGAATTAATTTATTTTTGAGCTGTCAGATTTATGGGACATAGAATGGGAAGCAAAGGGCAATTCTGGCAGAAAGACTATTGAAGTTTGCTGCAGAATCTCTCCTCCGTATATGGCGCACATGCCTCCATGAGAAACCAGCCTTTTAATATGACTTTGTGGGCAAATGGAAAACAGACATTTCATAGTATTGTAAATATGCATTTCTTGGGGGAGAAGAATAGTTATGAAGATTGATACTTGGGTACATAAATTGACTCACAGTCAAACCTTACATACCCTGTCACTGCAAACAGTGGAATGTTTAGCAGTATTCTCGCCCCCCACCGGGGAATCTTTGTATCCCTCTGAAAGCTATAAACTTCTGGTTAGTCTGGACTGTTTTTAAGCTGGTCACATATAAGCAAAATATCTTACGTCAGTTAAGTCTCTAATGTAGATATTCATATATAGTTTCAACGTTTATGTATGAATATATATACATGTGTGTTGTATAGACGTGTATGTACACAGGGTCATATATATATATATAAAACTTTTCTTCATTATAATGAAAATTTAGAAATCTAGTAGAAGTAGGTTTCATTGAACTGTTTATGTTAGAAGCTCAAAAGGAAATTGAACTTTTTGGGAAAGCAAACAATATAATTTTAAAATATAAATAAGCATGCCTATTAAATGTTCTTTTGAAACAAAATATTTGGGAAATTTATCATTAAACATTATTCAATTGAATGCTAAAGCATCAGTAAGTTCACAATAGGGAAAGACAATTTTAGGACTTACTATAGAGGGTTCAAATCAATCATAGTTGGTGCAAATCAGTCATAACAAAGAACTTCTTAATAAGGTCTCCTATTTTTTAAGGGTATAGTGAAGATCTTTTTTTAAATGAATAATTTGGAGATGTATATGACTTCCCTATCACTCTTCACTATCTACATTTATTTAAGATTTGCCTGAATTTTTTATGGATGCATGGAAATTGTGTAAAACTAAATTGTGTTTAGGAGTTACTGATTTAAATAATAAACATGAACTTTTTAAATGATTTTCCTCAATAGTCACACTTGCAACTATAATTTTATTTTAAAGTACATATACAAAATACTTTCTCACTTTTTTCTTCTATTTAGAACATATTTTATAGAAAAACAGCACTTCAATTTAATATTAGGTATATAGGATGCAACATCAATTACTGTTTGCAAGCTGTGATATTTACAGGGAATACTAATGATGCATAATAACTCAAATCAGAAAATATTAGAAAGCAGAAACATGTTTATGAAATGAGTGATTTCTACATGCATTTGTGATAAATATTATATATTTATTATATAGTTATATATTTATTAATCTGATATAGCTAGCCAACTAAATTAAGAATTTTACCACAGTTATAAGAGGAGAAGTAAGAAACATTTCTGTGAAAAATTGTGCTCATTTTGTGAACAGCTGTATTTCAATAATGTACAGTTTTTTAAATTTTAATTGTTGGTAATGACATTTAAATTTGGTATTTATTTTAGTGTGAATTTACTAGAAAGATGAACAAATTTATGAAACTGAAATTTACCTAAAGTAATATCTGTCATTTATCACTTCAATCAGTTGTTTTTTTTTAAACTTGAATTTTTTTTTCCTTTAATACTAATATTTTTATTTTGATGAGTAACATCCATTAACTAGCACATCAAAGTCATCACCTCATGACTATTACAGTTTAAGATAATGCTTAGTGAAACACGAGTTGAGTTTAATTATACTTAGCAAATGCAGGCCGTGTATGAGAATGACTGAAGATGAGGAAATACCTCAGATATTATTCTTGTTTTCAATAGTGGGCATTTTCAGTAGTGTTCCTGGCATGCAGGTAAAGCCCAGCAGTAGGCTGAGGAAATTAATGAAGGGTAACAAAACACTCTTATAGATCATTTTATTTACTACTGAAGAAAGCATACTATTTTGCATATTCTTAAGCTCATTTTTCTGAGCTCATCTTCCATACAGACACAGGTTTAATATACACGTGATCCTTGAAAAAGCTGGGGTTAGGGGCATAGACCCCCCACAAAATCCCCCTATAACTACGGTCCACCCTCCTTATGCATGGTTCCTCTGCACTCTTTCAGTTTAGCATCTGCTGATTCAGCCAACTGCAGATCATGTCACACTGAAGTAGCATTTTTTGGGAAATATGTGTGTAGAGGTGGAGCCATGGCCATTCAAACCCCTGTTGTTCAAGGGTCGACCATAATTGTATCTTTTGTTAGGGGTTAAATGTCTAGAGTTGGAATGAATTAGTACTTCAACTAAGTTATCCTGAGATCAAGTCTGTGGTCTTTCTATTGAGCTAAGTGCACACAATTTTAAGACTCTTGGTATAAAGTTTTAGAAACAGAAGGGAACTTAGAAATGTTTGTGCTATAAATTCTTTACATAAGATCATATTTATAAAGGTGAATGATGAATGCCTCATGGTAGTGGTGGCATCGTTGCTTCTACAAGCCAATTATTCTGATTGTACTAGACGTTTTAAAAAAAAATACTTATAATTCTCCTTCCTGCCTTTAAATATGTATCAGAACATTTTATGAGTAAATATCAGAGTCTAAATGTCAGTGACTATGGTTGTTGTTTAAATAAGTATTTGTAATTGTATATCCCTAGGATATACTTGTATTAGAAAAAGAGGTTCTTTAATGTGAAGGTATATTAACAAGAAATGTAAGAAAAGGGACAAAATTAATGGCTAAAGTGCCTTTCACATTTTTTCTTCTATTTGATTCCTGTCTTCCTGTTTCATCTCATTGTAAAATTGTAGTGTCTGCCTAATGTAAATTGGAGTAACTTTAGAAATACAAGTACACAATACGTGAATCCTTTCCTAGCTGATAACTAGCATAATAGCACTTTTTTAGTTCTTTTGCGAAAGAAGGAAAAAAGGGAAAATTAATTAAATTATTAAGGTGTTATATGTATCAGTCACTTTGATTTTATTATTTTTTTAATTACTATATTCATGTAAAATTTCCCCCAGCTTTAACACAAAATTCTGAATTCTCCTACTAGCCAATGTCACATATTTAGTAAACTGCAGATCCAAATGTCCTAAGAAGATAGAGTGGGTGTTTCTGTTATGTACTTAAAAAGATTTTAGGGCTTCCCTGGTGGCGCAGTGGTTGAGAGTCTGCCTGCCGATGCAGGGGACACGGGTTCATGCCCCGGTCCGGAAGGATCCCACATGCCGCGGAGCGGCTGGGCCCGTGATCCACGGCCGCTGAGCCTGCGTGTCCGGAGCCTGTGCTCCGCAACGGGAGAGGCCACAACAGTGAGAGGCCCGCGTACCACAAAAAAAAAAAAAAAAAAAGATTTTAAAAATTTACTTAGTTATGGCAACAAATAATATTTGGTCTTTACTGAGCATGTATAGTAATAGTAAACATATAGGAATACTAGAAATCGATAATTCATTCAGTCAAAATGCAGTAAATATTTATTGAGCACATAATTTTTAAAATAATAAAGCCCAAAGATTTTTTTTTTTTTTTTGCTTTATAACAAATTTAATCAGTTATACATATACATATGTTCCCATATCCCCTCCCTTTTGCGTCTCCCTCCCACCCTCCCTATCCCACCCCTCCAGGCGGTCACAAAGCACCGAGCTGATCTCCCTGTGCTATGCGGCTGCTTCCCACTAGCTATCTACCTTACGTTTGGTAGTGTATATATGCCCATGCCTCTCTCTCACTTTGTCACAGCTTACCCTTCCCCCTCCCCATATCCTCAAGTCCATTCTCTAGTAGGTATGTGTCCTTATTCCTGTCTTACCCCTATGTTCTTCATGACATTTTTTTTTTCTTAAATTCCATATATATGTGTCAGCATACAGTATTTGTCTTTCTCTTTCTGACTTACTTCACTCTGTATGACAGACTCTAGGTCCATCCACCTCATTACAAATAGCTCAATTTCATTTCTTTTTATGGCTGAGTAATATTCCATTGTATATATGTGCCACATCTTCTTTACCCATTCATCCGATGATGGACACTTAGCTTGTTTCCATCTCTGGGCTATTGTAAATAGGGCTGCTATGAACATTTTGGTACATGACTCTTTTTGAATTATGGTTTTCTCAGGGTATATGCCCAGTAGTGGGATTGCTGGGTCATATGGTAGTTCTATTTGTAGTTTTTTAAGGAACCTCCATACCGTTCTCCATAGTGGCTGTACCAATTCACATTCCCACCAGCAGTGCAAGAGGGTTCCCTTTTTTCCACACCCTCTCCAGCATTTATTGTTTCTAGATTTTTTGATGATGGCCATTCTGACTGGTGTGAGATGATATCTCATTGTAGTTTTGATTTGCATTTCTCTAATGAGTAAAGATGTTGAGCATCCTTTCATGTGTTTGTTGGCAGTCTGTATATCTTCTGTGGAGAAATGTCTATTTAGGTCTTCTGCCCATTTTTGGATTGGGCTGTTTGTTTTTTTGTTATTGAGCTGCATGAGCTGCTTATAAATTTTGGAGATTAATCCTTTGTCAGTTGCTTCATTTGCAAATATTTTCTCCCATTCTGAGGGTTGTCTTTTGGTCTTGTTTATGGTTTCCTTTGCTGTGCAAAAGCTTTTAAGTTTCATTAGGTCCCATGTGTTTATTTTTGTCTTTATTTCCATTTCTCTAGGAGGTGGGTCAAAAAGGATCTTGCTGTGATGTATGTCATAGAGTGTTCTGCCTATGTTTTCCTCTAAGAGTTTGATAGTGTCTGGCCTTACATTTAGGTCTTTAATCCATTTTGAGCTTATTTTTGTGTATGGTGTTAGGGAGTGATCTAATCTCATACTTTTACATGTCCCTATCCAGTTTTCCCAGCACCACTTATTGAAGAGACTGTCCTTTCTCCACTGTACATTCCTGCCTCCTTTATCAAAGATAAGGTGACCATATGTCCGTGGGTTTATCTCTGGGCTTTCTATCCTGTTCCATTGATCTATCTTTCTGTTTTTGTGCCAGTACCATACTGTCTTGATTACTGTAGCTTTGTAGTATAGTCTGAAGTCAGGGAGCCTGATTCCTCCAGCTCCATTTTTCGTTCTCAAGATTGCTTTGGCTATTCGGGATCTTTTGTGTTTCCATACAAATTGTGAAATTTTTTGCTCTAGTTCTGTGAAAAATGCCAGTGGTAGTTTGATAGGGATTGCATTGAATCTGTAGATTGCTTTGGGTAGTAGAGTCATTTTCACAATGTTGATTCTTCCAATCCAAGAACATGGTACATCTCTCCATCTATTTGTATCATCTTTAATTCCTTTCATCAGTGTCTTATAATTTTCTGCATACAGGTCTTTTGTCTCCTTAGGTAGGTTTATTCCTAGATATTTTATTCTTTTTGTTGCAATGGTAAATGGGAGTGTTTCCTTGATTTCACTTTCAGATTTTTCATCATTAGTATATAGGAATGCCAGAGATTTCTGTGCATTAATTTTGTATCCTGCTATTTTACCAAATTCATTGATTAGCTCTAGTAGTTTTCTGGTAGCATCTTTCGGATTCTCTATGTATAGTATCATGTCATCTGCAAACAGTGACAGCTTTACTTCTTCTTTTCCGATTTGGATTCCTTTTATTTCCTTTTCTTCTCTGATTGCTGTGGCTAAAACTTCCAAAACTATGTTGAATAAGAGTGGTGAGAGTGGGCCACCTTGTCTTGTTCCTCATCTTAGTGGAAATGCTTTCAGTTTTTCACCATTGAGGACGATGTTGGCTGTGGGTTTGTCATATATGGCCTTTATTATGTTGAGGAAAGTTCCCTCTATGCCTACTTTCTGCAGGGTTTTTATCATAAATGGGTGTTGAATTTTGTCGAAAGCTTTCTCTGCATCTATTGAGATGATCATATGGTTTTTCTCCTTCAACTTGTTAATATGGTGTATCACAATGATTGATTTGCGTATATTGAAGAATCCTTGCATTCCTGGAATAAACCCCACTTGATCATGGTGTATGATCCTTTTAATGTGCTGTTGGATTCTGTTTGCTAGTATTTTGTTGAGGATTTTTGCATCTATGTTCATCAGTGATATTGGCCTGTAGTTTTCTTTCTTTGTGACATCCTTGTCTGGTTTTGGTATCAAGGTGATGGTGGCCTCGTAGAATGAGTTTGGGAGTGTTCCTCCCTCTGCTATATTTTGGAAGAGTTTGAGAAGGATGGGTGTTAGCTCTTCTCTAAATGCTTGATAGAATTCGCCTGTGAAGCCATCTGGTCCTGGGCTTTTGTTTGTTGGAAGATTTTTTATCACAGTTTCAATTTCAGTGCTTGTGATTGGTCTGTTCATATTTTCTATTTCTTCCTGATTCAGTCTTGGCAGGTTGTGCATTTCTAAGAATTTGTCCATTTCTTCCAGGTTGTCCATTTTATTGGCATAGAGTTGCTTATAGTAATCTCTCATGATCTTTTGTATTTCTGCAGTGTCCGTTGTTACTTCTCCTTTTTCATTTCTTATTCTATTGATTTGAGTCTTCTCCCTTTTTTTCTTGATGAGTCTGGCTAATGGTTTATCAATTTTGTTTATCTTCTCAAAGAACCAGCTTTTAGTTTTATTGATCTTTGCTATCGTTTCCTTCATTTCTTTTTCATTTATTTCTGATCTGATTTTTATGATTTCTTTCCTTCTGCTAACTTTGGGATGTTTTTGTTCTTCTTTCTCTAATTGCTTTAGGTGCAAGGTTAGGTTGTTTATTCGAGATGTTTCCTGTTTCTTAAGGTGGGATTGTATTGCTATAAACTTCCCTCTTAGAACTGCTTTTGCTGCATCCCATAGGTTTTGGGTCGTCGTGTCTCCATTGTCATTTGTTTCTAGGTATTTTTTAATTTCCTCTTTGATTTCTTCAGTGATCACTTCGTTATTAAGTAGTGTATTGTTTAGCCTCCATGTGTTTGTATTTTTTACAGCTCTTTTCCTGTAATTGATATCTAGTCTCATAGCATTGTGGTCGGAAAAGATACTTGATACAATTTCAATTTTCTTAAATTTACCAAGGCTTGATTTGTGACCCAAGATATGATCTATCCTGGAGAATGTTCCATGAGCACTTGAGAAAAATGTGTATTCTGTTGTTTTTGGATGGAATGTCCTATAAATATCAATTAAGTCCATCTTGTTTAATGTATCATTTAAAGCTTGTGTTTCCTTATTTATTTTCATTTTGGATGATCTGTCCATTGGTGAAAGTGGGGTGTTATAGTCCCCTACTATGATTGTGTTACTGTCGATTTCTCCTTTTATGGCTGTTAGTATTTGCCTTATGTATTGAGGTGCTCCTATGTTTGGTGCATAAATATTTACAATTGTTATATCTTCTTCTTGGATCGACCCCTTGATCATTATGTAGTGTCCTTCTTTGTCTCTTCTAGTAGTCTTTATTTTAAAGTCTATTTTGTCTGATATGAGAATTGCTACTCCAGCTTTCTTTTGGTTTCCATTTGCATGGAATATCTTTTTCCATCCCCTTACTTTCAGTCTGTATGTGTCTCTAGGTCTGAAGTGGGTCTCTTGTAGACAGCATATATATGGGTGTTGTTTTTGTATCCATTCAGCCAATCTGTGTCTTTTGGTGGGAGCATTTAGTCCATTTACATTTAAGGTAATTATTGACATGTATGTTCCTATTCCCATTTTCTCAATTGTTTTGGGTTCGTTATTGTAGGTCTTTTCCTTCTGTTGTGTTTCTTGCCTAGAGAAGTTCCTTTAGCATTTGTTGTAAAGCTGGTTTGGTGGTGCTGAACTCTCTCAGCTTTTGCTTGTCTGTAAATGTTTTAATTTCTCCATCGAATCTGAATAAGATCCTTGCTGGGTAGAGTAGTCTTGGTTGCAGGTTTTTCTCCTTCATCCCTTTAATTATGTCCTGCCACTCCCTTCTGGCTTGTAGAGTTTCTGCTGAGAGATCAGCTGTTAACCTGATGGGGATTCCCTTGTGTGTTACTTGTTGTTTTTGCCTTGCTGCTTTTAATATGATTTCTTTGTGTTTAATTTTTGACAGTTTGATTAATATGTGTCTTGGCGTATTTCTCCTTGGATTGATTCTGTATGGGACTCTCTGTGCCTCCTGGACTTGATTAACTATTTCCTTTCCCATATTAGGGAAGTTTTCAACTATAATCTCTTCAAATATTTTCTCAGTCCCTTTCTTTTTCTCTTCTTCTTCTGGAACCCCTATAATTCGGATGTTGGTGCGTTTAATGTTGTCCCAGAGGTCTCTGAGACTGTCCTCTGTTCTTTTCACTCTTTTTTCTTTATTTTGCTCTGCAGCAGTTATTTCCACTATTTTATCTTCCACCTCACTTATCCGTTCTTCTGCCTCAGTTATTCTGCTATTGATCCCATCTAGAGTATTTTTTATTTCATTGATTGTGTTTTTAATCGATCCTTGATTCATCTTTAGTTCTTCTAGGTCCTTGTTAACTGTTTCTTGCATTTTGTCTATTTTATTTCCAAGATTTTGGATCTGGGAAATAGAATCTTGGATCATCTTTACCATCATTATTCTGAATTCTTTTTCAGGTAGACTGCCTATTACCTCTTCATTTGTTAGGTCTGGTGGGTTTTTATCTTGCTCCTTCCCCTGCTGTGTGTTTTTCTGTCTTCTCATTTTGCTTATGTTACTGTGTTTGGGGTCTCCTTTTTGCAGGCTGCAGGTTCGTAGTTCCCGTTGTTTTTGGTGTCTGTCCCCAGTGGCTAAGGTTGGTTTAGTGGGTTGTGTAGGCTTCCTGGTGGAGGGGACTAGTACCTGTGTTCTGGTGGATGAGGCTGGATCTTGTCTTTCTGGTGTGCAGGTCCACGTCTCGTGGTGTGTTTTGGGGTGTCTGCAGACTTTTTATGATTTTAGGCCACCTCTCTGCTAATGGGTGGCGTTGTATTCCTGTCTTGCTAGTTGTTTGGCATAGGGTGTCCAGCACTGTAGCTTGCTGGTCGTTGAGTGAAGCTGGGTGCTGGTGTTGAGATGGAGATCTCTGGAAGATTTTCGCCGTTTGATATTATGTGGAGCTGGGAGGTCTCTTGTGGAGCAGTGTCCTGAAGTTGGCTCTCCCACCTCAGAGGCACAGCACTGACTCCTGGCTCCTCAATTTGGGATGATTTGTTGTTTATTCATGTATTCCACAGATGCAGGTTACATCAAGTTGATTATGGAGCTTTAATCCGCTGCTTCTGAGGCTGCTGGGAGAGGTTTCCCTTTCTCTTCTTTGTTCTCACAGCTCCTGGGTCTCAGCTTTGGATTTGGCCCCGCCTCTGCGTGTAGCTCGCCGGAGGGCGTCTGTTCTTCGCTCAGACAGGACAGGGTTAAAGGAGCAGCCTCTTCGGGGACTCTGGTTCACTCAGGCCGGGCGGGAGGGAGGGGCACGGAGTGCGGGGCGAGCCTGCAGCGGCAGAGGTCGGCGTGACGTTGCACCAGCCCGAGGCGCGCCGTGCGTTCTCCCAGGGAAGCCGCCCCTGGATCCCGGGACCCCGGCAGTGGCGGGCTGCACAGGCTCCCGGAAGGGCGGTGTGGACAGTGACCTGCGCTCGCACACAGGCTTCTTGGCGGCGGCAGCAGCAGCCCCAGCGTCCCACGCCCGTCACTGGGCTCCGCGCTTTCAATCGTGACTTGCGCCCGTCTGTGGAGCCCCTTTAAGCAGCGCTCTTAATCCCCTCTCCTCGCGCACCAGGAAACCAAGAGGGAAGAAAAAGTCTCTTGCCTCTTCGGCAGCTCCAGAGTTTTCCCGGACTCCCTTCCGGGTAGCTGTGGCACATTAGCCCCCTTCAGGCTGAGTTCTCGCCGCCAGCCCCAGTCCTCTCCCTGCGCTCTGACCGAAGCCCGAGCCTCAGCTTCCAGTGCCGCCCGCCCCGGCGGGCGAGCAGACAAGCCTCTCGGCCTGGTGAGTGCCGCTCGGCACCGATCCTCTGTGCGGGAATCTCTCCGCTTTGCCCTACCCAGGTATGTGGGGAGTTTCTTGCCTTTTGGGAGGTCTGGGGTCTTCTGCCAGCGTTCAGTAGGTGTTCTGTAGGAGTTGTTCCACGTGTAGCTGTATTTCTGGTGTATCCGTGGGGAGGAAGGTAATCTCCGCGTCTTACTCTTCCGCCATCTTACCCGGAAGTCCCAAAGAGTTTTTATTCTGATTTAAAATAAGACTATTGTTATATCCCCATGGAAACTAAATCAATGAAAATATTTTACGTTGTGGGCTTTTTCTTTCTTCTCCAGAATGAGTAATTGAAAAATCTTCAGATGAGTCCCAAACAGAGACTTGGGGGTAAGAAAAATAATCAGCTACTAGATAACATGGACCTTGGTCTTTAAGATTTGTATACCGAGCATCAAGAAGCTTTAGAGCTTGATATTGGGGTGATGTATCATTCTGGAGCAAATACATCTTTTAATCATGTGGCTACATATTTTAGCAGAAGCATGAGTTTAAATTTTGAATCCTAACTCTGTTCTACTAATTTAGAAAAATATCCTAAAAATGATAATCATTACTTTTTATAACTGTAGGGATATTGATATTGACTCCATAAAGTTGTTTGTAGGTTAAATAAGAAAATAAATATAATAAAAACATAGTCCTGACTCAGTAAAGATTTACTTTAACCATTAATAAATTTTATTGTGTGGAAATCAGAAAAGTTTTAGATTTAGTGTTGGTTTTCCTGAAGTTTACCATACACATTTTTTGAGAAATATGACTTCTAAAATCTATTGACTAAAGATATAATATTGTTTGTGATATACTCAAAGTTAGTGATAAGGTTAGTGAATGTTGTAGGCATATTTATGTAGCTGAGATACTTAAAAAAGGCTTAATAGATGGTGTTCTTTCTGCACTTATAGTAGTATAAGGGAAGTTAATGCATAAATCTTAGAACTTAAAAGATACTTTTTTTTTTTGTCTGTGCCATGTGGCTTGCAGGATCTTAGTTTCTTGACCAGGGATTGAACCCCGAGGCCCTCGGCAGTGAAAGCACAGAGTCCTAACCACCTGACCGCCAGGGAATTCCCAAAAGATACTTTAAAAAAGAGTTTATAAAAAGTTTTCAGCAGGTGCATAGGGATCATGACAGGGAGAGGTGAAGTAAACATAGTTAGGTTAATGCTAGAATATAGTGTGTTTTGAAATGCTGTGTTCAGTAATTGAACTTTTCATTTTGGCTACTTTCTCAGCTTTTGTGTATATGCCTGCTTTACATACTACACTAAAACAGGAATTCTATTATGGTTGAAACAAAAAAGCTTTTTATCATCTAAGAACAGTTATGTTTTCAAGCAGTCTATAATTCTGTTTACATTTAGATTCATTTTAAAGGCATACAATATGCATTATTAATGTCAGGAGTACATTTTATTGCTTTGGCATTCTAATGCATTAAAGTGAAAATAATAATTCCTTTTGTAGATAAAAATAATAACTTTTTGTATATTTTACTGCAAAAATAGCTATAAAGGCAAAGATAACATATACAATTTTTTAAGGATAAATTGTTTACATTAACACGCAACAAAGATAATTTTGGTTAGTAGAAATAACCTGTTGTTTTCCACTGTATAGAACACAAAGATAAAACATTCAATTTAATAATAGTGAGATGACATGTCACACCTTTTAATGAACCATGTGATTGACAGAAAGCAAAATCTTGTTTTTCATGTCTATCCAAATTACCCTTTTGTTTTGCTACCAGAATATGTTGAACCCATTGAGATACACTGCAGTGACTATATAACATGTTTATTCGTATTTTCATTAATTCATTCATTTGGACTAGTGAAATTTATTCAACAATAAGAGTGACATACAGAAGTGGTTATTTAGAAAGATTATTTTCACGTAAAATGTTGTGACATGATTGAATGCCAAGAAATCAATGAGGAGACTATTGCCAGAATGAGTTAGAGGAAGATACAAAAGAAGAAGGGATGCAGACGTATTAAAAAGAAGTAGTAATGTACTTGGGTAATCCAATTGAATATAGGGCATATAGGAATGTGAGGAGAAAATTGTTGATGGTTTCAAATATGTTCGTATAAAAATACCAAATCATCGCTCAGTTATTTGTAATCATCCCCTGTCCTACCTAAACTTGTTTTACTTCCCTGGTTTTCCTCAATTCCTCTTCTTTTCATTCTCTTCTGATTTGCAGTTTGAGCTAGTCAGTTTGTAGAAGAGAAAACCCACTTTAACGGTTTTAAGTAGAAAAAAAATTATAGAAAGGAAACTCAGAGACTTGAACATCACACTTCAAAGAACAATGCTGAAAATACACGCTGAAAGCCCCTGGAAGCTCCCCTCTGCCTCAACCACCTGACATAGGTGCAGCCGTTAGCTGTCTCCAAACGTTTTCCACTACTGCTCTTAAAAACCAGAGCTACCATTGCCATATACCCAGATCCATAGCTGTTTCCATGCCTTCACGTTTGATATAAATGATAACTATGTGGGATTATGAGTTTCTGACTTCTGTTTTGGGAAGCTGGACCCAGTGTGGGAAATACCTTTCTTTAATAGCGGGTACTCAAAATTCTGCCGGCAGACAGAAAGTGTAGAAATAATCCATTTTTATACTTAACTTTGTTCATTTTTCAACAATCACTACTTAGCCTGGCATTTTCAAAATGTTTTCTATATTCTTACCCCAAATTGTGAAACACTGATACTGACAGTCAACTAAGAAAACCAATTGATGTGAATAGATATGATGATAAAAATACATGAATTAACCTGTACTTATTACTATGACAGTTTCATGTACATTCAAAATTAAATTACTGGGTATGAATACAGATGAAATTTTGAAATTGACTCTGTACTTATTGAACATGAACTATGTGTATTAATTTTCAGCTTTTTACACGGTTGGTTTCTTCTGTTGGTGTGTGTGTCTTTGGGAAGGTAGATGGCTGATCTTAAATATTGAAGCTAGGGAAGTTGGTTTCTATTTATTTTACATTTTCCCATAGTACTTGTATAAGTTTACTAGAGTTGCCGTAACACATTACCACAAAGTTGGTGGCTTAAATCAACAGCAGTTTATTTTCCCACAGTTCTCATTGCCAGAGTTTAAAATCAAAATGTCAGCAAGGCAGCAGTCTGCATGGAGGCTCCAGTGGAGAATCCTTCCTTTCCTTTACCAGTTTCAGGTGGCTGTCAGCATTTCTTGATTTCCCTGGCTTGTGGCCACATCATTCCAACCATTGCCTCACCTTAACATCACCTTTTCCCCTGGGTGTTTCATCTCCTCCTCTGCCTCTTGTTAGAGCATTTGTCATTGAATTTAAAGCCTATCAAGTCTCTAGGGTGGTCTCATTTCAAGATCTTTAATTATATCCGCAAATATTCATTTTCCAAATAAAGGTTTGCAGGTTCACAGATGCCAGGGATTTGGACGTGGATGTATCTTGTTGGTGTCCACCATTTAAGCCATTAGAGTTCTGTATGGGATAATTTAAAATACCATTGAATGACAAATTTTACTTTCATTCACTTGTTTATTACTGATTCCATCAGTCTCTTAGGAAACATGAGAGAGCATCCACCATGTGTGTTTTAACCTTCAGAAAAGGCACTGGTGAAACAAAAATGAACAAGTGAAAATCCCATCTCTAGAAAACTCAATATGCTCATCTAAAAATATATATATATATATTTTAAAAACAGAGTATTTATCTAATAGAAATGTATAAATGTGCATCAGTGGATATGGGAAGTAGCATCAATTTTAGATCTTAAAAATTGGAGGGAGGTTATAGGAAAAAGTGTGGGAGAAAATGGCACTGAGTTGAGATTGATAAGTGATTGAGAAGCTATCTGGGATACAAACAGAAAAGCAGCTACTCAACTAAAGTTCATACGTGAATGTTTATAAACAGTTTTGTCTGTTTTCATCATATTGAAATCTAGTACATTCAAACATAGCAATAATTATGCTAAGTGTAATAAATAACTTGTAGATTGATTGTTTGCTACCAATATATCCAATTTATTTTTAATTAAGCAGAAGCCACTAAATCCATGAGTGCAGAAATATATCAGAACGATTTACAAAAGAGTAATTGGAAAAATTGACCCGATTATATTTAAATGTCAGTATTAATTTAAAACTTTATGATAGTATTAGAAAGATATGTATCTTAGACCACATGATATTGGCACTATCACTTAACAGATATTATTCATATTGGAAATAATTCTCATGAGGTAGCCAAGATATTCAATTAGTGTAGGCCATACTCTCAAAATTGTATGTAGCATTATTTCTCTGAGAAAATTTTCTAGATCTCTAGTATATTATCTTTTGCTTAATGACACTATGTCCTCCTAAATGTTCAGAATTAAAATGCAAGTGGAAAAAATGACTCTATAACAGTTAACTTATAGAAAATCATTCTTTTACTAATGTATACATATATTTATCACATAATGTGTGCTGTTTTTGGCATTAGACTGATGCCATTGCTGGGAGGGGACCACAACTTAAGAAATTTGTGCAGCCTCCAGAATATAGTAAAGGCAAAGAAGAAATTCTTTCCTAGAAGGAAAGGAATGCAGCTCTGCAGACACCTTGACCTTAGCTCTGTTACACCAATTTTGGACTTCGGATCTCCAGTACTGTACAATAATAAATTCGTGTGGTTTTGAGGAATAAAATTTGTGGTAATTTGTTAATACAACAATAGGAAACTAATACAGAGTTTGGTTACGATAAGCTAGGTCCTCTTTTCACAAATTGTTTTCCTATGACAGTAGAAGACTGAGTTAATTATTAGCAACTATCAAATAATTATTATACATTCAGTGTTTAGTTCAGGGGTAGACAACCCTTATATTGCTAACGGAAAAACACTTGAGGGATCACCAACAATGGATCAGTGATTTTTTTATCCAAATATTTATAATCATATATTATTCCTCTTTACTGAGTTCTTCTCCGTGATAAACAAGTACACGTTTGAGTAGAGCTCTACAGCGAATTGTTTTGCTAAAGCTAGTCACCAACGTCAATTTAAAATTGTTTGCTCCTCTTTTTTTCCATCTTACCATGGCATGACAGAAATAATTCAGTTATGCTGTTTTCAGATTTAAAATGATGAAAACTAAAGATTATATTATTCTACTGAGAGCATATTCTTTTTTTTTGACTTGCAATTCCAACTCTTCTCAGCAAAAGCGTAACAATGACTATTGAGAAAATGACCTGTGTGCTTTGCACATTATGGATTAGTTCAGTGTGTACTTGTCTGTTTCAAGTGGTCACAACGTCATAATAATTAAATGTTAATTTAATAGCAGAATTCTTAATTGGAATGAGTAGAACATGGCAAGCCATGAAAAGCATTTGGACTATAGCAATAGTGAATGTTTTAAAATGTTCTCCCATATCCCCGTTGCAATAATCATTTAGTTTTACACTCTTGTCACTAGGGGCTTGATGCTGTAAGAGCTCTGCCTAATATAAACTGCAATGGAAAAATATGATGAGAATCGTATTGTTCTGCATTTTTCGAAAATAAATTGAACCCAGCCGTGTAATCAAAGAACATAGCCAACAGTCCCTTGCTGTCACTCTTATCACATGTATTCTAGCTGATGCTGTTGTTGGAAAATTACCACTTGCTATAACATTTTAAAATTTTTATTTGACCTTGATAAGAGAAAGATATTTTCTGTTGAAATTAACATGCTGCTCACAGCTGCACCTTTTATCTTGCATTAAAAAGTACTTGACAACACATGGTTGTACTTTGAACAAACCCATGTTTTTAAATAGCCTGTGTCCTGTGTGTTGATCTTGGGCAGTGATAAAGTGGAGACTGAACACTCATTTGTTAGGACAATTTTCCATTCAAGAGTTTCTTGTAAAAAAATAATTTGTTCCTTATGTGTTCTCTCTCTCCAAGTTTTTATTTTTGAGGATTCATTTTTCACCCTAATTTACTCAATTCTTCCTCTTCTTTAAAAGGAAGTGGAACTGCTGCTGCTACATAAATTTTCTTTGCTGGGCACAACATCTAATTAATTCCAGAAGAAAACCTCTTTCCATTAAGTAATGGCCTGTATGTGGCCAGCATATTTCTAGGCCTCATTGCAGGAAGAAGGAAATGGTAGGAAGAAGTTCCAAAGAATCACACCACTGAATTCACAACCATCCTAGGAAGCATCTGAGGTGGCAGACAGACAATGTCCCTTCTGTGGCTCCCACCTCATCAATATTTGTAGAGAATCTTCAACATAGGAGAACACATCTCATTCTAATTTATTAAGAAATGTGGAATCAAGGTATTATTTAGTGAGTTGCACAGTAAAATTGTTTTTCTAAGATAATGCCATAAGGCATTAATAATAATAGGCCTCAGGACCCAGATAATGCCTGTATTCAACAGAAATTCTGAAAGTGAGAAACAATAAATGGAACATGAAAAATAGAAAGGTATAAATGGTATATTTAATGTCTTCTATCTTTAATTCTGTTCACTATTACCCTCTGTACACATTGAGATTATTTTCCACATTTACTCAATTTCCGTAACTTAAAGTAAAAACAATATTTTTATGTAACAGTTTTCAAAGCACTTTCACCCATTTTGTTTTATGACTACCTTTAGAGTATGATAGAAGAAATACGGGATAAGGAAACTTTTAGTAGATAAAAATGAATGCTTAAAAGTTAATACATTATTTATAAATACAATAGATTATAATTTGTGGGATCTTTTGAAAATAGACTTTTTTTGAGCAGTTTTAGGTTCATACCAAGATCAAGTAGAAGGTACAGAGGAAGGGAACGATATTCAATATCTTATAATAACCTATGATGGAAAAGAATCTGAAAAAGAATACATATATATGAATCATTTTGCTGTACACCTGAAACTAACTCAATATTGTAATCAACCATACTTCAATAAAAAAATGAATACATATACACACACAAAAAAAGTACAGAGGGTTTCCGTATCTCTCCTGTCCCCCACTCCACAGCTTCCCCTATTATGGACATCCCAGGCTGAAGTGGTCCATTTGCTACAATTGATGAACTTAACTTGACACATCATTATAACCCAAAGTCCATAGTATACACCAGGGTTCACTCTGCAGTACGCGGGCCTCTCACTGTTGTGGCCTCTCCCATTGCGGAGCACAGTCTCCGGACGCGCAGGCTCAGCTGCCATGGCTCATGGGCCCAGCCGCTCCACGGCATGTGGGATCTTCCCGGACCGGGGCACGAATCTGCATCCCGTGCATCAGCAGGCGGACTCTCAACCACTGTGCCACCAGGGAAGCCCCAGGGTTCACTCTTGATGTACATTCTTTGGATTTTGACAAATGTATAATGACATTCTTCCCAATAATTCACTTTTTGTTAAGTAACAAGGGTTCCCCTTCCTTGCGTTCAAAGAACCTAAATAGAGCTAGTCAAATAATATGAGAGTATTAGAGAAATGACTAGAATTCAGATCTTTTGACACTCCTTCCACTTTGCTGAGACAACTTATGCACGTGCTTAGCACAAATCCTGGAATGTGTTGGATGCTCAATAAACTGTAATTCTTTAATACACATACCCACGTCAGTATTGCAAAACAGTAAGATAAAATGGAATCTAGATTTTTAAATTTGGCTTTCTTCTTTTAGAATATCTACAAACTCCTGAAGAAAATGATTAGACATCTCAAAGGAGGTTGTGAGTGATACTGGTATGAAAAGCAGTCTATCAGACAGTATATGTGTATGCCATATGGCTCTGAACAGCCCCAGCGTTTTATCCCTGTTTCATGTGATTTGGAGTGTGCTGTGTAATACACTTAAGCCTCAATCAACTTCTTTTACAGTGAAATTAATGGTTAGACATATTTTGTATGGTTGGTTTAGTAGTAAGTATCTGACCTAAAGTCTAACCCTGTGTTATCCTATTCAATGCTCACAACATTCTACGAACATCATAGGCCCGCAGGATAAGTGATGTAATGATTGTAAAGTACTTGCATAATCCTGGAAATTAGGAATAGAACCAAAAAATATTACTACCAATATTACGGAGGTCGTCATGTTCTTGAGGAAAATATCCATCAAGTTATAGACAAAAGTAAATTATATAATGACCTGTAAAATGAATGGATAATCCCAGCAGGCATATAGTAGGCACACTCATTGATTTAATAAAAAGTGATATTTACATTTATATTTTCATTTCAGTGTTTTATCCTCAAGCAAATTTCATTTAAGAAAGAAAACCATTTTAGCTTATATAAATATCAACTTACCTCTTCAGATTTTTATCTTTAATGGCAATAGAACATGGAAACATTTGAAAATGTGCCCAAAGTTAATGGCAATCAGTAGCAGGCAATACAGTTCATTACTGATGATTTCACTGGCCATTCAGGCAATAATTTGTGGATAGGAAAATAATTCACTTAAGTGAGCATGTGTTTCAAAGCAAGGCCCCTAAAGATAGCTCTCCTGTCTTGAAAATCCCAGCTCCATCGTAGGTACTCAGTTCATTAACCCTGTCAGCTTGAGAAAATTGCTTATCCTTTCTTGACCCTCATTACCACAGCACCGTTTTTTTTTCCTGATATAAATTCTCCAAGTTACCACCTACATCTCTTGCCATTTATTCTCAGTATTCTCTCCTTACTAATTGTTTCCTTCTGAACATGAAATAGAGGAAATCCACATGCATGGCTTTAGGTCTTTTTCAATCAGTATTTTTCCTTAATTAACCAAATCCATAAACATGTACTCAGTTGTCATAATATGTTCATAAATCTCAAATGTATATTTTCTGCCCAGAGCTTACCTCTAAAGTTCACACTCCACTATCTAATTGCCTCCTAGACATACTCATTTTTTTGTTGAACTGGCAATTCAAATCAACATGTCCAAAATTTTATTTATTATTTTCCCAAATAAGAATTTTCCTAGCCATTTATTTATTCTCTGCACCTCTGCCAGTGTAAATTTTTAAAATTTAAATCTGATTTATTATCTCCCTGAGAAAATAATTCCACATCTTCCATTGGTTGGACGATTGATGATATATAACTGAAGTGTAATCTACTGGTGTGCCCTGGAAAAAGAATAAGTGAGTAATCAATGTCTGCCATGTTATTACCAGCATACATTGTTAGCCATCAGCCTGGTACTTGTTGAATGCCTGCTAAATACTAGACACTTTGCTATGAGATTTGCCAAGTACAGATTTTTTGTTTTGTTTTGTTTTTGGTAGGAGAATCATCTGAATAGACACCTTGGTGGTTTTAGGAACTCCAGTGATAGTGAACTTTAGGAATGGTGATGTTTAAAATTTCATGATGATAGCTAAAGAGCTCATTTATCCAGTAAGATGAAAGCAATCAGAAGTTTTGTGTTGAAACATTTTTAGAGAATATGTTTCTCAGCCTTTGGGATATGGAAGCCATAGAGGCAGGAGGTGAGTGGGTTGAGTACATGAGGGAACAAACACAGCTGATTGAGACAAAGCACGATTGACTATTTTGCAGTTATCAAGTTTGTACCATATGACCCCATTAATCATTCAGATTTTGATAGTTAAAATAGTGTTTCCTCCTAGGAGAAAATTACCCGATTTTTCCTAAATTTATTCTGACTTCATAGTTCTTCTGCAGACAGATCTGAATAACAGAATATTATGAATCCATTAAAATGCATTTCTATATAAGAACTTTGATGACAAAGGGAAAGCCCTTCAAATATTTGGATGTCACAAAGCTGTAAAAGTTATCTAGTGAATTAGAAGGTAAAATGGGAGTTCAAGTCCAAAGTTCATTTAGTTATTCACTCTGTATTTATTCAGTGCAATAAGAAGAGTTTTAAGCCCAGTAATAAACATTTCCTCTTGTAAGCTACTTCTGCCTCAACTGTATTTATAGTATGGGGAGAGACAATTTTACAAAAGCTAAATGTAAAGCCAGTGAGGAAATTTGATTACAGCTAATTAATAAAAGTTTAATATTTCAAGGGAAATGATAATCTGTTTTTTAATTCTAAGTTTACATCATTTGGGTTTATTCACCTTATTATTTAAAACCTATCTGTAATGGACACACGCTGTTAGTTTTCTAACTCAGGACCTACTTTCCTTACTCTAAGAGTAAGTAATTCAACTGTGCTTGGTTAACCAGCTTTCTTACTTGCATCCTATTACACATGAAAGCTTATACCAACACCAGCTCCAGGAGTGGTTTTGAGTCCTCATTATGTGCAAGATAAAATTTGGGATCAAAGGCCCTTCATAAATTGAACCTACATCTCCCATCTCATATCTAGTTGGCTCATAACACACTGTGCCACAGTTACATTGGATTAGTTACAGTGCTCATAATGCTTAGGACAATTCACATATAATTCTCACCTAGAATTCTGCCTTTCCTCTCATCATCTGCTTGTCAAGGGTCTATTAATCCTGTAAGATCGAGGGTAGGCCATCAACTTCACTTGAGACATTTCCTAAATTCTTGAGTCTGCAACATTCTACATAACTCCATCAAAGCACTAAAAACCTTGGGCAGTAATTATTGTCTGTGAACCTATCTTCCTTACTAGACTATAGAATTTATAAGCTACTTAGAGGTAAGCACTATGCTTTATTTCTTTTTCTATGTTTAGTACCTGAAATAGGCAATTAGATTCTCAAAAATTATTTTCAAATGAGTGAATGAATAAATAAAATTACTGAGCTAATAATAAACTTTCTTAGCCACTACAATTACTTTTTACATTAGGCAAAAAATATAACTATTTAAATTAACCAATATGAAGTGGAGAAATCTCTTAGGCCATCTCTGGCAAAGGCCTTAGAAATAACGAAAAAGAAAAGGTAGATCCACTAACAAGAAAAGCCGTAAAAAGTAAAATCCTGATGTGACAATGATTTTAACAATTGACCTGCTGTTAAGCCCTCTCACCAACTTGATTAGTCTTTCTAAATATGTTCCAGTTTTTGTCTATCATCTTTAAAGAATGATGGTGGGCAGAGGAATATTCCATTTTAAAGGAGTAGATGCCACAGGCAAAGCTCTATTTTGTCAGGGTCTGGAGAACCTGGGGAAGTCTGGAAGTCACTGTGTCTGGGAAATTGATCCCCAATGAGGAGATAAGGCGCTAAGGAACAAGTATTTTCTGCTTAATTGTTTGTTTTCCACAGCTTTACAGATCATCATCTGATTTCAACTAGCTCATAAATACTGCTCAGACGTTACTTACTCATCTGTTCACTCCAGATCATGAGGCTGCTACATGGATGTAGAAATAGGCCTTGTAATAAAATACTTAGACCCCATAAGACTTCAAATATCAGATAATACTCTCGGATTTTAAGGTGGTTTAAACATATTATTACAAATAAAGCAATAGCATATTCTGATCACTAAAGTGAATTTTAGAATTTTAGTAAATAAGCAAATCTCCAAAGATTAAGTAAAGATGCTAAAAATTGGAAGATGAATAATGATAGTGAGGATTCTGTATTATACTTGAATTTCACAAGATACCGTAATGCCTGTCATTTTGTGTTTTTCAGCATTCATACTTAATAATGTGTTTTAGACTTCTGTGCTCTCTATTCAAAATCTCATTTCTTTACAATATATTTTCTGTTGTTGCCGCTGAAAAATGATGCAGACTTCTTGCTTTCTTGTTTAGAGAAATAATAACTATTTGAGACCGAAGACCTTTGTTACAAATTTCAGCTACCAGGATCTAAATCCTTCAAAAATAATGTTTGTAATGGAAATTCTTGTGGAACTTTACGTGACACAGTGACACTGAAGGTTTAAAAAATATTTTATAAAAGCCTCTTTTTCCTTCTTTTATTACTAGCCTTTAAAAGCAAAACTTGTTTGAAAACTCAGGATTTATTTTACTTCAGAGTCTTCAGACAATCAGGATTCATCGACAGATTCTGGCTGAGGCATTAAACCCACTTCAAATGCAAATTATGACAAAGAATCCTCCATCTAATACACAGGACTTTAAAGTAGCTCTGGTAATTGGAAAAGGGTATGGTCCAATGATACTTCTACTTGTTGTTTTTCTCTATTATAAAGAATTCCAATGTTGTCAGAATATTCCTTTTTCTAAGCTACCTTACCTGACAGCTAACCTAATTTTAGGCTACATTTAATCCTGTACTAATCTGGAGCTTTGATGACAGGTGACACCCAAGCAATTATTGAATTATAGGGTGAAATAGAGTAAGCCCAGGATAAAGTAGATGCTTAATGAGTGTGCTATAATTACATTCTACATCAATGAAATGCATTTCTAATTGATTATTCAGCATGAGAAATTTAGTACAATTAATTTCAAACTAAAATCATAGCAATAATGTAAATTTACTCATAAGCAAAAGTAAATTTTCTGAGTCAAGGAATTAGGTTAATTGTGGCAAAATTAATGCACTTTATAAATAAGGTGTGTATATGTATGATTTAAGATGTTGAAAAGGAAGAAATCTATAAGAAAATATAAACTGTAGTCGAAAGCTAAAATACAAATGAGAGGACGTTTGATTTTAGGCATAAAAATGTTTAAACATTATATATATAATATATATATATAAACATGCATACACAGGCATAACAATAGAAATTATAGGAAGTATAAATGCTACAGTCACTTCAAGTTTTATGGCAGTGAACTAGTCCAGTTTCTTTATCCATGTAGTATATTTGAGTAAGAAAAGTACTTGAGATTATGAGACCATATGCAAAGCAGTTTAAGTCCAGAAGCAGAAAATGTCATTACATAAGTTTTGTTGATGTTACTTGATCATTAATAATAATAATATAAATTTCAAATTATTGAAATCCAGTGAGGTAAATTATGTATTAGTCCAGTTCTTCTGAGCATGTATGGTGAGAACTTGAGGACACGGGGAGGGGGAAGCGTAAGCTGGGACAAAGTGAGAGAGTGGCATGGACATGTATACACTACCAAACGTAAAACAGATAGCTAGTGGGAAGCAGCCACATAGCACAGGGAGATCAAAGCTCAGTGCTTTGTGACCACCTAGAGGGGTGGGATAGCGAGGGTGGGAGGGAGGGAGACACAAGAGAGAAGAGATATGGGGATATATGTATATATATAGCTGATTCACTTTGTTATACAGCAGAAACTAACACACCATTGTAAAGCAATTATACTCCAGTAAAGATGTTAAAAAAAAAAAAAGCTTATCAGTCATGCTTGAATAATTTCTCACTCCACCCTTTAACCTAACATTAGACTTCTCTTCTACATGCACACTTTTAAGTGGTCTCATCCAATCACGTAGGTTGAAAGAATCTATATACTGATGACTCCAAGTTATATATTACTTTTTCCATGAATTCCATGCTAAAGTAATCTGACAGCATAATATTCCCACCAAAACACCGAGTTAGTATTTCAAACTATATATATTTTTAAAACCAGACTCCTGGTTTACCCTCCCAAACCTGATACTACTCATCCTGACTTCCCTGTCTCATTATTCACAAATCTATCCGCAGTCCTCTGATGCTTCCTTGAACAATGTTGACCTTCTCCTCGATACCCTGTAACTTAAAAGCTATGATAGAAAAGTCACAGTACTTAAATACTGATATAAAATTAATAATTTTATATGATTAAGGAATAAGAGGAAATAAAACAATGCTACACACAAATATTCTTATCAAAATAAGGAGAAAATATTCATGACAGTTGCTCTCCTTGTTTCTGTGACTGGTCACGGGATTGTAGCTGGTATTTATAACTACCTTCTTGTACTACTGCCCATCCTGTATTCCCTTTGCCTTCAGTAAGTTCCTTAGCTGGTCATGCTCATTTACCTTGAGGTACCTTGCTTATTTACCTTGACCATACCTTCATTTCTGAAGAGTCTTGGTCATTACTAGTCCTGCTTGGGTTGAGTTGTTGTAGTTTTCCATTGACCTTAATTACACAATGTGGTAACACTAAAAGACTCCCTGAGGAATCTTCTGTACTCCAGACATACTCTTCCTTACCTCCGTTGTGGAGTAGTAGTCCAACTTCCCCTTAGTAGTCAGGATTGATTACCCCAGCCAGTACTGTAACTCTTTTCTTTGTTCATTCAGAGATGAGGAACCCAAAGTGTCTATGAGTCTGGTAGTTTTTACATATGAGCATCACTTGTGCCCAGCACACTTGCTTACAATGAATTGATCCTTGAAATGTGAGTTGTTATTGACAAGGTTTTTTACTTGGTGCTTGGAGATGTGCTGAAGTTTTAGAGATAGGCTCTTAGCAGTGAAATATGTTATAAATGTATATATTTTTAAAAACTTAAAAAACCAAAACCCACTGCAAGTGCAAATTAAAATGTGAGCTATGACAAGAGGCAGCATTGTTTGATATAAGAAAAAACAAATCTACTTTGTCATATTCAAAGTCCTTGGAACTTGAATTCTGTCCAGGGAATTTGACCAAGCATGACTCATCAGGTAATATTTTAAGTGACCTTCATGCAACTGAGCCTCTTTTCTATTTGAACTGTGATTTTTAAAAAATAATCTGGTAATAATGCTCAGTAGACATGATGAGCAAACTGAAAATACTAACCTCTGTCCCTTTTACCCTCTCTAATCATGCAGAGAGTTTGCAGTTTAACTAAAGAAATTGACAGTGGAAACAATGTAGTTACACTGTATGACTTTTATAGTCTCCTCAATCAAATAAGAGAACCTTATGAAGACAAGAAAAAAATCTTCAACTTCTATTTGATACAAAATTGCTGACTGCTGACAGATGCTCGGTCTATCAAAATCATAATTGGTTCTGGATCATTACCAATATCCAAATAAAGCTTCATAATTACCACATTGAAAGAGGAGTTCACTTGCTGTGATGTGCATCTGTATTTGTGCAACAAAAAAATACCTAAATGCAGTGCGTGTATGGCATTTAGAGCACCATAGGAAAACTAACAAGATTCATATTCAAAACTGCTGCAGTTTACACGCAAAGACACGCACACACACACGCATTCCATTCACCAGATATAAATGCTTCTCCATAAAATTTTCATTTTAAGTGATATTTTCTAAAATTATTATTTCAAATTTTTATTTTTTGTTCTTGTATATTGAGTAAAAGTGAAAAGATGGAAAGACACCTGCAACCATGCCTCTTGTATTTAATTTTCATAGATGATCATAAGTAGAATAGATAAATGTTTTATGTGTCAGTATCTTTATTTAAATAATTCCTCCGTATATGCCTGTGTTACTCCAAAATATACAGTTAATATTTTCTCATTCATATTTCACTGGAGACATGTAGGGAAAAAATATCCCAGTGGTGAAACAGTGCAGTTACCACCTTTTTTTTTTTTTAACCACCTTTTTTTTTTTTTTTCTTCCATAGCTAGTCAGAGGTCTCTTAACAGCTCAGCCTCATTTTCTCATGTTCGAGAACATGCATTTACCACCAGAGGTGATGAAACTGGAGTGCTAGTCTGTCATTGACTAGCTGCATGGCTCAGTAGAATTCCCTCCTGTCTAAGCGTCTTTCTTCAGCTGTAAAAGGGGGTGGATACTAGGTGATTCTAAACATTAAATGGGATCATGCATATTGTTTTTAGCATAGACATGAACGCTGACTTTGTGTTAAGTATATAAAAATGTATGTTAACATTATAAGTCATTTTAGGAATTTGAGCTAGCTCTCTGTGCTTGAGACTTTCTGTAAAATAATCCCATTGTCAGAGGATGAACAACTTCTGGGGGCTCTGACCACCTGGTTTTGTGAACACCCCTAGGCAAGCAGATCAGATCTCACTTTTTAAAATCTTCTTACAGATAACCTCACTTTCTAACTTCTTACTGACTGTAATGAGAAAAGGAATTGGGAGTCCCCTGCTAGGAATGCCTTCATATAATCCAAATAAAAAAGTTTGATTTCAGCTCAAAACAAATTAGAAAAACTTTCACGTAGAGAAAGTGCTGGATGTGTGGCTACAGAACCTCTCCTGGCTTTTTTTAAGAGGGGTAGATCTGGGGAAACCTTTTTTGTGTGTGCGAGCATTGTTACTAACTTTTTAGAAACTAAAATGGAATTAGTCTCTTAAATATGAATATACTTTATTAAGATATATATCAATATATACATACATTATATGTATTATTCATAATACATAACATTATATGGATATTAAGGAATATCTATCATTTATCTACTCATGTATCCATCTGGGAGATATAGGTGATAATATCTTAAATTTAACTTTAGGAAGTTAAATGAAATCAGACTCCCTACAGCTAAAAAGGTCAAATGACTTCCCATATCACTCAGAACAAAAGTCAAAATGTATCCTGTATGATTTGCTTCTCTCCCACTAACCTGCCGTCGTCTTCTTCCTTTGCTTCCTTTGCCTTTCCACCCTGACCAATTTACTCTTCCTTGTATTCACCTGTTGCAGTCTTTCCTATGGGCTTTGCACTTGTTACTTTTGTCTAGAATGCTCTTCTCTGATATATCTGCCAGGCTCACTCCCTTACCTTCTGTAGGCTCAAATAGCACATTCTCGCTGAAGTCTTCTTTCAGATTGCAGCCCTCTCCCTCTGCATTCTGGATTCTCTTCTATCTGCTTTACCTTTCCCTGAGCGTTGATCACCACCTTAGATGCTGTATTTTACTTCTGCATATGATATAATGTTTGTTGCTGTCCGTCTCCTTCCCAGTAGAATGTAAACTTTATAAAGGCTGTGGTGATTTAGTCTGTTTTTATTCACTACTGTGTCCCCTGACATAAATTAGTTATTCAAAGAATATTTATTGAATTGATGAATAAATAAATAAAAATACAAGGCTTAGGAAGAGGGATTATTTCATTGCTAATTGTCTTTATAGGTTTGTCCACATAGTATGACTAAGAAGAGCATTGAAGTCTTTTTAATATAGCATGCCAGTTTTTTTAAAAGAATTTTTAATTGTTTTGTCAATATTCTAAGTTGAGATAAATCAATTAGATTATAATGTTTTCGGTGGTATGGCAATTTAATTACAGAATTAATTGCCTATGAATGATGGTAATTTCAGATTGTGTTGATCAGATTTCATTTTTGTTCCTATTATATTTCCACTTGCTTTTTAAGTGACTCTAGACAAGAAGTATGGGGGAGGCTGATGTGTGGATAGTTCCTTAGCTGTCCCTGAATGCCAGGAGCAATTGAAATGCAGTGAATATCCGGTCTTTCTCCCTTTGTTCAGCTTCATTTTTTTGTGAATTGAGTATGTGAGGAGGCGAAGTCTCCTTTGGGAAAACAAATGACCATAAAAACCAGGAAGAGTTTAGTTTAGTTCGATTCAACTTTGGTTGTGGAAATAGTAAAAAACAGGGAATGTCCAGGGAACTTAATGAGCACAAGTTCTGTTAGATTAACATTAATAAAAATAACATCAAAAACAGGTATTTTGTGGTGATGTTATAACCTAATTTCTGTAAGTTTAATATTTAAACACTTTTCTGGGAGTTTAAAATTTCCTTTAGATTTTTCAAAATGTCAGTGTGAAAGCTGACTGCTTACTGTCATAGATTTTAGTTCATTGGTTGATGAAGGCCTCCCAGCAATTGTAAGTGTGTCTGAATGAAGGAGCCAGGCTGCAAGCTGGCTTTTCCATGGTATAGAACTTTCATTCATTTTAAATTTATAAAAGCTCTAAAGATATTTCATCTTTTTTTAATCAGTTGATTCAACTGAATGTTGGTATTTTTAAAGGTAAAAAGCATCCTTTTATATTTTCTATTATCTAAAATTTTGTATCCATTCTAACCATCACATGAATTTACAGAATTATTTCTTGGTGACCTAGGGATTTTTTTTTGCTAGGTCTTCCACAGGGCATCGGATGCCTCTAAATTACTTGACAGCAACTTGACTAGAGCATGACTAATGTCACTTCTAGCATGCTGGCACCCTGACCCTTGCGTCTACCTACCATCTCTGTTGGCAGCTTGGGCTCATTCCTGGTGTCACTCATGGGAGACCTGACAACTCACAGATCCGTGACAGTCTTCCCATGAGTTCATCACCTGACAATTGTCTGACTGATATATTTGATCTCAAGCTTGAATTGCTTCTTGGCTTCTGGTTTGTTGACCTTCAGTAATTTCCGAGAGGTGACTGCACATCAGTCACCGTGTTTAACTCAAGTCCGAGCCATTGTTGGCCTTGGTTGCCAGTTCTCTAACTTGAAAAACGAAGAAAGAAAACACAGAAAACCAGACCTGACAGTCCCTTGATGGATGACTGCCCAGCCATCTATCAAGTGACACTCTGGGATAAAGCCATGTATTTCTGAGATCCCAAGTGGGGAAGTTGTGAAATGGCCATTCTTTTATTTCCAAGTGCACACTGGGAATATCAGAAATCAGAATGTCTCACTTCTAAAATATTTTTTCTATTGGATTCTTTCTTCATTTTAAAAAATTGAAGTATAGTTGATTTGCAGTGTTGCTGTACACCTGAAAGTAACAGAAAGTGATTGTTATACATACATATATATATATATACACACATACACACACATATATATATTCTTTTTCAGATTCTTTTCCATTATAGGTTTTTACAAGGTAATGAATATAGTTCCTATACTGTATAGTAGGTCCTTGTTTATCTATTTTATATATAGTAGTGTGACAGTATCTTCATAATTGGCTATTTGATGTGTTATTTATTTATTTTTTTTTTGTGGTACGCGGGCCTCTCACTGCTGTGGCCTCTCCCATTGTGGAGCACAGGCTCCGGATGCGCAGGCTCAGCAGCCATGGCTCACGGGCCCAGCCGCTCCGCGGCATGTGGGATCTTCCCTGACCGGGGCACGAACCCGTGTCCCCTGCATCGGCAGGCGGACTCTCAACCACTGCGCCACCAGGGAAGCCCTGATGTGTTATTTTTTAAAGATAAGGTCTGTACTGTAATCATCATCTTCTGATCATCCTTGACTCTCTGATAAATTTTTGCCATGAGTCATCTTTGTGATTCATTAACTAGATGAGTCTGGGTTTATATTACCTGAGGTTTGTTACTTTTTTGAATAATATCTGCACAAAGCTGCAAATGAATCGTCTTCCTAGAAATTACTGATCAACTCCTACAAAGAGCCAAATTTTCAAATATTAATGTTACAACAAATCTTATTGCTTAAGCCACCCCCACAAGTAAGGTATTTAATTTAGTCTGATTCACTGGTTGAAATTACTTATTAGAATTGATTATAAATATTTTGAGACAATTATAAATTGTCCCTTGAAAATGTGGCATTTTAAAATGGTTAAATTTCCTGAAGCTCTAGGTAAATATTTAAATCTAATTCGCATAAATTTGAAGTATCCAATTAAGTACAAAGAGAAAATTGGATAAATGGCTAAGTCATGTTCATGAGGGAAGATACACATCCCATAAGGCTTCAATTACAGAGCTCAAGTGTAGCATTTTTAAATAGTTTTACTTAAAATATAGCAGATGGACTATTTACATTATAAGTATACCTTGTGGAAAGTACTATGGGATACCCACCTTAGTAATTCATGACTCAGGTTAGGTTTTAATCTTTACATGCAGTCAGGAATGAAATATTCAAGTTTATATTAATAAGTTCAGAAAGATTTTTTATCTGATGTGTATTTTTAAATTTTTACTATAAATTCATAAAGATGAGCCTTTAGATCATTTTATTTTACTTCACTATTCAATATATACATTAAATATATATTTAATGAATAATAAATATTTTATTTCATTTAAAATTCTGAATGATTGATTTTGATATTTAGAAAATGAGAGGAATATTTTACTGCTGTATTTTGCATGTGTTTATGCTATGCTCCTTTGCTGTGTAAGTAGCATAAAAAGGGTAAGAGAATTCTCTGTACCTAAGATGGACATTATTTAACTAGGATAAGGCATAAACAATGGGGGATGCAAGATCAGTATCTGAGAAATTTTGTAGTAGCAGTAGTAACATCTGGGATAGATTTGGGAAGATTTGTCTCATTCAGAAGAAGAGGTCACTTTCTAAAACTTGATAACTATTCTCTGTACAGTAGCAAAATCCTGGCCCAAGATGGAATGTTCTGACCACCAGATAACTAAGAAGTTATGCAGAACCTTGCCTGCTCTTACACAAAATCAGATATCCTATGTGTAAGAAAGCAATTGTTTTTCCACCATATTAATTATGAAAATACCCAATTTCACGTATGTTCTATTAGAAAGAATGATTATTTTAGCTGTCAGTAGTTAAAAAGTCTTAAAAATTTTAAATAATTGTATGGCATTTCTTTTTAAAAGTAAATATCTAAAGGTTGCATTTGTTTTCAGAAATAGTGAAACATTTATTTTCTTCTTTTATAAGGAATTCTATACAATTTTTTTCATGGAACACTGTAGAAAGGGAGCATTTTATTCAGATGATAGAATGATATACAGTCACATTAGGTATACAAAACTTATGTTGTGAAATAAGTAAATTAAATAGGAAACATTAGCTATAACTTAAACACACTCCACTTTAGAATTCTCATGGTCCCCGTGAAGCAGGCTGGGTGATCGATAATTGCATCTTAAATTAGACTTTTGAAGTGATTAACCTCTTTAGCCTTGCTTGTTTCATGAATATATTATTTTTATAAAATCAAAACAGTCTTTTGAGAAATGTTAAAGACATGTTATTATTTTTCTATTTTGTAGAAGTGCCTAAAGAGAATTTATAAATGCATTCAGGAAAGAGCTAATAGAAATGTTCTTCAAGTTTTATCCAAAGGAGCACAGCTCACTACAGAGGCAGATGCTTTTAACAACAGGGGTAGGGAACCTGTAGTTTAAATCTAAAGGATTATAACATGGCACGTTTACTGAAGGCATCCTCTTTGATCCTCTAAGGCAGAAAGGAAATGTGAAAATTGAAAGGGCAAAGAATAAAAGCTGAACTGTGAATTTAATGATTCCCCATGTTTACATCCGAAGAGCTAAGAAAGTGTAACTTAGAAATTAACTTTTACTCTAGACCACATTTGCTCTTGGATAAATGATAAAATTTTGAATGCTAAGTTATAGCCTATTAAAGTGAGTGAATAACTTATAAAGGGAAGAAAGGGCAGTGATTTTCTTCATTATTATGATTATAAAGAAACATGGTTTTTCTTTAAGAAGATGATATCAAATCCTGTAATGTCTGTGTTTTAATAAAAATTCTTTTCTGTTTTCTTACTTACATTGAGTCTCACCATATTAAGAGGCTCTCTCACTGTAGATGGAAAAAAAAAAGCCAGTATTGATACAGATGGGGGAAAAAATTCTTTCCTCTAATATCCTCTCTCCAGCTACCAATACCTCTATTTGGTTCACAATTCTGTAGATGTGTTGGCAGTTACATTGTTATAAATACCAAGCATAAACTGAGTGAGATCAAAAAGAACTAACGCGGGGCTTCCCTGGTGGCGCAGTGGTTGAGAGTCCGCCTGCCGATGCAGGGGACACGGGTTCATGCCCCGGTACGGAAAGATCCCACATGCCGCGGAACAACTAGGCCCGTGAGCCGTGGCCGCTGAGCCTGCGCGTCCAGAGCCTGTGCTCCGCAACAGGAGAGGCCACAACAGTGAGAGGCCCACATACCGCAAAAAAAAAAAAAAAGGACTAACGCAATGGTTAAAAATTATATGTTTATGAAAAGAAATAGAGTGGGTTCACATTCATTTAAAGTTCAACATAATAGAGGAAAATAGGCAAAACCAATGGTACTTGCAGGGGTAAAACATAATAAAAGCAACTGGAAGCAGCTTGGGTGTAAGCAACATGAGGTGTGAGATGAATTGCTTAAGTTGGGTTTATCTTCCAAATAATTAATTTATTCCTTTTGAAGATATTGAATGCAAATGAGAGAATCAGGAGCTTTCTTTATTGTCATTGCTTTTCCAGTCACACCCAGAAATTCACATTTGGGAGAAGAGGCTATTTTTCAAAAATACAGCAAATCAGAAAATGTTACTGTTTTTGTCTTAAAATAAATGAATATATGTGAGCAATGATAAAATACATGAATTTCTTAAAATAGATACAAATAGATAACTAGTACTTTTTAGAAGATGATCATGAATATTTATTTACTTGAAATATTTCATAGAAGCCCTAAAATAAATGTTTAATAAATCTAAAAATATTAGCATATACATTGACAATAAAGAGAAAATACATAAGAAAGGACTTAATTATTACCAATCACTTTGGAACTAATATCCTTTAATGCTATAATTTTCTTTTTTTGCTTATTTGTTTTTTAATTTTTTTTGTATTGGGGGATAGTTGTTTTACAGTGTTGTGTTAGTTTCTACTGTACAGTGAAGTGAAGCAGAGTTCCCTGTGTTATACAGCAGGTTCTCATTATTTATCTGTTTTATACATATTAGTGTATATGTGTAAATACCGATCTCCCAATTCATCCCACCTCCCCTTTCCCCCATTGGTGTCCATACATTTGGTCTCTACATCTGTGTCTCTATTTCTGCCTTGCAAACCAGTTCATCTGTACCATTTTTCTAGATTCCACAAATATGTATTAATATATGATATTTGTTTTTCTCTTTCTGACTTACTTCACTCTGTATGAGTCTCTAGGTCCATCCATGTCTCTGCAAATGACACAATTTTGTTCCTTTTTATGGCTGAGTAATATTCCATTGTATATATGTACCACATCTTCTTTATCCATTCCTCTGTTGTTGGACATTTAGCTTGCTTCCATGCCCTGGCATGGAAGTACTGCAATGAACATTGGGGTGCATGTATATTTTGAATTATGGTTTTCTCTGGGTATATGCCCAGAAGTGGGATTGCTGGGTCATATTGTAGTTCTATTTTTAGTTTTTTTTTTTTTTTTTTTTTTTTTTTGTGGTATGTGGGCCTCTCACTGTTGTGGCCTCTCCCGTTGCGGAGCACAGGCTCCGGACGCGCAGGCTCAACGGCCATGGCTCACGGGCCCAGCCGCTCCGCGGCATGTGGGATCTTCCCAGACCAGGGCACGAACCCGTGTCCCCTGCATCGGCAGGCGGACTCTGAACCACTGCACCACCAGGGAAGCCCCCTATTTTTAGTTTTTTAAGGAACCTCCACACCCTCGCCAGCATTTACTGTTTGTAGATTTTTTGATGATGGCCATTCTGACTGCTGTGAGATGATACCTCACTGTAGTTTTGATTTGTATTTTTCTAATAATTAGTGATGTTGAGCATCTTTTCATGTGTTATTTGGCCATCTGTATGTCTTCTTTGGAGAAATGTCCAGTTAGGTCTTCTGCCCATTTTTTTTTTTTGATTGGGTTGTTTGTTTTTTTGTTATTGAGCTGCATGTGCTGTTTTGTATATTTTGGAGATTAATCCTTTGTTAGTTGCTTCGTTTGCAAATATTTTCTCCCATTCTGAGGGTTGTCTTTTCATCTTGTTTATGGTTTCCTTTGCTGTGCAGAAGCTTTTAAGTTTAATTAGGTCCTATTTGTTTATTTTTGTTTTTATTTTCATTACTCTAGGAGGTGGGTCAAAAAAGATCTTGCTGCCATTTATGTCAAAGAGTGTTCTTCCTATGTTTTTCTCTAAGAATTTTATAGTGTCTGGTCTTACATTTAGGTCTTTAATCCATTTGAGTTTATTTTTGTGTATGGTGTTAGGGAGTGTTCTAATTTCATTCATTTACATGTAGCTGTCTAGTTGTCCCAGCACCACTTATTGAAGAGACTGTCTTTTCTCCATTGTATATTCTTGCCTCCTTTGTCATAGATTAGGTGACCATAGGTGCATGGGTTTATCTCTGGGCTCTCTGTCCTGTTCTGTTGATCTATATTTCTGTTTTTGTGCCAGTACCATATTATTTATTTTATACATAGTAGCTTGTACCTCTTAATCTCTTACCACTAACTTGCCCCTACCCTCATCTCTCTTCCCACTGGTAACCACTAGTTTATTCACTACATCTGTGAGTCTGCTACTGTTTTGTTATATTTATTCATTTGTTTTATTTTTTAGATTCCACATATAAGTGATAGCGTACAGTATTTGTCAGTCTCTGTCTGACATTTCACTAAGTATAAAACCCTTCAGTTCCATCCATGTTGTTGTAGATAGCAAGATTTCTTATTTTTATGGCTGAGTAATATTCCATTTTATGTATATACCACATCTTCTTTATCCATTCATCTATTGATGGACACTTAGGTTGCTTCCCTATCATGGCTATGGTAAATAGGGCAGCTATGAACATCAGGGTGCATATATCTTTTCAAACTAGAGTTTTTATTTTCTTTTGATAAGTACTCAGGAGTGGAATTGCTGGGTCATATGGTATTTCTATTTTTCATTTTTTGAGGAACCTTCATACTGTTTTCTGTAAGGCTGTACATTTTCATTCCCACCAACAGTGTAGTAGGGTTTCCTTTTCTCCACATCGTCACCAACGTTCGTTATTTGTTGTCTTTTTGACCATAGCCATTCTGACAGGTGTGAAGTGTTATTTCCTTGTGATTTTGATTTGCATTTCCCTGATGGTTAGTGATGTTGAGCATCTTTTCACGTGCCTGTTGGCCATCTGTGTGTCTTCTTTGGAAAACTGTCTCTTCAGGACTTATGCCCATTTTTATTTTTTAATTTTTTATTTTATTTTATTTATTTATTTATTTATTTTTTGCAGTACACTGGCCTCTCACTGTTGTGGCCTCTCCCGTTGCGGAGCACAGGCTCTGGACGCGCAGGCTCAGCTGCCATGGCTCACGGGCCCAGCTGCTCCGTGGCATGTGGGATCTTCCCAGACCGGGGCACGAACCCGTGTCCCCTGCATCGGCAGGTGGACTCTCAACCACTGCGCCACCAGGGAAGCCCCCCCATTTTTTTAAATCAGGTTTTTTTGTTTGTTTGTTTTTGATACTGAATTGTATGAGCTGTTTATATATATTGGATATTAACCCCTTATCAGACATATCATTTGCAATTACTGTCTCCTGTTCAGGAGATTGGCCTTTCATTTTGTTGATGGTTTCCCTTGCCATTCAAAAGCTTTTCAGTTTAATTAAGTTCTATTTGTTTATTTTGGTTTTTGTTTCCTTTCCCTGAGAAGACTGAGACAAAAAAATGTTGCTACAACTTATTGTCAAAGCGTGTTCTGTGTTTTCTTTTAGAAGATTTATGGTTTCCAGTCTTAAGTTTAGTTCTTTAATCCATTTTTAGTTTATTATTGTATATGGTGTGAGAAAATTTTCTAATTTCATTCTTTTACATGTAGCCGTCCAGTTTTCCCAGCACCATTTATTGAAGAGACTGCCTTTTCCCCATTGTATATTTTTGCCTCTTTTGTCATAGATTAACTGACCATATATACCTGGGTTTATTTCTGGGCTCTCTCTTCTGTTTCATTGATCTATGTGCCTGTTTTTGTGAAAGCACCATTCTTTTTTGATCACTAGCTTTGTTATATAGTCTGAAGTCTGGGATTGTGATACCTCCCGCTTTGTTCTTTTTTCTCAAGATGGCTTTGGCTATTCAGGGTCTTTTGTTCTTCCATATAAATTTTTGGATTATATGTTCTAATTCTGTGAAAAAATGGCAAGGATATTTGGATGGGGATTGCATTAAATCTGTAGATTGCTTTGGGTAGTATGGACATTTTGACAATATTAATTCTTCCAGTCCATGGACACAGGATATCTTTCCATTTCTTTGTATCATTTTCAGATTGCTTCATCAAAGTTTTATAGTTTTCACAGTGTAGATTTTTCACTTCTTTGATTAAGTTTATTGCTAAGTATTTTATTATTTTGATATGATCGTTAATGGGATTGTTTTCTTAATTTCTCTTTATGATAATATATTATTAGTGTGTAGAAAAGCAACAGATTTGTATATATTAATCTTGTATCCTGCAGCTTTACTGAATTCATTTATTGGTCCTAATAGTTTGTTGGTGAAGATGTTAGGCTCTTCTAGATATAGTATCATGTCGTTGGCAAATAGTGACAGTTTTACTTCTTCTCTTCCAATTTAGATGCCTTCTAATTTCTTTTTCTTGTCTGTGTGTAAGACTTCCAATACTTTGTTAACTAGAAGTTGTGAGAGTGAGCATCCTTATCTTGCTCCTGATTTTAGAGGAAAAGTTTTCAGCTTTTCATCATTGTGTATTATGTTGGCTGTGGGTTTGACATAAATAGCCTTTATCATGTTGAGATATGTTCACTCTGTAACCACTTTAATGAGAGTTTTTATCATGAATCATTGTTGAATTTTATCAAAAGTTTTCTCTACATCTGTTGAGATGATCATGTGATTTTTATCCTTTCTTTTCTTAATGTGTTATATCACATTGATTTATTTATGGATATTAAACCATCATTGCATCCTCGGAATAAATCCAACTTGATCATGGAGTATTATCGTTTTTATGTATTTTTGAATTTGATGTGCTAATATTATGTTTAGGATTTTTACATCTATATTCAACAGAGATATTGGCCTGTAATTTTCATTTTTTTGTTGTGTCTTTGCCTGTTTTTTTATTCAGAGTAATGTTGGCCTCATAGAATGAGTTTGGGAGTGTTCCCTTGCTTTAATTTTTTGGAATATTTTGAGAAGGATAGGTGTTAGCTCTTCTTTATATGTTTGGTAGAATTCCCCTGTGAAGCTGTCCAGTTCAGGACTTTTGGTTACTGGGAGTTTTTCTGGTTTTTTGTTTTACAATTTCAATTTCACTACTAGTAATCTGTTCTGACTTTCTATTTCTTCCTGATTCAGTCTTGGAAGATTGTATGTTTTTAGAAATTTATCCATTTCTTCTAGATTATCTAATTTGCTGGCATATAACTTCTAATATTCTCTTATGACATTTTGTATCTCTGTGATATCAATTGTTATTTCTCCTCTTTTATTTCTTATCTGGTGTATTTGGGTTCACCTCTCTTTTTTTTCTTGATGAGCCTCACTAAAGGCTTATCAATTTTGTTTATCTTTTCAAAAACCCTTCTCTTGGTTTCATTGGTCTTTTCTATTTTTTGGTCTCTATTTCACTTATTTTCTCTCTCATTTTTATTATCTCCTTCCTTCTGCTGACTTTAGGCTTGGTTTGTTCTACTTTTTCTAATTCCTTTAGATGGTAGGTTAGGTTGTTTATTTAAGATTTTTCTTGTTTCTTAAGGTACACCTATAAACCTCCCTCTTAGAACTGCTTTTTTTGGGTCCCATAGATTTTGAAAAATTGTGTTTTTATTTTCATTTGTCTAAGGTAGTTTCTGATTTCTTCCTTGATTTCTTCATTGACCTTTTGGTTTTTCATTCATATGTTGTTTAGTTTCCACGTGTTTTTGAAAACCAAATTATTCTTATACAGTTAATTTTGATGCAATGTTTCTTTAGTTTAATTCTTATTAGTATCTCAAATATACATGTTTCATGTACATAGCACTTTTAAGAAAAGATTTTAAAAAGTTTTATTCAGAGTATGGAATTCAGGAAATATATTTTAACAACCCATTCATTATACATTTGCATGTGAAAAGGTTTTTAAAAAAAAACGACTAATGGAAGAAAATTGAGATGCGAAACCCTTTTTAAAGTAAAGTGGATTTTTGACAGAAATGATTATCAGACACACTGGACCTCATATATCTCAGAGTAGCAGGACAGGTGTGAGGGAAAGGGACAGAGGAAATGATAATAGTTCAATATGAACAAAAATGCAAGACAAAATAAGCACTGATGGAAGTGTTATCACATTCATCACATCACATCAGTCTACAAAATTGAATATAAAGCTGACCTCTGGCAAAGAAAGGGGGGAAGTTTTCTTGCTTGACCCTCAAGGACAGTGGCCAACTGAGAAGATTATTCAGCAAGCAAGCTACATTATTTTTAGTAAGATGAATGATGATGATACCTGAGACACACACACACACACACACACACACACACACACAATGAGCTTATACTGATTAGATTCTTTCAAGGTTTCTAAGTTTTATGTTTCAAAATCTCTATGCTTTTCATCATATTATTTCTTCAAATAGGGACAGAGCATCATTGTATCGGCTCCAAAAGCATCCACTGTGCTTTGTTTGTGTAATGAAATATGTCCCTGTGTCCTTGTCTTTTCCACAGGGCTTAAATGTAGAAACTAGTTTATTCATAATCCTTGTTGTAGCACCTTCATAGTTATAGGAAGTGAAAAAAGTCATAAGTGGTAATAAGATGTTTATTTCTAGTCTTTGTTATTAATGCATAGTGGTATGTTCTATCACAGTCTGTGAATTTAGCCAGTAATTCCAGAATTTCTTAAAGTTACCATTGTGTTATATTAGCTGATCTTTTTAAAATAAATATTTTATTATTGCTTTAGAAACAGCTCTGCACAATCTTTGATGAGTATTTATTATCACAGATGTATTATTATATTTATATTTGAGAACTGGACCCATCAAGTTATAAGAGAGGTGTGTTAAAATGTGCTCATTATCAATGAGATTCTAACACTTTCTTCTTAAACCTCTAACAATCTGCATTTTATCTGCTATAGTACTACTTTATACTTGATTTTATCATTATTTTGTTTATACTCAAAGTGAAAATACAGCAGCTTCTTTGGCTAAGTTAATATCTTGCTCTACCTTTCATTTAGTATCTGTTATGAAGCATCTTTGGGTTTGCATTTAACTGTTACAGTCATCCCAACCCCAACTCCATTGCCACTTTTAAATATTCTGAACTGATTTGTTCTACATCTGTCTCTATATACAGTCTGTTTGTGGATATTAATTTTTGACTTGATGTGGTGATGTTAATTTGATATACAAAGAGTGTATCGAGTTTAACGTAAAAGTCTCAGATTTATTGAAAATAGCATTCCTGCCCCAAGCCATAGAAGTGGCATTGCAGCAGTCATTTTATTGTAAATGAGTGATCATATATATATATATATATTAGATTTTCTCCATTCTTTTACACATGCACATTTATTCCTACACTGAATATCATACTGCTTTAATCACTGAAGCTTTACAAAAAGTCTTCGTATCTAGCATCTTAAGTCTTTAGCTTTCCTTCAAATTATTTTGGCTTTTCTTAACCATTTTCATTTTTATATAAATTCTAGCCAATTTTGAAAAATATGCTATGATTTTGATAGGATTTTCTTCAAATCAGTAGATCACTTGAGGAAGCTTTGTCAAATAGAATTTTCAGTCCAGGAACATAGTATATTCATCTTTTATTTCTATCTTTAAATTTTTTTAATGGTGTTTTATAGTTTTCCATGTAAATAGCATCGTATTAGATCTGTGTAAAGATATTTACATCTCTTGTCAGATTAGTTACAGTTCTGATGCCACAGTCAATAGTTTAATTCATTTTCTAGAAATTTGGTACTAATTTATGGAAATACAATTAATTTTGCATACTAATTTTTATTCTAATGATTGGTAAATTTATTTTAAATTCTTATACATTATCTGTAATTTCCTTTGGAAATTTTCAATAAATATGGAAACTTTAATTTATTCAATTTCAATACTTAAATTTTACTTCATTTGCTGGCCTAACTGCACTAACTGTACTGTCACAGACTTTCAGACCATTGTTGAATAGAAATGGTGGTAGTGAACATGTTTGTCTCATTGTTCTCAGAGGGAAAGTTTGCTGTTTTAAATGATTGATGGTATTTTGCTGAACTGTCTTATAATTTATCAGATTGAAAACATTCCATTTTACTCCTAGTATTCTGGGAGATTTAATTGTAAATAAAAGATGAGTTTTGCCAGATGTTACTTTCACGTCTATAGATAGAATTGCAAAAAATTTCTCCATTATTCTGTAAGTGTGTTGAAATGTGTTGATTTTTAAGCATTAAGTTAAAAATGAATATCTGGAATAACCAAACTTAGTCTTGAGATATTATCCTTTTTATGTCTTAATTTAATTTACTAATATTTTCTTTAGTCATTTGTGCATCTTTATTCAAGTGAAAGGCCAAGGTATAATTTTCCTTTTTTGTGATGTTTTTGTCAAGTTTTAGTTATGATTATGCTTACCTCATAAAGAAAGTGGTGAGATCCTTTCTATTTTATTTATTTGTTTTCTAGGGCATTTGCATAAGGCTGGTGTTATTTTTTTCTTAAATGTTTGTCAGTGTGGCTGGTTAAACCATCTGTGTTTGGACTTTTTATGGAGACATTTCAAATTACTGGCTAGAGTTCTGAAATATAGGACTACTCCTGTTTTCCATTTTTACTTCTGTCAGTTTTAGTATGTTGGCCTTATTCTGCAGTTCAGAGTTTTGCTGAACAAATCCTGGTGACCTTGGAACTCCAGAACACTAGCCTATGGCCCCTAGTCCCAACAAAATTTCATATGCTCATACTGCCATTTGCCTTTTATGAGGGAATTTAAAAGACGATTTACATGTTTTATGTGTGTGTTAAAAACAACAAAAGGCAATTTACCTAAAGGAAAAGTCAGAAAGGATAATATAGAAAACTCACCATAGTAAGTTTTACTTTTCTCTGTGCTGTCACTAAAGTCAGCTTGCCTTGATTATATGGTGTTATATTTAAACAGTTGTTTTTGTGTTCTTTATCCAGTTTTGGTAGTTACTTTAAGTAGGAGATTAGGAAGGTAAAAGTTACTCAAACAAGGCTGGAATTTAAAGTTCCCAAATTGGTTTTAATGTATTGTTCTTCTGATGAAGGCTTCTATTCCTGTTATTTTCTATTCTTATAACTCATAAATATTTATGGCTATCAACATGATAAATCTTCTTTGCAAAAGCAATTAAATGTATTGCTTATTTTTAAAACTTTTATCCAAGATCTCCTTTTTCAGAGTCCAAGAAGTAGAAACAATAAATTAAACACTTTCAGTCTGCTCTTAGTTTAGAATCCTGCCAACATCAACAAATGGCTTCAGAACTAGCTCTATCAATATATACACACCCCATTAAAATTCTCTCCTTCTCACCCATATTTTTCAACATGTCTGAGAACTCTACGCACTATGAATTTTTATGAACAGGGGAGACAGCACTAGTTACTGAGTTTAGTGTATAAAAGAATGGAACATAGAATACTATCAACAATTGACATCTCCCTGATGCCAAATCACTACTCACGTATTGTGGTTCCATGACCTGTGACTTATTCTTCAAAATGTATGTGTCTAGTGATATCTGGGATATTAATAGATCTTTTGAATCATGACTTTTCAGTGTTTGGGGGATATTTTTTCTTACTATTTGGATGATTCTTTTTTTTTTTTCTTTTTTTGGCTGCGCTGCACAGCATGTGGGAATCTTAGTTCCCTGACCAGGGATCAAACCAGTGCCCCCTGCAGTGGAAGCACAAAGTCTTAACCACTGGACCACCAGGGAAGTCCCTGGATAACTTTTTTAAGTGATGGATAATTTGAAGGTCAATTTGGACTGAAAGCATCATTAATGCAGGCAAAGTAAAAACTGTAGTAACCTTCCCTCTCCTCTTGACATTCATATCCTTATAATGTGCACTAGCCATTACTCTCCTAACTCTTGACTGCTAGAAGGCAATATGCTCATGACTGGGCAATCACCTCCAAGTCTTGTATATTCAATGCATGAAATTTTCTCTAATGCATTGAAAGTTAATGTTATGGATAGAAACATTTCTCTGGACAGAGCTTTATGGCCAAGTGCTAAGTTATGTCTGCTTTATGAAATATTTGAAAACAAATGGTACATGTACTTATCCTTGAAATCTAAGTTTAAAATGCCATCATACCTCCTCACTGAGCATTTTCCTCACACTATCTCTAACAGAGACTACATTAATCTCTCTCATTTTCAATGCACCATAGCAGAACACATTTATTGTAGACAGTGGTTAATATGTAGTTTCTTTTATTGGAAAAGTTGTTAATGCATAGTTTCTTCTATTGGAAAAATAACCATTTTTATTCATCCTTATACTCAATAATGTTAGAAAAAGTAGAGCCCCAGAGTCAAAACAGAGGGAATCAATGAATGCAAGTTCTAGTCATAAAGTTATTAATTTACTCATGAAATATCTTTTCTACTATTTTAAAAAGGTATATGTACTTTCCTCAAAATAACTGACCGAAACATTTGACTATAAAACTCTCTGAATACATAACTTCTAGCTAACAATATCGTGAGGTAATTCTCTATGGTAAATGAAGTTTTTAATATAAAATTTAGATTCTCAACAGTAATCCCATTCAGTATGGAATGTAAGTTTAGATATTTCCAAGAATGTTACTGGACAACTGAACTCAAATAGAATCAGCATAACTGGAAAGTGCAAATCACATCAAAAGCATTAATCAGAATATTAAAAAAATTCACAGACAACATTGCAAAGAAACCTGAAATTACTTAATTAGATTTATAGAAGGGGATAATTACAAGGAGATGATCATTGGCCGGTTAAAAATAGTTCAGAGATAACATATTTAAAAACCAGATGAGTTTGTTTTGAAACATGTGTAATTGAGCACAATTGAATAAGCAAGTAGTCCCATTTGCTGAATCAGAATTTTTATTAGAATAGAAATCTTCAGTTATTTTTCCAATCTTCAGTTTTACTTTTACTAGTGATCTAAGAAAAAAATAGCTCTTTGGAGTATTATAGAAAGGACAATATAATCAATATAAATGCATATAAAAATAAAAATTAATATTTTTTCAGAGTCATTTCTAAATATTTATTTGGGATTCATACATGTTATGGGCATTTAATGAAACCTGTATTACAAATCTTTGGGATTTAAGCATTTTTACATAAATGACAAGATTTGTATTAAAGAATACCGTGCTATCTCTCCTTCTATAGACGTTTTTATTTGCTAATTATTTTGTTCAAATAATGAAATGATTTGGAGTCCACCAGGCTTCATTACAACATTTAAATTAACATATTTGCTTTCATCAGCAATATCATTTATATATTTTACTTGGCTGTTTCATTTGAAACTTGACTGATGAAAAGGCAGTCATTTGGTCAGTCAACAAAGCATTTATTAATTACCTATCATATGCCAGGCATTGTTCCCAGAACTGAGACCACCAAGTGGAAAGATAAAGACCCTTGACCTTAAATAACTTACATTTGGATGAGAAGGATAGGCATTATTTGATGTAGTAATTATCTTAATTCTTTATTTTTCTTCCTATGTCTAGAATACTGAGTATACCTAAAATTTGCAATGATGAAGAAAATTAAAAGTTGAAATAATAAAATGTATATCACTACATTTGATTACTATGTGGCTATATCTCCTTTTGATTTTTAAACATGATTCATTTATTTATTAAGATAAATGTAAAAATAAAACACTTAGGTAAAATAATAAACTCATAAAAATAGAGATATCCGTAATCTCTATAATAAATCTCTACTGTTTGGATGGATATATTTATATTCCAGTCTTAGTTTATTTATTAACTGCAATTTTATATGTTTCTGAGTTTTAGAGAATTTTTCCTTGAAGCTTTGCCAAAAAATTTATATGTGAACAGTAAAGTCATTGGAATGCTGAATAAATAATTCATTTTTCTCATCAGAGAATTATAAACTTGATAAAGTAATTTGTAATTATAGTTTTAAATCAAATAGCTCAATCATGTTCGAGACAAAACACATCCCTTTGCAAATATTATGAAGTGAAAGTAAGGTGTGTTATGATGATTTTTAGCAAAGTGCATAAATAATGACTGAATTACAGACTAAATTTTGCAAATTGGTTCTGTTCTGTTTATAGGAATTACTTAGAATACACATTTTAGTCTTTGTGTTACAATATATTTTAGCTTCACCAATCATTTTTATTTGCACACATCTCATATTTTTTATGGAAATTCTACTTTATTAAAATGATACCTGCTTGAAATTCCCATGAATGACTGCAAATATCTAATAAAACTTACTCCTTTATATCTTCATGCTTGAACTCTTGAAATGCCTAAGTATATAAACTGATTCTCATTTTTAAAGGGAGAATTCAGTCCCTCAAAGCATCATTACAAAATGAACTACCCATGCGATGGGACATTTAAAGATTCTGGTAGATATTTCTGAAACAGAAATTCAAGTACTTTAACTCATCAAATGCTTCTCAAAATTAAGTTTTCCAAAAAACATAGGCATTTCTCCCCTCCCCCATACATGAAATATATTTGTTCATCTAAAAAATTATCAAAAGCAAACGTATTTCCAAACTGTTCCTTGGGCAAACGTTGTTTATCCAACACTAGTTATCATTTAGCCAATCCACCCATTTACTCAGCAGCATACAATGAGTAACTCAGTTCTGCCAGTAATTCTTGTGTCATCATAGCAGACACACACTTGATAAATGGTGTTGACCATTGTTGACGAAAGAAAGTGCTCTGCCTTCATGTAGCTCCCAACGTATTGAAGTGCCATTAAAAATTTACAACCATGAAATAAGTACTATAGCAATGATTTGTTAAATACAAAAGAAGCAAATAGAAAAGGCAAATATCTTTGCCTAGAAAGGAGAGAAATGAAGACGAACAATAATGGTATAGTAATACATCAATTAGAGAGTGGAAGGGGAGGGCATTCCAGACAAAGATAAGAACCTGTTCAACAACACTGACATTTCAAAGAAACAGGCCATTCATGAAGTGAAAACTATTTGTGGGATGACAGTTCATATCCATACCAGTTGTAATGCAAAGTGAATGCTAACAATTTAGCACAAATTGGACAATTCTACTGTAAAATGAATGCATGTTGCATTTTAGTAATAGTATTGGATGAGTAGAAATCAGAAAGGTTTTACCTCTAAATGAAAGTTTGAGGTGTTTCGTTGGTTTATTGATCAGATATTTTCCAAAATTAACAATAAATTTCTGTTTAAAGCCATATATTTTGCAGCATATACATGATTGACCCTTTTTCCATAAGATATTTTGATAAAATCTATTGAAAACTTTTAGCATTTGTAAGATTCGTTTACTTACCTTTTAAAAGATACTGAATCTTTTACTCTTCCTCCTCCTTAAAAAGACAACACAAAGAGGAATGAAAGTGCAAAAGGTACAAAGTTAGGAATTGGGACATACTAGAACTGGGAACATAAGACATACCAGAAAGGAGCTTTATGTATTTGCAACTATTTCTAGCAGTTTTGGAAAGCTGATGAATTAAATGTTAATTTTAAAATATTTAAAACTATTTTACACATGGGAAACTACATACTACTACTGTTATCTTTTATTTTTTAATATTACCATATATGGACTGTTTCTATGTCATTGGTCCTGTGGGCCACTCATGAATAAAATCAATAAATTCAATTTATTTTAATTCTCTGCTCTTCTAGATATTCACCAAACTCAGCAGTAATTTGAGTGGTAACACAAGAATTTACATAAAGAATTGTAATCTCCCAGGATTCATCAAACGATGAATATATTGCTTCTTTTTTATCTATTTGAATAACAGGAAGTTTAATCATTTCCAAAGATTTCCATGTTCAAATACTGCTGAAAAATCGCCAAAAGTTGATTAAAGGGTTTGATTTATTCACTTACTTAACTATCTGTTTGTTTGAAGATCCCTTGTGGTGTGAAAGGATTTTTTTTTTTTTTTTTGGTGTATAACCTTAGCCACTTCCCAGAGGTGTGAAGTTCCCTTGTGATCTCTCTGTTCCACCACCAGTTCCATAAGACCCAGACCATTTCTGCTTTATCCACTACTGTCCAGGGAGAGCCTAGTATTCTTATAGCATTTAGTTTCTTCAGAGAAAGTAGTCTTAGTAGAGTTCTTTGAGCCTATGGTAACACATTCCTATTCTTTTTACCACAGCTCTCTTGCCAGACAATGCTTTACTGTCTATGGCAATACATTTTCCTGATTGATATAGCTTTATGTTGTCTTAAAACCCAGTAGTGTTAATACTTCGTCTTTGCTTTGCTTTGCTTTTTCAGGTTGTTTAGGCTATTTTAATTTCTTTGAATTTCCATGTGACCTTTAGAATCAGTTTGTCAGTTTATGTGTGCACACACACGCGATGTCTGCTGAGCTTTAGGATTGCATTGAATCTGTCGATTTATTTGAGGACAACTGATAACTCAATAATAATGAGTTTTGACATTACTCATTAACAGGGCTTATCTCTCCATTCATTTGGGTTTTATTCCTGTCTTTTTAGGTATGTTTTGTACTTTTCAATATGCAAGTCTTTCACCTTATATGTTGCATTTCCCTGAAATACTTAATTCTATACAGTTGCATATGTTATTTTTTTCCAATTGTGCATTACTAGTGCCTAGAAATACAGATTATATTTATGTATTGATCTTTTGTCCTGTATCCTTGCTAAATTTACTCATATCTAGTAGCTATTTTGTAGACTCTACTGGATTTTATACATGGTTGATCATATTGTCTGCAAATAAAGAAAACTTTACACACGATAATTTTTATCTCTAGAAGTATGATTCGGGTCTTTTTCATATCTTTCATGTCACTACTTGACTTTTTGAACATACAGAATAATAATTACAATAACAGTTTTAATATCCTTATCCGCTAATTCTAACATTTATGTCAGTCCTGAGTCAGTTTACAATGAGAGGGATTTTCTCTTTCTTATAGGTGATGTTTTCCTGCTTCTTTGCATGCCTAATAATTTTTTATAGTATAGCAGACATTGTGAATCTTGCCTCTGTGGGCCCTTGATATTTTTGTCTTCCTGTAAATACTCTTCAGCTTTGCTTTGAGATGAAGTTATGTGAAACAATTTGATCCTGTCAGGTATTTCTTCTAAGATATGTTAGGTGAGACTGGAGCACTCTCAGTCTGGAGATAATATTCTTCACTGCTTAAGCCATACCCTTCTGGTACTCTACCCAATGCCCCATGAACTTGAGGTTTTCCAGTCTGGCTGATAGGAACAGGCTCTACTCCTGGCCCTAGGGGAGTACCATGTACTGCAACCTTTAATCCTTTCAGAAAGTTCTTTCCTTGATCTCTGTTTCTTCACAAGCATATGTTCTGATTATTACTCAGCTAAATAATTAAGGGAAACCCTCTCGTATCTCCAAAGTTTTTTCTCTGTGCAACTCTCTCCTCTTTGATACTCTGTCCTGTGAATTGTAATTGCCTTGGGTTCCCCATTCTCTCCATTCCGTATGGTGTCCACTGCCTGGGTGGACCATCTCTGAGCCATGGCCTGCACATTCTCTCAACACAGTAAGCTTCAACGGACTTTGGCATCCCATTAGTTTCCCTTCTCTCAAGGATCACTGTCCTTTGTTGCCAGATAGCAAGTGTTCTGAAAGTTGTTATTTTATATTTTGTTCATTTTTTGTTTGTTTCAGGCAGAAGAACAAACCCGGTTCCTTTTCTTAAAGTTTTTTAAAATTTTTATTATTATTATTTTATTTATTTATGTATTTATTTATTTTTTTGCGGTACGCGGGCTTCTCACTGTTGTGGCCTCTCCCACTGAGGAGCACAGGCTCCGGACGCGCAGGCTCAGCGGCCATGGCTCACGGGCCCAGCCGCTCCGCGGCATGTGGGATCTTCCCAGACCTGGGCACGAACCCGTGTCCCCTGCATTGGCAGGCGGACTCTCAACCACTGCGCCACCAGGGAAGCGCAAATTTTTATTATTTTTAATTGAAGTGTAGTTGACTTACAATATTAGTTTCATGTGTACAACATACTTATTTGGTATTTTTATAGATTATATTCCATATAAAGTATCGTAAAACATTGGTTATATCCCCTGTGCTGTACATTACATACTTGTAACTTATTTATTTTATACCCAGTAGTTTGTATCTCTTAAACCCCTTCACCTGTCCTGCCCCTCCCCTCAGCCCTCTCCCCTCTGATAATCCAGTTCCTTTTGCTTTATCAAGCTAGAAATGGAGCTAACCTTTTTAACTATTTTAAGACTACATGTCTTACAATTGATATTTACACTTAAAGTAGTTTTTTCATTATATAATAAAACCCTTGTATTTATTACAAAGTCTTGCATCTAGAATTAAAGAAAAAGAAATAAATCGTATTGGAGCCAAGTTTTCTATGCTAAAACTCTGTTTTGTTTATTTAAAAGAAAAAGATCTACATACAAATGCTAAAGTAATTGATTTTTCTCTAAATTTAGCAGCACGGCACATATCCTGACACAGATGGGCAAGTTTCATGTGGATATTGACCTCAGATACCCTAGGAAACAACCAAACGTCTCCTTTTAAAAGGGTACATTTAAATCTATTTAATCACTTTAAAGTATACTATAATAATTGCCAGGATTGTCCATAAATCATGAAAGAGACAGCTGTAACTTAAACAAATGCAGTAATAATTTAACTTCCCCTGTAATTTAGCAGTGTTTTATTGAACTGTGCAGTAGTCTCCGATAAAGAATCTTATTTCATCCTTCTTCATGTCTTCCAATAACACAGAGATTTTGCTGCTATATACTTTCTTTTGTGTCAGTATGGGTTTCCTATATTTGTGCAAAGTTATCCAAAAGAGAAAATTAAACTATAGTGTTAGAAGATAGAAGAGAGGGAGGAGTGGGAATGTGGAATTGGAAGGGGGGTGCCTCCTGGGCTGCTTTTCATGCTCTAGCTCTCATTCTTGGTGGTGGTTACATTGATAGGTTGTATTTGTGCTAATTTATTGAACCCTCTATGACTTAAATACAATTTGGTTAAATTGACTCAATAGAAATGCGTTAATTTATTGAGGTCACAGTCTTGCTATTTTCTATATATTGTGTTTTCTGTAAGTCTATAGGTATATACTACATTTAAACCTATAGCTACATGTTCATTACGACTCTACATACCATAAAGGAAATAATTTGGCTCCTACTCTCATAAGTTTCCATTGATTGGCAAATATTTTTAATTTGCAGTATCTTTAGAATGAGTGAGTTTAACATATGAAATTATCTTCCTTAAAAGTATACTTTTTTTACTTTTCCTAATAAGCCCATCAAATGACGTTTATATTTTGTATTGATTTATAAATCAATTTGCATATTAAAGGTATTAACACCTGTCAAGTATGAATCTAATATTTTTGCAGTTTGTTGTTAGCATCTTGTATTTGTGATGTTTAAATATTCAGAAGTTTCATTTTTACGTTAGAATATTAATTTTTATTTACAAATTTTCCATTCACTTTAAACTTTCAAATGATGTTACCATTCAAAAATGTTACAATATTTGAATCTATTTATTTTAATGGGTGATTATGCCTATGAAATTTGTTTTGAGATAATCAACTAATTGCCTCAGAATAATATATTGAATAATTTAAGAAATAGGGCATCAAGAGTGATGCAGCGCACGAAATTTATCTTAGGGATTTGACCTCAGGTAGTTGTGGGAACTGGTTATTAAGTATATGTATGGCTCTTGCTTCTGCATTTGGTGCCAGGCCTAAAATCAGCAAAGCAGGAAGTTCAGAAGGGAAGAGAGATATAAAATAGGGGAGACTAAAGACAGACTGGAACCCACAATGATGAACTGGAGCCCACTTGAATGTCTCACTACATCCAAACCTCCAACTTTGATGAGGTTTGAGATTTGCAGGAGAAGTTGGCATCTTGTGTCATAGAGTTAACATATACTTAGCTATGAAACCAGGGCAACTAGAACAAAGCATCTGGCAGGCGCTAAATAAGCTATAGGCCCATTTGCTGCTCCAGGAGCTGACGTTCTTGTCCAAGATTAAGAGAAGGTGAAAGAGAAGATCTGGCTGATGCTCAGTGAGCTGTGGGTCTGGATGCTGCCCCACTTCAAAACAGTGAGCACATCAGCACATGCATGCACAGTGTATATGAACAGCAACAGCACCCAATGCCTTGCACCACTGTTCTGAATGTAAACGAAAACAGGTGCTTTTAAAATTTACCTTCTAAATCTCATTGCATGCAAAATGTCTCTTGTGACCCACTCTAACCCAGAACACTGCAGGGAAGGGACTTATGGGTAGTGTAGTTCTGTACTCTAAAAGAAATGCTTGAGTGATATTCTTTTTTGCAACCCATAACTGGATGATCATCATAACTTAACTTTAAGGAAAAAAGTGCCGTTTGCATCAAATTTCCTAATATTTCTAGAAATTTAACCAATTCACATTACATCTTATGCCATCCTCTGTATATTGCTCAAATCTGTATTATTCTGATCATTTTTCTTCCTAGTATTTCTGTGTAGATCAATAGTTACAGTGATATTTTGTGTTAGTAAAAGTTGATCTGAGAGCATGGGCTTGACAATCCCCCTTATTTCAGTTATAGGCCACATAATGACTCTGAAAAACAGCTCTCCCAGACTTTGAAAGAGATATCTTTAAACCCTTCGAGCCTCTTACCTGTCATATTGAATTAATCTCCAATTTCCTTTATACATCCTTTGCTTTTTTTTTTCTTTTACCTGTCACCATTCGATTTAAAGTTCTTACAACAGCTGGTGTAACTTGTATACTATTTCCCCTCTTATCACCTTCAATCCATCTGTCTGATTGATATTTTTTACTTCTGTCTGTGTTCCAGTCTTTCCTGTATATTCACAAACAATTTCCCTAAATTATGTCTCTGAACAAAATATTGAATAATTATTCATTCCTTTTTTGGAAATGTTTTAACTTCCTGAACTGACATTCAAAATTTTCTGCAAATTAACTATATTTCATAATCCCTTACATTCCCATGCCAATGTCTTCTTCAAAGAGCTGTTTTGGTCTCCAGGATTTATCACTTCAGTGGAGGAAAGATGTGTAGCCCAGTTATGGATCTGCCATAGAAATACAAATTTGGCCAAGCTAACCATGGGGGGAAATGTAGTACAATTAAATATATATGTGTGTGTGTGTGTGTGTGTGTGTGTGTGTGTATAATATATATTACATGTATATGCTTTAGAAAAAGTTGGAAAATATAAAAACATACTTTACAATAAATATATCAGCAACTATGCCTTTTATTATTCTCCTTTTGGTAGATTATGTCATCCCAAAATGGAGATGGGACCCATAGTTGTAAAACTGCATTATTAGACTGATAGCCATTGTTCTCAGGGATACAATGTTCTTTTGTAACACTGGGAAATTCTGGACATTTTTGATAATATAATGAAATTACCAGCAATTAAAGATAAAAGGATTCAGGGGAAAAGATAGTCTCAGTAGTAATTACTGTAACTTTCTTTGTGTTTTAAATGTTTGGAAACCAAGATGCCAGAAAAGTTACAAAAAGAAGAGGAATCTCAATTGTCCTGACCTGCATTTCCAGACTAATTCTTAAACACTTATCCAATCTAGGCCTAGATTCCTACCAAAGTTGACAGGTAACTACCTTGAGGAGACCTTTAACTTTTATTCAGAGTAGGAACACATACTGATATAATTGAAAAGCCAAATCAGAGGCTTGGCCTGCAACATAAAAAAAAGGAGGGAGGAGGGCAGGAAAAGTATTGAAAAACATGGCAAAAAGTAAAAATTAAAAAGCTGCTCCTTGGGTAACTAGTAAAGAGAAATATATTATAATAGCAGATGGCACTGAATAGGCAGTAACTTTTAATTTTCTTTTCCCTTCCCTCATTACTCAAACTGTCAACTCATATCAGAAAACCCAAATAAGATATATAAGGATAAGAAAACAAAATTTCAGAGAAGAATGAGGAAAATATGAGCAATGGATCACTCAAATTATTTGGATATGTTTAAATTCCTTGCTCCTATAATTTCAAGACTAGAATATATTCAACTACCTTAAGTTAATATGGACTTATCAGCAATCATTTCTTATAAGTCAAGAAAGTGTAGAGGAGGACACTAAGCCTGGAAACCCCAAAGTAGAGTTTTTGTGTTCGATGAGATAAAAATCATGTCTGTTTTCATAACTTTACTTCATAGTTAACAGATATTCCTGAACATCTGTTCCAGGCTCTGACCTAAAAAATGGAGATAAAAAGAAGAATATGTGGGGCTGACCTAAGAAGACAGCAGATTTGTAGTGAATGTAGATTTGTGAGATTGAGAGTATAATGGAAAGAGAGTCCTCATGTAGAGATAAGTACAGTGTGCTGCACAGGAGAGAAAGTAATCAATTTTCACTGTAGGAGACATACAAATAAGACCTACACAAGAAATGGCATGATAACGCGTAAGTAGATATCTGAAAGGCAGAGGGAATAGCATTAAATGAACCCTGGATACCTATTGCTTATATAAAGAATAATGGGAGTGACTAGACTGTAGGACACATGTGAAATACAGAAGGAGAAAGTGGCAGGAGGTAAGGCTGTTAAGTTAATTTGGGATAAGATTCTATATACTACACCAAGGAGTTTGTTTTATCCTTAAAACCTTTGACATAACTTTAAAAAAAAAACAAAAAACAGAAGGGTTGAAATACCCTTCTTTTCTGGGTACAGTAACAATAAATAGAATTTATTTTGTATACCTGTTACCCATGTAAGCATGGCGACATGGGCTTCCAAAATGGGTGTTGGAGCCCTATGGTTGGCCTTTGGCGTGGCATCTAAAAAGTGGGGACAGACACATACACACAAGGACATAACCTCACAGTAGCTGGGCCTGTGCCAGCCATGGAGGAGGGAGGGGACAGTTGGGTAAGAGATGAGCACTGTGACTCTATGCCAGCTGAGACTCCTTAGTCTGAAGTGCCGAGGAGCCTGGAATGGCAGAAGTTACACTGGGTGCCAGCTGAGGAGTAAGGTAGGAGCTTATGCCACTACAAGGAGTTTAAATTTTTATCCTTAGACAGCAATAAGTCACTGCATTTTTTTTTTTTTTTTTTTTTATGGTACGCGGGCCTCCCACTGCTGCGGCCTCTCCCGTTGCGGAGCACAGGCTCTGGACGCGCAGGCCCAGAGGCCATGGCTCACGGGCCCAGCCGCTCCACGGCATGTGGGATCCTCCCGGACTGGGGCACGAACCCGCGTCCCCCGCATCGGCAGGTGGACTCTCATCCACTGCGCCATCAGGGAAGGCCAGTCACTGCATTTTTAAAAGTAGATCAGTAATGAGTTTGTGGAAGATACTTCAGTAGTATGGGTGGAAAGGATTACTTGAATCAAAGAGAGACAGAGTAGAGACATGGATTTAGATAACGTTAGCATTTAGGTAACAGTTGTATTAAAGCAGAGAGAATCAACCCTGTGAAGAGAAGGTGCGATGCAAGGCGGTGCCATTGGTCAGTGAGTTTAGTAGAGTTTAGTCAGAGTTGCAAGGAAGGCAGCCATGGAGACTGGGCAGAGGGGGAGGCAGAAAAGGCAGTGCTAGGTGTGCATAATGCTTTTTAGGTTACAAAGTGATTTTTGCATTATATAACCCTTATGATTATTACCACATTTTACATTTGCAGGAGGAACTGACACTCAGAAAATTTAAATTATTTCAACCAAATTTAATAAGTAGAAAAACCAGAATGTGAAATTCATTCTAATATTTTTGTTAAGCATTCTTTCACTACATAAAGAACAAAAGCAAACAAAAACAGTCAAAAACCTACAAGCAAACAAAATCAGAGAATATTTATGAAAAAACCTATAATCACAGTTGTAAGTCATTTTCTTGATTTTATGCTACTTGCTAGTAACGAAGAAGAGCTGTGATGGATTTTGTGTCAGTTTTTGACAAACTGTGAGCCTAGAGTGGCCACTTATTTTTGTAAATAAAATTTTATTGGGATTTGGCCACATCTAATTCACTTACTTATTATCTGTGGCTTCTCTAGAGTTCTAAAGACAGAGTTTTGTTGCAGCAGGAATTTATGCCTTGCCAAGCCTAAAATATTTACTCTCTGGATCATTAAAGAAAAATATTGCTGACCTCTAATTTTGACCATTTACTATATACTACATAACAATTTGTAGTTATTATAACCAGTTCTTAAATATATTGAAATATAATCACATATTACTGGTTGTATACTAAGGGAGTAAAAGTTAAGGGTGATAAAGAAGTAGGAAATTTTGTTTATTTAGAGGGAGATGTAAAATATTTCCAGGGCTTCCCTGGTGGCACAGTGGTTGAGAGTCCGCCTGCCGATTCAGGGGAAATGGGTTCGTGCCCCGGTCCGGGAAGATCCCACATGCCGCAGAGCGGCTGGGCCCGTGAGCCATGGCCGCTGAGCCTGCGCATCCGGAGCCTGTGCTCCGCAGCGGGAGAGGCCGCAACAGTGAGAGGCCCGCGTACCACAAAAAAAAAAAAAAAAAAAAAAATTTCCAGATTTGCAGATATTACTGCAATTATTATGATTTGTCCTCCTTAACTCCTCAATTCCAATGATTTGCTTTTCAATTTGGTGGAGTGCAACTTGTCATTTTGTCTTTTATTAATTCTGCTGTTGCTGTTATATTTGAAAATTCTTTACCTTACCTGAAATAACAAAGACTTTCTATTATCTTTCTTTTCTAGAAGTTTTATCATTTTCTTGTTTTAAATTTAGGTCTAGGACCCACACTGTGCTAATTTTTTTTTTATATATTGTGGCAAATATGAGTCAGTGAGTCTCTCTCCCTCTCTCTTTTTCATACGAATATCCTGCTGTACATATATCATCTTTTCAAAAGTCCATTCTTTCTCCATTTGTACCTATCATAGTTTGAATTGTGTTCCCCCAAAATTCATATCTTGAAGCCCTAATCCACAGTGTGACTGTATTTGGAGATAGGCCCTTTAAGGCGGTAATGAGCTAAAATGAGGCCCTAATCCGATAGGACTGACATCCTTATAAGAAGAGAAGGAGACCCCAGAGACCTTTCTCTCTTCACATTGGCACCATGGGAAGGCCATGTGAGGACACACCGAGGCAGCCATCTGCAAGCCGGAGAGGCCACATGTAAAACCTATCCTATCCTGCTAGCTCCTTGCTGTTAGACTTCCAATGCCCAGAACTATGAGGTAAACAAATTTCTTGCTTTAAGTCACTCAGTCTGTGGTGTTCTGTTAAGGTAGCCCAAACAGGCTATATAACACCATCCTTGCCAAAAATCAACTGATCGGATATATGGGATGTATTTCTACTCTGAACCATTGATATATTTGTCAGTTCTTATTACACAACCAGTCTGCTGATTAATGTGACTTTATCTTAAGGCTTGAGATCAGATAGTATGAGTCATCCAGCTTTGTTCAGCTTTTAAAAATTATTTTTGTTATTCCTGATCCTTTATCTTTCCATGTAAGCTCTAGATTCAACTTATGCATTTCATCAAAATCCCTTCTGGGATTTAATTATGATTGTGTTTAATCTGTAGATCAATTTGAGAAGGATTTACAGCTTAACAATATTGAGTCTTCCAATCTATGAACACAGTATGTGTCTCCATTTATTTTGGTCTTCTTTGATTTTTTTCATCCATATTTTGTAGTAAGCATACATTATATTTTGCATACATTAGATTAGCATACATTAGATTCATACCTAATCATTTCATATTTTTCATGTGCTTTAAAAAAGTACAAATGGTATGCTTTAAATATGTAAATTTCCTATCATTCATTGAGCATACATAGATTTTATTTGTTCCTTTTATATTGCCCTATCCTGGCTGCTTTGACTATTAACAGTTAATTAAGCATTCTGCTTATGAGTTAGTGTTTTATTGATAGTGTTTTATCATTTCACATTTTATTTTTAAAAATTTTTTCTAGTTTTATTGGGAAATAATTGACATACATCACTGCATATGTTTAAGACATACAGCATGATGGTTCAATTTGCATATATTTTGAAATAATTACCATAGTAGGTTCAGCACCTATCATCTCCCATAGACATAATAAAAAGAAAAGAAAGAAAGAAAAAAAAAATGTCTCCTTCTGGTAAGAACTCGTAGGATTTACTCTTAACAGCTTTCCTATGTATTACACAGCAATGTTAACTACAGTCATCATGTGGTAAGTCACATCGCAAGTACTTATTTATTTTTTTAATATCTTTATTGGAGTAAAATTACTTTACAATGGTGTGTTAGTTTCTGCTTTATAACAAAGTGAATCAGCTATACATATACATATATCCCCATATCTTCTCCCTCTTGCGTCTCCCTCCCACCCTCCCTATCCCACCCCTCTAGGTGGTCACAAAGCACCAAGCTGATCTCCCTGTGCTATGCGGCTGCTTCCCACTAGCTATCTGTTTTACATTTGGTAGTGTATATATGTCCATGCCACTCTCTCACTTCATCCCAGCTTACCCTTCCCCCTCTCCGTGTCCTCAAGTCCATTCTCTACGTCTATATCTTTATTCCTGCCCTGCCCATAGGTTCTTCAGAACCCTTTTTTTTTTAGACTCCATATATGTGTTAGCATACGGTATTTGTTGGACCGTATAAAAATTCCACTTATCCCACAATCTCAATTTTTATCTATACTGTACCTTTTTAAATTAAAATGGCTGGCAGAAAAGTTATTTTTGTTTACTTACCGTTTACATGAGTAAGGTCATAGAATGTCACTAGTATATAAAATAATGAATAATAATAATTGCACATACCTATATTATTAACATTGGTTTTTGCACATGATTTTTTTTAAGTTCAGAATTTCTGAGCTCTTAAGATATATACTGCATTTTTAAAGTAGATTGAGTAGAATTTAGACATCCATCATGTAAAATTTGAACATCACATTCCCACCCCAACCTCAGGTAAATCCATAGGGTCAAAAAACCAAGAAGAGTCTAATTATTGCTAGTGTGCTCCAGTTAGAAATACCCTTTAGTATTGATTTTTTTTAGGGACAATATATGATGTATTCAGTGTTTTTGTCTTGGATGTTCAAGGGATTAAATGCTTTCATTTTTTTTTAACACGGATTAAATAAATACAGGGAAAACAGCCTTGGGTATGACTTTATGCATATTTACCTGTGTCTGAGGAGTTTTGTGTTGGTTTATCATTAGAGTAAAAAAAAAATTAATAAAGCATCTTAAGCTCCTTAGAGGAATAGAGCAATAAAAATGCAAAATTATAAATACAGATGATTTTACAAGGCTGCTTTATAAAGATGAAATATTTTTGTCCTACTGTGTCTGGATAAATGAAATATATCATGATGAAATAACAATATGTGCCATTTAATATATCTAAGTTCCTAAATATTCATGACAGACAAGTCTATATATTATGGGAGCTAATATGAACACATTTAATCTCTGAAGCTTCACTTAATCATAACCTTAAGGATAAAGTTTAAAGAAAAATTTAAGTACCTTAAAGTAGAAAATATCTACTAGAGGAGAATTCTGATTTTCATATATGAATAAAGAATACTACATGATTTGTAGCTTGTTCAGTCCATCCTTCTTTGAGAAAACATTACTACATACCAACTTCATTCCAGGCATTGTGTGCATTACTAAGATATAAAACTCATAGTTATTGTTTAATTCTTATTAAAAAATGTATAGCTTATGATAGTGTTTTAAAACATATAGTTATATTTCTGTGTTAAGACGATCCTTAAAATTTTTTTAAATTTTAAAATTAAGTATATAAATTATATATAATGGGCTTATTGAGGGGCCCTATAGCTTAAGATGCATTAACTTCACGTTAAATCTACCTTTGAACCATAAGTGTTGCTATCTGAATCAACAGTTAAAAGCTACAGACTCACCAGCTGCAATTTGGTATTTGCTTTTATTTAGGTTTCTTAAGGAATAATGGCAAACATGTCAGATAGACCATAAGATCCACAGGTGATTGTGCCGAAAATGTAAAATAGGCAAAAATATAATTCTCTGAAATATATTGGCTAAAATGAAGCCTAATAATAAAAGAAATATTTATTTTGAATTTTAATGTGTGTCCAATCTAAGTAAAGTTACTTATAAATTTTCTGAATTGCTAAAAATAAACAGATAAATTAAAATTAGCAATTTTATTCATCCATCTTATCATTCATGATAATAGGCAACATTTTATTTGCTAGCTTTTAAAAACAAGATTATAAGAAAAAAAACTTGAGTTCTTTCTATAGAAAGAATAAAAGAAGAATGGGAGGGAAGAAAGTTAAGAGTGAGGGTGGGAGGAAGCAGGCACTTTAGTGAATCAGATTTAGAAATTCTCACACACTTTAACTGAATGGATTACTTAAGCTCTCAGGGCCTCAGTTTCATTGTATTTGAAATGGAGAAGCTAAGGAGTATATATGTATTATATGAAATTGAGTATGTGAAATAACTTTGGAAAAATTGCTATGTACCAAAGGAAGGTGTTAATTTTTACCTTCTTGAGGTTGTACAAATGGAAAGCTCAGAAGAGAACACAGAATTCGTACTGAGTCGCAATCACCTGAGCTAATGTGTGGACAACTCAAATCAATATTTTGGCTTCACCTGCTTGCAGAATAGCTTTAAAGGTGACTTGTAAAGGGAATTGTCAAAATTCCCTCAACTGGAGCAGTAAGTGATGAATGCTGGTAATAGCTGTCTATAGGGAGTACATTCAGTTCCCTACTTAATATAAAATTCACTTTTTTTCTTTGTGCTTTAAACTTAATAAGGTTTTAAGTATCCTTTTCAGCTCTGCTAATAGGATAATTCAGGACACATTTTGCCACATTTGAGGGATCTTTGACAATTCCTTCAGTCACTTACCTTTAAAAGTTACCAGGCAGTTGCATTATAAACTCAAGATTTTAAAGATTTCTACATTTCTTATTATTTATCTCATCAAAAGGATCATTTATTTAAACAGATGAAATCACATAACTGCTTAGTCCCGCACTGTGGTTAGTGCTTTTGGTATTTTAAAAGATTTTTTTTGAACAGATGGGATATTTTGCTTAGGGAAAAGTTGCATTTGTTAGCTTTTTTTAAAACATATTTTCAAGATTGTCAAAACATTACAAAATCATTAGGAGACTGCCATGTTAAAGTCTTGTCAGACATTTCATTATAAACTTACATTAGGATTCCAGCTATTTTAAATCACCAACAGCTTCAGCCAAGTACAATCTGTTAGTGAAGTTGAAATTTGTTTAGGGAGTGTTGTAAATGAATTGCTATCGTTGTAGCTCAAAAGTGTCAAAATGAATTTGCTGATAGAACTCTGTGAAATTAGAATGGAACCATAAATCAAGGGGAGCTACTAATTCTCTAAGATTCAGTGACATATTGGGAAGAATGTAGTTTGTGGTCAATTCTTTCTTATTATAAGGTACCCCAACAAAGTAAAATAAGAGGAAGTTAAGTATAATCAATTTGTCATCAAATCTACAAATGTATTTCAGCTTTCAATTATTTGTGTGTGTATTATCTAAAGAAAATGTATAAATCTTATCTTGCTTTCCATTTGAATAAATTAGGTTTTATTATGTCAGTAAACTGAGCCAACGGAATGAAAATAAATTCTGTCCAGTAAATATAAATTCAATATTTTATAAATTAGCTTAGGCTAAGTTATTCAACTCTAAAACTAAGAACAGCACATTTTCATGGTTTTGTAACAACAGAAGTTAATTCATTTTCTTAAATGTGTTTTTATTATTTATCATAAGCTTCATGTCCTATTCACTCCAGAACCTAAAGTAAAGAAGCAACTACTATTTAGGACCTATCTAGGACCTTTGACATTTTGAAGTCAAAGGGAAAATAACAATGACAAACTATACGATAGTGCTTGAAATTTATATCCCACTTGGCAAAGCAAGCCACATGACAAGCCTGAAGTCAATGTGTGGAAGGATAGTTTTTTATTTCAAAGGTTTGCATGGACAGAGTTGGTAGGGAGGCTCGATAAGTATTTTGAACAAAAAATGCCACTACCGCAAAATATAAGGAGGTATAAATTTACTGGGAAAATCATAATGTTTTATCTCGTAAAAAAATAAAAAACAGTTTGGATATTAGCTCGTAGATCAAGATCATGGTAAACTCCTTTTCTCCCTGCTGGATTAGCTTTTTAATTTATGTTGATTTGAGTTAGTTCAGAAAGAGATCCTAGGATTAATAAAATTTCATGTACTCTCAGCTCTCTTTAATTTCTTTACAATTATGTAAAAATTCTTCAGAATAATGAATTTTTCTGGACTAAAAAAACATTACAAAATTTTTATAAAAGACATTTAAATAGTAAGACAATTATGAGAAAAGCACTTTAATTTCAAGCTGGATCTGTGTTCTAATTCTAATCTCAAATTCTTATAAAGGGACATATTAACTTAAGACATTACATTTGCACTATAAGTATATCAATCTCAATTAGTAATTTATAAAGTCATTTCTATGTCATAAAAATGTTTCTGGTCATGAATTATAAATTCAAATTAATTGTGCAGGTAGAGTTTATGGAGGCTGTGTTAATAAAATAAAAGAAAAGAAAAACAGCATGGTTTGGAGAAATGAGAGATTTCTGATCTAACAACTATATTTGAATTAATTTTAATTTCTGAGATGTTTAAGAAATGCCTTAACTTCTCTTTCAATTGTGCTATTTGTAAAAAGGACATGATAAGGGTTTTTCAAGATTGTCTTGCAAGATACAAGCTCAGTAAAACATTTAGCTCACTGTCTCCTTCATCTTCATGTGTGCCCTAGCAGTAAAAGGCATTTTTTAATGAGGGTTATCTTGTGGGGAGTGTATTCCTGTGGAATCCATATCATGTCTGTAGAGAAGCATATCCCAAGGATAGTCATTTGAGGTCATGAATGAATTCATAGATGACACCTTTCAAGGAAAGTACAAAGGAGCATATTTTATACTTTTACCAGGAGGTAATACTGTTCAATACGAGTGTGAAATAAAGAGTGGGTAATAATACATGAGCAGCTGTGACAGCTGGACAAATGTGCAGCTCTTGTTTTCCTCAAGTCAGGTTAGGGAGTTACATTTATCATTTCTATGTACTATGTATTTTTCAAAATAGCACACAAGAAACAATGATCAAAATTGGAATTCTAAGCCAAATGTCACTACATTATCCACAAATCTACCAACTTACATAAGCACCTGGACTGGACAATGCATTATATTAAGAATTGGGATGCTAAGGTTCTGTTTGCCTTTGATTATAATGTACATTTAAAAAGATGATGTAATGCAGCTCTCTATAGAAGCTGCCTCATTCTTAGAGTCTACTCTTTTTCTTAAAAAATTTAAATTAATTTAATCTTTTTATACAGCGGGTTCTTATTAGTTATCTGTTTTATACATGTTAGTGTATAATGTCAATTCCAATCTCCCAGGCAATCTTGAGGGAAAAAAACAGAGCTGGAGGAATTAGACTCTCTGACTTCAGACTATACTACAAAGCTACAGTAATCAAGACAATACGGTACTGACACAGAAACAGAAATATAGATCAATGGAACAGGATAGAAAGCCCAGAGATAAACCCATGCACTTATGGTCAACTAATCTATGACAAAGGAGGCAAGAATATACAATGGAGAAAAGACAGTCTCTTCAATAAGTGGTGCTGGGAAAACTGGACGGCTACATGTAAAAGAATGAAATTAGAACACTTCTTAACACCATACACAAAAGTAAACTCAAAATGTATTAAAGACCTAAATGTAAGGCCAGACACTATAAAACTCTTAGAGAAAAACATAGGCAGAACACTCTTTGACATAAATCACAGCCAGATCTTTTTTTGACCCACCTCCTAGAGAATGGAAATAAAAATAAACAAATGGAACCTAATGAAACTTAAAAGCTTTTGCACAACAAAGGAAACCATAAACAAGACAAAAAGACAACCCTCAGAATGGGAGAAAATATTTGCAGATGAATCGACGGACAAAGGATTAATCTCCAAAATATATAAACAGCTCATGCAGCTCAGTATTAAAAAAAAACAACAACCCAATCCAAAAATGGTCAGAAAACCTAAATAGACATTTCTCCAAAGAAGACATACAGAGGGCCAAGAAGCACATGAAAAGCTGCTCAACATCACTAATTATTAGAGAAATGCAAATCAAATCTACAATGAGGTATCACCTCACACCAGTTAGAATGGGCATCATCAGAAAACTACAAAAAAGAAATGCTGGCGAGGGTGTGGAGAAAAGGGAACCCTCTTGCACTGTTGGTGGGAATGTAAATTGATACAACCACTATAGAGAACAGTATGGAGGTTCCTTAAAAAACTGAAAATAGAATTGCCATATGACCCAGCAATCCCACTACTGGGCATACACCCAGAGAAGACCATAACTCAAAAAGACACATGCACCCCAATGTTCATTGCAGCTGTGTTTACAATAGCCAGGTCATGGAAGCAACCTAAATGCCCATCAACAGATGAATGGATAAAGAAGCTGTGGTACATATGTACAATGGAATATTACTCAGCCATAAAAAGGAATGAAATTGGGTCATTTGTAGAGACATGGATGGAGCTAGAGACTGTCAGACAGTGTGAAGTAAGTCAGAGAAAAACAAATATCGTATATTAATACATATATGTGGAATCTAGAAAAATTGTACAGATGAACTGTTTTGCAAGGCAGAAATAGAGACACAGATGTAGAGAACAAACGTATGGACACTAAGGGGGGAATTAGAGTCTACTCTTTATCTCTTATGTGGGTTTTTTTAAATTGGACCTTTTCATAAATTATTAGTACTTCCACAGTAGTATGACACTTCTGAAACGAAGCACAATGAAAAAATACATATGAAAGAATATTATGAATTATCAACAGTGGTTAAGTCCTGGTTTTAGAGAAGAGACATAAAAATCATAATATCATTTGGTTCATCTCTTCATTTAACTTTTACAAGTATAATAAGCCAGTTATTCTGTTTTTTGACCCTCAGAGCAAATGCATTGTCGAAGGTTTTCAAAACCTTTCAGCCCACGTAGAGAGTTGAAGAAAAGAAAATAATAATTCCAATGAAGCAATAGAAATACATTAATGTTTCTTTCTACGAGCAAGTTTAAAGAGGCCACTTATCTATTATTAGTTCCCATCAGTGACTAATTTCACATTATTAATCATATTGCAGTAAAAGAAGTACGTATAAAGACCTAACAGTGGTTGTACAGTTGGGGATAGAATTCAAATCTCTTAAATCTCAGTGCAGCCCAGTCCAAGCTCAGCAAATGATTTCATTTTATTTGAAGTGTAAGCAGATATCTAACATATACTTCAGTGACCTTTCTCCCCCACATGCTTTCACTGTTAATTAGGTTGTCAAAGTCAAACAAAGTCCACTAACTATGTATTTTCTCTAAATATGAGAATTAAGTATTGAACATTTTCAAGTTGAAAAGCTTAATTTTGAAAAACAGCCATACCTTTACCTTTTCTTATGTGTTTCATTAATGCTCGTTGAGTGTATTTGTGTTTTAAAAATTTCTATGGTAATTATTCTGTTTAGTGAATAGTAACATGTTACCTTTTGTAAAGAGACAGAAAGATATTCAGCTCTTTCATTGCTCTTACTCAATACAGGCAGTATTCCTTTTGAAAATGACTATATATAGATCATAATATACATAAGGCAGTATTCTCTTGATTTTCTTCAAATTGGCAAGACAAAATTTAATAATAAAATTTAGAATTAAGCAGTAAAAATTGAGAAAGTATTTTTTCTAAGAAATAAATTTGATTGGATCTTACCCTTAATCTTCTAATAGCAAAATATTGAGACATTTATAGATATTTCATAAAACAATTCATGAAAGCAAAGGACAAATATATGAGATGGACTGGGGAAAAAAAATGAAAAAATATATGACAAACAGTATTAAAAATGTGTTCTGACACTTCATTTTTATGATAATACTGTGTCTTTATACCTTTTACTTAATGTTATAATTGAAATTTAAACTGACACTCACCCATCTGCTGCTTCTAAAGGACAAAGTCATCTGTCATTAATTTAGAATTCTCACGGTATTATTTAATTAGAGTTTTGCAATTAATACCAAGCAAGAAAAACTTCCTGATGTTTTCCTAATTTTCCTACTAGAATGGCACAATTATATATCCACATTCATTCTTAATTAGCTTCCTTCCTTAAGATTAGAAATTGTGGAGTAAAAATGTCACTTAACTCTCAAATAAAAAATCATCATGCCATCAGAAGACATATATTCTGATTATTTTTTAAATAATAAGCATAACTGTTTTCTATTATTAAAATTTTCTTTTAGTTTGCACTTACGAATATGTTTTTGAAAATTCAGACAAAGAAATTAAGAACAGTATCATATGCAGATGCTTCATTTAAGAATAATTCTATAAGGATTTCCCTTGTGGTGCAAAGGATAAGACTCCACGCTTCCAATGCAGGGGGCCCAGGTTTGATCCCTGGTCAGGGAACTAGATCTCATATGCATGCTGCAACTAGGAGTGCTAGAATGACTCTACCTGACTCTAAAAACCAGAGAGATCACTTCCTCATTTTCTCTCTTTTATACATTGGCACCTTTGAATCTAAGCATTTCCACTTGCATACTCAGTGTTTATTTTTAGAAAAATAAGTTCATCAGCTCCTCAGTAGGTCTCAGCCTAGCCTATCCACCTGATAAGATAGGGTTTGTCGCCAGGCCTCTTTCTCCATCCTTCTTTCTTCTTTACTCTTGGCAATACAGAAAACTCTTCTCCTAAGACATCTCATCTGTTCATCAAACAAAACCAACCATTTGTGGATTGTTAAACTCAGCTGACCCAAACAGCATAACAATATAAAAGAAAAAGCTAGTTGAAAAATAAACATTGAGTCATTTTTGAATGAAAAAATCTATCTGTGACTTCTGGTTTCAGTTTCAATCTAAAAAAACCTTGGATGTTGTCACTCCTGGACTCAAAACAAGAAAAAAAGTTGAATACATTGAAATTCAATTACTTTTTTTTAACTCCACAGAAACTTGTGATTCCCATGGCAACTCACCACCCCCAAATTCTAGAAAGACAGGTGAATACAGAGGATCACTTCAGAGATATGCTTACTCACAGCAAAAGTTACTGGAGCCATAAACTGGTAGCCCTTCTTAAATAGTTACTTAGATAAATTGCTGGAGGCTAAGTATGAATTAGCATAAGATGGGCAAACTCCTGGGTGCTGCACTGTTAGGTGGGCCTTCATAATTTTGTGGTGTTTATCCCTAGGAACCCATTAGATTACAATACTGAAGAGACAAGAAAAATCCCCTCATCTTTCTGGCAGGGCAGGGGAAAAGTAACCATTTTGAAGTACACCTAGATAACTGCAAAATAAAGACCTACGCTGCAGGGAAAAGGACTTTATCAGAGCCTTATCTCACTTTGGGGAAGGGCAATTTTGCAATCCAGGCTCACTAACCAAACTGTTTCAAATAAGGTGAAGGGAGGTGGGAAGCTAGGAAATACTTGTGAAGGTGGAGCCAGAAGCAAAGATCTACCACGTCACAGAGATTTAATACTATGGGAACAGATGTATATGTATGACTGATTCACTTTGTTATAAAGCAGAAACTAATAAAAAAAAAAAAAAAAAAAAAAAAAGATTACAGATTGCTACCCATCACTTACAATTTACTATCACATCAAGAGGACTCCAGTATAATAATACTGGATTATAGCTGAAAGAGCTGCAAGGCACAGGCTATACTTAAGGAGGCGGTTTTAGGAAAACCCAAAGACAACAGAGGAGACAAAAAGAAGGACACTAGAGAGATTTGAAGCTTCTGACACCTATGGGTGTAGCAAATATTAAGCATAGACCAACTCCTTGCCAGATTAATGTAAATCTCACACTGAAATCATATTTATTTTGGTTACTATTACCCAGTTCATTATGTCCAGTTTTCAGCAATTATTATAAGGCATGTTAAAAGGCAATAAAAATACAGTTTAAGGAGACAAAACAAGCATCAGACTCAGATACGACACAGACTTTGGGATTATCAGACAGGGAAATTAAAATTACTATAACTGAATATGATAGAGTTGTAATGGAAAAAGTATTGATAGACAACAAGCAGGACAGATGGGTAATATACAGAGAGAGATTAAAAACTCTAAAGAAGAATCAAAAGGAAACACTAGGAATCAAAAACACATTCACAGAAATAAAAAATGTCTTTTATGGGCTCATCAGTAGATTTAAAATGGCCCTGGAAAGAAATCTGTGAGCTTGAAGTTATGTCAGTAGAAACTTCCCAACTGAAATGCAAAGAGAAAAGAGGATGAGAAAAGCAGAAAAATATATTCAAGAACTATGGAACAATTTCTAAAGGTGGAGCCTTCATAATTGGAATACCAGTAGGAGAAGAAAGAGACAAATGTGCAGAAGAAATAGTTAAAATGATAACATCAGAGAATATTCCGAAGTTAATGGCAGACCCCCAAACCACAGATCCAAAAATCTCAGAGAACACTAAGCTGGATAAATGTCAAAAAAACATATATACATAGGTATACATCATATTCAAACTGCAGAAAACAAAAAATCTTGAAAGAAACCAGATAATAAAAATACCATTTCTGTAGAGGAAAATGGATAAGAATTTCAATAGAATTTTCATCAGAAACCATACAAGCAAGGAAAGAGTGGAGTGAAATGTTTAAACATGGAATGAAAAAAAAATTTTTAAAACCTACCAACCTAGAGTTCTTTATCTGCCAAAATTATCCTTTAAAGTGAAGGAGAAATAAAGATATTTTCAGACAACCAAAATCCAAAGGAATTCATTACCACTAGACCTATCCTGTAATAAATGTTAAAAGAAGGTCTTCAGGGAGAAGGAAAATTATATAAGTCAGAAACACAGATCCGTATAAGAAAAGGAAAATTTTCTGAGAAGGGGTAAATAAAGGCAAAATAAAATTTTTAATTTTTCTTATTTTAAATCTATCTAATAGATAACTTTTCAAACTAATAATGGTAAGAATGTATTAGGTGATTGTAGCATGTAATGAAATGAACCATATCAACATTATAAGAGATGGGAGGGAGACATTGAGAATACTTAGTTATAAGGTACCTACATGATTCATAAAATGGTATAGTGTTATTTGAAAGTGAACATTGATTAGTTGTTCATATATATTGAAAATTCCAGGGCAACCACTATAAAATTACATGAAGAAATATAGTTGATATGCCAAGATGAGAGATAAAATGGCAGTCAAATACTGCTGGTCATCTTTGTTCTTCTTTTGCAAAGTTGTTTTAACTACTGTGGTTCCTTTGCATTTCCATATGAATTTTTGAATCAGCTTGTTAATTAAAAAAAAAAACACTACAGTTTTGACTTGTAATACATTGAATCTTTAGATCATTTTAAGGAAACTTGAAATCTTAATATTAGAATTACAATTCTAGTGGAAACTTTTTGCAAGATTTTAACTGTTTTTTATAGATGCCCTTTTTCATGTTGGATTATTGAGGGAGTTTCCTTCTCTTCTTAGTTTGCTGACAGTTTTTATTTTGAACTGGTGTTGGATTTTCTCCAGTCCTTGTTCCTTATCTATCAAGATGATCATGTGGGTTTTTAGTCTATTCTATTAATCAAGTATGAAATAATGATCAGGGTCTGTCTAGGGTGAGTCAAGTGAGGCACTTGGGTTCAAACTCTAAGGAGATACTCCGTCTCAGGATCATGAGAGTTTGGGTACTTTTTAAATTAACATGCTAGACTCAGACTCAACTCACTTTAGTCCCATCCGTGATATCGATTGATTTTTAAATGTTACATAAACCTTTCATTGCTAGAGTAAATCCAAATCAGCCATGGATATACTCTTTTTAAAAGTATTTTGTTGTATTTATTTTGTTAATATTTGATAAAGATTATGGGGTCTATACTCCTAAGGTATGTGGGTCTGTAGTTTGTCTTTGTTGTGATGTCTCAGTCTGGTTTAGGTGTCAGGGTAATACTGGCCTCACTGAGTGAGCTGAGAAATGTTCATTCATCTATATTCTGATAGAGTTTGTGAAGAATTGTTTTTGTTTCCTTTAAATGCTTGGTGGAATTAACCAGTGTGGTCATTTGGGTTTGGGCTTCCCTTTGTGGCAAATTTCTCATTTATTAATCATATTTACCTTACTGGTGTTAGGCCTATTAATGTTTTCTATCTCTTCTTGATGAAGTTTAGTAATTCTTGTTTTTATAGGCATTTTTCCATTTTATATAATTTGTTGTCAGAAAGTTGTTCAAGGGATTTCATTATAATTCTTTAATTTCTATACCATCAATAATGAATGTCATCTTTTCAGGCCTCATTTTTCAATTTGTGTTTACTTTTTCATTTTTTGGCCAGACTAGTAAAAAGTTTGTGAATATTGTTAATATCTTGGTTTTATTGATTTCCTCTATTGTTTTTCTCTATTCTACATCAATAATATCTACTCTAATTTGTATGTGTTTCCTCCTTACTCTTGGTTTGGGTATAGCTTTATCTTCCTTTCCTATTTTATTAAGCTGGAGGCCTAAGTAATTAATTTTAGATCATTTTTCTTTTTGAATATGTGTATATATATGTATGTATATATGTTTGAAGATATAAATTTCATTTAAGTACTTAGCTATATTCCATAAATTTGGATATGTTTATCTTTTATTTAGCTCAAAATACTTTCTAACTTATTTTGTGATTTCTTATTTGGTCAACATGTGTTTAATTTCCCATTTTTATGAATTTTTCCTTATTTTTCTTAATTTCTAAATTTATTTCATTTTGAAAACACATTTTATGTGATTTCAACTCTTTCAAGCATATTACAGCTTGTTTGAATATATGGTCTATTTTGCAGAATATTAGATATGACATTGAAAATCATATGTATTGTGCTATTGTTGGGTGAAGTGTTGCTGAGAGTTAAGTCAACTTGTTTGATGGAGTTCTTCGAGTTTTCCATATACTTGCTAATTTTTTTCCAGTTTTTGTATAAACTACTGGGAGGTGTATTCACATCTCCAATTATTAGTGTTGAATGTTTGCATCTTGCTTAAATTTTGATTTTGCTTCATGTATTTTGTGGATCTGTTGTTAGATGTGAATATGTTAATATTTGTTTTACCTTCTTGAATAGTTGACCTGTGCAGGGTGATTATAAAATGTCCTTTTTCTTCTCTAGTAACACTCCTTTTATTGATGCTTTTGTCTTTTTTCTTTAGTTGGTTACTTTTTATTAATCTATCTTCTAATTGACTAACTCTTAAAAAAATTTTTTTTTGATCTTTGAACATATTTCTGATAGCTTTATTAAAGGGACCTATGTTGTAGTCCCTTCAGAAGTGATTTCTATTGACTTCTTTTCCTGTATATGAGTTATACTTTCTTGTTTCTTTTTTAATTATTGGTTGGAAAACTGAACATTTTTTGATATATACTAATAACTCTGGACACAGATCTACCATCCTAAAGGTTGTCATCCTTGCAATTTGTTATCTAGTGATTTGCCTGGCTTAATTCTGTGGTAGATGTCTACACCAAAGTGTGTCACCACTGCTGTCTCTCTTTCTTTTTATTTCACATTGTATTTTTAAGGCTAGAATCCTCAGAGTTGCACCTGGATTATCATAGCTTTGATGTAACTCAGTGGCTGGTTAGAAGTTTTTCTTAAACATCTCCAGCCAGTAAGCCTAACAACTTTTGATGATAGACATGCATATATATGGGTTGGGGAATGAATTCAAATCTGGCAAATTAAAACTGTGTCCCAGCTTTTGCTTTCCCACAGGCATTCTCATGTCACCTTTGTTGTTGTGTAAGACCTCACAACCAGCTAGAAATATGTAGATAACTATGTCTTGATCAGGAGGAAAGCAGTACTTGCTAACAGAATTAAGAAACAAGGTAAAAAAAGTATGTGCCATGGAGTAGAAAATATTAAAAAGCAATGAATAATCTTGACAGGTCACAGTATTTTACTGTTCGGTATAATATTTTATTTATTTGATGGCTCAATAACACTGACACAGATTTTCAGTTATTAAGAACATATATGCTCTCATAACACCACGTTCTTCTTCCTAGAACTTATCACAATTGTAAAGGTGCACTTACTTAGGAAATTCGGATTTTATCTTGACCACTAGACTGTAAGCTCAGTGAGGTCAGGGACCATATCTGCTCTTGCTCACTATTTCACTCTCAGAGCTTAAAAAATAAACTGAGGGACACATGGTAGATGTTTATTAAACAATTAATGAATAAATGATCCTCCTTGTATACAATGCCATGTCTCAGTTTCCAAATGAGAAAAGAGTGTGATGTAACAGCTACTATCCATGCCTCACCGAGACTCCCCACATCACATAGTGTTTCTGAGCATTCCAATCCAAATCCCAACCCTCAGCATCCCAAGCTCTGCATGAGTGTTCCAAGCTGCCCCCTGGTGTCTCCTCCACAAAGGTGAAAGCCTGAAGTGCTAGGGAAAGAATGTTTTTTCCCTGGAATGGCCCTCAATTGATAATATGAGAGGCTGGAGGGTAGATTTGTAAACTTATTTCCTGTTTGTGGTCTAACTCTGAAAACTGTGTTCTCTACACTGATAGCCAAACTCACAGCAGGATTAAACTGCACTTCCCACAGAGGGGACTTGTTCGATCACAGCTTCTCTGTTGACTTCTGTTCCTCCCTATCTCAATTTCCTTGTTTTCTACTGGCATTTTCTGGGATCACATCCCAAAGAAACTACCTGTATTGGAATCCTTTCTTAAGATTAATTCTGAGGGAACTCAAATTAAATCAGACCAATTCTTAGAATTGGCAAACAGAAAGACTTCATATTATCATCATAATCTTAGTCTTGCCCAGGTGTTTTTGTTTGTGATAAAACTATTTTGTTAATTATACTAATGAAAGTTTTATGGGTTAGCATATATTCTTGATTATTTTTACACTAATAGTAGAAAGCACATATTCTTAGGAAAAAGTCTCTTCCAGATTCCTAGGCTTAAAAAACAAACTTTGGGTATTGGTTTCATTAGTTTTGGGGTTTTTTTTTTTTCCACATAAACCTAATAAGGTACTATGTCACTCATTTTTCTTTACACTAGTTCATCCATCCAGTGATCCGTCCATCCAATGACCCACTTATCCACCTATCCTTCAAATAACGTTTTCTTGAGCAACCAAGGTGGGTGAATACATATATTTTCCTGCTAGTCCACAATGGCTTACTGCTGGGAGAAAACTAGAATTTTGCTGATTATATGCCAGAGAAGCTACATGTACCAGTGTTATTCTAGCCCACAAATAAATAAATAATTTGTATTTTTAATGTGAATTTGCTCAATAAAGGTGCATTATGTGCATTGGCATATTTCACTAAAATATGTCGCTCTTTAAAACTACCATGGGGACTTTACTGGTGGTCCAGTGGTTAAGACTCCATGCTTCCAATGCATGGGGTGCAGGTTCAAACCCTGGTCAGGGAACTAAGATCACACATGCTGCAAGGCGCAGCCAAAAAATTAAAAAAAAAAAAAAAAAAAAGAAAGAAAGAAAACTACCATGGATTGTAAAAAAGCATACTGAAAAACCAGTCTCCCAAAAGCATGTCAAAGCTCATGTTTGCACACATAATTATAACTTTTCACAAATCTGAAGTGTCTTATTCATCTAATAATTTAAAAGAGGCCAGAAAGAACTATAGAAGTCCCACTATTACTTTGTGAATATCTGACACCTTTCCTAATAGATATGAATAAAGTAGTCTTTAATAGAAAGTGAGTATCCTCTTGATGGGGTGCTACTTTATGAATCATACCTTTGTTCCACTGAATTCAGTGAAGCCAAGACGTTTCCATTCTGTTATATCAAATTTACAAGTTTTACACATATAGTAGTCACATAACGCACAAACTTCACTGTTAAGAAATGGACTCATGAGTTAGGATAAATATTGTCTGTGATCAATCCACAAAGTTTGTTACGGCTAAAGTGAAATGTATGAACTACATTTTGAACTTCTATTTGTCTCCATATCATTCATGTCACTGCATAGCAGATTATACTTTTCTAAATGTTTCTGGTTGGCTTTAGGAAGTAGGCAAAATCAAATGTACTTCATGCTTAGAAAATGCTAAGGAGGTATATAGAATTTTTACAGTAGCAGTGAGGGCACCTTCCAGATACATATTTCCAAGACTATCAGACATTCTTTCTTGCTTCCTGGTTGTAAATTAGGAAAGTTAATTTATGAAGTGCTTTTAAAATGTTGTATCTCTGTATATGTGAATCACTACAGATCACTAATAATGATTAATATTGTTATTCTTTAAATTTTTATAAAGAACTAAAATGCCAGAAGGCAGATGTGAAACAAAAGTCAGAATTAGATTGAGCTTTCATTAAACCTTATGGGTAAGTTTTTGTTCTATTTTTAATAGAAGAATGATAATTCAAACTCTCAGAAGAATTAAACACAAATGATCTAGCATATTTTAATTATGGGAAACATGTTTCTAAAGTAAAATTATGAGAGTAAGTGTCTTAGATGAAGGATTTAGTGAAGGGTCACCTACCCAAAGATAGATTTATCAAGTCCCTAGGAGATACTTTTCATGTTAAAGAAATATGATCTTGTGGCAATTTACATTTATATTTTTGAATTAGTTTTTTCTTACGTGTGAAGTTGTCAATAACTAAAATAAGGCCTGTCCACTAGAATGTCACACTATTTATAAGGGATAGTATACATCTTACAAAAGATTATTTACCAAGTAAGAAAATAGGCAGGAACAGATGTACAGAGATTTTCCATGGTCTGTGTGGAAGTTCTGATTTCTTCCTCAGAGAGGAAGAGATCAAATAAAAGTGGGGTGGTAGGGGAAATAATAAAGAAAGCATCTGTTACTTACAAGTAAATGGATCTGAACTTGTTTCAGAATGTGCGGAGGGAAATAAAAGAGTGACAGGTAATAGTTTTGGCTTCCCAAATGCCAGTGTTTGATGTGAGGTAGAACGGGAAGTTATTTCTTAGGACGTGAAAGGGAAAACTAAAAATGAGAACAATTTTGGTTGTTTTCTACTTAATTCGGAAGGGGAAGAGAGAGAGAGAGGGAGAGAAATCTTCCCAAGGAAAATAAGCACTACAGCATAAGATAATTGGCTAGCTGAGCACCCCTTCTGAAGGTTGTCACCTGAAATGTGTCTCACAATAATCAGAATAATCAACCTAGTGCTGAGCAGCCTAACCAGTGAAATCATCATGGAAATAATCTAGAGAATGTGGAAGAAAAAGTGGATAAGCATGTTGGTCCGTCAAAATGATTCTTCTACTGTGCTTAATTTTTACATGCATCAACCTCTTTAACATCTCTGTGAGGAATAATAATCCGGATTTATTGACGAGAAAACTAAAATTCAAATGATTTAAATAATTGGTCCAAGGTGAATTGTATTTTAATGAGTTCCGTCTAACTCCTAAATTCCTCCCTCTGTACTACTCTTTCGTCTTTCCCCCTTTGGTAGGAAACATCAGTTATTCAGAATTTATATTTTTCTGTTATAGAATATATACATATATACATATATATGCATATATATATATACATATGTATAAATATTTAAAATTTCAAAATATCACAGAATAAAAATATGTGTGTCTTAGCCATGCAAATTTTTCACATGATTTAGTAAAATCTCTCATGCTAATGCCCTAGGTGAATTGTCTGCAGAGCAGAAGCCTGGGAGTTTGTTGATGATCACATGATTCAAGAAGAAAGGTTATAGGATGAAAGGGCGCATGGACTAGTGACCTGGCATTGGCATGTGCTCATTAAACCATCTTGTCACAGAGCGTAAGGATGACTGCATCCTTCTGAGAGGCAAGCAGAGGGGACTGGCATGGGTGTCCACAGCTTCTGCATGGACAACTGAGCTCCCTTTTGAATGATACTTTGAAGAAGAGGCTAGGGTGCCCTTCTCCGGGAGTACATCTGTAGCATGCCGCTCCCCACCCATACCATCTCAAGATGAATCTTGAGGGATAGCTGGTAGACAAGTGGATCTCAGTGGAATATCATTCAAAAGTGTAAGCCAGGGAGACTCTTACTCTTGGGAAAGCTAACAGAGAGTAAGAGTCTTAGTGAGAGAGTTTATGCTTCTCTCTGGGAGAAAGGAAACCCAAAGACTTGGAGTCCAATTGGCAGCAGCAGAAGGTAGCACATGCAGCCTTCCTGAGCCTGGTGGCAACAGCAAACTCCAGGGCAGATCCAGACCCAAGCCCAGGTTCTTATCCATTATGGATGAAACTGAATTATAATGTAAAAATTAAAATTTGTAATGTCAGAATGGATTGGCTTTCAGAAATGCCTTAAAGCCTACTTCAAAGCCTCGTCTGTGTTGTTAAGTTGCTTCACTTTTCCTACATGCACATAAAATAGGCATTTTATAAATAAGGACTATTGTGGTCATGTTTGTAATGTAATTTGAGTGGCATCTCTCCCAAGCCACATATCGTAGCTTTGAATATCTACCATCAGAAGACAAGATTCTTTTCTGTAAACATATTATCTTAGTATCACTACATTTTGAAATACAAGCATTCTGGTTAGGTAACACCTATCAAAAAGTCAACACTGAGATGTTTTTGACCTTTTATCCTGACAGGAGACCAGAGATAGTTCTTATGATTATCTAGGAATGGAGAGGAGGGAAGTCTGAAAGCTTGTGTCTGTTGTGGTCAGGCAGGCAGGCAGCTAGCACATCGTCAGGAGATATATGATGGTTGAAAACAAACTAGCAGAGGACTCCAAAGCCTGGTCTTGTTTGTTTAGGTTCACAGGGGGAAGCCCTTCGAAGGGCTTGTGCAGTACTTAGAGTGGGGAGTATATTCTCAACAGTTTAAATTATAAATCTTTACCAAGTGACTTCTAGCTGCCATGAATACTAATAATAGGCATGGTGAATAAAACAGTAAATATGACATGCACGAAAGTCTCAGTTATTATTTCACAGTTTTTCTATTTCAGGGAACGTTAGCAGCAATTTGTTTTTACTTGAATTGATTTTATTCTGCTGTTTTGAAATTTTACAAATAATGGATCATGTTTCTTCTTCCTTCAAATATGTTAGGAGTTCACTGCAACATGACAAATTAGGAACTCAGGTGTCCTATGAAATCTTGAACATAAATGAACTTGAAGGTGGATAGGGGAGGAGAAAAGATGAGTAGTTGGACAATGAGTGTAGAGAACAAATCGTTTAGTGTTTACACCAAAGCCTTAAGGTAGCCTAAGGACAAGGTGCAGGATCTTCAAGGTTTCTTTCTCCATAAACCAAATGGTGATGTGCATGTGATAAAAATAACATGTTCCTTGAATAGGCAATATGAACATTACTGAAAATTTTTCCTGTCAATAAACATAAGTGATTATTTCATATTAAATCATCTTATCAATTTGATAATGTGTTAGTACTAAGCAAAGTTATAGTATTTTAACTAAAAACAAACAAGCAAACAAACTCCTTGCGGCAAAAATATTACATTCAGATCCCTCAAAGCCCCAACATTGTCAATATTTGTTGAAATTCTGCTCCACCAACATGCATAAATAAATGCAAGAGCATATGTTTTGGGCCCTCAGTGAAGATAGCCAAGCAAATTTTAAGAGACTGTTCATGTCTCTGTAAATGCAGACAAATAAGACACTACCAAAGCGTTAAAACTACATAATTCACCATGGCTCGTTTGCACAGAAATTTATAGAACTTGGAGATCCTGGGCACAGAGCAAGTACACATGAGCATTAGACAGGCACCAAACACTTCAGTCCAGAGATCATTTGGCTGCAGCATTACTAGATGCCAGTGTATGCCATTATAACACAATGAGTATAATAATAATATAAAAATATATTTATTTGTCAGATTCTAAATGTATAAACATTCATTTTAAATAGCTGGCATCTGTGTAATGGTTCAGAAAAATGTATTTATTTAGCCAAATTTATGTTTAAATCATTTTTCATAATCAGACTCCAGTTGCAAATTTTCCACAGAATAGATAACTGTGTAATAGGAATATCAGAAAAAACCATGACTTCATCTCATCATATGAAAGAAACAATTTTATAATAATTTTCTTACACAAAGAGTTGTGTTGAGATAATTGAATGGGATAATTGAATGAGGTAATTGATGATTGGGAGACCATATGTTCATTGAGCATTCCTTTAGTAACTCATTCAACAAAGTTTGACAAAGCCTCTTATGTAAAATTGGTGATGCAAGTTGCTAAAACTGAAAATGTTCCTAAAACCCTTTATTGTCTCAAGGAGCTGTATTTCAATGATTAATTAGTGAAGGGTAAACAATTTTCTAAAGGTGAAAAGAATGGATAACAGGTTAAGGTGTTCTGTTACAGAGTCTTTATGGGCACAATTATAGAATTCCACATACACGAAATGGCAGTAGTAGGTGTTTATTTAATTTATCTTAACGACGATGGTAGATTAAAATAGAACAGTCCAAACATTGTATTTCAGAACACTCATAAATTTATAAAATTTCCAACACTTATATTGCCATCACTAATACTTTCACAATCTCCGACCTCCCACAAAATGTCAAGAATTTGTGGTTAAGAAAGTGTTCTTTTTGAATGTTAAACAATTGCATACCATAAAAGAAATCTTTGCATCCTTCCTCCTTTAAAGTCTTATTATTTGTAGTTTTGCCTTATATCCATAACAACTGACCAGAGAGGAATTTCAGCAGTTCTGTGGTAGGCATGTCTAAGATGGTCTCCAGTGGTTTCTGCCTCATTGTATTTACATCCCTGTGTGATCCTTTCCCCTTGAGTATGAGCTGATTTATTAACTCACTTCTAATGATGGACTAGGACAGAAGTTTGGGATGTCCCTATCAAGATTAGGTTACACGAAGACTGTACATTGCATCTTAGTTCCCACTCTTTCTCACACACATATTTTTTCTAAGGGAAGCCAATGGATATATTCTGAGCTGCACTATGGACAGGCCCATGTGGCAAGGACTGTAGGAAACTTCTGTCCAATAGCCAATGAGGAATTGAGGCCCTCAATCCAACAGCTGACAAGGACTAAGTACTTTGAACAACCATGTGAGTGAGTCCTAGAAGTAGACCCTCTGCCAGTCCAGCCTTCAGCTGAGCCTGTAGTCCTGTCTGCCATTTTGACCTCAATCTTACATGAGAACTTGAGCAAGAGACACTCACCTAAGCTTTGCCCAGAGTCCTGGTACACAGAAACTACGATTTATTCTGTTGGCCAAAACGTTCGGGTTTTTTGTAAGGTGTTATGGAAAAACCAGAACGAACTTGTTGGCCAGCCCAATAGCAAATGTTTGTTGCTTTAAACTGCTAAGTTTTAGGGTAATATATTCTGAAGAAATAGATAACTAATACAAGTTGCTTGTAGGATGCTAGTTTTTATTTTTCCCAATGGTGACATTTATAAAATTGTATAGCTCCTGAAACTTGCCTTCAGTCTCACAGCCTGAGTTTTCAATAACTTAAAAATATATTCAACATGGATGGATTCAGATGAGCCAAACCCATAAAAAAAAAATCTCAAAATAATACTCCATAATTTTAGTAAGAATTAAAAGTGCTAAGATGGGCTTCCCTGGTGGCGCAGTGGTTGAGAGTCCGCCTGCTGATGCGGCGGACACGGGTTCGTGACCCGGTCCGGGAAGATCCCACATGCCGCGGAGGGGCTGGGCCTGTGAGCCATGGCCGCGGAGCCTGTGCGTCCGGAGCCTGTGCTCCGCAACGGAAGAGGCCACAGCAGTGAGAGGCCCACGTACCGCAAAAAAAAAAAAAAAAAAAAAAAGTGCTAAGAAAAGGAACTGTCAAGACTTTGGCATCACATTATTTCCATATAAGCACTATAAACTTAAAAAACTGCATTGATTTGAAATATTCAAGTTCAAAAAAGCACTATGTTTGTTTTCCTCAATTTCAAAATTTGAATATTAAATATTTGTGGTGTAAATCCCAGAGATAATTATATATTCTGCCTTTAAAAAATTGCCTAATTCCAAACAATTCGTTTAAATAAGAGGCACCCACTAAAAATAGTTTGGTGTATTCTTTTGAAACAGACCTTGTAACTGATGATATAGAAAGTATTCCCTGTATCCATATTAGCCATATTTGGCCATATGGCTTCCATTCCGTATGCTCTAAGAAGTTATTATACATGCACTAAAAGTAAGAGACTAGTAGAATTAAATGACCAATAAAGAGAAGTGATAAATTTTTAAAAATTTAATTTAAGAAAGCATGACTGCTTTTGGTTGATTTTTAAGTTGCCAGCAACAGGGGATGTGGAGGATGGAAAATGGCCCTAATAATCAAGGTCTGACTTACAGCTGTAGCAAAGAGACTTTCACGACCTGGGTAGATACAAAGATAATAGAAAATGAAAGGGCAAAACTAAATGTACATTTTAAGAGAGAAAGAAAAACTTGGTGCTTCAAGAGGCAGACTGAAAATATTCCACATTATTCAGAGCCTTGCAGCAAACAATAACTTAGTTGAAGCTGCTGAAAGGACTAGCCCATGGGGAAAGACAAAGGGAGCATGACTGTTCTGGGTGATACCTGTGATATACGATCAATTCAATTCATTACCTGTTTTGAGTCTTATGGGCATGAATCTTACTTGATAAGCTGGGGGATAAAATAAATGTCAAACCCTAATTTTTTAGTTAATCTAGTAAACTTCTCTTTCAACTACCGCCTTGCATGCCTGTTAGAAAACTCATCGTTAGTAGTAGAGCTCCTTTGTCCTCCCTGGGGCCTGTGCAGTAATTCAGAAACTACTGCTTCAGTGGGACAATTAAGCACAAAATTTGATCCCATTATCCCTGAAGCTTAATGCTCAGTCTACCTGGATGCATTATGCAACCATTCCCCTCTGAGGCCTTGCTACCTCCTTAGGACATGAATATAAAACAGGGCATGAGACAAGGCTATCACAAGCCTATCTGATCTCAATAATCTTTCAAGAAAAAGAAGGTAAAGTAGAAATCTATCCTTTTTCTTGCTATTCTTAAGTCTCTTATTTTGTGGATAATGCCCCATAGAATGAGAAATAAAGAGAAAAAATGTAGGAAGACAGATTGAACACGTTTTTACAACTTGTTAAACACGAATACTCTCTGAGATAAAAGAGCATCGGAGGCCTGACTACATATTCAAATGGAGAGAAAAGAGGGGGGGAACTACACAGAGAAAAGAAAACATAAATTAGCATTAAAATAAACATTTACACAACACTTTTACAAGACTGTAATAGGTGTGATGAGTACTAGAAAGATGAAATAGATATAATCCTTAGCTTTAATAAACTTAAAATATAGATAGAAAGATTGGATATTTATACAAAGTATAACATTTAAAAAATAGATTCTGAAAAATATTTTGAAAGCATAATGCAAGAGATCAGAAAAGGAATTATTTAGGGTTTTGAAGAATAGATAGGACTTTGACAAATGAGATAGGATTTAAGGTGCTCTAAGTAGCTTAAAAAGGGAATAGAGGCCAGAGTAAGGATATACAAAATTTTGAAAATGTACTATATGAGATGAATATTTACTCAGAAAGAGAACTGGTCCACTGATACGTGTTTGTCTCAGAATGGGTACCCTAGAAAATACAGTCTGCGGGAAATCTTATGAGTTAAAAATTTATGAGGATGTTCAAACTCAAGAATGCAGTATTGATTGAAAAGGTAATGAGATTGGGAAAGTAGGGGAGAACTTCTGGAAGTGCATATTGAGCGGCTACTACTTTTCATTTTGTGTAACATTACTCAGCTTCTCAGAAGTTTTATCTAGGAAACTTTATTAATTTCTGGAAATTCTTTCTAGGCAAAGAAAAGAGAAATAATTTATCTTCCGGCTCCAGTGTTCCATCGATCACAGTTTTTTCTCTATGAGATATTAACTTCCCTGCACTTCTGGTTGCAAATATATGAGCACAATGAAAGGCCCATGGTATCTTATGACTCTGTGCCAAAGAGAAAACCTGATATTCCTATCCAAGGGTGTGCAGCGTGGGCAAGAAACAAGGTTCTAATGACCTCACACATGAGGTCATTCTCCATGGCAGCTAGGATGACACAATTTGCCAAGTGTCCTAGTTCTAAGAAGACCTGAAGCAGTTTATGACAGTTGTAACAGGAAACTACCCTCATTCCCTTCCAGTATCCAGCACCCACTCCACAATATGGGTCTCTTTTTTGTGGAAACCACATATTTTCACTACTTTCCTGAGAGGCAAAATACAAATCCATTTTGTCTCAGAGTCTCTTTCAACAAGCTACAGTTCCCACTGCTATAGTCAGTCCCAAATCCATAGCTGGTACTCCATCATTTTCTTCCTCAACCATCCATCCTAGATTTCCTTTTCCCTTGATCAGCACTTTTGTTGGTCTCAGTTGCTTGTCTGATGGGATCAAACCACACCCTTAATTGTTTTATCTTTGTTAGGTCACATTTCCTACAGTTGCACCTTTACAGTTATTACTGGGTTTGAAAACCAAGACTCCACCCAGTGAACTGCACAGGTTTTAGGCATACTCCTCCCTAACCCCAGTGTGTATTTGCATCCCTAGCCCCACATGGTAGTCAGTGTCAATTGTCCGGATTAGTTAACTCCTTTCCATGCCTGCTGATCCACAGAGATGAGAAATCAAGGTTGCTAGATTATATAGTCACATAGTCTGCTTCATAGGAATGCTTCTTGCTTCCTTAGCAGCGTGACTCCCAACTCCAAACTCAAGAATTAAAGCCTCTAATAAGACAAGGCCTAATATGCAGGGAAAAGAAGTTCAAACTTAGCAAGAGGGTCACTGGCAATGAGTGGAAGGGAGCCAATCCTACATCTATCTCTTTGTTTCCAGACTCAGATATTCTAGATTTTAGGGACACAGTAACCTATATTGGGTATTTGCTCAAAGCATATACTACATCCTGGAGGACAATATCTCAGTCCCACATGGTGCCAGCCCTCAGCTGGCAAGTTAGCTTGGCCTTTCACTGACTGTCCCAACATTCTATCTGTGTAGCTGTATCTGGGTGACAGAGCATATAGTTCCAGCATGATGGTCTTCTTGTCAAGATGATCCAGGTTAACAATGACCTGAAGGACCATTGATATGGCCTAGGGACAAGAAATTGATACAGCACTGCTGTCCTTCCCACATAAAAGCACATTGATTTTGATCCTATTTACTAATGGCTCTTGAAAAGAATACATTCACTAGATTAATAGCTGCGTAACAATTGCTAGAGGCCATGTGGATCTGTTCCAGTAAAGATGCTACATCTGGCAGAACAAGTGGAATTGAGCCTGTGACTTGGTTAAATTTAAGATAATGTAGAATAATCTACCACACACCACATTTCTTTCCCCCAAGGGAACCATACAAATGAATGAAAGCAGATACAATAGGACAAGGATTCCTATCTCATTTAAGTATTTGAGGATGTCTCTTATCTCTTCCATATCACCAAGGTTTTATAGCATAACTTCTGGCTTATTGCCTTGGCTGATGTCGCAAGGTGGGGTTGGAGGGGAATTTTCAGAAGCTGCCACTTACTCCTGATTACCAAAAAAGCTCTTATACTGCAAATTAGGGAAACTGTGCAAGTATTCTGCCATCTGTTTGGAATAATCATCCTAATTTTATTCTCACATACTAGGAATAACCTAAAGGTTGTAAAGTTGGTTCTGGTCACCAAATTCTGATTTGGAAAGGGGATGGACCTCGTATCAATAAGCAATGCTCTAGACACCACCTGGCTGTCCCACAATTCACCTCAATGCTGACACTATCTACCTGGAGATGGCATCCGATCACACAGGTCAAGGGTTCATTTTTAGGAGACTGCCGCCCACCCCATCTTCAGATCACAAATTGAGGTTGTTACCTGTGCTTCTGACTGATGCCTAAAACTTGGCTTCTGTGCACTGGTGCCCAGTTGAATCTCAGAGACAGAGTTTTGGGTAAAGTATAAAAGAATAGCTTTATTGCTTTGCCAGGCAAAGGGGAACACAGTGGACTTGTGCCCTCAAAAACTGTGTGTCCCAACCCAGGAGGATTTGGTGAGGAGTTTTATAGCAGTGGTTAAAGGGCAGCGTTGCTGCTAAGGATTAGAGTGTTTGTGTGTAGGGCCTGCACTCCTTTAATCTGGCCTCAGGTGGCTTCTTCCTAATGTGCTTCTCTGGTTCCTTTAATCTGGCCTCAGGTGGTCTTTTGATGAGCTTCTGGAAGTTATCAAACTGTGATCTTCTCTGAAATGAAGAATGCTAACATCTTCCATTTGTTGGGGGTTTTAGTTCTATAAAGAGTGCAAATGTATTGTTACGTGTATCCCTTAAGGCAGAACCAGGACCCTGCCCCAAGGTTGCGCTGTTGTTTCTTGGCTGCTCCTCCCTTGTGTCTGCATCCCCTCCCTTCCCTGATTAGCAGCGGTCTACAAGGTGATGGCCTACAGATTAGAGGTTCTCACAACCCCCCCCTTGGGTTCTATTCATTTGCTAGAGCAGTTCACAGAATTCAGAAAACCTGTTTATTCACTGTATTACTGATTTATTAAAAAGGATATAAATCAACAGCCAGATGAAGAGATCCATAGGGCGAGATATGGGAGAAGGGCTCAGAGCTTCTATTCCCTCTCACAGCATACCACCCTCCTGGAATCTCCTTGTGTTCATCAACCCAGAAGCTCTCTGAACGCTGTCCTTTTGGATTTTTATGGAGATTTCATTACCTAGGCATGATTGATTAAATCACTGCCCACTGAGGATTGATCTCAGTCTCCAGTCCCTCTCCCCTTCCTGGACGTCAGAAGGTGGGATTGAAAGTTTCAACCCTCTAATCACAGGGTTGGTTCCTCTGGTGATCAATCCCAATCCTTAGGAGTGTTCCAAAAGCCACCTCATTAATATAACAAAGGACACCTTTATGGGTCTCATCACTTAGGAAATTCCAAGGGTTTTAGGGGCTCTGTGCCAAAAACAGGGATGAAGGCTGGACCTTCCAGCCATCCCAGCAACCCAGCCAATATCCCATGAACTAGAAGAACTATATTTACTCAATCTACATAATAAATAACAAATGGTTGTTGTTTTAAGCCATGAAGTTTCAGAGTTGTTTGTTACACAGCAATAAAGCAACTAACACTGAAATAAACAGACAAAAACAGGGATGAAGACCAAATATGTATTTCTTATTATAAATCACACTATCACAAGTAGGCCTGTGAACTCACTGGAATGACTGTGAGATGAACTTGGGTTAAGATTTCATTTATCACCAGTTCTTACGCCTCCACTCTAACTGAAGGAACGTGATGGCATTTTATTTTACATCTCCTATCACTAGTGGCAGATCACCCCCTGTATCCAACAGGATCTCATATTTTTCTCCAGTGTAAATTTTTGCTGGTAAATGGATGCAAGTCTTTTTAGGAAAAGGACTGGAGGAGTATTTATTTTATATTTTTCAGTGACAGTTCAGAATCTATTCTCAAGAGACCCAGCCTTCCCTTTAGTTGGTAGACTCAGGGTCTGAAAACATACTAAGATTAGCCTATGGGTAAGAAACCATGTATTTTTTTTTAAGTTGATTCTGTTTGCTTTCTGTATATATGTAGTTTTTTTTTAAATTTTACAAAGAATCAATAAGATTATCATATGTAAAGAATGCAAATGCTAGATCAACAAAAAGGAAATCTTAATAGAGTTTGAAGACTCTGCTGTATCAGATAAAAGTGTTTTATTTAGAAAATTAAATCTTATCAAAGGAACTGTCAAATAATATAGTAGAAATTCTATGAGTCATATGAATGTATCTTGATGACTTTGAAATTTAAGACAGGAAAATAATACTTGGGATAGTATTTCAATTTTTTTGAATAGTTGAAGCATTTTGCCTGTGAGCAAAGATGGAAGATATGGGAATTGAACAGCTAAATATCAGAGAAGAGAATTTTATTGTTTCTTTACCAAAAAATTTCACCTCATGAGGAAACCAGACTAAACCGAATCAAACATATAATTCAGTAAAATCACCAACTTAATCAAATTTATATTTAAGGAAGGGGACCAATGCTCCATTACAAGTATGACACAGATAATTAGGAAGGCAAGTAAGTAAACATAAGCAAGAAAGTATTTCTCAGAAGTGATATCATGGGGATGTTGACAAAGATCAACACTTTTTGTTTGTTTGTTTTTGTTTTGCCTAAGATGATTTACATAACAATTCCTAGTTGAGAAACAAAGTGTTCCAGAAATTCTAACATAGAGAAAAGATTATGATTAAATAGATATCATTGAAATGTTATGGATTGAGACTAGTGATTAGAAAAAAGACATTTTTCAAAATAATATATATAGTTGAGAAGTGGTGATTTGGCAACAGTGCACGGTAATGAAAGAATGCCTTATGATAATATATGAACTCCAACAGGAAAGAAATGGTCACAGGTATTTTGTTTAGGAATGAAGGAGGGAGAGCATAAATAAAGTCAGAACGCACCTTACAGTTTCTGGCTCAAAGAAATAGATTGTGTTTTCCCAATCTAATGAAAAGTAATGCATACAAAGAAAGTAATGACTGATATTAAAATGTGTTATTTATTTCATCATTAACTCATAAAATATTTATGAACTCCTACATACTGGGAGTTTCTTCCACAAGGACTAGAGCACAGTGCTTGCTCTTCAAGTTCTCACTCTAATGGGGGAGGAAGACCCGTAAACATTTAAGCACTGCAGTATCATAGCAGGATTTTATAGAAATGCACAAGGGGAATTTTGTAGTACTGTGTTCAGTTCTGTATATCAGCCATTCAGAGGAATATTAGCCAATTAGGTCTAAAATACATAAAGAGGAAACTAAAGGTTATAAAATCATGTCATAAGATAACCTGTTGGAGTAAGTCAGCTTCATGAGACTAAAATTTTTAAAAATATATTTTTTACTTGCAAAGTTCTTAAGGAGAAACTTTCAATTAAGAAGTTATTGATTCAGTTATTTGGAGAATGCAAAATACAAAGTTAGATACCATCCTTCATTTAGGAAAGATGGAAGATGTTTTGAGGATATTTAAAGACCAGTTACCCCAAATGTCATACTTATTCTATAACCTGTTATCATAAAGTTTTGTTAAGTAGGCTTCCAAAGAGATAAAGACCTTTCATGTAAATACTCAAGATTACTTTTAATAATTCTCTCTCAGATATTGTTACCTTGTAAACTAGAGACTGTCAGAGTTTTTAAGTGTTTATTTCTAAAATGTTTTCTCAAAACAGTGTTCACTAACTTAAAAATATATTTCTTAGAAAGTGGAATTTACTCACCATTTTTTGATAAATTCACGAATTATTATAATGTTATTGTTATAAAATTAACTCAGCCAGACTATAAGAACTGCATAAGCTCTTATTTGTTTAAAATATTATTTGAACACATTTCTTCTTGCAAGTTTATGCAAGTAAAAATAAATATGAATATGACTAACATATTAATAAGTTTCAAAACAAAATTTACTACTTCAACAGAATTTCAAAATTTATACATATTTATTTTAAATATATAAAATATATAGATAGAATATGCTTCGTGCATGCATAAAAATGCATTTTGTTAATACATAAGTATTTAGTTTGTATGAGTAAGTGTATACAAATCATACTATTTCATTATCTGCTTTTATATTTAATAATTTATCATAAAATATTCCTATATTTATGCATATAAAAGGGGTTAGCATAGCTGCTAAAAGCATGGATTCCAAATTAAACTGCCTGGGTTGAATCCTGGCTCAACTAATCACAAATTATTACCACAGTGTGCATTACATTGCCTTTCTTCATGTAATGGTCACATGCTTCCATATTTTGAATATAATTTAACTTATTTATTCAATTTCTAATATATTAAGAGGTATAGACTGGTTTTTCTGTTTGGTATTACAGCTATAAATTTTCCAATAAATAACCTTGTGTACATATGTTTATGTGCATAATTGTCAGGTCAGTTCTCATAAATAATGCCAAGAAACCTATTTATAGATAAAATAATATGTATATACTACAGATAAATATGTTTTCTTCTGCAAGTAACAGAAAACCTGAGTGTACTGGATTTTAAATATAGTTTACTAGTCTCAGATAAGAAAAGGCTCAAGACCTCAGGAATGCCAGAGCTGAAATATGTAATTCTTATAAACTTTCCATGATGGTCACATAGCAGCTCTTCTAACTCCTGTTTCATGCTATGTTTAAAGAAAGAATAAACAAGAAAGCCAGTGTCACATGAAGCAGGCAAAGCAAGAATATTCTGAGGAACCTCCCAAATTATTCTTCTTACTTCTTATTGACCAAGACCAGGTCCTATGGCAGTACTTCTACGCAAGACAGTTCAGAAAAGGGAAGAGGCAGTCCCGGGAGAGGACAAGGGGCGTTACATACACAGCTCACAGTGCCTGCTGATGCTTACTGGCTGTTTCTTAGTAAATTCTGACAAAACTACTTACAGTTATTCTAACTAATGTTCAATTCCAATCCCAGGGTATTCCTTTTTAAAAGAACTTGATTCAGTATTAGGACTGAATTCTCGATGTGATACCTGTTTGATAGGTCAACTTGGCTAAACTGAACTACAGTCCTTAGACTACCCTTTCTCGTATGATTCCCATTAGGTTGGGCTACAGGGGGTATTCTTTTAGGAGAGTCAAAGAACAAAAGGGAATAGCAGTCATTTTATAGTATCCACATCCGCCTCCCAGTTATTCAACATGTATCAATTTAGGTGCAGCCGTGAAGTGATTTTGCAGATGTGATTAGAGTCCCTAATCGGTGACTTTAAGTTAATGGAAAGGAGACTGTGCTGGAGGGGGCTGACGTAGCCAGTGAGAAGTGAAGTTTAAGAAGGGCAGGCCTTTACTGAGGGAAGGACTCCACATGCCACTAGGTCTGCAATTGCTCTGCCTTGCCTGAGAGTCTTTCTTTCTGACTGCTGCCTAACTACCACAGGTTTCAGATCAGGCATGTAGGGGTCACGCCTGCTTGGGATCTTGCCTCCCTGACTCTCATGAGGGCTTCGGAGTTTCTTCGTCAACCCCCCACATTTATATAGGGTGGTTCCTTATAATAAATTCAAATACAAATATAAATAAAATAAGATATAAATACAAACATATATATGTATCCCTAATGATTCTGCAATTCTGCTTCTCAGAGCGAACCCTGATTAAAACACTAGATGTAATAATTATGAAGCCATCAGAGAATGCATGTAACATGGTTGAAGAAGAAAAAGAAGAGGAGGGGGAAGAAGAGGAGGGGAAGGGGGGAGGGGGAGGGGGAATTTGGATACTCAGGGAAGCATTGTGCCATCCTTACTTCAGCCTGATGGGGAAATACTTTCATTTAAGTTTTGAAAAAAAAAAAATGCAGCCAATATAAAAGAATTCTGTGACTGACAAATAACGAGTGAGAACCCTCTGGATGCTGTATAAAAAGGAAGCAACCTTCAAATATCCTTATTCAAGACTTTGTATATGAATTTTAAACATAAAATGTCCCTGACTTACTTCCACTGAGCAGAAATAAGCAGAATAAATTTGGACAGTTTACTGCAGATTATAATATAATGTCCTGAGGGAAAATGATATGTATGCCATACAGAAAATAAAAAATTGGAGAACTCTTGACTAGATAAGTTCACAGATCAAGATGAGGATCCTCAAAGGCTTGTTTGTACAGAGAGAATGAAAACACTATGCAGAGGTCCCACTGTATATCATTTGCATTCAAAAAAATAATTATCTTTATCATAGCTTGCGTATCATTCCCATTCCATAGGACATTATCATTCTAAAATAGTCCCCTTGTTTTCAATCGTAAGTTTCTCTGTTAAAGATTCTCCAAATAAATTGTTCTAGGCAGACACATGAACAAGGCAGAACTTATCCATTCTAGTACTCACAGGCAGCAAGCCAGGTTAATATTAACTTTCTATGAATTTTTCTTTAAAAGAATAATTTATTTCTCGGAATGAAACACATGAAATTTATGTGTATAAAACATAACATGAGAGTTTAAAAATACTAAGCATAACCAAGTAGTGCCACATAGAAATAGAGGTGGGTTTATTTTTATTTTTTAACATGTATGTATATAAGTCAATAGGTGGGTACTGGGAAGCAATAGAATATACTGGTTTTTAAAATCTAGATTTTAAAGTAAATAGGCTAAATCCACATTCCAGCTGTGATTTGCTAGGCATGTAAACTTTGGTAAATTAACTGAACTCTCTAATTCCTCATGTCCTTATCTGAAAATGAAGTAGGGATAAAAATATTAGTTCCAAATGTGTAGGGCTGCTTTGTACAGTGCCAACAGCATAGTGGTAATGAACGTAATTTAAGTACATACAGTTATCTTAAAACTTTGAATATGTGTTTTCTTTTCTTTTGCTATCTTATTTTCTACTTCCTTTTACATTTTCTTTTAGTTACATTGACACATAATCAGGAAGATTGGCTTAAGTTGTGTGTGTGCGTGTGACTGTACCAGTAGAGTGCATAGCATATTGCAAAATAAAGCACTGTGAAGTGAAAACTGGGGATATTTTGTAATGGGATAAAGACAGACAAATCTTGGGTAAAATCTGCGAAGAGAAGCTAGAGGCATCTGAGCAGTCAGCTAACATCATTTCAGAAAAACATAGCAGCAAAGTACCGCAGATGTGGAGAGAGAGAGCTAGCTAAGTGAATTCCGAAATCAGTTTGGCTTCAGTTATCTTCCTTCCTGGCAGAAATCCCACGGCCCTTTATTGTTATTTCTTTATAAATACCCTCACTACCTTGTTTTTCTTTCCTTCCACTTTATTCACGAAAAACCAACTTTGATCAACTCAAACACTCACAGTCTCCTTTCCTGAAATTTGTTGGAGGAATAAACATAAATGGGTCTGTTGGTTTCATTTACAAATTTATGGTCTCAAATTGACATCAAGTACCTCACAGCAACTCTCAAAGTACGTTTTTCAGTTATACTTGCTTTCACACTCTCCCAGATACTATCTCCTAAGTATCTTACCCTCCATTCTAAAAAGATTCCCATACTCTCGCTCTTTCTTCTCCCACGTCTGATGACAGGATATGGGGTGTCTCCTCCCTTGCCACCACCAAACTTAAAAACCTATACACCCTTTTACCCATTTTCTTCTACCCTCCCTTACATTGGAGAAAGTTCCACAACTCCTCTCTCCTATCAAAGGCTTATTCTTCTATTTGTACCATAAAATCTTAGTGCTTCCCAGACTAGGTACGTGAGAATCACTTCGAGAACTCTTTATCAGTGTATATTCTTGGGTTATATCACCAGAGATTCTATATGTCTCCTTAACCATACCTTTTCCCATTCCAAGGCAGCATATGCACACACACACACACACACACACACACACACATACACACACACACAAGCATAAACATACACATACCTACTCATACATGCTTACACCTGTACATACACTAACATATATACAATACCTATTCCCTCCTACATACACAGTACAAATACATCCACATGTACACATACTGTACATAATGTAACATGCATACCCATATATACTGTTTGGGCTGAATTGTGTTCCACCAAAACATTCATATGTTGAAGTCCTAACTCCCAGTACCTAGGAAGATGGGCCTTTTTTTGAAGGTAGGGCCTTTAAATAGGTAATTAACATAAAATGAGGCCCTATGGGTGGGCCAATGCAATATGACTGATGTCCTTATAAGAAAAGGAGATTAGGACACAGACATGAGCACAGGGAAGATGATGTGAAGACACAGGGAGAAGATGGACATCTACAAGCCAAGGAGAGAGGCCTCAATAAAATTATCCCTGCTGACACCTTGATCTTGGATTTCTAGCTTCCAGAATTGTGAGAGAATAAAATTCTGTTGTTTAAGCCACCCAGTTAGTGGTATTTGTTATAGTACCCCTAGCAAACTTGTATACGTACATACACCAACTTCCCTCCCTGATTCATACACACACAGATATACACACATTCACCTCTGTAGACACTCATTAAGCTCCAGCAGTACTAGTTTTATTTCACATTTTTAAAAATTTCGAACATGTCAAGCTCATACCTATGGTAGGAGCTTTGGACATACTTGCCCTTGTGTATGGAATTCTTCTTTCCCACCCTTCTCTTGGATGATTTCTTTTCACCTTTCACGTCTCATCTTGGCTGTCACCTCTTCCGAGAGCCTCAATAGTGAAAGTAGTCACCCTCCTTCTACATTATTATTTATCTCTGCCCATTGTGTGTTTTACTCAAAGAACTTGTTCCAAATCGAAATCTTACTATCTTTGTAATTTTGTTTTCCTGATCAGATCACGAAAGAAATCAGCTCCATGATGGTAGAATCAATCTGGTTCCATTTAAAGCTCATATTCCTAGTATTCGCATGATGACTGGCACATAGGAAGTATTCCGATTTGTTGATTATATGAATATAAAGCGTCTCTAGCTGAGTTCTCTTTTGGACAGTGAGTCTCCGTGTATGAGGGTGAATGTGTGTGTGTATGTGTGTGTTTGTGTGATGTGTGCCTCTGTGTGTTTTCTCCTTCAGGAGAAGGTGGGATGAAACTGGGGGTTAAATAAGTTGCCTGAATAACTGTCTTTTTTTTCTGTTGATGTTTCCCAGAACCATTTTAATTCCAGGTGCATTAAGGAGTAATGACTCAGTTCTCTACACTTTCCAGCATCCTGTATAATTTGAAAGCAGTTGTTATGTGTATTAAGATACTGTACTGAGGTAATAGATAGGATTTGCGACCAAGTGGCTCTAGAGAGCTCGGGAGAGGAAAGGCAGATATTACTCAGATGTCTCAAAATTGTATGACAGGAATAATAATGTTAACACCAGCAGGAAAGGGAATTCAGAAGCACTCTTGGGGAGAATAAATAATACAAGAAATTCAATTTTATATATGTCACTTTCAACATTGCGTTGAAATATCAAATTGAATGGTCCAGCTGGTTGTGCAAAATTTCGGTCTGGAACATGGGAAACGTTCAGTGCTGGATGTACAAGTGTGCTAATTTAATGCCTTCATTCTATCATTCAAGCCATGGAAGGAAATGATATTATTTTTATCAGCTAGAGAAAGGTTGTGGCTAAAATATCAAAGCCTTATGCAGCCTTCCAATGAGCAGTTTAGTAATGGATCTAGGTTAACACATTCTTTCTGGAAATATATGCAGTTTTCTGGTTTCTATCATTAATTTCAGCTGTAATGAAATTTATTTTAGTCATTAATTGGTTTTAGTCTCTCATTGATTAACAGGCATATTTACGCTTTAGTCACTGATGACTAGTTGATGTCATTGGTGTTATTATACAAGTATCCAATGTAGAGAGTCAAGGGAAGAGATTATCACTCTCTGGTCAAGCCTTCATTTCTTCATGAAGAAAATGAATTATACAGAAGTCAGATACAGTCTCTTTAATGGGATTGGTTTGATAAGAAATGAGGTGATCATATTCCAATTGCCAAGTACCATTTGCAGTTGATAATGACTTGAGAGTAGAATCCAAATGATGAGTCCTATAAATTAGAGTATGTGAATTTTCCTTCGGTGATTGATATAATAATTGTAACTAAATATGAGAATAATAAATTAGGTCATTTATATATCCAATATCAATGAGCGATCTGCCAAAAATTTCAAATATGCAATGTGGTCTATGATTCATTCTGCTTCTTAACCTCACATAGGCACAAGTATCTAAAAATAAGGCATTATAGTAAGAAGAGTTATTATAAAATATCCATTGCTGGCTGGACTGGGAATTTAAAGCCTAAAAGGACAAAGGTCAGAATTCAACATGCCGTGAATTCTCTGTTTCTAGCAATTGATTTCTTACAAGATATCCTGCTGTGTCTGCAGAAACATCCTCTGATCTCCAATAGTGATACCCTAAGAAGAACTGACATCTGAGAATTATATACCAAGGTTGTCTGAGATATAACCACAGAATATTTGGAGATCTTTAGGAAAGCACATAACTTTTCATACACCACACAAAACTTCTTCCAAAGTAAAGTAATTTTTAAAATGACTTTGTATATTTAGTTTTTAAAAATGTCATTATTTGGGCATTGTCTGTCTCTTAATCTAACATCAAAAATAGCATAGCAAGTCTGAAAATTTCTGATCTGTGTAAACAGAAAGTTATATTACCAAAGTATTCCCAAAGATATTTGAGTTTTTAAAAATAGATTATCAATTTTATAGTTTCTTCCTGTGATGAAATTTGTAGGTGCCCTCCCTAAAACAGACATTTCATTTCATTGCTTCCAGCTTTTTGGCAGAAACAAAAAAGTGAATAGCTAACACCTGGTTACTAGCTACCAGCCAGGCTTGCAGTTTCTGCCTCTGTGGAAATGAAGTTTGAATCTTAGAAATCAAAGTAAAATGAAAGTTTTAAAGCTTTAGTCTGTTTCCTCAAATACAAGGGCTGTATCCAGGGAAAGAGAATTAAGAAAAAAACAAAAAAAGATAAGAGCGTCTACTGAAAAATTCAGCTTTAATATTTTAATCCTAAAAGTAGAAATAGAAATATTACTGAATACTTATAATTGCAGCTGATGTGATAGTACTCATTATCCATTGTCACTTTAGTTTATTGACATTTTAAGATAAAATTAATTAGGAGTCAACATCTTAACTGATGCATAATAAGCTTTTCATATTTAACATGGTTTTCTTGTAAGTATTTGAGAGTAGAGAGTGATCAATACTTAATTCCAAATCTTTATGGAAGGAACTGTTTTGGGGAAGGTAATTCTAAGATTTTAACTTTTTAAAATAAACTTTATGTTTTAGAGCAATTTTAGGTTCATAGCAAAACTGAACAGAAGTTACAGAGATTTCCTATAAACCCCCTACCGCTACACACGCATAGCTTCCCCTGTTACCAACATCCTCCTCCAGAGCGGTACATTTGCTAAAATTGATAAACCTACAGTGATACATCATCTACTCAAATTCCACAGTTTACATTAGGGTTCATTCTTGGTGTTGTATATTCTGAGGGTGTGGACAAATTTTAAGTTACATGTCTCCACCATACAGAGTAGTTTCACAGCTCTAAAAATCTTCTGTGCTCTGCCTGTTCAACCTCTTTCCTCTCTAACTCCTGAAAACCACTGATGTTTTTATTTTTCCAGAGTTTTACCATTTCCAACTTGTCATATGGTTGGAATCATACAGTATGTAACCTTTTCAGGAGGGCTTCTTTCACTTAGTAATATGCATTTAAGTTTCTTCTAGGTCTTTCATGACTTGATAGCTTATTTCTTTTTAGCACTGAATAATAATTCCATTCTCTGGATTTTCCACAGATTATTTATCCATTCACTTACTTAAGGACATGTTAGTTGCCTCCAAGTTTTGCCAATTATGAATAAAGTTGTTCTAAGTATTGATATACGGGTTTTTGTGTAGGTATAAATTTTCAACTGATTTGGGTAAATACCAAGGAATGTGATTACTGGATCTTACAGTAAGACTCAGCCAAAAGTCTTCTAAAGCAGCTACACCGTTTTGCACTCATACCAGCGATGCGCGAGAGTTCTTATTGCTCCACATCCTTACCAGCATTTGGCGTTTTCAGTGTTCTGGCTTTCGGTTAACAGGTTGTCATTGTGATTTTAATTTGCATTTCCCTGAGGACCTATGATGTGAAGCATCTTTCACATGCTTACTTGCCATTTGTGTATCTTCTCTGACAAGGTGTCTGTTAAGATCTTTAGTTCAGATTTACAATAATACTCTGAATTAACATGGATTCATAGATTCATAGAATGCATTCATTCATTCCGAATGCATAGATTCGTTGCATTTGGTATAAAACGGCAGGTATACATGAAGTAGGTTAATAATCTGAGGCCTTATAGGGTTTTATATTTTGTCATCAGTTGACTTTGTAGGCTTTGCTTTTTCCAGAAACAGCAAAGGCTGTTTATTTAATGCAGTGAGTGAGAGTAAAAGTAATAGAAAATGAGATGAGAGAGATGAGGGAAAACGGACATTGGAGGATTTTGACTGAGTATCCTCATTTATATCTGAGTGAAATTAATGGTGGATTTTGAGCAGAGAAGTAAGATAATCTTCCTAATAATAATCAATACACCCTCTCTAAACTTCTTCCAATTCACACAAGCCCTCAACACACCCATGTGAGAATAAATGCCAAGGTGGCATGTAGGTCACCCAAGGAATCTTCTTACAATTTGAGGGAGGGAAAGGGTAACATATATTAGTCTCACCCTAAATGTAGATGTAAATACTTTAATTTAGTATTCACAAGGTTAATAATTATGTTTCTTGTTCCTTTATACCTCACTTGATCATTATTTAATCCATTCTGTTCTCCAAATAATCTCTCTAACCTTCCAGGAAATCCAGTTTATTATTTTGGCTGATCTGCCGCTCAGTCCTCTTTAATGATCTCTTCCATTTATGTAAAGCACCCACCACTGTAAGCTGCTTTTATGGGCTTCACTATGGATATTTTATGAAGCCTTTAATAGTAAGCTCTTCCCTACCATTCATTTACCCAACACACAGGCTCATCCTTTGGAATGTTCTTGAAAGATGGGACATCTGATACGTACCACTTTGAGAAGCAGTCTGTTCCTCTGTTGAGCAGTTTTCTCCCCAATATTTTATTATGGAAACTTACCTAAGTATAGCAAAGATTAAGGCATTTTTCAATTAAAACCCATATAACTACCATCAAGATTCTAACATTATTTCAGTATAAATGCTTTTTGGCATATCTGTCTATCCATCCCTCTATCCATAGATTAATCCATTTTATTTATTTGTCTATTCTTCTATGATTGATACTTGAGATGTTTCTAATTTTTTTTTTTTTTTTTTTTTTTTTTTTTGCGGTACGCGGGCCTCTCACTGCTGTGGCCTCTCCCGTTGCGGAGCACAGGCTCCGGAAGCGCAGGCTCAGCGGCCATGGCCCACGGGCCCAGCCGCTCCGCGGCATGTGGGATCTTCCCAGACCGGGGCACGAACCCGTGTCCCCTGCGTCGGCAGGTGGACTCTCAACCACTGCGCCACCAGGGAAGCCCGTTTCTAATTTTTTGACTCTTTAAAAGTTGCTTTGAGTGTTTTGTACAAAGTACTTTCGTGAAGATATCTTTTAATTTCTATGGCTAAATACCTAGGAGTAGAGTTTCTGGAATGTACAATATTTATGTGATTAGTTTTAAAAGAAATTGATTGAAATTTCTCCCAAAAAGGTGTAACATTTTACAGTCTTACTAAATTCTTTGCCTTATTCCAGGAAGAGCAGAGAGTCCCATTTGCTCCATAATCTCCCCAGCATCTTGTGCTGTCAGTATTTTTAATTTTATTCTGTTGCGTATGTGCTGGAATTTCATTGTGGCTTTTGTTTGCATTTCCCTGATAACTAAAGATACTCAAAACCTTTTTACATGCTTCTTGTTCCTTTGTGTATCTTCTTTCTGAAGTTTCTGTTTTAATCATTCGTTCTTTTTCATTGGTACTTGTCTTTTTATCAGTGAGTTGTAATCTTTTTATATATAGTGGATATTCAATTCTTTGTCAAATACATGTTTTACGAATATTTTCTTCCACTTTCTTGACCATGTTTTTTCTTTAATTGGGTATTATGAGCAAACATTTTAATTTTAATGAAGCCTAATTTCTCTGTTCTTTTCTTTCTTGATCATTACTTTCTATAACAAATCTAAGAACCATTCTACCTACTGCCATGATGATAATATGTTCTCTGTTTTCCTTTGAAGTTTGATGGTGTTAGCTTTTGCATTTGTGTCTATGCTTCATTTTGAATTAAATTTGATGTAAAACATGAGATATGGAGAGTTTCTCTTTCCATATGGATGTTGAGATATTCTAGCACCATTAGTTGAAAACCATCCTTTCCTCATTGGATTACTGTGGCTAATTTGTTAAGTATCATATGATTGTATACACGAGTCCATTTCTGAGCTCTATATTTACTTCATTCTATTTGTCAATTTTTATGCCAATCTCTTCTACACTCTTGATTTTTGTAACTTCTAGTAAGGCTAAACATCAGGTAATATAATTCCTCCAACATTGTGAGTCTTTTTGTAAAAGTGATATTCTCCATTTGCCCCTCTTAAACATGATTATGTTGGTATTTGTTCATTATTCACATTCTCAAGGTCATTTACCTACTTATTAAATAGTGGAACATGTTAACTTCTTTTCCTAGCATGTTTTTTATCCCCAAATTGATAAATGTTCTTTGTTTATTGTACTTAGACTTGATGATTTCAGTATTGAAGTGAATAAAGCATGGTGTCTACAGAGGATGCCTTTTGTACAATTATAGTACCTTTTGTTTGTAGAACCTGCAGTGATTTTATAATTTCAGTAGAAATAGGCAGAGGAGCCACTGTAATCATTGTAGTAATAGCACTAGCAAATTTTAGAGTCTTAGAAATCTGTTACTTTTTTTTTCCACCTGCTGGGTCAGGTCCCTTTATTTTTTATTGAATGAAGTATTCTTTAAATTCTGTAGCGCTTTATAATTTTCAAAAGTTTCACACACATGATTTCATACAATCCCATAACAACCCTTTCACCCCCCCACTCCCTCTCCCTCCCCCGCTTGTCGCCACTAGTTTGTTCTCTATTTTATATCTGTGAGTCTGCTTCTTCTTTGTTATACTCAGTAGTTTGTTGTATTTTTTATATTCCACATATAAGCGTTATCATACAGTATTTGTCTTTCTGACTTATTTCCCTTAGCATAATACCCTCCAAGTCCATCCATGTTGGTGCCAATGGCAAAATTTCCTTTTTTTTTTTTTTTTTTTTGAGGTACACGGGCCTCTCCCATTGCGGAGCACAGGCTCCGGACGCGCAGGCCCAGCGGCCATGGCTCACGGGCCCAGCCGCTCCGCGGCACACGGGATCCTCCCAGACTGGGGCACGAACCCGCGTCCTCTGCATCGGCAGGCGGACTCCCAACTACTGCGCCACCAGGGAAGCCCCCTTTTTTATGGCTGAGTAGTATTCCATTGTATTACATACCACATCTTCTTTATCCATTCATCTGTTGGTATACACTTAGGTTGCTTCCTTACCTTGGCAATTGTAAATAATGCTACTGTGAACATTGGGGTGCATGTATGTTTTTGAATTAGTAGGGTTTTTTTTTTCAGATATATACCCAGGAGTACAATTGCTGGATCATATGGCAGTTTTATTTTTAGTTTTTTGAGAAACATCCATACTATTTTCACACCAATTTAAATTGTTTGCACCAATTTACATTCCTACCAACAGTGTATGAAGTTTCCCTTTTCTCCACATACTCGCCAACATTTGTTATTTGTGTTCTTTTTGATGATAGCCATTCTGACAGGTGTGAGATGATATCTCATTGGGGTTTTGATTTGCATTTCCCTGATGATTAGCGATGTTGAGCGTGTTTTCATGTGTCTGTTGGCCATCTGCATTTCCTCTTTGGAAGAATTTCTATTCAGTTCTTCTGCCCATTTTATATTGGGTTGTTTGTTTTTTTGATGTTGAGTTGTATGGGCTGTTTATATATGTTGGATATTAACCCCTTATTGGCCATATCATTGCAAATATGATAAGTAGGTTGTATTTTTGTTTTATCCAGGATTTCCTATGCTGTGCAAAAGCTTTTGAGTTTAATTATGTTCCATTTGTTTGTTTTTGTTTTTGTTTCCATTACTCTAGGAGACATATCCAAAAAAATATTGCTGCCATTTATGTCAAAGAGTGTTCTGCCTATATTTTCCTCTAGGAGTTTTATAGTATCCAGTCTTACATTTAGGTCTTTAATCCATTTTGAGTTTATCTTTGTATATAGTGTTAAAGAATGTTCTAATTTCATTCTTTTACATGTAGTTGTCCAGTTTTCCCAGCACCACTTATTGAAGAGACTGTCTTTTCTCCATTGTGTATCCTTGCCTGCTTTGTCATAGATTAGGTGACCATAAGGCTGTGGGTTTCTTTCTGGCTCTCTGTTCTCTTCCATTGATCTATGTATCTGTTTTTGTGCCAGTACCATTTCGTTTTGATTACTTTTTAATGTGTGCTTATATTTTTCCTCTCATTTAATCCTCAAAATCATGTACAAAAAATTAAATACATTTTAAAATTAGATAAAGTTTGGGGGCGATTATGTAATTTACAGAATTATCCATATATACTATTTCATTCTCACAATACAGCTCTCGAGGAGATATTACTGTTAACCCTAAAGCCTGGAGAGCCTTCAGGCTTCTTTACTTGGTATAATGCTGCAGAACACAAAGTGACTACAAGGAAATAAGCAGAGCTGCAGCTTTGAACAACTCCATAAAATAGAGTTCATACTCTGTTTGGGGGTGCTATCCTGAATTGTGTAGTGCATACTATAGGCTAGGATGTTTCTGTTTGCAAGTAACTAAATTCCTTCTCAAAATTGCAATGCTATAAATGGGATTTATTGCCTGACAGACAAGAAGAATAAGGAGAGGTCAGAATTGATTATACTGATTTATCCTTTCATGGCTATCATTAAGATCCTGTTTTTTCTATTCTTGGACTTTCAGAACAGGTCAAATTAATTTCAGTGTATGATCGCTACAAAGAACTTCCAAGATGGTAACCACATACAGGGAGAAATAAGGCTGGTGTCCTATAACGTATCCATTTTCTAGGACTGTCAAAACACATCACCACAAACTGGGTGCCTTAAAATGGCAGGAATGCATTGCCTCATAGTCCAGGTGGCCAGAGTCCAAATTAAGATGTCAGCAAGGCCCTATTCCCTCTGACGGATGGGGAAGTATTCTTTTTGTACCTCCCCCACTTTTTTTTTCTGGCGTCGACTCTCCTTTTTATTTAAAAAGAATTAAAGTTCTACATGTTGACCACTAAATAGTCCCAGTATGCCTTTTCCTTCCATGTCCTACTTTTCTTTCCGTGGGCACTGCCTGCTTGCACAGCTGTCCAGGACTCAGCGGCAGGTGAGCGTGGACCAGGTGCAGGGAGGCTGACAGCCCATGCTCGGCCCCCTCTCCTCAGGGGTCCTGACCTGAGCCCGGTCTGGGAGGGCCTCCTCGCCGAGGTCTTGCAGTGAGCCCGAAGCCACTGATAGTGGCGGTGCACGTTCTCCAGCCACTACACTGAGTCCTGTCCGGGGAGAAGCGGTGCTGCAGGGTGGCCTCCCAGCCATGTAAGGTGGTTCCTGGCTTTCCTTAGCTTGTGGCAGCATAACTCTGATCTCTGCCTGTCTTCACATGGCCTTTGACCATTACAGCCTTAAGGTATCCCTCAGCCTGACTTAAATCTTAGACAGGCTTCTCCCTGCCATTAGGCCCCGGACTTCCCTCTCACCCTGGCCATTACAGAATCCACATGGCCCAACTACAGAAGTCCCTTCCTTTTCTTAGACCATTTAATTTGGAAAACTTGTAATTGCAAATTGTTTCTCTGCCCCTTTGAGATGTGCATCTTTTTCACAGCTTCTTGACAGATCTACAGCCTAGGACTATCCTTCTCAAGGACCTGGGAGCCATCCCTTTGAAATGTAATCGTCAAAGAAGATACAGCCCCCATCTCCCAGTCTCTTTGGGAGGGTAGAAGCCTAACTTAGGTGGGCATAGATAGGAGAAAGTTTACTTTTCCTTTGGGTAAGGCCAATTAGCCAGCACTCTCCGGATGTTCCTCACCACCACCCCCAGCTCTTCACACTCTCTTGCCATTTGTTTCACTGGACTTGAGCTCAGAGTTTTAGCCTCTCTCCCTTGCCACAATACCCTTTAATGAAACCTTCCCTGACTCTTTAACTTTGACCAGTGCAACATTTGCTTTGACACATCTGCCCTCTATATGTATGTGTCCTCTTCTCTTTTTTTTTTTTTTTGGCGGTACGCAGGCCTCCCACTGTTGTGGCCTCTCCCGTTGCGGAGCACAGGCTCCGGATGCGCAGGCTCAGCGGCCATGGCTCACGGGCCCAGCCACTCTGCGGCATGTGGGATCTTCCCGGACCGGGGCACGAACCCGTGTCCCCTGCATCGGCAGGCGGACTCTCAACCACTGCGCCACCAGGGAAGCCCCCTCTTCTCTTCTTATAAGGACATGAGTCATTGGATTTAAGGTTCACCCATAATCCAGTAGGATTCTTCTGGAGATCCTTAACTAAGTACATCTGCAGAAACTCTGTTTCCAAAACACATCCTAAGGTTCTGGGAGAATATTGATTTGGGGTTGACACTATTCAGCTCCACTCTATGAAGGCTGTTTCCTATATACCTTTAGAAAACCTCCCCTCTTACCTCATTGTCTGAATTGGATCACACGCCTATTCTCAACCCAACCCAGTTGGCCAGGAGAGTGTCACTGAGTGATGATTAGATTAAAACTGGGTTATGGGAATCAGTCACCATGGCAAGTTGTCTCTGTTGAGTTAAAAGAGGACTTGGCTGCCGCTGCTACTCCTCTCTTCTCCTTCTCCTTTTTCCTAAAGAGCCGTATGGTAAATATTTATGGTACTGAAGCCTATTCAGCTATGCCACAGTGGCAGTAAATCAACCATAGACAATTACCAACCCTGGATGAAATAATTAATTCTCACCTCCCTGAGCTGGGGAAACAGGGACACTCCCTCTTTTTCAAAAATACAGAAAAGAAGAAACAGAAGCCAGTATTTGGCAACTCATCCCTGATGAACTTAACTTCATTTTCAGGGTTTTACAATCAAAGAAGCCATTCAACCATCTCTGATTTACACAGACACCATTATTTGAGTAAAATTTACTCTACTGATTTTAAGCAGCCATCCTGTATATTTAGTACACTACAGAATAGCACAGTTTATCTTAAAAGTGTGGAGAATATAAAAGGTATTTTTATTCATTCTGTGACCATGACTTTATCCTTCCTTTTTCTGATAACAGCACAGCAAAACAACACATTTTCTTCCAGGTACTAATGCTTTTGTCTGTGTGTGTGCCCGTGTGTGTGTGTGTGTGTGTGTGTGTGTGTTGCTCTCTCATTGTTACAACTTTAACAAGGTTCTCCTTTTATAAAGTGAAGATTTAATATAGTGACTGAAGAATACAGGTTCAGAGAGCAGACTGACAGAAATTTCAAACTCGGGTATTTTACTAACGGTGACATTGCATAATTTATTACATTATATGCACCTCAGTTTCCTGATATATGAAATGGTGATTGCAATAGTACCTATCCCATTGGGTTATTTCAGTGATTAAAGAGTGAATGCATATAAACTCTTAGTACTGGCATGCTTCGTGTACTGTAAGCTTTCAAGAAATGCCAGTTACTATTTTTATTATTATTGTTATTAATGAGAAATTGTCAAATCTCCCATGGCTTTTAAGTGTCATATCTAGACTTTGAATCAAGTCTTATAATATGGATTTGTTTTTCTACTACAAAGGACTGCATTGCCAAAACATTTTAGTTTTAACATTTTAACATTTCAGCCATGAATAAGCTTATCTGAATAATCTGTAATTCAGTTTTCAACAATTTTCTCAGACATATATTTTCAAATTTTTTATAGTAATTAAAATTATGATTACTTAAAAGCTTAAGTTTTATAATCAACTTATACAAAGAAATGATTTTTTCAGGACAAATTTATATGTATTTTTTCTGAAGTAAGTCTGTGCTTGTTTGTAGAGTGACTGATTTATTTTAAACTTCAGGTGCAGAGAATTAATTATTTTACTCATTTGGTCTGTGAAAGAGTAAGTAAATTTCTCTTCCCCCATAAGCAACCAATATAATGATTTTTTTAAAAATATTTATTTATTTATTTGTCTGCACTGGGTCTTAGTTGCAGCACGAGTGATCTTTGTTACAATATGCGGGATCTTTAGTTGTGGCATGAGGGATCTAGTTCCCTGACTAGGGATCAAACCTGGGCCCCCTGCATTGGGAGCAGGGAGTCTTAACCACTGGACCACCAGAGAAGTCACCAGTATAATGATTTAATATGCATGTTTTTGTTTACCATATGATCTTATATTTATATACTGACTATTTTTGCTTTGTGTTCATGTCCTTTTAATTTATAAAAATTAGTAGCAGAGATTGCTAATTTTCCACCAAAATCCCCTTATTCAATAGTAATAGAATTATATGCTACATCTCCCAGGACCCTCTGTAATTTAATGTGTCCATGTGTAATGTAAACAGAAACGCCTGGAGCCTTCCAGGTCTGAGCCTTTAAATATTAGGTGTTTTCTTTTCCTCACTTCCTGCTCTGTGCTACCCAGACATGGGAATACTTCAGTTTCAACCAGGCAAGCAACAGCAAGGCCCCAAGGCATTGCTTCTCCAAGTGCTTTTCCCAGACACACAAAAGCAGCATCACTTTGGAAATTGTTAGTAATGGTGAGCGGTGCAAATTCTCAGGCCCAAACCAGACCTGCTAAGTCAGAAACTCTGAGGTAGGGCTGACAGTCTCTGTTTTAACAAACCCAAAAGGGGCTTCTGATACATATTGCAGTTTGAGGACCACAAAGCAGGAAGATAGAAAGGACGTGAGTCGGGACTTCCCTGGTGGCACAGTGGTTGAGAGTCTGCCTGCCAATGCGGGGGACTTGGGTTCGATCCCTGGTCTGGGAAGATCCCACATGCCACAGAGCAACTAAGCCCGTGCACCACAATTACTGAGCCGGCATGCTGCAACTACTGAGCCTGTGTGCCTAGAGCTCGTGCTCTGTAACAAGAGAAGCCACCGCAATGAGAAGCCCGCACACTGCAACAAAGAAAGCCCATGCTCAGCAATGAGGACCCAAAGCAGCCAAAAATTAAAAATTAAAAAAAAAAAAAAAAGGACGTGAGTCTCTGAATGGCTGTTTATAGCGAAGGCCAGCAAAACCTTTTCCACAGTTTCAGTAGTAATTTAGGCTCTTCTTATTCTTCCTCTTCCCCTTTGCCCTCTTTCTCCTCCTCTTGCTGCTTCTCCTACTTCCTTTAACAATCATTTAAAATTTAAAAAACCATGCTTAGCTAGCCACAGGTTGAACAAAACTAGGCTGGTATAGAGTAGAACACCTATGGTGACCTTGGGCGTATTACACAAGAGAAAAATAAATGTCTCTGTTTTCTAAAGCACTGTATTTTTGGGTCTCTTGGTTACAACAGCTTAGTCTAGACCCTGAGTGGGAGGGGAAGTGGAAGTATACATTTTATTTGGTTTTTTCACTTTTTTTTACTCGGCACTAAAATTCTGGGATTTGTTCACTTTTAATTTTGTGGATTTAGTCCATTTATATTTATGGTCTGTTTAGTCCATTGATTCTAGTTATGGCAAAGTACTCCATGCTGTACCCTTACCACATTTTGCCTGTGCCCTCCCAAGAAATGAACACAGATCGCTTCCAACTCCCTAATGCCACATAACATACAATCTTCTCATGCCTCCTGTTGGAACTGTGTAGAAATTTACTTTGGTTAATATATCCAGGAGTTGAATGTTTGGATCATATATTCATTTGACAAGGTTTTGCTACATTTGTCTCCAGACTGATTGCTCTAGTCCACCCTCACTCCAGAAGTAAGGGAGTGTTCTGTATCTAGCATATTACCAACTCTTAGTATTACCCAGTGTTCTCAGGTATGCCATCCCAAAAGGTGTAAACAGATATTTCATTTCTTCATTTCCTAGGTGCCTACAAACCAAAGCTAATCAGTGCCTTCCATTCACTTTAAAACATTTAAGATATATTATTTGTAATTCATACTCTATGTGATAAAAATAGGTGATTATATTTGAAGCGTGTGTTTTAAATAGAAGTATTCAATGCATATACAGACGTGAAATGATAAATAGAAACAAAAGTAGAGACATATAATAGATATTATATATGCCCCACTATATAAGTACACATATGAAATGCTAAGAATTTAAAAGGGAACATCTTTGGGAGCAAAGTATACCGTAAGAACTTTGGGGGAATGTGGACATTGAACTTGACACCATTGATATGCAGCATTATTTTATTTATGTTAATAATGTCATAATAATTCAGTGTAAGGACATACCATTTATATTAAAACTCCCTAATTGTCAAACTTTTTTTCTTCAGTTCTAATTTTTGCTATTACAAGGTATAGTACAGGGGGTAAATCAACCTCATAATCAAATCTCTCTGCACATTCATAACTATATTTTTTGTAGAAATTCCTAGAACTGGTATTGCTGGGGGCAAATGATGTAAACATTTTTTAATGTTTTAATGCATACTGAAAAATTGTTTTTGATGAGGTTATCCCAGCTTCTCTTTACATAAACATCAAATCAGTACTTTTATATATATATGTATATATTTTAAAGGGGTTTATACTGCTTTTACTTTCATTTTATTTTTGAGATATTTCTTAGATTTCATACATCCAAAATATATGTAATATATATGGCAACTAAAAATAATGCTACTAATAAAAATTTTCAATTTTCAATGACAACACCCATAATTTGAGAATTGAATTTACCTTTGAAATCCACTATGTATTCCTCGCTTTGCTCTGTAGAGGTCTTGAATTTTTTGCTTATCAATTCCTTCCATTTATTTCTGTTTTTACCATATGTATTATATATATGCATATATGTACATAAATACACATATATGTATATTAATATATATTAATATATTTTGCAGTATATTTTTATTTGCTAGTTCTGATATGTATATTGAAGGTTTATGCTATATTTATTATTCTTTTACTTGTGCTGGGGGCTCAGTATTATGTTAGTTAACTTAATTCATGTAGCTATGTTTCCTCATTTCAAATCATGCATAATATTCCATTCTGGTAATATTATACAATTTATTTATTCATGATTTTGTTAAGCAACATTTTTCCCAGTTGTACTGTATTATCTACTGTGATACTTGGAACAATTTTATACATGTCTCCTGTTGCATAGGAGCAAGAATTTCTCTAGGGTATATACCTAAGAACATTCATAGTCATAGTCTAGGAGCATTAGCAAACTTCTTTCTGACAAGTAACTGATAACTCCTTAGTAGATTTCAAGCATTATTAGTACTCTTTCAGATTCAGTATTTTCAGAATTCTTTTAAATTTTATTTTATTATCAGTTCTGAGAATTATGTATTCTTCATACATTGATTTATTCATTGGGACATGGCCATTTCCTCATACAGAACTTCCTCACATAGTAGAGCTAATAATGAGTGTGAGATGCAGTATCCAGTATCTGAAATCTTACCAGTCCAGTCACCATCAGGAATAAGCATGTGAATAAAATGTACTTGGTTTTCTTTAACTCAACTAACATCATTCTACAACAGAGACAAAAATAAACAATGTTAGACACTTCACTTGAGGTTTTTATTTTATATGCACAGGTGATACAGTGGTGGATTATTTGTGCGTGTGTGTGTGTGGTGTAAGGTGGCATACTGGTTAATTTGGGATCTGAGCAGGTCAGTGCCGAGAGGCCCCCTGTTCCCATCTCCCCTTCCCTTAAACTAAGTGCAAAAAAGACTAAGCAGTAGGAGAACATAAAAGGAAGCAAAAGAGAGAGGAAACTCAAACCCATTAACATTTCAAAAAGTTATCATGCTAGCTAAATTGAACTGTTTCAGAATTAGAAGCCACAGAATACCTGCATTTCTCTAGCAGTGTAAACCAAATAAAATAGCTATTCTAGCTACACTTAAGCACTGTTTTGAATATTTGCCAGAGAGTAAAAGAACAAACCAGAAATATGAGCCAGCAAGATCATGAATGAAGTAACATAAGGAAAAACGAAGGCAACAGAAGAAAGAGAGAGAAAAAATGAAAACTAAGAAGAGATAAGAAAATAGAGAAAAAGTAAAAAATGTAGATTGTCAGTACTGGAAATTAGAATTTCCTTGGATTTTTGTTTATCTTCCTTTCCAATTCAAGTGCTCCTTTTAGAGAAAAGTGTTTCTTTCTTTTGTCCTCTTTTCTCACTGCTCTTTTCCCCATTTCTAGTCATTTTGTAATTTTCATTCATTTAGGATTATTAAGCTTTTAACCTAAAATCTACTATTTTAAGACATTTCTCTAAAAAAGTGTGTCTAAAAGAGTATGATTTTAAAAATAATGGCTGATACCAAGTATATATTTTCTCCCCTTGCTTTTTTTTTCAGTTATACAGAAAAAAATAAATATTATCAGGGTAAATATCAAAATGAATTTGTATTCATATACAAAGTTCCAGACACTTAAAAAATAATATTTAGCAGGAACCCATATTGAGAAAAATAGTATTGTTACTCACCATAAAATTTGACCAAAGAATAATTGTTGACTGCATAATTTTCACCAATACTAAAATTATTAGTATAACCTAATCCCAGCATATTAAAATAGACTTCTCAAATTCAAAAATTTCTTTAGTATTAAATACAAGGTTAATTTTATTTAAAATTAATAAAGTAGGCAAATCATTTATCACAGAAGTGATTATTTTATCCATGCATAACCCCTCACCCTGACCTGCTCATTTCATTCAAGGGGTTAATTGTTTTTGATAAATATGCATAGGTGAAACATAAGCAGCATTTGAAAAGAACTTTGGAAATTCACTGAATATGAATTGCAAGTACTCTAATAAGTGCAAAATACAGTCTGTCTTACTTCAAGCCTCAGAGTAATGTCTACCCATTCCACCTTAAAAATGATAATACATTGGCACTGTGAAATATTTTCAAGTTCAAAATGGTACATTTTAGCCATTAATTATCATATCAAAGCCATATTAAATAAGTCACTGTTCTCATTTTAAGCATGTCACAGGGGTATAGAATGCTAAATTACCAGTGAGTGCCAATATCAATTCAGTAGTAGAAAAACAAATAGAATCCAATGAACTCTATTTTGTTTACTGCTTAATAAGTACTTTACTAATGTAATATACATTTTGGAAATATACAAGTATTTAATATCATTTTATGATAGCTTAGCAATAATTTATGGGATGATAATTGTCTGATTGTCTTATACTTTGGAAATACTGAAATCAATAACTTTACTTAAATAGGAAAAGTGAACTAGCGAATTAAAAGAAATATCCCATCTTTAAGCATTCCCTTATCTCCTCTCAAAGAGTAATTTGAGAGGAGAAAGGAAATTTTGATATTAGCTTACATTCATCTCATAAAATAGTTTGTTTTCATTTATGGAAATGTACAAAAAGTCCTTCTTATAACGGTTTGCTATTTCACAACTTTTGCAGTGACCATACTTGAGAAAGGATGCAAGATTATGATTAATGTTAAATGAACTCCTATTATATATCAGGCACTTTACATATATCATAGTCAATGCTCATCACAACCCCTTGAGGTGAGAACTAATCAATTCATTTTCCAGTGATGAAACGGAAGTTCATAAGGATTACCGTATTTCAATGAATCTAAAACTAATATCATTCACTCTACTATACATATCATCTTACTGCCACAAAAAATAGAAAATGCTTCCTAATATAACTTAAGATCTGCAGGAGACTGGTACTGATTCAGGAATATTAACATGGGGCTTCCCTGGTGGCGCAGCGGTTGAGAGTCCGCCTGCCGACGCAGGGGACAGAGGTTCGTGCCCCGGTCCGGGAAGATCCCACATGTCGCAGAGTGGCTGGGCCCGTGAGCCGTGGCCGCTGAGCCTGCGCGTTCGGAGCCTGTGCTCCGCAACGGGAGAGGCCACAACAGTGAGAGGCCCACGTACCGCAAAAAAAAAAAAAAAAAAAAGAGTTAATATGGCAGGATGGGTGGGTGGGTAGAGTGTTTCCTAGGATGATGCCATATGCTAGGGCACCCATCTAAGGCACCTGCGCAGGCCAGCTGAAGCTGATTTCCAGACCTCTCTGATTCCAAAGCCCCTGCTTCTTCTGTTAAACCTCACAGCCTCAACTCTCTTCCATGAAACAGAATGCATTTGGCATTTTCCTTTATGAGAACTTGTCTTTTCCTTGATGGTACCACCTAGTCTGTGTAACCTTCATATGGAGGAAATCAAAGTGCATGGCAGTGTATTAATCAGAAAAAATGAATTGGGCCTATTTCATCCTGTCAGTCACTTGATAAGGGAAAACAAATAACAAAGATTAAATCACAGGCTGCTCAAATGCTTTCTTTGTACGTGGGATAACTGCATTCCAGCTTTCACCAAAGTCCATTGTGCACTGTTTGGCTTTGATTAGCAGGGGGCATTTCATAAAATATGAAAAAAAGCTACGACTAGTGGAAGAAAGAAGAAATGCGTGAGCATTTTCTCACTGTTCAGTTAAACAGCTGATTCACCCCCAAAGAAAACAGCAGAGGCTCTGACAATTATGAGTGTCCTTGGCAAAAGGATGAATTTATCTGCCTGTAAAGGAGATGTCTCTTGAAAAGGCAGTGTCTGCAGCGCACAGAACACCAGCAGAGCATGACTGTGAAGGGCCGTCCGTGTTTGCTCTTACACAGGAGAGATCCACAATTGCAGCCTGATTGTAATCCTCACCTCGGAAATCTGAAATCACCACCTGTTTTCTCTGGATGTTCGTGTGACACACTCCAGTTGCTTTCTACAGAATTTAGAACATTCATTTACTCCAGTGGATACACTTGGAGCTTTCCTAAATTTAATTCACTTCCATTAAGCAGCTGACTCACTAGATGTATTGGAGCTCTGCGGATCCCTGTGTTTTCATATTCACATTTATGATTCTCAGTGCATACTACATATATTGCCTCCAGTCCATGACATGTTTTCATACACACACTATTCTTGTTTGTACTTCATTGAAGGGGGCAAAACATTTAACATAAGAAGTTGGTTACTATGAAGTCAGTTTTGTTTTAAGAATATTGGAGAAAACAGAGCAAGTGAAAAAAAAAAATACAACAATCACCACCAACTCAAATTCACTTCTTATAAGTTCTTCTAAGCCCCTCTTCATTCAGTTCTAAACATGTTACCATTTTTTGTATGTTTAATCATTCTAAAATGTAAGAACATTGATAGACAAAACAATATACTGTAAGACTTACGATGATCTATAATGCTTAGTATAAAATCTGATTTTTAGCATTTAACCTCTACTTAAGTATCCTACTTAGGAAGATAAACTATAGTATGAGCTGCATTGCAGTGCCAACAAAGATAAACAGATCTACCAGACTATGATTATTATTATCTGAGCAAAACAAGTTAGCCAAAAAATAAATAAATAAATAAACCTAGTAACTTCCACAAAACAGGTAAAATATGTCAGAGTCCCTGTGCTTTGTAAGGGTTTAGGATAACATTATGCCGTATTTATAATTAAATAAAACAGTCTGACTTTCTAAATTTGAGAACACTGTTTTAAGGATAATAGCTTACATTATCAAATTAAATGTTTAAGAACAGATTTTAAGGAGATTCTAGAATTACATATTTGTAAAATGGACACAAAGGCAACAATGAGCGAAAAGTATAAATGTTCAACAAATATAAAATTATGTGAAAAAAAAAAAGAAAAAGAAAGTTATGTGTCAGTTTTATCCTGAGCTTGATGCAATCAAGTATATCTAACTATTTTAATCTACCAGTGAATAAAGATTGATTGTGGATAAGCAAGGTCTTTGTCAGCTCACACTATGGGGAAATTTTAAGGATAGTATGAGTTTTGCCCAAAAGGCCTGCAAAAAATTCAGCTTTAGTTTTCTCTAAGTGAGAGTGCCATCTACTGGTATTATTTGTCACAGCAGTGTAATGGCTGAGAGCTGGAAGTGTTGGGTTTTACCTGCACACCTGGTGGGTGTGACCTCATGAAGGTATTCCTGAACATAGATTTTTGTCATGTAAGCTAAGTAATAAACAAGAACCAACACTGTTACGAATTAGTTGAAATTTCAGACTTTTAAACAATTTTATTTATGATAAAGAATATAGAGAATAAAGGAGAGATGCTTTAACTAGACAAAATCATTTTAGGGCTTTTCCATAATAAATTATGCTATATATCAATGGTCTGAATGTTTAATTAATCAACTCTGCACATTTGGTGCACTGAATGCTCTTTGTGCTCAGAAATTTGACAGATTCAACAAAATTCAGGGCATTTAAAATAGACAGTAGGAAAGATAGAAAATGGTTCCTGGCTTGGAGCTTGCAGCTTGAACTACCATAAGATATAGACAAGAAGCAGCTAACTAGCAAAGTGGCTCAGGGTGGTTCAAATACATATTTAAGGTATGAATAAAGGTATGTCTGTGAAGTAGGAGGGAATTTGAAGGAGGGTTCAGATTTGAGAATGAAGAAGCCAAAAAAAAAAAAAAAAAACTGTGCGGGAACAACAGCTTGAGTATGGATCAGAAAAGGGAAAAGTATAGGACAAAGATGAGATTTTCTGTTTTGTCTTTTGCCCAGCAAGCACAAATGTGTCCTTAATTCTGAGAAATAAATTCTTAACCATTTTAATACTATTATTGGAAGTTTCGTAGTGAGCTATGGAGTCTATAGCAAGCATAGGAAACTTTGTGCTTATTCTTGACATAATAAAGTGTCTGGTTTTGTCAGTGGCAGTATCAAAAGGCAGCTCCCATGAACACCGACCTGCTAAACTACCCCCAACACAACACATTCTGTTAGAAAAAACAGAAGCGAGATTGTTGACTATGCAATCACAGAGTTTTGGCAAGTTGATAAAACTCTGTTACCGTATAGTCCTTATTATATTGATGCTTGGGATGTAAATTATACTAGAATATCTATTAAAGAGTAAAGTACATTACTCCAATCTATACAAATCTCTCAAGGTTTTAAAATATTTTTGAGCTGGATGCTAGTTTTCCTAGGAATTTCCCAGGATACCCCTCAGAGGAGTGAACAGCAAGCAGCTGTGTAATCATAGTTTACCCACCCCCACCCCTATGCAGTCAGAGGGGAACTACTTTGATCCCATGTGTGCGTGCCTGTGAGTGTTCATGTATACGCATACACACACGCATGCATACATACATACACATAAATAAAATTGGATATATGCATACATCTTTTCTTTGAGCAAGTGCTCTTGCTGCTAAAAATAAGTTTGAAAGCTTATCATCTTAAACATTAAGAATATAGGCTTGCTTTCTTAATTTCTTTTTCTGAGAGTTTGTTATTAGTGTATAGAAATGTCACAGATTTCTGTGTATTGATTTTGCATCCTGTGATTTTACTGAATTCATTTATTAATCCGACAGTTTTTTGATGGAGTCTTTAGGGTTTTTTATATATAAAATCATATCCTCTGCAAATAGTGACACTTTTACTTCTTCCTTTCCAGTTTGAATTCCTTTTATTTATTTTTCTTGCCTAACGGCTCCAGCTAGGACTTCTAATAGTATGTTGAATAAAAGTGGTGAGAGTGGGCATACTTGCCTTGTTCCTGATCTTAGAGGAAAAGCTTTCAGCTTTTCCCTGTTGAGTATGATGTTTCACAAATATGTGGAGATTAAACAACATGCTGCTTAACAACCAACGGGTCAGTCAACAAAGAATTCAGAAGAGAAATTTTTAAATATTTTGATACAAATGGAGGAGGTTACTTCTTGGGGGTGAGTCTATGAGTGACTTTCACCAATATTGATATTCAGTGTGTGTTATTTTAGTTTTTTAGGTTTTTTTTTTTTTTTTGCTGTACGCGGGCCTCTTACTGTTGTGGTCTCTCTCATTGCGGAGCAAAGTCTCCGGACGCGCAGGCTCAGCGGCCATGGCTCACAGGCCCAGCTGCTCCGCAGCATGTGGGATCTTCCCGGACCAGGGCACGAACCCGTGTTCCCTGCATCGGCAGGCGGACTCTAAACCACTGCACCACCAGGAAGCCCAGTTTTTTAGTTTTTTAATTGTGGTAGAATATACACAAAGATTTACCACTTCAACCACTTTAAAGTATACTGTTTAGTTGTGAAATTTTCATCATAATCTAATTCCAGAGGCATTTCATCACCTCAAAAAAACCCACACTCAAGCAGTCAGTCTCTTCATTCCCCCCTACTCCCTAGTCTCTGGCAAATACTAATCTGCTGTCTATCCCTATGGTTTTGCCTACTATGGATTTTTCATGTAAAGGAATCATACAATCAATATGTGGTCTTTTGTCTCTGGCTTCTTTTACTTAGGATAATGTTTTCAAGTTTCATCCATGTTGTAAACTGTACTAATACATAATTCTTTTTATGGCTGAATAATATTCCACTGTATGGGTATACCACTTTTCTTTATCCATTTATCAGTTGCTGGACATTTGAGCATTTTCCACATTTTGGCTATTGTGAAGAGTGCTACAATAAACATTTGTTTACATGTTTTTGTTTGAACACCTATTTTCAATTATTTCATCCTTTTTGAGTAAATTTTTATATATGTTGTGAGATAATAGTCCAACTTCACTCTTTTGCCTGTGAATATCTAGTTGTTCCAGCATCATTTTTAAAGGAAACTACAGGCATATCTTGTTTTCTTGTGCTTCACAGATATTGTGTTTCTTACAAATTGAAGATTTGTGGAAACCCTGCATTGTAAGATGATGGTTAGCATTTTTTAGCAATAAAGTATTTTTAAAATTAAGGGATGTACATTGTTTTTTAGACATAATACTACTGCAGACTTAATAGACTAAAGTATAGTATAAACATAACTTTTATGTGTACTGAGAAGCCTTAAAAATTGTGTGACACATTTTGTTGCAAGATTTGCTTTGTTGAGGTGGTCTGGAACCAAACCTACAACATCTCAGAGGTGTGCATGTATTATTTCTTCATTGAATAGTCATGGCACCTTATTGAGAGACAAGTGGCCATAGGTAGATATACAGATTTATTACTGGACTCTCCATTTTATTCCACGGATTTATACATCAGTCCTTATACCAGCACCACACTGTTTTGATTACCATAGCTTTGTAGTAGACTTTGAAATCAGAAAGTGTGAGTCCTCCAACTTTATTCTTTTCTTTCAAGATTGTTTTGGCTATTCAGAGTCCCTCATAATTCATATAAATTTTAGAATCATTTTCCATTTCTGCAAAATGGCCATTGGGATTTTGATAGATTGCATTTAATCTGTAGATCACTTTAGGGATTATTGTCATCTTAACAATATTCAGTCTTCCAATACACAAACACATGATGTCTTTCCATTTATTTGGATGTTAGTTAATTACTTTTACCAGTGTTTTGTAGTTTTTAGTGTACAAATCTGGCAGCTTCTTAAATATATTCCTAAGTATCTTATTATTTTTGATGCAATTGTAAATGAAATTATTTTCCTATTTTTTTTCAGATTGTTCATTCTTGATGTATAGAAATATAATCGGTTTTTGTTGTTGAAATTGTATTGTGCAACTTTATCAGTTCCAATATATTTTAATTCTCTAGTATTTTTTATATATAAGATCATGTCATCTGTGAATATAGATTTATTCCTTCATTTCCAATTTGGATCCCTTTTATTTTTTGTTCTTGCCTAACTGCTCTGACCAGAGCTACCAGTGAAAATGGACATCCTTATCTTCTTCCTAATCTTAAGGGAAAAACTTTCAGTCCTTCATCATTTAGTAACATGCTAGCTGTGGAATTTCATAAATGTCTGTTATCACATTGAGGAACTTCCCATCTATTCCTAATTTGTTGAGTGTTTTTATCATGAATAGTATTATATTTTCAAATGTTTATTCTGCATCAATTCAGATGGTCATTTTTTTTTTCTTTATTCTATAAATGTGTTGTATTACATTGATTGATTTTTATATGTTAAACCTCTCTTGCTTTCTTGGGATGAATCCTACTTGTTCAAGATATGTTATCTTTTCATTATACTTCTGGATTTGGTTTACTAGTGTTTTGTTGAGGATTTTTACATTTAAGCTAGTAAGGGATATTGGGCTGCAGTTTTCTTTTATTGTATTTGTGTTTGGTTTTGGTATCAGGGTAATGCTGAACTCAGAATGAATTTGGAAGTGTTTGTTCCTTTTCTGTTCTTTGAAGCAGTTTGAAAAGGATTGATATTAATTCTTCTTTAATTGTTTGGTAGAATTCACCAATGAAGATATATGGTTCTGGACCATATTTCTTGGTTATAAGAATAGAAGTGGAGATTGGACGTTTAGCTTTGATGATAAAGGTAGAAGGCTACAAGCCAAGGAATATATCAGACTTCAGAAGCTGGAAAAGCCAAGGGTTCGCCCCTGGGTCTCCAGAAGGAATGTAGTCCTGTAGATCTCTTTTAAACTTCTGACAACCAAAACTATAAGAGAATAAATTTGTGTTGTTGTAAGGCAGTAAGTCTGTGGTGGATTGTTACAGCATCAGTAAGAAAATAATAATGTAGATATTCTACCCTACCTCAAAATAAGTAAACTCACCCTACAATTAGTGAGTAAGTTCCAGTATGTTTCATTAGAAGTTGCGAACTAGTCACACCACTATTATCTATGGACTATGAAACTACTTCTGTCCTTTAATAAATTTTGTTTCTTTTGAGAGCTTATATCCCAATAATTGCTCATTTTATACTGTTACAAATATCTATGCAAAATATTAACAGATATGCATAGAAATATCATATTATGTTCTCTGAGAGGCTGTTTCTATAGCAAGTTATTTGAGGAATATGAACTCTGATGTCAGATTGCCTGAGCTTGTATCTGGGCCCCAGTAATTGTTGTCCAACTTTAGCAAGTTTATTTAATCTCTTTGTGCTTCAGTTTTATAACCAGTTGCATGAGGATAAAAAAAAAATAGTACTAGCTGCAAAGATTGTTCTTAAGGTTATGTAAGATAAGAAAATATAGATATTGACACATTAATCTATTTAAGTAATGCTGTCTTATTTTCTATACCTATCAAGAAAAATTGAAATAAAATGTATTGTAAATTCATTTATTCTATTTTCACATGGGAAATTTTAGTTTAAGGAAATGCCTCTTTAGAATGTAAAGAATATGAAAGCAAGAGATTCTGTCTGATTTTTTTCACTGATACATCCTTGGTGATTAAAGCAGTCTCTGGAATGTAGAATGCTTCAATGCTTCAAAGATGTTTGTTAAATGAACATTGCATTCATATACATGTCATATTACTCACAACATATAAAAATGCATTTCTGAGGTTTTATAATTATATTCCCTTATACAAAGAGAAAAAATATCATAAACAATTTAAATATCTTAAACTACATCATGATTTTTATCCAAAACATGTATAATTTATATGACTTTATTACAGTTATTACCCCCCAGTTACAATATTAGGTTTACACTTTCTTTAAAGATAAGTAGAATATTATTTTTAAGTAGTTTTAAGTAGCATAGTTGGGTCCATAGTTAGATGTTTGTATCTATATTTTAATAATTACTTTTAAAAATCAATAGAAATTTATAGGGTTAATATAATAACTATATGTTACACTTTTAAGGGACTCTTTCAATTGAGTAAACTATATAGAAGTCCACAATTTAGTATATAATTTACTTTTCATATGTTTTCCAAAACTAAAATCACTAAAGCAATTTATTTACTGAATACGTTTAGAAAAAAGATTAATCAAAAGGACAACATGTTTATACTTGATGAATATGAACTTAAAATGTGACTTTTTTAGGAAATTGATTGCGTGATTGTCAATCAAAATGATTCTATACATTTTATTCCTTGAATATAATTTTTTAGAATATGATAACTGAGAATAATGTCAGGCAAGTATTTGGGAGTATATGCACAGGAATAATTGAAGTTTGCATATAAGAAATTTCAGGGATGGGGTTGGGAGTATTTGGTAAATAGAAGACCATATTTAATGGAAAATTTATAAAAGATTTTGCCTTCTGGCATTTTCTTACATTCTTAAGTAACAAAGGTGACCATGTAAGGAGGATCTAAGAAAATAACTGAACTAAATATTTGCAAAACAAATTTATCCTAATTACAGGCATGCCTTGTTTAATTGTGCTTCACTTTATTACACTTCACAGATATTGTGTTTATTACAAATTGAAGGATTGTAGCAACCCTGAATCGAGCAGGTATATTGGCCCCATTTTTCCAAAGCATTTGCTCACTTCATGTCTCCGTGTCACATTGGTAATTCTCACAATATTTCAAACGTTTTCATTATTGTTATACTTGTTATGGTGATCTGTGATCAGTGACCTTTCATTTTACTATTGTAACTGTTTTTGGGCACCACAAATCACAAATATACTAGACAGCAAACTTAATAAATGTGTGTGCTCTGATCGCTCTACCGACTGGTTGTTCCCCTCTCTTCCTCGCCTTGGCCTCTCTATTCCAAGCGACAAATATTGAAATTAGGCCAATTAATAATCCTACAATGGATCTAAGTGTTCAAGTAAAAGGAATAGTTGCACATCTCTCACTTTTGTCAAAAGCTAGAAATGATTAAGCTTAGTGAGGAAGGCATGTCAAAAGCCAAGACAGCCTGAAAGCTAGGCCTCTTAGGCCAAACAGTTAGCCAAGTTATGAATGAAATTAAAAGTACTACTCCAGGGGGACTTCCCTGGTGGTGCAGTGGTTAAGAATCCACCTGCCAATGCAGGGGTCACAGACTTGATCCCTGGTCCGGGAAGATCCCACATGCCGCGGAGCAACTAAGCCCGTGTGACACAACTACTGAGCCTGCACTCTAGAGCCTGCGAGCCACAACTACTGAGCCCGCGTGCTGCAACTACTGAAGCCCGTGCACCTAGAGCCTGTGCTCCGCAACAAGAGAAGCCCCCGCAATGAGAAGCCCGCGCACCACGACGGAGAGTAGTCCCTGCTCGCCTCAACTAGAGAAAGCCCGTGTGCAGCAACAAGAACCCAACGCAGTCAAAAAAAAAAAAAAAAAAGTACTACTCCAGTGAACACAGGAATGATCAGAAAGCAAAACAGCCTTATTGCTGATATGGAGAAAGTTTTAGTCATCTGGGTAAAAGATCAAACCAGCCACAACATTCCCTCAAACCAAAGCTAAATCCAAAGCAAAGCCCTAATTCTCTTCCATTCCATGAAGGCTGAGAGAGATGAGGAAGATGCAGAAAAAAAAGTTTGAAAGTAGAAGAGGTTAGTCATGAAGTTTAAGGAAAGAAGCCATCTCCATAGCAAAGATAGTGCAAGGTGAAGCTGCAAGTGTTGATGTAGAAGCTGCAGGAAGTTATTCACAAGATCTAGCTAAGATAATTAATGAAGGTGGCTACGCCAAGCAGCAGATTTTCAAATGTGGATATAACAGTCTTAAGTAGAAGGTGCCATAAGATTTTCATAGCTAGAGAGAAGTCAATGCCTGGCTTCAAAGCTTCAAAGGACAGCTTGACACTCTTGTTAGGGGCTAATGCAGCTGGTGACTCTAAGTTAAAGCCAGTGGTCATTTACCATCCTGAAAATACTAGGGCCCTTAAGAATTATGCTACAGGTACTTGCCTTGCTCTATAAATGGAACAGCAAAGCCTGGATGACAGCACATCTGTTTTCAACATGGTTTCCTGAATATTAAGCCCACTGTTGAGACACACTGCTCAGGAAAAAAAAAAGAAAGAAAAAGATTCCTTTCAAAATATTACTGCTCATTGTCAAGGCACCTCATCACCGACAAAACTCTGATGGAGATGTACAAGGAGATTAATGTTGTTCTCATGCCTACGAACACAACATCCATTCTGCAGCCCATGGGTCAAGGAGTAATTTTGACTTTCAAGTCTTATTATTTAAGAAATACATTTTCTAAGGCTATAGTTGCCATGTATAGTGATTCGTCTAATGGATCTGTGCATAGTAAATTGAAAACCTTCTGGAGAGGATTTGCCATGTTAGATGACATTAAGAACATTCATGATTTGTGGAAATAGGTTAAAAATATCAGCATTAGCAGGAGTTTGGAAGAAATTTATTCCAATCCTCATGGATGACTTTGAGGGGTCCAAGACTTCAGTGGAGGAAGTAGCTGCAGATGTGGCAAAAATAGCAAGAGAACTAGAATTAAAAGTGGAGCCTCAAGATGGGACTGAACTGCTGCCATCTCATGATAAAACTTTCACAGATGAGCAGTTCCTTCTTATGTGTGAGCAAAGAAAGTGGTTTCTTGAGATGGAATCTACTCCTGGTGAAGATACTGTGAAGATTGTTGAAATGACAGCAAAGTGTTTAGAATATCACATAAACTTAGTTGATAAAACAATGACAGGATTTGAGAACACTGACTGCAATTTTGAAAGAAGTTCTGTGGGTAAAATGCTGTCAGACAGCATTGCATGCTACAAAGAAATTATTCATGAAAGAAGAATCTATCAATGAAGTGGCAAACTTCCTTGTTGTCTTATTTTAAGAAATTGCCACAGTTATCCCATCTTCAGCAAGCACCCCTCTGATTAGTCAGCAGCCATCAACACCTAGGCAAGACCCACCAGCAAAAAGATTACAGCTCACTGAAGGCTCAGATGATGGTTAGCATTTTTTAGCGATAAAGGATTTGTTAATTAAGGTATGAAATAACAGAAAAAAATTGTCTGCTTTTTAGAACTGACGATAATTACTCGGAATTTTTTTGTTTCATCACTTATCAAGATAATTATCTCATGTAACCTGTAGTAACAACAACAGCAGTAATACCTTTTGAATTGTTCTTATAGAGGATGACTCCAGAAAAAAGAAGCAGATAAAGTATTAACTTACTTCCATAACTCTAAGAAGAGTGACATCAAATATATATAACTGAACTGTGTGGTCTATTCAAATAAACAGAGGTACTTGAAAACTTATCTATTATTGCTTTTTTGCATATGGTTTCTATACTCTCTTGTCTTTTACTTTGTTTAAATTTTAAATTTCCTCATGTTCCTTTGGATAAATATGAGTATATGCTTACATTTACTTATGTATGTATATGTATACATATACAGAGTATGTGTCTATATACATACTAAATATATATTTATGTGTATCTATGTTTGTATACATGTATACATTTTATATGTTTTTGTATATCTATGTGATCTAGTTTTATCTGTTTGCGGTAGGATAACTATTAATGTTCTGTCTGGATTTTACTTGTCTTATTATGTTATTTGCTATAAAAGCAGTGTAGGATGGTAAACTTTAGATAGCATTTGCAATGAAAATTTGGTGCATTTATTTTTTGTAAAGTGTGTGGTAATCTCTACCAAAAATATCTGTATTTGGCGTTATTTACTTTTTAAATGTTTTTAGTTCATTTTAATATAGAGAATTTTTAAAAAACCATTGAAACCATAAAGTTACAATGTAAAAAGCAGTTCAAAATAGTAATAATATAAGAAACGCAATTCATCAGTTTGCAGGAGGTGAAAAATATTAACATGAATAATGTAATTTTAAATATTGTGGTGGTAATTTAGAAATAAACAGATTAATTATAATCTTGGTCACAAAAAATACATTTTTATCATTGAAATATAATTGGCCAAGCATACTCTGGGGGGTTTTCAGTACTTTAAAATAATTCTTAGGAAAATAAATAATTAGAAAGGTTGGTCAAATGAAACAAAGAAATCTAACTTTCAGGTGTTTCCTTGTCCCTAAGCTTATCTTTAAAAATAAGGATACATTTTTAACAATGTGCCACAGATTTTAAAATATTTGTTTGCACAAGTCCTAATCCTGGGAGAACCATGATGATAAAATATGGATTGAATATTATTTTGCCTTCTTAAATCCTATATTAATCACATTGTCTAAAATTAGAAAGAGATATTATTGGTAAGAAGTTTAAACATGCATAAAATTTATTTTATGCCTTTAGGTTAGACAAGATTAAGTGACATGTTCATTTAAACATTGAATAAGCTGTAATAATTACAGAGTGCATGCTAAAAGCTTTGGATTGCTTTTCAAGTCAAGAATGACTTTGCCTGTTTATAGGATGACAGTTGGCTTTCACTTCTTTTAAACAATCACTAAACCAAGTTTTAAAGGTGAATTAACAAAGCACAGATAATACAAAGTATTATAAAGTCTACACATCATTTCTGTTAAAAAAAAAGACCCCATTTATGTAAAAAGGAATTAAGGGAATTGGAAATGTTAGTATTAAAAAGTTCTAAACTAATAATAGAATACAGATAATCAGAGTTGACAGCATCTAGTTAAAAAGAGAATCATCCAAAATAGAAAGCATTGTTATGGCTATGTAGAATATTGGATTTTATTTTTTAAAAAACCTCATTAACTTTGCACACATTGATTTAATTTTTCTTATTTTAATTCTCCAGAGGGTAGAAAATTGGAGCACTGACTCTCCCCAGCCACTTTGGGATACCTCATGCAGTCATCAGCTAATGTCTCAAAGACTGTCCTCAGCCCTGTGTAATAACAGACAAAAGATTCAGAATAGAATAGCACATTTCTTAATATTCTTACAGTGAAAGTTATCTTCTCTAATGATTTATATTTTAATCTTGTTTCTTTTTTTGTTTTGTCTTGAAAAATGAGTACAAACCAGTACTATCTTATTCTCTAGTTTACTTTATTCTCCCCTTTACCTTATTCTTCCCCTCAATTTGGTGAGACCAGTTTCTTTAATCCTTCTCCAATGATTATTGCTTCCCAAACTATTCATTTTGAAGTCATAGAGTAAGAAAATTTTGTTAGTCATAATATTTTGAGTTTTATCTGTGGCGCTCAGAGTTTTGATACTCTATCATTTTCTTTCCAGGAAAAACTGGTACCCTAATTCACCCTGGTTCTTAGCAACCCATCGATCCCCAAGGAAGAATTTCAGCCCCAGCCTTCTCAAGGTAAGAAAAAGGATTAATATATCCACTTGGATTCTAGAATTGTGATTATTGGAAAACTTATCTAGACTCTTGATATGTTAATATAAACTTGATTGGGCATATGAATGTGATAAGATATAGTGTGTTTTCATGATGTTGTTTCATATTTGAAGCCAAAAGGCCACTACAAAATACTGATGAACTAGACAAAATCTTATTACCAGTTCTTATCAATCATGCTTAATATTTGTGTGAAAAAGTATTTTAAGACTACTCTGCCATATCTTTGGTGAAGACTGAAATATTACATTTACAAACAAATTAAGGAGGTAAGTGCTAATCCTCTTCTAATGCATGAACAAAGTTGATTTTAAAAAGTCATTAGGCACTATTTTAAAAGTCAAACTGGTATCATTGGGTGCTGAAGGAAATGGAATTGCTATAGCGGCATGGCTGAAATGTTAATATTAGACTCAACGTCTCATACTTCTTTTGGCTAGTATGAATATAAAAATTCTTCAGGTAAGTCAGATTCTTCTGAGTTAATTCACTGACTCCTTGGCTGTGTAAACTCTTTAACAGTCCTAAGTTTCCATTAATTTGGTCTATCAATCTTAATTATTATCTAAGGAGTTGTCTCATAACTGAGAATGTTTAATGATAATGTAATTTGGATAAGGGTGTTGTTTTCTTTCGCTTCACAGTTGGGGAGATTTTCACTAATGAAATGTTTTGAATTCTCGTTTTCTGTTTTCTTCTTATAGTAGTGGTTTATGGATTTTTTTCTATCTTTTCTTTATTTTGTAATGTGTTATTTTCATTGATCAGCAATAATATTTATATGCAGACGGGGTAAGGGCTACTGAGTTTCATTCCTGTCCCTAGTATATCACCACTCATTGTGTACCGACTGAAACCATTATAATAGAATGTTTCATGAAACACTCCAACTCTCTTTCACCTAAATGATTTTTTATTGTTGGGAAGGTTGTACTTTATAAGCCATAATTAACAAATAGCATTTTATGTAAATAAAATGTTCTCTCTATATATATTACTTAAATGTATATCTAGAAAATAAATAATACAGCACCATTTTTGTATATCTTAGAAGATAATATTTACTATAATAAGTATCTAGCTAAAAAGCCTGAACACTACTCTATAATTATTTTTACCAACGCATCTCTTATATTTGTATCTAAACAGGACAATTATAAAAAATCCAATGAATACTATAAAGTATAGACTTTCTTAATTTTTTCCAAATAACATTAGAATTTCAAGTTAGTCATAGCATTTTACCTCTCTAACATGTGCCTGATAACTTATTTAACAAAGAAAGAATTTGAGTCAGCATCAACTTATTCATTACTGTCTAAGCATTTATAGTTAACATACTGTATTCCAGACTTGGTGTGGGTAGTACAGGGATGACTAAACTGTAAAGCTTGCTAAATGAGTTTGCATTTTTCTTCTACAGGCTTCTAGACTCATCCAGTAATTTAAATGTAATCTGTATTTTTTATAAGATAATTAAAATACATTATAGCAATATAGGAAAGAACACAGGGTAAAGAAGATAGGGGCTCTATTAAGCAGCTCGAAAGAACTTCAGTCACATTTTTTGGAGGTCGAGTCAAGGCTAACCATGGGTCTCTGAAAACTCTCTATTGATGCTAGATTAATGACAGGGTACTAGCAAGCTTCTAATGTTCATCCACTCTTTCAGCCATCCATGCATTTATTTAAGAAAAAAAATTATGTGGCAGGCAGATTCCTAGAAGCTGGCAATGAAAAGGCATATCTCTGTCTCTCTGTCTCTCGTTGGCAATCTAATCTCATAATAACATAACAGTGTGGTAAAAAGTTATGAGAGGTAAATGCACAGGACAGTTGCTGACAAGGACTAACACACATCTGATCGAGGCTTAGCTAAGGCAAGTCTTGGGCTAAATCGGGACAGGAAAATAGGAACTAATCCAAGCAGATGGAGAGGTGGCAAGAAAAGGTATGACATTCCCACGGGAGGGAAGAAACTCAGAAGATAGAAGTGCCAAGAAACATGGCCGACTCAGGAAACTAAAATTATTTGGGCATGCGTTAAGAGTAGGGAACGTAAATTGAGCAGAACATAATGCCTCCTTCAAAGATGCTTTACTTCGCTTACTTTAAGGTCAGCCACCAGAGCTTTCTACTCCACCTTACCCAGCTTAATTTTACCTCAGGAGACTCATTGCCATCCCCTACAACTACTTCCTACTGGAGCCACCCCGTGCCAATGTCCCAAAATTTCCCTGACTTTGTCACTCAAGATGCCTATTTAGGTTATCAGTTTGTTCCTTCTCAATGACAAAATGTGCAGAGATCTTAGAAAATGATGACCTTAATTGGTCACAGTAGTTTTGTTAAATCATAATGCTAGAACAATAAATCCCCTCTTGAAATGTCTATGCCCCTCTGCAGATAAAGATACACTTACCTTTTCGGCCAAAACGAAAAAGGTCAACTTTTTTTTTTAAAGTACAAGACAAATCAAAGTGCTCAATTACAGTGTTTTCAATGTTACCTCCATATATCAACTCTCTTTTTCTCCCTCTTTTTAAAATTATTTAACTCCTTTAAATGAATATTAGAGGTGAATCACAGGCTAGTCAAAATAATAATATGCTTATCATTATTATGTCTCATTTAATTTGCACAGAAAACTAGTGTATGGATAATAATATTTAATGAATAAGAAAACTGAGGCCCCAAAAGGACAAGTGACTTTAACGATGCCCAGCTATTAAATTACAGAGGCAAAAATGAAACCCAGTTCTCTTTCACAACAAAAGCAATTTCTTTCTACTATTACATGTCTTTACTCCTTTTCCAAAAACTCTACTGCAAAGCTTGTCTTGCAAATAGGAATTATGATTCCTTCCTTATTTGAATAAATAATTTATTCATTCTTACCCTAACCATATTTATTTGTCTTCTAAATTTGATCTAAAAATGAGAAAAACATTCTTGCAACTAATTATTTTAAACTCCTGGCAGAAAAGTTTTAGGAGCCACAATTCTGGCAAACTTGATGAGTTAAAAACAAAACGCTTTTTTTTTTTTCTTTCTTTCTGCAATCACTTCAACTGTGCTCTGTGGAACATTTGAGTCTCTTTAGTTAATGGCATACCAGATAATGTCCTCCCTGCCTCTCCACCTTTGAACCCACACTGATAATCTTCTCAAGGAGCTGACATGCAAAGACTAGCAAGTGATGTCTGTTAACCTCTGGCTTCCAGTCTGTCTGGCTATTGGGAAGCTGAGTGGGAGTTCAGATGTAGAAGGAAGAGAATAAGATCAATGCGTTTATTCTCCAGCTCACCCTTGACTGAAGGGTGAAGCTGCTCTTCAAGTGGCCTCTCCGCAGGATTCTCCTTTGAGTAACCACTCCCTCCCTCTAGCCTTCAGGTTTGAGGTAGTAACAGTTTTGCTCTCATTAACCAGATTACTGTTAATATCCCTGTATCATTTTTTACAACCTATGCACACTCTTGTTAACTGTCAGTTTATTAAATTCTCCAGAAATTATGCTAAATTGAGTGTGTCATCATTTTTCTCTTAGGGACGTGACTGATAAAAATGACACGGCAGAAAATCTCACAACTCTCTGACTAGTTTCACATGTTAAAGTCGTCTCTGTTGCTCATTTGAACTCTAAGACTTTTATTCTTAGACATTTTAGGTGGGGAAGAGAGAAAAGGAAAAGGACAGATATGCTTCTCCAGTGGTGCCACAGTTTATTCTTGGTTGACTTTGTTTCCCGGTTTAATACCAACTGGCTGCTACAGATACCAGCTACATACTGGCCCTCTGATGGCGCAAAGGTGTTAAAGCAATCTAACCTGGATGCACCTCTAACTGTCCATATCAACTCAACAAACTGGTCACAGCAGACCTCGCTGCTGGGATCTTCCTGCCCAGCAGGTTTCTTTAGTTGACACTCTCCCTACGCCCACCCTCGCTAGATATGTGGGGAGAAATGCTCAAATCCTGTTTCTATGGCTTATGAGCAATGATTCCTTCTCTTGCCTTAGGCTTTTGTATATGAAGCCTGGAAAAGCAGGTAAACTCATTAGTTAGGATGACTTTAATAAATATCGAAAAGGGTGTTCTTCCCAGGTAAATTTCAGGATAATTTCATTCTTTTGTTGTTGGGGGTAGGGGTTGGGGGATGTTTGAAGTCATTTTATTTTCACATAGATCTTACTTTCTATTTTTGATGCAGTAGAAAAGGTCCCCCTTATCAAATCGTTATATCTACAAAAAACAGTCTCTCAAGAAGTATTTATTAGACAAAAGACATATAAACTTCTTTCCAACAATGAGGTATGTAAACATTATACATGATAGCCCGTTGAGTGTGGTGATTAATCAATCAGATGGCTAAGAGCAAACTTTTATAGCAACATCATCGGATCAATATGAGGGACAGGTGTATGGGAGGCTATGCTTTTCTTTAAGATATATATGAAATGTGTAACTGAATTGTTTCATAAGTGTTATATTTTTTTAAACGTATGTTTTCTCCCAAATTATGGAACTTAAAGCCACATTAGTGGTCCTCTTCTTACTGCAATTAGAGCAGAATCAAAACTCCTTAACTGATCTATCCCCTGCCTAACTTGCCACCGTCTCTCTATCATAGAGCGCGTCAACTATACTAGTGATTCTTTAAGGTTAGTGAAAGAGCCAGGTTCTTTCTTCCTGAGATAATTTGCCCTACTTGGAATTCTTTGCCTATAAAACTGTGACCTCCAATGCTTACCTGGCTGGCCCTTAGTCACCTTTCAGATCTCACCTTATAAAGTACCTCTTCAAAGTGGCTTTCCAAGATTAAGGTGTCCAAAAAAAACTCCCACCAGTCACATGATTCTCTCTCAGAGAATTCTGTTTTCTCCCTTCATAATCCTTATCATTGCTTTTAATACTACATTGCCAGATCTTTCACAGCATTAGACTTCTCTATTTTATTCAACATTGTATCCCTAAAGCGCCTGGTATGTAAAAGGTGTTCAAAAAGTGCCGGATGTGTGATGAAATCTAGTTTAAATAAATCTAGCTCTTTGTTTTCAAATAAACAATAGAATTGGATTGTGGTAGACAGAATTAGATTCCACTCTAATAAGATTCTTTTTTCTATCAAGTTCTAGTGAAATGCTGTTTTAAGCTCTGGCATTTTAATGTTGAGAAAGTTTTATGCAAACACCATCGTTGTGTCTAAAATATTTTATATTTGATTAGACTCCAGTGTAGTTGTTAATAAAACTATCACAGCTGTTTCACCATGTCTTTATTAATCTCATTAATTATGAGTTAATTCACATCTTCAGGAAACAAACACAAATAAAAGAATTCCCAGCAGAATGTTCAGTTTCAGTGTTAGCAAATACCAAAGAAATCAATCAAGACAGCAGTTTACTTAAAGCTTCATTTATAAAGGTATAATCAACCACATTTCTTAATTCCTCTGTCAGGAAGAATAAATGTTCAATTTGTTTGCTGACCGCTTACTCAAGGACCAAACACCTGTACTGTGCAGGTACAGCATTAATCATTCTACCATCCGTCTACGTCTTCTCTCAGGGTCTTTGTTTATCTTGCCATTATCATTCTCAGCTAACCTTCTCAAGACTTTTTCTGTGGTTTATAAGAAAGTTTGTAATTGATGCAAACTACATATACACACACACACACACACACACACACACACTGAAACACACTAATGAGATCACTTTTTTTTTTCATTAAGGATATGTGCAAATTCAGTTTACTTATATTGGATGCTTACACGATTATAGGTCATTTGGTTATTCTTCTATCAGTAAAAGAAGGCATTTAAATATTTGAAAATATATCACATGCAAAATTCATTTTAATTTCTACTAGAGATAAAAAACAGGAATTGAATAAAGAAAATTATGAGAAATGTAAATGAAGCCTCTGACCTTGAAATGGTGGAGGAAAAAAAGCAGCTATAAAAACAAGGAAACAAAAAAACAAGCTATAAAACAATGAGGAAAACAATGAAAGGTAGCACATGAACAGAAAGAGAGAACTCCGGGAGTTAACAGTGAAAAACAAACATGTTGGTAGCCCAGAATGTGTGAGATAAGGGAAGAAAGAAAAAAAGATAAGAATTAGGTAGATGGAAAGTAAATGGAGAGGATAAGGAAGAAAGGAAATGTGGCAAAAATAGATCTGATCAGAAGCAAGAAGTAAAAACTGGTGAAGAGAAGAAGTAGAGAAAAAAGGTAAAAGTGTAAGAGAGAAAGTAATACAGAGAAAAAAAAAAAAAAAACTACAGGAAACCAGGAAACCTACAGGGGAACTAAATGTAAAGGGAAACTGGAAAAAAAATGAAGAAACTATTTACCCAAAGAACAATTACATATATTCATTAAATAGGACCATTATACTTTATATGCTGTAGGATAAATAGTCAAGTCCCTGATTACCACTGCAGTACTGGAGCTATAATCATAAATTCCTAAAAGAGCCTCACAAGCAGTACAATTAATGAGACATCTAGTAGAGAGGATATGCTTCCAGCTATAGTCAGTTGATGCCATTGTAGGAATGGAGCCCAGTGTTTCCTGCTTTCAGTAGTAAATGGGTGTGTTTGACATTTTATGCCAAAAAAATGTCAAATCTATTCCAAATCTATACTTCTCTTTTTCCTCATAAATAAAAAAAATGATTTTGAGGGTACAGCAAGTACCCAACACTAGCAAGTATTTTCTCAGCTTTCTTCTCGGTTAGGATAGCTATGTGAATCAATTGTGAACAATGAGAGGAAATCAGCTGTAGTGTGTTCTGGGATTGTGACAAAGCTTTTGCTTTCCTCATAAAGGATGGTCGATGTGGCTGTGTACATCTTCTCTGTATTTCTCTTCCTTAATTAATTAGGATGTGTTATTTGGAGCTGCAGTGTAGCCATCTTGGGTCCATTAGAATTGATATTGTTGACTGGCTGATTCAACATCCACAGTCTCTTAATCTGGACCTTTTTGTGAGAAAAATGAACTCTTTTTTTGGATAAGCTACTACTAGTCAATCACTCCATCAGTTGAAGCCAAACATACTCTAAATAATGTAGTAGAAATCTACAGTGTCATGTACAGACTGTTAAGTGTTGCTCACAGTTTAATACTATTTTTGACAAGCTAAATATGTCTTCAAGATAGATCCTGACCATAGACAACAAGTCTGTGACATATTTATTAATTTTGATGAATGAACCAAAATTTCCCATTTTAAACGAATGTTTTACATTCAGAGAACTAAATTTATTCTAAAGAATTCTGTTTGTATATTTTTGTTCTTATTGAATATAGATTTCCTTGTATAACTAAGATTTTTCACATCTATAGAAATGTATTTTTCAGGTTTACCCTTGGCTTTACATGTTGTCCATACTGTCTCTTTTACTTTGTTTTCTGTTAGTTTACCTGCTCTGTGTCCTCTATGAAATTGGGATTCAGTTCTTATTTTAATCAGAATGTGAGTTCCCTAAAGAAGGATTCCCAGATGTTCCCCAAGTCCAGAGACAGTAGAGGGCACAGAACCAGGAGGACAGCAGGGTTATATGGGGAAGAGGCAAGGTGTAGTCATCATTAATAAAACCAGCACCCAGCATCTTGCAGACTACCCTATAGGAAACCAAGGCCTTTCAGGAAATGGCCATTGATGAAACATTATTAAAATGAAACATTGAGTAAGTACCAAAAAAAGCATAAAACTCTTTTTTTAGAATAGCAATAAGGTCATAAAGAATAGAAAGTACCATCACAATAAAGAAGGATATGATGAAATAAGAACTTTGGGCACATTGGGAAGAATTTGAAGACCTTGCATGATACACAAAAAGAGATGTAGTCTGGAATAGATGTAAAACTGATCTGTAATTCCACTGGCCTAGGAAAGCAATAAGAAATTAAAAATTGTGCCTCTAACTATGAGTATGTTATAATGTATATACTTATCATTTGGTTAGGTATATAATAAAATATACACAATTCTCATCCTCTACTAGAAATTAAGTACTTATCAATATAATATTATTATGTATCCTGTGTTGAAGAACCAATGCCCTAAATTTCAAATATAGATTCCTGAGTTGACAAAACTTACCTTATGTTTATAACCAAGATTCTGGAACATAAAGTAGAAAGACATAGGCAGATAGCATTCTTGACAAAATACTGCCTTCACACAACTTATTTCATTTGAGTGTTCTACTAATAGAGTAATTGATTACATTAATTATGATATGTATGTATATTTATATATAATTTGATGATATATGATATCATATATAAATATACATGTATATATACATGTAATTTCCATTGGTAATAAATAGACCTTTTTTTCTTTATTTCTATACACCATTCTAAAATGGTCTCTTAAATTGCATGTTACCTATTCTGATATTTTGTTGTTGTTAGTGTTGCATTTAATTTACAATAAAATTCTTGGGTTTTATTTTGTAATTTTCCTGAACAACATCTCACAGTATGTAATTTTGTTGAACCTGTAAATTTGTGGATAGTTTCCTCAACATAGATAAATTCTTATTTCCTTACTGAATCTCAGTTGAGTTGTTTCAGTTACACTTTGATGTCAAATAACATAATGAGTTAAGTGTTACTCTGCAGAACTTATTTTTGTATTTTCACGAGAATAATGACATATTTAATGGAAAAGAAATCTCTTTCCTATGCTTGTTCTAAGTTGATAAGTGCAAAAACTGTTCCCATGCTTTTGCAGTTGTCAATATGTTTCCCTCCTTGTCCACAAAGCAGCATTACAGCTAAAAGCCAGAATGCACATTATCTGTTTTCTTATGCTTATCCAGCTACAAAGATAAACAAATCTAGTATTTGTCCTTCATGGTTTTTACTGTCTCTCATGTAACTTATGCATAGTCAGAAAATAATCTAGAGGTATGTTTTCTGTAGTTCTACAGAAACTCCCATGTACATAAATCCAGAATTAAATGAAAATACTTGAAAGAACAATTCATTGTATTTAGTGTGCTTGTCCGGTATCTGTTTTCTCTCAGTCCCAAGGCCTCTCTTCCAAAGTCTGCTCTGTGATCATCAGGTTGAGTTTGCACTACATTGCCTGATGCCTTCTTCTATGATTCTGACAGTTGGACACACTTGTGGGTGGTTAGAATTTATGGGAAGAGAAGAAATCCTGTCTCCAGCCTCAGTCAGCATCACACCAGCTGTGAGAGCACAGCTTCCAGCTTCTTCTGTCACTGCTAGCAGCCGCTGTGGCGTGGCTCTCAGAAGTACTTACGTCATTCAGTCACATTTCTTGGTCGTTCTGAGTATCAGATGTTAGGTCTAAGCACCAACAGTGCTGTGGTCTTTTCAGAAATCTGAGCACTAGCTATGTGATACGTTCCTGGGACATCACATGGCATGATGATCAGTTCCTGTGGTCCATTTCTGCAGTCTGTGGCCCTACCCTTTCTGTTGTGTTTTCTCAGCCCGGACGTGGTAACAGCTTCCTGCAGTTAATAATATCGAGGTTATATCAAGATTGCCTTTTTCACCTTCTAACTGTGCTAAATATATAGCTAATTCCCTTTTTCAAATCCTTTCCGTTTATATAGCATGTTTTTTTCTCAACTTTAAAATATACATGACAAAATTGTAAGATATTTCAAGTGTAATGTGCTGATTTGATATACGTACACATTGTGAAAAAACTCCCCCCCTCAAGTTTATTGACATAGTGTGGTTTAGATATTCTTGACTGAACCTTGAATTCTAAAGTATTTGGTGGAGGGAGTAGGCTTTATTCTTCACCCTTTAGCATACTAAGGGATCTAAGATAGCTGCTACTTCTGCTCATTAGATTGAACCATCATGATGTCAGCAGTGTAGTAGACCAGCATGATCTATGGGATATCAAGGTGACTAGGATCTAGGCACGCTACAGTATGGTAGAGAGTAGAAAGGCTGACATAGCCCTCAGGCAAGACTGAAAATACATAAGTTGGCTTCTGCAAGGTGAAACAAATGTTTTGCTAGCACTTGCAAACCAGTCTACAATGGGAATCTGCAAAGCAGATCTACCTACCAAACCCAGACCACTGCTTTTTTTTATGTTTTATTGGAATACTGCCATAGTTACTCATTTATGAATTGTCTATGGCTGATTTTGTGCTGCAGTAAGAGAGCTGAGTGGTTGTGTTGGAGACCAAAAGGCCTGTAAGTCCTAGATATTGACCCTATGTCCCTTCACAGAAAAAATTGCTGACCCCCTTTTGTTAGTTTCCTAGGGCTTCCATAACAAAATAACACAAATGTGGTGGCTTAAACAACAGAAATTTATCATCTCATAGTTTTGGAGGTTAGAAGTCTAAGGTCAAGTTGTTGGCAGTGCTACGCCTCCCCGAAGGCACCAGGAAAAGATCTGTTCCAGGCCTCTCACCCAGTTTCTGGTAGTTCTTTGATCTGTAGTAGCATAACTCCAATTTCATATGTTGTTTTTTCCCACGTGCATGCCTTTGTGCAAATTTCTCATTTTTACAGGAATCCCAAACGTATTGGAGTAGGAGTCCACTCCACTCTACGCCAGTATGACCTCATCTTAATGAATTGTATCTGCTACAACCCTATTTCCAAATAAAGTCACATTCTGAGGTACTCAGGGGGAGGACTTCATATGAGTTTGGTCGGGGGGAACAGTTCATCCCATGACACACCTGGTCCAGAAAAATCATATACTAAATCAATAAAGGCATGCTGCGTTCCAGAAACCATATTGACTTGTTTCTAAAATTTACCACAATTGGAAAAGCAGCTGCAATTTATGTCACTCCCTGTTTAAGTTTACACTAATCCACAATCATTCCTCAGGGTCCATTCACCTACAACAAAGTCAAAGGAGCAATTTAAATAAAGCTGTAATATGAACCCCTGTTCCTGCTTCTTCTTTGATGGCAGCACTAAGCCCTGCAATTCCCACTGAGATGTGGCATTGCTTTTTCTTTGCTCTACTAGTAAGGAGAAACATTTCCTGAGGCTTCCGTGAACTATTTTCTACCAAAAGTCACTACACAGGTAAGAACCAAATGTAGGTATTTTCCATCTCCTCATTCTCAGTTGGTGTGTGTCTTTAGATCTGAAGTGAGTCTCTGTAAACAGTGTATATATGGGTCTTGTTTTCTTTTAATCCCTCAGCCACTCTATGTCTTTTGATTAGAGCATTTAGCACATTAACATTTAAAGTAATTATTGATAGGTGTATCCTTATTGCCATTTTGTTAATTTTTTTTCAGGTTGTTCTTGTAATTTTTTTTGTTCTTTTGCTCTCCTCCCTTGTGATTTGATGACTATCTTTAGTGTTCTATTTGGATTCCTTTCCGTTTTTTGTCGGTTCATCTATTACAGATTTTGTGTTTGTGGTTACGTGAGGTTTATATATAGTAACATATATATATGGGATTATTTAAAATTAATGATCTCTTAAATTCAAGTGCATCCTAATAACCCTGAATTTTTATTCCCCCATCCCATGTTTAATTTTTTTGACATCATATTTTATATCTTTTTGTTTCCTATATCCCTTAACTACTTATTACAGCTATAGATGATTTTACTTTTGTCTTTTAACCTTCCTACTAGATTTATAAGTAGTTCATTTACCACCTTTACCATACATTTACTTTTACCAATGAGATTTTTCCTTTCATAATCGTATATTTCTAGTCATGATCTTTTCTTTTGTATTTAGAGATAGAGAAGACCTTTTAACATTTCTTATAAAGCTGGTTTAGTGGTGCTGAACTCCGCTAGATTTTGCTTGTATGTAAAACTCTTTATCTCTCTTTCAAATCTAAATGACAGCCTTGCTGACTATTCTTTGTTGTTTTCTCCTTTCATCACTTTAAATATATCACGCCATATAATTTATATTTTTGAAGAGACTCTGACATCCCCTTCAAATAAACTGAAAACTGGGTAAGAGGCTATATCTGTCCACTGTGACGATTCAAATAAAGTTACTGTCCACCAAATCCAGGGTTTGTTTGTGTGACATAGATCAAGTAATGCTTCAGTAGGCTGCCAATCTACTTCAGTCTTGGAATCCTGAGATTAATTAGCACCTGCTGAAGATCCATGAGAGTCAAAACATTCTTATTTAAATTCTTGTTTCTAATGCCCATCGTAGACTGTGTGCACCCCTTCTTCTTTAGCATGTAAATGTTTCCTCGAGCACGTTCCATTCTGGAACATGTTCCGTCCTTCATCCTCACCGTGAAAAGAAAGCCCACCTCAGTGGTGTCATTTCTACCACCTTCCCCAGCCTGCACAGGACTGCTGCCATCACGCATTTCACTGATGCTGTCCTTCCCATTCAATCCCGTATTATCAGTGCCTTAGGGAAGGAGGTGTCCTTTTGATCCTATTTTGCTGTCTAATTAGGGAGCAGATGGCACATGATACATCTATTCCTAGATTCCTGTTTTCCTAAGCTTTTGGATTTTCCCCCCTCTGTATTATGTTAGAGAATTTCTGATACTTCAGCCTCACTGAAAGTTGGCAACAATTAAGCCCAGATTTCAGTCCACAAAGCAAACAAATTATTAGAGCAGATTTAACATATTAAACTCAGAATCTCTGACAAGTATGCCAAATCAACAAATTTGGCCCCATCCAATTATACATTTTGTACTCTTTCAAAATACATCCTTAGAGTTTATTCCCACTCATATTCTGCAGGCTGCCATAATATACATCAACAAAATCTAAGCCCTTTTGTTCTAGTGATACCTTTTCTCCCTTTATTATTTCCTTAGAAATTGTAATGGTAACTGCTTCCAGCAGTTATTAATCTTTGGGTTATTTCATCATTCCCCTTTTGCTTTCCCCAACATCATCTATTTCACCAACTTACTATATGAAATTCCCTCTGTTTGACATACCTCTTCTTTACATTTCCTGGCAGGACACAGACTAATTGAGTTACAGCTGAACATGTCCAGATTGAACAAATTGAAATGAAAATAATTTGGGATACGCTAAAATAGTTTTGGTCTTAGTGAGACTGTTCTTAATGTTTATATCTAGAATTTTCTATTTTGATAGGCAAATGAATTCAATAACAATAACTTCACAGTGAAAATGAAAACTGGTTTCATCCAGTTCAATTTACCATCACAATAAATAATCGTTTTCTGATTGAAAAGGTTTATTTCCCATTATTAAAAAATCAAATATTAAACGTTTTAAAATTCTAATATTCTGCTGATTTATATTCCTTTGAAATTTCTAATCATTACTTCTTTTCTGCCCTTTGGATTTCAATAGATGAAGCATACACAAATTACAGGCATCTCTTTGAATATTTGCGCACAGCTATTGTCTAAAACCTTATTCTTCTTCTTCTCATAGCTCTCAATGTTTTAGATTGCTTCAATGGAAACATTTCAGCTTATCCATCTAAAAAAAAAATCTGATCCACTTAACTGAAAATAAATTTATATTCTATAGTGCTAGAAATTTCCGACCACAACTTCTCCAACTTGTCTACCTCTTGAGGAATATTTATTCAATTATCTTCTTTTTGGGTGACCAAAATGTTTTGGAACTAGGTAGTGTGATGTCTTGAACAATATTGTGAATGTACTAATAGCTGTTGAGAGCTCAGCTGAGCTGGAGAAAGCTGAGGTGCCAAGTGTCAGAGGGGGGGATAGAAAGATAGGCAGGATGTTCTCCTTCCCCTGGATGATTTTTCAGTACAGTTGAAGATGTAAACTCTACAAAATCTCATGAGTAAACTTCAAAAACAATCTGTTAGTAATAAGAAGAAAATAATATAAAATCATCTAGCTGATTTTATTTATTTATTTTTCTTTTTTAACATCTTTATTGGAGTATAACTGCTTTATATTGTTGTGTTAGTTTCTGCTGTATAACAAAGTGAATCAGCTATATGTATACATATATCCCCATATCTCCTCCCTCTTGCGTCTCCCTCCCACCCTCCCTATCCCACCCCTCTAGGTGTTCACAAAGCACCTAGCTGATCTCCCTGTGCTACGCAGCCGCTTCCCACTAGCTATCTACCTTACATTTGGTAGTGCATATATGTCCATGCCACTCTCACTTCTTCCCAGCTTACCCTTCCCCCTCCCCATGTCCTCAAGTCCGTTCTCTAAGTCTGTGTCTTTATTCCTGTCCTGCCCCTAGGTTCTTCAGAACTTTTTTTTTTTTTTTTTAGATTCCATATATATGTGTTAGCATACGGTATTTGTTTTCCTCTTTCTGACTTACTTCATTCGGTATGACAGGTTCTAGCTCCATCCACCTCACTACAAATAACTCAATTTTGTTTCTTTTTATGGCTCAGTAATGTTCCATTTTGTATGTGTGCCACATCTTCTTTATCCATTCATCTGTTGATGGACACTTAGGTTGCTTCCATGTCCTGGCTATTGTAAATAGAGCTGCAGTGAACATTGTGGTACATGACTCTTTTTGAATTATGGTTTTCTCAGGGTATATGCCCAGTAGTGGGATTGCTGGGTCATATGGTAGTTCTATTTTTAGTTTTTTAAGGAACGTCCATACTGTTCTCCATAGTGGCTGTATCAATTTACATTCTCACCAACAGTGCAAGAGGGTTCCCTTTTCTACACACCCTCTCCAGCATTTATCACTTTTTTTTTTTTTTTTCCCGATATGTGGGCCTCTCACTGTTGTGCCCTCTCCCGTTGAGGAGCACAGACTCTGGACGCGCAGGCTCAGCGGCCATGGCTCACGGGCCCAGCCGCTCCACGGCATGTGGGATCCTCCCGGACCGGGGCACGAACCCGTGTCCCCTGCATCGGCAGGTGGACTCTCAACCACTGCGCCACCAGAGAAGCCCCCCTTTAGCATTTTTTGTAAAGCTCATTTGGTGGTGCTGAATTCTCTTAGCTTTTGCTTGTTTGTAAAGGTTTTAATTTCTCCGTTGAATCTGAAAGGGATCCTTGCTCGGTAGAGTAATCTTGGTTGTAGGTTTTTCCCTTTCATCCCTTTCAGTATGCCCTGCCACTCCCTTCTGGCTTGCAGTTTCTGCTGAAATATCAGCTGTTATGCTTATGGGGATTCCCTTGTATGTTATTTGTTGCTTTTCACTTGCTGCTTTCAATTTTTTTTTCTTTGTATTTAATTTTTGATAGTTTGATTAATAATGTGTCTTGACCTGTTTCTCCTTGGATTTATCCTGTATGGGACTGTCTGCACTTCCTGGACTTGACTATTTCCTTTCCCATATTAGGGAAGTTTTCAACTATAATCTCTTCAAATATTTTCTTAGTACCTTTCTTTTTCTCTTCTTCTTCTGGGACCCCTATAATTCGAATGTTGGTGCACATAATCTTGTTCCAATGGTCTCTGAGACTGTCCCCAGTTCTTTTCATTCTTTTTTGTTTATTCTGCTCTGCGGTGGTTATTTCCACTATTTTATCTTCCAGGTCACTTATCCGTTCTTCTGCCTCAGTTATTCTGCTATTGATTCCTTCTAGAGAATTTTTAATTTCATTTATTGTGTTGTTCATCATTGTCTGTTCGCTCTTTAGTTCTTCTAGGTCCTTGTTAGATGTTTCTTGTATTTTCTCCATTCTGTTTCCAAGATTTTGGATCATCTTTACTATCATTCCTCTGCATCCTTTTTCAAGTACACTGCCTATTTCGTCTTCCTTTGTTTGGTCTGATGAGTTTTTAGCTTGCCCCTTCACCTGCTCCATATTTCTCTGTCTTCTCATTTTGCTTAACATACTGTGTTTGGTGTCTCCTTTTTGCAGGCTGCAGGTTTGTAGTTCCTGTTGTTGTTTGTGTCTGCCCCCAGTGGGTAAGGTTGGTTCAGTCGGTTGTGTAGGCTTCCAGTGGAGGGGACTGGTGCCTGTGTTCTCGTGGATGAGGCTGGATCTTGTCTTTCTGGTGGGCAGGTCCATGTCTGGTGGTGTGTTTTGGGGTGTCTGTGGACTTATTATGATTTTAGGCAGCCTCTCTGCTAATGGGTGGGGTTGTGTTCCTGTCTTGCTAGTTGTTTGGCATAGGGTGTCCAGCACTGTAGCTTGCTGGTCGTTGAGTGGAGCTGGGTCTTAGCATTGAGATGGAGATCTCTGGGAGAGCACTTGCCAATTGATATTATGTGGGGCTGGTAGGTCTCTGGTGGTCCAATGTCCTGATCTCGCCTCTCCCACCTCAGAGACACAGGCCTGACACCTGGCCGGAGCACCAAGACCCTGTCAGCCACACAGCTCGGAAGAAAAGGGAGAAAAAGAAAGAAAGAAAGAAAAATAATAAGATAAATAAAGTTATTAAAATAAAATTTAAAAGTAATAAAAAAAAGAGAGCAACCAAACCAATAAACAAACCCACCAATGATAACCAGTGCTAAAAACTAAACTAAGATAAACATAAAAATCAAAAACTGGTCAGTAGCATACAGCAATCCCCAATTCTACAGTTGCTTCCGAAGTCCACTGCCTCAATTTTGGGATGATTTATTGTCCATTCAGGTACTCCACAAATGCAGGGTATATCAAGTTGAGTGTGTAGATTTAATCTGCTGCTCCTGAGGCTGCAGGGAGAAATTTCCATTTCTCTTCTTTGTTCACACAGCTCCTGGGGTTCAGCTTTGGATTTGGACCCACCTCTGCATGTAGGTCGTCCTTTGGCGTCTCTTCTTCCCGCGGACAGGAGGGGGTTAAAGGAGCAGCTGATTAGGGGGCTTTGGCTCACTTTGGAGAGAGGGATACAGAATGTGGGGTGAGCCTGCGGCGGCCGAGGCTGGCATGACGTTGCAGCAGCCTGATGTGTGCCGTGTGTTCTCCCGGGGAAGTTGTCCCTGGATCATGGGACCTTGGCAGTGGCGGGCAGCACAGGCTACTGGGAGGGGAAGTTCTGGAGCTCGTTTAGGCAGTGGTCTGAATCCCCTCTCCTCGCACACCCAGAAACAATGGTCTCTTGCCTCTTAGGCAGCTCCAGACTTTTTCCCGGACTCCCTCCCGGCTAGCTGTGGCGCACTAGCCCCCTTCAGGCTGTGTTCAGGCAGCCAACCCCAGTCCCCTCCCTGGGACCCAACCTCCGAAGCTGGAGCCTCAGGTCCCGTCCCCCACCCGCCCCGGCGGGTGAGCAGACAAGCCTCTCAGGCTGGTGAGTGCTAGTTGGCACCGATCGTCTGTGTGGGAATCTCTCCGCTTTGCCCTCCGCACCCCTGTTGCTGCGCTCTCCTCCGTGGCTCTGAAGCTTCCCCCCCACCCCCCACCTCCGCCATTGAAGGGGCTTCTTAATATGTGGAAACTTTTCCTCCTTCACAGCTCCCTCCCCAGAGTGCAGGTCCCGTCCCTGTTATTTTGTCTCTTTTTTTTTTTTCTTTTTTCTTTTGCCCTACCCAGGTTCGTGGGAGTTTCTTGCCTTTTGGGAGGTCTGAGGTCTTCTGCCAGCGTTCAGTAGGTGTTCTGTAGGAGTTGTTCCACCTGTAGATGTATTTTTGATGTATTTGTGGGGAGGAAGATGATCTCCACGTCTTACTTGTAGGTCCTCTCCTAGCTGATTTTTAATATGATAAAATTTTAAATAAGCATTTATCTGATGCTGTATTATATCCATTAGACCCTTTCTGTGCATTTTTGGAAATAGTTTTATATTTGTATGTATATTATATGAACTATGTAAATTCACTGGAATATTGCAAACACTCCCTGTTTTATTTTAGATTTATTTTTGTATATGCTAATAGTATCTTATCTAATTCCTGTACTTCCTTTTGAGAACTATCCTGTATCTCCATTGTTTTTCTTTCTTCTACATTAATACTACATGTTATGGTCCATTGTATTTTATAAAACTGTTTCAGCAGTTTTTTGCTTTCTCCTCAGATTTCACCTTAAGGCCTTTTTGAGCAATAGAGTTTATCTTGCCGATCGATAACTTAAGGTTTTCATAAAAAGCCTCTGTTCTCATCCAGGAGCTCATTGGTCTGGTATCATAAAAACAACAATCGAAAAAAAAAATCCACTTTTTGAAACAATGTGGTATTAATGTCATTTCCTGTATCATTCTTTCTTTTTCAAAGTTATGGCCATAAATTTCAGTCAGTACTCTCAAACTACTTTAAAAAGTTCAACAGTTACAAGAAAATGTTTACAAAGCCCAAAACTAATATACAGAGATACATTATGGACATTTCATTGTTTTATTGTCCTTAGAAAATAATCACATTATATAAATGCATCAGTACACATCTATTTTACCATTTTGTTTTATATAAAATATATTTATGAACATAGGATGTATTAGGAACATACATAAAGTATCACCTTAGTTTCAATATTTTAATAATATTTAAGATACTTACTTTCCAAAAAATAAAGTTCCCTCGAAATATGGAATAAAGGAATCCAAAATGACTAGATCTTCAGTAGTTTTGCTATGTCAAGGGAGAAGAATCATCTAGTATCTATTTGGTTCCAGTTCAAAAGCTTAGAGTGACATGGCTGTCAAGATTTTCCTTATCTGATATTGTTCTTGCCTTATAATTGTTTTAGGGGAGGAAAGATAATTTCCCCTCAACTGTTTCATGTTCTCAGCTAAAGCTCCTGTGATAAAAGACAGACTAACAAAAAAACCCAAAAATTTATTATCATATATACCTCATGTGAACATGGGAAATACCCAGGAAAAAATAAGTAACTTCCAGAGGTGGCTTAGAATTCAGCCTTAAATACCATCTTAATAGAGTAAGAGGAGAGGGATGTAGGTCTCTTAGAGGAAAGTAAATGATTTTTAGAAAGTTGAGTGGACTCAGAAGAATAGATGGAAGTTACTGTAATTTATAAAAAAGTCTCTTTGGGTGTGATATCCATTTCTGGTCTCCTCTCCTATAATGAGTCAGTCTTCTCTAGATGTTGAAACTCCTGGGGAGGGGATTTATGACAGTTAAGTTCCTTTTGGAAGATCTGTCTTCAGGCAGACAAAGGGTGTTCAGAGAAATCCTTCCCCTGCATTTGCTGTATGTCAAGTGCCTACAGCTCAAAATAATCAGTATATGAAAGTGGCATATTTTGTGATGGCATGTCTTGAACTCCTACAGGCATATTTTGGGGTGGCATATTCTACTACCCTTCATAGTAATATGGAAAGTATATGATACATGAACATGAAAAGTGTTTAAAATGCAGATTTAGAGAAGAAATAGCTGACTGCCTAGCAATGTAAATGTAATCAGTATTTAATATTATAGTATAAAATTCATTGATGAAATCTAGAAAAATAATTATCATTTATATTTAAAATAAAATTTGTATTACTTTTAAATTAATGATTCTTATGAAACTTATCCATTTTATGGAATACAATTTACAATTTTCTTACTTGAAATTTAAACATTGGGAAGAGGCTGATTTATTTATTACATATAATAAAATGTATAATTTATGTAGAACCCAAACAATGCTTTGGTTATTTTTACTTTTGCTTATTTGTTGTGGTGATATAATCATTATATTAAAAGACCACAGACTAAATACAAAACAACTAACCATTCTAAGCAAAGACATTCGCAGACCAACTTCATTCCTTCTGCCTCCTGAACAAAGCTGACTGAGATATTCACTTGTTTGAACTGCCTCCAAGAGGTTACATGATTCCCATGCAGGGCTTGTGCCTTATCCCGCAGCAAGCTAATAAACCTAACTCAGATGAACTATAGGTCTGTTTTTGTGAGCTTTGATTTGTGAACTTCAGTAGGCCATTGAGTCATCAAGAACTTAACTGCTGGAGTTGACTTCTTGTTTTCAAATACTACACTCATTCACCCTGTACCATGAGGGAAATAGACTTCTTCCCTTCTACTTTTAAGTCACTAGGTTATAGTTTCTATTGGATTGGCCAAAAAGTTCGGGTTTTTCCATAATATCGTACAGAGAACCCGAACGACCTTTTTGGCCAACCCAATATTAGTAGTAGTAGCTTAGCTTAGCCTAAGTATGTGTATGTGTGTGTATATTAATATATATATACATATATTAAATCCAAAGACAGAGCAACCCATTACTCCACAGAATTTATTAACAAAATAAATAAAACAAATTTCTTTCAGAGTTCTCTTAATTCCTGATACACTGACAGTTGAGTATCCAAACAAAAAGAGACAAAAACAACAATCAAAGTAACCCCAAAAAATATATATAGAAAAAATGGAAAATTTTCTCCTGTGTAAAATGAACAAAGTAGAGAAAAATGTTTAAAAAAGGAACCAACTAAATGGAAATTATTTTTAATTATTACTTATATATTGTTATTAAGGTTTATTTTTCCTCAGCATATTTTATACAGTCAATTCTTAATACAGTTTGGAATTTTTGCTTTCATGTGTAATGTCATTTATTGGCTCTCAATATTTTGGTAGCTATGTTTTACAAGCATCATATTTAGTGTTTCAGATTATATTTTACATGGATTCATCATAATCTACTGTACAGTTCCTCCACTGTAGTCTTTTGATTGCTTCAAATTTGTCATTATATTTAAACATTTGAAAAATTTTGCACATAACTTTTTATACAAATTTTCTCAAGGTAGAATCTCAGGAAGTGAAATTGTTAAATATACACACACTAAAGCTATTGTTGCATATCACCAAACTGCTTTTTAAAACTGTTGTACCAATTTATATCCAAAGTTCTGTATGATAGTACCTATTTTTCCATACTCTAGACTTTCATTGATTTTGTCATATTTAAAAATGATAATAGAAGAGTTAAAGACAGTTGTCTTTTGTATTCACTTATGTTTACCCTAAAGCTGGCAAGTAATAAGAGCTAATTAAATATGTGAATTAATGAAAAAATTCCATTTTCATTTTATTTTTCATTGTTAATAGGTTTTTTCTTAAATTTGTATCAGTCAATGGCATTTATTTATTTTTAATATTCTTATATTTACTCAGTTACATTGTAAAACAAAGACTATCAGGGAAAAAAGTAACCTCAGAATTTTTTATTGTCAGGAAAGGGAACACATACTAGTGAAAAAAAATTCGTTGTGTAGTTTGCCAGGGGAAAACTTAAGGAGATGGTAGATACTAAAAAGAAGGGGGAATGACTCATTAAGGATAAAAGAAAATATCTAAGTATGTCAGAATGAGTCCATAGATCTGTACCCAATTGGTTAAAATAAATTCCATTGCCTTTTGGTCAGGGTATGTCTACAGTTAGGTCCAGAAAGTGTATAGCACAGAGGTCACACAAAGTACATGGTCTTCCTCAGTTATGGCAGGTTAGAACTAGCTTTGCTAAAATACAACATCCAGTTTGGAATCTCCCAAGGCAGTGCTAATGTAAGTGAAGACGTTATATAATATTTTGGAGGCATAGTGTTTTGATGTTAACTCGAAATAGCTATATACTAATTAATTCATTAATTAAATCTACTATTGCTTAAACTTGATTGAAAGACTTCATCTTCTGTCGTTTTTATTAATGTAAAAAAATTGTGTGTGTATATGTGTTCCATTCTATCAGTAGATGAACATATTAGTATTCTTCTGTGATTTAAGTCTACTTCTGTTAGGCAGGAGATAAAGGTCTTACACACCCATATTTTAAAAGGGCCCAGCATTTCAGATTTTAAGCCCCAAACAAATTTTGTTACATATTCAGAATGGAGGTCATACATGTGCACGCGCGCACACACACACCCTTATTTGAATTGCAGCAAGGTTGAAATGGGGGAAGAATGGGGGAAGAATAACTTTTCCAAGTAATGGAAAAAGTGCTGAATTGAGTTTGTTAGTTTGATCATTTGTTTACTTTTGTATACAACTCGCATGACTATGGACTATGAGTAGACAATTGGCATGAGGTTTTGATAACTCAGGCCTTTCCTTTATACCACAGGCCCACCAGTTCATTCAGCAATAATATGGGGCTAACCCTTTCAATAAAAATTAAATGGTTTAACATATATAACTGCTCAGAATAGTACTTACCTTTCTTGTTTTTATCATTATTCTATTTCAAAATTGGTGCTTATATAGACCTTGATATTTTCACATTGAATTCCCTTAAGTGTTTCAGTTAGTTGAAATTTCTCAGACTGATAAACAGTTTGCCATTATTGATATATATTGTTGATGAAAATTTTTATATTTTTGGTGACTTCTTGTTACTTTATTTGGAAGTTTTTTAAGAGTGTATCATAGTTGTTAGCCTGCTGTCAGAATACTTGAGAGTTAAATTTTGTTCATTCTCCAAAGTCATATATGTAAATGCAGAAAATCTGAGACATCCAAAGAAGCTAAAACAAAAATTAAATAAATAGCTCACATCTTTATCACTGGAAAGTAACCCTAAGAAACTTTCAAAGTCATCTTTTTCAATATCCTCTTACAGGTATAATTTATACAATGAATTGTATAACTATTAATTTTCAACATATTGCTTTTTTTCCCCACTCAGCTTTGTACTGAATGTCTCTTTTTATTATGATAAAGAGTTTAGGTTCCTGGTAAATATTCTATGCCTTGATTTCTCACAATATTGGGACCACAGTGGGTTTTATGGATGAACCAATAAAGAAATAAAGGACCTCATACTTCTCCTTGCTCCTGTCTGTCCAGTCCTCCAGATATCCTTTACCATGTTTAACTTTTCCTAGCCTTTAATCAACTTCTGATTTAACTTATTTACTATGGTTGTTGTTTACAGTTTATCTCTCTCAGACTGTAAACTTTGCAAGGGTGACAAGATTGGATTTTTTCATTGATTTCTTGACTACCTGAAACAGTGCTTGATACATAGTAGCCATTCAGTAAATGTTTGTGGAATAACCAAATGGATCATTTCAAAAAATAGTAAACACCTTTCAGTTAATTAAGCAAGAACTGTAAATCTGTTGAGATACTTGCATAGATGGGATGCCAGGTAACCAAGTCTAAGAAAAGACAGGAAGTAAAGAAGCGTCTGAGGGCTTGAGGAAGGGTGCAGAAAATGCAGCATCTGTCTCAGAGTGAAGACGGTCTGCGTGATGGTAGACGTTACTCCTGTTGCCACAAAGCTGCAGTTGTTAATTTCCAGCCTAGTCCTGGCATTGTTGGCTAGAGATTCAGAGTTCTTTGAGAGATTGCTAGCTTGGGGAGACTCAATTCCATTACCTGAAATCTGGTTATACAAGTGAGAAGGGGAGGTGCAAACCTGGTCTTCTTGGCTTCCAAATTGACAGGCAGCCAAAATGAATTACTCTACCCGTAAGAATACAGAAAATTCAGAGTAATTTCATTCCATTAAAAAAAATCATTTTAAAAATAGTTAACATGACATGTTCACTAATAAGTTAACATGACATACTAACTTCTAACATTTAAAAAATATTTAAATACTCATTTTAATAGATTTAATCCTTCCAAAATCAGACTGTGCTGCTTCTCTAGAAGTTTAAATATATCTGTTTATCTCAGGAGATATCACAGTTTATTGCATGATTTATATTTAAATGTAGTGATTTATTAATATTTATTGATTATTCTAATATTTTAATCTGCTCTAAGAAGGACATCCATGTTGTTGTTGCATGTAGTCAATTCAGTGAAATTCAACCATTTATTGACCCCATCCATTTTACGTGTGTAGTATATAACTTTATCACATCATTAACTTTGACCCTTCTAAAAAAGATGTTCTTGGAGTCTGGGACAGTGTAGTATGAAAAATTAAATTAAATATGTATATGTATATATGTCTATAGTTTTGATGTGTGAAGTTTCTTTTTCCTTAGGATATTATGGATTTTTGCCTTTTGAGTTTTTAACTCTCTTTTTATCACATTATTTTTCATATATGATCCAGTGCTGCTCAGATGTCATAAACTGAGAATTCTCTTTCCCTCCGCCTCCAATGTACATAAGTCTATTTCTTCCAAATGTAGGTATATGTGTGTATACACATTACATACATACATACATTTGGGAGAAAAATATATTTGAAATTACAAATAATAAAATACATCATAGTTTATATGAAAAGTTTTCTTTATAGAGATACATTTACTTCTAAAGATAAGAAGGACAGCTTTTTATACAGCAGCATTTCAATATTTCCTCTGAAAAAGGATTAAAAAAAGACCCTGAACATAATTCTGACAATCACTTGCACTCTAAAAACCACTTGTATTATCTTATTTTGTAACCAAAATGGATATTTATGAAAATTTAATGAAGATAATGAAGCATAGCATTACACATCAGCGAGGACACCAATCATGTGTAAAAATATGAAATGAAAGGACTGTAATTTGATGGACTACACAAAAATAACAGTCTTATTCTTGCACTTAGCCTGGTTTCCCATGGAAACAAGAATAATAAAACCACCACGTGCTCTCACACTCTAGGTAGCAAATGAAAGTTAAATAACAACTATTATTATTAGGCTGTCAGTCAGACTGTCAGTCTCTGTAATGTTAATGACTTTGGCCTTAGCCAGTTTCAGCAAAGTTTACAATGATCTGGGTCTCAGTGCTGACTAAGAATATAAAACGTCAAGAAAATAAAAACAAATCTGTCACTGAGATGTACAAAGAACAAGTGACAAAAGGATGTTAGGAACTTAGCATTTATTCTTCATTTTATATTACGTATAGATGCCAAATTTTGAAACAAATTGTATGCATGTCCCCTTTTTTGCAGATTATGTGAACCTTTTTTAAAGATGCATATTGAAAAGAAATTTAATAAAATACATTACTCTTCTAACATATTTTCTTTCCATATGAAAATATGCCCAGCAAATGCATTGTAACTGCCTAAGTAAAAAGTTCTTCAGTCTTTCTACTGAAGTTCCCTATACCATCTTGCTGATGAGAAATTCTGTGGAAATCAGCTATGAAAACCATTCTTTTTCCTACTCATTTTACTGTTTCCTTGGCCCACATCAAAACCATTGACTGTCACTAATTTTCAGCACAGTCCATGCCATCAAACAATACCTGTCTGCCTCTTGTGAAAAACCTCATTCATTGTCACTTTTCAGTGTCACTGATTTATTTGAAAACTGCCTTGTATTTTCCTTCTTATCTCTCTTGGTGTGTAATAATTACCATAAAGGAAAACGTAAAATACCAACTTTTAAGTTTTTCATTCTCATCATTCTCCATGCTTTTGATATAATTACGTGTATCACCTAACAGTTAAATCTACAAATTGCATTTTCACAGCAACAAAACCAAGACTCTTACAAAATTCTTTAATTCAGAAAGCTGTGTTTTGCTTAATAGAAACATATATATTTTTTCTTATCTAAGAAAATCTGTATATGTAGGATTTGTGTGTCTGTTAAGTTTTTTGCTTTTGTTTTATGTATTTCTATTTTTTGAAAGAGCAGCTTAAAGCATTCTGCAATAGTTGAGTCTGTGGAGTATGGTGTTTGATTCGCTTTGTCACTTACAGCCTTTATATTTGTCCCATTCCCTTCTATTGACTCTTCTCATGATACTTACTTTTCATTCTTTACTTCTTAGATTAAATGCCACCATCCCAGAAATCCCTTCTCTGGTTGCCTTCTCTCCATAATTATTATCTATCCGCACACTTTTAATTTCACTTCTTGTTATTACAGTTTACCTGTACTTTTATAAATCTGCTTTACCTGTTTGAATGTGGAAATTGGTGGAAAAACATCTGGCATCGTATAGCTAGATCCATCCTCTCAAAATGATGTGTCAAAATCTATTGAGAGAAATGGCAGATTAATGATACCTTCTAGCACATGAATACTATTCATTTACACATTTATTTAATAATAATATTTATCCAAGTGTTACTTTATGCAAAGAACTGGCTTCACTGTACTATGGTCAAGGTATGCAATTTAGATAAGAAGACACATGGGGTTTTTTTGTTTGTTTGTTTGTTTTGTGGTACGCGGGCCTCTCACTGTTGCGGCCTCTCCCGTTGTGGGGCACAGGCTCCGGACACACAGGCTCAGCGGCCATGGCTCACGGGCCCCCATGTGGGATCTTCCCGGACCGGGGCACGAACCCGTGTCCTCTGCATCGGCAGGCGGACTCTCAACCACTGCGCCACCAGGGAAGCCCGACACATGGTTTTTGAAGGGAAAAAATGAGATGCCAGCAGGCAGTTTCTCTAGAATGTGATAAGTGCTGTGGGAGCATATGGGGAGGGTCAGAAAAAACTTCAAGGAAAAGACTTGTAAGCCAAAACCAGAAATGGGGCAGGATTTATCTAGGTAATAAGCAAGAGGAAGATCTTTCCAGATAAAGGGAAGTACATTTACATAAAATTGACATTAGGGCGTGTTTAGGAAACTTACACAGTTGAGTACAACTAGACTATATATAGTGTACAGGGCTGAATGGCAAAAGATGAGCTGGAGAGGTAAACCAGTGTCCTACCGTGACAAGTCCCGTAAATCACGTGAAGTTAGGGTGTCTTTTATTGTCATCTACCAAAATTGTATGGGAATATTAGAAAATGGTGACTTATCTTTTAGATTAAATCATTCAATATAAGGACCACATCAGGGAAGAGAGAGCTAGACTTTTCATTCTATTTCTCATATGTATACATCACACTTGCTTTACAAATAAAAGCTAAGAGCGTCACTGGATACTGGGTCTTGATGTATGTGAAGGACAAGGCGGATTTTGGGTGCATTTCTTCAGTGTTAGGCAACACAAGCTTTCTGAATTTTCTGTAACCCTCTGTATATGATGAATAAAGGTTATTTCAGTACTTCAGAGCAGTTTCTGTACTAAAGAGCAGTTTCACTTACTAGCTGAGGTTTTTCGCAAACCTAACTCATTCGATTCCATACCATCTCATATAGAGTTCTTAGCACGGACATTTATTAACATATGAATAGCATCAAGGCATAATCCATCTTATGATTAAAGATTTGTATAGCTTGTAAGCGCTTCAAGCTTCTGAAACAATCTTCTCATTTGTAAAATAAATATGCTTTTTGGTCAACATCTTCTCCTAGTTACAGGGATAGAGCCAGCATCAGAAATCAGATCTCCTGAATTTCAGTACAGTGTTTCTTCTATTACATCATAATACCTTTCTCAGTAGCTGGCTAATGTATGAGAGATAGGATAATAGCTCCCAAGTTTATTTTTCTTTCTGTAACAAGAAGAAAATGGATGGGGAAATTGAAGTAACTTTTATAATTTTACTATAACTGTTATTTTAGTTTGTGATGATAGCAAGTAAGGATTCAAATATTACATTGATTGACTCTATCCTGAGGTATAAGCTGTTGTCTTTGAAAAATATAAGAAGGGGCTTCCCTGGTGACGCAGTGGTTGAGAGTCCGCCTGCCGATGCAGGGGACACAGGTTCGTGCCCTGGTCCGGGAGGATCCCACATGCCGCGGAGCAGCTGGGCCCGTGAGCCATGGCCGGTGAGCCTGCGCGTCCGGAGCCTGTGCTCCACAACGGGAGGGGCCACAATAGCGAGAGGCCCGCGTACCGCAAAAAAAATAATAATAAGAAGAAGCTATCAATTTGGTTGGCATACATTTGTGAAATTCAAAGAGTTGTATGAAAAGCCTACATCAGAAATAGTTCTACAACAGAATGCTTTAATGTAGACATAAGATCAATGCATTTATTTTCAGTAAACATACTTGCCATCTAAAGTTTCCCACTCAGTAAAAGCAGAGCAGATTAGTTCAGAATCTTGCATCTAATGAACTGACAGCAAAAACCATTAGTTTACTTTGCCGTGTTCAGCTTTGGTGTGAGCGCAAAAAGATGCTTTTCTTTTTTTAAACTTTGATGTGATCTGTTTCCAATGCCTATTTATTTTATTTCATTTTTACATAATGGTGCTCACTCTTCACTATATTTCACTTTGGTAGCAATGGTTTTGCTAATTTAATGTTTGAAATGGAAAGTCTAATAGGCATGTGGTTATCTACTATATAAAATGACACTGCAAAGAGAGGTATTAAATTCATAGATGCACAGATACACAAAATACAGAGCAATCTAGGTGGTTTACCTGTGAATGAATCAAATAGGAAAATAGCCCACAGAAACACATCGGAGCTTTTGGGGGAAAATGCAGCTACATAAATGATGTTAGAGAAGTTGGAATAATGATTGGACTTTCTTAATTAGTTAATATGAAACTCTGATTATCTAGGTCTGTGACCTTTGTTTGTTGTTGCCTTTTAATCACTATGCAGGGACCCCTTTAATCTATTATTAGACTGGTTGTTTTCACTTAAATATATGTATATATATATATATATATATATATATATTTTTTTTTTTTTTTTTTTTTTTTTTTTTTTGCGGTATGTGGGCCTCTCACTGTTGTGGCCTCTCCCGTTGCAGAGCACAGGCTCCGGACATACAGGCTCAGCAGCCATAGCTCACGGGCCCAGCCGCTCCGCGGCATGTGGGATCTTCCCGAACCGAACCCGTGTCCCCTGCATCAGCAGGCGGACTCTCAACCACTGCGCCACCAGGGAAGCCCCATTCACTTAAATATTTTTAAATATTTAATATATTAAATTAATTCACAATTATTTTTATAAAGAAAATTTTAAAGTAATGTTCCTTAAGTATAAAACATGTTGCAGTATTTGATATTTAATGTAATATAAACGTCATCAATTTTAAGGCCCACCAATATTTTATGTATCACGAGTGTAATTGTTAGACATACTGATTGTTACATACATCTCAATTTCACAGATGTTTAAATCATGAGGTGTGTTTAGGATACATGTAAGCTTAATTAAACAAAAACAAAAGTAATCTGACTTCTTCAGACTGTTCTTCAATGTTAATAATTTTGGAATGTCTGAAACAAGTCCCTAGTAGGTATAGCAGATGGCAGCAAAGAGACATGATCTATCTTGTTTGGTGTTATAGAAGGAACAAGCCATTAGTGATGGGCTGTGCTTTATATTCTTTACAGTACTAAACTTTTAAAGGCTGGGGTAATGTTCCTTTGATAGTCACATCAGCCAGGCACTGAGTCTCACAAAGCCTTTTGTTATTGCACACCAAGGAGGAAAGGATTTATAATCCTTCATAAATATGGCAAAAGGTATTGCATTAGAGCTGTCAGCAGTCCAGGCAAGCTTTAGAGAAAAGATTGCAAAGTCTACCATCTCTGTATTGGTCAGGTTAGGTTACACTTTACTGTGGTAACATCCTACCATAGCTCAGTGGCTTAGTACATCAAAATTGAGTTTCTTGTTCACCTAAAAACAATGAAGGTTTTGAGATTTCCCAGGGTAGCTCTCTTTAGCATAGTGATTAAAGATTCAGGTTTCCTCTGGCTTTTGATGCTACAGTTTCCTTCTGTGGCCTCTGAGGTGGTTACAAAGAAAACAGAGGGAGCCAGGAAGCTACAGTGGAGCATGTATTACACGCATTCAGATTGGCCAGAACTTTTCACATGACCATGGACTAACCACAAAGCCACCTGGGGGGCTTCCCTGATGGCACAGTGGTTGAGAATTCGCCTGCCAATGCAGGGGATACGGGTTCGAGCCCTGGTCCAGGAAGATCCCACATGCTGCAGAGCAACTAAGCCCGTGCACCACACCTACTGAGCCTGCAGTCTAGAGCCCACGAACCACAACTACAGAGCCCGCGTGCCACAAGTACTGAAGCCCGCGTGCCTAGAGCCCGTGCTCCAGAACAAAGAGAAGCCACCACAATGAGAAGCCTGCACACCGCAACGAAGAGTAGCCCCTGCTCACCTCAAGTAGAGAAAAGCCTGTGCCCAGCAATGAAGACCCAATGCAGCCAAAACATACATAAATAAAATAAAATAAATTTGTGAAAAATAAAATTTAAATTAAAAAATTAAATAATAATAATACATGTTTCAGTGTTTTATAGAGATATCTTAATATACATGTCTTTTAATATTTTATGGTCTGTCAGAATAAGTTTGATATTAAAGAACATGAAGTTTTTTGTCCTTGGATCGTTACTTAATCAGAATTTATATTACTAGATCAGCATAGTAATTGTAGTCAAATGCAAGAAACCACATGCCCTTTAAATTTAAAGCAACAGAAACAAAAACCTGTGACAATTTAAGCCGAATTTTAAAGTTTTGCTTTCTTTAATTTTATATAAATTGTAAAATTAATCTTTAATTACTGACAGTCATATGAAAAACTTCCATAGCTGTTCGAAGTGCCAGGAACCAATTACTCTACAAATATTAACTCAATTCATCTTCATAGCAACTCTGTAATATAGGTATTATTAATATCCCTGTTTCACAATTGAGGAAACTAAGGCACAGATGGAGTAAATTGACCAAGGTCTGGGTCTTCCTCATGTGAGTTTTTAAAAATTATATAATTTAGTATCTTAAGAGTGAAAAACAAAAGTGGTCTGATAAAATATTCAGGTAAGAGAAACTACCTACCATTTTGATCATATAATTCAATAAATAGTAGAAAGTAGTGGATGGGTAATATTCCATTATATATATGTATATATGTATACATATACATATATGTGTGTGTGTGTATGTGTGTGTGTATGTATATATATATATACACCACATATTATTTATCTGTTTGGCTGTTGAGGGACACTTGAGTTGCTTTGTAAACTTTGTTGGCTATTGTAAATAGTGCTGCTGTGAACATTGGGTTGCATGTATCTTTTCAGATTTTCCAGATATATACCCAGGAGTGGAATTGCTTGATCATATGGTAGTTCTGTTTTTAGTTTTTTTGGGAACCTCAGTACTGTTTTCCATAGCGATTGCACCAGTTTACATTGCCACCAAAAGTGTACAAGGGTTCGCACAGGGAATATAGCCAGTATCTTGTAATAATATTTAATTGAGTATAATCTGTAAAAATACTGAGTCACTATGTTGTAAACATGAAACTAATACAATATTGTAAATCAACTATATTTCAATAAAAAAAGAAAATAGAGGAAGGAAAGAAGAAACGTAAACAAGATAAAAGGAAGTCAGAAAAGGCAGAGAAGTAAAGAGGAAAAGGAGAAATAAGATACAAAAATGTCAAGGATCAGTCACAGTTATACTGAAGAATAAATTGTGCAGACTTATTTACATTTTTATAAATATATATCCAAATTTATCAACTTTTGATAATTGTATTAGAAAGCACAGTTCGACTATATGTTAGATAAAAGAAAGCACACTTTAATTATGAAGACAGAAATAGATTAAAATAAGAAGAGTGGTGTCTTAGTCCATTCAAGCTGCTATAGCAAAATAACTTAAAGTGGGTAGCTTATAAATAACAGAAATTTATTTCTCACAGTTCCGGAGGCTGGAAAGTGCAAGATGAAGGCACCAGTATTCATAGCCTTCTTGCTGTGTCCTCACATGGTGAAAGAGGGCCAGGGAGCAATCTTGGGCCTCTTTTGGGCACTAATCCCATAAAGGCAGAGACTTCATGACCTAATATCCTTACAATGTCTCTATCTCCTAATACCATCACATGGCAGTTAGGTTTCAGCACATAAATTTTGAGGAGACACATTCAGACCATAGCATGTAGAAGAAGATATATCATAAAAACAATAAGCAAAATAAGGTTGATGGGATTATCAATATTAGAAACAATATAGTTCAGACAAGGTGTATTTCCAGGGATAAAAAGAGATAATATATAATGGTCAAAGTTGATTCACCAAAAAGACATACCAATTCTAACTATGTATGCACCCCACAACAGAGTTTCAACAAATGTGAAGCAAACACCAACATAACTAAAAGGAGAAATTAACAAATCTGTAATAATAGTTGAAAAGCTTAACATTTCTCGTAACAGTAATCAAAACACAAGTAGACAGGAAATCAATAAAACACAGAAGACTTCTACGGCACTGTCAACCAATTAGACTGAATTGACATTTATGCAACACTTCACTTAACGAGGTAAGAGTATACATTTTTTTTTCAAGTGCACATGAAACATTTATCAAAAAAAGCATCTTTTAAACATAAAACAAGTTTTAAAAGTTTAAAAGGTTGAAAATATACAATTTAGTCTCTAACCACAATGGTATTAAACTAGAAATCAATGACAGAAAAATATCTTGAAAATCCACAAATATTTGGAAATTAAACAACATATTCTACCAAATACTTCTACATAACTCCATAGGTCAATGAAGAAGTCACAAGGGAAATTAGAAAATATTTTGAATTGACTGCAAATGAAAACAAAACTCTGTCACTCAGAATTCAGACAGGTATGGCAACATATCAATGTGTAGGACAAAACTAAAACAGTGCTTAGAGAGAAATATATAGTGTTAAATGCTTGTATTAGAAAAAATGAAATGAAATGTCTTAAATTAATGATCTGTTTTCAACTTGAGAAACTAGAACTGTAAGAGAAAATTAAACTCAAAACAAAATAATGGGAAGCTATTCATTTCTTTATAAATATCACAAAATCTAATAAAAATGAAATAAATAAAAATAATACAAAATTTTTATGAAGCATGTGGAGTCGCTCCTGGCTAAAATCCTGTGTGATTTTTCAGGCCTGACCATAGGCAATTACGATGCCTTTAACTGGCAGCTTCATCAAGGAAACCTGCCCTTGCTGTACTAGGCTTGGTGCACAGCCAATGCACTCCAGTCTCTGAAGGGAGTTGCAGTGAAGGACTCAGGCTAGGACTTCAGTTGAGTTTGCATTGAAACTATAAATGAATTTGGAGAAAACTGATATCTTAACAATGTTATATCTTTCAATCCTTGAGAACAGTATATCACTCAGTCTATTTTTCTTTGATTTTTGGCATTAAGTTTTTTATACTATTCTCTTAGTATACTTTTATGCATCATAGATATGTGGCAATATACTAATTTTATTTCTCATATTAGTAAAGTATCTTTTATTTCTTTTTTTGAAATCACTCCAATGACAAATTTCTCAATATTTACCATTTCAAAAAACTACCTCTTTTTACCTTTTTTTCTGTTGTCTTTATGTTTTCAATTTTCTTCATTTCTTCCCTATTCGCTTTTTTTCTGTTTATTTTGATTGGAAAGGAAACAGGAAGCATTCTCTATTTGCATATGACATTGTTGTCTACATTAAAAAAAAATAAAAATTATGAAAAAAAAATGAACCAGATCTAGGTATTGAGTTTAGTGTGTATAGATATAGGTGCATATATATATATATTCCTCTATTATAACAACAAAGAATTGGAAAGTAAAATTAAAATACTATTTATAATAGTATCAATAGTAAAATATTTAGGGGTAAAGCTAACATATTATGAGAAAATATCAGGCTAAAATTACAAATCATTGATGAGAGAAATCAAAGAAAAATAGATTGAGTGATATACTGTTTTCAAGGATTGAAAGATTTAACATTAAGATACCAGTTTTCTCCAAATTCATTTATAGTTTCAATGCAAACTCAATTGAAGTCCTAACCTGAGTCCTTCACTGCAACTCCCTTCAGAGACTGGAGTGCATTGGCTGTGCACCAAGCCTAGTACAGCAAGGGCAGGTTTCCTTGATGAAGCTGCCAGTTAAAGGCATCGTAATTGCCTATGGTCAGGCCTGAAAAATCACACAGGTTTTTAGCCAGGAGCCAGACTCCACATGCTTCATAAAATTTTTGTATTATTTTTATTTATTTCATTTTTATTAGATTTTGTGATATTTATAAGGAAATGAATAGCTTCCCATTATTTTGTAGACCTGATTCTAAACATATGTATGAGAATTACCTGTACTTTTGGAGGAACTCATTGAAAAAACTGAAATCAGGACATGTAACATCTCTTTAGGATCACTCTGAGATAACTTTTTCAACTTAACATATGACTCTAATCTATTCAGGTTTTCTTCACCTTCTTAAATAAATTTTAGAATTTTATATTTTATTAGGGTTTAATAAGGGAAAAAGGAGCACTTTATGCACCTCAAATATCAAGTATTTTAATATAGGGAATTAGATGTGCATGCATTCTTTAGAAGGACATGGAGGCCGGTACTGACAGTCTCAGCTTCCTGCACCAGCAACACAGAGGATTCCAGAAAGTTCACCTGGAAGCGGTTGAGACCCTCCTGCCTGCTGTCCTTGAACATGTCTGCCTGCAACTGCCTGCAAGGAATATGATGTTGCCTGTTTTTCCACCTTTTATATCTCACATGAGGGCCTCTCCTAGGACGTAGATAGGAATAAAGACATGAGAGTATGAAAATTTACAACAGATACTGTGAGGTGTGCAAAAGAGGATCAAAACAAAGTGACAAGAATTGTGAAAAGAAGGTGTCATGCTTTATTGGAGAACTGGACAGTGGAGTTAATAAAACAAAATTGCCCCAAATTCCATGATCTTACATTCTACCCAACAAGGGTAGATTCTATGCCTGTGGGACTAATAAGCTTTTCTTTATGCATGGGCCTGAATAGTAAGAGGTCCAGGCAAAGCTTAAGCAAGAGAAGGAGTTAACACGTTCAGTTAATTACCACCATGAGGAAGAAGAAAAAAAAAAAAAGCAACACTTCAACAGATCATTAATCAACACTGTCATCTTTCTACCTAGAGAATAATATTAGGATTAAGAAATTCATAAATACAAGGAAAATTGGTAAAGAAAATCAACTGAAAGTCACTGTTAATAAGAAAAGAAGAGATATTTTAGATATTATTTTGAAGATTAATATAGTACTCTACATGAGATATTGGTCCAGAATAACATGTTTTTCAAAGACATTTTTGGATTAAAAATTGCATTGCTTAGTAGAAGTAAAAGAGGAATGCCAAACAAGATATTCAAATTACTTAAATATATTTAGGTGGCCCACATTAAAAAATAGACTTCTTTTTCTTCTTCTTTTGTATTAAAGCATCCAGTGCAGAAACTTGGCCATTGTTTTACTTTGTACTAGACTTTTGCCTTTCATCTTATTCCTCTAAAAATCTGTTCCATGACATAGCTCTCCATTTGTCAGGTCTATCTGGGTAATGCAAGTTAATTAAATTTCAGCAGAACATGTAATTACTGTTGGGAGTCCCTCTGCAAGATTTTCAGTTTCTCTTTAGGGATTTAGAACTGAACAATGAATAATTTTGGTTTAATTAAAATTCAAGTATTCAAATCCCTCAAGGTTCATTTTACAGAAAGCTGCCAATCAGTCAACTGACAGACTCATAAAACTCTTGCTCACTCTGTGACTGTCTTCTCCCCAATGTTATAACCCCCCAATGAAGGACTTCTGTTTGCTGATATTTCATCCCACATATCTTGCAACTTGGAAATCTCATAATGAAAGAAGTGACATACTATTCCAAATTAATGAGTTATGTGCAGCAAGCACTATAGTCCCAATTTGCAGTAGTCTCTCTTGGGTGATAGAAGATGACACTGTGGTGATTTTCTTTCTTCTTTCAATATTTTAATATATATTATATATATATATTTATATATAGTTTGCATTAAACTTGAAAAGTAAGTGACCTAACTGAAACTAATAGCACATGTAAGATATTCATTCACTTAAATTTTCAATAAGTATATATTTACAACCTGTGTTGTAGGCAAGCCTATCTGATGGAAGTGCAAAAGAGAATCATACAAACATGTTTTCTGTCGTAACAGGCCTAATAGGCTGGTGGGGAAAGCAAAAAATTTAATAAGAGGATACTGTAATGTGAGAGGGATGTATTGACTAGGAGAGTGAAGAGTATAACAAGATGACCCCCAGTGAGAAAGCATCAAGGAAAGTTTAACTGATTGTGAGCTGACACTTGAGGAATGAGTAGGAGTTTATTAGCAAGTAGAGATTGTGAATATGTTGCTATACGCCTTAGAGATGTGTTGTGCGTGGGGGTGGTGGGGGGCATATGGAGAAGGAGAGGATTATCCTGGTGAAAGAAATAGTATGTGATGTTCATGCTTAGAGGAAGCACAATACTTTATAAGAACTAAAATATATTTCCTAGAGATTAAGAGCTACAGGGGATCCAGATTAGTATAAATAAATAAATAAATGCCTTTAAAAATATAGGCTTTCTTTTAAGAAAAATGAAAGGAATTGATTTTTAAAGAGAGAGGTGACAAATATTACTTAGAATTATTGTGCATCTTAATGATATGCTCTCCATAATCGTAGAAAGTATATTAGATTTCACTTATAGAATGACCAGCAAAATGCCAAATTTGATATTGGTTGTAGGTGAAGACTGTGCGTATCTATAAATTTCACACTTAGAAACTATGGCCACAATGGGCCAAAGAAGTTTCCTACTTCTACCCAGCTGCATGTGTGCACCTACTATGGATAAAAATACATTAATAAATACAACAGTGTCCTAGGTAGAGAGTATTTTCCACAAAGGTGCCCTTTGGCATAAAGACAAAGGAATCAACAGTTATAAAATCCACTGAATATTTAAGTTGGTAAATGACAAACATAAGTATGAGTAAAGAGAAGTCGTTTCAGAGAAGTCATTGAAGCATTCAAGTCAGATGCCCCATTTGAGTCCTGCTACCAAAATAGAAAAGCAAAGGGCTTGTTCAAGAGAAGAGTAAAAAGGAATTGAATATAAAGAGCATAAAAATGCCCCCCCCCAAAGTGACATAAATGTCATCTGTGGTCAAGTTGTGAAAATCCACGAATGTCGCGCTGAAGGATTGGAGGGGTCTTCAACATAAGTTAAAATTAATGTGGATCGTATTGTCTTTCATACCTGAGAAGTTTTAGTAGGACCGTCTTGTTTATGCATCAGGTTAATATTCAAGAAAGGTAAAGAAATGTAAAGAGATAAGATTTAAATTCAGTCATAATTTCATCATCTTATGATCAAAATGTAATAAAAATTTTTAATCTGTACTCTTAATAATAATAATGTGTCCTATGTATGGGCAGAACAAGAAAAGAGTAATGCAGCTTCTGATGTCTCCTAGATATGGAACTTGAATTATAGAAGAATGACATAATGGTATAGTAACTATAGAGTAACAAAGGCATGTTTCTAAGTATGTTACCTATGTTACTAATTCTAATAATATTACTAATTCTAATAATAATTGTAATCATCTAATACAGATTTTTTTTTGTTTTTTTTTGATGTGCCAAGCACTGTTGAAAAGATTTTGCCTGGATTATCTAATTTTTCTTCAAAGCAATCTAATTAGTTTTTTTCCTATCTACATTTTATGAATGAAGGTTCTAAGGTATAAAACAGTTAAAAAATTTTCCCAGTTCCCACAGTGCTGGAGGCAGGATTCTGAGCAAGAATTGAAGTAACCTAAAATCATTATGTTTATTTTCTAAATATACTACTTTGTAGTAAAACTAGAAAGCCAGCTTATAATGGTTCTTGAGAGTGCAATATTAAATTTTCAGGAATTTTCTAAATCATCTTGGTAACTTGAAATCACCTGTGGTGGAGATATTTAAACCACAGAAACCTACCAGCATTTCAAACAAGGGTCATTGTTTGGAGAGCTGGTTGTTAAACCTTTACTGGCATGCATGTAGATGTATTGAGCCTCACTGGTTATGATTGGAGGAGAAGCAAACCAAAGTAGGGTCACAGGGTCTGTCAGTCTATATGTGTATATTCTGCAGAACACTGAGAAATCACTTCTGGTTTTCTGTGATGAATAGAGCTCGGGAGATGAATTATGGAAATCATATACACTTTAATTTAGAGTGTAGATGTCTGGACAGGCCCACACTGTGTGAGGGGGTTGGAGGGACGAGGGACGTAATGGTTAAGAGGAAGGCAGGTTACCTGGCTAGAGGCAGAAGAATTTGGTTTTGTAATTAAAAAAAAAAATAAAGCAAGTACATTGCATCAGAGTTTATCAGAGTAAGGTGGTGACTGTTATTGGAATGTCCTGAATATCAGTGACAATTTTCCTCCCCGGTGAAATGTGCACATGAGCCAAAAAAGGGTGAAGAACTGAAGCAGGCTGCTAAAAACAGAGGTGTTGCACTCTGGGAAGTCACTGCTGACCAGGAGAAAAGCTCTGGTCTGAGAAGTTCAAGGAAATAAAAGAAAAAAAAAATTACAGAAAATCTACCATGGCCTTGAAATCTGGATGTTTGCTTCTGATTACCTGCAGCAAATAGACTGCCAGGTATTTCTCCAGCCAAGATGAGTTTATTCCGGATCAGCAGAGAATTGCAATTCAGGGTCTGAAACCATGGTGAGCCGTGTGCAAAACCCCACTGGGGAAGAGAAGGAGAAGGCTTTTATAGGGAGGAAAAGGACGTTGGGAGGGCCATAGTAAACAGAGTCCAGGACTTTTCACTGGCTGAGTCCTTGCCAGGAAAGAAGAGGCGTCTTTCTCCTTCCTGTTGAGATTGGCTATTGTGCAGGGCCTGAGAGCTCCCCTTTCTGGTATCCTGCTCTATTTAATTGAGGTTTCTGTTTATTATTTTTTTTTTTACATTTCTTTCCTTTTTTTGCTGAACTCTGGGTTGTAGGAACTCAGAATAGACACATGCCTTGTCTTTATTAGCACTTTAATTTCAGACTAACTTTACTTGTAAGAGGAAACACCACAATTTTATAAAACAATAGAAAAAATATTTACTTTTCTTAGAATAATCTATTTAAGCTAAAGTTTACAACGTTAAAAGTTTAATATAGGCCTCCCTGGTGGCGCAGTGGTTGAGAGTCCGCCTGCCGATGCAGGGGATACGGGTTCGTGCCCCGGTCTGGGAGGATCCCATATGCCGCGGAGCGGCTGGGCCCGTGAGCCATGGCTGCTGAGCCTGCGCGTCCGGAGCCTGTGCTCCGCAACGGGAGAGGCCACAACAGTGAGAGGCCCGCGTACCACAAAAAAAAAAAAAAAAAAAAAAAAAAAAAAAAAAAAAAAAAAAAAAGTTTAATATAATCATTAGAGTTGTTTGGCATCTAGATGTATTTAGATTTCAAATTCACCTGCTGATTATTGGGAAACTTCTAGTCATTTGATTAGTAAATTAGATTTAGCCTATTAAGTTCTTTCATCATGAAGTTGAACATAATTTGCTTGTTCACACAGAAGTTTGGTTTTTCCATGCAATAATATCGAATCTTTATCATTAGCAATTATTAAAATAAATACTCCTTTTAAAAGACCCTCTTGATCCAAGAACTGATTACTATGGCATTATTCAACGGAGGAAGAGCTATTTAACAAAATATTATTTATCAATGTCGCTGTATCTAGATAGACAGCAAAAAGTTTATTAGGTCTTTGAATTCAAATTCATGGAATATACATGTTCTCATGTTGCATATTAGGAACAGAAATGATTGTAAAAATAGTGTTTTCTTTTTCTACCATCCTAACATTTTTGACACTATACTTTTTTTATTAATATCTGATACTGTATTTGAGTAGCATTTTGGAGTTTACTAGATGCTTTCACATTCAGAAACTTGCTTGTTAGTCATACGTGTTCTGTGAGATAGCAAAGTAAATATCAAACAGAGACTTCGTAAATGAAGAAATCAAGACACAAAAATATTAAGAAACTTTCCCCCAAAATCATCACTACGGTACTACAAGCAAGTTTATCTTCTTTTATATAACCCCCTTTTCCCACGGTCTACCATGAGCATGTGTAGCCTGAGTTTGTGCATCTGTGTTGTACTGTTGTTTAACTTTTACATATTGTCATCAGAAAGGGAAAAAGAGGGAGCAGAAGAAAAGTAGAATGGAGTGGAACAACAATAACAACACTGAAAATGAAAGAAAGAAAAGGAAAAATTTTTGAGTTAGATATTTCTATAATTCAACATTGCATAGTGACTAGAAATGTTTGCTGTTTGTAATTAGAAGTCCAGTTGGAAATTTTCCTGTATTTGTTTCCTGGACCAGTTTCTTTGTGAGTTTAATCATAACTGTTTTGTTTTTTTAAGTTGTAGCAAGAGTAACATTTTTTGAAGCAAACGTTGCTGAGCAGCAGTGTTCCTTTTATTGCAGCATTTCTCTAAGAACTGAGTAAATTAGAATTTACTCCACAATACTGGATGAAACAGATAGATACACTTTGATCCAGAGGGAGTAGAAGATATGCAGCATTATCCCCATATGCTTTTTGAAAATTCTATTATTTATTTTAGTATTCAAACAAAGAGTAATTTGTAAAAGTTGTATGTTCTGCAGTCATTTTGTCAAGTTGCTAAAGCTCACTGATTTCTTTAGGGACAGCTTCAACTGCCATGCCATTCAGGACCCACCCAGAGGGCAGCTCATTTGACAGTTGTTTAGGGAAACATATTTGTCTGAGTATCAATTTCCTGTCACCTTACATGCTATTTCTCTAAATTATTAAAGCAATTGTAAGAATGGAGAACACAGTGATTTTTCAAGATGCAGTATTCCCTGTGCTTTATTTGACTATAATAAAAGTAAGACTTTCTCCTAAAGCCATGATCCATTAAAGCTTGTATTATTTGGTCACTATTTCTTGAGCCATCGTCTTTTATAAATGTCTACCACTAGGATAGGACTTTCTTCTAAAAGTGAGACATAAAGTCTCACATATTATTTAGTAGCTTAATGCTTCATAAAAAAGTGAATACTTATTTTTGCAGCAGTTTGATTTTACAGAGAAGAATAAACAACAGAGAAATTAAATGGCTCTCCAAAATCATCCAGGTAATTTAGTGGCAAAGAGTGGAGAGGTATTCAGAGTTTTTACTTGTCTCTGCTCCGTATTGTGTGACCTGAAGAGCCTTGGACATAGAGTTCTTACAGATTCTATTGCATTTTGTTCAGAGAGCATAGACTCTTGTTGATAATTTTGCATTTATTGATATTCCCTTTGTGGTATAAGTATATACTTGTGTATATATATGTATATGTATATAAAGATAACGAGTTCACTACTTGTTTTGTGCAGGATTCTATGAATCACTTATTTTTTTAATGGTTAAAATAGTAAATTTTATGTTATGTATATTTTATCACAGTAAAAAAAAATTAAAAATAAAGAGTCTGGCCCTAAATAGCTTTATCTGCAGCCACAGATTCCTTTCCTTCTCACCAACATGTACCTTGCATTCCACTCTGCTATTGAACTGCTTGACCTGTGAAGGTACAACATACTTTCAAGCTTTCCTGGCTTATGAATGTCTTTTAAATAGTGTGTTGATTGTGTTAAATCTTTGTATCTTAACTACTTTGTTTTGTTTTTGAACTACAAGATTATGAACCAGGATTATAATTTCTTCCTAAATAGTTACTTTTTATCATTAAGGAAATAATTCATTTTATTAGCCTTTTTCCTACAGTCTATTTTTATTAATATGGCATCAACAAGATTTTTGTTAGTATTTCTGATATGCATTCTATACCCTTATATTCAATATTTCTGTATACATTCATACTCTCCATATATCTTTTTTAAAATTATGTACTAGGATTTAAAACATATGTATTGTTAGTGTCATTTTTGAGGAGGTGCTTTTAATATTTCCATTTATTTAGTTGCAGGTATAATTGAAGTCATTTCTTTCATCTTATTTTGTATTTTCTACTTAGTATGCTTTTATCTTCTTTTTCTCCTTCTATATAATTTATCAAGTTTTCTTCATTACCTTAATTTATTCTACTGTTTTGAAATTTAAACCTTATCTTTCTATTATTTATATAGCTAAACTAAACCTTTAAGATTTTAATAGATATGCATGATTTATCGCAGTCCAATGATATTATCTCTCAAAAGCAAGCATTATTTCTGTTTCTCCCCAGCTCCATAGTATTCTCCTTGTTTAGTTCTATCTTACTCTTAAAGATCCACAAATAAACATTTTTGTTCTGAATTTATAATCAGTGTTTACAGACTTTTAGTCTGGTAGACTTTATCGAAATCTTCAGATACATAACAAAGCAAAAGGATAATAAAATGAACCCCTGTGTAACTGTCACCAAGCTTTAGCTTTTTAGCATTCTTATTTATGTGTTCTTCACACAGTGTTTTCTGCTGCAGTATTTTAAAGCAACTGCTAGTATTCACATCATTTCACCATAAACATTCAATTTAGATTATAAGAAGGTAACACTATTTAAACATAATTCAAATATTAGTGTCATATTACTGCCCCCAAAGTTAATATTCTCAGTTATTATTTTTATCAAAAGATTTAATTTCATTTTCTTTTAGAATATATGGTAGTTATGCACTTATGCTAATGGACATTTATCTTTTCTTTCTTTTTACTCTTAATATACCCAATCTGCCTTTAATATGCCGCTTCTAGATGGATCAGTGTGTATATTTTATATGTTCTTTGACCTTGGTTGATTGTTTTTAAAATCTGGGCTACCCAGGACTTTCTTTAATTGCTGAAAGTTCACAGTCATTATGATCACAAATATAACCTGTTTTATCACCCTCTTTAGAGTAGCCTGTCAGACATATATCCCAAGCCCTTTACATCTGTTCTCCATGTTTGTATACTTTTTTCATTATTTTCATCTCTGTGTTTTTCTCTCAGTTATTCTTTCCGTTCTGTCCTTTCTTCAGCTCTGAAAAAAACTCTTCAAGTTGATAAACTTTTCAGTTCTTTACGAACTTTTATTTAATCTGTCCAGTGAGTATTTAAGTTTTGTGACCATATGTATTCATATCAAGAAGTTTTCTTTATTTTTCATTCAAATGTGTGTTCTTCTCCGTTTCTCTTTTATTACTTAATAATGGCTTCTATTCTTTCTTTTACCTTTTTATTTATTCAACTATGTTTGTGTCTTAAATTGTTTTTTATCTCAAATTCATAAGGTGCTAATTCTTCTGTTTATTGTAAACTGCTAAATTTCCCTCATGGTGATTTATTTCAACTTATATTTTATAATTTTTGATACTGAGTTTACCTCCTATAAGGTTTGATTTTCCTGTACAAGTTCAATGCTTGTTGTATAATTGACCATTCAAAAATGTGGGGAGTTGATTTTTTCAGGGCTGCAGGGTTTTATCCATTACAGCTTTCTCATCATTTTCATAATTTAGAGATCCATTAAACATGAGCATTTATAAAATTTCTCATCTTATAAACAGCATTTCACAAAACATTTTTTTTTCTCAGTCACAGCTTTTCTTTACCATATCACAGCCAAGAAGAGGATGTTTTTCTAATCCCCCTTTCGCGACTGGGCATCTCATTGATATGTCAGCTTTATACAGAAGGCTCAGTAGCAGTCCTGCTTGTATCAAAGTCTGACCCTAGCCCTCAGGCCCCTATCCTTTCTACTGTCCTCATTAGCTTCCAAGTTGTTAGCTCCCACTTAGTGCGCTAGTGTTGAGTTACTTTATCTCTGATGGATTTGGGATTGTTTTTTCTATTTCTGTGATAAATGTCATTGAAATGATCATTGGGATGGTGATTAACAAAAACAACAATAACAACAAAAAATGTAACAACTGTTGGCAACAATGTGGGGAAATTGGAACGCTGTACACTCTTGTTGGGAATATAAAATGGAGTAACCGCTATGAAAAACAATATAGAGGTTCCTCAAAAAATTAAAAATAGTCATATGATCCAGCAATCCCATTTCTGTGTATATATCCAAAAGAATTGAAAACAGGATCTTGAAGATATATCTGCACTCCCATGTTCATTGCAGCATTATCCACAATAACCAAGATATGGATACAACCTAAATGTTCATTGGATGGATGTATGGATAAAGATGATATGGTATATACATACAATGGAATAGTGTATTAAGTATTAATAATATTGTATTAAGTATTCAGTCTTAATTAGAAAGAAATCCTGCCATATCCAACAACATGGATGAACTTGAAGGACATTATGCTAAGTGAAATAAGCCAGGTGTAAAAGAATAAATATTATATGATTCCACTTATATCAGGTATTTAATGTAGTCAAACTCATAGAAGCAGAGAGTATAGTAATAGTTACCAGGGGCTAGTAGGAGCAGGAAATTGAGATTGTTCAATGATAAAAAGTTTCAGTTATGCAAGATGGACGATCTGTTGTGTAACATACATATATAGTTAACAATACTGTATTATACACCCCAGTGTGATATCATTTAGTCAGTTTATAGATGCAGATAATTCTGTCTCCACTCTCTCTTTCTCTGTCTCTCTCTGTCTCTCTCTGTCTCTCTCTCTCTCTCACACACACACACACACATTACTGTAGATTATTTTAACCCTATATTAATGGCAAAACAATAAACATCATCTCATATTAATATTTACTGTCCCTAATATGACAGGACAAATATTATTGCATTATTTTCACATCCTTTTCCATTCCTGCACTAATTAAGGAGAATTATTTTTTGCCTTCTCTATTTGTGAGCTTTTAATGTGCAAAATCAAGATAATATTTGAGGAGATAAATTGGAGTCTCTAAGGCTCACTGGATAGATTTATTTGAGTAGCGCATATTTACTGGCAAGAAAACAAATGGCGAGACCCAGAAGTCTTAGGTGAATAGAATGAAAAATGTAAATCCAGCTCAGGCTGATACAGATGGAAATTTTAATGGAGATTGTAGAGGAAAAGAGAAATTAGGGGACATTCTAATGTGTGTAGTATATATAATATGAAGAAGAATTTTAGAAGTTCATTCTGTATTAAAAACACACTTTTGGCATTTCTTCTATAGAGATTTAAAATCCTTTTTGATTACAGTTCGGTCTATTGCATTTGCTGTTAATTTATAAGTGATAAGATTAGACCACAAATGGCTTGACTTTATATAAGTCACAGCACTTTCAAACTTGTCTAGACAAGGATGACTATCATGGGAGCAGAAATTTCATAAAATTAGCTCATTTGTTACTAAGCTGTGAAACTGCTGTAAAAGTTAGCTGTAAAGCTGAATATTTTCCTCTTTACAAGTCTCACTAGCAATACAGTTTTTTTTCAGTTTTGTGACAATGGCATGTGACCATATTCTATGTAGCATATAATTACAGAATATGAAGTCTTAAATTCTCTGTGTTTTGTACTATATTTATTCAACAACACCATCTGTCCTAATTTATACATGGTTTTAATTTTTAAATTTTCAGCTTCAACATTGCACTACTTGTTTCAACTTCCGGCTATGCTTAGGAATTAAGATATAGGCCAATATTCTTTGCCTAATTAGTGGTAATTGAAAGAAATACAATGGGCACTGAATTGGAGCAACTAGATTATACCTTATGAGTTTACTACATTTTTCTCACCCTCATGGCAAGAAATAGTAAGTTCAGGGTGATAGTTTAGCAAATGTATCATATAATAACCTTGCAACAGTAACAGAAGTAAAAAAAAAAAATAATTGGAAATTTATATAATGTTGCTATTCTGTCACTCATTAATTTTTATTTTTTACAACTAGTTTTTATTTCTTGGTAAGAAAAAAAACAGTAACTGTTAACTTATAGTGAAAAGTATTTTTATGATCAAGAGGGATGTTCTTACGACACTGCTGATGGGACCATTGTCATTGCATAACTCCATGCCTCTGAACCCCTACCAGAGCCACGTCAAATAAGTCTTCAATGGACCTACGCTTTTGACTACAACACCTAGGGACTGATACTTGTTGGTAGAAATCTGAAAATAAGAAACAGATACAAATTACTGTACATTAAAATAAATAAACAATAAGGATTTTCTGAATAGCACAGGGAACTATCTTCAGTATCTCCTAATAACCCATAATGGAAAATAATCTGAAAAAAAAGAATATATATATAAATGAATCACTTTGCTATACACCTGAAACTAACACAATATTGTAAATCAACTATACCCAATGCTCTGGGGTGATGTAAATGAGAAGGAAATCCAAAAAAGAGTGAGTATATGTATACGTATAGCTGATTCACTTTGCTGTACAGTATAAACTAATACAATATTGCAAAGCAACTATACTCCAATAAAAAAAATCAACTATACTTCAATTTAAAAAAAAAAAGAATCTGTAGCTCAACTTGCCTGAGGTGGCTGAATAGAGCAAGAGGAATATTTTAGTTGCAGCTACATTTACAGCAAAAGTGGGGCAAAGATACATATTTGCATTTGGACAGGTATGGACAAGGGCAGCATGTAGGGGTAAAACTGACCCAGAAGAAAGACTGACTTGTAGAAAATATATCTGAGAAACCCATAAACGTACCTTAAGAGGAAAAGATTTAGGTTTAGAATCCACCATGAGAAGAAAAGGCCAGTTTATAACTATACCAGTTTAGTAGGTCTGCCCTACACATTACATGTCTTCCTTCTCCCCGCTACTACTCATCAAGGACCCAAGACTTCAGCAAATAAGCCAGAGAGAACAAAGAGATGGAAATGGCATCACTATGCTTCCCCTCCATACTGCAGAATTCACAGAGTGAGGAGGGTCTGAATTCATTAATTAAGAGGAGAAATTTTAATCTGCACTAAGATTTGAAAGTTTTATATTAAACTAAAGGAGACTCTTGTGTTACAGAAAATGACCCAAACACCTGCCCATAGTTTTATCCACTGGTCAGGGAGAAATAAGCTAAGACAGCAGGTTTAAAGGGTCAGCAGTGAGGATGTCTTACGTGTGTTTCTCCGTGAACATATACATCATCCAGCTTGTGTAATAAGCTAGTTACACTGCCAAAGTTAATTTAGTATTTATTTCAGCATGTGTATACTAATCAACACTGTGTATTTTGTATGTACCAGTTACTATAGAATAGGCATTCATTTAATTATTTTGACATTTATATATACTGTAGTCATCATCTCAAGAAACATACAGTTTGCGGCTTCCCTGGTGGCACAGTGGTTAAGAATCCGCCTGAAAATGCAAGGGACACAGGTTCGATCCCTGGCCCAGGAAGATGCCATATGCCATGGAGCAACTAAGCCCATGCGCCACAACTACTGAGCCTGCACTCTAGAGCTCACAAGCCACAACTCCTGAAGCCCGTGCGCCTAGAGCCGGTGCTCCGCAGCAAGAGAAGCCACTGCAATGAGAAGCCCGCACACCACAATGAAGAGTAGCCCCCACTCGCTACAACTGGAGAAAGCCCGCGTGCAGCAATGAAGACCCAACGCAGCCAAAAATAAATAAATAAATAAATAAATTTATTTATTTTTAAAAAACCATGCAGTTTGTAGGGAAATCAATACAAACACAGCACTTAAAGTGAACATTAAATAGATGCACAGATAATATACATTCCCAAAGAGGAAGCACTTGCTTCCATATCTATGGGTCAGGCAGGATATGTGTATTAACTGAGATTTTGAATACACCATAGATAAATGGTTATGGACTGATGTTATTTTAAAAGAACAGTAACATTAGAGAGACAAGTATGAGCAAACGGGCTGAGGAAAAAAGAAGGTATATGAAATGTATATGAAGAAGTGTATATAAAGAAAAATTGTCAAGAATGAGATTAAAAAATGAAGAAGTAGGTTAGGGAATAAGCAATAAAAGTTAGTTTAAATAATTGCTGTAATAACTTTGAACATTGATTGGAATAAGCCAGTGGAGAGAGAATTTATTCTAACTGAAGTAATGAGGGAGATTTCATAGGAGAGGAAGAATTTGTTCTAGGTATTGAAGAATGAGGTTTTAGACATACTGAAATATATGAGGAACAAAAGCATGCTGGTAGTTGCAATTTTTTTTCTTTTTAAAAATTTATTTATGTATTTGGCCATGCCGTGGGGCATTCGGGATCTTAGTTCCCTGACCAGGGATTGAACCCATGCCCCCTGCAATAGAAGAGCAGAGTCTTAACCACTGGACTGCCAAGGAAGTCCCTTAAATTTATCTTTTAATTAAAATTTTTAAATTTATTTTTAGTTTTTTAAATTGAGTTAATATTGATTTATAACACTATATGTTTCATGTGTACTACATTCTATTTCTATCAGTACTTCTGTGTACCCTACAACATGCTCACCACCAAAAATATATCTTCCATCCATCACCGTACAGTTTATCCCCTTTACCCATTGTAGTCCTGATGTTCTGATGCCTCTTGTACTGGACATTGAGATAAAAATGAGACTTCACTTTAGCCATCCCATACCACATGAACTATAGTATTCTATGAGTGAATTTGGTGAAACATTATCTGTGAGTTTCTGTTTTCTTCTGTGTAACATAGATACATTGGCCTTCTTTTCTGGCAGCGTTATTCTGAGGATCAAATAAAATGAGATAATATATCTAAAAATGTTTGATGGACCATAAAGCAATATAAATTTAAAGCACAATTTTTTTTTTTTTTTTTTTTTTTTTTTTTGGTACGCGGGCCTCTCACTCTTGTGGCCTCTCCTGTTGCAGAGCACAGGCTCCGGACGCGCAGGCTTAGCGGCCGTAGCTCACGGGCCCAGCCGCTCTGCGGCATGTGGGATCTTCCCGGACCGGGGCCCGAACCTGTGTCCCCTGCATCAGCAGGCGGATTCTCAACCACTGCGCCACCAGGGAAGCCCCACAATTATTTTTTAAACCATAACTTTAGATAAGTCAAAGATCTTACAGCTATTTTCAAAGCACAGCAATCAGTGGAAGACTAATAAATTATAATCATGATAAATGAATAAATAAAGAGAATTTATTACATAATTTAGATTTTCTGCAGTACCTATTTAGAATTATTATATTAGGCAAAAGCATAGAGCTTCATTATTCCTTGAGTATAAAATATCACATTCACAATATGGTGAAACAGTAACTTGAAGGCAAAATAGATTTACTGCTTGCACGTAATAAAATTGGACGTTGGTGCAGACATATTTTATATTACTTGAAACACAAACACTTATGTCAGAGATATTCCAGTATATTGAAGAAAAAAATCTTAATTTCTAAATTTATGGTAGGCTACGTACTATAAAGAATAAACTAAGAAAAACTATATCTTGGCAATATGGCAAGCAATAAAGCATCGTCATAACATTGATGCATGGATCAAAGAGAAAGTATGTGACACCACGGTTTTGTATTTATGTTGTCGCTCTTCATGTGGCCAAGGTTAGCCCATTAACAGTGCTTCGTGTAAGGTGAATTGCTGGGATAGGAGTGTTCTAGGACCACAGTGATCCAAAGCTGTCTGCTACAGACAAGAAGAGAAGAAATACTAGAAACAAAGGACATTTAAATCATTGTGCATCTGAGTGAGTTTCATTGCTGGGAAAATGCAGCCAAGAATGAAGGATAAAGAAAGAACAGAAAATTGAAATAGCCACAACAAAAGCAAAGAAGAGGTTTTTTTTCAAAATAGATCATAACAGATGGAAGTGGTGAATTGGTAAATTAATTTCAGAACTGTGGTTTTGCATAAGTGTTCTTTTTACACGGTTCCCAATATGAATGAGATTATTAGTTTGGATGTTTAAATGTCCTGTAGAGAATCAGATTTCCGGCTTGAACTTGGAAATGGTGTTCACATTTGTAATATGTTTAGTGTTTCCCAATAAGAATAATTTTAACTAGCAGGAGAGGATCATCAGTTATTGGTCAGATCAAGTTGGTCAGTTTTGAAAAGATCCTCACTTACGTTTGAAAAATAGAAGAATGAACTAAAAATGGATTATATTTATTAGAAGATGGCCAAATGAAGTATGAGAAACACATCAAAATTATAAATTCAAGGGTAACAGAAGCAACAGTTAGACCAGCCTGTGGAAGAGCAAGCGAGACAGAAATATCCTTTTCTCAACAAAGATTGGATTAGGAATACGGTACAGAAGAAATTAATTTATAGCAAAAATGTTTGCAAAAACAATCTAGAGAATTAACGAACGGTAATGCAAATAGCATGTGATTACATATTGTTATATATTTTATAACATATTCTTTCTTGATATCCACACTTAACCTTCAGAGCAGGTATTAAATTCCCCCACTTTAAAGGTGAGGAAAATGAGGTCAAAGAGCTTATTTGCTTTTCCCAAAGCTAGACACAGTAAGTATGGAGTCATCCAGGGTGTAAAGCTTCTACCAGTATCTTCTTTTCCTAAATCCTGTCTTTTTTTTTTCTATGACTATGCTCTGTCAAAAGAAGAAGTAATTTTCCACATGTATAGCACATGAAAGCCTGTCATCAATTGATTTTTCTGCATGCTCACACTCACTCATGCCAATATTAGCTAGAATAAGGTTACTTTAGCGTAAAACGTTTTTTAAAATATTATGCCGTGTTATGTTAAGCAGAGGAGTTTAGAGAGTCCAACACAGAATTGAAAATAGCCATTTTCATATGTGCAAAACAGTCATGCTTTTAGGTGACTCTCTTAACTTTTCAATTTGCCAAAGTGCGCAATTAAGAAAATGGTATTAGATTACCTTAGTGTATAAGTGGGTAACCCAATTAGTGATTTCAAAGCATAGTTACTAAATAAGAACATTTAAGAAGTTGCTATCAATTTTATATACCATTATGTCAGAATTGTGTCTCTATAAATTATTTATTTTTGAAACTGGTTCTCTTAAACATACACATGTAGTGTTAATTTCCATTTTTTTAAATCACTTTTCAAGCAAGTGAACTACAATCCTAATACTATAAGTCACCTGCTGTTAAGCTTTCTATGGCCTTTTTTTCCTTTACAATTAGGACCAAACTTCTTAGCATGATATATTAAATAACAAATTTTTCATGCTATACTACTTTTTCAAACTTACCTCGTGTTATCTTTCTATTTTACACTATACTGAAGCCAAAATAAATTATAATTGTTCTTTACACACTTTATGCTTTCTTCACTTGCAATATCCCTGGCCCCATATCTGCCTTTCAAAGTTTTACCAACTGTTCAAGAGGAAAGCGGAGTAATAGCTTCTGTATGACACCATTTTTAATTGAATCAAGGATAAAAGTAATTGCTCCTTATTTTTCTTGAATAATCCTTTTCTCATAAAAATTACTTTACTTTTCCTTATAGTTTTCTGTCTATACTGTTTGCTCCAATTTGATTCTGAGTTTTTCTTCATTAAGAGCCATATCTTTATCTTTTCTGTATCTAATACAAAGCTAAGACTATCCCAAACAGCAGTTTGTTATTAGTAGTAATATTTGAAATAACTTCTGGAAGAAATGGACAAGGTAACACCTGGATGTGTTCAAACATCAGATGGGATAAGTCAGAGATGACTCTAGTTATCAACTGGACTCTATTTATTGCCTTATCTACCAGATCCCAGTGATTAAAAAATAGTAGAGGCTATAATTATTTAAAGTGTCTGTAATATGCCAAATATTTTATATTTATTTTTTTCTTAAGAATCCTGAAAAGTAGGTATTCTATAACATGTTTTAAAGGTGAAAAACTGAGTTTCAAAGAATAGATTTTTCCCCCAAATCACAGGATAGTGGTATAACTGAGATTTAAGGTCAAATGAATGAAAATCAGAAAGGATATTGAATAAATCAATAGCACCATTCACCAACAGTATCTAATAGACACTTATAGAATAATCCACCTTGCAACAGCAAAATACATCTACTTTTTAGGCACCCATGAACTATGTACCAAGTTAGACCATATTCTTAACAAATTTTTAAGAAAATTGAAATCATACAGAGCATGGTCTAACCACAATATCAAAAGGATTTTCAGACAATGGGGAACACCATATAATGATGAACCTGTATCAGTAACTCTTCCTAATTTTGGTATATACCACCATCAGTTCCTGGGGAGGTTTCTAAAAATAAGTCCTCTTTTCTCCTATTAAATATTATAATATTTAATTGTATTGTCTAAATTATATAATACTGTCTGTATATAAAAATTATTACAACTATATTTAAATAGATATATGACAGTAAAATTCCTCTACTCATCCTCTTTTTAGCATGGTTTCACAAAGGCAAACCAACAATGATTATGAAAAAAAATCATCCATGGGCACTTGGAGAGTAGATGAAGAGAATGTGTAGAAAAGAATGAATCTATTGAAAAATGTGTTCAGATTGGGGAATATCTGTAGGGATGTGTTGATCAACTCCAGGAAATTTCAGAAAGCATAATTTTTTAAATGGCTTTATAAACAGTAAATATACCGTTCACTGAATCTGAAAAGCTAATTCTTTTGGCAACTCAAAATTATAAAAACAATATTTGTTTAAACAGACTCTGTAACATAATTTCATGAGCAACTTCCTCTTAACCTTTTAGAAACTAGTTTAATTTCCTTTCAAAATGTGTTCTGAGAATACTTGAAATGATTGCTAACATTGTTTATTGGAATAAATGCATTATTAAAGTAAGATGTATCTCAGGATTCTGAATGCTCCGCCCCCTCCAAACTTCTGATAAAATAAGCTGAATGGAAATCCCTCTTTAGCGAACACCAATAATCTCATAATGAAAATTACCCCCTACTATCACCACATTTTTGTTCTTCAGGCTACAGCTTCTGCACCCAGATCATCAGGTTACAGTTCAAAGTCACTATGCCTGAGTTAAGGCTTCGGCTAATCTTCCATCTCACCACCTTTCCCAGAGGCAAATAATTTTCTCTTGCTCTCGGGAATGATGCCAGGGTCAGAGAATCTGACTTTAATAGCATGCGTGACAGAAATCTCTAGTCTTCAAGGTTAAGTTTTATAAGGGCCATAAGCAGGGCTAACATGTCTCAGGACCAAGGTTTCCCTCTCCTCCTGTGTTCTAAATGTATTACACTTTTATCTTGGTGTACACCCTCTCACTGCCTAACAAACGGAAGAATTAGGCTGAGTTCACTCGCCCTCCTCACATGAGCGAGATACCCAGGAACCTCAGATCAAAGAATATGTGCCCCAGATTCTCACACTGTCTGTTCTCACCCCTCAGTGGTGTATTATTTGAGCAGCAACTGTCCCGGGAAATTCCTGTTTGTGACTTTCTGGAGCACCTTTTAGCCATAAACAGTTGCTTTTGTTCCAGGAGGTAACAGCTTCCAAAAGCTTTGAGCTTTTCCTGATGCCAGTTACTTCTGGGGTTGGCAGATGTGTTCTAACATCTGCTTTCACGTCATCCCTATGGTCTTTTGTGTCAAACAGCTCCTAGACCCCTTGGAAAGGAAGATTATACCTTGTACAACACCAGACCAGCATCTTTCAGGATTATATCTATAAGGTTGATTTTCACTGTTCTGTTTTACCTAAATTTGGGAAACGTGATCTCTAATTTTCACTTGAATTAAAGTAAATTCTAGGTTGAAATGATGAACATATCCTTCTCTGCCAATCTCCATCCAATCTCAAGTGTCCTGAAAACTGAAAATTAGCCTCAATTTCCTCTTGACTACAAATCCTCTCCTTCATACTGCAAAAGTGCATCTATGTCATTCTCTCCTAGGGAACAGTCCAGAGGATCCTATAGTTCCCCCAGGCTGTCGCAAAATTAAACTAACACAATACCTAGGTTGACAGACTTGCAGAAAATATTTGTCATTAAAAATATAATTGAGGGCTTCCCTGGTGGCGCAGTGGTTGAGAGTCCGCCTGCCGATGCAGGGGACACGGGTTCGTGCCCCGGTCTGGGAAGATCCCACATGCCGCGGAGCGGCTGGGCCCGTGAGCCATGGCCGTTGAGCCTGCGCGTCCGGAGCCTGTGCTCCGCAACGGGAGAGGCCACAACAGTGAGAGGCCCACATATCGCAAAACAAACAAACAAACAAACAAACAAAAAACAAACAAACAAAAAATATATATATAATTGAGCTATTACCAAGAAACTGGGGCTATGACTTTTTAAACTCACCTGGCTTTATTCTGGTGTATTTGTTCGCCAGTGAGCTTACTCAAAGCCTTAGTAATTGCCACTGTAGTCTTTTCAATGCTAAAGGAAAATGTTAGGAGTTCACACATTTCAAAACAAATTTAAAAACCTTCTCTAATTAGACAACAACATTTTATTATTCTCTTTAGAACCACAGAAGAAGATGAATGGTGAGGAAGAAAGCTAACTAGCTAGGGGAGAGAATGAGGTAAACTTGTTTTGCCAGGAGCTTTGCTTTTATTTCTCTCCTGGTATGTCTTATTTAGGAGGTATCATCAATACGTATTGGGTGGAGGTTTTACACAAGATAATCTGAAGGAAAAAAAACCATTTCTTAAAGAAAAATCACCCTGTTTGTTATCTAGTGTTTTACTTTTTACCTGCCAGAAGCCAACACTAAATATTTAGTAGATATTCTTATACACAAATATATTACTTTTTCTTTATGCCACGTTTTGAAATGTCATGGAATTATCTGTTTCAGGTTTCTTCTGAGAATGTCAAGTTGCTTAATTTTACTTCTAATGATTCACATAATTTAACATCTACCTTTTTTTTTTTTTTGCGGTACGCCGGCCTCTCACTGTTGTGGCCTCTCCCATTGTGGAGCACAGGCTCCGGACGCGCAGGCTCAGTGGCCATGGCTCACGGGCCCAGCCGCTCCACGGCATGTGGGATCTTCCCGGACCGGGGCACGAACCCGTGTCCCCTGCATCGGCAGGCAGACTCTCAACCACTGCACCACTAGGGAAACCCGATCCTCATTTTTTAAATAGACCTCAGACATCTATCACAGTAGGGAAGCGCTGCCATAATTCCTTGTTATAAGTTTTGTATTACTGTTTTAGTCACTAAATATATTATTTTGTCATCTACCATATTTTATGCATCTTTATTTTTGGCTCTATTTAAGAAAGCAGAAGAGATATAAATGCTCCACATATAAATCAAATTCACATACACTATAGTTAGCAAAATGGAAAGTTTGGCTGTTTAGAAGCTGCAAATGCTATACAGATATTCCTAAAAATATCAGACTAGAAAGGGGGAGACAGTGAAAGGCACCCTCAGTTTCTAAGTCTCTAAATGCAGGATCACATTTGCCCTGTGTGTTTGCATAAGAGATATACAGGTAGCGTGTTGCTTCCTTTTAGTGCTAGAGAAATGCAGAGAAAGGGAATGTTGGAAATTTGGAAGAGCTCATCTGTTGTGTTTGCAGAAACTCCGTCCTGGACTCACTGAGAACTGCTCTTAGACATCATTGATCTTGAACATTTGATGGAAAATTCTCTTGGAGAACTTTGCATGAAATGACCACTGTAGGTTTCTTAGTGTCCTTTCATCTGGGCCTCTGATGCAAGTAATAAAGGCTGTAAAACTGAATGAATGCCGGGTAATGTACTCTAGGAAGTAAGATGTAAAACATTAAAGGCATTTGGACTGTTCCTAGGTCTTTCTTTAATGTAAACATGACCAATACATCACTATGAGCACCGTCTTGTATGTAATAGTTTAATAATGTTTTACTATTGTATCTACTTGCTCCTTATTGTATTGTATTCACCAATTTAAAAATATACCACATGCATATACTCTATTTTGTTTTAACTGCAGAAAGGGGGAAACTGTTTTCAACCAAGCAGGCAAATACTGCACAAATGTTTAAAATGTTTATCACAGGGCATCTTTAACATTTAGAATACCACTCTGCCATCTAGAGGAAAATGGAGAGTCTGACACCTAATTAGGGGAAAAGTTAAACTAGAAAGAATTCTTTTTTATTAAGTACAATTATATATACTATTATACTCTAACATGTAACATGATATTAGTTTCAGGTGTACAACATAATGATTTGTTATTTGTATGCATTTCAAAATAATCACCATAGTGAGTCTATTTACCATCTGTCACCATACAAAGTTAAAATTTTTTTCTTGTAATGAGAACTTTTAAGATTTACTTTCTTAGCAATTTTCAAATTCGCAACACAATATTACTGACTATTGTTTATTGACTATTGTCCTATGCTGTACATTACATCCCATGAGTTATTTATTATATAACTGGAAATTTGTACCTCCTGATTCCCTTCACCCATTTTACCACCCCCAATCTCCCTCCCCTCTGGCAACCACCAGTCTGTTCTCTGTATCTATGAATTTTGTTTTGTTTTATTTTTAGATTCCACATATAAGTGAAATCATGAGGTATTTGCCTTTTTCTGCCTCACTTATGTCACTTTGCATAGTATCCTCAAGGTCCATCCATGTTGTTGCGAATGGCAAGATTTCATTATTTTTTTTAAGGCTGAGTATTGTATTGTCCATCTTCCTTATCCATTCATTCATCAATGGACACAGGTTGTTTCCATATCTTGGGTATTGTAAATAACACTGCAATGAACATAGAGTTGCATATATCTTTTGGGGTTAGTGTTTTCATTTTCTTTGGATAAATACCCAGAAGTGGAATTGCTAGATCATATGGTAATTTTATTCCTAATCTTTCGAGGAACCTCCATACTGTTTTCCATAGTGACTGCACCAATTTACATTTCCACCAACAGTGCACAAGTGTTCCCTTTCCTCTACATCCTCACCAACACTTGTTATTTGTTGTCTTTTTGATAATAGCCATTCTGACAGGCATGAGGTAATATTTCATTGTGGTTTTGATTCCCATTTCCCCGATGGTTAGTGATGAGCATCTTCTAATGTACCTGTTGGCCATCTGTGTGTCTTCTTTGGAAAAATGTCTATTCATAACCTCTGCCCATTTTTTAATCAGATTGTTTTTTGTTATTGAGTTGTATGAGTTTCTTACATATTTTGGATATTAACCTCTCATCAGACATATGATTTGCAAACATCTTCTACTCAGTAGGTTGCCTTTTCATCCTACTGATGGTTTTCTTTGCTGTGCAGAATCTTTTTAGGTTGATATAGTCTCATTTGTTTATTTTTGCTTTTGTGGCCCATGCCTTTGAGGTCAGATCAGAATTCTTTATGCTTAGAATGTAAACTTGTGGTCAATAAATAGTGTTAAAGTGACACAGACAGTGAGATTTCCCACTAAGCTTGTTAATGTAGACAATAGAAGCAATAATGATAAAAATATAACATTTACAAAACTAAATGGACACACAAGCGCACACATGCCAAGCAGCGAAAAAGTAAAATACCTATATATTTTTTTCAACTTTATTGAGATATAATTGACCTATAACGTTGTGTAAGTTTAAGGTGTATAACACAATATTTAAGTGTATATTGCAAAATGATTACCACAATAAGGTTAACTAACACGTCCATCACTTACATAGTTACCTTTTGTAGTGGTGAGAACTTTGAACATCTACTCTCTTAGCAATTTTCAAGTATATAATACAGTGTTTTTAACTATAGTCACTATGGTGTGCATTAGTTCTCAGAACTTATTCATCTTAAAACTAGAAGTTTGTATCCTTTGACCACCTTATTGCATTTCCTGCCCCCGAAGCTAGGCCAGCAACCATCAGTTAACTATGTTTCTATGGGTTGATTTTTTATTTTAGATTCCACATATAATGAGATCATATAGTATTTGTCAAAATATTTATATACTGATCTTCTTTTTTGTTATCAAGACAATAAATAATCTTCAAATAAATTGTATCTGAAAAATCATCCTTTCTCTCGACATTTCTCTCTCACACACAAAATTATTTGGCTGCAAGTCTGTGCATTGGAATACAGTGTCTAACTGTTGAGTCTTTTTCTTTCCAAGTGGCTGACCTTCATATTCAGTGCCATAAACGTATTAGAACATGACCTACACTCTACATACCTTCTTACATACACAGCAAGAGAAAAGGGTGCATTCTCAGATCACTTTCATGGAAAGCTTGATTCCTGACAAACATTTCTAAGCTACTACTGTTTAGTTTAAAAATTTTTTGTTTTATATTGGAATATAGTAGATTAACAATGTTGTGTTAGTTTCAGGTGTACAACAAAGTGATTCAGTTATACATATACATGTATCTGTTCTTGTTCAAATTATTTTCCCATTTAGGTTATTACAGAATATTGAGCAGAGTTCCCTGTGCTATACAGTAGGTCCTTAGATAAAGATGTGGTACATATATACAGTAGTATAGTACTGTTTATATTTAATTGTACTGAAAGGTGTAATGCTTAAAGCATTTTTCTGGACTAGCAGTATGCCTGTTACTCAATATAATCATGCATATATTGACTATATAATGACATATAGATTTTACTGTATCTCTAACTCTTGTTGTTACTGCTGTTGCTTGTCTTCGTTCACCATAGAACATTCCAATGGAGCAGTTGTATAGGATTTCAGGCAAGAAGATAAAGGGAGGTACATGAAAAGTCACATACCACTACATTGAGTGAATTTATGTCAGAGAACAAGAACACACTCAGTAGCTTATACGAAACTCTTTTTAAAAGATCTGCATGCAAATTGGCGTTGTTATATTGGTCACCTTGTGAACAGAAGCTAATCCAGTGAAGGTCAATTTGTCTCAGAGCAAATGGGAAACATGTAGTTTGTTGAATTGGCCTATTTGTTCACTTTATGGTAAAATACACCCCAATTCAATTCAGGTGAAATCTAAGAATTTAAAATAACATCCATGAATAAAATAAAATATGTACTTCTCAAGATAATTCAGTAATAGGATCCACTGAGTCATTACATAAATGACTCTTGGAAACTATCAGCAAAATGCAGTATATTCATGTCCTGTGATACTTCCCATGTGAAGAAAAATGTGCTTTTAATCTATATTGCTATCTCAGTACCGTTTCATTGTGCCCCTCTGAATTATCAAGGCTATATATTTAACATGTTCTAAATCTTCTTCTTTTAGGCCTTTAAAATGTGAAATAGAACACAGAAAAAAATATAAAAAGCATATGTATATCTCAATGAATTATTGTAAGTTTTTTTTTTTTTTTTTTTGCGGTACGCAGGCCCCTCACTGCTGTGGCCTCTCCCGTCGCGGAGCACAGGCTCTGGACGCGCAGGCCCAGCGGCCATGGCTCACGGGCCCAGCCGCTCCGCGGCATATGGGATCCTCCCAGACCGGGGCACGAATCCGTATCCCCTGCATCAGCAGGCGGACTCCCAACCACCGCGCCACCAGGGAGGCCCTATTGTAAGTTTTAATAAGGTAAATATTACAAAGTCAAGAAAAATAATTAGGCCCGAAACTCTAGAAGACCCTCATAGGCTCAGATTCAATCTCAAAACCATCCTTCCCCTCAAGACACTATCCTGACTCTTAGAGTAACCATTTCCTTTCATATCTTTATCATTTTATCATCTGCTTGGGCACCCCAACCCATATGTCCGTCCTGCCCATTTTGTTTTAATTTAATATGATTTTCAGTATATTTTAATCTACAACTTCCCCTTCTACTTTTTTCATTTCCTTGAAAACCTGGAACATTTGACCTTTAGAGTCTCCCACAGTCTGGAGTTTGCTGGTTGCAAACTCATGTGCAGTTCAGTATGTTCCCCATCATCCATATTTCTGCAAATCTCTCCCCTAGATGCAGAGCTTTTATTAGAATCATGCTCAATCTTCTTGGCAAGTCTACAGGTAGTGATGTGTTTTTTCATCAGGAGATGTATAACTTTTTTCTGTGATTATATCACCTATTGATTTTCAATTGCCTAGATCATTTGCTGCAAAATGGATGGCAAAATGGCTATAGTCAACAGATATACTTGTAGAAAGAGAGAGATGTATACATACACACATTATCTATCCTTTCTAGATAAAAGACTAAAATATTTTTTGCTTCCCCAAAACCACTAGGGGTGATATTACCCTATTAGGATGTTATATGGTATTCAATTCTGTAAATATACGAAAATTTAAACATAATTTTATCCATTATTATGACTGCTGTAGTTTCCAGTTTGTGGCTATGATGACCAGAGCTACTAGTAACAATTCAATAAATGCCATGAAGTGAGCATATTGACACTTACCCATTTTGGGGCTGGGCATATACCTAGGAATAGAATTTCTGGATCATAGGGTATTCATATATTCATCTTTAACAGATAGTGGCAAAGACTTTTTCAAAGCAGTTGTAACAATGTGTTTTTTCCCCACAATAATTATGTGAATGTTCTGGTTGCTGCTTTTTTTTGCCAGTGTTTGATATTTTCATTTTTTTAAAAAAATTAATCATTACAGTAGATAATATATTGTCTCATGAAATTTATGTTCAAATCTTTTGTCTACTTTTATTGGACTAATGATCTTTTTTAAAGTGCTTTATAATAGTTTTGTAGATTATGGATACTAATATTTTGTTGCATACCTTTTTTGAATATTTTCCCATATTTTGGAGATACAGAATTTCTTAAATGTAATGAAGTAGAATTACCAGGCTCCATTTTTTTTAATTTAAATGCTTTCAGTGTTTTGTATAGTTTCATATCTTTCTATAAGATCACAAAAATATCCTCATATGTATTACTTTAAAAACCCTATTAGTTTCCTGTCTACATTTAGTTCTACACTCTATCTGGATTAATTACGTTTATCCTAACAATTAGGATCAAGAGAAATGTATTTACTATACAGGCTTCCAATTGATCCAGTATCACTTATTAATGAGATCAACCTTTCCCCACTGTATATATAAAGATCTACTGATCTACTCCTAGACATAAAATACTTTTAAAAAAATAGACTTTATTTTTAGAGCAGTTTTATATTTATAGAAAAAATGAGCAGAAACTACAATGATTTCCCATTTACCCCTCTCACCAAATACCCACTACACACAGTTTTCCCCCTTGTTAACATCTTGCATTAGTGTAGCGCATTTGTTACAATTGATGAGCAAATATTGATGCATTATTATTACCTGAATTCCATAGTTTATGTTGGAGTTTACTCTTTGTGTTGTACATTCTATGAGTTTTGACCAATATGTAAAGACATGTAGGCACTATCACAGCATCATACCTACCTGTTCATTCTTCCCTTCCTCCCCACCAACCTCTGGTAATCACTGATATTTTTACTGTTTCCATAGTTTTGCCTTTTTCAGAATGAAATATGGTTGAAATCAGGCTACTATGTAGCCTTTTCAGATTAGCTTCTTTCATATTCAGATAGCAGTGTTCATGTAAGTTTCCTTCATGCCTTTTTGTGACTTGATAGCTCTTTATTTTTATCACTGAATAACACTCCATGGTAGGGATTATCACAGTTTATTTATCCACACACATATTGACATGTTGGTTGCTTCCAAGTTGTGGCGGTTAAGAATAAATCTGCTATAAATGTTCATGTGCAGGTTTTTGTGAGGACGTACATGTTTGGTAAGTAAGAACTCATTTGGGTGAATATCAAGGAGTGATTGCTGGATCTTATCATAAGGCTAAGTATAGTTTTGTAAGAAACCACCAAACTATCTTCCAAAGCAGCTGTACCATTTTGCATTCCCCCCAACAATGAATGAGAGGTCGTTCCTCGTGTTCTGCATTCTTTTGTCAAATTATACTAGGATTTCAGTTCTCTTTAATGATAAGATTGGGAACTGATCAAGCTATATTCTTTTTCTTGGGAAAAAAAAACCTAGGAAACTGTTTTAATGATGAATCATCATCTGCTTAAAAATTGCTTTATGAACACTGAACTAGATTTTCCTTTCCACAAATGGTGGCATTAGCCTGTGCCCTAGATGGTAATGCATGAAACAACTCCTTTCACTACTCCTGCAGATGCTCAGAGACATCTGGCCTTCCACCTAAACATGAGAAGCTAGAACAGGTTAAATTGAGATCATGAAGCAGCCAGGAAAAGTCTCTCATGCACAGCTTTCCTGGGCATCGAATTAACTGCCTGTGATATTTGTCATTTCTTAAAAACAAGTATTATTATTATAACAATTATTTGAATAAACATTTAAAATACTCGAAATTCATTAGTATTCTAATAAATAATTAAATAGAGCTACCATTGACTCTATAATATACATTTATTAACACATAAAACAAGTTGGAATGTGTGATGACATATTATTTCTCTGAATACTCTGTAAGGGCCATTTAGAAACTCCAGCATTTCCACACCAATATAATCAAATTCTTACATCTTAAACAGTTCTCATATGGCATTTAGGTTAAACATGCATGGATATATGCATTAAATGATAATAAATATAGTAAATAATATTATTTATACATATTTTATACTTAGGTATTCATGCTTGTAAACTACTGGTTTACATTTTAAGAAAAAAGTCACTCTCATTTATCATTGAAAAAAAATACATATTAAAAAATAAAATATATATCACTAATTGGTTTCCTTTTTTCAACAGAATTCAAAGAAAACAATGCTCAGTACTGTCTATAGTAACAGAAGATATTAATGAAATAACACTTTTATTGTACTGATCTCTATGTGTGCAACTTCACTATAGAAGAAGGAGAAATTGTCCATTCTTTTATTTCATAATGATGACAGCTTGCATTTTGGCAAACCACTGGCCTGAAATGACTTGGCACAGACATTTTTCATCATAACTCTTCCTTTCAAAGTTCTTGGGATTTAAATTAGTCATTTATTATGTTTTTATAATGCATCTTTTAAGGCAAGTTTGATAGGTGTGGTTTGGAGGTCAGTATACCCTCTGACATCTAAATACTTCCCAGACACATCGTACAAATTGACATATCACTATTTAAGGACCTATTCTTTTGGCACTGGAATTTTTTTAAATTTAAATGTTCAAAACATCCAACGTAGAGAAAAATTCAAATATTCAAAAGCACAGAGGTGGCATCCCTATTTATCAGTGGCTACCCAATTTATCAGTGGTTGCTTGTAGAAATTAGAAAACTCGGGAGGGAGAGAGGCACCAAGACAAGAAGCACTCATAGGGTCAGGAGAGGGTGCCAGAGTTCCACTGCTTGCACTTCACACTTTTCATCTTTTTCAGAGAGCCAGTGCTGTGTACATATTTAGGAGGCTAAGAGTCAAACAGATTTCTTCCCTCTTGCCTCTTGATGTTGATAAATCATTTCCTCCTTTGAATTATAATTCAGTCTCTTCTTGGTTTTACTTTGAAGCATCCTTTATTGAAAGCATACATCAATCTGTGGCACTATGTAAGAAAACGTGATGCATAATGTTGACAGAGAGGAGGCTTCAGACTCAACAGATCTAGGTTTTATTTCAAGCTCTATCGCTTACTTACAGTGTGGGTCACCTCAGTGACTTTCAGATTCTTGGGTTCCAAATATGCAGAATGAGGGTAACAATTGCTTGTAAAATTGTTTTATCCCTAACGGTTACAGTTTATATATACAGCATATTCTTTGTCATAATGAAAGTGTTCAATAACATTGAGAGAAAGGTACTCACCTGTTTTATTCATTATAGTTATAATAGCTTTCCTCCTTACCTCGTGCATTGAAAAGATTTAATTAAACAAACAATAACAGTGTAAGGTGCTTTACAAATGGTGTGTGTGTGTGCTAACCTAATGCTGCGGTTCTTTTATTAACTTGGAGACTTGGACAATTGCACTTATTTTATTTGACCTATTTTATTTGTTTTATAAAATACTGTAGCTAAGCTGCTTCTCTGAAGAACAGAGGTATTCTCTACATTTATAGAAAAGCTACAGTAGAAAGTAGTCAACCTTGGACTTTGCCTCAGCTACTTACATGATGCTTCTTCTGCTCTGCTTGATCTCCTAGCTAGGTTAGTGCTAGCACATGGTTTGAATTTTTCTTCTTAAATCCAAGTAAACGTAACTCTCACTGTATCTCTATTACAACACTTCAGATAATAATATATTTAATGGCTTGTAAAATTATCCACAAAATTAGTTATTCCTATTCTTTTTCTCTTATAACTTTCAATATTGCATTTTAAAATCCTTGGGAATAATTGGTCCATAAAATATTTAAGTAAACCTTTACATAATTATAACAACAGAATTACTTTTAAATTTATGGGCAGAGCCATGGTTTGTTTTTTTTTTTTTGCGTTACGCGGGCCTCTCACTGTTGTGGCCTCTCCCGTTGCGGAGCACAGGCTCCGGATGCGCAGGCTCACCGGCCATGGCTCACGGGCCCAGCCGCTCCGCGGCATGTGGGATCCTCCCGGACCGGGGCACACACCCGTGTCCCCTGCATCGGCAGGCGGACTCTTAACCACTGCGCCACCAGGGAAGCCCAGAGCCATGGTTTTTTAAAAGTTGCTTAACTGTATTCTCTGCATTATGGTAAGATTATATAATTTTAAAGGCTTAAACTTCAATAACCCCAGGAAGACCATCACGCAGATATTTAAAGGTATTTAATCAAAGGTCAAAAATAGAAAACGTTGAATAAAATGAAGTTTTGTATTATTTTGTTTTTGAACATAAAATAATTTATATCTTTTCTTGTTTACCATTAAAGAAGAAATTGATATTTAATAGTTTTAGAAATTACAGTATTTGTGGTTAAAATTATAATACCTAATCTTGTAGATGTTAGACAAGCACAGATAAAATTCATTTTGCAACTCCTTTATTGAATAAACTGATTTCTGAAAAAAGAAAATCAGAATTTTGGAAATTCCCAGTAATCTGAGTTAATATTATTAAAATACTGCTGTGTGGCAATTGTTTAAATTCCTTTCACAGAGCTAAGTTATTTTCTTGATGGAACTATGGCCTTAGTAACATTTAACTAAAATTTTCTGAAATGGAGTAAGGTGATATCCTTTTATTGCTTCAACAGGTGTTTGGTGGTTTACCTACTGATTAAAGGCTAACATTCAGTTTTAGAAATCAGATATGCCTTTGATCTGTGACCAATAATGATTCCCAAGACAGCGCCCATCTTTTGATGAAACAGAATATTTGGCCACAGCCACTTTGATATGACCATTAATAATTTTTGTTAAAGGACCATTATATCAGCCCTGTCAAATTATACAATTATAGTATTGGTTTTATTAGGAAATGTGTGCAATTGATATTTTTCACATTATTCATCTCTAACCCCACCACGTATTCAGGAGACTATTAGTATCTACTTTCATATTAACTTATTTGTATAATTTAAACTTAATAGTAAAGTACTTATAAATTTTAAAATATGTATCGTATTGTAGGTCTGTTAAAAATGCTCTTCAAGTATAAATTATATGTTTTGGAGAAATATTTATTAGTATTTTGAATTTCTCTATCAGATTATTTAAAATTTCTCTCTCACACCCACACACAGACACAGACACAGACGGACCCACACACCAATAATTTTCCAGTCATTTTGCTTGATATACAGTGAATCATTTATGTGAAGACGCCTGTCTTTTAATATCTGGAATCAAGATTCTTCTGTTATTTCATTTTTTATTGTTCTCCTTTTATCTTCTGTTTTTCCTGCTTTCCTAATGCACACATATCACTAGTTCCATACTTTAGTTTTCTCCTCTTCTCACTATTCTTCTTGAAAATTCATCAGTTTCTTCTAAATTTAGAATAACTTACTGACCTCGGTTTCTCTAATAATTAATTTTATGGTCATTACCTACTTGATAGTCTTTTATCATAATATATTTTTGTTTGTCATTTTGAAGGCATAATCTCAGAACTCAATTTTTCCCCCTTTTATTCATGATATTTCTTTTCAGACATTGTAGGCAGTATGTACCATAGGCTAGAAGGAGAAAAGATATTATTTACATACAAAAATATTTTTCAGAATCCTAAAATAATTCTTCTTTCCAACCATGAAGTCGTTAAATGTGTCTAATGATTTTCCTATATTCTCTCGTTTGACAAATTCAGTTTCTTGTTGGAAGTTCAAATGTGTTCTACCAGAGACATTGTAGACCACTCCACTTTTGCCTTATGTTACAGACAAAGGGAGAAGAGAGAAGTTTACATTTATTCTGATTTCATTTTGATAGTTTGCTAATCCAGTTTGCATTTCTCTACTGATTAGTGATGTTGAGCATCCTTTCATGTGCTTGTTGGCAATCTGTGTATCTTGTTTAGAGAAATGCCTGGTGGCAGAGAAATGCAAATCAAACCTACAAGGAGGTATCACCTCACACCAGTCAGATTGGCCATCATCAAAAAATCTACAAACAATAAATGCTGGAGAGGGTGTGGAGAAAAGGGAACCCTCTTACAGTGTTGGTGGGAATGTAAATTGATACAGCCACTATGGAGAACAGTATGGAGGTTCCTTAAAAAACTAAAAATAGAACTACCATATGACCCAGCAATCCCACTACTGGGCATATACCCAGAGAAAACCATAATTCGAAAAGAGACATGTACCATAATGTTCATTGCAGCACTATTTACAATAGCCAGGCCATGGAAGCAGCCTAAGTGTCCATCGACAGATGAATGGATAAAGATGTGGCACATATGTACAATGGAATATTACTCGGCCATGAAAAGAAATGAAATTGAACTATTTGTAGTGAGGTGAATGGACCTCGAGTCTGTCATACAGAGTGAAGTAAGTCAGAAAGAGAAAAACAAATACTGTATGCTAACACATATATATGGAATCTAAAAAAAGAAAAAAAAGGTTCTAATGAACCTAGGGGCAGGACAGGAATAAAGACGCAGATGTAGAGAATGGACTTGAGGACACGGGGAGGGGGAAGGGTAAGCTGGGATGAAGTAAAAAGGTAGAGCTGACATATATACACTACCAAATGTAAAATAGATAGCTAGTGGGAAGCAGCTGCATTGCACAGGGAGATCAGCTTGGTGCTTTCTGGCCATCTAGAGGGGTGGGATAGGAGGGTGGGAGGGAGATGCAAGAGGGAGGGCATATAGGGATATATGTATACATATAGCTGATTCACTTTGTTATACAGCAGAAACTGACACAACACTGTAAAGCAATTATACTCCAATAAAGATGTTAAAAAGTAGCATGGGTTAACTTCATTTTTTGTTGTCATGTGTTATTTCATTTCCTTTGGGCATTACCTTTCTCTAACCTAGACAATAAGTACATAAAAAGTGGGACCCTTTTATTTTCAAGTGGTAGAAATCCTTATCTAAACTGACTTATGCAAAATGTAATCTTATTATAACAAATGGAAACATCTAGGTAGCACTAGTGTCAAGCACAGAAAGATAGAAAAATTGTCTTTAGTAGGTTGTGTGTGTAATTTTTCTTCACCATTTTAAAGTATACATTTCAGCTGTTTTTAGTATATTCATAGAGTGTGTAATCATCATCAGTGTATAATTTTAGAGTATTTTCATCACTCCAAAAAGAAACCCCATACTTATTAGCAATCATTCCCACTATCCGCTTCCCCATACCTGGCAGCCAGTAGCCTACTTTCTGTCTCTCTGGATTTGCCTATTCTGAAATTTCATACAAATGAATTCATATAATATGTGGTTGGTCTTTCGTGACTTGCTTCTCTCACTTAGCATAATGTTTTCAAGGGGCATCCATGTTGCATTATATATCAGTACTTTATTCCTTTTAACAGCCAAATGACATTCATAGTATACTCTAGTATATAAGGATATTCTACATGATGTTTATCCTCTCATCACTTGATGGATTTTTGAGTTATTTTAACTTGTTGCCTAATTTGTGGGTCATCTGTTTACTTTCTTTATGGTGTCATTAAAATGCAAGCATTCTCAACTGTAATGAAGCCAATTTATCGATTTTTTTGTTGTTGCTTGTACTTTTAATGTCATATATAAGAAATAATTGTCTAACCCAAGGGCACAGAGATTTACTTCTATGTTTTTTTCAAAATGTTTTACAGTTTTATTTCTCACATTTATGTCCATGATCCATTTTGAGTAAGTTTTTGTCTGTGGTAAGAGGTAGGGGTCCAACTTTCTTCTTTTGTATGTGGATATCCAGTTGACTCAGTCACATTATGGAAAAAACTGTTCTTTTCCCCCTTGAGTTGGCTTGGTACCTTTGTCAAAAATAAATTGACCATAAAGTAAAGGTTTACTTTTGTACTGTCATTTCTATTCTGTTAGTTTATGTGTCTATCCTACACCAGTACCATACTATCTTGATCACTGCAGTTCTGTAATAAGTTTTTTTGTTTGTTTGTTTGTTTGTTTTTGCGTTATGCGGGCCTCTCACTGTTGTGGCCTCTCCCATTGCGGAGCACAGGCTCCGGACGCGCAGGCTCAGCGGCCATGGCTCACGGGCCCAGCCGCTTCGCGGCATGTGGGATCTTCCCAGACCGGGGCACAAACCCGTATCCCCTGCATTGGCAGGCGTACTCTCAACCACTGCGCCACCAGGGAAACCCTGTAATAAGTTTTGAAATTGGGAAAAATGAGTCTTCCAACTTTGTTCTAATTTTGAAGATGGTTTTGGGTATTCTGGCTCCCTTCCAGTCTCATGTGAAATTTAGGATTAACTTGTAAAATTTTGAAAGTTAAAACTGAGAATTTAGGATTGTGTGGAATCTCTGGATCAGTTTGCAACACTGTTCACTCTTCCAACCCCTAAACATAGTATCACTTTATATTTATTCAGGTATTCCTTAATTTCTTTCAACAATATTTTGAAATTTACAATGCACAAGTTTTTCACTCCTTTTGTTAAATTTATACCTACATATCTTATTCTTTTGATGCTCCTGGAAATGAGATTGTTTTCTTTATTTCATTTTCAGATTGCTCATTTCTGGAATGTATAAATACTATTGATTTTTATATGTTGATCTTATATCCTGAAACCTTGCCAAATTTGTTTATTTGACCTAATCAGTTTGTGTGTGTGTGTGTGTGTGTGTGTGTGAATTCCTAAGGGTTTTTCTATATACCAGATTATGTCATCTATAAATAAAGTTTTACTTTTCTCTTGTACAATATGGATACTTTGTATATCTTTTTCTTGCCTGATTGATCTGGCTAGAACCTCCAGCACAATGTTGAGTAGAAGTGGTGAGAGCGAGCATTCTTGCCTTGTTGCTGAATTTGGCAGAAATATTTTTCAATCTCTTGTTATTAAGTGTAAGTTGTGGGTTTTTAAAAATGCCCATTATAAGGTGAAAGTTCCCTTATATTTGTGGATTGTTCAGTGTTGTTTTCATTAAAAGGGTGTTAGATTTTGCATTTCCTGCAATGATTGACATTTCAATCATTGTTTAGCTTGTGAAATTCTACTTATTCAATCATATGGTTCTTATCTTTCACTCTATTAATAGTGTATTATAGTAATATATTTTCATTTTAAACCAACCTTGCATTCCTGGAATAAATTCTACTTGATCATGCTGTATAATCCTTTTCATATGCTACTTGACATAGTTTGTTAGTGTTTGATGAGGACTCTGCATCTGTATTCGTAAGTGATATTAGTCTGTAGTTTTCTCTGCTGTGACATCTGTCAGATGTTGGTATCAGGGCTATACTGGCATAAAATAAATGAATTAGGAAGTGTTTCCTTCATTTCTATTTTTTGGAAGAGCTTGTAAGTATTTGGTATTAATTCACTGTTTTCTTTTTGTTTTTGTTTTTGTTTTTGTTTTTTAAATATCTGGTAGAATTCACCAGTGAAGTCATCTGGACCTGGGCTTTTCTTTGAGGAAAGTTTTAAATTACTATACTAATGTTCTTTATTTCTTCTTGCATTGGTTTCAGTAACTTGTGTTTTTTAAGGAACGAATTGGTTTCGTCTAGGTTAACTAATTTGTTGGCATACGGTTCATAATAGTTCATCCCACTATAATTTTTCTACTTCTGTAAATTCAGTAGTGATGTCCTGTTTTTCATTTGTGATTTAGCAATTTGATTCTTCCTTTTTTTTTGTCTTGGTAAGTCAAACTAATGGTGTGTCAATACTGTTGGCTGTCTTAAACATCTAGGCTGATATTTAACCAAAAAACTGGGCGCCGTAGCCTAGCCAAGTTGACACATAAAATTAACCATCAAAGAAGTTATCACAGTATATCAGACTAGAGATGGTGGTGATATGGATGGGGGGGTGGATAACAGTGAAGGTAATAAACAGTGGTCAAATCTGGATGTATTTTAAATGTTGAGCTGTGAGTATTTATGGATGATTTGGGTATAATCAACCACTTTTCTGTTCTCATCTCATATATTATTTAACCCAGATGATGACTTCTTACTGTGTAAACTTTCTTCCTTTTCTGACGCTACATTTTCTGTGCTTTTTTCTGATATACTGTCCTCTTCTTAGTCTCCTTTGATGCTTTTTGTACTTCCTTCTGAATTCCAAATGCTGGGAGTGCCCTAAAGTTTATTCTTAATCCCTAACTGCCTGTCTATCTAAATTCCTTTCCCATATGATAACAGCGTAGTGTTACCTAACATCTGCATACAGACAATTCACATTTCTGTAGCCAGTTATGACTCATAATTTAAGCTGCAAATGTATCTAGGATTTTCTTGACATGACTACATAAATAACTATTCTAAACCTCAAACTTTACATATCCAGAGGAAAACTTTTGGTTTCCTCCTTTGCAGATCTGCAGTATTGTCAATTTTGACATCCTAATAATTATGTAACATGTAATGAACTAGAAATTAGACAAAAAAATTAGTAATCATTCTTAATTTTTTCTTTACCACAACTTACTTCACCAGTTCAATTCATTAGTGAGTTCTATCAACTGAAACTCCAAACAATATGTTAAATCCATCCACTTTTTTCCATTCCAGCTACCATCCTTGTCCAAGTCACTATCTTCTCCTTCCAGAGAACTACCTCAGTGCCTCTTTACAGGCCTCCCTGTTCCCACTTCCATCATCCTTATCCAGTTTTCAGTCAGAGCCACTGTAATCTTCTGAAACATCTATGATTACTTTATAATTACCCCCAACTAACCTGAAAGACTTCAAAGAAATATAACTTGAATTATTAATTTTTTCCTGTCCAATTTTTCCAACTCCAATCAATCTCAACAGGAAAAATACCTAATAAAATACCTTTCCTACAATAAGCAATAAAAATTGACTATAATATACTTCAAGTTGATGCATTTTTATCAAAGAATAACACAAGGAAATATTTGGAAGATCATATCCTATTATGCTGTTGTATCAAGTATAGCATGTAATGTTATTTTCTTTTGATTAGTGACAACAATGTTTGAACATTAGAAATCATGGTTCAATTAAGATTTTCCTTTTTTCAGTAAATACTCATCCACATGTTTCACAAAATGTTACAGCATGACTTTGGCAAAAGTCTCCTGAAGTATCTCAGAGATGTATATTATTTTCCCAAAGATGAAATGCATATATAATTGTTTTTATTTTAATGGTAAATGTTTAATTAGAGTTAGAATTCTTATATTATCATAGTCTGTGAAAATGTTGTTTTAACCTTCTCCAAAATGTCAGAGTGTTCCACTAAAGTTAACCAGTAATGTATGAACTCTGATAGCTATATAGAACCACCTCTTGGGCTAATAAGGACCATTCTTTTGTCCTTATGAAATTGCTAAAGTATTTTGTCATATAGGTCAAGTCCTTATCAAAGTTCTTTGCTTCATTTACAACTCTAGCTGAAGGTTACTTAGATAGCACCCTTCTTGAATCATACCTTCACCCTTAAAAAATAGTCTCAAATCCTTTAATAATCCTCCATTTACCTGAAGCAGTGAAGCATAGACAAAGCATATGATAGTATCCCCCTTACAGTACATGGCAAGATGATGCATTCTTGTGGAATCAGTCTTTTTAGAAAACTATGAAATATCCCATAGGAAGGAAGAATTCTAAATTTCACAAATTACACTAATCTCAAAAGCATATATAACTTATTCTTTATAGGAAATGATAACCAAAGGTAAGATATTTTAATAGCCCCTTTGCTTCTTTATTAGATTAAAGATAATCACATTGTAGTGTGACTGTTTAAACGTGACATTAGAAAAAATAAATTTTTATACTTTTTTACTTAGATTTATCTACACAATTTTTTACCAATACTTGCATTTCAGTAACATACTTTTATAGATTTTTAAAAATTGTTTATAGTTAATTGCTAAATAAATTATAAATTATTATCATAACTCTTATTTATTTAATTATCTATGGAAAAGCTCACCACATCAATATTGTACAAAACATCAGATCCAAATATTCACTTATGTAATTCACATATTACTTGTTAGAGTATAAATAATTATAATAAATTTATAATAATTGTGAAACTACATAGTATTTTACCCTGCAGATATCTCAAATAATCTGATATTGCAAACACTACTCACAATCAAAGGATGGAGATAACATGGGTAAGACTGGTAAAGACACAGGAATGGATCCATGGTGTCATAGGCTGAATTATATTCCCCCAAAATTCACATGTTGAAGTCCTACCTCCCAGGACCTCAGAATGTGACTGTATTTTGAGATGGGGTCTTTCAAGAGGTATTAAGTTAAAATCAGGTCCTGAGGGTATGCCCTAATCCAATATGACTGGTATCCTTATAAGGAAATCAGAATCCACATGAAGGAAGCCCATGTGAAGACAGCCATCTACAAGCCAAGGAGACCTCAGTATCAACCAATCCTGCTGATATCTTGAGCTCAGACTGTTGGTCTCCAGAACTGTGAGAAAATAAATTTCTGTTTTTTTTTTTTTTGTTTTTTTTTTTGTGGTACGCGGGCCTCTCACTGTCGTGGCCTCCCCCGTTGCGGAGCACTGGCTCCGGACGCGCAGGCTCAGCGGCCATGGCTCACGGGCCCAGCCGCTCCGCGGCATGTGGGACCCTCCCGGACCGGGGCATGAACCCGTGTCCCCCGCATCGGCAGGTGGACTCCCAACCACTGCGCCACCAGGGAAGCCCTAAATTTCTGTTTTTTAAACCATCCAGTTTTTTTGTGGTACTTAGTTACAGCAGACCCAGCAAACTAATACAATGAATTTCAATTAATATGCATTTTTATCTTATCTCCAATAATGGAAGAGATCATTATTGTTGTTTATCTCCCTGTTATTAGATGTTTACCTGCAGATGTTTATTTTACAATGGATTGCTGTTGGACCTGCTGGAACTTAGGACATAATAAATCTAATTACAATCATTTTGTGCAGGAAAGCTCAGAGGTAAATATACTGGGTTATTACAGTGCCCTACAGTCAGACAGGTCTACTAGGGGCTGGTAGTATGACAGGAGCTGCTTTACAAACTGAGAGTTTTCTGTCAGTAAAGGAATGACCTTGCTCCACATCCCAAAGGGTCCTCTCTGAAACTCTTTTTTTGCAATTTGCCAGAGATTCCATACAGCACCCTATGAACTATAGACACCTCTACTACCATTACATGTCCTGGGTTATGTACCCACAGTGGCAGGTCATCTTGTTCCTCAGCCTGAGCCTCTTTGACCTGCCTCTCAATCTCCAACCCTCTTGAAAACTGCTAATTTCAACCGCTTCTCTCAATACTTAGCTCCTACCTGCACCCACTCCCCATTAAGCATAGGTTAAAGCCTCAGTGGTTTTATTGACATGTTATAACAGGGATTATCACCATTTTACCTACAACAATCAATGGTGTCCATATTATCATTAGACCATCAAATTAGTCATTCAGTTCTTATTCTGAGTGACTATTGCCTATGGTGGATCAATTAGCAACTGTCAGTTTTCCATAGAAATCAGAGTCTATTCTTTCCTGTATCTCCTTAGCCAAAATTTACCCCTTTGGAGCGTTAACTGTGAATCAAAGGTATTCCATAGAGCCATGGAATTTTATGACACAGGAGACAGAATGCAGAAGGCATGACATAGGTAAGGCAAAGCATCATGGGGTTCACAAACATAGGTGGAGATCACATAGAGTTAAAATATATATCAGTTATTGAAGTTAAAAAAATTTCTATGGACCCCAGGGGTAGAAAAAGGCAAAAGATTCTGAGGAGTCCATTAGATGTTTCTGAGACATATATCGCTCTACAGATTTTTAAATCTCAATGAATCATAATTAGGATAAATGAAATAAACATGCATCTAGAAATATTGTAGAGAAAATACAGGGCACTGGTACAAAGAGAAAATTTGAAAGGCAGCCAGTGAGAAAAAACTGAGTGCCATCAAAGGAACAGCAGTTAAACGGACAGTTTATCTCATGACAACAGAGGATGTCAGATGACAGTGGAATACCATGTTCAGTGTTTTTAAAGAAAATAGATTGTCCAAGTGTAGCTCTTGACAAGTAAAAGATCTTTCAAGAATGGAAACAAAATTTTTAAAAAATTTAGGTAAGCTGTGAGTTGTTCACATCATGATATCCTAAAAAAATGAAAATTCTAAAGGATGCTATTTCAGACAGAGGTGAATTTTTTTTACGTGGAAGATTTGAACTATAATAGATTCCTATTATATACAAAATACACAAATGGTAGATGTGTTCATAAATCAAAAGATATATTGATGGTAAAATAAAATTATGTATCATACATGAATTGAAAAGAAAAAACAATTAAAATACAAAGCAACAATAGCATATGTCAGAAAATGTTGAATAAATTCAGTCTTATAAAATCCTTGTATTATTTTGAAGATATTGATTAATTTTAGAACTTCTTACATAAGTATGTATTGTAATTGCTGAGATAGCCATTCAAACTGGAAATATTGTGCATTATTCTAAACTAGTAGGAGAAAAAACATTGAAATTAAATTTTAAAATATAATTGAAAAGAAAGAATAGAGCGAGATTAAATAGAACATGTGAAAGATAATAGATATAAACTCAAATATGTCAAAAAACAATTATTATAAACTTATAAAGTAACATGCAATGTTCAATAAGCTTTGAAAGCTATCTAAACATTCAAAATATCTTAAATAAATTGTATTACGTAGGTACCATGGAAAACTGACTAATCATTCATATCACTTTTTAAAAATATTTAATGATTTAAGTTATACAACATGCTTTTATATATATGGGATTAGGAATTATGTTAATTTCCTAATGTTTTGTATTTTTTTAGTTCTACAATGACCATATCAATTTTATTAATTAAAAAATTTCAACATTACAATGATTATCTGCCACTTTTGCACAGCTTATAATCATGTAGAGATATATGGAAAAATCTTAATACTGTATGTCCATTAATTAAAACACGGGAAAGCAGAACATTGTCAACCAAATACAGATGTACAAAAACTAGCCTTCATTTAAAAATTAACATTCCTAGGTATAGTTACCATATGTGTTGAATTTGTCAAGATATTTCTGATTTCACTTAATTCATTGTTTCAAATAAGACGTTTACATTATTACAATATCTCTAAAGTGATTAATTTCATACAAAATTAATATAAAAATTCACAAATCAAGCATTTTATTAGAACATCTATTTCCATTTTTGTCTGGTAAACAGCATATCTATAAAGATTCATGGGAAGTTAAATAAGTAGGACAGTCGGTGCTGTGAATTATGCAGCAGCTGTGTAGACACTGCTCCTGAGTCACTGCAGTCCTTCCAATACACCAGTTCTCTTGCCCAATCCCAGATGCAGTACCAAAATTCTTTTCAAGACAAGTTTCCAGGGAGAAATTAGAGATAAATGTGTTAGCTAATGAAAGTTATGCTATTAGTTTCACCCTGGGTTGAATGCTAGTCTTTTCCTTCTGAGTCAGAGTTGGAATTTGGGAAACAAACTAACCAGAATCCATGAGCTGGATATTGTTGATAAGCCACTGAGAGCCCAGTTCTCATCAGAAATTCAGAACAACCATGAGCAAATCTCCAATTGAGACCATTTTAAAAGTTATTTTTAGGAAGTTAGGTTACAAAAATTTTTTTTCAGGGGACCTAGAACAGACTAAATAATTCTTTCAAAAAAAGAATAAAGTTCGGGAACCATATTACCTGGCTTCATGACTGACTTGTGGTAAGACTAGTAATGCTAGACCAATCAAGAAAGTGTAGTATTGACAAAAGACATAAAAAAATAAGGTAATAAACCTGTCAAATGAGCATTTAAACTGATGATCTCAAGAAAGAGAAAAAAAAAACTCTCCTGTCAAAATAGCATTTTACCACTAGTAAACATTTTTTTCAGTTTCCCTTTTTCTGGAGCACTGATACTGGTATCATCTCCTAGGAGAATAAGAAGGCTTGAGAAATCAGTGATATTTATATTTAAAGTAACTTTGAGTTTCAGAGTTTATCACTAACACAGAAAATAAAATGAATAATTTGTTAATGTTATCAGAACTTGAGTAAATCATCCTGTGCTCACAGTATATGCATTTATTTGGTTTAGTATTAACTACTCTATCATCTATCTATCTATCTATATCCTTATTTATATGCATTATCTCATTCAAAACTGACAACAACTCTAAGAGGTGGATATTTTTTTGTCTTATTTTATGGATGTAGAAGCTGGGGTTTATACAGATTATGTCACTTTCCCAGTTTATTGAGCACTTAATTTCTGCCAGATACTTTTCTAAGTATTTCACACATGTCAACTCATTATGGTTACAGCAACCCTAGGAAAAAAAATACACACAAACACACGTACACGCAGGAAAAAAAAAAAACACCACATTTTGCAGGAAAGAGTTGCCTGACCAGGTGCTACTTCTTTTTCTTCTCTCTAAGACTAATCAAATATAATACCTTACCCATATTTGTGTTTCAGTGTGAGGCAGAAAATAGGTGCTCAATAATTCTTTATTGAAAAAATGATAAGTGAACAGAAGAATGAATGAATAAATGAATATTACATCCTTCTATTTTGCTTTCTATATAGTACAACAGAATGTGTTTTAAAATATTAACTTGGGAAAGTTGATTAGACGTCTCAATTTATTTGAGACATCCCTGTGTTTTACAATCAAAATTGAGTGAAAGATTCTACAAATTACAATCATCTTAATCAGAAAGTTATTTTTAAATGTTAAATGACTGGAGAACATGGTCTTGGCTGGTTTGGTTTAGTTCTACCTAGTTCCCCTGGCACCGTGATGTGCCAGGGTAAGATGTTCAGGTAAGGTGTGGGTTCTAACTAGTTCAGGTAAGATGGGGTTTCTAACTAGTTCAGGTAAGATGTAGGTTCTGACATCTGCACACTGAGCTCTACTGTGAGTACTGTGTGTAACGGTAGATGGCTATAGCTTAAGAAGAGGACTTCCTCTCCTCTTGGTCCTCTGCTGCCAGGTGGACCAGTTGTTTTGTTGAGAGGGAGGAAGCAGTGTGTCTGTCCTGGGCAAAAGGAGGAGACAAAGGATATAGAGAGGACATACCATCATGTGGAGAAAGCATAGCCATGGGCCCAGCTAATAAAAATCATTGCTAATATTTATTGATCATCTATTATGGGCAAGTTTATACTATTTATCACCATTTTATGTTTAAGTTTCCTTTACTGGAGCTCAAAACTGATGTGCAAGTACTGTTTTCTGAAAAATGAATTTCAAATCTCTACACTATACAGAGGAAAACAGCCCAGGGGATGTATTAGTCTGCGCGGGCTGCCATAACAAAGTACCATAGATTGGGTGGCTTAATGGAAATTTATTTCTGCACAGTTCTGGAGGCTGGAAGCCTGAGATCAAGATATCAGCAGGGTTGGTTTATTCTGTCTCCCTCCTTGACTTGTTTATGGCTTCCTTCTCCCTGTGTCTTCACATGACTTTCCCTCCATGTGTGCCTGTATCCTAATTTCCTCTTCTTTTTAGGACACCAGTCCTATTGAATTAAGGCCCGCCCCCAAAGATTTCATTTAACCTTAATTACTTCTTTAAAGGCCCTATTTCCAATTATAGTCACATTCTGAGGTACCGGGTGTTCGGGGTATGGGTTCGGGAAGCAGGAGACATGATTCAGCCCATGATAGGGGATCATGTAGGGCTAAAGAATTATGTAGCCAATGATTTGCATTTTGCTGCTCGTCTTTTTATGTAAACAGGCACTTCAGGCCTGGTGCTATGAAGGGTATCGGGGAGGGTAGTCTCACAGCATCTCTTCTGTAAATCCCTCTTGAGTAAACTCTGGAGAAATACATTCAGCACAGGTGGAAAATTGACAATACAGTATCTTAACCTTCGTTCTAATAAAACAGGACATAAAAATGCTGACCAGGGCTTCCCTGGTGGCGCAGTGGTTGAGAGTCCGCCTGCCGATGCTGGGGACACGGGTTCGTGCCCCGGTCCGGGAAGATCCCACATGCCGCGGAGCGGCTGGGCCCGTGAGCCATGGCTGCTGAGCCTGCGCATCCGGAGCCTGTGCTCTGCAACAGAAGAGGCCACAACAGTGAGAGGCCCGCGTACCAAAAAAAAAAAAAAAAAAAAAAAAAATGCTGACCATATTTAGTGAAATTTTTTTAAAGATTTTTTTAAAAGGAATTTACATTATTTTTGATCCAATAAGGGTAAAAGTTATCACTCAAGAATATGAAAGCAATCAATTTAAGGGAAATGTAATACATAATCAATGGTTTTATAATAAAAATGTTGCATCTATGTAATTGTTTTACATTGATATCTGTAATATTGTTTATAAATATGTAGCAATCCCATGCTTGAGGCAGATTTTACAGAAACAGGGGCTGTGCTTTATAAGGTATCTGAAGAGGCCGTCATCATAACTGAGTCTAAACTTTGATCCAACCATTTTCTAGGCTTAAAGTTTAGAAAAATGAATAATAAACAGATTCACGTGGCCTGTTCTCTTATACTAATAGCCTTCTTACTTTATTTTTGTTTTAATCTATACTCTCTATAAAATAATTTTCATTTAAGTACCTAGTATCCATAAATACAAGTGAGATAGTTGTTTATCTAACTGTTCATCTTCAATTAAAACACTAGAGGGCAGCCTTTCCTTCTGTTAAAATATATTCTGCTTCTGAATTGTGCAGTAGAAATACCCTGAAGCATTGCCATGTAAAAATAATATTCTTTTTATTTCTAATATTTTTGGGCTTGATATATTTAACTCATTTTAATTTCAATGATCCCCAAAGTCACAGCCTATTGTGTTAAATAATATTCAGCATATTTGTAACTAAAATGAATTCTAATAAGCCAGAAATGTCAGTGTCACAGAGGAAAGCTATCCTATTCTAAGCCAGATGCTCCCCTAGTGCCATGATGGTGAACAGAAATAAGACTGTGTTTGACTGTGCTTATTGTGTGTATTAAGAATAATCCAGCCTAAATGCCTGTGTTTGGATGTAGGGGTAATTTGTCTTGAATGTGTTTTCCTATTCTCTGTGTTCCCCAGTGAATAGCACACTTCTGCTAGATTAACCCACTGTTTTAAACAGGAATGAAATGCAGTTGGCCTAGAGATAAGGACAGGAATTGAGGATTCAATGAGGATTCAGCTAATAATAATAACTGCCGTTATTACATAACATCTGTTTATGTCAAACACTCACCTAAGCATTTTACTTACATTATTTCATTGACAACACGTTCAATCTTTTGTGACAGTTATTACTATTTTTATTCTCATTTTACAAATAACAAGGGTACAGTAATATGAGAGTAGTAGATAATCTAATATGAAAGGTATTTACATATTTGGAAAACTGTGGAGATTTGATTTCATTCAGCACAGAGAAGAAAGAATTAGAATGATTTCTAGAGGTTTTACCTAGAAATTTGATTTGTAGGGATGGGGTTGGGATGGGATGTGGTATTATAAAGATGAGGGAAATTAGATATATTTTGAATACTTGATAAACTTGAGAATATTCAGTGATTACTAAAGCATGTTGGTATTCCTTTAATTATAATACATTGCAATGAGAAATTTGAAAAGAAAAGTAGATTTTGTGTGTGTGTGTGTGTGTGTGTGTGTGTTATCCTGCCTGAGTTAATTAGATTGACAACATAAGTGCAGACTGTGGTCCAGGCATACTTTAGGTTGGGACAGAGAAGAATCCAAGGGTAAATTAGACTAGTAAAATGTTGCAGATTTGATGAGCTCCCAGAGTAGTTGTGCAAAATTCAGAAAAGATGGAGAAACACTGTAGGTCTTCAAGGAGGCAGAATTGCAAATGAAACTGTGTGCAAGTATTCACAACACTGACACAAACATACACACACATACCCATGCACACACATATACACACACACCACAGAATAAAGAACAGACATTTGGAAAGTTTAAAAGCATTGTTTTTCTTAAAGGTTTCCTATGGTAAAAATTTTTCAGTCATTTGTGGCCATTTAAAAAAAATACTTGTTTTTTTGCTATAAATAGCAAAAAAAAAATCCACTGAAGCAATCATATATTCTTCAACACAAAGAATATTTTAAAGCTCAGATTTGAGCTAAACCTAGTAGTAGAGATCTTATTATTTATGCTTTCTTAACCATCAGGGAACACTGTTAGTACAATTTTTAGAGGAGGAAAAATCAATATAAAAAGTTTGTAGTTTCAAATACTGCATGATATTATATGTAAAATCCAAAAAAGTCGGACTTATAAAAACTGAGTAGAATGGTGGTTACCAGAGGCTAAGGTATAGAGGAAATAAGGCAAGATGTTGTTTAATGGTACAAACTTGCAATCAGTAAATAAATAAATTCTGTAGATCTAATGCACAACATAGCGATTACAGACAACATTACTGTATCATAAACACCAAAAGTTGCTAAAAGTCTATATCTTAATTGTTCCCACCACAAATAATAAATGATAATTATGGACGTGATAGAGGTGTTAGCTTGAGGGCAATATATTGCATACTGCAATATATAAATGTATCAAATCAACACATTGTACATCTTAAACTTACATGATATTATGTTAATTACATGTCAGTGTTATATGTCAATAAAAACTAGAATATTTTACTAAAAAAAAAACAACCTTTACTCCATTCTATTCTGTGAATGGTGCCAATAGTTTAGTTTTCTAAAATAAAATGAATATGGAGAAAGGAAAAAAATGAATTTTGTACTCTGTGATAATGGATGGCATGGAGGCTATTTTTTAAGCCTCTGGGTCAATAAGAGATGTACATGTTAAATATTTGACAGACAAAATGGCATAATGACTACTTTGAGTTATTCCAGCACAAAGAAAAGTGGAGGAATAAAATGAGATTGGCAAAATGTGGTGAACTTGGTAATATATCCGAGGAGATTTCCACAGTAAGTGTTGAAGGTGCCATCTGTCTTTTTTTTTTCTTTCTTGTTGCCTACAGTAAAATATGAGAGGATAATAATTAATTGAATGAAGAACTTAAAAAAGGAGCCATGGCTTGCTAGTTTTGATAATTTTGAAAATTCTCAACCTCTCCAGATGGCAAAAGACAGAAAATAGGAGATGTATTGTCAGGATAGCACACTCTAGAGAAAATGCCAAAGATGTGACTATAAAACCCTTTCCTAAGACCTCAGAAAAATGAAAAGCTCAGGGTACTCAGTCTTACAGAGGTCTCTTTCAGAGATTAAGGGTGTGCTTCACAGATCCTCTCCATCAAACCATAGGACCCTAAGGAGTCTTAAGGTGGTGGGCCCTCAGCCATCTCAGCAGGAGGTAGAGAAGTTATCTCAAAGAATCCGTGGATATGAATTTTATGTAATGGGGTGACTCCACCTGAAATCCATGAGAAATCCACAAGATTCTTGAGAAGATTATTTCAGTAGAAACACTACCAGTTTGAATTGAATGGGACAGAGAGAATACAAAATGAATGGAGGCTATCGGACCCCTAAGTTTCTACTGGCAGGAAACAGGCTGATGATACTAATCAACTGCAAACACATGTTACCTTTCATAAAAAAGGAAAGATTATCCAGAGGGTGGAACCAAAAGCCCAGAATGCAGTCAAGAGCACAGAAAGTGGAGTTGTATTAAATTATACACAAAACAAAAATCATGAGGAGAAAGAGGGTTTCCTTTTTAAGGAAGTTATTTCTAGGCCTTAAATCTAATCAAGGAACTCCCAACATTTCTTTGGCTAGATTTCAAAACTGCTATGGATCAATAACTCCCTTTTACCCTCCATTTCCCTTTTTTGAAGGGTTATATCAAAAACTGATAACCTATTCCTTTACCCCCATTGTATGTTGCGTGTGCGTAGTAGGCAGATAATTTGTCTCTTTAGTTTGACAAATCCATGGGTATTCCCAGGAGCTACTTAAATAGTTACATACAGGATAATAATCAGTACTTGGACCTTATTTACATGATGAGATTTTAGACTTCGCTGGTACTCTATTTTTTGAGCTGATGCTTTAATAACATGGCTTCATTGGGACACTTAGGATGAGGTAAATGTATTTTGCATGTGGGAGGGACATGACTCATAGGGTGCAATGGTCAGACTGGAGAAAACAGACTCTAATATGACCCCGCTTGATCACCACCTTGTGGTATTCACATAATTTCCCCCACTGAGGCCATCATCAAGAAATCTAGAAACAATAAATGCTGGAGAGGGTGTGGAGAAAAGGGAACACTCTTGCACTGCTGGTGGGAATGTGAATTGGTACAGCCACTATGGAGAACAGTATGGAGGTTCCTTAAAAAACTAAAAATAGAACTACCATATGACCCAGCAATCCCACTACTAGGCATATACCCTGAGAAAACCATAATTCAAAAAGAGACATGTACCAAAATGTTCATTGCAGCTCTATTCACAATAGCCCGGAGCTGGAAACAACCTAAGTGTCCATCATCGGATGAATGGATAAAGAAGATGTGGCACATATATACAATGGAATATTACTCGGCCATAAAAAGAAACGAAACTGAGCTATTTGTAATGAGGTGGATAGACCTAGAGTCTGTCATACAGAGTGAAGTAAGTCAGAAAGAGAAAGACAAATACCGTATGCTAACACATATATATGGAATTTAAAAAAAAAAAATGTCATGAAGAACCTAGGGGTAAAACGGGAATAAAGACACAGACTACTTGAGAATGGACTTGAGGATATGGGGAAGGGGAAGGGGAAGCTGTGACAAAGGGAAAGAGAGGCATGGACATATATACACTACCAAACGTAAGGTAGATAGATAGTGGGAAGCAGCCGCAGAGCACAGGGAGATCAGCTCGGTGCTTTGTGACCGCCTGGAGGGGTGGGATGGGGAGGGTGGGAGGGAGGGAGATGCATGAGGGAGGGGATGTGGGAACAGATGTATATGTATGACTGATTCACTTTGTTATAAAGCAGAAACTAATAAAAAAAAAAAAAGTAAAAAAAAAAAAAAAAAAAATTTCCCCCACTGAGTGTTGGAGGGACCCTTGACTTGCTTCTGGATGAAAGAAGATAAAAGGTAATTCAATATCTCCCCCATGATCACAGCACTTATATTGTAAGGCTGAGTCTTGCTAGCTGACTTCTCTCTTCACCCCTTGCTGGACTTGAATAAGCAAGTCCCCACATTGTGAAAGGGCTTATAAAATGGTCTTGTGAAAGGAACTGCAGGTGGCCTGTATAAGTGAGAGAGGCCTCCAGGTGAGAGCCAGACATAAACTGGGTCCCTAAGTTTCACTCCTGCAAGGAAATGAATTCCATCAAAAACCAGAGTGAGTTTAGAAGTGGATCTGTTGCAAGTAAATTCTTATTTACTCTGTGATGCAAACTGAACCCTGGCAGACACTTCAATGCTGCCTTGCTGAGGACCCAGCTAAGTCAGATCAGAACTCTTGACCACAGAAACTGAGAGATAATAACTGTGTATTGTTTTAAGCTGGTAAGATTGTGGTAATTTGCTGTGCAGCAGTAGAAAATTAATACACTTGTGTTGATTTTTTCATATTTATCTATATAATATCATTCTTTTGTGATGACTTTTTTCCCCCAGGAGCTGAAATGGTACCACCTAGATACACTTATGAAACATTCAGATAGCATGGCTTCATGTGATTCAATGAAAAGTTAAAGTTCATTTTGTTTTGTTCATTTTCAGGTTTATCTGAAGATTTGTTTGTTTGATTATTTTTGGATTTATTTAAGTAAGGGTTATTTAATTGTTTATTTTAATGAATGATTTCGAGAAAAAAAAATATTGAGTATGAACTACTGACAATACAGAAAGCACAAGTAGGAAAAAAGTCCAAATTCTAATTGACCTTGACAATAGAGATACTGCTTGATTTAGGCATTTCTTCAGCAGTTATGAAACACATGAACCAAGCTGAACTTAACATTTAATTATGCCTCTGCACATCACCAATGTGGTATAAGAATTGTTTCCTTTTTCTTTTCGTATTGTTACTCCTCTCATTTGTTTCAAATTCTTTTGTTCTATTTTGTTCCTGAAAAGATAGAGTGCAATGGGTTTTATTCATTCCATTTCTCTTAATATTGAGATGCTCTTTTAATCTATTAATCATCCTTCTGTTCATTTCCTCTTAAACAAACTGAAGCCAACACTAGAGTAAATTCTTATTTCTTGGTTTTAAAGTTCTAAAAATTAAATGAATATGTACATTAACTTTAAATTGGGGCTACATAAGTAATCTTATTTTGCAGCTTGTGTCACTTTGCACTCCTTTATTATTAAAAAGGAAAATATTATGTACCATAAAAAAAAGAAAGTTAATTATAAAGTTTAAATAGATAAGAAATTACAAAGCAGAGATAGAAATATTAAGCTAGGAATAGCTGTCAAATCTTCTATTTTTCTTCTCTTGGCTGTGATCAGACCTTTTAAATAATATAATACTATGCTCCAAAAGTCTTATACTGCATATTTTAGTTTCAAATTTATCTACTCAGATAAGAATCTATGTAACTATCAATTTCCATCTAAATTAAGAACATACCCATTGTATTATTCTCCTTTTATTTGGTCATTGAATGTGCATTAATTGATTTCAGCCCATCCCTTGCACAGAAGTTCAGAAATAGAATGAATCATGATGTAGGTTCAAAACCTCAAAAAAGTGTTTAATAATAAATAATAATTATTAAGAACTATTTAATCAGAAATTAAACTAAAATCATAACCATATCCCATTACAAAAAATATGTATAGAAAAAGGAAAGTCCATGAAGAAATTGATAGTGATTATCACAGTATGATGGTATATGGCATACTTTTATTATTTTTTATAATGTTATCTATTTTCCTTACTTTTCATAATAAGTATCTGAAATCATAAACATAAATATTTATTTCAAAATGATATAAAATAAAATTCATTTTTTTGTATGACATACCTAAGTTTCTAAATGCCACTTATTCAATAGAAGGAGCCGAGGATCCCTGAAGAAATGGCTGATTCTTGGATTTGGGCAGAAAAAATAAAATATGAGCCTTGAGTATCTTATAGTTCCAGAAAGTAATGAAATTTAAAAAGGGGGCTGGGAGGTCATGGGCTCATGTCAAAGGACAAAGAACTAGCCTGATAAAGCTCCCAATAATCAAAGCTAGAACAATTTGAACAACAGATAGTGATAGTATTATATTGTAATCTAAGGAATACAATGAAATATTTTGATAAACAAATAAATAACATAAATAAATGATTGAATACATTAAAAAATAGAGGGAGAATGAACAAAATTCCTTATGAAAGACTTCCAAATAAAACACGTAGAAGAAATGAAGACCGCAAATCACCATTAGAATATCACAGTAATAATTGACACAGGCAAGATCATGATGAACCCTAAAATTAGTAGGTGAAACTTTAAGGAGAAACAGGATATTTGCATGACATAGCATGACAAGGCATCTCCCCTGAAATATTTATTAAATACTCTGGTGGTTTTAACATATGTCCACAAATTATTTCTCCCACCAGGAGTGGGAGCTTAATTCCTCTCCCCTCGAGTGTGGGCTCCATCGGACCCTTCCTCTAAATTTCTGAAACTTCCAAGCTCTTTTCTTGTTTCCTGCCTCCTAGCTCATTACCTCCTGCAGTTGTTATCCCTCTGATACCTTAGTGTTCTCTTGTGCTTCTTCAATAACCTGGTTAACGGTTCTATTCTTAGTTAACAATTCTTCATATTAAATTCTCTCTATTACAGTACCTGGTTCCTTCTGTTTACTGACAGGATGGCCCCCTGATTGACATATTAAGCAGTGACTCCTATAGCTATTTGGGGAATACATAAGTAATTGAAGAGTATTCTACATAAACAGGTGTACAATTTTAAACACTCTTAGGATGAGTGATATTTGAGTGTATAATTACCTAAATATCCTGCTACTATTTAAATATCTCATCTTGATATGTAGAAAATAAGAATTTCCCTCTTCAGAATTTACAAAATCTAGTTAGAGTTGTAGTAAGAAATCATTAGAGTCAGGTACTCTTGACAATTTATAGGCCAGCCTTACCAAGGAATAGATGCATTCCAAAATTAAAGAACTCACAGGTTACAGTGTTGAAGTTCTTCACAGGATTATAAACTAATGTATTTTTCCATAAGTGTCCAATATTTTAACTCTTTTAACTTTTTATGATTGATTTTAAACTATATTTTTAAGTGAATCAAAATATGTTTGCTGTCATCTATTAGAATCCTTCAATTAAAAATATTTTATATGAGTCTGTATATGCTTTACTGACACATGACTATTTTTCCTGTTCTAGGTACCATTGTACATACAATATACTTACGTTGCATTAATATTGACTTTTGCTGTTAGAAAATAAAATAGAAAGTAGTTCTGAGTAGAATTACAAAGGTTAATGTGACTTAGAGAATGCTAGAGCCAGAGAAATTGAAAAAATTATTGTAACTCATACGTCTCAATTTAGAGACAAAAACCAATTCTCTTAGTTTGGAACTTAGTTGATGTCCCTCTTGAGTTGTGACAAAAAAAGGCTTTGACTTGTAGCTCAAAGCATATTCTTCTCTGCCTCATGGAATTATTTGCTTTTTTTTTTTTTTTTTTAACTTTTTTTTTTTTTTTGCGGTACGCGGGCCTCTCACTGTTGTGGCCTCTCCCGTTGCGGAGAACAGGCTCCGGACGCGCAGGCTCAGCGGCCATGGCTCACGGGCCCAGGCGCTCCGCGGCATGTGGGATCTTCCCGGACCGGGGCACGAACCCATGTCCCCTGCATCGGCAGGTAGACTCTCAACCACTGCGCCACCAGGGAAGCCCTATTTGCTTTTTAAGAAAAGAATATTTTATTTTCTCAGTTATGTTACCTTAGAAATAGGTAATTTTTGTTCATTTTTTTCATATTTAAATACATATTTTTTTCTTTAAAAATTTTAAAATATTCTTCAAAAATTTTAAAGAGAATTTAAATATCTTTTAAAATCTCAAACTTCTAAAAAACAGAATGATTAACATATAAATAAGTTTGCCTATTTTAAACAAAAATATTTAAAAATTTTAATTATCTCTATGACTTTTAACTTGTGTTTATTTGGCGATTTTTCAGTCTAAAATATTAATTATTGATATTTCTTCATACTTATAGTATGTATTTTTACATCAAACATCATCATTTGCTTTTAGATTTAAAGTATCTTCCCAGAGGTTCTAAAACAGCGTGTACTAGTATTTTATTTTAAAAAAGAAAAAAGCAAAAACAATACCTTGGAAAAGGCTCCTCTCTTTTCTCTGCTTCTGTTCACAACACAGAACTTTCTGGGAAGAGGGGAATTGTTAGGTTCAGGTTGTTTTGATGCTGTGTCCCCTCTCCTCTCCTGCCTCCCAGAAGCAGCTGCCCACACACAGACAGAGCAGTTACCCTACTGTGGCACATCACAGGATGAGTCACAGAGGCAGATAACGTACATTACTGTCAGCACTCACCGCAGAGGCTAACAAAAAGTGCCAAACTGTATAGCCCTTGACCCTACGTTTATAGCTAAGGCCACATACTCTCCATGAGTTTGCCTGGATAACGAATTATCTTTCATATATCCCTCCAAGAATAGTTAGACCCAGAAGCGTCCATCTAGGTGGCAGTGGTGGTGGTTTTCAGCTGATCTCTCCCGTCTTATCTCCCTTCCAGTGACAAGTGGAGTGATTCTACATTGCAGACGCACGGAAGCAGTTGAAGGTTACATGAGCATGAGCAACTCAGGTTTTGGGGTCTTGGTGGGATTTAGACCCACCAGATCTCTCTAGCTCAGGAGAATAGACAAATTGACACACAGGGCCAAGGAGCTTCCTTAGCAAAAGAGGGATAGAGGGATAAATATATCGAACTCTTCTAATTGGAATTTGCATCTTTGGAGAACATCTCTGATGTAATGAGACTGTACTGATGGGCATCAGCTGACAGGTAATACACGGAAGCAAGTGGAGTCTGGACTCAGCACTGTGGGAAGAGTTTGGAAATACCCTTGTCCACACAACTTGGCAAGGATAAATGCTTTATATTATATTAAAAAGTAAAATCCTTGCTATAGTATAAAGAAAGTAATTGGAATATTGAATTTGTCCAACATGATCTTTGCCATCTAATAGCGAAGGGTTTTTCTCTTTCAGTCACATCCATTCAGAGACTACCAGTCATTGAATCATATTTATATTCTTAGATAAAGCTACCTTGGTAAAAATATAATAGCATTTAATACCTTGTTGGATTTTGTTTGCTAATGTTTTATTCAATATCATTCACATCTATGTTCCTAAGTTAAATTGGTTCATAATTGGTTTTGTGTTATCAGTGTTAGGTATGAGTGGGGATGTGAAATAGAGAATGAAAAAAAACAAAGCAAATGGAGTCATAAAAGATAACGTTACTTCGATATTTGATAGCTTCTGAATGGGCCAGGAATCAAACTGAGCTAGATACTATCTATTGGCACACAGTACCCACTTTCACTTACTTTGTGTAACTTCCCTGACCTGCCAGCTTCTCCTCCCCCTCCCCCTCCACTAAAAATTCTATTTCCCAGGCTCATTTGTTCCAGATTCATTCTGAGTTCTATCAAGACACATCAGTAGAGAACTGATAGACACATGGGATGTGATAGACATATGGATGTCTGATAGACATATGGGATGTGATAAAAGTCATACGAAGTGGGCTTCCTTGGTGGCACAGTGGTTGAGAGTCCGCCTGCCGATGCAGGGGACACAGGTTCGTGCCCCGGTCTGGGAAGATCCCACATGCTGCGGAGCAGCTGGGCCCGTGACCCATGGCCGCTGAGCCTGCGCGTCCAGAGCCTGTGCTCCGCAACGGGAGAGGCCACAACAGTGAGAGGCACGCATACTGCAAAAAAAAAAAAAAAAAATTCATACAAAGCTAAGGAAGTCTCCCAGGGAAAAAGAAATTATACACAGGTTTCCCCTAGATCATTTCTATGAAACCTTTTATAAACTGAAATGGTATAAAATCAACATCATCATCATTTTGGGGGTCTTCTGGTAATTACAGTACATGTTTATTTAAATCATGATTTATAAGTGAAAATTTATTATAAATATATCACATTAACACTGTATTCATTTTGTACCCTAAGTGACAGGATCTGATAGAAATGCATAGAGGTGGCACATATAGCAAGTGGGTGATGGATAATCTACCAGGAAAGGTTTATGATCTAGCCAGAAGAAATAAGCTTAGCTGAGTGCTAAAGCTAATAGAATCAAACATACAACCAAGTCCTGATAGATACTATGAAGGAGCTGAGAGAGAGAAGCAAAGAGTCAAAAAGATACTGAAAAACTACGACAGTAATTAATGAGCATACAATATATTATTCTGCTGCTACTCAGTTTCAGTTACTATATGCCAGTGATTGATTTAAACATTTTACCACATTACTTCCTCTCTCTCTCTCTACAGTCCTATAAGAAACAGAAAGTGTGGAAATGGTGGCTTAGAGGAGGTATTTAATGTGTCCAAGGTCACAGAGCTATTAAATGATGGAGTTGGCACTTAAATCTATATTTCTCTAATGCTATTACAAATGTCCATTACCAACACACTGTGATAAACAAGGAGAGTACAAAGTAGAAGGACAGACGCATTCTTTGTGTGGATAGCACTTTTGTTGGCTGGCTTCATTACCCTCAAATTCATTTGACAGTGGTGTGCCGGTAAATGTGTAAGGATTGGGCTCTGAGGTTGCAGGGAGCTTCGATTTGTGACTGTCAGTGATTTCTGAGGTGTAAATACTCCTACCACGGCTGATTTCAAGTCACCAATTGAAAGTCACTGAAAGCAGAGTTGGGACAAGGTGCATCCCATCAGGTCCCTCAGACTGGTACAGGCTGCCCCAGCGTAGGACTGCAGAGGACTTCTTGATTAGGTGTTTCATAGTTTGCAAGTTACACAGAACCATGAGGCAGATTTATATTGTCACAAAATATAGTATTTTTAAAAGCATAAGAACAGATAATTACCCATTTCGAGGAGTCATTTCGGTGAGGCAGTAGGGCTTACTTGATGAAGATAGTGTGTCATGCTTTGATGGTTTTAGAATGAAGACTCTAACAATATTCTTTTTTTTTTTTGTAAATTGTATTGAAGTATAGTTGATTTACAATGAAATGTGTTAATTTCTTCTGTACAGCAAAGTGACTCAGTTATACATATATATGTACTCTTTTTCATATTCTTTTCCATTATGGTTTGTCACAGGATATTGAATATAGTTCCCTGTGCTCTACAGTAGGACCTTGTTGTTTATCAATATTCTTATTCAAAATGGACCTCTAGGACTATCTGTGCTTTGCTCCTGGTTGACACCCATGAAACAGCTAAATGTCCCATTGCATAGGTTACACTTTTCCATGTTTGGGAAGATAAGGAATATGCAGCTGTGAGCAACTGACACAGGACATTGTCAACCTCAGTTCAGTCATTCAGAGATCTCTGCCATTACTCAAGAGCCATCAATGGATGATTCCTTCTTTAGTGGCTCACCTGATTGGGGATGAGGATTTGTACATTGCATTCAACTGAGAAGAAAGAAGAGCCCTTGGAAGTTAAATTTGGTAATACCCAAGAATTAGAAAAGAATAAAATCAGTTCCCTGGTGGTCCAGTGGTTAGGACTTGGTGCTTTCACTGCCATGGGTATGGGGTCAATCCCTGGTCAGGGAACTAAGATACCGCAAGCCAAATGGTGCAGCCAAATAAAAAATCAAATAATTATAGGTATAGATACATTATATATATATATATATATGTCTTTCAATAGATTTCTATTGCAGTATTTTTCATTGCTGTGTTTCTTTTTGTCTCCATTCGCTTTTATTTCTGGCATCTATTTGTAGCAAATTTCTTTTCTCTGAATCGCTTTTTATTCTTCAATTCTAATGTTCATACTTTACTGTCTTAATATCCAGTTCCTGTTCAGGAAACCCTCATTTTATTTTTCCCCTCACTCTGCAACAGTCTGACACAGTGAGCTTTAGTGTAAAGCTCCTGGCTAATCACTCAGCCACTCTCCCACACAGCCAGGTCTTCACAATCAGTACCAATCCTCCGATTTAATTTTATTCAATGCAGTTCAATTCACAGCAGCTCAATTCAATTCAGTTCAACTCACTCTACCACATGATGGTGCCAATTCTAATTCTGTTCTCCTCTTTTCTTTCTTTCTTTCCTTCTCTCTCTCTCTCTTTCTCTTTCTTCCTCTCTTTTGTGGATGATCAAAGCATACATGAGAAGTAGAAAATAGATCTGGTGATTTGATCAGTCATTTATTTGTTCTCTCCTTGGAAGGTGGATGTTTACAATTGTGTGCCATTCTTGACTGTTCCCAGTTTTCCGTATGCATCTTATTGAATGCATTAACATTCTTTAGTGTTTATTTATTACTTCTAGAAGTGTTCCCTTTCTTTGATCTACTCAGTGGACTTTCCATATTGACTACCAGTGACAGTTTTTTGTTTTACAAGGACAAGAACTTACATAGTAGTAAGATTGCAATCAAAATTAATTAAAGGTTGACTTCCATTTCTAATTCAGTTTTTATTGTGCATCATGACGAAAAAAACTGTCATATCGTCCTTAGAATCATACAAGACTAAATCTCTTGAATTATTCCTGCTGTAGTGCTCATCATACTTCTTTTCTATGTGTCTTTTTCTCCCTGTCCATGTCTTTGATACACATCAGGTCATTTTACTCCTAATGTTCTAACTTGTATTTTTTATTTTCTGTAAATTGAAAGAATTTGTCCAATATCATTTCGTTAGGCCAGCTTTCTCTGTTTTTGAAAACAAGAATTACCCCTCACCTCTTTTTCTGTTATCAATAAGCCAGTCTCTAATTTATACAATCGTTAAAGTTTATTTAGAGTTTCTAAATAGGATTATATTTCCATTTTCGGTTAGTTTTGTGTTCTGAGATGTCTTTGGAAAGGTTATATACATATATATTAATATATAAATTTGCTACTTACTCTGTTACAAGCAGTCCAAATAATGGACATATCTATGTTTGTATTTTATATAAACTGTGGAAGTTTTGGTAAAGAATATAAATAAATATTTACCAGGCAGCAGTTGAATTCAAGGCAGTGATAATCCAGTGCATCTGTAAGGTCCAGTCCTTGCTTTGTAAATAGTAAATGTTCTCCTTTCACTCTTCCCTAGACAAGAGAATAGTCTCACCATTAACTGAGTAGCTCTGGCTGGACCATAGGATTCATCCTTGATTCCTCTCAAGGCCTCATACTCAACTTCTAATTCATCAGGGGCAAAATATATGTAAAATCCAGTAGCCTCCCACTGAGAACCTCTTCCAGTCTTTCCCTGGACTGCATGTTAGCAGCCTCGCTGATCTCTTTGTTTCTACTTGTGCCTCAACATCCATCTATTAGCAACAGAATAATGTCTCCAAACTGAAATCAAACCACGTCATTTCTTTCCAGTGGCATCCATAGCTGTTAGATTAAAAACCCCATTCCTTACCCTGACTTTCAAGGTCCTGTGGGATTTGGCCCCCATCTACCTTTATGACCTTGTCTCTTTCCATTCTCTGTCTTATTCATTGAGCTCCATCCACTGAAATTGTATTTCTATCCCTTGAGCACCCTGTATACCCATACTCACTCACTTGTTCCTATGCTGAGAGAACAATTTCTCTCAGATGTTATTGTAGATGTTTCTTTCTTCTCATTTAGGACTTTGTTTAAAAGTCATCTCTTTGAAGAGCCCTAGCCTGACATACTTTGGCCAAAGTAGACACCTTCTCTGAAAATGTCCTTTCTTTACTGTGTTCATTTTGCTCAAGTTATTTTGGCTGCATCAAGCATTACAGCACCCATGAAACTCAAGGTTTAACTGAAGGGGATGTATTACATTGTATTTCTACCACAACTCTGTTGAATTTGCAGAGGTCGCAGAAACACAGACTGCAGTCCTGTGGTTTTTCTAGACTATATTTTCGTAATCTGTGATTAAGATGGCTTATCTAAGATGAAAAGCACATATTAATACAATTTTAACAGTTCTAACACTTTTATTCAGTACGATTCAGTTCTCACACTTTGAACTAACAGTGGTGATCTCCCATGAAACAGCCCTCTGAGCCAAGCCTTAAAAATATGAGACCAGGGCTTCCCTGGTGGCGCAGTGGTTGAGAATCTGCCTGCCAATGCAGGGGACATGGGTTCGAGCCCTGGTCTGGGAAGAGCCCACATGCCGCGGAGCAACTGGGCCCGTGGGCCACATTTACTGAGCCTGCGCGTCTGGAGCCTGTGCTCCACAACGAGAGGCCGCGATAGTGAGGCCCGCGCACCGCGATGAAGAGTGGCCCCCGCTTGCCACAACTAGAGAAAGCCCTCGCACAGAAACGAAGACCCAACACAGCCATAAATAAATAAATTAATTAATTTAAAAAATATATGAGACCAGACGTCACAATGTCAGCCTACTGATTTGATTATTTGTTCATTTTTTGCTACTTTTCTTTAACAGAGCCTTCCTATCTTATTAAAACAACTCTCTACTTTGTCACTTGCATGTTTTAGAGTTTTCCTGAGCAATAGCCATTATGGAGAAAATGGCTTAAATATGATATTAACCATGAGGGAGAAGGATAAAGGTACGAAGAGTTTTATAAGCTCATACAGCAAAATAATGAGGTGTTTAATGACTAATAACAATGCAATTCTACACCTCTGAGCCAAAGGAGAAAATATAAGATTAAATATAATGACAGGATAACATTTAACAAGTACTTGAAGGCTTTATAATTGTCTTAGTCTGCTTAGGCTACCATAACAAAAATACCATCGACCACCGAGTGACTTAACAGAAATGTATTTCCCACAGTTCTGAAGGCTGGGATTTGAGATAAGGCTGCCAGCATGTTTGGGGTCTGTTTAGAGCCTTCTTCCTTATTTACAGATGGCTATCTTCTTGATATCATCACAGGGCAGAAACAGAGAAAAGGCAGGTTCTTTCCTGTATCTTTTTATAAGGGCACTAATTCCATCATGAGGGCTCCACCCTCCTGACGGAATTACCTCCCAAAGGCCCCAATCTCCAAATACAGTTGGCCCTCCATATCTGTGGGTTCTGATTCTCAGATTCAACCAACTACAGATCAAATCATATTCAAAAAAATTTTTTCAGAAAGTTTCAGAAATTGGAATTTGAATTTGTCACATGCTGCCACTATTTACATATCATTTACACTGTATTAGGTGTTATAAGTAATCTAGAGATGACAAAGTACATGAGAGGATGTGTGTAGGTTACATGCAAATACTATGCCATTTTATGTAAGAAACTTGAGAATCCATGGAGTTTGGTATTTGCAGGGATCCTGGAACCAACCCCCGCAGATGCCCAGGGACGACTATACTATCACATTTGGGATTAGGTTTTATCATATGAATTTGGGGGGTAGGAAAGGGACATAAACATTCATCCATAGCAATACTTGTTACTTTTAAGTAATTTAAATAACTTAAAATCTCTGTGTCTTCATCTTCTGAGTAAAATGGCAAAAATACTTTTTATCTAATTGCTTTGTCTGAGATTTCACAATGACTATAGGGACAGTGAGGGGTACTACTCTTAACATTTCTTCATGGATAATATAATAAGGAGTTATGTTTAGCATAAAGCTTGTCATGAATTAACATCTCTAATTAATAAAGAATGACTTATTAACTACAAATTATGCTTTGGAAATTAAAATAATATCTCCCATTGGGTTCTATTATCACCATAATCAATTCTGGAATCTTTGTTTTTAAATTTCAAAGAGTTACTTCTTAGCTGCTAAAAATAAATTAGAAAAAGAAGTAAATTAGTTAAAGAGGGCTTCCCTGGTGGCTCAGTGGTTAAGAATAATCTGCCTGCCAATGCAGGAGACACGGGTTCGAGCCCTGGTCCGGGAAGATCCCACATGCCATGGAGCAACTAAGCCCGTGCGTCACAACTACTAAGCCTGCGCTCTAGAGCCCATGAGCCACAACGACTGAGCCTGCGTGCTACAACTACTGGAGCCCGCATGCCTAGAGCCCGTGCTCCACAACACGAGAAGCCACCACAATGAGAAGCCCACACACCACAATGAAGAGTAGCCTCCCACTTGTCGCAACTAGAGAAAGCCCGCGCACAGCAACGAAAACCCAATGCAGCCAAAAATAAATAAATTTAAAAAAAGAAACTAGATAAAGAGAATCAAAGGGAAGATAAAGCTAACTACATGTATATGTTATTACTTGATTAAGGATTATCTAAGATAAAAATACCATTTTAGACAGAAACAAGTTCTCTTTAGATATTGGTGTTATATCATAGCTCACCTGAAATTGTGGAGTCAACTTTCCATAAAAACACAATGAGAAACACTGTGTCTGACTTACAGTCACTTCCAAGGCCTTCTATTCCTTTTCTCTAAAGAATCCCTCCTGACAGTACATTTGAGTCAGTGAAACACATTGTGTGTGTGTGTGTAAATTAAAAGAAGTAATATACATAAAGTGTACAGGATAATGTGTGTGGGGGGGGTCGTCACAAGCCCTTATAAGCAGTATCTATCATTATAATTCTGATTCTAAATCCTGTTATCATTCCATCACGTGATCTTATTATTTCACCATTGGTATCCCTGTTGAGAAAATTTACCTAGAGATTCCTATTTGTGTGAAGTCTCCAAATCAAACTTTTTAAAAATATGGAATTTATTCTTATTTATAGCACGAAGTGTTTACCTGCTTTCTTTCTTTCAAATAAATTTTACTGCTTTGACACAAAGTCACATTTCTAATCAATTTCATTGAGTGAGAAATAGTTTTCTTATTTTCCTGTGGATATGAACTTGATAGAAAGACGACCACCTTGGTGACATAAAACAGAAAGCTGATCGCCAGAGCACTTGTTTTGAGTGCCCTCTAGCGGTTGCTCAGTCAGTAACATTCAAGGAACCTGCAATTTGCAGCCTAGAAAAATCACGGTAGAGATTTTCAGGCGCTCCTCCTTTTCCAATTAAGAAATTGGTCCTCAGATAGGATATATAAATTGCCTTCTGCTGCAATTCTTCGAAAAATTCAAATTAAAGCCAAATTTACTAATAGTATTTTTCAAACTATAAATTCTTATTAAAATTTCAATTATTTATTTTCTTTAATTGAATACCACATAAGACTGATATAATGAATATCATTTATAGAAGCTGTAAAAAATTGATATAAAGTTATTTTAGTAGTAGTTGTGACTTCTCTTTCCTTTGTCATTTCTCCATCACTGCTTTTTCCTTTCCTCCCCCCTTTCTGCCTTCCTTCTAAACATCCTTATTAAGCTTTTCTCTTTGCTTTCTTTAGTACTTTTAGAAACATTTATCAAAATAATATTTTAACACTTAAGAGGATCTAACATTTATTAACAGCTTAATAAATATTTCATAAATAAACTCGTAAGTGAATGAAAGGTTGTCCGACTGAGTGAGTGAATGTTTGAATCCATCACAACTACAAATAAATGTCGTCCATAGAGCATCTTAATTAACAGTACAATCTTCTCATTCATGTTGAATTTTATATTATAATATCTCTTTAAATAAATACTTTTTTAAATTTGACAACTGATAGAAGTTTATAAGCTATCATATTATCATACATTTTGCTATCTGAACACATTTTATAAATAAAATTTATAATTAAGTCTTTTTTCCTCATTGTTTTGGAATTTTATTAAAATGTAGCTTTTAGTTCATATTATTATCAGGAAAAATTTTTGTGCTCAGAGTGGTATTTTAGACACTATTGAGAAAATAAAGTAAAATAAATGTTCTCAACTTCAGGGAATTTATTTTCTAAAAATATTAAAAGGTAAATGTAATAAACATATAAGAAAAAAAAATATATATATATATATATTTTTTTTTTTTTTTTTTTTTTTTGCGGTACGTGGGTCTCTCCCGTTGCGGAGCACAGGCTCCGGACGCGCAGGCCCAGCGGCCATGGCTCACGGGCGCAGCCACTCCGCGGCATGTAGGATCTTCCCGGACCGGGGCATGAACCCATGTCCCCTGCATCGGCAGGCAGACTCTCAACCACTGCGCCACCAGGGAAGCCCAAGAAAATATACTTTTTAATGTTTCATATTAGGTTGATATTTTCCCACGAACTCTGTTTTCCTTCTGAGTGTCCTTTGCTGAGGATAACTTAGCAAACAGGAAAAATAAAATAACAGGAAAATTTTCTGTGACTGATAAGTATGATATTAAAATAACCGTATCAAAAATTACAACTTACATTACCTTTCTCTAATGTATTCTTTTCTGTAAATGTTTCCTTAGGAACAACTTTAGACAGATTTTTGAAGAGTAAAATGATACTGAGAATATTAAGTGAAATAAAATCTCTAACAGCACTAAGCACAGTGCTGGATTTACAGCATGTGAAATACACATTAGCTGTAGTTGTTATTGTAATGTAACTTAGAGCTTGTATATAATCCAAAGGAAGAGAAAACTAGGATGGTATGTATGAGCTATATAAAAATTGTTTTCCACAAATATATTTAAACATGATATTTTTTGTTTTATTTCCTCTTGCTGATAGTCTCAGATTGAAATTATAAAAACTAAAGAGAGTCAGCCTCTGTGGTGAGCCTTGTCTTAGGAATTCATTACCTAATTTCATTTGGCAGAATTAATCCTGCTCCTATCCAGGGCTAGCCAGGGACTCTTGTCTCTTTCTAGGCATATTTTAACTGGTGGGTTTCCCTGGAAGAGGGTATGAGACAGTTACGGGGAGGGTTAGCTCAACAGTTAGCTGTTGAGTGTGTAGTTTAATAAAAGTACATGGAGTTTGCAAGTGTTCATGCATAGTTCAGTTTTACCAACCTGAATGACTCATTTAAATATTGTTCACAACACTTTATTGAATAATATTTTTTGAAGCAATAGCAATTGTGTGTCCAGTTGGCCTCCATTCACTTCTGAACTCAAGGAGAAAAACTCATGCTATAAATAACCAAGAGAGGCACGTATAATTTGCCACATAGTGCAGTATAGTCACTCACTCTGAACTGAAAGATATGGTCATTTCTAGCAACCTTTTGTTTTCACCTAGGAACATTTTTAGCACATATCTAATCAATTTGAATTTCCTACTCATACCACTTTGCTAGCATTCTTTAAAACAATGAAACTCATTTGGGTCCTGTAGTTTATTTTCGAGGTATGCAGTGATCTCTGTCTTAGAATAGATCTGTAATTTTCATTCTTAATAATGAATGTATAAAGGGCTTCAGGAGGCTATTGCCAGTAAAGAGAACTCCATAAACTGTAAAAAAGACAGGGCCAAGTTACTAACCTCTGTAAGCATTTAGAATTGTTGACAGGATTTAATCTGTACAATTGCTTATTCTTTTGCTGAACTATGTATTTGATGCTGCTTAGATCCACCTAAAAATCAGGTTGGTTGTTTTTTGCTAATGATGTTATTACCAAATGATGCTATTACAGCAAGGGAATAATGATTATAAAACAAAAGCAAAACCAATCTGCCTTTATCAAATAATTACTTGGAAAGTATTCTGTTAGAACACAATAGGTGTTCAATTATTCATCAAATAAATGGTGTAGAGTAGATTTTTCTGTGCTCAGTGTGCTTAGGGTTATAACAGGAATTTAGAGTAGTGATGCTGTACTGAAGACTTTCTGGTCTCTCCATATCTAAATCTTCCTGGATGGGACCTGAAATAATGGAGGAAGCACGGGTGGAAGAGGAAGGAAAATTTGGCAGGAGGCTATCATACTTCTGCACCATTTTCTCATGAGAATTACAACTGCCTGTATTTTCTAATCTTTTATAACAACTTAATTTTCAGAATTTTACTTAGCGAAGCAAATATACAGAAATACCATTTTAACCAAGTATCTAATTCTCTCTCAAGGTTGTATAACAATTGAATTATCTCTCTCTCTCATTGCCACACTCTACCTATAACTATGCATATTGCAAATAGCAGGGTATTGATTTTTTTTTTTTAAAAAAGGCCAGCTTTCTGCTTCCTGTGTGAAGATACACAATTGTTGCACTGCATTATCTCCGAACCCTCTTTGCTAATAGTGAATCTCTTTGGCAGTCGCTCCAGAACTGCTGACAAGACATACTATTATCTCTTCAATTTCATCTTCCACGTCTTTCTCCCTATGGGAGAAAAACATCTGTGGGCCTTAGAGGGAGTTAAATAAGTTCGGAACGATCTCTTGCCTTTCAGCCCAAGAAGAGTTCACTTTTTTTCTACCCTGCTCGTTCTGTAGGATTGGAGATTTTGTGAGCAATCCTACATCAAGCACCATATCTGTTCACTTAATTAATTAATTTGCTTGTTTAGTCAACACACATTTTTTGAGACTCTACTTGATGTTGGCAATGTGCTTAGTAATTGGAATTTAAGAACTGAGGACAAAAACTTTAAGTTTGGGGAAAAGTAATCCAAAATTAGACTCAAGGTATGATTTTTCTCTTCAAGAGCCTTTAAAGATAGAAATACAAAAAGCACTCAGGCATGCTTTCTAAAGTAATTCTAACTATCTGTGTAGTGTGTATTTTTAAAAGTAAATCATGAAATAAAATATGTAAGTATATTCTGACTGTATATTATCCTTTGGAAACAAGAAATTCGAACATTATTATTTCTATTATTTCTAAGCTTTAAACAACGGTCTCAAACTATAAAACTAGGCATAAGTGAGAGGGGTGGGAAAATAATGAGTGTGTGGTGGGGGAGCAGCTCAATAAGAAATTTTTAAGAATATAGAGCTGGACACTAGGCCCTTTTTGCGTTTCTGATCTTCAAAGTACAAGGACCACTCTTTGGTAAGAATAAATGTTTTACCAGCTATATTTCCAAGTTATTTCACCTTCTGAACGTCTGAAAAATGAGGATTACTAATACTACAAGGATTAAAGCCAATAATCCTTTAAACATTGAATCAATAATATCTGTCTTTATAGAGTGATAAAGTAAGGGAAAAAGGATGGGCTTTAGAGTAAGACTGATGAACTGCTTAGGAATTGTGTCAACTTAGGAGCAAAGTTACCAATAGCTCTGAGTCTCAGTTTCTTCATCTTTAAAGCATCTAGCAGAGCATATGGTATAGTATATGTGGGGGAGATCATTATTATAGCAGAGAAAAATTTTGTTTATGAAAACATCACCTTGCATCAGATTGAGGAATCTGTTTTTAGTTACCTGAAATTATGAATATGACTTCCCATTTTAAAACCCTCCTCTTTCTACATTTCTCTCACTTTTCAGTACTATATACTTACTCTTACAGCCCCTTAGAACTTTTTATTCATTCTTTTATGCTTCTTTACATGCTGACTTTCAATAGTTCTGTAACTTTATTTCCCACCTCTATTATAGGAAAACATTATTGCTCAGTAAACTGTGAGTTGATTGAAATCAGGATTTGTTATTCTATAGTTCATTTACCCAGCAGTTCTTGTTAATACTTACTAAGCACTTCATAAATGCTGAATGATTTAATAAAGAATAAATGAATGATATAATAGTACATTCTTTAGTTGATGGGAAATACATAGCATCATTCAGAAGAAGTCGCATAAGAACAGAAAGCCTTATCAAAGCATTATGCAGAGAAAAAGGGTTCATTCTCAAATGGTAGAATTTCAGGGATAATTGGAAGAAATGATTTGGAGGGAAAGCGTGCAAGGCACATCTTCTATCATGCCAAAAAAATGACAGAATTAGTTTTTTAATTGAAATATAGTTGATGCACAGTATTATGCTGGTTTCAGATGTACTATATAGTGCTTTGACATTTGCATATATCATGAAATTATCACCATGATAAATCTAATAACCATCTGTCCCCTTTATCATTTTATACAGTTTGTTCTTCCGCTTACATTGTCCTCCTGATTTGTGACCAAGTAAAATCTTAATCATTGTTAATCATTTAACCTAATTTCTTCCTCTCCGTATAGCCTATCCTATTTTGTGTGCCAGAACGACCATTTATTTTATGTTCTCCCATCACATTTTGTGCTCTATAAGTCATTATCATATGGTATTTTAATTGTCTATGTTTTTCAGTCATATGTATTTGACTTATGACTCCAGTACAGTTGCTAATATTTTATGCACTTTTCTTCCTGATGATACAGTCCAGTCTTGCATACACCTCAGGCACCAATAAATGTTTTTGTATGAGGTAGTAAATGGCTTTGGATATATTTGAGTGAAAGTGTGGATGAAGTATGTGGAGGAGAGCTCATCACACAAGGAGTGTGTCTCAGGGGAAAGAAGAAGAAGCCCATGGGAGGGATTTTAATGAAGTCTATCTTTAAAGTAATTTACAGGGAAAAGGAATCAATGAAGGAGATTTAGAAGTTATAGACTAAGGACTGTATGAGGGAGCCTGCTATTATAGAGAACAAGATTGAAAAGCTTCCAGAAGAAAAAAAGCCAAAAATTATAAAATGTTACAGAGTGGTAGAATAGAATAATGACCAGAGAGAAGTCATTGGGTTTGACAAGGAAAAGATTAGTGATGATTTCATAGAGAACATTGTTGAAAACAAACAAAAATGAAAGCCAAATGTCCAAGCATGGAGAAATGAAACTGAGGGGAAAAGAGAGAAAGATGTGTAGCTATAGATAAGGCAGGAAAATTGGAGTTCAGGTTGAGGGACTGAGAAATCATTCATAATCTATTTCAAACAGAATGGTATTTTTGATCTAAATTTTTTTCATATTAGAAGTATAAGTTTTAAAACTAAGAAAAGAGGATGATGCATTTAGTTTAGCTATGCATTTGAAATTATGTGGTAAGAAATAAGTCGAAACATCTTTAATTTATAATTTTTCACAATTGAAAAATGATTCATTATTAGTGAGTTGGCAGCATTAAACACTTATAAACATTGAATTCTGATCAAAATTTACACTGAAACAATGAGTTCCATTCTCCTATATCCAGTTTCAACCACCATTTCCAGCCTGACATGACTATCTTATAGACATCACAGATGTAACATTTTTAAAGGTAACACTTGATTTTTTTTCTCTCCATGTATGTTCTTTCTCTAAATGACACCACTGTCTACTCAGTGGTTTAAACCGCCCCCGCAATGGAGTTATCCTTGAGTCTTTTCTTCACCTCTCTACTTTAAATCCATCAGCAGGCTTTCTTGGTGCTTTCTTCAAAATGTATTCTAAATCTTTATACATCTTTCTTTCTACTGGTATCAGTTTAATTCAATCATAATCATCTTCTGCCTGGAATCCTGCCTTAATTCTGCTCTTACTCACATAATACCCATTGTATTCACATAAGGCAGAATTAGCACTCCCCAACATATATATATATCAACTTATTATTATATATATATATATATATATATATATATATATATATATATATATATATATATATATATATATATATATATATCAACTTACTGTCTTTCTGTTTAAAACCTTCAAAGGTGGGCTCTCCTGGTGGCGCAGTGGTTGAGAGTCCGCCTGTCGATGCAGGGGAAACGGGTTCGTGCCCTTGTCTGGGAAGATCCCACATGCCGTGGAGCGACTGGGCCCGTGAGCCATGGCCGCTGGGCCTGTGTGTCCGGAGCCTGTGCTCCGCAACGGGAGAGGCCACAACAGTGAGAGGCCCACATACCGCAAAAAAAAAAAAACAAAAAACCTTCAAAGGCTCCCCCTAGGAAATAAGAGGCCTCCTCACTGACTTCACCTTCAACTCATTCACCTCACTCATTACGTACTGGCTACACTAGTCTTCATCCTCATAAAAGACAAAAGATCTTGATCATTTCCCAGGGTTTTTCCACACGCTGTTCTTACTGTTTGTGTTTCCATTCCAAAATATAAGCTCCATTAGATTAGAATGCCTCTCTCTCGGTCAACCTTTATAATTAGCACTTATACCCAAAGCCTAGAGCATTTTGTGAATTTTTACTTCCAGTAATAACGGGATAGCTTGTTTCAAAACAACAGTTCTGCCGCCAAAATCAAATAAAATGGCTGAACAAAATGTAAAATATGGGGTGGCAGGGCTTATTAGAAAACTTTTAAAGTATCAGGGATTAAGGAACCAAGGTAATACAGAGCAGGGCAACCAGCAGAGGAAATCTTGATATTTGGCCTTGCTTCACCCCTGAGGTATTTGCCAGCCTTAAAGTAGGCAGTTTGAGAGACTTAGACATAAAACCAAGATTTCTGCCATTTTATGCCAGTGAAGGGAATTATAGTTTAATATAAGTAAGAGAGAGCTGCTAAGCACCCTAGGCTTTCAGTTTGAACATGAAGAAGACTACATTTGTATGAGCAAGATATATACCAACTCTTGCAAAACTTAAGCTCAGCTTTACTTTGAATCAGCTCAATCTCTGATTAATTAATTTGCCATTCCTCAACTACCTTCTATAAGCAGAAAGTAAATTTTTTATTGAAGAACATATAGCCGTATGCAGAACTACAGAACCTTAACTCCTATTTCTCTCTCATTCTAGTTCCAAAAGTCTTCTCTTCAATCCACAGTAACCAGGCAAGCAGAATATGGGAATTATCCAAAAAACTATGAGAGAAGAACAGCAACAGACCCACTGAATGTCAGACACAAGGGTAACCAGAAAGGAACATTAAAAAAATTCAATAAATTAAATCATAGGAAAGAGAATATTAGTAGAAAACAGGAAAGTATTAAAAAAGAATTATATTGAAACTCTAGACTGAAAAATGTAATAAAAATTTAAGAATTCAGTATATGGGTTTAACAAGAAATCAGAAACATATAAAAAGAGAATAGTTAAATGGAAGATAAGACAAATAAAAGATATCTATGGAAAAAAGAAAGAAAATGTAGACAAGAGTGTAAAATAATACATGTATTTGGAGTCCTAGGAGAATAGGAGTGAGAGAATGAGGCAGAAGCAGTATTTGAAGAATAGTAATTGAGTAGCTCCCATAAATATTTCAAAGAATATAATAATGAAGTAGTACAAAACTTTAGCAGTAAGACTGCACATTATGACACCATAGGGAGAGTGGAGTAGACCAAAAACCAAACAAAACAAAAAAACAGAAAAATCTTAAAAACAGTCACAGTGGTGGGAGGAGCATATTACCTTAAAAGGAACAAGTCTAACATCTCACTTTTAAGCAGAAATAGTAAAACAAAGAAGACAAAGTATGATAACTTAGAGCATTTAAAGAAAATAACTACCAATCTAGAATTGTATAAATTGTGAATATATCCTTCAACATTGAAAGTGAATGATGACATTTTCAAGCATACATTAGTTGAGATAATGTATCACAAGCAGAACCAGTTTTAAGAAAATGCTTCAGGCACTGGGAAAACTATCCAACAGGGAAACCTAGAACAACAAGAAAAGTAAAGGATAGAGGACAGAGCAAATACAAGAATTAAAAAACATCAGTGTCTTTTAAGTTTTTAAGTTTAGAATTAAACATTTTTTAGTAAAGTAATTAGGAAGGGATAAATTCTGAATATTTATTAATCTTGCTTTTAATATAATTTAATTGTAAATTTACAAACTTAATTTTTAATAATGGCTGTTGTTTAACAGCTGGCTTGCAACAACAAAAAAGTATGTTATTACATAAAGACCTGCCTTGTAGGGCTTCCCTGGTGGCGCAGTGGTTGAGAGTCCGCCTGCCGATGCAGGGGACACGGGTTCGTGCCCCGGTCTGAGAGGATCCCACATGCCACGGAGCAGCTGGGCCCGTGAGCCATGGACACTGAGCTTGCGCGTCCGGAACCTGTGCTCTGCAATGGGAGAGGCCACAGCAGTGAGAGGCCCCGCGTACCGCAAAAAAAAAGACCTGCCTTTTAAAAAAGAAAATGAAGTGAAAGTGTTCTCAGATCCTTTTATTTTATGGGAAGTTGCAAATATATTAATATATACTAGGTCTTAATAAATCTAATACATACTAGACTTTAATATGTTATGGATTCATGGTATAAAATTAAATAACCATTAAAAGATTAGTTTAATAATGTATAACTAACAAAGTAAAAAACGAACAAAATGATAAAAGAGCATTTAATTAATCCAGAAGAATGATAGGAAGGAAAACAAAAGTAACAGAATAAATAGGACAGAAAGAATAATGTGGCAAACTTAAAATACATTAGTAAATATATCAAATATAAATAGATTAAAATTCAATAAAAAAGTTCACAATTGACTAAAAATAAAAATCCAAATATATACTACTTCCAATAGAATGCCTTAAATATAAAGTTTTTTAAAAATCTAAAACTGAAAGGATAGTAAGGATAATACCAGGCAAACACCAGCCAAAGGAGTAGTGGTTCTTTAGGTAGGAGAATTTAGGCAAGAAGTGATAGCAGAGGTAAAAAGATACTTTGTAATAACAAAAGACTCAGTCCAATAAAAATATTTAACAATGCATATTTTTTAATGCAGCTAATGATTAGTATCTAAACATATACAGGAAAAATGGATAGAGCTTAAAGAAGAAAGAGACGTGTAGTTATCCTGTGTGATTTTTGCACTGTGATCTCAGGATGATATACTGCAAGGAAAACGTTTTGATAAACACATCATTTGATGTTGAGGGGACTCAGTGTGGCTGTATACATGGTGTAAGTTTGAAAAAGTAAGCAGTCTCAGAGTAAGAGGTCCTGAATACAATACACTGTGATGAGGAGCTTTTACTTTTTCCTATTGGCAGTGAAGCTCTAGGAAGGATTTTTTTTTTTTCTGGTAGGAGTGACATGATCCTATTTGTATTAAAGATTACTCTTGCAATAGTGTGGAATAAGTACTGAAATGAGGCACTTTAAGAGAGAGTGAAACTATTCATATAGTTGCTATAATAATTCCTAAGTAAACCTGTTTTAAAGGCAGGAAAATATTTTAGTGCTATCTGATTAACAGAATTAACAAGACCTAATTGTTGATTGGATAATTGACTTGATAGAGAAATGAGAGTTTGAGTTTTCTGCATTGGGTGGTTAGGTAGAGGGTAGTGCTATTGACTTATTTTAGGAATACAGAAGAAAAATCAGGATTGGAGGAGGTGATTATAAAGAGTTCAAGTAAGGACATATATTGAGTCTAGATTTCCTGATATTCATGACAGAAGTTTAGGCTGAAAATGTAATTTGGGAATTTTTTGATATATATGAGGTATAACTGAGAAACAAAGACTAGGTTCTTGGATTTATGAAATTAGGTAAGGGAGAGATAGCAGAGTCCCAGAGATACCTTGATTAGTTTTTAATCATGGCTACAGCCAATCCTACTGATAGACACTATCAAGTTTGTTTCCCCAAAAAAGTCATTAATAAAACCTTAACCTAAGACAGTATAATGCATTTTTAGGAAATTAAGGGAGTACCTTTGCCTGTATATTTTGCTGGTATTTGTTTAACAGCTAAAACCACAGCCAATATGCAAGCAAAAAATACACACACACACACACAAAATTGGGCAAATTAACATTTTAACACATTTTGGAAACATCCTATAAAGAATAGTGAATGAGTGTTAATGTTTCTCTTTTAACAAAAAGGTGAATTACAAATATATATAATTTCCTATGATTTTTAATATTAAATTTGAGGGTTTTTTTAAAAGTTACCATGATCTCTATCTATTCATTTCAGTTGAAAACATTTTAGCTCATAGAATTTTATTTACTTGTCTGAATCCTTATATCACTGGTAATTTCAAGACAATTTAGAATATGAATAAATGGAGCTGAGGATGTTTGGCAGCTGAATGTGAAAAAGTGATCACTGAGGGCTTAGTGATTAGCTGGATTTTACTCTGTTTTGTTGTCATTTTTGTTGAAATGGTACAGAAAAGAGTACACACATTTTTTAGGACAGCCATATTTGGAAGGTTAGAGAGAGTAAAAGAAAACTGTAATATAATTTGGGTTGTACAAGAAAGGACAAATCCTACAAGTTAAGTCTCTCTGTTATTAAAATTTTTTAAATTGTTCTCCATTCTTTGACCTTCAATTTACACCAAATATGTTTACCTCCACATGATAAGGACTAAAATGTGGATAGCTGCCTTGCTGATTTCTAATTGTTCTGTAAGACAGTGGAATAAGAAAGGAAGAAATTAAAAGTATATGTTTAAAAAAGTTCTGCAGATTCTTTGAATATTTCCTATATGTATTTCACTATGCTTGACAGAGTTTGTGCTTTTGACAAGATCAAGAAAGCTCAGTTTGTGTCACTTAAAAAGCTACTGTGAGATTGTACTGGGCAATTCCACATTTTCCCCATCTGAGTTTATTCCTAGGATCTCTCCTAATTTATTAAATGTATTATGTTCATATTTTGGGCGATATCAGCCCTTAAACATAGCTACCGTTTAAAGGGATACTTCCTACTTATGAATCATTTAATTAAATAACAATAGGGTATTCCTTTCAAACGTTATTTCCCCAATTCCCATTTTCATGGAGTTCTGTCCAATTATTTCTAATACCTGAAATCTTTACGTTGGAACATTAAAGTATTTCTGATGATTGTATGGCATTACTACTGAGCACTTAATTTTTTCATAAAGTATGAACACTTAATCACGAGAGAATGATGAAATATCTGGTATATTAACTTTATGTGCCTAAAAGTGGGAAGAGAAAGAGAAAAAGAAATGTGAGGTTAGAGGATTTAGGTTGTGGGGAAAATGATTTAGTCTCTGGGCAGTCCAAGATTTAGAAAACATGTTTGAGTTGAGGTGTTTCTTCTTTCTTCAACATCAGTAAATAAAATTTCTATGGTAAGAAATCAGCTACTTTTATTTTACTAGTTATATGTAAGCTCTCTTCCTCATTGAGGCTGTCTTGTAACAGTTTAGACAAAATAAATTAAGCGTCTCCAATCTGAGGCCACTAAACATTTTAGTGCAGAAGGAAGTGAGATGGGCCTTCTTGAATTAACCTCAGTAATATCTGCTGGAACACTTCTCTAACGCTGGCTAAAGTGCATTCCTGTGTATTTCCACTTAAGCCATCTGCCAATCTTAATGCTTATTCCTAAGGGAGGAAAACTTCCAGAGCTATTTTTCATTTAATTTGCAAGGACATCCTGTTTAGGTACTTATCAAAAGAACAGAAGAATTGATGCCAAATACCACAAGCCCTAGTTTAGAAAACTTAATGGGTTGGACTGAAATCATAACCTACATTTAAAAGGAACTGTAGCTTACTTCCTTTATATTTACTAAATACTCAAAAAGTATGGCTGTGTGACCTAAATGCTTTTTAAAAATAATAGTACTTTGCTCTATGTACATTAAGGGATTTCTGGGGAAAAAAGTTGTTAACCTTTCCTAGGATGGTGACTAAATATTTTAGTGCACTAAAACCATGACCCTTTGTTTTCCAAGGTCGTAAAATATTAAAGCACATATTTCTTTTGGAAAAGAAATTATCTAACCTGAAGAATTTTTTATCATATATGATGAATAACAAAGGAGAAATCTGTAAAAAGGTAACAGTACCTATCTTCTTTTTCAGTGTTCCACATTTATTGTATAGTAAATATTTAAATTCTGCTTTATTTAATTTCACAATTTAACTCAAAAATTACCCTGTTTAACTCTTGATATTACTGTTATAAAACACTATATAAGAAAAATGTAGATATATTTTAATTTTTAAGAACTTCTTACTGGAGTGACAAAAAGAAGATCCAGTAAAACGTCTTTGCTTTTTATTACATTGGGACAATAGATTATAACTGATTATATAACTTTTTTAAAGTTCAACAACCTATTATCCTTTCTCCTGTATGCTATATATATAGGGATTTATACTGAATAAGTTCATGGAAACCAAAGTTAAATAGCATTTTTAAAACACATTTGATCATATTGGGTAAACTCTACCACTCATTTGCTTGGCACTGTATAAGCAAGACATCCAGTTACATTTTTTTTTCCTTTTTAAATTACATTGGTTATGTAATCTGAGCATGGAGACACCCACCAAGCCTTTACTGAACACTTCTTCAAGTTGCATTTTACATGTAGGTTGAATATGTAGCTACTTAAGTGTCGTGATTTCAAAAATTTGAGTTCAAGGCAAATGTTCCTACTACATTATACTACTAAAGCTTATTTATTGGATTCCTAAAGTCTTAAAGTCTTTTGGGGCATTAAAATCTTCCAAAATACCAATATCTTAAAAAAAAATTAAGAATACAAGGATAGAGACTTCCCTGGTAGTCCCGTGGTAAAGAATCTGCCTTACAATGCAGGGGACTTGGGTTCAGTCCCTGGTCAGGGAACTAAGATCCCCCATGCCGCGGGGCAACTAAGCCAGTGTGCCACAACTACTGAGTTCGCGTGCCTCAACTAGAGAGCCCGCATGCTGCAAACTACAGAGCCCGCGTGCTGCAAACTACAGAGCCCACACGCTCTGGAGCCCACGCGGCACAACTAGAGAGAGAAAACCCACATGCCACAACTAGAGAGAAGCCCTCACACTGCAACAAAAGATCCTGCATGCCTCAGTGAAGATCCTGCGTGCCTCAACTAAGACCTGATGCAGCCCAAAATAAATAAACAATACATAAATTTTAATTAAAAAAAGAATACAAGGATATTACCTTTCAGTTTTCAACCTCAAAAATAAAACAGCCAGTTATTTTACCAGCAAAATGGGCCTATTCAGGAATAGCAGAGAATTGCAATTCAGGACAGACAGGCTACGGTGAATCATAGGCAAGTCCAGAGAGCAAAGGAGAGGAGATTTCTTTTATTAGGTTTTAGGAGGAAATTGAGGAGAGGTGTTTTTGAATAAAAGTTAGAAGTTCACTGGAGAAGAAAAGAGTTCGGAGTTTGAGGCTGTGGCAGTTTCTCACTGGCTCCAAGAGGTGGTCAGTGCATTCTTGCTGAGACAGGAAGGCTCTTCCTTCCTTTGCTTAAAAGCAGAAGATGAAATTCCCATGTAACACATGTCCTCCCTGGTACCAGAAAAAAGAGTAACATTCTTATCCATGATGGGTACAAAGCTGAAAGTGAGAGAACTGTATACAAAAAGTTTAATACAAATAGACGTAATACAAATAGGCCGTAAGGAGTGGGACGTGCATAGAGCTCTCCCTTCAGGGCTTGCTGACTCCATTTTTTTAAATTTTTTTTATTTTTTATTTTTTGCGATACGCGGGCCTCTCACTGCTGTGGCCTCTCCCGCTGCGGAGCACAGGCTCCGGACGCGCAGGCCCAGCGGCCATGGCTCACGGGCCCAGCTGCTCCGCGGCATGTGGGATCTTCCCGGACTGGGGCACAAACCCGTGTCCCCTGCATCGGTAGGCGGACTCTCAACCACTGCGCTACCAGGGAAGCCCCATATATCTTTTTGAGTTAGTGTTTTTGTTTTCCTCGGTAAATACCCAGGGTGAAATTGCTGGATCATTTGGTAGTTCTACTTTTATTTTTTGAGGAACCACTATGCTGTTTTTCATAGAGGCTGCACCAATTTACATTAACACCAACAGTGCACAAGAGTTCCCTTTTCTCCACACCCTCACCAACACTTGTTTCTTGTCTTTTGGATATTTAGTATGATGTAGTCCCACTTATTTATTTTTGCTTTTGTTGCTTTTGCTTTTGATGTCAGATTTTAAAAATCATCACCAAGGGACTTCCCTGGTGGTGCAGTCGTTAAGAATCCTCCTGCCAGTGCAAGGGACATGGGTTCGAGCCCTGGTCCAGGAAGATCCCACATGCCATGGAGCAACTAAGCCCATGCGCCACAACTACTGAGCCAGCGCTCTAGAGCCCGTGAGCCACAACTACTGGAGCCCATCAGCCACAACTACTGAAGCCCACGTGCCTAGAGCCTGTGCTCTGCAACAAGAGAAGCCACTGCAATGAGAAGCCCGCACACCGCAATGAAGAGTGGCCCCCACTCTCCACAACTAGAGAAAGCCAGTGCGCAGCAATGAAGACCCAGTGCAGCCAAAAATAAATTAAAAAAAAATTATCACCAAGACCTATGTCAAGGAGCTTACTACCTTTGTTTTCTTTTAGGAGTTTTAGTTTCAGGTCAATCCATTTTGAGTTAATTTTGTGTCTGGTGTAAGATAGTGGTAGAGTTTGATTCTTTTGCATGTGACTGTCCAGTTTTCCCAACACCATTTATTGAAGAGACTGTCCTACTGTAGAGACTGCATTCCTGATGATGGCTGAAAATCAAAAAGTAGTTAATGACAAAATATAGAACAAAAAGAGAGTTAAAAATGAGTTTAATATGACTTAGGAGGTAGGTGAAACACCACACTTTATGCTGATTTACAAAAACAGGGCTTTTCTTTAATTGTGTGATTTTCCTCAGTCATTTAGCAATGTACTTCTGAAGACTGAAAGGGAAGGAATTACTGCATTTTGAATAGTCCAATTATTTTTCTAACTGTCTTCTATCTTTACAGCTTCTAACAGAATTGGCTATATATGAATGAACTATCTATATGATTTTAGAAGTTGAGCTGAATATTTTTGATATCTTTAGTATGACATTTCTTCAATAAATGGTATTAGGAAAACTGGACAGCCACGTGCAAAAATTGGTTGGAAATAGAAACAATGATGCTTTTTATTTAGTTCATGAGATTTTTCAAGCTTTAGTCTTTTCTCTCTACAAAGCAAGGCCAGGAAAGGCCAGGAAAATTAAAAGAACTGTACAGTAGCCCAAAGACAGCAGTGCAGAATCAAGCATCCTTTCACCTTGATGTCTGTCATGTGGCAGAACTGACAACAACATAAAGTTGAAGGTTATTTGGGGAAGGAAACAGTTAAACACCATTCATTTATAGCTCTGTGACTCTGGCCAAATCAGCATCTTAATTCTTCAGTTTCTGTTCTCTTGAAAACATCTTATACAGTGACAAAGGGCTTTCAAACTGCCACTTTCTTGGTGACAAACCTACTGCTTCTGCAAGGTTCCCTGGTGTAGAGGGCAGAGCACAGTCTTAGCAGAGAATTTATTTGACACTCAGTTCAGCCACGTTTCCGCTCAGTGTCTAGAACATTGAGTATAGTTACCATAAGGTAAATCTGTGATTAAAGAGATGAAAATAATTTAACCCACGCAGACACACTCAGAATATATGCATGTCATTTTATTTCACTACCACATTACATAACTTTATGAAAGTGAAGCTATTCTGTTTCTATTCATATCTCTTAAAGGGTTGTTATAAAAAATAGGGATAATACACAGAACTTGCATAGCACAAAGCTTGAAAAACATAGATTTCCAATAAATGGTAGTTAATATTAATAATACTCAGTATCTTCCCATTGCTTTAAGAGAAAGGCAAGCTACTCAGAATGACTGTTCAATCTATACATTCCCTGCATTAACTCCTAGTCACAATCCTATAAATGTCCCTCAGATCCTGGAGTCCTTATTATTCCAAATGTATTAGTATATCTGTGGTTTCCTATTATTGCTCATTTCATATAAAATGCTGCCAGCTCAAGTCATACAACTTTCACAAAGACACTCCTGACTCAAGCTCCTTGTTCTTTAAATTCCTGTGTTCTTCATATGCCCATGGCATTTATTTGACACTCTCTTTATCATTCAGCTTGAGCCTAACACATTATTTGTTGCATGCAGGTCTTTTTTCCCTAAAAAGCAAATATGTCGTCTTATTATTCTATTTCAAACAACAAAATAGCTTTTAAAACTAGTTGTAAGAATAAGTAAAACTGCCACCACCACCCCTACTTTCACTACCACCACAATCTCTACTATATAGTTCAATTGGATTTCTTACATCACTTATGACAGTGTTTGGCCTATGAGAAACCTATGATATCTATGTAATTGATTGGGAATCTATTTCTCAATAAAGTAAGCAACATGTGTTTTCCAGTTCCCCCAGTACTACTGAAAAAATTAAATATGAGAAATCAAAATCAAATTTATATCTGAGGCAACCGTTAGCTATCTCACATTAAAAAACCATGCATAAAGATATCTAGAGCTCATTTTCCAAAATTCAAATTCATTTGAAGAAAAACATGCTAAGCTCATAAAACCAAAACTTCAGACCCTAGACCACATTCTTGGGTAAAACACGTGTCCTTTTCTCATCTTTGTTTACAGCAAGCAATTCTAGACTAAACTCCATTAAGTAGAGTGCTTCTGATGATTTTTTGCTGTACACAAACAGTACATTTGCTGTAAGCACAATGAGGGAGGTAGGAAGTGGACATCACCAAAAACTACACAAAAAAAGTTACTTACCACTACGTATTTTGACAAAGTAGATCATGAGATCAGCAAAAGTGAGAGACATTTTTAACACCCAGTAAGATAGACTAAATTAAAAATGATACTACCTCATTTCTGACTTTGCAATATTGAATGATACACAGATTTATTTTTCAGCCCGAAACAGAAGTTCCGTTAGAAGTTCTGCATGAGAAAAAATAACTTTGTTTGCGTGTATAATTGATAAATGACCTACAGTACTATCCACAGTCATTTTGGTTTTAACTTAATTCTTCATGTTTATAAAACTTTCAGACTCTTTGCTGTGTACTAGAAAAGGGGGTTTTATATTCTATAGCTTTCTGTTATATCATCTTTATATCTTTGCTGGAATAGAAAGTGTCTCTCTGTGTGTGTGTGTGTGTGTGTGTGTGTCTCTGTGTGTGTGTGTGATTTATAATCTTAAGTATGTATTAAAACAGCATCCTTAAATTATTTAACTTGAATCTTCAGTGGGTTTTTTCCAAAAATATTTTTTAAAAACCTATCCATTACCTATGTTTAAGTGTAAATGACCAGTCTTTAATGCCCACTTTAGCATATCAGCAATATATCACTTTATAATTTACCCAACACACCTGGATTACTGATTTTCTTTTTTTAATTTTCTTTTTCTTTTTCTTTTTTTTTTTTGCGGTACGCGGGCCTCTCACTGTTGTGGCCTCTCCCGTTGCGGAGCACAGGCTCCGGACGCGCAGGCTCAGCAGCCATGGCTCACGGGCCCAGCCGCTCCGCGGCATATGGGATCTTCCCAGACCGGGGCACGAACCCGTGTCCCCTGCATCAGCAGGCGGACTCTCAACCACTGTGCCACCAGGGAAGCCCCTGGATTACTGATTTTCTCTTTCAAGTTGATAAAAAGAAATGCTGTTGACTGATTAGGAGCATCAGAGTTATGTGCTGCTATAGGCTCATTAAGGTGAACAGACCCTAGAAAACAGCATCAGTCAATTTCCCTTGCCCTTGATAGATGTCTCATAGGTATGCTGAAGAACAGAGACCAAAGAGAAGATTTTAAATGTGTCTTGGAAAACTGGGGACTATTTACCATTGCAAGAGTTAAATTCCTGAGTTGGCTTTTACAGCAAATTTATGATTTCAGAAATTGTATCAAACATAATCCCATAAGTGAACTTTTGGTTAAAAGCTATTTCTGGGGCATCATAAGACTTATTAAAGAAAAAGGAAAAAAATGTGGAAGGGAAGGAGGCGTGGAAGGAGGGAGGGAGGAAGGAAGGAAGGAAGGAAGGAAGAAAATGTCCTTCTTTGGTTTTTCCACTGACTTGAGGAGATAAAGAATCTGTGATGGATATCGACTCCATAACAGCTTCAGTTAGGCCCCAAGTTCTGTCAATTTTCTGAGACTAAATATGAGGAGAGAGGAGTGGAAATGAGAGGGAGTGAATTTCATTTCAATAAATCTGTGCCTTCTGTTTGTAAAGGAGAATATTTAGCTTACACACATATTATCAGACCCATTATATTCTGATGCAGTTTCCTCAGGAATAACGTCATTCTTATTGCAAATATGTATCCAAGTGGTTGAATTCATCTGTGCCTTGGGTATGTTGTTGCTTTCATTTTGCCAAAGGAAAATAAATCTTCTTAATTAGTAATAATGTTAAAAGTTACTGCTCAGTATTTAAAACCCTCCTCAGTTTGAATTCCTCATGAGAATCAACTGTCTTTAATGGAGGGTACTGTCTCCACAATTATATGTCCCCATTTCTGTTCCTCAGGATTATATTTTGAAGCTAAAGACAGGCATTGTGGGCTTCCCTGGTGGCGCAGTGGTTGAGAGTCCACCTGCCGATGCTGGGGACACGGGTTCGTGCCCCGGTCCGGGAAGATCCCGCATGCCGTGGAGCAGCTAGGCCCGTGAGCCATGGCCGCTGAGCCTGCGCGTCCGGAGCCTGTGCTCCGCAATGGGAGAGGCCACAACAGTGAGAGGCCCGAGTACCGAAAAAAAAAAAAAAAGACAGGCATTGGTTTGTAGAAGTTTGAGCTGACAGAATGGGACAAAAAGGAATAATATTGTGGAATCCAGAGATATGTTAAGACGAAGCATAATTTTTTTTTTTTTTTTTTTTTTTTTTGTGGTACGCGGGCCTCTCACTGTTGTGGCCTCCCCCGTTGCGGAGCACAGGCTCCGGAAGTGCAGGCTCAGCGGCCATGGCTCACGGTCCCAGCCGCTCCGCGGCATGTGGGATCTTCCCGGACCTGGGCACGAACCCGTGTCCCCTGCATCGGCAGGCGGACTCTCAACTACTGCGCCACCAGGGAAGCCCACGAAACATAATTTAAAAGGGAAAGTTAGAGAAAGATATCCATATCTTCATGCATGAACACACACTCTTAAGAAAGCAACATGCTCTTTCTCAATATCTGTCAGGAAAAAAAGCCAAAAAAGCAAAATATATTTTACTATGAACAATGTTGTATAGGAGTCTTCTAGATAATCACAGATATGAATGAGTAAATCTACTTGATTTCCAATATGCTAAAAAGAAACAAAAACTCAACACCCACAAAAGTACCCAATGCATTAAATTTTTTGAAGTTAGGATTTACTGTTATTTTAGTAGTGAAGCCAACTCCAAATTATTCATCAGTGTTAAAGAATATATCAAAATATTGAATTGCTTAATTAAAAAAATTAGGTGCCCTTATTGCTATCAAAACCAGTTTACTCCAAAAGTAATGCAAATGGAAATTGACTTCAGTGACTGAATATCCCTGTTTTGACTATTCCTCTGATGGGGACACCGATTCCCAGGCTATCCTGCAGGTTACCTGCAGGGTAACATGTATGACTTCTTCTCTGTACACCTAAAGTGCTTCAAGTTTTTCTGTTATCAAATATTGAGAAGCATCCAGGGGTCCTGATTTTGCTCTCACCTGTATTTTTCAAAACCCCCATATAACTGATATTGTAAATACAATTGAGAAAAGGAGAACAAACACAATGAAAAAAAAAAGAATAGGGGTGGGAGATTTTATAATTTAGTGCTATGTAAATATCAGAACATCTCATTTATTCAAAATGTACTGAATTTAAGTGCATATTATTTTTAGAAAATATCTACTTCTATATCTAATAAACAGGAAGTAAATATTGGTAATAAACCAGCCACAGAGAGAGAACCTTTACACAATTTCCTACCCTCAGAATCTACCTATGGAGAGAAAAATTTCATCTTCTTAACATTTGAACTTATGAAATTCAGTGTCTATATTTCAAACTTAGGAATCTAAAAAGTTAGGAGTGTTATAACCAAAGAAAATTTTAATTCTGTAGTGGTAACTAAGTATGTATATTTTAAAAGATTCTGTCAAATCACAGCTGTAAGTATTACATTATGTAAAGTAAAATATACCAATAAGACTGCAGGTTAAATTATTATGCAAAATTATCTCACATAAAATAAAACATAGCTCAATTCTGTTAATCATATCACACAAACATTATTACAACAATGGCAAATAATAAAATATTTCCTTTGCAAATTAGCTCTCAATTTTTAGGAAATTAAATTTTTGTTGTTTCCTAAGTTTGGACAAATGCTATAGAAACATAAATTTTCCTATCAAAGAGCGGAATTTTTGTGATTCTAAGTTAGTTTTGAAATTTTCTAAGCATCACAATATTTTGGTATTCCTGCTATGAAGTACTGAAAGGTGAGGTTTACAAAATAAAACTATTTTCATCTTTTTTTGTATTAAATTTATTTTTTAAAAATTAAACTTGCTTTTGCCATTTTATTCCATTTAAATTAGCATGTCTCTAGAAAGATTTATATTCATGAAGAATCATTTTTCAGAAATCAAACAATGAGTGGAAGGAAAGGAACCATTTTTACCAAACTGAAAAATGTAATATTTTGTTTAAGCAATTTATTCTAGCTTTATTGAGGTATAATTGGGAAATGTAAATTGTAAATATTTAAAGATTACAATGTCATGATTTTATACATACGCATTGTGAAATAATTACCATAATTAAGCTAATTAGCACATCCATCGCCTCACATAGTTACCATTTGTGTGTGTGTTTGTGTATGTGTGTGTGTGTGTGTGTGTGTGTGTGTGTTGAGAAGACTTCAGATCTACTCTGTTAGCCAATTTCAGAATGCAGTAAATACAGTATTATTAACAGTAGTCACTATGCTGTATATTAGATCCCTAGATTGTATTCATTTAATAACTGAAAGTTTGTACCCTTTCACCATCTCCCTATTTCCCTCAGTCCCCAGCCCCTAGCAACCACCATTCTACTCTCTGCTTCTGAATGTGATGTTTTTAGATTCCGTAGGCAAGTGAGATCATCAGTATTTGCCTTTCCATGTTCATCTTATTTCACTTAGCATAATGTCCTCCAGGCTCATCCATGTTGCTGCAATGGCAGGCTTTTCCTTTTTTTAATGGATAAATAACCTTCCATTGTGTATCTCTGCCACATTTTCTTTATCCATCCATGGGCTGTTAGACATTTAGGTTATTTCCTTATCTTGGCTATTGGGAATAATATTGCAATAAACATTGGAGTACAGATATCTCTTTGAGATGCTTATTTCCCTTGGATATATGCCCAGAAGTGGGATTATTGGATGACATGATAGTTATATTTTTAATTTTTTTGAGGAAACTCCACACTATTTTTCATAGTGGCTGTACCAATTTACATTCCCAAAAACGGTATGCAAAGGTTGCATTTACTCCACACCATCACCAGCATGTGCTATTTCTTTTCTTTTTTTTTTTTTTTGATGGTATCCACACAATATCTCATTGTGTTTGTTTTAGATTTGCATTTCCAGAATGATTATTGATGTTGAGCACCTTTTCATATACCTTTTGGCCATTTGTATGTCTTCTTTGGAAAAATGTCTATTCAGGTTCTTTGCTGATATTTTTTTATTGGATTATTTGGTTTTTCACTTTGAGTTGCATGAATTCCTTATATATTTTAGATATTAACCCCTTACCAGATAGTTTGCAGATCTTTTCTCCTATTCCATAGGTTGTCTTTTCATTTTATTATTTCCTTTTCTGTGCAGAAGCTTTTTAATTTAATATAGTACCACTTGTTTATTTTTGCTTTTGTTGCTAATGCCTTTGGAGCTGGACCCAAAAAAAATAGTTCCCAAAGCTAATGTCAAGAAGATTTTCCCTGTATTTTCTTCTAGGAGATTTACAATTTCAGGTCTCACATTTAAGTCCTTAGTATTATATTTTGAGTTGATTTTTGTGTATGGTGTTAGATAAGGGTCTAATTTCATTCTTTTGTATGTAGATATCCTTTCCTCATTGTGTATTCTCAGCACCTTTGTCAAAGACAGTTAATCATATACACTTGGAATTTTTTTCTGGGCTCTCTATTCTGTTCTGTTGTTCTATCTACCTGTTTTCATACCAATACCATACTAGTTGGATTACTATACATTTGTAATATAGTTTAAACTAAGGTAGTGTGATGCCTCCAGCTTTGTTCTTCTTGTTCGAGATTGCTTTGGCGATTCAAGGTCTTTTGAAGTTTCATATGAATTTTAGTTTTTGTGGACAGAATGTTCAGTATATTTTATTAGGCCTGTTGGACTAAAGTGTAGTTAATGTCCAGTGTTTCCTTATTACTTTTCTGTCTGGATGGTCTATTCATTATTGTAAGTAAGATATTGAAGTCTCCTACTACTATCGCAGTGTTGTCCATTTCTCCCTTCAGATCAGTTAATATTTGCTTTATTTACATATTTAGGTGCTCCAATGTTGAGTGTGTATATATTTACAATTATTATATAGTGAACTTCTTTGTCTTTTGTGACAGATTTTGACTGAAAATCTATTTCATCTAATATGAGTGTAGCCACCCCTGCTCTCCTTTGTTTATTATTTGCATAGAACATGTTTTTTCACCCCTTCATCTTCAGCCTGTTTCCTTAAAGGTAAAGTGAGTTTCCTTTAGGCAACATATTGTTGGATCTTATTTTTTTATTCATTCAATTACTCTGTCTTTGATTGGATAATGTAATCCATTTATATTTAAAGTAATTATTGATAGGTAAAGACTTACCTGTTGTCATTTTGTTAAATGTTTTCTGGCTGCTTTGTAGTTCCTTTGTTCTTTTCTTCTTCTCTTGCTACCTTCATTTGTAATTTGATGGGGTTTTGTAATTTTTGCTTTAATTCCTTTACCTTTGCCTTTTATATATCTACCACAAATTTTCTTTGTGATTATCATGAGGCTTACATAGGAAGTCCTACAGCAGTCAATTTTAAGCTGATTTTTTTTTTTTTTTTTTTTTTTTTTTTTTTGCGGTATGTGGGCCTCTCACCATTGTAGCCTCTCCCGTTGCGGAGCACAGGCTCCGGACGTGCAGTCTCAGCAGCCATGGCTCACGGGCCCAGCCTCTCCGTGGCATGTGGGATCTTCCCGGACCGGGGCATGAACCCGCGTCCCCTGCATCGGCAGGCGGACTCCCAACCACTGCGCCACCAGGGAAGCCCTCCCACCATGTTTTATGCTATTGATGTTACTATTTACATCTCTCTACAATGTATATCTAGGGGTTGGAGAGGGCTGGAGCCAGGCCATGGAATGCTTCAGGGCACACAGCTGGGACTGATGTTGTTGGGCCTGTCACCTAAGGCACAGGGGGGTGTGGCTCCTCCCAAGTCACTTGGTGGCTAGTGCTGGTGGCAGGATGAAAATCAAATGGGGCTGTAGCCACATAAGGGATGTGGCTATTTCCTGGTGTGTAGCCAGAACCGTAGTCCACAAGCCTGTCATCTAGGTGTGGGTAAGCCTCCTCTGTCTTGGGCTCCACTGTGGTTTCACAACTCCCTACCTGGATTTCAAAGCTCCCACAAAGGCACTTTTGTTCATGGAAGGCTGCCAAATTATTGTTTGAGTTGGGGAGTATGAGCAGGGGACCTCCTGTCCTGCCATCTTGCTGATGTCCTATTTAAGAAATTTTTGAAAAGCGTGTCTAAATAAAACAAAATAGAACTTCATGTTTTAGTAATGCAAATTTTTTCTTTCAATAAAGTAAATGAAGTAGTAACAATAGAAAATTAATAGATTTATGCCCAAACCCCCTCATGCTTCTCTACATACCACCCACCTGTACACCATGCTTGGGGAAATTAGATTAAATATGTTAACAACTGGATAAATCTTCTCCAAGTAATAGAGACATAGTATTATAAGAAAATTACACTTCTTAACTTCTTCTGTCCATAATCAACAAACCTAGGGCCAAGGAAAAAGTTATGGTATTTATTTCATTGCTACTCATCTGTGTCTTTTGGACAGTGATACAAACATTCCCATGTTTTACACGTTTGTTTAACTAGATACTGAATGACATTTAAAAGCAAATAAAAAATAAATTAAGAAAAGATACTTCAAAGTTATTGTGTAATTGAACACACAAGTTGCTGTTGTAATTTCGTAGTAAAAATTATAAAATCAAACAAGTGAGGTGTGATAATCTTTATTTTACCCTTTGTGAGAAATTGAGACTCTCAACTCTGGTTGCACTAAGAAAACTTTTTAAATGTTGTCACCCCGCCAAAACAACACCAGAACAGCTCTGTCTGTAGTCTCAGACCAGAGAACATTTTCCATTTCATAACTCATTCCCCAGATGTATGATCATACCTCATATACACAGAAAATGGAACAATAAGCCCTTAAATATGCTCAGGGGCAGTTTTTCACAAGGGCAAGTTTACAGGATAGTATGTCTGCTTAAAGAATTATTCTCCTGCTTTCTCTGTTTGTTCTCAAATTATCCATTTCCCATAAAATTAAAATGCATGAAAATAGCCCTCACATGGTCAGTGTATTTGGAAATCACTTTCTCTGTGTTTGGACACTAGGTTTTCAGAAGCTTAAACTTCAAGTAGGCTTTAATATTTTTTCCTCCATAAGCAACTCTTGCTGCTAGCAAATTTGTTAGAAGGCTTTCTGTCTGTTGCTGGAATATTACAGCTAACTGTGTGTCCAAAGAAACAAAAAAAATTGCCACCCTATGACTACTTTAGTTAATGCTACAAAGTAGGTAACTTTATCCCAGTCCCACAGGGAGATTGTGGATTCATGGACAGTGCAGACATTCTGGCACTCTAGTCAACATGTTTCTGAAAAGGATGAGTATGAAAGAATCCAGATCCACACTGAGTCTTCTTAGAGCAATCTCCATCCAGACTAGCAGAAGCCATACCTGCCAAGGAAGAAATATCTTCTAGATTCATAAAAAATGTTTTCTTTAAGAAAGCTATTATAACAGTGACCAATAGAATACCAAATCCAAGAAAATGGTATCTATCTATTGAGCTATATTTTTTGGAAAATTTTGAATGTAATTAAGAATCAGCCATGTTGCACAACTCATGTAGCAAACAAAGTGAGTGCTATCCACCTTGAGTTGTGCAACATGTTGATGCTAAACTAACTTCATTTTCAGGAAGTAATTTGAAAATAACTAGCAGTTTCTTCTCAACAATTGTGCATTATAGATGGAAATGTTCTGAAATGTATATACTCTTACAAATTATGTTTGATATTATTACATTTTAAAGTCCAAATGCCACATTTCAATGAAGCTGTCTAAGCATTTAAAGTTATTAATGGGAGATATAAGTCTATGTATGCTTTTATTAATAACTCATTGAATTAGAAGAGCTGTGTACTAGGGCACACAGGTGAATATTTGTGTTTGCCTAGACCCCTTCCCTTTGGTAACAGTATCTAAAATATCTTTTGTGGATTCTTACTTCTTTCACTCCATGTGACCTTGCTCCCAGATACAAAGCTGGGCATAAGACCCAGGCTGTCCAACTAGAACATCCAGACTGCAATGATTAGTTCAGGCTGGGCATACCATCCAGATTACACAGATTACAGTAATCCCAAAATTGCAGGCAGCCTTTAAACCTGCACAACGGGAGAGACTACTTTAGAATGGAGCAGTGGTTCTCTAAATGTCGTCCTTGGACCAGCAGGATCATAATGAAATGAATACTTGTGAGATATGCAAATCCTCAGGGTCCAGCCCAGACATATTGAAATAAAAACTCTGGGTGTGAGACCCAGCAACCTACCCATACTGTTTGCATTTTTGCCAACATGACTTTATTCGCTAGGTTCTCTGTGCTTACAATGTTATTACCCTCTTGATGTATGCTTGAGTTTGATCCTTACTTCAAGGACTGAATTCAAAAGCTTTCTCCTCCATGAAGTCATTCTTGATTGTGTTTATTCATTATCTTCTTTGAATGTCATTTTCACTTTATGTGTGCCTCTTCCAAGCATTTAAAATGCCTCAACTTGTGTTATTGTTATTTGTGTGCATATCTCGTTTACCCCATTAGCTTAAAACTACTCAAGGAACAAAAATTATGGATAAGTCTGTAACTTATCCGTAACTGTAACTCCAAACATATGTGTCGATGAATGACTATACAGAGTTAAAAAGACATTAAGGTGGATGGATGAATTAGAAAACCTGAAAAGAACTTTTTTTAGGCACAAACTAATTTGAAATCCTTTTTAAAATCCCAGTCAGTGTTCCTCTCTAATGCTCTTTATAGTTTTATAATTCATAGGAATAGTTAATACATTTAGCTTCTGCTGAAATATATTTTATATGTTTAGGTTATTAAATAATAGAGTTTTAATTTGCTACCCGTTTCCCATCAATGGTGAATATATCCCTGGCCTTGGAATATATTCCAAAATGAAGCAAAAAGAACCTTGGACAAAGCTGAGGTTGACTGCAAGAATGAGCTGCTGTATCCATGAGCAAAGCACCTACCCTCTGTACCTCACTTTTCTCCTCAGTACAATTAACACATCTCTCCAAGATTTAAAATGCTGTGATTTCTATTTGTGTTATTGTATAGCTAATGAGTAAGGCAAGCAACTACATATGCTGAAATTTAGAGTACTGCAATAGTTGTATCGTTTCCCTAGAATTGGAGATTTCTGGGATTGCATTAAATACTGTAATTGAATTCATCTAATAATTGAATAAATATCTCAGAGCTGTGGTGGTTAGGATAGATCAAATTACATAGAGCAGTTAAAAAAAGATATTGAATAAGACGTCCTCTTTCCAACACCCAAAATGTTTTTTGCTCTAATTAAAATCAACAGGAATCATAGAATAAAAAGTTCTGGAAACCATTAAGAAGTATGGTTTGTGTAACAAAAATTGCACTCTGTCTGAAATTATAAAAGGTTCTAGAACACCTTCCTCTGGATGAGGCTGGACCAGTCATAATATAAATTTGATTTCATATGTGTTAATGTATATTAAGATGCAAAAAGTATTTAAAAATTAGCTTTTGTATTATAGTTACAGGTGAAAATGGGATATGAACCTTGAATGATGACCCTGGCAAATTAAAAGCCGGAGGTATAAAAACATGAGAAACCTTTACAGAAATAATATAACAATGTCAAATTCCACGAAGGAAAGGCTTAGGAAGCAGTGCTGGGTGGCTGACTGACTATTTGCCTGGAAACATATATATTGGGTTTAGGAAGGGGGGAAAAAAGAGCTCTGCTTTACTTTTTCCTTTTATCTTCATTTATTATGTATTTATAAATGTTTAGCACCAATATTGTTCCAAGCACTGAGCTAGGAACTGAAGATACTAAAATAAAAGATATGGAAAGAAATTCCAGGCCCTTAATAAAGTTAGTATGTTATGGAATGGTTACTTTTTAGAGTTTCTATAGTCTCAAGGTTTGTAAAGTTTGTGGAACTGTTAACACCAAGATTGTGGACTCCAAGTGGATGCAGTATAAACAAATTATACTGTACTTACAAAGGAATCCTAATTACTTGTGTCTATCACTCAAAGCCATGCCTATTCTCAAAAAAAAAAAAAGTAGACAAAATGTGACTCAGTTAGCTCAACTCCTCAATTCCCCACTGCCTTTAGAACACCTAGCATGAACTGTACGGTTCTTTATGATCTTGTTCCTGCCTCTTAGCTCAGCCTCCTCTTTTCACACTTCCCCAAATTGCATGCAACAGGCTAGTTACAACAAACTATTTGTAATTTCTCAAATTATTTTATTCTTTATGATTTTATATAAGCTGTTCCATTTTTTAAATGCTTTCCTCTCACAAAATTAGAAAATCCCTCCTTACCCTTAAGAAGATTCTGGTTAGGATAACAATGGAATGAAAGGGAACATCATTATTCTAATAAAGGGTAGAAACAAAAGCCTACAGCCAGCATCTTACTTAATGGTGAAATATTACAACCTTTTCTACCCTGAGATTTGCAGAGAGACACTATATGAGATAATTAGCCAATGTGATAAAACAAGAAGAAAAAAAAATCTTGTCATTATTCACAGCTAATTGTACATAGAAAATCCAAATAAACCTACAGATAACCTATTAAAATTATTAAGTGAAGCTGACAGGGTGAATCAATATGATAAGACAACTGTATTTCTCTATACTGGCCAAAAATCAGAAAATCAGATTTTGAAAAATATTTAAAATCATACTTAGGGGTTTCCCTGGTGGCGCAGTGGTTGGGAGTTCACCTGCCGATGCGGGGGACGCAGGTTCGTTCCCCGGTCCGGGAGGATCCCGCATGCCGCGGAGCGGCTGGACTCGTGGGCCGTGGCCGCTGGGCCTGTGCGTCCGGAGCCTGTGCTCCGCAACGGGAGAGGCCACAGCAGTGAGAGGCCCACGTACCACAAAAAAATAAAATAAAATAAAATAAAAAATAAATAAATAAAATCATACTTAGACAATAAAGTATCTAATTAGGATCTACTGACCAATATGCTCTCTCCCTCCATGGGAAAACAAAATCAACTTTTCTAGAAAAGTTAAAGAAGAATTAAATAAAAAGATGTACAATGTTCATGAATTAAAGGACTTGATATAAAAATGCCAGTTATTTCCACACTGTTCCATGGAATTAATGCAACCGAAATAATCACAGCAGATTTGTGTGTTTGTGTGAAAACTAACCAGTTCATTTGGTGTGTTCAGTCTGAAAATTCATCAAGCTGCACACATAAGGTTTGTGTACTTTTCTACATTTCTATTATACTTCAGTATTTTAAAATCTAAAATACATGTATTTCTGAGAAAAAAAGTATTTTATTTCATTCATAATTTTTCTCTATCAATACTTCTTTTTTTCAAACAACCAAGAACAGGGTTTCAACTTTTTACATCTTTATTGTTGCAGCTTTTAAATAGTGTAGAACATAGTCTTTTTTTCAGTCCTGCTCTGAAATCAGATTAGGTGAGATATGCTTTTTGACATTTATGAATGAGAACAGAAGGAACATATAATATAAACATGTTCTGAAATGGTCATTGACCTGTTGAAAGCTCATGAGACAGATGTTCCCATTTTATATAATATGCCTCCCATTTCTAAACCTGTTCATCCTATAAATCATCAAATTTAACAGCTAAGCATTTTGCAATCTGATCTCCTGGGAGAATTTTAGGCAAATAACTAAGATAATCCCAATTTAAATAAATTAATTAGTCAAAATTTAGCCCAGCTATCAGGTGAGGTTATCTTGTGCTTTGAGATTTAGATCATGTTGGCTCAAGTCCTTATGGCAAGTGTTATGGAATACTCAATGCTCTAGGTAAGTTTTCTGTCAATGTTCTAAGGAATCATTTTTTCACACTGATTTCCTTCTTCCTTTGGCTCAGTTTCTTTAGTGTCTTGAGTGCTGTGACTTCTTTTTTATCTGGTCTGCATTTTCCAATCTCTTTGTTAGCTATATTACATTTGCATACACATAGTATGCTCATTTTATTTTTAATGACTAACTGATCTCATGTTAAAATTTGTATTAAGCTTTAAAAAATTGTGTGAATATGTCTCTTTGTTTCTTCCAAAAAGATATTGCGGCTCAGTCTGGGTCAGTCAGATAATCAGATTCCCTAAACAATAAAGGCCATGTTACTAATGCATATTACTGTGCTTTTCATCTCTATTCAGCATTTGTAAGGAGCATTGATAATCACATGAGAAATATTCTCTAAGTATACATTGCCCTCTTCAAAATACCACATTAAGAATGTCATTTATGATTTAGAATGGAAATAACCACCATTTATGATGAGAACAAAACCCCAGTTCCTTTCACACTCAACATCTCATATAATTATCATGTTCACATAAGTAGTGCATTTATCAGAGTTAGAATTCTTTAATCTGCCTTTTAACAGTTATCTCGGGACACTTGGATTCTTAATTCAATCTCTAACATAAAATGTATTATAATGAAATATATAAATAATTTGGTTAAAATTCTTTCCAAACACCAAAGAAAAATTTACAAGAACACTCAGGTTAATGGTTGATCTCAACGTATATATTCTTTCTAAAACTAAATGTCTTTCAGGGTGGTCTCCTCCAGAAAGTAGACAAGGACATCAAAGCTGGCCCATAGTAAAGCTTAACTACCTTCCTTAAAGATGGTGTTTTCTACAAATATTTTAATTTCCTGTTCCATGATTTAAGAATAGTTAAATGAGCAAATGTGAAAAAAATATTTAAAATATGAAAATAAGAAAAAGTAAAATCAGTTAAATGGTCAAATGCTCTAGTTGATCTGTTCATATTATTATTTTTCCAAACTTGCCATGTCTGAATTTCTTACCAATTGCATTTAATATACATGTAGTTAGTAAATGAATCCTGGGGTATAGAAAATATGAGAAAACTCTGAAGCTCACAGAACAATGTGTTCTGGACCTTAAGAATAAATGTGACCATTTACTTGACCACTTTATAATCTGCCTATGCATACAATGTATTCAACAGACTACTTATTCTTGCTGGATTCATCTCAGAAGTGATCTCCTGAGAATGATGTCTTAAAGGAGATCCTTCTGATTCCTCTCACTCTTTTCTTCTCTTCCTCTTCCTCCTCCTCCTTCTCTTCCATCTTCTTCAGTTTTTCTAATCTACTCCAAGATTAGCTGGGATTAGTAATTAGCAGACTTTAACTCCGCTTTCTCAGACAAGCATCTAACAAAATACAGACCCAGAGAACACTGATCAGAATACCCCAAAAGCATTCACTCACAATTAGCTATCCATTTATCCCCAGGGTTGACCAAATTTGGATAGGTTCTCCAAGATCTGAGGTTTGGGAAACCCCATAGCAGCTACAGAGGAAGCAACATGCAGCTTCAATAGATACAAAGAGCCCATTGCTTCAGTAAACATTAACCTAGTACAGACTTCATCCAGCTCCATGTAATTGACTGGTTTTGGTCATTTATTCAGTCAAATACTGTTCGAAAGCAACAGCAGCAGCAGTAGAAAAACAGCAGCTTTATATTGTTTACACAGACACAATCTATAAGAAAATATGAGTGTGGAAATTGTGAATATAAAGGACTAGAAAATTATAGCAAAGAGTAGCAAAAAGAAAGCTGGTAGGGCTTTCTTCAAATTCAACAAAATTGGCTTTAAGGCACAATCTTTACTTAAAAGGGGCCACATGATAATGACATTTATTCCTATTTCCCAAGAGTATGTAATAATTATAAATGTATTTACACCTAATAGGAATTTAAAATATAGAAGCCAAAATTTAATAAAACTGAGAGAAGAGTTAGACAAATATATAAGAATATTGAAAATTTTTACTAAATAATCAGTAGAATACATAAACATAGATGAAGATATATAAGTTCTGAACAACATATTTTAAAATATATCCCCTGGAGTATATAGAATGCTAACCATAAAAAATACAGTATAGCAATATTTTCAGATATACATGTAAGAAATATTTGCAATATTGACCAAAAATAATAACCAGTGGTAGGCAGTAAAGTGAGTCTTAAAAAATGCCGAGGGCTTCCCTGATGGCGCAGTGGTTGAGAGTCTGCCTGCCGATGCAGGGGACGCAAGTTCGTGCCCCAGTCTGGGAAGATACCACGTGCCGCGGAGCGGCTGGGCCCGTGAGCCATGGCCGCTGAGCCTGCGCATCCGGAGCCTGTGCTCCGCAGCGGGAGAGGCCACAGCAGTGAGAGGCCCGCATACCGCAAAAAAAAAAAAAAAAAAAAAATGCCGAAAGATTGAAATAATACAGAATTTTCTCTGACCGTAATTCATTATATTTGAAGTAGTAAAGCAAAAACATGTTAGAAAATGTTAAGATTCCATATATATGTGTTAGCATACGGTATTTGTTTTTCTCTTTCTGACTTACTTCACTCTGTATGACAGACTCTAGGTCCATCCACCTCACTACAAATAACTGAATTTCATTTCTTTTTATGGCTGAGTAATATTCCATTGTATATATGTGCCACATCATCTTTATCCATTTGTCTGTTGATGGACACTTAGGTTGCTTCCATGTCCTGGCTATTGTAAACAGAGCTGCAATTAACATTTTGGTACATGACTCTTTTTGAATTATGGTTTTCAAGGGTATATGCCCAGTAGTGGGATTTCTGGGTCATATGGTAGTTCTATTTTAGTTTTTTAAGGAACCTCCATACTGTTCTCCATAGTGGCTGTATCAATTTACATTCCCACCAACAGTGCAAAAGGGTTCCCTTTTATCCACATCCTCTCCAGCATTTATTGTTTAGAGATTTTTTGTTGACGGCCATTCTGACCAGTGTGAGATGATATCTCATTGTAGTTCTGATTTGCATTTCTCTAATGATTAGTGATGTTGAGCATTCTTTCGTGTGTTTGTTGGCAATCTGTATATCTTCTTTGGAGAAATGTCTATTTAGGCCTTCTGCGCATTTCTGGATTGGGTTGTTTGTTTTTTTGATATTGAGCTGCATGAGCTGCTTGTAAATTTTGGAGATTAATCCTTTGTCAGTTGCTTCATTTGCAAATACTTTGTCCCATTCTGAGGGTTGTCTTTTCATCTTTTTTATGGTTTCCTTTGCTGTGCAAAAGCTTTGAAGTTTCCCATTTGTTTATTTTTGTTTTTATTTCCATTCCTCTAGGAGGTGGGTCAAAAAGGATCTGGCTGTGATTTATGTCATACAGTGTTCTGCCTATGTTTTCCTCTAAGAGTTTGATAGTGTCTGGCCTGACATTTAGGTCTTTAATTCATTTTGAGTTTACTTTTGTGTATGGTATACAGAGTGTTCTAATTTCATTCTTTTACATGTAGCTGTCCAGTTTTCCCAGCACTACTTATTGAAGAGGCTATCTTTTCTCCAAGATATATTCTTGCCTCCTTTATCAATGATAAGGTGACCATATGTGCATGGGTTTATCTCCGGGCTTTCTATCCTATTCCATTGATCTATATTTCTCTTTTTGTGCCAGTACCATACTGTCTTGATTACTGTAGTTTTGTAGTATAGTCTGAAGTCAGGGAGCCTGATTCCTCAGGCTCCATTTTTCTTTCTCAAGATTGCTTTGGCTATTCGGGTTCTTTTGTGTTTCCATACAAATTGTGAAAGTTTTTGTTCTAGTTCTGTGAATAATGCCAGTGGTAGTTTGATAGGGATTGCATTGAATCTGTAGATTGCTTTGGGTTCTAGAGTCATTTTCACAGTGTTGATTCTTCCAATCCAAGAACATGGTGTATTTCTCCATCGATTTGTATCATCTTTAATTTCTTTCATCAGTGTCTTATAATTTTCTGCATACAGGTCTTTTGTCTCCTTAGGTAGGTTTATTCCTAGATATTTTATTCTTTTTGTTGCAGTGGTAAATGGGAGTATTTTCTTAATTTCACTTTCAGATTTTTCATCTTTAGTGTATAGGGATGCAAGAGATTTCTGTGCACTAATTTTGTATACTGCAACTTTACCAAATTCATTGATTAGCTCTAGTAGTTTTCTGTTGGCACCTTTAGGATTCTCAGTGTATAGTATCATGTCATCTGCAAACAGTGACAGTTTTACTTCTTCTTTTCCAATTAGGATTCCTTTTATTTCTTTTTGTTCTCTGATTGCTGTGGCTAAAACTTCCAAAACTATGTTGAATTGTAGGGGTGAGAGTGGGCAACCTTATCTTGTTCCTGATCTTAGTGGAAATGGTTTCAGTTTTTCACCATTGAAGACGATGTTGGCTGTGGGTTTGTCATATATGGCCTTTATCAGGTTGAGGAAAGTTCCCTCCATGCCTACTTTCTGGAGGGTTTTTGTCATAAATTGGGGTTGAATTTTGCTGAAAGTTTTCTCTGCATCTATTGAGATGATCATATGGTTTTTCTCCTTCCAATTTGTTAATATGGTGTATCACATTGATTGATTTGCATATATTGAAGAATCCTTGCATTCCTGGGATAATCCCCCTTGACCATGGTGTATGATCCTTTTAATGTGCTGTTGGATTCTGTTTGCTTGTATTTTGTTGAGGATTTTTGCATCTATGTTCATCAGTGATATTGGCCTGTAGTTTTCTTTCTTTGTGACATCGTTGTCTGGTTTTGGTATCAGGGTGATAGTGGCCTCGTAGAATGAGTTTGGGAGTGTTCCTCCCTCTGCTATATTTTGGAAGAGTTTGAGAAGGATAGGTGTTAGCTCTTCTCTAAATGTTTGATAGAATTTGCCTGTGAAGCCATCTAGTCCTGGGCTTTTGTTTGTTGGAAGATTTTTTTTTTTTTTTTTTTTTTTTTTTTTTTTTTTTTTTTTTTGTGGTACGCGGGCCTCTCACTGTTGTGGCCTCTCCCGTTGCGGAGCACAGGCTCCGGATGCGCAGGCTCAGCAGCCATGGCTCACGGGCCCAGCCGCTCCGCGGCATATGGGATCCTCCCAGACCGGGGCACGAACCCGTATCCCCTGCATCGGCAGGCGGACTCTCAACCACTGCGCCACCAGGGAGGCCCTGGAAGATTTTTAATCACAGTTTCAATTTCAGTGCTTCTGATTCGTATGTTCATATTTTCTATTTCTTCCTGATTCAGTCTTGGCAAGTTGTGCATTTCTAAGAATTTGTCCATTTTTTCCAGGTTGTCCATTTTATTTTCATAGAGTTGCTTGTAGTAATCTCTCATGATCCTTTGTATTTCTGCAGTGTCAGTTGTTACTTCTCCTTTTTCATTTCTAATTCTATTGTTTTGAGACTTCTCCCTTTTTTTCTTGATGAGTCTGGCTAATGGTTTATCAATTTTGTTTATCTTCTCAAAGAACCAGCTTTTAGTTTTATTGATCTTTGCTATCATTTCCTACTTTTGTTTTTCATTTATTTCTGATCTGATCTTTATGTTTTCTTTCCTTCTGCTAACTTTGTGGTTTTTTTGTGCTTCTTTCTCTAATTGCTCTAGGTGTAAGGTTAGGTTTTTTTGAGATGTTTCTTGTTTCTTAAGGTAGGATTGTATTGCTATAAACTTCCCTCTTAGAAGTGCTTTTGCTGCATCCCATAGGTTTTGGGTCATCATGTTTTCATTGTCATTTGTTTCTAGGTATTTTTTGATTTCCTCTTTGATTTCTTCAGTGATCACTTCGTTATTAAGTAGTGTATTGTTTAGCCTCCATGTGTTTGTATTTTTTACAGATATTTTCCTGTAATTGATATCTAGTCTCATAGTGTTGTGGTCAGAAGAGGTACTTGATATGATTTCAATTTTCTTAAATTTACCAAGGCTTGATTTGTGACACAAGATATGATCTATCCTGGAGAATGTCCAGCACTTGAGAAGAATGTGTATTATGTTGGTTTTGGATGGAATGTCCTGTAAATATCAGTTAAGTCCATCTTGTTTAATGTATCATTTAAAGCTTGTGTTTCCTTATTCATTTTCACTTTGAATGATCTGTCCGTTGGTGAAAGTGGGGTGTTAAAGTCCTCTACTATGATTGTGTTACTGTCGATTTCCCCTTTTATGGCTCTTAGTATTTCCTGTATGTATTGAGGTGCTCCTATGTTGGGTGCATAATTATTTACAATTGTTATATCTTCTTCTTGGATTGATCCCTTGATCATTATGTAGTATCCTTCTTTGTCTCTTGTTATAGTCTTTGTTTTAAAATCTATTTTGTCTGGTATGAAAATTGGTACTCCAGCTTTCTTTTGATTTCCATTTGCATGGAATATCTTTTCCATCCCCCCACTTTCAGTCTGTATGTGTCCCTAGGTCTGAGGGGGGTCTCTTGTAGACAGCATATATACAGGTCTTGTTTTTGTATCCATTCAGCCAGTCTATATCTTTTGGTTGGAGCATTTAATCCATTTATATTTAACGTAATTATCGATATGTATGTTCCTATTACCATTTTCTTAATTGTTTTGCGTTTGATATTATAGGTCTTTTCCTTCTCTTGTGTTTCCTGCCTAGAGAAGTTCCTTTAGCATTTGTTGTAAAGCTGGTTAGGTGGTGCTGAATTCTCTTAGCTTTTGCTTGTCTGTAAAGGTTTTAATTTCTCCATCAACTCTGAATGACATCCTTGCTGGGTAGAGTAATCTTGGTTGTAAGTTTTTCCCCTCATCACTTTGAATATGTCCTGCTACTCCCTTCTGGGTTGCAGAGTTTCTGCTGAAAGATCAGCTGTTAACCTTATGGGGCTTCCCTTGTGTGTTATTTGTTGTTTTTCCCTTGCTGCTTTTAATATTTTTCCTTTGTATTTAATTTTTGATAGTTTGATTAGTGTGTGTCTTCCTGTGTTTCTCCTTGGATTTATTCTTTATGGGACTCTGTGTGCTTCCTAGACTTGATTAACTATTTCCTTTCCCATATTAGGGAAGTTTTCAACTATAATCTCTTCAAATATTTTCTCAGTCTCTTTCTGTTTCTCTTCTTCTTCTGGGACCCCTATAATTCGAATGTTTGTGCATTTAATGTTGTCCCAGATGTCTCTGAGACTGTCCTGAATTCTTTTCATTCTTTTTTCTTTATTCTGCTCTGCACTAGTTATTTCCACTATTTTATCTTCCAGGTCACTTATCAGTTCGTCTGCCTCAGTTATTCTGCTATTGATCCCTTCTAGAGAATTCTTAATTTCATTTATTGTGTTGTTAATCACTGTTTGTTTTCTCTTTAGTTCTTCTAGGTCCTTGTTAAACGTTTCTTGTATTTTTTCTCCATTCTATTTCCAAGATTTTGGATCATCTTTACTATCATTATTCTGAATTCTTTTTCAGGTAGACTGCCTATTTCCTCTTCATTTGTTAGGTCTGGTGGGGTTTTGCCTTGCTTCTTCATCTGCTGTGTGTTTCTCTGTCTTCTCCTTTTGCTTAACTTACTGTGTTCGGGGTCTCCTTTTCCCAGGCTGCAGGTTCGTAGTTCCCATTGTTTTTGGTGTCTGTCCCCACTGGTTAAGGTTAGTTTAGTGGGTTGTGTAGGCTTCCTGGTGGAGGGGACTAGTGCCTGTGTTCTGGTGGATGAGGCTGGACCTTGTCTTTCTGGTGGGCAGGTCCACGTCTGGTGGTGTGTTTTGGGGTGTCTGTGGACTTATTATGATTTTAGGCAGCCTCTCTTCTAATGGTTGGGGTTGTGTTCCTGTCTTGCTAGTTGTTTGGCATAGGGTGTCCAGCACTGTAGCTTGCTGGTCATTGAGTGGAGCTGGGTCTTGGCGTTGCGATGGAGATCTCTGGGAGGTTTTTACCATTTGATATTACATGGAGCTGGGAGGTCTCTTGTGGACCAGTGTCCTGAACTTGGCTCTCCCACCTCAGAGGCACAGCACTGACACCTGGCTGGAGCACTAAGGGCCTGTCATCCACACTGCTCAGCATAAAAGGGAGAAAAAAAAGAAAGAAAGAAAGAAGAAGGTAAAATAAAATAAAGTAAAATAAAATAGTAAAGTTATTAAAAGAAAAAATAATTATTAAAAAAATTTTTTAAATAATTAAAAAAGAAAAAAAGAAACAAAGAAAAGAGCAACCAAACCAAAAAACAAATCCACCAATCATAACAAGTGCTAAAAACTGTAATAAATAAAAAATGCCTTTTTAAATACATTTACCAGATTAGACAAAAGGCTCACACTAAGCCCCTATCTGAATTATAGAATGAACAATAAAATAAAATGAATAATTGAAAAAGGTAATAATAGAAGAGCAGAAATTAATAAAATAGAAAATAAAACAAAGATAATCAAGGGAGCAAAAGCTGTGTCTTAGAACATAATAAAATTGATAAATCTCTGGCAAGACTTCTTAAATAAATGTCTTAAAGAAGTGAAACACGTCACCAAAATCCAATGCCAGGAAACAGACATGTAAAAGATGAGAGAATGTTATGCACAACTCTCTGCCAACAAATTTGAAATGGACAAATTTCTAGAAAAATAGAACTTATAAAACTCATATCAAAGAGAAAAACCTGAATAATCCTATAAATCCTTTAGTTAATTTTTCTATTTTGTTGTCTAACTCTTCTCTTTAAATTCTTTTTTAACTGTTATGCATTTCTCAGCCATACTGATAAGCAAAATATGTCTGTGTCTATAAATAGTTTAAGTAATTTGACATTTAATAAAATAAAGATAGTAAAGGCTAAGGAAACCCATGGAAAGAATGTAAATGATACCATAATCAACAAAAGAAATGACATCATGGGATGCATGTTTCACAATATTTTTATTGCTATAAATTTATAAACTGTTAGACTTCAAATGGAAAACTTACCAGAAAATTCATTAGCCATAAAACTTTGTGTGGTGGCTCCCATGTGAGGGTACCCATCTGTTCCTGAAGCAAAGAAATCCTTAAGAATCCTTTTAAATAATAAGAAAACTTTTCAAGACAAATAGGAGTAGTAAATGAATCTCCTTGTAAAGTTCAGATCTTGTGACCTGATTTATCTAAACTCAAGTTATACATCTACATACTTTATATGAATACATAAAGATGTAGAAGACGGCTTAGGTACAGTCAGTCTTTGTTATGCGTGTGTGTGTAGTGAGTGGTATTGCTGTGTGCATTGGTACAGAAAGAAGGGGGGGAAGAGGGAGTAAACTAAAGGAAAAATAAAACTTTAAAAATAGGCAACCACGTATGACCTAAATCTTGTAAAGTAATAAATGTGCATGAATTAATTTAAAAATAGAATTTGATATACCATATATAGTTAGTGAAAAACAGAGTTGTAAAGTAATTTTTAGATTATGATTATGAATATATAAATAAACCCCCCAAATTATCTACATGTGTATATACGTTTTATAAGAGCAAGAGGAAACTTCTGAAGAAATAAACCTATTAACACTGGAGTGCTCAGAGATGGGAGATTGAAAGGGGAAATCAGATAAATGACAATTAAACTGCACACACCTATGTTTATTTTCTTTTTTTTTTTAATTTTGCATTTACTCAGTTAATACATTAAAAAATGCACATGTTAATTTAATTTTGTCCTGTTAATATTTTCCATGTTAAATGTCATATGAATGATTTTTTTAAAAAGAATAATCTTTAAAATTGGACAGAACTGAATTTGAGTCATGGCCACTCATTAGTTAGTTCTTTGGAAAGTAACTAACAACTTTGTGTCTAAGTTTCCTCATCAGTAAAATGAGCATAAGAGTAGCAACCATATTAGATTATATAGGAGTTAAAAGACATGGTATGTGAAAATCATATAAAATAGAACAGGGCACCTAGTAATCAATCACTAGTTGGTAGCAAATTTTATTCTCTCTGTATAGAGGAGAAAACCTTTGAAGGTGATTTAATCAATTGGAGTGTTGGAGGCAGCCATCACTCTAATTCTCAGACCAGTTTATAGTCAGTTTAAGAAATAAAACAAAAATATCCAATTTATTACAGATAAAACCAGGCTATATAACTTGTCATGAGAACAAAACAAGGTAAACAAAGGAGACTTCCCCTCAGACTTGGGGCAGCCCCCCACTGGAAATATTAACTCTTCATATTTAACCCACTTCTTTGGGTCATCAGTCTAAATTAAGAAAGAAGCAGTAAAGTGATCAAATCCCATTCAATGGACTTCTGCAAGCTTAACCCACCTTACTGAGAACTGTAGACCAGTTTTGGTACCCGTTAACAAAGTAGCTCCATCACCTATCCAACTCCAGTGTAGAAGTGGGGGTGAGACAGAGCCCACAGCGTGCTTAGGGAAGACCTTTCCTCAAGAAAACCAGAGTTGAGGAAAGGATGTTCTCTTCTAACACTATCCAGTAGTTTTCAAACATTGTATTAGAGTAGCTCTTTTACCAAAATTAATCTTAAGGCAAATCTCAGTACGTAAAACTACTTAGTTTTATTGAATGACTCCGGAGGAGAGACTAAAAGTTTACTCTCGGTCACAAATCTCAGTACTCAATGCTAATTAATTAATCATAGTTCCCACTTCATTTCTCTTAAAATAATGCCTATACTAAAAAAATTTTTTTTATAAAATGCAAATAACATTTTTAATTACTGAATTTATTTAATATATTTCAGTGTTCCCTTATTGTGCTTTATATATATGTGTACATAATGTATATATATATAGCAATCTTATTCTGAAAACTGCAGTGGAAGTGCATTCCATTCAAAGTTAACAGACAACACTCTGGTTATTTTTATTACATCACTTATTCCCCAGTAATATTGGCTTTCCAGGCAGAGATTTTGTCATTTATTTTGATGTAATATAACCCATAGTAGAAACTGAACTATTAGGTGCATATGGTTACAATCTTATGCATATGTGGAAAAATCATTTTTTCTTTATTTCATACAGCTAAGAATCATCCATTGACTTAATAAAAGGTTTTCAGGGAAAAAGAATACAGTTTCACTAAAGGAAAATTTATAATAGATTTTTTTAATGTTCCATTTTAAAAAAAGAAACTTTTCTTCTATTTAGTTTAATAGTTTGTAAGTACACAAAATTTATCTCTAAAAGTATTCAAACTCATGCTCAGAATTCTATGATGTATATTCTAATTTATTATGTTACCTTGGTTTCAAATTCACTCTGAGAAAAGCATTATAGGAGCAGGAATATCTTTGCAAGGCCATAAAAATAGATTGTATAAAAATAACTATTTCTAGTGGTACCTATTCTCAATTTCCACAAGTCAGTGTTTAACAAGCTATTGGAATTTGATCCAATATATATATTTTTTGGGATCACTATATTGGCTATTATGGCTTAAAAATCCCATTAAAGTTGGCCGTTGCCATTAGTGTCTGTTTTAGCCCTTGTTGTAAATAAAATCATGTATATATGTGGGATGTATATATATATGTATATACACATATGTATTTAGACATACACACATATATGTATTTTTATATATGTATACACCCAATATGTGTATATATATATATATATTATATTATATATATATATATTATATATATATATAATATATATATATATATATACAGAGAGAGAGAGAGAGAGAGACACTGTGAATGGAAACCCCTATGACCAAGAAATTTTGTTTCTTTTGATATTTGACATACACATAGGAAAAGGAAAGCACTGACAGGTGGAACTGCAGATTGATATGTGACTATGACATGGAAGGGAAAAGTGGGGCTCCAGACAGGACCTGCCATGTAGAGCTCTAAATTTTGGTCTTCATAGGTATAAGGATGACAAAGAGAATGGGGAGACAGGTGTCTTCCATTAGCATAAGCAAATGCAGTTATCTGATGATATCACTCAAGCTGTGTTTATATGATAGCATTACATTTAAAGATTCCATAGAAAATCTATAGAAGATCTTGGCTAAATAGACAAGATATTCAAAAATAGATTATTTGTATAGTTAAGGTGGTAATATCAAATTTCAGACCATTTATTAAAGACCTAAATATAAGACATGATACTGGAAAACTAGAAGGGAACATAGGCAAAACATTCTCTGACATAAATTGTAGCAATATTTTCTTAGATCAGTCTTCCAAGGCAAAAGAAATAAAAGCAAAAATAAACAAATGGGGCCTAATCAAATTTAAAAGCTTTTGCACAGCAAAGGAAACCATCAGCAAAATGAAAAAACAACCTACGGACTGGGAAAAATATTTGCAAATGATGCGACTGACAAGGGGTTAATTTCCAAAATATACAGACCACTCATATATGATTGATTTTCTTGCCTTTATTATTGTATAGTAATTGAGTTAAAAGTTATGCTTTCTTACATGAAAACATGCTCAACATTGCTAATTATTAGAGAAATGCAAATCAAAACCACAATGAGGTATCACCTCACACTGGTCAAATGGCTATCATCACAAAGCCTTCAAATAATAAATGCTAGAGAGGTGTGGAGAAAAGTGAACCCTCCTATGCTATTGGTGGAAATGTAAATTGATGCAGCAACTGTGGAAAACAGTATGGCATTTCCTTAAAGAGACTAAAAATAGAGCTACCATTTGATCCAGCAATCCTGCCCCTGGGCATAAATTTGGAAAAGACGAAAACTAATTCAAAAAGATACATGCATCCCATTGTTCATAGCAGTATTATTTATAATAGCCAAGATATGGAAGCAACCTAAGTATCCAGCAACAGATGAATGTATAAAGAACATGTGGTATACATACACCATGGAATATTACTCAGCCATAAAAAAGAATGAAATAATGCCATTTGCAACAACATGATGGACCTAGAGAATATCATACTAAGTGAAGTTAAATCAGACCGAGAAATACAAATATCGTATGATATCACTTATATGTGGAATCTAAAAAATAATACAAATAAATCTGTTTACAAAACAGAAACAGACTCAGAGACATGAAAACAAACTTATGGTTACCAAAGGGCAAAAGGGGACCGAGATAAAGTAGGAGTATAGGATTAACAGATACACAGTACTATATAGAAAATAGATAAGCAACAAGGATTTACTGTATAACACAGGGAACAATATCTTGTAATAACCTATAATGAAAATAATCTGAAAAAAATGTATGTATATATATAACTGAATCACTTTGCTGTACACCTGAAACTAACACATTTTAAATCAACTATACTTCAATTGAAAAAGAAAGAAATTAAATTCCATGCCATTTAATTTGATCTGAATGAATTATTTGGTTGGTAATGGAATTTATTATTTTTATTGCTAAAAGAAATCATTTTAGGATGAAATGATTTGTGGTGGCTGAATTTAAACTGATATGAACTGAAAAGCAGAATGGAATTTTTGTTGTTGTTGTTTAAATGTTTCTACATTATATTGTTTTATTTATTTATTTATTTATTTATTTATGGCTGAGTTGGATCTTTGTTGCTGCGCACGGAGTTTCTCTAGTTGCAGCGAGCGGGGGCTACTCTTCGTTGCGGTGCACGCTTCTCATTGCAGTGGCTTCTTTTGTTGCGGAGCACGGGCTCTAGGTGTGCAGGCTTCAGTAGTTGTGGCACACAGGCTCGTTAGTTGTTGCTCGCGGGCTCTAGAGCACAGGCTCCGTAGTTGTGGTGCATGGGCTTATTGCTCCGCGGAATGTGGAATCTTCCTGGACCAGGGCTCAAACCCATGTCCCCTGCATTGGCAGGCGGATTCTTAACCACTGCGCCACCAGGGAAGCCCTAAGTTGTTTTTAATATTATTTGAATTTCCCTAAAATAATGATATTTTAAAGTTATTGTGTGTTTAACCTTTGATAAATGATAATTTTTGTTGCATAGCTATCTCTTTGCTCATAGCCACTACTGTGTTTAACACAGAATTAAAAGGAGTAACTGTAGGCAGTAACATTTCTTTCTAGGATATACTGTCCAGCTTCATATAAAGAAATACAATGCAATAATTGACCTTCAATACACTTCCACCTGAAATTCTGAGAGCTTCCAGAAAATTCACACGACTCTCTAGATTGTTGTCAACACGGATGCATTTAAACTTAAATTTAAATGGTGTTCTGAAGAAGATAGATATATGCCTAACTCGTCTGTAGGAAGAAGAGGACTCTTCCTCTGCTCATTCTCAAGAGTTCTCTGGTTTGTGCCCTCAATGGCAGTCACCATTTTGCTGTGCTCAAGAAGAAGGAAGGAATCTTCCCATTGCACTGAGCATATGTGAATAATTTCCTTATATTCTCAGGGTGAGGGACAGGAAGAGGTTATACTCTAGACATTTCCCTGAAGTTAATTTTAATCTAATCTTTCCCAGATATGGAACTACATTTAAGGGTATATATGATAATAAAGGCATAATTTTACTCCATAAGAACAATTAAAATTCATTGCTGCTTAAATGGTTTGATGGAGATTTCCCTTGTAACTTTGCAATCGTCTGTTAGTCATTATACATATCCCTAAGAAAAGTTTAGTCACTGGAAAAATACGGAACATTTTTTCCAAGGTAACAGAGAAAACTGTTGGGAAACCACACAATACTAAGTGGGCAAAAAGTCTGTGAATGTCAATTGAAAAGAGGCAGCCAAGGTTGAATTTTAGCACACCAGGTTTATCCTATAAATCCCTGCTACAAAATTGCAAGAAGTGCCATGACTATTGCAACAGTCAAGACAAAGAGGGAAATGTGGTCAGCTTTGCCACTCATAATGCACATACAGTAAAAAGCGTTCCTCAGAAGAAGAAACTCCTCTCAGGCAGGATGCCTTAGAGAGATTTGTCATTGAGACCTTCACGAGAAACACACAACATAAGTTGGCAAACACGTGCTCATCAGCAGGCTTATTGATGGCCCAGCACACATGCCCTTGAACATCTGTTCTCTTGTCAAGAGAGAATCAGGAGAGTGTCCTTCCTGAAGCTTTATATGCATCACCTGTTACACTCAGGTTGTCCTGAGAAAACAATCTCTTTTTTGGTATTATGGGGGCTCAATCTCAGAGAAGTGGCTGAGAGAAATAGCACCAAATTCTTATTATTTTGATGATATAAACTCCAAAGCTTGGTTCTTCAATAATTAACATTTCTCCTGAAAATTGTGCTTAGTATTTTGGGGTCATATAATGCATTTTTTCCATAATGAGTCAACAAATGCTCTGTACTTCCACTGCTACCCTGTTGTGGCCATTACAACAAGAGGAAATAGAATAAAATACAGTTAAACAATCAAATAGAATAAGTGTTTTGAAGAAAATAAAGTGTAAAAAGAAAGGTAAATAATAAAGTGGTGGATGAAGAGGTAATTGAATAAATTAATAGTGTAGAATAAATGTAACAGAATAAGATTATAAAAAGTAAAAAGAATATAAATTTTCCAAATAGAAGGTTTAAAGATATAAAGCACAAAAAGTAAATAATCAAGAAATTCAAAAACTTTGGTATTAAAAAATAAAATAATATAAAAAATAAAATAATTTCTTTGTGGTAACGAATTGAAATAATTTTAAAACACTGAACTACAAAACAAGATTTGTTCTTAATAAATATAAAAAAAAAAAGGGAAGTGAAAAATGAGTCCCTGGTGACATGAATCCCTAGAATGTACTAACTCAAGATAGAGTCTCAAGGCAGAACCATAAGAAACTCTTTTACTCTTGTCACTGAGTTAGTCTCCTGAGCACCTTGTAGACCAAATGAGCCTTCAAAATTAGGCAGTTGTTCAACCAAAGAGACAGAGAACTCCTCTACTATCTGAGTCACTGGCAAGTTATAACTTGCCATTTTTCAAGGAGCTCTGGCTAACAGTGAATTGTAATTTTTACATTTGGGGAAAACAATGAAGGAAAAAAGAGAATTAGTGCTTTTCATCTTGAGGTGTTTCCTTAATACAAATTATCTTTTTTTCTCATTTGTTGATACAGTGTCTCCATAACTCTAATATGCTTGAGTTGTGAACAAAGTAACTGATTGTTTAATTGACTTTTTGTTTAGAATACATCAGGCATTAATCAAACTTTGATCTGAATCCATTTGACTCTTTGAAGGAATTTTCACCCTTTTTATTTTTTTAATTTTATGAGAAGAGGTGTGATTAGATTGAATATTGAATCTCAGATGTTAAAATTATATGAAAGACCTCAGAAATGTTAACTGATTGAGGATGTAAACAAGTAGACACTACTTTTATAATAGGTGGCAAATTTAAGAAATTCATCAATTTACACTTAAATATTAGATATAATGTTAAGAAAAATTTAGAGACATTTTATGAGTAGGAGATGTGATGGTCCCAGATATCTTTTTACTTCTTAATTCTGACACGTAATTCTGCATGAATTAAATCTACTGTGATACAGATACATAACTAAGAAATAAACTAAACTATTTGCATGTATATAAAGCTAAGGGCAAATAAATAAGTTTCTATAAAATCTGTGTCGGCATTGGAATGTGAAAACAGGCTAGGAATTTGGAGACCTTTTCCTCAGGTACTGTGTAGATAGAGTGTTTATCTTTGTGAACCACCCTACCTCTGACTAATAAGTTTACTGAATGATCTGTGTGCATGTTCTTGCCCTTGTTCAAACAAACAGGCTAGAGCTTGTGGTAACATGATGACCTTACAAGTACAAAATACACACTCCTCAGGCATATTTGAGACATTAACTGTGATAAGCAGAGAGCTCAGCCTTGTGTAATCTGTCAACAAACTAATAAATTACTTTGGTCAAGGAAGGAGGAACTACCTCCCTGTGACCATCTGCATAGGGGAATAGGTTAGTAATTAGGATTCCAACAAAACTGAAGGCTTTGGCAAGATAAGCAAAGGCTTAATACTTAAAGTTAAGATCTAATCCTTTTAGGAACTGATTAAAACACAAAACTTTTTTTTTGGCATTCTATCCATAAATATTAAGAGATTACTAAGAAATATGATCAGGCGGCTGGAATGTCCATTTGGAGCCCTACCCTGAATTCAATATAAAGTCCTATTTCTATTGACATTAAAAGGAGTTCTACTTCTCTAAAGGAACCACACTCAGGTGCTTTCTGGATTATTGAATCAAACCCAAATTTACTTAACTCTCCTGCAAAGGATCAGTTATTTAAGCACTTTAATGTATATTTTGGCTATGGAGCTGGAATCAGGAGGCCTGGATTCATATCTTTGTTCTTAAACTTAAGAGCTATTTGACTTAAGGTAACACCTCTTTCATCAATGGCACCCGACAGCCTGTAGCCAATAACCTACCACAGGAACTTGTTGGTTGAGCTGACTAAAAAGGAAGACAAACTAAGACTTGGTTGGGAGTGATATGAAACTTCCTACTAACCTGCCCACTATGAAGTGTTGGCTAACATTCACCATTTTGGCTAAAAATCAACATTGAAGTTTGGACCATGAGCTGATACAAATAGGTCATGAGAAACCCTGAGATACCATTCTTTATCATGTGATATGCCATAGTGCTGTATTCTTGGTTTACTTTTGTTCTCCTTATAGGGTTCCCTATGATTCACCAAGCTGCAGAGGCTTCTTAAGAAAAAGCAGAACTACTGGCTGTATCCCAAGGCCTACTACAATTAGTGCTGAATTCTTATATATATATATACATATATATATACATATATATATATATATAAACCTGAATGTCTTTTGGAGAATTTCTAACAACTTGGAACTCAGCCTGTTTACTAATGAGTCTTAACATAAGACTTATCAATTGTTAGTATAAAAAATGTTGCTAGTTGATGGGAAGCTTTGTACAGAATTGTTTTTTATAAACAAGGACGGCTTTAATTTTAACATTTGGAACATAGTTTTGTTCATAATCAGAAAAAAAAAGATTTATAAGAAAATAAAAATGATATCTTCTGTGAGTTATGAGATAAATATATCCAAGTCATAAAGGTATGATGAAGTGAGATTATACATACACATATCCACCTATGATTGAGCTGTTTTACAAAATGAGTCAGTCCCATTCTATTAATTTTCCTTACAGTGCAAAGGAGAAAATAGATATTCAGAAGAATGAAGGAAAGGCTTTGGATAAAAATATCTGAAGACATCCTTTATTGTTGAAAATTGAAGATCTAGGATAAAGCAGACTCCAGGAGGAATAATGTTTATCATTTAATTTAGATAAACAAAAATTCTATTTTTGTGAAAGTATTTATCTTTCCTTACAAATTGCCAAGAAGGTCAAATTCAGTTCAATGTGCCTGTCACGTTTTAAGGCCAGCCATATTTTAAACTATCTCTTTGAATGTTAAACTTTCTTCCCTGACTTTTGTATATCTTTAAGATTTGCCTTTCTTCTGGAGACCTTCTGCCAAATATATTAGAAATATGAGCCTAAATTATAAGACATCCTATATGTGCTAAGACATCTGCTTTTTTTCTGGTTTCCCCTGGAATTTGAATGATACAGTCTGTCCAGTTCTCCTTCCTGTCACCTCATTCTCATTTTTGTCCTTGACAGAGAGAACCCAATGTGACCCAGGAAGAAACCCATCAACAACCTTAGCTCACTTCCCACACTCCTGATTCTCTATTCGGTGGGTAGAGATGATGTGGCCTTACCCCAGCTTCTACTGGTTGGTCTCATAATCACTGCTGACTCTCACACTTCTCTCTAAGTCTCTGTCTGTAATGGACTAATGCGTCTTCAGATTCAGGCCCCTGCTGGACTCCAAAGTTGTTCCTGCCATTTTTTCCTCCTCTTACTCTCTATGGAGAACCAGTGGGACAGAGATTCTGCTTAGGTCCCTATCCAACCCAGCTTCCATGTCTAACACTCCAGCATTGCTGGAGGGATGGGATACTAAGCACCAGCCAGTGACAGAAATTATCTACCTTGCTCTTGTGCTAGAGCACTGCTCAAATAACTCCTAAATATTCACCACTCTTAAGGGATGTAACAGTTTGTCCTTCTCATGACCTGGAAACCCTCGTACTATTGTCGAAATCATGAGTGAATTTGGCATTTGCTTCATTTCTAAGACCACCTCTTCATTTAGCTCAATTTCTTCAGCAAACACCTTACCCCAAAATTGTAATTAGTGTATTCTGTATTTTCTGTCCTGAATTTATCATCCATGTCATTCTATCTACTCATTCTGCTTTATATTAGGCATTAGGCTATACTTCTTGTATATGATTTTGGTTTTTATTAATCTCAGTTCACAGATGAGGACACTGAAGCCCAATGGAGTTAAGTGAATTTCCTAAATTCTCAAACTAGAAGTGAGTAGAAGTTGTTGAAAGCCATATCTGTTCTACTTGAAATTCTGTTCTCTCTCAAACAGAGCATGCTATGAGACAACTCAGCATACGGTAATAAGTACTATAATTGAAGTGAGATCCAAAATGTAAGGACAGGGGCAATAACTAAATTTCTTTCTCATAAACACATTTTTGCTAAATGCCATCTAAGTGTCAAGTACTCCATTACGGCCTGAAAACATAATGCTGACCAAGATAGAAGTAGCTCATGCCTCCCTGGAGGGAGATATTTCTACTAGTCCCCCTCAAGTATCCCTCAAGTTTTGTCTTATTGCTGAAACATTCTGGAGACAAATGCACCTTCTCCCGGAGACACACTAGCCCTTTAATGGCAACTGTGCTTCTACCCGTCTTTTTCAGCAGACTCCTTTTGTATCTTTCTAAGTTTGTAGTAGAGAACAAGCCAGTAAAGCCCAGAATTTTTCACCTAAATTGCCCTTTAGCTGTCCTTTGCTCTGTTCTAAGGAAGATCTAGGGTCAAAGATGTCTACATCTTTAAAATGTTTTCTTCTCCCAAAATCCACTTATAGATAATTGATTGTTATTTCCCAAAGTATTTAAATTCAGGTAAACTCAAGCTTTGACAGAATTCCCAAATACCTCTTCAGATATTCTTATCTCTTTTTAAACCCCCAATGCTGAACATGCATAAAATTTCCAGGCCAGTTCCTCATATCTTCAAGTTTCCAAATAATAACTAAACTTAATAGTGACCCAGGTATATGATTGTGTACACATTTTTTTTATTGTTTCGTGATTCTGTTATTTTCAACCTTTTATCAATTTGTTATCCTTCACCTTGCTGGACCATGATCATTCCAGGGGCTCCGACCCAAAACTGGAATTAAATCAGTGTAGTTCCCATATATGACCTCAAGAGAACTCTTTCTCCCACTGAAAGTTTGGGATTTGGGCCCAAACTGCAGGCAATTTGCATCCCTTTTTTATTCTTCACTGTTTATTCTAACTCTCAAAAAGACAGCTCATCAAATAATAAGGGTTTATTATATGTTACAAGCTTTCATTGTAGAACATTAATTTAGTAAAATACTGCTTGGTTTATACATACCATACAATACTGCGATGAGTAATTGTTTACTTCGCCCATGAAACATCAACAACGTTGAAAAAAGCTAAGACACTTGCTTCTACATATTCTTAAAATTCATTTTCCTTTAATAGCTGAGGTCAAATTCCAAGCATTAATTTTATATTTTCCCTTCTAGAGCAGAGATTTAAATCACTGGTTGACTTTATTTGCTCTTTATCATTAGGTATTCTTCTTAACAAAGGCACCTTGCTCACAAGCACACAGATTTAATCATTTTAACGTGCAACATAAATTGATATCTAGGACATGTCAACTGGAAATCTTTAGTTATTTCCGAAATCTGCAGGTGCTATGAAACAGAGCCAACTGGAATTCGTCTTCCAAATGACACTGAGTGTGACAAAACTTTGCAAGGATTACTTCCAAAGATGTTTAAAAAATTAGAATATGGCAAAGGATACGTTTACCAAGCACAGCTGAAGTTTAAATATCATGAACTTATTTTTAACCCTAAACAACATAAAATTTTCCAAAACCATTTGTACTCATCTATATTGTTCCTGATAATTATCTTGGCAGGAAGAAAATTCGGAAAGAAAATATTTGAAATCTGGAATTAATCAGGCAACTTACCCATCTAAATTCTGACCAACTAGATAAAGATTTTCAAGCAAAGTTATTCATTCTAACTGGTCAAATTCCAACCAATTCAAACTATCCAGTAAGATGTTATCTTCTTTTTAGCCTTACACAAAACATAAAGTGTAAATATTTTATCTCAATTCCAGTATTGCCTTCACATGTACCAAATGCCTAATTGAGGATAAAAGTGAATAAAACCATGTGGAATGTTCAAAACCCCAATATGCTCTGTTCTTTGCCAATCATGAAAAATTGCTACACAGTTTATAATTTACTCTCTGTCTGAAACACAAACATTTATACATAGTTTCTTTGCCAAATAGGGCATGCCTGTAAAGATTTTTTACTGGGATAACTTTATTTGGAAAAGATATGATGATAAGGAAGGGCTTCCTCTATTTTAGTACTTCCTAATCTGTTCTTGATTTTTATTCAACTATAAAAGGTTTACATAAAAGACAGGAAGAAGTTACAAAAGTTTAAAATTGTAAGTTACAGATAAATCTAAATCTGAATTTAAAATTAATGTAACTGTGGTAACAAATTTTCTTAAGAGACTTTAACTTAAAATCTTGTACGGTCAAATGTAGAATATTAAACTTATTTTATGCAGTGTAACTCCGTTTTCTTTATACAGACCTCCAAATATTTCAGCATATTTATACTAACAAATTTGAAACCACAGCTGATGAACAATCAAGTTGCAAACAGAAGACAGAAGTCACACTAGTGATTTAATTATTTTTGCTTTTTAAACTTTTTATTTAGAAATAATTTCAGCCATATAAAAAGTTGCAAATATAGTACAAAGAGTTCCTGAAAATTCTTTACCAGCTTCTCCAAATGTTAACAAATTACATGGCCATAGTATAATTATAAAAATTAAGAAATTAATATTGATATAATACAATTGACTAATCTATTCAAATTTACCAATTTCCCCACTAATTTCTTTTTATCATCCTGATATCTAATCCAGGATTGTTCATTGCATTTAGTTTACATTTCTCCTTGAGTCTGAGTCACATTTTTTGGCAAGAGCAACACAAAAACTAGTTGCACCCTTCTCAGTACATGATATCATAAGAGCTACATGAGGATAGCACATCTCATTATTAGTAGTATTAACTTTGATAACGTCATTAAGGCAGCGTCTGACAAGTTTCTGCCCCATATTATTATTATTTCACTTTAATTAATAAGTATCCTTTTTCTCATAGTACTTTCCCCAACTAATTTTAGCATATACTGATGATTCTTGACTAGGACAGTTATCACAGTGTGTCCACAAAATGGTGATTTTCTATTTCTATGATTTTTTTCTCTGTTTATATATTCAAATTGTACTGTAGAGAAAGTTGTCCCTTATCTATTATGTATCCATCCATCCATCTTTTTATGTATTTATATTTATTTATATCAATGTAAACATACGGATATTCACTTTAGTTTATGGGCTATAAAGTTTATGGGTTTGTTTGGGTTTATCCTATTTGGAATTACCTCAGCTTTTAAAATATGTGCATTTATGTCTCTTGGAAACTTTGGAAACTTTTCTACCATTGTTGCTTTAAATAGTAGAACCCCAAGAAGAAAGAACAGATCCCAAAGTTTTCCAAAAAGGAGAAAAGCAAAAAGTTAGCATAGAAAAGGTTAGACTGAGCATGGTGTTAGACGTCTCAATAACAGTACTAGGCAGCAAGCAATAATGAAGCAACATGGTCAACATTCTGAGAAAAAATGATCTCCAATCTCAGCTGCAGTACTCCATCAGGCTATTAATCAATTATAAGTATAGATCAAGTTCAGACATGTCATCCTAACAAAAATCGTCTCCCTTGTACTCTTTTAAAGAAAGCCAATAGAAGATATGCTCCCGAGAGAAGCGTACCAAGAAATTCATGGCCTTCAGGAAAAAGGAGATACAATATGAGAGAGATAATGACTTATGGTAAGGAAAGCTTCAAGGTGAGAGCTGTGAGTCACTTCTCAGAGAGAGACCAGTTTCGATCAGAATAGCAGACTAGAGAACTCAGCAAAGATCTCGCAAGGAAAAATATGGACTAAATAACAGCGTGATATAAACCTAAATTTTACATCTGTGATGAAGTTTGTTGAAACGTTAGTGACAGGTATAGGGAAAATCAAGCAGAAAAAAAAAGAGAGAAGAAAATTATTGACTCCAGAGAAAATAAAAATTTGGGCACAAGTCGGGAAAACATATTACCAGACTCAATTTTAAATAAGATAACCATAGTTCTTAAATTATAACAAATAAATACTGATTGAACTAAAATTGTTACATAAAAATATTGAGAGAGTTGGTATTGGATTATGTGCTGGGGGAGAAATAAGGTAAAAATGAGCTAAGTATATAGCTATCATAATAGGAATTCAATAGTATGTAAAGTGAACACTCAAAATATAGCAGTTTTAATATATCGTTTAGATGTACAGAGGTAAATTCTAAAAGAAATAACTGAAATAACATAATTGCCTTCAGAGTAGCTGAAATCAAGATATGAAGGGGCAAGACAAGGGACTGATTTTGTTCATTCTAATATTTATTGAATTAAGTCAATATTAAAACTGGGCAATATTAGGTAAAAATTAAATTTCAATTTTGAAATAATGTACAAAAGAAAATACACATACTTCCATAGGAAAATGGGAAGAGACTATAAAGAAAATTAAAAACTAAAAGAACAAATGGCAAATATGCATTTGAAAAAGTATATACTTTATTAACGATTGTCAGATACTTTTAAAACAACAAAAATAGTTTTGATTATTGACCTGATATGAATTTATTTCTTCAGTTTTTCCAATTGTTCACCCTTATTTCTGTTACTAATCTAATTTTTGCATTTAGGGGGTTGCCATCTTCACCAAACCGATGGTCTGATGACCATGATATTTCTCAGAAGTCTGAATTGCCATTATAGAGTTCTGACATTCTAGGCTTACTCATGCCCCTTGGAGTCAACCTAAAATGCAGGTTTACATCCCACTGTGCAAGCTGTAGAGAGAGGAGATGAGATGAAGTATATGAAGGTGTACCTGCACGTCTGTACGACTCTAAATGCATAATTGTGGTTTTAGCAGATGCTGAATGGGACGGAGAGAGGACTTATTACCAGGGAAGAGCTAGAGTTCTTTTCTTTCCATTGTTTTTTGAAAAAATGTGCATAGACACACATAAATTCATTTCTATATACTGTATATATAGTAATATATAGAGAACATTATATATATGTATATATGGCAGCTCCACTCTAGTTCTGCAGCTATAGAATAGGAATTTCAATTTGTTTGGCATATAACCTATAGCATAACTATTTGACCCTAACAGTGGTCCTCCTGAATAGTGGTATTCCCATTTTCCTTTCTCCCCCTGCCTTCCCTCTCCCCTCCCCTCTTTCCTCTCCTCTCCTCTCTTGCTCAGCCTTCTCTCCTTCCATTCCTGTCTTCTCCTCTTCTTTATTTCCTCCTGTTCTCTTCTTCAGTTTTTTTCCCTTTTCCTCCTTCTCTGGGTAGTTCCTTCAGATACTTTTCTCCATCCCTTTTCACACAACCTTCACTTAACCTTGCCCTTTCAGCTGAAGGAAAGGATATCGTTGACTTCCTCCTCACAAATGTTTTAGAGATTAAAAATTGTGTCAAGCATATTCCACATGACACATACTTAATTCATTCCCAGATGTATAACCTGCTGAGCAGCTTTATCTGAATAATGACTTATGTGATGACTAAACCCTTCTCCAATTAAATCTGTATTACATCGACCTCTTTTCTACATACAAAAAAGAAAAAGCCATCATTTTACCTACTGATAAAAAATAAGGTTGGGGAATGCTGATAGAACCACGCTACAGATTGTCTGACTAAGGCTGTCACATCCATTAGTCCAGATGTGGCAGTAGGTGGGAATAAAGGGAATCTGTGACCAGAGTAAGAATACAGACTACCAAAAAGCTAGCTTGAGAAGAGCAGGGAGAAAGTTATACCAAAAGGAAAGCTATCTGGGATGTAACAAACTCAGGAAAATAGAGATCAAAAAGGTACAGATAAAATTTAATCCCCAAGAGATGAGGAGGCACAATTTTGGAAGTGTTCTAGGCTGGAACTAGAAGAAACTCTGTCCAAGAGCCTGAGTTCTTGAACCAGAGTAGTCAGAGCAGCTTCACGTTCAAGTTTGGAAGACGGTTGAGTGGACAGTTTTACTCTAACTTTTGATGTGTGCCTGAAACCCACGGTGAAGAACCTCACCCATTTAGACATCCAGAAGTTGAGAAAAAGGCAATTTAGGCAGCCTGGGAATGAATCTGCTTGAAATCCAATACATTTGGAATGGTGTGTCTTCTAGGTCTGTGTGAAATGAGTTTCCCACTCAGAAAGCAGGGCTAACATCCTCATACAGTGTACATCAAGTGAACCACAGAGTCTATTTTGTACCCTTGATATTTGATGGAAAATAATGTCTTTCAGAATGCTGATTTGTCTATGAGTATAGTATACTCGAAAAAGAAGCCTGCTGCTTTGTCCCTTTCGTGGTGACAGTATGAATGAGAGCCATGGACCCCTAAGAACCTTTCTGTTGGACACTAGTTCTAGTGCTATTGCTTTCTAAAAATAAGCTGTAGAATTTAAAAATGCAACTTTAGAGCAAAAAATGTAACATTTTTATAAAATTCTAAAATGTCAAATCAGAAACATTGGTCAATACCTAAGAATGGGAAATCTATGGCCTGAAGGTGTATTTAAGCAGACTTTTCTGTGTGGGTAATACTATGGATGGGGGCATTTGCCTAATAATGGGCACTTGAAGGGTCCGTGCATGAGTCAGTAAGAAGTCTTAATGTGTTCTCTTAATGGACCATTTACTTTCTATTTTGAGGGTTATCAAGGCTGCATTATTTATTTAGTTATATATTGGATTTAGAAAGTAAGCTCTCAGAGCCTGTGCTGTGCATGGCGTTTATTTAGTACCTACTCTTCTAAACTCTTAAACATAATGTGTTCATGGCATGGCCCTTCCCTTCTAATAGCATGATTATATACTGTTTTTAATATACTTATTATTTTTCTATTTGATAATATAATTCTTTAATAGCCATATGGGAACCTCCACGCAGCTAGTTAAATCTGGAAAAACTCTTAAAGGGAGCAATGTGGGTGAGCTTTTTCTCCCTTGAGCCACAGGAGGTTGTAAACTTCTTTTCTTTCTGTTAAAACTCATTTCCCTTCCTGGTTCCCACTTTGTCTAACATTTTATTGTAATGTTCCTGGAATCTATTTTGTAGATTCTGTTTTTTTTTTTTTTTTTGGCTATAACTGTGCATTGCAGTTTCCATTAATATTGTTTTCTCCTAATGAATTCTATGCCTCTTAGAAAATGATTATACTTAATCATTTATAATTGTGCATCATTTTGTATATAATAGATTAATTAAAAAATAAGGATATAAAAGATCAAAACATCAAAGGCTTGGCACTCAATAATGTTTACATTTTTAGTTTTGTAAAACTGTGATTTGGGCCAGAAACTGGCCCAAAGTGAGAAGAATAGATTTTTCAGCTTTCTTCTAGAATATTATTGGGAAGCTATTCCAAAAGCCTCCATCTCCCACCCAATTCCTGCTTGTAACCATCTGAATCTTACCAACTTTATGCTTTGGTATGATTTTGTTGTTGTCTGTGTAGTGTATATCCTCTAGCTCTTTGCCCTGGCCCCTGCCTTCCTGCCATCACGCAAACAATTAGCAAATACTTTGTCCACTTTGCTAAGCTGAAAATGCTATGCAAGACAATAACAATTCAATAAATGCTTTAAAGGGGCATAGAATCTAATTAGGGAGATTAAAAGTATCTTAAATCAATTGATTAAATAAGTGATTACCACCATTTTTCTATAATAATGTCTAACTTTCAGAGCACTTATTTTATACTAACAGCTTGTACACTTTATCTCATTTAATGACTCTGAGCCTGGGAAAGTTCCTCAACCTCTCTGAGCTAAGGGTTCTCTCTTTTCAGGGATCTTATTGCTGAGTAATTCAGCCCACATCCCAGAGTAGCACAGTGAAAGGAGATATTAGTGTTGGATGCAATCACCAAGGAAGGCTATATGGGGGAGACAAAGTATATATTCTTGTTGAAACAATTCATAAATGTTTGCTATTAAATACATGAGAAAGTAATGAAACATGGCTATAAATACATGTGCGTGCATCTAGGTGTGTGTTTTAAGGACAAAGCAGTGAGAAGACTTACCTACAGAAGAGTTATTTCTGCCATATTCCAAATTGAGCTCCTCAGGGTGTGGGGCTACGTTAAAAAAATTCAGTAAAAGCCTCAGGAACACTACTTATGACCACATACTGAACAAAGGAAAAAGATGCAGTGTTTCTTCCTTCAAAGAAAATGCTCACGTGAAACCATTTGATCCAGTGACAAATTGGAAGTCAATGAAGGTGATAAAACAAGCTCCAAACACACATAACAATATGTGGGACAGGAATGTATCAGGTATATACCAGAACCAGAAGCAGCTGGACGAAGCTACATAAAATAAGTTATGGGGTCGTTCATCACAGAAGGAATGTGCTCTTGGAAACCATTAGGAAGAAGATGCTTTTGAGCAGCATTTTTAAAAGATTTTTTTTTTAAAGCTAAATGATGAGGCTTCAGTGGGCAGAGGTAGCGTTTCCTCTAATGTAGATGGTCTGTATCATCGGCCCTCATCATTGAAAATAAGAAATTAATACATTTAATTCATTTTGCTGTCCACCAATGTTCATGAAAATGTTACCTAAAGAAAATGTTGGCATCTGGTGACTTTTAACATTCACTTAGAAAAAACATTTTATGCACATTTAGTTAAGAATAGTCAAGTTAAAGAATATTTTAATTTGAGTTGCATTTCCTTGGGACCTTTCTGTGTTTGGTTTACGTTATATTGGGAGTGTTTTCTCATTTTCTGTTGCTGAGCCATTTTATTTAAGAGTTTCAGAAGTTCACAGTCATCCTCCAGACACACACCCTTTCGTGGTATAGACCCTTGTGCGGGGTTCCTCCTGTCCTTCCTGGAGCACTCTTTCCTGCTGTTTCATAAGACAGCTGTTCTCCGCTGGTGGTCTCGCTGCGGATCCCTCTGCGTTTCCTTAGAGCCAAAGGAGAAACAGGGCAACAACCTTCTTTTTTCACTTTTATTTTATTTTGAATTATTTGGTAGACTTTGAGTATCTTTAAATTATAAGTCAAGAAAAAGTTGTGATAGAAAATTCTCAAAAACAGACATTAAGAGCTTAAAATACATTCCTTCTGTCAAAAGGGCACTTTTGAGGAAGCCCACAACTGATCCAGATTAAATTCCTTATCCGACTAGGCTGTTGTTTGAAACTATTCACAACTAATAATAACCAGATAATAGTATAATACTGTAAAACGAGTCTCTGAGCCATGCATGGACTTTAGTTGGACTTGGTATCATGATAAAATACCTCAATATTTTATGACAACGCCATTATTATCATGAGTATTCTTATTATTGATTCTTCTGAGAAGTCCAAAATACTATCGATGCATTTGCTCATATAACTTATTTTTGAGAAAGATTAAAAGAAACTCTATTTTCCCCCATTTAGGGATGAATAAACTTGAACAAGAGGAGATCAAACAACTCCTTTGCTCTTTGTTATAGCCCAGATTGGAATTTCAGCGTTCCAAAGCAAGATAAGAATTACAGCTGCTCTCTCAAGTTCAAGTGTGTTTTCCTTTCTCTTTTGGAAGTCAGAGATCTCAACCTGTTCCTTTCTTATAACTATTAAATAACAATTATGATGTAGCCACGTATATAAAGGTATCACGAGAGTAAAAATCTGACCTTTATGATGGTAGGTTTTAAAAAATAAGATTACTCTTGAGTAGGTATGAAACAATGCCTCTGCTAATTTGGTTATATAAAATAAACCTAAGGCCAAAAAAAGTGTGCAGTATCGTTGAATAAATATTTTTAGGTTAAAGAAAAATGAGAGTTTTACAGTGTGCAGATTTATTAAATGTAAGGGATAAAAAGAGGAAAAACATGAATTAGGGTAACAAAAGCAAAGGGGAAAACAGGGTAGAAGCAAAAAATATAGACTTGAAATAATCACCTGTAACTTGATCTTGATGTAGAAATGCATTGTCCCACAAATTTTATGAATTAACTAATTAACTAAGTGGTCCTTCTTAACATGTCCATTCATTCAATGAATATTTATCGAAAGTATTCAGTCCCTGGCTCATGCTAAGTGCAGCGCATCCCAAAAATCATCACACAAGTAAGCTCTTGGAGTCTCTTTCAATTACTGTTGAACCTGAGTTCAAAATAAATTAGTATATTAAATCAGTGGTTCCCAACATCGAAGTCCTAAATCTGTGCTAGTCCATATATCCACATTTTAAAAATATCAAATATAAAAACAAACAAAACAAAACAAAGTCAAATGTTCATACATATTATTAATTATATAAAAGATTTATTTTCACTGAGGGTATATTCTTCCAACTTTTGATGTAAAACCAGCCTTTCTCTTATAACATAATGGTGATAATAAATGTTAGAATTTTTTTTAATTTCCTCTTCAGAAAAAAAGTTAAAATTCGGCAACTTTAAAGGAAAAAAATATTAAGAATCAGACAAATATCCAGCATAATGCAGCTTCTAGTTCAATGGTGGAAAAATAAAACCAAACAATTTCAATAGAGTGCGGTAAATTCTGTAGTAGAATTGAATATATGATACCATGTTAAGACAGAGAAGGAAAGAATGGTCTATTCTGGGATGTGAAGTGAGAATTTGAAAAGGAGATGACACTGATCTGGTTCATGAGAGATGAGTGAAATTTCTTGTTTAAAAAAAAAAAGGATGGGGCTTCCCTGGTGGCGCAGTGGTTGAGAGTCCGCCTGCTGATGCAGGGGACACGGGTTCATGCCCCGGTCTGGGAAGATCCTACATGCCGCGGAGCGGCTAGGCCCGTGAGCCATGGCCAGTGAACCTGCGCGTCCGGAGCCTGTGCTCTGCAACGGGAGAGGCCACAACAGTGAGAGGTCCACGTACCGCAAAAAAAAAAAAAAAAAAAAAAAAAAAAGGATGAATGAAGCCACAGAAGGACATGGGCACCTTCCCAAGAATGGCTAGTGGTTTGATATGGCAGGAGTAGGAAGTGGAGTAGAGGAGAAAAGAGGAGAGAAGAGTAAAGGCCAGATGAGGTCGAAACCCCTTGTAATGTACTGACGAAATCCAACTTTGTTCTGTAGCCAGTGAGGATGCTGCTATATGGGAAGAGTCTGCATGTTAGGGAGGTCTTACTGACAGACATGTGGAGGACAGATTTAAGGGAAGGAGACTCAAATTTGAGAGAACAAGTGGAAAACAGTTACAATAGTTCAGTATGAAGGAGGATGAGGGCCTGAACCAAAGCATCAGGAAGGAAAAAATAAAAAGCATCTAAGAGCTGTTTAAGGGGTAGAATACATAGGAGCATGTGATGAAGTCGATGTGAAGGTGAAACCCTGGCAAATAAAAACTAATGATCATTGTTGAAGATAATTTTTAAAAATAGGTCAATCCAGCAATGCCATGGTAGCTATAAAGAAGAAAGTTTTTTTGGACATACTGAGTTTAAGCTCTGTGGAATATCTGTAGTATGTTACTGCACTAGTATATGTCATATAGATAAAGTGGAGGGTAATAGAAAGACCTTGAGTGGCCTACAAAGACTCTAAAAGAGGTAGGAGTATTAAACATCATTCTGTTGCAGGCACTTCTGTTTCTTTTATATTCTAAAACACAAGCATCTATCACCTTTTGCTATCTCCTGTGTAGTAATTAATTGGTAAAATTCATCAAGCATTATGTTTATGACTACATTTTGCCTTTGAAAGGCTGATTCAAAATCAAAATCATGAAAATGTGTTTATAGTATCTGATCATGAATTATATAAGGAAATGCTTTGATATGTGCATAGAGACTTTATATATTTTATCTCCTGAGTTCACCAGAAACCCATGAAATATGAAAGGACAGCAACATCATTGATAACTAACAAATAGCCCTTGTATGCTAGCACTTGACTTACAGTGAATAATTTCATCTCATAAGTCTATCAGGTAGATGTTAACATGATGCCCATTTTACAGATGAACAAAGTATGGCACAGATAGTTTAAGAAAGCTGTCTTGGGTCGTGCAGCTTATCAGCGGCAGGTTTTGACCCAGACCCTCTACGTTCCCATCCACTTTGCACGTATAGTGACTCTACAGACACACACAAATATTTGTTCCCGTTTTAAAGATATGGAAACTCAGGTCCAAATTCTTTTTAGTTGCTTTTCTATGAATTTGAGGCAAAGCATTCAAATTCTGCATAAACTTTATGCACGGCAAATGGTATTTTTAAAAAACCCAGGTTTTAAAGTTCTTAGCACAGAGACAATAGTGATTTATCATTTCCATTGCCATTTTTAAGTGAAAAATTGACTAGCATTGATGGTAATATTTGATTTAATATTACAGCTTAATTATATTCCTTAGTATCAGTAAATTACTCTTCTTTCAACAACAAATGTGCATTCTGTTTTTTAATGTGTGTTTTCATGTATGATTGAAAGTGGGTGATTATTTTCTCCCCAAAGAGTTTAGGACAAATCATATATTCTATTGTGTGCTTCAGTCTTTCTTGGTAAAACAGTGTGATAAATGCTTTCCTCCATTAATTTTAGAAATTTAAAATTTATTAACAGTAAATTTAACTGTGATGCAACTGTTTTAATTGTTTCAAAATGTTTAAGAAACGTTTATGTTGGAAATTTAAACACTGTGCTTCCAAGAATCTGTCTTGAGGAAAGAAGTGATCAGTTGGAAGATTTGGAAATAGTACATAGGTATCCCCATGATTATTTATCTCTAAGTAGAAAAAGAATTCATCTTTCAAATTTTAATATAGTTTATAGCACAAATCCGGATGAATACAATGAGTAGTCTAATCAGCAATTGCAGACATTAATGATCAAATTTGTATAAAATATGGTTTACTTTTGGTTCTTTAAAAAGAAAAAACTAGATACTCAATATTTATAAATAACAAACTAATTGAATGTTTATTATATCAGAAACTTTTATTCTTTATCACTCATTCACAAAAATCCACCTGTATTGTGAATACCAGACTCGTAGGAAAACTTCTGTTTAATCTTGGGTGGTCTCTTTGCCCAGGTTTGATTAAATATGTCTTTTCACAACAGGTGACTTTTTAATTGTTTTCTTATGGCAACCCATTTATTCCTCAGGCTTTGTTTGGCTTGCATTAGTTTTCAGAGTTAATGACCACGTGTGAGAAATTGCTGAGTACAGGTGGCCAATGGTTATGCAGAGAATGTGGGAATTATGGAAAATGCAGGGCAAGTGATTTAACTTTACCAATTAATACAGTGGTGAATAGTTCCCTAGCCCTCAAGGTCTTTGAAACAGAAAACTTGCTAATGCAAGTATGGCATAAAGAATAAAGCCGCTTGTTCTTTGTATTTATTGGGCTTGCTTTCTTTAGTATGTCAAGTATTTTTCCCTTGCACAGCTTACGGGCTGAAATCAACTTTTTCAAAGTGTCTTCTTCTCTGTGTGAGCAGCTCTATTAGCAAACTTGGCATTTTCCTCCCTCTGACTCTTGTATCTTACTGTTCTTTGGGAAGTCTGTAGGTTAGCAATTGGAGCCCTGGGGTTGCCTTATTTCCTCTTGGCCAAGAGCTGTGGGAATTACTATAATGAGCACTGTAATAATCTCTAGCACCCCAAATCAATTCCAATTATTAGAAATCCTTAAGTTCAAAAATAGAAGTTGAATTAGGAGTAAAATAACTGAGCCCAGGCAATTCTGACTGAGGAGAACTAAAAGAAAAAATGAGATCTTTGGACTACCTAAGCTGCCAGAAACTAGCACCAAGCGCTGAAAGGGCTTTTCCACTGGGCTTAATATTTTTTCTTTCCTTTCTGACAAAAGGAACATTTGTTTGCAATTAGCTTAGTTAAGGAAATAGCATCTGAAGTCTTGTTTTCCAATTGGAATGACCCCTATGAACTGCTACGAAGACACTTGGAATATTTGTTCAGTCTTATTTAGGTATGCATGGGGGTGGTGCAATTTTCACAAATGCAAATACATTTGCCAAGTGTTCATAAGTTTCAAAATTATGCAAGTACTAAATTATAAAAAATATTAAATATTTAAAACTATTCGAAGTAAAATATACTGAACTCAACTGCAGTACAATCTTGGATCATAAAAATGCTTGATGTATGCTAAATTGATAAATACCAAAGAACATAGCAGCTTTTTACAAGTGTTGGTATAATGATTTGCCAAAAAATAAGGAGAGGGAAGTTGTAGACAATGCCTACAAATTATTGAATTTTGTTTTAAGCCATCAAGTAAATAATAAACAAGAACCATGTAATCCACAGGAAAATGTTTGTAAGTTGTACTGCATCTAGTTTCCTTTCAGCACATCTGCTAATTCCTGTAATTATTGTCTGACAAAGAAGAAGAAGAGGTTAGAATTTTATTGGCCATTTTTATAGTCAACTATTTTCAAAATGATTTCAAAATGTTGGATTTTCAGATGTGGCCATTAGATTCTTCATACTGTCATAGTCAAACTTTAAAACTTTAAACACAAATAGCATTTATACTATTTTAAAACATTTTTCTCTTACTATAGCCTTGAATTCTGACTTATTAACTTCAGTGGTTCATTTCTGTAAAATTGAACCAATTTGAGTTAATGGGGAAAAGAAAGCCTCAATACTGAAACACTTTAGGAAAGAACCAACCTCCTACCCACCTTCCACCACCTCATCCCCTCTTAATTCAGTGTTACATGAAATGTACCTGTGTTTCTGAATATCCTCATTTTAGAAACAAGGGGGGAAATAATAAATGGAGAACAGGAAGGGGTATTTCTTCTTTTCCAGTTTTCCAATTCAAAGTTTTTCTGAAGGCAAAGTTCTAACATTGTAGCATTGGGGCAGGAGTCAAGATCTCTACTTCAAGCTTGGAAACACACAGGAATGTGACCTCACAAGTTCAAAGTTAAGAAAATGTTTTCCTCCCACCTTGTTCATAATAGCTATGTTGCTTCTTTTTTTTTAATTGGAGTATAATTGCTTTATAATGTTGTGTTAGTTTCTGCTATACAATGAAGTGAGTCAGCTGTATGTATACATATATCCCCTCCCTCTTGGACCTCCCTCCCATCCCCCCCATCCCACCCATCTAGGTCATCACAGAGCATCAAGCCGAGCTTCCTGTGTTTTATAGCATGTTCCCGCTAGCTATCTATTTTACACATGGAGTGTATATATGTCAATCCTAATCTCCCAATTCGTCCCACCCGCCCCTTCCCCCACTGTGCCCACATGTCCATTCTCTACGTCTGCTTCTCTATTTCTGCCCTGGAAATATGGTACAGATGAAGCTATGCTGATTTTTAATGCCCTGAGTATTGACTGCAGTAAATTGGTAGTTAAAAAATTCTCGTTTTGAAAAACGACTGGTAGAAACTCAGGTTTTCACTGGAAATTAAGATGGAAGTGGAGTGTGAGTGGGTGGCAGGAAAGATTTAGTGGCTGAATTGAACACCTGAGACAAGCATACTCTGCCAACACTATTTTAGATCTTCCTCCCTCAATTCTACAATTTCTTTGATATTAATTAGCTTTATTAAAAGTCATCACCTCTCCCAAGTAAAGCTAGAAGACCTCCAAAACTTTTTCTTCTTTTGCAGCAATAGTCTTTCTAGCTTTCCTTTCGTATACTTCATAGAATTAAATAGGCAGTTTCCACTAAAAATTGTGGATATTTTGATGGGTATTTTATTAATTTTATAGGCCACTTTGAAGAGACTGATATCTTTAGAATACTGAATTTTTTCATTAATAATATATCTGTTCATCAATTAGGTCTTCATTATTAACGTTCAGTAAAGTTTTAATATTTTTCATAAAAGACTTGTACATCTTTGGTTAGATTTGTCCCAATGTTCTTTATGTTTTGTTACTATATTAAAGAATATTTTCTAGTTATATTTTCTTATTGTAGATGACATATAAAACCTCAGTTGATTTTCTGTGTAAATTTGTATCCAGCAATTTTACCAAACTCTCTTTATAATTCTAATAACATAGCTTTATATATTGGTATTTTGATTGTTTCTTGCTGCATAATAAACTACTCTAAAGCATAGTGGCTTAAAATAACAATTATTTTATTATATCCCATAATTTTGTGACACACCTTGGCTTGTAGGTTCTCATCCATATACTGTGTTAGTCTTTTTTGATGTCAAAATTGTGCTGAACTCAGAAAGCTCATTGGAGTGATTTTAGTTTCAGTTTCAACATGTAAAGCACTTGGAAGACATAACTCCCACTTTCACAACAACAACAAAAAAGATGAACAAACTCAAAATCAATGATTTTTCATAGGTCTATCAGAGAATGAGGTCACAAGGCAAACCACTGCCTCAAGATTTGGAGAGAGAGGTAAATATGTACAGTCAGATCTAAGATCAGCTTAGCAGAAGCGGAAGCCATTGGAGACAATTGGGCTACAGTATAATCACAGTGGATTTAAACTAACTGTGAGACTTGTTAGATGCAGTTTCTATTTTAGAAGGAATTTTTAAGGAAACCCAAAGACAACAGGGAGGAAGAAAATAGCAAAAAAGAAAGTATAAGAAACCAAAGCCTCTGACATCTAGACCAATGGCATACATGAAGCACAGCTCAGTGACTAGCAAAATTAACATAAGACCTGACAAAACCCCTAATTACCTCAATTCCCATCACACAATACTTCATGTTCAGCTTTTAACAAAAATTTACATGACACGTTAAAAGGCAAGAAAAAACACAACTTGTAGAGATAAAGCAAGCATCGTTTTTTTGTTTGTTTGTTTGTTTTGCTGTATGTGGGCCTTTCACTGTTGTGGCCTCTCCCGTTGCGGAGCACAGGCTCCAGACGCACAGGCTCAGCGGCCATGGCTTACGGGCCCAGCCACTCAGCGGCATGTGGGATCCTCCCGGACCGGGGCACGAACCCATGTCCCCTGCATCGGCAGGTGGACTCTCAACCACTGTGCCACCAGGGAAGCCCAAAGCAAGCATCCTTGAATCGGTTGAAGCACTTGTTTTTTTGAATTCTCAGATAGGAAATTTAAAATAATTATGATTAACGTATCAAGAGCTCACATGGAAAATGTATACAGCAAGTAAGAACAAATGTAAGCAGAAGGATGGAAACTCTAAGAATCAAAAATAAATGCTAGAAATAAAAAATTCTATAAGTGAAATGAAGAATTTTTTCATGGTCTCATCAGTGGACTGGACACAGATGAATAAAGAATGAGTTTGCTCAAATACAGGTCAATAGAAACTTCCCAAAATAAAATGTATATTAAAAAAAGGAGAAAAATGGAATATAATATTCAAGAACTGTGAGACAATTACAAAGGTGTAATATATGTGTACAGAAGTACCAGAAAGAGAACAGAGAAAAGTGTACAAAAGATATTTGAAGTACTAATGGATGAGAATTTTTCAAAATTAATGACAGACACCAAACCACAGATCCAGAACTCTGAGAACACAAAGCATGACAAATACCAAAAAATTTACCACTAGGCACATCATAATTCAAAGTGAAGAAAGTCCTGAAAGGACTTAGAGATAGGGGCAGGGGAGGACACTTTATTTAGAGGAGCAAGGAAAAGAAATACATCAACCTTCTCATCAAAAACCATGGCAGCAAGAATAGAATGGAGTAAAAAAAAATGTTAAAACCAAAAATCTATGAATCAAGAATTCTGCCTCCAGTGAAAGTATTCTTCAAGCTGAAAAATAAATAAAGACCTCTCAGACAACAGCTAAGAGGGTTTTCTGCCAGCAGACCTGCCTTGCAAGAAATTGTTAAGTTCTTCCAGGAGAAGGAAAATTATGTAGGTCAGAAACTTGGATCCATGTAAAGAAAGAAAGAGCATCAGAGAAGAAATAAATAAAATTAAAATAGGTGTTTTATGTTTTTTATTCTTAATTAATCTAATAGGTAACTGTTCAGAGAAATAATAACAAAAATGTATTAGGTGATTATAGCATATGTGTAAGTAAAATAAATAAAAGCAATGTGTTAAGAGAGGAGAGGGAAGAATTAGAAATACTGTTTTATAAAGTAGCTACACTACATAAGAGGGATTAGATTAGTTATAAATGTATATGAAAACATCTAGAGCAACTACTTAAAAATTTTAAAAGAAGTGTAATTGATAGACTAAAAGATAAAAGAAAATAAAACCATAAAAAGTGCTCAATTATAACCAAAGAAAGCTGATGACACCAAATGCTGGTGACGATATGGAGTAGCTGGAACTCTCATTCATGCTGGTGAGAATGCAGAATGGTACAGTCACTTGGAAGACACTTTGTCATTTTCTTAAAAAAGAAAAAGTACTGCTTTCATGCAATCCAGTGATTATGCTCCTTGGTATTTACTCAAAGGGGTTGAAAACTTACATCCACCATAAGCCTAATTTTGACAAACAAGTGAGACAAATTTGACAAACAAGCAGAAGCAATTCAATGGAGAAAGAATTGTCTTTTCAACAAATGATGCTGGAACAATTGGACATCCACATGCAAACCCTCCCTGCCAAAAAACAAAACAAACAAAAAAACTAAACACAGACTTTACACCCTTTGCAAAAATTAACTGAAAATGGACCATACAGTGAAATGTAAATTAACAAGTTGGACTTTATTAAATTTTCTTCTGTTGAAAAAGACACTATTAAGATAATAAAAAGGTAAATAACAAACTGGGGAAAATAGTTGCAAAATATATCTAATAAAAGCCATGCATCCAAAACACACAAATAATTCTTGCAATTTAACAATAAGTAAACAAGCGACCCAATTTAAATATGAGGAAAAGATCTGAACAGACACCTGACCAAAGAGGATATAATAGTGATGGCAAATAGACGTATGAAAAGATGTTCAGCATCATATGTTACTAGGGAATTGCAAATTAAAATAACAATGAGAAACCACTACACACCCATTAGAATGGCTAAAATCCAAACCACTGACAACACCTAAAATACAAAAAAATAACAATACCAAATGTTGGTGAAGATGCAGAGCAGCAGGAACTATTCTTCACTGCTAGTGGGAATTCAAACCGGTTCGGTCTTTGCAAGACACTTTGGCAGTTTTTTTCAAAGCTAAACCTAGTCTTACCAAATGTTCCAACGATTGCATCCTAGGGGCTTACCCAATCGAGTTGAAAACTTACATCCGGACACAAACCTTCACATAATGTATGTTTATAACAGCTTTATTTACAATCACCAAAAGCTAGAATCAATGAAAATGTCCTTCAATAGGTGAATGAATAAACAAACTTTGGTACATCCACACAATGGAATATTATTTAGTGATTAAAAGAAATGAGCTATTTATCCATGAAAAAATATGAAGAAAATTTAAACGCATATTGCTAAATGAATATGCCATATACTGTATTAGTCCAATGATAGGACTTTCTGGAAAAGGCACAACTATAGATGTAGGGAAAAGATCAGTGGTTGCCATGGGTTGGGGATAAGGGCATGAAGAGAAAAAAATAGGATTTTTAGGGCAGTGAAATTATTTTGTATGATATTTTAATGGTAGATACATGGCATTATGCATTTGTCAAAACCTATATAACTGTACAACATAAAGAGTGAGCCTTAATATAAACTATGAACTTTAGTTAATAATAGTTCATTAATTTTAACAAATACATCACACTAAATCACGATGTTAGTAATAAGGAAAACTATATGGGGGAGGGGTACATGTGAACTCTTCATACTATGTGCTCAATTTATCTGAATCTAAAACTGTGCTAGACATATATACAATGGAATGTTACTCAGCCATAAAAAGAAACGAAATTGAGTTATTTGTACTGAGGTGGATGGACCTAGAGTCTGTCATACAGAGTGAAGTAAGTCAGAAAGAGAAAGACAAATACCATATGCTAACACATATATATGGAATTTAAGGGAAAAAAATGTCATAATGAACCTAGGGGTAAGACGAATAAAGACACAGACCTACTAGAGAATGGACTTGAGGACATGGGGAGGGGGAAGTGTAAGCTGTGACAAAGCAAGAGAGTGGCATGGACATATATACACGACCAAATGTAAAATAGATAGCTAGTGGGAAGCAGCCGCATAGCACAGGGAGATCAGCTCGGTGCTTTGTGACCACCTAGAGGGGTGGGATAGGGAGGGTGGGAGGGAGACACAAGAGGGAGGAGATATGGGGATATGTATACATATAGCTGATACACTTTGTTATACAGCAGAAACCAACACACCATTGTAAAGCAATTATACTCCAATAAAGATGTTTTTAAAAGTTATTATTATATAAAACTGTGCTAGAAACTAAAGTCTATTAATTTCTTTTAAAAATTAATTGGGAAGTAAAACTACTTTTTCTATTACTTTTAAAAGAATATTAAGGACTAGACTGAATAATTCTTTGTTCCATATATTTTAACTGTGGCCACTTATTAACATTCTGCTTGCAGATGGGCTGGTCTGAAATGTCCAAAATGGCTTCACCCACGTGTTTGGAGCTTTGGCAGGAATGAATGAGCAGCTGGGCTTATCTGGGACTAACAATCTGAGTGTGTACACATGGCCTCCCCACCAAGCTATTCTCAGTGTAGTTCAACTTTTTACATGGTGACCAGGGCTCCCAGAGACACTGTTCCATGATACAGGAAGTGGAAGTTGATGGTTTCCTAAGTCCTGGGCCCAGAAACCGGTGCAGTGTCACTTCTGCCATTTCTTTACAATGCCTACAGAAATTCAAGGAGAGAGACATAGAATCTAGCTCTTGACAAGAAGGGTGTCAAACAATTAATAACCATCTTTAATCCACCACATTCTTTTTTTTTTTTAAAGAAGATGTTGGGGGTAGGAGTTTATTAACTTATTTATTTATTTTTGCTGTGTTGGGTCTTCGTTTCTGTGCCAGGGCTTTCTCTAGTTGTGGCAAGCGGGGACCACTCTTCATCGAGGTGCGCTGGCCTCTCACTATTGTGGCCTCTCTTGTTGGGAGCACAGGCTCCAGATGCGCAGGCTCAGTAGTTGTGGCTCAAGGGCCTAGTTGCTTCGCGGCATGTGGGATCTTCCTGGACCGGGGCACGAACCCGTGTCCCCTGCATTAGCAGGCAGATTCTCAACCACTGCGCCACCAGGGAAGCCCAATCCACCACATTCTTAATGAGGATGCTAACACTATTTCATCTTAATTATAATATTAACTAAAAATGTTGTAGATGTCTTTATGCTTTTTACTAGCTTAATGAAATTCTCTTCAATCCTTGAGTTGACAATATTTAATGAATTGATGTTGAACATTTTTAAATGCTTTTCCCTCATCTACTGAGATGATCATATGGTTTTCTTCTTTATGATATTAATGTCTATTACTTAGTAGATAGATTCAGTAAGTGTAAAAGAATCTCAAGTAAGGATGGCTTAAAGCAGACTAAAGTTTATTTCTTTCTGATTTAATAGACCAGGCATGAAAAGTACAAGTCTGGTGTAGAATCTGTTCCAGACTCCTGCCTTTTTGTGCCTACATCCTTCCATTGTTCATAAGGGTGTTGTATTGATATCACCATTTCTGTCAGCAGAAGAGGAAAAGGGGGTGAAATCAAGTATGCTCCTTTTTATTTAAGAGAACTGACTGGAAGTTATACACATTACACCATCTCACATCCCCCGGCCAGAATTTAGCCCTACGGCAGCATGTGTTTGCAGAGAAGGCTGGGAAATTAATGTGCTGTTCTGGGAAAACACTTGCCCTCATTAAAAAAAAAAAAATGTATTTCTGAGAAAGCATATTTCTAGGCAGAAATTGTATTTATATGGAAGAAGGAGAAAATAAATATTGGGACAATAAATAGTCCTGACACATGTGGTGAATTATAAGAATCAGTTTTCTAACATGAATCCAAGCTTGCATTTCTGAGATAAATGCAGTTAGCACATACTGAATCATCACTTCTTTAAGCATTGCTAATTTGCTTTGCTACTATTCGTTTTTATACTTTTTTTTCATAAGAGAGATTGGCCTAAAAGATTCCTTTCTTATTCTATCCTGATCCATTTAGTATCAGAGTTACGCCAATATCAAAAAAAAAAAAATAATTTTGGGAGTGAAACCTTTTTTAAAATTCCTCTTTTGTGTGTATGTATATATATATATATAACTCCATTCTCTTTATTGCATTAGGCTGTACTACCAACCTAAAATCACTTTAGTTACTTTTTTCTGTACATACAGATACCCCGTATGAACACAGGCTGAAGTGAGGGGTGATTGTTTTTCCTCCCCTCCAGATGCCAAGTTTAAGACAGGTTTTATTTGGTTGTTTTTTTTTTTTTTTTGGTTTTGTCTGGTTTTGTTGACACTTTCTGCTTAGCAGTTTTATTTTCCTTTTATCCGTATGATGCCAATGAAATCCTTTTCCCAGCTTTATAGAAGTTTCTTATTTTGGGCCCCTTACCCTAGGTTAGACTTTATTTCCTTATTCTCATCCCCATGCAACTATCAGAACAGAAATTCAAGGTATCCAGGTTTTTTCAGTAGGATTAAGGTAAAAGCACCTTCCTTTGTTGTTTACCTTTGCAGAATTTAAAAACCTCAGCTAAAACTGGAGTTAGGACAGGCCTGTAGGGTGAGCTCTCACACCCTGCCTCCATTACCAATTGCTCCAGACAGGAAGAGACATAGACTGTAACCTCCAACAGGAAGGTATTGCCTACTCTGTTATCCAACACTCCCACTGAGGACAGCCCAGCCAATCGGAGACTGGAACATACCCACCAATAAAAAGCCTCCATACTTTGGACTCTTAGCTTCCTCTAATGAACTCTTTGGCTATCACAGCCCCTCCCAGCTCCCCTGCTTTTCTCTATAAAAGCAACTTCCCCTTCCTTGTTATCTGGATTTGCCTTTGGTTTTCCATAGTTTGCATGTCACAAATTGCAATTCCTCTGGCTGTTCCTGAAAAAACTCACTTTTGCTGGTAAAATAACTATTTTACTATTAAAGTTGACACCTTGTTGATCTTCTTCATCTCATTTTTGTTCTCTGTGAGGGTCTTCCTGTCTTGCCACCTCAGCAAAGCGATATAAACACATTTAATCACACACACACACACACACACACACACACACACACACACACACACACACACACACACACACACACACACACACACACACACACACACACACACACACACACACACACACACACACACACACACACACACACACACACACACACACACACACTTTTCAGCTGTTCCAAGTAGCAAAGTCAGTCAGCAACTCAGTTCTACTTTCCTGCCAGGAAGAGAAGTGGCAGAGGACATCTAGGTCACCTCTCCTCCGTCGTCTTCATTCCAAGTTTCTGTTATTAAATAGAATCAGTTCTTTAACTCTCTTATCACTTATCACATGTCAGTATAATTAAAATTTGCACATTATTTTACCAAAACATACAAGTAAACAATGAAATGGTAATTAAGTGGAATTTTCCAGGTAATTGCTTCATTCATTTTTTAAGTGAATGTGTTGCCTAAAGAATATACCAATTCCATGACTCAGTTGGTCAGCAGTCTTTCACTGCTCACCTTTGGCTACAGAATGCTGCCCCTACTCCTTAACCATACCTTCAAAGAATCTCCAGAATGGCCTCAGTTGACCAGATCTATGGTTTTCTGCAAAAATTTTCTTCAATTCATACTTCTCTGCATATAGCTTGGACTACCGCTAATAGAGCAGCCCCTATTACTTCATGAAAATTCTCTTCACTTTCTCGACTTGCTGCCAGTGATACTGAGATACTACCTAGCTGAATTGGGTTTTATTCATAAATTCACCTATCAAAATCTTACATACCCTTAATAATGAATTCAGTGTTACCTCAATCACTTTTCAGATCCACTAGCATGAATAATATTGCCCTCATCTATATTACCAAAATACTTTTTCAAAAACTTTTCAAAACAAAGTAACTTCATGATTCACATTATAATGTTTACTCTAGGTGTCTGTTCGTCTCCCTAAATAATATCATTTCTGAGAACAGAGATCACGCTTCAATCACCTTGGAATCTCTACGGAGACCCAACACTTTACTCATTAATTTGTCAGTATACATTTATTGCATTCAATTACATTTACCCCTTTCTATTTCTTTTAAATCACAGCATGATAAACTTTAGATTCCTAAAGTTATCCGTGTCGAGTATCACAGATATTTTCTACTAACAATTAAACTTCAAAATAAAATGAAAAATAAAAAATAATAAAATGAAATGTAAAAATAAAGTGAAATAAAAAGCATAGAAGACACTAACAAAACAAGGGGATTTTTATGAGTGGAAGGATTTAACCTAAAAGGCAGAGTCTCTGTGGGCCTCTTGGAAATATGCAGCTGTACTGCTGGCTGCGGTCTGTAGTTCAAGAGATATTTTCGAAGCCTGTTGTTGTTATTAATTTGTGGAGAAGAGGTCTCTGTAGAGGAAAAAAATCCAAGATTTTTTGTTTCCTTTTCCATCACTCACAGTCACTGTAATGTCAACACCATTTAGGTCAAATTTCAGGCATTCGAAGTGTGCAGCTTCATCCAGCTGCAAGGACTAAAACCCTTCTCGAGCACTGCAGCCTGACCCATAAAATATGTCTAAGGGCGTTAGTAACAATTAACAGGTGTGCACCTTCCCCAGAATGCTTTCATAAGACATGAAATGCATAAAGTAGTATGTGTGAATTTTGTAAGAATTACAAATAGGCAAATAGATATGTTTTTATTAATGGATCTCAAAGAATTGAAATTATTCAACCATGTAAATTAAACCATGTATTTAAATTTATGTTACAAAAGGGCCCCTCAGCCCTCGTTGTAGTCAGTGTGCTCATTGGATAATGAGCTGTGTTACCAAGAGCCTATCCCTGAATCGCCTCTCTTCCATTCCCAGGAGTATTAAAATCCTCTTTAAGTTACTTAATGTATCTAACTTTTGGTTTCCTCATCTATAAAGTAGAGATAATAATTCAACTGATGGATGGTGTTATTGTGAGAATTCAACATAGTAACACAGGTATCAGTGTTAGCCCAAGATGAGCAATCACTAAATGTTAGCAATCATTTTTTTTTACAAATTATTTGTCACTTTTAAACCACAGACAGACTCTTATCCTTCCACCTTGTATCTTCTTGTCTTCTGTCTCCTTCTTCATCATGCTCTTTAGCATCTTTCTAGTCACTCCTCTTCTTGGCTATGAACCACACCCTTTCTCTCCAGTCTGCCAAAACCCACAAAATTACTCAGGTCAGTAACGCACTTTCAAACTGCCGAAGTCTCCCTGCTCTTTGTTCTTCTGTTATTTCCATTTACCAATCCCCACATTTCAATAACCCCCCCTAGCCCAGTTTCTCTTCCCATGTTCATAAACCGAAGCAAGTCACTAAACAATAGTGACCAAGTCAACTGACCTCAGCTGGGCTCTCATTGTATCTCAGCAATTCTTTTATTTATCACTTGTTGACTCCCCATTGCATTCCTTGCTGCAGCTGTTCCAAATATTTCCGCTCTGCTCAAGTCCCTAATCCCAGCCCTCCAACCTCCCCTCTTAGCACTTAACCTCACCTCCTACTGAGAAAATTGAAACCATCCCAATGTAAGTGTACACCATTGCCCTCCTTTTCTACTTAAAAAAAAAGCTGTGGATCTCTCCCTCGTTGCTTTTGGATTTACTTGAGGAAATGGTTTCCTTTGCAGGGAAACAGCATTATGTTCTGGTGGGCAGATTTGGGTTTGGAGTCAGACAGACCAAGTTAGATACTCTTTGTTGGCACAGTAAGATGTTGACAAATGTTTCAATTTCACAGCCTCAGTGTCATCATCTCTAAAATGGAGGTAATAATTTCTACCTCATAGGGTAGTAAAGAATAATTAGCAGACTTTTTGCAGATAGTAAACATTTAACAAACTACAGCTATTATTATTGTTTGAAAAGCCAAAACTCTTATCCTGCATTCTTGAGCCTATAGATAGGGTTGACCCTAATAATTATGGTGGTAATAATAATAATGATGATGATGATGATAAAGGTAAATAATAATCTCCACGCCTTTTCTATTAAGTTAGTTACTTAATTCTCTATTTTTTCTTAATTCTTTAACTCAATCCAGTTCATTGGTCAAGTCTTCCTTTTTCTTTAAAAGAAAAATAAATGACTGCCTTCTTTTTAAGCTAAAATCCCATTGTCCCAACTTTTGACCAGTATCCTTGAGAAAACTGTTACCCTACCTGCCTTTCCCAAATAGTTCTTAAAACCCTTTAAATATAACTTTTCACCCTATTTAACCTGTTCCTTAAAAAGCACCACTGGACATAATGCTCATCCAGCATCATTTCCTCAGTCTCCAGCCTCAAGCTTTTGTAGCTCTTGTTCTGACTCATCCACTCCCTTCTCTGATTTCTATAACTTGATACAAACCACATCCTCCTCTTCTTTCTCCATATTCTTTACTTGCTATTGATATTTCTTCTATCACCAAAATTTAGCCATTCTTTCACGTTTAGTCCTTGGCTTTCTTCGTCTATTTTCCCTGAGCAAACTCATTAATTCTCACAGTTTTAATGATTAGATCCTCACAGTGGCTGCTCATACTCAGGAAATTTTATATTCTCTGCAACAAGTTTTTTTTTTCTTACCAATATAAGAGTACCTATAAGTATTTTCAGTTTGGTATTCACCTTAATGTCTTTTCTTCCCTACTTTTTAAGCTGCATAATTCTAATTGCCTCTAAATATCTACACCTAAAAGTCCTACCTAAATTAAAATTGAGCATAAAAACATGAATTTAGTCTTATGAGAAATAGCTCTTCCTTTGAGTTCCTTATTTCTATTCAGTAATTATTTCATATTCCAAGTCACCCAAACTTGAAATAGTAGATATCAAATCAGCAACAAGTATTCATTGATCCCTACTCTGTAACAGATCTGGGTACAAGCAGTGAGCAGAAGAGAATTGGTTCCTGAATTCTTAGAGATTAAAATCTAATGAAGCACACATAGAGCAACTAATACAAGTGTTATCAATATCAAAAAAAGGAGAGTACAAGATGCAATAAAAATTTTATACACCCATGAGACTTAATTAGCCTGTAGAGCTAGTGAAGAGGTGTCACTGAAATTTACCTGAAGGAAGAGTTATGCATGGTAGGGAAGCAGAGGAAGGTGAGAAGGTATGTGTGAATGTCCTGTTATAAGAGCAAGCGTAGGGAACTGAATAACTAGTGGAGAGTGGGTTTAGAAGGAAGTAGCAGAAATTTGACCTTACAGAGCTTCTAAAAGGCAAGGGAAGTCATTTGAGACTTTTAAGTGAAGGACTAAGAAGACCCCATTTGTATTTTTTATTTTTTTTCTTTTCAGCTTTATTAAAATATAATTAACATATAACATTAAGTTTGAGGTGTACAATGTGTTGATACTATACACATATATTTGCAATATGATTACAACCATAATATTAGCTAACACCTCAATCACATCACATGATTACTATTTCTTTTTTTGTGATGAGAATATTTAAGATCTACTCTCTTAGGAATTTTCAGGTATACAATATAGTACTGTTAACTATAATCACTATGCTGTACATTAAATCCCCAGAATGTACTTGTTTTATAACCAGAAGTTTGTATCCTTTGACCAACATCTCTCCTTTTCCCCCAGCATCCAGCCCCTAGTAACCACTATTCTACTCTCTATTGCTATGAATTTGGCATTTTTGAACTCCACATGTAAGTGATTTCATATAGTATTTGTCTTTCTCTGACTTATTTCACTTAGTATAATGCCCTCAAGGTCTATTCATGTTGTCAAAAAAGGCAGAATTTCCTTCTTTCTTATGGATGAATAATAATTCATTATATATACTCACCATATCATCTTTATCCATTTATCCATTGATGGACTTTAGGTTGTTTTCTTGTCTTGGCTATTGTGAATAATGCTTCAATAAATATGGGAGTACAGATATCTCTTTAATATCTTGTTTTCATTTCCTTTGAATATATACTCAGAAGTGAGATTGATGGATCATATGGTAGTTCTATTTTTAATTTTTTTGAGGAAACTCCATACTGTTTTCCATAGTGACTGTACCAGTTTACATTGCCACCAGCACAGCCCATGGGTACACTTTTCCCCACATGCTCACCAGCACTTGTCATCTCTTGTCTTTTTGATGATAGCCAATCTAAGAGTTGTGCGATGATATCTCATTGTGGTTTTGATTTGCATTTCCTTGATAATTAGTGAGCAACTTTTCAAGTGCCTATTGGCCATTTGTATATCTTCTTTGGAAAAATATCTATTCAGTTTCTCTGCTCATTTTTCAATTGGGATTGGCTGTTGTTATTAGTGAGTTGTATGAGTTCTTTATATATTTTAACTATTAATCCCTTATTAGATATATGATTTGTAAATATTTTCTCCCATTCCATAAGTTGCCTTTTCATTTTTGTTGATTGCTTCTTTCACTGTGTAGAAGCTTTTAGTTTGATGAAGTTGCACTTCTTTATTTTTGCCTTTATTGCTTGTACTTTTGATGTCAAATCCAAAGGAAAAAAAAATTGCCAAGACCAATGTCAAGGAGATTTCCCCCTATGTCTTCTTCTCTGAGTTTTATGGCCTTAGGTCTTATGTTTAAGTCTTTAATCCATTTCGAGTTAATTTTTGTGAGTGGCATAAGATAGGGGTCCAATTTTATTTTTAATGCATGTGGTATCCAGTTTTCTTAACATTATTTATTGAAGAAACTATCCTTTCCCCGTTGAGTATTCATAACTCCCTTATTAAAAATATTAGTTGACTGTGTACACATGGGTTTATTTTTGGACTCTATTCTGTTCCATTTGTCTGTATGTCTATTTTTATGCCAGTACTACCATACTCTTTTAACTAATATGGCTTTATAGTATAATTTGAAATCAGAAAGTGTGACTTCTTTAGGTTTGTTCTTTCTCAGTATTGCTTTGGCTATTCAGGGTCCTTTATGGTTCCGTACAAATTTTACAACATTGTTTTTTCTATTTCTGTGAAAAGTGTCATTGGAATTTTGATTGATATTGCATTGAATTTATAAATTGCTTTGGGTAATGTGGACGTTTTAACATATTCTTCCAATCCATGAGCATTGAATATCTTTCCATTTTTTTGTGTCTTCTTCAATTTCCCAGCTATAATGCTTCATCTTTTTGAAAGAATAATGTATTTATATATTAATTATATGATTTAAAATTTATTTATATATGTATATTTATAAGATTTTAAAAATATATTTTTAAAAGATTATGAAAATTTGCCTTAAATTTTGAAAAATTACCTTAAATTAAGAGATCTAGACTCCTGTCTTAAATAATATCTTGTCACCATAGCAAATATTCCAGATTACTATTGTATTTTTATACATACCAAGAGATACAGATTTATGTTTCAATTAAACTGTGCCTTTTCTATAGCTAATAATAAACTGGCATATGGGAGCCTATTATCATTTAAGATTTTCATCATTAGAGTGTAGATAACAAATTGATGTTTATTAAAGGAATTGAATCCTGAGATATCATGGAATAAAAAAAACATCAAGATATCAGTACATCTTTTAAAATGACAAAATCCATGAATAGGCAGGAAAATATTAGGTAGAGCATAGAGAGAGAATAATTAGTCTTAGCTAGGAAGAGCCACAACATAGTGTTTTTCCTGGTTGAAACAACCTCGGTGCAATACTCATTTAAAACTGAGTGACATCATCAATTGCTTAAGCTTCCTGTACTCAGTTCCCTCACAAGTAAAATTAAAGAATAATAATAAAGCATAGGTTTTATGTGAGAAGCTAATGAGAAAAAATCTTAGAACTCTGACAATCACATTAGGTAAGAGTTTGATGAAGTTGGCTGATTGTTTTTCTTATAATGTGATCCTATAGGAACTGATGGGAATATATAAAAATAAGTTATAGGTGGAAGGAAGTAGAGGGAGAGCCCAAATAACGACTTCCAAAGCCTTTGTGACCTCAGCGAAGGTTATGTGTTATCTGGGAAGAAAAGGGAGGTTTGTAGGTTGTGGTGTAGAATTTTGAGGATAGAGAAGATACAAAATATCACCCTGGAGAACAGGAGAGAAAGCTGATGAGAAAAGGAAACTTTTTATTGGGAAAACCATAAATTTTAGAATTACGAGTGTGTATTTGTTTGTGTGTGTGCGTGTGTGTGTGTGTGTGTGATTATTGATTTTTTCCTACCAGCACTCAATAGCCATGGCGTAGATTCAGAGAAGGCAGGTAAAGATTTCTCCAGATCTGTTTTGCTGTTGTTAACTGGATTCAATAGAAAAGGGAGATGGGACAATGTGAAGACAGGTGCAGTGATGAACACATAAGTTGAGAGAAAAAAGGGAAAGAAGCATTTAGAAATATAACTGGATTAAAAAATGTGCAGATGAGAATAGAATTTTACTGGAAAGAAGGAGAGTAATGGGCTGGAAGAGATTTGGAGTTTATGAAGGATACTTACTACAATTCCCAATTCTGACATATATGAAAGATGACATAGTAAGCAGTCTCCAGTGTAGAAAAATAGTAATATCAGGAAAGATCCAAATTAATTTAAGGCAAATGGATGGATGAACTATTCAGAGAAGAATATAATAAAACTTCTTTATCTTCTGATGTCTGAATTGGTATAGAGCAGAACTGAGAAAATTAAGAAGTTATCAAATTCAAATCAAGCACAAATAATTGACATAATAATTTTTAGAAATTGGTCTGTGATTATTTTTAATTGGGGTAGAATAAGAAGTTATTGTAATATTATGCCTTTAAACACTAGTAAGAAAATGAGACAAAAATCAGGAAACTTCTGATCTCGATGCTTCTGTTCTTAAAGGGTTTTGAATAAGATTTTGATAAACCTACAAACAAGCACATGTTTACCTTGATAAGGTTGAAAATTATGAATTCTCTTCAAGGTGATTTCAAGTTCAAAAATTTCAAAAAAATTCAATCACAGGAAACTGATGAAGATGTATAATAGAACACAATTACTGAGTTACATATTTACAGGTAGAAAAATGCCAAAATGCTAAAAAAAAAGTCAAAAAGAATAAAATTATTACTCATTATGTCATTAAACTCTGAAGAACAATAAAATACAATTTTAGAATAATATTTAATAATATTATTCTTGTAAATCCTGCCTTGCATATGTCAAATGCTCTTTAGATATACATTGAAAAAATAAATTAATAGTTATCATTTATAAAAAAAGCACATTATACAATGATATGAAATATATGATGTTTGAAAATTTTTAAAGTGGCTAGCTCTAATTTGTACTTTATTGGAACACAATGGCTCCAGGTCTATTGTTGCAATTTGTATTAACATAAATTAGGTGTGTTCATTATACCTGGACTCACCCCAGAGTTCAAATCATTATTGGCTCTTTGTCAGGTTACTTTGGCAAAAACTAGTAGGAGCTAATTAGGGGGATTGTATTTCATAATATATCCATATTAACACTGACAGAGAGGACTGTATAGGGGCTCAATTAAGTTTGCCTATACTGTTGTTGTTGTTGTTGTTTTCTATAAAATGACATCAGTTCTTATTTCTAATGGAGTCAAAACATAGAATTGGAAATCAGATGACTTGAAATTACTTTCCTTTGTGATGAGCGTTAGTCAACTATAAAGTATCCTCTGTTAGGAAGCAGCTTTAGTGAGTGACTGTAGTGAAAAGCACATTACCTGTGTCGTCAAAGCCTAGATTTTAGTCCACTTCTGCCATTTCTTATCTGACCTTGGACAAGTCATTACCATTTCTAGATTTCAGCTTCTTTAATCTATAAAATGAAGACTCCATTAGACAGTATAAAAATGGAGAATTTTATAATTTATCTAATGATACCATGATACTAATTTTTTCTATCATAAATATAAGAAAGAGTAAATAAACAAGCAAACATCTCTTACTATTCACATACTTCTGGGGAGAGAGGGAATAAAATACATTTATCTTAATTGAGACCACACTTTGGCAGTACTCAAGTACACTGAATTCCAGAAATCCTAAGAACAAGATGCAAAGCAGTAGATGGCATATACTATGCAAACAGTATTCCCCACAATGGACTTCCTGAAGCATTGCATAGGACTGTCTCCAATTAGGGCAGGAGCTCGATGTGGTGAAATGAATTGGACAGATCAGCTACATCTGGATAGCCAGCCTTCTACTTACTACATTTGGCTTTGTGCTTAGGCAGCACCACACACTAGCTCTCATTTTCTTCCCAAGGAGAGTGAAGTCACCTATGGGTTGCACTAGTTCTGTGTTCCTTTTTGCAAGTCTACTCCCAAAACTCATAAAAAGTCCAAAATGATAGATCATGTGGTGACCTTTGCAAGAGTAAATGAATTACACTGACTGGAGGTTATACTTTGATTCACTTGATTTATGTAAACATGCTATTGAATAAAATATTTATTTCACACCCAAGCAAATATAAACTAAACTATAAAGGCATGAACACTATTATAGGAAGAAGTGATTTTAATCCTGAATTCCTGGGCTAGTAAAATACTCTTGTCTGATTTTAGTAAACCCTAAAATGGCCTTTCACTTATTAATAATAAATGCTTACCTAGGTGGGATAGGGAGGGTGGGAGGGAGATGCAAGAGGGAGGCAACACAAAGTCCAATCACATATCATCCCCGGCTCAAAATACAGATTCTCTAGGTAATAATCAATCCTTCTCTATTTCTGTCATGATCCCATATTCTATAATTTATGGACTAAGTTAAGAATATAAGCATGATAAATAAACCCTATTTACATATGGAGAGACAGGCAAAGCATACTGACTGTAGGGGAAATATTGAATATTCCTGAGTACCAATCATCTTTGAATAATTTGCTTGTGTTAAAAAAAATCATCACATTATGAGTCATCTTCCACTCTGTAGAACTAACATTTTGAACTCCAGACTTGAGGAACAGTAGCAGTAGCAAGATTATATTTCTCATGCAGAGGTGGCATCAGTGCTGGTAGTAATAATAAAGACACTGCAGGGCTTCCCTGGTGGCGCAGTGGTTGAGAGTCCGCCTGCCAATGCAGGGGACACGGGTTCGTGCCCCGGTCTGGGAGAATCCCACGTGCCGCGGAGCGGCTGGGCCCGTGAGCCATGGCCGCTGACCGTGCGCGTCTGGAGCCTGTGCTCCGCAGCGGGAGAGGCCACAACAGTGAGAGGCCCGCATACCACAAAAAAAAAAAAATAATAATAATAATAAAGACACTGCAGTTAAGTTGATCTTTTTTTTTTGGCATTTAGTTTTGAGAGAAAGCTCCAGAATGGGTTTTTAGGAGGTAACTTTTGCAGCATGGTTTTAGATATACATCTACAAGTTTGCTTTATTTTTACTCTGATCATCCTACTGATCCTGTTAAATATCGAATATTTAAGAAATTTTCCTTTTTCTTAAATTTGCCAGCACATTTCCAGGTTTTGCAGCTACAAAAATAACCAAAAGAATAATGACATTGGAAATGATTGCAGGTGGTAGACATTCAATAATCATTATCTAGGATTGGTCATTCAATATGCATAGATCTGGATACAGTAAGAATACAGCTACAGTTAAAAAAAAACAAAAACAGGATTCCAACAGTCTCTGACGGGCAGCAGCAAAAAGGTGCATTGTTAGTATCTGTGCTCTCCTGTGCCCATTATGTACAAGTCTTGATTAAGTAGCTGCTACTATTGAATAAAATGTTGATCGTGACCTAGGAGTGTAGTGATGGCTTCCTTTTTTGTAACTGACTTGTAAGCCTAAAGAATGAGACAAACAATCTAAGTCCTAATTCTTCTTTTTTATTGAAGTATAGTTGATTTACAATGCTGTGTTAATTTCTGCTGAACAACAAAGTGATTTAGTTATAGATAGATAGATAGATAGATACACAGAGAGATAGATACATTCTTTTTGAAATTCTTTTCCATTCAGGTTTATCACAGGATATTGAATATAGTTCCCTGTGCTCTACAATAGGACCTTGTTTTAATTCTTTAAGATACCATTCAATAATAGTCTTTACCAATTGCAGCAGGACTAAAGACGCAAAATGATTGGCAAAATAAAATATTAATAATATTCACAAATATAATGTCTGACCTTAGGAAACGGGGTTGGGGGTAGTGGGGAGAATAGGTAAACTGAGAATTAGAATAAAGTCATAGGATTAGGTTACTATAAAACTGATCACTTTGAACCACTAAATCCTACTGAGCTTCTCAAGCCAACAGAAGTAGCTAGTTTGTCCTTGCCTTGTTTGAAGGCCCTTTAATGACCATGGCTAAAGCATTTACCTTGTAAGGACAAGGCAATTCTGCTGTGTCCCACTTTTACCACCCTCAGTATTTCTAGACATAAAAACTAGAATCCAACTCCAACCTTTTCCTGGAGACCAGTACAATTAAAACCCTAGAAGAGATGATTTATATGCCAAAAGTCTACAGAAATGATGTTAATTCCCTGCTCTTCCTATTTTGATGAGAGTTTGGTTTTTTTAAAACCAGGAATATGTGTTTGATATTGTCAAATGCTTTTTCTCTACCAATTGAGATAATCATATGGTGTTACATTTTTTAGTATGTTAATATGGTGAATAATAGATCTTGGTAATTGAATAGTAAATGGTCCATGCATTCCTGGGATGAACTTCACTTTGTATATTTATGGATTTGATCAGTGAAATTTTGTTAGGAAGTTTTGTATCCATGTTTATAAGGGATATTAGTTTCCGTTTCTATTTCTTGCTTTGTCGTTGGTTTTGTTAGCAAAATAATGTTGGTCCCATAAAATGAGTTAGGAAATATTCTTTCCTCTACAATTTACTGGAGAAGTTTGTGTAGAATTGGTATTACATCATCCTTAATTTTTTGTTTTAAATCACCAGGAAACCCATTCAGTTCTGGAGTTTTCTTTTTTCATAATGTTTTAACTACAGAGTGAATTTCCTCAAGAGATATCAGGCTACTCAAGATATATACTTCTTCTTCGTCTCCAAAATTTTTTTCATTTCATCTTTTTGTCAAATTTCTTTGCATAAAGTTGTTTATAGGGCTTCCCTGGTGGCGCAGTGGTTGGGAGTCCGCCTGCCGATGCAGGGGACGTGCGTTCGTGCCCCGGTCTGGGAGGATCCCACATGCCGCGGAGCGGCTGGGCCCGTGAGCCATGGCCGCTGAGCCTGCGCGTCCGGAGCCTGTGCTCCGCAACAGGAGACGCCACAACAGGAGAGGCCCACGTACAGCAACAAAAAAAAAAAAAAAAAAAAAAAGTTGTTTATAATATTCCTCATTGTGCTTTTAATATTCATGGAATCTCTAGTGATGTCATTTATCTCATTTTTGATATTGGTACATTTTTTCCCTCTTTTTTTCTGGCTGCTCTAGCTAGAATTTATTTTTATTTTTAAAATTTTTAAAAAGAACTATCGGTTTTTTAATTTTTCTGTATTTTAAATTTGTTTTCTATTATATTGATTTACACTCCAATCTTTATTATTTCCTTTCTTCTGTTTACATTAGCTGTCATTTGCACTTTGTTTTCTAGACTCTAATGTGGAAGGTGTGGTCATTAATTTGAGACTATTTAAAAAAAATACATGCATTTAGTGCTTCTAATTTTAAGTACTGAATAAACAACATCCCACAATTTTTGATTTTTTAAAAATTCTATTCAGTTTCAAATAGATTTGAACCATGGCTTATTTAGAAGTGTTATATAATTTCCAAACATCTGAGATTTTCCAGAGATCTTTCTGTTAATGATTTCTAATTTCATTTTAATCAGAAACTATACTGTATTTAACTTGAATTTTTTGAAATTTATTGAGACTTGTTTTATAGTCCAGGATATAGATTATCTTATAAATTTTCCATGAGGACTTAAAAAGAATGAGTATTTTTTGTTCTTGGATAGAGTATTTTATCTTGTCAGTTAAGCTAATCTTTAATATTGTTGCTCAAGTTCAATACATGATCACTGATTTTCTATCTCCTTGTTAATTTTGAGATAAGCATGTTAAAATCTCTGACTGTAATTACAGATTTTTCTATTTCTCCTTGACATTCTATCAATTTTACTTTCATGTATTTTGAAGCTCTATTATTAGGTACATAAACATTTAGGTTTGGTACATCATCCCTTTATCACTATGAAATGAATGTCTTTAATTCCTGATATTCTTTTCTCTGAAATATACTATATCTGTTATTAATACAGCCACTCCAACTTTCCTTTGATTAACGTTAGCATGACTTATAATTTTTTGTCCTTTTACTATTAACATATGTGTGTCTTATTATTTAACACAGATTTCTTTTAGGCACATATAATTGGGTCTTGCTTTTTTATCCAATCTGGCAATATCTGTTATTTTTATCCCATTTGCATTTTTTTTTTCTTTTTTTTTCAGTTTTATTGAGAAATGATTGACATACATCACTGTATAAGTTTAAGGCATACGGCACGATGGTTTGACTTAAATATATTGTGAAATAATTACGATAGGTTCAACTAACATCTGTCTTCTCATACAGATAAAATAAAAAGAAAAAAAGGAAAAGAGAAAAAAGTCTCCTTATGATGAGAACTCTGAATTTACTCTCTTGACAATTTCCTATATATCATACAGGAGTGTTACCCATCGTCATCATGTACATTATTTCCCTAGTACTTATTTATCTTATAACTGGACGTTTGTACCTTTTGACCACCTTCCTCCAATTCCCCCTCCCCTGACCCACTGCCTTGGGTAACCACAAGTCTGATCTCTTTTTCTAGGAGTTTGGTCTTGGTTTTTGTTTTGCTTTTGCTCTTCTTCACATGTAAGTGAAGTCATACAGTGTTTGTCTTTCTCTGTCTGACTTATTTCACGGAGCATAATGCCTTCAAGTTCCATCCATCTTGTCACAAATGGTAGGATTTTCTCATTTTTGATGGCTGAATACCCATTTACATTAGCATAGTGTTTATATGGTTAGATTTAAATCTAAAAATTTCCTGTTCATTTTCTGTTTGTCCCATCTGTTCCTTGCTCCATTTTTCCTCCTCTTTTAGCCTCTCTTACCATTTTTTTACTTCCTTCTTTTAGTTTAATTTCATATTTTTCATGGGTCCATTTTATTTTATTTCTTTTATTTACTATAAATGTTGTGTTACTGTAGTCATCCTTTTAGAGTTTACAAGTCTTTTAACTTCACCATCTGACTTCATGCAACCAACCCTATGCCATTTCACATATGGTATAAGAAACTTACAGCAATTTACTTCCATTTCTTCCCTACAGGTCCTTGCACTATTGTTGTTATACATTTACCTCTACAATTTTCATAACCTCCACAATACATTGTTATTGTGTTTGTTTTAATCATTCAGTATTTTTTAAATGAACTTAAAGAAGAAGAAAATTTCTTATCTTCCTGAGGTACGTCTTTAACATTTCTTGTAATTCAGGCCTGCTGATGACAAATTCTTTAAACTTTTTTTTGCCTTTATTGTCTATTTGGCTTTATTCTTAAAGATATTTTTGCTAGGTATGTAATTCTAGACTGAGAAGTTGGGTTTTTTCCAGTTCTTTAAAGACGTTACTCAACTATTTTATTGCTAACATTGTTTCCAGCAAGAAATTATCTTTGTTCTCCTAAATGTAATGTATGTTTCCCGCTGGCTATCTATATGATTTTCTCTTTCTCACTGGTTTAGGCCAATTTAATTATAATCTACCTTGATAAAATAATATATATATATATACACACACACACGTGTGTGTGTGTGTGTGTGTCTGTGCATTTTTTCATTTTGCTTGTGCTTGGATTTCGTTGAGATTTTTGGAACTGTGGGTTTACAGTTTAATCAATTTGGTAATTTTCATATCATTATTTCTTCAAGTATCTTTTCTACTACTCCTTTTCCCCCATCTCAGCCAAACTTCATGCTTCCAACTGCAATTATAATTAGAATTTTGAAATTATCCCAAAATTTACTAATGTCTTGTTCATTTTTAAAATTATACATTTTTTTCTGTGTTTCATTTTTCATAATTTCTGTTGCTATATCTTCAAGTTCACTAATCATTTCTTCTGCAATGCCTAGTCTGCTGTTAATAATATCCAATGCATTTTTCATCTCAGCCATTGTAGTTTTCACCTCTAGAAGTTTGGCTATATTTTGATATCTTTTCTCTCACTACTTAACATACTCAACTTTTCCTCTAGCTTTTAGAACATATGGAATACAGTTGTAATAACTGTTTTAGTGTCTTTGTCTGCCAATTCCAACATCGGGATCAGTTTCAGTTGACTTATTCTCCTCATTATGAGTTGCATTTTCCTGCATGTTTTCATGCCTGATAATTTTTTACTGGACATTAGACATTGTTAATTTTACCTTGTTGGGTGCTAGACATTTTTGTAATACTATATTCCCAACCTTTGTTCTGGGACACATTTATGCTACTGAGAAATAGTTTGAGATTTTTGAGTCTTACATTTAAGATTTGATAGGTGGGTCTGGAGTAGTGCTCAGTTCATGGCTAATTATTTCCCACTACTGGGGTAAGATTCTTCTGAATACACTACCAAATGTTCAGTGAATTACGAGGGTTTCCAGTCTGAGTGGTGGAAATAGGGTTTTACTCCCAAAGCTTGGCAAGCTGAAGTTACTCTATTGTAATCCTTTTAGGTGGTTCGTTTCCAAGCCTCAGGTAGTTTTTCACATCCTTTCACTGATCAGTACTCTGATGAACACTTGTGGGATCCCTCTACCGACCGATCTCTAGAGTTCATTCTCTGTACAGCTTTATTATCTCAACACTCTGTCTTATGAGCTCGTGCTACCTTGTTCTCCCTGGACTATTAGATCTGTCTCCTCTACTCAGGGAACCTGCCAAGCTCTACCCGGGTTTCTCCTTCTTGCTCTGTGACCTGGAAACTCCCTCAAAACAGTAAACTTAGGCAATTTTAGAGCTCACCTCATTTGGGTTTTTTTTTTTTCGTTTGTTTTTTCTTTCTCAAGAGTCACTATCCTCCATTGCCTAAAGTCCAATATTTTGAAAAACATCGTTCCATTTATTTTGTCCAGTTACTTGTTTCTCTTAGGAGGCTAAATCCAGCCTTTGTTACATATTGGCCGTACTTTCTGGCCAGAAACAAAAACTTCTCTGAAACAGATATTTTAAAAACTGGCACAGTCCCCATGTTGCCTTTCCAACTCATGGAGCGAGAGCACTTTTGACCACTGAAAGTGCTTGGAATTCACCGTAGCTTTCAAAATTATAAGCTAAAAGCAGTATTATACTCCTGGGGGAACCAATAATTAATGCGATCACCAAAACTTGAAAAGATGCAAGGGTTGGGATTCCTATTACATACTCATTTAAATTGCCTACTGGCTGATACAGGTGATGATCATTCTTAATATATGCCAGTGAGCTATTAGAAGCTTGCTCAGCTGTTTACTCCAATTACAAATTAACACAGATCTCAGGGCCTATTATTCATTTATGGATCTTTCAAACACTAAAGAAATAAAATTATTCTACTATAACCTGGCAACTCAGAATAATCAGCTATCATGGCTGACTTTGCACATCATATTTTTGAATAAAAAGATAAATCCTGGAGCCTGATACTTCTGTAAAATTGTTAGTTTTCCAGTAGTTCAGACATGTAGGTTAGTTACTTTAAGGTGAAAACAAAATCACGGCATTTGAAGACTCCACCCTAGGTATACCACTTTGGATATACTGTTCAGAACAGACCCATTTACCACGTTGACTCTAAAATCTGCCAATTTTGAGTGAAGCCCAAAGGAAGATAAGGCTCTCCAGCTGGTCCAGCCTTCAGTGTTCTGTCACTTGGACCTTTTAAAGTCCAATAGCATCTTTCTTTTTTTCTTTGCATGTAGGAAAAGCTTTACTAAGTCATGGAACTGTTATAATCTTTTTAAACTGCAATGTGGAATACTCAAACACTTTCAAATGATTTAGGAAACAATTGGCATATATTTCGTAAGCAAGTTCCACTTTCAGAATTTTCTCTGCTCCCGCCCTCAGTGCTCAGCTATAGAACATTCATTCATTGATCATGTTTAGTATCTCTGTCTCACAGTCATCTGTCAAAGCTTTTGTTGCAAAAACATGTTTCTTAACAATTAAATACACAATGAGAAGATATGATTAAACATTTACCAGACTTGAAGTGTTTAAGAATAATACTCAATAATAGGATTACAAGAAGGGCAGTCTTTCAATTCATTTTGCCGTTTCATTCTTTTTCAGACGTTAGGTGCATCATCATGAGAAGCTGCCAATAGCATCTTCTATATGTATAAAAAGGAGGCACTTTAGGTTGTGTTTGTATTTTGAAAAAGAAGTCATGTAATCGAGTAATTAAAGCATAAATTTAAAAAAAACATGGCTCAAAGAAAAGGAAAGAGAAATGCAGGGGGTGGAAAAAAGCACACAAAAAACAAGGTTAGGGAGTGAATCAGGAAAATGAAAAATAGAGGAACAGTGTATTTTTCGGGATGCACGTTTCAACCTAAGTCATGCTCCAAACCCAAACTCCATCTGTCCACCTTAGTTTTCTGGAACAAACTCCCACTTATTCAGACCCACTCATCCTCCACAAACAATTCCTTTCCCCAGATATTCTTATTCCCACACTTAGAACAGCATCACATATCACTTGGAATTTGTAATGCTTTTTATTTTGCACATCACTGAAACATTTGCCTCTTAAGCAACAGGATAATCACTTCTCTCTCTGCCAAATTATGTACTTCTATTTCTCATCCTGAAGGAAATAAAATCCAGAATAGGAAACTTGACAGCACTTGCATCATCTCCAGGCAGCACATCCAAAATATGTATGTGTGGACTCTTAAGGGAAGGACAGTATAATTGGGGGTTTTTAATGGAAATTGAGAAATAAAAAGTTTGAACGTAAGATCTATTTACTTTTTAATGATACCGTACTAGAACTATTTGGGGGCTGGGGGAGGCTTACCTGTATCACAGAGGTGATTTTTGGAAAAATTGATTCTTAAAGGAATCTCAGATCTCTTTTTTAATATGTGTTAAATGCATACCTAGTAAATATACCTAACCCTTCGGGTATAAACAAACACAAAACTTTGTAATGACTTCCTCTATCGCATATTTAAAAGTTAAATTCTTAGTACTGTTTTTTTAAATTAAAATCATCACTCAATAGGCTGTAATATTGATACTGTTCTCATTTTTAACTTGAAATCGTAATGCCTTTCCACACAACATAATGAAATTTTGGTCTCACAGTCTTGTTCTTTAGTGTTAACACTTTTTAAATTACATTAATAAAAACATAAAATATAATATCTTTTTATTCATGGAATTAAAATTTCAATAAAGTCGACATACACTCCCTCTTCTGAAAAAGCAGTTAAATGAGTATTTATCAAGTAAACTATCCATTCCCTTTGTCATTAAATGTCATAGAAGGAGAACATACTTGCAGATATCTAGAATTCCTTTGTGCAGCCTGAGACCTGAAATGATTGCTATATGATTTTTTTCGAACTAAGATTTTTTTCAGCCTGCTTCTATTCATCAGTTTTTTCAAAAATATATAATTCTCATAAACTTACACTAGAGAATTGGGCAGATCTGGGTTTGAGTTCTAGCGTCTCTCTCTTTATCTTTTGATTAGAGCAAATCACATAAACCGTATTGCATATGGCAAAGGGAGTAATTTAGTGCCTACTTCCTAGATTATATAACATGCTTGGCTTTGAACCTGTCCCACAATAACCAATCAATAGGGCTTCCCTGGTGGCGCAGTGGTTGGGAGTCCGCCTGCTGATGCAGGGGACACGGGTTCGTGCCCCGGTCCGGGAAGATCCCACATACCGCGGAGCGGCTGGGCCCGTGAGCCAGGGCCGCTGAGCCTGCACATCCGGATCCTGTGCTCCGCAGTGGGAGAGGCCACAACAGTGAGAGTCCTGCGTACCGCAAAAAAAAAAAAAAGAAAAGAAAAAAGAACCAATCAATAAACAAAAATTCTTACATTGTGCCCCTCTTTTCTTTTTTTTCACCATCATTATCCTTTTCTTCTTCCTCCCTCTCTTTCTACCCCTTTGGCAATCATCATCATCATCAACGTATTCATCATTCTCTGTGTCATTCCTTATGTCTTTGGAATATTGTGAAAATAAATGACATAATGACAAATGCATCAACCTATGCTTTTTATACATAAGGCATATAAATTGAGGTCTTTAGTAATCCCGTTGGAACTATGCATGAGAAGAAGCAAGAACCATTTCAAAATGCCTGATATTTCTGAGGGATGGACGGGGACAGGTGGAAATGCAGTGGCCCCTTGGGGAGCACTGAGGGCTCTTTATCCATATTAAACACTGAATTGATAACGGGCACTGATCAGAAACCATTTTGTAAGAAACACGCTTACCTGCTTCTCTATATTTAGATATCTATACATGATTAAATTGCCCAGGAAGTTAACTACAGCTAAATAACTCTCTTTAATAAAGACCTGTTGGGGTTTTTGATCATTTGTAAGGAGGTTAAGCTAATCATGAGGAAACCATTACTTAGAAGTAATGTAGGTATAGAGAAACTAAATGATATATTGGGCTTTTACAGAATAGTTCTATTGTTAACTAACATTTCACTAATGGACTTGAGAAAAAAATTATATGCACAATCAGGAAAAGCAAAAGTAATCATTTTTATTTGGACTAATCCAGATTCTGTTTTGCTATTTTCTGGATTCTCCTGTATGGCACCTCTGACCCTTGAGGTTCTTCGAGTGTGTTATTGGCACAAAGTAAACACTCTGTAAGTGTTGATTCTTGCTGTTATTTTAACTGCTATATTTATTGTTGATACATTTAAAATTTTTCTGTGCTTGATAAAAATTAATTTTTAAATACAAAAATGCAATAAATCTCCTAGTTATTCTAACTTTAGCCCAGGTACATTCTAGAAATCCAGGAGATACAATGGCTGTAATGCAACTGACTTCTAGGAAGTACTTTCTTAGGACTGTGATGAGAATTGTTCTTTACTCTCCCGGTTTTGATGAAAATGAGATTATCTTCTACATTCGGTATTTGGTCAGTGGTTTCCCAAATTTGGCTAGGCATCAGAGTTGTTGGAGTAGTATTTTAAAACACAAATCCTGAGTCTCAACTTCAGAAATATTGATTCTGTACGTCCTGGGTAGAGCCCATATTCACTGAATTTTTAAAAACTCTGTTTAATTTTACTACATATTAGGCGGCAAGTGCCAAAAATACCAGTCGAAAAGACAATTACCTTTTACAAATAAACCCTTTCCTACACGATTGCTTCTGATGCCCCACATTCAAATGAGTCCTTATTCCAAAAATTGTCTGTTTGCCATTTGATGGTGCTTGATTATTTCACACATTTGTGTTCAGATAACAGTGGATTTAACCTGAAATCTAATATCTTAACAGGTGTCCTATTCCTACCTGCATGGCTATGGATTTAGTAGGAACTGTTTCCTTGAGAAAGGGCATAGATAGCATAGCTAATGCTTTCTCAGATGGACTGGGAAGGCTTTACATATCACAGAAATAAACACAGAAGTGGCTTAACTTCATCCCAAGAAAATGATTTTTCTCTAAGCTAGGCAAAGCTAGTCAAGTGATCTATAACATTAAGTATGATTTTAAAAAGAAAAAGATTGTTTGCAACAAGAACACAAATGTTTTTAAGTTTGATTTACCTAGAGTTATATTCTAGTAAACCACAAATACAGTACCTAAAGAAGCAAGGCATGCCTTCCCTTAGCCTTCTGCATGGAGCTTCAGTGTTCGGGAAGGGCTGGGATATCAGTCTGACAAGGTCAACGGTTTGGTCTTGACATCAGGGATCAGGCTTGGGGTTACCTACAGGGCCTCTGTCCCTGCCCGAGGACACTGCCAGTTTTCACTGGGTGGGTAGATAAGGAGACAGATGAGGCCCACAGGTAGACTTGCACTAGTGACACAGACAGACAGCAGTAAAGAACTCCTGATCACAGGTCAGTGTTGTTGAAGCCCTGAGAGAAGCTTATTTCTTTGACAACAGCCTTGGACTGAAGCAAAGAACAAAAAAACAAAAAAAAAAAACCCACATTTTTAAAATTTGAAAATAGCGTGGCTCTCCCTATTGCATTAGCTCTTTCCCTAAAACTGAGGGTTCCAGAGGACAGATTCCATCTGGCTCCAGTGAGGACACGTTTCATCAGGGGGCAATGTATTGAAGACCCCTCTGGGTAACCCTTATCCCCACACCGTGAAATCTCTGGGGTAGTTTCCGAGGCTTCTTGAGATTCACTAATCCTGTATTATCACCTAGGATAACAGTCAGAGGATTTGTTCAAACATTAGGTAGGAAGCCTCTAGCCTATGCCTTGACACAAAGATAGGCCTAGAAAAAGCATAAGGCTGCCAGTTCAATCACTCTGAAATACGATGATTCAATTGAATGTATATTGTTTAACATGATCATTGCTTCTACTCCCAACACGGGACTTTATATGTACTCTGGATGTGAGTACCTGAAGGTGGATCATAACAAGTGGTTGGTTGATGCCCCAAGGGCAGTAAACTTCCCACATCACGTTCTCCAAAACTACAAATATTTATTGTAACAGAAGCCAAAAGAAATATTTCAAAGGATCTTAATATACAAAGAAGTACTTTCACTATTCAGCCTAATCCCCATGATGGCATCTTAAGAACAACCATAGAATCCCTAGGACTAGGAAAAGCATGACTCTGGAAGTAAGAAAAGTGTACCTCCTACCTCTGTTTCTCTACCATATTTGACTATTTTTTCTCTCAGAATTTGCCTGTCTCAAGTGGATGGATTATTACTTTCTCTTGAGAGTGTATATATTCATATAATATATATATTCATATACATATATATATATACATACACACACACCTATATATACATGTGTATATATGTATAGTATCCATATATAATTAGCTATTTTTCACATCTGATATTTAAAAAGAGAAATCAAATTAATTCCTATCATTTCCAAAGCTTTACACTAATAAATAATTTCCAAATTATGGCTTCTCTCATACATGTTAACATACAGAATATCACTTTCACTTGATGGGAAATTAATATTCATTTACTGGCATGAGGCTGTGGTTGAAACAGACCTAGATGTAAAGTAGATTGTCTTTCTTTCTTTTTTTTTTTAAATGGTTTTTTTTCAAATTTTATTATTATTATTATTTTTAGATGTTGGGGTAGGAGTTTATTTATTTATTTATTTATTTATTTATTTTTGCTGTGTTGGGTCTTCGTTTCTTTGCGAGGGCTTTCTCTAGTTGCGGCGAGCGGGGGCCACTCTTCATCACGGTGCGCAGGCCTCTCACTGTCGCGGCCTCTCTTGTTGTGGAGCACAGGCTCCAGACACACAGGCTCAGTAGTTGTGGCTCACGGGCCTAGTTGCTCCGCGGCATGTGGGATCTTCCCAGACCAGGGCTCGAACCTGTGTCCCCTGCATTAACAGGCAGATTCTCAACCACTGCACCACCAGGGAAGTCCTATTTTATTATTTTTTTATACAGCAAGTTCTTATTTCATTTCATCTCCTGTGGTACTGATTTTGATTGTGGAACAGAAGGTATGAATTTATAATGTGATGTGTGATTGAATAACAGCTGTCAGAAATTGGATGCAGCAAAGATTGTAAAGAGACCTCAACTCATGAAAAATTTACCTGATTTCTGTTTCACTACAAAGACCCAAAAATCAGTCTATTTAGGTTATTGAAACAGCTGGATCAACTTTTGAGTTTTTGCCACCTTGAAAACCCTACCTCAAATAGTTGTTTGTGTAAGGGTAGACCAATGGATTTTTTTGTTCCTGAATTTGTGGATTAGAGTTGCCTTTCTCCAAAGTGATAGAATGTTATGTTAATATGTTTTATGTTGAGATATTTGTACTTCTCTGAAATATAGATCCAGATGATTAATTTCTTTTCCAGGAATGAGTATGTGTGAATGAAATGGCACATGAATTTTCAAGGGTTTTAAAAATATATATTAGATAGGACTTCTGTATTGTTAAACCTATTGCAATTAAATTTCAAAATCATCTTTTCTCCAGGGAAATAGGATCTTACTTAATGGTTTAAAACCTGTTAAAATTTGCCCAAATAAGAGATTAATTTTAAGGTGTATAATTAAATGAAAAGTCAAGACAGCCAAATTCTTCATGATTGCCTAGACAACACTTTTTTATGTTTCTGCTTCATTTCTCCTTTTTAAAAAAGGAAGATTACTATTATGAGAGAATCAGAGATATCAAAACACTACAAAGCTTGCTGAAATCAGGTAAATATTATTGCCCCCAGTTTAGGGATTTAAAGTCCCAGAGTAAGGAAATAAAGAGAATATTAAAACCCAGGTTTCCAAACTATTAAAGAACATAATAGAATCACTGGGCATCAAATGAAACAAGTATAGCAACCTTACATTTTGTTAAAACCCATTGTTACATTCCTTAACTGATTCACTACAATAACTCATTTCATAAGCAACTAAACATACGTATTACACATGGACTATCTTTTGGTTTTTGGAACAAGAACTTCCCAACAATTATTTTTATGTTGAGGATAGCATTCAGATGTGCTTTCACAGTTTAACAGAGGCTTTCCATATCAGCACTGGAATTACCAGGATAGCAGAAGCTTGGTTCAGATAAAGACATAGATCCACAGAGGAATTTTTATAAGTGATATTAAAATAATTGTCAATAAGTCATCCACATGTAAACAGATTCTCTTGTCTCATGTGCCAGGAAAAACAAGTTTCTGGGCTTTCAAAGAAAGGTTCAGAACTGCTGTCTGAAGAGGGTGCTAAAGTCAGAGGAAACGGAGATAGGCAGCTGGCAAAAGGTTATGCACATAAAGTATGACTTAAATTTAATACAATCAGATATATTTCTTTATCCTCAACGGCTATAATTTTACAGTTGACCAACTCTCAGTGAAACCTATTTCATATAACAGTAAAAACAGTACATTGGATAAGAACAGGTTTAACTGTCATGCAGTGCTGTCTCATTTAGCTGTGAACTCATGAATTAGTACATTATTAGTAAGATAAAGAAGGTCAACCTTAAGCTACTTGATAAAGATAATAGCAGTTTCTCTTTTATATGGTCTATCTTATCATTAAATAATTCAAACATACTGAGAAGTGTAAAGAAAAATATTATAAATGTTATTTTATAAACCCACCCAGGTTCAGGATACCTTAACATTTTGCCCTAGTTGTTTTGAATCTATTTTCATCTTTTGTTTATCTCTCCCTGATTTTACTTCCCTCCATCTCTCCTCTGAGGTATTCAGTAATCTGAATTTGGTGATTTTCATTCTGATGAAAAATTTTTATACTTTTACTATACTACATTTATATAGCCATAAACAATACTGAGTTTTATTTTGAATATTTTTAAACTTATAGAACAGTATATTGTATAAATTATTATTCATTTTGCTTTTTGGCACTAAAAACTATACCTCTAAAATGTGTCCATGTTCATACACATACTGCTAGTTCACTCATTTAAATTATTTTACATTGTGTTATATTAATACATTGCACATCAGTTATCCTTTCTGCTGTTGATGGACATCTAGATGATTACAATTTTTCACTATTAAAACCAAACTGAGATTTTACTGAATAATCATGTACATGGCTTTTTTTTTTTTTTTTTTGCACATATGCTAGAGGCTTGGGATCTAGATTTTATATCTAAAAGTAGAAAGCTAAAAGTTAAAATGTAAACAACCTCTAAATTTACAAGATGTTGACAATCAATCAACAATTCACAGAAGTTATTATTGCTTTACATACATGCCAGATATTTTTTGTTTTACTTATCAAATGAATATGATAAAGTATCACATTACTTTAGTTTGAATTACCTGTTTATCAGTAGTATGAGATATTTTATCCTGTGTTTATTGGTCTTATTTTATTTTCTATAATTTTTTTTTTTACAAATGATGCCTGTTGGCGTCATTTTGCCAACTTTGTATTGAGTTTTCTTGTTGCTTTTTTCCTGTTGATTTGTATGCAGTTATGTGTGTGTGTGTGTAACTATACATACTCTAGATATTTAAAATATTTTAATTTTTTTCTTGCCTTTTACCTCTTATGGTGTCTTTTCATATGTAAATCGTTCTTTTTCCTGAAGTATCTATTCTGTTCCATAAACATGGAATACATCTTTTCAAATAAAAACTTTCATTCAGTGATTATGTCACTTTATTTCCATTTCTTTGGCTACCTTTAATATTTAGTTTTTCATTTTTTCAGTATATTGTTTTTGAAAAAATTTAATTTCCAACTATTCATCAGTAATATATAGTAATTCAAGTCAATTTTATATATTAACTTGTTTTCTGTGGCTTTGCTACCTTAGCTTTTTAGTTCTGTAAACAAACTATTTAGGATTTCTACATATATGATGTTGTCTATTAAAATTATATGATTTTTTTTCTTTTTTTCTTTCTTGTGTTTTTGCACTGACTAGGATCCAATGCAATGGTGATTAGATGTGGTGAGAGTGAGCATCCTGGCCTTGTTCTCGATCTTGGGGTTAAAAAAATCAATATTTTACCAACAAGTATAACAATGACTGCAGGTTTTTAGTAGATATATTTCTCGTTTGCTAGAAGTTTTGTTTTGAGTGGGCGTTAACATCATCAAATACTTTCTTTGTATCTGTAGAGGTGATTATGTTTTAGTTGCTATTGTTGTTGCGTTTAGTCTGTAAACATTCCTGGCATACATCCTACTTGAATATAATAAAAATCCATATTATTTCTCTAAACAAATTCCACAAATTCACTGGCTTAAAACAATGTAAATTATTATAGCCTGTAGGTTAGAAGTTTGACATAGGGCTTACTGGGCTAAAATCAAGGTGTTGGCAGAGCTATGTACCTTTCTGCAGGCTTTGAGGGAGAATCTGTTTCCTTACCTTGTCCAGCTTTGAGAGGCCATCCACATTTCTTAGCTTGTGTCCCCCATTCTCCGTCTTCAAAGCCAGCAACTTCGCATTTCTCTGATCATCCCTATGTAGTCACATCTCCCCCCTGTCTCTTCTGTCTCCCTTTTTCCCTGTTAAGGGCCCATGTGGTTACATTGGGCATACCTGGATAATCCAAGATCGTTTCCCCACTTTAAGATTCTTAATTTACAAACTTTCTTTTGCTATGTAAAGTAACATGTTAATAGTTTCCAGAGATTGGGACATGGACATTTGGGGGAGCCATCATTCTACCTTTCACAATATCTTTTTATTTATCTGTAGATTTGATTTCCTGAAATGTTTTTAAGGACTTTGTGTTTATATTCATGAAAGATATTTAATTGAAATTTTTCTTTTTCAAGAATGATTTTGTCTGGTTTTGGTATCAGAGTAATGCTGGCCTCATAAAATGCATTGCAAGGTGTTCCCATCTTTTCTGCTTTCTGGAAGATTTTGTGTAGAATTAGTATCGATTAATCTTTAAGTATTTGAAAGAATTTACAAGTGAAGCTACCTGATCCTGGAGTATTTTTAATCAGAAGGATTTAGTTAATTTAAATAGATCCAAAGCTGCACTAATTTGCTAGGACTACGTAGTCATAACAAAATACCACAATGGGTGGCTTAAACAACAGAAAGTTTATTTTCTCATGGTCTGGAGGCTGGAAGTCCAAGATCAAGGTGTTTGCAGGTTTGGTTTCCTTTGAGGCCTCTCTCCTTGGCTTGCAGATGGTCACGTTCTCACTGTGTCCTCACAGGGTCTTTTCTCAGTGTGTCCAAGCACCTGGTGTCTCTTTGTATGTCCAAATTTCCTTTTCTTATAACAACCCCAGTCAGATTGGATTATGACCCACCCTCACAACCTTATTTTAACATAATGACCTCCTTAAAGGCCCTGTCCCCAATTGCAGTCACATTCTGAGTACTGGGGGTTACAGCTTCAACATATAAATTTGGAGGGGAGGTTGGATGACAACACAATTTAGCCTGTAATAGAGGACATTCATATTTTTGCATTCTTGAGTGACATTTTGATAGTTCACTTCTTTCAATGGATTTATACAGTTACAAAATTTATTGGCTTAAAATTGTTTATAATGTTCCCTTAGTTTTTTCTTTTTATTGATATCTATAGAGTTTCTAGCTATGTGACCTCTTTCATTCCTGACGTTGATAATGTGTATCTCCTGTTTTCTTGATCATTAGGAGTACATATTTTATCAATTGTATTGATTTATTCAGAGAACCAGAGTTAAGAACTACTAGTTTTTCTCTAATGTTTTTCAGGGTTTTTTTTTTTTTTTTCACTGATCTCTGCTCTTACCTTTATTTTTTCCTGATTTCTGTGACATCATGGTTAATTTACTCTTATTTTTCTTGTCTCTTACCCAAATAGTTACCTTTCCTGGAGGGCCTTAATACTTTTTTGTAGCTCTACTTTTTTGTAGGCCTGCTGGTGATGGACTTTCTCCCTTTTGGTGGTCTGGAAATCTTTATTTCACTTTCAATTTTGAAGGATATTTTTACTAAGTGTGTAAACTGTCTAGGTTGACAGTTTTTTTCTCCCTTTCAGTATTTCAAAGGTATTATTTGATTGCCTTCTGGTATGCATAGATTTTTCATGAGCAGGTCAGGTGATACATTTCTGAGGCCTCTACCTTATACCCAAATGTTATGAAGGGAATTGTTTGCCCTACTGTTTTATACATTTGGGTTGCCCTCCACCCCACCCTTTGGCCCTGAGTAGTTCTCTGTCTCACACATTTGTAGATCAGTACTTGCCCCAGAACTCAAGAGGCCCTTTCTGAAGATCTTGAGTGCCTTGTTGATGTAGCTCCTTTTTCTCTGTTATGCTGCCCCAAATTCAACCTAGTTGATCTACCCAAACTCTGATCTTTACCTCCGTGAGACAACCAGGCTCTGTTTGATTTTCCCCTGCCTTCATTGCATTCTGAAAACTGTCGTATGCTGGGGCATTTGTAGTGGTCACCTATGTCGATTACTTTCCTTTCTTCAAGGATCACTCTCTTTTGCTGTTTATTATCCAGTGTCTGGAAACTAGTGTGTCATATTTTTTAATCTCTTTTCTTATTCTTAAAAGAGAAGATGTAAATCCAGCACCCGTTACTACCTCAAGGTCAGAAGTATAAATCCTCTGAACCTATTTATTTTAAACCTTCCCCCACCACCCAGTTTGTTCTACATTTTAAAATTCGTCCAACTGATTGACAGTTTTCTTATGGTCATATTTTTTCACGTGTTTTTGAAACTTGTTTTGCAGCTCATTTGGAGTGGTAAAGAATTTTTGTCCTTTTTTATCTTATTTTGTTTTATTTTTTGTTTCCGCTCATTTTTTTGTCTTGAAGTTATGCAGCCACCTCCACCTGGCCCCCAGGGCCTCTTGCAGGGAAGCAACTCTCAAAACATGCATTTAGGGTAATGTTGGTGACACTACAGGTTCAGTCAAGGGGGCAGTGGGAGAATTAAGTCACTCCTAATCACAAGTTTGTACCTGTGACCTCTGACCTTCTTGGGTCAGAAGTTTTTTATAAGGCAGAGCACATTTTTTTCTACTGACTTTTTAAAAATTGTGGTAAAATATAAATACCATAATATTTACCATTTTAACCATTTTAAGTATATAATTCAGTATGATTAAGTACATTCACAATGTTGTACAACCATCTTCACTATTTATTTTCAGAACTTTTTCATCTTCCCAAACAGAAGCTCTGTACCCATTAAACTGTAACTCAACTATAACTCTCCATATCCCTTCCCCAGCCCCCAATAACATCTATTCTACTTTGTGTCTCTATGAATTTGCCTACTCTAGGGACCTCATACAAATGGAGTCATACAATATTTCACAAAAGTTAGTCTCTCTTTTTTCAAAGTTTATCAATTGTTATTTATTGTTTGAAACAGAGGAATATAGCTAATCTTTGCATTTTACTATTTTGACTTATATCAGTAGGAATTTTAGTAGGCTGAATAACGATCTCCAGAGATATTAGGTCCTAATCCCTGGGATCGTATGGATTTGAGATGGGGATATTATTGTGGATTATTGGGTAGGTCCTAAATGCAATCACAAGTGTCCTTATAAGAGAGAGGCAAGGGGCTTCCCTGGTGGCACAGTGGTTGAGGGTCCGCCTGTCGATGCAGGGGACACAGGTTCATGCCCCAGCCTGGGAAGATCCCACATGCCGTGGAGCGGCTGGGCCCATGAGCCATGGCCGCTGAGCCTGTGCGTCCAGAGCCTGTGCTCCGCAACGGGAGAGGCCACAACAGTGAGAGGCCTGCGTACCGCAAAAAAAAAAAAAAAAAATAGAGGCAAGATGATATTTCACAGACAAAAGAAGAAGGTGATGTGACAGTAGAACAGAGAGAGATGAGAAGATGGTGGCTTTGAAGATTGGAATGAGGTAGCCACAAGCCAAGAAATGACAGCAACCACCAGAAACTGGAAGAGGCAATGAACAGACCCTTACCTGGATCCTCCAGAGGGAGCATGGCCCTGCCAATACCTTGATTTCAGTCCAACAGTACTGATCTTAGAATTTTGGACTCCAGAATTGCTAAGATAATAACTTTCTGTGGTTTTAAGTTACTAAGTTTGTGGTAGTTTGTTATAGCAGTCACAGGCAACTAGAACACTGTTCTTAATTTTTGTGCTCAAAGCCACATGAATACATACATATTTAAATATTGAATATTATTTACAATCCCACCTATGGCATACAGAAAATATTCAGTAATTCTTGTCAATGACGTTTCTCTCTATTCTTAAGGAAGAATTAATTTGGGAAATACAGGGTTTATTCATATCTTCTCCTTCTTCCTCACCACCCACATTACCAAGCAGTTATGAGTTTATACTTTGAGGATCTCTCAAATATATAGTCAACTTCTATACAAGTCTGCTCTCATTATAAACTACCACATTAACCCAGAAATCCATACTTTATTTTTTTTTCAGGCCATGCAACAATGTCTTTTATTATGTATGAGTTTTTAAAATTATTTCTGCAATCTCTCCATACACAGGCAAAAAAAAAGGTATTGTTTTGCATATTGGAACTTGCAAGCCTGATCACTGCATAGAGAAGGGAAAATTATCCCTACAACATGCTTAACCAGGAGGCCAGTTCATCTGCCAACCTCCAAGAACATGGAGATGAACATGATAGACAGACTGTCCCCCATCTGAACCTTCATTCACCACCATTCAATAGCCCTTCTTCAGGCCCAAATCAGCAGCACATTTCTTGCCAACAATCATTAAATATCCAAGAACACTTTCATTGTCATCTTCTGCTGCAGAGGTCTGGGATATATGTTTCTTGGGTATCACCAGAAAATGTGTTGGGGCTTGAGGGGAAATGTCATGGAAAGCAAGACACTGGTCATCCTCATAAATGATTTTGGCTGGGATTTCCTTGCAAAGGATCTTCTCGAAGATCCTGTTGCCACCAGGCCAGACGGCCTGAGCCTTAGCGATCTCATCTACCTTCACGGCCTCAAGGTCGGGAGGAGGGAGGAGGCTGGGGGGCATACTTTATTATTTACCTAGAGCAACAACCTGCTAACTGGCCTCCGACCTCCAACCTCATCATTCTCATGTCTACCCTCTACCCCCAAGTGGGAGTAAACTTTCTAAAAGTGCGTATCTGATCACCCATTACTTCTAATTAAAATTCTTTACTGCCTCCTTCAGCTTTCTAGTCAAAATTCAAGTGCTTTCTTTTAACTCCCAAGGCCATCTGTGATCAGGACTGTGCCTAACACTCTAGTTTAATATCCTGTTACTCTCCTATCTGAGCTATTCTAATTTTACTTTAATACATGATTTAACTGCCTCTATTCTGTGCTCACCTCGTATCCTGTAAATGCCTTTAACCTAGCTATTATCACACTTTATTGTAAAAATGAACTCTCCTAACTGTCTTATCTAGTTTAATAATAGACTTTCCTTAGGATAGGAATCACATGATTATTGGTTTAAGTATGCTCATAAAAAGTGTAGTGCTTGCTTCACGGTTACGTCTATTTAATGGAAGTTTTTCTATGAAAAAAATCTGTGTCAAAGCCAAAATTTCCCAAAATGTGCAGACACTAGCTAAGTGAAGAAAAAGTTTTAGGTGCAATTAAGAATTAAAGCAAACAATGGCTAAACTCATGACTTTGAATAGAATAAGAGTAAGCATTAAAAATTATTTTAAAGTGAGAGGACAAATGTGTTTAGTTACTGTTTTCCATCTCTGTCTTTAAAGGGGGACTATATCTGCTTATATAAAATGAATGTGTATAAAATTCACCTAGATTTATATAGAATGAATATAAACTGCTAAGCATGTGTTTGATTTGTACATTCCTTAATAATAACCTATTTCCCTTCCAAAATGGAGTGGTTAGTTTAGATTCTTTCTGAAAAGATAAAGCACTTAAATTTTTTCCCTTTTTACTTTTGTTCCCAGCTCATTTCTCCATTTTTTCCTACTAATATTGTAGATACATTGCCAAGATTGTTATGGCAGCTAATAAAGTTTGAAATATAAGACATTCAAACCAATGTTAATAAATAATTTAAGAATTAAATGCCTCTCACGACAGGGTTATCTTTATTTTATTCAAAAATAGTTTGTTTTATGGATGTTTTATTTCCTCACATGAGAAAACACTGGTTGAAAAGACATGATACATTCTAGGAACTAATTTTTTCCAAGTTGTACTTCAGTGCTTTAAAAGAAGTGTATACAGGAACAGATGTTTCTGCTATGTCAAGATACTAAAATAGCCGACCCGCTTGGTCCTAATTATTGATAGTTTACCGCAGCACCAGCCTTGGCTTCTACAAAAGCGTTAGCAGAAGTGACAGCAGGAACACACAGGATTTATTCATTAAGAACGAGCTATAGCTTCCTGCATTTTCAGCTCCAGGCATCACGCTGAACAGTGCCCTGTCATTCAGCAAGAACTAGTCTGAGACAGGAAGCACTTTAGCGTGTTTACAGAAATATCTTTTAAAACGGACTTAACTATCAGACAGCCCCCTTGTAAAGCTTTCGCTCTAAGAAACTTGGGTAAAACGTTATCACTCTGCACTCACAAAAATCAATTTTGGAGACTGACAGTTGTTCCAGACTGATGCTGGATTTCCTTTCTTCATTGAATTGAATTTCCTGTAGACTGTGAATATACTAACATTCACCGGGTGCTTTTTCCTGATTTGTTTTTTTTTTAATCGTTAAATAGCCCCCTTATTTTTTATCAAGTATTCTGTGTATACAGTGGAGAAGATTGTGACTGATAGTTGTTTAAGAAACCAACAACTGGGGCTTCCCTGGCGGTGCAGTGGTTGAGAGTCCGCCTGCCGATGCAGGGGACATGGGTTCGTGCCCCGGTCCGGGAAGATCCCACATGCCGCGGAGCGGCTGTGCCCGTGAGCCATGGCCGCGGAGCCTGTGCTCCGCAACGGGAGAGACCACAACAGTGAGAGGCCCGCGTATCGGAAAAAAAAAAAAAAAAAACCCAAAAAACAAAAAAAGAAACCAACAACTGGTGAAAGGCAAGCCTGCCAAGTTTTGTCCATAAGCTAATAATGATAACATTCATAATAATGTTAAGTAACACTTGTTGAGGACATAGTAAATGTCAGGCATCTGCTCATCCCTTTACATGCATTATCCCACTTAATCCTCAACTGAAGCTCTGAAAAAAGTTTTATCTCCATGTTACCAGTGTTCCTGCTGAGCCTAAGATATTTTGAGTGTCTTGCCCAAAATGACACAGAAATTCCTGGAGCAGTAATTTGGCAGCAAAGTATCAGAGTCCAAGACCTGAGTTCTCAGTCACAGTGTTAAAGCGCATTTTGATATTTAGCATTCCTCCCATTCCAGGAGCAAATAATACATGAATCCATCACCTGAACAACAGAGATCATTTCGATGTGAATGATTTCCAAATTTGTCTCCAAATTTTAGCACCTTCTTAAGCCACTGATCTGTATTTCCCAATGCCTAAAAATGCTCTGACAGCATTCACACCCTTTTATTCTAATATTGCCACCACCTTCATTTACTCTCACGGGCTTCAACTTTTCTTTAAACAAACTCAGACTCCAAACAAAACCTATAATTGATTTTCCTCAAACCTCGAATTTAATTTTTCCTTTATCTGAGCAGCCCCCATTTAGAGAATAGAGGAGATGTAGCTGTCAGAAGCGGCTGAATACGGCTTTGGCAGTTAAAACGGAAGCAACGTCATGGGGCCTCCAGTTCACTTGCTCTGCTCTCATTCACTTTTTTTTTTTTTTTTTTTTTGCGGTACTCGGGCCTCTCACTGTTGTGGCCTCTCCCGTTGCGGAGCACAGGCTCCGGACGCGCAGGCTCAGCGGCCATGGATCACGGGCCCAGCCGCTCTGCGGCATGTGGGATCCTCCCGGACCGGGGCACGATCCTGCATCCCCTGCATCAGCAGGCGGACTCTCAACCACTGCACCACCAGGGAAGCCCTCTCATTCACTTTTGTACTTACTCCCAATTCCCAACACACACATGGGTGCTTTGCTCTGGTGTATCATGCTCTCTTCCTTTCTTCATTGTAAACATATGCTCTTGGGAAAAGATCTAAAAACAAACAAGTAAATGAACAGAAACCAGTACAGATACCTGTTAACATTTACCTGTAATCATTTCCTTCTGTATTTGAATCGTAAGAAAGGACTAAAACTACAGATCTAATGATAGAATTTTATTTATCACAGTGCCAGCTGGTAGAGGTTTCACTGAGCAAAAGGGCCTTTGCTTATCTTATTTTACATTCATAACATATTGATCAATATTTTTCATTAGCATATTCTCAATAGAAGACTGAAGCAAGAATAGGGAAGAGATCTAGATGTAAGGGTTCTCCAAGAGGTGCTGTACACAGTGATGATGGATTATCAGTTGAACAATAACTGAAAGAGCCTCTGGTGTGTCAAAAATGATGTTCCTTTGAGAATCTTCAAGTGGATGAATGGATTTTAAGTGGTTGGAGAAGAAGCAAATGAAAAAAAAATTGGATTTCTAATTTATGTTAACCACAAAAACAACAAAAATCATAAATGTACATAATATTTATTTATTAGCCTACTAATCTTAGAAGTTTACTACTATAATGCCACAGCTCCTTAGTACTTCTCAAGAAATTCTCCCAAGTAAATAGATTTGTCTGACAGTAAGTGTATGGTTGTCAACTCACCTGGGGATTTAATGCTTCTCAATAATCTTTTATTTCCTTTAAGCAGTTTTCTTTCCTACTTCCTCAAAAGTTATTTCAAATGTTAAAATTTTTCCACAAGTCTCCTATTCAAATACCTTCCTCTACTCTATTCAAAGAAAATTGTCTTGGAGAAAACACAGATGGTCAATATTTGAACTATTTCAGACTTCCACTCCAACTTTACACATGTATCTACACTTCTGTGTATGTTTTCTTTTACAGTCTTAGAGAAGGAGGTATCCTTTTTCTTGTTTAAAACTAAGCTGTTCACCTGTGTAATTCATCTTACACTTTCCCATCTGCTGCGTTATTTGGCTTCATCACTTTTCTCCCATCGCTGCTACAACTGCAACCTACTCTTGCTCTCCTTCTCTGAAGTTTTTAAATATAATAAAATCTCCCTCATCCTAAAGAAAATCCCCCCTGATACTTTATGTGTCTTTCGCTTTAACTTTATCTCAAACAAGCCTCTAGAAGGTGTGATATCTCCATCTCAACAACCCCCTTTTGGAAGTGACCTCCTATGTCATAATTATTGGTTCCCTTGTGTCTCTATTTGTTATGGACTAGATGTTTGTGTCCCCCCCAAATTTATATGTTGAAGTCCTAGCCCCCAATGTGATGGTACTTGGAGATGGGGTCTTTGGGACATAATTATATTTAGATTAGTTCATGAGGATGGGTCGCTCATGATAGGATTAGTGACTTTATAAGGAGAGGAAGGGAAGAGGATCTCCTTTTCTCTCTCTCTCTCTCCCCACCCCCCACCGTGTGCATTGAGAAAAGGCCGTGTAAGGACACAGTAAGAAGGTGGCCATTTACAAGCTAGGAAGAGAGCTCTCACCAGAAGTGAACTATATGCTAGCACCCTGATCTTGAACTTCTGTCCTCCAGAAAATAAATGTCTGCTGTTTAAGTCACCCAGTAGATGGTATTTTGTTATGATAGCCCAAGCTGACTAGGACATTATTTCACTAGATAGAGAATTCCCTGAGGGAAGGGGTTCAGACTTTGTTTCCTAGCATCCAACAAGGGTCCTGGCACATAGCAGGTGGCAAACACTCGTCTGCAGAAGGGGTAAATGAATACATGAATAACGGATGAATACAAGGTGCCAAGTAATTTTTGTAGGGTTAATTGAACAAATAAATTTCATACAGAGAGCATTTAGCTTTACACTGAGTCATTAAATGGAGTCTTACAGTAAGCCATGATTTTGTTTGATTTGAATAAATGTAGTATTTCCATCCTACTTCAGGGAGGCTATATGTAACAATCCCCAGAAGGAACTAAATAAACAAGTGAATGACAATGACACAAGATCTTGATGTCATAGACATATGCAGTAGAAATAACATAAGAATAATATTTATAGACATCTTTTATGTGCCTGGTACTTTGCTAACACTTTAAATTAATTCTCATTTAATCCTCACAGGAACTCAAAGTTAGTTTAGTAGGAAGTGTGTTGTCTTGTTCCCTGTTCTCTCTCTGAAGAATTTAACAAAGTGCCTGCACAGAATAGACACACAATGCATATTTGTTTATTACTCTGATTACTCTCCTTGCAGAGGATAAGGAAGTGGAATAGATAGAAAAGTTCAATTACTTGCTCAAGATTACTCATCAAGTAAGTGGAATTACTGGGATTTCACCCCTGATACATTTAACTCTGTAAATGGAACCTCTAACCACTATATTATAAATGGAATAAAACCTGGTAAATCTCTCAGTTCTCAGTAGTATACAATAAGTTCCGCTCCCCTCCAGCACTGCTGAATAATCTTCCTATTGAATATTACTAAATCACTCAAGAATTAGTACGCACATGACATATAATGTGTTTCCTTCAGAGTACTGAGTCCTAAGTGAGAAATACCAACCCAAACTAGTCACCCTGCTATTACTGGGTGGAGAGCAAGGAAAGAGCTAGAATAAAAAATATATTGCCCCACTTTGGTATATGGCTGATAGTGATACCATTTATGCAAATAACAAACAAAAAGAGGAAGTACAAATTAGAGTGGTTCTGTGTGGGAAATCCATGTGAAGTTATCCATTTGAGAGAAGGGAGGCCTAAGCTATAGATTAAGACTGAATCTAGTAGGCAAAATGGTGGTTACAGATTCATCTGTTTAATAAATATTTATGTAATGGCTACTATGTGCCAGGAACTGGAAAAATAGTAATGAACAGACGGAATCTTTCCCCTCATATTTGAAAGCCCTTCATGCATTCTCCTCAGGTTTCTATTAGCTTTGTTCTTCTTCTCTTCACTATTTCAATCTTTTAAATGTGAATGGATAGTCTGATTGTCAGGGGAGGTAGTCACTGGGCCAGGATATATACCATCTATAGTATCTTCATCTTAAAGACTGAGAACTTTTTTTTTTCCTTCCCAATCCCATGCTCAGCAGATCCTTCTGCCTTTCCTGGTTCCAAATAATTAACCAATGTGGTAGACCTAGGCAGAGTCTGGTAGACCAAGTATGGCCATGGTCCCTGGTCAAGTAGTACTCATTTTCTCTCTACTTCTGTTCTGGCAAGTTAGACTGCTGCCAGTTGATCCACAAATTTACTCAGTATTATAAGTTGAATTGTGGTTCCCTCCCCAAATATACTGAAATTCTAACTCCCAGCCCCTCAGAATATCACCTTATTTAGAAATAGGGTCATTGGGGCTTCCCTGGTGGCGCAGTGGTTGAGAGTCTGCCTGCCGATGCAGGGGACATGGGTTCGTGCCCCGGTCTGGGGGGATCCCACATGCCGTGGAGCAGCTGGGCCCGTGAGCCGTGGCCATTGGGCCTGCGCGTCCGGAGCCTGTGCTCCGCAGCGGGAGAGGCCACAATGGTGAGACGCCCACATACCGCAAAAAAAAAAAAAAAAAAAAGAAATAGGGTCATTGAAGATATAATTCATTAAGTTAAAATGAGGTTATTCTGGAGTAGGCTGGTCCTCTAATCCAATATGACTGGTGGTATTATAAGAAGATGGCCATGTAAAGACAGACTCACATGGAGTATGTCATGTGACAACAGAAGCCGAGAATGAGGTTATGCAGCTACAAACGAAGGAATGCCAGAAACTGTAGGCCAAAACCAGAAGCTGGGAAGATGCAAGGGAGGATCCCCCCACAGGTTTGAGAGGGAGCACGGTGCTAACAACACCTTGATTTCATACTTCTAGCTTCTAAAACTGTGAGGCAATAAATTTCTGTAGTTTTAAACTATCCAGTTTGTGGTACTTTGTTATGGCAGGCCTAGGAAACCAATATAGTCAACTTTACAGAACATCCTAGATCTGAATTGATTGATGAGACAAATAGGAGATCTGAATTCAGGGGGAAATTTTTCCAGAACTTGCCCAGCTATAATAAAATCCCACTACATGACCAATCCTTGTGTTTATACTCCCTCCATGGGAACTGCAGGGAAAGAGCTAGGAGAGGAATTACTCGGGGGGAAAAGAGAATATGGTGAGTCCCATATGAGTCAGGATTCTCCAAAGAAACCAACAGAATGAAAGAAAAAAAATATATATATATGTATATATATACACACACACACACAATGTATTTACTATATCATATATGCATGTTACTAACACAATGAGGTTTAATAAAAAAAGTGATTAGTGAAAGGGTGGTAGAATCTTGGGTTATATCACTCACCAGCTTTGAGATCTCAGGTGAGTGAGTTACGCTCCTGCAACCTCAGTTTCCTGGAGAATATGGTAATTCCTGCACGCCCAACTCAAATTAAGTAACATGAGGCACGTAGTGCTACCTTGTGAGTTCTAAGCATGATACAAGTTATGAGCTCATTGAACCTACAAGGTCTCAAAGTCTTCTGCAGCCAGGCATTTCTTGGAGGGCTGCTGAAGAAAACAAGACGGCGACAACGTGGTCTCTGACCTCTAGGGATTCAGAAATGTAAATGAAGAAATAAGTGTGTTGAGTTAGGAGCTACCAATAGTTCAGTGTATGTAGAACTCAGCGTGTACCTGGAAGTGTGGTAAAAAATTAAATTATAATTATAGTTAGGGTCCAATTTGAGAAGAATCTTAACACATCCTGAGTGGGAGTTTGGAGTTTCATACTAAAGGGAGCTATTAAAGGATTTGCAACATGGAAATGACATGATCAGTTTTATGTTTTCAGACACTCCCTTTGGCAGCAGAATAAGATATTACCCTGCAGAACACTTGAAGCTCAATGGATTAGGGAATGTTAACTCATGCCTCTAACATATTGTTGATTCTGGACATATATCTAATATAAACAAAAATAGTAATAAAACTATTGAGCCAAAGTTTCAAAACCTATGGTAGTAGCTTAATATCCTATCTTCACACTGTCTTCACATCTGTGCATTTCTTTTGATGCCCTTTACAAGCAACTGTTCTATCTCTAGTCAACAAGTAAAGAAGCTAAAGCACAAAGAGTTAATGACCTAATATGAGATAGCTGCTAGCCCTTTTCAGAGGCAGAAATAAAATACAATATAATTCCTTTTCAATAATCAGTGCTGTCTCAAAAGCCAGATAACAGCAGAATACCTGCTCTGCCTATAGACAAGTAGAAAATTCTTGCCAGTATCTGGCTTTGGTTGTCTGATGTGGCATACTACCTCCTGGTCCTGCTTCACCCCTGACCCAAGAGAGAGAAAGAAATGTATCTGAACAGATCTCTGAACTTTGCTTTGGCCTCAGGGACCTACCGCAACTTCATGTGTATCTCTTCTGTGGGAAAGAAGCATATCTAAGTACTGGTATAAATGGTCACAGAGGCTAGTTGAGTCTGATTCTTGCTAATGCAAGACTTTCTGTCCTTGTAGCTCTTGAAAGTATGTTGTCATAGCTTTGCAGTGTTGAGAGGAAGAAGTTGAGGTGCTTACATGCGATGGACATAGTAAATGCTCAATAATAATAGGCTATGTTCTAACCATTAGTCCTATCCTAGCTATGCCTTAAGAGAAATACGTGCATAAACAATTAAAAACCAAAGACTGTAGTCTTCAAGTGAAACTGAAAGAGATGGAAGAAGACATGAAAGACATTTTCAAAGACAGAGAACATGATACTTCACAAAGTATAACTATATATTATATAGTATCTGATTGAGAAGTAATAAAGATCATTTTGTTTCCCTAAGACCAATAATACTAAAAACATGGAAAGAATTATAGTCCATTTGTTACCTTGGATGACTCTTAAAAGAGAATATGTAAATGAACAGGAATTAAGCTTATTTATGTCTTACCCAGAAAGTTAATTAGGCATAAAAACACACCATTCTCATCCTTTGCAGTATCAGAATACTCCACAATATGCACACTGCTGTTTGAATTTATATTCTTAAAAAAAAAAAAAGCAATTTGGCATAGTGCTAAGACTGAAAATGAAGGGACTTGATAACATTTGACTTAACTCTAGTACTCATTTACTAAGAAATCTTAGATAACTGTTTAATCTTCCTAAATATCACTTTTCATCATCTTCTTTCCACAAAATTTTTTACAACTGGCAACCCGTTACGCAGAGTTTAGTCTGATGATTTACTATCAGGTATTATTCTCTGCCTGTTTGCTCTGCGTAAAACTTGACTCTTCAACGAGATTGCAAATTTTTATGTTTCTTGAAGTAGTTAGCATAGCACTAAACACATGGATGACTGACTTAAGAAATCTGCTTTTATCTTGCTTTGTATTCTTTCATTTGTTAATTGATAATCCGATATGCAACAGTAACTCTTCTGGTTAGATTTATGAGGGTAGTACTTCGAAAATACAACCAAACTCTTTGCATAAGTTGAAGGATTCACCCTCTGTGTTTTAAGACTTCAATGCTGTATACGAACTGCTCTTTTTAAAACATAATATTAACTATTTGGATTATTGACTGCATTGTATGCATATATTATTACAAAATGAAGATATAAAAAGTTAAATGCTTCCTATGTTTAATTTCTACAATTCCAAGGAAAATTTCCTCTAAAGAATGATACTTTTCCTGTAACTAGTTATAGCATGTCACAAATTATAATGAAATAATAAAACAGAATGGATAATAGTATATTTATACTCTACAGGCACTGTGAGGAATATATTAAATATAAATTCCTAATTTCAGGGTGAAAATGTCTTTTTAGTGCACTCTACCATGGGAGATGTGTTCTGCTTAAACTCCTTAACAAGGAGTTGATCAAGAGGCCTCTGGGCTTTCCATGCCATTTCACTGGAGACATTGGATGTATCTTAAATGAGAAATAAAATGGCAGATGGAACACAAAATTTGGAAACAAGGTTCAGACACTCTGCACCTGATTTTCAGAAATGTTGTAAAGTATACAAATTTATACTATAAAAAAGAAGAGAGCCTAAAAAGCGCATGATATATGACAAGATAGGTTGAAAGCTCTTCCTGATGAGGTATTATTTTGGTTGGATTATGGGATAGATGATAGCAATCTTTTAAATTTATGCGAACAATATGTTGTCATTTGTACACTCCGTTATTTTCTTCCCAATCCAATGAATGAAACTGAGCCTGCTGTATTAGAAGGAAGAAATGTAGCATCCAGTCAAAGTGTGGATATAGTCATTTTGGCTGTGTAGTGGCTCTAAAAGGCACAATGAAAAATAGCAAGCAGCTATGGAGATTCTGCATAAGCCCAACTACCTTGAAGGATGTAAAAAAAAAAGGGGGGGGGAGTGAAAGCTACCCTTTTTTCTTCATGCAGGTATACTTAATTTACATTTTACAGGGAAGTATTTTGTAAATACAATCTAAATAATGAAGTTGAATAATAAAAATTATGCTTTTCAATAAATATCACTAAAATCGATTTTTAGGAAATTGATGTATTTAATAAATCAATAAAAATGTATAAAATAGATTCACTTCAAATTAAAAACAGTACATTATCTTCTTTTATAATCTTAATTTAATTTCAAAGCCTAGAAAAATAATTTAAATGTAAACATGTAGTTCATGGTCAATACATAAGGAATATAAAAATCTGAAGCATAATAAAAAGTGCACAGTAGATTTATATGTTCATTATTGTGATTTATGGACAGTTTATTATCTTCGTTATACTAACCTCAAAAGAAAACAGTGTCTTTAAGAAACATCAACTTTTTATATTAAATCAGAACAATAAACAACTCAGGGAGATAAAGATAACTTCATTAATGACGATAGGAAGCTGGCTCGGATATAAGTAATTTCCTACTCTTATCTTTTGTTTTTAGTCTCAACTTCAAAGAGTAATGAGAATCAGCTTTTCCTTCTCCTGTTCCTCTCAAAGCTCTTTGTAAATGTATACGGGAAGTTTAAGGCTTTATGTAATGTTAAGATGACATTTGGGAAAGAAATACATGACTACGTTTTTAAACAGTATTCATTTCCAGTGTGTCCTATCAACAGTACTAAATAATTACTGGAAAAGAAAAGAAAGCCATGACCTGAATCACTGTTCAGCAATTAAAACTAAGAATACAGGTTTGTGATCTTCTGTTGCTGTAATCCATGCTTTAACCATAAAAATTAAGGGTACAAATACCTAGGACTCCATTTATTAACTGTTTAGTATTACATGTGAAATGATGATGGTTTCACAATGTTGAATGTGAAATGATTTCTATGTGTTTCAGGATATAACCTGGTAACCAAATGTAACAAAGTTAGCTGGTTTTATTATTAACAGAAAAATAATTTTGCTGAAATGTAGTTAATGTAGAATAAAACTGTAAAGATGAGTTCTCTTAGAGGACTGAGCTTACTTTTGTCTTCTTTTCCTTTCTCCTTCTTCATCATCTCCTCTCTTCAATTTCTGAGACCCTTTCCAACTCTAAAGATCTAGGAACCATCTGTGAGTTAAAAAATAGCAACCCCCATCCTTCATCCAGATTCTAGTTCACAGCCCCATTTACTCTCATTATAAACTCTTCCCCGGTTCCTGGCAACCCATGCCTCTTCTGCTCGCATCCTTTGCCCTAGCCTATGACACCTCACACCCAGCACGCTTACACCCCTTTTCCTCTACTTATCAATGTCCATCTCTTCTTCAAGAGTCTTTTAAACATCACTTCCTTCATTAAGTGTCTCCAGATTCTCCAAAGTAATATGGTTACTTCAGGAAATAAAAAGATCTATGTCTTGGGCTTCCCTGGTGGCACAGTGGTTGAGAGTCCGCCTGCCGATGCAGAGGACACGGGTTCGTGCCCCGGTCCGGGAAGATCCCACATGCCGTGGAGCAGGTGGGCCCGTGAGCCATGGCCGCTGAGCCTGCGCGTCCGGAGCCTGTGCTCCGCAATGGGAGAGGCCACAACAGTGAGAAGCCTGCGTACCGCAAAAAAAAAAAAAAAAAAAAGATCTATGTCTTGATATTTAAGGTATTTAAGATGATGCTAAGGCTAGAGATGTAAGAAGGAACCATGTCAAAAACAATTTGGAGGGATAAGCCAACAAATTTGAACTTTATCATGAAAGTCATGGAGTGCGTGAAGGACTTCAAGTAAGAATATGTTATATATTCTTATTTGTATTTTAGAAAAATTCCTGTAACTGAAAATAAAGGGTAGATTGGAAGTGAGGAAGACTGGAGCCAGGGGAAACATTTTCTCTTTCAATAATTACATCTGTACACAAAATAGACTACAGGTTTTTTAATGGTAGACTGTATCTTATACATAAGTATTTTATTATCAAGTGACACTGTCCAAAATTTATACTTGGAAGGATACTAAACTTTGATGGTCTATGTAAATTTGGTGACATTTTAAAGTGGAAAAGAACCAAAATATTGTGAATTTTTCAACAATTAATTCAATACCTTTCCTTCTTACACACACACACACACACACACACACACACATACTGAAATTGGTAAAGGTACATTTTTTGTTAATCAAACTTTAAAAGGACAAATAAATGTATTGAGTATGTAACCATAATCATAATTGTTTATGGCCTGGGAGGCAACAGGTTCTGTTATAAACTTTGAATAGAGAAAATTTTGTAACATTTCTTTGGTTCCAAGGTTATGGTTGGCAAGTTATTTCCCCCCAATATTCTTCATTAGTACATTTAGGTTATCAAAGACCTTGGTCTTATTTGTTTATAAGGAACATGGCTCGATGCTTATTGCAAATAAATCTCACCTAAATTTTATAAAACAATTCTTGAAAAATTCTAAGGATGAGAAAAAAATAATAAGCAAATGCCTTTTCCTAACCAAATATTAACAAAATAAAGGTCATTTAACAGGTGAAAATTCAGATTCTTTTTAACTACCAAAATTAGCATAAAGAATTCAATAAATGAGAGAAACAGTGAGTGACAAGTATTAAAAGAATAAATTGTCTTTTATCTGAAAAATCAGTGGATGATTATACCACACACTTATACATGCACACATAAACCTTACATGGCTGAGTACTTTGTGTGTATATATTGGAATTATTTCATATCTAACAATTGTGGAATCTGAGACAAATATCTAAACAAAACCAATGGCAGTTTTATATTCCATTTTTCTGTAAACTTGACCAAGGTTTTGTGAATTGGATGTAGTCCGATAAAATTCATTGGCAGTATCAGTACCAAATGAGATGCACTGGAGCATAGAGAGATTAAGGTCAGGCCAGCAGTTGGTGCATGTCCACAAAAACACCCACAAAACTAGAACAGAGAAAAAGAAAACTGGGCTTTTTATTTTTTTGAAGTATAGTTGATTTACAATGTTGTGTTGGTTTCTGGTGTACTGCACAGTGATTCAGTTACACATATATATATTATTTTTCATATTCTTTTCCATTATAGTTTATTACAGGATATTGAATATAGTTCCTTGTGCTATATGGTAGGTCCTTGTTGTTTATCTATTTTATATATAGTAGTTTATATCTGCTAATCCCAAACTCCTAATTTATCCCTCTCCCACCCCTTCCCCTTTGGTAACCATAAGGTTGTTTTCTATGTATGTCTGTTTCTGTTTCATAAATAAGTTCATTTGTGCCATATTTTAGGTTCCACATATAAGTGATATCATATGGTATTTGTCATTCTCTTTCTGACTTACTTAGTATCATGATCTCTAGGTCCATACACGTTGCTGCAAGTGGCATTATTTCATTCTTTTTTATGGCTGAATAATATTCCTTTGTATATTTGTACCACATCTTTATCCATTCATCAGTTGATGAACATTTAGGTTGCTTCCATGTCTCGGCTATTGTAAATAGTGCTGCTATGAACATTGGGGGGGGGTGCATGTATCTTTTCAAATTATAGATTCCTCTGGATATATGCCAAGGAGTGGGATTGCAGAATCATATGGCAACTCTATTTTTAGTTTTTTAAGGAAACTCCATAATGTTTTTCATAGTGGCTGCACCAATTTACATTCCCAGTGTAGGCAGGCTCCCTTTTCTCCACACCCTCTCCAGCACTTATTATTTGTAGACTTTTTAATGATGGCCATTCTGACCAGTGTGAGGTGATACCTCATTGTAGTTTTGATTTGCATTTCTCTAATGATTAGTGATGTTGAGCATCTTTTCATGTGCCTGTTGGACACGTGTATGTCTTCTTCTGAGAAATGTCTACTTAGGTCTTCTGCCTCCCAAGAATTGGGTTTTTTTTGTGTGTGTGTGTGTGGTATGCGGGCCTCTCACTGTTGTGGCCTCTCCCGTTGCGGAGCACAGGCTCAGCAGCCATGGCTCACAGGCCCAGCTGCTCCGTGGCATGTGGGATCCTCCCAGACTGGGGCACGAACCCGTGTCCCCTGCATCGGCAGGCGGACTCTCAACCACTGCGCCACCAGGGAAGCCCGAATTGGGCTTTTTAAATAAGGCGCATTCAGGTTTAAATTCCACTTTGACCACGTAGTATTGGCTGAACTTGAGCAAGTGTCTCAGCCTTTTTTGAATTGTTTTCCTATTTGTAAATGAAGATAATAATATTAACCTCAAAAACTTGCTGTAGAGATAGTATGAGGGAACATATGTATTACACCTAGTGCAGAGTCTAAAGGCAGTGTAGGTGCAATAAAATGTAGCTGTCATGTAGTTGCAAACAGAATTGTCAAAAAGAAGAGATAAGAATGCCATTCACAGCACAAAATAGTTAAAATGTGATTATTTCCAGAGGGAAGGATATTAATGAAATAAGGAAAATTTAGAAAGATTAACTAATAAGAGTGTCCTCTGTAGGTTGAATTTTAATATGCAAAATTGATGGAAAAGGCAATTTCAGACACAGAGAACATAGGAAAAAGTGTCAGAATATTTGGATGTTTTAAGATGAGTAAGCGGTACTGTTTGACTGGAGTGAATTTGGGTGGAGTCATGAAAACCATGCCAGGATATAATTCAATTCTTGAAGAGCAACTGACATGTTTTGAACAAGTAAATATCATTACATAACATTTTTCCCTTTACCAAGATTACTTCTCCCCATTTTGATTTTTAAAGCCAGTGATCCTATGAAGAATACCCAACAAGTCATTTTTCTCCTCAAATGTGTAAATTAAGAAAGTATATATATCAACATTACAAATCCTATATTTTTAAATGTTTGGGAAAATTATTTTTATACCCTTAGCAATGCTATTTTAACGATTTTGTCTCAAATATTCTGATAAGGAGAGCTAGCAGTCATGGATAAAACATTTCTTAGAATGCTTTATAAAGAAAAGTATTTCCTAATTTGAGGATGTGATTTTATCAGAGCCCCCTGCCCCCAAATTTGTCTGAACCCATGATGAACCATTCTTCCTCTCTCCTCCTTGGAAAGGCCTTGTAGTTTCTTTTGGAGCAGACAAAATTTCCCCGCTACTGCGTAAGAAACACTGGCTGATCCCCCATCCAGTAAACATTCAGCGGAAAGAAAGCAGCTGGTGTATGAAAGAGAAGCTTACTCACACGTTTCAAGATAACTTCAGATTAGATTCATTCTTAGATTATTCCAACCCACAATGTTTCTGGCTTGAATAAAAAACATATTGAGTATTTCAGGAAGGAGTGTTTGTTTCTGAATGCCAGGCTCTGTGTTCAGCCTAGCAGAAAGGCCTCTTATCTCTTTGGGCTCCCACAGGCTTGTGGAATAAAAGTGAGTTGTGCATCGTTGGTTTGCCCTGGGCTCCAAAACCATATCCAGCTGCCTGTGTCATGCTTTTCATTCAACAGATGGAAAATATTGCCTTGCAGTTCAGTGCCAGGAAGGGAAGCTCACTGGGAGAGGTGAATTGGGGCCCACGGAGGCGTCCAGGCCTTGTGCATTCCAGTTAGGGGTTAACGGTCAAGGAAAGTCGGAGTTCACTGAGGCAAGACAGAGAGAAATGGCCAAGCTGCTTTTGTGATTGATGATCAGTGGAATGCAAAGGAAGAAGAGAAAGTAAGCACAAAAAGACATTTTAGTGTGGAACACAAGCATTGGTAATGACTGTTACGACCGCCTCAGATGATGATTTATGGTGCGGTTCTGAGGCAAATCCATTCACCTCGGGTTGCTAATAATATGCAAACCATGGGAAAATGCTCAAAAATAACAGAGTTCATCACGACCACTAAAGCTCTTTTAAAATTTTGCTGCTTCTTTTAGTATTTTATGTCCTCTCACAATATCTAAAGTCATCCATCTAGACACAATTGCACAGCACCTGAGTGGAATTGCAGTTAATCACAATTCCCAGAATCATCTGCCCACCTCTCACTAACTTCAGAGTTTACTGGGCTTATATCTTTCTTAAGCTACACTTTCATGTGGATGCTTTTGTATTTTCTGACTTTACTTTCTTCCCTTAGTATCGTAGGCCATATCAGCCCTCCTAAAAACGATAATGACAAGTGCAGACCTAAAGAGACAATTTGTTTGATATCTTACAAATCCAGGTGATGGTGCTCAGTAAACATACTCCACTGAGGAGAAAACTACAGGCTTCACAGGGAGAGGAACCCATAATTTACTCAGTTCATGAAGACATGTTTCTGTTCCTGAGTGGCCTTCACAGCAAGACATGCAGAGACCAGTTTTAGGGCAAAGTACAGGACAGGTAGCGTCAAATCCAGGTGGCTGCCCCAAATTCCTGATCACCCTAATAACTTCCAGTAAGACATATGTTTTCTTTTGCTAGGAACTCTTTATCCACATTGAATGCCTTTTGTAACAAGGTAGAAAGTAGACAAATGATAAATAGATAATAGATGATTGATAGATTGATAGAATATCTTTCCCTCATAATACTGTAAGTTGCCACTTTATGTGCTTACTATGTATCAGATACTTTACATTTATATTTACCTCTCTGGATCCCTATCTAACTCTACAAAGTAGGCTCCTTTCCTGGCTACAGGTTTTTTTTTTTTTTTTTTTTTTTTTTTTTTTTTTTTTTTTTTTTTTTTTGTGGTACGCGGGCCTCTCACTGTTGTGGCCTCTCCCGTTGCGGAGCACAGGCTCCGGATGCGCAGGCTCAGCAGCCATGGCTCACGGGCCCAGCCGCTCCGCGGCATATGGGATCCTCCCAGACCGGGGCACGAACCCGTATCCCCTGCATCGGCAGGCGGACTCTCAACCACTGCGCCACCAGGGAGGCCCCAGGTTTTTTGATATGGAAATGAAGTCACAGTTTCAAAGTCACACAGTCACTACCTGGCAGAGCCGGTGGACCCATCCAAGCAGAGGCCAAAATCCATGCTCTTAACTGCTCTGCCAGGCAGCTTTCATTGGATGAAAAGACTCAAAGAATAAATCTAAATTCAAGAACCTTACTCCCTTCTGACTTGAAGAATTCGTACTGTTCCCTCCCTGCCGTGCTCAGGAGCTCGATAGAGTTACATCAAGGAGCTGTGGCACTGACAATGAGACAGAAGAGAATGGGACCTTGAAGTTAAAGTGCTTCAGCCATGCTCTCGGGGCTGAAGTCACCCTGCTCTGGGTTTACATGCCCCATGCAGTAACTACCCTCTTTAATCTTTCCCCTTTCCCTTAATGGTCTTCTACTTTCTTTGTGGTTTATTTTTTGCTCACTTACAACAGTCCAGCTCATCGTAGTCAGTGTAAATAATTTAATCTTTAACAATAAGGTATTTCAATCAAGCTCTGAAAAGTTCATGTAGACCCATAGGAGAATATTCATAGGACTGATCCAGTGTTGTAGTCAGTAATTATTTTATTTTAAATTTGAACCCAATTTAAAGTGTATTCATCTAGAATTTTTTTTAAAGATCTGGATTTGTCATTGGTACACTAACCAATTAGTATATTCCACCACTGTGGGTAAAAACGTGAACTTAAGTCTTGACACCGTTTTCACAGCAACCACTAGTGACAAAAATCAGTGAATGCTGCCAAAGTTATGGTTGCAAGGAAGAGTCTCCATTATGTTTCTTCAAGTAATGGATGATTTTGCATCAGAACTGGCGTGGATAGAAGGAAAACAGGAATCACCAACATGGAACCAGGTCTCACAGAAACCCACACCTGTAGAACCATAACACATGAGAAGAACAAAGTAGAGGAGTCAATCAGGATTTAAGGTGTCTTCACTTCGCTGAGAAATTTTCCTGCTGCCCAAACCAGGCGTTTGCTGATGTCGACTGTTCTACCAAAGGCAGGTTCTCTCCGCCTTGATCTTGTTTCTGCTTCTGTACCTGAATGTCTCACTAAAGCTCAAGTGCAAATTCCTTCCCTTTTTCGGTATATCTATCTAACTCCAGGTTATTTTCATATTTTGTAAGTAGACAATATTGTTGGCTTTATGTTATAGATAAAAAACATAAGTATTATAAACTCATGTCTTCCTGAAATAAACTAGATCTTGGCTTTTCTGACAGGCAACAGGAGAGAACTGGCTTTCTTAAATGCATTTAGGATATAATTCACCTGGAAATAGGCAACTGTAGGGCAGGTTAGCACAAAGTTTTGACCACATCTTGGCCCTTGCTTGGTGTCACTGTAATCCTTAGTTTTTCTCAACTGTTTAAAGCATGTGTTCTTTCACTGCAACCCATAAAACAGAAAAAAGAGAAAAGGTGACTATAGAGTTAGGTATTCAAACCTCAGTGAGCAACATTTCAGAATATTACATAGGAACAGCAATAATCAATATGCCTTCTTTTTGGTATATTTTATTTTCTTGGCTTAATTTTGAAAAATAGAATTCCATGTTTGGAGAGCTGATTTATGAAAGGCAACAAATTCCAAATCTCTTTTACTTGTTCACAGGAAAATTCCTTGTTAGAAAATACTATATCGAGTCATGTGTTGGATAAAAATGATTTCCTACTTTGTCTGAGAAATATTTAACCTGAAAACCATGACTGTATTTTTAAATCAGTTTTAATATTAACTTTCAAACTTAGAAAAAGTACTCCATCTGCTTAGATGTCTGGAAGCCAGAGGTGGGTGAAGCAAAAGAGAAATTCCATGGCATGAATACAGACAAATATTCCATTTATTAACATTATTCCTTATACCTGTTTTGGGGGCTGATGGCATCTAGATATCTGATATCAAGCTCTATTTACAACCCCTTTAGAGAATACAATTGTTAGATTGAAATGGGACAATAATTCAGTTGGTCAAAATTTGTTACCTAGATCCTATATGTATAATACTGTATTTGATGATTTTTCCAAAGAAAAGAAATCAGGTTTTATAGTCTAATGGAGGAAAAGACTCAAGAAGCATTAAGGAAATAAACCATAATATGAACCATGGGGCATATTAGAGTTAAGCATCAATATGTAAACATCAATACATATTATTTATAAAAAATGATCATATGTTTTCAGGGTGGGGCTTACCATGAGCCTTTCCTGATTTCCTCTCAAAGGGATTCACCACCCGCTCACTCAGACACACACACACACACACATACATCTTTGTGCATAACTACCATTTTCCTCTCCCTGCTCACTTATGTTTTGAATTGCTTCACTTAGAAAGAGAACTTTCCCAATACACTGGATAAGTTTAAAATAGAAATGATTTGCAGGAGGAAATTAATAAATAAATTCACAGTCCTGGTACTGGTGAAGATGAAGTTAAAAGAGTTTTGGAAAAATTATTTTTAATCTTAAAGAAATGTCAGTTGATTCTTTTACAGTCTGTTATAAATTATAGCAGGACTTTTCCTACAATTTTTGGTAGACTGGATGGGATCCTGAATGAGAGGAGGAAAGTGAAACTGAGCTATAACCTGTGAGCGTATCCTTCTGTAGAATTAGTCGGATTTTCAGGAGAAAATAAGCAAAAGAACAAACCTAAATGTTTTTGCCATTGTTTGTTTTGCTCTTAAAACTTCTCATACTTACACCTTTGCCCTACATAATGCTTTCTCTGTATTGTCTGTTATCTCCACTCCTTGGGGACACACACACACACACAATATATGTGTACATTATATGTTTATACATATACATATAATACATGCATACATATAATATGTGTATATAATTAGGCTAAAAATAAAAAGTTTGAAAATCTAAAAACAGATGTCACATCTATGTTTCCAAGAGGTTGTTAATTAGCAGAGTGAAGCACAGTGTATTATTAGCATGTGTTTTTACACTGACCATATCCCTTGTCTGCTACTAATCCTTTCCTATTTCTTTTTTTAAGACTGAAAACCCTGTGTGTGGTATTTGCACGTGTGCATAAATAGAAATCTTAAAGAAGTTTCACATTAGTATCCAATGCATGAATAATTATTGAAATGATTATTGAAATAAGAGCTAATAACTAAAACTTAGCATCGACAATAAAGTATCCTGAAAATTAGAATTAGAACTAATTACTATCAGTTAGAAAATAATGGGAACCAAGACTATGACTTACTTTCCTCTATCTCTTGATCTAAATAAATCAATAGAGAAATAGCCTCAAAGAAAACTACATAATTAGAGGGAGATTAAAGGATAAAATTCTACACTAGCAAACCAATAGCAATACCCACTGCAGCACTTTGATGTGATGCTAAGGGCTGAGTGGTTTGTTCAAATCCTGTATCCCTAGGTCCCCATCTTCTTTCTGCAAATCTCTTTGTCTAGAACACCATGAATAAGTTCTGGAATTGAAAGTCTGATAATTGACAATAGACTCAAAACATCTCACCTCTGCTAAAGTGAATATGAAAGATTTTAGCACTGTTTCTCTAAGACTTTTTTTTTTTTTTTTTTTTTTTTTTTTTTTTTTTTTTGCGGTACGCGGGCCTCTCACTGTTGTGGCCTCTCCCCTTGCGGAGCACAGGCTCCGGACGCGCAGGCTCAGCGGCCATGGCTCACGGGCCCAGCTGCTCTGCAGCATGTGGGATCTTCCCGGACCGGGGCATGAACCCGTGTCCCCTGCATCGGCAGGCAGACTCTCAACCACTGCGCCACCAGGGAAGCCCTCTAAGACTTTTCATACTATGTGTTAAAACTAGAGTAACCTGGGATTACTGTAAATAGATATAAAATCTATGTGACAAAGGCATTGCCTTCTGGGGGAAAAAAAGCTGACAATAACCAATATAAAATGAAGGTATTAGAGGCAGAGGTGGCTCTTACCACTTCTGATGAAAAAGAAGTTACGTGTAGAAAATCCTGGAAACTAATTAATCTGTAAGAGTACAAGCAGACAACCGTTGTTTAATTTAGAAAATGAATGACTTAAGTTTTCAGTCATAGTCTTACCAGCACAAACATAATCAGCATTACCTCGGATATCAAAGAACAGTAACAACGATCTTGATAGCAAATTTCGCAGGATTCAGGAAAATTAATAAAAATTCTTTTAAAATAGTTTTCAGATCGTCACTGTTAAAGAAAACAATGTTGTTATAATGACATGTTGTTTAGATCAGTGGATACTAAGTGTGATATCTGGACCAGCAGCATCTGCATTTTGGGGGCATCTGGTTAGAAATGCCAGTTCTTGGATCCCACTACTGAATAAAAAGGTCTGTGGAATCCCAAAGAAAACAAAACAAATGAACAAACAAATAGAAGGAGACTCATAGATACAGAGAACAAACAGGTGGTTGCCAGAAGGGAGGGGGATGGAGGAATGAAAAGGAGAAAAAAAGAAGGTAACTAAGTGAGGTAATGAATACTAATTAGCTTGATTGTGGTGACCATTTCACAGTGTAAACTGATGTGAAACCATCATGTTCTACACCTTACATATATACAGTTTTTGTCAATTATACCTTAATAAAGCTGAAAAAAATTTTAAATTAAAAAAAAATTTAATTCTGGGCTGGGGCCCAGTAATCTCTGTTGGAACAATCCCTCCGGGTGATTCTGACTTACAGGAACTTAAACCATTGGTTTACATAAAGCCACCAAGAAAACTAAATTATTCTTTTCAAATTGTAAAAGAACACCAAAAGAGGGAGAGGCATATAACAACACAATCTAATTTTGTGAGCATACTATCACAAGAGCTCAAGTAAGAATAAAGAGATACTGTGTTAAATCATAATACTGCCTTAATTTCAGAGCATTTTACAAAATGTATAAAGCACTTCTCCACACAAGATCATACATTATTGTCCTTATAACACCCATAGATTATTTGTCAAACATATCCTTGTATGAGGTCAACTTTCTAGACATAGTGAACTATAAAAAGTGCTGAATATCAGCAAAATAATTTTCACAGATTAGTGATAATATGACACTGTATCCAAGAAAAAAAATATTTGGCAAAATATGAAAGAATCCCAAAAAGGTAATGCTGCATTTCAGGGAAGGACATGTCTGGGTATAACTGCTGCTTTTTTTACTCTTTTCTTTTTTATTTTTCTAGTCTTCATATTGGGTGACCTGCAATTACACTCAGGGGTATTGTCCAGAGTACAATTTTTCAACAACGGGAAAAAATTTTTGTAACCATATTACTAATCCTTGTGACCTGCATCCCTCATAAGGAGAATTCTGAACGAAGCTTTAATGCTTATGAATACTTTTAGCTCCATGGCCTATTTGTTATCCCTAGGAGGTGGGTATTTAATCTGTCAAACATTTGTAAAACACCAAAAGCAGTATGGCCTTTGACCTGGGTCACTAAAATTGTACCCCATTCTAGTGACTTTTTGATTTCACTCAGCAGGTCCCATACATTTGTACTGTGCCTTATGAAGCATTCAGGCAGAGTATGATCTTTGACTTCTGGCCACCTGTGTCCCATACATTTTGTGTGAAAGAAATAAATGACAGGCTTGGAGATTAAGTCTAGCTCTCCCTTTTTATTCAGGTGTATTGCCAGCTGAGTTGAATGACCCATGGGTGCTTTAATTTATAATGTTTTTTTTACTGTTATAACTTGTAGCAATGCATGTGTTACCAACAAATTATCTTAACATTCTGTGTCACAAATATGTTCTATTCTTTGGTAAGTAGGTATATCAATCCAATAAAAAAAACTAACACAGTGCATGCACACATACATATATATCCTTAATTACCGCATGTGTTTTCCATATTAATGTCATCAACATTGTTTTTAAACCAAGGATCTTTGACATTTTGGAATGCTTTTCATGGGTTTACAAGAAGGTTTTCTATATTACTATTCCAGAACCTATCCTGGGGATAACATTTGGAGATTCTATCGTGAGCAAGTTTCATTTTATCAGTTTTGAAAAATTCTATGAAAAACTACAACAAAAGGACCTCACTTAATAAAGCATAAAATCTAACTCTGCAGTTGCCTGTCACTTTAATTCACTCATTCTAGGGATGATTATTGATCTCTAGAATGTACCAAGAACTATTCCAGGCACTGTGGAAAATATATAGAAGGGTTTCTTCCCTTTAAGAGTCTGATAAAGGAGCTAAGACAGATGCACTAATAACTATAGCATAGGGTCAGATTGCCCACGTTCCAAACCAGAGGTGTAAGTGATGGTTTATGAGGACTTGGCTAAGAAAGATGGAAAGAGGCTTCCTGGAAGAGGTGACATTTATCCTAAGATTTGGAATGATATATAGGACTTCAACAAATATAAGTAGAGAAAAGTAAGAATGAATAGCGTGACATTAAACAAGAGAAAGAAAATAACTGGGCCTTTTAGGCAAATGTCAAGTGATCCATACTGAATTGATAATAAAACAAGTGAAGAAAAGTTGGGAGACTTAAGTACAAAAACATGGAGCGAACTGCATTGAGGAGAATATTGAATGCCATGCTAAGGAATTGCAACTTTCTAGGAATGTGGAATTGAGAGTCATCAGATTTTTTTAGATCAAGGGAATAAATTTTGACTAGAGGTTTTCAAAATAAAATTGTACCAATAGAAAAAAAATCACTATTGGGAATTCCCTGGCGGTCCAGTGGTTAGGACTTGGCACTTTCACTGCCGTGGGCCCAAGGGTTCAATCCCTTGGTCTGGGAACTATGATTCCACAAGCCGAGTGTGGCAAGTCTAAAAAAAAAAAAAAAAAAAAAAAATCACCATTGTCAGAGTCATGTCAAGCTGCTTTCTACTTCCAAATCTTAAACTTGTTAGTAATATGAATAAGTCTGTTTCTTCTTCTTCTTGTGCCTCAGTTTTCTCACATGGAAAAATGAGGGATAATTACTTTTCTATCAGGGTCCCTGTGAGAATTTATTCAGGTAATACATGCAATGCATCCGAACAAATACATTCTTTCTTTATTTTTCTCCAAAATTTTAATGAATGGGGAATTGAAGACTGGAAGTAGGATAAAATATAAATGTGAAATTAGGTAGTAACAGAATATTAAGATTTTATTTTAACATAATTTTGTATAAAATATAATGTCTTCAATATAGACTACATGTTTATAACATATAGATGCAGTAGAATATTTAGCTGGTGTAATTTACCCTACCTCATTTCAAAATCATGGATGAAAATTGAAAATTATACTTTAGTAGTGTGATGAATTGGGCAATTGGGATTGACATGTATACATTGATGTGTATCAAATTGATGACTAATAAGGACCTGCTGTATAAAAAAAGTAAATTTAATTTAAAAAAAGAAAATTATACTTTAGTTTCAAGTCACAAACCTTAACCACATATATAATATGCTCCAATATTTGTTTACACAAGTTGGATGAGTCTCTTTATGAAGTATTGATACTTACTGTTGTCTCAACTTAGACAACAGCCTATTCTACTTTGGCAGATTTCAGAACAGCTTTAACCCTTTAAAAATATATATATTCCCCCACACACACATACATATATCTAAGATTGTACTTTATATGATTTTTACATATGCTGCATATGAAATAGCATAAGCAGGTCAATCAATTTGTGAACTTGTTGTTAAATGTTAACACAGTTCCCAACTCTGATACGAGCAGTTTGAAGCATGCATTACATTAAGTTCATTTTTTTCTACTTTTCAAGGAGTGCATTAAAAAAATCAAAATGGTCACTGTGAATGACTAAATGTCTCCTGTCACAGTATCTGATTTAGCAACCCACTTATAGCAACCCCCACCAAAAATCCTCTTTAGTGAATTGCACTGCCTTTTTGAAGATTAGGTCATTAATAAATAATGTGACTTCAGATTTTACCGATTTGGCTGTGTTTGCAGAGGCCACCAACTCTGTCAGAGGATGTCATCTGGAGATTGTTATAGGAAGGACGAGTGGTGTTGAGATAAAAACATATGTAAATAAATAAGATTAATGAAATCTAAAACAATTATGTCCTGAACATTGCCAAATCTGATTCTCAAATTTTGTCTTCTCAAACCTCTCCCCTACCCATAACCCTCTCCACCATGCCCAAATCTTCTGGGAACGTCCAAGATTGTGAACTGAAGCTGTTGAGGGTCTGAGACCAGAAGCCTGAGCAACAAAGGATAACGGGGCAGGGAGTGGCCAGGGCATGGGACACGGGTGAGGGACTGCAGGGCTGCAGAGAACACCTACACATAGGGGACGCCTCTCCTGTCTGGAGAAGCATGACCTCACCTGTGCCCTCAAAGTAATGGCTCTCACATGTGAGTTCTGTGCACACATTCCTGCATCCTGCAGAGTCTCAGGAATACCTGGTGGGTCTCTGCTTGTCCTGAACAAGACTTATTTTCAAACTTAGAGATTTGAGTTTGGAATCATTCCTATATTTTTAAACCATTTACTCACTTTATGGCGGTATAACTGACATACAAAAAGTTGTACATATTTAATGTATACAGCTTGATTGGTTTCGAGATTAACATACGCCTGTGAAACCATCACCACAGTCTATGTCATAAACATATCCATTACCTCCACAAATTTCCTCCTGCCGTCTATATTTATTATTATCACTTTGAGGGGGTGATAAGAACACTTAATGTAAGATTTAGCCACTTAGCAAATTTTCAAGTATACAGTGTTGTTTACTGTAGTCACCATGCTGTACAGTAGACCTCATCTTGTGTAACTGCAACTCTGTACCCTTCGACTACTCCCTCCCCTTACCCCTCCCCCAAGCCCCTGGCAACCGCCATTCCAATCTGTGCCTCCTCCATCACGTTCACTAAACCAAGGATATTTCTATAAATGTGGTGGGGTTTCTACTCACATATGCTGAAGGCTGGGATGGATTTTTGCCTGAGAAAGTTAAGACGTTTCATTCATTTCTGAGTGGCCAAGCTGCCCTTGGAAATCTGCAATAGTTCTTTTGCTTGAAGAAAATAGGCCATGCATCAACTTTCACCAGGGAAAGTTTATACAATATAAATTCTGCATCTATTCTAGAAATACACAATCCAAATAATTATGTAAATACATTGTGATATTGTACTGAAAATAGATGGACAGAGGAAGACAGTGAGGAAGGGGATATATCCAGTCTTGGATTTCTTTCTTTTTACTTCATATCTTCCCTCCCCACTCTTCACACCTCTTCTTTCTTTCTTCTCCTTTTCTAATAATTCCGGGATGGAAATGGCTACAGGTGCAAGATATTTAAAGTGTACAATATGATGATCTGATACACATACATATACATTGTGACAGAATTCCCACAATGAAGTGAATTAACACTTTCATCACCTCACATATTTATCTTTTGGGTTCAAGTTCTATGTCTTAGCAAATTTCAGTTATGCAATACAGTGTTATCAACTGTAGTCACCATGTTATACACTGGATCCTCAGAATTTATTCCTCTTATAACTGAAAGTTTACATCTTTTTACCCATCACTCCCTATTTCCCCCACCCCCCAGCCCCTGGCAATCGCTTCTCTACTGTCTGTTTCTATGAGTTTGATTTTTCCTACACTCTGTTTATCTCAAAATCTTCATTGTTATGGAAGATTTTATGAGAAGCCAATAAATCTCAGATAATAGGAAGGCAGGATGACCACTCATGGCGTATGCTGTGACTTTGTATGTTTAATGTTAGCCAAAGGAATACTGGGATTCTTCTTTTTTTTTTTTCTTGGAATATTGGGATTCTAGAAAGATAACAAACATGTTTTCTATCAAAGGGACAGTCAGAGAAATTGAGATTGGGAAGGCCCATCCAAGCAAGTTGGCATGGCTGCAACTTATTATTGAAAATTAATTTATTAGAATTCTATATTATACATCACTCTTGAGTCCTTAGTTCATGGTATAGTATGGTGAAAAATGTGTCTTTCACCTGTGTCGGAGCCTTCAGAGCTGACAGCCATACCCTGGACCTTTATAACTTCATTAAGCTGACAAATGTCACCTAATGAGACCTCCTGGGAAGTGATTCTGCTATACATTGTCCAGAAGGTATATCTAGACATCAATAATAAGTGTGTTTTGTTTTTATAATTTTATCCAGGCATATTCTGACTTATATTTATCAGTGGTCAGTGTATGAAAATATTTTATATCGATACTATTCATTATGTATTTGGCTAAAATATTAAGGCCATAATGATAAAGTAGAATTTATTGATGAAACATTTTATTGCTCACTATAAAAAAAAAGAACCTGAGAAAAATCTTTGCAAAATACCTTTAAAATTTGTGCTTCTAAATGAAAAGGAACATTCTAGCAAGAATTTTTACCATCTAATTTATAGTAATAGTATGTACCAAATAAATTTCAGAGTATTTTTTTTTTTCAATTATATAAGTACTTAGATGCTTCCAGGATAAGAGGCACAGTTCTGGGTGCTATGGAGAGTACTTAAAAATATGAGACAGTCCAGTGTAGGAGGTGGGCCATGATAAAAAGTAATAATTGTCATACCAAAGTTAGGATAAACCACTAGGAAGAAAAAGATTAAATCCAGATGAGCTCAGGAAAGGCTTCTGGATGGAGATGGTGTTTAGACCGACCTTTGAAGGATGGCCGTTCTGTTTTGAGTCACGTTTTTAGATAATCTATATCATACATCTGATAGACATTTTTCTACTTTGTATTAGTTAATATATCTGAACTGTGCTTTCAGCATTCCTGGCTGTACTTAGTTTAGCCAGCCCTACGCAGGTTTGTTTTATGAGCTAAGTGTTTTTAGTTTTACATAGCATACTGTACTGTTTTTCTTTCCTAATTTAAAAATTTTATTTTCTAATTCTGTACCTGCCCTTGTTCTTAACCTGAAAATTCTTCTTAAACTTTCACAGTTTTTCTCCTTTCGAAAAAGATCTTATGTTTTCATTCCTTACACATAGGCCTGTTTAAGGAGTTCTTCTGTAACCTCTGTTATATCCTCACTCCCAACATTGTTTTGATTGGAGATCAAAGCAGCAGCAAAGCCAACTTTTCTAAACTCTGATTTCCATCCATCTGGGCATTTTAAATTGGCATATTAACTCATCCTAGTAACTATTAAGACTCGAATATTTTATAACTATTGTAACTATTCTGGCAAAGTAAAAACATTTTAAGTCCAACAGATAAAGTGAAAACTCTTCCAAGGTATAGAAATAATTTTCTTGTGTCTGTAAGTTTTTCAATGGTATAAATGTTATCTTAACTTGAAAATATACTAACTTAAAATATATCACAGGGGCTCCCCTGGTGGCGCAGTGGTTGAGACTCTGCCTGCCGATGCAGGGGGTGCGGGTTTGTGCCCTGGTCCGGGAGGATCCCACATGCCACGGAGCGGCTGGGCCCGTGAGCCATGGCCGCTGGGCCTGCGTGTCCAGAGCTTGTGCTCCGCAGCGGGAGAGGCCACAGCGGTGAGAGGCCCGCATACCGCAAAAAAAAAAAAAAAATATATATATATATATATATATATATATATATATCACAGAAAAAGTTATAATAATATTATAGAGGATAGATATTTTGAGTTGACTGACAGACTCATTGGAATGTTTTCAATATTATTGCAATGGAAATTTTACTTCGTATAGTTATGAAGGTACTACCACAAAATGAATAAATAAATACCAAATTCTCTCTGTGCTCCAAAAGGATATTATGATAAAATAATTACTTTGCTTACTTTCATAGTTGGTAAAAATCTTGTTCAATGCAAGTTTTCTAGACAATTCTTCCACTGTATTATTAATAGTAATAGTTACTGGTTTTCTTTCTTTGATTCACATGAAGCACTAAAAGAAAGGCCACAAACTCAGAAATCACCCTATAACAGGCAGCTTGACTTGGGTTCTACAACTTTTTCCATGAGACAGGAAGCAATTGAATGTCTCCATGGCTTTATTGAAAGTTTTTATAAGTCTAGACAAAAACTTACACAGAAACTGTTTGCAACCCTGTAACTACAGGATGAATGTGTGCAGAATGACTCTCCATGGAGAGTCAGTAATTCCAATTAGACTCCTGATCTCTGGGAGTAGACCATTTGTTTGTTTGTAACTTAGTTACAATTCCAAATATTTTTAGGTCTTGATTTAAGCTTCACTAAACTGAAGATTTCATAAACTAGTAAAAAAGCCTTGGTGTATTATGACTCCATTTTATACTTTAATCCACTTATAACACTGTATTATAAATTGACATTTTGATATTTTCATGTTTTTATTTTTTTTAATCTACATGCAAACAGATTTTATTAACATTTAAATAAGATGACTATTACATAGAAATGCATGGTATTTGAAATGCTTTTCATAAGATCAGATTATTTATTTTAAAAAACCAATCTCTATAAAGATAAGGACAAAGTATTAGGCAATAACCAAGATGGCTTTGTAAATCATCAGTAGTGTTTTGTAATTAATCGCCCATTCATACATTTGAAATTGCCTCTTAAATAAAAGGAGTAACAAATCAAACCTGTTTGACTTTTGGTAAAGTTTGGTTTAATCCTGTGTGCTGTATCTGTCATTAAATCAGATTTTAGACCTAATAACGTTGAAATGGGTTATCAGAAGAATAGAAAGTTATCTTAACTAGGATAAGTGACAAAACAATCGTGGCTATTTTAGGTAGAAAGTGATAATTCAATATAAGGACACGAAAATTCTCTTGGAATAAGTCAATGCCTCCAAAGTTTCTAGAAACAGAAAATGATAGTTTTCAAACTCTTCATTACCCCTGCATACCTGCTATATGACATCTGCTTAACTATTTTCACCCCAAGCAAATTAACTTCCTTTGCTTCTGTCATCTGGAGGGTTAGTGGATCATAATCTTCCATGTTATAGGTCCAGACTTGGTTCATACAAAGAGCTTTCCTGTCGATAGAGAAACATAAAGATTAGGTAGATATGATTTTTACTCTCAAAGTGCTTATAATTGGATGTTTGCAGTACTTGATAATTTCTCTAATTACCTCACTGTCTACTAAGAGATCATCATATATTCATGGTACTAAATGAATATTTACTAACTTAAAAAGTAATGTATATTTACTTTTAAGTGCACACCCATAGTTATATGTATATGTTACTAATAATGATTTCAGTAGACCAAGCAAACAGCAGTAAGGGGTAAAATATTTAAGATGTCAGGGAATCATTAACTTAGTAAGTAGTGTGATTGATGTTTTACAGATCCAGGATGTCTGTAAGATACAGAAGAGTTGATTCCATAACTATTCTAAAAGGTCAAGAAAGCCAGCTTTTGGTAGTCCATCAACAACTTTGTTCTAATTGTTTTTTTAATTTTTAGGAAGTAAGATCTATACAGAAGTGTGAAGGTGTAGGGAAAGTCACCTGTGGCGAGACAGGAGCTCCCTTTCGGTCCCTTACTCTCACCTTGTAAAGCTGACGCGGATCATACCACACCTCAGCCCCAAATCGTCCACGTCTTCACATCTCAGAGTGAAAGACAAACTCCGCCCAATGGTCCCAAGAACCCACAAAATCTGCTCCTTCCTCTTGGCTCTCGGAACTGATCTAGAACTTTCTCCTGCCCATACTGCTCCTGACACACTGCTTTTCTCGCTGTCCTTCATTCTTGGAGCTTTTGCATTTGCTGTTCCATCTACCAGAAGTGCTCTTTTCTCAGATTTCTGCATGGCCTTTGCCCTCATTTTCTTCAGGTCTAAAATAACAACACTCTTTCCACAGCCCAGACTTTTCTATCCTACCTGCTTTATTTGTCTCTGTATCTGGCATGCAACGTATTCACTCAAACTAAAGCATGAGGGACTTAGTTTAATCTAATTATAATTTTTTTTGGTCACAGAGGTTATTTTAGGTCATTTTATAAAAACACAGAACTTAGGAAAGTTGTGAAATCATGTTGTGAGATCTTTTAAAAGTGTTAGGTCCTTACCAGTTTGGGAGAGTTTATGAGCGATCTACCCTAAAGTTAGTAAATGAGTTAAGATTGCTTCACATGGTCATGATACAGATGGTTGGCAAGTTTTGGGATGGCCAAGTGTCATTCAACAGGCAACGGAGTGTATGAGATTTGGAATCAGAAGAACAGTGTTCAGATATTAGTGTTGCCACTTCGTTGCTTGTAATGTTGGGCAAGGTCATAAAATAGTACAGAAGATATTAGTAATGGAAGCTTAAAATATATGAATAAATAAGTGAAGGGACTTTTGTAAACCACTTAAACTTATTTATTAAAGGGATGTAGAACTTATAGTATCTGGCTCACTTTGTTGTAGTGAGGATGAGATAAAATATAAAAACGCTCTATAAAGTGAAAAACAATATATATTATTATTATTACTCTTGGTAATCAGGAAAGTAATAAGTTAAACACATAACTGAAAAAAGTTTATACAACCTTGTGTGGGTAGAGATGCTGGTCAACACAATGACATGCACAAGTCTAATAACAATATAATTATGAAAGTATAATAATGAAAAACTAATAATAGTAATATTTATCTCAGATGACTATATGCCAGCCACTGAACTAAGAATTTTACAGCATTATCTCTTTGAGTAATTACTGCAATCCTATGAAGCAAGTGACTATTATCATTCCAACTTTACAAATGAAAGAATAAGAAAATGAAAGAATAAGCAGCCAGATCACATAGCTAGTGAATGCTTCAACAGTGGCTGGAGTTGGTAAGTTTATCAATCATTTGGTATTGTTCACACTCATATTCATTTTTGAAAGTGGAAATATAAAAGGTAAACAAATTAATTAAAATTTGTTAGGATTCAAAAACAAATATACAAATTCCTACACACATGGAAAGAAAAGCTGTTGCAATGAGTCAGAAAAGCATGAGGTCAGAAGTGTTTATATAAATTTTTTTTCTTTATTTTTTAACATCTTTATTGGAGTATAATTGCTTTACAATGGTGTGTTAGTTCCTGCTTTATAACAAAGTGAATCAGCTATACATATACATATATCCCCATATCTCTTCCCTCTTGCGTCTCCCTCCCAACCTCCCTATCTCACCCCTCTAGGTGGTCACAAAGCACCGAGCTGATCTCCCTGTGATAAGTTTGAAATAAATATACAATAGGTTACATCCTCAGTGGCACTGGTAAATTTTATTGCAGGATGTGCTTCTTAAGGAATTTGCAAATAAAAGTCCTCAAGAGTTCCGGCCCAGCTGTCCCTTGCAGACCATAATGGCTCTTTGGCCCTCTGTTCCACCAGAGGTCACTGCACCACCTGCCAGGCAAGGCCCCCAGGTGCTGAGGGCAGATCCTCCCTCCCCCGTGGTGACCTCTGTGCACACAGTGCCTTCCTGGGTCTTAAGAGAGGATGATCCATCAATATAAGTAAGCTTTCTGCTCCCATAGAATTCATAGAACACACAGCAGGTGATTATAATTATCCAGGCCCTAGGAATTCCAATACGTCTCTTCTCATGCTTGATTATATGAAAACGAGTAATACAAATTGCTGAAAAACTGCTCTGAATGAGGTTGAAACCCGAGGTCTAGAATGTAACAGAATTGCCACTATCTTCGATTTTTTTTTATCATCTGAAAGATCAGCTCCACCGTGAATAACTTTTAGGGGTTACCTACATAAGTGGGTTTTTTTCCCAGTATGATTTTTAACTTCAGCGCTGATGTAAGAAAGAATTAAATGATTTAAGGGGGGTGAAAAAAGTATTTACAGGGGAAATAGCCATGTGATTGTGAAGGAGCTCTTACATATTAAACAGGACAGTTTTGTCTCTCGTCTCATAGCTACAGAAAAACAGGAAGTATTGGGAAGGGAAAAATGAGGGTTGAGAAGAGGTGAGGGTGGGACGTCTGGTTTGTCTGTGTGAGACCTCTTGCTGGCACTATGCCCAGAAATTTTTTCTTACCCCTTTGAAAGACAGAGGCTGTATAAAAAGCTCTAAAGAGATTGATTTTCCTGGGAAAAGATTTGAGACAGGACAGTCAGGGCAAGCCAGGCTGGTACCGGCCGTGAGACCAGACCAGACTGGTTGCAGGATCCTGATCAGTGCTGTGAAAAAGGCCAGGAAGAACAGCGAGGTGAGATGCCCAGAGAAGGCACTGACCCTGAGGTCCTTGGAGGACATGGGGGTGGGGGAAGATAGAAAAGGCAGCTTTGGGAAGTGGGAGCAGGGGAAATAGTAGAAAGGGAAAACACCTGTTATTTTAAGCCAGTGATTAATGATCACAAGGAATTGGAGACTTGGAGATGAAAAATAAATGTGAGGATTTACCTAAAGGAAACAATGAAATATACACAGATACACAGATATTTATGTACAGGGGAATTCATTGCAGTGTTATTTATAATATTGAAAATTTTAAAGTAATCTGTATGTCTATATACATATATACGATATAGGATATATATTGTATACATATATATGATGTATATGTGAGTATGTAAATATCATAGAATACATAGCCATTAAAATATATTTTCTAATAATATTTTAATTCTAAATAAATATTTTAAGTTTAAAAATTCATAAAGCAGCACTTACCCTTATATATGTATGGTATATAAATATATCATACATATACATGCATGTATACATATAAGTGAAGAGAGGAGAGATAATGAAAGAATACATCAAAATGTCAACAATTACTTTTTTTAGATAATGGAATTCCATATGATTTTAATTTACCTTCTCTATGCTTTTTGGTGTTTTTCAGATTTTTTTTTACAGTACTGGAGTCTGCCTTTATATTTTGTATTTTCTTAATTTGTGTCACTTATGAACATTTTTTAAAGTTTTCAATAAATACTGGATATTATTTTTAAAATTAATTTTTATTAATTTTAATTCAGATTCATTTTTTATTAAATTAAAATAAAAATGCATATCACTTTCAAGTAGCACACTTAGAATAACTCCATTTTTCTTTTTTTTTTAAATTGGAGTATAGTTGCTTTACAATGTTGTGTTAGTTCCTGCTGTACAGCAAAGTGAATCAGTTATACATATACATATATCCACTCTTTTTTAGATTCTATTCCCATATAGGTCATTACAGTGTATTGAGTAGCGTTCCCTGTGCTATTCAGCGGGTTCTTATTAGTTAAATAAAGCATAAAGTTCCCTGTTCCAGTTCCTCTCAAGCCCCTGTAATCTTTTGAATCACATCTCTTGTTGGCCCCATATTTATCCATGTTTGTTTTCAATTCTTGTATTAATTATGATCAGGATTCTAAATAATATGTTTATATTTTATACTAGTTATTCTACATATGCCTCTGATTCTTTCTCTACTCTTTATTGAGCAGTCCCACTCCTGGATATGAATCCAGAAAAAACTGAAAACACTATTTCAAAAAGATACATCCACCCCAGTGTTCGTAGCAGCACTACTTACGTTAGCCAAGATATGGAAGGAACCCAAGTGTCCTCATCAACAGACAAATGCTATATATACACACAGTGGAATATTACTCAACCATAAAAAAGAATGAAATTCTGCCATTTGTAGCAAGATGGGTGGACCTAGAGAATATTATGCTCAGTGAAATAAGTCAGACAGAAAAAGACAAACACTGTATGATATCACTTGATGTGGAATCTAAAAAATAAAGCAAACAAATATATAGAGCAAGACAGAAACAGACTGTGGTTACCAGTGGGGGGAGGGAAGGGGGAGGGGCAAGACAGGTGTATGGGATCAAGAGATACAAACTACTATACATAAAATAGAAGAGCAACAAAGATATATTTTACAGCAAAGGGAATTATAGCCATTATTTTGTAAAAACTTTTAATAGTCTATAAAGCTTTTTATAATCTATAAAAATACTGAATCACTATGCTATACACCTGAAACTAAACATATATCAACTGTACGTCAATTTAAAAAAAGTCAACTTGTGTCATCGGGGTTGTGTTCTTTCTGGAAACTCTAGGGAAAATACATTTCCTTGCCTTTCTAGCTTCTAGAGACCACTTATATTTCTGGTACATGGCCACATTCTTCTTGATAACCAGCCAGAAGCATCTCAGATCTCTCTTTCTGACTCTGACCTTGACTTTCATGCTTCCCTCTTTCACTTATAAGGACTCTTGTGATTACAGTGGGTCTCTCTGGATAATCCTGAATAATCTCTACATCTCAAGATTATTAACTTAGTCACATCTCTAAAGTCCATTTGGCATGTAAGGTAACAAATTCACAAGTTCTGACCATGAGGTCATGAACATCTTGGGGGTCACTGTTCTGCCTGCCACCATGGCTAAGGATAAAACGCCAAATTTAATTACGTGATTTGCAAAATTACAAGCTAGTTAAATGCCTGACTCTCCAAGTCTTCCAAAACAAGGATAGGCACTGGTCAGAAAGGAATGTGATCCTTAGACTTGGAATGGGAATATTTGGGCAGACATAGACAAGTCTGAGAAACATTTCTCCCAACCCCTCCAAGTCACCCTTGCTAGAAGCAGCCACCTCCTCACATGTCTAAGTAAACTGCCTCCCTTTCATTAAAACCTTTCTTTAGTTGTTTGTTCCCTGGGGAAGGCCTCTTATCCTTCCTTACTTTTTCTACCACTTCTCACTGTTTTCAGGTTCATAAAAAAGTCAGATCCCAGAGGGAGAAAGGATTTGGCACATATACCACTTAGGAAAAAGAGAGTGAATATGATAAAGAGCTCACAAAACTTTGCTTATATATTTCAATAAAAATCTGGGGAATACAGGTGTAAATGATTTCTGATGATAGTGGTCAAATATGATGGAACATAAGGTTAGACGTTTTTGAATTAAGCCATTGGTGCTCTCATTGTGATTCTAGTTTTTGGGGGTTTTTTTCTTTCTTTCTTTTTGGCTGCACAGCATGTGGAATCTTAGTTCTCCAACAAACAAGGGATCCAACCCTGGGCCCTTGACAGTGAGAGCATGGAGTCCTAACCACTGGACCATCAGGGAATTACTGTGATTCTAGTTTTAATGTATAAATTTTGAGTAGCAATCAGTGACAGTTTGGTTGGTTAATTGAAGCCCTGTCTCAATAACAACCTCTATTCAGTGTGCCTCAGATGCTGGAACTTCCCTGGCATGCTTTAGAGGAGGAAATTCAGACACTCAGGGAGATGGGAATCTTGAGGTGGATCAATTATGTGCAACGTAGTCAGCAACCATCAACCAAATCCATGGAGGGGATTCAGAAACTTCCCTCCTGAAGACACTAGGAAACACATGGGTACAGGGAGCTCAGTGGTGGCTGTCCTCTGCAGGCTGGGGATGGCAGTTGGGAGATGCTGCCACAGAATTGAATTCACTGATTGCAGTAGAAACAAGAGAACGCCACAGAGGCAAAGAACAGATAGTAACATCTAACCTTCAGAGAAAAGATGGGAACAATGGGAACAATTACTATAATAGAAGAAACAGTTTCTGATCTAGAAGGATCCATGTTTGTGGCTAGTTAATCACTGTGTCCCTAAGAATAAAATATATGAGAAAACATATAAAGTGTATCCTGAGGAATATGATCAAACAAAACAAAACAAAACTCTAGGTCTGGTGAGTGGAAAAGTGACTTGAGTCACTGTAGTGGAAATTCATAACTTCAGACCCAGTTTCTGAATGTAAGCCTGTGCACCTGAAATGAGAGAAAATCTGGGTCCTCTGGCATAAGAACCTGAGATAGGACCACAAATTGTATAATTTTCTTATATTCCTCAGGTAGTTCCTTAGGATTTCCTTGCATGGCCACATGCTTTGGTAATGTTTTCTCACTTCAGCATTTCTTTTTGATATTTGTGCACAGAAGTAGTTTTTTAGAAAGAAAACTAGGAAGCATGTCTTAACTTACATATCTGAATATGTCTAATATATGCTTTTACACTTGAAAGCTAGTTTAACTGAATATAAAACTTTAGATCAAAATATTTTCCCTAAAATGTTTATTCTTCCCTAAGAACTTTTGAAGACACAGGAATTACAGTGTTCTTTAGTTGGATGCAAATCTGATTCTTGTTAAATTATGGGTAACATGGTTTTTCTCTCTTCCAGCAATGAGATTTTTAGAGGGCTTAATTGACACACCAAGGCTACCAGCTAAGGAGTTCACCAAGAAGAGAAATTAGCATAAATTTGTGTATTATAAGAAATGAAATATTGTAGCATCCTATGACTTGTGGTAAAATTAACTGGCTTATGAGATTTCAAAATGTTTGTTAATAAAATCTTTCTTTATCTGATACTTAAGAGATTATGTTACTCCTGTAACAGTAATCTGTAATCAACTAAGAGTTTGCTAACAATACATACATGTACGCTGGCTTCAGCTCCTCTCCTTCTCCCAAAAGTCTAATATAGTAGGTCTGGAGCCTGTGTGTTTGCATTTTTAACCTGCATCCCAGGGAATTATGATGTTCTTCAAAGTTTAAAGATCATTTTCCTATATTTGTCCCAGTAAAATGTGCCATGTAAGAGGCACTCAGTGAATATTTTTGAAAGGGAGGATAAATGAATGAGAATGAAGGAATAAAAGCAAATTTAAAGGGAAACCAAAGTCTGAGACCAGTTGTCTCTGTGAGCAATGCTTTATTTCTAAGTCTGCAGATCTGATGAGCCAATAGAATATGATAAATAGTGTAGTATAGTATTGTAGCAGCAAAGATATTTCAACCTCTCTGAATCTCCATCAACAAAATGGTAGCATTTCTCACAAGGTTCAAATTAGGAACTGCTTTAGTTAATTTCTGTCAATCTCCCAGCACATAAGAGGTACTAAATAAATGGTGGCTCTTATTCCAGAAAATACTTCTATCTTATATCTTTGACATAAATTCAAGGTCCTTACTTGACACTGTTGAGCAGAATATGTATCTTTTCATTCGAACGTGAAGACTAAAGTCATAAAATGAATTCAGATTTATGCTAACCTGAGCATATTATTTTCAATGACATTAATTTTCCTCACTATAGCATTGCCCCTTTGGTGCTGGCTGAGCTACAGAAAGCAAGAAATAGGCTTGTGAGAAAAAAGAGACATATCCTAATGAGATTTCGGTCCCTTTTTCCCCCACATTTTCTACAGTGAGCATTGATTAATTACGATGAGAAAAAGTGTTTCTAAAAAACATAGGAGACTCAGCTCAAATGCAATGGCCACTCAGACTTCACTAGATTTTCCAATTTATATTCAAATGATCCCACATTTGGGGATCAAGACTTGGAGGGAATCTTTGATAACAAAGTTCTCTTCAATCTGGCATTTCCCCCAACTCCACAGGGTCCACCCCAGGGCCCAGGATGAAGAGTCCAGTCCAGTGAGTGTGCATGAAGATCAGAAAGAGTACACTCACCTAGTTTTAAAACACCCAAGATGCTGTGCCCTGAATTTTAAACAATGCATGTGACTTGGTCCATTTTGGTTTCAAGTTCAAAGGCATCAGATCAGTTCTGTGGGTTAACAGTGAGTACATCTTTCAAGAGCTGCTTGATGCCCTCAGACATGGAAGTTCTTCATTCCTGGAGATGTGCAACTCTGTCTTTGGTTTTTCTAGCAGCATCTCATACACAGGGATGATCTCAGTCCCCTGTTTCACAGAGGCCCCCAGGAGCTCCCCGGGGGGAATTTTGAGTCAAGTTTCAGAATCTGAGTAAGTAATGGGTGGGCACAAGTGTTGGAAGCAGCTGGATTCTAGTAAATTGACAATAACTATCAGGAAGTAATATCAGAGCAGATGCTTTAGGTAGTAACAGTTGGAGAAAGTCAGCCTGAAAGATTTACCCATCTCCTTAAGTGTATCATCTAGTCATTAGTCATGGTAAGCTATTGGGCAAATAGTCATAGGCTCAGACATGTGGCATCTTGAGGACAAAGAGTTTCCCAGAGTCACATTAAAAAACTGAAGGATGCTATGTAATCTTATTGGTTTTTAATAAATATAATCCTTCATTTTGGGGGGGGGGAATTTTTTAATTTATTTTATTTTTTATATAGCAGTTTCTTATTAGTTATCTGTTTTATACATATTAGTGTATACGTGTCAATCCCAATCTCCCAATTCATCCCACCACCAACACCCCCCCCACGACTTTCCCCTCTTGGTGTCCATAAGTTTGTTCTCTACATCTGTGTCTCTGTTTCTGCCTTGCAAACCGGTTCATCTGTACCATTTTTCTAGATTATGTATATATGCGTTAATATATGATATTTGATTTTCTCTTTCTGACTTACTTCACTGACAGTCTCTAGATCTTTCCACGTGTCTACAAATGACCCAATTTCGTTCCTTTTTATGGCTGAGTAATATTCCATGGTATGTATGTATGTGTGTGTGTGTGTGTGTGTGTGTGTGTGTGTGTGTGTATATATATATATATATATATACACACCACATCTTCTTTATCCATTCATCTGTCGATGGGCATTTAGGTTGCTTCCATGACCTGCCTATTGTAAATAGTGCTGCAATGAACAATGGAGTTCATGTGCCTCTTTGAATTATGGTGTTCTCTGGGTATATGCCCAGTAGTGGGATTACTGGGTCATATGGTAATTCTATTTTTAGTTTTTTAAGGAACCTCCATACTGTTCTCCATAGTGGCTGTATCAATTTACATTCCCACCAACAGTGCAAGAGGGGTCCCTTTTCTCCATACCATCTCCAGCATTTGTTGTTTATAGATTTTCTGATGATACCCATTCTAACTGGTGTGAGGTGATGTAGATTTGATTTGTAGATTTGATTTACATTTCTCTAATAATTAGTGATGTTGAGCAGCTTTTCATGTGCTTCTTGGCCATCTGTATGACTTCTTTAGAGAGATGTCTATTTAGGTCTTCTGCCCACTTTCTGAGTGGGTTGTTTTTTTTTATTATTGAGCTGCATGAGCTGTTAATGTATTTTGGAGATTAATCCTTTGTCCATTGATTCGTTTGCAAATACTTTATCAGGTTCTGAGGGTTGTCTTTTCATCTTGTTTGTAGTTTCCTTTGCTGTGCAAAAACTTAAGTTTCTTTAGGTCCTGTTTGTTTCTTTTTTTTTCTATTTCCATTACTCTAGGAGGTGGGTCAAAAAAGATCTTGCTGTGATTTATGTCAAAAAGTGTTCCTCCTATGTTTTCCTCTAACAGTTTTATAGTGTCCAGTCTTACGTTTAGGTCTTTAATCCATTCTGAGTTTATTTTTGTGTACGGTGTTAGGGAGTGTTCTAATTTCATTCTTTTACATGTAGCTGTCCAGTTTTCCCAGCTGAATTTATTGAAGATGCTGTCTTTTCCCCATTGTATATCCTTGCCTCCTTTGTCATAGATTAGTTGACCATAGGTGCATAGTTTTATCTCTGGGCTTTCTATCCTGTTCCATTGATCTATATTTCTGTTTTTGTGCCAGTACAATATTGTCTTGATTACTGTAGCTTTGTAGTATAGTCTGAAGTCAGGGAGCCTGATTCCTCCGGCTCCGGTTTCTTCCCTCAAGATTGCTTTGGCTATTCGGGGTCTTCTGTGTCTCCATACAAATTTTAAGATGTTTTGTTCTAGTTCTGTAAAGAACGCCACTGGTAATTTGATAGGGATTACATTGAATCTGTAGATTGCTTTGGGTAGTATACTCATTTTCACAATACTGATTCTTCCAATCCAGGAACATGGTATATCTCTTCATCTGTTTCTGTCATCTTTGATTTCTTTCATCCATGTCTTATAGTTTTCTGAGTACAGGTCTTTGACCTCCTTAGGTAGGTTTTTTTTTTAATATATATATACAGCAGGTTCTTATTAGTTATCCATTTTATACCTATTAGTGTATATATGTCAGTCCCAATCTCCCAATTCTTAGGTAGGTTTATTCCTAGGTATTTTATTCTTTTTGTTGCAATGGTGAATGAGATTGTTTCCTTAATTTATCTTTCTGATCTTTCATTGTTAGTGTATAGGAATGCAAGAGATTTCTATGCATTAATTTTGTATCCTGCAACTTTACCAAATTCATTGATTAGCTCTACTAGTTTTCTGTTGGCATCTTTAGGATTCTCTATGTATAGTATCATGTCATCTGCAAACAGTGACAGATTTACTTCTTCTTTTCCAATTTGTATTCCTTTTATTTCTTTTTCTTCTCTGATTGCCATGGCTAGGACTTCCAAAACTATGTTGAATAATAGTGGTGAGAGTGGACATCCTTGTCTTGTTCCTGATCTTAGAGGAAATGCTTTCAGTTTTTCACCACTGAGAATGATGTTTGCTGTGGGTTTGTCATATATGGCCTTTACTATGTTGATGTAGGTTCCCTCTATGCCCACTTTCTGGAGAGTTTTTATCATAAATGGGTTGAATTTTGTCAAAAGCTTTTTCTGCATCTATTGAGATGATCATATGGTTTTTATTCTTCAGTTTGTTAATATGGTGTATCATATTGATTGATTTGCATATGGTGAAGAATCCTTGCATCCCTGGGATAAATGCCACTTGATCATGGTGTATGATCCTTTTAATTAATGTGTTGTTGGATTCTGTTTGCTAGTATTTTGTTGAGGATTTTTGCATCTATATTCATCAGTGACATTGTTCTGTAATTTTTTTAATAGTTTCTCTGTCTGGTTTTGGTATCAGGTTGATGGTGGCCTCGTAGAATGAGTTTGGAAGTGTTCCTTCCTCTGCAATTTTTTGGAAGAGCTTGAGAACAGTGGGTGTTAGCTCTTCTCAAAATGTTTGATAGAATTCACCTCTGAAGCCATCTGGTCCTGGACTTTTGTTTGTTGGAAGATTTTTAATCACAGTTTCAATTTCATTACTTGTGTTTGGTCTGTTCATATTATCTGTTTCATCCTGGTTCTGTCTTGGAAGGTTACACCTTCCTAAGAATTTGTACATTTCTTCCAGGTTGTCCATTTTATTGGCATAGAGTTGCTTGTAGTAGTCTCTTATGATGCTTTGTATTTCTGCGGTGTCTGTTGTAACTTCTCCTTTTTCATTTCTAATTTTATTGATTTGAGTCCTCTCCCTCTTTTTCTTGATGAGTCTGGCTAAAGGTTTATCAATTTTGTTTATCTTCTCAAAGAACCAGCTTTGAAAACTTTTATTGATCTTTGCTATTGTTTTCTTTGTTTCTATTTCATTTATTTCTGCTCTGATCTTTATGATTTCTTTCCTTCTACTAACTTTGGGTTTTGTTTGTTCTTCTTTCTCTAGTTCCTTTAGGTGTCAGGTTAGATTGTTTGAGATTTTTATTGTTTCTTGAGGTAGGATTGCATTGCTATAAACTTCCCTCTTAGAACTGCTTTTGCTGCATCCCATACGTTTTGAGTCTTTGTGTCTCCATTGTCATTTGTTTCTAGGTATTTTTTGATTTCCTGTTTGATTTCTTCAGTGATCTCTTCGTTATTTAGTAACATATTGTTTAGCCTCCATGTTTTTGTGTTTTTTACTTTTTTTTCCCTGTAATTTATTTCTAATTCATAGCATTGTGGTCAGAAAAGATGCTTGATATGATTTCAATTTTCTTAAATTTACCGAGGCTTCCTTTGTGACCCAAGATGTGATGTATCCTGGAGAATGTTCCGTGTGCACTTGAGAAGAAAGTGTAATCTGCTGTTTTCGGGTGGAATGTCCTATAAATATCAATTAAATATATCTGGTCTATTGTGTCATTTAAAACTTGTGTTTCCTGGGCTTCCCTGGTGGCACAGTGGTTGAGAATCCGCCTGCTGATGCAGGGGACGCGGGTTCATGCCCCGGTCCGGGAAGATCCCACGTGCCACTGAGTGGCAGGGCCCATGAGCCATGGCCGCTGGGCCTGCGCTCCGCAATGGGAGAGGCCACAGCAGTGAGAGGCCCGCGTACCGCAAAAAACAAAACAAAAAAACTGTGTTTCCTTATTAATTTTCTGTCTGGATGATCTATCCATTGGTGTAAGTGAGGTGTTAAAGTCCCCAACTATTATTGTGTTACTGTTGATTTTCTCTTTTAGAGCTGTGAGCAGTTGCCTTATGTATTGAGGTGTTCCTCTGTTGGGTGCATAAATATTTACAATTGTTATATCTTCTTCTTGGATCGATCCCTTGATCATTATGTTGTGTCCTTCTTTGTCTCTTGTAATAGTCTTTATTTTAAAGTCTATTTTGTCTGATATGAGTATTGCTACTCCAGCTTTCTTTTGATTTCCATTTGAATGGAATATCTTTTTCCATCCCCTCACTTTCAGTCTGACCATGTCCCTAGGTCTGAAGTGGGTCTCTTGTAGACACCATATATATGGGTATTGTTTTTGAATCCATTCAGCAAGCCTGTATCTTTTGGTTGGAGCATTTAATGCATTCACATTTAAGGTAATTATCGATATGTACGCTCCTATTACCATTTTCTTAATTGTCATGGTTTTGGTTTCGTAGGTCCTTTTCTTCTCGTGTTTCCCACTTCTAGAAGTTCCTTTAGCATTTATTGTAGAGTTGGTTTGGTGTTGCTGAATTCTCTTAGCTTTTGCTTGTCTGTAAAGCTTTTGATTTCTCTGTCGAATCTGAATGAGATCCTTGCCAGGTAGAGTAATCTTTGTTGTAGTTTCTTCCCTTTCATCAATTTAAATATACTGTGCCACTCCTTTCTGGCTCGTAGAGTTTCTGCTGAGGAATCAGCTGTTAACCTTATGGTAGTTCCCTTGTGTGTTATTTGTCGTTTTTCTTGTTGCTTTCAATAATTTTTCTTTGTCTTTAATTTTTGTCAATTTGATTACTGTGTGTCTCACCATGTTTCTCCTTAGGTTTATCTTGCCTGAGACTCTCTTGCTTCCTGGACTTGGGTGGCTATTTCCTTTCCCATGTTAAGGAAGTTTTCAACTATAATCTCTTCAAATATTTTCTCTGGTCCTTTCTCTCTCTCTTCTCCTTCTGGGACCCCTATAATGCAAATGTTGTTGTGTTTAATGTTGTCCCAGAGGTCTCTTAGGCTGTCTTCATTTTTTTTCATTCTTTTTTCTTTATTCTGTTCCATGGCAGTGAATTCCACCATTCTGTCTTCCAGGTCACTCATCCATTCTTCTGCCTCAGTTATTCTGCTATTGATTCCCTTCTAGGGTATTTTTCATTTCAGTTATTCCATTGTTCAACTCTGTTTGTTCTTTAATTCTTCTAGGTGTTTGTTCTTTAATTCTTCTAGGCCTTTGTTAAACATTTCTTGTATCTTCTCTATCTTTGCCTCCATTCTTTTTCCAAGGTCCTGGATCATCTTCACTATCATTATTCTGAATTCTTTTTCTGGAAGGTTTCCTATCTCCACTTCATTTAGTTGTTTTTCTGGGGTCTTATCTTGTTCCTTCATCTGGTACATAGTCCTCTGCCTTTTCATCTTGTCTATCTTTCTGTGAATGTGGTTTTCGTCCCACAGGCTGCGGAATTGTAGTTCTTCTTGCTTCAGCTGTCTGTTCTCTGGTGGATGAGGCTAAGAGGCTTGTGCAAGCTTCCTGATGGGAGGGTAGAGCTGGATATTGCTCTGTTGGGCAGAGCTCAGTAAAACCTTAATCCGCTTTCTGCTGATGGCTGGGGCTGAGTTCCCTCCCTGTTGGTTGTTCGACCTGAGGCAACCAACACTGGAGCCTACTCAGCTCTTTCATGGGGCTAATGGCGGACTCTGGTAGGGCTCACGCCAAGGAGTACTTCCCAGAACTTCTGCTGCCAGTATCCTTGTCCCCACAGTGAGCCACGGACACCCCCTGCCTCTGCAGGAGACCCTACAACACTAGCAGGTGGGTCTGGTTCAGTCTCCCCTGGGGTCACTGCTCCCTCCCCTGGGTCCTCATGTGCACACTACTTTGTGTGTGCCCTCCAAGAGTGGAGTCTCTGCTTCCTCCAGTCCTGTTGAAGTCGTGCAATCAAATCCTGCTAGCCTTCAAAGTCTGATTCTCTAGGAATTCCTCCTCCTGTTGTCGGAGCCCCCAGGTTCGGAAGCCAGACGTGGGGCTCAGAACCATCACTGCAGTGGGTGGACTTCTGTGGTATAAGTGTTCTCCAGTTTGTGAGTCACTCATCCAGCAGTTATGAGATTTGATTTTATTGTGATTGCACCCCTCCTACCATCTCATTGTGGCTTCTCCTTTGTCTTTGGATGTGGGGTATCTTTTTTGGTGAGTTCCAGTGTCTTCCTGTCGACTGTTCAGCAGTTACTTGTGATTCTGGTGCTCTCACAAGAGAGAGAGCTATGTAATCTTAATAATAATACTCAGAGATAAGAGAATGGATCCACAAGATCAGATTTTGCTGAAAAAGAGAAATATGCAAATCCTACATAGTTTATACAACAAAATACCTATAGAAATACATGAAAAAATTCATACTATTAACTTTCACAGGCATGAGGATACTTGTCCCGATCTTTTTAAACATTTTTGTTGTTTCCCAGAAGATAATATTGGATGAGCATATCTTACTAGTTCTAAAATGTGTGATGCCAGCTTTATTGTCCCTCCATATGGGTGGTAATAGGACATAATACATCAGAATAGAATCTAAATTGTTAGAGGATTGGTTTACATAAGGAATGCAAATGTCTACTAAATAGCAAGTTTGGGGGCACCTTTATCCAGTGATGAGAGCCTACTTCAGGCTGTGTTGAGACCTTACATATAAAGTATGAATAAATATGTGGGATGATAGAAAAACCATATGGTGCTCTGTGTGATTTTTTTAAGCTGATGAAGTCTAAAACCCTCCAAGAAGTATCTGGGGAATAGAAAGATTAGAAACTGATAATTGAGCCTATTATAAATCCAGGCTTCATAGAGAGTTAAGAGAGAACTTTGGTCATTCTTTCAGGGTTTTGGAGTGTGAGGCCATTGGCCTAAGCCCAAAGCCCAGTGCATTTCCATATTGTTCACCATAGAGCAAATAATATAGCCTGGGCTGGTTTCCTCCACAACTTAGGGTAGTCGGTAGGGGAAGCTTTTCTATAGAATGAAAAGAAGGTTCTGACCCCTAATCAGAGTAACTGCAGAAGCATTTAGTGCCAAGATCAAGGCAGAGAACATCCCTCAAACAAAGAGAACAGAGTACAGCAAACCCCCTGGCACGTAGAATATCCTGGAGGTAAAAGCAAGTCTTCAGAGCTTAAGACAAAGACTTCACTCCTGACATTACACTGTCCTTGTGACTAAGGCAAAAATTTAAGCTGTTACAGAAGCTTCATGATTAGCTTACAGAGAACATTTTATTCAGGAAGCAATGCCTCTAGAAACCCTTCAGTTTGCCAAGCTAAGACTCATAAATAATGAGACTCAATGCATCTACAAGTTGAAGCTCTTGGTTCCAACTCACTGAAAACCTTCAGCACATTTAATACTCCTCTGTCACCATCGATATATAGCATATGGTTAGGTGCCCTGCCAACTTTTAAGCTCAGTGACCTGAGAAAAGCAGTATAGATAGGACGATTTGTCCATGGGTCCCAAGCTTTCTACAGACTGGATAATATCAACTGTAATCAATGAGAGAATGGAATTTAACATCACAATGAGGAGTGAAAAAATCATCTGGAACATTTTCTAAAGGCTGTACCACTGATGGCAGCAACTCCATCCTCTAGGGCCGTACCGAATAAAGTCAGTTAGTTAATGAATGAAACTGACATATAGACAGTCCTGCTGTCTAACAGAAGAGAAGATCTCAAAGAGTAGAGAGTAGCTAACAAAAGTATTATCATTTTTAGAGGAGTGGCAGAAATGACAAACGGATCTAGGGTCAATCTCTTGAAATCAACTAATGCTGCTCTAGAGCCACAGTTCCCTGTTTAGGGGAGCTCTTCACAACAATTTTGATTACTGTGACTGGAATCTGGGTCGTGTGCCTCACATAACCTATAGATTCACAAAAATAGCATATAGGAATAAAATATGCACAGCATTTTCCAGACACATGCAATTAACATATAAGTGAAATAGGCAGCTCGCCTGGTAAACATGATGTGTAGCAAACTTCTGTTAGACAAGAGTGACAAAAATGTAACCTAAATAAGCTTTAGCCAAGAAAAAAATGAGAGGAAAGGAAGGAAGAAAGGAAGGAAAGACAGAAGGAAGAAAAGAAAAAGTTTCCTCATTAAATCGAGAAATCTAGAGATAATGCCTTTTCCTTCTGCTTTGGCTCCATTCTTGGGCAGATTTTAACAATGATGAAAGGGCTGCCAACACTTCCAGAAAGTCTAGTTGAAAGTATGACTTCTTTCTTAAGCACTCTTAATGAAAGTTCCAAAGTTGAAATTCATTGGCTTCAGTGAGTCTCACTGCCATTTCTGAATTGTTGTGGCCGATTATCCAGGCCTGGAACATATTCATCCATCTGGATGCAAAGGAGGAGGGCTAACGTAAAATTAGAAGGAGTAAAGAGGTGTAACTGATAATAGAGAGAATGGATGTCATGCAGGCAAAGAGTTTTTCTTCTGCTGAAGTGTGCCTAGCATGTACATCTCACCAAGGGAATAGAAATAACATGAACACAACGTCTCAGCCCTGGCCTCTTACAGGAAGCCAACACTTCTGTCCTATTTCTTCCACATCCACCAATCAAACAGAACCAGCTCCTGCCTCCTCCTGCCTCCTCCTTCTTCCATCAAGAAAGGGTCATTGTCAAAGGCAGGAAATGTTATTTGGCCTCAGTCCTAATGGGTGGAGAGTTTTTGGTGCAGAGTTAAACCCTGAGCCAGGAGGGGCGAGATCTGCTCCCACACATTTGGCAGGTGAGAAGAGTCTGGGGCCAGTTCCATTTGGTAACTGCCAGAGAAGGTGATATTATGTTGGGATTCAGGACAAAAGCCACATAATGATGAAGAATGTGCCTTAGCCTGGCCTTGCCCTCTGTGCACAGGTCTCCCAGGCTCATTGCATTTGGGGCAGTGTGTGCTGAAGGAAGGATTCAGGTGGTTGATATCCTGGGTCCTGGCCCAAATACCATCTCTTTTCACTCTTTAACACGATTTACATTTGGCTCGGTTTTTTGCAGATCATATACGTGCAGGGAACTTGAAATTAGAAGGAAAGTTCTCCAAAAGAAAGAGTGAGACTCACGCTTTAGGAAAGGCCTCGGATGTTTATACAAAACTGCAAGTGCAGCTGTGTCCGCTGAGTAATATCCCACATGCAGCAGGCAGGGTCTGGGGTTAGCGGGGAGAGGGATTTATTTCTCCTTCCAGACAGGCTCTCTTGGGAACTCTAAATGGTAAAAGCAGTGAACTTCCATATGGGCTGGGGAAGGCCATAAGTAGTCTCTGCATCTGCGAATTTTTGGCCATGAGCCCCTTCACCTTACTCTGAACTCTATATTTCCTTTCCTTTGCCAGCTGTATACAAGCCTACATCTAGGATCGATGGTGGATTTGTGGTAGGACTGAATTGGCGGATTCTTGTAGCCTGCTTAAAAGATCTCTGAAGCGTCCTTTCGACCACTGGTCAGTCCATTCAATAAACCTTCCTTTCTGAACTCTTACAAAGAATGGTCAGAAAGAGATGAGAAAAGAAAACATTGTGTTAATATGCATTACTTGACTAAAGAATATCTAAAGCCAACCCTGCTTCACACTTTTCTGTTAGAGATCCATACAGCACATTCAATAATCCCTGGATGTGGAGGCAGTTTTCAGACACCTCTTTGGTGGGTGTCTGAGGGAAAAATTACATCCCTTAAAATATGCTGCTTCTGGGGCTTCCCTGGTGGCGCAGTGGTTGAGAGTCTGCCTGCCGATGCAGGGGACACGGGTTTGTGTCCAGGAAGATCCCACATGCCGTGTAGCGGCTGGGCCCGTGACCCATGGCCGCTGAGCCTGCGCGTCCGGAGCCTGTGCTCTGCAACGGGAGAGGCCACAACAGTGAGAGGCCCACGTACCGAGAAAAAAAAAAAAAAAAAAAAAAAAATATATATATATATATATATATATATATATATATATATACTGCTTCTTCTTTGTGGAATCAGGAAGATGAATGGAAGCTGTAGGGGACAGACCTCCAGAGGAACATCGTCTAGAGTAGGTTTGGTGTCTCCTTGTACATCAGGCACCCAGGTTTCTTCTCTCTTTCTGATCTATCATCCAACAATACAACACTCATACTTGAGATTCACTTCATAGTTTAAAAGGGCCCCTGGAGCTCCAAGCATCAATTCAGTCCTTCCCATAACAAGAAAGAGGGAGAGGGGAAGGGTAACAATGCCCACTGCCCAGCTATCGGCTCCCTTCAAACGCTTTTCCTAATTTGACTGGTGAGTAGTCACGCACACTCAACTCGCTGCTAGCCAGCTGAGAATGTGTCTTCCAGCTAGGGGCAAAGTCAATCTGAATAAAACTGCGTTCAAACCAACCGCCTCTGCCACAGGACACAGCCACACGTCCCTTCACACTCTGGCTGTCTAGTTCTCTGATCATCGTCTCCCCCAAAAGCAACATCAGTAGCCCTAGTTCACTAAGGCCTTGCTGTTAAACCCATTGAATTAGAAGAGAGAAATGAATGCTGGGGAAGATACTGGCCCCTAGGAGTTTAAGATATTATTCTACTCCCTCCTTCTCGTTAGAATTTCCCTTCTCATTCTGCTTCCATTCTCCTCCAGGAATTTGTTAAAATCAAGGGAAGAATTTATCGGGTCTCAGTTCTGGCACTGGCCCTCTCGTTTTGACAAAGAGAAGGATGAATCATTCAGACTTGAGAAGTACACATTTTCTTTGTTCTCTCTCCGATGGAGTCTACTAACGAGAACAGTCTAGGCTATTGTGCCAATTGACAGCTCATTTGCTTTAAGATTCATACCACCTCTCCCCCACTTTGCTCTAAAATGCAGGAGCTACATTCCTCAGCTCCCTCTACCTCTGGGTTCTTGAGAAAAGCAGCAACTGGGAAGCCCTGACAGAAGATTAGGAAGAGAAGTAAGAAAGAATGGCGGGTATCCTATCGCCTTTGCTCTCTGTTGCATTTCTTTCTAGTTCCCACTAGACAGCCCTTGCCTTTATTGTTCCAGTTTCCATCAGGCAGGCCTCACTGTGGTCCTAGTTCTCATTGTATGGTCTTGACCTCTGGGTTAATACCATCTTCTCTCATTGCCCCTCTATTCCAAGGGTAGCAGTTTCTTATTGCTAATCTTGAGGTTGCCTTACTGTCTTTGGTTTTGTCTATTCTTACATCATCTATGTAATCAATTTCCTGCAGTTTGAATAATCTGAACTGCTTTCTGGCAAGTTCTTGACTGACAGAATCATGCTGCAATAATCAACAAGTTCCCATATCTCAGTAGCTCAATACATAAAAATCTCATCTTTGCTCACACGGTGCTGATGCAGAGCTGCCACCTTCCAAGTGGTGATTCAGCGGTCCATGTGGCTTTTATTTTTAACTCTTCCATTTGGAGCCTTTGGCTTCTACATCACTGTGACAAGGGAAGATCATGAATAGAGAATTCAAATCTACTCTTATTTGCTTGATCCAGAAGTGATACGTGTTAATTCCACTTCAACCCACTGGCCAGGACTAGTCATATGGCCCAACATGATTGCAAGAGATGCTTGGAAATGCACCCTTATTTATTTATATCTGTGTATATATGTGTGTACATATATATGTGCATATACATGCATACATACAGAGAGATAAAGAGATATAATTTTGGTATTCTCCTAGAGCGTAAAGGAGGTAAGGTGAGAAAAGTACAAGATTTGGGTAACTTAAATTGTGAATCCAAGACAAGTATGATCACCTAATCTGTATCTTAAGAATACACCTTTCCTCTTGGCAATGGTTAACTGCTTCTACTGATATTTTTTTGCATCTTTGTTACTTGATATCCAAAGTCTTCCACTATAGAATTGTTGTAGAATTATTTTCCAGTGTATGGTAAAATGACACCCATTTTTTCATCACAACTTCTCTCTTTCCCTTTCTCAGCTCAGCTCCAGCTTGTTGAAAAATGAATTTGAAATCTGAGTAACACTTGCCCCTGGAGATATGTCATGATTTTTCTTAGGAGAAAGCAAATAGCCTCATCCAAGTTCATAATATAATTGCATCTCCAAGTTTTTAAGAAGTTTAAAAGTATAAAAACAATAGAAAACAAATCTCAATACCAAATAATAACTGCATAAAGTTAAATAAACTCCAGAAATACCCAAATAAAAAGTTTCCCAGAGTTTCACTTATTCTAACTTTTTATCATCTTCATCCAAAGATGCAGAGCTTTCTCTTGGGAGTCTTGAGTTGCAGTACTTCCTCTTTATATTTATGAGCTAGATCTCTTCTGTAACTTTTCTTCCATGTATTATTTTATTTGGGGGGGTTGTCATTTACACATGAATGAGATAAGAGTGGCACGCCAAATCAATATATTATATGGTCTGATACAAATCAATACAACAAAGACCATAAGCCCGGTACAATACCAGAATTATACCCATTATACCCAATACCATTATACCCATTTATATTTAAGTCCTGAAGCCATTTTGAGTTTATTTTTGTGTACGGTGTGAGGGAGTGTTCTAATTTCACTGACTTACATGTAGCTGTCCAGCTTTCCCAACACCACTTGCTGAAGAGACTCTCTCTTCTCCATCACATATTCTTGCCTCCTTTGTTGAAGATTAATTGACCGTAGGTGTGTGGGTTTATTGCTGGGCTTCTATTCTGTTCCATTGATCTACATGTGTGTTTTTGTGCCAATACCATGCTGTTTTGATTACTGTAGCTTAGTAGTATTGTCTGAAGTCTGGGAGGGTTATGCCTCCTGCTTTGTTCTTTTCCCTCAGGACTGCTTTGGCAGTTCTGTATCTTTTCAAAGTAATTCTTTATCTCTGCACTGGAATCTATGCAAATAGAGAATTCAACCTTAATTCGAGAATTTGCCTTAGTTTTAACCAAAATAAGCTAACAAACACAAATATCAAACATGCAAACACACACACACATATAAACACACACTATTACTAGTAGTTGTCTGCATGTAGAACGGACATTGAAAGTAGATGAGCTGGAAAGGATTTACAGAAGAATATGAGGGAAAAAAATAGATATAAATACACATCAAGACTTTGGTTGTGCCACTTACTCCTTGTATGGTCTTGATCACATACTTGTAAAATAATAGCAATAAGAAGTTAATGAGGACTTCCCTGGTGGTGCAGTAGTTAAGAATCAGCCTGCCAATGCAGGGGATGTGGGTTTGAGCCTTGGTCTGGGAAGATGCCATGGAGCAACTAAGCCCGTGTGCCACAACTACTGAGCCTGCGCTTTAGGGCCCGCAAGCCACAACTACTGAGCCCACGTGCCGCAACTATTGAAGCCTGCACACCTAGAGCCCATGCTCCACAACAAGAGAAGCCACCGCAATGAGAAGCCTGCGCCCCGCAACGAAGAGTAGCGCCCACTCGCCACAGCTAGAGAAAACCCACATGCAATGACGAAGACCCAATGCAGCCAAAAATAAATAAATAAATAGTTATTTTTTTAAAAATAAGAAGTTAATGAGATAACACATATTTCATTAGCAAAATGACTGGACACAAAGTAAAAGCCCAATAAATATTAGTTATCAATATTATTACATTATAGTTAAGAAAGCAAACAAATTAAAATTCAGTCTCTATTCAAAGTCCTTTGGGCTGTCTTCAGTGATACTAAACCATCTCTTCTCTTTTCTCTCTCTGCTTACTCTAGTCTACTCTCTTCTTTCCCTTCCCCACACTAAGAGGAACAACAGCAACAACAAATCCTCTGTTGTCTTCAGCACCTACACACAAAACAAGTTATTAAATTTCTGTTGCTCATTCTAAGATTCAAGAGGTTCAAATTCTGAGGCTTAGAAGGACATAAATACTTGTGAACCCCTGATGAAGTGTGCACACAGAACCACCCTGGTCTAGTTGCAGAGAATTTGGAAAAGAGTTCCCAGATGTGTGAGCAAGATTTATGTTCATATAAAGATTGCAAAAGTTAAACTGCTGCAATAGCTCCTTCCATGATTGCACATTAAGAAGAAAAAGGCAACTAAAGGTAGTCTACTTTAGTATATTCACTCCTTGTTGACTATACTTAAAGAGCATAATAATGGAATAGATTTTGGGAGATTGAGCTATTGACTCTAGGCCTATTTGAGAAAGTCAGAGCACTTTAAGAATTGAATGAGTATATCAACAAAAAGAATATACTAATATGAATACATACTCATATGGATAAATGAATATATCTCTATATAAGTATATCTATTTAAAAATTCACACAAGATAACACATACACACACATATACACACCTATTACTTTTCAGGTTTTTCAAAGAACACCTGGAACTTGTGAGGGCTCATAATCGTCAACCTAAAACCCTTGATCAAAATCAAATCGGGAAATGAACAGTGATCTGCCCTGGTTCTCCCAGTGTCACAGCAGATTCTGTACAGAAAACAGCCTGAGCCCATTTTTTTTTACATGTTTGAATATCAATGCAGACAGGTAAATATTTGAAGTACAGAATAATGTACACATTGTCATTAATAAATATTTTCAACAGGATGTCCTAACAGTCACTTAATGATTAGGTAAAAAGATACAGGGATGTGCTATAGACATCTTTTTTCTAAAACAAGAACCAGTAACTGGAAATAAATGTGTCATGAAGTTAGATCAGAACTTCCATGGGTGGTATTGCAATATTATATAACAGAACAATATAACTTTTGAGTCCAGTCCACTTGCCTTCAAGTCATAGCTCTGCCACTTGATAATTATGAGAACTAAGCTAAACAACTTAACCCCTCTCAGCTTCAGCATTTTAATTTGAAACAATGAGGTCATGAAGTCTATAAGTCATAATGTTACGATAATTAAAGAAATGACATATGTAAAAAATTGTACTGTGCCTGACACATAGTGAAGCGCTCGATAAATGTTCTTTTTAAAAACAAGCTGCTCAATACTTAGGCCTTTGTAAATTATTGCAATGTATATTATTATGATTACAGAATACAAATATAAGTAATGTATATTATTACAATTATAAAACTTAAAAATTTTTTCTTCAACCCCCCTGAGGAAAACTACTCAATAATATTCTGCTGAATGCAGCCAGTTGTGGAATCAGGGCAAGGATTGGAGAAACTTGGTAAAGGCAGGCAAGAAGAGTTATTCAGAACAATTCACTAAGTCAGAACTACATATGGGTAAACACATTCGCCTCAAGGTTCAGGGAAAACTGAGAGTCAGAAGCTAAACAGACTAGATGTACATGGATACCAGAAGGTAGGACAAGAAGGTAGTTTTGATGTCAGCTGGGAAAGAACATTCTGAGCAAGTTGGAAACGACAAGGCAAAAGCCAACAGAAGACTAGATTTGAAGTGGCAATAATAAAAATTGTCTTGATTACTAAGCAATCCTTGCTTTAGTCAGAGAGATTTTATATGCTCTCTGGTAAGGATGTGTTTCATCCCATGTATGGCCTGAAGTTGGAAGCCTAGAATCTACAGTGACAGGACTGAGGAGAAGGAAGGAGAGAGGACAGATGACAAGCCACACCAGCACAGTGGATGGTGACTCATGCTGTGAAGGCAGCAAGCTCTTCTTGTCATCACTAGTTACATATTCTAGTGGTTTCTCTCCTGCATTAAAGTACTTCCTCCAAAATGCTTCACTCCTAAAGGCATTTATTTCAGTTACCTTCTTGCTTCATAGTCAGTTCAGAATATCCATGCTGAAATAATCATTCAATTTTTGCTTTAATCAGCACTCAGAATGAACAGGACATATCTTTTGAATTTCAAAGTTATGGGTGAGAGTACAAAGTAGGACATAAATCCTAAATATGATAAAGTGTTACATTTGATTTCATTAAAATATATCATACTTGTAATAGCATTTGGTAGGGACATTTGGGTGATATTAATATATTTTGAAAATACAAAAGCATTAAAAATGGATCAAATGTCCCGGAGGATCCCACATGCCGCGGAGCGGCTGGGCCCGCGAGCCATGGCCGCGGAGCCTGTGTGTCCGGAGCCTGTGCTCCGCAACGGGAGAGGCCACGGCAGTGAGAGGCCCACGTACAGCAAAAAAAAAAAAAAAAAATGGATCAAATGAAAGCTAGTTAATATATCTTAGAATTTTTTTTTTTTTTTTTTTTTTTTTTTTGCGGTACGCGGGCCTCTCACTGTTGCGGCCTCTCCCGTTGCAGAGCACAAGCTCCGGACGCGCAGGCTCAGCGGCCATGGCTCACAGGCCCAGCCGCTCCGTGGCATGTGGGACCTTCCTGGACCGGGGCAAGAACCCGTGTCCCCTGCATCGGCAGGCGGACTCTCAACCACTGCGCCACCAGGGAAGCCCCCTAGAATATTATCTTTATAGAAAGGAAAGTAATAAAGAATATAATTCCGTTTGACATTTTGTACTCATTGCCTTCACTAATTTTTTTTCTGACCACTATTTCACTAATTTCTCAGAGAACTCATTTATTCCAGCTATAGTCCACTATAATGTAGACTCCAAGTCTAGAAAAGAAATAATGGAAAAAGCAATCACCTTGAAGGCAGAGGAACTGCTTTCAAGTTCCAGCTTTATCATTTGTCAATACATGACCACAGAAATTTCACTTAGCCTCTCTGCTTTTCAGTTTTTCACAGATAAAGTAAGGGAAAACCATTCTGTTGGTGTTTTAGATCCTTTCTAGCTAAAAGAAAGGAAGAAGGAAGAGAGGGAGGAAGAGAAAAGGAAATAGTTATTAATATTTTCTAAATCATTTAATTGCCTGTTTACTAAAACATACTCGTAGTGTTATAATTCTTTAACCATACTTTCTTTTTCTCCTAAAAGGAATTTTTGTTTTCTGATATATACAACTACCTTTATTTCAAAGTTTTCTCACCTAAAAAAAATCATGGTGGGGGCTTCCGTGGTGGCGCAGTGGTTGAGAGCCCACCTGCCGATGCAGGGGACACGGGTTTGTGCCCCGGTCTGGGAAAATCCCACATGCCGCAGAGCGGCTGGGCCCGTGAGCCATGGCCGCTGAGCCTGCGCGTCCAGAGCCTGTGCTCCGCAATGGGAGAGCCACAACAGTGAGAGGCCCGCGTACCGAAAAAAAAAAAAAAAAAAAAAAAATCATGGTGGAGTTGGACACTCTCATTTTATGGCTGATAAAACTGAGCCTGAAGTACAAAGTAATTCACCAAAGGCGACATGATTAAATCCCATCAATAATAATCTGTATAACTAGATATTATTTGTGTCAATTATTACAAATATTCACCTCACAATATCTAATATTTTTAATAAAATATATAGAGAACACATATGTAGTTCCACATATTTCAAAGTAATTCCAAAATAATTTCAGTGTAAAACAGTCTATTTATTATGCTACAGAAGGTACTTGAATGGCTAGCCTTTGTTATAGCAGGATTTTTCCTGTAAAGTCAGAAGATTGAATGCAGGGAATAAATTATCAACCAGTTAGTGTGTTTTTTTTCCCCAATCTTACTCATAACTTCCCTAGCTGTCATTTCATATAACCATACTTTACCTGTAAATTAAACTCTCCTTTTTATCAAACTCAGCTGCGGGTTATTATATCAGCTTTAATGCCTCTCTAAAAATGGTACTAAATGTGGATTTATATCACAAATGGAAAATCTGAGAGTGAAGGACATTTTCCATGTGGCAGTCTCATAAAACTATCACTTTTAACAAACAACTTGAATTCAAGAGAAATTTGCAAGAATCTTTTAAACACATTCACGGTCTTAGGAGGAAGTGCTAATATGGAGTCTGTCTGCTCTGCTGCAGCTGCTTGATTTATGAAAGCATAAACAACCCTGACTCATTCTAGGGAAGTCATAATTACCATATGGAGTGTTAAATGTACAGACACTTCGCAAGGACCAATGCAGTAGCTTAAATTATAGTCATTATGCTACACCCACTCCCAAATCTTGCTTTAATGCTTGATGAAAAAAAAAAAAAAAAGCCCCCTACTCAATACCTTTCACAGTCAACTCCATTGCATCTTGAAAATAAATATACATGAAGACACTTTATGGAATAGGTAAGCTGATTGGCAAGGTAAGGTTTAACTGGTTATTTCCTCAAAGGTTTGATAACGGCATTTTTAGGACACCTATTCTACGCTGTGCATTATGCTACCCAGTGGGTCTGTTGATATGCATATTATATGGCCAGGCATAGTGTAGTGGGAGAGGCAAACAACTAAACATTTGAAATAACTGTGATGCAATCGTTTGAAAAATCCTCCAATGAAATTGTGATAAGTGTTGTGTTCCTAATAAAATCAACAGTAAAATCACTACCATGCATATAATGAGGGGGAAAAAAGCTAGCAAGCAAGCTTTTTCTTATCTATATTCCAAAGAAGTATTTATTTGCATTATATCTTTCCACCAGTTGTCCAACTGGCCACTTGGTATCTTCAAAGGCAATTAACCTTTAGTCAGTATTTCCTCTCATCCAGACTCAAACTGTGTTTACTGGAGCACAATATCTCAACAAATCTCAAAGAATCTTGGCTGTTCTATTAAGGTGTCCCGGAACCAATGAGAACCCATCAATAGTTTTTCAACAATACCGGAAAAGACTTGCCTACTGCTTAATGTGTGCTAGGAACTCTTCTAAAAGCTCTAAGCATTTCACCCTAAACAGCTCTATGTGAGGCACTATTATTATTCCTATTTTGCAATTGGATAAGCTGAGGTACAGAGAGCACTTAAGTAATTTGCCTAAAATCACACATAATGGAGTCAGAACTCTAGGCTCTCTGGTCTGCACTACTGTAATTCTCAAACAGTAAAACGGTATCAGAAATAAACTTTAAGATATTATGGCAACAATGTGTAATATGTATTAAATGAGCACAAAACTGGAGAGCAGACTACTAAGTAATTAACTACAGCCGTATTCCAGGAAAGCAATACATGTAAGAAATTACATAAAAGTGATGTCAAAGAATTCAGTGACTAATTGGATATGGAAAACAGAGGGGAAAGAGTTGGAGTATTACTAAGGATTATCAGCTTTAGAAACCGGGAAGATGTCTTAATAGCAATAGAGGTAAAAGTAAGAGTGGAGGAAAGACAAAAAATCAAACTTCTGGTCACCAGAGAGAAGCTGTGTAGCAAGCTTGTGTTCTGTACACAAAGCACAATTAGCCATGTGCTAAGTCAACCATCTTCGTAGGTTCTATTCCTTAAGTGGTTGGGCATATGTTAGAAACAAGTTTCACAAAGCATTTTTAGAGATATCGTATTCCTTGGGAATATTTTGCAATTGCATCTGTAAATATATATTTAACCTTCAGGAACTTTGCTGACATCCGGGTATTTAACATTCTTCAGGCTAAATGTTCACTGGGGAAGGGTCAACATGGCTTGTTGTCCTGTGACATAATCCATCACATCCCTCTTTAATTCCTCTGCACAAAGTCAATTGGTTTTGGCTGTTGGAAATTATCTGGTTGACCAAGAAGCAAGGCTAAGTGAATCGCAAAGGTGGAAAAACCAGCCATGGGAGCACAAAACCCCGACCTGGTAGCCAGGTGGTCTGCAAATGCCTGCTAGCAAGTTTTCTTCCAGTTGGCATATAACATGTTTCTACAGTGAAAGGGTGTGAAGAAAATGACACAAGTGGTAAGCACTGACATATGCAGGGAAAAGGAAGTGATTTATTTTATATTAAGATTATTACTGCTGCAAAAATAAAAAGCACAACCTGAATATGTCTCTGTAAGACTTGTATAATATGTGTGTGTTTAAGAGAAAGATTGTATATTTTTTTTAAATCATAAGACAAAAATACAGGGCTCTGAAAATCTAATTAGCACAATGAATAAAAACAGGAGGCCTATAAAAATTATTTTCTGAAATAAGGGTAGGAATCTAGCAAGAGTTTAGAAATACGAAGGGAAGAAGGGAAACCTAAGGAAGTGTAAATTACATTTCCACTCGAATCAACTAGAAATGTTATATGTGAATAAAAATGAATCAGTATTTACTAAGAAAAGTCAAATGAAAATATTTGAAAAGAAATGTTGGTTATAAATTATCAGTATATTAATTTAATAATCCACTGATTAAATTAGGCAATAAAATATTTAGCTATTGGTATTACTGAAAATGATAGCATTTCTGACTGAAGTCAGTATCAATTATATCAGCCTCATAGAATGAGTTTATGGAAAATAGGAAAAGGCAGGTAACCTAGGATAAAGATTGATCATTAGACCTAGAATGGACTCTAGGTATCAACCAGTTCAAATCCTGTTTTTACAAATAAAAATTGCATATGCCATAGAGTCGACGTGACTTCCCCAAGATCATACACCTAGAATTATTATACGAAGGAAGGTCGGTTTGTGGGAATTTTAGCAACTGAAAATGTAGAACTTTCTTTGGAACTACAGTAAGAAGTGAGAAGAGGGATGCAGTGTTGTCATAGTCCCAGAATGAAAGGGAATTGGGTAAAGAATTAGTCATGGGGGCAGGGCAAGGCAATAATTAATTTACAATAAAGGGATGGAGAGTTTATTGGGTCACAGAACATAAGGACCAGAGAACAAAATGACAACAAATCAAAAAGCAAATGTGATAATGTTAGTTACTAATTTCTTAAAACTCCTGTAATAAGAAACAAACTTTTCTGAAATCTGAGGACCCACGGAACTCATCAGTACAACTTAATTGGGTAGTTACAAAGAGGTAGCCAAGTAGGTAATTGCAGTTTTACTTTCCTTTCTGAATAAAAGAGACAACAATAAAAGATATTGAGTTGTATTTGAAATAAAACATCATTGATATATTATTTTTAAACAACTGGGGAAAATATTTATCTGGCAGAGGTAAGAGAGAGGCAAGGAGAAGGGGGAAAATTATCTCTTTCTTTGAAGGTGCCGCTTCAAAATTAGAAAACACTGAAATGAAGAGAAATAAGTGGTGTGTGCAAAAAAAGTATTAAAATTATTTCTTCTTTTATAATTTCTCAGTTATTTATGTGGTAAAACATGGAGCAAAAAATCTTGCTGTTAAATTTGATAAGATGGAATATTTTGAATAGCCGCTCTGACCTCACTCAGCCTCTTCCAGGCTCCACTGCACCACGTGGCCATTGATACTACAGGGGCCCTGCACCCACTTGGGAGATCAGCTCTTCATGTATCGGACCCTCTGTCCCTGACAGGACCACAGCTCTGTTATCATGATGTATAGCTTACAGTCAGTATCTCACAATGTTAAATTATTAAATTTAAAAGTACCTTTTTTGTCATGGGAATAATACTATGATATAACACACATTTGATAATAATAGTTGTCACACATTTGTGACAAATATGATAAGATGGTACTCTCATACAAGAAGATGAAAAAGGGAGAGGTTCCTCAAGTACTATCTTCAGAACAACGTTGTCAGACCACATGCAAGTGCTTTCAAGGTAGGGAAAATAAATGAAAAGCAGATTTTTTCTCCCTAACAAAATTGCCAGTGGGTAAGGCAAAGGTTCAGGAAAACAGGAGGTTTCTAATATATTAACCACTCCTTCAATGTCTGGCAGCAATTAGGAAAATAAACAGGATCTTGAGTCGAATTAGCAGCAATTAAACTTTCCTGCAAATGCATTTATACTGATAACTAGTGGGGCAACATCTGGAAAATTATTCACAAAAATGATGCCTGATATTTCTGATATTCTCAAAGAAAACAAACAAAAAACTTAAAAATAAAAATGGGTAGGAGGTATGAGCTTTGTACCAAAAGAGAACTAATTCTGACTTTTGCCACAATTTTAAACAAAAAGCCAGATCAAACTTGTTTAAATATCTAAAAGGTACAATTACCTTTTTAGTCTATTTTTGCAGGCAGAGAGCTATTTCTAAATATAGGCTGAGACATAGAAATTCAAAAAAAATTATGTTTAAGCTAGATACTAAAATCTTACAAAACTAAAAGTGATGTAAGGATATTGTACCATAATATAACACATATTTGGAAAACTTGACAGAGACAGAATTTTTGAAATTGTATAAAATCCTCAACATTTTCAGCAATTTTTAAAATTTATAGATGCCTTTGTTTTTTTAAATAAAGTATCCACTATAATAAAATAACTTCTCTTTTGTTTACCTCAGCTGCATGTTAGGAATCCAAGTTATGAATATGTTGTATTAAAAAGCTTATTGTAAATCATTTTTTTGAAGTTTGGAAAACATTTCTTTATAGAAATCACAGTAACAGTAGTTTGGTTTCCAGAGTCCTTGATGATCTCTTTAACTTATGTGCCCAGAAATATAGTATCAGTTGCATTATTTCAACTATATTTAACCAATATATACATTTTTCCTTACTTGAAAAATGCATTCCAAATTCTAATTGAGGGCTAGGAAAACCTTCCCTTCTCACAAAACACTCCCACTCACCTCCCCCCAAAAGAAATACCTTTAAGTAAAGGTGTTCACTTTACCTTTATCACTTTATCACTAAATTCATTCTCAAAAATAGAAGTTACTCTTCTACTGAAGTGAAAATGGGAAGGTGATAAGATGGAGGAAACTTCTTGACTCAGACTTTCCAATGCAATTGACTATTCAACATGTACAGTATTTATCTCCTACTAGATAAACAACCCCAGGGCAGGCATTATGTTACTCAGGGAAAACAATGATTAATTAACTATGGAACATGCCTTCCAGGAGTCTAATCTAGTCTGGGAATAGAGAAGACATGGGCGCGAATTCTATGATTTAATGTTATGCTATAATGTTTGGCTGGACAGTGAAACACCTTAAATGCTGTGGCAAAGAAATTGCAGTTTTCTCTGGATATCGGGAGCCATCAGAAGTCTCATGTGTGTCTGTTTGGGGGCAGTGAAGTGACAAGAGGTAGGCGTCAAGAAAAGTACTTTAAAAGGCCAAGCACAATGAATTGCAAAGGATGGGGGTGATCACTGGGGAAATCGATGTTGGGAAACCAGTCCTAAACTATTGAAATAATATAGGCCAAATAAGACTGAACAGCTTTGGATTTTGGAGATGAGGAAAAATATTTAAGAAACTTTTAAAATACTCAACTGGGCAAAGATTAAACTAATTCATGGGGGAGAGCCAAACAGAAAAATAAGTTAAATAAGACTCTTAAGTTGAGCACAGGTAAATAGAAGAATGGAGGTACAGAGAGTTGGTCTGGCTGGGAAAGCGAGGTATTTAATTATGCACATATGTTATTTGCAATGCTAGTAAAATAGTGATGATAATTACAGGAGTTTTAGTTAAATCTTTAATGCTGAATGAGATTATGGAAGAGAAGAAGATTTGGGAAAACACATAAATTTTAAGAAGTTACAGAAATGAGACGTGAAAATGGATGCACAATAGCAAAGAAGAACTTGAAGAATGTTCCTTCTGGGAAGCCAAGGGAAAAGAGCATGGCAGCGGGGCTTGGCAAAAAAAATAAAATGCTGCAGAATGGTGGGGGAAGATGAGACATGAAAAGGAACCAGTAGAATCTTTAAATAGGACCCATTCATATGTCATGAATTACTCCCAAACTTGTCTGCATCTAGTTTGGTTTCTTTTTAAACAAGGCTTATTTCTACTGTTCATATCACAAGATGATAGCAGTTTTATCTTATTGATGAAATAATAATTCACCAGTTTCAATAAGTCAGCTTTTATTTTGTTAGAATCTAACTGTGCCTCACAAGTTTCTCCAGCACACTATCCAGTATCTGGGATAGTGTCTGGCCTGTAGAAATCACTGAGTAATGGTGTGTTGGATACAAATATATTGGTATAGAGGATATGCAGGTATGATTGGGAATGAAAGGGGTTTGAGGAATCTTGAGAAAGCAGAATAAGGAGTCCGTTTAAACAGTCTGGACTTTATGCAGGTATAATATTTATTATTTATAACAACAAAGATTGAGAAATGAGCAAGGTGGGATAAAGTAAGGTGGAGCTTTGGAAAGAAATGTCACAAGTTTGCTCAACCTTAACTCAAATTTCACTAGATTCCTTTGCACTTCTTTAAATCTTTCACTGTTATGTATGTTCACCTTGTCTTTATTTCACAAATCTTTCTGAAGTCTGGAATTCCATTTCATCAATGTATAAGTTTAAAAAGTCAATAATTCCTTTAAATATTACTGTGTTTTCAAATATAACTTGGAACTTTAAAAGCCTTTAGCTAATGAAAAGCCACATACAGTAATTTTGAAATCCTACCAAAAAAAATCTATGCCAATATATGCAAAATATTCCTACAGGTTACCAAAGCCACATTTAATAAAAATGTAAATCCAGTAAAAGCTTCTAATAATTCTGCTTAATTAAAATTTTACCCATGTATCATGAATTATTGGGAAATATTCCCTTATTTCTTCTTACAAACACCTACATGGCGTGGCTCTCTCCTCACCTCTGCCCTACTATTACCTTATTAATAAGTTATTTGTGTTTCTGACAAGGTAAAGTAAAGCCAAGTTTTTGTGTTATTCTGCCCTCCTTCTCACCCTTAACCTGAACTTGGCATTATGACAGTTGGGAAAGAGGGGATGACGTCAACTCTTCTTTGAGCTTTTGAGTCCCTTCCTTTCAATTTCCTCTGGTTTTTCACCCATCTTTGGTTACTTTCTTTGGCTCCTGATGGAAGGTAACCAGCATGACTGGATGAATGAGTTATATAAGGGGTTTAACTTTGAATCATTAAAACCCATGCTCGCACTTCTTAAAGTGAATTTCAGAGCAACATGGGGACTTCCAGTGCTCAGCACCAGAGATTTTGGTGCGAGGAGAAAAGACATCACAGATTTAGGAGCAAAGACATCACAGATTTGGAATCTTCACGGTGCATTTTGTCTTTGTGTCTTTTCTTTTGAGTTAACCTCCTTTTCACCTGCCTATTTGGAAAATCCCCTAGGACATATATTTGAAGTGGAAATTGGTGTTATCCAACCTTCAGGGTTACCTGTATTTCCCAAGACTGTTGCCTCAGTCCTCTGTGGATCAACATGGATCAGTTATTTCTCCCTAAAATCTTCCATTTCCTCAAATTTGAATATTTTAGGTCCTGAGTAACTGCTGTAACTTTAATGGCACATATTCTTCTATGCAAGCCATATTCTTGTATTAGAAAACTTGACTGCTCTAACTTTGAGATTCTCTTAACCTCTTTAAATGGACAGTATTTGTAAATTTCAATATGATTTTTTCCTTGGTCTTGGTTCTCCTTTACTTAAAGCAAAAAAAAATCTGGCCTCTAATCTGTGTTGTTGTTTTTTCCCCACATGGATTGTCATTTGACTGCAATATCAAATTCTATGTATAAAGATGATTCTGTGCCTCACTGAGTTTTTTTCCACTTTTCAAAATCTCAGCAATAGTGTTTCATTTGCTTACCAAGTTATGAAGTTTATTTCCTAACTGTAGTTTTCCCTCTTATTCTTATTAAACCTGACTCCCAGATTGAGATGGTTTTGTGGAAGATGAGCCCTTGTTTGTGGTAATTTGGTTAAGTTTTTCCTTCACCTGATATTATTAGGATGGAAAATCCTCTGTGTAATATTGGTCTCGGTTTCCATTCATCTTTGTTTGTTAACTAATTCCACTCACTTCCTGTGGCTTATTCATATGTTACAACTTAAAATCTTAATTTTATTTACCTAATATCTTTTGGACATCCTTAGCCAGGACAGAGAAATGCAAAAAAAAAAAAAAAAAAAAAAAAGCATCTCTGGATGTTCTAGAGACAAGCCAAGTGAATTACTATGATTATAGTTTTAATTTTTCTCCATTTATCTTATTTCTCAACCTTTCCTCACTCAATTCCCAAAACTCACAAAGAAACAAACAAGAGCTTATTTGATGGCACATTTGGGTTTGGGTCCCACAGTAGTGCCACAATGAACCCTATCCTGACAAAGTTGCCTCCCTGCTTCTGTAACTTGGGCATGACACTGATGAAGAAGAGGGAGAGATTAAAATAAAACAGTCACAAAACCACAATAAGGAATAGAATCTGGGCAGCCAGTCTTGTGTCATTAAGGTCTGATACCACCAATCTGAAACCCAAAAACGTACACATTTGCAACTATGCATATTTTAATATGAATTCCTCTTGATCCTAAGAATAAATCTCTTCTTATCACCAAAAGTGGGTTCTCATTAATTCAATGCCCTGGGTTTAATCTACTTCCAGTACAAAGGTCTCATTTCTCATAGGTGATATACTGGTTTGAGACCCCCAAGCAAGTCTCTTTCACAAACCTGTTCAGGCAGACCAAGGATAGAGATGGTCAATGTCCTAAACCCTTAAGTTCTCTATATCTCCTAATGATTCATGTTTGAAAAGCACAGAGTAGACAGTCCAGACAAATTACTACAGGCATACCTCAGACATATTGCTGGTTCAGTTTCAGACCACTGCAGTAAAGTGAATATCACAACAAAGTGAGTCACATGGTTTCCTGTTGCATTTAAAAGTTATATTTACCCTATGCTCTAGTCTAGTAAGTGTGCAATAGAATTACGTCTAAAATAACCAATTTTCGTGCTAAAAATAAATGCTACCCTTCATCTGAGCCTTTAGCAAGGCATAATCTTTTTGCTGGTGGAGGATCTTGCCTCAGTGTTGATGGCAGCTGACTGATCAGGGTGGATGTGGCAGTTTCTTTAAAAGAAGACAACAGTGGAGTTTTCTGCATCGATTGACTCTTCCTTTTTTGAAAGGTTTCTCTGTAGCATACAATACTATTTGATAGAATTTTAACCACAGTAGAACTTCTTTCAAAATTGGAGTCAATCCTCTCAAACCCTGTTGCTGCTTTATCGACTAAATTTATGTCATATTCTAAATCCTTTGCTGTCATTTCAACAGTTCTCACAGCATCTTCACCAGGAGTACATTCCACCTCGAGAACCCACTTTCTTTGTTCATCCCTAAGAAGCAACTCCTCATCCGTGAAAGTTTTATCGTAAGGTTGTAGGAATTCGGTCACATCTTCAGGCTCCACTTCTACTTCTAATTCTAGTTTTCTTGCTTTTTTTTTTTTTTTTTTACCACATCTGCAGTCACTTCCTCCACTGAAGTCTTGAACCCCTCAAAGTCATCCATGAGGGTTGGAGTCAGGTTCTGCCAAGCTCCTGTTAATGTTGATATTTTGACCTCTTCCCATGAATCATGAGCATTCTGAATGGCACTTAGGATACTGAATCAAGTCCAGAAGGTTTTCTGTTTGCTTTGCTCAGACCCATCAGAGGAAATCACTGTCTATGGCAGCTATACCCTTACAAAGTGTATTTCTTAAATAAGACTTGAAAGTCGAAATCACTCCTAAATCTATGGGCTGCAGGATGGATTTTGTGTTGGCAGGCATGAAAACAACTTTAATCTCATTGTACATCTCCATCAGAGGTCTTGGATGACCAGGTGTACTGTCGATGAGCAGTAATACTTTGATTGGAATCTTTTTTTCTGAGCAGTAAGTCTCAACAGTGGGCTTAAAATATTCAGTAAAACATGTTGTAAACAAATGTGCTGTCATCCAGGCTTTGTTGTTTTATTCATAGGACACAGAGTAGATTTAGCATTATTCTTAAAGACCTGAGGATTTTCTGAATGGTAAATGAGCATCGGCTTCAACTTCAAGTCACCAGTTGCATTAGCCCCTAACGAGAGTTGGCCTGTCCTTTGAAGCTTTGAAGCCAGGCATTGACTTTTCCTCTCTAGGTATGAATGTCCTAGATGGCATTTTCTTCCAGAAGAAAGCTGTTTCATCTACATTGAAAATCTGTTGTTTAGTGTAGCCACCTTCATTATCTTAGATCTGGATAACTCACTGCAGCTTCTACTTCAGCACTTGCTGCTTCACCTTGTACTTTTATGTTACGGGAACGACTTCTTTTCTTAAACCAAGAACCAATTTTTTTCTGAAGCTTCCTCATCTCTCCCAGTCTTCAGAGAATTGAAGAGAGTAAGAGCTTTGCTCTAGGTTAAGCTTTGGCTTATGGGAATGTTGTGGCTGGCTTGAACTTCTATCCAGACCACTAAAACTTTCTCCATATCAACAAGAATCCTGTTTCACTTTCTCATCATTTGTGTGTTCACTGGAGTAACATCTTGAATTTCTTTCAAGAGCTTTTCCTTTGCATTCACAACTTGGCTAACTGGCACAAGAGGATTAGCTTTTGACTTGCCTTCCTCACTAAGCGTAATCATTTCTAACTTGATTTAAAGTGAGAGACGTGCAACTCTTCCTTTCATTTGAACACTTAGAGGCCATTGTAGGGTTATTAGTTGGCCTTAATTTCAATGCTGTTGTGTCTCAGGGAATAGGGAGGCCTGAGGAGAGGGAGAGAGACAAGGGAATGGCCAGTTAAGTGGAGCAGTCAAAACACAGACATTTATGATTAAGTTCGCTGTCTTAAATGGTCATGCTCCATGGCGCCCCCAAACAATTACAACAGTAACATCAAAAATCACTGATCACAGATCACCAGAGCAAATATAATAATAATGAAAAAAATTGAAATATTGCGAGAATTACCAAGCTGTAACACTAAGACATGCCTGTATTCTTTCTGCTATATTGTAGAAGAGATGCAGTGGCCATTTTTTTTTATCATCTTGGGCTGTGTTTTGCTGGGTCTAAGGAACTCTCCACCTATTTAGACAGAGAACATTTCCCATAATTGAGGTTGAAAAGGCTGGATACTTTTGTAAACTCCTATGCTGCTAAAGCACGGATGCATGAAATCAGCAGTCAATCAGATGCTCTCAGTACAGACTTCAAAATAGAAACAGGTAAGGCAAGGAAACCAAGGGTTTGCAGAACTCCCTCTGGTGAAAGCATTGGCGGCAGTAGCAGACGTTTCCAGAGTCATGACGTAACTGTCAAGTGGTTCTGGAAGCCATGTCCAGAGTCCCCCCAGTGACAGTGGATTCATATGGAAAGCTATGGGATTTGTGTCCACTTGTGGTGGGAATGGTGTCTTCACAGGGCCAATCTGGAGACGAAATTTTGGGTGTGTGTACGATACAGAACAAACAGGAAAGCTGAGAGATGGTCCAAGAATAAACCAGTCACATAAGTCATGCAACTTTCCACCTCAGTCCAGATGCAGTGCTTTTTCTTTGCCAGAAAGTTCCCCAGACATCTTTAGTCTTAGCGTCTTCTACAAGCTGTAGAGCTGACTAGAGTGTGGCATGAACAGCCATCGACTCCCATCAGTCCTTGCTATATGGCGCTTGGTAACAAAGAGTAAAGTTAATTAGTTTGTCATGTTTTTAGTTCAGTTTTCATGCTTATTTTCTTTTAAAATATGTGTTAGAAACTAGTAAAAAAAAAGTATGATAAATTCAGAAATAAAAGAGTAGCAAAAATAAAAATTAATTGATTAATATCTGACTTTATACATACAATGAATCTGAGTAGGACAGAGAATACCAAACTACTTCAAGAAATTTCATAGTTTATAGTCTAATCACTGAGATTAAGCAACTCAAATGTGTACTGATTATTTTGTGTCATTTACAGAACTGTTTCAATTAACTGTTGTTGATCTGAAACAAACAAACTGCAAGATATTTCTCCATCACACATGGGTTTATTTGGGATCATCAGAGAACTGCAGTTCTGGGTCTGCCACCATGGCGAGTCACATCCAAGTCCCTGCACTGCAAGGGAAGAACTCTTTTACAGAGGGGGAAAGGAGGTTGGGATGGCTATAGTTAAAAAAAGAATCCATGACTTTTCATTGGCTGGGTCCTTGTCAGGGAAGAAGAGGAGTTTTTCTTCTTCCTGTTGGGTTCTGCTGTTGGTTGAAGGGTAAGAGACTCACCCTCCTGGTCTCCCAACTCTATTTAATTGAGGTTTCTGTTTATTAAATTTTACACTGTCATGCATCTAGCTTACTTAAAATAGAAGTTTGAAAGATGTAGCCATTGAATCAAGTTCCCTTTTTGTTGTGTTTTATTGCTGTGCACTGGTGTATACAGTTGCCACGTTTCATGCAATGTGTTAATGCACCATCCAGTGGGAATTAAGACCGTTCTCTGTGATAATAATTTTTGTAGCTTCCAAAATAACATCACTGTCTCTACTTTCTCTGAGCTTTGTGAAAAAGTGATCTGTGATACTGTGATTTATAATTTAAAAAAGAATATTTAGTCTCCATCCCCTTTCTGTCACAGAGCTCCTAAAACCCTTGGAATTTCCAAAGTGATGAGAGCCTCACCTAAGGATGGGGACTAGTTGCCAGGAGAGTTAACCACATGATTGGAACTTTCATTCCTACCCCTCTTTTCTCCCAGAGATTGAGTTAAATCACCAAGACCAATGATTTATCAATTATACCTATAATGATGCCTTCATAAAACCTCAAAAGTTTCCATTGGATTCCGGGTTGGTGAACACTTGGAGGTGCTAGGAGAGCATAATTCCTGGAGAGGGCTCTACACCCTTTCCCCATGCCTTGCCCTACACGTCTCTTCCATCTGGCTGTTCCTGAGTCTTATCTTTTTATAATAAACTGGTGATCTAGTAAGTAAAATGTTCCTCTGAGTTTTGTGAGCCATTCTAATGTAATCCAAGGAGGGAATCAATGGAACCTCCAATATAAAGCCACACAGGCCAGCAGCATGAGCTTGCAACTGGCATTTGAAATTGGGGGTAGGGATCAGTCGTATAGGACTGAACACTTAACCTGTGGAACCTGATGCTATCTCTGGGTAGATAATGTCAGAATTGAATCAAATTGTAGTACACCCAGCTGGTGTCCCAGAATTGCTTGTTGGTGTGGGGAAATTCCCACTCCCCATGTTGGAATTGGGTGCAGAACCTTTTAAATCTCTTCTCTGAAATGTGTGTCTTTCCTGCTCCAGAAAACTAGAGGCTGATAAATTTCCCAATTTGGAATAAGTTTGTTTATTGGCCTTAACAGATCCTATCTCCAGGAACACAAAACAAAATAAAAGAAAATCAGATTGGTGGTAGCAAAAACTATACTAAATACATGTGTGATTACAATTGCCCTCATATTTCTGCAAACCTGGTATTTTTCCCTTCATTCTTTATTTTTGCTGATTTCAATTTTTAAGAATGCCTTAGCCTTGTTTTTTTAATTTAAAAAGCTTTACTGAAACACAGTCACACCTATTCGTTTATGTATCATCTATGGATGCTTTCACACTTCAACAGCAAAGCTGAGTAGTTGTGACAGAAACCATATGGCTTGAGAAGCCTAACATATTTACCTCTCTGGCCCTTTACAGAAAAATGTGCCAACCCCTGCTGTAGACCATAACTTCTTCAGCTGGTTGTGCTGAACCAACCAGCTCTTGCTAGTGACCACTATAGGGCATGGTTTTTGAGTTTTTTCACTTTCACCACCAAGATCACTTTCCTCTTAACAGCTCCCATTAATTTATGTTCATTTTTTTAAAGGGCAGTCCCAGAACTGTGCTTCTACAAGGCTGAACAAGACCTGTCTCCTTGCTTTTTCTTTTTCTTTCTTTTTTTTTTTTTTGACTTGTTTTTGATATCCTCCACAGTGCCTGATGTAGTATCTTGCACATAGGTGTTTAATTATCAGCAAATGTCAATCAAGTCTTGGTGCAAAATATCAATCCTTGCCAAAATTATATTCAACCACCCTTTCAATTTAACAAATTTTCATTTATAAGAGGCCAAAACAAGGAATGTAATCAATGTTTGATAAATTATATATCCAAATTTTTGACCTTAGCAAGTCTGGAACGTAGCATGGGACAAATCATTAATATTTGCCATTTTTTGCTCAAAAAGAATGTTAACTAGAATCATCTTGCATAAATTCTGATTTTATATAATGTATTGCTCATTCTAGTAGTATTCACCTTTATCTTGATATTCTGGCTTTGTTTTACTTATTTACAAATTTCAATGCTATAGCATTGTCTATTGGGTTAATCAATATACGAACTGGAAATTACAGTTGACTTTGAAAAACATGGGTTTGAACTCAGCTGGTCCATTTACAGGCTGATTTTTTTCAATAAATACATAATATAGTACTACATGATCTGTGGTTGGTTGAATCTGCAGATGCAGAACCGTGGATACAGAGATCCAACTGTAAAGTCACACTCATTTCTAACTGTGTGGGTCAACTGTATTTTGGCATTACAAAGAGTATGTCTTATTAAATATATAAAGAATCTTATATATCTTGATATCTATATTATACTTAGCATAGTACAAGGCAACTGATAAACATTACAGAATAAAAAAGTTTTATTAAATAATTAGGCAAAAAATGGAAATTAGAAGACAGCATCATCATTTATTTATTAAAAAACCACTATTTCAAGGCAGTTTCCTAATATCACCAAATCATCCCTATGAGTTAGACATTAACAACTTAATGTTAGAGACATTAAGAGTATTGAAGACTAAGGCCTCACAACAGTAAGACATTGATGAAGTATTCAAATAATCTTACGTTTTTTTCCCAACGATGACTTAGTGGCTAACTTGCAAAATTTAATGAGTATTACATATGGACAATACATTTATAAGTTACTTATTTCCATCCCATAAGCACTTCCACCAGTTCAAATTATGTTCATTATGCTAAGTAGATTAGACTGCCTCATATCTTAATCATTTAGAGAAGTGAAAGGAAATTATCTATGCCCACGGGGACTGGAAGGAAAAAAAAAATGGTGTGAGTTCCAGTGAAGAATATTCTATATCTGCAATTTTGCAAGAATAAAACTTCATCAAGGAAAACATTTCCCTAGGCATACTCTTCTCCAAGCTCACTTATAAGCCAGTCACAGAAGGACAAGTACTGCGTGATTCCACATATATGAGGAATCTGTTATAGTCAAACTTATAAAACAGAGGGTTTAACAGTGGTTACCAGGGCTGGGGTGTTGGAGAAATGGGGAATTTCTCATATCAAGTTTCAGTTATGCTCAATGAATATGCTAGATGAATGTTGCATCTTCCATATAACATATTGCCTAGAGTTAACAATACAGTATCGTGCAATTCAAAATTCATTAAGAGGCAGATCTCCTGTTAAGGGTTCTTAACAAAGGAAAAAAGAGAGAGAGAGAGGAGAGAAGGACCCAAGGAAACTGGGAGGTGTTGGATACATCGAACACCTTGATTGTGGTGTTTGCATGTGCCCAAACTCATCAAGTTGTACACATTAAATATGTGCAATTCTTTGTGTATCAATTATACCTCAGTAAAGTTTTTTTTTAAAGAAAGGAAGACACTTCCCACTTAACGGGATTTGTGCTGTTTTTAAGTTCATATGATTTGTCTGTTTCATACCATCTTCCCATTTGTTAAGAACGAAAGGACAGATTTCCTGTACGAGTCTGTCACGTTGCACGAGCAGCCGTGAGCCCTGACAGTGTGGTTACGGAGTCAAGGAGGGAATAAGCAACGCAGAGGTCCAGCCGCTAGAGAAGCAGAGGATATTTTAAGTTATTTGTTGCACGTACGAATGACGAATCTCTTTTAAAAGTAACTCAGCTAGGTACACATACCACTAACATAACGAGCAGCTACTATATGTCAGTTACCATGCTAATAATTCTCATCTAATAATTCATATCAATTAGGTCTAGCAATTGACCAATGAGCTGGCATGGCAAACTAAGACAAAGAAATATATGGTAATGAAAGCAATAATTGTAACCTCAAATCAAAGGAGCTTAATATATCTTGGCAGTTGCCTGTCATAACTGGTTTTCACTAGTGGTCCATGCCTGTGCTAAGCACTTCTCCTGCATCCTTAGATTATTTCCCATGATGCTCGGCCCCATCCTCATCCTTGCTTCCTTGTCTTGAGTTCCGCTCTAATAGTCCTTTCCTCAATTCCTCATCATTTAAATGTCCAACTTCTTCAGGAAACTCCATGAATTATGGCTTTAGAATAAGGATGAACAACACTTTTTCATCCAGAAAAATAAAATTGTCTCAGAAACCTACAGCAGTACAAATTCCAAAGTTTGAGTATCAGAGTCTAAAATGATAACACATGGGGTATGTGTGGGTAGAGCTGCCAGGTCCCTCCCCTTGGGGTCCCTGCACCATTGTGTGGTAAAGCTACCTCACATCTCCTACAGCCTGAAGTTCTCACAGTTTCCTCTTGGATACACACCTACACACATGCACACACACACACGCTCATACACATGCATATACATCTCTAAGGAATATTTTTCAAAGATATTATAATCAAATTACAGTTAAAACAAAATTTCCCCAGAAGGCACACACACCTCTGAGATTTTTCTTGCCCTGAAAAGTGATGTTTAGTGCATATAAAACAAGCCCATTAAACTGCCTGCTCTGAAGTCCTTAATTCAGCTACTCTAACCCTTCCAGAATGCAAAATAAACTGTGATTGAAACATAACTCTTTTTTATTTAATTCCATTACAAAATAAAACTAAGTAAAGAAGTTTAGCACGTAAGGTCAACATATATGTCTATCCTTAGTTAAAACACATTAGAATTACATAATCCATTAATTTGCTTATTCACATTCACCCAATAAACTCAGAAACAAGACATTTGATGATCTATCTCCTAATTACCTTTTGTGGTTCCCCTAATTATTCTTAGAAAATTCCTTGAAGTTCTTGGAACAAGCATGTAAGACTATTTTACATTCTGATTTTTCTCTGACTCCACACCCTAGAAAAATTATATTAATCCAAGTCTTGATTCCTATTGTGTAGTCTCTGCAACACCAAATTCTCTCCTTTACTCGTAGAAAAAACCATCCATGTGCCTCCACTACACCTTGCAGGGTCTGTCATGTCCCTAAAATGTTATTTCACTTACTTGGTTTCATGTTTTCCTACTGGACTGTATTTCCAGGATTTATCACAGGGTCTGGCACATATTGGGTGTTCAATATATATTTAGTGAATAAATGAGTAAATAATATAACAAGTTTTTATAGCATTTCCAAATTAGAGTTCAGAAACACACAGAATGCTGAAGAGAATTGGCTCTCCAAACTTTCAGCCTGTGATTGCACATAAACTAAGCAGATTCCTGCAGGCTCAACTTCTGAGAAGAACCTGAGGCAGAAAATTAGAGAAATGTGGAATGAATATTTGAGGTGGAATGCTGTCAGTGAACAGGGAATTTTCACCACTGCTGCAGTTCCAATTAGAGGCAGATCTACAGATGTGACTTGGGGTATCAAAAGCACCTGCTACAGTTTCCTCAAAATTGTCTTCAGATGTCCTCTGCAGGTAATTAATAGCTTCTGTCTACCAGGTACTAAACCATGGCTTCTACCGTTCCTTTCACTTCCAATATTTTTTGAGATGTTATGTATGAATGTGTTTTCACAATGCTAAAATGCAAGTAACATTTATGTGATCCTTTTAAAAAATCAATTTTACTAAACTATATTGATTGTCTATATTATTTCCTTTCCAACCAGTTGTTGTGCATTGTAGAAGTTCAGAACCAGAGGCTGAGAAATTGAATGTGGCCTACTAAAGTACCTGGCTTGAGCTTGGTTTATAAAACTCTGTAGGATATTCTATTGTGAGTATTATTGAATGATTCAAATACTTGCATTAGATTCTTATCAAGTAGTGTCAGCCAAACTTTTATTTAATCATTGCCCAATACTCTGCATAAAATTCCGAAAATAATAGTGACCTATATTAATTTCTATTCCCATTAGCCACATCCTTCCTTTGTTAAACAGAAATTTGAAACGCTGCATTCTTTATATGTTTTATTCCGAATGAGTAAATAAGCCACATTCTAGGAATCAGGAACTATTGAAATTGGATTAAACTGTTCTCAGCTCTAATGACTTTGATTATAGAAAAATAATATGCATTGGCCTCCTGAAAGACTTTTCTATGTGATGACTGACATATAGACAGCAATGGCATAATTGGCTCACAACATCCTATGAAGTCAGAAGATTTCATCTGAACTTCAAGGCATCATACCCTCTTCTGTAATTCCAGAACTATCTGTGATTACTTTCTTTGAGCAGGTGATGTTTATTAGCAAGGACGTGGAGTTAGATTGACATCCCATGCCTTCCTATACAAAATGTGATCTCTGGAACACCTGCATGGAGAGATCCTGGGAGGCTGTTAGAAATGTAGAAATTCAGGCTGCTCCCCAGATATACTGAATCACAGTCTGCAAATCTAAAAGATCCTCACATAATTCATATTCACTTGAAATTTGAAAAATACAGCTCTGAGTGATAGTTTTTCTTATTGAAAGTATATTTTATTTATGGAATTGGAGGTGGATGGTAATAACGTCCTTTGCTTTTTATACCATTTAGGCTGCAGACTTTCATTCTCTGGCTTGTACAACAGAGAAACTAACCAGCTGGTTGGCTATTCAACAACTATTCCCAACTTCTCTTCTAATTTTACTCAGTTATCCTCCTCTTTGACAAATCAGGGTCTTCATAAATAATGAGAATATCCCCAGTCCCATGGAGTGAGCCATGACTGTTATAAAACTATTCCACTGTTTCCTTCTTTTTACTTGAGGTTAGTTTAGGCTTGAGCATGTGACAATATTCTAAGCAGATTATATTAACCTTTTCTATTGCCTGAATCTTGCAGAAGGAATCAATAGAGAATTATAGTTCAAGGTCATTATAAACTGAAAGAAATCAGCAAAGACCAAGAAAATAGTATGTCAGAATTTGGGGATGGGGGGAGATATCTTTCAACTGTAAAGCACTGATATGTTTTTCTATACTATTAATGTATACTGCTATTGATTTTCTCTTCATTTAAGAATACTTCCTCCTAATGGCTCGATTATCCATAGACAAAAAAAAAAAAAAATGTGCAGTAAGAAAATCAATGTATCACAGTCTCAAACTTAGAGGTAATATTTAAATTGCGCTGGACAAAAGCTCTCTTTTCTCAGATGAACTTTTGTATTTTGGAAACGTTCATGAGATTTGCAGTTGGTTAAATGAGTCATGTTGACCTGAAGTTTAAGGAAGTCAGAAGGCTCTGTATTTGAAGAGGGGCTTCAGAGAAGTCACAGAGCTAATAAGACCAGGCTACTTTACAGCAGACCTGGGGAAAAGACAGTACCAATGTGCTCAGTGAATCTCCTTACCCTATTGACACAACCCTAGGAAATTAGAGTAGAGGTTTTTATTGCCACAATTTTCTAACTAAAATATCTGAATTTTTAAAACCTTAGGCTTTAATGTCTCAAAGAAATATCTTTCTCAAGATCTGATCCCTAAACTTCCAAAAAGCACCCATGGATTTAGCAGGGAAAAAGAAAATAGTATTTTTAAAGTTGGAAATTAATTTTCAGGAAGGTTTCTAACCCCTGCCTCTTTACCAATAAATTACAGTTAGCAACAGTTAGTCCCAGAGAGAATAATGGATTCTATGAAAAGATGTATTCTTTTAATTTCTAATCTGAGGGAACTTTATCCAGTCCAAAGCTATGATTTTACAAGTGAAGAAATTGAGGGGAATTCCCTGGTGGTCCAGTGGTAAAGAATCTGCCTTCCAATGCAGGGGACGCAGGTTTGATCCCTGGTCAGGGAACTAAGATCCCACATGCCGCAGGGCAGCTAAGCCCATGTACCACAACTACTGAGCCCGTGCACCTCAACGAGAGAGCCCACGTGCTCTAGAGCCTGTGTGCCACAACTACAGAGCTCACGTGCCCTGGAGCCTGCGCGCCACAACTAGAGAGAGAAAAACCCGCAGGCCACAACGAAGAGCCGCCGGCCGCAACTAAGACCCTACACAGCCAAAAAAGAAAGAAAAAGAAAGATAATTAAAAAGAAAAAGATTATTAAAAAAATAAAAGAAGAAAGAAATTGAAATCAGAGAGTTTAGGTGGTTTTCACAAAGTCGCACCTACTCAGTGCCAGAATCGTGACTGGACACCACGTTTCTTACCACTGGGTCCTAGGCTTCACCCTGTCTCTTGCTCTCATAATTATCAAACTCTCCAATGAATCATCTGTATGGTTCACAGCACATTTTTACTTATGTATAAGTTATATGAAAATGGCATGCTTAATTTCAGACTCTGGATATACGTGAGGATATAAACCACCATGATATCCTACAGTTGTTTCCTAGCAAGAGGATAAGAAACATCTTGTTTCTGATTGTATAAATTTTTGTTTTCTAAAGAGGTTACCAGAGTTTTTGATCGGTCATAGAGTGAATGTAATGACTACATATTTTTCTTCTAGTCACTATGTTGAGTCATTTACAGTTTTTTGAAAGAACTGTAATTTCCTAAACTCTAATGACATAAAATTGTGAAAATCATTACCGACCAATGTTCAAGGGTCACAGTTTACTTTCAGTAATATTTAAACCTTCTATTTTGGTAATCTGGAAGTAATATAATCTCTAGGTTGAATTGTCATGTGTTCATTTTCTTTCTAGCTAGATGGCTTTTAATTGCTTCTATAATTGATGCATATATTGTACAATTTCAGAATGTCAAATTATAATAGTATGTATCCAAAAATATTTTCAATCTCTATTTATTGTAATCCTGTGTTAATTTCATTTCTTATAGCTTCTTCTGTGTGCAGTTTTCTGTCACTGTTATACAGCTGAAACCTTTGTAATTACTGGCATTTATCCCCTAACAATTTCAGGAAGTTTGTCAATCTGTAGATTTATTTTTCTTTTAATAAGAAATATTGTAATTAGAAAATATCTTAGCTAATAGAAACTCTACACCCAAGTTATCTCAATGTAGGCATCATCCAATCTCTAATAATCTGATAGGTGGTTACCCACAATCAGGTGAATATCAGACTCCACTCCACTCAAATTGTTAGAAAAGTACTTGTTTATGTGGAGTTAGATTTTTCTCATCATAACTTCAATGCATTGGACTTAGTTTGGCCTTTGGAGTAATATAGAATAAGTCTACCAATTTTTCAAAGTGATGGGTTGTTTTTGTTTTTGTTTTTCAGGTTCACACTATAATTAATTTTGTATCTTATTTTTATTTATTTATTTATTTATTTATTTTATTTTTTGTGGTACCCGGGCCTCTCACTGCTGTGGCCTCTCCCGCTGCAGAGCACAGGCTCCAGACGTGCAGGCCCAGCGGCCGTGGCCCACGGGCCCAGCCGCTCCGCGGCATGTGGGATCCTCCCGGACCGGGGCACGAACCCGCGTCCCCTGGATCGGCAGGCGGACTCTCAACCACTGCGCCACCGGGGAAGCCCAACACCTAATATTAAAAACAAACAAACAGGGCTTCCCCGGGGACGTGGGTTCGTGCCCCAGTCCGGGAGGATCCCACATGCCGCGGAGCGGCTGGGCCACGGCCGCTGGGCCTGTGCGTCCGGAGCCTTGCTCCGCAGCGGGAGAGGCCACAACAGTGAGAGGCCTGCGTATCGCAAAAAAAAAAAAAAAAAAAATTAGGTGTTAAGCCCTGAAATGATGATGACGATGATGGTATTTACTTAGTACGTACCACGGGCCAGGAAAAATTCTTAGTCTTTCACATGCGTTAGCTTGTTTCACTCCCTCAGTAGACACATAAAGATGATACTAATATTCCCACTTACCATATGAGAAAACTGAGGCTCCGAGAGATTACAGTGCTTTCTAAGAGTCATATCAGCTAAGAAACTGGAAGTAAGAAGCAAACTTCGGTTTCTCTGACATCAAAGTCAAGTTCTTCCCAACCCCCCACTCTGCCTTTTACTGTATCTCATGTTTCTTTATCCACTTTTCTTATCACAGAGCTCTTAAATTCATCATCAGAGTCTCACTCTCAATGCTTTCATTTGTTGAAATTTTTCTTTCTCTTGCTGTATAATCCATATATCTTTCATATTATTGTTGTTACGTTAATAAAGGATTCCATTTCAGTAAGACTTTTGGCTTTCCACACAAAGTAGCTGTTACAAGGTATGCATTGCTGAGCCCAGTTTCTCAAGCTAGCTAAAAATTTTAATTATTCTTTTATATTGTACACATTTAAGTACTTCCCGGTAAGTATGCCCATCCTTCTCCAAATGCCAGTTGGTTACTGTGGAGACATAAATGTAAGCTGGAAAGCGATCAGTCCACTAATTGATACAGACAGTCAATTAGGGCTTCAAAGGAGCTGGCTCAGTGTTTTACACATAGAGAACATGGGAGAAAGATTACAGTGTGTCGTGGCGTAATCTCTGTTGCTTCATTGTAGACCAGAGCTATATATACTACTGGATGGTTTCTACAGAAACTAAGCAAGTTTCTCACTGTTTGCTAATGGGATGGTAGCATTATGGGAAACAATATCGTGTGATTTGAACCTATTAGCTTTCCCTTTTTAAAGTTCCAGACTGAACCAATTCCCGACTCTGTTCAGGTCAAAAGTCTCCTTAATCTCTGTGTTATGCTGATCAAACCTCAAACTGTCGGGTCAGATTATTTCCATTGGGCCAGTTCTATTTGTGATTAATTAAAATTTCTTCTTGACTGCATACAGTTCTTTTAAATGTATAATCCCTTTATTGTGTAGCGAATTGAGAATATGGTCCTAATTTAAAAACAAATACTCATGTGGGCCTCTCAGTATGATGTAAGCCACCAATTTCAGTAAAGAAATAAAAATACAACATTTTACTATTTTTCCATGAGTATATGAGTACAATAACCAAGAGAAAATTATACATGACTTGCCTATCATTGGAGATTACAAGAATTGATTAAAGGGAAAAATGCTTTATGTAAATAAAATGTATATGCAGAAAACCTTGATTCCAGATTTTTATCCAGCGGCATTTTAGTTTTAGAAAAAAATAAAGTTAAGACTACATGAAAAAATTTTAAAGGTGGCAATCCTTCTCCTCATTAGACTATAGGAATTTGAATATTCAGGTTAATTTTCCTTCAGGTTATTCTATAATTTAACTGAAGAATTGTTCTGAAGTTTTGTTCTCTCTGTATATATGGTGATTAACTACATGATCTTTTATGTCGTGTTTATAATGAAAGAGAGGGCACCTTTCTGCTATTTTATTCATTTTCTACCTGCCAAGAAAACACACTCATTTTGTAAAAATTAAAGTGTTGCACACAATTGTTGTATTATCAAGAAGGTTGTGAAACATCAACCCTTTCCAAAAATAAACATGACTTTTCTCATCATTAATGGGTCTCTCAAAAATACGTATACAAAATAAAGCAGTTGAATTAAGCAGTGCGGGTAACTAGAGTATCGCTGAGAACAGCAAAGCCGGCAATGGACCAGGTGCTGGGCAGCCTTCGGATTCCCCTGGTGAAAGGCAATAAGGAAAGAGATGAAAAGTTGGGGGATGGGGGAGAAAAGAGGCAGAAAAAGGTGGGCAAGAGATTCTCAGAGAGGGACTAGCAAAAAAAAGATGTACAGGAAATTCTCAAGGCAGGCCAAAGGAAAAGAGAGCTCATAAAAGCCGGGGGGCGGCTCTAATTTGAAAGAGGAGGGAGAGGGTTCTGCGGGGCTGGTGCATCAGCCAAGGACCTGCCAGTGGCCAGAGGGCGGGAGCAGAGGTCACGTGGTCATGGGCAAGGCGCCCAATCCCTGGCTGCTGCCCAGGAGCCAGCCCTGGTCCGAGTTGGGAGTAAAGGGATTAGAGTATATGAAGGAAATGCACACTGCATTTGGGATAAGACATATAATAAGAAACGATCTGGTATTTTAATTAAATGTCAGGTGCCTTCTAAGTAAGCTGAGTGGTCTTAAAACCAACAAGTTTACTCAAAGCCTTGTTTACTCAAAGCCTGAGTAAAGAAGAATCTACTTATAATATTTGTACTGAAACATTGCTGTCAGTCCATAATGCACAGTAGATGATGTAAGAAATTGTAGTGGGGGAGGGGGAATGTGTTCTTGGGCTATAGCATCTGTTCATAATGGAACCAAAGAAGTCTCTGCCACTTGTTAGCTGTGAGACCGTGGACTTTAGGGAAGTCCTAAAATTAGACTTCCCATTCCCAATTATCAAAGGCTTCAGTGACTCCAGCAAGAGATAAGTGTCTATAATTCTCTTCAATGTTTCAGGGAGAATTCTACCCAATAAACATTTTCCTCTAGCTCATAAAAGGCATCATCAGTTTTAAACAGTATCCGAAAACTGTATTTTTTCACTAACCTTAAGCTGCTCTGCATCCATCAGTGATGTAAAAATCTATAAAGCCAACTCATGCAAGAAATGTATTAATGAATAATATGCTTTTGCATCCAGTCTTTTATATTTTCAAACACAATCAATGCAGTTCTGCCCTTTATCTCTTTCAGGCTGAGCCATGGACCAAAATGACCTTTATTTACTCTCATCTCCCACTCTGAGATGAATTCGTCAATTACAAAATTCAGTTAATTTTTAAAAGTTCATATCATATATGAAGCTACAGATCCCAGTACTTTCTTTTCTCTGTCTTGTTGGTGTTACTGAGTTATGACATACTGAAACCTCTGTATTCTTTGTGGCCTCAGCCTGAGGCGCACAAGAAGACCGTCCTCACATAAGCTGTGCCCTCATTTTCCCTGCATGGAGGACCTCTCTCAAAAATACCCACTCTGTTCTCCCAAGCTTGCTCCATTTTAAATAGCTTTCGTCCATATGCTCAACCTTTCATCATGTTCCATCCCCTCCATGCCTTAATCCAAACCTCACTCTCCTTAAAAAATATTAAAACCGGGCTTCCCTGGTGGCACAGTGGTTGAGAGTCTGCCTGCTAATGCAGGGGACACGGGTTTGAGCCCTGGTCTGGGAGGATCCCACATGCCGCGGAGCAACTAGGCCCGTGAGCCACAACTACTGAGCCTGCGCGTCTGGAGCCTGTGCTCCACAACAAGAGAGGCCGCGATAGTGAGAGGCCCGCACACCACGATGAAGAGTGGCCGCCACTGGCCACAACTAGAGAAAGCCCTCGCACAGAAACGAAGACCCAACACAGCAAAAATAAATAAATAAATAAATAAAAGAGCAGCCCCTGCTCGCCGCAACTGGAGAAAGCCCGCGTGCAGCAACAAAGACCCAATGCAGCCAAAAATAAACAAATAAATAAATTTTTTAAAAATATATTAAAACCTTGTTCTACGTATATCCCTCTCAAGTATATCCCTCTCAAGTCAACACTGCTCATTTTCATACTCATATGCTCCACATGACAGAGGGTCGAAACTCTTGGATTACATGTGCTTGGCTGAGCTTTCAGTTGTGTTGAGACTGTCAAGACTCTGTCCTAAAGAGCATTTGAAAGCTTTGATCCCAACTTACTGGAATCAAACTGCTTCACATTTATTTCCACCTATTGATTTTCTATCCTCAGAAAAGTGCCCTTGGACTAAGGAGTTTCAAGTCATTCCATAACATGCTACTCATGATGAAGAGATTAAATGTATCTCATCTTTTATCAAATTGTAGAACTAAAAGTGATACAGTTTACAAGGCTATTATGTAAAGCAGATTATTCAGCAGTGGTAATATTAACATCCAAGTCGAGTCATTTTTTAAAGGAGGGGACTGTTCTGTGCGCTGTGGGAGGTTTAAGAGCATCCCAGTCCTCTCTCCACAGTTTTAGTGACAATCAACAATGTCTCCAGACATTGACAAATGTCCTCTGAATGGAAAACTCCCCTGGTTAAGAACTACTGGCAAAAAGAAAATGATTCTTAAAAATTAATTGCTTCTATCATGGGATTTATAAACACATTAATTCAGAGTGCAGCTGCAGAAAGGAAGGGCAACAAAATGTTAAGTAAGAAAACTTAAATACATAAGCCTGAAAATTTGGTCACAATAGAATTCCTAAAACAACAGGTGCATTAAAAAAGTTTTAGAGGGCTCTATTCAGGTTAATGTACCTGAAACTAAGGAATAAATTCATTTCATAATTATATATTCATTTAACTTATTCTTGGAATTACAAATGGATTTGATTTGGTTATTATCATTTTTCAGGTACTCTGAAATAAGAAAAAAGCAGAGAACCATTTAAATGGCTTCAATGTAATGGATTCAGAGATGAATAAATGTATTCAATTGCAAAAGTAGATTTAAAATGTCATGAGTCTAATTACATCATTATCTTTTCTTAATATGCCACTTGTCATTAAAAAACCATAGTGATTGATAATAACCTATTTATTTCATGACAAATCATACTCACAAAATCAAGATTTGAATCCTAATTGAATACAGAATAATGCCAGGTACAAAGTGGCCAAAGACCATAAATATCAGTTGATGAAGATGAATTGTGAGGTCAAAGTAGCTAAATTTGCACCAAAAACATAATTAGTCTTTACTTTTACTGCAATAATTTTTTCAAAGAAGTAATAGTTATCATACTTGAACTATAAGTCTTACCATGAAGTTACCAGTTAGAATTCTGGGCTGTCCAAATCAACTTCTCAAATACATTCATAGTATATAAAGCATGTTAGGATTACTTTAAAAATCAAATATTCTGAAGTGCATTAATGATGCCAACTCAGTCTGCAGCTGCTACAGCTGGACCGTTATGACTCACTCCTCTCTTCTCTTGGCTTTGGGTTTTCTATTGTGTAGGAAGATGAATCCTCTCCTGGTTATGGTAGTGTGCACAGATAACAGAATATCAAGAAAACTGTTTTTTTTTAAGGTACCCGTATGTCATTTCTCTTTCATGACAAATATAAACATGGTGAAAAGCGAACAATTTACTTACTAAATTTGTAGTTTGATTTACATAGGTCCATATACGTGAATTTCATGTTCACTCCAAATTTATCATATAAATGTGATTTAGATGCCACTAAAGAAATTAGCTACTTTGGTTTTGCTACACTCATTCTAGAGAAAAGTATCTGAAAGCTGTTTTATTAAATTGACAGATTATTTCTGGGTAGTTTTGAATTTACTTTTACTGTTAATTAACCATAACTGACAGACTGGTCTAATTTAAGTGATATTTTAAAAGACAAATAGGTCTTTTAAGGAATGGAGCTCTTTAATTTTAGAAACTAATAGAAATGATTCAGTTGTTCAACTATTCCTGACAGGCAAGCAATCCATTATACAGGGAATTCCCAATTACACTAAAATTTTTGATTTTTCTGAAATTTTAATTTTTGACTACACAAAAACTATGAGTTAATTTATTCACAGTCAGAAGTCTTCAATGCAAAAGGAAGTGTTGCATGGTTGTTTAGATCTTAACTTTTGAGTTACCTCTGTATTTGCATCTTGATTCTACCACTTTCTAGCTGTGTACACTTAGGAAGCATCCACAAACCCCAACACGCTCATCTGGAAGATGAGACAACATCCTGGGCCACCGAGAGAATTCAAATGGGATAATTTGTTTAAAGTGCTTAGCACAGTGACTGGCACAGAGTAAATTATCACTAATTATTTTTATTATTATTGCTAATAAATTATTTTTGTAAAAATTAATTCAACTTATTATTTGGGCATTCTGTGAAAACACAAACTTACATTACTTAATTTTCTTGGGTTACTATATTAGACATAACTTCAAAAACAATTGAATTTATAAAGTTGGCTTCATTTTTTTATTTATTGTTTATTAAAGTATAGTTAATCTATAATATTAGTTTTAGGTGTACAGCACAGTGATTCAGTATTTTTACAGATTATACTCCATTAAAAGTTATTACATGATAATGTAATTCCTAGGCTTCCTATGTAATTCCTATGTAACTCTATAATTCCCTAGGCTATTTAATATATCCTTGTTGCTTATCTGTTTTATACATTGTAATTTGTATCTCTCTTTTTTTTTTTTTTTTTTTTTTTGCGGTATGTGGGCCTCTCACTGTTGTGGCCTCTCCCGTTGCAGAGCACAGGCTCCGGACACGCAGGCTCAATGGCCATGGCTCATGGGCCAAGCCGCTCCGCGGCATGTGGGATCCTCCCAGACCGGGGCACGAACCCGTGTCCCCTGCATCGGCAGGCGGACTCTCAACCACTGCGCCACCAGGGAAGCCCCTGTAATTTGTATCTCTTAATCCTAGCTTTATAGCTTTAAATCCCAGTTTAAACATCAGACATTAATATTTATTATGCTAATTGATATTAGTTTGTAGTAGTCTTTACATAATATTTTTGTTCTATTTTATTTCGCTTTACATAGACTTTTTTTTTAATTCAGAAAGGCTAATGAGTTTTACCAAATCCTGTTTCAGTTGCAAGTGATATGATTGTATTGATTCATTTTGACTTGTTCCTGAAATAAATTATTCTCAGAGGTTGCTAATATTGAATAATCACTGAAAAACCAAGTTTAAAATCTTGCTCACTTTTCCACAAAATCCTAGATAACATAATTTTTATTTTGATTTTTTTTCATTGATCCTTGGATTTTTTTTTAAAGTATAGTTATTTTAAGATGCTAAAGTCTTGGCATGTGTGCGTTTAATTTTTTGACTTAATTTCAAGTGATACTGGCTTATGCTGAAGCAATATAGCCTGCATCTAGTAGAATTCATTGAAGTTTTTGAGGGGAGATCAATATATGACCAATTTAGTATATTTTTAAAGAAATGAGAGGTAGATGTTTCACCTCTGCTTTAGGTCTTTACACAGCAATACTTATTTACTCATTTTTCATTATTATATATATGTATATAATAGTCCCTGTTGATTTTATTATTTGACATTTTCATAGTCTTTATCGTTTCATTTTCTACGTAATTCATTAGTACAGAAGAATATATAATAAATCTCTCATTACAACTGTATTTTGAAAGAACTTGTATTTCAAGGCGTTTTCCTTTATGAATGCATTACCATGAAACTTAATGGAAGATTTTATTTATTATTACATATGCTGTGTGAATTGTACCTTATTTTCCTTTTGATTTTTAGTTTCTCTTCAGCTTCTATTAATATTGCATTCTTTTTTGTATTTTATTTGGAATTTCATGAAGATACACTGATTTATCCATATTTTTACCCCATTTCTTTTGTTGTATCTACTAAAATACACCTTTAATGTTTGCATGGTATTAACAGGGATATAATTTTATTGTCTTCCTTATGGACAGGCAACTACACTACACTATTGGTTTTTTAATAATCCATCTTCTACTCAGTTTTAGAAGTGTTCCTCTCTGAGATATCAAGATTCTGCATGTGTGTTAGCCTGTTTCTGAGTTCTCTTATTTGTTTTGTCTATCCCTGTGCCCATGCAACATTTTTAAATTAACATAACTTTACATATTTTGAAATCTGGGAAATCCACTGCTTCTCTGAGGTAGTTTACAGATGGTTGCAGTATTTCTACTCTCCTCCTATACAGAGATAGGACTCATCCCTGGATCTGATCCTTCCCAAGGAAGGACATATGCTTAGCATAGTTCCCAGCATTCGAAATTTTCCCAGCAGAATGAGTTTAGCACCTTTTCAATATCCCTGACCTTTGGACCCCTAGCCCAGTATTAATAAATGGCTCCTACTCACACACCTCAGTGGGTAAGTCTTCCTGACTTATCTCACTAGAATCCTTCAGGAAATTCATCTTATTAGTCTGGTCCTGCATCTAATAATATAAAGAATCAGAAAACAAAATTGTCAGATTAAGAGGAAATTTATAGAGTGAGGGGAAGATGGAAGAAATAAAGCTAGATTCCTTGAGTGTCACAAACCTATAGAGAGAAACAAGGTGGTGGACCGGCAGAATAGAGCACTAGCAGGAGAGGAGACAGATCAGAGGGAGTATGGATCAGAAAGCAAAACCGCAGATGACCAGTCTCTCCATCTGTGTTACAAACTGTCCCTTCACCCTCATCAGGGGCCCTTGTTCTTGAAGAATTTGTACTTTCACTCTTTGGATGATAGAAACATCCAAGGAAGTTAATGTACACAAGCACCTTCTTACCAGACCCACTAAGCTCTGCCTGCAAGAAATTTTCTTTTGCTGCCATCATTCATACTCATAAAGAGGCTTCATGGGAAAAAAAAAAAGATTTATAAAATTTTGAGATCAAGTTTGTAAACTCAATGTCCTATAATTCTCATGCATGAAGGGAGATTATGTCTCCAATCTTCTCTACCTTAAAAATTTCTAATCAAGTAAATATCATACTGATTGCATTCTGACAGCCTATATCCTTACCAGAGAGATGGGAAAAGAGAGATAAGCATTTGATCATTACTCTGAAATGTTAGTTTTTAAATTTATATGCTCTCGAAAAAATTATTTAACTGTATTGTTCTAGGCCAATAAATAGCTTTGAAAGCTGAACATCTATCTCAAATCATATAACCAACAATTAATAAAGATAACATCACTTTTATTTCCTTTGCTTACTGAATTTATTGTGACGTTAAAATTACTGATCCTATGTAAATTACCTCGGCCTGGTCCTACAGCAAATTTTGGAGTAATTATTTAATTAATTTAAATAACTTTATATTAAATAAGTTCATATATATGGTTCATCCATCAAATATTTACTTTGTGTTACTTCGTTAAACAAATGGAAAAGAAACAAATTACAAGGCTCTAGGTTTGGAAGAAAGTTAATAAATAAAACTAAGGTAGAATCACATTTATTTTCCTGTCATGCACGTTTGTTGTTGATCAACCCAACTTTACAACAGGACTCAGAGGATGAAATTTACAAATACACACTGTAAAAAAATTCAAGTGTTTTTAAATATATGAGTTTTTAAAGATGTATGTCCTCAATTTAAGGATTCAAAAAAAATTCTCCCCCCTCAGCATTTTATAAAATTTAATGCACAAATAGATATGCATCCTAAAGTGTCAAAAGATTATTTTCATATGTTGGCAGATTCAGTCCATGCCTCTCTTAAAAATTTGGAACTTGTTTGCTTCTAAGGCTGAGTGCATTTTGGAATAACTTTTGTTAGCTACAAATAACAATCTTTTCAGGCCCTAGCAACCAGGCTCTGCTTGAGCAAAGGCCTTTGAAGAGTTGCTTTCACTGACTTTACCCTTCCCCTTACACCCTCTCAGGTTCCTACCATTCCATTTTTTAAATGGAGAGAGAGAAAGGAATGAAAAAAGGAAGAAAGGAGAGGAAGGAAGGAAGGAAGGAAGGAAGGAAGGAAGGAAGGAAGGAAAACTTGTATAAAAGGATGCAGTGCAGTGTTTCACAGTTCAAAATTATGCAAAAACCAAATGTACACTTCTCACCTGCTTACCATGCGAGTTTGGGGATACAGTTCTTCAACAAACAACAGGTTTATTGATTATAAAGATTCCAGTAGAGATTTTTAGCCAATGTGTGCTGTTTTTGTGAAGAAGAAAAAAAAGTAATTTGGAATTGAGCCACCTTTATTTTAAGTTCCCTAGTCAATATGTTGCCACAGCAACCAAAGTTCTTGTTATCCGGGAAAAGACAGATGTCTTTGCTTCAATCAGGATGCAAAGCTTGAAGAAGAAAAAAAGAAAAAAAAAAAAAAAAAAAAGCAATGAAAATTCATCATTTCATGATTTGAAATGTGAATTGCTCTGAGTTGGCTTTCAGCCATAGTCCTTATCCACAGTGTCCTTCAATATGTATTCAAGTCCCTCAATATTGCAATACTTCATTTTCATTAATTAAATAATTACATCAAATGTTGTCTCATGATTCAGTCCAGTGAATTCATTGCCAAAAAGAGTTATTATTAAATTTCAAGTAGTTCATATTATTGTGCCATGTATTGACAAATATGATGTTTAACTTTACTTAGTAAGAGTGGTTGTGTCCACAGAAAGAAAACGATGGGAACCACGAAAGGAAGCAGAGTGAGGACCATAAAGCCACCTATGTTTTTAATTAACTGTTTGGCTACATGTGCTTTTTCCTTCTCACCCTTGAAGTTTTACTAAAAAGAAGGTTAAACAATTTATGGATGTTTAGACTAACAAGGGAAAAAAAGGAGACAATAGCAGACTAGATATGACAACAAATTTTTGAAGATGAAAAACAAATAGAATAGTAAGTGAATTAACAAAATAGAGAAAGTTTCGATCGAGCTGTCTGGACAGGAGGATACTGAACAGCCATGAGTAAATTTAGATGGAATTACAGATAGACTTAGGTTCAAGGTCTACAGAAGGCAGAGTGTGAAGACAGAAAATCAAGAAATTGGTTGAAAAATCTGTTTCAAGAAAAGCCAAAGCTTTTAGCCCCTTTTCACCTACTGTTTGTGCATGGGGTGGGGAGGACTTTCACTCCTGAGACTAAGATAACAGACAGATTCGGCTGAGAGGGAGGGCGGCCCAGGTCTCAAAGTAGGAAATTTAATTAAAAGTTTGCATATTTTATACTACTCTACAATTTTTTAAAATTTATCGGTATTTTAATTAATCAACTTTATTTTTCAGGACAATTTTAGTTGTACAGGAAAGGTGAGCAGAGAGTTCCCATGTATCTTCTCTAAACACTGCTTCCTCTTTTATTAACTGCTTGCTTTAGTGTGGTACTTTGTTACAATTGATAAACCAACATTGATACATTTTTATTAGCGGAAAGCCATGGTTTACACTGTCAATTTTTTTTTTTTCTTTGCGGTACGCGGGCTTCTCACTGTTGTGGCCTCTCCCGTTGCGGAGCACAGGCTCCGGACGCGCAGGCTCAGCAGCCATGGCTCACGGGCCCAGCCGCTCCGTGGCATGTGGGACCTTCCCGGACCGGGGCACGAACCCGTGTCCCCTGCATCGGCAGGCGGACTCTCAACCACTGTGCCACCAGGGAAGCCCACACTGTCTCATTTTTTTGTGTTGTTCTGTTCCGTGGTTTTTGACAAATGCATAATGCCATGTGTCTACCATTAAAATATCATTCGGAATAGTTTCCCCGCTCTGAAAATCCCCTGTGCTTCACCTATTCATCCCTCTTCCCATTCCACCTGAACTTCTGCCAACCACTGATCTATTTACTGCTCTGTAGTATTGCCTTAAACAGTATGCCATACAGTCAGAATTGTACAGTATGTAGCCTTTCACAATGGCTCTGTTCACTTAAAGAACAAGTCCAAGCAGACTAGGTAAAGTGAAAATATACATGTTGATACTGGAAGAAGACTTCAAGGAAGAAAATGTGACAATTCTGGATACTGATTCAAGCCAACAGTATCCCACACAAGTCGACATGTCCTGGGAGCAGATGCCCCAAACAGGTCAGAACCAGGGACTTTATTCATCCTGTCCTTGTATTTATCACTTACGTATGTCTCAGCTCCTCTAATGATTTAAATTTTCCCTGTGGTAAAGAAAACTAATATCAGGAGAAATACTTTAGATTTTCCAGTTATTCAAATATATTTTCTCATCTGATTTTCACAAGCCGCATTATCCAAGGGACAGTCTCAGTTAGGGGTGCAATCCACAACCACAGGGTAGAGCAGCAGCTCAAGGTGCACCAAAGGGTTGGATCTCATCCATGGTCTCGTGTTTTCAGTAACTGAGTTAAACAGTACAAATGTTCAGCGCATCACAGCAGAACATATTTCTTGGAACTATTTTTTTGGATGACTGATTTTTTCACATAAAAAGTACAACGATTCCTTCCCAGAATATCTGAATATTCATTTCGTTTTTTATAACTGATTCTATATAATAAACTGTAAAGTTCATCACTATACATAATCATATGTATAGTCTCAAAGTTCACAACACAGTAAATCAGCTGCTTTTTAAATGCTGGAATGTATCTGTATTTTTATGGCAATAATTAAATTACCATTTGGCTATATTTTATCACATATGGTACACTTAAATAGTTAAGCAATATTAGTCACCTGTTTTGTATTACACTTGTATTACTTATTATACAAAATATGTTACATAGATCATACTTTGTTTTGACTATTGAAAAACTATGCCCACTGTGTTTAGTGCCATAACCTAGTAATTCCACAAGAGTTCCAGAGTCCCCTTGGGAATTCCTCATATTGACACGACATCCTTAATTGCCAGAATCTACATTTGGATATCTATGATTTTGCTAAAAAATATGTAGAAACCCGTGTAGCCAAGCAATTATCCCTTTGGCTCTTCATCAGAGGAGTCTCAGGAGACTAAGCATTTCTATTCTAGGGCTGGAATGATTTACCCTTTGAAAGAAAAGTAAGGAAATAAAATAAGCTCAAAATTGACTTTCAGACTATTACTTTGAAAGGAAATGTTACCTACATAGAAGACCTTTAGTGAAACAACTAAATGCCTATTTAACATTTATAACATGTTAGGAGCCATATTATTATCTATATAAAGAGTTGAAAGATATCTCCTAAGACTCCCTTGAGTCACAACACTGTCAGCAGAATCCAATGAAAACCTGTTCTGTTTTAAAGAATTGCTCCTAGAAAGACTATTCAAGAAATTCTTCTTAAAGAAATCGGTCAGATGATTATTATGATCTAATCTATGACTCAATCTGTTTTTTGATCATTAATAAAAATGAACTAATGGAAACAAATGTGAATGATTACCAATCTCTGCACGGAGTTTGAATGGACCTGGAAGACCATTATTGAGTAACTTTTCAGACTTCTGATTTTCCATGAATTCATCTTAAGTTGCTGCCTCAAAATCTATTTTCTCAAAATCCATCCTGTGGGAAGATTAAGGAGACACAATCTTCCCTATTTCTCCCACTATGTACAACAAAAACCCTGGCATTGTTATGTAAAGCAAACATAGGAGAAAAAAGGCAGAACAGCTAGGGACCTTGGGGCCCAAGGAATGACATGATGATGAGTTTCCTGAGTTATCTTTTTGCTTCATATGTGGCAGACTTGGAGCTGAAGAAACTGGCAACTCAGAAATGCCAACAGACACGAGAAAGAAAAAAAAAATTCTGCTCTCCCTAATCAAAAAAAAAAAAAAACAGGGTAGGCCACCCAGAGAGATACTTTTAGACAGTAACTGTTCTACTCAAGGCAAACATCACAGGAAAAATGAAGGCCTCATCCCCATCTGCACCAGCAAGGGCTGAGTGGCAGCAATGAGGTGTCCTCCCTCCACCAGCTGGGATGGTGTCAGAAAAGGCTGAATGGAGGGTTAGGACTTTCCCAAGCTCCCGGAGATAATGGGGCCACCCCTCCATGGTATCAGTGGAGGGCCGGGGAGGTTAGGACTTTCCCAAGCTCCCAGAGGTAATGGGGCCACCCCTCCACAGTATCAGTGGAGGGCCGGGGAGGTTAGGACTCTCCCAAGCTCCCGGAGATAATGGGGCCACCCCTCCATGGTATCAGTTGCCTCTGCCCCGCAGTAACAACGAACCCTCTGCTCATGTGTTGTTAGACTGAGTGGGGAACCTAGATTTCTACCTTCATCTGGCAGTAAAGAGACTGCACGGATTTCCCCTCTCCCTCTGTCCCTGCCAGGATAATGTCAAACAAACAAACAAACAAGTCAGCTGAAACAGAGGCTAAGTAAGATGCAGAGTTTCATAATACAGTTCCAAGAATTCCCAAATATCAATCAAACATCACTTGCTACACCAAGAACCAGGAAAATCTCAGGGGAAAAACAACCCTCAGTAGAGGAGAAACACTGAGAAGATAGATGTTAGAATTAACTGAGAAAGACTTTAAAGCAACCATTATAAAATCGATTCAACAAGCAATTCTGAGTGTGTTTAAACCAATCAGAAAACATAAAAGCTCAGTAAAGAAATAGGAAATCTCAGCAAAGAAATGGAAGTTATAAAGAAGACCAAATGAAAATTTAGAACAGAAAAATATAATGACTGAAATAATAAAACTCAATGGATGAGCTCAACAACCAGATGAAGGTGGGAGATGAATCAGTAAACTTGAATGTATTGATAGAAACTAGAAATTAGCAAATCTGTATAACAGAGAGAAAATAAACAAAAAAAAGAAGAAGAAGAAGAAGAAAAGAAATAGACAAATGAAAAGAGCCACAGGGGACTTGTGGGATTATAACAAAGGATCTAACATTTGTGCCATCAGAGACCCAGAAGGAGAGGATGAAGAGGGAGGGGCTGCAAAGTATGCAAATATATGGCAGGAAGATTTCTGAATCTGGCAAAAGAAATAAACCTACATATTCAAGAAGCTGAGTGAACTACAAACAGAATAAACCCAAAGAAACACACCAAGACACAACATATTCAAACTTCTGAAGATAAAGACAAAGAAACATCTTAAAAGCAGTGGAAAAAAAAAAAAACCTACATGTTATCTAGAGGTGAAAAACAGTGGATTTGAATGTGGGTTTGTGGTAATGGACTTTATTTCTTATTTCTATTTTTCTATATATTTTTTATCTTCTTTAAAACAAGCATTTGAATTCTGTAAAGGAAAACAATTAAAATTTAAGTAGTGCTAATCTTTTTTTCACTCTAATTTTTTTTTCAAGAGCTGAAGTGAACTGTCAACCCAGAATTCTACATCCAGTGAAATATTTTGCAGGACTCTAGGGAAAATCAAGATGCTCTCAAATGAAGAAAAACTAAGAGAAATTGTCACCCTCAGACTTACCCTGCACATCAGATCCTAATAATCTGACTCAGATGTTTTCTCCACAATCCTGACCCAAAAAGTTCTACCTAAATATAGGAAAGCGTGAGAAATCACAAACACTTTAAATCTTTTATGCATGACTATTGAATTGATTGTATACACTATTTATGTTGAAATTAACAATAATGTTTTCTAACATTGGTTTTGTCACTCTCATTTAGTCTTTTCAGTATAATCATGAAATATAATGTCAACAGCCCTTCCTGATAACTTACAGATGGCTAACCAGATCAGATAAATCTCTGGAACCAACAAAGATTACAATCTAAGACCCAGAGTAGACAGAAACAGTTAAACCTTAGAGAGTGTCACCTCAACGTATCAGAATGAAACACCTTTTCTGCAGATTTAAAAATTAGAATGAAAAAAAAATTAGCACTATTTAAATTTGGGTTTGTGGTAATGGACTCATTTCTTTCTATTTTTCTTTTTTTTTTTAACATCTTTATTGGTGCATAATTGCTTTACCATGGTGTGTTAGTTTCTGCTTTATAACAGAGTGAATCAGCTATACATATACATATATCCCCATATCCCCTCCCTCTTGCATATCCCTCCCACCCTCCCTATCCGACCCCTCTAGGTGGTCACAAAGCACCAAACTGATCTCTGTGTGCTACGCGGCTGCTTCCCACTAGCTATCTGTTTTACATTTGGTAGTGTATATATGTCCATGCCACTCTCTCACTTCATCCCAGCTTACCCTTCCCCCTCCCGTGTCCTCAAGTCCATTCTCTACCTCTGTGTCTTTATTCCTGTCCTGCCCCTAGATTCTTCATTCTATATTTAAAAAAAAAAAAAAAAAAAACAAGCATTTGAATACTGTAAAGAAAAAAATTTTAACATTGTCTCATTTGGTAAATATGATTATGCCACCCATCCTCAGACTCAGATTCTAATGTAGGTAATATGTGATGTGTAAGTAAGTATTTGGCAATGCACAGTAAGAGTTTGGGAAATCTGCCTACAATGTGATAATCTCCTTAGGATGTCTCTTCTTCACGGACAATAAACTCTTTATTCTTTAATTTTTTCTTCTAAATCCTCTTCCATTTGTCTGCCCTTCTTATACTATTCTCCTTGATAATTTCATGAGCTTTGTCTTTGTTTCTTATAATATAATCCTAATATTTTATCTACTGTCTCTCGCAAATATACGTGTGTGGGTATATGTGGATGTCTGTGTGTGTTTGTGATGTGTGTGTGTATATATATGTATTTGTACGTACATATGTGTACTTGTGTGGGTTACATCTATGCGTATGCCTGGGCATGTGTGTATGAGTCTGTGTGTGTAGTTAGGTGCGTGTATTGATTACATATGTCTTTATGTGTTTAAGTGTGTATATTTGTTTTTATTTATCTATCCATCTATCTACCTCTAAACTTATGTCTTCTTGTCTACCTACCTAGTTACCTCCCACTTATCTCCCTATAGTCCAAAACAAGAATCACTTCACACCTTTTAGAATATTGTTTCACTTAACAAATTCAAATAACTCTCTTATCAAAAATATATGCCCAAGGATTCTTCAATATACGCAAATCAATCAATGTGATAAACCATATTAACAAATTGAAGGAGAAAAACCATATGATCATCTCAATAGATGCAGAGAAAGCTTTTGACAAAATTCAACATGGATTAATGATAAAAAACCCTCCAGAAAGTAGGCATAGAGGGAACTTACCTCAACATAATAAAGGCTATATATGACAAACCCACAGCCAACATAATTCTCAATGGTGAAAAACTGAAACCATTTCCTCTAAGATCAGGAACAAGACAAGGTTGTCCACTCTCACCACTATTATTCAACATAGTTTTGGAAGTCCTAGCCACGGCAATCAGAGAAGAGAAAGAAATAAAAGGAATCCAAATCAGAAAAGAAGTAGTAAAGCTGTCACTGTTTGCAGATGACATGATACTATACATAGAGAACCCTAAAGATGCTACCAGAAAACTACTAGAGCTAATCAATGAATTTGGTGAAGTAGCAGGATACAAAATTAATGCACAGAAATCTCTTGCATTCCTATACACAAACGATGAAAAATCTGAAAGAGAAGTTAAGGAAACACTCCCATTTACCATTGCAACAAAAAGAATAAAATACCTAGGAATAAACCTACCTAAGGAGACAAAAGACCTGTATGCAGAAAACTAGAAGACACTGATGAAAGAATTAAAGATGATACAAACAGATGGAGAGATATACCATGTTCTTGGATTGGAAGAATCAACACTGTGAAAATGACTGTTCTATCAAAAGTAATGTACAGATTCAATGCAATCCCTATCAAACTACCACTGGCATTTTTCACAGAACTAGAACAAAAAATTTTACAATTTATATGGAAACACAAAAGACCCTGAATAGCCAAAGCAATCTTGAGAAAGAAAAACGGAGCTGGAGGAATCAGGCTCCTGGACTTCAGACTAGACTACAAAGCTACAGTAATCAAGGCAGTACGGTACTGGCACAAAAACAGGAATATAGATCAATGGAACAAGATAGAAAGCCCAGAGATAAACCCACACACATATGGTCATCTTATTTTTGATAAAGGAGTCAAGAATATACAGTGGAGAAAAAACAGCCTCTTCAATAAGTGGTGCTGGGAAAACTGGACGGCTACATGTAAAAGAATGAAATTAGAACACTCCCTAACACCATACACAAAAGTAAACTCAAAATGGATTAAAGGCATTCAAATAATATTTACTAGACGGATAAATAACTTAAAATATACTTAAAGTATTTACTCAAGTCATAGTAATAAGAAACTGAAAAGGCTGGTCATATTAGAATGCTTTTCATTCTACATAACAGTGATGTAGCAAGCAAATATTGATAACTAAGATTCTAGCAGAACTTTACCATATCCTCTTTATTTCAGTCAATGGATGTTCTTGGTAGACCATATAAAGACACAGAAATCAAACTGTGATTTTAGATGATAACCACTAATTGTTGTTCTGTGACTTCAGGAATAAACAATTTATTCTAAAATAACAAAGATGCTCAGTGAATGAAAAAGCTTGATGAGTGCATTAACGTATTAAAATTATTCTGGGAGTAGAACAAATCCCACTAATTAAACAAACATCACAACCTCATCAGTGCTTGGCTATCCATTAGACCAGAAATCTCTCTGGATGCAATCTCAACCAACATATCCAAAGTGCTGCTACTTTGAGACATCATTAGATTTCTGAAAATCTACTCCAATTTCAACTTATTATACTGTATTTCATATTTTGTCTTAATACAGGAAAAAATCAGGTTCAAGGATTTATTTTTCTAAAAGATTTTATGCAATCACTGCCTGAATTTAATGAAAGTGATTTATAAAGACTGCTATCATTTGAGCTAGGCTCAAATAATAATGACAATATACTAGCAGATGGATAGAGCAATTTAATCACCAGACTAGTAATAATTCGATTTCCCAAATCCAATGTTTCAAAATATGGATATATTCATTGATACATTAAGTGTGAAGTAAAGAGAACATGGAACCTTAGAGAATAGTTATTTTCAAGGGCTTAGTTATTAATCAAGTAAATATGTACTTCTACTCATTCCCCTCAAGCTCTTCTTCTCAGATTATTTCCATGTATTTTATCAAACAGTTAAAACACTGGATCTGAACCCCATCCAACAGATCCTATTATTTTCACTCAGTCTTTTTTTTTTTCAGTATGTTAAAACTATTGAAGAGAAAAGAATTTTGATAGGAACTGAAACATAACAGGAACTTTTGATTTCATGTTTCCTAAGTAAGTTATTTGAGGTCCTTGAACCCAAGAAATTTGTATTTTTCATTTTTTAGGATTTATGAGTTTATGGTTTTGAAAAAAATGATGGAAAGAGGCAAACAATAAAGTACAAAACATACGGGAAAATATCTCTACAAATCCTATCACTTGTAAATTACTGTAATTATCTTACTATGAATAGCATTTCAGGCATATCTCCAATTACTATGCATAAATAGAAGGATATACAAATGAAAGGAAAGATGGATAGCAGATTTTTGGCTGGGTGGATAGATGGATGGGTGGATGGGCATGGTACTATAAAACCAATATTATATTATTTTGTCATTATAGTGAAAAAATAAATTTTACTTAAATTTTATTGTATTTAAATTCACAGAAGAAAGAGAAACTGAATTAAAAACAAAGCACTTTCCAAACTTTAGATGAATGTTCTTTCAGAATGAGATATCCTCTTAACCATTATGAAGTTAAAGTCATTTTAACTACATTTATTTTATACATTATTTCACTTCCTATTATAAAATATTAAGATATTAACACTATTTATTAATGAAATTTGTTAGTTATGTTCTTATTTTTATATTATCAAGGTTTCAAATATTTCTTTTTCTTTTTTAAAATTGCAATTCCAACCAGTATTTAGTCTTGATTCTGTTTTTTAATGGAGTCAATGCTCACCACCAGCTCCTTTACCATACCGTCCTGTTTCTGAGGGCGTTATTTGTATGTTCCCTTTTGAGGCAAGATTTCACTTTTAGGTAATATCAATGCCAGTATAGCTTAGTTTAAGATGCCATAAAAAAAATCAACCATCAATGTGTTAACATCACAGTTTATTTCTTGCATACACTGAATATTCCATGCATATCATTCAGAGGCCTAGTCTGATGGAGGCTCCACATCAGTACTTCCTTTCATCATCATTGTGGCATAAGAACAAGATGATAGTGAGTAATGCAGTGGCTCCGAAGAGAGATACATGTCATTTCCACTCACACAGAAAGGGAAGTCCAATTCTAATACATACATACAGGAGAGGAACTGGAATATAATCATTCTCCATACACCTTGGCTTATTCCACTTTGAAGTTCTTCTTTTTCCATTGTATGTTGCACCTGTACTTTCAACTTTGAGAAAAGTCTTGGTAGACCTTTTTAAATTCTGGAGGCTACATGTTCTACATTTGAGTGTGATTTTTGACCCAGTTTTCAAACTTTCCAATCTTAGTATCCTGAACAAGAAAATGCTTTAGAGCATATTCAGTGTTCAGTGAGTTATACCTTCACTCAAGTCCTCATGAACCAATAAAAAGCTATAGTGTTCAAAGCCTTCTTCATCAACCCCTGGAATACTTCTGTGCCTTACAGAGGATTAATGGCTGACAGTGGTATACTAAGTAATCATGTAAGCTAAAATGCCTATCATATGCTAGATTTTATCTGATCTACACATCCACAAATTTGGATGTACACCATATCACTCCTATCAAGAAGTATCATATACAAGATTGGACCCAAGCAGGCCCTTGAAACACAGGCATATTGCAGGAGCAGGTGGAACAGGTTCACAAGGCACTTGCTCCTGCTGCATTAACTCCTTACCCACAGTCACTACCTGTGGCCCCACAACCCACCCTCATGTCTTCGTGATCACTTCCCAGTATTCACCAGAGATGGACAGCTGCAGCATGACAGTCCCTCAGCAGTGGCCTTGAAAGACAGTAGCAAAGGAACGAATTCCTTCTGAGCAGAAATGATATGTGACTGATTTCTCACTTCATCTGAGATGGATTTACATCAATTATATCAATTTTGAGGGAGTGGCTGTTATTTCAGATATCCAAGGACACAGAAGGAATGAGATTAGAGGATTGCTGTCATAGAAGTCCGGAGAATTATGTGTGGATAGGATCTTGGAATGGGCATAGAGTGTGAGGATATTTGTGTCTCACGTAATGTTCACCAATGGGCATCCACTCTAGAGGAGACTCTTATCAATCATATGGAAAAATGTCCTTTGCTGTGAATGTCAATCTTTCTTGTTCCTTAGCTAGTCCAATGCTTGCTCAATGGGCTAATGTACAAAGTGACCATGGAGGCACAGATAGAGATTATGTATGGGTATGCAAATATTGATTTCCTCTTGAAAAGAAGATGTGGCTACTACCAACCTTACCAGTAGCAGAAATCAACACCAAGCCCCTATTTCCTGCAGAGCATCAGTCAGCCACTTGGTAGCAGTTTTATTTATTGGACATCTTCCATCATGAAAATGTCAGTGCTTTATCCTCACTAAACAGACACTAAGGACATGTATTTGACTTTTATGCTGGCACTGCTTCTGCTAACCCTATCATCCATGAATTTGCTGAATGCTTTTTCAAGTCTTAGTAGTTTCCAATATAGAATCTCATTTTCCACCAAAAGCTGTGAAGCAATAAATTTCTTATATGGAGTTTATCCACCCAGTAGCTGGCCTGAGAAAACGCTGAATTGTCTGCTGAATACTCGAACATAGTACAGTCTGGGTGGTAGTATCTTCAAGGCTTGGTCCTTCAAGACATGATCTATTTTTAAAATCGGCACATGATATACAGTATTATTCCTCCTGTGATCAGAATCCACTGTTCCAAGGATGTCTATAGCCATAAACCCAAGGGACCTTTTCATAAAGCGTTTCATCTTCTCATTGATCTTTGTCTTCTGTTGGCGGAGAATATGCCAAGAGGAACACCTGTACCAGGGGTGTAATGGCCACTACACTGAACTTGAATTTGAGACTGCCACCTGGTCATTTGGGGATTATCAGGTCACTGAGACAACAGGAAAAGAGAGAGAAAGTTTACTGTATTGGCTAAAGCCTTAATCCTGATTAGCCTGGAAAGTAAGGCTGTGGCCAGAAAATGGGATTAAAAAAAAAAGAAACATGTCAGAAGACCTCAGAGGTACTGTTTTATATTTGTTTTATTCGTTTTATTTTGCAAATTTTCAAATCTACAGAGAATACTATAATAAACATCCACATTCCTTCATCCATATTTATCAAATGTTAATATTTCACTGCATTTCTTCTATTATCTCTCCATAGATGATAGATAGATGATAAATAGATAGATAATAGATGATGATGGATAGATGGACAGTTTTCTGCTAAATCATCTGGAAGTTGCAGATGTTGTTGCCTCCTTAATACTAAATACTGTACCAGTTATCTCCTAAGAACTATAACTTTGTCCTACACAAACACAATGCCATTATCACCCTTAATATATCATCCACATTCAGAATTTTCCAGCTGTCCCCAAAATAAAGCTGTGAACTAGTTAAAGAGTCCTAAGCAGTGAGTCTGCTGTACTCTACTTCTAGAGGAAAGCAGAAGAGGCTAGAAGCAGACCCCTGCAAGATCTCAGAAATTTGTCCTTAAATCCCCAGTCCAGGATAAGATCTTAAAATGAAATGGTGGTCTTTTCTTCAATGCAGAGACATTATAGATATTGCAGATACCAAGTCACTGAGCTGAGGGAAAATGTTTCAGATCCTGCTGGGAATCCTGTCTTATTTCCTCTTATGTCCCCAGGCTCACCATTTCCTATTCCCATAAAAATAGAAAGCAACTAGAATTTTTTTTCCAGTTTCTTTCACAGGTGGGGAGGTGGGAGCAGTGCCAATCAAACCCCTATATTCATGCAGCGAACTTGGCCCCCATCCACCGTCTCACACAGAACACTTACTTCCCATGACCCTGCAGGAGCACCTTCCTTATGACCACAAGATGCTGGTAGTACAGCACACCCATGAATTCATCTTGCTCATATATATTTCTATTTCATTTATGGCCATGGAGATTTTTGTGTTATGCTTGACCTCATCTAAGAGATTTTGGTTTTCCTTTCCATACTTCATGTATTATCATTATGGGTCTGTCACAGAAAATATAACATTGAAGCATAAACTATATACAATATCTTCATTGGAAGTAATTACCAGGACCACCACATATGGTTACATATTGTTGTGCAGTTTCTGTAAAGCACAAGAGAACCTAGATTAAGATTTGCAGAGGCAAAAATCTGGCCTGATGCTTCACACCAAGTTGTGTGCCTTGTGAGGGGCTGTGTGCAACCATAAGAAGTGGCAGCTTTTTCTAATTCACACTAAGGAATTATTTGCTTACCAAGATATATACCCATAGATGTGTGCCTCTTGAGAGGGGATATCTTTTCCCTAGTTCACAGAAAGGCAAGCTATGGGCTTACAATATTCTTGGTTATTTATTCATGCAAAAACCTTTCCTGAGGATTCTGGAAAGGTAGTGACAGAGTTCTTCAATCCCTACATAAAGTCAGTAGAGAAACCAGATGGAAAAACCAAAGTCCTTATGTTAAAAGGGTCAATTCAACAAGAAGATATAGCATGTATACATCTAACAGGAGAACTTCGTATATTACATGAAGCATTATAGGGTTGAATGCACAATTGGAGACTTCAACACTCCTCTCTCAGTGCGCCACAGAATAAGGAGACAACACACTGAACAAATTGGCATTAGGTAACATCACCCTAATGTTATAATTTGGGTAGTGATTACAAGTTGTGCAACCTAAAATAATTAATGAAGCTACATATTTATTTTGTATAGCTTTATATTTTTGTGTTTCATTTTATAATATAGATGTTGAAGCCAAAGAACGAGTAAAACCAAATAGTTCCTGAGAATCTGTTATGGATAAGCCTTGTTATAACCACCGAGGTACAAAGTTGATTAAAATGGTCAGTCTTTGAGTTGGTGGATGAAATGCAAATATAATTTAAATACAGTGGAGGTGTTAATTATCTTGATCTTGGTAATCATCACATTGTGCACCTTAAATATATGCAACATTTATCAAAAACATAAATAAATTTTTTAAATGATCTGGTATATACAACAGTGGAAATACTCTGTTATCAGAGAACTTAATCCGAGCTCAGGTATAGTCTTTATTTTTTTTAATTTTATTGAAGTACAGGTGATTTACAATGTTAATTTCTTCTGTACAGCAAAGTGACTCACTTATACATATATACTTCTTTTTCATATTCTTTTCCATTATGGTTTGTCACAGAATATTGATGATAGTTCCCTGTGCTGTACTGTGTGACCTTGTTGTTTATCCATCCTATACATAATAGTTTGCCTCTGCTAACCCCGAACTCCCAGTCCTTCTCTCCTCTACCCTCCCTGCGCCTTGTCAACCACAAGTCTGTTTTCTATAACTGTAGGTCTGTTGTTTGCTTCGCAGATATGTCAACTTGTATAGTATTTTAGATTCCACATACAAGTGATATCATATGGTATTTGTCTTTCTCCTCCTGACTTCACTTAGTATGATAATCTCTCAGTCCATCCATGTTGCTGCAAATGGCATTATTTCATTCTTTTTGATGGCTGAGTAGCATTGCATTGTATATATGTACCACATCTTCTTATCCACTAATCTGTCGATGGACATTTAGGTTGTTTCCATGTCTTGGCTATTGTAAATAGTGCTGCCATGAACATAAGGGTGCATGTATCTTTTCGAATTATAGTTTTGTCTATAGTATAGTATATGTCCAGGAGTGGAATTGTTGGATCACATGGCAACTCAATTTTTAGTTTTTTGAGGAACCTCCATACTGTTTTCCATAGTGGCTGCACCAATGTACATTCCTACCAACAGTGTACGAGGGTTTCCTTTTCTCCATATCCTCTCCAGCATTTGTTATTTGTAGACTTTTTTTTTTTAAGAAGATGTTGGGGGTAGGAGTTTATTAATTAATTTATTTTTGTTTCTGTGTTGGGTCTTCGTTTCTGTGTGAGGGCTTTCTCTAGTTGTGGCAAGTGGGGGCCACTCTTCATCGCGGTGCACGGGCCTCTCACTATCGCGGCCTCTCTTGTTGCGGAGCATAAGCTCCAGACGTGCAGGCTCAGTAGTTGTGGCTCACGGGCCTAGTTGCTCCGTGGCATGTGGGATCCTCCCAGACCAGGGCTCAAACCCGTGTCCCCTGCATTAGCAGGCAGATTCTCAACCATTGCGCCACCAGGGAAGCCCTTGTAGACTTTTTAATAATGGCCATTCCAACTGGTATGAGGGGGTACCTCATTGTAGTGAGGCTTAACTGGGAAATAATGGCATCTGAACTGAGAAGGAATTACCCAGGAGAATGTCTAGAAGGATGTTCCAAACAGAAGAGCAAAAACAGAAAATGAAAAGACAGCATGATGCATAGAAATCGTAAAGAAACTCATAGCTGAGCACAAAAGATGGAAGTGGGAAAAGAGCAAATAGCACATATTTGAAATAAAGATGCCAATATGACCTATAAAATGAATTTATATGTGCACTTTCTGTTTCCTAAAACATTAATGCAAAATTACATTCTGTAATGACACATATAGCTCAGTACTGCACAATACAATTGTATCTGGCCATAGAATCTTCAACAAGCTAATAATAATCAAATCAGTTATTTCAATTATAATAATGATCATATGATGGACATTTCCAAATAATCCTGATGCAGTCCAATTACATTGGTGATTTTAGAGACAACACTAGGTTAGTTTGCTGGCAAGATAATCTGTTCTTTTATACTTTGTGTGCAAATAGGCAAATGAGCATGACATACAATATAAGCCTGTATTTCAACTGAATCAGTCATTGTGATAATTTTTTGGTACAGCATTGAAGAGTCTAGCTTCTAAATCTCTATTTATTGAAATTAACAAGATGGTCACATCTACAAAACAGATTCCCTCCAATATAAATAAATGTAAACTCATCGTTCGGCAAATATTTAAGTGATACTGGTCACCTATGCTGAAACCTGAAATACTCACCAAACTGAACATATTAAATGGAATGTGTTGTTTCAGAAAAAAAGCATGCTTTCCAATGATTACCTCATTCCCTAGTATAAATTGAGTGAAGAGTTTTTAGAGAACATATAGCATAGCATGTCACTATGAAAACATAAATCAGGTAAGATAACCTTTTTGGTAAGAACACAGTATGAGGAAGTGATTGAGATAAAGATATTTTCAAAGACATGTTGATTGACAGCTACTAAATATAGATCTTATCTATCAAAATATGGATAACAGAGAGGTACGATGAAAAGAAATTATATCGCATGTGTCTGAAGCCAACAAAATTTTAATAATGGCTGTTAGATAATCACTAACAAATTCTGATCCTTACCCACAGAATCTAATAAGAAATATGTTTATTGGCATGTTTCTTTCATAACATCATGAAATCTGTCATTTAAAAATCCTTTCTTCCTACAATGAGTCATAGAAACCCATTTAAATACTGCTTTATCCTTTTCTTAAAATTAGCAGTAAGCAAAATATCAGCCAATAAAGAACTAAACAAAGGTGAAGATCCATCCTTAATTATGCACAAGAATTCTTTACACTAGAGGAGTGGGATCAAATATAATGGGAGAGTAAATCCATCCCATCGTTGGAAGGAAAAATTAGGTCCAAGGCATAAATTAATCGTGGTATTAAAATAACTGTTTTAATAAGATAGTATTTTCTTTTTAATAGGTGAAGAAAATAATCATTTTTATTTCACCAGCAAAACAGCCTGCATAAAAGAGCATATCATAAAAGGGGTATGAGGCAAAGGCTACATCTCTCTTATTCTTAGTATCATTTATTAATTTGTGCAGGCCCTTTTTTTTATCCTTTAAACATTTACTCAACAGAGCTGTTGTGCTCAGATTTGATTTTGCTTCCTCAGCCAAATTAGGCTGAGATGCTTTTTGGCTTTCATCTGAATGAACAATTTCCTAGTTAGACACACTGGATTTGGACTTGGGTCAATAAAAGCTTTACTGTGTCTTTTCTCTTTCCTCTTTTCACTTGCCACAGTGGACTCTTTAGCAATGCAATTATGGCTTGAATGAAGAAACATGGAAAGAAACTGGCAGAGAAACAAATAGGAATTCTGTGTCCCATACTTGTACCCCTGAAGATCAGTTACCTCTGGGTATGCATGTAAATTTGTCTAACTTTAACTGTTTGTCTTTGCTATGCTTTGGGAGCATAAATCCTTATCAGAGGTTTAATGTAATCCTACTGAATCTCATGTGGCTAACTCTTAAGTTACTTGCAGTAAAGCCAATTTGATTGGATCCTGGTGCTTAAATTTAAAAGATTTTGAATGGATTGAGTCAAGGAGTTCTTCTTGCAGCTTTCAGTGGTGTCATTAAAAGTATTAAAGTATGACCAAGTATTAAAAAGGTCAGATTTTTTAAATATTCATATGCATTTATAAAAATTATTTTTGAGATGTCTACCCTATTTTATAGACTTTGATATAAGAACCATGAAATACTGCATCATTTTATCTGGCATATTTGAACTGAAAGTTACCAGTCCTAAACTATCAACAGTGAATAAAATGCATGTTATGAACCAAATATAACTACAGAAAGAATGCTACATAGTTCCTAAGGAGAAAGCATGGGCACTGTGTTAATAAGTCCAGTGATGGTTCCATAGCCTGAATACCAACTGATGCTCCACCCCATTCTATTCCACTTAACTCTGAGGTTGGACCATCTCAATTCTGAAATGGGCAACACTTTCTGGCTCACATATTTATTGAAGCTTATCAGATGCTTTCTCTGTACAAGACATGAATAAAATATTGACTTATTTTCTCTGTTCCAAGTTCCTTTTAAAATGCCTTTCTAGTGACATAAATAATTAAAAAGCTATGGAATATTCAATAGAGAAAGAGGAAAGAACCAACTAGAAGGAAGCAGGGAAGTATGCAAGCAGGTATAAAAAAATTGATGCATCCATGGGGAAAATACTACATTTAATGATCGATACAAGACATGTTCAGGAATAAATAGAAATAACAAAAAACTAAATGAATTCATTTATTCAACACATGTGTATTGTAGAACTATTCTCCATCAAGCTCTGTTCTAGGTTCTAGAATGTAATAATTTAACAATCAATGAACAAACCAGTTTCTGCCTACATGCTACAATGGCCCTTACGTTCCAGTAAGGGAAGACAGACAATAAAAAAAAGTAAGCAAACGATTTAGTATGCCAGACATTGATGTGTACAATAGGGAAAAAAAAAAAAGAAAAAGAGGAATATGAAGGGGATGGGCTGGTATAGATTAGTATTGAACTGGCTGCCTTGGTCTTTACTGAGGAAGACATCTGACAGATATTTATTCCTAAATTTTATTAGACATTGAAAAAATACACCCCAGTGTAAAATTCACCATACCTATAAGCATAATTTTCTAGAATGAGATTATATCTGTGAAAAAGTTTGAAAAATGTAAAGATGAAAATATGGAACTATTGCCTGAGAAGTGAAATTTATTATTCCATTTCTACCTCATTTTAGAACTGTTGGGTTACTCGTGTGAATCAAATCCAAGTAAAAGATCATAAACATTAGGTTGAGAATTATAGACCAATGAGTATCAGTTTCTTACTTGACAAACATGTGGAGGTTATATTAATGTATGGGGCAATGAAAGAAACATTATAGGTTAAAAAAAAAAGACAAAAGGTTTCTGTAAGAAAAGAGAAATCATGCTTAAGCATGTGGTTTCTTTCAGAAATAACTAAACATATGACTGGGAAGAAATCAGTGAAGATGACTCATTTAAACTTTCAGAAGACATGTAATATGATTCCACATGAAAGCCAATTTTAAAATGAGAATATGTAAAAGGGAAATGTTTTCATAGATTCAGAATTGACATAGGATACTGAGGTGAGAGAAAATAACTTTTTGTAAGATATAAACAACTAAACAGTGAGAGTCCCTAGAGCTCATGCAAATAATAAGCAAAGTGTGCAACACAATCCCCCATGTAATCAGTGGCATGTAGCTGACCTAGGTAGTAAGATGTCAAGCTGATGGAAATAAAGCAATCAATTCTTATTCAGTAACAGTTATTGAGCACCTGCCATATGCAAGGCAATATACTACGTGTTATATTCAAAGATATATATATATATATATATATATATATATATATATATTTTTTTTTTTTTTTTTTTTTTTTTTTTTTTTTTTGCGGTACGCGGGCCTATCACTGTTGTGGCCTCTCCCGTTGTGGAGCACAGGCTCTGGACGCGCAGGCTCAGCGGCCATGGCTCACGGGTCCAGCCGCTCCGCGGCATGTGGGATCTTCCCAGACCAGGGCATGAACCCGTGTCTCCTGCATCGGCAGGCGGACTCTCAACCACTGCGCCACCAGAGAAGCCCTACAAAGATATTTTTAAAATATGGTGCCTGCGTTGATATAGTCATCAGCCAGGTAGGACTGTGAAAGACTTATAATGTCAGGTGCTAAGCACATGATATATTTATGCATAGGCTGTCTTGAAAGCATGTAACTCAGGCTAGGATTGAAGTGGTGGTCCTCAAACCAAAGACTGCTTCAATTCAAAGCCACGCATACTCTCACTACTAACAGCTGAAAACACATATGGAGAGGGAGTCAAGGAACATTCTAGGAGAGCAGTTGGCTTCAAAAATGGTACAAAGATGAAGAAACACACTTCAAGAAATAAGAAGTATTCATGCAGTCAACATTAACTTCTGAGAACCTACTGTGCCAGGAACTCTGCTTAGACCTTGAGATTTACAAAGATGAATGGAAGAGTATGTTAGCCCTCAATTAGCTCTCCCGTCTAGGAAGGGAAAAGGAGAAGAGTGAACCTATTATCTTCACATATTGCCGTAAGTATGTTTTTAAAGAAATGCACTGAATATAAGGATGGCCAATAGGATGAAATGATCATCTCTGCTTGGGTAGTATGGATAGGCTTCTCAGGGTGTTCTTGATTTAGGTTTTGAGAGATAAGTAGGAATTCAAACATACAAGGGAAAGGGGATATTTTGAGGGAGCAACAGTTTTCAAAAGCACAAACACATGAATTATCTGGAAGCATCAGAGAGAGATTAGATGGTTTTTTATGGTTGAAATAGAAGGAAGGTACATGTGATACGATTGGACAGATGGACTTGTGAAGGGCTTTTGCTGCCATGTGAAATATTCCACTTTGCCTGGAACATGAATTTTATGTGAAGGAAGTATAGAAGATACTTTTCCACCATTGGAAAATTGATGGGTAAAAAATTTTGAAGAACCTTGAATACTAAAATAAATACTTTGTACATTATTTGGAAATCAAGGAGAATTCCTCAAAGGATTTTCATCCAGAAAGTTTACAGAGTGTTGCTTTAACAAAATTTAGTTGATGACAGGGGGCTTCCCTGGTGACGCAGTGGTTGAGAATCTGCCTGCCAATGCAGGGGACACGGGTTCGAGCCCTGGTCTGGGAGGGTCCCACATGCCGTGGAGCAACTGGGCCCGTGAGCCACAACTACTGAGCCTGCGCCTCTGGAGCCTGTGCTCCACAACAAGAGAGGCCGCGACAGTGAGAGGCCCGCGCACCGCGATGAAGAGTGGCCCCCGCTTGCCACAACTAGAGAAAGCCCTCGCACAGAAACAAAGACCCAACACAGCCATAAATTAATTAATTAATTTAAAAAAATTTAGTTGATGACAATGTCCAGGATTGTTTGGAGGAGGACAAATGGTTGCACCTGTGAGAATAGAATCAAAGGAAAATTGCAAGGGCAATAAAGAATCAAAATTAAAATGCTAGAAGAAAGTGTCAAAGATGAGTCCAAGATTTTGATCAATGTGTAAACTGTAGAGAAAAGTAAATAACTGCAAAACCTTATAAATACTCAGGATAAAATCCTCTTCATAGAGTATATTTGGTAAACACTTAGAAAATTAAAAGTGGAATCATGTTACCTTTTATCTTTATTACATTGTAATTTTTACTTCTATTAGATTTTATAATTTTTTTTCTACTTCGATGATTCTTCCAAAGAAACCTTTGGAAATTCAAATCTCCATACAGCTCTTACATGCCCAATATCCTACATTTGATAATAAAGATCTTCAAAGAGGCTCCTAGCAGCTGGCGCTGGTACCTTCCCAGCTGTTCTTTCTCAGCACCTCAGGTTGTGGTATTGAGCAACAGACTAGTCTAGGAAATAGCCTTTACTTCCCATGGTATTAGTTCTCCTGATTCTAAGACTAGAACAGATGTTCATCCAGGAAAAAAAAAATTTAAGGCATGGAGGTATATTTCCTCATGTGCTTCCATTTGCACTGACCTTCATCATAGACAGATTTTGCCTGCTCCAGACAGAATCACTGGCTCCAAGCCTTTAAGAGAATAGGCTGATGAGTCAAGAACTGAGACCTTGGACAAGGACTCCTTCACTGAAGGGCATATTCCAGCAGACGTTGTAGCTTTTCCTCCCACTGCCTTGCCCTTCAGCACCGTACAGACTGTCTGTTCTCAGTAGAAAATTCACTCTTGCTCCCAATCCATACAAAACAGACTTTACAATGGGCGTTACTGGTGGAAGATATGTTTTCATTTCTATTATTTCTCTTTACCCTTCTTGTCTGCCCAAGGGTAGGTTTTATACAATTTATCATCCATTCTAATGATATTTTGATAGTAAAAGAAACGCTATTAATAATTATCTTGGGCCGTCATGTGTGGAGGAGGACTTGGGACACAGGATTACACAGCTGAATGAGATTTTCTACCAATTACTTCTCTGGGCTCTCTAAAGAGTGGTTATAGGATGTGAGATCAGGGAAAATGCTATGTAGATTTTAAAAACACTGAATTTGGTATGATTCAAGGACTTTGCTGGATTAAGTAGAGCCTTATGTTTCCCTAATAAAAATAGTGTGTTCCCTGTCTCTTCTATTTCTTATTGTTACTTGAAATAATTTTCATGTGTGCTGTCTACTTTACTATTCTCTTTTCGTCGTCCATAAACTTGGGGACCTCATTTTAGTGTTTATTACCACACTATGCGTGGCCCCGCTAAAACTTTTATTGTATCATTTTAGCAGGCTGTATCATGTAGGCAGCCGTGTTAAGAGCTCTGTGTACTTGTAGCTCACTTAGACGCAATCTGCGTTTGAACTCTTCCCCCCATCACCCCCCACATATCCACACGTCCGGCAGGAGCAATTTAGTAATCACCGTGCAATATGCTCTAGTGCTTTCTGTAACATTCAGGGTAAGGAAACACCCAACAATACCATTTAATCACCACCGTGCCCAACTTGGCAGGTAATTATTAGTCATTCTTCGTATACCTTGGAGGCAATGAAGTGTCATCGGAAAATATTCACTAAACTGAAATTTTAAATGCATTCGATCAAAAATACAAAATGAATGTCACTGTACACAAAATACTATACTAAAGCTGTGAGTACTAACAAAGAAATAAAGGCATAATCCCTGCCAAAAAGAACTTACAACTTATGTCTAAATTTAAAAATACAAGCCTAAAAATTACTTAAGAATTCCCATCAATAAATCTGAACCACTATCTTACACGATATACAAAAATAAACTAAAAATGCATTAAGACTTGAATGTAAGACCTGAAACCATAAAACTCCTAGAAGAAAGCACTGGCAGCCAGCAGTTTTACATAAGTCTTAGCAATATTTTTTCGATCTGTCTCCTCAGGCAAGGGCAACAAAAACAAAAATTAACAAATGGGACTACATCAAACTAAACAGCTTTGGCACAGCAAAGGAAGTCAGCAGCAAAACAAAAGGGCAACCTACTGAAAAAGAGAAAATATTTGCAAATCATATATAAAGAGGCACAGACTTCCAGTTATATAATAAATAAGTCATGGGGATGTAATATACAGACTAGGGAACATAGTCAATAATATTGTAGTAACTTTAAATAGTGACAGATGGTAACTAGACTAATAGTGGTAATCATCTCATCCTGTATATAAATGTCGAATCACTGTGCTGTTCACCTGGAACTAATACAACATTGCAAGTCTATTATACTTCAATTTAAAAAAAGAATATACATCAATTTAGGAGGAAATATATAAAGTCTAAATAATGGTTTTCAGCACTATGGGTTATATAGGGAACGTCTTAAATGTTCTGTTTGTTGTTTCCTGCATTAAGAGATGAAAAAAGGAGAACAAGCATCCAGTCAGTTTACAAAGAGGAAGTACTTTAATCACAAAACAGGTAATACTTTTAAGCTGGACGGCAAAGTATGACCACAAATATTTTAAGGTAATGGAAAGCTATGACACTCAGCAAGGTGAACTTCTGGGCCAACACGAAGTAAGACACTTGCCCTTGGGAGAAGCCCTTAGAGGTGAGAAGTTAACAGGCAGTCAAGTTCCTGCTTCAGTGTAACCACTTGAGGGAGAAGAACCGTGGAGATAGAGGTGCTTCCTTCTGACAACAGCGTGGTGATGTGAGACCACAGTGCACATTCTGCCTTCTCCCGTGACTCACTTGGCCTCCTTTTTAATTCTTGGCTGATTCCCTTTGGGGTAGTGGTACAACTATAAAGGGAGCCTCATTGAAATCAAACTATGGCCCCCAAAACATCACTAGTGTTACTCCATCACCAGCCACATCTAACCTGTGAGATTATCTTGCCCCAAGTACAGAAGAGAGACATTGGGGGGATGAGAAGTTGGAGTCACTGCTTCTGACCAGCTCTGTGTGTACTATTAAGGGCTTCATTTAATTGCTGTGTGTGGTTGGCTTAAAGGGAATTATAATACATTTATTTTTGCTACTCAAACTGTGTCCCATAGACTAACACCATCATGACCTGGCTGCTTGTTAGAAATCAGATTATCAGGCTATATCCCAAATGTACAAATCAGAATCAGCATTTTAAAAGGATACAGAGATACTCAGTGCCTGTCCTTGTGCCCTGGTCCAGGCTATAGTTTTCTTCATCTCTTATTGCTAAACTTGTGGAGATTGTTCTGCTTTTCATGCCTGTCTTGCTTGGGCTCACTGGTGAAACCCCAAACAGACAATTGTCAGAACAGTTCTTTTGAGAGGTGTTTTCCCAAACCTTATAGTTTGTCAAGGTTGGAGGGGAAAAGGAGGGAGGGCATATCCAGAAAGGGAGGTTGGGGGAATAGTGGGAAGAAGAGAAAACATAAAAAAAGAAAAAGATGGAGATTGAGACGGACATACACACTACCGTATATAAAATAGATAACCAATAAGGACCTACTGTATAGCACAGGGAACTCTACTCAGTACTCTGTAGTGGCCTATATGGGAAAACAATCTAAAAAAGAGTGGATATACGTATATGTATAACTGATCCACTTTGCTGCACACCTGAAACTAACACAACATTGTAAATCAACCATACTCCAATAAAAATTTAAAATAAAAATGAAAACAAAATAGATAACCAACAGGACCTACTGTATAGCACAGGGAACTCTGCTCAATACTCTATAATAACCAAACTGGGAAAAGAATTTGAAAAATAATAGATACATATATACGTATAACTGATTCACTTTGCCGTACACCTGAAACTACCACAACATTGTTAATCAACTATAAAAATTTTTTAAAAAAGAAAAAAGCAAAAGGAGGCAAGAGTTAAAGCAAGGGACATTTGCATCTTTTTAAATTATTTTAAATACAAAATATCATAAAGAGATTTTAAATATAATCTATGAGATCATCTAGACAAATGCTGAAAACATATTACCTGCATAAAATTTAACACCAATTCGTTACCTTGTTAAAATACATCTACCAGAAAACTACAGAATTTATCACATATCGTACTTCCTAGATGAACATTTTTTAATTCAATCCCATTAAAGGTACTAACAAGATTAGGAAGCCCACTGTCCTGGACATCTTTTGTTTGTCTGCTTAGCACTGTTCCTGTGCTCTGGGAAAGATAACCCCCTTCCCTGGGGAACTGCTCCCCACAGCAAGATAACTATATGATGGGGAAGAAGTCTCCATCAACTTCCAAGTCCATTGTTGAAGGTTAAACATATGAGCCGAGCCAAGCCAATCATCATTCTTTCCCACGTGTTCTTATGTTTCCACGTGTTCTTATGTTTTTGTTTTTCAAACTGAAGCTGAAGAAAGGGATTCAGTTCCAACTAGTGGCAGAAGTTTTGAGATAGGAAACATGAAACTCTGTATCTATGGTTCTGTCAATAAGAGGGTGATCAGTAACTGTAGAACATGAGACCCAAATGGAGAGAAAATTAAAAATGAGCTAACAAGGGAATGAGCTCTGGCTGCTTGTCAGTGAGTGGTCTGCAGTGTCCTCAGGTCAAGCTGCAAGCTGTGTAAATCTCCTAATGATTTCCTCTTTTTACCTAAGTTTATTCAAGTTAAATGTATCTTATTTGCAACCAAAAAAATCTTAACGGAAATACCATTGCTACTTCTCAGTCTTATTCTCAGGACTCAAGAAGTGCAATGAGAGAAAGAAAATGAATAGAAAGAATAAACATTGAAAATAAAGAAAATGTAGTTACGTGTCGATGGCATAGCTATCTAGAACATAGAAAGACTCAGTTTAGAAATATTGGAAAAATATGAACAGATGGTAATGTTGCTAAAAGTTAAAATATAAAAATCAAAAATAACTTTTCTATGAATTAGCAACAAGAAATCAGAAAACATAATAGAAAAAGATTTAAACGCAGCCCAAACCCCCTCTTCCTGGATAGGAAAACACATATTGAGATGTTTATTCTTTTAAATAAATCTTGCAAATGATACATCTTAAACAGTTAATAGTTTCTGCCTTTGGGCAAGGACCTTGGAAAGAGAGGGAAGGAAAATGAGAGGCAAGCTCTTTCATCCTTTAGTCTGTATATTTTTCTATTATTTGAATTATTTATAATCATGTATTCATGCAGAACATTTGTAATTCAAGGAAGCAATGGCACAAAAATAGTTTTGGGCTCTAACATTACAAATAATTCTTTTACAATCTGAGGGGTCAGAAGTGGTCTGGCATGAATCCTCAAAGAATATTAATTGGTTTTTATAATATAATTTGCTATGTGCTTTTTCTCCTTCCCCAAACTGGAGGTCAACCAGATGGTAAGTTCCTTGAGAGCAAAAAAATTTTCAGCTTTGTACCCAAGTACTTATTAACACAATGCTGATATTTAGTGGTGTTCAATAAGTGCTACTGTATTTTGTTAAGTGAATGTGTAATAAAGAATACAGCCATTCTGGGGACAATCATAACGCCATCTACAAAGAATTACTTAAATGTACATGGAAAACTCTTTTCTAAGTGAAAACGTAAAGTCTTTAAGGATTTCCTGTTGTCACTTCTCAGATGACTTTTGCTGCCATAGAAATGTAGTGATTGGGAGAAAGATAATGAATTTGGCAGATGATACAATTGATTTGAGAGGTAGGGTTGTGGGCTAAATGTAGGAGGATACATCCAACATACCAAAAATAAGAAGAACACAGCCCATTCAACAGATTCCAAAAATATATCTGTAGTTTTACAAATCCGGTAGATAAATTGATTATTAAAGGAAAAAGTTCTTCCCACATTAAGCAGAATCTGCCACAATGTTCCTAAGAAAAGAATGTATCTCTGAGTAATTAGACCTGCCAAGCCAAGGCAATTCTCGATACACTGCACGTCATGATGGTGAATGCAATACAAGCTCAGATGTACAAAGGATACAAATATTTCATCAGTTCCTTACTGTTGAATTAAAAATAATATTATCTTTTCAGCAATATGTATACTTCTAACTGTTGAAAAAATGTTAATAATAGTTCATTCTTTTTCATTTGTTTATCTAAATCTGAGGCTCAATTTTTTGTGAAAACTTGTAAGAATTTTTTTCCTAGCAAACATATTTTTAAATCACCTTAAATGCTTTACACCAGGGAAGCGCTACATTTTACTTTTTTTTTTTTTTTTTTTTTGCGATACACGGGCCTCTCACTGTTGTGGCCTCTCCCGTTGCGGAGCACAGGCTCCAGACGCGCAGGCTCAGCGGCCATGGCTCACGGGCCCAGCCGCTCCACAGCATGTGGGATCTTCCCGGACCGGGGCACGAACCCGTGTCCCCTGCATCAGCAGGCGGACTCTCAACCACTGCACCACCAGGGAAGCCCTCCATTTTACTTTTTTAACAACTAAAATCTTTCGAAAGCAAGTTTTCCCTTGAGGTTCATGCCACCTCAAAGATTTGGCATCGGGCTTCCCTGGTGGTGCAGTGGTTAGGAGTCCGCCTGCCGATGCAGGGGACACGGGTTCGTGCCCCAGTCCGGGAGGATCCCACGTGCCGCAGAGCGGCTGGGCCCGTGAGCCATGGCCGCTGGGCCTGCGCGTTCGGAGCCTGTGCTCCGCAACGGGAGAGGCCACAACGGTGAAAGGCCCGCATACCGCAAAAAAAAAAAAAAAAAGATTTGGCATCTACCTTATCATTTTCCTCCCTGCCGTAATTTGGAGAGACTCCTATGTCAGCAGATGGCTCTTCTAAGACCTAATGACCCTACAGTTTGATGATTACCTCAACAGGGATGACTTGACTTTCACTTAACTTCTGCAAGGACACCATCATCAACAAACAGAAGCACTGACATCCTTTTCCTACAACAATAACTTTCTGTTGTCACTAAGATTTTTAACCCTCTTAGTTTGCCAAATAAATCTTCTGATATCACCCATTTCTCTCTATTTTTAGTCCATCTTCATCCTGTATGTGATGAGCCACTGCCCTGCATCCTTCTATCCTGCTCTTCTCCCAAAGTGTCCCTCTGCAAAACCACCACTGCTGCAATCTAGGCACAACTCAAAATAGAGGACAAACGTTCACATACAACTATGTAGACTATCAGATCATTCCAACAAAACTATATTATATGTTTTTATCTGTGCTTTCAAAACTATTTAGCCATTCAGTTGTATATTCTGAATAAGCTCCCTCTCCGAGTCCCTTCAGTGGTCCATCATTCCCAACTTGCACCCTTACCGTCAGGGGCCCTGTCTCAAGCTCTCACCTCACAGCAGATTACTACGCTTTCATCCTCACAGAAAAAGTCAGAGATTGTAAACACAGTCCCGCATTTCTGCTTCCTTACCCATAGCTGCGCCTCCCCTTATCTTGTTTACTCGGTGGCAGAGGAAACAGTTTCCAGGCCATTCATGTACCTGCAGCTGAAACCCCTCCCCTCCAAATCTTGATCCATGGATTATCCATCATTCCTGTGCACTTAATCTTGTTTACTAATGACTCTTCTGCATCAGCATATAAATATTCTCTAGTTACTACCATTAAATAAAAACCCTTCCAGGCTTTACATGCCTCTCTAGATTTTACCTCAGAACTTTCTTTCCTTTCATCACCAAGTATCTTAAAAAGCAGCTTTCTTCATTGTTTCTAACTCAATTCCCTAAACTCCAGTGTCTGGCTCCACTTCTTAACGATGACCTTTAAATGACTAAATTTGATGCCTTCTCACCCTTGGCCTTCCCTGATGCCCATGAATTTGATTAAGGTTCCCTATCCTGAACTGCCATAATGCCCTGTGTTTATTTGTATCATTGCATTTAATACACCCCCTCACAGTTATCTTTTCATATATTTATCTCACTCCCTTTACTCCTTGCTTCCAATCCATCATTAATACCTGCTGTTATTTTCTTCTAAATATTATCTCTGTCCATTGCCTCATGTTCATCCTGGTCCAATTCAGGACTTCAGAATTCCTTATCAAAAGAATCTGACATATCAAAATGGATTATATCTAAATATCCCCTTGATGTTATATTTCAGTGTCCAGTTGGCCCTTGCATCTACTTCATTTAGCTAAGAAATCAAGGGTAGGCAGAGAGATGATTAATAAGCCCCAACAAAACCCCTACAATGTAATTCTATGATTTTAACTACTTTATTAGTTTTGTTTTCCTGATTCCTGAGGGACTCTTTTTATAATGTAGATGTGAACCTTTAATTGATATTTTTATATAATTTTTTGAGAGAAAAGAAGATGTAAATATGGAGAATTGCATTCATGGCCTCGTTCCTCTTTAGTTTTTATGTGTGCATTTGTTTGTTGAATTTGTGAAATATAATGCCAGATTCCAGACTCTGCATTGATAGTGCCCTTTCCTGGTATAGAAGTAGCACTGACCTCTAAGATCAATTTTATCCTGTGAGAGGAGGTCACTGGAGCCACTCTCTTGAGAGTTTTCTCTAATATCTACGCCATCTCTTGTAATAGCTCCTTGAACTCTCAGCCCAACTTACTGGGCCACCACTTGCCAATTTGGTAAACCGTCCCTCCTGACATGTGAACATGACTGGTGGGATGATTCCACTTGTTACTGTCACTAGAGATATATCTAACTAGCATGTTGGTCTCAAGTACTTTTCCTTAGCCTGACCTTACATATTCTGTGTCCGGCTGAAATTCTCAACGGGACTGGCGATTTAGTGACTTCCGTGGTTTTCATCACAAATGCAAGTTCGCTCTTCTATATTTCAGAGGCAAGGAAGAGATGATAAACCACACGTGTGTCCTTATGCCCCTATTTTCCCTCACAATTCTTGAATTACAAACCTTGGAAGTAGTAAATATTTGAACCTCTGGAACCTTAGAAAGAGAAAAAAATAAATAAGGAAAAAGCAAGCATGGTCTTTCACATAGCAAACACATGCATGGATTTCTCTGCCCATATTCAAATAGGGAAGAATGATTATAAAGCTACAGGAAGCTAAACTGTGCTTTCCCACCCAATGTTCAACTGAATCTATTTGTGTTTCTCTAACCCATAGCTCAATTAAATGTGAATTCATCTACATATCAAATACTTGGGAGGAGAGAAAGCAAGAACAAATAGATTGTCTTATTATCAGTAAATACTATATTTGACCAATTTGCTTTCACCAAGAGAAGGGAGATAAGATCATTTAGGCCTGGATGATATCCTGACTTTCAAAAAAACATGGCAAACTTCTGTGAATTTCCCTATTTCATGTATTATGCTTTTGTCAAGTTGAATGTCAACTAACATTTACTTTACTAATTTACAAATTTTACTAATTTGCAAAGAACTCAGTTCAGTTCTTTGCACTTGAACAGCATCCACATGGCCAGTCACTGTTACGGTTACATAATTTTTATCCTAAGAGAGCCCATAGGTTCTGAAGAACAGAGACATAATGAGTCATTTAATTCAAAGATACTGGACACTATATTGAGGGAATACGTAGTTCCAAAAACACTGCTAGTATCTGAAATAGGCTTTGGATTAGTGATTTGTGCTAAGCAGTCCTCAGTACTCACAAATGGAGTGTGAATACACAGCAGAAGAGGATGAGAAGCTAAACAAATGTCACTTTTTTCAGGAGCCCATAGTACATGGCTAAGAATGCATTTTTCATATTTCCAGATGAAAGTAAATTAGCTATAATAAGCTTCTAACTGGGCTTTATCTGAAGGTTGGAAGCAGTGTTAATATTTGGAAATGCAAAGGTATTTAAGTGGATACTACTAAATCTACCACAGCAACTCACAGCCCTAAAGCAATTTGTATTTTGTTGTTGTACATGTTGATATAAAAGAAAAGAACATAATGAACTGAAGTTTTTCCCCCAAAGGAACTTGACCTCGTTAGTGGGGAAAAAAAAAGAAGAATCAAAGTAAAATTAAAAACAGCTGTTTGGCCTAAAGGAAGAAAAGGATTCCCCAGTGACAAATTTACAATCAAGAGAAAATTGGGTCCAAAGAAATGAAATGAAGACAGCCAACGTGATTGTCTCTAAATTTATATAAAATAGTTTAAGTATCAAAGGACAGGAAGGAGAAATGTCTCAAAAGAACCAAACTTTACAGTTACTCTCCACAAGGAACAAGGAGGAAAGAAGAAACAAACTGCAGTATTTGTATATACTACACATTTCAGAATTTTCTTTAAAGCTGCCACAAAGTTTCAATATATCTTTAGCATATACTTAACACGGCTACATCAAAGATGAGCCAAGGGAGGGTGGGAGGGAGGCTCAAGAGGGAGGGGATATGGGGATATATGTATACATATAGCTGATTTCACTTTGTTATACAGCAGAAACTGACACAACGTTGTAAAGCAATTATACCAATAAAGACGTTAAAAAAAAAAAAAGATGAGCGGATGCTAAGCCCTAACTCTAACCACATCACAGCCTGCATCTTGGATGCAGAGACATCACATATGTCCTATAACAACAAATAAACACTTCTGAAATGATGGGCGTGTGCGATAAAAAATATAAATTAAAAATACACATCTTATTCCTTTAGCAATTAAATTAAAACCAAGCATGCAAAGGAATTACAATCAGAAGTGGTAGTGAACTCTGGGCCTGCATAGATCAACTCAATCCATCCAGAAACTGCAAACTGAATTTCATTCTTCATATGAAAAAAAAATTATTACATATAAATGCACAGGTATTTTCAATGTGCTACTCTTTGCTCTCACAAGGAACAGACTAAAATCTTTAACATGTGCCAGGTGCCTGCCCTCTGCTTGCAACCTATGTTATTACATCGATAGGCATAAATGCCTCACAAACGTGTTGATTTGAAGATGACTTAAGAGTCTCAAAATATAATCCCAAGGCCTTTTTAAATAAATGTGTTTCATTTTAGTCTGCTTTAGTGTCATATCCCAAAAGATATGGTTCATTTTTCAATCAATTGATTTAGTTCAGTTCTTTCTGTTTGGTGGGAGGGCAGAGATTAAATCTTCAGTGTTGATTAAGATCTCATGGAATCCTAAGGACTCGAACTTCAGTTATCACTTTGTGTGCCGGCACTCAATTCCTGTCATTTACTTTTCCCTTCACCTGTCACAACGTGAAATGGTTATGAGCTTTATGCTTCCTTCTGAAACAAAATGAAATTTTGCCCAACTATCCTGTCAGAGGAGTAGCTTGAAGGCATACAAAAGTCATAGGATAAAAACTTTTGAGCTTATTTTCTCTAATAAACATATTCAATTTTTTTTAGTTAGAAAAGAACTCCAACTTGTTAAGGTAAGTTTTCCTTTAGTTACCTCTTGATGCTTTTAATAATATACCCATTGCTTGGTGCTCCATAAAGATATTCACAATATAAAATAAAAAGTCCATTTATAGGATCTTTTGAACTGACATATTAAAAATAGGGATGTAGGTAATTAATGATACCAGAAAAAATACTTTCAAATATCCATGCTGTTCCTAATGGCAACAAATGATTTCTGTGTGAATAATACAATGTACACAAAATGAGTAATAGTTGGGCTTTTTTTTTCCAGCATATCATGCTAATATCAAAACGAAAAGAATAATGATAATTGACGACATCCCAATTCAATAGAAAAACAGAATTGCAGATGTTGTGGCTTTTAACCAGAAGAGGCTAGACCCCTAACAAGAAAACTCTCTGGTGGCCAGAACTACTGAGCACACATCTGGAAACGAAGAGACACTAAAACTTGATGAGAGCTCTGGAGTGCCCAGAGACGCAAAGCAAGCTTCCAAGTTGAAAACTCACAGAATTTTCTCCAGTTGCTTTGCCTGAAATTTAAATAATATATTACAGAATTTGGGGGTCTTCCTAACGAGATGGGGGGGAAAATAGATAATTTTTGAGACAACTGAAAGAAAATTGCTCTCCTTTCAAAGTACTGACTATAGTATTTGTGCATAAACGTGAAAATCCCACGGAAAGAGCTTCCTGCGAGCTGTTACAGATGGTGCTTACAGAAGAGGCGTTATCTCTATGAGGATCTCAAAGGCAAACGTGACCACACTCATAACAAAAGAGCCACAAAAAGAGTAAGTTGTATAGATGGTTCTTCCAGCCCAGATTCTGTCCGCCACAGTGGATGAGGAACACCTTTTGAAATGTAATGACCAGGGTTGTAATCTACAACTAGGAACTAGGAACTAAATGTTCTTAAATATATTCAGATTTTCTACCTTTTGAAGACACTGGTTCCAAAATGTTTCCAAGTGAATTTGTGCAGCAGATATGTTGCATTTTTCAAGAATAATTCATTTATTTTCCTGTGTCTGTTAAACAAATATATGTTGCAGATATATACTTATATGTGTGTGTGTATATAGACACATACAACCTCAGAATTGCATAAAATGAGCAGCGTTATAAAGCAGTCCAGCTAAAAGTGAAAACACTTGATTTGACATTTTAGTTTTTCCCTTCCTTATTATCCATAGGCACTAAGTGCTCCTTATGTATTTTTCAATCCTGAAAATAGCTTGCAAGGCTGCCCTCTCCCTGATTGTTTCCTTTCACATCACCTCAAACTCTGGGAATGCACGTTTGGATATAATTATAACAAATTTTTAGCAGATTCAAAAGGATTTCATTATATTTTGCACTGAACTGATTTTAAGAGGAATCCAATTTGTTTCCCATCCCCAAGGTAATGTAAGTAGATCTTATAAAGGCTTTAGTATTTTGTTTTAACAAAGTCAAATAGTTGTTTCTGAAGACGCTAATATAATCTTGAGCTTTATCAATCTAGTATGACATCCGAAATGAGGAAGCTGAGGATCCCTTTTTCTGCTCTGCTTAGATCATTGTTGAAATATATGTCCATTCTGGGGACTCTGCTTTCAGAGAAACATTGTTGAATTTGTATTTTTCCAGAAAAGGGTGATATATCTGATAAGGGAATTCAAAACCATACTCAAGGGGGACCACTGGATGAACCACCCCAAAGAACGTGGTAGGCCCCTCTATTTTATATTTCTATCAAGAAATTCAAGTTAGATTATATATAATATTCTTATAGGATGTATGTAAAGTACATTGAAGAGAGAACTTTCATTACTTCTCATTCAAGTTTATAAGTCAAAATCCATTGACTTAACAAATCAAGTTTGAATTTGTGATCTAATTATATCACACATAAATAAAATGCACATTTTATATCACAAATATATAAAGTGCACATGCCTCACTTATTTTGGGTAGGAATTATGATTTTTTCTTTTATCTATATAAAATTGAATTTTGGCACTCTTATAGAAAATTGAATTTTTTATAGGAGCTAGACTTTCTTTATTCTATGGGTGCCTAAATTTTACAAAGCAAATATATTTTTAGAATATAATTAGAATAAAGGAATTTGATTACTTTTTACAGGTGCTCAGATTTTCTATAGTCTATTGGTGCCTAGATTTTACAAACCAAAATTTATGTTTATAATCTAATTAAAATGAAGGATTTTATCATAAATGATAAAAATATTTAAACATTTCAAATAAGGAGTATGACAGTGGAGTTAGAGTAATGATGGAGTTGAGGGATCTTATCCAGAAAAAAACAGACAGGGCTCAGATATGTACGTTTGAGAAAAACGAAGGATGTCGATGAAGACACTCTCCTCTATTTTTTTAAACTAAGGTGAATGAACTGATGTTCTCAGAATTACAACATTCCACTAGAACCACTTAATACGTAGGAGTTGAAAACATCCCCTAAAGTTTCTCAGGAAGGACTTGCCATTCCCAGAAAACACATTTTTTTCTCTATGCCGCAACACCTCCCATGTTTTTTTCCAAGCAGAACATCTAGCCTCTTTCCTCAAAAATTGACCCTTTCCTCCCAAATGGAGTTCTACCGTCTCCAGGAAGACACAGCCTGGCCATCTAGGGAAGCACATATTGTCATGTTAATCCACTTCAAATTCTTCTAACACAGACCCACTGCCTTCTCGTCGTCCTGCTATGGCTGCCGTCACTTAAGAGGTCTTCATTGATCTATCTGCCCTTTTCTTTGTCCCATGTTTCTATCACGATGCTCAATTTTCTTCATTTCATTTAGTTACCTGAGCTTAGGCACTTTTTTCACATCCATTTAATTAGATATTTTTGTTTTCACTTTATTTTCCTATTATTCTTTTCCTTTAATTCTTTATTTTCCTATTATTCTTAGTTATTCACCACAACTAAGTGAATAATAGAATGAATACTGTCTAAGAAAATGTTTTAATGCCTGTTGAAAAATAAACCGTAGTCTATAAGGATACATCCTGAGTTTTTACCTAAAACAGTCACATCCCTGTGTAAATACAAAATCAGTAGTGGGTAACTTTCTGTACTCATTAGATTCCTCATGGGTTGTATTTAATTTTTTCTGTAATGCCTAAATTTATTCCACAGCAATTCCAAACAAAAACAAATATTTCATATATAACATACAGCAGTGTGAATTATATTTATCATGTTGTACCTTTCATTCTGGTACTTATTTATCTTACAACTGGAAGTTTGTACCTATTGAAAGTTGATAAGAGAGTAAATCCTGAGTTCTCATCATAAGGAAAAATTTTTTTTATTTCTTTAATGTTGTATCTTATGAGATGCTGGGTGCTCACCAAACTTCTTGTAATAATGATATCATGATGTATAAAAAGTTTTTAAACAAATATTTCCAAACAACGTAACAGAATATATAGCAAAAAACAAACAAAACAAAACAACTTTCTTTAAAAGTAAAGAAGAGCAAAACGAATCAGGAATGTTTTAGGGATACATCTGAATTCATTTCTTTAGAAATTTCCCTCACTTATCCCTGAATGCTCACATTGATTGACAGAGTTTTTTTCGTTTTTAATTTCAGCTCATTCGAATCTCTGTGATGGGAATTTGGGAGTTTACCAGTTGTCCTGCATGACAAACTGAGTGAGGAGTTAGCACGAGTAGGTTTTTGGAGGTCAAGTGACCTCTGCTGAGTCATGGGCCAAGGAATGGCATATCAACTGACTTGTCAAAGCAATTTTTTTTTGTCCCTAAACACAGAAGAAAGACACAATATGATTACCCATTCTGTGCCCTACCATTTCCCTCCAGTTTTATCTTTACCTGTCCCAGAACTGATGAGACGGTTATTTTTTCTTCTAAAAGAAAAAGTAGAAAAAGAGAAAGGGACTCCTCCACTGAGAGATCAGAAATGTTATATTACAAAAACAAAAAGAACAAAAAGATTATAAAAGAGGATTATAAGGGAGGCTTTCAAAAGACCTGCACTTCAGGGCTTCCCTGGTGGCGCAGTGGTTGAGAATCTGCCTGCTAATGCAGGGGACACGGGTTCAAGCCCTGGTCTGGGAAGATCCCACATGCCACGGAGCAACTAGGCCCGTGAGCCACAACTACTGAGCCTGCACGTCTGGAGCCTGTGCTCTGCAACGAGAGAGGCTGCGATAGTGAGAGGCCCGTGTACTGCGATGAAGAGTGGCCCCCGCTTGCCACAACTAGAGAAAGCCCTCGCACAGAAACGAAGACCCAACACAGCCAAAAATAAAAATTAATTAATTAATTAATTTTTAAAAATACAGATTCCCAGCCCCACTGTAGACTTAAAAAAAAAAAAAAATACCTGCACTTCAATATAGGCCAAACCCTGTTGGCTGTCCTCATTCTGGCTTGATTGGCAGAATACATCTTCCCTGTTGGTAAAACAATTCACTCAGAACTGATTGCCTAAGGTCTTGAGTGTAGCAAAAATCTTTCTCTGGTAACATTTGCTGATGTCTACATGGAAGCTATTTCTGTAACTTCTTTAAGGTAAAATATATAAATTACACTCTCTTAATGCATCACTATAAAGGCAGAACTCAGTGATCATTTGTATGAAATATGCTCTATTGTCAATGCAAACATTAATTGAGTGTTTATAGATTTATTTCCTAAAAATGAAAGGCCTGTAGGCTTCTCAAAAACCACAGGGTAATCGGTTTTCTATGAACTGGCAAGCTCTTGCAAAAGGAGAAAGAATGTTCTGAAGTTGAAAAACAATGCAAGTATTTGTAAATATTTCAATCTATAATGAAACATGCCAAATTTTCTTTAAAATGATAGAAAAAAATGAATGAATGGATGAGTGAATACTTTAGGCAGTGAATCCTTCAGGAAATCCTACAGATGACTTAGACTGCCTAGAAGTTATAAATGAAACTGTAGCAAACCCTAAAAAATTGTCTTTAGGACAGAGACCAATTACCAGTTCCAGAACACTTCTAGTTGTGTCTCTGGCAGAGACACAGAATTAATTATTCCTTCATACGTATACCACTATTTAAAGGAACAGGATGCTGATCAAAGTCCTCATTAGAAAAATTATCTCAAATCATTCCATTGTTACGTATGTAGACCAGGTCCTTGTCTTCTGATATAATTTCACAACAGTATTCTCTGTTTTCTTCTAAGTAACTTAAAGCATTATATGTTTGTTGTTTTGTGAATCTTCCCATCATCCACAGAGGAGAGGAGTATGATAAAAGAGTAAGGTGAGTCACTAAGAGAGGAAACTGATGTCCCTGCCCTAAACTGTCACTTCTTCTCACTCCATATACTCTGCCCTCCAGATCCTCCCAACACTCCCATGGCTGTGATAATCATCTGTATGCTGATAACATAAATCTACATCTACAGACCCAATTTTTTTCCTACGCTTCAAACCCCTATCTTTAACTGCACACAACCCATCTATTCCACAGGCATCTCAAAATCTAATATGTACCTATAATCTTCTCCCATTAGTCTATTCCCCTACGGTAATCCCTAAACCAGAAAATAGCACCAGCTTCAACCCCATTAGGCAATCTGGTGACCTGTGTACGTTATTAACCACCCCCTGTTCCCGTATGAACACACACCCACTTATCTTCACCTCTACCATCACTTCCCTAATCCAGACTACTGTCATCATTTGCCTAAACCCACATTTTCTCCCAGTTTCCTAAATATGCACCCTGTTTCCTTCCAATCTATCATCCACATTACAGTTAAATCTTTCTATCGTTACTTTCTCAATAGTTTACAGTGCTTCAAAAGCATCATTTAGCCATTTGAAAAATTTCAAACTCCTTGACCTGGTCTAGCAGTGGGTATACGATCAGAGCCCAGCTTTCCTTTGTCACCTGATCTCTATAACATTCTCCCTACTAAATTCTCCCCCCAACCACATAGATCTTTCTCTAGTTGCTTGGAATTACCACACGCCCTCCAAGTCTCTTCGTTCACATTGTCCCTGATGAAATATTCATCCTCCATGTTCAGGCGACTAATTCCGATTCATCCTTCAAGTTTCACCTTAGAGGTTTTCCTCCCAGAAGCCTTGCCTGATCCCTTAACTTGGACTGTCATATCACCATACGAAAAACACAATGGTAGAATTGGTTTTATTTATCCAAATGTGGCCTGTACCCTCAGGAAGGACAGAGAACGCGTCTGCCTTGGGGATCACGGCAGCCCCTGCACCCAGCTGCCAGAGTTCTCAGCACTTACTAGTTACTCAATACATTTGGGTCAAATAGATGAAATTTTTAGGGCAGATGAAGTCCAGAACATGAGTTTTAGTCATGACTGTTACTAGGTTAGTCAATTAGGTCAAGGATAAAATAAAGCAGATATCAAAATCAGAGGCTGTTTTTAAAGATTTAGGAAACAGATTTTCAAAATGGGCTTATACGGTTTTCAGCTGTCCTCCCTCTGCGACTTAAAAAGGCCAGATACTAGTTGGTAGAAGGCTTTTCCACATCAGAATTGAGTAAAAGCCAAACTACCTACAAAAAAAGTCCTCCATCTCCTTATTTGTCATTATCCCCAATCTTAAGTGATATTACATTAAATTTTTATTAAATTCTCATTCCTTTCTGTTAATTAACAGATTGGTTTGCTATTGTTATTCCTGCTCAGACGCTTTGCCTAATAAAGACTGACTGATTCAGCCTCCCACCTCTGGAGATCTGGAAGCAGTTTACTGGCAGTTTACTGGAACAGAGCCTGAGTTATCCTTATTCACGTGACATGAATAGCAGTAACTCTGTGATTTACAGCTGTGGTAGTGCTAATTTACTAATGGGATCAGATGGGTTGATTTAACTTTCCCAAGAAAATATTGAGTCTGGTCTAAGAGTCAAGCCCACTATAATCTCATATCACCAAGCTGTATTTCAAACCCCTCCTTTCAGTAACATCCCAGTTTGGATAAATGCTATTGAAAGCAACACATTAAAGTGAATGACTAGGAAAAAAATTTTTAATTAAAAAAAGTCTATATATCTCGTAAAATAAATAAATAAAGTAAATGACTAAACATTGGCTCTGTGGTGATAAGGGGATTTTAATTTTATTTTTTCTATCTAGTTATTTCACATTAATTTCCAGGGTGTTTATAACTGATGATACACTGATTTTCATGGCTTCTTTCTTTTTAGACAGATAGATATGGATATAAAGATACTGGTGTGGAGATACAGAGATGGATATATGTGTAGATGTAAATATAGATATAGAGAGAAATAGATATAGATAAGATATAGATATAATGTTGGGGTTTTTTTTCTTTTCATCAATTTCTCTAAACTGTCATAGTGTTTAATGGTATGCTTTCCTTATATTTACAGATATACTTAAACTTTTTAAAGTTAATATCAATATTTTAAAACATTACTCCTTTGGGAATTCATTTCTTTAATTCATCATCTTGATAAAAATAAGAAAATGGTTTAGAAAAATCTCAGTGGAAAACCTTATGTGAAATTCTTGCTTTTGAGGTAATTGTTTCTAAAAATAATATTTTTAAATGTGGCTTACACCTTAAATGTGTAGCACTAAGGTTGCTTGGTTTTTCCTTCAGGAAGAGTAAGGAGAACTACAGTTCCTTTTTGTAATGTTCGCTTACACAGAAAGAGAAGTAAATATATATTCTAGTGACCTGGACGTTGAGAACAGCTCATTAGCACCAGTTAGCATGTAATAGATATTTTGGCCAAAGAGGTTTATGGGTTTTACAAATAATTTCTTCTTCCCACACACCAAATTTAACAGTTTTATAGTCCTTTACAAATTGCACCCCCATTCAGGCACCTCGTCATTATACCAAGAGCCAAATTTTAATGATTTTTGTTGCCTCCAGCGCTGTATACATGTTGAGAAATGATGCACCCCAAACTCTGATTAAATGCCAAACTTTACTGATGAAAAACAGGTCCACTGAGTAAGTAATAATGATGAGTGAGATTTCATGCTGTTTTACTGCCAACAGACCATCAGAAACGGAATGCAATTCATAAAAAAACCGTCCTAGAGGGGTGGGCTAGGGAGGGAGGGAGGGAGGGAGGGAGATGCAAGAGGGAAGAGATACGGGAACATATGTATATGTATAACTGATTCACTTTGTTATAAAGCAGAAACTAACACACCATTGTAAAGCAATTATACTCCAATAAAGATGTTTAAAAAAAACAAAAAAACAGTCCTTGTCTCAACAGTCAGGATGGCTGGCAGCCTCGGTAAACATGTAAATGAACTTGATAACCCTCTCTGTTTGGAGAATTCATGTAGAATACTCTCCTACTTGCTTTATTTCGTTTGGTTTAAAATGTCAAGGGGTTTGCAACGAGGCCGTTAGCTTCTAAACTCCTAAATTAACTAAATGTGTACTATGATGGCTGACAAGTACCTGAAGTATGATGTGTAATGACTCTTGAGAAAACTGAGAAACATACAAGAGAATCTGATGTTTTACCAAGAATAATGTGTAAGGTAGCTAAAAGGAAGTATTATTAGGTTTCTACAACTACTGGGTGCTATCATCCTAAAAGCAAAGAATTGGCACCAGGGAGAATTATTTTATCTTGTTGTAATTAACAAGGTATAATGATGTGATATTAATAATAAACAATATTTACTGACCACCTAATATTTGCTAGACCCAGTACCATATGCTTTACATATATGAATTCATATAACCTTTACGGTATTTTATTGTAAAGAATATTACTCACATTTTACAGATATGAACACTGAAGATCAGGAAGATTAAATACCTTGGTCAAGGTCACATATAAACTTTGGATACAGAGCCAGAGTTCACACCCTGGTATATCAGATTCAAACTCTCCTCACTACATAATATATAAGACACATGCACGTGCATGCACACACACACAATTTATATTTCGCTCATTCACTTTTAAACCGTTACTTGTATTATGCACTCCACTGTAAATGAAATAAGAAGGGGCAAAACTAAGTGATCTATAAGCCAATTAATGAAAAATGACCATGCCATACACATTTAGTTGTCCCCTTCAAGGCTGAGTTGGCTCTAGACAAAATGAGAAGTTCTGAATTTGAGCCCCTCTACACTTTATTTTGTACCTAGGTTCCCACTACTTATCCTCCAGAAGCTGTTTGTCCTTCTTTAGTCTTCTGAGTGTCAAGACGTCCCTTATGACCACCCAACTCTACTGGGTTGGACAACAGCCCAAACTTGCTGATGGGAGAGAACTAGACAGACCCTATATGTGCACAAAGGGGGTTCTTATACCACAGACGAGGAAGCCCAAAACTATGAATCTGGAAGCTTGTACAGGCCACCTACTGTGCCCTCTCCCTCCTAAGAGAGGGAAAGAAACCTTTGCTCCCTAGTGTTTCACAACTGTTTGGAACCTGAGCAGAGGACTCCGTAACTCCAGATTTTATCCCTCTTTGGAAAACAAACACATGTAGAAATAAATCCCTACCTTTCTCTGAAGTTTTCTCATTACGTCTTTAGTCATCTTTTACTTCCTTTAACCCAAACTTGTCCCTTACCCCGGGGCTCAGTTTTCTTTGCTCAGAAATCCCTAGACATGCAGAAATGGGAAAATACGTCCTTCCTATCATCAGGCAGGCCTGAGATTGAATCACAGATCCATGATTTACCAACGGATTGCTTTTGCACAGTGTTTTAATATCTTTAAGGTTCAGTTTCCTCAATTATAAAATTTAAAAAAATTAAAGGATGTAACTTAAAAGTTGTTTTGCAGTATAAGTTGGGTGATGCATGTAAAGAACTGAAAACATTGCCTGGCTCCGTAGTAGAGACTTCATTCATGTTAGCTACAATTACTTATATTTTGAAATCCAGAAAGAAGCCTCTAAGTTTTCTGTAACTAAAATATGAGGGTATTTTTAAATTGTTAAGCCTGAGGTTGAAAATGGTGTTTAAGCACAGTCACTAAGAGCAAAGTCTCTGAAATGAGCCGTTCTGGGTTTGGGTTTGAATCCTGGCTCTACCATTTACAGGCCATGTAACTTGGACATATGACTTAGAGGCATCTCTCAGCCTTCAAAAACCTTGTTTTCCTCATGTTTGAAAGGTTGATAATGAAACTTAACCCACTGGATTGTTACAAGAATTAAATGAGATAGTGTACAAAAAACATAAAACTAGGTATACAATAACCTCTCAGTATATGTTAATCATCTCATTGTCACTGTTTTAATGGTTATTGTTATTACCATGGGAATTCTAGGAAGGTGGGTTCAGAAGTAAAATATTGTCAAGGGAACAGCTAGTGCACTCTTGGAGTGGGGTAAGGGTTCCTGAACTCCCATGGAAGCAGAGGGCACTAAGCCTGTCCAGAGCTGTGAGGGAACGTTCGTATGTCTCTCCTTGCATTTACTCCAGCAAAGAGCCTCAGGCTTTGTAAAGAACGTGCTCAGTTGTGTTTTCCCAAATGGGAGTGGTCTGCACTTAGACATGGTAGAGGGTTGACTAGTATTCTACCGTATTTCTAAAGTAATGGAAGAGATGGCAGAGAAGAGGATAACATGTTTACCTTGAGTGGACCAGAGTAATCAAAGAAGGAGCTGTGATCACGTATTTTGCTATTTCCGGAACACAAAGAAATGAATTTTCTAACACAAAGAAACGAATCAAGCATCTTGAATGCTGACAAAATATGAATAACCTGTAAATGCTTTGTAATAATGCTTTATAATAACGTAGACAGTAAACAGAGCACATGACTTTTAAAAAGGACAATGGGTATCATAAGTTCAACTGTATATTTATGAATATGAGCCTCAAAATCCACACAAGTGAAGGAATTATAAAGATAATGAAAATGCAAAAAACAAAAACAATCCTCAAAGCTGCGGGAGGGAAGCAAAAGAGAATTTCAAGGTAGCAATGGAAAGACAGTATGTCTTATACTGATTACTTTCATTTATTATCAAAGGTATCACTTTCAAAACCTTTTTTTCTGGCTGAGCATGCCTTACCTGGGTTACATACAGGCTTTGGTAAACACAGGGACACACAAATGGATGGTTTACAATGGTACTCTCCCACGAGTCTCCTGGAGGACGGTTTTCTAACAAACAGAGCACTTCTGTTGTCTTAGAGCCTTTTATTTTAAATTAAATTAAGAACAAACTGCACATTACCTCTTCATGGTATTACTGCACTTAAGGCAGCAGGAAGTCCTATAATATGATTCCTTTTCAAGGAAGTCAAATAGATCCCTTATTTCAACAATCATATCAATTTCTGCACCATTTGGAAAACTGATTCTGACTTTATCAGCCTTAATCATCTTCTTCGGATCTGGATCAGAAAACTCAATTCTTAAAGCTGTTGAAGAGTTTAAATCAAACTTTCATAAACCCAGCCATTCATTTGCCTTGTGTTCTTGTTAACCTATCTGGATTTTCAACCCCAGACTGTTCTATCTATTTCTGTTTCTACAAATTCCTACTTTGAGGTCGTTATACGTTTGGGGTTCTATTTGTTAGCACAGCCCAGTCTAGCATACCTATCAAATATGACTATCAAAACATGTCCTGATTCTGACCAAGCCTCACTTTCTCCATCTCTACTGTTTTAGTCCAATACACTATCATCTCTTGCCTGGATGTCTACAATAGCTTTCTAGAAGATGTCTTTCTTCTATTTCTTCCATTGCCCTAGCGTATTCTTCTGATATTTTAAATCAGTAAATCATATTGTGTCACACATATCCCTTGCCCATTAAAACCCTCCGGTGGCTTTTCATAACACATACAGGCTTAAATCCTCACTGTCAGTGTTGACATTGAAAACATTCAGTAAGTAATGCAATAGCACCGACCGCTCCACCCCTTACTGAGGAATCAATCCTGAGGGAAGCATCAGGGCATCTGCCAAGGCAAGGAGATAAGAAAGGGCTCTGAGCAGCAGCTATTTTCTCAGTAGTATTCGTAGAAGTATTTCGATATTCAAATAATGAGTTTGGTTGTACCAGTGCAAACAGGCTGCACTTACCATGGCTTACTAGGTCCTGTATGTTTTGGTCCCGGATTTCCTCTTCAACCTCACATGCTACCCACCCCTTCTCTTTCTCTCCATATGCTTAACTATACTGGTCTTCTCAGGAGACATGTAAAGCACACCAACCTTAGGGCTTTTGCACTTGCTGTTTCCTCTTCTGGGAAGCTTACATTGTACACTGTCTCATTTCGTAAGTTTTATATTCAAAAGTCACCTCAGAGAAAATGCCTTTGACCATCCAGTCTACAGGGGCATCTCCTTCACTTTCCATCCCCTTATCCTGCTTTATTTTTCTTCATAGCCCTTACCACTTCCTGATATTACTTAATGCTCTTATTTGATTTTTGCTACCTCCCCCACTAAATTGTCAAGTCGGAGACTTTGTGTGTCTTGCTTACCATGGAATCACTAGTATCTATAATAGTTGCAACAGGTGATCTGAAGTACTTGTGTACAATGGATATAAATACTAGAAACGGTACAAGAATGATTTTATGGCTAACATGTTACACTGGCAATAGGCATAATGCTTTATCAATGCAGGAGAGGGAGATTCCTTAGAGACAAAGTTTTGTCCAAGGCATAGTGAAAAAAGTCAGAGCCACAAAGACGAGTTGAAAAATCAGCAACCAAGACCAAAGCCAAGGCAGTTATGCAGAAACTGGGTCCACAAACATACTAATTCTTTTAAAAAAATTCAATAGGAAGCATTTGGAAACTCCTAGGTACTCTTCTGAAATAATCTTTTTAAATTTTGTGTTGAGGTTGACGGCATAAAAGATATTTATAACTGGTGGAGAACATATAGTATATAGGGTGGCAAAACGATAGATTTAGAATGAAATTTCGTAGCCTATATCCAACTTAAACATTTTCTTATGTACCTTTTTAAAATTTCTTACTCTGGTATTAATTTTAGGGAAAGGTAAAACTGGGGCTCAGTATATAAAGTAGGAGACATCTAAACATAATATGGTGTAGCCTTGTAAATTTGCTAAACAATTTCCCCAGCCTGCTAATATATACTCCCACTTCCCCAAGAAAGCATTATACAAGTTTAAAATGAAATGACCTTTTTACAACTCATTGAGCATGAACTAGTATTAAAAATTAACAAATGTATTCCCAGTTTAGATACATCGTATTGAAGGCTGCTAGTAAAATGACATAGATATCATGTGGGCAGTATCAATTATCAAAATACAGTTTTTCAGGTCTTATCCATTATATATCTGCATGCTTAAATCAGTTTAAGAAGATTAATCATTAAGATTAATAGTAAAGTTGATTCACTTAAAAGTGTAGATTTTTCTGTTATCACTACTTAAATTTATGATCAGTTCACCTGAAGGTATATACAATTTTTAAAAAAAAATCCAAGTTACTAGAGTGTTAAGGAGTATGTTTTTCCTATTATAGTTTCAAAAATAATGTTAAATTTTGTGCTTTCAATTCTGTGATTATTTGAGAAAATATGATAGGAAAAATACAGTATGAATAGAGCAAATTGCTAAAATTTATGGAAAAGTATTTCCCCATTTCAGAAACATCTCCTAATATTGAAATTTTGGCAGAACAGAGAGCATCTGCAATTTAGCTCAGGCCATGGAGAAAAATGGTGTGAAATTTTGGTTTGGAAATGCAATGGCCAAGGAAGATTATCCACTGAGTCTTCATGTTGAGCAAAAGATGGGGTACAAGGATCTTTTAAGGACTAGATCTCCCCGCAAAGAATGCCAGTTCAATAAGAGACATCCCACAACTACTAGAATTCAGAAAACTATTTCTCAGAGAAAATGGAGGCTCTTACCCACACAAATATCTCTTTTTTTATGCATAAACATTTATGAAAAGGAAAAGCGAAATGACTAGAAAGATATACAACAAAATCATTGAGATTACTTCTGATTTATCTGTGTGTATATATTTCGTTATACTTTTCTAATATTTTCCAAATACTTTATAGTAAAATGAATGTTATTTCAAACAAGTGTTATATTGAAGACCCACGATACTAAGACAAATCTAATGCTTTTGAAAAGACTGGCTACTCACTTAAATAATTTTAAGCAGAGGAGTCTTTCATTCTCCTCTGACTTGAACTTTGGGGGAAGTAGCTTGGAAACTTGGGAAAAAATATATTATTTTATGTATATTTTCAAATATAAATATATTTTCTAAAAAACTCTCTTTACTTTTCCCTTATGGCCCTCTGTTTTGTTTTCTTTAAATCTTCTGAGTCATACTGTTTTGCTTAGTGAAGAACACTGTGCAGGTTCCTGGAAATAACTGACATATTTGTCTCATAAAACATGGTGTTTTCCTTCGTGCAGCATTGTGCTTGCACCAGGCATCCCTGGGTGGCCACCTTGCCTATTTAAATGTAAATTATGTATGACTGTAGGAGAATAGAACTCCAGGCACTATTATAACAACTCACATTAAATAATGCACTGATATCTAGAAACTGAGTACAGAAATTTGGGGATCAAAGTAAGCATTAGCACAGGCAGAAACTCATTAATGGGGGGCCATTAACTGGCCTGCCATCCAGGCAAAGCATATCAACTTATTGAGGATAAATTCGGGTGGTTGGTGTGATTATAGCCAGAACTCCAAAGCACCAGTGGAGAAAGTAACCGATCCACAGTGGATAGTGGTCTCCTGTTGTGCCTTTCCTTCTGAAGTTCATATCCTATAATGTGTCAATGAAATAACTTCACTTTTGCTTCAGTTGGGTTAAAGCTCTATAGTGTTTTGATTTTTTAAAAAGTTCACCAAACCACTATTGCCATTCTCCTGCTCAATTTTATTGCCTCTCTTGTCCTTGACCTTACAATTTCCTGGAGGAGCCTGAAGCCATTTGAGCTGCAAGTGGGATCTCCTCTTGAAGAAACCAAAAAGTTTTGTTACTTCCTCAAACTTCTTTTGGTTCTTTTCCTGAGCATCACTAAATCCCTGCTCACTAGACTCCTCCTTGACTTACTGTATATCTGCTTGTTCAATTTAGTGGTCAGTATATTTCCCACCGGGTAATAGTAAAACCAAAAGGTTATATGGAAGCTAAGATTTCATTTATTTTTATAATAATATCCTTTTGAGAGAGTAGAAAGAAAACATGGAGAGACACTGAAGGAATGATAAACATGCATGTCTTTATACACTGCGTGTTGGGAATTAAATCCCAAATGCAATTTGTTAAACGTTAATGATAAATTAGATGAAGATGGAGATTAAAATAAAGTTATCTTAAATACATTATTAAATAGAAAGAAATATCTTTTTATTATAAAATCTATTTTGCTACAGAGAACTAGATTTGCTTGATCCAGTTTTGTAGCTTTCATGAACACCTGTGAACTACTGACATTAATAGTAAAACAGCCGATGATTTTTCTCCTGAGAAAGTGGTGTTACGAATTGATTAGCTTTTACACTGTGTTTGTGCTTTCTTTCCTTACAAATTTTTTTCTTTTTGCATTGTTTCTAAAAGATTCGTAGTTTCTAAATGTGAAACTTAACACGGACCAGGTATTGTGATTTCTTGGTGTGTAAAAATTTCCACCTTCTTCTCATATTTCAATGATCTAGTCAAGGTGTACATAGCTCCTTTAACAAAATAATAAGATGGTTTTTGGACATGAAAGCTAACTGGATAAATAGAAGATAGTAGCACAAAATTATGAGAAATCTAAATCTCAAATCACTTAAACTTCAGTGGCAATGGTACCACCAAAAAAAAAAGTATCAAGACAAGTAGTTAAAACTGATGTTTTATATGTAAAACACTTTTTCTCAGTTGGAAGACTCTGAAACAATCATGTTTATTCTTGTATGCTATATTATGACACACAGGGTTTGGGGAAAATAATTTAATCACTTTTGTCTCAATGCCATAGAAATCCTCACACCTTGATCTTAGTTATGAACTAAATGCATGTGCTTCATACTCTAGTTACACACTATACTAACAATGATTTTAAAGATTTTTCTAACTTTCTGTAGGCTTCATAAGAATCTTTATCTAAAAACCTACTGCTAATGCTTCATTTAATTTGAACTTTGGAAAACAGACAATGGTTTTATCCAAAAGAGTTTCCCCAGACTAAGAAGGTTAAACTTCTTTTTTTTTAAACCAACCTCTTCCACCCTATAAACTAAAGATAAATGTGTAAGTGCTAAGAATGTCTGGTTGCTGGGGTTTTTTGTTTTTACATATACAGTATATACGGAGAACATTTGAAAGTTTGAAACATCAGTTATACATATGACCGATCACTCCATTCAGAAAACAGATTAAACCAATTTTGTATGTGTACTTTAGGCAATCAGGGTAGTTACATAGAAATAAATGAAAACCTCTGGGATTCATGTAAATGAAGTATAATGAACATCTGCATTTAGGTGTTTTGTGGAACAGTCACTACAAATGCACCATCATGCCCAGATGCTTGGCATCTCTAACCATGTTACTTACAAGCAGTTTCTGATTCCTGGACCTGATTTGTACCAACATGATAATGTAGATATGCCCCTTGAGCCTCACTGTCTGAAATGTGCCCCCTGTACACCAATTCCCTCACCCCACCTATTTCAATTTCAGCATCTAGCATATTTCCTTGAAGGCAGTATGAAACGTGGTCATGACTAGCTGCTAAAACTATTATGTGGTGGCAACAAAAAGTCACTAGCTGGTGCAGATTTGCCTGGGGATCAGCAGTGTTGGTTATAATCCATATATTGATTATGACTTGGATTCTGTTAAGAATAAGAGGAGACAAAAATCATCAACTGGAGTGGCTCATCCCATCAGCAAAAGGTATGCAGATGTGACTGATGCAAAGTACCCTTCCCATTCTAACCCCATACCTATTTAGAAAGCCCCTTGTTCAATCTGGAGTGCCCAAGGCTACAGGCAGTAGGTTTTATAAGGAGCCCACTTCCAATTTGCAATGCCCTCTTTATCTAGCAAAACAGTACCATGGCAAGGACTCCAGGCAGAAGGTCAGAAGACGCAGAACCAATCCTGGGCATTTCAAGCCCACACTGTTTTATTGAGCGCTGACTGCATGAAGATACACATGTTCAGGAAAGCAGGCTAAAATAAAACATAACCTTTGACCTGAAGGAGCTTCCACCCTGTCACTTGGAACTGACGTAGCTTTCCTTAACCACTCAGTGCCTCAGTTTCCAACTTGAAAATGGAAATAATTATATCTACTTCAGCATATGTATTGTAATGCTCATCAGACTTACAAATGAAAATTTTAAAATCTAATCTAGAGAGATCACATACCACAACAATAAAACTCAAGCTGATGTCAATATAAAATTGAGTCCACACATTTTTTTTTTTTTTTTTTGGTCCTCAAATGTTGCTGGAGTGACAACAGCTAAGATAAATGGGTTACTGACTGGTGCTTACTGCATAGTATTTTTCTGTAAATGATTTCTTGGCCACTTATATTTGTTTACAATAATTTTGTTCCGGGCTTCCCTGGTGGTGCAGTGGTTGAGAATCTGCCTGCCGGTGCAGGGGACATGGGTTCGAGCCCTGGTCCAGGAAGATCCCACATGCCTCAGAGCAGCTGGGCCCATGCGCCACAACTACTGAAGCCTGAGTGCCTAGAGCCTGTGCTCAACAAGAGAAGCCACCGCAATGAGAGGCCTGCGCACCGCAACGAAGAGTAGCCCCCGCTCGCTGCAACTAGAGAAAGCCCACACCCAGCAATGAAGACCCAATGCAGCCCAAAATAAATAAGTTAATTAATTTTTAAAAATCAAAAAAAAAAGTAAAAGGCCTAGAGTGAAGCAGTTTGAGAAAAGTGGTAGGATTTTCAGTATCACTTTGGAAAAACAACGCTGACTAGAGTGGAGAGGAAAGGTATGGCCAAGGAGAACTGTGCGTTCAATTAGGCTTGGAAACCACTGTCTAACTCTAGATCCTCTGAGGAAAGAACAAATTCTAAAAACACCTACCTTTCGGAGGCTAGCCATGGGGAAAGTTCATAAAACATGGTCCTGGGACCAAGCCAGGGTATTCAGAATACTGGATAATCAGTTTGAACATGGCAGCCCATGAAGATGAGATTGAGGCCAGCAGATGCAACAGGGAAGGATGAGGCTAGATGTCAATATGGAAATGGGGCAACTACAAAATGGAATGAGGAGGTGAAAGGTCAGAGCCTGAGCGGTATGGAAGAGAGCAAAGTCTGAGAGCAGTGGAGGCTTGGTTCGGGAGAATGCATTTTGCAAACACAGTTATTTGGCTACTCTATTCATTCTGTCTGTGGTTAGGTGAGCTCCAACTGGGTCCAGACAGTACAATTACAAGTGTGCATGGATACAGGAGACATGACTTTCTCCAGCAACCTCCACAGCCCTGGAGGAGGAACAAAGAAAACAGAGTTGGAATAACTCAGTGTTTGATATTAGCTGGACAAGAATGCTGGGAAACCAATAAACACAATGATTTAGGCAAGATTTTTTTTTAAAAAGTAGTGTTGCCAGCAATCTGCTGATAGGACTTCCATGGTGGCGCAGTGGTTAAGAATCCTCCTGCCAATGCAGGGGACACGGGCTCGAGCCCTGGTCCGGGAAGATCCCACATGCTGCAGAGCAACTAAGCCTGTGAGCCACAACTACTGAGCCTGTGTGCCACAACTACTGAAGCCTGTGCACCTAGAGCCCGTGCTCCGCAACAAGAGAAGCCACTGCAGTGAGAAGCCCGAGCACTGCAACAAAGAGTAGCCCCTGCTCACCGCAACTGGAGAAAAGCCTGTGCACAGCAACAAAGACCCAACGCGGCCAATAAATAAATAAATGCTCCTTTTTTCAAAACAAAACAAAACAGAAATCTGCTGATAGATCAGAGGATAGGGGACTGGATGGCTATGGAACCGGTGAATAGAAGAAAGGGAGTGAAAAAGATGGTTATATCTACTGAAAGGGCAACCCCATATCCAAACTCAGTTTTTCAAATCAGCTCTGGAAATAGATAACATGTGACCCACAGTGGAAGTGTCTGCTGTACCTGAATAGTTAGAATAAGGAAGAGGATAGAAAAAGAAAGTATGATGCTATTTCCCATATTTTCCAGTTCATTGAAAAGGAAAAGAATGTCAGGCTATGAGATCAAATTTTGTGTGCTTTCAGGGAGCATCAGGAAGAGTATGTCTAGGGAAGAAACTGAGAGAATTTCACAAATAAAACAGAGACGTCTCATTTTAGGTCCTTTTACATGAATGATTGCCCTTTTCCACTAGCCCTTGAGGCACTACAGACCCGAGTTACAAAGCAGAAATTGACTGTTATGTTCATAGTCCCTTACTGTTTACAACTCACTTTTCTTTCTGCTGCATTCAGTGATTCTCAGGGTAACACTGAGAGATGGGAGTAATGACGCCCCCTCCCTCGTTATACAGAATCGGAAACTAGTACAAAGCAAATCCTTTAAGCAGATGTTTCTCTGGCTCTAAAGTCCAATCTTTTTCCATAATGCCTCACAGTGTAAGACAAGCTTTATGCCTCCATAGCAATATGGAGAAAAACACGGAGACCCCCTGCAAAGCAGAAATATCATCTGCTAAATTCAGATCCCATAAGAATAAGTGGTGAGAATAATACCTTTGGTATCTGGGTGTCATACTATAAATTATTGTATTTAATAAGTTATGAAACTACATTGCTATTATAAGAAAATATTATCTTTCATCACTTGGTAATTTATGTAGGCATAAATCTATAGACTTGGCAGAATTTATACTGACTGCCTATGCCCACAACTAAGGCGCAACTGCTGTTTATTAAAAGGGAGAGATTCCTTGCTGCTTTTCTATTACATCATTTAAAATATTGATCTTAAGTTATTACCCACACGATCACGAATCAAGTCTTGTGTGTTTAGATGCTGCAGCTGAAGACAGTGATCCAACAGTGTCATGATAAGGAATTTAAAGTATCGCAACTCCCTAAGGAAATTTGCTGAAACCAGTTGTACATACTTTGAATTATTTGTTTGGTTAATTATCAATGGCTCCAAAGTGGGCTCCTATAAAAGCTCTCTCAGTAAATTGCTTTCAAAGCCTCGGGCAGTCTGTAAGCATTACGCTTTTCGTACATGCCACACAAAGTTCTCTTTGTTTATTGCCCTGTGTTACATGTATCCTTGCACTTTTCACTAATGGTTTGTAGGCAGCCCTGGTTCACTAATGGGCTGCCTGACAACTTCAATAGTCTTCCAATCCTCTCCATTTGAATTTGAACGTAAGATCTTTACCATCATGCTAAACACATCCATCAGGTCACTGTGGATGAAGTTCAACATGCAAGTCTCCAAATCCTTATTACCCAGTATCTTCCTTACAGCTTTCAGGTCCCAGACTGACAATTACCACGTCTAATGGCGGTTGCTTCCCTTATTATCTTATTATCTTCTCTTAATGTGCTTGGCAATTAAGATGATATCCAGTGCATCTGGAGGAAAGGTGACCTGCCTGAATGAGACTTCCTAAAATGTTATCTGATGCAGGCACTGAAGCTATGATGAGAATCCTGATGAAAACATAACATTGACCAAAAGACAGTACGTCTTTGCTCCAGGGAGAAAATGAGATTGTTTGCACTTTTATTTCCTTTTTGTTTTTAACTTATACAAGGTGATTCGCTAGCGTGCAAGGTGTGTTAGCTCATCCTTGGAACTGTGATTCTCAGGATTCCTTTCCCTGCATAGTTTCAGGTTCCTGTGGGCCACAAAGGATATTTGGGGTGACATCTAAAAGTTGGAAAGAGGCAGTAGCCATATGTTTTTACACTGGGAAGTTCCATGCAAGGCATCGTCACCACTGGCCTGATGGCTCCCCTGTCTAAGTGGGTCTCAGCCAGCCCTCATCAACGCCACCGCTCTCCTGCGGGTTCCCCTGAAACCCGGGCTAGCGTGTGCAGCTCCCACGGCAGCAACAGCATTTGCTCCTTCAACTCACGTCGTGTCTCCTCCTTCAGCTTCTCTTACTCCTGGACCAGCTCCATGAGTTTGGCTCCAGGGTGATGAATATCAGCCTCACGCCCAAGTCACCAGCAATAATGACGCTGAGCCTCGGTGGTGGGTTCCAGCTCGCCCCGCCCCTCACCAGCTTTACCATCTTTCTTTCCCAATGGCCTGCCCTACTGACTTCAGGCCCAGCATCCAATGTAGAAAAACAGGTTTGTATCAACTATTTACCCAGCTTTTACAAATGTGTAAAGTCAAATCCCTCTGATTAAATCCCCAGCTTTTGTCACTCCTAGTGGCTCTCTTTTTCTGATCCAAACTTGGCTAATAAAATATGCATATCATGTTATACTCAGAGGGATAATGTCTAGTAAAATATGCTTCAACAACCTATTAAAATTTGAAGCAGTAAAGGAGAAAATTCCACATTTATTGTTTTCGGCTGATATTTTGAAGCTTCTACCCTTTCAAATCATTTTGTTTTTAATTAGTTTTCCATAGGTAAGATATAATAATATAAAATTATTGAAAACATAATATGATCTCCAATAGACCGTTCTGCATGCTGCATTCATGCAGAAATTAATTCAGTCAGATGAGAACAATGTTCTTAATTAGGACATGGATGATTTCTGTAATCTAAACTACTGAAATAATTTCCTAATTTTGACCTCATGCAGAATTAATTCTTCTCACACTTGGGAAAATAAGAGAATTCATTAAATTCATTTCAAGGCATGGAAAATATCTTGTAGTGAAGACACTTACTCTAGGTAAGTGGAACCAGGAACCAAGCCTATAAAATTAATTATGAATATGAATGTTCTCTCCTAATATATTTCTCCATAAAACTATTAATCTAATTTATATCACATACATAGTTCCTTCTACTTTTCCCTACCCCACAGAGGAAGGAATGTGCTGGTATAAATTCACTGAGGGGGATGTTTATAATTGCTAGAACCCTTACAAGTTTAAAAGGCAGAACTAAAAGTTTGATATGTGTTCCATAATTCTCTAGTTTTGTTTGTGTCTCTGTATTACTTACATGTGTTGAAGCAATGAGACACTTAACATCTGAGTCACTCAATACCACTTAGCAATTCAAGAGAGCATGAGGCATGGTTGTGGATACTGCAGAAGATACAAGGATGACAAAGACCCAGCCCCTGCCTGCAATTCAGTAAAATGTATAAGAAGGGTGTGGCCCGTACCATGCCTTCAGAGGAGGAAATTTAAAGAAGAAAATGGGAGGGGTGGAGGATGTTGCTGTTTTACTCCTGTAAAACAGCCAAAGGAGTGCAAGAGAAATGGACGTTAAAGGAAAAGGGTCCACAAGATGGAGAAAGGGTGCTATAGTGAGAACACACTACAGTACCTATATGTGCATTTTTATGTAAACCCCTCAATTAAAGCCCATATACAAACTCAGCAAAGTCTATCTTCGAAGCAAATATTGTGTGCCAGTGAATTCTACTAGAGACAATTTGAAAAGGTATTTATTTCTCATGGGATTACAAAGTCTATGCAAGTCTATTCCAAATAAGCCTAATATTTTTAAGGCAAAGAAGGTTCTATATAATATCTGGGTTAAAAATTTAGATTAATATACAGACTAGTACAAGTACCCCAGTGACCATAATATAAGACAGAGTACAGAATACATAAACTTTGTAAAAAATTAGATTATTTTGGTAGAGAGATGAAGAAAAGCATTTCAGAAGAGGTGGTTTACTTGTGAGTCTTGAAAGGTGGATGAAATTTCAAAACATAAAAACAGAATTGGGGCTTCCCTGGTGGCGCAGTGGTTGAGAGTCCACCTGCCGATGCAGGGGACACAGTTTCATGCCCCGGTCCGGGAGGATCCCGTGTGCCGCGGAGCGGCTGGGCCCGTGGGCCATGGCCACTGGGCCTGCGCGTCCGGAGCCTGTGCTCCGCAACGGGAGAGGCCACGACAGTGAGAGGCCTGCGTACCGCAAAAAAAAAAAAAAAAAAAAAAAAAAAACAGAATTATTTTATGCAATAAAAGGATAAGCGCACTGAAGTGGGAAAACTCAGTCTGTTGAAGAAATCAATGAAAGCATCTGAAGTATAATACATACATATAGGGAATAATAAAACATAAACCTGAGGAAGTAGGTTGTAGCATACTGTGGACTAGAGACTAAAAAGCCCTGAATGCCAAACTAAATAGAATTCAGAGTAATAATAGTAAAGATGATCCAAAATCTTGGAAATAGAATAGAGAAAATAAAAGAAAGGTTTAACGAGGACCTAGAAGAACTAAAGAGCAAACAAACAGCGATAAACACACAATAAGTGAAATTAAAAATTCTCTAGAAGGGATCAAAAGCAGAATAACTGAGGCAGGAGAACAGATAAGTGACCTGGCAGATAAAATAGTGAAAAACACTACTGCAGAGCAGAATAAAGAAAAAAGAATGAAAAGAATTGAGGACAATCTCAGAGACCTCTGGGACAACATTAAACGTGCCCACATTCGAACTACAGGGGTCCCAGAAGAAGAGAAAAAGAAAGGGACTGAGAAAATATCTGAAGAGATTATAGTTGAAAACTTCCCTAATATGGGGAAAAAAATAGTCAAGTCCAGGAAGCACAGAGAGTCCCCTACAGGATAAATCCAAGGAGAAACACGCCAAGACACATATTAATCAAACTATCAAAAATTAAATACAAAGAACAAATATTAAAAGCAGCAAGGGAAAAACAACAAATAACACATAAGGGAATCCCCAGAAGGTTAACAGCTGATCTTTCAGCAGAAACTCTGCAAGCCAGAAGGGAGTGGCAGGACATATTTAAAGTGATGAAGGAGAAAAACCTACAACCAAGATTACTCTACCCAGCAAGGATGTCATCCAGATTTGATGGAGAAATTAAAACCTTTACAGACAAGCAAAAGCTAAGAGAATTCAGCACCACCAAACCAGTTTTGCAACAAATGCTAAAGGAACTTCTCTAGGCAGGAAACACAAGAGAAGGAAAAGACCTACAATAACAAATCCAAAACAATTAAGAAAATGGTAATAGGAACATACATATCGATAATTACCTTAAATGTAAATGGATTAAATGCTCCCACCAAAAGACATAGACTGGCTGAATGGATACAAAAACAAGACCCGTATATATGCTGTCTACAAGAGACCCACTTCAGACCTAGGGACACATACAGACTGAAAGTGAGGGGATGGAAAAAGATATTCCAAGCAAATGGAAAACAAAAGAAAGCTGGAGTAGCAATACTCATATCAGACAAAATAGACTTTAAAATAAAGACTATTACAAGAGACAAAGAAGGACACTACATAATGATCAAGGGATTGATCCAAGAAGAAACATAACTATTGTAAATATTTATGCACCCAACATAGGAGCACCTCAATACATAAGGAAAATACTAACAGCCATAAAAGGGAAAATCGAGAGTAACACAATCACAGTAGGGGACTTTGACACCCCACTTTTACCAATGGACAGATCATCCAAAATGAAAATAAATAAGGAAACACAAGCGTTAAATGATACATTAAACAAGATGGACTTAACTGATATTTATAGGACATTCCATCCAAAAACAACAAAATACACATTCTTCTCAAGTGCTCATGGAACATTCTCCAGGATAGATCATATCTTGGGTCACATATCAAGCCTTAGTAAATATAAGAAAATTGAAATCATATCAAGTATCTTTTCTGACCACAATGCTATGAGACTAGATATCAATTACAGGAAAAAATCTGTAAGAAATACAAACACATGGAGGCTACACAACACAATACTTAATAACCAAGAGATCACTGAAGAAATCAAACAGGACGTCAAAAAATACCTAGAAACAAATGACAATGAAAACCCAACGACACAAAACCTATGGGATGCAGCAAAAGCAGTTCTAAGAGGGAAGTTTACAGCAATACAATCTTACCATAAGAAACAAGAAACATTTCAAATAAAAAACCTAACCTTACACCTAGAGCAATTAGAGAAAGAAGAACAAAAAAAAAAAACCCAAAGTTAGCAGAAGGAAAGAAATCATAAAGATCAGAAGTAAATGAAAAAGAAATGAAGGAAACGATAGCAAAGATCAATAAAACTAAAAGCTGGTTCTTTGAGAAGATAAACAAAATTGATAAACCATTAGCCAGACTCATCAAGAAAAAAAGGGAGAAGACTCAAATCAATAGAATTAGAAATGTAAAAGGAGAAGTAACAACTGACACTGCAGAAATACAAAAGATCATGAGAGATTACTACAAGCAACTCTATGCCAATAAAATGGACAACCTGGAGGAAATAGACAAATTCTTAGAAATGCACAACCTGCTAAGACTGAACCAGGAAGAAATAGAAAATATGAACATACGAATCAGAAGCACTGAAATGGAAACTGTGATTAAAAATCTTCCAACAAACCAAAGCCCAGGACCAGATGGCTTCACAGGCAAATTCTATCAAACCTTTAGAGAAGAGCTGACACCTATCCTTCTCAAACTCTTCCAAAATATAGCAGAGGGAGGAACATTCCCAAACTCATTCTACGAGGCCACCATCACTCGGATACCAAAACCAGACAAAGATGTCACAAAGAAAGAAAACTACAGGCCAATATCACTGATGAACATAGATGCAAAAATCCTCGACAAAATACTAGCAAACAGAATCCAACAGCACATTAAAAGGATCATACACCATGATCAAGTGGAGTTTATCCCAGGAATGCAAGGATTCTTCAATATAGGCAAATCAATCAATGTGATACACCGTATTAATAAGTTGAAGGAGAAAAACCATATGATCATCTCAATAGATGCAGAGAAAGCTTTTGACAAAATTCAACACCCATTTATGATAAAAGCCCTCCAGAAAGTAGTCATAGAGGGAAGTTTTCTCAACATAATAAAGGCCATATATGACAAACCCACAGCCAACATCGTCCTCAATGGTGAAAAACTGAAACCATTTCCACTAAGATCAGGAACAAGATAAGGTTGCCCACTCTCACCACTAGTATTCAACACAGTATTGGAAGTTTTAGCCACAGCAATCAGAGAAGAAAAAATAAATAAAAGGAATACAAATTGGAAAAGAAGAAGTAAAGCTGTCACTTTTTGCAGATGAGACACTATACATAGAGAATCCTAAAGATGCTACCAGAAAACTACTAGAGCTAATCAATGAACTTGGTAAAGTAGCAGGATACAAAATTAATGCACAGAAATCTCTTGCATTCCTATACACTAATGATGAAAAATCTGAACGTGAAATTAAGGAAACACTCCCATTTACCACTGCAACAAAAAGAATAAAATATCTAGGAATAAACCTACCTAAGGAGACAAAAGACCTGTATGCAGAAAATTATAAGACACTGATGAAAGAAATTAAAGATGATACAAATAGATGGAGAGATATAGCATGTTCTTGTATTGGAAGAATCAACATTGTGAAAATGACTATTCTACCCAAAGCAATCTACACATTCAATGCAATCCCTATCAAACCACCACTGGCATTTTTCACAGAACTAGAACGAAAAATTTCACAATTTGTATGGAAACACAAAAGACCCCGAATAGCCAAAACAATCTTGAGAAAGAAAAACGGAGCTGAAGGAATCAGGCTCCAGACTTCAGACTATACTACAAAACTACAGTAGTAAAGACAGTATGGTACTGGTACGAAAACAGAAATATAGATCAGTGGAACAGGATACAAAGCCCAGAGATAAACTCACGCACATATGGTCACCTTATCTTTGATAAAGAGGGCAAGAATATACTGTGGAGTAAAGACAGCCTCTTCAATAAGTGGTGCTGGGAAAACTGGACAGCTACATTTAAAAGAATGAAATTAGAACACTCCCTAACACCATACACAAAAATAAACTCAAAATGGATTAAAGACCTAAATGTGAGGCCAGACACCATCAAACTCTTAGAGGAAAACACAGGCAGAACACTCTATGACATAAATCACAGCAAGATCCTTTTTGACCCACCTCCTAGAGAAAGGGAAATAAAAACAAAAATAAACAAATGGGACCTAATGAAACTTCACAGCTTTTGCACAGCAAAGGAAACCATAAACAAGATGAAAACACAGCCCTCAGAATGGGAGAAAATATTTGCAAATGAAGCAACTGACAAAGGATTAATCTCCAAAACATACAAGCAACTCATGTGGCTCAATATCAAAAAACAGAACAACCCAATCCAAAAATGGGCAGAAGACCTAAACAGACATTTCTCCAAAGAAGATATACAGATTGCCAGCAAACATATAAAAGGATGCTCAACATCACTAATCATTAGAGAAATGCAAATCAAAACTACAATGAGGTATCACCTCAAACCAGTCAGAAAGGCCATCATCAAAAAAATCTACAAACAATAAATGCTGGAGAGGGTGTGTAGAAAAGGGAACCCTCTTACACTGTTGGTGGGAATGTAAATTGATACAGCCACTATGGAGAACAGTATGGAGGTTCCTTAAACTAAAAGTAGAACTACCATATGACCCAGAAATCCCACTACTGGGGATATACCCTGAGAAAACCTTAATTCAAAAAGAGTCATGTACCAAAATGTTCATTGCAGCTCTATTTACAATAGCCAGGACATGGAAGCAACCTAAGTGTCCATCAACAGATGAATGGATAAAGAAAATGTGGCACATATATACAGTGGAATATTACTCAGCCATAAAAAGGAACGAAACTGAGTTATTTGTAGTGAGGTGGATGGACCTAGAGACTGTCATACAGAGTGAAGTAAGTCAGAAAAAAAAATACCGTATGCTAACACATATATATGGAATCTAAAAAAAAAAAAAAGAAAAAGAAAAAAAAATGGTCAGAAGAACCTAGGGGCAAGACGGGAATAAAGATGCAGACCTATTAGAGAATGGACCTGAGGATACGGGGAGGGGGAAGGGTAAGCTGGGACAAAGTGAGAGAGTGGCATGGACATATATACACTACCAAATGTAAAATAGATAGCTAGTGGGAAGCAGCTGCATAGCACAGGGAGACCAGCTCGGTGCTTTGTGACCACCTGGAGGGGTGGGATAGGGAGGGTGGGAGGGAGACGCAAGAGGGAGGGGATATGGGGATATATGTATATATAGAGCTGATTCACTTTATTATACAGCAGAAACTAACACACCATTGTAAAGCAATTATACTCCAATAAAGATGTTTAAAAAAAGAGAGAATTATGTACATATCATTGTAAAATAAAGAGGTGAATGCAAATGCCAAAATTTCATAGTTTCCATTTCTATGCCTCCTGTTCTGTAAGGTTTTGAAGTGGGAAAGGATCACTGTTGTTGCCCCCCTCAAATCCCCTCACACTTAGCATTCTAATACCTATTGTTCATATTGCCAGCTGTCTACACCTGTGTTTGCCTGTGAATTTTATCTGGCCAAAGCCACCGTGGCCTAAGAATTAACACCCCGTACGAACATCCCTTCACCATTAACAGAAGGGATTTTGGCGCATAAATATTTCAGCTTGCCCTCCCCACTTGGTGCTAATTGTGAAGTGCACCCAGATTTTCTCAGTGAGGGCAAAACCTGGTTATGCCCAGTAATAATAACCTGCTTGCTAATGCATTTGTTATTGGCTGTCTTTTCTTCCCTGTTTTACTTTCTAGCTCTCTACTGACGTTTCCTGCAATGATCTCTCAAATAACTTAAACTGGAATACGTGCTTCAGGATTTGCTTCTGGGGATATGAGAACTACCAGAAAGATCTGGGGTAGAGTCAGGAGAATAGTGTTGAATCATCATTCTGGGACCTCTTTTCTGAGAGTTCAAGATGTAGAGAGTTTTCTTTTTTCCCCTGAACTAAAAGAAGTGTCAGTTCTTTAATTTTAGGTAATACTAAGGTGTGTGAGATCTTTGAGGTATTAATTAATGGTTATATACAATTAAATAGGATGTGAGAAAAGGGGCTACAAGTTAAAATTTTTATTAAGAATTTTTTTGGTCTATAAATACAGGTTCCTGATAATTAAAGTGAGACTACCTATATGTTAAATTAAAGGCTATTATGGTATGTTGAGGCTAAAACACTGCATAAGTGCTTTAAACAGTATAATATCATAACTTTAGACTGTATTTGTAAAAATTCAGGAAGCAGCTGAGAAAATGTTCTAATGTAAGGTGCTGCAGTAATTCCCACAGTTGAACGGTTTCACACAATTAGAATGTAATTTTACACTCTTAATCTTCAGTGTAGTTGCTCCAAGTCCAGGATGGCAGGAGAGACTCTCCCACTCAGTCAACCAGGAAATCAGCTTCTGAGGCTTCTGAGGTCACCCCTGGGGTCTTCTCCAATCCAGCCAGCCAGAAACAGAAAAGGGCAGGCGGGGGCTTCCCTGGTGGCACAGTGGTTGAGAGTCCGCCTGCCGATGCAGGGGACACGGGTTCGTGCCCCAGTCAGGGAAGATCCCACATGCCGCAGAGCGGCTGGGCCCGTGAGCCACGGCCACTGAGCCTGCGCGTCCGGAGCCTGTGCTCCGCAACGGGAGAGGCCACAACAGTGAGAGGCCCGCATACCGCAAAAAAAAGAAAGGAAGCACCTTGTGGCTTCTCTTTGGCATACCCAAATTGCCAGCATCACTACTCTTGCCCTTCCTAGCAAAGACTGAAGATGCTCATCAAAATCCAAGTCTGTGTCTTTGGGGTGATGGCTTTTATTAACAAGGTCCCAAAAAAGGAAGGGTGAAGGAGGCCTGTACAACCCTGAAGGTTCATTTCTACCACTCTGACATATGATAGAAATTGTCATCTTGTTTTTCGAAGAAGAAGAAGAATATGAAAAATGAAACTTCAAACGGGAAACAAACACAACGATTGCAAACCAGTAACAAGGTCAGAGTTATGTAATTGGGATTAAAGCAGTTACATGCACAAGTGCTTCAAGAAAATTGTGCACTCAAACTGTAATCTGGGTTGCACTGCAAAGAAACCAAACAGTCCAATACTGTGAAAGTCTGAGGAAAGAGTGGGATGTAGTATGAATTGCCCAATAGCAACAAAAATAATATCAAGAAATATAATATTAAGGATGGGAGAAGTAATGGAGGAGAATCTTTGAGAAGAATTTTCAGAGGAGGTAGAACCCCAAATGACAGAAAACAGTAGCAGAATGAAAAAGCTTCTTTACCTAATTGAAGAGAGAGCTTAAAAGCTGAGAATAAACATGATCACTGCAAGGAAATTTGCAAGAGAACGAACAAGAAAGAAAAAAAAGATTCAATTTTTATAAGAATGATGAAAAATCTCAATACAGCAAATAATAACCCATAAAAAAAGTAAATGAGATGGAGGGGCAGTTTTAGAAACTTTAATTTTTATTCTGATATTCTAATTTAAAATTAGACATCTAAGAAGAACAATTTAATATAGAAGTATTGTTGAAAAAGAAATAAACTGTATAATACAAACACATTTTTATCTTCTCAGTTACATCACTGTTTAGCGTGATAACAAAATATAGAACCAGTAATGGACTCACACTGTGGCAAAAGAGAGAAACATCAGATAACAAGAGTGATGCTACAGAAGACTACCTTTTGAAGGCTGCATATAACATTTTCTAGCAATGTACAAACATAAAACTTGAAAAAATGTATCTCTAGTAATACCTCCTTTGTTGTTCTTCCAGACAACTGGGCAACAGAAATGTCATTTGATCCATGCTTCAGTTCTTGAGAGAACCAGAAACATAATGGGCTCCAAAACACCTTAAACCACTGGCATCATGAACACTTCCTGCCTAATTCTGTTGGACAACAGAGACAAAGTAAGCCCTGTAATTACATCCCAGCCTGATCTATGCTTGCAGTCATGTAATTAATACTTCCTCTGTAAAGCAATGGAATAATTTAAAGGGCAGGTATTTTTCAACCATGATCTGAAAAAAAAACTCTAAGAGAATACATGTGCATTTTAGCTATGTGCAGACACTTCTGGGATTCCATTTGCTAAAAGAAATTGTAACTAGATTCTCAGAGCTTTCATTGTACCAAGAGATGAAAATGATACTTCCTTCCTGCTAAGGGCTATAGTAGGGGGTAGAATAAAGGGTGACTGGAGCCTATATTTATTCCATGAGGTTTTATGAAAATGGTAAACATAATCTCAGTTCCTGGCTACCTGAGCCACCCTAGCATGGTGCCAACCACATTTGCAGAGGCTCAGCCAGGAAATCGGTGCAGAAATCTGGCTCCAGAGGCTAGACCTTAACATACACGATAGAAATAAAACACTGCACTCCAGCAAATCTATAGTAACTTCCCAAGTCCCTGCACAGTTTCTAGGGTCCATTTGTAGAGAGGCATTCACAATCATGAATGTAAATCCTATAGAACTCAGAGACACATAAAACTGGGTTGTAACACAACAGTAGGGGACAGAGTAAGAGAGAATGTAAGCTATCAATGTAGGTTTTACCAAGAAAGCCACATTTTCAACAACTGTTCAAATTTTAAATAATTTTACATTGTTTTCTTTTAAATAGATCACACATATGCCCAGAAAAATTCTATATTTTCAAAGTCCCTCTCCATCCCTAACCAAATCCAAAACAAATTTCATCTTTGTCATCTTGTCAACTGTCTTTAATATCTAGAAGCACAAAGAGTGGTGCTATTTAATATCTAGAAGCACAAAGAGTGGTGCTAGGGTACACACAGGGCCAATGAGATGGCCATTACCCCTTCCTGAAACCACTTACTCTTTACAATGCCAAACAACCTTATTTTCAACAACAATGAAGTCTTCCCTGATCGCTCTTCTACTGCTCTGTCACATCGCCCTGTTTATATCCTATGCAATACCTCACAATCGCTGAACGTTTTATAGATTTGTCCATATTTGAAATATGAAAGATGCAATAAAATTCTGAAAATGAGGAAACAAGGAAACAGCCCAGGGAATATCACAGTTATCTTGGTCTGCTTGGGCTTCCGTAACGAAATACCATAGACTGGGTGACTTAAATAACAGAAATTCCTTTTCTCACAGTTCTCGAGGCTGGGAAGTGCAAGTGCAGGGTGCAGGCCAATTCCATTTCTTGTGGGCATTCTCTACCTGGCTTGACACATTCTGACTGTATTCTCACTTTCTCTTCTTGTAAGATCACTCATTCCATGATGAGGGCCCTACCCTCATGAACTAATCTAACCCTGATTGCCTCCAAAGGCCCCATCTCCAAAAACCATCATATTGGGAGTTAGGGTTTCAACCTCCAACAAATTTTGGTGGAGACACAAGTATTCAGTTCATAAGTATGCCAGATTTGGGTCCCCTCAACAGAATAGAAAAAAACAGTAAAAAAAAATTTGCTTGATTATTTTACTGAATTACCTTATATCCATCATAGAAATAATCCGTTTTGTTCTGGCAGGAGAATATAGTTCTCAGTTATTAGTAACTAATATTCATTTTCAGAGCAACTTGACTTAGGCATCTCTACTCTGGTGGCTTGATGGGTTCCATTTTATATTCATAAACTCGTCTGGCTCATAAACTTTTGAAGGTCTTAATTTTAATATAAGAATTATGTCAAGAAAAATATTAAAAATTTTAAGGTAATATATGGCTCTGCATGAATATTTAAAGGTAATAAGCCAGATTTATACTCTGCGAAACACAAAATAAAAATCTTAACAAAAGAACAAAATGATTGATAGGACACCTCAAAGCAACCATCTTTTTGGCACAATGATTCTGAGCTCACATATAAGCAGTCCCCTCCCTGTTCTTCAGACAAGCCCACAGAAGAGGGAGTCCCTCTCCACTGGAGATCACTTCATTTTTTTACATTAGAAAAGAGCAATTGGGGATATTTAATATACTTTTGTCTGAGGAACTCTGAAATTTAATATATATTCCAATTTGCAAAAACTGGAAATACGAAATAGGCCAATGGCCCAAGTCCAAGCAGACTCAGTTTTTCAGAATCAAACACTAAAGCAAAGAAACAATAAGAAAATGCTCACAAAAATTACCTAGAGCAAGGGATGTCTGAATTGAACATTTTATTCAGTGAACTCATCATTTTTTACTTCCTTTAATTATTAGTCTTACCTCACAGAGTGAATTCACTTTGAAATGATTAAAAATGGTTTTTGGAAAACATGTTAGATTGACTGTGATCGTGCCCACACGCATACTGTAAAAACATATTCATTGTCATTAGCCTCATGTGGGCCATGTTAACAGATTAACAAACATATGAGTCGATAGCTACATCATTTACTTACTTGACATTTTCTGAGTGGATACAAGCTATGTACAAACACTGTACTACAAACTATATTCAAATACTATTTTGGAAACAAATAATTGCGTGTTCAAGTGGGAATGTTTGCCCAGAGATTATTTTGAGGACTCAGAAGTTCTTCAGTCTTCTCAAGTGTACAAGCAAATGTTCTCCAGTTACAGAAAAGAAGTGTGAAAGCTTCATCCACATCACAGCAGAAGACAGATGCATGCACTGCAGTTGCACAGAAAGAAGAAAGCTATTAACACAGCCTGCCCTGCGCAGTCTTCAGTAAACTCTGTGGCCAACCCTGCAGAGGCATATTTGGTTTGCAGGGCAGTCCCAGGGTGGTAGGGTTCTCTACCAATGCTTTTATAAATCATCTTGTTCCTCATCTGCCATTGAATAGGTTCTGCAACTCCCATAGGGCTGCTGCATGAAATATACTTATGCAATCTCATAACATTCAATATTTTTTCTTCTCCAAATTTCCATGGCATTGGTCTTGTGTTTACCTTTCTAGTTCTAGGTTAGATTTTTTTCTGTTTCCTCTATAGCATATTCTTGCAGTTCACTTTGTAAATACTGAGGTTCCCCTCTCAAAGAATCACATAATCTAAGCCCGGATCTCCAGCCTCTATCTCTCCTCTGAGTTCCAGGTCCAAATATCTAACTCCTTACTGGATAGCTCCTTTGAGATGTCCAAAGGGTACCAAAAATTCAACGTAAGAAAAACCAAAGTCAAAATCTGTACCTTCAGAAGCTGCTAGCTCCTCTGTTTTTACTGCTTTGTCAATAATGCCATCAACCACTCAGAAAAACACTAGCCTCAAATCTGAGAGAGTCTGGATTTCTTCCTTCATTCTTCTTCCAAAGAGAGGTCAGGTATTGTTGATTATAACTTCTCCTGCATCCTTCATAGGCCTTGGTTTAGACTCTCACTATTATTTTTCATTTATATATTGAAACAATATTTATGTGCTATCAATTACTTGTCAGATGTTTTGCAAATTGAAAAATCAAAAACTCAATAGTGTCTATACTGGGAGAAACAGACAAGCAAATGTGGAATCATATAATAACCTTACTTTTAAGTGGCATTTCTTTCTTAAACTCTCCCTAGCCTTCTGTTCTATCCTTGACATGGTCAGTTTTCTCATCAGGACCTTCTCCAGTCTACTCAAAATCTTCCAATCATTTCTAATAATCTATAAATCAGCAACAGAGTTCTTAAAGGGATTTAAGTAAATTTAAATGAAATGAATTTAAATTCTAGAAAATGAATTTGAATTTTTCTAAGAAAACTAAGGGACATGTGAATTGCAGTCCCTATGAGACTTAAGCTCTGAAAACAGAAGAGCTGGGATACCAAAGCTGTGTATGAACCAATATCAGAAAATGAAGAGAATGAGTGTGTCATCACCTGGAAACCATGAACAGAGATCAAAAGAAGAAAAGTGTAAGCAAGCAAAACAGCAAAGCAGCAGAACAGAGCTCTGGGGGCAATTAGAGACTTACAGCTGTAGCGTTTGATAAAGAAATAAGTCAAGGAAACTGGGAAATGATTATGAGGGTGATGTGCCCAATATACATGACCCTCAGCCTGCCTTCAAGAGGCAGAGCTCGGCCCTGAATCACACTCCTTAGGAAATACTCTGCACAGCCATTATCCTACAAAAAAGAAGTCTTGAACTGTAGAATTATAAAGAGGTTGCTGGCCTACCTGATAGGTTGTATTTCCCAGTTTTCTGGACGGTGGCTATAGCCAAGAGAATAGCGATCTCCAGGAAGGCAGACACAGATCCCTGGCATCCGAAGTATCCTTAAATCCTTACAGTATCTGTATCTTCTATATGTTATTCAGTATTATGGTGACATGTTATTTACCTCCTTTATTTAAAAAAAAAGTTGCAGACTTTTTTTGTCTGCATGTCAGAGACTATGTCTTCATATCAGCACAGAACTGAGAACACTACTTTTTATAGTGAAGGCCCTTAAAAAATGTATTAAAATGACAGGAAGTTTGGATTATAAGAGCTTATTTTACAGATAATAGTGAACTGGATTTATTTAGGGAAATGGACAAAATTCATTTGACAACTTGGTGATTCTATTAAGACACTCAAAATCATTGGGATTGCTTAGGTCTGCATGAGGTTAAGTAGGTGAACTTGTTTCATCCTAGATAAATTTGTTTCATCAACTGCCTTTCTAACTCATTAAAGAAAACCTAAGTCTCAAAGCCTGAAAGGCTTCTAAGTATCACTTAATAGATTCAACAGTTTTACTTCAACTGTTTGCTTTCTTTAAAAGTTAACCAAATTGATTTTAAATATTGTTATGAGGATCTTTGCATTTGGACATAGACCATATTTACAAGTTTGCCTTTCTTCAAACTGACATCTCTCTAAATGAAACCTACAGAATAAGATATAATTTGCATTTATCAGAAAGTTTGGTGGCAATGACATATACTTAGTTAAGAACAGATTTTAAAGGGGCATGTAATTGGAAAAATACTGGAGTATCTTGCAGAACAACCAGACTACAGGCAAAGCAGAGAACCAAGAATTCGAATAATTCAAAAGACATTGGGAGCATCCATCTCTCTTCTAAGTTGACTTTCTAGGTCAATTTAATCTCTCTCTCTCTCTCCCCACTGCCCACTGCCCTCTCACCCTCCCTATCATTCTTCTGCTCTCATTCTTTCTACTGTCCCTCTCCTACCCTCCCCCCGCACCAAAGAATCCACCTTTGCTCTTCTAGCCAATAAGGCATGACAACTGTTTATCTTTTTACACATTAAAATTTTAGCCACAGTAAGTGCACAGAGTAACAAGAAAATACTAGAGAAGGAATGCACTAGCAAACTATGACCATGTACCTATAACTAGACCAATCAATCTGAGGCCAAGAGAATGGGGTACTATAACTTTTCCAGTATGAAATTAATCAACTGTTGTATAGTAAAATGACATATCTAGGACTATGAAGTGTGGTAAGGCAGTTTCCAGCTGAAAAGACAGGGCTTCTGGGCACACAAATAGAAGTCCTATATTTTCAGGAAGAAAACATTTATCAGGTATTTACTCAATTAGTGTTTTTTTAAAAGCAGATTTTTTAAAAGAATTAAATGTGACACCCACATATTCAGATGTCATATACACTGGTACATAGTAACTTGAGCATAAATTTCAACAGTCTTTCACATGAATGAAGTCCAGGCTGCTAAGAGACCTTCTCTTCTGTTTTATTTCCATTGTTATTTATTTAATGTCCCCAGTACTGTACTAAAACATTAAACAGTGTTTAACTTCTTTGTGTGAAGTAATTTTTTTGTCTAAATGTTTTCAATAAGTAGTGGTTTTCCTTAAAGTAGATGGGATGGACACAATATTAAAATTTAAATTAATGTTTATGAATGAGAATGATTTTCTCCATTCACTGTCTAGAACAGTGCTTCGAAAAAGTGATAATATAGTAGCTATGCACTTAACAGTGGTAATGGCCTCATTTAAGAATAATTTTTAAAATACAGTCATGTTAAAATCCCATCCAAATTCTGTAGAATTTGTACTAGCCATTTCATAAGAATTTTAAATAAAAGTTTATACTGGAATAAGATTTTTTAACCCATACAAAGGAACATTACATTTCTCTATCATATTAACATGAGTTTTAGTATAATTATTATGATCTCCAAATAGTCAAAAATTAAATAAATCATCACAATAAATACAAAGACTACAAACAAATTAAATTTGGAGTTCAAGGTAATACAGTTGACCCTTGAACAACACGGGTTTGAACTGCATAGGTCCACTTATACGCTGATTTTTTTCAATAGCACATACTTTGGTACTACATGATCTAAGGTTGGGTGAATCCAAGAATGCAAAAGAATGCAAAACCTGGGATACGGAGGGCCAACGTAGTTACACTCTTATTTTCAGCTGCTCAGAGGTTCAGCTCCCCTAGTCCCTGTGTTGTTCAAGGGTCAACTGTATTATCTATTGTGTTCATAGGCTCATATTCAAAGACTATAGTGCTTTCAATCATTTTCCTTAACTACCCTGAATAAGGGAGAAGAGGCTATTTGGTTCCACTCCATGGGCCCCTATGTGGACGTCCACTCTACCCCAGATTCCAACCCAAGCTGGTCTACCTAAGAAAAAAGGGGACTCCGAATGGGGCAGAAATTTCCTGGCTAAGTCTGTCTTTGACTCTCTTTTAGACAGAGTCCAGTTCCAGGGCTATTGACTGATGATACCTGACAGAATACACCAAGACCTCCTTGCAAGCTGTGCACCACGCCCTCTGCAGGCTGTGGGCCGCCTTTGCTTAACAGACTTGTACCTCTCAATCTTGTTTCTCAAACTTTATAAGGAATAGGAGGTAGGAGGAAATGGAAAAAAATGTGCAAAAGAAAACCTCATCTCCACCATCAAAACTATGTCAGAGGATTTTGTTGAAATACTTGAGATAGAGGCAGAAAAGAAAGATAGCTTGATGATAGATAGATAATTGAAAGCAAAAAAAAACTAGCAGGGGCAGACAAAACAGGGAAGAAAAGGAGTGTAAACGATGAAGCTCTTTCATCAAGGGGAATGTGCAAATAAAGGAGGAGGCCGAATGTAGATTAAGGCAAAGTGATATTTACTCGCAAGCCTGTGCATGGCATACCCATCCAGGTCATACATGCCGTGAGGAAAGAACACGAGTAAGTGGTATGTAAGTTAGCTAGTTATTGGTTAAGCATAAGAGTATTGGCTTTTTAAAATAAATCATATCGTCTATCTGTTGTGGGGTGTTTTTGACATTTCTCTATTTTTAAAAAATTTGCTTTCAGTTTAATTTTTAGTATCTAATGAGCCCTCTTTAGCTAGATCAACTCTTAAAGTTTAATCCATTATCTTGTCAGTTATAGTCTCTATCATTGTAATGCACACAGAACTATGGAATAAAAAGAAAGACTAAAAGGAATTAAGTTTAAAATGTGAACAGGAATTATCATTTTCTTTTTCAAGTAAAATCTTGATGAGTAACTTTCTGTCAAAACAATGCATTGAAACATGAGGAAAACTGTCAAATTAAAAGCAAATTAGTATAATAAATGGAGAGGAATAGACTATGGCATGAATAATTCTGGGGAGAATAAAAAGCAATGAGCCTAAGTTTCAATACAGCATCCACTTAATTTTAACAGCAGAAAGAAAAACAGATCAGGAAATGTATATGAGCATAAGGAAATTCCTTTTAAAGCTTCCATAAGAGCTCTCCTGAAAAATGGTTTTAAATTCATATATACAATTTTTTAAAAAGGGTATTGACCAAAATCCTCATCCACAAAGACAAGTTATTTTTACTAGTCAATTAAATCTTGCCTTTATCACAAAAGACTATTTTCTAAATCCTTCTACTTGTGTTAATCAATTCACCATACATAATTGCAGATTTGAACCTAAGAGAGTATATTTTATTGGCAAATGTATCTTAAGGGTGAGGTAAAGTGTCCATTAGTTTTCAATTTTAAAATATTTCTCCCTTTTGATATTCATTTTGCCCCCTTTGATTAAAAAAAGTGGAATAATAATGGAATAGAAAGGAATAGGATAGTTTGTTTTTTATTGTTCTATAACTTAATATATGTTCTTGAGATTTATAAATTGTTATTGTTAAAAAGTAACAGAAATAATTTAATTTGATGATGGCTCTCCGCTTACTAGGTCCCTTGGTGTTCCTGACAATAAACATCCAGTGAAAAAACAGTTGGTGGTGAGTTTTAAAGGCAAGTTTGGACAATTATCTAAATCAGCCTAACAAAAGTATTGATTTCATTCAAAGTGTCAGCTTGAGCAATGTCAAATCCCTCCAGATGATAGAAAATATACTTAAATGAATAAACATATAGCCATATACAAAAATAAAATGAGAAATCTCCATAGATCAGAAACCCCATAGAATTCCTAAGTGATGACACAATGATAAGAATAAAAGAGGGGGAAATGTAACACAGGAAATACAAGGTAGAACACTAGTCTGTGTTCTAGACTAGGTGCTCCAGGCCTGAGAGCAGGGGAGAATGAGCATGGGAGGACGTGCTAGGGACAACAGAAAGGTTCACCTTTGTGCAGCTGCCCTGTCTCCAGGGAGCAAGGGATCAACCTCAAAGACAGAAGACAAGTGTGGGAGCGGGGCTTGTGTTAGAGAGGCAACAGCCCTAGGTGGTCAATGCTTAAGGGTAACAGAACAAGAAGACCAGACCCTAAGGAAATGTATGTGTCTCTTTAAATTTAATTGAAAACACAAAAGAATACAAGTCTTAGCAGAAACTCACGACACTTCCACCAAGCACTTTGCACAAATGGATGCAGACGGAAAAAAAACACACAAGAATCACATAACCAAAGAATTAAATATAAGCCACACAGTGAAAGAGACACAAAACTCAACCAAGAGAATAATTTACACCTGAGGAAACAGAGTTGCTAAAACAATCAGAACAAGACTTTAAAATCATTATCTTCCAAGAAAGATAAATTATTTTACTTATAAAATGAGAATAAGCTGTTATAAAAATAAAACAAGAAAGGAATCAATCAACCTCCCTTTCCAGAGGGAACCAATTCAAGAGCTGACTCCAAATCAACTACTGATGCATTCCTTAAAAGTTACCCATTATTTCTACTGCAGAAAGTTTCCCAAGTTTTCATGAGGTCTTCCACATTGTTTTGTTTTCATTCAGCAGCCTTCCTCCCCCCACCCCACCCCGCCAAAAACGGAGGAGAACCAAAAAAGCAGACCACAGACTTTCCCACCATCCTCCCCGATACTATCATAGTCTTATATCCCTGGGGTGGTACCCACTTCTTTATTACCAGAGGACAAATGCTTAAAAATTCATCTTTATGCTTGATCAGATGAGTCACTTATTTGTGAAAGTCAAAAGCATATACGTATAATACTATGTCTTGATTGCCCATCCTAGGCTGAATTTTATTTCATTTTTATAGATGAGAGACTCACAAAATCCCTTTCAATAATTATTTCCTGAGAAAACCAGCCTTGCATATCCATGATTTAAATGCTTCATCAAATCATTTCCTCTAACTAATATGAAGAACTGCTGAAGGCAATGCAATTCAGCTCAGCAATTCTACCTTTCAGAGGAGTCAACATTCTGAATGCATTTGTCACATTAAGAAAAGAAATAGAGACCCTCCATCAGACTTTCTGGTCCTGTTTTAATCAGAACACATTCAGGAAACAGTCTGAAAAGCCAGAACTTTGAATGCCCCTGTTCAAGAAGGGTTTTTTCTTAACTGATTTGCAGCCCACAGAGGAAGAACAAATACTGGCGATGCTTTCTATTTAATTTGGTATAAGTTCATAAAACAAATTGCCCAGATAATTGGACATGTCTTCAATTCTGCACTACATTTTCCATAGATGTAAACCAGATTTATAACTTAGAAGTGCAGCAATAAATGAGCATAGCTTGTAATAGACTCGTGCCAAGTCTTATATCAAAGTGAAATAAAAAATGAGACTGACCACTTTGAGTAATCAAATCTGTCAGCTCAGTTAACTCCTTCTAAAGTATGGATGGGAACACTAAGATCTGCAAAAAAAAAAAAAAAAAAAAAAGTTTAATGATTTCTACTAGTACAAATATACACAAGCAAGAAATAGCTGTTTAAGTAGATTCCCTGAAAATAAACTTACCATCCTAAATCCTGTAAATGATTTTTTTCTGTTATTCCTTTTCTTCCCCCCATTGGAGAATTTAAAACCCACTCACACATGGAAGCTACTATCCTGAAGCTAAGTTCCCATTTTCCTCTGAGGAGTTTTTCCACTCCCGCTTAAATCAGACTTGGCAATTATGCTTTTCTAGACTGAACCGTCTGGTCACCATTTGTCTAGTCTCTCGTCCAAAACAAACAAACAAACAAACAAAAGAGATCAACAATATTATGTTGGAAAATACAAGGTGGTTTTTAGGCCCATCTGTTGGTCCTGTAATAACTAAATAAATCTAGTTATTAAAAGGCAAAGCTCAAACCTAAAGGTGTCCTCTAATTGAATTCTTCCTCTTCCTGGTCAAGAAAAGGGAAGGACATTAATGGTAATAAAACAGGGAAAGCAGAATTCCCATCTGCAAAGACTTTCCTAAGTCTATATACTTCTTTGGGCTATTTGCCAAAGGCAATGTTCCAGAGAAAGTAAGTTTAAATAATACCCTAGTCCAGGAATGGGAAAGGATACGTTGGCAGATCAGTTGGTATTAGTAATACATTTCCAGGATTTAAAAAAAGAAAGGCGTACTTATTTTGCAAGAAATAACTATTTTTTCCCCAAAATCCCTGTTTGTATTTGTATTTAAGTAAATTGCTTTACTCTCCATTTTTGAAGTATCCAATTTACTCCAAACAAATTTTATTACCTTCCCTCTGCTTCTCTTCCTCTCCTTATCGAGTAATAGAAACATCATTCACCACTTAGCCAAACTGGAAACCAGGTCATCACTCTTCCATCTGAATCTAACTAATGATAAAGACTTGACAGCTCCAGCTATTAAATATCTCCCTATTCTTTCCTCTCTTATTACATTTGCTACTCACTTTTCTCTCTGCCTAAATTCTCAGTCCTTTCCAGTTCACCCTTTGAGGTGCTACCAGGGATCTTTCCAAAAGCAAGTCCAATCACATTGGTCTCCCTCATAAAATCTTTAAGTGACTTCCAATCCCTATACTAAAATACAAATCCCTTAGCTTAGCATACATAAGACCCTTCAAACACCTTTCTTTTATCTCATCTCCTACCACTCCTGAAAGTCTGTGATGCTTATGCTGTAGTTTCCAGAACAATCCATGCCCTTTCATGATCTGTGCTGTTGCACATTTTCTTCTAACTGAAATAATTCCTCCACTGATTTATTGCTGAGGACTTAGCCATATTCTTAGATTGAAAGCAAGCATGACTTCAGAAACCTTCCTTTACGCTCCCCACCGCAGCACTCAACATCCCATCCCTGTGAAAAGTGATCACATATCAGTGCCCTTGTTATATGTTCTTGTATCTCCAACTGTCTGAGCTCCTGAAGAATCAGGACCATGTATTTTTCCCCTTCAATATCTTGACCCCCAACTGAAAATAAACACTAATTGTCCCGAAGGTGAATAAATAAAGCAATGAATGAATGACAGGTATATAACTGACCTAGGTAGTGAAATCTCTTTTCCAACTGAGGTCAACACTATGCAATCTTCACCTTCTTAGGTTAAATGGAACTGAATAATTGGGCCAATTTTGACAAATTACTACAGCGCATCTCTTGAAGTTGAGTTCATGAGTCCACACAATGAAATAGTCCCACTGATTTTGTAATTAGCATAGTTTATTTTTCCTCAGAATTGATTCTGCATTGCACTGTTTCCTTAGATTATTTTGTGTAATGCTTTTATATTCTATTTTTCATTTGTTTACTTTGCTTTCTCTCTTGGCTTTAAAATGCGAGATTGGATGTAATTGTCAATATATCTTTCAACTTATTTATAATTTATCTAATGCAATTACATGCTATTAAGCAGTTAATAAATATCTTTCTATGCTAATCTGAGAGTGCATATTTGGAAATAGAATCAAAGGAAAAGAAACATAAATATTCTCTTTCTATTCTGATTTACTTAATTTCAGAACATCTCACTAACTGCCTTCTCGTTCCACCAATCTTTTTGCTGTGTTTTCATTTTTCTATGCAATAGGGACAATATATTTCTTCTATATGGAGGGCCAAGTGGCATAAAAATACATAAACTTCCTGGGGAAAAAAGAATTCATGTAAAATTTTAAAGGAAATTAATGTAATCTGAAGTGCTCATTAGGAGGAAGACTCTTCAGAAAAGTGGTACTTTTTTTTTTTTCTAACCTCATATTTTGTTTGTTTGTTTTATAATGACTGACTGAAGCCTTATTTGGGCACATATCCCATTAACTTGAATACGGGTGGTTAGCCCTCAGGTAAACTTTGTTACTTCTTCAATTTCTTTTGCCATACAGAGGTTTCCTATAAAACCCACTCAATATATAGACAATTTAAACTCATACAGGAAGTACTCAAACCTCCGAATTGCATCTTACAAGAATGGAGGCAGTTCTTCGATCCCAATTTACATGTCATTTATTCTCTTCTACTAGCATATTGGCTGAAGCCATACTGACATCACTAGATACAGATATTTTCATCTTCTTTGCCTTGGTTTCAACACTTACTATTACGTCTACTTCTTTGACACAACAGTTGTTTATTCTTTGAAATTATTAAATATTTAACCAAGTTCTTGAAAATTAGGGGCAGTCATATTTTTCCAAAGATTTTTACTTTAATTTACTTTTATTATTTTTTAATATATGTTTAGTGTGTCTGCTCTAGAATGAGCAACTCCAACTAATTCTCCTCAGAGCTAGCACACTGTTTCTAATCTGAATTCACATTAGAACTCTGAATCTACTCTTATTTGTGGCAAGCTTGATTTTTTCACTCCCTCACCTCACATATGAAGGTCGTTACAAAGTTGATGAGGATAATCAAGTCATACTGGAAAGAATGTTTTGGACCGTGAATATGCAGCTGCACTGAGGAGATACTCTGGCACTTCCAGCATTATAAAAGTTAGAATGATTAATAAGAAGAAGTATGGAATCGATCTACTGAGAATACTGTAATCCCTTCATGGTTATTAAGAGATGTGTGAAGCACATAAAAATAGATATAGATTATTTATTACTAAAGGGATTCATGATTCAATTTTATCACCTTTCGAACTTATGTTCCTTTTTTTGCACTTTACAAAACATTTAGAAGTTGTGGCTTCCATGCTTAGATCAGTGTTTTTAACTAATGCTATATCTTAAGAGGTTGTCTAAAAAAACTACATATTCCAAGTTGTCTGAATTATACAACAAAACCAACACATGCTTACCTGTGTTTCCTCATGACACCCTACTAACGTAACCGTGGATTCTTAAGGCAGTAAGTGACAAATACAAATGTCATGCAAGAAAAGACAACAGCTGCACATTTTTGGAAGCTCGAAAGCAGACAGACAAATAATAACTGCCTTAGCCTGGAGAAAGATGAATTAATTCCAAGACATTCATAGAGAAAGTCCAGAAGCAAAATGATGTGTACTGCAAAACTCATAAATCCTCCAGAACTGACAGTCCCAGCTATACCCAAACCTGAAGATAAAGGTGGATTAAATCCAGGAGGATGTTTGTTGAATGCAATAGAGAAACAGTTCCCTAACTACATTACAGGCGGCTAGGCCCCTTTCTCTTCTTCTGTAGAAGGATGGGGCTTAACTTTCTACAGAAGAGGAGTCAGAGGGATGCTGGAGTAGACAACACGGGCCCAGCTAGGACACTTCAATTGTAATGGCTCATGTACACCCTGGACACGAGATCTCCCTGATCTCTCCCCTTACCTGACTCTAAGAATGCTAGCAGCCAGTATTAGACCCTCCTGATAGGAGGGTGGATAATTCTTCTCCAGGGAATCTAACCAGACCAAGAGAAAAGACCTGAAAATCACTAGTAGTCAGGAGCTCACTGACCAAACAGCAGGGCCAGATCACCCACCAAGAAGGCACACCAGTTGACAAGCCCATAAGTTTCTAATCAGGTATTTGGTGACTCATTTCTAAATATTTATGGGCAGCCAAGTATCCCCCGATATTTGAAGAAAGCCTCTAACATGAAAGACAGAGACCAAACAAACTGAAGTAACAAATTTGGAGAAAACAGAGTGATGGAAGCAGAACAAAACTCTGTGTCTGTGTGTCCACATTTAACATCTAGCCTCTCAGAGACAGGAAATCTTACTTCCATGAACAAAACACCATGATGCTAAAAAAGAAAAATAAACATCCATACAAAGAAAGGAAGACCTGTAGAAATTAGAACTGTGATAGCAGAAATGAAGAAAAACTCAGCTAGAGAATGTTGAATTTAACTTAAGGAAATCTCTAAGAAATTAGAATAAAAAGACTACATGTAGAAAATTAAACAGAAAGGAAAAAAAAGTAGAGCGCCCGCCTCAAAGGTTCATTATATGAATAACAGGAAAATGAGAAAGAGAACAGAAGAAACTATGGTAAGGAGATTATCAAGGAACTAATTCAACATAATGTTTCAAAACTGAAATTCAGAGTGAATGGTCTATGGAATGCCTAACACAAGTGGGGGGGGAAAAACCCACATCAATGCATATCACTTTAAAAAGCAGAACATGGGGGGCTTCCCTGGTGGCACAGTGGTTGAGTGTCCGCCTGCCGATGCAAGGGACATGGGTTCGTGCCCCGGTCTGGGAAGATCCCACATGCCGCGGAGCGGCTGGGCCCGTGAGCCATGGCCGCTGAGCCTGCGCGTCCAGAGCCTGTGCTCCGCAACGGGAGAGGCCACAACAGTGAGAGGCCCGCGTACCGCAAAAAAAAAGTAGAACATGGGAGTAAAACTTCCAGAGAGAAAAAAATCAGAATGGCATCAAACTTGTCAGCAGCAACACAAGACAAACAAACACACAAATAAATAAAACAATAACTTCAAACTTATGAATGAATATTAATGCTATCCTATACTTTTACAGTGGCCAAACTGGGAAAAAAACCGTGAGAGTGGAATAAAGATATTTCATATTTACAAGGTATCTCAAACTTGATCTCCCATGAGCTCTTCCTCAGGAAATTAGTAGAAAACATGTCACCAAAATGAGGGTGTAAACCAAGAAAAAGGAAGACATAAACCTACACACAGGGGATCCAATGGAGGTGAAATACTATGAGAATTTCTAGGATGATGGTAAAGGGAGATCCCAAAACAATAGCTATGCAAAACACCAGGACAGCAGTAAGCCCAAAGGAGACCAAGAGGAGAAAGCTCTCCTGGAAAGATATCTCCAAGAAGATAAAATGAATAGAAACACTTAAATGTTTAAAATATTAAGACATTTCCACTTTGGCAGAGTTTGGGGATGAATCGGTAATAGGTATGTAGCAAATAAAGCAACTGAAACAAACACACACACACACACACACACACACACACACACACAATTTTTAACTCAAAGGCAAAACCAAAAAAAAAAAAGTATCCAAGGAGGAAAATATAAACATAATAACTTATAAGGGTTACCTGTGAAAAATATTTATACTCACAATAATGTAAGAACTGATTATTGATCAGATAAACAAGATTAAACATATTGGAAAATGGAGGAAGAAAGTGAAGGAGATTGAGAATATAAAAGAATTAAATATTCATCTTTCACTGTAGTATGTGAAATACATAATGTCTAAGCTGGAAAAACATAACTATATTATTGAAGTAGTTTAAGATATTTTTTTAGAAATATACAGGTAAATACCAAAGAAATAGATAAAAGATTTGAAATTGATTGGGAGAGGTAGAAAAAAGGAGAGGATAATAGATATTGTTTTCATTAAAAACAAACAAACAAAAAACTGTAGAAATACTGGAATGTAAGTTTTTATAAAAAGTATGCCTTCAACTTATTTTATTTTCTCACTTATTACTGTATTTATTTATAAAGTAATTTTAGGAGATTTTATTGGTCTTTAAGCATTGAGTTTTTTTAAGAAATGGAGTGCCATATTAGAACAAGCTTGGAACAAGTTCTGAGCTTAGAGAAAGAAACTCCAACGTAAAATTAACCAGCTCTGTGGCTGTTGAGTGAGGAGGTAGCTGAAGTAATGGGCAACGGTAGTAACTGAAACCAGAATCCATACTAATGTTTTTTTCAGAGGGAGTTTTTCTAGTGCCAGTAAAAACTGGGGGGCAAATCACAGATACAAGTATTGAAAACAGAAAATTGTGAGGTTTGGAGCAAATAGATAAAGTCAGCAATAATCAATAAAGTCACATCATGTGTGCTGAGCATTCTTGCACATACTTAGGAAATGTTCTCAGAAACTGCTACCTGAGAGAGATTCAGTTTGCACTGATCGTCTAACCTGTCTTAAGTATTATAGGATGTTGCCCTTTTTTCCTCCTCAAAGCTAATTTTACCCCTGATATGAACTTGGTCCTACAGTTATATCCTCTTTCTGTATAATTGCTCTCTCCCTCTTTTGCCTCTCAATTTATAGGCTTTAAACATGCTCAGAATGGCTCTCCCATTTTATAGATTAAGTAATCCAAAAAGTCAGACCCTCCCTTATCAGTTCCAGTAATTCTTTCTGCACATGTTATACTAGCTCTCCCCTTGACAACCAAGTCTTTGAAAGAATGATCTGAAATTGCTGTCTCCTCTCTCTCATATTTATTCTTCAAATGACTTAAAACAATGTTCTATCCTCCCCACAGCCCAGGAAAGGTTACAGTAGATGTCACTACTTTCTACTGGGTTGTTTCAGTCCTTGTTCCATTTGACCTATTTTACTCCTTGTCACTGCTAATCTGTATGCTACTATCTCCTGGTTCTCTACCCCACTTCTCTAAATATCCCTCAGTCTCTTCTGCTCACCCACTTCTTAACGCTTGGAAGCCCTACAGCTTAGTCTTTGGTCATCTCCTCTTCTCTCTAGACATTCCCTGACATTCTCATCCATAACTTTAGCTAAAATAGGTGCCCAAACACCTACCATACCTCCTTGATTGGAGCTCTTGGAATGACAGGAATTGTACACAGAATTTTCCCCAAATCTCTTTGTCCTTCTGGGTTCCCTTTTTTTTCTTGAAAACCACCAGGATTCACGTGGAAATAGAGGACCAAACCTGGGAATAATCTTAGTCTCCTGCTTCAACCTTAGCCCCACGTCAGTCACTTATAATTATATATTGCTAATCCTTATCCTTTTACTTCTCTGAACCCTTCTTCCATTCGTTGCTGTCTTTTTGCAAAGCCTCATCTCACCAGCGCTTTCATGGACAGTGGCAATACCCCCCTCCCAGTATCACTCCTCAGGTCACCCCCATGTTTAATTCCTCCCCTACACTGCTATCAGGGTTATCTAACTTAAAATACCAATCTTGTTATTTTAGTCAATGGCTTGAAACCTTTCAGTAGCTTCCCATTACTTGTAGAACAAAGTCCAAACCCATTAGCACATGGCCTTCCATAATCTGGACACTAGCTGCTTATCCCATCTTCTCTCTTGTTGCGCCACCCTTGCAGTCTACGCTTTAACCCTAATACATTTCATCCAGCTTCTGGATTACACATCCGTACTTCCATTCAGATTGTGTCATGTCTGAAATTGCATTCCCTTTTCCTTCCCTATCTCCACACCCTACTGAAAACATCTGCAATTAAGATGCTTCTTCAAAATCAGCTTTTCTAGGAAGCCTTCTTATTCTCTCCAACTAAAGTTAATCACTTCTTCATCACACCTCTGCTTATCTCTCTGCATAACTATATTTTTAGCAAAAAAAAAATAAGTTTGCATTTCTGCGTTGGACTGTGAGCTCCTTTCAGACAGAACCTATGTCTTATTTGTTTATAACACGAGTGTTTAAAAAGTTCCTAGAGGATAGTAGGTGCTGACCGTAGAAACTCATAAAGTTGTAAAGTATCCTCTACATAACCAAAAATGTACTGGGAAAAGCTGCTCCAGACAGTTCTCTGCATGGAAGTTACTATGCTTTGAGTTATGTGACACTGAAACCTCTACCACAGTTGAAAGGACCAACGATAAGCCATCTCTAGATTAGACATAAATGAACCTGTCTCCCAACATGACAGTCTGGAGAACACCAAGTAGGAAAATTGCTTTATATTGGATACGAAATATATAATCTGATTATCTTTGGATGTTAAATATAAAACAAACGCAGCAGAAGCAGACACAGTTAAGTAGTTAACAGTGGAATCAGTAGAGAGCAGTGAATCACAGGTGCCATGGAGTGGCTAGAAGAGGAAAGACCTTCTAAGGAATGACAAGATAATGGGATGCTCTTGGATGACAGGTAATGTTGTTGGTCCTGAAAGGGCTGCTATGCACTATATACTGATCAGGGTCAATGATGTTCAGATTCTTCATGGAGCCTGGCTGTGCTGCAGTTGAGTTGGCACAGGATAGCATATTTTGAATATATTCCATGATCACAGATGGCTATAGAAATTTCACAGGCTGGACTTATGTAATATATTACAAAATTCAAACCTTATAGCATTTAAACTACTTTATTATCAGAGTTCCATAATTTGTACCTTAGAGGTACAACATTTATTTGATGGGGAAAAAAAGACATCAGATGCCTAACTCACATATTTCTGTAGTAGCTCTACCTTCTATAAGGTCATCTAAATCAGGCCAACATTTACTGCTCACCTTCAAACTGATTTTAAATTTCAGTCTTGAACTTGGGACTTTAATTCTCCAATTTCTAGTTAATATTCCCTTTCATACACACATTCAGGGCTTCTCGTTTTTCTACCTCCCTAAATATGTAGTCAAAGTTAGAGATGATGATAAATCCAACAAACTTAAACAAACACTAGAGAGAGACAATGTGAAGAATGGATAACACCTACAAAAACTCTGGAGAGTTGATTGGGGTCTAGATGCAGGTGATACATGATGAAGGAAGAACTGATGGAATACATTAGATCAAAGAGAGAGTCTTTGCTTAGAATATTCAGTGTGTATAGAAATAGCCCCCTATAATGGGGAAACTGGGCATTGAGTGAAACAGCCACTTTCATAATGTTGAGCCTGAGTTAATATAAAGAACCCTAGAATCATGTTATAGTAAATGTACAGGGGACCTTTGAAATCATCTAGTTAACACTCCCTTGTTTTACAAATTTTAAAACCAAGGCTTAAAGGCTTTGATTTACAAAATGTCAAATAGGAAGCTAAGAGAAATAAATTGTGATGGACACTAGAAATAAATGGAACAAATGTGTGAATTATCTGCACACAGAGAGGTGCTGAGTTCCTGAGTGAATACTGGATAGCTGGCACATCAAGAGGTAATAAAGAAGTAAGGAAGATTCATAAAAATAGCCCATGAAAACTCCCACAGGGAGGGGAAGGCACCTTATGTGTCTCCCCCAAAGTAGACATAGAAAAAATCACCCGAAAAGCCAAAAAGTTGAAGGCATGGTCCTAGAAGCTAACATCAGGAGAAGAAATGTGGAGAACTGAACAAAGAAAACAGGCTGTGCCATCTGGTATAGGAACCACTAGACACATGTAGTTATTGAGTACTTGAAAGGTGACTAGTCTAAATTGGGATATACTTTATGTAAAATCTGTACATAATGGTTTTGAAGACTCTGTTCCAAAAAAATAAAATATCTCATTAATAATATATATTTATTACATTCTGAAATGCTATTATTTGGATATATTGGGTTAAATAAAATATATTATTAAAACTAACTTGCCAGATTCTCATTTTTAATGCACCTACTAGAAAAGTTAAAATTACATTGATAAATTAGGAGTATGGAAAAAATAATAAAATTACACAGGTGTTCTCATATTTGTGGTTCACATTATACTTTTTGTTGATTCAATCAATCATGTTATTTTATTTTACTGAATGACGGATTCTTTAAATTCTATAGTGCTTTACAATTTTCAAAAGTTTCACACATGATTTCATATAATTCTGTAATAACCCTTTTTTTCTCCTCTACCCTATCTTGCTCCTCCCCTCTTCCCTCTCCCCACTGGTAACCACTAGCTTGTTCTCTATATCTCACATTATGTTTTTATATATTTTATGTATATTTTATATATATTATATTTTATATACATTATATTTTATATATTATATTTTTATATATTAGATATGTATTTTTTTATTTGGAGTATAAGCTTTATAATGTTGTGTTAGTTTCTGCTGTACAACAAAGTGAATCAGCTATATGTATACATAAATCCCCTCCCTCTTGGACCTCCCTCCCACCCCCCCATCCCACCCATCTGGGTCATCACAGAACACTGAGTTGAGCTCCCTGTGCTATACAGCAGGTTCCAACTAGCTATCGATTTTACACATGGTAGTGTATATATGTCAATCCTAACCTCCCAATTCATCCCACCCTTCCCTCTCCCTGCTCCGTGTCCACCCATCAGTTCTCTGTCGGCATCTCTATTCCTGTCCTATAAACTAGGCTCATCTGTACCATTTTTCTAGATTCCTCATATATGCGTTAATATACGATATTTGTTTTCTCTTTCCGACTTCATTCTGTATGAGTTTCTAGGTCCATCCACATCTCTACAAATGACCCAATTTTGTTCCTTTTTATGGCTGAGTAATATTCCATTGTATATATGTACCACATCTTCTTTATCCATTCATCTGTTGATGGACATTTAGGTTGTTTCCATAATCTGGCTATTGTAAATAGTGCTGCAGTGAACGTTGGGGTGCATGTGTCTTTTTGAATTGTGGTTTTCTCTGGGTATATGCCCAGTAGTGGATTGCTGGGTCACATGGTCCTGGTACAGAGGATATGCGGGAAAAGGTAGACAACAAATATGAATTGAATAGCCTGTGTGGGCTGGGCATTTTTTATGTATGTTGTTTTATCTTAGATTCACAACAGTTAAAGATAATTTCAATAGCTATTATTCTTTTGTCTGCTTGTCCAAGGAACCTCCATGTTTTCTTTCTCTTAAACAAAATTCTAAAGGCCAGGATAAAATAAGTTAAATAGAAATTTTTTTTCCAGTATTATAACTCTAATTCTGAGAATTTATAGTCTAAGACAGGGAAACAATATTTAAGACCTTTTAAGTGATAAATATTGTGCTATCAGTTGCTCTGGTATAGAAAATATGTCCAAGAAAAACCTATCTTAAAAGTTGAATTATTTAAGTCGTAAAGGAGAACACTGGTATTGTTACCCTGCTCTGCTAATTTACACTGAAATACCATGTGGACAGACTGTGTCCCGCCCTTCCTAGAGAGTTTTCATTGGTATGCCCTCTGCCTTTCACTAATGTATCTTATTTCTTCCATTATCTATAAAAGAAGCAAGTGTTCTTTCACCTTGAAAACTGAAATACCTCTTCCCAATATAATCAGATGCTTTCCAACCCCTTTTAAAGGAAAGGAAATTGCTTCTCTGGCTGCCAGCCATCATGAAGCTGAGAACATGTCTGTTGGTAAAGGTAAGGCACCCTAATGAATGACTTTCTTTTCAAAGAAGCAGAGACAATCCCTGCAGTAATTCAGTACAAGCTGCAGTTATTTAGATGCTAATGGAAGAAATAAAAATAGATAAATAAAGACACAACTTCCCATGTGTCAGAAGTGACAGCAAGATAGGTCATTTCCAACCAAGCAAAATGTGGAATTTAGTTACTTAAAGAAACATGACCAAAACTCTATTTTGATACTTTGAATTCTTTTCTTTTATATGTGATTACCTCATCCACTAGAAGGAAGAAGAAAGGAAGGAGGGTAAGAAGGAAGGGAGGGAGGGAGGGAGGAATCAAAACAGTAAAACCTTTAACAATGCAAACGTCTGCTTTGAAATACTATATTTTACTCAGAGGTTAGCTTTTATTTTGTCTTTATGATAAGACCATGGCTTTTGCATAATATTGATATATTGGTGTCACATTTTGCTGTAACTGTCATTTAATAGTTGTTTCCTCAATTTGTGGTATTTTTCTTAGTTACAGAAAATATGGAGTTGTGTGGGAGACACGTTGTTCCTCCTATACTATTCAGTTTTGCTTTATTTGACATTATTTATTTTACTCTAAAATAGAAGGCCAAAATACACAACTCAGAACAAATAAATTAAACTGCCTTAAAATTCGGCATGGTTAAATTTACATTCTCTTCTTCTCTCCATTGCTTTCTACCTACATATTTTTATTCTCTATTTTATTAGTGGTTCTAGCTGGAGCTGGTCACAGGATTGCGGTTTCACAAAATTTCAGGGTGGTGGTACTCAGAGACCTTGATTAATAGCACCAAGGCCTCATGCAATCCACTGACTTATACAAGGTCATGCATTAAAGTATCAAATTATAACAAAGCTGCTTTTCCAAAACACACTAACATTCAATGAAATTTATCAACTTAATCCTGAGAAATTTTCTCCAGACATCTGAAGTGGAATTAACACTCAGTTACAGCTATTGTGCAATCAGTACATTGCTTTGTGGATGGAGAGACATCAAAAAAATGCACTGGACTTGGTTCCTGTCCTGAAAAAGTGTAATGACAAGAGGAAGAAAAGACAGTTCCAGTAATCTTTTGCTGCATAACAATCCACTCCAAAACTTAGTGGCTGAAATCAGCAACCATTTTATTGCTCACCATTCTGTGGGTCAGGAACTTGAGCAAGAGTCACAGGAGACAGCTTGGTTCTTACTCCATACAGTGCTGGCTGGGGTGGCTTGACTGGGGCTGGAGGATCCAAGACGGCACACACATATTTGGGGCTCTCATGCTGAAAGCAGTCCTCCACATAACCTTTATCTACACTTGGTTATCTTGGTCTGCTCTTATTAGTTGGTAGTCTAGGTTGAACATCTTTCCAAGGGTCAAAATGGAAACCTCAAGACCTCTTAAACCTTAGAGCTGGAAGTCACATAATGTCATATCTGTTGCACGCCGTTGATCACAGCAGATCTCAGGACCAGCACAGACCAAGGGGAGGGGAAAGAGACTTCATCTCTTAATAATGAGAGTGATAAAGTCATATCACTATGGGGCTGGTGCGATGGCAGAAACTGTAGCTATCTTTGAAAACAATATGCCAAGTACTTGTGAAACAAATGAGAATAAAAAACAAAGGAATGGCTACAAAAGGTTCACATTTATATAGATAATTGTGGCACAGAAGAATTTTGTTTGTTTGTTTGTTTGTTTGGCTGCATGGGGTCTTTGTTGTGGTGCGCGGGCTTCTCATTGCGGTGGCGTCTCTTGTTGTGGAGCACGGGCTCTAGGCGCAAGGGCTTCAGTAGTTGTAGCATGCGAGCTCAGTAGTTGTGGCTCACGGGCTTAGTTGCTCCACGGCATGTGGAATCTTCCCAGACCAGGGCTCAAACCTGTGTACCCTACAATGGCAGGCGGATTCTTAACTACTGCGCCACCAGGGAAGCCCTATGGCATAGAAGAATTTTAAGAAGCTGCTGCAGTAATTAGAATGATCTGAGATGAGCTACCTAATTTTTTTTTTAAAGAGAATATTATCCATTTCCTTACAGACTTAAAATCATCAGGATATGTTACTGTTGATAAAAAAGTCCCCAGGGCTTCCCTGGTGGCGCAGTGGTTGAGAGTCCGCCTGCTGATGCAGGGGACACAGGTTCGTGCCCCGGTCCGGGAAGATCCCACATGCCGCGGAGCGGCTGGGCCCGTGAGCCATGGCTGCTGAGCCTGCGCATCCGGAGCCTGTGCTCCACAACGGGAGAGGCCACAACAGTGAGGGGCCCGCGTACTGCAAAAAAAAAAAAAAAAAGCATCACTACTCAAAAAAATAAATAAAGTATGAAAGCTACCTACCTATCGGGATTTTTTACAAATGTAATCCTGGATTAGATACTGGGCTATACTGTGTTTATGATTTCTTTAGAGAAAACTTCTGTTTTCCTCCCAAAGAAATAACTCAAATGCTTTTGGAAATGAAACGACGTGTAACTGGGAATCTACATAATTTGTTACTCTATTTTCTGAATGTTAACTCTATGCAAATAATTTAGTTATATGAACTTTGTGGACTTTGTGAGGTTTAAATAAGTTCGCATAACTAAATTATATGCGTAGAGTTAGCACTCAGAAAATAGAGTAGGTTTGGCAGAAAACTAAATGACCTTATGAGCCATTCTTCTCATCTTCCCCAGTCTTGAAGCTGGGCACGTGGTTCCTCACCCAAAGAACATATTTTTGCAACATCCCTGAAAACTAAGGGTGACCTTTCAGCAACAAGTAAGGAAGTAATGTATGTTCAATTCCCAGGTATTCCTGTATAACAGCTGTCATAGGATCCTTTCATCCTTTTCACCACCTTTCTGCTAACTGGAGATAATGAAAATTATAGTAGCCACCTTGAACCCACAAGGAGTAGCTATATATGAGAATTATAGGGCCACTTTCCTGCTCTAAATGTTCCCCTGCCTTTGGACTACTGTGTGAGTTGGAAATAAATTCCTATATTTACGAATCCACTGTAGTTGGAGGTTTTGTTATTATAGTAGATTACCCTACACCCTAGCAATTAGGTACTATCATTGTCACCATTTTAAATATGTAGATCAGAGAAATTAAGGCACTTAACCAAAGCAACAACTAATAAGTTGTAAAGACGAAGGTCAAACCAAATATGACTCCAGACGCATGGCGCTGGCCACCGCACAATACTACTTCAGTAGCTAGAGTTTGTAAAGGTCACTGTGCTATTGTAACTGCATGATTCCAAGAAACTCCTAAAAGATTTTCCAGTGTTTTTCAAAGGGATTAGCATTTCCAAAGGGGGAAGGTAGTTAGCATTTGAAGGAAGCAACTGTCCCAATTCCATTAACACTCAAATTTATCTTTTCCTCTAAAAGGAAAAATTGAAGAGCTTTAAATATCTCATTGAACCACGGTGCTCTTCAATGAGTCACACAGAATTGGTGGGCTACGCTGACTACAGCTACCAATGCCTAGTGGTATAGTGGGTACAGATCACTACTAGCTTGACCGTAAGATGAAAAGGCCATCTAGGAAGAGGGATGGCATACACAAAGCCAATAATTTAATAAAAAGCTACAAAAATAACAAGAAAATTCCCATGTCATTGTAGCTCATACATAATGACTAAAAAGTGATTTAACAGAAATAATTATCACCTGCTACTCCCAAAGAGGAGAATTATGGATGTTACATAGGAAGCCTTATAGTATCTGCTTTAATCAGGAAACTGTGGCTTCACAAATCATAGGAAAAACATGACAGGATATAATATTTGAAGGATATATAAAGATCTCATAAATTTGAGAGAGGTAGTACTATACAGCTAGCCTCACAGGAACTAGACCAGGAAAGCCATCAGAAACCAAACCTGTTTCCCCCTCAGAGATCACATTTTCAAGCATTTCTGCTTTTTTCTGCAAGACCGCTTCATTCATCTGCCTCTCTTTCAGGGGTCCTTTCCTGCTTCAGCTTGTACATGTCTCCAAGTGAGTATTTCAGCCCCCTGTATACACGAGCAACTCTTCATCCATCATTTTGATGTATGTCCCTAAGGTTAACTGCTTTAGGCAGGTCTGTTTCCCAATTCTAAATTCTTAAGAGATGGATCTGATTGGCTTTCTTCACATTTTTTTGAGCCAGAGTGTGCAAGTCATAAGTTTCTGCCTTGCTGAAACATGGACTTGCTGCCTTGGGGTACATGCACATCCATGGCCCAGTAAGTATCAGCCAGATGGTGTGGTCACATGATACATGAGTGTAACACGCCCATTCATTAGTGAACAAGGACCTCAGCAGGTTGCTTTGGAAGGGCTGAGGAAATAGCAGGCCGTTAAAACAAGTCTAGTACAGCTCTGGTAATTTTGCTCAACTGAGAAACCATTTTCAACTCAGATACTAATCAAGAAATGATTCTTTCTACCAAATGCAGTAGAATGAAATATGCAGTGGCTGCAATGGGAAAGAACACAGTAGCAGCTGGCCGGAGTACACAGAATACAACAGAGCAAAACACTGGGGTGGGCACAGAACATGTGGGTGGAAAGCAGAGTTGCAGCACTAACACAGAGAGAAGGAATCTGTATCAGAGAGGAGAGTCATCAACTTTGTGTAAAAGAAATTTACTCTGGCCAGCTTAAGTATATAAAAAGATAATGTATCGGATGGATGTAGGGGGAACTCTCAGGACTAACAGAAAAACCCGGGTAGCAATCAGAGATCTTTTAGAGAGTCTAAGTTAGAAGGAGTTACTTGAGAAGTTCATCCAGGTGCACTACAGCTGGAGTGAATAGGTTCAACCATTTTTAGTTCATTTGTCACTCTGCCCACTACTTCAATTATCAGAATTCCAGGCGTGCCCAATTAGGTTTGAGGGGGAGAAGCAAACACCTTCAAGACTGACAAACTACCTAAAGGTGGTGAGAGAATTCCCCAAAAGGAAACCAGATGCTATTTAAAAGTTAAGGGGGAAGAGTTGTTGAACAGAAAATAATAATAAAACAACAATAATGTCCATTATACAAACTGTTTCTTGAGCAATAAACAATTAGTACAGGCAGTTGGCAGAATATAATGCTAAAAACAGCCTCTTCAAGAATACTGTTGAGAACTTCCCTGGTGGCGCAGTGGTTAAGAATCTGCCTGCCAATGCAGGGGACATGGGTTCGAGCCCTGGTCCAGGAAGACCCCATATGCTGTGGAGCAATTAAGCCCGTGCACCACAACTACTGAAGCCCACACACCAAAGCCCGTGCTCCACAACAAGAGAAGCCACCACAATGAGGGGGCTGCGCACCACAACAAAGAGTAGCCCTCACTCACCGCAACTAGAGAAAGCCCAGGCGCAGCAACAAAGACCCAACGCAGCCAAAAATTAATTAATTAATTAAATTAAAAAAAGAATACTGTTGACCCAGAGAAAACCATAATTCAAAAAGACACATGCACCCCAATGCTCACAGCAGCACTATTTACAATAGCCAGGACATGGAAGCAACCTAAATGTCCATCAACAGAAGAATGCAAAAAGAAGATGTGGTACATATATACAATGGGATATTACTCAGCCATATAAAGGAATGAAATTAGGTCATTTGCAAAGATGTGTTTGGACCTAGAGAGTGTCATACAGAGTGAAGTAAGTCAGAAAGAGAAAAACAAATTTCATATATTAATGCATATATGTGGAATCTAGAAAAATGGTATAGATGACCTTAACTGCCAAGCAGAAATAGAGACACAGATGTAGAGAACAAATATATGGATACCAAGGGGGAAAGGGGTGGGGTAAGAGGAATTGGGAGATTGGGATTCACACATATACACTACTGATACTATGTATAAAACAGAGAACTGATGGGAACATACTGTACAGCACAGGGAACACTACTTAATGCACTGTAGTGTCCTACATGAAGGGGATATATGTATATGTATGGCTGATTCATTTTGCTGTGCAGTAGAAGCTAATACACATTGTAAAGCAACTGTACTCCAATAAAAATTAATAAAAAAAGAATACTGTTGAAATCAAACTAGTGAATGTAACAGAAAAGAAGCAGACCCACTGGGGAGGGGAAGAGGGGCAACATAGGGATGGGGGAGTGGGAGATACAAACTACTGGGTGTGAGATAGAATCAAGGATGTATTGTACAACATGGGGAATATGGCCAACATTTTGTAATAACTGTAAATGAAAAATAACCCTTAAAAATTGTATTAAAATTTTAAAAAATTTTTAATTAAAATAAATAAAATTTTTTAAAAACAATGTGGAGGACTTCCGGGTAAGATGGCGGAAGAGTAAGACGCGGAGATCACCTTCCTCCCCATGGATACACCAGAAATACAGCTACACGTGGGAACAACTCCTACAGAACACATACTGAACGCTGGCAGAAGACCCCAGACCTCCCAAAAGGCAAGAAACTCCCCACATACCTGGGTAGGGCAAAGCGGAGAGATTCCCGCACAGAGGAGCGGTGCCGAGCGGCACTCACCGGCCCGAGAGGCTTGTCTGCTCGCCCGCCGGGGCGGGCGGCGCTGGAAGCTGAGGCTCGGGCTTCGGTCAGAGCGCGGGGAGAGGACTGGGGCTGGCGGCGAGAACTCAGCCTGAGGGGGGCTAGTGTGCCACAACTAGCCGGGAGGGAGTCCGGGAAAAGTCTGGAGCTGCCGAAGAGGCAAGAGACTTTTTCTTCCCTCTTGGTTTCCTGGTGCGCGAGGAGAGGGGATTAAGAGCGCTGCTTAAAGGAGCTCCACAGACGGGCGCGAGTCGCGGCTGAAAGCACGGAGCCCAGAGACGGGCGTGGGACGCTGGGGCTGCTGCTGCCGCCGCCAAGAAGCCTGTGTGCGAGCGCAAGTCACTGTCCACACCGCCCTTCCGGGAGCCTGTTCAGCCCGCCACTGCCGGGGTCCCGGGATCCAGGGGCGGCTTCCCTGGGAGAACGCACGGCGCGCCTCGGGCTGGTGCAACGTCACGCCGACCTCTGCCGCTGCAGGCTCGCCCCGCACTCCGTGCCCCTCCCTCCCGCCCGGCCTGAGTGAGCCACAGTCCCGGAAGAGGCTGCTCCTTTAACCCTGTCCTGTCTGAGCAAAGAACAGACGCCCTCCGGCGACCTACACGCAGAGGCGGGGCCAAATCCAAAGCTGAGACCCAGGAGCTGTGAGAACAAAGAAGAGAAAGGGAAACCTCTCCCAGCAGCCTCAGAAGCAGCGGATTAAAGCTCCACAATCAACCTGATGTACTCTGCATCTGTGGAATACATGAATAGACAACAAATCATCCCAAATTGAGGAGCCAGGAGTCAGTGCTGTGCCTCTGAGGTGGGAGAGCCAACTTCAGGACACTGGTCCACAAGAAACCTCCCAGCTCCACATAATATCGAACGGCAAAAATCTTCCAGAGCTCTCCATCTCAACACCAGCACCCAGCTTCACTCAACGACCAGCAAGCTACAGTGCTGGACACCCTATGCCAAACAACTAGCAAGACAGGAACACAACGCCACCCATTAGCAGAGAGGTGGCCTAAAATCATAAAAAGTCCGCAGACACCCCAAAACACACCACCAGACGTGGACCTGCCCAACAGAAAGACAAGATCCAGCCTCATCCACCAGAACACAGGCACTAGTCCCCTCCACCAGGAAGGCTACACAACCCACTAAACCAACCTTAGCCACTGGGGACAGACACCAAAAACAACGGGAACTACGAACCTGCAGCCTGCAAAAAGGAGACCCCAAACACAGTAACATAAGCAAAATGAGAAGACAGAAAAACACACAGCAGGAGAAGGAGCAAGATAAAAACCCACCAGACCTAACAAATGAAGAGGTAATAGGCAGTCTACCTGAAAAAGAATTCAGAATAATGATGGTAAAGATGATCCAAGATTCTATTTCCCAGATCCAAAATCTTGGAAATAAAATAGACAAAATGCAAGAAACAGTTAACAAGGACCTAGAAGAACTAAAGATGAATCAAGGATCGATTAAAAACACAATCAATGAAATAAAAAATACTCTAGATGGGATCAATAGCAGAATAACTGAGGCAGAAGAACGGATAAGTGAGGTGGAAGATAAAATAGTGGAAATAACTGCTGCAGAGCAAAATAAAGAAAAAAGAGTGAAAAGAACAGAGGACAGTCTCAGAGACCTCTGGGACAACATTAAACGCACCAACATCCGAATTATAGGGGTTCCAGAAGAAGAAGAGAAAAAGAAAGGGACTGAGAAAATATTTGAAGAGATTATAGTTGAAAACTTCCCTAATATGGGAAAGGAAATAGTTAATCAAGTCCAGGAGGCACAGAGAGTCCCATACAGAATCAATCCAAGGAGAAATACGCCAAGACACATATTAATCAAACTGTCAAAAATTAAACACAAAGAAATCATATTAAAAGCAGCAAGGCAAAAACAACAAGTAACACACAAGGGAATCCCCATCAGGATAACAGCTGATCTCTCAGCAGAAACTCTACAAGCCAGAAGGGAGTGGCAGGACATAATTAAAGTGATGAAGGAGAAAAACCTGCAACCAAGATTACTCTACCCAGCAAGGATCTCATTCAGATTTGATGGAGAAATTAAAACGTTTACAGACAAGCAAAAGCTGAGAGAGTTCAGCACCACCAAACCAGCTTTACAACAAATGCTAAAGGAACTTCTCTAGGCAAGAAACACAACAGAAGGAAAAGACCTACAATAACGAACCCAAAACAATTAAGAAAATGGGAATAGGAACATACATATCGATAATTACCTTAAATGTAAATGGACTAAATGCTCCCACCAAAAGACACAGATTGGCTGAATGGATACAAAAACAAGACCCATATATATGCTGTCTACAAGAGACCCACTTCAGACCTAGAGACACATACAGACTGAAAGTAAGGGGATGGAAAAAGATATTCCATGCAAATGGAAACCAAAAGAAAGCTGGAGTAGCAATTCTCATATCAGACAAAATAGACTTTAAAATAAAGACTACTAGAAGAGACAAAGAAGGACACTACATAATGATCAAGGGATCGATCCAAGAAGAAGATATAACAATTGTAAATATTTATGCACCAAACGTAGGAGCACCTCAATACATAAGGCAAATACTAACAGCCATAAAAGGAGAAATCGACAGTAACACAATCATAGTAGGGGACTTTAACACCCCACTTTCACCAATGGACAGATCATCCAAAATGAAAATAAATAAGGAAACACAAGCTTTAAATGATACATTAAACAAGATGGACTTAATTGATATTTATAGGACATTCCATCCAAAAACAACAGAATACACATTTTTCTCAAGTGCTCATGGAACATTCTCCAGGATAGATCATATCTTGGGTCACAAATCAAGCCTTGGTAAATTTAAGAAAATTGAAATTGTATCAAGTATCTTTTCTGACCACAATGCTATGAGACTAGATATCAATTACAGGAAAACAGCTGTAAAAAATACAAACACATGGAGGCTAAACAATACACTACTTAATAACGAAGTGATCACTGAAGAAATCAAAGAGGAAATAAAAAAATACCTAGAAACAAATGAAATGGAGACACAACGACCCAAAACCTATGGGATGCAGCAAAAGCAGTTCTAAGGGGGAAGTTTATAGCAATACAATCCCACCTTAAGAAACAGGAAAAATCTCGAATAAACAACCTAACCTTGCACCTAAAGCAATTAGAGAAAGAAGAACAAAAACATCCCAAAGTTAGCAGAAGGAAAGAAATCATAAAAATCAGATCAGAAATAAATGAAAAAGAAATGAAGGAAACGATAGCAAAGATCAATAAAACTAAAAGCTGGTTCTTTGAGAAGATAAACAAAATTGATAAACCATTAGCCAGACTCATCAAGAAAAAAAGGGAGAAGACTCAAATCAATAGAATTAGAAATGAAAAAGGAGAAGTAACAACTGACACTGCAGAAATACAAAAGATCGTGAGAGATTATTACAAGCAACTCTATGCCAATAAAATGGACAACCTGGAAGAAATGGACAAATTCTTAGAAATGCACAACCTGCCAAGACTGAATCAGGAAGAAATAGAAAATATGAACAGACCAATCACAAGCACTGAAATTGAAACTGTGATAAAAAATCTTCCAACAAACAAAAGCCCAGGACCAGATGGCTTCACAGGCGAATTCTATCAAGCATTTAGAGAAGAGCTAACACCTATCCTTCTCAAACTCTTCCAAAATATAGCAGAGGGAGGAACACTCCCAAACTCATTCTACGAGGCCACCATCACCTTGATACCAAAACCAGACAAGGATGTCACAAAGAAAGAAAACTACAGGCCAATATCACTGATGAACATAGATGCAAAAATCCTCAACAAAATACTAGCAAACAGAATCCAACAGCACATTAAAAGGATCATACACCATGATCAAGTGGGGTTTATTCCGAGAATGCAAGGATTCTTCAATATACGCAAATCAATCAACGTGATACACCATATTAACAAATTGAAGGAGAAAAACCATATGATCATCTCAATAGATGCAGAGAAAGCTTTCGACAAAATTCAACACCCATTTATGATAAAAACCCTGCAGAAAGTAGGCATAGAGGGAACTTTCCTCAACATAATAAAGGCCATATATGACAAACCCACAGCCAACATCGTCCTCAATGGTGAAAAACTGAAACCATTTCCACTGAGATCAGGAACAAGACAAGGTTGCCCACTCTCACCACTATTATTCAACATAGTTTTGGAAGTTTTAGCCACAGCAATCAGAGAAGAAAAGGAAATAAAAGGAATCCAAATCGGAAAAGAAGAAGTAAAGCTGTCACTGTTTGCAGATGACATGATACTATACATAGAGAATCCTAAAGATGCTACCAGAAAACTACTAGAGCTAATCAATGAATTTGGTAAAGTTGCAGGATACAAAATTAATGCACAGAAATCTGTGGCATTCCTATATACTAATGATGAAAAATCTGAAAGTGAAATCAAGGAAACACTCCCATTTACCATTGCAACAAAAAGAATAAAATATCTAGGAATAAACCTACCTAAGGAGACAAAAGACCTGTATGCAGAAAATTATAAGACACTGATGAAAGAAATTAAAGAGGATACAAATAGATGGAGAGATGTACCATGTTCTTGGATTGGAAGAATCAACATTGTGAAAATGACTCTACTACCCAAAGCAATCTACAGATTCAATGCAATCCCTATCAAACTACCACTGGCATTTTTCACAGAACTAGAACAAAAAATTTCACAATTTGTATGGAAACACAAAAGACCGCGAATAGCCAAAGCAATCTTGAGAACGAAAAATGGAGCTGGAGGAATCAGGCTCCCTGACTTCAGACTATACTACAAAGCTACAGTAATCAAGACAGTATGGTACTGGCACAAAAACAGAAAGATAGATCAATGGAACAGGATAGAAAGCCCAGAGATAAACCCACGGACATATGGTCACCTTATCTTTGATAAAGGAGGCAGGAATGTACAGTGGAGAAAGGACAGTCTCTTCAATAAGTGGTGCTGGGAAAACTGGACAGGGACATGTAAAAGTATGAGATTAGATCACTCCCTAACACCGTACACAAAAATAAGCTCAAAATGGATTAAAGACCTAAATGTAAGGCCAGACACTATCAAACTCTTAGAGGAAAACATAGGCAGAACACTCTATGACATAAATCACAGCAAGATCCTCTTTGACCCACCTCCTAGAGAAATGGAAATAAAGACAAAAATAAACACATGGGACCTAATGAAACTTAAAAGCTTTTGCACAGCAAAGGAAACCATAAACAAGACCAAAAGACAACCCTCAGAATGGGAGAAAATATTTGCAAATGAAGCAACTGACAAAGGATTAATCTCCAAAATTTATAAGCAGCTCATGCAGCTCAATAACAAAAAAACAAACAACCCAATCCAAAAATGGGCAGAAGACCTAAATAGACATTTCTCCACAGAAGATATACAGACTGCCAACAAACACATGAAAGAATGCTCAACATCATTAATCATTAGAGAAGTGCAAATCAAAACTACAATGAGATATCATCTCACACCAGTCAGAATGGCCATCATCAAAAAATCTAGAAACAATAAATGCTGGAGAGGGTGTGGAAAAAAGGGAACCCTCTTGCACTGCTGGTGGGAATGTGAATTGGTACAGCCACTATGGAGAACGGTATGGAGGTTCCTTAAAAAACTACAAATAGAACTACCATATGACCCAGCAATCCCACTACTGGGCATATACCCTGAGAAAACCATAATTCAAAAAGAGACATGTACCAAAATGTTCATAGCAGCCCTATTTACAATAGCCCGGAGATGGAAACAACCTAAGTGTCCATCATCGGATGAATGGGTAAAGAAGATGTGGCACATATATACAATGGAATATTACTCAGCCATAAAAAGAAATGAAATTGAGCTATTTGTAATGAGGTGGATGGACCTAGAGTCTGTCATACAGAGTGAAGTAAGTCAGAAAGAGAAAGACAAATACTGTATGCTGACACATATATATGGAATTTAAGAAAAAAAAATGTCATGAAGAACATAGGGGTAAGACAGAAATAAAGACACAGACCTACTTGAGAATGGACTTGAGGATATGGGGAGGGGGAAGGGTAAGCTGTGACAAAGCGAAAGAGAGGCATGGACATATATACACTACCAAACGTAAGGTAGATAGATAGTGGGAAGCAGCCACATAGCACAGGGAGATCAGCTCGGTGCTTTGTGACCGCCTGGAGGGGTGGGATGGGGAGGGTGGGAGGGAGGGAGATGCATGAGGGAAGGGATGTGGGAACAGATGTATATGTATGACTGATTCACTTTGTTATAAAGCAGAAACTAATAAAAAAAAAAAAACAAAAACAATGTGGAGGTTATTGATGACCCTGACAAGGATAATTACAGTAGAATGGAGGGAGTGAAAGCTTAACGAGAGTGCTGCAGATGCTGGCTGATACCTCCGGAAAGACAGACGTTACCTTTGGAGCAAAGTTCACAATTAGGCAAGGAAGGGGGGATCCAGAGTCCAAGTGGAGACAGCGGTCATAGGTGGAGGATCAGACATTTTACCCACTGCAGTTGGAGGACGGGCAGAAGGGTCCATTTTAAGTAGGTTGGCAGAGGTAGCCAGAGGTGTGGAAGCTCATTTGTCACTGAAATTGAAAGCAAGGTCATGATCAGCTGAGAAATGGAGAGTGGAGAGGTACTGCAGGTTAAAGGAGAGAGAAGAAGATACAAAATAGGTACCTAGGAGAGCAGGAAGGTGAATTACCTAGGAAATTAGAGCAGGACTGCATGGCAGGACAAAGGTGCACTTGAAGTTTGAGGTCCTAAAGTGAGATCAGTCAGCTTGTGCGTGTGCTTTTTTCCTCCATCATGTTTCATTGCACAGGGGCAGATGAAGAGTCAGGGGCGATTTATATTGGACCAGGTTTGAGATTTTACCAGGCAAGTTTGATGGAGAGGTGCAAGGGGGCTGAAGGTGCGGCAGTGTGTGGTGATTATACAGTGATGGGTCATCTCGGCAAATGCACTCTGTCATCACTTGGTTGCTCTACTCAAAGACCTAGGAATCAACTTTGATTCTTCCCTTTTTTCATTCCCCACATCCATTCCATCAGCAGATCCTATTGTTACTTCCAAAGTAGATCTGGCATCTATCACTTTTTCTCAATCCCCATGGCCACCACTTGGCTTCGCCACTTGCCTTTTTCTGTGTCAGTCTTGCCTGTCTAACTGGTCTCCCTGCCTCAATTCTTACCACCCAGCAATCCATGCTCCACACAGCAGCCAGTCACCTTCTAACATCTTCATCAGATTACATGGTCCCTTATTTCATCCTTTAGTGGCTTCCCACTGGACTTCTGTTTTAATCCAAATGGTGGCCACCAAGGTCCTTCTCCTCTGCCTAGTTCTCCAACCTTTAGCACTGCTTTCTCTGACAACCACTCCACTCCAGTCCCACTGGCCCCATTCATCTCTGGCTCTCAAACATGCACACCTTTTGTGTCTCAGATTAATGTCATTCTTTCTCCTTCTACCTGAAATGCTCTTCCTCTGGCTCTTTAGTTGGTTACTTTTACTCATTCTTTAAGTCTCAGGCCAAATTATAACTTTCTCAGAGAAGACTTCCCTGAGCTTAGTACTGAAAGCACTTTTACCGATGATGTATCACATCACCTCATTTATTTTAGAGCCTTGTACAATCTGAAGTCATGTTTATCCATTTGTTCACCTGCATACTCCAACGAGAATGAGGGCAAGGACTCTTCTCTTTCATTCTCCTGACTAGTCTTAGAGCAGTGGTTCTCAAACTTATTCATCTCAGGGACTTTACACTCTTAAAAAGTATTCAGGACCCTGAGGAGCTTTGGTATATGTGAGTTATATCTATTATTATCTACTACATATCAGAAATTAAAACTGATAAATTTAGAAAATATTTATGTATTTATATAAAAAGAATAATCTATTGCATGTTAACACAAATAACATTTTTATGAAAAATAATTCTGTTTTCTAAAACAGAAAAATAGTGAGAAGAGTGATATTATTCTTCGTTTTTGCAAATGTCTTTAATGTCTGATTTAATAAAAGACATCTGTATCCTCAAAAAAAAAAAAAAAGAATGCCATTGAAAAAACTTGTTAAAGAAAGTGAAGTCTGAACAAATGCAGATGAAACTAAACCAAATCTTCCACTAGAAATAAAGATAACAGCTAAACTACACATCAACCCCATGAAATTGCCAGATAAGTCTCGTTTAGAAGGAGAAAAGCAAGGCACTGTGAGGTTACATGACTTATATGAAAATCCACACAGGAAGCGGCATGGCTGGGATCAGATCCTGTGCATCTGGCTCCACTCCAGACTCTAGCTAAGAACCCGTGGCAAGGTGCTTAAGAAAGGAAAGGAAAGGAAATATGCCACTGAAAGGCCGAGGCACCCAGAGAAGGGAATCAGCAGAGCTTAGACAAAGCAAGAGGAGAAATCTAAAATTAGATACAAGCAGCAAATTCCCTGATGATAGGTCAAGCTAAGGATTTCACTGACTCTTTAGTTAACAGAAAAATAAGAATTAACAGGAGAATCTACTACATGTTGCTTATGGTTTCTCTAATCTGGAGGTGCTGTAGTTCATTATATAGTAGATTTCTTTTTCCAAATTGTAAGGTCAAACGCTCTCAGCTAATCTTGTCCTTATAACTTCCCAGATTAAAGCCTTCTCCATCAAGGGTTGTTACTGACAGCTGAAGTGGGGACTGAGACTTTGATATTTTCAGTTTATGCCTTTACTCAAGGAAAACAACATTTTGTATCGTTCCCCATCCTTGTTTGAAATAATCTTTAAACAAGAGAAATTCCTGCTAACCAGATCAATGTCATTCTGGTTTAATTCCAAGAAAGTAAGAGAATGAAAGGGTAAGAGGGCCGGGGAGAACCTGGCTAGAATAGTCTGTGTCCCTTCATTGGTCAATTGTTTACACGGCCGAGTCTTAAGAACGTCACTTCTTCCCCTTCCTGTTTGTCTTCATGAGCAAATAAAGTGGGACTCCAAGTTGCAACTGTTCGTAAACAACCGAGGATTATTTGCCTGGTAGGAAAGGCTTGTCTATAATTTCAGATAAACTGAAATCCTGTGTACTAGAAACAGGCAAACATTAGTCCTGAACAAACAAATTGACTATCTTTTTGTCTCCATCGCAGGTTTGCTGCTTATAATGTGGCTAATTGCCCACTGAGGGTAGACTAAACTGTGTAGAGTTAGTGAATTCCACTAACAGTGCACATTTAACCATGTGGTTAATAAAAGAGGGAATTTTAGTGTGTTCTCTTTCCTGATCCTCCTCCTATATTCATACCTGAATTGCTTCAAAAAAGTACAAGAGATATAGAGCAAGCACTGTAGAATTTAAAGACTCTTTCATCAGTTTTTTTAAAAAGTGCAAGAGAGGAGGTAGGTCCATCCACAGGCAAGGGGAGATGGGTTTCCAATGTATCAATAGTTTATCTTTGCCTCCCTACCCTACCACATTTCTTAAATTAAAAAAGAAAAAGAAAACAACCACCACAACAAAACCAGCTCTTTTTTTTTTCCTCCCTAGGAAGAAACACCCAGTGAGAACAGTAAAGAAAAAAATGAGAGGTCTCAGATATCACTTAGGAGTTGACACCAAATTTTAGCTGTCATTTTCTTCCCAGGTTTATAGAGATATAATTGACATATAACATTAAGTTTAAGGTCTACAATGTGTTGACTTCATACACTTCTGTATTGTGAAATGACTACCGCAGTAGGGATAGTTAATACTTCCATTACCTCACATAATGACCATTGCTTTTCTGTGGTGAAAACATTTAAGATCTACTCTCTTATCAACTTTCAAGTATATAATACATTATTGTTAACTATTTTCACCATAGAATACATTAGATATCCAGAACGTATTCTTCGTATAACTGGAAGTTTATACCCTTTGACCACTATCTCCCCATTTTCTCCACCCCCAACCCCTGGCAATCACTATTCTACCCTCAGTTTCTATTAGTTTTTTTTTAGATTCCACAAATAAATGATACCATGCAGTATTTGTCTTCCTCTGTCTCACTTATTTCACTTAGCACAGTGCCCTCAAGGTCCATCCATGTTGTCACAAATGGTTGAATAATATTCCATTGTGTACATATACCACTTCTTCTTTATTCATTCATCTACAGGTAGATACTTAGGTTATTTCCATATCTTGGCTGTTGTGAATAATATTACAGTGAACCTGGAGTACAGATATCTCTTCAGTTTCTTATAACCTTTCCTTGGAAAATATACCCAGAAGTAAGACTGCTGAATCATATGGTAGTTCTATTTTTAATTTTTTGTAAAACCTCCGTACTGTTTTCCATGATGGCTGTACCAATTTATATTCCCACCAAAAGTGAACAAAGGCTCTTGTTTTTCCACATTCTCACCTACACTCATTATCTCTTGTATTTTTGATGATAGCCATTGTAACCGGTGTGAAGTGATATCTCATTGTGGTTTTAATTTGCATTTCCCTGATAATTAGTAAATTTGAGCATTTTTTCATGTAGCTCTTGGCCATTTGGAGGTCTTCTTTGGAAAAATGTCTGTTTAGCCCCTCTATCCATTTTTTAGTAAGACTATTTGTTTGTGGTTTGCTATTGAGTTGTATTAGTTCCTTATATATTTTGGATATTAACTCATCAGATATATGATTTGTCATTATTTTCTTCCATTTTGTAGGTTGCCTTTTCATTTTGTTGATTGCTTCTTTTGCTGTGCAGGAGCTTTTTAGTTTGATGTAGTCCCACTTATTTATTTTTGCTTTTGTCACTTGTGCTTTTCGTGTTATATCCAGGAAGTTGTTCCTAAGACCAAAGTCAAGGAGTTTTTTCTCTGTTCTTTCTTCTAGGAGTGTTATGGTTTCAGGTCTCTTCTTTAATTCACTTGAGTTTATTTTTGTGATTGGTGTTAAGATAGGAATTCATTTTTATTCTTCTACATATAATTATCCAGTTTTTCCTACACTGTTTATTGAAGAAACTAGACTTTCCCATTGAGTATTCTTGTTTCCCAATATTAGTTAACCTTATATGGGAAGGTTTATACCTGGGCTCTCAATTCTGTTCCATTGATCTACATGTCTGTTTTTATGCCAGTACCATACTACTTTGATTAATAAGCTTGATAGTATAGTTTGAAATCAGGAAGTGTGATGTCTCCAGTTTTGTTCTTCTCAGGATTCCTTTGGCTATGTGGGGTCTTTTATGGTTCCATACAAAATTTAAGATTGTTCTATTTCTGTGAAAAATGCCATTGGAATTTTGAAGGGCATTGCACTGAATTTATAGATCACTTTGGGAAGTATGAACATTTTAATAGTATTAATTCTTCCTATTCATGAACACAGAATATTATTCCATTTGTTTGTGTCTTTTCAACTTCTTTCATCAAAATCTTATCATTTTCAGTGCAGAGGTCTTTCACTTCCTTAGTTAAATTTATTCCTAAGTATTTTATTGTTTTTGATACTATATTTGAATGGGATTGTTTTATTTCTTTATCAGAGATTTTGTTGTTAATGCATAGAAATGCAACTGATTCTGCATGTTGATTTTGTATCCTGAATCTTTACTGAGTTTGTTGATGAGTTCTAACAGTTTTTTGGTGGAGTTTTTAGGATTTTCTATATGTATGATCATATCTGCAAAGACAGTTATACTTCTTTCTTTCAAATTTGGATGACTTTTATTTCTTTTTCCTGCCTAGCTAGGACTTCTAGTAAGACGTTGAATAGTAGTGGTGGGAGTGGGCACCCTTATCTTTTCCTGATCTTAGAGGAAAAGGTTTCAAACATTCACTGTTGAGTGAGATGTTAGCTGTGGGCATACTGTAATGGTCTTTATTATGTTGAGGTACATTCCTTCTATACCCAATTTGTTCAGAGCTTTTGTCATAGAAAGATGTTTTGTTTTGTCAGATGCTTTTTCAGCATCTATTGAGATGATATGATTTTTATCTTTCATTCTATTAATGTGGTGAATCACATTTATTGATTTGCATATGTTGAACCATCCTTATGTTCCAGGGATAAAACCCACTTGATCATAGTGTATGATGCTTTTAATGTACTGTTGAATCCTGTTTGCTAATATTTCATTGAGAATTTTTCTATCTATATCCATCAGAGATATTGGTCTGAAGTTTTCTTTCCTCATAGTGTCCTTATCTGGCTTTGTCTTGGAGTAATGCTGGCCTCGTAAAATGAGTTTGGAAGTGTTCCCTCCTCTTCAATTTTTGGAAGAGTCTGAGAAGTTATTGGCATTAATTTTTCTTTAAATATTTTGTAGAATTTACCAGGAAAGGCATCTGGTCCTGAAGCTTTTATTTGTTGGGATATTTTTGATTACTGATTCAACTTTCTTACTAGTAATTAATCTGTTCAGATTTTCTATTTCTTTATGATTCAGTCTTGGTGGTCGTATATTTCTAGGAAATTATCCATTTCTTCTAGGTCATCCCATTTGTTTGTGTATAATTGCTCCTAGTATCCTCTTAGAATGCTCTGTCTTTCTGTGATTATCAATTGTAATAATTTCTCTTTCATTCCTGACTTTATTAGGGCCAAAAAGATTTCTCTTTGTCCTAAGCCATGCAACCTCAAGGCAGAAATGACATGGATAAAGCCAAACTGTTCCTCTTACCCTCTCCACTTCACCTAAACTCCTATATTTTGCTCCAGTATTATACTGGAAATTCTCTACTTTAAAGCTGGACTTCCACAAAGGCTTTCTCATCCACGAGTGATTGGCAAGGACAGTGTTTTCCAGGGGCTTCAAGACCACAGCCAAGAAGGGCTGGAGGCAGTTCACAGGCCACTGCAGTGTCCACAGCTGGGACTGAGGTCTATATGCCTATCATCTGATACATGGGTGGCTGAGACTCCTGCCAGGTCGCTTTGTGTTTGGTGCTGAATCCCACAGCTCCAACCAAGGCACTTTTTTTTCCCATGGATAGATGCCAAATTGTTTCTGGGGTTGGGGGGGCACAAAAGAGGGACATATTTTCCAGCCACGATGCTAACGTCACTCCCCTTTTTAAAAAAAAAATTAAATACCTCATTTTATTCTTTTTTTTTCAACATCTTTATTGGAGTATAATTGCTTTACAGTGGTGTGTTAGTTTCTGCTTTATAACAAAGTGAATCAGTAATACATATACCTATGTCCGCCATCACTCCCCTTTTAACGACCACTGAGCACATACTATATGCCAGGTACAAGGCCGGTCACTTTGCTCGCATTATCCCAGTTAATAGTCTGAAAACAACTTGACGAAGCTGATTCTGTTGTTATCATAAGTATTGTAAACATGAGAATACTCAAAAGAAGTTAAGTAACTTACTCGCTACCCACAACTATAAATAGAACTTGCACCTCCATCCTGGTATGAACCATGACGTGACAGGACTTTCTTTGCTTGCTAGTCCTCATTGCTCAACAATCAGTTATTATGTGTCAGGTGCCACTGTAGGCGTAGGAGATATAAATAGATGAACAAGCCAAAGACCCTGTCCTCATGAAGCTTATATTCTAGTACAGAAAGCAGATAACAATCACGGTTTGTTTTGTTTGTCTCCATTATAAAATTCTGAGTAGTAGTAAGTGCCGCGAATACTCAAACAGAATAGTTAGCTCGAGAGTACCTAGCAGGAGACAAAATGACCAGAATAGCCTCTGCAAAAAGACTTCTCTTAGGAAATGGTACTTGAGCTGAGATTTGAATGATGAGGCAGTACTAGCCTTGTAAATGTTGGGTGTGGACTCTTCCAGGTAAAGAAAAGTGCTCAGGAACATACTGTAAGGGAGGAACATGCAGGGTATTAACAAGACAGAATGTATTAAAGAGATGGAATGATCCAATGTTCTTGGTCCGTGGTAAAGAAATGGGATGGTGTAGGAAGTGAGTTAGAGAAGCAAGCAAGGATCAGATTGTGAAGGGCCGTGGAGGCCAGGGTGAGGTCCATGGTAAAATAAGGTATGAAGTAAAATAAGAAGCCACCGGGAGATTTTTAAGCAAAAGAGTAATTTGATTTAGGTCATGATATATTTTTATGATAAATTTAACCTATGTATTAGCATATATATATGTATGAAATGAATTTTAAAGTTTAACAAACACACATATCAAACATTTAGTCATGGTCACTGTTGGGAAAGGGAATGGGATTAGGAGATTGACGTGGGGTAACCAAGAGGGACTTTTATTTGTATTGTTTACATCTTGTGCAGTGAGAACATATTTATGTATAACTTGAAGAATTAAATTAAAAATAAAATAAATAACTGAAGGAAAATGTTTTAGGTGTAAGCCAGAGAAATAAGTCATTATCGAACTTCGCCCAGAGATCACATTTTTTCATGAAGAGGCAGAAAATCTATGCCCAAGAACAGTTTTCAACACTCATAGGTTTAGAGGCTGAAAATTAAATGAAATCTAGAATAAAAAGATCATAAAATGTGATTATCTTTAAATCATTCTAAGTTAGGACATATATGCTAATACATAAAGAAATTATTCTCATTATTAACCTTTGTTAATTTGAAACCTCTGAAAGATGATAAGAAGAAAAGAGAGGCAAAACATATTCCTGAATTTCTGTTGTATCATACAGTCCAGAAAGAAACACAAGAGCAATTCAGTTAGCAGTAACTGTTTATAAAAATCCAGTCTGGTATGTGGGCCCAAACATGAGTATCTTGCTATCAGTATAATCACATACAGGTAGTAAATATTATTTAAATCAGGTGTAAGGAAGATGTGATTCCTGTGGTTTTTTCTTTCATCATAAACAGATGCTCTTTCAGACTATATGACACGGTTTTAAAAATTACATATTATTCCAAACCCAAAGAGAGGTTATAAAAACACTGCCATTTAGTAAGTAGTTCTTATCTACTTTCTTATCTAGATAAGAAAGAAGTACAAACATGGTTTTCAATCTGTGTCTATTTTTTATCACTCATATTTAATTTGGATAGCATCAATATTATACTCATTAAAGACAATTCAATTCTGAATTTTAATTGCATGGGACCTAGTGAGCTCTGTGGCAGGAAGAATGACGAGATACTTTGGGTCTGAAAGGCAGCTTTTGACTTGATGAGCATGGTCACCAGTACCGTTCTAGACAATGTAGCAGCTTGAGAAGTAAATCACCCTATAGAAGAGGATAAATGGTCCAGAGGGAAAGGGGAATAGTTGTGAGTAGAACAGGGTGATGTGTCATTTAAAGTATCCTCCAGTCCAGATCTTTAGGACACTTGTACCAGGTTCCAAGAATTCAGAGGTTAATATTAAACCAAGAGAACCACCAAACGAAATAGCTGAATCACTAGAGATGATAAAGAAGACAAAGAATGAGGGCAGTGGAAAGCCTTCTTAAGCATTTCTTAGGAATTCACCAAACATTCATCTACATATTGTACAGGCATCACATGAGATTAAAAGAAAAAGACATAATTTCCCAGGGACAAGCTATTTTTTTTTTTTTTTTTTGTGGTACGCGGGCCTCTCACTGTTGTGGCCTCTCCCGTTGCGGAGCACAGGCTCCGGATGCACAGGCTCAGCAGCCATGGCTCACGGGCCCAGCCGCTCCGCGGCATATGGGATCCTCCCAGACCGGGGCACGAACCCGTATCCCCTGCATCGGCAGGCGGACTCTCAACCACTGCGCCACCAGGGAGGCCCGGGACAAGCTATTAACATGAGCAGTTTTGTCCAAACCAAAAAATAAGAGAAAAATTGGATTTTTTATATGCTCCAAAGTCTTAATAGTATAATCAGAAACTATTAGAGTTGTTGTTCAAGTTTACCTTGTTGAACCAAAGGCTATGCATGCACTTCCAGAGACACTTAGCAAGTGACAGATAAATGTATATTGAGCACCTACTGGTTGCAATGCTCCAAGCTAGGCATAGGGAAAACAGTGGTGTAAACGTTATAAACAAGAACAAGATATAATCTATGCTCATTTGGAGCTTAAAGTCTAAAGGAGAAAATAAGCATAAAACAATTAATGTCAGTGACAACTGGTTAGTGAAGTTCATTGTGCGGAGAGTGTATAATTGTGACCTTACCTATTCAGAAGGCGTGAACCAGAGTCAATGAAGGATTCCCTGAAGAAAGGCTATATAAGTTAAAAAGTGAAGAACTAGTAGGAGTTAGCTGAATAAAGGAATGGATGGAGGGTGCAGAAAAGTATTTCCAAAAGAGGGAAGAGCACGTGTAAAGGTCCTGAGGCAGACAGGAGGGAAATCTCGGAAGATGGCCAGAGATCACAGCTCAAGAGAGAGCCTTACAAAAGATGAGGCTATTGCGGTAGACAGGTCTCAGACCAGATAGGGCCTTAGACACCACATTAAGGATTCGGATTTATTTTAAGAACAATCAGGAGTCATTAGGAGGGTTTAAACTAGGAAAAGAATATAATAAGGTCTGTACTATTATAAAGTTACCTCAGCTATTGTATGAAGAATGATCGGAAGGGATTAGGGGTACACGTGGGGAAATAAAAGAGGAGATTTTTACAGCAGGTGGCTCAGCTATGGTAAAGGTGCTTGGGATAAAGAGAAGATTCAAGAGATTACTAAATAGGTGGAATGAACAGGATTGGATATGTGGATATAAGAGAGAAAGAAGACAAAGTCCATAACCCCTCACAGATTTATGGCAGGAACATATGAAAAATCCATCAGGATTCTTACTAGGTATGGGTACCAGAGTTTTGACACTTCCAGTCTGAATAGCTTTGCAATGCAGTACCTGTGAAGATATTTTAAGGGATCATTTGGATCGTATTCTGCAGTCATCAGGAAAATGTATACCTTCTAGACAGTCTCCAAGGATTCTGAGAAAGTTTACTGCAACAAATCAGGCCTTGAAAAAAGCTTGTGATTCTGTACCTGAGAGCATGGATATTAGCTACCCTCTGGAGAGAAGGTAGCCAAAGGAAGTAGGGAAGCATCATTGCCTCTGGGAAATGAGCAAGAATGATGGGAAGATCAGAGAATGCCACTAAGCTCAGGGCAAGAATATTAAATCACAATTTTTGCCAAGTATTTCCGGGGAAGAAGAAGCTGTTCTCTATAAAAGTTCCCCAAAGGGGGCTTCCCTGGTGGCGCAGTGGTTGAGAGTCCGCCTGCCGATGCAGGGGACACGGGTTCGTGCCCCGGGCTGGGAAGATCCCACAGGCTGCGGAGCGGCTGGGCCCGTGAGCCAGGGCCGCTGAGCCTGCGCATCCAGAGCCTGTGCTCCGCAACGGGCCACAACAGTGAGAGAGAGGCCTGCGTACCGCAAAAAAAAAAAAAAAAAAAGTTCCCCAAAGATGCTGCTGATTATCTACCTAGAGTTGAAATCCCAGAAATCTTGAATCAAGATCTGAGCCTGTGACGAACAATGTGATGTAGTCTCCTAATTTGTAGTAACAGAAAATCTCAAGAAAGAAAGTAAAAGTGGAATACGATGCAGGCGTCTATTTGATTTAGCCCATGTAAATAATTACATGTATACATGGAACACTTACTAGGATACACATCTATGTAGTATGTCCGAGCCCCTTTGTTATACAATGTCCACCCCCAGCACTGCCTCCTAAATATCTTGTTAGCTGGATGATAATTCTTTTTTCTACGCTCCTACTTAAGGATACATTTTTAAAGAGAATTCTTAAGCCTCTAGCAGTTATCTTTTGTCCTATAGTTAATCTCTTAATAAGACCAATTTAGCTGTAATATAAATGGTAATGCATCGTGTACTATTTACTGCACAATTCTGAACTTGCTCAGAGATTGCCTATAAGCAGGCTGGCGTTACCCGTGGGCAGAGTTGGTTAGGAGAAACATGGAATGTTTTCAGAACCATAGAGAAGATTCAGGTTTTTAACCCTTGTTCTGGGAAGAGTTATTTCAGACCTTGTCAGCCCTTCAGAGAGCCTACTGTATATAAGGACTGCATTGGGCATAGTGTCTGTTCTTAAAGTCTGAGGGATACAGACTCAGACTTGGGTTAAATGCACAATAATAACTGGGCTGTATTTGCACAAGGGCCTATCGGCATAGAACAGGACAAACAGTATGACTTAACAATCACCCAAGTAAGTTAGAACATTACCTGTGAGTGAGGTATATTACTAGATGTGAAACACAGTAGTAATATTCCATTTGAATTTCTTGGGTTGTATGTCTACTTCCTTTTTTCACAGATTCATACTACCATTATTGGTTTAATTTCATTTGCCACTGTTGAGTAGTCTGCCATTTGGAATGAGCTTGCATTCCATCTGTTGTAAGTGAAGGATTTGCAAGTGGCATTATTCCATATTTTCTTAAGGATTTAACGTGTCACCAGCTTTCAACTGACTCTACTAAAGGGCTTTTTGCCAGAACCCTACCTGATGCCAATTTTCATTCAATCTCCATAAATGTTTATTAATACAATAGTGCACAAAATCTTCTTTAACTACTGAACATGCCAAAAGAGGTATTTGTTTTTCTGCTTCTCTATGCCCATATTTAAACATGTTACATAAATATGTCCACACCTAAATCTGTCCCATCTTGTTGATCCATTTTTAAAATTCACACCCTGCCTTGTATAAACACAACCCAACCATGAAAGTAAGTTGTTCATGAGTCATAACCATACAAACGTCGAAGTAATTGTAAAAGCAGCTCTTGTTAGTTTGCAATTAGGGGTATTAAGTTCTATATCATGCTGCATTAGATTTTAGGGAAAAAGTCATAAAGGGTTTTATTTGTTAATACTCAATAACATTTAATCATAGACACATACAAAGACAAAGCTAAATATATATCCATTTCAACACCTACAGAAATAACTAGCTGTCCTGGGTGTATCATGGCAGATGGTGCTGTTGTTTTAAAGAGTATATACAGAATACATAAACTGAACAGGTACTTACAGACATGCCACAATATGCTGGAATGGTCTGTTTATTTAACCTAATATTTTCAAGTCCTCATATTCAGTATCAGAAAAAAATACCTGTTGTATAACCATAAATTTGAACCAAATATGCTTTAGAGCCCAACAACGCTCTGTATGTAACAGTGATTCAGAGAAGGTGCAATTCAAAGGTACATCTACTCGCACTATTAAATAAGATCTGAGTGTCTCCCTGTACTTCACAAGGTAGGAATGCCATGAATGGATGCCTCCTAGAAATCTCTGTAGTAGCCTAAGTTCTGGCAAGGTGCACATTATCTGCCAAAACTCTCCTGATAAAGCAGGGTCCTCAAGCCACCTGGAGAAGCTCTCGGTAGCAGAAGTCGCGCCTCCTGTGTCAAGTGTCTCATTTATCCACTCCTCCCTCCCCCCTCACTTACCTACACTGAACGTGCGTAATATCTATCAAAGTTACCCCCTGTTCTCTAGCATCACAAACATTTCCTACCTTGGACTTCTTGACATTTCTTATCATTTATTAAAATATTTCTTAATTGATCTACTAGTTTCCAGCTGAATTCCCTTCCAGTTCATTCATTACATGTTCAAACACAAATCTCATCACGTCACTCCTGCTTCACACCTTCTAATGATCTCCTCGGTAACTCCAGGACTCCTGAGTAGCATTTCCACTCAGCTCAGGGACCTCAAATTGTACTTTTTTTTTTTTAAAGCTCCTGCTCCATTGTCACGTCTGCTTTGTGCCTATGCTCGAACATTCTGTGCCCTAACTTCTCTAAACTTGCCGTGCTCTCCCATTCAGGGCCCTTTGTTGAGAAGGCCTTTCAAAAGCTAGCTCAAGTATCTGCTCTTTCCTGAAGATTTCTCAGAAAACATGTGTTAGAGGAATGTGGGATGTGGTGAAAAGCTCGCTCTGCGGAGCAGCTGGTGTTCGGAAGTGCTGGGATCCAATTCTAATTCTCTGGCTTGGCTGTGTGATCCAGACAAAGCGGGTTGGCCCCCACACATAACACTGAGCCACAGCCATCCTCGTTAAGTGGGCGCTGCCACCACGGGAGAGGACAAGGAGTCGATGCCTGAGCAGCCAGGGTCCTTCCCACTCTGGCTGTAGCGATTTCTTTTTTTAATTGAGATATAATTGACATATAACATTGGTATGTTTAAGGTGTACAATGTGTTGAGTTGATACATTTATATTTTGCAATGATCACCACCATGGCATTAGCTAACACCTCTGTCATCACATAAAAGATTTTGTGTGGTGAGAACATTTAAAACCTAGTCTTTTTGCAAGCTTGCCAGCCTGTCATCTTTTAGGACTTTTCGCGTGTTATATGCTCCTGTCATTCCTGGACTACAATCCCCTCTGCTTCCTTCTAGACTTTCCAGATCCCTACAACCCATCTCCAGCACTTCTTCTTTCCTGCTGCCTCTATCTGGCCAGACAGCTTAATCTTTGACCTTGGTCTGGTCTTTAAGTATATATAATATACTTAAAGTATAGTGAATATATAATATTTAATATACATAATATACTTTAAGTATATATAAAAATATATACTATTTATCTATATATACTACTAATATATATACTACTACTAATATATTACTAATACATACTAATATATATATATAGATTGATATATATTAAAATATATAATATATGCTACTAATATGTATATACTTAGACAATACACATTTTTAACATACAAAAGTAACTTCAACTATAGTTTTTTGCCCACATTAATTTGATAAGGTTGCACTGCCCTCCATCTTTCTGGCCTAATCTCCCCCTCAGTATCCTCACTCTGGAACTCATAACCTATTCTGAGTCACATAATAGCATTGATTACAATTTATGGTATACTTACTGTGTCCTAGGCAGGATACAAGTCAGTTTGTATACATTGTGTTATTTAATTTTCCCCCAAATCTCAGGAGTAAGTGTTACTAGCACCACTTTAGAGTCAAGGAAATGAAAGAAGAGGGGTACTTACCCAAACACCACTCATAAGGGCAATATTGCTGCACATACACACAGAGCAAGGCAAGTCGGAGAAAGGTGGTAGAATAGAAAATAGTGTATGTGTATCTGGAGGGTTAAGGGAGTAGTGGTCAGGGACTGGGAAAAAAGGAAAAATCAGGGAGTAAAAGAGCACAACCTCAGAAGGATTTGTAGGGGAAACACTACATTGAGTATTTGACATGATTCATCTGACCCCAAGTGCCCCATACCAATACCTCTTCCAACTACACTCCTAGACCCTGACTTTAAGCCTGAAAGACCCACATTCTCACGACATCTTCTTTTGCTGTCTAGGCCTAAGGAATGTGTGTCACCCAGAGGTAAAGCCAGATGCCTCAATCTTGAGTGATATGGTCAAAAGCAGTTGGAGACTGGGGAGCCAGAAAATGAGAATCAAAAGTATTACCAATGGGGGCTTCCCTGGTGGCACAGTGGTTAGGAATCTGCCTGCCAATGCAGGGGACACCGATTCAAGCCCTGGTCCGGGAAGATGCTACATGCTGCAGAGCAACTAAGCCCGTGAGCCACAACTACTGAGCCTGCTCTCCAGAGCCCGCGAACCACAACTACTGAACCCCCGTGCCACAACTACTGAAGCCTGCATGCCTAGAGCCCATGCTCCAGAACAAGAGAAGCCACCGCAATGAGAAGCCCGCGCACCGCAACAAAAGTAGCCCCTGCTCGCCACAACTAGAGAAAGCCCATGCACAGCAACAAAGACCCAACGCAGCCAAAAATTAATTAATTAATTAATTAATTGATTTTTTTTTTAATAAAAGACTATTACCAGTGGATCATGGCTGCTTTGCTGAGTTAAAGAATTTTATAAGAAAAAAAATTCAACCAGGAATTTTGAAAGAGATGGCATTGGAACATAAACAGCACTGAGTCAGAAATCAAAAGGAAGCTAACTGCAGGTGGAAGAAAAAGTTAGAAAGAAGAAAAAAATTGGACTAAATATAACTGTATTTTTTAAGATTAGAAAGAATCTGTGCTTTGAAAAATAATCATTATAATAACAACAGTTACTGTTTTATAAACACCTATTTTGTGCAACATGCTTTGCCCTCCTGATCTCATAAACCTTACAACAACCTTGTAAAATGGGTGTTATTATCCCTATTTCACATGTGATGAAATCACTCACTGCAAAAGAATGAGTAACCTGCTATATTAGTCAGAGTTCTTCAGAGAAACAGAGCCAATAGGATATATATATCCTATATAAATTATATATGGAAAGAGATTTATCATAAGGAATTAACTCACATGATTATGCAGGCTGACAAGTCCCAAGATCTGTAGTCAGTCAGCTGGAGACCCAAGAGAGCCAACAGTATAGTTCTAGTTCAAAGGCTGGCAGGCTGGAGATCCAGGAAGAGTCCATGTTTCTATTCAAGTCTGAAAGCAGAAAAAAAAAGAAAAGAAAATAAAGTCTCAGCTCCAAGGAAGTCAGAAGGGAGAAATTCCTTATTCAGGGGAAGGTCAGCCTTTTTGGTCTATTCATGCCTTCAACTGATTGGATGAGGCCCACCCACACTAGAGAAGGCAATCTGCTTTACTCATTCTATTAATTTGAATGTTAAACTCATCCAAAAACACTCTCCCAGAAACATCCAGAATAGTATTTAACCAAATATATGGGTGCCCCATGACCCAGTTAAGTTGACATAAAATTAACCATCACACTTGCCTAAAGCTACCTAATTTGTAAGTACTGGAAATGGGATTTAAACCTAGATCTGTCCTTTGAAAAAGTCCGCTGCTATTCATCTATGCTGGAAACATGGGACCACAAGAATGACCTAGAACATATGATTCTGTTACCTGAAATTTTTGCCAAGATCATAGAAAAATTAGTTGCTGAGTGATTAGCTAGAACATTTAGCTAGATTAGCTAAAAAGCCCATTTAATTTCTGTACTTGAACCAAATGAGGTACGCTGGTACTGAAACACCTCAGAAAAGGAGAAAGGGTTAATGGTGCTGAAAGAGCTCTGAGACAGGGAGAAGCCAGCCACCTGGATTTCTTTGAGTAATGCAGGAAAGTTTTTTCCAATGTCCACAATTTCACAGCCTCACACAAATTACATGTCAACTTGAGTACAGTCAAATAAAGAGCAAAAATTAATTTGAAAAAGGTCCTCCTTTACACTTGCAATGGTACCTTTCTTGCAATGGCTCAAGGGAAAAGGGAGAATCACATTTTTTTGGTTAAAATAAGAAAGTCAACCCCCAAAATATAGGTGATCAATACTTGTATTCTGTCCAGACAGCTTAACAACTTTTTGGAAATCAAACATCAGGAATACGTTAAAGAATTAGCTGATTGAAATTATAAATCAATTCTGTTTTTTTCCCCCATGGTTTCATGTGACGCTATATTCTACAAAAGGGGAAACATACTGCTCAAAATAAGCCTGGTTCAGAATGTATCTGCAGGTACAGAAATTACAACTCCTTGTTAAATGAAAAAGAGTTATACATGAATGCTATTCATAGAAACCACTAACTAATATAACCATATGCTCTTTTCCTCGGTTAGTTTTACTAACTAAATATGTACTAGTTTTAAACTTGTCTGAGGTTTTCTGAACAAATCAGGGGCTTCTAATTCCATCAAAGTCCAATGATAAGCCTTCAAGATTTCTTCAGCATCAGAAGAAATCTTTCCAGAATTTATTTTTTTCCAGAAAAAAAAAAGAGAACAGTCTGATCAGTGAAAGGATAAAATCCATCAAATTGGAAGCAATTTGATGCCTAGGATGATTGTATGTCTGAGGACTAATAATCGGTTGTGGTATGCTACTTCTTAAAAAAGATACTTTGAGGTTATGCACATCATCTGTCTAATTTGCAGAAATTTGCTGAGTCAAGCAGGTCTGATCCAGTACACATTCACTTTTTTCTTTTTTTGGGGGGGGGCCTTCAGATAAGCATCCTGTGGGAAACGCTACTTAAAATGGGAAGTCCTGAAAAAAAAATTTAACATCTTACTAAATATGAGGTTGGAGGTTACCGTTGTGAATTTATATAAAGGTAAAATAAATTAAAATTGGGGCTTAAAATGTCATGTTCACACTTTCCTAAAATGAGAAACAGCAGTCTAGATGGGATAGCCTTGGACTAAGAGCTGAGCCTGAACTCTAACCTCTGAACCTGGGTCTGAACTCTAACCTCTGAACCTGGGTCTGTCATTCATTTTTGGTGACAGACTCAGGTCACTGTCCTTCGGTTTCTTTACAAATAATGCCTAATATGAGAATAATAATTACTTTGTATTTCAAATGTATGCTATGATGGTTCTATAGAAAAATACCAAAGAAGGAATGAACGAGAAAGCCCTTACAGTAATGACAGAAGAGTGGGCATGAGTAGACAAATCAGGAAAAAACGTTGGCTCTAAAGATCTGGATGAAAAAAGGTAAGAGGAGTAAAACATGGAACGGAGTCAAAAGAGAGCAAAACCCAGCATTCCCAAATTATACCAATTATAGATTTGAAAAGAGGGAGAATTAGAAGTTCCTGAAAGTAGAGGATTTAATGCTTAATAGGGAAAGGAGGGAAATGCAGTAATGAAAAAGAGGAAGAAAAAGCTCTATCTGGTGTTACCTGATATCCAACAACTTCCCAGAAGACCCTGAAGAGAAGAAGAAAGATCCTTAGGCAGACAATGATCAAAGTATTCTACAGTGTATTTACATTTTTACGTGTGAGAGCATGTTTGCTTCTTTCTCTTATTTGATATTAAAAAAAACAGGCCAGAGACCCTTAAAAGCTTTTTTTGGTAGAGTTATAATCAGGAAAAGATGCAAAGAAGTCAGAAATTGCCCATATAGGGATTAAGTTATGAAACTTTGACTAAAAAGACATGGAAATATTTCCAAGACACATTGTTGAAACTTTTCAAATGTCAGGGTTGTATGATGTAAGTTTGGGAAATAGCACACTGATTTATTTTCAAAGATTTATTTGGGGATAAGAATCAGAAATACAAGCTGCAATTTGTAACAGCACTGTTCAAAAAGCCAAAAATGAAGATTGTTTACATATTGTATTAGAAACGAAATATTGGCTAAAGACAACCACTTTTTGTATTCAAAGAGTACTGCAGTGTTAGAATTCACCAAAGAACTTAATGAACTGATATGAAGTTAGCATAGAACAGTACCTAAGCTAAGAAAGAACTGAAAAATGGATAGCTAAAATATGCCATCCACAGAGCTATGTTCTTGACCATTTATCCACATAAATGTAGTAAGAAAATAGATGACTCAGTGAAAGAAGTAGCAGCTAGCAAATCAGATGAATAAATAGCTGGTGGATGGACTTCATTTTTAGATTGCCTTCTTTGCTACCTAGATTTATTTACTTGAAATTGAAAGATGCACATGGACTTTTGGGGAAGAGCACCTTCTGGAATGTATAATTATATTTGTTTCAAGTAGCGCTTTCTAATCATCACACTGGTCAAAAGGCCTTATGCCCTCATTGTATTGGTAAAGGTGACCAACAACAATAATTTTCAAAAGGTTTTTGTGGAAATGTGTATGAGATTTGGTTTAAAATGAGAAGGACTATCTATTATTGTGTTTGAATGCTCTGATTTTAATGAAGATCCTGCAAAAAGATAGAAATAATACATCTGAAAAGGATGTAATATGTAAGTATGTTAACAACACAAAACTTAAAGAAATAGTTACAGGAAAATTGTACGGAGAAAGATCCAAAAATGGATAAAGCACCAAAATGTTTTAAAGTCTCATCTAAAGGTGGATGTGGCCCATATAGACAATGGAATATTACTCAGCCATAAAAAGAAATGAAATTGAGTTATTTGTAGTGAGGTGGATGGACCTAGAGTCTGTCATACAGAGTGAAGTAAGTCAGAAAGAGAAAAACCGTATGCTAACACATATATGGAATCTAAAAAATAATGGTTCTGATGAACTTAGTGGCAGGATAGGAATAAAGATACAGGCATAGAGAATGGACTTGAGGACATGGAGAAGGTGGGAAGGGTAAGCTGGGACAAGGTGACAGAGTGGCATGGACATATATATACTACCAAATGTAAAATAGATAGCTAGTGGGAAGCAGCCGCATAGCACAGGGAGATCAGCTCGGTGCTCTGTGTCCACCTAGAGGGGTGGGATAGGGAGGGTGGGAGGGAGACGCAAGAGGGAGGGAGTATGGGGATATATGGACACATATACATATATATATAGTTGGTTCACTTTGTTATACAGCAGAAGCTAACTCAACATTGTAAAACAGTTATACTCCAATAAAGACGTAAAAAAATAAAATAAAATAAAGGTGGTCTCCTACTTAGGATCTCACCTTATACAAAAATATCCAAGGGTACTTTAAAGTCAGCTTGGGTATAGTCCCAGCTCCACCACTTTCTAGCTAAGTGATGGCCTAGGAAGACCCACTATACTCTCTAAACCTCAATTTCCACGTGGATGAAACGAGGTTAATAATAGTATCTTCTTTATAGTAATGTTTTAAAGATTAAACCTCTATCACATTGCAGTATAATTATTTATGTTCATGGATCTTTCATTCTTTCTTTCCATCAGCAAATATCACTTGAGAGCCTACTAAAGTGGATACTGACTCTGCCTCTATCTCTCTGACTCTCTTAGTCATGTGGCTTTGAGAAGACTACTTATCATCTTTGTCAATGTTATCTATAAATTTGAGATAAAAATAGCACACATCTCATAGGGTTATTGTAAGGTTAAATGGGCTAATACAAGTAACAATATTTAGTACAAAGCCTAATAAAAATTAGAAAATCAATAGATGTCAGCTAGATTTTTATTAATGTTTTCTTCCTCCTTTTCCTCCTCTTTTTCCTGCTCTTTCTTATTCTTTTTCTTGTCACCATCATCATCATCATGCATTCTGCTAGACCTTGTCCTATTAGGAGGTGATATTCTTTCTTTCATTATAAGGTAATAAATATAAGTATGATACTGAGCGTTAGCTCCTGTGATTGGTCAAGAGCTTTTAGTTTGCAGCAAAAGAAAGTCAACTCAAACTGTCTTCACTGAAAAAGGGAAATTCTTTGGCTGATGTAACCAAGCAAAACAAAAGCAAGAGGTGGGGCTGGTCTCAACATCATTTGGATCCAGAAACTCAAAGTGTGTCAAGACATTCCTTCCCAGCATTCTCATCTCTGCTTCATTTTGAGCATAGGTTCCATTCTCTCCTTCTGCAGACAGCTCTCTCTGTGAGGCAGAGATCACACACTGAAAGTCCTGGGTCTGATCCTAACAGGTCCTGACAAGGTGACAAGGGACCTTACTGTCTAGCTCCAATTGGAAAAGAACATGGAAAAGGCATTAATTGGCTTGTTCTGGGTCACATGCCCTTGAGCTGGATGAGATTATACACTATACATGTTATGATGAGATTATATTCTATATGCTAACAGGGAGACAGTACAGGTTCACAGAAGTGGAGAGGAGTGGAAAACAGCATATCCCATGGAAATAACCAGCATTTTGTTGATTTGTGTCACTGAGAGGTCCCCTCCCTGTCTTCTCACTTTATAAACTCGGTGCCTAGTACTGTTTAGTGCATAAAAGATATCCATAAATACTTTCAAAAAATTAATCTCTCAAAAGACTGACATTACAATCCCAATAAAAACCTTTTGAAAATGACTGTCATTGGTCATCTTTGCCAATACAACGGAGGACATAAAGCATTTCTGACCAGGGTGGTGATTAGAAAGCACTACTTGAAAGTAATATAATTATACATTCCAGAAGACCCTCTTCCCTGAAAGTCCAATTTTCAATTTATTTTCCTTTTAACAAGACCATTTGAAAAGATCAACATATGTTCATGATGCTCAATTTTAAATATTTTTAATAAATATCTATCACTCTTTCATAGTTCAAGCTGCTGTAAAAAAAAAAAAATACCTTAGACTAGGTCGCTTATAAACAACAAATATTTCTTTTTCATGTTTCTGGGGGCTGGGAGGTCAAAAATAAAAGCACCAGCATATTCAGTCTCGTGAAAGCCACCTTCTTGGTTCATAGAAGCTGGTTCCATTTTTTTGCTGTGTCCTCAAGTGGTGAAAGAAATAAGGAAGCTCTCTGGAGTCTGTTTCATAAGGTCACTAATCCCATTCATGAGAGCTCCACCTTCATGACCTAATTATCTCCCAAAGATCCCGCCTGTAAACATGTCAGTCACACTGAGAGTTAGGTTTCAACATATAAATTTGGGGAGGACACAAACATTCAGTTCATAGCATTCTGCCACTGACCCCTCCCCGCCCCACCAAATTCATGCATGCACAATATAGTCATTCCATCTTAATAGACCCAGAAGTCTTAAATCATTCCAGCATTAACTTTAAAAATCTATGTCCAAAGTCTTATCTAAACATCATCTAAATCAGATGGGAAAGACTCAAGATATGATTCATCTTGAGGCAAACTGCTCTTGCAGTGAACCTGGGAAATCAAACAAGTTACCTGCTTCCAAAACACAATGGTAGAACAGGCATAGGACAGACATTCCCATTCCAAAAGGGAGAATTAGGAAATAAGAAAGGAGTGACTGTACCAAGCAAGCTCAAAATCCAGTGGAGCAAGTTCCATTAGATCTTAAGGCTCAAGAACAATTCTCTTTGGCCCAGTAATCTGCCCTCCAGGTCCACTGGGCCAAGGGTCCTGCCCCTGCAGTTCTGCCAGGCAAAGACTGCTCCCCAAGACTCTGGGCAGCCCTGTCCCCACAGCTTGGCTGAAAAGCCCATCTTGGCTCTCTGCTTGGACCCTCCCCCAAAACTAAAGTTTTTGTCCACAAATTTTGGGATGAGATCCAGTGCTCAGTGGCTCTGACTTGCATCCTTTGAAATTTTGGTTGAGGCAGCCAGGTCCCCACAGCTTGTGCACTCTGTGCTCCTGCAGAGACAGCAGTACAGACACAACCAACGTTTGTCACCTGCACACTCCAGAGATGCCACCTGGCTTGCCAGAGCCTTACGTGGGGCAGTCAGGTGTGTGGTCCCGGAGCTCAAGAGCGGAGCCAGAGATGTGAGGTGGGCAACACACACTGAGGTCCCACAAGTACCCGCGACCCTTATTTGCATTCTTTCATTGTCTTGAACAATAGCTCCTGGTTTCTATGGAGATGGCTGACTAATCTCTTCATCACACAGTTGTTTGGCCACACCCTTTAATGTGGCAGGTTTTCTTGTTCTTTACAATATGATAAGCTGAGCATTTTCCCAACCATTAAATTCTGCCTACCTTTTGATAAACAATTCCATCTTTTTTTTTTTTTTTTTTTTGGCTGCACTGCGCCGATTGCAGGATCTTAGTTCCCCAACCAAGGATCGAACCCGCACCTTCACCGGTGAGGAGTCCTAACTGCTGGGCCACCAGGGAATTCCCAACAATTCCATCTTTGAATCCTTTCTCTTTCTCGTGTTTTACTATAAGCAGTCAAGAGGATCTAAACCACTGAGTCAACACTTTGCCTAGCAATGGCTTCAGTTAAATATCCAAATTCATCCCTCACAAGTTGTACCTTCCACAAATCTCTAGAATGTGAACACAATTCAGCCAACTTCTTTGCCACTTCATAGCAAGAAGGCCTTTCCTCCAGTTTCCAATCACATGTTCCCCATTTCGATCTGAAACCTAGTCAGAATGGCCTTTACCATCCTTATTCCACCAACATTCTGTTTGGGATGACTTAGGTATTCTCTAAGAAGATTGAGGCTTTTTCTATAGCTCTCCTCTTTTCTCTCTGAGCTCTCCTAACAGTCTGTTCAAGGCAATTCAGGCTTTTTCCAGTATACAGCTCAAAACTCTTCCAGTCTCTACCCATGACAGGCATACCTTGGAGATACTATAGTATATTAAGTGTGCAGTAGCATTATGTCTAAAAAAGCAATGTATATAACTTAATTAACAAACACGTCATTGCTAAAAAAAAAAAAAAAAAAGCTAACCATCTTCTGACAATGCAGGGTTGCCACACATTTTCAATTTGTAAAAAATACAATATCTTTGAAGTGCAATAAAGCAAAGCACAATAAAACAAGAAATGCCTGTTCTTAATTTCAAAGTTGCTTCCACATGTTTAGGTATTGCAACATTCACTTCATTTTCTCCATACCAATTCTTAGAATGTGGGGAGAAACACAAGCATTCAGTCCATATCATTCTCATATTCATGATAGCATAAACATAAATCTCTGGTTATTATCTATTACTATTGTAAATCTAAAAGAGGTACCTGTTTATCTACTCTGTACTGAGAATAATGTTCAATCAAATCTCATTTCCTTAGGCCAGTCTGGCCTGGATATCCTAGTTCAGAATCATCTAGATCAACCCATAACTACACAGTAGCTTAGGGATGAAGTATTCAGTCCTTGGAATTCAGCATTTGGTGATAGATTTATTGCATTAATGGTCCAATGCTTCACCACTTTACAACTTCTCCCATCAAGAGAAGTCTATCTCCTTATTCCTTGAATGTGGGCTAGCTTTGTGACCTAAATGTAATATATAGAAGTGAATAGTATGCTAGTTCTGAGCCTTGACCTCAAGGGGCCATGTGCCTTTTCTTGTTCTACTCTCACTCCTCTGCCTTTGCCATGAAAACCTGCCCAGGCTAGCCTGTTGGAGTATAACAGACAGGGGTAACCCAGTGGGTAGCCCAGTGGCTCCATCACTCCAGCTGATAGCCAGACATGTGAAAGAGCCCAGTCAAAACAAGAACTGCCCAGCAGAGCCAAGACTAAATCATTGACTTGCAGGCTTGTAAGCTGAATAAATACTTATTATTTTTATGCTGCATTATTGGGGCTGTGGAAATCTGATAAAGCATTTCATTCAGGCCCTACTTAAGTCATACCTGTATCAGCTTAACGACCTCACTGCTGATCATCCTCTACCCAGTCAAGCTTTTATCCTTGTTTTTCACTTATAACTAATGATGCTGGTTGAAATATCCACCAAATACCTTGTGTTCTCCAGCTAGTTCTTCTGGTCCATTTGAGAATACGATGCTAAATAATGAAGCAAACAGTTTGCCATGAGCAGCCTTATGTGCTCAGTGACTTGACAGGCCCCTAGCAAACAATAAGCCTGGAATGTCGAAGAATTCTCCGAAACTTATCAACTTGACCAAACATGGGCAAAATCAAATTCATAACAATGAGGAACTAACAAAATAAGACCATGTGTAATCTTCTCTTAAATAGTTACCATAAATCATCCCAGACCTTAATGAAGAGCTCTATTTTTAAATTGATAATAATTGAAATCCTTGTACTTCAACATCTTGGTGTCCATTTTATATTTCCAGATAACACTGATATATCAAAAGTGAATGTTCCAAATATCTTTGGTTAAGAGGTTTCAGAACTCACCCATAAATCTCTGCTTGCTCTCTATTCTATCCAAGGAAAGCATATTGGAAATGAGATGCCTCGTTTTCCTAGTGAAAAGCAAGGTCAGTCTATAAGTAGAATTCAAGATTATATTCATAATGTACAGTAACGCCCTCAAGAGACTACACTTTGAAAGGGACTTTTAGACCAGGGAACTGGGAAGAGAATGACTCTCCTTATATAAAGATGACTAAATGAAAGGGAAAATATGGTAATAAAATAAAAACTTTGCTTCATCTTTCTGGCAATTCTCCAAGACCTCCATTTCAGGGAGCACATGTCTGATAGGTTTAATGCTGAACTCAGTCAACCGATTATATTTGTGAAAATAAGAATAGCTGTCCAACAAGGCAATTTGGGGAAAGCAGAGAGGTAATCAGCTGGCTCTGGACAAAACTGAGGGAGTACGGTTGTGGCCAGAACAGTCTTTTCTATTTCATTCCCCCACACTAGCATCCCTTCTCATGTCTTCACCCACATGCAGTTAGTAGAAGATTGAACTGACATGAATGGGCTGTATCTACCTCTCTTTGTCCCATGCCTTCTCTGCCATACCATCTGATCTTAGTCTTTGGGAAAAGTTCTTAGAGAAATCATTCACACTAAGGTGTAAGTGAGAGATATGTTGGAACTGATTACCCTTCTTGAATGCCTCTGTATTTTCTTTTTAAATGCAAGGAACATCTGGTGTTGACATTCCAGACATCTATGAATCATTATAATAGGAAAAACTAACACACGTAGCAGTTTACCAATTCATACATTAAGTTTACCTCTACAAGAAACTGGGTTTGGATGGTTATATTTGAGTGACAAGCCTTGTTAGTTCAGTTAGGATGGAGATTCCACAGACTCATGCGTCATGGAGTGGCATACATCTGTCAGGAAGCTGTGAGAAAATGTCACTCTTTATTATCTTTTAATTTTTCTTCTATGTCATCAATGTCTTCCAAATCTGACCCACAATCCTTCACTCCCGTAGTTTGAATTGATCTTGGTTTTCAAAGTCTTTCATCTTTGGCCTCAATCAACATCCCAAGTTCCTGGCCTTATTGCCAGCTACTTCCTTTATGCTGCCTCTGCTTCGGCCAGCATATTTACTCCCTTCCACTGTAAGCATCCCCGGATCTTTTGTGTTACACATGCCCCAAATGCTCTATAGAGATCTTCTTCTCTATAGGTTCAAATCTTCTCTCACATTCTAAACAGCTCAGATCTCACCTCTTTCTTTGCATTGATGGCAACTGAAATCCTAGTACTTTTCATATCTGACTGCCTATTTTACATTCCTAGTTAACACTGATATTTCAAAAATGAAGTGTCCAAGCTATGCATATTTTCAGTCAAGAAAGTTTAAAACTTAGCCTGGAACTATCTGCCTGTTTATCCATCCCAGCCCAGAAAAAACAGTCAGAACCAGATCGATTTCCCATTGAAAAGTGGCACCACTCCAGAGCAAGGCTGTCTGATCTGTCCCGTCTCTGAATTCCTACAGCAACCGTTGGATTTTAAAACTTGATTTATATATAGACTCTCTTTGACATCTTCTCTACACTCTCTAAACAACTATTTAAATGTTATTAAACTACATGTTTTTAAATCTCAGTTACCTCAAGACTTTTTTCACAGCATGAAGTATGATTATTTTAATGTTAGCCCCATATGGAGACATTCACCTAGTAGACAAATCATAAATACTGGCTGGTTTCACTGTTTTTTAAAGAACAGCTAAGAAGTTTTTTCTATATGTAACAAAAGTAGTGCTCAAGTATTGTATCATTAAGAAGAAACATAACTCTTCCCATTTCATCGATGGAATAAGTACAAGAAAAAGGACATTAGGAAGATTGTTCCAGTATATAAGAATTACAAATAATCATCAATCCATTCATATTAAAATTAAGATTTTTCCTAAATTTTTTTCTCATCCCTTTCTCATTAAGTGGTTTTTAATAAATGTAAATAAGTTTATTTCAACATTTCTAACAAATATTAATAACAAATAATTTTTAAACTACTATGCAATAATTATTTCTGAAATTTAATTTCTATAAGCTCTTGCTGTTTATTCATTGAAAATGCAGCTACAGAAAAGTTATTCAATATGTGTTTCCAACAGCTGAGAAGCTAGCAAGTTTTCCTCCAACTTTAAAGGGAGAGACACATTTTTGCAAGGAAATCTGCTAGCCCACATCTCCTTGTCAGTAATAAGAGACATTCACTTTGAAGTTATGCATCACTTTTTTTTTTTTTTTTTTTTTTTGCGGTACGCGGGCCTCTCACTGTTGTGGCCTCTCCCGTTGCGGAGCACAGGCTCCGGACGCGCAGGCTCAGCGGCCATGGCTCACGGGCCCAGCCGCTCCGCGGTATGTGGGATCTTCCCGGGCCGGGGCACGAACCTGCATCCCCTAGCATCGGCAGGCAGACTCTCAACCACTGCGCCACCCGGGAACGCCTATGCATCACTTTTTAAAGATCATAATTATTGACTGAGAAGGTTAAAGAAAAAGAATGGCATTAATAAGTGGACTTTGAGTTCAATGATAATATCCAATTAATTAAAATTAAAAGCAATATGGGTATAATAAAACAAAAAATAGCCAAATGATTTTAAATAAATATAAAATTATTTTCCCCCTCTGGGTAATACAAGTTATAATGTATTATCTCTAAATTTAGATCATTTTTCTCCTAATTGGTCTCATACCACTATGAACAGTATTTTCCACACCTTGATGTTTTTTGAATCACTTAGACAAAATCAAGACTGTACCTGGTAGGGAAGAAATTAATGTAATTATGGAATCTCTATTAAATCAAAACTGAGTTTTGAATTCTGGCTTAGCTTAATATTTTCCCAAATTCTTTTTCCAGGTATACTTTAGAACACTCTTCAAAACAGTTCATCAACTTGCCAAAGATAGGTGAGTCTCTCCAGAATATAATGTATCAGGGACTCAAGTTTTATTGTTGTTTCGACAGGCTGGGCTCCCAACTGTAGTAGTAATCAGATCCACTGCAGTTAGAGGAATTCTATACATTTGTGGCAAGTCCACAAATGACCTCAGTATCTGTTATTATGACCACTTCATTCATGAGCCCATTAAACATGCACTGACTGGGTGAGGAAATCTATGATTGAATCCACAGGGTAATCTTATCTAACCAATTATTGAAAGCCTCCTCCACAGAAGGGTCCTTCTGGGGAGTTTTCACCCACAGCATAAACATTCTCATAATTTGGACCCAGTCCAAGAAGCTCATTCACATTTCTTTTCCCAAAACCAATCTGTCACTAGTCCTCCTGTCTTATTCTTTCTAAATCCCAGACTGTTCAATCTGATCATCAGCCACGATGCATGAATTGGTATAAACTGGTAGTTCTTCTCACCAAGAGACTTTTCCTTTCTCTTCAATACTGACCTTAAAAGAATGGATTGAACAGGAAACTAGTCCTCTGCCATCTGGTGCCAGCAATTTAACATCTCTAAAGCAGACCCAAATTTCCCCTCCCCTTAAGTCAACTGTTCATAAGAACACCTGTTCAAGGCCATTCTGGAGGGTCAGAAGCAGAGCCACAGGACTAAGTGCACTGAGGATTAGTCACTCGTGCAAATTTCTTGTGTCTCAGAATCTGACGAATCTGCATTTTGTGTTTACCTCTTCAATTTGTTGATGGAGAACCATTCAACATTCCTGACTTTATGTTTGGAAAACAAGATAGAAACAGTTCATTTTAGGAGTTCAGGTTGCAGTCACCTGCTTGCAGTCTCTACCTTAGACCAGTAACAAGTTAAGAACAGCTAACTGAAGAAGACAAGACTTTGCAATAGAACATTAGTGGCCTCTATCATAGTTCTCTTATTTGGGCTTGTACTTGTTTTACACAGCATGTCAGTCTGCCAAAGACACTGCAAGCCCCACTGAATCTGTTGCTTCATGAGAGCCAAGAGGGCGAACAGCTTGTACTGCAGCAATGATCTGCTGGAATGCCTTTTCTTTCTCTGGCCCCACTATTTGTAAACAGTTTTGTAAGCAATCCACTTGATAAACATGTCAGAGCCACATATCCACATGTGTTATATATTAATCCCAAATCCAAACAAGTCCACAAACTAGTGCATCATTTCCTTATTAGTATAAGATACAGAGGACTCCTTGTAGACTTCCGTTTTTAAGGAGCTATATATCACAAGCTTCAGATCACCGGACGCCTCCAATTTTAAGTAACAGATCCCTGAATTTTATGTGATATATCTTCCATCCTCTTTCAAAGGTAGGTATTACCAAAACATTTATTTTGCTGCTACTACATGGCCCTAGCAGCATGACTGATGGAATATACAAGCATTATATACCAAAAGATGAAGAGAGGATAAAAATCCCTGAGGATTAAATTATGTCATAGAGTTAGAGGATTGACAAAGATAAAGGTGAAGGTTTATGTTTATCAAGTGAAAGCAAATTTCTTCAGGTGAGATGGATAGCTACAAAGCAAACCAACTTCCAGGTATGTGTTAATTTGCCCCACTAAAAAAGAACCGTATAAAATAGTAGCTAAATGGAGTCATGAGATGCTTACAAATTTTACAATTCATTATCATTCCCTAAAAGCTACCCATCTGTCTTCTGCACAAACCAAACACGTAAGTTTAATGGGATATCCTAGAAATCATCACTGTTTGGCTGTTCAGTTCTTGACAATGGCTCTCATTTGTGAAAGCCCCTCAGTGATGTGGCATTACTTTTTTTTTTTCTTAACATCTTTATTGGAGTATAATTGCTTTACAATGGTGTGTTAGTTTCTGCTGTATAACAAAGTGAATCAGCTAGATGTATACATATATCCCCATATCTCCTCCCTCTTGTGATCCTAGAGTCCTCCTCCCATCCTCCCTATCCCACCCCTCTAGGTGGACACAAAGCACCGAGCTGATCTCCCTGTGCTATGCGGCTGCTTCCCACTAGCTATCTATTTGACATTTGGTAGTATATATAAGTCCATGTGTGGCATTACTTTTGACTTATCAATTTTTTAGGGGCATACTCCACAAACTTCTTCTTTGCTATCCTCACTGTAGTAGTCTTAACAGACTATGTCAGGGAAAGATTGGGGAATCTGTTAGTCTCTGAATACATCGCATCAAATTATCCACACAGAAACCATGGAAGTAATCACAACACAGGCTTGGGGACTCAATGGCCCCAAAATGAAATGGTCTTTGAACAAAATTTCATTTACCCTCTGACATCCACCTAACCTGTGATCATAGTGACATTTTGGTTCCCAGGAATTGGTTTTGGGCTCAGTCTACATCCAATAACCCTCCAAAGGCCTGGATATTTTCCTTTCCTAGGTGCATAATAGTCACAAATCTTCCTGTGGAAGGCTAGAAGGAAGATTTAAATACATGTGCATGATATTGACACAGGATATTTTTCAAGGGTACCCATCTCCTTTATTTAGGGAACTCTGGCTCCGTGACATGACTCAAGGCTGAAAGTCAGGCTTCTACTCAGCAAACTAGGGCTTATATTGTTTTACTAAAGACTAAGTGGGATTTCAGTGCCCTGACCGTCTGTTTGATCTCAGGACTCTAGGATCACTTAGCCAACATCAAAGATTACTGTAGGCCTGACCAGCTAACAGAGTACATTCCCCTTGCCTCTGGCATATAGTTAATGCTGATTGGCCCCCACTCCCATGGAATGTCAACATCTGCACTAAAATCAGGGAGCCCATTCCAATGACAATATCGGACATGCACATCCCTAGCTACATCCCCAGAGAATATCGTCTACGGTGTTTTCAGAGACTGGTGTGCTCTTCTCGCGAATTTATATCTAATAGCTGAATGAAGGTAATGCCTTCTGGCTCTCTTGGGACCAGTGAACATAAATTACTCCAACATTCTTATCTCTCTCTGAGTTTGGATTCCTTCTCCCATGTTACATAAAAGCATTTCTGTCATCTCAACTTTATTTAGCATAGACTAGCACTAAGTCCATTTCCTAAAAAGAAAATTTTTCCCACCTAAAATTCTTCACCTGTGAAACTATCCACTAGTGTGAGGTTGGAAGACAAAATGTATCAGACATTTCAGTACCAACGGTTACCTTCATGAACCCATGCTTAGAAAATCACTGGAAAGGGTGCTCTACCAAAAGAAAATAAAAAGACATGTGGTACAGAAAACAGGAGATCAGCACAGGAACGGAGCAGAGGAAATATTCAGGACGACGGTTGAAGCGGAGATCAGAGGGAAATGTGCGGCTGTGCCTCAAGGTTCAGAGGACAACTTGCCCCGATTTAAGCAGGTCAGAAAGCGCCAAGAGAGATTTCTTTAAAAATATGAACATGTCACTCGGACATTTTATGGGCATTGAGGCTTGAATTGTAATAAGTATACATAAAGCTAAACCCAAAATGTTAAGACATTCATCAACTCTTTCTTGAAAGGAAAAGCAATTATGGTATATCTTGAGTCTCATCACCTGTGATTAGTGTTTACATAGTCATAATGATGTAAGTCCTCAGTACTGATCTAACTAAAATTATGATACAACTATGAAAACAGAAAGGCATCATAGGAAGAGAGAGAGTATTGAGGATAATGAGGCAACATAAAGGCAAGCTTCATCCTCATCTTCCACACCAATAGTTAATACCTGAAACCACAGGATTAACAGGTTACAAAATGAGAATTTTAAGAGATTGGGAAATAAGAATTGAAAGTGGTTATCTGCAGCAGGAACACAGGCAAGAGTGGTAGAGGACCAGTGTATGTCACAAACAAACCTTGTATAATAATTTGGATATTTCGATCACGGCCATGAGCAAACTCAATACCAATAAATTCCCCTCTGCTTAAGAAAAAAATAATCATATATAGGTATATTAGAGGTATCTAAAGTATATTGAGTGCCAAGAAAATTCCGTTTTATCTGATCTCTACAAAACTCTGTGAGATAGACATAACTTCTGTTAAGGATGAGAAAACTGGAATTCAGAAAAAGTAACTCATCCAATGGTTTTCGTTTAGTCAGTAGTGAATCCAGGAATCAACCATGGAACCATCTGGCACCAAAGTCCTTGTTCTGTCTATTGTGAATGCACTGCCCTCAGTAAAATATCTTTCTGGAATGACTAAAGCAGTCTTGAATGGACTTTACACGTATTGCAAGGAAAAGAAGTGTACCCCTAGTTGGAGGAACAATGGAATGTGTTCTGACAGGTTAACAACAATTGGCCTGATTGTAATAAGGTCGGTCACATTATAAAAAAGGGAGCACTGATGTTGGTTAGCTTTAGAATAGAGATGGCATTCATGCCAGAGGAATTTTCTCATTAATATCAGGGAGTAGAAAGGAATAAAAAACACTTCGGCCATTATGCTACTTCCTTTACTTATAAAATTAGACTTTTCTGACAGTGACAAACACATATCCATCTGGAAAACTCCCATGTCATAAGAACAGATGTTTAAATGACCCACAACAAGAAGAAAAGTAAATACAGAATAAGACTTCTTGCCAAAGCAAATTATTAAAGCAGGAGCAGCAATCTGCTTGCACAGCCCAGAGACTGCTTAACTATAGGATACAGGTGTGGACAGAGGCCCCTTGTGCTAAAACGAGCTCATTTCCATGCAGTAGGTCCATCTTTAAAAACAAAACCACAAATAAAAATAAAAACTTCTATCTTCTCCTATGGAAGTACTAATCTAACAGTAACCTAAAATTTTTCAGCAAAGCAATTGATTGAATTTTGATCAAAACATCCTTGTTGGGTTTATCTTGAGATTTATGGAATAATAGAACTATTTGAGTTCTTTCCTGTAACAATTTACAGTCTAAGAACTCTTTAAAAGGCTATTTCTTAAGTCTCTGACCTTCATGGGACTCTGTGACATCATCTTCACGGAGAGGAATGTTATATAATTGTGGACTCAGGGTATATTGTTTTGGATAATATTCTCTATGGAGGTACATTATGAAAAGAGTACTTACATTTGTTCATATAATTACCACATAAAGTATTCAGCTGTTAACACAGTGGTGTCAAAGCAGATTGCACGGATGGCAAAGAATTGCAGATGTCCCACCAATTATTCTAAGTACTATTATAATAAAAATCTAATGACTTGGATAGTTAGGTTAATAACATAGAAGAATAAAACATTTGACTTTTAAAAGGAGTTAGTTTGAAGTTATATTACACTTCCGTGATAATCAAACAAAGACTCTGTCTTGCGTTCTCAGATCCTGACTTGTCATGCTGAATGAGAACGTATTAATCAATGTTTTTGCCTATGGCCAGGTTTTAAAGAAGGAAATTATGATTCCAGGTATTTGAGCAGAGGAGAGATTCAGCTGCTTACACACCAGGCACAACAGGTGAGCTGTTACCTAGGTCTGAAATAGAAATCTCAACTAGAAAGGAAATATAAGCTAGCTAAAAAAAAAATCATAAATCTGTCTTTATCAATAATCATAGTTTAGCCTAAAATACTCACATGACAGAACCATGTTTGTAAATTATCTGTTTCTAATAAAAGCTTCGTAGGTATGATCCTCTGTTCTTCTGCAATCCTGTTGATTCCACAATTTCTCAAGTGTGTTGTGGAGAAATAGAAGCCGAATGCCAGGGTCACTCAAAGCTTCAACAGAAGTGGAAATTAAATGTGCCTAAGAGACCTTTTGCAGCCTGGTAGGAAAACTGGGTCAAGAACTCACATCTTCCCTTTCACTATTTCAGGTATCAATAAAAATAACTCAACTCGAAGAGCAGGTGGAGTCTTAGTTCACATCTCCGGGCTGATAAAATCGTCTCTGACTCATAGAGAGGTTCAGGGCTAAATTTTAAATTTTCCACACCTGGATACATGACTCTCACTGGATTTCCTGAGATTATATTAGTCAGGTTCTTTGAGATGACAAGGAAAGGGAATATGGCAAGTTTACCCTGAGTGATGGGAGTTTTTGTAAGAAAACACCCAGAGGTAGGTAAACAAAGAAAACCATTTCGGCAGCAGTCAGATGGATTTCTGTTTCTCTGGGTCTCTTCAAGTTTCTAAGCAATCTACTGTCTGATAAATATATTTCAAAGTTCTTTGAAAGAAAGTATCCAGTTGGGTCAGTCAGGCAGAACTCAGTGAGGCAGTGTCCTTGATCCAAGCCACCTCCCAGATCACTGAGTTTCCCAGTGCCCAGCTAGCTAATAGTGGCAACCGATAAGAAAGAAATAATCTTGTAGCTGCTTTCTGAAAAGAGGGCTGTGGATGCTCAGATACTTAGAGTGCCATTGAGTTCAAAATAGTTTAAAGCTGTGCTCTGTTTCCAGGCTGTCTGAATTAAATACTGAATTTACTACATCCAAGTCCACCCAGCTCATGGAGGTTCGTTTGATCTTCCTAAGACTTAGTCTCCTTATCTGTAAAACAAGTATGGTCATATTACGTATCTCAGAGCAGGTTGTGCAGATGAAATGAGATGCAGATTAGTCCATGTAAAGCACCTAGCAGGGAGATCAGATAGTATAATTGCTTAGAAAAAGCCATTAAATCATGCATAACTGCTCTCCGCCATCCCTCTCCTTCTCTTCTCCACATCTCCCCTCTCCTTACTAGCACACACTAAGGAAAGGCCATGTGAGCACCCAGCTAGAAGGTGGTTGTCTACAAGCCAGGAAGCAGGTCCTCACCAGACCCTGAATCTGCCAGCAACTTGATCTTGGACTTCCCAGCCTCGGTAATTGTGAGAAATAAATTTCTGTCATTTATGGGCTTGTTACAGCAGCCTGAGTAGACTAGGACACCAAGGAAACAGTGTGAGATATGGTACAGAGATGGAAATGGATCATTTGTGTTCAGAAAATGGCAAGCAGTTAAGACAAGCTAGGATGGAACATTCATGTTGGGGAAAGGAGAAAAATATCAGAGGACCTGAATAAGAATTGAGAACCCTGGAATTCCTTGAGTGCCTTCCTAATTGTCTAATGTTTCTGGCAGTTATTGGCCTCTATTTTCACTTGAAATGCCCACTATTTCTAGAAGGGCAACAGGAGTACTCAAATAACTAACCAGCAATCGTAAGTGGAGATGACTTTATCTGCTCATCCAGAGCATGTCCTAAATATAATTGAGCAAAGAAGAGCTCAATATTCCCAAGGCAGAAGAGAAGTGAAAATTCTACATCCAAGAACTCTATTAATATTCCAAGAGGACACTCACAATGACGCTTTGCAGAGAACTTTATTATAAAGATGCACTTAAACATCCTTTTCATTAACCTCAGACTGCAAGCTGCTTATCCTTTTGCTTTCAAATTGACCTCCAGTGATTTGCATTTCTTTTGCAAATGTCTTTATTTTAGCAGATAGATCTACTCTTCCAGCTCTTTTTGCTTTGTGTTGTTATAATTAATTGCTTTATGCTCAGCAGTCCTTAGCATGTGTGTGACTCCTCATGGTCACAAGAAGACCATGCCTGGGTTCCAGGCAGAAGAAAAGAAGTGGAAAATCAAAGAGCCTGATTCTGCCTGCCTTTTTAGAGGCTGTCTGGGAAACCCTACCAGGAACATTGGCTTTCATCTCATTGGTCCACAACCAGACCTCAGGGCTTCAATGCCACCACAAACAAATTTGTGTTCTGTTGGTAATAAAGAAAATATAAGAAAAAAAATCATGCATAACTGTTATGCATGCACATATTCATTTGCATACCACTAAAAATCCCAAGGGCCACAAGCAGTACACAAAGAATATCTGGGTAAGCACTGTACTTGAGAACCTTGAAAGTTGGCCTTGAATCCTTTAGTACATTGAAAATATCGCCCTGTTGGAGGGTAATTCTATTTTTCAGTTCTATGTGAAATTTCTGTATATTAGATTTGCTGAAAATAGGGGTATATTGTAGTAATCTAGATAGTTCATGCGTTTACAAACAAATGTATTTTTAAAGTAACATACACATAGCTAAGATATATTCATTTCTTATTCCTGACATATTACAGTCACATCCACAAGTATCATTATTGTTTAAGGGTAGTTTCCTTTGACGGAGCAGACGTAAACAATAAGAAGTCTCTTACAGTGAGCCCAGGTGCCCAAGAGAAAGGATGGTCAACCTCTGCTTTTGCACAGTTTGACAGGCCTAGGCAACAAAATGGATAAACATGGGCCTTGGTATCAGGCTGACCTAGGCATTAATTCCTACCTATTAGCTATGTGACCTTGAAGGAAATCATTCAACCCCTCAAAGTTTCAATTTCCTCAGACCAAATAAATCATACTCTCTGGGATGGGGTCCAAGCATCATATTTTTAAACTCCCAGATGATTCTGAGGTCAAGTTTGAAACCCCATTCTCTAAAGCTAGTGGTTCTCAAACCATAGCATACATCACAATCAGACTGCTGGGCCCTGCCTCCAGAATTCCTGATCCTGTAGCTATGGGGTGGGGCATAGTTTGCATTTCTAACAAGTTCCAGGTGATGTTCCCCTGCAGTGGTATCTATGGATCATATCTGAATGCCCAGCAACTTCCTGCTCCAAGTCATTCAAAATCCCTCCTCCCCTAATTTTTCATTTTCATTCCCAATCCCCGCCAACCTCTGGCACTGTTGATGTTCTCTGTCTAGGCTCATTAGATACCACTCACAATTATTTTTATCAAAACTCCAAAACCAGAATGTCCATATTATTTGTTTATAACTCCATTATTCTTCCCAGTCTCTACATTAACCCACGGACCAAAAAAAACTGCTTAATTCATTTTCATATCCCTGGCTTTGTGCAAAATGCCTGGCACATCACGGGAGCATCATAAATGCTTTGTTGAATGGAAATAGCCCACAAGCCAAAAATACTTTTCTAACACCTAAGTGTCAGGCCTATTTCTCTGAAAAGATCAGCTGGATCAATGATGATGCAAACCTCATCACCACATATCAGGACCTTTCAGTTCTTTGAAGAAATGTAAGCTGTGTTTTGCTTGGTAAGAAAACTGTTTTTCTAGCCTTATTTTTAACAACTTTTCACACCTCTGCTCTGCGGTCTGACCATGCTGCTCTCCCTCAGCCTACACACGTTACACCTGATAACCACACACCCCTAGCACTTACTGCAGTGTGACAAACATATACTGAATTTTCCAAATGAAGGTTTCTTACTTTTTAAACACATCAGGTGAAGGTTGGCTCTGTTTAGCTGTGCAGTCCTGGTAAGTAAATAGGATGGAAAACACAACAGGAACATTTGAATTAGCCCCAGTGGGTCCCACTGATGTAATTGGCCCAACGTCTGTCGAAGTGGGTCTGCTTAATAAGGTGGAGGCCAAGACAGTGCCTGTTACCCTTTAACCTCAGGGTCTGTTTATAATTTGTTATTCATTAAGCAGCTGACTCTTTACTAGGAGGCTAAAAGCTGGCTATCTTTGCTGCGGTACGGTGTCCTAAACCTTGTTGGGGCTTGTTCTGCTCTTCCTTTAGCAGACATCATAGTAAGCTCAAGGAACAAAAGCACTCAAAAAAAAGATTGTGACATTATATGTGTCAAAGCCTAGTGAAGGTTCTGGAAAATGACCTTTGCTAAAACAGGGTCTTGGTGCCAAAGGGCTATAGGGGGAAGATTTTTGTTTTGTTTGGGGGGGGTGGGCTGTGTGTGTGTGTGTGTTTTAATGATGGTGGTGGTTCGGAAGGAGAATTAAAAAACCAGAATTGGGGCTTCCCGGTGGCGCAGTGGTTCAGAGTCCGCCTGCCGATGCAGCGGACATGGGTTCGTGCCCTGGACCGGGAAGGTCCCACATGCCGCGGAGCGGCTGGGCCCGTGAGCCATGGCCGCTGAGCCTGCGCGTCCGGAGCCTGTGCTCCGCAACGGGAGAGGCCACCACAGCGGGAGAGGCCACAACAGTGAGAGGCCCGCGTACCGCAAAAAAAAGAAAAAGAAAGGAGGGCTTACCTGGTGGCGCTAGTGGTTCAGAGTCCGCCTGCCGATGCAGGGGACACGGGTTCGTGCCGTGGACCGGGAAGGTTCCACATGCCCCGGAGCGGCTGGGCCCGTGAGCCGTGGCCGCTGAGCTTGCGCCTCTGGAGCCTGCGCGTCTGGAGCCTGCGCATTCGGAGCCTGCGCGTCCGGAGCCAGCGCGTTCGGAGCCTGCGCGTCCCGAGCCTGTGCTCCGCAACGGGAGAGGCCACAACAGGGAGAGGCCCGCGTACCGCAAAAAAAAAAAAAAAAAAAAAAAAAAAGAATTGGCTGGTGGAAAATCGAGGGATCTTTTACTCCACAGTACAAGAAACTCAGAAAAATGTCAGAAAAGAAAAAGTGCCTGAAATAAAATGCTAGGAAAACAAACCAACAAGCAAACCTGTTAGCAGAGTGATCCGGTCTTAAGAAAGAGATTAAGGAAAACTCCTGCTTCCTTTTAAATTTAAGGAGAGAATATGAGTTTGCATAATTGATGAAATTGTTTGAAACTCCACCTACAATTTCCTGGAAGAGTTAAACATTTATAATTTTTTACGATGTTATCTTCTTAACAAATCTTATCTCTGAATCCCCGGGCATGTTCCCCTAATCCTAATGATGTGGCTTCAGTCACTTGACAAATATTTTCTGTGTGCCTACTGTGTTTAAAACTCTATACTGATTAAAGAAACACACTCATACACAGACACATACACAATGGATTCAGTCTCTGTCCTCACACAGTTTTAAGGCTCCAGAAGGCCTGATTTTTTAAAATGTGTTTAAAGATTAGACCATCTTCATCATGAAACGTTTAGAGTTAGGTTTAAAGTAGACAACATAGGCTAAGCAAGTCTCTAAATTATGGCCTCTGGACACTGAGAGAATAGCAGAGATGCAGAAAGGCAGTTCCTGTGCAGTGAGAAGATACTGTTTCACAAAGGAGCACCCAGGATTCATCATTCTCTCTACCACTGAATCTCCTTTGAAAGAAAGTTACTAATATCAGTGGAGCCAGTAAGGGCGAAAACTTAAATTATTACTTTAGAGTCATAAGGAAACACATTTATAGGGAGTATATGCATGTATGTTTATTTTCATAATGTGGATCAGGATAAGAAATTGGAGAATTAATTGCCAAGAATTTTTTTAAGAATACAGTATCCATATTTCATCACTTTGTAGAAAACAGGAACAATTTTCCACTCTCACATAAGACAATCACTATCCCTTAAGTACAAGTTTAATCCTTGCAGATTAGAGTGTCAAAACTGATTCAGAATCCGTATCACAAAATGCTGCTATAAAAGCAATCTTTCTGCTCATCAGAAATTATTTGCTGCGTAGCTCTTTGTAGAGTTGTGTTCTTCTCTTGTCCTTTAATTCACCTTTCATTCACCTCTGAAAATCAGTGCTGAACATTTGTGTTATATTTTCAAGGAATACATGCCGAACCTTGTTTATGGTGCTATACCTTGAGTCCAGAAAAATAAATAAATAAATAACGTAACCAAAATTTAGTATACTGTAACCTAGCACACTGCATGTTTAAATATATCATACTATACATAGCAAGTAGTCAAGGGTGGTTATCAAAACATAGCAAAAATTTTCCCCGTGTTATTTCAGGATATTTCAAAAACGTGCCTCTGAGCTGTAACACAGGGCTTGATTAATGCATGATTTCCTCTTTAAAATTAGAACCAGGAATCAAGAATGAAGCTTAATAATTTTCATTTGCTCTTCTTTTCCAAGCATTCTAATTAAGGTCTGGTTCCCAGACCTGGTGAGGCAGCTCCTACATCTGAGTGATGTTTGCCGTTATCCCTGCAAGGCAGGAACTCAAACTTTTTTTTGAGTGAATGGGAACAATCTGGGAAGAAACAATAAGGGGGGATATGCTGTGAAAGGGGGTTTATTTGGTTTTGGTTTTGCTCTTGTAATTAGAGCTTGCCATGCCCATTGCAACAACACAATGTAACAACGAATGTCAAAAACATCCTTCTAAGTAAAACACCATTAGTTTATGACTCTTGGAGTCCTCTATTAGGGATATCCTGGTGTCCATTGCTTTACCCTTTTAATTCCTTGAGCTAAATGGTACAAGAGAAGTAACTACTTTATTTTATATTTTATATTAAGAAAATGTAAAAGATGTATGTGCTATTACTATCCAATGCTTTTAATCTCTTGGGTTGACTGTAATCATAAAATGAATTTGAAGTCTTTTTTGATGGCTTTCATGGAGAAAAACATGGAGAAAAAAGCAGTGATTGTCAAACATGAATTTTCTCAAAATTATTTTTCTATTTGAAGATAATGACCCTGAATTATTTCAGGATAATAATTTTTTTTAATATTGAAAAGTTGCACTGTAATGTAGCTGGTGGTCATTAAATGCTTCTGTCTAATATTCAGAAAATAGATATTTAAATTGTCCTTAATAACAGAAGAATAAAAGTCAAAACTTTTCTTATGCAAATCAGATAATCATATATGGGTAAAGTCAATTTCTTGGACTCTACATAGATGCTCTCCCCACCTTCATTTTTCTAAATATATTTTTTTTAGCTACCGTGGCAGTGCCAGGCCCAAGGGGTATCATGTATTTAATTGAGTGAGGTACAAATCTTAGAAACGGAGAGCTAGACTTCACTCACACATCCTTTCTCCATAGCTACCACTGCACTCTCACGCTCTGCATTCTATCTCCCCACCTCCTAACTCAAAGAAGACCGACTTGTTTCATCGTCCTAGAGTAATGTGAACTCATCCCAACCAGTCACTTAAGTAGTTCACTTAAATAAGCTCATTCCGAATGAATGAGTCCCACCCTCACCACCCCGGTTGCCAAAAGCCCATATCAGACCCATAGCCCTTTGCTTCAGGGTTGGGTGATCTTTTCCGAATTGTTTTCGGTGCTTCCACCCTCCCTCTCCATGCCTGCCTGCAAAGCGGACACCCATTGCTTTCTCTTGAACACCACTTAGTTACCTTCTCCTCTAGTTTAAAAATCTCAGCCCCATCCAGATCAATCTCCAGGTACCTATAATTCCTGCAAGCCTTGCTGCCTCTGATACTTCCTTCCAGAACGTCCTTCACCATTATTGTTTGCTTATCCAAAGCTTATGGACACTTTGAATCTGGGGCATCTTGTGAACATGTCAATTCCAGTTCAGTAGATCTGAAGTGGAGCCTGAGATTCTGCTGTGATGTCATTGCTGGTGGTACAGACTACACTTTGAAAAACAAAGATTTAGATAACTGTTCCTTTTTGTCGGGGAAACACTGGTCTCTGGCAAGGGCCAGCAAGAGAACTATGTATGATAAAATAGCTTCTATCTGATTGAATCAAGTTAAGAACTACCCAAACCTCTACAAAAGTTATGCAGTATGGCATGGATGATTGATAACTGTGTACATATATGCCATAGATTTGTCTATATCCTATGTAAATAAACCCCAAAATAACAATTGAAAACTCTGAAAAAATTGTCCAAAGTGTTTATATGCTATATAACAGCCAAATACCAGCACAAATAACACGAAAGAACTTTGAACACTGTATTTCTGTCCTCCATACCTGTGCATCATGCATTTATTTGCTTTTGCTCAGCCGCTGCCCTCCCACCTGCAGTGATCCGTGAGCTGGATTTTCTCCATTGGTTTCACTACCTGGAGTCCAGCACCCTGTAGCCAATGGTACTTCTTGTCTGTCTTTAATCTCTACACGATTGGAAGAGCTAAAATAATGCACTTCAAAAAATCCTAGTGGGTGGGTCTTATAACGTTTATATGCTTTTATTTAAAGCACTTTTTAAAAAAAAAGACCATGATTTCTACTTTGTTTCCTATGTGAAGTACTGACAGAGATCCCTAACCCAAGGGAACAATCTTCAACGTGGCTCAGTAACCGCTCTTAATTGCACTGGCTAGAAAAGAGATGGAAAATAAAACCAATCAAATTTTCACATTGTTTCAAATATAAAATTATTAAATGTGTAGTTTTAGTATTTTTATTGAGTTCATATTCGTGATAAAATCTTGAATCCTCTGAACTCTGGGGGACCAAAGAAAGCTTTTGTCTTGGGGAAGATGGATTCAGCATTTCTGTAGGCCTTCCATAAATATAGTTCAGTTTTTATAAAATGGAAAATTATATACATTTTATGAAATTTGGTAAAATAAACATTTTCAAATAAAGAGTGCTAAATTTGTCCACGTGTTTTATTGCTTAGTCCGGAGTGTGCATGTCACATGCTCAGGCAAGCTAATCAAAGACCTTACCTGGGATTGATGTACAAACTTGGGAAGAGAGGTTCTCTTTCTACCACGTTTGCTAATCTGGGAGAATGTGAATCTGGCCTTTACAGTAGCCCAATAGTTCCTGCCACTTGGGAAGAGCCTACAAACTCATACGAATGTATGTGTGTATGAGGCAGGGCAGGGGGAGAGAAGGGGGAGGGAGAAGAACAGAGTGGGGGGGTGGGGAGAAAAGATGAGAGGAGAGGAGAAATTTGCCAGTACTGAGCTTTTATCCCAACCAGTAAGGTCCTAATCTCTGAAACTTTTCTTTTGATCATGTGAACATACGCCCCCCACCCCCGCAGTATACTATTCAAACTTGAAAGGCAATGAACTCCCTTATTTTTGTTAATCTAGTTTGAATCAAAGAAATATTAATACACCACATCCATATAGGATATGTTGAATCCACTGGGTTGTGTTTTTTTTTAATTTTTTGTTTGCTTGTTTACTGAATTGCTGTTTTTCACCTGCTCTGTTCAGTTTGGGAATGCAGCACTTGTGTTTCTGTAGCCATTCTCTCCCATCTTGTTCCAAGTATCCAGTTTTATGGGTACATTACCTTCCAGTCGAGCAAAATACAACTAAAATATCTTCAAAGTATATAACAAAGAAATAATATTTTTTCTGATTCTTTCCTTTATATTAAATCCTAAAGCCAAGAGAAGAAAAGATAGCTTCCTTTTCCTCTCCCAGATACTCCAAGTGCCAAGAAGATGTTGCCTGGACGGGCCCCATAACAGATGGTGAATCAATACACGTGTGTGCCAAGAAACACGCCGGGGTAAAGCCCTACCTAAAGGTACACAGAGCCCCCCAAATTTATCCTGAAGACAAACTTGGAAATATGCTTGTCAAGGTCTCTGCATGTTCCTTCTAAAAGCCATGAAGTCAAGATAAATGAGGATTCCCAAAATTGCTACTCCTGAAGTGTCTGCAAAACTTAAGAGTACTTCCTTTTTTGAAGAAGGTGACCTGGTGCTTCCCTGGTGGCGCAGTGGTTGAGAGTCTGCCTGCCGATGCAGGGGACACGAGTTCGTGCCCCGGTCCGGGAGGATCCCACATGCCGCGGAGCGGCTGGGCCCGTGAGCCATGGCCGCTGAGCCTGCGTGTCCGGGGCCTGTGCTCCGCAGTGGGAGAGGCCACGGCAGTGGGAGGCCCGCGTACCGCAAAAAAAAAAAAAAAAAAAAGAAGGTGCCCTAACAGAGTCTGGGAGCAAAATCAGACTCCCTGAATAAATAAGAGAGAAGCAATAGAAAGGAACAGGATCCTAAGTCCAAGAAGTTGACTCCATCATTTAATTACATCTAAGTATTGAAGCCCTTGTTGAAGAAGAAACCCTACTGTAATGAGAGAAGTTTTTAAAAAGAAAGCATAGTAGTTGACCCTAAAATGTGTCTCCAAAATATGAATCTTCCTGTCTTACCCTCCCCTGAGAAACGCAGATTGTTACATTTAAAATAACATCTTCCCATGACACCTCTCTTCCCAGCAACTCCACACGGTTGAGCCTCTCTCAACAGATGGAGTCTTGTCCTTTCTTGATCCTCATGCTCCCAGAGAGAGAGTAAATTCACTGAATCAGTCTTAGAGAGGAAGGGGAAAGTTGAGGCAGTGGAATTTTTCCGGCACAGACGTCATGATGTCTCTGTTCAATAGCAGAGTCACCAGCAATACAGCCCAGTGATTGCATCTTGTTCTCTAAATATGCCGGGCTGTCTCTTTGCTTCTCTCCACCGTTCCCCATTATACCACACAGCCACCCTCTCACGTAGACAACACTCCTGCCTTCTAGAGTTCTACTCCCTTTACTATGGTGGGAGGAATATTCTAAAATCTTTTGGGGTTTTTTTTCCCTCAAATGAAGACAATAAAAGACTGTTCCAATGTTTCCCTAAACACTGTCCATCATGCTACAGATTTATACTTGAGAGACAGATGTAGAAAACAGCCTACAAAACCAACATGACCCTTTCGTGTATGGAGCCTTTACCTCTGCCACTTAGTCGTTAGTAGCTGTGTGGCCTTCACTCTTTTATGCCTCAGTTTTCTCATTTGTAAAATGGAGAAAGCAACGATACCTCCAAGCATGCAGTTGTGGTAACATTTAGATAAACTCATACATGTAGAGTTTCAAGACTGCCTATCACGTGGGAAGGACGTATACGTGCATCCTCGTCATTGCTTCCTGCACCTTCCCCTTTGGTTGCTGCCCCGGCTCTGCATCACCCATGGGCTCCTTTTACACACACCCACACCAACGGAAGTTAAGATGCTTGGCTTGTCCCTTCAATGGGCTTAACGGTCTAACGCCACGTTGGGAATTTGTGTTTGTTGTAAGAATAAATAAATAAAAGTTCACATATGTAAGAACTTTGTCTTTTCACAGATTTCAGTCCAGGATCTAGAAGCAAACCTATACAAGTTATTTTTCAGTGGGTATGATTAATGTCATGTCAAAGCTAGCTCAACTTTTCTGATTAAAATGGAAAGAAGGAAAGAAAAAGGAGGGAGAGAGGGTTGAAAAAAAGAAGGGGGAGAGAAAGGAGAAAGGAAGAAAGAAAGAAGGAACAAGAGAGGGAAGGAAGGAAGGAAGGAAAAAGGGATGGAGGAAGGAGAACTACTCTTAGGAAAGTCATGAAACTACATCAAAATTCACTGTAAAACAATCCTGTCTCATATCCTATTAAACTCCATAGGGAATGACATTTGCTACAGTCAGAAAAACAGATGGTGGAAGGAGAGAGGAAAATAAAACTCTTTGAAAACTGAGAATGAAAATGCCATTGCTACCATTTTGGGTCCCTCTGACGTGTTCATATATCACATTCTAGTCTCCAAGACAGTCAGTTTCTTTATTATGTGCGTGCCTTCCAGCCTAAAATAGTTCCACGGGGCTTCTAAAGTAAGAAGTGAGAGGCGTTTGGATGTGTGTTTGTGTGAGGTTGCATGTGAGCCTGTGAGTGGGACCAGGACGAGGAACAGTGGGGGTCATTCAAACCCATGAGACAGGTGGCCCTGAGTGGGTGCTTTGCCAGCAACGCAGTGATTCATCTTCCTCTCAGGCGCAAGTACATCAAGTCCTCTGTTTTGCTCTTACTTCACATTTGTCCTCTTTAAACCAGTGAGTCATAAGTTGGAAATATGTGTGAAATAAGCAAGAAGAATATGTCACTGAGTTATTTCTGGTCATTCAATATACACATCCTAGGACATCGTGCATTGGAAAGGCAAATTTTTAAATATGAGAGGTTTATCCAAAGCAGATAGAATTGGGGCTACAAGAAAAAGAAAAATCAGGTGCAAGAAGAAATGGAGCCTGGTAAAACGATTAGATTTCGGTGGAAAGAAGAAAGTATTTCTTCATGCTCTCAAAAGGATAATTTTCTTCAGAGGAAATTGCATGAATTCTTGGTCACTTGAATTAGCAGAGAACTATCTTTGCCAAAGTTTAGTGCTGGGAAACAAATGACATTTGGACCTTTGCAAAGCTGTCCCATCTCTCGTGGCAAATATGAGCTTCCTACCTTAATGCAAACTGGATTCTTCTATTAACACCTTCCCGGCCAAAACTAGTCACCTGAGAAATCAGAGGGTTAAATAACTGAGGAGTTTTATCAGGAGAAAATACAAACCTGAAAGCAGCCACATAGAATTTCTGCCCTAAGAATGACCAACACAGTCCATTTTCACATTGCCATTTGTTCAGTGGTTTCCTGTTGAGCACCTGTCACGTGTCAGGTTGGAAGTATCCGAGGCACTGAGCACATAGGCCATTTCCTCGTGGACCTTGGGTTTTATGGGTCAAGACAGGTATTTAGCAAATAATAGAAATAATATTTGTGACAGTCACTAGTATGAAGAGTAGTTGAGGTAAGGGCCTTGCTTGTCTGGGTTTGGGGGCAAATGTGTGACACAGACATGAAGGTGTGAAATTTTGCTGAGACTCAGGAGGTGAAGGATGAGAACGCATGAACAAGCAAAGGGAATGTCATTAGAAGGCCATGAGGCTAGAAGGAAGGTAAGGTTTTTGAGCAACTGAGAGAGAACAGTGTCATTAGAGCCCAAAGAGAAAGGGGGAGACAGAAGATGAGACTGGAAAGGCCAGAGGTCATAAGGGGAAAATCTTGTAGGCCATGCTGAGAACTGTGGACTTTCTCCAGAGAATAATTACAAGTCACTGGAAGCAGGGGAGTAACATGATCAGATGTGTATTTTTAAAGATAACCATCTTTTATGGAAAGAATTTAGTGGGGAGAAAGGGAGGGAAAAGAAAAATTGTTCAGGGGCTATTGAAGTACTCCAACATCTTGATCCAAGATGATGGCCATGGAGAAAGGAAATATACAAAAGGTTGTGATGAATTGAGAAAGTCCTATTAAGAAGACAGTGATTGTTTTCATGCCCTGGAGGATAGGGCTGGATGGGAGCGAAAAAAGAATGGGAGAGGAGGATGGTGTCTGTGAGCCCTCCTCTGTGAATTGTAAAAAAGACTTCCTCTCTGTGTCATGTGTATTCTGGTAACTTAGACACTTCCATTTTCCTATTCTTTTTGTCCCCTTTCCCCTACTAGTTTTTTTTAACATTTTTATTGGAGTATAATTGCTTTACAATGTTGTGTTAGTTGCTGCTGTATAACAAAGTGAATCAGCTATACGAATACATATATCCCCATATCCCCTCCCTCTTGCATCTCCCTCCCACCCTCCCTATCCCACCCCTCTATTTGGACACAAAACACCGAGCTGGTCTCCCTGTGCTATGCGGCTGCTTCCCACTAGCTATGGATTTTACATTTGGTAGTGTATATATGTCCATGCCACTCTCTCACTTCGTCCCACCTTACCCTTCCCTTCCCCGTGTCCTCAAGTCCACCCTCTACGTCTGCGTCTTTATTAGCAGTTCATGTCACAACGCAATCTATAGTTGAAAGACTCTCTGGCTGGGATCCTGGTGGAACAAAGGGAGGATGGGTGTTACCCAGAGAGTGTGGCCTGAGCTGGTTGCAATAACTGCTAGGAGTGAAGACAGTGGGTGCATCCTCAGCTTTCTACAGAATAATTTTATTATGTTACATGGAAGCAATTTTCTCTCGTAGAAGTATATGTGTAGAGGGAAGTATACGTTTATTTTCAACAGCCAAAGGGTATACGCCTTATAGACATTCGTCACTTTTTTGGCTGCCCAGCATCTGACCTTCTTCTGTATCTTTAGGGGATTTCACATCTTACAAACCTTGATGGGTGGCATATCCTACCACAGAGGCAAAAGATGCCAGATACTCACCAACCCAGATTTCCTTGCAGCTGGGGTATGGGCACATTTCCTGGGCTGAGCTAGTCAGAGGTACCCACCCTGTATTGTAAATCAGAAATTACGAAAAGGAGGGACAGCTGAAAATGTGCTCTGATGCAGGTGGTAGTGACAACATTGGTATCTGCTTCCCAGAGATGGCAGAACTAGTGGATCTAGTGTAGGTGGGACACACACCAAGGTATAGATCTCAGCAGTAGTCACTGTATTTTCTCCAGAAGAGCTATAGGATGTGTTTTCGGTTGTGGTTCTTGCTACATCAAATCTCCAACTCTTTGGTCTGCTTTCCCAGTGATTCTGTGAGACTCTCAATATCCTTACAATTAATTTTCTTCCTCCATTTGTATCTGGACTTTAAACTAAAACCCTTTAGTAATGCAATAAGATTTCACAACCCACTCATTGGACAGTTTAACAAACTGAAGCACACTCTAGATAGTTAATTTAGATAGCACATGTAGATAGTTAATTTAGCAGCCTGTTATTATATATTTCAGATGATTGGTATCTTCCTTCAGAAGTCTCAGTTTTTGTTATTTGTTGTATTTTATTACTTCCTTAACTTTACAAAAACATATCCCTTTCCCTAAATACACAAATACGGGCCTTTGAGAAGATGATGAATAGAGACAAGACTTCAAACTCTAAAGCAATAAGTGTGACTCTGCTAGCTGGCATCTTCTCTATATCCGTGCCACCAGGTAGGCTCCCACTGACACTGCCGATGTAGAGACTAGCCCCTTGCACCTCCTGTCAGAACCCAGAAGGCACATGACCTCAGAAGGGATGCTAGCCAAAGACAACACAGGAGCAGCAACGCAGGGAGAAGATTTAACATTACCACAAGCCAAAATGGAGGAGACCAAAAGTATGTAATTCCAGGCTCCAATTCCCACACATTCCTCAAATGATTTTCTTTGGGTATAACAAAAAAAGATCCACCAGGGAGCTGGATACACTCCTTCATCAGGAGTCTACCCCAGCCTGATAATCCTACAAGCATTTTCACAAAGGTGTCAGCATCCCAGGGAGCCTCCAGCATGACCTTGCATTGTTAATAGCTCTCATCCTCCCACTTTCTTCTTAGCAAGGCAGCCTCTGAAAGGATTTGGCAGTGCTCCATGGACAGAGTTCCGGCTCCATAGTTTAAAGGCAGTCTTTTTTTTTTTTTTTTTTTTTTTTTTTGCGGTACGCGGGCCTCTCACTGCTGTGGCCTCTTCCCGCTGCAGAGCACAGGCTCCGGACGCGCAGGCCCAGCGGCCATGGCTCACGGACCCAGCTGCTCCGCGGCACGTGGGATCCTCCCGGACCGGGGCACGAACCTGTGTCCCCTGCATCGGCAGGTGGACTCTCAACCACTGCGCCACCAGGGAAGCCCCCAGTCTTTTTTTTTTTAATTGAAGTATAGTTGATTTATAACATCATGTTAGTTTCAGATGTATGGCAAAGTAATACAGTTGTGTCTATTTTTTCAGAATATTTTCCATTATAGGTCATTATAAGATATTGAATACGGTTCTCTCTGCTACACAGTAAGTCCCTGTTGCTGATCTATTTCACGTATAGTAGTTTGTAAGTATCTGTTAATCTCATTCTCCTAACTTATCCCTCCCCTCCTCCCTCTCCTCTTTGGTAACCACAAGTTTGTTTTCTACGTCTGTGAGTCTGTTTCTGCTTTGTATATAGATTCATTTGTATTATTTTTTAGATTCCACATATAAGTTATATCATATAATATTTGTCTTTCTCTGTCTGACTTACTTCACTTAATATGATATTCTCTAGGTCCATCCATGTTGCTGCAAATGGCAATATTTCATTCTATTTTATGGCTGAGTAATAGTCCATCATGTACATATACCACATCTTCTTTATCCAGTCATCTGTTGATTGTCACTTGGGTTGCTTCCATGTCTTGGCTATCGTAAATAGTGCTGCAATGAACACTGGGGTGAATGTATCTTTTTAAAATAGAGTTTTCATCTTTTCTGAATATATGCCCAGGAGTGGGATTACTGGATCATATGATAGCCCTATTTTTATTTTATTTTACTTTTTTTTAGAAGAAATGCACAAGATGATTTATAACAATATTATGCATAATAGCTAAAAACAATACAAATTTAAGAACTCATCAGCAGTAGAACAGATAAATACATTGTGGTATATTACTACAATAGAATATCATACAGCATTAAAAATTGTGAAACTCCTGCTATGCACAACAATGTGGATAAACCTCACAAATACAATGTTGAGTGAAAGATGTTGGACAGCTAAGGTTAAGTTTATATAAAGATTGCATTTACACTGCATTCAAAAATAGGAAAATTAGGGGCTTCCCTGGTGGCGCAGTGGTTGAGAGTCCGCCTGCCGATGCAGGGGAAGCGGGTTCGTGCCCCGGTCTGGGAAGATCCCACATGCCGCGGAGTGGCTGGGCCCGTGAGCCATGGCCGCTGAGCCTACGCGTCCGGAGCCTGTGCTCCGCAATGGGAGAGGCCACAACAGTGAGAGGCCCGCGTACCACAAAAAAAAAAAAAAAAAAAATAGGAAAATTAATCTATATAATTAAAAGTAGGGTCAATAGTTACTGTGGTAGAGAGACTAATGCCCTCCCTAAAGATACCTATGTCCTAATCCTTAGAACTGTGAATATTTTTCCTTACCTAGCAAAAGGAACTTTGCACATATGATTAAGTTAAGGACTTTGAGATGGAGAGATTATCCTGGTTTATCTGGGTTGTCCCAATATAATCATGAGGCTTATAAGAGGGAAACAGGAGGAGTCAAAGTCAGAATAAGGAGATGTGATAATAGAACCACAGATTGGGATAATGAGTTTTGAAGATGGAAGATGGGGTCACAATCCAAGGAAAGCAGAAGGTAGGTTCCAGAAGCTAGAAAAAGTAAGGTAATGGTTTCTCCCCTAAAGCTTCTAGAAGATAGCCTTATTTTTAGTGTTTTAAGGAACCTCCATACTGTTTTCCATAGTGGCTGCACTAATTTACATTCCCACCAATAGGGTAGGAGGGTTTCCTTTTCTCCACACCCTGTTCATCATTTATTATTCGTAGACTTTTTGATGATGGCCATTCTGACTGGTGTGAGGTGATACATCATGGTGGTTTTGATTTGCAGTTCTCTAATAATTAGCGATGTTGAGCACCTTTCCATGTGTTAAATGCAGTCTTTTACTCTTTGAAGTCAAATCTATTTCTCCTAACTAGAAACCTCCTGATATTCCATTAGCTTTAGCTCCAATGCCCACTCAGTGTCAGAGGCACTTGAGGGCTGCACACTGACCTCAGAGTTAATGGCATGGACATTGCTGGGGCTCAGGAAGCAACAGGAGTGGAATGAGAGCAAAGACGGGGAGCTCAGTAGGGTCACCCCTGCAAGAAGAGACAAAAACAGGGATGGCGGCTCTGACTTTCACATTTTATATCTAACACTCCCTTCCTAGGTGATTCCTGATTCTCCTCTAGTTCCATGACTTCAACTCTCATCTGAAAATAGCCAAATGTATATTTCCAGCATGGATTTCTCCCTTAACCTCCAGAATCATACACCCACCTGCTTAGTGGACATATACACTTGGATGTCTAACAAGTAGGACAAACTTAAAATGAGCAAAAACAAATTCTTGATACCCCGATACCCTCCCCTAACATGCTTATCCTCTAGTCATACCCATTGCAGTTAATGGCAGCTCCATTCCACCAGTTGCTCCGTCCAAAACTTCAGACTTTACACACAAATCATCAAGAAATCTTGTCAACTCTATCATTGAAATCTATCCTGAATTTGACCAGTGCTCATTTCTCTCACTACCCACCTTGTGCAAACTGCCATATTTTCATAGGACCAATTTCAGTAACCTCTTAATTGGTTACTCATTCAATTTTTTCCTCCCCCACTCAAGTGTCACTATGGCCATTCAGTTTCGCTTATCAAAATTAAACCTTAAGACTGAGGTCCTTGATGATCAAAACTCCCCTGTGTTTTTTTTAAAGCAAAAACAATCATGTATTTTTTTAAATAAAGGTAGAACTATCAATTTGATTCCAGCTACATGAGGCCTTATTGTTCAAATTAGTAAATACCTTATAAGCAGTAGGGTGAATCAAATAGAACTCTTTTTATTGGAGTATAGTTGCTTTACAATGTTGTTAGTTTCTGCTGTACAGCAAAATGAATCAGCTATACATATACATATATCCTCTCTTTTTTGGATTTCCTTCCCATTTAGGTCACCACAAAGCACTGAGTAGAGTTCCCTGTGCTGTACAGTAGCTTCTCATTAGTTATCTATTTTATACTTAGTATCAATAGTATATATATGTTAATCCCAATTTCTCAATTCATCCCACCCCCCTTCCCCCTTGGTATCCGTACATTTGTTCTCTACATCTGTCTCTATTTCTGCTTTGCAAATAAGATCATCTATACAATTTTTCTAGATTCCAAATATATGCGTTAATATACAATATTTGTTTTTCCTCTTTCTGACTTACTTCACTCTGTACGACAGTCTCTAGGTCCATCCACGTCTCTGCAAATGACCCAATTTCGTTCCTTTTTATGGCTGAGTAATATTCCATTGTATATATGTACTACATCTTCTTTATCCATTCATCTGTCAATGGACATTTAGGTTGCTTCCAAGGCCTAGCTATTGTAAATAGTGCTGCAGTGGACATTGGGGTGCATGTGTCTTTTTGACTTATGGTTTTCTCAAGGTATATGCCCAGTAGTGGGATTGCTGGGTCACATGGTAGTTCTATTTCTAGTTTTTTAAGGAACCTCCATACTGTTCTCCATAGTGGCTGTACCAATTCACATTCCCACCGGCAGTGCAAGAGGGTTCCCTTTTCTCCACACCCTCTCCAGCATTTGTTGTTTGTAGATTTTTTAATGATGGCCATTCTGACTGGTGTGAGGTGATACCTCACTGTAGTTTTGATTTGCATTTCTCTAATAATTAGTGATGTTGAGCATCTTTTCACGTGTTTGTTGGCCATCTGTATGTCTTCTTTGGAGAAATGTCTCTTTAGGTCTTCCGCCCATTTTTTTGATTGGGTTGTTTGTTTGTTTTTGATATTGAGCTGCATGAGCTGTTCTCCTGTGGTTTTATATCTCAGAGTAAAATCTGAAGTTTTTATTATGAGTCACAAGGCTCCCCTTGATATGGTCCTCTATCTTCTCACCCACTCCTTACCTTACCATTTCTTTCTCTCTCTTTCCACTCTAGATATACTGGCCTCCTTGCTTTTTCTTGTACATACCAGGCACCCTCCTAACTTGAGGTTCTTTGCATATTGTTGCTACATCTTTCTGAAATGCTCATTTCCATATTATAACCTGTAACTTCCCTCACTTCTTTCAGGACCTTCCCTGGTACCCACATAAAACGGACTCCTCATCAAGTAACTCTGTACTCTCTCATTATGCTTTATTTTCCATTGTCCCACTTGCCTCCATAGTTTTTGCTTATGTGTCTATTTTCTGTTGCTTCCCACCAGATTGTACTTAATGTAAACGAACCCTGCTTATTTGATTCACTGCCACATCCCAGCACTGAAGATAATGTCCATCCATAGCAAAAGTATGAATAAGAAGAGATCTCTGAAGGAAACTTGATATTTGAGGATTTAAAGCATAATAATAAGAGAAGTTCGTCAAGAAAACTGCATAGTCTCCAAAAAGGAGGCAAATAAACCAGAAGGACTGGTGACACAGAAGCCACAGGAAGCAACTATTTTGAGCAGGAGGAAGTGGGTAGCACAGTGAAATGTTACAGATGAGTGGCCAGTGAAGTGTGGGGAGAGCGGGGAGAGTGGTAAAGAATCAGGTTAAGCAAGGAGAGGGTTTCAAAAAATAGATGGTGATCAGCAATGTCAAACATTGCTTATGAATTAAGTAAGATCAAATGGTCCTGGGTTTGTAAAACAGAGATCTCTGTAACTTTAATAAGAGAGCTGAAGATGAGAGTCTAACTGCCGTGGTCCAATCAGCAGCAAAGAAAGAAGGAAAGGAAATAATGAGCACAGAAAACTGTGTGCAGTAGGATGTACAGTCACCTGGGGGCATTTTTTTTTTCAGACAAAAGAGTTTACTCCATCTTTCTATGCAGATGAAAATAATCTTGTGGACAAAGAAAATTGGTCATATAGTAAAAAGAGAGAATAGCCCAAATAATACTTTGAGTATTGAATTTCATTTCCTCTTGACTACTCAAAGACATTATTCCTGTCCTTGTCCTTGTTTGAAAACCAGGCTTTTGTAATCCATTAAAAATTCAAAATAACCCCACCCAAGCTTGCCATCCTCCTTTTAATCTGCCTTTTCTCCTTTTACGATATGTGAACAATTGTAAATCCTGTATACAATAAGACAGGATTGATGTATAACCCAGTTTATACACTAAGCATATATGAAGCATGCTGATATTTTCAATTTCATTTAAAAGAAATGCTGCTTAAGACAACTGGTCCTGGTTGCAAAACACCAATGCAGGGTCTGACAACAGAAAGTGAGTAGCTGATGTGGGGTTAAGGCCAAAATCTTTGGAACTGAGTAGATCAAGGATTTGAGAGACCAGTGTGATGGAAATAAGCTCAGGAGAGGTATATTGAAATCACCAAGAGTTTGGCAGGATTAGTGTCAACACAAGAGAAGCCGTGAGCCAAGTGCTAAATCTGAAAGAATTGAGGTGATGTGGTCCAAGCATCTCTGGATGGCTGCCAGAGAGAGACCTGTTTGTCAGGCTTCAATGGAGTTGGGCATCTTTACTCTGTGTGCTACCCCTGGGTGATTACAACAGCTCCTACCACTTTAATTGTCAATTTTATGTTAATGGCTCATAAGAATGTATTTCCAGTGTTACTCTGTCCTCTGAACCCCAGACTCACATAGCTATCTACTTAACACCTTCACTGACTCTCCCACAAGCCCCCAAATTAAATACATCCAAACTTAAAGAAATCTCTCATCCCTTCCTGATTGCTTGAGAAAGAAATCTCAATTTCTCTATCTCTCTCACCCCACACATCTGTAAATCACAAATCCCTGATGATTCAAGCCCCCATATATCTCTCATCTAGCCCACTTCTCCACAGTCTTCTGTCACAACTTTACTTCAGGAGCCCATAATTTCTTGCCTCATTTCTGTAGCAGCGTCCTCATGCGTACTCCTGTCTCCTTTCTCACCCCTGGTCTCCAAAGGAAGATAGATTAGAAGGAGAAATGACTAGAAGGAGAGTTCGCTTATTGGACCTTTTTTTTTTTTTTAATTTAATCCTCACATCCACGGTGGCATTGGTACTTTTGTTTTTAATTAATTTATTTATTTCTGCTGTGTTGGGTCTTCGTTTCTGTGCGTGGGCTTTCTCTAGTTGTGGCAAGCAGGGGCCACTCTTCATCGCGGTGTGCGGGCCTCTCACTATCGCGGCCTCTCTTGTTGTGGAGCACAGGCTCCAGATACACAGGCTCAGTAGTTGTGGCTCACGGGCCTAGTTGCTCCGTGGCATGTGGGATCCTCCCAGTCCAGGGCTCGAACCCGTGTCCCCTGCATTAGCAGGCAGATTCTCAACCACTGCACCACCAGGGAAGCCCTGGACCTTTATTTTTGTTATTATTCTTGCTACCCAACTTTTCAATATTTCCTATTTAAGAGAAATGTCCCACAGCAACGGAAGGAGGACAAAGTTTTTTTTCCTCCCCATCTTCCAGGGCCTAAGACATTGGCATGCAGTTTAGGGTAGGCTGACTTGACACTCACACTCAGGGTTTTGAATATGGAGTAAATAATGTGAAGGGACAGCTAGTGGCATTCAACAACAGCAGAGGCCAGGGGCCAGAGTGTTGGCAGGACCAAATGTGAGAATGGTGCTTGTTTTCAGCAGGGCCAGTGCTGGTGGTGACATCCTAAACAGTCTGTTCTGATACTTCACCTTGGCTGTGTCCCCAGCTGACTAGACCCCATTGATTCCCATGCATTTTCTGAATCATGTTCTCCAAGTAGCCTGTTGATTCTCTAAGTATTCCCAAACCTGTATGACCTATTCTCTTCTGCTTGAGCTAGCCAGATAGTCATTTTCCATTGCTTACAATGAAAATTCTGGCTGACACAGACTAGTTAAGAGGTTGTTGTGATAATTTGGGATAAAAAAGGATAGTGGCCTGAATTCAAGCAAGGGTGTCATGATGGAAAGGAGAAGAGAGGGTGGAAAAATAGGAGTTAAAATTCATAGGAATTTATCGAACGGTAGGATAAAGAAAAGAGTCACAGAGGACAGTCTTTAGCCTGGATAAATGAGGTGTTTTCAGTACTTCCAAACACAATGAAGAAGAGAGAAATAATAATAATAAAGGAGTTGGGCAGATGAGGAAGGGAGTGTATTCGTGGTGATGGGAGTAATTACCGTTTTATAAAAGTCGAGTTTGAGTCTTTAAGATGATGTTATGGGAGACATAGAGCAGACAGATGGATAGAAGTATGAATCTGTGGGAAAATGTCAAGGATAAAGATAGAGAATTGAAGTCATCAGGAACTGAAATCATGAGAGGAAATGAGATCACTCTGGAAGAGTTCACAGCATGAGAACAGTGGGTCGAGGATGGACATCTGGAGAATACCATAATTTAAGAGATGAGCTTAGGAAGAAAAGCTTAGAAAATAAATCACATCATTTTGGACCACAGTTCCTTTCTTGATGAGATGGTATGACTTCAATTACTCTTTCTAGTTTCCCTGGACACGTAGAGCCCCTTGAAAATCATTTGCTTGTCTTTGGCAGCTCCTTCTCGATGAGTAACAATTTCAAATAATTATCACCTGCCTCAAGTTTCTAACCCAAGATCCAGGCCCTACATTCTTCGCTGGTAACCTCTACCTGCAAGGTTTGAAAAATAACACACCCCTCTACATTGCAGGCAATTCTTTCAGAGGGCAAATCTCTAAAAGCAGCACAAAGAAGGGACTAGCTATCTGTCACTAACACTCCCATATAGATCTATTCTATATGTGGGCTTTCTCTATTTTCCCCTAAGACCAACTTGAGTGTGTGGATTTTAAAGAAACAGAGCCCTATTCCAGCCACCCAATTAGGATTTACTTGACCAACAAGGGACTCTACCAGCTCCTTCCTTGGCTTTTAACCCTATCTTGATCTTTGTTGCCTCAGGTCAAACCAATACCACTGGTTAAAGATGCAGGCTGTGTTGACATAAAAAACTGCTTACAGTTATAAAACCACCTTTCCAGCTTTCTCTTAGTTTCCACTGGCCTCCTAGGATTTAACTATTGCCACAACATAGCTAGCTTTAATTGATGCACAAGAGGTGATAAGAAGGAAAATAAATCTATGTTCAATTCTTCCATCTTTCCCTGTCTTAAGGTGGCGGAAGGATGAAGAAAGGATTGTATTCTATAGATCTGTGATGGTTAATTTTATGCGTCAAATTGACTGGACTACGAAATACCCAGATAACTAGTAAACGTTATTTCTGGATGTATCTGTGAGGGTATTTCCAGAAGAGATTAGCATTTGAATCAGTAGACTGAGTGAAGAAGATTGCGTTCACTGATGCAGGTGGGCATCATCCAATCTGTTAAGAGCCTGAACAGAACAAAAAAGCAGAGGAAGGGCAAATGTGCTTCCTGCTTGATCTGGGACATCCATCTCCTCCCATGTGACATCAACGCTCCTGATTCTTAGGCCTTCAGTTTTGGACTGGAACTGTACCACTGAGCCTCAAGCTTGTGGATGGCAGATTCTGGGATTTCTTCTTAATAATTGGCTCATTGGAGGGGAGTTCCCTGGTGCCTAGTGGTTAGGTTCCCGGGCTTTCACTGTCATGGCCCAGGTTCAATCCCTGGTCAGGGAACTAAGATCTTGCAAGCTGTGCAGCACAGCCAAAGAGGAAAAAAAAAATTGTCTCATTGGCTCATATGAGCCAATCTCTGAAAATAAATCTCTTTCTCTCCCTATGTGTGTGTGTGTGTGTATATATACCCTATTGGTTCTGTTTCTCTGGAGAACCCTGACTAATAAGGACCAAGATAGGACAGGAAATTCCTAACCAATGCAACAGGAAAAAATGAGAAAGAAAATAATAATCCACGTATAAATTCATAGGACTATGCTGCAATTTAGATAACGCAAACATATGTAAGAATATCAAGTTCAAGGTACTCAGAGATTAAAATAAAGGTTCAAGTCACAGAGGTAAGAGTTAGGTTAGAAACAAGACTATTGGCAGAGGAAGGAGTCCTGGGGATTGGCAAAAACTAGGAAAATGTTTATAATTTATATAAAGATGTAGGGTAAGGTTTGACTAGCTTAAAAGCCAAGGGAATGGGAAATAGCATCAGTGGAACTTTGGACAACATAAAAAGAAGAGGAGAAAGCAAAAAGATTGAGCAGAAGCTGTTTGAAAGTTAAATTTTCAAAAGGAATGGGAGGTATTCCCTAGCAGTCCAGTGGTTAGGACTGCGCTCTCACTGCCGACGGCCCAGGTTAAATCCCTGGTCAGGGAACTAAGATCCCACAAGCCGTGAGGTGTGGCCAAAAAAAAAAAAAAAAAAAAAAAGAGTAATGGGAGAGGGGCTTTAAGAAGGTCAAGGAAGAAAGAAAGTATGTTTGTATCAACTGACACCAATGAAGAGAAAGAATAAGTTAATAACTGAACTAGGTCCACTGACTTGACTATTTGCAAGCCATCTATGTCCTTGTCAATAGCTGTGTCTATACAGTGATGAAGGTGGAAAGCAGAAATCTGTGGTTTGTCAGGTAGACAAAAGAAGAGGAATTGCCGAGAAAAAGCAAACATATTTTCAACAACTGTAACTGTAAAGAGAAAAATAATAAAATGATAGCTAAAAGGAACAAAACTGAGTTATCTGTAGTGAGGTGGATGGACCTAGAGACTGTCATACAGAGTTAAGTAAGTCAGAAAGAGAAAAACAAATACCATATGGTAACACATATATATGGAATCTAAAAAAAAAAAATGGTCATGAAGAACGTAGGGGCAAGACGGGAATAAAGATGCAGACCTACTAGAGAATGGACTTGAGGATACAGGGAGGGGGAAGGGTAAACTGGGACAAAGTGAGAGAGTGGCATGGACATATATACACTACCAAACGTAGAACAGATAGCTAGTGGGAAGCAGCCACATAGCACAGGGAGATCAGCTTGGTGCTTTGTGACCACCTAGAGGGGTGGGATAGAGAGGGTGGGAGGGAGGGAGATGCAAGAGGGAAGAGATATGGGGATATATGTATATGTATAGATGATTCACTTTGTTATAAAGCAGAAACTAACACACCATTGTAAAGCAATTATACTCCAATAAAGACATTAAAAAATAAAAAATAAATAAAAGGAGATAGAAGCTAATGTTTCATTTTTTTTCTTTTCAGAAAGAGATTTGAGCAGTGAATATGTTTTTCTGTTATGTGACAAATATGAACTCCAACTTGAATTGCTTAAACAACAAAGAGAATTTATTGACTCTTTAAAGTAAAATGATCCAGAAGTAGAGTCAGCTTTAAGAATGGTTTGATAAGTTTCTGCTTCTCTAGTGAAAACCAGTTACTAGAGTCAGCAATGGGATCAGCTTCCTTGGGACCTCATGGTTTCCCCAGTGAGAGACTGCTGGTGAGAGAAGGGAAAAGGAGGGCAAAGATGCAGGGAGAAAACCAAAAGGTGATTTCATTACAGTCCACACCTTTGGTTACGACAACCAGCATCCAAATACACCTTTCATCCAAGATGCATACTTTCAAACATACTGATGCCTGTGTGAAATATCCTTCCTGCTTCCCCAAATGAAGTGAACTCAAAAGGCTTTCCAGTTACTTCATCTTAGACAAGCCCAGGGTCTCTATGTCAGGAGCAATCTTTTCCAAGAGGAAGTATTCAAGTACCTACAGCAACTGAGCAGCTTTCCACAACATAATATCCAGAACCTACTAGTGGAGGGGGGAACAGGATCATCGCAATAAATCCTCCCACTTGGGGAAAAAGGAGAATCGAAGTCAACAGTGGTCTCTACTCATTATTAAATGGAACAGTTCCTAGGACAGCTTTCTGGGGAGTTTCATTCCGTTTCTCTCCGTTGTAACATCAGAGATGGACAGTGGAATGGCTGCTTCATCTGACAGCTGACTGCTTTAGCAGTCAACATTCTCACAGTGTGAATTTGAGGTCTATGAATAGATGGGGGTTGAGCACATATAGGCTATTTTTAGCCAGGCTTGGTTGGATTTTATTGGTAATACTGCTCTCTAAGGAAACTGAGAAAGATTCTTACCAATCTGTTTCTGCCCCATAACAGGGCTAGTAGTTAAAGCCATAGATGTTATCTGGTTAGAGTTGTTAAACCCAGACATGGACCTAGAAGTTTCTGTTTCCTAGTAGCCTAGGTTTGGTTTCTCCCATACTCCTAGCCCTCAGTATAATAGTTTCCACCCAAAGCCATAGAACTGACAAGGCAAATATAATGGGCCCCTTGCCTCCTGGTGGGGAACCAAGAAGGCTCAACAGAGGACCTGGGAAGATTGGTAAATCAGGCCCTTCCTGTACCCTAAATTTATCTCTTACTAAGTCCTTTCCCTCCCTGCTTCTGTTTATATTAACCTCAGCTTGGGGTCAGGAATTTGGTATTTCCAACCCTACAAGAAACCAGATAATCAGATTTCAAGTCATGTTTGATACCAGTCTGTAGGCAGAAGACATTCCTTAACAAAATATCTTCTCTCCTCTCAACTTCCAGGAGGCCTAATTTTGAAAGAAGCCACACAGATTCACAAAATCAGAAATTAACAGCTTTGGAAGTTGCAATAAAACAATAAATTTGGGGAACAATTAAGTAATGCCACTATAATATTCAAAAAGGAAAAATGGAAGACTTGGTAAAGCAGGAATTATTCAAAGGAGCAATATCCTCTCATTGAAAGAAGAGATAAATCTAAAGTAAAGTGGTAGGGATTATCTTCAGGTAAGATCTTCAGAAAGATCTTCAGAAAGACATCGCATATTGCAACATATTAATTAATTAATTAATAATCCAGATTGTATTTTACATTAACTATCACCACTGCCTGCATTTCCAAAGTCAACCTCTTTTGCCTGGAAACAAACTTCTCTTGGATTTTATTTCAATTGAAATTTTTATTCAGATAATTGTAGATTCACAATTATATTATATATTTTATATATATATTATAATATATATTATATATTATAATATATATTATATATTATATATAATATAATATATTATATATAATATAAATATATTTATATTATATATTATATAAAAATTGTAGATTCACAATTTTTTTTTAAAGAGGTAAATTGTACACTTTAACCAGTTTCTCCAACAGTGATTTTTTTTAAAATTATAGTGGAATGTAGTGGCCAGGATATTTACACTGATACAATCCATCACCTCTCTTGGATTTTGAAACCAATGGAAAACAATGAAATTGATTCATAATTTAGAAGGGAAAACATAAAGTTCAATTGAGGAAGTGTTTGTCTGATGGCCTCTATTGCTTTTGAGGGAAAGAGTCATCTTCAGGTAATGAAGTATGTGGGAAAAATTGGGGAGAAAGAAGTTTGCAGTAAAACATACTGAGAAATATCAGGATTTTTCAAGAAAATACTTGCATACGTAGTAGTCTATATTCAGACACTAACAATCTTTTATTTGAAGTATGTATATCAGTTGTGCTCTTCTACTAACAACCCTGAGAACATGTGATAAAAGCAATTGTGACAGCATTTCAGAGTGGGCTGGCCTTAAGTCAAGGTGATTAAAATAGATTATTTCTAAGTTTCCATGATTTATAGTCACTTATATTTACATTGACTTGCTTAAAATTTCTTGAACCATGAATTCCAAATTCATTAAAAATAGCATTGTATTTTAGCTTCAAAATAAATGCAAAGGGTAAGAAACAAAAACTCTACCATGAATGAGGTTTGGCAAAACAATCTTGAAAAAAAAAAAAAGTGACAACTGACAAGTGACATTTTTCATCCAATGTAGAAGTAGGATACTGTAGAAAGTTTTGTGCTGCTTCATCAAAGGATCTAAATGCATCTACAGAAATGTACATTCTGGGCCTCCAATAGAACTTTTAAATAAGATATTATCTTTAAATGGCACTTAGAGCAAAAAAAGTCAAAGATCCTTATCAATTCTATATTCTCCTAATTTCATATCTTTAAAATGTATTTCTACATTTTAATAAAATTAATTTTATTTAACCAAAGTGTTTATTGAGACTATTGTATGACTGGCACTGCCCTGGATCCTGAGAATCTATTGGAAAGCAAAACAGACATAGTTCCTCCACTCTTTTTTTTTTTTTAAGGTTTATTTATTTATTTTTGGCTGCATCGGGTCTTAGTTGCAGTGCTCAGGCTTCTCTCTAGTTATGGCACACAGGCTCGGTAGTTGTGGTGCTCAGGCTCAGTAGTTATGGCATGCAGGCTCAGTAGTTGTGGCATGGGGCCTTAAGTTGCCCCGTGGCATGTGGGATCCTAGTTCCACGACCAGGAATTGAACCCACATCCCCTGCATTGGAAGGCAGATTCTTAACCACTGGACCACCAGGGAAGTCCCCAGTTCCTCCACTCTTAAGCTTACATTATATATAGGAAAAAAAGGGCAAAGTTTTAGGGAAAAACAAAAGTTTTCTCCCCAAACTTTCTCAAATCTGAAAGAATGTTTGAGCAAAACTCTACACCTTTCTATTAGGATAGACTCTTCTAACTGTTAATATCATTTAATCATTCTTATGAATGGTGAACTAACACACCACCTGGGTTTACATGGCTCTTTAAGGCAGGCATTGCCTCAAACCTTACTCCACATGAGTTCAGTGATTTTCTGGAAGCCTTAGAACATCAGCTGTCAGCAGCAGTTTCAGTTGAATTTATGGAGTTACTCTACTTTCCCAACATCTATCTGTCATGGTATTGAACCAAGGGTGACAGTAGTTCCCCTCCCCAAATCATTTAGGAACGTAGCAAATTTAACTGAAGATGGGGGAAGATATATAAGAGGTTTTACATTCAAGAAGGGCATCCATTCAAACTAAATATTACATCCATATTATTCCAAAGTCCTCTGGCTACCCTAATGGCTGTGATATTTTTTCCCCGTGACCGTTTTACCCAACTTAAGACTCCAACCTAAACCACCTCTCTGGCCTTTCCTTCCTCATGTGGCCCTTTCTCTTCTTTAGCTGTTCTTTCTGTGTAACCCCTGATGTTTCTCACTCTCTTATAGCCTCTTGTCCAAATTTCATTATAGGCCTACCTTTGCGTAATCCAAATTTATCAAATCCTATATCATCCTGCTCTTCTGAAATGTGATTATGGCTCTAAATAATAAATCTGCCCCTCCATTATTACATTATGAGATATTTTCATTATAGATCTGTAGTTAATATAAAAATAGTTGCTTGGGTATACTTCTAGGTGAAACAAGTGAAAAATGCAGGTCATGTTACCATAGTGAGGCATTCGGTGACTGAGAGCTGGGCAGAGGACAGCAAAAATTACTCTCTGCACAAAAGAGTTCAAAATAAACAAATGGGGGCTTCCCTGGTGGTGCAGTGGTTGAGAGTCCACCTGCCGATGCAGGGGACACGGGTTCATGCCCTGGTCCGGGAAGATCCCACATGCCATGGAGCGGCTGGGCCCGTGAGCCATGGCCGCTGAGCCTGCGCGTCCGGAGCCTGTGCTCCACAACGGGAGAGGCCACAGCAGTGAGAGGCCCGCGTAACGCAAAAAAAAAAATTTTTTAATTTTTTAAATAAAATAAACAAATTAAAGAGATCGGGTAGCAGTAAAATAAGTTAGAATTTGCGCTCACCATGATCCCTGCCACTCCACTGTCTTTTTTTTTTTTTTTTTTTTTGACATTCTGTGCCTCAAGTGGGAAGTGGGAATAGAAATGCATCAGTTGCTCTGGCTGGCAGCCCCTCAGAGTGTAGGACGTGACGATATGACAGCCCAACACTACCTCAGAGGAAAACAAGTACAGTGCGGAGAGGAGTGATAGTAAGACGTGTGGGTGAGTTAGGGTCAAGCTTGGTTGTGAATAACAAAGAACCAAGCAAACAATGACCAAAGGAAGAGGCGAATGTTTCTCAAATAACAAGAATCCCACTGCGCTAGGAATCAGGATGCTTTTATTTTTCTGTCCTGCTATTCTTTAGCATATGACTCTCATCCTCATGGTCATAAAACAGCTGCTAAAGCTCTGGCATTGAAGACAAGGAAAAGGAAGCGTGCAAAGGGGAGGGTAAAATCCCTTTCCTTCAAGGTTTGCCTTTCTATTTGGCAAGAAGAGGAGGGAAGGCCTCCCTCAGAACTTCCCTCCCCATCTACTTGCCTAGAACTATGCTACATCATTGCTCTGGCTTACAGGAGATGGGATTTGAGTGCTACTTTTTCCTCTCAATTTTGTAGAAGAAGTCAAGGGAGAAGGAGTTTGGAATGGGTGTTGAGAGAGGCAACCTATTTGTACAACTGGAGTGGAGATGAATAAGAGTCCCTCACTACTTTTAAGATCCAAGGAAAGATTTGTACAGTGAAGAGGTAAGATGGTCATCAGAAAGGCACATTCGCCTCAGGGATTCACATGTTTACTCAGGAACAATAATTTTAAAATATAGTGAGATCAAGTGAGATGAAAGGTATTTCCTGCTGAAGTGACTTGATAAGTTCCCGACGTTGATATGGTATCTACTCAGTTATTGACACACACACACACACACACACACACACATACACACACACACATATATATGTGTGTGTGTGTGTGTGTGTGTGTGTGCATGCACGCGCAGAAGGAAGAAGGCGACGAGGAAAAGGAGGAGAGGAAGAAGGACTCATCACACGGAGGAAGAAAACCCTTTCACCTTGCTCAGTGACAAGACAATCTGGAACCTCATTTCAAATACTTCCAGAAGTATTAAGAAATAAGAACACGAAACTGGGCTGTATTCCATACAACAAATTAATCTGGAGAACACAAAAGTTAATGGATTATGGTTTTACATAAATAATCACATTAGCTCCTACCTACAGCAAACTTGGTCACACATTTGTTGGTTAAGTAACTTCATTAAGTTTTATTTTTTAAAAAGGACAGGTTCTAAGAATTCTTTCCAGAAAATTTCAGATAACTGCAGCAGAATACTGATTGGCATGGATAGCTAGGCATTTATTAATAGGATTTTAATAATGTACTACCAAGAAGTTTGAAAGCTGTCCCTGTTACATATATTTAATCTGGGCGCCAAAACAAAATTAACCAAAGTAGAGATAAGTTGTGTTGCAGTGTTAAGACTCCACACTTCCACTGCAAGGGGTGCGGGTTCAATCCCTGGTTGGGGGAACTAAAGTCCCACATGCCCCCTGGTGCGGCCAAAAAAAAAAAAAAAAAATGTCCTCATCACAAGAAAAACTGTAAGATTTCTAATGTTAGTTTCTGCTTTTGAAAGAACACCAACAATATTCCCACCACTCTAAACATATATTTTTACAGGAGCAGTTGTTCCAATTTTTCTTAGGTACCAACATTTCAAAAGTTCTAAATTTGATCTTGAAAACAGGTACTTCCATAACGCTAAGACTCTTTTTAATAAAGACATGCATAAAATAGTGGGTCAGGACATATTAACAGTGAAGTTTCATGTGAAGATTCTGGAGACTCATCACTCATAGCAAGAGAATTGGAGAGAAAAATAGTCGTGAAGGGAACTAATTGGTTTTTTGAACCCACTCTATCAGGTAAAGGAAGAGATTGATTTGGGTTATTACCTGAATTATCTAGGTCTTTCAAAAGCAAAGAAAAACCAAAAAGGACAATTAATTTTCGTTCATTCAGTTGAAAAATAAAAGCATTTCATGGCGGCTTCCCTGGTGGCACAGTGGTTGAGAGTCCACCTGCTGATGCAGGGGACACGGGTTCGTGCCCCGGTCCGGGAAGATCCCACATGCCGCGGAGCGGCTGGGCCCGTGAGCCATGGCCGCTGAGCCTGCGCGTCCGGAGCCTGTGCTCCGCAACAGGAGAGGCCACAACAGTGAGAGGCCTGCGTACCGCAAAAAAAAAAAAAAAAAAAAAAAAAAGCATTTCATGGGAATACCTCAACTTTGAGTAGTTTTCAAAAATGTTCTTAATAATTTATTGATAATTATAAATAATATTCATAAATTAAAAATTCCACTCATAGGGGGGTCTGCCTTAAGGAAATATCCTATATTATGGTAGTTCCATTTACAGACACATTTACTGCAGTTTTTTTTATTCATTTATTTATTATTTTTTTAAATTTATTTTTGGCTGCTTTGGGTCTTCACTGCTGCACACGGGCTTTCTCTAGTTGCAGCGAGCGGGATGTACTCTTTGTTGTGGTGCGTGGGCTTCTCATTGAAGTGGCTTCTCTTGTTGCAGACCACGAGCTCTAGGCACGTGGGCTTCAGTAACTGTGGCACATGGTCTCAGTAGTTGTGTCGCACGGGCTTAGCTGTGCCGCGGCATGTGGCGTCTTCCCGGACCAGGGATCGAACTCGTGTCCCCTGCATTGGCAGGTGGATTCTTAACCACTGCGCCACCAGGGAAGTCCCTTATTCATTTATTAAACACATATTAATTGAAGACTAAAGATCTGGTACTGCTGGTCTATGGATCGGGAATACAGAAGTAAATAAAAATGAAAAGTTTGTCCTTGTGGAATTCCTTCTAGTTGGGGGTAGGAGCAAAAGACATAAATACATACATACAAACATAGATATATAAAATATGTTGATGGTGACAGATACTATGGAGAAGAAAAAAGGACATAAATAAATAAAGCTGGGGAGATTATGTGAGTGGGTGGAAGTTTTAGTGTTGACAGAAAAAACATTGAGAAGGTGAAGTTCAAGCAAAGGCCATACAGCTCTCCGGGGTAAAACATTCCTGGCAGAGGGTGAGCTGGGAAGGCCCGAGGTACAGGGAGACTGGCAGGTTCAACAGCTGGAGAAGAGGCCCAGAAGGCCAGAGTCGGATGAGGAGAGACAGTCCTAGGAGATGAACTCAAAGACGTACCTGGACACCAGGTCATCTGGAGTCTTGTGAGCCATCACTAGGACTTGGATTCATCATTACAAATTTGGCTACAACAAACTCTTCAAATGAAATGAACAGTATACTAAAGAAGAGTTAATATTTTTTCAGGATGATGGCCTATAATAGAGGTATTACAAATGTGTGTATGAATATTTCCTAAAGACATTGGAAAACCTTGTGATAGAATGCTAGGTGAATGAAGCTGCATACATTGTAAAAGTTGTCTGATTTTAAATATCTAAAAAAAAAGGCTAGAGAAAATCATGGAAGGAAATGTATTAACATGTAAAACGGCAAGTAGTGAGATTATGTATGTTTTGTTTTCATTAGTTTATTTTTTTCCCCGACTTTTCTTCAACATGCACATAGAACTTTCATAACCAGAAAGTAATTTCAGTTCATTTTTGGAAAATTAGATGAATTTTTAAAAGGTGCAAGGCCCTGAGGTAACTAGCTGTATACAGCCATGTCTCAACGAAACCTGTAGCTGTGTAGCCCAGTTTTAGCAGCTCTGACCTCACTATCCTTGTATAATATGAGTTGTCACACTGTTCCTAGTGACTGTCTATGCTACCATTTTAATTATATGGAGAAATATCTGAGAAAAAAAGTTGGAACCAGGTTCTTGGCAAAGACTAGCTATTTAGTGTTGGAAGCAAGCAGGGGCTCAATTCTGAGGCTGGATCTGAGGTAACCCTCTTCACAGTTTAGAAGAATGCAAGGTTCCTGGCAATTTTTTTCTAAATCGAAGGAATTTGTTATGAGAGACAGTATAGAATCTCTCACAGACCCAAGGAGGAGGCTTCCAATGAGATCTGTACCTCCTGATTTGCTAGATGCACTTGTACAATATAGCCAGCCTCTTTCTGTTTTCAGGGCTTGTTGATTTTGGGAATGAGAGGGGAGAGGAAAAGGGCAGTAGGAGAAGGGAAAGCATTAAGCAATCCATCTGCAGACATTGCTTAAATCCAGGTTAGGTTCATATCACCTCAAGTGCTATTTGGTAACAGATCTCGTTAGCAACCCTTCTCAAAGGGTAGGAAGAGGTGGAGTTGAAAAGTCTAAGTGTATTTTCAAAAACAAGATTTGATGAAGGCTAATGAGGAAAAAAGTCATAAGCCTAGCACATGGAGACATAGGTCTACATGATATCACATCAGCAATGTATACATTATGATGCACTTGGTGATCTGAAAGGGACTTGGTCTAAAAAAGAGCAGAAGCAGGGCCAGGGACACAACATGATGGCGGGTCCCCAATTACATTGTCTTTCCAGGGGAACATACACACAGACAACATATGTTACATTTAATTCTAGGGGCTTCCCTGGTGGCGCAGTGGTTGAGAATCTGCCTGCTAATGCAGGGGACACGGGTTCGAGCCTTGGTCTGGGAGGATCCCACATGCCGCGGAGAAACTAGGCCCATGAGCCACAACTACTGAGCCTGTGCGTCTGGAGCCTGTGCTCCGCAACAAGAGAGGCCACGATAGTGAGAGGCCCGCGCACCGCGATGAAGAGTGGCCCCCACTTGCCACAGCTAGAGAAAGCCCTCGCACAGAAACGAAGACCCAACACAGCAAAAATCAATTAATTAATTCTTTACTTCTCCTCATATAAATAGATGCAACGTTAAAGTCTGTTGAAATCCTTCCTTCTAAGCACAATTAAGAGAGTAGCATAGCGCTTCCCTGGTGGCGCAGTGGTTGAGAGTCCGCCTGCCGATGCAGGGGACACGGGTTTGTGCCCCGGTCCGGGAAGATCCCACATGCTGCTGAGCGGCTGGGCCCGTGAGCCATGGCCGCTGAGCCTGTGCGTCCGGAGCCTGTGCTCCACAACGGGAGAGGCCACAACAGTGAGAGGCCAGCGTACCGTAAAAAAAAAAAAAAAAAGAGAGTAGCATACAACTATAAAATCCTCAGTATTGTCTCACTTGCCTTTCAAAATGTTCTGATTAATCCATCATTCATTGGGTCCAAAACTATCCTTATTACCACTGAAATGGTGTCGTGGCAAAATATTTCTAACAAATCATGCAAAATTTTTGAAAAGAAAACATGAATGTGATACTGAGGCTGACGGGGATGATGATAATCACATTCTACAGTGATCCTCGTAAAAAGTGTCTTTGGTCTTGAATTCGAGGTACTGAAATTAAGCCTTCATGCTGGATCTTTTCAAGTTGTGTTTTAGAGGACATATGAGAGTTCAGTGAGTAAGCGGACAATGAAATTTCCATGCCTTTCCAGTTAACAAGGTAGCTTTTCTTTAATAGGAACAGTAAAGGTTTTTAAATTATCACTTCAAATATAAGAAATGAAGTTGTACTGAGGAAAAAAAAGAGCTGTCATTCACTAATTTAAACACATATATCAATATATACGTATATATAACTTTATAGCATTGCATCTAACACATGAGTCATCACATATTATTATATCATATACCACAAAGGAAAAAAATGCTTCCAATTAAACTATGAAACAGTTCTTTTTTATCCCTTAGAATGTTTTATACTTATTGGAAGAGCTCTTTTAGACTTCTTTAGATACAGATTTTTATTGTATATTACTCTTGTGCATATGTGAAAAAATATATATTGGCAAAATATATCAGAAAAGTATTTCCAAGCTTTGCATTCAGAGCCTACTCTTCTAAATCACATTTTGATGCAGCCTCAGTGATATCTATGACTTTCCACACAAGACTCCTTTGTGACGTCAACGTTGTCATGCACATTCCTTAAAAGAGCACTCCATCATTGTCTCAAGAATTTTCTTCCATGATACTGACCCTCATACTGTAAATTTTCATGCTGACTTTCTGGATCTTAACCATTAAGGTTCCAAGAAAGGGGTTCAGACCAATTATATTCAGGTAATTACAACTGTTTCATGATTGTATCAATTTGTAAGGTGTCTTCCATAATTAGAAGAACCCAAACTTCAGAGATGTTAGTTTGCTTTTTTTTAAAGTTATATTATTATTTTTATTATTATTTTTGGCTGCGTTGGGTCTTTGTTGCTGCGCGAGCTTTCTCTAGTTGCAGCCAGCGGGAGTTACTCTTTGTTGTGGTGCGTGGGCTTCTCACTGCGGTGGCTTCTCTTGTTGCGAAGCAGGGGCTATAGGTGCACGAGCTTCAGTAGTTGCAGCACACGGGCTCAGTAGTTTCGGCATGTGGGCCCTAGATCATGCAGGCTTCAGTAGTTGTGGTGCATGGGCTCAGAAGTTGAGCCAAGTGGTCTCTAGGGTGCGCAGGCTTCAGTAGTTCTGGCTCGTGGGCTTAGTTGCTCCGCGACATATGGGATCTTCCCAGACCAGGGATTGAACCCATGTCCCCTGCATTGGCAGGTGGATTCTTATCCACTGCACCACCAGGGAAGTCCCCAGAGATGTTAAGATGTAAAAAAAAAAAAAAAAACCTGTATCTTACAATTGATGAAATATGGAAAGTATATTTCTTTATTTGGTATAATCATCACATTTAGAAAACACAACAAGGGGCCTGATCAAGCCCGCATGCCACAACTACTGAAGCCACTGCAATGAGAAGCCCACGCACCACCACAAAGAGTAGCCCCCGCTCGCTGCAACTAGAGAAAGCCCAACGCAGCCAGAAATAAAAGAAATAATTTATTTAAAAACACACAAACATGAAGATTAGTCCTGAAGTGATTTTTATGGCTATCTAATAAATGAGTAAAAATAAAGGGATATTGAAAGTTATACCATCTAGTCTCATAGCATTGTGGCCAGAAGAGATATTTGACATGATTTCAATTTTCCTAAATTTACCAAGGCTTGATTTGTGACCTAAGATATGATCTATCCTGGAGAATGTTCCATGAGCACTTGAGAAGAAAGTGTATTCTGTTGTTTTTGGATGGAATGTCCTATAAATATCAAGTAAGTCCATCCTAGTTAATGTATCATTTAAAGCTTGTGTTTCCTTATTTATTTTCGTTTTGAATGATCTGTCCATTGGTGAAAGTGGGGTGTTTTAAGTCCCCTACTATTATTGTGTTACTGTCGATTTCCCCTTTTATGGCTATTAGCATTTGCCTTATGTATTGAGATGCTCCTATGTTGGGTGCATAAATATTTACAATTGTTATATTTTCTTCTTGGATTGATCCCTTGATCATTATGTAGTGTCCTTCTTTCTCTCTGGTAATAGTCTTTATTTTAAAGTCTGTTTTGTCTGATATGAGAATTGCTACTCTGGCTTTCTTTTGATTTCCATTTGCATGGACTATCTTTTTCTATCCCCTCACTTTCAGTCTGTATGTGTCCCTAGGTCTGAAGTGGGCCTCTTGCAGACAGCATATATATGGGTCTTGCTTTTGTATCCATTCAGCCAGTCTATGTCTTTTGCTTGGAGCATTTAATCCATTTACATTTAAGGTAATTATCGATATGTATGTTCCTATTACCATTTTCTTAATTGTTTTGGATTTGTTATTGTAGGTCTTTTCCTTCTCTTGTGTTTCCTGCCTAGAGAAGTTCCTTTAGCATTTGCTGTAAAGCCAGTTTGGTGGTGCTGAATTCTCTTAGCTTTTGCTTGTCTGTAAAGTTTTTAATTTCTCCATGGAATCTGAATGAGATCCTTGCTGGATAGAGTAATCCTGGTTGTAGGTGTTTCCCTTTCATCACTTTAAATATGTCCTGCCACACCCTTCTGGCTTGCAGAGTTTCTGCTGAAAGATCAGCTGTTAACCTAATGGGGATTCCCTTGTATGTTATGTGTTGTTTTTCCCTTGCTGCATTTAATATTTTTTCTTTGTATTTAATTTTTGATGGTTTGATTAATATGTGTCTTGGTGTGTTTCTCCTTGGATTTATCCTGTGTGGGACTCTCTGTGCATCCTCGACTTGATTGACTATTTCCTTTCCCATATTAGGGAAGTTTTCAACTATAATCTCTTCAAATATTTCTCAGTCCCTTTCTTTTTCTCTTCTCCTTTGGGACCCTTATAGTTCTAATGCTGGTGCATTTAATGTTGTCCCAGAGGTCTCTGAGACTGTCCTCAATTTTTTTCATTCTTTTTTCTTTTTTCTCCTCTGCGGTAGTTATTTCCACTATTTTATCTTCCAGGTCACTTATCCATTCTTCTGCCTCAGTTATTCTGCTATTGATTCCTTCTAGAGAATTTTTCATTTCATTTATTGTGTTGTTTATCATTGTTTGTTTGCTGTTTAGTTCTTCTAGGTCCTTGTTAAACATTTCTTGTATTTTCTCCATTCTATTTCCTCCATTCTATTTCCAAGATTTTCGATCCTCTTTATTATCATTACTCTGAATCCTTTTTCAGGTAGACTGTGTATTTCCTCTTCATTTATTTGGTCGGGGCGGGGAGGTGGTTTACCTTGCTCCTTCATCTGCTCTGTATTTCTCTGTCTTCTCAGTTTTTTAACTTATTGTGTTTGGGGTCTCCTTTTCACAGGCTGCAGGTTTGTAGTTCCCATTTTTTGGTGTCTGCCCCCAGTGGGTAAGGTTGGTTCAGTGGGTTGTGTAGTCTTCCTTGTGGAGGGGACTGGTGTCTGTGTTCTGGTGGATGAGGCTGGATCTTGTCTTTCTCGTGGGCAGGACCACATCCAGTGGTGTGTTTTGGGGTGTCTGTGAACTTATTATGATTTTAGGCAGCCTCTCTGCTAATTGGTGGGATTGTGTTCCTGTCTTGCTAGTTGTTTGGCATGGGGTGTCCAGCACTGGAGCTTGCTGGTCGTTGAGTGGAGCCGGGTCTTAGTGTTGAGATGGAGATCTCTGGGAGAGCTCTCGCTGATTGATATTACGTGGAGCTGGGGGCGTCTCTGGTGGACCAGTGTCCTGAACTCAGCTCTCCCACCTCAGAGACTCAGGCCTGACACCCGGCCAGAGCAACAAGACCCTGTCAGCCACACGGCTTCCTGTTCTCATTCCTGCACCAGGAGAAAAGCGTGCCCCTGTGCCAATGCTCTTCCCCCTGGGCCTTCCCTTTCACATCACTTTCTGGAGGTGGGCAAGTGGTTCAGAGTGGGTGAGCGGCTCTACTCTATGAAATCATCCAGGGGCTTTGATGCCTTCTGCTATATCCATTCTTGAAAAATTGTTTAACATCATAAAATAAACAGTGAATCTGCAAGCACTTTTCAGTAATGTAAGTAGTTTAACTGAGGTTATGTTTTACTTAAGAATTACCGTTTTAATACCAAGCTTCTGACCCAGCTACTTCTGTAAATCTACTCTTAGTTTACTCAAGAACATTCAAAATGCTAGTAACGCATAGGATTTACTTAATATTTCACTTTACACATCTCTTAGGCCTATATTGTACATGTCAGAGTCAATAAACTACTACAGCCCACATGCTGCATTTGTAAATAAAGTTTTGTTGGAACACAGCCATGCCTGTTCATTTACAGATTGTCTATAGCTGCTTTCCCACTTGAAGAGCATGTGTAGAATTGTGTAGTTGAAGTAAAGACTGGCTACCCTGCAAAGGCAAAAATATTTATTTTGTAGCCATCTACAGAAAAAGGTTGCTGCTCCCTATTCTGGAGCAAGGTGACAGTTTTATGCTCCCGTTCACACCCTACACACTACACCCCACCTTCAAGCTGACTTGTTTTCCATTTTGACAATGAGAAAAATTTGACTTTCATTTAACAGTAGTGTACTATTTTTCCATGGGGTAATACTTAAGAAAACTCTCAAGTATTCCTTGGAGTAGAAAGGGAGCTCAACCCCAATGCAATCATAAAATTTTTTTGTGCTCATATGTCAGACAAAGAACCATAAACGTCATTTCCTTTGCAATTCAATTGCCCACCACCAGCACCCAACCCATTCCCGCAATGGTACAACTAAGATCTACCTGGTATAGTCACTTTTACTATATTGTCAGGAGAGAATCTCAACTCATGGCATTACCAAATACAAATATGCTTTTCAAGTGGACAAACTGAGGAACAGAGACAAAATTTCTAGTGGCTCTTAGTTTTGTCTGCTCAACTCTTCTTACCTTCTTCTGGATACATGGCCCATGCCCTTAGCCTCAGGATCAAGAATGGGCTTGTGACCTAGACTGCACCAGTTATAAAGCTTCATCCCAATGTCCAAAATGATTGTTCCAAGAGGAGGGAAAAGCCCCAAACCAGGCAAATCAAAGTATGTCCCTGCGTAAACCAAAGTTTGAGAAGAGAGTAGTTTTTCTCAACAGTTTGATCTAAGAACTGTAACTGAGGCCAAAAATTCCATTGTCCATTGTTAAATTAATTAAACAAGGAAGTCATTAGACTGAGGAGGGCCATATAAATAAACCAAAACCTAAGCCTGTAATGCCCCAAGGTTATGAAATTGAAACCTAAAGACAGCAAATCACAAACAGCCAACTAGCCTTTAAGATTTAGCCAATCAATAATTTCCTTACTTTGCTTCTGCCTTTTGTCTATAAAAGTCTTTTCCTGAACTGCTGTTGGAGGAGTACTTCTAACCACTTCTGGTTTGGTGCTGCCCTATTCCAATTGGGTTTTGCTCACATAAACTGTTGAATATACTTCAGTTTTTTTATTGAGGTATAGTTGATTTACAATATTGTGTTAGTTTCAGGTATACAGCAAAGTGATTCAGTTATATATTGATTTTTTTTCAGATTATATTCCATTATAGGTTGTTACAAGATGTTGAATATAGTTCCCTGTGCTATACAGTAAATCTTTGCTTATCTATTTTACATACAGTAGTGTCTATCTGTTAATTCCATACTCCTAATTTATCCCTCCCCTTTGGTAACCATAAATTTGTTTCCTGTGTCTGTGAGTCTGTTTCTGTTTTGTATATAGATTCATTTGTATTATCTTTAGATTATTATCTTTTAACACATTTCTAGCTGCAGTTCCAGGTGGCCCAGGAAAAAAAGAGAGAGAGAGAGAGATCGAGCCAAAGGAGAAGCAGAGATGAGAAGAAGAAGGAGAAAGAAAATTCCTGATAAGACTTTAGGTCCCTGATTCCAGTCACCCCTCAAGATACCCCTTTCCTATCCTTCTGTAGTGTAGGTAGAGCAGCCAAAAAAATGTTCCCTCTTCCTTCAAGTAGCTCAGTCTGTATCCCCTGCAACCAAGACTCCTGACAAACAGGGCCAGATAACCTTCAGGGAAGGCAGCCAACGGCACCTATTTTGTGGATGTTGACACCACTACATCTTCAAGCCAATGAGGGCAACAGAACCCGAAATACCGTCCCTGTTTTCTCGTAGAAGCTTTTGCTCCCTTCTCTTCTTATGGTTTAGGAAATAAACAAACAAACACAAGTTTGAAAAAAAGAAGCAAAAGTATTAGTACAACAACAATGCTTAGCCCAATTTACCAGGCAGAAATGTAATCAGCTGTGCACACTTCAAAGCAGGTTAATGCTAATCATGCAGCCCTCCTCTCCCTTTCTTTTTCCTATCTTTCTGTCTCTGCTTCACGTCTCATAAAATTTTTATGTCTGAAAGTTTAAAAAGTGATTTATGTAAGATCTGCTATAAGCATTTCGCTCGAGTATCAAATTTATTTGCGTACTGATAGATAAAAGAAGAGGAAAACCGTCTTCTGTCTTGAGTAAGGCAAAACTGTAAAGCGAGGCAAAAAGCAATATACAGAAGAACCAACCCTTTTTTTTTTTAACTTGGCCGATCCTCCCTGCTGCGTGCATCTAATATTTTGCCTCTGAGAATAGAACTTATTAGCAACCCTAAAATAAAAAAGGACAGGATATTTTTCAACCAGGGCCTCTGCTTTGCCAAACATCCCAGAGTTTGTCTCCAAGGACTTGAAAAGAAAGGAAAGAATGAAGAACGGAAACCATAAAGCATGCAGTAAGGCTATCATCTAATTACTGAATGAATGGCACAGTTGTTTTGTCTGATTGCACTAAGCTAGTTATCCACTGCTAGCTTCATTGACAAAAAGGGAATCGACACAAATTATAAGGAAATTCAAGCACTAAAGGAATGTTTTGGTTCAGAGGTTTGCAAAGACTATTGGCTTCGGTTTTTGGCAAAATCTCTCTTTGCCGTAGGAACTCGGCTGTGCTGGGTCAGCCTGCAGCATTCCCAAAAGCCTAGAAGAGGACGGGCTTCCTTGTCATCTGTATCCCATCAATAAATTAAAGTGATGTTCTCCAGCTCGTGTTTGTTTCTTGGCAGGCTAATCTACAATCAGAAAAAGAAAAGCCTTTCATTTGTGGACTCCAGCTAAAGGAAAGAAGCCTTTGTATGCGGATTCACCGGAGACCAAAATATTAAAAAGTGGAAGAGGAAAACCATATGCTGCATGTCTCCTAAGGAAGCAGCTCAAAGTTCTGGTTAAAGAAATGCTTGAGCTCATTATACAGTGAAGTAAATCTTTTACTATGAGAAGAGGGTATACTATTGTAATAACAACAGTGATACCTCTGGGATGTTACAATCGTTGACATTTTAACGAATGTTCCATTTTCTCCTATTGTTTGTATCAGAAAAACCTAAAAATTAGATATTTCAAAGAAACCTGAGCTGATGATACATTTTAGCATAATGCTTTCAGATTTGCACTTCATTCAAGGAAGTGAGGAATCCAGTGGAATCTGTCTAGAGGGTAATATTCATAACCTTATGGCTCCCTCTCTAAGCTGGTTGATACTTTATAGTTGCAGCAATCAAATCCAGATTAAAGTAGAAGTGGGAAAAAAATCACTGTACTGATTATCTGAACTCTCTTGCATAGTCTGTGACATAACATAGTGTTAGGAACTCTTTTTATTTCTCTTGGTTTTTCAGGGGTTGACCTTGCCCTGGTATCATCTGTGAACAAGTACACTGATGAGAATAGAGCTGGTGTTGTCCTTCAACTGCCTGTAAGAGAGAAAGCGTTGGGATCTTCCAATCCCTTTTAGATTGACCACATTTGTGTCTGGTTTCCTTTTTTATCTTTTTGAAGCAGCCAAGCAAGAAATCCTAATTTAACAACTGTATCCTTTAAAGAAGGCAAATTTTCAGTACTTCAGGTGCAAATTTTCAGTACATTAGGACTTCATGAACCAATGGTTCAGCTCCTTACAGAGGGGCATTAATTTTGTTTTTCTTTTGTAGTGGAGTCACTTATAAAAACCAGCAACAGATCAAGTGCAAGGGGTATGATTGGTCAGAATGCTTGATGAAAACTTGATAGAGGCGTTTCATTGGACAGAAATGTGGATCTGGCTTTTGTTACTCAATAGATAACTGAATCAATCTGTACTTAACTAGTTTACTGGAAAGAGGACTAAATCACAAGTCAGGAGATTTTGTTCCCAATTCTGGCCTTACTACGTGGTGAGCAAATACACTCTCCAGAGCCAGACTGCCTGGCTTTGTATCCTGACTCAGTCACCTACCAGTTGTGTTACTTGTGCTAGTCACTTTCACTTATCTGAGCCCCAGCTTCCTCATCTTAAAATCAGGATAAAAATAATACTCATCTCATAATAGGGTTGTTATCATCTGGCATGTAATAACCACTATATAGATGTTTGTTCAATAAAATAAATTATTCTGCTACTGACAGCAAAGATCAGATCTTAGCCTTTCAAAACTCAGGGTTTTTTGTTGGTAAAGGGAGATAATAACTAGTGCTTCTTACATCACAGTGGTCTCCAACAAGTAAATTGTCTTATCTTTTGCCCCATCCTGCTTCCAGATACAGGAAATAAAGGCATGGTGCAATGGCACTCTACATGGAATTTAAAGTGGTTGTAAAAAAATTCTATCAGGAACTGCTTCAGACTGTGGACGGTTGAGTACTCTTTTCCACTGAAGAGAGGTTTGTACCTGACTAAGAGAAAGAATTCATTAGAGGACCAAAGAAGTTTTACTCTCTAAATGCCCAGAAGATATATCACTAACCACTTCTCTGTGGCAAATCAAGCAGTCGGGGATAATGATGAGTATTTCAAAGAGTCTCTTATAAAGACTAACATCAGATCAAGTGTGAGGATTTTGATTTGTGACTTTAGGCAGATTACATCTTCTTAAAAGAAAATTACTTTCTAATAAAAGAAATCATTAGTTTAGTTTTTTATTAATTACCTTTCATCACAATCCTCTGTTAGTAATCATTTGGACAGCAATGAAGAGTTTATTCTTCTTAGGAAATCTCCCATAAATAAGAAATAGACACATTTATTTTCCCTTCTAAACTCATCTTTTCTGCGAACCTCAAGTTCGAAAGAGTTCTTAAAACATCTTCCAATTCAATCCATTTGAAACTTAACACCCACAACAGGGTGAGTGCCCAGTATATGGTCCCCGCTCTAGAAATGGCAAACCACTGATTCCTAGCCTGCTCTTATAACTATAAAAATCTCTCATAGCATTAACGGTTAAAAATTTCGCAAAACACAAAATGTAGAGATATACCTCACATTATACACAACAATATTTTCTATTGGATCAATGAGTACATTGCCTTTTATAAATCCATTAAATCATAGAAAACTAAAAGAGAAATTTATATTTATCAGATCTTTGGCGAGGTGATGACTTTTTAAGGTTAGAATATAATAGAAACAACAAAAGAAAATAATTAACAAATTTAACTACACAAAAACTAGAACTTTTTAGGGAAAAACCAAAACTAAAATGATAAGGCAGACACTTAATTGACCAAAAATATGGATGAGTAATTAACATAAAAGGAAATATGAGTAAATAAATAAAATATTAAAGGTCTCACTGGTAACAAAAATATGCAATATTTTAAAACAATAAGATATTTTATGCCTAATAACAATTATTGCCTTTAAAATTATCTGCTAGCTTTTGCCTAATAATAATTATTAATTATGGCTTTTATTATTATTTATTTATTTATTTATTGACCACGCCATGCAGCATGCGGGATCTTAGTTCCAACCAGGCATCAAACCTGCACCCCCTGCATTGGGAGCACAGAGTTTTAACCACTGGACCACCAGGGAAGTGCCTAATTATTGCTTTTAAAATCAGGTAATGCAGGGTTGACAATATATACCCACACAGTGTTGCTGACAACATAAATTGTGCAATCTTTAGGAAAACAATTTGCCATTACAAAGTAAAAGAAATTGTATTCATTATTCTACTAAATAAACCCTCCTTATGGGAACTTTATTCTATGTAAAAATCCAAGAGAAAAAAAAGACATCTATATTTATATACTCATAAGAGTATTATTTAAAATGGCAAAATATTAAAAACCACTTAGTGTCCAACCATTTATACCCTCAAAAGAATACTTAAAAGACATTTTAAAAGATAAGTATGGAACGTATTAAGTTAGTCTTTGTCACTCTTCCAATCATTTTTTTAGCACTGCTTCCTAACATTCTGGAAACCCTCTCTGTTGAAACTCAGTGTTTATATGTCTCTTAAATTCCCTTCCCTCCCACTGAAGACCCACTCAGGTCTGTCCTGTGAAAATTCCTAATTCTTCAGGTCTGAGGTGTTACTGGGAAAGCAATCAGGTCCAATGTGCAGAAGGAATTTATTTCTGGAATCAAAATATTTTCCTCCTGCTGAAATCTCTATATCAGCAATTAGTACCACTCAGTTATTCAAGCCACACTTGTAGGAGTTGTCTTTACTCTTCTACCTCCCTCATCTCCCTTATTCAGTTGGTCAAGATCTGCAGAAATGAACTAATCTCTCTTCTCTATCTGAACTATATTCAAATATCAGCAAAATAACATAAAAGGGAAGTCTGCAGAAAAATCCATTTAGTATGAAAATAACACTATTCTAGAACTAAAAATAATTAGAAACAGAAATAGAATATGCATGCTACAATATAATTTCCAACATTAAGTCCTGAAAAATAACCATGAATGAATACAATAAGACAAACAGATCGAAGCAATTAAGGAAAAGAACATAAATACTGATGATAAAGACATTCCAACATAAGGCTACCAGGGATTTCTGAAATAGAAAACCTAACTGTTGAATTCTCTGAGAGGAACCTGTTTAATCATTCCCATCTGAGAAAATTGAGAAAAAAATTAGGTCAGTGATAGAATCAAAATATCACTGTTATTTTGATAAAGGCTAAGCGTGTAGCTTAGTTGTGTAGCTAAATAGACCTGCTATCTGAATCGCAGTAGTTGGCATGCTGACCTTATCCATTAGGCAACGCTGAATAGGGGTAGACATCTCACCTGACAGGTAGGAGGACAGGGTGCCTAATCAGGGATAGCCTGACAACACAGAGGTGAATGTCTGCTTCCTAAAGACTGCTCACTCCCATGAGGAGGAAGGGTAGAGCTGACTTAATCATCCCTAATTTATTTTTCCAAAATTATCAGTGATATGCCACTCTAACTTCTCAGGACAGAGAGAGTAAAGGGGTGGACAGAGGCTATGAGATACACTAACTGAGCACACATTATAAGACGGCTAGTGCTCACTCTCAGTGGAAGGGGTCTCAAAATGTCTATCCAGTGGGATTTTTAGAATTATTCTCTTGTGTGTCTCCCAATCATCCCCTTTCTGAGTGGGAATGTTTACAGCAGTTACCCTATCCCGAAACCATCACTGAGTATTGGATGTGTAATGAAGAGAAAATCTACCACTTTAGTCTTAAAGTCTCTGGATCAAAAAGCACCATTTCTAAACCTGCTTTAGAGACTACAGCACATAACTAGATACCCTAGACTTTGCATTTGGTTTCCTTACTCTGTGGGGTTTTTTGGTTGTTTTCCTTGGGGTGAGAATAAATGTATTTTGCACAGAAAAAGAAGACTGAATCAAATATTGTGTTTCATAGAACAACTGTGGAAGATATTAAAGTGTGTTCTGCTTCCTCTCTCCTCCCAGGCAAAACAGACGATGGTATTTCCTTCTCCAGTGTGACTTACTTAAACCAGTAAGACGTGAATGGAAGTGCCATATGTTCCTTCCATGTGGTAGCGCTAAGGCCAGTATGTAATTCACCACATTCCCTTTTTACATTTGGTGATTATGCCTTGGTGATTATGGATGTGTTGAGATGGAATGCCTATCAGCCTACATCCCTGAAAGACTGTAATAAGCAGAGGCCCTCTAACCCATGTAGAACATCTAGCAAGTGAAAGAAATACCGTAAAGTTGTGTTCTGTTCTGTTGTGTTGTGTTGTTTGAAGAGCCCTGAGATTTGGAGTTGTGTGTTACTGCACCACAATCTAGTGTATCCAGATGTGTATGCTGCTTTCTTGCAATGATTAGGAAGTTACAGTGGAGTCAGTCCCAGTCACCTGGCCTCATTCAGGGTGCCTTTTTATCCTTTCGAGTACATTCAAAATCTCTTGATTTTTGTTCACTCGATTTGTTGAACTTAGTATCAATTCTATCTGGTGAGACAGCACCCACAAATCCTTGTGACCAGGCATTTTCAGCCTTATACCTCAATGGGTATTTTCTTTGTTATGAAATGGCTTAGGCATTTTTTTTTAAAGCCACCTAATTAAGTTTTCATCTTGTCTCCACATTTAGCTGGAAAAATCATCCTTACCAGATTCCTAATATGAAGCAACTATTTATATTTCTTAAGACTGAGCCCTCAGGGTCCTAATAAAGAACAGTGCCATGAAATGTTCCAGGCCTCAAAAATGTGTTTCTTCCTCCAATGTCTTTTTCTCAATTATGCTTTTTCCCCTCTAATCCTCTAAGGAAGATTCAGCTGAATTTGTGTCAGTCTATCTAGCACTGACTACTGGGGCCTGAAACTAAGAATATAAATCCAAAATCTCAGCTGCCTTGCAATTCAAGAGAACCAATTACAAGGGCAGAGGTATGGCCAAAAATACTTAAAAGGCCCCTAAAGAACCTCTTTTCTCTATCTTTGGAACTTTGCTTCTTGTATCAGTCAGTTATCACTGTGTAACAAATCATCCTAAAATGTAGAGGCTTAAGACAATATTATTTATTATGAAACTACATATCAGTTTAACTGTTTTGTTGAGTTGTGTTTAGCTGTTCTCATTTGGATTCCTCCATATGTCTGTGGTCAACTGAAAAAGTAGAGCAGCAGCCCGGTGGCCTAAGCTAGTATTATTGGGGTGACTCATTTCTGCTTCATGTGGTCTCTTATCCTTTAGCAAACTACACAGACTTGTTTTTTTTTTTTTTTTTTTTTTGCAGTATGCGGGCCTCTCACTGTTGTGGCCTCTCCCGTTGCGGAGCACAGGCTCCGGACGCGCAGGCTCAGTGGCCATGGCTCACGGGCCCAGCCGCTCCGCGGCACGTGGGATCTTCCCAGACCGGGGCACGAACCCATGTCCCCTGCATCGGCAGGCAGACTCTCAACCACTGCGCCACCAGGGAAGCCCCACACAGACTTGTTTTCATGACAATGGCAGGATTTCAAGAGAGGAAGTAGAATCACTCAAATACATTTCCAAACCTCTGCTTGTATTGTGTCTGCTACTATCCCATTGGCTGAAGAAAGTCATGTGAGCTAGTGCAGAATCAGATAGGGAAAACACTATCAAAGGGCATAGATACAGACGGCACAGAAAATAGGGACCACTAGTGCAGTTAATATATCACACCTCAACCAATGTGCTTAGGAAAAGCTAAGTGCGTAAAAATCTGTATCAGTCTGCACTCTAAGACCATTTCTGAAACCTGCTCACAGGTTTGGTTCTGGCCCTCTAAGTGGTTGTTATTTGATGATGACAATTCACAGTCTATTTGCTAGGACCTATTCACTTTTGTCCAGGCCCACTCTGCCCGTGTGCTCTTGCCAAGAAACTCTGGTTCCCATAAGCCTACGGTCTCATAGCCCTGCACACACTTGACACCTAAGATGTCTCTGTACACTCTTGATAAGGAAGCAAATAGCCCATGGGTAGTTGTTTGGTTTTTTTGTTTTTGTTTTTGTTTTTAAGTCCTGAAGTGCTTCATGAATCTTAGAACTATCACTTATCTGTGCATCAAGCCTCCATAAGTTACAGTTGAAGATTGTCATAGACTGAATGTTTGTGTCCCCCCAAAATTCATATGTTGAATCCCTACCCCTCAATGTAATGATATTAGGAGGAGGGGCTTTTGGGAGGTTATTCGGTTTAGACATGGTCATGAGGGTAGAGTGCTCATGATGGGATTAGTGTCCTTATAAGAAAAGGAAGAGATGCCAGAGCTTCCTCTCTCTGCATGTGAGGATACAGTGAGAAGGCAGACATCTACAAGCAAAGAATAAGGTCCATGCCACAAACTGAATCTGCCAGCATCTTGATCTTGGACTTCCCACCCTCCAGAACTGTGAGAAATAAACACTTGTTGTTTAAGGCCCCCAGTGTATGGTATTTTGTTATAGCAGCCTGAGCTGACTAATACACAGACCAAAGTCAAGTACCACGTACCTAAAACAGTAGAAATAGAAAGTTAGTACAATATAAACTTCTACAAAGTGCCAAGGTCAAAACAATCTACATACACATTAAAATCAAATGTCTAGGGCTTCCCTGGTGGCACAGTGGTTAAGAATCCACCTGCCGGGGCTTCCCTGGTGATGCAGTGGTTGAGGGTCCACCTGCTGATGCAGGGGACACGGGTTCATGCTCTGGTCTGGGAAGATCCCACATGCCATGGAGCGGCTGGGCCCGTAAGCCAAAAAAAAAAAAAAAAAAAAAAAATCCACCTGCCAATGCAGGTGACATGGGTTCAAGCCCTGGTCCAGGAAGATCCCGCATGCCACGGAGCAACTAAGCCCATGAGCCACAACTACTGATCCTGCACTCTAGAGCCTGTGAGTCACAACTACTGAACCCATGAGCCACAACTACTGAAGCCCGTGCACCTAGAGCCCGTGCTCTACAACAAGAGAAGCCACTGCAATGAGAAGCCTGCGCACCGCAACGAAGAGTAGCCCCGCTCACAACTAGAGAAAGCCCGCGTGCAACAACGAAGACCCAACGCAGCCAAAAATAAAGTAAATAAAATAAATAAAATTTTTAAAAAGATTATAAAAAAATCAAATGTCTAAAGTTATACCAAAATCTTCTTTGGGTGTAATTTTTATTGGCAAGTTCTATTCTCTGTTATATCTACCAATATTTCTAACCTATACACCAAATGCTAAGAATTTCAGAGGGCCTTGATAAATAGCACCCCTCTCTCCTGCTGAGATTATTACACAATTAAAAAAAAAAGACATACCAGCCCTTAAGCAACCAAAATATCACCTTTATGATTGATAGAGGCAAAGCTAGAGGATGCAAGGTAGTGTGACAGCCAAATGTGCCTGCTAACTGAACCCTAGAATTAGGCAGACTAATTAATTCAGATACAGGCAGTACTGATGAGAACTCTACTTTTTGTGATGGGAGGTGGGTGGTCTGATCCAGGAGGAATTACTGCATGGAAAGCAGAAGTTATCCTGCTTCCCGGTTCTTGCTTCCCTCAGACTTTTATTCCCCACAAGGAAAAGAGTGGAAACCAAGCCAATCAGGTTTAATTTATTTCATCCGAAGTGTACACCTCCAATGCATCACTGATTGCTCTCTGGGATAGATTAAGTTAAGGGGTGAAATTACACTAATCGAGTTACCTCTACATTGATGGATATATCAGAAATTGGTGATTTGTATTTCTCCCTAAAATCAATAAATGGAATAAAAAATATGCAAAAGCATGATAGAAAAAAATTCCCTACATTAAAGGAAAAAATATGCCTATTAAAATGAAACACTATGAATTCCACTTTTACCCATGAAGAAATTCAATGACGGAGATATATATATATATATATATATATATATATATATACACATATATATCCATTTCAACTAATGACAGTGGAGCAATTAGATGTCAATAAGTAAAAAAATAAAACTTGACCCAAACTTCATACTTTATAAAAAAATTTATTCAAAATGGATAGTGTACTGAAATTATAAAATTATAACAGTTAAAGTGCTATTACCAAAGGACAGGGCAATGGTCGTTGAGGAACCTTAAAGAAAGTGTCCTCAGCTACTGACTGATTTGTAAGTATCTTTCTCAGTCAGAAGTATCAGTGCTGTCTGGCATTCACTGTTATTTATTCATGTATTCATTCATTCATTTATGTCACTCTTCTTGGAGGAGTTCAAAACACCAGAAAATGAAGTGCTTGTTCTTCTCCAGGCACTACCTCTGCTGATCTGTCATCACGTTAATCCTGCAGAGGAGGTTAACACAGAACCTCGGATGGGGTACCCTTGCAGTGCAGCAAGCACACTGCATTGGCTGAATTACGGCAAGAAAATAGGGAGACTGCTATGACTAGCTCCCCAGACACCTCTTCTGCGCTGAGCTTCACAGATAGAATTCCTTTGAATTTTTAAATTTTTTTTCATTAAAATTCATTTTTTCATTTAAATTCATTTTTTTCTGTAAGGTATAGTTGATGTACAATATTATATGTTTCAGGTGTACAACAAAATGATTCACAATTTTTAAAGGTTATATTCCATTTATAGTTATTATAAAATATTGGCTATATTCCCTATGCTGTACAATATATCCCTGTAGCTTATTTATTTTATACATAGTAGTTTGTATATATATACCACATCTTCTATATTCATTCATCTGTTGGTGGACACTTGGGTTGCTTCTATATCTTGGCTATTGTAAATAGTGCTGCTATGAACTTTGGGATGCATGTATCTTTTCAAATTAGTGTTTTCATATTTTCTGAATAGATGCCCAGGAGTGGGAATCCTGGATCCTATGGCAACTCTATTCTTAGCTTTTTGAGGAACCTCTTAACTGTTCTCCATAGTGGCTGCACCAACTTACATTCTCACCAATGGTGTAAGAGGGTTCCTTTTTCTCCACACCTTCTCCAGCATTTATTATTTGTAAGCTTTTAAATGATGGCCATTCTAACCAGTGTGAGATGATACCTCATTGTAGTTTTGATTTGCATGTCTCTAATAATGAGCAATGTTGAGCATCTTTTCACGTGCCTATTGGCCATCTGTATGTCTTCTTTGGAGAAATGTCTATTAAGTCTTCTGCCCATTTTTTGATTGGGTTCTTTCTTGTTGCTGTTGAGTTGTATGAGCTATTTGTATATTTTGGAAATTAAGCCCTTGTCAGTCTCATTGCTTGCAAATATTTTCTCCCAGTCCATAGGTTGCTTTTTCATTTTGTTTATGGTTTCTTTTGCTGTGCAAAATCTTATAAGTTTGATTAGGTCCTATTTGTTTATTTTTGTATATAACAGTTATTTTTAAATAGAACTGTTAAAGATGGGGTCAAAACAGCTTCCTCCAATTAATTTTCCACTATAACAAAAAAATTGTGTACTTCAGCTCCATGTAGTATCACATGGAAATCTAGACATCTTTGAAATTTGCTTGACTTAGTAGGAAGAGTTCAGATAGCTTGCCTTTGTTGAATAAAAATGCAACTGTGATTCAGAAGGTTTAAAAAGTTCTCTCCAGGACTTCCCTGGTGGTCCACTGGTTAAAACTCTGTGTTCCCAATGCGGGGGGCATGGGTTCAATCCCCGGTTAGAAACTAAGATCCCACATGCCACATGGTGTGGCCTAAAAAATAATTTAAAAAATTAAAAATTCTCTCCAAATATTAATATCAGTGAATATGAGGACATTTACAGAAAGATAATGAGGGGATAGCATTCACCTCTTTTGTTAGAAGATAAGCTTTATTCCCTACCAAAATGAATTCCTATTTCTCCCCAAAATGGTGTGTGTGTGTGTGTGTGTGTGTGTGTGTGTGTGTGTGTATGAAAATATTTTGCCAACTACTGGGCACTAGTCACATATCAATATAAATTTTTTTATCGTTACCCCATTAAGGAGTTAAAAGTATATGTTTGCTTCCCTTTAGCATTTAGTGTCTGATTACTAGGTAATAGAGCTTCACGGTTAATAAAGGTGAAATCACCAATGAAATTTTTTTAAGAAAAAGAAAAAAATCCAGCTATGTCAAAGTTCTGAGAGTTCCATGTTGTGCAACAAAGCCACTGGCTTTGAAACAATGCCACGACTCCAGCACCTTGTGCCAGATACTACATTTACTCAGGGTCATTTGGGCAAAAGTAATGAAAAATATTAAAGTAATGTTTACATAGCAGATATGCAATATCAATCATGTTATGTACATTGGTGATAAGAGTAAGGATTGGGTTGTTTGGACGAAAAGTGACATTTTCTCTGAAGTAGTGGAAAATTACCAGCAGACAGTGTGTTTGAGTTCTCTCCTTAACTTTATTTCTTTATTCTTTCTTCATGCAGCTGCACTGTAAAGCATTGTGAGAGCAAAAAAAAAAGGTATCACCAGACATGTTTTCTAGAAGTGATCTGAGAGTCAAAGAAACATGCTGATAAACTATAAATTATACATTGTCCAGTTTGTTATTTCTATGATGACATAAATGGGCAAAGTGTGGGAGCAATAATTATGCTCAGAAAATGCTTATTAATTGCCCTCAAGAAGAAGACCACAATCCAGCTCCTACCTCTCCCAACCTCACTCTGATAACAAATTCTAAAGGCTTACAATGCAAGTGAACATCCCGCAGTTCTGCTTAGCAATATAGCGTTAAGTCCTAGATCCACCAATAGGTTTAAGTTGAGAGTTGTCTTGTGGCCCCAAATGTGGTTTTCTTTGAAACCCACTGAGCTGTAGCTGTTCCTCAAACCCAAGCAATGCTTGCTCCATGCTAGTGACTAGTTTTGCTGTTTATTCAGTAATCACATAGTTGGGTCCTTAATTCCATACCCAACTCTTGTATCTGCTAACAGCAAGCACTAGCCCTTGATACCTTATTTCCTATTCCCAAACTGAATAACATTCCCTAAAATAAAGGGCTCTAAATGTTTATTAATCCCCAGTCCAACCCACAAAAGCCTAAGTAATACATGGCACACCTAAAATCAGTATTCCAACTACTTCCAACTACCTACTTTGCCATTTCCTTTCCCTTTGAGAAATGTATTGAATCCCACTAGAGGAGCCAGAGAAGAATGTCTTCCCTTGATAGTAACAGAAGCTTTTACCTATTTTTGAAGAGAGAGAAGTAGAACTAAACTTATCGCCTACACCGTTGCCCCAGGCACTTCACACAGGTTATCTCATTTAATCCCCAAGCAGATGTTACACAGATTTTACAAATGGGGAAGTAGAGGCCCAGAGAGCCCAAAGTGAAAAAGGAGTAAGTGATCAAATCAGGATTCATACTGTTAGAGGTCTAATTTCATAGACCATGCTCCTTCCAAGAATACCATTCTGCCTTTCAAAAGAAAAGTCCAGGCCTAGGTCAACTACTGCTCAGGTGATCTAAATGAGGAACAAAGAGAAATTATTCCTGTTATGGGCTGAATTCTGTTCCCCCAAATTCATGTGTTGAAGCCCTAAACCCAGTACCTCAGAATGTGGCTGTATTTGGAGACAGGGCCTTTAAAGAGGTCATTAAGTCGAAAAGAGGTAATTCCCCATTAGTGTGGGCCCTAATCCAATATGACTAGAGTCCTTATAAGAAGAGATTAGGACACACAGAGAGACACCAGGGACACGCATGAACCCAAGTGTACACACACGGAAGAAAGATCATGTGAAACTATAGCAAGAAGGTGGCCATCTTCAAATCAAAGAGAGAGGCCTCAGAGGAAATCAACCTTGTCAACACCTTGATCTTGGACTTTCAGCCTCCAGAAATGTGAGAAAAAAATTCTGTTGTATAAGAGAATAGTCTAGTCTATGGTGTTTTGCTATAGCAGAACTAGCAAACTAATTCAACTCCCATGATAGGGAGTGCTGGATCTCCTACCCATTCATGTGGGATGAGTTATCTTGAGGCCATTGTTGAATAATGTGGTTCATCTTTTCTAGGCTTGAGGTCTCATTTCTATAGAGCTTTCTATATAACCAAATCAGTCTAATTTCTATTAGGTCTTCAATTATTTTCTTTAGACACAGGAAACCACCTCAATGCATGGGATTGGAGACAGAGATATAAAGTAAACATGACAGATGTGTACAATATACCTGTTGTGATTGGTACCCTCCTGGTCTGGGAAAACTCACCTTCCCACTCCAAAAGTGGGGGTGTGGTAGGCTGGAGATTAAGCTCTATAAAAACTCAGGATCAACAAGATTTGATAAGCTTCTAGATCGGTAGACATATGAAGGTGGTAGGAAGGTGACACACCCTAAGAGGGCATGGAATCTCCACACCCCATGCCCCATACATGGGGCATGTATATGCATCTATGCATCTCTCCCATCTGGTGGTTCTGAGTTGTATCCTTTTATAATAAATCAGCAAGTGTAAGGAAACACTTCCCTGGGTTCTGTGAACCATTCTAGCAAGTTACCAAACCTGAGGAGGGGGTCATGGAAACCCTGGTTGGTCAGAAGTACAGGTGGCAATCTGGATGTAGCGGTTGACATCTGAGGTGGGGGCAGTCTTGTGGAACTGAGCCCTTGACTTGTGGGATCTGATGCTATCTCCAGGTAGATAGTGTCAGAATTGAGTTAAATTTATAGGAGACTCAGTCAATGTCCACTGAGAATTGGAGAATTACTTGGTGTGGGAAAATTCCACACCTCTGGTGTCAGAGAATTATTGAGAGTAGAGGAGGAAAATTCATTTTTCTCCTACACGACCCTTAAAAAACCCAAAACTTCGGGCTGGCCTCAGAACCTCGTTGGCCTCCCACTGTCCTCTAGAAAGTGGATGAGCTACAGCTGGGCAAGGTCCCCGGCATTCTTCCAGGATACACTCATCCTCTCGAAGAGGAGGGTCTATCCAAGGGCAGGGGAAAGTACCAGGGGGCCTGCTACAGGCTGCGTCTTCCACAACGTTGAGCCTCACAATGTCCAGCCTCAGAAACTCACATTCTTCTGCTTGATCTGTGTGCTTTGTTTAATAGTTAAGATGTAGGATGAAATATTTAATAAGTACCCCAAGACTCACCACCTTCTTCTACATTACCTATCTTGATATGCCTGGTGACTTTAAATTAGCACACTGGCTTTTTATTTTCTCTAGTGCACACAGAAGTTGACCTGGAAAACCATTTCTCCTTTATCCTTCCATTCCAATCCACTGGGGTGGTGAAAGAATGATGCTGGAGTTATTATTGTATGTTTAAAATTTGTTTCCAAAAGGTAGATAGGGCAAATTGATATTTAGATATTGAAGAAAGTATAAACCCTGGTCCCCTCCCCAGCCATTTGTGATGGGGGCAAGAGTTGACTTGTAAGCACACTTGCCGGGATTTGCAGGGCTTCGCCCTGCCAAGCACAAGTGTGTTGCTTTCTGTCCTCCCCTGGCCTGGGGCACTTATCCTAAGTGTGAGCATGTACTGGAGCCAGTGGGAGAGGCAGAGAGGGCAGGAGGGGGATGAGGAACAGAGGTCAGAGAGGAAAATCAGCCCTCACTGCAATCAGCAGCTTATTCTCCCTAGCCAAGGGAAGAGCTTGGTCATGCGCCATTTTCCTGGTCCCTGGACAAGCTCAATGGAAATGCCAGGGCAGCCAAGAAATGCTTTCATTCATGATCAAGACTGGAAAGATGACTCAGCCTCTAAGAGAAACGCTTTTCACCAGACTCAGAGGGAAACTGTCCACTTGCCTGATATCACAAATACATGGGCATCAACTTTGCTGCACTAGAACTCAAGCCTTTATTACAAATGATCAGTATCATATTTTTCAGAAAAGCATGTTGCTTTATTAAAAATCAGCCCCACCCATCATTCTTATTTTTCCTCCATAACACTAGGGAATGAACTAAATCCTCTTGAGGCCCTCAGCTCAGGAAGGTATCTCTAGGCTAGTGAAGGAGACTCTCCCCACCCTCCTTTCTCTCCTTTGGCCCCTGGCCAAGGCTGCTGGCAGGAGCTGTGCAGTTACACCACCTGAGAAGCCATAGGAATATTCCCTTCAGGGCAGCTGAGCTGTGGCCAGTGCTGCAGGGCAGAGCAGCTGTCCCTGACAGGCCCCCCTGAGCAGTCCCAGACATTCCATCTCTCTGGGAAGTGAAGCCAAGAACGTTTGGGGGGGCCTGGTAAGGTGATTCAGAGAACAAAGTTAGGTACATAGTTCTCCTCCAGGGAAGTCTGAAGAGGAATCTGAGGAAGAGAGAGAGAATCTCACTGGGTGTTTATCCAATAATAGGAGAAAATGTGTTCCTACTGTGATTCTAAAAAAAAACAGAGTTTTTTAGAAAAATCTCATTTGCAAATGTGTATTCTTATTTCCTCTCACACAACAGAGGACAGAAAAAAATGTTGTGACATGACATCTCCCAAGTCATGGAACATCTGAAACTCGGGATTAAAAGAGTTGGGGGGAGTGGGGAGGAGAGATGGTCTTCTGTAACCGAGCAGGACCCTATGGGGCCTTCCCAGAACCTACTCCCCGCTGCCCCACCATGTCCTACGCCTGCCTCTTGTCTGTTAAAAAACTTTAGCCTCCTAGGCCTTCCCCAAGTTCCAAAGAGTAAATTTAATCAGAGAAGTGAGAAAATGCAGAAAGACAGGAAAACAGTTAAACAAGACAAAATAATACTTTAGCCATTAAACAAAGCCAAAGACCTTTAGTTCCTTCTCAAAGGCTTTAGATAATATTCTGAGCCACATCCTTTAAGCTGTTTTGCAGATACTGAAACCCCCACCAGGTGGAAGAAGTTAACTCTATGCTGCCCACAGGCACGCAGCCCCCAGACTTGTTGGAACCAGAAGGTTGATGATGTTGATTCCCAATTACCTCACCACCAACCAATCAGAAGAATGTCCATGTGCTGATAACACCCCCCAAAAACCCCCTCCCTCACCCTGTTTTTAAAAACCTTTCTCTGAAAGCCTTCAGGGAGTTGGGGCCTTTTAAGCACTAGCTGCCTGGACTCCTCGCTGGGTGCCCTGCAATACATGCTGTACTTTCCTTCACCACAACCCGGGGTCAGGAGATTGGCTTTACTGCAGGTGGGCAAGTAGACCCAAGTTTGGTTTGGTAACACTACTTTCATTCTAAAATCTACCATTTCTAATCCATTAACAAGAGCCAAGTATCTGGAAAAACAATAAATAAACCATAGATAAATAAATTTTATTCTTTTTTATAAAACAAGAGAATAAAATCTGGCACTACCCATTGTTACTTACAGAAAAAATTTTTTTTCATTTAAAAATAGATTTAACTTAAATATGAAATACCTTACTATACACTTCTTATAAATTAGAATCTAGAGCAAAGATAAGCAAATGGAAATAATTTGAACAAACATGCAACTTAGGGTTTTACAATAATGTGTTACCTTTGGCATAGCATAACATTCTTGTATCAGACACACAAGACAATTTAACTGGACATGTGAAAAATGATTACTTCTACCCATTTCTGAAAAATAATGAATGGCATTTGTTAACATTTTAATAGCTGAATATTAAATATTTCTTCTATAAAACTGAACAGCAATTTAAAATTGATTATACCACCCACTCTTACTATAATTTACTGTTGGCAATCCTGTGTACATTTGATCGCAACAGGAACTCCCCAAGGGGCCTACAAATGGATAGACAGCCCCCTGCACATGTGTATCAAGTAACAACATTTTCAAGTCATGCTACCCAAATACATGTATTATAAAATGTTGGATGTAGAATTTAAAAGTTGATTTTCACTTTTTAAAATCGTTTTTATTTCTTTTTTCTAGGCTTTCTCTTTTAAACCCGTCTGTTTAGGTGTATTTTTCTCCTGTTTTAAAAATAACCTAAGTAATAGCATTTCATTACACAAATTTAAACAGTACCAGAATATACAACAGTAGACAAGGAAAGTCCCCAGCAAGACCACTAATAAGACGAGAGTCTGGTAGTTTCCACACGAACACTGGCTGCATTCAAGCCCCAACTCAGCTACTTGCTATCAGTGTGATGTTGGCAGAGTTACTTCGATCCATAAAAAGAGGTACCTAAGAAAGGTAAAAATCTTTCCTCAAAATGTTGTGAATGTTAAATAAAATCATCCACATAAAACACATAGTATAGTCCCCAGTTATACTAAGAGCCCAGTAAATATTAGCTTATCATCATCATCTTCATTAGTCTCATTATGTTTAATAGGCAACCACCTTCAATGGTTTGATTTAATTTTCAAAGTTACTTCACTACTCTTAGTGACTTGAAGATCTTCTCAATTCACTTCCCCTTGACAGATCCTTAGACCTATTTCTGTGAATTCACAGGAACCAAATTCTTTGAATTGTAACTAAAGCCCAGAATAAATAGAAGCAGAATATTAAGACAGTATCTGCTCTTTTTGTCTACTACCTGTTAGAATTTCCCTCTCACCAAGCATTCATTTCCTGTCACTGGGATAGTCCCTGGACAATTCTAGCATAGACTAGAAAAGGCTTGTGTAAATAGATCAGTCTCAGTTGGTATCGAAAGGGTACCTTCTCTTCATCTCAAATTCAACGTCTTCCACCCCCATGGATCCACACCCATAATGCATTCACTCCCTACACTCCCCTCAGTGCTCCACAAACTGCTCACCAGGCCCCCCTTCTCATAATCCATAATCCAAGGTGAGTAAAACACCTTGAAAAATCCAAATGCTGGCATTTCAGCTTTGCTTTCTAATGCTTGGCGTGCTCTGACACTCCTCCAGTCTGGAGGTTGCAAACGTGGGCTGTGCGTGACAATCTATCATGGTGTAAGTTTCTACAGTCAGTTCTGCTAGAACGCTTGTTTTGAAAACGTGAATTTGTTCCAACGTGACTGATAAATTAGGGAAAATTTTAGCACAACAGTAATTTTGGATTTGCTTGTGCCAATTTCATCTCCAGGCCAACACAGAAAACTGTACCCAGCTGAAGTGAGCTTTGCACAAATCAACAAAATGCACACACCTCTCAAGGCCAATGAGCTCTACCTACATTTGCTGTTCCGTTTACTGTTCCAACTTTCTGCATGTGCTCTTCCAACTTTCCATCTGATTTCAGGTAATTTCCTTCCCATCACTCATACGCTGCAACCCTGCATTTTGGCCTCATGCCCTCCCTTCTCTTTCATTTTTTCCCCTTTCCTCTCAGCCTACTTTGTGGTTTTCCTCTTTGTTCTCTGTTATTTTTCTCTCTTTATTTCTCTTTCCCTCACTTTTTTTCTACCTTCCTAATATTCTCTTCCTCGGGCACACAGGGTGGCAGCCACGGGAACAAGGCAGGCTTGGAAGGGGCGCAGTTTCATAGGAGCTCCCACCCCGACAGACAAATGAGACATTTTCAGGGTCAAGTGCCATATTTATTGTAATACTGACATATTTCTTTACCATTCACCATGGATAAAACTGTGCTACCATTTTTATTATGTTGCTGTCTTTTTTATGTGTCACTGACAAAATTGTTGAGTGTTTACTCCAATCCCAGCCCTGTAGCTTTTAGTGCATGATTTTGCACAGTACGGTGAGTCTTAGGAACACATATGTTAGGTATAGCAGAACTGACAGTATCTATATCTCTATGATTTATTGAGCTTTTACCAGATTCTCAAAGGAACGCATTATTATTCAAAAAAGTTTAAGAACTATTGGTCTACAGGACTTTTGTCCAACAGAAATGTGAACCACATATGTAAATTAACATTTTTGAATACTGAAAAGTAAAAAGAAATGAAGTTAATTAAAAGAAATTAATTTTAATAATGTTTTCTTTAACCCAACTATTGTCATCTCAATGTATAATTACTATAAAAAAATATAGAAATGAGCTAGTTCACCATCTTTTTTTTTTAATACTAAGGCTTCGAAATCTAGTGTATATATTACAGCACACTTCAAGTGCTTAATAGCCACATGTAACTAATGGCTACTGTTAACAGGGTAGGTATGTCTAAAGGATTCTATCTCTCTGATCAGAAGAGAATGGAAGGCAAGGAAGAAGGTACCTAATTCACACTTTTTTCTCAGATAATATAAATAAAGCAAAAAAGTAGCTTTGGTTAAAAAGGGCCTTGAAATAAATCTACTAGCCTTTATATGCTTCCTAGCCTGATTTAGATAATTCCTTGCTTAGTGTCAGATTTGATGTGGTCCAAGGGTAGGGAAAATGCACATCCATTTAAATACATCGTCTATTTATTGGGGAACTCCTGGGGAATATACAAGAGTTTTCTCTTTCCAAACCACTTCTCCTGGACTATAAGGTTTATGAACACATGAGCACTCTTTGACTAATAGTTCTTCTAACAATAAGAAGCATGGCTTTTAAAATCACTTTCATGAACAAAACAAGAAAAAGAAACACATTTAATTTTAAGTTGATTCATATAGGACCAAAATTCATATAGGACTAACAATGCATAAAGAATATATTCATAAAGAAATCAATTAACAAGGAATCCATTTTAGAATGTAGGCCTTCTATGAAAAGTTCCCTACATTCAGTTGCTTCTGAGTATCAATGTGATTATCATCAACCAAACACACTCACAGTTTCCTGAAAATTTTTAGGGCAATTCTTTCTTCAAGGGAAGTACTATATAAAAGCCAAATATGTAAAATCAAAGCTCCCTTCCCTCCCCACCTTCATGTAGAAACTCAGGGGATTTGCTCTATAGAGCATATTGGAAAAAACAAACTAACAAACAAACAAAACCCTAACATCTCTGTCATTTAGAATAATCTGGGTACAAAATTAAGTTAAAGCTCTTAGGGAAATGCAAAAGATCTGAAAAAAACAGTCCTGCATTTAAGAAACTTAAAATATATCATCTGAAGAGACATAAAAAATATTAGAGAACAATTATGAGGGACTGATGGTAAATATAATATAAAAGTTGTTTGAAGAAGAGGTGTTCTGGTCTCTTTAATCCCTAACCTCTAATGCACAGTGACTTTATAAGTAGGCTAAGAGTGCATTGGCCCATATATCATGGTTTGAGATGCAAGGGGCATGACCTCCCATCCAATAATATATCTCCTAAAATTCCTGCTTTGGACCGTTATCTGTGTGGCTTGTAGGTCTTAACTGAACATGCGCTCATATACAAACCCTCTCCAGACTCAGGATGAAGGAATTTGCTAGTACACTGGGGTCCCTATCAAATCAGCCTTGACCCTAACTGCTCATATCCCACGATCCAGAACACGGATCCTGCCAGGAATCCTCCTGACCTTAGAGTCCAACCACAGGCACTGCCTGGTCCTCCAGGTCCTCCAGCACTGGAGTCCTACAGTGTGTGCACCTTCCATATACCCAGAACCCCCAACACTCATCACCCTCCCCACTCTTTCTAGAGCTTAGAATTCCCTTGCTTAAACTCCAGGAGTGTGACTGGATCTCTGCTACGTGAAACTGCCTGTCCCTAACATTGTCGCTTGCCTAAATCTCTACGTGGTGTTTTCCAGGGTATTAGGCTGATCTGACTATGGTATCTGGCTCATCGGTGATGGGTAAAGTTGACTTATGAGGTCTGGCCTTCTACCCTATTATTTCCTTTCTCCTTCGCCATTCCCTGAGCAGCCCTCACAGAGATGACTTTTTTTGGGGGGTGGGGTGGTTCGCGGGCCTCTCACTGTTGTGGCCTCTCCCGTTGCGGAGCACAGGCTCCGGACGCACAGGCTCAGCAGCCATGGCTCACGGGCCCAGCCGCTTCGCGGCATGTGGGATCTTCCCGGACCAGGGCACGAACCCGTGTCCCCTGCATCGGCAGGCAGACTCTCAACCACTGCGCCACCAGGGAAGCCCCTCCCCCATTCTTTATTGCGTGTTGTTTGGAGCTATCTTAATTCTCCACTCCTTTCCCAAGGGCCTGTCCATTCTCCAGAGGTGACCCTTCTCCGGTCTACATTGTCTTACTACAAAAGCCCTCTCCCTGAAACCTACCATTAAAAATGCTCCTTTTGAAAGCTTATAGATTCTCCAGAGCTCCCTATTAAATGCATATATCCCTAAGGGAAAGAGTTTCATATATTCTAGCAGTTAATACCATAACTGACACCTACCTAAAGGCAAAAGCTAGTGGAAGGAGTTGAATATGTACAGACAGAATCTTCACATTAAACACCTTTAAGACACAGAATACCGTATTATATATAATATAGAATCCAATAAAGATTTAGGAATGATTTAACACTAATATTTGATAAATGGATAGTATATATGGCTCAACATACTCTGATCCAAGAAAGTCAGGATTCCTGGGGGGTGGGGGGGAATTGATGAATTCAATGAGTTCTAAGAATCTTTAGTTATAGTTTTGATATCAATATTAACTAAACTAAGAAAATTTCAAATATCTTTTATATAAGAATGTACAGATTACAGTAATGATATAACAAGGTTTAATTTTTTAAATGGCCCATGATAATGTCACTCCCCCATCAGTTTTGCTTAGTAATGTGAAAATGTTCAAATAGCCAACTACTAGATCCCGTTATTGAGAGTTAGTTATGTATGATTAATCCCCACTCAAAAATTCCCAATAAATTAAGAATAGTTGTGTTTTACATCCTAGCTTATGATATGAAAAAGGAGAAATTCATTTTTAGAAAGGGTTCTAATGATCTAGCCCAACTTCAGTATCACTATTAAATGTCAGGAGAGAACCCATTTTCACAAACTGCTTTGACACTCGCTGTCAATCAGGGATAAAATGTGTATGTGGAAATGGTGTTTAAAGATCAAAGACTCAGCATAATTTTCGTTGTTATCTTTTCATCCTCCCAAGTTGGCCCGTTAATTCCTGTAGGGAAACCAGCAGAGGGAGCACCAACCATTGCTTTTTTGTATGCGTGCTCTAAAAACAAAAGGGACTGTCCTTTCTTTACGGATTTTTAGACATTTTACCAAGATTGGCAAAAACCTTGTAAAATACAAATTATATCTATGACTACTAAATTTCCTCTTTAAGTGTTTATATTAAATCAGTATTGAAACATTTTATTTATTAACGTTTTAATTAAGAAAATAATACATATTTGTTGTACAAAGTGAAACAAATCAGGAAAAAAGTTTAAAAAGTTAATAAGCTCCTGCCTCCCCTTCAGATCCTGTGTATTATAAACAGACTGGTATGTATCTTTTCATATCCTTCTTATTAAAACAAGTAAAATATACATACTTACAAATTATATTTTAATATATATTATATATTTATGTATATATTTTTATATATGTACATATTTATATATATATACATAAATATATATAAATATATATTTATGTATATATATAAATATGTACATATATAATATATATATATATATATCCCCCATGTAATAGTTTTTTACTTGCTTTTTTTTTTAATGGGGGGAGTCACACTAAAAAAGCCTATCAATAGGTAGCAAAATAGCATGAAACATCCATGAATATACAATGGATTCAATAAGAAATATCAAATAAACACAATGTCAGGCCATATAAAAACCATGTATGTACAAAAGATCAAAAGCATATACCACCAAAATGATACTGCTGCCTTTTGAATGAAAAATCTAAACACATATGAACGGATCTGTGGATCTGGAAAATCAAATAAGCAAGCCAGAATATACAACACCCTTCTTAAAATGCCACGAGGAATACTATGTGAATTAATATCTGGTTTGTAAATTATATTACCAAGGTCTTCACAAAATAAAACAACAGCAATAAAACTCAACGACGAAAGGTTTTTAAAAAGTGAAATGTATTAAAATGCACTGTTTACAATTCACGATATTTCATACTCTAATTGAAGTAGGAGATGAAATCCCTTTCCACTCAAAGCTACACTCTATTCAGTTGTATAATTTAGTGAAAAAGGAAAAGGATGTAGCCACAGCTGTGGCCAGAAGAGGCCCTCCATCCTATCCCATTGAGAGAATCCCTGAATTTCACTATACGTTCCAACCCTTTCCAACCCCATCTCTTCACAAAAAGAACCTCTAAATAAGTGGTCCCAGGCCCCAGAGACCCAGCGTGCCAGCTGGTAACTGTCCCTGAAGTCCCATATATTTGTAAAAGCTCCCATAGCCCTTACTGTCACTCCCCACCCAGTCAACTCAGAAGGCCCTCCTTGTGTTTCCGGTGTCTCCGCTCACCCACAGCGGACAAAGCCTTTTAGAGGTATTCTTCAGCTTTGCTAATTTCTACACACCTTGATCTCACAGCATGTTGCTATGAAGGAAACATTGCAGGGCTAGAGGGGAAGGGAGAAAGAGACAGACAAGAAGGGTGGGGGGGGTGGGGAGACAGGAAGAGAGAGGGAGGGAGAGAGGGAGAGAGGAAAGGAGCAAAAGAAAAGGATGAGGAAAAAACTGACGTGAGTAGGAGGGAAAATGCCCTACCTACAGGATTGGAGAATGAATTGTTTCTAGGAGTAATTAACCAGCTGTGGTTTCCTTTCCATCTCTCTCCCAAAAGCAGAAAAAGGTCATTTTATCTGATTTCTTTTTCCTTTTGCTAGCGGCTTCAAGCATTTAGAAAATCCTTCAACAACCATACCTTCCTGATAAAATAAGAGAACACTGCATACTGATCCTCATTTGATAGAAGAGGAAAAAGTGAGGAATGGGGAGGTCCAAAGCCTGACTCAATGTCACAGGAAAGGCAGTTGCAAAATGAGGATAAGACCCAGGGTTCTTGACTCCAGCCCTTGACTTTATCCACAAAGTCAACACAAACAGTCTAGATGTGTTATCTCGCCCCCTTCTGTCTCAAAAGTTGAGTGACAAAGAGTGCTTAGTGTGATACTGAGTGTAAATGACAGCACAGGAAGTCCATTCTCAGGGAAAGCTGTGAGACTGGCAGCTGAACAGGAGGCCAGAAAGCAAGTCTGTACAGAGCACTTTCAGTCTACACCCACCATCTCACCTGCCCCTACTGTGGCCAGAGTCCACAGGGCCACGGGGAGGAGTTGTGAGGCTGCGGGAGGGTACCAGAAGGTTCAAAGTCCACTTAACTCATCAATTCCTGAGCTCCTCTGAGGGAGACAAAAGGCTGTGCCTTAATAAGAAATGAGTCATGTACAGAACTGAGTATTTTACATTATTTTAAATATAATATTTATACTCTAATTCACTTATGAATGATATTATACAATCATTTATGAACCCTACATATAAATAACTGTGCAAATCCTCAAATTTTCTGACATGGTACTAACCTCAGGATTCAACTCTTTGAAACGTGTTAATACAGTTCTCCAGGAATTCCATCCAGTCACGTATCACATGTTCGAAGCTTAAATGCTGAAAGTAAAGAAATGTTACATCAAAACAGGTTCGGTATGAATATCAGCCATATATGGAAGAAACATTTACAGGGAAACCACACTCACTGCTAAATTCACACTCGTATCAGCCAAGACATTTGTATACATACAAAGTGTGTAAGTTTAATCGTGTAGCACAAAGATGGGTTTATTTGTGCTATTATGGCACTGTCATTTATTGCAAATATCAAGGAAAAGAAATGAAAAAGGAAAAGAATAGAAATAGAAAAGAAGCCTACAATGAACTAAGTCTACTACAAATTGAATTTCATTATTATCTTCCTGTAAACATATCTTTCATTACAAGTGTTTTATTACAAATAATCTCTTCAACAAAATAAATAAAAATAAGTTTATTAAAGAACCAAATCCCAAAGTATAATTTATAATTTCTCATTTAATGCTAAATTATAATTGTCTTTATTTATTAAATAGTAGTAAAAATATCCTGTAAAATAGATGTTTTACATAATCTTAATATCTAATCCTAACATTATTGTTTAATTATATTTAAATTGATTGACATAGACCTAGTGCATTAAAATCTGACAGATTCTCAAATACATTTCTTTTTTAATTCTAAATGTCCACAAGTTGTGAAAAGCTAATCTCTAAGGTACACAATGATAGATCATAAAATATTTTCATTTGGAATGGATTTCTATTTGAAATATCAAGCATCTATAAAATAAACAGTAATCATCACAGAAGGGAATTGTTTTATGTTAATCATTTATACTTATATTTATACTTAATTATTGCTAAGGTCAGTCAGAGGTTGGCAGATTTTTCCAAAATCTGAAGGGCAAACATATTCAAGGAGGGAAAGACACACACACAAAGAAAACACAAAAACAGGCACAAAGAGAGTCACAAAAAGACCAAAAACGCTCAAAATGTACTTTCTTAAAATAGCAGACTACTTCAGTTATGACATATGCACTAGCTTGGGGTTCCTAAATCAGCAGACTGAAGAAAAACTGCCTTGTCATCAGAACTCCAAAATATATGGATCCCACGAGAAACAGATATGTGGAGCTATAGGTCTAAATCCAATCTCTCTCTGTAGAAGAAAACAAATTTTAGTTGTACAATAAGTTGAGTGTCTTGACCAACACATTAGAAATTGCCAAAGATATTCTAAGGACAAGATACTAAACTCATTTTCCTTTCAAAAGGGAGGAAAGCACAGATAAGGGACACTCACGGCAGCAAACAGAATGCAAAAATGAAAAGCCAAAATAAAAAAAGACCTATGAAAGCATAACATTAAAAAGAGAAGTGTTTAGCTGTTAAATCATCCAAATTGCTTTGCCAAATTTTGACATGCTTGATTTCCTGTAGTAAAAATCTTTTTTTTTTTGTCTTTGAAAAAAAAAAAAAGGAGGAAAAATAACCAGCTGTTCCTTGTATAGTTCAGGAAACAAGTTTGATTTATTACTTGAAGGTTATTTTTGAATGAGCTGCTTGTGGCAGCCAGAGTGCAAGAAAAGTCACTGAGGCCTGTCCACTTGAAGGGCTCAAACTGTTTCCTGAACAGTCCTTCACTCTGCACCTCCGATGGCTATTATTGACAACATGTGACTGGGGCCTTCCAGGATTTTAAAACAGCGGGGGTCCCGGCCAAACAATCAGGCTGTCAATTATCTTTTCCCCTGTGGTGAAAAAGGGGCCCAGGACAATGCAACTTCCCAGCGGGAAGTCGTGCAGCTCCCAGTCTGTAACCCACTCCTGCACGGTTCAGCATTCAATGCCCAGTAAATGGTCAGTGCCTTCACTTTTGTCTGTGCGTGTCAGTTCCAACCAGCATTACTGCAAGGTAGATGTCTCCATGGAAGGGTTCTTAAGTTCTTGCAAGGGCAAAATTGACTCTGTACATTGTCACCTCTGGTCTTCTCGGACTTTTTTTTTTTTCCCTAAGATCCAAAGGGACACAAAGAGCACTCCCCAGCCCCCCTCTGTAGGCTTGTCCCCTGGGAGCGCCCAACCTTCTCTACCTAGATTGTTGCTTAAAAAACTTCCTGTGGGCATTGATGACTCGCTGTGAGGACTGTCCGTCATCCCACCCCTTTGTCCGGCAGTCACTTCCATTCGAATTTGACTGACTGAGGAAGCCTGAGTTATTTGTAAAGAACAACAAGGCTTTTCATTCATAATTTTAGTAGGGGGACAGGGTGCTAATGACTGAGCTTGAATAACTCGGGAATGTGGTATTCAAGGCAGGAAGAAGCCCAACCGACTGCCAAACTAGGGAAGGAGAGGATGTAGGTGAAAAGTGCCTGGGTAAAAAGCCAAACAATGGCGGAGGATCACACATGTATACAAGTACAAATCGAGGTTTTCAAAGGTGAGACAATCCAAAAGATGGAAGCAGGAAGGAGGGCAGGGAAAGTCTAACAGGATTTCATTAGCTTTAGTGTCAAGTTACATGACAGAGTTTACAGAATCCGAAACCCATAGTGTCTACAGAGGAAGTGATCTTTTCTTCCACTGCTGGTTCTCCTCCAAAAATTAAATAGTTAAAAAAAAAAAGTAAAACTGGTTTTCACTCTCTTTTGGTACCTTCCATATGTTCAGACAGAGAGTTTGTTTTGCAGGGGTACTCAGCTTGGTAATCCAGTCTGCGTTCCAAAGAGCTTGCCTACTTTCAGGCTCTCTAGTCAATTTTCTGTGCATGCAGCATAAATACAATAAATAATAATGTTATATACCTGCTGCTTCCAAGGAGGAGAAATTGTACAAATATCAATTTCTGGTTTAACGTAACTGTATAGCTAAGTATTATGAGTTTTCTTTTTCTTGCTAAAATAATACAATGGTGGTTTGGCTTTTTTAAATTAAGAAATTAAAAGTATCATATTGAATTTTTTAAAATTTATTTATTTTATTTTTTTGGCTGCTTGGGGTCTTCAATGCTGCACGTGGGCTTTCTCTAGTTGCGGTGAGCCGGGACTACTCTTCGTTGCAGTGTGCGTGCTTCTCACTGCAGTGGCTTCTCTTGTTGTGGAGCACGGGCTCTAGGAGCACAGGCTTCAGTAGTTGTGGCGCGTGGACTCAGTAGTTGTGGCTCTCGGGCTCTAGAGCACAGGCTCAGTAGTTGTGGTGCACGGGCTTAGTTGCTCCATGGCTTGTGGGATCTTCCCGGACTAGGGCTCAAACCCATGTCCCATGCATTGGCAGGCAGATTCTTAACCACTGCGCCACCAGAGAAGTTCCCAAAAGTATCATACTGAATTTCTAATGCATGATTTTATACATTAGATATAGAAAATAATCCAAAATAACAGAGTTGCACATTTTAATCTAATGCAAAACCAAAGTAATTCTATAAGTGAAGAATGTTTCAATCGTTATTAGAAAATGTTTACTATGTCTCTTTTGTTAAAGCAAGTCAAATAAAGGTTAAAGTGAAGAATAACAAATGCTGATTTACTTAGAGATCAGCAAAAATAAATTGTCAGGTAGTAGGACTCTAGCTCCGCCTCCATTGAGTCTATTAGGACAGGGGTCCCCAACCCCGGGGCCAGGACCCATACCGCTCCTCAGCCTGTTAGGAACCATGCCGCACAGCAGGAGGTGAGCGGTGGGCAAGTGAGCGAAGCTTCATCTGACGCTCCCCATCGCTCCCCATCGCTGGCATTACCGCCTGAACCATCCGCTGCCCCCGGCCCCTCACCCGTGGAAAAATTGTCTTCCACGAAACTGGTGTCTGGTGCCAAAAATGTTGAAGACTACTGTATTAGGACTAGCGGTCTGAGGGAGTTCTAGGGCTACTGAGGTCCAAGGTCAAAGTTCAGACTCTGGGCTGGATGCTTACTTAGCTCTAAGTTCCTAAGTCATAAACTGACCTAGCAAACGTTCTTGAAAACTGAGGCACTAACTACAATCCCTATGTGGTTAAAATCCATTATCTTATTATCAGTCTGACAACCATCCTGCTCTGACCAATGAGGAAATTGAGGTGTGGAGACCCTCCAGTACTTTCCATCTGTTTCCACCTGAGTAGGCAACAAAGGCAAAGGATGATGAATACACTCTGGAGCATTCCAAAACTAACCTAAAGTAGACTTCAGGGGGATTTCATCATCATCATCATTTTGGGCTTGGGTTTTAAGAATGTACATGAATCTAAATAAAGTTAGGTGGACCAGGTTTATCTTGTGGCTTCCTATGCCCCTGCTATATCCCCACAAATCCCTAGTTGCTTTTTCTTTTCCAGCTTTATTGAGGTACAGTTGACAACTAAAAATGTAATATATTTAAAAGTGTACAGCATAATAATTTGATATACATATATACCATGAAATGATTTCCACAACCAAGTTAATTAACAATCTATCACCTCACATAGTTACTTTGTGTGTGTGCATGTGAGAATGCTTTAGGTCTACTCTCTTAGCAAATTTCAAGTATACAATACAGTATTATAAACTATAGCCACCATGCTGGACATTAAATCCTCAGAATCCTTATTCATTCTATAACTGCAAGTTTATACACTTTGACCAACCTCTCCCCATTTCCACCAGCCTCTGGCAACCACCATTCTACTCTCTGTTTCTATGAGTTCAAATCCTTAAGTTTTTGAGAGCAGGATTAAATAATTTGCCCCAACATTTAGAACTAATGATTGATTGAGAGTTCAATCACACTCTGGTGATTCTTGATTCAAAATTTAGACCCCAGGTCCATGAATGACAGATGGCCATGACTGGCTTGGTCCAAGCCCAGGACATTTAAATCATGAAGTAGTGTATGATGTTTTTCACCCCAGACCTCCCTGCCAGCTGCCTCAATCCTCTCTTGAGGTGACATTGTTAATAACTGGATCTCTGGGATACAAAAAAAAAACAAAAAAACAAACAAAGAACAAAATAAAACAAAACAAAACCCCTTGATTTCAGCATTTGGTGATTTCTGTGTTGTAAATAAACTCACCATGACTGATTTTCAAACCTAATGTCACTAAATGTGGAGATGAGAAGAGATACCCATAATCAGCTCTTGCATGCAAGCGTGAGCCTGTTCTAGCATTTTCATCTACCCATGCTCTGTTTAGTGTCTACTGCATTTTCTATTCTTGTTCTCAGTGAGCTATGAATCTCTATTATGGTTTCATTATAATAATATAATGACTTTCATTTATAGAAGAGTTATTACAAGTCAGACTTCTTCTAAAACTCCACATGCATTATTCATTTAACCCTCATGATGATGCTTGGACATAGAAAATAATTTTATCCCCACTTTATGGGTGAAGAAACTAAGGCAGTGGGCGACCGAGAAATTTATAAAAGGCCCCCTCTCAGACCAACCTAAAATGGACTCTATGTGAAGGATCTTGTCATCTAATTTTTTAAAAATCTCCCAGGTAATGCTAATGTATGGCCAGGGTTGAGAACCATTGATCTAGAAAATAAAGCAAGAACCCTTGCTATTTGAAAAAAAATACAACTTTCCAATTGAATGAGGTTAACTGTATGTCAGATCTTGGATAAAGCTCAATTCATAATTCTACTCAGCTCTGTAGACACGCATCGTACATTAAAAAACCTTTGTGGAGGGACTTCTCTGGTGGTGCAGTGGTTAAGAATCTGCCTGCCAATGCAGGGGACACAGGTTTGAGCCCTGTTCTGGGAAGATCCCACATGCCGCTGAGCAACTAAGCCTGTGCACCACAACTACTGAGCCTGCTCTCTAGAGCCTGCAAGCCACAACTGCTGAGCCGTGCTCCACAAATGCTGAAGCCTGCGCACTTAGAGCCCACGCTCCACAACAAGAGAAGCCACCACAATAAGAAGCCTGCACACCGCAACGAAGAGAAGCCCCCGCTCACTGCAACTAGAGAAAGCCCGCGTGCAGCAACAAAGACCAAATGCAGCAAAAATAAAAATAAGTCAATTAATTAATTAATTAAAAAAAAAACCTTTGTGGAAATCAAATTAGAATGTGGGTCATCTTTAGGACGTGATAGAGTTTTTCTAAAAAAATATTCTAGGTATATATATAATATCATATAAATAATATAAAATATAATATATAACATAAAAATATTCTAGGTATATATTCAGAGAGTTTTAGCTCCTTAATAAACCACTCAAAATGTACTGCCAAAATGGGAGAATGATAGACCTGTACACTGAGGCCCAAAGACAGCTAACAACTGGCCCACTGCCCTGCTCAGAGGCTGCCTCCTTTGGGATCCCCCTTAACTCTGCTGAGCCAACAAACCCTCAAGCACCAATAGCAGCCAGTTGAAAACTGACTTAGTAGATGCCCTTGAATGGCTTTCCAGTATTTTCATGGCTATTTGTCTCACCTGCCATTTAGACTGTCAGCTCCTTGCAGCCAGAAACTAGCTAGTTCTCATCTCAAACCCTTGAGCAAAGTGATAGAACCAGTGGCTCCCAGGCCAAGGCCATGAAGAGAGGAATTCTGCCCCCAGAAGGCCATGCTATGTTGATATTCAATAAGAAAGAGTGGTTGACATGTGTTTCCCCAGAATGCTGGAGAATAGGATTTGTTATACAGTTCAAGACTCTAAATATTATTATCCTGAGTCATTGCACATTCACCTTCACAGGATCATAATAACCTGAAGAATTTAGAACAATGGAACGTCATAGCCTTCCAGTGTACAGCAAATACCTCTGCCACACACCATTTTTTTTTTTTTTTTTTGCGGTACGTGGGCCTCTCACTGTTGTGGCCTCTCCCGTTGCGGAGCACAGGCTCCGGACGCGCAGGCTCAGCGGCCATGGCTCACGGGCCCAGCCGCTCCGCGGCATGTGGGATCTTCCCGGACCGGGGCACAAACTCGTGTCCCCTGCATCGGCAGGCGGACTCTCAACCACTGCGCCACCAGGGAAGCCCACACACACCATTTAATGTAAGTGAATGTGCATCTTCTTCCTAACAGGGGATAGAGCTTTAACACCATTTCAGACACAGGGCTCCATCCCCAAAATATACACTTAAAAATTCAGTGTTGGTAAGAGCCCAAATGTCAAAGCCACTCTCAAATAAGAAGGAACTCACATTTCTCAAGCCTCTAGATTTCCAGAACAAGTAATTCAATGAGGAGACATTCCAGTCAGAAACAACCACATCAGCTAAATAAGTCCCATCTTCCCTAAAGTTCTCTACCTACTTTGAGAAGTTCACTTGAAAGCAAAAATCAGTGTAAGGTTAAGGTTTCTTTGAAATACTATTAATAGTTGAATATAGCTAATAACAGTCAAAACGTGTTCTAAATCTCTATTTTTATTTATTTATTTATTTATTTATTTATTTATTTATTTTTTGGTGGTACACGGGCCTCTCACTGTTGTGGCCTCTCCCGTTGCGGTGCACAGGCTCCGGATGTGCAGACTCAGCGGCCATGGCTCACGGGCCCAGCCACTCCGTGGCATGTGGGATCTTCCCGGACCGGGGCACGAACCCGTGTCCCCTGTGTCGGCAGGTGGACTCTCAACTACTGCGCCACCAGGGAAGTCCTAAATCTCTTATTTTTATCCCTACATAAGCACAAACAAATAAGATACATAAATCAAATTGTGCTTACTATGTAATTTTAAAACTTTTTGAAAATATGGAGGCAAAACCATATTTAAATATTCATTTACCGTATTCATTTACCAAATAAACTACCAAGCCCAATTTAACTGAAATTATCACTGCTACTTATTGAGAGCTTCCCATAGGCTAGCCTTCATGGATACTCCATATCATCCAATCCTAACAGCAACTCTTTTACAGCTGGGCATTAAGGTTAATTGCCTGACTCATTCATTCATCTTACTTTAAAATGTTTGAGTTACTTATACGTGCCAGACCCTTCAGTGCTGGGGGTAAAATGGCAGGCAACGCCCGACTTGGATTCCAGCCCTCATGGAGCGTAGAATACAGCGAAGGAGACAGTTAATAAATGATCACTCAATTATACGTATGTTTGCAGCAGAGAAGGTCAGGAGAGGAACAAGAGAGGTTTGACCTAGTCAAAGGGTCAGAAACAAGGTTTCCTGAGAAAAAGACAACAGAGATTTGAAAGATAAGTAGGAGTTAACACAGCAAAAGGCCAGAAAAGTGAAAGGGGAGATTGCATATACAGAGGTAATAGTCACAGCAGCAAGGCAGAAAGCAGGGGGTGTGCAGTAACAGGAGGCTGGGAAGGAAAAGGGGTTGGACTGTAGGACCAGGAAGTTGGGTTAAGGACTTGGATCTTTAACCCAGGAATAATGAAAAGCCAGGAGAGGGGGTTTGAGCATCAGGGCAGCCCGATCAGATTGGCCCCAAATGACCTAGCCTGAACCTAATTCCAGGTTTCTTAAACTCCCAACGTCTCTGGAACCTATTATGACATTTAACAGTTTAACCTTCAGTATCATTTTTTTTAGGAATGACGGCTAAAAAAAAAAAAAATTGTTAGATCTAATTTTGCCCGTGCATGATTTTAACATCTTTTAGGGTATAATGTAGGTATGTTGCTGTACTGTAAACAGGGTGTGAAGAATATTTCTCAAAATTGCAAGGGGACTTTCACATAGAACATGAAAGGCAAAAATGGTTCACTATTTGGTGGCTTTCTTGAAGCTATTTTAAAAATGCATTGTTGAAGGTTAGCAAAGTGCTAACTTCTAAATTTGAAACTACAGATTAGTACTTAATTTTAATTATTAATATACTTAGACTTTTGCCAAATGCACTTTTTTCAGTAAAAAATTCATGAGTTTTCTTTTACCTATTCTTTAGCCCCCCATGATCAGCCTTTTTGTTAATTTCTTTATTATATAGTTTGAGACTAGATGTTCCCTACAGATTTTCTTCCAAACACATAAAGTTTCCATAAAGACTTCTTTTTTTTTTTTAAGATGTCTTTTTAAACTTTATAATATTTACTATTTCAGGGGTTAAAAATCATGGTCTGAACAAACTTATTTCAGTCACTTCCTAATAATTACACAAAACACAGTAGTAATTTCCAGGTTAATGGAATGACTCAAGTTCTGCCATTAAAAAAATCCAAAAACTCTTTATTTGCTTTAAGAAAATTAAGGCAAGGGACTTCCCTGGTGGCGCAGTGGTTAAGAATCGCCTGCCAATGCAGGGAACACGGGTTCAAGCCCTGGTCCAGGAAGATCCCACATGCCGTGGAGCAACTAAGCCCGTGCTTAGAGAGCACTCTAGAGCCCGTGAGCCACAACTACTGAGCCCGGTGACACAACTACTGAAGCCCACATGCCTAGAGTCTGTGCTCCACAACAAGAGAAGCCACCGCAGTGAGAAGCCCATGCACCAAAACGAAGAATAGCCCCCGCTCGCTGCAACTAGAGAAAGCCCACACACTACAATGAAGACCCAACACAGTCGAAAATAAATAAATAAATTTATAAAAAAAAGGATGAAAGAAAATTAAGGCAAAAAATATTTATTTATTTTAATTACATTCATTAATTTCATTCATTTATTGGAAAGCACTTACTGAATGGATAACGTTTAGAGTGATTTTTTTAAAAGAATAAGATGGTGAAGAACCTTTCTATTTCAGTTCCAGCCCACTAAGTCAAAGGCAGTCCTGACATAGACTCCCTCAGGTCCTTGGAGCAGTTTAGCCTTTTGAAGAGTCACACCCAATACACAGTTTGTATAGAAAAGCTGGTTTATATAACACCACAATATTCTCAAATGATTCACAATTCACTGAAACTTCAAAATACTTCCTGTCCAAAGGAACAGGACAGGAAGAACAAATTGAATCTGCATGCACCCATATTCCATTTACCATATTGAACATTTTTAGACCTGACCTGTTAACTGAGATTATTAATTCAGGGCTGGCTGGCAGCCTGGATTTTATGGCATCTGGATTATAAGAATGGCTGTCATGGAGTCTGTTGGACTAAATCTTCCTTAGAGAACAGGATGAACTTCCTACGCCCTTTTGATCACGTGTCCACATAATGGGAAGTATAAAACCCAAACTTCCTGTTTATTCAGAGGCTAAAATCTTCCTACTGCTACTAAGCTTGGCCAGTAATATCCAAATACTCATTTCAATTTATGATTTTCACTTTAGCATCTGGGTTAAAAAGATTCCAAAATAAAGGGATCAAATGTTAAAAACAAACAGAATAAAACTAATAAACCTAGGGCTATTTGGGGACAGGCAAAGCAACAATGCTGTGGTCTCACTGATTAGACTTTCTCTGCACACATCAGTCCTACAAAGAAAGAAGCTTGACTGTAAGGTCAAGGGATAAATATATTGGAAATATAATGAGAAAAATCATGTTGGACTGCAGAGAAATTTTGCCTTGTTACAGAAATTCAGTCCACTTCTGACTTTGCATAAATTGTAGTAATAAAGTGCATGGAGCCAGCAGGAAGACAGATTAACCAGTAGAAACCACCAGGTGGATTCAGGTTGAATATAAGATCTCTGAAAAAAAAAGCCGAACAACCAGAGCCTCCAGTTTAAGATCAACCCATCAAACCACTTCTCTTACCCAGGGATAACTCCAGATCTTTCCCCCAGTTTAGTTAAGGATAAAAGGACATCACCAAAGAAGGTCAGATGCAGAGATAAGCTGTCCCCAGTCCTCCTAGGGATGTAGATAAGAACTCAAGTGTTCTATTTTGAATTCCTATTGCAGCCACTCCCAGTTCCCTCCAAAAGGTAGCAGCTATAGAATTTGGAGATTCAAAGCAATTCAAAAAAGTAAAATGACTACAGTCCTGGCTGTCAAATCAAAAGGTCATTACTGCAAAGCCGTTTCTTTAACTTAGGAAGGTCCCTCCCAGAGGAGTCCATGCATAAATTGTTTACTAAGGCAATTGGGGTACTAAATTGTTACTCGTGGAAGCAGTATACGCTGTTGGATTCTGGGCCATCTTTAAATACGGATACATGTATAACTCACCTTGGTTATAAAACTAAAAAAAAATTTAAAAAGTAACCAAATGATCAATATTCTTCTCTGTCTCAAAAACGCATCATATCACTGCAAGATATCTCTCTGGTTATCAAACCTGGGCCTGAACCCAGTAAGCCCAAGTGGTTTGGTCAATCTCACAAAGAAACTGGAAATAGAGTTGTTTAAAACTACATTCTCCCATTACTAAGACATAAATCAGAAGCTTAGATGGTTACGTGCAATCTTGAAAATATCTGACTTAACTTGGCCCACAGACCTACTGGTAAAGAAGCATGTCTACAGTGTCTACCAAAGACTGGGGGAGGCAAAATTCACGTCAGTTTATACACTGCCTCATTTGAAAAAAAACAAATTGAGGGTAATTATAGTTATAAAATGAAGTAAATCCAAAGAAATGAATACAGAAAATTAAATGAAGGCAGAGATGAGATCCCAAAAGTATGACAACACACAGTCCTGTTCAGTGGCTCAGACTAAGAAGGCATGTTACCTGGTCCCTCCAGAGAACTAAGAGGTGAGTACTGGTGTAGCAGGTGTTTCCAAGGATTGGACATTTTTCAACATCAGGGAACAGGAACACGTGTTCAAACATCAGGGGTGGCTCTCTAGAACCCTCCACAGCACGTTTGAAAATGGGCTTCATTGTGAAGATTTACATAACATCCTTTCAATATTTTAAAGTATCTTCCAAAATTAACCCCAATTATAATTTTGGCGTGTAACATGAGAATCAATTTTGGGACACAATAGCTGCACCAAACACTTCATTGTGTGTGCATGCACACGCATACCTAGAAGCATAATTCCCCTTTGGGATGACAACTAAGTAAACTTTGGAGGCACAATATAGTGCTTTATACACCACTTCTGAAAGGTAGTAATAATAAATTAAACAGTAAGGAGTAAATTAGAAAGACTCCAATAGATTCTCATTTTTACCTTGTGCTTAAGTTACAGGTTAAATGTTTTCCCAGCTTGCAAACAGGAGGCTGCTGGGGAAGAAGGAAGATTACATGGGATTCCTTCTAGCTCATGAAAGATAAGTATAAGTTCCTAGATTCTTCTCTATTGATTCAGTAAAAATGGAAGGTACTCTCAGCAGCCGGAGGCTTCTAATTTAAATTCCATTTTATACTTTGAACCAGAACAACGTGTTTTCACAGAGTTCCTGCGGCGCTGGGAGCACAGCCTGGGCACAAGTGTCTCCTAAGAAGCAGCCATCGGGTGCAGGGGTCTGAGGAAGAGAAGAGAAGGCGTTTCATTCACCTGTTCTGCCGGAGACTTGGCCATATTCAGGCAGCGCGTTCCCACCAGCCTTGCACACCCTGGCTTTGGCCCCCAAGTCCGTCCCCTCGGTAAAGCCGGGGTTCTTCTGCACCTGGTACCTCATCTCACATTCAAAAGGAATGTGTCCGAGAAGAGGGTAGGGAAAGCCACCTGCTGTTGCACTTACATAATAAATGTCTTTTTATTCATTGTGAACCAGTCGGCCCAAGGTACATTTTGGAAGGAACCTCCGCCTGCCTTCGTTGAGTCCCGAGAAAGAAAGCCGCCTCAGCCCCGCGCCGGGCGGGCGGGCGCCCCCTGGTGGCCCGACGGGCCGTGAGCGCAGCGGCGCTTGAGTTCACCCGGAGGCTCAAAGGACTCGGGCGTCGGGCGAGCGGCCAGAGCTGGGGGGGACCAGTCGTCCCGTGTCCTCAGGCCCGGGGACGCCGTGGAGCAGGCGGACGTAGCCCGGTTCACCCTCACCCGAGGGGTGGGGGGACGTAGGCCAGCGCCCGGAAATAACGCATGCCACTTCCCCTGCCACCTCTGGGTCCAAACCTCGAGCGAGGAGAGAGAGCCCTAGAGAAACATGGAGAAGGCAGGGCGAGAGCGCAGCGCGGCCGGGAACGGTCCGGGGACGTTCCAGGACGAGAGCTCGGGAGAAGGCAACGAGTGCCAGGGTAGCTGTGAACGGATGTGGGCTGGAGCCGGACCCGGGAAATCTAGCACCAACCACGTTTTCCTAGCAGTTTCAAGAACTCTAACCCCAGCACGGCGAGATCGCAGGTGCTCTTCGGGAGTTTTGACCGTACTTCTCTGTAAAGTAAAACCATTCTGTAAATCATTAGAATCCAATATTAGGAGTGTGTGGGGAGGGGTGTTAATTTCCCACCGGTGCTCCCACGTGCAAGCACGTTTCTTAGTAAATGAACGGCAGTTAGAGCAGTGCATATGTATGCATTTTCTATCTTTATATATGTATACATATTTTCTTAAAGTGGGAAAACACAGACCACCTTCAAAATGGACAATAGGATCTTCTTGGGAAATGTTCTACGTGACAAGTAGAGTTGGAAATGAAGGGTGACTCTTTTGGTTAAGTGGAGGAGGACATCTGCAGTGAAACGGCGTGCCCCCTCCCATTTCAGAAGCCCGTGATGTCGCCCTTAGTAATCGTTTATGTGTGTATGACTGAATTAACTCATTTTAAGAAGGCCTGTATTGTAGAGTTTCCTTCCGCTGTTGCGTCAAACAAAACAGTAAGAAAGATCTTCAGAAAGCCTCCATCTGTAGCTAACTGCCCCTTTAAAAATAAAATCTAACATTAAACCGAAAAACTACACATCGACACAATCAAAAGCAAATCCCGGCAAGAGCAGAAGGCACTTGAAACTCGAATCTGCATTCCGTTCCTCTCGTACGCAGCTCTGAGGTGGGAGTGGCGGTTTGTGCTGGTGCCTGGTGTATAATCGGGTTAATCCAGTAGACAAAGAATAAACCAATAGCCCTCCCACCTCACTTCCCGCTCCCCTTCCCCTCCCCCTTCTTCTCTCCCCGTCGCCCCCTCGAGGGGGAACGGAAAAGGGGAGAGGTTGGCTTGCAATGGATTCCGAATAAAGTCTCAAAACCTGCAAATTGTTTTTAAGGCTAACACTGCCTGGCCCGGATTAGTTTGAAATGTTCATTCCCTTTTCCTAGTGGCGGGGAGAAAGTTCCCTAAGTCCAGCCGAACTAAGGCTTGTCCTCATGGCCCCTGGGGAAACCTTAAGGTCAGTGTTTCCTTGAAACTAGATAAACTGACCCCGCCGTGCCCAGCCCGGCCCCGCGGGCACCCCGCGTGACGGCGCCCGGGCAGCAGGACCAGCCTAGGGACGCGCGGGGCGGCGCAGTTGCCCTTTTGAATGCCTCCTGCGGCTCGGAGCGCTGGCGGGCGCTGGAGTGTGAGTGAATGTAGCCCCGCGGAGCCAATGAGCTGGGACCGGATGCGATATATCCTCTGGGACAACAACTGCTCTGTTCCGCCTCGGATCCACATGACGCCATTTACTGCTGCCGCGGCCGCCGCAGAGCTGCTCCCTGCCTCCTCCGGAAAGGCGAGGGCGCAAGCCAACGGCGAGCCCCCCCCGTCCGGGCCCCAGACCCTCCTCCTTCTCCTCCTCCTTCTCACCCACCGCCCCCGCCTCGGCCTCGCCGCCGCGCCTCCACAACGCCCAGTCTGCACCGCCGAGAGCTGCGCGCCGCAGCGCGAGCGGAGGAGAGGGGCCGGCGGAGCGCGCAGCGCCCAGGCCCCCGCGCCCGCCCGGCCCGCAGCCCTGCCGCCCCGCGCCCCCGCGCCGCCTCCGCTCGGCCGCGGCCGCGGCCGCGCGACTTGGCCATCTGGCTTTAGGTTCTCTGTAAGGCCGTTTTCTTTTCTCATTCGCTCATCTGCCAAGAAAGGAGACTCGCCGTTGGCGCTTTGGCCTCCAGTTCATTGAGAAAAAAGAGGAAATACTCCGCGTGCGCTTTTAGAAAGGGGGTCGCCTCCAGCCCCGAACTCCAGAGTGTTCATCGCCTGGGGACTTGGCTCCGGATTTTCCTCTCCTTTTCTCGTCCAGCCGATTGCTCGGAAGTTAGGCTGAAGCAGAGTTTAGAAGCAAGAGGGGAAAAAGTTTGCATCGGGGCTGGATTTATTTGCACATCGCAGGAAGAAGAGAATCCAACGGAGAGGGGTTGGTGCAAAGCCGCGATCACGGTGAGGCGCGTTTGGCTGGCTCTTCCCCTCCTGGCTCCGTGGCCGGCGCGTTGTGGGAAACATGGAGTAGGTGCAGCCGGACCGGGAGTGGGGGCTGTCTCTCCCCCGGCCTCCCTTTCTCTAACCCCGCAGGTTTTCCGTGGGGAACCCGGGAGCTGCCCGCGGGTCTGCCTCGCCTCGGGCTCGGTCTGCCTCGGCGGGGGCTGCAGTGCGCGCCGGGTGCAGTGTCCCCGACCCCACGCGCCCGCGCTCTGGGGGGTTGGGGTGGCGGACGGCTCGCGGCGAGTCGGGTCCCGGCGGTGCTCTGGCCGCGAATTGGGCGCTGAGAGCGGGAGAGGGAGGGAAAACACTTTTGTGTTTTCCAGGTCGCCGTTGCAGGCGCCCGCATTGCTAACCTGTTCCTCTCTGGGGAAGGCACGTCCTGAGAGAGGCTGTCCCGAGGCAGGGGCGCCGGGGTTACCGAGGGAGCGTGGGTCGCTCGCCTCGCGGGGGCAGCTAGACCTCGCGGGTGATAAAAGGACAGGGTGCCGGGTGGAGGGAGCCCCCGCCTCTGCTCGGTGTGAACACAGGCGAGCACGGAGCCGGGTGGGAGCGTCGCCCTGCCTGGCGCCGCGTCTCTGCGGTTCGGAAGTGCAGCTTTCTCTTTTTTCCGTTCGCCGTGGTCGGCTTGGGTCATGCTTTTTTTTATTTTTGGAAGATTGGGCCGACCCAGCACAGGAAGAAAGTCATCAAGCGGTCGCGATCGTTTTCCATTACCTGAAAGTAGGTGGCAAAAGAGGCTAGGGTTTGTTTCCCCCCGCCCTTTTCCTTTGATGGGCTGATCCACTTTTTTTGTTGCTGCTGCTGTTTCTTAATTCGGAATCTTGTGCGTTTTTACAAAGCGGTTTCTGTGTCGGTTTGCCCCACCCTTGCTTGTGCTTAAGTCCTTTCCCCCTAATCCTTAGTCTGATCACACACTGTCCTTAATGGGGGTTTCAAAGCGCTTTCAAAGCGGGGGGCGGGGGCGAGGGAGCGGGGGAAGGAGGGGTGCTGCGAAGGAGGCCAGGGATAAGCAGAAATCACTCTAGTAAACCTCCTTACCCGCAAAGATGCTACTTTGCACTGCAAGCAAATCTGCGCGGAAAGTTTCCAGCTTAGGGATCTGGGTCTTGCACGCCCGGCGTGGGACCCTGGAAAATGTTCTTTCTTTTAAAAGCATTTTTTATTTGACTTTAAGAAATATATACATGTGTATAGATATATATATATGTATTTTTTTTTAATATATAGGCGTTTGCAGATTGCAGGCAGTGCCCCTTCGGTCAGCGCAGGGTGGAGTCGCCCGGTGTGCATGGGTTAGACCTCGAAGTCCCGGCTCTATGTCTAAGGCAGGGCTTTCTTCCTCGCGGCGTCGGGGCTGGAAACCAGTGCCCCGTGTTCGAGGGCCTTAGCCGGAACGTGCTGCGATGGGCGGTGTGACCTCCGCCTATAAGGGTGGAGTGGCTCCCTCTTGGAGCTGGGAGGCAGTTCTCTGGGGTGGGGGAGATTCTATCTGGGAATGAAGAGAGGGGGAAGCGCGCTCTAGCGTTTCAGGGCACGTCCCCTTCCGAGGCGCCCGCGCCCCCCGCCTGTCTGTCCGTCTCGGAATTGTGCGCAGGGGGGGCCAGGTTGGCTTCTGGGCTGCGTCAGTCCTCCCGGAAAAAAGTCCCTTGGGGCTCCGACTGTGTGTCCCACCTGCTGGGGACCGTGTCGGGGCGCAGATAGAGCCGATAAACGGAGTGAAAGCAAAGAGCAGAGCGATCTTGTCTAGCCTCTCTGTTGGAACTGAGATCCGGTCTCCAGCTCTGCCTTTTTCCGAGTTGGAAGGCGTGTGTTACCTGCCTGTGTCTCTTTTCTAAAAAGCCAGACTGGATGAAGGTCCACTTTTGCGCGTTTTTAGTCATTGTAGACTTGGTTGGCAAAGGGGGTGGTAGTTTTGAAATTTTACAGAGGTGGCAATTTAAGCGGTTACTTGTCAGGGTGATAGATTTGAGATGTGACACTTGCATTTTTAAAACACTTCCTGTTACCGCCAATCAGTTTATGTCCTCAATTATTAGGTTCTTGGAAATGGGCAAAGTAGTTAAGATTTTGGCAGAATTTACAATGTTCTCCTAGGCTCTCAGGTTGTACAATATGTGATTCTCAAGTTGTTGGGAAGTTGAAAATAAGTTCCTGTCTTTTTGTTGCTCCTGGTGTAAGTTTGCTTTATTGTAGTCCTGGCACCTGACAGGATTTGAATTGGTGTGTTTTTCATTCTATAACTTTGTGCTACTGTGTAGTTAATGATAATTCATGATGGTTGTATAAAATGTATAACTATTCCTGGGGGGGGGGGTATTTACTTTTTTGCATGTCAGATTCATCCTATGAGGTTTTATAAAGTTACAGAATAGTTCAAGGTATTTGATGTAAAAGCAGACTTAATTAAGAACCAAGAATTTCTAGGCTGTATTTATTGATGTTTAAGGCAAAAATGACCATGATAAGTTGAAACCTGTTTCAGAATCTGAAAAGGTATTCAACTTTTGAAAATGTCAGTATCAATGTTATATTCCAACACTACTTTCCCACAGTGTTTTACATGGAACCTGAACCTTGCAGATTTTATGCTTATTTGAGTAAGGAATTGTTACTTACGCGATTGAAACAAAGATCGGCTTGGTGTCACCACACATCACAGGATTAAAGAATTGTTGATGCACAGCCATAATTTTTACCTTTTGGTACAGGCGTGGATCAGATGGCTGTCCGAATACCCTCCACAGCAACTCCGCTTCGAAGCCTGTTTCTCTAGGGGAAGTGGGGAGTGAAGAGTTAACTCAAGGGGGTGGAGAGTGGGAAGTATCCTGGAGTGTAAACCGTCTCCTTCCTCTTGGTTTCCGCAGGAATTCAGATGTGTTCTAAGCCTGCAGGGGTGAGCACACTTCCAAGACCTGATGGAGGCCAGAGCTCAGAGTGGCAGCGGATCGCAGCCCTTGCTGCAGGCACCCCGTGACGGTGGCAGGCAGCGCGGGGAGCCCGACCCCAGAGACACCCTCGCCCAGCAGGTACACGTGCTGTCTCTGGATCAGATCAGAGCCATCCGAAACACCAATGAGTACACAGAGGGACCTACCGTGGTCCCCAGACCGGGGCTCAAGCCTGCACCTCGCCCCTCCGCTCAGCACAAACACGAGAGACTCCACGGTCTGCCTGAGCACCGCCAGCCCCCCAGGCCCCAGCACTCACAGGCCCACGCTTCTGCGAGGGCCACTCTGTCCAGGTCCGTCAGCACAGTCAGCTCGGGGTCTCGCAGCAGTACGAGGACAAGTACCAGCAGCATCTCCTCTGAACAGAGGCTCTTGGGATCATCCTTCTCCTCGGGGCCTGTTGCTGATGGGATAATCCGGGTGCAGCCCAAAGCAGAGCTCCAGCCAGGTGAGCTTAAGCCGCTGAGCAAGGAGGATTTGGGGCTGCACGCCTACAGGTGTGAGGACTGCGGCAAGTGCAAATGTAAGGAGTGCACCTACCCAAGGCCTCTGCCATCGGACTGGATCTGCCACGAGCAGTGCCTTTGCTCGGCCCAGAACGTGATCGACTACGGGACCTGCGTGTGCTGTGTGAAAGGCCTCTTCTATCACTGTTCTAACGACGACGAGGACAACTGTGCCGACAACCCGTGTTCCTGCAGCCAGTCTCACTGTTGTACACGGTGGTCGGCCATGGGCGTCATGTCCCTCTTTTTGCCTTGTTTATGGTGTTACCTTCCAGCCAAGGGTTGCCTTAAATTGTGCCAGGGGTGTTATGACCGGGTGAACAGGCCTGGATGCCGTTGTAAAAATTCAAACACAGTCTGCTGCAAAGTTCCCACTGTCCCACCCAGGAACTTTGAAAAACCAACATAGCATCATTAATCAGGAATATTGCTGTGATAAGGATTGTTCCCTTTTTTTTTTTTTTAACACACACATATGCAACCAACTAAACAGTTAGAAATCTTGGCACTGTTGATAGAGGGTTGGGATATCCTTTGCTGTTTGCAGTGAAATGCTTTTTGTCCATGTGCCATTTTAACTGATACGCGTGTTAGAATTCAGCTAATGGAGCTCAGAGTATGTGATGCAGATCTTGGCAATGTTGCATAAGCTAAAGCAACAGACACTCCTAGGCAAAGTTTTTGTTTGTGAATAGTACCTGCAAAATTTGTAAATTAGCAAATGACTTTTTTTCCCCCGTTGTTTTCTCCAGAGATAATGTGCTATATTTTTGTATATACAATAATATTTGCAACTGTGAAAAACAAGTTGTGCCATACTATATGGCACAGTCACAAAATATTATACTAATATGTTGTACATTCGGAAGAATGTGAATCAATCAGTATGTTTTTAGATTGTATTTTGCCTTACAGAAAGCCTTTATTGTAAGACTCTGATTTCCCTTTGGACTTCATGTATATTGTACAGTTACAGTAAAATTCTACCTTTATTTTCTAATTTTTTCAACATATTGTTTAGTGTAAAGAATATTTATTTGAAGTTTTATTATTTTATAAAGAAGAATATTTATTTTAAGAGGCATCTTACAAATTTTGCCCCTTTTATGAGGATGGGATAGTTGCTGCAAATGAGGGGTTACAGATGCATATGTTCAATATAAAATAGAAAATATATTAACGTTTGAAATTAAACTGAGCTGGATTGTCTTATTTTACCTTTTCTTTTGTTTTTTGAAGTGAAAAAGAAACCATTTTATGTCAAGGATAGCATTTCAGTGAAATTGTTTCACTTATCTATGAGATTATCTTATGGTTGCTGCTTTAAAGTAGAGTGGAGATTTGGTGATTTTCAGAGATAACTCTAGCCGTCAGGAGAGAAATAGCTGAGCACCTGACTCACTTAATAGTATTAATCATATGAGGGCTCATTTTTGGCTCCTGTTGTTTTACTGATTTGCAGACTAGCCTTTGTTTTGCAGGTTTAAAAAAAAAAGTCTTAACTTACTCATTCAGGAGACTTCCCTAAAAGATGAACCATTAGACTTTTTCTTTATATACAATATTAAGAATGAATGTCATAAGGCTAATTCAAGACCAGAGAAATGAGTTCATTTCAACAAATATTTATTGACTGTCCTCTGTGTGTCAGGCATGCAGTATACTCAGATCAATGCTTATAACTGAGGCAAAAATGTTTTCTTGACTTAGCAGATCATGGCTCTGTTTTTTCTAGTCTCTTTGGTTTTAGACTCTTAAGTTTATCACCATGATACCAAGTTCCTTAATGTTAGAAAAGACATGGAAAACATAACTTGTTTTGGTTCAGGCACTTGGTATCATGAAATTTCATCCTGTATTGGCCTAATAATTCAAGCACAAGCAGGCCAACTTGAGAGGCCCTGTTGTATTTATTTAATCAAATTATCCAGAAAATTGTTAAATTTTACACTGGGAAAAGATGCAGTATGGCAAAAAAAGTCAGTGTTTGCGGTTATCTTCTGGACGCAAACACACAGCAAGCTGCTAAAAGCCCATCTTGACAAATACTGGGTTTTCTTACTTGTAATAAGTCACTTGATTAATTAGTCACTTTGTGGCTGATTTTTTTTTTTTCCCAAAGCACAACCTTTTGCTGCCAAGAATCACCGGAAGTCTAGGAAATGATTTACCTGACATTATTGTTTAATCTCTCGTTTCCTGTTCTAAGGCTCCTTCTCTTAGGTTAAGAGGTCTTAGTACAGGCTGTCTTCTGTTTTGTTTTTTGAAACTGGCTTTCAAGAAACTATATAGCCTCCTAAACCAAGACATTGCTATAAGGACCTTCAGTTTCCTCTAAGCTTTCTCCAAAAAAACAAACAAACAAACAAACAAACAAACACAAGGGTAAATTAATTTAGAAATTATTTACTCTTAAGTTTCTACTCTGGGATACTGAATGTTGCAATTCTAATACTCATATCTAACCATTATGGTCTAAGAGGAATTAGAATATTGAAAAAAAATAGGACAGGGTTTCTTATTCGTCATATAGTTTTCAGGATTTGTAAAGCACAAAAATTTTGACTACCAGTTTCTGACTGTGTGTCAGAAACTGCCATATGCACTAAGAACTTTTTTGGTATAGAACTTGTGAGAGTCCTTTTTTTTTTTTTTTAACCACATGAGCAGCTTTCAAAGTGTTATATAGACAAATTGAATCAGGTGCAATTCGGTGTTTATTGAAGATGTAGAGTAAAGACCTCTTTCCATGGTTATGGCATCAATCTCCGATCGTGTGGCCTAGGGATTTGCATTTTCAATCATTCCACTAGTGATTATGTACAGTTTGAGAACTACTGACCTAGATATTGCTTTCTAATTTAGCTTTTTTTTTTATGGAGTCCATTGTAAAGCATAATTCACGAGTTTGAATGTAGAACATAGTGATAAACCAGCTGAAGTTAGAAGAGGACTTGGTGTAAGTATATATGAAGTCCTGATGAAAATTATTTAAAGATAAATAAGGAAAATTGGATTCCTCAAGAAGCTTCTAACTAACCTATTAAATGTTGAGTTTGTCTATAAACCAGTATAGAATTCATTTTCAGAATATAAAAAATGTTTCTATCTAAACAGATTGAAAACAGATGGTGCTCAGTCTTCAGTGTGTTAAAGAGTTTTTAAATGTTCCAGGTCATCTCACTGAGGTAAAGAAATAATCACCTCAAGTTCTTTTTTTTTTTTTTTGCGGTACGCGGGCCTCTCACTGTTGTGGCCTCTCCCGTTGCGGAGCACAGGCTCCGGACCCACAGGCTCAGCAGCCATGGCTCACGGGCCCAGCCGCTCCGTGGCATGTAGGATCTTCCCGGACCGGGGCACGAACCCATGTCCCCTGCATCAGCAGGCGGACTCTCAACCACTGCGCCACCAGGGAAGCCCCTCACCTCAAGTTCCTAATCTCAAGTTCGTGAAAATTCTTATTATAAATACCAGTTGATAATGCAATGGCCATTATTTGGATATTGCGATAGATTAAAAGTATAAGGATACAGTCAACGTTAGTTGACCCCTTAGCATTTAGGGGCCTCTTAACTATATATTTTTCTGGTTTCTTGCCTTTTAATTTTTTTAGAAACCTGTGCATTCTCTATATTGAGATTCATTTAAGGATGACAACTTGATTGCTGTTATTGAAAACAGTCATTTATGTGTGCTGAGGAGGAGACTTTAAGGCCCTGCCAGGTTTCTCCATGTTGGAGCATGCTCTGGGCATTGTCTGTGAAATAAGAAAGCCAAAACCAAATACAGGTACTCTCAACCAAACTTTGCATGACTTCTTTCTCCAATACACCTTTGTCTCAAGGACTGCTTGCCTCCAGGATATATAAGATAGTGATGATGTCAGATAAATGAGCTTGCTCTTTGCACAGTGCAGTGAGGTATTGGATAGACAGTTGATGGGTTTAATGCTTTTGAACGTATATGTCAGAACTTTCAAGGGTTTAATGGGTTTCGAGTTTCACTTGTAGTTATATCCAAATCTGGCCGTTTGCCTTCCTCTCTTAAATATGCAGAAGGACCAGGATGTACGTGCAAAAGTCTCAACTTTGAAAATGGGTTAAACTGTGTAGATCAGAAACATTAAGTTTGTCATCTTGTGGGCAATCTTTTACACTACTTTAGTAAAGAACAATAAAAATAGGCATTAACTAGTTACATCAATACTGTATCAGTATCCATTCTTTGGTTTTCAATATTCATTAAGACACAAGTTATGTTAATTTCTACTTTAATTAGGCCAGTTGCCTCCTTTCTCTGAAGATAACAAGGGTGGGTCTCTGTTGATTGCAGACTAGAGCAGAATTTTAAAACCCGGCCTGTCTGATTGGCTGAACTGATCATCTGGAATATTTAACCGCTGGTTTGGCCGTTCATGGGAGGATAAAGCTGTCAGACTGTATCCTATAGTTGCATTTTATTTGGATATCATACCACCACCTTCCTTACATCATGAGAGACAACCATTTGAATAATGAGAGATAAAATGTGAATTCCACTAATGTTAGTGCACCTCTGGTCAAAATTAAATTTAAGATATTCATTTAACTTGTAGTCGAAAAAAGAGAAATATATCTAGAATATATGTTATATAGAATATAATACACATTATATCCTATATAGAGAGACTAAAAATATATAGAAATAGAGCAAATAAGAAAAAAAGATTAGCACTTAAACCTTTACCAAATGTTTCACATTTTTATTTAAAACTGCATTTTGATTGACCTAAAGAATTTTTAAAAGCCAGTCTTACTTGGCAACTAATATTTTTTTAATAAACTATAAGAGGAGATTAGAACGAAGCCTGTTTGTTGCCTTGGCCTCTGGCTTAGCTAGATGGGGCATGTAAGACTTGAGCATACCTTGAAAGAGTTAATTTCTCAAAACAGTTCTAATGCACAGAGAAGACATTAAAATTTTGGCTTAATACAAGGACCACACTCCCCACCCCCGGAATGGAATCTGGGTCCCAAAAATTAGGCATTTCAATTGAACACATTTTTTTTGAATGCCTGCTCCTTACCCATCACAGGGCTAGTGGCTGAAGTACAAAAGGAAAAGGTTAGTGACTCTAATGCAAGCCAGGACTTTCCACAGCAAAGGCACAAGCAAGGTGCTATGAGAGACAGAAAATGGGTAAAGCACTGATGCGTTCACGGTGGGTTTGATCTCCAAGGCTTTGCGATGGTTACAGATATTTAAATAGGCACAGAGTTTTTTGCTGAGTCAGAGGCAACAGAATTCCCACTACTCATTAAAGAAAACTGTGTTCACCATACTCATATCTTAAATTCTAAATGAAATGTAGAGAGGAATCCCTGGTGGTCCAGTGGTTAGGACTCCAAGCTCTCACTGCAGAGGGCTGGGGTTCAATCCCTGGTTGGGCAACTAAGATCCCACAAACGTGAGGTGTGGCCAAAAAAAATATTTTAAATAAATAAATAAAATGTAGAGATGTTTAATATTTGGACACCTATAATTTGCTGTATTTATTCTTAATTTTATGATTCATGATTAATTAAAACCTTTCCCTAAAAAATGTGGATTAAAAAATACATTTTTAAGATATATAACTAAGACATAAGTTGGAAAGACCTGTTTATTCTTGTTTTTCCAGTTTTTACTAGAGTTTCCCTCTTGTCACTAACCCATAATTTTAGCTTGCTTCTGTACCTAGAAAAATGAATACTTGTGAAGAACAAATTGGGGATAATGAAACAGAAAAAAACCGCATTCATGATAGTATGAAAGAAAGTAGTTGAGCTTTGGAGCAATTCCGCCCTTGCCAAAAAACAATGCCTGAGACCTGACTTCCCAGGTCCACACGGCTCCCAAGGCCCAGATGACCACCTCTGGCAACTATGTTAACACAACTTCCATTTTTGAAATGGTTTTGTGCTCCAGATAACATCTGGTTTATTGACTTGCATCAATAGGGCTCACAGTCAAGCAGGTTCTGGTAAATATCATATTTGTATCGCCTCTCATTTCTCCAAGTCCTTAATAGTCTCAAGTGCATCCTTCCTAGACCCAGCTTTCCTGCTCCAAAGTAGGCACAAAGTAGCCCTAATATCTGCAGCTAGTTGTAGCAGAAGTTGTTCCTGAGATTCCTGTTACAAGGTCATCTTTATAACTTCGGAACTGCGTTCAGGGGTGCATATCTGAGGGTCACTGTGAACATTATAAAGCCTAGTGACCAAGCAACCCAGCATACATCGAGCAACAGCACAAACAGAGCCTTGGGATCAACATTTAGTAGCTGTTATGTTGGCAAACTAATGGCTAGGATGTGTCGGGAGATGTTTGTCTTTAACCCGTCCCTCTGCTAATGAGGAACTGACTCCAGGACCAGTGATCTCACGATCAACATTCACATTCAGGTCTTGATGTCACACAATTAGGAATCAGCCTAATTTGGTTTCATTCCAAACATTCATTAACACTATACTGTACCTTTGAGCTTAAACTTTGGCAGTGGTTCTTTTACGGACTATTGATCTGATTCTAATAATCATTAATCTGATTCTAATCATCTGATTCTAATCATCGTATCACAAGATATGAACCGAACAGTGTGTCTTCTGAGCCTTTGCCCTGCCACAGGAACAATAAAAACTACAGGCTCAGAGCGCAATTTCTTGTCACTGATGTCATATTTATGGTGTATCTTCAGTGTAAGAGATGTTACAGTAAGTGGGGGAAAAAGCATTAGGTCTGTGATTGTGGACTAGCAAAATAAGAATGAGGCCCACAGCCCTTTGGAAGCTAATAATCTAGGACTTAGGTTTTTAGTCATAGGAAATGATTGGTAGCATTACCCACTTCCTGCCCTGGGCAATTTAATCCCCCAAGGGGACATTTGCCAAGGTGTGGAGACATCTCTGGGTTTCACTACTGGGGGTGGAAAGGAGTTATTGGCATTTGTAGGTAGAGACAAATCGCTAAACATCCTCCACTGGCCAGCATTCCCAACAACAAAGAATTTTTCAGCCCCAAATGCCAACAATGCTGAGTCTGAGAAACCCTGCTAGGAGGAAGCTAGGAGAGTAGTGGGGAGAAGGTAATATATCCTTCTGAGACAGGGCAAGGACAGCCATCAGCTGTGTGAGGGAGGGAGAGGTCAAAGGACCTGGGAGGATGGCTGTGGCCATAATTTTGGAATTTCAAATCTGAGTGCTAAACCTCTGAAATTCTTCTAATGGAAAACACCCTACATTTGTAAGTATATATGTCCACACACCTACTTTTCTGTAGTACTTGAAGTTCATGTGCTCTGGAGACAAGCGCTGTGCAGATTCCCTTGTCTGTTACCTGTTAGCTGTGTAGCCACATGCAAATTGCTTAACGTCTCTAAGCCTGATGTCTTCATCTGAGAGATAATAATTCTTGACTCAAAAGTTGTGAAGATTGAAGAGGTATGTGTGAAATATTAACCCTTGTGATGGGTACAAAATAAGTACTAAAAAAATATATTTACTATTATTTTGTATTCGCGTGATTTTTCTTCTTCTTCTCCTTGTCTTTCTCCTTCTTCTTCTTCCCTCAGGCACAGTGTTAAATGCTGGAGACTAAAGACAGTATCTCCCACCCTCTTAGAACTTGTTTGTAGGAAAACCAAATATTTACTATAGAGTATAATACATGTGATTACAGACTTAAAATACACATAAAGAGGAAATGATTAACTCTATCTTGGGTGTAGTATGTGGGATTAGGAAAGTTTCCCAGAGAGGATGATGTTTGCAAAGCAACTTGAGTGATTCTCATAAACTGAGGTGGTGGGTAGGAGCCCACAGACAGCCAGGTGTAAAAGAGAAAGAATTCTGTTCTTGACTGTGAAAGAAGGAAACAGAATTGACATGATGCCAAAGGACTGATAAATTTCAAATAAGTGTTTCTTTATAAGAGATTTATGAGATTTTAGTTTCTGAAAATTGAGTTCTAATAAATCTGTGTGTGTGTGTATATATGTATATATATATGCACTCAAGAGACGTGCATCTTTACAATTTATTGATGTAAGTCTTTCTGACATTTCTTAATGGACATAAATTTGTTTCAAGTCTTTCTGACATTTCTTAATGGACATAAATTTGTTTCAAGTAGCAAAACTTAGTCAACTGTGCCATAAAATCCACAAAACCCCTTTGCCGGCTGAAAAAAAACCACACCAAATGAAACCCCTACTCCAGGATGATTCTGTAAGTGAAATTATCAGATTTACTCTAGTTTTAATCAATTTGTGGTATGTATACTATCTTTCATATTAAGCTATTTTAAAGTTCTTGGAGAAAAGGTAAAAGTACAAATCATTGTAAATAATACTCTAGTTAAAAAAAAGTTGGGTTGTTAAAACTGAAGATCCGTTCAGAAACCCCTTTTTTTCTTTCTAGACTGATTTTTGCTTGTTGATAGGTGCTATTTTCTCCCCACTTACCTACGTAGTTGACACATTGAAGCATACTTTAAAAATAAACTTCTGTTGAAAAAAAGACACAGGTAAATCCCTTTGTAAAGCAATGAAAATTTTCATATGACAAATAACTCCAAATCAGACTATCCATAATTAAGATAGAAGTCTGAAAAGGAAGTATGTAAAACTCTTATTGCTAGATATTAACTACTTCTAAGATATTAAAGGTGTCAAATTTATGTGGCTTAATATGAGGAACATTGACTATAGAATCATAGGACAAGCATCTTTGTGGGCAAGTTACATACCCCTCTGTGGTTAACCTCTCAGTTTCTTCCTTCAAATAAGGGGTAATAATACACACTTCAAAACTAGTCTGACAATTAGAGATACTACCCTTTAAATAAAGTATCTGTTAACAGAACACTGTTAAATGGACATTGTTAATAATATAGTTATGTGTTCATTTTACTACAATTTCTCCAGAGAGACTGCGTGCATCTATATATGCATGTGTCTGTGTGTTGGTGTGCCCATATAGATTTTTGCAATATTTCTACTAAAACAAATAGCTATATTCATTTCATCCGATGTTAATGTACTTTGAGAACACTACCAGAAAGAGGAAATTTAGGAACTCATGCATAGTCCCAAGTACTACAGCTTTACATTGATAACTTCCCAGTTGGATTTGTCACAGTGTTACAAATTTAGGTTTGTTTTTGTTTTTGCTTTTTTGGTGAGGGGAGGTGGAGGTTAATGGTAGTTGTCCATTTGGGCACAGCCTAGTACTGACATGTAGGAGGTACTCAATGGGAATTTGATGAATGAATGAATAGATGAATGAATTCGATCGAAAGTAAAGGTATACTAAGGGAGCCTAAGAAAGAAAAGATATGAATAATAATACATGGCAAAATCTAAAATTAATTGATTGGTATAGATATAGTTCTTCAATTCTAAGATGAACATTTTTATTCTCATTTATGCATCTCTGAAATTAAGAGCATCTTACAATCAAACTTGTTTTACAATTGCCATTGGCTAGGCAGCAGTCATGACATACCTGTCATTGTTTGCAGTGGTTGAACTTGACTGTAGCTATTCATCCACTTCTACTGAGTTAATATGCATTGTTAGTTCTACACATTTTAAGTTTAATTGTGTTTAAAATGTCTTCATGAAACAGCATGGAAATGAAAAGTTATCATGTGCCCCAAAAACAAAACTATTAAATATTGTGTTATTGGGCTTAAACTTAATACTAAGGAAAAATATGCTATTTGAGAAATGATTCCAATCTGATTTTTCTTGCAAAAAACAAATAAATGCCTATAGGACATAAGAAACAGAGAGACCCACAAGTCAATGAATAGATGAGATAAATTTCAAAGACATGCTAAGCTGGTATGACCAATTTATGTAACTCAACAGGCTGACGTTAAGATTTTGTTATGAATTTATCAACAGTACTTTCATTTTCTTCATGGTTCAAAAACACTGGTGTCTCTTACAATCTGTGGTGTCTTAAATTTTCAGAAACAGAGTAGTCATTTGGGACATTTAGAGAAGTTGGTAATGTTCAACCAGGGTACGGAGGACAGATAAAATTTTGCCTGGCTGTTGAAAAATAGGTAGTGAGGAGGTGTTCTGGAAAGCCAAAAATCAGGATTGAGCAAAGTTTCATTCAGGGCAGAGTGAATAGACCAGTCTGGTTGAAATGCATGTTTACGTAAGGGAGAAGTGAAAACGAAGACTGGAAAGACAGATTTGGCCTCAACTCTGAGGAATCTGAATGTTAAACTAAAGAACCTGGATTTATTCCGAACATGTCCCCACATCCATTTTTGGCCATTCAATAACATTTTCCAGTTAACAGTAAGCATAATCCTTCAAAAGTGTATTATAAACATTTTGATCCCTTTTTAAACAGATTTGATGACTTCCTTTTGCTCTTGGAACAGAATTCCAGTTCTTTCAGCATCCTGAACGATCTGGTTCCTCCCCACTCCAATACCTATGCTTCCGTCCCTTTCCACCCTAGCCCCAAGGGTCCGCCTTCTCTCTTTTTCTGACGTCAGTTTCTTTCCTTCCCTCCATACATCCTTCACAAATACTATTGCCTCTACATGGAATCGTCTTCCTTAGCCCTCATCCCACATCCATTCATCTGAGACATTCTTACTCTCCCTTTAAGATTCAGTGAAAATGTCACCTCCCAGGGAAGCAAGCTCCTTCTCACCCCTAGTCTAGATAATGTCCCCTGGTGACTCTCATATTATTCAGTCTTTTTCTTTCATAGTCTATATTATCAATGTGGCTACATAATCATCTGTGTGATTATTTAATTTTTCTCTCTGTTAGACCTCTTTTATTTGGTTTACAGCTGGATTTCCAGGGCCAAGTCCCATACCTGGTGCATAGGAGATGCTCAATAAATATTTGAGGAATAAATGAATGGATGAATTTAATAGACTTCAGATATACTGATGGTGTCTAAGAAAGAGAAGATATGAAGAAGTAGCCATTTTGGGAAATTCGGCTGATCATTTCTTATGGAATGAATAAGAAGAGAAAGAATTTAGTTAAAGAAAAACTTGCCTCTTCTGCCTCGCATAGCCATTTGTCAGAGGACAGCTGTAACTTGCTACTGCTCTAACTTACTTACATACCTAGACTTCTGAACTGACTGTAAGGTTTTTAAAGACTGGAATGAAATCTTTCTGTCCCCAGCATTTATCACAATGCCTGGCACAAAGTAGATGCTCTCTGAATGTCATTCAGATGAATGGGTTTTTACTAACCACAATCCAACTATTACTGAGATGAGTCTGTTGTGATTTTATATGTATATATCTCTTATCTTAGATACACATGACATTTTGAGATTTTTTTTCGGAGCCTCTGCATTTACTCCATCAGTCCAAACAGAAATATGGACTAGCTTTCCTAGTGGCAATGAATTAGATCACAGAACTGGAGAGAGTTTTATCAAATTTTTTGAACTTTTGCAGTAGTCGACTAGAACCAGCAAAAATTTCCCTCACTTATCCCTCACTGCCCCAGAGTCTTCAACTAGCCTGAAATTAAAGGACCCTCAAATGCCGCGAAGACAGACAGCAATCTAGCAGAAATACGCTTACAAACATAAAAGGAAAAGGAAAAAGAGAAAAAAACATCTTGAATTTCTGATCATCCTGGATAGGACTTCTTTAACTTAACTGTGTGCATGAAACACCTGGGGATCCTGTTAAGATGCAGATTCTGAACAATAGCTTGAGGGAGGGGTCTGAGATTCTGCATTTCTAACAAATTCCCTGAATGTCTGCTAATCACTCTCCAGCAGTGTATTAGTCAGGGTTCTCCAGAGAAATAGAACCAAGAGGGTATGTGAGTGCGCATGTGCGCTTGCACGCAGAAAAGGAGACTTATTTTAAGGAATTTACTCAGGTGGTTATGGAGGCTGACATGTCCAAAATCTGCAGGATGGACTGCAGGCTGGAGACCTAGGTAAGAGCCAGTGTTGCAGTTCAAGTCCAAAGGCATCTGCTGGTAGAATTCGTTTCTTGGAGGAGGTCAGTCTTGGTTCTATTAAAGCCTTCAACTGATTGGATGAGGCTCACCCACATTATGGAGGGCAAACTACTTTACTCAAAATCCACCAATTTAAATGTTAATCTCATCCAAAAAACACCCTTACAGAAATACCCAGAATAATGTTTGACCAAATATCTGGGTACCATGGCCCAGCCAAGTTGACGCATAAAATTATCACAAGCAACAAGGATCTAGGGAAACACTTGATTCTTAATCAGAATAGTTATGTCTGACTTGCTTTGCCTATAGGCCTTCATCAGTACATCAGAAATTCACTACATGGTGACAAAAGAATGGGACTTTTAAAACTGGGACACTAAACCTCTAGTATTAAATAATATAAAATATATTTCTCTTCTGAAAAAGGATATATTTCAAATATCACTGTGTGTGTAAATAACTTTATAAGAGAACAATTTAATGTCTAAACTACCTATTACAGCTTCAGTGGGTCTCTAAGAAAGCACCAAAAAATTTATTTTGATGCCATACAAACATAAGCAGTCCAAATCACTTACTTTAGACATTGATAGAAGGCATCTCATGTTGGTGCCATCACTTGCTGACTGACTGGCCTTAGGGTGGTTACTTAACATCTCTGAGCATCAGTTTACTCACATATGAAAGAGAGATTTTAAGCTATTCTTTTTGTGAACTGTTTTGTGATGAAAACTATGATGTATCTTCGCAGTCTTCTTTAAGTTGGTTTGTATACTCCTTGACGGAGCAAAGGATATTTTATCCCCAGTATCTGGCATGTCCTTTGGATTTGCAATATTTGTGGCATGATTACATGGCAATAAACAAAGTACTTAATAAATGGCAGCTTTGGTTGTTAGGCAGCCACTTCACTTTCTTTATAGGGTGAAGCAGAATAGAAATAAGACCATTTTAGACTAAATATCATTATGTACCAAATGTACCCTGTCTCTGTTTTTGCCCCCTAGTTTTTAATATGCAAATTGGGGCCACATCTGTGCAAATCATAGTAACTTATTACAGTACCCTACTGTTGACTTGTTGCTTTCACATACAGAATCTCATTTTGACTTTTGATGGTGGCCCTGAGATGCTTGTAAGGACAGAAATTAATATTTCTATTTTACATAACAGGACATTGGAGTTTCTGTAGATGAGAGGATTGCTCCAAATCATATAGGAAGCAAGTAAAAATATCTTCAAGCCCAGACTTTTGATTCCAAGTCCCATGTTTTGATCATATCATAGTTGAATCTTTCTATTAATGCTTGCAGAGAAACAGCTCTTAAATGCATTCTGCATTGATGATATTTTTCAATCTGGCGTCTTCATACATGGGCAACAAATTATTTAAAATGAGGCTATTCCAGACTATCTTCTTGCATGGGGTCTAACACAATTTTTATTGTTGTAATTATCATTGCCATTGTTACTATTCCTTCAAATCAGGGATTAGTAATAGATCTCATCCAGTACTTCTCAGCAATTCTAATCCTATAAGATAATGAAAGAATACACAGACCTTCATATTTTTTATATGAAAAGTACTTAATTTGAAAACATATCTAAAGAGAAAGCCATGAAAATATATTTTCTATCCTCTACTGTGTTGCATTTTAATGAACCAGAATTAAGAAAGTAGTTGAATAACAAGAGTTCCCTCATGGACCTTGAATTTAAGAACAATTTATGTAATAGTTTACTCAAAATTGGCCATTCAATTCTCTGGTCAGTTATTATTAGGAAACATACTATTTTATTTTAATTGATTTTCCTAATAACTATAAAATGCAATTATTTTATGATTATTCTAATCATACTAATCTAAAAATGGAAAGAGTTATGAATTTAAAAACTGAAACACTAAATTTCATATTCTATTTGAATTTGATTGAACTGATAAATAAAGGTTGTCCAAGGACTGGACTGGAGTCATAATTGTGAACCTTCCAAATTCTGGGTTTGTTACTATTGTAGCTTTCTTTTCTTCCCTATAGAAAATGAAATGATGCTGACTTATTGAGTGTGGCACATCCATTCTTATTTATTGCTTTAATTTATTTGTTTTAAATTAATTTAATTTATTATTGTTTTATTTATTATTTATTGTTTTAATCTGTTGTCTGTCTCATACATCATTAAACCCTAGGATTCACATCTGCAAATGCACTTACCAAAGGGGGAAAAAAAACAATTAAACTTTTCCCAAGTTCAACAGATTTGCAGGTGCATTCAGATACATATAATTATCTGCTATCCCATCATCCCTCTCCCCCCCTCCCCTCCCAAAAGAGCCTCCTTTCCTAAGACTCTGAGTTTATTTTTTTACAAGCAAAGGTCTTATACATACATTGAAGGGAGAGATGAGGCAGGGATTTGACTTAAAAGGCCAAACCCCCTCAGTTACCTGCCTAAATCCTTGGAACCAAGCCTAAACTTTAAGTAGCAATTTAAACAGTAAATAAATTCTGCTAATGGCTATTAGATTGCTAGCTGGGGAGATTAGAATAGGGAGTAATTCTAATTAAATAGAGAACACTGAAGAGAGTTGAAACGTTTCAAGATCAGATTTTGCCTCCCATGCCTCATTAGGAATATAAAATCAGCTTCCGCTGTAAGAAAGACAACCTTTCAAAAGACTGCTCTTGGGCCATAACGAGGTTGTATAAGCTTCATTTTCAAATTTTGCATTCCTTTTTCAATAGTGAAGGGTATTTTTTTTTCCCAAATCCAATAGAAACTATGCTAAATCACCATGTCTGTTCACAACAATGTATCTCCCACATAGACACATCGAAAGGCTGACTTCAGCCTCTGTAGCAGAAGGTAAGACTTCACAGATTCTGGCTTCCCAGTGGTTCTTAGATAGGCCTTGGAGGAGTGGGTGTCAGCTCACTTAACCTTCTCCACCTCGCCTGCCTTCTGGACCCAGACCTCACACATCTTGCAGCCCCCTAGGTATAATTCATAAACAGAAGTGGAGAAGAAAATGAGGGTAGATCACTAAGTAATTGATTGGGTCTGCCTGATAGTCTTATCAAGTCAACGTTTAATTGCACAATTGATTAACTTAAAAAAAGGTGACTGAGTTTTGTGGCGAGCGAAACTATGAGCATTTATAAAAGAAAATCGTGTATTTGTTTCGTTCCTTTCTCTATGAACATAAGTGAGTTAGCACTAGTTCTTACAGCCTTTGCCTTGAATCTTTGACTCGTGTTTGCTCTGCAGGTGTTAAAAACATGAGAGCATTTAATACAGGAGAGACTGTAGTTTATTCATTTTTTTATTGTTGTATAATCATGATATTTTAAAAAAAGCTTAGACATTGAAATAGACAAAAAATCACTTTCAAATTTTGGAAGTAAACTTCTAGGGGATCTCTCTGAGAATGGAAAATATAGGAACCGCCCACATTCCCCTCCCTAACAAACGGCACTGACTGCTCTAAGCATGAGGTAATGAACCTACCAGGTATCTTAGCCAGAAGGAAGGGCCAGGTGCCTAGTTCTGTCCCCTCTCTCCTTCACTCAGTTACTCCCCACTCCTGTCTCTCCCGTGGAACCAGAACAAATTATGCTGCAGTGTTGTCATAGATTATGTCAACATCATCATGGTAGGTTGATCCTTTGCTTGGAATATACGTGCTGGTAGGGAGCACACCTATAACTAAGACTCTTATGAGTCATTTTATTTATTAGTTTATTTGCTTATTTTACTAAGGGAGTAACTTCCTGCAAAAAATAAGTAGGCCAATTTATTTGTTTGTTTTACTGATTCATTGTGCAGTGTCCCAGAAAGAACATGAGACGAAGTCAGCAATACCCTAATTTGGTCCCTGCTCTGCCAGAAGAAACCATGTGACCTTGGGTGAGTGTCTTAACCTCTCTGGGTTTCTTCATCCTTATTGAAAGAAAAAGTAATGCCTATTTCTCAAATTTTATAAGGATTCATGATAAGATATGGTATGTGCATTTTCAGCATCTGGCTCATGGAGGGTGGTTCACAAGTATTAGGTCCTTTTTATCTCCAATTCTCTTTACATCTCCCAATCATATCAATCCCTGATGTGACAGTCTAGTCTCTCCTGATACCCATGGTTTTGATGTTTTAGCTTTAGATTTGTACTTAAGACACACTGAATAAGTGTCTTTTAATTCTCTTTCTACTATAGTGCCCCTCTCATCATGCTCTTGAGGAAGGATTGCAATGAAAGTCAATATCCCTTTTAAGGAATTATACTTTTTCTCTCAGGGTGACCAGCATTTCCCTGAACTGCTCAGTATCAGGGAGCCAGCCCTGGTTTTGAGACGCTAGGATGATGGCATTATCTGAGGCAGAATCAGGTGGTAAATGCTCTCCAAGTTCAAGCAACCCTAATGTCCTGCATAGTCTCTGCAAAATCGAATGATGGGAGCCCTTCCCTTTCTGTGAGGTAATTACACCGTTATGTGCTCAGAGTACAAATTCAGCCTTTCTGATAGCATGTCCTCCTACACCAGGGGACAGGACCTTGCTTTGGACTGTCAAGAGGATGCTGGGAATCTAGCACAATCAGACCTGCCATGCATGCAAAGCAATGGCGTCGTGGGGTCCTTAACCACAGGTGGGCATATATTTATGCCACAATCAACCTAAAATGAAGCTACAATAACTGCACCAGCTTTCAGCTTTTTTTATTTTTTAAAAGTGCATTATGTTGATATGTTAGATATTCACTCATTCATTCATGTTACTGCAGAATTTCCCAAACTTTGTTCCAACATACTTTTCTGGAAAAGTGTCTGTATAAATGTGAGCAATACTGCATACTCATCTTTTCTTGGAGATTTGCAAAACACATTACTATGTTAATAGTTCTGAGACTTCCTAACATAAAGGAATCTGTTTAATTTTATTTAATTCTTCATTGCTCAGATGTATTTGAGCCCAGAAGCCATTTTGTTTTTAAGGAACACATATGAATATCTCTCAAAACATGGTTTGGAAAAACCGCCTTCCTGATTATTTGTGTCTTGTCTTAATATTGTTCTGCTACCTTAGATGTCCTGAATGTTAAAGGTCAAGTTGGCTGATACAAACCCTCAGTGTTAGGTCCATGTCCAGAGAAAACTCACCCTTACGTGAGTTCTAGTTCTAATCATAGCACCTCCTTTTATTTCAATGCTTCCCAGAAATCAGAAAGATACCAGGACAACCCACTCAAATCATAATAACACCGGGGATACCTCAAGTTAAAAACAAAAAGAAAAGAATAAAGAAAATACCGCTACTACTATTAATAATAATACTAGCACAGTGGCTCCATTAGGGAGGTGAAAGGGGATTCTAATCTCACGGAAATCCTTAGGCTAAGATAAATGCACTTAAACATCCCTTGACCTTCTGATATAGGGCATAAATCAAGTATGAATATTGCTGAACACTAATTTCAGAGCAAGTTTTCTGGGGAGAGTTTGCAAAGTCCAGTGCACAGCTGTTAACTCGCACAGAAGCATGAGTTTCCATTTCCGTCTCTGGTGTTTAAGGTTAACATCAGACCAGCAGAATCCCTGTTCCCGTTCCCCCCTGGGAAAGTCACATTTCCTTCCAATCTCCTATAAAAACTTTTCCGAACAACTGTCAACATTAGCTAGCAAAACTTCGAACCCTTCCAGCAAATAACAAAGGACAAGGAGAGGCTTTTGAAAATTCTTATTTAAAATGTCATTGGAATCTTTCCTGGCTCTCTTCATTCATTTTTTGGTGATTTTTCAGTAATACTATTCCTAGATTCCCCTGGAAATTCACAATCAAAAGTATTTCAATATTAGTGTTTCTGAAAAAAATATGTGTAATATATGAAATGAAAAGCAGGATATAATGGAATAACCTCTTTAAACTGCTTTAAGAAAACTTAATAGCCTTGAATAAACAGAACTATTTCCAGGAATAACAACAGTTCTTAGAGCATTTTTTCTCCTTTTTATTTCAAAATAAAATACAGCATAAAAACTAAGCTTCATAAATCACTGAGATATGGAAATAAAGGAAGCTATGTAACTTCCTAAATCAGGGAAAAAATATTTTTAAATTTAATTTATCTATTTATAAGGATAAATATATCATATCTGAAGTATAAATAATTATAAAGTTACAAGTAATTTATTCTTCAGAGTGACAAACTTTTGAACAATTTCCAAATTTTCAACACTGTAAATAATATATAATTTAAGATTCTGTTCTTTAAGTTACAGGATGATGAAAGATATTTTTCTTCTGAAATGCTGTCATAACTAGTTTGTAAATTTGCTCAAGTTAAAAGCCAGATATTTCATAATTAGATGATTAATGAGTTTCTTTCTTTAGTTCATGGGTCAGTTAGGGGTCTGAGTTAAAGATTTCTTAGGGTTTATTAAAAAGAAATACATTCATTCACATCCTTTTCTGCTTAAGAAAGCCTAAGACACCCTTCCATGGTTCCCTAACACAGCGGTCATTTGGAGATCTGGCCTAGAAAAGGTCAGAGCCTCTTATATCCTATGGAGAGTCTTCTACGAGCTTTCTTCCTGAAACTCAGAACTGATCACATAACTCTCCTGCTCAAAACTCCCCCATACCAATTCACATCCTCTACAAGTTGACCCCATCATCTATCCAGCTCTACCAACCACTACCCAGTTTCTCTCCTACCCAACCCAACTTTACCCTTCCCATGTACACTCTTAAGTTCCTGAAATGACTTTCGTCAACTATTATTCAAACTCTTTTCTCAGCCCGGAATTCCCATCTTCCACTACTCTCTCCATCTGCACCTTTAAATTCCACCATGAGTCTCACCTCCTCTAAGATGCCTTTCCTAATGTCCGCAGTCAGAATTAAACTCTGCCATCTTTAAACTCTCACAGCATCTGTGTTGACCACTGGTATACCTTGGATTTTTCCAGTATTCTAGCCTGTTTCTTCATCTCGTCTTCCTACAGATTCTTGCCTTGGTTAAAGTCATCTTTAGGGATTAGCTATTATTGAAATGAAACTGATTCCAAAATGTGTATTTTCAGTTCCAACCACTCCTCTGAGTGTCCCACCAGAACCTGCTCATTGGCCTGCATGCCCTGTGTTGGATGATATATCATCATCTGCCAAGTCACTCACGCTATATTCCTGAATCACCTTTTTTTTTTTTTTTTTTTGCAGTACACGGGCCTCTCACTGTTGTGGCCTCTCCCGTTGTGGAGCACAGGCTCTGGACGCGCAGGCTCAGCGGCCATGGCTCACGGGCCCAGCCACTCCGCGGCATGTGGGATCCTCCCAGACCGGGGCACGAACCTGTGTCCCCTGCATCGGCAGGCGGACTCTCAACCACTGCACCACCAGGGAAGCCCAAAATTAAAGTTCTTTTTTATCCTATTCAAAAATTTGACACTCTGACTTAAATGATCTGGCTTAAATGTACATTTCTGGGTTTATCTCTCTCCACTACTTCAATTCCCCTACTCAATGCAAACACACTTTTCTTGTAAGATCATGTTTTCTTAATGTCTTTCCATATGGGTCCAGAATCCTCTTCTCTGGCTCTGCTTAGTAACACGTTGTCTTCTTCTCCTAGGTCTATCCTAAATGTTAGTCCTACAGTAAAACCATTCCCATGACTAATTTCCCTACCCATTCACAACTTTCTTTTGGAGTCCACACAGCATTTTATTCATCATGTAGATGAATAGATCACATTGTTGTGTAGTTAACTTTATAGATCTGAATCTCTTGGTTAGATTGTCAGCCTCTTAAGGATCACGAGTACTTGTACAAATAATGTCTGGTACAGCACCTGGAATATAGATACTGACTGGATCTTTGCTGCATAGAATGATATTATACTGATGTTTAGTACCCCTTTTGTATACTGACTTTTATTGGAGCTACTTCCAAACAAGTTTTCCCAAGTAGATTGTCTCCTGGATGGAAAACATCATGTTTCATTCTTCTTTATATTTCTCAGAGGGCATATTACAGCATTTTGACCACAGTAGGAGCATAAACTGACAAAAGATTAACATGAGAAAAGATATATAAATTTTATTCAATGTTAATATTTTAATTATTACATGCACAAAGGCTTTCTTAGAAAAGAAATGAAGACAGACTCAAAGAGACATTAAACCCAGGGGCTTATATATCAACAAAGGGTGATAAATTTGGGGAGAGGTGAGGAAACAAAGAAAAAGGGGGTTGAAATTCTAGGGATGGTGAATTATGGGAAGGTAAATATATGGGGTAAACTAATGGAAGAAAGGGATTTTAGTAAGGTTTGTTTGTGCAGGCTCATGTCAGTGCCTACCTTCTGTCTCCAATGATAATTGTTGTGATTTCTCTTCTTGGTACGGGAAAGGAAAGGGGGTAAACCTTCACAAAGGGGAATTTATGTCCTGCTTTTAGGCAGATAGGGGGAGGGCAGAGACCCCTTTCTATGTTTGCTGTTTTTTTAATTGCCTTCAGCTTAAAACAAGTCTTATGCTAAAATGGCATATTTGAGGATGGCATATTCTGATCCCCTTAATATAACAAAAGTGACGTTTAAAAATCAAAGAAGAGGGCTACCCTGGTGGCTCAGTGGTCAAGAATCCACCTACCAATACAGGGGACATGAGTTCGTGCCTTGGTCCAGGAAGATCCCACATGCCACGGAGCAACTGGGCCCATGCACCACAGCTGCTGAGCCTGCGTTTTAGGGCCCGTGAGCCACAACTACTGAGCCTGTGTGCTGCAACTACTGAAGCCCGCGCACCTACAGCCCGTGCTCCAAAGCAAGAGAAGCCACCGCAGTGAGAGGCCCATGCACCACAGCGAAGAGTGGCACCCGCTCGCCGCAACTAGAGAAAGCTCACACACGACAGCGAAGACCCAATGCAGCCAAAAATAAAGAAAGAAATAGAAAAAAAATTAAATAAATAAATAAAAATCAAAGAGGAAATGATTGATTGCTTAATAAATGATTTGGGGTTTATTGACAAGTGTTTTTGGGAAAATATAAGTTTGCTCCCTTAAAAGTACAAATATATTAAAAAGGAATGAATAGTCAAATGCGTAAATTTAAAAAAACCCAAAGAAACAGGAAACAAAAACTAAAAGATACATGAGTTTTTTCTTTTAATTAAAAAGAGACCTTTTTTTAAGCACCAAAACCAGGAACTTTAATGTAAAATAGTGGTAGGTGGCTACATAGATTTTTTGAATGTCTAAATGGTAAAGGCCTAAACAAAGTTGAAAAACAGTTTTTTATCTATCTATCTATCTATCTCTACCTGCCTACTTATGTATCTACCTATACTTACCTACCTAAGGGAAAAAGATGAGCCAAATGATACAAAATGGGCAAACAGTACAAAGAGATAAGTAAAAAAAAAATTGTTCAAGTGAAACATTGAAAGATGTTTAAACTCAATAACAGGAAAAGAAAGAAAAATGAGATGTTATTTATTACTTAAAAAACAGACAAAGAGGTCTTCTCTGGTGGCGCAGTGGTTGAGAGTCCGCCTGCCGATGCAGGGGACGTGGGTTCGTGCCCCGGTCCGAGAAGATCCCACATGTCGCGGAGCGGCTGGGCCCGTGAGCCATGGCCGCTGAGCCTGCGCGTCCGGAGCCTGTGCTCCGCAATGGGAGAGGCCACAACAGTGGGAGGCCCGTGTACCGCAAAAAACAAAACAAAACAGACAAAGATTAAAAATAAGATGATATCCACTGTTGGTGAAAGGGAGGAAAGTCCATAATTGAGGAAATGAAAATGGGTACAAACTTTCTAGAGAACTAATGTGAAGTATCAAAAATATGCATACTCTGATACTGTAAATAGATTTTAAGAAAACTGTCTTCGGGAATTATTAGACAAATGTTATAAGCTTTGTATCTAAAGATGTCTAATGCACATGTTTATAATAGCTATGATCAAGCAACCTAAATTGTTATTGATATGATTGTTAAATAAATTGTGACACACTTATGTAATGAAAAGTGTTTCATTGCATGTGCCGGATAAAAAGGATGCCATATGTGTATATTAATGGTCAGACATGAAAAATATCCAAAAAGCAGATCAGAGAGTAGTCTGTATTTAAAATCTCATTCTTGGAAATATGTGTGTGTTGGTGCTTGTGTGTGTGTGTATGTGTGTTTCAGTTTATTTAGGGTAGGACATATACCAAATTGTTAACGGTGGTGATTTTGTCTGGCGATACAGGACTTACATTTTATACATTGCTGAATCATTTACTGGAACACTTTCAAGTTTTTCTCTTAGTTTTATAATTTTAAAATGTAGACATTTAATAAAATGGAAAACTTAAGAATAAACAATGAATGGGGCTATGTTCTTGATTTCATCTTTTAGATCAGCGGTCCCCAACCTTTTTTGGCACCAGGGACCGGTTTCGTGGAAGACAATTTTTCCACAGACAAGGTGGGAGAATGGTTCAGGCAGTAATGATGTGTGCGATGCTGGCTTGCTCGCAGCTCACCTCCTGCTGTGTGGCCTGGTTCCTAACAGGCTGTGGACCACCTCTGGCCCAGGGGTTGGGGACCCCTGTTTTAGATGGACGCTACTGGATTGGAGTAAGAGCAAACATCCACTGAAGGGGTTGAGAAGAACTGAATAGAGGGGGCAGCGCAGTTGTTTCTTGAAATAGAAGTAGTTATTCCTGAGGTGGAGAAGGGAGGACAACAGAATTTCAAGTGAGGAGAGTTGGGTGTATTGAGGCTAAGGGGTGGATCAAAGCCTGGGTTTAAGAAAAACCTGTAGTGATAAAGATCAAGAAGAAATGACATTGGGTAAAACTTCCTACAGAACCTGGTGACTAATTGAATGTCCTTGACATAAAGTTAATGATGCAATCCAGTTTTCCAGGCTAGATAATAACATCAATCTTAAAGCTAGAGAACCCAAGATGCAGAGCAGATTGAATGGAGAAGTTCAAGCATTTTGGTTTTGACATGAGAGGTTTGAGATGTGTGTGGAACATCCAGGTAGAGTCCAGGAGCTCTTCTGTATACAGGTTCAGGCTCCAGGCCTGAGATGGAGCCCTCTGAGATGGAGCTTGTTACCTACTGAAAAGGAGGCGTTGGCAAAAGGGATATGGTGACAGCAGAGAGCCTCTAATTCAAACCAATCTACTCTGCACTTTCCTGAGTTTTACCCCTTGTTGTTCATCTTCCATCAGATCCCTTCTCAGAACCCAGCTGAACTTCACATTGATATTAGACTAAGTTCCTCAACCCATTCTTCCTAAAGCCATCCTCTGGGTGAATAACGCAGCTACAAAATAAGCAAGTTCTTATTCTCTGCAGGGAGTAGTTCAGCATGGCTTGAGTAGCTCCCAGATACAGGCACCTAGGTGAGGCTTCTTACAAACATGATTCCATTTAATCCCCACAACCTGCTGTGAGGTAGATATTGTCCTACGCTTGTAGATAAGATACTAAAGCCCGCTGATGTCAAACTGATATAAATGACAAAGACGCCTCCATTCAAACTTTTATCTCATTCTCAAGTTTGCATCTTTATCAACTACCTTCCACCCTATTGCCTCTGTATTCACTGTGATTTACAGCATTTCTTTAAAACTGTACAAAACTAACCAAACAAACAAGAAATAAAACAAGACAGTGGGAGGAAGTATCTCCTCTCCAATCCCAATGTCAGCCTAAAGAGAAGGACAGTTCCTTGGAGCTTTCGAGGAAAATTCCTCGACAAAATGATCATTTTCAGAGAATGCCTTTCTTAGAACTGTTTATCTGATACTAATGATTGTCTCCTGGATCTTATATGTGGATTTTACCGTTGGTAAATTTCAGAGCAGAAACTTACCAGCGTTACCTGGGCGTGAAATAAAAAATGATGAATAAATACCTCTGTGTTATCTATGGGGAATTCAGGTGTCTGGTGTGGTGCTCTTAGACTGCTAAATTTTTAAAGCACTAATATTATAAAGAGTATTATTCAAGACACTGAGAAAGAAAGACCATATTTGTTCTCAAAAAAATTGTATGTATCTGGAGAAATAAGAGGAATAGGATTAGTTAAGAACGTCATTGTAAAATAAAACAAAATAAAAACCAAAGCTTTCTGTCGCCCTGCTTCCCCTCCTTTGCAATGGAAACATTGTGACTATGACATGATAGACTGTAAAAACCCATTACAGGCATGCCCGACATGTCCTCTGTCTCCCAGCCCTCTCCCTTTCAATATTATCATATAAATGACTATTTTGGATATCTTAGGATTTATTTTTTACAAACTCTCTCTGCTTCAATGACATATATCTTCTTCAGCAATTACAACATGTTTGTCCAAATTAGTCTTACCATAAACTTAAGGCTCAGAGATAAACATGAATCTGAAGGGAACACGGAAGGTACTTAATAAATAATTATAGTAATGATTTCTGATCTCTATCGTTAGAACAAGAGCTGGTCTCTCCAAATTATGCACTGTTTTCTTTAATAACCATTTTTTTATTGAAGTATAGTTAATTCACATGCTGTGCCAGTCTTAGGTGTACAGCATAGTGATTCAGTTATATATATACCTATAATATATTATATATGTAATATATTATATATGTATATATTCATTTCCAGATTCTTTTCCATTATAAGTTATTATAAGACATTGAATACAGTTTCCTGTGCTATACAGTAGGTCCTTGTTGCTTATCCATTTTATACATAGCAGTGTGTATGTTAATCCTAAACTCCTAATTTATCCCAGCCAGCCCATCCCTTTTCCTGTTTGGTAACCATAAGTTTGTTTTCTATGTCTGTGAATCTGTTTCTGTTTTGTAAATAAGTTCATTTGTATCAGATTTTAGATTCCGAATGTAAGTGATATGATATTATTCTTTCTCTTTCTGACTTGCTTCACTTAGTATGATAATCTCTAGGTCCATCCATGTTGCTGCAAATGGCATTATTTCATTCTTTTTTATGGCTGGGTAGTATTCCATCATATATATACATATATGGTCAACAACAAATTGGCACTTGCCAAATAACTCTACAAGGATTAAATCATGTTTTGCTGCAGCTGCTGGTTTTCAACACCCCCTGCAGAAATGAGGCACTCTGCTCTGGGAAAAACTGGCAGAACCGGTCTTCAGATAGTTAGATATTTTCAGGAGCCGATTTTATGAGCCCAATTCTTGCATCTCCTCATATCTAGAAAAGCACTAAAATCCTTCATAGTGACGACTGCTCCACGTGACTAGGAGAAACTTTCTGCAAAAAAATATGTGCTTGATTTTATGTACACCCCCTTCACCAAAATCACATATGTACTGATATTCCCCCTACCTCTCTGGAACAGTTTCTCAGAGCTGTCTGAAATGCTGTCTCCTGGGCTGCAGTCCTCATTTTGCCCCAAATAAAACTTAACTCGCAACTCTCAAGTTGTACATTTTTTTAAGTCGACAATATCTCCTTTATCCATTCATCTGTCGAAGGACATTTAGGTTGCTTCCATGTCTTGGCTAGTGTAAATGGTGCTACAGTGAACACTGGGGTGCATGTATCTTTTCGAATTAGAGTTTTCTCCGGATATATGCCCAGGAGTGGGATTGCTGGGTCATATGGTAGTTCTATTTTTAGTTTTTTATGGAACCTCCATACTGTTCTCCATAGTGGCTATACCAATTTGCATTCCCACCAACAGTGTAGGAGAGTTCCTTTTTCTCCACACCCTCTCCAGCATTTATTGTTTGTAGACTTTTTAATGATGGCCATTCTTACTGGCGTTAGGTAATTCTTCATTGTAGTTTTGATTTGCATTTCTCTAATAATTAGCAATGTCGAGCATCTTCTCATGCGCCTGTTGTCTGGAAATGAACTCTTAATTAAAATAAAAACTTTTAGTTCTAAGTCAAATATACTGTTGTAGTAGAAGCCCTGAGTTTTAATTAAGCTGTACACTTACTTCTGTGTCCCTTGGTTGCCTTAAAAAAAGACTAAGGCATCTTGCTAGTCTGTAGTTCTGTTTCTAATCACTGAGGTAGCATCATGCTTAAACATTTAGATTTGAGTTTGAGAATGTGTATGCACATGGCTGGTTGCTTTGCCTCCAGTATTTCTTTTGGGACATCCAAGTCTCAGGATATCCAAAGCTTCGGCAATCTAGGAAAAAACTTAGTCACTGATCTCATAATTGTTACAGAAAGCCGTGGCAAGGCTCTGCCATTGATTACTAGATAATGTAGAGCTAATTAAAAAATAAGATTCAAGCTTCTAGCCAAACTCACCTCCCAAATCAAAATTCAGCCAAATGTAAATGCAGTAAAACACTATTTGCATTGAGCTAAAAGCAGTGACCAAAAGGAAAAAGGGAAACTCACTAGCCAGCTAATGTGGACCTCTTTTTTTTTTCTTTTTAATAAAAATTCTACTAGGAAATTATTCAGTGTCCCAGACTCTCTTTGGTATTTTTGTCAGACATAGGCCCCAGTGAATATCTAATTTTATCATTATACCTTATAAAAGGAAACACGATACCTTTTTTTTACCCTGGAACTCTTGATTGCAAAGCTCTATTATTTGATGAGGGGTAGTCTCTAGAAGGCAAAGAGTTAAAGACGTCACTTTAAATGACAAAAGCTAAACACTTTACCCCACTTTCAGTCTCTCATCCATTCACCCTTCTCATTGTGACCGATTTCAGCTTTCTAAGCTCTTCAACTACCTGCCCCTAATTTGTATTCCTAGGGAGAGGCTTGGCTGGTGATTTTGCATTTGTGTGCTAATGTTGATGAGCTTCCTTCTCTGGGGGAGGGGAGAGGAGGAAACCACAGGGCTGGACTGGGGGTGGGAGTGAAGGTGCTGGGTTTGCTCAGAGAGTCAAGCTGAATTTTAACCTTGAATTGCCTCTTAACAGAGCTTCTAACAAAGCCTTCCTGGTTTGGAGAAACCCTGTTCAAACTCCCATGTATACATATTTGAACCAAAGAGTTTAGCCAAAAGTGAAATGTGGATTTAGGGAAATTATTTTGTTATTATAATAATAACTAAAGAATAATAATGTGCAAAACCTTCAAGGCATATGAATGGCTCAGGAGAGCTCTTATAAATCAAGAAAGAGATGGATTTACTGCTTTCGGGGAGGGAAAAAGGGAAAGAAAAAAAGTCAAATATTTTACTAAAAGAAAGAATATTTTTTTTCTCCATTATTAATAGAATATGGGAAACAAAATGTTTGCAGAAAATCATTTTAATTAAAATAATCATTTCAGATATTTTCATAGTTTACAAGTATTAATACCCTGATTTAGTTAGACCGGTGTTTCATTCTACTCCTGAGGGCACAATTCAGTCAGACTAAATGAATGAAATACTTCTTTTTATTTTATTTTATTTATTTTTTATACAGCAGGTTCTTATTAGTTATCTATTTTATACATATTAGTGTATATATGTCATGAATATATCTGCTATTTGTAAAACAAAATAATAGTGTACTCATATCTTTTAATTAACTTATAAGGGATGCCAAAACACCCACCAGAAGGAACAGCTTTGACCCACTATGGAGGTGTATTAATTCACCAGCTAACAAGGGGAAAATTTCATTTCTCTCCCAGCTAATATCCAAATTCAAAATCCTAATGAAGTGTAGAATATCACTGGCTTTGCCTGATCAGTAATTATTAGAGGTTGTTGTGTGGTCCTTTTTGAAAGTAAGAGTAAATCATATTATTCAACAACAACAAAAAACTTGTGAGGTGTAATCCTTTTAACATTTTCTGAGGGAGACTGCAAAAGGATCTTGAGGGAAAAAAGGCATTCATTCAGGATATCACAAACTAGTGAACAGAGTTCTGAAGTAAAGGAGCAGAAATCAGAGATCAATCAACATTCAAACTTTGCATCGAGTACAAGCCCCTCAGACAAACTGTATGACTTGGCATGTCCTTGACTTCTCTATATCTCCGTTCTTTTATTTCTGAACTTAGGCTAATTCTAAAAGAGAGAATAACAAAAATGCTAAAAAAAAAAAAAAAGATTTAAATAGTCTTAAAAATATCAGAAAGGGGATTATTGTCTTCCTACTAATAGTACAAATATTTATTGGCCGATTTACTCCCTTTTCCTCTGCAGTTTTACCCAGTTTACACAGTACAGTAATCTCTGCCCTCCCGTGCTGTTTATTTTCATCCTATGAACACACAATGCACTCATCTTGCCATGCCAATGAACTGTACATGACAAATACAGGAATTCACAACAAGTGAAAATAATGCTGAGGTCTAAAGTCTCTGGTTAACTTGACAAACATAGTCTTCAAGAAAGAAATGTGCTTCTTATCTCATCATCCTAGTCTGTTTTGGAATTGGAGTCTAGGTAATACTCTGAAATGGATTTTCCCTGTCAGATCAAGGCAAGGGTCTGGCATTTGACCTTTCCTCCATTGAAAGACCTGAAAACTGGCCATTCTATTCATTTATTATTTATTCCAATATTCATTGAATAAATACTTGTTAACATATTTTGTGCTAGCTACTATGTAAGGAAGATCTATACTTCCGTGGCACTGTGACCAAGGAGAGAAGGCACACACACAACATTATTAGAATAAGTAGTAAGCCAAACCGGCGGTGTGTGCACAAAAAACCACGGGAGGTTAGAGAATACGTAAGGAAAGAGCAAAAATAAAACAAAACCAAATAAAACTCTGGAGATGACAGAAAAAAGTTTCACAACGAACACTGAAGCAAACAGCCCAGACATTTTAGTATGCAAATTATGATTCCTGGAAACATGCAATCTCACCCCAAGAATAAAGATATTAGAAAAGCTAGCAAGGATAGGGAATAGCTGTTTCGTTAAAATGTGTTAGATTTAATTTGTCAATGACCATCAGTTTTACATTATTTGAAGTGCTTTCATGAAAATGAGCTATTTCACTTTACTAACACATCTCTTGGTCAGGGTTGGACCACCACAGCCAAGGTTGTTTCCATGCACCTCCAGGACCTGATCCTCAAGAAAATACAGCTCTCAGAGTGTTTACGGTAAATTGTGTGGTCCAACTACATGCTGAAGTTACTGTCCTTTAACAAGGAGAATAACACTTAGGTGAGTAGTTTTGAATTTTATTTATTTATTTATTTCAGTACTTTATTTTATTTATATTTTTATGTAAATATTTTAAATTATAATTATATATTATAATTATTTAATTAAATATATAATTAATTATATATAATTATTTAATTATAATTATAATTTCAGGGAGTTTAATAAACAGAACAACCATGTCCAATGCTTTCCTTCCCCTTAGCAAGGTTCAGTTTCACATTAACTTTTGTTTATACAAATTACAATAGCCTTTCAAACACACTCTCACTTCCTTTCTCTTTCCCACTGAAGTCCGCCCTTCTCAAAGCTGCCTGCGTTATCCTTAAAAATAACAAATACAACAATGCTCCCCTCTTCACAAATGTCATGGCATCTCTGCTGCTTATAAAGTCAATTCCCAATCTTTTTGCACCGATGAGGACTTCCCAGCCTCAACTCACCCATCCCTCAGCCTCATCTCCAGAACCTCACTACCTCCTTGAAGTTCAAAGTCTGTCCTCACTTATGACACCTTTTCTTTCAGGATCCGTGACTCTGAACAGGTGCTTTTCCTCACTGAAAATGCAGCTCCCCATATTTTCCCCTCCATTGCATCACCACTTCTATGAGAATTTCTCCAACCCTCTCACCATAGTTGGTTGTGGTTTCCTCATGTCCTCACATACTTTGAACACAATTCTAACAAAAAATTTTAGTGTTTCAACTACTTGCTTACATATGTGTAGGGGAGGAAAATTTTTCCTCTACCCTTCTAGGTTCTTTCATCTTGTTAAGGGAGTCTCTAAGGCTCTCTGTTACATTCCTTTGTGTGTGTGTGTGTGTGTATATATATATATATATATATATATATTTTTTTTGCCTTGTGGCATGTGGGATCTTAGTTTCCTGACCAGGGATCGAACCCTCACCCCCTGCATAGGAAGCATGGAGTCTTAACCACTGAACCACCAGGGAAGTGGTTTTTGTGTCTAATTTTTAACTTGATGTTTCCATAGGTACCAACAAGACAGTTGTCTAGGATGAGAACTCTCTATTTTTTCTTTTTTCTTTCAAATATAGCCAATTCAAAGTATCCATTATCTGGCCATTGATGAGTAGGATCTTATATAGATCTCAATAGCTACTCAAACAGATAAGCCTTCTTATGGCTTACCCATGGACATAAGAGGTGTCCCAAAAGAGGGCTGAAAAAATGCAGCCCTTGAAAGAACCAGAGAGTTTATTGCTAAGTATAATCTAAGAAAGTAAAGCCCTTTGTTGTCATAGGAGGTAAGGATGGTGTAGTGACAATGCTGTCTCTGGTTTCCCATTAGAATGTGAGATACCTCCAGTCACAAACTGGCTAATCTGTGACACCGGCAGGTCCCTAATGGGACTTTCCCAGAACTAACAAAACAACAAAAGTTGAGACAAAAAAAGGCCCTTATGGATTGAGACAAACCCCTTATGGCAAACTCTCCTGAGAGCTGCCAGAGACAGACAGAGTGTGGCTTCTGACTTTGTGCTGGTTTTTCTTTTTTCTTTCTTCTTTTGTATTAATTTACAATATTATATTAGTTTCAGATATAGAACATAGTGATTAAGTATCTTTACATATTACAAAATAATCACCATGATAAGTCTACTACATTCTATCATTCACAATACTAAGTTAGTACAATATTTTTCTCTTTTTTTTTAACATCTTTATTGGAGTATAATTGCTTTACAATGGTGTGTTAGTTTCTGCTTTATAACAAAGTGAATCAGCTATACATATACATATATCCTCATATCCCCTCCCTCTTGCATCTCCCTCCCACCCTCCCTATCCCACCCCTCTAGGTGGTCACTAATCACCAAGCTGATCTCCCTGTGTTATGCGGCTGCTTCCCACTAGCTATCTATTTTACACTTGGTAGTGTATATATGTCCATGAAACTCTCTCACTTCGTCCCAGCTTACCCTTCCCCCTCCCCATATCCTCAAGTCCATTCTCTAGTAGGTCTGCATCTTTATTCCTGTCTTGCCCCTAGGTTCTTCAGAACTTTGTTTTTTTTTTTTAGATTCCATATATATGTGCTAGCATACGGTATTTGTTTTTCTCTTTCTGACTTACTTCACTCTGGATGACAGACTCAAGGTCCATCCACCTCACTACAAATAACTAAATTTCATTTCGTTTTATGGCTAAGTAATATTCCATTGTATATATGTGCCACATCTTCTTTATCCATTCATCTGTCGATGGACACTTAGGTTGCTTCCATGTCCTGCTATTGTAAATAGTGCTGCAATGAAGATTGTGTTACATGACTCTTTTTGAATTATGGTTTTCTCAGGGTATATGCCCAGTAGTGGGATTGCTGGGTCACATGGTAGTTCTATTTTTAGTTTTTTAAGGAACCTCCATGCTGTTCTCCATAGTGACCCTATCAATTTACATTCCCACCAACAGTGCAAGAGGGTTCCCTTTTCTCCACAGCCTCTCCAGCATTTATTGTTTGTAGACTTTTTGTTGATGGCCATGCTGACTGGTGTGAGGTGATACCTCATTGATTAATGATGTTGAGCTTTCTTTCATGTGTTAGTTGACAATCTGTATGTCTTCTTTGGACAAATGTCTATTCAGGTCTTCTGCCCATTTTTGGATTGGGTTGTTTGTTTTTTTGATATTGACCTACATGAGCTGCTTGTATATTTTGGAGATTAATCCTTTGTCAGTTGCTTCATTTGCAAATATTTTCTCCCATTCTGAGGGTTGTCTTTTCGTCTTGTTTATGGTTTCCTTTGCTGTGCAAAAGCTTTTAAGTTTCATTAGGTCCCATTTGTTTATTTTTGTTTTTATTTCCCTTTCTCTAGGAGGTGGGCCAAAAACGATCTTACTGTGATTTATGTCATAGAGTGTTCTGCCTATGTTTTCCTCTAAGAGCTTTATAGTGTCTGGCCTTACATGTAGGTCTTTAATCCATTTTGAGTTTATTTTTGTGTATGGTGTTAGGAAGTGTTCTAATTTCATTCTTTTACATGTAGCTGTCCAGTTTTCCCAGCACCATTTATTGAAGAGGCTGTCTTTTCTCCATTGTATATTCTTGCCTCCTTTATCAAAGATAAGGTGACCATATGTGCGTGGGTTTATATCTGGGCTTTCTATCCTGTTCCATTGATCTATATTTCTGTTTTTGTGCTAGTACCATACTGTCTTGACTACTGTAGCTTTATAGTACAGTCTGAAGTCTGGGAGCCTGATTCCTTGAGCTCCGTTTTTCTTTCTCAAGATTGCTTTGGCTATTCAGGGTCTTTTGTCTTCCCTTACAAATTATGCAATTTTTTGTTCTAGTTCTGTGAAAAATGCCATTGGTAATTTGATAGGGATTGCATTGAATCTGTAGATTGCTTTGGGTAGTATAGTCATTTTCACAAAGTTGATTTTTTCAATCCAAGAACATGGTATCTCTCTCCATCTGTTTGTATCATCTTTAATTTCTTTCATCAGTGTCTTATAGTTTTCTGCATATACGTCTTTTGTCACCTTAGGTAGGTTTATTCCTAGGGTATTTATTCTTTTTTTGCCGTGGTAAATGTGAGTGTTTCCTTAATTTCTCTTTCAGATTTTTCATCATTAGTGTATCAGAATGCAAGAGATTTCTGTGCATTCATATTGTATCCTGCTACTTTACCAAATTCATTGATTAGCTCTAGTAGTTTTCTGGTAGCATCTTTAGGATTCTCTATGTATAGTATCATGTCAACTGCAAACAGTGACTGTTTTACTTCTTCTTTTCGGATTTGGATTCCTCTTATTTCTTTTTCTTCTGTGATTACTGTGGCTAAAACTTCTAAAATTATTTTGAATAATGGTGAGACTGGGCCACCTTGTCTTGTTCCTGATCTTAGTGGAAATGGTTTCAGTTTTTCACCATTGAGAACAATCTTGGCTGTGGGTTTGTCATATATGGCCTTTATTATATTGAGGTAAGTTCCCTGTATGCCTATTTTCTGGAGAGTTCTTACCATAAATGGGTGTTGAATTTTGTTGAAAGCTTTTTCTGCATCTATTGAGCTGATCATATGGATTTCATTCTTCAATTTGTTAATATGGTGTATCACACTGATTGATTTACATATATTGAAGAATCCTTGCATTCCTGGGATAAACTCCAGTTGGTCATGGTGTATGATCCTTTTAATGTGCTGTTGGATTCTGTTTGCTAGTATTTTGTTGAGGATTTTTGCATCTATGTTCATCAGTGATATTGGCCTGTAGCTTTCTTTCTTTGTGGCATCCTTGTCTGGTTTTGGTATCAGGGTGATGGTGGCCTTGTAGAATGAGTTTGGGAGTGTTCCTCCCTCTGCTATATTTTGGAAGAGTTTGAGAAGGATAGGCATTAGCTCCTCTCTAAATATTTGATAGAATTCCCTTGTGAAGCCATCTGGTCCTGGGCTTTTGTTTTTTGGAAAAATTTTAATCATAGTTTCCATTTCAGTGCCTGTGATTCGTCTGTTTATATTTTCTATTTCTTCCTGGTTCAGTCTCAGAAGATTGTACATATCTAAGAATTTGTCCATTTCTTCCAAGTTGTCCATTTTATTGGCTTATAATTGCTTGTAGTATTCTCTCATGATCCTTTGTATTTCTGCAGTGTCAGTTGTTACTTCTCCTTTTTCACTTCTAATTCTATTGATTTGAGTCTTCTCCCTTTTTTCTTTATGAGTCTGGCTAATGGTTTATCAATTTTGTTTATCTTCTCAAAGAACCAGCTTTTAGTTTTATTGATATTTGCTATCATTTCCTTCATTTCTTTTTCATTTATTTCTGATCTGATCTTTATGATTTCTTTCCTTCTGCTAACTTTGGGGTTTTTTTGTTCTTCTTTATCTAATTGCTGTAGTTGCAAGGTTATGTTGCTTATTTGAGATGTTTCTTGTTTCTTGGGGTAGGATTGTATTGCTATAAACTTCACTCTTAGAACTGCTCTTGCTGCATACCGTAAGTTTTGGGTTGTCATGTTTTCATTGTCATTTGTTTCTAGGTATTTTTTGATTTCCTTTTTGATTTCTTCAGTGATCTCTTTGTTATTTAGTAGTGTACTGTTTAACCTCCATGTGTCTGTATTTTTCACAGTTTTTTCCTGTAATTGATGTCTAGTCTTATAGTGTTGTGGTAAGAAAAGATACTTGATACGATTTCAATTTTCTTAAATTTACCAAGGCTTGATTTGTGACCTAAGATATGATCTATCCTGGAGAATGTTCCATGAGCACTTGAGAAGAAAGTGTATTCTGTTGTTTTTGGATGGAATGTCCTATAAATATGAATTAAGTCCATCTTATCTAATGTGTCATTTAAAGGTTGGGTTTCCTTATTTGTTTTCATTTTGGATGATCTGTCCATCGGTGAAAGTGCGGTGTTAAGATCCCCTATTATTATTGTGTTACTGTCGATTTCCCCTTTTATAGCTATTAGCATTTGCCTTATGTATTGAGGTTCTCCTATGTTAGGCGCATAAATATTTAGAATTGTTATATCTTCTTCTTGGATCAATCCCTTGATCATTATGTAGTGTCCTTCTTGTCTCTTGTAATAGTCTTTATCTTAAAGTCTATTTTGTCTGATATAAGAATTCCTACTCCAGCTTTCTTTTGATTTCCATTTGCCTAGAATATCTTTTTCCATCCCCTCACTTTCAGTCTGTATGTGTCCCTAGGTCTGAAGTGGGTCTCTTGTAGGCAACATATATGCAGATCTTTTTTTGTATCCATTCAGCCAGTCTATGTCTTTTGGGTGGAACATTTAATCCATTTACATTTAAGGTAATTATCGATATGTATGTTCCTATTACCATTTTCTTAATTGTTTTGGGTTTGTTATTGTAGGTCTTTTCCTTGTATTGTGTTTCCTGCCTAGAGAAGTCCCTCAGAATTTGTTGTAAAGCCTGTTTGGTGGTGCTGAATTCTATTAGCTTTTGATTGTCTCTAAAGATTTTAATTTCTCCATCAAATCTGAATGAGATCCATGCTGGGTAGAGTAATCTTGGTTGTAGGTGTTTTCCTTTCATCACTTAAATATGTCCTGCCACTCCCTTCTGGCTTGCAGAGTTTCTGCTGAAAGATAATCTGTTAACCTTATGGGGATTCCCTTGTATGTTATTTGTTGCTTTTCCCTTGCTGCTTGTAACATTTGTATTTACTTTTTGATAAATATATGTCTTGGCGTGTTTTTCCTTGGATTATCCTGTATGGGGTTCTCTGTGTTTCCTGGACTTGATTGACTATTTCTTTTCCCATATTAGGGAAGTTTTCAACTATAATCTCTTCAAATATTTTCTCAGTCCCTTTCTTTTTCTCTTCTTCTTCTCAGACCCATATAATTCGAATGTTGGTTCATTTAATATTGTCCCAGAGGTCTCTGAGACTGTCCTCAATTCTTTACATTCTTTCCTCTTTATTCTCTTCTGTGGTAGTTATTTTCATTATTTTATCTTCCAGGTCACTTATCCTTTATTCTGCCTCAGTTATTCTGCCATTGATTCCTTCTAGAGATTTTTAATTTCATTTATGTGTTGTTCATCATTGTTTGTTTGCTCCTTAGTTCTTCCGGGTTTTGTTAAAGTTTCTCTTATTTTCTCCATTCTATTTCCAAGATTTTGCATCATCTTTACTATCATTATTCTGAATTCTTTTTCAGGTAGACTGCCTATTTCCTCTTCACATGTTTGATCTGGTGAGTTTTTACCTTGCTGCTTCATCTGCTCTGTATTTCTCTTTCTTCTCATTTTGCTTAACTTAGTGTGTTTGGGGTCTCCTTTTTTTTGCAGGCTGCAGGTTCATGGTTCCCGTTGTTTTTGGTTTCTGCCCCCAGTGGGTAAGGTTGGTTCAGTGGGTTGTGTAGGCTTCCTGGTGGAGAGGACTAGTGCCTGTTTTCTGATGGACGAGGCTGGATCTTGTCTTTCTGGTGGGCAGGACTGCATCCAACAGTGTGTTTTGGGGTGTCTGTGAACTTATTATGATTTTAGGCAGCCTGTCTACTAATTAATGGGGTGTGTTCCTGTCTTACAAGTTGTTTGGCATTCGGTTTCCATCACTGGAGCTTGCTTGTCAGTGAGTGGAGCTGGGTCTTAGCATTGAGATGGAGATCTCCGGGAGAGCTCTCGCCGATTGATATTACGAGGGGCCGGGAGGTCTCTGGTGCAGCAATGTCCTGAACTCTGCTCTCCGACCTCAGAAGCTCTGGCCTGACACCTGGCCAGAGCACCAAGACCCTGTCAACCACACGGCTGGGTCATCCTGGAGATGGATTGAAGCCAGGAAAAAGAATGATTTTTACTTCTTTTGCAAAGATCTTTATTTTGAATTTGTTTTATTCTTTATTTATGTTGATTCTTCTTTTTTTCTAAGAGATTTTCTTTTTTATTGATTACATTAATTTTCTTATTCCAGTATATTTCATAAATATTGTTTGATTTTGTTCAGTGATACCTGTGTGGTGACATTTCTTTTCTTTTGCTTTTTGATTGTATTCCCTATGCTGTACATTACATCCCCATGACTTATTTATTTTGTAACTGGAAGTTTGTACCTCTTCATCCCCTTCAAGTAGTCACACGTCCCCCAACTCCCCTCCACTCTGGCAATCATCAGTTTGTTCTCTGTATCTAAAGGTCTGTTTCTGTTTTGTCTTGTTTGTTCATTTGTTTTGTTTTTAGATTTTACTAAGTGAAATCATACAGTATTTGTCTATGTCTGATTCATTTTACTTAGCATAATAACCTCTAGGTCAATTTATGTTGATGCAAATGGCAAGATTTCATTCTTTTTTATGGCTGAGTAATATTCTTCTATCTCTGTGTGTGTGTGTGTGTGTGTGTGTGTGTGTGTATCATCTTCTTTATCCATTTGTTTATCGATGGACTCCTATGTTACTTCCATATCTTGGTTATTGTAAATATAACAACTTGTTTTCAATAATACCAACTTAACTTCAATAGTATGCAACACCTTGACCTTACATGTTTCTGCCCCCTCATTTTATGTTGTACATATATATATATTTAAATTTTTAATTAATTAATTAATTATATTTATTTATATTTTTATTTTTGTCTGTGTTGGGTTTTGGTTGCTGTGCACGGGCTTTCCCTACTTGCGGCGAGCGGGGGCGACTCTTTGTTGCGGGGCATCGGCTTCTCATTACGGCAGCTTCTCTTGTTGTGGGGCACGGGCTCTAGGCACATGGGCTTCAGTAGTTGTGGCTTGCAGGCTCAGTAGTTGTGGCTTGCAGGTTCTAGAACACAGGCTCAGTAGTTGGAGCCCACGAGCTTCATTGCTCCATGACATGTGGGATCTTCCTGGACCAGGGCTCGAACCTGTGTCCCCTGCATTGGCAGGCATATTCTTAACCACTGTGCCACCAGGGAAGTCCCATTTATGTTGTTATTGTCACAGATTGCATGTTAATATGTTGTGTGTCTCTTAACATAGATTTATAATTATTGTTTTATGCATATATTTTAAGTCACAAAGGAAAAAAAGAGAAGTTACAAAGCAAAAGTAAAATAATATAGGGTTATATATTTACCCGTGTAGCAATAGATACCTTTACCAGTGTTCCATATGTTTTCATATGACAAGTTATTTTCTCATATTCTTTCATTTCAGCCTAAATGACTGACTTTAGCATTTCTTGTAAAGCAGATCTACTATTACCAAGCTCCTTTAATTTGTTTATCTAAGAACATCTTAATTTTTCCTTTATTCTTGAAGGATAGTGTTGTCAGAGATAGAATTCTTGGCTTACATTTTATTCTCTTTCAGCACTTTAGTATGGCATTCTCTTGTCTTTTGGCCTCCATGATTTCTGATGAAAAATCAGCAGTTAATTTTATTGAGGAGGGCTTATACTTCACTCTTGCTGCTTTCAAAATTCTTTCTTTGGCTTTTTAACAATTTGACTGTAATTGATGTCGATGTACATATTTTTAATTTTATCCTGCTTGAAGTTTGTTCAGTTTTTTGATGTGTAGATTAATGTCTACCATCACCTTTAGGGAGTTCCAGACTTTCTTGTTTCTTCAAATTTTTTTTGGCTTTTTCTCCCTTCCTTCCTTCTGTTCTTCTTTCTTTCTTTCTTTCTTTCTTTCTTTCTTTCTTTCTTTCTTTCCTTCTTTCTTTCTTTCTTTCTTTCTTTCTTTCTTTCTTTCTTTCCTTCCTTCCTTCCTTCTTTCTTTCTTTCCTTCCTTCTTTCTTTCTTTCCTTCTTTCCTTCTTTCTTTCTTTCCCTTTCTTCTTCTTCTCCTTCTCCTTCTTCTCATTCTTCTTCTAGGACTTCCATGATATATATGTTGCTACATTTGATTGTGCCCTAGAGGTCCTTCAGATTTTGTTCATTTTGCTTTATCCTTTTTGTTCTTCAGACTGGGTAATTTCAATTTCCTTATTTTCAAGTTTGCTCATTCTTCTGCTTGATCAAATCAACTGTTAAATCCCTATAGTGGATTTTAAAATTTCAGTTGTTGTACTTTTCTGCTCCAGAATATCCATTTGGTGCCTTATAATTTCTGTCTCTTTATTGAAATTCTCCATTTGTTTTATATTGTCTTCCTGATTTTCTTTAGTTCTTTTTCCATGGTTTCTTTTAAATAAATTAAATACATTTAAGAGAGTTGACTATTCTTTGACTAGTAATTTCAACATTTGGGATTTTTTTAGGGATTTTATTTCAAATTATTTTTTTCTTGTGATTGAGCCATATTTTCTTATTTCTTTGTATGCATTATAATTTCTTGTTGAGAACAGCACAGTTTGAGTACTATAATGTGTTAAATCTGGAAATCAGATTCTCTTCCTCTTCGAAGATCTCTTTTGTTCTTTGTTGAGGGATATGATTGTCTACTTGGACAGTGACTTTTCCTAACTGTTTTTGCAAGGTCTCTATTCCTTATTATATGTGTTCACAAAACATTCAGTTCCATTATCTCTTCAGTCAGCCTGTGAGCTATTTCCTTAAATATCTGAATTTTTTAAAACTATGTATGTCTTTAAATCTTTCAGTAGAAGCTGTTGCTGGGGAATCCACTGCAGTCTGAGGGGGCCAAAACAAAGGCAAGTGTCTGCACCTGTTTCTCAGGGAAGAGCCAAACCATCCAAAACATACAACCTTAAATTTGTGGAGAACAAGGTCCTTCCTGTCTACTCTGGCACTTGCCATTTGCTCTAGGAGTATGGGCTGCCATCTCCAAGGCCAAAGTGGGCTGAGGAATAAGGGTTCATAGCTGGTTCATGCAGGTTACATTCTTACCAAAGTTCAGCAGCCTCTTCCTTTACCAAGTGCTTCTCTGGTTGTTGTAAATGTCTGACCATGTTCCCAAGTTCCAAATTAGATGATTCTGATAGGTTTTTTCCCCCAACTTAATTGTTCTTTTGGTGAAGAGACTGATCCCTGGAGCTTTCTGCTCTGCCATTTTCCATGGCATCACTTGATGTATAGTATCTTAATTGTATACATTATGTGTGTGTATTTCCCCAAATAACTGACCTTCTAAATTTCTGACACTTTTCATAGACTAATTCATCTGAGAATCTTCAATTTTGCTAAGTTTTAATAAAATTTAAAGTAAATTCTTCTTGTAAACCTTAAGTGTCATTAATTTTCCTAACCATTATTGAAAGTGGTATTTTAACTGAATAATATAAATATATTTCCTTTATAAATCTTTCTTCATAAATAGAAACAATGAGCTTTGTCATCATTTTTGCTTGGTTATACTGTGGTTTGAATCAGTCAAAATGTTTATGAGGTTAAACTACATTTCAGTATTCCTGGGTCTGCAGGTTAAAAGATTTCCAGTTTAGCACTCACTATCTATGCAAATCATGTCAGCTATCAGTGGAAATTTGGTAGTGAGTACTAGGTTTACTAAATTATAGACAGCTATTAAAAGGTATTTTGGTTTAGAACTGTATATGGGTATTGAAAGCATATGACAGGTTTTGATAGATTAAGGACCAGAGTTAACAGATCTATATTCAGTACTGTTTGTGTATGTCTGTTAAAGCAAAAATATGACAATGTTCAGCTTATCTGTACCTTCATACTTTGGGGGTGATCTTATATGCTCCGATGTGTGATGTGGAAGGAACAGAGGCAGATATGAAGGGAAACTATCTTATAACCACACATAGGATTGGTCTCAGGTGTTTCAGTGAATGAGAAGAAAGTGACTTTGAAATTATAATGATCCACGTCACCCCTTGTTTCTTCATAAGGAATATGAGAACTCTTGTGGCCCATAGCAGCATGTGTTGGAGGACAAAAATAGCATATAAATACATACATACATGGATATATATATTTACATGTAAACCAATAGTTTGGTAATGAAAACTTTATTATTTGTTTTCTGTTATGAGAAGGATCAAAAGAAATTTCACTTTATAGCTCCTGAAGTTCTCTCATTTACTCAATCATTCAATCATCCATTAAAAAATTTTTAGAAGCCTATTGTGCTTCAGGTACTAGGGATAAAAAGATGAATACAATGTGGGCCTTGAAACTTCTAAATTAGTTGGCAACACAAAGTGGTGTCAAGTGAAACAATTAGCTAATATGATAGTACTGAAGGCTGACTTAGAAGTGGTGCCTTTCTATATATGGAGCTGAGCTAACATCGAGGGAATTTATCCTTTATGTAGGCAGAGCCTAGGCTATTTATAAGAGACTAAAGTGGTGAATGCTTCACCATTTCCTGTAAAGAATAAAATAGAATTTGTCCTGCTCATTAAGCATGAATCTCCTAATGCCTTGTAGAAGCTACTCAAAAAGAAGGGGCTCATGTCCTGGGAAAGAGAGATGACTGGGCAGGATGGAATCACTGGGAACAGAATTATCTAGTTTGGTTTATTTTGATTAGAGTATCTCAGAAATCAGGGGGAAATGAATTACTTAATTCTCTCTCTCTTTTCCTGAGCATGTAGGTTCAGCAGCAGCTGTTACCCATCAGGTCAGGTACAAATACTTATAAATGAAATCATTATGTGGTAAAGGTGTAATAGGTTCATTCTTCTCCTTGCCCATGTCAGTGCATAAGAACGAGGCTCTAGTGTGTGGACAGCTTCCTGCAAGAGAAAGGCCTAATGATGCTATGGGAGCTCAAGCATGGTGACAAAGTTTCACATGTGGGGTGGCCTGGTGGGTGTCAGTGACCAGTAAGGGTATTCATGCAGGGCTGGCCAGCTTGGTATAATGCAGAGTCTAAGCAAGGTTATGAAATTGTCCATGTGGACAAACTGATGAAGTTTTTGGAGCTGAAGCATATGAGGAGGGCTTCTAGATGTGGAGGTGGCCCAGATAGAGGTGTTATATCCCGATAATAGTGAGAGGGGGGTTGTAGTGGTGATGGGAGTTTGGATCAATCTACTGTGAGATTGATCAAATGTATAAATATATGGATAATGTGACATAGGCTCTTACTTCTGTCAAGGAAGTTACAGGTAAGGAAAGGGAGAAAATTACAGTGAATTCTGATGTTGGATTGGAATACAGGATATTGGTGTGAACTCATGGATTTCAATGTAGAGAGATATAAATAGAAATAAAAATAGATGTTAATGTGTATGAATACCCACACACATATTCCTTAGTGCTGTGAAAGGGCCTGGGAACAGCACCCTAATAGCAATGAGAACACCTAACACCCAAAACTGGGCTTCTAAATATCATCCTTTATACAAAGGAACCAGAAATGGCTGGTTCATGAAGAAATGGCTGATTCTAGGGCCTTTGTTAATGTGTCAAATGGACATGCTAACCAGCTTAAGTGGCTCCCACTGGCCAAAATAAAAATACAAATAAATAATTATATGAATGGATTATAAATCACTGAATAAAGTAGAAATCTATGAGATGGTACTGATATAAATTAATAAATGAATAAACAGAAAGTTTATTCAGGAATAGGATATTTCTTATCTCCAGAAAACCTCCCCCACAATATACTTTTAATTATAAATGAACAAAAATAGCTTCACAGCAGGAAAATCTGTCAGGCATCACCTTAATTAATCAAGAGATTAAAGTGAACATCACTATGTGCTCTCAATACGGTGCAATGAGGAGAGCACAGAATTACTTTGTGATATGGCTGTCAAAGACGCCTAACTAATCAAGAGGAAACAATAGAAAAACAGAAATTGAGGGATATTTTACAAAGTAAGTGGCCTATAATTTTCAGAAGTCTTGAAAATTGAGGAAAGACTGTGGAACTGTTCCAGAATGAAAAAGATTAAAGAGATGAGGCATCAAAATGAAATGTGTGATTCTGAACTGGATCCATTTCTCATAAAGAATATTATTGGATCAACTGGCAAATGTTGAAGAGGGTCTGAGGATTAGATGGTAATGTATCAAGGTTAACTCCTAATATATATATATATATATTTTTTTTTTTTTTTTGCGGTACGCGGGCCTCTCACTGATGTGGCCTCTCCTGTTGCGGAGCACAGGCTCCGGACGCGCAGGCTCAGCGGCCATGGCTCACGGGCCCAGCCGCTCCATGGCATGTGGGATCCCCCCGGACCGGGTCACGAACCCGTGTCCCCTACATCGGCAGGCGGACTCTCAACCACTGCGCCACCAGGGAAGCCCAACTCTTAATGTTGATGATCATGTTGTGCTTATACAAATGTCCTTATTTGTATGAAATATACACCTACATATTTGGTGGTGATGGGGTTTCAGATCAGCTACTTAGTCTCAAATGGTTCAGGAAAAAAGTTCTTTGTTCTGTACTTGCAGCTCTTATCTATGTTTGAAATTCTCTCAAAATAAAATCATATTTTACACTGCTAAAAATAAAAAGAACTAGGGCTCTGTTGTCAAGTTGCCTTAGCTCAAATTCCAGCTCCAACTGTGTGAGCTTGGGTAAATCCTGTAATCTCTCTGAGCTGCTGTTACTTCCTCTATGAAAGAACTATAATAATAGTAACTTCTTAAAGGGGTCGTTTTAAAGTTTCAATGAAAAAAGACTTCACATAGTCTCTGGCTCATAGGAAATTTTATTATTCTTCATTAGAGGTTATTTTTCTTACTCATTTTTATGGAATAAAATAAAGGGCTTAATTAGCTCAGTGTAAATGACTACAAATTAGCTAGCATTCATGTAGAGTTTGATTTTTTCATACTGGAAGATGAAGCATTATATGTTTTAGTCACTTAAAAAAGAATCTTATCTTTCATCTTCAGTTTTGAATACAAGATAGGTTTCGGTTCAAGTCCATTACTTGAATAATATAATTTAGTTCAACCATATTGTGGTTTCATGTACTCTAAATTCCTCTGTAATAACAATGTTAGATGCCTCCAAGTTCCAGCTGTGAAACATCCATGTATAAATGCACAGACACTTTTACTGCCAGAAATATTCAAAGATTATAGACATCACAGTGGCAGAAATTATTTCCAAATCAACAACAAAAGATGACAAAATAAATCTTCATATTCAAAAGATTACAGTCACAATTGAGAAAATTCAGTATAGTGAAGAAGAGGAAAGATGTATTCATTTTTTAAAAAAATTATTGAAGTATAGTTGACATACAATATTATGTTAGTTTCAGGTGTACAACATAGTGATTTGACATTTAAGTACATTACAAAAGTATTACTATGATTAGTCTAGTGACCATCTGTCACCATACAAAGTTATTATAGTATTACAGATTATATTCCTTATACTATATATTACATCACAGTGACTTCTTTATTTTATAACTGGAAGTTTGTACCTCTTAAGTCTTTTCACCTATTTCTCCCAACCACACACCCAAAGATATATGCACCCCTATGTTCACTGCAGCATTATTTACAATGGCCAAGATAAGGAAGCAACCTAAGTGACCATCGACAGACAAATGGATAAAGAATATGTGGTGTATACATACAGGAATATTACTCAGCCATAAAAAGGAATGAAATCTGCCATTTGTGACAACATGGGTGGATCTACAAGGTATTTTACTGATATATTAGTTTTTTATTGTTACCCTGACAAATAATCATAAACTTGGCTTAAAACAGAATCCATTTATTATCTCACAGTTATGTAGATACAGATCTGGGTGGGCTCGGCTTGGTCTTTGATTGGGGTCTTACAAGGCAAAGTCAAGGTTATCTCCTGGGCTGGACCCTTTTTTGGAGCCTCTGGGGGAGAATCATCTTGTAAGCTCATTCAGGTTGCTGGCAGAATCTAGTTCTTAGCACATGAGTGTGAAGAGAATCATCCTCAATGTTATTTCCCTTGTTTATAAATGCAACATAGGTAATTTTAAAGACATTTGAAATTATACACTCTACATATATATACACATGCTTCTACAGAGAATACAAAATTATTTCAATTTTGACTTAGAAATTTAGGTTAGTTAAAACAGAACTATACAGTATTAAACATTCAATGTGTTCCATACCTTCTCTGGTTCCCATTCTTAATGGCCAAACTGGCCAAATTATCATCTACATAGGTGTTTTCACACCTTGAATCTCTGTCAGCCGGGGTGGGGGGTGTGGAGGAAGAAAGATGGCTTACTGGAAGAGCATTTAAGATGATTCTAGAGTTACCATCACCACAGTTGTCCATACCAATTTTGTTTTTGTTGCCACAATGAAGAAAGTTTTGAAACATTTCAGAGAATGGTAGATTAGAAAGTGGAACATGACAACAACTACACTGGGCAATTACAGATGCATGGAGTAGCATAAACGGTGGCCCTTAACATAAACAATAACCTGCATTTACGTGCTTTCATGCACAGAGCCCCAGGAGGGCTGAATCTGGCCGCCCCCTCCCCCATGGTTCTATAGCTCAGAGGCTTGGCTTAGGTGGGGTTGGAAATGCCCTAGAATGGCTCTTTGTTGATTTTCCCTCGTGCTAGAGCCTAGTGTTGCTGTGAAGCAAAGTGCTATTGAATTTGCCCACTCAGGCAGAACACTCAACAGGAAGGAAGGAAGCGGCCATTCTTTCTGGTCCTATTGTCTGGCCACCCAGCTTAAGCAATCAAACAGCTCTGTGGCCATAGCTGGGTGCTTACAAGCCTGTCTAGTTTTTTTTTTTTTTTTTTTTTTTTGCCCAGTGGTGGTCACTGGTGAAGGGGGCAGGGATGGCTGAAAACTGGCTCTTTATGGTTTCCACTTATGTTTGATTCAGTCTGATGGCATGTTAACACGCTCACTCTCAGGTACCCATTTTCTTATAGCAAAGTGAAAGGAGAGTCAGAGTGATGAGAATGTATAGATTTTGGAAGTGGACTAGCTATATATTGGGCTTTCTCTATGGATGTGTTGTGAAAACAGGAAGAAGTAAACATTTTATATCACTAATAAATTTTGAGATGTGTCACTCTTTCTGAATTATAGTGTTTAATGTGTCTTTAACCTTGTCTTTGGACAAGTCATTTATCTTCTTTGCACATTCTTCTCTGTCATAAACTTCTCTGCAGTTTTCTTTTCCTTTTTAATTAATAGAATAAGGATAATGACCTTACTTTGCTTAGGTCACAAGGTTAGTATAATAATAGAATGTGTGAAGAACTACTTAGAAAAATATTGCATCATCCGAATATGCAATATTGTACAATATACAATATTAAGATTCTCCTGAGGAAAAAATGCCACCAATTAAAATAAGTAATCAGGTGAGAAAGAAAACTTAATGAAAGCTAAGAATTACTGAATTAAAATAATAAATTTTGTCTTTGATATATTTGTTTATAAATTATTAAAAAAATAAATTATGGACAGCTTCCTTCAAAGTTTGAAGTTTCTCCAAAACACTATAGCTTTGGGGTTGCCACAAGAAGGCAGTTAGTAGAAATCTATACCTGGCAGCAAATACTATTAGGAAGGGACAATTTTTTTTCCCCAAGCATAATTCTTAATTTTTAAGTACAGTTTTAAAACTCATTTATTAAAAGACTAAAACTTCATATGATTATTATTCTTTTACATATATATTTTAGAGGAAATGAAAATTTTTAAATCAAATAAAATGTTGAGTAATTATAGTTAAATTTTGTGGGGGAAATATTGCCTTCATTAAAACGAGCTTTAAGTTTAAGCTTTTTTTGACAAGAGTCCTAAGTAATTATACTGATTACAGTTATATCTTGTAAAATTCAGAAGTCGTGAGGAGTTTAAATTACTCTGGGTTATTTGGGACTTTCTGATAATAGTTTCCCCATAGTCTGGGGAAACCATGCCATAATCTTTAATAAGTAATAACCTTTAACATTAAAGTGTGAAGAATGGCAGTAGCTTTTAAGGCGTGAGCCAGTCATCAAGGCTAAATTATATCTTTTAAGGAATATAGTAAAGGAAATATTTTCCTTTTCTTGGAAAGGATTTGAACGGATTTTTCTTTCCTAGGGACCCGATGTCAGGAGACATCTGTGGCTAGCTTGTTAAGGATCTAGAGCAGAGCTCCGATGGGCATATTGAGATATTACCTGCTGATCTAGGAGCCTTCCCTCTTTGATTTGCCACTTTTATTATTATTATTTATTTTTTATTTTATTTTTTTTGCGGTACGCGGGCCTCTCACTGCTGTGGCCTCCCCCATTGCAGAGCACAGGCTCCGGATGCGCAGGCTCAGCGGCCATGGCTCACGGGCCCAGCCGCTCCGCAGCGTGTGGGATCTTCCCAGACCGGGGCACGAACCCGTGTCTCCTGCATCGGCAGGCGGACTCTCAACCACTGCACCACCAGGGAAGCCCTAATTTGCCACTTTTAGAAGTCGGGTCATGAGGCCACACTTTTCTTCTTGCCTATGCCCACTGCCCTTCTCGTTAGCAATTCAGTGTTTGGCACTGTCAACATAATTTTCACAAGTAGAAGTCAAAAGCAGTTCTTTAGGAAAAGATTGAGGACACTTGAGTAGAGAATCTATTTCATCCTGCTACTTATGGATATCCAGGTTATAAAGCCAGAGCCATCAGAACAGTGGTGGGAGTTCTCAAAACCTGAGAACATTATAGGAATTACAAGAGACCAGTAATTCCTCAACCGTAGACTAGGTTTAGATCGTCTCTTGTGTCATAATTTATAGACGGGCTTGGAGAGCGTCCAACCCTCAAAAAACTACCCAGTTATCCCAGTGTCAAACTTCATTGTTTTAAGTTTATTCCTTTGGGTTCTTATACCTTTGGGTTGAGGTCCCTTCTTATTTAGAGTGAATGTGTTTTCCAGGCCCTCTTCCTAGGGGTGAGTCATTGTGAAAATACCAGAGCCTGCAGAGTAGTAAGGGAAAGTTGTGCTGAAAAGAAGAAAAGTTACTCAACAGACAAGAGAGACACTGAAAAAGAGAGATTTTTCCTTTACATTTTTGTCTATTGCCCCTCATGTAAAGCTTCAATCCCTGAAGTTTTAGGTAGAAAAAATAGAGAGGGAAGGTGATTAGACTGAAAGCCTAGAGAGCTCAGGTAAAGCTCCTGCATTTCCACCGACGGCATGTAATTTAAATTTCCATTGCAATTTCCTCCTTTGTTAAATGAGAGTCTTGGACCAAATGCTTTTTCATATTGCTGCAAGATCTAAAATTCTCAGGTTCCTTGAGTATGACTGGGGGACCTAGTTTCATATATTTGTTCAGAGCCTAGGCCAACTTATCCCGTTCTTTCTGTGACAGAGAAGAAAAAAAAATGACTTACTTTATTGATGCACACAATCCTTATTGAAAGAGCTACAGGATCTGGAAGAGCTGGAACCTCTTCTCTATGTAGTACCATGTCTTTGTTATTGTAGACACACCGGTTAGGTACAGACTTAATTCAGTAATTTACTCCAGATAAATCTACACTGCACCTGTAATCCTCAGGTCTGAAAGAGGACAAAATAAAATCTAAATCAACTTACCAAATTTCTTCTCCAAAGATTCAGACCCAGGCTGAAGAGGAGCATCTCCTACAATCTCTAGATCAGCAAACTTTCTTATCCATTCCATGGAACTAAGATTTCACTGAAATGTGCCAGGCCAGGCATATACTTGTTACAAAACAAAATTAAGGAAAAGATAGGTAAATAATAGTAATAATGGTAGCTAACATTTACATAGTGATTATTACAAGGTAGATATATTCTAAGTGTTTTACGTTCAAAGTACATTTAATTCTCACAACTATGCTATGAGGAATATATCATGATTATTTTCATTTAACAGATAAGAAAATTGAAGCATGAAAAGTTTGCTTGCTCAACACTACCTGCAAGTAATAGGTAGACCCAAGATGAATGGAAACAATCTAGGCTGTTTCCAAAGTCCTTACTCTTAACTATGACACAATTCCATTTTTCTAGTTAGATAGAGTGACATGCTTTTTAAAAATATGCTGCCATTTAATTCCTAGAGTGAAGGCTATTCTAGATCTACACTAATAATGCATTAAAATGTACCTAGAGGGCTTCCCTGGTGGTGCAGGGGTTAAGAATCTGCCTGCCAATGCAGGGGACACGGGTTCAACTCCTGGTCTGGGGAGATCCCACATGCCGCGGAGCAACTAAGCCTGTGCTCCACAACTACTGAGCTGCGCTCCAGAGCCCACGAACCACAACTACTGAGCATGTGTGGTACAACTACTGAAGCCCACATGCCTAGAGCCTGTGCTCTGCAACAAGAGAAGCCACTGCAATGAGAAACCTGCACACCACAACAAAGAGTAGCCCTCACTTGCCGCAACTAGAGAAAGCCCGCACACAGCAACAAAGACCCAATGCAGCCAAAAATAAATAAAATAAATAAATTAAAAAAAATGTACCTAGAAAGGAGCAAATTGAATATAAGTAACTTAGCTGTCTACCAGATGTACCATATTCTTTAAAGGGAAAAAAAGAAAATCTAGCACTCAACAATGTAAAATTCACAATGTCCAGCATGCAACAACAACAACAACAACAGCAACAACAACAAATACTATGCATGCAAAGAAGTAGAAAAATGTGACCTACAGCCGGGAAAAAAATTGGCCAGCAGAGAGCTAAAGTGTCAGAGATACTAGAATTATCGAACAAGGAGGTTAAAACAGCTCAAGGATTAAAAAGGAATGCACAAGCATAATGAGGAGAACAACGGAAGATACAAATGAGAAGCAGATGAAAATTTAAAGATAAAAATGCAATATCTTAAATAAAACATCTCTGCAGATTATCAGCTGCAGGAGAAAAATCATCAAACTTGAAGCATAGCATTAGAACTTTAGAAAATGAAACCCAAGGACTTCTGGTTTCCAGTTTCTCACATAAGGAGCTTAGAAGTTGCCATTCCATCCTAACAAGTAAAAATCTGAACAAACTGAAAAATCAACAGCTCTTCTTAGATCCTTCAGAGAAGTGAGGTCAAAGGACAAACTGCTGACCCCCAAATTGGAGAGACAGGCAGGCAGATACAGAGAATTAATTTACCAGAGCAGGAACAAATGCCCAAGCAGAAATATAACCAGGCTCAGATAAAGGAGGAAGACTGACTTTATCAGGTTCTACTTTACATTGTTTGAAAATTTTTTAGTACATATTATTAAAATAGGGACGTAGTATGATTTTTAAAGTCACGTGAAATAGCCAGCATCCTCTCCTGCAGCACTGAGTAAAATCTCTTTCTCCCATGTGAGGATTGACTGAAAAATTTCAAGAAATGTTCTGTTTAAGCTGCAAACCTCTAGTTTTCTCATCTATACCACCCATTAGTGCCCTCTGGATGCATAACATGTCAACATTTCATTAAAAGAATGCACTGAATGCAGTGTTTTGGTGAGGACTATTCTATTGTGCCAAGGACAGGACATATCCTCCTCCTTGGTTGTGGAGACCACAGATCAATTCAGCAGCCCAATGGAGAGCAATTTGTGAATTTTTTATGACTTGGCAATTCCATTTCTACTGAATTGATTTCTTTGCAACTACTCTGCACATGAGTCACAGGAAGCCTGTTTTCAACTTATAAAACTCAATATGAATTGCTTTTATCTTCCATTTCTGTTTCAAAATAGAAAAAAAAAAAAAGAATACTTTTAGCTGTTTCTTCTCATCAGTTAGCTTTACATCATTTCCCCCAAGCAACACTCCTGCCTGGGGGCAAAAATAAATTAAACGAAAATAAATTAAATTAAAATATTGGATGGCTGATTTAACAGAGATAATTTTTAAAAACTAAAACAAAACAAGACAACAACAACAACAAAAATCCAAACCAGTTGCCTCTACCAAGTAGAATCTCAAGATAGCTTATAATTCAGGGCACTACAGTGCTCTGATCCATGAAGTTATATAGGCATCCTCTCACCTCCAGTAGTGACTTCAATCATCTCTTCCTTGGCATCCCAATGTCTCTCATCTCCTTGAATTTTTACTAGGCTCCTTTCCTCTCTTCCCATCTCTAACAACTTTCTACAACCAATTTCTGTTCCCAGGCTAGCATGCTTCAGATCAATGCTAGAAAGTGAAGAGAAAGTGTCGACTGAATTGTCAAAATTCCTCTTTTCCTTCTAAAAATATTTCATTTATAGCATTCATAAGCTGTGCTTATTTTCTACCTCCCCTGTAACCTTTTAGTCTTTAATCCTGTTCTTCACTCTGTTGGCTGTCACTGAACTTGTATAACTTGTACCTGTTTCCAATATTCCAGGAATCTTCAGATTTTGTTCCTCCTTAGCTCTTCCCTTTCCTACTTCTAATCTGCCAATCTATTGAATATTGTTATGAATTAATGATATAATCATACTTTCTACCCTTCTCCCCACAGCTTAACACACATATACATACACTACAATACTCAGTATATATTCATATACATGATATTTCACAGTTTATTTGCTTTTACTGTGTGTGCTCAACTTGATTTTCTCCTCTCTTTCAGAACAACAGTGCTGTGAGGTATTTTAAAATAATGCTACATGGGACACACAAGCCATAGAACACCATGTGTGATCTTTTCTATACATCTTAATTTTTCAGCATAAGATATTTTTCTTTTTTTTTCCTCTTTTTTTTTTTTTTTTTTTGCTTTATAACAATTTAATCAGTTATACATATACATATGTTCCCATATCCCCTCCCTTTTGCGTCCCCCTCCCACCCTGCCTATCACACCCCTCCAGGCGGTCACAAAGCACCGAGCTGATCTCCCTGTGCTATGCGGCTGCTTCCCACTAGCTATCTACCTTACGTTTGGTAGTGTATATATGTCCATGCCGCTCTTTCACTTTGTCACAGCTTACCCTTCCCCCTCCCCATGTCCTCAAGTATATTCTCTAGTAGGTCTGTGTCTTTATTCCTGTTTTACCCCTAGGTTCTTCATGACATTTTTTTCCCTTAAATTCCATATATATGTGTCAGCATACAGTATTTGTCTTTCTCTTTCTGACTTACTTCACTCTGTATGACAGACTCTAGGTCCATCCACCTCATTACAAATAGCTCAATTTCGTTTCTTTTTATGGCTGAGTAATATTCCATTGTATATATGTGCCACCTCTTCTTTACCCATTCATCCGATGATGGACACTTAGGTTGTTTCCATCTCTGGGCTATTGTAAATAGGGCTGCTATGAACATTTTGGTACATGTCTCTTTTTGAATTATGGTTTTCTCAGGGTATATGCCCAGTAGTGGGATTGCTGGGTCATATGGTAGTTCTATTTGTAGTTTCTTAAGGAACCTCCATACCGTTCTCCATAGTGGCTGTACCAATTCACATTCCCACCAGCAGTGCAAGAGGGTTCCCTTTTTTCCACACCCTCTCCAGCATTTATTGTTTCTAGATTTTTTGATGATGGCCATTCTGACTGGTGTGAGATGATATCTCATTGTAGTTTTGATTTGCATTTCTCTAATGAGTAAAGATGTTGAGCATCCTTTCATGTGTTTGTGGGCAGTCTGTATATCTTCTGTGGAGAAATGTCTATTTAGGTCTTCTGCCCATTTTTGGATTGGGCTGTTTGTTTTTTTGTTATTGAGCTGCATGAGCTGCTTATAAATTTTGGAGATTAATCCTTTGTCAGTTGCTTCATTTGCAAATATTTTCTCCCATTCTGAGGGTTGTCTTTTGGTCTTGTTTATGGTTTCCTTTGCTGTGCAAAAGCTTTTAAGTTTCATTAGGTCCCATGTGTTTATTTTTGTCTTTATTTCCATTTCTCTAGGAGGTGGGTCAAAAAGGATCTTGCTGTGATTTATGTCATAGAGTGTTCTGCCTATGTTTTCCTCTAAGAGTTTGATAGTGTCTGGCCTTACATTTAGGTCTTTAATCCATTTTGAGCTTATTTTTGTGTATGGTGTTAGGGAGTGATCTAATCTCATACTTTTACATGTCCCTATCCAGTTTTCCCAGCACCACTTATTGAAGAGACTGTCCTTTCTCCACTGTACATTCCTGCCTCCTTTATCAAAGATAAGGTGACCATATGTCCGTGGGTTTATCTCTGGGCTTTCTATCCTGTTCCATTGATCTATCTTTCTGTTTTTGTGCCAGTACCATACTGTCTTGATTACTGTAGCTTTGTAGTATAGTCTGAAGTCAGGGAGCCTGATTCCTCCAGCTCCATTTTTCGTTCTCAAGATTGCTTTGGCTATTCGGGGTCTTTTGTGTTTCCATACAAATTGTGAAATTTTTTGCTCTAGTTCTGTGAAAAACGCCAGTGGTAGTTTGATAGGGATTGCATTGAATCTGTAGATTGCTTTGGGTAGTAGAGTCATTTTCACAATGTTGATTCTTCCAATCCAAGAACATGGTACATCTCTCCATCTATTTGTATCCTCTTTAATTTCTTTCATCAGTGTCGTATAATTTTCTGCATACAGGTCTTTTGTCTCCTTAGGTAGGTTTATTCCTAGATATTTTATTCTTTTTGTTGCAATGGTAAATGGGAGTGTTTCCTTGATTTCACTTTCAGATTTTTCATCATTAGTATATAGGAATGCCACAGATTTCTGTGCATTAATTTTGTATCCTGCAACTTTACCAAATTCATTGATTAGCTCTAGTAGTTTTCTGGTAGCATCTTTAGGATTCTCTATGTATAATATCATGTCATCTGCAAACAGTGACAGCTTTACTTCTTCTTTTCCGATTTGGATTCCTTTTATTTCCATTTCTTCTCTGATTGCTGTGGCTAAAACTTCCAAAACTATGTTGAATAATAGTGGTGAGAGTGGGCAACCTTGTCTTGTTCCTGACCCTAGTGGAAATGGTTTCAGTTTTTCACCATTGAGGACGATGCTGGCTGTGGGTTTGTCATATATGGCCTTTATTATGTTGAGGAAAGTTCCCTCTATGCCTACTTTCTGCAGGGTTTTTATCATAAATGGGTGTTGAATTTTGTCAAAAGCTTTCTCTGCATCTATTGAGATGATCATATGGTTTTTCTCCTTCAATTTGTTAATATGGTGTATCACGTTGATTGATTTGCGTATATTGAAGAATCCTTGCATTCCTGGAATAAACCCCACTTGATCATGGTGTATGATCCTTTTAATGTGCTGTTGGATTCTGTTTGCTAGTATTTTGTTGAGGATTTTTGCATCTATGTTCATCAGTGATATTGGCCTGTAGTTTTCTTTCTTTGTGACATCCTTGTCTGGTTTTGGTATCAAGGTGATGGTGGCCTCGTAGAATGAGTTTGGGAGTGTTCCTCCCTCTGCTATATTTTGGAAGAGTTTGAGAAGGATAGGTGTTAGCTCTTCTCTAAATGCTTGATAGAATTCGCCTGTGAAGCCATCTGGTCCTGGGCTTTTGTTTGTTGGAAGATTTTTTATCACAGTTTCAATTTCAGTGCTTGTGATTGGTCTGTTCATATTTTCTATTTCTTCCTGATTCAGTCTTGGCAGGTTGTGCATTTCTAAGAATTTGTCCATTTCTTCCAGGTTGTCCATTTTATTGGCATAGAGTTGCTTATAGTAATCTCTCATGATCTTTTGTATTTCTGCAGTGTCCGTTGTTACTTCTCCTTTTTCATTTCTAATTCTATTGATTTGAGTCTTCTCCTTTTTTTTCTTGATGAGTCTGGCTAATGGTTTATCAATTTTGTTTATCTTCTCAAAGAACCAGCTTTTAGTTTTATTGATCTTTGCTATCGTTTCCTTCATTTCCTTTTCATTTATTTCTGATCGGATTTTTATGATTTCTTTCCTTCTGCTAACCTTGGGATGTTTTTGTTCTTCTTTCTCTAATTGCTTTAGGTGCAAGGTTAGGTTGTTTATTCGAGATGTTTCCTGTTTCTTAAGGTGGGATTGTATTGCTATAAACTTCCCTCTTAGAACTGCTTTTGCTGCATCCCATAGGTTTTGGGTCGTCGTGTCCCCATTGTCATTTGTTTCTAGGTATTTTTTAATTTCCTCTTTGATTTCTTCAGTGATCACTTCATTATTAAGTAGTGTATTGTTTAGCCTCCATGTGCTTGTATTTTTTACAGCTGTTTTCCTGTAATTGATATCTAGTCTCATAGCATTGTGGTCGGAAAAGATACTTGATAGAATTTCAATTTTCTTAAATTTACCAAGGCTTGATTTGTGACCCAAGATATGATCTATCCTGGAGAATGTTCCATGAGCACTTGAGAAAAATGTGTATTCTGTTGTTTTTGGATGGAATGTCCTATAAATATCAATTAAGTCCATCTTGTTTAATGTATCATTTAAAGCTTGTGTTTCCTTATTTATTTTCATTTTGGATGATCTGTCCATTGGTGAAAGTGGGGTGTTAAAGTCCCCTACTATGATTGTGTTACTGTCGATTTCTCCTTTTATGGCTGTTAGTATTTGCCTTATGTATTGAGGTGCTCCTATGTTTGGTGCATAAATATTTACAATTGTTATATCTTCTTCTTGGATCGACCCCTTGATCATTATGTAGTGTCCTTCTTTGTCTCTTCTAGTAGTCTTTATTTTAAAGTCTATTTTGTCTGATATGAGAATTGCTACTCCAGCTTTCTTTTGGTTTCCATTTGCATGGAATATCTTTTTCCATCCCCTTACTTTCAGTCTGTATGTGTCTCTAGGTCTGAAGTGGGTCTCTTGTAGACAGCATATATATGGGTCTTGTTTTTGTATCCATTCAGCCAATCTGTGTCTTTTGGTGGGAGCATTTAGTCCATTTACATTTAAGGTAATTATCGATATGTGTGTTCCTATTCCCATTTCCTTAACTGGTTTGGGTTCGTTATTGTAGGTCTTTTCCTTCTGTTGTGTTTCTTGCCTAGAGAAGTTCCTTTAGCATTTGTTGTAAAGCTGGTTTGGTGGTGCTGAACTCTCTCAGCTTTTGCTTGTCTGTAAACGTTTTAATTTCTCCATCAAATCTGAATGAGATCCTTGCTGGGTAGAGTAGTCTTGGTTGCAGGTTTTTCTCCTTCATCCCTTTAATTATGTCCTGCCACTCCCTTCTGGCTTGTAGAGTTTCTGCTGAGAGATCAGCTGTTAACCTGATGGGGATTCCCTTGTGTGTTATTTGTTGTTTTTGCCTTGCTGCTTTTAATATGATTTCTTTATGTTTAATTGTTGACAGTTTGATTAATATGTGTCTTGGCGTATTTCTCCTTGGATTTATTCTGTATGGGACTCTCTGTGCCTCCTGGACTTGATTAACTATTTCTTTTCCCATATTAGGGAAGTTTTCAACTATAATCTCTTCAAATATTTTCTCAGTCCCTTTCTTTTTCTCTTCTTCTTCTGGAACCCCTATAATTCGAATGTTGGTGCATTTAATGTTGTCCCAGAGGTCTCTGAGGCTGTCCTCTGTTCTTTTCATTCTTTTTTCCTTCTTTTGCTCTGCAGTAGTTATTTCCACTATTTTATCTTCCACCTCACTTATCCGTTCTTCTGCCTCAGTTATTCTGCTATTGATCCCATCTAGAGTATTTTTTATTTCATTTATTGTGTTTTTCATCGATGCTTGATTCATCTTTAGTTCTTCTAGGTCCTTGTTAACTGTTTCTTGCATTTTGTCTATTCTATTTCCAAGATTTTGGATCTGGGAAATAGAATCTTGGATCATCTTTACCATCATTATTCTGAATTCTTTTTCAGGTAGACTGCCTATTACCTCTTCATTTGTTAGGTCTGGTGGGTTTTTATCTTGCTCCTTCCCCTGCTGTGTGATTTTCTGTCTTCTCATTTTGCTTATGTTACTGTGTTTGGGGTCTCCTTTTTGCAGGCTGCAGGTTCGTAGTTCCCGTTGTTTTTGGTGTCTGTCCCCAGTGGCTAAGGTTGGTTTAGTGGGTTGTGTAGCCTTCCTGGTGGAGGGGACTAGTGCCTGTGTTCTGGTGGATGAGGCTGGATCTTGTCTTTCTGGTGGGCAGGTCCACGTCTGGTGGTGTGTTTTGGGGTGTCTGCGGACTTTTTATGATTTTAGGCCACCTCTCTGCTAATGGGTGGCGTTGTGTTCCTGTCTTGCTAGTTTTTTGGCATAGGGTGTCCAGCACTGTAGCTTGCTGGTCGTTGAGTGAAGCTGGGTGCTGGTGTTGAGATGGAGATCTCTGGAAGATTTTTGCCGTTTGATATTATGTGGAGCTGGGAGGTCTCTTGTGGAGCAGTGTCCTGAGGTTGGCTCTCCCACCTCAGAGGCACAGCACTGACTCCTGGCTCCTCAATTTGGGATGATTTGTTGTCTATTCATGTATTCCACAGATGCAGGGTACATCAAGTTGATTATGGAGCTTTAATCCGCTGCTTCTGAGGCTGCTGGGAGAGATTTCCCTTTCTCTTCTTTGTTCTCACAGCTCCTGGGTCTCAGCTTTGGATTTGGCCCCGCCTCTGCGTGTAGGTCGCCGGAGGGCGTCTGTTCTTCGCTCAGACAGGACAGGGTTAAAGGAGCAGCCTCTTCGGGGACTCTGGCTCACTCAGGCCGGGCGGGAGGGAGGGGCACGGAGTGCGGGGCGAGCCTGCAGCGGCAGAGGTCGGCGTGACGTTGCACCAGCCCGAGGCGCGCCGTGCGTTCTCCCAGGGAAGCCGCCCCTGGATCCCGGGACCCCGGCAGTGGCGGGCTGCACAGGCTCCCAGCAGGGCGGCGTGGACAGTGACCTGCGCTCGCACACAGGCCTCTTGGCGGCGGCAGCAGCAGCCCCAGCGTCCCACGCCCGCCACTGGGCTCCGCGCTTTCAGTCGCGACTCGCGCCCGTCTGTGGAGCCCCCTTAAGCAGCGCTCTTAATCCCCTCTCCTCGCGCACCAGGAAACCAAGAGGGAAGAAAAAGTCTCTTGCCTCTTCGGCAGCTCCAGAGTTTTCCCGGACTCCCTCCCGGCTAGTTGTGGCACACTAGCCCCCTTCAGGCTAAGTTCTCGCCGCCAGCCCCAGTCCTCTCCCTGCGCTCTGACCGAAGCCCGAGCCTCAGCTTCCAGCGCCGCCCGCCTCGGCGGGCGAGCAGACAAGCCTCTCGGGCTGGTGAGTGCTGCTCGGCACTGATCTTCTGTGCAGGAATCTCTCCGCTTTGCCCTACCCAGGTATGTGGGGAGTTTCTTGCCTTTTGGGAGGTCTGGGGTCTTCTGCCAGCGTTCAGTAGGTGTTCTGTAGGAGTTGTTCCACGTGTAGCTGTATTTCTGGTGTATCCGTGGGGAGGAAGGTAATCTCCGCGTCTTACTCTTCCGCCATCTTACCCGGAAGTCTCGATACTTTTCATGTTTGGTACTTCTTACCCAATATTTATTCTTTCATTTATTAACAAATATTTTAAAAATTATTTATTTATTATTATTATTTTTAACATCTTTATTGGAGTATAATTACTTTATAGTGTTGTGTTAGTTTCTGCTGTGTAACAAAGTGAATCAGCTATATGCATACATATATCCCCATATACCTTCCCTTTTGTGTCTCCCTCCCACCCTCCCTAAACCACCCCTCTAGATGGTCACAAAGCACCAAGCTGATCTCCCTGTGCTATGCGGCTGCTTCCCACTAGCTATCTATTTTACATTTGGTCGTGTATATATGTCACCGCTACTCTCTTACTTCGTCCCAGCTTACCCTTCTCCCTCCCCGTGTCCTCAAGCCCATTCTCTCTGTCTGTGTCTTTATTCCTGTCCTGCCCCTAGGTTCTTCAGAACCTTTTTTTTTAGATTCCATATATATGTGTTAGCATATGGTATTTGTTTTTCTCTTTCTGACTTACTTCACTCTGTATGACAGACTCTAGGTCCATCCACCTCACTACAAATAACTCAATTTCATTTCTTTTTATGGCTGAGTAATATTCCATTGCATATATGTGCCACATCTTCTTTATCCATTCATCTGTCGATGGACACTTAGGTTGCTTCCATGTCCTGGCTATTGTAAATAGTGCCGCAATGAAGATTGTGGTACATGACTCTTTTTGAATTATGGTTTTCTCAGGGTATATGCCCAGTAGTGGAATTGCTGGGTCAGATGGTAGTTCTATATTTAGTTTTTTAAGGAACCTCCATACTATTCTCCATAGTGGCTGTACCAATTTACATTCCCACCAGCAGTGCAAGAGTCCCACCCTTTTCTCCACACCCTCTCCAGCTAACAAATACTTATTAAGTGCCTTCTAGGTCCAAGGAATTGCAATAATTATTAAAGGGAGACTAACATGTCTAAGATATAATTATTTTTCTGTAGAACATAAAACCAGGCATCATTAGATATGAGCACAAATAATTTCAATTTAAAGAATGCCAAATTCACTTATCTCTTCCAAATAACCCATATTACCTATGTGGTGGAAAATGATTTCAAAGCATCACTGAATACTAGGCTATGGTTAAATAGCATGAATTTGACACAGACACAGTTAATGGAGTTTCCTACTTTCTCTAATCATGCTTCTCAGCCTGGAATTGAGTGTGGACAAAAATTATTGTGGGAATAACAAAGGATATTGTATTGACATGACAAGTACAGTAGAGAGACAAGAGATGAAGAGACTGGTGACCTAGGCAACTAGGTAGGTATAGTTAGGATACATGAGTCAGAAAAGGATTGGCACATTGGAAGAACAAGGGTTTGTTTCTCTGAAAGAAATATACAAATAGCCAATACACACATAAAAAAAATACTAAACATCATTACTCATTAGGAAAATACAAATCAAAACCACAATGAGGGGCTTCCCAGGTGGCGCAGTGGTTGGGAGTCCGCCTGCCGATGCAGGGGACGTGGGTTCGTGCCCCGGTCTGGGAGGATCCCACATGCCGCGGAGCAGCTGGGCCTGCGCATCCGGAGCCTGTGCTCCACAACGGGAGAAGCCACAGCAGTGAGAGGCCCGCGTACCGCAATAAAAAACAAAAAACAAAAAACAAAAAACCACAATGAGATACCACTTCATACCTACTGGCATGGTGATAATTAAAAAAAAAAGTAAACAAGCAAATGGAAAAACAAAATGCAAAATAAAAAGTGTTGGTGTGTTGGTGAGGATGTGAAGAAACTGGAACTCTCATGCATTTTTCATAGGAATTAAAAATGGTGCAGTCTCTGTGGCTATTCCTAATAGCCAAAAGATAGAAAACCCAACTGTCCATCAACAGAAGAATGGATACAAAATGTGGTATATACATATAATGGAACATTGTTTAGCCTTAAAAAAGAATGGAATTTTGATATATGCTACAACATGGATAGACCTTGACAACATTATGCTTAGTGAACTAGCAAGACACAGAAGGACAAATATTGTATGATTCCATTTATATGAGGTACTTATGACAGGAAAATTTAGAGTCAGAAGTAGAGAAGAGGTTACCAGGGACTGAGAGGAGGAGTTAATGGGTACAGAGTTTTGAGGATGATGGAAATGTTTCAGATATAGATGATGGTGATGGTTACACAATATTGTGTATGTTTTTAATGCCACTGAATTGTGTACTTATGAATGATTAAAATGTAAATATTATGTTCTACATATTTAAGCACAATTTTAAAAAGCTCTAAAGTAAAATACAAACAAAAAAGAACAGAAAGAGGTAAGGAACAAGAGTCCTAAAGAGAAAGTAGATTTCATAGGTTTAAGTGACGGGGAAATGTTAAGAATGAGTTCAATATTCTTTTACACAGAAATGATTTAGTATATGGTAAGGACACAGGTCACACTGAGAAATGAGTGGAAAGAAAATAATTGTAGAACACATTTTTGGGTGAAATTTTCACTATTGGGTGTGAAAATAAATATTATAGTGGGCCTTATAGCTTGACTGATGATGGCTCACAGCTAATCCCTTCTCCAGGCGTTGCCCTTGGTGGAGACCCCCAGGGGCAGTCCACATGTAATTACTGCTCCATGCAAGGGGTGCAAAGTCCTGCTTCCCAGTTCTTAATTCGGGACAGCTGAAGGGCCACCACCTCCAAAACTCCAGGTAGAATTGCCTGAAGCCTCTGTCACAACTGTCTTGCAGTTCCATTTCTCCTTTTGTCCAAACCTGCTTCCCTTACCCTTAGAGGTGTTTTTCTCCCATGTACTTCCCAGAAAACCACTTGCAGGCAAATCTATGCCTTAGAATCTTTTATTGTGAGAATACAATTTAAAATAAATATTGGGTTGCGATCCTAACCAGGTAAGACGTATGCATTCCTCTTGTGATGCAATTATTTGACAAAATGCAGTTTTACTATAATTTGATTTTGACAGCAAAAGACTAGATTAGATTTTTATTTTTTAACCCAATCATCACCATTAATTTACTCACTTATTCATTTATTCAGCTAATACTTGTTGACTGTTTACTATGGGTCAGACTCTTCCAGGAAAGCAATCAAATAAATGACTTAGAAAGTCCAGCATTGTCTATTAAATACTCTCCCACAAACTGTAAATAATCATTTTACTCCAAGTTTAATGCTACCTAAAGTTGTTATAGTTTTTATTTCTCCTAATTCCATAGGGGACAGAATTTTCTATTAAAATGATCTGCTGTTAGAAAGCTAATAGGAGTAGGAGATATAATCTAGACAGGCCAAGGGAGATAAAAAAAAACATAAGCACAGAGAACAGCAATTATTACAGTATTTGGCATATTTGTTGATTGTTACCACTAAAGCTAAGCTTGGACACTATATAATTTTATTCTGATATCAGGAAAAGGAATTGATAGGAAAACATAAGCAATCCTCCTGTACCTTTCAATCAGTTTCCTTTATGGCCAATTTGTTTCATCTATACCCATATCTGCTTCTCCTCTTCTCATAATATTTTGATGCAAATCTCATCCATTAAGTTACATCTGTTAAGTGTTTCAATATATGTCTAGAAAAGGTAAGGATTCTAAAAAAAAATACACACTTAAAAACATTTAGGGTGTATATAATACAATGGACTATTACTCAGACATAAAAAAGAATGAAATAATGCCATTTGCATCAACATAGATGGACCTAGAGATTATCACACTAAGTGAAGTAAGCCAGACAAAGACAAATATCATATGATGTTGCTTACATGTGGAATCTAAAAAACCAAAAAAAGATACAAATGAACTTACAATATATACAAAACAGAAATAGACCCACAGACAAAGAAAACAAATTTATGGTTACCAAAGAGGAAAGGTGGGGGAGGGATAAATTAGGAGTTTAGAATTAACAGATACACACTAGTATATATAAAATAGGTAACCAATATAATAGATAACCAACAAGGAACTACTGTATAGCACGTATAGCACAGGGGACTATACTCAATATTTTGTAACATTTTGTAATAACCTATAAGGGAAAAGAATCTGAAAAAGAATATATAGAACATATATATAGAGAGAATATATATAGAATATATACAGAATATATATACATAGAATATATATATATATAACTGAATCACTTTGCTATACACCTGAAACTAACACAACATTGTAAATCAAGTATACTTCAATAAAAAAAGAATAAAATGATGTTTAAAAAGGTTTAGGAGATTGTAGTAAGTGTTTGGAAAATTCTGTTGGTGTTTTCTAGAAATCAGAGGCAGGAAAAAGTAGAATTCACTCTCTGAATGGAAAACTGAAATCAATGCAAGTCTAACATTAAGAATGAAGTTACCTGTCTGTAGAAGTAAGACACATTGAGAGATATTTGATAAGGAATTGCCCAGAAGGTTTAGAAAATTTTCATATCCAATCAACGTGTTCTTAGTGAATGAGTGTTATAGATGCTCCAAGAGGTGGCAGGCTCCATGTGGTGCAGGTGCTTCTGTCAGCCCCTGGGAGGACTTTGGCTATTGCTTGTAGTAAGATAGGAAGATCTGAAAAGTTTTAAGCAGAATGGGGACACAATATCACTTTCATTTTAAAAGGATTACTCTGGCTGCTGTTGTGTTGCAAATGGTCTGTAGAGGTTCTGGAGCAGGAACAGAGAGATCAATTAGGATGAAGTTTTGCAGACTTTACTACGCATATAAGTCACAGGGAATCATGTTAAAATGGAGATTCTGGGCTTCCCTGGTGGCGCAGTGGTTGAGAATCTGCCCGCCAATGCAGGGGACACGGGTTCGAGCCCTGGTCTGGGAAGATCCCACATGCCGCGTAGCAACTGGGCCTGAGAGCCACAACTACTGAGCCTGCGCTTCTGGAGCCTGTGCTCCGCAACAAGAGAGGCCGCGACAGTGAGAGGCCCGCGCACCGCGATGAAGAGTGGCCCCTGCTCGCCGCAACTACAGAAAGCCCTCGCGCAGAAACGAAGACCCAACACAGCCAAAGATAAATAAATAAATAAAAGAGTAGTTTGAACAGTTTAAAAAAAAAAATGTAGATTCTGTTTCAGTAGATCAAGGACAGACTGAGATTCTGCATTTCTAACAAGCTCCCAGGTAGTGTCCATGCCCGTGGTGTGCAAACCAAACCTTGTTTAGCAAGGAGTTAAGAGGTTATTGCAGACATCCAGGTGATAGATAATGTGGCTCAAAGTGGTAGAGGTGGAAAGGAATGGTACTGAGGGAAATATTGGGATGCTGGATTTATTTCAAAAATGTAACTGAGAAGATTCCCTGATGGCTTGGATATAAGGTATGGAAGAAAACAAGTCAAAGCTCCTTCCAAAGTTTTTGCCTTGAGACAACTAGAGGAATGGGGAAGCCTGTAGGAGGAGCAAGTTTTGTCAGGAAATCAGAAATATGATTTCTGACATCTTAATCTTGAGATATTTATTAAGCAGGCAAACGATGAAGATGAGTTGGTGATTGGATACATGAGTCTGAACTTCAGGGGAGTGGTTGAGATTGCAGCTGAAATTTATGAGTCTATATATAGTATTTAATGCCATGAGAATGGAGGTCAGTTAGAGAATCAGTGCAGATAGAAATAAAAAGAGATTCTAGGACTGAGTCTTGGGACCATCCAACATTTAGGGATTAGAAAGATGAAGATAAACTAACAAAGGAAACTGAGAAGATGAGGAAAACCAAGATAGTTTGTGTCCTGGAAAACAGTGAAGAAAGTGAAATCAACAAGACAACAATGAAATACCACATCATCAGGTTCAGATCTAGGATGCCTCCATAAATTTAAATTTAATTTGGAGCATTTTAAATTGAAATTTTGAGCCATGAAGCTGTTTCAGAGAGAGTTTAGAAATGAGGGACAGAGATGACATAGTGTCTAAGTGGCTATATATTTTGTACTGAATTAGTCAAATCACTGAAACAACTAGACTTTAGTAATTAATTGGTTTGAGTTCTTTTCTTCTTCATAAAGAGACTGTTTACATTAATGTTATTTTGGCATCATGCATAACTTAAAAATAAAACATACGTGCCTCATCAGGAAATATCTAGCCTTTTATTATTGGGTATCATATGGTGAGTTAGTATTGGTGACCTCAGATATCTTTTGTGTGATCTTCATCTCATCACCTGCCTCAGTTTCCTCACTAATAGTAGGAGAAATTAATTCCTATCCTACCTAGGTCACAAAGTTGTTGTGACAATGAAATGAAATAACAGGCCTCTATGGAGACATCAATATTATAGAAAGAGAAATATTTCTGAAAATAACATTATTAAAAGGATCTCCTTGAGTCAGCTTCTCAGTCTATATGATTCATAAGTGTATCTTATGAAATTAGCATTCTTTCCACCATTATATGAAAGGCTCAGAGGTCACTATCTTTTTTTTTTTTTTTTTTTTTTTTTTTCGGTACGCGGGCTTCTCACTGCTGTGGCCTCTCCCGTTGCAGAGCACAGGCTCCGGCTGCGCAGGCTCAGCGGCCATGGCGCACGGACCCAGCCGCTCCGCGGCATGTGGGATCTTCCCAGACCGGGGAACGAACCCGTGTCCCCTGCATCGGCAGGCGGACCCTCAACCACTGCGCCACCAGGGAAGCCCCGAGGTCACTATCTTGAAGGTATTTTACCTTTAAAGCATTTTGACCCTTATAAATGATAATTTCACATGGTTCCAGCTAATTCTTCAGAGTTGATAGTAAAAAAGAGAAGATAGTTGATATTCTAAAGTCAGTGGGTTTTTTTCTATCATATTCCCGATATAGCAAAAACAGATATTTCTATCGAGTCCTAAATGGAAAGCTTCCATGTTTACCTTCTGTATCCGTAAACATCTCCCTCCACTTCTGCCCCAGAGTCTATAAAATTCCAGTTTAGGGCTCAAGATTTACCATAGGAAGATGAGAAATGAAAGAAGTAAAGGTGAGAAAAAGCAGCAGCAGCATAAAGACATTTCTTCTCCCTTTTTATTCCTTCCAAAGAAATTAGCTTTATGTGCTCCAGACTAACAATACTAAGTTGCAAGAAGCAATTGGTTATCATTCAGGAAGGGCTAGGTTATGCTGCAGCAACAAACAAGTCCAAAATCTTAGTAACTCAACAACAAAAAATTTTTTTATAATTATTCTACATATTCAAGTTGTTCTTCTGGGCTGGGGGGTGGGCTTTACTTATGGTAGTCACTCTGGGACTCAGGTTGATGAAAACATCATCTTGATAAGACTTTCCATGATCATCAAGGCAATAGGAAAGGGACATTGAGAATCACACACGAGCAATTACATTTTTTTCATGGAAATGACAGAGGCTACTTCTGCACACATTTCTTTGACCAAACGAGTCATTCATCTGTTCCCAACTTACCATGTGCCCAGAAGGAGGAGCATTAGAATATTTGTGGGCATCCCTAGTGACTACCACTCCCTTATTTGATGAAGGAGTGGGGTGATAATAATAGCTCTTATCTCATAGATTATTGTGAGGATTTATATCACACTTAAGCATAGAGTAAGCTCTATTATATGAATTACATTTTTAAAAAAACTTATACAATAAATATTTTTACAAAACTAACAATTTGTATGAGGACCATGATTGGCTAATATATTCTCTGGGAGACTTATGTGGAATTCTTATGTTTTATTTATGTCATTCTATTTCCAGCTCATTTCCATGTTTACAAAATCATTGATATATCTAGACAATTTTCATGTTTAAATAATTATTGACTTCCTTTCATTGATGAAAATATAGGCTGGAGGAGAAATATCAATTTTATCACTCCAAAAACAGACAGACAAGAATTCAGAATATATTCTTATCAAATATTGTTTCCATGGAATGTTAAAACCTCTCACAAAGAACTGTACATGATCTTTACATAATATAAATAAAGTAACTGATCTTTGTTATGGTCAACCAAGCTTTCAAAAACCATTCCATCAAATGCTTCACAAAGAGTTATGCAGATAACAGAAAAGCCATCTCTGTTGCGTGTTAACATAGACATGCCTCTGAAAAACTTTGGTAGGAGGCAACTAAACTCAGAACTGCTCAGGATTAGATAGCAAGCTGAAATCAGGTCTTGTCTACACAAAGGGAGTGTCTGTGGATGCAAAATACAACAATTATGCAATGAGTTTCATCCATGTAGACAATACCAATTTTTTAAAATTTTATTTATTTTTGGCTGCGTTAGGTCTTCGTTGTTGTGCGTGGGCTTTCTCTAGTTGTGGTGAGCGGGGGCTACTCTTTGTTGCAGGGCATGGGCTTCTCCTTGCAGTGGCTTCTCTTGTTGTGGAGCATGGGTTCTAAGCGCGCGGGCTCACTAGTTGTGGCACGTGGGCTTAGTTGCTCTGCAGCATGTGGGATCTTCCTGGACCAGGGCTCGAACCCATGTCCCCCACATTGGCAGGTGGATTCTTAGCCCCTGCACCACCAGGGAAGTCCGAGGATACCAATCTTGATAAAGTCAAAAAAGGCAGATTTTTCTCAATGCATTTCTTTTGGACTGAATTATCTCAATAATTGTCTTAGCTCTCCACTTCACTTAAGGAGCTATTTCTAAAGCAAAGTTGTGGTTTGGCAGGTAGCCAATGATTTGGACAGTAAAGTAGACAATTCAAGCTAGTGCAGTACTTGGGATAGGGATGGAAATTTGCAGGCCTGGCTGAAATAATGACAGGGGAGAATTGTAAAACCCTTCCCCCCCTGCAATTGATGGGTTCAATGGCTCCGTCTGGACCCTCTTCTGCAATCTCCTTCTACTCAGATCTTTTTCTCCCAGGTTATGCTAACCTGAGGCACACGAGAAATAGAGTGGTCACAAAATATTCAAATCCTAGAAAAGCTTATTGTTTTTTCTAAACCGTATGAAATATGGAAGGGGATTCAGATATATTATAAACATAGTGATTTGTAAAACCAAATTAGAAAATAATAATTTTACTAGATGTAAAACCAAAGATAAATATAACCAGATGTAGAAAACTAATAAGAATCTGAGAGTAATGGAATTTGGCTGCATCAAGAGGGGCAAAGCCATATTCTCAGGAAGTAAACATTATATTAGATATTTTTTCCCAGAACCTAAAGAAGTTTATAGTAATATATTTCATTCCCAGAAATTAATAAAAATAAGTCACACAATTCCCAGAAAATACAGTTTAAAAGTTGCTTTTACAGAAAAGGAAATACTCTATTAGCAATTGTTACCAAAAGAAGAATTTATTGCCTTGAGTGAAAAATAAAACTGGAAGTTCAAAGAACTTTGGAATCCAGATTTTTCTTTTTCAGCTAAAAAAGATTAAGTATTTGTAGCAACATTTGGAAAGCCTATCATATTTTTAAAAATTAAAGTTTTTGCAAAAGAGGTCTTTCTTTTTATTGTGCAAAGTTATTAAATGACGGTAGGATTGGAAAAGAAGATCAAATATAGAACAAACATCTTTTTATAGATACAGACAATATTTTTATTACCATAAATGAATGGATTGGCTGATTTAAATTTTTTCAGAAGAGTGCCTTTCAGAAGTTGTACATACAGCTGCCACTGGTCTGTTAGAAACTCCCCTTTTGAATCAGAGAAAACTTTATTGTCTTCGAGATGGTGGGTTTTTTTTTTTTTTTAGCCTTTTTATTTCTTTCTTGCAATTGAAGATGCAAGTCAACATGTTCCTTTATTATGAGTTAATACACTTAGATTTTTATAAAAAGCAGATGTTCTGAGTTTTAAATTCAAATCATATTGTTAAGAAGCATCCTTTTACTTACTTTTTTCTTCCTCGTCCTCCCCCCACCCTTTATTCTATTTTCAATTCCTTTATTATTCACAGATCTTTCCATAGATTTCTGCCCTTCAGAAGATTATGGTCTTCCAAAGTTAAACCACTTAAATCTGTCCTTCTAATGGAAGTGCTTTTTTTCAGTAGTTAAGAAGGACATTGCTCTTGACATGACTGAGTCTATATTTCCTCCCTCATTCTTTTATGTAGCTTTTATTTTCTCACTGTCCACATTTTCCCCCAAATGCCATTTTACGGTTTGCTTTCGGAATAACATTGCCAGTGTTATAATACCTGTTATTTATATGGTGTTTTACAGCTTTATAAAGCACTTTTATTTCTTTGGTTTATTTATTACATTTTGCTTCTTCCAAATGTATTTGTCAAAACTTTTTTCATGTGGAAAATGAGTCATAAATGAGGCATATATTGTTTTAGACCATCTATTGCCAGAAATAGTTTTCTTTTCACTACTTTCAGAATTATATTAATCCTGGAGTTTATATCGTTTCTGAAATATATCAATCCTGAATTTAAAGCTACAAAGCACTAACTGCCATTATCATAATTCCTCATCCTAAAGTCACTTTAGATAATGGTATGATTTCTTTATTATTATTATTATTTTCTACAGACTAACTATTAGAGATATTACCAGCTTCAGTTTGGAAGAACCATGCCAAGATGTTAGTGTCTTAAAAGATAAGTATTTCTTGGGGAATATTTCTGGCTATGCATATGTCATTGTCACACATTGGATCTATTTTAAAGTGAGTGCTGAAATTATGAACGTAATTTTGATGTTTTTTTAATCCTAGCAGGATTATTATCTTCTTAGTGCTAAGGAGCAATAACTCTTTAGTGAGGAATAGTAAACATTTCTTTTTTTTATTTCTTAAGAAAACAAATGACTATAGTTCAATTTTCATTGTGAAAGCAGGACAAAATGAATTATGGATTGTCCGTAGTGGTGAACACAGCTTGTGATACTTCAGATATCTTTTACTTTACTGAGATTTGGGGATTTCATAGCTGCATTTGTTATGCTGAAATTTCTCTTTAGACACTTGAGGCATTCTGTCTGTTATTAGAGTTATTGGGAGATGGAATTACCCATGATGATATGTTGGCCTTTGGATAGTACTTTTATTATCGTTTTTTTGGAGCATTTTCTTTTATTTTACCCTTGTAACAGTTTTCCGAAGTAGGTGCTATGTAAGAAATTATATTCAACCTTAACAGCTTAAACCATTTATTAGCTCACAATTTCTGAGGGTCTAGCATCTGGAAGCAGCTTACCTGGTTGGTTCTGGCTCTAGGATCTCTCTAGAGGTTACAGTCAAGATATCAGCTAGGGTTGTAGTCACCTCAAGACTTGACTGGCTGAAGGATGTAGTTTCAAGTTCACTCACATGGTTATTGGGAGGCTTCAATTCCTTACTACGTGCTGGCCAGAGACTTCAGTTTCTTGCCATGTGTGCCTCCCCATAGGCAGAATCAATGTTAATGGCAACTGTCTTATTCCAGAAGAAAGAAAGAGAATGAGAGAGAGAGAGAGAGAGAGAGAGAGGAAGATGCAAGAAGAAGAAGAAGGAGGAGAAGAGGAAGAAGAAGTCATGCAAGACAGAAGCCCAGAAGCCACAGTCTTTTATATAACCTAATCTCAGAAGTGATATCCATTACTTCTGCTGTATGCTGTTGTTCACAGACCTCGCCTGGTACAGTATGAGGGGATTACACATGAATATGAACACACATAGGTAAAGATCACTGGGGGGTCATCTGGGAGGCTGGCTACCACAATAGGCAATCAGACATTACAAAGCTAAGTCAACTGAGGCTTTGGGAAACAACTGACTTGCTGTAGATCATATACATGATTTTGTGGCTTTGACTGTGGCAGTAAATTTTCCACATGAGAATCTCATGCTCTCCACAAGTTTTTTTCCCCATAATCATGGTTTCCTACCTTATGGTAAAAATTTACAAGTTAAAAAAATTGTTACTGGATTCTATGAAATATTTTTCAATCCACGACTAGCTAGTTTTTTAAGCACAGAAAATGAGGCCTGCTGCACGTGTACCATTCCCATCATTTGTGCATTGAACTAGGGCACCACTCAAGTAGAGCACGTAATACCTCCTGTATGATTTTTAAATATATTTCTTTTTTTAAATTTATTTATTTATTTTTGCTGTGTTGGGTCTTCGTTTCTGTGCGAGGGCTTTCTCTAGTTGTGGCAAGTGGGGGCCACTCTTCATGGCGGTGCGCGGGCTTCTCACTATCGCAGCCTCTCTTGTTGCGGAGCACAGGCTCCAGACGCGCAGGCTCAGTAGTTGTAGCTCACGGGCCCCGTTGCTCCGTAGCATGTGGGATCCTCCCAGACCAGGGCACGAACCCATGTCCCCTGTATCGGCAGGCGGACTCTCAACCACTGCGCCACCAGGGAAGCCCCTCCTGTATGATTTTTGATCACACTCTCTTCCCTAGTTTCATCAGCCAAACCAGGAACTGTAAGAATGGAGAGCTGTGACTACAAAGGCCCTTTACACCCTGAGTGCAGAGATTTGGAAAAGTTGTATGAGAAAGCAATGTGAATGGTGTCTCAGAACTTAAGCATGGTTAAGGTTTTTAGCTACAAAGCAGTAAGTGACAAAATATGTGGTAATTACCAGGAGAATTTTCTACATTGTTCAGTCACGCTATTGAAAAAAGCTCATATAACTAGAAATTTACAGTCATCAAATTGATGATCTACTATTTTCCATCACAAGACTGTTACGCCCAACACACTGTGTTAGTCATCGTACTTTCTGTTAATTATTGTTTATAACTTCTCAGCATGGCCCCCATGGTCCTCTGGAATTGGATTTTTACCTCTCTCAACAGCTTCCATTCCTCAGTTTCTGTGATTTGTATTTGATGATTCCTGACATTGAAAGTATTTCCCATATCTGTATTTCTTGCCACTTTTGTGCAGGCATTCATTTACCTGATAAATGCAAAAGCACATGACTGTGCCAGGCATAGGGTTAGATGACAGGAGAGAATGTGAAGAAGGCAGGCCACTTCCCTCCTCTTAATCTGTGGGAGATATTCCTGAATAAATGATTATAGATAAACTTATCAAATTATAATTGTAAAAATGGTATAAAAAGGGAGGACCAAGTGCTGCAGTACTGCGCAGGAGGGGGTCTAACCTAATGTGTATGGTGGGGGAAGGAAGTTGACAAAGTTCTCCCTGAGGGAGTTTTTAATAGTCAGAGACTTACATGAGGCTCGACACAGGCAGATGCTTAGGTAGGTTCAAGACTGTTCTTGAATATCCAGTTAATTTAGTGGGAATTTCTGAATTGCCAAGTGTAAAGTTACAGATGTTATACTGCTATCCTCTGAATGTTATTGTAAATGCTTAAGTATTGGCCAACTGTTTTACGCAAAATAGGTGAAAATAAAGCATACATTTAAGCACAGAGTTAATGATAACTTTATACAATTTGTCATTATAATTAAAGTGTTTATTCATACATTTAATAAACTTCTATTAAGTAGTGTCTCATGGTGGCAAGAGAATGAGCCTTAGAATCAGAGATTTGGGGTCAGTCTTCACTTTAACATTACTGGTTTGGGGAATAAGCTGAACCTCATTGAGATTTAGTCTATTCATCTGTAAAATGGGGACAGTGATGTATACTTTGAGAGCTGTTGAGATAACGAGATGAAGTATCTACCAGCAGTTGGGGCATTGCTGGTCTTCAATACATGGTAACTATCATCATCATCATTATTATTGTTAATTATTATTTGCCAGGGTTGAAAATAAATCAGATTTAGCTTGAACCATAAGAATTTTTCTGTAATTCAGTTGCGGAAATGTTATCAAAGTTTAAATATCTTAATACAGAGCTCAAGAATTACGTTTGTAATTATCATTATCCAAGAATACTTGACTACTGTGTGAGCTTTAGAGAATGTTGTAATATATTCTAATTCAATAATTAGAGGTATTGAAGAACCACAGGTTGTGCATAAAAGACCGGGAAATGACTAAATAGCCTTGATTTTGGTAACGTGTATTTATGGTTATGCTAATGTATGTAATTAGGAACTACTTAGTGAAACCAGGGGTGGTGGGAGCTGGTGGGAAGGAGGAGGTGGAATCTTAGAGGACACTGTCAGCCCTGCTGAAGCTCTACGTGGTGTGGGTGACAGAGAGACAGTGAAATGTAAGCAGGAGTGTTATATGCGGGCCTATCTGTTTTCGATGGCTTGCTTGGGGAAAGGAGTGGAAGATGGATTGAGTGAGAAGCGGAGCCAGCTCTGAGCCCCTTAGTAGACCGGGTGAAAATTGCTGAGGAACTGAACTGGTCAGGAGATTTACAAAGCAATAAAATAATCAGACTGAGAAACGGCGATGGCCTGAGCCAGATGAAATTAAAATGAATCTTTAGGAGATTTCATTGGCAGGGTTGTTTTTTTTTTTTTTTTTGCGGTACTCGGGCCTCTCACTGTTGTGGCCTCTCCCGTTGCGGAGCACAGGGTCCGGACGCGCAGGCCCAGCGGCCATGGCTCACGGGCCCAGCCACTCCGCGGCATGTGGGATCTTCCCAGACCGGGACACGAACCCGCGTCCCCTGCACCGGTAGGCGGACTCTCGACCACTGCGCCACCAGGGAAGCCCCTACAGGGTTTTTTTCTGATGAGTTGAATGGAGCAAAGGTAGTCGTGTTTAAGGAAATGTATTACTGGGAGGTAGTGACAATATTGACAGAAAGGCAAGGACAGATTTGGAAAAAAAAAAAAATTGCAAAGGTAAAAATCAACTGGACTTGGTGATTAAGTGGATGGGTGGAAGTGAGTGAAAAGGACTCACAAATGATCCCTGGGAGGGGCCACCTTTTGAGCAACAGAACATAGCTGAGAAATGCATTTAGAGGAGTTTACAATTTCTACTTTAATCCAACCTGTTGACTTTGAAGTGCTTTACGTGTTTTAGCTCATCTAACTTTCAAACAGTCCTATCAGAAAGGTAGCATTAACAGATGGAGAAAGGGTTTACCTGGTGGTTCAGTGGTTAAGAATCCACCTGCCAGTGCAGGGGACATGGGTTCGAGACCTGGTCTGGAAGATCCCACATGCCGCGGAGCAACTAAGCAAGTGTGCCACAACTACTGAGCCTGCACTCTGGAGCCGTGAGCCACAATTACTGAGCCCGCGCGCCTAGAGCCCGTGCTCCGCAACAAAGAGAAGCCACCTCAATGAGAAGCCCATGCACCACAACGAAGAGTAGCCCCTGCTCACCACAACTAGAGAAAACCCGTGCAGCAACGAAGACCCAATGCAGTCAAAAATAAATAAATAAAATAAATAAATTTATTAAAAAAAAAAACAGATGAAGAAAAAGAGACAGTTAGTAAATGGTGCCTTCAGACTTTGAAATCAGAGAAACTGGCTCCAAATTCTAGCTTTTAAGTACCCCCCATAGTGCCTTTCACAGTCAGTACTTAAAAATATTTGCTGACTGAATTAATGCATTTCTTTCTAGCAGAGCATCTTTGATTGACTTCTCTTCCCCCTTGCTAGAAACTAAGCTGAACCAAAACTAGGCTTAAGATAATTAGGCTACCTGGTGACTGCCCTCATGCCACATGTGATGGGCAGAGAGCTGAGGGTGTCCCCAGTCATACTGCAGGGATAAGTTTTATTTCATGGTTGAGGAAGCACTTTCCTCTATCTCTTCTGCTTGACTTGAGCAAAGAAGATTGTTTTCCCAGTTGTGCTGGCAGCTATTTTGCACCCATGAAGGGAGCCAGCGTGAAGATAAAGCTAACCCAGAGAAGAGGGCCAAGAGCATTGCCAAGATAAAACTGAAGACTTGATATCACCGAACCTGGAACCTGGCTTATTTCTAGACTCCTGTTCCTATAAGGTGATTCCTATTTTATATGCCCACTTGAGGAGATTCCTGATTCTTGCAGCATTTCATTTCCAAGCTGCTATGATTTTGCAATAGCTAACATTTCTTGAGGGCTTCCTCTTTGACATTTACAGCACTGAGTGCTGTAAGCCACAAGGTAGGTGCTATTATTAGCCTCATTGTACAGGAGGAAGCTAAGGCTTTGAAAGCTTCATTAATTAGTCTCGCTCACGTCACTAGTAAGTACTTTGATTGTAGTCCAAACCTAGGTTCGTCTGATTCCACCCTCATCCTCTAGAAGCATGGTGCTCAGTTTGACATGAACTCACTTTTTAGACAACTACTGCATGACTGTACCTCAGTAACTCACTTCCAAGCAACTGAGGCACTGCCAGAAATTTTCCTTCTAGATTACCTCACATTCTGATAACAGAGATGAGGTCCATTTTTAATGGCCAATAACATGTTTGGATATGGAGTTCAGTGTTAGGTAAAGAGTAACAGTAAAGAAATGCGTGGTCAAAACTCAAGCAAGAAGAAAATTTTGAAAGTGAGATTACTGTTCACCTAGGTGATGATGATGGCCATTTATATAAATCATGCAAACTCACTGGGAAAACAATCAGGAATGTTAATGAAGTTCTAGGGTTGGTGCCTAGGGAAATAATTTGTAGATGATCTTCCTTGGGGAGAATATGCCAATGTCATATTTTCAATATAAGTTTTGAATAAAGTTCGAGATTATAAAATGCAAGCAAGACACAGAGATTAAAATCAGACTAAATCAAATCAAAGTCTTGCATTTGGGTTTTCTGACTCTGTGCCCTTTGTTTTAGCATGGATATATCTTATGTGAGCTGAGTCGAATTTCCACACATCATCTCTGAATGACACTTTCAAAAATCCAATACAGGACTTTGTTTTATGAGTCTTCCTTCCTCTAGCAACAACTTGTATTTGTTCATAAGTATAGATCTCTTGGTTCTGATTGAAATAATTTTTTTAGAGTGTTGAAAGGAGAAAAATTCTGGCCTGGACCAAGTGTTTGTCTTCATGGGGCCGCCCTTTAACTGGTGTGACTAAATCAGATGAAGCAGCCTCATGCAGACACTTTGACACAAAGAATTTCCGAGCCACGTCTAATGACAGCATTTACTCTTAATATGGATGGTGTGAGAACAGAAACATAATGTTTATTAGCAGCCCTTACTAAAACAGTAGCTCAAAGAAAGAGCAAAGAAGATGAAAACGGGAAGTCCTCAGCAAAGAGCTCCCATTTTCTTGTGAAATTAATTCACATTATTGGGTGTGCTGCCTTGAATGAATTTCCTTCCTTTTACACTCCCACTTAGCTTTCCTTTAAGTGTCAAATGAAGCGGGTGGTGGAAAATGCGGTGCACCAGTCATTTTGACATTTCTTTGCAAATTAGTCAGGCTTTGATAGTACAGGTCGGCTCTACCAAGCAGGGGGGCTTTCAGCCTTGGGAGTCTGGCAGGAGTTCAAGAGCAACGCGTTGCTTTGAACTCACTTGTTAGCCGTGCAAAATAAACACCATCCACCTTGCAGTAAAAAAGCATCAGCAGGAGAAAAAAAGAGAACATTCTAAACCCCTCCCTTGAGACTTCAAAACCCTCACTGGGGCTGCTAAATTAGGACAGGAAAAAGAAGGCTTGCTTGAGAAAAGAAAGGAGTGGGGAAAGAACTATCCTATAACAAACACACACAAAAATTACAATCACTGAGAACTAATTATGTTTTCATGATCACAAATGCTTTGAGAGTTTGAAAGCTCACGGATGCATCCTTATGCTGCTATAAAATGTTTCCTGGCTAATTATTTGCCAGTACAACTGTTCACTTCCTGTGGTGGATTTATGCTAAATCCTGTTATTAGTCTTGCTCTGCAATTGCCATTGTCTATGACTAGAAGCAAGCCTGAAAGGCTACAGTCGGCCTTTTATTACACAACCTGTGAATGGAAATTTGACCCAATGTCCGACCACTTCCCCCCTCTGGTTTTTATGTGAGCTCGCTGGGCCTTTCCCTATAAATCACCAGGTTCCAGTGAACTTTTACTCTTTTTTCTCTCCTTTCAACTCCTCTACTGTGTGTGTATGTGTGTGTGCACTCCCGTGCATGCGCACACTTTAAAAATAAACCACGCAATTTCTTTTTTCTCATTAACAGTCGTTAAAATCTTTTCATCATACACAGCTTCTACAGTTCTTGTTTTTAAAAAAATGAAACCAATTTTTGATGACTTGATTTAGTTCAGTGGTTGAAATTGGGAGTGGTAAAAAAATCTAAGAAAACAATAAGAAAATAATTTACATTTCGGCAAGGATATAATTTTAAATAAATATAATGTGCAAAATATCATAGTAGCTACAGTAAAAACTAGATACTTTCTGTAGACCTCCAACAAAATATTTTCTAGAATACTTGATATTTTGCTCATTTTAAGCAGATTTGGTAACAACTTCAATATAATGTTTTTCTTCAGATAAAATTAATATAAATATTGTGAATCATCTCAAAGAAATCTTTTCAAACATTGTTTGCACTATTCTAGATCTCAAAAATACAAATATAGTATTTTTGATTTGTGGTACTACTATATTCAAGAATATATTCTGTATTTAAAAGCTATTCTTACATTTAGAAATCAAATCTTAAAGATTCATGAAAGCTATAGGTTTTTAAGAGCAAAGTAGATTATGAGAATGAAAAAAATTGGAATGTAACAAGGACTTGAGTTTTAAGTTATTTACTCAATTTTTTCAGTTTTTAATGGTTGCATACATATCTTTATTATGCACTCTTTCTTTAAAATTGTTTAATCAAAATTGTATCCCCAAATCTTCACAGCAATAATCCTTGTGGACTTTAAATTGTTCTCACAGATCTTTTTCTAATGTTCATGTAGACAGTTGATATTAACAACTTTGAAAATCTTATCTTAATTGCAAATACTCTTTGTTTTTAGGAATCAATCTTGTTAGAAAATTTCATCTACAGGTACTTGGTTATATCCTCATACATTTTCTGTCCAGACTTTAAAAAAATTATAAAGTACTGTAGGCAACCAAAATAGATAATCAGTAGGGAGAGTTAAACAAATTATACCATATCCAAATGATGGGATACTACATACCCATTTAAAAAAAAAAAAAAGGAAGAGAGAGAAAGAAAGGGGTTGTTCCTGCATAGAAGATGGATGCATGGAAAGATGTCCATGATCATTTTTGAATGAAAAGAGTAAGTAGCAAATACTATGTATAGAATAATATCATTAAAAAGATTCAACTGTATAAGCATATGTAAACACAGAAGAGTCGCAGAGGGTTATGCATCAGCATATGAACAGGTTGTTCCTGGGGACACAGGAAAGAAGGAAGTGGGGAGAACTTTTTCACTATTTGTCTTGTATAACTTGGGAGAATTTGCTCTTTTTCAAAAAGCACTGCTCATTTAGAAATTTTTTAAAATAATAATAATAATTATTATTAAATGTGATCTAGGCCTTTGCATCTTTGATGTGTGTCTGTGTCAGCAACTCTTTTATATCTTCAATAATATTTTAATTCTGCTTTATGAGAAATCTGTAAGGGGGTGCTTTCTGGGGGCACATCCTCTCTCTGAGGTCGTCTGTAGAAACCTGCCAACAATGGTCTGAGTCTTCCTTCACTCCATCTTCCCCTCTAATAAAAAGTGGAAAAGGACACTGAGAGTACTGGCTGCATTCCACAGCAGCAAATAACCCTGAACTTCTGAGAGCGTGTGAGTGTCTCCTCCATACTCAGAATGGGGATCTGGAAGACGTTTGGATAAAAAAAATCTCATCACCTCACTGCCCTCAATCACACTCCATTACTTCAGAGCTTCTTTATTGTGTCCTCAACCCTCCACCTCTACACACATACACACACACACAAGCACACAAACACAAATGAAATTCCCCCTCCTTCCTCTTCCAAAGATGCAAAATCCCTGATCTGATCCCTGTGTCAAGTATGTCTGGAGAGGATGGGGCATCATCTTCTAAGAAGTCTAGGACCCTATGGCATGAATTGTTATAGGAAAGGACTCAGGCATTGACTCTGAATCTTGGCATTTTCTTCTTTATACAAATTTTACACATTTTAAAACGGAAACTTGCCTATACCAGGGTTCAAAGTAATTTGTGTAGTAGTACCTCTCATATAGGTTTGTGTGAAAAATAAATGCCCACCACATTACCTAGCACATGGAGCTCAATAAACGAAGAATGAAATAAATATTATTCATTTATTTTTACAAAATGTATATAAATGGCAGCTATCACTAGTTTTTTTGCTCTAATATAGTTATACAAGTTTCCCTGGGTTCTTAGCAAACAGGTCTGAGGATCAGGAATTTTCTTTATTCTGTTTCAGGGGCCAGCCGTATTGATTATATATCAATACTATGCCTGAGGTTTGCATATTACAGTAGTGCCCCCTCATCCACAGAGGATATCTTCCAAGACCCTCAGTGGATGCCTAAAACTGTGGATAGTACCAAATTCTATGTATATTATGTTTTTCCCTATACATACATATGATAAAACTTAATTTATAAAATAGGCACAGTAAAAGATTAACAATAATAGCTAATAATAAAACAGAACAATTATAACAATAAACTGTAATAAAAGTTTTATAAATATAGTCTTTCTTTCTCTCTCAAAATATCTTACTGTACAAAGTTAATGCCTTTTCCTTCTTAATTAAGCACTCATCATGCACTGTGGCTGTAACTTATGCAGTTAGAGGAGCAAGCTGCAAAACGAGCACAAATTTCTTTTTCCTTCCTCATAATTCATGAATAGATTTGTTCTTACCATAGATCTTAGCAAACTCAGCATACAATTTTTTTTCTTTCCTTAATAAGTCAAGAACTTTCACCTTTTCACTTAAAGGAAGCACTTTATGGCTTCCCTTTGGCATATCCAAATTGCCACTGTCACTACTCTTGCCCTTTGGGGTCATTATTAAGTAAAAGAATGGTTGCTTGAACACAAGACAGTTGACAGCCGATCTGATAACTGAGCTAGATACTAAGTGACTAAAGGGGCAAGAGGATACGGGGGGGGGGCGGGGGTGCATGGGACAAAGAGGTGAGTCCCGGTGGGACAGAGCAGAACAGTGCAAGATTCATCACTTTACTCAGAATGGTACATAATTAAAACATACAAATTATTTACTTCTGGAATTTTTTATTTAATATTTTCAGACTGTGGTTGACCTAGGGTAACAAACTGTGGGAAGCAAAACCGCAGATAAGGGGAGTACTACTGTACCTCTATTACTATTTATAAGTAACAATGTCAATATATGCTCCTAGGGTGAATTTTTGTGTAAAGTCACATACCTGAATCCCACCAACTAAACCAGGTAGCTTCATTCCTAATGCCTTAAACCTTGGAAAGATCATAATAATCCCCAAATACGTTTGGTGGAAAATATCTTCCCTAGAATACTCCCTTGTTGACAAAATATTTTCTCTGCGGAGTGAGAATGAGTGGCAGCATGTGAACCCATTAACATCATGGTAGGAGTTAGTTCATGAGATTAGCTAGAGTTAGGAAGTTGGAAACCAAGGAAAAAAGTAACAGGTTCTGGTGGAAGTCCATTGCTTAGTAGGTGGATTTGTAGAGCACAGAGGTGTAACTGACAGACCTAGCTTAGAAGCTAGCTGTAACATTTTCTTGCAATATGACCTTGAGTCCCTAATTTAATCTCAGTTCCTTCTCTTGTGAAAAAAGAGCAATGATACCTACCTAATAGTGTTACTGTGAGAATAAAATGTGAAAGGCTTTTTTTTTTAAACCACAGAAAGCATTTGATAAATATTAATCACTTTTGTTGTTCCATTGAGCTCAGTGCCTTGCTACCTACAATGGCCTACCTTTGTTTGAGAAGATAGGTACCAGAGAACCAATTATATTCCAGACATTATAATAAGTATAAGAACACAATACTTATAAATGGGTGTGTGAAGGAGTGATACAATATTCCTCCTGGATATATTCTAGGAGCCTATGGTCTGGTAGGGGAACCAGATGAATAAACACATATTTATACATCAGTGTGATAAGACTATGGGCAAGCACATAATTTTGGGGCAGAAAGCATAGACTAAGGAAAAGATATCTAGAGGACAAGACCTTTGAAGATAAAGTACTACCTAGAAACTGAAAGGGAAAAGAGAGGGTCAGAATAGTAAATATTTTAGACGTTGTGAGCAGCGGCAAAATCAAGGATATTATGTAAGAGAGTAAAAATTTCTACAAATTCTGCATCGATAAAATTTAAGATAGTAATAAAAATAAAGTAAATTTTTTGTAATACAAGTCTACAAACAAGGAGAACACAATTCTTTTTTGGAGGGGTTGATAACATTCACATAATTAGGGTTCAAAATTAGTTCAAAATTAGTTATCTATCATCAAGATTGATTGTAAATGTTTATCTGATTTACAAATGATGATTTGTAAAATGTGTATGAGATTTTATATATTTCATCTTTGAAAATGTCCTTTCAGACAGATAGGTATCCATTAGCATCTGACCTCAATTGAACATATTCATCATTTAGAAGGCATTTATAGAATTCTATTAGATTCATCTCTTGATATTGTATTTTAGCACATGATTACGTTATAGATTATTAACTTCCAGGAGAATGTTACATAGAAGCTCCTCAGTTACACATTTAAATGAATTTTGAAATGTGGAAATTTCCTTCACACTTATATCATGTTTGAAAAATGTTACTGGAGGTCAGAAGATATATTCATGACACATTTGTGTGGAAATGGAGATCTCACTCCTTACTTTTAACCTTCGGCAGAATGGGAAGTGTATAAAGTAGCTTGACATTACTTGTGATTCAAACAATGTTAGTTTTTGTCAAAATGTCTTTATTGCAGTACAAGTTTCTCCTATAGTGTTGTTTGACCTTGTAAGTTTAGCTTGAGTTCATAAAGAAACCACATCAATTCTTCAGCAAAAGCTAATTTCCAAGACCATTCAGTATTTGAAAATAGTGGTTGAGGGTAATTCTCATTCAGAAAAATTTTAATCTTTGCCCTGAGCTAAAAAATAAAATCACAATAAAACTTTGTCACTGCTGAACCATCAAACTACTGTGCAGTAGGGCAAATCAGAATATTCAGCTTCTATTTCTGACAAAAACTCACGGAACTGATGTTGGTTAGCCCACAAAAGTAAATGGAGTTTTCTGTCAACATTACTGGTTCAAAACCACACAGTAGATTAATACATTTTCTGCAGAGCCCTGCTGATGAAAAATCATGGGCTTTAAACACTTTGCATTGTCACAAACTTTCTAAATTTTTCCAACTATGCCTTTTTCTGCTCTGTTCATATTTTCACTACTATTAGTTATAACACATCTTAGCAGATTCCACTTCAGGTTGTACAGAATTAGTATTTTGTTAACACCTTTGAAAACATTCTTGCCTATAGTTTTTAAATGCAGACTATTCATAGTGGCTAATTCTTCAGTCACTTCAAACTGGGCATTGCCTGCTCACGTAAACAACAGCTGAGCATCATCTTTAACATCTGTCAATTCATCAAGAGCTGGATAAAACTATTCAAAGTCATTTGCCTTGTATTTTAATTGGCTATTGATGCTCCTCTCAATGACCTCAATTCTTTACCCAAGAATTCTCACCAATAGGCTACTAATCTTAAGGAAATTTATTTTATCTGGACATGTTTCTTTGGTTAGTGTGTCAAATGATTTAATTACATCACCATCAGTAAACAGATTTCTTGGAATGGCTAACAAATGTAACGTTTTTGGTTGCAGCTCATTTAATTTTTTAATTTTTTAAACATCTTTATTGGAGTATAATTGATTTACAATGGTGTGTTAGTTTCTGCTTTATAACAAAGTGAATCAGCTATACATTTATCCCCATATCTCCTCCCTCTTGTGTCTCTCTCCCACCCTCCCTATCCCACCCCTCTAGGTGGACATAAAGCACTGAGCTGATCTCCCTGTGCTATGCAGCTGCTTCCCACTAGCTATCTATTTTACATTTGGTAGTATATATAAGTCCATGCCACTCTCTCACTTCATCCCAGCTTACCTTCCCCCCCCACCCATGTCCTTAAGTCCATTCTCTACGTTGCAGCTCATTTTAATTCCTTATTCTTGTGGAGAAATTGTGCTAAGATGAGATGTTTTGTTTTAACTTTTCTAATTGTCCCAATCTCTGCTCTCCTGCCAGTTGGAAATATTGGGATGAGTGCTTGGTCTGGTAGTGTTGAAGCACATTGTATTCTGTTAGCACAGCCATGTTGTCTTTGCATAATAAACACAATGCTTTGTCATCCAATTTCATAATAAAATAATCCAAATTTAATTGTGCCTTGTAAGTGTGACATTCAAAATCCACTTTTTTATTTGCTTGTTATGATTTGATGTCACACTGGTAATAAAATTAAAATAAAATGCAGTACATTGACACGCATGACACTTGAAATGCTATTGAGTTATAACTGTGTCACTGTTGTTTGTACTGTGCTTAGCAGCCGTGTGAAAACAATGAGTGCACCACATATAGATCCTGTTGCAACTATTCGACTGTGTCGTAACAAGAAAGCAGCCAGACAATATGGAAATTAATGAGAGTAGCTGTGTGCCAATAAAACTGCATTTATAGACATTAAAATTTGACTTTCATAAAATTTTTATCTGTCATGAAATGTTTTGGGGTTTTTTTCTGATTTTTTAAAACCATTTAAAAATGTAAAACCCATTCTTGTTTCACAGGCTGTATAAAAACAGCTGGCAGGTTGGATTTGGTCTTCAGGCCGTATGTAGTTTGCCAATCTTCAGCCTAGAATAGTGCCTGGTATATAGTAAGTATTCAATCCAAATATTTGTGATTTAATGGATAGTTTGCAAACTATAGTGTACTTGTGAAGCATATTCACTTATTAAAACAGGAATTCCTGATATTAACCTTCATAATATGATTTAGTGGGTTTAGCAGTCCACAGAACTGCATATATTCTTTTTTTTTTTTTGCGGTACGCGGGCCTCTCACTGTTGTGGCCTCTCCCGTTGCGGAGCACAGGCTCCGGATGCGCAGGCCCAGCGGCCATGGCTCACGGGCCCAGCCGCTCTGCGGCATGTGGGATCCTCCCGGACCGGGGCACGAACCCGTGTCCCCTGCATCGGCAGGCGGACTCTCAACCACTGCGCCACCAGGGAAGCCCCAGAGCTGCATTTTTAACAAGTACCCTTGGTCATCTGTTGCTGGCAGTCCTCAGCCCATTCATTAGAAAAACTGCTGTGTTTTTAATTTTTTAAAAACCTCTCTGATAATTTTTCCCCTTAACTGTACTTTAATTAATCCTCAAGACAAAAATTGGAGTGCCTTAGTTTTTCTTTTTTTATATTGAAAACTCCACCTTAATATTTGAATTAGTTACCTTCTGAGCAGAGGGTATATAAATGTTATGGGATGAAATGAATGTAATTATCAGTGAGTAATGAAAAAATTTTTTAAAATATCAAGATGAGGGCTTCCCTGGTGGCGCAGTGGTTGGGAGTCCGCCTGCCGATGCAGGGGACGCGGGTTCGTGCCCCAGTCTGGGAGGATCCCACATGCCGCGGAGCGGCTGGGCCTGTGAGCCGTGGCCGCTGGGCCTGCGCGTCCGGAGCCTGTGCTCCGCAACGGGAGAGGCCACAACAGTGAGAGGCCTGCGTACCGCAAAAAAAAAAAAAAAAAAAAAAAAAAAAAAAAAAAAAAAAAATCAAGATGAAATGGCAAATTCCTTCAAACTTGATAACTCATCAGCTTCCGCTGGGCCTGGGCAGACACTTGCAAAGTTCTCACACCCAATTAAGGCTATTTACCAAACTTTATGTATTTGCTTTCTACACTACAGGTTTATGAGATGGTAAATCATTTTAGATATTGTGAGATGGATGAGTCAAATCCTATTTGCAAATCTGTTTGTTCCTCATTTCAAATTACAATGAGCTTTAAAATATGCATGTAGATAGTATGTCATACATTGGGTATGACTTGAGAAATATCTAAAATACCACACAATTGTGGTATTTTATAAAAGTGTGTTAGATGGACAATGTCAGAAGGCTTTGTCTTCAATACACCTTAATTATCACATATTTCATTAAGAAATGGATACTCATTTGTACCATCAGCATATGGAGAATTTAAAGATTGCTAAGAGATTGGACTTAATGCTAAAATTTTACGATTTCATTTGAATGTATTTTTCCTGAATATCTACTTGAGATGTTAAGGTCCAAACCAATGATATAGGTCAAATAATTTCCAATTATGCATATAGAAAGAATAATACTCATTTGTCTAAAAAATTTAAAGAAAAAAATGTAGCGATTGTATACTTCGGACTCCATTAGGTATAATGTGTCTTGTATTAGACTGAAGTAAATATGGGCGTAAGTTAGAGAATTGAAGGGAGTCCTAGAAATGGTGGTGAACAGTGCTTCAAGAAGAAAAGATCATGTCATTTACTGATTTAAAATCACCTAGCCCTAAATTTTCATACAACCAGTGAAAACAAATATAATAAAGTTTCATATGTGTCTGAATCAGACAGCAGGCTTTTACATTAATTTTCGGTGATTGATTAGAATTAACCTCAGAAATATGTGTTGAAAATCAATGACACCATAAAAAATAATATAGATGACTCTCCAGCTTAGTGACTCCTAAACTAGAGTAGTCAGATGTAGTTTCCTGAAGACAGATAATTTATGAGAGGTAAACTTGGATGGTTATATATTATATTGAGGGTTAATGTATTGGTAGAGATTGTGAAGACCATGTATAACTCATGTTCCCTACGACACTGACAGAATTACATCAGACTCTTACAACCTATCCATCAGGCAGATATTACTGGACCCATTTTAAAGAAACAGATATAAAGCTCACAGAGGTTAGGTTATTGATTCAAGGTCACATATAAGACATAGGACTTGGATCCAAAGCTCCTCTTCCCACTATATGCTATTAAAGGTCTGCTTTCCTGACCTTTACTTCGGATTTCTTTGTCAAATTAGGTTATTTCAGTGGATAACAAAGTTTCCATTTTATGACTTTCATGAGCCATTTTGACGTAAAATGATACATGAGTCATGCTTTACTCCCTCTCTCCCTAACTTCCCCATCCTCCTCTTCCATCCCACATATTCATTAATACATTGCATCCATAAAGGTAAAGTATTTTTTAAAAATATGAACTCCTGAGTCACTATGCCAATCAAATATAATAATTATATGTCAAGTAATGTTTCCTTTTCTCGGCGTTAGTCATAGAATAAGGTTGGTTCTGTGTGTATCGTTGGCTTTTTCATTTTGACTAAATTTATTGGTGTCTTTCAAGATGGGTGTTTTCTTTAGGTTCTATTATTGACATTAATTTCATTCTTCAGTGTGGGAGACAGAATAAAAGTTTCCCAAAGACATCCACGTCTTAGAACCTGCAAATATCTTACCCTTATATGGCAAAAAAGACTTTGCAGATGTGATTAAATTAAGGATCTTGAGATGGGGAGACTACCCTAGATTATCCTTTTGGGCCCAATGTAATCAAAAAAGTCCTTGTAAGAGGGGAGTGGGAGGACAAAAGTCAGAGAGGAGACATGACAGTGGAAGCAGAAGTTGAAGTGATCAACTCTGCAGAGGGAAGGAAGGGTCATGAGCCTAAGAATGCAGAAGACCCCTAGAAGCTGGAAAAGCAAGGAAAATGACTCTCTCCCAGAGCCTCAGAGGAAGTGTGGCCCGGCCAACAACTTGATTTTGGCCCAGTGAAATGCGTTACAGATTTCTAACCTCCAGAACGATAAAATGATAAATTAGTGTTGTTTTAAACCACTAAGTTTGTGGTAATTTGTTGTAGCAATAAAAGGAAGCCAATACGTTCATCATATCCTTTTACAATCAAATTGAATTGAGGGGTATTTCACTAAGATATGGTAGCTAGTATGTGGTCATCTCTAAAAAAATGATGTGTGTGTAGGAATGACCTTGATAATTTTTTAGAGTCATATTTCAAATAGAAACTTTAACAGTATCCAACTTTTCTAATTGCCAATTCTTTGTTGCAGACTACTGGTTTGTAACTCTTCCAGACCGTGGATGTCTTCTGCATTATATTTAAACCACCATCTTTAGAGCAGTGACTAGCAGACCCAAATTAGATATGTTTCCCATGATAACATATTCTTCCAAGATTGACAAGTACCTATGAACCAATACAAAAACCACAGTGTGTCAACTCTAATGTTTGAAATAGTCACATTCTATAGGAAAGTTATAAAGTAAATGCTGTGATTTTGCATATTTACTACTGGGAAACTTTCTTCTAATAAATCTTAAATAATTTCCCTCCCATCCATCTTCCATAGCTTTTTAAAAAAATCAATCAATCAATTAATTAATTAATTTTTGGTTGCATTGGGTCTTTGTTGTTGTGCGCGGGCTTTCTCTAGTTGCAGCGAGCGGGGGCTACTCTTCATTGCGGTGCGCAGGCTTCTCATTGCAGTGGCTTCTCTTGTTGCGGAGCATGGGCTCTAGGCATGTGGGCTCAGTGGGCTCACAGTAGTTGTGGCTTCTGGGCTCTAGAGCTCAGGCTCAGTAGTTGTGGCGCACGGGCTTAGTTGCTCCACGACATATGGGATCTTCCCGGATCAGGACTCGAACCTGGGTCCCCTGCATTGGCAGGCGGATTCTTAACCACTGCGCCACCAGGGAAGTCCCATAACTTATCTTTTTGGAACTACTGTTAATTGAATTTTGGATTTTCTGAAATGATTCTCTGTGTTGATTTCCTTTTTCTTCCGATGTTTTATTTCTCAATTTTTAAATTTGGCAATCATATTTTTAATTTATAAAAACTCATTTTTTCCCCCTCTGGCTGTTTCTATTTTCATGAATTAAGCTCTCAAATCTCTTTGAACATAATAAAGATGGAATCTTTTTTTCCTGTTCTCTGATTTATATTTATTTTGCTCCATAAAAATAAAAATTAAAAGAAAAAATTTTTTAATGTTAGGTAGTGTTTCATAGCTTTTAAGAACATAGGTTCTGGAAGCCAGACTTCTGGCTTTCAACCTCAGCTCTATCACTTATTAACTCTGTGGCTTTGGACAAGTGATTAAACTTTTAATGTGACTGAGTTTCCTCAGTTGTAAAATAGGGATTGTAATAGTGCCTGCCTGACAGAGATTTTATTTCTAAGAAGATTAAATAAATGAAGAATGTAAAGATATTGAATGGTATCTGTTATATAGTAAGTACTCATTTGAAACTATTGGTTACTATTGAAACTGTTGGTTATCCACATTGGTCTGGTAATCTGCAGTTTTCCCTTCTAACTGAAAAATGAAGGTCTACTTTATTTTAGGCAGCCAGTGTGGATATAGGGAGCTGTAATGCAGCTAGGTCAGCTTCCACAAGGGCTTCTCTCCCAAATAGGAAAACTACTCAGGATGCAAATAAGGTACTTCAGCTCATTGATCAGACTTCACTTTACTACAGGGCAGCGTGCAGGGAGAAAGCCAGGGGTTCACTGGGCCTTGCAAGGCCAGAGTGAGGAGAGTTTTACCCTCCTCATCCACACTGGAAGTCTGAGCTTTACACGGAAATCTTGCTCACTTTTTTCCGGATAAAGCCTTACACTGTTTTCACCTGGAGGTAAATGCTGGGCTGCAATTCCAGTTTTTCTGCCTGCAGTGAGGAGGAGGGAGTGGGGTTGGAGAGGTGCAAGGAGCTGCAGGTGGAAGTCCTTTTAATCCCCTCCGTTATAGCTTCATTCCTCACTCCCACTCTCCGTGCTGTCAACTCTGAGCTCACGGTGCCATTGCCAAGAAGACTGGCGTCCACCAAGCTCCCACCTGGGCACTGTCTAGAATGTAGATCCACCTTTGTTTCTCTGGTTTTTCTGGTCAGCAGCTTTCAGCTGCTCCTAACCTCCCGGAATTTGTTGAAATCTCTTATCTGCTAATGACTGCACCCACTCCCTTCCTTCCCCTTTATTGTTATCAGTTTACTCTCTTTTCCACTTCCTTAAGTCTCTTCAGTGTGGTCTGGGGGCAAGGGTCTTGACTCAGGAGACACAGACTTTGCGATTAGAATAAAATGCTGACTCCCAAGTCCCCCCACCCCCTCTCATTTCTTTAAGTCTTACAATTTTATAATGAGGTATATATATTATTATTTCAATTTTACATATGAAAACTTTAAAAGGATCAGAACACATGACTTGAGAGTGACAGCGCTCAGATTCAAGTCCAGGTTTTCCGAATAAAAAAATCCCAACCCCTTCCTCTAAAATCCAAGAATGGGGACCCTATATGAGGATAAGCATTATGACTACTTAATATCAAGAAGTTAGAAGAAAATAACAATATAAATCCTATAGATTTTGACACTATGTAGACTAGTTATTTAAAAAATTAAAAAAAACTTTTAAGCGATGGATATTTTCCGTAGTGCTGGTGATGGTGTTTGAATTCTATAATTTTGGAACCCAAGACTCTGGGAGGATTTTGAGTCCTGCGATTTGGAAGGCCTATGTCATGTATTCTTTGTTACCAGATTCCATCCAGTGTTTATTACCAACTCAGGCAATAGAATCAAAGCCACAAGGAGATCCAGACTTTCCATTCCTTTCCAAGGCCCTTTAGGTGGCAAAAGCCCACGGCTATATTTCTCCAGAAGGAAATGCAGTATGATTTAGAACCAAAGAAAACCACCACTCTAGCAGAGGTCTCAAATATTATCTCAGATCTACATTTTCACTTTCAAAGGCATGAGGAGAAAAATGTTAAAAGTCTGTCAAGATTTTTACAGATTTGTAGCGAAAACATTACTAGTAACCATAACAAGCCAATACTCCTTCGGTTAAGTTTGAGAAAATGAATATGCTGTTATTATTATTATAAAAATTATTCATTGTATTGCCTCTCAACAATCTCTCAGTAAATGCAATCTGAGAGGAAAAGGAAATTATCTCTGTATTAAAAAAAGGCACTGTATTCAACTGTTGAGTCCAGTTGCCCACAGACCTATGATACCTATGGTTGAGGGAAATCATCAAAACATAGGCCATGGATTCCTTTGTTACTTTTTGGATGAAATTTGTGGTTTTAGCATTTGTGAAGAAAAGATTCTGGAAGAAAAGCGAGCGTGTTTCTTCCGATGATCAGTGGCTGCAACTAGATTTGTTCTTTTTGACCACATGACCTCTAAGAACAAACTTTGTGATTGTTTATGATTCTCTTGATCTGGTTTTGACAATTTGAAAATCTTTAGTGGTTTGCACCTGCATCCGACTTGAAAAGCAATATATCCAGAAAAGCAATAAATAGAGCAATAAATAAGGGAAGAAAAAGAGAATTTCTTAACCAAGTCTGAAAATATCATTATTGATCTAATAACACAATGTATCAACACAATTTTAAGTTTCTATTGGTGCAAATTGTCGTAAGTTTCCTGTCCAATGTCATAAGGATTCTTCTTTACATACAAAAGGTCCAATTTTATTGCACCTAGTTGGTATGCTCAGCAAATTATCAGTTAATGTGTACCTTTTCTCTTTCCTAGCTAAAATATTTTATTAGCCATCCTTTTGTATTTATTAACATTGCTATGACTTTCTTATTTAACTATAGAAATCTGTGTATGCATGAGAAATAAGAAGTGGGGCCCAGTTTTTTGCAAAGTCAAGGACTACAGTTGAATTGAGAAATAATACCCATGTATTTTAACAACTAGTGCCTAAACGTGTCTGCTTGCATTCTTTATTTCTCTTAAGTGGTATTTCTTAGGAAAGATTTTGTTTGCATTGCTACAGTCAGAGAAAAGTACACTCAATGGTAAGTAGACATGGAAAGTTTTCTGAAAGAATAAAAAGCACATGTTCTGACCATCACCACCTCTCTCAGCACAAAGCTGAACCCCAAATTTGAAACACATAAGAAGCGTCTAAAATTTAATACTGCCACTTATGCTACTGTAGCTTCTGAATCTAAGAAGATCCCCAAAGAACCAGGGGTTACTAAAAAGCAGTTCAGTTACAGAATATAGAAGGTGGATATCTTTACTTTCAACTTGCATTGCAGGGGAATTAATATCTCATCTTTTGTAATGCAGTATAAATTTGAACCTATTTCAGGAAGGCTATTTATTATAGGGTAAATTGACGTTGATCAAAATGTGTTCAAATACTTCACATCTGTTCTGACAGTAGTATGATCAGGCCCCAAAATAAATCCCCACTGTAACCTGCCTGCATTCAAGTTGGAAAAAAAGATCTTTATATTCTGTTGATTTCTAAGGCCACTCTATAAGTGAGAATAGCATCAATCTCTCCTCCAAATTTAAAGTTCAAATGTGTTTCAGATTACCCTCTCAAATATATATGATTTCAGTTAACTTGTTTAAAACATATTGATTCCCAGTAGGCAGCTCCACCTGGGAGGAACTGATTTCTATCTAAGTATGTAAACTTTTGCTTTTCCCCTGGCCAAACATGCGCACATGCACTCACACATGCACATGCACACAGAGTGGATTTTTTTCACATTGAAACTGAAGATGTAAATGAAGGCCTGCAGTCTCTGTCTGGTTCTAGTTACAAGCTCTGTTTGTTGACATCACAGATGAAGGCCTGCTGTGTCTCTGGCTCCGTCTACTCCATTTCCCCTCTAATTAGGCTTTGCCCTCAATTAACTTAATGATGCAACTTTTCCTATAGATCATTTGCCCTTTCAATCAATTAACAGAATATGAGGGTGCATCCCTCCTTGGCTTGAGATACATTTGCCTGAGGGCAGACTGTTCAGCTCCCAGAAGTATCACATAAGCAAAAGCAAGATGTTGACTATCTTATCATATATTATCCCTAAGAAAATCAGGCCTAATGGAAGCCTTAACTAAACTGCATTTCGTTATTGATTTGTGTCAGGGTAAAGAATTTATCTGAAACACAAGGGTAGGTCAAAAATATTGACGGGTGTATTGTGAATTTAAGGCAGTTCAAAATAAATTTATGGACACTATTTTAAAAGAGCAAATGAGGACTCCTGTAATGTCAAGTAGAAGTATGAAACACACACACACACACACACACACACACATACACACACACACCCCTAAATGACCTGGACAAATCCTTAAGGTTTCCATTATTAGCAGAGGAAATCAAAATGATCCCTCTGAGACAAGATTACTTTCCTTTTCCCAGACTGTAATTAAGGATTACAGCATGGATTTTAAAATAATTTTACTTTAAATAATAAAGATAACCATTACGAGCTTATTTGAGAATGTACGTCATCTGTACCAACATTTGAATGATGCAAAGACCAAGATTTTAAGATAAAGTTGACTAACGCTTTCTTGAAACGTGTAACAATTAGGCTAAGAAAAGACAAATATGGAAGTTTAGCATTTTTACCAAAAGGCAGGATGAAGTAGACAGAGGATGGCCACAGGGCTCCACATAGACAAGAAATATGAGAAATCATGAATCTTCCCCAGAATATTGTTTGTTTGTTGAAAACAAAGGCATATTTTCATATATCATTTTTATTACCTGTAATATGTGATATCTACTTTTAATAAAATATAACTTGGTTTTGATAGAGGCTTCAGATAAAAAGAAACACTTCCACTAAAAAGTTTTTAAAAGCTATATTACTGAGCTAAAGAAATAGGGTTTGTAGATTTTACCTGTAGAAGACTCAAGAAGACTATTTCATATAATATAAACACATATGAAGGAATGTTATTTAAGCAGATTTCTCATTTCACTAAGTATAGCAGGGAGGAGACTTACAGCAAGAAGTTTAAATTAGACATTAGTAAAAGCATTGTACCCCAGAAGGATTATAAATAATGAACTTTATACATGGCAAATGGAAGACTCTTCTCCAGAGATGTTGAATACAGAGGATACATAGACCATTGCTTCAAAGGAATAACATAAGAGATTTTTCTTCTTTTCAAAATTGAGGATTGGGTGACCCCTTGGGTTGCTTTCCTTGATTCCCAAGGACCTTTCATCTCTGGTTTGTGTGTGTGTACCCAGGTGAGTATCTGCTTTATGCTGTAACCTCCAGGAAGGGAAGGTCCAGGTCAAACCCTGCGTAAGCACACCTGGAGAGAGGAGGTAAGGCACACAGATAGCTTTAAGTTTCATGCCATACTTAGACTCGAGCCTGAAGAAAGCAAGGAGCCATGGAAGATTTTAAAGCATAGAACAAGTTCAGGTAATGGACGTACCACTCCAGGGATATTCAATTTTACATCCACAACTAAGCCTCATGTATGACTGCAAACAATAATGGGTTCACCTGGCTGTCCCATTCATATCTATTCAAGTTCAGCATGTCCAAACTTGAACTCATTATTTCCCCTCAGAGACAATGTTCATCTTCTTTCCAGTTTGTTCCATTGGTAGCCATACAGGAAACCAGAATCAATAACAGAGTACCTTTGGGATAAGAGCAATAGAGCCCAAATACCGAAGGTCCACTTAGAAAGGGAAATGGTTTAACCCAAACCTCATAGCCAGGAAAGGATAGATATAGTATTCCAGTCCAGTTAGAAATTACTCTATAGCCCAGGTTCTTTCCACAAAATCAAATTTAAATGATAGGGGCTTCCCTAGTGGCGCAGTGGTTGAGAGTCCACCTAACGATGCAGGGGACATGGGTTCGTGCCCCGGTCCGGGAAGATCCCACATGCTGCGGAGCGGCTGGGCCCGTGAGCCATGGCCACTGAGCCTGCACATCCGGAGCCTGTGCTCCACAACGGGAGAGGCCACAACAGTGAGAGGCCCGTGTACCGCAAAAAAAAAAAAAAAAAAAGTTAAATGATAATTAGTGGAAACCTACCATCCAGTTAGGGTTAGGGTTCAAGTTACAATGGAAATATGGGACCAGGGCGAGAGCTCAGGGGCAAAGCACGATGCTGAACAATGCCGCAGGAAGAGAGGAATGCTGCCTATGTCCTAGGTTTTACTCAAGAGGAGAGGAACTCAGGGGAGAAGAAAATGAAGTTCTCAGACATCATTCTTGGGAAGGCATCCAAGTTTACACTGAATGGGACAAAGGCATGTTAAGCAGCTGTGGCCTTGGGAGTATCAAGATTGCAGCCCCTGGTACCATAACCCGAGCGCTAATACAATTAGGCTGATTTCCTATGGTCATTTTATAGAATTTATTTGATCTTGGGCCAATACATGAAAAATTAGTTTTATTACTTTCATTATTTCTTTAAGAATTTACAGAGTATTATCTGGAAAGGAGGCAGATGATTCCCAATTCAGATATATATATATATATATATATATATATATATACATCCTGAATTCATTGGTGCTATTAAAAACAAATCAACCTATATCCATATGTCTGTGGGCCACAATCTGTTTCATCCTCCTTCTTCTGTGATCATTATTTCACTTGGAACTTCTGGCCTTTCTCAAATTACTGAACTGTCTCTGAGACAGGACTGGTTCCACTTCATTTAGTAGATTTGGATCTCTGGGGCACTAAAATTGTAAGTATACGTAATACCATTTTCTCCTTTAGCTCTGAATTTAGCTAATGGCATAATGCTAGATAACACAATAGCAGACCACAAAAAGATCTGGGCACAAAAAAATCTGATGCCTTCTCCAAATACTTTCTTTATTTTCCTTCCTGAGAATACATGTCTCTCTCATTCTTCTTTGGATAGTCTTCCAAAGAGGAGACTCTCAAGTTAGGTGCTATGTTTGGTTGGTTGATTCCTTGCTCATGAAAGACCAGGGCAATGTTGCCTCCGTAAACATCTTTAATTTGCCCCTTTTTCTTGTTTATTTTTTCCGAAGTACCTTTGGCCCATGGTGTTCTTATCTTATTATAGATTATGCAGTTCGCTAGTGAAAAATTCACAGCTCGCCTATATTTATTGTGGAAAAAATGTTGTGGCCCATATCAGATATACTTGAGGTAAGTTTAAAGTATGCATCTCAACTTATTCAAGTAGACTGATGATGCCAGAAATATTGATCAATCTAGAGAGGTCTACATTTTACCATTTTTCAAGCTGACCTTGATATTACTGTTTTTTGTTTCTTCGTCCATACACAGACTAAGGCTAAGCTAATTTTGTGGACAGATATTCTTTGAATCCTAAGCAGACAACCTTCCTCCAGACTTCTACGGTTGTATTTCATCACTTCTCAATGTACTTGTCTCTTTAGTGGCCCAATTCCCTTTAGACCAGCCACCCTCAGTAAGACACTGTTACGTTTTTCTATCTCCTCTCAAGATCTGCACTCTTTCCCTCTTCTGAAGGTTCCATGCATTTTCCACCTCTTCTTCCCTGGGTGGGGGGTGTGTGTGTGTGTGATGGGGTGGGATGGGGGCAGGGGTCGTGGTGGTGATTTATGACCTTCTTTTGTAATGCAACACCTTTCCCTGGATCATTCCCCAGATTTTATTTTTAACCAGTGCTCCTAAAACTAATGTCAGTGCACTCAAATTCCCTGAGAATCTGCAAAAGTGGATTTTAATATTGAGGATAATTGACAGAAATCAATACAAACATATTTCAACTCACTATACCATCTCCCTGTGAGGTAAGTGATGTTCCTAAAATTTTACAGATGAAAACAAACTTAAGATCCAGGGAAATTAAGCAAATTTTATAAAGTCACACGCTACTAGGGAGTCGAGCCAGATTCAAAACCCAGGTATTTTGGGTTTCTCAGAGAGAAGAAAGCAGATTTGAAGACTGCAGTAGCCCTCCTCCAGTGATGACCCTGGGGACAGCTAAGTTATACAGGGCTATTTGTTTCTGTAACGAAGTGTTCCCCACATTGATACTTCATAGCTTTTTGTGCATGTTAGGTTGTCAGTTTGCCCATCCTGGAAACAATCTTGCCTCATGGTTGCTGAGACAGAGGAAAACTGAAGAGTTCCAGACCAAATCAGATTGCCGAGGTTGCTTAATTACTAAACTGAATTTTATTCTCAACGTTAATTCAGTGGGTATTGGCCTGAGGCTGACTGATCTTCACCTGGGAGAGTAGAAGGGAAGGGGTTTAGCACACTGATTCTGTAAGAGCTACAGCATTGCTGCTTGGAATGGAACTTGCAACTGGTTTCTGAATCGTTAGGTTGGGCAAAATGAGTAGCAGTTGAGGGACAGTGTAACGGAACACATAATTTGCACTGAGTTTTTCCAGGCTTGTTTATGTGCATACCTCTCAGTCATTAGGAAACCTTAAGAGCCATCTGTCACTCTTGCAGTAAGGATGTAAACTCTTCACATGATTACTATGGCACTCTTTATTTGAAGCAATCGTGTTTCTTCTTGTCTTCACGGCACTTATTGCTACTTGATTATTTTTCCTGTTTCCTTGATTATTATTTTCTCTCCCTCCTGGAATGTAAATTCCAATAAAGCAACTATAATCTGTTCTGTTCACCACAGTATCTTTAGGCCCACACCCATGTCTGAAACATGGTAGGTATACAGTAAATATTTGTGGAATAGATAAAGCATGTACTAGAGATGATTTGGGTGGATGGACTAGATAGCGCAGGTTCCTTCTAACCAAAGTGTTTATGATTTCATAATTTCAGTGTTTTAAGATGATTTTTTTGACATAAAATTAAAGGCCATTGGTAGAGGCATTACATTTTAAAATCAGGGTTTTAAGAAGATCGATATGGCAGAATATGCTGTGTGGATGATGAAGGGAAGAAGCTGTAGAGAACTTTATTACTTAGAAGGAAAGTAATCTAGTTGAGAATGATGAAGGTCTATACAAGGGTAATTGTAGGATGGATGAAGAAGAGAAAAATATGAGAAATATACATGTAGATATTGATTATAAAGCAAACCAATTTTTAACTAAATAAAATAGATAAATGGTAAATCAATATAACTGGTTGGAGATTTTCATTTATCACCTCAGGGAAACTTCTAAACTGCCCATGGATTGTGGACTTGAACTTACAAAATTGCATCACGAACTTGCAGGTGAAAGCTTATATTAACCCAGTAAGTTAAAAGTTCTTATTTATTCATACCTTTTGAGCGATTGATGACATGTATGTTTGAAGGTTGAATCTACTTAGCTGATTATAAAATAAGTATTTCAGAAGGTATATTCTGTGAATTAATGAGTCACCTCAACTCTTTTAGCTTAATAAATTCTAACTGGATTCCAGAGTGTTAAGTCATACCTTTTATTAAGGTTTTGATGGTTACTTTAGATGATGATTACTTTAGCAGTAGCAATCCACTTATTATCACTTATACCTAATGTATGAGGACTCAGCTTATTCTATAAAAGTAGATTTTCTTGATAAATTGAAAGTGAAAATTTATCTGAAAGATTTCTTGGGAAGACAAATGTTATTGATTTTTTAATTGTTTTTTATTGACTTTTATAAAGGATAAAATATGTCAATAATAATTACAGAAAATGCTTTTCTTTTTCTGGATAGTTTACTATATATGAAAGAAATAAATCTTTATTGAAATAGTATTTCCTATAATTTGATTTTACTCTATTAATCTAAATAATATTCAAAGCAAACCAAAGCCCTGAGATGAGAGGCAGAAATGGATCAGTAATCACATTATGTGAAGAAACAAAAGAGAGAGTTCTCCAGCAGGAAGGGAAGTTGTTGTCTGGTTTCATTGCATCGTTCAGATACAGAAGGGGCTATCAAATCAGAAGTTTCAATTGTGGCTAATTTTTTTTTTAACCACTTACCCATGGACATTTATGTTATGAATCATACATTGTACAAAGTAATTATAGATAACTTGAGGAATGTGAGGTTTTATCTGTTGAAAGCCATGTTGCATTTTTTACAAAGAATTTGGGGAAAAAGTCCTTGTACTTTATAAAATCAGAACATTAAAATACACAAACAAGTCAGATGATCTCACCCTATTGGTGAAGGAGTCAGTCTTGTGACTGAATTAGGAAAACTTGGGATAACCTATGATATTACCTTTTTCCTCTAAAAGAACAGTTGAAAAGTCTTTAGGAGCAGATCATGAAGTTTGGAACCAGATGGCTGGAGACTCAAGGAAGCCTTGGAACTGGGCTTCAAACTGGAAGAGTATTCTGTGCTGTTAAAGTTTGAGGTCATTTAAGGCCATTTGGCTACAGAGTGAGAAGTCCTATGTTTGTATTTCACACTTGCATGTGAACTTGCATCTGAGAACAAACTTGAACTGAGGGAGCCAAGAGTGAGTAGTAATGAGAGGGCTCTTCTAGACATAGGTTGGAAAGCTTGCCCTACTCAGGCTTCCCTCTAAGGGACAGGTCCAAACTCACAGGCTCTGATCTCCAAAATTCCAGCATTTGGTCACACATGACCTCACTTCTTTGCCCACCTCTGGTCATAATCAATCTGGATCTAGGAATAGCCAGCCCATGGTTTATCTGGAATTAAAATCTATGTCCTGGCTCTAAAGGCAGGATATAATCACAAAGTTTAGATTTTGTATAGATTGAAGTTGTGCAGGAACAGAAACAAATATTAAGTGAAGGAAGCTAGTAGACAGAGGGGAATGGAATTGCTATAAGGAAAAAGGAAAGACACCATTAAAGAGACACGGGAAGTATCTGGTGGCTGGCTGGATGTTAACTGGAATGATTGTGATGATCACTTTGCAATCCATACAAATATCGAATCATTATGTTGTACACCTGAAATGATATAATGTTATATATCAGTTATACCTCAATAAAAGACAAAAACAAAAAACTGACTGGTGGTGGTTCCTTTGAGGCTTTATTAAGCTTTCACTGCATTCAATGCTAGTGTGTTCTCTCAATAAAGTCCTTTTTCTGGCATGATCTGGGTGGATAGGGTGACCAACCATCCCAGTTTTCATGGAAACATCCTGGTCTTAGCAGAAAACATCTCGATTCCCAGCAAACTGGGACAGTTGGTCACCTTGTCAGATTCTCTATTTCTTGCAACCAAAACAATCTTGACTAGAACAAATCTCATTTATAGAAGAAAGATAAAAACAATAAATAGAGAGATTGATAAAAATTTAAATTAAAAGACAAGACTCAGCAATGATATAGCTACAAATTTGTGAGTTTGAAAAAAATCTTAGAGAATAATTCGTTATAAAAACCACAAAAGTTAGAGGAAGACCACATTTTCCAGTTCACCTAATTTTAAATTATAGCTTTCCACATGAAAAAATGAGGCCCAGAAGGGTTGATTTGCTTCAGCTACAGCAAAGTTATACTAGAAACCAGGTCTTATATAGCTGAATTCCTTGATATTTTACTATTTCACACTGCCTTTAAAGTTTGTTGTTGCTACTTTTCAGACATTATTCTATTTTGTGTAATTTATCAGTTTTATAAGGAAAATTAAATAAACCAATTGGTAGTATAGTATTTTTAAGCTCTATTTTAATTTAATTAAATATGTTATTTATATAGTTTATATGTAATATATCCTAAACTACATTAGAGGTACTTTATTATATATTATACATATTATATACTGTGTGTGTGCATGAGTGCTTTAAGTCAGGGGCTCTCCCACTTTATTTTGCATATGAATCACTTCATCTGAGATCTTATTAAAATACAGATTCTGATTCAGTAGGTCTGGAGTGAGGCCTGAGATTCTGCATTTCTAACCAGCTCTCAGGAGATGCTTATGCTGTGAAGCTTTTCGTGAGATCATACTTGGTTTTCTAATTATCCTCATCTGCACTAAATTTAACCTCCATATCTGAGCTACCGCCAGGTGTGAAGAGTAGAGAAACAAGGTCAGCCAAATTGGGTTGGGATATGGAGCAAGTGAGCAAGAAGGAAGCTAAGTGAGCTAGTCAATGCTCCAGTGAGATACAGGACAGATATAAAGCAAAGATTCTAGGACCCTGAGAGTCAGGACGGTCAAAGCCTACATACAGGCACACCTTGGAGATACTGTGGGTTTTGTTCCAGACCACCATAATAAAGCAAAGATTGCAATAAAGCAAGTCATGACTTTTTTAGTTTCCCAGTACCTATAAAAGTTATGCTTGCACTATACTGTAGTTTGTTAAGTGTGCCATAGCATTATGTCTAAAAATTGTACACAGCTTAATTAAAAAACACTTTATTGTTAAAAAAGTGATGCTCATCATCTGAGCCTTCACTGAGTTGTAATTGTTTTGCTGCTGGAGGGTCATGCCTCAATGTTGATGGCTGCTGACTGATCGGGGTGGTGGTTTCTGAAAGCTGGGGTGGCCGTGGGAATTTCCTAAAATAAGGCAACAATGAAGTCTGCTGCATTGATTGACTCTTCCTATAACAAACAATTTCTCTGTGGCATGTGATGCTGTTTGATAGTATTTTACCCACAGTAGAACTCCTTTCAAAATTGGAGTCAATCCTCTCAAAAGCTGCCACTGCTTTATCACTAAGTTTATGTAATATTCTAAACCTTTTGTTGTCATTTCGATAATCACAGCAAAATTATAAAGGGTGAAGCCATCAAATTAAATAGTACCTGGTGCAACTGAGGTCCAATAAGCAGATTGAATCAGAGTCCCTGGGGACAGGAATATGAGCTGAGATCCAGGATGTCTCAGAGTGTCCATGTACCAGGCTGTGTAGGTGAGCCTTGATATCCAAGGAATTGCATATAAGGCATAGGAATCATGCACCATGGGGAGTGTAACAATATCTTATGAGGCTAGGGGTCCTCGATTAGGACACAGGTACAGTTAGAGTAAGGGCAGTACTGGAGCCCAAGTCCAGGCAAATAAGTATGCCTGATGGGCAGAAACCAGGCACCATGCATGAACCAAACAGCAAGAACAATTCATTGATGTAAAACAAGAGAAATCATTAAATGCAGAAGAGCAGCTAATACAAGAAAAGGGCAAATCTAAAACAAGAAGCCAAGAGAAGTAAATCTCCTTGCTTTCTTCATTCCTCTCACAATCTACCCTCTAGACCACAACCCATGTTCCAGATTATAGCCAAAAGCAACATATATCATTGCTTCCTTGAGGAGATGGTGTTTAACTGGGAAAATGCGGCACTAAATATGTACCATCTGTATCAAGACACTCACAGCAGTATATGACCTTATCCTTCAAGGCAGTAATAAATGTAGAATATCAAGTTGCTTTATTTAATAATATTGTATATTTGTGTAGTACTTTTGAAGCTGAAAGTACTTTCACAACTATTATCTCATTTAATCTTCATAGCAACACCATAAAAATTATACAGCTGGCATACCCAAGTCATGAATAAGGAAACTAAACTATGGAGAGATTAATTTGCCAAAGACCAAGTAGCTTCTAAGTGGCTGCACTGAAGTTTCTGATTTCAGATCAGTGCTCCTGTAATTTGCCAAAATGTAAAATATTTTGTCCAATTTCAGATTTCTTTGCACAGAAGTTCATGTTTCTAAAACCGCAAGTGGGTGGGGCAGAGTTTGTAGCTAAAATATTTGGAGAATAGAATAGATGGTAAGGAAAATCAGAGCAGATATAAGAGGAAAACAAATAGATTAGAATACACTTAATCAACATTACCATCATGAGTATCTTTGGGTATCAAAGAATACAAGTAATTCTCAGGCAATTAAAAGCAAAGCTAACTGATTTACAATAGAATGAATGAAACCTGGGATATGAATGACAAAAAATGTAGCACGTATTTTGTTCCAGAAGAGAGAAAAAAGTCATTTCAAGACAGCTGGGGAAAGGGAGATAAGACTTAGCCCAAGTTTCAAGGGACAAGTGAATGAAGCCCAAGTTTCAAGGGACAAGTGAGTGAATAAAGCTGACAGTAACTATCTTACCTGCAGTCAATAGAAATACATGACTCACTGCAAGAGGCTATTTTTCTCCTCAGGACCAGAACATAAGAACAGAGACAGCCCTCATGGGGCTGTCTCGTAGCACCATTTTATCATCGGAAGAACTCCACTGGTGGAGGAGAGACAGAAGTTAAAATTGAACCAAAGAACTAGAAAACATTGAAAGGAACGTAGCAAAGTTTGGCTCTAACCTTGATTTTTAATATGGATCCTAGATATGTTAGCAAGTGAAGCAGTAACTACCAAGAAACATTTCTTTACAAATCCACACACCGAAGAACAGGAGGCGTAGATCAGAGATTGCAAATGTGCTATTGTGTGCTGAAGATAGGCAGCAGACATATTCTGATGGCCTAAAATGTGTTTTACAAAGTCAGAAAATGTTGCCAATCCAGTAATTTCATGTAAAAATGTAAGATAAATCTTCCCTTAAAAAATAAATTCAGATCCGGCATTACCACAGGGCTACAATGAGCGAGACTGAATAGCCCTCTTTTCTCAGGGCTCACCAGGGACCCCTATGACCAGCCCTGCCTGAACCTTATAGAGATTTCAATTTCCTCCATGCCTCTCTCCTCCTCCCCACCTTGGCAAGTATGCTTGTTCTAGAAATGAAGCTAGTGACCCAAGCTGTGAAGGCAAACCCTGTCTTTGATCTTGTATCCACTCAACATATATTAATTAAACAACTAGTGTACGCCAGGGACTCTGCCAGGTCCTAGAGAGATAGACTAGAATAAGTTGTAGTCCTTGCTCTCATGGGGCTTACAATCTAAAGGGAAGGACAGACATTATGTGAATAATGATAAGCATGGTTAATATTAAGTTGGAGAAACAGCAAGTGCTTGGGGAATGTGAATATGGTGATCCAACCTGGTGGGGCATCATGGGAGATTCCTGAAGAAATGTAAGCTGAGCCTCCAGGTCTCCCCAGGATTGTCTAAGTTTGGCCTTGGACATGATTTAGGGCTAACAGTTGATCACAGAGTATTTATAAAATGGTTCATGCTACTGGGATGCTGTATAGCAAGAAGAATGTCCTGAAGAATTGGAACAACTAATTCTCTCTCAAAGTGTTAGTGATTTAGTCCTACCTCAGTGATGCTGCAAAATAGTTGTACGACCCACCATTCTTTTACCCAAGAGCAAGGACTCTGTTGGGCAGAACATAGCATTTATAAAATTAATATCTTTCCACTAAAAAGAATAAATTAAAAATTATTCTAATGGCTAAAACAGTTATCTAACAAGTTAGAAAGACAAAGAAGAATTTTTTCTTGTTGTTGTTGGAATGACAAAAATTCATGGTTAGCAACAATGGTATTGACTGAAACTAAATCTCGGAAAGAAACGCAGTCTGGAAAAGGAAGTCAATGTTATTTGATCTTTATTATCTCCATCAAAGGCTCTCGTAATTCAGTTTGACAGCATTTTGTGAGCAGCTTCGACCATTTCACAAGGCTGTAATTTACCTTAAGAAGAAAATGACAATTAACAAGGTGCATCACATAAAGATAATTGTGATCTGAAAGAAATGAAACAAAATGATGAAATCCTAAGATTGAGTTTTATAAATCAAAAAAATTTCAGTTTACAAATGGACACTGCTTAATATTGGTTTTTGTTTGGTTTTGGTTCTTCAGAAAAGAGATTAGTGTTTGAATGTATGGACACACATACAGACAAGCCAGGTGAAACATGCATGGCACATATTCTGTACCCAAACCTCTATAAATTGTTTTGCATGGTTTACTGTATAAGCACACTCATAATAATGGTTAGATTAGGAGTTTAATTCCTGGCATAATCATTTACTGTAGTTTATAGAGACTAAGCTATTATTACCAACTAGGAGTCTTGCTTTGGTTGAGAGGAAAAATTCTGCTGAAAGTGGCTTAGGACACACACTTTAAAATTTTAGATGAAGAAAAAATGAACACCTAGAGATTTCTTGACCCAGAATGAGATATGGCTTCATAGTATTAAAACAAGTATTGCTCACAGAAGAATCATTTAACTTATGGTGATTCTGATCAGCTGTTTCCCTTCTTCATCTACTAGGCGGCCTCACTGAAAGCTCAACACTCCTTTGAAATGTTGTTTTATCCAAAAATTATTTTAAAATTTACAGTCATTCCATTATACATTGTGTTTATTTTAGTATAAAACGTAATGCTAGAATTGTAAATTGGGGTGGATGACTTAGCCCCATTTCCCTGTTTGGTAGTTCAGGGAAGCCCAGAGTCCTCTCCTGCAAATGATATATGTAAAGCACTTAGCATAGTGTCAAAGACTTTATTCAACAAATGTTAGCAGTTCACTAATTTAATAAAGTATGTAATTTTAATAAATTTGATTAGTGGTTCACTTCAAATGAAAGTACAATCAAAACTGATTTCTTTTTTTTTTTCTTTCTGTTTCAGTACTTATCTCTATGAATATTTAGCAAGGATTTCTACTCATGTTTATAGAATGGTAAAAAGGATACTGTAAGTTTTAACAAAGAGACATCTACTTTAATTACTGTTTGTTACAACACTTCCAGTATAATTCATTGGGACAAATTTCAATTATACTAGAAAGCCAAAGCATAAACCAGTTTAGAGACACTTGCAAGTGACACTTGATCTTTATTTCAACCTGTTACAGTTTAAATAATTCATTTTATTTTATCATGTTGACCAAAGGGTCAGAACCACCAGTTATGCAAGAGGTGAGTTGTAGTTTAAATGAAACATTCATACAATAATTCAAATAAATCTAATAAAGTTGTCCCTTGGTATCCACAGAGGATTGGTTCCAGGAGCCCCGGAAATACCAAACTCTATGCTCAGATCCCTTATATGATATGGTGTAGTATTTGCACATAATCTACACATATCCTCCTGTATACTTTAAATCATCTCTAGATTACTTATATTACTCAACAGAACGTAAATGCTATGTAGATAGTTGCCAGCATGTGGCAAATTCAAGTTTTGCTTTTTGGAAATTTCTGGAATTTTTTTCCCAAATATTTTCGATCTATGGTTGATTGAATCTGCAGATGTGGAAGCCACCCATAAGGAGGGCCAACTATATTTATAATTTTCTATTACCTTGACTTCAGTATGTTTTTAATGTCTGTTTATCTGTCTCTCAATTATCGATCTAGCTAGCTTCTTCCTAGGATTCAGTTGGCCATGCTTCTCATCTTTATCCAAGAAAGTGTGGAAAGGTATATAGGACAGTATCTTTTATTCTGGGCCATCTCGCAAGAGAAATTTGATTCTTCAGTGAAATATAGGAAGGATCTGCTTAAAGAAGCATAATGATGTCTCACAAGCTGCAATAGCAACATTTAGTAGGGGAAGGGAAGAATTTCTTTTTCAGTTGAAACTCTGTGGAGAATTTTTAGGTAGAAAAGGGAAGGTATAATTATGTGGTTTGGAATTTGGCCAGGGCACTGGAATTCATACCTCTTCACTTTCAAGATGTGTCACAGACCCTTTAATTACCCGAAGTGGATCAGGACCTCTGTTTTCTGTCTATCCCATCAAAAAGACAACACACTTTGTTATACATTTACCCAGTGCATCTTTGAATATTAAATTTTACTGAGCAACATGCAGAAATAATCTTAATCTCTCCCATTGAAATATTTGGGGTTTTTTTGGAAATCCTGACTTACACGGATGGCAAAGTGGAAGCCATCCTTTCATAAGTGGATAACCACAGGTGTCCATGGGGTTCTTAGGCAAAAGCCTGAGGCTACTACCTACTAGGAACCAGACTCTTTGGCTTAACATTGACCTTGGCTACTTACTACCTGTAAAGTCTTGTATGTATTAGTTAACCTTTACTTGAGCTTCAGTTTCCAAATCTATAAAGCAACCAATATTCTTTTTTATATATATATATATAAGTAAGATAGTGTTCAAAAGTTCTTAACCTTATACTTGGAAATAGCAAACAGTAAGTAATAACGAATGTTAAGTATTATGATTACTATTTCCATGGCCTTCTCTATGTCTTAAATGCAGCACATAGTAAGCTATGCCTTGTGGAGAAGTGGTAAAGGCCCAGCTAAGAAATATAAATTACAGTCCGACTGTGAAGAGCTTTGAACATCAGGCTAAGAGGTTTAGATTATTATCCTTCAGGCAAAGTGAACCTTTGAAGGGTTCTAATCATGGAAATGACAGGATGACATTTGTGTCTTAGAAATGGGGCTCTGGTTGCAGGGTGGAGGAGGGATTTGGGCTGGAAACAGTCTCAAACACATTGCAAACTCATCTGTGTCTTCAAAGAGAGAATGAACCTAATTTAATCTCAGTTATTGAATTGCCCTGCAATGCTTTGATGCCTTCATTGTCTTTTGAGAAACAGAATAGATTATTTCATCTTCATATAAAATGACCCCCAACTTCTATCCATTTTTTTCTGCATCCCTTCCCCCAGGCCAGGCTGTTTTAGCTGCCTGCTTCCACATTTCAACATGCTTATTTGTTATACTGTTTCCACTTCCTATTTGTTACTTCTAAACTATTCATGTCACGAGGATTCAAATAGTCAAACTTGTTAGGACTGTGGCTAAAACAATATTCGCATGGCTAATAGAAATAGAGTTTCAATATAGACATATTTCTACTTACCAAAATTCAGTTTATACATTTTTATAGAGATACAACAAAACAAGCTACAGATGAGGGCAAAAGTGTTCCAACTCTGGCCATCAGCAATAATGTACGAATAGTGATTAGTAATACTCTCACAGGGATGTGGGGAAAATGGAATAGTGTTGCTCCCATTTCCATAAATTGTTGCCCTTCTCTGAAAAAAAGAATCAGGGACCAAGTCTTTGTCCTGCCTCTGAGTCACATTTTTCTCCACTGTAAACCATTTCCTTTCTAGCAATGGCTCTTCGTCCCTACATGCAGTATAGAAAGAGACAAAAAAATTTTTCATACCAATCATTTGTTTATGGCAAAATACCATTGATTTCCTGGAAATAAGCATGATACTATGTTGGAGATCAGCACTGAAGCATTATCACATGAAAATATTAAAAATATCAGGTCATTGATTGAGCTGGCCTAATGTGAACTGTGTGGATTAGAGGGCAAGGAGTCAACCCTAATAATGCTAGTAACAGGGAAAATAGAATAGAAATGGAAGTTGTCAAGCCTGAGACAAGGCTCAGATACTGATAGCCAAGGTGTAACTCCAGGGTTGAGAGGTCAAGTCCAGATGTTGGCTTAAGGCCGTGGAACAGGAAGCAAAAGACAAGAAAAGAAGAGACAAATGAAAATATCCAATGTGGCCAGAGATAAGGAAAGAGGACAGACAGGAAACAGAGGACACAAACACTAGTGGCCTGAAGTTCAAGGGAACAGTAGAAACCTAGAGAAAATACAGGAGTAAAAAGAAGAAGGAAAACACCCAGAGAACAAATCTGGGGTGCCAGGGCTTAGCTCCCAATAAGTAAGGCCCGTTTCTGTTTCATTCCCATAATTACTCTAAGCTTTACTGCTGTGGCAGGAACCAATGAGATTGTGACACTCCTGGACACTATCAGTGTCGCCAGTAAATTTCACTGCAGAAGTCAAGAGTGGCCTGTAGCAACTATGGAAAACAGTATGGAGGTTACTCAAAAAGCTAAAAATAGAGCTGCAATATGATCCAGCAATCCCACTCCTGGCCTTATATCCAGACAAAACTAAAATTCAAAAAGATATATGTACCCCAATGTTCATTGCAGCACTATTAACAATAGCCAAGACATGGAAAGCCTAAATGTTCATCAACAGATGAATGGATAAAGATGATGTGGGGTGTGTGTGTGTGTGTGTGTGTGTGTGTGTGTGTGTATAAATATATATATATAAAATGAAATATTACTCAGCCATAAAAAAGAATGAAATAATGCCATTTGCAGCAACATGGATGGACCTAAAGATCATCATACTAAGTGAAGTAAGTCAGACAGAGGAATACAAATACCGTATGATACCACTTATATGTGGAATCTAAAATATGACACAAATGAACTTATCCACGAAACAGAAACAGATTCACACACATAGAGAACAGACTTGTGGTTACCAAGGGGGAAAGGAGGTGGAGAAGGGATGGATTGGGAGTTTGGGATTAGCAGATGCAAACTATTGTATATAGAATGGATAAACAACGAGGTCCTACTGTATAGAGCAGGGAACTATATTCAATATCCTGTGATAAACCATAATGGAAAAGAATATGAAAAAGAATGCATATATATGTATAACTGAATCACTTTTCTGTACAGCAGAAACTAACATTCTAAATCAACTATACTTCAATAAAATAAATTTAAAATAAAAAGAGTGGCAGATAGGAGTGGCAGCTTGTCTGGCATTAGCCTTGAGCTGAGGAGATGGGCTGCGGAGAGTGAGTGTATTGGGGAAGTGTATTAGGATGACAAAGCGGGAGCTGGCCTTAGGTGCAGGGCTGGAGGGGGCAGCCACAAGCCCTGAGGACTTGGGAGAGATGCTAAAAGTCTGCCAAAGAGGGATGAAAATTACACTTCTTCACAATTTCTCCAATTCTGGAACTGTTAACTGGCTTATTACATCTCCCAGTTTTAATTCTCTAATAAAAGAGTACGCTCCCAAGACCCATAGATTTTCTCAAAAGACACCTTAAAAGTCTCAGTGATAGGGCTTCCCTGGTGGCGCAGTGGTTGAGAGTCCGCCTGCCGATGCAGGGGACACGGGTTCGTGCCCCAGTCCGGGAGGATCCCACGTGCCGCGGAGCGGCTGGGCCCGTGAGCCATGGCCGCTGAGCCTGCGCGGCCGGAGCCTGTGCTCCGCAACGGGAGAGGCCACAACAGTGAGAGGCCTGCGTACTGCAAAAAAAAAAAGTCTCAGTGTTGAATGGAAGTGCCATCAGTAATAAAAGTGGTTCTCTGTTCTCTGAAGCCTATGCTTGGAAATAGACATTTGACGTTTTCAACAATCTTGTATAGTTTCTCACAAGTCATGCATCAATAATGAATTAATAGAGCTTCAAAATAACTCCCAAATCTGTTACCATTAAAAACAGTTGCCTGTCTCGAATAAATGTCTAATTTTGAAAGGAAATGGCTTCACTTTCAAATATGAGACAGCTGTAAAAAATTATATGTATATACACATTTATGTAAGATACAGACTCTTCAAAAGAATTCTCAGTGGAGAAGAAATATCAATCGATTCTTCAAAGATATCATACAATAGTTTGGCATCTCTCTATATACAAATATATAATAATTCATCCACATAATTTATCTGATCATTTGTATTTTGAGAGTCTATTATATTCAATAAAACCAGTATATCTAGTTATAAAAGCATGTTCCTATATATAAGAATGAAAGATGAATAATGGTACCTAATTCTTCCATTTGAAACAATTTCAGTGCAGTTTAATGGAACTAATACCTAATATTTCAAAAAAAGGAATTATCCTGCTGGCAAAATCATACTATACATAACCAACTTCACCCCCTCCCTCCCACCCTCCCTTCCTCTCCTCTCTTCTCCTCTCCTCTCCTCGTCTCTCTCTCTTTCTCTCTCTTTTTCCTTTCTCCACTAGAAATGTTACTATCCAGCACAGAAACAATGGAGAACAAACAGCTAAAAATAATGACAACTAGTTTTTGGATGCCTCATAAGGTGCAAGGTGCTGTGTTAGGTGCAGATACAACTATGTCCTAGACACTGACCCCACTGTCATTGTTCACAGGCTAGTGTGGATCCAGACAGGGAGAGAGGACATTTCAATACAGCATGAGGAGGCCCAAGAGACATGATGTGTTACCGGGAAACATAGGAGAGTCACAGAATCTGTGCTTGGGGGTGACAAAGCTTTCTCGAGGAAGTGGCATCTTAGTGAAGACCTGTGAATAAACAGGAGTCACTGCTTTGTTTTGGAATGAGGGAGGGTGAAAGGGACAAAAAGTGTTCTAAGCAGACTAAATATTCATAAAAACTCAGAAGCAAGAAAGAGCCTGAAGAATATTAAAGACTCTCAGAGTTGGGGGTTTGCAGGTGGGAGGTGTGGTCAGTGGGGACCGGAATGTGGCTCAGTGGTAAGGGATTAGATGGAGAGGTTTCCTAATAAATGCTTTGGAGTTTGGACTTTAAGAAAAGTAAACATATATATAAAAAAAAAAAGAAAAGTAAACATAGAAATGCTCAAGTACAAATATTTAATCATGTCCAGATTACCTAAATATCTAGAATGCTTCCTAACCTCTGTTTTTAAGCACATCCTTGTGAAAATCAAGACTAGCTCAGCAGCAGGGACCTAAGGAAGCATCTAGTTCATAGATGAAGAGCTATATCAGCCACAGATTATTATTTGTTTTTTTCTTACCAATGGCTAAAATAAGGTTACAGTACTCAAATGTAGACTCAGCAGATTTGAGAAATAGTTTGGAATCGTCATGTAAGCTATTTTAACCCTGAATTATATAATATTTGAAATTACATGAATCTTCCCCAGGCAGGGGTTCTGGAAACCCTTAAGACCTCTGTGCACGCTGCAGAGATCGCTGCCAAAGGAAACCCCCTGAATAGGGAGAGGCAGACCATCAGGAACAGGAAATGAGGAGTCCTGGAGGGAGGTGTGCAAGTCTGCACAGACACATCTGCCCAGATCCTATGAGTATCTGGGATGATGCAAATATTAAATCATGAGTTGGGGTTTTCTTTTGTTTCTATGTCCTTTTGATTAAATTTCTACTGGAAAATTTTTTTGAGCACTATCTAATGTAGTGACACTTGAATATCCCCAGATGAAGGGAGAATCATCCCCGTTGCTCTGTGGATATTACTGTTTAGATCAATTGTTCTTTGCCTATTTTGAGTGCATGGAACATTTTGAGAAATCATTGAATCTTGACCTTTGACCTCTAAATATGCAATATATATAAATGTAATCACACACAAAATTCTACCTAGAATTTCAGAAGGCTCACAGATTACCATGGTCTATCCATGGATCCAGATAAATACTGTAATAATGGTAACATTGACCGAATCTGTATTATATGCCAAGCACTCAGCTGAACACTTTATATGCCTTATCTCATTCAATCCTCACAATAATCATCTGATATAGTTACTAGTATCCCCATCTTAAAGATAAGCAAACTGAGGCTTAGAGGGGTTAAATAATATGCCCAAGGTTGCTCAGATAGAATGATAGAGCCATGATTAAAGCCTAGTTAAGCTGTCTCCAGAGTCCAAGCGCTTAATCACTGCCCAGATCCCTGATCACATTTGTAGTCAAATTATACACAATGACATGGAAATAAGACCATACTCAGATCCAAGAGACACATTTCTCATTCTGGTTGGGTTTTTCAAAATCAAAACAAGATAAAATAAAAGTTTTAAAATCATTTTAAGGAATCGGAAAATTCATAGAAGGAAAATGATACCAAAATCATCCATAATTGGTGACCCAGGGATATACATTAACATCGCAGTTTATTGAATAACTTCTATGTGCAGAAAATGAGACTTAAGGTTTCACAAGCATCATCTCACTTGATCCCCATGGTATTAACCTAGGGAAGTATCTAACTTTTATACCTACTTTATAGAATAGGGCACAGGCTTAGGGTGAACAAGTAACTGATTCAAAATTATATAGTCAATGATTATGTGGTAAATTCAGAAAATTATAATTCAGTTTATTTCACTGCAGATTCATGGTCTTAATCAGTTTGCCATATTGACTCATCTCGCATTATACTTTTCCAAATATTTATTTCTAGGCATAAATATCTACACGTCAATGTATATTTTAAAAATAGATCATACTGAACACATACTTTTATAACAATATATTGAAACTTCCTATATCAATATATACATTAGTCACAAGTATATTTCTATGGAAATGCTATTTAATGACTGTGTAGTATTCCAGTGAATGGATTATCTTGATTTGTGGACTACCTTAATTTTAAATATTCAGATTGGTTTCAATTTTTCACCGATCACTTACTTCTATATAAAATTCTTATTCTATTCCCTCATGTTAATAGCATTGTTCTACCCATCATAGGGTTAGTATGAGGACTGAATCAAATAATAGTTAAGAGTAAGTCCAATAAGGGAAAGCAATGTATTATCATTTCTCCTTTGAGGAAAGAAATATGTCTAGGCAGTAGGAAAATGAAATGGTCACTTTGTGCACACAAATGAAATCATGACCTTGTGAAAATTCCCTACTGTTCTACTTTATCAACTGTGAGCTCTATGCTTTACTATCCAAGATAAAGATATATAAGAAATTATCATTTTATTTGAGAATAAGACAGATCACCAAAAACACTGGCTGACTATATAGTTGGTTTACAAAACAAAAAACAAAAAAACAAAAAAACCAGATAACCACAGATTGGGAAATTTTAACTACCATCCATGCAGTCTCAGAGCTGCTTGGGGTGGGAGGGAGGGAGTGAGAATAAGAGAGAGGAGATATCACTTTATTGTACAAATAGCAATGTAATCAGTAGATGGTTCTCTGAATATTTTGTTTTAGACTTATATCTTAGTAGTAATATAACCTGCATGACCAAAACTGAATTTGTACTTGTCATCTGATTACGCAATTTGGTCTTCTTTAAAAATCTGACTAAACATATAAATTACTAATCAACATGGAGGTACGATTGGAGTTGATTGGGGATTCTCATTAGTAGACTCAGAGGGTTATGATTACATTTGTCTATAGAGTAACTGGCAGGTCAGCCTCATCCTCACTTGAACTAGTATGTTATTGGTGTGCTTGATCTTAGAGAGAAAAGCACAGCGAAAACCCAGGGCATTTCTCTCCTTTCTCCTGGTTACCACTCCCTGCCTGTCAAATCCTTCTCTCAGACTCTACTACTCTCAATGGCAACTCCAATTTCACTGCTTTGCAAAATGAAGTGTGCATAGAAGTTGCCCCTCAAATACTGATTCAAACTTAGAATCATAGATTTTATATCTGGAAGGGTCATCTAGCCATGACTGGGTTTGGCTGTCTCTCTGGTTATGTAAAGTGTTATAGATTATTTCCATTTTACAGCTAGACACATGGAGACTTGAAGGATTAAATGACTTGTCCAGAGTCCCCCAGGTAGGAGACTAGAAACCAAGTTTTCTGATTCCTTGGGCAATAAAAATGATATCGAAATTGATGAAAGTTTGAAAAATATATTTCAAAGCAAAGAATAAAAATGTTTGGCTGAGTATTTTTTTCCTATAATTCTGCTTTGAGTATATTTTAAATGAGGACAACACTGGTTTTACATCATTTCATTCATGGGAAAATAAGTTCTGCTACCTAAGTCAACAGTGTTTTCCTGATTTGTAAATTAACAAACCTGATGAGATGTGTCTGTTTTCAGATGTAGATGACAGAAGGGAGAATGAATCACAGGGTAGTTTATAAGTGCATGTAAGTGTCCCTAAAAAAAAAATGGAAGCAATGGAAAAGCAGGAAGCCAGGTGCCAAGAACAGGAGAAAGGGGCTGAGCTGTTCACATGAAAGTGAATCAATCATCAGCCTGGGGCTGCCAGGTTAAGGGAGAAAAAAGGAAGATAATCAAAGGCGTAAGAAAGAAGAAAAATGAAATGTGAGAAAGGTCACAGAAAAAGAAGAGGAAGAAAAAAAATATATATATATAGACAGAGAGAGATCACAGCAACAAACAAAAGGCAGAAGGGGAAATGGTATCAATTTTTAAATTTCACATAAGAAACATGTGAGACCTTTAATCAGACCCTCTCCCTTTTCCTACACAGCAATGTTGCCGTTTGGCTGGGCAGCTCACTGATTGATTACATAGGCCACCTCCTCTGCAACTTTTAAAAAATTATCTCTGGTTTGAATATCTTTTGGAAACTTTAAGTAAATGGAAACATTGTTTTCCCTCCTTTTGAGTAATTTCTCCCACAACCTTAAAATTTAAAGATTTTTTTCAAAACTCTTTTTAATTGCTAATAAATAGCCTATATGACCTATAAGTATTTTACAGCTATGAAATTTATTCAACAGAGATTGTCGACTGCATAGTGTTGGCCAGGCCCTGTTTTAGGTGCTGTGTTCTCGCCTGCTTTCAGTCAAATGGTTGTAAACATCTCTACATAAACTATCAAGGAGGGCCTTCCCTGGAGGTTCAGTGGTTAAGACTTTGCCTTCCAATAGAGGGGATGCGGGTTTGATCCCTGGTTGGGGAGCTAAGATCCCACATGCCTTGCAGCCAAAAAACCGAAACAGAAGCAATATTGTAACAAATTCAATAAAGTCTTTAAAAATGGTCCACATCAAAAAAAGATCTTAAAAAAAAAACTATCAAGGAGCATTCACTTTTTGAGAAACATGTAAATATACTCTACTTTACAATAGTTTTAGATCTACAGAAATGTTAAAAAGTCAATGCCCGTATACCCTTCACTAAGTTTGCCCTGTTGTTATCATCTTTTTTTTTTTAAACATCTTAATTGGAGTATAATTGCTTTACAATGGTGTGTTAGTTTCTGCTTTATAACAAAGTGAATCAGCTATATGTATACATATATCCCCATATCTCTTCCCTCTTGCGTCTCCCTCGCACCCTCCCTATCCTACCCCTCTAGGTGGTCACAAAGCACCCATCTGATCTCCCTGTGCTATGCGGCTGCTTCCCACTAGCTATCTATTTTACATTAGGTGTATTTATGTCCATGCCACTCTCTCACTTCTTCCCAGCTTACCCTTCCCCCTGCCTGTGTCCTCAAGTCCATTCTCTATGTCTATCTGTCCTGTCCTTAGGTTCTTCAGAACCTTTTTTTTTTTTTTTTTTTAGATTCCATATATATGTGTTAGCATACGGTATTTGTTTTTCTCTTTCTGACCTACTTCACTCTGTATGACAGACTCTAGGTCTATCCGCCTCACTACAAATAACTCAATTTCGTTTCTTTGTATGGCTGAATAATATTCCATTGTATATATGTACCACATCTTCTTTATCCATTCATCTGTCGATGGACACTTAGGGTGCTTCCATGTCCTGGCTATTGTAAATAGAGCTGCAATGAACATTGTGGTACATGACTCTTTTTGAATAATGGTTTTCTCAGGGTAAATGCCCAGTAGTGGGATTGCTGGGTCATATAGTAGTTCTATTTTTAGTTTTTTAAGGAACCTCCATACTGTTCTCCATAGTGGCTGTATCAATTTACATTCCCACCAACAGTGCAAGAGGGTTCCCTTTGCTCCACACCCTCTCCAGCATTTATTGTTTCTAGATTTTTTGATGATGGCCATTCTGACCGGTGTGAGATGATATCTCATTGTAGTTTTGGTTTGCAATTCTCTAATGATTAATGACGTTGAGCATTCTTTCATGTGTTAGTTGGCAATCTGTATATCTTCTTTGGAGAAATATCTATTTATGTCTTCTGCCCATTTTTGGATTGGGTTGTTTGCCTTTTTGACATTGAGCTGGATGAGCTGCTTGTAAATTTTGGAGATTAATCCTTTGTCAGTTGCTTCATTTGCAATATTTTCCATTCTGAGGGTTGTCTTTTTGTCTTGTTTATGGTTTCCTTTGCTGTGCAAAAGCTTTTAAGTTTCATTAAGTCCCATTTGTTTATTTTTGTTTGTTTGTTTCCATTTCTCTAGGAGGTGGGTCAAAAACGATCTTGCTGTGATTTATGTCATAGAGTGTTCTGCCTGTGTTTTCCTCTAAGAGTTTGATAGTGTCTGGCCTTACATTTAGGTCTTAAATCCATTTTGAGTTTATTTTTGTGTATGGTGTTAGGGAGTGTTCTAATTTCATTCTTTTACATGTAGCTGTCCAGTTTTCCCAGCACCACTTACTGAAGAGGCTGTCTTTTCTCCATTGTATATTCTTGCCTCCTTTATCAAAGATAAGGTGACCATATGTGTATGGGTTTTTCTCTGGGCTTTCTATCCTGTTTCACTGATCTATATTTCTGTTTTTGTGCCAGTACCATACTGTCTTGGTTACTGTTGCTTTGTAGTATAGTCTGAAGTCAGGGAGCCTGATTCCTCCAGCTCTGTTTTTCTTTCTCAAGATTGCTTTGGCTATTCAGGGTCTTTTGTGTTTCCATAAAAATTGTGAAAGTTTTTGTTCTTGTTCTGTGAAAAATGCCATTGGTAGTTTGATAGGGATTGCATTGAATGTGTAGATTGCTTTGGGTAGTATAGTGATTTTCAAAATGTTGATTCTTCCAATCCAAGAACATGTTATATCTCTCCATCTATTTGTATCATCTTTAATTTCTTTCATCAGTGTCTTATAATTTTCTGCATACAGGTCTTTTGTCTCCTTAGGTAGGTTTATTCCTAGGTATTTTATTCTTTCTGTTGCAATGGTAAATGGGAGTGTTTTCTTAATTTCACTTTCAGATTTTTCATCATTAGTGTATAGGAATGCAAGAGATTTCTGTGCATTAATTTTGTATCCTGCTACTTTACCAAATTCATTGATTAGCTCTAGTAGTTTTCTGGTAGCATCTTTAGGATTCTCTACGTATAGTATCATGTCATCTGCAAGCAGTGACAGATTTATATTTCCTTTTCCAATTTGTATTCCTTTTATTTCTTTTTCTTCTCTGATTGCTGTGGCTAAAACTTCCAAAACTATGTTGAATAATAGTGGTGAGGGTGGGCAACCTTGTCTTGTTCCTGATCTTAGTGGAAATGGTTTCAGTTTTTCACCATTGTGGACGATGTTGGCTGTGGGTTTGTCATATATGGCCTTTATTATGTTGAGGTAAGTTCCCTATATGCCTACTTTTTGGAGGGTTTTTATCATAAATGGGTGTTGAATTTTGTCGAAAGCTTTCTGTGCATCTATTGAGATGATCATATGGTTTTTCTCCTTCAATTTGTTAATATGGTGTATCACGTTGATTGATTTGCCTATATTGAAGAATCCTTGCATTCCTGGGATAAACCCCACTTGATCATGGTGTATGATCCTTTTAATGTGCTGCTGGATTCTGTTTGCTAGTAGTTTGTTGAGGAATTTTGCATCTATGTTCATCAATGATATTGGCCTGTAGTTTTCTTTCTTTGTGACATCTTTGTCTGGTGTTGGTATCAGGGTGATGGTGGCCTCGTAGAAGGAGTTAGGGAGTGTTCCTCCCTCTGCTATATTTTGGAAGAGTTTGAGAAGGATAGGTATTATTTGATAGAATTTGCCTGTGAAGCCATCTGGTCCTGGGCTTTTGTTTGTTGGAAGATTTTTAATCACAGTTTCACTTTCAGTGCTTGTGATTGGTCTGTTCATATTTTCTATTTCTTCCTGGGTGCCTCCATCTCCTGGAGGAGGGAATATCTACATATATTTTCCTGGAATCCTTCTGTAAGAAAAATGTATCTTTTCTGCCCCATTTATTTATTTAAATGGATTATATATATGCTAGTCTATATACTTTGGGTGGGTTATCTAATGCTATGTCTTTTGTTGCTCTCATTGTTATAGTTTTGGCCACTGGGAGCCCTTCCAAGTTGGCTTCTGTGTTCTTTGAAACATGCTTAATTTTCATTGTTTGAGTACTTCCTTACTTTCTGGTACCACAAGATACTCTGGGTTCATCTTGTATATTTCCTATCCCAGCCCCGGAACCAATTTTCTAATGAGTCCTGGTTCTTTTTATTGGAGAATGGTATTAGAAACCAGAAAAAGAGAAACATTCTTCATTATAACACTGTAAAGATTCTGCTTTTGTCTTTGGAGGATTTTTTTTTCTCAGGAAAGAAAAGCTTTTTCTACTCCCAAATGCTTTTAAGACAGCTAACGGGCTGGTTTCTTTTTGAACAGTGGACAGAGTGCTAATATGTGCTTGATCAGACAGTAAACGGGAATAATATTTAGTATTTGAACAATTTAAAAAGATTAATGGGAAAATCACTGTGAAAATATTCTCTCCCACAAGCAACCCTTGAAAACTCTAACCACAGAGGGACCTTCCAAGTGACTACAATCTCTACCATCATTCAGCCTTGCAGTTACTGAATGGAATAAAGAATAAATTAAATGTGGAAAATAGACATCTAATATACAGTTTTCATTTATAAACCCATATTTCTTAGATGAATACATATTTTAATTATTGAAGTAATAAATACAGCTCCCACTTACTGCAGACTATTCACTAGCTAGCTGCTTTACACACATATTCTCATATGTGCACTAGGACTAGGATTTGAGATGCAATATATTTATGAACCCAGAGCCAAAATCATGTGCGGAAAACAAAACAAACAACAAAAGAATCTCCTCACTTCTGCCTCATCCTAAATAACCAAAGGCAAAAGGTAGATATTAGGTTTTAATCTTTTTAAAGAAGTAAATTAAGAAGAAATATAAGCAAGTGAAAGCTTTTAACAAAGTACAATTCTACCATGAAACATAGAAAGAGTCAAGTCACACTCTTTAATTTTTTGATAAAGAAACTAGAGTTCACAAGACTTGACAGCATTCCCACCCAGCTGGTTAATGGCAGAAGCGAGACTGCAGCTCAAGGCTTTTGGTTCCCAGTTCCATGAACTTTCCTCTAATCCTTTCAACATACGTGTGTGGCCCGCCTGACACAGACCGAAAAACCATGCTCTGGACAGTTGCTGGGTGTCCTGCAATCCAACCCAATTCTGACCCGATCTACCCAGAGAAGGTGTCAGATTCCACAAGGTAAGAGTTCTGTTCTACAAGATTGCACCTCTTCCCCACTTCAGACACCAGTCAAAGCCCAGATTGTCACCTGTGTTTCTCATCCACCGGCCATACACTGGGGCCCCAATGACCCCCTCCTTGGACTTCAGACCCCAATCACAAGTCCAGGTTGTTACTCGTACTTCTGACCAACCAGCTATAAACCAAGTTCCCACCACCCACTCATTTCTTGGGTTGGATTAATTTGCTAGTGTGGCTCACAGAACTCAGAAAACATTTTATGTACTAGATCACTCGTCTGTTATAAAAGGATATAACTCAGGAATAGCCAGATGAGAGAGCTGGGCAAGGTACGTGGGAAGGGGTACAGAGCTTCCATGTCCTTTCCAGGTACCACCCTCCCCAAATCTCCACATGTTCACCAACCCAAAAGCTCTCTGAACTCAGTCCCTCTGGTTTTCTAGGGAGGCTTCATTACATAGGCACCATTGATCAAATTATTGGCCATTGGCTATTGAACTCAATCTCCTGTCCCTCTCCCTTCCCCAAGGTCAGGGGGTAAGACTGAGAACTCCAACTCTCTAATCACAGGGCTGGCCCCACTGACAACCAGCCCCCATTCTTGGTGCAGGCCAAAAGTCACCTCATTAATATAACAAAAGACACCTTTATTAGTCTCAACATCTTGGCGATTCCAAGAGTTTTGGGAGCCAGGAATCGTAGACAAAACCAAATATATATGAAATATATTTAGGTCATCTGAATGACCAAATATATATTTTTTGTATAAGTTACAATGTCACAATATCGCAGGACCATATTGGGATATAACTGGTAACATTGCTAGAAATCAAACGCAGAGCAAGGGAACATATAAACCCTAAAAATGCTGTATACAGATTGATGCAACTTTTGCCTGGCATGAAATAAAAAGCTTATAACATTAAATTAATGCTTTGGGACAGTTTCTGTGAGATGACTGTCTTCAGCCCTTCTGTCCTCTTCTTTTCTTCTCTCCTTCCTTGCTTTCTTTTCTTCTCTCTTTTTCTTTTTTTTCTTTCTTCTTTCTTTTTTCCCTCCTACCTTCTCTCCTACTTGCTTCTCCTTCTCTCTGATGTCCTATAAATCTGGGACATCTGACACCAGGGTTAGAGCTGGGAGAAGGTACAATAAAGTGTCCTTCATGCTTCTGTGAGGTCAAAGAGCTGCTGGATTGAGCTGCCTATTAAAAAGCAATAGATAATCCTACTGGGAAGAGTGCCATAGGGAGATGGTACTTAACTGTGTAGTCTTTTCCATTACTAGAGGCAAATTTCCCTTGGAAAATAATCAGGTAACTTGTCTAGTCATAGGCAGGATAATTACTCCTTTTTGCTTTTATTGGGAGTCAGGGACAGAGCCAGAGTTACCAACCACCTTTGAAAATTCAGTCTTGTCCCCTAGCGTCCCCACAGTTGCTCCTCCTATTGTGTGTGCATGTGTGTGTGTGTGTTTGTGTGAAAGAGAGAGAGTGATACACACACAGGCACAAAGAGAGAAAAAGAGCAAACTGGGGTAAAGGGCCAGTGTATTTTGGTATTTTTTAACACCTACTCCATTATGGATTGCATTGTTTCAAACGTAATGCAAATGAATTTCATTACCAGAAAAATGAAGAAACACGAAAAATAAGACATAGAAAATACAATCCTTAATGTGTTTATTATTAGATTCAACAGATATAAATTACCCTGGGAACTTGTTATAAACATTTCTGAACACTTAGTCCTGACTTCTGTATTTACCTTATTGTACAAACAAACAACAATCAAAATCAGTCCACAGACTGGCTTTGAGTAGCATTGCTGGACCAATTAAATCAGACTCTTTAGGAGTAGTGTCTAAATCTCTCTATATATATTTAAATGGGATTTCTAGGTAATTCTAATGTGCAGCTTTTAAAAGAAATGCTGTTGCTACGGTGGGTCATCTGAAAAGTGGCCCTTATAGGCTCCTGTACTTAAAAAAGCCGTTCGGGGCTTGGAGATAAATTTTGGGGGTGAAGCAGCGTCTTCTTACTCCTTTCCTTTCTTAAATTCTCACCAAACCTACGACCATTTTTTTTCCTAAGGGAACTTATCATATAGCAGAAAGTAGGTATTAGGGTATTGTGTGACAGCAGGGTAAATAGAGAGGTGTGCTATGAAAAGGATGACCCTTTTAAAAACTAGCTTTTATTATTATTATGTTTGGATCACACTTTCAGAAAATAATAAACACATTTGAATCTCCTTTGATGTTAAACAGGAATGAGGTCTAATTCCCATAATTGAAAACTCCTTTTTTTTTTTTTTGCGGTACAAGGGCCTCTCACTGTTGTGGCCTCTCCCGCTGCAGAGCACAGGCTCTGGACGCGCAGGCTTAGCGGCCATGGCCCACGGGCCCAGCCGCTCCGCAGCATGTGGGATCCTCCCGGACCGGGGCACGAACCCGTGTCCCCTGCATCAGCAGGCAGACTCTCAACCACTGCGCCACCAGGTAAGCCCCCAAACTCATTCTTTTATGCACTCAACAAAAGCAGTTGTGCAGGCACTAGGGATGCCCTAGGGTGTTAGACGGAGCTCCTGCCCTCGTGGGCTTAATGAGCACTTTTATTTTAGAGAGAGGAGTTACTGACTTTCTCTCTAAGAAGTAATTCAATCTGGTTGAATTCGATCCATTAATCTTACTTAGGCCCTGTAGATGCTAATGAGTTAGGACCACATAAGGATTAAGTCTGTTGAAAAATCAGAATTTAATTTATCCAGTACTAATTGCCTACAGGCTTACCTCCTGGAAAGCCACATGAAAGCAGCTATAGCTGAGTGATTCAGGCCATGGATCTTGATAGAGGGCTGAAGGGGTGACAAATGTCACCCATGCAGCACATCATGTAATCTGTGACCTCAATCCCATGGATTATGCCAGGAGAGGGGCTGGTGCTACCCCAGACATGACTGCAGATGTACAAGCCATGCAACCAGCCAGCCATATTACAACCACACAGCTTGGACCCCAGAATGTTTGCTTCCGTAACCGTTGAGTGCTTGGCTGATGAGCCAGGGCCAGAGCTGAGGTTCCACCCATCATATTGCTGGTGTATCTCAGTCTATGACTGTGCCAGAGGAGGAGCTGGTATTTCCCAGCCACTCAGTTCAAAGGTCTGAGGTTCCTCTTCTGGAGACTGACACCCAGACCTCTGGAGTCCCCGTGTAATGCCCAGGGTGCAGCAGGCAGTGGGAGAAGGGCACATCTACTATTGCTCCCAGCTCTGAGAATTTCTCTATAATAAATCCTGCTCCGGCGGTCTTGGTAGATCTGCTTGGCTGTTGGCTAGATTTCTGTGGTATCTACCAACAATAAGAGGCATGGAGAGGTCACAACTCAGGGCAAACTTTGCCAGAGGAAAGAAGACCTTGGGAGATGTGAATCCAAGGAGTATTAAATAGACTAGATGGAATCTCCTGTAGGGTAGTAGGGAAGCCCAGGGAAGCACTCCCCAGCACAAACAGGGGCAGAGCAGTCTACCCACCTTCAGAGCAGTGGAATCAGCAGGCATAACCCAATCCCATAGGTATATGATTTGGAAAGCTGCCAGCACAGAATGAATACTGCTTTCACTGATACATTCTTATGCGAAAAAATGATTGAGAGATAACTGCATGCCAGACTGTAATAGATAAGTAGTAGGGACACAAAGATAAAGAGAGAATCTCTGTTGTCAAGTAACTATGGCTAGTCAAGGAGACCAAGTCTAAAGTGATAAATCTTATAATAGGTTATACATACAATGCTATGGAGGCACAGAAGAAGAAACAGAAAACACTATTTGAGAAAAATCAGAGAGGACTTCACAAAAGAGGTGACATTTGAGCTGTGCCTCAAAGGGTGGGTCTACAACCCATTCGAGGAAATCTCACATAGGACCCTACAAGCTGCATTCAGTTAAGACATATCTGTCTCTAGTCGATGCACAGAGCTTTTCCTGGAGACCTGGGATCTACATATATGGTACACCCTTAACATCTGTAAAGGAAACATCTTGAGATGTTCTAGAATCCCTAACTTCACATATACTAATTAAGAATAGAGGATGAATAATCAGTCAGTCTTACTCACCAGCTAAGTACTTGCTTCTACATTTGAGCCATGTGGCTGCACGCATAGATGTAGCCAAACTCTTAAAGGCTGAAAGTGTAACCATGAGTCCAACATGCTTTAGAGAAGGATTTTCCAGGATTGTCCCAGTGCTCTAGAGAGACAATGATGCTGCTGGACAGAGACTGAGAGTCCTCGGCTCCCAGGAAGAAGATTAAGGCACAACTGGTTACCTGGAAGACACAGCAGAGGTGACACAGAAGGAGGCGATTGGTATCTGGGGTCACGTTACATGACCTAATGAGTCATAATGGGCCCAAATGGATTCCTTTCAGCTGGAAGGAATTTAAGCATGTATCATCTCCTGAATCCACTCACCACATTCCTGGCACAGTGCTAAGCGCAGCACAAACACATTAGTATTTACTTGTCACCAAAATCCTGTAAGTTAGAAACCATCATATCCCTATCTCTGAGATGAGGAAACTGAGCTTGGAGAAGTTAATGAACTCAAGGGCATACAAACTGGGAAGTAATAGAATTGAGGGTTAATAAGGATAATCTATCACCCGAAACTTCTGCTCTCAGCATTTTGACCCTTCCTCATCCTCAGTTAAAGATCAAGGACTACTGGTGAAGTTTGTGCAGAGAGGAAAAAGGCTGATACACTTGGGACCTTGAGGCTGGCTGGGGACACGTTCCTCTACCAGAGAATCATGCTTATTTCCTGAGAGGCCCAGGGAATTAAGACAGGTTCCCATGCCAAGCATTGTCAGGAATCTGGTTTTTGTCTTTCACAGGTTGATGTGGCTCATGACAGGAATTATACATGTCTGGGCCGAATATATGTTACTAGAAATAGATTACTTCAGGAAGTCAGATTTATACAGTTTAAATAGAAGTAAAGGAAACTGGAAGTAAGATACAGCAGCCTAATCTGTGGTTGAATCATGCACCGTAATTAAGCCTTCTCATTTCCTGCTCTTCCTTCTTCATTTTGCAAATGTCTCCATCTGTGACTCATCTTTTTTTGCAGCAACATTACTCCCTCATATTTCTTTTTCTTGCCTTGCTATATTCTCCATCGACCCTGTCTTTTAACTTTTCTAGGAAGAGCCTATTGATTTTTAAAATTATCAAAGAGAAAGGTGGAAGAGACAGTTCCTGGAGAAACATTAAAAATTCATATGAAATAAGTCAGGGTCCTCAGTAAAGCCAGAGGTTATAACTTAGTAACTGATGTTACTGAGAACATTATATACGTAAATTAGTACAACATATTATTTTAAAAGCCTAATTTTTGGCTGGAGCTATTCTAGGTATTGGGAATATGAAAATAAATCAGACACAAAACTTTTTGGGTGTTATGGACCGAATGTTTGTGTCATTCCCAAATTCATATGTTGGAGATGGGGCCTTTGGGTAATAATTAGGTCATGATGTAAAGCCCTCATGAATGGGATTAGTGCCCTTACAAGAAGAGCATGAGAAAGATGGTCTACCTCTGACATGCGAGGATATAAGGAGAAGATGGCCATCTGCAAACCAGAGAGAGAGTTTTCATCAGGAACCTAATTGGCTGGCACCTTGACGTTGGACTTCCCAGCCTCCAGAGCTGTGAGAAATAAATTTTTGTTGTTTAAGTCACCCAGTCTATGGAAATTTGTCAAAGCAGCCTAAGCTAAGACAATGGGTAAAACCAAGACATAAAAAGATAATGTCAATAAAACATGATACGTGTTGTGATAGAGATGTATACAAGTTGCTACAGCAGCTCCTCATCCAACCAAGGGGTTCCAGGAAAGTTTCTGAAGAAAAAGAAAACATCTGAGCTCATTCATTAAGCATGAATTAGAATTAATTAGGGGCAGGCAGAGGAGTAAAGGACGGGGAAAAGGGTATTTCAGGCCTAGAAAATCCAGTAGTTAAGCAAAGGCACAAAGGAATGGAACCACCAGGTATGTTTGGAGAATTACACGCAGTGCAATGTTGCTAAAAGGCAAAGTAGCAGGTGGTGAGAGGCAAGAGCCTGGGGACATAGCCACATTAGAGGGGGCTTTTTTTTAATATACATTTATTTACTTATTTTTGGCTGTGTTGGGTCTTCGTTTCTGTGCGAGGGCTTTCTCTAGTTGTGGCAAGCGGGGGCCGCTCTTCATCGCGGTGCGCGGGCCTCTCACTGTCACGGCCTCTCTTGTTGCGGAGCACAGGCTCCAGACGCTCAGGCTCAGTAGCTGTGGCGCACGGGCTTAGTTGCTCCGCGGCATGTGGGATCTTCCAAGACCAGGGCTCGAACCCGTGTCCTCTTCATTGGCAGGCAGATTCTCAACCACTGCACCACCAGGGAAGCCCTAGAGGGGGCTTTTAAAGAGCATGCGATTCATCCCTTAGGTGATGGGCTGATAGAGTGGTCCAGAAGGATTTTAAGAAAGAGAATCGACATAATCACATAGCATTTTAGAGTGATCACCTGGATGTTAGAAAAGAAGATCTGAAGGGTGAAACACTAGAACCTGGGACACCAGTGAAGGGTGGAGGTGATGGGGCCTTGGGCCCTCGTGGTGTGAATGAAGGAGACATAAAGCTGTCAGTACTTGGATATAGTGATTGTATGAAATGCAGGGAGGATTACAAATCTTTTCTGAGGCTTTTTTTTGTGTGTGTGATACGCGGGCCTCTCACTGTTGTGGCCTCTCCCATTGCGGAGCACAGGCTCCGGACGTGCAGGCTCAGCAGCCACGGCTCACGGGCCCAGCCGCTCCGCGGCATGTGGGATCTTCCCGGACCGGGGCACGAACCCGTGTCCCCTGCATCAGCAGGCGGACTCTCAACCACTGCGCCACCAGGGAAGCCCAGGGAAGCCCAGGGAAGCCCCTCTGAGGCTCTTCTTGAATTGCTGTTTAGGCATAGCAAAGGTTACCCTAATCAGAATGTGAAAACCCTACGGAGGTCTTTCTGCTGTTCGTTTTCCTAGACCATGTTGCATCCCAGTGCAGCTCTTTCTTCCTGTGCCTCGGGTCGAGGGATTTCCCCTCCTTCAGTAACTTCTAGCATTCTGTTAGTTCTTTGGAGGACTTTATCCTCCAGCCTGGAAGTGGTAAGGGTCCCAGGCTTCTCAAATATCTTCTTTGCTTGCTAGCCAAAAAAAACCCCCCAAAAATAAATACGCCTTTCCTTCATAACACTTATTGTGTTTGCAATTAATGAGTAATGCCAACACTATTTAATGTTTCCTCTTTTGCAAGTATCTATTCTTGGTGGCAACCATCAGACACTAACTCTGTTCAACTTGGCACTAAAAGATATAGGAGAGAGGTTGACGAGATGACTGAAAACTCAGGGAAGGAAAATTGGCAGAGAGCCCAAGTCTGGGCAGCTGAAAGGTGAGCTGGATGACACCAGGCTAACTGTCTGTTTAGAACCTCACCACTGAGCCTGCTGCTACACCGCTGGACTCAGAACTCTGTTGGCACTACATTCTTGAAGAATTTCTAGTTGTTTCTGAGCCATTGTCATGTGCCCTCAAAGCTGAAATTCCTAGGAGAGAGCATGTCTGGTCCTGGCTGCTGGGAGATGGGAAAGGAATGAGGGCTTCCTATTAACTTCTACAGTGGGGAAGTGGGAAGCGAAGTGCACTCTTCCCTTGACAACTCTCTAGGATTTCCTGCTCAAAAGGGTGAATTCTGAGTTGTATATCTCCCTCTCTCTATATCTAGACATACACACACACACACACACACACACACACACACACACACATACATGCACATTTACACACCTGCCAGACTGGAAGTTTCATGAAGGTAGAGTGTGTCATTCTCATTGACTGTCACATCCCAGTGCCAGGCAGAGTTAATTGCAGACAAGGGCAGATAGTAAATACTCAGCAAGTAATTCTTAGGTGAATGGAAGAATATAGATGAATAGATATGCCTTTTAAAGAAGGTATTTTACTTCTAATCACTCCAGTATTTTAATAAATCTCTACTACTTGGTCCTCATCTGTAGCTTCTAACTGCCTTCTGAGACAGTAACTGGAATTGCTCCCACCTTATGCTTGTTTCATGGGGTTTATCATGCCCGCCTCATCCCCATTTCTGAACCTCAGACTTTAGCAAAGGTACTGTGGACCTCTTAGTCCATGCTTATCCTGTTTGCCAGCTGGAAACTGATCAAAGCAATGCTATCAGCATTCCTAAAGGCAGCTAAGCTGTTTACCTTTTCTTGGATCTCCAGACTTGATAAGACCCAGCTCTGGAGACCTCTGGCTAGGGAAGAAAGCCTGCAGGTCCTTTCCTTCCAGAAGTCAGGGAAGAAGAACAGCTCCCTTGGCCCTGTTTAAATGCTAGTTGACAATGGATATGGTTTAAGTTTAAAACCATTTGGGATTCAAACTAGTTGTTTTCTCAGAACCAACAGAAATATTAAAATTCTGGGGAAATACAACAATGTTTTGACGTGGATTACCTATTTTTGTCTCTCTGATTGCCTTAAAAAAGTGAGCTAGTTAGTCAAAGTCATGTGACAATGATATAAAAATATAACCCTTTTAGGACTTTGTAAACATAAAAATAGTCATAAAATCTTATCCAAGACTCAAACACTATTATTCAGTTAATGATGCTGCAAGTTAGAAGATTTTATCAACATAAACTAAGCAGTTTAATGCTAATGATCTACCTTCAGAAATAACTCTCCTTCTGTAGGATTTCTTAATCTAAAGGATTTTGAAAACACACACTTCAAAGATTCTATTATTGCCATCAGTTTCTTGATTAACATTGTCTCAGAACATGTGCTTGCTACGTTTCACTACATAGGCTATATTTTAAAATTTCTTTAACTTTGGTTATTGGTAGTTGCTTGCTTTAACTGGGATTCATAATTCTCCCTGCTGAGAATAAAATTTGTTGTCAGAATAAAGCACATTTGACTCTTTCTCAGCTGCCAAAATGTGAAGTCTTGTGGTTGGGTATTTTGGAAAACTGGCAGGTTTTGTTTACATATTGTGGTCTTTCTCCAAATTTATCCCACATCCCACACCCCACAAGTCTAGGACCCTTTCCAATGTAATTGCTGTGGACAAGTGCGAGGCGAAAATGGCTTCCGCAGTCACCAAAGCCCTTCCATCTCTGAATCACATGCAGCAAAGGCCAGAAGAGCTTCCCTGGCCTTAAAAAAAAGAAATTGCTGACCTACAGAAATACCTGATTCTAATTTGCTGTACAAATGGAAACCTTTTCTTCTCTAGATTGGATGCAGAGGACTTTTTTTTTTTCAATGTTTATAATTTAACAATTGCTTAGAGCCTTTCATCTGAAAGCAATTTACGCATGTTGGGCCCAATTATCCTAACATGTTTAAAACTTACCAGTATTTTTCCTCTTTCACCTTGGTGCATTAGTCTCATTGCACAGCAAATCTAAATTTAATCATGGAAGTGCTTTATGGATTAAAATGCTAGAAAACCCTTCTTGCCCAGGAAAGAATAATATCAGAGAAAATGATATATTCTTCTTACAGAGGTTAAAACTTTTGGTTTGGATCTGGATCAGCCAAGCCGTGTAATATTCAGTCAGAAGAGATGTTGAGTCATGAGCCCACACTCACTTTCTGTTTCCATAGTTTTGGAAGAAAGCCATGCAGCAAATATGTTACCTTAATCTGCTGTCATCCAGCAGTCTAGAGCCATCTGCTTTGGCCATTTGTTAGGATGGCTTATTCAGTCAGTTGATTCAAGAAATGTTTATTGAGTGCTTAATCTGTGCCAGGGACTATGCAGGAAACTGGAAAGAAAAGGGTGAAAAAACAAGATGTAAGTGTGCCCAGGAGTTTACACTCTGAGGGAGATAATCTGTACACAAATAGTTCATTGTAATACTGTAAAAAACACATTGATGAAAGGAGAACTTGGCCCCAGATGACCAAGAATTTGGCTTCATCGCCTAAGATGGAGGATGTGAGGTAAGGCTTCCAAAAGAAGTGAGAGCTAAGATGAGGCAGGAATGGGTGTCAGATGAATAGGAGGGAACAAGAGGATTCTGGGAGAGAGAGGAGGAGCATGTGTGAAAACCCAGAAGTCACGTGTTTGCAAAACTGGAAAAGTTTCATTCAGCTGAAGGGTAGAGCTTAGGGTTGCATGTTGTAAAAAATGTTGCTGAGAGATAAGGAGAATCCAGTTCATTAGGACCTTGTAAACCCTAAGAAGGAATTTAGACATTTTCCCAAAGGAAATGGGAATCCACTAGAGGACTTTTGTTGTTGTTGTTGTTGTTGTTTGTTTGCGGTTCGCGGGCCTCTCACTGCCGTGGCCTCTCCCGTTGCAGAGCACAGGCTCCGGACGTGCAGGCTCAGCGGCCATGGCTCACGGGTCCAGCCGCTCCGCAGCACGTGGGATCCTCCCGGACTGGGACACGAACCCGTGTCCCCTGCACCGGCAGGCGGACTCTCAACCACCGCGCCACCAGGGAAGCCCCACTAGAGGACTTTATACAGAGGAATGGCAGGAATTGACTGCACTTTGGAACGAATATTTCGGCTGCAGGGTGTGGAGTAGATTGGATGGGGATTGAAGCTGGACCTTTGCTATCATAAAGGAGAAGGATGTTGGTGGTTCTGAATTATGGTGGCGACCGGGAAAATAAATAGAAGTTGAACTACTCAAGTGAAAATCAGTGGGTGACTGACTAGATGTGGGAGAGATAGGAGTCAAAGTTAAGGTTCAGGTTTTTGCTTAGTGATTTCCCTACTGCCATTAATATAACACCATTGGCCAAATGTTCATGAATTCTCCTAAGTAACTAGTTTCATGGAACGTTACTGCATGACATCTTCACCCCCAGCACTCTTGAGAGTATCCAAAATATCAGACACCTAGATATTGTTACATTGTTAAGAAGTAAATTAACAGGAAGCTAAAATACAACAAATGAAGTTTAGGAAACATTAAGTAAGTAAATAGCATAAGCAGTGAAAAATTCTAGGTGACTGATTCTGTGACTATATTCAACTTCATGTGCAAACATAGACTTTCGAGCTAGTAAATGACAGAGAATTCCGAAGCGAGGTCTTCTGGATTCAGCATCCATGTTTGTGTCATCATTTCAGGGTTTTCAAGTGGTCCAAGTCCTAGGATCCTGTGAAGGTATCTGCCACGTACCCCTCCCCCCTCCAACCCACACTCACACCCATCTCCGTTCCAATCACAGTATCCCAGTGGTTCCTGTTTTATACAGTGGGGGTCTGCATGATACTGAACTTGACAAAAATAACAAAAAGTCACAGGAAAAAGTTTGAAAGTTACTACTCTTTACACCTGCCTTCCTCAAGCCCCCAGAGTTACTAGCCACGGCAAGTCAATGCATCTCTTGATCTCCAGTCTCCTCATTCAGAAGATAAGATCACTATTTTCTCTACTATGTCACAGGATTATGGGATGATCAAATGGTGTTATTTCTGTTGCAGTGCATTTAAAAAATTAACTTTACTGAGGTGTAATTTATGTCCAATAAACTGGATCCATTTAAAGTGTGCAGTTTGACCAGTTTTGACAACATATATATACACCTGTGAAATCATTGCCACGATCAAATTACACAATGTTTTCATCACTCTGAAAGAGCCCCCTTATCCCTTTGCAATCCATCCTCCTTCTGCTTCTCCTTCCCTACTCCCTACCCTGCCCTGAAACCACCAATCTGCTTTCTTGTGACTACAGATTAGTTTGTATTTTCTAGTAATTTAGGTAAATGAAATCATATGGCCCGTACTATTTGCATCTGGCTCCTTTCATGCAGCAGTGTGACAATTCTGAGATGCATTTATTGTTTTGTAATCTGATTCATTTCTTTTTATTGCTGAGTAGTATTCCATTGTATGATTGTACATTTTATCTATTCACCTGTTGATGGACGTTTGGATTATTTCCTGTTTTTAGCTATTGTAAATATACTTGCTATGAATATTCACGTACAAGTTTTTCCTGGACTTAAAGTGCTACTTGAACTGCAAGATGGCACTTAATCTAAACTATAACTATTTAGATGTTAAAATAATTTTGACTCTTATTATAGGAAGTGTCTGTCTCATGTAAGGGCAGTTTCTGTTTATTGATTTCTTGAGAACAGATATGGGGATGATGCATATAGCATTCCTCTGAATGCTGCCAATCCAGAGCTTCATGTCAAAAGAATTTGCAACACTTCTTATTATAGACATGTGAGAATAAAGCTTTTAATTTGAAATATAAAATTGTAAAGAGATATAATTTTTTTTTAAATGGCAGAGTCCTGTGTGAAAAATAGGTTTTGATTAATATATGTTCACACTCCAGGCTATGATATTCCCTTGACCCATGCCCTGAAGTCCCTTTGACTTCAGGGAATCTGTGCCCATAAATTGAGAAAAGAATATATGCAGCGATTGTGTTAATTACAATAGAGTTATTGTTCAGATCAAAAAGCATCTCCCTGAGGCCTTGCCTGCTGGGCCAGCAGTGACATCTTATTTGCCCTTTGACTACTGAACTTAAAGGAATATCCATTTGTTTCTAACTTTATATCTTGGCATCTTCTTAAGTTAAGTTGCACTCTTGCTCCCCAGGAAGTAGATATGAACTGAAATATATATTGATTTTCCGAGAGTCAAATGAAATCTAGTCCTCACCTCCTCCTTGAAGCTCTCCAGATTTCCACGAAGATGTATAATTTCAGTCTCTCTCCTTCCCTCACGTGAAAACAATGCTTTCCTTGCTCAACAGTGTTATGTGCATTTCTCTGGTATGTATTTTTATTTCCTATTCCAAAATTCCTGGCTCTCATCTTTGTTAGAAAAGCAGAGTACTTCCTCACGATTCTGAGAGCTGCTCTGGGACAGACTTTCTCAAACTATTTGTTCCTAGGGGCCCTTTACACGCTTAAAAATTACTGAGAACCCCAAATCACTTTTGATGATAAAGTTAGAGCTATCAATATTTAACCCATTAGAAACTGAAGCTGAGAAAAAAATTAAAGTATTCATTTGTTAATTCATTCAAAAATAAATATATTACCTATTCAAATCAATAATGAATTTCCAGGAAAATAATCATATTTTCTAAAGCCAAAGTGCAGTGAGAAAATGTAGCACTATTGGTTTATATTTTTGAAAAATCTCTTTAATGTCAAGCTAATAGTCAGTGTCTTGTATGTGTTTCTGCATTCAGTCTGCTGAACTATGCCATCTCATGTAGCCTCTGGGAAACCTCTCTCAATGTTAATGAGAGAAGGATGGTGAAAACATGAAAAAAGTCTTACTATAATTATGAAAATAGTTTTGACCCTGCAAACCTCCTGAAACATACTGAGAGATTCCCAGCCCTGCCCAGAGAGTTTCCTGGATAAACTTTGAAAACTGCTGTTTTAGTCATTGCTGCAGTATGATGTATGTTTCATTAGTAAATACATATGTCCAATATAAATATAGTTAATGGAAAGTGGCATATTTGGACTTTTTCCTTTGTCACATTTTTATAATCAGTTATAACTAATATAGCTAATTTATTGGTGACTGAATTTTTAATTGGCTCTACTGTTGGATATCTGCATAAGTGAGACTCTAGGGATATAGATATAGATATAGCTATAGATATGGATATATAGCTATAGATACAGATATATTCAACGAGGTGAGAAAACCTCTCTGGGCAAATTCCTATCATAGAAATTAACATCGTATTTTGCAATAGACGTTTTTATTGTCTTACTGGATTACGGTCTCTTTGAGGGCAGCTGCTGTGTCTGTTCATAAATGCAATCTCATTGCCCAATGCCATTCCTGGATCCCTGTTTATTAAAACATGTGTTGAATAAGATAAACCAAGGATGCTCCCACAGACTTATTGGTGATGAATCTAACTACATGATATGACTCTAATATTTTACTGACAAAATTAGTTCCAAACTTTGGGCTTCCCTGGTGGTGCAGTGGTTAAGAGTCCGCCTGCCGATGCAGGGGACACGGATTCGTGCCCCGGTCCGGGAAGATCCCACATGCCGCGGAGTGGCTGGGCCCGTGAGCCATGGCTGCTGGGCCTGCACGTCCGGAGCCTGTGCTCCGCAACGGGAGAGGCCACAACAGTGAGAGGCCCACGTACCGCAAAAAAAAAAAAAAAATTAGTTCCAAACTTAGAGGTGACAACTTAAAAATTGACGTGCACAGGCATCCGAGTACGCAGTGCTACCTGTCTCCATCTTGGCACTGAAGCACAAGTGGGAAGACAGCACTGCCTGGGCTGGCAGGACCACTCCTCAGGTGCCCTTGGGAGCACTTTTTAAGAGAAAAGTTTCAGAGCACAGCCACGGGTCAGTTTCAGCAAGGTCCTCCAAATGCAGCAAACCAGACAAAAGCAGACCTGGATGAGCTGAAACGGAAGTCAAGAAATGGCTACTTTGGAAAGGAATAGGGAAAAAGGGGAGGCCAAAAGATAAATCAGGGCGTGTAAGGAGGGATGTGGTCAGAAACGGTGTATGAAGACATGGGAGTGAAGATGTGTTTTCCCTAGTGTTAGTCATCCACTGTGTTGTGCTTTTATGTATGGGCTAAGTGGCCCTGCCTTTAGAGAGTCTCAAATGGCTGGCATCTTATGATGGAATTATTGAGGATTTGTGAATCTTTAACTTAATGACATTTGATGCCATATTATTACAGAACTATCCACTGCTCCTAGAGACTCAGTTGGCTTTTTGGATTCTTCTTTCTTGGTTTCTCCCTCCCTCTCTTCTTCCCTCCCTCCCTCCCCCTCCCTCCCTCCCTCCTTCCCTCCCTCCCTCCTTGCTTCCTTCCTCCTTTCTTCCTGCTTCTCAATCTCTCTCCCCCCACACACACCCTTTCTTTCTCTTTTTAGCTGCCTCTTATTCTATCCTGTACTGCTGGGTACAAGTTTCACATCAGCCCTTACCTCTGTATGGTCCCTGAAATCTAGCCTCACATATGGGGTTTCCTAGAGCAAATCCCTAGAGGACTCCAGATTTCTTCAGGCCTATTGTTAGCATAGCATAGTTCTGACTCTACAAAGTGCATCATAACTCGTCCTGTCTTTTTCTAGGTGTGCACTTTCAAAGCAGAGTCATACGTGCATGGAATTTCCTGAACGACTCTCAAGGGCTTACAATGACTGCAGCCAAATGTGGAGTTGGGAGAGCTTCCCAGAACAATATGAGAATATCTGTAGTACAAACTGTTGCAGAGCACAAAATCCTCATTTTTATTAGTCATACGTCATAGTTACTGCACCCCCCTCGCTGAAAGAGACCTCAAACTTAAGTTCAAAACAAAACTTGTCATTTTTCCTCACACATGCTCTTCTTTCTGTGTTTCCACCTTCCAGTTAATTTCAGCACCAAACCCCCTGTCAGATTAGCTCATCTGATTCACTCCATCCTCTCCCTTGTCCTCAGATACAATGAGTGGCTACATCTGCTTCTCCCACATCTGCCCTCTTCCTCCCAAGTGCAGCCCTCATCCCCTCCAATGTGGACTATTGCAGTGTTACGAACCCTGCTCAACTTCAGCTCCGCGAAGGAGCAAACACTTGCACCGCTGCCAGGGTAATCTTCCAAAACATGTTTCAGATTATGCTGTTCTCTTATGTACAATGTTTTCATAGCTTTACACTGTTTAAAGAAATAAATTCCTGATATTTGTTTCAACGTACCTTTCAATCCTTTCTCTGGTAAAACTTTCTGCGGCACCTTCCCCAGCCCTGCCCAATCCCCATTTTCTCCTTCTTCCAAATGAATACACTTTCATGACACATGAATGCCAAGCTAACCACTACATTTCCAGCCTCCTTGCAGCTACAAATGGTCATCTGACCAGGTATTAGCCAATAATTTGGTAACAGAATGGATGGGTACCCTTCATGAATTTACCTTTAAAATAAATGATGTGTGTTCCTCTAGGCTCTTCTCTCTTTCTGGATGCCTGGGAAATGGTGCAACTAGAATGCAATCTCAGGTCTTCAAGTGAGGGCTTATAGAAGAGAGCAGAGATACCGACCAGCCTTAGAGTAGCCCTTAACTCTAGACTGTTAAACCACTATAGTTCAAGAGCGTTACATTATAGCACCTTAGACTGTACCCTAACTAATACACTCTCCTTTTTCCTTAAAAAGTAATCATTTTTGTTCAAGATGATCATGTACTCAATTAAAATTCATTACCTTCTCAGACTTCCCTGCAATTAAAAGTGACCATAAGATACATTTTGGGCCATGAGATATGACAGGAATACTTCTGGGAGGAGCTTCCAGGAAATGTTATTTTCCTGATAAGAAGAAATAGACCAGACTAGCATATGTCATTTCCCCCCCTTTCTTTCTGATAATTTTTTTCTTGCCCCAGAACCAGTTATGATGCTGTTTTTGTTTCCAATTCCCTATTGAAAATTCATATCCCTCCTCTCACAATGGCTAAAATACTATTAGATTTTGCATTTCCTACCTAGGACTTTCAAGTTATCAATCTAATAAATGGGTGCATGCTTAACTAAAACACTGATTCATAAATTTGAATTAAACAAGGCTTTGCTTTTTAAAACAATCCTGGATTGACTACCTTGGGATTTCTAATCATTTAAGGAAAAGTAACACAAATAAATAAACTTGTAGTTGGATTTCTCTTACTTCCAGATGAACTATTCCTAAGTAGTTCAATGGAAAAAAAAATTTGGGAAATTGCATTAATAATTGGCTCAAAATGAGACAGCTATATAATGGGGTTACCGAAGAAAATAAATATAAATTTAGGATACACAAATAGAAGTATATTCCCCAAACCAAAGGAGACTAATTTCTATTGTACTTTCTTCAAGGCAAGGCACAAGTCATTATTGAAAAGATTACATTATGTTAACAATTTTCAAATTAATTTCAATTTCATTATCAATAAATCATCCAAGATTAGTAAATGTGAATCAAACAAATAAGGAAGTGTTTTATAACAGCAGCCCCCAACCTTTTTGGCACCAGGGACTGGTTTTGTGGAAGACAATTTTTCCACGGACTGTGTTGGGGGGGTGATGGTTTGGGGATGATTCAAGCACATTACATTTATTGTGCACTTTATTTCTATTATTATTACATTGTAATATATAATGAAATAATTATACCACTCACCTTAATGCAGAATCAGTGGCAGCCCTGAGCTTGTTTTCAGTTGCCACTCGCTGTTAGGGTTTTGATATGAGTCTGCAAGCAGTAGATTTATTATGGTCTCTGTGCAGTCAAACCTCTCTGCTAATGATAATCTGTATTTGCCGCCACTTCCCAGCACTAGCATCACTGCCTCAGCTCCACCTCGGATCATCAGGCATTAGATTCTCCTAAGGAGCGTGCAGCCTAGATGCCTCGCACGCGCAGTTCACTGTAGTGTTCGCACACCTATGAGAAACTAATGCCGCCGCTGATCTGACAGGAGGCGGAGCTCAGGAGGTAATGCGAGCGATGGGGAGTGGTTGTAAATATAGATGAAGCTTTGCCTGCTAGCTGGCTACTCACCTCCTGCTATACTGCCTGGTTCCTAATAGGCCACGGGCCTTTACCGGTCCATGGCCCAGGGGTTGGGGACCCCTGTTTTATAAGACCTTTTCAGGGCATAACTGTTCCTTGTCACACCAGTAAAAAAAAAAAGAAAAAAGAAAATTGTAGTCCTCTTTTGAGAAATAAAGAAAAAGTAAAACATTATACTACTGACTCAGCACTCCTTACTTTCCTTCTCTCCGTTCAGTAGCTTCTGACGGGTCTAATTTCAAAATGTACATCTTGAATTGGCCCACTTCTCTCCATCTTCATGTCTCCTCCGGAAACCAGTGAGCATTATTGCTTATCAAGAAACCTGCAACAACCTCCTTGCTGGCCACCCAGCTTCTATACTTGAGCCCTATGTTCTATTACGCCCACGGTACCAGAGTCGTTGTTTAGAAATGTAAGTCACGTCATATCTGTATTAGTTGGGTTATGTGATTTGTTATAGCAAATAAATCCAATGATTTTGATGGTTTAAAGCAAGAGGTTTATTTTTTGCTCATGTAAATGTCTAGCACCTGTGTTCCTGGTTGATGAGAAGCTTTCTTTTGGGCTAATTTCATCTTGTAGATCTGACATGCTTAGGGCTTCAGAGTCCTTTATTTCCAGCATGAGAGGGAAGACAGAGGGTGGAGAAGGCACGCTTTTTTACTACTTTGGCCTGGAAGTGACACAGAGCATGTCTGTCCGCATTCCACTTGTGAGAACTGGTCACCAGTACCCACCCAGATGCTATAGAGCATAGCACTCAAGTCTTGCAGAAAGCATATGGTTTCTGTTACAACTAGAAAACCTAATTTAATCATGGCCTATAAAGCTTTACATGATTTCAGCTCTACTTCTGTTGTCAACATCATTTTACATTACACTTCTCTGAGCACAATGACCTCAATCCTCATTGACTTTCTTTCTGTACTTTTAACATTTTCTGCCTCAGGACCTTTGCAGTTGCTAATCCTTATGCATACAGCACTCTCTCACCCATGTTTGCAAGGCTCCCTTCACATTCAGATCTCAGCTCAAATGTCGCTTCATTATGGAAGCCTTTCCTCATCATTTCATCTAAAGTAGCCACTCACCTAATCACCTTCAATGGTATTATCCTGTTATATTTTTATCTTCATAGCATTTATCATTATATGAATTTATCTTATTTACTTACTTGTTTATTTTCCCTCCGCTTTATGTCCTAGGAGTGCAGGGACATTTTATTCCTTGTACTCTACTGTATCTCCACTGCTGGTACACTATAAATGGCAAATCAAATCTACTGAATGGATAAATAAATTAATAAAGAGAATTAGTTATGGAATATTTTCATTTTTCAACTCTTTAAGGAAATAATTGTTATGAATTAACATAATTGGGAACTGTTTTATGGTTGATGGATCAAATCCTTTAATGCTTATTCCATGATATAATTAAAATATACTTGGAGTTTCTATGTAAAAAAAATTCTATTAAGCAACACATGGTGCACAGAGATAAGTAAATTCATCAGCGAGCATGTACTCTATTTAGGCAAGAATTACAATGAGTATAATATAAAGAAATGTAAAGGTTTAAGTACGTTACCATAAACCCATGAAAATGAAATGCTATGGAGAAAAAAGGAAGAAGGACCATAAATGATTGAGGGAATGTGACAGGGCTTTGACATGGTCGTCAAAAATGGTTAGAATTTTTTTTTGTCTTATCATCTGTCTTTTCTGGTACAAGTAACAGAGAGTTCAGAGAATTATTTTAATCACAAGTTCTCCACACTCTATCTGCAATTCTGTGTATTCATCAGACCTCATCCTGATCCTATGAAAAGGCAGCATACTGCCTGGAAAGCAAGTGTATCTCTTTGACAGAAACTCCTCAGACTGGCCAGTTACAATTAAACTAAATACAACCCAAACTGGTGGATCCCGGAGACCCAGGCCAGTTCCTTGTGACTTTGCACTCGGTATTTCCACAACTGTAAAATGAGCATGACTACAAATCTTGCTCCTTCCCGTAAAGGTCCTTTATGCAATATCATGAGAAAATATTGACAAAACATTTTGAATTTGTGGTTAAAATATTCCCGGAATATCTCAGTGAATGTAGAATTTGGGGTTTAAAGATCAAAGAATGGAGTCTGATAAATGATGTATTTCAGTTTCTGGCATCTTTCATTCAGCTTCCACAATTCCTGGAATTATTCTGCATATTCAGTTTTTCTTTTAAACTATGTCATGGTATTTTTCTTAAGAAACCATATTACTGGTCTCTTAAATATCCTGTAAACTCGAATCTGTCTTCTGGTAAATCTGTCTTCCGTGGCGATTGGATTAGATCTGTATTTAACATCAGCCTACCCTTTATCAATGGTAGCACAATGCAAGACAAGACAGAAGAGCCCTTATCACTGACTGCACAGCCAGGCTTTCTGCCCGGTACCACTGCACACCACTTCCGGAACACTGACCTGCTCAGGGCACCCTTACCTGACTTTCACCCCCCTCCAACTCATAGTACTGACATCCTGCCTGAAATATTCTTCTACTTCTACCTGCCTTCTCTTATCTCATATTCTAGCCTCTGATTTGTCAACAATTGACTCAACCCTCCCTCCCCAACAAAAGCAAACATCTGTCATTCTATGGTTTATAAGGGTTGACATGAACGAAAATGAAATTAGAAACCTGAATGAAATAGAAACAACACATGCTTGGCCATCTCAGTCTCAGTATAATACTAGCTATTATATCTTAAAATTTAGAGGATCAGTGTATGGTTTCTTCCATCTGAATAACCTTCAGGGAACGACATAGGCTCCAATCGTTTAGGCAAAGTCATTGTTCTACCAATAATGTTCAATCATTATTAAATGCCTAATGGGTTTTTAAGCACTGTTCTAGCCTCGCTGTTCAGTGAAGAATAAAAGGCTTGTGGCTGTGCTGAAAGGACAGCACAGGCCAGCGGAGTGGGGAGAAGGCACATCACATCACATGAAGTTAGAGGTATGAATGCGATCAACTGCTGGCACGGCCATTGAGTATCTGGTGTGTGTGTGTGTGGGGGTGTTGGTTAGCTGAGAAAAGATTCCCAGGGGAAGTGATATTTGAGGTAGGTTTCATAAGGTGAATATGATTTTGAGAAACCAGGAGGCTTGGGACATAGAGCAGTTCAGGCAGGGACCAGCAAAAGCATGGCCTTTGAATGTATTTGCTGACTTTCGAGGAGTAGTTTTGGACTGAAATTGTTTCTATCCTCGAGAAGACAGGAAGAGGAGAAAGTTAATTGCCTTCTGACTGGCTTGTGCCTATTTTGATTAAGGTATCTTGTCTTTCTCTACAGCGAAGCCAAGGATGCCATAGCTATATAATATAAACTTATATATCTTCATTCCATTTTATAGTTATTCAAGTGCTTTTGAAAAATTGCTCATGTCTGAGCAATTTTTACAACAGGCCTGTGAGGGAGGCAGAGATGGTATTATGTATCACAGTCATGAAGAGCCTGGGCACTGAAGTCCAACAGACCAGCCTCAGATTCTCCCAATGCTGGGCCAGTTACTTCATTTCTCTGAGACACATTTTCTTCTATTGGCCTCTCACACATGCCTATAATGTCACACTTCCCTTGACTGATCAGATTTCCTTAGCATGGCTGACTTTCCATTTGACTGTAGGAAATCCAACCGTTGCCAATTTTAGAAGCAGTAGAGAATGGAGATGAAGACGAAGGCCTTTGGAGTCCTATTGCCTGGCTTCAAATGGCAGCTCTGTTCCTCTCCACATGGAAGGACCACTGCTCTTCTTTGGAAGGTAACATCTCACTGTCTTGAGACTGAGTGTCCCTCACGCCCCTGCTCTTTTTGCCTGGACCATATTCCCCAAGCATGGGCAGAGGGTCCTTCCAGAATTCACTGTAGCAGAGCTGAGGCATTCCTATAATATTAACAAGACCATGAAAGGCATGAGAAACTGAAAGGACCCTAAAACTGATATTAGCTTCAGTTGCTGTTAGAATCCACCGTCCTCGGCCCCCAGAGAGGTACTTCTGGTGTTCTTCTTCATCTCCCACTGTGTGGAAGGGTCAGTTTACTGCCTGAGGAGCCTGGCTCTGTAGCCGAGAAGCCCGTTCCCTGAGAGCAATGGGACAGGGGAGGAAGTTTTTCCTCTCACACCAGAGTAACACACACTCTTAGGGGTTCCCCTCCCCCTCAGGAATTCAGTCTTTCCAGGATGATTGGCAGAGGACATTTTAATTTCTTTCAGGCTGGAAAACTTTACCCCTTCCAAAGCCCAGTGAAGCCAGGCAGGACCCCTGGCAAGCTAAAATTTTGACTAGTCTTCCAGCTGATATTTTTAAGTGTCCATTTATTTAGTGGGGCAAACATTGTCTTCTGTTAATAAAAACGGTAACTATCTTTTTAAGTTCAAAAGAAGAGCTGACATAATTTGCATATAAAATAACATTTTTACATATTTGCCATTATAGGCAAGAAACTTAAAATATGTTTCCCTCACAGTTGGTATCTATTTTGTCAGGAGTGAGAATATCCACTGCACCAGTCCTATTAGCCCGATTTCCTAAATATGGAACTACATTCACCTTCGGGATGTGACCTGAACTTTGGCTCATAAAATATAAATATATAAATATATATGTATATTATATATATATACATATATATATATATATAATCTGAGTGTATGATCTTTTAAAAGTCTGGCTTATTTAGTTTTCAATAATGTTGTACATGGGACATTAAATGTCCAATCCAGGCTGGTTTTCAGTTAGGACTGGGATCTCAACTCCAGAGGTGTCTGCTTGAGTTGAAGACACCATCTCCATATTGACTTTTTAAAAATATATATTTATTTTTATTTTTTGGCTGCTTCGGGTCTTAGTTGCAGCACACGGGATCTTTGTTGAGGCATGTGGGATCTTTCGTTGCAGCTTGCGGGTTCTTCATTGCGGCATGCGAGCTCAGTAGTTGTGGTGCATTGGCTTAGTTACCCCATGGCATGTGGGATCTTAGTTCCCCGACCAGGGATTGAACCCATGTCCCCTGCATTGGTAGGTGGATTCTTTACCACTGGACCACCAGGGGGGAAGTCCCTCCATATTAACGTTTATACTCTTCTAAATCTGTGCCCCTAATCTCTTGCAGGGAATAGTTTAATGAGAATACTACACACACACACACACACACACACACACACACAATTTATCCCTCTTCCATCCCACCCTAATGTCTACCTTTGTTTTATTCTTAGTTGTACAGGTAAATATAGTCAATTCTTACTATCACCATCAGTTCTTTTTTCATAGTCATCTTTGGTCTTCTGGATATTCTACTAGATCTATAATATTGCCTGAGTTATTGTATGAGAAAAACAATTTGTTAGCTTCATACATAAATAGCAATGTAGCTGGGTATAAAATCCTTATGTTGAAATTTTTTTCCTTAAAGATTTTTTGTTAGGCTTACTCTTATGATACTGAATTAGGTATTGTGGAGAAGTCTGTACTCAGCCTTATATTTTTCCCCTTTGTAAGTAATCTTATTTGTTTGCCTGTTATCCAGGGAAGGCTTTATATTAAAAATGTATTAATATATGAGAATATGTCTCACTGTTGACAACACTAAGTAAATTTTCCCTGGCATATAGTGCATGTTTTCTTATGTTAGATTCAAATCACTTTTTATTTCAGAAATTAAATTTTGATACGTTTATTCTGTTGTATTGTTTTAGTTTTATGTTTTGATTAAAGGACTCCAGTGTCTACACTGCATTTCTTTTTAATGTTTTTGCTCATTTTAATCTTATTTTGTCACTTTAATCATTTCTACACTTTGTATGTCTACTGTATTTTTGGCACTATTTTCCCTGGTAATCTGTCTACTGTTGCCTTTATTTTTGAGATTTTTTTCCCTGTCCTTTTCCTGAGCAATACCAGCTCATTTTTGATTTCTTCCTCATATCTCAACATTATTTCCCTTAATTTTTGTATTTCTGCTTTGTGGTCTTGCTTCACCATTAAATTATTTTTAAAAATCAAGGTAAAGTTACATGTATTTCATAGTATCATTTTTTAAAAATTAACATCTATATTCAACTTATTCTGTCATCATTACTCTTCTAAGCATTTTATAAATGTTAGTTCATATAATCATCATAATAACCCCATGCAGTATGTATTAACTTAAACTCCGTTTTACAAACTGAGGAAAATGAGGCACTAAGATATGAATTAACTTACTCCAGAGATTTGTATTGGCAAATACGCAGTGTGTTTCCAGACTCCACTGTATTAATGACTATGCTATGCTGCCTCCCAGATGAGTATTCTTGGTTATTTATTTTTTATTCTTTCTTTCTTTCTTTTTCTTTCTTTCTTTCTCTTTTTTCTTTCTTTCTTCTTTCTTTCTTCTTGTAGTATCTCATTTTTGTTTTTGCTTTTGTAATCATTATTGAAAAAGGTGAATTTTTCTGGACCAACTATTGCAGGAGTTTCAGATGTGGAAGAGAACCCAGTTCCAGGCTGTGGCATTTTGCACGTTGGTTCACGTAGCTACTGCTTCTCACCAGTCCATGGATATAGGCATGTGCGAGACAGTGCAGAGACTATCTTGAACCTGGTTGTCACAAGACACACTGCTTCCCTATATATATGGCAGTTTTATGAGTGATTCTTTATTTAGACCTCCCTTTTCTGTGTCTCAAAATCAGCGCAGGTCTGACATTGCTCCTTCTGCCAGCCAGTGCACCCCAATTCTGTGTTGCAAACAGCAGTCTAGTTTTAATGACTAGACTGCACCCACCACATCTGAGGGTTGTCATTTTGCCTCTTCTGCAGAAGCTGACCCCTTGCCTGCTGCCAGGGAATTCACTCTGTGGCATTTTCTCCCACACGGCCCCTGCTCTGCCCTGCTCGGTCTCCACTGCTTTTGGCAGCCCTTACACCTATTTTGGGCTCTGGAGATTTGAGCTGTCTCTTACTTTTGCAGAAAATGAAGTTTGTATTTTTGTTTCCCACTCTCCCTGTTGCTTTTGGATGCCCTCCAGTAGGAAAAGGGGGCTATGCTAACTGCATGGACCACATTCAGACCACTAGTGCCCCCTTTATATTTTTATACTTCCATTTCTTCCACAGTCAAAGACCCTGAAATTAAAGTTACTAGACCTCTGACAGGAATGGCTAATAAAATGATTATAAAGTTTTTCATGGATGATCTGTTATTAGTGAGAGAGTGGGAGAGAGTATGAACACTGCTGGCCTCATTTGATTAGGCTCACGTAGCCAGACTCTATTGAAATCACTTTTTACCCTATTCTCATTGATGAATGTTACTAGCATGCTGTTTACTTCCTTTACTGGATTACAAATGAATGCAATTAAAATTCTAAAGTAAAAAACCAAACCCTCTTGCCCTCATTTAATGCACACCTAAAGGGTCTAGATTCATAAACAGTATCTATTTATCATGTACAATGATATAAAATAAAAATGCTATTCAGCTTAAAGGTTCTTTTGTGGTTATGACTGAATTACTGAAGGAAGGGTATGGTTCTCCCATGTCATTTTAATAAAATATGTAACAAAATGGAAAGTAATAAAATAAAATATGCTCCTTATTAATAATCAGCTAAGGAAACATTTATTTTAAAGTCATTCAATCCATTCTCAAGATATTCTAGTAAAGTGAGATTTTTAAAGTTATAGCTTCACTATATGAATGCTTGGATTAAACATCAGTGTCATTTTCTACTCCAGATTTTAAAACTATCCAAAGTAAAACATGGTTCAGAGCAAAGATAGTCTCAGAAGTTTTCTTGCAGCACTCAAGTTGTAAAGGAGGAGAAAGAAATGTGTGCATTTACTGTTCTCTTGACTCTTAGATTTGAAGCCTCCTTCCTAATTTCCAGGCAAAAATATTATCCATGCTTATGAACATTATTTAAAACGTATGTAAGTTTCTTCCCATGTTTAATCCCATTTGATTTATATATGTAGTTTCTAATATTCCATTTCCCTTTTCATTAAATATTTACTTCAGAAACTGAAAGAATTTGTAGCAGGAAAGAGCAATTTTAGCAATGTTAAATGAAATTGATATTTAAGTTGAAACATGGCCTTCTTCACCTCTCAATTCCCCATAATTCCTCCTATGCCTTAATTATGGTTTGTCAGGCCTATGATTTGGCTGTAATTTGCTCCTCTGAAAAAAGTTTAAGAAATGAATCATTTGTTTTTAATCCTTATTAGTGATATTTTTTTTCCCTCTCAATTTTCTCACCTTCTAATTTTCAATACAAATGATGAATCATGAAGTCACTGGGATTTTCCTAAGCATGTTTGGCAACCTCTTCGAATTTCTTGCCTATAAAGAAGTCTAATTTGGGATTTTTATGACAGGAAGACATCATTTATTGCCTGAATAAAACATGTGTTAGTGAAACTAATTAAGTGAAGAACTGCTATATGATGTAAGTTGAAAAGTTTATACTGTTACATTGTCTTTTTTAAATTTTGAGTAATATCCTATTATTTTATGTTGATATTTCCTGAACCCTGTTCATGTTAAAGTTGTCCAAATTTTAAAAGTTAATAAAGTAAAAATAGTGCCTTTTACAATTAGTTTTAAAATTACATGTTATATGATCATCAGATATAGCAGAGCATTGTAAATGTTTCATTTTAATTTGAAACTTTGAGTGTTGATTCAATGTTAGTAGGTACTCAATGTTAAATGAACAGTTGGATGAATGAATGAATGAGATTTAGTAAAAGTAGGGTGGCCAACTCATCCCAGTTTTCCCAGGATTGTCCTGCTTTTCAAACTGACAGTTCCTTGTTCTGGGAAACTTTCAGTCTCTGGCAACGTTAATGGTAGGTCACCCTAGAGAATGTAAGTTTACTTCACATACCTTCTGCTTCATTTTAGAACAGGGGTCAGCAAACCATGGCCCTTGGGCCAAAGCCAGCCTGCAACTTGTTTTGGTAGATAAAGTTCTGCTGGAATACAGCAATACCCGTTCACTTATGTATTGTCTGGGGTTGCTTTCCCACTACAATGATTAGTTGCAACAGACTGTATGGCTGCAAAGCTGAAAAATTTACTACTGTTTTCTTTACAGAAAACATATCTATATTCATACATTCCATATTTTAATTTATCTATTTTACACAATTAAAAGAGCGTCATATAGAAAATAACTTTTGAAAATGTGTGATTACATTTGATTAAAGATATTATTTATGATTTGGGGGTAAAATAAAATATATTCACTTATTTTAACCTCCCACTCTATGCCAGCTACTGTGCTAAGTTTTAGAAATAAACATGAAAATAAAGAAGATACTTCTGTCCCCTTGGGGAACTCGTTCTATAGTCAAGGAAATAAGCAGGTAATGTTGATAAAATGTAAGTAAAATATAAGTGAATGCAAGTGCGTTCAGATGAAATATTTTAGATCAGGTGGGATAATGTTTCAAGATAGTGGTCATTGTTAAAAATTTTTAACTTTCATTTTTTTCTCCACTAAATCTATCCTTTATTCACCACCTCGGCATAAGGATCAAGAAGAAAGGAGAAAAAAGCAGGTATCTTGGCTCCTTAATTTCTTGATTGAAGATTGTGACTTACACCTGCCACTTAACACTGCAGTGACTACACTTTCAGATTAAAGTTTTCTTCAGCATTCTCATGGGTTTTTAAGTTAGTGCTAGCATGATAAAAATGGAACAAGCAGGACTATTTAGGGGAAAGTTGAGATTTAAACCAAACTCAGAAAAGATGACACTTGTGAGTCAAAGTTGCTAAGATCTTACAGGACTTTCTTAGCAAAAATACAGATGCAGAAGGAAAAAAAGAGAGTCAGAAAGAGGGAGGAAAAATAAATTAATCCTGACTAGAGAAATAAGGAATGAAAAAAATCTTCAAGTAAGGATAATAGGAGCTTATTAAAATCTTATCATATGGTAGCATTAGAATCCTGGATTCAGTTCTGCCTGAATTCCACCCCTGTACATTTTAGCAATGGGAACTATTAAATCCCATTTTTCACTTTTCCCTGATTCACCTGATGTTTCTATCACTTATAATTGGTAAAATCACAGCTAATGCATAGTGATTCTTAAAATTTTCCTCTGAAAAGCAGAGGAAAATAAAAATGAATATGTGACAACTTGAAAGCATAGCCCAGCGAACTCCAGAGTATATATAAAACATCCATCTTTCAAATCTCACATTTTACCTTAAAATTCATGAGAATTTTGTGTCATTCCTCATAATATGGCTTTTTAAATAATAAAAAAGAGTGTATGCTTCAGAAAGAAAGAAAAATAATAAAATCTTACATGTGCCCTGCACTGGCCTAAGTGGTCTACAAACCTCATTACATAAAATTTCACAAAACAATTGGTATTATTATTCCTATTTTACATATGAGAAACCTGAAGCTCTGTGAGATTAAGTAAGTTCCTCAAGGTCACAGAGCTATAGATTGAAAAGTCAGTATTTAAATCCAGATCCAGTTTAATGCCAAATCTTAGCTATTGTCCTGAGACTCTACAGAATCACGGACCAGAAAGGACACAGAGCTGAGGGGCATCAGAATCAAGATGTGCTAAGAGATGTGTCAAGTTCACCTCAAGGACATGGAATATAGGTTTAGGTATAAGAATAACAACAGAAACAACCTTTTCAATGTGAGTATCTCATATGCATCAGGCACTGTGAACTAAAAGGCAACTGGAAGGCCTTGGAAGGAACTACCAAGCTAGCAGAATAATATGACCTCGTGCAGGAAATTAACTTCAGCTGTGCGCATGTGTGGAGATCCGATGGGTCTTGACATTCTAGTAAGCATTGTTGTGCCACTGAACTGATGTGGTATGTTGAGCTACAGAAACAACACGGTGGAATGGGTAACACAAAAGAACTGCCAAAGGTATAGGGTGAAGAACAGGGCGCCATCAAAAAAAAAAAAAAAAAAAAAAGGCGCCATCTTTAGAGAGTAAATCACCCTCCCCTCCCCTTCGGCAGAGGTGGGCAATGGACCATCAGTGCCAGAGTGCCCGACTAAGAGGAGAGCTTTTTGTTTATCTCACGGCGGTTTCAACCTTGATTAGTCTTCTATCCTGGAACCTGTGGCTCACTGGCTGAGGATAAGTAATAGCAATTATCAGGGTTTTTTTTGGTTTGTTTTTGTTTTTTTTTTGCAGTATGAGGGCCTCTCACTGCTGTGGCCTCTCCCGTTGCGGAGCACAGGCTCCAGACGCGCAGGCTCAGCGGCCATGGCTCACGGGCCCAGCCACTCCGCGGCATGTGGGATCTTCCCGGACCGGGGCACGAACCCGTGTCCCCTGCATCGGCAGGCGGACTCTCAACCACTGCACCACCAGGGAAGCCCCAGGTATGTTTTTAATTAACATAGAAATATATTTTTAAAACTACCTTGAAAATCAATTTATTACATAAGGATGGCACACAGTTTTTTGACAGTTTCATCTAAGATAATATATTAGTATATTATGCACGTACACACATATAAATGCCTTCTTATACACTGTTTTACTTTTTTTTTTAAAAGAATAAAATACTTTGTGTATGTACGTGGCAAAAAGACACATGACAGGTGAATTATCACCCAGTTAATGATCCAGAATTGATGAAAGCTAGAAAACACACATTCTAAAGCAGATTTTTTTTTCTACTTTGTGGAGGGGGAAAAGATAAGCAGAATTTTGTTTTGTTCATTCAGGTTACAACAGACATTTGCCTACTGCTCTGCAGTTTCTAAAACTTTTACCCAAGTCCCCCATGTAATTCTCAGAACAACCCTTAAGGTAGAGGGGATCATACTCCGTTTAGAGGAAAGGAAATCAAGACCCCAGAATTTAAGTGACCTACCGGAGGTCACATGGCCAGTAAAGGCTGGAGTTACAACGAAAGCCTAGGTGTCTGAACCCAATTCCATTCCTTCTCCAGCCCATCATCACTTCACTTCACTTGATACAATGTAAAGTCTGCATGGATAGAATTTCTAAATAAACAAACCAACAAAACCCCAAAATGTTGCAATGAACTGGGAGTGCAGATATCTCTTTGAGGGCCTGAATTCAATCCTTCTGGATAAATACCCAGAAATGGGATTACTGAATCATAGAGTAGTTCAATTGTTTAATTTTTTAAACTGTTCTCTACAGTCGCTGCACCATTTTACAGTCCCACTAACAGTGTAATAATGGTCCAATTTCTCTACATCCTCACCAACACTTTTTATTATCATTTGTGGCTGTTGTTTTATAATGACCCTCCTAACAGGTATGAGGTGGTATTTCATCATGACTTTGAGTTGCATTTTCCTGATGATTAGGGATGTTGAGCATCCTTTCCTATACTGTTGGCCATTTGTAAGTCTTCTTTGGAGAAGTGTCTATTTAAGACCTTTGTCCATTTTTAAAATCAGGTTAGTTGTGTTTTTTTGCTATCGAGTTGTAGGAGTTCCCTGTATATTTTGGATATTAACCCCTTATCAGATTTATGATATTTGCACTCCCATGTCCATTGCAGCATTATTCAAAATAGGCAAAACAATCTAAATATCATAGACAGATGAATGGATACATAAAATGTGAGCTCTAATAGATACAACTGATATATAGGCATATATATCAAATATTATTCAGCCATAAAAAGAAGGAAATTCTGTCATATGCCACAACATGGAAGAACCGCAGGACATTATGCTAAGTGAAATAAACCAGTCACAGAAGGACAAATACTACATGATTCCACTTATGTGAGGTACCAAGAACTGTCAGCTTCATTGAAGCAGAAAGTGGAAGGATGGTTGGCAGGGGCTGGCGGAGGGGAAGAGGGAGTTGCCTGCTGTTCAAGGGGTACAAAGTTTCAGTCATCACGAGAGATCTGCTGTACAGCATGGTGCTTATAGCTAACAGTACTGCACTGTATACTTAAAAATTTATTAAGAGGGTAGCTCTCGTGTGATTTTTACCACCATAAAATAACAAACAAAAACAGGATGAAGGAAAAGATGGGAGCAGCGAAATCTAAAAATCTGTTCAACACAGTAGTTGACTGTTTCTGAATACAAATCCACTGCCGATGACAATTCAGACCATCACTCAGGGCTGGGCTTTGTTCCACTGATAGGCAGTTGGGGCAGTGACGCCAGGAGGCCACCTGCTGAGAAGTGGGCCAAAGAGTGACCAGAGGTGGGATCCATCAATTAACCTTTGACCCCCCCCACCGCTCCCCCCCGCCATTCACCACCATGGTGGAGCAGATCTGGCTGGCTCTCTTCACGTTCACCTTGCTTCACCCTCAGAGCATCGCTGCCCTCGATTCAGCTCCTTTCTTGAGGGGTGGGTATGTAAGGGTGTTCACCATCTGACCTTCTGGAAATGAGTTAAGAGGTGAACTCTTTTCTTCTTCCTTTTTCTTTTCTGGTTGACAGTCAAGGAGATCTCTGGTTTATGAGAGTAAACTCAGATTTTTGGCTCCAAATGACTGGCTCTCTGAGGAAATACAGATGGACAGTTCTTGGAGTCGAGAAGTGTGGAAAATCTGATGAGGAAGGTGTGGGCCCGGCCAATGGAAAGCGTTTTGGTGGGTCTAATGATTTTGGGAAAATCTCTGCAAGGCTGGAACATTTTGCCACACATAAGTGGTTATTTCCTTAGCCTCTTCTACCTTCACTGAGGGCTCTGTGTAGCAGATCGGAGAGCGAGAACACTGAAAAACAGCCGCAATGTGGGGAGAGAGATTTCAATTTAGGTTTTTCGAGTGTATTGCATGTAACAAAGCCTGTATTTCTTTTTCGTTTCAAATGAAATCTGCCTCATTCTGGTTCATTTAACTCTTGGAAACATAGTTTAATATGTTCCGAAAGCCCTTTGAGCCCTTTGAAGGAGGACTGTGAAGGCTTTCACCACCGTCTCCCTTCTGTAGAAGCAGGAAATCAAGTTTTGCCAAATGCAAATGAGCTCAGACTCCAAAAGGCCAAGTTTCAAAATGCAGAATGCTGTGGGATTTCAGACAGCACGCCCTGCACACATGATATTTGGAAGGTCTAAGAAACGACAGAGGGTTATCACGACATACTTAAAATCTGTGACTTCAGAAAGGCGAACCCGCACAGGATGTCTTAGACTTCCGTTAGGTAGAATACCTTTCCTTCCTTTTCACGGTCGCCTCGGAAGCCCCTGCCCCTGAGAATTCTGTAGAACCCCCTGTTTCTACAGTTGTCTGTGTTCTGTTTTGGAAAAGAAAGGCCTCTCTTTGATCCCCATGTCATAGTGGATGCACACTGACTGCCTGAAAAATGGCATTGGCTTTGGTGGAAGCAAATAGAAGCTGGTCCAATAAAAACCCCTGCTGTCCCTCAAAGGGTTAACAGAGTCAGTTCCAAAGGAGTTAAGCAACCACTGAAATAGGATAATAAATGTGACACTCTCAGACTATCAGTAGCAAATATTTGAGCTTATCAAATAACGGAGGAAGTAGTTTAGTTACAAATCAACCAATCTCTCATAAAACAAGTTTTCACACAGGGTCATTTCATTGAGCTGGAGACAGCTAGAGGCCACTCGTAGGCAGAACTCCCACTCTGTGTGTACTGGGTACAGCCCCTGGTGATTAATGGACAGCCAGAGGGGAGGCTGCCCCCGCGGCTCTGCTGAGAAACGGAGCCGGGCAGCCTATCAGCAGCACAGCCGTAAACAGCATCTCAGGATTATTGCAAGGAAGTGACTCATCTTCTGGGAACATGGCTGGGTTTGTGCTCCCTCTCTTTCACCACCCGCCTTCTTTCTCTCCCTTTTTCCCCCTGTGTAGCAGAGACCATCGTGTCCTAGAAACTATAGTAGATGTCACTGCTTGGCACTTGCTGTGCAAAGAGAGGACAAGTATGTGGGTGTGAGGGGGAGGTGGAATTCTACTCTTAAAGTAACAGTGACTGTGATGCCCAAAGGCTCTGTGGAGGCTGTTGTTCTACTGCCTTTGAAATTAGTTTGTTGAAGGCGTCTAATTTGGATTCCAGAAAAAGCACAAACGCTGTGTTAGGGTGGAGGGGAAAAAAATTAGAGCTCCTTGTTTCAAAGTAAAATTCTCATTGAGATTTTAGAAAAAAAAAATATCTTGGCATAATTTGATTAATTTAGCAAGAAAAAAGAAAAAGATAAGAGTGCTGCTAGACCCTTGGGATGTGAATGTCACCTCTAACGAAACAGAAATATGCATATGATATTTCTATATTATGATATCATAGAACGTTTGTTTTCTCCCCCCAAGGGTTGTAAAAATAAAACATGTAGATTATACGAAATACAGAAATAGAAGTATAAAGTTGAAAAAATTCAACCGTGATACCACCATTTGAAGGCAACCATTATGAACACTTTGTATGTTTTCTTCCAGCGTCTTTAAAAATAGACTGTTGAGACCTTAACCATATGTAGAATTTTCTTTCTTTCTATTTTCAGCCAACGTGTTAGCATAATGATGTCCCCAGCATGTTATTCAGTCTCTCCTTATACATAATTTTAAAGCTGCAAAATACGTATTTTTGTAACTTTAATTAACATAGGGCAGTTTTGGAATAGGCATAAGTTCATGCTAAAAGCTGTATTTGCTCTATTTTTGAGGCGTATTCACTTGAGCTGTTCCTAATAAAAATGCAAGAGAAAATTCTATGCTATTATTCTCATGGTTAACGCATTAACTTTTGCATTTAAAATAAATATTCTGGCAATTGAATTTTCCACAGAACTAGAAGAGAATCAGTCTTGATCCCCTAGCCTTATAATGCACTTAACCCGCTAATGCCCTCTCTAAATGCATGAGCCCTTATTGACCAACCACCTTTAGATGTCAAGATGAATTAAACAGTGAAGGCATGACTTTCACATTCACCCCCTTTCCCCACCCCCCCAGTGCCTGCATTTAGATGCATTTTGTTTATGTGGGACATCTGGAATTACTTTTGATGACCATTATCTTTTCTGGGTCCCGGAACTGGACACATTTTCTCCTAATCAGCCCCGGAGCCATTATACATTCTGAACAGTAACTCCACTGTGTCTCACCAACAATGCCTCTGCCTTTCTCTTACTTAATCTGGAATAAAAGTTATGTTGTGAGTGTTTGCATAGAAATATGGCACTGAATTCACTTAAAATATTCAACATGCCTTCCGGTATAAGGTATGTCCTTTCCCTGTTCCCAGAACAAAATTCTCACTAAGGGTTAAAATGCTGTGGTAGCCCCATCCATGGGGGTGGAAGAGACTACTGCCTCTTTCCAAAACATGGGATTCAGTTTGTTTCCAAATGGAGTTCCTCTAAATTGACTTTAGTATTGATTCCTATGAGACTTAAGTTAAAGGACAGAAAATAGCTTCCTTTTAGAATAAAATTCAGGCTTACCTAGATTTTTTTTCTTGCCCCAGAATAGATATAATTTAGAAGGAGAATTTAGAAGATAGTTTTGAAAGCTGTTTCTCTTTGCAGAATCCAAACTTTAATAGCCTTCCATACATTTAGTTAGTCAGAACTTACTGAGAAAGAAAATCTCAAATACTGTGACAGATTATACTTGCAAAATACTAAATTTTAGTGTCGTGTCTCTCTTAGAGATTTTCTTTTAAGTTAATGGCAGTTCTCAGCTATAGGGATGTCTGCAAGATAAAGAAACCAACAATTTGGACTATGGATTTGAAGAAATATGAATACATCTCTACCTTTTTTTCTTCAAATCATTTGCAGTTAGTAAAAACACTGTATGAAGATGGAAGTGAATGAACTTTTATTTAGCACATACTAAATATGTTCCAAGTGCATGTTCCAAGCTTTATATACACTTAGATATTTAAGTAAACCTTACAACAATTTTGGGTTGTAAGTATTGTTATCCTAATTTTATCAAGTAACAAACCAAACATGTGTAATTACTAAAGTGTGGAAGGTCAGTTATCTCAAATTTGACAATCACAAAGGAAAGTTATTCACTTTTTAACAGACAAAGATGCTTCCAGTAGCATATCATACAATATTGAAACATAAAATTAGGAAGTAAAATTCAATCAGAGGGAGAATTCTAATAGAAGTTCTAAAGGTAAACTTCTCTAAAGATACAATATTGTTTTTTACTCCTGAAAATTCAAAATTGGAACTTCTTAAGAACTATGAAATGTTCTATCATGGAAGGAGCAGGGAAAGTCAAGGAATACATGAAGATATTGTTTTAGTGCTATAATCTGAGGTTCCCATCAACCCTCTTATTTTCCTTCTCCTAATGAATGAATACTCACTTTCCATTTTCCCCAGTTATTGTTCTCATTCTTTCTGGGTCACTTGACCCAATCCTATTTCTGCATGGTCAAACCCCACTTCTGTTATCAGAGCAGAGGACCCGAGGAGCCTTGGAAGGGAGGTAAAGGAAGTAAAACCTGCGGGCAAGAGAAGAATGCAGTGAGGGTCACAAGAGCAGCCACTATTTTTTGAAGGCTGTCTCTGTGGCCGAGTTTGTGCCAGGTGCCCTGCCTGTGATTCTCACAGCAATGCTGGGTGGTAGGTGTCCAATTCTTCTTATTTCCTGTTGAGAAACTTGAGGTTCAGAGATGTTAAAGAATTTGCCAAAGATAACAGCTAGAAAGTGCCAGAATCATTATTTAAACTTAGATCTGTCTGACTCCAAAATGTTGTGTTTTTTTATTAATCGATTGTAGTGTTCTCTTGCAGGTATAGTGATTTGCTAGTACTCTCATTTTTCATAGTTCACAGGCAGATATTGACAAATAAAAAATTAATAGGACCCAGACACATCATGTCTAAAAGCCAGTCAAGAGACTGGCTTCTCAGAGGAGGATGTATGTTCCTTATTCTCTAGATTTTGAGAATAAGCTGAGACAATCATTTTTCTCTTCCTGATTTATGAGAACTAAGTCAAAGGTATGGACTAGCGCTTTCTCAGGTCACATTGGTCTCTGCAATTCTGTGTTCTGTGTTGACTGCCTCTTCTAACCAAACCTTCCATAATACGTAACTAGACTGGCATAGTTACTTGAAGGAATAAAAGTTCCTGATGACTTTTCAGGATAGATCTCGGATAGAACATGTGATAGAATTCTTCACACCATCCCATTCTTTTAAAGTTCCTGATGAGAGTTGCCTTAAAACTAGCAGAGGCCATAATGGGAACAGAGTCAGCTGGCCTAGAGAGAACTTTTGTACTCATTGGTTTGATTCTTGGCTTCCTCAACTCTTAGTGTATCCTGAGATGACCGGACAGACTTGACACGGCGTCCTAAACCAAGGGCTACACTCTCTGGGGTTCTGAGGAGTCAGCAATATTTCTGACTCAGTATTGTTTCATATCAGATTTGCATATGTTACACTTTGCCCTTGGTATAGATCACCCTTCAAATAAAATAGCGATTATTAAATACTCTGGTGCTTTCTGGAATTAATATTGAACAACTATGCTTGCCTACAGTTCTTGAGTTTGACCGACTCAACTTCAGTCTATGTACATGTTTTTATTACAGGAATAATATTTTTGCAAATATTAAACCAGTTCCTTTAAATTGTTTCCCTCAAGTAAGATGTCCTTTGTGTAGTTTCAAGCTTAGCACTTCAGGATAGGACAGACAGGAGCCTGATCTTATGACAAAGTCATGGGCTTGAAAGGCAGCCTCTAGGGAGAGCAGCGCTGGGAATGTTTAAATCCCTACTTCACCTGCTTCCGTCTACATCACCCCTCCCTGCACACGTGCACACACTAGTCTTAACGTTTCAGCAACAGCACCAGGAAGACCTCCATCATGGGGTCCTCCAAATTTGTGGAGACAATCTCCACATTTACTTGTTAAGGCTTAGCCTAGAGGCTGGCATTTGGAAGGAGGGAAATAGCGTAAAGGCGGAAAAAACATTCCTTTCATTCCAGGGGATTATGGGAAGAGAAAGAGAAGAAACATTAGCCTTTGGGAATATATTTGCGGTCCCTTGTATTTTGGTTTTAGATAGCATCCCATCCTCACTTTTGAGAATGTATTATTTGAGGTAGCACCTAAGGGTCAAGAGCTGAGCACAAAAAGCGCAACGCGAAGAAAGGATAAACACGCGTGGAAAGTTACAGCAGTGTACTCACCTCGCACTCATAGGTGGGGTTGCTTTTCGATTTGGAGAGTTTAGAGTCTCTCTGGGCGTCCTTTAGATGGACCTTAGCAGGTACTGATAGACCTTAGGGAAATCTTGGGGTTCACTCTTTAACCCCCAGCTATCTAGAGAAAACGGATAAGATTAGAACACCAAGCAAACTCCTGAAACTTTTTTTTTTTTTTTGCGGTACGCGGGCCTCTCACTGTTGTGGCCTCTCCTGTTGTGGAGCACAGGCTCCGGACGTGCAGGCCCAGCGGCCATGGCTCACGGGCCCAGCCGCTCCGCGGCATGTGGGATCTTCCCGGACCGGGGCACGAACCCGTGTGCCCTGCATCGGCAGGCGGACTCTCAACCACTGCGCCACCAGGGAAGCCCTGAAACTTTTATTCACCTAGCTCATTTCCGATGAGCTGGACTCTCCAATGAATTTCTGAACTTGTTGCCATAGCGGCGGTGCCCACAGCTAGCATCAAGGGCTCCCATCTCGGGCTGTGCATTACAATAACCTGGCGAGCTCCAAAAGCCACCACAGCCCAGGCCCAAACTGAGACCCATGACACCAGCATCTGCTGGGGGCGGGGCCCTGGCACCAGTCCTTCTAAAAATCTCTGCAGGTAATTATAACATGCAACCTGGGCCAAGGATGACTTAGTTAGCTGCAAATTACTGTTGTCCAACAGCGGCAAGCAATTTTCATTCATGGGCCTCTTCCTGAATCAGCTCTACGTAATTTTTATTTGTTATCACTCAGGAAGATTTAAGCACAGAAGTATATTTCCTTTACAGAAGGATATATTGTCCATTTTATTTTATGTTAAAGGAGCAAAATTAGGACAAGAGCACTTATTGTGGCAAAATAAGTGCTGCTGTCAGTTGACACGCATGCTCTGATATATAAGGTGGAATTGAAACAGGGTTATGGGCTTCCCTGGTGGTGCAGTGGTTGAGAGTCCGCCTGCCGATGCAGGGGACACAGGTTCGTGCCCCGGTCCGGGAAGATCCCATAGGCCGCAGAGCGGCTGGGCCCGTGAGCCATGGCCGCTGAGCCCCTGTGCGTCCGGAGCCTGTGCTCCGCAGCGGGAGAGGCCACAACAGTGAGAGGCCCGCGTACCGCAAAAAAATTAAAATAAAAAATAAAAATAAAAAATAAAACAGGGCTACCCAATCTTGGCACTATTGATGTGCTGGGCCAGATAATTTTGTGTGTGTGGGAGGGACTTTCCTACACACTGCAAGATGTTTAGTATTATTCCTGACTTTCACTCACTAGATGCCCGTAGCACTCCCGTCCCAGTTGTGACAAACAAAAATGTCTCCAGACAATAGAACAACATCACAGGGATCCAGACATTTGCTCAAAAGAGAGGGAGGTAGAAGGAGGTGAAAGTAGGCAAACACTAATCCTGGGGGTTAATCCATTACAGTCAAAACCGCTGTCAAGATAAGTAAAATTTCCAGTCTAGCCATCCTTGACAGCTACTTCCTCTTGAGAACCTTTTCTCTTTCATTGTGACAGTCCCTGCTCTTAAGGAATGCAATTGTCTGTAACTCAAGAAAAGGAGGTGTCAGATTGGGGGCTGTTTAGAACTTCAGGTATGGCCTGGAAAGAAGGCTTTAAAATGCAGTGAAATTAACAACAGCCTTGGGTTTTCATAATTTCACATGCCTTCTTTTCTCTTTCCCTTCAACCACTCTCTTTTTAGGTGACAATCATGTGCGTAATTAAAACCAATCGGGCTCTAGTCAATTCTGTGACGCTACAAAACATATTTCATCATTAGTGGCGTTAATATTGGTTAAGCTCAGTTTATGTGAAATGCATCAGAAGGATGGTAGGAATGTTTTGATAAAAAATTTATACGAATATGATGTATGTGAAGACAAGCAATCCTTTTTCTATCTTGTGATATTAAAATTCCAAATTGAAAATATAGTGGGGCAGTCTTTTAAAAAACATTCTATAGAGTAGCTGCTATGTAATATCACAAGGAAACACAGATGGGTTAGGGGAGACTTTAAGAGGTCAACCAATCCAAATTCAGTTCAAACAAGATCTAAATAATGATCTGAGGTTCTCATTGTTATTTTCAAAATCACTCTCTACTTTTGGGAGCATATGGGATGCCCTCCGCTGGCTGAAAAAAAAAACTCAAGTAAGTTTTGCAGCTATGTGAAAAGAAGAAGCCATTAGCGTATAACTTGATTTTGCATGTCCCAAAGCTTTAGGGATAAACAAACAAACCACCCCTAACAACAAAAACCTACTCTTTTCCAGTAGCCTGAACAAATCTCCAGGCTTTCTCCAACTGGAAAGCCCAGCAGAGAGCTGTCCTACTTTGACAAATAATTGAAATTTACTTCTCAGGGCTTGAGCCTACCTTTGTTATTCCTCTTCTTTCTTCAAATAATATGAAGACACTTCCATTTTCTCTCTATATGTTTCTACCTCCTTCCAACTCCATAAAGATGGACATCTAGCCAGGCTCTTGATGAACTATTAGACCCGTAAATTGGTTTATTTGGCACTTTCATAGTGTGAGGCAAAAAATAGCCTAAGTTCTTTTTAGGGAAGAGGGTGAGAGATCCCTCCTTTTTTCCCCCTGACTCATGGGGACCCTTAGTTTAGGCAAGTATGTCCTGCAAATATGGTGTTTTTTCTTTTTTCACTTTCTAAAGTCAATATGTTGACATTTGCAGATGTTTGAAAGTTATTATTTTTCATGAGAAACTGACATTTCTCAGTTTACAGATTTGTTACTTGTTGCTACTAAAAAGCATGGTGTAAGTGTCCCTTTGTAACATTGGTCTAGGGCCTCAACATAAAGCCATAAAATTACTGAGTACAATGAAACAGTATGTTAACAAAGAAATCCGTCCTAATATAAGTTTATCATGTCTCCAAAATTAAATTTTACATATTTAGTCTTAGAAACATACTTGGATCTGATTTTTTTTTTTTTTTTTTTTTTGCGGTACGCGGGCCTCTCACTGCTGTGGCCTCTCCCGTTGCGGAGCACAGGCTCTGGATGCGCAGGCCCAGCAGCCATGGCTCATGGGCCCAGCTGCTCCGCGGCATGTGGGATCTTCCCGGACCAGGGCACGAACCCGTGTCCCCTGCATCGGCAGGCGGACTCTCAACCACTGCACCACCAGTGAAGCCTGGATCTGATTTTTATATCATTTACTTTTTTTCTTTTTTAGTAAAACACTTCAAAGGTAAAATGAGTTAAAAAATGAGTATGTCTTAAGGCATTTTGGGTTTTCCACATACAAAGTTTTCCAAACTCTCAGTTAAAAGCTGTGGGTCTCAAATGGGAGGAAGGTACTCCAGATAGACAGCATTCAAAGCTTGACTAATTGACTAATCAGATAAACCTTAGTGAGACTCTGGACATTCCAGGAATATGTCTGGAAACTATCTCAATTACCAAATTCCCAAGTACTGAAATGTGTGGGCACGCTCCATCCTGGATTTCTGCTGACTCACATTTTTATTCCAAGCAGCACCTCTCTTCTGTCTCTCCTCACACCCCAATTGCAGTCTCCCTCCTAGCCTTCATCCAGTCGTGTCTGAGTTGGTGGTCATTGCACAAAGGAAAAAAGGCTGTACAGGAATGAGATCTGGGGGATCCCAGAGCTGCTGTGAGGTAGAAACGAGGGGAGACTGCCGTGTCCCTCGCTTGCTGCGTCCTGCCAGCACTGCCACAGCACACGACTCGGGTGGGTCTAGGTCATTGCTGATGGTGGATTTTCAGTATTGTTTGCAAAGAGCTAGGGTGCTTTACTGCTCAATCCGTGAATGTAAAGGAACTTCTGGAAAAAAAAAATCGTTTCAGGAGAGTTTTTCCTCCCCCTTTTCACCTTCCCCCTTCCCCCTCCTCTTTCCTTTTCAAAGAGGGAGGCGGTATAGATGGTGGGTAAGAACTTGGACTTTGGAGCTGAGCTGCCTGACTCAAATCTCACTCTACCACTTACCAGCTGTTCATCTTAGGCAACCTATTTCACTTCTCTGTGACTCATTTTTTCATCTGTACAACCTATCTCTCAGGGGTTGTTGTAACAATTAAATGAGTTAGTATGTACCAAACTAGCAGTATCTAGCACCTAGTAAGTACTCACTGAAAAAAAAAAAGGGAGCTGCCACTGCATAGCAGGTGGATCACGCAGGATAGTCTATGTACAGGGACAACACAAAACCCACCTTAGTAGACCCAAGTCCAAGCCCCACTAGAGACAGATGAGCACTTCTGATTCCCGGGCTCAATTTCACAGAAGAAAAAATATAATTGGCACCAACTTGTATTGGGAATCCACCACAAATCTGAGCCTCTGTAACCATGAGGCCAAGATCCTTTAGTACATATGTAGGTTTAGGGCTAGTTCTTAGCAAAAGGGGAGGCACGAATTGAACAAGCTCCTCAAAAAGCGCCTGCTACATTATTGTATTAGTCTTCTAGGGCTCCCATAACAAAATTGTACAGAATGAGTGGCTTAAACAACAGAAATCTATTTTCACACAGTTCTGGAGGCTGGAAACCCAAGAAAAAGTGCCGGCAGAGTAGGTTTCTCCTGACTTGCAAATGGCCGCTTTCCTGCAATGTCTTCATGGGGCCTTTTCTCTGAGCTTGAGCATCCCTGGGGTCTCATTCTCTTCTTACGAGGACACCAGTCCTGTTGGATTAGGGCTTCTCCCTTATGACCTCCTTTAACCTTAATTACTTCCTAAAGGCCCTATCTCTAAATGTAGTTACATTGGAGATTAGGGTTTCAACCTATGAATTTTGTGGGGGGGGCACAGTTTAGACCATAACATTTATCTTAGATAACTTCTATGAGGTTCCTGTCTTAGAAACTAGTGAAGAACGTGTTTGTCTGTTTTCTAGTTGAGCCTTAACCTTAAATCCTTAAATGACTGATATACTAGGAGGTGGTGGGGCAGTGAATAAAAATTCTTCTCTTCACATTCTTTATCAAAGGTGACCTAGAGTTTTGATAGCATGGAGGACTTCTAATAACTATATCATAAAATTGTTGCTGAGAGCGTACTTGTTTGGTAGAGGGCATTGGTTGGATATTGTTTAAATATGTACATGATTAAATGAGTGATAAAATTATATGTCTCTATATATCATATGATTAATTTGTGGAAATTTAAAAATGTTTATGTGCTTTAGTTCTTGATCCAAGCTGCAGAGCAGATGCAATTGTAGATATGCATTCCACAAAGGTATATCCCTCTCCCAGGCTTTTATCTTACTGCTTAAAACTCTTCTTATAACTTTTCATTTACCTGAAATAAAAACCTATATGTCATTATTATGTTAGGAATGATGCCTACTTTCCAGGTCATTATACTAAAATTAGAAGGCTTTTCTTCAAATAGAACAAAATCTCAATTAAGCAACAAATAAGAAAAGACAAATGTCATTAATTTAGGTAGAAAGTCATACAAAAAAGAGACCAAATGAGTAAATTCTAAATCCCCACAAAAGTTCTTTCTAATTTGGAAATATTTTTTTCCTCAAACCATAATTGATACTGTCTCCTTGGAAACAATCCTAAGAGACTAGCTGGGTTACTGGAAACCATGTAGTTTAAACCTAAATTATAGTAATGTGTTGCCTCTTCCTATTAATGCCAGTCTTACTAGTAAAGACAATTTGTGTACCTTTCTATCATGTTATAGGCTAAATATGATGAAAAAGTGCTCCGAGTCAGAATGTGATCTGAGAGGGGTGAGTGCGTATTTTTCAGTGCAAAGTAATACATGGACATTTTGATTTTACTCATTGGTTTCTTGGGCTACATTAATGTGGCTGTGTGCCCACAAGACAAAGTCAGCTTCCTGAGCCTTCAAAACTGTGTGGGACATTCAGTGATCTCATACGGTGAGTTTTGGAGGCAGGGGTGGAGGAACCAACTATTCTCCCACAAGACATTGGCAGCTACTTAAAACACAGTTAATAGCAACTTAGCTGAATTTATCAAGCACCTCCCTCTCCTGTTAATTACAGTATGCAAGGCACTGTCCTAGGAATCTTGGGAATGAGAAAGGGAAATAGACTTGGCCCTTGAGAAAGACAGTTCAGTAGAGGGAATCCAATTGACTTTAGGACTCAATGCAGTGTAATACATTATACTGGAGACACAGTTACCATCTGGAAGCGCAGAAAAGACAAACGTGTAGAGAGAGAGATATGCAGGGACAGCACACCCACTGTTGGGTGTTCACTGCTGCGTGTTCGCTGCTGCGTGTCCTCTGTTGCATGTCCATGGCTCTTCCCAGCACAGGAACCTTACCAGCAGGGAACAGGGCAGGTGACTTTCCACCAAAGCCCATGAGTGACTTTGAGATGCACAAGTGTGAGGAAGGGAGAAAGACCTTCAGTCATCTCTCCAGAAGTCAGTATTAACTGTGCTCTTAATATAAAGATTTATTTTCTTTTATTCTTTATCCTCTGCTACCTAGAGGCCAATATTCTTGGAAGCAAAGAGACTTGGCTTCCCATTTGTGTTTTAGGATGGGAGCTTAAACCTGTGGAATGCGATAACATTCTGGTCAACCTTCTGGTCAATGAAATACTTGGTGTTAAAGTAAATTTATTAAATGTGAGTTCCCCTATTTCTCAAATAATTAAATCATTACTTATGGCAAACAAGCTTATTTATTAGCATGTATTTACTTTGTGATATTGTGGTTTGTGTATATTATAATTGAATATGCAAGGCTGAATTGTTTCTTTGGCATAGCCACTAGAAATTTGGAGTTTACATGCTCCTTTTTCTACTAACAAAGCCTATGCTTGGAGCTCTTGTTTTCTGTGGAGCATGCTTTATTTAAAGTTGGAATTTAGATATAAAGTCTTCATCAATCTCATACTAATTTTATTTTTTTGGCAAATGCCTCTGACATAGCCAATTCATTGGTCACTATGATTTGATTTGGGAACCTGGGAAGTAGAGGTGATACCTTTACAAAGTCATGGTAGGAGAATAACAGCTGGCTAAGCCTGGCTCTAATACTTGAGGATCACTTATTATTTCTTGAAATATGCTGAAGAGTGTGAAATTGAAATGGCATGGATGATGACAATTATTTATTACATGAATATTGGGTGGTAGGTCTCTCTGGAATATATTTATTCAGAAACTAAAGGAAGATAGATTCAACATTGCAGCTTTGTCAAATTACTATGGCAGCTTGAGCAGCTTGAACCAGACAGCATGTGAAGAGACTCAAAGACCCCATTTTTCTGAGCTGTCTTCTCAATCTATTCACTAACTGAAATTTTGGTCTTCTCATCATCTTCAGAATCGACCTCAAGGTTTTATTCTTCCATTTCCTTTCTTTGTCACCTAGTCTCAAAGCCCTTTTCTCTATCATCTTGGTTCCTTTGGCAGTAATTCTACTTCTTTCCTATTCGATACTGCTTTAGAAAACACCTCAGTTTGCCCCAGTACAAAGAAATTAACCAAGGAACATGCTTCAGTAGTTTTAAGTTACATTAACTTAAGAGCTACACAGCTTCTTAGCATGACAGCTTTTGAGCTTTTCAGTTTCTAATGCAATTTAGAGTAGTAATTTTGAAAACATAAATGGAGCTTATCTATTAATAACCAAATGACATTAATAACCAAATATGATGAGGACACCGTGCCTGTAAGTTGAAACCAATATCAAAATTTTTTTTAATATTTAAATATTTACTATTGAAATATCTTAAAAATAGCTTTTATTGGTGTTTCAGATACATAAAAATAGGATTTGAAATGCAGGCATTTCCATTAAAAAATAGTAAATAAAGTACATGCTATCTTTTAATCACTTTCAATTTTGCCTATAGTTATGATAAAGTATAGGAAAGAGTTGGATGATGGGATGATGATGGGATGATGATGATGATAATGATGACAATTTAGTATCATGTAAAGGTGTAAAATCTTAGGCTAGCTGTGCACATTCCATTGGCTGACTTTGACTAAAACCTTTTGACTGTGTCAAAAGATTTTCCAGAATATGCTGAAAAGAAAAATCAGCTGATTGTCTATGAATGTTAGACATCTGTGGCCAACTATTGCTCTTCTGAGCTCTTGTAACACTTTATTTGTACCGTGATTACTATACTTCTCACTTTATCCTTGTGTTATAGCTATTTGTATACCTCAGTTCTCCCAGCAGCCTATAAACTCTATGAAGTCATGATATAGATCTAATTCATCTCTGAATGCTCCATAACACCTATCCCAGAAGTCCATAAATGCTTATGGAATGACTGAATGAATAAGAATAACAGACGGTGTTATTTTTATATCACCGCTCCGTAATTAATATTGACAAATTTATATGTTCATGTAACAGATTTTAACAGCAAAGCTTTGTGCATGTGGGAGTCGAGAAGAGCAATACACATTCCTGAATGAGTGAAGGATAGCTGATGACTTCAAAACCACCAGACAACCATTTCCTTTATCTGGATCAAGGACTCTGCATGGATAAAAAGCAAAGAAAGTCATCCTCCTTGAAAAAAAAAGTTGTCTTAAAATAGAGGTGTGCTATCTAAAGCTCCTTTAATTCCTTGGGTTCAGCCCTATGAAATCACTCTCCTTGATGTTTAATCATCCCAAATCCCATAATAATAACTTGGGAAAAGATAAACAGCCATAGAAAACATAGAGTATGGTAGAATTTTAAGTCTAGTATTAGGAAGATTTGATCTGGTTATAAAACTCATTCATGGAAGCATCGTGGTTAGAATTGGTGCAAAACCACTCACCTCCACACTTGCTTAAAGGTACCAACAGGATATAGGGAGAGAGGCCTTCATAGAAAGCAATGGACAACCATAATTCCTAAGTTACTTAAACTAAAGCAGATGTTTTCATATGTGTGTTTGAAGTTGTAATTGCTTTTATGTTTGTTTGTATGTTTGTGCTAAGAAAAGAAATAGATATTGGAGGGAAACAGACAAAATGTTCTACACGTGCATTTCTTACAAAAAAGGAATTTGCAATACTGTTAAGGAGTAGAAATACTTAATTGTTGATCAATAACATTCTTCCAGACTTTCTCATTACACTGACCTTGTCTCTCTCTCTTTCTCTATCTTTTTTTGCCTTGGATTTGGCAGCTGCTGCAGGGATTGTGGTTTTCATGAAAAAGTAGATCTTCTTCTTTTTAACTGTCCATGTATTACAAATGTAAAACTTTAGAATTTCAAAATATGATAAAAATTTTTGTTACTTTATAGGTTTAGATTTAATTTATTTTAGAAGCTTCACCATTCTTTTGATAGTAGCTGACAGATCCAATCCTGTTCCCATATGCTTCCTGCTATTTTAAAAGAAACAGTACACAATTGCCTCAGAGAAGCACCATGTGTTTCTGAAGTGTGAATCTGAAAACCATCCATCTGGTCATGCTGGCATCTTCCTGAATTGTATGTGATTGAAAGAAATGTATTCAACATTTTGCAACTCTTTGGCTAAATGAGGAGGATAATAAGATAAAGGAGATCTTTTTCTCATTTCCATTTATTGAAAAGCAACCTTTCAGCCTGGAATACCTTGCTTACCCTTCCACCTGGTTGACCCTAATCATCCATCAAGACCCAAATCCCATGCCTTCTCCTTAGTGAATTCCTCTGTAACCCTAGCTCTATTTTGTTTGCAAAACTCTATTCATACTGGTATGAAAATGCTTATTTACTTTGATTAAAATTATTTTTAAAAATATTGCCTCTCCTATAATCTGTGAACTCCTAAAATGGAAAGCAGATGGTCTTCAACGCAGTTTAATTTGACAAAATATAATACAATATTCCAGATTCTAGTTCTGGGCTAGAGGGCTGCAGAGATAGTATTGAATAAGCAGAGATCATTTTTCCCTATAGAGATTACAATCAATCTGGGAAGAAAAAAACTGAGCAACTGATTATACTTAAAGGTGAAGCTCAGTGAGGATATAGCTACATGAGGATATAGCTACATCTGAAACCTCATATAGACAAAAATAAATCTGAAAATTCAGTCTCTTTAAGGTTGCTTCTATTATTAATAACTTCTGTATGACATAAATATTCAGTTTGATTTTCTAGATTGGTGGAAACGTTGGATGGATCAATACTACACTTCAATGTCAATAATACTTCAATGTCTCATGAAGGTAATGAACAGTCTCTGAATTATAAGCTAAGCATAATGCTGGGTTTTATATATATACTACTTTATGATGCATTTGTAAGCCCTCTATGCTAAAGTTACTTTATATTTTTGAAACTTAATCCTAAAAGTAAGAGTTTTCTTAAATTCTTTAAGGAGCAGGTAAGTTGTATTAAATCATTATAGTTTCAAATATATGATATTAAAATATGTCCACATATCAATCAAAGAGAACTTATAACTTTATGGTAAACTAAGAAACTAGGACAAAACACTAAGGGTAGGGTAACTTCCTGAATTTTTACTGCATCGAAATACACAATTGGATCAATTGTAAAAAGAACAGTAAAAAGACTCAGTAAAAAAGACTCCATCCATAAAATTTTAGCTAAAGTGATAGTCACAGAATTTGGTTCATTAATGAAATAATCTGTTTCCTGCCCTAAATGGGGACACCTTGATTGTGGGTCCTACTAGAGACCAAATTCCTCAAGAGCAGTCATCATCTCTACTTCTTTTGAATTTTGTCAGAGTCTTTGGACTAGAATTCTGCACCATGTGAAACTTACTGAAGGTTGAATAAATCAACTTTGACCCTCTTTTCATACTATTATAATGCAATAAATTTAATCAGTACACATTCTTTTATCCCTACAAGCATCCTCTGCTATCTGCACTCTTTCTTATAATGAGAGCTCTTTTGCTCTGGAACTGTGTTGAAGCACTTACACTTTAGAGTAGAAAAGTACTGAATAAGATGGGTTTCAGGCACTCTTTGGAAAGCTAGTGATCTGTGCACTGTTGGCAGGAAAAACTGCCTACTCATTGGCAGAGATAAGGGAAAAAAAGGGTGTTGTTACAAAGTAATATGGGAGAAGCGTAAAAGATGGCCTGGACAGGAGAGAAAAGAGAGATTGGAACACCAGCTAGGAAGCAATGATATTGAAAAAGTTAAGTTTTAATTCTTGTAAAAGAAAGCGTTTACTTTTCAATTTTTAAAAGTTGTAAGATATACATTTCAAATCCAAAACTATTGTCCAACAATACTGAGAATATTTGCCACTCTGTTTTGTTTTAAGAAAACTTCACTGAAAGTTGTGTGATTTTAGAGTTAGTGTAATGAAGGAAAAAAAAAAAAACCTTGAAAATCTCTTACTTTGTCATGACTGGACTGAGGGCAGATGACTCACAGTGTGAATTCAAATAAAATCATTTAACCTTTTTCTCTTATTCAACCCATCTGGGAAGCTGAATACAAGCACTTTACCATGAAACAGATGGTACACCAAAGCTAAATTTTCCCAGATTAAAAAAGAAGAAAAAATGTGTTATAAGCACTAAAAGAACCAAACGTAGAAAAAGACCAAGGATTAAAAGAAAAAGAGCTATAAGCTGGATCAAACCTTTTCCTCTGTAAAAAGTAATGTAATACTTAAAAACTAAGTCCTGTGAGATGCTTTGGGGACAAAGTAAAACATTTCCTCGGCACCATATGTGTAAAGGTGGTCATGATCGGTGGTATGTATGGAAAGTAAAATGCTCTTTGTTGGCACAGAATTGTGTGTTCATTTACCTATATGTCTCAGAAAACAGGTATGATTACTTGAGTATTTTAGGTTATTTATTTGATATCTGTAAAGTTAAATACTAATAAAAATATTTCTTGAGAAAATGTATGGGACCTATCTGGTTACAGCTCTGATGAACATTAGCACTAGTTGATAAATTTAAAATATTTCTAGTGTGCTCTAGAATAATTATGTTTTCTAATCTATTCTCTCTCTATAAATATGTATATATTGCTTATATATATGTGTATATGTATGTACTGATATATATTGCTCTGAAGAAAGACAAGCTATTGCCCTTTGGTAACTTTGGATGATTCTAATTTTATTGTATATAAAAGACTATTAAGTTCAAATGTATTTATATGCCAGTATTAACATCTGTCATGTTTTATGGGAGAAGTGTCCTGTTGAAGTGAAAGCAAACATATATTGATGAATAAAGTAGAACATAATAGAAAGTATCTGTACTTTCTTATTTCCTGGCTGGTTGTGATAAAGTTGGGGGAAGTTAGCTTACTACTTAAATGACATAGTTCATAGATAAGCCAAATGTGAAACCCGGGAAATTCACATTGTAGACATCCAGATGCCACAGTATAAAAACCCAGATTGGACTTTGGGCCCAGGACTGCTTCCAAGGGGAGGTTCTACTGTGGATGAGGCAAATGGGCTCTCACTAACCCAACCCAACCTTTCTTTAGTTAATTCTCAAAATCCTGTTTATAAAGCAAAAGAAAAACATGTACATATTTTTTCTTTGAAGAATCACTTTTATTTTAGATTTGGGTCATACTCCTGTTACTGAGAAATACAGATGAGGCATGGCTAAATGGCTAAGAAGCAGTGAAAACTGAAAGGCAAATATAGCCTGTTTTAAGAAAGTAAAGTTTCTTACGTCTCTTATTCTAATTTCCTATGGAGAAAAGATAAAAGCCTTGACTATCATTATGGCTTTTAATGTGCACAATAATCAATATCCAGATAAAGATAAATTCTCCAGTTTAACATAGCCCTTGTTCAATGCAGCAAATGCACTTTGGGAATATTTGCATAAATAATCTAAAATGAGCCAATACAATCTCTTGAGACTTCCAAACCAATCTGTAGATCCCTCCATTATTCTTTTTGGGTTATATATGTTCAATTATATTTATCAAATATATATTCCAAATATATATTCAATTATATTTGAATATTATTTGTTATATGCATCCATATATATATAGATATGTATATATATATAATATGTATATTGTATATATATTGTATGTATATTGTATATATATTGTATATATAGTATATATATTGTATATATATATTGTATATATCCAATATATATATAGTATACTATATATATAGTATGTATATATATGTATGTGTGTATATATATATATATATATATATATATTCAAACTACATTTGCACAATTCTTTTAACAGCAAAAATAATGAGAGGGAAGTTGAAAAATTAAAAAACGAAGGATAAATCATTTATGTGAAGAATTAATATTCCCAAATAATATTGAATTTGTGATTAAGTGTTATTTGGAGGAAAAGGGGCTTACATGCCAATTCAAAGGGATTCTCAAAGTGCCTGTCACTGTACACAGACCTCCCAAGACTTGTACTGGCTCCTTGTCCTATAAGAGTTTCTCATAGAAGCACTCCAGCTATACTTTTAGACGGTTTATAAAGGGAAATGTCTGGCATGTGTAGGACCACCGTGCTGACTTCTGTTACATCACACCCAGCAAGTTCCCAAGGCTTTGGGTAGTACAAGACAAGGTTGCCTTTGATGGAGAGACTTGACTCTCTTAGATGATGCATATTGATTTTTCCATCATTATCTCTAGGGTATCTTCTTATACTCTCCCTTCTAGTAAAAATACTGAACATAAATTCCTTAGTATCTAGCACTGAATTTTTCTCCCTTCTTTTCCCGAAACTAATCCTGAGATGTGACATGGTATTTGGGCTCCATGTAAGTTAAGAATCATTTCTAATCCTTCACCATAACCAGAAGTAAGTCATGACTGACAGTGGGTAAGTAGTCAAGCTCACTTAAAAATGGTGCATTTACATTTATATATTGATAGTCCATAATGGAATTTGCAAAGTGTAAGCTCATATAAACACTTTCAAATCATTTCTACTCTCTCCATAAATCTAGCATAAAAGCATCTGGTGCTGTGTCTATAATTAATGTTAAAAATGACTAGTGTTGTTTCATAGAGCCATTGTTATAATTTCTCTCTGAGCATCAATTCTCTATATATGCAAATTACACAAACTATTCCCCTTCCTCACCACACAGCAAGAACTGCAACCAAAAATGGATGTAATTTGAACACATCACAAAACTCTAGTTAGTGGCTTCAAGTTTTATGTGCTCCATAGTTGCACTAACCTTGTAACTCTCCAAATAGGTAACAGATTTAGAAGAAAGATGTGAAACACATTTGCTTAATGAGAATCCTCTAGATTATTGTCTAACCTGATTTTTTATTTCAACTCTGCTATGGTATAATGTCATTTAAGTTACATTTTAGAATAGATAACAAAACTTATGGGCACTCATATGACTGGTGGTTCTATCAAATGAGAAAGCATGAATCTTCATGGTTATTCAGGTAATTGCTTATAGCATACTCTTAGCACACTATGAAGAAAGAGAAAGGAAACAAACACTTTTTGTATACCTTCTATTTCCTAGGCACCATGTTAATAGCTTTCATTTTACCTTATTTAATCTTCCAAACTCCCTCTTGGGTAGATGTTATTATACCTATTTTACAGGTGAGTAAATTGAGGCACAGTAAGTTTAAATCAGCCCAACTCTAATCTTTATAGATCTAAAGTCCAAGTTCTTTCCACTATATTGTATCACCTGCCCAAGAAGGAGAAACTTATATTTACTCATTAATGCTTTTAGACCTCTTAAACCCAAGTATTTTTATCTTAACTTACAAACATCCCTACTGCTCCAAGGACTTCAACAGTCCTGTTCAATTCCATGTGGTTTATTAGGGAGAGTTAGGATTCCCCAGAATGAGTGCTTGCAAATTCTGGATTTCCACTCAAGAGTGTAGAGAAATAGCATGGATTTCCCTGTCCTTCTTTCTGAAATAAAATGAAACTTCTATTTTGCAGTGTGTTGATATTTTTAACACGTGTGCTGATATTAACTTAAAAATATCTAATATTATTCTTTTTTTATTCCTTTTAAAAAAATTTATTTTATTTATTTATTTTTGGCTGTGTTGGGTCTTCATTGCTGCACGCGGGTTTTCTCTAGTTGTGGTGAGCAGACGCTACTCTTCGGTGAGGTGTGCGCATTGGCAGGTGGATTCTTAACCACTGTGCCACCACGGAAGCCCATCTAATATTATTATTATTATTATTATTTTATTTTTTTGTGGTACGCGGGCCTCTCGCTGTTGTGGCCTCTCCCGTTGCGGGGCCCAGCCACTCCGTGGCATGTGGGATCCTTCCGGACCGGGGCACGAACCCGTGTCCCCTGCATCGGCAGGCGGACTCTCAACCACTGCGCCACCAGGGAAGCCCCTCTAATGTTATTCTTAAAGCACTATCTTGTTTGAGATTTTGAGTGCAACTTTGTGATTAAATTAACCCTCTTAATTATTATGTGTGAAAAGACTATCCAGACTTCCATCAACATGGCTCTTTTGCTTCTGCTTTTTAGCCCTCTCTCTTCTTGGAGTTTGCTTTTCCCAAAGGCACAACACTAAGAGAACTTTAACTTGTCTTGAAAATTGCAACAAAATAGCTAAAAATATTGTAGCATTATTTATTTTCTTATTACGGCTTTCATAAACAATATTTCTCAACATTTAGGCCAAACAAAAATTATTGAATCATAAAGGACATGAACAGTCTGATCTGAACTAGATTTCTTTAGGAGTTGGACATATCAAAAAGACACATGTGAGAATAAAAGCATCTCTGATGGCTTCCTCTCCAACTAGAGTTTAAATGTTACACAAATAATTCATGTATTAATCACACTTTCAATCAATATCATCGAGGGCTTTCTAATCTAGTCCTTGAGCTGGTCAGTATAATAAAGGATTCTGTGGACAAATACGTTTTAGGGAAGTTCTCAATACTCCATTGACCTCTTGGAGTGTCATATTGTACATCCATTCATCTATTTAATAGTGACTTTGAGGAGATTTGCTGTAAAGGAGCATTTAACCTTTTTTGGTCATGGAACTCTTTCATTCCTTGACATTCCAAGGAAATACCACTTCTTAGAACAGATGTTGGGAAATTTTGGTGTAGTCATTTGCAAGTGGAAAGATTTCTATAGGCTGTAATGTTTTAAGTAGCTGAAGTGTTCATTAATTAATTTAGTAGATAAAAGAAAAAGAAATAGGACATTTATAGTTATATGTGATTAAAAGAGACAGAATACCTAAAATTTTATAACCTTTGACTTTTAGTGCATTAATCTAGTTAAACTTCCCTTAATAGAGAAGATTGCTAGTATTTGAATGTATTTTCCAATAGCTATTTTTATTTTGTTGGTAAATAAAGTAACACTGAGTTACACCAAGAAGACTCCCTAGATCTTATTGTTCTCTGATGCAAACATGTGGAACTCTTTGGAAAGGCTTCCAAGGACTGCTTATCATTTGAACATTGAGAATCAGATTATCAAGGTACACAGCAAACCATGACTTCCATTCTGCTCTCCCATGAAACTCTCCACAAAGATTCCAAAAGGGAGTTTGTTACAAATAACAGGGCTTTGTGGTTATCGATGGTCTTAAAGTTTCATGCTTTTGTGTTCATTTTCACTTGCAAATATGGAGAGCTAATATCTAACCTCCTGTCCTTTTACCACTTACCTAAAAAACACCATGTTCATATATGGGAGTAGGAAATTGTGTTCACTTTGGAGAGCTCATTCAAGTGTTTATAGTTTCAAAAATACCATTAACAATCCATCTGTTTTTTACTACACACCTATTAGAATAGCTAAAATAAAAATACTGACATTACCGGATGCTGGCAGGGATACGGAGAAACTGGATCTGATAAATTGCTGGTGGGAATGTAAAATGGTACAGCCACTCTAGAAGTTTGGCAGTTTTTTAAAAAATTAAACATATACTTACCATATGACCCAACAATCAGACTCCTGTACCCATATTCTAGAGAAATGAAAATGTATGTTTATGCAAAAAACCTATAGATAATGTCTACAGCAATTTTAATTGTCCTAGCCTAAAACTGGAAACAACCCATATGTCCTTCAGTGGGTGAAGGATAAACACTGTGATAATCCATCCCAGGGAATACTACTCAGCAATAAAAAGGAACAAACTATTTTTATATGCAGAAACACAAATTAATCTCAAGAAAATTATGTTAAATTTTTAAAAAAGCCAACACCAAAATGTTGCATACTGTGTGATTTCATTTATATAACATTCTTGAAATGATAAAACTATAAGAATGGAGAACAGATCAATGGTTGCCATGTGTTGGTGAAACTACAAATGGTACCACAAGGGAGCCCTTTGTGGTGAGTTCTGTATCTTGATTGTTGTGGAGCTCATATGACCAACATGTAATAAAATTTCATAGAATTACATTCACACATATGCCAAAAAGAAAAAAAAAACACATACCAAAACCTCTAAAACCTGAGTAATGACTGTGGTCTAGTTAATTGTATTGTGTCAATGTCAATTTCCTAGTTTTGAAAAATGTGCTATAGTTATGTAAAATATTACCATTAGGAAAAGCTAAGTGATGGGTACAGAGGACCTCTCCATACTATTTTTGCAACTTTCTGGAGTTTATAATCATTTAAAAATAAAAATTTTTTTAAACTTTCAAAACTTCATCTCTTTTTCAGGGAGTGGAAGTGGGAGAGGTGAGTGAAGGTACAAATTTCCAGCTATAAAATGAATAAGTCCTGGGGATGTAATGTACAGTATGGAGACTAGAGTTAATAATACTATATTGTATTATTGAAAGTTGTTAAGAGAGTAGACCCAAAAAGTTCTCATCACAAGAAAAAACTTTTCTAAACTATGTATGGTAATGGCTGTTACCTAGACTTATTGCAGTGATCACTTTGCAATATATACAAATATTAAATGTTGTACACTTGCAACTAATGTTATGTCAATTATACCTCAATTTTAAAAACAAAGGAAAAAATTTCACCTGTTTTTAAGAAGTCTTGTGTCTTGGGTCATCTCTCCAAATTCAACTACACAAAAGAAATGATCTAACCAATCAGAAGTGCTGTCTCTGCCTGAGACCTCCTCATCATTTGGCCCTCAGTACAACTCCTACAGTGAAACTCAGAGGTAAGACTTATGTTGATGTGTTTGGTTATACAAAGCTAAGTTAGGCCTCACAGAGAGCAAATGAAAATAATTTTCAACTTTAAGTTTAGAAAAAAGATGTTATCTAAAGACACTTTCTAAGAACAATGGAATTTAACATGGTAGGTGAGGCTTCAACTGCAGTTTTGTGGACAACACCCTTTAAGCTACAGAGGATTGGTATGAGTGCATAAGGGAAAAACTGAAATAGGGTAATCATGTCATGTGAACAATGATCTTATTAAACACTTACATGATTCAAAAACAGTGGCAGATGTGTGATTCTGGGAGTGGCACATGGTGAGATTATCAGTGGAATTCTGTGAAAAGTTTTAAACTTCTTACGGATGATTTGAAGGTCTAAAAATACAATGTTGATTTAAAAAATTAAAATGTCAGCCCATGTCTAAGATATGGCATGAAACTGAACAGGTTTCTTGCGTGACCCCTAGAAAGTCATTTATATATTTCCAAAGTTGTCTTTGGCCATATTTTCATTATGTAAAGTTGTAGACGATTGGTTTAGTGGTGAAAAAAAATATACGTTAAGTTGTTTAAAATATTTTTTCATAACCCAAATCATGGCTAGATCTACAGTTATGTTTCTCTTTGCATTGTCTTATCTACTTCCAAGGCATTTATGGTCTCTGCTTTCCTTTAGGTACTCATTTCCAAAGACTTGTAAATTTGTTGTCCTGAATGTCCCAGAGGCCTTAAATACCTCAACCTTAATATATCAATGCTGAGTTCATGATTTGAATACAATTTCATGCAAACTTGTTTCTCTTCCTGGAGTTTCAATCTTTTGTTTTGTTTTGTTTTGTTTTTGTGGTACGCGAGCCTCTCACTGTTGTGGCCTCTCCTGCTGTGGAGCACAGGCTCCGGATGTGCAGGCTCAGCGGCCATGGCTCATGGGCCCAGCCACTCCGCGGCAGGTGGGATCTTCCCAGACTGGGGCATGAACCCGTGTCCCCTGCATCGGCAGGCAGACTCTCAACCACTGCGCCACCAGGGAAGCCCTGGAGTTTCAATCTTGATTAATGATGTGGCCATCCACCCATTCCCAAGCTGAAATACCCTTTCTCCTTCACCCGCATCCCATCACCAAATGCTGCCGACTTGCATGAATGTTTTCCAACTCAGACTCCACTGGCCTTTGGAATTGCCATCTCCATCTGAGCATGTCATCACTCTGTGTTAAAACCTCCACTGGTTCCTTAAGAGACTAGAGCTTAATTGTTCTCAGCACAAACAAGAAATGACAACTATGTGATAAAGGCATTAGTTAATGCCTCTGTAGTAACTGTATCACGAAATATAAATGTATCAAGCCAACACACTGTACACTTCAAACGTATACAATGTTACATGCCTATTATATCTCAATTTAAAAATAACAACAAACAAACAAGCAAAAAACCAAACAAAACCCCTCCACTGGCAACTTGTGACATTGTATTAGTTTTCTGTGGTTGCCATAACAAATTACCACAAACTGAATGGATTAAAATAATGCAGGGCTTCCCTGGTGGCGCAGTGGTTGAGAATCTGCCTGCTAATGCAGGGGACACGAGTTCGAGCCCTGGTCTGGGGGGATCCCACATGCCGCAGAGCAGCTAGGCCCGTGAGCCACAACTACTGAGCCTGTGCGTCTGGAGCCTGTGCTCCGCAACGGGAGAGGCCACAACAGTGAGAGGCCCATGTACCGCGATGAAGAGTAGCCCCTGCTTGTCGCAACTAGAGAAAGCCTTCGCACAGAAACGAAGACCCAACACAGCAAAAATAAATAAGTAAATTAATAATAATAATAAAAAAAGAATAAGGTCTTTGAATGCAGAGAATGTGCTTTAAAAAAATAATGCAAATGATTGATTACCTCACAGTTTTATAGGTCAGAAGTCTGACACGGGTCTCACTGGACTAAAATCAAGGTGTTAGCTAGGCTCTGTTTCTTCCTTTAGACTCTAAGGGAGACTTGATTTCCTGCTCATCCGGGTTGTTGGCAGAATTCAGTGCCCTGTAGTTGTAGGACCAAAGTCTCATTTCCTTGCTGGCTGTTGGCAGGGAGTTTATTCTCAGCATCTAGAAGCTGCCCACATTCTTTGGTTTGTGGCTTCCATCCTCCATCTTCAAAGCCAGCAATGTCTGGTCAAATCCCTCTCAGGCTGCATCTCATCTCTCTGACCCTTCCTCCATCGTCGCATCTCTCTCTGACCCAGCTGGAAAGACTCAGCTTTTAAGGACTCATGTGATTAGATGGGCATAATCTAGGATAATCTAGGATAATCTCCCCATCTCCAGGTCCTTAACCTTAATCTCATCTGCAAAGTCCCCCTTGCCACATAAGGTAACATACTCAGGTTCAGAGGATGAGGATGGAGACATCTTTGAGGACCATTATTTTGCATTCCACAGATGCGTTGTAGTTTTAGGAAAGCCAATAAGTAAAGTCACTCTTCTTCCAAATCAGAAAACAACTGAGAGAGAAAATGCAGAAGTCTGACAGACTGCAGGACATAGACATATCAGCTTTATTAGTGATAAAGCCGATTGAGGGATGTTGACTTTAGATCCATGGCAAAGGGTCTTTCTAATACTTCACCCATGAATTAGACAGGTCTTCCCCTCCAGTCCAGTCCCCTCCAGTTAGGGGCAGGCACAAGCTCCCATGAGCATCCCTGTGGAAGAGCAGTGTGTTTGAACTGTGCATGTTCGGTCCCTCCCCAGACTCATTTTCCAACCTACTCTTCCTCTTCCAGAGTGCGAAAGGGGTGTGCTAAGGGGACACTGGAAGTTCTCCATGAAAATATGGTGGAAGGAGACTAAAAGTGTCCCTCATCACAGTCCACTGACTGAATCCATACGTTAAATACCCTATTTTTCAGAGCTGAGCCCCACCCACTACTTTATCTCCAGCCAGTGCCCTTCTTGTACTCTGCATCCCAGCAGCTGGATCTTGTCACTGTTCCTCTGAAACATACCAATTCCCTGCTTTCCTCTTTGCCAGCTTCTCTACTTAGACCATCCTTCCAGGCTTTGTGTGGTAAAGTCGTACTCCTCCTTTAAGACAGCATCGTTTGTCTTCTCTGGAGACAGCTCTGTAAGCTTCTCTCCAGACTCCCTTCTCCACAGGTCATACCTTCTCATGTATTTTCAATGTCTCACACAGTGGTTGGATTAGGGCATAATAGGATCTCATTAAATGTTGTTGAATGAATGTCATTGATTTTGAATAAAATTTGTGAGTGAACTTCTCTGTTTACATTTCTGCCTTCCTCTTGAGGGAAGGAAATATGTCTTATTCATTGTTTTAGCCCCAGCACCAACTCCGTGGCTGATAGATACAAAGTTCTGCATAAATTTTTCCAAAAGAATATGTAAAGTAATGATTTAATTAATTCTGGAAAAAGCAGAATATGTTATTGGAGTTGTCTGTATATGTATACCTAGATTCTGTGGTCAATTGGTTTCTATTCTTTAAAGGGAACTTATGATACATAAATCAAGAGCCCTTCTCATGGCCCAAAAAATCTTCAACAGTCTGTCCTCAGGACACTTCTCTGATCTGATTACCAAACACTCTTTCCTGGCTTGTTCCCCTGTTTTGTTTTTATTTTATAGCAGGTATATCAACATACCTAATATTATACTACGTTATGTTATATATTGGTTTATTTCCTTTTTGTCCAACTAAACTATCAGCCCTGTACGAAGTGACTTTGTTTTATTCAATAGCTCAAACAGTGCCTCCTACATAATAGGATTTAAATTAATTCTTGTGCAGTGAATGAAAGGATGAATGAAATAGTGTGGAATGGGAGAGAAAACCCAGGACTTTGTAATCAGAGAGGACTGGATTAAAATCAAGGTTCTCCAATTTTGCTAGCTATCTGGCCTCAAGCAAATAATTTAATATTTAATAATATCTATCTTGCATGGTTGGTGGGATATTGACAATAGTGTATGTAAAATATCTGGCACATACTGAGTGTTCTTGCACTGTTGGTGGGAATGTGAATTGGTACAGTCACTGTGGAGAACAGTATGGAGGTTCCTTAAAAAACTAAAAATAGAACTACCATATGACCCAGCAATCCCACTACTGGGCATATACCCTGAGAAAAGCATAATTCAAAAAGAGTCATGTACCACAATGTTCATTGCAGCAATATTTACAATAGCCAGGACATGGAAGCAACCTAAGTGTCCTTTGACAGATGAATGGATAAAGAAGACGTGGCACATATATACAATGGAATATTACTCAGCTATAAAAAGAAATGAAATTGAGTTATTTGTAGTGAGGTGGATTGTCCTAGAGTCTGTCATACAGAGTGAAGTAGGTCAGAAAGAGATAAACAAATACCATATGCTAATACATATATATGGAATCTAAAAAAAAAAAAGAGGTTATGAAGAACCTAGGGGCAGGACAGGAATAAAGACACAGATGTAGAGAATGGACTTGAGGACATGGGGAGGGGGAAGGGTAAGCTGGGATGAAGTGAGAGAGTGGCATAGACACACATACACTACCAAATGTAAAACAGATAGCTAGTGGGAAGCAGCTGCATAGCACAGGGAGATCAGCTCGGTGCTTTGTGACCACCTAGAGGGGTGGGATAGGGAGGGTGGGAGGGAGACACAAGAGGGAAGGGATATGGGGATATATGTATACGTATGGCTGAGTCACTTTGTTATACAGCAGAAAGTAACACAACATTGTAAAGCAATTATACTCCTATAGAGATGTTAATAAATAAATAAACTTTTAAAAAAAGAAATGGTGGATATAATTTTGTCACTTTTATAGTTAAAGGCTTTATGTTAAAATTATTAAGGAAGATCAGTTTTCCTTGTGCTGACAGAATATATTTTTGCATACATCTTCACAAGGAATGAAGTGAAATTCTAGGGTACATACTCCATCGCTATCAGCAGAGTCGAGTATCTTTTATGGAGTATCATAATATCCATTAAACTTATTAGGAATGTTATAAAAGGATTTTAAATGTTCCTAAGCCAGAAATATTTCAAAGGCATCCAAAAAGCTCTCCAAATTTAGTGCTTCTCATTCAACCCCAGAATGCTGGGCCAGAATGTCAGTTGTAAGACACCCATGGCCTCTGCAAGGCAAAAAGGCCTTTGTATGCATATACCATAGGCAGGTTCATAAAACAAAAACCAGCCTTTCCATCATTCCCAAAATGTTTTGCTGCATCTGCATTTATCCTAGATTTTACAATAAATTCAATTACAGTTTCAAGTTAGATGATGATAGAGGACTTTTTGTATTAAATTATACTGATTATTTTTAAAGTAATCATTATTTTCTATCTGGTATTTTATGGATTTCAAAGAAATGTATCCATCGTGTCTGCAGGATAGGGAAACATAAACTGTAAACTGCAGGCACATTATCTTGATTAAATTTGAACCACCCTGTAAAACAAGGTTAGTTTTCATTCTTCTTTAATGAGGAAGCTGTGGCCCAAAGCAATCTTGACTTCCCCATGGCTACAGGAATCAAAATCTGGTTGGTGTATGGTGTAATGGAAAGAATAGAGCTTTTAGAAAAGTTTGAATCAGTTCTCAGCTCTGCAATTGGTTTTGTGTACTTGGCAAATTTTCCCTAAGCCTTAGTTTCATTTTCTGTAAAATGGGGTTATTAGTCTCACACAAGGCTAATTTCTACATTTAAATGGAAAACCTATATATGGTAATCTTTGAATGTAGTCACTTCTTACAGTTTTTAATATGATGGTATTAAAGCATAAGTCTCTGACAGAGTTTAGTGTCTTAATATACTCCCATATTTTCCACGTGGAAAAAAAAAAAAGAAACATGCAATATGCCATTTCTCTGCTTTGTTTTCTACCCTTGTGGTTGAGTCTTATAGTGTTCCTGAACCACTTTTAAAGGACGTGCTCTATCTGATTTACTGAATCATGGTCAATTCATTCATTTAACAGATATTTATTAAACAACTATTATAGGCCAGACACTATACTAGGCATTGGACTTGCAGTGCTGAATGAGACAAGCAAGGCTTATATTCCCCTGGGACGGCTAAAAAATATAAAATTAAATAATGAAACAAACCAAAATATTAGGTCTTTGGATTATGATTTGAGCTATAATGAAAATAAAATAGGGTGGAGTTACAGAGTAACGTGGGGCAAACATATAGACTGGTGTCTTAGGGACACTAGTCTCTGGGAAGACTTAGAGAAGACATCTCTGAGAGACTGACAAATTAAAACCATGATGAGGAGTCACCTGAGTAAAGACCACAGCAAGAGTTTTGGCTTCTGTTCTTTATTTAGTGGGAGCTCACTCTGGAAGCTTGGAGGACAATGTTAGTAAGGGGACAAAAGTGGAAACCATGAGATGAATTTGGAAGCTGCTCATCAAGAAAAAGTAATAAAGGTAGTAGTGTAACAGGGAAGGGCCAATCCTGACTCCAAGTTGGATCTGTTTCTTTTACTTTAACCTTTGCTTCCCCTTGCTTTTGTTCCTTAAAAGGATACTGTCTATACATAAAAGCCTGCCTCAGGGAACCCTGCCCCTCTGCCTGAATGTTAAACCAAAGGGCCTTTGTTCAGGGAAGTACCCTGACCCTGTTCACCTGTGAATGGCTGCAAGAAAGAAGAAATTAACACATCCCCTCCCCTAGGATGACCGTTCCAGGAGATATCTGCAAGACTTATGGCCTTTTTACTTTAGTTCCCCACCTCCTCCCCCTCTCTGTTCTATAAAAGAAACTGGCATCCAAACCCCAATAAAATGGTTTTCTGGAGACATTAGTCTGCCATCTTCTCAGCCTGCTGGCTTTCCAAATAAACTCATATTCCTTGCCTCAATACCTCGTCTCCTGATTTATTGGCCTGTCGACTCGGTAACAATAGAAAGTAATAAGGGCATAGAAAAAGATGGAAGGTGGGTGCTACTCCAGAAAGGGTGGCCAGGGAGGGCACCTCTGTGGAAGATTCTATATTTGAGAAGAGATCTGAGTGATGTGAGGGAGGAAAAGTATTTCAGGTTGCTGGATGAGGCAGTAACAGTGGGCATGGGGAGAGGCAGATGGATGTAGGATGCAGAGATGACACTATCTGCAGGTGGATTGGATGTGGGGTGTCACGGAGGAGAGAGACCCTAAGGCTTGTATGGTTTCACAGGCTGCTACGGAAATCTAGGAGAGGAGGAGATTTTTGAAAGGCTTGGTGAATCAAGAATGTGTTTTGCTTATCAATGACCTTTTTTTTTTTTTTTTTTTTTTTTTTTTTTTTTGTGGTACGAGGGCCTCTCACTGCTGTGGCCTCTCCCGTTGCGGAGCACAGGCTCCGGACGCGCAGGCTCAGCGGCCATGGCTCACGGGCCCAGCCGCTCCGCGACATGTGGGATCTTCCCAGACCGGGGCACGAACCCGCGTCCCCTGCATCGGCAGGCGGAGCCTCAACCACTGCGCCACCAGGGAAGCCCTCAATGACCATTTTAATTATCTGTGAGACATAAAATAGGAAAGCAGCAAACCTTTACATAGAAAACCAACTGCAGTTTCCTCATCTGGCATGGCTCTATTTTCCAAAGGTGGTCAAACTTTGGTAAATTCCTTTGCTCCCCCGCCCCGCTGGGGTGAGAAAGCTGGCTTTTTTATTGAAGACTGCTGAGAAAGCGCCCAGCCAGGAGACTTCTGCCCCAGGTTGTGTGAAGGTGGAAGGCAAGGCCACAGCATAAAGCTAGAGCCTCCTCCTTGAGAATCAACTTTACTCAAAGTTTGAGGGAAAAACAGCATTTTCACAGAAACACAAATACAGATAAGTTATGGAGTAGAGTGAAATATTTATGGATTTTAAAGATGAAATAAACCCAAAAATGTTAAAATGCAAATGTTTGTGTGTGTAACAGCTTAGGGAAATAACTTATACATAAAGGAAAGATTTTATAGTTTTGAAATGTAGAAAATGAGAGTTATTGATCTTTTAGTTTTGTTGCTTGAAAAAAGAAAAATCAGGCGAAATATGTAAACTAGAAGCAGAACTTGTATGGCAAACTATATTGATACTGACACATCCTCAGAAATCAGGTAGGAAACAGATTGCTTTTCTGTCACAGTTTTTATAGGCATAATTACCTGTTTAAGTACTTCATTGTATTTTCTCTTTACTTTTCTTATCTCTAGAATCATAATTCTGAGACCAATTGTATTCTGCTTCTACAGTTTGGCCAACAACCTGCTAATCAATTAACCAACCCATCAATTTTATGGGAGAAAAGTAATCCAGGCATTTATATACAAAGGGAGTTGATCACTTTTAATTGTTTGATTTTTATTTAATTTGATCATCTGCAACTGAAATATTTGGGAGGCTTGGAGTTTAATCTAGTAAATTCTCTGGGCAAATGTCACTGACTGTTCCTAGGTCTGATTCCATTGTGTCAGGCTTCCCGGTGGCAATAATCTGTTATTCAGATATATCTGTGGTGCCAAGTTCCTATTTAAGCAGGAAAGGAAGTGATTATGTATTTGTCCCCCTTAGAAGAAAAGCTTGAGGGACAGATTATGGTCAGAGTAGCAATGTTTAAGTTATTGAGGCAGAAATAACTTGTGCGGAAAAAAATATAAAGTGGTCCCAAGAGGATTAACACATTACTTAAATGCCTCCACATCGACCTCATTAGACAGTTCAAGGATAATTTTTCCATTGTAAGTACATGGCACTTTTATTCACAATAGTGTTAAGAAAAAAAAAAGAATAATTATCTTTTCTTGCATTTTAACAAAAGATTTCACGAAGACAAAATAGTTTACTGAAAATAGCAGTTGAGGGGTCTGTTATAATTCTATTGTTACTTTCAGAGCAGATGCCATGTCACATGCAAAATGCCAAGACCACAGAAAAATATTTTTAGCTGGGTAAAAATATATGACATTTAAGAAAGAAATGGTAGTGCCTTGATTCATTTGTTAATTGAGCACTCCAACATTTTCTACACACAATTGTTTGAAGGTTATAGAATGTAAAAAAGATGCAATCCTTGCCCCCACAGGATATATATTTTTAGACAATTAAGATACAGTGTTCTTTATAATTTATAATACAGAAGAGGAAAAGAGAGAAAGGCAGATAGATCAAATGTATTCTTGGTCTCATCAAGGAGAGGTCCCAGTATTGATTTCAATATGACAAAAGCTTGGGCTGGACTTTCAGGGGAAAAAAATGTCTTAAATGGGCAAAAGGAATTTGCTGGAGTAGGAGCTGGAAATGGGATAGAAACACTGTAGGATGTGGGAGAAACTTACATAAACTTCAGATGAGATTACATAGGGGTTTAGAGGAGACAAAGGGCAGAAGTTACCTTAACTTGCTGGCAAGTTCTTTCAGTAATATTTAAGGTAAAGAAATGTAAGGTAGGATAGAAATAGGTGACATTTATTGCTTCAAGTCTGGACGTAGACAACAAAAGCAAACATCTTAAAATTTAGGAAGTCTTGAAAAATCTATCACATGGGCATCAAAGCTATATATAGGTGGTGAGACTATTTTGTGTATTGGGAACACTGTAAATAGGACCTCAATAATTTTTAAACAAAAAACACTCTCATTTATATGTTGCATATTGTTTTTTGTCTCTAAAGTGAAGACCTAAATTTAACTCTGGGACAGACTTTTACATTGTTCCATAAAAAAAGTTAACACTGGAAGTGGACATACACACACACACACACACACACACACATATATATATATGGAGAGAAAGAGATTGAGAGAGAGAGAAAAACAGAGAGGCCATTTATGTCCTGAGGGATGAGCTAGATGCAGGGAATTAAATCGAACATAAATACTACAAACAAAATGGTTGGTTGAGCAGTTTAGAGTTGTAAATTGGGTGTGTTGTGAGGAATTACAAGTCTCTGAAAATATTATTTCTGATAGAGACACATTTTCTTTCCTAAGAGTGGGTCCAGACTGTTTTCCTCTCACTGTTGTGGCCTCTTCCGTTGTGAAGCACAGGTTCCGGACACGCAGGCTCAGTGGCCATGGCTCACAGGCCCAGCCGCTCAGTCGCATGTGGGATCTTCCTGGACCGGGGCACGAACCTGCGTCCCCTGCATCGGCAGGCGGACTCTCAACCACTGCGCCACCAGGGAAGCCCCCAGACTGCTTTTACATGTATACTGTATCTTGCTCTTAGGAGGCATGTATTGTGCATTCTGTTGCTTAAAGCAGCTGCCTACAGGGGATGGGTGAGGAAACTCTGGAATATGAGAGAAAGACATAAAGACCTGATGTTCCCCTCATATTATGGCCACATGCTATAGGAGGTGGACCCACATTTATGTAGCACCTCCTAGACAGAGTGAGGGATGTCTCATCTGTAAAGATATTTAAGACAAATATCATGGAATTTGGTGAATGTATTGATACTAAACTGTTATATGCCTTTTTAGAGCCATTTTGTAATCCTGGGCATAAAGCAGGGTTTGTCTTTGTGGTAGGCAGACAGCAGACTAATGGCTCCCAAAGATGTTCATGTCTAACTCCCCAGAACCCATGAATATGTTATATTACATAATGAGGGGGGATTAAGGTTGCTAATCAGATGACCTTAAAATAAGGAAATTATCCTGGATTGTCAGGGTGGATCTAATGAAATCACAAGGGTCCTTTAAATGTAGAAGAAGAACCAGAGAAGGAGTTGTGACAACAGAAGGAGAATCAGAGTGATGTGATGTGAGACTCAACAGACCATTGCTGGCTTTGAAGATGAGATTCCTCAAGCCAAGGAATGCAGGCAGCATCTAGAAGCTGGAAAAGGCAAGGAAACGAATTATCTGCTAGAGCCTCCAGAAGGAATGCAGTCCTGCCAACACTTTGATTTTAACCTACTGAGACCTGTTTTGGATTTCTGACCTTCAGAACTATAACATAATATATTTGTGTTGTTTTAAGCCACTAAGTTTTTGGTAATTTGTTTCAACAGCAATGGGAAACGAATACAATTTCAAATGCAGTGGATTACTGAAGATCAGTCATCCCAGAGAAGAGTCAGCTAATAAGCAGAAAGACAGGACTCAGGAGAAAAGCCTGAGACTGCAAATTTCTCCTCCTCCTCGTGGGGGGTAGGGTCAGAGCTCCTGTTTAAGACTCCATGCCATGGAGATAAACAGAACACCTCTGTCGTGGAGAGTAAGGCAGCTCTTGCCTCATAGAGTTAGATCCAGAGTGAGGTAAGTGGCCTGAAAAGAGAGCCAAAGGCATGGTCACAGACTCGTGAAGGTCTCTTTCCTTCTCTTAGAACCTTCAGCAGAGTACCACTAACCATGACCTATTAGTCTTGGCTGAGAAACCGAGCTGGCTCAGGAAAGAGAGGGCAGTGTGTTTGGTACCTTCTCCCAGAAAGAGAGTGGTGAGGGCCGTGGCCTTCTTTCATCAGCAGAAAACAGCATATCTAGCAAAGCACCGATGCCACAAGAGGAATGAGTAGAAGTGAGATGGGGGGCTGGGTGGGAGGACATTTCTGTGCTTTTTTAAGCTGTTTTGGCAGAAAAAGCTGGGGTTAATATATGACAGTACTTATCTGGCATCAGCCTCAAGTGATCGTAATTTGGGTTCTAGCAATAAATACAAGATTTCTGACTCACAGCAATAAACAAAAATATGAAAGAAAAAAATTAAGTCAATTTAACTGAGCTCAAAAATAAAATGGACAAAATGAACCAGAAACAGAATAAGCTGGAATTGAGAAACACGTGAAGAGGTCAGTGCCAAGCAATATCTGAGTCAACAATCTGAAAATCAACAATCTAAAAAAAAATTAATGATTAATTCCCTGACATATCAAGGACCTAAGCTGATAGTCTGATAATAGTTACCTTTTGAATACTCAGAAACAGATTCCATACAGATAGCTATATATGCAACTTGGTACATAGCAGACATGGCATGAATAGTCATTGGGAACTTTTAAATAAATCATGCTGGGATGATATTTTTCTATGTGGGAAAATGTAAATTAAAACACTACTTCACACAATATAAAAAAATAATTTACAAGTGAATCTAACCTATAAATATGAAAAGCTAAACTTTAAATCTTTTAGAAGAAAATGCAGGATAATGACAACATGATAATGGGTTAGGGAAAGATTTCTTAGACACAAACCCCACAAAAGCATAAAGATTAAGGTACAATATTGATAACTTTGATAGCATTGAAATAAAAATAATGTGAACAGAAAAATAAACTACCAATAAAATGAAAAAAAAAGTGAAAAAATAACTGCATAAAATAATTGCAAAAATAGTTGCATAAAAGCATAGAAATGACAAAGGATTCATATATTGAATATATAAGAAATATATAAAACATTGAGAAAAAATGAGCAAGTTTTGAATAGTTGTAATTCATATAAATAAAACTTGGATTTCTAATATATTATATATATAATGATTATACACGTAATGATGACATATATAAAATGACTGCAAATTCATAAGTAATCAGGTCAGTGCCTATGAAAATACTAGTCTTCAAACTGACAAAATTTTAAATCTGCCAGTATCAAGTGTTGTCAAGCATATTTGGAAATAGTAATTCTCAAAATTTGCTGCTTGTGACAGAAATTGTTACAATTACTTTGGAAAGAACTTGACAATATTTAATATAGATGAAGATATATATAGATATAGATATATATACCTATATATCCTAAGTCCTCAAATTCCCCTTCTAAGGGTAAAACTCTCCACTGTGCTTCCCCCCACAAAAGAAACCCACTCTAATATGTGCAAAGCAGACATGTATCAATAATCTTTGTGATTGTGCTGATTTAATAATAAATTATAAATTACCTAAATGTCCATCTGCAGAAGAACATATTTAGTAATCTGTGCTGTATGTATAAATGCAATATTATAAAATGTAATGAATAAATTAGAGTTACATCTATTAAATGGACATTTAAAAAAATCTGGTCTGGGCTTCCCTGGTGGCGCAGTGGTTGAGAGTCCACCTGCCGATGCAGGGGACGTGGGTTTGTGCCCCGGTCCGGGAAGATCCTGCATGCCGTGGAGCGGCTGGGCCCGTGAGCCATGGCCGCTGAGCCTGTGCGTCCGGAGCCTGTGCTCTGCGACGGGAGAGGCCACAGCGGTGAGAGGCCCGCGTACTGCAAAAAAAAAAAAAAAAAAAAAAAAAAAAAAAATCTGGTCATATTATAGAGAGAGAGAGTATGAATCTATTTATGCAAAGTTTTAAAACTTGTAAAACTATAGTACATATTGCTTTTTTTTTTTTTTTGCGGTACGCGGGCCTCTCACTGATGTAGCCTCTCCCATCACGGAGCACAGGCTCTGGACGCGCAGGCCCAGCGGCCATGGCTCACGGGCCCAGCCGCTCCGCGGCATGCGGAATCCTCCCGGACCGGGGCATGAACCCGTGTCCCCTGCCTCGGCAGGCGGACTCTCAACTACTGCGCCACCAGGAAAGCCCCATATTGCTTTTAGTAGTTGTATAGGCTACATAGAGAAACACAAAAAATACATGAGAATTCAGACACATGGTCTGAAGAAAATATTTTTAAAGGGCCCAGGTTTGATCCCTTGTTGGGGAACTAGATCCCACGTTCATGCCACAACTAAGGAGCCCGCCTGCCTCAACTAAAGACCCAGCGTAACCAAATAAATAAATATTTTAAAAATAAGATTTGTTAGAGCTAAGAAGTGATTTTACAAATATTGATTTTTATTTCTATAATTAATTTTTTCCTGGAATTTCATAATTTAAAAATTCAATAGAGAAAGCAAAAAAAGGGTGACTTTGGTTGGCCAAGTAATATATTTTAGACACATGAGATGTGATGATATGAGCTATTTCATATATATTGGACAGGAAGAATATTTGGAGGGGACTATACCTTATAAACAGGACAGTACTATGTCAATTACTCATGCTGTTAAGAATATTAAGAAGCCAAATAAGTGAAATATCAATCATGTGACAAGTTTTCCATTCAAAAGGACATGAATTTTGAAAAGTCTTTGGGAAAACTCAAGCTCACTAAAATCATAGTTTTATAAACTGAATGAATATAACCTGCTATAAATCACCATTCAGAGAGTGCTCACTACATAAGATCGAATTCTATTATAGCTCCATGCTTCAAGGGCTATAAGAAAAGCTTTTATTTCCAGGTTCCATGTTCCAATCCATTAAAAGCAAAACAATTTAAAGTCTTTGTTACAATTTCTAATGCCAAAATATCAAGGGGACTGATTCAGAGAAAATAAGATTTAACCCCAGATGAGCCAATATATTAAAATTAATAATGAAATCTATATGTTAGTTTAAAAAAAAATTTATGCTTTTTGAAAAACAACTGTTTAAAAGTGCACATTTTCTTCTGCTTTATCTTCTGATTTCCCAATAAAAAGAAACATTTCTTCTAGAATTACCATCTAAATAATAATTGAAATGTCTCGGTAAATTGTACTACTTGATCACTCTGCTTTTTAACACTTAACATGGCATTTTTACAAATTTATTCACAAACAAAATTTTAAATTCTAGTTTTAGATTATTCTTGCTGATGTACTTCTGTTTTAATCTTATTTGAAACTTTGAATATAAGAGAAATTTTAAATTAAATTTCATATGTAAAACATATTAAGATGCTAAGATGACATATACATTTGATATAAAGTGAATGTATTGGTGATTGTTTAAGAAGGAATACATACATTTATAAAATTGAATCTCAATTAACAAATATTTACAGGTGCCTACTATCTACCCAGAATTTAAAAAAATAATAAAAGATTTGTAATGTAACTCTAAGAGTATTAGCCAGTTAGTGTTCAGTGTGCTAAGACCAAGTTGTAAAGCTTGGAGCTTTCTCAACTGCTAATCAACAAGATGCCTGATTTATTTGAAAAAAGAAGAAAAGGAAAGCCTACAACCTTCTTGTCTAATCATTGCCATCCCACTCACAGACTTGTAGTTGTGTTGGGCATAAGTTAATGACGTACTGCAGCCGCATATTAAGGCAAGAGCAGGCATAGCAGTTAGGGGAGAGGAAAGGGCAGGAGGAGCTGTTGAGAATGATCTGTCAAAGAACCAAAGGCAGCAAGGAAGTTTCCATGTAAGGCCACAAAGGAAGGGCTTCTGTAGGTACTGGATGGAGAAATGTTTGTTGTGGAATGAACTTCATGCTAGCCGTTTCCACCTCAAATATTGTGTCACAAAGCGTGATTATACTTGAGTCAATATTAGAAAACCCTCATGATTCACCCTAAGAACTGAAGATAACAGTTGATGGCCAGTCCTGACTCTATGAGACATAATTGCCTCATCCGTCTTCACCAGCACCACCAACTCCCTTCCAGTAAACTCATCACTCTCTATTTAAAAGACACAACGTTATCACTGGCAGAATTATTGATGTCCAAAAAAAAAAAAAAAAAAAGTACAACTCATAGAAAAGCCCAAACAGACTGGCCACTCATTTGGTCCAGCAGCAACACTAAATGGCGCTCTAATCACCGACACAAATGGAGAGATTTTGGAGATGGCCCAAAGTCAATGGAGAACACAACTCAACTCTCATGCTCTGAAGAACTCAAATACAGAGAAAAATGAAGCATATAACAGGCACGTAGATTTAATTGATATATTTTGCCATATTTGAGTCAGATCTCTCTCATTAAAAATAAATAAACATACAGAGTGCAAGCCCCACCTCTAACCCTTCACTCCCATTAATGCCTAATATTCTAATATTGGTCTCTATCTTACTCATGCAGTTAAGAGTTTTAATTTTTCTCTTCATGGTTTTTGATTACATATTAGAACTAGTAACAGAAATACCAATTGTCTGAAAGAAGAAACATGGGTTCTTAGAAAGCAAACAAACCAACCAAAAAACTTGTTTAAAAGAAGAATGAGGGGGCTTCTCTGGTGGCGCAGTGGTTGAGAGTCTGCCTGCCGATGCAGGGGGCATGGGTTCGTGCCCCGGTCCGGGAGGATCCCATTTGCCGTGGAGCGTCTGGGCCCGTGAGCCATGGCCGCTGAACCTGCACGTCTGGAGCCTGTGCTCCGCAACGGGAGAGGCCACAACAGTGAGAGGCCCGCGTACCGCAAAAAAAAAAAAAAAAAAAAAGAAGAATGAGGAACAAGAGGACAAGAATGACGGAGGAAGAAAACAAAATTGGACCACGGACACATTAGCAGGTGGTTTCTTGGTGTAATTTTAAATGTATTCACCTGGGAGATCTGCTAAAACATCTACACTTCAGAATTTCTCTCCCTACAAACTATTTTCGGGTCTCCAAACTGAGAGGATACATTGAAAGAGAAGAAATACAGGGTTGTTTTTTTTTTTTGAGAAAAAAGGTGGACAAAAGGAATCTGTGAAATTTCAAGGTTTGGAAGGACAAAATATTTAGATACAAGTTTGAAGTTTAGTTATGCTGTTCTTCTAAAATAACTGCAAACTATGGGAAAGAGGAAGGTTAGGTTCTAGGTATCAGTGTAAACTTGATGACAGCCATTCTAGTAAGTCAAAGGTTGTTCAGAATGTGTTGAGTTTATACCACAGTATTCAGTCCAGTCCAGGCTCTGGCCCTAGGGACTGAAGAGCAGAGAGAAAAGGGGAGAAGATCCCCTCTAAGAAAAATATCTACGCTCCAAAGGGCTAACTGCCATAGGAATGAGGTCCTGGTGCAGAGTGTTTCTCAGTAAATTCCTATTACCATCTTAGAGACACCTCACATGACCACCTTATTTAAATATGTTAAGGTGAACAAATCACTGAATATACTGAACCAAAATATCTCATTGTGACACTAGAGTTGCTTAGATCCTTGGAAATGGTATGATACTGTTCATGTTGATAGCATACCATTGCATTTACTAGGATACCACTGCCAGAGAATCAATTACTTGAGTGAGGAGGACAAACATGAGAAAAAATTTTGAATATTAATGAACAGATATTTATATTTCACATCAAGGTGTATGATATATTTCTTTCTCACTGGAGAGGTTGCTATCCCAAGTGGTAGAATTTAGGCATGGCTTATTGGGTGTTCTTTTTTGAGCCATACATATCTGTGGACAGAGATTTTCTTGAACGTTTTAATAGGTATTATGGGCTGAATTGTGTCCCCCTCAAATCCATTTGTTGAAGTCCTAACCTCCAGTATGTTCAGAATGTGACTTGCACTTGGAGACGGGGTCATTAAAGAGTAATGAAGACTAAATGTCATGGTGGTGGGTCTTGATCCAATATCACCGGTGTCCTTATAAGAAGAGAAGAACAGGACAGAGACATGCACAGAGGAAAGCCCATGTGAAGACACAGGGAGATGGTCATTGACAACTAGGGGTCCCCAACCCCCGGGCCTCAGACCAGTACCTGTTAGGAACCAGGACACACAGCAGGAGATGAGAGGCAGGCGAGCAAGAGAAGCTTCATCTGCCGCTCCCCGTCACTCGCATTACGGCCTGCACCACTCCCTTCATACCTCCCACCCCTGGTCCATGGAAAAATTGTCTTCCATGAAACCGGTCCCTGGTGCCAAAAAGGTTGGGGACCACAGATCTACAAGGTCAGGGGAGGCCTCATAAGAAATCATCCCTGTGGACACCTTGATCTCAGAGTTCCAGCCTCCAGAACTGGGAGTAACAAAGAACTGGTCTGTGTTACCTTGTTATGACAGCCCGAGCAAGCTAACACAGTCATTGTCTGTCACCTTTAGATTTCATAGTTTGTGGCCACTTAACCATCTACAAGTTAGTAACAGACTGACCACATGAATACTCTTTCGTGAGTGTCTTAATAACAATGTCAAGAATCTAGAAAAGTTGCCATCTCCATGGTTATGGAGGGCTAAAACAATATTTTTATTAGAAGATTTCCCCAGATAGCCAGAAATAATTTTTAACACAAAGTTCTGGTTCTTCCTTCAATCCTAATATCAGGGTGATTGGAATAAGTGAAAAAAATTCTATACCTAATATTAACCCTGGTTTACTTGGTCATTGATAAGAAATAAAATAGAACCACTCTAGGCAATGGCTTTTACTTAATGACTGCCTTACTTTCTTATCCATGGTTTGTTTCTGTGTTTGTTGTTTGTTTTAACCAAGATCAGGGTTACCTGCAAAATAATTTTTAACTGACTGATAAAGGTGGAACTCAGTATGAATCATATTATCTACAAAGATATTCATAGAAGAAAACATTCTTAGGAAGGTTCAGTAATTTGGCATCCCATTATTTAGTATTTACCGTATGCTCTGGTATTCTCCTGGTGTTGGAGATACTACACTGAGTAATATAAGCTTGCCCCATGAAGCTTAAATTTCAGTAGAGAAGACACCTTTATCCATCACAGTGCTATGGGCACTTAAGGGCATCAGTTTACTTAATTAAGATGTTTAGGGTAAGGGCCAGCAAACTTTTTCTTTTTGTAAAGGGCCAGATTGTAAATATTTTAGGCTTTGGTGCCACACAGAATATTACAACCAATGGTATGTTTTAAGAAGACTTTATTTATGGCCACTGAACTTTGAATTTCTTATATTTTCATACATCATGAAATGTTTATCTTTTGATCTTTTTTCCAACTCTTTAAACATGTAAAACTCATTCTTTGCTAATGGTCACAGCTAGGGCATTAGAGAAGACCTTGTGAGGAGGGAGCATCTAAAATGAGAGTTGGGGGCAAATACAATCAGACAAAAGTAAATTGGGTTGGATGGGGTGGGGTGGGTGATGGAGCTCTCTACTAGTTGATGAGCAATGAGGAGTAATCGAAAAAATTGCGTGAAGATAGTTCACCTTGTTGAAGCTGTCTAACCTTAATAAAAGCAGCTTAGGGGATACAGAGCAGGGAGAAGTTTTCTGTATCTCTACAATCACACAGCATATGTGAGCACCTACTCTCCCTACCAGGAAACTGGACAGACTCCTTATATAAGCTGTGTGTAATTCTCACTTCACTCCATTTGCCTGAAGGCCTGTGAAAGTAGCAAATGATTCCCTTATTCTCTTGCTACTCTGGCAAAACAATTGTATGAGTTCAGAAAAAAAATGAGATCACAAATGTATGTTTACTCAACAATGCTTTAGCAATAAGTTTGGTGACCTTTAACTCCATTGGTGTAACTCTTTATGACACTGAATAACTCACTTCACGTCCTCTGCACATCCATTTCCTTCCTGCTAAGTAAAAATAATATCTACCATCAAACGTACCAGAGTTATTCTTAGAGTACACAAAATATTTTGGCATGCACATCACAAGAAAATCCCCAGTTTTAGAGCAATTAGATGAATATGGATCTAAGATCAAACATTAATATTTTCCAAAGACTAAGTAATCCAAATTCTGATTTTAAAAAATTTGACTGGGTGTGCTATTACATATTTGAAAATAAGATACAGTTTTCACTGTTTGGCTGCTGCCAAAACAAATGTATTTAGATAATTTAGAGAGGAAGCTACAGGCTTGTTTTTTTTTTTCTTTAACCGCTCTGGAAAATAAAGTAGATTTATTGACTTTAAAGTGACATTCAATTTTAATCAGTATCATATTTGTTCAATGTACTAAAATGTAATGATAATCTGGCAAAAATAGAGAGCATGTGTTTGGCCCTGGGCTCAATACTTGAGTGAGGATGAGGCAAAAAGTTTTTTCTAGTAACCAAGCCAATACCGAGTGCCTGCAGTCCTAATATAACCACAGTCACTAAGGTTTTAAAGTGCTATCAAAAGCTTGGGTCCACACCGGTTGGTAAATAAATAAATAAAACAGCCCTTCTGCTCATTAGGAAATCATCCAAAGCCAGGGAGAGAGAATCAAGTTCCTAATTTATGAGTCAGCCACTTTAAAAAAAAAAAAAAAGGCAATGCTAACATAGTCGTTCATGCAGCCTTTCCTCACGCTGATCTTTCTGGAAAAATCAATTCCTGCAGGACTGCTCAGAATCACTACCAGTAAGATCTATTATACTGCCAGACTTAGAAAATAAAAAAAGTTTCCCTGAAACTTCAAACAGGAGATTGAAGAAATGATTATGGCAAATTGTTGTCCCAAATTAATTCAAATGATTAACATGACACGCTGTGTAACTGAAAAATGCAAAGTGAAAACAAAGGTCCCCATAGTAAAGTAGATGCACATTCAAGATAAATGGAATAAAACTGGAAGAATAAGCCTCCATTAGTGTGTTCTCCAAGTAAGCCTTCAATTTAGTCTTCACTGTTGGCAGCATATTGACCAGTGGATAGAGATTTACCAGAAAATTGTTGACCACAATTATTAAATTCTACAACAAAAAATTCTCAGATGGAACCTCATGCTGTGGACCGCGAGACAATTGAGAAGACGCAATCTATTTTGCTTTTGATTCTCAAAATCAAGAGTTTGTTTTATGCGTTTACAAGTCCCCATTAAAATAGCTTTTCATTCTATTCTCATTGTCTCTTTTGCTCCCGGTTCCCTCCCTTCACTTCCCCCGCTGCTCCCTTCAATTCTGACCCACTCCGCTCTCCTGGCATTGTTCTCACATTTGCCTGGCAGAACATAAAACAACAAATATGTTCAATTTGAGTGGTTTCCTGCAATGTTATTCTATCAAACTGGCAATTTCCGAAAGGATTTAGAAAGGAGTGTACAATTCCTTAGACACCCGGGAGGTCTGACAGTGACTGCCAAAGCAGGCCATGCTTCCAGCGGGTCCTAGATCTGAGCATAGAAAAACAACCCTTTTTCTCAGGTTTATTTTTTATGCTGAATATCGAGCAGACTTCAGACACCATCTAAGTAGCCTGAAAGCACTATATTTAGCACCTTAAAACTCAAAGGAATTTAGGATATTTTGATATGGGTGGTGCATGGACACACAGTTTTTTTTTTCCAGCAGTCATGTAAAGTAATAAAATGTTAATCAAGACATTTAAATTATATCTAATGGCCTCATATAAGGACCAGATGCAAAATTCATTAAAATGGGCTCTATTTATTCCCTTTATAGTCATTTCCTGCTCCCCCACCCGGCTTTTGACATTTCCAAGATGGTGGCAGCTTTGGAAATTTTATGATTTGATTGTGGCTTGGCTTGAACTCAAATTATAGGGTCTGATTTTGATCAAATTAGACATCTAATGACTCAGGCAGAACAGCGCATGCCAATGTCAATGGTGGCAAGATGTACTATAGCACTAACTGGAGACAGAATCCTGCAGACTCTCAGGGTTCATGATAGTACAGTTCATGTCCTCAAAGTATCCCGGCCCTAAAAACCATAACAGGTTACCGTGGCCCATCATGTATTACTATTTCAGCTCTTGGAGGGCTGAAATCTTCGATCCAGCAACGTGGACTTCTTGTGGGCCAATTTGTTTGTTCATCAATGCCTGTAGCAACTGAGTCCCTTACCCTGAACCCTCTGCAAAGGTAGCAATGGCATCCAGTAGTTGTGGCACACCTGTGTGACCCTCTCACACTCTGCTGCAGTTACGTCTTCACTTTTCCATTTCATGTCAAATTTTGGCACTGGGTTGAAAGTTGTTCTTGAGTACTTTTTGCTTTAAAACCAGAGAAATGAGCTTATGGATTCCTGCTCAGAAGATAATTAAATAAACAAGCCCTTACATTTTTACCTTTGATAAAAACTCATCTCATTATTTCCGCCTTACCCAGACTGTCTTCTATCCTGTAATTCAGCAAGCACGGGGACTTCCAAAACAACCTTTGGGCTTCGTGCAGTAGTGACAACATGGCCTTTTAGCAAAACATCCCGGCACCAGGCACTATCTAAAAAATGCATCGTCAATGGTGGTAAGCCCTTGGCTCTAAAAGGGCGCCCATAAGATTGCCCTTTCCCAAACTTCCAAAGCCCTGGTGGCTCCTGCATCAGAGAAAGAGATACTGTGCCTTACAGCATCTACCTCCAATCGTCCTCTCCTGCAGGACTTGGGAGTCCAGCATTTCTTAGGGCTAAGAGGAAGTCTCTGAACAAAATGTGGTACCATGAGAGAAAGTCGCAAGACTGGACTCATCTACCTGGTATCTGCTTGGCAACTAACTGCGTGCCCATGAGCAAGTCACTCAACCTTCCGAGGCTTCAATCCATTCAACTATTCAAGTAAGAGGTTACAACCTATGGTTTGATAACAGGAACAGTAACTGGATTCTTTTTTTTTTTTAATTAATTTATTTTATTTATTTATTATTTTTGGCTCTGTTGAGTCTTTGTGGCTGTGCGTGGGCTTTCTCTAGTTGCGGCGAGCGGGGGCTACTCTTTGTTGCGGTAGGCGGGCTTCTCATTGCGGTGGCTTCTCTTGTGGTGGAGCACGGGCTCTAGGTACGTGGGCTTCAGTAGTTGTGGTGCACGGGCTCAGTAGTTGTGGCTCCCTGGCTCTAGAGCGGAGGCTCAGTAGTTGTGGCACACGGGCTTAGTTGCTCCGTCACATGTGGGATTTTCCTGGACCAGGGCTCGAACCTGTGTCCCCTGCATTGGCAGGCGGATTCTTAACCACTGCGCCACCAGGGAAGCCCAGTAACTGGATTCTTAAGCTGGAAACTAAAAAAAATACAGCAGGAGTAAACAGCATGAGTATTGTTAAAATGCAGAGGGGGGTTCAACTCAAGTTGTTGAATCATTCCCTCATATATGAATAACATTCTCCTTGCCTTTTTGATAATTTTCTAGCAATCACTTTATTGTGTGAATGTTATCAAAAGGTGACATTGGGAGTTTGGGACTTCACCTCTGGTTTTATCTGAACTAGACCTTAAAGAGCTGTGCATCTTGGGTGACTTGCTTAACCACTCTGGACCTCGCTTTTTCTCTACCTGAAAAACAAGGAGGGAGAACAGTTTCATGATCTTGAAGCTCTCTTCCAATCTATTCCATAAATGATTCCTGTTCCTAGCCTGGTGTCTTTGGGAAAGTCAAGGAAAGCAGACATAAGATGATTAGGAGCTGAGCTTTATCTTTGGCCTCCGACCTAGAAACAGGACACCTCAGGATCAGAAAACAGGAAGACAGGTTATTGTACATCTGATTTTTCCTTAAGGTGTGCATTTTCAGTTACCAGGTACCATATCCAAAGCCATCTCTGTACTGGGGTCTTTAGTTGTCAAATGTACAGCTTCTCTCCTTTTAGTCTATTTGCAAGTCTCTGGCCTTTAAATACATCTCTCTGCTGCTTTTAAGATCTAACTACCAACTTGACTCAGCACTATTGGATCTGCCTTAGTTGCTGTCAGAACCTTCGTCATGGATAGGGTGATTCCCTGGTTGAAGAAAAAGATAAAATAGCAAAACTAGTTTCCTACAATATATTGTTTCATCTGGAATATCCTGTGCTGTCTCCACTAATTCCCAGTCCCACATATATTTAAAAATGAGAAGTGAGGTAGAGGTTGGTCTTTTCTCAGTCCAATGCAGAGATAGCTGACTAGTCAGACCCACAGCCACACTTAGGAGTTCGGATAACATCCCTGAAGCAAGAGATGGAGGCTCGTGGTCTGCAGTTTTATTAGGTCCCCAAAGTGTGTGCTGTCCCAGTTCAAATATTCCTGGTTTGTGCTTTATGCTTCTTAAATCCATCCCAAAGCTTTAATAAGAAAAACATGCTTTTATGAAAACAATATTGAAATTGTCTTTTTATCTTTTTATATGTTTATTTTTCAGAGTCTCTGAGTTTGGTTTTTGTAAAAAAAAAAAAGATTTTGTTTCATTTTTTACAAGGAATACAAGAAATATTATATATACAAATCCTGCAATATAAAATGATTCACTTTTTAAATAAATTCATTTTCAGAAAAGATGTAAAACAGTGCATTTGTAACTAAGAATTTTCAGAGGAAATAGCTTTCAAATATTGGAAGTATTTCTTATATATTTGTATATATATATGTATGTATTTGTATATGTTTGCCTTGTTCTTAGTAGAAAAAATATGGCTGAATTCTTCTAAGAACTCAAGTCAATAAACTTGAGAAATCAGGATTACAACTGTGACTTTATCATAAAATGCCCTCTTATCTAGGGAAAAATTAAACTATTTTCCCTTTTCTTCCTTTTTTAAAAAAACTTTTCTATTTGTCAAGAGGCTTGTTTTAAAATTGAGTATGTGTAGTTCAATGATTAAAGTATGGCTTTTTCTATCTTAAAATGCATTGCCACTATAAAAAGATAGTGAAATAAATGAATGAATAAAATGAGCAATATTTGCTGAATCCTATACATTTTCAAATGTCTGTGACATATTTGCAAGTGATGTTTGTTCAGTGACCCTGCCTATAAAATAGACATTTTGTCAACAATGCCACCAATTAGATTGTATACTTAGGAGTTTATAGTTCACAGATATCAATCTTGATTAACCTACTAACGTTAAAGAAATGATTTCTCAATAGGGCAAAAAACCGTTAGTGAGCAAGATGTCGTTTCTTTGAAAAATTTCATTATGATAAGAGCCATATGATTCAGAAATGCCAACTAACCTTGTGATTCATGTATGATATTTAAGGCTTGTGCAAAACTTGCCATTTAACCTTTGTCCTGGAATCAAATTTAAATTATTAGACTTCCTAGGAACCTTCCTAAGAGCAAGAAAATGTGAGTGCTTAGACATACAGGAGAAATGGGATAAATACATACATTTATGCCAATGTGAGTGAAAGTGAAAAACATGTGTAGACATCATAATTATTGGCTAATACAATCCTGCTAAATGATAGATACAAAGGTCTAAGAATCATTTATACCTCTGATTATTAACCCAGTGTCATTCATTTAGGCAAACCTATTTACTGAGTACCTTCTGTTTGTTAAGTCCAATGCCAGATACCATGGATTCACAGAAGAATAGACCAGGACTTTTCCTCTTGGAGAGCTTACAAAAATTATAATACTGTGGGTCAAGGCTAAAGCAGAGCTATGTAGAGGCTAAAATAGCGGTGTTAAGGGAAAAATGGCAGCAACCAAGCATAGAGTTTGAGAATGTGACTTCTGGAGCCCAGCTGTATGGGTTCATGTCCCAGCTCTGTCATTTACTACCTGTGTTCCTAACTGCTCTATGGCTTATCTACAAAATGGAGGATGATGATAACAGCTCTGGCCTCCTTGGGTAGGAATGATGAGAAAATGACTTAATATTTATAAAGATCTTCAAATCATACCTGTCACATCATGAGCAGGATGCAAGTGTTTGTTGAATAAATAAAGCCCTATGGCTTGGGAAAGTGATTAGAGAAGAAGAAACTATTTTGAGGTATGTGTTTCATTTTTCATGGTGAAGAAAGAAACATGTTATCCATACCAGGTACTTAGTCCTGGAACTTAGAAGTCGACACATAAAATAAGAATTCTCCCATTTAGCACAGAAATCACACACGTGGCAATCCCAGATGGGATTTTGTTGTTGAAAGTCAGATTGCCTTAAGTTTCATAACTTTATAAATGCTCCTTCCATGAGCAACTTTTGAAATTCTTCGGCTCTAATTTTAAAAATAGACATGGTGGTGGGGGGGTTAGAAAGTGTTAATCAATGCTTATGTAAGTGTGTATAGAAAATGGACTCTGTCTACATGCTTCATAGAACCAGTTACTCACTAATTACTACAGAATCAAATCAGCTCCTTTAAGGTAAGTTACTATTGCACTATATAAAAAAGGCAAGGGCTTCCCTGGTGGCGCAGTGGTTGAGAGTCCGCCTGCCGATGCAGGGGACACGGGTTCGTGCCCCGGTCCGGGAAGATCCCACATGCCGCGGAGTGGCTGGGCCCGTGAGCCATGGCCTCTGAGCCTGCGCGTCCGGAGCCTGTGCTCCGCAACGGGAGAGGCCACAACAGTGAGAGGCCCGCGTACCGCAAAAAAAAAAAAAAAAAAAAAAAAAAGGCAACACCCATCTCCCAAGATCGGTTAAGTCTCCCACCCCAAAATAGTCTCTGTGTAAATCAAAGCAATAAAACTAAATGAGAAATTCTGAGTACTAGGCAAAGGGCCTTCTCTCCAATCTCACCTCTTATCCACAATGCATCCTAGTTACAATTGCATCTCCTTGTTCTTAGGACCCATCTGTAGGCATTAGAGAATTTCTCTGCAGGGGAGCAGTACTGGAAGAACATCATAATCTTTTAGAATTGAAGACGATTACATTAATCTTTACCTTCCCTTTTGGTTCTCATGTTTCCACCACAACCTTAGAAGAAAGGACTCTGTTTTATCTTGTCTTCAGCTGTCACATCCGGATGTTAGTATTTCCATAGTTAAAAGCTAAACTGGTTCTAACATTGCCTACCAGATAAATTTTGAACATGATCGAATGTCATACAAGGCCCTCCTGAATATAGGCAGCCTCTCATCCCCCATGTCTAGAGCTCTGCTTCTCATGACCCCTTGAAGCGGATTCAAAATGGCCACACATTCTTTGACTCTTCTCCAATCAAAGACTTCCCCAGTGGCGCAGTGGTTAAGAATCCATCTGCCTGCCAATGCAGGGGACAGGGGTTCGAGCCCTAGGCCCGGGAAGATCCCACATGCCTTGGAGCAACTAAGCTGGTGCGCCACAACCACAGAGCCTGCGTTCTAGAGCCCACAAACCACAAGTACTGAGCCCACATGCTGCAACTACTGAAGCCCGCGTGCCTAGAGCCCATTCTCCACAACAAGAGAAGCCACTGCAATAAGAAGCCCACGCACTGCAACGAAGAGTAGCCCCCACTCGCCGCAACTAGAGAAAACCCGTGCACAGCAACAAAGACCCAACGCAGCCAAAAATAAATATAAATAAATAGATAAATTAAAAGAAAAACAAACAAAAAAAACCAGTCCCCTGAATCTGGACTAGTTTGTGGCCCCTTTAACCAACAAAGTATGGTGGAAATCTCATCATGTCAGTTTCCAAATACAGACCTTAGGAAACTAGCAGCTTTCACTTCCTGTCTCTTGGAACTGTCCCTCTAGGGGAAACTGCCAAGTTAAAGGTATGACTACCCTGAGACTGCCATTCTGTGAGAGAGCCCAAGCTAGCCACGAGGAAGGGCCCCATGGAAAGGGAGACACCTAACTAACATCTAGCTGTTCCAGCCATTCCAGCCCAGGAGCCAGACCTCTAGATAAGAAGTCTCCAGATGAATCCAGACTCATATACCAACTTACCGAAATTGCACGAGATCCCCCAGGTGAGCCCATCAAGCTCCACAATCAAGAGAGATAATAACAAGTTATTTTAAGCACTTAGTTTTGGGATAGTTTGTCATATAGCGACAAGTAACCAGAAGATTGACTTGGAACACCCCTGAGCCCCTATCTATTCTAAATTACTTAAGTACCCAAGCAGCCTAAGTTGTTTTTGAACAGCTTTTCTATCTACTCTTGCCTCTGCTTCAAGAGTTTCTGCTCCAAACCTCAAGATTCAGCATAACAATTACACTCTTAAAAACGTTTCTTTACTACTTGTCACCAAGTGCAACCCCACGCTGAAGCTGACTGTATGTATGTAGGTAGATATTTAACAAACACAAATAGCACTTTATTCAAGTATTTAATACATTCAGTCCCCTTATTATCTCCATTTTATAGATGAGGAAACGGAGGCACAGAAAACTAAGGAATTTGTCCAAGACCAAACAGCTGGCAATTGGAAGTCATGATTCAAACCCACAGAGTCTGGCTCTGATTTTGTGCTTGTAACCAGCACAGGATGCCTCCACCTGGCGCATTTCCCCCACGCCTTCTAGAGCTTCTCATGGCTGCCTTTGCTTTCCTGCCAGGTCTCAGCTCAAATGACAGTTCCTTGGAGAACTGATCATCTAAATCAAGTAGCACTCCTCCCTCTGCCCCTCTCCCCAGGTGGGTCAGGTTCTATCTACCCTGTTTTATTTTCTGCCTAACATTTATTATAGTGAAAACAATGTTTTTTTGAACAGAGATATTGTCCTTCCTATTCCCCATTATATCCCCAGAATCTAGAGCATTGCCTGATGCATAGTAGGGCTTAATAAATATTTCCTGAAAGAATGAATACATGTACTTTCTGTCTTCTGCATCCTAACTGTGGACACAGGATCCACTCAAACTGACCATTATCACTAGCAATTTGCTTCATGACCATGCACCACTGTTATAGCAACAATGTAACATGAGTTTAGTTCCTATCAGTATAACTCAGCCACTTTTGTTTATTTATTGGTGACTGAGTATATCTGAGTCCCTAAAAACATCCTGTAGCTAATGAAGGACACTGTTTCCTGATAACTGACTGCATTTTAATAACTTTCTCAGGAAAAAAAAAAAAAAAAGTGGTAGAGGGCTGTAGGGTCTAAATTATATTAAGACTGATACTATAATGCCTGAGACGAATATTACCTAGAATTATGGTGGTGGTTGTCTGGGTATTACAGAGGTCATTCAGAGTTGGCTAAGATAAAAAGAGAAAAGTTTAGGAAAACCAAGGATTCTTGGTAAGCAAGATTGTTTTAATTGCCTAAACATGTAATTATGTACTTTCTCTTTCTCTCCTATCAGCTTGCCTTTCTTCCTACCTCCTTTCTCCCTTACACAACCTCATCACATCCACACTCTCTCCCCACGCAATATCCTCCTTCCTTTGCTGCTCCATTGCACGCCATATTTGAGACAGGTCATCATATACCTTTGTTCTCTTGCTAGTGATCTTATCGCTTAATTTCATGCCATCTTCTTTATCCTTCCTTACACTGCTTCAGGTAAGGCCCCTATTCTATCTTACCTAACCCAGCAGTAACCTCATACCTCTGTCTCCAATCTCTCCCTATCCTAATCCTACACTGAGCCTGTCACCAAAGCAGTGTCTCCACGGAAAAGGAGCTGATCTCATTATATGCTAGCAGCAGGGATTCAGATTCCTACATAGTGCTTGCTCAGTCGATAATGGATTTATGAATAAATGTTCTGTAGTCGTTTCTTTGAATTGCTTAACAATGCAAATAATTGTTTGTTTGCCTTGTAGTCACCATCACTGGAATCTATAAAGTATGAAGCATTCCATTTATAAAATATCACATAGTTGAGGAAGGAATTAGCTGACCTATTTGTATGAAAGCCTAACTATGTCTATGGAATGAAATATCTGCTTCAAACTAAGGTCTTCCACAGCTGATAAAAGGGATTTCTTATCAGAAGGGTTTGAATGCTGTTTGTTTTGCTTTTCCTGGTCAATAGCATTGCCTCAGCTCCTAGTTTTTAGCGTCACAATCATCTTGTCCTCAGGGGAGAACTATATCATGTGGACTCCGCAAATGCCCTACAATTTTATGTGCTTGCAAGATACTGTCTCCATGCGGTCTTAGAAGAGTCAGCCCATGTGTGTCCAAATGTTGTAGTGAGTGACTTGAGAACGAATAAAAATCTGCTGAAGCCTCCTCTATGATTAATGCAGATTATTTCTCAGCTAAACAAAACAAACTTAAAAAACAATTTTAGACTTAACAGGAAAGTTGAAAACATAGTACAAGTGTTCCTTTATACCCTCACTTCACTTCCCCTTGTGTAAAGATCTTACATAGTCATAGTATAATTGTCAAGAACAAGATATTAACATCAGTACAATATTACTACATGAGCAACAGTTCTTATTTGAACTTCACCGGTTTGCACTGATGTTCTTTTTTCTGTTCCAAGATCCATGACACGACAGGTAAAAGTCTTCCATTTAATTTCTGCCCTTTGCCAAAAGTAAAGTAACCTGGAGCACATTTGCAGTGACAGAGAGAGGTTTGCAGGTATTCATAAAGCAAACAATAGAGTAGAAGCCAGACCCTGCCTGGTGATTTCTGAGTGGATAGGAAGAGCAGGTGGCCCAAGGCACATCTTCTAACTTAAGTCTTCCTAATTGTGCCTCTGCCTTTTGGGAACTTTCTTTTAAATTATGATATGATGATAACATCTTTGATAAGCTGAAGCCAAAGTTTTTTCTTACCCTGCTAGTACCAACTGCTAATTTTTACTGAATTTTTTCTCTGGAAGAGGCACTTCTTTTTTTTTTTTTTTTGCGGTACGTGGGCCTCTCACTGTTGTGGCCTCTCCCGTTGCGGAGCACAGGCTCTGGACGCGCAGGCTCAGCGGCCACGGCTCACAGGCCCAGCTGCTCCGTGGCATGTAGGATCTTCCCGGACCGGGGCACGAACCCATGTCCCCTGCCTCGGCAGGCGGACTCTCAACCACTGCACCACCAGGGAAGCCCGGAAGAAGCACTTCTAAGCATTGTACATTAATGGTCTCATTTAATCCCCCAGATGCTATTAGTATCACCATTTTTCAGTAAGGAGAATGATGTTTAGATATTAAGTCAGTTCTCAAAGTCACATAACTTGTAGGTGTAAGAGCCATCTTTGGAGCCCAGGCCTTCTGACTCTAAGATAACACAATTCATTTTCCTCTTCTCCTTCTTTTCCTCCTCTACTTTCTTCTCTTCTTATCCAACTCAAGATAAATTTCTAAACTATATTTCAAAAAGATACATGCACCCCAATGTTCATAGCAGCACTATTTACAATAGCCAAGACATGGAAGCAACCTAAATGCCCATCAACAGATGACTGGATAAAGAAGATGTAGTATATACATACACACTGAATACTAATCAGCCATAAAAAAGAATGAAATACTGCCATTTGCAGCAACATGAATGGACCTAGAGATCTCATACTAAGTGAAGTAAGTCAGAGAGAGAAAGACAAATATCCTATGATATTGCTTATATGTGGGATCTAAAAAAAAAAAAAAACAATACAAATGAACTTCTTTACAAAACAGAAATAGAGTCACAGACATAGAGAACAAATTTATGGATACCAAAGAGGAAGGGGATGGGGAGGAATAAATTAGGAGTTTGGGCTTAAAATATACACAGTACTATATATAAAATAGATAACCAACAAGGACCTACTGTAGAGCACAGGGAACTATACTCAATATCTTATAATAATCTGTAAGGGAAAAGAATCTGAAAAAGAATACATATATAACCGAATCACTTTGCTGTACACCTGAAACTAACACAACATTGTAAATCAACTAACTACACTTCAATTTAAAAAATAGATTAAAAAAAGGATAAATTTCTGAGCTCTAAGTCAAGGCCAAACTGACACAGTTTCAATATGAAGTATATATTATTATACCTTCAGGATGTCCTAGGAGGTGACGAACGTGATTGACAATCCATTAATACGTTAAAAAACCCAAACATTTAATAGGGATTTGCCAAGGTGGAAATGCAGGTGTAAGCACTGGCAACCTGGGAATACAGCCTGGCTCTGTCCTAGGAAACTCACACATAGGAAAGGAGATGAGAGCTAAGTAAATAACTGCCACGCAGAATTACAGGTGCAATAGTAGAGGTGAGCACAAGGTAAACTCTGCCTTCACTATGGCTGACAGAAAGCTAAAAGGGCCTAAACACAAGAAACAAAGCTGAACTAATTTATAATATATAATGCTTTCACAGGTAAAATAATTTCTGAACAAAACCCATACTATGTGTTATCCATCGCACTTACATTATTTCCAACTATATGGAATATTAAGAAAACATAAAATGTCAGTCAACCCCCTATAGGGACATTAAGGTTATGGATACCCCTCCCCTTAAGAAATACCCCACAATCACTGTGCCTATGGCATTGGTCATATGGTCAAAAGTTGCTCCCTTTATGATACCAATATCACAACTCCTCTAAAAGTTTTCATCTCTATTTGAGCTGCCCTTAGTAGTTAGGGTTATTTGAAAGAGACCTTCCTTGTCGGAACAGGACCCAAACTTTGAGGCCCAATAGGCAGGAAATTGATCTCTTCTGTCTGTCACAGAAGTATGAAACTCTGCATGGTACAGTGTCGTGTTACGGGTGCAGGTGCATTGCTGAAATGACGTGCTGATGGCCAGGGGGTGAGGTAGCCCTGTTCTCTTTCATAGCTGAAAACAGAAATGTTGCAAATACAAGGAGGACAACTGGCATGCTTCACATTCTTCAGTGCTGAAAACAATCAGAGGTGGGGGAATGGGAGAAAAATCAAATTTCTACGAAGAAATGTCAGCAGTAAATTTAATGCAGGTGCAATATTCTCCAGACAAAGAACATTTTGTTTCTACCTTCTGTGGCTTCATGAAAACCGGTCCCTGCTGCCTCCCTGCTGTGTGTTTTTCTTTTTATCAGTGTAAGGTAGATTAAAGTGTTGATACCCTTCCTGGGCAAAAGTATTTTTAATGTTCTTAGTACAACTGTTGAAGAAGTATTAACTTCCTTCAAAGCTAAGCTTCTGGGTGTAACAGAGCTTTCTCTACCCTAAGGTTCAATTAGTTTGTTAAGCTTTGTACTTTTCTGATTGCTTCCGTGCATTACTGTGACATAGTTTTTACCTCGTTTGCCTTTGAATCTGTAATAAAGAAAATAAAATTTTTAGAAAGAAAAAGAAAAGAAGAAATTTAAAAAATTAAAAGCCAAACATTTACTTAGCTAAGGTAGCAAATTTATAACTTAAAAAATAACAAAAATCCCTATCAAATAAGGGATATTTTATGAGACATATGCAAAATTGCAAGTTACTCATCCTCCCTTATTTAAAGTCTGTCATAAGCAGAGTGATTGCAGAGCAATCAAGAGGTGTGACTTTCTGATTAGTTTTACTTGGTGATTGCCTAGTGATTTGTTAGACTCTACTCTGATAATAGTTTACCAGAGAAGGATTTCCTGTGCCACTAATGGAGCATAACTTCAGGCCTTACCCAACTGTGTGAGAGGCCTTAGCAAGCCATTAGAACGCATCTCAGGATTTTTTTGTGTAGAGACATTTAATTGGGGTTACATAAGAGATATGTCATGAATGTCATAATGTTATTACTCTAAGTGAACCAGCACAGAAGGTTGTAGGAGTGCTCCTTTACCAGGACAGCTAGCAATAACTGAACTATACTGGATGTGATCACAAATGATGTGCTATATTCATAAGGTTTCTAAAATTTGCAAAATTAAGACATTTCAATCCCAGTTGGCTGCCATTTCTTATTCCAACATCTCCTGTCAAGTTCACAACACTTGCCCTTCCCCGCTTTCCCTCCCAAGTGGGAGTTAACATTTTGGGGGTTGGGCAAGTTGGGGGATATGGCGTAATGGCTTACAGTCACTTCTGTGTACAGTTAAGTCATTGCTAGCTGTCCTGGTGTAAACACTCCCATTGCCTACTGTGCCATTGCACCCAGAGTAATAGCATGATCACATCCATAGCCTGTCACTTAATGAGTGTCTCCAGCTAAATGAATCACTACACAAGAACACTTGAAATGCCCTCTAAGTCTACAGTTCATATGTGACAGAAATTTGATAGTTTCCAAACTTGATACAAACCTAAATGTTTAAGCAGTATTATCAATACCATGCTGTGCAACTGAAAAAAACTTATCTAAAGTGTAAATAATAATAAATTTTAAAAAAATCAACACTGCAGGAGAAAAAGACTGAATTATCTTCTTGGTGTTTCTATAGAAAATATTACAAAATGATCATAACAAAACATTTTGTTCAACTGTTACCATGTGGGGTATTGGCCATGTGTAAACCAAGGCTGTTGTGTTAGGGAAAATGGTGGGAACAATTAAGAATGGTGGGATCTACCTTTTTTTTTTTTTTTAATTTTATTTATTTATTTATTTATTTTTGGCTGTGTTGGGTCTTCGTTTCTGCGCGTGGGCTTTCTCCGGCTGCGGCGAGCGGGGGCCACTCTTTATCACTGTGCGCAGGCCTCTTACTATCGCGGCCTCTCTTGTTGTGGAGCACAAGCTCCAGATGCGGAGGCTCAGTAGTTGTGGCTCATGGGCCTAGTTGCTCCGTGGCATGTGGGATCCTCCCAGACCAGGGCTCGAACCCATGTCCCTTGCATTGGCAGGCGGACTCTCACCCACTGCGCCACCAAGGAAGCCCCCTACTCTTTCTTTTTTCCTCTATGAGCCAAGTCCTACAAGAGCTAAATGAGCTCAGACTATGATTAGACCATCTGCAAGCAGAGATGGATTAACTAACTTGGCTGAGAGACGCACTTCCTGCAAATGACCTGGAAACGAAGTTGAGTGAAACTCTCATGGTTTGAACCTTCGAAGATAGAACAAGCTAAGTTCTTCTCCATCTTAAACAGAGGACGGCTTAGAAGAGGCAGCTTTAAATTGGTACCTTGGGCCTTGCCCACAACCCTTCTACAAAAATTCTCTGCCAAATACAGGGAGAAAGTATTAGAAAAAAAATTGTTACTCTAAATGTTTGTATCCCCATCCAAGGTTGTTTCTAATTATCTCAAGGCACTGACCAGGAGGACTTTAGGAAAATGGTCAGGTCACAGAAACCAGTAGATAAAAGACTTAATGCATAAAGCTACGTCACCTAAGATCCTTGGCTATTGTTAGTCAGAGAATTGACTGGAGCAAATAGCCTGAAAGCCTAATAAGTTTTGAGAGACCTATCTCATCTAAACAAACATCCTGCGACAGGACAATATCTGCCTGTGACTATTCTACCCCCAAATCAATCCTTGGACTCTGAACTGCACTAAAAGCACACGTAGCCCTGAAGGTGCACTCCTACCCCAGGGCTCAATATTACAGTGAAGGATGACAGACCAGAGAGATCTCCCAAAGTACCCAAACTGGGGCGACCAGCTGAGTCAAACAAGAGCTGCAGTTCTTCTTATCGGCAGGATCTGATATACGTCCTGAGTCACTGACTTTATTTTTTTTCCACATGTAAATTTTTATTGCAGCTAATGCTGCTCCTACTCCACCATTGTATACTGGAGGTTTTGCAAGTGGATAACTAGTTTACTGGTTAATGAGATGTTACATTTAGTAAAAGTTACACAATCCCAGAAAGTCTTTTATTTGACCTAGAAGAAGAACAATTACGAATTCAGGATATAATCCCCTTTCAGGAGAGTAGCATTCCTACATTTGAAAGTGTTTCCCAATGGGAGTCAATACTGGGATTCTGGGTGAGATAATTCTCTGTTATTCAGGATATGCCACAGGTTAGAGGACAATTAACAACACTCCTAGATGCCAAATATTACTTGAACATACTGCCTTTCCCCAGTCATCTTGAGAAGTAAAAATGTCTTCACCCATTTTACAATGTTCCCTAAGGGGCAGGTTACTACAATAAATGTGTGTATGGATTTTGGGTAGCCATAGGGGTAGACTTTGGCAGATATAACTAGTTGTCCACCAAATGTATATACTTTCATCTTCTTTTTTACTGTAAGAACCACCGTGTCAAGATAAGATTCTCATCCTTCCAGATTCCTCTGTACTTACCTGAAGTCCAAAAGAAGTATGAAGAAATCACTAGAAAGGGCTACCAGGAAAAAGTAAGACAGACTTTGCTGGCATAAGGCTTTTGTCTGTTTCCTTTCCCTTGTTCCTTCTTGGAACATAGATGGGGTGAGTGAAGTTTCTAGAATTGTTCTATATTCATGAGGTTGAAGGCTATCCATTAGGTTCGGCAGATAAGAAAAAAGGAAAGCCTGGGTCCCATGTGGTGCTCTTGGCTACTGTATCAGCTTAGTCTACTCCTCCCCAGACTTCCATAAGCAATATAAGCCACTTAAACCTCTGCTGGAGTTTCTGTTACTTGCAATCAAACTCAGTTCTAACTGACACAAAGTAAAACCAACTGTTTCTGCCCTAGCCTCAATAAAGATTTCATGGTCTAAGGAGGCATAAAAAGGAGTGGAAGAGAAGAGCAATAAAGTAAGTTACAACTGTGTACTTTTGAGAAGGGATTGAACTCTGTCCCCAGAGTTCAGGCTGAACCCCAGGATGGACCTCTAGAAACCCAAGGTAAATTTGGGGATCCAAGGGAAGAGGGAAGCTCTTGCTGGATTTCTCTTACATCCCAATGAATCAGAGACTGTTTTATCCATATCATACATATAACTTGTAGGAATGCTCAAGGTAAATATTACAGGGGGAAAGTGGGAACTATTACTGTTACAAACTTTTACTCCATTCAAGGTAAAAATACATTCAGGTGGGGGGATAAATTAGGAGTTTGGGATTAACATATATACACTCCTATATATGAAATAGATAACCAACAAGGACCTACTGTATAGCACAGGAAACTATACTCAATATTTTGTAATAACCTATAAGGGAAAAGAATCTGAAAAAGAGAGAGTGTGTGTGTGTGTGTGTGTGTGTGCGCGCGCACGCACGAGCGTATAACAATCGCTGTGCTATACACCTGAAACTAACACAACATTGTAAATCAACTATACTTCAATAAAAAAAATACATCCTGTGTTGTGATAGAGGACTTTTCTCATTGTTGCAGGTGTATTTTTTTTTTTTTTTTTTTTTTTTTTTTGCGGTACGCAGGCCTCTCACTGTTGTGGCCTCTCCCGTTGCGGAGCACAGGCTCCGGACGCGCAGGCTCAGCAGCCATGGCTCACAGGCCCATCCGCTCCACAGCATGTGGGATCTTCCCAGACCGGGGCATGAACCCGTGTCCCCTGCATCGGCAGGCGGACTCTCAACCACTGCACCACGAGGGAAGCCCCCTGTTGTAGGTGTATTTTAAATTTGTTCAAATGAATTGGTTAAGACCTGCCAGCTATGAGTAGCTCATTGTAGGCACAAGTACTACTAAAGCATTCAATCCCAAGGGGGAAAAAAGTAGGAATGAAATAAACTTTCCCCTTTTTGATGAAGAACATATATAGTTTAAAGAGGTATTACACGGGAAATTTAAAGTAAAATCAATTAGTAGTGTCACATGCCTGTAATGTCTCACTCAGCAAATGTCCCTTAAGAGTTAAATGAAGCTGGAACCACATTCTGAAAACCCAGTTGCAACAGCTGCTCTCTGAGCCCCTTCTGCAGAGAGGAAAGAAAATAAGTTTTAATTAAATTGTATTAATTGGTTTAGCTGATCTGGAAATAGAGTAAGGGCTCTGCTCTAATTTTGTTTGTTGGCTCAAGTCCACTTATCCTTGACATGAGAATAAAGGAATGAAGCAATAAAATGCCTAGAAATGCCCCGGTAGAGACTTTTAAACTGTCCAAGGTTAAAGAGTGATGCTATCTCGGAGATGAACTTAAAATTCTCTTGCCAACTCAGAGAAGTCAGAAGTGCAAGCAAGAAAAGAGTGTGATTAAAAACCCTGCTTCCTTAAAGCTCTGCAAAGCTGCAAAGAAAAGGCAGGCATTCTTCCCATAATAGTGAGCACTTGTTATAAAGAAAAGGAGAAGGTTGTGAAAGCATCAGGGTATAATGACCTTATTTCAGGCCACTCAGCGTAAATGTTCGTATATAAGGTAACTGGGATTTTTAAGAGAGTGGAGAGTGTAGCTTTACAGTTTGATGTTGCTCTGTGCAAAATATATTTTATTAACCCTTAAAACTATATTTGAATCCATGATCCCTGCCTGCATTGCAGCATTTTTTATCAGTATTATTTTTTAAAGATATTATTTTCAAGGTTTAATGCTATACAATCTACTTTTTTTTTTTTTGCTTCTGCGTTCCTACAAACTAAATGTTTGAATGCAATCACAACTACCAGAAATCATTCTTTAAATGTCAAAATTCTGTGACACATAGGAGATACTCTACAAAGAGTAGCTTGAACTTTACTGTCTAGAAAACAGGTACTTAAAAGTTGGTGTGGGAAAAATACAGAGGGGACAATAAATCTGCTATGGACTGAATGTTTTTGTCCTCCCAAAATTCATGTGATGAAGCCTTAACCCCCAGTGATGGTATTTGGCGGTGGAGCCTTTGGGTGGTAATTAGAGTTGGATGAGGTCATGAGGGTGGGGCCCTCATAATGGGATTAGTGCCTTTATCAGAAGAGACACCAGAGAGCTTGCCCCCTCCTGCAAGCCCCCCAACCTTCCTCCCCCACCCCAACTCTCTCTCTCTATCCCTCTCCACCATGTGAGGACACAGTGAGAAGGTGGCCAGAAAGAGAGTTCTCAAACTCTCAACAGAAACCAACCATACTGGTACTCTGATCTAAAACTTCCAGCCTCCAAAAGTGTAAGAAAATATGGGGCTTCCCTGGTGGCGCAGTGGTTGAGAGTCCACCTGCCGATGCAGGGGACACAGGCTCGTGCCCTGGTCCGGGAGGATCCCACATGCCGTGGAGCGGCTGGGCCCGTGAGCCATGGCCGCTGAGCCTGCACGTCCGGAGCCTGTGCTCTGCAAGGGAGAGGCCACAACAGTGAGAGGCCCGCGTACCGCAAAAAAAAAAAAAAAAAAAAAAAAGTGTAAGAAAATAAATATCTATTATTTAAACAACCCAGTCTATAGTATTCTGTTATGGTAGCCTAAGCTGACTACTACCAAGTCAACCAGAGGGGGGGAAAAATTAACACATCATTTATAAGCAATGTTTGTAGAAATGAGATTATATCTCTGATTTTTGGTTTTAATCCATGGTGGGGCTCTGAGAGTGTCTGATTATTAATCCTCGACTGCTCCTCACACACTCCTGCAACGTGATGCATTTTTGCTATGGTGTGACAACTGCTGAGAGCAAACATCTAAATGTCGGTGACTCAGGCAAGCACTAAGTATGTATTTCCCATCTGCCTTGTATGTTAGAAAAAACTGTGTCTCCAGAACTCAAATCATATCTCTAGAAAGAGGTATATTTGCTGTTTCCCTTCCATTAGAAGGTCGATATGTTTGTGCTTCAAGAGTTGTAGCCAAATGATGGTATGATTGAGAATGAGTTCTCCACTAGGAAGAGGAGTGGTGATGGACATTGGAGTGGATACAGCTCCAGGGAGGGGCCAATGCTCTGCTGGAAGGAGAAACTTACTCAGGGTAGGGCCAGGAATGGGAGGAAGAAGGAGGAGAATTAATACACAGAAGGACCAGAACCCCATCCCCCTTTCTGTGTTTAGGTCCACTCAGCCACTTATGAGTTTTCTCCCTCCTCTTTGAATGCCTGCTCAACCTTAACACATACATAATTACACATATAGTTTCAAAAGCTGAGAATGCCTGGCTTTGGAAAATTCTGACATACAAAGCCATACAGAATGCTCACCTGGATGCAATTTCTTACTCCTTCCCCCATTAGAATATCTTCTCTCCTGGCTAAAGTAGTCAGTGGTCAAGGATGAACATTCCTTGCCCCTTCTACCACTATTACTTTCAGGGAATAGTTCCTGAAGGTAGTTCTCAGGTGGTTCTCCAGGGGTGAGGCCCCAGAGGTAGAGAGTAGAAGGTCACCATTCTTGACAGGCTGCTCTGTACAGCCGCCTCAGATAATATCACATGGTCAGCATTAAAGCCTTTTAATTCCATTATGTCTTAAGAGGTGGAGAAAAGAAACCTTCAGTGTCATAGCACCTCCTTTTTCTTCTTTCCTGGGGGGTAAACTGTTACAGAAAATTGAAGATTTCTCCCAAATATATTAAAAGTCACTACTTTTATAAGCAGGTTTCTAATTCCAGGATGAATGCTCTTCTTTCCAGATCACTCAGTCTTCTAGGAGTGCAAATGCCGAAGTTTTCACAATGACCCTTCCCCCTGTGAGCTTGTGCAAATATTCTGTGCTACGCAGTGATGACACCTGCACCCTTTCCATTTCCCTCTTGCCCAGGGCAAAGGGTCAGCTTCTAAGGGTAATTGTACAGGAAACATTCACAAAGTCCTTTAGCATCTCAAATTCATTTTTTATTTGAATGTCCTTTTTAAAAATACTTTTACTGCTATGTTTATTAAAATAATACCTTCATGTGCTAGTCATTTATTACTGTGTAGCAAATTACTCCAAAACTTAGCAGTTTAAAATAACACACATTTATTATCTCAGTTTTGGGGGGGTGGGGTGGGAATCTGGACACAGCCTAGTTGGGTCCCCTGTTTCATGTCCTCTAACAAGGCTCCAATCAAAGCCTCAGCCCAGGGTCTCATCTGAAGGCTTGACTGAGGGAGGATCCACTGTGAACCTCAGTCAGTGGTGTGGTAGCCTTTGTTTCCTTACAATATTTGGCCTGAGGCCCCCTGTCCCTCACGGGCTGCTGACTGGAAGCTGTTCTCAGTTCCTGGCACAATGGGCTTCTCCCACATGGTAGCTTGCTCATCAAAGCATGAAAGTCAACAAAGTGACAGAGAAAGTCTGCTAGCAAGACAGAAGTCAAAATCTTTTGTGATCTTATGAAAGTGACAACCCATCATCTTGGCTATATTCTATTGCTTAGAGACAAGTCCTGCCCACATTCAGGAAGAGGGGATTATAGAAGGCTGTGCATTCCAGAGGTAGGAATGATCGAGGTCATCTTAGAGGCTGCTTTTCACACCAATCATTAGAGAACATTTAGAAGATGCAGAAAAATTAAAAGAAGATTATTAGTGTGACAGAAAGTCAAGCAGCCATGTTTATATTATTGCTTCTTTTTGTTCTAGTCTTGGCTTCCATGCATAAGTTAAAAAAAAATAAAAAACTTAACGATCATCACATTCTACACAATAAATTCTGATTTTTTTTAAAGTTACCACTAAGTTATAGTAATTAACTTTATTTAAATTAGATAATTTAATTTAGTGTAAAGATGTTTCCATATTATTACAGCACTCTCTCTTTTGAATTAATGTCCATCAGAAAATTTATTATTCTTTATTTAAACATTCTTTTGTTGCTGGAATTCTCTAATTATTTTCCTATTATAAATAAGGACACTGAGCATCTTTATGAACTTACTTCTTCCTCTGTAGTTTGGCTTTCCCTTCTAACGGACTCTTAGAAGTAGTCCATCAAAGTTAGGGTTATGTTAAAAACCTTTGATAAATATTCAGAGTAGTTTCCGACATTCCTACTAGTAAAATAGTATGGTGGCAGGTAATAGATGACACTTCAGACAGATCCTCGATGTAAGGGAGGTTCTAAAGGGGATAAACAAGTGATATCTCAGGAGAAAGTCAGTGGGAACATGATAATGGAGAAAATGGAGGCAGGTGAGGGGCAGAGAGTTGGGCAGGATGACAGTTTGCCTTAGGAAGACTGAGTAGACAGGGAGGAACAACCATTGAACTAATGAAGAGATAGTAGATGGGATGCCAACACAGTTATCCTTTGGTACTGGGTCCAGGACCCCCGTCGATACCATCTGCAGATGCTCAAGTCCCTTACATAAAATGGCATAGTACAGTCAGCCCTCTGTATCTGTGAGTTCTGCATCAGATTCAACCAGCCACCGATATGGAGGGCTGACTGTACCTAAGAGAATGGACAAGTGAAATGACGATAATTGGGAAGGATGAGTAGTAGTATCCAGGTAAATACTCAGCGATGGGTCAATATGTCTGATATTCAGCTATTGGTGACAAAGGGGGGGCACTTTGTCACTGGGACAGGTCAGAAGCCAAGTCAAGACAAGGGTAAACGAGGTTCATTTAACGTTGATTAATCAGAACTACTAAAATAGTGCTCCTTCAATTTCCCTCAATAACAAAAGGATTGTTCCAACATTTATAATTCAGCTGAATCTATTGATGGATTTAATTGGACGGTAGAGGAATGGGGGTTAGGAAGCAATCTGAGACTTTTAGCATCATTTAGGATCATTTTGTATGATGGGAACAAGGAAGCTGTGAAGTGGGAAAAAAAAGAGTGCTCCAAGGAGTGTGCAAACTTTTATGAATTAGAAGGAGACAATTATCTAATTTTTAAGAAATTTAATTTCAATCATGTTCTTGTGCAGATTTAAAAAAAATCCTTCATCTTACTTTGAGGAATGAAAAAGGAAAAGAAAATGTCCACCTGTATATGTGGATTTTGCACAAAATATTATTATGAAGTCTGTCCCAGGGCCAAAGAAAGAGAAACATGCTACTTAGTGTGTTTAGAGTTCATACGGCAAGGATGTTTTCACCTAAAATACGGCAAGAATCAAAAATAACTGTATATATTGGTCAGTAAGATCTAGCTAGAAGAATAATTCCATTTACTAAATTTTCTTCTCCTAAATGAGATAAAACAGTTGTGGCAATAATAATTAGAATTTCACTTCTCTACAACTAGATCTTTGGTAGAGAAAAAAAAGCTCTAACAGAAAAGCCCCCATACCTCATGGCACAAGGTTAAGAGAGAGGGATCAGTGATGAGCCCGCTTTGCTGGGAGGAGCGGGTCAGCGTGATAAAAGGACTGAGGCTGAGAGTTTGGGATTCCAGCCACAGTGTCTGGATGTGCTGCACGGAGACTCAATGCTACTCTTTCATCTCTCCCTGGGACAGGAAATGGGGGGAACTGCAAAAGTGAGCTCTGGGCCAAGAAAGGCCAATAATATCACATTCAGAATTCTCCCATCCATCCCATGGAGGAGAATGCCAATACATGGGGGTATCCTCCCTTGGACTCTGGAAGGGAGAATGAAGGGTAGGTATTTGGTTCTATTTCTTTTCTCTTCCCCAAACCCAAATAAATAAACCTGTTATGATTGTTTGTAGAGACCTGTCCTAAGGACTGTTCAGTCTGGCAGAAATCTGTTTGTAGAAGCCTGTCATAAAGACTGTTTAAATGGTAGAAGCCTGTGTGTGGGTGGACCAGGAAGAATGCAATAGAGCATCTATAAAATACTATTCCTAGTTCAGAGGTCAAATATACAGCAGTCCATATGAGGAACTTGGACTTTATGACAAAGGCAAAAGAAATGGCTACACAAACAAATCTGCTTATGTAAGCTAGCTGAATACTGAGAGCAAAACTTGAAGCGTAGGCTGATTATTATTTTGGAATTTTAATAGGATCACCTAATAAAAATTATTATTATAGAGCATTTATTACATAATACTGACAGCACTAAATAGTAAAAACATATGGAATGTGGACAAAATGCCATCCAGAGACAAATTCATGCTCTTTAATATTTTTATTTCTACGTATGAATGAATAAAAAAGAAATTAAACATTCAACTCACAAGTGTAGAAAAAGAATAAGTCAGGTAAGTTATACTGTAGAAAAACATACTTAAGATAAATGTAAACTCTTCAGATAAATGTAAACTATTATGGTGAATGCTCTCTGAAGCTCCTAACTAGTGCTTTAAGAATCACTAATTTTGATGACATTAATGTGAAAAATATCCCAAATACCACCACATTTACATGTGCCATTACCCAGAGTCATTTACTGCCTAATTTCCAGTCTGTGGTCTTTTTAGGAGAGGTTCTGTGTCATAAGGTATCTCTAATGTCTAATTTAGTGCCAGGATGCTTGATAAAATTTTATTAAATGAACATTTTAATAAGTAAGTTCTAATGCCATATGTTATTCAAATCACATATATTCTTGATCCAGTTTGTCACATAAATATTTCGTCAAATTTAATCCATATTAGGATGTTTTCTCATTCTTCATTTTTCAGCACAGAGAATTCTCAAAGTCTAAGCGAATAAAGCATCTTCACTGTGGCTTGAGAACAGCCACATTGTACTTTTCCTAATATCTAACCTTGACTAATTCTCACATGTATTTCAGAAATATGAATAACATCTTCATGCAATTCATATAAGGCACAGAAAATAGGTATCATTATTTCTGTTTTAATGACAGATTTTGAGGTTAAGGTGACTCATGAACAGCTGAGCAGTCAGTCAGTAGGAGAAACCAAAATAGAAGGGAAACGCCTCCCTTGCCACCCCCACACTCAAACCTCCAGCACACCCTCCTCGGGGACTGGAGCGTGATGCGCCTGGGAGGGAAGCGTGCAGCCTTCCTGCAGGTTCATGCGCTGCAGAAGGAAGGGTCGGCTATCCCCATCAGTGAGCACAACTCACTCTCCTTCTAGCGGATAAAAATGGAAGACAAAGGGAACTCTGAGAAGCAAGCCCGTAAAACGCGGAGCTTGATTTATTTGGAGGAGGATGACTCATTTACCTTTAACTGAGTAATTTTCAAAAATCACCATCTAAGTCACCTAAACAATAATTTTTACATCCCAGAGAATGTCTCCTTAAAAGGCAAACTACCTTGTGAGTTAGATGGACACTGCCCAGCCTTTTACTCTCTGTGAGAGGAAACAATATTTTATCATATGGGTTTCTCTGATTCTTTTTATGCACCCAAGAAAAGGGTAGCAGGGCATGCTTCCATTGCAGGCTATGTATACTTAATTTCCTTTCAAAAAATAATCAATGATGGAATTAGCAGGTGTCAGTCTTTGACTTGCAAACAAATTATTCTTGGAATTCTTAAGGAGCTTAGGAATGTTCTTAGAATACTTAAGGAGCTTAAAGGTAATTTTAAAAACGTGTTTAAAAAATATTACCAGTCATCCTGTATCCACAAACAAAATGGCCCTGAGCAGATGAATTAAAAATTACATCTGTAATGTGTTTGATAAAGTTAAGATGCACCTCTCCCTGCACCATCCAATTCAAATAATCGTGTTGTCCAATGCAAATATGATTTTCCAGTAACTGAAGTCACTCCTCTCCCTACACCTCTGTAACTGGAGGCATGCACGTCTATCTTACTTACTGAGGCTGCTTTCATAATTCCAGTGGGCTGGGTTCTAAGAAAAATTTTAAAACTGTTTTGCTCTCCACCAAGTTTTTTTTGCCACAGTACTATAGCTTACAGCAACCTACATCTCACAAAGAGGAGAAAAAGATAGTTACCGAAACCTTTGCTTAATTCACCAGAAAATTTCAAATACTATTACTGCCCATCCCATACTCACATTATTGTTGAAGCATCTCCCACAGCCTTACATTATTGATCCTACTTGTTTGATTTTCTCTGCTGAACACTAGTGCCTGTGCTTCTCTTTATTATCATTAATTTCTACTCTGAAGTTAAACTTCTAGAATTTATGTTCTCCAGTGTCCAACTATCCCACCTCCTCTGAAAAACAAGCATGAATACAAAGCAGTCAAGCCATTGGATGTGAGGAGAGGAGCCTGTGAATGAGACAAGCACTTATAGAAAGTAAATCAGACATGTTAAACTCAGACTTGGCTGTAAAGAACAGCCTGAGTCTGATAGAAGGACTCCAGCCAAAACAGAAGGTTCTTGTAGTGAGACGGCTGATACGGTCAGGTTGGAAAAACCTCTCCACTCCTTCCTGTGGGCACCTGAATTCCACAGGCTTGCAAATGGCAAGAGTCACTAAGTAACGATTCCTTAGAGTTTTCTGTGTGCCAGTCGGAGGCCTTGCACATGGCATGTGGCTCAGGACATGATGATTTCAGTTCCTTGAGCAAACTCAGATAAAATAGGGGGGAAAATATTTCCCTGCTTATCCTGGACACTGTCCCATGAAAGCGAGGCAGTACAGTCAAGTAAAGTTTTCTAGGGAGTTTTAGTAAAATGTGACACTATTCCAGTGTAGCCTAGCTGGTAGGAGGTTCGATGGCCGTCAATGGCTTCACACACTACATATTTGCTGTGTACAAGCTAAGTGGCTATGAAGACACACTTTTCCTTATTCTTTGGATGAATCCAGTGGAAAAATTGCATTTGGCCAATGGATCCCTTTTAAAGACCCTGTATCCCCACAGAGTTTGATAGTAATTTACTTCTCCCTGGAAGCTATGAACACAGTGTGGATCCTGAGAAATTTCAGTAACTTTAGTTAAGATTAAGGCTAGATCTTAGAGAAGTTGGCTATATCTGGAGTAACTCCGCTGCAGAAAAAGGATTCTTGGGGCAATTCTTTGGCTTTGTATTTTGCCCTGCATGGCTTTGCCTAACCTAAAATCTTGCACAACGAACACAGTACCGACTGTGTACTCTCACTTCTGCCCATTGTAATGGGGAGTTTGAGGCAATTGTTGCAGTGTCAAAAAAGTGACAATATTAGTTGGAAGCTGACCTTCAGAATGAAATGTTCTCTGGGAAGATAAGGCTATCACTGATCAACCTCTAGAAATTTTTACTCAGGCCTTCATGACCCCCTCTGATACAACTTGGATGAGATTCAGAGTATCTAGAGAATACCTTGAAATTATATGCCAAGTGATACCATAATATTCACAAAGGGGTGCATAACCCAAACCTGTTAAAACTTAGCATCTAGAATGGATCTTCTTATTTCATTTTTACCTTTTTTCATTTGGTTTTTCCCCTCACCAATTCTTTTCCAAGGATATGCTATTACTTCCCCCACTGCCATTGCTTCTCTCATTCAGTTCAGCCTACTCCCCCAAATGCTCATTTTCCATCCATTCATTCACTCATCCATTCAACAAGTATTCGCTAGGGTGCAGGGCCTGTTCTGAGTGCTAGGGTAAGAATAGTGAAAAAAAAAACAAGATCCATTTCCTCAAGAAGCTGTTGGTCTAGTGACGGGAGATGTCAAAAACTAGACAAGTAAATAAATAATTTCAGATAGTGATCATAACTCAAATAAATACTCTAATGGATCTCAGGTATGTCTTTTAAGTACACAGAATGATAAATGGATTCTAGGTATGTCTTTTAAGAGCTGACTTACAGTTTAGACATGGGGCATGGTGGAAAGACAGGTATCAAGGATTTTATCTTGAGCACTTAGAAGGATGGTAATACCATTTTCTGAAATGGAGCAAACGGCTTTGGAGGGATAGAGGAAAGAGAGAACCAACGATTCTCTTAACTTTGAGACGTTACCATAGGTGCTTAGGAGTGAAATGAGGGATAGAGTTCCAGTCTGGTGAGTCATCAGCCTACAGGTAGTCTTCAAGTCAGTGGGCCTAGGAACTACCAGCTGTGGAGAAGACCAAGGACAGAGAGTTGAGAGGGCAAATAGATTAAGACAAAGGGCCAACATACTTTCTTAAGAGGTAAACTGCTATGTAGATTGCAAAAATGAGTGATTAATATGTGTCAGACATTTAAATACATACATTCCTGGCCTTGAGAAACTTGTTATTCAATAGTGGAAATAGAAATAAATGGATAATTTCAGTATAGCATGTTAAGTATTTTTTTGTTGTTTGTTTTAGGGAAAGGTTGTCTCTTGTCCTCATGTATTAATCTAATACATATGTATGTATAACTGCCTTAGATATAGGTATAGATACAGACAGATATAGCAGTTCTGATCATATCCTGCCCTTCATTTATTCACAAATATATATTAGAGTATAACCTATTCCAGGCAGTGTTCTAGGTTCTAGAAATACATTTGTGAAATTATGTGATTACCAGCATTATGTTTTAGTGGGGGAAATAGATATTTAACAAATAATCATAGAAATAATTGAAATTACAACTGTGCTAAGAGAGATAAAGGGTGAGCACAAGGCTTTCCTAAAGGCTGAAGCTGGCCTAGTCAGACTAAGAAGTATCATTTTAAGCCTAGGCTTGCAGGATGGCTGGTGGAAATTCAGGAAGTCAGAGCCAAGAAGAGTAAGGAAGGGGAAGAGCATATGCAAAGGCACATAGCTGAGAAGGAACTTAAGACACAGCGTGACCAGAAAGCCAGGAAGGAAGCAGGAAGACACTCCCCATCTCCATCACAAGACCCAAAAGAATATTGTGAGACTGCAAACAAAAAAGAATTCTGGGGATCAGTATCTGAGGAAATCAGAAACTGTTTGGAATTCCAGTGAATGGTTCCAGAAGTTGACCATAAATAGGAAGCCATGTCTGGGGTAGTTCCTGGTGAACATTGGCTTTTAGAGGTGAGGATGGGGCCTGCCAGCTTTGGAGAGCAACACATTCAAGATCCCTTGTGTACTGCTCTCATAACATCGATCACTTCTTTTTTGAATAATTCCCATAACTAGGTTGAAAACTCACCTTTGAAACTTGTGCATGCCTAACATAATGCTTTGCTCCCATTAGACAATCAAATGATGAATTGTTTAATTCAAGTGAGCAGTTTTATGGTCACCTGGGGCAACAGTCCTGACTAAGAGTAACACAGTGGGCAATTTGTTTTTGAGGTCTCATTTGGAGCAGACAAGTCCATAGAGACAAAAAGTAGATTGGTCTACTCCCTCGGGCTTTGGGAGGGGTGGGGGTGGGGCGGAAATGGGGAGTGACCGCCAGTGAGTACCGGGTTTCTCTTTGGGGTGATGAAAAATTTATAAAATTGATTGTGGTGATGGTTGTAGCTCTGAATAGCACTGAACACTTTATATGGATAAATGGTGTGGTATGTGAATTATCTCTCAATAAAACTGCTTTAAAAAGGAATGGGAAAGGCTGGAGGATCTGCCAGGGGAATTTCTATGATGTATTGTTATTTTATATCTGAAGCCCTTAAAAAGCTTTGAGAGTCACTTAAGAATCAGGAGGGCCTAGAATCCTGAACCCTACCAGGTTCTCCTTGGAGCTGTTCTCCTTGAACCTTGTTCCTTGCCCAGACAGGATATGTTACCAAAAAATTGAGAAGAATAAATGGTCTCAGTTCCCATTGCCTGAAAATCTTGGTTGGATACGTTATTGGGACGGTTAGAGCAGTGGTGTAACTTGACATCGTTGGCGTGGGAAGGAGGGAAGAGGCATGATGGAAGGCTCCATAGATGACCTCAGACTGCAGTCCTCCAAAAGGTGTATGTCGGTTGTGAATATGTGGTTATGAATTATTCTGGAAGGAGATTCTTTTATCACAGTCTCAGAGAAATCTATTGCACCCCTCCCCAAAGAAAGAAGAGGTAAGCTTTAAAATTTTGAAATAGAAAATGCAGACTTTAAGAAAAATACCACTTCCTAATTTAAAGCAATTTTGTTTCACTGGTTGGGAAAGGAGGAGTGGAGAGAGGACAGGAAGAGGAAAGAGAGAGAGAGAGAGAAAACACTAATTCCTGATTTCTGAAAGGAGGAAGCAGCATTTCCTAAGGTGTAATCTAAATTAGACTCAGTAGAGCAGGAAGGACTGATTGAATCTGCTTGTTCTCTCTTCCTGTAATCATTTTAGGAAAGGGTATGGTTTATAAGAATAAGCGTCAACTCTGATGAAGCAAATGAGATGAATGAGAAAGCCATACTTCATCTAAACACTGCAAATCAATGCTATCCCTCCTTACCCTCTCACTGAAGACGGCTGCCACATGAATGATTCATGGTGAGCCATCAACTCAGCACAGTCACTCTGCTAGAACACCAAGGGTTTGCTTACACATAATTACTCAGAACTGAGTAGGAGGAAATCCCTGCCTTGGATCATGGGAGATAATGGAATTCCAACTAAGGATGCCCTTGGCAAAGTAGAAGGACTTTCCCTTGGACCTTTGAAATCCTTAATGAGTTGAATCATGTCAAGTAACAAAATAAACAAGGATGGGAAACATCAGTTGGGTTTGGTCCAAAGTCTAGCCTGCTTAAGACTGGGCTTCCCCCATCACTGCTTAAACATAATACAGTTTTCTATCAGCCAAGCCTGTGGTTTCATTTCATTTTTTTTTTTTTTTCTTAAATCAGATTTCAAAAGCCAGACACTAGCTGATGGTAATTAGTAGCCTGAATTAGTAGGTTGAAGTTTATTCTTACCATTCTTTCCAGGCATGCATAATTTTTGTGAAGAGAAAAGAAAATCCAATTATCCCCAAATCCAGCCAGTGTGGCTCATCTGCTCTTGTGTTAGATCTTTAGAAATGGTTCTTAACAATTGAAAGGAAGACATATGATATTTGAGAACAGTGTCTTGTAACCTCATTTATAATATTAAGGAAAAAAAGCTCAGTCTTGCGATCATTTCCATCCCTCTTCACGAAAATCTGACACAAATATCGATTCTATAAAATGTGTGACATAGAGGCTTGTTCATATCGTAAGGAATTTACTGGTGATTTTATTTCTAAGTTCCCTCTTACATTTTAAATGATTCCCTTAAAAATGCTTGACTTGAAATTTTCCAGGACCACTTACACAATGCAAACTAGAAACATCTGATATAATGTTGAAGGACTCAGATTTTTCACATCAGGGAAGGTAGGAATTTATACTCAACTTTGCAAAGGTTGGGTCTATGACAAAAGATTCACTAAATCAAATAATCTCACTAATGAAATTCCTGCTTGAAATTTTGGTTAATTTTGGTAACTTCAATGATCTTTGAGTTCCTGCAAAGACTTTAGTGCTATAAAAGTAAATATTAACTAAAATTTTGGTAATAAAATATACCCTTTATCTTTGAATTAATATTGTTTAGGTCATATTTTTCTTCTACCCATATTTATATCTAAGGAATAAATATGGCATGGAAGGCAAACCGTATCCAAGCTGCTTTTTTTTCTTTTATCATTTTTTGCTCAAGAAAATTTTCTTATTCCAAACAGTGAAAATTAAGAAAAGAAAACTAATTGAAAAAAATTCAAGTTTGCATTTTTAAATGAGCCTGTATCGAACCCTTGTGACAAAACCATTAGTTCAAGGACAATTTGCGTATATAATTGATCTTCATCACCCACCTTGTTTCTGAATAGATATACTGTTGGGTTCAAAGAACTTCATGTCACAGACAAGCAGAAGGACAATCCCAAGATGGCAAGACCCTCTTTAGCTTCAGGGAATTTTTTTTTTTTTTTTACTAAATTTGTGGCAAGACATTGATTATGGACAGAATTTTACAGTCATAAAGGCTTTTTTCTTGTCTGGATAATAGTTTGATCATACTATGTTTCTACTAAAGGACTTCTAAAAGACTCTGTGGGAGCAGAAATGGGAATATGACGCAACCTCTGTTTTTAGGAAATCACAGTTTAGGGTAGAACATGGACATGTTAACATACATGTGAAATAACACATTGTAGTAGGGCATTCGAGATTTAATTAAGGAAGAGATTTATTTAAGGGAAAAGCATAACCAGAAGAGATAATAGTTGATTGGAACCTTGAAGGATAGGTAGGAGTCTACCATAAGAATTTGAATTTTGTCTGGTAAGTTTATTAATGTATATTACAAGCCTTCAAACATAATTATTAAATAAAGAGCTAAGAAGATGCTGTGCTACTTTTCTCCCCCCGACTAATTTGTCTTCCCTAGTTTTTTTTTACAACAGCCTTATGAAGTTCCTAAGGCTACTAGTGCTTTACAAATAAAATACAGACCCGGGGCTTCCCTGGTAGCGCAGTGGTTGAGAGTCTGCCTGCCGATGCAGGGGACACAGGTTCGTGCCCCGGTCCGGGAAGATCCCACATGCCGTGGAGCAGCTGGGCCCGTGAGCCATGGCCGCTGAGCCTGCGCGTCCGGAGCCTGTGCTCCACAACGGGAGAGGCCACAACAGTAAGAGGCCCGCGTACCACAAAAAAAACAAAAAACAAACAAAAAAAACAAACAAAAAAAAATACAGACCCGAACGAAGCTGATCCAGTAAGCAGAAGATATGAAACTATATTCATTCTTCTGATTCTAAGTTCTTTGTTCTTTCTACACTGCCTTTCTACTCCCTCACCCTTCTTTTGAACTTCCTGACCATTCCTATCACAAAGTGGACTCAGAACAGACACCCAGCAACAATTACTTATTGATAAACAGAGGCATATAGTTTTGATGCCAAAAAAATTCTTTTTATTGGAATAGAGTTGCTCTACACTGCTGTGTCGGTTTCTGCTGTACAGCAAAGTGAATCACCCATACATAAATATATATCCCTTCTTTTTTGGATTTCCTTCCCATTTAGGTCACCACAGAGCACTGAGTAGAGTTCCCTGTGCTATACCGTAGGTTCTCATTAGTTATTTATTTTATACATATGATGCCAAATTTTAAATTATTTATTTATTTATTTTTGGTTGTGTTGGGTCTTTGTTGCTGCATGCAGGCTTTCTCTAGCTGCGGCGAGCGGGGGCTACTCTTTGTTGCGGTGTGCAGGCTTCTCATTGTGGTGGCTTCTCTTGTTGCGGAGCACAGGCTCTAAGCACTCGGGCTTCAGTAGTTGTGGCTCGCAGGCTCTAGAGCGCAGGCTCAGTAGTTGTGGCACACGGGCTTAGTTGCTCTACGGATGTGGGATCTTCCTGGACCAAGGCTCAAACCCATGTCCCTTGCATTGACAGGCTGATTCTTAACCACTGTGCTATCAGGGAAGCACTGATGCCAAAATTTTAATACAGATTTTCCAAACACTCCAACAGCCTCTAAACTGGGCCTTTATCCCTCTTAAATATTTCCTCAATCAGGGCTAAATTGCTTGCTTGTATGAAAACAGAAGCATGCAAACTTTAAGCAGCCAACAGTGCCCCTTGTTGAAGAATCTCGCCCTGAGCTCTTGTCAGAGGAACCTTAGAAGCTGGAAGCAGAGGAGAGTCCACAGCCCTGTAGGAAGTTCTCAGATGTCACTTATCTCAATGACAAATACTCTCAATGACTCTAAGTTTTCTCTGCAGCCCTAGCTCAGGGTGTGGGAACTTTTGGTTGCCCATGTGCTTACTTTCCAAGGTGCCAGGTCACAGCAGGGATTCTAATTTCCATGACTGCATTCATGCATCTGCTGAATTGCCCCTTTCCAGAAGGAACTGAAAAATTTTGATTCATTGTCAAGGTTTCCCAGGCCTTTGTATTTCAACACACACCTACGGGTAGTCGACTGGCAAGGAGCAGGGTGGTGACTGGGGAGAAATTCTCTGCCTTGAATTCTTGCTTCCCTTTCAAAGATATTCCTAGAACACTCCACTGACCCTTTGTGCTTGGGACGATGAAAGACATTCCTGGGTGGGCTGGTGTATTTTACACGATGTTCTCAGATGCTTTCCATGAATGACTCAGGCAAGTGTAAGCTGCATAGAATTCTGGTGCAGAGGAAGGGAGAGAGCCGTACTCTGCTCAACCACGAGTGTTCTCCGTCTGAGCAAGCTGAGTAATGCTGTGCTGAAGGTGACTTGTCCAAGAAGAAGCCAGGGAGTAGGAGTCAGGCTCTCTGACTTTAAATGCCAACATAAATGGAACAAATATGGGCAGGTGATTTAACTGCTTTGGGGCTCATTTTCTAATCTGTGAAGCAAGAAAATGAATACCTATTTGCCCATTTGTAGTGATGGGAAAGGTTAGGTGCAAAACCAGGTTGACCAGTATTTATTGACTGTTTGATGAAAGAAGAGTGGCTGAAAATACTTGCAGTCATTAGAAAAGGTGCCTGAAGGAAAAAAAGATTGCTCAACCCATGTTTAGCGTCTGGTACTAGGGAAATGGTAGTACCATACTACACTATGGTAGTTCCAGACACACAAAAATACGGCAAGATGGGCTCTTGCTCTCAAGGGCTCACATGGTAATTTAAGAGACAGACATTGAATAATTAACTGTGCATTTAACTATACAATTAAAATTGTGATAAGTACCCCAAAGAGGATTATGGTATTAATATATGAGAATAAAAGAAGACTTAGTCTAGTCTCAAGAAGGTGTTCTATATGGGAGCGACATTTAAGTTGACTTATGAAAGATGAAAGGTAAGGAGGGAAGTGGCAAAGATGTGGGAGATGCTTTTAGGAAGAAGAGGCGCTGCATATGCAAAGGTCTGTGAGGCAGGAAGGCACATGGCAGGAATGTGGAATTGAAAGCAGGCCTTTGGGGCAAGAATGAAAAGAACGAGGGATGGGAGAGTGGGACCAGATAAGGCCGAGAGCTAGGTGGGAACCAGTCCAAACAGGGCCTTGTGGGACAAGGTAAGGATTTGGAATGTTTATCTTTAGAAAAATGGGAAGCCTTTACAACCTACAGATCAGAGAAAACAATTGCAAACCATGTATTTGATAAAGGGCTCATTTCCAAATATATAAGGAACTCCTACAACTCAGTCGTAAAAAAATGAATAACCTAATTAAAAAATAGACTTGAACAGATCTTTCCCCAATGAAGACAAACACATAGCCAACAGGTATATGAAAAGCCGCTCAATGTCACTGATCATCAGGGAAATGAAAATCAATACCACAGTGAGATATTATTTCACACGTGTTAGGGTGGCTATTATGAAAAAAAGAAAAAGAAGTGATGGTGAGGATATAGAGACATTGGAACACCTGTACTCTGCTGGTGGGAATGCAACATAGAGCAGCCACCATGCAAAACAGAATTGAGGTTCCTCAAAAAATTAAAAATAGAATTACCATATGATCCAGCAATCCCACTTCTGGGCATTCATCCAAAAGAAATGAAATTAGGATCTCCAGGAGATATTAGCACTCTCACATTCATTGCAGCCCTATTCACGGTAGTCAAGATGTAGAAACAACCTAAATGTCCAACTACAGATGAATGGATAAAGAAAATGTGGTAGGTACATACAATGGAATATTATTCAGCCTTATAAAAGAAGGAAGTCTTGTAATATGTGGCAACTTGGACAACTCTTGAGGACATTATGCTAAGTGATATAAGCCAGTCACAGAAGGACAAACACTGTATGATTCCACTTATATGAGGAATCTAAGACAGTCAAACATACAGGAGTAGAGAGCAGAATGGTGGTTGCCAAGGGGTAGGGAGAGGAGAAAGTGGGAAGTTGTCATTCAATAGGTATAAAGCTCAGTTATGCAAGATGAGTAACTTAGAGATCTACCGTACAGCACTGTGCCTGTAACTAACAATACCGTGTGGTACACTGAAAAATCTGGTAAGAGAGTAAATCTCGTGTTAAATGTTCTTACCACAGTAAAATTTAAAAGAAAGGAAAAAAAGAAAGAGAAATGGGAAGTCTTTAAAGGGTTTTAGTGAGAATGACATAATCAGATTTTTTTTATCACACTGAATTCATGCTGGAGAATGAATTACTGAGGTGTGAGTGCACGAAGGGAAGCCAGAAAGGATATTTTGAAAAAGAGACTTTCAGTTCCTTCCTGCTATGGAACAGGAACCCAGTGTCCCCATTCTGGTGCCTTTTTTCAGGCTTGACCTCTTGAGTAGATTCTGAAATTTTTGTTCTCCTCTTTCACACCCATAAGACTTAATTTTCTTATATTCTATTCTTTCCAAACCTCTGTACGGTAAAGAAAATATGATTACTTCTTGATGGGAGATACACTAACCTTCTCAAGTAATGTAGCTGAATTCTAACAGTGCTGTTACTATCTTTCCTGCTCATCGCATATTTATTAAGCAAATATAACCTATAAAGAAAAGTCAAGGATAGATAAATAGATGATAGATCGATCATATCAATTAATATGCTTTTAGTTGCAAGAAACAGAAATCCCACATAATAAGAAGGCTTAGGGCAGGGTAGTTCTAGGTTGGTTCATTTGAAGACTCATCATTACTTTAGGGATCTAGTTGGTTTTCTTTTTTTATTCTACTGTTTTCAAGCTCTCTTGATGTTGCAGAGCTAGATGTAGCAGTATTACTAGCATACCTTATCATTCCAGATCCAGAAAAAGGGTTCATCTCTTCTAGATGTATCTTTTTTTTTTTTTTGTGGTATGCAGGCCTCTCACTGTTGTGGCCTCTCCCGTTGCGGAGCACAGTCACCGGACGTGCAGGCTCAGTGGCCATGGCTCACGGGCCTAGCCGCTCCACGGCACGTGGGATCTTCCCGGACCGGGGTACGAACCCGTGTCCCCTGCATCGGCAGGCAGACTCTCAACCACTGCGCCACCAGGGAAGCCCTAGATATATCTTTTTGAGAGAAGAGAAATCTTCCTCAGAAGCCTCCTAGCTGACTTTATTCATGTCTTATACTAAGTCATTCACAGGGGAATGGGATTATTATGAATTTCAATTATTAACTAAATTATCTTAAACTTATTAAAATTCTCATCCTAGGACTGGAATTGAAGGCAGGTTTTCCTGATGCAAGAGGTTTTCATGGTCCCTCAATACAATTAGGATCTCTTATTAAGGAAAAAGGGAAAATGGTTGTTGGTGTCTAGAACATCAATAGTGACAGCCTCACACATAAAAATTAAAGGAGAATCACAGAACAATTGAGCAAATGAAGGATCTCAAAGTGTTGTCTTCAGAACTGCAGCATTAGTAACACCCATGAGCTTGTTAGAAATGCAACTTCTCCAACCTATTCAGGGACTGCTGAAGCAGAATGGATGGCCATGGGCCCAGCAGTGTGTGTTTTAAAAAGCTTACAAGGATGGGCTTCCCTGGTGGCGCAGTGGTTAAGAATCCGCCTGCCAATGCAGGGGACGTGGGTTCGAGCCCTGGTCCAGGAAGATCCCACATGCCGCGGAGCAACTAAGCCCGTGTACCACAACTACTGAGCCTGTGCTCTAGAACCTGTGAGCCACAACTACTGAGCCTGCATGCCACAACTACTGAAGCCCGCACGCCTAGAGCCCGTACTCTGCAGCAAGATAAGCCACCGCAATGAGAAGCCTGCACACCACAATGAAGAGTAGCCCCCTCTCGCTGCAACTAGAGAAAGCCCACGCACAGCATGGAAGACTCAACACAGCTAAAAAGAAATTAATTAAATAAATAAATTAAAAAAAAAACTATTAAAAAAAAAGCTTACAAGGGATGCACAGAAAAGTTTGACAAGCACTGCTATAGAATTAGAGAACATGTTACAAGGTTGTGTCACCCACAAATTGGCACTTGCCATCTATCTCTACAGGGTTTAAATTATGAGCCACTGCAGCCACTGACCTTCAACACCGCCTGAAAGGAGTTCAGGGTGGAGATCAGACACGAGGCGCTCTGTGTCCTGGAAAAAACTGGCAGAACAGGTCTTCAGATAGCTATTTTCAGGACATGATTTTATGAGCCCAATTCTTGCATCTCCTCATATCTAGAAAAGCACTAAAATCCTTCATGGTGATGACTGCTCCGTGTGACTAGCAGAAACCTTCTGCAAAAAATGCATATTTGATTGCATGTACTCCCCGTTCAGCATCACATATATACTAACCTTCCCCCCTACTTCTTTGGAGCAGTTTCTCAGAGCTATCTGAAAGGCCGTCTCTTGGGCTATAGTCCTCATTTTGTCCCAAATAAAACTTAACTCACAACTCTCATATCGTGCATTTTTTTCAGTTGACAGTTGAATGACACCAAGCAAGGAGTTGAATGACACCAAGCAGGGGTGTGGGAGAGAGATCAGGCCTGGAAAATATGACAGGCCAATGAAAACACAGGCCTTACTTCATACCTAGTAAAGGAGACATTTTGCAAGAAAGCCATTTACCATCCTCTAAATCATATTACCTTTCTTATCTACGGGTTGAACCCATCCTGACTGCTGGAATAAGACAAATGGGTAAAGCTAAGAAAATATCCTGCAAAAACTATATGAAGAAAGTATAATAAATAATTCATTGGGAACAGTGCCCAGGCATAAAAGAATGTGAGTAAGTTTAGAATTTGGGAAACTGATCGTGATTTCTGGAACATAAATATGGAAATGAAGACACAGAATGGTTGGAAGACATGCTATTTTACAGATCCAGAATAACAATTACAGGTTCTTTTTCTGGACATTTCCAGAATGATGATCAACGAAGAACACTTGATACGGCTGCAAACAGCCAGCAAATAAATCTATATAGAGATTTATATTCTAAATGGGAAATACTTTTGTGAAACTGAAATGTGGGGAAGGGATAAAAGTTTTCTCGTATATTCTTTACTTCTAGGAGTACATGTGGAAGCTACACATCTGCTCTGGATGTTGCTCAAAGGAACCTGGAAGCCTGGTTTGTAGCAGGTTGAAGTGTTTTAAACATGAAGTGTGGGAAATAATAGCACAGTTACTGTCACGAAGGCCATCCTAGGCCAGTCACGTGGAAAAGAAATCCAAGGGCTTCAGCTGCCTGGGCACATCCCAGCGCCGTGGCCCACTGAATCCAACCACAAAAGGCCAGCTTCGGAAGACAGGAAAGGGGAACAGCAGGGTTCACCAGGGGATTGTTAATATTTCTGAGGTAAAAGAGAAAAACTAGCCAGGCTTCACGTAACAAGAACAATCATTGCCCAAAAGTGCCTAGGCTAACTTCAACTCTATGTGAAGTGTACTGTACAAAATTAGTTTGCATATTATTTGATGTTCTCTCTGGCCTTCTTTTTTTTTTTTTTGGGGGGGGTGGGCAGGTTCAAGTAAAAGGCTTTCAATGAAGGTTGTAGAATTGAAGAGCTCCACGTTTAGGATGTATCATCTAACACCTCAATGTTCAGAAAGCCTGACTAAAAGAAACCAAACCAAAAGCAACCCACTCAGCATTAACATACAGCTCTTTTCTTTTAGTTGAATTTTACTTTAATATAGAATGAAAACAAAAACAAAAGCCCAAAACCCTAATAGGTTAAAACAAGTCAAACAACCATTCTACACAAATAAAACCTTCACAAAGGTCAACCGAAGTAATCTAGAGCTAAAACTGAATTGTGCAGATTTTCAATGAAGTCACCAGTCATGTAACACAAACAAATTATTTACACACTTGCAAGCCCTCTAAGAGATGTGCCTCAAGAAGCATTAACCTTTGTTTTCTTCATGTGCCATCCTGAAGACTTGCACATTTTATTTTTCAGATAATTTAACACTTTTAATAGAGTGCATTCTCTACCAAGTGGTAATGCTTTGGTTCTATTCATATATGATTGCTTATCCTAAAGACTTGACATTTCCCTGAGAGGAACTTGGATTCTGCTTTAGAAGTGTCATATAAATTAAAAACTTTATCAAATACCAATATGGAGGGAGGTGACGCAGGATGCAACATATGCAGTCAAGTTAGCTCTGTATATTTAGAAATTACTCCTTCAAGATATTCACACTGGAGAGTTTAGTCTGTTCAGTAGTACAGGTCGGAATCATCAGAACCTTGGCAACACCTTAATATTTCATAGTTATTAACGACTATCTCTAGGGGCAAGTCTGTGTTTACTGAGTTATGACAAATTTATTATAAAGAAGGAAAACAAGTGTAGCCAGCCATCTTAAAAAATGCCCCAACCACTGCTTCTCAATATAGAAAGACTAAAACTACATACGTTTATCATACAACAAATCCCATCTCTGTCCCCTGAAATTCCCCTAATTTCATTCATTAGAAGGGGATTTTTAAAAAGACTTAAAGAGCACCTTACAGCAGCATTCAGCTTTCCCATGAAATACTCAGCATCTTAAATATTATGTACACTTTGCTTTTTCTTTTAGTAAGCTAGATACTGGCTTCAGAGTTTGTGGAACCGGAGGGAAAACAACACACTCAAAACTACTCTAGGAATCTTCCTCTGGCAGAATAGTAGGTATCCAAGTTAAAAATAGGAGGGTCATTTTGTTGCTTTGTTTTCCAAAATTTAAATCGTTTTTTGTTCCCCTTCTACATAAACCTCAGTCACCACTCCTGAGTGGAGGTGGGCAGAGGCTCTGGCCCCTGCTCCAGCGGCTTCCCAGCAGCTGCTTTCTTATTGCTGCAGCAAGGCTTGAATAGATGTATGTCAACAAGGACTTCCCCCAAACGGCCTTTATAGATAGTGCCACAGCGTATTTTCTGTCTTTTCTTGTATGTGAGATCTAAAAAGGAAAACACTGGCGTGCTGTTAGAGCCAGAAGCCATCTCTGTATCTGAGCCGTCATCTGACTGGTGACTATAACAAGGAGATTGAGCTGGAGAGGCACCTAAGGTGGTACTGTGGGCACCAGAATTGTGACATTTAAATTCCTTCTGCAGTTTACTGATCTGGTTGCTTTTTATCCTGTTTCCAGATAGAGTTTTCACTTTCTTTGGTTTCAGTGTAGTCTTTAGACTGGGTCCTGCCCTTGCATCTTTTTTTTTTTTTTTTTTTTGATCCTGCTGGCAATTTCTTTCATCTTTTCACAAGCAGGACACTGGCACTACAGATGTCTCCTGAACGAGTCTCATGTAACCCAAAACAGCTCTGTAAGTCCTTTTCATAGCGTTAACTGTCAGTGAATCGAGAACTGGAGGATTTATCTCTGCAAATGTAGCAGCCCTCTACACTTCGGTACGCTTTTGGCTTGCGAAAACCAAACATCATTTCTTCTGGGCAATAGTCTTAGTATGCTTTGAAGGACACCAATAGTTCCTCAAATGTAATAACTTCCCCAATTCCACTTTCTAGATTCCTTCTGGGTAGTAAAGTGTTTCTTATATTCAAAAATACCTTTCAAAACTCAAAATGCCACTGGATGGACCCCTGGGCACGCGACGACCGAGACAGAGGCACCCAGGCAGCAAAGAGAACCGCTCCCCGGCGGCTCGGTGGGTAAACGCAGCATCTGGGGTCGGAGGGAAAGTTCCGGGGGAGAGCTGCCCGCCGGGGGCGGGGCGGGGTGGCCGGAGGGAAGCGCGTCCCTCGCCGCCGCCTCCCTCCCCTGCGCCTGGCCCTCTTCTTAGGCAGCGGTTCTCAGATTTGAGTGTGCATCACCGGGAGGGCCTAAACAAAAGCCCAGCCTCTGATTCAAGTAGGTCCACAGAGGTGCCTGAGAATTTCATTCTTAACAAGTGAGGCTATTGGTTCAGAAACACACATAGAAAACCACTGAAATACTATTTAAGATTCTTGAAGTTAAACTATTTTTTTGTTTTTTTGTATTTTCCACTTCTCCTTTGATATCCCATCATACACACACACACACACACACACACACACACACCCATAAGACCTAGAAATTTTTCCATAGTATAGTCCAGGAATCTTGTGATAACTGATGGCTGAAGACAGCTAGTGTAACACCAGCTCTGTTACCCTCGTGCCGACCACCCAGTATACTTATAACATTAGAAGAGCAAAGAAGGCAGGTCTACAGGTGTGATGATTCTTTTTTGTTTACCAAACAAAGGAATGGGAGCGTCTTAAAATTCAAGCTAGAACATAGGTATTCTACTAGGAAGCAAATAAGGAAAGAAAGACAAGCCATAACCAAAAATTAGTTTTTTGGTAGTTTTAGAGAATAGCATGCAACTCTAACAGAGAAATTGGATACATGATGTCCTGGAAATAAAACTGACTAATAATACATAAGAATTGGAACAAGCTGTGAGACCTAACGTTTATCAATATTTAAAAAAGGATAATCAATTTTACCAAAGACAGCTGAAGCTGGACTAACTGAAAAAAGGGGGACTAGGATATGAGGTTATAGTCGTTTTCTAATGTTTTGATTCTATATGTTTTCATTTGGAAGAAAAACATAGTTCACGAACTATGTGTGTGAAGATTAGTATTGCAGAGTAATTTTAAGTTTTAAAATGTATATACATTTTTTAAAATAAAATTTATTTTATTCCAAGTATAAAAGAATAAAAAGATGAATACAGCATTTTTGGAAAATTTAAAACTAAAATTTTAAAATGTTTACCCATATTCTCACCTTACAAATACAAGTTTTAATATCTGGCTGTATTTTAGTCTTTTTTCTAAGCATCACTTTTACATAATTTCGATTCAAAATTGACACATAATTTTTACAGTGTTTCTTTTTCTAAATATTATAATGAGTGTTTACCATTATTCAAATATTCATTAGCATACTTAATGTCTAAATACACATTCATAAAGTATCACTTATTTAAATTTCCTTTATTGTCAAACACTTTGTTCCCCCCCCTTTTTTTCCCCTATTGTAAATAGTACTACAATGAGTACATTTGTACATAAAACTCTTTCTGTATTTAAGATGATTTTTTTTGGATAGATTCCCAGGTTTAGAATTACTTGTCTCAGCCTTGGACATTTAAAAGACCCTTTCTACATATTGTCAAATTATTTCCCAAAGAGGCTAAAAAACCTTTTTTCTCTTTCTCACTAGCAATACTCTATGTCCAGTATTGAGGACTCTGAAATTTTTTATCTCTGCCAATTTGATAAGAAAAAATTATGTCTTGTTTTGTTTTCATTTGCATTTCATTGTTTACTAATTAACTGAATCTTTTTCATGTTTGCTGATGAGAGACATTTTCTCTTGTATGCATTTCCGAACATTTAATTCAGTTAATTTTCAATTATATAAATATTTTCATATTTATTTATGAGAAAAAATGAGTATGGATTTTAAGAATTTTTAAGAATATAGATTTTTAAGAATGTAATAAAATAAAACCTGAAGATACATAAAGCAATGTAGTTGGTGTTAGAGAACTGAGTATTATACATAGAAGAGCTTGTGGTTCCAATTTTCATCTTTGGAGCTCAGATTTCGGTACTGTGTTTGAGGAAAATAATTTCAAAGTAAAACAATTGTCACATTAGGATAACTATATGCCAGTGCACTTGAAATCTTCCCAGCCTAAGCACAACATCAAAGACGTGGCCGAGTTAAAGACTGTCACCCTCAAATGGAAGAAGTTTGCTCCACATTAAATGGTTTATGTTCTTTCCTTATGATCAAACTATTAGGAGGAGAGGGTCTAAGTGTTCAGTGCAAACATCCTAAGTAACTGCCCCACCGTTTCCCAAACTCTTCACTGACCACAAGAATGAAAACATCAATCCATTGCTTACTAAACACTGCCTGGAAGAAAGCAAGCTTGTTGATTTTGGTAGGTTTTCAAATTTCCTTTGCCTGCGGAAAGGTGACAGAAAGGGTGTCAAAAAGGCCAATGCAACACCTGGATATGAACTGCATCTGGAAACCACTTTTTTCAAGATTCACCCTTTGGAAGAAATACTCGGCCTTGGTCAATGCGGCAATTGATCTCTGGGGCTATTGACAAAAGCCATAAATGTATGCTCATTATTCTTGTTCTGTCAACAGACTTTGACATTTCTATTTGGCCCATCATAGATCAGTCAGGGGGAAATACAAGGTAAGTGACTTGCTTTCCCTTAAGTTCAGAAATTTAAAGTAACTTAGAAATCGAATTCTTTACAGTTTAGTACTTTTGCTTTAGGTCTTTCTCAAGAGGTGAAGCATAGTTAATGCTCTACATACATGTCAATATATAGTGGACTTTTTTTTTCTATTTAAGAAGGTGCTGTGATGATGTTCTATATAACATTCTGTTTATTTACCTTTATTAGAAGAAATTTATAAATTTTAGAAGAATAAAATTTTGAACGAATCATGTACAACTTTAATGTCCATGCTTCTGAAATCTATTTTATTTGTATCAGTTCGCATCAATGATATTAAGTTTCCTTTAGAAAATGAGAGCAGTGCTGATAAGGAGAAAACAATTACTTCATAAAAAATACAAAGATGAAACTCTTCTAACATTTAAGTATCTATGTTCAGTATGGAAGTGTTTGTGTGTAGCTATCCTAACTTTCCTGTCTCCTTTTTCTGCATGTCAAGTAGAGCGTATACAAAAATTTTAAAATACGAATTCCCAATTTCCCACATCTCCTTTGGGTGCCCCTTCCGCCAGCACTCCTCTTCGATGTGGATCGTCTCCAGGGAATCTTAATGGCTTTTGTTTCCAAAAGTCTATGCCCCTAAGGCAGTAGTTCTCCATAAAGGGCAAATGCACCAGGGCCATTTGGCAAGGTCTGGAGATAATTCTCAGTTTCTACAATTGCGGGTGCTACTGGCATCTCGTGAGTAGAGGCCAGGGATGCTGCTGAGTATCCTACAGTGAACAGGACAGCTCTCCACAACCCCCAACAACATATCCAGCCCCCAAAGTCAATAGTGCACCAGCTGAGAAACCCAGTGCTTGAGCAACAGTCAGGACTCTGTGCAAGGACCAAACAAATGTGAGGAATATTATAAGACAGTTGATCTCTCCCCTGCTACAGAAAATGATTCATTTGGATGAGAAAGGAGACAGGATGGATGGGAGGAAGCAAGTTGAACAGAGATAACCTTGGGGTCCCAGAGAGACATGTACTTCCTCCACCTCCATTCCCTGCCTCCGAGGTTGGGTCTCAGGAAGATAGGGGATGGCTGTGTGTTTGGTGTAGGCAGATGGGACCATAAGGAAATGGCAATTCCTATGCCTCAGCACAGAAGCAGCAGAAAGTGTGGTTCCCTTGGCTGGGCTTGGAAGAAGCATAGAGAATGCCACTTCTGAAGGAGACTTGAGCATGGGAACAAGAGACGCCTCAGAGGCTACCACGTGGGCCAATGACTGAGGCCCAGATGCGATGATGGATATCTTAGCAGAGGCCAGTCTTGTATCCCTCTAAAGTCCCTGGAACATAGATGCGACCCTGGAAAAGTGGGGTAACCCAAACTGACTAGCCCCCCACCCCAATAAGAGAAGGTGAAAAATGAAACGGATTTAAATTTTTATGTTACGCGTACAAGTTGCACGTCAGACATTGTGGTTCATGATCAGTACATGCTGCAAGTAGAAGTTCCACTCCAAATTACTCAGATAGATTGGAGATATATAAGTTTAACTCAACTAATTTAACTGAAAGCAATCCTCCTTTTCATTTTGTTGTATTGAGTCAGAATAGGTATTACTAACCTTTCAATGTGATATTAGTGTTTGATTCTGAGATCCCCACCTCTCCCATTACCATAAGTGTTTTAGAATTTTACTCTGTGTTTGTGTATCACGCCCAGTGACACAACTGAAGACAGTCTGGCAGGTTTAAAACCAGGGCTAGCTTAGTATAACTACCTGGTCAAACACATTTCACATATTGAATTGCTATAATTTTAAGGAGAGCTTAATTTAAAAAAATCATTATCTGGTATGACAAATATAGTTTTGTGGTATTTGATCTGGCTCATTTTTTTTAAATGTAAGATTATGTAACAACCTGTCACTGACACCTCTGTTAAGTAAAGCCAGTATTATCTTTCAAGGGTGTCACAGTTCTATTGATAGGAGTCTCCACCCAGAAACCTAGGAAATTTACCCAACTATTCATCAAGAATTCTGGACACCATTATCAAAGGAACAGGACACGTGTTGGCAGAGGACACAACACCCTCTGCTGCCAGTCCCGGCAACAATCCAATGTTTGTGTACCAACCCCCAGCCAGAGGAAGGCTTTGTTCCTATAGCACATCTACTACATTGTCCCATTTGGATGCAAGCTGGTCTTCTCCCTCTGCTAGTAAGCAATCTGCTTATTTGCTATCCCCAAATCATTTGGTGTCCTTACCTCTCATTGGAAACTAGACGTTAAGATGAGAACCTGGGAATTCGCCTTCCTCAGTGAAGACGATTATTTATTAGACAATCCTTGACAGCATACTCCTCTGCCATAGCAGCAAGTTGACTTGGGGATAACTGACATTGATACGCACCCTACTTTCCTTCCAGCAAATCTACATCTGTATTGGGTATCCTTTCCCAAAGCATCACCGCTTAAGGCTATCTATTTATTTACATTGATAATGCCTCCGTTTACTTCTTGAGGCTCTGGGACATATTATACAAATTCAATAATAAAAACATTGCCCTGATATAAAGACATTTCTTGAAGTCCAGAAATAACAAGTTCAATCAGCACTCAAAGCTACATAAAAGCATTTCTAATCTAAAGTCAATCTCCTCTCCTCTACACAGTCTGGAACTACTGGAAATGTGCCATGGTTTCTTCTCCTCTTGGGTTATACAGAAGTTGCTTTACTGTTTATTCTGGAACTGTTTATGGGAACATCTTTGACATGTCAAAGTGAAAGAGATTAAAGTGATTCCTGATCTGCATAGAACTTTATCTAGCATTACCCTTGGCACTTACTGAAATCTTATACCAGTTGGAGTCACCATAATTTTACAAAAGTGATATCACTGTAAAATGTCATTTGTAGAAGAAAAGAAAGTCAGAAGGGTCTTAAATAGATTCTCAGGAGAAATGTTATGGTATAGGGGACGAGATGTATTGAGCAGAAGCTTCATAATTGTCTTCATATTTATGGAAAGTTATCATAGTTAAAGTACTTATATTATCCTTCATCTATGAAGAAAACACCAGGGAGGGGAAAGCCAGAATTTATGAGTAAGAAAAAACGGTACCAGTAGTAAAGATGGTTGTCAGCATGACATCATGGAAAGACTGTGGATTTTAATGTTAACACACCAATAAATTAGAATCCCTAGTATGTCAATATTATTAAGCATTAGATCTTGGGTGAGAAATTAAATTTATTAATTTAATAAAATAGGAAGTAGTGATGCAGGATTTTTGTATGGCTTAAATGAGACAAGCATATTAATGCACTGAGCACAATAACTGACAAGGAATAAAACCTCAACTATGCTGGTTTTCTATCTGACCTTTCTGGTCTTTGACTGATTTTAAAAGTTAATGACTTTCTGATTTTTTAACCCAGAGCTGTTGATAGTCACATGAGTCTGACAGTAGTCCCAGACCCACAGAATAATTTAGGTGGTTGAGATGAAAAAACCCCACAACTTTTCAGTAATCTGCAGCTCTCTGAGTAGATAGTTCTCCAATTTACTCCCAGCAGAAAGGGCTGGAGAGCTTAGTACTTCCTACAGTCATGTCACCCCACAAACTACTTTGCTTAGCTCTCTCCATCTATGCTTCAACTCTTCTTGCCTAAGACCCAGCACTTGAATCCTTCTCTACTGTACCCGAACCTGCATTGCTCACACCTCCCGTCCCTGCACCTTTCACTCGATTCTCTTGTCTTTCTTCAGCCCCCAATTACTCTTTTCCTAACGACTTTCAAAAGAACTGTCCCAGAGAAAGACAAATATCATATGATATCACTTATATGTGGAATCTAAAAAATAGTACAAATGTACTTATTTACAAAACAGAAACAGACTCACAGATGTAGAAAACAAATTTATGGTTACCAAAGGGGAAGGGGGGGTGGGATAAATTGGGAGTAGGGGATTATCAGAGGCATGCTGTTAACAGATGCTACGTAAGATAGATAACCAACAGGAATGAAAAAGAATCAGAAAGGAGTATAGATATATACGTATAACCAAATCACTTTGCAGTACACCTGAAATTAACACAATATTGTAAATCAACTATACTTCAGTTAAAAGAAAAGAACTGTCCCCTGGTTCACATCATATGGAAATAAAATTCTCATGGTGACTGAAAAGTTATATGGGAAAAGCTTCACATAAGCTAAAATTTTGTATGGAACAAACTTTTGGTAGGAATGGATCACTATACAACTTCAACTTGACCTTCCAAACTGCCTTCTATTAGTGGCCTCAAAATCTCTATTAGTTCTTTTCTTGGTTCCTTAACAGGCCTATCTCATCCTTAACAGCCAATGTTAGTTTCCCATTATTAAACTCTTACATTGTGGCAGGCACTCTACAACAGCCTAATCTCATTGAATGGTTACTGCAATCCTGCAAAGTAGTCCCACTTTTACCTACAAGGAAATTGAGGCTTCTAGAGATCACAGGACTTGCTCCAGATGGTCAACCTTGGCTCTGAAATGGAAACAAAGTTTATGGTAAAAAACAAACAGGATGGACAGTTGATGAGAACATCTCCAGCGAACAGAGGAAAATTCTGGTAAAGACTGATTTATTTTCCACCATGTTTCAATGTGTCCAAGAACCTCCAAGATTTCTGTTTTCCATGAAGCATGCAATTATGCTTATTCTAACACCACTGAAACCATTTCTCTGACTTATAACGTCTTTGTACTAAAAATATCATTTCCACAAGTCTTGAGTCCAGTCATGGAAATAAGTGGTACCAAGCTCAGACGAAAAGGTTTTCCTTACCTATTTCCTATGACTATATGAAAAAAGTGATACTGAATTTTATTCTTAGGGTAGATAGACATCCATATATATATATATATATATATATATATGGCTTAGTTATATTTTGGCTTGGAGGTAGAGAGTTAAATGACATAATTCCTGGTTGTTTTTAGGATTGGCTAGTTATAACAGAAACTCCAAATAATTGTGATTGAAAGAAGACAGATGCTTATTACTTTCTTTATTACTTTCTTTACCTTCAGTGTAAAAACTGAAGGAAGGAAGCTCAGGGCTGTTTTGGTGGCTCCATAGTTATTTGGGAACTTAGTGACTTCCAAATTTCCACTCCACGTTTCCCATGGTGTAGTTCTCATTCTCCTGGTCTAAGGTGGATGGATTCATTTCCTGGGGCTGCTGTAACAAGTAACCACAAACTTGGTGGCTTAAAGCAACAGAAATTTATTCTCTCACAGTTATAGAGGCTCGAAGTCTGGAATCTGGGATCAAACCAGGAAGGCTTTCTCTGGAGGCATCTTGGGGACAATCCATTCTTTGCCTCTTCTGGTGGCCATGGCATTTCTTAGCTTGTGGCCACACCACTCTAATCTCTGCCTCCGTAGTCACGTGGTCTTCTCTTTTTTCTGTGGCAAATCTCCCTCAGTCTCTCTCATAAAGATGGGTGTATGATTGCATTTAGAGCCCACATGGATAATCCAATGTGATCGCCCTCTCTCGAGATCTTTAATTTAATCACAACCACAGAGTTCTTGTTTGTAATATTAGGTAACATTCACAGGTTCCAGGGACTAGGATGTGTATCTCTTTTGGGAACAGGAGGGGAGAGACAGCATCCAGACTACCACAATGGATCTCTAGCCGTTTTATCCGTGTTTCAAGAAAGAAGACTGATGAAGGGGAAGAGAAGGGACACACCCAACTCCCTTTAAGAATATGTTTCAAAAATTGCAGGCATCATTTCCTCTCACTGTCCACTAGCCACATCTCAGTTACATGGTCACAGTTAGCTTCAAGTTAGGCTGGGAATTAAAGTCTTTTATTCCAGCTGATTATGATCTCAGTTTTATATAGGAGGACAGAAGAGATATTATAGGACAAATAACATCGGTTATCACCTGCCACTTTGGCCATCCAGATATTCATATACACCTTTCTTTCCAGAAACCCCTCCTCCTCAGTCTCTCTCCAAGGGAGAGATTTCCAAAGTCCATCAAGTCTTGGATATCTGCATTGATGGGCAGTGATCTCATCTCTAACAGACACATATATAGCCCAGTTATCCGCCCCCAACAAAAATATACCTCAGTGCTCCAAAAACGTGGCATCCACAATGAAAAACTCCCATTTAGAAAATGGAGAATGGGAAACAGAACCATCTTGGAAGTGATCGTATCTTGTTGGGCAGGAATAATGATGACTCCCTTCTTGTTAGTAGGGTAAGTTCCCAGTTGATTGCATCTGAAAGCGCCTTTGCGTGGACTTCCTTGATCACTGTTCTCCATGGCTCATCTGAGGTGGGCATTGGAGAGGTGCCCTTTTAAAATCTGCATGCAGCCTGCCCCTCACTGGTACTGGTTCAGAGGTCAAATGGTTGGTTTCAGTCCCAAGCTTTTGGGATTGAACGGGATTTGGGTTTTTCTGGTAATATCATTTCCTCAAAAATCTAGTGGACTTCCAGTTTATTTGCTTCTGGTCAGTTCTATGTGTTCATAATGACAGATAAATATCTTGTAGAGTCAGAGTTTTTAAGAGTGAAGAGACACAGGTCTTTCACTTATTGCCTCTGGGCTCTCTGCCCATCCCCATTTTTTCGTGTTTCAGCCTGGTTTTCTTAAAGCCATTTGAAACAAAGAAACAGGGTGGGAGACAAGACTCTTCATCTGATCTTTGCCACTGAGCTGCCCATTGTCTGGCAGAGAAAGATTAACTACAGGTGCTTGGGAAAGCCTCAGAGGCACCATCTTATCTTTTGCGAAGTCTGAACCTTTGCAGCCTTTACTTAAAACTGCTCCAGTCTGAGGTACAAAAGCAGTTAGTTTTTTCAATCTTATAAGGTCCAAACTGCTGACTGTTAGGAATATGGACTTTGGACCCAAATTGCCTGGTTCCAACCAGGTTCCTCACTTAGCAGATGTGCAACTGGCAAGTGACTTAACCTCTTTGGTTCTCATCTGCAAAATGGGGCTAAAAACAGTATCTATTTCATTGTGTTGCTTGAAGATTAAGTCACTTAAGACATATAAAGCACTACAGTGGTGCCTGGCACAGAATCAGCAGCGCGTATCCGTAGTTAGTATTAACTTACTAATATAGTAGTACTGGACTCTTGGTCAACTTGTATTGCAGGATGTAGTCTGTTACCAGACTGATTAGCTCCCAAATGAGTACACCTCTTTTGTAGACTCTCCCAAAGCAGCAAGAAGTAACAAACATAAGACATCTTGAATTTTTCCTACGATTTCCCCTAATGCTAGAGCCATAGCCTGTGGTCTGCTTTCTAAGATGCCATAGGCATCATTTCATCAAATGTTCTGCTGTAACCTAACAAGAGGATTTAGCTTTTCACCTTCCATTATCTGAGGCATCAGCATCTACATTTTAGACTTTGTCACGACCAACTCTCTACTTTCAGGCATCCAATTCTGTATCCATTAGGGTTTATATTTGTCAGCTCCTAATAGAGATCTTAAATACAGGAAACATAAACAAGATGAATATTCATTTCCTTTTGCATAAAAGTCTGGATTGAGGTAGTTTAGGTGATTCCACAGTGATTCAATAGTTAGATCTGGGGCACACGTTGCTTCCAGTTTTCACATCACCAATGCGAGGATGCTTCCTTATCCTCACAGTTCAAGATGAATAGCCAGCCATCATACCATGTCCAAGCAGCAGGAAGGAGGGAGGGGAGAAGGAGGAAATGTTTCAGAAGTTGAGCACAACATACGCAGGGCTTGTCACAGGGTCACACCTAGTGAGGGAGATTGAAAAATGTGGTGTTGCCTCCAATGTGTTTGCCAAATCCAAAATCAGACTTTCTGTTATCACAGGAGACAGTGAAAACAAGCCCTATGAGATGAACAGAAGCCTCTGCCACATTCACTGAAAATGGTTGATTCTCTAGTTTAACATAATATCTTCAAAAATGCCTAACCCATGACCTTTCATTCTGTCTTTATTCCCTACTACACAATAATGTAAAACCAGTGGGTGCTATGTATTCAATAAAAAAATAAAATGCAATATCTTATATCAAATGACAATTCTATCCTGAAGTTGTTATGGTTTTCCCTTAGGATATAACTGCATTTCATAAAATTGAAATTAACTTGCATTTGCATTTTAAAAATAAAGACCGGGCTTCCCTGGTGGCGCAGTGGTTAAGAATCCGCCTGCTGATGCAGGGAACATGGGTTCGTGCCCCGGTCTGGGAAGATCCCACATGCCGCGGAGCGGCTGGGCCCGTGAGCCATGGCCGCTGAGCCTGCGGTCCGGAGCCTGTGCTCCGCAACGGGAGAGACCACAACAGTGAGAGGCCCGCGTACCGCAAAAAAATAAAAAAATAAAAAAAATAAAGACCAAACTTTTTGCATGTTTGTGTAACATATGGTTGGTAGAGATTTATTTTATTTACACTAAAAAAAATACCTATTTTAACCCCTATACTTCCTAAACTTGCATACAGCAAAATTATATTCTTAGAAGGTATAATGACCAAAATATCTGAGTTAAAATGAAAATCAGGATATTCCAGTATACTGAATATTTAGAGGAGATGTGAAAGACTGAACAGCTTCCATTAAATTTTTTCTTTTTCTTCTTCAGATTATCTTCATGAGAAAAACAAAATTGAATTAGCAAAAAACTAATATTTGGGGTTTTTAACTGCCATAAAACTTCAAATTAAAAAAAAAATTACAATTAGCTAAAGAAGACTAAGCAATATATAAATGGCTTGTTTTGTTTCTTCATCAACCAACATTGCTGTATCTACGCCTAAGCTTTTTGTTTTTTCTTCTTTTTTTGGTTGGTTGGTTTTGTTTGGTTTTGTTTTGGGTGATGTTCAGCATTTTGTGTCCTGATAGGAATTTTAATGAATGTAAAACAAAAGCACTGGTACCAAGCTGAGCCCAGTGGATGAATCAGGTATGCGTGTGTATTCACAGCACTCATTACTGACAATTTTCTTGTGCCCAAATGTCGGTCAATCAGACATGTCACCAGAGAGGCATATTTTTAAAAGATCTGGACACGTTTTAAAAAATAGACTTCAGAGATGGAATTAAAAGGAAATTTACAAGACCACTATGCAAGTCTGAAACATTCTGCACAGTTTCCCTGTTTCAGACACAATGGATGTAGAAGCAGGACCCGGCCTGAGAAAGTGTCTGCTTTGGACAGTAACTCTTTGACATGTCACTGAGATAAAGTGCTTCCTTGGAGCCAGGAGGCATTAACCATTTCCTTTTGCAGTCAGTTCAGTTCTTAAATAGAGTAACAGCTAATTTATTTTTTTCTTTCATCTTTAGAATACTAATGTGGGCCACAGGTATTCAGAGTTTATTGGTGTAACACATTTTACAACAAAAAAAGGAATTTCTATAAGTTTCAACAGGGTACAAAAGAGATATGACCCATTTCCAATGGTTAATACTTAGTTATATTTTACTCAACCTGTCCAGAAAGGATTCGAAGCAACCTACTGGAATTTTCAGTTTAACTCACTGCCCTTACCCTCATCTGAAGGTGACTTCAATACCTGAGTAACTCTTTCCAGGCCTCAGTTTTGCATGGTCTAAAACGAGGATGGGCCTTCCTCAGCTTCTGCTTTAAAACTCTTCAAAGGTTCCTCCTCCATGGTCAAGTTCTTTAACATGGCGTACAAGCCCTACATGCCCTCACCTCCTCCTGCCACCAAAGTTTCATGTTTTCCCTGATAGCATATGACTTAGCCAGAACGTTAAACAAAATATTTTAAAGAACATTCTAATGGAAAGAAAGCAGATCCACATGAAAATGAAGTTTAAATGACCAAATGGTTTGTTTAAGGTATTGGCCAATTGTGCATTATTTTGTTACTCTTTGTATGTATTAAAGTATTTGTGTCAAATTTTAGAATGATTAGTGCTTTTTAAATTTATAATTCATTTTTTTGTTTTGCACTGCCATATAGCAAAAACTTTGAATAGCGTAAATGTCCATCAAATTGTGGTTTTCTTAAATTAACTATAGTAGGTTATAATGTAGTGCATACATGGTATGATTTCATTTTACAAAAAAAAATCACTAATATATAAGAATATATAGAAATCATATAAAAGGGCTTGGAAAATATTTGGCGAGATAGTGATAGCAGTTATCTTTGAACGGGTGGGATTACTGTATTCTTTATATTTACCCTATTTCTGTTTTCTTCCTGCAGTACTAATTCATTGCTTTTTTTTTAATGAGGAAAAAGTAATAGAAGAAACTAATGATGAAAGAAGCTACCTTTTAATGAATGAGAGGTTACTGTGTGCTGGGCACTGTGGGAGCTTTTAGTTTTAATTGTCTGTTTTAATCCTCAATAATTCTGTGAAGTAGAGATGATGAATGCCAGTTTATCAATGTGAAAATAGGATGCCAAGTTCAGGTTCAAGGCCATATTGTCGCTATGTCCAGACATGGGATTTGCACACAGACCAACCACGCTTCTAAATAGTCATTATACTTCCTGCTACTGATGGATATTTAGGTTGTGCTTTCAACTTTTACAAATAGCCCAAGGAAGAAATAAATAGCTAAGCAATTAGTTCAAATTTTAAAAAGCAAAATTAAAAAGCCATTTTACAAATCAATAATGCTTCAAGCCATATGGACGATTCATTTCATAGTGCACCAAAATGAGCAAACTTTGAGGGGAAAAAAGTAATTAGCGACACTCATTTCAACAACAAAAAAATTTTTAAGGAAATTGTTATGTTGATCATCTGTTCAAAAAAATTTAGAATCAAATTGCTTTAGAGACAAATTATCTAGAGTCTTCTGGCCCCCATAGGCACTTATTTGGCACCCACTGTAGCCATTTTGGACTTCATACTTCCACATGTAGTGAAGAATGGTTGGAATCTTGACCTTCACGCATGCCCTGGAATTCTCTCTCTACTACTTAGTAGCTCTTTTTTTTTTTTTCTTAGTAGCTCTGATTAATTCTTCAGGGTTCTGACTCTACTCTCCCAACAGGCTTCCATTTCCAACTGAAGGTGAGTTAAGCTCAATTTCACTGTCCTCCCAACTCTGAAACACATAACAGTTAACATGGCAGATCAAGTGGCCAAGCCAATATGGTCTTTGCTAACCAAAACAGATCCAGCCATGCAGAAGTCCCACTACAAACCTGCCAGAAAGATCACGTGTATTGTCTCTCCAATAGGTACCTAAGCTCCTTGAGGGCAGAGGGCACCTGATATTTAATTTTATGTCGCAGGGCATATTAGCTATACTGGAGCTGAATTAGGATGGCAAATGGAGCAGTTCTCAAGCATACACACCTCTTTCTTTGGTCTAGAATGCTCAAGGAACTTCTTACCCATCACAGAATATGTGGTATACACAGAAACAGTGGTTTGGTTACCCGTCTGATTTCCCTGGAACTCCAAAATGTCATCAGAAAGCACATGGAGGGCCTCCCTGGTGGCGCAGTGGTTGAGAGTCCGCCTGCTGATGCAGGGGATACGGGTTCATGCCCCGGTCTGGGAGGATCCCATATGCCGCGGAGCGGCTGGGCCCGTGAGCCATGGCCGCTGAGCCTGTGTGTCCGGAGCCTGTGCTCCGCAACGGGAGAGGCCACAACAGTGAGAGGCCCGCATACCGCAAAAAAAAAAAAAAGAAAGCACATGGAACGTGCCCACCATTGGTGTTCGACATATGCAGATATACCTAGTAAAGGGACGGAGGTGGGGAGAAGGAGCCAGACTTCATTAGAAGACTGTGGGGCCCTTAAAGGAAAAAGCCTCAAGTCAAATCTGGCAGGCAGGGCCTGACCTCTCAGTGGGCACTATGTGTGAAAGGGGAGCAGTAGTTCCACGTGCAAGTCAGATGGCTCATGATCAATTCCCCACTCAGCACTCTCCAAACTAATCCAGAATATCTGTACCCCAGATGGAAGAAGGGTATTAAAAAAATAAAATTAGAATATCACCAGGGGCCCAAGCATTTCTCAGTTAGATCCAACACTCTGTACTAAAATGCAATGAGGTGAGAAAGGTAGACATGTCCTCTGGTCTGTGGAGAGAAAGTCATCAAAATTCAAAGTCAGAAATCAAAGGAATCCAAATCGGAAAAGAAGAAGTAAAGCTGTCACTGTTTGCAGATGACATGATACTATACATAGAGAATCCTAAAGATGCTACCAGAAAACTACTAGAGCTAATCAATGAATTTGGTAAAGTAGCAGGATGCAAAATTAATGCACAGAAATCTTGAGGACTTCCGGGTAAGATGGCGGAAGAGTAAGACGCGGAGATCACCTTCCTCCCCACGGATACACCAGAAATACAGCTACACGTGGAACAACTCCTACAGAACACCTACTGAACGCTGGCAGAAGACCCCAGACCTCCCAAAAGGCAAGAAACTCCCCACATACCTGGGTAGGGCAAAGCGGAGAGATTCCCGCACAGAGGATCGGTGCCGAGCGGCACTCACCAGCCTGAGAGGCTTGTCTGCTCGCCCAGCGGAAGCTGAGGCTCGGGCTTCGGTCAGAGCGCAGGGAGAGGACTGGGGCTGGCGGCGAGAACTCAGCCTGAAGGGGGCTAATGTGCCACAGCTAGCCGTAAGGGAGTCCGGGAAAACTCTGGAGCTGCCGAAGAGGCAAGAGACTTTTTCTTCCCTCTTGGTTTCCTGGTGCGCGAGGAGAGGGGATTAAGAGCGCTGCTTAAAGGGGCTCCACAGACGGGCGCGAGTCACGACTGAAAGCGCGGAGCCCAGTGACGGGCGTGGGACGCTGGGGCTGCTGCTGCTGCCGCCGCCAAGAGACCTGTGTGCAAGCGCAGGTCACTGTCCACACCGCCCTTCCGGGAGCCTGTGCAGCCCGCCACTGCCGGGGTCCCGGGATCCAGGGGCGGCTTCCCTGGGAGAACGCACGGCGCGCCTCGGGCTGGTGCAACGTCACGCCGACCTCTGCCGCTGCAGGCTCGCCCCGCACTCCGTGCCCCTCCCTCCCGCCGGGCCTGAGTGAGCCAGAGTCCCCGAAGAGGCTGCTCCTTTAACCCTGTCCTGTCTGAGCGAAGAACAGACGCCCTCCGGCGACCTACACGCAGAGGCGAGGCCAAATCCAAAGCTGAGACCCAGGAGCTGTGAGAACAAAGAAGAGAAAGGGAAACCTCTCCCAGCAGCCTCAGAAACAGCGGATTAAAGCTCCATAATCAACTTGATGTACCCTGCATCTGTGGAATACATGAATAGACAACAAATCATCCCAAATTGAGGAGCCAGGAGTCAGTGCTGTGCCTCTGAGGTGGGAGAGCCAACCTCAGGACACTGGTCCACAAGAGACCTCCCAGCTCCACATAATATCAAATGGCGAAAATCTTCCAGAGATCTCCATCTCAACACCAGCACCCAGCTTCACTCAACGACCAGCAAGCTACAGTGCTAGACACCCTATGCCAAACAACTAGCAAGACAGGAACACAACGCCACCCATTAGCAGAGAGGTGGCCTAAAATCATAAAAAGTCCGCAGACACCCCAAAACACACCACCAGACGTGGACCTGCCCACCAGAAAGACAAGATCCAGCCTCATCCACCAGAACACAGGCACTAGTCCCCTCCACCAGGAAGCCTACACAACCCACTAAACCAACCTTAGCCACTGGGGACAGACACCAAAAACAACGGGAACTACGAACCTGCAGCCTGCAAAAAGGAGACCCCAAACACAGTAACATAAGCAAAATGAGAAGACAGAAAAACACACAGCAGGAGAAGGAGCAAGATAAAAACCCACCAGACCTAACAAATGAAGAGGTAATAGGCAGTCTACCTGAAAAAGAATTCAGAATAATGATGGTAAAGATGATCCAAGATTCTATTTCCCAGATCCAAAATCTTGGAAATAGAATAGACAAAATGCAAGAAACAGTTAACAAGGACCTAGAAGAACTAAAGATGAATCAAGCATCGATTAAAAGTACAATAAATGAAATAAAAAATACTCTAGATGGGATCAATAGCAGAATAACTGAGGCAGAAGAACGGATAAGTGAGGTGGAAGATAAAATAGTGGAAATAACTGCTGCAGAGCAAAATAAAGAAAAAAGAATGAAAAGAACAGAGGACAGTCTCAGAGACCTCTGGGACAACATTAAACGCATGAACATTCGAATTATAGGGGTTCCAGAAGAAGAAGAGAAAAAGAAAGGGACTGAGAAAATATTTGAAGAGATTATAGTTGAAAACTTCCCTAATATGGGAAAGGAAATAGTTAATCAAGTCCAGGAGGCACAGAGAGTCCCATACAGAATAAATCCAAGGAGAAATACGCCAAGACACATATTAATCAAACTGTCAAAAATTAAACACAAAGAAATCATATTAAAAGCAGCAAGGCAAAAACAACAAGTAACACACAAGGGAATCCCCATCAGGATAACAGCTGATCTCTCAGCAGAAACTCTACAAGCCAGAAGGGAGTGGCAGGACATAATTAAAGTGATGAAGGAGAAAAACCTGCAACCAAGATTACTCTACCCAGCAAGGATCTCATTCAGATTTGATGGAGAAATTAAAACGTTTACAGACAAGCAAAAGCTGAGAGAGTTCAGCACCACCAAACCAGCTTTACAACAAATGCTAAAGGAACTTCTCTAGGCAAGAAACACAACAGAAGGAAAAGACCTACAATAACGAACCCAAAACAATTGAGAAAATGGGAATAGGAACATACATGTCAATAATTACCTTAAATGTAAATGGACTAAATGCTCCCACCAAAAGACACAGATTGGCTGAATGGATACAAAAACAAGACCCATATATATGCTGTCTATAAGAGACCCACGTCAGACCTAGAGACACATACAGACTGAAAGTAAGGGGATGGAAAAAGATATTCCATGCAAATGGAAACCAAAAGAAAGCTGGAGTAGCAATTCTCATATCAGACAAAATAGACTTTAAAATAAAGACTACTAGAAGAGACAAGGACACTACATAATGATCAAGGGATCAATCCAAGAAGAAGATATAACAATTGTAAATATTTATGCACCCAACATAGGAGCACCTCAATACATAAGGCAAATACTAACAGCCATAAAAGGAGAAATCAACAGTAACACAATCATAGTAGGGGACTTTAACACCCCACTTTCACCAATGGACAGATCATCCAAAATGAAAATAAATAAGGAAACACAAGCTTTAAATGATACATTAAACAAGATGGACTTAATTGATATTTATAGGACATTCCATCCAAAAACAACAGAATACACATTTTTCTCAAGTGCTCATGGAACATTCTCCAGGATAGATCATATCTTGGGTCACAAATCAAGCCTTGGTAAATTTAAGAAAACTGAAATTGTATCAAGTATCTTTTCCGACCACAATGCCATGAGACTAGATATCAAATACAGGAAAAGAGCTGTAAAAAATACATACACATGGAGGCTAAACAATACACTACTTAATAACGAAGTGATCACTGAAGAAATCAAAGAAGAAATTAAAAAATACCTAAAAACAAATGACAATGGAGACACGACGACCCAAAACCTATGGGATGCAGCAAAAGCAGTTCTAACAGGGAAGTTTATAGCAATACAATCCCACCTTAAGAAACAGGAAACATCTCGAATAAACAACCTAACCTTGCACCTAAAGCAATTAGAGAAAGAAGAACAAAAACATCCCAAAGTTAGCAGAAGGAAAGAAATCATAAAAATCAGATCAGAAATAAATGAAAAAGAAATGAAGGAAACGATAGCAAAGATCAATAAAACTAAAAGCTGGTTCTTTGAGAAGATAAACAAAATTGATAAACCATTAGCCAGACTCATCAAGAAAAAAAGGGAGAAGACTCAAATCAATAGAATTAGAAATGAAAAAGGAGAAGTAACAACGGACACTGCAGAAATACAAAAGATCATGAGAGATTACTATAAGCAACTCTATGCCAATAAAATGGACAACCTGGAAGAAATGGACAAATTCTTAGAAATGCACAACCTGCCAAGACTGAATCAGGAAGAAATAGAAAATATGAACAGACCAATCACAAGCACTGAAATTGAAACTGTGATAAAAAATCTTCCAACAAACAAAAGCCCAGGACCAGATGGCTTCACAGGCGAATTCTATCAAGCATTTAGAGAAGAGCTAACACCTATCCTTCTCAAACTCTTCCAAAATATAGCAGAGGGAGGAACACTCCCAAACTCATTCTACGAGGCCACCATCACCTTGATACCAAATCCAGACAAGGATGTCACAAAGAAAGAAAACTACAGGCCAATATCACTGATGAACATAGATGCAAAAATCCTCAACAAAATACTAGCAAACAGAATCCAACAGCACATTAAAAGGATCATACACCATGATCAAGTGGGGTTTATTCCAGGAATGCAAGGATTCTTCAATATACGCAAATCAATCAACGTGATACACCATATTAACAAATTGAAGGAGAAAAACCATATGATCATCTCAATAGATGCAGAGAAAGCTTTCGACAAAATTCAACACCCATTTATGATAAAAACCCTGCAGAAAGTAGGCATAGAGGGAACTTTCCTCAACATAATAAAGGCCATATATGACAAACCCACAGCCAGCATCGTCCTCAATGGTGAAAAACTGAAACCATTTCCACTAAGATCAGGAACAAGACAAGGTTGCCCACTCTCACCACTCTTATTCAACATAGTTTTGGAAGTTTTAGCCACAGCAATCAGAGAAGAAAAGGAAATACAAGGAATCCAAATCGGAAAAGAAGAAGTAAAGCTGTCGCTGTTTGCAGATGACATGATACTATACATAGAGAATCCTAAAGATGCTACCAGAAAACTGCTAGAGCTAATCAATGAATTTGGTAAAGTTGCAGGATACAAAATTAATGCACAGAAATCTGTGGCATTCCTATATACTAATGATGAAAAATCTGAAAGTGAAATCAAGGAAACACTCCCATTTACCATTGCAACAAAAAGAATAAAATATCTAGGAATAAACCTACCTAAGGAGACAAAAGACCTGTATGCAGAAAATTATAAGACACTGATGAAAGAAATTAAAGATGATACAAATAGATGGAGAGATGTACCATGTTCTTGGATTGGAAGAATCAACATTGTGAAAATGACTCTACTACCGAAAGCAATCTACAGATTCAATGCAATCCCTATCAAACTACCACTGGCATTTTTCACAGAACTAGAGCAAAAAATTTCACAATTTGTATGGAAACACAAAAGACCGCGAATAGCCAAAGCAATCTTGAGAACGAAAAATGGAGCTGGAGGAATCAGGCTCCCTGACTTCAGACTATACTACAAAGCCACAGTAATCAAGACAGTATGGTACTGGCACAAAAACAGAAAGATAGATCAATGGAACAGGATAGAAAGCCCAGAGATAAACCCACGGACATATGGTCACCTTACCTTTGATAAAGGAGGCAGGAATGTACAGTGGAGAAAGGACAGTCTCTTCAATAAGTGGTGCTGGGAAAACTGGATAGGGACATGTAAAAGTATGAGATTAGATCACTCCCTAACACCATACACAAAAATAAGCTCAAAATGGATTAAAGACCTAAATGTAAGGCCAGACACTATCAAACTCTTAGAGGAAAACATAGGCAGAACACTCTATGACATAAATCACAGCAAGATCCTTTTTGACCCACCTCCTAGAGAAATGGAAATAAAGACAAAAATAAACACATGGGACCTAATGAAACTTCAAAGCTTTTGCACAGCAAAGGAAACCATAAACAAGACCAAAAGACAACCCTCAGAATGGGAGAAAATATTTGCAAATGAAGCAACTGACAAAGGATTAATCTCCAAAATTTATAAGCAGCTCATGCAGCTCAGTAACAAAAAAACAAACAGCCCAATCCAAAAATGGGCAGAAGACCTAAATAGACATTTCTCCACAGAAGATATACAGACTGCCAACAAACACATGAAAGGATGCTCAACATCTTTACTCATTAGAGAAATGCAAATCAAAACTACAATGAGATATCATCTCACACCAGTCAGAATGGCCATCATCAAAAAATCTAGAAACAATAAATGCTGGAGAGGGTGTGGAAAAAAGGGAACACTCTTGCACTGCTGGTGGGAATGTGAATTGGTACAGCCACTATGGAGAACGGTATGGAGGTTCCTTAAAAAACTACAAATAGAACTACCATATGACCCAGCAATCCCACTACTGGGCATATACCCTGAGAAAACCATAATTCAAAAAGAGACATGTACCAAAATGTTCATAGCAGCCCTATTTACAATAGCCCAGAGATGGAAACAACCTAAGTGTCCATCATCAGATGAATGGGTAAAGAAGATGTGGCACATATATACAATGGAATATTACTCAGCCATAAAAAGAAATGAAATTGAGCTATTTGTAATGAGGTGGATGGACCTAGAGTCTGTCATACAAAGTGAAGTAAGTCAGAAAGAGAAAGACAAACACTGTATGCTGACACATATATATGGAATTTAAGAAAAAAAAATGTCATGAAGAACATAGGGGTAAGACAGGAATAAAGACACAGACCTACTAGGGAATGGACTTGAGGATATGGGCAGGGGGAAGGGTAAGCTGTGACAAAGTGAAAGAGCGGCATGGACATATATACACTACCAAACGTAAGGTAGATAGCTAGTGGGAAGCAGCCGCATAGCACAGGGAGATCAGCTGGGTGCTTTGTGACCGCCTGGAGGGGTGGGATAGGGAGGGCGGGAGGGAGACGCAAAAGGGAGGGGATATGGGAACATATGTATATGTATAACTGATTAAATTTGTTATAAAGTAAAATAAATAAAAGAAAAAAAAACTAAATAAAAAAAAGAAAAGAAATCTTCTGCATTCCTATACACTAATGATGAAAAATCTGAAAGAGAATTTAAGGAAACACTCCCATTTACCATTGCAACAAAAAGAATAAAATACCTAGGAACAAACCTACCTAAGGAGACAAAAGACCTGTATGCAGAAAACTATAAAACACTGATGAAAGAAATTTAAAATTACACAAAGAGAGGGAGAGATATACCATGTTCTTGGATTGGAAGAATGAACATTGTGAAAATGACTATTCTACCCAAAGCAATCTACATATTCAATGCAATCTCTTTCAAACTACCAATGGCATTTTTCACAGAACTAGAACAAAACATTTCACAATTTGTATGGAAACACAAAAGACCCCAAATAGCCACAGCAATCTTGAGAAAGAAAAACAGAGCTGGAGGAATCAGGCTCCCTGACCTCAGACTATACTGCAAAGCTACAGTAACCAAGACAGTATGGTACTGGCACAAAAACAGAAATATAGCTCAATGGAACAAGATAGAAAGCCCAGGGATAAACCCACACACATATGGTCACCTTATTTTTGATAAAGGAGGCAAGAATATACAATGGAGAAAAGAGAGCCTCTTCAATAAGTGGTGCTGGGAAAACTGAACAGCTACATGTAAAAGAATAAAATTAGAACACTCCCTAACTCCATACACAAAAATAAACTCAAAATGGATTAAAGACCTAAATGTAAGGCCAGACACTATAAAACTCTTAGAGGAAAACATAAGCAGAACACTTTATAACATAAATCATAGCAAGATCCTTTTTGACCCACCTCCTAGAGAAATGGAAATAAAAACAAAAATAAACAAATGGACCTAATGAAACTTAAAAGCTTTTGCACAGCAAAGGAAACCATAAACAAGACAAAAAGACAACTCTCAGGTGGGAGAAAATATTTGCAAATGACAAAAGATTAATCTCCAAAATTTACAAGCAGCTCATGCAGTTCAATATCAAAAAAACAAACAACCCAATCCAAAAATGGGCAGAAGACCTAAACAGACATTTCTCCAAAGAAGATATACAGATTGCCAACAAACACATGAAAGGATGCTCAACATCACTAATCATTAGAGAAATGCAAATCAAAACTACAGTGAGGTATCACCTCACACCAGTCAGAATGGCCATCATGAAAAAATCCTCAAACAATAAATGCTGGAGAGGGTGTGGAGAAAAGGGAACCCTCTTGCACTGTTGGTGGGAATGCAAACTAATACAGCCACTGTGGAGAACAGAATGGAGGTTACTTAAAAAACTAAAAATAGAACTACCATACGACCCATCAATCCCACTACTGGGCATATACATATACCCTGAGAAAACCATAATTCAAAAAGAGTCATGTACCACAATGTTCACTGCAGCTCTGTTTACAATAGCCAGGACATGGAAGCAACCTAAGTGTCCATCAACAGATAAATGGCTAAAGAAGGTGTGGCACATATATACAATGTGATATCACTCAGTCATAAAAAGAAACAAAATTGAGTTATTTGTAGTGAGGTGGATGGACCTAGAGTCTGTCATACAGAGTGAGGTAAGTCAGAAAGAGAAAAACAAATACCATATGCTAACACATATATATGGAATCTAAAAAAAAAAGGTTCTGAAGAACCTAGGAGCAGCACAGGAATAAAGACGCAGAGGTACAGAATGGACTTGAAGACACGGGGAGGGGGAAGGGTAAGATGAGATGAAGTGAGAAAGTATCATGGACATATATACACTACCAAATATAAAATAGCTAGCTAGTGGGAAGCAGCCACATAGCACAGGAAGATCAACTCAGTGCTCTGTGACCACCTAAAGGGGTGGGATAGGGAGGGTGGGAGGGAGACGCAAGAGGGAGGGGATATGGGGATATATGTATATGTATAGCTGATTCACTTTGTTATACAGCAGAAACTAACACACCATTGTAAAGCAATTATACTCCAATAAAGATGTTAAAAACAAAGAAACAAACAAACAAAAACGTTAGGCAAGGGACTTCCCTGGTTGTCTAGTTGGTAAGACTCCACGCTCCCAATGCAGGGGGCCTGGGTTTGATCCCTGGTTGGGGAGCTAGATTTCTCCATTGTAAGGTTGCCACTTTTTGTTTATTGTTAATAAGTGATGTATGAGCTAATACTTTGAAACTACGTGAATAGCCTTTTCCTCAACCCAACGATTTTAGATCAATTCATGATCCTTGTTTGAATAAATTATTACACTGAAAAAAAAAATTCAAAGTCAGATACATGAGCGCTCTAGGAGAGTGTGGGAATCCTGTTTCCCAATGGTGTGGACAGACAGGACGTCTCCATCATGAAGATGTTTCATTATATTACTACAGCTGCCATAACAAATTACCACAAACTTGGTGGCTTAAAACAACACAAATTTATGATTTTATAGTTCAGAAGTCTGAGATGAGTTTCACTGGCATAAAATCAAGGTGTTAGTGTGTCTGGGCTCCTGTTGAAGGCTCTGGTGAAGCATCTGTTACCTTGGCTTTTATTTTGCATCAGTCTGACCTCCCCTTTTGTCAACCTCTTGCATCTAAGGATCTTTGTGATTATATTAGGCCTACCTGGATAATCCAGAATAATCTCCTTATTTTAAGGTCAATTGATTAGTGACCTTAATGCAATCTCTAACCTAAATTCCTTTTTGCCATGCAACATAACATTTTCATACGTTCTGGGGAATTAGATCCTGGACATCTTTTGTGGGGGGGGGGCATTATTCTGCCTACCACACATGACTAAACAGATTATACCTAGAAAGATAAGAGCAGTAGCAGCATTGAGTGAAGGATGATGCCTGGATGGGCCTGGCTGTGACATAGGAACAAAGAGAGACCTCAGAGGAACATCAGACAAGGAGGCAGAGGGAAAGCTACAATCAGACAGTGAGAGCAGAAGCTCCTGGAGCAGTGGACAGATTATGTGGTTACATGTAAGCAGCTCATCCATATCTCCACCCCACAGGATTCCTAGAGAGTTAAGAAAGGAGGAGCCGACACACTGTCTTTTAGTATTTAGGAACTAATCAGTGAACCTATAGACAAACTGGAAAATATTATTACCAAGAACATAAATATTGGTGGATTCTGGGCTACTTCTTGACTCCCCTTACAGAACCCTTGGAATTCTCTACTATTCAAGAAGGCACGGGCTTGGAGAATCAACATGTAGAATTGCTGAATGACATCAAATTTGTTCTCACTGACTGATCCATCATGGACATTACTCTTTAACATACATCTTCAAGGTAGAATAACATATGGTTTAAAGCAGTTTTTCAGTAATTACGTGCTAAATGTACACACGAGCGAATGTTCTCATCTCAGGTAGCATATGATAGAGTGGACAGATCGCTTCTGAGTAGTTTAAAAAAAATTCTTAAACTATATTTCTATAAAGACCAAAGTACATTTCCTCCTTTTCATTAAGCTAGTCTTCTCTGGCATACTCATCCCTTCAAAATTTGTTATTTATTTTATTTTTTAATGGGAAAACCAAACAAAGTTTAATAACATGTATACATGGGAGAGACCCAGGAAAACTGAGTAACTCCTGTTACTTAGTTTAGAATTGGAATTCAAATACATTTACAATTACATACTGGTTGGCCAGAGGGTGGACATTTGAAAAAAAAAATCAGCTATGTGACCTATAAAATCAATTTGAAAAAAATCGGTTATTATACACACAGAAAAGTTGTAAAACAATGGCTGATTCTATGACTTCATATAGACATATAAATCCAATGTGATTGTGGCTCTTAAATAAAAGATAAACTGCCATAATTATTATAATACATTTGCCACATGATTTTCAACCTTAAAGTCATTTCCCCAAGAAAATTCTCTTAATTGAACATTAAAGGATGGGTTGTAGATCGGGGTGGAAGAGGTTTTCTATCCTTTACTTGAGGATGACAAGTGGAGACAATTTATTTTACTCCAGACACTGAAATATATAATACCCTTCAGTTCTGTGCCTTGCCCTTACATCTCCCACTGCTAATCTTTGTCTAGGTGAATTGGTAGACAGAGCGCTTAGCAGCAGGACAGTGAGATACATAGCTAAGTACAGCTACTCTATTTTCAGACGGATAAGTGATCACTTGTTCTGAGATATTGCATATAGATGAACATAGTAGACAGCAATAACTATAAACAGAAATTTGTAGGATTCAATTCATGGATCCAAAAGTTATTTTTATATTAGTGCCTTTCCTGGCTCATGTAGAATATTTATTTCCTGTCTTTTCTCATGACACACTCAGGGTTCAAGGAAGAAAACTCAGGATTTAGGTTACTTTATACAAAACCAAATGCATTTAGTCTACAGCATACCATCTTCAGTGATTCATGATCACACAAGTTACATGTCTGATTTCTAATTAGCTTTGCTTTACCAACTGCTAATTTTATAAGTAGTTCCTCGAGAGCCAAAAGCTGGATGAATGATTTGCCAGTGATCAAAGTCATGAAAAGGGAGGCAGTTTCTTGGGTTCATTATAAGATTTTGACCAAGCCACCTTTCTACAAACACGTTTATAATCGCCTGTTCTTTTCCTATCTCACAGGAATGTTGCAAAGAGAAATTGCAAACAATATGGTTGCTTCTGATTATAATAATATATTGAAGTTAATGTTAATTGAGATGAAGGCACAATTAAATGTTTTTATGGGGCTAAATTTCCCTTTTCAGTTTTAAAAGAACCCAGTCCTCTATATTTAGGTTTAAATATATTGCCTTAATTCAACCCAAACCAACAAGATTGCCTGATAGTCAATTTTGGGGAATCTGCTTGAGAACATTCAAACTAACATGTCAATATATAATATGGTACAGCAACTATACTTCAATAAAAAATAATAAAATAAAAATAAAATTTAAATAAACATATATCCCCATACACATACCCATTACAAATAAGAATAAACAACTGAGTTAGATAAATACAAAAATATTGTATATTGCTTCTAGGGCTCAGAGAAAGGGGCGGGATCAGACAGGAGCAAGAGTGGTGGGGTCAGTGATGCCTCAGAGGGAGAATATCATTGGGGTCTAGAGAATGAGCTTTAGGCTCAAGAAGACCAAGACAGTTTGAAATCCTGTCTGCCAAGTCACGATCTCTCTCCAAGCCTCAGTGTCCTTCTCTTTTAAAATAGGGGCAGCAGTAGTAACTCCTCATGGATTTATTGTAAGGAGCAATGATCTAATGCAGGGACAGGGCTTAGCACAATGCCGGACACTAGCAACTCTTCTGTGACAATTGGCTGCCTTTTAAAAACACTGTTAATATAGGGGAAGGAGAGAGAAGAGGGAGAGGAAGAAGAGAAGGAAGGAAAGCAGAGGATAGGGAAGGAGGAAGGAGACGGGGAGGAGGTTCAAGGGCATATCTCCTGGATGAGATAGCTCAGGGTATGCTGCAGGGCTGTGGCTCCCGAGCAAAGCTTCAGACGTTAGAAAAAAGTGAACCAGGGAGGAAAGAAAGTGCCAGCCTCATGTGGAGACTTGAGTTGATACTGAGAGGAAAACCAAGGACACTGCATCCATTTAAAGCTCCAAAATGAATCAAGCCACAAAATGCCAGGGAGACCGGTGACCGGAGGAACCTCCAACATGCCTGGGAGACCCAGGCAAATGTCAGGCAGTCGTCAAAGGGAATTCAGGGAGTAAGTCATGAACCCGGATGAGTCCCCCAGAGCACAAACCCTTCATCCAGAAGAGGGACAACCTGGGGGACTGTGGATGCTTAAATATTTTGTTTGTATTGTGCCCAGTTTGGTTTGGGAATCTGAGTGAGATCTACTCTGCAGAAAGCAATCACAGGGAAATGGTAATAACAGTCCTAGGAAAATGAGATAGTACCTCAAGGAGCTCACAGTAGAAGGTGGAAAAGATGAATACATGAAAACTATGTACAATGGTGCCAGCCATTAGATGAACACACAAACAGAAGCTGCATACAGTGGTGCAAGCATATACCAACTGTTTGGGGAGCTGAGGGAAGAGTGCAGTCAGTCAGCCTGGATGGAGACAGGAAAGGCCTGGAAGAGTATGGAACTCTGGAGTCAGAGGACACATTCACCAGGAGAGCAGAAGAAAGGGACATTCTGAGTGAGGGAACAGCAAAAGCAGTCATGCAGGTGTGAAAGGGGATGGCAAATTTGGGACACCGGGTATGGTGGCTATGACATCAAGGGTATGTGTACCAGTGACTCAGTGATGGGAGGAAGGAAAGCAAAGGAGATGGGAGTGAAAGGAAAGCCTTGGCTGTTTTGGGAAGTGTCTCCATGTGTCATGTGTATTGATCAATCCGTTCTTAGAAGTACATTGTTCAGTGTGTAATGGGTCACAATAATTACATGACCCTATGTATAATATATTTATGTGAGTATATTGATTTATTGTTTACAGTATATGTCTGCATCTTATTTAATTCTTATAGCAGCACAGGAGGATAGGTCGTGCCATCCCTGGATTTGCAAATGAGGGCAAAGTCTGAAAAAACATTAGTAGGTTGCATGCCTGGGGTTGCTGCGCGTTGACCGAGACTGGCTGCCTCGGTATTCATTCATATTCAGCAAACATGTACTGAGTTCCTACTCTACTGCCAAGCGCTCTGATAGATGCTGGGAATACAAAGAATGCTCAAATGAATACACAGAAAGGAGGGGAAACTATTATATAAATGATGAATTAAAATATAATGAAGTAAAAACTACTATAAGGATGTGCATGAGATTGCAACTCAGAATATGCACAGAGACATAGGAAGAGCTGCCCAGAACCGGTGCCACCTGAACTATGAGTGGGTGTTTAGGGGTGGAAGAGAGAAAGGTTGGTCCAGGCCTGGGACCTGCATGTGTAAAGCCAGGGAAACATGTGAGAGTATCACATGAGGCCAGACTGTGTGAGCAGTTCAGGGAGGATAGTCTTGGGTTGCAGATGAAAGACATAGGAGCTAGATCAAAAAAAGTCTTTGCAGGCTACACTCGAAGGCTTGAATTTTCATGCTGTAAGTGGCTGGGATCTACTGGAGTATTTTAATTGTGTGTGTCAAGATCAGATTTGTTATTCAGAAAGCACACTCTGACAGCAGTTCAGTGGGTGGAAAGGAAAGTGGTTACCCTGGAGATGGGCAGACCCAGTAGAAAGCTATGACAATAATCCAGGAGAGAGAAAATGAGGATAGTGGTTGGAGGAATGAGCAGATTCAAAGACATTTTGGAGAATTCACTGGATATAAATGCTGAATGAAAGGAAGACTCAGGAATGATGGTCAGGTCTCTGGCTTGGACATCTAGGAAAGTCATTAATCAAGATGTAGAGTTCCAAAGGAACAGAAGATTCGGAGGAAAATACTATGAGTATTTAGGGGATGAGTTGATTTTGAGGTGCCTCTGGGACTTTTGGAGGACATGGTTAATATAATATATTTAAAATTCAGAAGATGATGATGACTAAACACGTAGATTTAAGAGTAATCATCAAATAGTTTGTTGTTGAAATTTTGACAGCCTCCAAAACTACAAGATCTGGGTACCATTGCTTCTACCCAATTCATTTGCACCATCTCTGAAGTAAGTACTAGATCAAGCTTTGTTCCAAAGTACAAATTAGCATAGCAGCTCAGTAAACAATGTCTCTGAGTTTCTGGAAAGAAAGATGTTCAGTCACCATAAGGCCCAGAATTCATGAAAATCATGGAAATAATAGCTCTATTCTCCAGCTGCTTTTGAAGCTCAAATCACTCTTTGGCAACAAGGTAAGAATTTATAGAAACTGCTGAAAAGACCTTCTGGTAAATAGGGCAGCAAAAAGAGTTTGTTTTTAATATTCATTCTAAACCATATATGTGGTTGTATTTTGAAACTGCTAGTTCACATACTTGACCTGAATTCCTTTTCTAATTGGAAAGTCAATTTTGATTTTGATTATAGGATAAAATTTCTTTAGAAAAAAGTCTCCCATGAAAGTTAGTTCCTTCTCATTATATTTTTTACTAGATAAAATTACAAGAACTGAATGATATGTGCATATGTAATGGATGTAGTTTGCCTATATTTTATTAGAAGGCAATTATTAGAGGAAAAATATTTTTGCTCAGCTGTGGATAAACATCAACAACATAACTTCAAAATCAAATGAAAGTTGTTATTCCTTTCAGGTTGGGTAGAGATGACCATAATGTTAGACCAGAGTGTTATAGTCATTAATGCTTGGGAAAAACACTAAAAATCACTATTTGGTCTCCAAATTGTCACAGATATGAAACAATCAATCCCACTACTTTTCCGTTCCTATCCCCACACTTCCGAATTTGGATCACAGTGGAAAGAGGAGAAGATTCATTTGTCACTGCATATATTTTGTCACCAGAATGAATACCAAGAAGGAAGGAAGGAAATTACAACAGATGCTTTACACATTTAATCTCCTCACGAAAGTTTTCACAATAGTCACAGAGCTATACATTTAAAACTATTAAAACAATAATAGTGAAATGATTAAAGCAGTAACTATTACATGATAAATGCTCCATAAGTATTCAATAGTCTTATTACTAATTAAATATATCTCCACTCTTTACCTGAGGAATCCCATACTCAGGAGGTTAAATATCTCTCCAAAGTGACATAGCTAGTAAGGGATGGGTCCAGGATGGCAACCCAGGTTTGCTTGGCTCCAGAGCTTATGCTTTTTCTATTATTCTATACTGCCACTTAGTGACAAGTAAATTTAGTCCCTACTGAAAACAAAATTCCCTTACAGGATATTCTCACGGAGAGACTACTAAAATAGGTGTATAAAAAATAATCCAACTTCTATCCTTTGATAGCTGATTCCAAGTAATCTTTTGATTTACCTGTGTCTTAGTTTTTTTTTGTTTTGTTTTGTTTTGCTGTATGCAGGCCTCTCACTGTTGTGGCCTCTCCCATTGCGGGGCACAGGATCCGGACGCGCAGGCCCAGCGGCCATGGCTCACGGGCCCAGCCACTCCACGGCATGTGGGATCCTCCTGGACCGGGGCACGAACCTGTGTCCCCTGCATCGGCAGGCGGACTCTCAACCACTGCGCCACCAGGGAAGCCCTCTGTCTTAGTTTTCTCATTTGGAAAATAGACATGTCATTACTTTCCTTCTTTGCCAATACACTATTCAAATATTCAATACACTGTAATAGATTACAGTTTCTATGTTATAACTTTGGTATACAGTCTCTCTTTTGATCTTCAGAATAGACCTAATTTGACCTAATGGAAAGCACATCAAATTTCCAGTTCCACAAACTTGGACACATTGCTTAAGTTAATGAAGTTCTTTGAGTCTCTGTTTTCTCACTTATACAAAGGCTAGAGGGTGAATTAGATGTTCTCACTGGTCCTTTAACAATTTTATAAAATGGGGTTGTGTAGGAATTATTCCAAAGTTTAGATGTGGGAAAGGGCTCAGAGCAGATCAATGGTTTTCCCAGAGGGTGTTCAGAAAATAAATGATGAAATCCTAGGACCTGGGATTTTTGACTCCTAATGCAAGTTCCTTTCTATTCTACTGAGCTATACTTTATTCTGATGGGCAAAGACACATTAATGATGCTTGATATGAGTGATAATTCGACTCAACAGATGATTGCTTTTGCCTTTAGGTAGATTGATAAACTTCAAAGTAATTAGCATCTACAATTGCTAAAGTGAGATCTGAGTGACTTGGTGACCTGCCAACAGAAAACAGTTGGCACCAGGCTTTGTGAGTTGCCCTTCATCAGCAAGCTTCATTTTAACACAGCAAAGTTCACCCTGCCTCTACCTGAATTGCCCCTTGAAACAAGTAACCAGTGTCATCTTTCTCTTGAATTGGCTGGCACTGCTGTGATATCAGTTATCACATGATATTCCAAAAGGCAATTGTGATCTTTAGCTTCAAGGTGTTGGCAATCCACTTGGAGAAAATGAAGTTTGATGTTAAGCACCTGGCAGTTTCTATCACAGCTGGATTGAAGAAAAGGGTCCTTACATCACCTGGAATATCACTGAGTACTGTAGAAATGTGACTCAATATTTAAACTGGGTGAGACGTCATAAAACCTCAGGTTTCACAAAAGTAGAGCTTCAACTATCAAAGCTATCAGGATCTTGGGAATGATTTAGTTGAGTCACCTTATTTTGTAAATGAAGAATTTACCACATTTATATGGGCAGGGGAAGCAGGAATTGGAGCTGGAGTTTCAGTAGCTAACTTGTTTTAGGGAACTACAGAAGTTAATGGGTGCTTGGCAAACATCAACTACACGAGAGGCACCAGGCATTTTCTAAATGCATGCTGACGTTCCTCTGTATCAATCCAAACTATTCCAGCGTTGCTTCAGGAGCAAGCATCGCAGCCCTTAGAAATGCTGGGACCCAAAAGAGGTAATAAAATGCAGCAGCCCCTCCTCCTTTCTTGCTCTAACCATTATCCACCAGCTTCTCTGGTCCATTTTTCACATGGTCATTGCTGACTATGACCTTCCTAAGTCACTGTTTCCCCTCCAAAAACAGTCCAACAATGCAACTCATACCCTACCTGCCATAGACTGAATGGTCGTGTCTCCCCACAATTCATATGATGAAATTTGAACCCCCATTGTGATGGTATTAGGAGATGGGGCTTCTGGGAGGTGAGAATAGCTTCCTCATGCATGGGATTAATGCCCTTATAAAACAGATCCCAAAGAGCTCTCTCACCCCTTCCACCAGGTGAGAACACAACGAGAAGACAGTTATCTACGAAACAGGAAGTGGGGCTCTCACCAGACACTGAGCACGCTGGCACCTTGATCTTGGACTTTACAGCCTCCAGAACAGTGAGAAACACATTTCTGTTTTAGCCCCCCAGTCTAGGGGATTCTGTTATAGGAGCCCAAACAGACAAAGACACTGCCCGTGTTTTTCTAATAATGTGTTCTCCCCTCTCTCCATCTCTCTCAGTTGCCCTGTATCACTATCACCAGTTCTGTTTCTGGCTTGGAGAGTGGCAAGAATGCAAGGGCTCGCGATTGGATCTGTTTCAAATAAAGACTCACAATTATTCTGGAGAACAAAATGGTATACTCATCCAAGTAATGCAGTGGAGGCTCTTCTCTAGGTCACAACCATCTTCAGTTCCCAAGCCTTCTCCATCCAGCTGTGTTTAATAAGCCCAGGGTGCACACAATGATCTTCCACTTACCTCTTCAACTGGATGAAAGATGATGGCGAGGCACATAGCTGGTCCAAGGGGTCAGTCTTCCATAATGAAGAAAAAGAAAGTGGCTCTGATATCACTACCTAAGAAAGACCTAAAGCTGTTCGGTGTGGCTGGAAGAATATGATTTTCCTGAGTGACCTGCCAAAGAAGTCTCATTACTCCGTAGCACCTCCCTCTCTCTCTCTCTCTCCATATGTGTGTGTGTGTGTGTGTGTGTGTGTGTGTGTATACATACATACATATATATATATATATATTCAGAGCATAGTTTCTTTCCCAGCCCTGGACAAGATGGTGGAACAGCCTGACTTTCTCTCCCTCCTTCTACCTTCAAACTGCAAGATATTAATTTTGTGTGTCTTTTCTTTTTCAAGGCTGTCTTGATGTTCACCATAACCTGAGCTCATCTGGATAAAAGCATGATTTTGGACAAGGTACTTAGAGAATCACAATCCTGAGTCCAGAGCCTCCAGGGAGGAGCCAGGCTGCAAAGCTTACCGAGGAAAGAGCCGTCTGATATAATTTAAGAGACAGAATTCTCACCGGCCTGGATGGAAAGTGAAAACGTGATCAAGCTGCTTCTTACTGAGAACATAAAACATTGGCACCCAAAGTCTTCTTTTCTGTTTAATAAATTAAATAAATCATCACAAATGGAACCTAGAGCTGAATGACCACATCATAATACATTCATTGCATGTGATGACTAAATCACCTGTTTTTGATGGAGACATTCCCCAGAGTAACACCAAAGTAATGAAAATCATTAGGGATTGTTCTTTCTAGAGAAAGATGATGCCACTGACCCACCGACAGAGTCAGAATTGTTTTCAGTAGTGAGAAAGGATTTGCAACATAACAAATGAGAACTAATTGAAAGTGCTGGCCCATAGCTGTGAAGCAGAGAACATCCCACAGAAGTTTTAGCCACATTGGTAGGCAATCCCGCATCATCGCTGCCACAGCAATTCTGATTCTGATACACTGAAAAAGGAGGACACAGGTTTGATGAAACCTCAGAATGATTAGTGCTTGATGCCTGTCCCCCATACACACAAAAACAATTTTGGCCATGGCAGACTTTCCCCCAAAATTACAATTGTGTAAGTGATAAAATCTGATATTGAAATAATATATACACACACACAATTGTATTAAAACACACAAAGAAAAGGGAAATAGGGAAATGACTAATTGTGAAACTAAACATTTTCAAAAATAACATCCATATTCCTAGATTGCCATTCTCTAGATAGTAAGTTGAACAAATATGTATTGTAACATAAGCAGAGGCGAAAGGTATTTTACTGGTAGCATTTTAATATGGCGGGGGGAATTCTGTTTTTGGCTACGAGGAAGTCATTTGTATCAGACTCATTCTCTGGTAGAACAAGTATAAAATCTGTGTGTGTTTTATTTTAAAGAAAATACTATTTGAATATTACAGAAAGAAACCAATGCAGCCAAGAGTTGAGGACTCTAGGTCCTGAATCCTTGAAAATTTTGCCAGGATTCCAGAGAAAAAGAAGATACTTCGACGTGAGCCTCACAAGCCCTTGGGGAATAGTCTGATTTGGGGCACAGAGCATGGAAGCAAAACAGAGAACAGTGGTGTAGGGTTTGTAGCATTCTCACTACATTGCAGAGATAAAAATCAAAGTTTTAACTGAGGAAACAAGAAAATATTTGGAAATGAGTGACATGTGCAACGTAGAAAGAGTAGTGCTTAAGGTGAAAAATTTTAAGCCTTAAGTAAATTTACTAGAAGAGGGAGAAAAAAAGCTAAAAATCAGTGATCTAAGTATCCAACTCAAAAATCTAGAAGAAAGAACAATTAAACATATTAAATAAAAAGGATGGGAAGGAAATAACAATTTTATAAAAAGAGATCAGTACTCAATGTAATAAAAAACAAATATTCAATTGGAAAAATTAAAGGGGTAAAAGTTGGTTATTTGAAAATATTAATATAATTTATAAATCTCCAGAAATACAGATCAAAAAATGGGGAGAAGGGAAATATTAGAAACAAATGATTAATATCAGGAATAAAAAGGGAACATCACTACACATATTAAAATACAGTAAGAGGAGGTCATAAGTTTATATCAATTAATTTCATAAATTAGATAAATACATTTCTTGAAAAGAACACAGCTTATCAAAACTGATTTAAATAAAGAAATAGAAAGTCCAAATAATGTTATTATCTATCAAAAAGATTGATTTTAAACCTTTCCAGAGAGAAAATTCTGGGCCCAGATGCTTCAAAAGAGAAACATTCTAAATACTTTATGAAGAAATAATCTCAATCTTTCACAAACTTTTTAAAGTCTAGATACAGGAGGAATATTTCCCAACTCATGTTATAAGACTATCACAATCTTGACAGCAACACCAGACAAAGACATAAAAAAAGAAAAATTACAGATCAATCTTTCTTGTGAACAGAGGCACAAAGCATAATATATACCCAGAAAATTGGGTTTAAATCAGGAATGCAAGGTTGATTTATTGCTCAAAGACCAATTACTGTAATTCATTACACCAATTCATTACAGTTAAGGAAAAAAGCATGTAACCATTTCAATAAATGCAAAAAAAAACCCAAGTAAATAAAAATGTTACAAACATTCATGATTGAAACAAAACAAAGTAACAACAAATTCCTTTTAGAAAAATAGACATAGGAGGAAATTTCTTTATATGATAAAGACTTTCTTCAAAGAAAATTTATAGCAAACATCATACTTGATGAAATATTGGAAAATTTCTTCTTGAGATAAGGATATCTGAGGAGATAATACAGTCCCATGGCCATTTCCATTTAACAGTGTCCTGGAAGTCTTTCCAATGCAACAAAGCAAGAAAAAGAATAAAATATATATGGATTGAAGAGGAGATATGAGAATGTATATAGAAACTCCAAAAGCTAAACGATTAGAATCAATAAGAGAATTTATCAGTCAGTAAATATAATGAATATACAAAATAAACTGTATGCACAAAATACCAGCGAATAACTAGAAAATAAAATTAACATCAAAAAATTAAGTATCTAGTATTATATTTAACAGTAGTGTGTAAAAAGGAAAACTATAAAATATTATGGAAAGAAATTAAAGAAGAACTAAATCAATATAGCATACACTGTGTCCATGAGTTAGAATACTTTTATACATATATTTTCCTACAATAGTGTAGGAAAGCCATTTCTCTCCAGATTGATTTATAAATTGTCTGCACTCCTAATCAAAATCTCAACAGGTATTTTTGTGAAGTTTAAAAAGCTGATTTAAAACAATGTGGACATGTTAAAGACCAAGAATAACCATGATGGCCTTGAAGGAAAACAAAGTTGAAGACCTCTAATACCAGATATTGAAACTTATAGATATTGTAAGTTTACTGTTGGTTAGAGGATAGACAATAGATACATTGAACAAAATATTCCAGAAACACACCAACATATCTACAAATTCTTCACTGATGATGAAAGTGTCATCACAAGCAGTGAAAATGATAGTTTCTTTTGCATTCTGCTCCCAATAAATTGTGCTGTATGAGTTGGATGTCCACAAACAGAAACAAAAATGAGCCTTGAATCCCACCTCACTATCTTATATCATACACAAAATTTAACTCCAGATGGAACATATTTCAATATAAAAAGTAAAATAATACATTTTCTGTAAAATAATGCAAGAGAATATATTCATGAGCTTAGGAAAGGCAAAGATCTTTAAAACAGGACACAAAAACGCTATTTATAGGAAAACAATAAATAGGTTGGACTTCATTAATTTAAGAACAGATGGATCATCGATGCTAGACCCTTCCATGTTTTAAAAGAAGGTAGAATATCCAACTTTTAAAATTTATAACTATTTAAACTTTTCAAAAACTAACATATGGGTGAATGAACTATATCTAATTAGCAGAAATCTTGTGGTCTAAAAAAGAATTAAAACATTTATTGAGGGACATGGAGTTTCTCAATAGAGATGCAAGAGACAATTACTTGATTGTAATTTAGTTTATCCTATTTTGAGTGATGTAGTAGGGAGCTAAGTCTGTTCTTCAGAAAGCATTTCAAAATTCAGAAGTGGTTTAAAAGGGAAAAATTAATCAAAATGTTTGTGAACATCTGGCTTCACTCTTTTTTAGTTAGGCTTTTCTGAAGCACAGTTTTGACAGAACTAACCCATTGAGTTGCAGCTTAAAAGTGGAAGCAAGTAAACATTGAAAGACTATCAGGGAAAAAGCAAGTGAGTGTATGAAACATGCACAGAGATTCTTATCTCAGAGAACTAAGGCCAGAGGAATGTATTCAATATTTATCATGGAAGTTAGACTTTAGAGTTCTATCTTATATCATTACCTATAATTAAAAGATCATGTTATTAAACTGTGTGTGTGTATTGGTTGAAGGGAGACCTAATTCCAAGAATAAAAATAGAATACGAACAGTACCCTGTCATCCGGAAGCCATGAGTGTAAATAAATCAGTCCCCAAAATGAGGCTATGCAATTTTTAAAAAGAAAAGAAAAACAACAACAAAAAAAAGCCTTCGTGCATTATAAAGCAAAAAGATAGATCTGCAAGATAACAGATCCAGCAGGCAGGACTGGCTACATAATTTGTAGGGCCCAGTTCAAAGTGAAAATGCAGGGCTCCTTGTTCAAAAATGAGAAAGAGGGCTCCCCTGGTGGCGCAGTGGTTGAGAGGCCGCCTCCCGATGCAGGGGACACGGGTTCGTGCCCCGGTCCGGGAAGATCCCACATGCTGCTGAGTGGCTGGGCCCCTGAGCCATGGCCCCTGAGCCATGGCCGCTGAGCCTGTGCGTCCGGAGCCTGTGCTCCGCAACAGCAGAGGCCACAACAGTGAGAGGCCCACGTACCACAAAAAAAAAAAAAAGAAAGAAAGAGTTTCAATGGTTGGTGATAGCAGAGCATTAAACCAAGTGCAGGGCCCTTCTGGGCACTGGGCCCTGAGTGAGTGCTCCTTGAGGCTGACCCTGTTTGCAGGCAAAGATTACACACAAAAATCAAGCTTTTCTTCCACACTTGCCTACAGGGAGAATCACACCATCAGCAGTGTTGTCTCTAAGTATAGAAAACTACAAAGTGAAGATTTGGATTTGATAAGTTTTTCATATGAAGTTAAACAGGGAATAGGATCCTCACAGTGAGACTTACTCTGCTTTTACTTCTGAAAATCATAGCTTGCTGATTCAAGGCTGTGATTTTCAGAATGCATTACCATTTCTGTTTCCAGTCTTGTGTTACTTAGACTGTACTGGGCCAATCAGAAATGACACACATGCTGGGCTTCCCTGGTGGCTCAGTGGTTAAGAATCTGCCTGCCAATGCAGGGGACATGAGTTCGAGCCCTGGTCCGTGAAGATCCCACATGCGGCAGACCAACTAAACCCGTGTGCCACATACTACTGAGCCTGCGCTCGAGACCCTGCGAGCCACAACTACTGAGCCCGCGCACCTAGAGCCTGTGCTCCGCAAGAAGAGGCCACTGCAATGAGAAGCCCACGCACCGCAATGAAGAGTAGCCCCCGCTCACTGCAACTAGAGGAAGCCCGCACACAACAACGAAGACCCAACGCAGACAAAAATAAATAAATAAAATAAATAAATCTAAAAAAAAAAGAAGAAATGACACACATGCACATATCTAGCTTGCTTTAATTCCATCAATTAATATAGAGAGTGAGACTATTTAGAATATTTAATACAAAGAACAAACCAATGCCATTACATGAAAAATGTAAGCAACTGTGTGCTATTCCATCCTGCTCTATCTAGCCACTTTATCTGCATGGATTTATTCCAGGAGATAAATCTTTCAATCAGAAGTTTTTTGTGACTGTAGTCCATGTCCTGTCAGGTTGTCTACCAAAATTGCAGGTGAATTTTCCCCTCTTGATTCTGCTAAACTGGAAAAGGGCTTACAAAGCAAGAAATCTTAGACGCTTCATTCATTCTAGGCACTGAAAAAATGTTAAACATATTTTTCTCCTGCTAAACACAAAATACCCATCTCCTGATATGTTCCCCTAGAGATACGACAAAGCACAGATTTTTGTTTTATCTGGAGGACATAAAATGCACATTTAAAGTTACATTTCAGGGTTTAATTTGCTATTTCTTACCATTAAGAAACACATTTCCAAAATCAATATCTACTTCTATTTAGATTTCTTGGAAGGGAAGAATGAAATTGAATATGAGAAAATGTGACTGGTAATGAACAGTAAGAAAGGGGTATTTATACTTTATCTTCTGCAGTCCATCCTGTGAAATAATAATGAAGCCAGGGGATTGATGATAACGATCACTTGCTTTTATGTGCTAGGGAACCACCATCTCTGATGGTAGAAACCACTAAGGCAGAGTGACTGCTGCGGGCGGAAGCAGAGCCCTCATGAATTATTTAGGGATCGTGTGTTACAGGAGAGACTTCATCAAGATGTGTACATCAAGATGTGAAGAGCTAGTGCTCTGTGATGTCAAATTAATACTTGTCTTAGTTGAGGTTTTAAGGAGAGCAGGAAGAGGCATTAGCAAACTCCTTACATTTTGGATTATTCTACTTCTTACCACCATCTTTCACTTACTTTAAAATCTTTTCAACATTGGGTATTAGGTTTACTGCATTCCTATCCTACACAATTTTCTTCCATGCCATTTGATAAGCTCAGAAAATAAAAGTCCCTGTTTACCTGCTTGGGAAACCTTCCCACTGCATCTTGAGAGTCATTTTCCATTATTATTCCTTTAACCAGCTCTCTTTCCTTGTGCCAATCTTCTTGGTCTCTCAACTGGAATATTTAATGACCTTGACTGCCCTGGCTCCAGCCTTCTCCTGTTCTGATCTGTCACTCAGATGACTTCTAGGTTCTCTTTTGAAAATGCATATATCATCATATCACTCTTCTGGCTCACAGGATGAAATCTTGGCTCCCATGTAGATTCAAAGGAAGCTGGCAGAGTCCAGGTGAGCAAGGCAGGGGAGAGAAGTCTTGGCCAAATCCATGTACATCTAGCTTCCCACCCCACCCTGGAGCACCAAAGGCTATAGTCCCGGTGCTCATTGACACTTAAATTGGATTTCAAGGTTCTTAGCTAACTCTAACTAACCAAACTCTAATCTGGAGATTGCTCAGTGTTTTGGGGTCATGCCTGGCTTACCACTATCACTTTTCTATTCCAGGGAAACACATTTTTCAGGAAAAATATTCTGAGCTGAGCCAGAGACACAGATGGAGTTTTTACTGATGAATACCAGGTGGTCCTCAGGGGAAGGAGATAAAGCAGTCTGCTTGGACTAGCTCACGTTCTAGGTGTAAACTAAGGCACAGTAGAAGTTCAAAGGTTCACATGCGGTCCAGGTCATATCAACAGGTTCAGGATTTCATAGGGATTGGGAATCAAAGCCCACAGTAATCAATTCTGTGTTTGAAATGCCCCCCTTCTGCGTATACCACTGGAGACTCCTCTAGATGAATCTGGAAATTCAGAATCCTGACATATCTCTTTCCATCAAGTTTCACTAACAAAGACCATCTACATCACATCAGCCTACAGTAGGAATTTGAATGGTTTTCCCAATGACATTAAATGAATTCAGTAAACAACAAAAGTGTACAACCCCAAAATGGAAATCACATTGCCTACAACTGAATTTTATAAGCTTTTTTTTCAAAATCATATATTTATACAGTACTTACCTTAATTAAGACTGAGGAGAAGGATATTGAATCTCTGGAAGATCTTAACAAATTATGTAAAGCTCACTTTCTTTGCAGTGTAGAGCCACATGTTTCCTCTTAATGAAAGATTTCTTTACCAAATTCCCATCATAAAGCCGTTTATGGTGTTTTCTAAATGAACAGAGCCATGTCCGTCCACAGTGCAACACTGTCACCTTGTAGCCTTAGAAGATTTTTCATATTCCACAAGGGATTTCATTTAAGAACTAGGCTTTTAACAATTATGTCTTTCTTAATACTTTAACAACTTCAGAGACTTCTTGGGGTGTGGTGTTACACTGAAGTCTCTTCAAGCTTCACAAAAATGGATATAAAAACTCTCAGAACTATGCCCAGAACCAGATGAATCCTTCATGGGAGAAACTTCGATCATGGGATCACAGAAAACATCATCTTCTTGGTGGCGCGTTAGGATTTCTGTATAAACCAATGTCTTCTGTTATTATCTTTACTTTCTTTCAATAGAAGAAATTTAAGAATAAAACAAAAAAACAAAAAAACCCTCAACCTGTAGTCCCTGGTAGCGAGTGAATAGCTGACAAGAAGAGGACTTCATAACCACAGAGCTACTCATTTTGACATGAAAATACTCCATCAGAATGGGCACTCTGCTTCAGTGCATGGATAGATACTGTTTTCCTGATGCTTTTTGGTGAGACTTCACAAGGAACTTGTCTTTATCATTTCAGTCACTTAAAACTGAACAAAAAGCTAAAGCTGTTGAGGCAGCAGAGCTCACAGTTTTGACAAATGGATAAAATGTTCCTTTGCTAGATTTGTAAAAACCTGGAAAAATGTTTCTGACATCCTTCTATGTCAGTGTGCATGCACTCCCACCAGGAAATCCATCTCCAACTTGTTGCTTCAAGAGCTCCTCTAATCTCTCCTCCCTCTTTCTGGCATCAGCATGTTTTCCATGACGGCAGTGTGAGTTCTTATAAATGAAGGTGCTGACATCTGCATTCGCTTCAGGGCCTTCTTCCTGATGTCTCAGTATTTCTGGAAAGCATGACTGCCAACACCCCTGACCACAGAAATCACAAGATGGACTTGGACTTTAAAAGTCTGACCAAAAATAATTTTAGGCCATGATTAAAGGACTCAGTCCAATCACAGCTCCCTTTCAGTGTGTTTGCTAAGATCCTATGTAGGCAGCATTTGGTATCGTAAAGGTGTACAAAAAAGGCAACAGAGAACAAAATGCACAATGTCAATGTCTATGTTTTGAACCACTAATTCTGTTGGGTTTAAGAGTCAGTGAATGCAGATGGTTCAAGAGTAAAGTTCCAGCCAGCACCAATATGAAAATAAAAGTAGTTAACTTAAAAATTAGATAAGAAAGGATAGGTGTGAGATATATTCTGGGTGTCCACCTTGACCAGACTGAGATGTCAGGTCAAGTCCTCAGGTGTCTTGTTTGCATTCAGGCTCCAGAGGTTTCTGGACAATATGATGAGGAAAATTTATGCAAATGTTAAGCACTGTCATCTCCAAGAACATAAATGTCACTGAGATTAACGTCCTTGAACAGAAAGGTGAGGTGAGGTCCATCCACCAACAGGTGCCATGGCCTGCAAGGAACTTGCTCTGAGATGAGAAGCATCAAGTCCCCTGAGTTCTCTCCCAGGCATGGTGGTGTAGCACTTTGCAAATACACTCTGCCCCAGGCCCTAGGGAATCTTCCCTAAATGGTTTTAGGTAATGTTTTAAAAATTGAAAGAACAGGGTGGCTTTGAGGATAAGAAGAGACTCAAGAAAGAGCCATATTCTCTTCATGGCAAAGACATGTATGAAGAGAAGTGTTATGTCCAGAGTGAAGCGACAGGGGTACAAACAACAGGGGTGATGACCTCAATGTTCCTGGTATCTCCAGCATTCCTGTGCTTCATCAGTGGCATAGAAACCACTCAACAAGGTCATTGAGTGGCACTCTCTGAATATAGGCAAAGGGAATCCTGGAGACAAATGTCTGCATTTGGTTCTAGGGGCCATTGGAGAATAGGTCAATGGCAGATGGACCCCGGGGACAGAATGGTTTGGAGAAGGGATGCGTGTGGAGAAGAACAATTAACCACATCTGAGTGTGAAATTAATCTCCCTGCCTCTGGTGCTTACAAGGCATGAGTAAATTTGTTTTACGTCACTTCAGAGCCAAAATAGTGAAGTTAGGCAAGAAGCATTATGATGGGAGAAAATTTTTAGCGCTCTAAGATCACATAATTGGATTTTAAAATTTTCTTTCCTTAGAAAAAAATAATAAAAATGCAAATTTTAGATTTCTCTAGATATCATAACAACTTGAAGTTATTCTTGGTTTTAATTTATAAATATCCAATATTATTTTAAAAGACTCTTTTCAAGGAGGGTTTCCATTTATAAACATTTTTCTCTCACTTAGCAGAATTAACAATTGAAGCATTGACCAGCTGAACTATTGAGTCTATATGTATTGTAAATAGCTGGCTCAGGCATCTCAAGACCATTCCTGAACTCTCCACCTTTTTCCTAAGACCATCTTTTCTTCGTATGTCTGCATCCCAGAGGCTGTCACCGCTATTAACTGAATGGTCCAAGCCAACAACTGGAGGTCATTCTCAATTCCTGTTTCTCTTTTCATTCACTTATTCAATCATTCATGTATTCAATTACTTTTTTCACTCAACAAATATTTTGGAATACCACATATGTGCAGGGCACTTTAACAGGTGTTAAGATAAATGACTCAGACCACATTCCTGTAAGTACAGCACCTTCTACATCAAGTCAGTTACCAAGCCCCTTTGATTTAGCTTTATAAGCATTGCTTCAATCTGTCCACTTCATCCCATCTTCACTCTCACACCTTAGCTTAGGACAGAGTTTATCAGCTTTGGCACTCCTGATGTATTGGAATGGATACTTCTTTTTGTTGGGGGCTGTTCTGTGTATTGTATTGTATGTATAATACACATACAATTCTGGGTATCGTAGTATGTTTAGCAGCATCCCTGGACTCTACTCACTGGATGCCAATAACACCCCATCCCAGTTGTGACAACCAAAAGTGCCCCTAGACATTGCCAACTGTCCCCTCACTCCCGCTGACTGAGAATCACCCTCATCTCACTGCTGAGGTATTGAAATAAACGCTTAACTAGTATCCTTTCTTTCTGTCTCCTCCTCCAATTTGTCATACACATTATGGGCGCCTCCATTTGCTGAGTCATTTCTAAACTTGATCCAACCTTATCCCTTTTTACAAACAGGGCAGTGAAGGTCCAGTGGAGTGATTTTCCCACGGTCACAGAATAAGTAGGAGCCAGTATTCAAAACCCAGATCTGACTGAATTTTAAAAACCCCACAAAACAAAGAAAAAATTTTAAACGGTGCTTTTAACCAAAAAGTAATAGTTTCCAGATTGTTTATTCTAATATTAAGAACCAAATACATTTTTCTCAGATTAAACTCGTTTCCCGGCTCCCCATGGACATTTTTGCCTCTTCTTAAGTTTTATGTCTTTGCTCCCTCTTCTCTGTGAGTAGTTTTTCCATGGCTCCCCGAACAGTTCAGAGTCATTAAGTATCAGTCAGAACAATTTTATTTTTCAGCCTCATTATTACTATCAAACAATTTGCTTCCCCAAACTCAAAGGAAATTATGAGAAAGTTACTATAGACAAAAACATCAAACTACTCATCAAATTACTTGGAGCAGAAATTGGCTTGGGGTTACAAATTCACTCAGCAGAAAAAAATAAATGTTTTCCTATTTATCGTCTAGTAAAAAATTTCTACATTTATCATTAAAGACCAATTGTATGCATATTTTTACAGTCAGTGTTATTTTCCATCCTTTTTTAAATTCTCCACTGGAAAAGGTATAGATAAGTTTTAAGAAATGATGCCATTTAAATGAAAATCAAAGCCCCTAAATCTTACCTAGACCCATTCCTTCCCATAATAATTTACTGAGTTGCTTGATGTTCCAAATAAAAGGTCACATTGTGCTCTGTTAAAAAAGCTTCTTTTGAAAACAGAATTGTACACTAGGGAGATGGATTACGATTTCTTTGGAAGTGGTGATTCTGAATTTTCAGACTTTGGAGTAAGTGAAGTCTTATTCCTAACCTCGTATTAACATAGTTTAGGACATTAAAAGTATATTTTATTATTAGGAGATTTGGATTGACATATATACACTAATATGTATAGAATGGATAACTAATAAGTTATCCTGAAAAAAAAATAAATAAAGTAAAAGTAAAAAAAAGTATATTTTATTATTTATTAAGCATTCGGTCAAAATTTTTCATACCAAAATGATTTATTTATTTATTTTTTAAGCAAATGCTTTCAAGCTTGAAGTTAAACAAATGCACTTCATTGCTCATAATTAGAGATCGTCTTGGTTTGATTTAGAAAAATGTAGAACATATTGACCACAATGATTTCCCAAGTAATTCTTCTTTTGTCATATAAGAAACTGTAGGACCAACATGAGAACAATGTTAGGCTCTTTCTAGCTAGTAGTTTAATAACCATAAAATTATGTATTTTTTCTGCTGCTTTAAACTTATGAAGTTGGGTTAAAAGGAAATTATATATAAAATGTATGTATACACATGAATATGTATGTAGATATAGGCACACATTTTATATATAATTTATACACACACATTTTCTTGAATTAGAAACAACTTTTGTTTTGTTTTTGTGTTTATTTGTAAAGCATTCTTGACCTATACTGAGTAGTGACTTTGTTATTATTGTGTCCCTTTGAAGCACTACAAATGAGTTAATTTGATAACAATACCTGTATACATAAAACATAGCTGCTTTTTGTGATTGAGGATCGTGCTGTGACAGCAGCTACTATTGTTATTAATGTTAATTTTTTTTTTACAACTTTATTGGAGTATAATTGCTTCACAATGGTGTGTTAGTTTCTGCTTTATAACAAAGTAAATCAGTTATACATATACATCTGTTCCCATATCCCTTCCCTCTTGCGTCTCCCTCCCTCCCACCCTCCCTAACCCACCCCTCCAGGCAGTCACAAAGCACCGATCTGATCTCCCTGTGCTATGCGGCTGCTTTTATTGTTAATTTTAACCAGTTAGGAAATTATAAGTAAAACTGGGAACGGGACCTCAGTGATGAGAAGACTATAAATGCCTTAGTCTTTACCTAGCTTCATATACCTTAGACATACATATATGAGGATCTGTTCCTTCTTTAAACAAATATTTATAGGCACTAGACTAAGCATTGAGGATAAAAAAAATAAGACAGACTCTTCTCCTGCCCTCACATAACTTGCAATTTCTCAGGAAAGACAGGTTATTACACAAATAGAGTGTGGTGTGGGCTTTAAGATTTTTTTTCTTTTTTTTTTTAAACATCTTTATTGGAGTATAATTGCTTTACATTGTTGTGTGAGTTTCTGCTGTAGAACAAAGCAAATCAGCTATATGTATATATATATTCCCATATCCCCTCCCTCTCGCATCTCCCTCCCACCCTCCCTATCCCACCCCTCTAGGTGGTCAAAAAGCAACGAGCTGATCTCCCTGTGCTGTGCAGCTGCTTCCCACTAGCTATCTATTTCACATTTGGTAGTGTATATACGTCCATGCCACTCTCTCACTTTGTCCCAGCTGACCCTTCCCCCTCCCCGTGTCTTCAAGCCCATTCTCTACATCTACATCTTTATTCCTGTCCTGGCCCTAGGTTCTTCAGAACCTTTTTTTTTTTTTTTATTCCATATATATGTATTAGCATATGGTATTTGTTTTTCTCTTTCTGACTTATTTCACTCTGTACGACAGACTCTAGGTCCATCCACCTCACTACAAATAACTCAATTTTGTTTCTTCTTATGGCTGAGTAATATTCCATTGTATATATGTGCCACATCTTCTTTATCCATTCATCTGTTGATGGACACTTAGGTTGCTTCCATGTCCTGGCTACTGTAAATAGTGCTGCAATGAGCTACATGTAAAAGAATGAAATTAGAACACTCCCTAACACCATACACAAAAATAAGCTCAAAATGGATTTAAGACCTAAATGTAAGGCCAGACACTATCAAACTCTTAGAGGAAAACATAGGCAGAACACTCTACGACATAAATCACAGCAAGATCCTTTTTGACCCACCTCCTAGAGAAATGGAAATAAAAACAAAAATAAACAAATGGGACCTAATGAAACTTAAAAACTTTTGCACAACAAAGGAAATCATCAACAAGATGAAAAGACAACTCTCAGAATGGGAGAAGATATTTGCAAACGAAGCTACTAACAAAGAATTAATCTCCAAAATATACAAGCAGCTCATGCAGCTCAATACCAAAAAAACAAACAACTCAGTCCAAAAATGGGCAGAAGACCTAAACAGACATTTCTCCAAAGAAGATACACAGATTGCCAACAAAAAGGATGCTCAACATCACTAATCATTAGAGAAATGCAAATCAAAACTACAATGAGGTATCACCTCACACCAGTCAGAATGGCCATCATCTAAAAATCTACAAACATTAAATGCTGGAGAGGGTGTGGAGGAAGGGGAACCCTCTTGCACTGTTGGTGGGAATGTAAATTGATACAGCCACTTTGGAGAACAGTATGGAGGTTCCTTAAAAAACTAAAAATAGAACTACCGTATGACCCAGCAATCCCACTACTGGGCATATACTCTGGGCTTTAAGTTTTTATGGGCTACCAGGGAATGTTTCTCAGAGAAAATGCCTTTGAGCTGATGTCTGAAAGATAAATTAAGACCTGACTGGTAAAGTTTGAGGGGAGAAGGAGAAGGAACCAGGGCAGGGGAATGGGATGTATCAAGATCCAAAAGCAAGAGACACCACGGAGACTTAAAGACCCTGGAAAGGGTTTGGTGTGACAGTAGGACAGAGTTGTGTGGGGAGGGGTTGGAGGTGAAGAGTCTTGGAAGCCGTGGTAAGTTTTAACTTTGTCTTAAGAATACTGGGAAAACTTACAACTGGTTGAACTGGGGAATGGCACAAATTGGGGAACTGGCATTTACAGAAGATTGTGGGGATTAAGAATGGATCCAAATTGTGAGGCGTTTTCAGTGCTCCAGGTGAGTGATGGTGATGGCATGGATTAAGGATGGTGGCAGTCATGCTGGAGAGTTGAACAAAATTGAAACATAATTCTTTTATTCAATATTGACCTTGTGCTTGATTAAGGAGTGAGCGAGAAGTCACAGATGGCCCCATGTTTCTGACTTGGGTAATAGTGCTACCATTCAGCGACATAAAAACACTGGAGACACAGCATTGAGAAGATGATGGATTTAATTTCTGAAATGTTGAGTTCAAGGTTCTTAGATGCCTCTAACCAGAGCTATCCAGTCCGAAGTTGGCTACGTGGCTCCAGTTGTCTGCAAATAGGTCTGACTTAGAAATAAGATTTGGGAGACATTTCACAAAGCTGCTGAACAAAATCCACATTTTCTCTTTCATCATGGGGACATAAGTGGACTATAGTTCCTTGTATCCTTTGCAGTTGGATGCTGCTGTGTGACTAAATCTGGCCAGTGGAATATGAGAAGAAAAATACTTCACCTATGAACTAGACCTATAAAAACCTCTCACATGCTCTGGTCCATGGTCTTTTTCCCATGCTCTTTTTCTTTTTAGCAGATGCTGGAGATGGCAAGACCTCTGTCAGCCTGCGTTACTAAACAACTGAGGAGGGGTCCTTCTGCTAACCTTTTCACTGACCCATTCCTGCTACAGGAGAAACATCTAACCTGTATTATGACTGAGGAATCATATATTTAGGGGGTGAGTTTGTTACAGCAACAAAGTTGCCATAACTAATTCAGGAACCTTCTGATGGGTAAAGAAAAAATGACCTGAAGCCTCAGATGAGATTGTACAGGGAGAGGGTTGTCTTAGTTTCTGATTGCTGCTGTAACAAATTATCACAAACTCAGCAGCTTGAAACAACACAAATGTATTCTAGTTCTGGAAGTCAGAAGTTTGTAGTAGGTCTTAGAGTGTCAAGGTGTCAGCAAAGCTGCATCCCTTCTGGAGGCTCTGGAAGAGAATATATGTCCTTACCTTTTCCAGCTTCTAGAGGCACAACATTTGCATCCATCACCACATCTCCTTCACTGACTCTCCAGCCTTCCTGTTTTCCTCATAAGGACTCTTGTGATTACAAAGGCTCACTTTCCATCTCAAAGTCCTTATGTTAATCATATCTGCACAGTCCCTTTTGCCATGTAAAGTAACATAGTCACAGGTTCTGGCAGTTAGGATGTGGCCATCTCTGGGGAGAGGGCTATTATTCTGCCTACTGCCATGTATGGAATGGCAGAGGAAAAGCATCAAGACTACACTTTGAGTAGCATCAAGTTAAAAGGTATGGGCTGAGGAAGAGGAGACAGCAAGGTAACCATGAATGAACGTATACAGACACGGGAGGGAATTAGGCGGTGCTGTGACGTGGAAAATTTGAAAGAAAGTATTTTAAGAAGGAGGGAGGTTGGGATTGACATATATACACTACTATGTATGAAATAGATAACTAATGAGAACCTGCTGTAAAGCTCAGGGAACTCTACTCAGTGCTCTGTGGTGACCTAAACGGGAAGGAAATCTAAAAAAGAGGGGATATATGTATACTTATAACTAATTCACTTTGCTGCGCAGCAGAAACTAACACAACATTGTAAAGCAACTATACTCCAATAAAAATTAATTAAAAAAAAAAAGAAGGAGGGAGCAATCAGTTGTATTTTTATCAGTGAGAGATCCAGGAAGATAAAGGCTTACAAAAGTTCTTTGAAGTTAGCTACAAGGAAATCGTTAGTGGCCTTTTAAAAATCTGCTCTGTGGGGTTTCCCTCGTGGCGTAGTGGTTAAGAATCCGCCTGCCAATGCTGGGGACACAGTTTCAAGCCCTGGGCCGGGAAGATCCCACATACCGCGGAGCAAATAAACCTGCAAGCCACAACTACTGAGCCTGTGCTCTAGAGCCCGTGTGCCACAGCTACTGAAGCCCATGCACCTAGAGCCCGTGCTCTGCAATAATAGAAGCCACCGCAATGAGAAGCCCACGCACTGCAACGAAGAGTAGCCCCTGCTCGCCACAACTAGAGAAAGCCCGTGCACAGCAACAAAGACCCAACACAGCCAAAAATAATTAATTAATTAATTAATTAATTTAAAAAAAATCTGCTCTGAGTAGAGCAGTAAGAATGGAGCACCACGCTGAGTCATCGTTGGGCAGGGGTGCTGTGGATATAACAGTAGACAGTTCTTTCAAAAAGATGGACTCTAAGTAAGAAAAAAAAAAAAAACAACTAAGGTGAGAGCAGTGGGCAGAAATTAGAAACAAGGGAGTGTTTCCCCCACCACTGGGAATATATATGTACATTTAAGTTGCCTGTGAAGAGGGAATTATTAAATATACAGAGTGAGATGGAATAATCAGAGTTAAGCCCCTAAGAAAAAGGAAGAGAATCTCTTTCATTTTAACAGGGGAAAGAAGAAAAAGGTAGGGTTGTATATAAGTAAATTGAAGGAATTACTGTTTAATTCCATACTTGTTTTCTCTGTGAAACAGAGACAAGATTAGAGGTTGATGGGGAAGGGGAGCTGGGGAGGGAGGGGTCATACCTTTGAGAGATGTAGGTATTGTCTGAAATGCCACATGGAATAGGAGCATGTTGACCAGGAAAAATATAATATAATATAATATAATATAATATAATATAATATAATATAATATAATATATATAATATATATAATATAATATAATATAATATAATAAAAATGTAATACATATTTTTTTTTATCAGGGAGCTATAGGTGCCCCATCAAGATTAGAGACACAAAGCTGTGGTGGACCAATCCTGACTATTGTGTGACTTTTCCCTTGAAATGTCAATGAGTTGAATGCAAAAGTAGAGGGGGTAGAATTACCTTTAGTAAGGTTTAAGGAGTTTTCTTCCATCCGGAGTGATGGGGAAACAATAGAATAAGAGGTTTCAGAATAATGGTAAACCAAGGGATGAAGTGATGGCATGGGTAAGGAGCTAAGTGAAGAGAAGAGGGACCTAATGGGAAAAGGGACAAGGGACTCCAAATAAAGATACAGAAAAGTCAAAGAACTGGTGTTTTGGGATCAATAATGTAAAAGAGAGAGAGAGAGTGAGGGGGCGGTGCCCGGAACACATGGTTAAGAATGAATGTGATGCTTTATTTGAGTGGCAGTGCGATCTGGCTGTGACGAGGTCTAGGGTGTGGCCATGGAGTGGAGCCTGAGAGCGGGAATGATGCCCTTGAAGGTGAGGCAGGCAAGGGAGCTCCAGGCGAGGTTGTCATACTGAGTCACCTAGAATGACGTCAGGTTGAGGGTGGAGACGATGACTGTTGGCCAGGTGTCGAGGTCTTCCAAGGATTTACTGACCATATCATCAACAAACAGGCAGGGAGAAAAAACTCCAAAGTTGCCCACAGAGGCAAAACACATTTAAGCAATTATCTGAATAACTCAATTAAAAATCCTTCTTATGGCTTTCTAGGAAGAGGAGACTTTGCCTGTATTAGCCTAAATGAATTCACCTGACAATTTACAATATCCCCCATCATTTTTCCTGTCTGAATAGTTAGGAACTCACTCTGGTCCCATCTGGCCCTCAGGCCTGAGAATGGATTAACACTGGACCTACTGACAATGAAAGTACACAAGAGCATGCTGGCAACTCTCTCCTTCTGCTAGATTAGTCAAGTCACAAAGAGAGGGCTGTGGTGGAGAGTTTGGATTGGAGAAGGTGCAACGACACTGAGAGTATCCCCACCCTAATCTGCATTTTGCTCTCTGAGCTGCAAAGGAATTGCTTGCTCACACCAATTCCCCAGGCCCATGATTCAGCCTTCTCATAAAAGAGTATTTTTAAAAAGAGCTATAAGACCTTGCACTGTTTAATGTACTCTGTAATGCAGGACAAACTGTCACCTTCCTTACCCTCCAGGAGTGAACGATTGTGTGCCTATTTTTAATTGCCTAAAATCATAGATTAAAACATTTAGTTTACACTTCTACCTGATATGGGTGATGTGCAAGCAAATTAGTGCCTTTAAGTGATGATAAACAGGGATTCTTAAGAAAAGGCCCATCAAGAATATCACCATCTGTCTTCTTCCAATTCAGGAAACTGTAGCATACACTTACTGACCGCTTGCCATGTACCCAGAACTGAAGCAAACACAAAAAGAAGGTACACACACATGCTTGTTGAGCACACTTATAGGCTTGTTTGGAACGTACATAACATTCATAAAACATAAGACTTTAATCAACTACCCAATTCATCTGAAATAAATAAATGGCATTTATTATAGGATGGATGAGCTCTGTTCACTTGAAGATGAGTGAAATATGGTTCCTGTTCTTGTGTAGCTCACAGGGTATGGGATGTGTTGGGATGAGAGGAAGCAGCATGTACACAGGGAAACCACAGAACCACAGAACGTTTCTAGAAGTCATATTAGAGACTTGGGAGGCAGAAAAGAGGAGTCTCTACAGGAAAAGCTAGGAACATTCTCTCAGGCGAGATGAAATTGGAACCAGGTCTGGAAGGCACCGCAGAAATTCGCTGGAGAAGGGGGTGGTGAAGGCAAGGTGAGAGACTAGCCCTCCAGGTTTGGGCCTTCTCAGTTGCTTTCTCTGAATAACATCACTCTAATGGGTCCCTTGCTCACGAATCCATAGTTTATTAACTACTTCTGGAACTAGAAAGAAGAAATGTTAGGGATTCCATGATTCAGAAATTCAGTTGTGAACACTGAAATCCAGAATTTTATAAGTCCTTATCAGAGCTTATACAGCTCATCAGGGGACAAACTGGGACTAGACAAATCAATAAATGTCTGTGGAATAAATGACCACACAGGCTAACCAGTGCTGGTACAAAATCTGTAGAAGAAGAGAATAAAAAAGGCAATAAAGGCAAAAGTTCAACATGGAACAGTATTTCTAATGGTTAAGACAATGCTTATTTTTGTTGCTCTTAGGATTCTGCTCAATGCCATTCAATGCCATAGTAATTAAACTAGACATAACTTGGTTAAAGGAGGGTTTATTGTCCTGTTTTCTTGCACAAATATTCTGTGCTTGCTTATGATATTTTTGAAATGGCAACTGAGTCTTTTAACTTGGGTGGGGACCCCAGGCCCACAGTGAGCAATTGTTTACTGGGAGGGAGAGGCAAGGCAGACTCATGCTCCACAGTGAAACTTCCGCTGCCTCAGAGGCTGACAATGAAGGTTTTACTTTTTTAGCTTATTGGACAAAGTGAGAACCAGATGTACCAGAACTTCACAGTAATGTTCCTGATGACCCAAATAAGGCAGAATGGGAAGATCCAAGCCTAGCCTACTGTAAGCCAACAATAGTCAAAATCGATGGGGCTCCACAGATGTTGTGCATAAATGTGAGTATTTAGAAGAGGTCAGAGTGACTTTCGGTTTCCGATCCGACATATTAAGAGCTTAGAAGTCACTCTTCCATCCTAACCAGTAAAAAGCTGTGTGAACTGAAAAACCAACAACTCTTCTTAGACATGTCAGACAAGTCAGGTCAAAGGGAAAACTACTGCCCCCAACATTGAAGAGACAGACAGATGGATACAGAGAATCACAACTTACTAGAACATAAATCCACAAGCAGAAACGTCCATGGTACCAGTGCCTGGGTAGGAAAACCTGAACTGTAATTGACAAATTGCTGGAAGCTCAGTGTGGTCAAGTCTGAGAGTTAAAAATTCTCAGGGAGCCAAGTCACAGGGGATCCCCTGCACTTTCGTACAGACACCAAGCAGGGTAAGTGTTAAACAAAACAAAACTCTACACCTAGACATATATCATTTTCAAACTACAGAAAATCAAAGATAATTTTACCTCCAGAAGCTCTACCAGGTCCCCACAGTGAATATTGGAGGAAAATCCCCTCATGCTTCTGGAAGAGGAAGGAAAAAAGGAACTGTTTTGAAATATGTCAGAGCATTCTGTTCTTCTTAGTAAGACCTGCCCTCAGGAGAAACTATTTTTACCAGAGCCTAAACCTGATGGGGTTTTATCAGAGCCTAACCTACAAGGGGGAAGGGAAATATCCGAGTCCAGCTCCCTCTACCCATCCTGCCCCACCTAAGGGAGGTTGATGGTACTGAGAAGCACTGGCAAAATTCACGGTCCAGGGGTACAGGCTCAGCAAAAGACTGAGACTTAATCATAGGACCACAGAACATTTTCTCTCCCTCACACACTAACACTACATTATAAAGCCCTGTTTATTGCAGTTCCTTTTACCCACTATATCTTGCCCACCTATCAACAACAACAAAAAATTATGAGGTACTTTAAAAGGCAAAGAACACAGTTTAAAGAGACTGAACGAGCATCAGAACCAGAGTCAGATATGGCAGAAATGTTGAAATTATCAGACCAGAATTTTAAAAAACAAACTATGATTAATATGCTAAGGGGCTTTAATGGAAAAAGTAGACAGCATGCAACAGATGCATAATGTAAGCAGAGAGATGGAAATTCTAAGAAAGAATTTAAAAGTAATGCTAGAGGGCTTCCCTGGTGGTGCAGTGGTTAAGAATCTGCCTGCCAATGCTGGGGACACAGTTTCAAGCCCTGGTCCGGGAAGATCCCACATGACGCAGAGCAACTAAGCCCGTGCACCACAACTACTGAGTCTGTGCTCTAGAGCCCGTAAACCACAACCACTGAAGCCCATGCACCTAGAGCTCATGTTCTGCAACAAGAGAAGCCACTGCAGTGAGAAGCCTGCACACCACAATGAAGAGTAGCCCCCACTCGCCACAACCAGAGAAAAGCCCACACACAGCTATGAAGACCCAACGCAGCCAAGATAAATAAATAAATAAATAAAATAAAGTAATAAAATAAATAAATTTACTTTAAAAAATAATTTAAAAAAATAATGCTAGAGATCAAAAATATTATAACAGAAATGAAGAATGCCTTTGATGAGCTCATTAGGGCATGACATGGCTGAGGAAAGGATCTCTGAGCTTGATGACATGACAACAGAAACTTCCCAAAAAATGAACAAGGAAAATACTGAAAAAAAAAAAAAAAAAGAACAGAGTATCCAAGAACTGTGGGACAACTACAAAAGGTATAACATACATGTAATGGGAATTCCAGAAGAAGAAGAAACAGAGAAAGGAGCAAAAGCAATATTGGAAGTAATAATGATTGAGAATTTTTCCAAATTAATGTCAAACACAAAACTATAGATCCAGGAAGCTTAGAGAACACCAAGCAGGATAAATGAAAACAAATAAATCTACCCTAAGCATGTAATATTCAAGCTTTAGAATATCAAAGATAAAGACAAAAAAAAAATTGAAAGAAAACAAGAGGAAAAAAATCTTACCTTTAGAAAAGCAAAGATAAGAATTGCACTTGATATCTCCTCAGAAACCATGCAGTCAAGAAGAGAGTTAAGTGAAATATTTGGTTCATTTAAAAAAAAAAAAAAGAAAACCCCCCAAAACAAAAAATACAACAAGCTAGAATTCTGTACCCTGCAAAATTATACTTCAAAAGTGAAGAAGAAATAAAGACTTTCTCAGGAAAACAAAAATTGAGGGAATTTGTTGCCAGTAAACCTGCCTTGCAAAAAATAATGTTAAAAGAATTTCTTCAGAGAGAAGGAAAATGATATAGGCAAGAAACTTGGATCTACATAAAGAAAGAAAGAACATCAGGGAATGAATAAGCGAAGGTAAAATAAAAACTTATTTTCTTATTCTTAATTGATCTAACAGAAAATAGTTTACATGAAATAATAGCAAAAATGTATTTGATTAAGTATGCTTATGCATACGTATACACTTATGTGTAAGTGTGATGAATGACTGCAATGGTAAAAGGGATGGGAGGTGTAGGAATTGGGAATATTGTTGTTATAAGATATTTTTACTGCTTGTGAAGTGGTTTAGAGTTATTTTAAAGTGGACTTGGATTAGTTTTAAATGTGTATTGCAAACTTTAGAGCAATCATCAAAAAATTTTTTAAAAAGAGGTATAATTGATATGCAAAGAAAGGAGAGAAAACAGAGATTGGAGTGTGGGGGTGAGTGGGTAAATGGGAACTCTATACATTTTCCAGTCAATTTTGCTGTTAATTTTAAACTGCTCTAAAAAATATTTTATTAAAAAAAAAAAGAAGGGGTGGGTGACATAATGTTTAATACTTGGGTTCTTAGAGAATGATACCTAATAATTTGACCAGGACTTTAGGTCAAAAAAGATGAGCACTGGATCTAAAATGTTAAATTACCTGAAGATGGTTTGAAACTGGAATATTGGGAACTAATCTATTGATCTTCTTCTTGGAAATATTGACGTTGCCTTACAATTCTCATCATTAGTATATTTATCATAAAGTACAATAAACAAACCAGCCTTGGATTAGACATGTATTTTCAAATGTATAAGTATCCATTTATCCAACCTGGATGTCAGGACTAGATGGAAACAGGTGTGGCATAAACCAAATGGATAGAAAAGGCAGAGATAGAAGAGCTCTCTACTCTATGACAATAGTCTTGAACAGAAAGAAGTGAGCCAGAGAGCACCATTCTCTGGGCTCTGAGAGATACCACGGTCTTAACCTAAAAATTAAATGCCCAAGACTCTTTTGAGAGCCATCCCTCATTATTTAGATCATTATAATCATGCTAAATTGTTATTATAATAATAACTGATATTTAAGTACTTGCCATATACCAGGCACTGGTCTAAATAAACACTTTACTATATTACAGATGAGGAAACTGTGACACAGAGGAAACTTCATCACAGATGGAGTGATATGCCCTAGGCCACACAGCTAGCAAGTGACAGTGAGGATTCTAAGCCAGACTTGTATCCAGAACCCATGCCCTGAAGCCTCGTGCTAGACCACCTCTCGCTACACAGAATGAGTCCAGAGTCAGCCAGTTTGGCTCATGTTCTGTGTGGCCTTGGTCACATTGTGTTGCTTTTCTGAGAGTGAGACCACTCACAGATACATCAAGCAGCCTCTGGTTGTTCTATCAGGGAAGATGGAAGGCAGCAAGAAGCCTTGAATTCTTATCTTTGTTCACTTCAACTTACTTAACTCTTCCTAAATCCTAAATCCCTTTGGGAAGAAATAAAGTTAAGTTTGGGAACTGATTTCTGCATAAGGTCTTGAGGGTCCAAGGGATACACCATGATTCAACACATAGTAGGCAGTCAAGAAATGCTTGAATGAATAAGTGACTGTATCAATGAACCAGTCAATTCAATTAAGTATCTAGATAACTACGGATTTAATGACCTCCTTATCTCATTTTACAACCATTCTTCCCTGCATCATCACCATATTACCTTTAACATATATTATCTCAAACTACTTGTGTTCAAACACTTCAATCAAGTTTAACTCTTTGCTGCATTCGCCAAAGCTTTCTTCCTTTGTGTTATGCTGTCATCGCTCAGGGTCTTAAGTGTACCCAGAATGCCCTATTTTGCCAAAGCTGAACGTTCAAATCCAACTTATGGTTAAGATCCAACTCAAACACAGCTTATCTCTACTAGAGAAAAGTAATTAATCCCACCTCTGATACCCTACATTACCATTACTCTATACCATATTCGGATCTGAATATGCCTTATCTCCCCACAGTAAGTTGTTTGACAAGAGATGTCATTACTGCTTTATTTTCTCTGTCTCTCTTAGTGTTTTTTTGTGGTATAAGTGGCATCCAAAGAAGATAGTACTGGGTTTGAGTTGTTAGCATTTATGAATAAACCCTATATTCTATATGTTATATTCCTTATCAACTTTTGATTTATAATTCATCTTTTATCAACCGAGTATTAGTTAACTCTGATAGGAGTATTTCAAATTGTTTTGTGCTGTATTCATAATTGTATGTGCCTTTTGTGAATTTATTGCTGCAGTGATGAAATCTCTTTAAAATTTATTAGAAATGAGATCCATTTTGTTTTATTATCCTAGAAAATTTGGGGTTATTAATGAGAAAAATACATTTGTAAGTGTACATTAAAATTTACATTTAGTACAAGATTTTTAAATAAAAAGCATGCATTAAATGTAAAATTTAAAATCACATTTACTGTGATTCTTTTATCAGAAAGAAGACTCAGTCAGTGTTGCATGTAGACCTTTGAATTTTCTGAATTTAGTTCCTGGGACATATATATATATCACATGTAAGGAAATTAGAAAAAAAACAGTCTATCCTGATTATTCAAAGAAACTCTGAAAGAAAATAGTAATGGCTATGATACCTAAATGTATTTTTCAAAATAAGTTCCCATTATTACCCTATTCTATTTTGCAATAGAACTATACCTATAATATATTTATATCTGAGAATACTTTTGAACTATATGTAGCATTTTATTTTTTGACAAGATATTATTGTTGTAATCCGTAATCCATATTGTAATGAATTGTTTCCTTTTTAAAACTGCATCTAAAAGCAGAAATATATACATATAATATAACTGCAATGCTTATATGTACATAACACACATCATCCCATCCCAGAGGGCATTGCAGTCTCTACTCCTACATCTCTTTCAATCCTTTAGGAAGTTAATTTTTAAAAATCTTCATTCCTTCAGGTCTCTGAAATTCCTGGGAAACACGCTCCTTCACCTAAAGAGCTTCATATCTTCTCCTTACTATTCTGATCTCTCACACCTTCTCTGTGCTGCCTTTTGCAACAGAACATCTTAGGTTGGTCTCTTCTAATACCCCAACACAGAGAAAAGGACATACACAGTACACACGTACACACGCATGCATGCACGCACGCCATCCCCACCATGAACAGGTCCCAGAGAGCACTGTTCTCAGCTCTGAATTCCTCTGTAGTGAGAATCTGCCTGCATAACTTTTATCCTTTCCCTTTCTCCTCCATGGAGTGTTGGGTGTGGTGAGGGAGAAAAATGGAAAAGTCTATGAATACATGCATTATTAATTTTTTTCCTGTTATATTTATCTAAACTAAAAAAGAATAATAATAAATGACCTTTATAATGCCTTGTGTTAAACTAATGCCAGTAGGGTCTGTCAGTGGTACCAATTTTCCCTGCTGAATGTAAGGGATATATTATATTTTTAAGTCTTGGTAAACTATGTTGTTAATGTTTTAGAGCAGTTCTAGGTTTACAGAAATACTGAGAAGATAGTACAGAGAGTTGACATATACCCTGCACTCAGTTTCCCTTATTATAAACATCTCACACTAGAATGACACCTTTGTTACAATTAATGAGCCAAAACTGATACATTATTATTAACTAAAATCCACATTTTCTTTCAAAGTCCTTAGAAAAGAAAACATAATATCCGTTTTCTGTTCCAAGATCTCATCCAGGATACATTATTATATTTTGCTGTTATGTGTCTTAAGTCTTCTCTTGGCTGTAAGAGTTTCTCTGACTTAGCGTCTGATTATCCTGACACTTAAAAAAAAAGTATCAGGCAGGTATTTTGTAGAACTTCCTTCAAGTGAGATTTGTCTAATTTTTTTCATGGTTAAACTGGGGCTGTGTGTTTGGGGAGAAAGATCGCAGAGGTAAAGTGTCATATTCATCCCATCATATCAAGGGCACGTACTATCAACATTCCTTGTCACTGTTGATGCGGATTTGATCATCTGCCTGAGGTATTGCTTGTCAGGTTTCTCCACTGTGACGTTACTCTTCCCTCCCCCACTTTCCACAGGTGAACTTTTTGGATTAGATTTTCTTCAGTACAAACATGGATTATATTGCAGGCTTCAGAGTATAAGATTAGTTGCTACTACTGAAAAAAAAAAATCCCTAGCTAAAATGTTAAATGACAGGGAATTGGCATAATTTTTCCCAAGTACACTTTAGTTTGTTTGCCACAATTTTAGGGATAAATATGTATTTAACTCCATTTTCTGGAGAAAATAGTATACAGAGTCATTCTCAAGTAAGGTCAAGTCACTTTAGTAAAAGTTTATTAGATCATATATAGACTATTTGGTAACAGTCAAGAGTATCATTTGTCAGATTTCATTTGTAACAAAGCAAAAGGACTATATTTAACATATACACACATACACACGTGAAGTACACATAAGTAAAAGGAGAAAGAATCTATCTAAAACTTAAGGGAAGGGGCTTCCCTGGTGGCGCAGTGGTTGAGAGTCTGCCTGCAGATGCAGGGGGCACGGGTTCATGCCCTGGTCCAGGAGTATCCCACATGCCGCGGAGCAGCTGGGCCCGTGGGCCACGGCCGCTGTGCCTGCGTGTCCAGAGCCTGTGCTCTGCAACGGGAGAGGCCACAGTGGTGAGAGGCCGGCGTACCGTAAAAAAAACAAAAACAAAACAAAAACTTAAGGGAAAATCTCTGGTCATAACAGCTAGATAAAGGGTTTTTTTTCCCTATAATAAGATGATTTTTCATTATTATTATTATTATTATCATAAATGGTACTTATAACAAGAACCATTAAACTAAAACAAAATTAAACCGGGACTTCCCTGGTGATGCAGTGGTTAAGAGTCCGCCTGCCAATGCAGGGTACATGGGTTCGATCCCTCATCCAGGAAGATCCCACATGCCGCGGAGCAATGAAGCCCGTGCACCCTAGATCCCGTGTTCCACAACAGGAGAAGGCATCACAATAAGAAGCCTGCGCACTGCAATGAAGAGTAGCCCCTGCTCGCCACAACTAGAGAAAGCCCGCATGCAGCAACAAAGACCCAATGCAGCCAAAAACAACAACAACAAATTAAATAAATAAAATGAAATTAAACCAAAACTATGAAGATATGAAGAAACAACTCTGTATTCTTCCTCTCACAATTTCTCTTAACATCTTTTACGCTCTTTTCTTCCTTGCTTGATTTTCAATATATGTCATGTTTAAGAAGACATTTTTAAAAAATATAAATTTATTTATTTATTTTTGGCTGCATTGGGTCTTTGCTGCTGCGCGTGGGTTTTTCGCTAGTTGGGGCAAGCTGTGGCTACTCTTTGTTGCAGTGCGTGGGCTTCTTATTGCAGTGGCTTCTCTTGTTGTGGAGCACAGGCTCTAGGCGTGTGGGGTTCGGTAGCTGTAGCACACGGGGCTCAGTAGTTGTGGCTCGCAGGCTCTAGAGAGCAGGCTCAGTAGTTGTGGCGCATAGGCTCAGTTGCTCCGCGGCACGTGGGATTTTCCCGGACCAGGGCTCGAACCCGTGTCCCCTGCATTGGCAGGCGGATTCTTAACCACCGCGCCACCAGGGAAGCCCAAGACGACATTTTAAATGGTCACATCTTACAATGGATTTAAAAAGAGTTGGTGTCTTCAGTAAAGAGATCCCCAAAGTTGAAACATCTGTTTGGGTTAAAATTGAAATGAGGTTTTAGATTCTCTGTTATTTTATTTTCTACTAAGTTTTAAGTAATACAACATTAGCAAAACTTTCACATTGATGTGAAGCCACAGAAGGATTAAGAAGCAACTTAGATGGGCAGGGTCCCAGAGCTCCAGACTGAAAGGTCAATAAAACATACTGGAATAAATCAGAAATATGGTGCCAGTTAATTCAGGTTTCTTCATTCAACTTCTTAAATAACCAGAGAAATAAGACATTGAGTGGAAACAGATTTTTTTTTAGGTCCTCACTGATACACCCTCTCTATAAAGAGCACCATAATCTCTGAAGTCAGCTTGCACGTAGTTCTACAAAGTTAGCCATCTCAGCAGAATTTCTGAAAGCTAGTAATGTAAACCTAGTCCATTTTGCTAAAAAGTTACTTGATTACCTAAATTTTAGGAGTTACAATGCCTCCCAAGAAGATGTATGATATGAGAAATAGCATGTAATAAAAATATGTAATAAATTCCTGATTTTGTTTATTTATAAGATTTGTGAATTATTAAAGAGAATTAATACACATGAGGTGGAAAGACACTCCATGGTGTATAGTGAGAAGTCCCCATTTTTCCCCTGCCCTTCAGCTACCACCTCATTCCTCAGAGACAGCCATTTTCAGTTCCTTGGATAAACCTCATGCATTTATAAATTTATCTACAGAAATATTTTTATATGGTAATATGTGATATATATGTTGTTCAATACTTTGTATTTTTTCAATTAAAACATCTTGGAGAACGTTTCATATCATAAATATAGAACTTTATATTTTTTAAATGGCTCACATGGTACTCTATTGAGTGGTTGATCCATAATTATTTTATAAACCCCTACTGATGGACATTTAGTTGTTTATACACTTTGGCTATTATAACTGATGCTCCAATTAATCTTTATTATGTATTATTTCTCATATATTCCATCTTACCTGTGGAAAATTCCCTATTGTATATAATTTTTGTTAATTGGAAACCAGCTTCTCTTTAGACTCCAAATAAATATTAAACTAATATTTATGGAATATCAGTTTGAAGGGAGATGTGAGCAGTTAACCCACTGAGGGTTTGTGTACCTGAAACACAAATCAAGATACTGGGTCAGAAAAAAAAAGGGATTTAAAAAAAGATTTATAAATGTATTTATATGAAGATTTTTAAACACTAGGGATATTAAGTCCTATTTACTTATACATTTGAAAAATGATCAGTTTCTTGAAATTGGAACTCTACTGGAAATTCCATGGCTTATGGTTGCCACCCACATAAATCTGAAATGGGGAACGTCGATGGCAGCATTTGGTGTGCTGAGGTATGAGAAAGCTTGCCCCACTCCATCCAGGCAGGCTTAGACTGACAGAGACCAGGTGTCGGACATCAATGACCTCTAGTCACTATAGGTCAATAGGCTTCTGTCAATAGTAAGGTAAGAAAATTTCCTGCCAGAGAAGATGAGATACTGTTTGAGAAAAAAAAAAAAATCAAAACATCTTTCTCATTAACTCTGAGTTCTTAAAGTGCTAACAGGGGAATAGACAAATGAAAATCTGAGAAAATGTCTCGTAACTAGAGCAATAATTTACAAGGGAAAAATGTGGCAGTTAAATAGAATATTTTTGGAAATGATATTCATCGTGATATATGGATCCAAGTTGTAATGTAGGAGACCTTGGAGAACACTAAACAGGAGGACATAGGTGACCAGCAAAGTGTAATCATTATTATTTAAAGTGTTTTTTGTTGTTGTTGAATGATCTATATAATAACCTGTTTTTTTTTTAAGGAGTTTTAATGTCGGGTATTATTATTCTTTTTAATCCAGTGAGTTTCCTAAGGATATTCTTCAATATGATATACACATAAAGTTGTTAGGTTTTATAAAAAATTTATGAATTAGAAATCATTTTTAAAAATCTGCCTTTACCCCAAGTGAAAAATGGGCAAGCAATCTGAACAAACATTTCTTCAAGTAATATATACCAATGGTCAATAAGCACAAGAAAAGATACTCGACATTCATCGTCAGGGAAATGTAAATCAAAACTACGAGATACCATTTCACAACCAGTAGGATGGTTGGAATCAAATAGTCTGATAATAACAGGGGTTGGCAAGGATGTAGAGAAATAGGGACAGCCCCCCCACACACACTGCTGATGAGAATGAAAATGGTGCAGTCGCTCTGGAAAATAGTCTGGCAGTTTTTCAAATGATTAAACATAGACTTACAATAAGACCCAGCAATTCCACTCCTAGGTATGTACCCAAGAAAAATAAAAACATGTTCCACACAAAAGCCCATGCATGAATGCTTATAGCAGCACCATCCATAATAGCCAAAATGTCCACAAGCTGATGAATAGATTAAAAAAATGTGGTATATCCATATAATGGGGTATTATTGGCCATAAACAGAAATGAACTACTAATACATGCTGCAACATGGATAAACCTTGATAACACCTTGCTAAGTAAAAGATGCCAGTCACAAAAGGCCACGTACTATGTGATTCTACTCATACGAAAATCCAGAAAAAGCTATAGAGATAGAAAGTAGATTAGTGGTTGTTTAAGGGATGGGAGGAGGGGACTGGAGGTAGAAAGGGATTGCTAAGGGTACAGGGCTTCTTTTTGAGGTGCTAAAAACGTTTTAAAAATTGACTGTGGTGATGTGATGGCATCTAAAACTGAAAATATACTGACTTGAATATCCTAAAAACCATTGTGTTGTATGGTTTACATGTGTGCCTTGCATGGTATGGAAAGTATATCTCAATAAGGCTGTTTTTAAAAAGTCACCCACCCCCCGGGGGGGAAAAAAAAAGAAAAGAGCAGAACCTGCCGTTGTTACATAATACTTATTCTGCTCTAGGTTATTTAGATAATCTCTGGTTTCTGGAAGAATTAGCAGTTTTGTAATAAGACAAGGACAGTTTTACAAAGAAGGAAATAATCACAGTGGTCTTTTAACCTTCCGTATAATCAAGCACCATTGAACACCCAGCAGCCTACTGTCAGAAGCAGCTTCTGCCAGCATATTCCAAAGCATTTATGAAGAACAAATTACTCTGATTTCTGAATTGTCAGAATGAGAAAAGGCACAGCTGCTTTCAATGGAAAGAAAATTAGATTGAAAAGTGGCAAAGAAATATTCCTATTGTTTGTGAAATTCTCTTCCTCTCTAGATTCACTCATTCTGCGGGCTCTCAGGAAATGAAGCCCTTAACCTGATATTTCTATATACCAATTTATAGCTACTTCTGCCCTGCACATACAGAAAAACCAGTGAGTTATTCCTCTCAGTGAAATCATTAGCAAAATTGAATGTTTATTGTGCACTCAGTCTGCAGTACAATGTAAGATGGGTATTTTTAGGAAATAGAAGAAATACCTTAGACAATTTCTTGTCACTAAAATGATATGTCCAAAGCTGTTTCTTCTTTCAGCATGGTATTTTTTCAAGCCCCCAGATCTGCATATACTTCAGGCAGGAAGCTAAGTGCTGTATATAAATTCTCATTTAATTTCACACTAATACTATGAAGCAAGTGAGTCAGTACAGATCCTTAAAATGCAGGACAAAGATGCTAAAATAGTGTACAAAATTCCCATAGACTCAAGGCTAGGAAGGAGCTTATATGCGTGGTTCATTCATTTATTTACCTGTTCATTCAACAGTTCTATACTATGTCTCAGTGACTAGTTGTGCAGTGGTGAGTGAAACAAAGTGCCCTCCTATAGCTTGATGAGGTGATGGACAATAGCCACTCGAACAAATGTTTACAAAATATGAAAGTGCAATAATAGAAGAAAAGTGTGCTACAATGGAGAAGATCATGGGACTGATTTAGATGGAATGATTAACGAAGGCTTCACTGAGGAGGGGGCAGTGATGGAGGGCAGGATGTATGAGAAGGAGCTGAAAATCCAGGGAGGGGAAGACCGTCTTTGCAGAAGGAAGACTGCATGTTCAAACCTCATTCAGGAAAGGGAGGAGTGGAATGAAGAGCCTGTGACTAGCACGTAGTAAGTGGACGGGAAGGGATGTGAAATCAGGTGGGAGACACCACCAGGGACCAGACCACACAGGGCCATGATAGCCAAGGTCAGAGGCTACTTCACTCCTTGTGCCTTGAGAAGCTTAGCCTAAGAAAGCAGAAGTGCCTGGAGGCAGCCTTGATCTGCCATTGATCCAAAACTTGGGGTAATTGAGCACCACACTTCTATTATGCTACAGAAATTGTGAGGGTAAATTAAATGACATTCTTTAAAAAGCATGCAATTATCGTAGCTTTCATAGATTTAAGATAGCTGAAAAATACGATACATTTGAACTTCCAGGAAAAATGTATTTTTATTATCATCCTTTAAGTGCTGAAGCCAGAACTTGAATCAGATGTTCTAAATCATGCTCTTTGCATGACATCACAAAAGACATCTATTCCTTGGACCCAATCGCAATACTCCAGCGTTTCATTTAACATGAGGTTCACCAAAGCATCGCACGCTTAAATGGATGTACTGAGACCTTTATAGGAATCCTCTCACTAGGTAAAACATCCCTGCAGTCTGACAGCATTATTTGCACTTCAGTCACTTTGATTACAATATCATCCTGCTTCATCTGCTTTTAGATGTTCTTATGGTTACAGGAAACCATGCCTCCCTCTGAGTTCTCCACTCCCATTTGATCCTCACAATAAGCATGAAACTTTGGCCAAGTATTTGGCCTCCATGTTATAGATGAGGTGCAAGGCAACCTCACTGAGCTTCAGGTTTCTCACCTATTAAATAGAGGCAATAATGCTCACCTGTCACCCTCTCATACTTACCAAGAGGAGCAGATAAAATAATGGATGGGAGAGTGCCTGAAAAACTAGAAATAAAAGGTAAGCTCTTATTATATTATCATAAAAGAGGACACATCTGTGCCATATACATTGCAATACAGACGTGCAAAGAAATGTACGTAGCATCCATATCAGATCTGCATCTTGTTCTGAGGTCCCACGGTAATGGACTTGGGGGCGGGAGAAGACCTAAGCCTGCCAATTCAGAGTGATTCAATATCTTCCAGCTTAAAACAATCCCTTTTTAGGTTAATTTGGTCCATTCTTAGCAAAGAGTCAAAGTAAAGCTGACACTCCCCATCATGACTGTCTCCCTGATTCACAGATTACCCCGTTCTGTTCCCAGATAACACATGAGCACAAGGGGAAGCTTACACATCCTTACGGCCATACCGCAGGGACCCTGGTGTTAACCCGGCCCTGTGTTTCTCTTCTGGCCCCCGTTGGCCTTAGGCTGAGGTAAACTCATCTTACCCGTCTGCATCTGCTCATGAAGTTCTATAGCTGATGTAATGCTAGTTTCTTCTCTCAGTCCAGCCACGGTCCAGCAGTTCACACTCTGCACCTCAGCCTGACCTCATTTTTCTCTGCCCTTTGGATCTTCTGAATCTTGGCCTTGGACTCCATCTGATCCCTGATGAGGCTGTCCTGTCTTCAGCCTCTGCTAGGTGCTCCCCTCATCCCCACTGCTGCAGCCCCCTGGCAGGCCTGCTGCCTCTCTTACTCATCACTGGAGACATGTGGGAAATTCTGGAATGCCCCAGTGCGACCAACAGGTGCTAGGGAACAAAAGGTTCTCTCTCTCTCTCTCCCTCATGCTATGCCACCATTTCTACACTCGTTGTGGCTGTTCCTTGTTGGCAGAGAACAATTTCCCTCCATTCAGAGTCCCAAATCAGAAATGGGACACAAGCCCATTCTGGTTTTGGTTTTTCAACTAACCTATTCTTTTTATTCTACCTCCATTCCTCACCTTGAGTTTCAATGAAAAAATTGGAGAAGAACAAAGGACCCCTGCTGCTTCTCTCTCTCTTTCTCTCTCTCCCCCTCAACTCTTTCCCCCTTCCAGGAATTGTCATGAGCTACTTTACAACATATTGTCCTTCTTTCCACGTGGTGAATAAAAGGGTAGCAGACCTGCTGATCAAAAAGGGACTATATCTGTAGGTATTATGCCCATTCCAATCTTTGACACACCTGCCCGTGTAATAGACCCTCAAAAGCCAGAGACTCTGTATGCATTTTTGCATCAGCTGCATATAACCCAGGGCTTTGCCTAGGATTGACACTCACTGAGAGTGTGTTGAGTGAATCAGTGATTGAATCCCCTTAATTTATTGGTAAAGAAACTGAGGTGAAATATTTTGCCCAAGTTAAACATTGAGTTAGAGGCTTAACTGGGACTAGGTCAAGTACTCTTTTCAACATGACCTGCTGCTTTTTATTTAGTCTTCCTCAATGGCTGGCAATACAGAGCCTAGAATATAAGACATAAATATGAGGAGAGGAACCAGGAAGGAACAATAAATCAAAAGTTCTCCCCCCAAAGAAGAACCAAGCTTTGGGATTGACATGTACACACTGCTATATTTAAAAAAGATAACCAACAAGGACCTACCGTATAGTGGCAAGGAACTCTGCTCAGTAATCTGTAATAACCTAAATGGGAAAAGAATTTGAAAAAGAATAGATACGTGTAGGGCTTCCCTGGTGGCGCAGTGGTTAAGAATCTGCCTGCCAATGCAGGGGACACGGGTTCAAGCCCTGGTCCGGGAATATCCCACATGCCGCGGAGCAACTAAGCCCGTGCACCACAACCACTGAGCCTGCGCTCTAGAGCCCGAGAGCCACAACTACTGAGCCCACGTGCTGTAACTACTGAAGCCCGTGCGCCTAGAGCCCGTGCTCTGCAACAAGAGAAGCCACCGCAACGAGAAGCCCGCGCACCGCAACGAAGAGTAGCCCCCGCTCGCCGGAACCAGAGAAAGCCCACACGCAGCAACAAAGACCCAACGCAGCCAAAATAAATAAATTAATTAAAAAAAAAAAAAAGAACAGATACGTGTATATGTATAACTGAATCACTTTGCTGTACACTTGAAACTAACATAGCACGGTTAATCAGCTATACTCCAATATAAAATAAAAATTAAAAAAATAGGGGCTTCCCTGGTGGCACAGTGGTTGAGAGTTCGCCTGCCGATGCAGGGGACGCGGGTTCGTGCCCCGGTCCGGGAGGATCCCACATGCTGCCGAGCGGCTGGGCCCGTGAGCCATGGCCACTGAGCCTGCGCGTACGGAGCCTGTGCTCCGCAATGGGAGAGGCCACAACAGTGAGAGGCCCACGTACTGCAAAAAATAAAAAATAAATAAAATAAAATAAAATTAAATTAAAAGCTTAACACACTAAAAGAAAGAAAGAAAGAAAGAAATCCAAAGGCAAGTATCTGAAGGTAAAATATTGTGATTTTTCTCTTTGTCTCTGCAACATCAAATCAGCTCAAATCTGTACTACTAAAATCTCTGAATAGGGATCTTACAGAATGCTGCGTTTCTGCTGCGATCAACTATTTGTTCTTGGGGGATGGGTTACAGCAGAAATTCTTCCAGCCATTTTCCCCTTCAGATATATATAAAATTAGGAGCATCTCCTCCTAATAATAATATATGAAAGGATTAAAAGAAATTAAATTCCCTTGAAACTGGAATTCTCCCATTTTGCTGATGTAAAATTCATTACTTGTTGAAAATAGTAACTGGCCGTTTCTCCCTCTAACAGATTGACCACATTCAGAAATCCTTTTGGAGAAATGGCTAACTACTACACACAGAGCAGTAGCAAGATTTGAAATTGCAACATATGCTCAAATACAGCATCCTGATAAACACACACCTAAGAAATTTGGGCAGCTTAAGGTTTATGAGTTTGAAAGGTTATTTTCTTAACGAACAACAGTAGCACTCTTCTCAGGAAGCATAGCACAGGGGGAGGTGGGATTTTAGATCTATTTGTTGATGTTTCCAAAGGGGATTTAAGCAATCTGCTTTCGTACAGTATGTGCCCTAGCAGACCAAGGCAGCAGCTAGGATATTAGTGGGGCGTGTTTATACCAAAGGTTATGATCCTTTTGAAGAATGCAATGGTGGACAAGCAGGAGGAAATCCATCTGCCCCGCTTAGCTTCTGCTTCCTTAGTTCATCATCTTCTCTTTGCCCCTACATTGTTCATTTATCCTTTTGGGGGGGCTCCAAGATGGGGTGACGTGTGTCGCTGAGGGTTGGGGGGCTCTAATCTCTTAAGACAGTCACACACAAGGGCCCTAAGCAACAGAGTATGTGTATACAATGACGTCAGACTGAAGTATTAAACTTTGTCACCAGAATTGTTTTCCTATGCGGATAATGTAACATGACTATAGACAGTGACATAGCGTGTATGTGTGTGTGTGTCCCGTTAGGGAGAAAAAAACCCTTGTAAAATTCTTAGAAACTGAAAATGCATCAGTGAATAGGGCTTTATGTTAGATATTTATGGGGAATTTGGTTTGTTTTCTGATTCTGTTTCAACTTTTAAGGAGCACCGTTAATGTGATTAATTAGCAAGAATTTATTGACTTGAAAAATCTCAACAGCCAAACGTATATGATTTTTTTTTAATGTATTTTTTCAGGTGAAACTATAAACTGGAGGCCTAATTAAGACCTGCTGTTTCCTGAAATTTCGTGTGCACAGCTCTGGGAAGGAAAGTTGCATGGAACTTTACTTGAAGGGGTATGTGTAATCTTAGGAAAAAATCCCAGCATTCTATTCACTTCTTTCAGATGTAGTCCTTACTTAAGAGCCCCAGTGAATTTATGTCCATGGTGAACATGAAAGCCTGCTATGGAGTCAGCTTAGGGAAAACTCAAATCAGCTCAAACGTCACAAGTTGAGGACTTCAGCTGTTCCTAGCCAATATTTCCAAATTTATGCTTAAACACCATGATGGATCATGCACTTTTAGTCTTTTGACATTTTCTTACATGTTTCCTTCCCATTACTTTGTTGAGGTTGAAAGTCTCTCTAACAAGAGAGAGTGAATCAGCCTGCTAGAAACATAATAATTATACAAGAGTATTCAGTGTAACAAAAAAATTTTCACTTTTGATTGAGGTTGCAAAAGGCCTTAATTGACTGATTTCTGACTGCCAACCACTTTACTTGCTTTCATTAGAAAAATCTCTTTTCCTTTCCTAAGGTTGCATCTTTATTAAATAGTTCTGATGTAGACTTAAAGCTGCAAGAATAAAAGAAATCTCTAATACATAATTCTAAAAACCGTCAAAGTTTTCTTAGCTCAGCAACATATTTATATGACTTATCCCCAGATGTCACTATCCAGAGGTGATAAACTTTTGAAATCAGAATTGCCTCAAAATAATAAGCGAATATTTTTTTACTCACTTAAAGGAAGCTTTCCTCTAATGCCTCAAGTAGAAAATATGAACTACTTAGAACTTGAGAACAGAAATCAATCTCATAGTTGTCATTCAGCTATACATTTGGAACAGGTGGTTTTGCAAATTTATTCAGAACTGTAAGCAGTGGGGGAAAAGAGTCACAGAATTTTCAGTTTTTAAAAAATATTTCTAAAAAACCATATTGTGAAAAGAAACTTGTCCCACTTGCAAATCTCAACCAAGAAACAAGTTATTTCCTTTCGATAATTCACTAAATGTCAGGTAATGGATAAACTAACGATTCGCCGTCCCAGTGCATAATTCCGTTGCCTGTAGCTTGACAGAGCCAAACCACTTACAGATAATACACAACACAAAGCCCCCTTTTCCACTTCCTGGGTAAAGCCTCGTTATGCGCCTTCTCAAATGTGGAGGAGAACACAGGCTCTGCCTTCTCTTTACAATGCTGTATACAGTGCATTTTTCCAATAGCTCTTGCCCCAGAAAAGGTCTTGGTCATTTCCTATGAGACATTCTCCAGTGCCCTCAAAGACCTGGAGATAGAAACATCCATGCTTGCCTCTTCAGACAAACAATTCGGCTTCCCTGGCTCCACCTTGCTGCCTGCCTGCCTCATCCCAGATCCAGCCAAGCCCTTGCTCAGGAGCTCAAAGCCCCAGGCCACACAAGGGTAGAGCAGCCACATCAGAGCTGCTCCTGGCACCAGGGAAAATTATTTGCCCCGAGAGGCAAACACAGCTCGAGCAGTGTCCACAGTATCAATTCCTCTCTTCTGTGTTATAAAAGGCCCTATTGTAGAAATACAAATCACTCGGAGATGGCATGTACGATGTCTAATCACTTGAAAGCTACTGGGCACCCACTGGGTACGGGGCCCAAACTAGACAGTGTCTGTAAGCTATTCACTGGAGGAAGCCAGGGCAGAACATGACACAGATTTGTATTCATCTCCTGTTCTAACCCTTCACACCATGGCAAACACACATCCTTTCAAACCAGTAGACAATTACAACCATAATAGACATGAAGACTGTTTTGACCTGTGAGTAGCAAGGTAAAGGACATAACACACGCTTGATATTCATCCTGACCTAGTTTTGAATCCTGCTTCTATAGTTAACCAACTGTGTACATTTGGGGAGTTTGCTGAATTTCTCTGGGATTTTCTCTCCTTGTTTGCAAAATGAAAACAATAATATCTACATCATAAGTGCTGTGAAGAATACTTTCTCTAGTACGTAGAAGTGCCAAAAGCTCTATGTGGCATATAATAGGCAGTCCATAATTTGAGCTCCCTTCCCCAACTCTAGAACTCTAAAGGCTTGTCAAGGTATCTTACATACATTATCTGATTTGATCCTTACACAAATCCTACTCACAAATATTTTATTCTTAGAGACAGAATTTTAGGTCTTTGCATTTCTTCTGTTTCCTTTTAGGAAACACCAACGAAAAGATATACTTGTTTTCTTCTATTACCTTAGCTCTATTCTTGGGCAAATTTTACTAAGTACCTGAAGGAATAAAAAGGGTTAATTTTATTCCAGTATTGCAGATGTCTTCAGCACCTTGACTTTAGTAATACACTAAGAACAGTAAGTCTTTTTAATGAAAGTGAAAGGTATGCATTGTACTTAAATCTGGAACTTTTTCCTCCTGAAGAAACTCTGCCACTGGGACTGCCATCCCGCCATTTTAGACAGGATGAGATATGTTTTTGCTCAGGCTTACCCTTTTTCAGCACATTTCCAACCAACGGCAGTTGGTATCCAAGCAGTTAAAACTACATCAGCACTAATAGCTATGAGCTCATCTTGTATAAAGACATTTTTAGTTAAACACCACAGTCTTGGGGAGAGAAGAAAGTTAGCATGCTTAACCAGGCTGGCTTGGAATAGCTCACAATATGACGCATACCACAGGAAATAGAGTGGTATGAGGCACCTACAAAATATTTTTCAAACAAGTCATTGACGCTGTAAGCCCCATGCCTCAGCTTTAGGAAGTCACTTATTAAGAATCAACACCGGCCGTGCCAAGCTAAGCTTTTGCTCTTGGTGATTTTCCAATTGAATATTCAGGGCCCTGTTTCAGTCTTGTTTTCAGGGGAGTACATGCCTGGAATGTTAGCAAGCTATTTGCTGGAAAAAATGCCCACAACAGGCCCAATGTTGATCACATTAATGCGTTTGAGTGAGTATGGAGTGCAAATGATTGAAAATGCTTCCAGATCCCCGTTGCAAGGGACAAAGCAGGCTCTGTTCTCTGATCTGATGGTCATTTTTTTTCCAGCGGAGGATGTGGTGCAGGCAGAGGGAAGAGGGCCAATCTCTGTCTAATGGTTCCAAACAGGGCCTGGGCCTAGCTCTCTGGATGCTGACGAGTGGGAAATGAAACACAGATGGGTCAGATGGGTAAGGAGAGGGGGATTACAGGTCAGGCCAAAGAGTTGGAATAAATTAAGTGCTTATGAGGTACAGAATGGCACATTGTTTAAGTGAATGGACAGGGAAAAAACATGCCAGCATTGTTCAGTCCACTGAGCGAACCCAAAGCTCCTCTTCCCAGGCGAGCGAGCGCGGGCCACAGAGAGCCTCATCGTCAGGATGGATGTGACCCACGAACGAGAACGTGGCCAAGTGGAGCCTGAAACATTCTTCTAGACTCCAAAGAAGCCAATTTTGCTCTATTACACATGAGATGTAATTTATTGGGAGAAATGTTTGGGTTCATGTGTCAGATCATATGGAGAGTCAGATTTGGAGTTCCCCAGGGGTCTCCGAGGAGAAGGTGAGTGACCACAAATTAATACAGCAGGGAAATAAAGCAACAAAAGAAATGTTTCATTGTGCCTGAAATATTGAGCCAATTTCCCCCTTTTTAGCCTTTTAAACCTTTGCTCACAAATCAAAGAGTAGTTCAACGGAGAAAACTTAGCAGAAGCCTGTAATTCCCGATAACAAAAAAAGGGGTGGGGAGAGTCCAATATTCTTCCTTACTTTTAAGTGCCTTCATAAAGCAGGGAAAAACAGCAAAAAGGACTTTTTCAGAGTGTTAGATAATAATCCAAACAACTAGGTAACTCAAAGAAAAAAAAAAAAAAAAAAAAGGAAGCACCGGTAACGATAATAGATCTGTCCATTGTGTGTTCTAGGTGTGTTAGAGAAATCATGAAATCCCAGAAGGTACACAAGCCTGATGATTTGATAGCAGGTCATCATAAGACAGGCTGGAGAAAGTGTGTTTTCCTGAAGGAACCAAACCAATAGAATGTGAGGGCAGAAAGTGTCACCTCAAAGGAGAGAGCTAAAGTTGCAGCTGCCAACAGAATTAGAAAAGTTCTAAAGCTTGGAATTAATGGTTTCTTTTTTAGAGTGGAAGAAATTATTTTCAGAAGTTTATTTTCATACCAGCCATGTTTCCATTTTATGGGCTTGACCTTTAACAGAATATCCCACAGGCAAAGCTGGAGACAGTGGTTGTCGGCAGTCATCAGGGCGCTCACGCTGTGAGTATGAAAAGCTTCTCAGTTTATCGATTGGGGCACTGCAATTCCAGAGACTCAGGGAGATGACTCCAGACAACCAGTTTGGAAAGTCTGGATGCAGCCCATCTTTAAAAGGCCGGTGATTTGCATTGTTATTATTTTAGTAAGTTGGTTCAGTGAGTGATACCAATGATATGGACATGTCATCTTTTCTACTGTATAACTGTACTAGTTAGAATGCAAATATTTTACCTTTTCCCCCCAATCTTCTCCCCTCCAAAGCTTTTATTAGTCCTGTGCTCTGAATCTTGGAAAGGAACGCCGAGAATAAATAACCAGTTCCTAAAGCAAATTGGAAAAGCGATCATGACACCGGCATCAGTATTAAGAGTTGGAGAGACAAAAAATGACTGCGGAGAAATTTCTAGCTTACGCTGAGCAAAATCATAAAAGTATTATTCATGGAAAGAAAGACAGACCCATAAGAAACTAATGTCTGGTTTTGGTTGTTTGCTTTTTCCTTTCCAATAGAATGGATTTTTTTTTTTTTTTTAGTATCCTTTTCTCTCTTGAATAAAAAAAAATGACGGTGGGAAATGTTTGTGGAAGAATCTGAAGGCAGAAGTTATTTTGATAATGCTGAAATGGCTACATGTTATAAAATTAGAGTTAATTCTTTTCAGGAAAAAAGTACATGTAACAGGACAAGGTTCCCAGAAGACTGCTGGTTCATCTGGAACACATGGTCCAGCAGGGTGTCTGAGGGTCAGGCGGAGGCCACCACAGAGCTCTCAACTTGACTTTCTGGGTTAGACCCTGAAGTATTAACCAAGGGGGTTGAGTAGCAGAGAGGTTTCTCACATACCTAAGAGGATATTTAGGGCACCTGGCTTCATGCCAGGGTTTACCAGAGGATGGAAAATTGCAAGCTAGCAACAGAGCGAGCCAAATCTCTGTGACTAGGGCATAAGCCTAATACAGGACGCAGAAGCTTCCATGACAAACACCCTTAATCAGGGAAGTAATGATGAGGCTGTTGTCACCTCCAGCCATGGCTACCTAGCTGCAGCCATGCCTGACTATCCTCTCACACCTGGGGACACCTTCTGAGAGACGTAGTCCTCTGGCTTACCGAACTGGAGAAAACACTACAAAAGCACAGATCTCTAGAGCAGCGGGATAAATCGAACATCTATGTCATCCCTGTGGTTAGCATGTACAGTAGACAGCAATGTCAAGTGAATCTCTTAAAAGCATCCCCAAATTTTATAAGCTCCAGATCCCACAAAACCTGAATCCACACCTGGGATTACCATTTATAAAGTGCAACTATAGAGAAAGTTTCCGGAGAGGGAAGGGAAATATACTTGCTTTCTTGCTATGTCTGGCTTGAGGCCCTGTAGAATTCACACAAAGCCATTTGGTTGGTAAATACATGATCTGGAGAATAGGGCTGAAATCCAATTCTTCTAATCCGCAGTACATGACTGTCATGGTACATCCTACAACTTTCATTTAACAAAGGATCTGTGCAGAAGCCTTTCGCCTCATCTAGGCATCCTCCTAGGAGTAAGTTAACAATCCCTAAGTACTTATTACTTCTTTTTGTCTTTAAAAACATATAATGCAAACAGAAATGTGAGGACTTGGGGCCACACTGTAGGAATTTTATTTTCCACCAACCAGCTTCCGAAATAAGGAAGGAAATACAATCGTCACTTCTTATCCACAGTTTCACTTTCCGTGGTTTCAGTTACCTGCAGTCAATCGTGGTCTGAAAATATTACACTGAAAATTCCGGAAATAAACTATTCATAAGTTTAAAATCACAGGCCGTTCTGAGGAGCGTGACCAAACATCGTGCTGTCCTGCTTCACCCTGCCTCGTTCAGCCTGGGATGTGAACCGTCTCTGTTTCCAGAGTATCCAGCCTGTTAGTCACTTAGTAGCAGCTGGGTTCAGGTCACCCTTATTTTACTCAATAATGGCCCCAAAGCTCAAGAGCAGTGACGCTGGCAACTCAGATGTGCCAAAGAGAAGCCATAACGTGTTTTCTTTAAGAGAAAGGGGAAAGTTCCCGACTGAAGAAAAAAATCATATGCTGAGGTTGCTAAGCTCTATGGTAAGAACGGATCTCCTAGTCATGAAATTGTGAAGAAAGAGAAAGAAATTTGTGCTAGTTTTGCTGTCCTACCTCCAACTGCAAAAGTTACAGCCACACTGCATAAGTGCTTAGTTAAGCTGGAAAAGGCATTAACATTTGTACAATAAGATATTTTGAGAGAGAAAGGGAAGGAGAGATAGACCACATCTGCATAAATTTTATTATAGTATATTGTTATAATTATTCTATTTTGTTATTCGTTTTTGCTGTTAATCTCCTACTGTCCCTAATTTATAAATTCAACTTTATTGTAGGTATGTATGTATAGGAAAAAACATAGTACACATAGAGTTTGGTACTCTGCGGTTTAAGGCCTCCACTGTGGGTCTTGGAAAGTATCCCCCTTGGATAAGTAGGGGTCTGCTGTATTGACCAACTATCTGCAAAGCACAGGCTTCATAGTGTTTTCAAATTGTGGGGACAGATTCATACTTTTCTCCCTGGACTCTTCTAAACAAAAGCAAGCGTTCACAAAGCAACCGACTAGGGTAGGGTGTGTCCTACAAAGCTATCTGTATGATACAGAGGCAACCACACCCCAGACTCCATCCTTCTTAGGAGAGGTTCAAGGTGTTCTACATTGTGACGAAGAATGCTCTGTCCTCTCAGAGGCTAGAAGGGAAGATATAGTGTTCTTCCTTCAAGGGGAGGACCTGACATTACTATTCTTACAATGATTCTTTGGTAATAAATACAAGGAAAATACCATCACCCTGAAGACAAAAATTAATGCACAAGAGGTACATAGTAGAGATTGCATTCAAATCAGGGACTTCTGTAACCCTGTCTGCCAGGCCAATATCACCTGCATCCTCACTTTACAACACTTGGGTGTTTGCTGTGCGCTCAATTAAAATCCTCCTCTGGTGGGAAAAACCAGATTTCCAAATGGTAAGTTTATTGATTCAATAACATTTAAGAAATTCTGCTTATGGAAAAACTCATTAACCAAAACTAATAAATAAGAGTTTACCCGGCAGTCTGGTTCCTCTTTATTTGACAGAATTGAAAATCACTCTGGAACAACTTAGTTCATTTTTCTCTTGTTAATTGAGCTTAATAGTTTAGTAATTTGCTTTCTGTTCTAAGCTTGTGAACTCTTCATTCTTTCCGGCACAACTGGCATTCTCTTGCTGTTAACTTTACAGAGCATACAGTTACAAAGAAGTTTCACATAGGTTAAGAGCATGGAGGAAGGGGGAAGAAAGGAAAACTTTTACTTGGACCAGTGTAATGACTTAAGGCTCAGACCAGCCTTGAGGTATGGTGTCAAGTTACACCGCACTGTTAAGATTCTACAGCATAGTTTCAAGTGCAATGTCCATGTGAGGGACAGTGTTATTATTGAATACTTGTCACAGCAAATTTCCACTTTGTTCAACATCCTCTATAAGAAATTGAAAAATGCCAAAATCGTGCATGCACTGGACAGAAACTTTCAATCTCTTTTACCCTCTGGCACAGAGTTTTCCTTTGGGAGGCTACTACTGTACAAATGTTTGTTTGTTTAGTCCAGTACAAAACATTATGCCTGCTGTTTTTAAACCAGGAATTTGTTAAAAATAGCTTTGATGGGAATATGGATATGTTATGATCTTTGGGATAAAGTGCAAAGCTTGAGGGGCAATATCAGAGTTTGTCAAAATACTTTTGCCCCTCTTCTGTTTTCCCTTCAACCTCTGGATAGATTCCCCAACCTCATCTGTTCTAGCCATATAAGTCAGACCCCAACCAACCTAGATCCTCTGGACCAACCACTACCCACTAAACAGTGACCACTAGTCAACTCCTACTGTGTAAACCTTAAAAGTTAGTAGTTGTAATAAGTCAGCTGGAGTTGTAGAGTCTTTGAAATATATCATATGGTTTAATTTTATATCTCTCTATGATCCTTTTTTCCCCCTTAAGCTATATTGAATTAGGGAAAAAGGATTTTTTAGGCAGGCAGGAACATTCAAACTAGTTCAATCATACAGATAAAAGTAAATAATTGTTTTGTCTCTGGATGCAAATTAAGTACTACTACTTAATAAAAAAAAAGTGAAAGATGCACCCGAATGCAGCACTATTTACAATAGCCAAGACATGGAAGCAGCCTAAATGTCCATCAACAGATGAATGGATAAAGAAGATGGTGGTATATATATAATGGATTATTACTCAGCCATAAAAAAGAATGAAATAATGCCATTTGCACCAACATGGATGAACCTAGAGATGATCATACTAAGTGAAGTAAGTCAGACAGAGAAAGACAAATATTATATGATATCACTTATATGTGGAGTATAAAAAACGTATTTACAAAACAGAATCAGACTCACAGACATAGAAAACAAACTTATGGTTACTAAAGGGGAAGAGGGGAGGGATGAACTGGGAGTATGTAATGAACAGATGCACCCCACTATATGTAAAATAGATAAACAGCAAGAACCTACCACATAGCACGGGGAACTATGCTCAATATCTTGTAATATGCTATAATGGAAAAGAATAGAAAAAAAAAGAATAAAGATATATACATACATATGTATAACTGAATCCTCTGCTGTACACCTGAAACTAACACAATATTGTAACTCAACTATATTTCAAAAGAAGAAAAAACAGGAAAGAACCACCCACCACAAAAACAAATAAAGAAGTGAAAAGAAAAACCTGCACAAAATTAGATAATGCCAAATTATTTTCCAGAGTGGTTGTATCAACTTATGCTTCTACCAGCATTGTGCATGTTACCATTGTTTTACACTCTTGCCAATTTAGATCTGAAATCATTCATAATTTTAAACAAGCAAAATCACTTGAAATATGCAAAAGCAGTGAGTGTTTTTACTTCTATGTGAAGTTATTGAGATGAAGTCAAAGGGAAAATTGGTGAAGTATCTGGGCTCAGTCGTCAGCTCACTTTTCTTCTCTGTCCTCACATTCAGAGTTGATCTCACTTAGGTCTGTGGCTTTAACCACCATTGGGTGACCTCCAAATTTCTTTCACCAGTCCTGACCTCTCTCCTGCTTTTCACTCAATTGCCTACTCAGGATCTCCTTTTGTATGTTTAGTGTGCTTCTCATTCACCTTTCCATTTCTATACTGGCCACCTGAATTTCACAGAAAAGAAGCTGACAACTATAAATGGCTAGATTGACTCATGTCAGCTCACATCAAAAACCCTCATGATACATGTGAAGAACCAAATTTTTTATCGTTTATGAAAAGGATTCGTTCTTGTCCCACCGCCACATAGAGGTTTTACTCTTCAACCATCTTGATCTAAGTAACAAATGAATCGATTTTAGAGCTTTTATATTTGCATAATTTCCTGCCAGTTGTGAATCTACTTAGTATGTGATTTGGCATCTTGAATTTTTACTTAACTTTATAGTAGACAGCTGACTTATTATCACAAATTCTCCTGAAAACACAAGTATAAATGTCTGCATGATATTCCACCATGTATATAGATAAACCATAAACCACTTCTTTGATTTCTCTACTGTTAGGTACTTATTTTATTTCTAGATAGATTATGCTGCTTGATTCTCTTAATGATTTCTTTTTCCACTCTGTTTATGCAGATTATTTTTGCTGATACATAGAAAAGTTATTAAATGTATTTATCTTGTGCCAAGTCAATTCACTAAATTTTAAAAATACTTATAGTTTCTACTAATAATAGTTATGCAGTGGATTCTTTACTGTTTACAAGGATGTAGTACAAATAATATATAATAAAAATAATGTAAATAGAAATATTTTCTCTTCCCCAAAATATAATTTTTATTGTTTTCACACTCAAGTACTTCCAAAATAATGTTAAGTGATAACATTTATCACTTCCTGAACATGAAATAGTGCTAGGTCCTCTCATAATTTCTTCATAAATATTATATATTATTTATTAGTTCATTATTTCCTAGATTTTTTTTCCTAATTAAATAAAAATCTCCAATATCCTTTTATATCTGATTAGCTACTGGTTTGAAATAGATATAGTTTATCATGCTAAGGCAAGTAACTTAAATTTCTTTTTAAAAATAAGTTTTATAGAAAAGTTCTAAGGATAGTATGGAGAATTCCTATATACCCTCACCCACTTTCCCCTAATTTGACTGGTACATAGTCATAGTGCATTTGTCAAAACTAAGATATTCACATTGGTATATACTATTAAATAAACTCCAGATTTAATCCAGATTTCTCCAGTTTTCTCACTAATTTGCTTTTTCTGCCCCAGGATCCCATCCAGGGTTCCCTAGTGCACCTGGTCCTCAGGTCTCCTTAGTTTCTTGCAGTCTGTGACAGTTTCTCAGTCCTGTTTATGATAACCCTGGTAAGTCTGAAGAGTTCTGGTCAGGGATTTTGTTCAATGCTCCTCAGTTTGAGGATCTCTGATGTTTTTCTCATGGTTAGAAGTTATGGGCTTGGGGGAAGAATGCAACAGACAAGTGCCCTTCTTATCACATCGCATGTGTGAGTACGTGATATCAGCCTTACTTGTCTCTGGTGTTAGTCTTGATTAAGGTAGTGTTTGCTAGGTTTCCCTATAGCAAAATTACTATTTCTTCCCTCTTCCATACTCTATTCACCAAGCCAGTCAGGAAATCTAGCCTACCTTCACCTCCTAGGGGAGAGAGCACCTACATATATTATTTAAAATTATTCTATAAGAAAGCTTGGCCCCATCTCTTCCATTTATTGATTTATAAAACATTGATTTATATTAGTATGCACTCATAGATGTTTATTTCATACTTTGGGTTAGAATCCAATACTACTACATTATTTATTTTATTGCTCAAATTGTTCAAGCTTTGGCCAGCTGGCTTTTTCAGTTGACTCCAGTGTCCTTTTAACATGCCCCATCATTTGTTGTTGTTCTGTTTCATTTGGCTCCCTTTGTTTCTTTGAGCACTTCATTAGTTTTTGGCAAGATTCTCCAGGCTTATCTTGTACTTTCACCGCCCCAAATCTAGAAACAGCCATTTCTCAAAAGAGTCTTGGTTCCTTTTATTGGAGAATGGTATTTAGAAACCAAGATCTGAACACTATATGTTGTGTTCTTTTTACTTTTAAAGTGTTTTGTGCATCCCAATGTTCATGACAGCATTATTTACAATAGAAAATATACGGAAACAACCTAAATGTCCATCAAGAGAAGAATGGATAAAGAAAATGTGGTACATATACACAATGGAATATTACTCAGCCATAAAAAGGAACAAAATTGTGCAATTTGCAGACATGTGGATAGACCTAGAGACTGTCATACAGAGTGAAGTAAGTCAGAAAGGGAAAAACAAATATTGTATGATATCGCTTATATGTGGAATCTAGAAAAACGATACAGATGAACTTATCTGCAAAACAGAAATAGAAACACAGACGTAGAGAATGGACATGTAGATATCGGGGGGGGAAGGGAGAGTGGGATGAATTGGGAGATTGGGATTGAAATATATACACTAGTATGTATAAAATAGATAGTTAATGAGAACCTACTGTATAGCACAGGGAACTCTACTCAGTGCTCTGTGGTGACCTAAATGGCAAGGAAATCCAAAAAAGAGGGGATGTATGTATGACTGATTCACTTTGCTGTACAGCAGAAACTAACACAACATTGTAAAACTTCAATAAAAATTAATTAAAAATTAATAAAGGCAGCTACAGCAGCTAAAACATAAAAAATAAAACAAAGGAATGTATATGGCAAACAGAAACAGACTCATAGATACAGGGAACAAACTAGCAGTTACCAGAGAGGAGAGGCGTGGGGGGAGGGGCAAGATAGGTGAAAGAGATTAAGAGGTACAAATGACTAGGTATAAAATAAAAAGTTGCAAGGATGTGATGTACAGCATAGGGAATATAGCCAATATTTTATAATAATTTTATATGTAGTATAATCTATAAAAATATTGAATCACTATGTTGTATACCTGAAACTAACAATATTTTAAGCCAAGTATACTACAATAGAAAAAAAAAGTTTTTTGTTTTACTCTTTAAAAAATTGTGGTTTAACATTGTAACCATTGTTATGTGTACGGGTCAGTGTCATTAAGTACATTTACATTTTTGTGCAACGATAACCACCATCCATCCAAAGAACTGTTTTCATCTCACAAAAATGAGATTCTGTGCCCATTAAACAATAACTTCTTATTATCCCCTCCCTCCCAACCTCTGACAAGCCTTTTAATTTCTGTCTCTGTGAAACTACTGTAGGTCCCTCATATAAGTGAAATCATACCATATTTGTCCTTTTATGACTGACTTATTTCAATTAATATCCTCAAGGTTTATCCATGTTGTAGCATGTGTCATAATTTCCTTCCTTTTCAAGGCTGAATAACATTCCATTATACTATATACCACATTTTGTGTACCCATTCATCTGTTAATAAGACAGTTGGGTTGTTTGCAGTCCTTGGCTATTGTGAATAATGCTGCTATAAACGTGGGTGGACAAATGTCTGAGTCTCTGTTTTCAGTTCTTTGGGTTATATACCTAGAAGTGGAATTGCTAGATCATATGGTGATTCTATGGTTTTGGGGTTTTTTTTTGAGGAACTTCTACACTATGTTTCACAGCAGGTGCACCATTCTACATTCCCATCAATAGTGTCCAAGGGATCCAATTTCCCCACATCCTAACCATCAACTCCAAAATCATAGAATGAACAACACCAAGAGGGAACCCTAATGTCTGTACTATAGGTGTTGATGATGTGCCAATGTAGGTTCATCAGTTGTAACAAATGTACCATATGGGGGTTTGTTGATAACGTGGGAAGCTATGCGTGTGTGGCACCCCAGGGTATGTGGGATATCTCTGTACTTTTCTCTCGATTTTAGTGTGAACCTAAAACTTCTCTAAAGAAAATGAAGTCTTTAAAAAAGATTTTAAAAAGTAAACAGGATATTTCTCAACATTTCTCTATGGCCTTAGTGAGTGCATTGAATGATAAGTTGAACTTAGCCTGTAGGGATGGGCAAGCAATTGCATTGAGACAGCGTCAGCTGAAAGAATTAAGATATTTATTTTTAACAGCTTCAAATGAAACAAAGTTTATTTGACTTATCTCTAGAAACCATTAATATTTATTCCCTCATGGTACTTATTCCTTAGCTCTACCTACAACTGAAATAGAAGTTTGAAGTTCATTTATTAAATCTATGGCAAGCTATTTGCCATGAAAATGCTATCTAAGCAATCACTAGAGGTATTTAATACAACTTTTAAAATAACTGGTAAGAGAATAAGCTGACAACCTAGCAAAGAATGCTGGGAGGTGAACAAACTTTTTGACACCCTACTCCTTTTCTTTGACAAACTCAGTGAGGATAAATTTGTGAGGATAAAAAAGCTTTTCAAATTGGCTGATTTAACAACGGCTTCTCACTAGAGAAAAATCTTTTCAGTCTGATGAGGCTAAAGCAATCTAAATGGAAATATTGGTTCCCACAGATTTCTATTGGCTTTGATGATAAAACCTTCTGCCTCATCTACTGCCTTTTGATCTAGTTGAAAAAGGATGCTGGGAGAGGCTCAGACCAGGCTCCTTCAATGATCAGCTGCTGATACAGCTGTGGCTTGTTAAGGCCACGGGACAAGAAAAAGTTCCAGCATGTTTCCTGTTTTATCACATTCTTAAGTTAACATTATATTACTGAGAAAAGTGATATCCACACAGATGCCGAAATATGGTATGTACTGAAGGCCAAATGGATTGTAAAAATGAGGATCCAGCTACATATTTCAAGAAATTATTAAGATGTAAAAGCTTATCAATAGCACCTTTATTCCAACTTAGCAATTTGAAACAAAGATCTGCTTTTATATAGTTTACTCGTCTAAGATTGATGGGGAGAGAGTTTTAAGTCTCTGGAGAAACACACATTCTGGTCTCAAGTATCCAGATGGATTTGCATCCTAGATCCAACCTCAGAGGCTTAAGGAATGCTGCAGAAGGCCTCCAGCTGATAGGAGGGATCTTGCCTGTGACTCTCACCGCTTTCCATTAAGGAAATGAGAAGCAACTCACTTTTTACAAGGTGTTAACTAAGCTTGGCTGAGCAGCCCAACTGAAAAATCAAACATGCCCAAACACTTCATGTTTATAAAAACAAACTCCATTAACGTGCTTGGCTTCCCTTTTCATAAAATTGCAGATGATTTACTGCATATCTTAGTGCAGTCCAATTTTCCTGTAAAATGCATGCTCTGTATTATGTTTGGCACATTTTAGGCGATCAATGTGTAATTGCTGAATTGAATTAGAATTGATTTGTTTTCCACGAAAATTATAATGGAGGATTTTATAGAACCGGTGACTATCCAACTGGCATAAAATAGAGTATTTATACAAGCTATAAGTACTGGTATGCACTCCTAAAAGGAAGTTAAACTTTTTTTTTTTAATACCACAGTGTTCATCCTTCCAAAGTTGGACTTAAAAGGAAGAAGACCAAATTCTCTAACAACATGCTCCATCAAGTTGGGCCTCATTACAACAAGTCACTTCAGAGTAATTTAAGTGTCTCCAATCCCTGTATACCTGATTATTTAAATCATTCTAGTAAACCCACTTCGAGGACTTTCTAAATTTCTAAAAATATTTCCAGGATAATATCTACTATTTCTCTTTAGCCACTTAAAAAAAAAAGATATTCAATAATAAAGCAAGAATATACAGCAATCATCTCTGTACCCATCCACAGAAATAAAATATACAAAGAGAGTTGAAGCCCTCTGTTTACCCATCCCTGATCACATTACCTGCCCTTCCCACTCAGAAAGAACAACTTATCCAAGTCTTAATTCAAATTTGCTCACAGACCTGTGGCCTGGGAGCAGGAAAACACTGTAATAGGTTCATAGTGGAAATTAGTTTCACTTTTAATTTTCTGCAAAGCACAAACTTAAGTAAGGTTGTGATGATTTCACATATTCTTCAGAAGGCACTGGTCCTCTCCACCCTATTGCAGAGATATACTTACTAAACTTACTAAAGTATTGGCCAAGAAGAGATGGACATTGTAGAGGCTTCAAAAACCCATGCTTTGGGCTTCCCTGGTGGCGCAGCGGTTGAGAGTCTGCCTGCCAATTCAGGGGACACGGGTTCGTGCCCCGGTCCAGGAAGATCCCACATGCCGCGGAGCAGCTGGGCCCGTGAGCCATGGCCACTGGGCCAGCGCGTCCAGAGCCTGTGCTCCACAGCAGTGAGAGGCCCGCGTACCACAAAAAAACAAACAAAAAAACCCATGCTTTTTTGATTGTGTAAGCAATTTAGTCCCCTCCCTCACACAGGCAGGTCATTGGCATTCTCTCTGCATGGCCAAAGGCATGTTTCTGCCCTTTTCTAACTCTCTACGTTGTCCTAAAGAGGAGAACAAATCGAGAATGATGAGATCCACAACTGTCCAGCCACTTCTCTAGAGCTGTGGTCTGTTCCCAAGTGGGGTGTTCACACCCAGGACGGGGCAAGATGAGCCATTGGGTTTTGGACAACCTAATGTATTGTTATTTAAATTTATTTTTATCTAAAGCTAAGAAGAAATAGATTAAACATCAATAGAAGTACATGTATAACTTATGAATATAGGGGATGCATGCTCACATTTTTTTAAAACTCATAACAGTTTTTAATCAAAAAATGTTGGAGACCACAACTCCAAACGACTCACGTTTACTATCTGTGTGACCTAAGAAAAAAATAGCCTCAAGACATATTATGTGATTTAAATCACATTCAGGTACTATTTATGTACCAATATATTTGGCTGCTTAAAATAAATTATGTTCCTCTACACCTATGTAAAGTGATATACTTCCTTGAATTTTTAGTTCAGCTAAGCAAATAGTACTAAACTTTCTGATTCATCACCTGCACTCTAGGTTTTGCAATAGATTTAAAACACTGTTTTACCCTCAGTGCCAAAATCCACAGGGAAGGGCTAATTGTACAATACACTGTCAGTCCTAAAGGCTGTTTGTTTGTTTGTCTGTTTTTGAGAATCAGAATCTAGAAGAATTTTTCAGTTAAGGATAATCAAACTAAAATTAGAGTCATATATCCTTCAAATATCTATGGAGCACCTACTATGATACACTGAAGATACAAAGGTTAATACATATGTATTTAGTGTTTGCTTGTTTCAAGCGTTAAGTAATGAGGTTTAAGTGGTGAACAAAGTAGAATTGATGATTCCTGTCTTCATGGAGTTTACAAGCTATTGGAAAAAAGATACAAACTGAAATAAAATGGAGAAAGTTTTAAGCAAGATATGAACAAAGCCATGTAGATGGTTTCTCCATGACTACCCCTCTCTACTTCTTTCAGATTTCCTCTTCTTTGGCCACTGTTCCAAAAAAACAGATCGCTAGTCTTGTTCTCATTTGCTCATATCTTGGGAGTCCCTAAGTATTCCTGACCCTGACTTCCCACCTCACACTCCTCTGTATGTATTTTACCTGACCAACCTCATTTAGGTGACAACAGGTTATAATGAGTTTAATTTGACTGATCTTGGCTCTTCTGAAGTTCTTCCCTGGAAATATAATGGTGTAACCCAACAGAAATGAGATATCCACAGAAAGTCCTGAGAAAGGGAGGCCAGGAGCAGGAATTGGGAGAACCAGAGCAGGTGAGAGGTGAAGGGTTTTTATGAGGTAGGCTTTTGAGGGAGGCATCAATCATTTCATAGAGGGCAGCCAACTCTAAAAGTTGCATGTAGGAAACCCTGTGGGTCCCACTCCCATTGGATATTTCCTTTGTCTTGAATGATTCTTAAATTATTCTAAATAATAATCATTTTAAACTCACGTATTAGTTCTCTTAGATTGGGAGCCTCATTTCACAGTCATGGCGACTTCCTTTGGATTTTTTAAGCTTGCTTTCTTCCCATTCAGTGCAAGACTCAATACTAAGCACAGACTTATTCCTCCCAGGAACAGTTATTGGATGCTACCTCAAACAAGCCCTGGTGACAGTAATGTGGAGGATACAAAGACGTGTGCACAAAGCCATAACATATCATTTTGACCAAGGGAACAAGGATTAGGTTATCTCCCTCTTACAAACACTCGGAAATGTTGTGAGCATTTGATACTTGAAAAATGACTTTTAGATATTGCTTGCAGCCACATATCACACAGCACTGACAAATATATTGTGTCAATATAATATTATTATGTTTCCATTCCACATCATCAGTCACAGCCTTATCTGTGTTACGCAGCCTCCATTTCAAAGCCTTTAGGAGACTCTATGGTGGGTAGTGATTTAAGAAGAGATGAGAATAGTTGCACATTTCCTAGAGTCGTGGGTCTATTTTGTGGGAATGGTGATGATCATGATCTTGATGATAATGATAAGGTCCCCAGCTGTCGGTTGAAATTCCTTTCTGGGAAACAGCTGGAGATTCATTCTCTAAAGATCGCATCTGGCTTGATTTGCCAGCACTCAAATCCCATTGATCTGGTTCTGTTCTAGCCCTCTGTACTCACAGTTCAAAGAGCAGGGAGGCCTGTAAAGAAATTACTGCCATATTGTTCAATCGGCCACAGTGAGCAATATATACGATTATAATTAGGAACACATTAAGGGAAGCAGCTCAGTGGAGATAAGCTGCTTGACTGCATACGCTTTTTGATGAGGGCTTAGCGCCAATCCGAGAAGAAAAAAGATTAAATGTTTGTTACCAATCCTTTTGAACTTGTGGCAGAACATGTGGTAAAGCATTTTTGATTCAAATTAAAAGCATCCTAGGATAAAAATAACCCTGTTCTCCCAGGCCTTTCCAAGTGAAACCATTTGGAGGCTGATTTATTGTATAGCCCTTAACCCCTTTCCACCAGCATGATTAACGTAAGCATTTCTGAATCCCATGTAAGCCTGGACAGGTATTTGTCTTGTTACACATCTGTGGAACAAATGGCAATACAAATTAGACACTCAACAGATGCACGTTTTCAAAGGCCAGGCAAATTTAATTTGACTGTGCATGTAAATAAAAAGTTCATTGAGCACCGAGGTCAGGGATGTGGGTTACAGGTAGAGAGCATGGTTGCTTCAAATGTCACCAAAAGGCCAGCAATTCAGAAACTCTGAAGAAGGGGCTTCCTAAACCAAGCAGAGAAAACACAGGTGGCTGCGGCAGGTCCAGAGAGCCAAGCCTGGGGAAGGCTGAAAAAGAAAAGGTCTGGGTTGACCACATCAGCAAGAAAGGCTTTCCATGGTCATTGGGAAGAAAAAAAAGACCAGATGACCATGTCAAATATTCTAAGCTTCCATGTCGAGAGAAGCATGGTTTAGTGATGTCCTCTGGGAGTGGAGAATAGAAAGTTTATTCCAGATTCAGCCTCTTACTTCCTCTGTGGCCTTGGGCAAGTCTCTTAACCTCTCTGTGCCTGTTAATCTGTAAAACTGGGACACTGGTTTTTACCCACTGCCAGGAATCTAAGGGTCCTGAACGTCCTTCTGAAGCGATTGCTGACCTATTGAAAATGACACTATATATTTTTCACGAGTCTGAAATGTTTGTAACCGCATGACATTATCTGCCAAAGGAATACTTTAAGTTGGTTTTAATTATATCATGTGTTATTTTAATTTCTATAAACAGTGAAGTCCCTAGAGGCGAAGGAAAACGCAATTACAATATTTTCTCACATTCTCTCACCCAATTTCCACGCCACCCAGCACACACACATTTCCTCTTCCCATTGCAAATTCTGCGGACTTTTCCCTGTATAATTTCCTCCCTGGTTAGGTGGATGTCGTCGATAGCAGTAATGCTGAACTTCTGAAAACTGTACAAATCAATAGGTAATACCACAGCAAACTTTTTAGCACTTTAGTTATCAAACTCTATCAAGATGTCCATATTCTATTGTCTAAAGTAGCCTTCTCCAAGTTCCCAGGGATGTTCATAGATGTTTTTTGTACAATGCTCTTTGATCATATCATTTTGGAACATATTTGGTTAAATCCAGTAATATGACTTTCTTGAATATGATAATATACATTGTGAAATTCTAAGAGAGGAAAAGTACGAAATGCTTTCCTAACTTTTTTGGATCCCTTTACCATTGAATTCTCTCAGACTTACTGTTCTGACAAAAACAATTAGGGAGGGTTTCCCTGGTGGCGCAGGGGTTGAGAGTCTGCCTGCCGATGCAGGGGACGCGGGTTCGTGCCCCGGTCCGGGAGGATCCCACATGCCGCGGAGCGGCTGGTACCGTGAGCCACGGCCGCTGAGCCTGCGCGTCCGGAGCCTGTGCTCCGCACCGGGAGAGGCCACAACAGTGAGAGGCCCGCGTACCGCAAAAAAAAAAAAATTGGGGAAATACTAATCTAAAGAGTTTTGTTAGACTTTCGCTGTTTGAGAAAGGTGAATGAAAGTGGGGCTTTTTAAACAACAGGGAAGTTATTTCCCAATCCAGACGAGATTGATTGAGTGAGGATTTACCTTTTGAAAGGAGATTAAGGCAAATGGACAGGTATTCTTTTATACTCTTGCTTCCACCAGGAAGATGATGTTGCTATTACAGTGGACCTTTGAACAACTCGCGTTTGAACTGCATGGGTCCACTTATATGCAGATTTTTTTCAATAAATACATACTATAGTACAATCCACAGTTGGTTGAATTCACAAATGCAGACCCTCCAATGTGGAGGGAGGACTGTAAAGTTATACTTGAATTTTTTTTTCTCTTATGATCCCTTTATTATTAAATGGTATCTTTTTCTTTTTTCTTTTTTTAATTTATTTTTTATTGAAGTATAATTGAATTACAATGTTGTGTTAATTACTGCTGGACAGCAAAGTGACTCAGTTATACATTATTTTTCATATTCTTTTCCATTATGGTTTATCCCAGGATATTGAATATAGTTCCCTGTGCTATACAGTAGGACCTTGTTGTTTATCCATTCTATATATACCAGTTTGCATCCGTTAATCCCAAATTCCCAGTCCAACCCTCTCCCACCCCCTCTCCCTTGGCAGCCACCAGTCTATTCTGTGGGTCCCTGATTCTGTTTCTGTTTCATAGATAGGCTCATTTGTTTCATATTTTAGATTCCACACATAAGTGATATCATATAGTATTTATCTTTCTCTTTCTGACTTACTTCACCTAGTATGATAATTGCTAGTTGCATCCATGTTGCTGCAAATGGCATTATTTCTTTCTTTTTCATGGCTGAGTAATATTCCATTGTATATATGTACCACATCTTCTTTATGCATTCATCTGTTGATGGACATTTAGATTGTTTCCACATTTTGGCTATTGTGAATAGTCCTGCTATGGACATACAGGTGCATATATCTTTTTGAATTAGAGTTTCGTCTGGATATATGCCCAGGAGTGGGACTGCTGGGTCATATGACAATTCTATTTTTAGTTTTATGCATACTCGAATTTTTGACTGCAGGGCTTAACCCCCATTGTTCAAGGGTCAACTGTACCCTTGTGCTTTGTTTTGCTTTGGTTCTTTGCCCTAGGAATAATAATAATAAAAATATTTGGAGCAACCTAACTCTATTATAAATCAGTGCCAATTACTAGGGGGTCAAACAAACCAAACCTGTACTTGCTGATAGTTTTATAAATAACTATGTTATGTTTAAATGGTCCTTATTGTTCTTTGAAATGCCAGTTAGTCAGGAAACTCTTGCTGCTTTATAGCTATTAGTCAAGGAAAATGGGACTTATGACTCCACAGGCATGTGAGACGTCACAGGCATGTGAGAGTAACTCATTGCCTCACTCGTAAATGGCAAAGTTAAAAGGGAGCCAGGGACATCTTTCAGGTAAAAGTAGTATGAATGAAAATGAAAATCCATTAACAACGTTTACAGCCAATAGCTAGGTAACCACAGTGCCCTTCCTGTGAGTACCTTTACGTCATGAGTTTTCGGGTCAGCCTTCCCCCATTAAACTCTGAGTTCCTTGAGGTCAGAGACAACATCTTATTCACGTCCTTTTTTCCTGGAATATTCCGTAGTGTTTGAGTCATAGTAGGCACCTGTCACACATTTACTGAATTGAACTGACATCAAGTGATTTGGAACAAGAATATTTACAAAAATATCTTTCAATACAATACTTAGAGTACCGAGGTTGAATCTTATTTTCAAAATGAAGTACAGAAATTTTATATTTACCTAGGTATTTCTAGCCAGAATATAGAGATCATTTGTGGCTAAAAAAGATGACATAAAAACATAAAGACCTTATAATATCTATGCTGGGTCATAGCGACCGTGCTCAAATGCGATGTTTACCGTCATGATTTTTTTTTTTTGATGATATGAGGAACGTTACTGATACCCCAGGTAAATTTCACTATTTGATTATAACCTAATGAGGTGATTTTGAATCTTGACTTTTCTACCTGTCGTGGAATTATTCCTCAGTGCTCTGTGTCACCTGAGTATGTGATAACCCTGTCCTCAATGTTATCACCCAAGACTTTGATGAAAATTTTAAATCCATGGCCAAGAGAAGAATTCAGTAGTAAGAAAATAATTTCATTTAAGTAATCAACAGCATTGGAATGTGGGCTTTTCATTTGCAGTTATGTTCTCATCTAGCCTGCCTTTCTTTGATATATGCAAGGATATTCCAACACTGTCAAATCGTTGCTGCCAAAGATACAGTTTGAGTATACAGTATGTCATTGTAAATCTGTTACTATGACACCAGTCTCAGAGCTGACACCAATGGCACAACTGAGCTTAAACAATCATGAAGATTGACATGGTCAAAACTCATGAACAGAAAGAACGATGCCATCCAACTCATGTCGAGCACAACACGTACCTTCACACCCCAGTCTTCACTGACAATAACATGGTCACTGCCATCGTGCTCATAGTCATGAAACATGTGGCCAGTGACAGGGCTCCCTCATACTTCCTTGCCCTTGGGCTGTTAGTGATGTTAATCCTCTACTTTACATCTGTGTGTTGTAATGCCTTCCTTTTCCTCTGAGTGTCAGGTAATTGTCACAGAATGCCTTTAATTGATGGCTTTTGCATTTTGAGAGCAGCCCCTTGAGATATTTTACTATTTATTACAATCTATACTAGAAATTCCAGGAGTTACGATCAGGCAGATTATGGTGCCAGACTACGAATTAAGGGATACACTTTCTATCAGTTTTAAGAAGCTAAAAACAACAACAGCAAGAACAACATATCAGAGAATTAAATGAGAGAATTCCAGTACATATGGGAATTTGATAAAGACAAAGTAGCAGTTTAATTCATTGGGAAAAGAATGGATTATTTAATCACTAGCAATAACACAGAGAAAGAAAATCAATCTAGCAGCATTTAATTCAGATGGACCAAAGACAATAGTAAATAATACATTGATTAGAAAAAATACTTGAAGAAGATCTAGAAGACCTCATGTGCAATTTTAAACAACACAGGAAACAAAAGTTAAGAGAAAAGATGGACATGCTGTATTTTAGAAAAACTAAATTGGCAGAGGGTATCAGAGTTAAAGGGCCAACCTAGAATAGAAAAAAATAGTTTTCAATCAAATAATAAAGGGCAAATACATAATGTTCACTGTGATAGATAGATAGGCAGATGAAAAGTAGGTAGATATTACCAATAAAAGAAAAAAGAACTATTGAGTTATATGAATGAGATAATTGTAGACAGCTCGTGGAAGAGCAAATCCACATGACTAACAATCGTATGAAAAGATGCTCAATTTCACTAACAGTCAGGGATGGGACAAAAATGTATCACTTTATCAATTTGCCCTCAAACTAGCAGAAGTTAGAAATAAGAATACTTTTTATAGATTTGGATAAAAGGAAATAATACGATTTGAATTTAAAAAAAAGGGAACCCCTCCCACAGTGTTGGAAACATGAAGTGTCGCAGTCTCTTTTAGAAAGCAATGTGCAAAATCTATTAAGTTAAAAATACTCTTCAATCCAAAATTCCTTCTCTGGTCATCCTATAGAAAAAAAAAAAAAATATATATATATATATATATATATATACTACAAAAGGATTTCATGCAACATTGTTTGAATATATTTCACTTAGGATTGTTTCAAGTGATAAAAAGAAAACTAAGTGGAAACAAATGAAAGTCTGCTTATAAGTGAGTGGTTGAATCTATGTGGTGTAACCCTACCGTGGAATATTATGCAGCCACTAGAGATAAGAAAATAGAAGTAGACCATTTGATAGGGTACAAGTATTTTCATGTGGTATTGGTAAGTAAGCAAGTAAACTGCAGAAAAGTTCGATGATACAATCTTTTGATAAAAAATATCCCCATTATGCATGCATAGGTGTGTGTGTATATATATGTATGTATATGTTACATATATATTTATGTGTGCATGTATGTATATGTGTATGTATTTTTTTGCTTACCTAGACACGGTAAGATATATAAAAGATGAATGAATATAATGTTTTTATGGATGGGAGGGAAGAGGAATGTGAGAAGACAGAAAAGGGGTCACAAGTAAAAAAGTATAAGAAAAAAGTTCTACACTAAAAACCTCTAGCTTATATACAGCTATACACATATATAACTTGTTTATACATTATGCAAAATAATACACAGGTATTTAAAGGTATGTTTGAATGAAAAGGGGTGTGTGAACAAGTCAAAATTCTCCTTCTAACTGGTTGAAACTACTAAAATTACAAACTAAATGAATCAATTTCTGACACCAAGAACACCTATGTCAGCTCTCCTTATTCATTGCTTTAGAGACTACCAAATGCTTCCCCATGAACTGTCTCACATAAAACTCACAACCCTGCCTATGATTCAATATAAGGATGAAAAACAGCAAAAATCACTGTCATTATATGCAACTTGTATCCAATTTTGTAAATTTAGATTAAGAAATTGATATGCTTTCAGGTCAGATTTTAAAGTCCAAAGTTTAAATTATAAACTTATATTCAAATTTCCCTGCCATCTTATAAGGCCACAAAATCTAAATGATACTAAAAGCAAACTATAGAGAAGAACGCTTAGAAGCAAAAGGCTGTGCCTGAGAATTTCAATATTCTACGAATGAAGCTACAAGCACTAACATTCTTGTAAAAAGCCCCAGCTAAACTGGGAATGAAGACTCACAGCTTCTAATCTCGGTTTTGCTGAGAACTTGCAATGTGACTTTGAGTAAATCACTTGACCTTTCTGAGCTTCTGATTCCCTGTAGGTAATCATCCTGGTCTTATCTCCCTCATTGTTTCAAAAATAAAATGAGATGGAGGATTTATGTGAAAGCACTTTGAATGGTAAAATGTGGCATATTATTATTCAAACAAGGCATTATCCTCTCAAACCTACTTAGAAGGGGGTTGTAAATGAAATACTGCATATTTATGTGATCCTGGGCTTCAGAAAACTTGGCTTCTCTGGGCACCATTACAGTCTCGGCTCTTTTTCAGCTCAGCATAAATTATGTGCTCCAAACAAGTCTTCAATACCCCCTCGGAAGCCTGAGAGGCGAGTGTGAGGCTGCTTAGTGCCCCCAAAATAGGTACCACTGAAGAGAAAGGAAGAGCGTTTAAGAAAACAGTGAACGGGCTCTGCCTGCCAAGTCTTTGCTCGAGCTGCAGTTTCTCATGTGCACGGGTGTTGAGAATAAAGGAAGCATGTCTAAAAACCCAAGTCTCGGCAGGAATTTCCCTACCCTCTGGGTATTTTACGGAGTTACTATAATAGATGCATGTCCGTGCGTAAGTGTGAATATACACAAACATGACATTATAAAAGCAGATGGCTTTGCCACGTTACACACCCAATTCATGAAAAGGCATCAGTTCCACAAATCTTATTTGCTATTGTAATTGGGTCCTTTTCCAAGCTTGTTTTGTGTGTTTTTGACCCGAGTCATTTCCCCATTCTGCAGCATTCTAGGTATTCACACAGTGCTTTTTTTTCCCCACAGCTCTAGGTGTAGGTGACATCTCAAAAGTAATTATTTTCCTACTTACAAATCTCAGAAACGCCTGAACGGTTTGTTATTGTTGTTGTTGTTTTAAATATGAGAGCTTTGGAATGAGGCAAGACTTGGAAAGGTTTGGTCATAGATTTTCTCCATCTGGGGACCCTGACTCAGTCAGGGAATTCTCAGTGCCATTTTATTAAAAGCACCAAATCCGCTCATTACCTGTGAGGTTTCAGAGGATGTGAGATCTCTAAAACAAGGTTTCACTTCTGCGTGCCTCCTTCCTGGTTGCCAGAGCCCCTGAGGCTTCCTGGTTGCCAGAGCCCCTTTACTCCACAGGGCCCCTGATCGCCCTTATCACTGCCAAGAAAGAGTTTTTCTCCATGCAACAGCTTAGTGGTGAAGGGTCTGAGAGATTCGAACTGACATCCCAGATCAAACACTTATGTGACGTTGGGCAAGTTTCTTAACCTCTCTGATCCTATTTCTTCATCTGGCCAATGAACATAATAGGTTCTAACTAAAAGGATGGTGGTGAGGATTAAATGAGATGGTGGCTGCAAAGGGCTTCGGATAATACTGGGAACATAATAAGTACTCAACCAATGGCAGCCAGTAGTTACAGCAAAATAGTAGCAATCACAGGCATTCTCACTACTGCTGCAGTAAGAAAAGTACACAGCTACAGAGGGGCCTAAGCCCTTTAAAAGAGAGAAAAGAAAAAAAAAAGGAGTATATTCTCTAAACTTAAAGGGAGACGAGCTATACACATCAATTAGGAAGAGTGTAACTATGCAGATGGCTTTCCTGTCCATAAATCACTGGTCAAGCTACATAAAATATGTTCAAGGAAACCAGGAAGAGGAAATCTGCACTCTCTTGGGTGACTCCTGAACAGCGCTATGACACAGAAAGAAAGGAAAACTAAACCTTAAACACTTAGTACACTTGAGGTATTTTCATATGTAGCTTAAGACGTACACGACATTACAAAACACTATAGATCGTATGTGCACTGAGAATTACCAGCTCTAGGTGGGAAGCACCAGTCTCTCGGCCCTTCGTATGACAGCTTCATATGAAACAGTGTCTTCGGTTTCGGTCTTGTCTTTTAAAGAACAGATCAAGCTTATCTGTGTAGATCCTGAGGATGCGGTGGTAACACAGCTCTGTGGGCACAGCTTGGGGTGGGAGCAGCTCTGATTTGCAGCATTTGCCAATTTCCATGGTGTAAATACTCCCACCATGAGACTTCACTGAGGGCAAAATTGAGAAGCCATACCAATACGAGCGGCTTCTCTGTACCACTGTGTAAGCGAAGCTAGCCCTGGGGGCAGATGTGATTAAGAGGAAGATATTTTGGCTCTCTGGATTTCTCTAGTCAATCTCACTCTAAAATTGTTGGATTCTATTTTTCTCTTCCAGCTGACTTACTTCCGTTCCCTTCATTTGTCCCACTGATCTTACCTACTTGTCCTTGGTCTCTCCTATCGTCCTGCTATGAATCTTGAGGAACCTGCATCCTTCTGACCATGAAGATAATGAAAGAGAGGTATACAGAAGTTAGTCATTTAGGGAAATATAGAGACCTGGATTTCTGATAATGCTGTTACAAAATAAGCTTATTTTAATCAAGATTCACTGTAATATGTGTCCAGAGTAAACTGCTGATACTCAGGTTCAGGTCCTTACAGTTGCACATGTGGACTATTTTCAATATGCATTAATGTGGTGTATCACCTTCTCTCTCCACCCGATCCAGTCTGCACATTGCTGCCAGAAATAGCTTCCTGAAATAATACTTGGATCACATTTCCCATTCACAAGTTCTAGTGGTTTCTCTATCCCTTCAGGAAAAAGTCCAAACTCTTAGCCCTCAAGGCCTTTCAGAGCCAGAACTCCAATGGCTTGGAGTGCCCACTTCTCTCATGGTCTCTTTACACAGCCTACTTGCCATCCTTTTCCACACTTGGACTCCTGTCTTCCTTTGTGTAGAGAATGTTTTGATTCATCTTTGGCTGCTAAACTCACACTCTTTCTTCAGTTTCTACTTCAAATTCTCCTTTTTCTGAAACTCTCTTCTGAGTTCTCTGTGATTTGATCTTTCCTCCTCTGACCTTATTCAGGTGTCTTGTCTTTACTTCCCAAATTGCTCATAATTAACACGGCTTGATGTCGAAGCTATTTGTTTACATCATCTCTGCAAATGGATTACCAGCATGGACAGCACCAGGACCATGCCTTTGACTGTTCCCCAGCACTCCCCTGTAGAATTCTCTGTGATGATGTAGATGTTTTTGTTTGTTTGTTTGTTTTTTGCGGTACGCGGGCCTCTCACTGCTGTGGCCTCTCCCATTGCGGAGCATAGGCTCCGGAGGCACAGGCTCAGCGGCCATGGCTCACGGGCCCAGCCGCTCCACGGCATGTGGGATCTTCCCGGACCGGGGCACAAACCTGCGTCCCCTGCATCGGCAGGTGGACTCTCAACCACTGCACCACCAGGGAAGCCCTGATGTAGATGTTTTTATCCACACTGTTCAGTATGGTAGCTACTAGCCACATGCGGCTATCAAGCACATGAAATGAGCCTTCATGACTGAGGAACTGAACTTTAATTTTATTTATTTCAATTTATTAAAATTAAAATTTAAATAGTCACACTTGACTAGTAGCTGCATATCGGACAGCATGGTTAGACCCTCCACAGGACATAGCACAATTGTCTTCTACTTTGCAGCTATTCAACAACTATTTGTTGACAGAATCAGTGAAGTTTCCTTATAACATAACCCCGAAACTGGCTTCTAGCTCATCCCTAGTTTCTAACTCTTTCTTTCTACAGCCTGTGGCCACGTCCCAATCTCCCAAAACCCTTCTGGTGACCTTGTTGACAATAGTCGCTGGATGGAATTTAAATGTTCGCTAGAACACAGTCGGTTTCCAACCCTCTAATCAGAGGTGAGTGCTGAGCTTGCCGGAATGGAGCATTTGAAAGCAAACTATTTTTTTACCCAGGCTCACCTTCGCTCTTAAGGGCCAGTGTGCCAAAGCCTGCGTGTCTTAAAGTCTACACTGAGACTTCCTAGAAATTGTCCTACCACTTTGGGTCATTTCTGCCATGCTACTTAAACTCAGTAAAAGTCTACATTTCAATTTCTCATAGCTGAAACATGGTTAACTTTGGGTAAAAAAATAAAAATAAAATAAATAATATATATATATATATGTACGTAATAGTTTAATTTGCAGCAAATATTCTCATGTATTTTTGTGCATTCACTTGCACAAATGGGACAACAATTCATTTGTAATTTAAGGACTTTAAAATAATATACACACTCTGTTTCAGCAATGTTGAAGAAAAACTAGAAAATTACTCCTCTCAAACAACTTGGGAAATGCTAAACTTCATTGAGTAATAACGCCAAAGAGAATTTTAAAGCACAATGGAACTTAGACCTCAATGAGCCCAACGCACCCACTCTACACTTAACAAATATAATCACGGTCATTTAGAATTGTTTTCATAAAGCTATTAGTAAATCTTTGCCTACAGAAGCAATAACCAGAAATATATTCTATTTCTGCAACACTCTCCATTAATTAACAGAATCCTAGTTTACGGGACTATTAAAATGTCTTTTATTTAAAATGAGCAAATTAAATTAGATCACTTCACTTTATAAACATAAAAAGTAAAACGCTGTTTTCGTCCTCCGAGCTGTAGTAGTCATTTAGAATAAGGTAACGTAATAACATCTGTCTCATACCAAAAAAAGAAAAAAAAAAAAAAAACAATGTCCGTAAGGAAAGGAAACATTTACTTATTTGCCTTGTGTTTTTATTAGATACTGAACTTTGCAGATGTCACTTTCCATGAATAATTCACCCCAGAATTTGGCCCAACTCCTTATGAGCTTTTGTTTCTCAGAAGACATTGAAAATTGCACTGCGTGGTGACCTAGCACATTCACACACGCACACACGCAAAAATGTAGTGTCAAGTGTACTTAATTTTTTTATAGGAAAACCTAATTCACAGAAGATATTTTTTACAAAGCTTGTATTATCCTATCAATACTCTTTGTAGAAAAATTAGAAAACACCCCTAAGCAACTAGTCATTTTGTATTTTGCTTTCCATTCCCAAACAATGTTTGACCTCCGATTATACTGAATTGTGCGACCTGTTACGCTACTCAAAGATCATATTGTTCTACTGCAAGTTCCCAATTTCGATATTAAAAGGAATACAAATTCGCTTCCAAGACAGTGATAGTAAAATGTACTCACTGTCAATGGATGATTTCCCTAGCTCTAAATGTATTAGACTATAAAAAGAGATATTTCTGATAGCCAGATTAATTATACAGGATGCTTAAATAAATGCAACGTTATTATCTTTGAACTCACATAGTAACCAAACCAAGCCAAAAGATTTTACCCGAATATTTTCTCAGATAGAGGGTATGTAGCACTTTATGGTGTACAAAAGAATGTGTATAGAATTAATATAGTTTATATAGAGTGCCCTGATGAAGAGCTTATTGTTATCCGCCCCCGCCAAAATTTCCCCGTGCTCATCCTCTTACCTTGGTTTTTCTCACTAATGCGCGTATAGCCCCTTTCTACACAAAATACAATGGTCCTCTTTGGCTCAGTTTGTGATATTTACCTCAGATTACAAATAAATGGCAACTGTTTTCTTACAATATTACAGTGTACTAGGAATACTTTTTGTTGTTCTATTTTGGTTTAAATTCTCAGTCTAGCCTCCAGGAAAATCAATTTGGTCTGAGACACAGATATTTCTTACTTGAGAAATGCCTACATCTATGCAACCTGTTGGATGGATGGGCCGAAGCCATTTAGGGTTCATGTATTGAGCAGAACCAGTTCTACACTCCTGGACACTCACACTTCTGAAGAGCATGTTTACAGACTAAAAACTTTCTTTACTTGAAGCCCCAGCATGAGCCATTCATATTTTAAACAAATTAGCTTACATTTATATTCAGGACAACAGACACTAGAATTGGCTAACGTGTTCCAACAGCATTAAGACAATCTGATGGCAGAATGTGGGTCTAACAGTTATGCTTGAGCCTATGACTCAAAGCCAGGCCCAGGGCATAATTGATTAATCAATTGCATAGCCCAATAAAAATCATTTCTCATGTTTAAAAAAGAAGGAATCCCTAAAAGCACAAAAGATTGTTTGGACATAATGGAAAGAAAATCCTGCTAAATAAAGCCAAATGCTTTCTTTACCAGGAGAAAAACAATAGTATTCTAACACCTCATAAAATTGAAAGAAAGATATATTAAATTCAGTAGAATTTAGCATTTAGAACAGAAAAAGAAAAATATTTAAAAGATGTCAAAATATTATTATTATTAAGCCACACCAAAAGCACTCTGTAAAATAGTAAATACAGCATGATGTCATTTTTTTTAAAGAAACAAATGTATAGACCAAACTATTAATGGTGATTGTCTTCAGATAGTATATTGATTATTTTTTGTAAACTACCTGTGCTTTCTAAGTTTTTGTATAATAAATAGGTATTCATTTTTAATTTAAAATAGTTTAAATTTTAAAAAGAAATATTGAGTGGAGCTAATAGCAGTATATCCTGTAGTAATAACAACAGCAATCACAATGATGGTGATAGGACATACCTAGATATGCTCTGCTTATTCCAATTATGCTTATTTTGTCATGAAAATATTGCTCTACAGCCCAAGTCAATATTCACAATTGGTTGGATATTTCATATTCACACAGTCAATGTACATTGTCAAACTTGATGAATACGGTCCATTTTTTAAAGTGAAGTTTTCGATCTGCTATGATTTACTTCTCATGAGATAGTATCTGTGCTGGGTAACATGCCTCCACCAGAGACCTGACACTGATGATGAAACAAAAGAGTTTTTTCTCTGCTGCCTATTTGCTGAAAGGTTGCTTAGCAAATCACTCGATCCATTCATAGATTGATCAGTTATGTGTCCCAGGCACAGTACTTGAGATACATATGTGAAAGATACAGACACATAAATATCGTAAGATTCTGCCTCCTGTGGAGAGATGTTGGGGGAGAGGAAAGAAGATATGGAAACAACTAATTACAATATGGTGTAATACGTGCTAATAGAACAAAATACAAATTACTAGTGGAATGGTGGGGGAAGACTTTCATCTGGAAAATAAAGACATTCTTCCTTCTGAGTCTAGTAAAAGCTCATTATGAATACTGGTGCCCGCTAGGATCATACCACTTTAGCTCCTACGGATGCATCAAGTTAATATACACAATCAGGTATAAAATTCAACTGGGATTTACTGAAATTCTTAAGGGATATCATAATGGGGGTCAGGGAGACCTCTACATCCTCATTAGCACAGCTCTATTGGCAGGTATAATGGGAATAGCCAGGATATTAAGTCACTGTATTATCCTCCTAGGTAATCCTTACTTCCTAGTTTTTCCATGATTCCTTATGTGAAAAACCACACCTGGCTAATGCATATTTTAGAGTTTTTTCCCTTGTACAGAGAAGATATCTCTGGCACCCATGAAGGCTAAAAGATGAGGCCTAAGAAGTGTTTCAATCAGAAAGAAAGTGCAATGCAAAGCCACTCGATGAGCATGGTAGAGTCTAAAAAGTGGAGAAGAATTAGGCAATAATGACAGAACCAGATTCCTCAGTGTCTAGTCCCTACGACCCCCTAACATCTTGGGAGATCCAAGAACATGAGTTAATGACCCACTTTCTCTGACATAATTTGAAGGATGGAGAATTTGATTTCATTTGATGGATTTGTCTCTGTGTCTCATCCAATATGCCACCAGTATGACGATGCAGCAAGAGGAGAGATGTCCCTTGAGAGCCTGAAGGAGCACTTTTCAGCATGGGATGCGCCTGGATCCTATAAGCTGCAAAGAGAGCACACGGAAGTGTCGAGAAGTCTGGCGGAAGTCTGGGTTGGGAGCAGGGGCAGCAGAGCATAGAGACTAGAGGCTGCAAGCAAATGGCTGGACCCACAAACATCAGGCATGGATATCAACATGATTTTTCCAGAAACCACATGGATCAGGGACAGGTCAGCAGACCCCAGGGGGCCAGCACAGACGAACTCCCTCACCACAGAGCCTGAGAACAGCGCCCAGAACAAGGACCTGCATTCATAGATGCTCCACTTGCCGCTGCCACGGGATTACACGATCTCCCCCGACCCCCAACATTGAGACATATGACACCATCTTGGGGAAGAGAAGGGAAATGGTTGAGAAATCTGAAAGACTGAACATTTACCCTAAAGAGACTGAGTCATCCAAAAGAAATTATCTAAACAGGAAGAGACAGAAATGCAGTTAATTAGCAAGATTAAAGCACCCCACCCCCTACCCTTATGCCACTAAAAAGCAGAGTTAGCAAGCTCAAGAGAAAAATTAAATCATTATCAAAAGATTCCCCCAAGCTTCTGAAAAGCCTATGAGAGGGAATTATACCAAGTAGTAGTCACAGGGCAAATGTCTTTTATCCTATTACACTAACACCCAGCACTCAAAAGCTGGTCTCTTTGAAGCACTGTGACCCTCACTCAGTTGACAACTTGAATTGATCACGGTAGAAGAGAAGAGATGCTCTGTCAGTAGATCTTTGATGTCAATAGAGATCATTTTTTTCATCAGCTGCTTGCTGCTACTTGCTTCGCCCTGCAAAGTGGGTAGTCAGTGGTGAGGGTTAGCCACAAATACCTATCCCTGGCTTGGTTTCTCCTATGTTATTACCCCTAGACTCATATTTTGCAATTATCATGAGATGGATAATAAGAAAAAAGTAAAATGTATTCACGAATTGGGTACATGTTTTGGTAGAGTGTAAGAAATCTGGGTTGGGAGATAGTAGATGGAGTGGCTGATACTATTTCATCACCGACTTTCCAAGTTTTCACATAAGGTCTACCATTCTGGAGAAAGAATGTTGTCAAATGAGTTTGGAATGCTGAGTTAAATAGAATTAAGCAGACTTCTTATCTGAAGAGCTACTGCTAATAACTCTAATGTGCACAGTGAAATTCCAAAAGGGCTAAATATGCGGTTTCTTAAACTTATTCCAGTAGCCTGCTGCAGCTAGCCGGTACCAGCTCATGAGAGATGTGGGCTTTTCTTCCCAACTCTGAGATATCACTGGGAGTTTGAAATTAGCCATGGTGGGAGCATTTACAACATAGAAACTGACAACACTAATAGGGTGTTTGTTTGTTGGTTTTTTCTAGAGAGCTGGTTCTTAAACATTTACCAGCATACCATCGTCTTAGAAACCGTTTCTTTCTTTTTTTTTTTTTTTTTTTTTTTGCGGTGCACGGGCATCCACTGTTGTGGCCTCTCCCGTCGCGGAGCACAGGCTCCGGACGCGCAGGCTCAGCGGCCATGGCTCACGGGCCCAGCCGCTCCGCGGCATGTGGGATCTTCCCGGACCGGGGCACGAACCAGCGTCCCCTGCATCAGCAGGCGGACTCTCAACCACTGCGCCACCAGGGAAGCCCAAAAACCGTTTCTTAATAAAACATGTGATAGCACTAGTATATTAGTATCCTATTGCTGCCATAACAAATTACCACAAAGTGAGTGGTTTAAAACAACACAGATATATTACCTTACAGATCTGTAGGTTAGGAGTCTGACACTCAGCTAAAAGGCAAAGGAAGACAAGGTGCCAAATATATAAACAGCAAAACAAAAACAAAAACAAAAACATTTTAATAAGTAATAAAATCATTTTTTTGAGATACAGGGAAATATCAATCAATTTAGGAATCAAAACTTTGGATTGAGAGTATTTAGTCTCACCGGGCTAAAATCAGGGTGTCAGCATTCCTTTCTGGAGGTTCTAGGAGAGAGTATATTTCCACGCCTTGTTTCCAACTTCTAGAGCCACCTGCATTCCTTAGTTCATGGCCCCATTTCTCCATTGTTAAAGCCATTAACAGCAGGTCAAGTCCTTCTCATGTTTGCACCATTCTGACCTCTTCTGCCTTCCTCTTCCACTTTGAAGGACCCTTGTGATTATATTGGGCCTACACAGGTAGTCCATGATAATCTCCCTATTTTCCGGTCAGCTGATTAGCAACCTTAATTCCATCTGCAATAATCACTACCCTTTCAATGTAAATCAACATATTCACAGGATCCAAGGATTCGGATATGGATATCTTTGAAGGGTCATTATGCTGCCTAACGTGGCTCGTGTTCCAAGGAACACATTTTAAGGAGTCACAAACGTCCTTAAATGGAAAGTGCATTGGGCTACTCACTTTCTAATTTCTCTCGCATAAATTATTTATCTTTTTAGAGCCTCAGTGAATTGCTCCATGAAATGGGGATAATGTTTTTATCTACTTTGAAAAATTGTTTGGCCATAGAAGTGATAATGTCTTAAAAAATGATGAAGCTCTCTACCTATATATCACTATTATTAATAATAATATAATACAAAGTTTTATTTAAGGTCAAAATAATTTTATAATTTCTAACTCAATCATCCCCTACATGCATATATCCTGAAAAACATGCAGCCATAGGGCTGGCTCTGGCCCCCTGCCAGGAGGAAGGTGTAGAGAAGTAAGGACCTAGGTCACTTTAGATGTTCACTTAAGCCTGGATCTAGATTAGATCTCCCCGAGTCCTTTGAATTAGTGAAAAACCTGGGTAAATGCAGGATCTTCCAGGCTCTTTGGGACTAGATCTGGGCAAATTCCTCTTAATGAGCCACTCTTTCCTCTCTCTCCTACTTCACCTTTGTCAATAACACCCTTAAGCCATAACACAGATAAGTGGGTTGAGGTGGGATAAAGAATGAAAGTCATCTTTAATAACTGCTCCCTTTTAGACACACCTGAACCCCAGATCCTTTCCAGAGGGAGTCATAGAACTAAACATTCTCAGTCCTAGGTGTGGATTGCTAAACTGTTTGATGTTTCTCTGTATCTCAAATAAATGATTTTATTACTTATTAAAAATAATTTTTTTTCTGCTGCTTATATATTTAGCACCTTGTCTTCTTTTGCCTGTATGTGTTGAGGTTACATTACTTAGAATCACTTTCTACTTGCTAATTCACCCATGTATGGATCCTTTGTCTCCCCAATGATTCCCAGCATTCTAGGGGTCTTATTACACATATTGTTTCCTGCACCATCCCCCAGCCTTGACAAAGAGTAAATGCACAGCTGGAAAAAAGATTATTAAGGAATGTGTTTTTAAATGATCCATAGATTTTACATGGAAAATAAATCTTAACAAACTATGTATTCATTTGACTGTGTAGAGTTTCAAACCATTTTACTCTGCCTTACAGAGAAAAACAAGATCTCTCCAAATGTTTCTGGCAAAACAAGTAGCTGTGAGCTGTTAGTTATCAGCCTCTGATAAACCTGACACTACCCCAGGTTGGTTATATAATCCACCACTCCCTGGTCCTGGAGACGGTTCCACCTTTGGAATCCGTGTCACATTATGCTGCCATCAACAAAACCAGCCAGGCTAGATGGTGACCTGGGCAGAGCTAAGATTACAAGAACAGGATCACTTTCTGTTTTGTTTTGACTCTATTGTAAGGATTCTAAGTGTCAGAGTTAGAGTCTTTGGTGTTAGGGCTTTTCTGATAACACCATCAGGTCCCAAACTAACTTGTCCTTTCTGGGCTTTATTCCAAGGAGCCAGCAGGGGATTGGTAGCAGCAGCAACATCTTGGCGAAAAGAGTCTTGAACCGGCCTTGGCAGCCAGTTTGGCTTCTGTGGGCCAGTACTGCCTGTGAACCACTGTGATGGGTGCATTTTCATTCCCTTTGGCTTCATGACAATGACTAAGACCCTTGGATTTGAAATGTATGAAATGCACTTGCACAAGAAGCAGCAGCAGGCCTTGAAACCTAGAACTGTTTCCACAGGAAATGAGAAAAGAAAATGCTAAAACCAAAAATGTATTAAGTGGGGAGAGAGAGAAATAATTATACAACCTGGGTGAGGCCTCTCTTACAGATTCTTATGAATATTTTGAAAGCAGATATGTATATCTGACTTTCAGATTCTTCCTTCCACGAGGAAAAAATAACATCCATTGGGACTTTATTTTTCTACTTTTTCCAAAAAGTTTGGCTTAGGCCCTGGGCTCATTCAACATAGATTGATATGCCTCCAAAATAATAAAGCATAACCAGCATAATATGACTGCTCAATAAAAACAGCTGTGTAGACTTCCAAAGAAACAGTATTGTTTTATGCAAAGTCTTCAGATTTTAAAACAGGTCTAAGAATATCCCCAGGGCCCTTCTGGGGAACTCAGGAAACAGGCCTAAGAAGGTGTGGGCTGGTCATGAGATGTCAAGGGCTAGGCCTGCTCAAGGTAATCCGATTCCATTAAAATATAACTGGCACATCCTGGATTCTGCAGAATACACCAAGGCTAGCTGAACGTGAGCCTTGCTTTGATGAAATCTATGGCTTGGTAAGCTGGAAGAAGGTGTGGGTTGGCGGAAGGAAATATATTATGTAGGAAATATGTCCAAGCAGTTAGAATTAGACTCAAAGGTTCATTCTGGTCCAAAAGCACACATCTCTGAAAGTGGACTTTCAAAATATCTCACCCTTTCTAAAACCTAGAGAGACCACTGGATCTTCCTCCTACTGTGATTTCTCTACCTCATCACCATGGAACCTGATTCCTCCCCTTCAGATTCACCTTCACCATTGAGCATTCCTTTTTAATATCACCTGGCTCCAATCTTTCATGCATTCTGTACCTAGTTCCATGTTTACATACTATGGGTGGCTTTACATATTGCAAATATATGGTAGCAACAGCCGTACATTTTTGAGAGAGTGCATCTGCTTGTCTACCTTTCACATAAGATGGTAAATTTATTTAAGGACAAAGACTGTATTCCTTTCCTTGGAAGGTCCCACCATCTTCTTATAAAGCACTTGACAATTTAGCTCTTCATAAATCTCTTTTTCTAATGTTGAACAATATTTATCACAGAAAAGAAGTCTGAGTTCCTTTTTATCATCTAGATCCTACTTTACTGTTTATTTCTATTGCCTTGGGAGACTGACCTAAGAAAACATTGGTGCGATTTATGTAGATCCTAATTTACTCAAATCAACTCTTGTGAGAGAATCTCTGAGAGACTTTCTCTAGGAGTGGTGGTCAGACACATTTAGCAGGTCAGAGATGCGCTGTCTTAGAGAAAACTGAGCCAGTCATCAAGTCACACCCTCTTCAAAATCTGACTCTGGCAAGAAGCCCCCCTGAAGGGTTCTAAGAAGTCTTACTCGCAGCATAGATTAGGTATACTTAACGCTAACATGAATTTAGTGGGAGTCAATATGACACATGGGATCAGTCAGAACTCTGCAAAATTTAGTTCTTCCCCTTCTGTTCTCATGTAGGGGAAGGATTTACCACATGTTGAGTGAGAAGAACTGAATGCGCATGAGATAGAGTCCCCAGGGAAGCAAGGAGTAACCAATCTCAGCCTTATCCGCAATACTTGAACAAGGCTTTGTTAGAGGAAAACCATTCCTCCTTTGGCTGTTTTAAAGCATGGCTGGAATGCTTTGAACCACCCCCTGGCCAAGGGATGAGGTCTGTTCTTCTCCACTTGAATCTGGGTGGCTTTCTGACAGGGTTGAGCAACAGAAAAAGCAGAAGTGACACTATGTGATTGCCAAGGCTAGGTCGCAAAAGGCCATGTGGCTTCCGTCTTTTTTGCTGGAACGTACATTCAAAGCCCAGAGCCACCACCTCAGAAGTCTCACTACTCAGCGGCCACCATGCTCAAGTCACTTGGAAAGCCCATGTGTTGGGCTCTGGTTGGTAGAAGAATCGGAGCCAAGCTTTCAAGTCATCTCAGCCCAGGGGCCAGACGTACAAGTGGAGAAGCCTCCAGGTGGTTGTAGCCTCCAGTGGGGTTTGATTCGTGCCCAGTTATTCAACTTTTCCCTGGCTGAGACCTCAGACATCGTAAAGCAGAAACAAGCTATCTCTGCTATGTCCCTTCTGAATTCATGACCCACAAAATACATGAGCGTAATAAAATATTGTTTGATGCCTCCCTTTTTTCTGCTTCAGGGAAGATTAAAAAGGCAGGTCCATTAAGACTATGTCATTTCATTAACTATCAAATCCCTCATTTTCATAATTCAGTGGCAAATATTAAGTTATATGTATCATCAGAAGAATGCACATCTAGTTTATGGTTTCTGATACCAGAAACCACAGTCTGTATATCTTGTTAAATCACTAAAAAAGTTTGTCTCCAGTGGGCAAGTTCATACTACTTGTTTCTTCTTTATTACACCAGAACACAGAGAGGTACTTTCTTTGAGAAACTTAGGAAAGACTAGTATCCTCACCCACAGCTGGTATGGCCTGAAGCAGAAATGAAGTGCCAACCCAGCCTCATGGACCATATTCAAGAGATCAGATGTCACAGTCCTTACTCTTGGACAGATAATTAATAGAAATAAACAGCAAAATGTTTATTACTGAAATCACAAAAATTTTAGCAATGCTACTATATTAGCATGCTAATTGGGTAAAACAATATTTTTTATCCGAAGATACCTGGGCTAGAAATTCTCAGAGTATTCATACTTTTCAAATATTGGAAGAAACATTATTTAGAGTGAGAATAAAGGAAAGGTTAAAAATAGGAAAAAGGTATAGCAAGCTAATAAAAGACAATCTACTAAATAAGAGTACTGAGTTAACTAGTCTGAAAATGTTCTGAAAAATAAATTATATTTATTACCAGGTGTACACTATTTATTTCATTGAATAATTATTTAGTTTCTATTTGTGTAACACAAATGTGTCAAACTTAACAAAACAGGCTACAGGCCAAAATGTGATATATTTCAATATGATTAAAGGACATTTTTATTATGAGGTTTAATAATATTTTCACTAAATAGCAGTGACTTCATTATTTTCATAATTTCATTGACCATATTTCAGACACCTGAATTTCAGACACCTGGGATTCCTAGTCTTCAGATTTGGCATGATCAAACCAATTAGTCCAGTTATTTTAAGAACACAACCAAGAACACCCTAGCATTAATATATATGGAATTATTGAGGGGACGGTCATGACTTCTTAAACTTTAGTCAGCTATTACCCAAATCTGGTTGCTGACATGGACCCCGTTTCTCCTCAGACCCGATTCTGAGATTCCAACTCAATTTCTTGGTTGGTTAAAGTAATTTTAAATCTGACGCATCCATTTAACAGTGAGAAATGGTGAATACATCACTAATTTTTTCACCAAGGAAGAGAGCATGCAGGAGGGATAGATTATACATAGTCAGGTGCTAATGAGACCAAGGGTCCTTTGAGGTCTGGATTGCTCCTGGGCTTCTTTCTAAAATGTAGTCCCAATACATTCCCAAGGCTTAGAAAAGCAAACTCATAAATCTCTATTAGCAATAGGGAAGACAGTTGAAGGAGTGTGGGTACATGTGTGCAAATCTATCACTGTTCCTAGAAAAGCTATTCACAACACACTGAGCAATGTCATGAAAAGCAGGACACTCCTCACCAAGAAGATTCATTCTTCATCCCTCCTGCCCGTTTTGCTCTGTAGTTGACAAGACCAAAGTGCTGTAAAGTGAACCATCTACAGGAATTCACCTGGAAGCCAGTAGATTAGCCATCATGTGCCCTAGAAATGCTGGAGAGAGAGCAGTAGATGGCCACAGAGTTTTTTTTCTTTCTAATTCTGAGCATTTCCACTTTGCCTGAGTATCATCTCCTCTGGAAAACTTAACTCTTAGAAATTCAGCTGAAGTTCCTGACATTGTAAATCCAGTCTAGCCGGCAAAGTCTCTGCTTTTGACAGTCTTATTCAATAAAGATGTACTATTTTCTGTGAATTTTTAGTACCTCTGTGCTGGCTATATCCAGAGGACCCTTTTTCATTAATGAAACATGCATGCCCTGATGAACCACTGATAATACGCAATTAACCATGTCTCTTAATTTCCTACAAACTAATTGGCGAGTAAGAATTTAAATAGTACTGGACGGGAGTGGGAGAGAGTACACTGTGAAATATTTTAAGAACAATGTTAAACAGCAAGTTGAACTACAAAATATGTCTTCTTCTGTTTAAATGCCATGTTATTAAATACTTCCCTACCTATTTTCCTCTCTACTTTTATTTTCAGTTCAAAGTTGATTTGATATCAACCTGTAAGATTAACTACAAACTGTCAATTTGCCTTGCTCCAAAATTCATGTGATCCTAAAAATGCCTATTATTATTAAGGCATTTGTAATTATGCCCTTGAAATTTTAATTTGCTATTTTTCTGTAATCACTTGAATGAATATTCATCTATAAAGCTGTATCAGTTCCAGCTAGGCATAGCTGGCAATGAAAATGAAATGTGGATTCATTCATATGGTGAGGATTATTTTATTAGGCTACTTGCCCTGGTTTTAGAGATACCATGCACCATGTATTTAAATGATTCCCTTTTCTCTCAAGAGGATAAATCCTTGATTGAAATAACTTTCTCCTTTTTTCAATCAGCTATAAAAGGGACATAAATGAATTAAGCACTAGGATTAAATTAATGCTGAATGGAGCAGCTTATAACCACTTCTCAAATTTAGTACTGTTCATCAGGAAAAGAGAATACAAAAGAGAAGAATCAGCTGAAGACACATAAAGGGAGAACTGGACCATGAGTTAATTGCCTAAGGGTCACCTAGGAACTTTGATTAAAAACATTAACATCTTGATGTAACAAATCTACAGGACTTCTTCATCCCTCTCCCCCAAGGCTCCCACAGGCTTTTGGGGGCCTTCTGGTTGCCCTGGTCACAGAAGGTTTTCTTCCTTTAATCAAATCCCCCCTCCCCCACTCCTCAGTCTCCTGCTTTAAAAAAAAAAGCCTTTGCTCAGCAGACCAGCTCCACTTTTATTGCTCTTTCCTCTGGCTTCTAGCAGCACAGAGCCCGTGGTTGGATGGCAGCTGATTCCAGGGTCACACAAGGATTTCCAGGAGAGCTACCTGAAACGGGGACGAGAACTCAAAGGCCACTGGCTGAGAAGTTTCTAGGAGATCTGCTTAGGAAACTGTGACTACAAATCACAGATGATCTGAATCGGATTTGTCTTCCATTCTCAAATGTCCTGAAGGTTGAGCCCTTAGTGCTCAGGTCAATAGTGGGAGGGACGGGGCTTCCCTGGTGGCACAGTGGTTGAGAGTCCGCCTGCCGATGCAGGGGACACGGGTTTGTGCCCTGGTCTGGGAAGATCCCACATGCCATGGAGCGGCTGGGCCCGTGAGCCATGGCCGCTGAGCCTGCGCGTCCGGAGCCTGTGCTCCGCAACGGGAGAGGTCACAGCAGTGAGAGGCCCACGTACCACACACACACACACAAAAATAGTAGGAGGGAGGGAGTCTAGTGTGACGGCCACCTCAGGAATTGGCTTCCCTCTGGGTCTAGCTCCTCTTGGCAATTTCCAGTTCTCTCTGCTGCTCTTTTCTGTGTATGATGTTTATCCCTTTCCCCTTTCTCCTCTATTAAGTTGAACAGTTCTAAAGGGTTACAACTGGGTCCCCTATTCCACTTACAACCACAGTGGAGCAGACTTTCCTGTGATTTGAATGCTCCGGGGAAGCACTGCATATTCATCCCTCTGCTTCCATCTTCTATCCCAACACCTTCTCCCCGCTAAACCCGAGCCTGAAATTCACTCTTAGAGCCTTGTCAGTCCAGTAATCCTCTAGAGGCAGCAGATGACATAGAGCCAAATCACCCAGAAAGTTCTTTTTTTTTTTTTTAAACCACAGACTTCCTTCCCATGGGAGATGCATCAGAATGGTTTGGAAGAGCAGAGTGATTTCTATCACCTGAAAAGACTGACCAAGAGGTGCTTCTTCTCTGCTGCTTCCCCTTCCCTCACTACTCACCCCTCCGAGAAACACCCTGAGATTATGTTGGGAATGAGGGCTTTAAGCTAAGCCTGTGATTACCAACAGAAGGTCAACTGATCAAGTCATGAACCTCTTGCTGATAATGGTTTTTACCTCTTTCCTTCTTATTCAACCTCAGGCAGCTTTTGGAATAGAATAGTCACCTTCTAAAATGCGGCTCTGATGAAAACCCACAGTGACTCTCCTTCATCTTCATCTCAGAATGAAGCTCTGACTTCACAGCCTGTAGGCTCATCTACTGCGGTGTGTCTACATGTTCCCTATCATGTAATCTCACTCTAATTTAAGGGACTACACGCCGTTCCCACTTGGTGCTTCAGACATGATACCCTTTTGCCTTGAGTTGATCTTCGCGGTTAACACCCCCACCCTTCCTCTCACTCGTCACGATTCACCCAAGAGCACCTTTCTCCAGGAGCCCTTTTGAAACCTCCAGAGCTGGGTTACGTGCTCATCTTAGGTCAGCACCTCTTCCAAACCTCCTGGACAGCACTTCTTATCACACTGTCTTTGGAGCAAAGAGTCTGGCTCTATTTTTTGGGTGTTTGACTGCAGATAGCTTTTAAGCCCCATTCTTTCTTTCCTTTGTGTCCCACCTTTGGACAAGCTGATAAGAAAGCCAGGGTGTTTCTCCTTTGGCGCCGGCAGGAGATTCAAACCATGCAAGCTCACATCCTCAGGCGGGACCTCCCACTCTGGCCTCACCCCCTGACCACAGTCAAAACCCGAGCCAGTCTCCTTCCCTTGTTCTTTCAAGCATTTCAGATCTGCTTGAGAGGCTGCTCTGCTCGCCTCAGAGACCTCAATTACTTGAGCGGTAAAACTTTTCCTACCCTCTTGGTGTGTGTCGGGTCAGAAGTCTCAACATCTGAACTAAACTTTGGGTGGAAGGTCCATGTGCCGTTGAAAGTGACCATGACAGTACTGTAACCACTGATTTCCTTGCCCATCTTTCCCTCTAAATTATAAGTTATTTGAAGACAAGAACTGTATGTTGTTTATTTATGAGACACTGCTGTGCCTGGCACAGTGTCTGGCACAGTAGTGGATGTTCACAAAATATTTGCTTATTTTATAAAGCACGTCTTTACCCGAATCTTTGTCTCCATTAAATAAAATATAAATAAGTTAGATTTTTATGATTTAAAGGGAACTCAGGTATCATCAAATACAACCCAAACTAATGAGGCATATATGTGGCAAAATACATATATAATATATATTATATGATATGTAAGTACATATATTATATTAATATATATTGCAAAATGTATATTTGTCTGTTATAGCAAAACAAACACACCAAAGGGCTTTTGTTATTTTTTTTGTTTTATTTTATTTTTTTTTTGCGGTACATGGGCCTCTCACTGCTGTGGCCTCTCCCGCTGCGGAGCACAGGCTCCGGACGTGCAGGCTCAGCGGCCATGGCTCACGGGCCCAGCCGCTCCGCGGCATGTGGGATCTTCCCGGACCGGGGCACGAACCCGTGTCCCCTGCATCGGCAGGCAGACTCAACCACTGCGCCACCAGGGAAGCCCTGTTGTTGTTGTTTACAGTCAGATGTTTCAAACAGAAACTTACTAAGATACAAAGCTATTCTTTGTGGACTAGGCTGAGGGGTTATGAGATCACGACCCCGGGAGGTATTTAAACAGGCGTCTCTTGGAGATGTCTATTCCAGTCTCCACAGCTTCAATGTGGTTTGTTAGGATTACCATTGATTTGGATAGTTTGAAGAACCTGGAAGTAATCATGGACACAGAGCCAGGTAGCAAATTATACATATATTTACTACACATTTCACAATTATTTCGAAAATGCTTTCAGATGGGATGCTTATATTTCAAAGCAGTCAGTATCAAAGTTAAATCTCTACCAGTAGCTGACTTTAATAGCTGCCTATAATACACTCGGATCATCATCTGCATCAATTACAAGGGTAATACGTAAAAACTCTGGTGAACTGGCTACACAGCATAGTGAAATGAGGCAATCATCTCCCAGCGGTCACTGATTTGCACAGACATACCCCCAGCCCTGCTACCAAGCCTTCCGTAGTTCCCCAGGCATATCTCTGTGGGAAGAATATATTGTACTATGATGTAACTTTCTATGCTCTTTTCCATCTTCCTGCATTCTCATGTGTCATGAAAGATGAGACTGACTCTGGTTCCCTGCTGCATTCCCAGCTTCTAGTGAGATGCCAGCCACCAGGACTGCATTGTGACTTCCTTAGGCTCTGGGCACTGTAGGCTTTTAGGATCCCTCCCTCAACAAAATAATTTTTTTTTTTTTTTTTTTGCGGTACGCGGCCTCTCACTGCTGTGGCCTCTCCCGTTGCGGAGCACAGGCTCCGGACGCGCAGGCTCAGCGGCCATGGCTCACGGGCCCAGCCGCTCCGCGGCATGTGGGATCCTCCCGGACCTGGGCACGAACCCGTGTCCCCTGCATCGGCAGGTGGACTCTCAACCACTGTGCCACCAGGGAAGACCAAGAAAATAATTTTTAAAGTGATATTTTATGATCGTGTTGGTAGAAAGAGAATTCTATATTAAAACATTTTCTTGGACCTAAAAATTCATTTTTTTCTTGTGATTATAAAAGCAATTAGAACATTTCTCTGGGCTCCCCAAAGGATTGTTGATCTCAGTGCCTATTGGGTAAGTTGGCCCTGCTGGTCCTACGAAAGGCAGTCAGTCACTGTGAATGGATGGATGACAGATGGAAGAGGGAAAGAGAAGGCAACCAGCCAGCTAGTGGTCAAATACATGAGATCATATGCACATCATCAGTCTAAACCTCCCCTCTCCTCTCCACCACACACCCTTTGAGCTCATCAGACCCAAAGAAGTGGGACCGCTGCTGCGTTTCAGGGCGCCCTGCTCTCTGGAGTGTCATCTTTGATATTTTCTTCCAAGTCCCCATCTTGGAATGTGGGGGGGCCAGCAGGGGTCACAATACTATCTGGGCCAGGTACCCCAAGCCTTGGTCAGGACCCACAGGGACCCCAATTTCTGTTCCTCCTCTTTGAGGTGTTCTCTAGCCCTTTAACCCCCTTAATCTACCTCCCCCAAGTCAAATGCCCCAGGAGTTGCAGGACTTGTGCCCGTGGGATAGTCTGGGAGTTCTGTGGCTGGGACGAGGTTCCAGGAGGGTGACCTGGCAAGCAGGCAGATCATTCTCATTGTCCAGTACAGCAACTGGGAGGCCAGAAGAGCACCGCTGACAGGCTGATTTGGATAGATTCTTATTCACCTCAGGCAAAGGACAATGTCAGGTTTTGGGCTCACCCTTGGGCTTGAGGAATCTGTGTGAGTCCTTTGCATGTGCCAGCTACAGTATGGTCTTAGGTGTACAGCACCGACGATGACCTGGTGGTGCTGGCATCTTCTGACAGGTGTGCCCCTCCCTGCCCCATGGTGGCATCCAGGATGGTCACCCCACCCCCTCCACTGCCCTACACCATGTGGCAGGCAGTCCTCCAGGGCAGCCACACCTATCTTCCTGGGACATTCATTGTTTCCAACACCAACAGGCCCTCCTCACTGATGTGGTCACAGCGTGCTCTCTGGGTTGATCTCAAGCCCGATGAGGAATGTATTTTCCTGGCTGGAATCACTTTTCTCACTCTGGCCATGGCTCTCTATGTATCCTTCCTGTGGAAGGCAGGGTGATGGTCAAGATGAAAAGATCTAGGAATGCAGTGATTATGATTTAATTCTTGATTAAGAATTCAAGAAATAGGGCTTCCCTGGTGGCGCAGTGGTTGAGAGTCCGCCTGCCGATGCAGGGGACGCCGGTTCGTGCCCCGGTCCGGGAAGATCCCACATGCCGCGGAGCGGCTAGGCCCGTGAGCCATGGCTGCTGAGCCTGCGCGTCCGGAGCCTGTGCTCCGCAACGGGAGAGGCCACAACAATGAGAGGCCCGTGTACCGCAAAAAAAAAAAAAAAAAAAGAATTCAAGAGATAATGTGGTTGGGAGATGTGTTTGTTTTATGTTTACGCCACAAATTTCCAGACAATAAATTCTCTAGGACCAGAAAATGAATTATTGTTCACATTTTCTGTGTACTTTGAAAAAGACTTGCATTTGTGGCCCTCACGACTGAAGCCGAATAACAACCTTAGAGAGACACTTTGGGAGCAGTATTTGTGGGCAGCGGGAATGGCAGTGGGAAGCCTGAGGCACATAGTGAATAATGATGGGGACCAGCTTCAAATAAATGGGATAAATGGGGATTTCAAAGGCAAAAAGATCAACGTTGTTTTAATACGAACTGGATCCGAAGAGCCACAGTACCATGAGTGACAACCTTGTCGAGACATTATTCTCATGGTGGGAATTAGTACACTTAACAATTAAGAACATGAAGAGATGGTGCCTGGCTCTGAACAGAAAGAGGTAATAACTAAACACTACACAGAACCTTCCTGTTCTTCGACTGGCAATAAATAAATAAGTACCTCTTCTCTACTTATTAGTCTAAATCTTCATTGATAAGGCACTGTGCACAAGTTCATGAACGTTGCAATAGAATTTTTAAAAAATCGCCCTTCTGTAGACCCAGGCCCTGCAAAAACGAAAAATTTGCCTAGGGTGTTTTTCAGGTGGTTTTTTTTTTTTTTTCTGATTGAGGAAAAACAGTTGGAAGGAGCCTCCCTTCTTTCCGTGTAATGTATTCCTGCAAGGATGCAGGTTGCGTGATTTCTACCTTGATTTCTCACAAATTCTAAGCAACAGAAGCGATCACGTAATTAACATATCAAAGCTGTTTGCCCCCTCCCCTGCCATCGCCCCCACACTCACACACTCACACACACTTCTAGTGATAAGTCTGCTTCAAGCTTTCAGGCCCCAGCAGTTTATCATTTTCCTGGGAACTGCCAGAAGCACCCTCAAATAATAGCAGCTCTTTGAAGAACTGTAGTGAAACTCAAGCCCTATTGAAAAGATCTGAAAATTGTGCTCTCACAGTAACGAGAAAAATACTTTCCTTTCCAAGTGTCAGGAGAAGAAATTCAGTCATCACCACAGTTGCTCCATTTTCAGAGAATCGGGGGTGGGTCTCTTCATTATCTTACTATTAGCCGAAGCAAGCAGACACTTAAATGGGAGGGAGAGAATTTTTAGATGAAGAATCAAGCACTGTCTTCTTCAAAAGTGTCTGAACAAAGCTTGATAAAATACCACCATTTCGGATACTTCCCATTCCTTTTTTTTTTTTTCATTCACAGTGAAAAGAGCATTATGTCAGCCAAGACAAAACTCAGGAATACAGCTGTTCAAAAATGAGATTCTGCCCTGATGAGAAGAGTCAGAACAAATAAAGGAAACATATGTTGGTGTTTATGAAATTACATTTGATGATTTTATGGTAAGACAAACAATGTGATAAGAAATAGGAAGGGGAAGCGGGGCTCATGTTAATTAGCAAATTCCAGAAGCACTCTGCAAATGTCTTCAACAGTGAAGGTCTGCTATAATGTTTTACAAGAATCTAGTTTGATGGCAGGATGCACATCAGCTCATATTTCTGATCCTAAAACCCAGCTGATTATTCCAAATAAAATGTATACATTTTTGTAATCCTTGAAATCTCACTAGATTCAACTACCTTTAACAGTATTGAGAAAGGGAGGCTAAGTCATTTGTCCCATCATTTGTGAATAAGTAGCGTTGATAAGATAAAACATCAGCAAGAGTTATACTGCACACAGTGTATCAGACTAAGTATTTATAGGTTAAACAACAGAAGAGACTTGAAGAAATTGGAAGCTGGGCTTGTCTAATAATGACGTTAAATAGAGAATCAAGAACCTACATAGCGAGGGTAGTTAGTAATGGGTTTTTGCAAGAATGAAGAGGATAAGAACCAAGATGTGAGAGGCGGGTATAAGCGCTTCATTTGGCATGAGGTAGGCTGCATTTTTATAAGGAAGTGAGAATGTGAAACGTACTAAGATCTCCAAACCTAATTTGTAATAGAAACATGTAAGAAAATAATTTAGAGATTATCAAAATGTCTGTGGTAGGCAGAACGATACACCCTCAAAAATGTCTACATCCTAATTCCTTGAACTTGTAAATATGTTACTTTATATGGCAAAAGGGACTCAGCAGATGTGATTAAGAATCTTGAGATGGGAAGGGTACACTAGATTATCCAGGTGAGCCCAGTGGAATCACAGGAGCCTTATAAAAGGAAGGCAAGAGTGTCAGGGTAGGAGAGAGATTTTGAAGATGCTATTAAAACTGCTGGGTTTGGAAGATGGGGAAAGGGGCCATGAGCTAAGGAATGCAGGCGACCTCCAGAAGCTAGGAAAGATTCCCTGAGGGCCTCCACAAGAAACACATTCCTGCCCATTCCTTGATTTAAGCCCAGGAAGATGTGTTGAAGTAACAAAATTTCACAATGAAGATATGTTGTCTTTTTACTTTTTGCAGAAGGGATATTTGTAGAAACGAAAGTATCAACTGATATATTAAAATTATTTGTGGAAGATTGAAGATTACATGAAGAAAGTAAATTTAAACATAAGAATGGCCCCTACTAAAATATGAATTGTATTTTTTACTCTTCAGAAAATTCCAAAAAAAAAAAGTTCCTGTCTCCCTCTAAACTATTCACCACTCCTTTCCCAAGGCAGTAACTTGATCTTTATATCACTAGCACTTAGCACAGTGTCCAGCAAAAAGAAGGCTCACTAATATTTGTTGAGGGGAATAATAATAAGAAGAGCCTATTTGTAACTATATTAAATTACTTAATTTCTACTAAAACATTCCAAGGTAAATATTAGCATGATCATTCATATTTTATATATTAAAAAACAGAGGCACAGACAGATTTAGAAACATGTTGAAGGCAACACAGCCGAGATTTGAACTCAGGCATTTGGAGTCTAAAGCCTTAGCTACTGACCACTGTGCGCTAGTCCTTTACATCTTAGGCGGCTAGGATATCAAGCTTCTAAATAGCCAAGGGATTGAATAACTATTCACAGCTAGGAAGCAAATCACAAAGGGAGCCGAGAAATTCTTTATTCACTCTGTTTCCTTTCAACAGCACAGTTTTATATGTGGGAAATAAATTCCTCCACTATAAAATTGAAGAAGTTTTTTTAAAATGTAGTTTGAATAACATACAGTTTTAAATATTAGTCATTTGTTGTTATTGTTGTTTTTCCCTAATACTTTAAGCCTGGAAGGTTTGGAAGGATTTCCCCACAGAGGCAAATTCTAGGTAGAGGTAAACCTCTGAAGCACGTGAGAAAGCAGCTAGAAATGTGTGTGGAATTACAAGGTCGGGTGTCTGATGGATGAGACATGTGCCAGCCTTCATCGGGCTGAGCTACAAGAACAGGTTTCTTTCCTCTGTGACTCTTTCTTCGAGACTGTTTTTCAGAATTTTCACGACTTGTTTTTCCTATGATGGAAAATATTGCCCTTCTTCTGAGCTATAAGAAGGTTATTTTAACAGGAAGCTCATAGATTTATCCCACTGGGGGCTCGCTGTGACCCGATGTCATGGCGGGGTGGTGCCTGTGCTTGTGTGGATGGGCATATGGAGAATAAGCTGTGAAAGTCACTCATCATTTGCTATAATGACACCACCAAGGTTATTATTTTTTCCCCATCAAATTATCCCCATCTTGAGAACCCTGGACGCAATTCTTCCTGGTTCTAGAATTAAGAACATTTCGGCTTTTCTTAAACTATTAGTTTGCTTATTTATTATGCACTGTCAGGAGAATTGTGTTTGCTTTTTAAAGGGAAGTTAAACCTTAAGTCAGAAGAATGAGGCTGGGAAGTTGGAACTTCAGTTAATTAGTCAGTGGGCAGGAAATAAAATTGGGGGGCTCTTCCTTTTTTACTTCTGAAATAAACCTAGCTCTGTCACATAGAACGCTGTAGCTCAGAAAAGTAATATGCCTTTACATAATAGGAAACCCCCCAAAATAATCTAGCTACATTGCACAAAGTAAGACAGTTAATGTAAGGATAACGATTCCATCAGACATGTATTTTGTACATTTTCTTTAAAAACCAAAAGAGGATAATGAATTTTGGAGTGGGAATGTTCTAGTCTGCCTTAGCCCCCCACTCTATGAAGCCAACACTCAAAAGCAAACAGACCAAGTTGGTCCATGTGAATGGAAATCAAAATTATTTAAGTTTTCCTTGAAGGATCTATGCTACTGTATACATTTTTAATAGAGTGGAGTTCTGTATAGCAGAAAATTACATACCTTGGAGTAATTCATACATGTGAATGAAGAGATATGTATGGGAATATTCATAAAGAACAAAACTGAAAACAACCCAGATGCTTATGACTGTGAAACTGGATAGATCTACTGTGGTTTATCCAACAAATGGAATGCTATGCAGCAATGAAAATGAATCATTTACAGCTGCACACCTCAATATGGATGAATTTTAGAATCACAAAGAGGAGTGAAAAAACTAAGTCACTACAGAACAGTTACTATAGGATACAGTTTGTATAAAGGCCAAAAATAACCAAAAAAATTTTTTTAAAGTTTGGGTATATGTAGATCTGTCATAAAATGACAATCAAGGGGCAGAAAAATAAAACAGTGCTTGTTCCTGAGCAATACAGAAAGACACACAGAGATGGAGAGGCATGTAGGAGACAGCCACATTGGTAAATACTGTAGTATTTCTTAAACAGGGTACTCATGGTATCATTCTTTGTATCTCCCACATATTTGTGTGCACTGCCTATGAGAAGTACTTTATAATTTTAAAAAACTGGTGGAACCAACTAGCTTGCTTGGCCAGAAACTAACTAGTTGTTCACCAAACCGTTTCCTTTGTGTTTCTGAGCACACAGCTGGCATCCATCTTCCAGCCTTCCGCGTAGTTAGGTGTTGCCCCGTGATGAGTTCCAGATCAGGGATTATGGGCAGAGCAGGTGCAGAAAGGCTGCCATGCACCCACCACACTGTTTCCTCCATGTACCTGCTAATCAGAGGTAGAGAGTCTAGTGCAGCAGGATTCCGTGGCCTGAGTGGCTGGGAGAGGCATTGTGTGGTAGCAGAAACCCTGCACCTGACTGTTGGGAGATTTGGGGGTTGCAACAGCAACTAGCTTACCCTGCTCAATACACTTGCTATAAAATGATGACCATTCAGCCTCTGTCTTCCGAATGGAATTAAGAAGTTTAATAAAATAAGGGACTTCCCTGGTGGCGCAGTGGTTAAGAATCCGCCTGCCAATGCAGGGGACACAGTTTCGAGCCCTGGTCCGGGAAGATCCCACGTGCCGCGGAGCAACTAAGCCCGTGCGCCACAACTACTGAGCCTGCGTTTTAGAGCCTGTGAACCACATCTATGGAGCCTGCATGCCACAACTACTGAGCCTGCACTCTGGAGCCCGTGAGCCACAACTACTGAGCCCGCGTGCTACAACTACTGAAGCCTGCACACCTACAGCCCGTGCTCCGCAACAAGAGAAGCCACTGCAATGAGAAGCCCCTGCACCACAACAAAGAGTAGCCCCCGCTTGCTACAACTAGAGAAAGCCCACAAGCAGCAATGAAGACCCAACACGGCCAAAAAAACAAAAAAAGTTTAATAAAATCAGAATACAAACTAAAGTCTATTCCGGAGAAACTACATAAATCTCTGGTGATTAAGAAGATTCAAACCCATCTAAGAAGCTGGGCCCAGAAGTTTCCTCCCTTAGAAAATCAACAAACAAGAAGTGAAAGAAAGTCAATACCACTTTACAAAACAAATAAGAGCCTTCAACTAGTTTCTTACTTCCAGGTGCCAGTTCATTTGTGAGAGAGAGAGCCACCATCGAAGTGTTTGTAATTTAGAGACCAAGCATTCAAAAAACACAGAATGGGGGGCTTCCCTGGTGGCGCAGTGGTTGAGAGTCCGCCTGCCGATGCAGGAGACACGGGTTCGTGCCCCGGTCTGGGAAGATCCCAGATGCCGCGGAGCGGCTGGGCCCGTGAGCCATGGCCGCTGAGCCTGCGCGTCCGGAGCCTGTGCTCCGCAACGGGAGAGGCCACAACAGTGAGAGGCCCGCGTACCGCAAAAAAAAAAAAAAAAAAAAAAAAACAAAACACGGAATGATGGGCTCACAATAAACATTCCACAGAAAGATTCCAAGGAGAGGATAAGCAATTACCTCTTTTGCACCCACACGACCGTAGCTGCAGAAAGTACCATTTGGAAGAGAGAAATAGCAGTACCTAAATTTTAGGAGGACTTCTTTTAGCCCAGGCATCCTCATGGTCTTACAAACACATTTCATCCTTGTCAATGTGACAGCACTGTCATCACCAAATGACAGATGAAGAAACAGGCACAGAGAGTAAAGTGCAAGGTTCAAGGCTTCTCGATACTCTATCTTAAGACTATGTTAAGGAGCAAAATGTGACTCTTCCAAAATATGGGATAGGTACTTCCCCTTAAATGTATTTGTTATACACACGCCCCAGTCCTCCTTGAATTTCCTCTTCCAAATTCAGTGGGCCCAGCGGTAAATGAGAAACACCACTAACTGAAAGTAGTAGTAGTAACTGAAGCCTATCTCTCCCCTCTAGAAGCCCAATAATAGGCAGCAGAGAAAGGGTTCAGCAGAGAAGGGGCTTCAGGCAGTTTCTCATTTTCCACCGTCCCTCTTGCTACTGCTTTTGAAAATTATCAACCTTATTTGGAGCATGTTTTAGAACCCATTTTAAAACAAGGAAAATGATTAATGTACATGTCCTGAGTTCCTACTGGATGGGTAATGTTCCATTAGACACAAAATAAGGCTGGTGTTACTTGGGAAACAGGGTTCCCACGTCCGAGTTCCCACGATGCAGAATAAAACATAAACATGTCAACTACACCATTGGACCAAAGGAAAAAAAAAAATCAACATCCTGTTTTCCTGAACCACGGAACTGCTAATTGCCTTTAAGTGAGTAATATATATCAGTGACGTCAGATGAGCTAAGTGCCTTCCTTTCAGAAGCCTATCATAAGGCAGGAATGGGAAGGAGCCTCTGCTTTTATTAAGACTGTTTAAGAGGAGTATAACATGTATGTCCTGAAGGTAAAATAAACAAAGAAATGAGGAAAGGAAACAATGAACAACAGAGACATAAAATGTAACTAAAAAGTGGGAAAAGATCTAGCAATTCTGGAAACATCAGGAGTTGAAAAGCATCAGAAAATATGTCCATGGATCCCCGCCACCTTTGCCTTTCCCAGTAATAAAACTAACCTAAACAAGTGCTTGTTCTTTTCCAGGCACTGCTATAAGCAGTCTATGTGTATTATCTCATTTAAACAACCAAGTTCTATGAGCACTATTCATGTTCCATGTTTTAGATGAGGAAACAGAAGCACAGATAGTTTAAGTAGCTGGTGCCAGCTTTTAAGAGACACATGGATATTTTTAAAAGAACGTGGGTGCGAACACTGAACCGCCTCTACTTTGACCTGCTTTGGTTCCTTTGCTTAAATCTCCCCATTTTCTAATGGCCTTAATGAATGCTGATGGTGAGGTGTCCAGGTAATTCTGATACGCAGACCTTGAGCACAGTTCTCTGGGGAGAATGCTCATGAGTAAGTATGAAGAAAATTATAGTGACAGGGGAGTGAGCCGGAGTGGCTGCCGGAAATCCTACTAGAAGGCGTGATGTTGTCAAATAGCATTGACTGATCGCTTGTGCATCATCTGGAGAGACAACATGTGAGTGAGAAACAGAGGATGCCTGTGCCAGTGTGAGAGATGGGGGGTGGGGAACAGGAATGCGAAAGAACAAAAGGTATGAATGATGATTTTATAGTAGTTTCTAGAAGGTTATGAGCCATATTGCAAATATGCATATTGTTATATGAATTGCATATGATTCTTACAGAATAGTAACTTTGCAGGAGACCAAAGGTATCAGCCACTCCAACTGCTGAAGTTAAGAAAAGTCAAGTTACAGGGCATGAGGCACGTTTTTTTTTTTGTTATCCAGCTGGTTAACATCAGAGACAAGAAGAGAAATCAAGTTTCCTAACTTAGAGTTTATTGCTCTTTCCATAACCCTGTGCTACAGTGTCTAATAAACAATGTCAAGTTTTCATTATCAGCATCTAAATCTCATATGAGCCATAGGCAGCAAAGTCTAGGGCTTTTAGATTGTTTTCCTCCACCTGTGTGAAGTTGCTAATTACCTGCTGTCCATAGAAACAACCCTCGTGGGCCGCTGAAGAAATGGATTGGAAACACGGGTTTGAAGTCATGTAAAAAACACAGGTGTTGCTTTGTTCAGTTAAAGCCTAACAAGAAACATAGTGGGATGAAAGGGTGGGCGACGGGAGAGGAAAAGGAAAAAGTGACATCATCCTCGGCTAGAATTGCTGGAGAAAAGCAAGAAAATAGCTTCCTGAGCACTTCCTAAAAGAGAATTTGGAAGGCTGAGGATTCACAGGACTAAATTTTGTCCACGAAAAAATTTACGTTTCACAAAAATAATTTGTGAAAAGATTTCCCATTTTAATCCATCTTCAAAAAATGTAAATAGGAAGTCATGGTGGTTACAATGAAAGAAAAGATTAGATGCTGACGGAAGCAGGCAACAAATTATAAAGTTGAGGGATTTGGGGGTTTTGTGGTTTTGGAGGGGAGCGGGGGGGATAAGTTCTAATTAATTTCTAAAGGTTAATATTCACGTACTGTAGAATAGTGTACTGTAGCAGGCACTTCACCTGGGCTACTATAGTCTGTGTTAAGAATGTCTTTTTGGTTTGTTTTTAATAATGGTAATTTACTTTTCAGAAGTCTCATACACCATAGGCAACGTTCCAGAATTCAAACATATTATGTACTATTGACTCTTCACTTGAACACTGCCTAATTCTCGTATTCCAGTTAGGAATTCCATTTAATACAGGAAAACAGCAACATTTGTTTTGATTACTCATCTTGCACACTCCAAGGCAAGGAATTCTCAGGCCCTGTAGAATGTATGGAAAAGCTCTGGCGAGAAGCATTACTTAAAACTTCAGGAAGCTCTTTGTGCCTCTTCCATCTCCATCATCTTTAAATCCAGGTACAATTGTCAGAGGAATTTGTTCTTTGAAACCCTGCAGCAATATGTCTCTTCATATCCATGACAACAGCTCTCTATCAACTTCTGAAGGAACTTGCCTGTATTGTAAACAAACCTCTCTTGGCAATTGGCCTATTTTCTTTCTCTATCTCATCTTCCATCTGCTCAAAGCTTTGCTTCAAAAAGAAATAAATTGCAGGTGTGTACTTTTTCTTTCTTCACCCCCTCCCTATTTGTTTCTGAAAGAGGTTGATCTGAGAGATTAAAATTCTCTTCACTAGGGACTTAAGAAGCTCTCCAAGGAGACTGAGTACCTGTGTGTACCTGTGAACCGAATTTGGAGCCTATCAACAGAGAGCTTGCTTGGTTCCCTTTAACACAAGTCCCTTCAGCAATAGGAAGCTGACTAATACATTTCATCAAGTAAATTCTAACTGCAGGAAAAAACCCAAGAACTATTTAGTGCCAGCCAAAAATAAATCAGAAATATGTTTTTTTCCAAGATCTTTTTAATGAAAGACTAAAGTGTCTATTATAGACATAATTTTAATGATAGAAACAGAAACTTACCACCCGTAATCAAGATGAGAAATTTAAAAAAAAATTTTTTTTGAAAAAAAGAAAATGTCTTATATGGTTAACTTGAAGTTCCATGAGCTTAAAATGGCATACAGTTTTAACCTCAGGGCTTGGAATGCAGGTCAGTTATTGGTCCAATATCATAAATATGACATGCTCATAAGTTCATTTACTGACACTCTTAAGTCTTTTTTAATTCAGTATCCCAGCTATTTGATCAAGTGACTACTAGTGTAAACACAATTATCTAGTGTGATGCCAGGTATCAAAAAAAAAAAAAAAAAAAGTCCAGCAAAAAAGAAAACCAAAAACGATATATTTCCTTCACCAAAACACCAAATTTGAAGAGAGAGAACTAGAAAGAGAGTGTTTGGCTAGAGTTTTAGAGAGGTTTGGGCCATATGAATCATGGTTTCAGGTCTCCATTGAAAATGTCCTTTTATTTGCTTGTTTTGTTGTTTCGAATTTTCCTTAGGGTTTGGGGGAAGGACCACATCACTGATAAAATCAGAAGAAAGATCTTTGAAAACTCCAATTTGGGAAGTTCAAGGGGTCTTCTCTTAGGTTAATGAATTCTCATGTTTTTATGGTCTAACTTTTGTATGTGTAATTACATAAATTCATCTTCATATTATAAGGAGAAAATTCAAAATTCAATGTAGCTGTGGAAACAAACAACAATAAAAAGAGTCTTTTCACCTTTCTTGAACATATCCTGCCTAATATCCAATTGTCAAGTGACAAAAGAAACAACAATAATTATTCAAGACAAAATACCTTTAACAATTTATATCAGGGGTCTCCAACCCCTGGGCTACAGACCAGTACCAGTCTGTGGCCTATTAGGAACCGGGCCGTAGAGCAGGAGGTGAGTGGCGGGTGAGCAGGCAAAGCTTCATCTGTATTTACAGCCGCTCCCCATCGCTTGCATTACGGCCTGAGCTCCGCCTCCTGTCAGATCCGCGGCGGCATTAGTTTCTCATAGGAGCGCGAACCCTACTGTGAACTGCACATGCAAGGGATCTAGCCTGCGTGCTCCTTATGAGAATATAAATGCCTGTTGATCTGAGGTGGAGCTGAGTCGGTGATGCTAGCGCTGGGGAGTGGCTGCAAATACAGATTATCATTAGCAGAGAGGTTTGACTGCACAGAGACCATAATAAATCCATTGCTTGCAGACTCATATCAAAACCCTACCAGTGAGTGGCAAGTGAGAACAAGCTCAGGGCTCCCACTGATTCTGCATTATGGTGAGTTGTATAATTATTTCATTATATATTACAGTGTAATAATAATAGAAATAAATGTAATGCACTTGAATCATCCCGAAACCACCCCCACCCCCCCGCCCCAGTCCGTGGGAAAATTGTCTTCCACGAAACCGGTCCCTGGTGCCAAAAGTTTGGGGACCGCTGATTTATATCCAGGAAGGTTACAGAGACGCTTGTTTATTGTGGAGAGAAAGATTATCTGGGGTTTATCATTTAGCTCTGATACTTAATAACTGTGTCCTTAGGCAAGGTACTTACATTCACTAAATCCATTTTTACGTATAAGCTTCCCACACTGAGAATGGGAATAGTACTTCTCTCCCAGCACATAATTGCAGACAATAAATGTGAGTTTTATTCCCCATGTAGTGACTAGTGAAGATTATCATTGTGGGCAAAGACATTCTGGAGAGTGGAATCCAGTACAGAGTTAGTCTTTTGTTTTTAATTGAAATGTCCAACATTGTTTTATTAAAAAAACAAATTATAAGTGAGGTAGCAATCTTCACAGATACACCATTATAAATATTCTCCAGCAAAAGACATCAGCTCATGTACTGTGCACCATCGTTCCCTGGCTACTCACCTCTTGTTCTTCAGCAGTTCCCCATAATGTCATTTGCTAAGGGGATACAGAAGGTTGCTACCGTAAACTCACACTGGCTTCATCTGGACACCGAATAAGGTAGAGAATTGAGTCCAGATTCTAAACAGGACATAACTTCCTATATGTTTAAGGGGGTCAATTGGAAAACCATTTAGACTTCTCAAGACAATAGGAGATGGGGATGGTGTGAAATTATATCAAGATGGAAAGGGCTTCCCTGGTGGCACAGTGGTTGAGAGGCCGCCTGCCGATGCAGGGGACATGGGTTCGTGCCCCGGTCCGGGAAAATCCCACATGCTGCAGAGCGGCTGGGCCCGTAAGCCATGGCTGCTGAGCCTGCACGTCCGGAGCCTGTGCTCCGCAACGGGAGAGGCCACAAGAGTAAGGGGCCCGTGTACCGCAAAAAAAAAAAAAAGATGGAAAGGACCAGTGCCGATTTAGTGTACCACATCTAGCCTTGGAGAATCATTTTCGAGGCTGCTCTAGTAATTCCAAAGAAAGGAGCTGCCCAAGACCAGGAGAGAACTCATCAAAATCTGGCCGCCTTTTGGCAAACAGGTACAAGGTCATCACCTGTCTTGGAAAGCTCTGTACCTTCCTCAGCAGCAGTCCTGTCTTGCTCTTAGGTTCACTGCTTACCTGTTGGTACCTCCCACTGTCGCCTACCCTGACTCCTTCATTGTGTTCTCACCTGGCTTTCTGCTAACGGTGGCTGAATTCATAGCTGCTTAAGGCATTTGGGAAAAGTGTCTTACATAAGACTTGTCTCCAGGGTTGTTTTTTTTTTAATATAAATTTATTTATTTTTGTCTGTGCTGGGTCTTCGTTGCTGCGCATGGGCTTTCTCTAGTTGCGGCGAGCAAGGGCTACTCTTCATTGCGGTGCATGGGCTTCTCATTGCAGTGGCTTCTCTTGTTGCGGAGCACGGGCTCTAGGTGTGCGGACTTCAGTAGTTGTGGCGCGCAGGTTCAGCAGTTGTGGCGCATGGGCTTAGTTACTCCTCAGCATGTGGCATCTTCCCAGACCAGGGCTCGAACCCATGTCCCCTGCATTGGCAGGCGGATTCTTAACCACTGCGCCACCAGGGAAGTCCCAGTCTCCAGGGTTTTTAAAGGAGCCTGAAACCTCTAAAAGATGCCTGGATCTATGCTCTTTGTGCACTTTCTTCTCACGTACACCTATATGCATTTCATCATTCCCAAGGTAGGTATTGAGTGCTTACTTCGTGCGAGGCACTGTGATAACTGCTAGGAATGAGGTGGGGAATAAGGGCATCTCTGTCCCCGTGCAGTTTTCTGGGTAGTGGAGGACATATGTTTTAATCAACTAATCGCACATATGTAAAATTACGATACAAGAAATTTCGATAGAGGAACTTGACATCTAGCATTTGGAAATAATTTTCAAGGAGGACCTCGTAGAGAAAGTGAGTCTAGAGCTAAAATTTGAAGACATAGTAGTTAAGCAGACAAACAGTCCTATATAATGTACTTATTGCCTCTCCTGCTCACTGGGATTTTAGCCCCACAAGAGCAGACTACTCTGTCTTCTCTGCCACTTGATCCTTTGGGCCCATACTGACTGATACAAAATCTGACGCGCAATACATCGTTATTAAATGAACGAACTAAAATGTGTTGAAAAAGAAAAGGGAAGAGCAAGCCAGGCAGGCATTTGCAAAGTCTCTTTAGCTGGAGGAACCTTAGAAAATAAGATACTGAAAATGGCCGGCCGTAAAACTAAAAAAAACTGACTTAAGGTTTAGGGCCCTGGGGTGTTAGAGAGGTGTTTCAAATCCCTCACTGTTGAGGCAGTGGGTGGGGTCCTTTTGACTTTCTTCCCCCTTTTCCTCATTTATTTTTTCAATGAGCAGCCAAGATTCCAGGGTTTATCTGGACTGTGATGCTTTCAAAGAAACGACCTCCTTCCCCTCTCACTGTAGACCTATTATCTCCCCTACGAAAACCGTGACCAGTTATTATTCTCATATAGAAATGAAAGGTGGTCTAATATACCCCTGGGGCAGGTCAGGGGCTGCTGTATAGAGATAAAATCTCTCTTCCTCCTTCTTCTCTCTGTCTCCCTTCTTCCCTCTTTCTCTCTCTCTCTCCCTCCCTCAGTGACTATGCAGGGCATTCATTGCTCTGAAAAATAGTTGGTGCACATGTATAAAATACAAAAACAGGGCTGAGAGCAGAAAATATTTTGGCCTTGAGTTGAGTCAGTCAATATTCATTGAATATTCTCTGAATGACCAGGTCTCTCCTGGACCCCAATTTTGGGGGAGGACTCTCTCCATCCTGAGAAGGCATCCACTTAATTGGAGAAACTGAAACAATATCCTCAAAAGAAGTTGCCAACAAAAATATTACAACTCAGGCGAATGAATGCTGTGTGGCATTGCATATGAGGGCACAGTACATGAGCTAAATCAAGAAGGCTTCATGAAGAACATGCAGATTTTTTTTTAGTTTGATTTTGAAAGAGAAGAAGGATCTAGAGCATCAGAGAGGAACAAAGAGGTAAATTCCTGGAGAGAAATATTTTTCTTTGCATAAAGTAAATGTCTTCAAAACCTAGGATCACTTGGGGAAAAACTAATCACCCAGTTGAAGCAAAATCCTGATATGATCACCATAGCTCAGTGGAAAATACAGTGAACAAGGACAGCCAAAAGAATGATTTCCCTTATCCCTTTTCAAGGTCAAACAAGAGTCCTTTCCCTGGTACACCAGAGGATTGTGCACACGTTCATCCAAAGGGCAGGCAATGGGCTCAATAATAAAGGCCGACATTACGAACCACATAGCAGCAAATTTCTTCAAACTGAAAATCTCTTAGCCTAAACTACAAATTATTCATTTTGATATTAACCTTTATGTCATCTTTCCTCTACTACGTAAAAAAATTCAGTATTGCGGTATACCATTAACTATTTCTTTCAGCATGCATATCGTAAAATTTTTAAACATATTCCATAAGACAAAAAAATGTAGACAGGGTGCCATTTGGTAGGAAGCTTCTTACATGAAGGCACAAAAATTACTGCACACTGCCTGTAAGTTTGTGCTGTGAGTGTTTTCACCTCTTTTTGGATCAACACCTGCTAGTCTGGTCTTGTGTCTCTGTCACTTGCTCAGATAGTATTTCACTGCTTAGAGGCCTTTGAAAGGCAACAGATAACAAACACTCTTTGGTCCCTTGCCTTTCAATAGAATAACCTGAAACTTCTTATCATGAAGGCCCAGGCAGACCATGATATTGAGGAGGGGCTGGGAGTTCCCAGATCCTAGTTCCATGTATAATTTGATTTCTTTTAAATAAAGAATAGGTTACATTGAACCTAAATTCATGCTAAAAATAATTTTTTACAGCAGCATCAATGACCTGCCTAGGTCGTCCCATTTTCTTCATTTCAAAACTTAGCTCTCTGTTTCCATCCCATCATATGCCTGCACATGCGTGACACACACACAGGAGGCCTGGCTAGACATCACGGCATCAAGGGCTCTGTTTCAGTGGGAGACTACAGTGAGTAAATGCGCATTTGCAGAGCTCCTGACGAAGGGGCTTTTAAATAGCCCCGAACAAGCTGACCAGCCCAATAGTCAATTCAGCAGGGATGGAGGAACACCCACCTGTGGCCAGAGAGGAGATAAAATGATTTTGCCGTGCACACCCACATTATGTGAGACATTTGCAAAGCCATTTTAGGAGAAAGCCATTAGTTCAGCTAAAAGAGCTTTGGTTTTCAAATATTAACAAACAAATGTGTGTGTGTGTGTGTGTGTGTGTGTGTTTAAAGGATTTCTCTCTAAGAACGTAATATTTACTTAGCGTGTTGTGATTTGCAAGAAATCAGTGCTTAGAAAACTATCTGCTTTAGAAACTATGACTTTCAATGTACACAGCAATTATTCATCATACATAGCCCAGGAATTTGCACGTTGTAGGCACTCATTCTTTGTTGAATGAGTGAGTGAACGAGCAGATGAATGAACGAACGAACATTGTTGCCCATCCTATTCAAATTGAGAAACTCGACAGCACAATTGGGATGGGCTAGTATGAACAAACTGACAAAAGCTAACATGCAGTTTTCTCCTTGCTGAGCACACATGTAATCTGTCATGGTCAATTATATTTCTGGCATGGCTGGCGATGCCTCTCTGAGTGGACAGTGTCAAGTCAATTAACTTCTCTTTAGTTCTATTTCTATTTTCATAGCTTGGAAATGAAAATACAGACTGACCATCTTCCTCAGAGCCAGCGTGAAGCTAAAGGAGACACTGCCAGGCAGGACAACAGAAGCCAACACAATTGGATCATCTGGATAAATCCACAGAGACAGAAAGGAAATGGGTGGTTGCCAGGGGCTGGGGGGTATGGGAGGGAGGATTGGGGAGTGACTGTTTAATGGGTACAGAGTTTCTTTGGGGCTGATGAAAATGGTTTGGAGTTAAACAGAAATGGTGGTTGCATAATATTATGAAGGTACTAAATGCCACCGAAGTGTGCACTTGAAAATGGGTAATTTTATGTTATCTGGATTTCAACTCAATAAAAACTTTTATATCCTAGTATTTATAGCTCTAAAGCATGTTGTTGCTAAGTCTGTGAAAAGTGTGGTGAATGTTGTCTCTCTACATGTTTCAAAAGGACAATTGCTCCATAGTTTTTCGCTAAGCTTCTGGTGAGTTTACAGAGAATCAGAGTGGATAACAATGTCCAATGTGGTGATATCCTGATAAAGTGACACTGATCTGAGTGTGGACCTGAAATCAGGGCAAATTCTGTGACTTCTTCATACGGAATATTTCCTGGCAAGCAAGAAACTATTTACCTCCTTGATCATTTTAAAAGAAAACTCACTAATATCCATATATCACATAGGAAAACCCTGTTGAGCAATATTAATTTGGGATTACAGTCTATTTACACATATCCTCTGAAAGCAAGATTTCTTTCAAGGAAGCTCAGCTGTCACAAGGACATGTGAATTTCACAAATCTTGCTCTTCCATAAATCAACAGGTATTTACAGGGCTCTATTCTACATAGTGTGTGCCCAGCACGGCTGCCAAACTCTGAAGTGTGATAGAAAATGACAAAACAGGTTTTTATCTCCATTATTTTATTATTTACAAAGTTGGGCTTTATCAAACAGATAGTATCAAATGGTAATACTTAGAATTAAGCAAACAAATGCAACATAACCTTGTACTTATAGAACTCTTGGCAAAATGCTTTGGCACCTATCACTCTTACAGCCAACATGGGAGGCAAGCAGAGTAGGACTGTTTCTCACCATGCTGGAGGATTAGAAAGCTGCAAGGACACACAGTAAGTGGTACAGCCAGGAGTAGGATTCAGGTCTCAGATACCTGGGCTGGTAGTCCTTTCATGACAAGTAAACCAGGGGTCAGAAGATCTGAGTTTTAACTGTGGCTCTGCCATTAACTTGCTAGGTGGCATTGAGCGAGTCCTTCAGCCTCTTGGATTTCAATTTCTTCCTCTTTTAAACATAGCTGGGGCACATTTTCTCAAATGTGCTTTGTTTTGGAGCCTGCATTCTCTGTTAGCAAATGCAGAAATTGCATGTACAGAAGGGGACTATTCTTCCCTGTCATTTCTTAACCCAGGTGAGACTTTTAATGTAACGCAGCTTTCAGATGCAGTAACCCACATTTTAAAAATGCTCACTATGTAACGTTTGTGTTTGCAAAGCCACTTCTATTAAAGTAGTCTGACAAAGAATTTCCTCAAATTCCTCAGCAGACAGCTTTCGAGCTTTTCAAGGTCACAGGGGGTCCTATCCATAGGTAGCTTTCTTTCTTGCCTGCATATCCCTCACTGTATATGGCACTTCGGTCGTTGCAAAGTGCCTTTCCATCTCTTGTCTTACTTGACATCACTAGTACCAGGCAAAGGCTCAGACTAAGCCCCACTATCTCTCCCTAAACTAACACGGCCCCATTCCCAGTCCTATTGTTAGCTGACAAGGATGGGACAGAGATAAGACGGGGTGGGAAACTGACCCAGTGACAGCCAATCACAAGAGCTTTTGTCTGTGGATCTGACCGGGGTGATTCATCAGCCACCAATCCCAGAGGCTTTCAATGGGAGAACAAAAAGTCCACTATTGCCCCAAAGGCCGTGCTTGGGTTTATTCCCTTGTGCAAAAGAAACAAAAAAAAAGTTAAGTTAACTGTCAAGAGCAACTTCCCACAAAACAAAGCTCAAGAGAGAAGATTCAAAAGAGACAAGCCAAGTGTATTGCTTCTGTGTCTCTACAGTTACAGAAAGAGTAGAGACCAGCTGCAATAATTAGGATAACCTGTCCCAAAAGAATACCCCAATAACCTCATTTATCTTAAATGTCTACAAAATCATTGTAAAAAAATAAATTATCTAAAGAACGACCTCAGCGTTCCAATCATAGATGGAGTCTTACTTGTACGTCAGTTCTTTTTGGTCCTCGCTGGTTCTTATTTTACATGATGATGTCAAGACTTTTTTTTTTCTTTTTTAGTTCATCTACTCTAATGTATCTTTTAAAATACAAAATCAAGTAAGCTCTTTCTTTTTCTTATTTAAATTTTTAAAAAAATTTATTGCTGTGTTTAGAATCCAGAAAATCTCTATCCATAATTTGTACCAGGGAACACAAAGTGAGCAGAAAACCATGGCCAAATGACGTGGGTGGGTAAATATTCCAGAGAGTGGTAGATGGTGAAGGGATGACCTTCTCCACCCCGAGAAAGCCTCTGACCACACTTGTCTACAACAAACTTCCAGAGTTAGAAGGGAGTAACATTGGGAAGCAAGGAAACAAAGCAAAAAGCAAACAAATAAGCAAAACAAGTGGTCCTTTACAATATGCTAACATTATATTCAGGGCCTGCCTGCTTTATCTAGGTGCCAACTTTTTCATTATTTCATTTTATCATTAAATGCAAAATGGTATAGCCCAAACCAGCCCTGGAAAGATAATCAGGAGATACAAGTTCTAACTGCAGCACCAGCCTCTGGCATTACTATTATATGTCCTCAGCCTAGTCATTTCTCATTTATTTAATCACTCACCATTCAGTAGTTACTTATCACGTGTGTAATATTTTCCAAATGCCATGCTGGCTGCTGGCTCCAAAAGCCTTCCACATTTAAGATTTCTTTCAAAGAAGGTGGTACAGATGATTGCTTACGTATCAATTTCAGTGATTTGTCCTCTGAGACCCTGCTACCGTGACCATACTTGTTTGGATTAGGAATTGGCAGTTGATCCAAATGCAGCCATCTATTTGCCTTCCAGCAACTTATAAGAAACAGCCCAAATGCTTGTCTATACTGGATAATAACCAACTGAACCACTGTAAGAATTTCTCGGGGAGGTTAAATGTCAGATATACAGAGAGAACAGGCTGTAAAGCAGAGCAGAAGGCAAGAAGGAGAGATACAACTTTAGGCGTGGCCATGGTAACAGAATCCACGCCTCAGTATACACGGTGAATAGAGTGAAGAGACTGGAGAACTGATAGCAGAAGAAGTAGAGACCCTGGTGAAGAATAACTAATACCTGCTGCCAGGAGGGAAAGAACCGTGATAGCGTGGAGACATCAGAGAAGTAAGAGGCAGAAGAGAGCAAGGTTAATCTAGAAAGTTAGACGAGGCAAGATCATACCAAGCCTTGAAGGCCATTTTAATGATTTGGGTCTTAATCCCAAGAACAGCGGGAAACTGTCAAAGGATTCCAATAAGGAGAGGCAAGCTGAGATGTGCATTTAAACTGACAACTGTGACAGTCATGTGGGAGTTAATGGGAAGGGCTCACAGTGGAAAGACCAGGTCAGAAGCTTCTGTAGGAATCCAGAGGAGAGTTGGTGACAGCTTGGACCAGGGGGCTGGCCAGTATCCTAAACATGCAGGGCTTCAAGGTGGGAAAAACATTTAATTCATCCCTGCATTTATAATGTGTGGCACAGGCCTGGCACCTAGTAAATACTCAGGAAAGTGTTGTTCAATGAATGGAGATAACCTTTCCAAAGTAAGTGAACAGTAATAGTTCAACGTTTCCTCTTCCACATTGAATCGACTCTAAATGAGAGACATCTCATGATGGAATTTCTGGTACTATGTGCTACTCTCTCAGAGGAGATATTTGAGAGTAAGGGAAAACTTTAGCCCCCTGATATGACCCCATTAAAGGTCTCTCTGTCCAAGAGGCAGAAAAGAATAGTGGTTATGATCATAGGTTCTGAAGTCCAAGAACCCAGATTAATCTAATTCACCAATTTCTCATTGTGTTAAAATAGGTATACTATTAAACCCCTCTCTGTCTCCATTTCTTCATTTGTACAATGGAAATATTAACTGAATTAAAGCCTACCTCAAAGGATTATTACGAGGATTAAATATGTTAATCATTTATCACAAGATGACATATAGGAAGTGCTCAATAACCATTATTATTATTATTCTCACCTAGACAGTGAACTTCTCAGAGGAGAGTACTCTTTATTAGGAGATAGGGCCTGTGACGTATTAGCTACTCAACGAACCTGTGTAGTTGACTTTGCATCCTGATCCATCATCCTGAATGGGAGGATTTCATTTCAGCATGTTTCTTTCCAAGCCATCTTTTTTACGCAGGTCTCCTAACATCTTTTGTACGCAGGTCTCCTAACATCTTTTGTATCCTGAAAGGGAACATTCTTCTCACCCTGTAATTATCAGCCTTTCCATCCCCGTCCTCTTTTCCTGTTCCAAACAAAATTATTCAGTCTGCTTACCCTTCCCCTCACAAATCCTGCCATTTCAAAGTTAATTGCTTCTACTTCTATTACACACCTGCCTTGCTTTATTCCGTCTATTAAAGTTGCTTTCTTGTAAGTAGATTGTATCTATTCCGCTTGTCCCCTTTCCCTTATTAATGAACTTCCTAGCCCTGGCATCAGTTGAGAGTTATCCTTCAACCCGGGCTTCTGAAACCAGTCTCCAAATTCTTTGCTGCTTAGGTGATTGCTTTTGGCATCCTCCTTGCTAATTCACCTTTGTTAATTCACCTCTGAAGACATCCCGTCCTTACTGAGTGCAGGAGGGAATTATTCCTCCAATTTTTTTTTAACTGCTCTTTCTTTGGAGTTGGTTTTATTTTCTCCTCCCTTTGAATGTCTAGTAATCTGCATCTTCCAGCTAGAATTGCACATTGTCTATACCTCTGGCAGGTAAAGAAGAGAACAGCCTCACCTCCAGGCAGTCTTCCAAAAGGCATCAAATAAAAGCCCACCCAACTCTGTCCCTCTGGGTACCTCTGAGCATAGGCTGGTTTCCTTCATGAAGATTAATTCTGCCTTTTCCAATTTTTGTGCTCTGCTGGCATTCCCTACCTTCTATATCAATGCTGTGTGGGTTGATTGTTCTTCTCAATTGTACTCTTAACACTGATTATATCTACTTATTTTGAACCTAGTTTCATGGTTCATTTGCAAACTGTTTATCTCTCTACCCACCCTGGACAGTCTCTTGGATTTCTTTACACAATTCTTAAATGAGCTTCTTGAGATTTTGTTTGAATCATGTTTTTATGTGGGGACTCCTTTTTGTTTTGTCTTGTTGTTAACTCTTACTGGTATTTCTCTAGGAGTGGTTACTGGGAAGGGTTGCATTTTCCAAGCTCTGTGTTTTTGGCTGCATTTCTGCCTTCACCCCTAAGCGGTCCACTTAGTCACTCGACTCATCATCAATTATGTTCAAATTTGTCTCTTTATTTGCTGCTGGTTCAGTGAGAGGGACGGTTACTGGATTGAGAATTTAAAAACCTTAGGGTTGAAAGAACCTTAATCTGGCCCAAAATTCTCTCCAAAATCATGTTTTCCTGACTGTCTTTAGATACTCCAAGTGACAAGAAGCTCATTGCTCTACAGGCAATATCCTCCACTTTTAGACACTACCATGTTCTACAGAGTACTTCCTAATCATTAAGTGAAATCCACCTGGCTATAATTTTCACATGTGTGGACCACTTTTGCCCTCCAAGTTTCAACGCAATACATTGACTCAGCATTCTCCATTGAGTATTTCAGGTATTTAACAATAGGTGTCCCAAGTCCTTGATTACTACCCTTTTCCAGGCCAATTATCCCAGATTGCTTCAACCATTGATCAAGTGTGTTGGCCGCATCTCCCTTCCCCTCTCCTATAGAGTCCTTGCCTGTGAGTGCCCCTTCTGATCAGGAACCGAGCGCAGTGTTCCCCAAGGATCCAACCAGCTCAGACCATGGTGCAAGGATGAGCACTTCGTTATTTTAATTAGCCTAAGATCATGTTAGCTTTTGAACGTCTTTACTTTTTAGGGACTCATAAAATGTTTAATTTCTAATTTCTATAAGAATTACTTCTGAATCAGATGTCTTCTACTCGAGAAAAGCACAGCTAATTTTTGGAACCTAAATATAAGGCTTGGAACTTAGACTTACTAAGCCGCATTTTGTGAATCTCAGGCCTTCTTTTCAACTTTTCCTTTTTTTTTTTTTTTTTTTTTTGCGGTACGCGGGCCTCTCCCTGCTGTGGCCTCTCCCGTTGCGGAGCACAGGCTCCGGACGCGCAGGCCCAGCGGCCATGGCTCACGGGCCCAGCCACTCCGCGGCATGTGGGATCTTCCCGGACCGGGGCATGAAGCCATGTCCCTTGCATCGGCAGGCGGACTCTCAACGACTGCACCACCAGGGAAGCCCTCAACTTTTCCATTAAAAAAAAAAATTCCAGCTCTAATATTCAACAGAGTTACTCTGCCTCCACTTTTCTTCAGCTGTAAATTCGATAACTACTTCTCCTCCTATACCATAATACAAATCACTGGGAAAAATGTCAGACTAAGGGTCACCAGAGAATCCCACATAAAGTTAATATCACGTAAACAACCATCACTCTTAAGGTCTACCGCTATTCAGGAGCTATAACTCTCTGGAACGCATAGTAATGCCCTCATTTCTTCAGGTGGTATACAAAAAATAGCATCTGCATCATGTTTATGATAACAGCTAACGTATATTGCGAGTCTTTCAGGGCTAGGTATTTTTCTAAGAGGTTTGCGTGCATTAGCTCATTTAGTCTTTGTAATGACGCTATGAAGTAGGCCATGTTATTATTCCCATTTTACCCATAAAGAAACTAGGACATAGAGCAATTAAGATGCTCAGTCAGACAGTGGTGGCAGAGGGATTTCAACTTAGTTCACAAAGACTCCAGAGCCTGTCCGCCTAACCCTTCATTGAGATTTTATCAAATGACATATGCAAAAAATACAGGCTTTTTACGATTCTGCTGATTAACCCACCTAGTGCTTTCCAAAATAAGAAATGCAGCTGGTTTAATGTGGATTCTAAGTGAATCTAAGTGAAAGAGAATGTGGTTTTTAGCGATCACAACTTCTTTGTAAATCATCGCAAACCACATCTGCAGTAATCCAGAGCTATCACTTTGTTTTTTTTTTTTTTTTTTCTTTTTATTTTTTATTTTTTATTTATTTATTTTTTATTTTTATTTTTTGCTTTATCACAAATTTAATCAGTTATATGTATACATATGTTCCCATATCCCCTCCCTTTTGCGTCTCCCTCCCACCCTCCCTATCCCACCCCTCCAGGCGGTCACAAAGCACCGAGCTGATCTCCCTGTGCTATGCGGCTGCTTCCCACTAGCTATCTACCTTACGTTTGGTAGTGTATATATGTCCATGCCGCTCTTTCACTTTGTCACAGCTTACCCTTCCCCCTCCCCATATCCTCAAGTCCATTCTCTAGTAGGTCTGTGTCTTTATTCCTGTCTTACCCCTATGTTCTTCATGACCTTTTTTTTTCTTAAATTCCATATATATGTGTCAGCATACAGTATTTGTCTTTCTCTTTCTGACTTACTTCACTCTGTATGACAGACTCTAGGTCCATCCACCTCATTACAAATAGTTCAATTTCATTTCTTTTTATGGCTGAGTAATATTCCATTGTATGTATGTGCCACATCTTCTTTACCCATTCATCCAATGATGGACACTTAGGTTGTTTCCATCTCCGGGCTATTGTAAATAGGGCTGCTATGAACATTTTGGTACATGTCTCTTTTTGAATTATGGTTTTCTCAGGGTATATGCCCAGTAGTGGGATTGCAGGGTCATATGGTAGTTCTATTTGTAGTTTTTTAAGGAACCTCCATACCGTTCTCCATAGTGGCTGTACCAATTCACATTCCCACCAGCAGTGCAAGAGTGTTCCCTTTTTTCCACACCCTCTCCAGCATTTATTGTTTCTAGATTTTTTGATGATGGCCATTCTGACTGGTGTGAGATGATATCTCATTGTAGTTTTGATTTGCATTTCTCTAATTAGTAAAGATGTTGAGCATCCTTTCATGTGTTTGTTGGCAGTCTGTATATCTTCTGTGGAGAAATGTCTATTTAGGTCTTCTGCCCATTTTTGGATTGGGTTGTTTGTTTTTTTGTTATTGAGCTGCATGAGCTGCTTATAAATTTTGGAGATTAATCCTTTGTCAGTTGCTTCATTTGCAAATATTTTCTCCCATTCTGAGGGTTGTCTTTTGGTCTTGTTTATGGTTTCCTTTGCTGTGCAAAAGCTTTTAAGTTTCATTAGGTCCCATGTGTTTATTTTTGTCTTTATTTCCATTTCTCTAGGAGGTGGGTCAAAAAGGATCTTGCTGTGATTTATGTCATAGAGTGTTCTGCCTATGTTGTCCTCTAAGAGTTTGATAGTGTCTGGCCTTACATTTAGGTCTTTAGTCCATTTTGAGCTTATTTTTGTGTATGGTGTTAGGGAGTGATCGAATCTCATACTTTTACATGTCCCTGTCCAGTTTTCCCAACACCACTTATTGAAGAGACTGTCCTTTCTCCACTGTACATTCCTGCCTCCTTTATCAAAGATAAGGTGACCATATGTCCGTGGGTTTATCTCTGGGCTTTCTATCCTGTTCCATTGATCTATCTTTCTGTTTCTGTGCCAGTACCATACTGTCTTGATTACTGCAGCTTTGTAGTATAGTCTGAAGTCAGGGAGCCTGATTCCTCCAGCTCCATTTTTCGTTCTCAAGATTGCTTTGGCTATTCGGGGTCTTTTGTGTTTCCATACAAATTGTGAAATTTTTTGTTCTAGTTCTGTGAAAAATGCCAGTGGTATTTTGATAGGGATTGCATTGAATCTGTAGATTGCTTTGGGTAGTAGAGTCATTTTCACAATGTTGATTCTTCCAATCCAAGAACATGGTACATCTCTCCATCTATTTGTATCATCTTTAATTTCTTTCATCAGTGTCTTATAATTTTCTGCATACAGGTCTTTTGTCTCCTTAGGTAGGTTTATTCCTAGATATTTTATTCTTTTTGTTGCAATGGTAAATGGGAGTGTTTCCTTGATTTCACTTTCAGATTTTTCATCATTAGTATATAGGAATGCCAGAGATTTCTGTGCATTAATTTTGTATCCTGCAACTTTACCAAATTCATTGATTAGCTCTAGTAGTTTTCTGGTAGCATCTTTAGGATTCTCTATGTATAGTATCATGTCATCTGCAAACAGTGACAGCTTTACTTCTTCTTTTCCAATTTGGATTCCTTTTATTTGCTTTTCTTCTCTGATTGCTGTGGCTAAAACTTCCAAAACTATGTTGAATAAGAGTGGTGAGAGTGGGCAACCTTGTCTTGTTCCTGATCTTAGTGGAAATGGTTTCAGTTTTTCACCATTGAGGACGATGCTGGCTGTGGGTTTGTCATATATGGCCTTTATTATGTTGAGGAAAGTTCCCTCTATGCCTACTTTCTGCAGGGTTTTTATCATGAATGGGTGTTGAATTTTGTCGAAAGCTTTCTCTGCATCTATTGAGATGATCATATGGTTTTTCTCCTTCAATTTGTTAATATGGTGTATCACGTTGATTGATTTGCGTATATTGAAGAATCCTTGCATTCCTGGAATAAACCCCACTTGATCATGGTGTATGATCCTTTTAATGTGCTGTTGGATTCTGTTTGCTAGTATTTTGTTGAGGATTTTTGCATCTATGTTCATCAGTGATATTGGCCTGTAGTTTTCTTTCTTTGTGACATCCTTGTCTGGTTTTGGTATCAAGGTGATGGTGGCCTCGTAGAATGAGTTTGGGAGTGTTCCTCCCTCTGCTATATTTTGGAAGAGTTTGAGAAGGATAGGCGTTAGCTCTTCTCTAAATGCTTGATAGAATTCGCCTGTGAAGCCATCTGGTCCTGGGCTTTTGTTTGTTGGAAGATTTTTTATCACAGTTTCAATTTCAGTGCTTGTGATTGGTCTGTTCATATGTTCTATTTCTTCCTGATTCAGTCTTGGCAGGTTGTGCATTTCTAAGAATTTGTCCATTTCTTCCAGGTTGTCCATTTTATTGGCATAGAGTTGCTTATAGTAATCTCTCACGATCTTTTGTATTTCTGCAGTGTCAGTTGTTACTTCTCCTTTTTCATTTCTAATTCTATTGATTTGAGTCTTCTCCCTTTTTTTCTTGATGAGTCTGGCTAATGGTTTATCAATTTTGTTTATCTTCTCAAAGAACCAGCTTTTAGTTTTATTGATCTTTGCTATTGTTTCCTTCATTTCTTTTTCATTTATTTCTGATCTGATTTTTATGATTTCTTTCCTTCTGCTAACTTTGGGATGTTTTTGTTCTTCTTTCTCTAATTGCTTTAGGTGCAAGGTTAGGTTGTTTAGTCGAGATATTTCCTGTTTCTTAAGGTGGGATTGTATTGCTATAAACTTCCCTCTTAGAACTGCTTTTGCTGCATCCCATAGGTTTTGGGTCGTCGTGTCTCCATTGTCATTTGTTTCTAGGTATTTTTTTATTTCCTCTTTGATTTCTTCAGTGATCACTTCGTTATTAAGTAATGTATTGTTTAGCCTCCATGTGTTTGTATTTTTTATAGCTCTTTTCCTGTAATTGATATCTAGTCTCATAGCATTGTGGTCGGAAAAGATACTTGATACAATTTCAATTTTCTTAAATTTACCAAGGCTTGATTTGTGACCCAAGATATGATCTATCCTGGAGAATGTTCCATGAGCACTTGAGAAAAATGTGTATTCTGTTGTTTTTGGATGGAATGTCCTATAAATATCAATTAAGTCCATCTTGTTTAATGTATCATTTAAAGCTTGTGTTTCCTTATTTATTTTCATTTTGGATGATCTGTCCATTGGTGAAAGTGGGGTGTTAAAGTCCCCTACTATGATTGTGTTACTGTCGATTTCTCCTTTTATGGCTGTTAGTGTTTGCCTTATGTATTGAGGTGCTCCTATGTTGGGTGCATAAATATTTACAATTGTTATATCTTCTTCTTGGATCGATCCCTTGATCATTATGTAGTGTCCTTCTTTGTCTCTTCTAGTAGTCTTTATTTTAAAGTCTATTTTGTCTGATATGAGAATTGCTACTCCAGCTTTCTTTTGGTTTCCATTTGCATGGAATATCTTTTTCCATCCCCTTACTTTCAGTCTGTATGTGTCTCTAGGTCTGAAGTGGGTCTCTTGTAGACAGCATATATATGGGTCTTGTTTTTGTATCCATTCAGCCAATCTGTGTCTTTTGGTGGGAGCGTTTAGTCCATTTACATTTAAGGTAATTATCGATATGTATGTTCCTATTCCCATTTTCTTAATTGTTTTGGGTTCGTTATTGTAGGTCTTTTCCTTCTGTTGTGTTTCTTGCCTAGAGAAGTTCCTTTAGCATTTGTTGTAAAGCTGGTTTGGTGGTGCTGAACTCTCTCAGCTTTTGCTTGTCTGTAAACGTTTTAATTTCTCCATCAAATCTGAATGAGATCCTTGCTGGGTAGAGTAATCTTGGTTGCAGGTTTCTCTCCTTCATCACTTTAATTATGTCCTGCCACTCCCTTCTGGCTTGTAGAGTTTCTGCTGAGAGATCAGCTGTTATCCTGATGGGGATTCCCTTGTGTGTTATTTGTTGTTTTTGCCTTGCTGCTTTTAATATGATTTCTTTGTGTTTAATTTTTGACAGTTTGATTAATATGTGTCTTGGCGTATTTCTTCTTGGATTTATTCTGTATGGGACTCTCTGTGCCTCCTGGACTTGATTAACTATTTCCTTTCCCATATTAGGGAAGTTTTCAACTATAATCTCTTCAAATATTTTCTCAGTCCCTTTCTTTTTCTCTTCTTCTTCTGGAACCCCTATAATTCGAATGTTGGTGCGTTTAATGTTGTCCCAGAGGTCTCTGATATTGTCCTCTGTTCTTTTCATTCTTTTCTCTTTATTTTGCTCTGCATTAGTTATTTCCACTATTTTATCTTCCACCTCACTTATCCGTTCTTCTGCCTCAGTTATTCTGCTATTGATCCCATCTAGAGTATTTTTCATTTCATTTATTGTGTTTTTAATCGATGCTTGATTCATCTTTAGTTCTACTAGGTCCTTGTTAACTGTTTCTTGCATTTTGTCTATTCTATTTCCAAGATTTTGGATCATCTTTACTATCATTATTCTGAATTCTTTTTCAGATAGACTGCCTATTACCTCTTCATTTGTTAGGTCTGGTGGGTTTTTATCTTGCTCCTTCTCCTGCTGTGTGTTTTTCTGTCTTCTCATTTTGCTTATGTTACTGTGTTTGGGGTCTCCTTTTTGCCGGCTGCAGGTTCGTAGTTCCTGTTGTTTTTGGTGTCTGTCCCCAGTGGCTAAGGTTGGTTTAGTGGGTTGTGTAGGTTTCCTGGTCGAGGGGACTAGTGCCTGTGTTCTGGTGGATGAGGCTGGATCTTGTCTTTCTGGTGGGCAGGTCCACGTCTGGTGGTGTGTTTTGGGGTGTCTGCAGACTTTTTATGATTTTAGGCCACCTCTCTGCTAATGGGTGGCGTTGTGTTCCTGTCTTGCTAGTTGTTTGGCATAGGGTGTCCAGCACTGTAGCTTGCTGGTCGTTGAGTGAAGCTGGGTGCTGGTGTTGAGATGGAGATCTCTGGAAGATTTTCGCCATTTGATATTATGTGGAGCTGGGAGGTCTCTTGTGGACCAGTGTCCTGAAGTTGGCTCTCCCACCTCAGAGGCACAGTACTGACTCCTGGCTCCTCAATTTGGGATGATTTGTTGTCTATTCATGTATTCCACAGATGCAGGGTACATCAAGTTGATTGTGGAGCTTTAATCCGCTGCTTCTGAGGCTGCTGGGAGAGGTTTCCCTTTCTCTTCTTTGTTCTCACAGCTCCCGGGTCTCAGCTTTGGATTTGGCCCCGCCTCTGCGTGTAGGTCGCCGGAGGGCGTCTGTTCTTCACTCAGACAGGAAAGGGTTAAAGGAGCAGCCTCTTCGGGAACTCTGGCTCACTCAGGCCGGGCGGGAGGGAGGGGCACGGAGTGCGGGGCGAGCCTGCAGCGGCAGAGGTCGGCGTGACGTTGCACCAGCCCGAGGCGCGCCGTGCGTTCTCCCAGGGAAGCCGCCCCTGGATCCCGGGACCCCGGCAGTGGCGGGCTGCTCAGGCTCCCGGAAGGGCGGTGTGGACAGTGACCTGCGCTCGCACACGGGCTTCTTGGCGGCGGCAGCAGCAGCCCCAGCGTCCCACGCCCGTCACTGGGCTCCGCGCTTTCAGTCGCGACTCGCGCCCGTCTGTGGAGCCCCTTTAAGCAGCGCTCTTAATCCCCTCTCCTCGCGCAGCAGGAAACCAAGAGGGAAGAACAAGTCTCTTGCCTCTTCGGCAGCTCCAGAGTTTTCCCGGACTCCCTCCCGGCTAGCTGTGGCACATTAGCCCCCTTCAGGCTGAGTTCTCGCCGCCAGCCCCAGTCCTCTCCCTGCGCTCTGACCGAAGCCCGAGCCTCAGCTTCCAGCGCCGCCCGCCCCGGCGGGCGAGCAGACAAGCCTCTCGGGCTGGTGAGTGCCGCTCGGCACCGATCCTCTGTGCGGGAATCTCTCCGCTTTGCCCTACCCAGGTATGTGGGGAGTTTCTTGCCTTTTGGGAGGTCTGGGGTCTTCTGCCAGCGTTCAGTAGGTGTTCTGTAGGAGTTGTTCCACGTGTAGCTGTATTTCTGGTGTATCCGTGAGGAGGAAGGTGATCTCCGCGTCTTACTCTTCCGCCATCTTCTATCACTTTGTTGGGAGTAGAAACCAAGTTCACAGCTCTCTGACCTCAGGGTTTATGTTTGTTCCATCTTTCTACGCTCCACATGACGTGTGCAGTCCAGCTACCCTGACAGCTGATTGACCATGCTTCAGAGGCCATATTTCCTTGGTTACCCTCAAAAATGATAGAACCATTTAAATATTTAGCCTATCACTCCTTTAATCAGCTCACCTTCCTTGAACTTCCGTTCTCTTCTAACCTTGACACCTGTGATCTTCAGCCGCAGAACATCTCTCAGATTTAAAAAAAAAAAAAAAATCGGAAAGAAAACAGAAGTTGAGTATTTCTAGTCTCTTGCTGTCATCTGCAAACCTTACAGCATCTTCTCCTCATCGTGGGCCTTCCTCCATCGCCCTGGAGGTTATAGTGAAGAATGTCAGTACAGCGGGACATCTACTCTCCTGATCCAAATATGGCTGAAGGGAAGATTTTATCCAGGCATATAACATGCTGGAATGTTTCAGGGACAGAATATAGTTCCACCCAAATATCTTACACGATCCCTGTAGGAGAAGGTGACGCTATGTGGAGTCCAGCTCCACTGACACAGTTCACCACAAACGGGTTGACCAGAGTGGGAGTGGCCACGGCAATCAGAACCCATAGACAGCGATACAGAGCCCGAGGGAATCAGGGAAGTTGAGGGTTCACAGTCACTGGCAGAAGAAAGAATGGAACTAAAGAAATGAAATATGAGATGATAAGAACCAAAGAAAAGAAGACGAAATGGGGAGAAAGTGATCCCTGTGGGCTGGGGTAATTAGCATGGGTCATGGGTGTCTTTTAACAGTCAGCTAGCTTGCCTTTCCAGCTCAGCTCCCAGCGTTTTCCTCCCATGACCCTAGGGTACACCCGAATCTACATGTTGCCCTCACCTGAGCATCCTGGGCAGCACATCATGATATCTTGACCCTTTGCCTTTGTTCACAGTTAAAGAAGATTAAGCGAGGAGAGTGTTTGGTGCTGTGCCTAGCATATAGTAGTTGTGCAGTTTTCATTATTAGTTATTTTCTCTGTGGTTCAGTGACACTCAACAGAAGGAAAAACTCACTTTTGCTTTAAATACAGACCAGTTTTAAGGGCCTTGCAGAAAATGGCTGGGATGGGAAAATCCAAGAATGACCTTTGAATGACCTTGAGCAGTGGTCTGAGTATATAGACAGAGCTGAATCAGGCAGCCAACCTAAAGTTCCTCGACATTTATTTCGTGTTTCGTATGTATATTCCAAAAGTATGCCTCTATGAGCCATTGACCACAAACATAAATTCTTTTTCAAAAACCACACATTTGAGCCAGGATGTAGTTAGTGCTCACTGTAGATGCAAGGACCCCTCCACTGTCACACCCCACCCTCAATACATTTCCAGAGAAGATTCATTAAAAATGTATTTTTTAAAAAATAAATCAAACACTTTCGAAAAATAACTGCGTCAGCGGGAATCTAGGAACACGAGTTGTGCATTGGGCTTGACCTTTTGAATAGCGGTCAGTGAGAGAATGTGTAGCTTATGGTTTACAGAAAAGTATTGAGAAGAGTGTTGTTCACATACTGCTACTAAAACAACAGAAGTCGTTTTGGTCTCTAGATGTTTCAGGACAAATTGAATCCAAAAGAAATAAAGAGGGGGAATGTTTTTCCTGGCTGCCTCTCTCGTGGCTCTCAGCATCCTGGCTTGGTGGGTGCAGAATCACGTGACAATCTTTTTGAGATGGAGAACATAGGAATAGCCCTTTCTCAGATTGTGCTTGCGATCTGTAAATTCCAGCCAAGCCAGATTTCATTCTCCCTCTCCAAAACTGTTGCCAGGCATTAACACCGAAAGAATTATACTGCATAGACTTTTTAAAGAAATCAATGACAAACATCTTCTATCGGCCAAACAAATTCAACTACCAGAAATATTTTGTGTGAAACATATATAAAAACCCACAGTAGTTTTGCATGGTGTGTAAGGGTCAAACTTCTTTATGTGCCAAGGTAGAATATGATGAATGAAACACAACTTTTCACAATACACCGCATTTTTTCTCATGCTTCCTCTGTGAAGGATTGTGAATGTTAAAGACCAGCAATGAGGGACCAGCAGCCAAAACAGAATTCAGGGTCATTCTCGCTGACAACATTGTGAAGTTACTGAGGGAACGGCAAGATGAAGCTTTCAGCTTTTTTCAGTGTCTAGGAGAAAATATTTAGAAGTAAATTGTGCTTGGGGAAAGTTTTGTTAGCTTCAAAATCAAGAGAGAGTCAGGATGCAATTAGGCTGAAGGAAAGAATTGCATCTGAGATCCCTAAAGGGTGAGGCTGAATTTTCAAAGCCACTAATCAGAAAGGGAAACAGCCTTAGAAACACAGGGTCTGTGCAGAAATGTGTTATGTACAAGATGATCCCAAATTCTTTAATTTATCAACTTCCTACCAGCTACAGGTACCTGGAAAATTTGGTCAAGCTAATAAAAATGACTGGCTGTCACAGGAAAATTTCCATCTATGGGAATCCCAAGTCATGTTCAATATTGGACCAAAATTAGTAGAAACGTTTCTAGATCTTCTGTAGGAACCCCTCTGTGTCCAAACAGAAGGAAAAACAGGGTCATAGGGATAGGTGACATCCTTTGACTGGGAACTGAGGACACCTGCTTTGTTCTGTCCTCCATATGCTAAGGAGGAGTCCATATATGAAAATATAATACCCAGACCTTCCCTGAGATTCTCTCCGAGAAGAGCTAGTAAGCATCTAAAATTGAACATGTCTAAAGCTAAATTCATTCATCACCTTTCCTATTAATTCTGCTCCTCTTTTTTTTTTTTTTTTTTTTTGCGGTACGCGGGCCTCTCACTGTCGTGGCCTCTCCCGTTGCGGAGCACAGGCTCTGGACGCGCAGGCTCAGCGGCCATGGCTCATGGGCCCAGCTGCTCCACGGCACGTGGGATCTTCCCGGACCGGGGCACGAACCCGTGCCCCCATCATCGGCAGGCGGACTCTCAACCACTGCGCCACCAGGGAAGCCCGCTCCTCTTTTTATGTCCTCTGCCTCAGCAAAGATCCACTCTGTTTATCCAAGCTAGAAACCTCTTTCTTTCTGAACACCTTGTATCCAGTTCTCATCAGGTCCTACTGATTTTACTTCCCAGACATCTTCTACAACTATATATACCTTTTCTTTCCAGTGCCACTACCCTAGTTTAAATCAAAATCCTCTTCCCTTCAGACCACTGAAATGGTCTTTTAGCTGATCTTTCTGTCTCTTGTCGTGACTCTTCCCCACCTCCACCCTCAATCCATAGTCCCTTCCTGCAGCCAGCATGATTCTGAGAAAATGCGACCATTCAAAAAGAATTCCGTACCATTGTAGACACTGGTCTGGGAACTCTAGAAGCCAAAATTAGATACTGACTCGAAATTATAAATGGCTAAATTATGATTCCAATCAAAATAACAAACTCACTAGGTCTCTTGTGTAAAAGGCAAGGCACTGACTGGAAAAATAGGGCATCTGTACATTTGGAATAGGACTGGCTATCTACAAGAGTTCAGAGGACTTAAAGAACCCTCCAACCCATATGTAAGTGCTTGTTATTTGTTAATTTCCTTTAAGACCTTCTCCTCATTGTTGCCAATGGGGTGGCCAGCCCTGGACCTCAGTGTGGTCCAAAAGATAAAGCATGGCAACCAAGTAAGGAGCTATTCCCAGACAGGATGACAGCAATTCTCTAATTTATATTTTTAAAAATCTGGGGGGGGGGTGCTTTCCTGGTGGCGCAGTGGTTGAGAGTCCGCCTGCCCACGCAGGGGACAAGGGTTCGTGCCCCGGTCCGGGAAGATCCCACATGCCGTGGAGCGGCTGGGCTCGTGAGCCATGGCCGCTGACCCTGCACGTCCAGAGCCTGTGCTCCACAACGGGAGAGGCCACAACAGTGAGAGGCCCATGTACCACAAAAAAAAAAAAAAAAAAAAATCTGGGGGGAAATAATGTCATACATCTTGAAGATGCTCAACCAAAGAGGATAGAACATAACTGTGGATAGGGTGGCAACCACCAATGATAAAATTGTAATCGCCATAGTGTCTGAATTCAATATGCTTGCCTAAGCAGCTGGGTACAGTTCAAATCAGTTGCTGGGCTAGCTAACTCAAACCAAGATTAAGCACAGGATTGCACTAGGTGATAGCAAAAGGCCAGGAAATCCTTATGTTTATGTGGAAGGAGGCCTTAAAGGACTTAGAAGACTTCTGGATTCCCAAACTAGATTGGAACGCTCAACCCACTTTCTCATCAGTCCCACAAGAGGGCCCAAAAGATGTCCTTCTCCTTTATCATAAGGAAAAGACTGGGAGGGTAGCAATCCAGCCTTTTTAATGCACTTAATAACTGAGTTTAGCGCTGGGACTGTTGATTGTATTCATCTGAAATGGAGAAGAGAAGAAGTAGGAAGAAAAGTGGGTATAATCATAAAAATAGGCAGAGTGCCTAATTTGGAAATCAGATCTCAGAAAATGATCTGACCTGCAGATGTGTCCTACTGTGGCTATTTAATCTCGGGGATGTAGGTATTAAGTTGATGGCCTTATGTGACAGGCAGAACCTCTAGTTGTGACAAACAGAGGCCCCTCTAGAGAGTCCTGGCACCTGACCCTAGTCAGTCCTCAAGCCCAGAGCAGCTTGCATAAAAGAAAGGCTGGGCAGCTCCAAGGGTTAGCCCTCTTTTACCACCACACTGTTATACTGGGAATCTTGTTCCTGTCCTTTACCCAGACAAGGAAACCCTGAAAAATTGGGATTTCTTTTGGATACTGCCTCTAAGGTAGCATGGAGACCTGGGGTCTCAGAATGAAACTTATGGGTTTCACTTGTCAGACTTCCTTTCGGCTGGGTGTTAACACTGATCTCCCTTGTCCTTGCAGCAGGTATAGGGAGACTCAAACATATCCTGTGATCATTGTCCTAGTTTCCAGTGTCTAGATGAAATGGATGGATATCCTCACTAACTGCCAGAACCCCCACAGTGGCCTTTAGCCCTTAAAATAATGGCTCAGTGGAATTCATTGGTTCAACTCCTCCCTACACAATGAGTACATGAAGCAATACTGCTCCCTGAGAGAAATTGAAGAGATTGGTGCCATTAAAAAGCCTCTGAATGGGCAGGCACATTGCTTGTTATCAGATTATCACTGAATTGCCCAGTTTGGCCTGGCTTAGAGGTGATGTGGGCACATACTAGGTGAAAGGAGAGTGCTATGGGATGGAAGTTTTTTCCAAGGGTAACCCTGAAATACAGTGGGGTACAGAGTAATCTTAAGTACACGTTTTATTCTCCACTTTGCCTAGAAGAACTGGTCCAAGGACATAACTCCTTTGATTCCTAGGAAGTGGCTATTGATCCAGTTCCATGACCAAGAACTTGGAAAGAGACATGTTGGGAGTTGGTGACTAGAGATTTTGAGAAAGAGGTGTGTGAATAGACTTCTTGGAATGGGTTCAAGGCCTGAAATTATGGTACATCATGGCAAGTTTCTCTAGAACACACTCCCTGCAGAAGAAGGTCTAACTAAGGTAGAATAGCCAGCTGTTAATGTTCTCACCTTCTTTGTGTTCCAGTAGTGAGACTGGAACATATCCTGTGGTCGTTTCCCTGGATCCTCAGTGAGAACAGGCTAGCCCATTGGGTGCGTGGTCATCATCCTGCTTCTCCAGGTGGCCCAGTGCTTTCTCAATGGAGTCAAAGGGAAGGAAGCCACATGGGCTCTCCCATATATATCTCCCATCACCAAGGCTGATAAGGCCACTTCTACAGCTAAGGGCCCAAACTGACACTAGGAAAATGACTGAGATCCCACAGCACTTTTCAAGGAAACCAGCCAGAAAAGCAGCTAGTGGCAGTTCCATTTCCCCGAACCCCTAAATTGCAGCAATTTGTCCTTGTTGAAGTAGAGACTTGTTCTCCATGTTATATTGTTGGAAGACATTTTCCTTCTCTTTACTTTTTCTCTTTATTCACATCCTATTAAGTATAGAGAATGTAATTGGTGGATAAATTTAACTGTTTTTCCTGTATGTTAAAAAATAATATAGTCTCATGATAGAACTAGAAGTGGAATGAAATATGATCTTTGCCTCAGTGAGCATCTGATGAGGGTAGGGAGATAAAACGAACACCAGAAAAAAGAACATAACAATAAAAACATACAAGGATGCAGGAAGATTGCTCATGAAATAATTGCTTCCAGAAGGAGAGCTTACTGAAGATCTGAGAACTCTAGGAAGGGCCAGTGGGCTGGTGCCACAACCTGAGCTTGGTGGAGGGATGTTTATATGAACAGAATGAAGCTGGACAGCAGCCACGAGGGCGAAGTGGCAAGAAGAAGGTAGAAGCAGGGAGAAGTGAGGAGAACACATCGGTGACTGTGCATAGATCCAGACTCTAGGTGGGCAGGTTTCCATCTGGACACAGACTCAACTCTAAGACCCAGAATGTCCCTGGATCTTTTCTTTGTTCAGGAAGTATGTTTGCAAAATCATCATGTTATCTGAAACATGGTTTAGTATCCTTTAAAAATGCATTCTTTCCTTTTCTGCTCTTTAATACCACATAATCTATTTCAAGTCCTCTAGATTCCTAAGGAAAATGTCTTTGTCACTCTCAGCTGCTAATACTCTTTCATAAAGAGGAGGTTTTATTCAAACCTGATAAAAATGCAAAAGAAAAAACAACAATGTTCTGCATTCCATTGCATTTCCTTTCACCCAAAGTTCTTGAAGCACTTTGAAAATATTAATTATATTTCTGAATAGCTGTAATATAATATAACTCTACCATCATCTCTTTTTTTAACCAATGAGAATAAAGCACAGAGCAATATAACTATTGACTCAAGTAAATGGGGTCCCAGAATCCAGGCTAAGAGCCAATACATCACTTTACAAACCAGGCCATGAAAAGGAAAAGAAACTAAGGATATAGGTCTTGCAGATTAAAAGAGGCAGATTCTTTTCTCCTTCTTAGAACATAAAAGATCTGTTCAATTCTCAGTGCTTTTTTCATCTGTGAAATAGGCATAATAACTTTCAATGACCTTGGAACACGTGTACAACACTTAGACAGTTTGAGGGAGGGCAGAAAAGGAAGCTTTCCTATTTTCCAAAATTATTTTTCTTTTGCTGACAAGCATTTCTTACCAACAAGACAAATTTTGGCAAGATATATTTTTCCCCAATAAAAAGGAAATGAGCCTCATTTGCCTGAACTAGAAACACAAATGGTCTCTTTAGCCATTACTTCTAGCTATAATTTAAAGTCAGCTCACACCCTCTAATTTCCAGGAGAATTGATAGAGGATTTAAAGCCCCAACTCCTCTATGGAAATGTTTCCTTTGCATCCAGCGTTCCTGAGCGTTTTAATCCAGCTTTGTTTACAGAGCTTTCTTGAGTTTCCAGAACAGCGTTTCACAGTTGGCAGCAGGCGGCAGGGTAGATAAACTTTCAGCTATGACAGCATTTCCTCCCAGCAATTACAGTGTTAAATTATGAGCAAACAAGTTCTTTTTAAAATAAAGAACTCTACCAAAGTGACCACTTAATTAAGAGCATTCAAATCCCTTGATGCCTTGGTTAATTCACCTGCACCCTTTTCTGACCTAAAATAAGCCATCTAATCCAAAACATGAGATTTTTTTTCCTGGGCCAATGAAGCCACGATTTGTCACTCAGGTCATTTAGTGCCACATATTGCCATAAGTCTCCCTAATGCAGTGCAAAGTCATGACATGACAAGTCAAAGTTATGACATGTAGGGTTTCTGGGTAGCCAATTTTAATGAGGAATAAATAATTTCTCCTGTTCAGCTAATACTTGTTGGTGTAGAAAGGTAATCCAAACGTCACTGTTCCATCTCCTTCCTGTAGAAAAAGAATAATGGGCAACATCTGCTTTGAATATGTTCCCTGGGGGCAAAGGCTCGAGGTCTCTTTTCTAATCAAGAATGATCTCTGATGGGCTTCCCTGGTGGTGCAGTGGTTGAGAATCCTCCTGCCAGTGCAGGGGACACGGGTTCGAGCCCTGGTCTGGGAAGATCCCACATGCCATGGAGCAACTAAGCCCATGTGCCACAAGTACTGAGCCCGTGTGCCACAACTACTGAAGCCCATGAACCTAGAGCCCGTGCTCCGCAACAAGAAAAGCCACCGCAATGAGAAGCCTGCGCACCGCAACAAAGAGTAGCCCCCGCTCGCCGTAACTAGAGAAAGCCCATGCACAGCAACAAAGACATAACGCAGCCAAAAATAAATAAATAAATAAAAGAATGATCTCTGAGAGCTGAGGCTGTGTACCCCCAAGAGTTACAGTGTTACTAAAAAAAAACAAAACAGGAAGTTCTGGGGAAAAAAGACTGCACCATCATTACTGCTTACATGTGTACACATCTCTGCTCAAAAAAAGTAGAAAAGTATCCAGAGGAGGAAACCGCATACAACAAATGTGTTTATTGCCCCTCTTTAATAAACACTGGTGATAAGAGGAAATTTTAGAGATAGTTTTGGTTCCTTCCAGCTTTAGCTTTGTCCACAGAGCTGGTGGGAACCTGGGTGGCATGCTCAAAAATGGACGAATTGACAATCTAGCCTCAGTAAAGGACCCCAAGCTGCATCTTATCCAAGTTGCCTTTGTGCCCTGCTCAGCACCTGTGATGCCAAGGGACACGGTGTCAGAGCCTGATGCTGGTCCCCACCTGCACCCATCAGCTTGCTTCCAATGGGGACCAGGCTTTTCCCATTTATCAGAAGGCTGAAGGCTTGTTTTGATTTCTTGGCTTCTTCCTCGGCTGAGATGTCTGGATATTTAATTTTCTCCTTTTGGGAGCATATACCCAGATTTCTCTAGATTCAGAAACAGAAAAATAAACTCAGTTACAAAATGAAGGAACATAACATGACACTCTCTGGGCCTTTGTCATCTGCTTTTTCCTGTTGTGTTTTTAATTTGGTCGTTCCTCTGTACAAATTTGCAATGGACCAATGTTTAAAGTAAACAAATAAAAATAAGGCCGCCTTTTTTTTTTTTTTTTTTTTTTTTTTGCCGTATGCGGGCCTCTCACTGCCGTGGCCTCTCCCGTTGCAGAGCACAGGCTCCGGACGCGCAGGCTCAGCGGCCATGGCTCACAGGCCCAGCCACTCTGTGGCATGTGGGATCTTCCCGGACTGGGGCACGAATCCGTGTCCCCTGTATCGGCAGGCGGACTCTCAACCACTGCGCCACCAGGGAAGCCCCAGGCCTGCTTTTAAATACTAAGTCACCAACTATAATATGCAGCTCTCTTTAAGAAAAACATATATTACATATGCAAAGAACATGAAGCCAAGACTTTGTGTTTGTGTAAAAACAGAGACGTGGACTTCCCTGGTGGTCCAGTGGCTAAGACTCTGCGTTCCCAATGCAGGGGGCCCAAGGTCAGGGCCAGGTTTGATCCCTGGTAAGGAAACTAGATCCCACATGCCACAACTAAGAGTTCACATGCTGCAACTAAAGATCCCACATGCCGCAACAGAAGATCCCGCGTGCTGCAATGAAGACCCGGAGCAGCCAAAGGAAAAAATAAATATTAAAATGAAAAAATAAATATTAAAAAAAATTTTTTAATTAAATAAATAAATAAAATAAAAACAGAGACCTGGCCAGTTGTTTAAACTGATAAGGAATTAACAAGAAAAAAATGAAAAGAGCTTTGTTCTCTCCTCTTTACTTTAGATTCCATTATTCATTGAGGACCTGTATTAGTCAGCATTACCTAGGTTAGGTTGCAATAAAAAGATTTAAAAAAAACCAACAAACAAGAAAAGCTAAATCTCATTGGCTTGCACAAGTAAGCTTACTTGTTTTGTTTTTTTAATTTATTTTTTTACATCACACTTGTAGTGCAGATGGCTGCCCTGGGTGCTCCCCATGGTACCAAGCTAGCTTTCTGACCCCTGTACTATAAGGGCGTCCCTATAACACTTGCATCAGTAGGATCAGTAGGGTGCTGTAGGAACAGATCTCAGTGCCACTGGTTCCACACTGAATCTTTTTTGGGGGACATTATGGTTAAATGAAGAACTTTTCCCTTAAGGCCATCAATTGAAAGTCAGGTCATAAAAACTAAATTTCAGAAGTATTGGGGAGGGCTTCCCCAGTGACGCAGTGGTTGAGAGTCCGCCTGTCAATGCAGGGGACACGGGTTCATGCCCCGGTCCAGGAAGATCCCACATGCCACGGAGAGGCTGGGCCCGTGATCCATGGCCGCTGAGTCTGCGCGCCCGGAGCCTGTGCTCCGCGGTGGGAGAGGCCACAACAGTGAGAGAGAGGCCCACGTACCACCAAAAAAAAAAGTAATTGGGGAAATGATGGCAGGGATGGTTGCTAATTATCTCATAGAAGTACTGTTTCTTCTATGATTATCTCTTAATTTATCATGTGATCTTTAAATTGTATGTGGCCAATGCAAACACTGACCACTCCTTTATGTTTATGTTATACTTTCCTTTGGATCCTGCTTTTCGTTTTTTAATTTTTAAAAAAATTACCTTAAAAAATTTTTTTCTGATAGGGTGTTTCTTATTGATATATAACATATTTATTGGTGTATTCGATTATACGTTATATATATTTATCTATATAAATATGTATGTTTCTAACATGAGGAAAACATAGCATTTCTCTAGTCTAGCTTCCCAAAGTTTCTTAATTTTATTTCTACTTTTATGTGTTCCTAATTAACAACAACTACAAAAATCACACTTTGCTTAAGCAGCCTCAAATTCCATGGCCTCTTCACATAAGTAAATATAAAAATCTTTTTAAAAAGCTAAATAAGTATCTGATAAAGTAAAAATGAGCATCATGGGGGAAAATATGAAAATATGACGTCACTGCAGCCTCATCTTGAACTGGGCTGCATGTCCTTTGAGAAGTCCACGTAGAATGCCAATATGTACTCATGTTCAGAGAAGTGTTTTACATTTTGAAATTCTGTCCTTGGCTGCTCTGAGAAGGATCTGTGGACAAGCATAGGGTCCTTTTCTCTTTACCATCATCTAGGCGCTGCACCAGTTACCATGAAGTTCATCCACAGATGTTCCTGGTTTTTTGGTTCGTTTCATTGTTCTTCGTTTTTTCTTTTCCTCCTCATGATGGCAACATGCCATAGTGAACAGAACATGAGTTCTGGAATAAGGCAGGCCAGAGTTCAAAACTCTGTTCCATCTCTGAGATATAGGCCAGTTACTCACCCACTCAGATTATTTCTTCACCCACAAGATAAGAGTAGCTCTTGTGATTCAAAGGCACATTCACAGATCTTATAAGTCTTAAACTGAAGTCTTATTATGTAACTTTGAGAACATCTTCATATACTTTCTGGAGTCCAAGCCCAGGTAATCCTACACCAACTGAGGCAGTGCTGTCTCTATACCAATCTGAAGAATGTATTTTAGGAACCCAGGTAGAGATGGAATCATCCCATCTGCCCATATCCAAATCTGTTCCTCCCTAACCTAGCTCTACACTGTCAACACTGACATCTTTATACCTATGTAGGGTCCACCCTGAGGGAAGAAGACCCCAACATGATGTGGACGAAACTTCTGCTCCTACTTCTCTAGGAAGACTCCAGAATGAGGAGACTGTCACAGAATGATCATCAAGGCTGCAGAGGGTGCATGGAGGAGCCTTGAATAAATGCAGGATGATACACTCCTCAGTTTATAGGAGAGCTGAACATAAGGAAGTGGCCGCAGGTCCTTTGGGGGAGGAATTGAGGTGAAGTTACTAAGTACAATTGCCTTGTTGTTGCACTGTCATTTTCACTGGGATTCAGCCTCTCCTTCAGTCAGTGGCTCTGAGTATGAGAACTGGCTCAAGTTTGGAAACTAAGAGATCTTGGTGTTTTTAGGGGCAAGTGCTCTCAGCCTCCTGGTCTCCCATTCTCCCATGATTTTTTTTTTTTTTTTTGCTTTTTTTTTTTTTACATGAGTTGAGTAATATTCTTGTTGGCTGCCCATTTATCTTTCCCATAGAAAACCAGTGTTCTTTTAATCATTTCCATAACTCTCTGGCCCTGTGTGCCACTCTGACCTAGATGCTCATTTTGAAAATTGTAGTCGCTTTACTGCTGACAGATAAGCACAGCCACCTGGCTTTTATTATACTGAGATCTTTTTATTCTCATTGCTCTCAGAGAGTCCTGTTTTGTAACAGCATCTCCTACCATCAGCCTTGGCTTATAGAGGACAGTCATCCCTGACCTTTTCAACAATACCGGTGTCCCTCTTTCCAACGTCCTCAGGGCCCTCCTATGTAACTTGTTGAGCTGGTGGGTTTCGTGTCCTTATATAATATATCCTACTCTTCCATGCCCATCTCCCTACCACTGTCTGTCATGGTAGTTCGGACGTTTCTACTTGAGTTCATGTGTGCCATTGCTTTATCAAAGCTTTCAAGAGCCATTCTATTAGTGTGTTAGCACCATCTCTCACCTTTGTTAGGTGTTTAATCCATATGATGAGAAAGCGTTCCTGTATTGATACATTCTTCTTTATCTATCTTTATGTCCCTCCCCCATTGATCTAAGTCCCTCAGAATCTAGGCCCACTAAGACCTTGATTGTACATATTAGCCTAGAGTTTATTTCTCCCTTAGCAGGCCCAACTTTTTCCCAGTTATTGGTCCAGGACAAGGGGGCCAACTGGTAGACCCTGTGGAGGCTGCATGCTATCTAGAAGGGCAGAAGCCTCTGCATTTTCTTCAAGCAATGAGGGGAGTATTAGTCGTTAACAGGAAGGAGTAACAAATTATTCAATCCCAAAGGCACAGGGGAATCTCGGGATTCAAGGTTCTTTGAGTGTAACAACCCAGATTTCCCTATCCTGGAATCAGGACTTCTTCCCAATCAGAGCTCTGACCTTGGTGAAGTAGACTTGGCCTAAGTGAGAACTGAGTTTCTCTGGAGCTGTACCACTCTTCTAATTAAGTCCTGGGCCTAAGCCTTAGCTTTTTTTTTTTTTTTTTTTAGTTATAAAAGATGAGAGTCTCCATAAGCTGCCAAGGAGGCTCTCTGGCTTTTAGACTTTACCTTAAATGCACGATTAATCACCCTCAGCTTTTCATTGTCTTTCTTCGATGCATCAGTAAGAACTAGCCAGAGCCATCTGATTCTATAATCTTTGTAATTACTTCTTATACCAAAGCTCTCACATGCCTGAGGTATAACACCCCACCAGTTATCTGTGCAGTCCCTCCCTCTGGTATCCCATCCCAATTCACAGACAAGGGAAGTTTTTAAAAGTATATTACAACCATATGTCAGTGTCCATCAGTGCTCTGTATTCTACCAGTTATGTGGTCCTTATTGTCAGTCATCCAGTCAGCAAGGAATCTTATAGAAATAAAAAAAGACTCTAAAGGAATACTATGAACAATTGTATACCAATAAATTAGAAAATTTAGATGAAGTGGCTCAGTTCCTGGAAAGACACAAACTACCAAAACTTACTCAAGAAGAAATAGACAATCTGAGAGATCTATAACAAGCAAAGAGATTGAATTAGTAACTGAAAATCTATCCAGGGACAGATGGCTTCACTGGTGAATTCTACCATACATTTAAGGAAGAATTAATATCAAATTTTCACAAATTCTTCCAAAAAAAATAAAAGAGGTGGGAACACTTTCTAATTCATTTTATGAGGAAGTATTACCCTGATACCAAAACCAGACAAAGATACTACAAGAAAACTACACACCCATATCTTTTATGAATAAAGACACAGAAATCCTCAATAAAATACTAGCAAACCAAATCCAGCAACATATTAAAAAAATTATACACCACGACCAGATGGGATTTATACCAGGAATGCAAGATTGGTTTAACATCTGAAAATCAATTGATGTAATACACCATATCAACAGAATGAAAAGCAAAAACTACATATTTCAATAGATGAAGAAAAAGCACTTGACAAAATCCAACACCTTTCATGGTGAAAACATTCAACACTAGAAATAGAATGGAACTTCCTCAACCTGACAAAGGGCATGTAGGAAAAACCCAGAGTTAATACCATACTTAATGGTGAAAGACTAGATGCTTTCCCCTGAGATCATGAAGAAGACAGGATGTCCACTCTCACCACTGCTATTCAACTTTGTACTTGTGGTTCTAGCCAGGGCCATTTGGCAAGGAAAAGAAATAAAAGCATCCAGAAGAAGATAGAAGTAAAACTAGCTCTATTTGCAGATAACACGTTCTTGAAAATCCTAAAGAATCCACTAAGAAACTAGTAGAACTAACAAATGAGCTCAGTAAGCTTGCAGGATAAAGGATCAAGATACAAAAATCAATTGTATTTCTATACACTAGCAATAAACAATCCAAAAATGAAATTAAAAAACAATTCCATTAACAAGAACTTCAAAAATAATAAAATACTTAAGAATAAATTTAACAAAGAATTTCAAAACTTACACTCTGAAAACTACAAAATATTGTTGAAAGAAATTTTAAAAGATCTAAATAAGTGGAAAAATGCCCCACGTTCATGGATCGGCCGACTTAATATCATTAAGATGGCAGCCTTCCCCAGTTAATCTGTAGATTCAATTCAATCTCCATCAGAATCCCAGCTGGGTTTTCTGTAGAAACTGAAAAGCTGATTCTAAAATTTTTTATGTAATTGCAAGGGAACCAGAATAACCAAAGCAGTTTTGAAACAGCAGAATAAAGTTGGAGGATACACACTTGTTAATGTCAAAACTTCATGCAAAGCAATGGTAATCAAGACAGTCTGCTGCTGACATAAAGGCAGACATAGATCAATGGAATAGAATCGAGAATTAAGAAATAAAGCCATGTGCTTCAAGTCAACTGAATGTTGCCAAAACCAGGTAAGGAAATGGAAAGGAACAAATCTGTACCATATGATAAAAAATAGGTCAGGCAAAGCCTGACAATAGGAAACAGTAGAATTGTTTCATAGTTGTGACCAGCTCTGGGCTCAGTTTCATCTGCTTGGAATTCCAGCAGGACATTCTAAGATGGCAAAGAGTCCCAGCTGTGACAAGAGTTGGGACACTCTTTCTATGTGGCCAGCACTCATGCTTTATCACCAACAAGATATACTAGTTATTTTGGTTTTGCAGAAGCAAAGGATAATACTTTCCATCTGGCCTTCTGGGTTGTAAAGAAACCAATTCTCCTCCTTTTGGCATCAGTATATGTGAAGTGAGACTCCCTGAAGAAGAAAGGATGGTAGGAATAGCTTAAGTCTTCCTGATGATAAAAGAAAGCACCAAGCTCATTCCTTCCCTGGTAAAGTTAACTAAGTCCTAATCAACAATAAGAAAGCATACCCCCTTTCAGAACCTTGGCCTTGGCTTGCTTTTGGCCTTAGGAAAACTTTACCTTTTTAGAAACAGAAGGCAGAGCAGCCACTTCTGCAGTCTCTCAGCCCCTCAGCTGAGGTTCAGTGTCAGAAAAGTCTCTTGTTTTAATCAGCAAAAGAGCTATCTTTCTTCTGCTGTTAATGAATTTTTAGCACTGTTTAAACTCAATATTGTTTTTAACAGGAAATAAGATAAAAAGAAGGATCAAGTCATACAGAGAAGCAGAAAGTGATTTCTACTTTAAAACTCTCAGTATTCATACCACTTTCCCTGGGAGAGTTTAATTCCAAGTGCCACTTGGTTATTTTCCAGTAGAAAATGACAGCAGCCTGTCTGAGGAGAAAAAGGGAACAAACTACATTAATATATCACCTCCCCTGCTCTCAAACTCTGCCTGCCTTCCTCCTACAAGTGTGTCTGTCCAAGAAGCTAAGAAGAGAGGGCATTTGTGGCTAAAATGTACTCTTACAGCTTGCAATAAGCATTCTTTACATTCTTTACATTTTAAATACGTCGGGTCGGAGGAGACAAAAGAAGGAGCTGCCCTTTATTATATGGGGTGAATAATAATGGACAAGGCAAAAAACAAGAGGACTTCCATGTCATTTTTTACCTCACTCCTCCACGGAGTGGTCAATTTTAGTCCGATGACCAGTGCAGGGGGTGGAAGTCTTCCAAAAATGAAGAAAATTGGATCCAGAACTTCTTCAACTTAAAATGCTCTCAAGTCAATAGGCAGAAATGGTTGGAGGTTTTTAAGGCTCTGCCAATTAGTATTTTAGAAAACTCAGGGAGACCGTGTGAAACACTCTTAAATCTGACACTATCAAGTCACCAATATAACAATCCCAGACTTCTTTAAAACCTTATCAAATGATCCATGTGTCGGAACTAAAGCGACCGCACGAGGAGCAAAATAATAGCGACCAAGGAGATGGTCTTCAATCCCACTCTGTCTAGCCTCCAGGAAGTGGGAAATAACAGAGATATTTTGGCCCCAGGAAGTTCTCCACCTAAGCCTTTCAAATAAAATCTTAGTGCTAGATTTTATGACAACAGAGTACCGCTGTAGGTGAGTTGATAGTGCCCTGAATCCCATAGTGGGCACAAAAAAATGGCCTTGAGGGCAGACTGAGAAGATTCTGTTTACCTTGGAGAACATGCACTTAGCAGGTCCCTCTTTTCCTGTTTTCCAAGGTTGGATGTGAGAGACACTGCTGTGGGAGGTTCACTTATAAGCTTCCAAATAACACAGCCTGCTGTTCCCACCTAAGCCTCCAGTTCATTGGTTCATGTCTTATCACCCTAAACCCCAGCCACACTGGCCCATCAGCCTGGGTGTGTGAGCTACCACCAAAGCATGGGAACCACGTGCATGCTGTGTGATGATTTTGCACACTTTGGGGATGACTTTCAGGAGAGAGGGAGTAGTGGACACAAAAGTAGATCTCTCTTGGATCAGAAGAGGGGAGTTCCTAGATTCCCCAGGGACAAGATGAGTGGGGTAAAATGAATGCTTGAGTTTACCTAAGCCATGATCAGCAGAACAGCTGGCAAGACATGGTGATCAAGAGCACAGACCCTGGGGCTTCCCTGGTGGCTCAGTGGTTGAGAGTCCACCTGCTGATACAGGGGACACGGGTCCGTGCCCTGGTCTGGGAAGATCCCACATGCCGCAGAGCGGCTGGGCCCGTGAGCCTGCGCGTCCGGAGCCTGTGCTCCGCAATGGGAGAGGCCACAACAGTGAGAGGCCGCGTACCGCAAAAAAAAAAAAAAAAAAAAAAGCACAGACCCTGGAGACAGACTCTTCTGGGTTTGAATCTCTGCTGGGCGGTTAATAAGGTCTGTGCCCAGAGCCCCCCATGTCCAGCTTCTCTGCACCACAGTCCCTCAGATACAAAATGGGGGTAATAGAACCTACCGCAAAAATCTGTTTTGAGGATTAAACATAACATTGTATATAAAAGCACAGTATAGGGCACAGCCCTTAGTAGATGCTCAATAATTGTTATTACCATGACAATCCCATTACATGGGGGACATTATTTTTAAAAATTTCCCAATCCTTCCTGCCCTAAATCCTCCTTTGCAAAGCACATTCTGGGTTTTAAATAGTTTTCATATACAAGGGTTAGAAGCTGCCTTTCTTACCTGGCAGACGTCCCCTTTTGGTGCCCCCCTGCTTCCACCATCCACTCAAGGTTTCTGGCCTAAAAGTCTCAGATCAGATTTGAAGAGAAAAGGAAAAAGGGAATTCTTTCCCTCCTTTTCAAACCTATGAAGATGAATTGCGAATTCCTTCTCTTAGGAAATAAGGCAAAGTATGTTCAGTAATTAGTTGCAGGACAAAGCATGCTTGTAAAATTAGGCAAAGCAGATGTTCTCCTGGAGGAGTGACAAAAGAAAATTGGTGAGGGAGGAACAAGATAAGGAAGAGCAGGGCTGTCAGTCTGTAGAGAACGCAGGGCAGAGTGAACCTGCCTCAGTGCTCATCCACCAAGGAGCACCGTCCAGAATGTCGACCTTCCATGTGGTCTCCACTCCCCAGACTGCTTCTACACGCAGCCCCCTGGACTCTATATGGGGGGGGGGAGGTTCTTCAAATCCTAACCTTGGAGAGAAACACTGCAACTCTGAGCTCAATGCATTTGACTACCATGCACCACGTTTGTACCTTAGCTCTTGACACTGGTCTCGGCCAAGTTCCAAATTAAAGTCCCACAAAGTCCCACTCTTTGGGGATTGGACCCTTAAGTCAACACGTTTGGGTATTGTTCTTCTCATGTAGAGAAATTGCATAATAACGGAAGAGAAGATGAATATATGGGTGGGCAAAAATTTTAAGTGCCTATAAATATCTCATGTATTTGGCATATTTAATCTTCATAAAATACTAAAGTTGGGGTGGTTTCCTACATTTTACGGACAAGAAAGAGGCTCAATTCAGACTCATCAAGAGAAAAAGGGAGAGGGCCCAAATCAATAAATCAGAAATGAAAAAGGAGAAGTTACAACAGACACCACAGAAATACAAAGCATCATCAGAGACCACTATGGACAACTCTATGCCAATAAAATGGAAAACCTAGAAGAAATGGACAGATTCTTAGAAAGGTAGAATCTCCCAAGACTGAACTAAGAAGAAGTAGAAAATATGAACAATGACCAGTAATGAAATTGAATCAGTAATTTTAAAACTCCCAACAAACAAAAGTCCAGGACCAATTGGCTTCACAGGTGAATTCTACCAAATACTTAGAAGAGAGTTAACACCTATTCTTCTGAAACTATTCCAAAACATTGCTGAGGAAGGAACACTTCCGAATTCATTCAATGAGGCCACCATCAGCCTGATACCAAAACCAGACAAAGATATCACAAACAAACACACACATACACACAAACTATAGGCTGGTATCACTGATGAACATAGATGCAAAACTCCTCAACAAAGTACTAGCAAACTGAATCCAGCAATACATTAAAAGGACCATACACCATGATCAAGTGGGATTTATCCCAGGGATGCAAGGATTTTTCAATATCTGCAAATCAATCAATGTGATAAACCACATTAGCAAATTGAAGAATAAAAAAACACATGATCATCTCAAAAGATGAAGAAAAATCTTTTGATAAAATTCAACTTCTGCTTATGATAAAAACTCTCCAGAAAGCAGACAGAGGAAACACATCTCAACATAATAAAGGCCATATATGACAAACCCACAGCTAATATACTCAACAGAGAAAAGTTGAAAGCATTTCCTCTAAGATCAGGAACAAGACAAGGCTGTCCACTGTCACCACTTTTATTCAACATAGGTTTGGAAGTCCTAGTCACAGTAATCAGAGAAGAAAAAGAAATAAAAGAAATCAAATTGGAAAGGAAGAAGTAAAACTGTCACTGTTTGCAGATGACATGATACTGTACATAAAAAATCCTAAGGATGGCACAAGAAAACTACTAGAGCTCATCAATGAATTCAGTAAAGTTGCCGGATACAAAAGTAATATACTTAAATCTGTTGCATTTCTATACACCAACAACAAACTATCAGAAAGAGAAAGTAAAGAAACAATCCTATTTACCATTGCATCAAAACAAATAAAATGCCTAGGAATAAACCTACCTGAGGAGGCAATATAGGTCTATACTCAGAAAACTATAAGATGCTGATGAAAGAAATTGAACACAACACAAACAGATGGAAAGATATACTGTGTTCTTGGCTTGGAAGAATCAATATTGTTGAAATGACCATACTACCCAAGGCAATGTACAGATTCAGTGCAATCCCTATCAAAATACCAGTGGCATTTTTCACTGAACTAGAGCAAATAATTTTAAAATTTGTATGGAAACACAAAAGACCCTGAATAGCCAAAATAATCTTGGGAAAGAAGAACTGGCTTCAGACTATACTACAAAGTTACAGTAATCAAAACTGTATGGTACTGGCACAAAAATAGACACATAGATCAATGGAACAGGATAGACAGCCTAGAAATAAATCCATGCACTTATGGTCAATTAATCTATGACAAAGGAGGCAAGATATACAATAGAGAAAAGACAGTCTCTTCAATAAGTGGTGCTGGAAAAACTGGACAGCTACATGTAAAACAATGAGATTAGAGCATTTCCTCACACCATATAAAAAAATAAACTCAAAATGGATTAAAAACCTAAATGTAAGACTGAATACTCTAAAACTCCTAGAGGAAAACATAGGCAGAACACTCTTTGACATAAATCACAGCAAGATCTTTTCAGATCTGTCTCCTAAAGTAAAGGAAATAAAAGCAAAAATAAACAAACGGGACCTAATTATATTTCAAAGCTTTTACATAGCAAAGGAAATCATCAACAAAATGAAAAGGCAACCCATTGACTGGGAGAAAATATTTGCAAATAATATGACCGATAAGGGATTAATAACCAAAATATATAAACAGCTTGTACAACTCAACATCAAAAAAGCAAATAGCCCAGAATAGGGAAAAGAACTGAATAGACATTTTTCCAAAGAGGAAATGCAGATGGCCAATAGACACGTGAAAAGATACTCAACATTGCTAATCATCAGGGAAATGCAAATCAAAACCACAATGAGGTACCACCTCACACCTGTCAGAATGTCTATCATTGAAAAGAACACAAATAACAATTGTTGGTGAGGATGTGGAGAAAAGGGAACCCTCCTACACTGTTGGTGGGAATGTAAATTGGTACAGCGACTGTGGAGAACAGTACAGAAGTTTCTCAAAAAACTAAAAATAGAACTACCATATGACCCAGCAATTCCACTCCTGGGTATATATCCAAAAAAGCCCCAAAACACTAATTCAGAAAGATATACGCACCCCAATGTTCATAGCAGCATTATTTACAATTGCCAAGATGTGGAAACAACCTAAGCGCCCATCAATGAATGAATGGATAAAGAAGATGTGGTATATATACAATGGAATACTACTCAGCCATAGAAAAGATTGAAATTTGCAGCAACATGGGCAGACTTGGAGGGCATTATGCTAAGTGAAATAGATCAGACAGAGAAAGACAAATACTGTATGATATCACTTATATGTGGAATCTAAATAATACAACAAACTAGTGAATAAAACAAAAAAGAAGCAGACTCACAGATATAGAAAACAAACTAGTGGTTACCAGTGTGGGGTTGTGCTGGGGGGAGCAATATAGGGGTGGGGTAGTGGAAGATACGAATTATTGGGTGTAAGATAGGTCGAGGATGTATTGTACAACATGGGAGAATATAGCCAATATTTTTCAATAACTGTAAATGGAAAGTTACCTTTAAAAATTGTTAAAAAATGTTTTAAATTAAATGATAATTTAAAAAAAGAAACACGAAAGAGGCTCACTGAGAGGTAAAGGCAGGCTTCAAATGCCGGACTCCAAATCCTATCTGGTTCTTGTCAAACCACACTGATTTGACTCCCTGTGGTATTACTGCAAACTGGGTATCCTTAGTGTGTTTCTAGCACTTTTATGAGCTTTTTCTCACTTAATAAGTTTAGAGATTGGAATAAATCACCTCAAAGTTACTTCCCAGATCCGTCACTTATTAAAAGGAAGGGCCTTCCTGCAATGACGAGGCCTGAGGATAACAGGATTCTTTCAACGTTTGGAAACACCCAGCCCCCTCACTCAGGGTGGGAGACAAAGGTGGGATCCGTGGGGAAGCTGGTCCTGCGCTGAGAAGCCAGGCAAGTGTGAATTCTAGTCCTGGTGCTGACATTGACTTCCTCCTAATCCTCGCAGCCACTTTGTTTCTGGGTTTCCATCTCTGCAACAAGGTTAATAGGACTCATCAGTAGCCCAGGAGGTGTTCACGTCTGCCCTGCGTTTGCAAGGAGCTAAAACCTCATTTATGAATGCTTGTGGCTGCCTTACATGGAGGAACCTTCAGAAACAAAAGTCAGGAATGCTGGAGGGCAAGTTGTTGAAAACCGCATTTAAAAAAATAGCATGTGTGAACCTGCTCAATGATCTCAAATCTAAAACTCATTTGAAGAAGCAGGAGTTCCATTATTTGTTCAGCTATTAGGGAAAAAATTTTGTAGCTAAAGTCCAGCCTAGGAGAAGATACATAGGAAAAAAGTTCTAGAATAATACCAGACATTTTGGAGTTCACACTCACAAAAGCAATGTACTCTAATCTCTTTCTTTTCTTCCTTTTTTTTCTTAAAAAAAAAAAATATCTTTACCAAGAGAACGACAGACTGAGTTGGAACACAGGATAGTCGTTTACATCCTCATTTAAATGGTTGACTTTTTACCCTGAAGAAACATTCTGGAAGAAGTAGAATCATCCAGAATGTGCTCAAAGTTTCAAGTGGGTAGAAATAGCTGAGGACAGCAGGAAATCCCCAGATTGTACGCTTCTCTGTGAGGTGAAAACAATTTGCCGGGTGAGCTTCATCTTGTCATGCCTTTTGTAGATGAATATATATACAACACACACACACACATTCAGAGCATACAGCTTTTACCAAAAAGTTTTTCCTACCCTGCTGTGATGGGGCGCCTGCCGTGGAGAGTCGGGGGAAGAGAGTGGGTCAGCTAGTTGTGCACCTGCGTCTGTATTTCCTCCGACCTGCACATTCATGGGAAGAGAAATTTCCTAATGTCTCTCTCCATACCTTCTTATTATCCTCAAAGGCTGATAGTGTCTGCGCTCCCTCTTAAGAGCAGTGAGACTCACTTTTCTTTTATGCAGGTCTTCCTTATGATTCTTTTTCCATCCTGAACTGAATTTCTGACTGCTTTCCTCAGGCTGTGATAAATCAGGGACTTCTGTTTCCCACTCCGGACTCCATTCTGCAATCACAGTAGCTATACAACCCACTGAGTTAGGCAAACAAAAGAATTTTTCATTTTCTCTTTCATTCAATAAGGCTCCAATTTCTGTCACCCTCCAACCTTTTGACCTGTGTCCTAATGGCGCCGGTCACTCAAGGGCAGAAGTTCAGCCGTAGGTTAAGTCTGTGTGTGTTTACGTGGAGGAGAGGGTCTGTTTGTGCTCACTTCCTGTTGTCTATGCCTGCACAATGAGATTGCTCTTCCAGGGCCCTGAGATCCCCCCCTGCTGAGTGAGCTCCTTCCCCTGAAAGACAGGTTAAAAAAAAGAAAAGAAAAAGGTTGTTTTCCCTTTTCTTTCCCTCTGGTCACCAAACCCTTTTGTCTTTGCTGCAGCTGAGCTGACATTAGCCAGTCTTACCTTGAAAGGTTTGAGGGAATAGGTGCTGTAATACTGACTCTTCCATTTGGTTGTAACAATTTCCCAGTTTGCATTTCCTAGCATCTATTCATACATGAATCCTGAAAATTGCATTCAAATGTGCTTTGGGTTGCTGTTTTAAGATGTCTGAAACTAACGGGAAACTATGTATTCAATAACTGAAGCACCATGGAAACACAGACATTCAATAACTGAAGCACCATGGAAACACAGACTATATGGGGAAAGTTCTAATTAAGTCATGTAATTTCCCTCATAGGCTCTTTGTCTCCTACATGCCTACTCTTGCCTTGTCACCTGCTACTGCTCTACTCTGCCATCCTACCACGCTGCTTCCAGGAGACAAACTCTCCAACTGCCACTAGTATTTGTATTAAATAGCTGAACGGTTATGGAAAGTGTTGCTTTGAATCTGCCTGCCAATGCAGGGGACACGGGTTCGAGTCCTGGTCTGGGAAGATCCCACGTGCCGCGGAGCAACTAGGCCCCTGCGCCACAACTGCTGAGCCTGCGCTCTAGAGCCCCCGAGCCACAACTACTGAGCCTGCGTGCCACAACTACTGGGGCCGCCCTGCCTAGAGCCCGTGCTCCACGGCAAGGGAGGCCGGCACAGTGGGAAGCCCACACACCTCCACGAGGCGTGGCCCCAACACGCCACAGCTGGAGAGAGCCCGCGCACAGCAGTGAAGACCCAATGCAACCAAGGATAAATAAATAAATAAAATAAATTTATTAAAATTTATTTTAAAAAAAGATAGGAGCTCACATTTTTGGTAAACAAACCAAAAAAATTCATTCATTTATTCATTTGTGCATTCATCCAAGCCACTCAATTATCCGTTCAGCTGTTCATCTCTCCCTCTTCTAGGCAGACCCGGGCTCTAGAGAGTGGACAGCTATGAACTAGTCTGAGTAGTTCAGTATGGCTCCAGTAGAGGGTGGGATAAAGGGCAGGTGAAACCAGCCTGGAAACGGATGTAGTATTCATTAACCACTCATAATAATATACACCATGCCTTGTATCTCCTATCTTCCCGAGACCTTCTCTGCCCAGCCCATACCACGTGAGCAGGCACTGTGTACCTAGCATGGCGGTGCCCTCCAGGGACCCCGTTCTCTCACATTCAACTGGCCCCTGAAAGATACCACAGAAAGGATATTTAATTTGGTACCTCTCCAGAAACACTGATTTACTCTCCCTGCTGGTTCTCTCTTTCCCCTCCAAGTCTGTATGACAGACTCTAAGACCAACAATGGGCATGTAATTAACTACTTGACCTCTGCTCAGCTATGTGGACAGATGATATGTAATGCTTCCTTCCTTCTTTTCCGTTTTTGCCAGGATTCCAAGTTATGTGTGTGTTTCGGCTGCTCAGTCTCTTGTTTCGTCTTCCCCCATATGGTGTGACAGATCACTACAACAGACCATTATGGATGGGCTCCCATGTGGGAAGACTGCCCTACTGAGGCAGATTAATGATCACCCTGGAGGAGTGCCACAGTCTGCTTTCCAGGGACCAAATCCGGATGCTACTGAGGAAGATATAAAAAATCCATAGGCACTTAATTGTGCAATGTTATACTTCTCAGTACCAGCTGGTGATCAACTTATGAGATGAAACAGGAGGATTTATAATCCTTGAAATTTCATCTGAGCCTGTGTTGTCACAGAGGCAGTCTGACCATATGGTCCATCCCTCTTGCAAAGTTCCAAGAAACACCCCCAGGGTACTGAGCCCCAACGGTTAATTTCATTGTCTGTTTACTTCCTATTAGAGCAAGAGATAAGATGCAGTGGGGTACTCCTATTCCATTTACTATTTTTCTTTGAATCTATGTTCTCATCAAATATGAGTGGTTCTCTCCCTAAAATATGTGACTCTTTTTCCCAAAATGGTTTAGCATTTCTTACTGTAAATCCTTCATCATACAGCTGTTCCCTGTTCTTTATCGGAACTGTCATACTCTCCTTCCTAGGATTTCTATCATTATCTTCATTCTGGTTTACTATAAGCATTTCCAGAATTTTCATGGTGACTGTTTTTCTCGTCTCTAACTCAAGGATCTGTGCCAATATATAAATATATGGGACATAGTTCTCTATATATGGTTTTGTTCCAATATCAGCAGGAAAATAAAGTCCTTATGTTTCTCTCCCCCAACGTTCTTCTATATCTGTGTATGGAACTTAGGAGACAAAAATGTCTCATTCAAGATATAAATAGCAAACCTAAGGTATTTAGGAGATGTATAAAAATCAACGAGCTGAATTTTAGATACAAAAAGCCATCATGGATCTCTGAATGGAGATACTGAAAAGGAAGATAGTGGCCAGCCCAGGAAAGAGTAAGATACCTTCCACTGGATTTCATGAGTAAGTGTTGCCCAAAGATGGATCTATGTAGAGTTGCAGGCACTTATAGTTAAAAAAAAAAAAAAAAAAAAAAAAAAAAAAAGTTTTGAAGGAGCAGGAAAAAGATGGGAAACTCAAGGTCAAAGTCATGGACAGTAACCTAAACAATTCACAAAAGTGAAAACGTAAGAGGAAAGTGAAAAAAACTATCATTAATGCAATTTAAATAAGTACTTGTTGATTTAATCCGTTATTTGAAAACTAAGTTTATCATAAAAGGGACTATATTCCGGCCAGAAAGGACATAAAGAGAGAAAAAGAAGTTTGTATCTTCAGAAGTCCAAAAAGGCAGTCCAGTTAGGACAGACAGGTAGAAATACAATTAGCTAGTTATACCCCATTGACTATACCTCAGTGGTCAGATTTTAGATGCGAGCTGGATGGATATACATCACCATTAAAAGCGTAGACTCAAGCCAGACTAACTGAAATAAAAGCCTGGCTCTGCCATTTACTAGCTGGGCAACGTGGACAAGTTGCTTGACCTCTCCATGCCTCAGTTTCCTCCTCTGTAAAATGGTGATAAGAATAGTATTAACTGTGCAAATAGATCAATTGACTATGAGAACTAAAGAAATATGTTAAAAAATGATTTATATTTTATATGTATAATATATATATGTTATATATATATAATCATATATATATATATAATTTTTAACAGTTCCTGACACATAGTAAGCACCACATAAGGATTAGTTGTTGTTGTGTTACTATTGGACAGAACTAAGAAACAAGAAGGTACTATTACTCTTTTGACCTCTGTCAAGCCAGCTGGCTTAGGACATAGCAATAAAACCCTGGACAGCTACCTTTGTAGGATGGAAAAGGGGGAAAGCGATCCAAAGGGAGAAGGAAAGAATAGGGATGGCTTAAAAATAATTTCTGCTCAGTTCACATTTTTTCCAGAGCTAGGTCCAACCAGACCCTTTATCCCCACATTTTCAACACCTCAGCTCCCTGTAACGGGGACTAAAAATGCAACTCACTGCACATATCTTCTGCCATCCTTCTGGAAATCACCTAAGATATTTGCTGTTTGTAATCAATTCTCTTCTAACCAGATTAGGTCCCAGTCCTCTAGCCTCTACGTGGATTCACTCCTAATCTCACTAAGAGGCAGATGAGATTCTGTAAAGGAGAGGTAGGTAGAAAAGGCTATCAGTGTGAAGGGAACAGCTAGAGCAAAGGCAGAAAAAAATAGGAAACATGAAGGTAAATGCAGAGACCGTTTGGACTAGAACACAAATACATGAAGTAATGTAAAGGAGAAAAGGGAGCTGGGACCGGGCAAACTTGATGAATGCTAAGGTGAGGACATCATGCTTAACCTGGAAGACAACACAGGGGGACCCTGGGGGCCTGGGAGAATACTTGTTAGTATTCACAGTGTACAAGCAAAACGTTTAGGAGGCCAACCTGTTCACTACCTAGATAACCTTGCTCACATTCCTTCTCTAACCCTCAGCGTCCTTATTGTTTCGATTTTTAAAATATGTTTGGAAGTTCTACTTTGTGCCAAGCACTATGTAAGGCCCTCTAAGTAATTAATAGCAGCATCTGTACAATTAAAGTCAGACCAAGAGACCTGTTCTGCATGTTCCAACTCTGACATCTTATGATGCTATAATCAGGATCCAGCCAACCGGATTCCCAATCCCATTAACGAAGAACAGCCAAAATATTGACCAAATGTTGTTGCATATATTCTACAGACTATTAAACACTGAAAAATTTTGTTCAGATCTACTGCCACTGGCCTGGCAATCGTTTTACTTTTTCCAGGTGAATAATCAGGTGAAGAAAACTTGATGAAGAGTGATTGATTCTCTATACTGCCTAAGAAATTAATTACATATGAGAATGAAAAATAAAAAGGAAGTGTAATATGTAATGATAATCAGGAGGTACATTATCTCGTCTAATTTTAATCAACTTTGGAATTATATAAATAGAGGTCTAACTAGTTGGTTAATTCTTTTTCAGTTTGTGTGTTTTCAAGTGATTTGTGATTTTTTTTTTAAATGTCTTTCTCCTTTCCTTTTAAGAATCCCTGGCAAGTTGACATACATATGGTGAACATATGGCCTTCTCCTAATTGATTTAATTCAGAAGAGGACCCAGGGGAAAGCTCGCAGCACTATCTGTTTGAGAGGTTTGGGGAATGTTTATTTCAGAGTGAAGGGTCTAAGTGTGATAGCATCAGAGCAGTGCAATTGAAACAGGCCAGGCAGTACCCACACATGGTCGGAAGTATCAGTGGTATAAATCATTAGGATAATTTTAACTCAAAGTCTCTGAATTGGCAGAACATTATAAAAAATACATTTTAAAATAAAAGTAGGAGTTACTGATTGTGATGTTTATTTCAAGAGATTTAATTGCTTGTACTAAATTTCCCCCACTTGTAAAACTGTCTCTCCCCAGGTGAAGCTGCATTGCCTAATTAACCAGTGGATCAATTTGCTTACATTCCAGAAGGAGACTATGTTTGCCTAATGCATCCTCCACCTGATAGAGATAATTCTGTAGCTAAACTACTGCGGAAGAGCTGGGGCAATCCACTGCATTCCTTCCCTACAGACGGCTATAAATAAAGCCATGTGTCTATCGTCTGTTTGCTAAATGGCTCCTAGATGATAGTAATCCAGCTGCAACAAAACCGAAACCAAATTGAGTGTACTCTCTTTATTGTCCTCCCTGGTTTGGCTCTAACAATAAAGTCAAAATACATGTCACTAGCTGATGATGACCTTATTGATTTGGAGTTTAAATCCTTAATATTGGGTCACAGGACTGAATTTTGAAAATGTGACATCTGGCCATGGTTCTATCAATCTAATGCCCTATACCCAAAGCCTATTTTGCTTTGTGATGCAAATAAGGGACATACCAGATAAAATCAGCCGTTCTGAGTCAGGGATAGGAAATATATATTTAATATATATATTTATGTATTTTTATATATCTAATACATGTGTATATATGTACATATTTAATGTATGTGTATATGTGTATATATACATATACATATATAACATATAAATGTGTATGTATATGTATATTATATATGTGTGTGTCTTGTTTCTTGTCTCTTTAGCCCTCAGCCTGACACATATATTTTTAATAAATGTTTGTTGAATGACTAAACGGTTGGGTTTTTTCCCATGGTTTACATAAATAACCATCTAGTGGATACTTTTATAGTGGCAGTAGCACTAGTACTAGTAGTAATACTGCTACTACTAACATAGCTCCTATTAACTGAACTTTTACAAAGTCCAAGCACTAATGAAAATGTGCTTAGAACTAAATACTCTGTCTCATTGAATCCTGATAATTGTCCCACAAGAGAGATCTTGTTATTCTCCAGATTATAGATCAGGGGGTTGGGGTGTGAGGAGTTTAAACAGTGTGCCTAAGAACAAATAGGTGATAATATAGAATCCAAATAATCTAAATAATCTGCTTGTAAACACAGCAAACTCAACTCAGGGGAGTACATTGTCATTTCAATGAGAATTCATTGGAAGTTTCAACACTATTTTTGTTTGAGCAGTATAATTTCACTGAAAGATTCCTCCTCTGCTAGGAGTTAATCATATTCAATTGTTCTGGTAAATTGTTAATGACCCTGTTTTCATAGACTATAAAATAGAAGGGGTAGGAGTGGGGCCTTTGATTCTGGACACAGATTGCAGTTAAAAACAGAATAAGACAGGAGCCAGAAAATATTATATTTCTGAAGTGCCCTTGTCCATTTCCATGGGCCTGAACAATCCTCAGAGAAATTATTATTGTACCTAATTAGCAACTGTTGGATCATCTTCAAATCCTTTGCAAAGGAGTGGAATATCATTGCTTCAGCTCCATGGAATGTTTAGGAATTTTCCTTTAGGAATTCATCCTAAGGAAGAAGACTTTAAGATTTGCTCTGTGCAGCACATGCCAGAGTATGCTAGCACATTTTGCTGTTTTGTAAAGCGATGCAACATGAGTGCCATAGAAAACAGCACCTCAGTCAATGACCCTAAATTAAAAATTCCCTTCCTGAATTCATATGACTATAGTATCAAGATAAAAAGGAGACCTGATATATTTCTCTGCATCGTGACAGTACACTTTGTTCTACCCGGTGGAACCCAAAGAGGGATAATCAATCCAAATATTATTTCAGAACTAACTGTTAGCTCATGTGATTTATTTCACACAATAGAGTTACTAACACCTCTGGTGTCATTTCTTAATCAACTGGAATTTGACTCTCCATAGTTCTTAAAATTAATTCCATAATTTGAGCATCAATTGTACACTTAACATTTCTGCATTATCACAGCTACTGACTTAATAAGAGGAATAATGTAGACTCATACTAAAGGTCTCTTCTGGATACCTTGAATGTCATCTCTATTTGTGAACAGAAGCAGAATTGGAGTCTATCCCTTTGAAAGTCTTTTCACAGAACTTCCTCCAAAGCCTTTTCAGTTTCATCTCATGAACCTCTCTTTAATTTATAGACAAGGCGATTATCCAGCGCAGAGTTTTCCAGACAACATAGTTATAAATATTCTTTTTCATAGGCCACATCTGCACACTCAGGGTGGTCAGATTGTGTGTCCCGATTTGAGGTTTGGAAGCCTGGCCACAGGACGCACGTAACGACTAAGCAGCATAAGTTGAAGACAGTGCCATGTCTATCCCAGAACTGGACAGTATTTTGAAGGTAGCAGGACAAGACTGATCAGTCGACAAGGGATTTCACACCATGGGAGCTAGAGATCCTGTTTAAAACAGTCCCCTTGCTAAAGAAAGATAATTGGAGTAAATATTTGTATGGTGAACAATTCACATTCTTCCTTTCCCATAAATGTCTACCTATCATCAAAGATCCACTTGTCACCTGCACAAATTGCAGGTGTTGAAGCCAGGCCTGTGACCCTGGAGACCATCTTTGCCGTTTCTGAATGACCTATGCATCCAAAAATGTGCCCGACGTCTACAAGCAGTTGAGCTCCTGAAATGTTCTCGAAGGAATACAAAGCATATGCCATGCAGCTGGCTCACATATCACCCATGGTGTCAGACAACTGCTCTCTGAAGTGCTCTGGTTTTCTGATCAGGAGACACCTGTCATGCTGGTCATGAAGTGGGGAGAGCCTGGGGCTGGGATGCCAATGACTGGATTCTGGGCCTGACTTGGCCACCAGGAATGTTTGAGCACAGGAGAGTTCCCTTTTTCCTAAGCCTCCACTTCCTTGCTTGACAGATGGCTCTATGAGCTTTAAGGTCTTTAACACAGTTCAAAACACCTGTGCTCATATGATTTTATAATCAGACAGGATAGTGGGAGTTTACTTCAATCTACTCTGAGAGCGTCTTTGGAATTCTACTGGTTATTAGATACTTTGGAGAATATTATTTTCAGAAAATTACTTTTTGGTAAGTTTTTACTTGGAAAGAAAGTCCACACCCACCCTCCAACAAATCTACAATACATTATGAACATCATAAACTACCATGTATACCTTTTCACAAGCACAAGCCCTCACTGCATTATCACAGCTATTGACTTAATAAGAGGAATAATGCAGACTCATACATTACGAGTCCCTACTACATTATATAAGTACACAAGGCTTTATAAGCAAGCATACTTATCCATTTTGCAAATCTGGTTCAGCAGATTCATAATAGATGGAAGCTAGCACAAAGACATCCAAACTTATTTTATGGTGACAAAGAACTGGAGAAAAATAGAAAATAACTATTTTGTCTGCTTGAAGCATTTTGTCTGAGTGTCTGGGATTCATTACCCAACCAGGACAAGTGGCAAGAAGTAGGTGCCTCAAAGAACTCCTGTTTCTGAATGGTTGTTTCCTCCAGCCATTCAGAAACATCCTGAGCCATGGTGATTTACCACCTCAGCCAACAATGATCCCTCGAGTGTCAAGTTGACCCCTGTCTGAGAAGCAGCTCTTGTTTAAAAGCTCCCCCCCAAACAGAAGAGTGCCCCCTCCTGAAGCACTGGGCAGATAAACCATGACATCCCTAAATAATAGAAAAATAATAACGTAAGGATTAATGTTTTCACGACAATTTACACTTAACAAAGCAATTTCACCTTCCCAATTCAAACTCCCCCCAATGATCTTTAGAAGACATTTCCCACAGAACAGATGCTTTGTTTTGCTTTATTATTATAATTTTCTCTGCGTAGGAAATAGTATAGACATACAACAGACTGCAAAATCCAATTTTATCCAAAATCACAGACCTTGACATGCTGGAAGCTTTGAAAATGTTTTCCAGTTTCAGTAACGGTGAGAAGCTATGCAACCTGCACCTGTAAATGTAAAACATGAAATGGAAACAGGCAGCCATTCATCTGCTTTCCATGTGGAGCTGTAAAACTGTCCTGGGATATGCTGAGGAGGCATCTAGGGGTGTTTCAGAGTCGAAAGTACTTGCTAATGGGAGACAAATTTAGGTGGCCAAGAGTTGAGGAACAGCCAGATTTAACCCCCCAAAAGCAGATACTAGTTTGTCGGTAGAAGCTTTTAAATAAACCATAGCTCTAACTAGGCCCGTGAGCCACAACTACTGAGCCTGCGCGTCTGGAGCCTGTGCTCCGCAACAAGAAAGGCTGCGACAGTGAGAGGCCCGTGCACCGCGATGAAGAGTGGCCCCCGCTTGCCACAACTAGAGAAAGCCCTGGCACAGAAACGAAGACCCAACACAGCAAAAATAAATAAATAAATTAATAAAACTCCTACCCCCAACATCTTCTTAAAAATAAATAAATAAATAAACCATAGCTCTAGTGATACTTGCTTTCATTAGGACTCATAGTCCCTCAGGTAGGCTTTTTAACCCAGTTCAATAGACCCCTCCCCGTTTACCAGATGTCTCTACTCGGGATGGCCTCTGTAGACAAACCCTCTCTACTCTAGTATCATTCCCCTTATCTCTTTCCGAGTTTCTTCCTTGTCAATCACCCACCCAGAGAGCCTCCACAGTGTGCCCTCCCCTCTCTCCCAGGTGGACACCTTCAGTTGGCTTAAGGACATCTTGGTGTAGCCTGCTGTCTTGTCATCATTCTTAATACTGCTGCCTTTCTCTCTCAAAAGTCCCTCTTTCGGGAAGATAAATTATATGGTTGCCGTCTCTTATCTTGCCTTCTTCCCTTGCTCCTTTTATAGTATCTTTAGTATCTATTTCTGTAACATCAAAATACCGTGTCAATATGAATGTCTATCGGGTCACTCCTCCAGCCCTTCCTCTCCCTTTCAAGCTGCGGACAAACAGTTCCATTTCAGTGTTCTATGTCTATTTGGGAGTCCTTCTAGAACCACAGATTCAACAAATAGTAAATAAAGTCATCTGCCCCTCTTTCTCAGACACATGCAGTTACTCTCTGGCATTATTATTTCTGTGAAAGGAAGCCAGTAAAGCTCAATATTGGAAAGTCATCTTATCAAAGGAATCATATGTCATTTCCCATAACTTCTTCTGGGTCAAGACGCTCCAAACCCATGTTTCATGCTCCGTTCCACTGGAAGCACCTCCAGCCCTAATTTCCTCACTCCCAGACTATTACAAATGCTTGCTCACAGCTGCTCAAAAATTAGCCGTGATTCCACAGACTGCTAAATGAACTTAAACCCCTTGGCCTGGCTTTCAAGGCCTTGCATATTATGCCTTCAAATCAACTTGTTGATCTATTTCAGCTCTAACTTACCAGAACTTTATGATTCTAAATATCCTTCCTTAGTTCTCAGTAGTAATCCACCTTGTATTCTATGCCTCAGGTGAATCTGTCTACCTACAAACAGGCTGTATTCATTTCTCAGAATAATCTGTAATTCCTTGCCTTTGTGGCCTCATCTGTGTCCCTTAAAAAAATTTTTTTTAACAAACTTTATTTTTCATAATAGAAAAATCCCAAAGATGGTACAAAATGTTTCAATACACTGTGCCATTTCTTCAGCCTGGAATGTTCTCATCTTTGTTTCTACCACTGAAGTCTACCCATTCTTCAAAGACCTATTCAAACACGGCTGCCTCAGAAAACCTTTCTTTCTCCACTCTCCCGCAAATAAGTCACGTTTTCTCATCTTCATGTTCACCACTATTACCATCATTGTTTATTTTCAGAACTTTACATTATAGTGGCCTCTGAAGGTTCCTTTCAATGATAGCCACATCCAAATTCATTTTCCATATTGCTGTCAGGCTGATCTTTCTAAACATGAGACTCATCATAGCATTTCCTAGCTTAAAGGCTTTTAATGATTCTATTTCCCATCGGAAAAAACTCAAACTCCTCAACATAACATGCAACAATCTGGACACTATTTATCACTCCAAACTCAAGTCTTCATTTTCCCAATTTTCATCCTTTGGGCTTCAGCAACACTGAACCTCATAACTTTTTCCAAACAGACTATCGGGTGTTTTGCTATTGTCTCTCCCCAAAAGTCCTTTTCCTCCTTGTATACCTGGATAGCTCCCCTAAACTCAACTCTGATGATAATTGCCCGATGACATTGTCTTTGATCATCTAATACTTTTGCCTCCTCCACTCCAGACGAGAGTAATTATTTTCTTCTCTTGGTATTACCAGATAGTACTTATATTATTTCAGTTATCACAATATATTTCATTTGATTAGATTTTTCTACTAGATTGAAAATGCTGTAGGAGGAGGACTTCTGTCATGGGTAAGAGTACGGACTCTGGAGAGAGAATGTGAGCTCAACTCTTATCTCTGCGACTCACTAGCTGAGTGCTCCTGTACATCAATTAGTTGTGACTACAAGAATGCGGCGTAACAAGCAACAACGAATCCTCAGTGGTGTTAACAACTCTTTTCATGCTCATGAGTCAATGGGTTGACTGGTAGTTTGGCTAATTTCAGTCAAGCTTGGCTGATATGAGCTGGGCTTGTTTATGCATTTGTGGTCACTGGTGGTTCAGCTGGGGTTGGACGGTCTAGGATGGCCTCAGCTGGGGTAACTACTTTCTACCTTTCTCTCATCCTCCAGCAGACTTGCCTGGACTTGTCATCGTAGTGGAAGCAGAATTTCAAGAGAATTTCAGGGATATACATGGCATCTTGAGACCTAGACTGGGAACTAGAGCAATGTCATATTTCTCCCAAATTACTGGCCAAACCACATACAGCCCAAATTCAAAGTGTTGGGAAGCAGACTCCAAATCTACCAGAAAAGATTCAGAGACACACTGCAAAGGCCATAGATATAGGGAGGCCATTACTGGAGCCACTTGTGCAATCAATCAACCACATATAAGGCAACTGCAACTTTAATAAATAACAAACATTTTTAAAGTATTCACTACGTGCCATGTAATATTCCAGATGACAAGGAAAAACAGTGATCAATAAAAACAAAATGACAGTTTTCAAAATGCGTGAATTCTAGAGGGAAGACAGGGTACAAATTAAAAAGGAAAGTTAAGCATATGATTTGTTAGTCGTGATTAAGGTTAAAAGTGAGTGAGTATAAAGAAGAGAAGATAGAAATGAAAGTTGTGTATAGGGTATGTTTTAGATTGAGTGGGGAGAGAAGAGGCTGTAAAGGGGTGAGAGCATGAATTATGAGGATTTGAGAGCATGAGCTATGGGGATGTGAGAGCGTGAACTGTGAGGGTATCAGAGCATAAATTGTGGGTTGTGAGAGTATGAACTACGGGGATGTGGGAGCATCAAGTTTGGACAAGTGAGAGCACGAACTACGGGGACGTGAGGACAAAACATGGGGATTTGAGAGCATGAACTGCGAGGATGAGACAGCACGAACACTGGGAACGTGAGAGCATGAAATATGAGGCTGTGACAGCACAAATTATGAGGCCGTGAGAGAACAAACTGAGAGGATGTGAGAGCGCGATTATGGGCCTTGAGAGCACGAACTATGAGAATGTGAGAGAAAGAATGATGGGGCTGCGCGAGCTCAAAATTTGGGGAAGTGAGAGAACAAACTACAGGGATGTGAAAACGCGAACTGTGGGGATGTGAGAGGATGAACTGTGGGGATGTGAGAGGATGAACTGTGGGGATGTGACAGGATGAACTGTGGGGATGTGAGAGCACGAACTGTGGGGATGTGAGAGGATGAACTGTGGGGATGTGAGAGGATGAACTGTGGGGATGCGACAGGATGAAGTGTGGGGATGTGAGAGGATGAACTGTGGGGATGTGACAGGATGAACTCTGGGGATGTGAGAGGATGAACTGTGGGGATGTGAGAGGATGAACTGTGGGGATGTGAGAGGATGAACTGTGGGGATGTGAGAGGATGAACTGCGGGGATGTGACAGGATGAACTGTGGGGATGTGACAGGATGAACTGTGGGGATGTGAGAGGATGAACTGTGGGGATGTGAGAAGATGAACTGTGGGGATGTGACAGGATGAACTGTGGGGATGTGAGAGCACGAACTGCGGGGATGTGAGAGGATGAACTGCGGGGATGTGAGAGGATGAATCGTGGGGATGTGCGAGGATGAACTGTGGGGATGTGAGAGGATGAACTGAGGGGATGTGAGAGGATGAACTGCGGGGATGTGAGACGATGAACTGCGGGGATGTGAGAGGATGAACTGTGGGAATGTTAGAGCACGAACTGTGGGGATGTGAGAGGATGAACTGTGGGGATGTGAGAGGATGAACTGCGGGGATGTGAGAGGATGAACTGTGGGGATGTGAGAGGATGAACTGTGGGGATGTGACAGGATGAACTGTGGGGATGTGAGACGATGAACTGTGGGGATGTGAGAGGATGAACTGTGGGGATGTGAGAGGATGAACTGCGGGGATGTGAGAGCACGAACTGCGGGGATGTGAGAGGATGAACTGTGGGGATGTGACAGGATGAACTGTGGGGATGTGAGAGCACAAAATGTGGGGATGTGAGAGGATGAACTGTGGGGATGTGAGAGGATGAACTGTGGGGATGTGAGAGGATGAACTGTGCGGATGTGAGAGGATGAACTGTGGGGATGTGACAGGATGAACTGTGGGGATGTGAGAGGATGAACTGCGGGGATGTGAGAGGATGAACTGTGGGGATGTGAGAGGATGAACTGTGGGGATGTGAGAGGATGAACTGTGGGGATGTGAGAGGATGAACTGTGGGGATGTGAGAGGATGAACTGTGGGGATGTGACAGGATGAACTGTGGGGATGTGAGAGGATGAACTGTGGGGATGTGAGAGGATGAACTGTGGGGATGTGACAGGATGAACTGCGGGGATGTGAGAGGATGAACTGCGGGGATGTGAGAGGATGAAATGTGGGGATGTGAGAGGATGAACTGCGGGGATGTGAGAGCATAAAATGTGGGGATGTGAGAGGATGAACTGTGGGGATGTGAGAGGATGAACTGTGGGGATGTGAGAGGATGAACTGTGGGGATGTGAGAGGATGAACTGTGGGGATGTGAGAGCACAAAATGTGGGGATGTGAGAGGATGAACTGCGGGGATGTGAGAGGATGAACTGTGGGGATGTGAGAGGATGAACTGTGGGGATGTGAGAGCACGAACTGTGGGGATGTGAGAGGATGAACTGTGGGGATGTGAGAGGAGGAACTGTGGCGATGTGAGAGGATGAACTGCGGGGATGTGAGAGGATGAACTGTGGGGATGTGAGAGGATGAACTGCGGGGATGTGAGAGCACAAAATGTGGGGATGTGAGAGGATGAACTGTGGGGATGTGAGAGGATGAACTGCGGGGATGTGAGAGGATGAACTGTGCGGATGTGAGAGGATGAACTGTGGGGATGTGAGAGGATGAACTGTGGGGATGTGAGAGGATGAACTGCGGGGATGTGAGAGGATGAACTGTGGGGATGTGAGAGCACAAAATGTGGGGATGTGAGAGGATGAACTGTGTGGATGTGAGAGGATGAACTGCGGGGATGTGAGAGGATGAACTGCGGGGATGTGAGAGGATGAACTGTGGGGATGTGAGAGCACAAAATGTGGGGATGTGAGAGGATGAACTGTGGGGATGTGAGAGGATGAACTGTGGGGATGTGAGAGGATGAACTGTGAGGATGTGAGAGGATGAACTGCGGGGATGTGAGAGGATGAACTGTGGGGATGTGAGAGGATGAACTGCGGGGATGTGAGAGCATAAAATGTGGGGATGTGAGAGGATGAACTGTGGGGATGTGAGAGGATGAACTGTGGTGATGTGAGAGGATGAACTGCGGGGATGTGAGAGGATGAACTGTGGGGATGTGAGAGCACAAAATGTGGGGATGTGAGAGGATGAACTGTGGAGATGTGAGAGCACGAACTGTGGGGATGAGAGAGGATGAACTGTGGGGATGTGAGAGGATGAACTGTGGGGATGTGAGAGGATGAACTGCGGGGATGTGAGAGGATGAACTCTGGGGATGTGAGAGGATGAACTGCGGGGATGTGAGAGCACAAAATGTGGGCATGTGAGAGGATGAACTGTGGGGATGTGAGAGGATGAACTGCGGGGATGTGAGAGGATGAACTGTGGGGATGTGAGAGGATGAACTGTGGGGATGTGAGAGGATGAACTGTGGGGATGTGAGAGGATGAACTGCGGGGATGTGAGAGGATGAACTGTGGGGATGTGAGAGCACAAAATGTGGGGATGTGAGAGGATGAACTGTGTGGATGTGAGAGGATGAACTGCGGGGATATGAGAGGATGAACTGCGGGGATGTGAGAGGATGAACTGTGGGGATGTGAGAGCACAAAATGTGGGGATGTGAGAGGATGAACTGTGGGGATGTGAGAGGATGAACTGTGGGGATGTGAGAGGATGAACTGTGAGGATGTGAGAGGATGAACTGCGGGGATGTGAGAGGATGAACTGTGGGGATGTGAGAGGATGAACTGCGGGGATGTGAGAGCATAAAATGTGGGGATGTGAGAGGATGAACTGTGGGGATGTGAGAGGATGAACTGTGGTGATGTGAGAGGATGAACTGCGGGGATGTGAGAGGATGAACTGTGGGGATGTGAGAGCACAAAATGTGGGGATGTGAGAGGATGAACTGTGGAGATGTGAGAGCACGAACTGTGGGGATGTGAGAGGATGAACTGTGGGGATGTGAGAGGATGAACTGTGGGGATGTGAGAGAATGAACTGCGGGGATGTGAGAGGATGAACTCTGGGGATGTGAGAGCACAAAATGTGGGGATGTGAGAGGATGAACTGCGGGGATGTGAGAGGATGAACTGTGGGGATGTGACAGGATGAACTGTGGGGATGTGAGAGCACGAACTGTGGGGATGTGAGAGGATGAACTGTGGGGATGTGAGAGGATGAACTGTGGGGATGTGAGAGGATGAACTGTGGGGATGTGAGAGGATGAACTGTGGGGATGTGAGAGGATGAACTGCGGGGATGTGAGAGGATGAATCGTGGGGATGTGCGAGGATGAACTGTGGGGATGTGAGAGGATGAACTGAGGGGATGTGAGAGGATGAACTGCGGGGATGTGAGACGATGAACTGCGGGGATGTGAGAGGATGAACTGTGGGAATGTTAGAGCACGAACTGTGGGGATGTGAGAGGATGAACTGTGGGGATGTGAGAGGATGAACTGCGGGGATGTGAGAGGATGAACTGTGGGGATGTGAGAGGATGAACTGTGGGGATGTGACAGGATGAACTGTGGGGATGTGAGACGATGAACTGTGGGGATGTGAGAGGATGAACTGTGGGGATGTGAGAGGATGAACTGCGGGGATGTGAGAGCACGAACTGCGGGGATGTGAGAGGATGAACTGTGGGGATGTGACAGGATGAACTGTGGGGATGTGAGAGCACAAAATGTGGGGATGTGAGAGGATGAACTGTGGGGATGTGAGAGGATGAACTGTGGGGATGTGAGAGGATGAACTGTGCGGATGTGAGAGGATGAACTGTGGGGATGTGACAGGATGAACTGTGGGGATGTGAGAGGATGAACTGCGGGGATGTGAGAGGATGAACTGTGGGGATGTGAGAGGATGAACTGTGGGGATGTGAGAGGATGAACTGTGGGGATGTGAGAGGATGAACTGTGGGGATGTGAGAGGATGAACTGTGGGGATGTGACAGGATGAACTGTGGGGATGTGAGAGGATGAACTGTGGGGATGTGAGAGGATGAACTGTGGGGATGTGACAGGATGAACTGCGGGGATGTGAGAGGATGAACTGCGGGGATGTGAGAGGATGAAATGTGGGGATGTGAGAGGATGAACTGCGGGGATGTGAGAGCATAAAATGTGGGGATGTGAGAGGATGAACTGTGGGGATGTGAGAGGATGAACTGTGGGGATGTGAGAGGATGAACTGTGGGGATGTGAGAGGATGAACTGTGGGGATGTGAGAGCACAAAATGTGGGGATGTGAGAGGATGAACTGCGGGGATGTGAGAGGATGAACTGTGGGGATGTGAGAGGATGAACTGTGGGGATGTGAGAGCACGAACTGTGGGGATGTGAGAGGATGAACTGTGGGGATGTGAGAGGAGGAACTGTGGCGATGTGAGAGGATGAACTGCGGGGATGTGAGAGGATGAACTGTGGGGATGTGAGAGGATGAACTGCGGGGATGTGAGAGCACAAAATGTGGGGATGTGAGAGGATGAACTGTGGGGATGTGAGAGGATGAACTGCGGGGATGTGAGAGGATGAACTGTGCGGATGTGAGAGGATGAACTGTGGGGATGTGAGAGGATGAACTGTGGGGATGTGAGAGGATGAACTGCGGGGATGTGAGAGGATGAACTGTGGGGATGTGAGAGCACAAAATGTGGGGATGTGAGAGGATGAACTGTGTGGATGTGAGAGGATGAACTGCGGGGATGTGAGAGGATGAACTGCGGGGATGTGAGAGGATGAACTGTGGGGATGTGAGAGCACAAAATGTGGGGATGTGAGAGGATGAACTGTGGGGATGTGAGAGGATGAACTGTGGGGATGTGAGAGGATGAACTGTGAGGATGTGAGAGGATGAACTGCGGGGATGTGAGAGGATGAACTGTGGGGATGTGAGAGGATGAACTGCGGGGATGTGAGAGCATAAAATGTGGGGATGTGAGAGGATGAACTGTGGGGATGTGAGAGGATGAACTGTGGTGATGTGAGAGGATGAACTGCGGGGATGTGAGAGGATGAACTGTGGGGATGTGAGAGCACAAAATGTGGGGATGTGAGAGGATGAACTGTGGAGATGTGAGAGCACGAACTGTGGGGATGAGAGAGGATGAACTGTGGGGATGTGAGAGGATGAACTGTGGGGATGTGAGAGGATGAACTGCGGGGATGTGAGAGGATGAACTCTGGGGATGTGAGAGGATGAACTGCGGGGATGTGAGAGCACAAAATGTGGGCATGTGAGAGGATGAACTGTGGGGATGTGAGAGGATGAACTGCGGGGATGTGAGAGGATGAACTGTGGGGATGTGAGAGGATGAACTGTGGGGATGTGAGAGGATGAACTGTGGGGATGTGAGAGGATGAACTGCGGGGATGTGAGAGGATGAACTGTGGGGATGTGAGAGCACAAAATGTGGGGATGTGAGAGGATGAACTGTGTGGATGTGAGAGGATGAACTGCGGGGATATGAGAGGATGAACTGCGGGGATGTGAGAGGATGAACTGTGGGGATGTGAGAGCACAAAATGTGGGGATGTGAGAGGATGAACTGTGGGGATGTGAGAGGATGAACTGTGGGGATGTGAGAGGATGAACTGTGAGGATGTGAGAGGATGAACTGCGGGGATGTGAGAGGATGAACTGTGGGGATGTGAGAGGATGAACTGCGGGGATGTGAGAGCATAAAATGTGGGGATGTGAGAGGATGAACTGTGGGGATGTGAGAGGATGAACTGTGGTGATGTGAGAGGATGAACTGCGGGGATGTGAGAGGATGAACTGTGGGGATGTGAGAGCACAAAATGTGGGGATGTGAGAGGATGAACTGTGGAGATGTGAGAGCACGAACTGTGGGGATGTGAGAGGATGAACTGTGGGGATGTGAGAGGATGAACTGTGGGGATGTGAGAGAATGAACTGCGGGGATGTGAGAGGATGAACTCTGGGGATGTGAGAGCACAAAATGTGGGGATGTGAGAGGATGAACTGCGGGGATGTGAGAGGATGAACTGTGGGGATGTGACAGGATGAACTGTGGGGATGTGAGAGCACGAACTGTGGGGATGTGAGAGGATGAACTGTGGGGATGTGAGAGGATGAACTGTGGGGATGTGAGAGGATGAACTGCGGGGATGTGAGAGGATGAACTGCGGGGATGTGAGAGCACAAAATGTGGGGATGTGAGAGGATGAACTGTGAGGATGTAAGAGGATGAACTGTGGGGATGTGAGAGCACAAAATGTGGGGATGTGAGAGGATGAACTGTGGGGATGTGACAGGATGAACTGCGGGGATGTGAGAGCACAAAATGTGGGGATGTGAGAGGATGAACTGTGGGGATGTGAGAGGATGAACTGTGGGGATGTGAGAGGATGAAATGCGGGGATGTGAGAGGATGAACTGCGGGGATGTGAGAGGATGAACTGTGGGGATGTGAGAGGATGAACTGTGGGGATGTGAGAGGATGAACTGCGGGGATGTGAGAGGATGAACTGCGGGGATGTGAGACGATGAACTGCGGGGATGTGAGAGGATGAACTGTGGGGATGTGAGACGATGAACTGCGGGGATGTGAGAGGATGAACTGTGGGGATGTGAGAGGATGAACTGTGGGGATGTGAGAGGATGAACTGCGGGGATGTGAGAGGATGAACTGCGGGGATGTGAGAGGATGAACTGTGGGGATGTGAGAGGATGAACTGCGGGGATGTGAGAGGATGAACTGTGGGGATGTGAGAGGATGAACTGCGGGGATGTGAGAGGATGAACTGTGGGGATGTGAGAGGATGAACTGTGGGGATGCGAGAGCACAAAATGTGGGGATGTGAGAGGATGAACTGTGGGGATGTGAGAGGATGAACTGCGGGGATGTGAGAGCACAAAATGTGGGGATGTGAGAGGATGAACTGTGGGGATGTGAGAGGATGAACTGTGGGGATGTGAGAGCACAAAATGTGGGGATGTGAGAGGATGAACTGTGGGGATGTGAGAGGATGAACTGTGGGGACGTGAGAGCACGAACTGTGGGGATGTGAGAGGATGAACCGTGGGGATGTGAGAGGATGAACTGAGGGGATGTGAGAGGATGAACTGTGGGGATGTGAGAGGATGAACTGCGGGGATGTGAGAGGATGAACTGTGGGGATGTGAGAGGATGAACTGTGGGGATGCGAGAGCACAAAATGTGGGGATGTGAGAGGATGAACTGTGGGGATGTGAGAGGATGAACTGCGGGGATGTGAGAACACGAACTGTGGGGATGTGAGAGGATGAACTGCGGGGATGTGAGAGGATGAACTGTGAGGATGTGAGAGCACAAAATGTGGGGATGTGAGAGGATGAACTGTGGGGATGTGAGAGGATGAACTGTGGGGATGTGAGAGGATGAACTGCGGGGATGTGAGAGGATGAACTGTGGGGATGTGAGAGGATGAACTGCGGGGATGTGAGAGGATGAACTGTGGGGATGTGAGAGGATGAACTGTGGGGATGTGAGAGGATGAACTGAGGGGATGTGAGAGGATGAAATGCGGGGATGTGAGAGGATGAACTGCGGGGATGTGAGAGGATGAACTGCGGGGATGTGAGAGGATGAACTGCGGGGATGTGAGAGGATGAACTGCGGGGATGTGAGAGGATGAACTGTGGGGATGTGACAGGATGAACTGTGGGGATGTGCGAGGATGAACTGTGGGGATGTGAGAGGATGAACTGCGGGGATGTGAGAGGATGAACTGTGGGGATGTGAGAGGATGAACTGTGGGGATGTGAGAGCACAAAATGTGGGGATGTGAGAGGATGAACTGTGGGGATGTGAGAGGATGAGCTGTGGGGATGTGACAGGATGAACTGTGGGGATGTGAGAGCACAAAATGTGGGGATGTGAGAGGATGAACTGTGGGGATGTGAGAGGATGACCTGTGGGGATGTGAGAGCATGAACTGTGGGGATGTGAGAGGATGAACTGTGGGGATGTGAGAGGATGAACTGTGGGGATGTGACAGGATGAACTGTGGGGATGTGAGAGGATGAACTGTGGGGATGTGAGAGCACAAAATGTGGGGATGTGAGAGGATGAACTGTGGGGATGTGAGAGGATGAACTGTGGGGATGTGAGAGGATGAACTGCGGGGATGTGAGAGGATGAACTGTGGGGATGTGAGAGGATGAACTGTGGGGATGCGAGAGCACAAAATGTGGGGATGTGAGAGGATGAACTGTGGGGATGTGAGAGGATGAACTGCGGGGATGTGAGAGCACAAAATGTGGGGATGTGAGAGGATGAACTGTGGGGATGTGAGAGGATGAACTGTGGGGATGTGAGAGCACAAAATGTGGGGATGTGAGAGGATGAACTGTGGGGATGTGAGAGCACAAAATGTGGGGATGTGAGAGGATGAACTGTGGGGACGTGAGAGGATGAACCGTGGGGATGTGAGAGGATGAACTGAGGGGATGTGAGAGGATGAACTGTGGGGATGTGAGAGGATGAACTGCGGGGATGTGAGAGGATGAACTGTGGGGATGTGAGAGGATGAACTGTGGGGATGCGAGAGCACAAAATGTGGGGATGTGAGAGGATGAACTGTGGGGATGTGAGAGGATGAACTGCGGGGATGTGAGAACACGAACTGTGGGGATGTGAGAGGATGAACTGTGGGGATGTGAGAGGATGAACTGTGGGGATGTGACAGGATGAACTGTGGGGATGCGAGAGCACAAAATGTGGGGATGTGAGAGGATGAACTGTGGGGATGTGAGAGGATGAACTGTGGCGATGTGAGAACACGAACTGTGGGGATGTGAGAGGATGAACTGTGGGGATGTGAGAGGATGAACTGTGGGGATGTGACAGGATGAACTGTGGGGATGTGAGAGGATGAACTGTGGGGATGTGAGAGCACAAAATGTGGGGATGTGAGAGGATGAACTGTGGGGATGTGAGAGGATGAACTGTGGGGATGTGAGAGCATGAACTGTGGGGATGTGAGAGGATGAACTGTGGGGATGTGAGAACACGAACTGTGGGGATGTGAGAGGATGAACTGTGGGGATGTGAGAGGATGAACTGTGGGGATGTGACAGGATTAACTGTGGGGATGTGAGAGCACAAAATGTGGGGATGTGAGAGGATGAACTGTGGGGATGTGAGAGGATGAACTGTGGGGATGTGAGAGCATGAACTGTGGGGATGTGAGAGGATGAACTGTGGGGATGTGAGAGGATGAACTGTGGGGATGTGAGAGCACGAACTGTGGGGATGTGAGAGGATGAACTGTGGGGATGTGAGAGGATGAACTGTGGGGATGTGAGAGGATGAACTGTGGGGATGTGAGAGGATGAACTGTGGGGATGTGAGAGGATGAACTGTGGGGATGTGAGAGGATGAACTGTGGGGATGTGAGAGGATGAACTGTGGGGATGTGAGAGCATGAACTGTGGGGATGTGAGAGGATGAACTGTGGGGATGTGACAGGATGAACTGTGGGGATGTGAGAACACGAAATGTGGGGATGTGACAGGATGAACTGTGGGGATGTGAGAGGATGAACTGTGGGGATGTGAGAGGATGAACTGTGGGGATGTAACAGGATGAACTGTGGGGATGTGAGAGCACAAAATGTGGTGATATGAGAGGATGAACTGTGGGGATGTGAGAACACGAACTGTGGGGATGTGAGAGGATGAACTGTGGGGATGTGAGAGGATGAACTGTGGGGACGTGACAGTTTGAGCTATGAAGATGTGGTCCCTGGAGGGGGGAGTTTCCTAGGCAGAGGAGTGTTCGTGCACAGGCAGTGAGGTGGGCGTGTGCTTGGCACTTCACAGAAATAGTGAGGCCACTGTAGCTATAGGATCCTGACCATCCGCGTGCGGAGTGGGAGAAAACATGCAGTGAGCGGAGAATGGGATGGCTAGGAGGATTCTGTCTTTTACTCTTAGTTAGATGCGGAAGGCATTGCAGTGTCTGCAGGAGAAATGACATAGTGACTTAGCAGAACAAGGAAGGCCGCTGCCAGAAATAGCCTGCATGGAGTTCCGGGCAGAAAAAGGAAGACCAATTTGGAGCCTGTTACCACAATGCTTTGATATCTCACACAGACCTCACATTCTTCAGAGCCAAATGTGCCTTCAAATCCAGAGCAACTCAGTCTTTTTTGGTTTCTCTCACTGCCCACTCTTTCCTCCTCTCCTTCCTGTGCTTTTTATAGATGTGACATAACACAGTTTTTTGTCCTGTTTCTACTACCTGCCCCCAACTGCCACCACAGTGTGAAGGTCTTAATTGTCACATCGTTTCTCACAGGAAACAGCATGTTTGGAACTTTTTGAAAATATACTTCTGAAATATAAAATATCAGAATAAAGTCAACTTCTTTGTATTATTTCAAGCAATTTGAAACATTTTACAGACAATGGGATGTAGTAGAAAGAAAATTTAAAGTTCAATGTGTCATCTGAGTTAAAGGACACACCTACTCATTGTACCTCCTTAGGAAAACAGCCAAACTGGTCTCTGTGTCCCATACCATCTCCTTGAAAATGGGGATAAAAATACTGGTTATGATGGACAATGGTAAGGAGTAAATGAAAGAGCGCAAGCAGTGTCTAGTGTTTATGCTAATTCCCTCCTTTTCAAAATGGGTGATTTGGGGATGGGGGAGATCTTATGTGTGAGTAAAGTTATAAAAAGATAGAATTTAAGTCAATTCATGCTAAGGTGGGGTGAGTTCGTTTTATATCCCTGAATGTGAGTGAAGCTGGACTGATAGTAGCCATCAGACTGGAGCTCACTACAGTACTTTTCGCTGGTTTGGAAATTCTTTAACTCTGAAAAAAACTGAGTGCCCCCAAGTAACCCACAATTTGCCTTTGCCTTGGGCTGACTGCAGCCCAGCATTTGCCAGAGTTGAGGCATCGCCTTTAGGTCTCAGTGTGTTAAGGCCTTTGAGATTTGCCCCTACTTTGCCCTTGGAGCCTCTACTTTATCGCCAGGGTCCTTAACGTGTCAGGCACTTTTCCTCTGTTCCTCACAGCTACCTCCACTTACCTTGTAGAAAACAGTACTACAAGCTCCCACTTCCTCCAATTTAAAAGTATAAACAACAAAGAATAGGCAAGAGTAACTAAACAAATATATAGAGATTGCTAGAGTTCAGAAATCACATAATGTGCAGCTCAAAAAAAAAACTGTTATGAAAGTTCTTGGCTGATTTTAGAAATTGTCTTTAGAAATCTGGCCCAAAACTCTGTTGACTGGACTCTACATGGTCTTATTTTGGTGCCATTTTTTCCTCTAACCCCAAATCCCCCAATTAACTGGTAGGGAAATGGTTGATATTAATAGTAATAGTTAATATGTATTGAGTACATGAAGTGTATAAGTGTGGACACACCCATGTAATCTTTACAATGCCCTATGAATTAAATACTATTAAACTTACCCATATTTAACAGACTAGGAGCCTTAGTGAGACACAGAAAATGTAAGTCACTTAATCAAGGTCTATCTTGCTGGTAGGTGGCAGGATAGGGAGTTGGTCCCATGATGTCTGTTTCCAGAGCCTGGGCATATTACTGCCTGTCAAACATGAATGTGACCCAATATGACTGTGATGAAAAAACCAAAATCAAATGGAAATAGCTGGATGGTGCTTGGCAAGATGTTTCTATCTCTACGACATTGTCAAGAATGTAAATTTCTAGCAGTGGTTGGTACATTCGTCCCTTCCTCTGGAGTATAAAAGGTGAAAGAAATAAAGAAAACAGGGGGATGAAGGTAGAATTGGAAAATTCACTGTATTCAAGAAATATTATCTGACAAGAAAAGTTAATTGGCAATCATTTTAAAATAAATGTACATGCTCTTTATCTAATTAACCGTTTTAGAGTAACAGTGTGAATAAATTAGAGTATTTTATGATGAGTGATAGACATATGGAAAGAAATCTAAATTATTGAAAAGAACAAAAGTATTAGTACACGTAATGTCATCATTATTAGTGTATTGTCTGGTGATGACAGGAAAATAACTCAGTACTCTCTGAGTGGCAGTCAACCAACTTCATTTACAACACTTTGCATTAGTGTCTTTCTTCATTGAGCTTTCTTTCTTTCTTCCCCTAATATGAAGGTACCTCCTTTTTCAGTTTTGAAAAGGGTCATTTTCCTGATGGATAAAAAATTTTGATTTTGAACTGTTGCTTACCTATCCTCTAAAAATGCTCTTATAAGCTTGAACACAGACACTCAAGATGTGGAGAAGTATTTGCCCCAAACATTGCATGAGGCAGTCTAACTGGTATCTGTACTTTGAGCTCCTCTGATGAATATAGAAACAAACAACACATTTAAAAGTAGATTCAGGGGTATGGTCCTGTGTACCCTATAATTCAATGAATAGTAAATAAATTTTATTAAAATAGGCATTTAAAATTACTATAGTCAATAATAACATATGTGGAATATCCTACTTAATTTTATGAGCTATCTTTACACAATTGAAATGACTGTTTCGTTCTTAAGTATTCTCTACAAAACCATCACAGTTTGATTCCTAAACCAAAGACTCTCAGAGTAGTCTTACATATTTATATGACAGTTTTACAGGTTGACTTGTTTCTGAAAAATAATGTGGTAGCATGAAAAATGGATAAGGATTCAGGCACACACATTTTTTATTGTCCATATGATTTCCACCGGAGTGAATGTGTATATCAAGTTTAAGGCCTCTGGTGAGCATTCTTATGTGCATAAACTAGAACATACATTATTGAGGAGAATAAGATTTTTGAATCCTAAGGATTCAACAACATTTAAGTCCAAAAAATCATTCTGGGTTGTCAGCAAGTCCAGAGTCTGATACATGTTGATAACAATCCTTATACCCCCTAAATAGAGTAAATAGATGTGTGAATTCAGACCCAGAGGCATGCACCGATACCCCAGACTGATGCAGATATAGGCGATCCTTTATGTCTGTTCTGACTTTGGCTTTTGCAGCTGCTGTTTTCTCAGTGTTGTCTCCGGGGCAGTTTCCTGTTGCCATAGCTGATGGCCTGCCCACGCCTGCCTGGGCCTTTCAAGTGTCAACACTCCCAGGCAGGCTGCAGTGGTCAAATGCTTGTTAATGAGATATAGCAGCTGGGTACGGGTGAACCACTGAGACGGATAAAGGAATGCCTCTGGTGCAGGAAGCGATGCCTTTTGAATCTTTTCAGCAGGGTGAAAGCTTCCAAATCAAAGAGGGTATGTTGTATTCATTAATAAACCCAAGTTCCCATGCAGTCACATTAAAGCCAGCAGTTTAACTTTGCATCAGACAGGTGAATTTCCCCCCGATTTTACCCTGAAAGACAATGAGCAAGAAAACAAGGCTTTAGGTTGGAACAAAGCAGCACTTCCTCATCTGTGAGGCTGACCGGACTGCTAAACCAAGCAGGGGCTGCTGCATTCTTTTTCAATTTATCCTTTTGTCCGTGTATTTGTATGTGTGCATGCACACGCACGCGTGTGTGTTTCAAAGCTCATAGCAACCACTCCTGTTCCCTTCTCTTGAGTCGTTTAGCCAGAGCGTTTCTTTTTTTCTCTTTCTTTTAACACCTGACTTCAAAAACAGAATTAACAACTACTTGCGAGGAAAAAAATACACAGGCGTGGCTATGGGCCCATATCACCTCTGTCTCAGAAGGAATATACCTGTCCACCCCCAATCTCCTACCCCCCTCCCAACCTGTCCCTGTGATGGTTTCTCCAGGGGCCTGTGGAAGTTGGCAGCATCATGAGACAGCTCCAACAGCTGGGAGAAGGCAGAAAGGGAAAAAAATAAAAAATACTGAAAGCATCTACATCATCTAACTGGGGGAGTTCTAAAGATAGTGTTGAGGAAAGTATTATTATTTCCTTAAGTACTTTTGCTAGACAATTAGACTCATAGAGAATGCAAATAGCCACAATTAATAGATCAAAGATGGATTCTCTGTTTTAGGGTTGTTTAAGATAGTTCAGGATAAATGACACAATTTTAGAAGTGTGGATGCATAACTTGAACCAACAGAGATACAAAAATATTCTAGCATCACTGTCCCCATTTTTCCAACAATCTTATGAATTAGCTAATAATTCACCAGGGCTATCTAATCACTAGAAAGCAAAGGCACTATCTATGTATTATCCTGATGACATTAACTACAAAGAAGACTAGCTATCCAAGGAAATAAATAAACAGAGGGGAAGAGATGCATTCTTCAAAGTACTTCAGTTTTTTGAATATTCACAAACTGATATATTTTAGGTCTCAATTCCTATAAGAAGGCCTTTGATGACCTACGTGAAAAAAGAAAGGGAAATGCCATTTATTGAATGCTTATAATAATGTCAGGCACCAAGCTAGATAAACACTTTTTAAAAATGTATATATAAAAATATAGATGTAATTATATATAATCTCTTTAAATGTTAATAATACCATGAGTAATTTTATGAAGTCTTTTTTACTAATCAGGACCTTCAGTTGTGGAGACTTTATATCATCTCCCCAACGCCATAACTGATTGATAATTTTAAAAAGAACACTCTTTACTCTGCCTGCACTTTTTATTTTGCCAAATTGCCTCCCTGGCTAGGCTGATTTTGGCCATATCACTCTGACCTATCAAGTACTGCTTGGTAAAAAAACAACCAACCAATCCAGAATATTCAGTGCTGTATGTAAGTGTGCATGCGAGTGTGTGTTGTGTCTTTGTGCGAGGCATGGTAGAGGGCTGCATTAATACTAAATAACCCAGAAATCTAAAGAAAGTGCCATAATGGGCTTCCATGGAGCCTGTATTTCCACTAGATTCAGCCTTGAGGTGACTATGGGGTATGTTATATTTATATTTCATATGTTAAAAGGCACCTCAGGACTATGTATCCTGATAGCACTCCAGAATGGGATTAGAATGAAAGAAGAATTGAGGAGGAGAAGGGTCAGGTCTGCCAAAGGTCCTTGATTAGAATCTGCAGAGCATCTCCTTCTGGAACGCCCGCTGTGCCCAACCTCTCTTCTATGCCAGATTAGGAGAAGCCTTCCTTAGCATAGGGATCTAAGGAGGTTCTGCACAGAGAAATTCTGCCAAAACTTGACAATTCATATTTACTTAAAAGACATCGTCCAACGGTTGGTTTTCTAAAATCTCATCTTCTGCCTTCACCCCAAGTTCTGAGCACCTCCAAGGAGCTGTTGGGTGTTTTCCTTCCAGCTGCAATAAGAGGCTGACTCATCTGGAGCCACTGCCTCTGCCCTGGCTCCCAGGAACTGGCCTGTCTTCTTAGCAGCATACAGTTCAACCGAATACAGTGGTAAACTGGGTAGCCACCAGTAGCCTAGCGTGTTTTCTCCTGCCCAGGGGTGGAACATAGAAGCACATATCCGAGCCCTGTAAGCAACTCAGACCTGAACTTTTCTGCCTGTATCCCTCTGTTTTTAAATTCACTGGATCTTATTAGTTCCTTGGAAAGCCAAAACCCTAAACAGCGCAAAATTATTACCGTTTCTATGTAAAACAAAACAGAAATCCCATCCCCAGAACACACGTGCCTTTAATGTAAGTTTGGCATTTGATACACTACTGAATTTTGTTCTTTTCTGCTTCCTTCCAAATCACCCCCACTTTACACCATATTCCCTCATATCTTTTGCTTTTTTTTTTTTTTTTTCGGCTAAGAAGGTTTTGACTTAAAACTGAAACTATTCCAAGTGACAAGTAAGTAGCCCCTTCTCAAATAAAACCTGCAATAACGTGCCTGGACTACATTAAGGAATGCTGGAGGGGATCCCAAAAACCAGTGTTTGAACAGTCAACCTAACAGAATCCTAGGACACCATTGAAAGGGCTCCAGTTACCTAACTGACTTAGAGCTAATCGGTGTAATCCGCATGACAATACATTGTCTGACTTCGGGAATCTGCTGCATTACCGGCGGGAGGGGGAGAGCCAGAGGGAGCCACTGGGAGTGTCCCAAGCCTCTGTCACAGCAATGTGACAGCAGCTGCCTTGCCCTCTGGCTCTGCTTTTGAACAATGTGGAGCAAGAAGTTTCATAGAGTGAGATAACTTAGATTTATTAGGGCGAGTAAGCTTAACACGGAGACAAAAACAGAGAGAAAACCATGGAACGCGATCAATAGCTAACATCCAAATCCCAGGAAACAGAATAGCAGTGAGTGTAAGTCTTTTGGCAGGAAAACCAGATGGGTCTAGAAAGAAGTTTTGGGGAAATGTTTGAACCAGTGTCAACAGAATGAAAATGTTTTTAAATGAGCCCTCTGACTAATTTTTCTCTGGGACAACGTGAAGACCAACTGATGCCATGGTTAAGTCTTTTAAGGGTAACTGAGACTTTCCTGTGGCTATTTAACCCATCTCTGAGAATTTGTTTCAAGACTCTTTAAAGCCTAAGAATGAAAGAATAAACTCTCAGTGGCAGTGAATCTGTCACCTCCCGGATCCGGGTTGAATCGGTAGGTAGCACAAGTCACCTTAGTACCAACAACTGTGTCTTTTGTCAAACGTCCCTCCCACTCAAGAAAGTACACCCAATATCTGCTATTGACACTTTTCCAAAAGAACACTTCTGTTGTGAGATTCTTGTTTGAAACTGTTTGATCAGAGAGGAAGGTATGTATATTTACACTCTGGTTTCGCTTCATTTCAGGCCATGCAGCCCATGAGAAGAAGGCAGGCTGATAGAGAATGGCACTCTTGTTTCTACTTACATCCCGCAGACACAACTTATGAAAAATAAAGGATACTAGAGGGAGGGAGAGGAAGAGAAAGAAGCTGAGAATTAGAAGGTATATTCTATGGCTTCTACATAATTCTGAGTGAGATTACTAATCTTCAGTGGCTTGAATAGCAAGATGGTCCTGTTGACTATCAGCATAGGCTACGGTTAGATTACTATTTCTTATCTCTCGTTCAAAGCTCTACTTCAAAGGACTATTATCAACTGTTCAAGTAGACAGCAAAACCTCCCAATGCCTTAGAGTACTCCAGAGTGAGGGAAATGTGAAAGCATTCTTTCTTGAGATAGAGGTAGGTCTGGGGCATGTTGAAGAGAAGAGAAAATGGCTGCTAATCCAGTCACAGTGCTAAAGTACTGATGAGTGAATAGACACCAAATAAGTCCCTGGAAAATTACGGAACTTAATTAGAAGTCAGAGTAACAGGGAGTTTGGATGAAACTGAATTTAATTCTAATCTGGGAAAAGCTAGACACTGTATCGCAGCAAAACCATTCCATTTGTTCCAGTAATTTTCTTAATGATTCACTCATTAAACAAGTATTTATTGAGCTACTATTAGCTGCCCAGCTCTGTTGAGGGATTAGCAAAGCTGCAAAGGACAAAATAGGTGAGAATCCTGCCATCATGGAGCTTGTATCCTGGCGATTATTACCATTTTGCTATACAGTCAATACAACCAAGCTGAGACTGCAAAGACTGGCCTTAGTCAATCATTCTGACCGTTTTTCTCTAATAATTTAGATTTAATATAGCATGTTGAAGTCTATGATTAATCTAATCTATGAAGAAAAGACACCTTTTATGTCAAAGTACTATTAATCAGAGCTTAATTTGACTGTGTGTGTGTGTTTGAGTGGGGATAGGAAGGCATTTTAAAATGTGAAATCCAGAAAATAATCACAGAGAAGAAAGTTATTTTGGGGAGAGAGAGTTGGTTTTCCTGGAGGCACTCTATATTTTTTCTCCAAAATCACAGTTTCCCAAGAGAAATAATTTACTTTCTAAAATCTCCTAGGACATTTTCTTCAGGGTCAAGTGGTTACAATTCACCCAACTCAAGGGAAAGGAGAATAGCTTCAAGAATATGCACCAGGGACTTCCCTGGTGGCGCAGTGGTTAAGAATCCACCTGCCAATGCAGGGGACATGGGTTCGAGCCCTGGTCTGGGAAGATCCCACATGCCACGGAGCAACTAAGCCCATGCGCCACAACTACTGAGCCTGTGCTCTAGAGCCCGTGAGCCACAACTACTGAAGCCGGTGCACCTAGAGCCCATGCTCTGCCACAAGAGAAGCCAGTGAAGTGAGAAACCCGTGCACTGCAATGAAGAGTAGCACCGGCTCGCTGCAAATATAGAAAGCCCACGTGCAGCAACAAAGACCCAAAGCAGCCAAAAATAAGTAAATAAATAAATAAAAATAAATAAAAATAAAAACATGAATACGCACCAAACACAGGGAATTTGTAATGAGGACCAAGTCCAAGGATATAAGAGAAGCCTATGTGTTGCAAAGGGGAGAATGAATCTAGAAATTGACTGTTTATTAAATATGAATTCTGCTAACTATTGTTTTGTGCATAGAAATAGACCAAGTATTACCTAATTATAATAAAACTTGAATTCAGAAAGAAGGAAGGCAGTATCCTTTGAAAGATAAATATAAGTTGTGACTTGTTACATTTTATATAAGCTTTGCAGCAATAATAAAATAATCATTGGGACAAATCCTTATCTTTAAAGATAAGGATGAAAGGTTTCAATACAGTATACTATATTTTCAAGTGTAAGGACAACAAGGAAGTTCTCTGTAGAAAATGCCCATCTCTTTGAAGCACTTTCTTTCATTTTTCCACCTCTGCCTTATATTGGGCTCTTCCCTCTGCAGTGCCTGAAAAGGTATGTGGTACTTTGCTTTCCAACACATTCTCTTGATGTACCTAATAACTTTTGCCCAGGGTTATAGACAGATCATAGCTGATTTGACTATGCAGTATATTTGTTTTATAGGTCACTGTCATTGTTTTATAGGTCATTGTATCCATTCTATATCCTCTTCCGTCCATAGAGCGTGTGCACGCGCACGCACACACATACACACACACACACACACAAAGAAAAAAAAACCCTAACAGATCAACCGCAGACTGATCCCATAGGAGGAAGCCAACCCTTTGATTTTTATCTTAGGTAAGCTCCAGTACAAACAAAGTTCAGCTGTTCACACTCAATTTCAATTTCAGCCATCTTATCTCAAACCCCAAATTTATGGATATTACCAGGTAACATAAAAAAACTATACCTCATTTTTCTAAAATTCTTTAACAGACATCTATAGTATAGATGCATCTATTCCAAACTATATTTTAACCATCTGTTTTCATTCAGTGAGTCTTGCTGTTGGCATGCATTGAAACCTTTGTTCCCAAAGTGATGCCACTTTTTTCTTTTCCTTCTTCAAACTGCGTCAGTGCAGTAAAGGGAAATAGGACATTTTCTTCACACAATAGAAAGAGCCCAACTAAATAATGAACATCAAAAAATATCCCCTTTGGAAATCATTAAATCAAATAAAGTTGTTTTTGCTGAGTGGTCAAAGGTCTGTATTTGAAGCAGATAGTCTTTTACTCTACATGATAGTTTAGGATGGTTATAGAGGTCTAGTGGGTAGAGTAGCATCATTTTAAGTTGTCTTAAGAATGAGGAAACCCAAAGGCTGGGTCCAGTTGACTGAATGTGGCTGATGCAATCCAATGACTTCCCAGTGGATTGAGCCACAAGTTATATAAACTATGAAGATGAATGATGTGATCAGATTAGTCATGCCAAAGTATAGTTTAAGAATCACCAATAGACATCCAGCTTAAGTCCATGTCGCCTCAGGTCTCTCAGAACCTAATTGATTCTTGAAATCATTGCTGAATTATAGGTGTCCCTCATCCAGGAAAACAAACTAACAAAATCCAAAACTCTCAAAAAAAGTTACTACAAAATAATCCAAACTGCTATAAGATTTTCCCTGTAAGTTAGGCTTAAAGTTTAAGTGCTTTACACAGTAAGCATTGTGTGATTTGCAAAAACGTGTATTGTATTCAATATTTCTGTGTCACATTCATTGTATAAAACAGATGGCACATGAATTAAAATCTCAACTTTTATGGAATATGAAGCACAGAGGAACTGATTGGAAAATAATCTAGGTTCAAAAACCCATTTTACAAAAAACAATGAAGAGCAAAGGATAACCAGTCTGACCACAGCAGTCACGAATCCTAGAGATTGAATCCAACCATCAGCACGTCTTAGACTTCTAAAATATTGAATGTTTTAGCCACTACACTCTTTTTTAATCTACATACTGTTGACTGTAGTGTATGAATCATTCAACAGTCACAATTCAAGTTTGACCTTTAACTTTCTTATCTAGAGACAATTTCATTTTCAAGTGTCCAAGAATATTTAAACTATTTAAAGTATTTCAAGAGAACTTTTGGCCCAAGTCACCCAAGCTCAATAGCTAACAGTTGCTGCCACCTATAGGCCCAATCTCAAGAGAAGGAGCTGGGACAAGAACAGAGGCTTGTAAGTTTCAAAGGCACAGTTCAACAAAGCAAGTTTTTAGGTCTTTTGGGTTTTGGGTTTTCTTCATAGAAAAACACAGCTGGTACCAGAGACTGTTGATGCAGTTCCCTGAAAAATCGTATTAGATATGACAAATTTCATTGGTTTCATCAACCACAATCTCCTTAAACCACCTCATGAGGGGCAAGAACTTTAAAGCAGCAGCCTCTCCACTCACAAAACAAGCAAATGAAACAAAATAAATCAAGTTAGCAAGGTCTTCAGTCACATCTAATTGTGATTGCCATGGCTATACAATCATGTGAAAATAAGTGACAAGGAGGTATTTTCTCTTGTGTCCATTAGCATGTATCACATGTGAGAATTGAATTTTTGGGGATAGACCCTCTCCCTTTTGGAGATTTTGTGAAACTTTCCCTGTGATAAATATATAGATAACATAATATAAGTCCATCCTAAGGCTGAAAGAAAAGAAAAAGTTGTATACATAAAACAACTTGAACTTAAATCTCAGCTTCAGGATTTTTTTATCAGTGGAGATAATAATGACTACCTTCAAATGTCATTTGAAAGATTAGAGACATTTTATTTTTATAGATTATATATACATATACATAAGCATATAAACATTTATATTTATTCATCGAATATATATACACACATATGTATATATATGTATATATATATATATATTCCCAATGAGTAGCACACGACAGTTTATAAAAATGTTACCCCAGTCACACCCACTAATTTTATGATGTTCTGTAAGTCATTTCATAATTGGACTTTTGCTTCTTTATTTGTAAAGTGAGGAGCTTAGACTAATTCCTAGATAGATTCCTCCTGGGCTGAGTATTCTAGCATAAGGCATTTGAGTTTGGCATCCTCTCTACCCATACCATTTGGACCTGTTTCTGTCTTTGGGCTGCCCTTATGTTGGATAAGTGGTTGAGGATCAATGCCCTCTAGTCATGTGTTTCCTCTGTATTCTGTACTCGGAGACCAGAAGAGGAGGAAAGTCTTCTTGGCTGATGTCCATTTCACTATTCCTAAATACAACTGGCCCCCCTGTTATGAGCTGAATTGGGTTCCCCCAAAATTGATGGGTTGAAACCCTAACTTCCAGTATCTCAAATGTGACTGTATTTGGAGACAGGGCTTTTAAAGAGATGATCAAGTTAAAATGAGGTCATCAGGGCGGGCCCTAATCCAATCTCACTGGTGTCCTTATAAGAAGAGGAAATTTGGACACACAAGATACACCACTTTGATACACCAGAGACACCAGGGTACATGCCCAAAAAGGAAAGACCGTGTGAGGACACAGAGAGAAGGCATCAGGAAAAGACAACATCTACAAGCCAAAAAGAGAGGCCTCAAAAGACCCAATCCTGCCAACACTTTGATCTTGGAATTCCAGCCTCCAGAATACGAAAAGATAAATTTCTGTCGTTTAAGCCTCCCAGCCTGCCGTATTTTGTTATGGCAGCCCTGGCAAACTAATACACTTCTTGCCTTAACTCTGTGACTTTGATGAAGTTACGTATGTTCTCAGATTTCTTATACTTCAAATAGAGATACTTTCTTTGAAAGTTGTAAGATTAAAAATGCTGATGTATATAGATAACCTACTATGTGCCTAACACAAAGCAGTTACTCAAACATTAATTCTTTCCCTTCCTGAATCCTGCCTCTGCTGTCAAGTGAACTTGAATTTATGGAATGTAATTTCACCTATTCTTTGTTCTTCCAGTAGTCACCTAGTCTATGTGTATGGAATTCAACGAAATATTTTAAAACAAATATTGATATATAACATCGTTTGTGAAACTATAAACATTAAATGTAATTAGTTATATTTAACAACATATTTTGTTGAAAAGAATAAATATATGTGAAATAAAAAACCTCCTAATCACTCCAGATAGTTTAGGTACCATATCTGGGTGAGCTCTAGGCTTGCCTTACAAAGCTTCATGGATTTCACCATTTAGATAAACACTTCAAAGTCTAATTGTTCATTCAGATCTCACCTTAGGCATACATGTTTGCTGAGCTTCCAAAACCTAATATGATCAAGATCATCTTAATGTGTCTTTTTTCTCTTCCCACCTTCTAGCAAAGGTTCAAATAGAAATGTTGGCGCTTGCTTCTCTTACAGCCAACATCATCTCTCTACCTTCAGTTATATCCCAGTTTCTGCCTTCTTATGTCAGTGTAGGGTTAACTCAGTGTCTTCCTAATATATTTTTTAAAATTTACTTCTGCAGATTTTATGAACTAGTAAAGCTTAGGGCTAATAAAAACAAAATCAATTACTATACTTATAAAACTATACAAATTCAAGGAGGTAAAACTTTCAATAAGAATACTTACCCTTCTTATTCTTTTGGCCCAATTCCATAGTCTTTTTATTTCTCCCTCCTCCCTTTTCCTCCAAATCCAAAACCCAAAGCAGACTCTTCCCAGAAGCCCATGAGAAAAGAAAAATAATGCAAACAAATGTAAGTTAAACTTTTTGCAAACTTCGGAAAATTAACTGTTCTGGTTCATTTCAAATTTTTTGGCAAAGATCCAGGATCAAATAAGAACCAAGATCACATGTCCACCGTGAAGGGTGGAGAGTGCACACAGTATAAAAGAAAAAGAAGAGCTGAACAAGTATTAATCTAATTAAAGAGGGAGCCAGCTTTCATAATCAGGTAAAGTCAAGAATTTTCCTCATATATGACTGAGAGAATTGTCTGCCATAACCCCACATTTAAGATTAAAAAGTAATATAGTGAAGTTCTCAAACTGACAGCTGCTTGAATAAATAGATGACAAAACTTGAATAATCTTAACTTTAGCATAAATGGTAAATACAGGAAAAGAGAAAAATCATTTGAAATTAAATGTATCAATCTGGTTCTTTGGTTCCAAGTAGCCCCAAGTATGACTATTTATTTGAGAAATAGCAATAGAATAAAAGACACAATTCAAAAAATAGAAGAGAACATTTATTAAAATTCCAGTTAGCATCTTTGATGGACAGGGTTAATTAGCCAACTCAATCCCAATCACAGCTCCTCCTCTTTAAACACCTTCCAATGACTGGTCCATGGTAGCCATGTGACCCAATTCTGGATAGTGATATTTAAACAGAAGTCACCAGGTAGGACTTTCAGGAAAGATTTTAAAAATATATAGTTATCTTTAGATATAGAAAAGATACAAATTCATTTCAGCCTTTTATCTTTTTTCTTTTGTCGAACCTGACAAGATGCCAAAAAGTGCAGCAGAGCTCTCTTACGACCATGAAGAGATAAGCACAAGGAAAGAGGTCCACATGCTAAAGATAGCCAGAGCCCCAAGATGGAGAAACCCTCTTTACTGGATCAACCCCAGGCTGCCTATCCCCATATTCCTGCTTCAAGAGATAAATAAACCCTTTTGTTTATTAAGCTACCATCATTGGATTTTTTACTACTCATGGCCAAACACACTTGTAACTGATAAAATATCTTTAAAGAGATTTATAAGGTAGTTCATTCATAAAAACAAGAACAGGTTCCTATGAAAAAGGAACAACCAGAGAACTTGAAAGAATTCTTGTGATTTCCACACAAGATTGTCAAATTTTAAAAAATAATAATAGAGGGGTTAAAGGATAGAGTAAAATTGGGAATTCCCTGCTGGTCCAGTAGTTAGGACTCAGCACTTTCACTATAGCGGCCTGGGTTCAATCCCTGGTCGGGGAACTAAGATCCTGCAAGATGTGCAGTGTGGCCAATAAAAAATAAAGGATAGAGTAAAATCAATTTCTATGACTGTATAACAAAAAGCAAAGATATAAAATTTAAGAGAAAAGTTCAAGGAAATGGCAGATAAATCCAGTAGGCATAAAATCTGGTCCAATAAGATCTCCAGAGCAAAAGAAGAGGAAACAAATGGGAGAATATAATCAAAGAATTTGAAAGAAATTTATTTTTCCTCTGAAGTTCAGTTCAAATTAAAAGGAATCACCAAATGTCAAACAAAATGAGTGGAAAAAATATCTATACCTTGGCATCTTATAGGGAGGCTTGAGGAGTCTAAGAATACTGATACATCTTATAAGCACCCAGGAAGAAAATATAAGGGTTTCATCTACAAAGAAATTGTCATCAGACTTTTCATCATCAACAGAAGAGGCTAGTAGAATATTTAGCAATGTATTTAAAGTTCTAAAGGCAAATGATATTCAATGTAATGTTGTACATTCAGGTGAACTATTATTTTAGTACGAGGATGTAATAAGAATCTGACTCCATTCTTGACATTTTACCACTGACAGTTTTCAATCTCCACCCCTCTTGGTTCCTTCGTGCCCTACATCTAGGCAAACTTATAAGAAGGACCATGTACTTCCTCTCTTGGCACTGGCAGTGGTTCAAATGCTCACTCTAGCCTTATGGTACCTCTAGTCACAATTAAAGCCAAAGCCACCTGTCCCTCCTTTCAGTCAAGCCTCTTCTGACTGGCTTGGGTACCTGCCCTGCTATCTCCCAAGAAAGCCTCATTATGTAAGTGATCATTTTTCACACCACCCGGCTGAATGTATGATGGCATGTCTCAACATTTAGACCAATTTTGAGTGGGGGATTGATCCTGCCCACCTGGAGGCAACCACAATATACAAGGACTGAAAAAGCTAACTTTCCATGTAACTTTCTGGAAAAAAAAATCTATTGAAGCTGTTCTCCAGAAAAGTGTAAAATGTTCCCAAGATGACATCTATCTTAAAGAAGAAATATGTTTCAAGACATAGAAGACTTAATTCAGCAGTGTGATAAAAATAAATCCTGGGATTTCTATGGCAACTCCAGAAACGAGTTAGACAAAATCAGAACAGGAAGTCAGAACTCCAAGTAGTCAGAATTTCTAGAATAACTTCAAGAAAAATGACTGAGAAGTTTAAACTTCTTAGTGACATGAATTAAACATGTTTCTTATGTCAATAAGAATAAAGACAACTAAAAACTTCAGTGGGAAAAGAGCTCAATAAAAAAGTTATAATTCAAACATGGAGCAAACTGAAATGAGAAATGATCTTGAGTAACTGACGATAGGAAATACAAACAGCAACATTTCAAAGAATCTCTCTGGCACTGATATTCATTTAGCAATGTAGAGTTATTATTTCTTTCTCTGTGTGTCAGATCTTACTATTTGGTTCTTCAGGTAAAAATATATACATGCTATATTATGAATATTCTTCATTACTTTCCAACTTTAGGATCAACATATAGACAAAGCATAAAAGATATAGTTTCAGATTAGAATGTCATTGTTAAAAATCTTAACAATGAAAAATAATATCTTAGCTTACAGACACCTGAAATAAAGATGGAGAGGGTAAGAGGAGACAGAGTAAGATATTGTGTGTGTGTATATATATATATATATATAGAGAGAGAGAGAGAGAGAGAGAGACATAGATACACATATGTGTATATATATATGCACACGTAAAAGATACATAAAAATATGTATATATAAAAGATATTGTGTATATATACAAACAATATCTTCTTTATGTTATTTTTTAATAAATAGAAGTTCTTAATTATAATTATGTCCAATGTATCAATGTGTATTTACCTGGTGATGACATTCTGGGCCTGTAGTTTTCTTCTGGGTAAGTTTTAAATTATGAATTTGATTATATTAATAGATATAGATAGGACTATTCAGATTTTTCTGTTTCTTATTGTGTCAGTATTGGTAAACTTATTTTTTAGGAATTTGTTCCTGTCATGTAAGTTGTCAAAATTATTGTAATAAAGTAGTCTATAATATCTTTTTCTTACCTTGTACTAGTATATGATATATACTTTTTGTTTATAGAATATATATATTCTCTATCTTCTTGAATTTTTAAATGTATGTATATACATATATATAGTAAAGGGATATATAAAGCACACTTGTGAAGCAGTAAGAAAATATTGACAAACCAATATTAAAAATGGGCAAAAGACAAATATTCTCAGTTTCTTTATCTATAACATGAAAATAATATCTACTCCACAGAGCTGAATTAGAAAATCTTTGTAGAATAAAACACATGAAATGAGGCAATTATAATTATTTTATTATTGTTATTAGCTAATATTAAAAGAACCTAAGAAGTAAACAAAGTTGGATGATAGATACAAAGACATAAGGAAACATAGCCTATTTCAAATTTTCATCTTTCAACTAGATGTGTTGTCCCATAAGGAGAGTCAGAACGAGAAAAAGGAAAAGAGAAAAAAATTTATCAATGTGGACGGAAGATTTGCTACCAAATAAATTTAAGCCAGTGCAGGAAACAGTCTGAATTAATCAATTTTCTTTAATATCAACTCTTTACTCCATCAAGACTGTGTCACCATTTTCTAAAAGAAGAATGTCTTCTGATCTCATAGAAAATATTTTATAGATCCAGAGCTAGAAAGATAGGAAACAAAACTTCTGATTTTTCAACTTCAGAAAAATCTCTTCATTATCAGTATGCATTTATCAACTTTATCTGCTAAATGACATTGATAATAAACCAAAAATAATACCTAAGTTAAAAAACATATGTGTAAAATACCAATAAAATAATACCAGAATATAAAAATAGTATTCACTAAACATTTAGTAGCACTAGCTAAACCATATGGATTTGTTTTATATTGTTGCCAAAAAAAAAAATCATTTTGAGGTTTGTCACTAGTTTGGACTCTAAAGCTGACAACATTTTGTAAAGTAAATTTTGTATTTATGTAAAGTATTGGACATAATTATACATTACCTTAAAAATTCCTCAGAGTTCATGAGTTTTTTTCAGCACCTATGCAGCTTAAATATATTATGGGATGTCATTAAAAGTGTGATGGATGGACATCTAAATGAGGTGCAGCCAGCTGCTGTGAGGCAGCCATTAACCTGGACTAGATCCCAGAGTGGCTCACCTATCTTTTTTTTTTTAATTAATTACTTTATTTATTTATTTATTTACTTTTGGCTGCGTTGGGTCTTTGTTGCTGTGCATGGGCTTTCTCTAGCTGTGGCGAGCAGGGGCCACCCTTTGTTGCAGTGTGCGGGCTTCTCATTGCGGTGGCTTCTCTTTGTTGCGGAGCATGGGCTCTAGGCACACAGGCTTCAGTAGTTGTGGTGCACGGGCTTAGTTGCTCCGCGGCATGTGGGATCTTCCTGGACCAGGGCTCGAACCCATGTCCCCTGCATTGGCGGCAGGTTCTTAACCACTGCACCACCAGGGAAGTCCCGGCTCACCTACCTTGATTTCAACAATTCTACATGGAAAATAATCCAAAGGGAAACTATTCTAATCTAAATGAATAATAAAGCTGCACCAAAAAAACAAACAAAAAAAGCATCAGAGGAAGGCATTATTTATATTTTAACATCTAATTTTTATCCTAGAATTTATCTATGAACCTTACTGTTCCTTAATGGACTCACAAAATGTGCACAGAAATGTATTTTTAATGGGGAGTGTTAACTGAGACCATACTCCCAAATTTTTATTTTCTTGTAAAACTTTATTCTCTGGAATTACTAAGTTTTGTTTGTTTGTTTTTGTTGTTGTTTTTGTTTTCGCCATGCCACACAGCTTGAGGGATCTCAGATCCCCGACCAGGGATTTGAACCCAGGTGACAGCAGTGCAAGCCCAGAATCCTAACCATTAGGCCACCAGGAACTCCCAATAAGTTATCATTTTAAAGGGCAATCAGGCTGTTTCTCTAGAGGTAGAGCCTTAAATTCTGCTTTGAAGGAAAGAACTTGGTTTTTTTTTTCCTGTTCTTTTTTCTAAGCATGGACATTTGGCATATTCAACATGAAAACCAGGATCTCTTCTGGAATTCTCTGTCTTGAAGTATGGAAGAGGTAGGCCATGAGGGGATTGTTTTCTTGTCGGTGGAGAGTGGCCTTAGTGGGCCATGATGCTTCCCAAAGTTCAGGTGAATGGATTCCGAGAGGGAAGCTGGATGGGCAAGGACATTGACAGGGTAGATGTCCTGGTAGATGGGGGTAGAGAAGCCTGTTCAGGGGAAACACTGACAGATGGAGAGTGGGCTGGGGTAGATAAGACTAACTTCAATTCAACATGTTTTACTAAGGGTCACACTTGTAGCCATTGCCTGAGGCTGCTTTCTGGATGTTTAGAGCTGAAGTTCAGAGTAGAAAAGGAAGGAAGGAGGCCAAAGGGGAGAAGATGACCATTATCTTCCAAAGTTCCATAAAGCTAGCTGCTGTGTAACCCTCAGTTTGAAGAAGAAATTAATGACTCCGATTAAAACTTGTTTTCCAGATAAATCTCTGTTATAATGTTCAGTTAACTAACGTGGATAGCTATTTACTCCCTAAGTAAGGTATTACAGTTCACAACTTAAATAAGATAATAATAAGTAACTTTTTAAGTGAATAAACTTAACGTTCTTTTATGGAGGCCAAAGTTTGCTAGGATGAACAAAACAAAAGCCCTTAATAATTAAAGAAAAACTCAAATTAATGGATACAGTAAGGATCAATTTAGTTTAAAAACAACTTGTTACTTCACCTTCATTTTCTGAGAAACAGATAATATTTTGAATAGTAGGCCTAGTCTTCCTTCAAGGTAAGGAAAAATCATAACAACTAACATTTATACAGGGACTTCCCTGGTGGTCCAGTGGTTAAGACTCCACACTTCCACTGCAGGGGCCACAGGTTCAATCTCTGGTCGGGGAACTGGGATCCTGCATGCCGTGCAGCATGGCCAAAAAATATATATATATTAGTCTATCAATAAAAATGTATGATTCCAATTTAATAAAATGCACAAAATTTTTTTTAAAAAAAATTTATACAACCTTGGAATATGAAGTTTAACTTCCAGTGAGAGTCCATGGATGGTATCTATGAACTTTGTGAAACTATGTGAAAATATTAGCCTTAACTGCATTTCAATGCATTTTTTCTGAGAGAATATTCACAGATTTTTATCAGATTCGGAGTCCAACATCCCCCAAAATGAATAAAATCCAGAAGCAGTCCCCAGAGGAGGCCACAGCCACCACATTGGAATAGATGGCACTGGAAGCCCTGATCTTGCCTAGGAGAGAACCAGTATCCCCACTGGGGGTCTCACTCTTAAGCAGGAAGAGGCTCCACCCTGTCTTTCTCACGGCTGTCAGCCACAGGGAACAAACAGAGGATAAGACTGGCCTCTCCATTTCCTCCTCTCTTGCAAAGAACATTCGAGTCCAGGCCCTGGGTCTGCCTTCTCTAGGGTTGGAGAGATAGGAAAAGACCCCTCATGCCACTGGCCAGAGTCTGATTTGCAGAACCCAACTCTCCCTGCAGATGGGTCTCAAGGTTGAGTTTTGAGAGCCCATATTAGGTTCCCGCAATTGGCCTCAGGTCCATGCCATATGCTTTAATGCAACTTTAGCTGGGAACCACAACTTTGAGAATAACTGGACCCCCATCAATACCATTGATCTCCCTCTTGGTCCTAGTATTTCTTCTTTACTAGTTAGAACCCAGAAGGGTGGATGAGGAAGTACCTAGGAATCCAGAACTCCAGTAGGAACCTCTAGAATAGACTTTGCAATTTACAAAATATGTTTTTTTTCATTATCTCCTCTACTCTTTTTTACAACCCAAAAATTTAGGTGAAGTATTATCATTCTATATATATGAAAAATGTTCAGGTTTGGACAGCTGGTAAATTGTAAGGCTAGGGCTCAAATGCAGATCATTGACTCCAAGTGAATTGCTTTTTACATCTCCTCATCCCAACAGATACAGAGCCAAGGTCGTTCCTCTGAGGATAGTGTGCGCCACTATGGTCCATTCAGATATCAGGATCTGAGGAGAACCTGACATCCACCCAGCAAAGTGTGTTGACTGGCCACCCTTTCCCCCTGATATTTAGATAAACAGCATTGTCTTCCTTATATCATCCTCATCACTCCTGTTACCTTAACTGGTAGGCATTAAGCGGAGATTTAAATGACCAAAATATATGGAAGTAGAGATTAGAGAGAAGGGGTGAATATAGTACTGATGCCTTCATTTCCACAGATAAGCACCAAAGAAACAAAATTAACTAATTCTTCTCTAACCAAATAACACTGAATTATCATTAATGTTTCTTCCTTGGTTATGAGAAGAAGGACATATGTTCTAAGGGCCTCCGAGGGTAACGGGAGATTAGGCCCCATTATAAGGGAGCTACCCACCAATATTCTGTTACTCATACATTTGTCTAAATTCCCACTTAGTTCCTTTGATATTCAGCATCCTCATGGCTTTACCAGTCACCCCCACTCAGGCTACCTCATCCATCTCTTCTCTCCTACCATGAATCAGCTCAATCTCCTCTCCTTACCTCTGTTCTCCCTTGAGCTCTGAGTGAGCTGACCTTTCAGTTGGGTGCCCTTACAGGTTGCTTCTTGGAAGGATATTTCAGGGAGAGACAAGAGGAACCAGACCATTATCCAGACTAGAGGGATTAGTAAATCGGGATGTAAAATAGGGAGCTAAGTTTGTGATTAAGAATATAGGCTTTGGAGACAGATATATGGATGTCCAAATATTCAAATCCTACCCCTGTTACATATGCACTTTGAGTATATCTCTTATTGATAAATTGGCCAAGCGTCAGTTTCCTCATTTGTCAACATGAGGATAATAACACCTGCTTCATCTAGTTACTGTGAGATTAAATAAAGATAATACGTGTAAAGTGACTCCACAATGTCTGTTACATAAAAGGTGTTTAATAAAGGAAAACATAACTTACTGTATTCTATGAAGATTTCCTCAGCCAGAACTGAACCTCCCTAAATCTTACAGCTTTTTTGCTCATGCTAAAAAATGCTATTTTATAGCCATTTGTCTCAGTTATCGGTGTTCATGCACCATCTCATCTACTGTTCTTGAAACTTTTTGAAGGAAAATCTTGCGTCTTATACACTTTTGCATTTTCCTTAATGCTCAGCAATACTCTGCATAAAGTAAATATTGAAAGTTAAAAGCAATTTGCATTTAATAGCATGTCCTCACTGTAAGACTGATCTCACTATTTAGCTATGACGCGTGCCTTTGGCATTCAAAGCTGATGCCTCGACCACATCCAAACTTTCCCCTATCCGTGTTCTGCTCAAAGGACCCAACTGAGAGGGGATGGGGGCTTCTAGAGGAGAAGGTCACCAGTCTGAAGAGGGAGACTTTCTTCTACAACATTTTGCAACATTCTGAATTATTTTACTCAGTACTTAGTTAATTTTTTAAAGGACGAGGAGGATTAGGAGAAAGAAAAGGAAAAAAAAACCCCACTACTCTCGGTCACAGACCTTCCAAGAAGCAGAATTTGAGTTAGGGGGCCCTCCTTTGCAACAAAACACAGTTAAAACCTCCAGGGCTGAAGGTACAAAACCATCTGTTAGGAATGACAGTCAGTGTGAATATCGCTTTTCCAAAGCGTACATTTGATTAGATTGTCCGTGGCCCAAAAGGCACTAAATTTTAAAATACAGTTTTATTAGGATAGATATTTATAACCAAGAAAGTGCTTTTTTGAGAAGATTAATTCAAGGGAGATACATTCTCTCCAAGCAGAGCAAAATATACACTTTATTTTTTTCAATTTAACTGCTAATGAATCTAAGTTTTGGGTTTTTTTTGTTTTTGTTTTTGGGGGGTTTTTGTGTGTGTGTGTGGTACGCGGGCCTCTCACCGTTGTGGAGCACAGGCTCCAGACGCGCAGGCTCAGCGGCCATGGCTCATGGGCCCAGCCGCTTCGCGGCACGTGGGATCTTCCCGGACCGGGGCACGAACCCATGTCCCCTGCATTGGCAAGAGGACTCTCAACCACTGCACCACGAGGGAAGCCCTCTTTTTTCTTTTTTAAAGTGCCAAATGACCTCTGCAAATAGTCTTCCTAGTGCTTCGGAATGAATTGGGTTGCGGGTAATTAACATCCATTTAACATCCCCCATTGAAGAAGAGTCTGTAAGACAGTCTGGCCTGATTAAAAGGCAGTGATGGTATGTGTCTTCATGTTGCAGGAAAGCTCTTAGAATGTGCCTGGTGTGCTGAGAAAATCCTATGTTTTGTAAATAACCTCCCTCAAGTCTGATCTGAAAGTGCTCTCTTCCTGATTTCATCAATAAGGTTACTATGTGACTTTAAAAAATTCCACTGCTCTAGGAAAACTTCTGTTTCCTTTTATGCCCAGATTTAGCAGGTTTTTCAAAGCCCTTCTTATTAAGAAATGTTGTGGCTGGAAAAATGGATAAGTATTTACAACTATTCCAGGAAACTATAAAGATTCTGGTTTAAGGCATTTAAGAAATTATCCTCTCCTTTATTGTCTCCCAGGGCCCACCTACAATTGGGTGCCGCCCTCCCAAAGTGAAGTGGATGGTCCTAAATGATCATAGGGGGGTTTAAAAAATAAACACAAAATTAGTTTCACACCTACTTAGACAGCTTAGAATTTTAATGTGTGAAGTATGCCAGGACTCTGCAGTGAAATAAAGCTTTGCATTCAAACTGATGTCAGCCAATCAGAAAACAGTACAGAGAGCTGCCCATTTCATAATTAGGGAGCATTACTCCAAGTTCTAGATTTTACTTATTAATGAATAAAGCATTTCTTGACCTAGTTTCGCCATTTATTCAGAAGGACCTTGTTTTCTAAAAGTGTTAAAATAGCATGAAGGCCCTGATTTATGCCCACCAAATCCAGGAAATTCAAAGTTAATCCTCAGAACTATGTGTGTCTAGTTTTGCAGCAAACATTCTATATAATACTGTGCTCTGTTCGAGGATGACACAAAGTAAAGAGACCACGGCAGGCTGTCCTGCAAGCTTGACTTTTTCAGCTTCAAAACTTTAAGTTACACACTGACATATTTTCTATGGCGTTTCTCTTTCTGCCATAGCTTATTTCAGTTTTGGTTGCCTGTTCTTGATGATAACTTTGACATCCATGGGACTTCAGCCAATAGTCCGGAGCAGTGGCTACTTTGACCAAGAGTCCCAGTGGGGTAAGAACTCTCAGAGGCCAGGAGGTGATAACAGTTACAAAAACTCTTCTTCTTCCTCCTTCGCCAAACTCCTCTCCCTGGAATCATTTTTAGACATACCAGATACTGAGGAAAGGTTCTTAGTGAGAGGAAAACAATACCAAAGTGACTGGAATATGACTCAGGAGACCATCATTCCCGCTCCCTCCCTGGAGTGCCATCTGCTCTCTATGTCTGGACAGTCCAAACCCTCACTCATCCTACACATGCCGTTCACATGCCATCTCTTTCAGAAGGTTATCCCTGTCTTTGGGTTCCAGTTTCCCCAAGTGTGGCATTCAAGGCGAGATTCAGATCTTGAAGGTCTGCTCCAATCCTGAGATGCTGTCTTTTTGTAACCTCCCAAATACACAGTGATTTTCCAGGTCTAAACCTGGAAATTCAAGAACATTTTGTCCCATTCATGGGGTACTTAACATTTGCTGACTTATACTACTTCAAGTCCCAGCTTTGCCACCGGCTACCTGTGAGACCTTGAGCAAGTTACTTAATCTCTAAGTCTCAGTTTCCTAATCTGTAAAATGCAGATCATAATGGTATGCAGCATACATTACAGAATTGCCTTAATGACTACAGTACAGAACACATAAAAAGAGCTCACCACCACGACTGACAATTAGTAAGCGCTCCATGAATATTAGCTCAAGCTCATTCTGGCTATTTTTTCATGTATAAGTTCCCTGTCATCCCAAACATGATCATAAGCTACTTGAAACTGAGAATGATATGTTTGTTTGTGTGCCCCCATCTTGCTTACTACAATGTCCTAAATATAATAGGAATTGAACAGTGTTTTGTTGATTACTTGATTGTTACAGCATTATGTCTGATTTTCAGTCATCAACTTTTCTGTACCTAGGTTTTCTATCTATAAAGATGTAACTTCTGCCAGTTAGCTCTTAAAACTGTGTGGAGGGCTTCCCTGGTGGCACAGTGGTTGAGAGTCCACCTGCCGATGCAGGGGACACGGGTTCATGCCCCGGTCCAGGAAGATCCCACATGCCGCGGAGCAGCTGGGCCCATGAGCCATGGCCGCTGAGCCTGCGCGTCCGGAGCCTGTGCTCCGCAACGGGAGAGGCCACAGCAGTGAGAGGCCCACGTACCGCAAAAAAAAAAAACAAAAACAACTGTGTGGAGATAATGATCCATGACAATAGTTTAAATTGTTTCTGACTCCACTGCTATGTACATAATTTTAGAAGAGCAGTCTAAAAGCAAGAGCCTATTGGAATTAGGTTGGGCTCTGCTCTGCTCAGAAGGCACTCAGCCAAAGAAGGCTGAACCGAAGTTAATGGAAGCCATTGTGTTTCTCCATTACACTGTACATTCCAGTGGTTTAGAGTATATTTGTGTGTTTGTCATTTGTTTTTGAGAGAAGGGGGAGGAAAGGATGACGGGAGAATGGGAAGGGGAAAGGTGTACGGAGGAAGAAAGAAGGAAGGGGAGAGGAAGAAACCAAAAGGTAAGAACAGAGAAAAAGAAGGTGGAACGAAAGGTGTTGTAGGAGAGAGAGGGCGAAAGGCAAGGACTTGTGAGGAAGGAAGGGGCGATAAAGGGGGGAGAGGCTACTGTGGTTCCAAAGCTGTAGAGAAAACTCCATCTCCAAGTCCAAATGCGCAGCCTGCTTACCTGGCCTCAAACATGTTAACAAGAGGCACGGGAATAACTTAAAGAGGGTTTCACTCTGAAGCTGAAAGTTGGCTGACTCTATTATTAGCTTACTGTTGTTATTTGATGGAGATTTCCATTGTGGAATAGAAAATGGTGGCTTTGCAGGCTGAGGGAACCACATCAAATCATTATTTCTAGTCTGACTTTTCTACAGAAGCCTCTTCACAATCCTGAGTGTGTGTGCAATAGACATAGGTTTTTAGAGATGTTTTTTCTACCAGGTGCTTTCTTCCGCATTCACACATCAGGGACTTCTAAATTCCAAGTTCTGTAAGGAAAAAGACAGGGCTGCAGTGACTTCCCAACTGGCCGAATGCGCCCCAGAAGAACCAGCATCATTTCACAAAGCACTTTCAACAGTCTACACTGACATCTTCTGGGTTGCTGAATAGTTTGCCTTTCAGTTGACTTAAGAATACAGTGCTCTTAACCAAACCATGGCTCCACTGGGGAAACCAATCAGACACCAGGCTTAAAACCCAAAAAGTAACATGAATGCCCTTCTGTGAATCCGAGGTAAAGGGTGGTGCTGTTAGGAATTACCCAACCTTCCAAGCAGATCTGCGTGTATAGAAATTGATTAACACACCCCAGTCCCAATCCACCTACATTTCGGGAAAACAGGTTTCTCTGCATCCCCATAGGCGGCTTATCTCTGTGGGCTACAGAGATTTTCAGTGAAGATTAAGTGTGTTTCGTAGGAGGGACATCAGCAAAGATCCCTGTAAGATATGACTTTCAAAGTCAGAGCTATCAGGAGTGGGATTTGGAGGTTTTAGCTGCAAATGTTATCAGCAAGCCTAGCAGCAGCTGCTTCTCTGACAAGCACACGGATTTACTGGATTGCCTTAGCTCCCACAAGGGAAGAAATCATTTCCTGAGAACTCTGAGTCCTGCAGGCTACTCTCTCTCCAAAGGCTACATTCCTCTGCTGTGTAGCAGTGGACATCCCTGGCCCGTTTCCATGGAAGCACATCGCAGGAGACTCTAGTGCCTGGGTGCCGGGCCAAGAGTTTTCCACTCTTAGAAAACATATTGGCCTCTAGAATTTCAGTGCCATTTGAAAACAGATACTTCAGTTTTTAAGAGTTCTCTTGTGAAATGTGCAGCTACGTCAGGATTTAAGTCATGCCTTATCATGAGATGGAAAAACAAGTCTACGAGGGTTAGAAAAGGTGAATTTACATAAACCTCCCTGTATGTGCTTTCCTTGCACTGCTCTGGAACACTCTGAAACCAGGACTATTTGAGACATTTTGGTATCAGGGAGTCAGATGGCTTAGGTTTCAATCACAACCCTACCACCTCTAGCTGTGTACCTTGGGTGAGCTTCTTGACTTCTCTGAGTCTCAGTTTCCTCATTTGTATAATACAGATTTTTAAAAACAACTGGACTTCTAGGGTTGTTATGAGAATAAAATGATATAATGTATATGAGGCCCAGCATAGAAGAAGCCATCAGTAAGTAACAGACTCCTCTGATGTGAGGTCAAAGTGGGTAAGGAACTTGATATCAAAAGAGAGTCATTATGGAAACTAAAATTCAGGTTTCCTAACTTGTTCAATGGCCTGTTAAACTACATCACCTCCCTGCCTAGCGGCTGTCTTTCTCCGAAGATTTTTCAAGTTAATTCTCATGTCACGTTACAGTCAGGTGGCTAAAGAATGTAATTCTGCTCCCCGCTAGGACAGAAGTATTCTGATGCATATATGTTAACCCGGGAAAGTTTGGGTTTATTTTTTTTTTTAAGTTTTTATCTGCCACCATCTCCGCCCTTGCTTGCTCCTTGAGCCCTTCAATCCAGGCCCCTGGCTGTTTAGTTCCCCCCCAGAATTCTCCCCTGGCTCTTCTTCAAGCCTCTCTCTTCCCTCCAAGTTCAGATTAAGATCTTTATAGTACACCCCTAATTAATACCACCCTCCTTGTTTTCTCTGAAATGCATAGAATTTATGGCCTATAAAAAACAATTTTAAGATGTGGTACATATCTACAATGGAATATTACTCAGCCATGAAAAAAGAATGAAATAATGCCGTTTGCAGCAACATGGATGCAGCTAGAGATTATCATACTAAATGAAGTAAGTCAGAAAGAGAAAGACAAATACCATATGATATCACTTATATGTGGCATCTAAAATATGGCACAAATGAACCTCTCTACAAAACAGAAACAGACTCACAGACATAAAGATCAGACTTGTGGTTGCCAAGGGGGAGGGGAGGGAGAGAGATGGACTGGTAGATACAGACTATTACATTTAGAATGGATAAACAACAAGGTCCTACTGTATAGCACAGGGAACTGTATCCAGTCTCCTGGGATAAACCATAATGGAAAAGAAGATGACAAAAAAGAATGTCTCTATGTGTATCACTGAGTCACTTTGCTATACAGCAGAGATTGGCACAGCATTGTAAATCAACTATCCTTCAATTTAAAAAAAAGAAGAAAAAGAAAAAATTTTACATTTAATTATATCTTATTCTTACTGGTTCATGTATTAATTGTATCTCTAGCTATATAAGTTCTTTGAGCACAAAGACAATTTTCTGTATTCTTCCCCCATAATTGCCAACCTAGTTTTCAGCAGAGAAGGTGCTCAGTAAATACTTTTTTTTATTGAATTGAGAATTATCAATTGGTAGTTGATACAGTTTTATCAAAATTATCATCTGCTTTTACATCAACCACCTACACAGAGTGTTCGCAAATGGGGCTTCAGCCATGGCAATATCTTGTCCGGTGCTTCTCTCTCTCTCAGCTCTACCTGTGACCTATACTTAACATCTATTACTATCCCAGTATCACCAACAGTGCGACCTAAGCATGTTTCCACTTCCCCAGCACTGAATTGATGCTTCCTTGAGTTCAGGGTTCACAGGAAGGATACATGGCTATCAGGCACTAAAACATGTGATTTCTACTGTAAGAAATATTAGAAAAAGCCAAAGCAGAACATGTTACTCAGGCCCCACATAGATGCCTTGGACCTTCAAATAATATAATATCTCTGTAGAATTCACAGAAGCAAGAAGCATGAGTAGGTCAGCCCAGGAAACAAATTAAGTATGGAGAAAGAAGGTGGTGTCTTCACATTGAAGGAAAGTGAACCACCATGCAGTCTACTGCAGGGAAGAACACAAGCCAAAAAACAGATGGCATTCCATAAAACTGCATAACTCAAACATAATGCAGTAAACATTTAGTAGAGATGCTTCCAATTTTGTTTCCAGGTAAATATATATATATATATATATATACATATATATACATATATATACATGTTTTTAGGTTGGTATCACCATGTACATAATGCATTTATGAAATAACATTTATTTCAATTAATAATTTATCATAATTATTTTTATGTCATTCTATATACTTCTGCAAGATTACTTTTTTTTTTTTTTTTGCAGTACCACTGGCCTCTCACTGTTGTGGCCTCTCCCGTTGCGGAGCACAGGCTCCGGACGCGCAGGCTCAGCGGCCATGGCTCACGGGCCCAGCTGCTCCGCGGCATGTGGGATCTTCCCAGACCAGGGCACGAACCCGTGTCCCCTGCATCAGCAGGCGGACTCTCAACCACTGCGCCACCAGGGAAGCCCCCTCTCTTCTTTTTCTATCTTAAGAAACTCCAATCGTGTTTGTGTCCCACCACTATCACAAAACAGCAATGCACCCCACGTTGCCAAATCCAAAGCATAGATTTGAGCCCCATCTTTCTTGGCCTATCAGTAGCACTTGGTCCAGTGAATTTGTCATTCGTTCTTCAAACACTTTGGTCACTTCACATCAGGGACATCATTTATAGTTTGCCCTCCTTTGCTGGTTCTTCCTTACCTCTCTTAACCTCTAACAATTGTTAGAGGTTAAAATTGTAAAGTGCTCCAGTCTTTGGACCTCGTCTCTTCTCTATGTTTACTTCTTCTTGGTGATTCCCTTTAGTCCCATGGCTTTAAGTATCATCTCAAATCCAACTACTTCCAGATTCATATCTGCAGTCTGTACCTCTCCCCTAAACTCCAGACTCACATACCCAACTGCTTACTCAACATCTCAATCAAAACTTATCTCTACTGTCTCATATATAAAACCTAACCCTTGATTTCTGTTTTTTTTCCCCTGCAAATGTGTAGATGGCAACTCAGTTTGTCTAGTTTCTCAGACCCAAAACTTTGGAGTCATCTTTCTTTCTCCCATACTATGTGTCCACTCTATCAGGAAATCCTGTGGACTCTGACATCAAAATGTACAGAAACCCACAACTCTCTCCAGTATGATTTCTCACCGAGGTGAGAGAAATGCCTCAGAACTGGTCTATTTTCTTTCTTGTTGCCCCTTCCCCAACAGAATCTTCTTCTTAGAGCAGCAAGATTATGTTATCCATCTGCCCAAACCCCAGTGGCTGGTGTCTTTATTTAACGTGCAAGGCCCTAAGTCATCTTGCCTGTGCACATGTCCCTCTATTCTTATCTCTTACTCCTCTCCCCTTCACAGACTGTCCTTGCTAGTTTTTCAGCACACCAAGCTTGCTCTTACCTCAGGGGCTTTGCATTTACTTTCCTTCTTCCTGGAATGTTCCTGAAATGTTTGTCTGCTAGATATTCACAGAGAATGCTTCCTGAGTTTCTTTATGTATCTGCTTAAATATCATGCCATCAGAGAGATTTTCCATAAGGACCTTGTCTTGAAAAGCACACAACGAATCCCCTTGCAAAACTCACTTAACCTGCTCCTGTTTTTATAGCAGCAATCACCACTTGCTGTATTTTATGTTCACCTTTATGTCTTTGTAGCCTTTTCCTTGCCCCTAGAATTAAGCTCATCCAGAGCAGAGATACATTTGCTCCCTACTGTATCCCTAGCACTTAGAACTGTGCTTGGCACATAGAAATGCACTTAATGAATAAACAAATGAATGAAAAGATGTGTGCATTTCTTTTTAAATGTTTATTATGAAAGTTTAAAAACATACACAAATTTGAAGAAATCGTTTAATGCGTCTTCATTTATTCATTAGTGAACTTCAACGATTATGAATATAAGGTCAATTTAGCTTTATTCTTTCCATTCGACTTCCCTCCACTCACTTCCTACTAGATGGTTTTGTTTTTGTTTTTGATTTTTTGCCTTTTTTTTTTTGCGGTTCGCAGGCCTCTCACTGTTGTGGCCTCTCCCGTTGCGGAGCACAGGCTCCGGACGCACAGGCCCAGCAGCCATGGCTCACGGGCCCAGCCGCTCCGCGGCATGCGGGATCCTCCCAGACCGGGGCACGAACCCGTGTCCCCTGCATCGGTAGATGGACTCTCAACCACTGCGCCACCAGGGAAGCCCCTACTAGATAGTTTTAAAGCAAACTCCACAAGTCATGTCATTTCATCTGTAAATTATACGTGTATTTTTAATTGTCCTCTTAAAATGTATGCAATTTATACTCACGGTGAGCAGTGCTGAAAAAGCCCACTTTCTCATCTCCTACTCATACTAGCAGATATGATCTTATAAAAATCATCTTTGCCAGTTTTATTGGTGAAAAATCTCAATTCTTTCATTTTTAAAATAAAGAGAACAATAAATAAAAACAATATTCCTGAGGTCTGTTATAATGTCCTCTCCTTTCTGTGACCTCTCACAATTCCAAAATACTAATAGACAAAAATGTATTAAATCATCTTTCCTTCTCTTAAAGTTTGTCTCATATAATTATATACAATAACATATAATTATAAGATCAGAGCCCTATCTTAATCCTCTCAGCACATAATACTAAAGGGCATATTAGAAGCATCATAATTTTTTTTGAAAAAAAAACCTCCTTCTTTAATTTTAGCGGTTTAAGTAGAGGGTCTGGAGTAAATAGAGAAATTGCTGAGAAAAAGAACGTGCATGACCCTAGCCAGTATCTTTTCCAATTGACCACCTCCATGTTTAACCTTATAAAAAAAATCTTTCTGGAACCTTGGCTTCATCTTTGAAACCATCTTCCAACTGTGGATGGAAAAAATCTGTCCAAGGTGTCTCATCTGCTGGGACTGGAGACCCACTGCATCTTGGCAGTGCTGGGAGGGCTCAGGTTGGCGGCTCTGGAAGTCACACAGAGCAACTCTGGGACTCTCCTTGGAGAAAGCCTTCTGTTCTCATAAGTGTTAGCATATTAAGCATCTACTGCATGGAATAGGATGGGGAGGGGTTCAGAGAAGAAAACGTGAAGACAAATGGGGATATTTAAAAGCAGGAAAGAAAATCCAGTGCTCAGAAACAGCATTCTTTAACTTAGACTAGCTATAAAGTTTCTCTCTTGTTGATTTCCTGTCTTGGAAAGAACCCATTAATGGAAAAAAAAAAAAGTACGGGCTGGAAACTCAACTGTGATTTTTTTAATGGTAAATCTGGTACCATTCATATCCAGGAAGTGTGAAAGGCAGATGTGAAAATCTCATTTTGTCATTTTACCCAAAAGCTTGAACAACCTATTTAAAAGACAAAAAAATAACTTTACAATCCGGGCGGAGGTTGAGGAAGTGCCTTTCTTGCCTCTCCTCCTCCTCGCTTTACCAACGGAGCTTGAAGCTTCTTAGTCTGTCGTCACATTTAACTCCACTCCTTCCCTGCCAAGAATCTGATGGCCAAGGTTCCGGTTAGACTGGGAGTAGAATAAATCTCTCTTGTAATTTGCTGGAGACCCAATCCAGCGAGATTTCTGGATGAGAAATTTATTGTGTCTCTTCACTGAGGGATATAACAACAGGTGAGCAATTTCCACACCCCCTGTGAATGGATGTTCAGTAGACCATGGATGTGGTCAACTTACCCATCAGAGTGCAAATTTAATTGGAGGCAAAGGGTGGAAGTGGAGGGCTGCAGGGAATGAGACCTCCTCAGGCTGATCCTTTCTGCACTTCTTAAGAGGGCTCTGGGGTTTCCGAGCAGCTTCTCCAGGTACCTGTGGCTCCTGCCTTCCAAGTTCTGAGGGACAGACTGGTCCTTCCATGAGTTTTCCAGAGGCCCTCAGAACCCTCGCACAGTAGCTGCCATCCAAAGTTCACAGACTGGCCTTCTGGGGTGCCTGTCCAGAGCCTTTTAGGAACATAAATCTGAATAATACCCAGAGTGACAGGCTGCTGGCCATTCTCTCAGCACCCTAGACTAAGGCAGGATGGATATTACTCCACTGACTCTGCCTTGGTTGAGGGTGAGTACTCGCAATCCCCAGAGGAATCCTCTCCCAGGCAGGAGCAAGCCACTTTATCCACAGCGCAGAGCATGGGCCCTGTCTGTGCAAGAAAACAGCCTGGAAGGAAAAGAAAAAAGAAGAGAACAGGAGGAGAAACGGAGATGGGAAAGGGGAAGGGGAAAGAGAGAGGAGGGGGGGAGGAGGAGAGGGAAAAAGCAAGGCGTTTACTGCTTTCATTACATCTGTTTCTTGGTGTCATTCCAGAGACTGAAGAAGTCAGTCTGAGATAGGGGCTCTTCATTTAATTGCTTGATAGATGTAGAAAGGTTTCAGTAGTACCTCAACTTACATAGCAGGTATGCTCCTCAAACTGTTTTTTCCTACTTTAATTTATATAAATTCATATACCAGAAAGATTCCCTACTTAAAGGATCCCTATTAGGAACCTATTTTAAAGTGAAAACTCCTTTTGAGATGAGAACAATTGCTTCCTTTATTTTGTTTTACTAATGTAAAATTCCCTTTCACAAGTTATAAAAAAAACAGAATTAAAATGTTATATTTAAATAGAACCTGACTTAGAAGTTAAAATAGATAGTTTTACTCATTCTTTAAAATAGCCTGATGAGGAAATAATATACTGACTCTGCCTCTGGTCAACAACACGGTTTACAATGTGACTAGAACTTGGGTCCCCTGGCACTAAGGGTATTACCTTTGAGAAAAAGGAAGAAGTTGTAGCAATGCCTCATTTAATAACTTATTTGGGAATAAATATTTTCAATAACAAAGTCTCTTTTAAAAAGAAATAAATACCTTTGAAAAGAACAAAGATTTGAAGATAAAGCATTGCATGAGGACTGCCCTCTGTTCCTCAATCTCCTCTTTTATTTCCTTTTCCATTCTTAGATGTCAGTCCCTCCCCATCCCACTCCAATTCTCCCTAAAGCTCTCTCTCACTTCCTTCCCTATTAATCACTTACTATCAGCTAAGCAAAGAAAACTTTAATGTAACAGAGTTTCAGAGTATCAACCTAAACAACAATGGTATTAAAATAAAAGGTCTGTATTTCAGTGTATTCGTTTAAAGTTTTTGCCTCCTGTAAAAAGTACTTCAGAAAAAATACAGGTACCCTAATGTTCATAGCAGCACTATTTACAACAGTCGAGACATGGAAGCAGGGCTTCCCTGGTGGCGCAGTGGTTGAGAGTCCACCTGCCAATGCAGGGGACACGGGTCTGTGCCCCAGTCCAGGAAGATCCCACATGCCGCGGAGCAGCTAGGCCCGTGAGCCATGGCCTCTGAGCCTGCGCGTCCGGAGGCTGTGCTCCGCAATGGGAGAGGCCACAACAGTGAGAGGCCTGAGTACTGCAAAAAAAAAAAAAAAAAAGACATAGAAGCAATCTAAGTGTCTATCAACAGATGAAAGGATAAAAGAAGATTTTATATACACACACACACACACACACACACACACACACACACACACAATGGAATACTACTCAGCCCTAAAAAGGAATGAAATAATGTCATTTGTAGCAACATGGGTGGACCTAGAGATTATCATACTAAGTGAAGTAAGTCAGAGAAAGACAAATATCATATGACATCACTTATATGTGGAATCGAAAAAAATAATATAAATGAACTTATTTACAGAACAGAAATAGACTCACAGACATAGAAAACAAATTTATGGTTACCAAAGGGGAAGGGGGGAGGGGTGATAAATTAGGAATTTGGAATTAACAGATATACACTACTAAATATAAAATAGATAAACAACAAGGATCTTACTATATAGCACAGGGGACTAGATTCAATATCTTGTAATAACAAATAATGGAAAACAATCTGAAAAAGAATATGTATATGTACATGTAACTGAATCACTTTGCTATACATCTGAAACACGGTAAATCAAATATACTTCAATATAAATAAATAAATTAGAAAACATCAGACATAAGCAAATAGATAGTGATACATAATCCTTTTAAAGTCATGAGACCATTCCTCCATGGATTTTTGGCGGTAGGGTGAGGGGCAGAATTAGCCCAGGATAACTCTTTGGAGCTTCATGTTCTGTCTAAATGTTTTCTTTCTGGCATGTTCTTCCCTGACTGATTTCCAGTCTATACTCTCCCACTCCTTTCAACCTCACTACCGTCACTGCTTCCACCTACTTAAGACTCACATTAGATTTTGATTTTAAGACTATTTTAGAGTTACTAGCGTTTTAATATCAATTGCGGTGGCAAAACATAATTTTTGTAACTTAAGAACTGATTCACACAAATACACAATGAACATGTATAAAATTTATTCAACTTATTAATTACTGAGGACACCAGTAGATGGTAAAGTGGTTTCAAAAACCATTTTAAGGACCTGGCTATTTATAGGCAATTTGAAAAACAAGAAAGAGTATTAGGATAAGATTGCTAGTTTGACACAAAACTGGTTAATGTCCTACAAGGCAATAAACCACTGTGTATCTTTTCCATCAGACAGAAATCATTTGCATCTCTATCAAACGAAAACTACAAGTAAATATGTAATTCCACAGTGCCTGTGACCAATCAATAATAAATTTCAAAGTCAAGCAGTAGTACATTGGCCTACAACAGTAAATAATTTGGAAATGGGCATAAAATATGACATTAAAAGATAATAGAGTTATTCTCTGGACCTTGTTTGTAGGTTTTGGATAATATTTTTTTTAAAGTAGGAATGCAAGTCCTATTGCTCTATCATTATTCCAATCCAGTTTATAACGTTTCTGATAATATTTAAGAAGGGTCTTTAGAGCATATGTTTGTCACTAGTTGAGGTATCAGTATACCTATGTATCTTAAATAGGAAAGATATTCAACTAAAAATATTTGCTAAAGGACACAACTGTCATGCCAGACAGTGGTACTCATCAGACTGGAGTCTTCAAGGAAGGTCACTAAAATAGAAAATCTGAATAATCAGAAACCATGTCTGAGATGGATCATGGCAAGCTAGGGATTGGGAAACTGATTTAAGAATTGGGATCAAGGAGTATGCAGGGCTGGGAAAGCCAGAAAGCAAAGCTTGAGGGTAGACTAAGTCAGATGTCAAGATCTATAGCCAAGATCTTATTTAGCCAACAGGCCTCAGAGGTCAGAACAGATGAGGTAGACAGACAGGGCCGAAGTACTCAGAGAGACTAAATCAAGGGTACCACCTAAGAAATGTAAGAGCTTTGATCTCAGACTATACTTGACACCCCTCATCTACCCACACTAGAAAGGCTGCTTAATACAAGGGCAGAGGCTCCATCCCAGGGCCAAGTGTTGCCCAGCTATGTGGACTCTTCTACATGCTTCATGGTTTAGAAACTACAGATAAATTTTGACAACAGAAAAAAATAAGAGATAGAAGAATAATATTCCTGTATTCCCAAAGTTCTAGTTAAGTGGTCTATTCCCCTCTCAAACTAACTGCTTATAAAAGAGAAAACTGAAATGAGGCTAATGCCTCTGGAAATCGATTTTTGAATCATTCCTAAGTTTTTATTTGATCCCACTGACATACCTTTCTGATGTCAGTGAAAGTATAACTCCTATTTTTACGTAAACAAGAATCTTCATCTCTTTTGCATTGATGAGTGAAGGTAATTTGAATATTAAACAGTGAAATTAATCAGCATAGGAAGTTAACACAAAGAGCACTTATCCTTTGGAGTGATGACCCAGGACATGACCATTTTTCTTTAAGAATTGCGTCTCCCTCTCTACACATAAGGCTTGGTCCTGGCTGCCATGTTGACCCTGTCCCTTTGGCAAAACTGTTTGAACCAGGGGTGGTACTCACACAAGTTGGGCCAATCAACGTTTCTCTCTTGAGAAGTTGGAATTGGGATTTGAGGAAGCTAGTTAGTCTCTGCTAGTTGCTCAAACTGAGGATGTGCAAAAGCAGGCACTCTTGGGGAGTTCTTTTATTATTTTGCCGTCTAATATGGCAGAGTCTAGCCTCATGTGGCCATTAAAATTAAAATTAAAATTAAAAATTCAGATATTTAATCACCCCAGCCATATTTCAAGTGCCCAATAGACACATGTAGCTAGCGACTACCATATTGAATGGTGCAGTTATAGAATATTTTCATCACTGCAGACATTTGTTGAACATCACTGATTTACCACATACTCAGAGAAGCAGAGGAAGCCTGTGTGCAGAGGCAGGGGAAGGAAGTAGAACCAAGAGACAAAGAAAAGGTAGGAGATTAGCTACCTCTATTTTCAAGGCCCTGTTCTAGTCTCTAGTAAGACTCAACTCTTACCTGCCTTTAAACTCCGTGAAATATGTGTCTATATCCCTATAGTAAATTTTCCTTTCTCACTGAAGCTAGTTCATTTAGAATGTTTTACTTGCAACTCAAAGATGCTAGATTAACACAATTTGAACCATTTTAGCCTTCCCCGTCTTCTTTCCCATCACATTGGTGCTGAATTTCTTGGATCGTTATTGCTGTTTCTCACTTCATTTTGTCTACAATATGTTTTTTACATTTATCTGCAGTGAAAATTTCAATAATGTACTGAGCAGGGGGTATTAATTTTTAATTTTAGATCTTCAAATTAGATAGTCCAGGCTAATTCCTGTGGGTAAAACTTGGGTGGGTTAAAGTGAGGTCTTAGGTACAGAATTAATTGGAAGGTGACTTGTTTACTTCCTCTATCCAGAAAAGTACTAAATAAAGTGCCTCCCGGAGAAAGAAAGGACTAGTCAAGATGTCGCATGAGTCTCAAGCTTGCCACATACATATTATCTCAGAGAACTGCATCTGTGTGACTTAGGAGTCCCCTCAGAAAGACTTTACTTCCCCTTAGTATCTTTTTTTGCTACAACATTTTGGGAGAGAAGGCAGCGGCCTTATATCAGCAGACATAACTTCAGAACACACAGGCTTGCAAAGCAAAAGCAGTCTTGACCTCGGGTGGGCAGAATACCTTTGATCTTCACCAGCCGTGTAGCTGCCTGAGATTATCTCAAATGCTAAACAGAGAGAGAGAGAGAGAGAGAGAGAGAGAGAGCTAGCCTGAAGCTACACTAACTCCACTACCTGCCCTGTGCAATGATCCCTTACAAGTGAAGGGACTGCTGTGAAAAGCGACTCAAGTCCATGGGTGGGGAGGGAGAGGAATTTCTATGTGAGAAAGCAGTTTGCCACCTGAAACTCTGCCTGTTGTCTAAGGGAGGTGAGTCACCTTCCTTATGTGTTGATGGGCCTGTGTCTGTAAGTTTAGGAGTAAGATCCAGAAGTACAAAGGGGAAGATAACTGGAATTGGGAAATTAGAGGAGAATCTGAGTAGAAAAAGAGAGGCAATATCGGGCTTCCCTGGTGGCGCAGTGGTTGAGAGTCCGCCTGCTGATGCGGGGGACACGGGTTCGTGCCCCAGTCTGGGAAGATCCCACATGCCGCGGAGCGGCTGGGCCCGTGAGCCATGGCCGCTGAGCCTGCGCGTCCGGAGCCTGTGCTCCGCAACGGGAGAGGCCACAACAGTGAGAGGCCCGCAAAAAAAAAAAAAAAAAGTTCTTTCTTGTGAGATGCTCAACACAAATGTTCACTCCAACTTCTCTCCTATAAAATTTTAGTCACCCCCCCGCCAAATAACAAAGGCCTCTCCTGTTCAGGGAGATGAGCTAACCTGACACAATTCATGAGAAGTGGGCCAAAGACAAATCCCTTAGTATGAGGTTATTCTATGTAATTCTTCTTCATAATCAGTGCTTAACTTTTATTAACAAATGATGGCCTTGAGTAAGCTTTGTGAGGCTGTTTAATCTCATAGGAAATTACATTTCAGCCATCTTAAGTTCAACCTTCGTATTTTTGCCCAACAAAGGTTAGTTGGTGCTCAGATTTAATGTGAAGCAATGAAAAAGGAGCAGTAGTAATAAAACCAATAACAACCACTACAACAATAATGGCTTTCATTCACTGGCCACTTATTACACTCTTGGTGCTGTACACATATATCCATCTATCTCATCTAATTCTCACAACAAACCTAAGTGGTACTGCCCTATTTTGTAGATGGCATAATTGAAGCCCAGTGGATTAAGTAACCCACTGAAGGTTAATCTCTAAGTGATGGAAGCAGAATTTGTATCTAGGCATACAAGTCATAGCTATAGTAAGAAATAAATGGCCCATAGGAAAATTGGAACTCAGGGAGTTTAATAAATGCATGTGGAAAGTATAGGGTAGTATTCCAGGGCTAGTTCCAGGGGCAGCCATCACTATCCTTGGCTCAAAGGGACAGGGGATGTGGTGCTTATCAGCAGACGGTGTCTTTCAGAAGCTATGACCTTTGGTCAGAGATATAGGTAGCCCATGGTGACCATGGAGAGGAAGCTGGTGAATTTAGTACCCTGACCACACACCCTTTCTTCTCTCTACTGGAGCCCCCCCATTGGTAAAACTGAATGCGAAGCAAATGCTTTTTGTGAGCAGATTCTTTGAGGCTTTGGAGTTTCACATCCAAGTCAATGGATAAACCACAGAAAGTGAGAACCCAGAACCACAGAAACTAAGAGGTCCACAAGATAACAAGGACATGGAAATCTTGGGGAGGCTTAGACTTCCCCAGGTTATGGAATTAGGGGTTTAAGACTATTATGTCTAGATGTCAAGAGTTGGAGACTCTCTTGAGTTCCATTTGATGTCTGGTTTGCATACAGATAGAGTTCACTTAGGTTTGAAGTTATATCTACTGATTGCTGAACTTTTCATTGTTCTGAAATATATATGCAGTCAGTTCTGCTGTATTCTTTGTTTTGAAAAAAACTATTTTTTTTTTTTTTTTTGTTACGCGGGCCTCTCACTGTTGTGGCCTCTCCCCTTGCGGAGCACAGGCTCTGGACGCACAGGCTCAACGGCCATGGCTCACGGGCCCAGCCGCTCCGCGGCATGTGGGATCTTCCCAGACCGGGGCACGAACCCGTGTCCCCTGCATTGGCAGGCGGACTCTCAACTACTGCGCCACCAGGGAAGCCCGAAAAAAACTATTTTTTTACAACATGATTGATATATTAGGGAACAGTTTGAGCATAATTGCTTTTGCACAGTTTTGTCCAGTAGAAACACTAGAGTAAATACAGAAAGTTACACCAGCTGAACAAAGCTGCATAGAAAGACACAAAACACACACACACACACACACACACACACACACTCCTTAAACATCTACCAGCTATGTCAGTTCCTTGTATGTTAAGCCACACTCATTCATACCCGATATTACAACTTTCCATGCAAATGTATGATTTTGCATAGCACAGTGATTCTTAGGAAAGAATATGTCACATTGTAGCAGAACTGGGTGTATGTATCACTGATGGGCCAAAGACTTATGTCAACAACTGGTGCTCCACTGCCCAACTTTTCCAGGCAGTCTCTGAAATATGAGATGTTCAGGCTAAACCACGGGTCCTCTTAGAGGCACTCCTACTTTTCCTTGCTCATGTTTGAGCCCTTCCTTTCCCCAGATCTCTACTGAGGTCTTTTCTCCTCACATGCTTAGTAGATCATGGGAGAGACTGTCAAAAGGAAATAGGGCTCACTCTCTCTCCCTGGTTGAGAGGTGATAAAACTTGGGTTTAAATCTCCTCTGCTTGGTCTAGGCCAGAGATTTCTCCTAATGTCAAACCATCAGCTAGTGGTGGTTGATTATGAAGTTCCTATAGTCCCTAGGAAAATAAGAAAAATAAAAATAATGTGATTATTTTTTCATAAAATGAGATACATTGAATTTTAAGGATTATCTTTTATTCTGATCTTTTTTATATGAAATGGTCATTATTTGGGGTTCTATTTTTTCTTAACACCCTTAGCTTGCAAAATGAAAACATTTTTAAAGTCTGTATCCCATTTTTTTTTTCCATTTACTGTACCGTAAAGTTCCAACACCTAGGCATCACTCCTCCAGATATGCAATTTTAGTTTGCCAGCCCTCCAGGGATATGCTGGGCTTTATTATCTTCTTGATCGCGGCATTTTGGCAAATGGACTGTCAAGAGAGCAGACCCCGTAACTGCCCATGAAGAGACAATCTAGACCCCCTTAGTCCTCTGTTGAAATACTCAGAATAAAAGTTTTAAGTCAAACAGTTAATTTCCCATATTGTATCATTTTCTGCATTCAAATAGTATGGGACAGCTGTCAATTGTAGACACAAAGATAGGAAATCAGATGTGCATAATATATAAAAACAATGTCCAGTCCCTTCTACCCTGGCCCAGATGGTGAGGGAACACACCAAACCTGGGAGGAAAAACGGTCTCAGGACCAAAGTGGGACAGCCAGTGGAAATCAGATTTGGTAGGAAGGGAGTGGTCTTGGAAGCACAAATGTGGTCATTTCATTCTTATATGAAGAGGGTTACACCATCTAAAATTGAAAGAGGAAGTTAACACAAACAGACTGAATAAAGGTAATAAAACACTTGTTCTACACCTTTATCAATCACCTGTTTCATCCTGTCTAGCTCTCTGACAGATATCACAAGGGATTCTCAAACACACACACACACATACACAAATACATAGAGAGAGATATAGATATTCCCTGTCCTCAAGGAATCAAAACATGTTTTTTTTAAAAACAAAACAAAACAAATATTGTTAGGAGAATAAACTAAATGATATAATAAGGACAAAAGTAAATCAAAGTCAGAAAAGAAAAAGAAAAAAAAAAAAGAATGTGTGTTGGAATGATTAATTTCAGGAACTCCATGAAGTAGAAGAGAGAACATGTGGGGAAACAGCAAATAAACCAGCTTCTCTGAGTGGAAGAATCGGCTTGGGGTGGGGTGAGGTGGGGAAGGCAGTAGGAAATGAAGTTAGATAAGAAGACCCAAACCAGTTTACAGATGTCCTTGGATGTAAGGCAAAAAGAATTGCCGTCTCCACCTCCTCTTTTATTAGTTCCTTTTTAACATGTTCTCTTACTTCCAATGCCAATCTCTCTAATTCCACTGACTTTACTCCTTACTCAAAAGTAGGCAAAATGTACCAGACCCAAAGTTCTATGAACAGCTGTTCAATGCTTCTGGATTGCATCTTGTCTTTGCAAAGGTGTGGCGGCTCAAGGTAAGGAGACCCTGTCTGGAGGAGCCGCAGGGCCGGCAGAAGCACCGGGACGCCAGGGGTTCTCCAGCTAAAGGCACATTACAGAATTTACATTGGTCGTAGTAATTCCCGGATGCCTATTATCTTTAATCTGCTGAACCATCACTGGGATCCAGGAAGGGAATTTAAGTCATGTGAAAAAAATTATCATTATGAAATTCATTTAACTAGATATTTTGGGAGATTATATTCCTTGCAATACATCATCTTTGATAAATTACAAGGCTGCTAATACTTAACTAATACTTATTTTACTTCTACCTGTGAACTTTGATGAGATTTTCTAGGCATTTTAAAGCCTGTTTAGTCCAAAGTGGTAATGAATTATGAACATCTAGTTTTATTTCCTCCTCTGCTGTCACTTTCTTAATTATTTTTGGTTTCACGGTCTTCCATGTCTAGGATAATTGTTGGATAATTTTCCCCTTCATTCTGGTACAGTTAGAGTTCAGTTTGAGTGCACACCATCCCTCTCCCCCTGGAAGGAATAACAAGAATGTTCATGTCTTGTTTTAACAAGTGGATGATCTGCCCCAACTTCAGAGTCAGAACTTCACACTGTAAAAAGGAGACCATTATGTTTAAATTTTTGCCCTGTGAGAAAAGCAGGATATGTCAGGCCTCCACTTAAGTTTTCCCTTTTATCCTTATGAGTTCCTCTCATGAGCTAATTTCTTTCACAGACTATATAAGCCCCTTAAAGAGCAGGACTGTTCCCTGACAAAACACACTGGCACGCAGTTAATCATTAATTTTGCATGGTCCACATCTGCTGTCTGCTGGACTGTATATTGTTTGAGAGACTTCCTCCCATTAGTATAAATGCTACTGTGTGAGGGTCAGTGTGAGATGTTTATCTGAGCTATTATCAGCAGTCCAGACAGAGTCTCAGGCCTCCCCTTAACAAGTCCAACTTACAGTTCACAGGGCTTAAACCTACATGAATACAGGAGTATTTTTTATGGCAAAACAACAGCTGCAGGGGCAGACTCAGCGACACGCCCGGCTGAGTATGTGCAGACACTAAAAACAGGTGCACCTCACGACCCAAAGTGTTGTGTGCTGTAAAAAATTTAAAGAGAAAAAAAGCATGACATTCATTTCTTCATCAGATCAAGGTCTAAATAAAGTATGTATTGGGGGCACATAAAGGAATTCAGAAACTTGATCAGCTGAAACACCAAGGCTTTAAAAGAAAAAAAAAAAAAGAGCCATAAAGGTAGAACTTAAAATCGTCAGAGAAGGATTACATTTCTTTTACTGCTGGTGAGTACACTACCTTATAAAAGTCTAAGGAGGCAGCCAGCCGTGCACATAATAAAAGTTACTTTTTAATGGCAAGCAAATTAAATTATATCATCTTTCTTCTCTTTCTTGGACTTGGTCTAGGGTTCCAGTTTTATACCACTTGGGGAAAAGTTGAAATTAGGCTTTGTGTGGGTGGAGGAGAGGCAGATTTGAATGTGATCCTGTCCAAATAATCTCTTGCAGCCTCGCTCTAGGGTGGGCCGTGAAGGCTGGAAACAGTGAGCCTCCCAGCCCCCGGCGGAGGGGCCACACCTCCGTGGCCACGCTGCCAGGAAGGCTGCAAAGGCGGTGCCCAATAAATGTCAACGTTGTGTGGCTCTTTCAACTTGAAAGCGACTCGCACAAGTTTACTTGGAAATTAACACTGCAGTCATACAGAAGGGGGAAAGGAACGTGTGTTGTTTCCAGACATAATTGAGATTGAACTCTAACCAATTCCGAAACAAGCGATACTTTCCGCAGCCCCGGAGAAGCCAGCTGGCCTCGGGCAGAAGGGAAGTATTGCAACCATCGGGGACACAAAGCGCTCTGTATGCAGCTCGCAGAGAGAGGCGGCCCTGCCACTCGGGCTGGCCATTCATCTTTGTGTGTCCTCGTGACAGAGGTAGTGTTGAGAAGGAGACGCACACGCCCCCTCCAACGTGAGTACTGCTTCTGTGGTCTAAGTGGTCCCCAACACCAGCTGCAATTGAAGCACTGCTGACCCAGGAAAGGACCCAAGATCACTTTCAACCTGCTGTGTAGACATCAATAATGCAGGCCTGTCCCCCAGAGCTCTGAGCAGTTCCCTGCCTTCTATGGAGCCTGACTTGTCCCCGGCTCTTGAGGAGGTCAGCAGCAGCCCACTGAGGAAACCAGAGACAACCTCAAGAGACGTGATTCAGCCCCAGCAGAACACTGATATGTGCAGGCTCTCCCTGGAGGCCTGACACTCTTAGATTTGGAGACTGAGAATTCTCAAGTTATGTAAAAGTTGAGTAAAAATAACAATGCTGCTGCTACCTTTTATTATAGAAGTTACACATTTAGTCCCTTGCAACTCAACTCCTGGGGATGTGAGGATGACTGCATTGCTGATTCATTGGCTTGGGACCCTCTTGGGTTTCTATTTTCAGTGGAGAGCCAGGCCTTTGATCTGGGGTAAAATAAGTTATGATGAATGGAGTAGTTTATAGAAATAATTTTCTTAGGCATCATGGCAGTATTTTGAAGCTATAATATTCTTAATGGTATAGTTTCGGGGGTTTTTTTTGGATTTTTTGTTCTAAGGAAGATTATAAAAGCTTCAAGCAAGGGATTGAAGGGTTTTAGTTATTTTAATATCATGAGGTTACCACCCCTGACCCCCTCCTCACAATTCCATTGTCAAGAGAAAGAACTGAATTTTACTATTGAATTAACTGTCAGAAAGATAACTGATACAAATTCAAGTGTTCTGAATGTATTTAGCTAAAATGTTTACATACTGATAAAACATTTACAAATGCAGATAGAAGTGGGTAGCTGCTGAAGCATGTTTGTCTGCCCAAATAGGACTGGTGAGCAGTCTGGGTTGGGACTGACAAAAGAGACATTAACTCTCCCTCCATTTAGTTGGGGGAGAGGAGTTGTCAGAAGCAACTCAGCATTCAGAAGGTGGAGCAATCAAAAGAGTCCACACAGCATCATAACAAAGAGCATGGACATTTCCCACAGACCCATCTACTTTCAAACCCAGTTCTACCAGTGGGAACCCTGAACGCATTGTCTGAACTTAACCTTGTTTCCTGCATTTTAAACTACCTGAAGGCATGCTGTGCTGACTAAATAAAACAGTGGGCTCCTAAAAGGTGTTATCTGATGTTGGGTATGAGCAAGCGTCTCCAAGCCAGGCATGTGAAGCAAAGATGAGTATATCCAGGCTCCGAAACAGGTAAACAACTAACAATCAAGAGGTTGAGGAACTGTGGTGACAAAGAACAAAACTGAAGCTGCCAGAAGCCGTAAAAGTACCCAGAGAGCTAGGGATCGAACGGTGGACCTGATGATCAAAATTCAGAATTTCAAAACCCTGGAGATCAAGTAAAGAGAAACTTTCAGGCCTGAAGCCCAAATATCACAGTGTGCAAACCTAGCATTGTCTCCATCCCGACAGGGCAGAGAGTGATTTGCAGTGAGGACTGAACTGAGCCCACGTGGCTCCTATAGCCAGCAAGGCCAAAAGGAACAAAGCAGCATTCAGCGGTCCCCAACTTTTTTGGCCCAGGGACCGGTTTCGTGGAAGACAAGTTTTCCACAGACGGTGGGGGGCAGGGGGTGTTTTCAGAATGATTCAAGCGCATTACATTTATTGTGCACTTTATTTCTATTATTATTACATTGTAATATATAATGAAGTAATTATTCAACTCACCATATTGCAGAATCAGTGGGAGCCCTGAGCTTGTTTTCCTGCAACTAGATGGTCCCATCTGGGGGTGATGGGACTGCCTCAGCTCCACCTCAGATCATCAGGCATTAGATTCTCATAAGGAGCGCGCAGCCTAGATCCCTCGCACGCGCAATTCACAGTAGGGCTCGCGCTCCTATGAGAAACTAATGCCGCAGCGGATCTGACAGGAGGTGGAGCTCAGGCGGTAATGCGAGCGATGGGGCGTGGCTGTAAATACAGATGAAGCTTCACTCGCTCCCTAGCCCGCCGCTCACCTCCTGCTGTGCGGCCCGGTTCCTAACAGGCCATGGACGACTACTGCTCCATGGCCCAGGGGTTGGGGACCCCTGGTCTAGATAGAGGACAGGAATATTCTAAAGATATTTATCAGCTGTCACTTGCTCTCTAGATGATGTCATCCAGTCTTAAGGCTTTGTATTAGTTTCCTGTGGCTTCCGTAACAAATTACCACAAACTTATTAGCTTAAATCAACACAAATGTATTATCTTAAAGTTGTGGAGGTCACTGGGCCAGAAGCAAGGTGTCAGCTGGGCTATGTTCCTTCTGGAGGCTCTATGGGAAAAGCTACTCCTTTGCTCCTCCTATCTTCTAGATGCTGCTTGCATTCCTTGGCTCATGGTCTCTTCCTTCATCTTCAAAGCCAGCAGCTTAGCCATCCTCAAGTGCCTCTCTCTCTCTCTCTCTCCCTCTCCCTTCCCCTCTCTCTGACTCTGGCCCTCCTGCCTCCCTTTTATAAGGTCTCAAACTCAATATGTCAAAAGCCAAACTACTGAATTCCACTCAACACCCTGTAGTACATTATTTCTACGCTCAGACCAAAAACCGTGAAGCCATTCTTGATTTCGCTCTTTCTTTTATATTCTACAACCAATGGGTATGTTTGCTCTCTCTGTATGTTCTTACAAATACTTAGACACAAATGTTCATAGCAGCTTTATTTGTAAGAGCCCCAAACTGGAAACACCTCAAATGTTCATCAACAGGTGAATGTATAAACAAAGTATGGTATATCAGTCTATCAGCATCACATAATGGAATATGACTCATTCCGATAAAAAGAATAAACACATAACCACATGGATGAATCCCAAAATAATTATGCTGAGGAAAGAAGACAGACAAAAGAGTATACACTACATCCATTTAAATAAAACTTTAGAAAGTTCAAATGAATCTAATAATTAATTTATAGTGACAGTAAGCAGATCAGTGGTTTCCTGGATGCAGAGTTGGGGTCCTGGGTAGGGGCAGGAGGGAGGAATTACAAAGGAGCACAAGGAAACTTTGGGGGGTAATGAGTATGTTCACTGTTTCAATTATGATGATGGTTTCGCAGGTACATGTATATGTCAAAACTTATCAAATTATATAGACTTTGGATATGTGCAGCTTACTGTGTGTCATAGTTCAATAAAACTGTTAAAAATATTGTAATTATGAAAAAATATGCCTTGTTTTTTAAAAATGAGGTTGTCTTCTTCCACATGGGAAGGTATTTTTTAAAATGATTCACAGTTGAAATAACTACTGACATTTTGCCAAGAATTCAACACTGTTAAAACTATTGAAATTGCCATGATTTCAAATTTGATATTATAGTTTAATTCTTCTTCAGAAAATATAGTTTTAATTCAAAGAAAAGAGGATATACTGAAATGACAAGGTTAAAATTTTATAAGTGGGAAAACTATTCTTTTAAAATTATGTTTTTATGTAATTTTTAAAAAGTAAATTATGCACTTCCTTTTCCTGAAAAAATGAGAGAAAAGACAATATGCAAAAAGGTAGAAAAGACAAAATCTCCCATTGCAAAACATCTAGAAATTCTGGCTAAAAATCACCTTCATCCTTCAAAACACAAGGTTAGTTTCTAAGGAAATATAAGGTGGTGGTATTTTACATATCAGAAATGACTGGAGAAAGAACTGAAAACCAAAGTGGTAACTTTTTAAACTGAAATTTCAACTGCTCCTATGGGGTTGTATGTGTTCATCTCAGTTTTCAAGAGTCTGAATTCTAATGCCTACTTCATGGTCAGAAAATATGGCCTGAGCCCACTAGGAGCTAGAAATGTAAGAACCTCATATAATGTCAGAACACTGAAAGGACTGTAATTTTCAGTAGTAACTAGAAAATAATAATCCACCCAATAACACAAGAAAACAACAACAACAACAAAATGTCTATCTCAGTCTAGACTCTGGGTAGGAAAAAATAACCTCCTCTGAGAATTCCTCATCATGGGGCAACAACTCTCATGGGTCTGGGATTTGAAACTATAATATTCGTGTGGTCTTGGAATCCTAGAATGAGAACGTAACATTAAAGATTACACAAAGTCAGTAATATGCTTGGGATAGCTGGCAGAAGCAAACTCAAAATTCCTCCAGAAGAACGAGTCTTCACACAAGGATTCTCACAGATAAAGCCCCGCTTATGATGAATTCACAATCCAGAATTACTGAATGCACGAAAAAAAAAAATCCATGTGAACAAGAGACTGAAAACCAAGCAGTGTTATTAGGACCTCCACTCTCACGAAATTCAAATGCTAAAACTCTCTGATATAAACTATGAAATGAGTATGTTAAAGTTGATTAAAGATGTAATAGAGAGACTTAAAAATCATTAAAAATAACAGATTAAGAAAAGAAGAAGACAAGGCGAATTTGAAAAATTACCAGATGGAACGTCCAGAATTTTTTTTAAAACCTATTTAAATGTAAAACCAAATGAATGGGCTAAGTGTTGATATTACACAGCTGAACAGAAAATTATTGCAATGATAGATACAGCTGAAGAAATTATACTCTTATTCAGCACAGAAAGTAAAATAGATGGAAAAAATAAGAGAAAAAAGAGACAGAGACACAATGAGAAAATCTAACATATGTCCAGTGATATTTTCAAAACAAGAGAATAGAGATTATGTCAGAGAGGCAATACTACCTAAAGAGATAGAAATAGAATTCTCCAGGATTTGTGAAAGATATGAATCAAATTCTAAAATCATGTTTAATTCCAAGTAAGATACATATAAATAAACCCACCCCAGGCATATTGCACTGAAATTGCTAAAGGCCAGAGGCAAAGTGACTTAAGAGCAACCAGAGAGAGAAAGACAGACATTATACAGATATAACAATTAAAATCCAGAAGACAAGGTCAGAAGAATAATATCCTCCAAATTCTAAGGTGAAATAGCCATAATAAAATAATAAAATTCAGTGATGCTACATATAATTGGAATCTTTGAAGAATGAGATAACCAGTTGAGCGAACATTTCAGGTAACTGAAATTATCTCTTTAAATATTGTAGTGGTTTACATTTTGGCTAAATGAAACCCTTTTTAAAGTTACACCCATTCCTGAATCTATATTCAAAGCATAGTAGCTATAATGTAACTTTTATTGAAATCTCAAGCAGTATGCCATAATTGCAATTAAAAAACAAAGCATGAATAGGGAGGTTTTGGTTCAAGATAACAAACCAAGTACATAAGTTTACTATCTTCTCCAAATCAGTGAAATGTCAGTAAAGATGTATAAAAGGGAATAATTCATAACAGTGCTGAGAGAGGGAGGGAAGCCCATCAGCATGCCAGAGACATGACAGAGTACCAGAAGAGAGAACACATATGGGAATCTTATTTCCAGGTAGCCAGAGTGGAAGAAGCTCAGGTCCAGAGCCCTCAGTCCAGGAAAAGACCCAGCAAATGTGTGACTCTTTCCTCTTGACCGTAAGCACAGCTGTGGCAGGGATGGGTGGCAATACAGTAATCAACATATTGATAAGAGGGCAGTATATTAACCTCTGCGACAGATCTCCTACCACCTCTCCTCTACACATACAGGAACCTGGAAGCAGGAATCTTTGCACTGTGACAAAAGCAGAGATGGATTTACTAAAGAAAATATATCATCTTCCAGGGGAGTGCTAGTATGAAGGTCATCCCCCAGGAGTAAAGTCCCTCTCATTTTGACGTTTGGGGTGGGGAAAGCTCTCTACTGTTGCTTTCACCCCAACAGCAAGTCAGTTAAATCCAAGGAGGAAAGTCAATTCATTTAAATAATTAATATGAAGAAGAGGGTGAGTTATCTTAGTAATAAGGTAAAAGTATACATTTATTCTCAATAAGGAAAAAACAACTAGAAGCTGCAGAGTAGGAAAAATAAAACAGCTAAAACAAGAAAATCATGGTCTGTATCTAAGGCGTACTTAATTACAAAACGATGCTGAGCATCTAATAAAGCAGGAGAGAATCCATTTGACATTGACTCTAACCCTCCCTTGAGTGGCCCAAGTTTTGTGAGAAATAATTTAATTTCTTTCTTATAGTCCGGCTATGTATAACAATCGCCAATATTTATCATTTTTCAATTTTAAAAACATGCCTATAGTCAAAGCACAGAAGACTAAATAATACTTACAAAGCAAACTGCAACATTTATAAACTTTAGCAATTTAAAAAAATACAGCTGGGAGATTTATAGATCTGGAAAAGGCAGGATAAGATAAAGAAAGAGGGGCTTCCCTGGTGGTGAAGTGGATAAGACTCCGCGCTCCCAATGCAGGGGGCCCGGGTTCGATCCCTGGTCAGGGAACTAGATCCCATATGCATGCCACAACTAAGAGTTCACATGCCGCAACTAAGGAGCCGGCCCACCTCAACTAAGCCCCAGCACGACCAAATAAATAAATAAATATTAAAAAAAAAAAAGGAAGAGAACAAGAAAATTGTCTGAAGTTGACAGATTGAGAAGTAGAAGCCTAAGAGATTATTATGTTAAATTATAAAGGAGGGCTTCCCTGGTGGCGCAGTGGTTGAGAGTCCGCCTGCCGATGCAGGGGACACGGGTTCGTGCCCTGGTCCGGGAGGATCCCACATGCTGCGGAGCGGCTGGGCCCGTGAGCCATGGCCGCTAAGCCTGCGCGTCCGGAGCCTGTGCTCCGCAGGGGGAGAGGCCGCGGCAGTGAGAGGCCCGCGTACCGCAAAAAAAAAAAAATTAATTATAAAGGAAATTTAGTAGAATAAATTAAATTAATAGTATATCAAATATAATAAAAATTGGTAAAGAGGAAAGGTAAGAGGAACTATAATTAAATTCTTTCTATTTCATAAAGGCAATTAATTAAATTCTGTCTAAAGTTGACAAATCAAGAAATGGGGCCTATATAAACACATTATTAATGATATCAAATAATCCCTGAAGTGCTGAAACCAGAAATGATTTTAAGTGGTTACTTCTAGAGAGAGCAGGAATTTTCACTATTTTACATAGTTCTGTTTTGTTTTATCTTTTTATTCCATGCATTTATTGTTTTTGCAATTAAATAAAAAAAATAATAAACTTACACTTCTAGGAAAGATCAGAGATTACCCTTATTCTGAAATATTTTTCAAATTTCATATATAACTAAATATCAAAATGCTTAAGTCTGAAATACATGAGAGAAAAAATTTGAGAAGAAATTATGGCACAGATTCCTTTTAAGATGAAATAACACTTCAGCATGTAATTATAATTTATCAGGGGAAAAATTTTAAGGTATTATTTTACTTTTAAAAACCACATAAGCATAAAATTATATTCTGCATCTTTTACTCACTGTGCATCCATAGGTGATTTATTTATCACTGAATCTCAATTTTCCCAAAATCTCATAAATAAGCCTAATGATATCTGTAAAGGTGGTTGGCAGAATTAAATGATATGATTTTAATGAAATTACTAGCTAATTTCAGATGTTCAAAACTGCTAAATTATTAGCACCACTATCTACATAATAAATACCTGCCTGTATATGAAAAAACAGCAACAACAACAACACAACAAAAAACCTTCAGGATGGTATAAAGGAGAGATCACAGATTCTTTAAAGAGAGACTTGAGTTCACATCCCAGATCTGATATCTTGTAAGCATGTGACTTCGGACAGGTAACTTAAACTTTCCAGATCTCCCATTCTACATCTGAACATTGGGGATGGTAATCCATCTCAACGATATCTTCCAAGGATATTAAGGTTTGAGAGCTGGCTGCTTTCACTTATGTAGATGACCCCAGAGTGATGAAATGTTGTAGCTGGAATTTCTTATTTCTTCTCTATCACTGTCTGTAGTGGACATCAGTCATGTAAAACAGATGGATCTGAAGTCCTTTATATATTTGGAGAATGACCCACTTCGTAAGTCTTGGCTGAGATCCAAGAGTACAGGGAGCTGAATCTATTGAATACTTATTTCCCCAGCCTCCTTCTCCCTTGTACCCAGGGTGAGGCATGTAACCTTGACTCTGCCAATCAGAGCACCAGACTTAAGATTCCAGACCTGGGACTCAAGAGAACAAAGGTCTGGGGAGTTCACATTCTCCCTTCCTGGCAGTGCCTACAGTAGCATTGCCTAATTGCTTAAATTCCTGATGCAGAAGTAGCTGCAGTACAAACTGTCACTTCTGACAATCAGAGGGGGTGAGAGCGGCCATCTTCTCATGAGTGATTTTGTAGCCTTTCCAATGAATCTTTGAGCTACCCAGTATCTTTAATATACATTTCACTGTTTGCAGCTAAGAACCTGACTGGTATGCTGTGTAGCGTCATTTCCTAATATTGTCGGTACCTCTCCTAGCAATCCTTAAACCTGCCCAATCCCGAATCTATGTCCAGAAGATGTTCAGAGAAACACAGTTCTATATGATAAGAATTTGCCTTTGTGCTCACAGAATTTCCGCTAAGATCAACATGGGGGCTTGGGAGAGGTACAGAAAGACCAGAGTGAGGCAAATGATGTAAAAGTTAGAAGAGGCGGGCTTCAGAAATTGCAGAAAAATGGACCCTGCCAAAGTTCAAGAAAGGAGTGAACATCACTCAAGGGCTTTACTTCCTCTTTTGGGGAAGTAATTAGTGTATTTTTGGTTAAACACAGCATAGTTGTATCGTGTTAGGTAGAATTATGACCTCCTGATTTTCTTTATTTGGAGAATAAGGAGGTGGGTATGGGTGCCAGGTTGACAAGGGATGGACTTGTCATGGTTAATTTTATATGTCAACTTGATGGGGCTAAGGGCTGCCCAGATAGCTGAAAAAACATTTCTGGGTGTGTCTGTGAGGATGTTTCTGGAAAAGATTAGCATTTGAATCAGTAGACAGAGTAAAGAAGATCACCCTCACTGATGCAGGTGCGCATGACCCAATCCATGGAGAGCCTGTATAAAACAAAAAGGCAGAGGATGGGAGAATCTGCTCTCTGCCTGTGCTGGGATATCTGTCTTCTCATGCCCTCCGACAGGCTCCTAGTTCTCGGGCCTCCGGACTTGGACTGAATTACACCATGGGCTTTCCTGGTTCTCCAGCTTGCAGACAGCAGACTGGGGGACTTCCCAGCCCCCATAATTGCATGAGCCAATTCCTGTAATGTCTCCTAAGATTAGATACAGATATAAAGATATAGATATAGATATAGATATATAGATATAGATTTCTCTGGAATTAGTCTGTGTTCACAGACTAATACAGCACACTTAGAAGATCTTCAGTGGCCAAAAGATTAATTCCACAAAGGATTAATTGATGGATTTGGAGCAACTGAAGAGAAGTCTCTGGAGATTTACCACTAGGCTTATTTCTATTGCTTGTCCTATTCAAGAGTTTTATCTGCTGCAGGTGAAGGCATTGAAGATATGCTGATGAAATTTCTGAATGACCCACAGCAGAGAGCTAAGGTCACTGTAGCAATATTGCTTATAAACCATTCAGTCCCCATGGCATCCAGCTATAGACTGGATGAAGCAAGTAGCTTGCCCCAACTGGCTACATTTACCGTGTCGTGAGCATTCATTGGGTTAATATACGTACAGAGCTTAGAATAGGACTTGGCACATAAACAGTGTTCAATAAAGGCGAACTGGGCTTCCCTGGTGGTGCAGTGGTTGAGAGTCCGCCTGCCGATGCAGGGGACACGGGTTCGTGCCCCGGTACGAGAAGATCCCACATGCCGCGGAGCGGCTGAGCCTGTGAGCCATGGCCGCTGAGCCTGCGCGTCCGAAGCCTGTGCTCCGCAACGAGAGAGGCCACAACAGTGAGAGGCCATGTACCACAAAAAAATAATAATACAAATTTTTAAAAAAAGGTGAACTACTAAGTTACTGTTATTGTTGTTATTAGACCTAGCTAACAAAGGCCTAGCTTTTCATTCCTAAGTCTAGGTGGCTGCAAAAGATCATAATAAATGTAGTAGCTGCAACAGGTGCAGTTTTCTGACCACAGAATCATTCACTCCCCTTGAAGGGGAGGTGGTATTACTGAGGGAATCACTATGGGGCAGAAGAGATGATAAGAGAGATTCCAGCAACAAAACCTGCAAAGAGACGCACAAGGTAATATAGATGCTCATATAGTTCTCTGCACCTGGTGAGTGTTTAAAAATATCTGTAGTATGGAACTCCCCTGGTGGTACAGTGGTTATGAATTCGCCTGCCAATGCAGGGGACGTGGGTTCGATCCCTGGTCCGTGAAGTTCCCACATGCTGCGGAGCAACTAAGCCCCTGTGCCACAACTACTAAGCCTGCGCTCTAGAGCCCGCGAACCACAAATACTGAAGCCCACGTGCCTAAAGCTCGTGCTCTGCAACAAGAGAAGCCACCGCAATGAGAAGCCTGATCATCGCAACTAGAGAAATCCTGCGCACAGCAACAAAGACCCAACACAGCCAAAAATTAATTAATTAATTAATTTAACAAAATCTGTAGTACATGTTAGTTGAGTAGTTTAGAGTGCATAGACAATGCAAAAGAACATTGAGAAAGGAAAGAGAGCCATGGTGTGTGTGTATGAGGCAGACTACATTGAGATTGCCTTGCCTGAAGTCAACGGTAAGTATTGGAAAGCAGAGAAAATAGGCAGGAGAGAGAAAATAGATGAATCAAACTAATGCATGATCCTGAATACCAAGCTAATGAATTTGGACTGGAATCTTGGTTCTGAAAGGAGGGGGATGGCACATAAGGAATAATGTTTTAGGGAGATTTTAGCAGACCTTAGGGCAACTTGGTAGAAGAGTCACGATAGGTAAAAAGAAAGGTCATGAATACGCTGTCAAAATAATCCTACAGGGTGATGAGGGCGTTAACACGTTGAGATAAAGTCCACACGTAAAAGTCCTCATTACTCCAAAAGTTAAATGAGCGCTTACTCAATTTCCATTATTTAACTTAATTCACTTTGAAACCAAAGGGTCAACTTGGTATATATTATCAGTTCCAAGTGCTTATAATTTGATGAAACTCTCTAAATTTCTTGTCTAGTCTTTACACTTGGTCAAAAGAATAAACTTTTTACATCTGAACCCCTGAAAAACTCCATATATTTGAGAAATTAAATCACTGAATAAGGAGTCAGTCTTGGCCAAGAAAAACATATGTTTGTGTGTTAGAGGATCTAGAGGAAAAATTTGTCAAAAAGCACCAAAGGTTTTTACTTTTTATGCATATGTTTCTTGAGCTTGCAACCTAAGTTACCTAAATGGAAAGAGGAAAAGTTCCTTTTTTAATGTGTTCGTCTAAAAATTAACACCCAGAAAAGTGATGTTAAATGATGTGTTTATTTATTATAGATTAATAATATATGTGTCAGTTTTGAGGATTCTTTCAAATTTTAAATATTTTAAAACCATGCCAATAAAATATAATTTCAAATTTTCCATTCCATTTAGGTGCCTCTAAAGCATATGAAGTGTGCATGTTTTTCCTAGAATTCAAACTCACACAATCTGTTAAATTTGTGGCACGGACCAAAAACCTTGGATTTAGCACTAATTTCTCGACTTATCTCACAACCCACTTCCAATCCCTCAGCAGATGATGAGGATTCTACTTTCATAATACATCCAAAATCCTGACACTTCTCACCACTTCTTCTGCCAACACCTGATCTGAGCCACCATCATCTCTCACCTAGGTTGTTGCAAAAGCCTTCCAACTGGTCTTCCTGCTTCCATGCTGCCCCTTTTAATCAATTTTCAAAAGAAGAGCTAGAGTGATTGTGATAAAACCCCTAGTTTCCCCCTTACTACTCTGCATTCTGGGGCATGGGTCTTGTTCTTTGGGCAAGTCAGACACACATGTGACTCAGGGCCTTTGCACTTGCCATTTCCTCCATCTTCCCCTAGATGTACAATGAGTTGACTCCCCCGTCCTCCTTCAAGTATTTACTCAAATGTCAGCTTTTCAGTGACCAACATTATACAAATGGACATATCCCCCCAATAGTCCTTAGCCCCCTTCTCTGCTTTCCTTTCTCCATAGCACTATATCTACCACAGTCATACCTTATATTGTACTCATTTGTTTTGTTTATTGTCTAGAATAAAGTTCCAGGTGGGTAGAGATTTTTGTCTCTTTTATTCACTGCTCTATACTATACTCAGTGCCTAGTGTAGTCTAAGCATCCAGTAAACATGTTGAATCAATGAATTAATCTAATGAGTACGAATTTCAATAAAATTCAGTGTTTTATCAATTGTTCATGAGGATTGGATCGGGAACAGCAAGGAAATATCAGGTCCTTTAAATATCATTGACACTATCGAAAGCCAGATTGAAAATATCCTGGCTTACAACACACACTTAAAAATTAGATATGGGTACAAACCCCACCTCTACCACCTTCTGGCTATATTATGGAGGGAATGTTATTTAATCTCCCTGTATCTGAGATTTTTCATCTTTAAAATGTATGTGGGGACTTCCCTGGTGGCGTAGTGGTGAAGAATCCACCTGCCAATGCAGGGGACACGGGTTCAATCCCTGGTCCAGAAAGATCCCACATGCTGCAGAGCAAGTGAGCCTGTGTGCCACAACTGCTGAAGCCCAAGCACCACAACAAGGGAGGCCAGTGCGATGAGAGCCCACACACCACAACGAAGACCCAACGCAGCCAACTGACCCTGCAGAAGTACAAAGAATCATGAGAGATTACTACAAGCAACTATATGCCAATAAAATGGACAACCTGGAAGAAATGGACAAACTCTTAGAAAAGCACAGCCTGTCAAGACTGAACCAGGAAGAAACAGAAAATATAAACAGACCAATCACAAGCACTGAAATTGAAACTGTGATTAAAAATCTTCCAACAAACAAAAACCCAGGACCAGATGGCTTCACAGGTGAATTCTATCAAACATTTAGAGAAGAGTTAATACCTATCTTCTCAAACTATTCCAAACTATAGCAGAGGGAGGAACACTCCCAAACTCATTCTCCAAGGCCACCATAACCCTGATACCAAAACCAGACAAAGGTGTCACAAAGAAAGAAAACTACAGGCCAATATCACTGATGAACATAGATGCAAAAATCCTCAACAAAATACTAACAAACAGAATCCAGCAACACATTAAAAGGATCATACACCACCATCAAGTGGGATTTATCCCAGGGATGCAAGGATTCTTCAATATACGCAAATCAATCAATGTGATACACCATAGTAACAAACTGAAGAATAAAAACCATATAATCATCTCAATAGATGCAGAAAAAGCTTTTGACAAAATTCAACACCCATTTATGATAAAAACTCTCCAGAAAGTGGGCATAGAGGGAACCTACCTCAACATAATAAAGGCTATATATGACAAACCCACAGCAAACATCATTCTCAATGGTAAAAACTGAAAGCATTTCCTCTAATATCAGGAACAAGACAAGGATGTCCACTCTCACCACTATTATTAAACATAGTTTTGGAAGTCCTAGCCATGGCAATCAGAGAAGAAAAAGAAATAAAATGAATACAAATTGGAAAAGAAGAAGTAAAACTGTCACTGTTTGCAGATGACATGATACTATACATAGAGAATCCTAATGATGCCACCAGAAAACTACTAGAGCCAATCAATGAACTTGGTAAAGTTGCAGGATACAAAATTAATGCACAGAAATCTCTTGCATTCCTATACACTAATGAAGAAAAATCTGAAAGAGAAATTAAGGAAACACTCCCATTTACCACTGCAACAAAAAGAATAAAATACCTAGGAATAAACCTACCTAGGGAGACAAAAGACCTGTACGCAGAAAACTATAGGACACAGATGAAAGAAATTAAAGCTGATACCAACAGATGGAGAGATATACCATGTTCTTGGATTGGAAGAATCAATATTGTGAAAATGACTCTACTACCCAAAGCAATCTACAGATTCAATGCAATCCCTATCAAATTACCAATGGAATTTTTTACAGAACTAGAACAAAAAATCTTAAAATTTGTATGTAGACACAAAAGACCCCGAATAGCCAAAGCAATCTTGAGAAAGAAAAACGGAGCTGGAAGAATCAGACTCCCTGACTTCAGACCATACTACAAAGCTACTGTAATCAAGACAATATGGTACTGGCATGAAAACAGAAATATAGATCAATAGAACAGGAAAGAAAGCCCAGAGATAAACCCACGCACTTATGGTCAACTAATCTATGACAAAGGAGGCAAGGATATACAATGGAGAAAAGACAGTCTCTTCAATAAGTGGTGCTGGGAAAACTGTACAGCTACATGTAAAAGAATTAAATTAGAACACTCCCTAACACTATACACAAAAATAGACTCAAAATGGATTAGAGACCTAAATGTAAGGTCGGACACTATGAAACGCTTAGAGGAAACATAGGAAGAACACTCTTTGACATAAATCACAGCAAGATCTTTTCTGATCCACTTCCTAGAGTAATGGAAATAAAAACAAAAATAAACAAATGGGACCTAATGAAACTTAAAAGCTTTTGCAAAGCAAAGGAAACTACAAACAAGACGAAAAAACAACCCTTAGAATGGGAGAAACTATTTGCAAATGGATCAACAGACAAAGGATTAATCTCCAAAGTATATAAACAGATCATGCAGCTCAATATCATAAAAAACAAACAACCCAATCCAGAAATGGGAAGAAGACCTAAATAGACATTTCTCCAAAGAAGACATACAGATGGCCAAGAAGCACATGAAAAGCTGCTCAACATCACTAATCATTAGAGAAATGCAAATCAAAACTACAATGAGTGATCACCTCACACCAGCTAGAATGGGCATCATCAGAAAATCTACAAACAACAAATGCTGGAGAGGGTGTGGAGAAAAAGGAACCCTCTTGCACTGTTGGTGGGAATGTAAATTGATACAGCCACTATGGAAAACAGTATGGAGGTTCCTTAAAAAACTAAAAATAGAACTACTATGTGACCCAGCAATCGCACTACTGGGCATATACCCAGAGAAAACCATAATTCAAAAAGAGTCATGTACCCCAATGTTCACTGTAGGACTATTTACAATAGCCAGGTCATGGAAGCAACATAAATGCCCAGCGACAGACGAATGGATAAAGAAGATGTGGTATATATATACAATGGAATATTACTCAGCCATAAAAAGGAACGAAATTGGGTCATTTGTAGAGACGTGGATGGATCTAGAGACTGTCATACAGAGTGAAGTAAGTCAGAAGGAGAAAAACAAATATCATATATTAACACATATATGTGGAACCTAGAAAAATGGTACAGATGAACCGGTTTGCAGGGCAGAAATTGAGACACAGATGTAGAGAACAAACGTACAGACACCAAGGGGGGAAAGGGGCGGGGCGGGGGGAACGTGGTGCTGTGATGATTTGGGAGATTGGGATTGACATGTATACACTAATATGTATAAAATGGATAACTAATAAGAACCTGCTGTCTAAAAAAAACAAATAAAATTCAAAAAGAGAAAGAAAAAATGTATATGAAGGCTCAGATTATTGATAAGGTTGAAGGCAATATGCATATAAAGTGCTTAACACAGGATGTGGCACATAATTAGTGATTTATAACCATCATCATCATCATCATTATAGCCCCTTGATTAGTATAACCGGAAAATGGGTACATTAATCCATTGGGTTTCTTTATCCTTGTTTGTGTACCTGTCCCAGTCAGCCCAAATATATCTGAACTGCATACATGAAACACTGAACTTCTTTCTATTTACACTTCAAAAATAACTAGGATGATAATGGAATTGTTCTATATCTTGATTGTGGTGTTGGTTACATGACTGTATGTATTTGTCAAAACGCACAGGACTCTACAATGAAAAGGGTGAATTTTACTCAATGTAAGTTATGATATTTCAAAACAATAAATGGGAGCATTAGTGCAAATGTGTGGAACCAATCATAGTAGTCAGAATTAATTACTTGCTTTTCTCCAATGAGGAGCAAAAAACCACTAGGGAAAATCTAAGGATATCAGGGGTAAGGAATTTGTCCTTCAATGCACAGGAGACATGAAATGGCTATGCTTGCCTAATTCCAAGTAAAAACAATTATTTCAAAACAAAAACAAAACATGTGCTAGCATTGCAAAGCAATGAACTGACTCTCTTCTCACTCATACTAACGGAAAGGTGGCAGTTATAAGCCTCTATCCAAATACATGAAACAGCCTTATTATAATACATGTATAATTTTATAGTTCCCAATGCTTTAGGAGCAAGTATCAATTAATCTAAAAACTGTTCTTAAACATAACACCACTCAGAAACTTTCATGGTTATATGATAAAGCAACATATCCAAATTTTTACTATTCTTTTGATGAATTACCTAGTGACCCATAATAAAGAGAAAACTTCTAGAACGTAATGATATTGCCAGGCCAAATGAAATTTACACAAATATGTATCAATGAGTAGAATAGAAAACACACATTTTTTAAAATATATGTTTGTAATTCAAATGTTCCAGTTTTCTCAAACATGAAAGCAGCTATAATTTCCAATGTGGCTACATACAATGTTGTCAACAGGGAGGAGAGGAATCTAAGCCTTTAGTTTTCAAAGAGATTATATGTCAAGGTAAACTTCCATTTAATTCATTTATTGTTAATTTTCCCTAAATTTTTGGCCACACTGACTGGCTGCCATATAAAGAAAAACAAATTTTTTTTAAAATTGAGAATTATTTGCTTAAAGGTAATAACCAAACTTTTATAGAAAATTTCTCATTAGTATGTACCTTAAAAGAAAAGAAAAATCAACAATTGGTACTTTCTAATCCCTGTTTAAGGACTCAGGCAAGATTACTCAGAGATTTAGCTAGACATGCTAAATAAATACTGCAGAAACCATTTGAATTGAATTTGAACAGCTGTCTGTGGTGTCTAGACCATAAATGATACTGTATTTCAAAAACAAAATGCTAAATGGTTAAGTATTTCCAGGGCCTAAGATAGAAACACAAAGTGAACTCATGTCTTTGTAAGCTGTTGGGAGTTCCCCAGATATTTCTAAACACCTGTTTCAAGGAAATATTGTCTGTGTTTAAATGGTAAAAAGATTCAAATCAAGGAATAAGGTCACTATGACATGGGTCTGAATTCCTAAACTAATATGTATAGGAGGGTAATTGGCAAGGGTAGAATTTTTTTTTTCTAGAGAAAGTAGTCCAAATGCAATTTAATAAAAGGCAGATGGCAAATTAGAGACAGTTGATGGTTAGAATTATGGAAGATATGCATTTCATTTTTTGTTGTGAAAACTATTTGTAAACACCAGATCAAGTATAATTTTTATATTTCAAACCACTGAGATTAATACAAAGCAGAGTAGTTTATGGACAATCCTGATCCTTGTGGTGAAGAATTCCATCTTAGGTACTCATTAGCTCCACTGCCAGTGGCATAAGAGCTTCAGGGCAAGCCAGAATCTGCTACAATATGGTGATGACTTAAAATAGTTTTAAAGCAGACAGGACAGTTGAATATAAAAGTAGAAGTAGGGTCCTCAGGGCCCCTCTGGGATCTTACTCTATGCAGCATGGAACAGTCACCTAAAAGTTGAGTATTTCGTACATTTCTGGTCTCCACCAATTACAAAAGGCATGGTGAATTTGCAGGATGTTCAAAGCAAATCAATACAGATAATTAAAGAGTTGGAAAACAAGGCTGATGGGCAAAGGCAAAAAGAACCACCTTTTTTAGTTCCCTCAGGGCAGTGACTTTGCATCCCATTTAGTCTGCAGCCCTCAGAGCAGTGAGTATTGATACAATACACCAGGTAAAGTGAGTCCTTGGTAAAAACCTGGTTAACCTAGGAGAAAAATTGAGAAGAATGACATGAAGCAGTCTTCAGATATGTGAAGGATTGTTATTTCCTAAAAATGGTAACCTCGGGCTTCCCTGGTGGTGCAGTGGTTGAGAGTCCGCCTGCCGTTGCAGGGGACATGGGTTCGTGCCCCGGTCTGGGAAGATCCCACATGCCACGGAGCGGCTGAGCCCGTGAGCCATGGCCGCTGAGCCTGCGCGTCTGGAGCCTGTGCTCCGCAACGGGGGAGGCCACAACAGTGAGAGGCCCGCGTACCGCAAAAAAAAAAAAAAAAAAAAAGGTAACCTCTGTCTCTGCCTCTACCCAGGAGATAGAGCAATGACAGAAGGCAAAAGCTAGTCGGGATAGGTTAGGGTTTATCAATAGGGTGAGCAACTTGTTCCAGTTTGCCCAGGACTTTCCCAGTTTTAACAATAAAAGTCCCATCCGGATGAGAAATAAAATACTGCCTGCCATATCAGTAAACGAAGGATGCTGCAGCCATCAGCCATCACATTACAGCCACCCCAATGGTGAGCCCTGAGGGAACTCAGGATGGAAACAAAGAATTCCCGCCAACTAGCAGTCATCAGACTGCAGTCACCCCCGATGGTACAGCCCGAGAAACCTCAGGATGAGAAAACACAGGGTGCTACTAACCCTAAACTCCCAGCCATCGTATAGAATGGATAAACAACAAAGCCCTACTGTATAGCACAGGGAACTATATTCAATATCCTAGGATAAAGCATAACGGAAAAGAATATAAAAAAGAATGTATATATGTGTATAACTGAGTCACTTTGCTGTACAGCAGAAATTAACACAACATTGTAAATCAACTATACTTCAACAAAAAAATTAATTAAAGAAAAAGAAAAACAGAAAACACAGGACATTGGCACCAGATAGCTGAGGTGCATAACGAAGGAATGATTTCAGTGAGCCCAGATTCTTGCATCTTCCCATATATAGAAAAGTGCTAAATTCCTTCACTTGAGATATCTGGTTTTCTTTAATTAACAATAATCTTTTGACGTTCCGACTACCTGCCCTTTGTTGGAAAAATTCCTATATATCCTGGCTTCCCCCTCAACTCCTAGGACCAGTTTTCTCAGTTATTTGAGAGGCTGTCTCCCGGGCCTGAAGTCCTAAGAATGCCCACCTAATAAAACATAACTCTCAACTTTAGGTTGTTCATTTTCTTTTAGTCAACACGGGGAAACCCCTTAACCCCTGGGCAAACCAGGCAGTGGGTCATCCGACACTGCAGATGTTTAAAACAGGAGAGATTCTTATCTGAGAATGGAGAAAAAACGAGTGCCTTTTCACGGGGTTTCCCATGCATATGATTCTTCCAGTACCATTACTATCACAATTATTAATTATCAGGGCAATCGTGACAGTGATAACAGCAGCTATCATTTTATTTCTACCTGTCAAAGTAAGTTTGTGCTGACATTAGCTCATCGAAACCCCATGAAATTTGTGTTGTAACCTTGAGCAGAAGAGCTAAGCACACCCCCCAGTCATAAGGAAATAAATACGAACCACAAAAAGGAGTATAATGATTACTTGTAGTTTCATTACAAGCCAGTCTATGCTTGGTCATGCTTGAGGTTGATCAGGCCAAATAAAACATGGCCGAGTGGTTAACAGCAGGGCTTGGAATGATGCAGGTCTGGGTATGAGTGCTTATTAGATGAAATGGCCTTGGACAAACTACAGAACTCTCTAAGCATCTGTTTCCTCATCTATAAAATGGAGATAATGTCATTACCTGGTCATAATAAGAATTTTATAAGACTTTCTTTTAGTGAACCTTCCTGCAAAGTGGTGGTGTAATGGAAAACAGGTCTATGAAATAAGAACATAATTGGACTCAGGAATCGAAGGTCTCTGGTTACCATAGCTGACATTTTTAATATTTTCTATGTGTCAGAAACTTTCTCAGCACTTATCATGCATTACACATTGAATATAACAACCCTATGAGAAGTACTATTTTGCCTAAGATCACATAGGTAAGAAAGCAGCAGAGTTCATATTCAAACCTCAGCAATGTAACGCCAGAACATGTACTTGTAAACACAACACTATACTGTCCCTGGTCTATTTTCAAACAACCTGTGAAGGTATGCGTGAACTGCATACTCTTTAAAAAACAATAAATAAATACAATTTCTCTCAGTAAAACTTTTAATAAGCTTTAGTGGCATAGGGTCAAGGTTAAATCCTCTGACAAGTGCCAAAAATATATTTTGTTGATTACAAGAATGAAACAGTCACACCTTCAGATACAATTTGAAGTGATAAATACATAGTACATCCAATCTAGTTTCCATCTAACTAAAATAGTGCTTTCTATTAGCACTATGTGTTACATACTCCATGTGCTAAATAACTATTTTTTGATCAATTTTTCATATAACCCCTGTTTGAATATTCCAGATTCAGTTAGCTCTCTATTTCATGAAGCAAACTACTCCTAATGATAGGTTAGCTTTAGGAGTGAAAAAGACTTTTATGATACAAGTTGATTTGGCTTTCAATAGGGGAGTAGTTTATCCTTCAGAAACATAGATACAAATATCCTTAACAAAATATTAGCAATGAGGGCTTCCCTGGTGGCGCAGTGGTTGAGAGTCTGCCTGCCGATGCAGGGGACACGGGTTCGTGCCCCGGTCTGGGAAGATCCCACATGCCGCGGAGCGACTGGGTCCATGAGCCATGGCCGCTGAGCCTGCGCATCCGGAGCCTGTGCTCCTCAACGGGAGAGGCCACAACAGTGAGAGGCCCGCGTAACGAAAAAAAAAAAAAAAAAATATTAGCAATGAAATCCCTGAATATGTAAAATGGATAATACATCATGACCAAGTGGGGTTCATCATAGTAATGCAAAGTTGGTTCAACATTCAATATGCAATCACTGTATTTTATTATGTCAACAGACTAGACAAGAAAAACCATACATGTAACCTGAAATATATGCAGAGAAAGCATTTGACAAAATTTAAAATCCATTCTTCACAAAAACTCTCAGCAACCTAAGAATAGATGGAAACTTTCTCAGTGTGATAAAGGACCTTTCCAGAAAGCCTGCAGTTAACATCACAATTACTGGGGAAATACTGAATGCTTTCCCACCTAAGATTGTGGGGCAAAGGAAAGGAAGAATGTCTGTTCTCACCACTTCTTTTCAACACTGTATTGGAATTCCTATTCAATGTAATAAGGTAAAAAAAAATAAAAAATAAAAAGAAAACTGCTCCATTTATTGACAACAATTATCTATGTAGAAAATCCTAAGAAATCTACAAAGCATATACTATAACTCATGAGTTTAGCAGGGTCTCAGGACACAAGAACAATAAAAAGAAGCAATTGCATTTCTCTGTTCTAAAAGCAAATGATTAGAAAATATAAATTTTAAAAGCTATTCTGTTTACAGGCCATTTTTTAAAACATCAAATACTGTACTTAGGAATAAATTTAATAAAACTGTGCAAAACTTAAACACTGAAGACCTAAAAAACATGGTTAAGAGAAATTAGAGGAGACGTAAATAAATGAAGAGATAAACCATGTTCACGAATTGGAAAACTCTATTGTTCAGAGGTCAATTTCCCCAAATTGATCTGTACACTGCGGCTCATTCAAATAAAAATTCTGGCAGCCTTTCTGAAGAGCAATTTATAAGCTGATTCAAACTTTGAATGGAAATGCAAAGCCTTTAAAATAGCAAAAATAATTTTCAAACAGAAGAACAAAACTGAAGGTTTTACACTACCTAACTTCAACAACTATAAAGCTACAATAATAAAGACTGTAGTTTTGACATAGGATAAATAAAACAGATCACTGAAACAGAATAGAGGGTTTATAAATAAACCCAGTTATATGGTCAGTTGATTTTCAACAAGATGTCAAGGTAATTCAATGGGGAAAGGATAATCTTCTCAACTGGCTATCCATATGGGAAAAATGAATCTTGACCATCACCTCTTGTACTCTAGTTTCCGTTGCTTCCATTAAGAAGTCTTAAGAACACAGGAAGTCTTATTTTTGCTCCTTTGCTCACTGTAAGAGTTGGTAAAATTATCTAGTCAGCCATTCCATGACTGGAAATTTGTCATAATTTCAACAATCACATTTTATTTCTGTATTTTGGTCTTTTAAACATTTTAATGTATTCTTATTTCTTATTTTTCCAATTTCATCTTTTATTTATGTAATATGTTAAACATGGTTATATTTCAGAAAATTCCTATATCTGAAGTCCTTGAGGGCATAAATTTATTATTTTTCCTAACTCTTGTCACTTGTTTCCTCTTTTTTGTGGTAGTAATTGATTTGATTTTTAAATTTTAATCTGTGCAACTCTGGGTCTAGGATTCTTTTCTAGAAAGGCACTTGTGTTTGCTTCTACTGGATGTCAGATTACCTTAAGTATCTGGAATGACATTTATTTAGTGCATTAGCTTGGGGGTTGTGAATTACCCTGGTAATATAAACTTGGACTCCAGGCCCATTCAAGAGTAGATAACAAGTTCTAATTTTCCTGAAAGCCTAGATAGAGACAAGCAAGTTTAATTTTTGCTACGAGCAAGCAGATTTTTTTTATGGCCACATTTTCACTGGAGGCATAGTTCCTTCAAGGGGCCCAGGTTTATATGAAGGTCTTAAGTTCAGCTGCTCTCCTTACAGGTCCATTTGGTTTCTCTCATTATCTTGCTTTGCCATCAATATCCTTGAATTTGACATTTGCTGCCAAGTTAGTCTGAGCTTCTTTTACCCACCACTCTTGTTTCAGTTAGTTAATTTATGTTTACTATATTTTACTATACTTTCTTTTCTCTTTTTTATGTTCCTTAGAAGGTTCTCTTCCTTTTATGTGACGTAAGCAATACATTAAAAGTGGTTTTGCTCTTGTTGTTGCTTATCCAGCACCTACATATTTTTCAGTGTGAGGATTTTTTAGAATATGTAAGACATCCCTACTGCTAAAAGTAGGAAGCACACACAACATTTCAAGTAACTTTAACACCCCTTTAAATAACACAAATTTTAACTTGGTTCATCTCTTTACACTGATGCTTCAGAAAAGCGATGGAGTGAAGGAAGTCCTGTCTTTAGATTAGATTTCTTCCAAGTGATACCACAAAGGCCTTAACATGAAGTGAGGGAGAGAAAATGTACCCCCAAAAGATTTTTATGTGAAGATACTCATAGTCCTCCTACAACACCTCAAAACTAGACTATTTTTAGGCTTCCATCTCAGGTGCTTCACAGATGGTGAGCAACATACACAGATGACTCATTTCAACTTCCTGTGTGATATTCTGACAGAGAGAAGTTTTCTTTCCATTTGTGAGCCAAATTATACTTTCCTCACTACTAGTATGGACTCCACATGATGTTGATTAGATGTCCATACCATAGTTTCTTTCAATATAAATCCTTGGCATTATTAGTGACCCCTTGAAACACCACTGTCTTTTTTCTATTCCAATTGCCCTTTGTGTTCCTTTCACAGAATCAGTAGTTCACTCAGTTACATATAACTTACTAAAAGGTATTTCTTTTTTTTTTTTTTTTTTGCAGTATGCGGGCCTCTCACTGTTGTGGCCTCTCCCATTGCAGAGCACAGGCTCCAGACATGCAGGCTCAGTGGCCATGGCTCACGGGCCGAGCCGCTCCACTGCATGTGGGATCTTCCCGGACCGGGGCACAAACCCGCGTCCCCTGCATCAGCAGGCGGACTCTCAACCACTGCGCCACCAGGGAAGCCCTAAAAGGTATTTCTTTAAGTCAATTCTAAAGACCATAATAACAAGTCTGGCCATGATAACTTCTGTAACTGTTTATTAAGTAGACAAAACCAAATATAGAGTTTATCTTTCTTGTATGTCTATTGCAATGAGACATAAGGAGAATATGCAGACATCTGCTACAGTTAGAGCAAACTGGAAAAACTCTGGAGATTAACTGTATTGGACACCAACTTGGAAATATATCAGTATTATACATTTAGAAAAATGAAATCCAGAGTTGCTACCCAGGTTTTTTGAGAAAATGTTTTGCCAATTCAAATATAAATACATGTGGTAGTAATCAATGTCTATGGATTTTCTAGACTACTATTAAAATGAATGCATCTATTTGTAATGGTATACTTAATTTAAAACTTCTATTGTTTAAAATTCTAACTGTTAAAATACAAAGTTTTAGACACTTCAAATAAAGAGTACTAACAGAATGAAGAGAATAAAGGAGAAGGTGAGAAAAAAGGAAGAGTAAAAATGTGAGAGAAGAAGAAAGAAAAAGAGAAAGCATAAAGTGGAAAAAAAGAATTGGGGGTGGGCAGAGAAGTAGTCTGAGAGTGAGAGAAAGTTGGAGGTTGAGAAGCAATAGACATAGTAAAATTATGCTGAGTGTGTAGCTAGTAACGTGTATGTAAAGCACTACGAAACTTATTTCTAAAACCTATACCTTTAATCTGAGCTCCAGATTAATGTTTATAATCACTTCCTGCATTCTCCCATTGGATGAATGAGACATCTCAAAAATCAACAGGTTTACATCAAACCACCATCTCTCCCTAACTCGCTCTTTTCCCCCAAACATATATATCCTGCTGTACCCAATACTTCTCATCAAAGTAACTAGTATCCTCTACTCATCTACCAGGTGAGCTGTGGCAAATCCTATCTTTTTCTCCTTGCACATAGATAGAAAATATTTCCCAGCATCTTCTGCAGTTAGGTATGGCCATGTGACTGACTCTACCAACAGAATGTGGATTAAAATGACATATGCTACTTCCAGATCTTAATCCTTCACACTCGCTCTCCAGGGGAAGACTCAGAAGCTCTAGGATGAAGAGGCACTAAAAGGAAACAGCATAGGTCCCTGAATGACTTAGAATAAATTCTTCCCCTATGGCAGACTCTTAGCAGACTGATACATGAGCAAGAAATACATCTTTATTGTATTGAGGCATTGAAATCTGGGAGAATTATAAAGGCTTACCTTCCCAATTAAATTGGTATCTTGAAGTAAGGAACTCAGATAACAAACACCAAAAAAATACATGGCATTGACCTATCGGTTGGAAACCAAGCAGTAAAGAAGCAGCCGTCATAGGTTCTGAAAAGACGGTACTATACGTTGTACAATGGCAAAATATTTAATAAAACTGTTGTCCTCCACATGACAACAAAATCTCAGCATCTAGGAGACGGAGCTGGCAAGAATCAGAATGTTGTATGTTACCTGTTACTGACTTCCTCAGGCAAGGTATTACAGGAAGGAGATGAGCTTTAAAAAGAATTGCCTTGTTTCAAGAAAGAAATTAAAAAACAAGAACGTACAGAAGTTTATAAAAGCCCACTGCTACTAGATCACTAGTCATGAAAGCTTGATAAAAGCTTCCAGTAAGAACTGTTCAGTAGGGCTTCCCTGGTGGCGCAGTGGTTGAGAGTCCGCCTGCCAATGCAGGGGACACGGGTTCGTGCCCCAGTCTGGGAAGATCCCACATGCCGCGGAGCGGCTGGGCCCGTGAGCCATGGCTGCTGAGCCTGCGCATCTAGAGCCTGTGCTCCGCAACGGGAGAGGCCACAACAGTGAGAGGCCCGTGTACCACCAAAAAAAAAAAAAAAAAAAAAAACTGTTCAGTAAAACTTCTCAGTGAAACAAAATAACTCAACCTTGTGGCAAAGACTGAATAAGGGTCCTAACCTCGTTCCCCTGCTTATTGTTGGGGAGAGCCTCAGGTTGCCTCTATTATGTTGAGAGAGAAATATGAAAAGAACTAGGAAAGAGTGTGGTTATTGGTACATGGAACTGACTGGAAACAGTCAGATCAGGAGCCTACTACTGGCATACCTCGTTTTTCGCACTTTGTAGGTATTGCATTTTTTACAACTTGAAGGTTTGTGGCAACCCTGCTTCCAGCTAGTCTATTGGTGCCGTTTTTTTAAACAGTATTTGCTCACTTTGTGTCTCTGTGTCACATTTTGGTAATTCCCACAGTATTTCAAACTTTTCATTATTATTATGTTTATTATGATGATCTGTGATCTCTGATCTTCATATTATAATTGTTTTGGGCCTCCACAAACTGCACCCGTATAAGACAGCACACTGAACTGATAAATGTTCATGTGCTCTGGCTGCCCCGCCGACTGGCCCTCCCTCTCTGTGGATCTGCCTAGTCCCTGAGACAAAACAATATTGAAATTAGGCCAGTTAATAACCCTACGATGTTCTCTGAGTGTTCAGGTGAAACGAGCACTGCCTCTCACTTTAAATCAAAAGCTAGAAATGACTAAGCTTACGAAGGAAGGCATGTCCAAAGCCAAAACAGGCTGAAAGCTAGGCCCCTTTCTCCAGTTAGCCAAGTCAGGATACAAAGGAAAAGTTCTCGAAGGGAATCAAAAGCACTACTCAAGTGAACACATGAATGATAAGAAAGCAAAACAGCCTTCTTGCTGATACAGAGAAAGTTTTAGTGGTCTGGATAGGAGATCAAACCAGCCACAACATTCCCTTAAGCCAAAGCCTAATCCAGCGCAAGCCCTAACTGTCTTCAATTCTATGAAGTCTGGAGAAGAAAAGTTTGAACCTAGCTGAGGTTGGCTCATGAGATTTAAAGGAAAGAAGCTGTCTCTATAATATGAAAATGCAAGGTGAAGCACCAAGTGTTGATGTAGAAGCTGCAGTGACTTATCCAGAAGATCTAGCTAAGATCACTAATGAAGGTGGCTACACTAAACAACAGATTTTCAGTGTCAAGGAAACAACCTTATATCAGAAGAAGATGCCATCTAGGACTTTCACAGCTAGAGGGGAGAAGTCAGTGCCTGGCTTCAAAGCTTCCAAGGACAGGCTGACTCTCTTGTTAGGGGCTAATGCAGCTGATGACTTTAAGTTGAAGCCAGTGTTCATTTACCTTTCTGAAAATCCTAGGGCCCTTAAGAAATATGCTAAATATACTCTGCCTGTGTTCTGTAAATGGAAAAACAAAGCCTGGATGACAGCACACCTGTTTACAACATGGTTTACTGAATATTTGAAGCCCGCTGTTGAGACCTACTGCTCAGAAAAAAATTCTCTCAAATATTAGTGTTCATTGACAATGCACCCAGTCACCCAAGAGCTCTGATGGACATGTACAAGGAGATTCGTTTTCATGTCTGCTAACACAACATCCATTATGCAGCCCATGGATCAAGCAATGCTTTCAATGTTTAAGTCTTATTATTTCAGAGATACGTTTTGTAAGGCTATAGGTGCCATAGATAGTGATTCCTCTGATGGATCTGGGAAAAGTTAAGTGAAAACTTCTGGAATGAATTTTCCATTCTAGACGTAATTAAGAACATTTGAGATTCATGGGAAGAGGTCAAAATATCAACATCCACAGGAATTTGGAAGAAGTTGATTCCAACCCTCATGGATAACTTTGAGGGATTCAAGACTTCAGTGGAGGAAGTAACTGCAGATACGGTACAAGTAGCAGGAGAACTAGAATAGAAGTGGAGCCTGAAGATGTGCTGAATTGCTGCCATCTCATGATAAAACTTTAATGAACAAAGAGTTGCTTCTTATGGATGAGCAAAGTTTGAGATGGAATCTACTCCTGGAAAAGATGCTGTGAAGATTGTTGAAATGACAACAAAGGATTTAGAATATTACATAAACTTAGTTGATAAAGCAGTGGCAGGGTTTGAGAGGATTAACTTCAGTTTTGAAAGAAGTTCTACTGTAGGTCAAATACTATCAAGCATCATTGCATGTGACAGAGAAATCATTTGTGAAAGGAAGAGTCAATCAATGTGACAAACTTCACTGTTGTCTTATTTTAAGAAATTGCCACAGGCCCCCAACCTTCGGCAGCCACCATAAGTCAGCAGCCATCAATGTCAAGGCAAGACCCTCTACCAGCAAAAAATATTAGGACTTGCTGAAGACTCAGATGATGGTTAGCATTTTTTAGGAATAAGTATTTGTTAATGAAGGTAGGTACATTTCTTTAGCCATAATGTTATTGCACAATAGACTGTAGTATACTGTAAACATAACTTTTATATGCACTGGAAAACCAAAAACTTTGTGTGACTCGCTTTATAGTGAGATATCCACTTTCTTGCAGTGGTCTGGAACCAAACCCACAATATCTCTGAGATATACCTTATTTTTTTAGACAGTTGTACTGACAAAGAAATTATGAACCTGGTCTAAATACTCATGTAAGTGTTCAGGGAGCCTTCAAACATCTCTCAAGCAAGAATGCGCCATGAAAGCTGCGCATCCTTTAAGAAAGGCAAACTCTCCACCATCTACTTCAGATGGGGTCAAGGAAGATACGGACAGGCAACAATCTTCCAGAGGACAGAACCAGGGCTCACGAACCAGGGAGCTTCTCCAAGACCACAGAATTGGGACTAATCAAGAAAATTCCCCTACCTCCAAGATAAGGGACGTTTCATAATGTCTACCCAGTGAATTTCAGAATTGCTACATACCAGTGACTGAGCGCTACCCATTCTGCTTCTTTCTGAATGGAAGTGTTTATTTGTGCTTACTTAGGCTCTGCAACACCACTGTGTGTGGGTGGAAGGCAGGTAGAAAATCTGTTATTTTACTCTATAACTCATTGAACTATGAGGAGAAATACCTCTCACTATAAATCATCTGGAGAGTCTGCACTCTGAGCAGGATGAATGACTAGCCAGGACTTTAGGTTGTCTCCATTGCCAAAAGGCTATTTTCTATATGAGAGAGGAATAGTGAAAAACACTCTTGGTGGTTGGAAGGGCACACTGTGTTTGTGTCTTCAGCGAAGTTTATTTTCTCCTCCTTTTGGACATCCAAAGATACTACATTTCCCAGGCTCCTTTGCAATTAGGTGTGGCCATAAGAATAAGTTCAGACCAATGAGTGTGGCAGAAGTGATATATACAATCTCCATGAACGGACTCAAAGTCTCCCCACAATCCTCCACGTTCTTTTTCTTTCTGTATCAATGGCTGGATGGAGGATCAGAGGAGGACTCTGAGGCCCTATAGGATAGCAGAGCCAAGAAATGGAAGGAGTTTGGTTCCCTGAAGGAATGATTTGAAACAGTGACACCCCCGCCCACCACTACCAATGTGCACTGGACGGTGCCATGAGAAAAAAAAAGAAATCTTTATTGGGTTAAGTGCACTGAGACTTGGAAGTTGTTACAGCAGTTAGTGTACCTTGACTAATCACTCTCTCAAGCTGAATACTGAAAATTTACCTCAATTTTCCACTCTCTCTCACCTCTTATGTATCGTTTTTATAATATGTCTATTTTGGTGCCTAAGTGTATTTCAAATCCTTCTCTTTCTCACTGTCCCTGTTGCCACTGTCTTAATTCAGGTCCTCATAATCTTGCATCAGAATTATTAACACAGTTTTCTAATGAATAGCCCTGTATTCCAGTTTACTGTGTATACTCCTATTCATGTTGGACACCGCTTCCAGCAAATTTTCTAAAATGCAAATCTCCCTACTCAAGATCCCTCAGTGGCTTCTAAATGCCTTCAGAGAAATTCTAAATGCCTTAGCGTGGACTATAAGAGCTTTCAGGATTTTATCACTGTCTACCTATTTGGCCTCATTTTCCCCCCACTCCAGCACGTGCTCTCAGAACATCTTCCATACAAGAGTATTCTCTAGGATTTCCAATTATGCAGCTCCCTTAAGTAATCGCCTATAGCCTGGTTGCCTGCTTAGGATATGAATGAAAAACAGATTCCTGTTCTCACTAACTTACTCTGGAACCCTCATGCTTTATCCACTGGTACCCTCATTCCTCACTCTTCATCCATGACCCCACCTTCTTTTCCTTATTACTAAATTGTGGGTCCATCTTCTGTCAGTGTCTTAATTTCACACATACTTAGAATAGTGGCAAATCCTATTTCTCCTCACGCTAGTGTGACTCCACTTGACTTCATCCCTCAGTGCTGTATTCCTAATAATGGATTTCAGGGTAACACCCTCCACTGTGCCAGCAGCTACCCTCTCTGCTCTTTCCCAAGACAATCAAGCCTTGACATTTCTCCTAGTTTTCCCACAATGGAAACTTTGTCTGTGCTCGCCTCCTTCTGGGAGCTGAGAACAAGACTGGAACCTGGGCTTCTTCAAACTTCCAGTCCAGTGTCCATCCTCTTTATTTAGAATATGCCCTCCTACTATTTTGCCTGGAAATTCCCAGTCACCTTTAAATCCCTATTCAAACGTTACCTCTTTTGTGAAACTGTCCTTGATCTTCAAAGCAGTTTTACCTTCTTTTCTTCATACTCCCACAGCACTTTTTAATACTCCTATTTTATCACTAATGTATTGTATTTCACATCTTGTTTCTTGTTCATCTCTCTGTAGGGTATACATTGAGGACAGACATTGTCTTCTTCATTCTTGCTTGCATGCAAAAGCAGGTGTGTTTCTTGAATAACTAGACTCATAAAATCACTAATCCCAAAAATGTAGTTGAGGAAGAACAAAAACAGTGGGATTCAGCTTGTCAGCATGGAGTATTAAAAACACTGAGCTGGGTCAAAAGACCTGACTCAGTCTCTATCTCCAGGAGCAATGAGCAAAGCGTCTTTAACTCCCTAGATCAACTTGAAGGATTTTCCAACTCCAAATTCTAGATACCACCCAGACATATTCCTCCCATACCAAAAGGAGCGGGGGATGGGGACACATACAACAATTTACCATGGACAATACCAGACTCTGAGCAGAATTTTTTTTGGAGTTTTGTGTGGTCTAACTCTGACCAACTCACTCTTCACACATTAGTACTAGTAATACTTTGTTAACCAGAATTTTATTTACTACATCTTCTCCCTCTAGTAAAATTAAAACTTCTTGGTTGCCTTCTCTACACTCTGTATTTTCATGAACATGCCTTTTTTAATTTGGTCTGTCTGATCACTGTCCAGCTTCCAAATTAGCAAGAGCTTCTTCAAAGGTTTTGCCATTTCACTGTTACTTCTGAATATGTAAACAGAAATACATTGCTTTTAAAAATAATTATTTCTAAGTCAGAAGTTAGCTGCTTCATGAGAAATTTACTTGTAGGAGAAAATTGCCAAAGATATTTGGCTTGGTTTAGCCCAACTTGGATAAGGGGCCCAAATCTGTCATAACTGATACTTGCCCAGGCTCATACTCAAAGAGTGAGGAACATATGTATGTTATCAAGCCATTATCTCATTACCGCCATCAGTTCTGCGTGTGTGCTGGGCAGAGACGCATCTGTCTGCTCTAAGCCTGAGAATGAAAGCTTAATGCCAACAGTTATCAGGCTGCTGGGAAAATGGTAAAAGCTAGACTGTGGTAAGATTAAGATTCAACTGTCTACACAAGGAAGTTTAGAAGGCTTGGGGGGAAAATTGGCCTAGTGAGAAAGTTGACTTTATGCTCCTTTAACAAATTTAAAAGTCTTAATACACACATAAATAAAGGTATCAATTTTTCAAAAAGGCCTGACATCTCACACACCTAATAGAAAGAAATTTTTATAGTTCTAACTACTGGTTATAGTTAAAAAGGTATCTCGAAGTTCCCACTATAGTTAGAAATGTGTCTTGAAGTCCTCTTTAAATTAATATATAATTATATATAATTTTAAATGTGTCTTCAAGTTCTGGGAGAGAAACTTCATCTTGTTCCTTTTTTATTTTAGGAAGATTTTAAAAATCAAAACAATGTCAGACATACGTAGAATGGGGATTTTGAATAGTTTTCCTTCTTCCCACCAGGTCTTAATTATTGGGCAACCTAGATCCTATTCTCCTATATCAGCAGGGAGTTGCAGAAATGACACTAGCCAGACTGTGGGACTGTGGGAACATAGACCAAAGTGTGACTTTTCCATGCACTTTTCTCCATTAAGCCAGAGTCATATAAGAAAGACTGTGGAAATTTCTGCTCTTTTTTGGCTCCATTTACCCAAATATACACTATCTGTGGTTTAAGATACAAGTCCTATATTTCTCTGAAATTCAAGGAAAGCCAAACTCCCCATAAAATTCATTAGTCAGTTAAGCAAATATCTAGTGTGTCAGTGCCTAGGAATATTCAGCAACAAATGTGATAATTGATTCAGATATTTTTAGTGACCCTATTTCCATTCCTCTAAATTTAGTATCAGAGCAAAACCAATGGATACACATGTAAATTTTGATTTCTTTAAAAACTACAGCAGATAGAGTTTCTATTGCCTGATTGACTCCTCAAATTCCTAAAGCTAAAATTTTTTTCAACACAGCATAGTGACATATTCAAGGAGAGGGGATAAAAGGTAAATCATGCCTGAATACCTTTAGCATGAATAAAATTCTAAAACTGAGTTGACAGCCACAACCTCTCAACCCCCAAATTCCTCCTATTGAGAGTCACAGTCTAATTCCCCTCTCCTTGAACCGGGACTGGCCTTGGTGCACTGATTGATGAGTAGAATAAGGCAGCTGGGTTTTTCTGGCACTTCTGAGACTAGGAGATAAGAAGTCTGGCAACTTCTTCCCAGACCTTTGGAACTCTCTATGTGGGAGCCCTGAGCCACCATGTAGGAAGTCTGACCACCTTGAGGCCACCATGCTGTGGAAGCTCAAGTCAAGTGAAGAGGTGCTGGAGGGTGAGACCCTGCATGGGGAGAGAAAGGCCAAGGAACAATCAAATATGTGGCTGAGGAAGCCGCCTTGTAAGTGGATTCTCTAGCTCTAAAGGCCTCAGCTGATGTCACAAATGGATTACAAACAAACCATCCACTGAGCCTACATCAGAAAATCCTGAGCAAAATAAAAGGGCTGTTTGAAACCATTAGCTTTCGGGATGCTTTTTTATACAGCAATAGATAAAATAGAACAGAGTTTGGTACCTGAATTGGGATGTCATTATAACAAAAATTTCAAACATGTGACATTGTCTTTTGGACCTCACAGTGAGCAAAAGTTGGAAGGATGTCTTCTCTGGGCTTGAGGGCTGTGAGGAAACGGTGACTGCAGGCTGGAGGGAAAGGCCACCTCTATTTCCTAATGGTAGGAAATTTGGCAACACTATGCCCTTGCGGAATTTACAAAAAAGAAAATATACCTCATGAACTAATGGATTTGTCTAAAGAAATTTCCAGTTAGAATGCTGAACTTGACAAGCAGCCTCTTACACCTATGCATGAGAATGTACAAAAAGAAAGAAATGAATTTTTTAAAAAAGAACTGTTCAGCTTTCAAGCAGAACTGAGAGGAAATATAAAGGAGCCAGAACTTGCTGGGTTAAAAAAAAACACAAAACTTTTTAAATCCTAGTTTTTCCAATCAGCAAAGGACTCTCAAAATAAGAAATGGCTTCCAGGTAAGTACCAAATTTGGGGCCCTACCGGCAAAGCATCGCCATAAGGTGACTAAATCAAGGATATGAGTAAGAAAGATTAAAGGGTGTGTATACTAGGGCTTCTCAAGACCTTAACATCCTCTCAGATCCTTTCTCCCAAACAAAAAATCTTAAGGATATTGTTCCCAAGCATCCTGACTCTCCATCCTAGGTTTAAAAAAAAAAAAAAAAAAAGGCTGATTTTGGAAAGCAGCATGGTCTGGCTTTGGACTAATGGAGTGGATTATAATTTGATACACACAAATCCACAAAATTTTTAGAGAAATTATGTCAGTTTGAACTACAATTACAAATGAAAAGAAGCTTTTGAAGCCTTGAATTGGGGGGTGAGGGAGGAAGGAAAAACCAGAATAAGAAAACTAGTCAGCTGGAAATGAGGACCACTCCATGTGGAAAAGGAAGGATTGCTCAGTGGGCAGGTCCCAAAGGCAGAGCAAATAGCCAGGGAGAATCATTCTCAGGGAGCAGGACTAGGCCCTAATCAAGGAAGTGGCAACACATGCCCAGCTGTATTTCATCATTGCTATGACCCACTGACTGCTTGTATGGCTTCTATTCCCCCCAACTTTTGAACTAAAATGTCTATTGTGGTTCTCCTATGGCAGGGCTACCATTTTATGTTGGGTGTTGCAGAGAGACAGAAAACTCACCTCTCTAGCTCACAGGTCTTCAGACTTGTACTCAAGAAACTTCACCTGAGAAACGTATCCATATCTGGACCTGAATTAGCTGATCAGATCCCAGAATTCAAGCTAATGCTGAAAAAGGATGAGATTGAGAGGCTTGGAGATATGTGAATATATTGTGTGTTTGGGAGGAAATGTAAATAATTTGTGGCCAAAAGGCAGACAGAGATAGATTAATGTTGACTACAAATTCCTTGCTACTTCTCCTATTGAATCCTGACTGGCCTTAGTGTCTCGCTTTAACCTACAGAATATAGTATAGGTGACACAGTGGGACTTCTGAGTCTAGATTATAAGAAGGGCTTGCAGCTTCTGCCAGGGTCTATTGGAACACATTCTCTGAGAGCCCTGAGCCATCATGTAAAATATCTGACCATCTTAAAACCACCAAGCTGTGAGAAGCATAAGTCATCCGCAGAGACCCTGTTGGATAAGACACCATATGGAGTGAAAGGCTGAGGAGCACTGAGGTGCCAAATAGGTGCACGAAGACGCCATCTTGGAAGTGGATGCTGCCATCCCGAGCTGCCCTTGATGACATCATATGGAGCCATTCCCAAATTCCTCATCTACATTATTGAGAGGAAAGAAAGAAAAAGAAATGGTTCCTTTAAGCCACTAAGTTTTTTTGTTTTTATTTATTTATTTATTTTTGGCTGCGTTGGGTCTTTGTTGCTGTGCGCAGACTTTCTCTAGTTGCAGCGAGCAGGGGCTATTCTTCGCTGCGGTGCGCGGGCTTCTCATTGCGGTGGCTTCTCTTGTTGCATAGCAAGGGCTCTAGGTGCGCGGGTTCAGTAGTTGTGGCACGTGTGGCCATTAGTTGTGGCTCGTGGGCTCTAGAGTGCAGGCTCAGTAGCTGTGGCACAAGGGCTTAGTTGCTCTGCGGAATGTGGGATCTTCCCCGACCAGGGCTCGGACCCATATCCCCTGCATTAGCAAGAGGATTCTTAACCACTGTGCCACCAGGGAAGTCCCAAGCCACTAAGTTTTGATAGTTTGTTACACACCAATAGAGAACCAGAACATATTTCTAGCTTATTTCCCTACCATGTTCTTTCCCAATTTAAAATCTATTTTAGCATCTTTCCCATTAGTTTCAGCTTTTGATATAAGACACGTACTTCCAGAACTGCCCTAGTAGTAGAACTCATGGTGTTTTTCCTTTCACCTTAGATAAGTGTTTAACTACACACATGAGTACCCCTTACTAGTTTATCCTTTGAAAACATGCAGCCAACACTGAACTCAGAATTCCACAGAGTGCCCTGCTGTTTAACCACAGCATATGTTGACGTTACCCATGAGCTGGTAAATGCTACTTTGTTCCTATCCTTTTTTTGCTGAAAGGAGATAAAATTTCTGTACTATCTTACTGTACTGGTCCAGCTTATTTTTGTCATTTGGCTTAAAGACTACAAGTTTTCTCTTCCATTTGACTATTGCAACTGAAATGCAGCATCTGTGTCGTGAGGGAGCCCAGGTCACATGGAGAGGCCCTGTGCAGATTTTCTAGAGTACTGTCAGGCAGTAGGAGTTGGCAAGACACATCCAGCTTCATGTCAAGATTTCAGTGGACCCCTGCCTACTGTGTGTCTCCCATTTCCACCACCGCTACCACCGTTTTTGAATAAGGATGTCTACAGCAGTTATCTTATGCTTGCTCTTCCATGGCACATTAATTATTGGAGACGGGTAACTGTCTTTTTAGTTCACAGATCTTCTGACCAAGAAGAATGAGACTCAAGGAGCTGTACTTGATGATCCACACCCACAGAACTCATCAGAACTGGACCCCATTTTGATAGTGAGATTCTGGACCTCAAGCCTGACTGAGTCTGAGGCTGAAATGAAGTGAGATTTTAGAAGTCTTAGAAGAACACAGGGGTAAGACAGGAATAAAGACACAGACCTACTTGAGAATGGACTTGAGGATATGGGGAGGGGGAAGGGTAACCTGTGACAAAGCGAAAGAGAGGCATGGACATATATACACTACCAAACGTAAGGTAGATAGCTAGTGGGAAGCAGCCGCATAGCACAGGGAGATCTGCTCGGTGCTTTGTGACCGCCTGGAGGGGTGGGATAGGGAGGGTGGGAGGGAGACGCAAGAGGGAGGGGATATGGGAACATATGTATATGTATAACTCATTAATTTTGTTATAAAGCAGAAACTAACACACCATTGTTAAGCAATTATACTCCAATAAAGATGTAATAAAAAACATAATAATAAAAAAAGAAGTCTTAGAAGAAAGGTGAGTATATTTTGATGAAGAGATTGCTATTGTAATAGCCAGAGTATTGACTTTAGACATTTTCCAAAAATGGCTATAGCAATATTTTTAGTCACACATGCCCTTCAGGAAATGGCCACTCCTCCATCAAGAATTAAGGTCTCTTTCTTTTCCCTTTGAAATTGAACTAGCTTTTACAACTGCCTGAACGGATAGAACGCGCCAGAAGTGATGCTTGTGTGACCTCCGAAGTTAAGTCATAAAAGGCAATATGGCACACACACACCCCTCCCTCCTTCTCCCCTGTCTCATCTCTCTTGCAAAATGCTCTCCCTTGGAACCCAGTCAATATGTTTTAAGGAAGCTCGGGCCACACAAAGAGGCCCACGTGTCTATGCCATTTGGCCATAGTTCTGGTCATGGTCTCAGTTAGTCAACAGCCAGCAATAACCATCAGAATGGGGATGGGCACGTCTTCAGATGATTCTAGCCTCCAGACTTCAAGCTGCCCCAGCTGATGTCACGTGGGAAAGACTATCACCATCGAGTTCTGCCCAAACAGAACTCGATTTATGAACAAAATAAATGTTGTCATTGTTTTAAGTCATTAAGTTTTGGGAAATAGACTTTAGAGCCTATCAAGAAGACAATTTTTCTTCCTCCAATACCAGAAGCACAAATATTCCTGCCACAACCTGTGTTTATCGAAACTATTGCATACTTGGAGGAAGAAAAATTAAAATTTTCTGTGAGGATCACCTACTGCAGACAATCTCCCAATCCTTGCCAGAGCTGAATGGAGTATTGCTGTGCTCGAAAACACAGATGCTCCCTGTTTATTATTAAAGGCAACAGGGTTCCTGGCTGGGTTGGAACTGAGACTCAGAATGTCACAGTGTGAGATCAGTCTCACCCTACTCCCCACACGGGCTACAACTCCTCGAATCCTCTCCACAATGGCAAATGTAGGTACTCAGTTCCTCCACGGAATTTTTACTGAGTGCCTGGAGTATGCTAAGCACTGTTCCATAAGCTGAGCATACATCAATAACAAATAAAATAACATCAATAATAAAAAAAAAAAAACCCTGCTCCCCTGGACCTCAAACTTCTCTTCAAAAGAAACAAAATAAACAGGTAAATGAAAGAATGTGTTAAAGATTATCACGCTGTGGATAAAATGAAGCCAGTAAAAAGGATAGGGCTACCAAGGTGGGAGCAATTTTAAAAACGAAAAGATAGCATGGAAGCAAAGCCATGAGAGAGGTAAGGGAGTAAGCCCTGTGGCTGTCGGAGCCGGGGGTGGTCTTCCAGACAAGGGCCAGGAGGAAGAGGTGTGTGCCTGGTGTCCTCCAGCATCTATGGTAGATGGAGAACCTTAGTGGAAGGCAGAGAGTACCGACGGACCTAAAATAATCATCAGTGAGGGTTTTTCATAGTACAGTAAATCCCCTACATACAAATGAGTTCTGCTCCGAGAGCGCGTTCGTAAGTCCAATTCATTCGTAAGTCCAATTTGTTTGTAAGTCCAACAAAGTTAGCCTAGGTACCCAACTAACACAGTCGGCTATATAGTACTGTACTGCAATAGGTTTATAATACTTTTCACACAAATAATACATAAAAAACAAACACAAAAAATAAAGAAAACATTTTTAATCTTACAGTACAGTACCTTGAAAAGTACAGTAATACAGTACAACAGCAAGCCTACAGGGGCTGGCATCGAGGGAACAGGCAAGAAGAGTTACTGACTGGAGGTGGGAGAGGAGGTGGGAGGTGGTAGAGCTGAAGGATCGTCAGCAACAGGAGACGGAGGGCCAGCTGCAATGTCACTCACGCCTGACGTGGATGGCACAGGTTCTGGCTCCTTGCTGGATTCAATTCTATCTACCCTCTTGAAAAAATGATCCAGTGATGTCTGGGTAGTAGCTACTTTTTTTCTCGTCATAGATGACATCCTGGGCTTGAAATAAAGATACTGTACTACTGTACTCTATAGAGTACTGTACAGTAAAGTACACAAAAGCACCACCACTTGTAGAGGATGCATGCACATGACAATGTACACCAGACACGTGAACTAACTTACGTGATTAGACATGCAAACACACGTTCGCATCTTTGAAAGTTCACAACTTGAAGATTCGTATGTAGGGGACTTACTGTAGCTCAGACTCAAAATCATGGCGGTGAAAAGCACAAAAGCAATGATTCCAGGCCCAAGTGAAGTTGTACTTGAACCTACACTGGTGCCCAGCCTCCTGGAGTACTGTGCCCTATGGGAAGGTGAAAGTTGTGTAAGAAAACTGAAAGTCCTGAGTCTAAGTGACTGTCTTAGGGTCTAAGCGACCCTAAGTCTGTGAGACCATCCCCAGGCCAGGAACTGGGTGGTAAAACACAAATATTTAGGAAACAAAAATATTGTTAGGAACACAAATCATTCTTCCATATGACATCTCCTTTCCTTTCCTACATAGGACCTGTGCTCTCTACTCCAACCTCATCCTCAGAAAAATACATGATTTTAAGCACTATTTATTTTGAATTAATCAAGCTTACTGAAATGTTGTAAAAATAGCTCAAATCTTTTTTTCCTAAACTTTTTTCCTAAACAACTTGAAAATAATGTGTTAGTGGATACCTCATGACCCTGGCATATATTTGTGTTTATTTCATACAAACAAGGACATTCTCCTACATAACTTCAATAATCACCATCAAAATTATGAAAATAACACTGATAATTATCTACATCTAATTCTTAGAACTGATTCAAATTTTACCAATTAATAAATACAATTTCTGAAAGAACGGTGTGTTCTTCATTTATTGAGTACCTACTCTTCTTTCCCAGGCAGTGCTCTGACCACTATTCTAGGCAGATGCAATGCATCAGTGAACAAAACAGATAAAGATCCCTGCCTTTGTGGAGCTTATATTCCAGTGGGTGGAAAGAGGAACAGATTAAAAAATGATAATGAGTAAATTACAGAATACATTGGATTTATACAAACAACTGCTATGGGGGGAAAAGTAGAAGAGGGTAAAGGGATCAGGGTGGTAGGTAGAGAAGTTTGCAATTTAAAACAGGGCAGCCAAGGTTGGCCTCAGTGAGAGGCCGACAGCCACTTTTCTCCTAAATCTCCAGAAGTTGTGAAGGAAACCAGGCATTTCACCATGGATGGAGTGTTACAGTACATACGTGCAAGTAAAGTACAATGAGAGAAGGGTGAGTTGCAGGAGATGAGTTCAGAATAGCAAAGACCTTCAGGTTTTTATAAAGACTTTGTCTTTGATTAAGAGTGAAATCAGGTGAATGGATAAACAAGATGTTTTATATATATATATATATATACACACACACACACACACACACACACACACACACGATGGAATACTACTCAGTCATAAGAAAGAATGAAATATTGCCATTTGCAGCAACATGGATGGACCTAGAGTTCATTATACTAAGTGAAGTAAGTCAGACAGAGAAAGGCAAATATCATATCATTTATAGATGGAATGTAAAATATGATACAAATGAACTTATTTACAAAAGAGAAACAGACTCATAGAGTAGACATAGAAAACAAACTTCTGGTTACCAAAGGGGAAAGCTGGGGTGGGGGAGGAGTAAATTAGGATTTGGGGATTAGCAGACACAAATTACTATACATAAAATAGATAAGTAACAAAGTCCCTGTCCTGTAGCATAAGAAACTATATTCAATATCTTATAATAAACCATAATGGAGCCTCCCAGGCTTTCTCCCTGCACAGCCTGGGAGCGACAGCCCTTCCCTCACACCTGACTGGGCCTCTGGGGCGAGGAGGTGCTGCATGAAGGGAAATCTGAAGCACAGAGAAGTTAACTGTCTGGTCCAAGATCACAGAACTAAGCTGTGAGACTTGAGTTGGTGTCCTTCATGCATCACATCTTCCCATCACTTAAGAAGCCACTGAGATACTTGCATATTTATCTGTCTCCTACATGCCGTGTGGCTGGCAGGATCTTGGTGCTCCGGCTGGGTGTCAGGCTTGAGCCTCTGAGGTGGGAGAGCCGAGTTCAGGACACTGGACCACCAGAGACCTCCTAGCCCCACGTAATATCAATTGATGAGAGCTCTCCCAGAGATCTCAACACTAAGACCCAGCTCCACCCAATGGCCAGCAAGCTCCAGTGCGGGACGCCCCATGCCAATCAACTAGCAAGACAGGAACACAACCCCACCCATTAGCAGAGAGGCTGCCTAAAAACATAAAAAGTTCACAGACACCCCAAAACACACCACCAGACGTGACCCTCCCCACCAGAAAGACAAGATCCATCCCCACCCACCAGAACAGAGGCACCAGTGCCTTCCACCAGGAAGCCTACACAAGACACTGAACCAACCTCACACACTGAGGGCAGATACCAAAAACAAGAGAACTATGAACTTGCAGCCTGCAAAAAGGAGACCCCAAACACAGTAAGTTAAACAAAATGAGAAGACAGAGGAATATGCAGCAGATGAAGGAGCAAGGTAAAAACCCACCAGAGCAAACAAATGAAGAGGAAATAAGCAGTCTACCTGAAAAAGAACTCAGAGTAATGATAGTAAAGATGATCCAAAATCTTGGAAATAGAATGGAGAAAATATAAGAAATGTTTGACAAGGACCTAGAAGAACTAAAGAGCAAACAAACAATGATTTGTTCACAATAAATGAAATAAAAAATTCTCTAGAAAGAATCAATAGCAGAATAACTGAGGCAGAAGAATGGATAAGTGACCTGGAAGATAAAATAGTGGAAATAACTACCATAGAGCAGAATAAAGAAAAAAGAGTGAAAAGAACTGAGGACAGTCTCAGAGACCTTGGGGACAATATTAAATACACCAATATTCGAATTATAGGGGTCCCAGGAGAAGAAGAGAAAAACAAAGTGCCTGAGAAAATATTTGAAGAGATTATAGTTGAAAACTTCCCTAACATGGGAAAGGAAATAGTCAGTCAAGTCCAGGAAACGCAGAGAGTCCCATACAGGATAAATCCAATGAGAAACACACCAAGACACATATTAATCAACCTACCAAAAATCAAATACAAAGAAAAAATATTAAAAGCAGCAAGGGAAAAAACAACAAATAACATACAAGGGAATCCCCATAAGCTTAACAGCTGATCTTTCAGCAGAAACTCTACAAGCCAGAAGGGAGTGGCAGGACACAGTTAAAGTGATGAAAGGGAAAAACCTACAACCAAGATTACTCTACCCAGCAAGGATCTCATTCACATTTGATGGAAAATTAAAACCTTTACAGACAAGCAAAAGCTAAGAGAATTCAGCACCAAAAAAACAGCTTTACAACAAATGCTAAAGGAACTTCTCTAGGAAAGAAACACAAGAGAATGAAAAGACCTACAAGAACAAACCCAAAACAATTAAGAAAATGGGAATAGGAACATATATATTGATAACTACCTTAAATGTAAATGGATTAAATGCTCCAACCAAAGACATAGACTGGCTGAATGGATACAAAAACAAGACCCTTGTATATGCTGTCTACAAGAGACCCACTTCAGACCTAGGGACACATACAGACTGAAAGTGAGGGGATGGAAAAAGATATTCCATGCAAATGGAAATCAAAAGAAACCTGGACTAGCAATTCTTATATCAGACAAAATAGACTTTAAAATAAAGACTATTACAAGAGACAAAGAAGGACACTACATAATGATCAAGGGATCAATCCAAGAAGAAGATATAACAATTGTAAATATTTATGCACCCAACAGAGGACAACCTCAATATGTAAGGCAAATGCTAACAGCCATAAAAGGGGAAATCGACAGTAACACAATCATAGTAGGGGACTTTAACACCCCACTTTCAACAATGGACAGATCATCCAAAATGAAAATAAATAAGGAAACACAAGCTTTAAATGATACATTAAACAAGATGGACTTAATTGATATTTATAGGACATTCCATCCAAAAACAACAGAATACACTTTCTGCTCAAGTGTTCATGGAACATTCTCCAGGATAGATCATATCTTGGTTCACAAATCAAGCCTTGGTAAATTTAAGAAAACTGAAATCATATCAAGTACCTTTTCTGACCACAACACTATGAGACTAGATATCAATTACACGAAAACAACTGTAAAAAATACAAACACATGGAGGCTAAACAATATGCTACTAAATAACCAAGATATCACTGACAAAATCAAAGAGGAAATCAAAAAATACCTAGAAAAAAATGACAATGGAACCACGATGACTCAAACCTATGGGATGCAGCAAAAGCAGTTCTAAGAGGGAAGTTTATAGCAATACAATCCTACCTCAAGAAACAAGAAACTTCTCAAATAAACAAACTAACCTTACACCTAAAGCAATTAGAGAAAGGAGAACAAAACAACCCCAAAGTTAGCAGAAGGAAAGAAATCATAAAGATCAGATCAGAAATAAATGAAAAAGAAATGAAGGAAACAATAGCAAAGATCAATAAAACTAAAAGCTGGTTCCTTGTGAAGATAAACAGAATTGATAAACCACTAGCCAGACTCATCAAGAAAAAAAGAGAGAAGACTCAAGTCAACAGAATTAGAAATGAAAAAGGAGAAGTAACAACTGACCCTGCAGAAATACAAAGAATCATGAGAGATTACTAAAAGCAAATATAGGCCAATAAAATGGACAACCTGGAAGAAATGGACAAATTCTTAGAAAAGCACAGCCTTCCAAGACTGAACCAGGAAGAAATAGAAAATATAAACAGACCAATCGCAAGCACTAAAGTTGAAACTGTGATTAAAAATCTTGCAACAAACAGAAACCCAGGACCAGACGGGTTCACAGGTGAATTCTATCAAATATATAGAGAAGCATTAACACCTATCCTTCTCAAACTCTTCCAAAATATAGCAGAGGGAAGGACACTCCCAAACTCATTCTCCAAGGCCACCATAACCCTGATACCAAAACCAGACAAAGATGTCACAAAAAAAGAAAACTACAGGCCAATATCACTGATGAACATAGATGCAAAACTTCTCAACAAAATACTAGCACACAGAATCCAACAGCACATTAAAAGGATCATACACCATGATCAAGTGAGGTTTATCCCAGGAATGCAAGGATTCTTCAGTATATGCAAATCAATCAATGTGACACACCATAATAACAAATTGAAGGATAAAAACGATATGATAACCTCAACAGATGCAGAAAAATCTTTCAACAAAATTCAATACCCATTTATGATAAAAACTCTCCAGAAAGTAGGCATAGAGGGAACCTACCTCAACATAATAAAGGCCATATATGACAAACCCACAGCCAACATCGTTCTCAGTAGTGAAAAACTGAAAGCAGGGTTTCCCTGGTGGCGCAGTGGTTGAGAGTCCACCTGCCGATGCAGGGGACACGGGTTCATGCCCCGGTCTGGGAAGATCCCACATGCCGCAGAGCGGCCAGGCCCGTGAGCCATGGCCACTGAGCCTGCGCGTCCGGAGCCTGTGCTCCACAATGGGAGAGGCCACAACAGTGAGAGGCCCACATACTGCAAAAAAAAGAAAAACAAAAAAAAACAAAACTGAAAGCAATTCCACTAAGATCAGGAGCAAGACAAGGTTGACCACTCTCACTGCTATTATTCAACATTGTTTTGGAAGTTTTAGCCACAGCAATCAGAGAAGAAAAAGAAATAAAAGGAATCCAGATCGGAAAAGAAGAAGTAAAACTGTCACTGCAAATGACATGATACTATACATAGAGAATCCTAAAGATGCCACCACAAAACTACTAGAGCTAATCAATGAATTTGGTAAAGTTGCAGGATGCAAATTAATGCACAGAAATCTCTTGCATTCCTATACACTAATGATGAAAAATCTGAAAGAGAAATTAGGGAAACACTCCCATTTACCATTGCAACAAAAAGAATAAAGTACCTAGGAATAAACCCACCTAGGGAGACAAAAGACCTGTATGCAGAAAACTATAAGACACTGATGAAAAAATTAAAGATGATACCAACAGGTGGAGAGATATACCATGTTCTTGGATTGGAAGAATCAATATTGTGAAAATGACTATATTACCCAAAGCAATCTACAGATTCAATGCAATCCCTATCAAATTACCAATGGCTTTTTTTTTTACAGTACTAGAACAAAAAAATCTTAAAATTTGTATGGAGACACAAAAGACCCCAAATAGCCAAAGCAGTCTTGAGGGAAAAAAGCAAAGTTGGAGGAATCAGACTCCCGACTTCAGACTATAGTACAATGCTACAGTAATCAAGACAGTACGGTAGTGGCACAAAAACAGAAATATAGATCAATGGAATAGAATAGAAAGCCTAGAGATAAACCCACACACATGCGGTCACCTTATCTTTGATAAAGGAGGCAAGAATATACAATGCAGAAAAGAGAGCCTGTTCAATAAGTGGTTCTGGGAAAACTGGACAGCTACATGTAAAAGAATGAAATTAGAACACTTCCTAACACCATACACAGAAATAAGCTCAAAATGGATTAAAGACCTAAATGTAAGCCCAGACACTATAAAACTCTTAGAGGAAAACATAGGCAGAACACTCTATGACATAAATCACAGCAAGGTCCTTTTTGACCCACCTCCTAGAGAAATGGAAATAAAAACAAAAATAAACAAATGGGACCTAATGAAACTTCAAAGCTTTTGCACAGCAAAGGAAACCATAAACAAGACGAAAAGACAACCCTCAGAATGGGAGAAAATATTTGCAAATGAAGCAACTGACAAAGGATTAATCTCCAAAATTTACAAGCAGCTCATGCAGCTCAATTTCAAAAAAACAAACAACCCAATCCAAAAATGGGCAGAAGATCTAAATGGACATTTCTCCAAAGAAGATATACAGATTGCCAACAAACACATGAAACAGACATCACTAATCATTAGAGAAATGCAAATCAAAACTACAATGAGGTATCACCTCATATCGGTCAGAATTGGTCATATCGGTCACCAAAAAATCTAGAAACAATAAATGCTGGAGAGGGTGTGGAGAAAAGGGAACCCTCTTGCACTGTTGGTGGGAATGTAAATTGATACAGCCACTATGGAGAACAGTATGGAAGTTCCTTAAAAAACTTAAAATCGAACTACCATATGACCCAGCAATCTCACTACTGGGCATATACCCTGAGAAAACCGTAATTCAAAAAGAGACATGTACCGCAATGTTCATTGCAGCACTATTTACAATAGCCAGGACATGGAAGCAACCTAAGTGTCCACCGACAGATGAATGGATAAAGAAGACGTGGCACATTCCATTCCAATATACAATGGAATATTACTCAGCCATAAAAAGAAATGAAATTGAACTATTTGTAGTGAGGTGGATGGACCTAGAGTCTGTCATACAGAGTGAAGTAAGTCAGAAAGAGAAAAACAAATACCATATGTTAACACATATAAATGGAATCTAAAAAAAGAAAAAAAAATGGTTCTGACAAACGTAGGGGCAAAACAGGAATAAAGATGCAGATGTAGAAAATGGACTTGAGGACACAGGGAGGGGGAAGGGTAAGCTGGGACAAAGTGAGAGAGTGGCATGGACATATATACACTACCAAATGTAAAATAGCTAGCTAGTGGGAAGCAGCTGCATATAGCACAGGGAGATCAGCTCAGTGCTTTGTGACCACCTAGAGGGGTGGGATAGGGAGGGTGGGAGGGAGACGCAAGAGGGAAGGGATATGGGGATATATGTATACGTATAGCTGATTCACTTTGTTATACAGCAGAAAGTAACACAACATTGTAAAGCAATTATACTCCAATAAAGATATTAATTAAAAATAAACCATAATAGAAAAGAATATGAAACAGAATATATAAATATGTATAACTGAATCACTCCAGGTATACCTGTAACTAATATAACACTGTAAATCAACTATACTTCAATAAAAAATAAATAAAAGAGTGAAATCAGGAGCTATTGCAGAATTTTCAGCTGAGGAATGACAGGAGTGGACAGTCAGAATTACTAGATGCAATGTTGAGAAACAAGCTGTAGGGGGAGCTATGGTAGATGCAGGGGTATCTGTTAAGGACAACTACAGTAATCCAGGTAAGAGATTATGGTGGCTTGTCAATGGTAGTACCAGAGGGTAGGTGAAAAATAATCAGACCAAATATTTCCAAGATGTAAGAAGGAAAAGGCACTTGCCTACAGGTCCAATAGAGGGATGAGTCATGAAGAGAGACCTTTAAGGTGGTAGCAGGCAAAAGGCAATGCAGAAAACCAAGGAGGGTCAGTGCCACCACATGAGTGACCTCAATGGACACAAAGTGTGCAGCATCTCAGTGCAGCAGAGACCTGGAGCAGGTGCTTCAGAATTCTGGGGAGCAGTTAACAGAGCAACCAGACTCACGCAGACTTTGAGAAGCTTTATCCTAAGTGTCTGTTTCCTGAAATTAATCACATAATTTGGAAGGTCTGGCATGATATTTTTGTCCTGAATTCTATACCAAAACTACTGATTTAGCTCTCCCGGTAGCAAAGCCTCAGAACTTCATTGTGTTTATTGTGGTACTTCGTCTTCTCCACTTTCACTCCAAAACTGTGTAAGTATAAAGAAAAAGAAAAATTAAAGGCCAGAACAAATTACAAGACAGAAATGGAAAACTTCATAATACACATCAGCCCCATAAAGAGTGTTCTTTGTCGCAGTTCAGCTTCTAGCCTCCATTTAGGGGCTTCTTTCTTTACCTTTTAAAAGATTCAGAGGCATTATTGGCTTAAGGTCGTAATACCTGGGGATCTCCCCTCAGATGCATTTGGCAGGTATTTATGTTTGGGGAAATCTTTAGACTTAATACGGTGAGGTTGTAAGCTCCTTGAAGTGATGTGGACGTGGGTACTAACACTAAGATCTCCTGAGGCAACATCCTCCCTACAACACAATTTTCCACTGACTTGCCCTCCACCCAACCAGAGAGGTAGTCAGGGCCTTGTGTCTACAAACACCTACCATTTAATGAAGGAGGAAAAAATGAGGGGCTAGAGAAGAAGGGTAGATACCAAGTTTGCCTTACGCTGAATTTTTTTTCTCTTCCGCAAGAAAAGAAGCCAGTTGACACTATTCTCCAAAACCTCCAGAAACTGTCAGAGACTGAAATTTCAAATATTCCAAAAAGCCTCTTTTGGTATATGAACATTTTAAGAGTATCCTCAAATTTTTGATACATTTTATTAAAATGAGATAGATAACGCATAAAAGGGGAAAAGTGATGGCTAAGTGGATTTATTTCCATTATCAGCATTAACATTCTCCAAGCAGGAAACTCCTTCTCCATTTTTTCCTTCCTCCAAATCCACTCAGTCAAGCAGTCCTGTGTCAACATTTCTATTAACAGTGTCTCTGGAATTCCTTTTCCATTCCTAGTCTCTGCACTGATGCCACTGCACCCCTTCTTTACTCTAGGATCACAGCAGTGGTCCCAGATCTGACTTTCTACGTCTGTTCTTTCTCCTTCACCCTAGCTTCCAAATTAATCTTCCTCACACACTTTCATAGGTAACTCCCCTGCTCTGAAACCTTCCATAATTCCCCAGTGCCTACAGAATGAAGCCCAAAAGCTGTACATAGCTGCCCCCTGGTGGACACCTGCTGATTCACTGCGCTGGATTCTAGACTCAGCCTACGCTGCAGAGAATAATAGTTTCTCGTGGAAGATGGAACACCTTCTTATGTTCTAAAGAAGGCCAAAAGTGGGAAATTAAGAAGGTAGAGAGAAGGCTTCTCTTTCACCTCTGGAGAAGAAAGCACGCATGACGAATAACCTTATGCTCCCAAGGAGACACTAGTCTTCCCATATGGCTCTTTTAGAAGGAGCTTTCATGTTGAGGTGGATCTTCTCCATTGTTTCCACCTTTGAGTGCTACACCAACTGTGCAATTTTCTGGACAAAGCATAAATAAGAACTCCCTGATTTACAATTTAATTGGCCCCTTGACCTTCTTTCCTAAAAGCAGAATGCTGTAAATTTAGATTCCATTCTTGGAATGGAACATAAAATCCCGAAATTAATCAGAAAATAACTTTTAAAAACACAAAATTTGCTGTTCCACACATTAAGAATGTAAGACCAAACATTTACTGTCATTTCTTAAGCGTTTCTCTGGGGGATATTTTTCTTTTTGTGGTCTGGACAAGCTAACGCGTCTTAAAATATAAGTGTAAAGGAGTTTTAACATGGAACAATTTTGGTCTCGGTTGCAGCTGAGGTCTTAATACAAGTAAGTGCCAACTACTCCAACATTCAAAAATACAATCTTTATGCAGAATTAGCAAAGTAATGGCTGGAAAAAAAAAGTTGTGACATTGACCCCTCAAAAAAACCTATACCTTTATATAAAGTATACAAAGGATATAATTGGAAGGCCAAGAGGAATTGGAAATTGGAGACAGGGTTTCTTTAGAGACAGTGGGAGCTGTGCCGCATCTCTATCCTCTCCCATTTTGAGAGTGAAATGAGAGTGTGATATTGTCTTCCAACCTCAAGCCTAATATAAGGACCTTCAGAAGACCATTCAGAGAGCTCGAAATGTGTCCCCTGAGGTTTGAAGGACAGAGAGAACTGACATGTCTGATTCACCTATGTAATCCAAGGACAACAGGCTGGCTGGGCAGCAGAGTACAAGCCGTAGCTTGAGAAAGAGTATCATCCCTCTGGATAGAGAGTCTCATGTGTGCATTTCTCATAACACAAATGTGGGTCACGAGCAAGCCAGTGGCAGAGAAGCCATCTTAGATCCTGTGCAAGAGGGTCTCCTGGAGGGACAAAGAAACAGCAGAAAGCTGTTGGAGGAACTTCTGGAATTCTCAGGAAATGACAATTGAATCCTGAACAATCGTGAGAGAAGATGCACTCATGTACATCAAGGAAACTCATGGATAAGACCCATGAGATGGTGGAGGATGGTGGAATGTCTTCAAAGAACCCAAGCACCCTTGAGATGCTGTTGTGGTCAGTGTAAATCCTCATCATGTCAAAGACATTGGAGAAAGATCCCTTCTGTATGGAGCTTTCTCGAAAAACTGAAAATAGACCTACCATATGACCCAGCAATTCCAGTCCTGTGTATATATTGGAAGGAAACAAAAACACTAATTTGAAAAGATACATGCACCCCAATGTTTACAGCAGAATTATTTACAATTGCCAAGGTATGGAAGCAACCCAAGTGTCCATCAAGAGATGCATGGATAAAGAAAACGTAGTATATACATACAATGGAATACTACTCACTTATAAAAAGAACGAAATTTTGCCATTTGTAGCAACATGGATAGACTTGGAGGGCATTATGCTGAGTGAAATAAGTCAGGGAGAGAAAGACAAACACTGTATGATATCACTTATATGTGGAATCTAAAAAATACAACAAACTAGTGAATAAAACAAAAAAGAAGCAGACGCATGGAGAACAAACTAGTGGTTACCAGTGAAGAGAGGAAAGGGGGAGAGGCAACATCGGGGTAGGGGGAGAAAAAGGATTATTATGGGATTTTATGAAATCATGTGTGTGAAATTTTTCAAAATTGTAAAACATTATAGAATTTAAAGACTCTTTCACTCAATAAAAAAAAGCAAAAGCAGAAAGATCCCTTATGCCTCTTCTGCCGCTTCTACCCTTACTAAATTTACTCTAGAGAAGTTAACTTAGTAAGGGTAGCCCAGTGACGGGGAAAGAAGAGTAGAGGTAGTAGGCATGGAAATAGAGAATGAGGTAACCATGTCCCTAGTCCCTGCATTTAACTAGACGTATTTCTCAACTTAGGCTCTTAATGACTAAAAGTGACTAGAGGGGTTGGTGTTACTGAAAGTGACCAAAAAAAAAACATGAGCCTACTCTACATTTCATTTGGAAGCAGAAATATAGTATTCCAACTGCACTAAATATTAGAGCAGAATGTCTCGAAATTTGATTGTCAAGGTTTATGAATAGTAGACGCTGGTGGTGGATGGGACAGTTTTCATGTAATTCAATCAAATTTTTCTACTTCAAGAGTCCCTTGTTCTTCTGCTGGAGTGAGACCTACCTATTTCAAGAACAAACGTTCTATGGTTGCTTGTTAAGTTATAATTCCAGGTATTTTGTAACACAAAGATTTATATGTCATAAAGACAAAAGATTCTGGTCAACTAAAAGAAAATTATCTTAATATATGTCAATTATGACTCATGCAGTGAATTTAAGATTTGGTACTTTATAAAAAGTTGTTTTCTCATTGTTTTTGAATAGCAGGGGTTTTTTTCCTGCATGTGTCTGGTCATGCACGCACGAACTATGCTTGATTTATCTGTATTCTAAGAACATTCACCTTGAGACTAGAAGTGTAAACCCCAGATATTGGATCATTGCCACCTAAAGCTCACAGTTAACTGTAGAACTGAGAATGAATCTTGTCTTAATACTGTTATAATATGACTTAATATGAGTTATGGTCGATTCAACATCCCAACTGTAAGAAACCTCAGTCGCCATTAGGGCTAGAAGGTACCCTTCTATTAACGATACTCAGAGAGCCACAAGGGGGTCTGTGACTACTCCCTTTGCCCCTGCAGTTGGTTTAATATTTAGCAAGCACCTGCTGAATGAGGGGATACATGGAATACGGTGAGACGGAGGTGCTGGATATTAAAGAGAACTGTGTGAGGAAGTTTAGTTTTCACCCAACATCTGTCATTCCTCATACCAAGTGAAAAGATAAAATTGGTTTCATTCTACATGTATTTTAAAGGATAAATAGGCACTTTCAAATATGAATACTACCCTGCCTGGAATTTGTGTAGCACTTGTTCATCTACTAGATTATAATATCTGCAAGAGAAAGGGACTGACACTTTTTTTAACCATCCAAAGATATGTGGAATGTTGATCCTGCTAGGCTGAGTATAAGAGTACATTAAAAGGGCTTCCCTGGTGGCGCAGTGGTTGAAAGTCCTCCTGCCGTTGCAGGGGACACGGGTTCGTGCCCCGGTCCAGGAAGATCCCACATGCCGCGGAGCGGCTAGGCCCGTGAGCCATGGCCACTGAGCCTGTGTGTCCGGAGGCTGTGCTCCACAACGGGAGAGCCCACAACAGTGAGAGGCCCGCGTACCGCAAAAAAAAAAAAAATCCAACTAAAATATGATTCAAACCAAAAAATAGTAGGAGATAAAGATAGGTAGGTAAAATGTAGCCTAATTATAAAAGTATTGATTACACTTCTGGTCATCTGACCATGATAGAGTAACAAAGACTGCATTTACCCACCTGCCTTAATTTTAAAAAGAAAAAAGCAGGCAAAATACGTGAAATAACACTTTTTCAGACTGTGGACAGCCGGTAGTGTAGGACAGTGATCTCTGAAAGAAGATAAACAGGGTGAGCTCACAGTGGCCCAGCTCACTCTTGCCTCAAGCCTAGAAAGGGTTTTCCAGCACAGCTGAGGGAGAGGAAAACCACACAGGGCTTGACAGACCCCTTGAGTAGAGGACACAACTGAAAATCAGGAGACCAGGGCAGCTAGAATGGGCAGGGCAGAGTGCTGTAGAGGAGAGAGGTCAGAAATCCACAGAGGCTCCCGTGCTTGAGTCCTGAATAGTGAGTGAGGAAACTACGGAAGCCAGAGGAAGAACCACCAGAAAGAAGCAGGAGGAACAATCCCTGGAGTTCACACAGGGCTACGAAGAGCCCCTCTTCCCACCAGCCAGAGTGAAAAGACCTTATCCGCCAGGGAGCAAGGAAGAGAGGCCTCAGAATGGTACTACCTCAGCAGTGCCGCCACGTGAGACACAGACTACAGGCTACTCTGGACCTGCCTAAGAAGACCTAAAAGCAAGCCTCAGGAGGATCAAACAGATGCCTAGCCACCTAACTGCACCCCAGAGCAAAGCCCAGAAATATTTATAGTACCAAAAGGAAAAAGAAAAAAAATTCAGCACTCAACATTGTACAATTCACAATATTTGGCATTTAAGCAAAAGTTATCAGGCATGCAAAGAAGCAAGAAAATATGACCTGTGACCAAGGGGAAAAAATTAATATAAAGAATCTTAATCATTTGGGATAGTTTTGTTTCCTGAAGGGGAGAGTGTAGGGGTCCAGGGGTGAGAAATAAAAGATTTTAATGAAAGATGTAAAAAAAAAAAAGAAGCTCAGTTGAAAATTTGAGGTAGAAAATCTAGAAATGAGGTAATAATGTCCTTCTCAAGAGCTTCTGCTCTTGAATAAGGGAGATACGAGATCTGGTTTGTTTTTTTTGTTTGTTTGTTTGTTTTTTGCGGTACGCGGGCCTCTCACTGTTGTGGCCTCTCCCATTGCGGAGCACAAGACTGTTCTAGTAGCCCTAGGGCTAAGAGGTTTCACTTTAGAAGAAATGGATAGAGAATTAGTTGCTTGCCTCCAGCCCTCCAATCCCAGAATGACAGTGACTTTCATTTGTTGGGGAAGCAACATCCACATTGGAATCTATGACTTTCCTCTACATTTTGGGTCAGTTTCTTTAGAGAATAGCCTTGAGATGCTTTGCCTGGAGGGAATGCCAACTAAACTATCTGGGGTCTGTGCTGGGTGTGGGACTGGGGTGGGCACACGGACTGGTACAACGGTCCCATAAAAGGTCTTTATTTTCTCCCCTTTCAACTTCATTAACATTTCCTATACTTGGTCATTGGCTAGTTCTGAACTGAGTCACCTGGAGGTTCCACTAGACAATATTCTTCACTCCCTAGTAATATCAATGTATTCTAGGTTGACTTTACCCTTTATTTTATTTTATTTTATTTTTGCGGTACGCGGGCCTCTCACTGTTGTGGCCTCTCCCGTTGCGGAGCACAGGCTCCGGACGCGCAGGCTCAGCGGCCATGGCTCACGGGCCTAGCTGCTCTGTGGCATGTGGGAACCCATGTCCCCTGAACCGGCAGGCAGACTCTCAACCACTGCGCCACCAGGGAAGCCCCGAGATCTGTTTTGAATGTATGAACCATGGGGCTTGCGTATGGAAAATCATGAAGAAAAAGATGTTTAAAAGCGCCATTGTTTTTTAAATTAATGTAACTTGGAAAAGAATGTGATCATAAGCCAACAAAGGAAAGCTAGAAGATGATAAGATCAGCCTTGGAGAAGTTGAGTGTGAGGTCATTGTGGGTCACATCCAATTGAAGACCGGCCATAGGAGACAAAAAACAGACGGAAAGAGCAGAGTAGATGGTGCCAGCAACCCTGCCACCTGCTCCTCCTGCTTTCTGAGAGTCAGAAGCCCCAGGGAGGGTGGCTTTGTTGCTATCCTATACATTGTTGAGTCATCCAAGTTAAATCCAAAGAGGAAACCCCATTCAACAGCACAACTCTATGGAAAAACTAGACTTGTTTCTGGATAACCTGTAATTTTGTGGGGAATTCCCCCTAAAATCAGGCTTCTGGGAAAGCCTGGAAACTCACAATTTGCATCCTCTGAAAGCTTGTAGACCCTTGCACTGATGCTCACTCTTTCTCTCTGGGCCCTGGTCTGCATCTCCTGCTCATCTCTAGGCCCCTCTATGAGAGCTCTCTATAGACTAGCTCCAGGCAGGTTCCATCCTGACTGGGTCTCATGGCTCCCTTCCTTCTCAGCCTGTGCATAGTGAAATTATTTCCAGTGAGGTGATTACCCTCCCAGGGCATACATCTCATGCTCTAACCTAGGGACCCACAGCCTGGCTAGGAGTACCAAACCAGTAAGTTGGCATTTACTCTGGACTTTGGTTTCATTAACTGAGCTTCACCTAGTTGCTCAGTCCAGAAGTCTCATTGACATGCTTTTCTCCTAAATGTCAGATGTAGTTTGCTTTAGTCACTGTTCAGTCCATATTGTGGAAATGAAAAGTGCTGTGATCTCCAAAACTTAGTTTCTCCTTCACAATACTTCTGTGGAAAGTACTTATATTGTCTCTCAGTGATTATCAGCCTGGAATCAGAGGACTGTAGACTGTACCTATTAGTTTCCACAGTAATCCTATGTATTCTGTTTTGTGCCTATTTAAATATATTATTCTGAGAAGGTAGCTGTAGGTTTCATCAAACTTCCAAAAGCTTCCATGGCACAAGAAAGGTGAAGAAACCCAATGAAAGTAGCTGTCTCATACAGAGCTCTATTCTTGGATTCATTCGTATATTTGAAATATGGACTACCTAGTAAGGCATAAGGTAGTTTTGGGGAAGAATGGAAAGTAACAAGATGCGTAAGGCAGAGTCCTGGGCAGTTCACATCTACTTTGGATGAATAAGCCATATACATGAAATCTATGTAAAAGCGGGACAAAATCACTTTCTACCATATTCCCCCATTCTATTTTCTCCATAGGTCTAATAATAGTTGACATTATCTCATCTGTTTCCACTCCTTGCCTGTTATTTATTGTCTGTCTCTCCCACTAGAATATGTCTTATTCACTAAATCTCCAGACCTAGAATAGTGCCTGGCACATAAAGGGAACTCAATAAAGATGTGATGGCTGTACACATGAATAAGTAAATAAATGAACAGAAAGACTAGAGCAATTCTAAGACTAAACTACATCCAGCCAGTACCATGCTAAAACAAAACCAAAAAAAACCTTATGACTCTTCATTTCTAGGTATCCATTTCTTTCTCTCCCCAAAAGCCCACACTGAGAGAAGCCACTTATATTCTCTCCTACACTCTCTCATCCAGGGAGCTCCCTTCACCCCATGCCGTGTGCCCTGTTTTCTTCCTTTGTCCTCCTGGACCCACCCTGCTCTCTACGAGTGACCGTCCTCACCGGGCGGCCGCTGGAAATGTCACTCTTCTCCCAAGCAGCTGCAGCCTCCAGAATTTCTGGGGGATGAAATTCTCCTTGCCACACATCCTTGAGAGGCTAAATTAATAACGTAACACCAACAAGCGCCTAGGACTTCAAAGGAGGGAAGGGTCAGCAGGCCCTGGGGTTGTCAAGAAAAACTTCATGGCAGGAGTGCGACTTGAGCTGGTGCTTGAGGGATTAGGTTTCGAGTTCAGACCCATGGCCTGTCCCAGGGCAGGGCCCCATGCAGTCCAGATCAGCATTCGTAGCCCTTACTGGCTGACAAGCCAAACTTTGGAGAAGGGAGTTGGAGCTACTATTTAAACAGGCCCAGAAGGATCCTCAGCACCGTAGGTCCATTCACAGCTTTAGTTCAAATAAAACTGAACTCGAAATTCCCTGAGTAAACTTCATCACCTCTCAAGCACTTATCCCTTCAGCAAACCGTGGCATATTCCCTGATTTATGAAATCTTTAGAAGGTGCTAAAGGGCCTGGAGGAGGATATTCAATTGCAAATTCCTCAGTGCCTCTCCCTCTGGGACTCTTATCATGGCAGGACTGCTCATATTGGGCATTTGACTAGGACTTTCCATGCAAGGTACCCAGAAACGCTTCACACATATTATCTTATTATAATTCTTAATTCGAATTTTGCATTTTACAAATGCTTCAGGAAGGCTTCCTGTTCCTCTAACATTTCCTCAGGTTCTAATCCCAAAAGTACCCACCTACACGACCTCATGATACCTGAGCCTACGACCAACAGAGTCACTCTTTTATTTCCAGCAGGCCATGTTTCAAATACCAAGGCATTGTCTGGGATGGGTAACCTCACAAACAGATAGAGCACTTTGTCAGGCCCAGCCTGGTCTCTTAAAAAGTAGAGAAGTTCCTAGAGAAAGTGAATCAATTCAGATTGTGGGCGGAGAGTAGGAAAAGAGAGGATAAACGTTTCAGACCATGAAGAGGGGAGAGTGTGAGATGGTTGGGCAGTGAGGCAGCTAAATGAAGTCAGGGAAAGTGATGGGGTAAATGGCCAAAGAGAAAGAGATGGTCCCCAAGCCCAAGCTGAGCTTAGTGGATGCAGGTATAGGTGGAACCAGCCTAAGTGCTCAGAGCTGTCCAAGAAGTGATGAAACCAGAAGATGCCCTAGAACTCATGTTCTTAGTGATAATTTTAGAAAATAGAGAAAAAGAATTTAGCTCTAAACAAGACAGAGAGAAAAATTAACCCTGATTCTTCTACCATCTCAACAAAGCTCTGCTACAGATTTCCGTTCTTCCATAATCTTAGAAATCATTTCCAAGGATAATTCCCATAAGCGTGCTCTCTCCAGTTTCCAAACCCCTCTTCCTTCCTTCCGGAAGCCGGTCGGCATCTCACCGTTTAGCTCTTAGCAGCTCAGGCCCGCTTCTACCTTCTCCTGTGGTCTCAGCTTGGTACCCCTGCCCCCCGCCTTCAGCCCCAGCACAGGTCCCCATGGCTCTTCTCCTCTCCTGTCCTCCTGAAGAACAGCAGCTGGGGCTTCCCTGGTGGTGCAGTGGTTGAGAGTCCGCCTGCCGATGCAGGGGACACGGGTTTGTGCCCCGGTCCGGGAAGATCCCACATGCCGCGGAGTGGCTGGTCCTGTGAGCCATGGCCTCTGAGCCTGCGCGTCCGGAGCCTGTGCTCCGCAACGGGAGAGGCCACAGCAGTGAGAGGCCCGTGTACCGCAAAAAAGAAAAGAACAGCAGCTGGTTCCCGATATGACGTTACCATTCCCCTGCACCCTTCTATCAGCAATTGAGTTGATGGCACTGAAATTCATCATTCTTCCAAATGTGTGTGTTTTAAATTTAATTTTTTAAGCTTTTTTAAAAAATTAACTTTTAATTCCTAAAATCTACCTCTCAGATATAATCTGCCCCTCTCTCATATACTCTGTGTCTTTCTCAGTTTAGTAAGTTGAGCTAGACACATTCTGTTCAAAGAACTGTATGAGAGTGATGATTTCCCTATCAAATTATTCTCATTTGTAGCTGTTTTCACCATGAATAAAATAAGTGCCCTAAATTCTATCTTTTCCTTTCCACAATATGTACCCCAATTCTGAGCATCTTCTTTTGAAAATAAAATATTAATCTTGGTTCTTCTCTCCAGACTCCTTTTATAGCCGTATGGTTTTAAATTTTCATGAAAATGTAAACAAAAACTGCTGCTTCTTTCTAGAACTGAATATTTTCAATAAAGTCACTTGCCTCAAACTGGGAACCCAGAATAATGAAACATGTGTTTGGCCCCCTGTCAAAAGAAATACTGCTTTCCTGTTCCTCTCACTGCCGGTCCCTCAGCCAAGCACTGGTCCCTGGGGATCTGTGAAGTTTCCACACCTCACTTACTTCAAGAGCTTAAGAGAAGGAATCTTTCTAAATTACCCAGTACTAAGTGATCAATTTAGGTAAAGTGCTGTCATTTCTTCATTAGAATCATTCTCCGGGATGGAATTATTACTCTCTTCCAATCACCTTCATACTTTTTTGACTGAGATGCAAAGATTAATAGAATAATATAATAAACTGTGAAATAAAACAAACTGCTTTCTTTCTTCTTTCACCAATAAATCTCCTTGTCTTCCTGAGTTACATTTTGTCACTAAAACTAAAGATTCTTTCCTTACAAATCCATCAAATTAACTGTGCCATGCTGTGTAGTGGAAGACGCATTCAACTAAGTCAAAACACCTTGGTTCTATTCCAGAATCTGCTTCTAATTATGCAGTTCTAATTCCACTGGGTCTCAATTTCCGCATTAGTAAAATGAGCAAGGCAAGCTCTATGATTACCACACTCTTTGCAAACTTCATTATTCATTCTTTCAGTATTTATTGAAAACCTACTGTATGCCAGGCACCGTGTTAGGCACTGGGTATATAAGATGCCTCTAGGAGCCCACATAGCGAATGAGATTGAAATATAAACAATATCCATGGAGGAAAGGGAACTTGGAAGATACATACAGAGGAAATCTAAATATTCCTGGAGATGGGAGTGAGAGTGGTGCAAAAGAGATGACTGTTGGACAGGGACTTGTGGGGTAAGAGGTAGTCCAGCAAACAAAAAGGACAGGATGAGGGGCTGAGGATGGGGAGAATGCCAAACACAGAACAGAGAACGGACAACAAGATAATATACTGTTAGTTCTTTAGGCTTTCTGCAAACACAGACATATGAGAAGAAATGGCATCTTAGGGATCGTAGAGATGCCTGGGTTAGCTGGAACTCGGTGCACGGTGAGGAATGGCGGTAGAGGAGCCACAGAGAAAAGCTGGGGCCGCATTGCGTAGGAGCCCCGCGTGCAGCAGGGTTTAGGCTTCACCTGGGCAGTGGGCTGCAGCCAAGGTGTTGAAGCTGCAGAGCATGTTGGCAGCAGTGTGGGGATGGACTGGCGATAGCAGGTCTGACAAGATTGGTTGGAATACTCCTGCAAGAATCTAAGGAAGAGAGAAGGGGGACCCAAGATAAGGAAGTGTCAGTGAGGATGCAGAGGAGGGACCGTATACAACAGAGATCTCTGAGGTGTAAGTGACTGGCCTTGCTGACAATTAAATGTGGGTGGAGAGTGAGGGGAAAGAACTGAGATGATGTGGATGTTGGTCCTGCTCATTAAGATGGCGTATGAAGGTGGAGGTGCAGTTATGAAAGGCAATATAAGATGTTCAACTGGGGCCGTGTAGTGCATGAAGTTGTCCTGAGGACGTGCAGATGGTGCCATCCATCAGGTAGTTGCACAGTCAGGTCTGGAGTTCAGGAAATGGCTCAAGACTTGGAGGTTAAAGGCCTGTGGTTGCCAAGGGGGAGGGGGTGAAGGAGTGATGGAGTGGGAGTTTGGGGTTAGCAGATGCAAACTATTACATATAGGATGGATAAACAACGAGGTCCTACTGTATAGAGCAGGGAACTATATTCAATATCCTGTGATAAACCATAATGGAAAAGGATATGAAAAAGAATGAAATGAATGAATGAAATGAAAAAGAATGTATATATGTAATATAACTGAATCACTTTGCTGTACAACAGAAATTAACACAACGTTGTAAATCAACTACACTTCAATTAAAAAAAAAACTGCCAGAAAACAAAAAGGACTTGGAGGTTAATATGAACATCAATAATAGTATCTAGATGGTAGAGGTGTTTTGACTTTGCTTCTTCTCCTCTTAATGTTTTTCTTACATCCCCTGCACAGTGCTGTTAGGATTAGAGGCTTTTTTGGTTGACTGATTGCTTGAGTGGTTGTGGTATTCCAGCTTCTCAGAAAATTCACAGGACAGAAGGCTGATTTCTCTTGCAATCTGAGGAAGGGACCTGGCCTTACAAATGGAAGAAATTCTTTTGGAAGGGAAGTAACTCCATCTTTTAGAATGGAAGTAAATTCTAAACAAAGCATCCTTGTCTAATGCCACACCACAAGACCATTTCCTAGGATTCTTCGAGAAAAATATCCATAGTTAAGTGTTCAGTGGATAGAGAAAAATGATAGAGCTGTAGGTGGATCCAAAAGAGTATACCAATGAATGTGTAATCTGAAAGTGGGGATTTCACTCCTCACTCAAACACCAAACTGTGCATTTAAGATTGGTGTCATTTACTGTATGTGCACGTGGGCAAGTGCTGAGGAAGGTGCAGTGGTTTTCAGCCTCAGTGGGACAGACATAACTGGTGAAAGGTGATAGATGGAGAGAAAATGGCAACACAAAGTTCCAGGCTGTCTGCCTCAAGGTGGGAAAGTTTAAGTTTTAAGGTTTAAGGTAGACGGATAAAGGTAAAAAGGGAAACAAACTTCCATGTCCCCTGCTCATGCTTAGAAAGGGATGGCTTCCTTATCATTCTAAATACATTTAAAACTTTCATATGGCCCATAATTTAGATAATAAAATTTCTATCTGGATCTTCCAAGTAATCTATCTGCTGGTAGTTAAAGTCATGAAGCCATGAAAGTAAGTGTTCTCCAAAGAAAATAGATAGAGTGAGAAGGAAAAAGGGTCAAGGATGGAAACAAATAGAACACTAAGACTGGCTCTTAAATTGTTTCAGGTAACAGACCATTAGAGAATCTGTTTATAGCTATGGACCATCTCCCCAGGGGGGAAAAAATGTTAACAAATTTTAGCATGGAATTTAATGGGATTCACTTACTCCAGGATTCAAGGATCCCAAGTCAAGGAGGGGGGGAGGGCTTCCCTGGTGGCACAGTTGTTAAGAATCCACCTGCCAATGCAGGTGACACGGGTTCGAGCCCTGGTCTGGGAAGACCCCACATGCCACAGAGCAACTAAGCCCGTGTACCACAACTACTGAGCCTGTGCTCTAGAGCCCGCGAGCCACAACTCCTGAGCCCACGTGCCACAACTACTGAACCTCGCATGCCTAGAGCCCGTGCTCCACAACAAGAGAAGCCACCGCAATGAGAAGCCCACTCACTGCAACGAAGCCAAAAATAAATTAATTAATTAAAAAAAAACAAAGAAGCTACTATAGTGTTTCTGTACATGAAGAGAGAGACACTGAGAATTGGAAAGTGTATGTACAAAATGTTACCTGTCAATTACACCTCAATAAAACAATGTATATATTGTACATTCCTTACATGAGATTCCATGCATACACAACTCCATAACATGGAAAACTATAAAGCAATAAAAATAAGCTACGGATTTATGCTATACCATGGATGAATCTTAAACATTATACTATGTCAAAGAAGGTACACACAAAACAAGACAATGCATTGTAAGATTCCATTTATATAATGTCCAGAAAAGGCAAATTTAGAGAAACAGAAAGCAGATCAGTAATTGCCTAGGATTGAGAATAGGAGTGGGTCCTCCCTAAAAACAGACGTGAGGGAATTCAAGTCATTGAGTTGAACATTTATGGGTGAAAATTGTTTGTACAATACACCTTGATAAAGCTCTTTTTAAAAAGATGTCTCTAGAAGCAAATGAGCACCTCAGGATTTTTAAATGGAGCTTGGATATTCGGAAGGCATTGTTTCATGATATTTGGAATTTACATTATAAAATCCTTCTGTATCAAGTTTTGGACAATCAGATTGGTTCTTTTCAAGGAATCCTATTACATCAAGCCGCTGGAGTGAAACTGTAATTGCAGAGGAGATTAGTCTAACAACTATCTTCCATTAAGTACTCTAGAAATCTTTGCAGTAACTTCCTGTGGTCAGGAGGGAATGTGTGACGGTGCGGTTGATATTCCATGGGGATGACTCCATTGTGCTACTATTCCTTGGATAGTTGAAGTGGTTTGGCTTAACACAAATCATTTTTTGTCCTTGGTAAGAATTTGCTTAAGTAGAACCATCATCATTACACCATTAGGTTGAATTTTAGGACTTAAGCTTGTTTTGCTGGCTTTTGGTCCATTTATATTTGGCTTTCTTAGGAATTAACCACAAACCATTAGTGAAAACAATACAGAGGCCTGGAGGAAGTCTGGGCAAAAACAGTTGAGGAAGTCCTTAGCAAAGTTTCTCAGACGTTTTCCTTGAGTTCTCCAAATACATTGACAAATTAATGACCTCTATTAAAAAATCATTAAAAAGAGAAAACGTCTGGAACTATTTCCAGAGGATCCTCTGAACTCTCCTTACATTCTCCCTTCCTCCATTCCCTGTTCCAGGACACAACACCCCACTAGACACACGTAGCAAGATGCCAAGACTGTATTAATTTTTAAAAGAAAAACAAAATTAAGTCCTAGCATCTATACAGAAAGAGGAAAGATCCGGAAGCCTCTTTTAAGTATGCCTGAAATCTACTCTACCGCTACCACCTCCAAGATTCTGATTAGTGCAGTCAGGAGGGATGTAGGAATATTTTGCCAATGGGGTAAGGCTGTCTTTGGAAGAGTCTGACATGACCCTCGGGTGGGAGAGGGAGGATGTGTGGATGCCAGGTGAGGGTGAAGGGTAGCACGTGTTCTCTGAAAAGTCTACCTAGATTAGTTTGCTCATAGGAGTTAGATATTTCCTCAATACTCCCACCATATCACTCTGAATATAGCTCCAAAATATAAATATTTTTGTGTTTATCATATTGTATTGTCTTTCTCCCTCTAGAGATACAACTGTAATCTAACACAGGGCTCTCTCCACAGTTCCTGGCACACTGCCTTTCAAAGGGTGTGTTCTAATGTCTCTAATAAAACTGTAGAAAGGTTGTTATAGAAGTTTTTGTAAATAAAAGTAATTATGAAGTGAAATGAATTTATTGGAACAATGACATTGATTAACAACACATTTTACCTGGAGAAAGAATGTTATCATTAAGATTTTTCCATCAGATTTTGTACTCAGTAGCCACATATTTGTTTTTGTAAGCCAGTTGCTTAGGTTAATGTGCAGCGTACTATATGCCTTTAGCATCAAAAAGAGTCATGTTATCACTAGGAGTTTCTCTAATTAATGTCATGCCAAAGAAACGTTCAAGCATGCCTTCATAATGCTTGTGTAAAATTTCTTCCTGGTCATTATATTATGTCAAGTCTAAATATAGGAATTGCTGTATGTAGTGCTCTTAATTCTTTGTGTTCTGCCTTGTATCTATAGCTGTTGCCACTTGTTTTGCAAACCGGTCAATCTGTTATGGTGATGTCAATATTTGGAGTTACATAATAGTTTCTCCTTAAAGGTGAAAGGCACCATAGCAATATCATAAAATATTTAGATCTGACAGAACACTTTATAATTAGATGCAATGTGCATTTGGAAAAGCCTAATAAAATGTACCCAATAAGAAATATAATAAACCAAGCCTGTAAGACCATCTCTTACTCTGTGTAATGCTTAACTCAACATCATGATTTTCACAGGAAAGTTGAACTCTAATGACTGAAGGATCACTAGTAAGAGAAGGAAGGGGAATAGATGCAATCGCTTCCCAACACTTTTATGAAGCTGATTTCCATTACGCTCAAAGCATATTAAGAGAATGCATTGATTAAATAAGTTACCACTAGTTATTTCATCACACAGTTAAACAACAGGAAAACTAGACCAACTGATACAGATCTGCCCATGAACACATAGCAGGGGAAATGGCCACATTCCAGTCACTGCTATTTGGTGACACCTCATTGAAACACAGATAAGGAACAAGAGAAATGGTTGTGAACTTTCTTTATCCCAGATAGTTAAGAGGATGTTTACTTCCACTCACCTTAATGACTACATATCAGAAGTTCCTCTATATCTGACCTAAAGTAAACAGATCTTTTTATGATTTATTTCACTACAATTTCAGCTTTTATGAAGACTCTGTTGAGTCTGAAGCCTAGCGAGATGTGAATGGTCCTTAAGCAACAAGGGAGCTCAAATGCCCAAGTAGGTAGATAGCGTAGCTCCTTGTTCAAACACATTTTTCCTAAGTGATCCACAGTGATGGCAGGAGAGAAAATGATGTCTCTTAGAAAGTCATGACTTGGCTAAAGTTAAACTAGCCTTAATAAAGAGCCTAAGAGAGAGGAACTCAAAAGAATGTTTGAAAAGCTGTCTTAGAGAAACTCAACGAATTCTACTCATTTGTTAGGTGTCTCAGAAGGAAAAAGTGGAGAAATCTACATTTGGGAGTCTCTTTAAACCTTCTAAAATAAAATGGTGATCACTACAACTGAAGTGTTTAATTAAAGGACTTCATTTTTAAATCCAAAGTTCAAGGTATACATAATTTATACGCTTCTTTTCCTTATGTAATTTTGGAGAACTATATGATGTGAAAGAGATATGAGACATTTTTTATCAAATCTTTTTCCCTAAGAATTAGTAAGTAGTAGGTGTTTTGACTGGTAAAGATGAACCTAAATTTACTCTAAACTCAGAATAAATTCGACTAATGAAAACTGGATTTTGCTCATGGCCAAGTGATTAGTTCATTCCTTGAGTTGATATTTTAATTCTCTAAAAACGTTATGCTGTTGTAAATTGCTAGACTTCCATTTGTTCAATGTGCTCTACTTTAGAATAACCTTCTCTCCACCCACCCTAAAACCGAGCATTGCTGTATGAGCAACGAGCTTGGGGTCTATTAAGCAGACCTGGAGTGGAACCCAGATTTTTGTCACCTACTCAAGGCGTGACCTGAGAACAGTGCTTAACTTTTCATAGGCTCAGTTACCTCATCTGTAAGAAGAAGCCAATAATAACTGCCCCCAGAAAGTCACTATAAAAATTAAATGAGATAACATATTTAGAGTGTTAGGCACATATTAGATCCTTAATAAATATCATTTTGCTTTCTTCTTCTTCTTGTAACACTGAAAATAATACATTTTAATATATCTAATGGGTTTTTATGTCCAGAATTGTATTGATACTACAGGACACAGTAGACTAAGAGAAAGTACCTATTTGCAAGGAGCTTACACTTCTGTGTAGGTAAGAAATTGTAAGAAATAAGGCAGGGTTTTCCTCTCTCACCACTCCACTTTGTTTCATCCCCTCCACACCTTTGGTAGGAAAAGGAACTTTCATAATAATAATTCATAGAAACTACACTTTGAGAGAATGTTAATATTAGCAAAAGAGAGAAAATTTGGATTTATAATCATCTACTTTACAAAATAAGAAACAAAACAAAAGCCGGCCCTTTAGGAGAACCGTTAGCATCTACAACACAAAATTAGAAAGGATTACCGACTTGTTGGGGGGGGAGGGAGGGAGGGTGTGGGAGTTTGGGATTAGCAGATGCAAACTATTATATATAGAATGGGTAAACAACAAGGTCCTACTGGATAGCACAGGGAACTATATTCAATATCCTGTGAGAAACCATAATGGAAAAGAATATGAAAAAGAATGCATATGTATGTAGAATTGAATCACTTTGCTGTACAACAGAAATTAACACAACATTGTAAACCAACTATACTTCAATAAAATTAATTTTTAAAAAAAATTAGAAGGGGGCTTTCTCTCTATTTTCACGTGAAAACCAGCAATAGTCTAACACCCTCCAAGAGTACTAGCTTTGAAAGAATTGGAAGGTAACACCTTTGCCATGGACACAGATTCTCATGATGGATCCCACTCACTGCTAAAAAAAAAAGAGATACCTAGAGCCATTTCAACTGCAGAGGACATCCACAAAAGGAAGGCAGAGGGAGAGAGAAAGAATATGGTAGATGCTGCTTGTAGACTGGAGCAAACAGATTGGTTGGTTCCCCTTTGGAGACTTCAGGAATACTTGAGTGCAGAGGGGTTTTCAGGAAGGTCTTCAGTTCTGCAAGTTGAAGCTGAAACAGGTCAAATTTGTAATGATAATACCAAATGCTATCTGCCAGACATCATTCAATATGATTTACTCACATTAACTCGTGTGAACCCCCCAACTACCCTGAGAGGTAGGCACTATTACCATCCTCATGATACAAATCAAGGAACTGAAACTCAGAGTGGTTAAGTGGTTTGACCAAGGGCAGGTAGCTAGTGAGCTGTAGAGCTGGCCCCTGTAGGCAGGCCACAAGGGCTCCAGGGTTTTTTTGCGGTACGCGGGCCTCTCACTGTTGTGGCCTCTCCCGTTGCAGAGCACAGGCTCCGGACGCACAGGCTCAGTGGCCATGGTTCACGGGCCCAGCCGCTCCGCGGCATGTGGGATCCTCCCGGACTGGGGCACGAACCTGTGTCCCCTGCATCGGCAGGCGGACTCTCAACCACTACGCCACCAGGGAAGCCCAGAAATCCTTATTCTTGAGGAAGAGACGGAGAAAGGACATTTTTCCCTTTTTTTTTTTTTTTGGCATGCTACAACAGAAGCTTTATTCAGTTCATTCAGAAAACATTGGAAAATTAATTTCAGTTGCAAATTCACAGATACAAGCTTCAAAGTATGAAGCTGTATATAACAAAAAATACAGGTAATATTTATAACAATAACTTACAGATACAAACTAATGATACACTACAATTTCACAAAGGATTGTAAACATTTTGCACACTTGTCAATCCTTTCTTTTAGGCAAAGTGCTCTTTTGATGACAAATAAATATATTTATTTGCCTTTATGAATTCCTGGTGTGGAATCGAAGGTGTACAGCTCGAGCTGATACAGGTGGCCCTGTGGCCTCAACTGCCATCTGAAGAGTAACTTGTATGTATTCTGCCTGCTGTTTGTATAAAACAGCTCTTGTGCACCAACACTCACCCTTCCCTGGGTGGAGAATTTCAGTCTCTGTCAGGGGTCCTGGGCCGGCAGTCTCACCCTCGGGGGAAGGTGAGCCTCCCAGCTGGGCTTGAAGGGCTAGTCTCGGCCCTCTGAGAAAGACACAGCCTCTAGAGTCACACTGCCTTGGGCAGAGGAGCTGCTTAGGCCACACACTGCAAAACCATCGGCTGCCAGGGAGCTGCGTGGAGCTCACTCACCCTACCCCTGAGGCGAAAGGCTTGTGGGGACCCCAGCCCTGGCATGGGTGTGATGGGCAGTAGGCATCTCCTAGGGTACCTCTGATCTCAGGACACTGAGTGGTGGGTCTTGGGTAACCCCTAGGGTATCTTTATATTCATATATAGTCATTGTCCTTAAATACCCCAGCTTCAGGCCACCAGGGAAGTCTCCAGAGACTGTCACTTCACAGAGGGAAATGACTGTGTCTTCTATCTAACCTCAGAATGTCTCATTCGACTCTCTGTCTTCTCATTCCTTTAAAAGTGTCATCACGGCATGATCTACAGGCAAGCTAACTTCTTTCTATTTTAATCTGTTCATTTATGTAACATTGACTTCTGCCAAACATGCTGTTGTTTTTATTTAAAAAACTATGTTTGCATAAATATCTTCTTAATAACATAAATATTTCTAAATAACACCTAAGGAATATATGGACCACCCTAAAATAGAATAACCCTTTAGGTTTTTACATGGGGAAAGAAACCCCAAATATACTGGAAGGCGAAAAAGCGAAAACAGAATGTTTTGAATGAGCTCATTTCCCAAAAGATAGTCATACATACAGAGAAAATAATTGGGAAGAATATGCATTAAGTTGTTGACAGCAGCTGTTTCTACAAGGAAAGATTACTGAGAACTTTTACTTCCTACATTTTTAATGCCTGTAATATCTGAAGTGTTTTTAACAGATCTTGGTAGTTGGAAAAACAGTTAAGATAAAAGTAACTGCCAGGCAAAGCCGATCATTAGCTGTGATTTAAGCGCAGAGAAAGCTTAAGGCCCTAGGGCTTCACCACTCAGAATGTGGCCCCCAGAATACAAACAGCAGGTCACCTCGGGGCTTCTTAGAAATTCCGAATCTTAGGCCCCTTTTTACGTCTATATTCACATCTACATTTAAGTGGAAGAAAGCATGGTCTGCCCATATTAACTATTACCTCCTTCACCTGATGCATGTGATTCCTTTTTATAATAATAAAAATAATTTTCAGAACTTAGAAAAATATCTACAGCTATTTTATTTTATAACTTGTACTAAGAGATAAACATATTTTTGTAAGAACAGATTTTCAACCATTCAATGACGATGGACTAGGCTCCCACTGAGAGGGAGGCACTGCTCTCTTCACTGAGAAGGTCAAGACTGAATCCATGTCCTCCAAGTAAAAGAGACAGGAATAAGCAGTCGAATGGAAAATGTGTAAAAATGGTATAAATAGGACTGCCCTGGTGGCGCAGTGGTTTTAAGAATCCGCCTGCCAATGCAGGGGACACGGGTTCCAGCCCTGGTTCAGGAAGATCCCACATGCCGCAGAGCAACTAAGACCATGCGCCACAACTACTGAGCCCATGTGCCACAACCACTGAAGCCCGCACACCTAGAGCCGGTGCTCTGCAACAAGAGGAGTCACTGCAATGAGAAGCCCGTGCACTGCAATGAAGAGTAGCCCCCGCTTGCCGTAACTAGAGAAAGCCCACGCAGAGCAACGAAGACCCAATGCAACCAAAAATAAATAAATAAAACTAAAATTTTTTTAAATGGCATAAATACAAGGTAAAAAGTGATAAAGAGCCACAACTAATCAAAAGGCTGTTGTGCTATTTGGCTGAATAAAGAATATCCAATAATATCTTTGCTAATCTTGCTGACTTTTCACCACTCAGAAGTAGAGGAAGGATATTGATTGGAGTAACAAATTCTGGAGTTAATTGTGACCATCAAGGAAGGATAAGTTGGTGACATAAAATTAAAAAGGAACTGGGGTGGGAAAGTAACAATGTCATCTTGAGCTTATCATATTCACAACAAAAGAACAATGGGTACAGTTAGATTTTAGACAAGCCACATTGATCTGAGCATCTAAGATGAATACAGTTCAATTAGAGGAGAATGTCCTGAAAATGAATCATTCGGTCTATACATCTGCCCATTGTCGAGACTGGAGGAGAAACATTTGTAAAAAAACATAAATGGCTCTAACAAGAACTCTCTGGTAATTTAAAATTTTAGAAGGTCACTTACAAACAATAAATGGGTGTGTAGATAATCTAGTGTTTATGACATGCCCCTTCAACATACTTGTATTTGATTTTGGGCCCATGTGAATACGGAAATGATATTTAAAGTTTTACTCCTAAGTCCAATTCATAGGAGCTTAGACTGGTGAGCTAAAGATGTAAAGTCTTAGGGAGAGGTTGATCTGTGTGCTCCCTTGGGAACTAGAGACTTGTAGACTGCCAATAAGAGAAAATGACAGACTATGCTGGTCATTTTCTGAAGGAAGAAAATAAAAGGCTGGATAAAAAAGGTGCTTTGAAGTATCATTACATGCATGACTTTGGTGGACAGCCCTGGAGGCTGGGGCAAGAGAGGATGCACTGACCATTTAAGAAGCAGGGGCTATTCACGCCTACAAGCCTAGAGTCTGCCACACATCTGGAACATTTCAATAGAGGCCTCGCAGATAAGATTGACAGCTTCATGTCAGACACAATTAGAGGAACCAGGGTTTCAATCCCTGATATGTAAGATGAAAGTAAAGTAGGACAAAAGCAGAAATAATAGCAACTCTTTAGATAAAAGTGAATAGGTCAGAGATGTTTGTGAAATAAATAAGAGAGATCCACCCAAGTCACCCTCCTTTGAACCCAGCACTGTCTTGACAACCCTCACTGACATTCCAACACTTGAGCGTAAAGAAATATTTCAGCAGAATCATCCATCCAGGATTCTAGTCCTCATTATTACTTGTCATTTCTAAAGAGCAATATCAGAGCTTGTTAGTTCATCTCTATAATACTTAAATGGAAATATACAGAGATCATGTTTAACACATGTTTCTCACACATAGCTCTTCTCCCCAACCCTCCACAAAAAGAAAGAGCCTCTGACTTAATGGACAAAAGATGCTGCATCATTCGAATTATTTAACATGTGGTCTATTTCACTTGGATTTAACTCTCAGTTAAAAAACCTTCAAATTTTTGAAACCAGTGCTGTCAGACTAAAACAATGGAATTAAAGGCATTGGTTTATATTGTTACCTCGTTCAAGTAAAGATTTGAGGTGACTTACAGCCAAAAGCATGTGTAATAAAATTAATAGTATAGAAATTTAAAGAAAAATTAGAACCCAAGAGAAGGAAAACAAAAAAATATGACTACTCTGTGCTTTCTGGTTTGCAAGATTGCTGTGCATGAGTTGTCAAACCCTGCCCTGGTCTTTCTGGTAGAGAATAATTGTTCTCATTGTCATGAAAAAATATGAAATCTCTACCTATGAAATGATGTAGAAAAAGCACGTGTTGGGACTTTGCTGGTGGCACAGTGGTTAAGATCTGCCTGCCAATGCAGGGGACACGGGTTGGAGCCCTGATCCAGGAAGATCCCACGTGCCTCAGAGCAACCCATGCACCACGACTACTGATCCTGCGCTCTAGAGCCCGCGAGTCACAACTACTGAGCCCGTGTGCCGCAATTACTGAAGCCCACGCGCCTAGAGCCCGTGCTCTGCAACAAGAGAAGCCACCGCAATGAGAAGCCTGAGCACCGCAACGAAGAGTAGCCCCCACTCACAGCAACCAGAGGAAACCCGTGCGCAGCAACGAAGACCCAACACAGCCAAAATTTAAAATAAATAAATAAAATTTTTTTAAAAAAAGGAATGTCATCACAGGTGAAGGTGAATGTGTAGGTGCAAAGATACATGAAAGGTGAGGGTCGTGACCTGCAAGGAACATGATACATTCCTCCTAAGGGCTGGAGTTTTCTTTTAACATCCCCAGTACCTAGCACTATATTTGGTACTTAGAAGGTAAGTTTTATTGTATGAGTACCTACTGTGTGCTTAGCTAGTAGGTACTCAAGAATTACCTGTTGAAACTTTACAATCACATATCTAGTTTTGAGTACCAGCCTGACTAGTACTATGATTTTAAGTTGTTTCACCCATCTACGCCTCAATTTCCTCATCTGTACAATGGGCACATGAGGCTAACTTCATTAAGTTATGAGGATCAAGTAAGATAACGTAGGTAAATTGCTTAGCATGGCCCGTATCACACTAAGTGTCCAATAAATGAAGCTAGAAATATGAACCTTCCAGTGAGGTTACATTCAACCTCAGTTTTTACCCATGACATCTTAGCCCACCTTATGATTTTTTCAGATGTGAAGACCAGAAAGAAACATGAGCTGACTGCCTTTGAGTGGCAGAGCCAGGACCATGACAGGCCTTTGACCAGGTCTACTCCTCCTTAGTCACCATTCACAGGAAAAGGTCTTTCCTTAAGATATTGAGTTGTCTGGGTATCTTTCTCCATTAGAAAGTCTCTCTTCCAGGCTCTTATACAGCCCCAATGAGCAAATGGGTTTCCCACTTAAACAACAAGGAAGATCCTACAGTGGAGTTGCAGCCACAAAGGTCAAATTTGTCATCTTCATTTACGAAGAGGTACTGTACACACCACTTCCGCTGCAGAAGTAGGCTGCTCATGGTTTTGTACTGCAGGAGATCACTCATTCAACTACCCCCAAATCCAGATTTCCTTGAAACTTGGTGCCTTTGGGTTCTTTATATTCCTTTATCTAGGCCCTAAAAGGACATATCTGGTAGACAAATTACCTGGAAACTCAAGCCTTGTGCTGCATACTTTCATGAATGATGAAAATAGGAGGAAATGAATCCAATGTGTCATAAAGGAAGAATTAAGTCCTGGAGGATGGCAGAGTTTCTGAGGTCATTCAGACTGTGACCATTATGATCATGTTGACAAGAGGCAGTGTAGTGAAGAGGTTAGAAGAACAGTTTTAACTACAATATGGTATCCTGGAGGGAATCCTGGTACATTAAAAGGACATTAGGTAAAAACTAAGAAAAACTAAATAAATTATGGACTTCGGTTGATGTTAACATCAATATTGGTTCATTTTTAAAATTTATTTATTTTATTTATTTATTTCTGGCTGCACTGGGTCTCCATTACAGCACGCAGGCTTCTCATTGCGGTGGCTTCTCTTGTGGCGGGGCACCGGCTCTAGGTGTGCAGCCTCAGTAGTTGTGGTGCACAGGCTCAGTAGTTGTGGCTCGCAGGCTGTAGAGTGCAGGCTCAGTAGTTGTGCACGGGCTTAGTTCCTCCGCGGCATGTGGGATCTCCCTGGACCAGGGCTCGAACCTGTGTCCCCTGCATTGGCAAGCAGATTCTTAACCACTGCGCCACCAGGGAAGTCCTGGTTCATTATTTATAACAAATGCATCATACTAATATAAGACATTACTCATAGGGGAAACTGGGTGTGAGGTATGTGGGAACTCTGTAATATCTTCTCAATTTTTCTGTAAATCTATAACTGTTCTAAAAAATAAATGTTTAGAACTTGGGGAGAGGGAATTGATGAGGGAATAGATGAAACAGGATTAGACCCAGAGATAATAATTATTGAAGCTGGGTCATGGGTACGGGAAAGTTCATTGCACTGTTCTGTCTATTTAGCATGCTTGAAATTTTCCATTGAAAAAGTTTTTTTTAAATAGCTTTCAGTAAGAAAATAAGATTAAGAAATACTGTCCTAGACAACATTTCCCCCACAGTTCTATTTAAGCATCAGTAAAATTACCAACTAGTAAAAAAATTTTAGGAATAAGAGGCTTGATTTTGACATACCAACTCGATCTAAAGCACCATTTGTTTACTAAATAAAGTCCTCTCACATGATATTTATAGCTACTACAGACAGCAGACAGCCATGCTCTCTAAGGAAATAGATTTGTATGTATGTATAAATTTGCAGATGCTATACATCTATTTCCAATTAAATTGACCCATATTAATATTCCAGAGTAGACTTATTCTCTAGCTTTAAGATTGTTGCTTCTTATTGCTTTGCTATCTCCAGCCACTAGGCTTGGGATGAAGGCTATGTAATGAGCTAGTGAGTGTCCACCACAAGCAACCCTAACTCATATATTTTATATGACTTATAACATAATGGATAATATGTAGTTTTGTTAAAGTTGAGTAAATAACAAAATAATGGTACTTGATATGTTAAAAATCTTTCAAAATGATCATGAAACAAGGAAAAATATACTCTCTCACATATCTTCTAAGACAATTTACTCTCAAAAAAACTAGTCAAACTACATAGTTAAATGCAATAAAATAATAATTAGTGTAAGGGTACCTTACAATGAGGGTAGAAGTAAGTATTTTATAAACAGGGAAACTGAATGAGAGATTAAATCCAAACTCACAGAACTGGTGAGTGACAAAGCCAGATATATAAACAGAAGTCTGAACGAAGTTAGAGCCCATGGTTTTTGAATTAGATCAGATGTCTTTCTTCTAAAATATTCAATATAAAGACTCAAACTGAACACTCTAAATCGCACCCTTAACTTACCATCAACATCTTTCTTCTCTAGGATAGAGACCAATGAGTCAACACTAGCATTCTAGGAATTGTGCCACCATGTTAGAAGACATACATATAGCTTAGGTTTTATTCTTCTTCTCCTTCAATTCCCCTGTGCAACTCATTTTTCTTTATATTTATCAAGGTAATGCAATTATTCTTTTTACTATATTATTTAATCCCCAAACAACTGTTTTCACCTTTTTTGCCAGTGGCAAAGTTATGTAGGGTTATAGGGTTATTGAGTTCCCACCTTACAACACAAGGGAGTTTTGCTATTATTTATTAAATGTGCTGGACTGCAAGCGTGCAAAATATTTGTGTACAAAAGCAAGGTTGACCCAATTTAAGAAGCTGCCTGCAGGGGCAGAAATAGAGACACAGACGTAGAGAACAAACGTATGGACACCAAGGGGGGAAAGCGGCAGGGGGTGGTGGTGTGATGAACTGGGAGATTGGGATTGACATGTATACACTGATGTGTATAAAATGGATGACTAATAAGAACCTGCTGTATAAAAAATAAATAAAATTCAAAAAAAAAGAAAAAAAGAAACTGCCTGCAAGAAGAATTATGTGAGAGTTGCACAATCCAGAGTTTGATATTAACGAAAGAGGAGTCTTGACAATACACTCTACAATCCGGTCATTTCAAACCTCACCTCCTTGATTCATATATTCTGTTGTATATTTATTGACAAATATTTATGAGACGTACTTCAGGCTTGATAACACACTGAGAGTGGCCTAGGGAGTAACTCCCAAATCCAGTGCCCCCCTCCACTGCAGTGCATTCGGGTGGATGAGGCGGAAGTAAGAGAACACTGGATGTGAACAACTCCTTCAGCAAACGTCCACCGCCTTTCTGACAGCATAATACTTCACACCTGCTCAATGAAGAGCTTGATGAAAGAATGAATCATACCTGTAAACCCTGGATGTTTTCTGAACTAAGGTTACCATATACAGATTTCACCCAGGTAACACTTTTTTTTTTTAAATTTCTTTTATTTATTTATTTTTGACTGTGCTGGGTCTTTGTTGCTGCGCGCGGCTTTCTCTAGTTGCGGCAAGTGGGGGCAACTCCTCGCTGTGGTGTGTGGGCTTCTCACTGCGGTGGCTTCACTTGTTGCAGAGCACCGGCTCTAGGCACACGGGCTTCAGTAGTTGTGGCTCGCAGGCCCAGTAGTTGTGGCACATGAGCTCTAGAGCGCAGGCTCAGTAGTTGTGGCGCACGGGCTTAGTTGCTCCACGGCATGTGGGACCTTCCCAGACCAGGGCTCGAACCCGTGTCCCTGCATTGGCAGGCGGACTCCCAACCACTGCACCACCAGGGAAGCACCCAGGTAACACTTTAACAAGCTGCATGATTTCTGTGTGCCACCAAGAAGACTCACGGTTTCGCCCTGCTGTTATTAGTGTAGCTTCCAAGGGAAAAAGGCAGTTTCTTGCCAGGGGCCTCAGTAACATGTAGAATTCTCAGAAACACTGAATTCTAATGCTGGTTTTAATCCTCAGCAATTTTTTTGAAACTCTGCATGGTTTAGCTTCACCTACAAAAGACCTAACAGAGATTTTCTACAGAACAAACATCAGCAGAGAGAATAATTGTAAGGCCTTTTACAAAAACAACTGTTAGGACTATTTAGAGACAGCCAGCAATGTACAAACCTGTCCCCACTTGCTGAGAAATCCAGAAGCTGTTCTGTTGAACCAGCCTAACTCACCCAGTAGACAAGCCTCCCAGCCTAGCTCATGACAGGTCTTGTCATAATTCAGCTGGAGCCACTGGTAAATATCCACCTGTCTATTACTCATTAATAGAGACAGGATGTCAGCTGTTTCCGTGACTTGGAGAAACATAGGCTTTTACCACCTTCTGGCTTACTCTCAAAGTAATATTAAAAACAATAAGGCAGACAAAGAAAAAAAGGACAGGAAGATGCAATGTCAAAAATAAAAATAAATCATCATTGTCTGATGGATACAAAGATTACATCCTTTAACTTGCTTTACAGGTTTTCGTAATTCAACTTCGGCAGTTTGGTCACCTTCTTGGGAGATGGACAAAAATAAAAGTCTCCAAACAGATTTATATATTAGCACATTTTATTCTGCTAAGGCTGATAGGTATTTTGATCTTGGGAAGTTATTAACCCCCATCGGTGATCTTTCGATTACATAACTGGTGCTGACATCTGTTTGGGCAGTAAATAATTTGTCATACAATGTTTAGTTATGATATGATTAGAGATCTTCTAATTTGAATATTAAACAGAATTGCTTCCTGTCTTCAATTTTAATCTCAGGATGTACTTTCTCTGTCAGTTACCACACCAGTGGTTGTAACAAACAAGTGTGCAAATTCAATGGTTCAATCCAACCCAAGTTTATTTCTCACTCATCTAGCAGTCCAGGGTGTGTGTTCTGGGACAGCAATGAGCTTTCCATCACACGAGGAGTCAAGGACCCAGGCTCTGCCCGGGACATGGCTCTCCCCTTCTCCCATTCCTTAGAACCATGTCATCATCTGCATTCAGCAGTGGGAAGGGATGGGAAGCATGAAGAAGGTACAGCCCTGATCAGATGCCTTGGCGCTGAAGCGACACACATCACACATGGGCAAGGGAACTAGAGTCAAGGGGACTCTCACGTGCAGTCCTTACTGGGAAGCCACTTCCATGGCATCTACACCTTGGAAGGAGGAACACAAATTCTAAGAGACAGTGAGTGCCCCTCTGCCGCAAGCACAAACCTATAGGGATGAGACACACAAAGCGAATTATTCCCAAATGCCTCTCCAATTCATTGGGCAATGCCTGAAATTTTACAAAGTCTTTTATTTTGGTTCAGACTGTGACCACCTGTTACAAGGTAAACGTGCTTCCAGCTGTTCAGTTATTTACATCGTGAACGACTCTCCACTCCTTTCTTTAGAGAAGATATTGGTAGCGTGAAAGAGGCATGAGAAGAGGAGAGCCTGAGTACATGGAGGGGAGAAAAAGGACCAGGAGGCTGGCTGTGGAATTCCTTCCTCTGAGGTCTTCTCAAACCTATAGCCAGAGCCCTGGGACCCGCAGAGATACCTTCATCCTCAGCGAAACTGCAGACAAATTCTGACCCTGACAATGAAAACTGAGGATCCTGAATTAAGTAGCTCTGGAAACTCAAGGTCAGTCACACCTGCAGCCAGTCAGGCTCTGGTCCTATAACCAGGACTAGTGTTTGGCCTACGGTCAGCTGCCGTGACAAAGTCCCTGCCTTAAACAATTCCTATAACTGGCCCTTTGCCTCCATATCTGAGTAATGACTTAACTTTGCGTGGCAATTTCATGAGCATCAGTCTTATATAATCTTTGCAATAATTAATGTGTAGAGGAGGCATTACTATTCCCTTCATAAAAATGAAGTAGCAGAATCATAGGCAGGTTAAGTACTCATTCGATTAATGCAGCTATTACATGGCAGAGCCAAGAGCTGAAATCAGACCTCTCGTTCCCCATCCAATATTCCTTCCACTAGGAAGTACTGTCTTACTGAATATGCTTCTTCCTCTAGGCCTCAGGTTTTGGGCCCATTTGCTGGCACAGTCCCCTAGCCCTCTCTTTGTCTAGAGTTCTGTTTCTTTGATGCCTTTATCCCATAGATAATTAATTATGGATCATTACTATCTGCCAAGCACTTCCAAACCAAACAGACTGCTTCTCCTTATAGAGGTTAGTCTATTCACCAACAAATACGTGTATACTTTCAGATAATAAGTGCTACAAAGGAAACAAATGGTAAAATACAAGAAATGCAAGTGGCAGATGTAGAGACGTGGGAAGAGGAAACCTACTTGGACAGGGCTGTCAGGAAAGCCTCTCTAAGGTGTTATTTAAGCCAAGACCTGAGAAATGCTGGGTCAGCAGTGAGAAAAAAGTGGTGGTATTTGTGGGTGGGAGTCTCTGGGCCAAGAAAGAGACAGACAGGAACAAGGAAGGGGAAGGGAACCCCTGGAACTGAAGCAGGGTGGGGGAGAGGAGCAAAGGTGTGTTTGGAGAAGTAGCAAGGTCCAATCATGGAGGAGTCTGGATTCTATCTGATTTGCAGTTGGGATCCACTGAAAGGTTTTTTAAACAGGAAAGTGATGTGATCACATGTATTAAAAGATTAGTCTCCCTGTGCTAAGGAGAACAGAGGCGGAGAGGGAACAGATGAAGGCACAGAGGCATTCAGTGGCCCAAGGATGAGGGGATGGTGTCTTGGAATATGATCGTGGCAGACAGATGGAGCTCAGAGCAGAGCTGAGATGTACTTTGAAGGTAGATTGACAGGACTTGCTGATGGAATGGCTTTGAGCGCCAAAAGAAAGGGAAGAATTAAGTTTCTCTTTTCCAGCCTTCGGCTTTTGCGACAAGTTTCTAAAGGTAGTATCTTTCTTTTTTTGATATAACTTTATTTTTAAATTTTTTATTGGAGTATAGTTGATTTACAACATTGTTAGTTTCAGGTGTACAGCAAAGTGAATCAGTTATACATATACATATATCCACTCTTTTTTTTTAGATTCTTTTCCCATATAGGCCATTACAGAGTACTGAGTAGACTTCCCTGTGCTATACCGCAGGTTCTTATTAGTCATCTATTTTATATACAGTAGTGTGTATATGTCAATCCCACTCTCCCAATTTATCCTTCCCCCCCATCCCCTGGTAACCGTAAGTTTTCTTCTACATCTGTGACTTGTAAATAAGTTCATCTGTACACTTTTTTTAAGATTCCACGTATAAGCAATATCATATGATATTTGTCTTTCTGTGCCTGACTTACTTCACTCAGTATGACAACCTCTAGGTTCACCCATGTTGCTGCAAATGGCATTATTTTGTTCTTTTTTATGGCTGAGTAATATTCCATTGTATATATGTACCACATCTTCTTTTCCATTCCTCTGTTGATGGACATTTAGGTTGCTTTGATGTGCTGGCTATTGTAAATAGTGCTGCAATGAACATTGGGGTGCATGTATCTTTCTGAATCATGGTTTTCTCTAGGCATATGTCCAGGAGTGGGATTGCTGGGTCATATGGTAGCTCTATTTTTAGTTTTTTAAGGAACCTCCATACTGTTCTCCATAGTGACTGTACCAATTTACATTCCCACCAACACTGTAGGAGGGTTCCCTTTTCTCCACACCCTCTCTAGTATCTATTGTTAGTAGATTTTTTGATGACGGCCATTCTGACCTGTGTGAGGGGATACCTCATTGTAGTTTTTATTTGGATTTGCATTTCTCTAATAATTAGTGATGCTGAGCATCACTTTTACGTGCTTTTTGGCCATCTGTATGTCTTCTTTGGAGAAATGTCTATTTAGATCTTCAGGCAGTATCTTCTTCAAGTGTTCACTCACCCTGATGGTAAAACTTGGTTAAGCTTTTGGATTGGGGAGGGACGGGACTTGGCTCATTTTACAGTGACTGTATTTCTCAATTCTAAGATGCATTTTTTCCATATTTTAATGCATCTTAACATTGATATCAAAGGAAAGCTCCAGAGCAGTAAGCTGTAACAACACTGTCATCGCTTGTAAATATGTGAACTTAGCCTAGAGTAGAAGCTATCTGCTCAGATTGTCAAGTCACCTAGGTTATTCACACCAATTGCACAACAAATGGTGCATTTTAACGTCTTATTTAACATGTTTGCATAGAGATTACACTATAAAGCTGTCTTGAAACAATAAGGTATTGTGCAGAAAAATAAGAAATATATAAAATAAAGCTGGAAGACACAAATTTACCATAAGTGAACCACATATTTGACTCTGGAAAACTGTTTGTTTTAACATCAAACAATGAGCTAGTGTTTTCCAGGCTCTAAAACCAAAAAAGAGCCCAAGAAGATACACTGGGGCTGAGAGGGTGGGGAGTGGCTGGAAGAGTCATTGAGAAATGTATAAATGTACTGTCTGTCATATGGCAGGTAATGTATTAAAGACAGTATAAGTTGCTCAATCCATCCATTTTGTGATTTCATCATAGAATTTTCAATGCTAGTAAAGGTTAATTTGAGCCATTCAAGTACTGAACGTCTATCTGACTAAAACATTCATCTGACTTTCAAAGAAGCTACTTGAATTCCAGTGAGATGAAATTCAATTAATTGTAGGAAGATGATATGCCAGACATTTTACTTGTACAGTAAGTCCTCTACATATGAACCTTCAAGTTGCAAACTTTCAAAGATGCGACTGTGCAATTGCCTGTCCAATCACGTAAGTTAGTTCACGTGTCTGGGGTACACTGTCACGTGCGTGCATCCTCTACAAGTGGTTGTGCTTTTGTGTACTTCACTGTACAGTAGTACAGTATCTTTATTTTTGAGGCACAGGACCCAAACGTAGAACTGTACACAAAGGTTGTAACAGCCGTTCAGAATGCAATCCAGTGCTACCGTGTCATCTATGACGAGAAAAAAAAGAGCTACTACCCAGACATCACTGGATCGTTTTTTCAAGAGGATCGATAGAATTGAATCCAGCAAGGAACCAGAACCTGTGCCATCAGCGTCAGGCGTGAGTGACATTGCAGCTGGCCCTCCGTCTCCTGTTGCTGACGATCCTTCAGCTCTACCATCTCCCACCTCCAGTCAGTAGCTCTTCTTGCCTGTTCCCTCGATGCCAGCCCCTGTATGCCCGCTGTTGTACTGTACTAGTGTACTTTTCAAGGTACTGTACTGTAAGATTAAAAATGTTTTCTTTACTTTTTGTTTGTTTTTTATGTATTATTTGTGTGAAAAGTATTATAAACCTATTACAGTACAGTACTATATAGCCGACTGTGTTAGTTGGGTACCTAGGCTAACTCTGTTGGACTTACAAACGCGCTCTCAGAACAGGACTCATTCATATGTAGGGGACTTACTGTACTTTGATTTTCTCTGCTTTAGCAAGTAAGAAATGATTTTGATTGCCTTGTTGCGGGGAGGAACATCTTCACCCAGGAAAGCTAAACAGACATTGGGTGTCTAATGTCTAAACCTTACCCAGTATGCTATCATGCATGACAATAAGAGAAAGAACCAACTATTTGTATTCAGAGGGTTAATGCAACCTGATCTCTAGGTGGGTGACCAGAGAGGATAAGGGGCAACCAACCTGCATACAGTAGCTCTGGGCTGAGGGGGCAACACCTCAGCACTGATGCAAGGACCAACCTTGATAAACCATGCTGACACATGCCAGGAGCTAGATGTGAAAATAAACAAATCTCAATGATGGCCTCACATGCAGTGTTCTTGGACACACCCATGGTTCTTAATTAAGGTAGCATGGAATTATATACATGCTTCACTGTAAGAAAAGCAATTATAAAAACCCCAATTCAGGGAATAAAAATGGCATCAATATTATGATATTAATGTAAAGTACCAACAAGCATCAGATATGCAGATAATGCCGATGGGATCAAGGATTTCCTTGAGGAAGGATCTACTCCTCTTTAACATCGTGTTTTAGTTGAGGACCACATCAATGAAAAATAATTTTGTTAACCCATTTTTGATAATTATTTGAAGATGCCCAGTAATTGGTCTGGGTTGACATCACAGGGACCAATACTGCATTCATTGCCTATTCTGAGCAAGACACAGTCAGTGTCATTCATTCTTCCTTAAATATCAGAATTCTGTTACGACCCACTGTGTTACCTCAGGAAATGTTTTCTAATAAATGTCAGATCACCCCCACACAAAAGATTTTATTCCCATTTTACTGGTATGGAAACTGAGGCTTAGAGAGGCTTTGAGACTAAAGTCACCCAACTAATAAGCATGAGAGCCAGACTCAAACAGTTTTTTCTCCTTCTTCAAAACTCTTCCTATTCTTGTTTCCATGTGGCAATCTTCCTGAGAGGTGGAAATATTTGAATGGGATTCTTATCAGATATACCAGAACATATGGTATTGTGCTTCAAAGTATACTTCAGGGGGCTAGTTAGCCCCTAACCACCAGTTTCAACTTAGAACTCTTTCCCGGAAACTGCCTTCAGAGCCTGTTTACAAACTGCAGAAGATAACGAGTCTGAAGTTTATAATCATCTCTCAGAAAGAGAATAAGTAGCTGCCTCCTCTGTGCGAGTTTAGGGACATGAAAAATGCCTCAATGTCTTCCCCCAGATAACTCTCTCACCCACTGGGTGAAGCCTGAAATCCCCCCAATAAGAGCTTAATTCCTTTAATTTAAAAGTTTGATCCCATGTTAAAATGGAAAACCCTGCAAGAAGAGTAACAAAGGATCTAAAAGCAAAGTGCCAAGCTGGTTCATTCTTGCTGCAATTATTCTAATTTTCTCTTATCCTATTGTGAATGCTCACTTATTCACGTTTTTTTTTTTCTCACTTTTGCTCCTGAGTTTGAGAAACAAACTCATGCTGGAATGCTAATATCTATGTTTGTAATTAATGTCTTATTTGCCCAAAGTAATTTACATATTTTAATAGCAGTTTTCTGGAAAAACATTCTTTTTTTTTTTTTTGGAAATACATTCTGATTGGTAAAATTTTCAAGCCAATAGAAACTATTTTTGCTGATGTATCATCCCATGCTGATAATCATTTTTGAATCTCTTAAATTCCATTTCTTCTAATTAGAATATGGTTTTGGAGAATCAATCAGATTTCATATGGAAACATGTTTTGCAGTCAAAAATTCCTAGGAAATTTCAATCTATCCCAATTGTTTTCTACAAGAAGAAAAGTAGAATTACTGTGACTCTTTGGCATGAGTAGAGGTCTTTCAAAAAATAATTGATACAATGCATTTGCTATTCCTTTTAGCAACCATGCAGAATTATTTCTTTTACTACCTATAACTGAAATACCATAAAAAATCTTATTTCCAAACCACAGAATGACATTTTAGAATTTAGAACATGGATGTTTTTATCCTCTTACACGACCAAACAGAAAGTAGTAAGTCCAAGAATAGGCAAACTATCAAATTAGTAGTGCATAAAAAATCCTAAATACTCATCAAATATCGCCTTCACTTTGTGCTGCACAGAAATGCACGCAGATATGAATAGAAGAAACACAGCCACGTCTGTGTTTGTGAGAACAGGACCTCATACATCAAAAAAGACCATATTACATTCCCATTTTCTTGTTTCCTCAAGTTCTGTCACTCATTTAACATTGACTTAATACTTACAAAAGATAATTGACAGAAAGTCTTTCTATCGGAAAGGCACAATTTAGGTCACATATTTTGCTTACTCTATTTCTAAGTCTTGAAGCAAGTGGCAGTGAAAAAAGTTATTCTCACACCCAGCCTGCGGTGATCAGTATTTGAAACAAAATGGGAAAACAAATCTATAACCACCCCACTTAATCTTTAACCTTGACTTTGTCCCTATCCAATTCTTATAACTAAGAATATTCAGAGGAATTTTTTTAGATTGGAAGGAATAAAGCAAAGACAGAGAAAGAGAAAGAGGAAAGAAAATAAAATCGGTATTCTAGAGAGAGTTACACCTACTTACAGTAAAGCAAAATAATTAAAGACAGACCCTCTTTGCTTTCCCTCCCTCAAGCACACGGTTAAATAATTTGCAAAATGGTGGGGCAATCTTTGCTTTCTTCTTGCATTCTCCGCTTTCAGTGTCTCAATACCTTCAGCAAGTTTTTTGGTTCATCAAATCCCCTCCTCGTATTCTATTTAAATGACATTAACATTTGCCCACTGGGAATAGGACTGATATTATCAACTTACTTGTAACAAAAGCTATGAAATTTGAAACAGACTGTGGGAAAATGTTGGCTCAATGGACAGTACTATATTTCTGTTTCTCTTTTCTGGGCCAGAATGTCAAAGAGATAAGTCTCTGAATTCACACAAGTTACTTTCCCTGCCCTGGTTGCACATTGCATGGCAGATGGCCGAGTGTGGACTAATGTTCTTTAGTAACTTAAGTGTGGGATGGAACCAAAGCCAAGTTATTATCTTCACTTTTTTTTTTCTCTTGATCAGAGAAACAGCTTCAAAACTCATGACCCCATTCTTAAACAGTGAAATGTCTTCTTTTAAAAAATCCTGGGTCATTTTAAGAAACAAACCAGGGAGAGACTATAGTCTATGCTTTTGTCACAAAGCTACAAGAGCAAGAGGTTTTTAATAAATAGCTATCTTCCAGGCAATATTTTTCTTTCATTGAAAAATATTTTTATAATATACCTACCAAATAGTATATAAAACATTCTTTTGTATACATTTTATATAGAATGTATATAGAGAAATAGATGTTACCAACACCAGCACACGACTCCTGGGTGCCCTCCTTGAACACCTCTCCCTTCCCTCCAAGGGAAATCACCATCCTGAATTTATTAATCATTCCTTCCCATTTGTAGTTTTACTTTGTATATGTGGTCCTTTCCTTTTATGGTTTTCCTTTGTATATGTGGATCACTAAACAATTTGTTAGTTTTGTCAGCTCTGAGCTTTACATAAATAAAATCACGGAGTATGCATGCTTACATGATTTGCTTCTTCCACGTAATATATTTTAAGATTCATCTATGTTGACATTGTAGCTTTCATTCATTTATATATACTGCTATATAGTATAAATACACCAGAATTTATTTATACATTCTATAGTTGGTGAACATTTAGGGGTTTTTTTCTGGTTCTTAACTCCTCAGAATCATGCTACTATGAACATTCTTGTACATGTCTGATAATGTTGCCATGCAGGAATTCTTCCAGGAGTTTTATCAAAGGGTCCTAAACACAAACTCTACCTTTACTGGATAGAGCTAAACTCTTCTGCAAAGAGACTCTACCAGTTAACACTCCCACCAGCAGTGGATGAGGTTTCCATTGATCCATATCCTTTCCAACACTTGGTACTATCTAACTTTTAATTTTTGCCAGTTTGATAAGTATTATATGGTATTTCATTGGAGTTTTATGCTTCATTTGATTACTAATAAGAGTAAACATTTTCATATGTTTGTCAGCCAGTCAAGTATCCTTTTCTATAAAAGACAAGTCTGTTCATGTCTTATCTACTTTACTATTGAGGAAATTTGTGTATGTCTCTCTTCTTTATTAGTAGGAACTCTTTATAAATTTACAGTACCAATCCTTTGTAGTTGTAGATGTTCATAATATCTTCCCCCAGCTTTTTGCTCATCTTTTCATTTTCTTTGTAGTTATTAAAAGTTGTTCATTTTAATGTGGTAATTCATCAATTATTCTATGGATGGTTTGAATGTTTAACGTCTTAAAAAATCCTTTCTTGCACAAAGACTATAAAATCATGTGAAATAAGTGATGTTCTTGTTTCCTTTACAGTTCTTTTCCTCCCTTCCTCTTCTGTCTGCCACCTAGCCCATGCTAGGACCACTTTCTTGATTATAGCCCAGTCTAGTCCTACTCCCTGGGAATAATTCTCTATTATTCCTGGCTCTGTGCTCTGGTTCTACCCTCTGAGTCATCCTTCCTTTTCCATAAAAAATAGCCCAAGGTTACAGCAGAGTAGAATTCTAAGCTTGTTCCTGTTAGCAGTAAGTTGGAAATCCAAAGTCCTCTTTTCACTTTGTGCTGGCTCTGTGCTCTTCACTCCAAGCTAGTATAAACAGATATTTAACTTACCAGTATAAAATGCTAAGACAGATAGCAATAAATTAAAAGTATACTCAATACTTATATAAAGAGATAATTAAGAAAATAAGCAGTTTTAATCTCCGATGCCAGGCAGACTTTAGTCAAACACAATCAAGCACTTGCTAGCTCTGTAAACATGGGCTCCTGCAAGTTCTCTTTATTTCAGTTCTATTATCCTAAAATGTGGATAAGGAATGTAAATGAGTCAACATTTAAAATACTTTCAGGACCTGCTACATGGTGAAAACTAAATACACTTTGGTTATTGAAAAATGGTTCTTATTCCTTCCCACATACCATTTATGTTCAGATTAACAAGAAAAGGTTGACAGTAAGCAAAGAAGAATCACAAGCTATTTAGCCATTTAACCAAGATTTTTAAAAATATAATAAGTAGTGGTAGAATTGTTTTTGCAGTTTTATATTGTTTCATTTTATTTATTTATTTATTTTGGGGGTAAAAGCAGTACTGTTTAATGAAAAAAAGCACTGAACAGAGTTAGAAGTCTTGGCTTTTCATACTAGTTCCTCCTCTGACCAATAACTATTTGATGTGAGTAACTCACAACCCTCTTGAGGCTTAGTTTTTATATCTGCAGAATAGGAATTCTACCCCTGCTCTGTTTTCTCTCTGTGGTTATTGTCACTATCAAATGATACAATGAGGCTGTCCAAAGGAGACAGAACCATCACTGAGTTCTGTGATGTGTGATCTCCCTTTTAGACCTCTCAAATACCCTGATTTTGAGCAACTCACATATAATGAAACAGACTCAGAAAGTTTAAGTAACTTGTTTCAGCTTACTTGCTAAATAGTGGAGCTGGATTTGAATCGAGATGTGTCTCCAGCCCACACACTTTCTCATGACACTGCACTTGGAAAACGAGCATCCTTTTGGCATTACGTCCTGGATGGTGTTAACCAGGATGAATGAGGCGGACCTGGGAAAACAGACCTGGAAGCAGGTGTGCTCACAGAGGTGAGGGTGGGGAGTGAGTGGGGCAAAGCCAGGGCTGGAATGAGAGTCAGAGAGCCAGAGCTTAGGTGGGTAGCAGCAGAGCAGTCGGATAGATGTAGGAAGTCTAAAAGGAGGGAATGAAACACTTGTATGGAATGGCAGCCATAAGGGACCCACAGGTGAAGAGGCTTGCAATCAAGACAGATAAATTAGCTTCAGCATAAGGACGCCAGCAGCAGACAGGGGAACCTCTGAGTTAGAGATCACGGGGAGGGAGAGATTTTTATCTGTTTTGCTCACTGCTGTACTCCCTATGCCTGGTAGATAGTAGGTGCTCAATAAGTAATTGTTGGATAAATTTGGGGGCTCTAAGAAGAAGACAACAGAGTTCCAGAAAGTTACTGAGACAGTGAAGCTCAGTTATCAGAACTAAAAGATCACTGCCCCCTAATCAGCAGGAATGACTTACTGCCAAGTCAAGAAACCCTGTCCTATAGGGACCTCTGATTGAAAGTCAAAAATAAACCTTGGAATTCAGGTAAGGTTAGATCAGCAGGTGGGAGTCAAATGACTTGACTACAGGGTGGGAGAAAGGACTAGGGGAGAAAAATCAAGCCCATCTCTCTCTCAATCTTACCTCACGTTGCTTCATGAAAGTCCTACCTGTCCTAACCCCATTCCAGCTGCCACCTCCTCCCTGGATCAGTGAGCATGGGCATCCTGGTACATTTGTAACTGGGCTCTGAAAACATTTTCTTCAGGTAGCCAGATCCTAGTTCTCACTCAAAGCTCTCTTTGAAGGAAGAACCCTAGCTCTCAATTCCAGCTGGTTCCTGCAGAATTCAGTCTGTGTTTCTGTGGCCTCAGTTCTCTGGTGGCGCTTTCCTTGATACGAACCGCAAATTCATAATGCGATTGTTTTTTGATACAGAGCATTGCCATCACTGAAAAGGAACTATCAGAGTGTACCTTTAACTCTCCCTGGCAGAGAAGAACGTCCGTACTGACCCCTCCCTAGAACCGGACCCAAGTCTGTCCTTGATGTTGAACTTATGGGAAAGGACTGTGCTTCACACAGGCCCATCCTCAGTTTTCACTTTCTCCCCTCCATCCCCTCCATGTCAGTGATCTCTCTCTCCTCACTCCATCCCTAGAGCTTAGCAGGAATTGCCATCTTGTTTCATGGCCAGAACTGACTTTACGATGTGCAGGTGGTATTCTTATCTTGCTAACTCTTCCCAAATATGAGTTCTGGAAAGCTGCTTTATTTTCAGAACCTCTTAACTCAGGATAAGGTATGGGTCCTACAAACTGTTAGAAAGCCTTGGACTTTGGTTTAAGGGAACTACTCATAATCTGCTCCAGTTATTGAAAATAGCAAAATAAAGGTCCCTGTGGTCTTTCAGTATGCCGGTCTCCAAATACCGAGAAAATAACGTATCAGCTGAGTTGGACAAATGAGTTGGTTAACAGTGCTCTGAAAGGAGATAACACTTAACCAACATCATCCTCTGTGCAGTAGAAAAAGAAGGGCCATGATTAGCACAGAGGATTTACATTTATTTTTCTGTTATGATCTGAGCTTAATCAAAATATACACTGGTCATATTTATGTCTATCCAACACAAAATAATTGAGTAAAAGCAATCATTATCTATCTTTATTTTAACACCTGATACAGATGCAAATACTCCTAGAATGTCTACTGAAGCTTAACGATCAAATTAATCATAGCAATTTCCCACAGAAGAATATTTAATGGCATTCTAAAACGTGGATAAAGGGAAAGAGTAAAAGAACATTGATTTGGAGACAGCATAAAAGGCAGATGTCATCAGTAAGATTACACTTTGAATTTTATTTAATGTAGGGCAAAAAAGAAAAAAATGCTTTTCTCCCAACTATATTTTTTCATAGAGGACACTGGCACTTTTTGTCCCTCAGAAAATTACTGGATGGAGGAATACAAATGCTAACAAAAACCTTTTGGCTTCTTTTTAGTTCCTAACACATACTCTCGAGTTCACGCTATGGTTATCAGGAGAAATCTATGGAAAATAAAGCTGAACAGAACTGCAGATCATCACCTGGCTTAGCCTTGTCAAGCAGGGATGAGACCGGAAGTGCCAGGTGACACTGACTGACAGAAATGAAAACCCGAGAAGAAAACACACTGAGGAAAGGATAGTGAGAAACTTAATGAGATCTGTACCCTGCCATGGCCAAGATCAGAGAAAAGTGATATACGCATTATGTGTTCCAGCAAACGGATAAGTTCCAGCAGCCTTTCTTAGCCTTTCCACAACCCTCTTTACACAGTCCTGATGATGGGCAGAGGGTCATTTGGAGAGATAATATTTCTAATTGTATAAATTATATTCCTGATGTCCTAATACCAAGGTTATTACAGTTCAAAAATCATGCAGTGGATTATGCAAGGTCATAAGTTAAAGAAAAAAGATTTGGAAACCACAGGAATTTTTAATTTCCTAGGATTTTTTATTATATTCTTTGTTTTAATTGTGGTAAAATATGCATAATATAAACTGTACATTTTTAAATGTGCAGTTCAGTAGTATTAAGTATAGTCACACTGACATACAACCAATCTCCAGAACTCTTTTAATCTTGCAGAAAACTGAAACTCTATTTCTATACCCACTAAACAACAACTCCCTCCCCCCAGCCCCTGACAAACACCATTCTACTCTCTATTGCCATGAATTTGACTTCTCTAGGTATTTCATATAAGTAGAATCACATAGTATTTGTCTTTTTGTGTCGGGCTTATTTCACTTAGCATAATGTCCTCAGTGTTCATCCATGTTGCATATGTGTCAGCATTTCCTTCCTTTTTAAGGCTGAATAATATTCAGTTGTAGCATGTATCACATTTATCCATTCATCTATCGTTGGACACTTGGGCTGCTTCCACCGTTTGGCTGTTGTGAACAACACTGCTACAAACTAGTCTTTCCACTTTAATCCTGTGTTTGTGCCTCAGACATGCGATCATGAAAAACTGCCATATCAAGTCCTCACATTCCTGCTGAATGGGAAGACTGACCACAAAAATGTGATGGCTCTCCTACTAAGATACTGAATCCTATTAAAGAAAGGCAGAGTTCCCAAACATATTCCATGCTCACAAATTTCTTGGTCTGTGCTATTGAGTGGGTGGGATATCAAAATGAGTAGGATAGCACTATGTCCTCTGAGACATTTTTGAACCTATATAACCCTGTCCCATCCTTCCTCCCTTCTGTTGTTTTCATGTGTACCTATAAGACACTTACAAAAACCTTAGGGAAGAGGCATAACATATGAACTTGGAAAACTTATATCCCACCCGCAGAAAAGGAGGTGTGTCAGAATCTGGGGCAAGGGGCCAATGTGTATGACTTGAAAAATCCTGTACTTTATCCTGACACACATAACGTCTAGAGACCTACACCAATGGCTCCCTGGCTTTAAGACTGGACTGCCCAGTTAAATGTAAAAAAAATATTCCTTAAAGAAAAACATTCAAAATTAAGTAGTTTGGAATTTAAGGAAATTCCTTAACTGTAAAAGATTTAACTCAATGAAAAATTCACTTCTTTGCTAGAACAAATAAAAACTATCTCAAGCATATCCCACAGGAACCATTTCACCCATATGGTCTGTAACGTGCAATTAGCACCTCACTAGTTACAAGTCAAGTCCCTCCCTTCCTGCCCCATGACCTTCACCAGGCCCAAGAGAAAGAGCAGGAGCTGTTAGATCCGTTTCAGGGATAAGAAAACTCATGCGCTGGGTGGGTAAATGAGCTGCCATAGGCACCATGATCAGCAAATGGCAAAAATCAAATGTAGAACCCTAGACTTTTCTGTGGAACACAGAACTGAGAGTGTTTAGAAACCTTTATAGCAATTTACAAAGTACATGCTCTCTGATGAATCTAAAAAATAAATTAGGGTTTGTACTTTATGTCCTGGGAGTTTTCATTTCATTTCTCATAATTAATTTCACTGTATTCTAAAAAGTATATCAGCCCACAAAAATCTGAGGGTTAAAGAAACTAATCCTTCACCGCAAAGAGTTTGAAAAGCACGGTTGGACTCAAATTCCTCTCAAAAGCAAATCAACCCCTAACGGGTGTAAGTGAAAATAAGCATGTATCAGGAATTCTATACACCATCTCAAAATACTTTATAAGTAATAGTTAAGAAATGCAAATATTCACAAAATATGAGAATTTTCTAACCAGCTTATCAAAAACAGCATACAATGCACAAAGAGGTAAAGACTGCACTTTAAAATAGCAGATGTCAAGGACAGAATCTGAAAGTGAAGGTTAAACGTTACCATGAGGGACACAAGATGCTTTGACAAGGCATAGTTCCTTCTTCATGGCACATAGAAGAAACCACAGCGCTGCGCAACCACTGCCCCGTTGCTGACCATTCCAGGGTCTCTGGTTGTCAACCATTCCTTAGGTCACTGAACCTCCCTGCTGGAGAGAACATCCAGTGTCTTCTCGTCACCTAGGGTCACTCCACAGGTCAGGAATAAATGGGAAAAGGGGTGTCTTTGGCACCCAGCTAAATAACCACGTCATCTGCTTAGTACAATCCTGTAGTGTTTTCTTTTTTTCTTTTAGATAATAGTTAAATTCAGGTTCAATACAATTTATAGTATTAAAACCAGATTCTTTTTTGAGGTAATAAACTAGGTTCTACAGTTTCTCTCTCTGGTAAATTGGTCCTTTAAAGCCACAAAGTTTATAACAGATCTGCCATGAACACTCTTGTAAACATGAATTGTTTCACATTCAGGTTTCTTTTCGTTGCCTTAATTTTCAGGTAATTATACTCTTTTGTTCCACCCCAAGCAGCACTGTACCTTCCTTGGTATTTATACATCCCAATAATTGCAGATGGTTATCAAAGCCTATCTTTGCTGTCGCTAAGCCAAGATGAACCTATTTAATTCCCTTACCTGTCCTCATAAGTCAGTCCCTCCAGCCCCCTCAATCATCTTCCTGACTCCTTGTCTGAACGTTTTCCAAGAAAACGTCTACATCTTTCCTGGTCTCAGGCTCCCAGAACAAATGTGGTTTTCAGGTGCCATTTCATCAGGATCACTTCCTTACCCCGGGGTAAATCTCTTGAATTCTTCACATCCCTTTGGTCTTTTTCCCTCTTCCTATATCCAGCGTGGGTCCAAGGTATTTTGCTGCCCAAGGCAAAAAGAGGCTTCTCTTCTTTTATGCCACGTAATTGGATTTATTTCAGAAAGTTTCACATTCTCTCCTCCACTCTCCCCACTCCTCCTTCTGTTCCTGAATTATAGATACACTGCTAAATTATCTGGCTGCAAAAGACCATCAACAAATCCAAAGTCTTGTAGTATTTGGAAAGGTCAAAGGCTCTAGGAAGCAAAAGTGTGGACTCTGATAAGTCATTTCTAAAAGCCTCAGTGTCCTCGTCTTTAAAAGTGGGCAATGACAAAAATAAGAAAATGTTTGTAAAAATATGAAAGAATATACAAAATTATTTGTAACAGGGAAGGAATTATATAAAGTAAGTTTTTTGTTCTTTTTTATAATAATTCAGGCTTTGTTAGAAATAATAAGGTCACAAAATGACTTAGCAAAAGTAAATACTGCATGTGGAAGAAATGCTACCAGTAATCCAGACTTTATGCTTCCTCTCTCAAAAGTCTTCAAAATCATGAAAGGTCTGTTGCTTAAATATTGTCCTGTATATTTAAGGGCTATAAATATAGTCCTATCCGGGAAGGGATTTTGTATAAGGATGAACAGTTGGCCTGCTGGACATAAGGACTGCCTCACTGGGAGAAGGGAGAGCACAGAAAGCCCCTCCCACAGGTAGTGGTGCAATTGTTAAAACTTTCCCAAGTGGAGATCTGGGCCTCCGCACCATGCCAGGGAATGCATGCGCTGATGCCACATATCAGACATTTGGATGCATGTTGCTGGGATCAATAGATGCTTTGGGGAAAGACCATAAACTCCTAAGAGTGACTGATCACCAATTAAAGTATAATTGTTCACGCCAGGGGCCTCCTCAAGCTGTACACAAAGAGACTGTCAACTTTTACAACCAGAAGGCAAGAAAACTTTAGGATCCGACCCCAGAATTACTTTAAGAGCAGCAGAGCTCCAGGAGAGGCTGTATTCTCAACCTTGACTCATTCACTACTCCAAGGTCAGGGCTCTGATTCTGAAGTAGTGGGAACATAGATATGGGGTGAAGATATCTGAGTTGATACATTAAAAAAATCTTAAATCCTAAGAATTTCCTGAGCCTCCTGGGCCTGCAGAAGTGGTCCACTCCTCCCTGTTAAAGGCTAGTGTCAGTGCAACTAGTCACTAAACAATCTATGATAAGGAATAGAAGAGAGTTTTGTTCCAGCCAAGTTGAGGACTCTAGCCAGGCAGACAGAAATTCGAGAAGCATTTGAACTGTGTTCCACTGGACTACAAAGCAGAGGAGGCTTATCTAGGCAAAAACTGCAAAATTGCACAAATTGTTTGTCAAGACTTAGGATTGGAGCTGGCAAGAAATAAGGGGGCTTGTTGAACAAGGATTGATCACAGTGACAAGGGGAGACCTCAAGACCATAAGGTTGCAGCTAGGAGCTGGTAGCAGATAACTGTTTTGAGAACAGCTGGTGGTATCCTTGAATTTGATACAGGTCAGAAAATTCAAGTTCTCAGTGATGCAGAAACATGTCTGAAACCACATCCATAATGGCCACTCGGCTCCATTTTGGATGCTGGGCCACAGTTACTCCATTTGATTTTTAAACGATTTTAAATATGTCATCACTAGTGACAGACCCCCCTTTCTTAAAAATTATGAAGGAACTTCTGCCTTACAAGATCACATGCACACACACACACACACACACACACACACACACACAGCATTCTTGATCTACTCCCACTTCCTGGCCACCAGACAATAACTAGGACTAAGTCAAAATAAAATCCTGCTGAAGAAGTATTGGATCTGCTAACAAAGCAAAGAGATTATACCTTAATATTGCCTCAGGGCCCAAAGATGTAGCAGCAGAAACTGGAGGAGTACAAGACGGAATTCCGAGTACCACATCAATAGGAGCAGAACATACAACTGGACTAGAGAGTTTCTAGGATGGCAGCACTCTTCTGTGATACAGAGCTTCACATACCGGCAAGGACCCAGGGAGATAATACTCATACATTGCTAGGACGGCTCTGGGAAGCTTGGAGAAAGTGATAGCACTCACTAAATGAGTAGAAATGCCACAACTATCATGGTTAATAGTAAGGAAGGGGTCAAAAGACTCAGAGACGTGGGCGTGCTAGAGTGGAATATAAATGGTAAAAATGAATGCATAAATGAATAAATATCTTCCCATACCTTGGAAAGACACATTTATACATTGCTGCCGGAATTTTCTTCCTAAAACTCAAATCTGATCACATTACTCTTCATTCTCACATACCAAACAAAATTTGATTGTTTTAGATTTATTCTTTTTATTTTTATTATCTGTGCCTGGCATGTATTTGCCATATCAAAAAATACTTGTTGAATAAATGAAAGGACCTGCTGAGCTCTCAAGACTCAGTTCCTCCCGCTACCTTCTCTTCTAAATACCTCTCATTTGAAAGGACAGACACGATGTCTTTCTCACCACTCCCCAAATACGACAACCGTTCACAGCCTGTGCCTTTATAAAAGCTGATCACTCTGCCTCAAATGCTATCTCCACCTTCTTTCATCCATTCACCCAACAAATATTTACTGAGTGCTACACACACCCTCCCTGCCAACTCCAATTCACTCTTTATGACATCCTCTCTGAGAAGGGGTTCCTCTCTTCCCCAAGATAAGCGGGCTTCTCTGGGCCATGGCACCTTGAACCTTCCCCTCTAGACACCTCCCCTTTGAACTGCTATTTGTCAGTTTACATGTCTTTCTCTCCACTTCACTGAGTGCACTCAAAGCAGGAAGACCACCCTCTAGCTCGGACCCCAGTAAACAGGAAGATATGTGGCAGATACCTATTTCTTTCATCTGCCTGGTCTCATTTTCAACGTTCTTGTAGCAACACTCCTGCTTCTTTGGGGAACTAGTGCACTCTCCCCCTGCTTCCCACTCTGTGTGGCTCCAACTGCCAGTCCCAGTTCATCAGACATGGGTATCACACATGCCCTTAGTCACAGAGGTGGGCATGTGACCCAAGCAGGGACCTGTGTGGTCCCTGCACAGGAAGGAGCTCCCTCTTCCCAAGGGGTGGGGGGGTCACTAACGTAAAGCAGCCTGTGGCCATGACCTCCTGCTCTCAACCACATGAAGGAAGCACATCTGAAATAGGGAGAATGTGGCCAACGAGCTGAGAGAAGTAGAGCGGGGAGAGCAGACCTAACGTTATTTTAGTCTCTGAAGCCCCTGAGGCCAGAGGCACCCTGAGTCATTCAGGTAAATCATCCCAAAAACTTGTTGAATGAACACAAATGAAACTTTAAAATATACTTTCAAAACAGTGTTCATTGTCAAAACTCAATTCAAACATATTAAATTATTCCATAAATTATTATCGAGCCTCTACTGTGGGCTGGGCATTCTTTTAGATGTTAGGCTGGCACAAGCAACTTACTCTTTTTGTAATATAATGCTATTTGAAATTAGCACTTACCTCAAAAAAAGGAAACAAGCCCTTAGAATTTTATTAAATATTTGTATTTTAGAGTGATAAGCCCAGTCTTTTTTTATTGTATCTATTCTTGGTTATTGGGATAATTTATGTTCTAATGTGAAAGCAGATAATAGTCCTCCAAAATGGTATAGATATTGGATCAGTCATGCAAAAGTCAGCTAAACAGTAAACATAATATAACAAATGAGGTCAGGAATAAAAATGTATATTTTACCCACAAATGTATATATTTACCCACAAGGATTAAGATTGATTTGATTCTCAATAAGGCAAGAATGATAATGTAAGGATCGTATTACTTATTAATGATCTAACTTGCCACCTAAACGCGTTGACACATTTCCCCTGAAATAGAGTAGCGTGGAGTGGAGGTACCAGATGGTATATTCAAGAGGTCAGTGTTCCTCTTGAAAAGCATGCAGCCTGAAACTTAACATCCCTAAAGCTGTGATCTATCCCAAACAGAATACAGGATTCCTACCACCTGGTACTGTGAATCCTGACGGTAGAACTTTGGCATTCAAGGATTAAATACATGAGGTATAAACTCTTAGAGAATAACTCAAAACAGTGACATGTATTTTTCCCAAGGCACCAAATAACAAGGCTGGTAATTTCAAGCAAATCTCTTAGCTAGACCTATGTGTGTTTCCCAAATCTGGCTATGTCTCAGAATCACAGCTTTTTAAAACTAAAGCTATCAGGGTACTTACCTACCAGTCAGATTCTGAATCAATGGATCTAAGATAAAGCCTGAGCACCAGTATTTTTTTTTTCAGTTCCCAAGATCAAAGCGATGTAAAGCCAGATTTGAGATCTAGGACTCCTATCTGAATAAATCTTTCTTTTTCTCTACCAGTCATCATGCACACTCAACTTTTTTTGATGTCCATTAAGTGAGATATAAAATTTCAGCTAATATTGAAGAGATGGTTAACTTGCATCATGAAGCTATACTTAGGAAACGTGATGTTTTTCCATAACCAAGAATTGGGGAATTCATGAAGATCTTAGAACACAACCCTCCTGAATATCAAGAGTCTACTATATCTTATAAATTTTAAGATTGCAATGGCAGCTACATTATATTTAAAATCTTGAATTTTAGAACTCACATAGACTTGGGAACTCATTCAGTCTAACTCCCTCATTTTACAGAAGAGAAATCAGAGCTACTGATGTTAATGTATTAACATCATTAATGGATTTCGTTCAGATGGCAAATGAACTCTGAAATGTATATTTTAGTGTAAATTTTTCAAATTCTGCTTTGGTGAACACAGCAATCTCCCAAATCACAAAAGCCTTCCAAAATACTGAAACTGATCTGTGGAGTGCCATTGGGTCAGTAAATTGGGAGCTGATTCCATCTGTAAAAACCTCTCAGTTGGCAACCATGAGTACCTTCCACCTATTAAAATGGTCAGTTGACCTGATCATTTATAAAGGCTCTAATCTGAAAAACAAGGAAATTTCTATAAATCAAGTTGAAAAAAATGTTGACAGAGTATTGTGTTCTAAGATGGAGAATATTCTAAAACAGGGTGGATCATAACATAGGTTTGTGGCTCAGGGTTACCTCCAGGAAACACTCAAGGCTTCTGAAGTTTGATTAGTGAATCTAAGCAGAACATGTAACTTTCTAATCATAACAAACATAATGTTCAAAAAGAATACTACTTATTGGTTTTCAAGAGAATTCTACCTCAAGTGAAACTGATACAACATTTCTTATAGACATGCACAAATTGGTTCATTTGTATACAGTGCCAGCTTTGATAACATTGAGAATAAATACACTACAAAGTTCTCAAAAGTTATCTTTAGATGTTTAATACCTGTATAATTGAGGAGACTTGTGGCTTTAGGTGACTTATAGTATGTCACCATTTTATATAGCAACACTCCAAAGAAATCTGTCAACTTTAGACTAAGTTTGTACAAGGCAAGACACAGTGTGAAACCTATCTCAGACCACTTCAGACATTTTTAGCATACATATGAAGCTGGCCAGAGACAGAATGCCCATACCAGATCTACCACAAGTCTGTAGCATATGTCATTGGTCAACTATGCTTCAGACCGTGGGGGAAATATTCCTGAGATGTAGGTGATTTTCTAATTTGTAACAAAGAGAGACATAGAACCAGGCCCAAAAGGGTCAGAACTTGAAGGGGGATTATTTCTTTTGTTCATTAATTTGTTTATGCAATAATCCCATATTAAGCACATTCATTACAAATACAAACTAGCAACTTAGATCTGGAATTTTCCGTTGATAAGTTAACAGGTTATATAGTATAACCTTGTCTGTTTGAGATTTATTGAACTGGAAAAAGAAAATTTATTATTTCAGTCTAAAAATTGACTTAGAGAAAGAAAAATACATATTCTCAATGAGTTATTCATACTGTAGAAATTATTGAAACTGTTATTTAGGAACTATCGCAAGACTGTGCTCTAAGATTTTCCCAATAAGGAAAATAAATCCTCCCCTGAATCTCAAATCAAAACCAATAAGTTCAAGTACAAAGTCAACAAGTAAGGTCATCCCATCTGTGAAGATTTCTTTAAATAGTGACGTAATACAAGGTGGATCCCTCCTATATTTAGTAATTTCATCTTAGCACGTCTGAAATTTTAAGAAATAGTCATTTTTTTCTATGCCCTCAAGTTTACTGGTTATTCATTCATGAATAATATCAGAGGTAATAGATGCTACATTTAGGAAACAGAATGTCACATGCTATACCAGGAAGTTTTTAAAAGAAAAGAATGGTTTGGAAAAAATAGAACTCAACATCACATTAAAGAAATTTTTGTTCTAAATATATTAGAGGAAGTATTTGGAGGGCATGGGCTCATATTTCTAGTGCAGAACTTCCTTTCAACTCTTTCTACCCAGTCAACAAGTTTCTCTTTCCAAAAACACGTCTAACCTCACCTAGGCTGTATAATTTTTCTAAAAGCACTCAGTTCTCAAAATGGCCAGTGTCCCAAACCTTCCTATTTGAAAAAAAAAAAAAAAAGGGCAAAAGACAAAGAAGAACTCAATCTAATGATCTGAATTTTTCTTTTTTCCTATTCAAGAATGAGAAGTATTTCAAAGTAAAAGGTTAGTGACATGTAGAAAAATCCCTGTGCCATAATGCACAGTATAGAAAATACTTAGGACACTTATAATACAATATTGTGTTACCTTAAAAGGTTTTATTTAAGTCCCTCATCTTTCTCAAAAATAAAAAAGCTTGGAAGAACCCAACAGAAAAAGACATCTTAACATCTTAACAGTGATTAAGAAATGAAATTATAAAATAAAAACTTAAGTATTGAGGAGAAGGCAAATATGCTAAAAACATAATTGAGAGTGAAATTTATCTGTGATCATCCTGAGAGGTAGGGATAAAATAAGAAACACAATCACCTATGTTGATCCTCTAAATGTAGAAGTGGAAGCGCATCAACTTCTTGACTAAAATAGTATTATTAATATCATCTAGGATTTTATACTGTGTGGCTCAATAGCTAATGTTCTTGACAATGGTTTTCCAACAAATACAGAAGTCCTCTTTAAATGACGCTTTCTTATATAACCCACAGCTTTCCAGAGAACACATCCTGGAGATAAAAATAGGGTCATGAGAAGAGTATTCTCCAATTCTATGCCAACTGAGAAAGTGCAACCCATGGTAAATTCCTCAACAAATGAAAAGTCCCCAAGAAGGGTCTTCTTGGCTACAATTTGGCATCCACAATTTTCTTTCTCTCCTGTTCTATAGTGACAGCTCTGTCACTGCTGAGGACAAAAATGGCGGCTACATCACTGTAGCTCACAGAAGTGGCCATCACCAATGGTTGGCAAGGACATTAACGTTGTTGCTAAGAGTTGATGTCTGTCCTGAGACTGCCACCTTCCATTTGAATACACTAAGCTTGACTTTACCTTAGGGGCTTGCCCTAGCTATTCCTCTGCCTGGGAAGCTTTTTCCTCATGTCTTCATGTGGCTAACTCTCTCAGGAGCCCGTGTCTCTGTTCAGATAGCCTACGTTTCCCTGAACATGCTACCTAAACTTATCATTATCCCCTAGTCCCTCTCTATCCCATAACCCTGTTTTATTTTGGACTTGGACCAAGTCACCAAAACAATCAATCACTCCTTCTTTCTGATTCTTCCTAGAGGACCAAAAAACAAAACCAATCAAATCAAAACAAACAAACAACAAGAAAAACACTTAAAGTTGGCCACGTTAATGGGCAGGTAGTGGGATGAGTTCCTCAAAGTTGTGCAGCATCAAATAAATAAAAAGCAGTCAGTGCCCTCCTTCTATCTGGTTTTGAAATTCAGGTTTACTTCCAATGGGTCCTGATTGGACCTTGTGCAGCGATATAGCAAAATGTTAAAAGGTAGCAAATATATTTCAGGAGGTTTTTCCCAAATTAAATATCTGCACAAGGGACTTCCCTGGTGGTCCAGTAGTAAAGAATCCGCCTTGCAATGCAAGGGATGCATGTTCAATCCCTGGTCAGGGAACTAAGACCCCACATACCATGGGGCGACTAAGCCCGCAGTGCCTCAACTACTGAGCTCATGAACCTCAACTTGAAAGCCCACGTGCCGCAAACTACAGAGCCCACACGCTCTGGAACCCGCACGCCACAACTAGAGAGAAGCCCGCACACCACAAAGAAGAGCCCATGCGCCCCAACAAAAGATCCCACAGGCCTCAATGAAGATCCCACGTGCCTCAACTAAGAGCCAATGCAGCCAAAAATAAATAAATAATTAAAATAAATAAATAATAAATCTTTAAAAAATCTGCGCAAATTAATAAGGTTAATGTACTACTAACCTCAAATTTTCCATTTGTCCCCAAAGTACAATCAATTAAACATATTTTTTAAAAGAAAAAGTGCTGATCTCTAGAACAGAGGTGCTGGCACATGTGGTGTAAATAGGAAGAATTTCGACTGAAACGAGTACATCTCTGAGAAACAGGCACTCTAAAACTTAGAGCAGTGAGGAATCCAGAAAGTTTAGTTAGGTGTGAGAGGAAGTTCTTTATTTAATGGCAAGCCAGAGCATGCAAAGATGGCAGAACTATTTCATAAGATTGCACAGTGGCTCCTTACAAACTGAAAGGATTATTTAGCCATAATCTCCATACTTCCCAAAACAATGACACTGTGATTACAGCGCATGCCCAATATGGATAAGAATATTTTTATTACTCACCAAGTTGACTTCAAAAAGGTTCAGGATTCGTTTGCAGAATTTAAGACAAGATTTAAACAAGTAAATAAGTATTTGCTTAGGTTGTCCTTTTTGAATGTTGGCATGAAATTGAGGCTGGTTATGAAATATTAATATGCCGACTGCCATGGTGTAACCTGAACTGGATGACCTGGCATTGCTATTGAAGTCTCAAGGCCACAACAAGGTATATTAAACTTTGGGAAATACAGTCACAGGACACAGCAGCAGAACTTGCAAAAAACTCTGCTGTGATATCGCAAGGACTGTTTAGTTAGTATTTATAGCTCATGTTTCCCAGCCAAGTCTCTTAGGACAAAAAAGTAGACTTGGCATTGCAAGGACTCATCTACCCTCTCAGACTTCCAGGACCAAGTATTCACGAGACTATATGAGAGTAAACTTAATTTTTTTCCATTATAATGTCTGTTACAAAATTGGTGAGTGACTTCAGGAAAATATTTTGACCAAATCTAAAGATAATAAACAAAAGAGAGTTGGTGGGGGGGGATTCAAATTACACTTCTTCCTATTTCCTAAAGACAAATTTGTCCTGAGAAGTAGAATCAAACATCTTTAGTTTAAAAATAAAAACTAGGTTTAAAAAAAAAAAAAAGATATACCATGCTCTTTGATAGAAAGGCAAAAATATCAACTTGGATTTTTCCTAAATTAGTATGTAAATTAATTCTAATAATCATGCACATGGATTTTTTAAATTAGATAAACTAAATGAAAAAGAAAATAAAAACTTAGAAATAAAACAACAAAAATAACCACAAAATTTGATGAAATAACAATAGAATATTTCTATATGGTAAAAAAATATATGTGTATATATATATATATCTTAAATCAAGTCAAAATGCTAAAAACAAACTGGAAATATTATTTGCAATTCATGTACACAATGGGGAAAGGACAGTCTCTTTAACAAATTGTGTTGGGGAAACTGGACAGCCACATGCAAAGGAATGTAACCGGACCACTATCTTACATTATATACAAAAATTAACTGAAAATGGATTAAAAACTTGAACCTAAGACCTGTATCCACAAAACTTGTAAAAGAAAACATAGTCGGTAAGCTCCTTGACACAGGTTTGGATGATGATTTTCTGAATCTGACACCAAAAGCTAAAGCAACAAAAGCAGAAACAAACAAGGGGGACTACATCAAGCTAAAGAGCTTCAGCACAGCAAAGGAAACCACCAACAAAATGAAAAGGCAACCTACTGAACAAATGAATGTATTTGCAATTCATATATCTGATAAGAGGTTAATATCCAAAATATATAAAGAACTCATACAACTTTATAGGAAAAACAATTTTTTAAAGAGCAGAAGACCTGAAAAGACATTTTTCCAAAGAAGACATACAGATGGCCAACAGGCACATGAAAACATGTTCATCATTAATCATCAGGGAGGTGCAAATCAAAACCACAATGCGATATCACCTCACACCTGTTAGAATGGATATTATCAAAAAGACAATAAATAACATGTTGGTGAGAATGTGGAGAAAAAGGGACTCTTGTGCACTACTGATGGGAAAGTAAATCGGTGCAGCCGCAGTGGAAAACAGTATGAAGTTTCCTTAAAAAATTAAAAATAGATCTACTGTATGATCCAGCAATTCCACTTCTGGGTATTTATCTAAAGAAAATGAAAAGACTAACTCAAAAAGATATATGTACCCTTGCGTTTACTGCAGCATTACTTACAATAGCCAAGATAACCTAAGTGTCCATCAAATGGATAACTGGATAAATAAAATGTGAGATATAAAATATATATATATATATACACACACGTGCACACAATGGAATATTACTCAGCCATAAAAAGAAGGAAATCTTGCCATTTGCAACAACATGTATGAACCTTGAGGGCATTATACTAAGTGAGATAAGTCATTCAGAAAATAGAAATACCATATGATTTCTTGTATATGTGTAATCCAAAAATAAAACAAACAAAAAAACTCCACAAAAAACAAACTCATAAATGCAAAGAACAGATTGGTGGTTGCAAGAGCAGGAACAGGGGATGGGGAATGGGTGAAATGAGTGAAGGGGTCATTAAGTAATTTTTTTATAAAAAGAAAAGTGGCATTCTTGGAATAGGCTGCATACTCACAAGAAGTAGAGAGATAACAACACTAGATATACTTATTTATTATGTGATGTGATACAAAATGGTTTGTGGAAAATGCTTTTGAGACACCATATCTATGGTGGTAAGGAACTAATTTTGGATCTAATCATCATTCTTTAGAAAAGATTGTAATCCAAGTTAGAGTTAAATAAATAAGTAACCTTAAAACAAAACTTTTTAAAACTCAGTATGAAAACTTATGTTATAGAAACACAACTGAGATTTTATGGATGTGGGTGGTTAAACATATGTGGGCCACTGAAAATTTAGTTAATCTGAAAACTTTCAGAATATATTTCCTTATATGTATTTGTCCATAGTAGGGTTAAAGCTTTTAATCTGCAGTCTGTCTAGTGATCAGAGAGGTAATAGTTAAGGAAGAAAAAAAAGAAAGAAAATGCCCCAAACAAACTGAAAATAATATTTGCAATTCATGTCAAAAAAAAGTCTAATTTCTCTAACACCAGTAGCTTCTAAATATCAATAAGACCAACAAAAAGCAAGCAAAGTTTAGAAGCAGATTAGTCACTGAAGAATAAATACAAATGTCTCCTAAAAATATGAAAAGATCTTCAATAAAGAGTAATTTTAAAATGCTAAACTCTACTGAAATTCCATTTTTCACCCACCAGATTAGCAAAGTTCAAAAAGTTTGATGAGGTACAGTGCTGGCAAGTATATAGTGAACCAGGAATTAAGCTGCTGCTGGTGTGTAAATGAGTCCAAACTTCATGGAAAGCAATTGGCAATATCTATCAAAATTTACATGCACATACTTATGGAAATTTCGCCTCTAGGAATTCATCCAGTGGAAATACTTGCACATGTGCAAAACAATATTTACATAAAGATCTTCACTGTAACATAGTTTGTATTAGCAAAGGTTTGGAAATTGCCATCAGTAGGGCATTGCTTAAATAAGTGACAAGTCATCTAAACCATGGCAGCACTCTTGCTTTTCTATATGATGATCATTCTCCAACATCTGTTTTGCTAACAGGCTGTATTTCGCTAATCCTCTCCCCATCCCTAGGAGATTAGTCTTGAAGAGTGTAAGTCGATCATGGTCATTCCATTCTCCTTGTTGGAATACAATAAAACCTCCAGACCACTGTCTCTGGAGGAAACCAGTGGCTGGGGGATAGGAACTGAAAGGAGATTTACTTTTCTCTAAATGCCTCTTTGAACTCTCTGAATTTTTCAACAAGGACAAGTATGTATGGAAAAAAATACATGAACTTTGTAAATAACATCATCTTCCATTTTTAATTAAGAAACTGAGGCCTAAAAATTATATTTTTGAAGGTTTTGAAAGTAGCAGCAGAAATGAAACCTAAGTCTATGTACTCTAGCTGTAAAGTGAGTCCCAGCAAGGCCCAGCTTATCTGGATATAAGGTCTGTTATTATTTGCTTTAATATCATCTCTTTTCCCTGGTGAATATGCAGAATGCTTTAAAAACTGATAACCGTAAATTCAGGCAAAAGAGTTCAAATTCTGTCTCTGCCACTCCTTGAGAGCTATATGAGTTTCAGCAGGTAATGTACTTATTTGCACCTCAGCTTATTCATCATCAAACAAGATAACAATGAAACCTTGGGGCTGTGAGTATTCAGTTACAGCTGACCCTGGAGCAACACAGGTTTGAACTGCAGGGGTCCATTTGTAGGCGGATTTTTTTCAATAAACACGACAGTACTACTTACCCCTCCTTGGCTGAGTCTGCAAACGCAGAATCGTGGATGCACCCACCTTGGGACTTAAGTAGCAGTGGCTTTTGATATCCATCGCGGGTCCTGGAACCAATCCCCCAAGATACCGAGGAAGGACTGTGGTTTAAATGAGGTAAATGAGAAAAAGCTGTTAGCCTTGTGCTGGGCTTTTATGAGTGCTCTAGTGGACATCGGTTGTTGTAACGTGCTCACTTAATGAAAGTACATTCAAATGAAGTTTTGGTTCAATATTTTGGGAATTTCTCAGCATTTCTTAAAATAATCTGAAAAACCGCATCAGGGATCGTAAAACTAAGATTGGGATAACTCCTTTTAAATCAGCTAAAAGAGTATTCTGAGCAGTGTTTCTCACACTTAAGCTTTGCCTGAACATTGGAATTACTTGAAGAGTTTTTTAAACTACTGATGCGTGAGTCCCACCTTCGGCGACTCTGATTTAATTGGTTTGGGCTGCAGTCTGGGCAGCAGAATTTTTAAAGAATTTTTAAAGGTCTAATGTGCAGCCAAGGTTGAGAACCACTGGCACAGACTCTTCATAAATCATCTGCTCTTAAGTTATAGCTATTCTCATGGTGTTGGTAGAGGTTTTGAGGGCTTATATATTTCCCTCAAAGATTAGAAGTTTCATCAGGACAAGAATTATCTCTTTCTTTCTAATTCTTTTTCTTTTCAAGCTCTGATTTCTATCTTTCCTTTCATCTCATTAAGTGCCCAGTTGATTCTCTATCTTCTTCTGTTGATTGATTGGCTATTAAAAATTGCAAACTCTGACAGCAGCTGGAAGCCTCCCTCCTTAAGAGTTTTCCTCAGGCTCTTTTCTGGGGCTAATGGCGGACGCTGGGAGGCTTATGCCAAGGAGTACTTCCCAGAACTTCTGCTGCCAGTGTCCTTGTCCCTGCGGTGAGCCACAACCACCCTCTGCCTCTGCAGCAGACCCTCCAACACTAGCAGGAGAGGCCCTTTAATCATCAGCACAATGTATGGCACATGCAGAAATCGTTTAGACAAAAAAGTGTTTCAAGAGAGATTCCAGGAGAGGGGGAAGATGGCGGAAGAGTAAGACGCGGAGATCACCTTCCTCCCCACAGATACATCAGAAATTCATCTACACGTGGAACAACTCCTACAGAACACCTACTGAACGCTGACAGAAGACCTCAGACCCCCCAAAAGGCAAGAAAGTCCCCACGTACCTGGGTGGGGCAAAAGAAAAAACAGAGACAAAAGAATAGGGACGGTACCTGCACCAGTGAGAGGAAGCCGTGAAGGAGGAAAGGTTTCCACACACTAGAAGCCCCTTCTCGGGCGGAGACTGCGGGTGGCGGAAGGGGAAAGCTTCCAGGTCGCGGAGGAGAGCGCAGCAACAGGGGAGCGGAGGGCAAAGCGGAGAGATTCCCGCACAGAGGACCGGTGCCGACCGGCACTCACCAGCCCTAGAGGATTGTCTGCTCACCCGGCGGGGCGGGCGGGGCCGGGAGCTGAGGCTCGGGCTTCGGTCGGAGCGCAGGGAGAGGACTGGGGTTGGTGGCGTGAACACAGCCTGAAGGGGTTAGTGCGCCACGGCTGGCCGGGAGGGAGTCCGGGAAAAGTCTGGAGCTGCCAAAGAGGCAAGAGACTTTTTCTTCCCTCTTTGTTTTCTGGTGCGCGAGGAGAGGGGATTAAGAACTCTGCTTAAAGGAGCTCCAGAGACGGGCGCGAGCCGCAGCTAACAGCGCGGACCCCAGAGATGGGCGTGGGACGCTGGGGCTGTTTCTGCCGCCGCCAAGAAGCCTGTGTGCGAGCACAGGTCACTCTCCACACCTCCCTTCCGGGGAGCCTGTGCAGCCCGCCACTGCCAGGGTCCCGGGATCCAGGGACGACGGCTTCCGCGGGAGAACGCACGGCGCGCCTCACGCTGGTGCAACGTCACGCCGGCCTCTGCCGCCGCCGGCTCGCCCCGCCTCCGTACCCCTCCCTCCCCCTGGCCTGAGTGAGCTGGAGCCCCTGAATCAGCGGCTCCTTTAACCCCGTCCTGTCTGAGCAAAGAACAGACGCCCTCCGGCGACCTACACGCAGAGGCGGGTCCAAATCCAAAGCTGAGCCCCAGGAGCTGTGCAAACCAAGAAGAGAAAGGGAAACCTCTCCCAGCAGCCTCAGGAGCAGCGGATTAAATCTCCACAATCAACTTGATGTACCCTGCATCTGTGGAATACCTGAATAGACAACGAATCATCCCAAATTGAGGAGTCTGAGCCGTGTGGGTGAAAGGCTCTTGGTGCTGCAGCCAGGAGTCAGTGCTGTGCCTCTGACGTGGGAGAGCCAACTTCAGGACACTGGTCCACAAGAGACCTCCCAGCCCCATGTAATGTCAAACGGCAAAAATCTCCCAGAGATCTCCATCTCAACACCAGCACCCAGCTTCACTCAACGACCAGCAAGCTACAGTGTTAGACACCCTATGCCAAACAACTAGCAAGACAGGAACACAACCCCACCCATTAGCAGAGAGGCTGCCTAAAATCATAATAAGTCCACAGACACCCCAAAACACACCACCAGATGTGGACCTGCCCACCAGAAAGACAAGATCCAGCCTCATCCACCAGAACACAGGCACTAGTCCCCTCCACCAGGAAGGCTACACAACCCACTGAACCAACCTTAGCCACTGGGGGCAGACACCAAAAATAACGGGAACTATGAACCTGCAGCCTGCGTAAAGGAGACCCCAAACACAGTAAGATAAGCAAAATGAGAAGACAGAAAAACACACAGCAGATGAAGGAGCAAGATAAAAACCCACCAGACCTAACAAATGAAGAGGATATAGGCAGTCTACCTGAAAAAGAATTCAGAATAATGATAGTAAAGATGATCCAAAATCTTGGAAATAGAATAAAGAAACTGCAAGAAACATTTAACAAGGACCTAGAAGAACTAAAGATGAAACAAACAACGATGAACACCACAATAAATGAAATTAAAAATACTCTAGAAGGGATCAATAGCAGAATAACTGAGGCAGAAGAATGGATAAGTGATCTGGAAGTTAAAATAGTGGAAATAACTACTGCAGAGCAGAATAAAGAAAAAAGAATGAAAAGAACAGAGGACAGTCTCAGAGACCTCTGGGACAACATTAAACGCATGAACATTCGAATTTCAGGGGTTCCAGAAAAAGAAGAGAAAAAGAAAGGGACTGAGAAAATATTTGAAGAGATTATAGTTGAAAACTTCCCTAATATGGGAAAGGAAATAGTTAATCAAGTCCAGGAAGCAGAGAGTCCCATACAGGATAAATCCAAGGAGAAACACACCAAGACACATATTAATCAAACTGTCAAAAATTAAATACAAAGAAAACATATTAAAAGCAGCAAGGGAAAAACAACAAATAACACAGAAGGGAATCCCCATAAGGTTAACAGCTGATCTTTCAGCAGAAACTCTGCAAGCCAGAAGGGACTGGCAGGACATATTTAAAGTGAAGAAGGAGAAAAACCTACAACGAAGATTACTCTACCCAGCAAGGATCTCATTCAGATTTGAAGGAGAAATTAAAACGTTTACAGACAAGCAAAAGCTGAGAGAGTTCAGCACCACCAAACCAGCTTTACAACAAATGCTAAAGGACCTTCTCTAGGCAAGAAACACACAAGAGAAGGAAAAGACCTATAATAACAAACCCAAAACAATTAAGAAAATGGGAATAGGAACATACATATCGATAATTACCTTAAATGTAAATGGATTAAATGCTCCCACCAAAAGACATACTCTGGCTGAATGGATACAATAACAAGACCCATATATATGCTGCCTACAAGAGACCCACTTCAGACCTAGAGACACATACAGACTGAAAGTGAGGGGATGGAAAAAGATATTCCGTGCAAATGGAAACCAAAAGAAAGCTGGAATAGCAATTCTCATATCAGACAAAATAGACTTTAAAATAAAGACTATTAGAAGAGACAAAGAAGGACACTACATAATGATCAAGGGATCGATCCAAGAAGAAGATATAATAATTGTAAATATTTATGCACCAAACATAGGAGCACCTCAATACATGAGGCAAATACTAACAGCCATAAAAGGGGAAATCGACAGTAGCACATTCATAGTAGGGGACTTTAACACCCCACTTTCACCAATGGACAGATCATCCAAAATGAAAATAAATAAGGAAACACAAGCTTTAAATGATACATTAAAAAAGATGGACTTAATTGATATTTATAGGACATTCCATCCAAAAACAGCAGAATACACATTCTTCTCAAGTGCTCATGGAACATTCTCCAGGATAGATCATATCCTGGGTCACAAATCAAGCCTTGGTAAATTTAAGAAAATTGAAATTGTATCAAGTATCTTTTCCGACCACAACACTATGAGACTAGATATCAATTACAGGAAAAGATCTGTAAAAAATACAAACACATGGAGGCTAAACAATGCACTACTTAATAACGAAGTGATCACTGAAGAAATCAAAGAGGAAATCAAAAACTACTTAGAAACAAATGACAATGGAGACACTACGACCCAAAACCTATGGGATGCAGCAAAATTAGTTCTAAGAGGGAAGTTTATAGCAGTACAATCCTACCTTAAGAAACAGGAAACATCTCGAATAAACAACCTAACCTTGCACCTAAAGCAATTAGAGAAAGAAGAACAAAACAACCCCAAAGTTAGCAGAAGGAAAGAAATCATAAAGATCAGATCAGAAATAAATGAAAAAGAAATGAAGGAAACAATAGCAAATATCAATAAAACTAAAAGCTGGTTCTTTGAGAAGATAAACAAAATTGATAAACCATTAGCCAGACTCATCAAAAAAAAGGGAGAAGACTCAAATCAATAGAATTAGAAATGAAAAAGGAGAAGTAACAACTGACAGTGCAGAAATAAAAAGATCATGAGAGATTACTACAAGCAACTCTATGCCAATAAAATGGACAACCTGGAAGAAATGGACAAATTCTTAGAAATGCTCAGCCTGCAAAGGCTGAACCAGGAAGAAACAGAAAATATAAACAGACCAATTGCAAGCACTAAAGTTGAAACTGTGATTAAAAATCTTCCAACAAACAAAAGCCCAGGACCAGATGGCTTCACAGGCAAATTCTATCAAACATTTAAAGAAGAGCTAACACCTATCTATCTTTCTCAAACTCTTCCAAAATATAGCAGAGGGAGGAACACTCCCAAACTCATTCTACGAGGCCATCATCACCCTGATACCAAAACCAGAGAAGGATGTCACAAAGAAAGAAAACTACAGGCCAATATCACTGATGAACATAGATGCAAAAATTCTCCACAAAATACTAACAAACAGAATCCAACAGCACCTTAAAAGGATCATACACCATGATCAAGTGGGGTTTATTACAGGAATGCAAGGATTCTTCAATATACGCAAATCAATCGATGTGATACACCATATTAACAAATTGAAGGAGAAAAACCATATGGTCATCTCAATAGATGCAGAGAAAGCTTTCGACAAAATTCAATACCCATTTATGATAAAAACCCTCCAGAAAGTAGGCATAGAGGGAACTTTCCTAAACATAATAAAGGCCATATATGACAAACCCACATCCAACATCGTCCTCAATGGTGAAAAACTGAAAGCATTTCCACTAAGATCAGAAACAAGACAAGGTTGCCCACTTTCACCACTCTTATTCAACATAGTTTTGGAAGTTTTAGCCACAGCAAACAGAGAAGAAGAGGAAATAAAAGGAATCCAAATCATAAAAGAAGAAGTAAAGCTGTCACTGTTTGCAGATGACATGATACTATACATAGAGAATCCTAAAGATGTTACCAGAGAACTACTAGAGCTAATCAATGAATTTGGTAAAGTAGCAGGATACAAAATTAATGCACAGAAATCTCTTGCATTCCTATACACACACTAATGATGAAAAATCTGAAAGTGAAATTAAGGAAACACTCCCATTTACCACTGCAACAAAAAGAATAAAATACCTAGGAATAAACCTGCCTAAGGAGACAAAAGACCTGTATGCAGAAAATAATAAGACACTGATGAAAGAAATGCACGTTTCCAATAATAATTATTTTGATTGTGAAAGGAATAAGTGAAAACCTTAGGCAAATGATTAAATCGGTTCCATATAACAATCATTTAGAAGAGAAATAATTTCCCTTAAGACTTTCCTTGTTTGCCAAATCTATCAGATCCTACATCCCTGTCTAAAATTTAACATGGTTACCCTTATTCCCAACCCTGTAAAATTTGTCATCTAAACACAAAGCAAGTATGTCATTGTTGAGATATTCCTTTTCCCAGTGAACTCTTAGAAGGAAGATATGATGTAAAAAGCAAAGGGAAGGCAGCTAGTAGGCATTCACTCATTTATTCATTCCGCAGGTGCGTACTGAGAACCTGCCAGGTGTCTTGAGAGCCTCCCGGGTGGCCAGAGCTATGTGAGGAACTGTGGTGAAGTACCAACCAGGACCAGCGGGGGAAAAGTGATAAATGTTACAACTAGTAAAGATGGCGATCATCAGCAGGAGACCTCACGGAGTCAAAAACTATAGAAGTGGGCTTCCCTGGTGGCACAGTGGTTGAGAGTCCGCCTGCCGATGCAGGGGACACGGGTTCATGCCCCGGTCCGGGAAGATCCCACATGCCGCGGAGCAGCTGGGCCCGTGAGCCATGGCCGCTGAGTCTGTGCGTCCAGAGCCTGTGCTCCACAACGGGAGAGGTCACAACAGTGAGAGGCCCGCATACCGCAAAAAAAAAAAAAAAACTATAGAAGTGAAGCTTGAATGCACCGTCCAAATGGGGCTGGGCAGGATTGGTGCCCAGGCATGGAGAACAGGAAGGTCTGGGTGAGAGAGAGCACGGTTCGCTAGAATAACAGAAAGAAAGTGAGTATACCTGGAGTGTGTGAGAGGGAAAGTGGTGAGAGAAGAGGCTGGAAAGGTAAACAGGAACCCTAAACCTTGGAACCCCTGTCAAGGGATTTGGATGGTATCCTAGGGACACTGGGAAATCATTAGAAGATTTGAAACAAGAGTGGTAGCCTCAGATTTCTAGGGTTTTTTTTTGTGTGGGGGGGGGTTTTGCTCTGTTTGGTTGCAGTTTGGAGCATGCTTTTGACAGGAGAAGGCACGAGGCAAGGAAACTGGTTGTAATACTCCAGGGGAAAATCCTTGTGATCTAGTCTTGTGACAAATGGAATCAGAGAAAGGAAGGGAGCATTCTTCCTAAAACTCAAATCTGATGATGTCACTCCCACACTTGAAACTCTTCAAACTTTTCCCATTGTTCTTAGGATAAAATTTCAAAAACTCTTAAGACGGCTTAAAGGGCCCTTCACGTTCTGGAACCCCCTTCCTCCCCGCTTACACACTGACCCTCTCTGCTCCTTGTATGTACTAAGCTCTTTGGACCTTGAGGTCTATTACACATAAGCTGCCTAGAAACTTCATAAACTGTTTGGTTTACTGAGGAATAAATGAATGAAGTGAATGATTTAAGAGATATGTATCAGTTAGGCTTGTAATTGATAAAACTTGGAGGGGAGAAGGACATCAAGGATGAAACACATGTTTCTGGCTTGAGCAACTGGTTGGTTTAGGGAACCTCTGAAGAAGAAGCAGAGAAGATCGTTCAATTTGGCTTACATTGAGCTTGAAATGGCTGCAAGTTATCCAAGAGGCGATCCTAAACAGGCTATTGGACCTCAGTACTTAACATACACCTGATTCTGTGCCAGGCACTTTCACACCTATTATCTCCTGTAATTAACTAAAGCCAAATATAGATGAAAGACAATTAACTATATGATCTAATTTTAAAACAGGCGCTGCACTAATTATGTTAATCCAGACTATGAGTAGCCCACATCTATTCATCTGGGGAAATGAGAAATGTATCCCTGGAGGAGTTTTAAACTATTGATTTCAATCACTTCATTTCCAAAGTATCCCTATGGCACAATTATGGGAAGACTTAAAAAACAAAAACAAGCGTAGATGGGTTGGCGAATAATTTTATTCCCATGGAGCCATTTTAGCCTGTCCCAGTCTTTGGCATGAGTAATCATGGGGCCCAGCTCATTTTAAATAAGCCCAACAGAGGTAAAGAGGAAAATGCTCAGCCAACATTCTGCATTCCATACCACCCTCAAAACCAGTCCCTGCAAGGGTTCTCCCTTCCTACTTTTGGCAAAGCATTAAAAGCCAGACCTGTGAAATATTTCTTCTACCTGGTTTATATATTTGATGTATCTTTGTTTCATCTCCAGGTGCAATATTAGCATTCCAGAATACATTTCGATTGCATCCTTCAAACCTGCGGACTCTAAGTTCCCCAGCAATAGAACCAAGCTCCTTGCTCCATAATATTTTAAAACAATGTTTCTCATCTATAGCTCAGCACACTGGAATCAACAGGGCTGATTTCTTAAAACACAGACTTGGGTTCTTACCCCCAGATCTACTAAATCATCATTTCTCAAGACAGGACCCAGGACTCTGCATTTGTAAAAAGCTACCCAGCTGCCATATATATTCACACTAAAGTTTGAGAATTCGGATAATTTTTCTTAAGTAAGGTAGACAATTCTCACTACACATCTTGCTCTCAGAAATAGTTATGCCTTCTCACAGAGAAGTAATATACCAGAACAATAAATACATTCAATAAGTTAATAAAAATTTGAATCCACAAGTAAAAACAAGAGACTGTTTGAACACTATGAATTGGACTCCTTGAAAGAAAATTTTAGAAGATTTTACCCACCTACTGCTGCCACTAGAATAATTGCTGGAGAACAAATATTTTACACAGAACTACTAAATACCAGGTAAGTGTTCACTGATTACAAAAAAGTAAGCTAATTAAAGGGGGTACTTTATTTTTTTAAATTTTATTTCTTTTTTTTTATACAGCACGTTCTTATTAGTTATCTACTTTATACATATTGGTGTATATATGTCAATCCCAACCTCCCAACTCATCCCACTAAAGGGGGTACTTTATAATTAAGGTATCTTATTGAGAGTAGGGAATATTCACGTTACAAAGTAATCCCTGTGTCATGAGGGTTTTGTTTTTAGATTTTGTTTTGTTTTGTGCATATTTGTTTGGTTTTTGGTAAGTGCTTTTCAAAGACGTTTTCTAAAAGGAATGGCATAATTGACTCACTGAATTAAACCCTCAACTATTGCCCACAAACCTTCATTCAATGTCTGTATCTTTCCCATAGAAAGATTGTGTGTGTGTGTGTTTATATATATATATATTTAATACTCAACCTAAATACAGATATTTCAGTGTGTTTAAAACTCTTGTTTTCCGAGACAAATAAATACTGTTATTTGAGAGATGCTGGACAAATAGAGATATGTGAGACTTAATCTCTGCATTTCTCTGCATTTTTTAAATTTGAAAAAGAGAAGACAAAATCACTTTTGTGAACATTTTCATTCACAAAGCTGCAGTCTTTCTTTTATTATTCAGATACTGAAATGTTAATTTTTAAGTACTTTTCGTTTGCGAAATAAATAGAAAATTCTATTATCCGTCAATTAAACATAGGTAAGAAGTAACAGACTTTGAACAGAGGAGAGATACATATTATGCATGCAAGGAAAATTAAAACTCGAGATGCTGCCGGGGTGCGGGGCACGTGCTTTGATGTACAAAAGAACCATTGTTCGTGTGGGACAAAACCTCCCCAGTATGGAACAGAGATAAAAAGGCGGGAGTTTCTAGCAGATCAAGGTCAACTGAGATCTATGAATAACATAAATGCTATTAATCTAGTACCGAATGAATCACGGGAGTTCAGCAGGGTATGGTTATGTGGCAGCGTTCGTGGCAGGCGTGTTTTATGTCACTTTTGTATTAGATAATGAGCATATTCATCCAGATTCCTAAACACCATCCAAACTGGCACAGAAGAAGCCTTAAGGAGCTTGAGAGAACAAATCAAAGAACTAGATCTGAAGCTCAGAAAGGTAATAGGGATGTTCAAACAGTGCGGCAAGTTATGTCTGCAGGCATCCGTACAATCTCACCCTGCAGGAAATAGCGTGAGAAAGGATTTCTTAGTTGGATGGCTAGCAGCTTATTATGTATAATGTCGCCTCCCTCATTATGTCCTGGTTTAATACTTAGAAACGATGCAGACAGTAATACCTTAAAAGACTGGATGCTGGAAAACATGGAATTCTTTTCCTCTGATGACTAATTTAAAATACAAAATGAGCTACTTCTTTCTTCAGGGAAACATTATAAAATCAGTAAGTATCATTCTCTTTTTTTTTCAGATTAGAATCTACCTAAACGTTTGGGATTCCTTTCATCTAAGTCTTATTGAAAGATATATTTATTTTATATATATATATATATATATATATGTTTATTTATTTACATTCCACATCCACTTATATTTTTTTTATTTTTAAGTCTTTATTGGATCATAGTTGATTTACAATGTTGTGTTAGTTTCTGCTGTACAGCAAAGTGAATCAGCCATACATATACATATATCCACTCTTACTTAGACTCTCTTCCCATATAGGTTATCACAGAGTATTGAGTAGAGTTCCCTGTGCTATACAGTAGGTCCTTATTAGTTACCTATTTACATATAGTAGTGTGCATATGTCATATATATGTGTATACATATACATATATATAGTAGTGTGTATATGTCAGTGTGTATATGTATATTTTAAAAGCACAATTAAAGGAGTTGAAAAAAAGAGTTGAAAAGGAAGGAGACCTGGGCAGAAAACAGAGGACTTGTAACTGGTGCTAGTAAACTAATCCAACAGAAAATAGGAAGGAAACAAAAGAAAGAGAAATAAGAATAAAAGAAAGTAAAAGTAAGGAAATAATATAAAGGTGAATTTTTTTTAAGTAGACTGCAAAGCAGTACACTTTTCACTAAGGGACTGCATTTCCGTCCACCCAATGGAGCATAAAACCTTATAGAAATACATTAAAAACTCACAAAAAGCAAGCACCATAGAAGATTGGCCCATGATGACATCTTAATTTGAACACAGCTGGCCACATGTACTGAGCTCCTGCCGCTTAGACACTGTTTCCACTTTATTCATTCTTTTATTCAATAAATATTAAATGCCTTGAATTGGGCATTGAGGGTACAGCGGTGAACAAGACATACATAATTCCTGCCTCATAAAGCTTGTTGCTTTAAGATTTTTTTAAGATCCAGAATCTCAGAATGTGACCAACTGGAAATAGAGTCTTTGTTAGGATTTTGAGATTAAGTCAACCTGGATTCAGAGTGGGCCCTAAGTCCAAGGACTGGTGTCCTTACAAGAGGAACAGATGTAGAGACACAGAGAAGGTGGCAGAGGGAAGGTGGAAGCAGAGATTGAAGTGATGCATCTACAAGGCAGGGAAAGTTGAGAACTGCCAGCTGCCCTCAGGAGCTAAGAGGGCAGCACGGGATGGTTTTCCCTCAGCTTGCAGAAGGAACCAGCCCTGCTGACTCCTTGATTTCAGACTTCCTGGCCTCCAGAACTGTGAGAGAATGAATTTCTGTTGTTTTAAGCCAACCAATCTGTGGTCATTTGTGATGGTAGCCCTAAGAAACTCAGATAGTGATGCACAGAATTAATGCAGACGTCAAAACCCAGACTACAGTACCACTGATCATGTGAGCAGCCAGAGGAAACAAAAATGCAGACATCAACAAAGTCCTTAATAAAGGAACCAAAGAATGAAGGTGGGCTTGCCAACAGAAGGGATTTTAAGATGATCTAGCATCATCCTATTCATTTTAGAGCTGAAGAAACTGAAGGGATCTGTCCTTTGGCTTCCTTTCTCCTTTGTCTCAAGTGAGATGTAGATGGTCTCTTCTGTGTCAGGCAGGAAATCTCTGTCTGGCTGACACCCCGAATGATTCAGCTGGATTCCCAGGGAGTGGGAAGTTCTCACCAGCAAGATGGTAACTATAAAATGCTTTTACTCTAGAGTACTTAACCCGTAGGTCACAAGGGGAGAAGCAAGAAATATGGACTCCTGTCCTTTAGAAACACGTCCACAATCCCAAATATGAGACCTGTTACATTTAAGCTATAAGTAAAGTCAAACAAGTATATTTTTGGTTCCTTGGGTTAAAACTAAAGGCTTAAAACAAGGCAGAAGAAAGGGAAAGTGTAGAATATTTCCACCAGTGGCATTTAAAACAAGGGCAGAATGTTGCTATCTGGCTGATAGCAGACCAGTTCTATCAAACCAGAAAAGCCGGACAACACATACACACACACACACACACACACACACACACACACACACACACCCTATTTAATTGTGTTGAAGGACTACGAAAGTAGCCAAAAGCTTGAGGGGGTCAAGATCCTTGGCAGAAGGAAAGTTAATTGAGAAGCTGGAGAGAAAGTGGCTGCTGAGATGCAAAGAAACTGAGCACAACCGTGAACAGTCTCATGGGACAGGAGAGTCAACAACGGGAGCTCAAGACCATCAGGAGACACAAGGTGTGAGGAACCAAGATCCCAGAGAGAAGGGAAACACAGGAAAATAAGCCGCTTTTGCTCTTGAGACGCTCATCCGTTGTCTGTGGTGCAGGCCAAGAGATGAGGAAGCGGATCCAAAAGGTGCTTTGCTAAGCGGCTGAAACACTGAGCAGAGCTACTGGCAGTCTCACTGCACTGGGAGATCCAAAAAAAAAAAAAAAAGAGTATGGGGGCTGCCAACGTGGAGGTGCCCAGGCAAACATTTCAGGGTTTCAAGTGAGATTTCTTACACCTTCAAGTAAGGGCAAACCCCAAGTAGAGAGGCCTTAAAGATTGGAACTCGGCCCCAAATCAGCTTGTTCCCTAACTGGTTTAAGGTGATCTGCTTGTCTACTACCTGCCTTCCAGAATCTAAAGAAATTCTCTCTGAAGAAAGAGAACATCTTCGAGCCTTTCTACAGTTTTTCACATGTGAGGTCCAGCCTTCCCTAGAAGATGAGCAGACACACTCGAGAGAAAGAACTAGAAGGATAAAAACCATCATGGAACCAGACCCAGTTATGATTCGGATATGGAAATGATCAGACCTAAACTTTAAAACCAGAGCAGATTTGCACATCCCTTTACCACAGACAGTTCATAAAGCATCACAGACAAACTTGTAGTGCATGAAACTAGAATGGGACCTGGCTAAGCATCTTGGTGACTCAGAAACTTCTCCTCTGAAGGCTCTTGTCCTGAGGAAGAGGAGGGAACTCTGACCATTGCCCCAGAGGCTCAGTCCTGTACCCCCTTAGTGGCTGAAGCCAGTATTTCCCAAAATACTGCCAACCTGGCAGTCTGCATAAGGGATATGCAGACCAAGTCCTGGCACAGGGATATCCTTGAGGTAACAGCTTCTGGGACCAAGACAAGTGGGCAGAAAGGAAAGTGAGGGGGCCCCTGGCTTTCCCCACTGGCAGCATCAGAAAGGCTCTGAGCGGAGAGAGGAGCTCTGATGCTGACAGGTGCCAACCTGGGAGGGAACCACTGGCTCCACGGTACCAGGACAGGCGACAGGCTTTGCTCTGGTCACTCACGTCTGTGCTCTGGGTGTCTTTGCATGCTAAAAACCAAGGACAGGGCTTCCCTGGTGGCGCAGTGGTTGAGAGTCCGCCTGCCAATGCAGGGGACACGGGTTCATGCCCCAGTCTGGGAAGATCCCACATGCCGCGGAGCGGCTGGGCCCGTGAGCCATGGCCGCTGAGCCTGCGCGTCCGGAGCCTGTGCTCCACAACGGGAGAGGCCACAACAGTGAGAGGCCCACGTACCGCAAAACAAACAAACAAAACAAACAAACAAAAAAACAAGGACAGGGGTTTTGCCCTCTCTCTCCCTTCCCCTAATGACTTTTAGTGGTGAAGCAGTTAACGCAGTATTCCTCCTCTTGGCTGGGACTTTGCATTTTTTATTGGCACCGTCTTATCCCAGGAGACAATAGCAGATTGTGTGCCGTGTTCGCAGAGGGATCTTGTCCTGGCAGGCAGGCTTCCAGTCAACACGCTTAACATCCTCTGCAGAGACCGTGCCGCGTGCCTTGTTCCAACCTGACTTTCAAGTGTCTTTTATAAAGACAATCATCCTAATCACAACGGGCAACTGCGTGAGAAACTTGCACAGATCTGAAGCCAAAAATACTCCTAAGAGAGTCTGATGGAGAAGCAAAGAGAGAGAGAGGATGCCCCAGAGAGTAGTAGGGAAGGTGGCCTTGACTGAAATCCCGGGACCAAAATGCTCCTGACCTCTTGCCTGTTCCCAGATTAGAAAAAGCCCTTCTCTTCCTCATACCTCTGACCTGGTTAATAGCCCTAAACAGCTTTCTGTTGGGTAATTTTAACCACAGCCATCACCCAGGTGAGGAGCTTTCCTGGCAGAAAGGTAAGAAATTTCAAGATACGCAGAACTGCCAACCAGGGCCCGAGGGTCTGTGTCCCCAACCAGCAGCCACGCCCTGAAACCACAGTCCCTCCCCAACAACCAGGGGGAAAGCACCCCACAGGTCACCCCCAGGAAAGGCTCTCTCGGGCGACGAGAAGTATGAACTAAGAGAAACAATGACTAAAGCCCTCATATAGGCACAGTTCATAAAGCACAAAGCATGCTGGACTTCCAGATTTCAAAAACGTATGTGAAGAAGACAGATTTTAAACATAAGGAGACAGATTCATCAAGGTAAAGCAGCTTGCCAGAGGTCACGTGGCTGGCAGATGACAAAGCTGATTATTCAAATAAACTTTCTGGAGGAGAAAAGACAAACCCATCACACAGAAAAATTCCCAAATAATTTACAGAGATGCTCTGCCCTCAAGGAGGTGGCACATAACTGCCCACTCCGTACGTGTGGGCTAAGCACCGTGACAACCTTCCAGGAGGACGGCGTGGGGTCGTGAGGGTAATGAGGGACATTCTACAAACACCTGACCATTCTACAAACACCTGACCAAACACCTGACCACCACCTTCTCAAAACTATCAAGGTCAGCAAAGACATGGAACATCTAAGAAACTGTCTCAGCCTAGAGGAGCCTAAGGAGGCAAGATGATTAAGTATACTGTGGTATTCTAGACAAAATCTAGATGGGAAAAGGTCATGAGGTGAAAACTAAGGAAATCTGAATAAATTATGGACTTCAGTTAATGATGATGTATCAATAGTGGTGCATGAATGGTAACAAATATACCATGCTAATGTAAGATGTTAACAATAGGAGAAACTATGTGCCAGGTAGATAAGAATGCTCAGTAGTATCATCTCAATTTTTCTATAAATCTAAAACTGTTCAAAAATTAAAATTTCACTTGACTAAAATGCCCAAATATCTCTGCCTAACATCTTTCTACAACAGCACACAGTTCTGTCTCTTATTAAGCAAGCATTTTCTTGGTATGTAACTCAGTTAATTAAGTCTAGCTCCCTGACCAGATACTAGATTCTGAGAAAGCAGGGACCACGCCTGGTTTTGCTGAGCATTTGACCCCTACCACTTTGCACAGTGGCTGGCACATAGTAGGTGCTCAATAATGCTGAATGTATGAAACTAGTTCCAAGGGTGTTTAGAACAGCTTTCTCTAAACACATTAAATTCAAACATTCAACGCTAGGTCAGAAAGGATGCTAAAATATTTAAAGTATCAAAACAAGAAAACAGGATCCCAGCACTGATTTTAATTAAGGTATTAATTCTGATGGTGGGGATTAACATGGACATTTAAGAACAAAGCACAAAAATATCAAAACACTTAACACACACACACACACACACACACAAAAGAACAAAACACAAACCATATGATCCAGCAATCCCATTCCTGGGCATACATCCTAAATAGATGAAAACTCTAATTCAAAAAGATACATGCACCCCAATGTTCATAGCAGCACTGTTCACCATAGCCAAGACACAGAGGCAGCCCAAGTGCCTATTGATAGATGATTGGTTTAGGATGTGGTGTGTATATAGATATATATATATAGATATAGATATAGATATACACACATATATATAATGGAATATTACTCAGTCATAAAAAAGAATGAAATATTGCCATTTTCAGCAACATAGATGGACCTAGAGAATATCATACTAAGTGAAGTCAGACAGAGAAAGACAAATATCATATGATATCACTTATATGTGGAATCTAAAAAAATAATACAAACAAATCTATATACAAAACAGAAGTAGATTCACAGAAATAGAAAACAAACTTATGGTTACCAAAGGAAAAAGGGAGGGGGAGAGGGATAAACCAGGAGTATGGGATTACCAAATTCAAAATAGATAAGCAAAATAGATAAGCAACAAGGATTTACACAGGGAACTATATTCAATGTCTTATAATAACCTACAATGGAAAATAATCTGAAAAAATATATATATGTATAACTGAATCACTTTGCTGTATATCTGAAACGAATACAATATTGTCAATCAACGATATTTCAATAAAAAATAAAAATAAAAAATTTAAAAAAGAACAAAGCACAAACTAGAGCAAGGTTACAAGCATGAGTTGGAACCCACATTACAAAGAAGAGGAATCGAAGAGTCAATGAACTTCAAGATACATACAAACAATGTGGTATCACATTAAAAGTCAGTATTATCCATGTGTACTCACAGAAATACAGCATTTGTAGGCCTGAAAGTTATCCTTTCACTTTCTTGGCTTCTTGGCTTTATTCAAAATTCTTTGTACAGTCTGAGTTTCCCTACAGAAAGAAGACAAAATATTTAAATGGTTACAGAATAGATAATCACCCCATGAGGAAAAGTTAAGAAGTTGAGAAAGGATAGCCAGAAAAGGAAAAAGCTAATAAGTGATCAATAAAAACTACTTAATATGTAACAAGTGTCTGTAAGGAGAGACCTGACTACTCTTGTGGCTTCGCAGAAACCCCATAAGAGAAAAATTAGCTTAAATTGCCGAGAGCCTTTTTCATCAGAAACTTCCTCTCATATCTTGGATAACTTTAAACTCAGAATGGCCAGCCATCTGGTTGACATGGCCCTACCAAGAAAGAAGGGTGGCCTTCAGGAAAGTCTTTTAGATCCTTATCAATCTATGATTCTATTATTTGACTCTGTCTTGACTCTGCACATAAATAAAATGATGGCCACAAGGCTTTCTTCCATCACCAGCCAGACCACAATCTTCACGTGGGCAGAAACCATTTCTGTTTTGTTCACCTCTCTCCTCAGCACCTAACCTTAGTGCCTGGCTTTTTGGTGTTCAATCAACACTTGTTGAACATGCACATTAATAAGTAAATCAACATTGAATCATGAAAAAGATGGGCAATTATTTTCTGCTTTTTTAGACTTATGAGAACTCAAACTAGAAGAACAAGAGCAAAAGAATGTTGCTATCATTGATTTCTATTCAATCATCTAAAAGAACTTAAGTAGATATTCTACAGAAAAGCCTAGGAAAAGGCATTAACACAGTGCCTGACCCACTATAGTCACTACGGCAAATATAATTTACAAAGATGGCCACATTTAATGTATAACCCATCCCACTCTTCTTACAAAGTGACACTGACACACCTCCATTAGGGTCCACATTCCCTTTTCTTGAACCCAGGCACACCCTGTAACTGTCCTAAATGTTACAAAAATGATGCGATGTTATTTCCGAGTTATACAAGGCAATATACGGCTTTCTCTCTTTCCTTTAGAACGTTTACCCTTGTAACCCAGCTACCATGTTGGGGAGAAGCCTAGGCCACATGGAAAGGCCACAGGTGGTGACCCAACATCAAGCACTAGACATGTGAGTGAATGAGACTTCAGAAGATTCCAGCCCCCAGCCTTCAAGCCTTCCCAGTGGGGCCCCAGTCACCATGGAGCCATCTCTCCTGTGCTATGCCTGAATTTTGGACACACCAAAATCATAAAAGTTAATATATGATTATTTTTATCTTAAGCAACTGAGTTTCAGGTAATTTGTTACACAGCAATAGATAAGTAATACAGGGATTACTCAATGTTAGTTCAATTGGTTTAACTGGTTTGAATATCCCCAGGTCAGCTGAACAAATTTGCTGAATGCCTACTCTTATATGTCTGGCACAGTTTTAGGTGCTAGGAATACACACACTTGAGTCAGGCCCCTCCCTTCTACTAGCTTCCTGTAAGGGGAATAAACACAAAGTAAAAAGTTAACTTCAGCATAATATGATCTGTCTTTCTATTACTAGTGGATCCTTCCTGGCTCAAACTTGGATCCTGAAATGGGGAGCTGGTGACCCCTGTGGGCACCTCTTAAACTGATTGGCATGTGATCTCCTGGCTTTTCTTGTGATGGCGGGGACAAGAAAAGTAGCTAAAGAAGGAGGTGGAGGTTATATTTGCAGTGGGCTGGTGCTCCTGAGGAGAGGGAGAGGTACAAAACAAGGACTGGCATCGTTTACACAACCCAGGCCTGATTCTGAGTCTCTTTGAGAGGGGAGTCCATTGAGAAGTGAAGAGAGTTAAGCTTTTGAAAGATCTTGTGACACCCTCAGTGCAGTCAGGGCTGTTTCAGGGGCCCAAGTGGTAAAGGCAGAGTCTGCAAGACATCAATACTGTGTTACCGTGTTGGTTATTTCTTATTAAGTTAATACATTCATGGTCTGGGTTTTTTTTTAATTGTGATAAAATATATATAGCATAAAATTTTACCATTTTGGCCATTTTGAAGAGTACAGTTCAATGGCATTAAGTATATTCACAGTATTGTGCAACCATCACCACCATTTGTCTCCAGAACTTCTTCACCATCCCAAACTCAAACTGAAGCTCCACATCCATGATAACTCCCCGCTCTCCCTCCTGCCAGCCCCTGGTAGCTTCCTTTCTACTTTCTGGCTCTACAAACTTGACTATCCTCGGTACTGGTTCATGAACTCAGGAGCATCCCAGTGAAATCTGAGACCGGCGCCTTACATGGAGGTGCAGGGAGGGACCGAGAAACAGGCAGCCCACTCCAGGGTGGTAGGTGGTAGTTTTAACAAGCAGGGGAACTCACTTATGAGGCTTGTCTTTAGGGGCCGCAGGATGAGTGTCTGTCCGCCCTGCCCGCCGGCATCTTAACTATTTATACAGACGGCTTAAGGGGGTTCAGTCACGTATGCATCAGATGGTCTCAACAACACACTGCTCCCTACAGCCTGCGTCCTTGAAAATGTCTCCTAGTGTGGGAATGGTGAGTGAAATATACATTCACAGGACAGGGACGGGGGTAAGGAGCCTCCCATTGCCCGGGTCCAGTTCACGGGTGAACCAGCGGTCACGTTCTCGCGATGACCTCCTCCAACCCGCTACCCCTCACAACCTGCTCTGACAATTTTACACACCCCTCATTTCTCACAATGTGCCCTGAGCGGTCAGCAAGGGGTGTCACTAGCGTGGAGGTAGTTCATTCGGTGGCCCTCTGGCTGCATGGGGGCTGATACCACAGCAATGATATAGGCACGTGCAAGAGAAAAGACAGATTAAGAAAATGATTCCCAAAATAAGTAAGAATTTTTCCATTAAGAGTTCCATCATCCAAACTTTTGATTTTTTAAGTCCCCTAGGCCAGGGGTCAGATCATTCAGAGTGTTCACTAGTGTCCTCATGTGATTTAATAAAGATGACACATGAGCAGACTCATGAGGTATGAACACACAACAGTCTGTTTGGATAATGACACAGGTGCCTCCTGCGAGGCAGTAATAATGTCCAAGGCCATCCTGTTTTGGAGAACAGCTTTTCTCATTAGAGATTTCAGTATTCAGTAATGACAGGCTTTGCCAGGTATTACTTAAGTCTTGTTCCAGGCCAATGGAAGGGACAAAGATCACGGCCAAATGATTGTACCAGTGGAAAAGGGAACATGCGCACCTGGCCTTGAGGAGAGGGAGGTTAGCAATGTTTGTTACTATGGGGTGGATTCTCTCCTGTGCCCAGGGAAAACCCAGGGCACAGCTGCCCAATCTCCCAGGTGGCATCCGCAGCCACAGATGTGTACCATGTAACCACTGGGTCCCACTGGGCGTGACCCAATAAATACATGGGCATGAGCGGTGCAACAAGTCAATGCCACACCAGTCACTATCCTTTTTTTTTTTTTTTTTTTGCGGTACGTGGGCCTCTCACTGTTGCGGCCTCTCCCATTGCGGAGCACAGGCTCCGGACGCACAGGCTCAGCGGCCATGGCTCACGGGCCCAGCCACTCCACAGCATGTGGGATCTTCCCGGACAGGGGCACGAACCTGTGTCCCCTGCATCGGCAGGCGCACTCTCAACCACTGCGCCACCAGGGAAGCCACAGTCACTATCCTTTAATGTGACAGAATGACTGCACAGTTCCAGTGATAGCCATCCCTTATTCCTGGTACAATTGTGTTGGTTCTATTTAAAGTGATTTTTCTATTCCCAACATAGGGGTGCCCAGGTACTCAAATGTCTATTACCTGGGTGAGTGACATGAACCCACCCCAAGTCTGAGTATACTTACCCATCGGTCTGGTGATGGAATTTTTAGGGCCCTGTCAGTCAGTAGGTTGATGCTTGCCTGTGTAGTTTAATTGACAGAAAAATAATACCCATGCATATTGATAGTGTGTGTCACGGGCCAGGTGTCCGGAGCAGTATGGGTGATATCAGATGAATTAAGAGTGCTAGTCCTAGTTTGTTCTTCCCTAATGTACTGCTTTAGGGCCTTCCAATCCCCTTCCTGGAGTGGTGATGCCCACCATGGCAATCCTGACAAGCTAGAGAGGGGCAGCTGCTCACATACCCAATAGCTGGATTGATTCCTTTGCCAGGCATTCAAGTGGGCCAACCTGTCCCTGGTTGGAAACTCCAGTGAACGGCTTCAGACTCCTTTGGCAGTTGCCATGGGTGTTGTTTAGAATACACAGAACGTGCTGTTACCAAATTAACCAAATCACTGTCTATCAAGGGCAAGCCGGCATCCTTGGCAATATGCCATCCCGCCCAGGTGCTATGGTTGCCACTTTTTCTAAGTCCCTAATCTGCTGTGTCTACTGAAGGATCAGTTGCTAGGGTTCATACCCAGGCTAGGGCAGCAGCTTCCCGATTGCCAGGGGGTGTCAGCACTTTATGAGCCAGGACGAGGAAGACAGTGAGGGTGTCTTTCCACACAGCCTGACCCCACAAGGACTTATTCATGATCATCCACCCCTCGGCTTCCCACTGTCCAAGCCACAGGGTTAACCCCTTTAAAACAGCCCAACTATTAGTGCAAAGGGTTAACGGCCAGGGCTTCTGAGTGAGCACCAGCCAGACAGCCCCGTTCAGTCCACTGGCTGCTGCGGTTCGTTCCCGTTTCCGTCCAGATGGTGTCAGTGTTGGGCTAATAGAGACTGCAGTCCGTGTGGACAGATGGCCCCAACTAGACCATCTGCACGCCAGACATCAGTGGGAGTTTCCACCCTCCGTCTCTAAGGGCTGCAGGGGCCGCCACAACTATGGGGCAGGGAGGGGCATCTGGAGGACCCACATACTCCACAGGGCCTGGAAGCACCCACGTTTCTAGAGACAGTGGGCTGGCGGGCAGGGTGCTCCTGTGCTACAAATGGGTGTGTCATTTAATCAACGTGGGAGTTTAAGCCATGCCAGAGGTAGGTCAACAGAACATATTTTTAACCCACCGCTTGATAGGAAGGGAAGTTCTTGCCAGGATATATTGTTCCTTCATGGGAGGCTGTACCTGGAGGGGCTCTTGGTACACCGCAAGGAGCTAGTGCTCTCTGGGGGTATCAGGTTTCTGCCCTCTTCCAGAACTGAGACCAAAATCCTAGGGGTGCTCTCTCCTTCTGTTTTCTCTGCCACACTGCCCAACCCATACCTTCCAGGTTCACACATGCCTCTAATTCAAATGGTAGCCTGCTTGGGAGATGCCCAGAGCTTTCATCGGCTTCACTAGTTCATTTTTGCCTGCTTGAAGGGAGCTTGCTGCTCTGATTCCCAGGCCCACACGTGCCCTTTCTTTACCAGGCGGTATAAGGGACAGAGGCACTGTGCCAGGTGGGAATAAAAGTCCTCCCAAACCCCAGAATCCCTACAAAGGCTTGCACTTCTTTCACCTTCTTAGGGGTTAGACAGGCTTGCACCTTATCAATCATAGCTTATGGGACACTCTGGGTCTTGCCCAACTAAACAACTCCCCAAAACTTTACAGTGGTGCCTGGACCTTGAGTTTTCTGTGGGTTTGCCGCCCATCCTCTCCCTCACAGATGTTCCAATAAAGTCTGCAGAAGGTCCTGCAGCAGAGGCAAGACTTCCTATGTTAACATTATATGATCAGTGTAACAGGCCATTTTTCTGCAGTGGGGAAGAAGAACAGGGCCAGATCTTGGGCTACCATCCCGCGACATACATGGGATGTCAGGGAGCCTGGGGGAACCACTCGTTGTCCCTCCCACATGAAAGCAAATGGATCTTACGACTAGGTGGCCAGCAGTGTATTGAAAACAGCATTTGCTAAGTCTAGTACAGCATGGTACATTCCTAGGACTGCAGCCAAGATATCTAAGATGGTGGCAATGTTGAGCACAGCCCCATGGGTGGGAGCACTACCTTGTTCCATGCTCAGTGGTCCACGATCATCTGCCATGAGCCATCTGGCTTTTTTTTTACCAGCCATCCTGGGCTGTTGAGAGCACTAAGGGCAGGACATAAAATACCCAGTTCTTGGATGGTTTCTTTTTTTTTTTTTGCAGTACGCGGGCCTCTCACTGTTGTGGCCTCTCCCATTCCGGAGCACAGGCTCCGGACACGCAGGCTCAGTGGCCACGGCTCATGGGCCCAGCCGCTCTGCAGCATGTGGGATCCTCCCGGACCGGGGCACGAACCCGTGTCCCCTGCATCGGCAGGCGGACTCTCAGCCACTGCGCCACCAGGGAAGCCCTGGATGGTTTCTTTCATTTCCTTATGCCCCCAGGCAGTTAACATTGTTTGACAATTACCACTCTTCCCCAGGGGCAGTAGATTTACTGGTTCCCAGTTGGCATACCCTTCAGCCCTGGTTTGATTACCCTAGCCTGGAGGCAGAATTCACTGACAGAGGTTTGCAGAGTTTGATTTTGTAGAATATCAGTGCCCAATCCATTCTCTGGTATTGGAGAGATAAAAACCTTGTATCCTCGTGGGGGAGAACACGAAACTTGTAGTGTCAAAGGGACCTTCGCCCTCCAAAACCATTGATGGCACTAAAGGGACCAGAAAACTTCAGAGGGTGACCATGTATTAGAGTACATTTGGCTCCAGTCAACCAGAACTGTCACCTTTTGTTTATTTCTGCGGGAGTCAGTGAATAGTGAACTCAACAGGATGCCTCCGATAGCCTCCAATGGCCCTCACCTGGAGGTGATCTTGGCCTGCATCCTATACCCGGGGCATGGTGGCAGGGGGCACCCTGAATAGGACTGTATCCCTGAGGCCTCTGCTGGAGCAGGCAGGGCATCGGGGATGGTAGGGGCAGATGGGCAGGTCTGCACTGTTCAGGTTTTAAGGGTTTCCACAGGAGATCAGCACTGTGTTTCAGGTGGGTCCTGGCACCAATGAGGTCAAACCACATTTGCTTCCGCGTTACTTTTACGAGATTCTTTACAGACGTTTGGGATAGCCTTTCGGGTTTTTGAGCTCCCTTTCTATCTTGGGTCTCTCCCGTAGCCCGAACCCGTTCCACGGATTTGTCAGTTTCCCCCCAGATCAACAGTGGGTTGCCTAGCGTCATAGATGTCTTGCCCACCAAGGGGCTCAGCATGGATATCAGCGTCCAAGCTGGGTGCTGGTGGCGGACTGGAGTATTTTAGCCTTCATTCCTGCAGTGAATGTGGCCTGATCGGGGCTTTCAAAAACAGGGGTGTGGGGCTTCCTTGGTGGCGCAGTGGTTGAGAGTCCGCCTGCCGATTCAGGGGACACGGGTTCGAGCCCCAGTCTGGGAAGATCCCACGTGCCACGGAGCGGCTGGGCCCGTGAGCCATGGCCGCTGGGCCTGCGCGTCTGGAGCCTGTGCTCTGCAATGGGAGAGGCCACAACAGTGAGAGGCCCGCGTACCGCAAAAAAAAAAAAAAAAAATTCATTCAGACACCACTTACAATTATTACCGTCAATAAGTATACCATAATTTGGAAATCTGTCTTCTGTGAATGAGATGAATGGCATTGACAGCGTACCTGTTCACCCTCTGCAAGCTCTCCTACATCCACACCCAGGAGATCCCACCATGTGGAATCTTAACTCCATCACGCATTGTCCTATTAGGAAACTTGATCCATCAGGAGCCTCCTCTCTCCTCCCATATTTTGACCTCTTTCAGCTCTTCTGGTTCCCATCTCTTGTGCTAGGACTTCATCACCTGTCCCACTTAAGTCTCCACGCTCTTCTTTCATCACACCCTACCTCTCACTTCCTGCACAGAAACACTAAACTGCTTGAGTTTTTAGCACATATTGTTTTCTCTCACCTTCTTACCATTGCCCAGGGTCTTTTCTCGGTCTGTAATTCCTTTCTCTACCTCCCCTCCTCATCTGAAAAAAAAAAGATAAGAATCTATGGACTGGGCTTCCCTGGTGGCGCAGTGGTTGAGAGTCCGCCTGCCGATGCAGGGGACACGGGTTCGTGCCCCGGTCTGGGAAGATCCCACATGCCGCGGAGCGGCTGGGCCCGTGAGCCATGGCCGCTGAGCCTGCGCGTCCGGAGCCTGTGCTCCGCAACAGGAGAGGCCACAACAGTGAGAGGCCCGCGTACCGCAAAAAAAAAAAAAAAAAAAAAAAAAAGAATCTATGGACTGAAAGAGGATAAGAGGTTTGATTTCTTTCTTTTTATGATCTCTAATTTTAAGTGGACACAGCATATGGACAAGTTATATACGTTTGCTCAGTTTTACCACCATCCCTCATTCCCAGCCACCATTCTTTTATAAAACTCTATTATAAAAATTTTAATATTTTTTCCATTCTTTACTCTGGCATCAAAAGACCTTGTGGATGTATAATACTGACAATAACACTACCAAGTCCACAAGTTCAGCTCTGAGTACAAAGTAAAAGAAATGTGTCCAAAATGTCTTTTGCCACAATATAAAGTCACTCTCAGCAGATATAACACAGTTTTCTATGTAACATAAATTAAATCTTTAAACCATATCTTGTTGCTAAAATAAAAGTGCTCTCTAATTTTATCTAGATATCAGACAATATACCTATTTAGAAAGTTTGTTATACTTAACATAATGATCTTTCTATTACCAATTAATAATTATAGAATTACTATATATAATATAATGCTTTTGATTTGCTCAAATTATTTGACCAAGGTAATCTTTCCTAGAAGACTTCAAATGGATGAATTTTGTCATCAAGATTTTTGTTCATGTCAATATTTGTAGGGAAAAAAAATCTAAAGTCAAATTTTTAAAATAATTCGACGGTGTTTATAAGAAAAATACTCCATTATAGAGAGAGACCTAAGCCTCTTGAAGATCTTATGAAATTTCTTCCTAAGTTTTATTTTTCCAAGGTCACAGGAGGAACAGAAATTTTAGTTTGCCACCTCAGTTTCCAAGTCTAATACCTGCAACTTTTTATTGCAACAGTAAAGCAGCACAAATTACAAGAACTTTCTTTCTTGCTACAGACTGCCCATAAATCTTACATTCCACTGGATTCTGGACAGTGGGTACTGGATGAGGCACATTTCAAATGCCAGTTTTTTATAGAACATGTCTACAAAAAGATTAATCATTTTAATATTGTTCATAGTTATCCTTGAAACCTGGTACGCTAGTAGTTAGAGAATATCCTATATTTTACGCTTCAAAGTTCTCAACCTATAAGAACATTTTTTGTTCTTTCACATATCTCACATCTTTCATCGCAAACATAATCTTGGTTGTGAGGCAAGTGCCCTCTTTTCTTATTCCACTTCCTTCTGAGAGAGAATTGCCTTAGTCTGCATTTGGGGAAGCCATATGCTTCAGGGGAAGCTGGGTAATTCTGCCTCTGCTGTGATAATGAGATTGCCTTTGTCAGTGACTGGTTTGTGAATGACAAAGAAATGTGAGGGCAAATCTCTGAGGGACCTCTAGAGAGATTTTAAAGCACACCAGGGGAACCCTTCTCTTTTCCTGTCTCTGGAAGCTGAAGCCACAGAAGAAGAAAGTGAGCCCATGAGAGGCTGTAGGCCGAAGGCCCAGGCATTAAAGGGAGTGGATGGGAGGGAGGAGACGGAGGACAAAATACTTATAAACAATAGACAATATATATAAACGTAAAATAAATAGATAGAAAACATATAGAAAAGTGTACAATGGCACACTGACATAGATCCTTAATGCAACCAAAACTCCAAAGCAGTAGCACACCTCAACAAAAGAGAGACTGATGCAAAAAACATCAAGGAATGAACTACAACTACATGTATCCCCTCACCATGTATCCTCTCTTATCGACTCTCTTCATCTCCCCCAACTGTAGCAACTTTATCTAGTCTTGGGGCTGGGGCATTACCTGGATCTGTCCAATATTCTTTTATGCCTCGTTTGTGTCACAGGGTTATTTTACTTGGGTCCTTCAGAGTTCTGATTTTTGACACTGATTTTCTTACAACTCAAAATCTTTTTATCTTCAACTACTGTCTCTGCCATGAATGTCATATGTGCATTTGAAAACATGAAACTAAAATTGACTTTTTTTAATTAGTCAAGACCCTTACTTGATAGTCCTGGCATTGCTGTTCTAATAAGCAGACGCTGAGAACACTTAGTACTACCTTCCCTGCTGCCTCGCTAGAGAACGCATGGTATGACTCACAGGCAGATCAAGGAAAGAAGTATAGATTAATATTTTAGGTTATCATCTCATTACACTAAAGAAAAGTTTGCAGTTATTTGGATATCTTATTTCAAAATAAGTATGGAAAAATGTAAGACATTTTCCTTTAACTTATCTTAAATAAGTGAAATAGAACGTTTATTGATGATGTATTGATGAACAGCAAACCTATTCATGAAAACACTGATTCATTTTTATTTTCAGTTTAATTTTGACATACTGTGAGGGTTCTTTGTTTAAGATATGATGTTGGGCTTCCCTGGTGGCACAGTGGTTAAGAATCCGCCTGCCCATGCAGGGGACACGGGTTCGAGCCCTGGTCCAGGAAAGTCCCACATGCCGTGGAGCCACTAAGCTCGTGCGCCACAACTACTGAGCCTGCGTTCTAGAGCCCGCGAGCCACAATGACTGAAGCCCGTGTGCCACAACTACTGAAGCCTGCGCACCTAGAGCCTGTGCTCTGCAACAAGAGAAGCCACCGCAATGAGAAGCCTGCGCCCCGCAACAAAGAGTAGCCCCCGCTCACTGCAACTAGAGAAAGCCCATGTGCAGCAGTGAAGACCCAATGCAGACAAAAAGTAATGAATAAATAAATAAATTTTAAAAAAGAAAAAAAAAGATATGATGTCAAGTTAAAACATTTCTTAAGTATATTTCCAATGGGACAACCTTATCCAACAAAAATCCAAAGTTCCAATTTGCCCGGCCAATTTGATGCAGTCCTGATGTGGACGTGGATCAGGACCGCAACAGTAACATGGGCATCAGTCACAGCCTTGGCTCTTTCTATTGAAGAACATTTCCAGTTCGCACTGGGAGCTGCATGTTTCGCTCTATATGGGAACAGCCCTACCCAGGCTGCCTGCGTCCAGGGTTTCAATGAAGTTTAATCCAGTCCCTCTACACAGTGTCTTTTCCTATCAGGTTATTTTCTCCTGGATTTCAGAGCCAGGTGACCTAAGTCAGCTCACCACAGCAGTGCTTCCTTATATAAGAGTTTGATGGGAAAGAATAAAGTCTACAACTTGTCAGCTCATTTCTGCTTGTAGCACTGCCAAATGTGGGGGCGAATTTCGCTTCTGTTTTGCTCTACATGCCAATGAATGGTTGGGTCATCCTTGGGGCTCCCTTATTCGTTAGTCTTCTCCTCCCATTCTGTCTGTCAAGTGAAGTTCTTTGTTCGAGACATAACACAGAAGGCCCTGCCGTAAGATTACTCAGCCTGCTGTGACAGTCAGCTTGACCATTAGGGTCCCTGGAGCTGACCAAAGAACCATGATCAGAATCTTCATCCTTTTGGCTACTGTTGAAAAAAGCACTGATGTCATATTCCATACAGTTTATAGGCTGTGATTTACCACTGCTGGACAATGATCGTATTCATTGTTTAATTATTACATATAAAGCTGTCATGCAGGTCTTTATAAAGAATTTTTTCTTCAGTTGAATTTTTTCCACGTGATAAATTCCCATAAATGAGATTATTAAAACTACTACAAATGACAATTATGACAATTGTATAGAAATAAAATTTAGAGTAAAACCTTTTTTAGAAAAAAAGAGAACACAACTTGCCTGAAAATTTGTGGCAACTCTGCGTGGGGTCAAGACCTGGGAGGAAAGTGTCAAAATGAAAATTGTATTAAGGTAATGAGATTAGGAGTGATTCTTTTTTCAAAAATTTATAAACTGATGTTAAATTTTGCTGGAATTTTTAAAAAGAGCACTGAAGTTTTCTAATTATAGGGGACATGAGTTTCTCATTGAAAAAGTATTTATTCTTATTCTCTAAAGAGTATGTGGGGCTTCCCTGGTGGCGCAGAGGTTGAGAGTCCGCCTGCCGATGCAGGGGACGCGGGTTCGTGCCCCGGTCCAGGAGGATCCCACATGCCATGGAGCGGCTGGGCCCGTGAGCCATGGCCGCTGGGCCTGCACGTCCGGAGCCTGTGCTCCGCAACGGGAGAGGCCACAACAGTGAGAGGCCCGCGTACCACAAAAAAAAAAAAAAAAAAAAAGAGTATGTGGAAACTTAGTGGGTTTTCTTCAGAACATTAGAGCTTTTAATGACATAGTCAAACTATACTGGTATTGTTTGCTGGGGTTTCAATAGTTGAAAAGTATCTAAAGAACAATAACAACAACAGAAAGAATCTCAAAGTACCCTGTTTTTATTGTGCTGCTCTTTCTCATAAATATGCACATTTGGGGAGTTGTAATAATGACTGATCTACTAATTCAACATAATTGAATGATCATTTTTTCATATTTTAGTCTTCATTCATTCAGATTTGAATTTAGTTTACATCTTGTATGTAGATTCCAGAGGAAAGACAAAGCAAACAATGAGAAGGAAAAAACACTGAGCGTTGGCTGGATTTGCTTTGTGTGAACAAGTAATAAAACATTTCCTCTATTTGTAAAATTGTCTTAAAGGATGGAGAATAGCATTAATGCATTCTAGTAGCTTACTTTAAATCAACATTTAAACTTAAGTCTTTATTCCTTTTGCTTCTAAGTATCATTATGTATCACTTTGTCCTTACTTTGACAATTAGGTAATCTCTAGCATTTAATAGGAAGCTTTTGTTTTATGTCTAGAATGTCCACGTTCGCTAAAGTAGATACTATTTTTAAAAATTAATGTGCCTCATTAATTTCATTCTGAAATCACAGTACGAAAGTGCTGTAGACTGCTGCTGTGAATGCTGGGTGTTTTTTTTCTTTTTTTGGAGGGGGGAGGTTGTGTGTTTTGGTTTTGGTTTGGTTTGGCTTTTTGCTTAAGATTTTATGCTGTATGGTGCGTGTGTGTGTGTGTGTGTGTGTGTGTGTGTGTGTGATTCCCACCTTGGTAAGTTTCAGCAGGGGAAATACAAGGAAAAAGAAGTTACAAGAAGAAAGTTTCTATCACCTCGTATTTGTCAATCTGGAAGAGAGTTTTGCAAATAGGTCACTCATTAAAAGTTTATATGGTAAATTCAGGAAGGCTCACCCCAGGGAGAGCAAGAGTGAAAGTTTTATAGAGCATTCTGGGTGGGCAGAACCCAAAGCTTACGTAAACCATTGCTCTTTCAAATACCCCTCTAGCTCCTCAATGAACATTCAGCTACTCCTTACCCTGAAGTAAACACACTCAAGAATCAAAGGAAGACAAACTCGGTTACACAATTCAACAAACTATTCATTTCTCATGAACCGTTTACAGATATGTGAATGCTAAAGAATGCTGGACCTGGAGGAGAAGAGGGATGTACAATAAATTACTTAAGGAATTAGCAGTACTTTTTATTTTCTTTACTTAAGAATGTTATCTTTTCCATTTTTAAAGATTTTCGAAAGTCACCCCCAAAAATGTGGCCGCTCAGGTTGGCCTTGGGTGCGGGGTTGTAAAGGAATGTACCAAAGCCGCAGAGTGCAGTGAGAATTCTACTAGAGAGGAAATGGCTGCCTCTTCATCCTCCTCCTCAGCCGGTGGGGTCAGTGGAAGTTCTGTCACTGGATCTGATTTCAGTGTCTCAGACCTTGCCCCACCACGGAAAGCCCTTTTCACCTACCCCAAAGGAGCTGGAGAGATGTTAGAAGTGGTTGAGAATCTGCCTGCCAATGCAGGGGACACGGGTTCGAGCCCTGGTCTGGGAAGATCCCACATGCCGCAGAGCAACTAGGCCCGTGAGCCACAACTACTGAGCCTGCGCGTCTGGAGCCTGTGCTCTGCAACAAGAGAGGCCGCGATAGTGAGAGGCCCGCGCACCGCGATGAAGAGTGGCTCCCGCTTGCCGCAACTAGAGAAAGCCCTCGCACAGAAATGAAGACCCAACACAGCCAAAAATATATAAATAAAATACTGAATACATAACTACTTTAAAAAATAATAATAATAAAATAAATAAATAAAGTGTACCTTTCTGGCTCAAAAAAAAAAAAAGTCACCCCCAAATCTGTGGCATAATCAACAACAATATACACTAGAGATGGAAACATCTAAGATTTTTTAAAGCATTTTTAATTTTTATGGACATGGGCAACTAAATAGATGATCTGCTTCTTTAGGAAAGCATAAAACACTTCTCCAGTAAAAGCTAAAAATGATTCCTACCTCCAAGAATCTTGCTAGCTTTATTTCCCAGGTAGTTTTAGAAAAATTTCAGTTTATGGGCTCCATTGTACCTCTGGACTCTTTAGTCTCATAATTCAAGGTCACTACTTCATAGTTCTCTGGGTAACCTTGTTCCTAGAATTCTCCTTCCAAGCTCCCATCACCAGGGCTCTGGCTCTTATACTTTCCACACAGCATCAAGTTCAGGGCTTAATAAGCATAAGGCTTTACCTGCTTCTATTAGCATTCTTGAGATACATTAAAATAAATAGCCAATGACTAAAATTGCTTGGATTTTTCTCTACTCTAAATGACTTAAAAGATTACATACTTACTTGAACAGTCACATGAGAATTTCTTGACATTATTTTTCCTGGTTTAGATTTTTAGTTAACTACACAATTGAAATCCCTGTTATATGACAAGAGATTTCTGAATGAAACCTGGACGTTTCACATTATGTTTTGAGACTGGATCTTAATGAATACCTTCTGTTTTAGAGGGCTTTCTCTGGCCAGGAAAAGGAGTTGCTGCCTTGTTACTGCAGGTGGAGTAGAAGCCCAGGTCTCCCACTCAGCCTGTACTGACACCCAAGGAGGGGGTCCCCTCATTACTGCTGAGGACGGAAGGGTGTTCCAGCTCCCCACATGGTGTCCACTAACCCTGAGGAGGGGTGGCCTTGTTATCACTGGATGGCGGAAGTCCTGACTCCCCTCTAGGCCTCTCCTGACACCCAAGTGCAAGCTCCCTACTTGGCCTTCTCAGCCCAGGGGAGGGAGGGTGCCTCGTTACAGCCTGGCAAGCATGGAAGTCTAGGCTCCCCACTTTGTTGGTGAAGGTAGCAATGAAACCATGTTTATTTTCTGTGTGTTTGGCTGCAGCAGAGTGGCTATTGTCTAACAGTTTTCTGTCTTGTTAGGTTGGCCCTTTCCTGGTCCTTTGTAGAGAGATCAGTTTTGCTGGGGGCTGTTTGTGTCTGTGGCCTTTAGTGTTTCCCGGTTGCTGGCTTCTTTGGCTCCATGTCTGGGATATACAAAGCAAGGAAAATTCAGGGAACTCACCCCCATGTTGTCTCCTTGGTCCCAAGGTTCCTAGCTGGTCTGCCTTCTTCCCTCCACCTTTTCTTAGTTAGGTATGTTCTATGTAATGTTCAGATACAAGCCTAGCAAAATATGTGTAAGATCTGTATGTGAAAAATTACAAAATTCTGACTAATGAAATCAAAGAAGAACTGAATAAATGGAGAGAGTTTCCGTGTTCGTGGATGGGTAGACTCAATATTATCAAGATGTCAGTGCTTCCCAACTAGATCTATATAGATTTAATGCAATCCTACCTAGGATAGACTTTCACATATTTGGTCAGAACTGTTTTGAGAGCAAAATATTTGGGCTTTGAAGTTAAATGGAATTTGAGTGTAAATTGTGGTCATCTCATAATGGTACAGTTTCTTCAGATTTTGTTCTAGATAAAATAAAACTGCCTAAAAGATTTCAGATGAGGACTCCAGCTTCTAGGAAGATGGTGTAAACATACTTTCCCTACTGCACCAACTAAATACATCTAAAAATCCTGCTTTCACTACATCTGCATCAGAATTTTGCTACAAATTTTGATAACTTGTGTTTTCATCTTCATTTAATTCAAAATATTTTAAAATTTCTCCTGAGATTTCTTCTTTGACCCCCATGTGTTATTTAGACGTGTGTTGTTTAATCTCTACATATTTTAGGATTTTCCTGTTATCTTTCTGTTATTGGTTTCTGGTTTAATCCCACCGTAGTCTGAGAACAAACATGGTATGATTTTTATCCTTTTAGATTTTTGAGGTGTGCTTTGTGGCCCAGAATGTGGTCTATCTTGGTGAATGTTCCATGTGAACTTGAGAAGAATGTGTGTATTGTGCTGTTGTGGATGAAGTAGTCTATGATGTCAATAATATCCAGTTGATTGGTGGCAGTGCTGAGTTCAGCTCTGTTCTTACTGATTTTCTGCCTGCTGGATCTGTCCAAATATCCTGCCCTAGAAGACTTCAAATATAAGAATTCAGATAGTCTTGCGTTTGAGGCATGTGTATTGAAGACAGCTAATGGGACATCTAGTCAACAGCAGACCTAATGGGATGTATACTGTGAGTTTCTGAGGAACCCCAGATTTGGGCAGAATTGGGCAGATGTGCTCTCCCCAGGTAGTACTGGACCGTGGCGGGCTTCCCTGGGCAGGGGTGGAGCAGACCATCCCCGGAGAACAGAGCACAGCTGGAGCTCCTGTGAGCCACCAGCTGCAGGAGGAAGAAGACAAGCTGAGCAGAGAATACCCCGGTATTTACAGTTCAAATTTACCCATGAAATAAGTTATTCCCCTGGGGAAGAGCTAATAAAGAGGTGGAAGAGGTCAGGAGTTATACCAATTACATTCCTTCCACACAGATGAAACATCAGAAGTGGTGACCTCCCACCCCTTCCAAGAGTACACATTAAATCTTAAAAAAAAAAAAAAAAACTCACAAACATGTAAGATAGTAGCATTATTGGAAACATTTTCCCAGAATTTGAGGACCCAGAGATTTGCCAACTGTAGATGAATGGCTGAAGTTAATACACAGGATGAAGCTCACATTACAAGTAATTTCTCTTGCAGAATATTTTATATTCAGCCTTTACTCTTGCCTTCAGACAATGATACACTAGGTTTGCGTTAGCCAAGAAATGGTAAGAGAGAGAGGTGGGGGAAAGGAAGAAAGGGCAGGAAGTCAGGGAGGTAAGAACAAAGAAGAGACAGGGGGAGAGAAAGGCAGGGAAGAGGTCATTGCTGTTAACAAGGAGGTGTGAACAGTCCCAGGGTTTTTCTACCCAGAGTTGAGAGCGTGGTCAGTTTCAGAATCTGGACCCTGAGCAGGCAAGAGGTATTTCTCTCTGTAGGGCTTCTGTATATCTTATTGCTTTAACTTTTCTCTGGTAAAAATTATTTTTGTCTGGGGAAGAGAATTTGGGGTGGGGAAAAATGTATTTCTGATTAATATTAAGGGGGAAGGGCTTCCTTGGTGGTGCAGTGGTTGAGAGTCCGCCTGCCGATGCAGGGGACACGGGTTTGTGCCCCGGTCCGGGAAGATCCCACATGCTGCGGAGCGGCTGGGCCCGTGAGCCATGGCCGCTGGGCCTGCACGTCCGGAGCCTGTGCCCCGCAACGGGAGAGGCCACAACAGTGAGAGGCCCACGTATCACAAAATAAATAAATAAATAAAATAAACCAGGTGCAAGGAGCTTGGATGGTCAGTAACCCTGTGGGCATGCAAGACTTGTAACTTCTTTTTCACGTTGATGGCCTGAGCAGTTCTCCTGTCAATTTTTGGGAAACAGATAGTTATGCCTGTGTATCAGTTTGAACTGCTCTTAAGTATCAGTAGTAAAAAACTTGACTAATAACAACCAAGCAAATAATTTATTTTTCTCATTGAGCAAAAAGTTGGAAGGTAGGTAGGTAGGTCCAGGGCTGGTGCAATGCTCGATGATGTCAGGGAACCTCACAGCTCCTCCTTCCTTAACACTCTTCATACTTAGTCTACCAACTGTTGCCTCAATGGCACAAGATAGCTGCTTAAGCTCCAAATGTCACACTTGAGTCCAAGGCAGGAAAAATTGGGGAAAAGGAAAGGAGGGGCTTTAACCATCTGTTGCTTTAGCCAGAGAACCCTGGGACACAATTTTGGCACTGAAGCAAGGAAAATTAACTTTAAACCCAGAATCATTTTGTTCTTCTCTAAACCTGCCCAGGCTGGTTATCCTCATCAACCCCAACCCCTTTCCACCTAATAACCTGGTTCCAGAGAAATTCTCACCAAAACAGCTGTAAGAGATCATAAGACAGGACATTTAAATGCTGCAAATACCTGATCCTGGAGCAGCCCAGCTCCCAAAGGGCTTGAAGCCACAAGTCACTCTTCATCTAGAGACTATAGGAGCACGGAAATAAGCCTTGGTTTCTCAGGAATAAACTACATTCGCAGGAAGAAATAATACTCTCCCCTGAGAGCTGCCTCCTGGAATACAGAGAAAAAGGCACATTCTCTCCAACATTGTGCCTGGGAACATCTCACCTTGATGAAATTAGAAGTCATGCTGACATCACAGAACACAGGGCCATTCTAGTAAAATAATGTATGTGGAAAACGTCTGTGAGAGTATATGATAGTTAACAGTGGTTAGTTCTGGAGAGGGAGAGGGAGTTGGGAGATAGGTGAAAAGGAGATATCACAATTGATTCCATATATTTCTTGTACCCGTGTATTTGGAGAAGAGGGTGCTTGTACTATTGCTGGCTTCTGAAGTTAGTAATATGTCAAGTGGTAAAGTGAATGGCTCCAACGACAGGTGGAGAATCTCGGACTTGATTTTTTAAAGGTGTAACCGTGTGCTGGGCACACTGGACTCTGAAGTTACACTGGGCCTGGATCCTACCCTCAGCGGAAGTGACTAGGCGTGAATGCAAATTACTCCGACCCAGAGAAGAGGTGAAGAGGTTCAGGTGCAGTATCATGGGAACTGAAAAGAGGATTAGTTCCTTCTGAGGAGGAGGAAAGAAGGAAGGGAATCATGTAAGAGATGGTAAAACATGAAACGTTTAAACATACGTGCACACTCCCATCTTTCCAAGATCTAGTTCCAGTGTCATCTCTGCAGTGGAGGGTGCCTTAGTTCTCTCAGAGATCAATTACTCAGGCCCATGATGTTTGTTCCCATCTATCTCACGTTAGCACCTTTTTCTGTTTATAAATCTGCTCCCATTAGCCTCTGAGTTAGAGGCCAGAAAGCATCTTACATATCCAGGGACACACACAGATCCCGGCCCTAGCAGCTATGCCACCCACCCCATCCATCCATTCATTCAATTTGTCAAGATCTGTGCTAGGTTCTGGGGAGGCAGGCAAAGCTGAATAAGATAAAATATCCACCACTGGGGACAGAAACACAAAAATCAACAGTGATGGTGCAGTGTCATAAATGCCTTGACGGGAATAATAGAGGGGTCTAAGAACCAAGAGGACCAGAGTCAGGGCAGGAGGATGAGAAAGGCTTCCCCAAAGAGAGAGAATTGAAGCTCTTTTTGAAGAAGATGGGAAGAGGAATAAGGTAGGAGATGGATTTCATGTGGCGACAACAGCATCATCCCTTCAAGAACTATGAACTGGCACTCAAAAACATCTCACCCCAATTACGATCACGGTAGAGACCAAGGGACTTAGCTCCAATCTATGTGTTTCCCTTTCAAAGCCACAGACATTAAAAAAATAAATAAATCCAAGACTAAGAACCCATCATTCATAAGAGAAAGCTGGTGAAGTAATTTATTCTACAATCAGAAACCACCTGCCCACCGACCTATTTTCTGTTCACTTCCCAACCAGGATTTCAGTGCACCGGCTCCCTGAGCAAAAGCAATGAGTCACCAATGATAGAGTGACAGCATCTCATCAACTCACAGCGGAACTCTGAGGGACTGGCCTGCAGGCTTCCGAGCCCGGGGACCTGTGTGCGCTTCCTCTGCCCCACCAGCTGGAGTGCTTCCACTCTTTGCATAACTGGGCCCCTTAAAATCAATGGTCATCTAGGCAACTGTTGCTTTAATTCCACTTGCCACAGAGGAGATACAGAGAGCCAGCACTCGATCAGCATGATGCTACTATAATCACCCTTTCCAAAGGGACTGGCAGATAAAATGCCCACATCAGGCAAGGGCTTACTTCAGGTCCTGGAGGCATCTGCTAACACTAACTGGCAGCCCAGTCAGCAAACACAGAGCTGAAAGATGTAATAATAATGTCTACCTTTTCCTTTTGCATAAATCTCACCTAATCCTCAGGTACATATTGTGCTTCCCAACAAACAGATGGGGAAACTGAGGTGTGTCAGTTAAGCAAATTGCCTGAGCTTGCACGAGGGCTGATATTTCAGTCCGGGGGTAATCTAGCTCTAAAACCCAGTCTTCCTGTTACACAAAGCTCCCCTCTCTTAATCATCCACAGGCTCCTCAAGGATAGAGAAGGGAAGATACTAGTGGAAAAACATTATATTTTTTTGAGGCGAGAAAAATCAACTATATGGTAATTAATCCAATTCTGCTCGCTTTACAGGATTATGGAGAAAGTAACTGCCTTCTCAGCACAAACAGTTCTATTCTGTCCCAACGCTCCCACACTGCCCTGCAGATACAGCCCTGCGGAGAGCCACGCTGTGTGTTTAAAGGCAGGAAAACCAGAAGGCTCTCAGTGAGAGAGGTCATGAAGCAAGAACTCCAGAAATGCTCATTAACCGTTTGAGATCTGTATTACATGCCTTTTCCTTGCCCTGCAAAGTCTGACTTATGCGTTGATCCGAACACTTGTAACTTCCTATCACTTATACACAAGGAGATGGATATAGAGAGAAACACATGATAAGAGAGGGATCAGCAGGACTACTAGACCAAAATCCCACAACTTCAAACTATGGGAAGGAAATGTGCTGTCACGGGGCAGATGTACTGCATTGGAACCTCTGGAAATTGAGGCTGGGATGTTAATTTCCCCCAAATTCCCAGTTGACTATAATGCACCATATTGAATAACAATCACAGCTCCAGAGAGATATTCAAAGAATCATTCAATCAAAAATTCACCTCTGGGGCTTCCCTGGTGGCGCAGTGGTTGAGAGTCCACCTGCCGATGCAGGGCACACGGGTTCGTGCCCCGGTCTGGGAAGATCCCACATGCGGTGGAGCGGCTGGGTCCGTGAGCCATGGCCTCTGAGCCTGCACGTCCGGAGCCTGTGCTCCACAACGGGAGAGGCCACAACAGTGGGAGGCCCGCGTACCACAAAAAAAAAAAAAAAAAAAAGTAAAAAAATTCACCTCTGGAGATCCTGTAGAATTAGGGAAATGTACGACCCAGCTGTCTCTTAAAAGTTCATAACTCTCAGCTGAAAATGGTATTTAAGGTGAGGGTTTCAGCCATTTTGGCGAGTTACTCAGTTTTTCTGGGTCTTTCCCATGTATACATGTTATTAAACTTTTGTTTGATTTTATCCCGTTTGAAAAAAGAAGGTTCATAAATCTCAGTGAACTGACGCTTTCCAGTCTCATCATTTAAAAAATCTGGATTTAGGAAGTGATATTTCACACTTTATTATATTAGGATGAGTGGTCACCAATGCTTGCTAGCAATTAAGGGTCTTTAGGTCTTCTCTCTGAATGAATAAAATGGGAATTAAAGGTTTACAGCCCAAATGCCATAGTTAGTCAAACCAAATCACTATGCAGGAATTTACATGGCTGAGAAAACTAAGTTTGATGGAAAAGAAATAACATATTTCCACACTAGGGATTTATGCACGAGTACAGTTCTTATACCTCTGAAGAGTTCATCTTTCCAACAAGGTTATTTGTTACTCTTCACATTCTGAATCCTCCAGATTGCGTCTGAGCTTTGGGCAAACTTTTGTTGTATTTGCTGATCTCACTATGCTTCTGGTAAAGCTAAAAGAAGAAAAGAAACTGCTTTAAGGAAGGACCGTCTGTGGCCCCTCTCGCTGTCACTAAAGGTAAAGCACTGATTTAATTAAAACAAACACGAAGGAGTAGGAAAGTAATAAAGTGGGTTTGTTTGTTCTTTTTGTTTTGCAAGCTTGAGAGGAAAAAAACCTCCAAGATTATGTGAACCAGTGTGTGATCTGGGCTTGCTATAACGTCAGCTGTTAAAGGGCCAATAACCCTATCTCTTCCCTATTTAGATGCTGAATTTTTTTTTAGTGGTTTCCATGAAAACTAAGTGGGTTTTTTAGAAGCAGGTAGCTTAATCTTTCAAAACAAAAACAAACAAAAAAAGAAAGCTAAGTTGAAAACATCAAGAAAGAAAAGTGAAAACAAGCAAACATGTTGAGTTCAAAATAAACATTTTCTTTTTAACTGCTTAACTTTTATGAAGTATGGAATGAGCTTTTTCTGTTTTTTTAAATAACTTTAGGGAAGGTTGCATTTTAGGTCATATGTCCCAAACAAGAATACACACCCATGGGGCTTCCCTGGTGGCGCAGTGGTTGAGAGTCCGCCTGCCGGTGCAGGGGACATGGGTTCGTGCCCCAGTGCAGGAAGATCCCACATGCCGCAGAGCGGCTGGGCCCGTGAGCCATGGCCGCTGGGCCTGCGCGTCCGGAGCCTGTGCTCTGCAACGGGGAGAGGCCACAACAGTGAGAGGCCCGCGTACCGCAAAAAATAAAAATAAAAAAGAATACACACCCATAAGCAGGTCTGATCTAAGGTGACGACTAATCTTTTGCAAAGTAGAAAGAAACATAAATTATCTTCATAAAGCTGATGCTTTTGCATTTATTAAAATTAAACTGCAATCTATCTCCCAACATACAAATTACTGTGACAAGTTAAATGATGTTCCCACACTCCAACCTAATTCCATGCCAGTTGTTTTCATGTAACATAAGTTTGATCATATAAACATTTTGTGAGGCCAAGGTGGTGATAATATACTGTGAATCAAACTGATTTTGAAAAACATGCATGACAGGTTCACATTTCCACATTTACTGAACTTTATTAACACATATAAAACATGCTTTATATATGGGCAAGGACATTCAATATTAAATGGCACATTGTCATCTAACAGTTGAACTTTATCAAGAATGAGGTTTTAGAACATAATACACTAATATTTCATGACTATTTGAAGAATTAAATAGCAAACAATTAAAATAACAATTAACAGCAGTTTAAACATACAAAAAGCTCAGTTTACTATTTACCATAATCAGAGTCATTCCAATACAACTTCTATTTAAAAAAAAAAAAAAAGAAAAAAAAATAGTACTATGTGTGTTCTACAGGCCAACAAAACGGGTGTCTAGGCAGGGCTGACTAGGTGACTAGGTGACTCCTGCCCTAATACTGCAGTTACTTCTCTCAAAGGGCAGTGGGTTTAGGCAGTCACTTCTCAGCAGTGTAGTTATATACAGGGTGATCATATAATTTCTCCTCCAAATTAGGACACTTATGAGAGAGGAGGCACTATATAAGGTAAGGAAATAGGAATAACCAGATCTGTTATGAGCAAACTCAGGATATATATGTCACTCTAGTTAAATACAGTATCAGATGCACTATCATTACCTTTGTGCTTTTGGGGACAGTATAGACCAGTTGAAAAAAATTATATTAAGAAACCCTGAATTTTTCTCCAACTGGACTTTCTGAACTCCACTTTTCCTGTCATCAGAGGTTTTGCTGGAAATATCAGTGATTATTGTCTTAACAGGTTAAAATTTATGAACTTCAAAGGCATGGGATATAGCTTATAGACTCAATAAAAGGCTAGAGATTAGTATTTTTTTCTATTAAAAAGAGATTTTCATTTTAACCAACTATAGAATTTGTCTTTTAATTTCTAAGATGTATCCTGAACACACTATATAGAAAATGTATTTTTACCTTAAATTCAGTTTATTTCATAAAAACATAAAAATGGATTTTTCTGGCCATAACTAGTTTATTCAAATATAATAGAAATAATGTAATATATTTTTTGTATTAACTTCCGAGCTCCAGTTCACACTCATTCAAAAATTGTTTATAGATACCTAACGAGGATTTTGATTTTCAATCTTTAAGGCAGAGTGCAAAGGCAACTAAGTATCTCCAAAACACAACAGCAGCTACTCTGTCCAAGCTCACAGGAAATGAAGGGAAGTACGTAGGATCTGATAAATCCAGATGAGAATGTTGTTTTTTAAAATAATATTCTGATTCTCCTGATTGGATGATGAGATTTAAGACTACCAATGAATTGTACCAATTAAAGAGGATCAGGTAACATCACACTTGAATCTTACAGATTTGGGGGGAAAAAATCAAAACAAAAAGGGAAGTTTTGACATTGGGTCAACATCCACATGCAGAAACTAAGTATTAACACCACAGAAACAAAAATAAAATTTTAATAAATTGATGTATGATAGATGATCTAGATATTTTAACTTACTATGTAGCATAGCTTAATTTCATTAAAAACTACTACAAAGAACAAAGTACAGGTCTACAGGACAATTAATGTGCAATAAAGAGATCTAGCACGAGTTCACATTTCTTCTAAGTAAATTTTAACTTTAATTAATTTCCAAATCAGGCAACTAAATCAAATATTTTGTTTCTTTACCCCAGGCTATTGTTTTACTTCAATGGGTGTAACACGGGTACTTTAACCAACAATAAAAATTCTAGCAGGGGAGGAGAATAAATGAGGGAAAACAAGAAAATAGGAGGCTCAATTAGCAAAACAAAACATGTTTTATTTATCAAAGACAATGAAATAAATCAGAAAATACAGAGAAATACAAAAAAAGTTATAAAGCATAATAAATTTTATTTTTTCAGAAATGGAAAAATGACCCTGAATAGTTTTAGATGTATCTTTTAGTAGTCAGTCAGTGTCTAATAATAAACAAGCAATCAATTTTATATGTTCTATATAGCTGTATCAACTGATTTTTAAGTTTAAAAGATAATTCCCATCATTTTTAATGTTGCATTTCAAAAGCAAAGATATAACTGAAGAGAAAACAGATGAGACACAAAATGATTTGTAAAATGTAGTAGCTTATGAATGTAAAATAGATTCCAGTTGTAATAATATTCACACACACTCTCGCAACACACTCACACCCCTATATTCCACAGATACATTTCCATAACTTGAAAACAGATATTTCACATATCTCAATTCAGGAAATGATTTTTACAAGTTAATCCTACAATCAGAAAGCAAGAAGCTATTAAAAGCACAAGTTTTTATTTGCTAAATTAAACTAAACATCTAAAGGAAAAAATATTACAATGATATTTAAAGGTACTTTTTATTGGCTTTTTAAAAGACAAAATGCAAATGAGAGTATCTTATTCAGAAAATTAATTTTCAAAAATGTCTTAAATGAAATAAATATAATATCTAATACAATCTCTTCCTGCAAGAATCTCTAAGATGGACAATGCTAAAAACCAAACTTCTCATTTGAGAAACCCTAAAACTGTCATGTCCCTATAAAAAAAAAAAAAGATTTTCTTATAAAGGACATGTGGCATACCCACATTTTCTTAAAATTTGTCCTAGAACTATCTTTAACACCCAAATTTTCTATATATATTAAGTTCACTTAATTTAAAATTAATGAAGAGATATCTAGACACAATTTCTAAGAAAAAATGCAGAAAGTAATTTATGCATGGTTATTTACAGAAAGTTTTGCTAAATAATGATGTAAATATTGGCTCAACAATCTGACAAAGCCTAATAATCAGCACTGCAGGTTTCAAAAAACTCTATATATAACAAAGGATGTTTCATGTGTAGAGTTACTAGATAAATCTAAGAGCCAGAAACTAAAGTATTTGACATGGTTAATAGTTTCATTTTTATTATATTGAATGTCAGGTCAGAAGTCAATGGCATTTACATGCTGGAAGACTGTTTATCACTCAACTCTTTCAATTATATCAAACACTGATTAATCAAATGTGACTCCACTTTACTGCTACAACTTTATGGTTTCTTTCAAGTATACCCAAATCTTTTAAATGGGCACATATGCAACTGTGCAAAACAAATGAAATATAAATATTTAAGAGAATGAACAGAAATGGCTCTTAAGCATAAACCACTCTGCCATTCAGTTATGAAGCTCTATCTTTTCTTCACTAATTTGTCTTCTGCTTTTAGTAGTCTTCTATCTTATTAAAGTTGCAGGTTTACAGACGATCTGGAAATTTCACATTGATATAAGAAAGGAATGTCTGGTCGATGCAGTCTAGGGACAAAAAGAATTAGCCTTAAAATGTATTAAGTTGCAAACGACAGCATAATGAAAACCGATCTTATAAGCAGTATTACATCAAGTATATAATATCCTTTTGGTAAGAATGACATAAGGTAGCATATATCAAAATATATTCTAAAGTTTAGGTTTCTAACCATCTAGGAAATATTTACATTATAGTTTACTCTTGAAAATGCAAACAAGGTAATCACACTGAATATTCACAGAATATCATTTAAATTAGTAAAATTACTTTGCCTTTTATCTTACAGGTAATACCGACAAACTCTTAAGGTCACTGCTTATAAAGACATTTTACCAGTTAAAGAGAAAATGTGACATCTTCTAGGGGGAGGAAGAAACCTTAGTGGAACATTTAAAGTGATATTTAAATATAATCCAGAAATGCAATTGTAATCATTGTTCTCTTTAGCAGAAATAAGTAAATCATGTCAGCTTATGTAAAACTCATATAAGCATAAAATTTAAGCAACCAAATCACAAACCATACAATTTATTTATACTTAAGTCATAGCAACTTGAAACATTTTGTACTTAAAGATACATCCAGAAGTTAAGTGTTTTAGTAGACATTTTGCTTATGCAGTTCAACTACTTTAAAAGTTCAAATCAATGAAGCTTTAGAAGTATCAATAGTATAGCAAGTAGAGATATGAGGTCTCTTCATGTGAAGATCTACTAGCTGCACAATAAATAAATGCCTTTACTATAGACACAGCCTCCAGAAAATCACTGGATAACCAGTAAGACAACCTCTGCTCATTTCTTTATACTCCCATTTATTCAAGTTGCAGCCTTCGTTGTTGATACAAACTGGCACACATTAAGAAAATAGTAACAAAGCTCCTATTTTCTTCACACAACTTTTATTCATTGATCCAGTTTGTTAAGAACAGTGCATGGCAAGTTGCTTTTCAATCACAGATTTGTTTTTTTGTTTGTTTGTTTTATCCACCAGATATCTATGTGAATTTCACACTGTTTTATGCAAAATGCCCATTCTCTCTGTGTAAGTGCTTTGTTATATTTTGTTTTTCAAGCTTTCAAATGCTGTGCTGGTGGTTACTTCGTATACATCCTGTGGTCAAGCTTTAAAAAGAAATTTAAAAGTCTGATTTAAAGTTTCAGTTTACTCATAATACATTTTAAAAAATTAAAATGTATGAAATTCAATTTTAAAAATGGAGGTTATCTTAAAAGTCCACAACTTCTTAAATTTCGGTAAGTGACTGTTAACAGCATAAAAATCTATTAAATATGCTGAATTTGAGTAGACAACATGAGTACACATTAAGCATTTAATATGCATCTGGTGAATTTGAATACAAAAGGAATAAACAGTTAATATATTAATATTTCTTACCTCTATAATAAGAAGAAATATCTTGTTCTATGAGCAGCTGCCATGCTTTCAGACATGTTTCTGACTTTTAGATAATTAACAAATCCTCTGAAGAAAAGAAGCAGGCCTGAGAAGGTTGAAATAATACAGATATGTTATGTTCTTACACAGAAAGGGGACACAATAAATTTTAGATAGACAATTATAAACAAGACCCTCTTGGTCTAAAGAATTTAACATGTAGGATTACAGTCATTCCATAATATATTTTACATTATAATGACAACTCTATTGTAAGGAAATATAATAAAATTTTACTGCCACCCCCTAATTCTTTCAATTTGTTACACCTAGATGTATCTAAAATAAAGTAATAAATCTAGCCATGAAAATCCAAAATTACACAAAGATACACACTTACTAAATTATTTCTTAAAAAGCAAAGCTACCTAATGCATTTAACTCATAGAAATCCCATTTTATACCAAACTTTTTAATTACTATAACTACTAAGCAAACTAAGACATATTTACTGATATAAAGTATTCAAGAGAGAACATATACATGTAATTGCTAACAATTGTGGGATAAAACCAATAATAAGCCTGTCTAGCAAGATCAGGTGCCTGTCATCTGCAAGATCTGCATTTAGAGATATGTGCATTATGTAAATAATTTACTTATTAGTTATTATTTTCAAGTAATAAAAGACTAATTTATAATAAAAATTAAGTTGAGAAAAATCAAGAAGACTTTGGAAGCAGCCACTCTAGTGATTTCTTAAATGATTTGAGATGTATCTTCTATCTATCTCAGTGTTCTCCTCTGTAAAATAGCATTTTTAAATAATAATCATTTACATTAATAATCATTTATAATAATCACAGGTATCTTTAGTAATCAATAAAACAAAGCCTGTGAAATGCTTCAAAGTTTCAGGTGAAAAATATGAGCTAAGTATAAAAAGCATTACCATTATTAGTAGAGCTAAGTCTTTGATATACTTAAGCATACAATTCTAAGGGCAACATTTATTGACTCCAGTAAATTTTTAACTAGGTAATGGTGGGCGGGAGGGCAGGGACCAGAATATATGTACGCATGCAACTTTCCTCACCAGGAGGAAGAGTCTGTCAATTTAAAATGTAAAGTCTCAACTGAAATTTGTAACCCAATTCTAAGACAATAATCGAAGCACTAAAATAAGAAGCATGGTTATAATAAATTAGAGAGGAAAGATAGAAGAGATATACAAATAATGACTTAAACAAGTGGTATAAGTTTCACCTAAATCTGATCCCATCTGCTTCCCATATCCTCTTTCTACTTGTGACTCCCGCTCTGAATTCTACCCTCATGCCCTTCCAGATGCTGTTCAAAGATAATGATATTGTGATCCAAACGTAAAAGTACTACTGAAAAATGTACACCAAAATTACTTGTGAAATCCCTTCTTTTGTCTATGAAGCTGCTGATTCTAAGACACATTTTGTTCTGCTCAGGCATTTTCCAAAATAAGCCAATTCGCATCTAGAAACCGATCACTCAGCAGCTATTGTTTCTCAGCATTCTATGATGTGCTCAGCACTCTTCTGAGTATTATGTGAGAGGAACATTTTGATCATGAATTAAGTTTTCACATTCCCCTAAATGCTAGGTTATGGCTCTGATATGGAACTGGGGCTGTCCTCTGCATTCTACTCTGTCTCACAGTTGCCTTCCGAAGGCTCCTCAATCCGCTAATAATATTTATAAGCAAGTATCTCATTCAATATGCTTAAATACCTAAAAGACTTCATCAATTTTTTCACTTTTAAGGAAGAAACTCAATAATGAGCACAGAATCAGTCAGAAAACAATTAACAATACAAAAAACTGGCTAAACTTTTGCACAAGTCTGACTCCCCAACAAAATCACAACATTAGAATAATTTCATTATAAACATTAGAGAAACAATCTAGGATTTTTAGTGACCTTAACCGACCACTAAGATTTTGTTTCCCCAAAGATCCAAAAGATGCAACAGCAGGACTAAATAAAAACTCAAGGAGAACACTGCCACCTACTGAAATGCTATTTTCTGTATAATTATGTTACTAGAGAAATGTGGGCTCTTAAACCTAAATAGAAACAAAATGTATTCGTCATGTCAGTAAATAAATTTGAAATGTGGATTAAAGGTATCATGTGATTTTAAGACTAACTTAATTATCATATATCTAAAGAGGAAAACACAAGGGATCAAAAATCGGAAATCCATAAAATTCATCAATATTAATAAAAGACATGCCTTGTAAGAAGTAAGAAGAAAACTCAACAGAAGTACTGTGATCATTAGGCACGAAGCCTATCCTTATGCCTGACTGATTAATGATTAATGCAGGGTACACTTCCAAAGTGTAAAGAATGTTTCAATGATCCAAAAATAAAAGAATGGACAGAATATCCAACTGTCCTCCTCTCAACACTTCCTACGATCATTAAAAGAAAATTATGCATGTATATTTTCCAAAATAAATGCTGAAGGCAACTATTTTTTAATCATTTTAGGATTTTCAAGTTTTGTAGGATTGACTTATCATTCAACCACTGATTCTTTAAATTGACAGGCTCTGAATTTTAACTCAGAAATCCAGAATGCTACATAGAATTATCTGAATAGCCAAGATGATATAAGTGTTTGGATATGAGGATTTTACAACAGGAAAAATTTTTTCCACATAAATTATAAAACAGTATATTTATATCTCACATTTTTAGGAAACATCAAAGTTAAACTAAATGCAAATTAGTTATACTGAAATGCATTAACAATAAACTTACCAAGTACAAGAAATATCCACCAAAGCCAATACTGTCCATTGAAATATCCAGTAAAATAATCAGAAAACTGTGGAGTAAACATAAATATATTAACCGTATTTGTGTACCTAAATTTGAAAATCATAAGTCTTAGTTTCAGAATGATTTACCTCAAATAATCTTTAGCACTTAAAACAGCACGAAAAGAAAAACAGAAAAGAAAAAAAATACTTAATGACATACACATATAATTATTTGAGAAAAAATAACAGCAAACACACTTATGCAAAATATTTTAGAAACAAAAAATAGTTTCAAACTGCTTGTAAAGAAGAAAGATAAGTGCTATATATCTGAATCCAACATTTTCTCATTAAGGAGTTCACATGTCAGTTCTTTTTTCATAATCTCTCAAAGCCACAACTACCATCCCAAACACACTACAGCAACCTGCTGCTTTAGATATTAACACCAAAAGCCACATTAGTTTAATCTTATCAGATGGGGATGTTCTGCTGACCTCTAAAAAGAAGAGCTTTTGACCTTCTATACACCCCCTACTGTTAATCACTGCCAAGAATACTAGGCACATAAAGACCCCCAACTCATTAGAGTCTTTTTATTTTCAAACTAGATGCTCCAGCATTCATTTCCCAACAGTGAGCTGAGAACAGCTAAATGAACCTTGAAGCGGCATTTCAACAGTTCCTATTAGTGGCCGTGGTAGACAGTTTATATTCTCTGTGAAGTGAGGATATGAACAGGCAGATGGAAGGCAGGGTTTGATGATACTGGACACAGGTATCTTCTCCTTGATTAGACTAGGGACATGATGATTTATTATCTTCGAAAAGTTTTCTTTTTAAATCAGTCTAATTTTCCTGCTTATTTAATCTACTCTGTTTCCATTGGTCTCTAAACCGAATCTGATTTAACTAAAAATGAGTTTGTTAAATGCAGATTTGTCCTCAGATGTATCTATCTCCAACTTTATAGGTAATTATTTCCAACTATTCATTGGTAATTTCCATAAAAGCTTAAAAATCTTATAGGTGTGGTTATAACAAAAATGCCTACAAATTGTAGTGTTACTAGTGAGGAAGCATATCCACTAAAGGTTATCTAAATCTGTTTTTAAAAGCTTTTAAGTTATTCTCACAGGAAGTATTTAGAATATATGAACCATGATCTAAGTTCTCAGCTTAGAGTTTTAGAAATTACAAAGATTAGAGATTTCAAAGTACCATCATAGATGCAAATCCCACATGCTCCTATACCTTTAAAATATGTACAATAAAGGGAAAACTAGAAAATTGTGGAAATATAGCTTGTAAAGTAGGAAAGCACTATACTACTTTTTAATCAAATGATTAATAATTAGAAATAAAAGGTTTTCATACAGGTTTTAGAGATTATAAGAACAAGAACAAAAGGAATAAAGAACCAAAGCAATACATTTTTAACTTTCTTATTTTTAAATATATTTAAATATATATATTTCTAATATTTAAAATATATTTAATATATATTACCCGACAAGAGGCAACCAGAAAAGAACAATGTCATTCTTCACCAAAAGTACGAACCTGCAGCTATTCTTTATTTTTTCCCAAGTGAAGAATAGAATTACCTTCACTTTGAAGTCAAAGAGAAAAAGTCACCATGTAAAAAGGATAAGCTTTTGGGCTCATTACTAAGTTATCAAGTGTTTCAAAATACTAAAAGTCATAGGGCTGAGCCAAGCTGTGTTTTTGGGTTTTTTAAAATAAGGAAATAACTCATGTTGACTGGTCAACCGCAGGCTGCAGAAATCAAATTTTGGAAAATAAATTAACCAACAATAAGAATTTATCTGATTTAAATTTGAAAAAAAAGAATTCATCTGATTTTATTTTATTATATAAAAGTATATATTTTATTAGTTGTATATAGCATTTAAATGTGTGGGTAACTTTTAAGAAGAGTTATTAATTAACAAAGCCACTTTCCTAGCCTTACCTAAAGAAATCAGGAGAAAAGCTTTGTAAAAAGGAGCCAAAAGGGGCCTTCAAGAGGCAAAGGAAAAGAGCTGGGGGAAGATTATGTTAACAATACTACTGCCTGTAAAATGGGTACAAAAAATTATTCAGGGGCTAGAAAAGCTGTTGAGATAGGAGAAAGAAAAGGACTTCTTGTTATCTCCCTACACACTACCTTGTAAATGATACGAGATAGACAGAGGGTGATTTCCAGGACCAACAGGAAAATAAGAAGAAGGGCTTAGAAGGAATATAAAAGAAAAAAAGATGAGTTCTCATAACTACCTCAAAGGCCTGTACTGTACTTTTTAGCTCTTAATGTTACCAAAAAAGAAAAAAAAAGAAGAAAAATAAAAAAGAAACAGTGAGAAGATATTTAAGTCCATGATAATTTCACTAACCAATGGAAATTTTTATGTTTTAAAACTGATTTTAGGCAGACCTACACTATATCACAATAGTGGCAGCCATGATTTACTGAGCACATATACTTGTGCAGCAACTGAGCAAGGTACTCTCAATATGTCATGTTCATGCCTCACATAAATACTGAATGGCAGCTATCATCAGCTTACCATGAAGAAACTAATGCTCAGAACAATTTAAAAACTTAAAGTTAGAACACTGATATACAAAAAGATGAGATTCAAACTCAGATTTATCTGATTTCAAAGTTCTTTCCACTTACTGAGACTTCCCTGGTGGCGCAGTGGTTAAGAATCCGCCTGCCAATGCAGGGGACACGGGTTCAAGCCCTGGTCTGGGAAGATCCCACATGCTGCGGAGCAACTAAGCCCGTGTGCCATAACTACTGAGCCTGAGCTCTACAGCCAGCGAGCCACAACTACTGAGTCCGCGCGCCTAAAGCCCATGCTCCGCAACAAGAGAAGCCACCGCAAGGAGAAGCCCATGCACCGCAACGAAGAGTAGCCCCCGTTCACTGCAACTAGAGAAAGCCCTCAGGCAGCAACGAAGACCCAATGCAGCCAAAAATAAATAAATTAATTAATTAAAAACAAACAAACAAAAAGTTCTTTCCACATACTAACAAGCTCTCATATAATACAGTCATAAAATGTCCACACCACAGAGATCACTATGATAGTTAAGGATAGAAGTTAAGAATGTCTCAAAATAATTGAGCTCATATACACAAAATGAACATCTGTGAACCACGTAGGAAATTTTATGTATTTTAATTTTAGAGACAAAAGTGATAGAGGCTATCAAGACACTCACCCTGACAATAAGGATCCATTTGATCAATGAAAGGCCAAATCCACAGATGGCACCATATCTTCCAGCTATGGTATTGGTGATACAGAAGGATAAACAAAATCCAAGCCAGTTGAAAATAAATGCCACTGAAAGCAAGAGAAATAATTAATTCTTTTAAAGACCACACTTTGGAAACAAATTAACAGAGACATAATATAAACATCAATAATACTTCATGACTCAATGGAAATAGCAGTTCTTTCTCTTAATTCTGTACTAATTAAGTCTTGTTTATAGACTATAGTTTACCTTTTGCAAATGTATTAGTTATTTACTATACATTAACAAGTGGGTAAGCTTGGTTTCTTGTCAGTTTGGTCAACAAGGATCAACACCTTACAGCTTATCACCAAAAGGTGAAACTGCATTTTTTTTTTCGTTTATACACACATTTGTTATTGAAGCTGCATTTTTAAACCAGTTAAAAATTAGGTCACAATGTAGCTCCCATGTGATCCTACCCAAAAAGTCTAGTCTATGCCATCATCAGCCAGCCAAATTAAAAAGCAATATTAAAGATGAGCGGAATAAATTATAAACTATTGTTCCCAGAGCAGATACTGTTCATTGCCTTCTCTTCTTACCTAACAAAACCTGTTGTTCCCCTTCCCAGGAACTCACCAACCTCTACAGCCTGTATTTTTAGGAAAGGCTGGACCCCATACTTAGCCCCCAAAGGTGAGTCCTCTCTGGGACAACCACAGAAGGCCCAAATCCCTTGCCAGTGAATTTTTTTTTAATAGGACTTCTGAAAAAATTCTTAAAAACACAGCAAGGAGAGGGAAGATGGAATATAGGTAAAACAACAGTGGTTTTAAATTGATCATTGTTGAAGCTGGGAGATGGATACACAGATGTTTATTACACTCCTGTCTAGTTTGAGAATTTCTACAATGAAAGTTTTTTAAAAAGAAAAGAAGAAAAGGCCCTTCTTCCACTGGGTATCACGTTTAACTGTAATGCCTGGAACTGCTGCAGGGAGCTTGCTATCAGCCTGAGGATTAAACCATCACTCCAAATAGTGGGGGAGTGAAGAAAACCGAAGCAAAGCAAAGTAGAGCCACAGCACTGATGTGGTCTGTGCCTGAGGTCTGCTCATCCAGGGACTTCTTGTTTTGTGAGATAATCTCCTAACTATTTAAAACAGTTGAGTAAGGGTTTTCTATTTCTCATAGCAGAAACCATTCTGACATAGGTCCTTGAGATATAATCAGAGTACCTTATTTACGTCCAAGATAGCAACATCATCAAAATAATAATAATAATAATAAAACTAAAGATCAATTTGAACCTAAATCTTGTTCAGTGCCCAGCCTCTTACCCTAAATATCTCCAACCAAGCCTCAGGGAGAATAAAGTAGATTACCTAGAGAAATTCTAGTTTTTCAGAATTCTAAAGACAAAGAGGAAACATTTTAGGATAAGTTTAAATGAAATGGCTATTTCTTCGAAGTAATGCCCCTACTCCTGTTAATTTCTTCCTTCCTAATACTTTCTAGTCGCAGCTTTTTTGATCATTTATGGGAAACTGTACTATATGGTGTGATAGTCAGAAAAATCAATTTTGAAATAAGAGACTCGTGTTTGAGTCACATTGTACTCACTCACTAGATATATGACCTTGGACTCACTGCTGACTTCTGTTGAGCCACAGTCCTCTGATCTTTAAGTACCTACTTCACAAGATTGATAAGAGGATTAAGTGAGAATGTGAAGAGCTTAAGCATAGTACAGAACCTGGCACATGGTGACTGCTAAAAAAATGCTAGCCATCATCACTACCCATACAAAATGATCTCTTCACATTACAGACTAGGTCCCATCTTTCCTGCAAAACAATTTCAAGAGACACTACTATAAATAAAGCTTGCTTACTCTCTACCGTACTGTACAACAGAGATAGGATATTTCCATCATTGTAGAATAATCTATTGCACATAGCCACTCTGTATCAAACTGGCTAATATTTGTGTTAGCTGTAGGGAAAGCACATAACAAAAAATAATTTTATATCTATTTAAACTAAAGAATTTATATTACCAAACAGCAGTAGAGATTCCCAACTGGTTGCTACCTATGTGTTAATGACAGGCTGAGATATTTCTCTCCTCAGCCCTTAGGGCAGGCAGGTGAGGTCTGGAGCAGAGGACAGACTGTCACCAGTCCTGAGCACCTTACTCTTTCATCTCAGTGTGCTATAAACATTCTATCATTTTGCAAGCATGTCATGTTGTTGAAACATAGGAGGCACTGATGGAGAAAATCCAAAACAGCAAAACATTCCAAAAGGGTATTTTCACCTTTTCACCTGAGTATGTGTATGTTTAGCTTTGGGAAAAAAATAATTTAAACACTGTCCAATTTCTTCAAAATCAGATTTACCGATATCTATTATATGTATCATTGTACCCAAAAGAGAAATAAGGTTCAAAAGAACGTAAGCCACCATGTTTTCTTTATGCTCTCCGCCAGCAGTATGAATTCCTGTAAATTGTGCTCATGTGATATAATTTGTTATAGACTGAACTCTGTCCCCTCAAAATTCATAGATTAAAGCCCTGACCTCCAGTGTGACTGTATTTAGAGACAGTGCCTTTAGGGAGGTGGCTAAAATTAAATAAGGTTATAAGGGTGAAGCCCTAATACAATAGGATTGGTGTCCTTATAGGAAGAGGAATAGACACAAGAAAGCTCTCTCTCTCTGCACACATGTAGAGAAGAGGTCATGTGAGGACACCACAAGAAGACAGCCAACTGCAGGCCCTAAGAGAACCCTCACCAGAAACCAAATTTTCTGGCACCTTAATCTTGGACTTCTACCCTCCAGAACTGTGAGAAAATAAATTTTCATTGTTTAAGCCACCCAGACCGTGGTTTTTCATTATGGCAGCCTGAATAGACAAATGCATAACTTAATCATCTTTAATTGGTTTAAGCACTAGGAAAACAGAGAAGTTATGACTACTGAAGCATAAATAGATTCACTTTTTATGCCCCTTGGCCTATAAAATAGCAGTAAAGCTGAATAGGTCTTTACAGTACAGAAAGAGCAAAGCATTCAATTCTGGATCCTCTATGACATGTCTGTCTCAGTTGTCAAAAAAGAGAATTTAATAAATTGTACACTAAACCTTAAGTATGTAAAATCCATAAAAGAAATAATGTGTAGTAGAGGCAGGTGAACATATACATGCCTAAGAAAGAAGACAAGAACAGAAGGACAAGTTAAAACTAAGAACAGTTAGGCTCCACACAAAGTCACAAGGCAAGTAAGAAGCATAGCTGGGACTGGAGCATCCAAGTATTTCATGCCTATATCCAGTGATCTTTTTATTATATATACCTCCCACCTACCCAAAGAGGTTAGCAGAATAATCTAGAAAGCAATATTGTACACTGTAGTTTATCCATTAACTAGTAAGGCTACACTTTAAAATTTTCAATAGCCACAAGATACTTATTAATAATAAAGGGGGAAAGAGTAACTTCATAGTGAAGAAAGCTGGCGGACACTATCTTAACCTGATGCAAGTTAGCATCACTAGTAATAAGACATATCTAGAGGATTAAGTGAGAATGTAAAGAGCTTAAGCATAGTACAGAACCTGACTGCTAAAAAATATATAATTTGTTGCTTCTGATTTGATGTACTGAAAAGAACACATCATTTCCGTAGTATTCTTGAGGGGGAAAAAGAAAAAAAAAGGAAAGAAATGCAAAACCTGAATCTAATCATGAGGAAACGAGCTAAATCCAAACTGAAAAACATTCTACAAAATAACCGACCAGTATTCTTCAGAAGAATCAAAGTTGTTATGAAACAAAGAAAGACTAAGAAACTGTTCCAGGTTGAGGCAGACTAAGGAAACACAGAAACTAATATAATATAATCCTGAAATAGATCCTAGACCAAGAAAAGGACATCAGTGGGACAACTGGCAAAATCTGAATAAGGTCTACAAACTAGTTAGTAGTATTTCGTAATGTTAATTTCCTAATGTTGATCATTGGACTGAAGTTACATATGTTAACACTTGGGAAAGCTGGATGAAAGTTATATGGCAATTGTACCATTTTTGCAATTTTTTCCTAAATTTAAAATTATTTCAAAATGAAAAGTTTAAAAAGTTTTAAGTTAAAAAAATTTTTGATACTTGCTTTGAAAATAAACAAATGAATATCATAAATGAATGAATACCAATATACTAACATTAAGCACTTATTAATTTTTTTATCACAGAAAAATCCTCATTATATGTAAATGCACCATGTTTCATACACAGTAAGTTCCCAGACAAAGAATAATCAGTTTCACTATACTTGATTCTGAACTGCATAAAGGCAAATTCCTGTCTTATCCTCATGCAATTCTCTTTGTTTAAACTATCAGCCATTGAGAAAAACATGAAGCTAACAATTTATTAATTTTAAGACATTTCCACTAAATTATAAGCAATGAAATGATGAAATTATTTTTCTTATAAACAGAACAAATTCAATAAAATGTTCACAAATATTATGAGTTTCTTAAGGTGTAGTTATAATTCTTAGATGTCCCCCCTTTCTGGATTCACTTACAGTATGTGACCTCATCTAAAAGCTATATAAAAACATAGCTTTACATGAACAGAATAAGTCATCAATGCATTGTTTTTCAATGTGTAGTGCCCAGATAACCCCTTTAAGAACTGTCACTTTTATGACTCATCCATGGTAGGTACTTGAAAGAATTTACTGAATAAAGATGCTCAATATCACTAATCGTTGGGGAAATGCAAATTAAATCATAAAGAGATACTACCACACAACTATTAGATTTCTAAACTTTTTAAAACTGTTAATACTAAATGCTGATGAGGATCAGAGCAATAGCAACTTTCATTCACTGCTGGTAGGAATGCAGAACAGAACTGAAAGACAGTTTGGCAATTTCTTACAAATCAGAATTCACGTTTCAAAACACTTTCTAATTCTTTTTAAAGTTACGTACAAGTAACTTAATATCTTTTTAATTATGTTTCCCTCAAGTCTAAAATGGGAATAATGCTAGTGATTATTACTATAGCATGCTGACGTGAAGACTCACACACAGTACGAAAGGCTAAACCTTAGAAAAGTTTTCTAAACAGAATACTTTACATTTTTAAGCATTAGAGTTCAAGGTCATTTCCACAGAATGTCAATTATCCAACGAACCAAACCTTAATTTCTAGCTTTTAACTAACATATAACTGACTTCTATTCCATTCTTTTAGAGACAAAATCTCTTAAAAGTATGCTCAGATACAAGCACATAAGGCACATATAAGGCATTTTTCAGTGACACTTCAAGGGATTAGGAGAAGCAAAACATTATCAGGGGATACACACATTTCGTTCTTTACATTTTCTGAACATGGACAAGCAATTATCTTACCAAATTTACGCGTAAACTTTTTTTAGGGTTACATGTGGTAAGAGACTGAATTGTAGACATTGAAAACAGAGAAGGAAAGAATTAAACCAACAAAAGGTTTTAACTGAAATATTCTTATTGATAATCACTGCAGTTTTATTTGCAAAACTTGTATAACCTGAAATGCTTAAATTATAAACCACGCTAAAGAAAATCTATTTCCAGACCTTAGAGATAGACAGTAGAACAGAACCTAGACAATAGCTACTGGATAGTTTAGAGTTTGGAAAATATAGCAAGTTGCAATTTGTAGAACAGCCACTAGATGGTAGTGACTACAAATAAATCTATGCTCATTAAAGCAAATAAACTGAAGTACTGGCCTACAGCGTACCCACAGAAATGTATCAGGAAATGAAGGTGAAAAATAATTTATAATCTTACTCTTATAATACTGGTGCAGTATTTGTAGAATAGGAAGCATAAAGATATAAACTGTAGAAACATAATTTAGTAAAAATGTAATAAAAGGCAGGTAATTTACATTAATATATTAAATGTAAATATTTATATTCATATTAATTAATGTACCACCAGTGGCCAAAAATAAGGTCAACCTTATTTTTGTGCCTAGGTTACTGTGCATTTACAACACTGGTGTATCAGTGAAATGCTGTCAGATCTAAAAAATAAAGATTGATAAGAAGATAGCATGGTTAAGTGAAATATAGAAATGGAGAGATAATAACTAATCTCTGAGTCAAATAATTAGATGGTGTCAAATAACATGTTTTTATTCCTAAGAAACAGGTATTTATACTAACTACAAATAACTACAATAAATTTAAATTCTTTCTTTTTCCAATGAAGATTTCTGAAAAGGCATAACCATGAAAGGAATTAATGTTTACGCTACTCTTTTTGTAAAGAAAATATGTGGGAAGCCTGTTATTAATATAAAGGGTTACCAGGTTGAACTTAAACTAAGAAAAAAATTAAAGTTCACTAGACTAACAGTACAAAACAGAGTTATTTGTAGCCAAAGTGTTCACTTCCTTTTCATCATACTTAACATCATATCTAACTACAAATTATAACTAAAACCACAAGACATAAATACTGCATATACATTAGCTGCTTGCCAACCTGAATATAATTTAGTAAGTCTGAAGAGAAAAATGTAACTGCATACACACATTTCTGAGCAGTTCAACTACTTCTATTCTTCAGTAGATGAAATGGAATAAGGAAAGGAAGCAAGAAACCATTTCAAAATGGAGGAAAAGGTAAGGGAATTTTCAGACTCAAAAGTAACTCAACTTAGGAAGTATGTATTTTCTATTTTGTCTATTTTTTTTTGTCTATTATTAAAGTCGAATGTGGTACTTTACATAGGTAAAACATTCCTCAGTTTTATCATCAAAATTAACTCTACAGGGCTTCCCTGGTGGCGCAGTGGTTGAGAGTCTGCCTACCAATGCAGGGGACACGGGTTTGTGCCCCGGTCCGGGAGGATCCCACATGCCGCGGAGCGGCTGGGCCGGTGAGCCATGGCCACTGAGCCTGCGCGTCCGGAGCCTGTGCTCCGCAACGGGAGAGGCCACAACAGTGAGAGGCCCGCGTACCACAAAAAAAAAAAAAAAAAAATTAACTCTACAGCTGAAATAAATTAAATCAGCATTCTATCAAAGAAGGTATGAAAGCTTGGTCATTTAACCAGGTTGAGGGCAGAAATTAACCCTATCATAATCTAATAATTGTACTTAGTTGAATACTGGGTTTCCAAAAATTATTTTATCAATTTAAACGGTTTGAGTGTCATAATATTATTTACTGAGTGTACCATGTGCCATTCCTGAGATAGGAACTGAAATAATGAAGACATTATATAATGAAGTCTTTCCACAAGTAGCTTAAATCTACTTTATAAAGTCAAATGTTAATTTAAGAATGTTGCAAAACGTTAAAAATTTACGGTTTCTGTTCTTCTAATTACTCGCCATTCCGCACAAATAAGACAAACCTTCATACTCCTGTGTCTCAAATCACATTGTTCCAGTTCCCCAGAATATCTCCTTTTCCAACCCTTCCTCCTGTTTAAAGACACTCAAGTGAAAGTTCTCTGCTCCAAAAGCAGAATTTATCATTTCATTATACATGCTCCTATAGCCCCAGCATTCACATACAAAAACATATTTAGCTTTAAATATGCTTATATATATCGCTATACAGTCAGCATCTAGCATAATAACTGCAATACAAAGTTACCTGATAAATGTTTAACAAATTCTAGGATTTGTTTCATATGATCACAGTTAGTTAAATGTCAGGAGCAATTTACATTTTAAACAAGGTAAGACACACACTGACAACATCTGCCTTCCCTCACTGTCTATGTTACTTTAAATACATACACAACCAATAAATGCAAAAAACTAGTTTGGAAATAGTTTCAGTTTTCACTTACTGAAAAACGCCAGCATGAAAATCCCATCATTACCCACTCTGAGCTGGTCTGCATCACTGAAGTCATCTCTTGTTGGACACTCTTCCTCTTGAATCTGTAAAACATAAACTATTAGAATAGCTCACTAAACTATTGATAATTACAACTTTATTATCTTAAGTATAAAGATAAAAATTTAAATAAAATCTAATGTCCTCAATGTATTGTATAGGCAAAATGAGATAATGAGTACAGTATCTGATACATAATACGTACTCAAAAAAATTAGCAATTATTAATTTTTCATGGACACCCCTGAAAAGAGTAACTTTAAAAGTAAACACAGGGCTTCCCTGGTGGCGCAGTGGTTGTGAGTCCACCTGCCGATACAGGGGACACGGGTTTGTGCCCCGGTCCGGGAAGATCCCACATGCCGCGGAGCGGCTGGGCCCGTGAGCCATGGCCGCTGAGCCTGCGCGTCCGGAGCCTGTGCTCCGCAACAGGAGAGGCCACAACAGAGAGAGGCCCGCGTACCACAAAAAAAAAAAAAAAAAAAAAGTAAACACAAAAAAGATAAAAATTGAATAACATCGAATTAATGAAAATGACATCACAAAAGATCGATGTGACACTGCTGCATCAGTGTCAAATGGAAAGAGGATTTTTCATAATCAGTGGTGAACTCTAGATTGGTATACACTATGGTTGGCAATTTGTCGATATTTATCAAAAATTAAAACATACACATCCTTTGACACAGTAATTCCAGCTCATGAAATATACTTATAAGAAATGATGTATTATAGATAATTCACTGCAGCAATGTTAATAAGAGCAAAAACTTAGACACAATCTAAATGCCCATCAATAGTGGGCAACTGTCAGGAGATAATTCTCTGTGAGTCATGTTTCTACATGTCTCCCAGGTAGAGGCACTGGCTACCTTTTTTCTGTATTATCTTTTCCAGGATGTTTATATAGTAGATGGCTTTGGGAGAGAGAAATAGTATCTCTCTCCAGAGCAGAGATGTAGGCATGCTTATTGGCCATTAGAAAATATTGGGTTCCCCTGAACTCAGGGTTCCACACTGCGAGCACAGGCATTGCTTGGCCCTCTCTGAGTTGCCCTGCAGGACCTGAGGCTCAGGAAACTGCCATGAGAACATGCTAATACCCTGGCTACTACTACTGCTGTGAATAATAAAGTTTCTGTCTCTGACCCAGCAGTCCTGTCTTCTGTGAGCATCCACAAAACTGTGACAAGCTAATCAGTTATCTTGCAAGTAGGCTAAAGTCCAGACCGTTTATAATTCTTGAGATTAATGAAATAAATTATTGTATATCTAAAACAATGAAATTCAAAAAGCAATGTAAAGATTTAAAAATAAATTACAATTTCCAAAATATATTAAGTGAAAATCATTTATAGTACAATACTTTTGTGTACAAAAATAATCTACAAACACATTATTGTAGTTGCTTATAAATGTCGAGAAACTTCTCTGGAAGCACGTACAAAGTCTGTTATCACTAATTGCCTCCAATATTCAACAAATATTGATAGAATACCCATTCTACATAAGACTGTGCTTCCTGGTACTTGGGATATATGAATGTACGTAAAAAAAAAGATGTTTGCTTTTCCGAAGCCTATATCCCAGTGAGGGGAGCCGGACAATAAATAAAGACATAAGAAATAAGTTACTTATACAAAAGGTATATAAATGCTCTGCAAAAAAAAAGTATGTTTAGCAAAAAAAATGTAAGGAAAAGATGTTTAGAATATTTAGTAAGGGCTACAGTTTTCAATATGGTGGTCGCATAAGCCTCATTAAGGTGACACTGAGCAAAGAATTAAAGGAGAGGTAAGAGAGTCAGCCATGCAGATATCTCATAGAGTGTTTTAGGCAGAGGGATAAGCCAGTGCCAAGTTCCTAAGAGAGAATCAGACCTGGCATGTTACAGAAATAGTAAGGAGGCTAACATGGTTGAAACCAGTGAATAAGAGAGAAAACAGGAAGAAATAAAGCCAGAGTCCACTAAAGGACCCTGGATTTTACTGAGTGAACTGGGAGGTCTTACAGAGTTTTGATCAAATGATTGACATGACCTGATTGACAAACTCATTATCTCCATGTTACATATACATAACCTCATTGGGTGTTAATTTTCAATTCCGTGTTAGTACACACAGAGGCTCAGAGAAGCTCAGTGCCTTGCCCAAGATCCCATAATTAGTTAGGTCAAGGCAGGACTTAAATCCAGGATACCAATGTTCTTTCCATGCAATCATGGTAGTCTCACTACATATACTGCTTTTCTGAAAGAAAAAGACTTTCAAAACCATATTGCTCATTATTTAGGCAAAAAGATCCCTTGAACTCTGCAATCATATATCCTTATGGACTTATGGTCAAGTTAATAATTGGCAATGATTAAATACATATTAATGAATTTTTATATCAAGAAATTAATTAATTAATTAATTAGTCAATTCAAGAAATAAACATTAAAGCACAGTAGAAGGCCAAAAAAACTGTCAATATGATGGCAAGAATATAAAATTTCATACTCTTTTTGAAACACCAGTCCAAGAGATTTTATCATAGTACATCATTTTTTTTTTCTTTTTTAAAATTTATTTATTTTTATTTTTATTTTTGGTTGCATTGGGTCTTTGTTGCTGTGCGCGGGCTTTTCTTTAGTTGCGGCGAGCAGGGCTACTCTTTGTTGCGGTGCACGGGCTTCTCATTGGGTGGCTTCTCTTGTTGCAGAGCATGGGCTCTAGGTGCACAGGCTTCAGTAGTTGTGGCACTCAGGCTCAGTAGTTGTGGCTCATGGGCTCTAGAGAGCAGGCTCAGTAGTTGTGGTGCACAGGCTTAGTTGCTCCATGGCATGTGGGATCTTCCTGGACCAGGGCTCGAACCTGTGTCCGCTGCATTGGCAGGCAGACTCCCAACCACTGCGCCACCAGGGAAGCCCAGGACATCATTTTTATTTTGCGGTACGTGGGCCTCTCACTGTTGTGGCCTCTCCCGTTGCAGAGCACAGGCTCCGGACGCGCAGGCTCAGCGGCCATGGCTCACGGGCCCAGCTGCTCCGCGGCATGTGGGATCCTCCCGGACCGGGGCACGAACCCATGTCTCCTGCATCGGCAGGCGGATTCTCAACCACTGCGCCACCAGGGAAGCCCCCAGGACATCATTTTTAGAAAGATAGAAGACATATGCACAAAGATGTCCTTTACAACATTAACACTGGAAAACACAAACACTCTTGAAAAGAATCTAATTGTTCACTAGAGAGGAATGGCCACTATATTATAGTATATTGATTCCATGGAATTTCACTCAACCATTAACATAACAGAAAAATATTTACATAAAATGCTTAAAAAAATAAAAGATAGTAGCTATGCAATAATTTCAATTACATTAAACATTGACTTATAAACCCTAAAATTGGTAAAAAAAAAAGAAAAAAAATTAAAATGAAGAGCTGTAATAGGACAACAGTCGTATTTTTCTTTCTAATTTCCCACAGTGGCTAATTTAAAGAAAGCATTCATTAACTTAATTAACTGTTATTTACTAAACACCAAGGATGTGCCAGATAATAGCTAGGTGCTAGAAATGTAAACACAAGGTCTTCTTGGAGTTGTTCACAATTTATCAAGTGCTAGCTTTTACATCAAAAGACAAGTTACTGACACACAATTTTAAACAAGGTACAAAAAAATGAACCCTATCCACTATATATGGTCATAATATGAGACTAAGTGACAAGCCATGTTCTAAAAGTTTTATAAAGTGAATCATGTGAAACAAATATTTTTCAGAGAAGTATTAAAAATGGGCAATACACTTCAGTAGATCAATGAGTCATCAGATAATCATACCTGCAACCCTACTCATGAGAAATAAGAAATAGTAGAAAACAGTATTGTTTCCAAGTCTCCAGGCTACCTACATTCCCCCAAAGAGACTGGATTTAAGAAATTAACTTTCAGCTCATCCAGCTGAGATTCATTTACAACTGAATGTACTCAAGTGCTAATCAGACCAGTTTTTTATCTGAATCAGGTATAGAAATTCATACTGAATGACACTTTGCAGAAAGAGGGTGCTGGAGCACTGGGATAGAAACTGACGAATTTGAAAGATTTTTTTACAAGGACCTAAGTTATGTTAGTCTCTTCATACAACTCTGTTTTTGCTTTCCATAAAATTTTCCACAATTCTCACAAGCTAGAGTTACAATGGTATTGGAAATGGGTAAAAACAGAAAACTTTTCTTTATGGACATATTCCAGCTCAGGCTGGGAATCACATTACTTTCTAAAAACAAGACACTGGAAATGATGAAGGGTTTTTAACAGTAACACTTCAGAGTTTTCTTTACAAAAGGTAAAATCACCTTTATGCTTACCTCAAAGCACAGAGAGCAAGACTTAATGATTCCTACTTTCTCTTTAGAGTTCTATCCAACTGTGTAGAAGTTAGGGCAATAGAGGGCCCAAGGTCCTAAACATCCTTTAAGGACCTTTACCATTTCCAAAGTCCCTAGGAAAACACTCCCTGAGAAAAGGAGTTACTGTCCTACTTCACTGAGAGTGTGTGCATGTAAATATAATGCATGTACAAACACACAGGCACTAATAAAAACGCCACACCTTAATAGATCTATCCTCCTTCTCCATAATTCTCCCCTCCCAACATCAAAAATCCTTACTGACTGAGCTATATTTATGCCATGGTCTTAACAGAAACTTACTTCCCCCTCAGAAGGAAAAGAAATCAACAATAGGGGCTTCCCTGGTGCAGTGGTGCAGTGGTTAAGAATCCGCCTGCCAATGCAGGAGACACGGGTTCGAGCACTGGTCCGGGAAGATCCCACATGCCACGAAGTAACTAAGCCTGTGTGCCACAACTACTGAGCCTGAGCTCTAGAGCCCGTGAGCCACAACTACTGAGCCTGTGTGCCACAACTACTGAAATCCACACGTCTAGAACCCGTGCTCTGCAACAAGAGAAGCCAGCACACCGCACTAAAGAGTGGCCCCCGCTCGCCACAACTAGGGAGAAGCCCACGCACAGCAACAAAGACCCAACACAGCCAAAAATAAAACAATTAATTAATTAATTAATTTTAAAAAAATCAATAATAAATTTGAGGTTTACTACCTTTACTTATGTGCCCAAAACTATTTATGATGACTTTTAACTCTGTGTGTGTTGGAGGATGCGAGTGGGAACAGGTCTGAAGAGGGTTGTGGCTGATGAAAGAAACCTGTCCAGGAAAAACGCTTACCCATCAAATAATCTACGCGCTGGGCTCTGGCCTGATGGCAGCAGGACAAGAATGCTATACATACAAGCACCTTCTTCTCCCTTTTCCCGTCACCTAATTCTAGCTCTCCTGTGTCACGTGATATTTCTGTGTCTTTTTCCTGAACAAAATGGGGTTAACCCAGAATCTGACATCTCTAAAGACTAAAGCAAGAAATAAAGGTAACAAACTCTAGTCCTGCTTGCAGCCACATTAAAATGTAAATAATTTCTACCTTTTACCTGACTGAAGAATAGCATACATACACCTCATTGATTCTCCATTATTGAGACAGCCACTCCTTGTACCAGAACAGGAAATAACACACGTGTGTATCACTGACTCTATTACTAAGACAGGGAGATGAGGGAGAAAAAAGGGCGGTGGAATCTTTGACCATCATTCCCAAATTCTAGGGTGGCATGTGTTCAAAGGACCAAAAAAAAAAAAAAGTGAATTGACAAACATAATTTTGTAGGCCTGGTAACTTCTTTCTTTGTGTCTTTAACCTACCTTGAGTTCATTCATAGAGTCACGAAACTGGCTATGCTAATATATAAAAAATGAATAGAAAAAAATGATCTATAATTATAGTTATGCACCACAGAATCTAAACTATATAAGAAGGGAAGTAAGGACATTGAAGACACTTCAATGACAGTGAAGAGGTCAACGGGGTGGGGGTAACTTGAATGAGGGAGTCGGAAGTATGGGGGATGAAGGTTAGTGCATGAGATGCCTGAAATCAAGACTTAGGAAATGATAAATTATTGGTAAAGATTCCACCCAGGATGACCACAAGCGAAGACAGGGTGCAGGAGAAGACCAATCGAAATCGAAATCGAAATGAGAAGGTCAAGGAATGCAGAAGGTAAATTTAAATAGGAGAGTGCCCCAAAATGATGACACCAATAAATAGTAGTAAATACTAAAACAACTACAAGCACAAAGAACTATTTTTGATATTACTGAATATACATATCAATTAACACAAATAATATTCTCAAAAGGAAATGATAACATTGTCTTACTCTTTGAGATGTTTCTGCTGCGGCTGCAGCTGCCATTGCAGCAGCTTTGGCCTTCTCGGCTTCATCATACGTAGGAAGAGAGGTAGCAACACTGTAAGGAGGTGGCACAGGGTAAAACTCACTGTAAACGTCTGTATCTGAAGAAAAGGATTTTTAAAAAAGATAACCATTAAAACATACTAATATTATGTTCATAGCCAGAACATAATTTAATAAGTTACAGAACGCCACTAAAGACTATCACTGCTATTTGTAGTCCTATGTTATAAGCTATATAACATATAAATTACTACTACATTGTATATATTATTTAGTCCCATATTTATTATCAAGAGAAAGAACTGATAAATATCATCTAACAGCTGATACACCAAACAAGAACATCAAGAATGAGACTGAAAATGTGGGCAACACAAAGGAGGTAGACTCACCTCACCATATATGAGCATCCTCTATGTTCCTACTGCTATGCTCAAAGACTTTATTGGCCCATAATCTCACAGCCAAAAAGTAAAAATATCAGGAATAATGGTAACAAACACTGAAACAGCACTAGCCATTTACTATAACACTGCTAAATACATTAACCTTACCAAGCAACTCTGAGGTTCAGTTAAGTGATTTGCCCGGAATCACACAATCAAGAAGTGGCAGAAGCCAGGGATTTCCTGACTCCAAATACTTTATTATTTATTTATTCTCATATTTACTTGATAATATATAAGACATTAATTTTTCTACACAGGTCAATTTTAACAACTCCTAAGAAAACTCAGTATTTCTCTTTGCTAAAAGATTGATGATTTTTAACTTTTTTTTACCCTTGTCCCTTCTCCCATTTTCCCCCATCTACCTAGTTCTTTAGTTTTTCTTTTGTAGAAGAATTTCTCCCTCCCGAATTTTTAAGCTATTTTTGAAATATGATCTCCAGAAGTATATTGCAATATTAAATATAGACTGCTAATTTTTTTTAAAAACTGCATCATTTATTGCCAACTTTGGTATAAGTAAAATCATACACACAGGTCAATCAATTGATTAGACTTATGCTAGAATCACTGACATAAAAAACAGGCAGATTCTAAAAGTAGTACATACCACAGTGTTTGACATCACCTCTGTGGTTTCCTCTATCATAACTAAAGCATTTTTACGTCTTCTACATTGTTTACAATTTTACCTATCTTTATCAGATTTTCTTGCATTTTCCACATGAAAAAACACTGCACTCCAGCAATATTTTTCCTGTTGTGTTTTAATGTACACAGGTTTTAAAATAAGTATTTTTAATGCTATCAATAAGAGCTAAGGATCTGAAGTTAGGCAATTTTCAATCTAATAACAGGAAGTGGTTAGTGGGAGTATAATACTGAATGTTATCCACCAAAAGTCACAAGAGTCATAAATTCTTAGAAAAGACTTATTATTAGGATGTAAAAACACCATACACCATCAAGTAAATAGATTTCTTTAATTCTGAAGACTAGAGTAGAAGCAAAATTTAAGTAAAAACCATGATTATGAATTTAAGCAATAACATTAAAACTATACGTTTTTAAAACTGGAACAATGGCATATATTATCCAAGGAGATGAGATCCTTACACTAAAAATAGATATGTAAGTTTGTGAAAAGTTTTAAGACCCAAGATAGAAAAAATATCTCCACCAATAACAGGTGAAAGTTGGGAAGGAGCACCTTTAATTTTCACTTAATTTTACTTACTTTTCTTCTACCCTTTGAGGCAGTGGTTGGTTCTCAACCACAGAATTTAAAGTCTGGGGAGCTCCAATCCCAACTCCTCTTCTTAGAAGTTATGTGACCTCAAGCAAATCACTTAAGCACTGTGAAGTTCCACTTTCTCATCCATAAAACTGACCCAGCGAGGCTATTACTTGCTATTATGGGATGAAATAGAAGAGTATTCAAGAGGACTCTGTAAACTGTGAAGCATTATGCAAATGTCACCTTTTATAACTGATGTTGCTCAGATCTATAAAAGCAGCCATAAAGTGACCTACTGAAGAACATAATCTCCACAGAAAACGGGCACTGCCCATGCCTAAAATATAACAACACTGACTAAGAAGCTGAAGAAAAATAATATCAACAGTTTTCATTAAACAGAAGCCCAAAATTCTAGAATTACTCAGTTCTTGTGCTCTATGATAGTCAGGAATAGCCTTTTAGCACAGGTGAAAAAATTAAAAAGACCAGAAATCACAGAGGAGACTGTGAGAATAACTGAACTTCTAGGTACCAGGCTCCACTTGTTTCACAGTTGAAATTTATCTAACCTTTAAAAATGTCATGCTACATTATCAAAACGATTCCAGATCATAGAAAAATGAGAAGCTTCTCAATTCACTTTATGTTGCTTCTATAATATTAATACCCAAACCAAAAAGACAGCACATAAAGTTATAGATCACACTAATAAAGCCGCAAAAACTCTAAATAAATACTAACAAATTTAAATCCAGGAAAGCTTAGAACATGATGACAAAAAGAATTTATTCTAAGAATATAGGGATGGATTAGCTTAAAGAAGAAATCTGTTGATAATACATTTCATTACAACAAAAATTGAAGGAGAAAAACCATGTAATTTTACAATAAGGTACCAAAAAGATGACTCCCAGGTTTCTGGCCTGCTGGAGCCATTTATTGAAATGGGGAAGACTGTCAAAGGAGAAGCTCTGGTGGTAGAGGGAAGAGGCTGTATAGTTGTGGTGGTGATACTTTGAAACTCTTCCCATGAAGAGGTGGAGACTAATTCCTCAATAATCTTGAATAGAGACTAAGTGACTCACTTCTAACAGCCTGAATGTGGCAGATGTGACACTGTGACTTTTGAGGCAATGTCACAGATTCCATTTGGCTTTCTCTCAGAATGCTTGTTCTTAGAAGCCAGCCTCCATTCAGTGAAGAGCTCAGGCCACAACAAGAGGCCACATATAGTTGTTCTGGCCAACAGCCTCAGCTGAGGCCCTAGCATCAGCCAGCAAACGTGTGAATAAGGAAGCCTGCAATTACCTCCAGTCCCAGAGTCACCATCAGACAACAATCACATGAGACTCTAGCAGAGAACTTCATAAAGAAGCCCAGTTCCCCCCAAACCATGAGAATTAACAAGAATAAATGATTGTTATTTTACTCCATTAGGTTTGAGGTAGTCTGTTAAACAGCAATAGCAACAGTAGCCACAACAAAGGGATTGCAATTTCACTCTCAGCATCTTCCATCATAGAATGATTAACTTAGCATTACTGGGAAAATACAAATTGTGACCAGAGAAATAGATGAGGGTAGTTCTTGAGAATGACCTGCAAGGATGAGATGAACAGTAGCAAGCAGTAATCACTGCCTTGTATCCAGGAAATATTACCATGAGTAGGGGGGACATCATGTGAACGCTTCACCTCCATTCACATGCACTTACCACATTCTCACATTCATCATTAATAATACCTTGTTTATGACTATATAAGTAAACACACACACATATGGGTATGTTTATATATTCATGTGTGTATGCATTATATGTGTGCATGAATATATATGTATATATGGTTATTTCTTCCAAAAGTTATATGGCTAATCCACTGGGAAGGGATTCTAGTAAGCATAAGAAAGTTTAACAAGCTACGCTTTTAAATTAATTTTTAAAACAATGAGACAGGTAATCTATGAAATATTTTATAAACTATCTTTAGAAAAACCTTTTTTAAAATAATCATAAAACCGAAGAAGCCCATTAACAGACTTGATAATTACACAAAACCATACAGGTAAAAACAAAATAAAACATCGAGCTATTAAAAACATTACTAGTTGTTTCACACTAAAAACAACAATACCTGAAGTTGTAGGTACTTCCACAGTAATACTGCTATAAGGTGGAGGAGAAGAGTCAGTCTCAAGTCCAGATGCTGAAGGAGCAGCCTGCACATTTTGTGGTGTTGGGTTTGAAGTTGACGGCTGCTCTACAGCAGATGATTCTGAATTATCCTCTTCATTGTGAAGCTAAGAGAACAAAGGAAAATGAAAACATTAATGTGAATCAAATTAAAAAAAATTTTAAAGATCGTTTCAGGCAAAGAATCATTTTTTAGCTAAAAACAAGGTAAAGTAGCATTTAAAAAGATGAACAAAATTTTTAAGAGACATAATCAGTCATTAAGAAGTTTAGAATTTTTATAGTTTCTTTACAATAAGGATGAAGTTCAAATTGTTAGGATTTATAGAGGAAAAAAGTCATGATTACAAATAGATTCAAGTTCTCTCAATCCTACAATAAATATTGCCTACCACGCATCAATCACTGTGTACTGCAAAGAAAACTTCTAATACAACCACAATACCGTATCTATTACACTAGTATCTAAAATAACTAGAAATGTAAAATGAATTAATGAAATAGAATAACAATATATATACATTCCAAAAACATGGAATACTCTGAGGTTTTCCCAAGTACCAAAAGAATTACTAATAAAGCAAAATAAGTCAGTGTGCACATAAAATTCTGAAAAACGTCATTACAACAAATTTATTGAAAGTTCAATAAATGCTAGATACTATATTGAGATCTTTATCACTTAACTCATTCAATCCTCACAACAAACCTGTAAGATAGAGACTATCAGACTGTTATCCCCATTTGACAGATTAAAAGAAAAAAAGAAAAAAAACAACCAAACCAAACCAAACCAAAACCACCCTGGACGTGTAGAGACTTGGAGTAACTTGCCAAACAGCACAACAGCTAGGAAGGGTAAAGCCACGAATCACACCCAAGCAGTGTGGCTGCACATCTCTTACTTCACTTATATGGAAGGAAGGAAGGAGGGAAGGAAGGAAGGAAGGAAGGAAGGGAAGGAGGGAGGAAGGAAGGAAGGAAGGGAGGGGGGAGGGAGGGAGGGAGGGAGGAAGGAAGGAAGGAAGGAAGGAAGGGAAGGAGGGAGGAAGGAAGGAAGGGAGGGGGGGGGAGGGAGGGAGGGAGGGAGGAAGGAAGGAAGGGAGGGAGGGAGGGAGGGAGGGAGGGAGGAAGGAAGGAAGGGAGGGAGGGAGGGAGGGGGGAGGGAGGGAGGAGGGAGGAAGGAAGGAAGGGAGGGAGGGAAAGAAATTTTGTCACAGAGCAAATCCGTGTGTTGTGATATAATGCATTTTTGGATTTTAGAAAGAATAGGTGAATTATTACTCCACTTTCTAGGAGCTTCGATAAACTTATTTTCTCTGTACCTCAGTGTCTCCATATGTAAGTTCTGAATGCAACCAAAATCCTCACAGAATTGTAAAATAATATTTGAAAATCATCTAGCATAATGCCTAACACACAGAAGGCATTTAACAAATACTAGTTCCACCCTTCTTCCCTTTTATTTAATATACTTTATTTTATAAACTCAAAAGCAGAAATTATGTGGTACTCTGTCAGTCCAATAAGTAGTCACTCACTTGCCTCTAAAGAATTTTTTTAAATATGCCAAGTAAAACAGGAGGTCAATTTACTTCACTGCTGTCTGCATGTGTCTTGGTAAGCGATTACACTAGCAAAACACTTGTGGGAGTTCATAAAGGTATTATAACTTTTAACAAAACAGTATAAACAAACCTAAAATCATCTCAAGTTTAAGAAGACAACTTTTTCCATAACACTATGGACAAAAAATGTTGCCTGTCGGGCTTCCCTGGTGGCGCAGTGGTTGAGAGTCCGCCTGCTGACAGGGGACACGGGTTCGTGCCCCAGTCAGGGAAGATCCCACATGCCGCGGAGCGGCTGGGCCGGTGAGCCATGGCCACTGAGCCTGCGCGTCCAGAGCCTGTGCTCCGCAACAGGAGAGGCCACAACAGTGAGAGGCCCGCGTACCGGAAAAAAAAAAAAAAAAAAATTTCCATTTTCTTAGATTGACAATTGTTTAATTTTTTCGACATTTGATTGCCTTTTAACTAAGTTCTTACAAAGGTTCAAATTAAGTTACATGTTTATCAAATTAGACAATGCCAATTTGTAGAAATTTTTCCTTAATCATGCTGCTATGTTGTTAAATGGTTCTATTTTATATTCTATAACAATTACCTAAACAGCAAAAAAAAAAGGGTGGGGTAGGAGTGGGGTGGGACCTATATATATTCAGTAATGAACCAGGCTCTGTGTCCCATCCACATATCACCTCAAAAGTTATCTTCCCAGGGAATTCCCTGGCGGCTTCACTGCAGAGGGATTAGGGTTCAATCCCTGGTCGGGGAACTAGGATCCCGCAAGCCAAAAAAAAAAAAAAAGAAAGTTATCCTCCCAGCTTGTCCTATTTATGAGCCTCCTGGAAAAAAATGTGGGCAATAGCACGTGAAAATTAAAATATCTTTAATCTAGTGACCAGGGCGATGAAAAGTTGCACACTAAACCACAGTTTTTTAGTCCGAAGGGTAAAAGGATGACAAGAGGGCTTTGTTAAACCTATCTATCTATCGCTAGCTTTTATAGATGTATATTAAGTATTTTTAATGATAAGGAAACTGTAATCATTATGATTAGCTAGCTGGAGGTCTAGCCTTCCTGTGTATAAACTATTGTTTCTTTTACTTTAATTGGCATCTCCTATACATATCCCTTTATTCTATTTTAAGGTGATAAAATACTAATGTAATAACTAGAGACTTTATTTTTGAGAAGCTAGAGATCTCACTGAATGTTTTCTAAATATACCAAGATGAGAATTATGGAAGCGCAATCAAGTGTTGTTTAGTGAACAGTGCCCTGTACCAGGGCCTGGTAGGTTAGCCAGTTGTATGGTCTTTTTTTCACCTTTCTTCTCATTTCTTTTCTCTTCTTTTCTGTTTCAGTTTGGGCACAGAAATTGAACTACAGGGCAGAACTGTAAGATTTTTGGGAAATAAAAAACGAGCTATCTCTAAAGTTGTTTATTTAAAAAAGTTTCTAAAGAACTAATATATGTTGTATACTGCCATATTCTGACTACATTTATTACCAAAGGGCAAAACTGGGAAGAAGAGTTAGTGGTTGCAAGGAGATCAATTTTAGCTCAATAAAAAAACTTAAAAATTTTTAGTTAGAACTTTTTAATTTTTAGAGTACTAGCTTTTCTGTGGGGCAACAAATCCTTTCAGGCAGATTTTGGATGACTATCTGGCAAGACTGTTTTATAACTAGGATGACCATACAGCTGTTTTCCCCAGGGCAGTCCCACTTTACACCTGTTGTATCACAGCTCCATTCAATTTAGCATTTTCTCCACCCCATTCATTCTCAAAAAAATTGTACAGTAGGGGGCTTCCCTGGTGGCGCAGTGGTTGAGAGTCCACCTGCCAATGCAGGGGACTTGGGTTCATGCCCCGGTGCGGGAAGATCCCACATGCCGCGGAGCGGCTGGGCCCGTGAGCCATGGCCGCTGAGCCTGTGCGTCTGGAGCCTATGCTCCGCAACGGGAGAGGCCACAACAGTGAGAGGCCCGCATACCGCAAAAAAAAAAAAAAAAAAAAAAAATTGTACCGTCGGTCAACTGACATGTAATGGGATTCTTGCCCTTTGTACAAAATTAGTAGATAACAAAGGTTCCTTCTGACTCTAAGATAACATGATTCTAGAAAAAAACCTCTGGTAGCCTCTATCATTCAATGTTGCCTTATCTAACACCTGATTTAGAGAAGGAAACAGATATGTGTTGCAGTAAAATCAATCTGTAGAGTCAAGCTACTCATTTTAGTCACCCAAGAAGAAAGTGAGCTACCTTATCTATGCTCCTAGGGATAAGGTGCTAAGAAATTTCTACAAACAGCCCAAGTGTTAAAACCAATAGCTCAGAAGATAGAGTCCCACAAAACAGTGCTGCTTAGCAAAGGGAGCTAGATTTTCTACCAATAACACTGAATTACAGCAGTCGTCCTCACGCACACACATACCATTAAGCAAATGAACAGAATCTTCTTAATTTGAGGTTTACTCCCCACTAAATTTTTTCCACTAAGCTTTTGCTGTCTCTGGATACCTTTCTTCTAATGAGAACTAGCCTATGATAAAGCAATTATTAGCAAATGATTCAAAAATGATACAAATGATTAGGAAAGAGCACATAAGCAACAAGTAAATATTAAAGGAAAAATATTTGCCGTGCCTAATTTTCAGCTTCTTCTTTTGAAAGTACAGAAGTCTGGTTGCAGTTTTATATTTCATAATATAATACAGGCATATTTCTGCTGGTAAAAACCTTTCTTGTCAGTATGAGAGAATATCATTATTTCATGATGTTCTACAAAGAACACAGTGGGCTTCAGATGCTCTGTCACCTGAACAAGTCTGCAAAACAACTGTTAAAAACCAAGTATCATCAGATATTTTATCAAGACATAACAAAGTGTCTTTTAAACAAAAAGGATTCTTACTTCATTTTTAAACTGTTACTGTCTGCTCATGATATGTCAACTGAAAGGTGCAAAAGAATACATACAGTATAACTGAGTCTTTTTAAATAATGAGAGAGATAAACACAACATTGTAGATCAACTATACTTCAGTAAAACTTTCTTTTAAAAAGCTATTTCCTACAAATTCCAAATAAAAAATAAATAAGAGATTATTTGTGTAGTACATATAGGCAATCAAAATTTCTGGAAGGATACACAAGAAAGAGCAAAGAGCTGCAGGTGGGGAAGAGATTTCATCATTCTCTACTATTTGATTTTTCACCCTAAACATAAATTACTTTGAATTTTTAATTTTTAATAAATAAAACCAAAATGCAAAAGTCCTCTAATTTCTGGTTTGGCATGTCTCACAGGCAACAATGTTAAGGTAAACACTATATCCTATGATAAAAAAAGCTTTTTCCACATAAAATGTAATATCATTATAATAGCTTCCCTGGGTTTATGTATATACAACTTTCTATTAAAAATGACACAATCTGAAACTGTAACCACAGGAAAAATACATGTGAAGAATGCAAATGAGGAACTGTATCTGTTTTTTTAAAGGAAAAATAGAGAGGGATAATTAATGGGGCAACAGAGTGATTAAAGAACATAAGACCAAATTTATATTGCCACACTAGACAGTTCTTCTGAGCTTCTGACCTAGATATCCACTCATTAATTCATTTCTTAAAACAACATTAAACATAATCACATACTAAAAAGGGGCTCTAGGCTCTTTATGTACAATTCTTTTCCTCCCATACTGCACTGCCTAGTTGACTTCTACACACAGTTCAGGTCTTAGCTTAAAATCAAGTTCTCGGACTTCCCTGGTGGCGCAGTGATTAAGAATCCGCCTGTCAACGCAGGGGACACAGGTTCGAGCCCCGGTCCGGGAAGATCCCACATGCCGCGGAGCAACTAAGCCTGTGCACCACAACTACTGACCTTGCGCTCTAGAGCCCGCGAGCCACAACTACTGAGCCCGTGTGCCACAACTACTGAAGCCTGCATGCCTAGAGCCCGTGTTCCACAACAAGAGAAGCCCCCGCTTCCCGCGACTAGAGAAAGCCCACGCAGCAACGAAGACCCAACGCAGCCATAAATACATACATACATAAATAAATTTTTTTTAAAAATCAAGTTCTCAAGAAAATCTTTCCTATCTCTCAAAAGTAGATTAGGACACAATCTTAAAGCACCCTGTTCTTTAGCACACTTACTACAATAGCAATTATTTATGTAATCATTCATTTACAATCTGTTTTCCCAGCTAAAGTAAGAGCTCTACAAAACTGGAGGTTATGTCTGTCTTGTTGAACACTACAAAAATAAGCTCCAAAGTATTTGGAATCAACTTTGGTTAAAATTAAAAGGAAATGCAATATAGGTCACCAGTCACAACACTATAAAATGGAAAGACTGGAGAAATAACCTTGCTCTAACCCAAGTACTTTGAAACCTCTAACAGCTAGTTATTACCTTAGTAAGTTAAAGGAGAAAGAGTTAGAGTATATTTACGTCTCAATGACCTCCAAGGAACAAAGAAACCAAACAGATGGGATAAAGATCTTATATAAATTGCTATTTTCAGAAGAATTCAGCCTCCAGTTAAATTCCTTTTTAGATGCTAAAACTGCAATGTAAATCGGCTAGATCCAAAGAGTCTCTCTTTGAATATAAAGTGCTCTATATGGTACACTCATTAGTCCTGTTCATAGTCCTTTAATTAAATGACAAATACTTGATCTTATTCTTAAATGTTTATATCAACAGAAAGATACACTTTTCAAAATTCTATTTAGCTTACTCAGATCTTACCTAAGAAAATACATATTTACAAATCTGCCCTATAATTATGCCTCTTTAGCAATAGGTCAATATGATCTTAACACAGATTATCATAGTCCAAGGGAAAAAAAGAGAGAAAAGAAAAAAAAGAAAGGAGAAAAAAATATTTGAGTGCTGGGCTGGCAATTTCTCATACTTTCATCTAAGGTTGTCTGTCTATGGGGCACTGCTCCCTGCCATCCCCCACTTACCTTCTCGGTCTCCCGCTAATTTCTCAATCTAGCACACATGAATTGAGCATGAAAAGACCATAATGTATGCCATAACTGTCTATATATTTCATCATAGGAAGATGTTCGGCTTCAGCCTCATCTTTCGTGGTTTTATACCAAAATATGTATGTTACATAACATATTTTAAGTTTACTTTTAAAAGACTGCATTTTTCAAATCTGGCCAGTACTTGGGTTTTTGTCCTCTACAACTCAAGCAGCTTTCTGAGATATATTTGTTGACAACTACGCTGTGTCTTAAGCAATTAAGTTATTTGTGGCAGACATGTGATTGTCTCCCTCAAATCCCTTCCATCCCTCTTTCATTACAGATTCACAGTAATGTGAGTGGGACTGAGCCCACCCTACTATCTACGTTGGTCAGGATAATTTTCTCCTTTGGCACTGCAACTGCTTCCCAACCAGCCTGGCCTTCCTCCTGGGCTGGGTGCCTGTGTCAAAGGTGGGCAATAAAATAAGCTAAGGTTATCTACTTAGAGGATATAGAAAACTGCTGTGGAAATAATGATACAGAGCAATTCCAGGCTTTAAGATTTCTTTAATTGGTTTGGGGACCATAATTTAGAAACCCCGATGGAGAAGGTGTCCCTACGCATTTTTTATAAGCAGAAGAAAAGTTTAATGATAATGTCTGAATTTACAAAACTATTCAAACCCTGAGTTTTCAAAATAGTTCAATGTTCTGATTTTTATAAGCTAACATACTGGTATTTGTAAATAAATAAATGTTCCCTGCCATTCCAGTTCTACAAGGATAAAGCCATTAGCTACTGCCTTGGCCCAGGGACAGCGCACCCTGAGGGGGATTCAGGATGGTGAAAAACAGGAAACATTCTGTGCTTTGGATATACTGGCCCTTAGATAGTTAAGATACATATCTAAGAAAACATTTCAAATGACCTCAGATTCTTGCATCTTCCCATACACAGAAAAGCACCAAAATCATTCACTTCAGAGGTCTTCTTTGCGCTTAGCAGTAATCTTTTTATCTTGACTATCTGGTTTTCCCAGCAAATAAAGTTCATAGGCATCCTGGCTCCTCCCTTACCTCTCTGGAGCAGTTCCTCGGAGCTGAGAGGCTATCTGTCAGGCTATAGTCCTCAGTAAGGTCCCTAAATTAAACTGAACTCACAACATTTATGTCGTGCATGTTTATTTCAGTCAACATATCCTATCCAACATAAGCAATGATAAATATAATGCCAATGGCAACTTGTAATGAAAGGTTCTTTTCTGTTTCCATAATCAAGTTAAATAAGAGCCCTTTGACAGATTCTCCAGAAAGTTTTTTACCTGCATGCACCAAAGTAAGTCAGGAAATGTCATAACTGGTAAAGTTTAAAAAGCAAAATTGGCTAAAGAGTATACTTCATAATAGAGAAGTGAATCTCAGATATTAAAGTATAGTAATAATATTAAAATAAGTCCCCTTCTAGCAATCAAAATCTGAACATTCAAGAGGTTTTAAAAAGCAAAACTATTCAGGCACGAGAATAAAAAACAAGAGCTAGTAAACTCTAATTGCAGCCATTTCCTTCCAGGAAACTACCAGTTCCAAGTTTGTGCTGTACTTCATGAGTCCCTAGAAGCTTAGAGACCCTTTAATTAGATCTGGGAATATTATTACCTTCCTAGTCAGATCATAAGCATGTGAAATTTAGGAAGTATGCTTTATTCATCGTGGTATCCCCTAAAACAGGTAGCAGAGTTTAGGACACAGAATAAGCTCCACGTTAAATATGCAGTCCCCTAAGCCTCCCAGAGTTTTTCTTCTACCAAAGGCAAGAGAGAGCTTGGTCAAGTAATGGATGCACTGAACATCTCAAGATCAATAATCACAACTCATATATTCTATGATTCCCATGGTGTTTTTACACATAGTAGAAACCTGAAATATTTAATCATTCAACTTTTGCGGGCAATCACCATAACTTAATAAGTAAATATTTGTCCCCCAAAGCTTACTGAATTAAACTAACGGTGTTTTCCAAAAAACATAGATAACTGAATTAATACATGCTAAAGAAGGATATAAATTCCATCCCCACATCACCCAAGTTTTTAGAGTAACTACTCTAGAGACATTCCTACCACAGCTAGACAAGACAGTCAATAGTAAAGAAAGTCACAAAAATCACAAAGAGCTGTCCCCTCCCAACACAAAATCAAAGAGCTGGCAAGGCTAGGTCAATGCATAAACTACCTGAGACTCTTTACACACTGAAGAAAGAAGCATCAGTGACTTAGAGCACAGAACAGTAATAAATGTTCATACATAGGACTTTTATCCATCAAAAAGTAGTTTACTATTAAAGAATATAGATACAAAAACCAAAAACAGGTCACAGCAGGGGTGACCTTTTGATATAAGTTAATAAAAATGAAGACTAGGAAAAACAGATTTTATTAGACAAAAGAAATGAAACAACAGCACACAGGAAGAACATAAATTATTAATTTAAAAAGTAAATATTTCTAATAATTAAAGAAGCAAAAACGGTGTGTTAGAATGGAGCAGAAGTTGAACTACTATTAGTAAGAATATAAATTCATTCAACCATCTTGCAGAGCAATTTGGCAATTCCTAGTAAGGCTGAAGGTGTGTAGGACCCAATAATTCCACTTGTAAACGTCAATACTAGAAAACTCTCACACTTGCACATAAAGAGGCACATATAAGAATGCTCATGGTAGTACTATTTGTAATAGTGAGACACTGATAACAACTGTCTGGTCAGCACAAAATGAATAAATATTATTCCACTATTTGTATAACACAATTCATTTTAAACTTATTAATTAGACCTACATGAGTCATCATAGATAAATCTTTAAAACACGGTAAGTGAATAAAGCAAGCTGAAAAAGTATAAAATAGTAAAATACTGTAACAAATACATGCTAACATCTGTTATCTCCACAGTGGATATAGAACTATCTTTTACATCATTTTCTGTACTTTCCTTTATGCTTGAAATGTTTCATAGTTTTAATATTTACATTAAAAAAAAAGCTGGCTAGCCAAGTTGTCTTCCATGTATAAAGTATATATACTATCCATAAGTCCTTGAGAAAAACTACTCCATGATGAAAACCAGGCAATCAGAAAATTAAGCAAATAAAAAGTAAATAAGGAGAAAAGCAATGTGAAAAGGTATGGTGGTTAGCACTGAGTCCTTTCAAAGACAGAACTAATGCTAAACATTGAGCTAAAGACTAAATAAATAGCCGCTGGCAAACAGACAGCAAACCTGAAGAAGTAAAAATATAAGCAACATAAAAATCAAGAACTGGGGAAAGAAAACATGAGAGAAAGTATTAGTACCACTCACCTCATCTTTCACAGCAGGGATTTAACCTCTAATATCTAAAATTAAAACATGAGGTTTTAAAAATTACTCCAATTTCTTACTGATTTTTATACTCTAAATTTTAGTGAAATCCTACAGAACCTAACAACTCAGTGGTAAAGGAACCTTTATCTAGAATTCAGCAGTTCTTTAGGATTTTTTCCTTGCTGTTAAATCCAAACAAAACCGTATTTTGTATTCTCATTAAAAAAAAAATAGAATAGTGGGACTTCCCTGGCAGTCCAGCATTAAGATTCCATGCTTCCACTGCAGGGGGCATGGGCTCGATCCCTGGTCTGGGATCTGATCCCATATGCCATGTAGTGCAGACAAAAAAAAATAGAGAGAGAGAGAAAAAAAAAAGAATAGTATCCCAATCTTATTACATTATTCCTGTCCATAAGCACAAATGGAAATGTATTCACCAAATGTCAACATAATTTATTTCTGGTTGGTAAGATTTGGGTGCCTAGATTGCTTCATTTTGTACTTACACTGCCTGTATTTAAAAAAATAAGTATATATCACTTTTTATAAAAATATACTTTAGCCTAGTAGTTCTCATTTTAAGAGAATTCTTAAATTCTACGTGCAAAGAAACTAATCAGAAACTTAAAACAGGATTTCTTTGTAAAGCTGTTCATCATAGGGCTTCCCTGGTGGCACAGTGGTTGAGAGTCCGCCTGCTGGTGCAGGGGACACGGGTTCATGCCCCGGTCCGGGAGGGTCCCACATGCCGCGGAGCCACTGGGCCCATGAGCCATGGCCGCTGAGCCTGTGCGTCCGGAGCCTGTGCTCCGCAACGGGAGAGGTCACAACAGTGAGAGGCCCGCGTATCGCAAAAAATAAATAAATAAATAAATAAATAAAGCTGTTCATCATAGTGTTATAAAAATGGAAAACTGGAAACAATCTATTCATCCAAAATAAAATAAACACACTGTGTATCAATATAATAGAATCCTATACAGCCATTTAAGGTGGTGTTTCCAAAGGATACTTAATGAAATAGGAAATGCTCATGATACAGTGTTAAAGAAGTAACAAAATTGTGTGTGTGTGTAAATCATATATTATTCATATTATTTTAAATAAGATGAACTGTTAGCAGTTTCAAAATGATTGTTAACAGACAAATGGGTAGCATGGGTGCTTGAAAACTGTATTTTGTTGGTTTTTTCTTTTTTACTTTTCTGTATTTTTTCTAAGTTCTCTAGAACAGAGATGAAAGAAAGTATGAAACAATCTTTTTGTTCTTAATGTAGGACATATGTGATAAAGAGATTTCCATCTATGCTTATAGGAATAAGTTTCTATAAGTTAGAAAACTGACATTTATAAAATTGCTCAATGACACTAAAAATGAAAGGAAATCACCACAGACTTTATATCCATTCAATAACCTTTTATAATCATTCTTGTCTTTACAAGAAAAGAAAGGTACATAAACCCAGATAGATGATGCTTGTTATTTTCCATCACCCAGTTAACAGTACTAATACATAAAGTAATACCAGCATGTAACCATTTGAGTGTGATGATATTCTAGTGAAACCCATTTGGAGGTCAAAATGATTCATAAAGGCTTTTTCTTTGTCTCTTTCCCACCTATAACAAGAGTTTTCTTCATGGTGCCCTTCTGTCTTAACTAGTTGTTAATCACATTATATATTTGTCTACATAATCTATTTTCACAGTCAGTAATATTATCTATTCCTTAGAACTTCAATGAGGATGGCACACCAACACTGTGAGCAACATACCACCAATGTTCCAACTGCTTTATTCTATGCCCAGCTGATAAAAAACCTCCACAAACTTTCCACAAACAACTCTGAGAAAATGCTCATTAAGCACTCAGCATAGCAGCAGTAAGCTACTGTGGCAATAACTGTTGTATCGGTCACCATTCTTCCACTGCGGCCCTACATATAAAGCATAGACAGTGCTTCCTCTATCCAAACTAAACTTTAGAAAGCAGATACATTCACATTATCTAACTGTTATATGGTAGGAAAGTGCAAAAATGATAGGGACTTGTCACAAGGGCATACGAGCAGATAGTCAAATCTGGGATGATCTGAGCCTCAAAATGATGACAGTATGAGATTATAATCAATAGAATAAAATTAAAATCCATGAATTCATACTAATATAAATGAATAAATAAACTGGAGGCTACAGGAGTTCTTCCTTATAGAATCCTACATAATAAATGCAGAAGAAATGACAGAATTAGGAAATCACCATTTGACAACCATCGTTATAACTCTTTCAGGTAATCATAAACAATGAGTTCTAACACCAATGCGTGAAAGTATAATTTTTTATACTTTTTTATACTTTTAAGTATAATTTTTTAAAGAATCTTTGTGGGGTATACTATAAAATAACTGATATGAATTTTCCAAAACATTAATGTAATCCATGACAAATAAGATTAAAGAACTGTTCCAGCTTAAGGGAGACAAAAAGACACTAACTAAGCACAATAGCTAATCATGGACTAGATCCTAATCTAAAAATAAGTTTTTTCTTTTGCTATAAAAGACACTAGTAGGGAAGCTGGTAAAATATGTTTATAGATTACAGTATTGCATAAATGTCATTGATTCTGATAACTGCACAATAGTTTGTAAAAGTATGTCATTTTTAGAAAATATACACTGAAATATTTAGATGTGAAGGGATAACATGTCTGCCACTCATTTTCAAATGCTTCAGAAAAAAATATAGCGTATGTGTATATATACACATATATACAAAGAAAATATCACAAAGCATATGTGATAAAACGTCAATATTTGAGGAGACTGGGTGAATGGTGTACAGGAAATCTGTGTACTATTTTTTCCACACTTTATTGTAAGTCTAAAATTAAAATTATTTTAAAATAAAGTTAAAAAAACAAAATGCTATATAGCAAGAAAATAGAAAAGAAAATACGTTGTATTAACAAACAGATTAACTTAAAACTCTACAATCCCAGCTTCTAACTTCCACTCTATCACTAGAGACCTATATGATCATTAAAAACCTCTACACCTCAGTCAGTTTACAAAATGATTTCTCTACATTTAATCAAAATCCTAGTTTCCCTGGATGGCACTACATCCTACAAAAGCCTCTCAAACACGAAATGTTAATCCTCACACACACACCCCCACCTGATCTGGAAACAAGAAGACAAAGAAAATGTTCTTGGATACAGCCAATGCCAGATCAAGAGCCTTTCTTGAAATTCACACTGTCTATACAGCCTGCCAGACTTTCTCTCATCCTGTTCTTAGTATTTACTAAATTTACTTAGTATTTACTAAATCATTCCCCAGTGAGTAAAACTTACAAGCCAGCCCCCTACCTCCAATATCATCTCCTCTACCTTAATTTCTACTATAATACAAGACAGCTAAACCAATTTAACACTTCAGCTATGAAACAGGAAGCAATAATATGCAAAGTTGAATGGTCTAGTAACTCCATCAGTTCTCTGCTTCTCTGACCTGAGAGTCATCTAGAACTGCTTCTACTAGAAACTACTAGATTTCTACCTCTTAATTCCTGGTCACAACCTCCTGCCCTTTTTCACTCCCTTACTTCCACTAAGTCTATTCCTTGGGCCCTCCATTTGCTGCCACCTGGTTTACTTTCCATCCTACGTAGCCTGGACGATACAGTGAAAAATTTGCATGACACTCACCCTCAATTTCCTAGTTCCCATATCCTCTGCCACAGCTACCCCACCGACACCCAATTTGGGGTGAGTCTGTCTACCATCTCCTGGTAGAAGGAGAGAAGCAAATTCCGTAACTGTATAGACGGGCGCCAAGTACAAATTTAGTTTCCAATTCCAGCAGGGCCATCAGAACTAGTCATCACCATGGCAGGCGTTTCAGCTCCGCCACTCTTCCAGCCCCCGCTTCCAACCATGGAACTCTCAGTCCAAATCTTTGCCTCCTACTTCTCAGAGGAAAGCAGCATTTCAAGCAAAAACTCCTTCAGTTTCTCTCCCCTGAAGCTCTAAATTTAGCATACGGCTTCCATTTGTATTCTTTACTCCTAAATGCCAAATAACTGTACAGAGAAGATCCTGCCTCTCAAAGGATTGTTTATTTGTTTTCTCTTTATGATATGTCTCTCCTTTCTCTTCTCTACTAACTTCTTTCTCTCTGCCCACATGTATATTTTATTCACACCATACTTAGAAAAACCCTGCCCCCAGCTAAAATTTAAATTTTTATCTTGTGCTTTTTGAACTATTTCCATCTCGTCCTTCTTTTCCTTCAATGACAAACATCCTAGAAGAAGAAAAAAAAAAAATCTGTGCACTTCTAATTCCCATTTCCTACCCAATCCATTACCATCTGGCTTTCACTCAAACAGCTCTTACTAAGAACAATGACCTTCTTTCTAATTGTTAGATCCAAAAACCTACTCATCCTATCAAAAATCTTGAATACAGTCGTCCCCGGATATCCTGGTATTTATTCCAGGACCCTCCACTCCCACCCTGCAGATACTGAAGGCCCACAGGTGCTCAGATCCCTATATAAAATGGCATAGTACAGTCTGTTCTCCATATCCGCAGATTTCAGAACCCAAGAATACGGAGGGTATGGTGTACATTCAACACAGTTGAGTGTAGTTCTAATTGGTTTTTCTTTAGCTGCCAGCGAAGTATTCCCTCTGGTTTTCCTCCTACCTTTTTTTTTTAAGATTTATTTTATTATTTATTTATTTATTTTATTTTTGGCTGCGTCAGGTTGTAGTTGCGGCACACGGGATCTTCATTGCAGGACGCGGGCTTCTCTCTAGTTGTGGCATGAGGGTTTTCTCTCTCTAGTTGTGGCGTGCGGGCTCCAGAGCGCGTGGGCTCTGTAGTTTGTGGCACGCAGGCTCTCTAGTTGAGGCATGCAAGCTCAGTAGTTGTGGCGCGTGGGCTTAGTTGTCACGCGGCATGGGGGATCTTAGTTCCCTGACCAGGAATCAAAACTGCGTCCCCTACATTGTAAGGATTCTTTACCACTGGACCACCAAGGAAGTCCCTGGTTTTCCTCCTACCTTTGACTATTCATTGTTTCTTTTGTAGGAGTCCTTACTTTCCTCTGCCAACTTTAAAGAGTCTTAGCAAAAACTGAATCCAGAGCTGTGGATACTGCCTCTTACACAGAGAGCAGACTGAAGCTCCAGTCTACGTCATTAATTAGTTTGATTTAGTTTCATTTGCAAAGGCATAAGGCAACTAATCCCATGTAATACTGGTAAAGTTATTATCACAAGCATTCATTTCTCGTTTAAAAAATTACTATAGTATACTGTCTGGTTTGATTTCACATTCTTTAAGATAATCAAGTAGTTGCTAAATGAAGAGAAGATAGTTTGATGCCAAAAAATCTAAATTTGAGTTATAGATATACCACCTCCTGTATAACTCTGAGTCTTCGAGCCTCATCTTCTTTCTGCAATTCATTCATTTTCATTCAGTCGGCCAGTTATCAGTCGCTCAACCAATGGTTACTAAATGGCTAATATGGTATGGGTGCAGGAAATCGGTGCAAATCCCAGCCCATCAGTCCCTAGAACTTCTAAATTCTAACAACTAGGAGTTCTGAGGCAAGGGCATAATACAGTATGACTAGAGCAGCAACAGGGGGAATAAAGAAAATAAAAGTTTGCATACTGTATCACAGGTAAACCAGGGAGCCAACACCAGCAAGGACCAGGCCTGAAATACCAACTTTCTTCAGAGTTAGTTTTGTTCTTTCCTCAGCAAACACAGAGAAGCTAAGAACAGAATCCTCAAGCAAAACTAAATATAGTAAAATCAATTACCAAGACATGCCGTTGTTGATTAGTCACCCAAGAAGCACAGAAAATGCCAAGATGCCATTGGCGGCAATAGTTAAAGGGTTCATCCATCGAAGTGTTACATGCCAAAGCAAACCCTCAAAAACTGGCTGATAAAAGTAAACACATAATCTGAATAATTTCATAATATCAAAAGCTAAATACACATACAAATACACACACACTCTCTCTCTCTCTCTCAAAAAGTTGACATTTATGTGCCTCTAAACTGATTTCTTTATCTCTGTATAAATACTTATTCTCATGTTACAATGGTCACTATAATGTCATATTTCTAAAGGTTCTTATCAATAAAAAAAGAAAAAAAAACACTGTTACACCAAGATTTTCCACACTTGACACGACTGACATTTTCTAGTAAAAATTTACACACACGTGAATTCATTACTGCATGGATTTGCACTAGGAGCAAAGATGCACAAGACAAAAATATGTTATAACTTGTGCCTTTGAAGAAACCAGAGTGAAAATACTATCCAGAGAAAAACTGCATAGGTGGTTCTTTATGGTGCTCAAATTCCAACTGTCAGCAAACCCATCTCAGCACACATAATAAAACGAATTTACCAAATAGTTTTGGAGGGAGAGAAACTCTGGTAAACTAAGTTTTTAACTTTACCTTTTGAAAGACTGGATTCTCCTTTAAAGAGAAGCCTTAAATGTTTTAGCATACTAAAACACTGATAAATGTTAGTATGCTTAATGTTTTAGCACACTAAACATTGATAAAAGAGGACTTAAAATATTTCATTACATACTACAGTAATTTTGCTTTTAATTAATAAGTCAATGAAAAGCACTATGTAGGAATATATCATGTACCAATAAGCAAACTAACAAAATACTGGCACGAATAGTTCTGAGACTATCCTCAACCACCTACGTTGAACTAAGGATGTGAAGCATACTGGTTAAGTACAAAGGCTTCGGAATCAACTTTTTAAGACTCAAATCTAGACGCCAGCACTTACCAACTCTGTGACCTGCTTGGACCTCATTTTTATCATCTACAAAATGGAGTCTATTTTCTTACAGGGCTTTCACAAGGATTACAAAAAATAACACCTATAAATACTTAGAATAATGCCTGACATAGTATAGGACCAATAAATGTTACTTTAAAAAAACAAAGACACTTTATGTATAGCATCTATTCTAGTTTCTACAACAATCCTCTGAGGTGAGTATGGCTGAACAAACTTTAAATAACTGAACTGACACACCTAGTTAGGGGCAAAGACAGGATTCAAATTCAGATTTTACTGTCTCTAAATTCAGACTCTTTCTATGTCAAGATGCCTCCAAAAAAAATTCACAGGTAGTAATCTACCCTTCCACAGGATTACCCTTACGAGTATTTCTGATGCTGATTCAAGTACACACACACACATACACTACACACACCTTTGAATCTACCCATCTACTTCTCTTCAATGCCACTAATTATCTAATCCAAGCCACCATTATCGCTTACCTAACTATTGCCATAGCTTCCTAACTAAATGGCAGACCCTGACATTTGGGAGGTCCCCAATGAAAAGGCTGGCTCACCAAGAAATGACACAAGCCTCGATTAACAAGTCAAAAACACACAAACACAGCTTATAGAATATAAATAAGCAAAGAAAGAACACCCAAATTTAAAGAAAACCTCCAACATGAAAGAAAAACAAAACAAAAATGTTAGAAGGAAAGTTAATACAGGGAGTAGAAAAACAAAAACCTCAAAAATCTTTAGTTGGCTCAAGTTCCAGCATGGCAGTATAAGCCCCCTACAGTCCAACCCTCCCACTGACAGCCACTATAAACTTGAACAAAATATGAAAAACAACTATCTGAGCATTCTGAACATTAAGGAAAATAGGGATTTGGAGGGAAATTAAACCTTGGAGAAGCAACCTGCACAAAGAGTTTTCCCTTTTTGTTCTTTTTGCAGCTTTGCTGCAAGGCAGAACCATAGTTGTGGAGAGGCACCTTGTCTTGGGCTACTAAAACCTCAGTAGAACCCTTGCTATTTCTAGCCAGAGGAAGCATGGAACAAATGGAGCCCAGGCAGGCCAGAAAGTGAGGGGAAATTACTACCCCTTGAACCATGCATGTGTAGGACTTAACTAAAACAGATGAGTAAAGGCCTAAGGAATTAACCTTAGATCTGAACCACTGCACACAGAATGGGAGACAGTATTTAAATCTTCCAGAGTACCATAGCAAAATGCTCAGAAGATCCAGGATAAAATCCAAAATTACCAGAAATACAAAATACTAGGAAATATAAATCACTCTACAGGGAAAAGACAATCAAGAGATGCCAATTCTAGGATGATTCAGATTACTGTTACCATACAAAGATTTTAAAGCTGCTATTACAACTATGTTCTGGGAAGTAAAGCAATATTACCCTGAAATCAATGAAATGGCAGGGAATCTCAGCAGGTAAATAGAAAACAAAAAATTGAACCAAATAAAAACTTTAGACTGGAAAAATAAAATACATGAAATAAAAAATTCACTGTGTGGGATCCATAGCACAATGAAGATAGAGGAACTAGAAAGCGAATTTAAATTGACAGAATTTATCCATTCTAAAGAAGAGAAAAGAAAAAGGATTGAAAAAATAAATAAGCTAACAAACAAATAGAGCCACAGGGACTCTAAACCTTTAAAAGGTCTAGAAAACATGTCATTTGAGACTCAGAGGAAATAACAGACTGCAGCAGGAAAAAAAAAAAAACTGAAGAAATAATATCCATAACTCTTCAAAGTAGTGAAAGGAGTAAATTTACAAATTCAACCTCAGTGAGGCTAAAACAGAACAAATTCAAAGAACACTACACCTAGACACATCATAATAATAGAACTTCTAAAAATCAAGATAAAGAAGAGTTATTGGAGCAGCCTGAAAAACCAATATATATTACATACAGAGAAACAATGATTCAAATAACTACAGATTCCTCATCAGAAACCATGGTCATCATAATAAAATGGAACAAAACCTTAAAGGGCTGAAAGAAAAAAAAAACTCAGCCAAGAATTCTACACCCAAAATATGTATCTATAGGGGAGATCCCTGGTGGCCTAATGGTTAGGATTCCACGCTTTCACTGCCGCGGCCTGGGTTCAATCCCTGGTTGGGGAACTGAGATTCCAAAGCTACGCAGCACAGTACCGCCCCACAAAACAAAAAATCTAATACTTCAGGAATGAAGGTAAAATAAAGACATTTCGAATAAAAGAAAGAAAATTGATTAGAGTTGATCTGCACTTTAAGGAATGATAAAGGAAGTCCTTTAGACTGAAAAAAAATTGACAGTAAAGAAAAACTTGTTTCTTCAGGAATGAAGAGAGAGCATAGGGAATGGTAAACGTCTAAGTACACATAAAAGATTCTTTTTTCCTCATAAATTTTTTAAAATATGTGTTACTATTTAAAACAAAAATGATAACATTTGTTGGGGATTTCAGTGAATGTACAGGTAATACATATAACAACTATAGCGTCAAGTTTGGCAGGGGGAAGGGCGTACACAGTATACAGTCACAAAGTTCTACTTTTTACATGAAGTCATATGACATTAATGTTAAACATATATGTATATACATATACCTAACTTTTCACTGGTTATTATAATCTTAGAGCAAGCACAAAAATAATAATATTAACATTAATAATTGATAAATAACAATATTATTAATATTAATAAATAATAATAATATAAAGAGGAATAGCTTAAAAAAGCAATACAAATTTTGAAAAGGCAACTAAAACAATTATTTTGATCAAGTGATCCAAAACGCAGAAAAGGATGAAAAGAGGGAAAAAAAAAAAAAAAGAGAGAGGACAAACAGAAGGCAAATAATACAGCAGTAGAAGTAAACTAACCATACCAATAATTACATTAAATACAAACACTCCAGTTAAAAGGCAGAAGCTGTCAGAGTGAATAAAAAAGCAAAATCCAACTATATGCCACCAACAAAAGGCACACGTTAAGAACTCAGGTTGAAAGTAAACAGAAAAAGATATGCCATGCAAAAAATAAGAAGGGAAATTTAAAAAAATAAGACAGGAATGGCTATATTAATATCAAATAAAACAAACTTGAAGACAAAGAGCACTGCCAGAGATAAAGAGGGGCATTTCATAACAATCTCAGAATGTAGGAAGCAAGAAATTGAGATAATTAAAGGGAGATAGACAACTCCATCACCACAGCAGATTTTAACACCCCCCTTGCTTAGCAACTAGTAGAATAACACAAAAACAAAAATCAGCAAGGAATTTCCTGGCAGTCCAGTGGTTAGGACTCAGCACTGTCACTGGCAGGGCCCGGGTTCAATCCCTGGTCAGGGAACTAAGATCCTGCAAGCCGTGTGATGTGGCCAAAAACAACAACAACAAAAACAAACAAACAAAAACAAAAATCAGTAAAGACACAGAAGATTGGAACAATACTCTGAACCACCTTGATCTGACATTTATACAACACTATATCCAACAACTCAAGAATATACATTCTTTTCAAGTGCACATAATACATCACCAAGATAATATACCGGTCCATAAAACAAGTCTCAATAAATTTAAAAGGAATGAGACCATACTGAGTGCGGTCTCTTACCACACAAAAAAATTAAATTAGAAAATTTTTAAAAGATATACAAGAAAATCCCAAATAAATGGAAATCAAATGGAATTCAAGAAATAGCTGATCCAACATAGTAAAGTGATGAAGGGAAGTCTCAGTATGACAGCTGTGTACTAGGCCTAGAGAACAAATACTACAGATAGAAACAGGAGGATGGAGGGCTCTAGGAAGAATGTCTTCAAAGAACAAAATAAAGGAACTAATACTTATCCAGTGCATGTGACCGTGCAAAAAAAAAAACGTAGCTGAAAAAGCAAATTCTGAAAAATGACCATAGGATCTGCAAAGAATTAAACAACAGATACACAAGGGGGTGGGGGAGGGATAAATTAGGAGTTTGGGATTAACATACACACACTACTATATGTAAAATAGGTAAACAACAAGGACCTACTGTATAGCACATGGAACTATACTCAGTATCCTGATATATATATATATATATATATCAATATACTCAATATCCTGATATATATATATCAATATATATTTTCTATACACTTGAAACTAACACAACATGGTAAATTAACTATGCCTCAATAAAAATTTAAAAATTTAAAAATAAAGAAATAAAAGTCATAAAATATAAACATTAATTATCAATTTAACCAAATATTAGGAGCTTTTCATACACTTAATCCTCACAATAATTCTATGAGGGAAGTACCTATACTATCCTTACTTTATAGATGAGGAAGCTATGGCAGAGAGAGGTTAAGTAATCAGCCCAGGGTTACAGTGCTTGTAAGTGAGAAGCCAAGATTTGAAACTACCAGGCTCATCCTATACCATCCGTGCTCCTCATGTCTGGCATCGCTGTCAATTAAAGAAAGTTAACTATGATGAAAGTTCTGTTTCCCAGGAACTTTTAACTCAGCTGACATGTTTACAAGTAATAGAATAAAATTTGTCCTCCAAGCTTTGCTGCATAACCTTAAGCAGAACCTCCCTCAGGCAGTCTTCTGTAAAATGAGACGGTTGAAGAAAATGATCACTAACTACTTCCACAATATCTGGAAACAATTTATTTTCCTTTTTCCATAAGTAAACCAAATAACCTACCCATGGTTAATTATCTGGCAAATGCAAGTCACCAGTCAGATGAGGAATTATGTAAAACTACCAGAATTCATCTAAATAGGTTTCTCAGCACTATTCTAAAAGCAAAGTACATACCCTAATTATGGATATGCAGAATATCAACATGTATGGGCTGGGCAACATATTGTTACTTTTACATAAGAGAACTCTGGAAAACTGTTCACTATAAATCTATCAGTAATCGCATGGATACACTTGAAATAATTCGAAACGGCATTCATTTATTTCTTCAGTAAGTATTTACAAGGCACTAGACAATGGGCCCAGAACTACACTGTATACTATTATAAACAAGACAGACCTAAGCCCTGCTTCCCATTGAGTCTACAAAATACATACCATGGAATAAGAACTATGATAGGGATAAGTGCACAGTGTTAAAAGAATACACTGAACTTGGTAAAAAAGGGAAGAAATGGAGACGGTGAGGGAAGGTTTTCTGGAGAAAAGAACAACTGAACAGATTTGAATAAAGAACAGAAGTTCATCCTGGAGGAAGCAGAACGAAAAGAAAAAAGGGGAATCATATGTTCAAAAGCCAGAGGAGTCCAAAGGCAAGGGAGAGCGTGGTCGGGAGTGGCGCCTGGAGAGGAGCGGGGCAAGAGAACAGAAGTATTACAGGTTACAGTTCAAAACACGGCACGCGTGCAGGGCAGTAACAAAGTAAGCAAGGTGAGGTTAGCGGAGGCTCATGTTCTCTAAGGTTACAAACAAAAACTTAAAAGGGTCTCAAGTGTTATTTCAAGTGTTAATCTTTCCCCTTGTGGGGAAATCACAGCAAAAGTCATGCTGATATAAATGAATGCTCTACCCAAACGAGAACAAATGTTCTCTAAACTGTTGGATTTCTTCAGTCTAACAGCCAACAGGCTACAAGTCCTATGAGCCTCAAAATTAGTAAAGAAGTAAAACTATCCGGTTTATTTCCTTATTCTCAAAGCCTCTGCCAAATAGCACAATTTCTTTACATAATGTAACGGGTAAGCCTGGAGAAACATCATAGACAAACTAAACCACAGCACATTTCTAAACTTTTAAAATACTAAATCGCTGATATTCAAATCTTAAGAGTCAAAACCTTGAAATAATCTGATAGTAAATCTTAGACTACTTGCAGTATTTCCCAACTTGCACTTGGCATGTCTTTAACAAGAATTTTACCTACACCTTAATTCCAGCTAAGTGATCAAACTTTTGGAAGAAACCATAACAACATGGCATGAAAACATAGAGGATGATTTATATAAACAAATGGTAGATAGGCTAGCCTTAATTACAAGGATCTTTTGAGTAAATTTACATTTAATAAAGTCAGCAGAATGTATTCCATAGTTATTTAAATTTAAGTCAGGCCTACACATGTAGAATATGTATAAAATTCTAAAATAATATATTATTTATACACATATAATGAGACAGTGTTGTAGCATGTAGGTGTGACATTAAGGAAAGAATAAAAAGAAAATAGTCTCTAAGTAGTCAACATAAAGCAGATGAGAAAAATCAAAGCAGTACCCACAACTCCACAGTCAATGAAGGTACTAAGCAGGACCACTGCACATGGCTTCATGGGTTCCTTACTGAACACTATGGGGTCAATCATATATCACAAACAACCTGAGAGAGCCCAAGTCTCAGTAGCAAAAAAAAATGAATTCTTATAAAAATAAGTGTGTGTGGGCTTCCCTGGTGGCGCAGTGGTTGAGAGTCCACCTGCCGATGCAGGGGACGCGGGTTCGTGCCCCGGTCCGGGAGGATCCCATGTGCCACGGAGCGGCTGGGCCCGTGAGCCATGGCTGCTAAGCCTGCGCGTCCGGAGCCTGTGCTCCGCAACGGGAGAGGCCACGGCAGTGAGAGGCCCGCATACCGCAAAAAAAAAGTGTGTGTGTGTGTGTGTGTGTGTGTGTGTGTGTGTGTGTGTGTTTAGACAGAGAGAGAGGGAGAAGGGGAGAAGGAAGGAGGAGAGAGACACAGACACTGAGCAACATATGTTAAGCTGTAAGGTAATGCAAAACATGCACACACACACACACACACACACACACACACAATCTGAGAGAGCCCAAGTCTCAGTAGCAAAAAAAAAAAAAAAAAAAAAGAATTCTTATAAAAATAAGAGAATAAAATAACATAAGCAAGGTTTTGAGTCTATGGAATTGCTCTTGAGCTAGCACCACTCATTCAGTCATTCTTATCAAATACTTCCTAAGTGCCTACCATATGCCAGATACCGGAACATATAGCAGTGAACAAAACATACCTGTCCTCATGAAGCTTACACTCAGGGGAAAGAAGGAGGTAGGAATTAAACACGTCAAATATTTGAAAATATCAGGTGGTGATAAGTACTATGGGAAAAAATGAAGCAGGAACTGGGGCTAGGGAGTACTGTGAAGGGGGTATTGTGATTTTAAATGGCCTCAATGAGGTGACCACTCCAACAGAATGAAGATTCCATCAGACATGAGAAACTCGTCTTTGCTGTTCTCATAGGGAATTTTATACTCTAACTGGGGTCTCCACACCAATTCTAGTGATAGACCAAGTGCCTGCCTGATTACCAGGTACAAAAAGTAAGTGATGCAAAACAACCTTTACCATGTTCCTAAGGGTTTATTTCAAGACTCGGTGAAATAAAAATTTGTCAGAAGCATCCTGCAACAGGCCCAAACTTAAGGCCTTTATGAGGTGCATTCCTCTTTCATCTACACCAGGGGTGGGCAAATTACAGCTAGCAGGCCAAATCCAGCCCACCATCTGTTTCTGTAAATGAAGTTTTATTAGAACACAGCCATGTTAACTTGTTTACATATTAAGTACGGATACTTTTGCACTAAAGCAGCAGATCTGGCACACAGCTGTGACACAGACCACATGACCTGGAAAGCCTAAAATGTTTACTATCTGGTCCTTTACCAGAAAGTTTGCTGACCCCTGGTTCTAGATCGTCACCACCACTACTACCACCGTCATAGTGAGATTCCTTTCAGGGCCCTCTTCACGAACACATGGCCAGTGCAGTCACATGGAACCTTGCCTCAGGAGGGCCTCATGCTTGGGGTTTAATGCTCTATGGTCACCTTTAAGTTCTTAATAATTTTATCTTTGAATCCAAGTTTTATAAGTGAACTCCAATGGGACAAAAGAGCATGTGCCAGGGACCTGGTGCCTCAGCTCACAGGCAGTCTGCCTCCCCAGGAAAGATTCTCAGGCAGCTGAGCGCCCTGGCTCACCTCAACCCACCACCTCATGACTAGGAGTACAGCAAGGTGGTAGCTATGCCCATCCCAGGCTGGCGTCACCATGATACATTCACGAGCAAAGCAGTATCTAGCAAGTCCTGGCATGGAGGCTGCAATCCCTTGGGGGTGCTGTGGGCTAAGAAGGCAGGCCCGTCGGAAGTGGAGACTGGCTTTCCTACCCAAGGCCAGGACCCCACGTTTTCATCTGGCAATGCACCTTGCAAGGTATGTAACCGGACTTGACTGCTTTCACGAAACAAAAATTACAAACAAGAGTTCCATCCTTCTATCAAATCTATCATAAAATTGATTTCTTTGTTTTGTCCCATTCCCCTGAGCCATCTCCCTTCACCTTGCTCTAGGCACACAGCTCTCTTCTTATTTCTTAAACCAACAAGCTCATTTGCACCACAGGCCCTTTTCACACCTAAAATACTCATCAGCTAGAACATTTCAATCAAGTCTTGGCCTGAGTGTCACACCTGCAGAGTGGACAGAGTTTCCTAATAATCCTGATTCCAATCCACTGAGGAGTCAAACCCACTGGTGAGGCATCCCATCTCCAAAGATGCCACCATCAATTTTGTGCCTCCATGTATGTGTACTGCCTCTCCCTCATTGGGAAATGGAGTTTATTTCCCCTCCTTATGAACCTGGGCTGGGTTTATGGCTGCTTTAACCAACAGAATGCAGCAGAAATGACATTCTGGAGTTCTAAGCTGAAGCCTTAAGAGGAATGGCAGCTTCCTCTTCCTTCTGTGATGTGAAAGGCCAAGGTCACACTGAGAGGGCACATGAAGAGGACACACAGAGAACTGAAATGATCAACATTCAACTCACTCAAAAAATAAGAAGAAGAAGAAGAAGATGGACTGACAGATATATGATAACACAGATGCAACAAAATGTTGGGAATTGTAGACCCTACAACTGGTATATGGAAGTTAACTGTGCAATTCTTTCAACTTCTGTATATATTTGAAAGTTTTTTGTTTTGTTTTGTTTTTGGCTGTGTTGTGCAGCTTGTGGGATCTTAGTTCCCAGACCAGGGATCGAACCCGTGCCCCCTGCGGTGGAAGTGCAGAGTCCTAACCACTGGACCACCAGTGAATTCCCTGAACAGAACCGCTCTGCTGAACAGAGCCAAACCAAGGAATCTTGAAACATAATAAAATGCTTGTGTTTTGAGTAGTTTGTTACAAAGCAATATAAAACTAAAACACCAAGATTTGAATACCAGATCCATCACACCTAGATCCACACACATGCCTGTATATATTTAACCTCTTTATGTCTCATTTTTTTCATCTGCAAAATGAAGATCATAACATTATCTATCTCACAGAATTATTCTAAGGAATAAATGTGCTCATGTGTGTAAAGCACATAGCAGAGTTCTCAGCATATTCCTGACATAATGCAAAAAGATATTATTCTATTATTGCTATTTTATTATTGATAAAATGTATTATTTATACCATCATCCTGCTTTACCTTCTTTAAACCATCTATTACTATCTGAAATTATGCTCACTTATTTATCTGCCTCCCCTCCACCAAAGTATGAGCCATGAGACACGAACTTAACTGTCTTGTTCACCAGCACCTAAAACAGAATTTGACTGACAGAGATACTTTATAAATTAATAATGAGTTATAGGACCTCAGTTTCACAGTTAATCAATAATGATATCTAAAAACTGCTCCCATACCTTATCTTAAGTATAAATCTGACAAGAGGCACTCAAAACACAAGATACACACATAAACTATCTATAATATGTTATTTTCAGGATATAATTCCAATGCATTTACTTGTTACTGCACAAATACTACACCATTATTGGATCATGTACACTCAAATATGCCTAAGTGATGGCTAGCATCTGACTCAGCACCGTTCAGGTGTTCTAAAGTAGCTTACTCGTTTGTATAATTTTTTAAAAATGAACTGTACTCAATCAAACTAACAATTACTATTGCTACATGCACAGAAACAGCCAGAGAAACTTCCATGTGGGGTCCATTCAAAACCAAATTACCCTGGCAACACAAATTAACATAATACTAATCTTCAAGCTATGGAAACTTGGTTTTAAACACATCTGAGAGTGAATTTCCTCAGTTACAGTATTTTAAAATCTATATTAAAGATGAAATAAGAATCAGACATTCACAGAACCCTGAAGCACCTCTGAGGAAAAGCAGCAGTCTAGAAGGTACACAAAGACACACAAAAACACAACTCAGTATAACAAGTTCTCTAATACTGTGATCCTCAACTTTTCCTCTGCCGTGATGTAGAGATGACAGATGCAAGAAACTCACCCTGCCTCCCTCTTCCAATTATAATTTCGTAGGAGTTTTTACATCTAGGAACAGGATTTTATAAGGCAAACAAACCACAGGGGTGTGGTACAGAACTTTAGGTGAGAAATAAACACATGTAAAGTCAGGGAAGTAAGTAAGAGAGAAGACATTATAGTTGAAGCTAGTAATAAGTATGTCCTGATGAACTCCAGCAGTTAGTGCATAAAAATTAAGGCAGGCAGGGGGGCGGGGAGGAGGAGGGCGGGATTGCTAAGATGTGTATAGGTATGGAAAGGTCCATTCAAGGAACTTGTATGTTAAGAACAGACATTTATACTTCAAAATCCAATAAGCCTGGGCTTCCCCGGTGGCGCAGTGGTTAAGAATCTGCCTGCCAATGCAGGGGACATGGGTTCGAGCCCTGCTCCGGGAAGATCCCACATGCCATGAAGCAACTAAGTCCGCGAGCCACAACTACTGAGCCCATGTGCCACAACTACTGAAGCCCGTGCACCTAGGGCCCGTGCTCTGCAACAAAAGAAACCACTGCAATGAGAGGCCCACACACAGCAACGAAGAGTAGCCCCGGCTCGCCGCAACAAGAGAAAGCCCACGCGCAGCAACAAAGACCCAACACAGCCAAAAATAAATAAATTTATTTAAAAAAAATCCAATAAGCCCACCAGAATGGCTAAAATTAAAAAGTCTGAAACACCAAACTTTTGGCAAGGTGGTGAAGCAGCCAAAGCTTCCATACATTGTTTGTCTAAGTGTAAAATGGTACACTTGGAAATGGTACACAGACTTGGAAAAAAGTCTGGTGGTTTCTCATAAAATTAAGCATACGCCTACCCTATTACCCAGTAATTCTACCAAAGAGAAATGAAAACGTACGCCCACAAAAAGATTTGCACAAGAATATTCCCAACCACTTTGTCCGTAATAGGCAAAAACCGGAAACAACCTAAATGTCTATCAACAGAGCAATGGATAAACAAACTGTCCTATATTCGTACAATTTATACAATGAAATACTATTCAACAATAAAAAGGGATGCACTACTGATACACACAATAACAGGATCGATCTCCTAAACTTCTTGCAGAGTGAAAGAAGCTTTGTAGACTCTATGCTGTATGATTCTAGAATAGGCAAAGCTCATTCGAAGTGAAAAACAAAAACGAAACAGTATAGCGATCACCTGGTGGGTAGGAATCAACAGGGAAGGGTCATGAGTGAACTTTCTAGGGTGACAGTAATGTTCTTTCCCAGTGGTCAGGAAACTTTCTCTGTAAAGGGCAGAAGAGCATATATTTCAGGCTTTCTGGGCTCTGCGTCAAATACCCAATTCTGCCACTGTAAATGAATGGCACGGCTGTGCTACCATAAGACTTTATTTACAAAACAAGAGTTAGAATGTAGTTTGTTGATCCCTGCTCTATATTTCAAAAGTGATTTGGGTTACACAGATGTATGTAATTGTCAAAACTCATCTAATTGGCCATGGAAGATATGTGCATTTCACTATATGTCACTTTTATCCTAAAGGAAAAAAACCATAAAGAAATATTGAACTCTAGGCTAATGATAAGCATGTGGTTGGCAGTGAGGTACACTGATATCTGCAACTTATTTTGAAAGCTCAAAAAATAAGATGGAGGGGCTTCCCTGGTGGCGCAGTGGTTGAGAGTCTGCCTGTCAATGCAGGGGACACGGGTTCGAGCCCTGGTCTGGGAGGATCCCACATGCCACAGAGCAACTGGGCCTGTGAGCCACAACTACTGAGCCTGCGCGTCTGGAGCCTGTGCTCCGCAACAAGAGAGGCCGCGACAGTGAGAGGCCCGCGCACCGCGATGAAGAGTGGCCCCCGCTTGCCGCAACTAGAGAAAGCCCTCGCACAGAAACGAAGACCCAACACAGCCAAAAATAAATAAATAAATAAATAAATAAATAAATAAATAAACTCAAAAAATAATAATAATAAGATGAATTGACAGATATATGATAACACAGATGCAACAAAATGTTGGGAATTGAAGACCCTACAACTGGTATATGGTATATGGAAGTTAACTGTGCAATTCTTTCAACTTCTGTATATATCTGAAAGTTTTTTGTTTTGCTTTGTTTTTGCCTGCATTGTGCGGCTTGTGGGATCTTAGTTCCCAGACCAGGGATCGAACCCGTGCCCCCTGCGGTGGAAGTGCAGAGTCCTAACCACTGGACCACCAGTGAATTCCCTGAAAGTTTTAACGTTAAAGGGGAGGGAGGATATTCAATAAGAGGCCACTGAAGATTTTTAAGCGAAGAAATGAAAATCAAATTTATATTCTACAAATACAATTTATGTAGCACAAACAATACACAGAAGGATGGTCAGATGAAGGAAGAAAGCACTAAGCAAGCTATTACAATAGTCCATGCCATAGAAGGTATCAACATTTGAGGAGTAAGTACAAAGTGAGTTCATGCAGAGAAGGAAAGTCAGGGGAGTGAAGAGTAGAAAGCTCCTTCATTTCAGGAACGAGGAAGGAGTTTCAAGGAGAAAGTTCACAATGTCAACGTAAAAGAACTGAAAAGTACCTATTAGATTAAGCAATGGACCTTGATGATGTAAAAGAAGATGTGTGGTAAGAATGTAAACCAGATAAAGGATATTGGTAAGTTCAAAGCAAACAAACAAGTGATGATCAAAGGAATCCAGCTGGGCCAAGAGAGGAAGGCAAAACTAGAGAGCAACAGTAAAGTAAAAGACTGAAATGCTTCTTTAAAATGGAAAACAAAAGTAAACAACTGCACCTAAAAATCACCATATACTATCTCATCCAGAAAATGCACTCTTGGGTAAGGCAGCCTGCTATGGGCCTGAGTGTCCCTGCACATTCTTGCTGAGTGTGAAAGAAGGTCAAGGTTACCACAGCATTTAACTGCCTCTCAGGGAGAGGTGAACTAGTTTGCTTGTTATTTGCTACAATGTTTGCAGCTTGCTAAAAAAAAAAAAAAAAAAAAAAAAAAGTGCTAGACCCTTGGTCCTGAGCTCCTTAGCTGTGATCCACCCTGTTCTTCCATTAGACCCATCACCCTCATGGGACCTGGTTACAAGGAAAACCAGCACAAATATGCTGATGTTCATGAGTCTGCAGGGCTGTGAGTAATAATGTCATTTGTTTCTGACCTGGGAGTCTCCTGTTTTTCTGCCAGCAACCATGAAACATTAACAGACTATCAGCTTGTAAACACGGTAAAATCAGATCTTAAGACTTTTCACTGCTCTTGACATGGACAACAAAGAACTAGTTGATATTCATGTTGCTAAATAAAACAAGAGACAAAAACATAGTCACTAGCAAAAACTGAAATATATACAATATTTTATAGTTTATTTACCTTACATTATTCATAATATTTATCATGTACCAGTCTCTACACTATGTTTTTTACTTACACTACATTATATAATTCTCATAATAATCCTAATGAGGTAGGTACTAATATGAGGAAACTGAGGCTTCAAGATGCTAGGTAACTAAGCCAAGGGCTCACAAATTGTAATCAGCACAACCTAAGTACAAGCCCAGATAACTTTAAAAGATGTGAGGGTTTTTGTTAACTATTAATAGTCAACCTCCTTCCCAGCTGATTTATCAAGGGCAACTCTAATTCATATATAACAGCAAAGTATCTATATCATCACAGTATGGATAGTTCATTATTTTTATAGAAAACTAACATTTTGGAAATGTTAATATAATCAAAGTTTTCTCTAAAAATCTGTGGTCAAGGTTTAGGAAGAGCTAGGTTAAACAAATCCAAATCACTGTCTTTACGGCAGAAGCTCTCATGGTTTTAAATATGCAAATGTATGTCTTTATATTCTAATATATATTATAAACCTTCTAAGACCATCTATTATCATCATTCTGAATGATACAGTTTGGGAAACTACTGCTACAATCCACAGTGCCAATTTAACTTATATACAGAATACCTCTGAAAGCTTAGTAGTCAGCTTGGTGGTTCACATACACAAAACCTTTAAAATGGAGAACATCAAAGTTAGAATGTGGCATAACAGCTCCAAGCCAAGTCACCTCCTTCATAGTTTGGCAACACTGCCCATTTCCTACCAGACAAAATTGAATTTCCCGTAACACAATGGAACTACCTGGCTTTTTCTGAAATTAGAAGGGTAACAAGTCAAGCCTTCTTGTATTTGTAGCTCTGTACATTGTTATCACTTAACAAAATCTGGACACTTTTAACAATGGAGGAGAAATCACAGAAAAAGTAGTTTCCACATAAAGCTTGTGCATTGGTTAATGGTAGTAAGTCATTCTAATGGTCCTAGGCATCACCGTTAACTTACCAATACAGAAAGCTAAAATTTAACTCTATGAACAAGTGGAAAATTAACATCGTACACCATTTCACCACCAAGCATGTCTTCCTGTCTCCTACTTAGTCAGCTCTAAACATTCAACAACTGAACCTGTTTATTTCTCCATTGTTATTAACCATTCCAGGGTTTTTTTAAAAAAACCAAAACTGAGCTAAAGTCAGCCACACAACAGTTGTGTTCATTATACAAGCCAGAGCTGTAGCTGTAGATTGGTCCCTAGCTTACTTGCAAACCAACTCAGATGCCTTTTTTTTTCCTTTGCCCTCTGCTCTGAAGGAATGCCTCCACCCATTCAAAGTCTATGTAGGACACATCTCCAGTAGTTTTGTTGTGGGGGGGGCATATACCTAGGTAAAGTTACTGATCAGGCCATTCTCAACAAAATTAAGAGTTACTCTAGACAGATGAAATTACCATGTAATTACACAGGAATTGGAATCAAAATCTGGACGTAAACTGTACTAAGATTTTCAAACACTTCACCTTACAAGGAAAACAAATTTATGTCCTACCTACTTTAAGCAAGAAGTATCTTTAGAAGGACAGATTTTTGCCCTCTGCTCTGAAGGAATGCCTCCACCCATCCAAAGTCTCTGTGGGACACATCTCCAGTTCGAGGGGGAAAAAAGGCAATAAAATATGATACTGTCGGGACTTCCCTGGTGGCGCAGTGGTTAAGAATCCGCTTGCCAATACAGGGGACACAGGTTCGAGCCCTGGTCCGAGAAGATACCACATTCTGCGGAGCAACTAAGCCCGTGCGCCACAGCTACTGAGCCTGCGCTTTAGAGCCGGTGAGCCACAACTACTGAACCCCGCGCGCCTAGAGCCCGTGCTCTGCAATAAGAGAAACCACTGCAATAAGAAGCCCGCGCACCGCAACAAAGCGTCCTGCTCGCCGCAACTAGAGAAAGCCTGCATGAAGGAACGAAGACCCAACGCAGCCAAAAATAAAATAAATAAATAAATAAATAAATTTATTTAAAAAAGAAAATAAAATGATACTGTCTACTTATTTTGAAAGGGGTTGTAGAGAAAAAGAAAACATCTTAAAGCTGACAGCAATTTCCAACATTTTGGTGTTAGGAATTCTTAAAAATAATAATCATAACTACTGAAAGCAAATATGACACTATAATAAATTACTTTAAGGCACAAATACGTCAATTAAAAATGTTTTGAGGGCTTCCCTGGTGGCGCAGTGGTTGAGAGTCGCCTGCCGATGCAGGGGACACGGGTTCGTGCCCCGGTCGGGAAGATCCCATATGCCGCGGAGCGGCTGGGTCCGTGAGCCAGGGCCGCTGAGCCTTCACCTCCGGAGCCTGTGCTCCGCAACGGGAAAGGCCACAACAGTGAGAGGCCCGCGTACAGCAAAAAAAAAAAAAAAAAAAAAAAAATGTTTTGAGCAGTGATTTGTATATGTGAACATGGTGGATTCTGATAAGCAAAACCCCCAAAGAGAAAAAATTCGAATCAGTTAACACCATTAAGGGAAACAAATAGCAACAGGAAAGAAAAGAGATTAGAGAAAAGAAATTCCACTGGTAAATGCAATGGGTATTCAATATTTACCTATTGCATTTTATTTTTACTAACATCTGCAAAAATAGGAATTAAAAAAAACCTTTAAAAAAAGCCTTAAAAAAAACCTCCAAAACAAACAAACAAACAAAAAACCACCAAATGTGTATACACTAGCAACTTGAAAAATGCCTTCCCAAACTGGCAACATTTTCCAAACCATTCCAAAAATACTGATAAATTTTCACAGAATTCAGAATATACATCATTTGGAGGTTTTACGGGATGTAAACCAGATGAAGTGGAAGCCTCCTGAGCTTTTATCTTAAAAAAAAAAATGCAAAATTACATACATTGGGTTTTCATCTTTCAGTAGCCTTTGCATTTGTCAAAATACACTTATTAATAGAAATTCTTTACTTCACAACTAAGTCTCTCCTGTGCAATTAGATCTGAAACATGAAATCTGCACTAACATATCTATATTTGTAAATTTCACAAACAGTACTATTAAATTGCATCATCGGTGCTCCATATTAACGTTTTTCTCCTCTCCCTCAGTAAATAGGTTTAACTAAATTTCCACCTCAAAGTTTACAGAATAACATGCTACCTAGCTGCAACGAAACAGTCAACTATTGCTGAGTCCATTTTTTAAATAAGGTTTACGTAGGAATCTCCAATGACACCACCGGAATTAGTATCAGAGAAAAAAAATATTAGAAAATTTGACACGGAAAACACAGAGGGGCACTTTTCACTCGTTTCAACATACAAAGGTTTATACGGTTAAGCTGGAAAACCTTGTATTTAAAGAAAATTTTTCAAACAAGATTAGCATTTTTTTAGTAAAACTTCCTGTTTCCCCTCCTACCAAAAAAAAAGTGATAGAAAACAGAATGCAATCACTTTTAATTCTAACAAAACAGAGAAGGACAAAATGACAAGGTTAACTAGAACTGAGAAACAAGTTCAGCCCCATGACTATTCTCTACCGTTGCACGATTTTTAAGCCCACATTTTCTTTCTTTTTTTTTTTTTTTTTTTTTTTACCAAATCCACTTCCCACCCTACGTAGGGCTTACACCTGCCTCCTCCCCACCGACTCCATCTATGACGGCGACACCTTCCCAGCAGGTATGTGAACTCATTTCCAGTATACAATCCACAGGAAAATCTCTGAAGTGACTGGGTCAGGGCATAACGAAATGATCGAGAAAGTGAGACATAAAACAGATACAAGTTTTAAAGGGAGGCGTAGGGGTGTCTAACAGCGGAGGGATGGGGACCTCGAAGGAGACTGGGGTCTGGAAAGAAAGGTCTCAAAGGAGCCACAGGCAGGCTCCATCCGAGAGGTGTGAAGGAAGCAAGGTCCTGCCAGAAGAGCCAAAAATAAATTAGCCAGCACGTCCATTCCGCGAATAACCCGAGGAAAGGGACTCTGGGGGCCTCGGCGGGGGGCAATCCCGGGGTCCTCGGCGGCGCAGGAGGCCCGGGCTGGGGCCAGAAACTCACCACCTGGTAGCGGCCAGTCCCCGGCTGGTGATGATCCATCCTGCCCGGCTCGGGATCCGGTTTCCGAGCGGGCGAGTGCCCTCGGCGCTCAGCCCCCTCGGTCACCCGGGTCGACGACGTCGTCGCCGCAGCGACCCTTCCGCCTCTGTTTATGCCGCCGCGGTCGCCCAGCCGGACCACCTCACTTCCCGTCACGGCCGCAGAAACCACCGAAACCTCCGCGTCGGCCGCAGCTCTGGGCCGAAGCTCCGGGGCGCCGCGAGCGCTACTGAGCATGCTCGGGATGGTCGCGCATGCTCGCTGGGTCCTCCGCCGTCCCATCCGCGTCGCGAGTTCGGGGGCGGTGGGAGGGCGGGTGGTTAGCTGGGTGGGAGGAGGTGGAAAAGTCAGGCAAGTCCCAGGGAGCAATCTAGGTTGTCAGCCTGTCCGGAGTGGGCGGTGGCAAAAGGATCAGGGGAAAAAATAGCACCGTCCTTGATTGGTCTTTTCGTTTGGACGGGTTTCGCGCAGGCACAGTCACAGCGCACAGATACAGATGTCCAGGAGAGGGGTGACGCACTCCTAGAGCACCTGAGGACAGGTCACCCTGTTGCCCAACACTTCCTCGTATTACTCACCCAGCCTAGGGCAAGGCACAGAGATCCGTCTCTAGGACCTTCCTAAAACTCTTATTCAGAATCATTAGTGAGCTAAGGGATGTCTTGTTAGCTTCTTTTGTTTGTCCCCTTCTTGGTAGTAAGAGATTTAAGAATCCAACAGGGACTCTTCAGCCATACTCATGTATCTCGCCAAGGAAAGAGGCCTCTAGCCTCTAGAGCACTAGGTTGCTGGAAGGATACAAGAAAATAATGAAAAAATATAGGACTCTTTTGTGGTCATATCAATAATTCCAAAGGGTTTAACAGTAAGGAATCACTCCGTGTGCAACATTGTCAGTCGATCTCAGTATCCGGTTAACCACACATGACGTACTATGTGTGAGTATCTCCCACGGGGTGCAAAGCATGTTTCTCTGGCAAGTAGAAGAGTATGATGGGGCAGCGAACTCTTTAACCCAAAGACCTGCTTTCTATACCCTGAAAACTATGATCCCACGTGACCTGGCTCAGCTATCTTTTTTACTTAACCTCCCTCCTGAATCGCCAAAGGAGATTCCTGGAATGAAGAAGGCTACTGGATGGGCCTGATCACCTAGTTAAAATAAAAAATACAATAAAGAGAGAAACTCATTGAGAGATCAGCTGAAAAAATGTAAGCCTTCCTCTGATTGCTTTATTCAAAGAGATGAGCATTTTTTCGTATTTTTGCCGTCTTGACACATTTGGTGGTTAGAGAGTATTAATAGGCTAACAATAAGAGGCAATGATATTGTCATACTTAAATGTCCTTAAACTTTCTTTAGGTCTAACTTAATGTGTTTTAGACTCTAAGATAATAAACATGACATTTCATTGTGTTACTGTACAGAGCTCACCCTCACAATTTCACCCCAAATGGTATCACCTTTCAGTGATCAAAACAACCCCCAGTTCAGCAAAATGAAATTAGATTCCTACACCATTTATGGTCTATACGGTTCATTTAGAACTTAATTTTATATGCAGTTGCACTTTCATTAATCATTTATATGTCCATTTGTTTTTCAAATAGACTGCTGCTCAGAACAGAGGCCATTTTTTACACCTAGCACACCCAGAACAGTAATGGGAACATACCGGTGAAAACCAACGTCCTGACAAAAAGCAAACATCCTAAATCTTGTTAGAGTAACAGATTCTTTCAATTTTACTCTCCTCCCAAGTTTTGTGAATGTTTTGCTAATCTAGAGAGATGACAAAATTCAACAGGAAAGGGGGTCTTCAGTGAAGAGGAGGAAGAGAAAGAGGGGAAAGAGAAGTAGAATAACAGCTGATACGTATTGAGCCCTTCCCAAGCCAGGAACTGCACGTGTTATATCATTTCATCCTCACAACAATTCCATGATGTAGGCACGATTGTAAATCCCGGTTTAACAAATCAGGAAACTAAGGCACCGAGAGCCACTTGTCCAAAGCCAAATCACTCGTAAGTAGTGACAGACTCCAGAGCCTCCACTATATTAGGCACAATGGTATAATACACCCTTAAAACGAACAAAGAAACAAACAAAACAAGTCTTGTCTCTTTCTGTCCACCACTACTATGAAACTTCTGCAGAAGACCAAAAAAAAAAAAAAAATAGTGATGCACCAAAAAGAGCCAATCTGACTTCCTTAAATGCCACCTCCTTGATCTGTATGAAATAAGAGATTCTCATTGTTCTCTAAAGAGCCATTCTGAGCTCGTTTTGCCCATTTTGCCACGAAGCCAGTGTGACCTGTAATGGGCCATCACAAGCAGAGGCCCTGAGTTGTCCCACTAGGAGCAACTTTTTTGGGAAGATATGGGGGTAATGATATTCTTATCATTCTAGAGGCCTTAAGCAACATTTGAGATGTTGATATTTAATCTTTTGGTGGCAACAATTTGATATTTAATCTTTTGGTGATGACAAGTCTAGTTACCTAAGGAATTGGTGGTGGTCTACCACCATAAACTCAAGTGGGATTGTAGAATTAGAGTACACTTCACTAACACCTCTTGTTCTGGCCTAATCAATATTCATCTCCAAATACACAGCCACCCAAAATTTAACTAGTGCTACACTGCAGTGTGACAGACATGGAGATAAGATGACTGGATTTCCTGTCATGAAATCACACTCTGCCTAGCGCCATCCAGCTGTTAGTTTTGTTGGTGTTTCCTTTGGCTTGGCTTTCTACCTTGAGGTCATGCTGTCTTCAGGGTGGCACCCTGCTGTTTACTAAACAAGGCAGTGGTCTAGCCCCACCTTTGCCTGACATTGGACCCATCTAAGGGGCAATCTCTGCTTCAGAGTTCCCTGCTGAACCAGCTGAGATTTTGTCAGCTCTGCAGCATGTTGTGACAGCTCTCCGTGCCCAATCCTTTTTGCTCTCACAGATATTAACTCTCCAGTAAAGCTCCTGCACTCATAACTTCATATCAGCATCTGCCTCCTAGAGAGCCCAACCTAGACAAGTACCAATATTGTCGACTGAAAGAAAAACGCACAACATTGTTGTGAGTTAAGTTTTATTCAGGTACCTTTCTGAGGACTGCAGCTTTGAGACAGCTTCTCAGATAGCTCTGAGGAACTGCTCCGAAGAGGTAAGGGAGGGGGCAGGATATCTATGAACTTTTTTGCTGGGAAAAACATGTAGTCGAGCATAAAAAGATTAATGCTAATCACAAAGAACAGACATCTCAAGTTAAAATGATTTTAGTGCTTATCTACGTATGGGAAGATGCAAGAATCTGGGGTCCTTTGAAATTTTTCCTTAGATGTGCATCTTAACTATCTAAGGGCCAGTATATCCAAAGCACAGAATGTTTTCCGGTTTTCTCCATCCTGAATCCCCCTCAGGGCACACTGTCAGAAGACAACTGCTGTGCCTGATGGCTTGATCCTTGTAGTAGAACTGAAATGTTGGCAGGCAACTCATTTTTATAAGATATAAAGTGATAAAACATTATTATCAAAATTATGTTAAATGACTACAACTGCCCTTTCACATAATAGATGTTTCATCTCCAGAATAACCCTCCGTACCCTCCATTGTTATCATTTTCTCATGTGGACATAATGTATCTACAGCCTTCCTGTTAAGAATGACTTTTTTTTTTTTTTTTTTGCGGTACGCGGGCCTCTCACTGTTGTGGCCTCTCCCGTCGCGGAGCACAGGCTCCGGACGCGCAGGCTCAGCGGCCATGGCTCATGGGCCCAGCCGCTCCGCGGCATGTGGGATCTTCCCGGACCGGGGCACGAACCCGTGTCTCCTGCATCAGCAGGCAGACTCTCAACCACTGCGCCACCAGGGAAGCCCAAGAATGATTTTGATTTTGTTCTTTAGAGCGATGCTGTCAGGCCAAGTCACAGGGACCCCTTTGCCTGGACATATTTCCCACTGGGAATCCCTCTTACCTTCCCAGAAGCAGAGGCATTCCCTCCAGAAGTAAACCAATTTCTTACCCTCCCTATCCTCCTCTTACCTCTAACCAGGTATGCTAAACTTTGTATACATGTGTAGGATTTTTGTTGAGATTCCCACCAATTAAAGAGCAGCAGACATGCCATTGCCTGCAGATGACCATCTATACTGGCCTAAATCACAGGTAGGCAAATGCTCCAAATTTTCCTTACTTCTTCAGTGATTTTTAGTTTTTATATCCCTTCCTCTACAACATAGAACTACTCCTCAAGGTAGCTACTGATGCTTAGTGTGACCATAGGTCCTAATAGTTGGTTGCATTTGGAATATGTATGATTTTGTATATTTATCTAGAGAATGATCAAAAAGAAGTAAAAATCACATTCTCTGTCTGAAGATTTCTATCTCTACCTAATAAAAATTCACTAGCCATTATTTTCTGTATATTAAATTCTAAAGTAGATTTTAGAAAATACAAGAAACTATCGTCATTTTAGTAAATGAAAATAAGCATAATTATTACTGCAGTTTTATCTCTGTTACCACGTATGTGGATTTTTTTACACAGTTTGTAGGCTCGAACCTCAATTTAGCTTCACATGGTGTTCCTTATTTAACTGGTTCTGAGATTCCCGTCATCTGTTCAGCTCTATAATTTTAGAGAGGAAATCTTGTAAAGCGAGCTACTTGACAATCAGGTATTTGTCTCTTTATTCTCCTCCAGTATGTTGAAAGACTCTAAAACATAGCTAATGTTCTTTTGTAAAAATTTATTTATTTATTTATTTATTTATTTATTATCTTTGGCTGCGTTGGGTCTTCATTGTTACTCGTGGGCTTTCTCTAGTTGCAGCAAGCGGGGGCTACTCTTCGTTGCAGTGCGTGGGCTTCTCATTGCAGTGGCTTCTCTTGTTGCAGAGCACAGGCTCTAGGTGCGCAGGCTTCAGTAGTTGTGGCACGTGGGCTCAGTAGTTGTGGCACGTGGACTCAGTAGTTGTGGCGCACGGGTCTAGTTGCTCCGCGGCATGTGGGATCTTCCCGGACCAGGGCCCGAACCCATATCCCCTGCATTGGCAGGTGGATTCCTAACCACTGAGCCACCAGGGAAGCCCCATAGCTAACGTTCTTTATCAGTCAGAGTTCAACCAGAGACAGACCAAGAGCAGATAGATATGAAGAGATTGATTGCAAGGAGTTGGCTTACCCTGTTGTGGGGACCTGCTAGGCAAGTCCAAAATCTGTAACTCAGGCTACTGGAACTCTGGAAGCTGCTTTCTACAGGCAGAACTTCTTCCTCCTCAGAGAAGCCCCAATTCTGCTCTTAAGGCCTTTCAGTAGATTGAATCAGGCCCACCCAGATTATCGAGGCTAATCCCATTTACTTAAAATCAACTTATTTTGGACTTTAGTCATATCTCTAAGATACCTTCACATCATGCTTAGATTAGTGTTTGATTAAATAATTGAGACTATAGCCTAACCAAGTTGGCAAAGAAAACTGACTATCACGTGTTTATTTAAATGCTACAAGCAGAAATTGTCTCTATATAATAAAGGCCGGGGGAGGGGGTGGGGCGCGGTGGGGGTGGGCAGAAGAGAGAAAGGGAGGAAGTACCAGAGAATTAGCTTAGAGAATTAAAATAAATTTGCATGTTATTTCCTATCAGCTTTATCTTGTGTAAGTACTGTTGTGTAGAGAGGCACCACCAGGCAACAATTAGAAAAGGTTTGAATTTCGATAAGCTACAATATTTTTATTTAGCATTTTCATTTTTCCTTTGTTTGGCCATGAGCAACAAATGTGAGCAAATCAACAGCCATTTTGCCTTAAGGATTACATATTTTAAATTGGGCTAAGTTATAAGTTATTAAAATGGTCATTGCTTTACCTTGAATATGGAAGGCTGTTCTTTGACCATACTAAAGCAGGACATTTTTGTGTTGTTATTTGTTTCCTTTTTTTCTCTGAAAGCCTGATAATCACTTTCATCCCAGAAGAGCTGGGCTGGCACTGAATATATTGCCTATTATGACAGGTTTCTCTTGACTAACGTGTGATCATCGTGTAAGAAGACAAACACTCTAAGTGTGTGGGAGCTGTGGGAGAGTAAAAAATACTAGGAAAGAAAAATGTCTCCTACATATCAAGGTGTTCTTAACATGTTAAAGATCATGCGCTTGCTTTCTTCATAAGAGGAACCAGGCCTTAACAGCCTGCTGTCGGTATGCTGCTTCACCATTAACAACATATTACAACATTAAAAATAGGGTCGCTATATAACAAAGGTGCCTGATTTCAGTACTGAGGATAAAGGGCATTCAACATCTGAAGGGACAAAATGATGACAGTAATTAGACAGAGTGACTTACCAGATGCTGCCTTTCTAGAACTAGGAAAAAATTCATAGCCATTACCTGGCCTTAAGATTCAAATCGGGGAAAAAAACTAAGGGCCTAACAGAGCCAAAGTAAGCCAAGATAATGAAAAAAGGTGTGTGGGGGGGTGAGGAGTGGAATTCCCTTTATATCTGGAAGTTATGTCCTAGAATAAATAAAATATTTATAATGTATTCCACTTCACCTGTCAATAATATGTAAAGTTCCCATGAAATATCTGTAAATTCTGCTTATAGAGAATGATCACTGAGAAATCTGGCATTATTTCCCCAATAAGGGTAAAGACACCAAGCTCAAATCTTCTTTATCTAGCGTCTTAGTCTGTTTGGTCTGCTATGACAGAATACCACAGATAGGGTGGTTGATAAACAATAAAAATTTATTTCTCACAGTTCTGGGGGCTGGAAGTCCAAAATCAGAGTGCAGCATGATCTGGTTCTAGTGAGGGCCCCCTTCTAGGTTTCAGACCGCTGACTTCTCATTGTATTCCCACAGGGCAGCAGGGGCAGTGAGGGATCTCTCTAGGGACTCTTATTATTATTATTTTTTTTAAGGTACGCAGGCCTCTCACTGTTGTGGCTTCTCCTGTTGCGGAGCACAGGCTCCGGATGCACAGGCTCAGCGGTCATGGCTCACGGGCCTAGCCGCTCTGCAGCATGTGGGATCTTCCCGGACCGGGGCACGAACCTGTGTCCCCTGCATCGGTAGGCAGACCCTCAACCACTGTGCCACCAGGGAAGCCCAAAACTTTAGCATTTGAAGGGACCTTCCAGATCACCGATGCTTCATTTTGAAAACAAGGAAACTGAGGCTCAGAGGGGTGAATGCAGCCTTTGAGTGCTGTCTGCGAAACTGCCACTCCACTTTCAGCTTGTTTCAAATGCTTGGTTCAGTAACTCATAAAACAATCCAAAATACTCCATTGACTGTTCCCACCACATCCAGCGAGAAATAGCCATCCAAAACAGTACAAATAAAAATCAAAAATTTAGAAGTCCGACACATCAAGAACTCAACATGTGGGACTTCTCTGGTGGCGCAGAGGTTAAGAATGCACCTGCCAATACAGGAGACACAGATTCAGTCTTTGGTCCAGGAAGATCCCACATGCCGCGGAGCAACTAAGCCAGTGCACCACAACTACTGAGCCTGTGCTCTAAAACCCGCGTGCTGCAACTACTGAAGCCCTCGCACCTAGAGCCCGTGCTCCTCAACAAGAGAGCCACTGCAATGAGAAGCCCACGCACCGCAACGGAGACCCAACGCAGCCAAAAAAAAAAAAAAAAGGAACTCAACACGTCAAAATTTCTTTGGAAGAAATATTATAGTCAAATGTATTGCCACCAAAAAGGATTAATTCTGAAATAGTTGCTAATTCTCTCAGGGGTTGCTGCTTTGGAACAAGTAAAATATCTTCTTTTTAAAATAAAATAAATGGACCCTCCAAAAATACAGTCTTTGAAAGCTGAGTAGATACATAACATTAGTTGTATGCATGCAAGCTTAAACACCAAACAATCCCAACCCCATACATACATACATGTCCATTCATATAAGGTTGGGATATAAGATGACCTAAACACATAAAGTTAGCCCCTGACCATGGGATTTTACCATGCATGATTCCTGAGACAATACAGCTGCACATACATACAGTAGCCCCTAGCTACATGTGACCATTTAAATTCAAATTAATAATATTAAGAATGTAGCTCCTCAGTGACACTAGCCACAGGTGTTCAGTGGCTACCGTGTTGGACAGCGCTGATAAAGAACGTCTGCATCTTCACTAAAAGTTCCGTTGGACACCATTGCTCAAAGATTCGCTTACTATTCACCTTAATCGCCTTCATTTACTTACTGAATTATCCACAAATTTTATAATAGATTTTGTCCCAACTATGCCATATCTTAGCAATGAGGCTCCTGAGTAAGTCACTGAACCTGCTGAGCTGGTTTACTCATCTTTTTTTTTTTTTTTTTTTTTTAATTTTATTTTGGCTGTGTTGGGTCTTCGTTTCTGTGCGAGGGCTTTCTCTAGTTGCAGCGAGTGGGGGCCACTCTTCATCACGGTGCGCGAGCCTCTCACTGTCGCGGCCTCTCTTGTTGTGGAGCACAGGCTCCAGATGCGCAGGCTCAGTAGTTTGTGGGTCACGGGCCTAGTTGCTCCGCGGCATGTGGGATCTTCCCAGACCAGGGCTCGAACCCGTGTCCCCTGCATTGGCGGGCAGATTCTCAACCACTGCGCCACCCGGGAAGCCCCTGGTTTACTCATCTTTAATATCAGATCTTTATCTGTCTCACAGGTTGTATTGAAGTTCAAAGGAAATGTAACCATACAAATAAAAAGGGTAATTGTTTCTGAAGACCCTTTTCCTTTCTTTCATTTTCCAGTGACTGCCAGAAAAAAAGTGATGTTTAATGCCTTTTACACTTAAAATGTGGAATAAATATTACAATACAGGGAAGATAGAGACTACCTAAAAGAACACAGAAGCTGGTTAGACCTCCCAACTAGGCCAAGTGACTGGGCTTATGCTCTACGTGAGTCATAAAATAAGTAATAGCTCCAATCTGTGTAACCATAGAAAGTACATCGGTTGTTGTTATCCAGGAATAAAACTTTTCCATAGTATATTTGTCAGCCATTGTAATTATCATAATAATGGCTAACATTTGTTGAAAGCTGCCGCCATTTTTGCTAAGTGCTTCATATATATCTCACTATATTTCACAGGAAACATATGCTGTAAGTGCTACTGTTATTACCATTTTACATATCAGGAAACTGAAACTTAGAATCTTAAGGAATTTACCAGAGGTCACAAATCAGTGAAGAAAAGGGGATTTGCTGGGTTGGTTTTTATTTCACTTTTAACAATTTTTTAATTGAAATAAACATACGTACAGAAAAGTAAAATTCCTAAGTGTACAGCACAAAGATTTTCCATAAACTGAACCTATGTTACCAGTACCCATTAAGAAATGGGATATTTCCAGAACCCCAGAAAAACCCTTGGCCCACGTTCTGTCTCTACTCCCATACAAAGGGTAACCATAATCCTGACTTTTAATACTTGTATATAAACGTTTGACTTTATCTACATAGAATCATACTCTGTGTACCCTTCTGAGTCTGATTCTTTTGATTAAATTTATGTTTGTAAGATTTATTCATACCATTGAGTGTAGTTGTAATTAGTTCATTTCATTGTTGTATAGTATTCCATTGTGTGAATATACCATACTTTATTTACCTGTTTTACTGAATAAATACAGCTGATAGACATTCGGGTTGTTTCCAGTTTGGGATTTGTATTAGTTTCCTAGGGCTATGGTAACAAAGTACCACAAACTGAGAGGCTTGAGCAACAAAAATTTATTTTCTCACAGTTTTGGAGGCTAGAAGTCAAAGACCAAATGCAGGATTGTTTCTTTGGAGGGATGTGAGGACTAATGCATTCTATGCTTCTCCCCTAGCTTCTGGAGGCTTACTGACAATCTTTGTTGTTCCCTGGCTTATAGAAGCATTACCCCAGTCTTCCTCATCTTTACATGGCATTCTCCCTGTGTGCATGTCTGTGCACAAATTTCCCCTTTCTGAAAGGTCTTTAGACATATTAGATTAGGGGCCCCTCCTATTTCTGTATAACCTCATCTTAACTTATTTTTTAATAAATTTATTTATTTTATTTACTTATTTTTGGCTGCGTTGGGTCTTTGTTGCTGCACGTGGGTTTTCTCTAGTTGTGGTGAGCAGGGGCTGCTCTTCATTCCAGTGTGCGGGCCTCTCACTGTGGTGGCTTCTCTTGTTGTGGAGCATGGGCTCTAGGCCTGCAGGCTTCAGTAGTTGTGGCTCGTGGGCCCTAGAGCACAGGCTCAGTAGTTATGGTGCACAGGCTTAGTTGCTCCGCTGCATGTGGGATCTTCCTGGACCAGGGCTCAAACTCCTCTCCCCTGCATTGGCAGGCGGATTCTTAACCACTGTGCCACCAGGGGAGCCCCTAACCTCATCTTAACTTATAACATCTACAACAACTGTATTTCCAAATAAGGACACAGTGTGAGATATTGGGGGTTAGGACTTCAACATATGAATTGGAGGGGGGACATAATTCAACCCATCACAGGACTATTATGAACAGTACTGCAAAGAATATTTGTGCTCATTTCTGATGTGTGTATTCCTACAAGTGGATATGCTGGATTATACAGTATGTGTATGTTCAGCTTTAGTAGATACTGCCAACCCATGCACCTATAGTCACGCAATCTATGACAAAGGAGGCCAGAATATAAAATGGAGCAAAGACAGCCTCTTCAATAAGTGGTGCTGGGAAAACCGGACCGCTACATGTAAAAGAATGAAATTAGAACTCTCCCTAACACCATACACAAAAATAAACTCAAAATGGATTAAAGACCTAATTGTAAGGCCAGACACTATAAAACTCTTAGAGGAAAACACAGGCAGAACACTCTTTGACATAAATCACAGCAAGAACTTTTTTGACCCACCTCCTAGAGGAATGAGAATAAAAACAAAAATAAACAAATGGGACCTAATTAAACTTAAAAGCTTTTGCACAGCAAAGGAAACCATGAACGAGACAAAAAGACAACCCTCAGAATGGGAGAAAATATTTGCAAAAAAAGCAACTGACAAAGGATTGATCTCCAAAATATACAAACAGCTCATGCAGCTCAATATCAAAAAAACAAACAACCCAATCCAAAAAATGGGCAGAAGTCCTAAATAGACATTTCTCCAAAGAAGACATACAGATGGCCAACAAACACATGAAAAAATGCTCTCCATCACTAATTATTAGAGAAATGCAAATCAAAACTACAATGAGATATCATCTCACACCGGTCAGAATGGCCATCATCACAAAACCTACAAACAATAAATGCTGGAGAGAGTGTGGAGAAAAGGGAATCCTCTTGCACTGTTGGTGGGAATGTAAATTGATACAGCCACTATGGAGAACAGTATGGAGGTTCCTTAAAAAACTAAAAATAGAGCTACTATGTGACCCAGCAATCCCACTACTGGGCATATACCCAGAGGAAGCCATAATTCAAAAAGATACATGCACCCCAATATTCACTGCAGCACAATTTACAATAGCCAGGTCATGGAAACAACCTAAATGTCCACCAACAAAGGAATGGATAAAGAAGATGTGGCACATATATACAATGGAATATTACTCAGTCATTAAAAAGAACGTAATTCGGTCATTTGTAGAGACATGGATGGACCTCGAGACTGTCATACAGAGTGAAGTAAGTCAGAAAAAGGAAAAACAAATATCGTATATTAACGCATATATGCGGAATCTGAAAACATTGGTATAGATGATTTATTTACAAAGCAGAAATAGAGACACAGATGTAGAGAACAAACGTATGGATACGAAGGGGGAAGGGGGGGTGGGATGAAGTGGGAGATTGGGATTGACATATATACGCTATTGATACTATGTATAAAAGAGGTAACTTATAAGAACCTACCGTATAGCACAGGGAACTCTACTCGGTGCTCTGTGGCGACCTAAATGGGAAGGAAATCCAAAAAACAGGGGATATATGCATACGTATAGCTGATTCACTTTGCTCTGCAGTAGAAACTAACACAACATTGTAAAGCAACTATACTCCAATAAAAATTTTTTTTAAAAGTAGGTATTGCCAGATGGTTTTGCAAAATGGTTATACCAATTTCCCTCCTCTTATCAACGTATGAGAATTTCAGTTGCAAAACAACCTCACAAACATTTGGCAACTTCTGTCTTTTTTATTTCAGCCATTACAATGGAACTATAGTTCCATCTCATTGTGATTTCAGTTTAGCTTTTCCTGAAGATTAATAAAGTTGAACTCCTTTTCATATCTTTATTGACCATCTGGAGATCATCTCTGCTCATCTGTTCATTTACTTATTTTTTTATTGAATTGCCTGCATTTGTTTCAGATTCGCAGCAACCCATTTTTTCTGAGAATAATTGGTCCTTTGTCATACTTACGGATATGTATATCCTTTTTCACTCTTCTTGGTGTTAAGAACAAGGCTTCAGGCAAGTGGACAGCTCTAGATGATCTGCTTCACTTTCTGCCTCCTTCTCTCATGCATGTGTTTCAAATGCCAAAGGTGGGGACAGGGGGAATCATACTCTAAAATAGGGTCAGGATGAATAAATTGGTGCAGAACTATCCATCATCATCTGGTCTATTTGAATATATTTTCATATCTGACCTTTAGTTTCAGAGAGTGAGAGCAAGCATGTTTGTCTCTGTAAGTGTCAGGCTGCCATCTCTCTGTCTATTCCTTTCAATGCTCCCTTCAAAAGGCTTTAGCTGTTTGGCCTGCTCACCTCTCTTTTTTACAGCTTTTTGTACTTCCCCTGCCTTCAGGCTGGCTGTAGAGGATAAGATGTGTCTACTTTCAGTACCTAACATGGGACCTTGCATAAAGTAGGCCCTCATTATTGACTTATTGACTGTAATTGATTGAAGCCTTCATTTCATTGCTATGTAATAGATGCATAGCATCCATTCTTAGGATGCGGTCTTATTTTTTAAAGAATTTTTGATATCAACAAGGAAATATGCCAAAAGGTAATGAAAATATCACACTTTGTAAATGAGGTTTAGGAAATATCTAATAGTTCTCTATGAAATTTTCCCTCATTTATCCTAAATATAAATAGAACTAGGTCTGACCACTTAAATGGCATCTCACTAATGATCTCCTTCCCACTTTCATTTATTATTATAGGTAGAGACTTTTTTTTTTTTTTTTTTTTTTGCGGTACGTGGGCCTCTCACTGTTGTGGCCTCTCCCGTTGCGGAGCACAGGCTCCGGACGCACAGGCCCAGCGGCCATGGCTCACGGGCCCAGCCGCTCCACGGCACGTGGGATCCTCCCGGACCGGGGCACAAACCCGCGTCCCCTGCATCGGCAGGCGGACTCTCAACCACTGTGCCACCAGGGAAGCCCAGGTAGAGACTTTTATGATCCTCAACCTTGTATTTGTTCTATAATGGGCTAGAACTCTGCTAAAGAGTTTTCATGAGTTACTTTTTATTATGGTAAAATATATATAATGTAAAATTTACCATTTAACTCTTTTTAACTGTCCATTTCAGTGGCATTAATACAGTCAAACATTGTTGTGCTACCATCACCACCGTTTATTTCCAGAACTTCTTCATAATCCCAGACTGAAACTCCCTCCCCATTAAACTTTAACTTCCCTTTACCCTCTCCCCTTAGCATCTAGCAACCATCATTCTACTTTCTGTCTCTATGAATTTGACTATTCTGAGCACCTCATACAGGTGGAATGTACAATATTTGTCCTTTTGTGTCTGACTTATTACATTTAGCATAATTTCCTCAGGTTCATCTGTGTTGTAGTACGTGTCAGAATTTCACTCCTTTTTTAAGGCTGAATAATATTTCGTTATATGTTTTAAATCTTCACAGTTACTACCCCTGGCAGACCTGAATTTGAAAGCTGGCTCTGCCACTTATATAGCAACTGACCTTGGCCATGTTGAATTTTCTCTTTGCATATCAATTTTCTCCTTTGTAAAATGGAAATGAAATTACCCAGCTCACTGGACTGGAGTAAGGATTTAATAAGATAACAAAATAACCTCGTGTAGTGCCTGCCAGATAGTCAGTGTTCAGTAAATGGCAGCTGGTAGCATAATGATTCATGTTGATAGTAAGCAATTCAAAAGTCTGTTCCAGGGCTTCCCTGGTGGCGCAGTGGTTGAGAGTCCGCCTGCCAATGCAGGGGACACGGGGTTCATGCCCCGGTCCAGGAAGATCCCACATGCCGCAGAGTGGCTGGGCCCGTGAGCCATGGCCGCTGAGCCTGCGCGTCCAGAGCCTGTGCTCCACAACCAGAGACACCACAACAGTGAGAGGCCCACGTACCGCAAAAAAAAAAAAAAAAAAAAAAAGTCAGGAGAAGTCCAGACTAGTGTGTGCAATGTAGTCTCTGCTTTATGGAAAAGTCATCTTAGGTCATATACATATGGCATATCCAAAAGGTATTTTTGGTTTCTAAAGTACTCAGATCAATGAAGGAAGACAAAAGTCATTTGTGAAACATGTACTTTTTATTCCACCCACAATCTATTTGCCAGCCTTAGAGAGGTTAAAATGTCAGTTCAAAGAGGTCAGTCTTAAGGACTACCAATGACTTGTTTTTTCAGGGAAAAAAATGTTTCATTTTGTTTATCAGACAAATAAGTAAAATCATATCTTTAAGGAATATGGACTTGATAACTTATTAGAAATAAAAGTATCTTCAGAGTCAACTAAGTCATTCTCAGAGTGAGCATCTGGGAAAATAAATAGCCAAAATTTTCAGGAGAATTTTTAATAAACTTTCATAACAATCTCAATTTAGAGTTCCTCTAATACCAATATTAATATTAACCAAAAAGAAATTTTAAATATGCTTTATAATTTTAATAACTAAAGTTTTTTCATAAACATTTTTAAAGATTTATTTTTATTTATTTATTATTTTATTTATTTTTTGGCTGCGTCGGGTCTTAGTTGTGGCACACAGGATCTTCACCGAGGATTGCAGAATCTTTCACTGCGGCGCACAGGCTTCTCTAGTTGTGGCGTGCAGGCTCCAGGGTGCGTGGGCTCTGTAGTCTGTGGCACACAGCCTCTTTAGTTGAGGCACACGAGCTCAGTAGTTGTGGCGCATGGGCTTAGTTGCCCGGCGCCACGTGGGATCTTAGTTCCCTGACCGGGGATCAAACCCACGTCCCCTGCATTGTAAGGTAGATTCTTTACCGCTGGACCACCAGGGAAGTCCCATAAACATTTTTCTTATTATAGAAAATTTGAACATATAAAAAAGATAGACAAAATATTTACTTCCGGCCTTTTTTCTTAAGCATAGTTTTTTATGGGGACAAGTAGAAATAAACATAGTGAATGATTCTCTGTATTCAATTTTATATCCTTTTTCACTTAACCTTATAATGCAATACTTTGCATAGGATTTTTCCAAAGTGATGAGAACTCTTTATGAACACATTTTAACAACTAATTAATCATTTTTTCTTAATCCTTTTCTAGGCAAATTATTTCTGGAGAGGAACTATAGCAAAGCAATTAAGAATGTGAATTTAAGCCAAATTTCTTGGTTCAAATCCCAATCCCACAAGTTGCTAGCATCAACCTGAGTAAGTTACTTCTTCACCAAAAAAAAAAAAAAAAAGGAACTATTAATAGTGTCCCTACCTGTTAGGTTTGGTATAAGGATTAAATGTGTTAATCTTTAACACATTGAATACATAGAAAATTATTAGGTACATATAAAATGCCATAATAGTGACTCACATTTGCTAAGGATTCTATAAATGTTACCTATTATTAGCTATTAAAAATCCTTGGTATGGTACACTAAAAACTATAATTGTAAAACAAGATAGATGTAATTGACTAAATTTAAAATACGTAACATTATCTGTAGATAACTTATAATGCTTTCTTAGTTTAAATTTTAACATCATCTATAAAGTATTTCAGATCAAGTATTATTAGACTTCTAATCCTCAATTTTTAATTTATGGACTAACTTTGCGATTGTTTTTCACCTGTCAAAGGCATATACATCTTCACTGACAAATATAATTTGTCAGATCTTCTAATGAAAAGCACTTAAAAATACCAGTGAAAATCAATAAAATTTAAATTTTTATTCCCCAGTTGCACTAGCCACTTGGTCATACCAACTTGGTCAACTCAATAGCTGTATGTATAGTGGCTACTATATTGGAAAAAACTGATATAGAACATTTACATCATTGCAGAAAGTTCTGTTGAACAGAGCTGTATTATGTCTTTTGACAAAAGTAGCATGTTTGCATTATGTATCAATTTATGAGTAATGTGTTTTTGCCCCAATTTTATTCAATTAATTATGCAAATTTTAGTAATTAATTTTTTTCTAATATTATAAAAACTTAATATCATTTGAGAACTGCACAATCATCTATGGTAAGGATCAAATGCAAGAAAAGCAATATGTGAGTGTGATATACATGTTTTATTTCATTTTTTTCTTTTCTGCATTAATTGAAAGGTTATACTCACCTTACTTAACAAATATTATCTTTTAAAATACTTAATTTACTAGATTAAACACAACTTAAAATTCTTTTTTATAATGAAAAATGACAATTTCTTCAGAAGTAGAGAGACTAATATAACAAACCTCCCCAGACCCATCACCCAGTTTCAACAATTATCAGTTGATGACTTATCTTTTTTCATCTATAACCTACCTGCTCTTACCCTCCATCCTCCACTGGATCATTTTGGAGCAAATTGCAGACATTATTTCATTTTTTCTCTGAACATTTTAATAGGTATCTTTAAAAGATAAGAACTCTTTTTGTTTACTTGTAATATTTTGTTTTGTCTTTATTTTTTCAGTTTTATTGAGATATAATTGACCTCCAGCACTGTATGAGTTTAAGATGTACAGCTTAATGACTTGACTTACATATATTGTGAAATGATTACCACGAAAAGTAAGAACTCTTTTTTAAATATAATCATAGTAACCATTATCACAGCTAAAAACAAAGAAACATAACAGTAATTTTTAATATATTCAAATATAGTCATTAAACAAAAAAAGGCCAGTCACTTTTTCTGACTTTAAAAGCAAATTTTGAGGTTAGGAAGTACATGTGATATTGTCATCAGTTCAAGGTCACTGATCATTTAGTGTCAGAAACACTATGGATCAATATTCAGGAAATGAGAGCAGTATGTTTTATCTGTTATTTGCTAACAACAACAAAAAAGCTTCATACGTGAACTCAAAAATAACCAGTGAAACAAAAGTAGGTTATCCAATTATTCAAAATAGGCCAAATCATCCTAATAATAAAAACAAGTTACTACCTCACACCAATTAGGATAGCTACCATCAAAAAAACAGAAAATAAGTGTTGGTGAGGACATGAAGAAATTGGAACCCTTCCCCACTGTTGGTGAAAATGTAAAATGGTACAGCCGTTGTAGAAAGTAGCATGACACTTCTTTAAAAAATTAAAAATAGAGCTACCCTATGATCTAGCAATTCCACCTCTGGGTATATACTCAAAAGAATTGAAAGCAGAGCCTCAAAAAGATATTTGCACATCCACGTTCATCGCAGCATTATTCTAAATAGCTAAAACATGGAAGCAACCCAAGTGTCCATGAATGAATGAAACGGATAAGCAAAATGTGGTATATACGTAAAATGAAATGTTATTCAGCCTTAAAAAGAAAGGAAATTCTGACGTATGCTACAACATGAGTAAACACCACAGACACTGTGCTAAGTGAAATAAGCCAGTCACAAAAAGGCAAATACTGTATGATTTCACTTATATAGGGTACTTAAAGTAGTCAAAATCATAGTGACAGAAAGTAGAATGGTGGTTGCCAGGGCCTGGGGGAAGTTCCAGAGTTAAGTTTTGCAAGATGAAAAGAATTCTGGAGGTGAGTGGTAGTGATGATTGCACAATCATCTGAATGGACTCAATACCACTGAACTATACACTTTAAAATGATTAAGCTGGTAAATTTTATGTTACGTGTAGTTTACCACAATAAATAAGATTGGAAAAACACAACGCACTGTACTATGCTCTTTGCAACAGAAGACAAACTGTGCATAAAGGGTGAAACAAAATAGATTAATAAATATTTTGCACATGTGTTTGCAAATATACCATACACAAATACAGGAGTGATTCCTGTATATCTTGAAGAGGACGATATTATTCACATAGGAACTCATTTTAGCTCAGAGTTTTTATAATTTCTACATAATGTGGAGAAAATAATAGTAAAAATGTGCAGAAAACATAAAAAGTTGATGATAAATGCTTGCACAGGTGGAAGGAAATAAGTTGTTTGACTCAGCTAAAACATCCTACTTATAGGCCAGAAATAAGAGACAGAAAATGGATAGTGAAACATTCAACCTGTTTGGCACAGAGATTCAGATACAGGGATGAATAGACAAGACATGCCATCATTCAAATTGAGGTTATTAGTTGGATTTACTGGATGCATTGAGAAATTTGGTAGCCACTCTAGGATTTTATAATAAAGAGAAAGATAAACAAAGGAAAGGTCAAAGAATTAAGAGTACAGGAAAAACAAAACAAAATAAAACAGGGAACATAGCTGAATACAGACTTAGTTGGTTCTGATAAGATGTATGTGTAAATTGGAATTACATTTATTTTTTACTTATTTTTTACAGTATTTCTGTTAATTAATTAATTAATTTTTTAACATCTTTATTGGAGTATAATTGCTTTACAATGTTGTGTTAGTTTCTGCTGTATAACAAGGTGAATCAGCTATACGTATACATATATCCCCATATCCCCTCCCTCTTGCGTCTCCCTCCCAACCTCCTTATCCCACCCCTCTAGGTGGTTGCAAAGCACTGAGCTGATCTCCCTGTGCTATGTGGCTGCTTCCCACTAGCTATCTATTTGGTAGTGTGTATATGTCAATACTACTCTCTCACTTCGCCCCAGCTTACCCTTCCCCCTCCCCGTGTCCTCAAGCCCATTCTCTACTTCTGCATCTTTTTTTTCTTTTTTGAATTTTACTTTATTTATATTTTTATACAGCAGGTTCTTATTAGTTATCCATTTTATACATGTTAGTGTATATATGTCAATCCCAATATCCCAATTTATCACACCACCACCCCGTTGTTTTCCCCCATTGGTGTCCATACGTTTGTTCTCTACATCTGTGTCTCTATTTATGCCCTGCAAACATGTTCATCTCTACCATTTTTCTAGGTTTCACATATATGCGTTAATTTACAATATTTGTTTTTCCCTTTCTGACTTACTTCACTCTGTACGATAGTCTCTAGATCCATCCATGTCTACAAATGACCCAATTTTGTTACTTTTTATGGCTGAGTAATATTCCATTGCATATATGTACCACATCTTCTTTATCCATTTTTCTGTCGATGGGCATTTAGGTTGTTTCCATGACCTGGCTATTGTAAATCATGCTGCAATGAACATTGGGGTACATGTGTCTTTTTGAATTATGGTTTTCTCAGGGTATATACCCAGTAGTGGGATGGCTGGGTCACATGGTAGTTCTATTTTTAGGTGTTTATTTTTTAATTTATTATTATTATTTTTTTGCAGTACGCAGGCCTCTCACCGCTGTGGCCTCTCCCGTTGTGGAGCACAGGCTCTGGATGCACAGGCTCAGCGGCCATGGCTCACGGGCCTAGCTGCTCTGCGGCATGTGGGATCTTCCCGGACCGGGGCACGAACCCGTGTCCCCTGCATTGGCAGGCAGACTCTCAAGCACTGTGCCACCAGGGAAGCCCCTATTTTTAGTTTTTTAAGGAACCTCCATATTGTTCTCCATAGTGGCTATATCAATTTACATTCCCACCAACAGTGCAAGAGGGTTCCCTTTTCTCCACACCCTCTCCAGCATTTGTTGTTTGTAGATTTTCTGATGATGCCCATTCTAACTGGTGTGAGGTGATACCTCACTGTAGTTTTGACTTGCACTTCTCTAATAATTTGTGATGTTGAGCAGCTTTTCATGTGCTTCCTGCCCATCTGTATGTCTTCTATGGAGAAATGTCTATTTAGGTCTACTGCTCATTTTTTCATTGGGTTATTTGTTTTTTTTGATATTGAGCTGCATGAGCTGCTTGTAAATTTTGGAGATTAATCCTTTGTCAGTTGCTTCAATTGCAAATATTTTCTCCCATTCTGAGAGTTGTCTTTTCGTCTTGCTTATGGTTTCCTTTGCTGTGTAAAAGCTTTTAAGTTTCATTAGATCCCATTTGTTTTTGTTTTTATTTCCATTTCTCTAGGAGGTGGGTCAAAAAGGATCTTGCTGTGATTTATGTCATAGAGTGTTCTGCCTGTGTTTTCCTCTAAGAGTTTTATAGTGTCTGGCCTTACATTTAGGTCTTTAATCCATTTTGAGTTTATTTTTGTGTATGGTGTTAGGGAGTGTTCTAATTTCATCCTTTTACGTGTAGCTGTCCAGTTTTCCCAGCACCACTTATTAAAGAGGTTGTCTTTGCTCCATTGTATATTCTTGCCTCCTTTATCAAAGATAAGGTGACTGTATGTGTGTGGGTTTATCCCTCGGCTTTCTATCCTATTCCATTGATCTACATTTCTGTTTTTGTGCCAGAACCATACTGTCTTGATTACTGTAGCTTTGTAGTATCGTCTGAAATCAGGGAGCCTGATTCCTCCAGCTCTGTTTTTCTTTCTCAAGACTGCTTTGGCTATTCAGGGTCTTTCGTGTCTCCATACACATTTTAAGATTTTTTGTTCTAGCTCTGTAAAAAATGCCATTGGTAATTTGATAGGGATTGCATTGAATCTGTAGATTGCTTGGGGTAGTATAGTCATTTTCACAATATTGATTCTTCAAATCCAAGAACATGGTATATCTCTCCATCTGTTGGTATCATCTTTAATTTCTTTCATCAGTGTCTTATAGTTTTCGGCATACAGGTCTTTTGTCCCCCTAGGTAGGTTTATTCCTAGGTATTTTATTCTTTTTGTTGTAATGGTAAATGGGAGTGTTTCCTTAATTTCTCTTTCAGATTTTTCATCATTAGTGTATAAGAATGCAAGAGATTTCTGTGCATTAATTTTGTATCCTGCAACCTTACCAAATTCATTGATTAGCTCTAGTAGTTTTCTGGTGGCATTTTTAAGATTCTCTATGTATAGTATTGTGTCATCTGCAAACAGTGACAGTTTTACTTCTTCTTTTCCAATTTGTATTCCTTTTATTTCTTTTTCTTCTCTGATTGCCCTGGCTAGGACTTCCAAAACTATGCTGAATAATGGTGGTGAGAGTGGACATCCTTGTCTTGTTCCTGATCTTAGAGGAAATGCTTTCAGTTTTTCACCATTGAGAATGATGTTTGCTGTGGGTTTGTCGTATATGGCCTTTATTATGTTGAGGTAGGTTCCCTCTATGCCCTCTTTCTGGAGAGTTTTTATCATAAATGGGTGTTGAATTTTGTCAAAAGCTTTTTCTGCATCTATTGAGACGATCATATGGTTTTTATTCTTCAATTTGTTACTATGGTGTATCACATTGATTGATTTATGTATCTTGAAGAATCCTTGAATCCCTGGGATAAATCCCACTTGATCATGGTGTATAATCCTTTTAATGTGTTGTTGGATTCTGTTTACTAGTATTTTTTTTTTTTTTTTTTTTTTTTGTGGTACATAGGCCTCTCACTGTTGTGGCCTCTCCCGTTGCGGAGCACAGGCTCCGGACGCACAGGCCTATCGGCCATGGCTCACGGGCCCAGCCGCTCCGCGGCATGTGGGATCTTCCCAGACCGGGGCACGAACCTGTGTCCCCTGCATCGGCAGGCGGACTCTCAACCACTGTGCCACCAGGGAAGCCCCTGTTTACTAGTATTTTGTTGAGGATTTTTGCATCTATATTCATCAGTGATATTGGTCTGTAACTTTCTTTTTTTGTAGTGTCTTTGTCAGGTTTTGGTATTAGGGTGATGGTGGCCTCATAGAATGGGTTTGGGAGTGTTCCTTCCTCTGCAATTTTTTGGAAGAGTTTGAGAAGGATTGGTGTTAGCTCGTCTCCAAATGTTTGATAGAATTCACCTGTGAAGCCATCTGGTCCTGGACTTTTGTTTGTTGGAAGATTTTTAATCACAGTTTCAATTTCATTACTTGTGTTTGGTCTGTTCATATTTTCTATTTCTTCCTGGTTCAGTCTTGGAAGGTTATACCCTCTAAGAATTTGTCCTTTTCTTCCAGGTTGTTCATTTTATTGGCCTAGAGTTGCTTGTAGTAGTCTCTTAGGACACTTTGCATTTCTGCGGTGTCTGTTGTACCTTCTCCTTTTTCATTTCTAATTTTATTGATTTGAGTCCTCTCCCTCTTTTTCTTGATGAGTGTGGCTAATGGTTTATCAATTTTGTTTATCTTGTTAAAGAACCAGCTTTTAGTTTTATTGATCTTTGCCATTGTTTTCTTTATTTCTATTTCATTTATTTCTCCTCTGATCTTTATGATTTCTTTCCTTCTACTAACTTTGGGTTTTGTTCATTCTTCTTCCTCTAGTTCCTTTAGGTGTAAGGTTAGATTGTTTTTTTGAGATGTTTCTTGTTTCTTGAGGTAAGCTTGTATTGCTCTAAACTTCCCTCTTAGAACTGCTTTTGCTGCACCCTTCTGCTGTCTGCCCTCTGGTGGATGAGGCTATCTAAGAGGCTTGTGGAAGATTCCTGATGGGAGGGACTGGTGGTGGGTAGAGATGACTGTTGCTCTGGTGGGCAGAGCTCAGTAAAACTTTAATCCACTTGACTATTGATGGGTGGGGCTGGGTTCCCTCCCTGTTGGTTGTTTGACCTGAGGCAACCCAGCACTGGAGCCTACCTGGCTCTTTGGTGGGGCTAATGGTGGACTCTGGGAGGGCTCACACCAAGGAGTACTTCCCAGCACTTCTGCTGCCAGTGTCCTTGTCCTCATGGTGAGCCACAGCCACCCCCTGCCTCTGCAGGAGACCCTCCAGCACTAGCAGGTAGGTCTGGTTCAGTCTCCTACGGGGTCACTGCTCCTTCCCCTGGGTCCCAATGTGCACACTACTTTGTGTGTGCCCTCCAAGAGTGGAATCTCTGTTTTCCCCAGTCCTGTTGAAGTCCTGCAATCAAATCCCGCTAGCCTTCAAAGTCTGACTCTCTAGGAATTCCTCCTGCTTTTGCCGGACCCCCAGGTTGGGAAGCCTGACATGTGGCTCAGAACCTTCACTCCAGTGGGTGGACTTCTGTGGTATAAGTGTTCTCCAGTTTGTGAGTCACCCACCCAGCAGTTATGGGATTTGATTTTATTGTGATTGTGCCCCTCATCCTCCTGCCATCTCATTGTGGTTTCTCCTTTGTCTTTGGATGCGGGGTATCTTTTTTGGTGAGTTCCAGTGTCTTCCTGTCAATGATTGTTCAGAAGTTAGTTGTGATTCCAGTGCTCTTGCAAGAGAGAGTGAGAGCACGTCCTTCTACTCCGCCATCTTGAACCAATCTGAGTTACATGTAATATTTTAACTTTTTAAAATCTGCAGGCGTTTATAAAGTAGACTATAAGAACTCTGGGATCCTGTCCACATCTACGTTTAATATTCTGAGTTTCAGTTGCCTTTTGAAAGTTTAATTTGCATTCTTACTCTTCTTATCTGGGAAAAAACTTGTAGCTTTTTAATATTTGTAATTCAATCCTTTAGGAGTTCATCCAGGCATTCTTTCTTTTATGGTATACCTACAACAATATTTTATGACACTGTGGTGTATAGTGAGTACACAAAAAAGAATCAGATACCTTGACTGCCTCAAGACGGTCATTATCCGTATAGCAATGGTAGAGAGGTGTACAGGTAATTCCTTTATCTTTAAGATAAGAATAAGGTTAAAGGTGTTTCAAGTAGGAGGAAATTTTGAAAGTGCACAAGTACAACCTGGGAAATGAGAATGCACAGTGCCTGAAGAAACTGCAGGTAGTTAAGTATTCTTGGGGAAAAGGGTGGTGAGTGATTGGGCGGCACAGTTAGGAGAGGCCACATAATTAAGGACTCTATTTGGCATGCTAAGGAACGTGGATTTTATCCTGAAGGCAAGGGGAAGTCAGATGAGGACTCCAACTAGGAATGTGACAAGATAAATTATGAATTTACAATTAATCTGAGGATCAGGTGGAAGTGTGTTCAGATAATTAGAGGCATGTAGGGCAACTGGAAGACACTTACAGTAATCCTGGCAGGAGTTATGCTCCCCTGGACCAAAGAGGGGACAGTGGGCTCTCAGAGGCAGGGATAAAGCCCAGAGATATTGAGGAGGTGGAATTGTCTAAATATGGTGAGGGTCCCACCCCAGGAAATTGGGTGGTCTGGAGAAGGAGCTCGTGGCAGATAGTTTAATCAGATTTCCCAGGTAATGCTCTTGCTTTGTTGGGTGTGAAACCCACCAGTGTAGATTGCTTCTCAAAGAGCTTGAGTTTCAAAGAAAAGAGGAGAGAGAGGATGCCATTAGAGGTCCAAGGGGCACCTTTGGTTAAAGATCAGAGCTATGACTGTTCACATGCCAAAGAAAATGAACCAGCGGGGAGGGAGAAGTTGAAGGAGCCGAGATCATAGAATTTTTCTTGCAGGGAAATGACTCTCAGTGGGAGCAGGATGTCAGTCCTGAGATAGGAACTAAAAAACTAAGTATAGAAATGTAGACACAGACAGCTGGAAAGGGAGGGAAAGGGATAAGGTTGAGGGAATTCTACCTTCTATCCTTCCACCACCACTGCCCCCACCCCCCGCAAACCCATCCATCCCAAGCAGGTGATGAGAGGGGGCTGGTGAGAGAAAGATAAAAAAAGATCAAAAGCCCTGTTCAGGGAAGAAATTGTGTGTTTGTATTGGTACCAATGGGCACACTTTGTTATTTTCTTCCTACACGGTTGCTAGATTTAGCAAATAAAAATACGACATCCAGCTAAATTTGAATTTCAGACAAATGATGGATAACTTTTTAGTATGTCTCATGCAGTATTTGTGACACACTTAAACTTTTTAAAGTTTATTCTCAATACTAAGCTTATACATACTTTTAAAAATTATTCATTAGTTTTATAAAATTCAAATTTAACTGGGCATTCTGTGTATTACCTGGCAACCCTATACTAGAACTTGAAAAATCGGCCGTGAGGCTTATGACCTAATACTTAAAGTTAAGGTTGAAGTTGACTATGAAAGTCCTCTTCATTTATTAATACTTATTTTGTTTGTAAGCATGACACATTGTCAGCAGCAGACAGGGCCACAAACACATGCTTATAACATGGCAACAACAACAAGCAAGACTAATAAGCATGTGACTGCTGAGCTGTTTCTTTCCTACCTGCTCCTGTCCCATTTCCAGAAGCACCTTCCTTCACCTCTGGCTCTGGGAATCAGTGTTTCCTAACAGTGAATCATCTGTTAGGTTTCTGTTATCCAAGTCTGGAAAAATTTAATCATTTCTCTTATACTACCCTAAACCAGCTACCCTGATATTAACTAAAAGTAGAATAACAAACTGTCCTGGTTTGCCCAGAACTGAAGGTTCCCAGGACTTAGGATTTTCAGTTTTTTGGGTTTTTTAAAAAAAATTATTTTATTTATTTATTTTATTTTTGGCCGCGTTGAGTCTTCGTTGCTATGCATGGGCTTTCTCTAGTTGGCAGCGAGCTGGGGCTACTCTTCATTGCGGTGCGCGGGCTTCTCGTTGCGGTGGCTTCTCCTGTTGTGGAGCACGGGCTCTAGGTGCACAGGCTTCAGTAGTTGTGGTGCACGGGCTTAGTTGCTCTGTGGCATGTGGGATCTTCGTGGGCCAGGGCTTGAACCCGTGTCCCCTGCATTGGCAAGCAGATTCTCAACCACTGTGCCACCAGGGAAGCCCGGATTTTCAGTTTTAACACTGGGAATATCCCAGGCGAAGCAGGATCTGCCTTGACCGTGGTAGATTCCTTTAAGCCAGCAATGTCTCTGTGCTGATTATGAAGTTTTAATTCTGACAGGAGAATTATAATTTTTCTCCTCAAAAAAACTTTATCTTCTTTACTTAAATTGTCTCTCTTTTATATAAAAGGTAAGAATTTATAAAGGAAAAGGTATATTTTTTATATATTAGGCCATATTACATTTTAGTTCTTAGGACATTCTTACTGGAAATGTTTGTATTTTTTTTCTAGGCTAATTTGTTGTGCCATTTTTAAATGATTGGGTCAAGAAAAGAGCTGATCCTTATATATAGGTTGACTTCATCCCTTATATACCAATTTGGAGATATCCTAAGGTTCATGAATAATACAGGATGACAAAATACATATACATGTATATATTTATATACTAAATGCAAAATACAAATGACTGGCAACCTGTCTTACTTTCAGAACTGAAAAATCTTAGTTTTGTACCTTGAAGTAAATTATCCTCATATAAATTTCAAGGAAACTTGCATTCCACTGGCTCAAGCATATCTTTACCACAGGGCAAAACAAAAACAACATAATTCTGGATTAGTGAAAACCTTCATTATGATGGCAATTCTAGGGTCCTGATTTACAGTTGTGGAAGAAGCTAGCTACCAAACCAATACCAATTCTCTTCTTCTTACTTAATAAAAAAAAGTTTAAGGGACTTCCCTGGTGGTCCAGTGGGTACGATTCCATGCTCCCACTTCTGGGGGGCCAGGTTCGATCCCTAGTTAAGTAACTAGATACCAAATGCAGCAACTAAGAGTCTGCATGCAGAAACTAATAGAAGTCCGCACGCCACAACTAAAAGATCCCGCATGCTGCAAGGAAGATCCCGCATACCACAGCTAAGACCTGGCACAGCCAAAATAAATAAAATAAATATTTTAAAAAATAAAATAAAATAAAAATAAAAAAAGTTTGATTTTATTCCAAGTAACAATATGACCAACTAAAGAAGTCCTCACAGCCCACATTGCAGCTAGATGTGGAATTCAGAAAGGATCCTTAATAGAGGCACAGCCAGCTTACACAAACCCTTCTTACTTTTTATTTATTTATTTATTTTTGGCTGTGTTGGGTCTTCGTTGCTGTGCACAGGCTTTCTCTAGTTGCAGCGAGTGGAGGCTACTCCTCGTTGCAGTGTGCGGGCTTCTCATTGCAGTGGCTTCTCTTGTTGTGGAGCATGGGCTCTAGGCACGTGGGCTTCAGTAGTTGTGGCTTGCAAGCTCTAGAGCGCAGGCTCAGTAGTTGTTGTGCAGGGGCTTCATTGCTCTGCGGCATGTGGGACCTTCCCAAACCGGGGCTCAGACCTGCATCCCCTGCATTGGCAGGCGGATTCTTAACCACTGCGCCACCAGGGAATTCCCTGCCACTTTTCATTTCATCCTGTTTTCGTTTTTGTTTTTTAGGGATGCTATGTTTGGGGGGAGGTTAGGAATGCATGGGGATGTTTATATTCGGGCATCAGGTTAGGAAGAGATGGTTGGCAGCCTTCTTTGGAGAAATATGAGGAACTAATACATTAACACACTTTCTAGGATCACTAGGAATGATGTAGGATCAGAATTCTTCTCAAAATGGCTTCAGGACTGCCCTTGTTTAGACTATGGAACAACATTTTTTTTTTTTTGCGGTACGCGGTCCTCTCACTGTTGTGGCCTCTCCCATTGCAGAGCACAGGCTCCGGACGCGCAGGCTCAGCGGCCATGGCTCACGGGCCCAGCCGCTCTGCGGCATGTGGGATCCTCCCGTACCGGGGCACGAACCCATGTCCCCTGCATTGGCAGGCGGACTCTCAACCACTGCGCCACCAGGGAAGCCCGGAACAGCATTTTTTTAGTTCAGATACAACTCAAATATGTGGGTTAGGTTACAGTAGGTATTAGATAATCTAATGGACCAAGAATGCTTTCTAACAAGACTATTTTCTTATTTTGAGCTTATTATATTAAGCTCTCACCAATACCAAAAGATCAATTTAAACTTCATTTTGTCTTCTAATTTTCTGGATACAGGATTATTTAAGTTCAGAAGTAACTCAGACTGTTTCAGAGATGTTAGGTATTTGCTCAACTTTCTATTTTGATACTATGCACAGTAATAATTGAGGTCCACAAACTTTATCACACAGGATTATTTCCCTCAGCTTCCTTGTTATTTATGACTCTTTCTCTTAACTAGGTTAAACTTACACTTTGTAGTTCTCTCCCTTTTTTGTTTGTTTGTTTGTTTTTGTCTTTACTAAAAGACCAATCAAGTAGCCAAAATCTATGCACCTTATCTAGCTGTCAAATTAGCTTCCGATTTGTCTCTTTCTCTCTCTTTTGTTTCCCCCCAAAAGGATCCAACTGTATTAACTTCCCATTATGAAGTTCTACAACAGTTTGGGCGGGGACAAATATCACAGCCTCACCCTTCCCTCCAGCTGGTTAGCCAACATTTCTATACAGGCGGAATTGCATTTAATATAAAAACAGGAGCAACTGGAATGTTGTTTAAGAAGAATAAGGTAGAAGCAATCCAGCTCTTTCTTTTGAAGGCAACGGAAGCTGATATGTACCGATTATACAGACACAGACTTTAGGCCTGTCTCTAGCAGTGGCTGAGCCATTTCCTCTCTCTCAGAAGGAGTCGCTGCCCTGAGTCACTGCCTAGCTGTTGCTAGGTGCTTGTTTTCTAAGTAGTCACACTCTCCACCCTCACTTCCCCACACACAGAGTTCTGGGGAATTGCCCCAATTTTCAGCTCTGCTGAGGTGGTTTGTGACTCATCCTCTTTTCTCTTTCATGACCTTTGAAAGCAACAGGAATAACCCCTATTTTTATTTTATTTTATTTTATTTTTTAGTCATTTCTCTTGTAGGCCTCTTACTTATTTGAAAACAGGCACAATGAAGTCTAAAATCATTAACTCTGTTTTGCATACCATTTATATAAAATTGGCTTTCTATTCTGCTTCCTAGATAAAATATTTTCTTTCCATTGGGGGAAAAAGGGCAGGAGGATCTTATTTCCTATGGGACAGTGGACGATATTTCCCATAAAATGCTCTCAGTAATTGTCCTAAATAAGGTATAGAACTGCAATCCTAGGCATTCTATTTAGGTTCTGTTTATTCATAACTTTACATACAAGATCTCTCCTCAAATGACAAGGATTGCCAGCGCAAGCAAAATTGCAGTATTCGATTTTTGCATTATGCTGCAATGTCAAGTAATTTTTTTAAAAAAACCTTAACTCCAGTATCTTTGTTTTATTTTATTGTTATAATTTAAAACTGTTATCATAACTAAATATCCTCACCTTAAATAAAACCTCCTTAACTATTTTATGTTAGAGTTTTTGGCATGCTTATTATCATTTTGACCTCCCATAAAGTGAAGAAACCCTTGTGGATGGGCTATGGAAGATGTCTTTGTGTATGTACTTAACTCCCATCACTAGCCCTGGAGCCGACTGGATTAGAGAATTTTAAGCAGCCCAATTTTGTTGGAACATAAGGTGTGAAGGTGGGAATAGCAGGAGATGATGTAGGAGAGATAGTGTTAAAGAGCTTGAATTTTGTTATTTTAGAGTTTGTCGTAGGTCTGGAGAGAAAGGCTGGGCATAATCTAATTTTAGGAAGTCTAAAATCTAATTTAGATCAATTCTCCTAAATTTAAGAAATTATATATCTCAAAAATTTTAGAGAAAAAAAGTATAAGGCTCCTATATAGTTCAAGAAGGTTTAAAACTCCAGAAATACATTTCTCACTATATAATTCAAATGGCACTAGTAATCACACTGAAAAGTGTTATTGGTTAGTATATTCGCGAGTGGGTGAAGGAGGAGATATCAAAAGAAACAATGAGATTCACACTGAATTCTTCTGTAATCTCACATTTAAATTTATGTGTATAGATATTTATTTTTATATATAAAATTTTTGTATATGAATTTGTATATATGTGCTATTACACACACACAGATGCATGTGTGTATGTCTATGTAGTGGAAATAAGAAGCATATAACTATGGGCAATGTCAAATGAGAGCAATATGCCTAAAGAATATACAGATTAGTTTTAAGTACCATACATAGTGAGCTATTTCTTTTTTTTCCTTTCTGCTTGCTTCCCTTCCTCCCACCCTTCCCTTCTTCCTTCTTTTTTTGGTTATATAAGAAGAAAGAGAGAGGGAGAGGAAGGAAGAAAAGACAGAGAGAGAGAGAGATAAAGAGAGAGAGAAAGGAAGGAAAGAAGGAAAGGAGGAAGGGAGAAAGAGAAAGAAAGGAGAGACCAAGTTCTGGCTCCAGGGGCTGGCACCTGCATGTGGTGGGTCCCAGCCAGGCCTGCCAAGCCTCATGCATGTTTTCAGGTTGGTCATTGCTGCCCAGTGCCGATGAGACATGATTGTAGTGCCATTGTACACAAAGAAGGCCTAGTCATTTTTTTTTCTTTTTTTTTTCTATGGTGTAACTGCCCCATTCTTAAACTTTTTTTTTTTTAGATGTTGGGGGTAGGAGTTTATTAACTAATTTATTTATTTTTGCTGTGTTGGGTCTTCGTTTCTGTGCCAGGGCTTTCTCTAGTTGTGGCAAGGGGGGGCCACTCGTCATCGCGGTGCGCGGGCCTCTCGCGGCCTCTCACTGTTGCGGCCTCTCCCGTTGCGGAGCACAGGCTCCAGACGCACAGGCTCAGTATTTGTGGCTCACGGGCCCAGCCGCTCCGCGGCATGCGGGATCCTCCCAGGCCAGGGCTCGAACCCGTGTCCCCTGCATTAGCAGGCAGACTCCCAACCACTGCGCCACAAGGGAAGCCCGGTCTAGTCATTTTTATATAACCTATGGACCAGGTAGCAAGATGGTGTCTATGATAGAGAAAAAACTGTACCTAGAACCTGGATGAGACACACGTAATATAGTTTGCTTAAGACAGTTTTAGAAACCATAAAATTTAATTATCCTGGAGTTTCAGGTGAGCATGATTTATGTAAGAAGAGCAGCAGCAAATCCAGGTTTTATGAGGTCTGAAATGTATTCAGTTTGGGAGAAGGGCCTTATTTAAGACAAAATAAAAACTAACAAATTCAAAATTTCTGTGGTCTTTCCCAAGGCCTTGGGAAGGACTCATGCAAGCAAGGGACCCTAAAGCTTAAGCTTTAATCTGCCTTTGCTTCAATAAGGGACTTTCTTTGATGTGGCAGGACCTTATCCTGGACAATCACAAAACCATTTCCACCACCCAAACACATGTACTTTGTAGGACTCAAGAAGCCACATTCTCTGCCCACCTGAGTCAAAGAACATGGAAAAATGATTTGAGTGACAATTTTCTCAATTCTCCCCAAATGGTTACATAACTAGAACTACTCTAGATGCATAGGAGAGAAGTTAATTCGTTGCATACAGGGGATGCCTTAGTGCAATTATGGCCTAATTTGCTCTGGGAACTAGTTGAGAAAGACTACGCCAGCTTCATATCTTCTAGTATTCTTTGCTGCATATGTATCACTGGAAGCTACACAATAAAACGTGTATGATATATTTGTCAGAGTGACCACTTCTACTACTCTTTAAAGCCAGTTTCTACAAGACTGAGTCATCACTTTAGACTATGATCCCAGAAAAGGCTTACTCAGACTGGACACATCTAGGCAGATATGATCCTCTGGTTATCAGAGGACTAATATAAATCATTAGGGCCAAGAGGCAAAGATGAGGTCATAAGCAGGAAGTGAGGACAAACATGAGGAATGATGGTGGTCAGAAAGAGGTATCAAGTCTAAACACAGAGGAAGTGTTGCAACCCTGTTCTTAACTGGGGCTAACCACATGATACAAACACAAGCTTGACAGGATGGGTCCAAAGTGAGAACCGATGGTGTACTAATAATATAAAGAAAGCCTACTTCTCATTTTCTACGCTGTTCTAATATTTTCTCTCAAGGGAGAACAATTTTTTGGTGGACAATCATGAAATGAATATTAGTAAAAAAATAGAAACCTACGATTAAAGAAGAGGTTGCAAAGAACATGTCAATAATCTACATGAGATGAAGTCTCCTAACTTAGGTAAATTCCATGTCAGTTGTGGGATATAAAGTATAGTTACATATTAGCTATGCCTATGGGGAGGAGGCATCTAGAAGGATTCTCAGAAAAGGCAATGCTTGAGATGAATCTCAGAGATGAACAGAACATTACAGGTGGACAAGGCAGGGTAAGGAAGGCTAAGTAGTGTGAACAAGAACTTGCACGGGGTGGGGGGCTTCCCTGGTGGTGCAGTGGTTGAGAATCCACCTGCCAATGCAGGGGACACGGGTTCGAGCCCTGGTCCGGGAAGATCCCACATGCCATGGAGCAACTAAGCCCATGAGCCACAACTACTGAGCCTGCACTCTAGAGCCTGTGCTCCGTGTGCTTCTAACAAGAGAAGCCACTGCAATGAGAAGACCGCGCACCACAACGAAGAGTAGCCCCCACTCGCCGCAACTAGAGAAAGCCCGCGTGCAGCAATGAAGACCCAACACAGCCAAAAATAAATAAATAAAATAAATAAATTTATAAAAGAAAAAAAAGAACTTGTACGGGTATCAGTGATGCTTGCAGGGCTGTGAAAGATGGATTCAGAGCAGGAGTAAAACAAAGATTATACAACATTCAAAAGAGGTAAGAAGATTATGCTACAAATTTCTAAAATGGTTGATCCCAAGGAGGATTTTAAATTGGATTACTAAAGAATGCGTCATGTCCTTATAGCTTCCAGCATTGATTAACTTGAAAAGATCAATACATCCTAACCTCGCCTCTCCAAATCCCACACATACCATTCATTACTGGCAGTAGAGGAATGTGTCTGAGTGCTTAAAAGAGGGGGAGAGGAGGAAAGGGGGCATTGGCCGAGGGGCTGCAATGAAAGTTAGTATAGCATAACCCTGGGGATTAAAGCAGGCAATGGAAGGCTATGCAATAGGAGATGTTAAGGCCAGATGATTGAGGAAAGCCAAAGAAAAAAAATGTGCCAAGTTTCAAAAACGTTAGGAAAAAAGTTACAGGAATTGAAGGCAGAATATGATGCCAAAAATATGAATCTCAGGATAATAATAGCAAGTGCCAACAGTCAGGCATTAAATCAGAGGAAAGGGAGGAAAATAGGAGAAGACAGGAAGTAAGTCCTGAGTGGTTGCCCTAAAACATTGGTTTGTTTGTTTGTTTGTTTTAACATCTTTATTAGAGTATAATTGTTTTATAATGGTGTGTCAGTTTCTGCTTTATAACAAAGTGAATCAGTTATACAAATACATATGTCCCCATATCTAAAACATTGGTTTTTAAATTGTGAAGCACCAGATGAGCATCACATGAGAATCTGTTAGAAATGCAGATCCCCAGGCCCTGCCCCAGACCTACCGAATCAGCAGCTCTGACTGGGATCCAGCAATCTGTGTTTTAACAAGCCCATCAGGTGATTCTGGCACAACTAAAGTTTCAGAAACACTTCCCTAGAATATCAGCTAGAGTTTGCAGCTTGCTTTAATGGGAGTAGGGAACTCAGTTTAACTCCAAGGGCCAGTTTCTATCTTGATTGTTATATGGTAAAGGTTTCTATTTTTAAAAAGCTACCCCAAATTTTTGCATTGTGTTTAGATTTCAGGGATCAGTCACAAATTGTTTTGTTAAAAAGGTCTGCTGCAGAGAAGAATGTCATTTTTTTCTAACCACTGAGAGTTACAATGAGCTTTTTATAGCACTGAAAATAAAAGATCTAAAAAACAGAAAACTTAGTGAACTTGCCGCTGATTCATTTGTACCAACTGATAAAATTTATGAACCATCATCAATTTTCACTCTAGCTATTATATCATGACTTTAGGCAATTATTTACAACAATGCTTCACAAAACTTTAACACTTACTCAAGCACAAAGGTTCCTATTGTGTATTTCATAATAAATAAAATCAGGTTCCATAGCACATCCTCTTCTTTTTGGGGACAGAAGCTTAGAGAACAGAAAGTACACTGTAAAACAAAATGTAATCTGATTTAGGACATTTATTCCTATCCTACTAAATCCAGTGAGCAAAAGACAATTTACTTGATGAAAAAATAAATGATTTTCTTCTCAAAGGGTTTATGAGTCAGGGTCCAGTCTGGAGACAGAAACCAAACCAATTATTTAAACAGGAAAAGTTCAATATAAAGAATTGTTAGATAGTAGAAGGTGGTCATCTACTGAAATGAGTAAAAGGAGTCCAGAAATGTCAGGCGCAAAAAAAAACAACAAAAAACAGCTACTATTTGTAGGCTGTGAATACAGACAATAAAGGAACTAAGTACAGTACCAAGAGAAGGCTTCCCCTACCCCGACCCCTACCCCAGACTAAGACTTGGACCTCTTCAGAGAGAAAGCAGCTACCATAGTAACACAGCCTGCCAGTAGCCCAAGAAGTTGCCAGAGTATAAGCTGGCACAGGTCTGTGGAAGAAGCCCACCATTGCTGGAGGAAGTGGTTAGTGGGCTGGAAGTGATACACCATTTGTCAGACAGTGAAGGCAGGCCAGAGCTGTTCAGGCATCTGGTAGGGAGATCATGGCCTCAAGATATGATTGGAGCTCCTCTGCATAGTAGACTACTAATTTCCTGCTCTGAATAATCATATCTAAGGACTGGAATCTGGAAGGGAAGTGTCTTACTGAGGCTATTGCCTAGAGGGTCACACCAGTGCCCCCTACTGGCAAGTCTAATACTCCCTAATGCATCTCAAAGAATTTCCTGGGTTCCAGACATACTATTCTTTGCCTCTGTGTGTGGTAGCAACACAACTTGCCCTTAGTAATTGGGATCAGTTATACCAGCCAGTAGAGTAACTTTTTTTCCTGTCACCTTCAAATGACAAGGTGGTAATCTTATCTTCCAATTCGATAGAACCATTATTTTGTCTTCTGGTGGAAGCATTCCCTCCTGAGAACTAAGACCTTCAAACCAGTGGAGCTCAAAACTGCTAGGACAGGAAGCAAAGATTCTATAAGTGGGTTGCTAGGCATAGTAGTAAGAGAAGCCACTGCAACTTCTACCCCTTGATTCCTACTACCATATATTAGGGGTAGAGAGTACCATACAAGTCTCTGACTCAAAGTGTATAAATGTATTCTGTAAGACAGACTCCTTGGCTTCAGGGTATTTTTTTCTCCCAAACTGGAACTGTAATGGAGTTTTTACATTTACTAATCAATCAGGCCAACTGCTTCTAAGTCTCTGGCTTCATACATTTTTCTAAAAGATAGGACTTTTATGTTTGTTTTTAGAGCAGATAGTGGAAATGGCTTAGATCTAGTGTGACTTGAACCATAGTAGAATATGTGACAAATGGATCATGATATACTTATAAACCATTTAGGGAAATATGGATTGAATGGATGGCTTGGATTAGAAAAGAGTGGAACACCCATTCCCAAAAGATTCACAGGTCAATGTCACCTGAGAGGGACATGTCTAGTATATCAATACAGAAGAGTATTCTTGGCCCAGTAATGTATCACACTGTGATAAATGGCATGGATCATGATATGATTGATGTTGAGGGCATATGCTTCAAATCTATGATAAAATAAAATTAGAAGGGATATAGAATAAATTGAATGAGTTAGGAAAGTAAAATCCTTAGACCTTAAATTTGGGACTTAATTTAACAAGATTAAATTTAACATAGAATCAATACAAATACTAATAAGCTCTTATGGAGTTATACAACTTGATACTAAAGTTCATATAAAAAAACAAACAGGCAAGAGTAGCCAGGAAAACACTGAAAAAAGGAAACACTACCAGGGAACTAGCCCTACCAAGTATTAAAACATAGTAAATATAAATCCTCCATAATTAAAATAGTGTGGTACTGGCACATGAATAGACAAACAGGCCAGTGGAATATAACAGACAAGCTAGAATTAGATCCAAATATTTATGGAAATTTAGTACATGAGAAAGGTGACTATACAAATCACTGGGTTAAAGATAGACTTTTTAGTACATGGTGCTAGACAACTGATTAGCCATTTGTAGAAAGACAAAATTAGATTAATATCTCACATCATACATAAGAATAAACTCCAAATGGATTAAGTATCTACATGTAAATTTAAAAACATCATACAAGTACTAAAGGAAAAATAGATGAATTCCTCCTCAACCTCCATGTAATGAAAGACTTTCTAATCATGGCTCAAAATCCAGAAGCAATAAGAAAATAATAAATTTGACTACATAATAAATTTAAAAATTTTGCACAACAAGAAAACCATAGGACTTCCCTGGTGGCACAGTGGTTAAGAATCCACATGCCAATGCAGGGGACACGGGTTCGAGCCCTGGTCCAGGCAACTTCCACATGCTGTGGAGCAAATAAGCCCATGCACCACAATTACTGAACCTATGCTCTAGAGCCCGCAAGCCACAACTACTTAGCCTGCGTGCTACAACTACTGAAGCCCATGCACCTAGAGCCCATGCTTGACAAGAAAGAGAAGCCACTGCAGTGAGAAGCCCACGCACCTCAACGAAGAGTACTCCCTGTTTGCCACAACTAGAGAAAGTCTGCATGCAGCAATGAAGACTCAACGCAGCCAAAAATAAATAAATAAATAAATAAATTTATTAGAAAAAGAAAACCATAAACAAAGTCAAAGTATAATTTACAAATTGGGAGAAATGTTGATGATACATAATACAAAGTGCTAATAATCTTAATATGCAACTACTCTTAAAATTGAGGAACAGTAGCTAAAGCAGTGCTTACTAGGATATTTGTGGCATTAAATATTTATATTAGAAAGGAAGAAAAGTCTCAGATCAATAATGTAAGTTTTCAATTTAGGAACTAGCAAAAGAAGAGAAAAAATAAAACAAAGCAAGAAGAATGAAGGAAATAATAAACATTAGAGCAGAAATCAATCAAATTGAAAACAGAAAAACAATACAGAAAGTCAATGAAAAAAAAGCTGGTTCTTTGGAAAAAAAAAGTAAAATTGATAAACCTCTAGCAAGACTGACAAAAAAGAGAGAGAGTGGCACAAAACACTAATTCAGGAATAAAAGAGGGGATATTACTATAGACCCCACAGCCAATAAAAGGATAATAAGCGAATATGATGAACAACTCTATGCGCACAAATTTAATAACTCTTATGCACATAAGATGAACAGAACAGCTACTTGAAAACATAAAGAAATCTTTCCCTTCTTTCCATTTTCCCAGGATATTATAACATTATCTTCTGATGATCCCAACCTATTTTGGTTAAAAAAAGCCAGAATTCCAAAGTGCAGTTTGTTTTAACATTTTATTTTTTACAAGGCAGAAGTTCCTCCATATAAATAAAATGGATTTAATTATAGTTAGAACAAAGAAAAGTAGTCCTGCTGAAAAACACCCCAGGTTTTTCCTCACTTAACTGACGTTCAAAGTAATTTTATAGTTTAGTTTGTATGGTGAAAGGCAATATTATTATCTTGTTTATGAAACACAACACATGATGACGTTTTGCAATTCCAAATGCCTGCTTCAAACATTGTTAAATGTTCCCTTTAGAAAAAGTGTATCAATGAAAAGGCCCACATTTATTTTAATCAGTGAGTTCTATATTCTATTTATATGAGTTCTATATTCTACATTCTATTTATATAGAACTAGAGCTCTATATTCTAGTTTGGGGAATGGAAACAATTTATCTCATCAGCTTCATTAATAGTTGCTTCTGCTCAGATGGAATGTTAATATAGCTTATGACAACTACTAAACTTTAATTAGTACACATAATTTTCCAAACAAATGGCTAGCAAAAGTGATTCTATAATTCATAACTCTTATTTTAAAATAATTTAAGTACTTATTTTTGCTTTCTCTTAGTATATAAACTAGAATTATAAATTTATAAGACCAATATAAAGGAGTGTTATAGGCTGAATTGTGTCCCCCCCAAATTCTTCTGTTGAAGTCCTAACCTCCCGTACCATAGAATGTTTGGAGATAGTGACTTTCAAAGAGGTCATTAAGGTACAATGAGGTCATATGGGTGGGCACTGATCCAACATGACTGGTGTCCTTATAAGAAGAGATTAGGACATAGACACAGTAACAGAGGAAAGACCATGTGAGGACACAGTGGGAAGGTGGATATCTGCAAGGCAAGGAGAGGGGTCTCCGAAGAAACCAAACTGGCTGACAATTTGATCTTGGGCTTCCTAGCCTCCAGAACTGTGAGAAATAAATTTCTGTTGTTTAAGCCACTGAGACCGTGTTACTTTGTTACGACAGCCCTAGCAAATGGATGCAAGGATATTCAATATTTTTTCCCACGTGTTGAAAAATGTCTGCAGTATGCTAGGCTCCGTGGGGAATACAAACATTTTAAGAAACAGTTGTTTCACTCAAGAAGTTTAGAATATTCAGACTTAAGTGGGTTGAAGACTGTGGCAGATCTTATATTCTGTAATAAGCAGAAAGATATATATAGATATATATATATATATACACACATATATACATTCTCTTATAGCCTTTAAAAGTAAACAGAACACTGAGTTTTCTCTTCATGATGGCTAAAACAAATCCTACAGTGTTTTTTTTTGCACTGTAATATATAAAGCCCCATAATAATATGTAAATGAAGTTTAATCATGGACAAATGATTAATGAAGAGCATTTTTTTCTGCTCAACTGCACTTTCACAAGAAGTACAAGCGCAAATAGTAAACTTTATACTACATTTAACTAAGAATGTATTTAGGATCTCCAAACAGATGCTCATTAACACTGAATACCCACCGAAAGATAATAATCTGAGGCCAGGGGGCTGACAACTAGAGCTGAGTAGAGACAGGGTCCATGCACCAATGGAGCTAGAATCCAAACAGTGGGATCTGGGATTTTACTCTTCTTACAAAACAGGAGCTACTCTTGTATTTGTGATTGTTCCGAGGAGTAATTACAGGAAATTTCTTTCCAGTAAAAGTTTCAAAGCTTACACACTGCTTTTTTCACTAAAAATAAATAAATAAATAAATAACTGTGCTATTAGTTAAAAGAAGATATGTTGATAAATGAGAGTGTTGTCTGTTCTCTGTGGTTTGGTACAAGCGGTATAATCCATTCCCATCCCACACATCTACATTACTCAACTCTATCACTGAATAATTGAAAGTTAGCCTTGCATTTAGGCACTTACTGCATTGTCTTCTCATACATTCTTAATACTGTATTGCTAATAAGTTGATAATGTACCCCCTTGGATTAGAAATAAATAATCAAAGGCGCTGAACTCTGGGAATATGAGCTGTCAGCTTTCCTTTCCTCACTAATATTGAGTTCATTACTTTGATCACTTGGGCCAGTGGTTAGGGTTAAGGATAGCTCATACTCTGCTGAACATTGATTCAGTATTTGGGGGAAGCTCCTTCTGGAAATGAATTAATTTTATCAGAAAGGGGCAGAGGCAAATTCACAGACAGACATGTTCATAGGACTTGCTAGGAAAGATGTTTCAACACATAGTTACTGCTAAAAACTATATGAAGCTTTCTTAGGCTTGGTCTATAGCTTTTATGATTAATATTAAACAGATTAATTCCATTCATTCAGTCAGTCCACAGAGATTTGCTGAATGCCTACTATAAGATGCTATCTTATGTCAAGTTCCCTAGAAGCAAAGCCTGAGATGGAGATTCTCGTTGAAATGATTAGTTGAGAGAGTGATCTCAGGAGAATGGGGGTGAGAGAGGCAGGTTAGTACAGGGGATAAAATCTTAGCAGGGATGTAATCTCACTGGGATGCTAGCTTCAGTCCAGTCCCACGGGAAATTCTTTTCTCATCTTGAGGGAAGGGAGCCAGCTTTTGTGCCTCCTGTCAGTCAATTTTTGATGGGGGCTATATCCCTCAGGGTGCGGCTGCTCCAGTCTCCCATCCCGCTGAAGGGAAGAGAGCAGTTCTCCTGGGCTGGGGACAGCTGTGAGTTGCTAACAAGAGATACTCGTAAGTGATAGGGGATGGACAGACCAGCCAGATCAAGCAGGGTGGGCACTAGAATAGTCCAGCAGATACGGTCCTGACTTGTTAAATTTTTTAATTTTTGAAAATTTAGAGGTAGAAAGTACCTTAGAGATTACATAACAAATTACCACTCATTTTCCATATAAGGAGAACCGAGGTTCAAAGACAATCTTAGAAGCGCCCGATTTGGCATAATACGGATTCAAGCACAAATCCGACTTCCAGCAGTTTAACTTTTATTATATCCCAATTCCTAATTCCAGAAATGTTTCTTTTGATTACTATATAGGTAGCAGAAAACTTACCTCTAATCTTTTTCTTTCAGAGAGCAAAAGGACATGATAACATATTTTGGGACAAAATTAATTTTGTAATAGGAAAGAATTAACTGCTCAAGGTCAAATTACTGGACTTCTCCTTCTTGCAATGAGTTTAAGAAGAATTCAACGTCTAAATTTAGATGAGAACAAAAAAATAAAAAGGCAGCCCCAAACTGGCGATAAGAATAAGAGACAAAAATCAATTTCTTCCTATCACAAGTGATGAGGCAGAAAAACCCCAGGCTGGAATAATGCTAGAAATAAAAAGCAGAAAGAGATGCCTCACCACCGGATTTTTTTTTTTTTAACAGAGCTAAGTATTTTGAGGATTTTATGAGGAAGAATCTTGAAAGAAACTGCGAGTTAGGATTCTATTTTTGAGTCTTTAGACTTGACATAGACAAACCCAGGAATTTTCCTTTTCTCTTAAAACATCTTGGCTTTATAGATATATTTATGCTGTCTTTAGGAGTTATGTAACTGTACCAAATAGTCAAAATGTGAGGATTACAAATTCTATTTACTGTATCTGTTTATATCAGGAGTTCTTAACCTGGAGTCCTTGGATGCCCAAACTGTCCATGGATAGAATTCAGTAGGTAGTTGAACTTGATGGGCAAAAACATTTACATCTTTATTTTCAGTAATATTTAACTGAAATTCAGAAAGTCCTCCAAGTATGAATGTTGCCAAAAATCTTAGTCTCTGTGACCTTATAAACCAATAGGAATCACAGAGACTTTCAAATCACAGTGAAGTTGTTGAATATATCTCAAAATACCACTTATGCTCATCACTCCCTCAAAGGTACTGCAGTGTTAGCTCTCAGCCTCCCTGTCCACAGACACCCTTGCAGTGGAGCTGGCCAAATGCAGAGCAACTCTGGGCCTCCATATGGTGAAGCTATATAACCTCATAATAGAAATTTAACTCAAATAGCTTTAGAGATTTTTGATATTCCTTGAGAGAATCTACCCATTCCTTGTTAAGCAAGCTATGGAAACTTTAATTAAATTTACGATAATATGTTTTTGAGAATCTGGATTGTCAGCACTTGAAGCCAAAAAACAAAAAGTGGAAGTCAACTGGATGCCATACGACATGTATATTGCTCCGTCAAAGAAAGTTTATCATTCTTATTCATGTTAAGTAACAACAGCCTTCACACTAAGGGTTGTGAAAAATAAAATTTAAATTTGAGTTGCCTATATTTTATATGTATTGTTTAGTGTATTTTTTAAAGCTCATATATTTTTATAGTACAAAAATAATATTAAAAGTTTTTCAATATTTTGAAATATTGAAAACATTTAAAATATTTTTAAATATTGCAAAAATTTTCAACATTTTTTCAATGATTTTCTTTGTAATCCTATATATGCAAAACATTTTATTTTCATTTAATAAAAAAAATATTTATTGAAACATAACAAGCCAGCCATTGCTAGGGACCACATGATGAGTATCTCTATCTCATATATAACAGCAATAAATTTTTAATATGCATAATTTATTTAGTACTAATACAAATGTCCACATAACCACAAAGATGAAAATCAATCAATCTACATTTTTTTTCAACCCCTGTTGTCCCCTGAATTGCTCTTAAGCTCACCTAGGTTCTTAACATCAGGGTAGCTTTAATGGTCCTACTTGGCTACACACCGGCACTTATTCATGCCTAGTTAGACACAGAGTAACATATCAGATTAAAGGGGGAATGGATTTTACAATTAAAAAATGCAAACTATATAAGAAGTGCTGACTACATTTGAATTTAAAAACATTATTACTAGTAGGAATCCATAGGCTTTATCAGACTGCCAAAGGGGTCCATGTTATAAAAGAAGGTTAAGAAGCTTTGATTTAGGCGCAAGTTGTTATTTATGCAAATCATGACTCTGAATGGTTGCTCTCACTGGCCTTCGCTTCTGTGTTCTGATTTAAATCAGTTTTATTATTTCCTTAACTCATATTTCTTCCTATTTTTTTACCTTTAATGAGATGTATTTCACATACCATAAAATTGCTCATTTCTGGTGTATAATTCAGGCATGCAATTAGTAGCTTTATTGAGTCAGTTTTAGAACATTTTCATCCCCCTAATAAGATCACTCATGGTTACTGATGGTCCTTAGATCATTATTAGGCATATTGAAATTGTATCTCACCTCCTCCTCATTGATTATACTGTTTTTTAGATTATAAGAATTCACCTATAATGAAAGTCCTATGACTATGTTAACACTTAGCATGGCATGACTGGTATACATTTTAGAAACAGGTTTAATGAAAAGATATTCATTTTAATTAATTCAGGCAGTAGTCATCAATAGATGCTAACACTGGTGTGTAAATTTTTGAGGAGTATTAAGATAGTTACATAATCTCAAAGTATGTTTCCATAAAGCATTTATTAATTATGAGATAACATAATAATGCTACAGTGGAGAAACATGACAGATACCACCTTGCCAAATGATCAATGTTAACTTCAACAAAAATGGGACAAATAAACAGCATATGCCTCCTAATGTGGTACACTGAGAGGAGCACAGCCTCATTTCTATGATATTCCTACCAAAAGTGCATAACTTGAATCTAATCATGAGAAAACATCAGACAAACCCTAATTTGAAGGACACTCTACAAAATCCTTGTCCTGTACTCTTCAAAAATATCTGCTTCATAAAATACAAAGAACATCTCGGGACTTCCATGCTGAAGGAAAGTAAAAAGATATGACAACTGAATGTGATGCATGATCTTAAATTTCTTTTGCTACAATTGACATTACTGGATAATTAGTGAAATCTGAATAAGGGCTGTATAGTAAATAATAGTGTTATATCAGTATTAATTTCCTAATTTTGAAAATTGTACTGTGGATATATAAAATGTTCTTGGTTTTAGGAAATACACACTGAAGTATATAGCAGGAAAGAAGCATTGTATCTGAAACTTACTCTTAAAGGATTCAGAGGTGTGTGTGTTGGGGGTATGGTTGTGGGTGGGTATGTGCAAGCATGCTTGGATGCACGCGTGCACACACACGAGAGAGAGAGAGAGAGAGAGAGAGAGAATGAAGAAGGTTGTGAGTACAATAAAAGTTAACATTTGAGGAATCTGGGTGGCGTGTATTCCAGAATTCTCTGTACTATTTTTGAAACTTTTCTATAAGTATGATATTATGTTAAAAGAAAACAAAATAAAAAACCTTTCTAAGTGTACTCACTGTCATACCAAATACTGAGAGTTCTGATACCCCAGTTTATACTCCACTCAGTTATTTTTAGCTACTGGCAAATTTTCTCCATAGATTTTTCGCTGTGCCCTATTTGCTTTTTTCATTTGAGTATTCATGCTCTCCTCTTTTGTTTATTATTTCCCTAGGGCAGATGATGCTAAGCTGCAAACATATGGCCATTTTCATTTTCTGCCAATCACTTACAAACAAATGCCCCTAAAGACCAATAGTTGTGATAAGCTAAAATAAGGTGTGGAAATGTTGAGCAGAATGAATCATATATTTTGCAAGTCAGAAGCTTTGGTTGGCTGCTGATTCAATTCGTGAACTTGGGAAAAAACCCATCATTCCTTTGTGCCTTATTCTCCTCATAATCTTTTTCATTATGGAGTGTTGAAAGGATTAATTTATGATTGTACATCACTTTGAATCTCCATGATTTAGGTATTAAGGGAGTTACCTTTATATTCCTATAAATAGCATACTTACGAAAATCTTCTCCTTGGTATTTTCATAGTTGCTTTAGAATTATAAAAGCTTTTCATAATGCTCAAAATATTACCAGCCTTGGCTTGTGGTAAACTTTCACCCTATAGACATTGTATTATTGAATATTATTGGAGACAATAGGAATTATGCAAGGGATTTATAGATTACCATTGTTTTGCCTATTTTATCTTTTCATTTCTAGACTGGAATTGCATACATTAATTTTTTTCCTTCCAAGTTTTTGCCCTCTGCACAAGGTCTGCTGTATTTGCTTGCATGGTACCCAATGACCTTTTTGCTGGAATTGAGTTAAAGTTAGGGAAACATGCCTCCTCCAACTCAGTTCATATGGTTTAGTTGGGACTGACCCAGGAAGATGGGGTCCTTGATGCAGATCTGGCCAATCAGAGAGCACACGCCCTGTCTACAATGATTGTAGGAATAGGCAAGTGATACCAAGGACCATGAGTCCCTCTTATGACTCATTCTAAAATTATTAAGTAACAGGTGATCTCCTTCACCTGGGATTGCTTAACTGAGAAAATGTAAGCTTAGTCTTTCTAGTAGCTATCTTGTCATTATGAGGGGAGAGGACATCTAAGCCTGTTTCCAATCCAGGTAAAGCAAAGGTGAGAAGTAAAAGGAAGTAAAATTTCCCAAAGATCATTTGAGTACCTAGATTAGGTATGCCTGTACAGAGATAACAGTTTGCTAATCTGGGTCAATGCTTTTTCTTTTTTTGGCTCGAGTTGGTTGAGAGAGCTCCAACAAAATCATTTTGTACATGTGGCAGAGACAGCTGGTTGCTTATTCAATGTCCACTTTCCTCTTTATCCTTAGTAACATAATCTCAATTTTATTCGGGGTACCAATTGTCCCAGCTTTAAAAAAATGTACTTCCCAGCCTCCTTTATAGGTAGGAATGACCATGTAACTGGTCAAAGAGATACGGGCAGAAGTCATAGGCTGGGATTTGTTAGAAGACTCTTATTAACAGAAAGCTTGGATGAGTTTTTCTGCTCCTCCCCCTTCTACTTATTCCTTCCTGAAGTAATAACATATGACAGTTGCAATTCTAGTGGCCATCTTGCGCCCTTGAGGATGGAAACCATGTATTAAGAAAGGATTCCCGTTGTCGTTGTAGAACTTCGTACCAGTGTGGATCACCCACTTTTGTGTTTCTTACTTGTAAAAGAATAAACTCTTAGGTATTTAAGCCATTGTAGTCAGGTTTTTATTGCCAGTAACTGATAAAATTCCTACTTGATATAATACAACGCTGCAATTGAACATCAATGGTACTTCAGGAGATGCTTGAATTTATTTTCTGTGAAATGAAGAGAAACGAGACAAGAGTATTTTTGCTTAAAGTTATAGGTAATTCTCTTTATTTTTGCATCATTTATGAATGTTAGGTGACAAGCAATTAATAATACTGGCTGCTACTTCTTCAACCTCTTTTCTGATCCTTTCTATACAACGAAGAAAATTTTAGATGGGTCAAATGTGGTAGTTCAGAGTCACAAAGCTCGCCAATATGAGCTTGTAGATGTTCTCATTTTTTTTGGCCTTCTCCATTCTTATGATTATTGTCCCATTTCAGGACATCATCAGTCTGTTACTTGGGGCTTCCTGCATCCAATCTTTTGTTTGCTAAGCCCAATTCTCTGCACTAGCATCAACGTTATCATTCAAATATACATCATGATTTTAAAAACTGCTTAAAAAATAACGACCTAAATGAGCTGGAGAGTGACAAAAATCAGGTAGAAGCTGGAGATAAGTCAGAACTTGAAGGAGGTGGTAACAGGTTATTTTATCAGGTGATTTTTAACAGGCAGTCTCCAGTAAAGGAGCTAAAACTCAGATGGAAACCCACAGTCATACTGGCTTAAAGAAACAAGAAACAAAGCATCAAGTTTAGGGTGATCACTGCAGCTGGAAAGAAAGAGAAAAAAATCTCTTAAAGGAGAGATCCAGAAAGGGAGAGTTCCAAATTCTCTGCTCAGATCTTAGTTGAAACCTGAACTCTACGTGCACATGACAGATTAAAGCGGCCCAGATAAGGCCAAAAGATTTGAACAGAAATTTAGCTGCTGCCCTCAATGGGGAAGACAGATTTTGGAGTGTGAGTCCAGCTATGTTAACTACATATTAAAAAACAAACAGGGCTTCCCTGGTGGCGCAGTGGTTGAGAGTCCGCCTGCCGATGCAGGGGACGCGGGTTTGTGCCCCGGTCTGGGAGGATCCCACATGCCGTGGAGCGACTGGGCCCGTGAGCCACGGCCGCTGAGCCTGCGCGTCCGGAGCCTGTGCTCCGCAACGGGAGGGGCCACAACGGTGAGAGGCCCACGTACTGCAAAACAAACAAACAAAACAAACAAACGAGCAAACACCACTATTAGAAAACTAGGAATAGAGAGAAAATTCTTCAACTTGATAAGGAACTTGATAAAGAACCTACAGCTAACATGGTGAGAAACTTACAAGCTTTCCTGATAACATCAGATACCAGGCAAGGATATCCCTCCTCACCACTGCTTTTCAACATCATACAGGAAATCCTAGTTAATGTAGTAAGACAAGAAAAGGAAATAAAAGTTATACAGATTGGAAAGGAAGAAATAAAACTGTTGTTGCTTGCAGATGACATGATTGTCCATGTAGAAAACCCAAATGAATCAACAACAAAAAACCCTGCAATTAGTAAGTTATTATATCAAGGTTGCAGGATACAAGGTTAATATACAAAAGTCAATTGCCTATATACTGGCAATGAACAAGTGGAATTTGAAATTAAAAACACATTATCATTTACATTAGCATCCCCCTTAATGAAATACTTATGTATAAATCTAACGAAATATGTACAAGAGCTATATAAGGAAAACTCCAAACTCTGAGGAAAGACATAAAGAAGAACAACATGAATAGAGAGGTATTCAATATTCAAGAGTAGGAAAACTCAACATCATCAAAATGTCAGTTCTTCCCACTTTGATCTATAGATTCAGTGCAATCCCAATCAAAATCCCAGCAAGTTATTCTGTGATTCTAACGTTTATGTAGAATAAGCCCCAAAATAACCAACTCAACACTGAAAAAAAAATGAACAAAGTTGGAGAACTGACACTACCTGATATGCTTCGAGACTTACTATAAAATTACAGTAATCAAGACAGTGTGGTATTGGGACTTCCCTGGCATTCCAGTGGTTAGGACTCTGCGCTTCCACTGCAGAGTGGGCTCGGGTTCGATCCCTGGTCAGGGAACTAAGATCCCACATGCCTCGTGGCCAAAAAAATAAATAAATAAAAGATAAATGAGTAGGGACTTCCCTGGTGGTCCAGTGGTTAAGACTCTGGGGGTTCAATCCCTGGTTGGGGAACTAAGATCCTGCATGCCACCAGTGTGACAAAAAAAAAAGAGTAAATGGTAAATTAAAAAAAAAAAAAAGACAGTGTGGTATTGGTAAAAGACTAGACAAATAGATCAGTGGAGCAGAACAGAGAGCCCAGAAATAGACCCACATAAATATAGTCAACTGATCTTCTTTTTTAAATTGACAAAATTGACATACATTGTATTAGTTTCAGGTGATTCAATCTTTGTATTGTGAAATTATCACCACAATTAGTCTAGCTGACATCCATCACCATACATAGTTACAAAAGTTTGTTTCTTGTGATAAGAACTTTTACCATGCACTTTCTTAGCAACTCCCAAACATGTAATACAGTATTACATCTATACATTACATCTGCAGACTTATTTACTTTATAACTGGAAGTTTGTATCTTTCTGCATGCCAAATAAATACCATAAGTCCAAAGACAGCTAAGTGGTGACACACATCACAAAGGGTTAATTTCCCTAATAAAGAGAGACAGCCTACAAAATTAATAAGAAAAGGACTGACAACTCAAAAGAAAACGAGCAAAGGGTTATGAACAGTAAGCTCATGGAAAGGAAATACAAATAACTCCGACAGTGATAGCTCACTCATAATAAGAGAAATGTATAATACATCTGCAACTAGATACATTTTTCATCTATTAGACTGGCAAAATTCAAAAGTTTGGTAACAGTCAGTTGGCAATACTATAACAAAATGGCTCCATTTCTCCTGAGGGAATATAAATTGGTATAACCTTCATGATGTCAATATCCATCAATATTACACACTCACATGTCCTTTTACCTAGCAACCCCACTTTTGGGACTTTATCCTTCAGACATAATTTTCACATGTATAACATGGCACATGTATACAAGATTATTACTGAAATATTATTTGCAATAGAAAAAGACTGAAAACAACTCAAAAGTTTATCAACTGGAGACTGGTAAATAAATTGTGATATATTCTTAAAATGCACTTGCTATCCACTATACAAATGTTGAAGAAAAAAAGGAGTAAGTTTTCTACAATAGATTTATGGAAAGATTTCCAAGATATATTAGTAATAAAAGCAAGATACAGAATAGGGTATATGATATGGTGCTTTTTGTATAAGAAAAAAAATTGATTAGAATGAGACACATATATATCTGTATATTCATAAAGAAATTCTGGAAGGATACATAAGAAATTAATAATGAATGTTTATCCATGAATGTGGAGGGGCTGAGCATTGAGCTGAGGGAAACATGTTTATATTATGTTTTATTACATATGCAAGAATTACATTTAAAATGTGTCCTATTTCAAAAAATAAAACCCAAAAGGCTGGGGAGGTAGCCAAAATGGGACAGTGCTAATACCAACCTGGCTCCTTTGCTGGGAACTCTTGTTATCTTGCTCTGGATTTATCTAGTGCCATATTTAGAAAAGATTAAATCAAAACTGTGAAATTAAAAAAAAATACAATTGATAAGCCTCTATCCATACTGGTCAAGAAAAATAGAGAAAAAAATAAAAAATAAAATGTGTCATATTTTACCTATCATGTTCTATATTTGCAACTGGAAGGTTTTCATTTTAGTTCAGTCCACCTTACCAGAACTATAAATCTTGGTAAGAAAAAAAATTTTTTTTAAGTAAAGGCTATTGGAAAAATAAATGGACAGAATTAATTTTAATTGCCTGCCATTTCTAAGTAAAATAAATGATAATGATATCTTTTTTTGTTTGGGAATATATTTATTATTTTAACAAGAAATAGGATATTCTTTTTAGTAGTATATTTATATTATTTAAATAATAACTACATCATTTTTCAGAATCCAGCAGCTTTTAAAAGAGAAAATAAGTTTCTTTAGTTAAAAAACAAAACAAAAATGTTTGAGCGCCCTCTGCTGGTTCTATAGTAGCATATCAGAGTAAATTTTGGGTTTATTTAGAAACAAACTTGCACATGATTAATGCCATTAATTCATTTGCCAATATTTAAGAGAGTAATTCTAACCTGTGTTTTCCAAAATTTTATAAATGTTAAGTTCTGCTAATATGTCACTAATATTGCCAAGTAAGATGAGCATTTCAATACAAATCTTAAAACGTTATTCAGTCGGGCTTCCCTGGTGGCGCAGTGGTTGAGAGTCCGCCTGCCGATGCAGGGGACGCGGGTTCGTGCCCCGGTCCGGGAAGATCCCACATGCCGCGGACTGGCTGGGCCCGTGAGCCATGGCTGTCGAGCCTGCGTGTCTGGAGCCCGTGCTCCGCAATGGGAAAAGCCACAACAGTGAAAGGCCCGCGTACCGCAAAAAAAAAAAAGAAAGAAAGAAAAGAAAATCACTAGGTTGGTAACAGAAATGTCAACACTAACACATCTGATAATTGTCTAATGAGCCCATGTCCCAGAAAATCTGAGGGAAGCTCCATTGCCCAAGGGGGGGTCAGAATTTTATGCCTTAGTTTTTTGGACTATTTCTTGCTGTCCAAGGAGTAACACTGGGTTACTATTTTACTGGACACTATTTAATCGACACCAGTAAATCCCAATGATGTATGCAAAGAGGGGTGGGTCTGATACAGAATGCGCATGGATTAAGGTCCAACAAGTCCCCTCCTCTTGGTCCCACCACTGCTCTTGCCTCTTCTGACTACTTGCTCTCCATGGCATTTGACTGCCTGCTGTGTTTGGAATATTCTGCACTTTCACAAGCTAAAAGAACACACACTTCTTGGGGCTGTATGGCAGAACAGGCTCTGGAATCGGACAGACCAGGTTGAAATCTTGGCTCTACCAGCTCCCACTGTGTGACCTGTCCAAACGTTTTCCTGAGTCCTCTGAGTCTCAGTTCTCTCATCTATACAGTTGGGTCATGAACGATACCTACCTTATGGGATTGACGTAAAGAGTAAACGCGTGTCAGCTCCCAGAACTCCATAAATAAAAGCTACTATTCAAGAATCTGGATTGACTGAAAGCACTGGCATAAGAATATCTCTAAGTAGCACTTTTCCCCTAAAGGTCTCTTTGCTTAACCCACTTCTGGACCTTTTCTTTTGTAACTGCTTCCAGCATGAGTACCTTTGGTAATGACATATCTCTTTCCTTTGGGGATGCATTATGACCAGAACTGTTTTTCAGAGCCAACAGTGGTACTGAGAAGAGGAGCATCCTTTTAGTCAAATGTGAGGGGTGACTGTGAAGTCCAAATCTGGTCCCAATACACAAGTCTATCAGTTGTCACCACTCCCCATCCTATGCATTCAGAGTTCCTCAAACCTCACCATTCCCCAAGTGAGCAGAGACTTTCCTGCTCCCAGGGCTTCTCACAGGGCTCCTCCTCCAAATAGAATGGCACAGCCTTGTCTCTCTGACCCAGTCAGAAATATCCTACTTATCCACCACACCAGCCCACTCAACCCTTCTGTAAAGCTTCTTCTCTGCCAGGGAGGCACAATGGCACAGCAGTTAAGAACAAATGTAAGAGCCCAATAACAGCGCTCAGGAGAAGCATCAGAAAAGGTGGTGATGTGCATGGACCACGAAGCCAGGCTGCCTGGGTCTGAATCCTGCCTCTACAATGTGGTCATGAGCTCTGTGATCTTAGATGAGTTACTTTATGTCCCCATGTCTCAGTTTCCTCAATAGTTAAATAAGATAAAGAATGGTGGTTACTTCAAAAGTCTATTTTGGAGATGAGATAAAGCACCTAGAATAGTACCCACCAAATGTTTGTCTAATAAAGTCCTCAATCTATCACTTCTTAGCTGGGTGACCTTCAATGGTTTATTTAACCTTTCTGTATCTCAATTTCTTGACTTTAAAATGAGGATAAGAAAAATAGCACCAATTTCATAGGATTGTTGAGGGTTAAATAAAATAATATATATAACTTGCCTAGTACATAATTGTATACAGAGCTTTGCATATGGCAGGATTTAAACAAAATGGTAGTTTTTAAAAAAAGTTAGTTATTTTTCCTGAACTTTGTAACGCCTTACTCATGTATCTATTACGGCACATATCAGATTATATTGTAATAGCCTAGACTGGGAACTCCTTGAGGACAGGAAGTTTGTCATTAATCTTCTGGTAAAAGGAAAACCAATTCAGCTGGCAACTAGGATGTGAGGGGGGAACTGAAAACTGAAACAGAAACCACAACTTGCAAAACTATATAATGAGTCACAAAATAGAAAAACTGTACAAAACCATGATATGCAAGATAGACTAAGTTCAGACCCCTAACAACATCTCATGGTGTTCTAAATAAGACAACAGACAAACTAACCTAACAATAACTCTACACAAAGGCATGTCTTCTAAAGATAAGACAGCTGATTGTTCCAACAACTTCCTAGTTTACGAATTCTGACCTATCTCTGCCAAGGCCATCCAATGACTAACTACAGTCCTGCAAATTCTGTAGATAATCTTCCTTAACTTCCACCTGTTAAAATGTTGAACTCTCCATTATGTGTGCACCTCCTTGCTGCAGCAAGCTAATAAACCTTTGTTTGAAAAAAAAAATACTACCTATTGTACATTGGACACTGAGAATAAAACCGTGAATGGAAAAAAGCTTTTGCCTTCAAGGAACCTAATCTTTTAATGTGGTAACAGACAGATATTAACAATACAGTGTGATATAATTATAAACAAGGTAAGCACTGTGAACACTTGGCCTAGTCACGGAAGTCTTTCTGGAGGAAGTGATTTTTAGGATAAATCCTGAAGGGTGATTAGGAGTTAGGTAAAGAATAGGGTTGGGCATGGTAAACATTCTAAACAGCAAGGGCTCCCTGTGCGAAGAACAGAATAAAGGACAGCATGCTTGGAATAGAATAAAGGACAGCTAGGAATAGATTAAGGACTTTATAGGCCCCATGCATCAAAAATATTGCTATGTTCTTCCATTTGAAATTCAAAATAAAAATTAATGCTAATTATAAAACACATGCAGGGAAAAAGGCACACAAGGCCCAGGGCGCCACCTCCAGGCACTTGGAGGAAGGAGGGTCAGTGCAGAGCCAGAAGAGCACGCAGCCAGGCAGGGGGTCGCGGCTCCTACAAAGGCGCCAAGAATGTCAGTAAGAGGATACTCTGTGGCTGAGACCACTGGTAAGAGGCTTCTGGCACTTATAATATCAGAGCCGTGTGGCTGACAGGGTCTTGGTGCTCCCGTCGGGTGTCAAGCCTGTGCCTCTGAGGTGGGAGAGCTGAGTTCAGGACACTGGAACAACAGAGACCTCCCAGCTCCACATAATATCAATTGGCAAGAGCACTCCCAGAGATCTCCGTCTCAATGCTAAGACCCAGCTCCACTCAATGATCAGCAAGCTCCAGTGCTGGACACTCTATGCCAAACAACTAGCAAGGCTGAAACACAACCCCACCCATTAGCAGACAGGATGCGTAAAATCATACTAAGTTCACAGACACCTCAAAACATACCACCGGACGCAGCCCTGCCCACCAGAAAGACAAGATCCAGCCTCATCCACCAGAACACAGGCACTAGTCCCCTCCACCAGGAAGGCTACCCAACCCACTGAACCAACCTTAGCCACTGGGGGCAGACACCAAAAACAACGGGAACTATGAACCTGCAGCCTGAGAAAAGGAGTCCCCAAACACAGTAAGTTAAGCAAAATGAGAAGACAGAGAAACACGCAGCAGATGAAGGAGCAAGGTAAAAACCCACCAGACCAAACAAATGAAGAGGAAATAGGCAGTCTACCTGAAAAAGAATTCAGAATAATGATAGTAAAGATGACCCCAAATCTTGGAAATAGAATGGAGAAAATACAAGAAATGTTTAAAAAGGACGTAGAAGAACTAAAGAGCAAACAAATGATGAACAACAAAATAAATGAAATTAAAAATTCTCTAGAAGGAATCAAAAGCATAATAACTGAGGCAGAAAAACGGATAAGTGACCTGGAAGATAAAATACTGGAAATAACTACCACAGAGCAGAATAAGGAAAAAAGAATGAAAAGAACTGAGGACAGTCTCAGAGACCTCTGGGACAACATTAAACGCACCAACATTTGAATTATAGGGATCCCAGAAGAAGAAGAGAAAAAAAAGGGACTGAGAAAATATTTGAAGCGATTATAGTTGAAAACTTCCCTAATATGGGAAAGGATATAGTCAATCAAGTCCAGGAAGAAAAGCAAGTCCCATACAGGATAAATCCAAGGAGAAACACGCCGAGACACATATTAATCAAACTATCAAAAATTAAATACAAAGAAAAAATATTAAAAGAAGCAAGGGAAAAACAACAAATAACATACAAAGGAATCTCCATAAGGTTAACACTGATCTTTCAGCAGCAACTCTGCAAGCCAGAGGGAGTGGCAGGACATAGCTAAAGTGAAGAAAGGGAAAAACCTACAACCAAGATTACTCTACCCAGCAAGGATCTCATTCAAATTCGATGGAGAAATTAAAACATTTACAGACAAGCAAAAGCTAAGAGAATTCAGCACCAACAAAACAGCTTTACAACAAATGCTAAAGGATCTTCTCTAGGCAAGAAACACAAGAGGAAGAAAAGACCTACAATAACAAACCCAGAACAATTAAGAAAATGGTAATAGGAACATACATATTGATAACTACCTTAAATGTAAAGATTAAATGCTCCAGCCAAAAAGACACAGACTGGCTGAATGGATACAAAAACAAGACCCTTGTATATGCTGTCTACAAGAGACCCACTTCAGACCTAGGGACACATACAGACTGAAAGTGAGGGGATGGAAAAAGATATTCCATGCAAATGGAAATCAAAAGAAAGCTGGAGATCATATCTTGGGTCACAGCTCAAGCCTTGGTAAATTTAAGATAATTGAAATCATATCAAGTATCTTTTCTGACCACAATGCTATGAGACTAGATATCAATTACAGGAAGAAATCTGTAAAAAATAAAAACACATGGAGGCTGAACAATACACTGCTTAATAACCAAGCGATCACTGAAGAAATCAAAGAGGAAATCAAAAAATACCTAGAAGCAAATGACAATGAAAACATGACTATCTAAAATCTATGGGATGCAGCAAAAGCAGTTCTAAGTGGGAAGTTTATAGCAATACAATCCTACCTCAAGAAACAAGAAACATCTCAAATAAACAACCTAACCTTACACCTAAAGCAATTAGAGAAAGAACAAAAAAAACCCAAAGTTAGCAGAAAGAAAGAAATCATAAAGATCAGATCACAAATAAATGAAAAAGAAATGAGGGAAACGATAGCAAAGATCAATAAAACTAAAAGCAGGTTCTTTGAGAAGATAAACAAAATTGATAAACCATTAGCCAGACTCATCAAGAAAAAAACGGAGAAGACTCAAATCAATAGAATTAGAAATGAAAAAGGAGAAGTAACAACTGACACTGCAGAAATACAAAAGATCATGAGAGATTACTACAAGCAACTCTATGCCAATAAAATGGACAACCTGGAAGAAATGGACAAATTCTTAGAAATGCACAACCTTGGGCTTCCCTGGTGGCGCAGTGGTTGAGAGTCCGCCTGCCGATGCAGGGGACGCGGGTTCGTGCCCCGGTCCGGGAAGATCCCACCTGCCGTGGAGCGGCTGGGCCTGTGAACCATGGCTGCTGAGCCTGCACGTCCGGAGCCTGTGCTCCGCAACGGGAGAGGCCACAACAGTGAGAGGCCCGCGTAACGTAAAAACAACAGCAACAAAAAAAAAAATTAAAAAAAAGAAAAAGAAATGCACAACCTTCTGAGACTGAACCAGGAAGAAATAGAAAATATGAACAGACCAATCACAAGCACTGAAATTGGAACTGTGATTAAAAATCTTCCAACAAACAAAAGCCCAGGACCAGATGGCTTCACAGGCGAATTCTATCAAACCTTTAGGGAAGAGCTAACACCTATCCTTCTCAAGCTCTTCCAAAATATAGCAGAGGGAGGAACACTCCCAAACTCATTCTACGAGGCCACCATCACTCTGATACCAAAACCAGACAAAGATGTCACAAAGAAAGAAAACTACAGGCCAATATCGCTGATGAACACAGATGCAAAAATCCTCAACAAAATACTAGCAAACAGAATCCAACAGCACATTAAAAGGATCATACAACATGATCAAGTGGGGTTTATTCCAGGAATGCAAGGATTCTTCAATATACGCAAATCAATGAGTGTGATACACCATATTAACAAATTATTTCAGTATGACCTCATCTTAACTTTAATGAATTATACCTGTGATGAATGTGGAAGCAACCTAAGTGTCCATCAACAGATGAATGGATAAAGAAGATGTGGCACATATATACAATGGAATATCACTCAGCCATAAAAAGAAACAAAATTGAGTTATTTGTAGTGAGGTGGATGGACCTAGAGTCTGTCATACAGAGTGAAGTAAGTCAGAAAGAAAAATACAAATACCATATGCTGACATATATATATGGAACTTAAAAGAAAAAATGCCTCTGAAAAACCTAGGGGCAGAACAGGAATAAAGATACAGACGTAGAGAATGGACTTGAGGACACGGGGAGCTGGAAGGGTAAGCTGGGACGAAGTGAGGGAGTGGCATGGATATATATACACTACCAAATGTAAAATAGATAGCTAGTGGGAAGCAGCCACATAGCACAGGGAGGTCAGTGTGGCACTTTGTGTCCACCTAGAGGGGTGGGATAGGGAGGGTGGGAGGGAGATGCAAGAGGGAGGAGATATGGGGATATATGTATATGTATAGCTGATTCACTTTGTTATAAAGCAGAAACTAACACACCATTGTAAAGCAATTATACTCCAATAAAGATGTTTTAAAAATAAATAAATAAGGCTTCCCTGGTGGCGCAGTGGTTGAGAGTCCGCCTGCTGATGCAGGGGACACGGGTTCGTGCCCCGGCCCGGGAAGATCCCACATGCCGCGGAGCAGCTGGGCCCGTGAGCCATGGCTGCTGAGCCTGCGCGTCCAGAGCCTATGCTCCACAGCGGGAGAGGCCACAACGGTGAAAGGTCCTCATACCGCAAAAAAAATAATAAAAAAAATTTAAAAATAAATAAATAAATAAAATGAAATAAAATACATGTAGGAAAGTCCTTCTGGTTTTTCTCATCTTGTGTAGTTTAATACTTTAAAAGAAATCTTGAATTCTCTGAAAAATATACTCATGGTCCTGCTTTGGCACTTCAGCATATATAAGTTTGTCTGTGGCATCATGCACTACTGTTTCTTTAGGGAACTACAAATACTTTGGTGTGGCAGCACTGTAGAGTGTGAAAGGTAATGAAGTAAGAGATAAAGCTGGAGAACTAGGCAAGCACCAGTTAATGAAAGTTCTAGTAAAGATGTAGTTAAAAGATGTGGTCTTTGTTGTCTACTGACCTGGGTTCAATCTCTGCCATGCTTGGGCACTCACTTTATATGACTGGGCAACTCAAAGCCTTAATTTCCTCAACAGTAAAATGGAAATGCTAAGCTGTGATGATTAACATAATAAATATAAAGCGCCTAGCACAGTTCTTAATATCATAAAACACACTAAATTTCAGTTAGGTATTTTTGCTAATAAATTTGTTCTTCAGCTTGAGAAATGGGGAGTCAATAAAGGGTTTTAAGTAGTATGATTAGAATGGGATTTTATGGATTTCTTTGCTGGAGTGTATAGTCTAGGTTGAATGACAATGAGTAGATTCTAGATGTACTTAAGAGGAAGACTCAGTAGATAATGATGGGGCTTCCCTGGTGGCACAGTGGTTAAGAATCTGCCTGTCAATGCAGGGGACACAGGTTCGAGCCCTGGTCCTGGAAGATCCCACATGCCGCGGAGCAACTAAGCCCGTGCGCCACAACAACTGAGCCTGAGCTCTAGAGCCCCTAAGCCACAACTACTGAGCCCACGTGCCACAGCTACTGAAGCCCGCGTGCCTAGAGCCCGTGCTCCACAAGTAGAGAAGCCACCGTAATGAGAAGCCCACGCACCGCAACGAAGAGTAGCCCCCGCTCGCCACAACTAGAGAAAGCCCACATGCAGCAACGAAGACCCAATGAAGCAAAAAAAAAAAACAAATAAAGTTATTAAAAAATGATTGGATGGAGTTTGAAGATATATATGCATATATCTATATGTTGCATGTATACATATATTACATATTCATACAAACACACACATTTACAAAGTCTCCTATATAAACTGCCACAGATGATGATAGGTGTAAATCTCAGTTTCCAGAGGAATCAAATATGTAATATTATTAAAATCATCTGTCAGTGAAATGATGTGATAATCTGTCAAAATAATTTAAAATGGGCTAAGGAGAGAAGATGGAGTGTCAATGAAATAAAATTGACCAGGAGTTGATTACTGTTAAAACTGGATGACAGGAAAGATTATACTTTTTTCTGCTGTTGGATACATTAAAATTTTTCCATAACAAAAAACATTAAAAAAATATATACTAAGGTAGGGAGACCCAGGAAACAAAAAGATCCCTGGGGGGCCTAATAGACTGGCTAGAATACAAGTTCCATGAAGGCAAAGACCTTGTCTGTCTTGTTTACATCTGTATCTCCAGGGCCTAGAGCAGTTCATAGCCACACAGTAGGTTCTCAGTATATAGGAATGAACGTTGGAGAACAAAAGCCATAACCTAAGTGAGTCTGACAGCTTAGATTGAGAGCCAAGATTCCTGGGGATCATCTTTTATGCTCTATATGATATCTCCCTAGCTACTGTAAGGAAGAAGAGCTCGAGAAAACCAAGAGAGAGCAAAGCAGATTCACAAACTTCACTTCCGTATTCCATGAGAAGTAGGTATTTACAACGGTAATATGCATATGATACCTAGAAAGCTTCTCTGGGGACTCTGTCATATCATTTCATGCCATTGCTTTTTAAAAAACAAATATTTATTGTGGAGATGTCTTTGTCTTGTCTTCAAGCCAAGAATCAGGAGAAAACTATGTATACCCTATCCTCTCCTTCCCTTTCTTACGGCTAATACTACTATGGCTAATAGAAGAGAGGGAAGGAATAAACAGTCTTTTGAAGAAGGTTCACCTCTACATTTTGTTCTTATTTCCTTAGTAGCCTTAGAACAAAACTGTCTATTACAAAAGTAATGATGTAGAACCTTAATTAGGGCTTTTGAAATTCAAGCCCACTCTTAATGGGGGGCAGAACCTGAGCTGAGGAAAACGACCAATAACACTGAAACAACAGACATCAGGTACAATTAAATGCCCACATGAGGCACCCTCTAAAGTTTTAAAGCTGCACTGTCCAGTACCATAGCCACTAGCAATGTGTGGCTATTGAGCATTTGTGATGCAGCTTGTCTGAATTGAGTTGACCTGTAAGTATAAATATACACACCAGATTTCAAAGACTTAGTAACAACAACAAAGTAAAATATCTCAATTATTTTTATATTAATTGCACAGTGAAGTGAAAATATTGTGGATAAGTTAGACAAAATATATCATTAAAATTAATTTCCCTTTTTTTTACTTTTTGAAAAAGTAACCACTAGAAAACTTAAAATTACATATGTGGCTCACACTATATTTTTATAGGACAGCATTCTTTTTTTTTTTTTTTTTTTTAGTAATTTTCCTCTCCTTATGTGGAATAAAATAAAGAGCTCAGGGTATTAATAGCACAACTCCTAGTCTTCTTACTCTATACTGTTTTGGGTCCCTTCTATAAAAGTACTGCTATACGGAGTCATTATAAGCAATTATAGGTATAAATGGAGTGCCCACTGAAGAACTGGTGATTGTCCCACAAACTCTTTTTTTTTACTAGAAGTGCTCTGAACTTATTAAGGGAGAAATGATAGAATGTCCTCTGATCCCTATTTACACTATCAGCAATTGCTGAAGTGTTTCCTCTTAAATTACCTAAAGATATACCTTACCACAGCAAGCATTATTTTTCTTTCCAAGTCATCAGTGCCTAGTCTCAGATGAGAAAACTGTTTTCCCTTTATTAACATGTTCTTGATTCACATTTTAAAAAAAATAAATTTATTTATTTTTTTGGCTGCGTTGGGCCTTCTTTACTGCGCGCGGGCTTTCTCTAGTTGCGGCAAGCGGGGGCTACTCTTCGTTGCAGTGTGCATGCTTCTCGTTGCAGCTCACGGGCTCTAGAGCGCAGGCTCAGTAGTTGTGGTGCATGGGCTTAGTTGCTCTGCGGTATGTGGGATTTTTCCGGACCAGGGCTCGAACCCGTGTCCCCTGCATTTGCGGGCAGACTCTTAACCACTGTGCCACCAGGGAAGTCCAGCTCTTGATTCACTTCTAGCGAAATAAAAATCCTGGCATTATTATGTTAAAAGTGATTTGCCTCCCTTCTGTTTTTATTTAAAAATTCCCAAATTTAATTAAGCTTTTTCTTTTAAAAGAAGTATGTACATATGTTCATGTTTTCAATTCATCCTGTCATACTGAAAAACTTTTCAATGGTTGTGTATCATATTTTAAATAAAATCTAGTTCAAAAATTTTAATGTGGCTCTTGTTTACCTAATTTGGCTACAGCCATGTTTCCCCCTAACTTGATACCCTCCCACCTCTCTGGCTTTCTTCAAGAGCATAGCTCTTCCTTACCTCTGGAACATCCCACAAGCTATTATGTCTGCCTTGAATGTTCCTGTCTCTATTTTGTTTCACATGGCTAACTTCTACTCATTACTCCCTTTCTTAACCATTTAAACACTATATTCTAAGAGAAACCATGCTTGAGTCTTTCCAGTCTAAATTGTTATAATGGTTCATATTTCTCTCTATTTTCTTTCATAAAACCTAATATAATTTGTATTAAAATTTAAAATTTTAATTATAAAAATTAAAAATTTTTTCCTATATGATTTTCCGTTAAATGTCTCCCTTTCTAAATTAGGCTATAAGCTCCATAGGGCAGATACCATGCCTTGTTTGTCCATCACTGTATTCTCAGCAAGTAGTAGTATATCTGAAACAGAGCCAACCTTTAGTAAACATTTGTTGAATGATGAATTGGAAAGACCCAACAGAGTGCAAGAGTTGCAAACATGAGATAAGGAAGTAACTGATGAAACAAGGTACTAAAGAGGCCACGGGGGATAAAGTATATGTGCATTAAAAAAATAAAACAATAGGGGCTAAATCAATGATGGCCATAGAAAGTCAAAGGTTTGTTAGAATGTATGTCCTGAGAGACATCATATTAAATGAAGGTGGCTAGGGATGGTTTCAAAGAAGTAATTGGGCCAGAAGGGATGCTTAGATTTTATTAACTATAATTAAAAAAATATTTATAAAAATAGAGTGAATCAGATGACTTGTGTCATAGGTTAGGTTCTCTGGGAAGTAGATGTTGAGGTGGAGTTAGAAGTACAAAAGGTTTACTGGAGGATAGCACTTGTGAAAGAGAAAGGGAGAAAGTAGGATTAGGCAGGGGGAGCCATCAGACTGCCATGCAGGCCTGAAAAAGCCTCTGTCATCCTCATGTTGACATTAGGTCCTTATACTATGCCTTACTCAGTCTTCAGTTGAGGATGGGCATGGGAGAGAGTGGTAGCCCTGAAAATAGTGTAACTTCAGCTTGGAAGCTGAGGTGAACCCAGAAGAAGTTAATGACTGAAGGCTGTCAGCTAACTACATGCCTTGCAGTTGGGCAGTGAGTCCTTTCTCGAAGGTAGATCTGAGCAAAGTACCTCTGTGACTGCTACACAGGATGCCAATTCAACCCAAATTAATCTATAAATTCAATAAAGGATCCTTTTTTTCTTTGCTAAGCTCAACAATCTTGTTCTAGGAAGTATTTAGTAGACCAAGGGTTCACAGTTAGCTAAGTCAAATTTGAAAGACAAGAGCAAAGGGGAGGGATTTTTCACTATTACATATTAAGACAGTCTATAAGACAATGGTAAATAAAAACAACATGGTACTGGCGTCATGATGGATAAAGAGACCAACTGAAAAAGAGGTCAGAACCAGAGCCATACATAAATGGAAATATGAATATATGGTAAAGGTGGCATTGAAAATCAATGGGGAAGGGAGAGACTGTTCAGTAGAATTATAGAGAAGAATTGGCCTGCTCTTTGGAGAAAAAATAGGCTAGATCCCCACCTTACAGCAAATAAAGGCATGTATTCCAGAGAGAATAAAGACCTAAACGTGATTCTCGGGACAGAGTACTGACTATAAAATAGAAGAAAAATATAGAATATGTTTGTGATGTTGAAATACAGGCTAAGTGTTTAATCAAGACCCCCAAAGCACCACAGAGAGTAATAAGATTGTCTCCATCAGCTAGGTGAGAGAACTGGAAGAACCTAAGGAGGAGTTAGGTTAGTCTAGAGACTATTCCTAGGATCAGGGCAGCTAAGTAAACTATAAGGAGATGTAGGCCTATGGGGAGATATATCATTATGACTTGCCTATTGAAAATATTTCCCCTGCCTCTACTTCCTTCTTATATTCTTCAACAAACATTTTTGAGTTCCACACACTGTGCTACGTGCAGAAAGAACAAAGAGGAATAAACCTGAGTCCTAGTCCTTAAAGAACTCATAATCTAGATAGACAGACAGATGAAAAACTAAATAAGACGTTTTAACTCCTATTCTACAGGTAAGAACCCAGAGGCAACAACCTTTGCCTAGGGCATCTGGTATTTGAGCAATAAGGAAAGTCATTCCAGGCAAAAGGAACAGTGCTAACAAAGTCACAGGGCTTTGAAGGAACATGGTATGTTAGAAAATGTTAAGGAGGTAACCTAATAATGGACATTCTGAAATGTTTGTTATTGAATACATAAAGTAGTCTATGCAGGTTGTTTTAGTCTTTTCTTAGTTGCACTGCTTATCACATTAGCTAATTATCACTTCTGAAGACAAAGCCAAAGAAGATGAAGCACTGAAGCGATGAGGGATAAATGATAATAGTTAAGATAGAGAATCATGCTAGGAAGCACTGATGACTAGTCGTGGAGTGATAACAAGCCTTGTAACTAAGGATTTAGAGGAGGAAGAGATTGCTATCAGCTACGTTGTTCAGGGAAGATTTCCTGGAAGTGGCAGGGCTTCATTTGATCATTCAAAAAATTGAGAATTGACTGTATATATCAGGGGCTGTGCATGGAACAGGAGATTCAAAACCATAGTCTACTAATGAACAGATAATCAGATAATTGCAAAAATAAAGCAATGAGTGTTATAATAGATGCAAGCACAGGCTGATGTGATAAAACCTCAGAGGGACTCCTGCTTTAGAGAAGGGAAGTCAAGGATGGTTTTCTAAAGGTGATGCTGTATGCACTGAATTTAATGGATGGGTAGGATTCAAGTGCAAGGGAGGGAAACACATTTTGCAATGGATCAGTTTAGTGAGAGAACACACCTCTTTAAAGGAGCATGAAATAGTTCAGGGTGGCTGAAGCGAAGGCTGAAAGGCAGTGAAAGAAGTTTCTAAGGCATATAGGAAGAGTTTGATTTTAAAAGGTCCTTTATAGATGTTAAAGAATGTAGATTTTTATCCTGAAGACAACGTGGAAGTTGATGAAGATTTTAAGCAGGGAACTAACATGATTAGATCCAAATTTTACAATAACTGCTATTAAAGGCAATGATGATGAAGGCAACTGAAGATGAACTGATAAGGGGGCAGCTAAGAGGCAGAGAAATTAAAAGCCTGTTACTATTGTTTAGGAAAAATAAGGAAGGATTCAAAAATACAGCAGCAGTGGTACTGAGAGAGAAGGATGGGCAAGGTTTGAATAGCCAGAGAAAGAAGTAAGTGGAAGCATTCCCTGTGGAAATGATGTGAATAAATGTTTGGAGGAGGGAAAGGTGAGCAAATCTGTTTCCCTGGATTATATAGCATTTAACAGAAGAATGATGATTAGCTGGAGTGGAGAGCCAGAGTTACCCAACAGTTGGTGATGAGGTTGAAAACTGGTGGAGTCAGTCTGTGGCAAGGCTATTAAACAGACAGGCTAAACAAGTAGGATTTTACATTTTCCCTAGCAATATTAAATTTATAAATCATTTTTTTATTGTGGCAAAATATACAAAAATGTACCATCTTAACCTGTTTTTTTTTTTTTTTTTTTTGCGGTACGTGGGCCTCTCACTGCCGTGGCCTCTCCCGTTGCGGAGCACAGGCTCCGGACGTGCAGGCTCAGCGGCCATGGCTCACGGGCCCAGCTGCTCCGCGGCATGTGGGATCTTCCCGGACCGGGGCACGAACCCGTGTCCCCTGCATCGGCAGGCGGACTCTCAACCACTGCGCCACCAGGGAGGCCCCCATTTTAACCATTTTTAAGTGTACAGTTCACAACACTCACATTATTGTGCAACCATCAACACCGCCTATCTCTAGAACTTTTTCATCATCCCAAACTGAAATCCTTTCCTCATTAAAAACTAGCTCCCCATTCTCCCCTACCCCTCTTGCCCCTGGCAACTAAGTGATAACAAGTTGATAAAAATTCTATTTTTCTGTCTCTAGGGGTTTGGCCACTCTAGGTACCTCACATAAGTGGAAACACAGAATAGTTGCCCTTTTGCATCCAGCTTATTTCACTTAGCTAAATCACTTGTTAATCAACACCCTGGTTAATCAGTAGCAGGTTTCTAATTTGCATACTACTTTATATGTTATATTTTAAAACAAATGTCAAGCTTTTCTGACTTTATCAAATCTTTTCCACTTATTGCTTAAGGACACTTCACTCTAGCAAATTATAAACTCAGAGTTCTTAACAATTTGGTCTACCACTGTGTCTGCCATAAAAAGCTTTTTATTGGTCTACTTTAAGTGTCTATATTGTGAATTATTTTCATTTCATTACAGTTAACAGGCACTAGACTTTTTGTAAAATTCCACCTAGTACCTTAATGGAAGTAAATAATAGCAAATAGAACAACTGAGGCAGGAATCAAACTTATTTGACCACCCAGGAGAAAGGAAGTTACTTTATTTAGGATGCTGATATGAAGGCTCTCTTTTGATATTATGTAATTTCCCTATCTAGGGCTGAATCGGCTCTAAACGGAGAGAATTAAAAACACAAACACTTAAAAAAAACCCCAAAAACAAAACAAAAAAACCCCCACAAACACTTATCTTATTTCTAGCTGGGGAAAAGTCCGAAAGTTTCAGATGTTTGGAAACTATTTCAGAACTGTCAAGGGTTGGAGGAATCCCTAGGTCATTAGTGCTCTGCCCATGCATGAAGTGGAGTAATTCTGGACAAGACTTAACTAAGCCTCTGGCGGTCTCAGTGCGTTACATGAGACCAGCCCGTTCTTCCCAATCTTGTCCACAGCACAGCACATGCAGAATATAGTACTGCAGGACCCTGGGGTAAACGGAGGAGGCAGCACAGCGCAGCACACCTGTAATCCCCAGGTCGCCTGCATCCCGCCACATCCGAGTGGACGCTCTTAGAGGAGCGCTCCCGTCGGTCGTTCCAGCCGATGCGCCACGCCGTCAGTTACAGAGGACGGGCTGGGGTTCCCGCTGATTCTGAAATCAGCAGCCTTTCCCTCCTTGCAAAAAAAATAAAGTCTTTATTCCTTAAGAGAATCAAGGCGTGAAAAAGCTCACGGCCCACAAACCACGCAAAGACGCAAAATTCGCCGCACTTCCCTAGCGCGCTCTCCGCTGATCTTACGTCTCTTCCCAGCAGGCTCCGGGAGTCACCGCGACATTTCAACAATTCTCGCGAGATTTATCGGCAGCCATCTTCTTGGGGGTGCTGGGAACCGGGAAGACCCCCCGAACCGTTCCCATTCAGCTGCGCTTCGTCTTCGCTTTCTTTACTTTTGCCTCTTCTGCGTTGCCAACCAGCACCTGGTCTCAAAGCTGAGAGAAAGCCCGCGTCTAGGAGCGTGTCGCGCTCTGGTCCAGGAAGATTCGCTGGGGTGGAGAGAAGGGGGAGGGCCCGGGCAAACCGTTGCTGCCTCAGCCGGGGCCGGGGTCCGGGGAGGGGGAGCTCCTGGCACCCCGTGGACTCGCGGCCTGCAGCCGTCCCCCCGGAGCTGTTGGCCCATCGGGGCTCGCGGGAGCCTGCCACCGGCGCCTCCCACCGCGGCCCACGCGGGCGGCGCGCGGAGGAGGGGGCGGGGGCAGCGGCGGCTGTAGCGGCCGCGACCTGGGCGGGCGGACTAGTGTGACGGGCCTCTGGGCCGCCGTGGATGGTTTCTAAAATGATCATTGAAAACTTCGAGGCCCTCAAGTCCTGGCTCAGCAAGACTCTCGAGCCCATGTGAGTATCCGGGGGCTATTTCCTTGCAGGGGTGGAAGTGGGAGATAGGTGGACTCACGGTTGCCTCAAGTGCCTTCCGTGGAGGCCGAAGCGGTGAACGCAGGTCCCAGGGCTCTGTTTTCTCCTCCTCTACCACTCTCGTTCCCAGGTTCAGAATACGCCTGGGAGCCTGAGCTGACCTTTACCTTATCGCTGAGTTGGTTCTTAAACCAATGTCTCTTCCTCTTGTTTTCCCGTTATTTGTAGACCGACCCCAACAACCTCCACACACAACTCGTATTTGCCGAGGGCCCCCCGATCGGTTTCTTCTGGTGAATCCGAGCATAATCGCTGTCCACTAGACTATTTTTGTTTCTTTAAATGAGGTGAATAGCCCTTATTACGGATTAGAGCAGTTCTCGTCTCAGCCACTCACGTTTTACCTACATACAATCCCTGAAAGAAAGGCCATGTCTCCCATGTGCTGTCTGGCTCATCAGCACCTCTGTTAACTGAAGATGTAACAGGTGCTAAGGTGCCCCGTAAACTTCCCCTTTCCCACCTACACGTTTGTTAGCTTGGAGGAAGAAAATGCAATCTATCCGTATGGACTATTTAGCAGTTTTAAGTAGGTTTCTGTAGGTGGACTCTGTGCGTGTATGTGTTTGAGGGGGTTCAGGGTGCTGAAATGTATTAGGTTGGAAAAATTGAGTGTTTTAAGGATTTATCTTTGAATACACACAAAATATGGGCCAAGTGTTTTATCAAAATTGGTTGATTTACAATAAACAGCTTAAAATACAACGGGGAATATCCACTCATTTAATAAATTTATTAGGCTCCTTCTATGTAGTGTGGAAGGGTCGGGGCTAGAGTTTTTAAATTCCAAAATCAGTAAGACATAATAAACAAGTAAATAAGCTAATTTCAGGTAATAAGAGTAATGACGATTGTAACAGTAGAGGATCATGTAAAAGAGTGATTAGAAGGCCTCTCAGAGGAGGTGACATTTGAGCAACACCTAAGGAGCAGAAGGAACTATCTGTGTAAAAGTCTGGAGAGAGAATGCTCCTTACAGAAGGAACAGCAAGTGCAAAGGCTCTCTAGTTGGAAATGATCACGGGGTGATCCGGGAAGAGAACGCAGGCAGTTGTGGCCGCAGGGACCCTTGTGATGGGGGAGAGGATGGAAGGTTGTGAAGTTTGAGAAGCAGGCAGGGCCCAAATCATGTAGGGTCTTCTAGGCTGTGGTCAAGAGCTAGGATTTAACTTAAACTATAATGGGAAGACATCAGATGATTTAAAGCAGGCAGGGATTGATTTGATTGTGTTTTAACTCTCCCTGCTTTGTGGAGGTTAAGGGGTCAAGAAGAGAAGTAAGGAGACCATTCCGAAGGACGTTGTAGGCAGAGCTGTAGATAGTTTGCATTAGAGTGATAGTGGAGACAGAACTAAATACGTTGAATGAATAGATCTGGTAGAAGTTGCTGATCGATTGGGTGTGAGAGGTAAGGGAAGGGGAAGTCAAGGGTGATAACTAAGAAGGTAGCCTAAGCAACTGAATCCGTGTTGGTAGAGAAGGCTTGGAGAGCACAGGTTGAGGGGAGAAGAAGTAGGTTGGTTGGTTTTGATCATTAAGTGTAAGGTATTATATATGTAAGTGAGATGTCACATAAGTAGGTGGGTATGAGTCTAGAACTCAGGCCAGGACTAGAAATATTTGGAGTCATGCAGATAGTGTTTAAAGCCATGAGACTGGGAAGTTTCTGAGGAAGAATGTGTAGATAGGGAAGCGAAGAGAGTCCAGGTCTGAGGTAGGAAGAAAATTGGGATACATGTCACTAATGAAACAAATGTATGACAGAAGAGGAGGGTTGTCAACTTGATGGGATGCTGCATAATGGATGAAAAAGGTGGAGGCAGATTAGTGGCCCTTAGGTTTGGCAAGGTAGAAGTTCATTGGTGAACTTCGTGAAAAGTTTCAGTGGAGTGGGGGGGTGTGGATAGAAGCCCTGTTTCAGTGGATTGGAGAGAGAGAGCAGGCAGGAGTGTAGTCATAGTGGTTGAGAGGGAGAACTCTGGAGCCAGAATGGCTGCCTTTGAATTCTGCCTCTGCCACTTACCAGCTGTGTGATACTAGGTAAGTTACTTAGCTCAGTGCCTCCTTCCTCATGTCTAAAATGGGGAAAATAATGAGTATGTATTAAAAAAATCTTTGAACACTGCCTGGTTTGTAATTAGCACTCAATAAGTGTTAGGTGAACAGAAAACTTAGAAGAATGTTTTGAGTTAAAATAGCATTCCCGGGGCTTCCCTGGTGGCGCAGTGGTTGAGAGTCCGCCTGCCGACGCAGGGGACACGGGTTCGTGCCCCGGTCCGGGAAGATCCCACATGCCGTGGAGCAGCTGGGCCCGTGAGCCATGGCCGCTGAGCCTGCGCGTCCGGAGCCTGTGCTCCGCAATGGGAGAGGCCACGGCAGTGAGAGGCCCGCGTACCGCAAAAAAAAAAAAAAAAAAATAGCATTCCCTTTTTTAAGCATTCAGTTCTCAAATTACTTATCAGATTTATTACCATTACCTTTTTTTTTCCCACTAATTGAAGATTATAGCTACGTTGCTTGTAATTTTTCTTGAGTTTTAATAAAGCATCTTCGGGTATCATATAGCCTACTCAGATGACTGTAGCAGTGCAGTCATTACTGCTGGAATAAAAAGCACTACTTGTAGAACCTAGACAGTGATAGGAGCTGGGATTGGTCCTTTTATAATGTACACTACTGTGGTAAAAATGAGCCCTTATCCAAGTTCCTGTCCCTTTAATTGCATTTCAGGTGAATTCTTTTAGATGACTTTTAAAGCTGATTCCAGTTATTTAAGACCTATGGTTTCTAACCTTGGTTTTGTGAAACTTGAAGACGTATTTGTTGTCTAAAGAGATTTTTTTGCTTTACTTCATAATTGCCATATAGCACCTATTTGAGGCAGGACCATATGAAGGACGAAGGATAAGACAGAACTTGAAACGTGTATAGAACTTTTTAGCTATTTGTGCTAGTAAAGTATCTGATGGTTTTGGATTCGCCTCGTAGTTTAAATGTATTAGTTCAGCACATATTTATTGAGCACTTAATCTACTCTGTGCTAAGCACTGTGTTAGATATTGGGGAAATAGTAGGACACACGACATGAAATGACCATCTTCATATTGTTTACCGCTTAGCACGGAAGACAGATGGTGAACAAGTAACCATAAGACTAGTGAGTGTTATAAATCCAGAATGCGGTCAAAATATATGTCTGGGAGGTCAAGAAAGGCTTTCCTGGCATGATAATATTTCATCTCAGCCGGGATGGATAAAGAGCAGTTTGCTGGGGCAAAAGGATGGGAATGGAGAGCTGTGACAGCAAGGTTTTGGAGGGCAGATGGTATGAAGGCCCTAAAATAAAGGGAAAAAGAGGTGTCTTGGAGGAATTGAAAGAAACTGAAAAAAGAGCCAGTGGATAGCTCCAGAGAGAGGAGCCAGATCGCACGGGACTGTTGAGTCATTTTAAGGATTTGGGATGTCATTGAAGGGTAGTGGGAAGCCAGTGAAGGGTTTTAGGGGAGGAAAGTTTTCAGATGGACATTAAGAAAAAAAAAAAAGTCAACCTGGTTGCAGTTTCAACATGAAGTAAAAGTTGGTAAATCTGTATTTTATTTGATTATAAGGTCTGTAGGTATATCAAGATTCTGAGTTTTTTTTCATAATTTATTGAAAATATAGGTGTTAAAATTGTCATCGTGAAATACTTGATGTTTTTGTTCTCCCAAACATTTGCTTAGTCATGCATGCTAATAATAAAATTAGATGTTGGTCTTCCCTTTAACATTGATTTCTTTTTCATAATGTGCAGTCCTGGAAAAAAATTAAGCTATCTTCTTTCGATGTTTTTCTGTTTTTTTAAACAGAAGAGGTTTTCTGCTGTATTTTAAAACTTTTTCTGAGTTTACACATCACTAAATGTGGTGATTTAATAAAATCATGGATTATTTTTAGTTTAAGGGAAACCTCAAGATCTAATCAAACCCGTTAATTTTTCAGAAAATAAAATTGAGAGACAGATGGACTTAATGATGTGCCCAGATTTTGTTGAGTTTAGTAGTAAAGAACAAAATGCCTAGTTTTGTGCTCCTGCTACTATGTAGTGCTGTGGAGGTAGCATTGTGTAGTGGAAAGAAAACATTTTTGTGTCCACATAAACCAGTGTTCACATCTCAGCTCTGCCACTTATTAACTGAGTAATCTAGGCAAATGAACCTCCCTTTTCCTTGTTGGTGTGATAGGGAGAATTATACTTGTTTCTTTCTGTAGTTGAAAGGATTAAATGAGACATATTTTAAAGAGCCTAGCCCTTCCCTCCTTTCTTAAATACCGGGTTGATTAAACACAAATAGGTTACATTACTATTATCGCTACCATTAACATTTGTACACATTGTTAACGTTTTGTATTTCAAGTTTTGTGAGGTAAGTACTGTTACCTCCATTTTGCAAGCGATGACCCCGAGGCACTAAAGCATGAAGTTGAGATACTTGCCCAGAGTCACAGCTTTTACATGTGACTAAACAGTGATTTAAACTCAAGTTTTTGACTCTGGAGCCTTGTTCTTAATTTACTACAGCACAATACAGTGTATTCTTTCCTATTACTCTGTGTGTGTGTATATACATTTTTGGAGTAGTAGCTGCTATTGTAAAGGAACAAAGTTCTAAAGCATCATGGTTATCAGTGCTTTAGAGTTTAAGAAAGAAACCTAGGGTTTTTGTAGTCTTTTCCTCTTCACCCACACTTGTTATTAAACCTTTCTTACCACATTAAAATTTATTTTTGTTCCAGTTTTACAGGAAGAGCTGAAAGGTGATCTTTTTATTTCTGAACTTTATACCTGTTTCCCTCCCTTGATCTTTTCTTTTCTACAGACTCCTTTGGGCACAGAGTCAGTCTCCCATTCCTTAAGGAAGAAAAGCTTAGCAACAATAGCAAAAAATAAAACAAAAAATTAAATCATACTTCTAGTCCCTTTCATGCTAGCTTTCTTTTCCTGTCACTGTTAACTCTTGAAACAGTAGTCAGCCTTTAATTTTTCACTCATTTGCCCCAGCCATTTACTTCTTAATGCCTTACAATATAGTTTCTTGCCACTTGTATTCAACCAAAATTGCTTACATCAATGTTACCAATGAATTTGTTTATTAGATGTAAATACTTTGTATAAATTTTAATTATTTGATCTCTGTGTATAACATTAGACAGTGTTGATAGCTGCCTTTTTTTATTTTAAACTTCTCATGTCTTGGATCCATAATATTTTGGTTCTCTTCTCAAATCAGTCCTATCTCCTTAAGTTCTTTTTCTTGCCTTTGAATTGTGTTATTCTTAGTTCTGTTCCCAAGACTTTTTTTTTCTTAATCATTCTACTCCTGCTCCCTCATTCACATTCATTCCTATGGATGGTTTCTATTGTAATACGTGCCTGTGGTTTTTAAAAACTTTGTGTGTGTGTTGTAGATGCTTTGAAAGTTTGATTAAAGACTGTTTTCCCCGGGATATTGCATATACACATTTGCATTTGAATTTTAGAGCTTTTCCAAGAGTACCTGTATGCATTTATTTTTCACACAATTATGTTTAGGCTTAACCACTTCAAAGTTTTAAGCTCTTAACTCCCATTGCTAGCTCTCTACCTGATCCTCTCATCTGAACTTCAAACTACTGTATGTTTCTGAAAATAAAATGTTCACTTATTTCCATTTCATTTCTCCAAATTATCTGGGCTTGTAGTTTCATTTTTTTGGCTTCTCCTCCCTTCATTTCTTTTCTCCCATTCAAGTTGGTCATTGGGTTCTGTCTCTTTCTTTTAATAATTCTTACTAATGACAGTGCTCAGTAGGGGACTCTTTACTCCTTATCTAAACCATTGCAGTTTGTTTCCTAACAGGCCTCCCTATCTCCAGTCTTTTTCTCTCTTCCAGTTCTTCTGGCCTGGATGCTCAACTTGTTTATATCCTATTGTTAGATCAGAATCTTCAGGACTCTTAAGTAATTAATTGCATACTTTTTAACTTGGTTTTCAGAACTCTAATGTCTGTTTCAAATTATCTTTCCAGTTTATATCTTCCTACTTTTTATGTAAGTCTTAATTTCAGCAAAATTGAACTTTACATTCTGATTCTCTATCACATTGGTCATACAGTCCTTTTCCCCCCAACTTTAAGTAGAAGGTAACATTCACTGAGTGCTATTTGCTAATCCTTGTGCATTCATTGTATGTGAGCTAGGTTCTGTTATACCAATTTTAAGGATGAAGAAGTTGACTCTTAGGAAGATTAAGTAATACACTTCATTCATAGCTTATAAATGATAGAGACAGGATTAAAAACAAGACATTTCTATTCCAGAGCTTTGTTGTGCATTCCTTTCTCCGTTTCTTTTTTATGTGTTGAAATCAAAGGTCAAGTGTGATTCCAGTTCTTCCAGAAAGCCATTTATCATCTGTCCAGTTGGAAGCAGTGACTCTCCTCCATGACTCTCCTCTCCTAGCTCTAGTTTGTACTCATCACTTGCAAACTTGTTCAGTAGTTAATTCTTACTTGTTTTAAGGTTACTGTTAGAGTCTAAGGTCCTTGAAAGTAAACTCCAAATCTTAAGGTTAAGTGTTCTCCTGTTCTGTGTGAGCACCCAGCACAATGCCATGTGTGGGGTGTGCATCTGAGTTTCAAATGCATTAGTTGAAATTTCTATCTTGTGCACCCATGACTTAAGAGAGAAGAGGCATTTGTGTAAAACTTTTATTTCAGAGAAGCAGATAAGTGAGCAATTTGAAGATTTACTAATCTCAGGGTCTGTTTTGCTTTATTTTTACCTTTCAGCACTTTCAAATTAACTAAAACTTAAGTGATTTTTTTAAGGGGGAAAGGATACTGAAGAGTATTAACATTTACTCATTAAAGTATTAGTGAATGCTGCTATATGCAAGACTGTGCACCTCCATGGAGCTGCACAAAAAACTATGTATGGTAATTCTAGTCTGATGAATTTTACAGCTGGTAGAAGAGTTTTTCTATAATTAATTATTGGCTAAAATATTTTTCATGACCTTCATTACCACATTTTACTGCTGCAACCTTAGTTGGGTTTTCCATCTGAGTGATGAGTAGTTAAAATGCATTTAGCATTTTCTGTCTGTTTTAGCAATTCCTTTTCTTTGGCTTACAGTTCTTTTCAAATGAATTATTTTACATGCATAAATCAAGATATAGGGATAGTATTATGAACAAAATGGACAATAAGATATTCCAGTGTTTGGTGTGTACATATTGAGAATGACTAACTCAAACTTGAGCTAAATGTAGGCTTCTAGGAATTTTTTTTCTTCCTCCTGTTTCCTTAGTCCCAGAGAATAGAGAATGAGTGAAACGAGTGGATGGTAAATGCTTCCTACTAGACTTACTCACTACCCTCCTACCACCTTGTTTCTGTGGAAAAATCCTTTTCAGTTTACAGATAGTAACTTCTGAAATAGGTAAAAGTTTATTTTTAACTTAGGGTTATATTTAGTATTTTGTGTGTGTATGAAACAGTGGAGTATGTTGGAGATATGTTACTCATTGGTTCTCACTGCGATATTTTGCCTATGTACAAGCAAATATGTTTATATATATATATTCTCTTTTTTTATATAACTGGTATCATACTTGGAGGTCATTCAATATAATACATAAGAGACTTGCCCCCTTTTTAACGGTTGCATGGCATTTTAATGTAACGGGTGTACCATAATTTATTTAACCAGCCTTTATTGATTTACTGAACAAATAGTACTATGGTGTATATATCTATCATGTGTCCGTTTATACTTAACATAAACATTAGTTGCATAAGGTTTTTTTTTTGGCAGTTTCTTTTTTATTTTTTAATTAAAAAGTTCTTTAAATTAATTTATTAATTTAATTTATTTTTGGCTGTGTTGGGTCTTCGTTTCTATGCGAGGGCTTTCTCTAGTTGCGGCAAGCGGGGGCCACTCTTCATCGCGGTGCGCGGGCCTCTCACTATCGTGGCCTCTCTTGTTGGGAGCACAGGCTCCAGACGTGCAGGCTCAGTAGTTGTGGCTCACGGGCCTAGTTGCTCCGCGGCATGTGGGATCTTCCCAGACCAGGGCTCGAACCTGTGTCCCCTGCACTGGCAGGCAGATTCTCAACCACAACGCCACCAGGGAAGCCCAGTTGCATAAATTTTGACAGTTATATATGCCTATGTAATCACCATATAAAACAGGATCTAGAACATTCTCTGGAAAATTCTCTTGTGCCTCTTTCTGGGTTTTTCTTTCCCCCTCCAACAAAGGCATCTACTTTCTAACTTTGGCATTATGAATGTGGCTGCTATGAATATTCTTATTCAAGTCTTTGTGGAAATATTTTTTGGGGGTAAATATCTAGGAGGATATTTGCTAGATCATAGGGTAGATAGATGTATGTTTTCTATTATAAGAAACTGCCTAATTGTTGCTACCTGTGATTTATGAGAGTTCCAGTTGCTCCATATCCTCAGCAATATTTAGTATTGTCAAGGCTTTTTTTGTTTGTTTGTTTTTAAACCTTTAGAGTGAGTATAAAATGGCATTTCCTTTTTTGGACTGACAGTTTAATTCTCTTTATGGTTTTAATTTGCATTTTCCTGATGACTGATGCTATTGAGGACCTTTCCATGTGCTTATTGACTATCATATCTTTTGTAAAGTATCTAAGTCTTGCTTATTTTTAAAATTGGGCTGTCTTTTATTGTTGACTTACAGGAGCTCTTTATTCATATACAATACATGTACTGCAGATTTTTTCCCCACCCTGTGACTTTTATACAGTAGTCCCCCCTTATCTGTGCTTTTGCTTTCTGTGGTTTCAGTTACCTGTGATGAGCTGCGTTTTGAAAATATTAAATGGAAAATTCCAGAAGTAAACAATTTATAAGTTTTAAATTGCATGCTGTTCTGAGTAGCATGATGAAATCTTGCACTGTCCTGCCTGAGATGTGAATTATTCCTTTGTCCAGCATATCCCACCTGTTAGTCACTTAGTAGCTGTCCTGGTTATCAGGTCGGCTCTCATGGTATTGCAGCACTTGTGTTCAAGTAACCCTTATTTTACTTAACAATGACCACAACACGCAAGAGTAGTGACACTGGCAGTGTGGATATACCAAAGAGAAGCCATAAAGTGCTTCCTTTAAGCAAAAAGGTGAAAATTCTCAACTTAATAAGGAAAGAAAAAATTCAGTACTGAAGTTACTGAGATTTACAGTAAGAATGAATCTTCTGTGAAATTGTGAAGAAGGAAAAAAATTCTTTCTGGTTTTGCTGTCACACTTTAAACTGCAAAAAAGTTGCAGCAACAGTGTGTGATAAATGCTTAAGATGGAAAAGGCATTCCATTTGTACTAAAGTATTTTGAAAGGAGGAGGGAGAGACTACACACTCACATAACATTTATTACAGTATATTGTTATAATTGTTCTATTTTATTATTGTTGTTAATCTCTTACTGTGACTAATTTATATATTAAACTTCATCATAGGTATGTCTGTATGGGAAAAAATGTAGTGTATATAGGGTGTATTTGTGGTTTCACTGGTTTCACACCCCCCCTCACCAGTGGGTGTCTTGAAACATATTTCCCCCATGGATAAGGGGGGACTATTGTATAATGATGTCATTTCGTGAGCAGAAATTTTTAATTTTTATTAAGTCCAATTTATTTTTCTTTTATGGTTAGTGCTCTTTGTGTCTAAGAAGCCTTTATCTCCTCCAACATCATAAAGATATTCTATGTTCTAGAAATTTTCTGCCTCTTGGTTTTATGTTTAGATCTGTTCATCTCAAATGAATTTTAAAAAAATGCATATGGAGGAGTTTGGGTTTTTCGAGCACAAGCCACCTGTTCTTACTTGGCCCTGCAGTAATCGTTTCTCAGTGCCAGACTCCGACATTTTGGTTTGTTTGGCCTAACTGTGCGTCTCTCAGTCAAACAAACTTGCGTTTGGTATCAGTTTTGGTGAGCCAGCCCAGTAGTCTATTCCTGTGGCAGGTTGACCCTGGCCAGAAGCAGCCTCTTCCCTGAGTCCCCAGCAGCTGCCAAAGCTCATTTCGTTCTGAGGCACTCAGAAGGACTCTCCCGTACAAGCACTGGCTGCCCTGGCTCAAGGCTGTTTGGAGTCGAGAAACGAAAAACAAACAAACAAAAATGCATGTGGAATGAGATAGGGCTAAATGGCTCCTTTTTTTTCTTTAATAAGTATATTAAGTTTTCCAGAAATGGTTCCTAAAAAGACTTTCCTTTTCCCATTGGATGACTTGGCACGTTGGTTGATAATTAAGTGTATGTATAAGTCTATTTCTGGATTCTGTCTTGGTCCAATGATATTTGGCATGTTGGCTGATGATTAACTATATATGAGTCTATTTCTGGACTCTGTCTTCGTCCAGTGATATTTATTTATTGTGATGCTTATACCACACTGTCTAAAGCCACCTACCTTTATAATAAGTTTTAAAATCAGGTTATGTAAGTCCTCCTAGTTTGTCCTTTTAAAAGATTGAGTTATGCTGGATTCTTGGCATTTCCCTATAAAGATGAGAATCAGCCTTTCAGTTTCTGCAAGAAAGCCTGAGTGATTGTTGACAGGGATTGTGTTGAATGTAGAGATCAATTTTAGAAGAAAGAACATCTTCATAATATTTAGTCTTCCAGTTCATGAATGTGGCAATCTCTCCATTTACTCAAGCTTAATTTCTCATGGCAATGTTTTGTAGCTCTCCGTGTGGAGTCCTTGTAAATCTTTTGTTAGATTTTTTTTACTGGGTATGTGATGTTTTATAAAATCATTTTAAAATTTAATTTTTCAATTTTCTTTGTTATTTATAGAAATATGATTGATGTTTGCATACTGACCTTATTCTGCAACTTTCTAAGTACACTTATTAGTTATAGTAGCTATTTTATAGATTCTTTGGAGTTTCTTTTACCAATCATGTCATCTGTGATTAATGACACTTTTACTTTCTGATTTTTTATGCCTTCATTTCTTACTGAACTGGTTAGGAACGACAGACAGTACAAGTTAAATTGAAGTGGTAAGAGTGGACCTTATTGTTTTGTCTCAGTCTTAGGGGAAAGAGGCTTAATGTTTCAGTATTAACTGATGTTAGTGCTAGATTTTTTTTTTGGCCATGTCGGGTCTTAGTTGCAGCACACGGGATCTTTGTTGAGGCATGCGGGATCTTTTGTTTTGGTGCGCGGGCTTCTCTCTAGTTGTGGCATGTGGGTTTTCTCTCTCTAGTTGTGTTGTGCGGGCTCCAGGGTGCATAGGCTCTCTAGTTGTGGCGTGCAAGCTCAGTAGTTGTGGCGTGTGGGCTTAGTTGCCCTGCAGCATGTGGGGTCTTAGTTCCCCGACCAGGGATCGAACCTGTGTCCCCTGCATTGGAAGGCAGATTCTTTACCACTGGACTACCAGGGAAGTCCCCAGTGCTAGATTTTTTTTATAACTGCCTTTTAAATACCAGATTGAGGAAATTCTCTTTTATTCTTACTTTGCAGAGTGTTTTTGTCACGAAAAGGTATTGAATTTGTCAAATGCTTTTGTCTACATTTATTGAGATGATCATAGGGGTTTTCTTTCTTTTTCTGTTAATATTGTGTATTACATGGATTGGTTTTCAGATGTTAAGCCAGCCTTGCATTCGTGAGATAAACCCTGCTTGGTCATGATGTATTATCGTTTTTATACGTATTACTGGATTTGATTTGCTAATATTTTGTTAAGAAGTTTTGTTTTTGTTTATGAGGGCTATCTGCATTTTATTATTTCTTTAAAATGTTTGGTAGACTTCACTGATGAAGCCAACTGAAACTGAAGATTTTGTTGTGAAATGGATTTTTTATTACAAAATCAGTTTCTTTAATAGGTATAGGTCTATTTAGGTATTCTGTTTCTTCTTGTGTCACTTTTGGTAATTTATGTTTTTCAAGGATTTTTCTCTTAAGTTGCCAGATTTATTGACATAGAGTTGCTTCTGTTGTTGCCTTACTATTCATATAATGACTAGAATCTATTGTGATGCTCCCCCTCCCCTTTTAAAAATTATACCTGACATTGGTAATACTACTCTTTTATTTTCTTGACCAGTTTTGCTAAGTTTATCAATTTTATTCATCATTTCCAAGAACAGTATTAGCTTTGTTGATTGTTTTCTGTTTCAATATTATATTTCTATTATTTCCTTTTTTCCTACTTTGAATTTAGTTTGCTGGCCTTTCCCTCTTTCTTATGTCATTGGTTTTATATTTTTCTTTTAGTTTCAAAAACTTGGAGCCTGGAGGTAAAGCACAGGCAGGTATCCAGAATCTTGTTAATGCTGAGATTCCAGCTCAACACATTTGAAGCCAGTGGTGAACTGAATCAAATTAAAGCTTCTTTGAAAGCCCAAACCATGTCAATTACAGAACAAGTGACTCCACTCTAGTGGCCTGATGAAAGGGCATGGCATTTACTGAAGGTAAATCTTATTTACTTCAGTCTCCATTCACCTCAGTGTTCTTTTACACAAAACGTTCAACATAAGATCAAATAACAAGGAACACAAAATAGTAAGAAAATAAGATCCACGTGAGAAGAAATAGTCAATGGAAACATACCCAGAGATGACTCAAATAATAGAATTATTAGACAAGGACTTTAAAATAACTATGATAAAAATGCTAAAGAATTTATTTGAACATGTGGACAGCATGCATAAAGATATGGGGAACTTCTGCTAATACACAGAAGCTATTAAAAAGAGCTTAATGGAAAAACCTAGAAATGAAAACTATAACAGAAATAAAGAATTCTGCTTTGCAACAGACTGGACACCATAGAGGAAAAAAACAGCAGTGAACTTGAATGTAGGAAAATAGAAAATATCCAAACCAAAAACAAAGCGACAAAAGTAATTTTAAAAGATACATCTGGGCTTCCCTGGTGGCGCAGTGGTTGAGAGTCCGTCTGCCGATGCAGGGGACACGGGTTCGTGCCCTGGCCCGGGAAGGTCCCACATGCCGCAGAGCGACTGGGCCCGTGAGCCATGGCCGCTGAGCCTGCGTGCCCGGAGCCTGTGCTCCGCAACGGGAGAGGCCACAACAGTGAGAGGCCTGCGTACCGGGAAAAAAAAAAAAAAAAAAAAAAAAAAGATACATCTGAGGTCTGTAGGATAGTATCAAGTAATCTAAAATACAAGTTACTGAAGTCTTAGAAAAAGGAAAGAAAACTAAGGCAGAAAAAATGTTGGAAGACGTAATGACCAAGGACTTTCCAAAACTGATGAAAGACATCAAAACATAGATCCAAATTGGCAAAACCAAACAGGATAAAATATACACCTACACACACACACACACACATACACACACACAGCCTTAAGCATATTGTAGTCAAACTGCTGACCAAATAAAAAGAATCTTAAAAATAGTCAAAGGGAGAAAAAAAGACAGATACATACAGGAAAACAAAGACTTAAATGGTGGCCAATTTCTCATTGTCAGTGGAGGACAGTGGCAATAGAACAATATCATAAAACAACTAAGTGTACAACCACTCAACACTTACCAACTAAAAACACAGGAGTGGTTCTGCAAGCAAGGTTCTGCAAGCAAGAAGTAGAAGAGATCTACCAAGGCACTCCCAGCTTTCAGCTAGCAAAGTCTGAGAGTAGAACAGGAGGGCTGAGCAAAACTCCTCTTAGGCATTCCAGGCCTTCACAGAGAATTGGGTGGTTACCCCACAAAAGAAAAGGGAAGGAGCAACAAAACAACTGCTCTGCCTATATTCTCCATTTATTATTTTTCCACTGCTTACTGGCAGTTTAAAAGTTGATATGGAAAAAAAACCCCAACATCTTGAAGTCAGTTATTATAAATAAAAAACATTTGAATGATGTCAAGTCCTACATATAAGCACTGATAGCAGTTCAGCAGATCATTTGTTGCTCTTTTTAATATAGTTTAAGTGCAAGAAGTATTTTGAAACCTATAACTTAACCTTTTTAGGGCATTTAAAAAAATTGTCAGTGTGACTCTTGTTATTTTTATATATTTAATGATAGCTAAAGTACTTATTTTACATTTTCAAAAAGTTTAATTTTTTATAATAACAGACTGTGAAAGAGATAGATCTTATTTTGAAAACCGTTTTATAAACTTGTACTTACCAGGCTGTGAAAGTTTTTCAATAACTTTCTCTAATTGGATTGTGTTAAAGTTTTTTTTTTTTTTTTTAATTAATTAATTTATTTATGGCTATGTTGGGTCTTCGTTGCTGCGGGTGGGCGTCCTCTAATTGCGTTGAGTGGGGGCTACTCTTCACTGTGGTGTGCGGGCTTCTTATTGCAGTGGCTTCTCTTGTTGCAGAGCATGGGCTCTAGGCGTGTGGGCTTCAGTAGTTGTGGCACACGGGCTCAGTAGTTGTGGCTCGTGGGCTCTAGAGCACAGGCTCAGTAGTTGTGGCACACAGGCTTAGTTGCTCCGCGGCGTGTAGGATCTTCCCAGACCAGGGCTTGAACCTGTGTCCCCTGCATTGGCAGGTGAATTCTTAACCACTGTGCCACCAGGGAAGTCCCTGTGTTAAAGTTTTGAAGCTTCTGATGACATTGAGTGCCCCAAATTGGATGAATAGTTATGTTCTATGAGGAATGATGACCATTCATTATGGGTAGGAAAAGGTTTTTGACTCCAGCTAGCCTTTGTTGGTTTCAAATTAAAAAGGTTTTATTACCATGTTGAAGTGTTTGGACATTTTGGGGACTAGGTTATGGGATACTGGGAAGGTTAATAAAAGTAGCAGAGTAACTTGGTCACATCTCTTTTTAAGAATGAAACTATGGTGTTTAGAGATTTGATTAAGTTGTAACATTTTGGAGACAAGGAAGCCTAAATAGTTTTTTAATTCTAGTTTTAAGAGTGAGTTGTAAAGTGCCTAAATTTGGGCTTTGGCAGGAGGTAGGAAGAGAGAGGTAATATACGTAGAACATATGTACTGGATATATATGAGGGCCATTGCAGCAGTCAGAATATGGAAGAGAAAGCAACTAGGAAGGACTTGTCAGAATGCTTGTGGGCTTTTTTATTGACCTTTTTTGGTATCTGTGACAGCTTTTTAAACTTGTTGGCACACCTTTGTATTTGTAATAATTGGGTTTGACCTAAACTGAGAATTGTTTTTTTGTGAGTTTTGGTTAATACGCCCCTGACTTAGTATGCTATTACATACTGTGATAATTAGTAGATACTTCTCAACCAGTGTGATTGGTTCTAGGGAAAAGGTAGACATAGTTACCTAGTCTGAAACAGACAAGCACACCAGTAGTAACATTTGAACAGTGGTAGAAATATGTGCAAATCTTAAGGTCTGGCAATTCAGAAAAATTATGTAAAGTGTTTCTACCTAGTAGAATTTAGTTATTCTTTATCCTTCCCAGAGGCTCAGACTTTGCTCATGAGCGTTCAGAAAAGGGAATTCTATGGCTTTTGAAAAAGACCTAGAGGAAAAATTTTTTTTCAAAAAATTTTTTTTCAGATTACATACTGAATTATTTTTAAGTTAATTTAAAGTTCCTGGGAATGAGAGTAGGGGAGTGCAATGACGGTGAAAGCTTTGCATCTTATTCCTAAAAAATGACCCACTTTGTCAGATTTATGGTTCAGCACCTTTGTTTTAAAAATGAGAAAACTGAAGCCTAGAGAAATAAAATGCTAACCCAGGATTATGTAACTAATGAATAAAGTAAGATGACATCAGACTAGAAATCTGAAAACCCCTGGGTTTTTGGAGTTCATTTCTGTGCCTTTTTTTTTTTTTTTTTTTTAATAATACCAGACTGCTTCAAGGAAAAGCTGTTAGTTTGGCTTAGAAGACAACATAGATTTGAAAGGGAATAGTGCTTAAAATATAGTAACTAGATTTTAACACCTATTCTAAGGGTGTGGCAATAATAGGCATCTTATTACTTCAAATTTTTATTATTTCATTCTTTAGTGGTCCATTGGTTCTGGTGTTTGGCAGGTTAATAAAATGCTTTCTTATTTGCAGTCATATTTGTTTGTAATTATTTCTAATTTGGCAGAGCAGCTGTTCTTTCAGATAAGGAAACTGAAGCTTAGTTTCTTTAGTCCTGAGATTTGTGAGGTGAAAAGTATGCCCTTTTTAATGAAAAAATTTCAGCGTGATTTGATAGCAATATTAGGAAACTGTTGTGGCAATACTAGAAAAAACCCAGAAGTATACCATACAGCCACACAGCATTAGTCCGAATTTTTTTTTTTAATATATGAGGAAACAGTTTGTAAGAATTTAGTTGACAACAGAATGACAGAACTAGGTTTTTCACATTTCTAGTCTTAGTGCTATTTCTTTTGGATAATTCTGCCCCTTCTTGGTCAAGAGAGAAAATGTTCCCTAGCCTCTCCTGTCTCTTAGTAACTGAAGGGATGAAGCGCTTCAAATCTGTTTTGTAACTAGGTAAATGTGAATCCACATATAAGTAACTGAAGGGGTGGCCTTTGGAAGCCCCAGAGCCCTTTCCCAGAGAATTTGATTCTTCCTCAGCTGTGAATTAGAATGTAAAACATCCAAGAAATAATGGAGTTTTGTTGTGGGCTGCCATATCAGCATTTCATCTGCAGTTCCACTTTTCTTTTAAGAGAGAACTCTATGACATGATTCTATAACCACACCTATCTGTGCTCAGTTTGCTATTTGGGCTACTGCTTTTTGCACTGAGCAGTATACAGTCTGATTATTGGGGCTTTGGGAGTGTGAAGACTGACTTTGTCTTTGAATTAGACACTTAACACATACTTTCTGAATCACTTCTAAAGCAGCGATTCTCAGATGTGGTGTGAGGACTCCTAGGGCTTCCTGAGACCCTTTCATGGAGTCTGTGAGGTCCCCACTTTCCCAACTGTATACCTGTGTGAGGCCAGATTTTATAGTTTAACCAAAACAGGGTATCATAACAGATTGAATATAAAAGTAGATGTAAGTATCAGTCTATTTAAGGCAGACATTAATGGTATTTGCAAAAAAAAAAAAAGAAAGAAAAAGAAACATTGTCAATCTTCTTACTAAATTTTTATTTTGGTGTGGGAATATAACTTTATTCACAAAAAAATATAGGGCACAGGTTTCCCCTGATATCTGAAAGTAGTGTTCCTGTGAAACTTTTCGTAAGCTGAAATGTCGTAAAGTGAAGAAGCAGTTACTTTAGGACACGTCTTGTCAATGGATGCACAAAATAAATTGAGATAAAACATAGATGCTCACAGACACAGTTCAAAGCTATGGCGGCTTGATGCTGAGATGCCCAGTGTAGTTCTTGGGGAAGGATCTGGGCAATGCCACTCGCTGCTCATGATACGGGCTACCTCTGTACAACTTGTTACAAAACAAATGCTGGACACTTTTTGTTTTTCGCCTTTTCTCATAAAAGTGAAAATCCTTTCTGAATTTCTTGTGGTTAGTAGTTACCAATGTAGGTCTTCTGTTAAAGCTTCACAAAGGGGCATAAAGCAAACTTTTGAAAAGCAGGGGATTCCTGTGTTTAGTTTCAGGTGAAGCTATTAGTTATCGAGCTCTGCCCATCCCTGCCTTGCAGTGGGGGTATAGCTCAAACTGGAGAAGGCCAGTCATTTTCAAGGACCAATATGAAGCTCTGGGAGAGAGGGGAGGCTGTTTTCTCTGGCTGCACTGGCTGTCAGAATAATGTAAGCCCAGAACTGCTCAGGGCTATTTTTGTTGCCACATGTGCCTGCCTCAAAATAAAGCAAGTTCAAAGGAAAGCAGAATAGAAAGGGAGTGTCCTGGTAAGATCATTTGAACTCCTGGATCCAGCTATGCCTAAAGACAGTCCTACTGTTGGACTTCCCATTTATTTATATCAATAAGTCCCTCCTTTTGATTACTCCTCCTGCCCCCCGCCCCCAGGTATTTATGTTAAATCATAATGGATTTATTTAGTTATTTTAAACGAAATAATTTAGAATTTTCTCATTTTTAAATTTTAATATGGTAAGTACTGGCTTTTAAATAAAAGCTTTTCCGGGTCCTCTGTCATTTTTAAAGTGTAAAAAGATTCTGAGACCAAAAAGTTTGAGAACCACTGCTCTCAAGGTAAGGAGGAATTCCTGCCATTTCTTGGGGGTAATATAAGGGAATGAAGGAACTAACTGAATAGCTTTCAGCATTATAATTACATGTTTTGTGCTAAGTTTGTGCAGTGATAAGAAGTGGTTCATGTGATGCTCCTGGATGTATCACGTTTACATATGCTTATTTTGTGGTGGTAATTTTATTTTGTAGAATAAAGTGGGTATGTAATAAATAATTCTTTATGAGTAACCTTTGCTGTAACTAATTACTACATACAAATTATCTATGTTTTACTCTTTTTTTGAATTGGATGCAACTGTATAGTAAACTGGTAATTGAATTTTTCAATGTATATAGTATGTTTGTTGCAATGAAATTTGGGTTTTTAAAAGAGTAATTCTATGTACAGGATATAATTGCATGACTTTGATGTAAATTAGATATTTTTCTTGAATATAAAGTGAAAATTTGGTAGGAACAGATGTGGGTGTATATCCGTGTTCTAAAGTGACTGAGTTAACATATTTAAATTTAATTTTTAATTCCCACTGCCACCTCCAGCTCCTCCTCCTCAAGATTACTGAAAATGGAAGCTTGGGTAAAATTTCATCAGTTATCTTCCACTGAATTTCTAAAGCCTCCAAAAAACTTGGGCAAAACAAAACAGACTTCTTTTTGAAATATTGTACTGGTGTGTTAGCTTTTTGTTTTTTTGCTTCACTGTCTAGTTACTATTTTGAAAGTACTAAATTAAAAAGTAAAAACTAATATGATGAGTGTGTTAGGAAGATTAATTACAACCTTTATATCTAGGGGTGATTCTTTTTTTAATTGAGGTATAGTTGATTTACAGTGTTGTGCTGATCTCTGCTGTACAGCAAAGTGACTCAGTTATTTGATTCATGTGTTTTGAAGTCTTTCTTAAGAAAATTAAGTTCTTTTGGGAGATTTTATTAAAACATTTAATTTTCTGCATTGCTTTGGCTTTTCTAACTTATTTAGTGCATGTGCTCTCCTCCCCAGATACAGCTGGAGGAGAATGACCCTCTTAGATATCCACCCGTGCTTTTCAGGGGTATTATTATTAGTTGTATCCTTAACTGAGTATATTCAGAGATTGATAAAATTTTATTTTTATGCCTTTAAAATCATTGGTTTGAATGACTTCATAGTGATCTGATGTAAATTTTAAATCCTTACAAAGGTGAGAGATTAGAAATCCAAATGTGCATGACACATTTGGATGGAATGGAGCACTTTGCTCCATTCCACTGGACTCCTATCCCTCATGAATCAAGTATCAGTAGATACCCACCTCAGCCCTTTTCTGTTGGTTCCCTCTGCCTGGGCTGACCTTTTTCCAGAAAGCCAAAAAGCTTGCTTGCACTACATTCTGTTCCCTATTTAAATTCTGACCCTGTTTAAATATCCTTACCTGATAATCTCATCTAGGATCTACTCATTCATTCCTTCTCCTCCCTCCCTTTGCTTTCTTCCTCTTTTTTCCCCTTCATTCCTCTTCTTCTATTCTTTATCCCATTACCTGGCATTTTTCCTCTTCAGAGCACTTGTTTATATGAGAATGCCTTCTGTGTGTGTATTGTCTGGCTCCTCCCTACACAAGAATCCCCAGTAAGTTATCTGATAATGATATCCATTTACCATTCTGGTCATTTTCTAAGAATGTTTGACTTTGTTTATATATTTATAAAAGGTGGCACCTAGAAGTGAAAGCAGGGGCACTCCCTACTGCATTGTTTATATATTTATAAAAGGTGGCACCTAGAAGTGAAAGCAGTGGCACTCCCTACTGCATGGGGGAGCTGCACTGTTTCCTCTCTGGTTATGATTTGTTTTCCTCCATTTCATTTGACTTTTGTAAGTTGAAATACTTAGTTGCTTCCCCTTCACCCCGCCTTCCACAGTGCTATTGGTAAGCCATGTCTTCTTTATTTCGTAGTTTCTGGTTTTCTTTGTGTTTTCCCAGCTCCCCTCCTTCTATCCCCTCACTGCTCCCACCCTCCTACCCCCAACACACACACAGAAGGGTAATTGAAGTTGGAGCACTCTGTGGTCAGAATTGTACTTTATTGGCAGATTACGTTTTTGCTGGGCTTAGAAGTACTTATGGAACAGAGACTTAGTGGGAATTCAGCCTGTTTTCTAAGGTAGGAGTGAAGTTTGTCACTCTTTCAATATTATTTCTTTGTCCTTAATGTTTTCAAAATCTGATTCTTTTTTTCTCTTTCCCTGATCTGAAAGAAGATTTCAGCCCCACTTTTCTTTCACATCTTTCTAGAATGCTGACAGTGTAGCAGAGGGTAAAGACTAGCTTTGACAAGATAATGTGTCATTCAAATCACAAACCTATCATCAGCAGTACCAACTGGTATAGTAAAGTACCTCGTGAACAGTCTTGCTTACCAAAGAGACAGTTTTTAAAAATAACCCCTTACTATCAGAATATAGTTTTCTTTTGATTCAGTAATTTAAACATTTTTACTTCATTAATTTTGCATAGTAGGTTATTATTGCTAGATGTTCAGATGAAGTAGCATTGGTACTTTTAATTAAGATAAATAGAAAAGAGAACACACAGTTTGCCTTTTGTCCCTGATCCATAACATTTTGGTATATTATTAAACTTCTGGGGTTAAGATGATTTTTTACTTAGCTATAATTTGTAACTACATACCTTTTTCTTGTTTTCAAAAGTTATTAAAATAAAAATGAAATGGGGCTTCCCTGGTGGCGCAGTGGTTGAGAGTCCGCCTGCCGATGCAGGGGACGCGGGTTCATGCCCTGGTCCGGGAGGATCCCACATGCCACGGAGCGGCTGGGCCCGTGAGCCATGGCCGCTGAGCCTGCGTGTCCGGAGCCTGTGCTCCGCAACGGGAGAGGCCACAACAGTGAGAGGCCCGCGTACCGCAAAAAAAAAAAAAAAAAAAATGAAGTGGCTTCCTGTAGGACTTAAGAAAAATTACCTCCCAAATGCATATTTACCTGTTCTGTTGTTAAATGTGAAATTGTAAACCTTGCTTCTATTATGTAATTTGTAGTCTAACAAATTTTAAAAAGTAATCTGCCTTTCAGACTATTTTAAGTATTTAACATTTTTTTGTATGGTGGTTAATTCATTATGATTGTTGTGGCTTTTATTGGTTCTTGATTTGGTTTGAATTGCTTCTAATAGAAGATGTTGAGCAAAGATTGTTCAGGAGTTTATCTTGCTGTTTTATAAAACTGTATTCTAGGCCACAATAATTTTTTTTAAATCTCCACATTTTTAGCTGCTAACATTTAAATTCACTTTTAAAGTGTCCTGTTTAAAAAATAATGGAGGGAATGGAATAGATTTGCTGTTTAGCTAAGAGAAATGTAAAGTGACAGTTATTAGAAAGGCTGTTATTAAGTTGAAAATTTACCACAACAATCAAACCAATACTCAATCAAACTATAGCATTTGGACTCAGTGTAGAGATTCTGAATTTGTTCATTAACAGTAGTTGCAATAAAACTGTATAACACAGTGATAGTATTATGTATCACAGTGATTTCCAGTAAACTGAAGTATGTTCAGCTTGGTGTCTAGTTAGGTTAATGTTTAGTTGATTGTGCTTATTCAGGTTACCTAACATGAAAAAGTACTGTTTCATGGTCTCTCATGCAGTGTTACCAGATTGCCAGATATAAGTATATCTGTAGATACATCATGAGGTTATTGTCCCATTTCTTCATGCTTATTTCATCACAGAGGCTGACCCCAGCCTCTCCAGTTTCTTTGAATTCATTGTCCAGCTCTTTCCTATATCCTTATCTGTGGACTTTTTGCTAAAGAAAATTCCTTGTTTAATCGGTGTTTCAGAAAAATGGGAAAATTCATGGCCCATTGTCTCTGGAGTCATATCATCATCTTCACTAGCAATTAAGTGAAAAGCAGGCTCTAAAATTTTTCTCACAAAATTACCAACATGAATATTATCTTTAATATTGTGCATTTAATATTAATGCGCAATATTAACGTTAGCATTATTAATATTAACATTATTTAATAATGCTCATTGTGATAAACATGAAAAAATTAAGTTACCACAAATCACTTTGTCTGCATTTAAAAAATTGTTGGTATAAATAAATATATTGAAATAAATTTCAAAGAGAAAGTGTTTAAAAATCTCATGTACCATTGAAATGAATTTTTTTTTTTCCTGTTTAGGTTATAACCCACTTCAAGTCTTTGTAAATAAGTGGAAATAGATCTATGAGAAAAGTTGATATACAATTACTAACAGATTACCCTGAAACTTAACTTAGTAGCACAGCAGACATTTATCATCTCATGACATATATCATTCCTGTGGATCAGAAATTTGGAGCAGGTTAGCTAGGTATTTCTGGCTCTGAGTCTTTCATGAGACTGTGGTCAAGCTTTCGGTCAGTGCTGCAGTCTTTTCATGGTTCCACTGGCTCTGTAGAATCGGCTTCCATGTTCATTCACGTATGGTTGTTGGCAAGAGACCTTTGTCCTCCCTGGAGCCCTCATTTCATAGCCACATGGTGCTCTCTGTAAGGCTACTTGAGTGTCCTTGAAACATAGCAGCTGATTTCTCTAGAATATATATATATAATTGCAAATGACCTAGATGGTGTCTGACCTTAAACGTCAGACACCATCACTTCTGCCGTATTCTGTTTGTTTAGAAGCAAGCCACTAAATTGAGCCTACTCTCAAAGAATGGGGGAATTGGGCTCTGCCTTTTGAAGGGAAGATTGAAGAGTTTGAAGACACAGTCACCACAAAGATGTACACTAAGGAGTCTTAACATTATATCATAAATGCTGTACTAGTTCCTCAATAGAGTAATTCTCAACTCTGATACTGTATCAGACTTATCTGTACAGCTCTTATAAAATAAACAAAGCAAAATGCAGATGGTGGTATTAGACCTGTTGATTCACTTACAGTTAGATTTTCCATAGGTGTTTCTACTGTGCAGCCAAAGCTGTCCAGTGTCTTTAAGATGTACTTTTTGATTCAGTGACATGTTACTGCTATAATTCTGTAAAACTGTTACATTCCAGATACGTATAGGAATTAAGACTTTTTGGTATATGTATTAAAGTATTTTCTAGCTTTAATGTGTATAAGTTCCATATTAATATTCTAGCATTTGAACTTTTGGTAGAACATGTGGAATTTCTATTTTGTGTTTAGTACTGTTAGAGTTAAAATTGCTAATAGTTGTTGCAATAAAGAGCGATAAAAATGAATTGAAGGATGTCATGTATCATGTATGTATCTATTTTTCCTCAAATGAACTATTAGGTTATCCTATCTTTCCCCCTCATTTGTAGTCATCTCTCCCTACTGTAATTCCCTAATGTATTTGTCTTTTTTTTAAAACTGTGATTGGTAAGTCTTTTTGTGTCATCAGTATCCTTTGAAAATTTAATTTACTGAGCATTATTTATGTTACTGGCATGAAACTAAGAGAAGCTAGGAAGTTAAATCTAAGCTGGAGGTGGATTCTAAGTTGGGATTTTGCCAAGTTGGTGGCATAGAAGAAGAGTAGAAAGAAAGTGAGGCAAACGTGGCTGAGGAATTTAGAGGTTGCTTGAAATAGTGGACTGTGAGGGGAGAGTACAGGAGGAAGTAGATTAGAGGAACTGTGCCTTGGACAGCAACTAAGGGCGGTATTGTAGGGGGCTTTTACTAGGATGGATAGGGAGTTGGTGGCTGTAACTAGATGTTTGTAGTGGTAAGTAAATTGGAGGTCTGGTTTTTGGGTAGCTCGTTGTAAGAAGCAATTTGGTGTAGTGGTTAAGAGAGCAGACTTTAGAGTAAGAAATTTAGGTTTAAATCTTTGTTCTGTTACTAATTTACATGTAGTCTTGGGCAGTTTGCTTAGCTTTTTCCTGAGCCTCAGTTTCATCAGTAAAATGAGAACTAACTATAGAATGTAAAGTGTGGAGCACCGTTCATGGCGCAAATGAGGGTTCAGTAAATGTTAGTGCTTAGCTATTGCTATTATTTTATTATTATTTACCCTAACTTGTAAAATGACCTTTAATTGAATAGGTAACAACTTTAGCTTAGTTGAAAAACAATTATCTGCTTTTTAGCAATTGGATGGGCATGGTTTGGGCATCAGAAACTTTCCCTCTTCCCTCCTGACCCTGTTTCTTTTTCACTTCCTACTCCCTACCCCCATCAACAAATAACCATAGTTACTTGTTTATACTTATACCTATTCATTATTCAGACATAAGCCAACCCAAATATATAATCTTTTCTCCCCACACAAATGGTAATACACTATACAAATTTTTTCTCTATCTCGCTTTTTAAACTTAACAAATTGATAGGAAAATTTCTCCATGATATGAAAACTTCCTCATTCTTTTTTGTCCTTTTGCTGTATGCCATTCCCTTTTGTAGATTTAGTATACTTTCTTTTTCCAGTCCTCTGTAAATGGACAGTTGCAGATTTTTGATTTTACAATCAGTGTGACACTGAATGACTTGTACACATATCATTTTGAACATGTAAGTATATCTGTAAAGTTAATTCATTGAAGTAGAATTGCTGGGTCAGTTGCATTTGTGATCTTTTTACTGCCATACCCTAGGAGCTACTAGTTTACTCTCAGCAGCAATAATGTATGAAAACTGATTGTTTCCCTGTAATCTTGGCTCCAGAATATGTTTCCATATATTTAGATTTTATCAACTTTATAACAGAAAAATGATATTTCAGTATAGCTTAAGTTTGAATTTCTCTTATGGATGATGTTATATTTTTACTCATATTTAAGAATCATTTTTATTTCTTTTTCTGTTTAGTATTTCATTTGACTTTTAAGTCTTTTTTACATTCTTAAGTTTTTGCTTCTTTTTGTATAGTCAAATTACTCTTGTGCAATATATGGATTTTCTGTCATAATTCAAAAGGTCTTCATTACTCCAGAGTTGTAAAATAACTTTTTCTTGTTTTCTTCTAATACTTTAATGGTTTCATGTTTTTACTGTGGTATATGGAATAAGTTATGGGTCCAACTTAATTTTTTAGAAAGACAGCTGCCAGATTTTCTCAATACCATTTATTTTGTAGTTCATCCCTTCTTCCTTGACTTGGATGTCACCTTTATAAAATTTATGTTTCTATATATATTTGGGTCTATTTCTAAACTTGCTTTTCTTTCATTAAAATTCTGTATTGTGTGGTATGTTTTCAAGTTTCCCTTTATTGTCCTCTTTTTCAGGGATTTTCTGACCATTATTTACCTTGTTCTGGGGGATAATAGCCTCTTGGTTTTTTTTTTTTGCGGTACGCGGGCCTCTCACTGTTGTGGCCTCTCCCGTTGCGGAGCACAGGCTCCGGACGCGCAGGCTCAGCGGCCATGGCTCACGGGCCCAGCCGCTCCGCGGCATCTGGGATCCTCCCGGACCGGGGCACGAACCCGTGTCCCCTGCATTGGCAGGCGGACTCTCAACCACTGCACCACCAGGGAAGCCCACCTCTTGGTATTTTTATTGGTACCACGCTAATTATTAGTTTTTGATGTTTTGGTATTGTTTATAATTTGTTATAACTTCTTTTTTTAATAATAGAGCCTACTGAATCTTTAGTACATGTATTAGTGTGTATTTGGCAGAATACTGATGATGACTACATATGCCATATAAAGCATATTAAGATAAGGGAGAGAAACTTATATTTCTTCATTGCTTTCTATGAACCAGATGCTTTTTTACATATATTAACTCATTTAACTATCATGCTATTAGTTTGTAACTGGAATTCGTAGAATGTGCAATTGTTTATGATTAAATTTCCTTCAACATTGCTTTTTTCTTCAGCTGTGATGCAGATCCATCAGCCCTGGCAAAATACGTTCTCGCTTTGGTAAAGAAAGACAAAAGTGAAAAAGAATTAAAGGCGTTATGTATTGATCAACTGGATGTATTTCTTCAAAAAGGTAAGATCTTTGGTTTAAAAATACTACTTTAAAAAGTTACTTAAAATAAGATTCAGAGAGTGTTAAAGGAGTTCAGTAAGAGACAGACTCTAACTGTAACAAAGTTGAACAAATAGTATTATTACTGATTATATCCATAGCTTATTTATAATGGAAATCTTTTCTTTCATTAACATCCATATGCTCATTCTTAAAGAATGCTCTTATTTTTTTCTTAAGAGATTAAGAAAATGACTGAAAGATAGTACTGCTTAGGAACCTACTTTGGATGTTGTCTAGCACAGTGCTTCTCAAATTTTTTTACCTTGCCAGCATCTAGGTATTGATAATATTTCTGTTTGTCACACTAGACAGGATACATGGAGACTAGTGATGGCTGGGAGCGACTGATCCAGAGGCTCTAGCCATTCTAGCCCTCAGCATCCTGAGAATTGAATGGATCAGTATTACCATGGGACTTGTGCCATAGCACACTGGTTGGGAAGCTGTTGGTCTTAGTATAATTTTTAGATTTATAAAAATCAAGGCATATTTCATCATACTTATGTGGAGAATTAGAGAATAAATATCTTAGCAAATGTTTTTTAATCTATGCTGGTTTTGGTTTTATTTTTAGAGACACAGATATTTGTGGAAAAACTTTTTGATGCTGTGAATACAAAGAGTTATCTACCTCCTCCAGAGCAGCCATCATCAGGAAGCTTAAAGGTAGAATTTTTTCAGCACCAAGAAAAAGATATAAAAAAAGAAGAGGTAAGAATTTGTGTTAAACTTTACATGTTCTTTAAAAACATATTTGGAATAATTAAACTGAGTTTTTTTAGTTTTATTTATTTTTATCTGTGTTGGGAGTCCTCAAGACCACCTCCAGGTTTGATTATTTCACTAGGAGTACTCACAGAACTCAGAGCATATAGTCATACTCATGGCTATGATTTCTTACAGTTAAGGGATACAAAGCAAAATCAGCAAAGGGAAAAAAGTGTATGGTGCAAAATCTGGGGAAAAACAGGAACACATTTCCAGAGGTTTCTTCCAGTGGAGTCAAAGAAGATGCACTTAACAAGTAGTGACAACATGTGTGAACCAGGGATGTTCATTAGAGACACAGTGCCCAGGGTTTTTATTTAGGGCTGGTTACATAGGCATCTTCAGCCTAGTAGGTACCAAAATTCCAGACTCTGAGGAGGAAAGCAGATGTTCAACATAGACCATATTGTTTATCCAGACAGTTTAGGCATAGTGAGCTCTTGTTATCAGGGAATGATGGGAACCTTCCAGAAATTGTTGTTTGCAGATGCCAGCTAAGGGCTTACCTTATCAGCAGGTCTTTCTAAAGATAACAGTCTCAGGAGTGCTTTTAACTCTTTTCTGCACAGCATCTTATAGGTATGGACTCTTATTATCTGTGTTCTGTGAAAATAGTTAGATTGTCAGTAGATCTGTTTGCTTCTGCCTACATGCATTTTGTAGGGGACTATTTTTTTTTAATAGATTTATTTATTTATTATTAATTTTTGGCTGTGTTGGGTCTTCCTTGTTGCATACGGGCATTCTCTAGTTGTGGTCAGCGGGGGCTGCTCTTCGTTGCAGTGCACGGGCTTCTCATTGCAGTGGCTTCTCTTGTTGCGGCGCGCAGGCTTCAGTAGTTGCGGTACACAGGCTTTGTTGCTCTGCGGCATGTGGGGTCTTCCCAGACCAGGGCTCCAACCCGTGTCCCCTGCATTGGCAGGCGGATTCTTAACCACTGCGCCACCAGGGAAGCCCTGTAGGGGACTATTTTTAAGGTAGTCAAATAAAAGGACCTTCACAGGGCAATGGAAATGACTTCATACTTGAAGAGGTGTTTACCTTTCATACAAGATTACCACTCTTGTTTAATAATCATATAATAATTCAAATTTCCTCAGTTTGATGTTTATTTAGATTGTAATTTTACCAAAAATAATCGTTGACAATTAAGCTATTAATATAATATATCCATGGTTAGCCTAGTTTTAGGTTAAACAAATCTTGGTTAAAATTTTGCCACTGTTTGGGGCTTCCCTGGTGGCGCAGTGGTTGAGAGTCCGCCTGCCAATTCAGGGGACATGGGTTCAAGCCCTGGTCCGGGAGGATCCCACATGCCGCGGAGCAATGAAGCCTGTGCACCACAACTACTGAGCCTGCGCTCTGGAGCCCACGAGCCACAACTGCTGAGCCTGAGTGCCACAACTGCTGAAGCCCGCGCGCCTAGAGTCCGTGCTTTGCAAGAAGAGAAGCCACCCAATGAGAAGCCTGCGCACTGCAACAAAGAGTAGCCCCTGCTTGCCGCAACTAGAGAAAAGCCTGTGCACAGCAACAAAGACTCAATGCAGCCAAAAATAAAAATAAATAAAATAAATAAATTTAAAAAAACATTTACCACCGTTTTGTGACCTTGAAATTACTACTTTTCCAACCCTTAGTTTACTCAGCTGTGAAATGGAAATATTATAGGGCTGTTGTGAGGAATAGTAAAATAAGGTCTGTGAAGCACTTGGCAGAGTATGTGGCATAAAGTAGGTTCTCAGTAAATGATAGTTGCTGTTATTGTTGAGACATTGTTGTGTGGTGGGTGTGGTTGTGGCCTTTGGTTTTTTTTCACCTGATACTTTGTTTTTTTTTCCAGATTATATAAGTAATATATGTTCGTTATGTTTATATATGTGTTATATAATATTTATGTATGTATGATATGTATTGTAATTTACACATGTATTTACATATGTATTATATAATTCTCAAATGTATTTTTGTCTCTATATCTGAACATATTTACACACATGTATATATATATATATATATATATATATATATATATATATATATATATATATAGTTACACGCACATATACATAAGACACCCCCATCACTTCTGTCTTCAGAGGAAGACCAGAAATAATTTTATGACTGCATGTTTTGTACCTAACGGTATAGGGGGTCTGTTAGTAAGGAAGAATGGCATGGTGGATATTGTCTTGGCAACTGCTTATGCAACATAGAGATATACAGTAATTTATTTAAATTTTACCCATTGATGGAAGTCTGGGTTGGTTCCAGAATTTTTTCCAGATAATTGCAAATTATATTTTAATTCTTGGAAATCTTGAGTAAATCATGGGCTCTTTGTTTGAGAGGCAGTAAGCCTTAGTCTTACATCTGTTGATATAATAATATTTCACCACAGTTGTCTTGAGCAGTTGTGAAGGATATTTATCCCTCATCTTTCAGAACCGAAATGTCAGATGGCAGTCTGGATTTTAAATGCTGTGGGTGTTGTGAAAGTTCGCAGTTGGGCAGGTACCATGGAATGTGACAGTCTGTCAACCTAACTTACTTACAAGGGTGCATGGAAGCAAACTGAAGGGAAAAAGTGCATCAGGAGGGTTTTTTGTTCTGTTTTGTTTTTGCAGGGGGGAAGGTTGAAATGGGTAGGAAGAGTAGAACAAAAAAAGTACTTACAAGAAAGAAAAAAAAGGGAAACTGTTAAAAGAAGGCTTTTAAGTACTGTTTCTCAGAGTTTGGTCTGTTGATAGGATTTCCATTTAATTTATCATCCAGTGTGAGACACTTGACAGTGAGAGGCTTTTACCCAAAGGAATGCTGAAACAGCTGGCATAAACTGGGACATATTTATGCTATCTGTAGACTACGTGCATCAGAATATCTTAGGATTTTTATTAAACATGCAAAATCTTGAGCCCTATCATATTTACAGAAGCTCATGTTCAATATTTTCTCAATTTGTTTATCCTCTGAATCCTTTTTTCTCTAATAACACCTCTTAATGTCCTGTGGAACTAGTTTTTTGGGCAGCATGGAAAACTGGTCCAGAGAAAGTAGCACTGATCAAGGGAATGTTTTTCAAGGCTGCATTAATTATATAATATGAATTGTAGGAAAGAGGAATATATAGCTGTCATACTGCTGTGAGAAACTAGAGAACTGTTTTCACTTGTTTGTTTATTTTCACGGGTATTGTTTTCTCAAATGTTTTCTTTTTTATGACTTGGTTAGTTCTAATGCATTCTCCTTTAGTCCCTAATGTGTTTGGTGCCAGATCAAATCCATGAAACCAAACCTTGAATGGACTTTTGAAAGAAGGAATAAAATTGGCTTTCCATTAATGATGTGTAAAATGAGGACACTTGCTTAAAATGTTTTTCTTGCTGCTGTTATCTAAGATAAGCATTTATGAATTTCTTTACCATTCACTTTAACTTTCAGCAAGCCTGTCTTTTATTGTTAAATTAAATGATTGTACCCAGAAGACAAATTTATTTTGTTTAACGCTTTCACAAGAAGACCCTATTGCTCATATTTTAATATCAGTTAAGTCATTGAAACAGTAACATGGCAAGGAATAACTGTTGTTAAACTTGCACACATTTTTCTTTGTATATCAGGTCACAAAAGAGGAAGAGCGAGAGAAGAAGTTTTCTAGAAGGCTAAATCACAGTCCTCCTCAGTCAAGCTCCCGATACAGAGAAAATAGGTGATTGATTCTTTGAACCATGTTCAATGTTTAGACATTGCTTTTATTTTATTGAATATTTAGATTTGATTTTCTTTTACATAGGGGTAAGTAATATCTACTCTTTTATTGGTCTAGGAAAGTGTTAACTCCATCCTTTTCTACCAAGAATATCTAGGTGAGATTTGTTGGTCCTGGAAGTGAGATTTAGAACAGTGCTCAGCATATGTTGGTTATTGTTATTATTTTTATTCCTAACTGCAAATTCCAGTGAAGTCTTAATGTGAGACCTTTTTTGCCCAAAGTTTCCCTTTAGAGTAAATACATTATTTTTCCCATTAAGGCTTCAAAAGCATTTAGAGTGCATTGCACGTAGTATATGCCTATAAGTACGAGACTGTGTACAAGACAATATATACTATAGGACATATGTACATATCCCTTAATGTATAGATGCATTTGTGTATAAAATGAAGACTTCAAAAGAGTTTTCTTTTTCCTTAGCAGGGGTTTTAGAGTACTTTAGCAGATCATGTTCAGTTTTTCAGTTTTTTGAGTTTCCTGTGTTTGTATTTTGATGGTGGGATAAAGAATCATGATGGTACAAGAATAAAATAGAACTTTTGCATTTAATTGGAGTTTTTCCTGTATCCACTTACATATTTTCATATAAGTGATCATATATTTCTTTAGAAGTCGTGATGAGAGGAAAAAAGATGATCGTTCTCGCAAAAGAGATTATGATCGAAACCCTCCTCGAAGAGATTCATACAGAGACCGGTACAATAGAAGGCGAGGGCGAAGTCGCAGTTACAGCAGGAGTCGGAGTCGAAGTTGGAGTAAAGAGAGGCTTCGTGACAGGGATAGAGATAGAAGCAGGACTAGAAGCAGAAGCAGGACCCGAAGCAGGGGTAAATAATCCACATATATGTATATTTTGGTCGGCACTTTCATTGTGAAAAAATTTCTGTATTTGAGGGTTTTAAAAATTGTTTTAATTTTGTCAGTGTTATCTTTATTTTTTCTATTTTGATGTATTTTGTGTGTCTAAGTGAATACTTTCTTAAAAAATTTTTATTTTATACAAATTAAAGCCACAATGAATTACCACTGTACACCCATCAGAATGATTGAAATTAAAAAGACTTGCTCTACCCAGTGTTGGTGAGGATGGAGATAAGTGTCTTTGGAAGACACTTGAACAGTATCTTAAAAATGTTAAGCCTATACCTACCAAATGATCCAGTCAGTCATTCCACTCCTAGGTGTTTACTTAAAAGAAATGAAAGTGTATTTCCACACAAAGACATATACAGATGATCATGGCAACTTCATTTGTTATAGCCAAAAGCTAGAAGCAATCCAAACGTCCATCAACAGGTGAATGGACGAACAAATTATGGTATATCCATAGAATGGATAAAAAGGAAAGAACTATTGATACATGCAGGAAAATGCATGAATCTCAAAATAATTATGCTGATTGAAAGAAGCCACACAAAAAAGTGTGTGTGTGTGTGAGAGAGAGAGAGAGAGAGAGAGACATAGAGACATAGAATTTTAGAAACTGCAGACTAATCTATGATGACAGAAAACAACTTAGTGGTTGCCTGGGATAAAGTAAAGGAGGAATGGATCATAAAAGGGAACAAGGATACTTTTGGGGGGTGATGAGTATGTACAGTATATACCTTATTTTGATTGTGATGTTTGGTTTCACAGGTGTATACATAGATCAAAATTCATTAAATTGTACATTTTAAGTATGTTCAGTTTATCATATATCAGTTAGACCTCAAAACTAGGAAAACAGTTAAAATTTTTCATTTCAGATGTGTGAGTTTACAAGAGCGTCTCATTTCCAACATGCATATTTTTCTTTCAATGTGTATTATTGAAAGGGATATATTGCAGGCAGTAAAACAACTAAACACCTTAAGAGTAAAACACCTTTACTCAACTTAGATTTTTACTACCCTTGTGACCTTTATTGTATAGTTACTTTTAGTCTTTAGGAAATAATGTTTATGGCTTTTGTATAAGCCCTGTATTTCTCTGTTACTCTTAGTTTCCCCCCCGCCCCCGTGATCTAGGTGTATTAGGCCTTTGTGCACATTGCTTCACTTAACTGATATCCTTAATGTCTTTTCTCTTTCCTTGGTAAATTTTCTTTTCTTAGCCCAGTTAAGTTCTTTGTGTTTATTATGTGCTCCTTTTTCTTTCTCTTTACACATCCATTCTCATCTTCAACAAATAGTGTTCATTGTATAAAGCCATGCTAGGACCTTTGAATGGAGGACAACTAAATGTTCATCACAGAAAAAATAACCATACTTATATTGTATATATTGTTTTGTTGGCTAAAGTTACGCATGCTACGATTGCAATGAAGAAAATTTAAAAATTCTCTGCTATAACTAAAACTGAAAAGAAAAATCTCATTAAGTACAGCAAGTTTATGTGTGCTTTTTTAGTTTAGGTCATATTGAAAAGAAATAGCTTATCTTGGAACATTGTATATACATTGAATAGTTTTTAAAAGGAGGATTGTGTAAAATTTGAACTTTTTCTCTATGTTTAGCAAAAATATTGGGTTGGCCAAAAAGTTCGTTTGGGTTTTTCCATAACGTCTTATGGAAAAACCCAAACGAACTTTTTGGCAAACCCAGTATCTATTTCTTAGCTTGGGGACATGTGTGTGTTTTTTTTTTTTTTTAATAGAGTGTATTTTTATAAGTCATTTATATTTTGTTGCAGAAAGGGATCTGGTAAAACCTAAATATGACCTGGATAGAGCAGATGCATTAGAAAACAATTATACTCCAGTCTCTTCGGTACCTAATATTTCATCTGGCCACTACCCTGTACCTACTTTGAGCAGCACTATTACAGTAATTGCTCCTACTCATCATGGTAATAATACTACCGAAAGTTGGTCTGAATTTCATGAAGACCAAGTGGACCATAACTCGTATGTAAGACCACCAATGCCAAAGAAACGGTGTAGAGACTATGATGGTAAGCCTGTCAACTATTTCATGAGGTATCGAATTAATATTTCCAGCTGAGTAACTTCTGTAAGGTTAGGTTATACACAGTTACTCAAAGACTTAACCTATTGGAAATAGTGGGAAATTAGTTTTAAGCACTTCATGAATTCCTCAGTATATTACTGAAGTCTTTATTAGTCACCACTGACTATTGAATATCAATTTAAAGGTAGTGTTTATATGCACCAAGTCTTAACATATTTTTGGAATTTGCCAAACAAGAGTAATATCTACTGAGTTACCTACCAGGGAATTGGCTACTGAAACATTCTTGACAAAACTTACTTCTTTAGAAGTCAGTGGTTATTAGCATGTAAGTAAAACCTAGAAATGTGAATATCACCTATGTAAGCATTTTATAAATGAATTGAAGACTCTTTAAGATTTTACTGTAAAAGTTTTGTAAACTGTATTAAAGCTGTATCTTGTTGCTAGCTGGGTATACTCATTTTAATTTGGTAATATATTTTTTAGTGGGTATGTTAGCTATATTTTCACTTAATATATATTTTATATTACTGGAAATGAGTAGGTAGCTCTTGTGATATGGTTACTTATACTTGCCCAGCATTAAAAATATTCCTATTTTTAAATATCTCCACTTTTGTTAACTTAGAGAAAATGTATACGTCCAGCACTTTTCATATTTCTTTCTAATTGTTCTTCCTCACAGAAAAGGGTTTCTGTATGAGAGGAGACATGTGCCCTTTTGATCATGGAAGTGACCCGGTAGTTGTAGAAGATGTCAATCTTCCTGGTATGCTGCCTTTCCCAGCACAGCCTCCTGTTGTTGAAGGACCACCTCCTCCTGGACTCCCTCCACCACCACCAATTCTTACACCCCCACCTGTGAATCTGAGACCCCCAGTGCCACCGCCAGGCCCATTACCACCCAGTCTACCACCTGTCACAGGTAAGTAAATATGTTTGCCTATACTTATTATCTGTCCATTCATAGTCTTTTATAAAAGTTGATAGTTTGATGCTTGATTTTGTTAAAAGTATCTAAAGTAATCCTGTAGATGCCTGCTAGAAACTAAGAGTAAGATGCTCCCATCTGGAATATACTGTTTACTGTGGTTTAGGGTGGCCCTGAATTATGTATGTTACTGATGAATCCCAGCTGTCTGTAGTCCTTTATAGCTTAAGACAAACCTGTTTTGGAATACATTAAATGAATATTTTACCCTGAAAAACTCATATAGTTGTAAGAGCTTGGTGTTTGTAGATATTATAACTTGCTAAAGGAGAATATCACGTTTGGATATACAATAACTTATTTTATTTGTTTGCTTTCAGATGATATTTCTTATTCTTTGGTTTTGACAGGACCACCACCTCCACTTCCTCCTTTGCAACCATCTGGCATGGATGCTCCCCCAAACTCTGCGACCAGCTCTGTTCCTACTGTGGTAACAACTGGCATCCATCACCAGCCTCCTCCTGCTCCACCCTCTCTTTTTACTGCAGGTGCAGTTTTGGCCCTCTCTGTGTTAATAATGTAATATACTTTAGAGAAGAGTTTTAGGTGAGGAATTTAAAAATGTCTAGAGAGTGAATTGCTCTATCAAGTCTATTTTTCTTACTAAAATTATATGGAATAAAATGTAGACATGGTGAATGCACATTAAATATAAGTTCTCAGTTACACTTTTTAAAAAACTAAGTTTTTAATAACATTTAATTTTTATAAGACTATTTTTAAAAATACATATACATGTTAGTTATGAATTAGTAATATGTTACGTAGTTGACTTTTTCTATTATCAATATAAAAAATTACCAAGAGGAGTTTTATAATTGTTTTTTAATTGCAGTTTTTGTATTACCAGATACATATGACACAGATGGCTACAATCCTGAAGCCCCAAGCATAACAAACACTTCCAGACCAATGTATCGACACAGAGTGCATGCGCAAAGGCCTAACTTGATAGGACTAACATCAGGGGATATGGATTTGCCACCCAGAGGTACTATGATGAATCTTTTCTTCTTATCATTTTCATAATATCAAGAGTGGCAAAGCATTTAAAAAGAACAGTCGGTCCTGTGTTTATTGGGGTTGAGTAAGGGATGATGATTATGTTTGTACCTTGGATCCTTTGGTCTCACATGAGAGAAAAGGTAATGTGTGGTACCCTATCTGTGGTGTTGGTGACATTTTATTCTGTCATCCAAGGGGAAAGGAATTTCCCCAAAGTCCTTATTTTCTAGCTTTTTGGGGGTATATGCTATCATTTGTAGTCTTAATTGGTTCATTTAAACTCCTTAAGAATAATGCTTTAATTCCTAAAGATAAATTCTTTTGTAGTTTAGACCATGAAATTAGCTGTACAAATTTAATGCTTGATACATATTTTATTTTTGTTTGCTTTTGACATGTTAGAATTTGATACTGGTTTGCTTATAATATTTTAAGCAAAAAGAATTATATTTTAGAAAGTGACTTGTTAGCTTTTAAAATTTTCTTAGAGGAGACAGACTTTTTGGTATAATTTCTAAATGGGAGAAGAAGATAGAATTTAGACTGGTCCATAAGCCAGGGCAGGAAAAGTGCTATACAGAGGTGCAAACTAATACAAAGGTTCAGAGGAGGGAGAGTTCACATTGATTTGAAAGATGGAGCAATGTTGTCAGACATTATAGAAAATATTATACAGGCCAGTAAAAATATATCTTTTTTCCTAACTACTTCAACTAACTTTTAAATCCCATTTTCTTTCCAATCTTTCCTTGCCATCTTTTATTTCTAGTACAAAAAAAAAAAAAAAAGAGTCATGCATTGTCAGTTGTGAATAAAAGTCCAACTTGTTTAAATAAGTAACAGTCTGTACCTAATGTGGTTTAGTAAACTTGTGTTTACTTACACTTTGCACTTTTTTTGTTTGTTCATTAGAAACTGTCAGATTCTGAGCATCTACTTTGAGTGTTCAGAGAACTTTCTGTGGTGGAGGACTGAGGAACATTTTAATTTATATCCTGTGAGATCACAGGACAACATTTCATGTGGATGTCCCTTTCCCCCATCTTTTAAAGTCTCCTTGAGGCATTCTAATGACTTTCATTAATAACAGCAATAGAAAAAAGGTTTCTTAACAATTTTTATGTAAGGGAAATAAGATTGTTTGTAATTGAAAAGTAGGCACTTAAGATTATGGCTGTTCATGGTATTTACTCATCCCTTGAGTGTCTCCTACCTGACTAGTTCAGAGAAAACCCCTTCCTTCTTTGGGTCACTACTTAGCACTCATTTTCTTTTCATTATACCAGTATTCCTTGCTCTTACTGGAACCTCTGACATCAAATCCTCTCTTTCTTACCTTGCTGCTTTGGAGTGGCATAAATGTATGCCACTATAGATCAACATTTATTAGACCCATCGCAAATCTAGGACAGTTTTTTGCTGGTGATTGAGAGAAGACAGAAGGATCAAACCCCTTGCACATAAATCTTACCATATAGAAGTTGGAATTATGGGAATTTCAGCTCCACATGCATGTAGTTACAAGTTATAGGAAATGGCTCTATTGAGATATAAATGTCTGGTTTGCCTACTTAGAAATTTGAATGCCTTTTCTTACAGAGTCATTATACATAATGATTATTTTAGTACTTTTTAAAGTTCTTTAGATACATCATGTACTATTTCTGTAAGCTGGTTGAGGAATATATTTTCCATTAATAACATTGTTTTTATGTACCAGACAACTGATTTAGCAAACCATTTAAATTGAGGATTACCTATATTTCTGTTGCCTTATCTTTTTTCAGTCCTCCTCCCCTCAAAATGTTCTCATCTATTGCCCATTTGTTTTGAAATTCACTGGCCTGGATTGTGACATATACATAATTAAAAGTTTATAATATTGTTCATTATATAATTATTATACATTTCTAATAGCCTATAGATGGCCTCATTTATGTTTGTCACAGACTATTATGTGATAACTATATTTTTATGCTTCATACTTTCAACTTCATAGGAAATTATTGTTGCTAAACAAATGAAAAAACTTTAGGCCTTTTGATGCCTGGAATCAAGAAAGTGATCATTGTACTTTCTAGATTTCTAAGGCAGTGGAGAACTTGATAGACACTCCCTTGACTGGATATAGATAGGTAGGAAGAAGGGCTAAGTGGTTTTTCATTTGCCATCAACAAAACCAGTGCTGAAAACATTAAGCAGAAAAACAATTTATTAAAAAGGTATCGGGAAAACACAGTAAATACAACTAATAGACACATTTACTAATTGTATATCAAGAGGAACTTGCTTCTGTGTGTTTAGCGCTCCTTCTTTTAAATAAATAACAGTGAAAGAGAATATGAGTGAGAGAATACAGATGAGTTGGAGCAAACACATCACTGCCTTTCTTGGTGAACCTTCAGATAAAGAACATATTAAAGTACAAAAGAATATTGGATAGCTCAAAGACTCTTTAAAAGGGCTAGTGAACATGTTTGGGAGGCAGGAATAAGGCCAGAAATTCTGTTGCAGAACTGGTCCTGGGAAGATACCACTCGGCAAAGAAACTACAACTTGCACTGTGAATGCCAGCAATGCCAGATACTGGATGTTTCCACCCGATCTGCTGTAGAGATGTGGGATAAGTCAGAGTTAGCCAGAAAAAGGGGGTCGATAAAGCACATATATCCTGTGCTACTTTTGTGAAACTGGAAGATCTTTTTGATTAGGAACAGAGGGAGTAAGGGATATGGGGGCGGGGAGATAGGAGGCCAATTAAAGGCGTTTGAAAAATTCTAGAAAAGAGATGATAAGTAGCTAGACTAGGGTAGTAACAGTGGGAAGTAAGAGATTTAAGTTTAGTGGAAAGAGTTGACAACACCTTTAACTTATTGAATTTGGGGACTTAGAATGGGGGTAATGGAGAAGGTGAAATGAAAGACACCAGGTTTCTGTTTTGGATAACTGGGCAGATGATAATATCATTCATTGAGAGGAAGAACAGATTTGGTAGGAGGATCTCCTGCATGGAGATTATAGTGGTAGCCATGAGAGAGATTGTGCTGAAACAGATCCTAAATTCTTTTGGTTAGTTATATGTTTAGAAATACTCAGAATAGGAGTTACATAACCAATTTATCCATCTTTTAAGGAAGGAATTTTAAAATATATTTTTTCCGTGTGGACTAAGGTTAGCATGTTTTAAACTTTGGTGTCATTTGGGAATAACAGGTTAAATGTAGTTTTGTGTTAGTCAAACTCCATCTAAGTGTATGTTAAATGTTGAAAGTAGCACATATTTACAGCTCTTTTGCACTGCATTTCAATGTTGAATCTTTACCTTTTTAAATTCAACATGATTTTATTATGTTAATATGCTGATGTTTAAATAAGCAACCCATTTCAGTCACAACTCCAAGTTATTGAGTCTTAAGGTTACTAGACTAGTGTTAAATTTTAAATCTTGTAGATTGTGCATTTAATTTCAAAACTGTAAACTCAGCCCCAAGATGATTTATTTATTATTAATTTGACATATGAGAATTACTGATTATTCTTCAGTTAAGTGTGAAAGGAATTCAAAATAAGTTAAAATCCCTTAGATGACTATATTTAGATGTACATATATTTCTATTCTAAAATGTATATTTGGACAAAAATCCAGAACTTTGTTTTTAATGCAGATTTAAGTAGGTGGCTACGATTAACAGAAAATATTAATCTATGCTTTCTTTTCTTTTGTTTCGAACAGAAAAGCCTCCTAATAAAAGCAGTATGAGGATAGTAGTGGATTCAGAGTCAAGGAAAAGAACCATTGGTTCTGGGGAGCCTGGAGTTCCTACAAAGAAGACTTGGTTTGATAAGTAAGCTGGCAGGGGAAATTGAGGAATTTTATTATGCAGTGATCTTTAGGATCGTTGCAGTATTATTGTGACAGTATAGTGGTCTCTTTCAAAATAAAATTTATTCTGTAGGCAGTCCCCAACCAAAGTGTATAGTATTTGTTTTCTAAAAATATGTAAGTTAGCTGTCTGGTACTTGGAAGGTGCTTTCTTATAGAAATGGTGTGGTGGTTGAGCACATAATTTTTCCTATTTGTACCTCCCCCTACCTTCACAAAAAAAACAACAACCCACCCCTTAACTTAGCAATGTTGTTGAATACTAGCTGTTTAGAGGATAGTCATGAGCCTACTCTTAGGGAAGGAAGGAAGGGTTAGGTATGAGAGGAGGCTTTACATGTGGGCAGTTCCTGTTAGGAGTTAGAAAGCAGCCTTTGTGGGGGTAGGGGAGGCTGTGTGTTTGATGATTCGTTTACAAATTTGCATGTTTGAGGAAAGACTGGGATCACACTTTTAGAGCTTTAACATATGTTTAATAATAGATAATTTCTAGTTCTGTCTCTGCCTTTAATTCTGTGATTTAGGGCAAGCAATGTAACCTCCCTGGGCCACAGTTTTGACCCCCTTTCTTCAAGTGTCAAACGTATGGTCTACAATTCTGACTTTTTTTTTTTAATTGGAAGGAGGTCGAGACAGTCATTCCTTGCTTTTAATCAATGTTTTGAAGTAGGAAATATTTCAGTAAGTTAGCCTTTGCAGAAACGGCAAAGGTTATATAGGCAAATTGACTGAAAGAGGGTGCTAAGACCTTTCGTGCTAAGAACTTTAAGTAGGAGTGGAATAGAAGTGGAAAGGAACAAATGATATGGAAGAGCCCTTCTCACTTGGCTTCCATGAAAGATAATGAACACTACTCATTTGGGAACTTCATTTTTTGAGGAAAAAAAATAAATTCCCTTTATCAACTAGCAATTCCAATTTTGAAAAAAAAATTGAACTTAAGTTGCAAAACTTTATTCCTTTGTACTTGTAGGGATCAGGATTTATAAATGAATGTATTAATTAACTTGATTTTTGTTACAGACCAAATTTTAATAGAACAAACAGCCCAGGCTTCCAGAAAAAGGTTCAGTTTGGAAATGAAAATACCAAACTTGAACTTAGAAAAGTTCCTCCAGAATTAAATAATATCAGCAAACTTAATGAGCATTTTAGTCGATTTGGAACCTTGGTTAACTTACAGGTAAGAGCTTTGAAGTGATTCTGTTGTCTCTGCTTAATTATCTAGAGAGGGACTCTTAATGTAGTAAGAAAAATAGTTTTATAAGAAAATATTATGGAAACTTTGGTAATATTCTAAGTTTAGAAAATTGGATATGAAGTGAAACTTTTTATTTTAGGAAAATGTGTGATTTTGAATAACCTATTTACTTTCAAAAGGCAGGAGACTTGATTGATCTTATTATACACTTTTTACCTAATAGAGATTATCATAAAATTACAGCAAAGTTAAATAACCACAGTGGTAAATCTAATCTTAGAGTAGTTTTCATTTCCTTAGTTTCACGATAGCAGAATGCTTCAGTCAGATTTATTTTTGCTGCCGCTATGGTGGTACACATTTAATAGATACTTTGGGGGCCCAAATACCAGGTAATCCATAATCAGTTTAAACATTTACTTTTTTCTCTTCCACTTTTGAACATCTGTTCAGATAAATATCAGTGTAATTTGTATTTGATTTCACCTAAAATTAGACCTTGGCTTAGGTATATGTTACTTGTGAGGTTATTTAGTATTGAGTTTACATTATGTAATATGTTGAAAGTTCAAATAATGTTGGGCTTCTTCTCCAGTTTGTGCAGCATTCTTTTGAACTAAATTATTTCCCATAATCGGATAAAAATAAGAATAAATGTTAGAGAGTACAGCTTAAGTTGATATTTTGGAAAATTTTGTTTTCTTTCCATTTAAAAAATAATATTATAAAAGTAATAGATGAGGGACTTCCCTGGTGGTGCAGTGGTTAAGAATCCACCTGCCAATGCAGGGGACACGGGTTTGATCCCTGGTCCAGGAAGATCCCACATGCCGCGGAGCAACTAAGCCCGTGTGCCACAGCTACCGAGCCTGCGCTCTAGAGCCCACGAGCCGCAACTACTGAGCCCGCGTGCCTAGAGCCCGTGCTCCACAACAAGAGAAGCCACCGCAATGAGAAGCCTGCGCACCGCCACGAAGAGTAGCCCCCGCTCGCCGTAGCTAGAGAAAGCCCTCAGGCAGCAATGAAAACCCAACGCAGCCAAATCAATGTCAGTCAGTCAATCCCTAAAATGAAAAGAAAGTTCAACAAAAAGGGTGGGGCAGTAGAGATTTATATAGAATTTAAAGAAAATGTGTTCAGCTGTCTCTTCTATTCTCCTCATATATACCCATAATGTTATTACATTATTGGTAACAAGTTACCATGTGTTATTTTGGATTTTTTGTTTTGTATTTCTGTGAGTATGTATCTACCTATAAATCAGTATGCAAACTTGAAAATGTGTACATATTTAAAGGTATGTGGGTCCCCAGTATACATATTACCCTGTAGTTATTTACTGTATCTTGAATATCTCTAAATATCTTTTTATGGCAATTCGATATATCTACCACGTTTAGATCTAGACTTTAAAAAGTTCTTTTCCTTACACAGTTAACTACATTAGTAATATTAAATTTAAAGAAGTGTAAAGCTGAGGGTTAAAACATGGTATCTCACTATTGTTTCAACTTGTATTTCCTCAGTTACTGGTGAGATTGGTATCTTATCTCTGTGCAGGCCCTATTGCTGTATCTGTATACTACCTGCATTATTATTTATAAAATACATATATTTGAAAGTTAGTTTAAAGAAACCCTTTAGCTTTATCCTAATAGAACTCCCCCCAACCCCACGCTCTGTTTTACATGAATTACTATTTAATTCTTAACAACTACTGAGTGGGTATTGTTATCTGGAGCGAGGTTGCTTGATTCAGGGTCTGTGTGCTTAATCCCTATTTTGTATTGCTTTGCATCACCAGTAGTTTATATAACACACTTTGGAAAGTACTGGTATTACTGAAAGAACAGGAAATTGAACACTAAAAAGCCCTGGATCTACTACTTACTCGTTGTATGGATCTACAGAATCACGTACTCTTTGAATCTTAGTTTCCTTATGTGTAAAATGTGATTGTTGCTATTGTTTTTTAGATCTTACTCCCCCTGCCCGCCTTCAATTTTCTTATGCTCTTGGAAATATTTTTGTGAGAGTTACCAATTCGGAAAATTTTACAGATGGATTTTTCTGTGATTTTCAATTAGAGATCACTCCTTTCAAAGTAGTTTACTGCCTTTTTCTGACTCTGGGGATCTAAGTCATGTCACTCAGTGACATAAGGATTATTTCTCATAGCCTTAATAGCCTTAATATTGGGGGTAGAAAGTGAAACATTCTAATGCTTGTATTTAACATTTGTGCAGTGAGCATTCTCTACTAAGTGTTATATAGAGGAGGCTCTGATTCCACTCTGAACGGTCCCTCAGTTACCATTTCTTCTGGAGTGAAAGTAGGCTACGGTAATAATCTAGATATGAGGAAGTGTAAAGATATACTCTTACTTGGAGGACCAGTATTTCATTTCTTGGGGAATTTTACTGTATGAAGCAATAGATTCATTTGCAGATTCACTGTGCTTAATATTTTAAATCCTAGGTTGCCTATAATGGTGATCCTGAAGGTGCCCTTATCCAATTTGCAACATATGAAGAAGCAAAGAAAGCAATATCAAGTACAGAAGCAGTGCTAAATAATCGCTTTATTAAGGTTTATTGGCACAGAGAAGGAAGCACCCAGCAGTTACAAACTACTTCTCCAAAAGTAAGAGAGAAATTTGTGTGAAATTAAATGCTCTCCTTGGAACGCTCTTGGCACAGTGTTTTTTTTTTTTTTTTTTTTTTGCGGTACGCGGGCCTCTCACTGTCGCGGCCCCTCCCGTCGCGGAGCACAGGCTCCGGACGTGCAGGCCCAGCGGCCATGGCTCACGGGCCCAGCCGCTCCACGGCATGTGGGCTCTTCCTGGACAGGGGCACGAACCCATGTCCCCTGCATCGGCAGGCGGACCCTCAACCACTGCGCCACCAGGGAAGCCCTGGCACAGTGTTTTTTAAAAGCAACTTCTCTAACCTGTTCTCTCATTTTATTATGACATTAATCCCTAGTTTAGATAATTATAAGATGATATGTGTAAAGCATATAGAACAATCCCTGGTACGTGGGAGATACTCCAGTACATGGTAGCTGTGTGTATTCTAGAAACTCAGACTGTGGGTTCATATTGGAAATCCTTCCTTCCCTCTTTTTCTCTCTTTCAATCAGTGAGTCAATGAATATGTAAAGTTTAACTGTTTGCAGAGGTGTACTACAGCAGTTTGTTTTTCTGTTTATCTTTCTTCTGTTAATTAAAAAAAGAGACAGAAGATAGTGAAGGTTAGATTTTGATTTTTTCCTCTATAAATATTTTATGCATCTATATACATGCATGAAGGAATTTGCGAGGTGGTTAGGTTTTGATAATAAGCTGCATTTTTAAAACTTTCTCTGCATGGGCAACTTAGTAACAAAATAACAAAGGTTACCTTCCATGCTCATGAACTAATCAACTTGTTTAACATGTTTTTCTTGTTCTGAGGTAATGCAGCCTTTAGTCCAGCAGCCCATTTTGCCTGTTGTGAAGCAGTCAGTCAAAGAGCGGTTGGGTCCGGTACCTTCAAGTACTGTTGAACCAGTAGAAGCCCAGAGTGCCAGTTCAGAACTTCCTCAGGTAAATGAAAAGTCTTACTGTGCCTGTCATGTAATAGGTTCTCAGTCAATTAGTTTTCCTTGGTGATTTGAATTATAATTAATTGTGTGTGTGTCTGTGTGTGTATATATATATATATATGTATTATATATACATTTTATACAGAAATATGATGGTCTATTCGTATTTGAACACCACTTGTAAAATTCTTTTTTTTACCATTACCATAATGTTTTCACAGTCTACTTTTCCTATAGTATTTGAATCTTAAATTCTTTTCTGTAGCTAATACTTATTTATGAGAATAAATACTTTTTCACTTTGTAGAGGAGACATTTTCCAGCAAAACTGTCTAAAATGTAAAGTTTTAGTACATTAAATCTTATTTTTCCCATCATCTTTTACTTAACTAGAATGCTGTTCCAGAGATAATTATGCAGTAGACTGAACTGAAAGCTTTTGGGAAGGGAAGGCTTAAACCTTGAAGTTACTTATGCAGCTCTCTCAGAACTTTGCATCACTTATTCCTGACTCTCAAGTTCTCTTCTCCATGTGCCATTCCCTTCCCTCCCTTCCACACTTGAGTGGCACTTTCTTTTCTCTGCACCCTCAGTCTCTTATGTTTCAATATTTGCTGTGTGAAATAGTTAGGATGTCGTATCCTACTTAGCTAATGGATGCCACCTTGTTAAAATAAGTCTTTGTAGATAATTCCTGAAGACTAAGATATTGAGATTTTATGAAAACATGCAGAATGTAAATTACTAAATTATTAGGTACTAAAAAAAACCCCCTCCAATCCTGCTATCCCAAATCATCACCAAATACAGTGTATTTGGCTATAAAACAAGCATACGTTAGGAAAGAACGGCGTTTGTTTTAAGCTCACAAAGCAGGCACGTATTTTAACTACTCACATCTAATATTTAGAATGTACAAACTTTCTACTTGTCAACATAGGATTCTGAGAATGTATGGTTCTGTATCACGGGAGGGGACTTTAGCAACCACCTGCTTTAAACCTCTTATTTTACATCATAATTTTCCATGATTGAATAATACTGTATACTGTTTGTTTTTCCAAACATTTTCTTTCTGTCTCTGTCTTTGCAGAAGGCCCAAGGTTTTGTTATTAACATCAGTATACTTACAGAGTCAGTATATGTTAGTAGAATCAGAATGTTCAAAATCCCTACAGACTTATATATGTTTGGGGAAACACTGAATATGTCCATTTTAATTTTTTTAGAATGTAACTAAGTTATCTGTGAAGGACAGGTTGGGTTTTGTATCAAAGCCATCTGTTTCAGCAACTGAAAAGGTAAGAAGAATAGCATGATGTGTGTGTCTTGGCTTCATAAATGTTTTCAGGTGGCATCTTAATTTTTTAATTTTTTTCATAGTTCCAAACTCTTGCTTCTTAATTGTATCTTTTATTCCTACCTTTTTGCTTTCCATTTGCTGAAAAAGAAAAATATTTGCCTACCTCTTTTTGCTTTTTGCATCAGCATTTTAATACTTGCTGCTTGCTGTATTTCCTTATGCTCCATTCTTTTTGTTTTTAGTTTTTATTTACTATTTTTTCTTTAGAGATATCATACATTTTAATTTGAAAACTCTGACGACCTTATAGAGAGGGCCATGAATTAGGAATTTTACCTGAGTTTGAGCTCTGGCTCTTCACTTACTAACTGCATGAGTTTGGGCAGTGCTCTTAACCTTTCTGAACCCTTTTCCTCATCAATAAAATGGTGATGGTAATATTTGTCTTATGGGGTTTTATGATGATTAAATAAAATCAGTTATTTAAAGAGTATTTTGTAAATTAGAAAGAATGATGTAAATAAGTTTATCTATTACAAACAGCTATTGTGTATAGCCTGACAATATAGTTAGTCATTTCTTTTTTTAAATGAGGGGAGCAAATGCTGATTAAATTGAGAACATTTTTGGACCTGTCTTATAGTTCTGTGTAGATGTGTTATTTTTTTCTGTTTAGGTATGAGTGAATGGCCCTGATCTTTAGTCTTTTTTGAGGTATGTCGAATCACAGAATATTAGAATTAGATAATCTTTCTCATTTCTTTATCCTCACCTTAAGGAAGGTAACCCCCAAATAGTTTTATGGTTGACCTATACACTGTGAGTTACTGAGCTAGGACTGGAATCTGGGTCTTTGATTTCTTTCTAGTCCATGGCTCCTTCCATTATGAAGATTACGTGGGAAATTGACACTATAAATAATTACAGCATCCCATGAAATAGCTGACTTGCTCTCTTCACTGGTCCTTCAGTATATTATTTTCCTTATTTACTGTGTTAAACTTTGGCAATTCTAGAAATTTGAGTATGAATCTCATTTTGTATATCACATTTTCTTCTTGGGCACCTCAGCATTACTTAAGGCATAAAATGCCTAAAATGATTCATTATTTCCCCTATAAATTAATTTCTCCTCCTAGCCACCCACCTCTGGAAGTGATGCCACCATTTTCCTTGTTGTGCAGTCTAGAAGCCTTAGAGTCATTGACTTGTGTTTGTAGTCCAGTTGTCTCCTTCAGTTCCCTGGCCTCTGGGCTGGCATCCCCCTCCTCTAGTTTACACTGCCACCATTCTACTCTCAGACTTATTTTAATGTTAACTTCGTACAGAAACTTTCATTTCCTCAGCTAAATTTGTTTGATTCATAACTCATCATACCTCAATTATTGTGGTTCTGTTACCTCTGCTTTAGTTGTTCCTAATGAGCCCTTTTCTGTTCATTGTCTCTTGCTATTTCCTGCCTCTTTTTTCTTTTTTTTGGTGGTGGTTTTTCTGGAGTAATTTCCTTCTGCCTAACAGATTTCTAGTCATTCTTTTAAAGATTGAAAATCTCTCTAACCTCTACTATGAAACCTCCAGATTTTTCCATATATGCCCCCCCCGAATTTGTGTGGCTTAGTCTATGCCACTAAATTTAGCAGCATCTAAATATTTACTTTGATTATTTTTATCCTCCTTGATAATAAGTAACTAAGGAATAAAATAACAATATAAGGGCTGTTACACTTAGCATAGTGCCGAGCAATTCTGGTGAGGTCTACAACCCTGATTATGTTTAGGATCTGTTTATGTCAAGATTTGGATTCTGAAATTGAAGTGTACTAATTACAGCTTTTACAAAACTTTTCTAGCGTGTTTTGCTACTTGTTCTCATTATTGTTTTGTAACGTGTTTTGTATAGCTTCAGATGAAAGGTGTCCAAATTTGGAATTGATAGTATAAATTTGCTAATACAGTTAGCATTAAGTATATTTGTGAAAAATCACTAATGGTAGTAGGCTATTTATGAAAAAAAACCTACTCAGTAAATATTGTAAAGAATCTTCTAAGGAAAGCAATTATTTACAAGTATGTAACTTCCTGTCGTCTTCAGTGAACCTGTTTAGAATAGCATTTTGTTTTTGCTTATTCTTGGTTATTTCTGTTCCCCTAGTCCATAGGGGTTTTTACGGCATAATCCTTAGAGCTCAGTGATTCAGAGAAGTCTTAGGGAGAGTAGGAGAATGTTCCCCATCATCAAATGTTATTTCAATTTTTTTTTAAATTGAAAGCTGGAGAAAACTCAAACCTTGCATCTAAACAATATCTTTTGTCTTTTTTTTTTTTTTTTTTTTTTTTTTTTGAGGCATGTGGGCCTCTCACTGTTGTGGCCTCTCCCGTTGCGGAGCACAGGCTCCGGACGCGCAGGCTCAGCAGCCATGGCTCACAGGCCCAGCTGCTCCGCAGCATGTGGGATCTTCTCTGACCGGGGCACGAACCCGTGTCCCCTGCATCGGGGGGTGGACTCTCAACCACTGCACCACCGGGGAGGCCCTTTTGTCATTGTTAAAGCAAACAAGTACACAAATGTAAAATTTTATCCGCTTCCTGTAAATAGCACCCACTAAACCCTCTAGTGATTCTTTGTTATTCTAAGACTACTTATGAGAGGGCTAAGAAAGGAAACTTAAAACCTAATTTTTACTGCTAAATATTAAGATACTGTAATAGCTACTAAATAGGTATTATCTGAGTAGAGTGATCAGTAAAATGATGTTTGAGTGCCTCAGCTTACTCTAGAGAGATTTATGAAGAATAAAGGTGGCATCTGCATATACCATCCTGGTTAGTTTTTTTTTTTTTTAATTAATTAATTAATTTATTTATTTTCGGCTGCGTTGGGTGTTTGTTGCTGCATGCGGGCTTTCTCTAGTTGTGGCCAGCGGGGGCTACTCTTCATTGCGGTGCATGGGCTTCTCATTGTGGTGGCTTCTCTTGTTGTGGAGCACGGGCTTTAGGCGCGCAGGCTTCAGTAGTTGTGGCATGCAAGCTCAATAGTTGTGACTTGCAGGCTCTAGAGCACAGGCTCAGTAGTTGCAGTGCACGGGCTTAGTTGCTCTGCGGCATGTGGGATCTTCCCAGACCAGGGATCGAACCTGTGTCCCCTGCATTGGCAGGCAGATTCTTAACCATTGCACCACCAGGGAAGTCCATCCTGGTTAGTTTTTTAAAAAAGGTTTAGACTGTCCAAATTATCCCCGTAAAGCTCTTCTAAATTCTAAGAAGGTAAACTGACTAATCAGTTGAATATTTAATGTTCTTATATCAGTTTTAGGTATATCAGACTTATGGTACAGGATGTTATTGTTCCTTAGCAGGGTTTTTTTTTTTGGTAATCTAAAAATATATCCTGGTCCCCTTGCATGATGATAAGCTGACATCTGTACCATGGAACTTTTAAAAGGGAAATTATGTGGCATAATTGAAGGAACATTGCATGTCATATAGAGAATTCGGCTGTTAGGATTTAGCAGCTGACATTCTGGATGATCCTGGATAAGTCTTACTCTCTCTGTTTCCTTAACGATAAAATACAGTCATTTAAGTAACCCTTTGATTTTTAAAATTTGTATTTGTTGTGTAATTTTGCTACTTTATTATAAAGATTAAGGAAATATATGATCATTTCTTTTCATAACTGTTATTGACTAATTTTAATTTTAAAAGATGGATTGGCCTCTGTCAGGATTATTCTGTGGATTACTCAGTCAGGATTATTACCAGGATTATTTTTCTTACAGAGAAATATGATTTATATAAAATTATTTGCTATGCTGAATTTTCTGGGAACCAAGCTGTTGTAGAAAAAATTGATTACTGACTTAAACATTTTTTTCTTTGATGTTAAAATATTTCTCTGCAAGATCTTCAATCCCTTTGTCTCTTTTAAGCTACTTGGTATTCTTGTAAGACATAAAATCGTTAATTCCTGAAAATATTTGATAAACTTAATTTTAAAGTAAACTCCCGTTGTCCTCACTAGAATTCCCAGTTAAGTTTTGCTACAGAAAACACATCTGTATGCTGCTTTCAGGGAATATCATAAGTGAACATTGAGATTTATTGAAAGGCTGATTATTTACTTAATATAAAAGTTGACTATATGGTGATTATATATTAATAAGTTTCCTACACATAACTCCTCAGAATACTGTCTTTTTACTACATTTAAGCAAAGCACTTCTACTTTAGACACCTGTGAGAACTAGCTTATTGGGAGTGTTGCTTTGAGGCATCCTAACTATGTTTCTTTTGTATTTGATTTTAACTTGGGCACTGGTTATTAAAAAATGATACTTGGATGACTTAATTTGTAATAACCTTTTGCAGTAGGTAATTTTTACAAAATACTTTTTTTTTGCGGTACGCGGGCCTCTCACCGCTGTGGCCTCTCCCGTTGCGGAGGACAGGCTCCGGACGCGCAGGCTCAGTGGCCATGGCTCACGGGCCCGGCTGCTCTGCGGCATGTGGGATCTTCGGACCGGGGCACGAACCCGTGTCCTCTGCATTGGCAGGCGGACTCTCAACCACTGCGCCACCAGGGAAGCTCTACAAAATACTTTTTTTATTCCATTTTTATCCATGAGAAAAATCTATTTTTCTTTTTTTACAAGTACTAATAATAGTCATGGCTTGTAATATTTTATATAGGAAGTAAGATAAGGAGGTGTTAATGGATTATGACCTCTATTTTATTGGAGAATTGGCTTTTATCTTGGGAAGTAAGAGGTATTAGTGATGTATATTTTAACAACAAAGCGTGTGATACTTTTCAGCTCATCTTATGAATTGAAGAGAGCTTTGATACCCGACCTGACAAATGTACTACAAGAAATGAAAATTACAAGCCCGTATCTCATGAACATAAACGCAAAAATCCTAAGTAAAATGTTAGCAAATGTACAGTGATATGAGAAAGATAATACATCCTGACCAGGTAGAGTTTATTCCAGAAATGCAAGGTTGATTTAACATTTGAAAATCATTTATTTCACCATATTAACAAAATTAAGGGTTGGGAGGAGAGATGGGGTAGATGTTGGAGGGAGGGAGAAGGACCCCATGTGATTGTCTCAGTAGAAAAAAAAATGTGGTAAAATTATTTAGTCACATTAAACATTCTGCAAACTAGGAATAGAAAGAAACTTCCTTAATTTTGACAAAGTATATTTGCAAAATAACAAACCCCTACAGCTAACATATTCAATGGTGAAATATTGAATACTTTCCCCCTGAGATCAGGAACAGCAAACGATGTCCACTCTCGTCACTTTTTTCCAGTAGTATAGGGCCTAACCACTACAATAAGGAAATAAAATAAATGGCATAAACATTGGAAAGGGAGAAACAGAACGGTGTTTACTCACAGATGATATGATTGTATATGTAGAAAATCCAAAAGAATTCACAGACGATTGGAATTAATAAGTGAATACAATAAGGTCGCTGGAAATAAGGTCAATATGTAAAAATACAGCACATGCAGAAAACCTTTTGGAAAATAGAGGTGTGGTTGTTTAGAAAGACCACTATGTTTTTATTATATTCTTAGAATCGTAGCGTCATCTTTTCTGTTGGGTTCGTTACTTCCCTCCACTGGTTTCATTTTTAATAGATTTTCTTCTCTTTTGTGACAACTCTATCCTCATCTTTTGAAAAATACAGATATTTCTTGTTATTCAAACGCTTACTGTCTAAACTCTGGAACCTAATAGATTCAGATAGTGATCAATATTTGTAATCATATAGTTCACTGTTTCTAAGACATTTTATTTTCACATTTTTACACCTCTGAAATTGGGCTACATCTTATAGTTGTTGGTATTTATGATTATAATTGGCAGCCTTTTCCTTCAGTAGGGTTATATTAAATGACAGTGTGTCTCCTAGGCAGTGATATCTTAAGCTCAGTGAAATATGTTAGCTGATGTTCTGTTTTTACAGAAGGAAGTTCCTGGAAAAAACAAGGATGTAAGATGCTTGTAGCAATAAAGGAGTCTTCTTACTGTTATCAGATACTTTTATGCACCTTGCAACAGCAGTCCTTAGTGTGATATCTGGTATTAATAACAGTACTTGGAAAGGGAGTGTTCCGTACTCACTGAAATTGGAGAAATGCTGAATTAAACAAATTATATGGGTTTCTTTACTTCTGGCTTTCTCACAGCTCTTATGATACTATACATTTTGAAACTAGAAAGTAGGGTTATGATATTGTTTCCAACTTTATTTGAGTATAGAAATCCTTTTTTGGTCACAACTGTTCAACTTGTTATGGAACCATCATGACGAAAACAGTTTATGAACACTCAGTTTCTTTCTTCTGCAGATTATCTTGTGTTTCTCCCTTTATAAAGTTATTATCTCACCCTGTATAATCATACAGTTTGACATTGTATGGTGTGGTAAGGTAGCATGGAATAACTTTTCCTCTAGAATTACAGAGAATGTGACAAGTTAGACTATGAACTAAATCTGTGTCTACTTTATATTTTACTGAATGCAACCATTTCATACTTTTTAGTGATATCTTGAGTATTTTCATTATTGAAGAAAATTATCAAAGTTTGATACACATGAACTATTGTAAAGAACCTTTATTTTTAAACATCAGTTGTGCTGTATGGAACTAGTGTAATTACAGTATTCTAGGTTTTTATTTCATTTAGAGGCTACGACATTCTTGGAGACTTAGAATAGTGATGAGTTGCCTAAGCTTTGTGATGTTCCCTAATCTAATTTCATGATAAAAGATTAGAAAGTAGTGTCCAGATTGCTACTTCTCTGATATACCCAGTTATTTATATTTTAATAGCAAGAAAGTAGGGCTCTTTTTCTCATTGATACTCTTCTATTTATGTAGTTCTTCTAACCTCTTTTAGGTCATGAACTCCTTTAAGACTTTGGAAACTGTTTTTTCCTCTGGGAAGTTACACTCGTCACACACATGTTTTCATGTTTAGATTTTATAGCATTCATAGCTCTCTTTGAAGGGATCTCTAAACTCCTTTCCAAGAACCAGTAACCAACCACTCTTTGGAACCTACAACTTTCTGCTTTTGGAGGATAAAAAAGGCAGCCTATACACTTTAATTTTCTTAAATTGACCTTTGTGTGGAAAAGATTATCCACTCTGATCTACCATCATTTCATTTTAACTTGGTGCAAAAGTGTTTATTGAGTATTTGCTGTGTGCCCTGGTGCTGTTCTAGGCACTGAAGATAAAGCAGTGAACCAAGCAAAAAATCCCTACCCTCATGGAATGAATTTTTGGGTTTGTGAGGACATTAGGAACCATCAGGTTGAACTTCTTATTTAATGAGCAAACTGAGGCCCAAGAAGGTACCTGAATTTACCCATTGTCTCATAATTAGTTGGTAGTAAGGTTTAGTTACTAGAAGAAGCACAAAGAGGAGAAAGACATGGTTTTTTTGTTTCAGGGCCCTTAACAGTGAAGATAGGGAGAGAGATATAAAATAAATTGATATGTCATCAGGTCACTTTTACTAAATATTTTAATAGGAATAATATTTCATCAAAGGACCTAGGTAGAAGAAATAAATGATTAGAGCTTTGTGGAGGTCTGGAGTGGTTGTGCTGAACCTGAGCTGAGTTTAAGGGAATAAGGTCACTTAAAGTAGGAGCAGTGCTAGCAAAGGAATGGAGAGAGAAAGCAATAAGGTTAATTTCAGAAATGTAAATTACAAATGATCATTTTAAATTGTTTGCAGGACAATGTCTGATTTCCTCCTGTGCTGTGTTCTTGTGTACAGTTTTTGCTTTAGTCACTAGGAATACTAGTAATGTATTCAACAACTAATATTTTCTCAGTGATACAGTAATGGCAGTGTTTTTTATTGATTTGAAGTTTTTGTATGTTTGCTTTTCTTCTAAAGGTATATGGTGTTAATTAAAAATTTTTTCACTTTATAGTTTATCCCTCACTCATACCCTTTCTTTCAAATCACTAGTGTGACTTAGTTATTACAAATATATAATACTTTTAGTTCAGTGTGCTAGATTTTGACAGGAGTGCTTTAGAGTTTTGAAGGAAATAGTACTCAGGAAATCATGAATGCTTGATACATTTTTTGAGAAATTGAATTTGTATTGGTAGGTGTTGTCTACATCTACTGGCCTAACAAAAACGGTGTATAATCCAGCTGCTTTGAAGGCTGCACAAAAAACCTTACTTGTTTCCACCTCTGCAGTTGATAATAATGAAGCACAGAAAAAAAAACAGGTAAGTATAGTAGTGTACAGAATTTGCAGGTTGGGAAGCTTTTCTGCATGTATGTGTTTTTTCAGTGCTTATCATAAAATAGAGCTAAAAGAAAGGTATATGTTGGCTGCCACTGAACTTTTATTTTCCCTAGTATATTAGTAAATATTAATTTTCTTCTTGGAATGAAAGCCTCTCCTGATTGATATTTTTTTTTTCCCCCTCGGTACGCGGGCCTCTCACCGCTGTGGCCTCTCCCGTTGCGGAGCACAGGCTCCGGACGTGCAGGCTCAGTGGCCATGGCTCACGGGCTCAGCCGCTCCGCGGCATGTGGGATCTTCCCGGACCGGGGCACGAACCCGTGTCCCCTGCATCGGCAGGCGGACTCTCAACCACTGCGCCACCAGGGAAGCCCTCCTGATTGATTTTTGAAACTTGTGTACTTATTTAAGCTTTACATAGGAAAACTTTGCATTTCATTTTTGTTGCCAAGCTTCTTCAGTTACAACCAGTTCTGTCTTCTTGGGTAATTCCATTTATCGGAAAGGTACATGGTAAATATTCTAATAATATTTTTGATCCCTTCTCTAGGAGGCACTGAAACTTCAGCAGGATGTAAGGAAAAGAAAACAAGAAATTTTAGAAAAGCACATTGAAACACAGAAGGTAAAATATTAAAGTTAGATTTGGCAAAATATATTTATAAGTGTCATAATTTTTAGTGAATTTAATCTTACACTCTATAGATAGTCCTGAGAAACATATTTACTGTAATTGATAATGGTAAAACTGAAATATTTATCAATAATAATGTATATATTAGTTGATAAAATGTTGGTGATGAAGTGTATTATATTGTGTAATATACGTTACACAGTGGACTGGGAAATGGATTAGTTTAAACAGAGCTATGACTATCAACTTGAAATGAAAGTAAGGAATATTTATCCAGGTATGTTGCTGCACAGTAGTTCAATAGATAGTAAGTGGAACCTTTTTCTCATTGTTGACATATGTACCTTTCTTTAATTGGCTTGTGCTCCTCTAGTCCTATGTTGTCTGGTACAGCAGCTAAGAGCCACATCTGACTATCAGGTACTTGAAACGTGTCTAATCCAAATTGAGATGTGCTGTAAGTGTAAAATACATACCAGATTCCAAACACGTAGTATGAAGAAAAATGGTAAAACGTCCCAGTAATTTTTGTTGAAATGTGACTTTTGATAAAATGAGTTAAATAGAATATGTATTTAATTAACTTTAATGTATCTCTTTTATCTTTGTAAGGTGGCTGCTAGAAAATTAAAAATTATGTGGCTTGCAGTATTTCTTTTGTACAGTGTTGCTCTAGTTATGGCATTTAATTAGTGTCAATTCTTGATTATGTCTGGTAATAAAAGTTATGACACTTGAAGATATTGAAAATACACAAACCTTTTACCTTTTGCTTTAAAATGTATGTCTTTTCTAATTTAAATTTGTATGTACTTGATAAAGAGACATCACAATGCTTTACACCCAAAAGTGAAACCATCTTGACTCAGAGAACGTATAATACTTTGTGATGTCTTCTCCATATTACCATGTTTATCTTCTTACTTCCTATCTATGTTGGGCATATTGTTCTTAGCCTAGCCAGTTACTGTTCCCTCTGACAAAGAAAGTAGGTGACTAAATATGCCATTTTTCTAATATCTCATATGGAGGGAAACCGTAAAACTTTTCCTCTGATTCTTTCTGGGTTGCAGACTATGTTTGGAGTGGGAATACTTAGGATCAGTAATATCAGCAAGTGGATTAGAAAGTAAGATTGTTGCTATTTCAAAATGACAACTTTTCAGGGATTGAATTAAATTTCTTGTGGTTGTATGCTTTGAACTTATGTTCTAAGAGACTTAAATAGTAATATAGTTCTTCACAATGTAAACCAAGATTAAGACTTGAATTGAGATAGTTACCATCACCAATCTGCTATTCTGCTATCTCAGTGATTGTAAGCCTTGTCATGAATACATAAACTAAAAGTAGCAGTTATTTATTTTTATATTTACTTTGCCATGTTTGCTTTTTAAATAATAGTAGGAATGTGTCTTATATATTTGTTTTTAAAAACTTGCCAGATGTTAATTTCAAAATTGGAGAAAAACAAAGCAATGAAGTCTGAAGATAAAGCAGAAATAATGAAAACTTTAGAGGTTTTGACAAAAAATATCACCAAGTTGAAAGATGAGGTCAAAGCTGCTTCTCCTGGACGCTGTCTTCCAAAAAGTATAAAAACCAAGACTCAGGTATTTCAATTTGTATTGTTATTCATATTACTACTTGTTAAAAAAACATTAAAACACTACATTATTTAAGATTCAGTTTTCCTTTAGCTAATATTCTTTGCTCAAAATGTGATCATTATATACTACCATTCTTCTTCTCTAGTAATTAATAAGTAAATAAACACAAACAAGCAAACTCTACTCATCTTTTGAACCCTGCACATTGTAGTTAGAAAGTCAATTGTAGTTAGAAAGTCAGTAATTAGACAAATAGTTATGGATAATCTTGAAAAGGTAGCTAGAGGACAAAATGATATAGGTACTGGAATGCTTGACTGAGGAGTTTGAGCTTTATTTTGTAAGTAATTGGTGGTTATAAAATATTAATGAACAGAGAAGTAACAATCTGATGTCACTGTACAGAATGAATGATATTTTCTTTTAATAAATTTATTTTTTTATTTTTATTTTTTGGCTGCATTGGGTCTTCATTGACGCAAACGGGCTTTCTCTAGTTGCGGCGAGTGGGAGATACTCTTCGTTGTGGTGCGCGGGCTTCTCGTTGCAGTGGCTTCTCTTGTTGCAGAGCACGGGCTCTAGGTGCGCAGGCTTCAGTAGTTGTGGCACACGGGCTCAGTATTTGTGGCTCGCAGGCTCTAGAGCGCAGGCTCAGTAGTTGTGGCACATGGGCTTCATTGCTGTGCGGCATGTGGGATCTTCCCGGACCAGGGCTCGAACCCACGTCCCCTGCATTGGCAGGCAGATTCTTTAACCACTGCGCCACCAGTGAAGTCTCCAGAATGAATGATTGAAAGGGAGAAAATTCAGGTAGATTAACTGATTAGATAGAAAAAAGTGAGCAAGTTAATTTCAGATGACAATAAGTGATTTTAAAAAAACCCATGGAGTTATACAGTACTTACACTTAGTGTGTGTGTATGTGTGTATTTGGTGTGTGTGTGTGTTTGTGTGTGTATATATATATATAATCATGAGTTTATATTGATATTTCTCATTCTAATCTAATACCACAGGGTTCTTCTTTTCTTTCTCTTATGCCATATCTCCCTGTTCCCATGATGACAACTTGGTTCCCACTAACATCAATACAGTATACATTTGCACAGCCCTGTAATCCATTTGAATAGTTCCAGAATTGCTAAAACAATACCACTTCCAACAACTAACTAAATATAAAATTAAGAATTTGTTTGCATTCTTTACAACCTCATAATGTACTCCACTAAGAGTACAGAGTCAGACCCGTGGTGTAGGATCATGTGTTTTTCCGTTCGTGTGGTTATTAATTTGATAAAGTTAGGTTTATTTCTGTCTGTATTCAGTTTTGGATCGCCCTCCCTGTCATTCTTGCTGATTTAATTTTATTTTTTGAATAAGTAAAACATTAACATGATTCAAAAGTTACACTATATAAAAAGGTTTATATAAATGACCGTTCCCCTTTGAGCCCTGGCACTCTGCTCCCCACTCTTCCCTCCCTCTTGGTGTGTGTGCATGTATTCTTTCCTACGTAAAAGCATACTGTATATTCCTCATTAACACCTTGGTGGTTTGTTTTTCTTTTCAGTTATTTCCTGAAAATTACTCCATATCAGTCTGTAGAAATCTCACTCTGGCTTCTGTATGGAAAATGGATTATAGGGAAATCAGTGGAAGTAGGAACAAGTTAGAAAGCTGTTGCAGTAGTGTAGACCAGAGGTGACTGATGGCTTGAACTAGGATGGTAGGACTGGAGATAGAGAAGAAATGAGAATGTGTAAAAAATTCTTTGTAAAAAGTTTTGTATAAATGCAGGATATTAATTGTCATCACCTAAAATACTTATTACTATTTTCTAGATGCAGAAAGAATTACTTGACACAGAACTGGATTTATATAAGAAGATGCAAGCTGGAGAAGAAGTCACTGAACTTAGGAGAAAGTATACCGAATTACAGCTGGAGGTATGTTTCATGATAGCCACACAGTACGCTAAAGAGGAGTAGTTGTAGTCTTGATGCTTTATTTGAAAATATATTCCTCCCATTCTGGTCAACAGTCGTTGGCAGTCTCTGGCAAACATATTGGGAGTTGATGAAGAAAAGAGGGAAGAGGTTAGCAAATCTTTCAGAACTAATAGAAAATCTCTTAGTATTTAATGAGGGGTGATAGCCATTCTACTTTTATACACAAGTCCCTCTACTTCTAGTGAATTTTGTTCCTTTTCTATTTTTCGGTTTGTTTTTCTTCCTAGGACCAAAATCTATTAAAGGCTTTTCAGATATTCTTAGGGAGATATTCTGTGCATATATAGGCATGTTACGTTGAGTTCCTATAAGGATCAGACTTCTAGTGGTAGAATTATATTGAAGAACATGCTTACTTAAGTTTTGCCTATAGATGGTGCTGTGGATGTTAAAGAGAAAAAAACTAACTTTTTATAATTTAGTTATATGATTATTTATATTAAGAAAAATCTAGTAAAATTGATCCCTATACATGAGAATTCTTAAGATTTAGCAAAAAGATGTTTAAGAATCAGAATTACATTTTGAAGTACAGGGACATTTATGTCATTAGTGTAGTTGGTACTTGTCTATATTTATCATTGCCACAATTTAATTTTTTGTATTTTAGCTTATTCCTTTTGCTTAATCTGAAAATAATGCTTTTTTCTCCAAATTTATTAGCAACTTGATTTTCTTTTTCCAACATAGTAGAAATCTGTGTTGAGTACTGGTATCCAGCTATTAAAGACTTTAACATTCAGCAGCCATTGTTCTTATCTTAAGGCTCTGTCTTGTCTGTCGTAGGAAGCCATAGGATGGTATATTAAACCTGCATATATTTTGCATTCTCTGGAAAACTGATATGGTTGTCTGTGTGTCCTGCCTAAGATAATAAGTTTTGGAAAAGGTTCCTTTTATGTTAATATAGAAATTGTGTTTTCACCATTCTGGAGATTTCATGCCTGTGTTGATGCGACTTTAAAAAAATACATTATCATTTAAAAATTTTTGACTCATAATTTTTTTTTTTTTTTTGGTGGTACACGGGCCTCTCACTGTTATGGCCCCTCCCGTTGCGGAGCACAGGCTCCGGACACGCAGGCCCAGCAGCCATGGCTCACAGGCCCAGCCGCTCTGCGGCATGTGGGATCCTCCCGGACCGGGGCACAAACCCGTGTCCCCTGCATCGGCAGGCGGACTCTCAACCACTGCACCACCAGGAAAGCCCCTGGCCCATAATTTTAGCAAATAAATAATAGCATTACTAATATCCTTTATATTATTAGTCCATGTTTTCATTCTTTATCATGATATAGCTAAACACTGAATGACAGCTTCTGTTTTTCTTTTATGATGGCCAAACTTCAGTTTGCAATTAATATTAGTATATGCAGTAATGCAGTGTTTGCCAGAGTGTGTTCATTCACCACACCAATTCCATATTTTGTTAATAGGTATTAGTGAAAAAAGCTTTTGAGGCCAAATAAGTTTGGAAGAGGTTATAGTAAACGTGTTTTTTTTTTCCCCCACATTCTATTTTTTATTTTTTTTACAGCTTTATTGGAGTATAATTGCTTTACAGTGGTGTGTTAGTTTCTGCAGTATAACAAAGTGAATCAGCTATATACATACATCCCCATATCTCCTCCCCCTTTCGTCTCCCTCTCACCCTCCCTATCCCACCCCTCTAGCTAGACACAAAGCACCGAGCTGATCTCCCTGTGCTATGCAGCTGCTTCCCACTAGCTATCTATTTTACATTTGGTAGTGTATATATAAACATGTGTTTTGTATATGGTTTTCTAGAGGCTTGTAATTTGTGAATCTCCAAAAACACATGTTTAAATACTCAGTATTGCTCAAACTTACTTGTTCAGGGACCCCTTTTTTAAGGAGCATTTTGAAGTTCCTAAGAGTATACTTTTGTATATGCTGTGCTGTTCTTGATATTAATCCTTGACCTTTGAAGTTTATTATTTGGATTTTAGATGATTACTTTAGCTAATGTTAAAATTAACTGTCTTGAGATGAATAAACTAAAATATTTATACTTGCAGAGATTTTGGCAGTGATGCCTGCTTGACATTTCCACTTGGATGTCTCACATCCTCAGGCTCAACATGTTCAAAATTGTGTTTATTTTGTCCCTAAACTCATCTACACAATTACCCAAACCAGAAATCTGGGAGTCATCATTGATTTCTCCCTTTCCTTCAGTATTCATACACATTTAATTACCAAGTTTTATACATATTACTCCCCAGTGTATCTTTTTAATTAATTAATTAATTAATTAATTAATTAATTTTTGGCTGTGCTGGGTCTTCGTTGCTATGCGTGGGCTTTCTCTAGTTGCGTTGAGCAGGGGCTACTCTTCATTGCGGTGTGCGGGCGTCTCATTTCAGTGGCTTCTCTTTTGGCAGAGCACGGGCTCTAGGCACGCGGGCTTCAGTAGTTGTGGCTTGTAGGCTGAGTAGTTGTGGCTCACAGGCTCTAGAGCACAGGCTCAGTAGCTGTGGCACATGGGCTTAGTTGCTCCGTGGCATGTGGGTTCTTCCCAGACCAGGTCTTGAACCCATGTCCCCTGCATTGGCAGGCAGATTCTTAACCACTGCACCACCAGGGAAGCCTCCTCAGTATGTCTTACATATGTTTATTTTACTTCTCTCCATCTCCATGGCCACCATTGTAGACTAAGCTCTATCTTCAGTTGTTGGCACTATTGTAGTAGCCTGACTGGTTTCCCAGCTTGTTCTCTTTTCCTTTTACCAGAATAATATTTTAAACGCTGAGTTGATTACATCACCCTACTTCTGAACTTTAGATGTTTTAATTGATTTTCATGGCTCTTGGGATAAAATCAGAATCTTTAACATGGTTCTTAAAGTTCATTATCTGGCTCTGCCTGTCTCTCTAGCCTCATCTCTTCATCACATGTGGTCCAGCTGTACTGGATTTTATTCCTTCTTCGAAGTACCATGTTCCTTTCAGCCTTGGTTCCTTTGTTCATGCTCTAACCCCCACCCCTCACCCTTGCCTTGCTTGTTCTTTGTACCTTCTTTGATGCATTGAACAAATATTAAGTTTCTACAATCTGCTAGCTGCTATTTTAGGTGCTGGGGATAAAGTAGAGAGTAAAACAAGGAAAAAAATTCCTCATGGAACTTTTATTCTAGTAGTTTATTCATTGCAGATCTTTAATATTCTATTCAAATCTTTAAGTAGAGCATTTCCTCATTTTTTGAGTCACTTCTCATTAATATAATCAAATAACTTGATTGCTTAATGTCTCTACCCTTCTAGGATTTGAGCTTCATGAGGGTAAAGACTAGACCAGAGGAAGTGCTCATTAAATATTTGTGGAATGAAGGAATAGTGTGCTGTTCATACAGAGCGATAAAGTGGAATATGTTACTATGCTATATTGGTTGTATGATGGTGTGAGTGTAAATGATCAAGAGGATGAATTTGAAATAACTGTACATACTGAAGTCAACAGGCAAACAAATGGAAACATTGTATTTGAAAGCCATAACTGGAAAAAATACACTTATATATATAGGTATCTTGTATGTCTACATTATGCTAACTTCTTTTTTTTTAATAGATTTATTTATTTGTTTATTTTTGGCTGTGTTGGGTCTTTGTTGCTGTGCCTGGGCTTTCTCTAGTTGTGGCGAGCAGGGGCCACTCTTTGTTGTGGTGCATGGGCTTCTCATTGCGGTGGCTTCTCTTGTTGTGGAGCACAGGCTGTAGGCACGTGGGCTTCAGTAGTTTTGGCACACGGGCTCAGTAGTTGTTGCTCGCGGGCTCTAGAGCGCAGGCTCAGTAGTTATGGTGCACGAGCTTAGTTGCTCCGTGGCATGTAGGATCTTCCGGACCAGGGCTCGCACCTGTGTCCCCTCCATTAGCAGGAGGTTTCTTAACCACTGCACCACCAGGGAATTCCCTATACTAACTTTTGAAGTAACATTCAGCACTGTGCCTTATTTGGAACTCAAGAATTGCTGGGGGACTTCCCTGGTGGTCCAGCGGTTAAGACTCCGTGCTCCCAACGCAGGGGGCCTGGGTTTGATCCCTGGTCAGGGAACTAGATCCCGCATGCCGCAGCTAAGACCCAGCACAGCTAAATAAATAAATAATTAAAAATAAATAAATAAATAAAATAAAAAAATAAAAAAGAATTGCTGGTCTTTTTGTGATATAGTTTGATGTCTTAGTAGGGGCTTAGTAGAAAAGGCACATTTATTAATTTCAAAACATTGCTTAAATTAATGTTACTTTGTTTTCTAAATTCATTAGCTACCTAAATTTGCTTTCACTTTAGAAACTAAAACCCTAACTTAAATTATGAAATCCTTTTGTAGGGCATTATTTGAATATGTAAATATGTATCAAATTGTATAACTCATGTCAGATTGTATGGCTCATCTGAGTATAACACTTAGCTCATGTTAGTAATTGTGATATTTAACCTATTTGTCTAATCTCTTCTAGGCTGCGAAACGGGGGATTCTTTCATCTGGTCGTGGGAGAGGAATTCATTCAAGAGGTCGAGGGGCAGCTCACAGCCGAGGCAGGGGTCGAGGTCGAGGTCGAGGTGTGCCTGGTCATGCTGTGGTGGATCACCGTCCCAGGGCATTGGAGATTTCTGCATTTACAGAGAGTGATAGAGAAGATCTTCTTCCTCATTTTGCGGTACTTTCTTACTGTCCAACAAAACAAATACTGATAATCATTGTTGGGGATAATGGCTATTAAAGGGGAAAGTATGAAAATGAAATGAATAATTTAAACCCATTAATCTCACCAAAGGTTTTGATTAATCTATAGTAATCCTTTGTTAATTACTTAAAAAACAAGCTCTAGGGGTTTTTTGTTTAATCATTGTCTGGAAGAAATGTTACTATTCTTACACTTAGTAGGCCTTCAGATTATGAAAGGAATGATTTAGACCTTATTATTTCAGAGAGGGAAGTCCTATCGTTTAGTTTCATTTGATATTTACTTTTAGGAAAAATTTATCATATTGCATGGGCCATCCAGATTTTTAAAAATTAAGATGGAATTTTATTTGTTAATACTGTATTCTTTTTTTTTTTTTTTTTTTTTTTTTTTTTTTTTTTTTTTTTTTTTTTTTTTTTTTTTTTTTTGTGGTATGCGGGCCTCTCACTGTTGTGGCCTCTCCCGTTGCGGAGCACAGGCTCCGGACGCGCAGGCTCAGCAGCCATGGCTCACGGGCCCAGCCGCTCCGCGGCATATGGGATCCTCCCAGACCGGGGCACGAACCCGTATCCCCTGCATCGGCAGGCGGACTCTCAACCACTGCGCCACCAGGGAGGCCCAATACTGTATTCTTGACCTAGCTAACCTAGAAATGACAATAGACAAAATTTTGGAATACGATCTTGACATTGCCTTAGTTGGTGCCAGGGTATAATTAAAGGGAGTCAGTCTAAAGGCAATGGACTTCCTTCTATGAGGAAGGAGAATAAGATTCTAGTCCCTGCTAATCCATTATTTTACTTGGATTTCCTGGGATCTGTTGGGTTCATGTGCAGAATGGAGATTATATCTGCCTAAAGCCCTTTTCAGCTTAAATGTTATGATTCTTAGTGGTATCCCAAAGGTTAGTTACTAAGCATCGGTCTTGCCTGCAGCATTTAGAGTAATTGCTCTGGAGATATAAAATAAATAACCAGTTCTTTACCCTCAAGTATTTTACATATAATGGTTTAACACAAACCAGTTAAAGTCAACTACAAATAATTTAAAATCAAGTTAAATTTATTAAAAACTGTAAATACTTCAGTAACTTAGAGAAGTGTTTTTCACACAGGCATAGGATGGTGAAAGAACAGTAGAGGAAACTTTCAAGAGGTAGTTAAGCTGGAGCTTGGGTCTTAAGGGATAGGTAAGCTTATAGATAGGTACACAAATAATTTAACGTTTTGAATATTCAGATTTAAATGTTTGACAGTTATATTCCAGACTGTTAACTGCAGTTACAAATGTGAAACTATACTTTTTCAGCACATAGAGAGGTATTGGAAGAAATGGTATATGTTTAAGAAATAACTAAAATGATTAATATTTAAGGATGGTGAGTCTGGAAAGTCTTCCGCTTTATGGCTTCAAAGGGAGAAAATAAGGAATCAGCTTTCTAGCTTGGAAATACTGTAGCTCGATTCTTCCCTACTACACGCCCTGTTTCTGCACCTTCCCAAGGGGAAGAAGATCCAGATAACTTACATGTATTACATATAGTTATACAGCTAATCAGGAAATTATCAAAGGATATGCTAAAATAATCCAGACAAACAAGGTGAGTTTAGGAATGTGTTTTGATGAGACTGAAATGGTTTTGGCTTTAGAAACAGTCAGAGCCTCTAAGTGGAATTTCTTGGATGTATTTGGAGATTCAAACTCTTCTCAGAGTTGGTAGTGGTAATGCACATTTTAAACATTGCCAGTCTTTAAATAAGATAGCTTCTCTATCTCAACCTGTGATTTGAACATATGACAGGTATCAGAGAAAAAAATCTACATTACTAAAGGACCATTGACGGTTACAAATTGTGATTAACAAAATGCTCTTTAATTTATCCATTGGAACCAGTAGCAGTAATAAACATTACAGCTCAAACTTACAGAGCACTTATTTTGTGGCGGGTAGTTTTCTGAATGCTTTATATAACTCACCATATTATGAGTTATGTTGACAACTCTATGAGGTAGGTACCTTTATTATGCTTATTTTAGAGATCGGGAAAATGAAGCTTGAAGAGATTAAGTAACTTGTTCAAGTTTACACAGCTAGTACTCACAGAGCTGGGATCTGACTGATTCTGTGGCCGTTTTCTTGACTATGCCCTACAGAATTTTTCTGTGTGGAGTGTGTGTATTTAATGAGATTGTGGTTATAATTTTATTTGGGGCTAAGAAAGAAGGAGGTATTAGTAATGATATATAAAGGACTAAAGTTTTATGTGATAAAGGTGCTGTTTTCTGCTGTTTGCAGAAAAATCTTCCTACACCAGGAAAAATAAAACCCAGCACACCCAAAACAAGCATAATTTAATATGCTTAGCTTTTAAATGTCCTAAAAGAGTGTGGTCTAGAGGAGGGTAAAGTAATAGTAAAAGCAGTGTCAGTTAAAGTTTTGAATTGAAAACTTTTGAATAGAAAACTGGACTCTCATCCTGGTAATTAACTTAGTTACTTTGGAAAAATTACTTAAATTCTCTGAACCTCCCCCCCATCTTTAAATTGGGAATGATACAAAAAACTCACACAATATTCTGAGGATTAAATATTCTGCTTTAGAAAGAATTTAACATACTCTGGAATTGGAATAATGAGTATAGAAGGAATGGCAATAAGGAAGCTCAGTCTTTCACCATTGTTTCCCTATTTAAAGAATAGTTCAGTCAAGTGTAAGTTACCCTGGTTCTAGAAAGTATAGAATTGTAAATAATATTGGAAAATAGGAACATCCTTTATCATACAATATTATGTACTAAAATGAATTATTCATAATTTCTTTCTGCTAATCACCCTGAATTGTTATGCATTGTGGGTTATATTTATTGGTATCTTAATATTTTAAAAACCATTAGGATTTTGGATGTTTCAAAATATTTATTTGGAGGAAATACTTTTTTTTAATTTAAAGCAATATGGTGAAATTGAAGATTGTCAGATTGATGACTCTTCACTTCATGCAGTAATTACATTCAAGACGCGTGCAGAAGCTGAAGCAGTAAGTATTATAAATATTCTAATTTATTGAAGTTCAGATTTAAATGTTTTGTAAATATTGCCTCTAAGTTTTAATATAAATGAATTTTTTTTGACTTACTAAAGAACTACACTGTGACAGTAGATAGACCATAGGAAGTAGAATTCATGGCTACAAAGAATGTCCTAAAGCAGTTAGGCAGTTTTATATATAACATGAATATTTAGAATATATAGTTAATCACCAAGTTGAATGTCAAGTTGTACTCTCTTGAGATATCAGGAATTCTTCCATTCTCTTTCACAGGAGATAGGGCCACACCACTTTCCATTGTCCCTTTCTCAGCTGGCCCAGGACAAGTCTGCTTTGGCAGAATGAGTGGTGAGGGGTAAGGTGCAAGCGGAGATAGAATCCTGATGGCTGCTCTTCTTTTTTTTTTTTTTTTTTTTTGCGGTACGCGGGCCTCTCACTGTTGTGGCCTCTCCCGTTGCGGAGCACAGGCTCCGGACGCGCAGGCTCAGCGGCCATGGCTCGGGCCCAGTCGCTCTGCAGCATGTGGGATCCTCCCGGACCAGGGCACGAACCCATGTCCCCTGCATCGGCAGGCGGACTCTCAACCACTGCGCCACCAGGGAAGCCCGATGGCTGCTCTTCTTAACCATCCCTCATCTGATTCTTCCTAGTCCCAGTTGGCGGAACCCTACAGTGTCCGTAGCTCAGCATACCCACAACTAGGCCTCTACAACTTTTTGCCCAAGACAGGAATATATAGCACTAGCTTTTAGGGTCCTTTTAGTATAGTTGTCTTAAAATGTGTATCTTGAATTATCTTTCTAAAGAATGGCCAGAAGTATATGCAGCCTTGTCTTTCTTCTGGGTTTAAAAGATTTTAAAAAGGAAAATGAGTGCGAGGTGTAACGGGTTCATTGGAACATTTTTAGCCCTGTGTATTCTTTGTTCAAGATTGTAGAGAAATAGATGTACCATTTTGACCTTGGAAAAATGCATTAAGCGTTCCAAACAGATAACCTAATGCGAATGGAAGAGTAGGATGGTTTTCAGAAGTTTTAAGATGATTGTGGTCTAAATAAGTTTTGAAAATCTTCTAAATTGATTTATTCTCTTTGTAGTGAATACTCCCTGCCGGTACATTGCTGGGAACTTACCTGGTAGGAGTTATTCTTGGCGCATTGCAGCCTATAAAAAAGACTGTTGGTCTGATAAGTCTCAGAAAAGTGTTTAACTGAGCCCTAGAATAACATAGTTTCAGGGTTAGATGGGTGGGTAGTGGATAGTTTTATAGAATAGGAATTCCTCATCCTAGAGTTTTATTAAGTTTTAAGAAATCTTCTATTTAAAGGTCTTTTGTGAAAATAAAGGGTAATTTATAATCGATGAGAGTTTAAAACTTTCTTATAAGCTTATATGTATATGTGTTATATTGAAAAAGTAGATTTTTGATCAAGTTTTCTCTGAGAGGTATTGTTGAATATAAGTTAAGACTGAGCCTCCTTTAAATGACAGCTTCAGTGACAGTTTTCAGTGTAATGTTGGATATGTTGCTTGAGTACCATCTTTTTATGTTCTATTTATTTTCTAGGAAGTAGTCTTATTATAAAACAATGGTAATTGTTATGTTCAAATGGTTACAGTATTACCAAGTTTGTGAATTTAGTAACTACTTTAAAAATATATATATTACTACTTGTCCCTGTTTACTTATGTGGCTGAGGAAAAAAAAAAAACCCTCCTGCCTCTTAAATAATTTTTGGATGTTTTGCTTTTGGTAAGTAGGACCTGTTGACATAAATCTTCTTGGGCTTTGCTTTTTCTATCTCAGATGTAAATTTTAATATATATTTTTATACTATGTATATATCCTCCAAATGAATAGCAGTCATTTCAAAGACCTGGGGTTAATGTATAAAGAAAGATTTTTTTTTTTTTTTTTTTTTTTTGCGGTAGGCGGGCCTCTCACTGTTGTGGCCTCTCCCCTTGCGGGGCACAGGCTCCGATGCACAGGCTCAGTGGCCATGGCTCACGGGCCCAGCCGCTCCGTGGCATGTGGGATCTTCCCAGACCGGGGCACGAACCCGTGTCCGCTGCATCGGCAGGCGGACTCTCAACCACTGCGCCACCAGGGAAGCCCTAAAGAAAGATTTTAACAGTGAATTATATGAAGGTTGAATAAGTGGCAGAATAACTTAGCTTAAGTTAGATCTGATGAGAGTTAAGTTTTCAGGGTAAATACCATTTTAGTTGGTTTGGATTTATGTAACAGACTAAAAGGAACAACTACCATTGCTATGATAAACATTTGGAATTAGGTTATAGAAGTCGTTAAACATTTCCTTAAGCCAAAAAAATTTCTTAAAATTTTGTAACATTCTATTTTGGAAGAGGATAGAAAATTAAGTTGAAGCTAATCTTATACAAGCAGAATATAGGCTAAAATAGTGTTTTTCAAACTTCTGGATTTTAGGGAACAGTGAGGTTTAGGAATTTAAAAACTAGTATGTTTGACATTAGGTTGCCAGTGTTTAATTTTGTAAAGGAAGAATACTTAAAAAGTACAAAAAAAATTGTACCATCATTATATAAAATAAAGAAAAATTTAATACCAAATGTAGGTGGATATAAACTCAAGGTAAAGGATAGTCCTTCCCAAGAAAAAATTGTAAGCCTTTGCTAATGTTTATTTCCAAATATTTCATTGTTCATAATTTCTGAATCATTGTATTAGATGACTGAATGTATGTCTATTTCCTTAAGTCAATAGATGCATAATATTTCAAAGGAAAGTACAGGAATAAGATAATCAAGACATTCAAATATGACTGAAAAGTAAGAAATTTTCCTCAGAAAAGAGATTGAAGTATTTTAAGGAGTAATAATATAAACAGAACCATTTTAGCTTTAGGTTAAGATGGCTAAGGTTTGATTCTGGTTAGTTAGAAGATGGATCCTACTGCTTTATTTTCTGTTTTCCAATTTGTCTGTCACCACCCCTAATGTACTAAAGGTGCAGAAGTACCCAAACAGGACAGAAAAAAGTAACCTCTTCCCATGACTGGTTAGAATGTTAGTTTTCCTACTCTGAATTGTTCCTATACTTTTGTAAGAAACCAGGATCCAGTTTTAGAATAGGAATAGTTAAGTTCCTATTTTATAAGAATCAGTCCCAAAGATGAAACTCTACAGTCCCAAACTCAAAGAAGGTGTATAGCTTTTTATATCAAAAAGAAAGAGAATCTTGTTCTACTGGTGCATTTTTGACACCCATGCCTCAATTCCCAGTAGTTGTGTGGATTCACTGATTGAGAACTTGTAAGGTATACTTAGAACAGTGCCTGGAACATAGTAAACCCTCTTAATGTTAGCTATTTTTAATATTTGTGTGTGTGTGTATGTTTAAGAATGAGAATTGATTGGTAAATCAGTGAAACTGAATACAAACAAGATAGAGTGATTTCAAAACTCTCATTCTTTAGACCTGAAGATAGAAGCACAAAATTGGATTCAGAGAGGATAGTGCAACATGAAGAGTAGAAGTTGATGGGGCTGAGTAAATAGTAAATTTATAGCAAGAAGGAAATGTATAAGTGGATTCAGTCAAGAGAAATCAAATCATGTATCTCACAGTCTTTGTGCCTGTGTTCTTGCTGATTTACTTAATAGTTATTAAGTGTTGCTATGTGATGGGCACTGTGCTATGAGAATTAGTAAATCTAAGTCTGAAGCTTGTGAGACAGTAGCCATGTAGTCTTTCCCTATAAGTTCTAAAAATCAGATTTTACATGTTTTTGTGGTCCTTTAATGTAACTCCTGCCTAAACATTGTATACTGTGGTTATTACAAACATTAATAAACTTGGTTTTAACCTTCTTGTATAGATAGTTTTATCGTTATGGTTACTAAAAAAAAAGTTAGGTACACTAGGCTTGCAGCTTTAGCTCTTCTGGCCTTAGGTCAGATTTCCCCACAGTGTTTTTACAGAACACTTGTTCTGTAGGAGCTCCTCTAGCAAAGGATTCTCTTGTCAGTAAATTTGTGAAGAGCTGCATTTTGTATATTCAATTTAGAATTATCTCAATGACTTGAAAAGGCAAAAGGCAAACACACCTGTTTAATTTTGCTTAATCCAGCCTTTTCCAGATGTTAATTGTTTCCAGAATCATTTTCCATGTAAGATATGGAACCTACCTCATAACTACTTTTCATACTTCTTTTTTCTTCCTTCATTTGTCAGGTCTTCAAAGCCTTTAAAAAATTTTTTTCTTCTGTCACTGGGTGTGCCTGCTTTCCTTACGTCCTAATATGGTGCAAACTTTGAATGACTGTGCAAGACTAAATAGGCAAATGTCTAGAGCAAGCCTATGAATAAAATGCTTCAGCTTTTAAACATACTTTTTATTTACCCTTCAAAGCATAGAAATGAGAGAAAATTGTAAAATGAACCTCTACACACTCATCATCAAGCTTTAGCAATTATCCACTTATGGCCAATCTTATTTTGTCTAACAACAACCCTCTGCCTCCTTATTTTGGAACCATTCCCAGTCGTCATATCATTTCAGCTGTAAACCTTTCAGTGTTTATACTGAACCTGTTCTCTCAATATTAGAGTCTTAAAAAAATAAAACAGTACTATTATCGCACCTAAAAATGATTACTATTTCTTAACTATTACCAGATACCAGTGTTTACATTTCTCTGGTTTTCTTATAAATATTTTACTTACTTCCTTTAAGGATCCAGAATAAGATTTATATTTTTGTTTAACTTGATTGGTATTGTGGAATTATAAATTCATAGATTTAAACATTTCATGGGTATTGATCCGTTGTCCTCAGTTATTGATGTCCCATCTTTGGCTAGTGGCTAGTATATAGGTTTGTTCCTGAGTTCTTTTGACAGGACTCTAGTGGGTTATGATACTTTCTCTGCTTTCTGGTATGAAAAGGTGTTCTAGGTTCATCTTATAAATTTTCTCTTCCAGACTAGGAACTGGCCATTTCTCTAAGGAGCTCTGGTTCTTTTTACTGGGAAAGGTATTTAAAGACCATAATCTGAGTACTAGGGGTGCTCATTACTACTGAGTTTGTTACTATAACTAATCTTTTTCAGTGGTAAGAGCTGGGAGTGGGGAAAAAAATGCATGCGTTCATATAGACAGGTGCACATATACATACATATCCTACTGATATTTCCCATTTAATTCTGTACTATATGGTTTTTATACACACACATATACAGGTATACCTTGTTTTATTGTGCTTTGCTTTACTGCAGTTTACAGATGTTGTTTGTTTGTTTTAACAAATTGAAGGTTTGTGGCAGCCCTGCATTATGCAAGTCTGTCAGCGCCATTTTTCCAATAGCATTTGCTCACTGTATGTATCACATTTTGGTAATTTTTGCAGTATTCCAAACTTTCTTATTATTATATTTGTTCTGGTGATCTGTGGTTATTTAGGGGCCCCACAAACCATGCCCATATAAGACAGCAAATTTAATCAATAAATGTGTGTTCTGACTGCTCCCACTGACAAGTCATTCCCCATCTCTCTCCCTCTCCTCAGGCCTCCTTATTCCCTGAGACAAAACAACATTGAAATGAGGCCAGTTGATAACCCTGCAGTGGCCTCTAAGCATTCAAGTGAAAGGAAGAGTCACACATCTCTCACTTTAAATCAAAAGCTAGAAATGGGGCTTCCCTGGTGGCGCAGTGGTTGGGAGTCCGCCTGCCGATGCAGGGGACGCGGGTTCGTGCCCCGGTCCGGGAGGATCCCATGTGCTGCGGAGTGGTTGGGCCCATGAGCCGTGGCCGCTGGGCCTGCGCGTCCGGAGTCTGTGCTCCGCGGCGGGAGAGGCCACAGCAGTGAGAGGCCCATGTACCGCAAAAAAAAAAAAGCGAGAAATGATTAAGCTTAGTGAGGAAGGCATGTCAAAAGCCAAGACAGGATGAAAGCTAGGCCTCTTACACCAGTTATTTAAGTTGTGAATGCAAAGGAAAAGTTCTTGAAGTAAATTGAAAGTGCTACTTCAGTGAACACATGAATGATAAGAATATGAAATAGCCTTATTGCTGATATGGAGAAAATTTTAGTGGTCTGGATAGAATATCAAACCAATCACAACATCCCCTTAAGCCAAAGTCTAATGCAGAGCAAAGCCTTAACTCTTCAATTTTGTGAAGGCTGAGAGAGATGAGGAAGCTTCAGAGGAGAAGTTTGAAGCTAGCAGAGGTTGGTTCATGAGGTTTAAGGAAAGAAGCTGTCACCGTAATATAAAAATGGAAGTGCCAATATAGAAGCTGCAGTGCATTATCCAGAAGATCTTGCTAAGATAATGAAGGTGGCTACTGTAAACAACAGATTTTCAGTGTAGATGAAACAGCCTTATATTGGAAGAAGGTGCCATCTAGGACATTCATAGCTAGAGAGGAGAAGTCAGTGCCTGGTTTCAAAGCTTCAAAGGTCAGGCTGACTCTCTTGTGAGGAGCTAATGTAGCAGATGACTTGAAGTTGAAACCAGAGCTCATTTAGCATTCTAAAAATCCTAGGACCCTTAGATTTATGCTAAATCTACTCTGCCTATGCTCTGTAAATGGAACAACAGAGCCTGGATGATAGCATCCAGTAAATAATTTTAAAATTAAAACTTTAGAGAGTTGTAGATTCACCTTATAAATTTGAAGTGTGTGCTAAATATAGAGATTTACAAAATTAGGTCATAAGAATTTTTTTTAAATAAGTAAATAAATTTATGTATGTATGTATGGCTGTGTTGGGTCATCATTGCTGCACGCGGGCTTTCTCTAGTTGTGGCGAGCAGGGGCTACTCTTTGTTGTGGTGCACAGGCTTATCATTATGGTGGCTTCTCTTGTTGCGTAGCACGGCTCTAGGCGCGCAGGCTTCAGTAGTTGTGGCTCGTGGGCTCTAGAGCACAGGCTCAGTAGTTGTGGCGCATGGGCTTCATTGCTCCGCGGCATGTTGGTTCTTCCCGGACCAGGGCTCGAACCCGTGTCCCCTGCATTGTCAGGCGGATTCTTAACCACTGCACCACCAGGGAAGTCCCCATAAGAAATGTTTGAAGAACTTACTATAAAAAACATCACTACATTTTTTGCCTTTTTTAGCTGGATGAAAACACGAGTTTTTTTTTTTTTTTTTTTGCGGACCTCTCACTGTGTGGCCTCTCCCGTTGCAGAGCACAGGCTCTGGACGCACAGGCTCAGCGGCCATGGCTCACGGGCCTAGCCGGGCCTAGCCGCTCCGCAGCATGTGGCATCTTCCTGGACCGGGGCACGAACCCGTGTCCCCTGCATCGGCAGTCAGGCTCTCAACCACTGCACCACCAGGGAAGCCCCGAACACATGAGTTTTATGAGTAGACATTTTACATGAGACAGTTGGAATTCCTTACAGGAATATATTTTTATGTAATAGTTATAGCTTCAAAAAAATTACAGTTTGTTTCTGGCCTTAAATATTATATATAAGTACTTAAATTTTTTTAGTTATATGACATGATGGGGTCATGGACAAAAAACTCCTGAGCTGCATTTTAATAGGCATGAAATATTTTAAATTTATCATAAATTTATATGTGCAGGTTTAAAATTTATACTGGGGACTTTAATATCATGCAACTCATAGTCAAATGTCATTGAACATATAATTGTTTCTACATTTCACATTATGCTGTACTTCGAGATTGTGCTATAAATCTTTTGTGACTATGAGTTATTTTGTTATGTTGCTAACATTGATTTATGTTAGTTCACATTACTTTAATTTGAAAGCATTCTTTCTAAACCAGCCATTTAATGTAACAAGTACTTAGACTTGACTGTTTACTCAGTTTTACCATATGCAGGTCTGAAAGCTTTGTAGGGAAGTGCTTTAGTTTTCAATAGAAAAATTCAGGGTTTTTGTTTGTTTTTTTTCTTCTTCATTGAGGCATTTATATTTTGTAATAGTGATACATCAGACATTTTATGGTATTTTGTGATTACTTGATGTAATTTAAAAATAAATACACATGCAAAATTATTCTTATATTTGTTAAAGGTTTCTAGTTTCTAGTTATTATATAAGCCATTTGTGAATTAACAAGAATTAAGATCTACAGCCAGAATCTTGAAGTGCTTTGAGATTGTTGCCTTGAGTAGCAGTTATCCTTTTACTGTAGACATGGAGACATAGTTCTTCTAGTCAGATACTGGCCAGTAGTGAAATAGCTCTACTCGATTATGAGAAATTGTTCCTGTTTTCTTTTGTAAAGGAATTTACAATCACTAGGCTGATTTTAGAAGTAAATAACAATATAAAGTACATTATAAATTGCAATAATAAATAGTAAATAAAGAAGTAAACCACAAAGCAAAAATAGACAACTGTGTTTCACTTGTGTTTAGCTAATTTAATTTAAATATTAGGTACTATAACATTTCATTTTTTTCTTCACAAATTATTAATGTTCTATATTCCAATGTTCTTAATTGTTTTAGGCTGCAGTTCATGGAGCTCGTTTCAAAGGGCAGGATCTAAAACTGGCTTGGAATAAACCAATAACTAATATTTCAGCTGTTGAAACAGAAGAAGTTGAACCTGATGAAGAGGAAGTATGTTTTTTTTCCACTTGTTTTTACCCTTAAATGTTTACGTTTTTATATAAAATGTGATTTTATGGCTGTGATTTTAACATAAAACTTTTATTCCTGAGCCATCTTCCAGGCAGGGGATATCAGATAAATGCAGACAACTTTAAATTTTATGTATTAATGAGAACTGTGGATTGCTAATCCAAAAAGAATATATGAAAATCATATATATATTGTTTTCATTTACTCTTAGAAAACATTAATTATTCATTAGATTTTTATCCACAGGAAATCTTGTGATATTTTAAGTTTTAGAGTATATATTCTATTCAGTTGCTTTATTAACATTTCAGGTTTCATTTTAATTCATATCATTTTAGTTCATTAGAATGAATGCCTGCTATATGGTAGATACTGTGATAGGCACAAAAATGAATAAGACACGGTCCCTGTTATCAAGGAGCTTATAATATGGAAGAGGGGGTGGTGACAGACACATAAGAAACTAATTACAATAAAAGGCAGACTGATATGGTAAATAAAGATTTGAACAATATGCTGTGGGAACCCAGAAGAAGGAGTGATTGTTTCTTTCCAGAAGAATCTTGAAGGAGGTGGTGGCAGTGGAGCTGAACCCTGAGCGATAAAAAGAACTTTTCATAACCAAGAGCTGGGACTGGGAGTATAGTTGAGAGAGGCATTTTAAATGGCAGAGGTATAGGTGTGGAAGAGTATATTTTTTCCTTGGGTAACAGCAGGTAGTTTGATGGCTGAGAGGTTAGAGCATGAAGAACAGTGAAGTGGAGAGCCCTTTGAAACCAAAAACCTAAAGATAAGCAGCTCTGTTTTGTTTAATCATGAAATAAGCTGTAGGAAAAAGTTGAGGAAGTTAAGGAATGAAAGGTAAGGTGGGGAAACTAAATGGTTCCATGTTTTACATTGGTTAGATTTTCATAATGGCACTTCATTTTGTTTGAAGAGCATTCAAGGCTGTTATACATATCCATAGTCAAATGCAAGAATAAAATGTGTATTTTGAAACTCATATACATGATTTGTCATTTTATATTTTAGATTATACCTTTGTCCTTCCATGAGTTTGAATTGAATGGGGAGAAAAGCAGGAGAGCTCCTGGTATTAGGTATTTTGAAAAGTTTGAAAAGTAGACTGAGAAGCTTTTATGAAGGGAATGGGGAAAAGAAAAGAATGCTATAAAAGAAAATGTTTGTTACATACAGCAGAAAAGAAATATAAATATTGATAAACTTTATTCAAGTTTTTGGTTGATTTAGTGTCAGAGAAGACTTATTGATGTTTTCTTTAAAACAAAAAAAAGGTGTGGAGCAATGTTTTGTAGGTATAGGAGATGGCATAATTTGATAAAGAGAGGCAGGAGAAACGGCATGTACAAAGGCTTACTTTGATATTTTTTTAGTGTCTATTTGATGCAAGCAATAGAATAGATAGTATTGAGAAACCATTGAGTGAAGATTGCTTTTCTTTGTTTCTTGAATGTTCTAGCTATAGAAATACCTTTTGTATTCGACTCTGTTGAGAGTAATCAGTGTTTAAAAGTGTCACCTTTTTTCTTTTCTTTTTTTTTTTTTTTTTTTGGGTAAATTCCTAAATGCATTTTAACCTAAAGTTTCAGGAAGAGTCTTTGGTGGATGACTCATTACTTCAAGATGATGATGAAGAAGAAGAGGACAATGAATCTCGCTCTTGGAGAAGATGATTTGGCTGATCATTGATCTGCATATGATAGAACTCTACCTGTGTTTCATTAGTATTATCTAATGTACTTTTACATATTTGTAAAAACAATTTTTGGTAAAATGTGATGAAGATGGATTTCACAAATAGACAAAAGAGAAGAAAACTACCTTCTGAATCCTGTATTTTGAAAGATTGATGTTTGAGTTTTATTTCAGTAAACAATTGGTAAAGACATCACACTAGAAACATATGCAATGTTTTTATTACATACTTCTACTGAACATTACAGAATTCTTTGGGTTCTTTGTAATTTAATGAATAGGTCTGAAGACTTAATGACCAATACTTGTTATAACTTAGAGGATTTTGTTTTACTCCAAATAAGGAATGAATTTGCATTTAAAATCTTAATGAATGTTTTCAAAAATGAGTAGGTAACATAGTACTCTAACTAAAGTCTCCAAGTTATGTATTCATAATATTACATAGTAGTATGCTTAGGCTTTACTATGTATTAGCCTTTTGTTGGACTTGTGTATGTATTTTACCATATGGGTTTTAATGATAACGGTGTATGACTGCTTTGCATTTGAGTCCTTATGCATTCAGATGTTAAAAATAAAGTGGAATGGTCTCTTGAAAAGAAAAGAAAAGAAAAAAAGCAATGACAAAAAAAAAAAGACAATGTTCCTTGATTTAAAAAAAGAAAAAAAAAAAAAAGAAAAGAAAAAAAGTTAAAATAAATAGACCATTCCAGATGGTGATCTACCCTTCCCCCCAATAATCACAAAAGGAGCTATAATCACTAACTTATTCTTAATAATAATGGTTACCAGTACCTTTACAATAATGTTCAATCCATTGTTTAAAATTTATACCACTTCAGTTTGGTTTGATCCTATAAACTTTCAACAGATGTCTTAAATTAAAAGCAGGCTGATTAGTTTGGAACCAGACTTCAAGTAGAGCTAACATTTGGTGAATAAGAAAACATCACATTACATTTTGGATGTATGAAAGAAAACTTGACCATTTGAAGATATATGAATAAAGAAATGTACTATAGATACTACTTTAGGAAAACACTGTTTGGTAAGTGTTCCAGTCTGATATTTTAAGTGTGCATTTCCTATACTTGTATAAAAAATCTTTGACATTTGCAACAATATTGTGATTTTTAAGTGGCTTTCTCTGACAAGTGAACATGATCATTGAAAGTTGATACAGCAGTTTCCAGGAAATAAATGCATTCTTTGTAGAATGGAGGGTGGAAGATTACATATTTATCTTTTACAGTTTATCCTTTTGATTGCAAGTGTTTCTACCCCTCCTGAGAATATAGTGATTATATTAAAAGTCACATAAAAAAATTACTTTCTTCCCATACTGGGGTCCTCACAATCACAGACTGTAATTTCACCACCATAGTCTTTTGCCAGTGGAGTAGCTAGTGGATGCTGTTCCTCTTTTTCTTTTCTTCCCACACTTAGGGTTAAAGTTGTATATATATTCTTAATGGTAATAGTATTTCACAGGACTGTTTTGGCTTGCAGTTGATGCACATGTTTATATTTAAAATTTCACTATCAGATTTCTTTTGTCAGACTTTACTTGAAACTTCTTTACTCTACTTAGAGCTGTGATATATTTTGATGTAGTCTCTTGTATGTTGACTATGTGCTATTCTGATTCATTAGGTAAGTTTGTTTTCTTTTCTTTTTAGTAGTCGTGAAAGATGCCAAATTGGCAGAGGCTCACGTTTCTTCTCTTTACACCAAACAGGTATTATAAAGAAAGAAAATCTTGCAAAGGCCAGTTAAATCTCCATGCTGATTTTTGGCTTTATAATATGATTAGTAAATTTTAGCATGATGTTTTGCAATTATTGTAAAATTCCCTTATAATGTAACTGAAATCACATACTATTTATTTAAACCCATAAATAGCTAATCACTTTCCCTAATCTTAAATTCTGTAGTAACCTAAAATTAAAATGCTTTACACCATGTTGCTTTGAATGAATCAGAAGACAAGTATATTTTGATAGGGTCCTGCAGTATGGGGATTAAATATTAGCAACATTCATTAGGTCCATAATTATATTTTTATTATCATTAATATGATTTTAATTATAAATATTACATAGTGTGAAATTGCTATTGAATTTTTTCACATTAATGCATATGTTTATAAATACTAGTACTCTACATGTACTTTCATGTGTTCTCATTTAAAACTTAAGATATCCCTTTGAAGTAGTTGTTAATTCCCATTTTACAGATAAGGAAACTTAGGCTAATAGAGATGGAATGACTTGGCCAAAGTGACAGCTAGTAAGTAGAAGGACTAAATTTGAATTGCAGGCATTCTGATTTCAATGCCAACTTTTTTTTAAACCTCTACATTGCTACCTCCTTCCTAATTATTGATTGGGAATGAGATTGTGTTCACAATAAATGTGGTAGTTGTTACACAAAATTAGTAGACTTCTTGGTCATTAGCCAGTTCATACCTTAACCATCCCTTTTAACACAGCACTTTGTTCATATCTCTGTTACAGTACTTATGTTGTAATATAATTTATCTGGTTTATATGTCTGTCTTCCCCACTAGATTACAAGCTCCTCTAGGAAGGGGACCATGTCTTATTCATCTTTTTATCTCTAGTGATTATCATAAAGCCTGGCTCATAGTGGGCATTCAGTTGTTTGTTGGATGAATTAATGGATGAATGCATATTTAAATCTCCCACAATGGAGTGACAATTACCTCCCTTGTTAATTCTTATCAATTTTCTAAAAATCTCTCTTGAAGGTCTTCTCAGTCATTGGGACCGTCTTAGTAAACAATTGATACTGTTAAGTATTGCACCAGTGGGGGTTACAAATACTGATGGAGGAATATACACGTAGTCTTAGTGGAATTTCCATAACAATTAGTAGGCTATTAAAATTTTGGAGTATTAAATGTTGTCCATTCAGGAGTAAAATCGCCTTTTGGTTTCTATCAGTGTGTAGGAATAGAAATGTCAAGAGCCACTAATCTAGTCCATCCCATTAATTTTTTATATCTGAAGATGAGCTAGTGTAGAGTACTGGACAAGGGTTAAGAGATTTAGCTTTTGGTCCCTAGCTCTGTAACTTGACTCTCTGGCCTTAGACAAGTCTCTTAACTTATCCAGGGTTGTTTCCTTGTCTGTAAAATGAAAGGGGTTGGACTAGATGATCTCTAAGGTCCGTTTCACGTCTTTAGTTTCCCTGGTAGTATATTAGTGTTTGATCTAAAACAATTTAACATATCTATATCAATTCTCCCTACCTGTTGTTGCTGTTGCTGTTTCTATCATCTTATCAGTGGAAACAACTTAGATTTGGTTATGATAATTCATACAGTGTGTCTTGGTACAGTTTTGTATATAGTGTTCCCAAATGTTTGCCTTTGCTACCCGAATTCCTTTTAACCTGGGAAGTGTAGATTAACTTCTGTATTCACACTTTTTCTTCTTGCTTGTAACTTTTCCTTTCACTTCCAAACAAAGTTTAAAACTCTTTCTTATTACAGTATGCTACCTAAAACTCGATACACGCTTTTAAATTTTGCAGTTCTAACAAATTCTTTGCTGTAGTATAGATCTGGGCTGAGGTGGGAGTGAAAAAGGGATTGAGATGTAGGTAGCTACTTTTTCCAGGAAAAAATTGAAGGAAATTGTATATCATTGGTTTAAAAGATTGATTAGGATTACCTCAAGGGATGGTTGAGTTGTCATTTTACATATTTCACTCAATATTTTATGTCTCTATGTAAGCAGTGTTGCTTTAACTGTTATTGGATAATTGTAACATTTAAAAATTAATTTTAGTATTTAACCAGTACTCAAGCATTTAATGAAATCATGTTGCATGAATGGGAGAGTATTCCATAGCTCTTGTTTTATTCTGTAATATGATCAAATGTATCAAACAGTAGTTTTACTATAAAGATAAGACTCCACTGTTTTAGCTGATTGTCTGTAGAAAGTATGGCTGAGCTTAATTGAAGGAAATTTCTTGTTACTAGAACTGTTTTATGGGGACTGTATTTTCAGTCTTACTTGGAACACTAATCACTGGCTCTAAGGGTTACAAAAAGAAGGCAAACAGTTGCTTGTTTGGTATGTTGAAATATCAATGGCTATTGTAGAATATTACACAAACTTTATCAGTCTATATTTTCTTTCTTTTTTCCCCTTACCTATAGTGTGAACTAGTTATAGAAACTCAGTTTTAGTCCTTCCAGAATTTATGTAAATATTTGTAAGATTTTCTTCTTTCTTCCCTTACAAGAAGTCTTTTAGCCTTTTAAAACAAAAATGTCCTGCATAAAATTCTGGCTTATTAGGTTAGTTCACCTTTTGGTCTTTCGCAGGGCTTTTCTCATTCTTCCAAAACCCTATAATTAAAGCAGAAATTTAATCTAGGAATAAATCGTCAGCGTACAGTATTTGTAAGGCAGAAAGAAAATTTCCTTTTCCCAGATCTCAGGAACTACCTTGTTCTTGTTAACTTCTTGAACTGGCTAGTTGCTCCGAGGTATGTATACAGCATACAGGCTTTTAGAGAAGAGTAGATTTTTTCTCTCTGATCATTGTATACGTATCAGATGACAGCAGATTATCTTCCAAAATAGCTATCTAAAAGACCTAAGAAAGGAAGAAACCTTGGTGAACATGACTGACATACTCAGTAATTTCTAATGAAAACTTGTTCAAAGAAAAATTTCATACTTGTTTAGTAGAAAAATTCCTAATTTGGTTAATAACTTTCTTGCAGTTTATCAGTATTATGTACTCATTACTTAGTATAATTAAAAGCATTTTTATTTTACTTTTTTGTATCAATTTATTATATTTGCTTCTTCCTCATCCCTCCCTCCCTGTCACTTTACTTCATCCATCCTCTCATCTTCCCAATCATCCAAGTTAGTCTTCCTTTGTATACGAAACAGTGTCTCATTTTGATATGTTCCTTTTTATTTACTTTTGTTGTTAATCATTATGCTTAGTATAGTATTTTATGTCATATAGTGTGATTGAAGAATGAAATGGTTATCACATGGAGTTTAAGGAAATGAAGTCCTTGGGAAACTTAAGACAATTGTTCTTGCTTTTATTTTATATCAATATTTTGGAATTTGCTCGTGATTTCTTAAAATTAGTACTTTGCCAACCCACACTGATAAAAACTTACTATGTGGTCAGTTATGACATTTCCTAATCAAAAATTTTAGATCGTAACCATGTTGCAGAGCTGTGATCTTTGCAGCTTAATGTTTCAGTGAAGCATGATACAGAGAAGTTTTGTTAAATCATTTTAACCCAAGGCTGATCTTTGTGAAATTTGTCTGCAACTTTCATTTTGATTCCTTTCTCAGATTTTATTTAATGTTTAAAAAAATTGGAGGTCAGTGTATGGTATGATTCAGTTTTTAGATTTATTTACTGTTTTCACAGTTTTTTTTAATAGTCTTCTCTTTTTCCAGCAGAGAGAGATCATCATTGCCTGAATTTAGCTTTGTGACTACAACAGCAAGACCTGTTCCTGTCTGGAGACGACTGTTATAATAATATGATACTATCGTTTTATGTTTGCCCTTTATCATTTTGAATAGATGTTTACATGCACCATAATTAGCATTTTATCTTTACAGTTCTTTTAGGGTACATCTGAGTCCAGAAGTAAATCTGATTGTGTGCTTTGTCTGACCTTATTCTTAAATGTTTTCTCCCCTTTATAGCCATTTATTTTTAAACAGTCTAAGAAGGGAAAAAAAGAAAATCCTCTGGGTTTTCCTAACCTGAGATAAGTTTTCAGTCTCAGCCAAATTGAAATTGTGTCTAGGAAGTCTATAAAGCCATGATACTGTGTTCATTAGCATGAACAATTTAGAATGATGAAAATGATTAAAAAGTTAAACCTTGGTTTGGCTTTAATTTTCCTGGGTTTTTAGGATACATTTCTGGAGTTAGGATAGTCACTTAAAATAATTTTGAACAATTAGTAAAATACTTTTTTCACATGGTGATAACTTGCCTGTTTCTTCTAAATATACTTATTGAAGTCACTGCCAAGGCCACTTACCCAAATAATGTTTTTTAAATTCTTAACTCTTCAAAATAAACAAGGAAAATAATTTTCTTTCTTTTCAAGTAGTATAAAATGATCTGTGGATTATAAATATTGAGAAATATCTATTAAATGTCAAATTTACACAGTTTTTCCTTATTTTCCTCAGTTGCAACCAAGATATCAAAGACAATTTTAAAAGCAAGGGGAAATAGTGTTGTGTGTCTAGCATTGTTAAAACTATAGTTTTCCTGCCGTAAAAGGTGTATGTCCATACTATTTATTTATAAGCAATATGGCTTGGAATTATTTATAGAGAGCGTGATTAAATTTTATTCTAATATTCACCCAAAATACCTTTTCATAATGGGCACCATAAAGTTTTCAGAAAATTAATTTCTTAGTATTCCTTCATAGATTCTCATTAGCATTTGAGAAGTCGGAAGTTACACTTGATAGCAACTCTTATTACAAAAGTCCAAATTATACTTGATTCTTTTCTCCCTTGTTTTTTTTTTTTTTTTATTTCCATTCAGCCATGCTCATGTTTTCACCTTTTTGTGCAAAGTTAACTATTCTTCAAGCACTTTTTCTTGAGTATGCATTGCATTTGTCGTCAAGAAAAAAAGAATGAACCTGTCAGACATAATGTAAGTTATCTATTTTGATCCATGTTAGTTGGAGACAGCATGGTTAATGTAGGCTTAGTTTAAAGGAAGGTCTTCTTAACATAATTATGACCTTACAGCCTACAGGGCATTTTAAAAATTGGACTTCTCTTTTAGTTCACATTTGCGAACAAACATATAGCTGCTGGGAGTTCACAAATATTTTCCCAGATTAGTTCAGTAGTTTTTTCTTTTTAAGGAAAGATTCTCTGCCTGTGTAATAGAATAGTTCTAACCTGCTGGGCTAAAAACCCAAAAACATTCTCTGAAGGGACCATGCTTGCTGTTAACAGTTTTGGTTGGTTAATAGATGTGGATCATATCCCACCACTCTCAATTTTATTTTGTCATCTTCCCCCCCCCTTGCTTTTAAATTAGAAACAAAATAAATTGAACATGCCATTGGGAATCAGAAGTCGAGATGATTTAATTCTCATTGAGATCATTGTACTTTTTGAAAATTGCTGTGAGATCTGGTAGGTCAGGTACATATTTGAGTTCCCATATGTTTATTAATTAAAAATAGGGATTTTCATTATTTCATTTTCCTGAAGAGGATTCTTATGGAGCTATGTGTAGATAACTGTACAGAATCACTTTTGTGTAACTGAGTGAAGCAGTTTACGTCTGCATGATTGCATTATGGAAGCCTTTTATATATCTTTATATTTTTCAATATACTTAGATTTTACACTATCAGCTGCCCTAGTCATGCTATATTTGTTTTTTTAATAGAATTTATAAATATTTGTGCTCAAAATACAGATCAATTGAATATTTTTGGTCTTGTTTACAAGATAAATAATACTTTAAAGTGATGCAGCCCCTCAAGTGTCTTAGGAAAAAGTCATTGGTGCTACAAAACCTTTCAATATCATTTTTCAACCTGTTATCTAGACTTTGCTAGGCTTAAATCTATGATTGCTTATAACTTAATCTAATCTAGCAGCATAATTATAAAAGTGGTCTGCGGTGAGTCGGGTAAAGATCCCAGCCAATTAGAAACGTCCCATAATTTAAAGATAAGATGGAGAATGCCATTATACTAATTTGTGTCCAGCTTCCCCAAAAGAAAAGTTTCTTCAGTTTTTCATTAGCTCTTTTGAGAAAAGGAGTGGTGTGTTAATATGACTAGAATAAAGAAAATGATACATTCAGCATGGCTCAGTTTTCCCAGATTTCAAATGGAAAACTTTTCTAGTCCTAAAATATGGTGTAATCCTATTCTGCTTTAAATTCCCATCTGTCTTTTACTCAACAGGAGGCAGGGTAATTCTTAAATATTTATAGAACATTTGATGAGTTCTAAAGAGATGTATTATTTACATTGTACAAGTTTTGTGTTGATGTGCAGATTGTTTTCTACATCTGCAAGACTTCATTCCAGCACCTTAGTGAATGTTCTTAAGATACAATTTTTAAGTATCAGCAAAGCATTCATAGATGTTTACTTTTGATTCTCAGAATCCTGAACCTGTTTTGGGTATGATGTTACTTCACAACATGTCTGGCACAAGATTTCCTTTAATAGTAGTTTAGTCTAACTCAATTTCTGTGGATTGTTGAACCGAAAAACACCAAAGGAGTTCTTGTCTGGAGACTGGATTGTTCCAGTTTTTAATACCTGTGCCCATAAGTATCCCATTTCACGAATGTGTGTTGGCATGGGGGAAAAATTCCCTGCTCTTTGAGTGGAGCGAAACTAATTGGTTAAGCTGTAGCAGCTTTTTTTGTTTATTTTTTAAAGTGATAATAAAACTTGAACTGAAAATGGTAAAACTTGAACTAGAAAACTACTCTTGTATGCTTAGAATGTTTATAGTATTACGTGTTTATGTGAGGTTGTCAACATTTTTATTATTTATAGTTGAATTATGTTTTGTTTGTTAAATATCCATAATGTTTATTATTTTTATATTTTGAAAAATTTTTAAATAAAATAGTCTTACTAAAAGCAGTTGTTAACTTTTTAAAATTGTCTTGCATTTTGCATCAATTATAGTAATATAGAATAGAAAGGAAAACTTGCAGCCCTCGGGCACTGCACAAGTAGAAACATAAAGTGCTTATACTGTCAACTTCCAAGGCCAATGAAAGTTTTTGGAACTTGCCTCCATAATTTTCAGTTTTCATCTGAACATTTCTTCTCCTGATCTGATTTGATATACTTTTCCAGCATTCAGATGTTCATTTCATATTTATTTTTATTGAATGATAAATATTGCAATATTTGTTTTTGTTTGTTTTTCATTGCAGATATCCCTTCCATCATCTATAACGTGGGTTAATTAAGTTTGGTAATAACCTGTCTTCCACTGCTTCTACAAGAAAATACATTATAATCTCAGTATATAAGTTTTGATAAAAATCTAGTTAAAGAGATCTGGTTATGAAACAGTAGAAGTCTCTGGCTTAAAATAGAGGACTTTGGTTAATAAATAATGATACTTGGTAAAATTATTTAAAAGAATTTTATATATATATATATAGATAGATACATACCTATATATAGTACAAATTACACACAAAAAAGTAAGCCTTTAAAGTCTTTCACATTTTGAACCATTTTTTAATCTTAAAATGATATTTGTCCCTAAGATATCATTTAAATCAGAATTTTCAGGGACATTACCAACCTATTTTAAAAAAAAAATAACATCTGTGATTTAAAACTTTGTAGACAATCCTGTATTTTTTATTAGAAGTCAGTGTTAGGAAGAAATACTTAGAAGTTATAGCCATCTGCAAGTTTGTAGTTGGATAGCTTTCAAATTTGTACTAAGTTTAATGCAGTATTTGTTGTTGTTTAGGGTTTCTTTTGGGGATAAATAACTGGATAATATGCCAACTTCATATTTTATTTTTATCAAGTTGATATACAGAGTTAACAGAAATTAAAGAATGATAAAAAGGCAGATCTCTGGCATTTAACAATTGTCATGTCTGAATGAGGTAAGAATTTACGTAAAAACCAAACAGGTAACTCTTGACAAAAATATTGAATACTGAGCTGATTATTAGTCATGACAGCCCTCACATACGTCATATTTATAATAGTAAATGGATGAAAACTGCATATACTAAAAATGTAATATAATCCTAACCAACCATTTTTTGGTCAACCTAAAAGGAGTAGGTCTTTTAAATTTTGTTTTGTCAAGGTCTCCAGTGAAAAAGGAGAGAATCCCCAGATTGGGAGTGCTCACAAAAGAATAGAGCCATATAAGGTGCCAATGATGGGAAGAGGAGGATGGATTATAGATTTAGTCCTGCATTTGTGAAAATTCTGACTGAGGCAGCCTGGAAGCAAGTAGTGCTTTTTTATTTTTATTTTTCTCCTCAACTGATAAGCTTTGTGGAGCATCAAAAGACATGAAAATTTCATAGAAAAGCATATATCCAGGGCACATCTATTCAAGGTCCTGCTTGTGTTTCTCATGGGGAACCACTTAAGGAAGGGATGATGATAGCAACCTGAGCAAGTTACATTGCCCCCCCACCCCAATAACTCCCTTTTATCTGCCACAAGAGCACCTCAGCACAACTTACCACATAAAGCCGTAAGCCACGCCACTCAGACCTAATGTCCAGATTCAATGTCCCAAGATTTTTACTGTGCTATGTATGTAACCTACCTGTGACTGCCCTTACCCACTTGGACCTGGGAACGTTCCAAATGTGAACAATTAGGGCCTTCCTGTGTGCAGTTCTAACTATGGCGTACTGCAAACTATAAACATAGAAAAATAATTGCATTTCTATGTACTAGCTTTGAACACCTGGAGGCTGAAATTTAAAATACAGTGCCAATTATAATAAGCGAAAAAGTGACATACTTGGGTGTAAATCTAACAAACTGTGTACAGGACTTGTATGCTGAAAACTACAAAATGCTGATGAAAAAAAAAAGAAAAGGAGACCTAAGTAAATGGAGAGACTCATGGGTCGGAAAACCCAATGTAGTAAATGTGTCACTTCTCCCCAAACTGATACACAGGTTTCACATAAGTAATTTTCTTTTTGGTAGATACAAGATCATACAAAAATTTATATGGAAAGGCCAAAAAGAACTAGAATAACTATAATGATTTTTTTAAAAGGAGAATCAGTGGGTGAAATTATCCAATTTCAAGGCATAACTATAGTAATCAGGGCTGTGTTCTTGATGGGAGGGATAGACATAGATCACAGAAGTAGACCCACATGAGTGTGCCCAGCTGATTTTTAACAAGGTGCAAAAACAGTTGAATGGAGGAAATAATTGCCTTTTCAACAAACAATCCTGGAACGGTTGGTCATCCCTCGGCAAAAACAAAATGAACCCTGACTTAAGTCTCACACCTTACTCTACTCAGAATGGATTATGGACTTAAATATAAAGCTATAAAACTTTTAGGAAGAAAAAATGTGGAAAAATCTTTGGAACCTAGGGCTAGGCAAAAAGGTTCTTAAGACCTGATACCAAAAAATCCATAGAAGTATGATAGATTGAACATCAAAATTTAAAACTTTTGCTCTGTGAAAGAATCTGTTAAAAGGACAAAGAGATAAGCTACAAAGTGGAAGAAAATACTTGCAAACCACATTTCTAGTATGTGTCAGGATTGGTATCTAGATTATATCATTAACTCAAAGCAAAACAATAAAAAAGCCAGCAATCCAATTAGAACATAGGCAAAAGACAGACATTTCCTCAAAGATGACATTCAGATGACAAATAAGCTCGTGAAAAGATATTCAACATTCTTTGCCATTAGGGAAGTGAGAAAATTAAAACCACAATGTGACATCACTACATACCTATCAGAATGGCCAAAGTAAAACTGACAACACTAAGTGCTGTCAAGGATGCAGAGAAACTGGATCACAAATAGTACATTGCTGGTGGGAATTGGATAGCCACTCTGGAAAACAGTGTGGCAGTTTCTTAAATAGCTCAACATGGAACTATCATATGAACTAGCAGTTATGCTCCTGGGCATTTAACTTATTTTCATGCAAATACCTGTACACAAATTCTCATAGAAGCTTTATTCATAATAGTAAAAAATGAAATAATCCACAGCATTCAATGGGTGAATGGTTACTGATACATCCGTTCCATGAAAATACTACTCAGCAGTAAAAAAAAAAAAAACAAAAAACTTGATACATGCCACTCCTGGATGAATCTCCAGAGATTACACTGAATGAAACAAGCCAGCCCCAAAAAGCTACTGTGTGAATTCCATTTATATAGTATTCTTGAAATGACAAAATTACAGAGATGAACAGACTAGTAGTTGCTAGGGATTATGGAGGTGGTAGCGGTGGGAGGGAAGCGGATGTGGCTGTGAAAGGGAAACGAGGGATCCTTATGGTGATGGAATCTGTGTTATCTCGTCTATCAACGTAAGTATACTGGTTGTGATAATTGTACTATAGTTTTGCAAGATACTACCATTGGATTAGCAGAAATTGGCAAAGGGTAATGGGATCTCTGCGTTATTTCTTACAACTGCATGTGAATTTTAATTATCTCAAAATCAAAAGTTTAATTTTAAAAACAGTAAAGGCAGAATAACATCTTACTAGTCCCATTTTAGGGTGCAATCTAGGGAAATGCCTTGCATGTGTGCTCCCCATAAAGAATGAGGTTTTGGGAATTCCCTGGTGGTCCAATGGTTAGGACTCCGCAATTCCATTGCAGGGGGCACAGGTCCCCTGGTCGGGGAACTAAGATCCCGCGTGCCATGTGGCGCAGCCAAAAGAAAAGAAAAAGGTCTTGAGAACAAGTATTTGAGGTATATAAAAGCAATGAATTGAGTTTGCACACTTGAGAACTTTCGGAATTACTGCAGACTTATTTCTCTCACTGGTTACACCACAACCAGCGCCAGTAAATGAAGTAGTTCTATATATATGTTGCGTGTTAATTTTTCCCATCAGCATTGCTGCCTGAAAGGGACTTCAGACTGAGAAATGGCACAGCTCACCTACCTATGAAAAGGTGGGTGAGGAGTAAAACGATTGATTCTTATCTTGCTCTTCCTGCCCTTTATCATAGTTCAGGAGGGTTGAAATCATCCAAAAGGGGAAGGAAACAACAAAAACAAAATTTTAAATGCTCTGAAGGAACAGAGTTCCATGAAAGTATAAAGCAAATGGATCTGACTTAGGAAGGGCTTCCCATAACAAGTGATCTTTCATTTGAGATGAGAGCTGAGCAGTTTACTATGGGGGAGCATATTCTTGAGGGAGTGAACAGTTTTGTACAGAAGTACTATAGAGGGACCAAATGTGCATTTGAAGAATGAGAGGAAACCCAGTGTGGCTACAAGGCAGAGAGATACAATTTGAGAATTATTTACTACAGAAATCTTAATCTGTCAGCATGAAATTCCTAGAGATCAAGTATAGAGTGAGGAACTCTACATTTAATTCAGATAATGTGGACAGATTCTGCAAAGGAAAATTAGAAGGGGCAATGACAGAGGTAGAAAAAAACCCAGGAATGGGAGTTACAGAGGCCAAAATAAAAAATTTTAAAAGCCCACTTTGTTTTATAAGGAAATGATCAACAGTTTTAAATGTTGCAAGGTAAAGTAAGATGAAATGTGAAAATGTCCATTGGATTTTAGGATAAGGAAGTCATTGATAACCCTGGAATGTGTTTTTGTCTGTTTTTTTATTTTGTTTTGCTTATTTGCTTTTTAATTATGGATATCGGAGACAAAATGGATAGGCTAAGGAGTGAAATGAGGGTAAGAATATGGAGACAGAGTATAGACAGGTTTTTTGAGAAGATTTTTAAGGATAGAAGAGAGATTAGTAGTTTGCAAGGCAGATGGGATAAAGGGAGGCCAGAGGCCTAATCATGTTTAAATCTCTGCAGAAAGGAGTCCCAATTAGAAGACAGAGTAGACAATAATGATAGTTTACGGTGCCCAAAAGATGGGATGAGAAAAGATCCAAAGCACAATTAGAAGGACTGCCCCTAGGTAGTAATACACACAGGTCATCCACTGGAGGACTAACTGGAGACAAGGAGAGAAAGAAAATTTCATTATGATTTTAGGTTTGGTAATGGAATTAAAAGAGTTCCCATCAAATGACTTCAGTTTTCTTTACAAGTAGGAATATCATTTGCTGCATAGCCCTCACCTGTGTAACTGCTGTATAGCATCCCCCTTTTACCATCTTTCCCAGTTATACCTGAGAATCTCCTAAATATCTAGTCTTAACTAGTCCCCTCACATTCTTCCTTACCAGAATCATCTGGACTCTTCACGGAGGCCTCTATCACTATGTGGCCTCTGCTAAAACACTGCTTTACTGGTAACCCTCAAGGTGTCCTTCTCCCCTACCCAGGACACCAGAGCTGCACTGAGGTGTGGGAAAGTCAATGACCCTTCTCCAGCTCTGTCAGTCTTTGTTCCTGGGATCCAGTGTATAGCATCTGCTCAGAGCCTGTTTCTCTTGAACACAGCTCTTCTATTTCCTGCCCTAAACCTCTCATGCATGCCAGTGGGTAAACAAACATCTTGCTCTCCCAGAATCCTTTTTTTGCCCTTTCTACTCTCTTTTTTGATATTTAGGTGAAAAAGTAGTTTTCATAAATATCAATTAATGAAAAGCAGTCAGAGTGGCAAAAGCATGAAGTAATTAGAATGTAAAGGGTTTTAAGGAAAATAGAAGGATAGAAGGAGTCTGAAAAGAAACAAGGTTTAGAGCATGGTAAGAACTTTGAACTTCATACTGTGGTGTTGCCACTGAAAGGTTTGAAAGTTTATAAGAAAGAAGGTGATGGAATGAAAGGAAGACAGGGATGAGGGTAGGGTAGTGTTAAATGATTATATTTGCAGTTTTGAAAGATCATTTTTGCAGTGGTAAGGAGGGTGAATTGGAGGCAGGGAGGACATTGAGCATAACAAGGGCAGAGAAACCCCAGGTTTCTGGGCTGAGCAGTAAAGCTGAATGGTTGTGAGATGGGGCATGTGGGATTGGGGACTGGTTTGTAAAAAAGAAAAGAAGTTGAATTCATTTCTGACATGTTGAGCTTCAGGGCCTGTAGCATATCAAAATGGAAATAACCTGTGGGCAGATGTCTGCTATCTGAAGCCCAGGAGAGAAGTCTGGGATGCAGGTATAGGGCTGGGAAACATATATAAGAATGAGATTTCCCCGTGAGGACACATAGCATTCAAAGAGGGAAGACAGGATGGTGAACTCCATTATTTGCAAGGACTGGAGGAGGAGGTAACCATGAAGTAGATGAAAAAAGTTGCTAGAAGAAGACCAAACTGAAGTGGTGTCACAAAAGCCAGTGGAGAGAACTTCACAAATGGGGGCTTAATCAAATAAGTCAAGTAAGGTCAAGATGGATTGACAATTCGTAAATCTGTACATAGTTTAATGGAAGGAAAAGACATACTGATGTGGAATGAAGAGTAACTGGGATGCTAGGTGGAGACGATGTAGGAAACTCAAAGTGGAAGGCAAAAAAAGTGTGGTAGCTTGCTGGGTAAAGGAAAGGTGGTGGTTGTTTCTTTTTAGAATGGCAGAAACAGCTCATTTTATAGACTGAAGGAAAAGAGTCAATGGAAGGAGGAGATTAAGAATGTAAGGGAATTTGTTTATAATTGATAAGGTGTTTCAGGGTACACCGTGGAAAGGGATGACAGCAGTTGTGAGAAGAGTGATGAGAGTATGCTAGAATGTGGTCGCCAAGGCCCAAGTGGAATGCGGCAGAGAGAGATGCATGGAACTAGCCAAATTCTGTATTTTAAATCAGTTTTGATAGTGGTTTTGGTCATTACTGAGGCAGGTGTCAGGTGCTGGGGGATGCTGGTTGTCATTTGCAACCAATCCCCACAAATCTAAACACAACTGGAATATTGTAATTGTCCATTACAAAATGTAAGTACTTTGCTCATAATAAGCATCCAAAATATTTGTAAAATAAATGGATTAGGCTGCTCTGGACTTTTCTGGAAAAGAGAGAAGGGAAATTATTAATAATAAATGTGTAGGAAGGGGTAGTGAGGAGAGGGAAAATACCAAGGGAAGAAAGATGAAATAAAGACTGGCACCAGAATTAAAAAGACCCTGTGTAAGAAAAATGTGTTGGTCTATGCTTTCCAGGAATAAAAGAAAATTTTGGGTTTTTCTTTTCTTTTTTTTTTAAATTCTGAACTGTTTATTTCTTTCAAGCTGTGTCTTGATGCCTGGAGTAATGAAAATCTTCCCAGGGCAAGAGTTGATAACTTTGGCTCCTGTTACTGCTTCCTAGAAATGAGTAATGTAAGGTAAGTAGAGAGAGGAAGCACCTGGGTTTAGTAATTGTGTGACCTCCAGCAAATGATTGGAGTAAAGATCTCAGTCTCCTCAGATGTAAAGTGGAGCTAAAAACAGCACCTTTCTCACTGAACTATTGAGAAAATCTGATGAAACCGCAAAAAGTAAGGATTTATTTGGGGCACAGCAATGACTCAATGGACTAGTAATTGTTTATAAAGCCTTGGGGGTTGGAAAACACCGCCTATGAGCTCCCTGTCTGGGGGAAAGGAAGGCCCAGAGGAAGGTCATAATGAAAATGGATGCGGGATAGTTCCATCATCCACTCCCAGTGCCTCATCTGGTAGGGTGAATTGGATTTACCTTCTCATCTGGTCTGGTTTAGTTGTAGGGAATCCTGGGAAAAGTCTCGGTATTTCCCCTTCTTTACTCCAGCTGCTTCTAAATACTCTGGAGCCCTAAATTAAAGGGGGCATGGAGACTGTGGAATAGTGATAGCTGAGCTTTTTGTATTGCAAGGAATTAAGGCTGCTTCAGGTACTCCCTAGAACTCTGTGTCTTGGGGGAAACTGGCTTGAGAGGTATATATGGTGAGGAATTCCAAAAATATTCAAGGTTAAAAGATGTGCACAAATTTCCGTTACCACAGTTTACTTAAATAGCGCCAGTCCCCAAATGCCATGATTCAAAAATCAGTTATCACAGTATATTAGCATGTAGTTGTGTTGCCTTCTTGTCTCCCAGTGATAGACTCATGAAACAGTTTACAAAAATGGGTAATGGGGGCTTCCCTGGTGGCGCAGTGGTTGAGAGTCCGCCTGCCGATGCAGGGGACACGGGTTCGTGCCCCCCTGCCGCAGAGCGGCTGGGCCCGTGGGCCATGGCCGCTGGGCCTGCGCGTCCGGAGCCTGTGCTCCGCGGTGGGAGAGGCCACAACGGTGAGAGGCCCGCGTACCGCAAAAAAAAAAAAAAAAAAAAAGGGTAATGAAGTGCTAGTTACAGCAGTTTTAAAGTGGCGGAGAGGGTCGTTGCTTTCTCAAGAGTGAAGAATAGAAGGGGACAGTTAACTGTCATGGAAGAGGGGCCGGCTCACAGGGGCTGCTTGGACTTCTGAGGAGTTCACACACGGCTGATTCTGAAAGTGATAAAAGATGCTGGAAGGATACACACAAGAGCTGGAAGTGGGAGCTTCTTTTCTTCCTTTCTTTCCCTGGTAGTCTCCCAACAGTGCCTCCCATTGGCAGTTAGTTTGGGAAATGTAGCTCGCAGACACCCAGCGTTACAAAGCCAAGTATAGAGGGGTTGGATTGGGTTTGAGAGGCAGTAGGTAGATAACAGCATAGCTGCCATCACCATTTCTCCCAGGGACTGTTGGAAAAATAGGATTGCTAATGCCTTACTTTGACACCCCAGATCTTTGAAGAGGCATGTCCACAGGGCCACTGTCATATGTTTGCAGCACTTGTAAGTCATGCATTGAAATAAATGGACACTTGTTGCCCAAATATCAACCAGAGGTTAGTTACAACTACTTTTTTTTTTTTCGGTACGCGGGCCTCTCACTGTTGTGGCCTCTCCCGTTGCGGAGCACAGGCTCCGGACGCGCAGGCTCAGCGGCCATGGCTCACGGGCCTAGACACTCCGCGGCATGTGGGCTCCTCCCGGACCGGGGCACAAACCCGCGTCCCCTGCATCAGCAGGTGGACTCTCAACCACTGCGCCACCAGGGAAGCCCAACAACTACTTTTTCTTGGTCTACAAAAATCAGACACTTTTTCCCCAAAGGCTATCATTGTTATTGGTAATAGTTCATTTCATTTCTTATCCTCAAATGGCTAACCTTTGTGTGATTCCATGCCCAAGAACTTTGCTGGCCTTCTTTTATCTATTCTCAGGCTGTGGGCTTGCTTTTTCTTTACACCCTTTCTCATTTGCCTCTCTATTTCTGGTAATGAGGTATCCTGGGTGTTCATTCTTTGAGAGGATTTTTCAGTATGCTACTCAAAGAAAAAGAGGCTAAGGAATCTGAGATTTTAATTCATTTCAACTTTCTTTGTTTCTTTGTTATACCCCTCCTGACCCACTGGGAAGAAACAAATCTATGCCTTTGGAGAGTTTTGAGCTTATGCTCTGGAAACAAAAACAGAGGCTTGCACATACTTCTTAATATATTTCTTATTTTCTTTTACATACATTCATTTACACATAAGCATTTGTGTGTGATAAAGATAGATAACCACAGCATTTGAGAGGTATAAAAATACTGTTAAGACAGTTCTGGAATCCTACCTGATACCTGCTTGTACTGGTGGCAGTGACACCAGCATGGAAGACGATAATGTGAATATACTGAGAAAGTTAATGAAAATTACAAAATGAACTATAGATGACAAGTCTTGCTTATATTCTAATTTTCATAGCTATTTTTTTCAAATACATCTTTGATATGCTAAGAAGCTATAAGAAGGGTACCAAACAGTTAAACTGATGAGTGCTTCTTTTTCATTGCATCATTTTGTGCTTTATAACTTTTTATGGAAACTTTTAGAGGTACCTCAATTTTTGACTTAAAAAATGGAATATTTGTCTCAGAGAGCTAGACCTAGCTGCAGTCAGTTTTTGAAAAATTATGCCTCTATGGCTTTAAGGGAAGACTGGCTTGATATAACATCCCAAGGAAGTCTTTATGATACATTGGTTTGCTAATAACACCATCGGCTAAGAAGTAGTAAATGAAGGTTCTAAACTAGTACGTATCATACATAACGTGCACATATGCATAAAATGAAGAAAACTAACATGTTCTATGAAGTGTTCATTTTTATTAACTGACTATAGCAATAAAACGTGTATTCTAGTAGAAAAAGCCTTTGGTGACCAGGGTTCCATTCCAGTTCAGGCTCTGCTACTAATTAACTCTGTGACCTAGGCAGTCATTTAACCTCTCTGGACCTGACTTTGCTTATCTGTGGTAAAAGAAAATGAATCAGATTAGGAATGACAAGCAGGATACATCCTGACCACCAACTCCAGAAAGTAGCCCGTTAAGAGCTGAGTTGAAAATTCTAAGGCTGAGTCTGGGCTTAATGAGGAGTGCCATGATCGATTAGTGCTGTCTGCTGTGAGTGCAGGATATGGAGAGCAGCAATGTCAGTGCCAGATACTAGCTGTCTACCTAGACTAGCTTACCTCCAAGGCCACTTGTGCTATGCCATATAATTTAAGCTATTCATCATTTAAATTTAATTTACAAACATAAAGCAAACTGGAAAAAAAAATCTTGAGGTTTCCTGACCTGAACATGGATTTTGGAAAAACACAATTTTTCCTTTTGGAAGTAGAAATAAAAAAGGAAGTTTCTGCCAGAACTTTTTTGAAAGCGTTTTAAAATAATGTAAACTTATCTCCCTTCACGCTTTCATTATCGCATGAAATATTAAGTATCAACTTTGAAATTGTCACAGTGTGGGTGTTGAATATTTGCTGAATTGAATTGAATTGGGGGATAGAAAGATGAATAGACACAGCCTTTGCTCTTGTAGAGTTCATGGCCCAGTGGGGAAGGCAGACGTCCTAGCAGGTAATTCCAATACAATATGTTAAATGCTATAATGGATTTGTGAAGCTTAAAAAATGAAATGACTAACTTTGTCTGAAGGAGTTCATGCAGGTTCCACACAGAATATGACATCTGAGCTGAGTGTTAAAGGACGAATAAAAGTCTATCTGGTGGAGCAGGGTAGCTTAGGTATTTTGGCACTATTGAAAAAGAATTCCTTCCCACAAATTATTTGTATTTTGGGGGGTCTTTTTGGTTAAGTTAGAGTCTAGAAAACTGAACTGTAATTGTTAGTGATTATTTTTGTTTGTTTAAGAAAATATTGTCAAATGATGTAGACCTGGAAATGCAATTTGGACTGCTTGGGAGAGTAGGGATGAAGCATTTAGGTGGAAGTTTAAATATCTCTGGATGACAACCGCAGGGAACAATTTGGAAGGAGAGATGACAGAACCATGCTGATCAAAACTGGAGAGTCAGAGAGAAGGGTAGAGGGCACGGCACACTGGATGAGAAGGGGCTTGGGGGTTGGAGGAGTTCATCAGGGAATTTGTGTAAGGATTTGGAAAGGGATTGTCCTAAACCAAGGGCCTCCCAGGAAAGGACTTAGCATCTCCAGGAATACAGAGATGGAAGCAGTATCTCATGCTGGAGTATGACAGTGAAATAAAGTATTAAGTTATGAGAATGACCATCAAAAGTCAGGTGAACAAGAGAACTCAGTCACCAGAAGAAAGGTTATGTAGAACCCATGGAGGGACACGCTGATTGTGTATTAGTGGGTGAAGCCTTCATTTTTTTTAAATTTTTTATTTTATTTTATTTTTTTGCCGTACACGGGCCTCTCACTGTTGTGGCCTCTCCCGTTGCGGAGCACAGGCTCCGGACGCTCAGGCTCAGCAGCCATGGCTCACGGGCCCAGCCGCTCCACGGCATGTGGGATCTTCCCGGACTGGGGCACAAACCCATGTCCCCTGCATCGGCAGGCGGACTCTCAACCACTGCGCCACCAGGGAAGCCCAAAGCCTTCGTTTTTAATACTTGCAAAAAACAATAGAAAAAACTTACTCTGTAGACTGTGATGGTTTCCAGGGTAAAGTGGGGAAATTCTCAGACCAGGTGCTGCCTTAGAGGGAATAGTTCAAAATCTCAGCTCCCTCCCCCTTGGAGCTATTGAAAACTGTTGGGAAAAAGTGAGAGTGGACCAGACTGTAAATTTTCCCGAAATAGACTTAAATGTTGCTCAGAAGGTTTGGTTGCTGATACTCTGAGTTGTGACTATGTGTTGGCACGCCTGGTAAGCAGAGTTAGCAATTGGATTTGCTTTTTAAGCTGCACGTACGCATTTGGGCAGCAGATGAGCCTTACTTGTGCAATGATTGGCTAATAGTATTATCCAGGCCCTCTCCTGTGCAAGGCGAGCTGTGACACTGAACAGTGAGGACTCTGTCCTTTTACCCACTGAAAAAGCACATTTATAGATTGAAAGTGCAACAGGTCTTTTGTTGTTTCAAAAGGATAAAATCAGATGTGTTAGATGAATAAAAACGTGGCTCATGGACTTCCCTGGTGGTGCAGTGGTTAAGAATCCACCTGCCAGTGCAGGGGACACGGGTTCGATCCCTGGTCCGGGAAGCTCCCACATGCCGCAGAGCAACTAAGCCCGTGCGCCACAGCTACTGAACCTGCGCTCTAGATCCCTCGAGCCACAACTACCTAGTCTGTGCAGCTGGAGCCTGTGTTCCGCAGCAAGAGAAGCCACTGCAATGAGAAGCCCACCCACAGCAATGAGAGTTGCCCCCGCTTGCTGCAACTAGAGAAAGCCCGCACACAGCACCTAAGACCCAGTGCAGCCAAAAATAAAAACAAAAAACAAAAAAATGTAGCTCATGTTCTGAATGATATAAAGTGGGTCCTGTGTCTGCAGCATAGAATTGGGATTTGTGGGCAGCTATATCTAACTTTAGTTGCATAGCACACTTTTGGGAAGTCACTCAACAAACTGATCATTTTCCAGTCCATTTAATGAACTCCTTAAGCAGATGGCATCAGAGTTGCAGCCTGGACTGCCACTCTTTCTTTTCACAGCAAGTCATATACGATATTGGCAGGGCTAGCAAATATTAACATTCAGGTTTCAACTCAGGCACATTATTTTCTGGCTGAGAAATTCATGTGTGGCATGTGTATTTAATTTTAGTCAATTTTTTTCTTGGGTTTTTTTTTTTTTTTTTGGTAACCTAAAAGAAAATTTCATAGGACATAGTGAAATTTCCTTACTATATGAAAAGGGCTTTGTTCTGCTTTAGAAGACTGTTAGGCAGGATCTACTAAAGCTGTAGAGTCGTATTCAAATATATGTGTACACCCAGTGACCCAGGAATCCTGCTTCTAGGTATTAGACTCCATAGAAGTTAAAATATATGTGCACCAAAGCAAATGTACAAGAATGTTCCCAGCAGCAATCCAATGGTAAGAATATGCTGTGCATACGACAGAATACTATGCAATGAGAAAGTATAAACTACTGTTACACAACAACACAGATAAATGCCACAAACAATATTGAATAAAGTAGTCAGGCACTCCCACCTCCCCCAAAAAGAAGCCAGACCACAAAAAGTAGACGGTAAGATTCAATTTATATGAGTTTCAAAAACAGGCAAAACCGAGCTATGCTGACGAAATTCGGAAGAGTGGTTATATTTGAAGGGGTTAATTACTGAGAAGAGGCATATCGGGGGCTTCTGTGGCATTGTTAATGCTGCATTTTTTAAAAATCTGAATGGTGGTTACACAGGTGTGTTTACTTTGTTAAATGTCATTGATATATACACTTATGATTTGTGCACTTTTCTGTATATGTATTTTTACTTCTATAAAAAATTTAAACAGGGGTTTTAGTAACAAACATTTACATTTGTAATATTATTCTAACCTTGTAAAGTTAGGTTTAAAGATTTCTTTCTCATTAGCATAGTAGGCTCAAGTATTTTGCACAGGAATCAGTATTTTTATTTTTATTTTTCGTTGAATACATGTGTGTACCAGTTAGTATTTTCTGAATTTTATGACATTCTCTGTAGTTGTTAATCCTGTGGTAAGCAATGATGATTTTAAGAGATGGACTAAGGTAGCAAATTATGTCAAACTTTCTTGCAGAGCAAAAAATGTCTATTAGCTAATAGTATCAGTTGCCTGTACCAAAGTATATTTTAACATTTGTGTATTTATTTTCTTGAATATGAGTACTATGTAACTCATTTAGACATGGTTTGCCTTTGTTACTATCTTTACTTTCTGCATCTCTTCATAAAGTATTGTATTGTTTGGTATCCTCCTTTTTTATAAAGAGAATTTAAGATTACATTGCCCATATATGTGTGTATATATATATATATATATATATATATATATTTATTTATTTATTTATTTATATTTATCCATAAAGTACATACCTGTGGGCATTTTATTTTTTTAACATCTTTATTGGAGTATAATTGCTTTACAATGGTGTGTTAGTTTCTGCTTTGTAACAAAGTGAATCAGCTATACATATACATACATCCCCATATCTCCTCCCTCTTGTGTCTCCTTCCCACCCTCCCTATCCCACCCCTCTAGGTGGTCACAAAGCACCAAGCTGATCTCCCTGTGCTATGCGGCTGCTTCCCACTAGCTATCTATTTTACATTTGGTCATGTATATATGTCCATGCCAGTCTCTCACTTCATCCCAGCTTACCCTTCCCTGTCCCCATGTCCTCAAAGCCACGTCTTTATTCCTGTCCTGCCCCTAGGTTCTTCAGAACCTTTTTTTTTTTTTTTAGATTCCCTATTTACGTGTTAGTATACGGTATTTGTTTTTCTCTTTCTGACTTACTTCACTCCGTATGACAGTCTCTAGGTCCATCCATCTCACTACAAATAACTCAATTTTGTTTCTTTTTATGGCTGAGTAATATTCCATTGTATATATGTGCCACATCTTCATTATCCTTTCATCTGATGGACACTTTGGTTGCTTCCATGTCCTGGGTATTGCAAAGAGAGCTGCAGTGAACATTGTGGTACATGTCTCCTTTTGAATTATGGTTTTCTCAGGGTATATGTCCAGTAGAGGGATTGCTGGATCATATGGTAGTTCTATTTTGAGTTTTTTAAGGAACCTCCATACTGTTCTCCATAGTGGCTGTATCAATTTACATTCTCACCAACAGTGCAAGAGGACTCTCTTTTCTCCACACCCTCTCCAGCATTTATTGTTTGTAGATTTTTTGATGATGGCCATTCTGACTGGTGTGAGGTGATACCTGATTGTAGTTTTGATTTTCATTTCTCTAATGATTTGTGATGTTGAGCATCCTTTCATGTGTTTGTTGGCAATCTGTGTATCTTCTTTGGAGAAATGTCTATTTAGGTCTTCTGCCTATTTTTGGATTGGGTTGCTTGTTTTTTTGATAGTGAGCTGCATGAGCTGCTTGTAAATTTTGGAGATTAATCCTTTGTCTGTGTAACTCATTCTATGTAATTCATTTAAACATGGTTTGCCTTTGCTACTATCTTTACTTTCTGCATCTCTTCATAAAGTATTGTATTGTTTGGTATCCTCCCTTTTTATAAAAAGAATTTAAGATTACATTGCCCCTTTATATATATATTTTTATAAATATATATATATATATTTATCCATAAAGTACATATGTGTGGGCGTTTTGTGTCTTTTTTTTTTTTTTTTTGGCTGCATTGGGTCTTCGTTGCTGTGCACGGACGTCCTCTAGTTGTGGCGAGCGGGGGCTACTCTTCATTGTGGTGCGCAGGCTTCTCATTCTCGTGGCTTCTCTTGTTGCGGAGGATGGGCTCTAGGCACCTGGGCTTCAGTAGTTGCGGCATGCTGGCTCAGTAGTTGCAGTGCGCGGGCTCTAGAGCACAGGCTCAGTAGTTGTGGTGCACGGGCTTAGTTGCTCTGCGGCATGTGGGATCTTCCCAGACTAGGGATCGAACCCATGTCCCCTGCAGGTGGATTCTTAACCACTGCGGCACCAGGGAGGTCCCCCGTTTTCTGTCTTTTTGTCTAAAATCAGTGATGTCTTCCCAGAAAGGGGTGTGTGTGTGTGTGTGTGTGTGTGTGTGTGTGTAGTGATAATTAGAGAAATTGTAAAATCAAATATTAAAAGGAACTGAGGGCAATAGTTCATATTCCTGTTTTCAGACAGCAGACCCTACCCTCTGAGAAATTTGGTGTTGTAAAGCATTTTATTGAGAACTTTTAGAGACTACAGAATTATAAAGCCTCAGCGAAGCAAACTAGGTAACAAGCTCTAGTGTTTTTTAACCCTTCTGGCTTCATAGAATCATAGACTGTTTTTGCTGGTTGGGACAGAGGTCAAACACTCTACACATTCATGGAAATTGTCCCTCAGAGTCTCCTGGTTGTTGGTGATTGTTCTCCAAGGTCCTGAGCACAAAGGAGATGCCACCCTGAACCTGAACCTCTTTGCAGAGACACACTTGAAGATGAACTGACTATATTAACTACAGAGAGGACCTCTGCCTTGCTGGAGATGGAAGCCTGTTAAGAGAAAAGCTGCGATGTCTCAGATTTCTTTCCATTGTGCTTCGCTTTAAAAATTTTAAACTTTGCTTCAGTCCTAAAGCCTGTGGTACAAGAACACAGCTTTCCCATCTTATCTATTTTCCCATGTAGGATAAACATGTTGGGTTTAGTTAAATTATGAATGCTGATAATATTCATTTGGTACAATTTATATTCTTCTTTTATCTTTTTATTTTTGACAGTTTAGGCTGGGGCATAAAGCATTATTATATTCTTGGCATCCTCCCTTAGAAGTTTTAAATCAGTTCATGAGGCTTTCAGCGCGCTTCCTGTCATTCATCCATCAGCATCCAGTCCATTTAATCCCGGCCTCTCAACCGAGCTGCCCTAGCCCCTGTTGTGACTGATTGGCCTGCTCCAGCGCTCCCAGCTTCTCCTGTCACATCGCATTTGCATAAAAGAGGACAGATAACCAAATTTGAGCACACAAATGAAAATGCTAAGCGCTAAACCTGTCACAGTTGTTGTTCAACTAATTGTGAAAAATTTGATTTGCTTGCCTTTCACTGTTTGTCATGTGGACCCCCTTCTCAAATGTGTCTTGGCTTCTGCCTCTGTACATGTAGCTTTTAGACTCTTGAGCACAAGCAGCCCACCCTGGGGATTACTTACCTCTCCTACCAGCTTTTAATGTTGGCTCATCTTCTTGACTAAATTAGGCCACCATGGCAAACAAACACATAATTAAAAACCCAGGAAAGACAACTGCAGTTGCACTTCTTAAATTGATTTTTACAATGCTGATGGATGCCTCTGTGTGTTCTTCCATTTGATAATTTTATTTCTTTATGTAAGCTTATGGTAGGGGAAAATTAAGAATGGGCGTTGTAGAAACCTTTATGTTATTTTAAAACCTATGTGTTATTTTGCTCCTTTCTGTTCCTCAAATAACAAAACTTGTATAATGGGTCTTAAAAAGCATATTTCTGTTCCATAATACTTTACCTGCCATACCAGTATACATTTTTAATCAAGGTTTCAAATGATTCCATTTGAAATTGTATTAGAAACAATGGATAAAATTCCTTTGCTCACAATATTCAATCACATGAGCTCTGTTTAAATGGTAGGTAGTATGAGTGTTTTGAAAATTTGTATGTGTACTATGTACAGTCTCGTTCAATATTTGTTATAAAGAGGCTTTAACTATTGTTTTTACAGGCATGAAGTTGGTAATTTCTTGATGCTCATTAAAACAATACATAATGGTATCTCTATAAAGTCAAAAAACTTGTTTTCCAGGAGTCACACGAGAAAATGTCTCTTTCATTTATAACAATACCTCTCATTGCTTTACTGCATTAATTTGTTTCTAATATTTTAGGTATGTGATGTTCAAGCAACAAAGAAGATGGCATTAACTAAAGTTTAAACCTTTTAGGGTTGAATACAGCTAAATTACCTTGAAGAATTGGAGGGTTATATTCTTGAAATTGGGTTAAAATGAAATGTGACATTACAGTGACAGTTTGTGGTTTGCAAAAGTTGGATGTAACATCATTTATTGCAGTATTCCTTTGGGATTTATTTTTAGTAGGTCATATGAAATGGATTAAAGAAATATTTGAACGGTATAATTTTATACAGTCTTATCCTAAAGAAAAGAAGGTCTTTGTTTTTGCTACAACCCTCTAAAATGCTGAGGGCTTAAATCTAATGTGAAAATTTGAATACACACTAATCTCTTTACAATGTTTAATCCCATTTTAGTTCAAAGGAGTTAAATTATGGTATGAAATGCTCACCACTTTAACACATACATGATAAACTTAAAGTTGAACTCTTTTTTTTTGGCAGAGCTAGAGGAATAATTTCATCCCTATTACATTTTGTTTATACTTCACTATTTTTATGTCATCGTAATTTCTTACTGTGTGGGTGAAAGTCTCTATGACCCTGATGTATAAATTTCAACTAGATATGGCTAGTCACATATGAACAATATTGATTATAAGATATTTTAATATCTCTAAACCAAACATCTGGAAAAGACCACAAAAATTAATTTAACACTCTAGGAAGGGTTGAATGAAACTCTTACCAGAGAAATCTCTATTATAGCATTTAGCACAGGACCTTTTACAGAGTAGAAACAAATTAATAAGTCTACACCATTGTCTACCTTCATTCTACTTCCGTGTTGTGCTGATTCCTCTTCAGTAATATTTATCCTTTATCCACATATATTTTCATTTTGCATTAGTTTAATTATGGATCATTTAATTATGGAGGTAGCATTAACACTGTGGTTAATAATTTGGGTTTTAGAACCAGGCATGGGTTGGAGTCCTGTCTCATGCTCTCAGTAACTGTATGACCTTGGGAGAAACTCACTGTTATCTCCAGATTTCTCTTTGACACACTGGAGATGATAATAACACCATCCTCACAGATTAGTTATTAGGTTTAAATGACTTAATGCATGTGATGCTTTTAGATCATAATTTGGCACATAGTAAGTGCTCAAAAGTAGTAGCTATTATTGTAGTGCATACAAAATTTATGCTTTACTTTTGCCTTTGACCTATTTTAAATACCTTTTAAAGGTTTCTGAGCAATCATATTTAGCATTTTAATGGTTTTATATAATATTCCATAGTTTACCCAATATTTCTCCAACAAGTGGATGTTCATATTATTACTAGTCCTTTTTCTTTTATAAATAAACACTGTTATCTGTATCTCTGTTCATTCAAGCCCCCTACCCTACTACCCCCACCTTTTGTATTATTCCTCTGAGTTAAGTTTCCAGAGTGAGATTCCTGTTTCATATGGCATGAACTATTTACGAATATTGAACTATATTGCAAAATTGTCATCCAAGAAGTTGAACCACTTTACAATGTCAACCGCAATCTTTGCCCTCACTAGTGTTGGTCTTGCTCGCATTTCCTGCTTTGGTGTGTTCATCCCCTCAAAGTCGCATCCCAGCTCGAAACTACTGCATAGTTACCCCTTATTCATTTCACATTAGAATAATTCTTCTTAACCATTGTCTGTCTTTTGGCACGGTTAGAATTATTCTTCTGTGGCTTCTTGAATAAAGTTAAACATTTTTATTAGTTAAAATAAACCATTGAATCAATTGCCTACTAAGTCTACCATTTAATTTTTTTTTTCTATTAAGAGACTGCACAGCCTAGTTCCAAGAATACAGGCTTCAAGTCAGACAGACCGAGGTTTAAATCCTGATGTTATTATTTACCAAGTTGGGTAACCTCAGGCGAAATCTGTGAATTTCAATTCCTCATTTAGGATAAGAACAACCATACCAAACTTGTTTGGTTATTGTGATTTAAGGCATGTGAAATCTTGGCTGGCTTTAGGCACTCAATAAATATTAGTTAATTTACTTTCAATTACTACCCTGTTCCTACTCTTGCTCTTTTCTCAGAATATTTCCTGGAAATATTTTTCCTCTCCCATTTCCAAACCATTGCAAATGCTGAGATTCTTTATTCTCTCTGCTGAATTTTGATATTTTTTTCTTTGAAATCATCTTTACTCATTTCTCCATATTAGACTCACCTGCTTCAATGACTACTCTTGTTTGGGATTTGAAGAGCATATAGAATTTTTTTAATTGAATATTAAGCTTATATTGGGATAAAATACTGAAGGAATTCATGAGTTAATATGAAAATAAAAGCTGTCATTTGGGTGGGGAAAGCAGAAAAGAGGAGAGAAGACTTTTATGAAATCACTTCTCTTCCCCAGTGAGTGAAACCATGTTGGTTCCTGAATGGCTCTAATATCCTCCTGGTCTTGGAGCTAGCAGAACTTGAGATAGAAGACTCAACAGCTCTTGGGCTAATTATGTTTACAAAGTGCTTTCCACTCATCTTGGCCTATTTAAATTTTTAATTGTATAAAAACATTTCCCTAACCTTAGAAAACTTACAAGATGGTTGGAAATATAAACAAAACATATTTTTAAAAACCACAGATAAAGATTAGGAAATAAACAACGCCAGCATGACATGCATAGACCAGGATTTTCAAACTTCAGCAATATGGGAACTGAAGAGTGTATGTGGTCCCTGAAAGTATTAAAATTTAATCAATAGCAACAACAACAACACCATGTTGACGAAACAAAATACATCTGTGTGACATTCTGTGGGATGCTGCTTTCTAACTACTTGCATGCAAATTATATTTACAGAACCAACTGTGGTTCAGGAAGAGTTTATGAAGACATTGGTTTTAAGCTTTAAATGACAAGTGGGACTTGAAGATAGGAGGCCATATGCTAGGTAGAAGTGATGGAAGGGGAAAGGCAGAGAAAGAGAAAGTAGATGATCTTTCCTAAGATCAGTGAATGCTTTGATTTTATTTGAGGGGAAATTCATGCCCAAGACAAAAGCTCCAATGGTGAAAAGGGTTGATGTTTATACTGTGTGCAGGGGCAAATTACAGAAGGGGATGCCTCCCCATCCCCTCCCCCCTGGAGATTAACCCAATGAAAGTAATATTTGGTTTAGGATGATTGTGCAGGTGGTGTGCTGAAATTAGGGGACAGAGAAAAGCCTGGAGAAAAAGAGACCAGTTTGAAGATGATTTCAGTGGTCCAGGTACGAGGTACTAAGTATAAAGGTGGTAAAACATGGAAATAGAAGAGCACATAAAACGAAGGTTTCATAAAAAGAATTAATAGGTCTTGAGACCAGATAAAATTTGGAGTTCAGAAAGATAAAGAAATCAAAGTTCATTGATGTTTCAAACTTGGGCAGAATATTAACTAATGAAACAGAGCTGGCTTTTGGGGGAAGTTCTGAGTGTGATTCTAGATTTATAAAGTAAAATATTTAAGTGATGTAGTGTATAGGTAGTTGTGGTGATTGAGATTGGAAGTGCAGGTGTGGAGATCAAATATGAAAGTTACATGGAAGGAGGAAATGAAAAATGATAAACTAGAGTCAGGGGATATAACTTGTTTCAGGACTTTGACAGTGAAAGAAAAGCTAGAGAGATAGCTTGAGCAAGTAGGAGAATTATAAGAAAGTTATTATTTTTCAAGAAAAGGGAGGAAAATTAGGAGGGACCAGTAGAGTAGGGACACCTCTTTCTCTGCCCAAAGCAAATCACGTGATCATATTGTAAAAAAATTAATAAACAGAAACCTCAATTAAAATAGATTGGGGAAACGAGAGAGAAGTGGAGGGGATCTTACTTCTGTGATGATACTGGAGCCCCAAAGAAGAAGAATGATTCCTCTTCTTCCCTGGTAACAACTCAACCAATGAAAAGCCATTGGACTCTTTGTTTACTAGAGCCCTCTCAACTTCCTTTTCCCCTCTATAATAGAGTTTTCCTTCTCTTGTCAAGTGGGGACTTGTACATGGCTCACAATGGTTGTAGACCACGAATTGTAATTCTTTGCTGATCCTGAATAAATCCATTTTTGCTGGAGAAGTAACTGGCAGTCTGTTTTAGGTAAACAATATCCATGAAAGTCCAAATCCCACACTGGATTAGATTCAAGAATTAGGTTCCTTTTTTTGCTGCTCTGGGGACAGCAAAGAAAGGGAACTCCCTTTCTTGTAGCAAGAGGTAAGATCAGAGTTCAGAGTGGGAAATTACCATAAATTCCTGAAATTGTGTGTGAATTAAAAATGTTTTAGTAGGATTCTTTTTTCACGACCTTTGATATCTGCTTTAGAATTTTGTCAAATGTTTTATTGGAGTTGTAAGATAATGATAGCTTTTTATTAAAAGCTTTGAGAAATTATAACTGCCAAGACCCAGCCACTGTAGTGAGTGACTACAGTAAGTGATTATTGTGATCATTCACAACCACGGCAGGCATTACCAATCCTCTTCAATGTCTGGTTTTCCTTCACCTTTGGGCAGGCAGATGGGTGGCCAGCTTTTCCCCACCCTGCTGTCCTGAAGATAGGTATGCATGCAATTTGCTTTTCCCAGGGCGTGTGAGTGGAAGTACTATGTGTTAGTAATGACTCAACTCTTCAACCTGCTTGTCCTTCCCATTGTGATTGATCACGGACATGCATGTTGATGTGAAGATGCTGTAAGACTCAAGCAGGTGATAATGAAGCCAACATGTGAAGGTAAGCTTCCCCAGAGTGCTATCTGTTGTCTGTTGTCTGGGAGAGAGAGAGAGAAACTTTTGTTGAACTTTTTTTTTTTTTTAACTGCAGCTTAATCTAGCTTATTCTGATAAATAAAATGACTGAATTGAAAAATTAAGTATAAAAAAGGCAAGTTACAGAATGCCTACAGGTCTCCCTTCACTTACCTGAAATGTTTATAGTGGTTCCAAGTATAAATCCTCATACTTAGAATGTAAAAGTTTATAACAATAACTAGGTATAAACAGGGTAGTAGTAACAGCTAACATTTAATAAGCTCTTTCTGTCTGCCAAGACCTGTTCTAAACCCATCTAAGCTCTGTACATTCTCTCATTTAACCCTCATGACAATCCTAAGAGGAGACTTTTATTAATAGGGCCATATTACAAATAATAAAACTAAGGACAGAGAGATCTGGGAACTTCTCCATGGCAAATTCAATGTTCAAACCCACATATGTCTGTTTTTAGGTTCTTTGTGCTTCCAGATGTGTGCGTGAAAGGTGCACAGTAATTGACACTGATGTCTGAATGTCCTGAATCCTGTGTTGTCTGAATATAAAACCCAGCCTTTTCTTCTACTGTAATTACATGCATCAGAATTTCAAACTTGAGATCCTTTCTGCTACTAATTAGTAACTAAATCTTTGAACTAAAAGACATGATACAGATTATTTTGAAGAATTATAACAGTTTGACAAAATGAGAACCCTTGATTAGCCTATGGATGGAAATCAGTCAAAGCCTAGTCAAAATGATTTACATGCAAACCTTGAGAAGTAATTTAACTGATTAGTTGATTCTACACATACATGAAAAACAAACAACACAGATAAGGTGAGAAATCTTTGATTATGCGGATCACTTCATTTATTTAGCACCTCTGATGTGCAAAGGACAGTACTAGGTGTGATGAAGATTCAGAGATGGATAAACATAGCTTAGGGAGCTCACAACTAGGGAGTATGAGACATCAATGATAACAATAATAATAACAACAGTATCTCTGAGCACTAAAAATGTGCCAGTATACCAAAACCCATTGAATTTGCACTTAAAAATATGTGCTAGGCATTTCACATATATTTCTTATTTAATCTCCAAATTAATCTTATTTAATAGTTGTCCACATTATAAAATATCCATGGCTCAGGGAGGTCAGGTAACTTACCTGAGGATACACAGTAGGTGGTAAAGCTGGGATTCTCATGGAATTTTCTTGGACACCAAGGCCTATGCCTTTCTTTTCTTTACCAGCATTTCTAAAGGTGTGTTAGATCTATACTGGTGGTAAATCAGAGATTTTAATGTGGTACAAAAATAAGCAGGTTATTTGAAGAGTTAAGGGTTTTACAGTTAATTTTCTACTTACTAAACAATAAGAATATATAGTTTTATTTTAAAGTAAATGTTTTTAGGTAGATAAAATTAAATTGATTTAAATGGAAAATAGTATTTAGGTTTGCAAAAAAAAGTGAAGATAGCACTTGAGTGCTTAAGTGTTGAAAATATTGCTCTAGGCCACACTGTAGTATGGCTGCAGGAGGGCTGAGGGTCAGGAAAGGCTATGCTGCTGTAACAAACAAGCCCTGAATTCAGAAGTGTAAGAAAAATGGCTTATTTATTTATGGTTCACATTATATACCCAACATGACAGGAAGGGACAGTCGGGTGTGTGGAGGTGTCTCTTTTCTAGGTAGTCACTCAGGAACCTAGGTCCACTAGCTTATGTCACTCAATGGGAGTCTGGAGGATTAAGCAGGGACCATCCATGAAAGGGTAAAGAATTTGGACTTTATCCTGAGGGCAAGAGATCAGTGCTTTTAATGCCTTTTGCTCTATTCACTGCAAGCACAGGCAGTGTCATGGCTAAGAAGATAATACAATATGTTGCCTGGGGACCCATCACTAAGATTTTTGTGATTCAAACCTAATATATGAAAATCCAGGCTTATACTGCAAATAAATATGGGGATTGCTCAAACTGCAAAAGGATTCTTTGCTTAAATAAAGGATTAATTGCAGGGTGCTCTTTAAGAGTACATATTCCTTAAATGGGCTATTTGAAATGAATATTTATTTAATTCTGTGTAAACCCAGCTTTTTAGAAGCTCTTCTGTGATGCGGAGTTTTACCTGTTTCACAGTGAAGGTAACAATGTACATATTTAAGATATGTGAATATTGTTTCCATTAATATTAACAGCAGAATGGAGTTGTTGGGTTTTTTCCCCACGTGAAAGCAATGAAAGCAAGTGTAATTTAGACTCTAAACATTGGAACAACTACAATTTTGAGAGGCAGGAACATTTCTTTAGTGATTATTTGAGCTCCCAAACTCTTAGTTTATGTGTCTATAATACCCCTTATCAAGTAGAATTACAGGCTTACAGGGCTGTCTTCTTCACTAGCTCTGTCACTGAGGACAGGAGATGTTAGTTAACTTTGTCTTTCTAACACCTGACACAGGTCTGGGCTCTTAGTAGGTGCTCAATAATATTTGCAGAGTGACTAAATAAATACCTTGCATTTTTCAGACCAAATTCTAAAGCAGAAGGCTTTTCTAGTCAGCTTTGCCTCTGCCGACCATGACTTTATTCATAATTCATCAGTCCTTACCTCTCTTTAGCTGCAGGTTTGCTGGAGATAACAGCTAAATCTTTCCTCTAAGTAATCCAAGATAAATAAGAAATACACTTCAAGAGAGCCAATGAATTCTTAAATTGTTGATTCCTGTGACTAAGTGAGAAAAATGAATGTATCTGTGTAGTCAAGAAATAAATTCCAGGCAATCTTAGTATAGTTGCCTAGTTTTGAAACATTAAGGCCAATTTATCAGCCATTACACTCCAGTTAAGTACTAATCAAGTTTGTGTCCCCTCCAAGCTAAGTAATAGAGAAGAACTCTGATTACAGGAGAACACTAAAACCATCTATTATACAGTCTTAAAATGCTTGTGACTTTAATTTCCATGAAGAGCATATGCTTATTGTGTTTAAATGTCAGTTTCACAAAAAGCCATACATCACAAGTGGGACAGTCAAGTAATTGGAAAATAATTTGCAAAAACTTGAGTCCTTCCTTTATCACCTCCCACTTTGCAATTTTTTTTTTCCCTTTTAGGTAAGTTTCTATTACAACTCTTTATGTCCTAGAGTGTATGTATTGATGCAGCTTCAGCTTTCAAATTCGTACCACTTGTGCTGTCGAGAGCTCTGATTCCCAGATGATCTCCATTCCCTCTATTCGAGCTTAAGCATCATTTGTTATCCTTGAAATTTATGTGACAAGCCAGAATTGTGGCCATGCACGCATTTGCTTCTGAGAGCGCAAAACATACAAAGCGAAGAGGTAGAAAGCAGATGCACTCAGGGCTCAGATTAGCCCTTGAGCTCAGTAATAAAGGACCTGCCAGTAATTAAACCACTTCAGAATAATAAAATGATTGTACACAGTATGGAGGGAGGCCCACCGTTAGATTGCTCATCATAGCTAAAGGAAAGGAGGACCTGGGCTTCCAGGGAAGAGGTATTGACCTCCAGATGCTTTCTTTCGACACCTCCAAAACACGACATTGTTCAGAGGTATTAAATCAGTGCATCTTTGTTTAGATGAAATATAATGCTGGGCTGTTAATATATTGATACTTTCTCTATGTTTTAGAGCATCTAAGTCTAGAGACCAAATTTTGGGGAGTTCTTTGTTAATCAGAGAGGCACTATGTAAACCAGAACAAATTTCCTGTGGGTGGGGACCAGCCATTGTGTACAAGCAGGCAGAGTGAGTCTTCCTCCTCCTGTTATTGTAGTTTCCGTTCAGAAAGCAACACTTAAAGCTATTTAGATGGAGGGGAGTGAATAGGGATGAAGAGGCCAATTAACCAATTTTTCTTGGCCTTTCCTCACACATAGACACATTCTGTACAACACCCCAGTTTTGATGTATTATTTTAATTAATCCCAGTCTTTTGAATCCTGCAGAAAGAAGGTTAGCAAATGTAACAATGCTCGGGAGTTTCTTTATCGTAAAAGACACATAATTTCAAGCATTTAATAAGGTAGATTTATTCTGGGTAGTTTAGCTTGCACATTCACTCAAACAGCCCTCCCCAAAGACAACATTAAAAATGTGATTAGTTAGCTGCCATCAATAACACAAAATAGGAAAATGCTCTCTGAAGGGACAGCTTTGTGGAGGGCACTGCACAGTGTGTAGTAAAAATATATGGCCTAATAAGTTTACATTTGCAGGCTCATTTGTTAAAACTCTTGAATTTCTAATTTGTGTCGGAAAGATAAATGGATGGAGCCACAGTAAAGTGTGAGATTAATACTGATGGATGGGGATTCAGTTTTTTGCTAGCTTCTTAGCTCCACACAACCCAGTAGGCAGTTTATAGGAAAACCAAATGTAAATAAAAAGAAGGACATTATTTACTCCGGTTGAGACCAATTACCAGTTATTTTCTTCCTTTCAACCTTACAGTTAAGGAAATTTCTATGTAATTTAATTATTATACTTCAGTAATCAGAAGGGCTACAATTTATAATTTGATGTTTCTAAGATTGGCCTCCAGAAGCTCTATTATGTGAGGAGCAATTAGGGATTGCCCGATTCGTTGTTTTTCATAAAATATTTCCCCAGTCAGATTGTCCCTAAAAATTTTTTTCTGGACACAACATGGGAAGAAGACATGGGTTCTGAGGAAAGGCAGAAGAATGGTAGTCTTTTTCACAGCCAAGGGTTTAGGAAAAACCAAATGTGATTTCTGTAGCTGAAATAAATTTAATGCCTCTTTTTGTTGTCTTAAACCACTCCCCTTCCTCTCCCACTCAAGGCCTTAAGCAGCCCCCTGGCATGGAGTTTCCTAATGCCTCAGGAACTTCCTCTGTGTCACTGTTGGCCATCAGATCAGTAATGGCAACAATGGTCAGTGGCAGAGTGGGAGGGAAGTCAATACCCCAAACACTTAGTTTGATAAAAATCACTCTAAAATCCTGAAATGGGTGCTCCACACATTTGTAAACTCTAGCTCCTTTGACTGAAGCTAGACATATTTAATTATGAAACATGTTCTACATCCTGTGCCAACATGTCATAGGATCTACTTGGAGGGGTGGGAATCAGCAAGTTAAGTTCCCCTCCCCTCCTCTTCCCTTCACCCGCCTTCTCGGTTTCTCTCCCCCTCCACCCTCCTCTCTATCAGGGCATCGTCACACACCTGACAGCGGTCTCCAGGAGGGACTCTCCAATTGTCCCTAAGTTCCTCACTGATTTCACTTGCCTCAGCAAGTCCCAAGAGGGAGTGTAGCACAGAGAAAAGAGGTTTGGCCAAGGGAACAGAACAATCTGAGAGGTGGCTCTGGTTCCACTACCTAAAAGCTGTGTGATGGCCAAGTCCCTTACCTTCTCAGAGTCTCATTTTCCTCATCTCTAGAATGGGAACAGTATTTATCATAAAGGCTATGTACGTTATATGCATGGAATAAACATATAGTAGTGCTTTAAAAAGTAGTTTAGGGCTTCCTTGGTGGCGCAGTGGTTAAGAATCTGCCTGCCAATGCAGGGGACACGGGTTCGAGCCCTGGTCTGGGAAGATCCCACATGCCACGGAGCAACTAAGCCCATGCGCCACAACTACTGAGCCTGTGCATCTGGAGCCTCTGCTCCACAACGGGAGAGGTCGCGACAGTGAGAGGCCCGCGCACCGCGATGAAGAGTGGCCCCCGCTCACCGCAACTAGAGAAAGCCCTCGCACAGAAACGAAGACCCAACACAGCCAAAAAAAAAAAAGTTTAATTCCCTATCTTTAATTAGCCTGAAAAATACCCTTTAAAATGTTAAAAATTGTAAAGGGGAATTAAAAAAAAAATCAATGTAGAGTTAATTGTGTGACCATGTCTGGAGGTGGTGACATTCCCCAGAAAGCACCTCCATCCACAGGATGCCGAGGGCACTGCTAACAGGTGCTGGCTGGCTCAGGGGGCTGCATGGGGGCTTCTGACGTGGGGTGTGATCCGGGCTTCTGCTCCCTCTGCTTCTCGACAACATGAGAAGCCCAAGCTGTAAGTGTGACGTGCACTGGCCTCGGGCCAGTGGCCTCCAGGCCTGGACTGACCTCTCCTCCTGAGTCCCAGTGGCAATTTTTAGCGTAGAGCTCTCTGGCGAGGTTTCTGAATAAACTACATCTGTCCCTCTGGCACTGTATGGTTCAGTTCTTCAAAGAACCATCTCCAGCCAGCATTCAGCTAAGGCTAATTTTAGTGCTGATGGTTTTTGTGTGCTAGAGTTAGATCTGCCCCGGGAACGTTGCCTTCTCCACAGATCCGCTGCTCCTCTAATCTGCTGAGAAATGAGCAAGAGGTGCTCACAAGTCCGGCAGTTAGCATTTGTTGAGCACTTAGTATGTTTTTTAAAAAGGATCTCTTTTCACAGGAATGCAAGAAAATGACTTTCGTCTGTGTTTAGTATGTGACCCAGGGTCAAATGTTTGCATCTGAGGTGGAGTGTGAAGGAATGGAGGCATTGTCATGATATATAACCACAAATTGGATTGGTAAAAGGGCAAAAAATCCAAATGCACTGAAATTTTCTATCGGGAAACATCGGTCCTAGAGAAGGAAGCAGTATGTAGTCAGAAGATGAGAGGCTCCTGAAAGTTTTCTTTGGGGAAAGTTATTTGTGGAAGACTGAAGCTGTGGATTACTTTAGGAAATTCTAGGAATAGATTTAGCATGCACTTAAGACTCCCTTGTTTAGGGCTAAGCGGAATTAGAGGGAGTGTAAAGCACACAGAAGGGAAGCATTCTCTCCGTTTATGGGCCCCTGATCTTAGGCCATGAGAGAAATTTGTGCTGGTGAGTGAATCCTCCTATCAACTCTAAAATGGAGAGAAGAGCCTTTTCAGAGTTTTTTGTTTTGTTTTGTTTTGTTTTGTTTTTTGCAGTACGCGACCCTCTCACTGCTGTGGCCTCTCCCGTTGCGGAGCACAGGCTCCGGACGCGCAGGCTCAGTGCCCATGGCTCACGGGCTCAGCCGCTCCGTGGCATGTGGGATCTTCCCGGACCGGGGCACGAACCTGTGTCCCCTGCATCAGCAGGCGGACTCTCAACCACTGCACCACCAGGGAAGCCCTCAGAGTTTTCTTAGGCGAATTTGTGGTAAAATATGAAGAAGCAGATTAATCTTGAAACTTGTAGAACTATATTCTCTTACTTAAAAATTCTGAATGGTTCCCTATTGCCTACAAGATAAAAATCCAAGCTCCTTAGCTCTACATAGAAGACTCTGTGATTTTTTGTAATATATAAATGTATTTATTTATTTCTGGCTGCATTGGGTCTTTGTTGCTGTGCCCGGGCTTTCTCTAATTGCGGCGAGTGGGGGCTACTCTTTGTTGTGGTGCACAGGCTCGAGGGGCACGGGCTTCAGTAGTTGTGGTGTGCGGGCTTTAGAGTGCAGGCTCAGTAGTTGTGGCACAGGGGCTTAGTTGCTCCGTGGCATGTAGGATCTTTTTGGACCAGGGCTCAAACCCACATCCCCTGCATTGGCAGGCGGATTCTTAACCACTGCGTCACCAGGGAAGTCCAGACCCTTTGTCGTTTATTGCTACAACTTTGCAGCCTCATCTCTTTCATTTTCTTCCAATGCATTTTGGCCTCAGTTTCACGGAACCCATTTATGGGTTCATGAGAACACTGTTCAGAGGCTATTCCCCAGACTGGAATGTTGCCCTTGGCCTCTGCTGGCGCCCCTGCCTGCCCTGCGCTTCAAGGCTGCCCTCAAATGCAGTCTCCCCTGGAGCCCGAGTGAGCACCTTCCTTCCCTCTGCACCTCCCTCACGCTTGGTCTCTTCTAGTCCTCAGCTATTCCTCAGAAATTGTCTGTTTGGCTGTTGTTTCGGCACATAAACGATGAACCCTTTAAAAAGAGAAACCTGTGCCATTGTCCTCACACATAGTGTAAGGACAAAGGCACAAGGAGTCTGAAGGAGAGCCATTGTTCCCAGTTAGTGCCTTGTGTTTTGTGACTTGGAGCAAGACAAGACAGATTGAGGAGGGTGGTTGCCGGGAGAAATCGGTCACTTGTGTGTCATGGTTAAACACGTTTACAGACACTTTAAATAAAGTGTGTGTGTTTGGGGTAGGTCGGGGAGGTGGAGGGTTGGCTAAGCCACAAAGCAAAGGCAAATTTAAGTGTTTGGGTTGACTAATTGGCACAGAGGTCTGAGATAATGTTTCCCATCATTGCTCTAAAAGATTTATATGTTTTCAAGGAACTTTTAGACTCATTAATGAGCATGTTTGTGGCCTTTTGCTCTTTAATGTGATAAAAAGAAATACAGCTCTTCAGGTGACAGCTCTCTGTCTGTTATAGGTAGGAAGAGACTGTAGAATGTTAGTTTGAATACAGCACACCCAAAACGAATGTCCTTTATCTAGAGGACACACACTTTCAAATCTGAAGTTCTGTCTGATCAGACCATGAGGAGATCAAGTTCCTACTTGAGTAATCAATAACTCGAATCCCCCCACATCCAACCACCTGTCAGTTCCTTGTTTAATCAGAATTTTAGGAAGGATTAGTTCTGCAATGAACTCTTGTGAATTTGCTTTCAATCTTCTCTACGTTGATGACATCCTTGCATATGTATATCCACATTTGCCTCTCAGTGGGAACGCATATTTGACATTTCAAAGACTACAAAATATGATCTGGAAGATAAACACTGCTGTAGTAATTTTGATGGTTGATCATCTGTTTAATGTAATGTCAGTTAACTTTGAGACTGAAAATTAGGCTGGCTTGATTTGTTATCAATTTTCAGTGCTGTTTTCATCCTGAACAAAAAACAAAACAAAACCTCCATAAGATCTAGGGAGGATGAAGAGTAAAGATGGATTTTAATCTTTATGGGAAGAACTGTCAGGCATTTTCCAGCATCTAAATGTAGGTTACTTAGATTAATTCTAAGACACAAAAGGCATTTTATGCTTTCAGATTTAAGGAAATGATATTCCAGACAATGGACCTATTGTTTCATTCTCTATTTTATTTCATGGTATTGGTGAGCTTCCCTGCATGGAGAAAAACAAGGCCTTTCTTTTAGGTTGTACTGATTCATAAAAATAACCTTCTATGGAATTCTGTAAATAGGGTTTGGTGAGTTTTGTGTTTTTGTTAAAATGTTTAGTCTTTTTTTTTTTTTTTAACTGAATGCTTTAATGTCATACAGACCTAGTTTTAGAATTGAAGTTGTGGGCTTCCCTGGTGGCGCAGTGGTTGAGAGTCCGCCTGCCGATGAAGGGGATGCCGGTTCGTGCTCCGGTCCGGGAGGATCCCACATGCCGTGGAGCGGCTGGGCCCGTGAGCCATGGCCACTGAGCCTGCGTGTCCGGAGCCTGTGCTCCACAACGGGAGAGGCCACAACAGTGAGAGGCCCGCGTACAGCAAAAAAAAAAAAAAAAAAAGTTATTAAAAAAAAAGTTAGAATTGAAGTTGTTATTCTATTTTAGATCCTGATCATGTGGAAAACTTACTTGGAACACAGAAACTTTTATGACTACCAAACTCCATTTTCTGGAAACAAAGATATGAATTTAAGAATCCCAGATGTGACAGGATGATAGCATTAATCGAGATAGAATGATTCCTAGACTGGAGTAGGAGAATGAAGGGCTTCAGGAGTGAGGATGGGGTAGGGCAAAGAAGAAGAAGGATTTGCTAGATAATGAGATATATTTGATCACTTTAAAAATTGTATTGAGACGATGTTGGTAGGATTGGGCAGAATTAATGAAAATAGCACAGAAAAATTAGCAAGAGAAAAAGCTAGCAATCATTAATAACAGGAAAATAACTTTTATTAGAAAAGAAATTTAATCGTAGTACACTATTTTGCTCAGCAATAAAAATTACATTGTCAGAATAATGTAAACAATAAAGTTTTTAATAAAAATTATGGCATAACTATACTGAAGAGAGGTGATATAACTATACTGATGGGGGGAGAGGAGAGTGAAGAGAACTATATCCTCATCTACCACGGTAGCAGGTCGATAGTTGGTTCTAATAGTGGTTGATCAATTTAAAGTTGATTAAATCAACTTAAGAAAATATAATAGCAATATGAGCATATTATCCAGAAATACAGAGGTAAGGACCATAAGGAACAACACAAAGGCTTGAAGGTAGTTGTCTCTGAGGAACAGGACAGAGGGGTAGATGGCTGTGGTTTTCATCAAACTTTGATATTTCAAATTATGTGTGTTATTTTGATAAAAACAGAAATTAATTTTTTGAAATTAATTTTCTTTTCCAACTATTCCACTCCCGTCTTCTTTCCTTTCCTAAAATTCTAAATACCCATAAACACATACCTTTATATTGAACCACACAGGGCAGGAAGACAATAATCATACTGGTTATTCAGTAGCATACACCACAGGATTGTTGAACTGGATTGGGGATTATCTGCCCTTCTTAGATTTATGTTATATGAGACTCTTAAATTCATCTTTATTTTCAAAAGATGGAGTTTGGTAGACACAAAAGTTTCTATGTGCCAAGTAAGTTTTCAACATGGTCAGGATCTGAAATAGAATAACAACTTCAATTCTAAAACTAGGTCTGTATGACATTAAAGCATTCGGTTTTAAAAAATGAACATTTTAGGGCTTCCCTGGTGGCACAGTGGTTGGGAGTCCGCCTGCCGATACAGGGGATGCAGGTTCGTGCCCCAGTCCGGGAAGATCCCACATGGTGCGGAGCGGCTGGGCCCGTGAGCCATGGCCGCTGAGCCTGCGCATCCGGAGCCTGTGCTCCGCAACGGGAGAGGCCACAACAGTGAGAGGCTCACGTACCGCAAAAAAAAAACAAAAAAAACAAAAAAAAAACATTTTAACGAAAGCAATAATGTCATATAAGCACAGAGTTCACCAAACACCTATTTGTAGAGTAGAAACTTCATTATCAGAGATCAACTGACTAAAGCGTTCAGGGTTTGCTGAAGGGCTGGGATCTTTCTGTTTTCAATCTGATATTTCACCTCAACCTGTCCTTGGTGACTGTAAACTCTATGATTCAATTTACCCAGATCTCAAATGCTTTGATAAACTGTCTCGAGGGGTTGGGGAGGAATGTTAATTTGGTGCCATATAGTAGAGATGGATTATTTGGACATTTCATCCATTGCACCTTTTTTCAACCCCATGTCTAACCTCCACTTCACATGTAGTTGATATCGCCAATTATTGAGACTTTCTGGGGCTCTGTGGCTGGAAACTGCTTGCTTCTTGTTGGAAGATATGCAGGTTACAACTCCTGTAAGTCAGATAGAACACCTTCAAAAGCGTTTCATTTTCTGTTCTCTTTGTCCCTATGGGTTTATGATTTTCTTTTCTTTTCTCTGTTGTTTTTGTGATTTTTCTGAGAGAGTAAAAACATGATATGTATGTTTAAACTGACATGTTTTTAAAGAGAAGTCCAAACATTTAACTTATTTAACTTATTATTAGTCCCACTTGTACTCAGTAAGATAATTTATAGGTATCTTGTCATCGCAACAATCTTAAAAAGGAGATATGACATCTTTACTTGGTTTTGTTTGTTTGTTTTGTTTTGTTTTTTGGCCACGCAGGATCTTGGTTCCCCGACCAGGGTTTGAACCTGCTCCCTCAGCAGTGAAACATGGAGTCCTAACCACTGGACTGCCAGGGAATTCCCAGACATCTTTACTTTGTAAATGAGGAATCCGAGATTCAGAAGAAATAAGTAATAGATCCAACATCATATGACAGGTAAGTTGCTCAGATTGTGTTTGAGCCTCATCATTTTCTGTGGTGCCATATACCTCTTCTTCATGTGAAAGACATGTTGTCTTCATTTTAGCACATCAATAGGGCCCAACATTGCTCTGATGTTTTTCCTGCTTTGCTTGTAAGAAGCAGAGTTAAGATCTATTCCTAGACACACAGCCTCCCAATGGCGCTGACTATTTAGGACATCCCCCTTTTCTTTTTCTGTTCTTCAGGCAGGCTCCCTGTGCCTTACTCACCCTCTCTACTGGGCTCTCTCTTTGGTGCCTCACAGTCTATGTGTCACTCCCAGTCTTGATCACCTCTGTACCCAGATGTCCCTCCATTTTCTGGCTCCCACTCTCCCAGATGGATGTTTTATACTCACTCTGCTCTCCTCCAGCTTGAACACTCTCTTTTCCCTACTCATGCTCCACTGATGACCTTGTTTCTTTTATCACTGAGAAAATGGAAGCTACCAGAAAAGAACTTCCACATCCTTCTACCAAATCTACTGACCTGTACCCATACCATGTACACTATTTTCTCTCTTGTTGCACTGGATGAACTGTCCCTGATCCTAATTTAGGTGAACTCCACCTCAGAACACAGGATCCTAGCCCCTTTTGCCTACCTGAAGACTCTTGTACCATCATTTTTTCCTTCTCTCTTGGAGGACTTTATAAACATATGTCATGGATGGTATTCTTCATTAAAGAAAAAACAATTCCTGCCTTGACTGCTGAGCCCTCATCTACCTACCCTTCTACCTCTCTCCCCCTTTTACAGAAAAGTTGCTTGAGTGGTATCTGCTTGCTTTCTTCACTTTCCTTCTCACATGATCTCTTGAATCATCTCACATCAGGCTTTTGCACTTAGCACTCCACTGAAACTACTTTTATCAGGAACATTGAGGGCTGCCCCCCTGCCTAGTCCACTGGGCGAGTCCCAGTGCTCCTTTACTCAGTCTCTCAGCAGAATTTCACCTTGCTGGTTTCTTCCTTCTTCTAGAAACACTGCACCCTTCTGGATTTTCTTCTTTCATAAGACTGCTATCTATCCATTATAGACTCCTTTTCCAGATCATTCTCCTCTTCTTGACCTCTACATACTGGAATGCTCCAGAACTCAGTCCCTGGACTTCTTTTGCTTTTTGAATTTTTATTTCTTAGATGATACAGCCATTTCTGAGGCTTTAATACATCTCTATACTGATGATGCCAATATTTGTTCTCCACTGAACCTCATACTTGCATATTCAACTACCTGCTAAACTTTTTCACTCAACTGCTTAACAGGCTTCTGAAATTTAATGTGCCCAGGAGAACTCTTGATTTTTCCCTTTCACACCCATTCTTCCCCCAGCGTCCCTGATTTCTGTAAATGGTTCCTCTTACAGCCAATATTTCTCCATCTCTAAACCTTGAAATCATCCTTGGCACCTTTTTCTCACACTCCACATCCAATCGATTCACAAATCCTGTTGCCTCTTCCTTTAAAATGGATCCCACATATGACCATTTTTATTTTATTTTATTTTATTTTTACCGTGCTGTGTGGCTTGTGGGATCTCAGTTCCCCGACCAGAGATTGAACGCGGGCCGCGGCAATGAAAGCATGGAATCCTAACCGCTAGGCCACAGGGAACTCCCATATGACCCCTTTTTCATCTCTTTCATCACTAGCATTCTAATTCACATTGTTCTTTTCTCTTGCCTTGTCTAAGACAATACATTCTAACTAGTCCCCCTGCTTCCATAGTCACCTTACTGTAGTTTATTCTTTACACAGTAGACAAAATGATACTTTAAGAATGTAAATGAGATAACACTGTACTTTGCTTAAAAGCATCATGTTGCTCTGTTCTATTTTCTTCATAGCACTCACCACCTCACCACAATGGGACATTATATCACTATTTGCTAATTTGATTGTATTCTTTACCTCCAGAATGTAAGCTCCATGAGGCCAGGGGTATTGCTGCTCTTGTTTACCTCTGACATTCAGACTGCTGAAATAAAAATACCATAGACTGGGTGGCTTAAACAACAGAAATTTATTTCTCATTGTTCTGGAAGCTGGGAAGTCCAAGATCAAGGTGCAGGCAGATTTGGTGTCAGGTGAAGGCTTGCTTGCCGGTTTATAGTCAACTGTCTTCTCTCTGTGCCCTCACATAGTGGAAGGGGTGAGGGAACTCTGTAGGGTCTCATTTTTAAAAAAAAATTAATTTATTTTTATTTTTTGCTGCCTTGGGTCTTTGTCGCTGCATTCAGGCTTTCTCTAGTTGTGGCAGCGGGGGCTACTCTACGTTGCAGTACGCAGGCTTCTTATTGCGGTGGCTTCTTGTTGTGGAGCATGGGCTCTAGGAATGTGGGCTTCAGTAGATGTGGCACGTGGGCTCAGCAGTTGTGGCATGCGGGCTCAGTAGTTGTGGCTCATGGGCTTAGTTGCTTTGCAGCATGTGGGATCTTCCTGTACCAGGTTTCAAACCCATGTCCCCTGCATTAGCAGGCGGATTCTTAACCACTGCGCCACCAGGGAAGCCCCTGTAGGGTCTCTTTTATAAGGACACTAATCCCACTCATGAGGGCTCCACTCCCATGACCTAATCACCAGCTCCATGTCCTAATACCACCATACTAGGGATTAGGATTTTGGAGGGACACAAACATTCAGTCAGTAGCAGCCTCCATATCACTAGTGTTTAGAAGAGGGCCTCCTAAGTACTTAGGAGGTGCTAGGAAATGTTTAATGAGTGAACAAATGAATGAATGATCTTGAAAGCACTCCTGGGATCCTGTAATTGTTTTTTCAAGTACCATTGCTTACTTCATCCTCCTGCCTTATCCTAAATAACCACTCTCCCATGGATCTCTTAAATATATAAAAAATTTAGTGTTATGCAGTTTGTTCTATTGCCCTATTCAATTTATTTAAATATAGTTTAGAATGTTGGATAATGGAATAAAGTGTATAATAAATAGATGATTAAATTACTTAAATATGGCTATTGTAGATTTTTCTATAAAACTAAAACAGTCTTTCTTTATGAACAGAACTATGTCATGGCGATTTTGGTGGAGAATAAATTTGAGTTAAATTACTTCATCTTATAGAAAGTTTACTTTGAACATGAGCTGTGGTAAAGATGTAGGTACCTTTTTGTGCCTTGCACTGTGTGTGCATGTGCATGTGTGTATGTGCGCATGTTGTTTTAGAAGCTGGGGCAGTTACACAGTGGAAGGTACAGGCTTTGCCTGATCCACGTAGCATGTGTTTAATCTAAATTTTCTAATAAAGAAAAATGCTTCACTACCTAATGCCCTTCATTTAAAACAGAGAACATGGTTATTGTTAGAATATTATCAGAGACAAACGCAAAATATTATTCATGACCCAGTTGAATTAGGCACAAAGTTTTTTTGCTACTCTTATGTGACACTTCTTCTCTTTTTCTTGGAAGTGTTTGTGCAATGAGTTTTTTCCATATATTTGTAACAAAACGTCGAGTCCTCCACAGACAGGAGTCTATCAGTTTAACTTAAGAGCATACGGCAATTTACATACAAACTGCTTTATGTTTGGAATATGGGGCTGAGGCAAGATGCTGTCAGTTTGCTTCTGTGTGAAGCTGGTTGGAGCCCACAGTGAAATGGTTATTGCAGCAGTAGCTGAAATAAAAGACAGGTAGGGCAAGAGACTCGGAAGTTAAATATCAAATAGGTTCAATGCAGACAAAGCAACAAATAAGCAAACAAAAGTAAATTAAATATCCAAAAAGGTCCATTAAAAATGGAACAAATAGAAATAAAAAAGATGGTAACAGAAGTCCAACTATATTAATAATACAATAAAGAAAAATAGATTAAACATATTAGTTAAAGATAGGGATGATCAGATTAGGTTAAAATATACTAGTTTACATCTAATGTATGACAGAATAGAATGGTTTAAAGGATAGAAGGACAGTATACCAAGCAAATATTAACCAGAACAAGAGTGGTATGTTATATTATCAGACAAAAGAGGCTTTAAGACGAAAAGCATTATTAGGAATGTAGAGGATTACTAAATAATGATAAAACACTGAAATTACCAGTAAGACATAGCAACTCTAAACTTGTATGCCTCTAATAAAGTATCTTCAACATATAATACAAAAATTGAAAGAACCAGAGGAAGATAAGTCTGCCAGTAACGGTGAAAATTTTATTACACCTGTTTCATTGTCATATCCAAGACAAAAATAGTTAATAAAGATATAGAAATTTGCACAACACAATAAACAAGTTTGATTTAATAGAACTCTGCATCAAACTTTGGATTAAGGTATCCAAATTCTTCTTAAGCACACATAGAACATTTACAAAAAATGATTATGAACTGGATTAAAAAGTGAGTCTTAACAAATTTCAAAAAAATCAGTATTATATACACTGACCTGTAACCTTCATCTCCAGATTCTCAAAAGTTCTGAAGCTTTCTGGTAAATGCTTGAGTAGCAATAGCTGTGTGGGTTAACTCCACGTGGAGAGATTAGTAAGTGCCCAAATGGGTCTACAACCTTGGGTTGTTGTGTTGGGAAAGGGGATGTATAGGCTTTGCTGCAAGCTGAATTATGAGGTGACAAACTACTTCCAATGATGCCTTGATAGGAATACATACACTTGTTTTGCAGAAAATGCAAAGAAACCAACAGCTAGGCAAGAGCTGGGAAGAATTTAGTTAATCAGCAGCTTCTAGTAAGGGTAGTTACGGGAAATCTAGCTGAACCAAGGTGAAGAGATGTTTAGTTTATTAGAGAGGAATGAAAAATTTTTAGGTGCTGAACTATGTCAGAGAAGGTCAGATTATATGAGTTAATGTGAAACTAACCAACTCTGCAATGGCTGTTTCATGCTGTGTCTACAGTTTAAGGCCATTTCTTCCAGGTGGTATATGCTACATGTACAGCCACATACAATTTTAATTTTCTGGATAATATCCTCATTTTGGTTCTTTTCCTACCTTTTCTTGCTGCCCAATCTGTATAGTTGATGGCAGCCCTGTAATTCCTACTCCTTTACATTTGAGTTATTAATCTAGATGATATGAAATTGGATGGACACATGTATATATTACAAACCTCCTTTGATTTTTCTTCCTTTAAGAATGGTTGATAATTCTTGAGGCAGGGAATATATTAAGTGCTAGTTGGGCACTAAACTTTACTACTGACATTACCTATTAAGTATCTCTAAAGGAAATAATAAAATAGCAGCTTTTTAGAGCCCATTTGTGACTCATAAAATATGGGTTAAAACCTCCCATTTTATTACACTTTTACTTCTGTAATTATTACTGTAAGTGATTATACAGTGCAGGGCAATCAAGAAATCAACTCTCTCAACTCCTACACTCGAAGACAATCTATGAAAGTCTAAAGAACAGCCTGATGAATAAATAGATCAAATGACAAGGCAACAGAAACAAAAACCAAACTCCCAATAAAGTAATCAAAATAATGCTAAAATCATAGATCTGCAGAACCCCTGAGCCCATACAAACCTGCTTATTCCCCGCTTCAACACTCAAGGATGACCCCAGGAGATTTGCTCAATGTCTCCACACCTTAATTTGCTCATTCAGTAAATGGGACATAAGAATTGTACATAATGAATTTTGTATTTTGGGGGGGAGCTAAGTGAGCTGATATATGTAAATACATTAGCACCAGTTCTGACATATAGCAAACGGTCAATAAATGTTAGTTAATATTAATTAATATCATTATTATTATAATTAATAATGATAATTGTCTTCTTATACATGGCCCATTAGATTGTAATGTGGTATGTCTGATGTGATGTTTATGAAGCTATTTTACCAGTAGCCTATTTTTTTCCCACCTTGATATGTGCTTGAAGTAGTAATCACAATTGACTTATACTCAAAGCCTATTCTCACTCACTTTTTTTTTTTTTTTTTTTTTTGCGGTACGCAGGCCTCTCACTGTTGTGGCCTCTCCCGTTGCGGAGCACAGGCTCTGGACGCGCAGGCTCAGCGGCCATGGCTCACGGGTCCAGCCGCTCTGTGGCATGTGGGATCTTCCCAGCCCAGGGCACGAACCCGTGTCCCCTGCATTGGCAGGCGGACTCTCAACCACTGCGCCACCAGGGAAGTCCTTCTTTGTGGTTTTAATGTGCACTTCACTAATGACTAATATTGGACATCTTTTGATGTGCTTATAATATGTCATCTGTATATCTACTTTGATTATATACTTGTTCACATCTTTTACCCATTTATAAAAGTGAGTTGTCTTCTGATTGAATTGTAAGAATTCTTTATATAATGTAGATGCACTTTTTTTCATATACATGCTTTGCAAATGTTTACTCCCAGTCTGAGGTTTGCCCTTGTTTTTTGTAATAGTCTTTTGAGGAACAACATTTTAATTTTGATAACATCCAACTTATTATTTTATCTTATAGTTTGTGATTTTTTTGTGTGTCCTATTTAAGAACTGTTTCCTAAACCTAGGATCACTAAGATTTTTCTATGTTTTCTTCAAGAATTTTTGTAATTTTAACCATTACATTTAGGTCTATGATTCATTTTTTTTTTTTTTTTTTTTGCGGTACGCGGGCCTCTCATTGTTGTGGCCTCTCCCGTTGCGGAGCACAGGCTCCGGATGTGCAGGCTCAGCGGCCATGGCTTACAGGCCTAGCCACTCCACGGCATGTGGGATCTTCCCGGACCGGGGCACGAACCCATGTCCCCTGCATCGGCAGGCGGACTCCCAACCACTGTGCCACCAGGGAAGCCCTATGGTTCATTTCGAATTAAATTTTGTACTACAAATCATTGCTTAGCAAAATTTTTTTAAAATTTATTTTTATTTTTTGCTTTATAACAAATTTAATCAGTTATACATATACATATGTTCCCATATCCCCTCCCTTTTGCGTCTCCCTCCCACCCTCCCTATCCCACCCTCCAGGCGGTCACAAAGCACCGAGCTGATCTCCCTGTGCTATGCGGCTGCTTCCCACTAGCTATCTACCTTACGTTTGGTAGTGTATATATGTCCATGCCGCTCTTTCACTTAGTCACAGCTTACCCTTCCCCCTCCCCATATCCTCAAGTCCATTCTCTAGTAGGTCTGTGTCTTTATTCCTGTCTTACCCCTATGTTCTTCATGACATTTTTTTTTCTTAAATTCCATATATATGTGTCAGCATACAGTATGTGTCTTTCTCTTTCTGACTTACTTCACTCTGTATGACAGACTCTAGGTCCATCCACCTCATTACAAATAGCTCAATTTCGTTTCTTTTTATGGCTGAGTAATATTCCATTGTATATATGTGCCACATCTTCTTTACCCATTCATCTGATGACGGACACTTAGGTTGTTTCCATCTCCGGGCTATTGTAAATAGGGCTGCTATGAACATTTTGGTACATGACTCTTTTTGAATTATGGTTTTCTCAGGGTATATGCCCAGTAGTGGGATTGCTGGGTCATATGGTAGTTCTATTTGTAGTTTTTTAAGGAACCTCCATACCGTTCTCCATAGTGGCTGTACCAATTCACATTCCCACCAGCAGTGCAAGAGTGTTCCCTTTTTTCCACACCCTCTCCAGCATTTATTGTTTCTAGATTTTTTGATGATGGCCATTCTGACTGGTGTGAGATGATATCTCATTGTAGTTTTGATTTGCATTTCTCTAATGAGTAAAGATGTTGAGCATCCTTTCATGTGTTTGTTGGCAGTCTGTATATCTTCTGTGGAGAAATGTCTATTTAGGTCTTCTGCCCATTTTTGGATTGGGTTTTTTGGTTTTTTGTTATTGAGCTGCATGAGCTACTTACAAATTTTGGAGATTAATCCTTTGTCAGTTGCTTCATTTGCAAATATTTTCTCCCATTCTGAGGGTTGTCTTTTGGTCTTGTTTATGGTTTCCTTTGCTGTGCAAAAGCTTTGAAGTTTCATTAGGTCCCATGTGTTTATTTTTGTCTTTATTTCCATTTCTCTAGGAGGTGGGTCAAAAAGGATCTTGATGTGATTTATGTCATAGAATGTTCTGCCTATGTTTTCCTCTAAGAGTTTGATAGTGTCTGGCCTTACATTTAGGTCTTTAATCCATTTTGAGCTTATTTTTGTGTATGGTGTTAGGGAGTGATCTAATCTCATACTTTTACATGTCCCTGTCCAGTTTTCACAGCACCACTTATTGAAGAGACTGTCCTTTCTCCACTGTACATTCCTGCCTCCTTTATCAAAGATAAGGTGACCATATGTCCGTGGGTTTATCTCTGGGCTTTCTATCCTGTTCCATTGATCTATCTTTCTGTTTTTGTGCCAGTACCATACTGTCTTGATTACTGTAGCTTTGTAGTATAGTCTGAAGTCAGGGAGCCTGATTCCTCCAGCTCCATTTTTCGTTCTCAAGATTGCTTTGGCTATTTGGGGTCTTTTGTGTTTCCATACAAATTGTGAAATTTTTTGTTCTAGTTCGGTGAAAAATGCCATTGGGGACTTCCAGGTAAGATGGCGGAAGAGTAAGACGCGGAGATCACCTTCCTCCTCACGGATACACCAGAAATACAGCTACACGTGGAACAACTCCTACAGAACACCTACTGAACGCTGGCAGAAGACCCCAGACCTCCCAAAAGGCAAGAAACTCCCCACATACCTGGGTAGGGCAAAGCGGAGAGATTCCCGCACAGAGGATCGGTGCCGAGCGGCACTCACCAGCCCGAGAGGCTTGTCTGCTCGCCCGCCGGGGCGGGCGGCGCTGGAAGCTGAGGCTCGGGCTTCGGTCAGAGCGCAGGGAGAGGACTGGGGCTGGCGGCGAGAACTCAGCCTGAAGGGGGCTAATGTGCCACAGCTAGCCGGGAGGGAGTCCGGGAAAACTCTGGAGCTGCCGAAGAGGCAAGAGACTTGTTCTTCCCTCTTGGTTTCCTGCTGCGCGAGGAGAGGGGATTAAGAGCGCTGCTTAAAGGGGCTCCACAGACGGGCGCGAGTCGCGACTGAAAGCGCGGAGCCCAGTGACGGGCGTGGGACGCTGGGGCTGCTGCTGCCGCCGCCAAGAAGCCCGTGTGCGAGCGCAGGTCACTGTCCACACCGCCCTTCCGGGAGCCTGAGCAGCCCGCCACTGCCGGGGTCCCGGGATCCAGGGGCGGCTTCCCTGGGAGAACGCACGGCGCGCCTCGGGCTGGTGCAACGTCACGCCGACCTCTGCCGCTGCAGGCTCGCCCCGCACTCCGTGCCCCTCCCTCCCGCCCGGCCTGAGTGAGCCAGAGTTCCCGAAGAGGCTGCTCCTTTAACCCTTTCCTGTCTGAGCGAAGAACAGACGCCCTCCGGCGACCTACACGCAGAGGCGGGGCCAAATCCAAAGCTGAGACCCGGGAGCTGTGAGAACAAAGAAGAGAAAGGGAAACCTCTCCCAGCAGCCTCAGAAGCAGCGGATTAAAGCTCCACAATCAACTTGATGTACCCTGCATCTGTGGAATACATGAATAGACAACAAATCATCCCAAATTGAGGAGCCAGGAGTCAGTACTGTGCCTCTGAGGTGGGAGAGCCAACTTCAGGACACTGGTCCACAAGAGACCTCCCAGCTCCACATAATATCAAACGGCGAAAATCTTCCAGAGATCTCCATCTCAACACCAGCACCCAGCTTCACTCAACGACCAGCAAGCTACAGTGCTGGACACCCTATGCCAAACAACTAGCAAGACAGGAACACAACGCCACCCATTAGCAGAGAGGTGGCCTAAAATCATAAAAAGTCTGCAGACACCCCAAAACACACCACCAGACGTGGACCTGCCCACCAGAAAGACAAGATCCAGCCTCATCCACCAGAACACAGGCACTAGTCCCCTCGACCAGGAAACCTACACAACCCACTAAACCAACCTTAGCCACTGGGGACAGACACCAAAAACAACAGGAACTACGAACCTGCAGCCGGCAAAAAGGAGACCCCAAACACAGTAACATAAGCAAAATGAGAAGACAGAAAAACACACAGCAGGAGAAGGAGCAAGATAAAAACCCACCAGACCTAACAAATGAAGAGGTAATAGGCAGTCTATCTGAAAAAGAATTCAGAATAATGATAGTAAAGATGATCCAAAATCTTGGAAATAGAATAGACAAAATGCAAGAAACAGTTAACAAGGACCTAGTAGAACTAAAGATGAATCAAGCATCGATTAAAAACACAATAAATGAAATGAAAAATACTCTGGATGGGATCAATAGCAGAATAACTGAGGCAGAAGAACGGATAAGTGAGGTGGAAGATAAAATAGTGGAAATAACTAATGCAGAGCAAAATAAAGAGAAAAGAATGAAAAGAACAGAGGACAATATCAGAGACCTCTGGGACAACATTAAACGCACCAACATTCGAATTATAGGGGTTCCAGAAGAAGAAGAGAAAAAGAAAGGGACTGAGAAAATATTTGAAGAGATTATAGTTGAAAACTTCCCTAATATGGGAAAGGAAATAGTTAATCAAGTCCAAGAAGCACAGAGAGTCCCATACAGAATAAATCCAAGGAGAAATACGCCAAGACACATATTAATCAAACTGTCAAAAATTAAACACAAAGAAATCATATTAAAAGCAGCAAGGCAAAAACAACAAATAACACACAAGGGAATCCCCATCAGGATAACAGCTGATCTCTCAGCAGAAACTCTACAAGCCAGAAGGGAGTGGCAGGACATAATTAAAGTGATGAAGGAGAGAAACCTGCAACCAAGATTACTCTACCCAGCAAGGATCTCATTCAGATTTGATGGAGAAATTAAAACGTTTACAGACAAGCAAAAGCTGAGAGAGTTCAGCACCACCAAACCAGCTTTACAACAAATGCTAAAGGAACTTCTCTAGGCAAGAAACACAACAGAAGGAAAAGACCTACAATAACGAACCCAAAACAATTAAGAAAATGGGAATAGGAACATACATATCGATAATTACCTTAAATGTAAATGGACTAAACGCTCCCACCAAAAGACACAGATTGGCTGAATGGATACAAAAACAAGACCCATATATATGCTGTCTACAAGAGACCCACTTCAGACCTAGAGACACATACAGACTGAAAGTAAGGGGATGGAAAAAGATATTCCATGCAAATGGAAACCAAAAGAAAGCTGGAGTAGCAATTCTCATATCAGACAAAATAGACTTTAAAATAAAGACTACTAGAAGAGACAAAGAAGGACACTACATAATGATCAAGGGATCGATCCAAGAAGAAGATATAACAATTGTAAATATTTATGCACCCAACATAGGAGCACCTCAATACATAAGGCAAACACTAACAGCCATAAAAGGAGAAATCGACAGTAACACAATCATAGTAGGGGACTTTAACACCCCACTTTCACCAATGGACAGATCATCCAAAATGAAAATAAATAAGGAAACACAAGCTTTAAATGATACATTAAACAAGATGGACTTAATTGATATTTATAGGACATTCCATCCAAAAACAACAGAATACACATTTTTCTCAAGTGCTCATGGAACATTCTCCAGGATAGATCATATCTTGGGTCACAAATCAAGCCTTGGTAAATTTAAGAAAATTGAAATTGTATCAAGTATCTTTTCCGACCACAATGCTATGAGACTAGATATCAATTACAGGAAAAGAGCTATAAAAAATACAAACACATGGAGGCTAAACAATACATTACTTAATAACGAAGTGATCACTGAAGAAATCAAAGAGGAAATAAAAAAATACCTAGAAACAAATGACAATGGAGACACGACGACCCAAAACCTATGGGATGCAGCAAAAGCAGTTCTAAGAGGGAAGTTTATAGCAATACAATCCCACCTTAAGAAACAGGAAATATCTCGACTAAACAACCTAACCTTGCACCTAAAGCAATTAGAGAAAGAAGAACAAAAACATCCCAAAGTTAGCAGAAGGAAAGAAATCATAAAAATCAGATCAGAAATAAATGAAAAAGAAATGAAGGAAACAATAGCAAAGATCAATAAAACTAAAAGCTGGTTCTTTGAGAAGATAAACAAAATTGATAAACCATTAGCCAGACTCATCAAGAAAAAAAGGGAGAAGACTCAAATCAATAGAATTAGAAATGAAAAAGGAGAAGTAACAACTGACACTGCAGAAATACAAAAGATCGTGAGAGATTACTATAAGCAACTCTATGCCAATAAAATGGACAACCTGGAAGAAATGGACAAATTCTTAGAAATGCACAACCTGCCAAGACTGAATCAGGAAGAAATAGAACATATGAACAGACCAATCACAAGCACTGAAATTGAAACTGTGATAAAAAATCTTCCAACAAACAAAAGCCCAGGACCAGATGGCTTCACAGGCGAATTCTATCAAGCATTTAGAGAAGAGCTAACGCCTATCCTTCTCAAACTCTTCCAAAATATAGCAGAGGGAGGAACACTCCCAAACTCATTCTACGAGGCCACCATCACCTTGATACCAAAACCAGACAAGGATGTCACAAAGAAAGAAAACTACAGGCCAATATCACTGATGAACATAGATGCAAAAATCCTCAACAAAATACTAGCAAACAGAATCCAACAGCACATTAAAAGGATCATACACCATGATCAAGTGGGGTTTATCCCAGGAATGCAAGGATTCTTCAATATACGCAAATCAATCAACGTGATACACCATATTAACAAATTGAAGGAGAAAAACCATATGATCATCTCAATAGATGCAGAGAAAGCTTTCGACAAAATTCAACACCCATTCATGATAAAAACCCTGCAGAAAGTAGGCATAGAGGGAACTTTCCTCAACATAATAAAGGCCATATATGACAAACCCACAGCCAGCATCGTCCTCAATGGTGAAAAACTGAAACCATTTCCACTAAGATCAGGAACAAGACAAGGTTGCCCACTCTCACCACTCTTATTCAACATAGTTTTGGAAGTTTTAGCCACAGCAATCAGAGAAGAAAAGCAAATAAAAGGAATCCAAATTGGAAAAGAAGAAGTAAAGCTGTCACTGTTTGCAGATGACATGATACTATACATAGAGAATCCTAAAGATGCTACCAGAAAACTACTAGAGCTAATCAATGAATTTGGTAAAGTTGCAGGATACAAAATTAATGCACAGAAATCTCTGGCATTCCTATATACTAATGATGAAAAATCTGAAAGTGAAATCAAGGAAACACTCCCATTTACCATTGCAACAAAAAGAATAAAATATCTAGGAATAAACCTACCTAAGGAGACAAAAGACCTGTATGCAGAAAATTATAAGACACTGATGAAAGAAATTAAAGATGATACAAATAGATGGAGAGATGTACCATGTTCTTGGATTGGAAGAATCAACATTGTGAAAATGACTCTACTACCCAAAGCAATCTACAGATTCAATGCAATCCCTATCAAAATACCACTGGCATTTTTCACAGAACTAGAACAAAAAATTTCACAATTTGTATGGAAACACAAAAGACCCCGAATAGCCAAAGCAATCTTGAGAACGAAAAATGGAGCTGGAGGAATCAGGCTCCCTGACTTCAGACTATACTACAAAGCTGCAGTAATCAAGACAGTATGGTACTGGCACAGAAACAGAAAGATAGATCAATGGAACAGGATAGAAAGCCCAGAGATAAACCCACGGACATATGGTCACCTTATCTTTGATAAAGGAGGCAGGAATGTACAGTGGAGAAAGGACAGTCTCTTCAATAAGTGGTGTTGGGAAAACTGGACAGGGACATGTAAAAGTATGAGATTCGATCACTCCCTAACACCATACACAAAAATAAGCTCAAAATGGACTAAAGACCTAAATGTAAGGCCAGACACTATCAAACTCTTAGAGGACAACATAGGCAGAACACTCTATGACATAAATCACAGCAAGATCCTTTTTGACCCACCTCCTAGAGAAATGGAAATAAAGACAAAAATAAACACATGGGACCTAATGAAACTTAAAAGCTTTTGCACAGCAAAGGAAACCATAAACAAGACCAAAAGACAACCCTCAGAATGGGAGAAAATATTTGCAAATGAAGCAACTGACAAAGGATTAATCTCCAAAATTTATAAGCAGCTCATGCAGCTCAATAACAAAAAAACAAACAACCCAATCCAAAAATGGGCAGAAGACCTAAATAGACATTTCTCCACAGAAGATATACAGACTGTCAACAAACACATGAAAGGATGCTCAACATCTTTACTAATTAGAGAAATGCAAATCAAAACTACAATGAGATATCATCTCACACCAGTCAGAATGGCCATCATCAAAAAATCTAGAAACAATAAATGCTGGAGAGGGTGTGGAAAAAAGGGAACACTCTTGCACTGCTGGTGGGAATGTGAATTGGTACAGCCACTATGGAGAACGGTATGGAGGTTCCTTAAAAAACTACAAATAGAACTACCATATGACCCTGCAATCCCACTACTGGGCATATACCCTGAGAAAACCATAATTCAAAAAGAGACATGTACCAAAATGTTCATAGCAGCCCTATTTACAATAGCCCGGAGATGGAAACAACCTAAGTGTCCATCATCGGATGAATGGGTAAAGAAGATGTGGCACATATATACAATGGAATATTACTCAGCCATAAAAAGAAATGAAATTGAACTATTTGTAATGAGGTGGATGGACCTAGAGTCTGTCATACAGAGTGAAGTAAGTCAGAAAGAGAAAGACAAATACTGTATGCTGACACATATATATGGAATTTAAGAAAAAAAAAGGTCATGAAGAACATAGGGGTAAGACAGGAATAAAGACACAGACCTACTAGAGAATGGACTTGAGGATATGGGGAGGGGGAAGGGTAAGCTGTGACAAAGTGAAAGAGCGGCATGGACATATATACACTACCAAACGTAAGGTAGATAGCTAGTGGGAAGCAGCCGCATAGCACAGGGAGATCAGCTCGGTGCTTTGTGACCGCCTGGAGGGGTGGGATAGGGAGGGTGGGAGGGAGACGCAAAAGGGAGGGGATATGGGAACATATGTATACATATAACTGATTAAATTTGTGATAAAGCAAAAAATAAAAAAAAAAAAAAAATAAAATAAAAAAAAAAAAAAAAAAAAAAATGCCATTGGTAGTTTGATAGGGATTGCATTGAATCTGTAGATTGCTTTGGGTAGTAGAGTCATTTTCACAATGTTGATTCTTCCAATCCAAGAACATGGTACATCTCTCCATTTATTTGTATCATCTTTAATTTTTTTCATCAGTGTCTTATAATTTTCTGCATACAGGTCTTTTGTCTCCTTAGGTAGGCTTATTCCTAGATATTTTATTCTTTTTGTTGCAGTGGAAAATGGGAGTGTTTCCTTGATTTCACTTTCAGATTTTTCATCATTAGTATATAGGAATGCCAGAGATTTCTGTGCATTAATTTCGTATCCTGCTACTTTACCAAATTCATTGATTAGCTCTAGTAGTTTTCTGGTAGCATCTTTAGGATTCTCTATGTATAGTATCATGTCATATGCAAACAGTGACAGCTTTACTTCTTCTTTTCTGATTTGGATTCCTTTTATTTCCTTTTCTTCTCTGATTGCTGTGGCTAAAACTTCCAAAACTATGTTGAATATGAGTGGTGAGAGTGGGCAACCTTGTCTTGTTCCTGATCTTAGTGGAAATGGTTTCAGTTTTACACCATTGAGGACGATGCTGGCTGTGGGTTTGTCATATATGGCCTTTATTATGTTGAGGAAATTTCCCTCTATGCCTACTTTCTGCAGGGTTTTTATCATAAATGGGTGTTGAAGTTTGTCGAAAGCTTTCTCTGCATCTATTGAGATTATCATATGGTTTTTCTCCTTCAATTTGTTAATATGGTGTATCACGTTGATTGACTTGTGTATATTGAAGAATCCTTGCATTCCTGGAATAAACCCCACTTGATCATGGTGTATGATCCTTTTAATGTGCTGTTGGATTCTGTTTGCTAGTATTTTGTTGAGGATTTTTGCATCTATGTTTATCAGTGATATTGGCCTGTAGTTTTCTTTCTTTGTGACATCCTTGTCTGGTTTTGGTATCAGAGTGATGGTGGCCTCGTAGAATGAGTTTGGGAGTGTTCCTCCCTCTGCTATATTTTGGAAGAGTTTGAGAAGGATAGATGTTAGCTCTTCTCTAAATGCTTGATAGAATTCGCCTGTGAAGCCATCTGGTCCTGGGCTTTTGTTTGTTGGAAGATTTTTTTATCACAGTTTCAATTTCAGTGCTTGTGATTGGTCTGTTCATATTTTCTATTTCTTCCTGATTCAGTCTTGGCAGGTTGTGCATTTCTAAGAATTTGTCCATTTCTTCCAGGTTGTCCATTTTATTGGCATAGAGTTGCTTATAGTAATCTCTCATGATCTTTTGTATTTCTGCAGTGTCAGTTGTTACTTCTCCTTTTTCATTTCTAATTCTATTGATTTGAGTCTTCTCCCTTTTTTTCTTGATGAGTCTGGCTAATGGTTTATCAATTTTGTTTATCTTCTCAAAGAACCAGCTTTTAGTTTTATTGATCTTTGCTATCGTTTCCTTCATTTCTTTTTCATTTATTTCTGATCTGATTTTTATGATTTCTTTCCTTCTGCTAACTTTGGGATGTTTTTGTTCTTCTTTCTCTAATTGCTTTAGGTGCAAGGTTAGGTTGTTTATTCGAGATGTTTCCTGTTTCTTAAGGTAGGATTGTATTGCTATAAAGTTCCCTCTTAGAACTGCTTTTGCTGCATCCCATAGGTTTTGGGTCGTCGTGTCTCCATTGTCATTTGTTTCTAGGTATTTTTTAATTTCCTCTCTGATTTCTTCAGTGATCACTTCGTTATTAAGTAGTGTATGGTTTAGCTTCCATGTGTTTGTATTTTTTACAGCTCTTTTCCTGTAATTGATATCTAGTCTCATAGCATTGTGGTCAGAAAAGATACTTGATACAATTTCAGTTTTCTTAAATTTACCAAGGCTTGATTTGTGACCCAAGATATGATCTATCCTGGAGAATGTTCCATGAGCACTTGAGAAAAATGTGTATTCTGTTGTTTTTGGATGGAATGTCCTATAAATATCAATTAAGTCCATCTTGTTTAATGTATCATTTAAAGCTTGTGTTTCCTTATTTATTTTCATTTTGGATGATCTGTCCATTGGTGAAAGTGGGGTGCTAAAGTCCCCTACTATGATTGTGTTACTGTCGATTTCTCCTTTTATGGCTGTTAGTATTTGCCTTATGTATTGAGGTGCTCCTATGTTTGGTGCATAAATATTTACAATTGTTATATCTTCTTCTTGGATCGATCCCTTGATCATTATGTAGTGTCCTTCTTTGTCTCTTCTAGTAGTCTTTATTTTAAAGTCTATTTTGTCTGATATGAGAATTGCTACTCCAGCTTTCTTTTGGTTTCCATTTGCATGGAATATCTTTTTCCATCCCCTTACTTTCAGTCTGTATGTGTCTCTAGGTCTGAAGTGGGTCTCTTGTAGACAGCATATATATGAGTCTTGTTTTTGTATCCATTCAGCCAATCTGTGTCTTTTGGTGGGAGCATTTAGTCCATTTACATTTAAGGTAATTATCGATATGTATGTTCCTATTCCCATTTTCTAAATTGTTTTGGGTTCGTTATCGTAGGTCTTTTCCTTCTGTTGTGTTTCTTGGCTAGAGAAGTTCCTTTAGCATTTGTTGTAAAGCTGGTTTGGTGGTGCTGAACTCTCTCAGCTTTTGCTTGTCTGTAAACGTTTTAATTTCTCCATCAAATCTGAATGAGATCCTTGCTGGGTAGAGTAATCTTGGTTGCAGGTTCTTCTCCTTCATCACTTTAATTATGTCCTGCCACTCCCTTCTGGCTTGTAGAGTTTCTGCTGAGAGATCAGCTGTTATCCTGATGGGGATTCCCTTGTGTGTTATTTGTTGTTTTTGCCTTGCTGCTTTTAATATGATTTCTTTGTGTTTAATTTTTGACAGTTTGATTAATATGTGTCTTGGCATATTTCTCCTTGGATTTATTCTGTATGGGACTCTCTGTGCCTCTTGGACTTGATTAACTATTTCCTTTCCCATATTAGGGAAGTTTTCAACTATAATCTCTTCAAATATTTTCTCAGTCCCTTTCTCTTTCTCTTCTTCTTCTGGAACCCCTATAAGTTGAATGTTGGTGCGTTTAATGTTGTCCCAGAGGTCTCTGAGACTGTCCTCCGTTCTTTTCATTCTTTTTTCTTTATTTTGCTCTGCATCAGTTACTTCCAGTATTTTATCTTCCAGGTCACTTATCAGTTCTTCTGCCTCAGTTATTCTGCTATTGATCCCATCTAGAGTATTTTTCATTTCATTTATTGTGTTTTTAATCGATGCTTGATTCAGCTTTAGTACGTCTAGGTCCTTGTTAACTGTTTCTTGCATTTTGTCTATTCTATTTCCAAGATTTTGGATTTTGGAAATAGAATCTTGGATCATCTTTACTATCATTATTCTGAATTCTTTTTCAGGTAGACTGCCTATTACCTCTTCATTTGTTAGGTTTGGTGGGTTTTTATCTTGCTCCTTCTCCTGCTGTGTGTTTTTCTGTCTTCTCATTTTGCTCATGTTACTGTGTTTGGGGTCTCCTTTTTGCAGGCTGCAGGTTCGTAGTTCCCGTTGTTTTTGGTGTCTGTCCCCAGTGGCTAAGGTTGGTTTAGTGGGTTGTGTAGGCTTCCTGGTGGAGGGGACTAGTGCCTGTGTTCTGGTGGATGAGGCTGGATCTTGTCTTTCTGGTGGGCAGGTCCACGTCTGGTGGTGTGTTTTGGGGTGTCTGCGGACTTTTTATGATTTTAGGCAGCCTCTCTGCTAATGGGTGGCGTTGTGTTCCTGTCTTGCTAGTTGTTTGGCATAGGGTGTCTAGCACTGTAGCTTGCTGGTCGTTGAGTGAAGCTGGGTGCTGGTGTTGAGATGGAGATCTCTGGAAGATTTTCGCCGTTTGATATTATGTGGAGCTGGGAGGTCTCTTGTGGACCAGTGTCCTGAGGTTGGCTCTCCCACCTCAGGGGCACAGCACTGACACCTGGCTCCTCAATTTGGGATGATTTGTTGTCTATTCATGTATTCCACAGATGCAGGATACATCTAGTTGATTGTGGAGCTTTAATCCGCTGCTTCTGAGGCTGCTGGGAGAGGTTTCCCTTTCTCTTCTTTGTTCTCACAGCTCCCGGGTGTCAGCTTTGGATTTGGCCCCGCCTCTGCATGTAGGTCGCCGGAGGGCGTCTGTTCTTCGCTCAGACAGGACAGGGTTAAAGGAGCAGCCGCTTCGGGGACACTGGCTCACTCAGGCCGGGGGGGAGGGAGGGGCACGGAGTGCGGGGCGAGCCTGCAGCGGCAGAGGTCGGCGTGACGTTGCACCAGCCCGAGGCACGCCGTGCGTTCTCCCAGGGAAGCCGTCCCTGGATCCCGGGACCCCGGCAGTGGCGGGCTGCACAGGCTCCCGGAAGGGCGGCGTGGACAGTGACCTGCGCTCGCACACAGCCTTCTTGCCGGCGGCAGCAGCAGCCCCAGCGTCCCACGCCCCTCTCGGGGCTCCGCGCTTTTAGCCGCGGCTCGCGCCCGTCTCTGGAGCTCCTTTAAGCAGCGCTCTTAATCCCCTCTCCTCGCGCACCAGGAAACCAAGAGGGAAGAAAAAGTCTCTTGCCTCTTCGGCAGCTCCAGAGTTTTCCCGGACTCCTTCCCGGCTAGCTGTGGCGCATTAGCCCCCTTCAGGCTGAGTTCTCGCCGCCAGCCCCAGTCCTCTCTCTGCGCTCTGACCAAAGCCTGAGCCTCAGCTTCCAGCGCCGCCCGCCCCGGCGGGCGAGCAGACAAGCCTCTCGGGCTGGTGAGTGCCGGTCGGCACCGATCCTCTGTGCGGGAATCTCTCCGCTTTGCCCTACCCAGGTACGTGGGGAGTTTCTTGCCTTTTGGGGGGGGTCTGAGGTCTTCTGCCAGTGTTCAGTAGGTGTTCTGTAGGAGTTGTTCCACGTGTAGCTGTATTTCTGGTGTATCTGTGGGGAGGAAGGTGATCTCCGCGTCTTACTCTTCCGCCATCTTCCCCGGAAGTCAAAGCCATCTTAGCAAAATTTTTAAAAGACTTAAATAAATGGAAAGTTTCATGGATCAGAAGATTCAATACTGTTAAGGTGTCAGTTCTCCCCAAATTGATCCCAATAAGGATCCCACAGCCTTTTTAAAATAAAAATCAACAAGCTGATTTTAAAATTTATATGGAAAGGACCTAAAGTAGCCAAAACAATTTAAAAAGAACAAATTTGGATGACTTACATTACCTTGTGTCAAGACTTACTGTAAAGCTATAGTAATAAAGAAAATGTGGAATTGGAATATAGATAAGCAAATACATTAATGGTACAGAATAGAGAACACAGAAATTAAACCCACACACATATGGTCAGTTGGTGTTCAACAAGTGTGCCAAGGCAATTGGGGAAAAAGATAATGTTTTCAACAAATAGTGCTGGAACAATTGGATATTTGTATGCAATGAAATGAACCTTGACATTGTAGACATTTTAATGAATCATTATCAAGAACCTAATAAAATATCATGGTTTGAATAGATTTTCCAGATACTAAATAAATGATTAGAAACAAATGGTTCAATTTAAAAAGTTTAAAAATTCGAATTGGGCTTCCCTGGTGGCCCAGTGGTTAAGAGTCCACCTGCCAGTGCAGGGGACACGGGTTCGAGCCCTGGTCAGGGAAAATCCCCCATGCCGCGGAGCAACTAAGCCCATGTGCCACAACTACTGAGCCTGTGCTCTAGAGCCCGCGAGCCACACCTACTGAGCCTGCGTGACACAACTACTGAATCCCATGCACCTAGAGCCCATGCTCTGCAACAAGAGGAGCCACTGAAATGAGAAGCTTATGCACCACAACAAAGAGTAGCCCCTGCTCTCCGGAACTAGAGAAAGTCCCGCACGCAGCAATGAAGACCCAACACAGCCAGAAGTAAAATAAATAAATTTATTAAAAAATTTATAAATTTTTTTCACCAGACAACTTTGGAAAATTCATACAAATGATCATATAAATTGTAATCAATAGTGACAAATCCAGTTCATCAGTCTCTGGTTTGCCTTCTATGAAAATATGAAAAAATATTCAATACAATGCCATATATAGAAAACGAAAACAGCCAAATGGAGTCACATTCTCTATCATTCTATTTACATAGGCAAACGAATTTATCAATACTTCTTTTAAAAGATTGGATAGAGGGCAAGGTGAGGTTGCTTTGAAAACAGCTTGCTAGATCAGTAAAACAAAACTTTTTTGTATCACTATATTTACCTCTTTTGTGTCCAGTTGGGGCCTGTAGTAGCAAATACAAAATTGAGAAATGAAGGTAAAAGATTTATCAGTTGAAAAAAATTTTATTTATTTGTGACCAGTTCTCTCAATACTACTTATATTGAACTTTCCATTCTCTGGCTGTTATCACTGTTTCACTAAAGAAGTAATAAAAAACTTGTTTATCTTCTGTACCTTTTTTCCAGTTAAACCACATGCAGATTTTTTAGAGCCCTCGCTGCTTTCCATGCCAGTAGATGGCATGCTTATTCTTGTTTTTATTTTAATAGGCTTAGATTCATGAGAAATGTAACGCTCTGAGCTGGACTTACATTTGGTTCTGGTTCCTACAGTCCATGTTTGGGATGAACAATTTCTGGTGCACATGAAAAGGAGAGGAACACACTCCAGAGAAGGATAAAACTGTGGTGCTTGGAAAACTGAGATGTATCCAAAAACTTGTAGCTTCTTTCTTTCTTTCTTTCTTTCTTTCTTTCTTTCTTTCTTTCTTTCTTTCTTCCTTCCTTTCTTTTTCTTTCTTTCTTTCTCCCTTCCTTCCTTCTTTCCTTCCTTTCTCCCTCCCTCCTTCTCTCTTTCTTTCTTTCTTTCTCTCTCTCTCTTTCCTTTCTTTCTTCCTTCCTTCCTTTCTTTCTTTCTTTCTTTCTTCCTCCCTCTCTCTCCCCCCCCTTTCTTTCTTTCTTTCTTTTCTTTCAACAGACATTTATTTCTCAAGTTCTGAAGGCTGGAAGTCCAAGATCAAAGTGCCAGCTGATTCGGTTCCTGGTGAGAGCTCTCCTTCTGGCTTGAAGACGGCTGCCTTCTCACTGTGTCCTGTGGCTTTCAGTGAAGTTCTCTGGACATCTCCCAACATCTGTCTGGAAAGGATCCGGCAGGTCATCAGGGAGAAAACTCACGTTGTGGATGAACTCCAAGTTTTGCTGGCTTCTCCATCGTGTTCTCCTGCGACAGGAATGAAGTGAGTCCATGAAGAAGCGGGAGAGGAAGAGAGCGTCAGGGGCCTGGAGGTGGAGGCAGGTGCCACAGGCTCTAGATGGAGAAGGGTGGCAAAGAAGCCGAGGGATGCTTCTTTATTTTTTACTTTGCTGAGTAGTGTCTGGTCTAGTGACGGTAGGAATTTTTGGTGAGGGGTAGACTGAAACTTGGCCATTCAAACTATCTGCATCTCTGCAGGGCAGCAGTTGCTTGTAGGTTAACTCCACCACTTCTGGGTGATAACTCAGGCTTTCTGGCTGGCTCTGCTCCTTGTTCCCCTATGTGGAGCAGCTTCTGGATATTGGTGAACATTGACCTTGGGGCAAGGGGATTGGGTCTTGGGTCTGAATGCTGGCTGTTTTGGATGTTCCCTGTTCACCTGGTGGCTTGGTCCTGATGACTCTGCTGCTGTGATGTATTCCCTTGGCACAGTCAGGGTCCTTGCCCCAGCTCTGCAGGTGCTGCATTCTGCTGATCTCAGCCACAGCTTCCATCTGGCCAGGCTTCAACCATCCGCACCACAGCCTCTGCTTCAGGGTCACTGTGTCCTTGGTAGGGTGACCTGTGGCTCACCTTCTCACTTGCTGCTCTGGGCTGTGAAATGGCTCCCTCACTGACAGTACAGACTGTGAATGTCTGTGTCCCTTCCACAACCTCCAAATGGAGCCACCGGAATCTCAGGGGCACCATTTCTGGCTTGCTGTCTCTATGTGCCCCACTGTCATTTCTATTCTTCTGTGATTACCATGTTCTGGGTAAGGGCATAGTGCAAAGTGTCATCTCTCCAGGATTCCAAAGGGGAAATAGGTCCAGAGGCACCTGCCTTTAGCTTAACTTTCCATCTCCCTGGGATGGCTACATATTTACTATGTCTTCAGGGGCCAGTCATACTTCTCCTCTCACTTTCTCCCTTCAAATTTTTGTCCCCAGAAAGCAGACAAAATTTTACCTGTTCCCAGAAAGTACAATTCTTCCCATTCATATTTGTTGAAAACTCCCCTTAATTCTTTTTTGCCATACAGATTATCTTTGCCTTAGATCGGTGTTCTCAACTCTGTCATACACAATGCTCCCCTTTTATATAACAAATATTTGTAATATCTTGACTATAAGTATTAAAACAATGACCTAAATTTATTATAAGAAACAAAGGAAAATAATTTGTTCTAAAAAGATGTTTGCCCCTGTATGTAGAATCACCATGAATCTCATAGCCATGAATGCAGACTGATACAGCGGTCCTATTGTGGACTCAAATATCATGAGTGGCAAAAATTTTCGAAACTGTGAAAACTCTTGATAAAATCTAATCATAACAAACTATAATTTTTCCTTCATTTACTTTGCAGTTACCATCCTAGAAAATCAGTGCATATTAAAACTGGCCAAATAATTCTACATGTATGCTATATATATCTATATGTAAAGCAAAATTAGATCATTACAGATATAGATTCATTCATGCAATGTTGTGCAAAATTTTGTGGGAACTGGAACAATTCTTCCTTGTGCAGAACTATCTTGTGCATTGTAAGATACAGTACCCTGCTTCCTGCTAACTAAATGCCAGTAGTGCCCCAATCATTGTGACAACTAGCCTTTTCCCCAATTTCCAAATCCTCCCCTAGGGGGCAGCAGCATTCCCATTGAAAACCATTGCATTAGGTAGTACCTTCCCATAAAAAGTTTATGATCTCTGCAGGTCACAAATTTAGCAATACTCTGCAAAATTAGCCTTTTGTTGATATTCTCTCAGATAATCCCAGGATCTATGCTGTGGAATTTCTTGGTACGTGTCCCCATTATTGATAGATCTGGGGACTCCGAAGTTGCCCAGACATTCTTTGAAAGCAATAGCACCATACTACGCTGTCCTCCATTCCTGTCTTTTGCCCATTTATCTACTGAACTATTTTCTCATCGGTTTGAATTAACTCTTAATACTTCTCTGATATGATTAGGAAAACCAACATCCAGAAACTCCAAGTGATTCACAAGGAGTCTCAGAGGAGGAAACTAAGTAGATCAGGACCAGAGCTCTAATCTTCTGTCCAGAACGTTCCTGCATAAGATTATTGCCTCATAAATTAATCCATTGGTTTTTTATTTGGAAACCAGTGTTTAAATAATTATTATTTTTATTACTGTTGATGTAAATCAGTTCAGGCAGGCCTGATTGTGCCTGGGGGAGGTGACACATTGAATTTCTAAACCTGCAGACCTATAAAGTGGGGACCCCACTAAAGCTACAGGCACCTTGTGAGGCCCAGCCTAAGGAAGCCTTTCAACTCTACCCATGGTTCTCCATCAGACCCAAGGAGTCATGACTCTCCTTGGTTTCTTTTTTTTTTTTAATCTATTTATTTATTTTTGGCTGTGTTGGGTCTTCGTTGCTGTGCGCAGGCTTTCTCTAGTTGCAGTAAGCAGGAGCTACTCTTCGTTGCAGTGCGTGGGCTTCTCATTGTCGTGGCTTCTCTTGTTGCAGAGCACAGGCTCTAGGCGCGCAGGCTTCAGTAGTTGTGGCACGTGGGCTCAGTAGTTGTGGCTTGCAGGCTCTAGAGCTCAGGCTCAGTAGTTGTGACGCACGGGCTTAGTCGCTTTGTGGCATGTGGGATCTTCCCGGGCCAGGGCTCGAACCCGTGTCTCTTGTGTTGGCAGGCGGATTCTTTTTTATTTTTATTTTTATTTTTTTTTGCGGTACGTGGGCCTCTCACTGTTGTGGCCTCTCCCATTGCGGAGCACAGGCTCCGGACACGCAGGCTCAGCGGCCATGGCTCACGGGCCTAGCTGCTCCACGGCATGTGGGATCTTCCCGGACCGGGGCACAAACCTGTGTCCCCTGCGTCGGCAGGCGGACTCTCAACCACTGCGCCACCAGGGAAGCCCCATGGCAGGTGGATTCTTAACCACTGCACCACCAGGGAAACCCTCTCCTTGGTTTCTTATTCCATGTTTATCCATTCTTGTAGTCAGTCTTTGTTTATTGTATCATCTATATATCTATATATATAAAAGATTTATTTATTGTTTATTTTTATTTATTTTTGGCTGCATTGCGTCTTAGTTGTGGCATGTGGGATCTTTGTTGAGGCATGTGGGATCTTTCGTTGCAGTGTGAGGGCTTCTCTCTAGTTGTGGCGTGTGAGTTTTCTCTTCTCTCGTTGTGACACGGGGGCTCCAGGGTGCGTGGGCTCTGTAGTTGTGGCACATGGGTTCCAGAGTGCGTGGTCTCTGTAGTTTGCAGCACGCGGGCTCCAGTTGAGGTGTGCAAGCTCAGTAGTAAAAGCAAAAACAGAAACCATTTTATCTTCTTCTGATGTAGCAAGTCTTGTTTAAGGGAGAGAAAATTAGCATTTTCTATACAACATTAGAAAAAAATTTCTATGTCAAGAGCAAATTTTATGATCCAATTCCCCTAATATGAGTCCTTCTGATCTACCTAACAGTTATCCTTTGTAAATCAAGAAAAGAACATTAGGGGTAATGGCTGAGTTGTGAATGATAAACTCTGTGTGTGTATTAGGGAGAGAATGCATATGTAGCAATTGACTTAACTAGGTGTGCAGCCCTGTGTGCATTTGTGTCTGAGGTCCAAATCAAGCCCTTAACAGGCAAGATTCTTTAATATAAATGAGAAATAGGCTTTATCCTGCCATAATGACCTGCAGCCTCTCAGACATGGCTCTCCACAGACCCATCAGTCCACAAAAAGATTGGCCAGCTCACTGAAGCCATTATCTTTTATTTATGCAGATCAGATTGTGACAATCCTTGGAATTTTTTTTGTTGTTGTTTTATCTTTTTTTTTTTAATCCTCTTGATATGGCCCTTTCTTTCTGCTTCAGTACAGGCAACTCCCCAAACAAGCATTTTCATGACTGTCCAAGTCATCGAATGAAAATATTAGAGTATAATTTGGTTAGCTTGTATTATTCCACAAAGAAAAGAAAACTGTTTTAATTTTGGAAACTACTAGAAAAAGGAAGAGGAAAAAAATTTCTTAATTTTTTAAACCACCCAGGGAGTTACATACTGTACCAACATACTAACAAGTACCAAATCCCAATAGTTTACACTTTCATTATTTAATATGCCCTCTGGAATTTTGGACGTGGCTCAGAAAAAAATTTTTAAACAAATTTCTTACATATGACCCTAATTTCAATGGATGTGCTTTAAAAAACCTCAGCTTTCTTCCTTTTACATTTCCCATTAGTCAATATTAGCCACATATTCATGAATGGGAATTTCAATAGCATACATCTTGTAAAAAATCATACCAGGGTAACTTTTTTTAATGGCTGTGCTTCCAGTGATCTTTCCCTCTTGGGGAATGGGGGGATGTTCAATGGCAGAAGTTGAAAGAAAATGAGAAGGTTACTTTTTCTCTTTTTTGGCCATGCTGCCCGGCCTGCGGGAAGTTCCCCTACTAGGACTTGAACCCAGACCCTTGGCAGTGAAAGCTGGGGAGTCCTAACCACTGGACCGCCAGGGAATCCCAAGAATGTTACTTCTGACTGTGACAGTTTGGTCTCCATTGCGTATTACTTTTTTTTTTTTTTTTTTCCTGTAGTGCTGTCCTTTCTAGCTTTTATCTGAACCAAGAAGCAAGGCAAGAAGCCCACTGAGAGATCAGACAATAACCATGGTGGGAAGGATTTTCCCACTTGATTTGGGGTAGTGCTGAATTCAGCTGATCCTCAGTGTTCTTATTCTTGCATTTAATCTATGAGCATTTTATTGAATATTTATTATTATATTTCAGTTACTCTGCTAGAAGTTATGGCAGATATAAGAAGAATCAAACATGATCCTTGCCTTTATTCAATCATTTTTTTTTAAAAGATGTTGGGGGTAGGAGTTTATTAATTAATTTATTTGTTTTTGCTGTGTTGGGTCTTCGTTTCTGTGTGAGGGCTCTCTCTAGTTGTGGCAAGCGGGGGCCGCTCTTCATTGCGGTCTCTCTTGTTGCGGAGCACACGCTCCAGACACGCAGGCTCAGCAGTTGTGGCACACGGGCCCAGTTGCTCCGCGGCATGTGGGATCCTCCCAGACCAGGGCTCGAACACATGTCCCCTGCATTAGCAGGCAGACTCTCAACCACTGTGCCACCAGGGAAGCCCCCATTCAATCATTTGATAAACATTTGCTATCCACTGGCAAAACAGCAATGAACCAGACCCTGTGATCTTTACAGTGTGGTGTGGAAGACAACCTGATAGGTGATGGTGTTGTTACAGAAGCTGGATCAGTTGTACTGGCTGCCATCAAAGTGGAGGTTCTGGGTGTTAAGGGAGCATAACACGCAGGATGCCAACTTAGTGAGTATGTGCAAAGGTAGCAAAGATCTCCTTGAAGTCATAAAGTTTATGTTGAGACCAGAAGCATGAGACCAAGTTAGACGTTGGGGGCTGTAGGGGATGGAGCACTGTCCTGGGAAGATGTGACATAGCTCTGTGAGGTTGTGAGTTGAGGGGTGCATTGGAGGAGCTAAAAGAAAACTCAAAGCTAGGTAAGACTCAGTTCCTTTTTCTCATTCAGATCATGAGTTTTGAGGGCTGCTCTTAGGTGGCCACGAGTGGCTGCCTTCAATGATTGGAAGTGAAGAGCTGCATTAGTAGCAACTTGCCATGTGCAATGCACATCTCACTGGGAGGAGTGGGCAAGCCCCTGGGAAGCAGGGGATGGGGGAGGGGAAAGAGTTCAAGAAGTAAACTGTTTGGGGTGGAGGGTAATATAAAGAACCAGCAACCCATGAAATATTAATTGATGATAAGAGGAAAATGGCTCTCCACAGCCAAGGAATAACTGAGCTCCTGAGAGGGGACATGGATTGTATTTCGGGCTTCTTATCAGTCATTATTAGCAGCTTGCTACGAACGCATTTTTAGCTGCTGCTGGAAGGCAGGGAATTAAGAATGTGGGATTTGGGGCAGGAAAGTTTCTTTAGAGAATGGAGAAGAGATGGGACTAAACTGTTGAGTCAGAAAGGGAGAACGTGTTAAACCTGGGCCGTCTGTGGCTCTGTGAGGATAAGAGGGTGAGAGGGCTTGAACCCAGTACTTATTCATCTTGTGAGTATCTGATACATCATCTGCAACTGAGGGTAGAGGCCTTGTAATTTCCTAAGTTTGAATTTTGCTGTAGTCTCCTCCACTCTGGTCATCAGGAAACTACTTCCTACCATGAGAAAGGAAATTTCAGCATAAGTAGGAAGAGATATGTTTGGGATCGGGAGAGAAAAGTGACAGAATAGTTCTCGAAGGATATTACCTGACTGTCCTCAGGAAAGAAGGACAATGTTTTTCTTACGATGGTTGTAGAATATTGCCCTAAACTGCATTGCATTCATGATAAGTTTCTTGTCATTACAGTTAGGGTATTTATTTTTCTATTCCTTTTAAAAAATATACATTAGGGACTTCCCTGGTGGTCCAATGGTTGGGAATCCGCCTTCCAATGCAGGGGTGTGTGGGTTCAATCCCTGGTCGGGGAACTAAGATCCCACATGCTGTGGGACAACTGGGCCCTTGTGCTGCCACTCTGAGCTCACGCGCCTCAGTGAGAGAGTCTGCGTGCCACTGCTAGAGAGAAGCCCGCATGCCGCAACGAAGATCCTGCGTGGTGCAACTAAGGCCCGAGGCAGCCAAATAAATAAATATTTTTAAAAAATACATTAAAAATCAAAAGTCTCTCCAGAAAAACTCTTCTTAAAGAAACCTTTCATCGCTGTTATTTATGATGGATCAGGAATTTTTGAGATGAAGAAACAATTGGAGAGACCATATTTGACTACATTCGTGTAAAAAACCAGTGGTGAAGTCCGCAACGCAGAGTAGAGCTCCTTGGAACTCAGAAATAAAGTTACATATAGCAGAAAGCCAGGAGAAAAAAATCTACATTAAAATAACAATAATAAAAACTCCTCAAACTCGTCTTCAGCACTAGTGCTTGGATCTCCTTAAAGAGATCTTGTCATCCCAGACTGACACCATCCTTTCATGCTGGCATTGACGAATCAATGTTAAGTTTAAGGTGGATATTTTTCATATTATACTAATCACTGAAAATGACCATCAAGTCTGGTATTTCTATGTTCCAGCGTGAGCATCTCTTTACAGGGCACATCTATGAGAATGCAGTCCTTGTTTATTGCCTTCTGGGTAAGGCAGGCTATCTTGTTCAAGTGTAAGAAACTATAATGCATCTTTCACATTTAAAGTGCCCTCTGAATCTTTTTGCTTCACAACCTCTCTCCTTCTTTCCCTGTTACCTCTAAATTTTTCATACCATCTTGAGCATCTCTCAAAGAATTGCAAATTCTAGGTGGAACATGATTAATTTAGTGTGTGGCCTTCTCCGATGGAGCGCTCTGCCATCCATCCTCCTTACACAAGGCTACTCCTCCTCTTGGCTCTTAGCAGGAAAAGTGAATTAAGGCAGAGGCCCGGGTTGTTCAGATGGGCTGCTTGAAAATGAATTTTTACTGGCGATGCCACAAAGTCAAAATTGTGTTGCTGCAAAAGTGAAATTACAGTATATAGTTGATGTTCTTTTAGTTGCAAAGCTAAGTCACCCCATTTCCCTTGCTCCGTTTGCCAAGGGAATATCTATTATTCTTTATTTGGAGGTGAAAGACAAAACACAGGTGTTGTTTCTCCTCCTTAAAGACTCCCTACCTTTATTTTGTTATGTTTCTAACGGCTTCTTTATTTATTTCATCATCTAGTATTTTCTGTGAGAAGGTCACCTCCCTTCACTGTTGAAAGAAAAAGCCCATTTATTTCCATTGTTATAATTCTTTTAACAGAACTCAACCCGGCTGAACCCTGAAGGCCAATGCCACTGCAATCACAGGTGGCTTTCAGTGGTATTCACCAAGGAAACCTGCTCCAGAGCATCTTTTAGACTTGGGCCCGTTTGGCTCCCATTATTTTTATGAAGAAGGACAGTGGACAATATAAACCTCCTCTTTGGATGGTATTTTGTATAAATATTAAATCTACATTTGTGTATATTTCCTACAATTTAATTACTTGTATAAAAATACTCTTTTTTTGTGTAAGAGATGTGATTATCAGGTATCTGATGTATTTAGCAAGTGCCTGATGTGTATAGTCAGGGCTCAATCCATGCTCATAATGATGACGGAGAGGGGGAGGAGGAGGAGGATGGAATGTTGGGTCTCAGAAAATATCACCAAAATAACCTGTTGATAAGGCAAAGCTGAGTTTATCTGTATTGCAGTAAGGGAGACCACTACATTTTCAGAGTCCTTATAAAGAATGGAAATCTGGTTTAAGGAAGGTCTTTTAAAGTTGGGGGGTAGTGGAGGTTGAAATATTTGGGGGATAAGGGTATGGGGAGTGTGGGAGGGGAATAGAGATTGTGATATAATGGTTTAAGATTGGTGGAGTTGAGAATTTTGAAGGGTCTTGGAGAATTAACAGTCATTGGATTGAAGAGCTGAACATTTTGATGTTCACGTTAGTGGGATTTTCATAAAGTTCCTGGAACCAACAATAAAGTTATTTGCAACTTTTTTCTTCTTGGGCAAGCTTTCTGAAGTAGTAAAGTAAAATCAATGAAGACAGTAAAATAGTAGAGTTCTGTTAGTGAAGAGTGAAGACAGCCCATAGTAAAGCCGTGGTAGCATCATGGTAAGCTGTGTGGATGCAGGTGGTTTTGATTCTTTGTCTTCCTTATTCCTTATTCTCTTCTTCCTCTTCCTTATTCTGGCATTTTGAAGCTGAAGCCTTTTACCGTCAGGGAATTAGTTATTTGAGATGTGTGTGTATGCGGTGTGTGTGTGTGTATGCAGGGTGTGTGTGTGTGTATGTGTGTGTGTATGCGGGGTTGTGTGTGTGTGTATGCGGGGTGTGTGTGTGTGTGTATGCAGGGTGTGTGTGTATGCGGGATGTGTGTGTGTGTGTGTGTGTGTGTGTTGTAGTATGGTAAATGTTCTGTGCTGACTTGAAAGAAGCTGTGCCAAGGAAAGCTTTTCTTCAAGGCCATTTCAAATGCTGACTCTTTAAAAAGTCTGACCAAAGTGCTGGAGAACTACACGACCTTCAAAATTACACTCCAATAAAAATGTTAAAAAAATATATAAACTGCTACCACAGAAATGGTACTGCTTTTATTTTTGGCTACTTTTCTAGGCTGTGTATAACTTATGGTACTTAGTGCAAACCATGGAAATATTACAAAGTATAACAAATGAGAGAAAAAAGGTTTCGATTTGATAAATAAAACTCAAACTATAGCAAGTTGCAGGGCTTCCCTGGTGGCACAGTGGTTGAGAGTCCGCCTGCTGATGCAGGGGACATGGGTTCGTGCCCCGGTCCGGGAAGATCCCACATGCCACGGAGCGGCTGGGCCCGTGAGCCATGGCCGCTGAGCCTGAGCGTCCGGAGCCTGTGCTCCGCAACGGGAGAGGCCACAACAGTGAGGGGCCCACGTACCGCAAAAACAACAACAACAACAACAAAAAAAAAAAACTATAGCAAGTTGCATATAGAGAAGTAGGTGTTTCATACAACCAAAGTAACATTTAAGGGGCAATTAACATTCAAAGTCAATAGTAATAAGGGCATACTGTAGAGCACAGGGAACTCTACTCAGTACTCTGTAATGACCTATATGGGAAAAGAATCTAAAAAAGAGTGGATATATGTATAACTGATTCACTTTGCTGCACAGCAGAAACTAACATAACATTGTAAATCAACTATACTCCAATAAAAATTAAAAACAAAAACAAGAACAAAAACAAAACAAACAAAAATCTACCTCCTCTGAGGACATTTCAAGAAATCCCTGCGAGGTATTAGGATTTGCTGCTTTCCTTCCTCCCTCTCCCCACACTGTGAGATCCTCAATGTAGGAGCTGCATCATTCTTCTGTCATCAAATATTTTTCTACTTAATACCGGGGACTGTACTATGTGTTGAGATACAATGAGGAATAAAAAGCAGTGCCTGCATCTTTGAGTTCTCATTCCAGTAAAGAAAGTAAATGAAAGGATTGTCATTTATTTACTTTTTTAATGTTTCTATGTGGCTAATAGAGCATTGCATTGTTCTAATAATTCTGTGATGAATAAATGAATAATTTTGCACATACATGAGGTGAGTGTGAAATGGTATTTTATTGTGGTTTTATTTTCCTGAGAAGTTTTATATATATCCCACTTCTAAACAAATTGCCTTTTTGTTTCACTTATCCATTTTTTGTTATTAGGTTGCTGCCTTTTAAAAATGAATATGTAGGATTTTACTGTATATTCTGAGCAAAAATTTCTTACTGGTTTTATGGACTGTGAATATCTTCTCTCTGTGTCTGGCTCGCATCAGTGTCACTTTTCATATATTGCCTTTTGTGGTCCAGAAGGTTTAATTTTGATGTACACAAATTTATTAATTTTTTCCTTCATGGTGAGTGCTTTTTGCACCTTGCTTAGGAAAATTCTCTACTTTAATGTGATAGATATGTTCTCTATTTTCTTCTAAAAGTTTTAGAGTTTTGCTTCTTGAATTTATTTAGTTTACTGGGCTTGATTTTTGTGTATGGCATAAGGTAGGCATTTGACTTTATTTTAGTTTCCTCACATGCATTCTCTGATCAGCTGAATACTTAAGGGAGACCCTCTACAAATCTCTGAAGCTTCTTTCTTTGCACTGCTTGCTCCTGTCTTTTACTTTGTCCTTCTAATTCTAGCCTCCTTGGTGTCCCTGAATTCTTACCTCCATCTCTTCAACTCAAGTTGATTACTGGGTTATTCCTGAGTTCCTCCACCCTGTGGCTTGGCAATGCTCTCAAGGTAGTAAGCTGGGCAATCAGAAGGCTCATCTCATTTGTTTCCATTTCTCAGGGATTACTATCCTTAGTTGCCTGATGTTGAGTGACTTGAAAATCTTCGTTTCTTATATTTTGTCTATTTTTTGGTTGTCTTAGGTGTGTGTGTGGGGTAAATCTGGTCTCTGTTATTCCATCTTGACGGGAAGCAGAAGTCTGAAGAGAGCAGTGAGAATTGAAGTAGTTAAGATCTGAACCTGGAGACAGTCTACTTAGAAGAGCTGATTTTATGGATCCACAATCTGAGAGAGAGCTCACAATGATTCAATACAACTAACTTGGGAAAGAGGCTTGGAGAAGGGCAGTGGCTTTCTAGACATGATCTGCATACTGAACCATGGTTACTATCCAGGAGATCGGATGGTGGCTTGGTTGCATTTTTCCTGAACTCTGGCAATATATTTGGAAAGACAAGATAAAAAGGACTTATTTTCCCTCTCAATGTTGATGGGACCTAGAAGAGAAGACGGTGGTTTGGGCTAGGATAAAATTGGGGTGGTCCTAGGAAAGGAAGCAGATTTCCTTAGAATGGAGGCCTAAGTTAGGATGGTGGCTTAAGCTTTCTTATGACTTAGCTTCCAAAGTCCTGCAGCCTGACTTCCACCACAGTCCACTGGTAAAAAGTGAATCACAGGGCCAACCAAAGATGAATGAGGGGACACAAGGGTGTGAATATCAGTGTGGCTATTTGGGGGTGAACATCTTTGGCACCAATAATGATAGTAACCCACTAAATATTTTGAGTGGAGAAATGGGAAATGAAATGAGAAACATAGAATATGGCCAGACTATGAGAATCTGGAATGCCAGGGTATCGTCAAAGGGAAGTTAAAGGCTCTTGTGCATCGGATTAATAAAGTGAAAGCAGTGTTTTAGGAAGAACAACGTAGTATTAATATGTGATCTGATTAGAACAGGGAGTATTGGACATAGCCCGAGATGTTAGGAGGCTGCTATCATAATAGCTCAGATGTGAACAGGTAGAACCAGAACAAAGGTGGATGTAGTGGGGACAGAAAAAAAGGAGACTTCTAGGATATTTTGATTCTAATTCGATATATCAGAATCCTGCCTAGTAGAAAGATGTGTTTCCATTGGCACATGATAGATATCAAAACCAAATAAAAAATATGCCAAGCCAAGAAACGTTAAGCCAAAAAGTTTTCAAGAATTCATAAGAAGAGAAAGAGGACCAGAGACATATTAAGCAAAATGGGGAGCAGGAAGCAGAGTAACAGAGAATAGAAACAGTGGGCGTTAAAACTGGGAACAGGGACAGTGATTATACCCACAGACAGAGAATCTAAAGTACGTGGGAAAAATATTCATGGGGGAGGAGGAAAAAAATACATTAAATAGAAATGTGAACCAGGCTATGTAAACTCAGTAGAGAAAAAAGTAAGACATAAGTCTCAGTTACATCACTTAAATATAATAGTACAATAATTGATTTTCATTAATGATAACACATTCATTCATTTAACAAACATTTCTACATATTTACCACGTTCATACAAAGTACTCATCCCTGCCACTATTATGTTCAGAAAGATAAAAAACACCCTCAAATTCTACCATCATGAAATTTGCCATGTGTTTGAGAGGCATGTACAGAAAAAATATTGTAACATCATAAGTGCTAAGTGCTAAATTAGTGGTAGGAAAAATTGCTTAAAACACAGAGGAGGGAGTGAATAACTTTTCTGAGGGTGTCAGAGATGACTTTACAGAAGACCCAGGAGATCAGGAGGATATGGGGGCTCCACAGCTGGAGAAGGTGGGTCATTTCGTTCAGGTAGTGGGGACACCTGGCACATGCAAAGGTGAAGGCTTTAGAAAGCATGATGGACTAGAAGACCAGCAAGAAGCCCCGGGGACTCTGTTCACCAAGGTAGGGAAGTTGGGAAATCATTTAAACTATTAAAAAGTATTTGAAATCTTTGGCATCCAAAAGGTTAAACTGTTAGTTATCTGGAATCCTGTTAACCCACAATAGCTCTATACTGCCCAAATTTCCCAAGCCAAGGTGTTTCTTAGTGGTATTTACTACTATTGCCTATTCTTAATCTCTTTCCTTCAATATGGAGCATGACTACTGTAAGATTTGTGGAATCTCTGAGTGATTTAAGAGGTTATATATCCTGTGTTTTGAGGCAGCAGACTAGTTCAAGCGGCAGAATTAAGTGACATGTTAGGTATTCTTGGGATATCCTATGTGACTTTGGAAAAGCAGGGAGAAGTAGATCAATCTGTCTATCTATCTATCATCAATTTATATCTGCAAATTGTGATAAGCAATGCCCTTGGACCTGTGTAAATTTCTATTGTATAATATAAGAGTTATCAGCCAGCATGGAATAGCAATGCAGGATGCAAGCCACCTAGACAGGACTGCCATCTTTGCAAATGTTACCAGGCAGCCTTCAAGTGTTACCAGGTAGCAGTATTCTACTTCATTCGCTTTATCCAAAGCATGGAGACTGCTGTTTGAAGTAAGTTCTTTAGCTGTCTTTTATTCAGGATAATGCTAACATATATTCTTTTTTATTTTTTTAATTCAAGGCAATCTGAGGATTTCTTTTTAAAAATTTTTTTTGGCTGTGTTGTGTCCTTGTTGCTGCATGTGGGCTTTCTCCAGTTGCGGCGATTGGGGGCCACTCTTCGCCGTGGTGCGCAGGCTTCTCATTGCTGTGGTTTCTCCCTCCACAGAGCACGGGCTCTAGACACACGGGCTCAGTAGTTGTGGCTCGCGGGCTCTAGAGCGCAGGCTCAGTAGTTGTGGCTCGCGGGCTCTAGAGCACAGGCTCAGTAGTTGTGGCGCACGGGCTTAGCTGCTCCGCGGCATGTGGGATCTTCCTGGACCAGGACTCGAACCCGTGTTGCCTACATTGGCAAGCAGAATCCCAACCACTGCACCACCAGGGAATCCCCCTAACATATATTCTTTGTAAATAAAGTTTCAGTTCACAGAGTATTGCCACATCTATTATTTGGCTCACTGTACCTTTAAGAGGTAGGTAGGCATTCCCCCCTCCCCTGCCACCCCTATTTTACAGACTAAAAAAATGAGGCTCAAAAACATTTAGGGGGCTTCCCTGGTGGTGCAGTGGTTGAGAGTCCGCCTGCCTATGCAGGGGACGCGGGTTCGTGCCCCGGTCCGGGAGGATCCCGCGTGCCACGGAGTGGCTGGGCCCGTGAGCCATGGCCGCTGGGCCTGCGCGTCCGGAGCCTGTGCTCCACAGCGGGAGAGGCCACAGCAGTGAGAGGCCCACGTACCGCAAAAAAAAAAACAAAAAACAAAAAAAAAACATTTAGGGCTTTGCTTAAGACCAGGTAGGTCATAAGTGGAGGAGGCGAGATCTGAACTTAGATCTTTTGACTTTAAGCATTTTGTCTTGCTAGAATACCACAGCTTCTTCCTACAATTTCCTGTAATAAAAGATTGCAACACCTAGTGATTCTGATTTAACTTTAAATCTTTATTGTAGGGCTTCCCTGGTGGCACAGTGGTTGAGAGTTCGCCTGCCAATGCTGGGGACACGGGTTCGTGCCCCGGTCTGGGAAGATCCATGTGCTGCAGAGTGGCTGGGCCTGTGAGCCATGGCCGCTGAGCCTGCGCATCTGAAATCTTTATTGTAAATGCCAACATACAAACTTTTAAAAGTTAGGGCATTTAAGCACATTACTAAGTACAAATATACCAGTAACTTTAGTAAAAATTTGGCACTTTTAAAGAAATGTAATTTGTGCATCTCTCCAGTAGACGTTACCCTGCTGATAAAGAAGTTCGTTTTACTTATTGACTTGATAATGATGATAAAGTTAGTCTTGACCAACACGTGGCCTAATATATTTCACCCCACAGACATTGCCGGGACATGGTCTCTGCACTGCAGCAGCTTACTATCTAATGGGAAAGACCAGAGAAGCTAATCATCTGCGTTACAGGGCAGAAAGTGGGAAGTGTCGACAAGGAGGGGCAGAATGTATGGAGGCGTGCGAAAGGGGGGCATTAATTTCAATCAGGGAAACCAGGAAAGGATCACAAAGGAGGTTTCTTGGAGCTGAGTTTTGCCTTATGGATAAGATTTCAAGAAGTCTCCATCTGTTCGGGGCTGGAGACAGGTGGGTTGAACAGCATTCTAGAAGGAAAAATGCTTTGCAAACACTGGGAAGTGGGTAGGTATTTGAATAACTGCTGGTGATCTGATATCACTCTGGCAGAGAAAGATAGTAAAGGTGTACAGCAAGAAATGAAAAACACAGAGAATTAGTGGCAGGTCATGGAAACCATTAAATGCCTCCATGGTGCTGGTCGTGCAGGCCCAGGAAGATGTATGTCAAGGTTCGGAGCCAAGGAGAGACACAACTGGGCTGGGTGTAGAGAAGGTTGCTCAAGGGGAGGTTTACCAAAAGGATGAGAGAGGAAAGATGGTCCTGGGGAGCGGCTAAGGAATGGATAGGAGGGCAACTCAAGAGAGGCAGACTGCTGGGTGAGGTCCAAGTCAGATCCACACTCTGGAAGAGGCGATAGGAACAGAAGAAAAGACGCACAAGGAGTGGGAGTTCAGAAGAGGAGGAGCCAGAGACAGTGGTGGGATTTGAGGATGGTGAGGATGGTGAGGAAGGGCGTGGGCTCAGTGAGATGTGGAACCAAAGGGCGAATCGGCGAAGAGATATTTGCTTTGGTTTGTTTTAAATCCTCACAGTATGTTAGTTTTGTGGATAATCACCATAGTGCTTTTTCTTTAGAAAAAAATTGGCAGGCAGGAACTGTGTGTTTTGTAGACTATGATTTACAGAGCACAGTGGCTGCGTAAGTTTTACTCTGTTTGGCCTCAGCACTCAAAAGAGAGCTCTGGCTGGGACACGCATTCCGATTTTGTGTTTCTGTATTTTACAAGGGAATAGAAATGCACCACTTCAGAGTGAATTAGGAGTGAGTTTGTACATTTTTCTGCTTAATGGAACTCAAATAGTTTTCCAGGGGATACGTTTTCTGTTTTTCCAACGCCTTCCCTTATTCCCCAAACAGATTACAACATGTCTCTCATATTTCCCACAGTGTCATCAGAGGGAGAGACCAGGCGGAGGGCACGATAATTCTACATTTGAGATGGTGAGATGTAGGATCTGAAGTTTCTAAATTCCTGAAGACTCTTTGGTGCCAGGTGACTTTTGTGTTCCAACACAAAACCAACACAGCACATAGAGTAATCCCTGAAGGTATCAGGGCATAGACTGCACCTGAAATTTTGTATTGTTCAGCATTTGGGAACATTTCATATTGTTTCCTCGATGTCCAGTTTCACACTTGTAACATATTGCAATTAAAAAGAAAGCCTGTGTTAGTATTCAATAAAACTTCCATAAGACTAACACGAAGGAAATGAAGATGCAGTTTCTCTTACCTCTCCTTTTAACACTTTTCTCCCATATTTAATCTCCTGGGAGTCCCTTCCTTCTCTTTTCCACCCTTTATCGTATTACCCACAGACTTCTGTGAGCAACAAATAGGAGAAGTTCTCTGATCTAAAGCCAGTATCACCCAGAAGAGCTAGGGAATTAATCTCATTCGGAAGAAGAAGCTTCAGAAGTTATACATATTTGCAAGAGGCCCCTTGCATAGTAGGTTGCAAATTTACATGCATTACACCTAGATGTGCCCAGAAAAATAAGAGCTAAAAGGCATCCAAGGCTGTTCCTTCCAGGGGTTGAATCATTTGAGGAGGGTTTGTTTCCAGGGCCACATCAGGAGACATCAGGTCACACAGACTGCAGCCTCGATAGCCCGTGGGGCAGCAGCCACCTGCAGGGCAAGGAGCATCGCTCTAGAGGCAAAGGTGCCAGTGATTTCAGTATTATTCTCTGGCTGGCTCTGGACCCTGTGTTTCTTTTTTTTTTTTTTTTTTTTGTGGTACGTGGACCTCTCACTGTTGTGGCCTCTCCCGTTGCGGAGCACAGGCTCCGGACACGCAGGCTCAGCGGCCATGGCTCACGGGCCCAGCCGCTCCGCGGCATGTGGGATCTTCCCAGACCGGGGCACGAACCCGCGTTCTCTGCATCGGCAGGAGGACTCTCAACCACTGCGCCACCAGGGAAGCCCTGGACCCTGTGTTTCACTGAGCAAACTCTGGAGATGCTTGGGCTTTGACTCTTTTATTGTCTTTGTAGGAATTATCAGGACCAGAAGTCACAGTTTGGAGAGAAAATCCTTAGACTGATGGGAGAGGGTGGCAGAAATGAGGAGGGCTCCCACAGCATTCTTTTTCTGCTGAGGGTCTGATGACCTCAGGAGGTGAAAAGCACTACCTAAAGCTCTTCGGGGGTGGGTTTCTTTAAAGGTAGTGAAATATCAGAGTCATCATGATCATCATGATCTAGGAAATGGTGCCTCGTAGGAAACAATGAAAAGAGACCACCAGATTGTTGGCATTAAGCAAACAAATAGAAAGTTAAAGTTTATCAGATGAAGGAGGTGAAATCAAGAAAGTAGTTTAAATTATTTTCTGACGAGTTGGCACGGCTTTCTGAGTACCATCGTTAGTGACCTGGCTTCAACTCTAAAGTTTTCAAATAACAAATATGCTAGAAATAGCGTGTGATTCCTATTTTTCTAAATAAAAAATAACTTTCAGTTTTCATTGGAGGAAATGCAGAATTTCTGAGAGAGGAAATTCAAATCACAAACCCCGGCTCAGTTCCACGTGACAGGGGTCTTTTTGGAAAGGGATCCATCATCAATTAGTGATGACGTGTGCGAGCTTTTTTACTGGACTGGCTCCCAATTTTCTCAGTGGAAAATGGAAGTTGGGATGCCCAGATTATGAAGATCCTTTCAGCCCTTCCTAAGGACAGTGAGCATTTTAACTGGGAGTTGATAAGGAATGACCACAGGGGTATAAGCAGCAGAAAACGATGAAATTTGGGTTTTAGAAGATCACTCTGGCACCATTCTGAGGTAGAATAGGGCAATGGCACCAAGCTGATCAATACTGGGATGATGGCCAGAAAAGGAGTAAAGTCTCCAGAAGACAACATGTATTTGAAACCAAAGGGCATCAATCCATGACAGAAGAGGCTCCATGAGGTCAAGTCAAACCAAGGTGAGTCTGACACTCCTGAGGACATCAAAGAACAGAAGACTGAAGGAGATACCAGTTGATTCTTTGCTCATGTAGAATTTCTCCAGCTAAAGGGATTTTTTTTTTTCTGTCCAGATACGTTCCATATTCCTCTGAACTTCTGATTCATTCTAAGGTTTGTTTCAAACTGAGAGTCAGTTTTCTTTCCTATTTAGATACAGCATTGTTACCCTGAGCCTCTCAAGCAAACATCAAGTTAGAAACCTTGAACTGAATTATTAAGAAAGGAAGCAAGCTATTGTTTTATAGAACTAGAAGTAAAAATCTACCAGAAGCAATAATAGGTAATGGATACAATTTTGAAACAAATGGATCAGATGACAAAAATATAAACATGTACATACCTGTTTCAGCAAAGTATATTTTATATCCTGGCAATGTCAGCTTAGGTGGGGTAGGGACGTGACCTCAGTTAGTGATTCTATACCCTGAGAAGGACCGGTCTCTCCCACTGACTCCTAATTGCTTGCATTTTTCCATGGTGAACCGAAATCTCATATAGCTGGGGTCACTCTTGGTAATCAGCCAGTATTTAGTACAATTTGCATTCTTACCCTTTGTTGCTGTTGTTGTTTTTAAAAAGCAAGACAGAAAAAAAATATTCATTTTTTTGGGCGAGGATTTATTTAAAACTTATGTGGTCTACGCAGTAGAACATGCCAGTGGGGATTTTGCTGTGATGAGGGTTTATTTAAGCAGTTGTATTCTGTTATAGAGCATCTTGTGACTTGCCTCAAGGAAAGTGTCTGTGTCCCCCAGACTGTTTGATTGCAGCTCTTGTTCTGGACTCTCTGGGGCTGGCTGTGTCTCTGTGCTATCTGGTGTCAGCTGCAGTGAGCAGTGGGGGAGGTATGTTCTCCACAGCCCGCTGATGTCAAGGTCTCGGTGAGCTCAGATTCCAGGTCTTATCTGCACTGTCAGGAGTATTCTATTTGTATTGCTCCTGTCCCCCACATTTCCCACATCAGAATCCTGAGAGTCAGGATAACAGCTACAAAGCAGTCATTTTTTTCAGCCTCTGTCCTGGTGCATTCAGAGGGACCTACAACCCATGGCAAATTTCTTTCCAGCAATCCTAGGAGTCCTCAGGGAGTGTCTTATGTTCTGTAGTTCTACTCACAAGCATCTCCAACATTTTCCCCCTCTTCTGATCCAACTTGCTTTGATAATATTCGTATTTCTGGGGAAATTATGCATGGCTACCCTATCCCTATGGCTCCCAGCCATGCCACCTCTGAGCCTGGTGCCCACTGAGAGAGACTTGGGCATAAGATGCCTTCTGTGTCCCCGTACTGCTGGTATCCCCTGAGGAGAATGTCTCAACAGAGCACCCTTCCCCTCTCACAGCGTTGGTGCCCACGCTGTGAATGCTTTGCTCTGAGTGAGAGCCTGCCTTCGGACAGGAGATTCACATTTTTATTTTCTGTTTTTTTTAAAATGCTATTTATGTGCTTTAATTAATTAATTAATTAATTTGGAATATAGTTGATTTACAGTGTTGTGTTACTTACAGGTGTACAGCAAAGTCAATCAGTTAAACATACACATGTATGCATTCTTTTTCAGATTCTTTTCCCATATAGGTTATTACAGAATATTGAGTAGAGTCCCCTGTGCTATGCAGTAGGTCCTTGTTGATTATCTATTTTATATACAGTAGTGTGTGTATGTTAATCCTAAGCTCCTAATTTACACACCCCCCCCCACATTTCCCCTTTGGTAACCATAAGTTTGTCTTCGAAATCTGAGATTCACATTTTTATAGCCGTCCCCTTGCTCAGGAGTTATGTGTCAGTCATTGAGGCTTCCGTGATATTTCTTGCTCCCTGCCTCTGGGTGCTGCAGGACTCTTGTCTCCAGTGTGTTTGAGGCCAATGTGTATGTGTGTGGTGTCAGTGTGGGTGTCCTTGTGTTTATGAGGAGAAGCTCAGAGGGACAGGTGCCCAGTGGCCTGTTACTTAGCCCCAGGCAGCTAGCAGATGGGAAACACCAAAATCTGTATTTTCCTTCCCGTCCTTTTGAATAGTTTGAATTTTTATTATAAGCACAGGTTACTTTTCCAATAAGGGCAAGACCAATTTAAAAAAAAGAAGACAGAATGTTTGTGTCCTCCCAAAATTCATATGTTGAAACCAATTCCCTAATGTAATGATATTTGGAGATGGGGGCTTTGGGAGGTGATTAGGTCATGAGGTGGTGCCCATAAAATAGAGACCCCAGAGAGATCTCTCATCTCTTCTACCATGTAAGGGCACAGCGAGAAGATGATGGTCTATGAACAAGAAAGTGGGTCTCACCAGACACCAAACCTGCTGGCACCTTACTTAATCTTGGACTTCCCGGCCATCAGGACTGTGAGAAGTAAGTTTCTGTTGTTTATGAGCTACCCAGTCTGTGGTGTTCTGTTCTAGAAGCCTGAACTGACTGAGACAAATGGTAAAGTGGAGGGTTCCTCAGGTTCCACAGGAAGGAGCCTAGTGTAGGTGGTCTGATGGGGTGGGACCACAGAGGGCAGACCTGAGAGCAGATGAGGGGTGTTGGGGAGACGGCTGAGGGCCGATCTGGGAGAACTGTGGAGGTAGGATGTCCTTCCATCCGCCATTTTGATGGAAGAGATTCAAGACAGGCCCTCCTAACTCACTCTGGTCTCTTGTCCAAGACTCTGAGTGACGCTCTTCACACCATTATCCCTATTACTGGGGGTGGATTTAAGGGTACCCAGCACCCACTCCTCCATAGCAGCTGTGTTCCCACGTGGAAGCTTTATCCTTGGTCCATTCACCAGACTCCTTCCACCACCGCCTCTGCCAGCTCAATGTCTTATATTATTTCTGTCCGTGGCTTTATGCTCTAGTAGATTTTAAACTCCTTTGAGGGTACAAACTGTATCTTTTTTTTTTTTTTTTTTGCGGTAAGCGGGCCTCTCACTGTTGTGGCCTCTCCCGTTGCGGAGCACAGGCTCGGGACGCGCAGGCTCAGCGGCCATGGCTCACGGGCCCAGCCACTCCGCGGCATGTGGGATCTTCCCGGACCGGGGCACGAACCCGTGTTCCCTGCATCGGCAGGCGGACTCTCAACCACTGCGCCACCAGGGAAGCCCAACAAACTGTTCTTATCCAATTTCACTCCCTCCTCCAGAATTTAGGACTGTAATTTACACGAAGCAGGTGTTCAGTAAATGTTAAATTAAAACAAGTATATAAGAGTGAGGAAACGTTGCATTATTTTACTAGTGTGTCAAGGGCTACAGCTGTTAGAAATTCTTGGTTTAGTTCCCACTACGTTTGTCACCTGTAAAAAGGAGACAATCTTAATCCCTCATCATGTTGGTAAGTGTTATCATGAGGCTTGAGGAGAAGAATCCATGTTAAGGTCATACCACATTGTTAGTGCTTAAAAAATGTTAGCTAATACGATTTAGACAAATCTAACAATTGTCGCTGTTTGCAAAGCCAAAATGCCTACGAAAGTTTGGGATTTTGCTTATTTCATCAATTTGAACAAAATCAACTGCCAAAGGGAACTTAATATGAAGAAGTGGGTTTTTCAGTCTACTCTGTTTCCATGAAAATATTTCATAACATAACAGTTAGCTTATATCTAGTTGAACTTACCTAAGTTTGGCAAACCTGAATGAAGCCTGAAGATCATTTAAATCACGTTAGTGGAGAGGAATGCCTCTTGGGCAGAAGAGACTGATAATTTTACTAAACTACAAGTTCCTAGGAGGGCTGGGTCAACTCAGTTTTTATTAATCTCTGAATCCTTAGCCTATAGGAAAGCGCCCACCCTGAAAAGAGGCTGAAAACATTTGATTAAAAAATTAAGGATTGGTCTAGGGTCAAAATCCCTTGATGGTTCTAAATTATACAAAAGCATATCAAATATATCACTTATATTAGAAAGAAAAAACTATGTGTATATGATTCCGAGATTTGGATATCCATATCAAGGTATTTATTTCTGATTAAAAACTGTTAAATCAAAGTAGTTCAGCTATTTGTTACTGAATATCCAACTAAACTGGGTTAAGTAGAAGCAACCTACAAGAATCTCGGTTAAGGGGCAGTAATTTGAATGTCTGGGTCAAAATGCTTTTTGTGAATCCTACACGGTAGGAAAGCTAAGACGTTGAACAAGTAAATCGATAGTTTATGAAAGAATACTCACACAGACGCTGCTTTCAATAAATGTGTGTAGAAAAGCTGATTTGGAGTTTCTCTCTTTCAGGGATTTGAGAAGAGCAGCCGGGGGTCCTTGAGATAAATCTGGTTCTCCTGCTGCCTTGCACAGAGTAGCTGCCACACCTCGTTCTGTTTGCTTTGACACCCAGCACAGCCATGATAGAGACCAGCCCACGGGAGGAAATGGTCCAGGAGGGTGTTCACTTCAAATGTAAGCAAAGGGCCATCCCCCTCCCCTCAACATCCCTCACAAACTACCAGGATTCACCAACTCCTGAAGAAGCAATCCACGTGAAAATGTTTTTGCCAATTCTAAAGTACTTACTAACTTCTTCACAAGTTACAAAGTGATTTTACAACCATTTGATCTTCACAATTAGTCTCGATGGTGGGGTCTACTGTCCATCCATTTTATAGATAAGGCTTAGAGTTCAAATACTTGTATAATCTAGGTCCTGTGCTCTTTTCTCTATCTGAGAGTGAAATGTGGTGCTTTGAGTGTGTTACTAGCTGTTGAACAGCAGTTGAGATGGAGGCAGGGCAGGGAGGGGCGGGAGTACTGCTGATACACAGATCAAGTTGTGGGGTGTGAGCTACACGGAGGCTGGGAGCTGGGCTTTCCACTTTGATGAACCTCTGTGTGCAGTCACACTCGCCCTGCCAGCTGAGAACTCCATCAATACCATCTTGAAAGTGGAAGTAGCGTAGGCTCCGGGACACTACCTCAAAAGAAAGATCTAGAGGGGGAGGATTAAACTATTTAATTGTTGGGGACACGTCCACACTGTAACAAATGCCCTTAGAGAAGCAATTTGGAAAAGAGTGAGTCGGAGACCTTGGGGGAAAGTCAGAATCTTTAGTCATAAAACACCTGAACAAGACATAATTATTAGCCCCGAGCTTTATTTTAATGATGTACTATGTCTTAAATATAATACCGACTGTTCGCTGAAAGATGCCAGCTGCTCAGAACGAACGAAACAAAAGGAAAAGAAGGGCCATTTGTAATGAGTCTGGATCTTTGTACAACCTGTCATTTTGGTCGTCTGAAGCTCTGGTGCCTCAAGGGGCTGACAGAATGTGCTGGCATGAGCCATGGGACATCTGCCGACAATCCTCTGGCCTGTGAGTGCTCCCCACTTTCATCCTTTGCCCTGTGTGCATCCATGCGTTTTCAGCAGGTTGTCAGAGAAAGTCTCGGAGGGCGTCAGCAGTTTATCCTGGAGTGGGGTGGTGGAACAAGCATTTCCCTTGGAATTTGGAGACCTGGGTTCAAATTCTGACTCTGCATTTGACAAATAGCTCTGCTTTTTGACATCACAGTTCCTCATCTGCAAAATGGGATTGAATTTAGATACTTTAAAGGATTAAGGTAAGGACCGAGTAAATTTCTCTGTATGAAAATGCTTGGAAAGTAGCAGAATTTTTTTCTGAAGAAAAGGTGATTATCTCAGTTCCTCCTATGGAAGATCAAATCTCTTATTATCAAATTAATGTTTATCTGGACAACCAGTCTTTTACATTTTATTAATGATCTTATTCTCTTTGTCACAAAAATGTATTCTCCAACCTAAATTCTTTGAGACAATGTGCCTTTGTGACCTGGCTGAGTGGACAGGTAATTTCATTTAGAGAATGGAATAGCTTAGTGATCTTCTTTGGCACTTTTCACTTAAAATTAATTTGAATTTTTCAGTCTGTTGGAAGAGGACCGGATGAGCAATACCCCCAAGGCATTTAAATATTAACTCAGTATTAGTACCTCCAAGAAGCTGTTTATAAATACCCGAGCTGGCTTCACATATTCACTAATTTATGCATAGCCAGGCACTAACCATACTTCTCCCACAGTGTCCACCCTCATCTCCATCATTGTTCTTGCCATTTCATGATGCAGTTAAGTTTTCATAGGTTCTCTCTCACCCACTAGAATAAGAGCAACTTAAATATAAAACTGACCTATTTGTCTTTACACCTGTAGGGCTTGACATCGTGCCTGTCATATTATTACACTTAACAATGGTGAGGGTGCTATTGGCAGCAAATAACAGACAACCTAACTCAAAATGACTTAACTACTAAGGATTTTCTGTATTCGTGTTGTAAGAATCTCAAAGGTAGGGTGCTTCCAGGGTTGGTTGATACATTAGCTTCATGATATCATCCAAGATTCAAGTTCTTCACATCTTTCTGCTCTTTCATTTCCAGGATGGCTCTGGGGTGGCCATCACACCAGACGTGCAACATCCTGCAGAAGAAAAGGGTTTCATTCCTTTATTCCTTTCTGTGTCTATTTTTGTTAAAGTTCTGACCCCCTCATCCCTTCCCCTCACCGCATCGTCAGACTTCTCCTACCAGCTCATTGACCAGAAATTTGTCATATCCCTAGCCTTCTATGACTCACCGACACAGGAAAGGTGGTACCAAAATAGGCTTGGACTAAGCAGAACTCACCTCAGGGCTGAGGACTGGGAACTCTTTCTTGATTAAATGGCCACTCAGAAGAGAATGGATATCTGAAAAAAATTGTTTTGTTTTGCTATTTTACTTAATATGGAAGAATGCTAGTTGGCAAAGTAGTCAAGAATGTCATCAAGAGCTAAATGTTTACAGAATAAAACAATGAAGCAATACCACATTTTAGTTCACCAAGTAATTTGTTAAAATGTGGAGTACGTTATGAAGTTGACTTTAAATATTTAAATGTCGTGAAGGCTGAGTCCGAAGTTATCTTCTTTTTCTGAATAGTCTCACTTCAAGAATACTGAAATTTAAAATTCTTAAATGCTTTAGAAGAGTAGATTTTATATTAGGTCAAAACAGAAAAAGTAAGTTCTAAAAATAATCTGCCCACATACCTGCCAAAGATACCTTATATTCAACCACTAGAGCTTTATTCCTTTGGATTCATATACTAATACCTCATCGGTGGAAACACATTAATTTATAATTTATAGTAATCACTCAAACTTAGCATCCAATCTTTTATTTTTTATTTTTATTTACTTTATTTTATTTTTAAAACATCTTTATTGGAGTATAATTGCTTTACAATGGTTTATTAGTTTCTGCTGTATAACAAAGTGAATATATCCCCATATCCCCTCCCTCTTGCGTCTCCCTCCCACCCTCCCTATCCCACCCCTCTAGGTGGTCACAGAGCACCGAGCTGATCTTCCTGTGCTATGCGGCTGCTTCCCACTAGCTACCTATTTTACATTTGATAGTGTATATATGTCCATGCCACTCACTCACTTCGTCCCAGCTTACCCTTCCCCGTCCCCGTGTCCTCAAGTCCATTCTCTACCTCTACGCCTTTATTCCTGTCCTGCCCCTAGGTTCTTTAGAACCTTTTTTTTTCTTTTTAGATTCCATATATATGTGTTAGCATATGGTATTTGTTTTTCTCTTTCTGACTTACTTCACTCTGTATGACAGTTTCTATGTCCATCCACCTCACTACAAATAACTCAAGTTCATTTCTTTCTGTGGCTAAGTAATATTCCATTGTATATATGTGCTACATCTTCTTTATCCATTCATCTGTCAGTGGACACTTAGGTTGCTTCCATGTCCTGGCTAATGTAAATAGAGCTGCAGTCAACATTGTGGTAAGTAACTCTTTTTGAATTATGGTTTTCTCAGGATATATGTCCAGTAGTGAGATTGCTGGGTCGTATGGTAATTCTCTATTTAGTTTTTTAAGGAATCTCCATATTGTTCTCCATAGTGACTGTATCAATTTACATTCCCACCAACAGTAAAAGAGGGTTCCCTTTTGTCCACACCCTCTCCAGCATTTACTGTTTGTAGATTTTTTGATGATGGCCATTCTGACCGGTGTGAGGGGATACCTCATTGTAGTTTTGATTTGCATTTCTCTAATGATTAGTGATGTTGAGCATCCTTTCATGTGTTTGTTGGCAATCTGTATATCTTCTTTGTACGTCTTCTGCCCATTTTTGGATTGGGTTGTTTGTTTTCTTGATATTGAGCTGCATGAGCTGCTTGTATATTTTGGAGATTAATGCTTTGTCAGTTGCTTCGTCTGCAAATATTTTCTCCCATTCTGAGGATTGTCTTTTCATCTTGTTTATGGTTTCCTTTGCTGTGCAGAAGCTTTGAAGTTTCATTAGGTCCCATTTGTTTATTTTTGCTTTTATTTCCATTTCTGTAGGAGGTGGGTCAAAAAGGATCTTGCTGTGATTTATGTCATAGAGTGTTCTGCCTATGTTTTCCTCTAAGAGTTTTATAGTGTCTGGCCTTACATTTAGGTCTTTAATCCATTTGGAGTTTATTTTTGTGTATGGTGTTAGGGAGTGTTCTAATTTCATTCTTTTACATGTAGCTGTCGCGTTTTCCCAGTATGACTTACTGAAGAGGCTGTCTTTTCTCCATTGTGTATTCTTGCCTGCTTTATCAAAAATAAGGTGAACATATGTGTGTGGGTTTATCTCTGGGCTTTATATTCTGTCCCATTGATCTATATTTCTGTTTTTGTTCCAGTACCATGCTGTCTTGATTACTGTAGCTTTGTAGTATAGTCCAAAGTCCAGGAGCCTGATTCTTCCAGCTCTGGTTTTCTTTCTCAAGATTGCTTTGGCTATTCGGGGTCTTTTGTGTTTCCATACAAATTGTGAAATTTTTTGTTCTAGTTCTGTGAAAAATGCCATTGATAGTTTGTTAGGGATTGCATTGAATCTGTAGATTGCTTTGGCTGGTGAGCACTGGTCGGCACTGATCCTCTGTTCAGGAGTCTCTCCACTTTGCCCTCTGCTCTCCTGTTGCTGTGCTCTCCTCCGAAGCTTCCCCCCTGCCCACCCCCTGCCCCCTGTCTCCACCTGTGAAGAGGCTTCCTAGTGTGTAGAAACTTTTCCTCCCTCACAGCTCCCTCCCACTGGTGCAGGTCACGTCCCTATTCTTTTGTCTCTGTTTTTTCTTTTTTCTTTTGCCCTACCCAGGTATGTGGGGGAGTTTCTTGCCTTTTGGGAAATCCGAGGTCTTCTGCCCGTGTTCAGTAGGTGTTCTGTAGGAGCTGTTCCACGTGTAGATGTATTTTTGATATTTTTATGGGGAGGAAGGTGATTTCCACATCTTACTCCTCTGCCATTTTGAAGGTCCCCCTCACCGATATTTTATTATATACTTTAAAAAAAATAAATGAGCCAAGTATAAATTTTGATATGTAATAAAGACCCCAAATATAATGAGCACTACCAAAATAGGAAGATTTTCCTGTTTTCTATTTTTCTATATTTAATAAAAACTGGTATTAAATTCATACATTCAGATTCCAGAATAAGTTTGAGTTGGTGTAACCTAAAATACAGGTAGATTGCCCCTATTTAAAAGTCAGAACTGTAACATATAGCACTAAAATATTGAAACTATTTTTGTGAACATTTGATCCTTAATGTTCTACCTCTAATGTAGTATTTGTTAGTATTCTTAGATCATTGAAGTCAATGATTGCCATGAAAGTGTGTTTAAGAATAGTTCTTTGGGGCCTCCCTGGTGGCGCAGTGGTTGAGAGTCCGCCTGCCGATGCAGGGGATACGGGTTTGTGCCCCGGTCTGGGAGGATCCCATATGCCGCGGAGCGGCTGGGCCCGTGAGCCATGGCCGCTGGGCCTGCGCGTCCGGAGCCTGTGCTCCGCAACGGGAGAGGCCACAACAGTGAGAGGCCCGCATACCGCAAAAAAAAAAAAAAAAAAAAAAAAAAAAAAAAAGAATAGTTCTTTGGAATCTTTTCACCAAAAGAAAGTATTCTCCAGTTGTCATAAGTAAGCCTAAAGCAACATTTCTGCAAATCCTCTGTAATCTGTTTCTTGTTTCATGGGATAAAAACATTAATATTTTTAATAGTAATTGGAATTCATATGGCACATCCCACTTTATAAAGTGCTGTCTCATAATTACCTCTTTTTTGTTGAAGGATAGCTGATTTACAATATTATATTAGTGATTCAGTCTTTTTCTATAGATTACACTCCATTAAAAGTTATTGGAACATAATGGCTATACTTCTCTGCACTCTACAGTATATCCTTGTTTCTTATCTACTTTATACATAGCAGTTTGTATCTCTTAATCTCATACCCCTAATTTGCCCCAACCTCTTCCCTCTCCCCTTTGGTAACCACTTTGTTTTCTATATCTGTGAGTCTGCTTCTGTTTTACATATACATTCATTTGTATTACTTTTTAGATTATATATACAAGTCATATTATACATTATTTGTCTTTCTCTGTCTTATTTCAGTAAGCATAATATTCTCTAGGTCCATCCACATTGCTGCAAATGACATTATTTCATTCTTTTTTTATGGCTGAGTAATATTCCATTGTATATAAGTACTACATCCTCTTTATCCATGTACCTGTTGATCAGCATTTGCATTGCTTTCATATCTTGACTATTGTAAGTGGTGCTCCTATGAACATTGGAGTGCATTTTTCTTTAGTTTGTTTTTTGGCTGCGTTGGGTCTTCATTGCTGCGCAGGGGCTTTCTCTAGTTGTGGTGAGCAGGGACTACTCTTTGTTGCGGTGCATGGCTTTCTCATTGCAGTGGCTTCTCTTGCAGAGCACAGGCTCTAGGTGCATGGGCTTCAGTAGTTGTGGCATGTGGGCTCAGTTGTTGTGGCTCACGGGCTTAGTTGCTCCACAGCATGTGGGATCTTTCTGGACCAGGACTCAAACCTGTGTCCCCTGCTTTGGCAGGCAGATTCTTAACCACTGCGCCACCAGGAAAGTCCCTGGGGGGCATGTTTTTGAATTAGTGTTTTTGTTCTTTTCCAGATATATACCTAGGAGTGAAATTGTTGAATCATATGGTAGTTCTATTTTTAGTTTTCTGAGGCACCTCCATATTGTTTTCCACAGTGGCTGCACCAATTTACATTCCCATCAACAGTGTACCGATCTTTTTTATTCAGTAAATAAACATTACACAGAGTTGAAGCCCCCTTCTTTCTCTAGAATTATCACTTTCCTGATGTTGAAATGTTTGAATGCGTGTGCAAGGCTGTCACAGCATTGTTTTTAACAGCTATCATTTGCAAATTATTTACATATCTACAGACAAATGTATGGATAAATAAATTAGGATATAATGGAATGCTGTTGAAATAAGCCATATACATTAATACATTTGTATGTATTAACATGGATAAATCATGAAACTATAATATAGAATAAAAACATCACAAAAGAGTCAGAACAGCATGGTATCATGTATGCAAAGTTCAAAACCTAAAATAGTACTATCTATAGTACTGTTTTATATATACAAAAAATGGAGGCCAGTGATACGTTTCAACATCAGGAAAGTGAGAAGGGGGTTTATTCTAGAGAGAGAAGGCGGTTTCAACTCTGTGTAATGTTTATTTTTTTTTTAATTGAGGTATAGCTGATGTACAATATTATATGTTTCAGGTGTACAACATAGTGAGTCACAATTTTTAAAGTTTATATTCCATTTATAGTTATTATAAAATATTGGCTATATTCCCTGTGCTTACCATATATCCTTGAATCTTATTTATTTTATACCCAGTAGTTTGTACTTCTTAATCCCTTACCCCTACCTTGCCCCTGCCCCCTTCCTTTTCCCCACTGGTAACCACTAGTTTAACACAACTGACTCTTGATGAATTGTACTACCTACCTGGAGGAGAGGAAAGAGACGGGCATGGCAGAGAGAAGTCAAACTTTTTGAGATTGTTCTACATTCTCCCAGCAACCACTGGTATATTTTATAGAGAGAATGGAAAGTGTGGTGAACCTGATAAATTAGTTAATTAGAGGTTGGTTAAAACAGCTTCTGTATTTTCGTCTGAGTATAACTAAAAATAAAAGCTGCGAGTTTTTAACAACTGAGGTGATCCAAAATATACTTTCTCTGAAGTACAAGGAGGCTTGTGTGACTTTCCAGACATAAGTGATTTTAAACAAATCTCCACCTTATGCCGTACAACAGAGTAGAAATGTTCATAATCACTTAGAGAAAGAGATAATATGTTATGTGTCACCGGAAGAAAATGTAAAACAAATATCTTACAATTTTTCTCTAGCCATTTATTGTTTTGATTTGACTCAAATAACCTTTTCTTGTTATTGTAATCGACTTCCTAATGCATCTTCTCAATGGCAGGAGCAGATACACAGAACTTTATATGCATGAATAATATAAGTTGATGTAGCAATATATTTTCTTTGTTTTCACATTACACATACAGTACAAATCCTAATAAAACTAGACTGGAATATATTACAAATTCATTTGGTTAGTATCCAGTTACCAAGTGAGTGAATAAATATATATGATTTAAATTAAGAATGTGCAGTCCATTACTTAAAATGCCACCTCTTCTACTTTACTTCTACTTTATTTTGACTTCTGCACTTATCATGTTTTATTAACATTTTGAAGTTGTAAACATGAATAGAATGACAGCCATATCACAAAGTTGAGGTTAGGCGTTTGTTGTATGCTGGAATATTAAAGTCCTGAGAGTAACTATAGAGAAAGTTATTCACACGTGCAGGGATGGAAAATATTGCTGTGCCAGCGATGCTTCTAGCTTTCCTTTGTGGATGGTGTGTGCTGATGGTCTAGCCCTGTGCATCTCAAAGAGTGTTTAGCAGACAATGGTATTGAATCCAAATTCAGTCCTTGTGAAAAATGCCGTACCCTGGGCTCACCGTACACCTATTAAATTTACTTCTCTGGAGGCAGGGCCAAAGAATGTGCATTTAAGATAATCTCTCCTATTGATTCTTATAAACAATAATTTTGAGATTTTCTTGGTTCTGCTTCTTTAAAATCAGAGCCTTCAACAGGGTGGTTTTAGTCATGGCACATGATTTACTGAGGCAGTGTTTTTCAGAAAAATCTGTGAGGTTGAGAGTGAAGCAGGATAGGGAAAGAGAAAAGGGCTGAGCAATGGTGTGGTCTTGGGTAAAGTCTAGCCTTCATCTCATCCACAGGATGTAGGCTATGGAGTTGTCCCCCTTTGAGGCAAGGGTGGCAGTATTTAGTACTGTGCTTTCAAGTGGTCATAAGTTGTGGGTTGTATCGGGATGGAGGGTGACAGAGATGGTGCAGACCTTTTCTGGTGAAGCAGTTCCTGTGAGCAGAGGGCAATCTTGCTGCCAAGGGCATAGCTGTGAACCCTTTGGCAGCCAACACTTACAACACCTGGGACCTGAGTGCCCTGGTCTGGTTAAGAGGATTTGGGTGGGGCATTAAAGCAGCATTCATCACAGTCTACCCATTTCATTGCTCAGGTCCACTTGCTTCTCATGTTAAATTCACTCTGATAATACAGATCCCATGATCACAGTTCTTAGGGAAACTTAAGAGGAGGGTTGGTGGGATAAACTACAGCTCCCGCTACTGCAACTGGTACCAGTGTCCTAATTGATACTCGTCATCTCCCTCCTCTACCACCCGTTTCTGACACCCCTCACCCCCAGCTAGCACTCTGACTGATCTAGGTGTCTTGACTTTGGGGTTGATGCAGCTGTCATCTCCGAGGAGTCTAAGTCTCTGGTTACCATGCCTTTTTGAACCTGGGGTTACTGTACTTGCCACAAATGGCATGAATGTGCCAGGAAGTGCCCCAGCAGAGGTATCAGACATATTCATTTATGTCCTTATTATTAGGTGGTAGTACTAATTCCTCATAATGATCAGGGTTGAATTTCCTGATCATTAGATTAGGATAGCTCTTTTTTGTACCTGTTGGACTACTGGCCTGAGGAGCCCAGTGTGACCTGTAGCAGCCATTGCTTTGAATTTGGTTGCGGTTAGTTTTCCTATGTCTTTTGGGTAGGCCTGTTCACTATATTGCAATCAGGATACCTAGATTCAGAGACTGTAAACATATGGGAATGGGAAGCACAGGTTCTTTAAGTGAGTCACTGGAAGTGTTGGGTGAGCAGGGCTACTCCTACATTTCTACTGCTTGAGACCTGGATCAGCATATTCTGTTTAATGGAGACACAACCCACGTGAGGGACTTTGCTTTAAGGAATTTATCAAATCATGCAGAATAGCACCTATCATTCCAAGGATGTTTACAACTTCAAAATGTTAATTAAACTGGTTCAAGCTGGTGTCTTGGCTATATCTTTAAGAGGCCGTTTCATCACTCTATCTGCACAGGAGCTTTTTGATGGTATAGAAAGTGGTAGAACTGTGTATCCCATATATATGTATCTATATTTATATCTGTATATAGATATAGATATATATGCCCACTGCCACACCTTCTTGGCCATAAAGTGGGGTCCCTTGATCTGGAGTGACTTCACGCAGAATTCCATGGGTCAGACATAATGTGAGCCCTTGGGTAGTGGGACTGGCTGAGAACCTGTGGACAAGAAAGGCAAACCTCTACGTGTGTGTTAACCCTGGTTAGAATGCATCTCTCTCCTTTCCAGGATGGGAGAAGTCTGATGCAAACAAGTTGCTGTTAACTAAGTAATTGGTCTCTGGAGAGAGTGTATTACCCCAGTAAAGGGGATCTCGGTGGGGCATCAAAATCGGTTTTACCACAGAGACCTACTGGCCTTTCTTTCAGAGTACAGTTTAAGCCAGATTTGACACAAAGGATCAAATTTGACCATATTTACAGATTTATTGATTGCATACTGGCTGTTTGATTAAACTTAAAATGTGTTCAAATTAGTTGAATTCACACAGTTATTTTCAGTTCAGTTTGCTTGAGTAAACCCAAATCAGATTTATTACTGTAGTAGGTCAAGCTAATTTAATCAACACAGACACTAGCTATTAGATATTAGCCAGTTAATGGAGATAAAATGGTCAAACCATTTTGGCTGTGTAGAATCAACCTTTGAAAAATTTAGCTGCTATTGACAACGAAAAAGCTCAGAAATGGGGATTGCAGACAGATGGAATGGCTCAATGAAGTTTCCTTTTTGATTTTGAGAACTGTACTTTATAAAATATATTTTTTAAAAAAGCTTTTGACCCCATTTTGGGGTACTATAAACTCCAATAATAAGCTTTTTGGATCTTATGCTAAACTTGACTGAAGAGACGTGATATTTAAAGAAGGCAGTCTCAGGAACATGCTTTTCCTAATCTTAGACCAAGTTAGGTTACCAGAAAGCTAATATATGGGCTATATTGCTGTAGTTCCTACTAATGCCTTTAATACATTTTACATTCATTTAATACATGGGCTTTGAGATTTATTACAAATAAAAGCAACCTGAAAAAGAAAACTTCTGCAATTCTAAACAAACAGACAACAAAAAAAATTTTTGTTTTGTTGTTATTGAGGATTTTTGTCCATTACTTTACTCAGAGTACTCTGTATAAGTCTACTTGAGAATATTATTTAAAGATTTATGGTTCTGAAGAACCTAGGGGCAGGACAGGAATAAAGACGCAGATGTAGAGAATGGACTTGAGGACACAGGAAGGGGGAAGGGTAAGCTGAGATGAAGTGAGAGAGTGGCACATTGACGTATATACACTACCAAATGTAAAATAGATAGCTAGTGGGAAGCAGCTGCATAGCACAGGGAGATCAGCTTGGTGCTTTGTGACCACCTAGAGGGGTGGGATAGGGAGGGTGGGAGGGAGACGCAAGAGGGAGGGGATATGGGGATATATGTTACATATAGCTGATTCACTTAGTTATACAACAGCAACTAACACAACAATGTAAAGCAATTATACTCCAATAAAGATGTTAAAAAAAAAAAAAAGATTTAGTGCCCAGAACTACATTGTAACTTTGAAGAAATTGGTGTTCCCTCTTTGAGATAATGAACATGAAACATCTTATCATATTTCCTTTCTTTCATAGTTCAGTGGACACTCAGAGCCAAATTTGTATATTGATTTGTAATAATGTTATAGTTTTCACAGTTAGCATAACTTGTCTGCTATCTCAAATCTTGACTTCCTATTTTTCCATTTTATTATATTTGTCTAAATAACCTTTGTTGTAAATCAGCACAAATCCTGGTTATTATTATAATCCATTCTTTTTGGGATATAAATAAATACGGTAAATTAAATCACTACTAACTCTATTAATGACTTGTAGATTAACCTATTATAGGTCTCACCATAATAGCTTAATTTTTACCCACTTGACATAAAGAATAAGTTATTTTGGTATCCAATTTTCAATCTATGTGTTTCTTAACTTCTCTTCGATTACAGAGCTAAAATCAATGATGTGAATAGAAAACATGGAAGACATTTACATTGTTTGCTTGTATAAATGATTTATTACATTCCTTCTTTTCTGTTTATTTCTTTCCTTTCTGATGGTTTTTAGGTAAACTTAGAAATTACATTTTCTACTCTTCCTTTTTCTTTGTTTTTCTTGTCCAAAATGGATGTGTCTGGTCTGTTATACTTAGTTCAAGAGTAATTATTTTTCAGTTCGAGGTGACAATTTATTTTATTATGAACTGAGTCAGATTTCCCAGGCAGTGTATTTTGTGGTGACTTAATGTACTCCATGGACTGCCAGTGTAAGATTCGATAGTTAATTTATTCCTCTTATGGAATAGCATGTCCACAGCCTTTGGGTTTTGCAGTTAAATGCTCGTTTAGGAAGGGATTCTAGAGCTGGTGTTTCATTGTAATATCAATTATATTGAAAAGTATTATATAAGAAAAGATTGTTTGCATAACTCCCAGCAACAAGAGCAAACATTATTTTGAAATTCTCTTTTTTGGTTTGTTCAGCAGACTTCCCACAGGAATGTGCAACTCACATTCCTTTTCCTATTCCCTGAGTGAGGATGTGAGACTGGATTTAGTGTAGGAATCCCTGAATGAGAGGTGGGGATCTTCCTGAAAAAGATGGTAAAATCTGGAATACTTCCCAAAAAATGGATGGAAAAGTAATTTGCCATGTTGAAAACTCTCGTGAACAAGGAGAGGTATACACACACCAGAGAAAGGAAGTTGCAAGAGGCTATGAGTTTACCATCCCAGTGAAGTGCTTCTAAGGATCCTCTAAAATTTATTTCCCTGTTTAGCGATGGAAAGTATTACTGCATAGAGTTTCTGCCTCTGTTTCTCTGTATCCACAATTGGGAGAGTGAGGATGTATGGGATGAAATGAATGTAATTGATTGTAATTCCAAGGCCCATTAGACTTCCAAATGTGCATATCCACTCATATGAACCAATATCACCATTTCTGTGTTCCACACAAATCTGTGTCCCCTTGGCTGGTGCACCTCTCTCTGATCAGGATCCCAATCCTATACTTCCTGGGGTCTTTCCTCTTCATGGCATCATTGTAGCCCAGGCATTGTCAGCATTTTTTGGGCACCCAGAGAAAAATTACATTAATTAGGGCTAATTGCAGTGACCCTTTCCAGAATGCCTACTGTTGCAAATAAAAATTAATTCGGTTTGGGGACTTCAAATTTAAACTGTCTCCAATAACCCCGAATTAAATATCAAGTTGAATTAATGTAGCAGCATGTGATACATATATCCACACCAAACCGTAGACTCTTATGAAAGCCTTACAAAGGAGACAATGGAGCTCATTTTGTTTCTCAACCTGACCCTTGCTTGGTTTCCCTTCATCCTCCTGATGCTATAGGCAGCTGTGGGAGAGAGAAACACTTAGGACCTAATGTAGGAGACCTAAGTTTGAAGCCAGCTCTGAAACTCATTATTCATCTGACCTTTGGGTTGTCATTCAAACTTCCAGAGTCTCACTTTCCTGACCTGTCATATGGAGACAAAAACTCTCCTAGCATTGGATAGCTGGGAGATTAAATTATAAAATAACTAATGTTATATGTGCACAAGTTTTTATAAATTATAGTGTGTGAAGAATATTAATAATTACTATATATTAGCATTAATTTATATCTTATAAGAGACTGACACCATTTGGAAGACATTTTGATAAAAGAATATTCTGATAAAATTTGGGAGAGTAACTGACCAGATTTATTTCTTTCAAAGGTGTCCTGTGTGCCTATAGTGGTAAATAAGTAATGATGATAATAAATAAATCCAGGAATTAAGTATTTATGTATAATACTTTACAACTTCATTTGGTGAAGCATCTTTCATGCCAACTATATCCCCAAACAGATTACATTCAATAAAGACTTACAGTGATACGCAATAAATACTAGCAGTGAGAGACAGACATTGAGATAAACAGGCAGGGGAAAAGTGCTCTTCAGCTAAATTCTGAGAAGAAATGAAGAATTTAGGGGCGAAGAGACCCAGGAGAGATGTCGCAATAGGCAGAAACTATTGGAGATAAAGTTCTCACACTCAATTTTCTTAGTGAAAAGCCTGAGGCACAGAGTACCAAGGCCCTGAACCTCTGCCTGGGTCATCTCACTGGCAGCATGTCCTCACTGTGGGAAAAGAAAAAGATATTAAGTCCGAGGCGGGTGAGTTTAAACTTCATGGGAATTATGAGGCAGGGAAAACGTTGCTTTGATCTATGTGGAACAGAGGAAGACTTTGTATTGCTGTTCTGTTCCCTGTATTCCACCCAAGAAGTGCATATGTGAAGTTCATCACTGGAAATCTGATTTTCAGTCTAGAGTGAGGATTTTCAAGTTAGTTCAGAATACACTAACACTAATTTCTAGATCCTTCCATAAGTTTGCCTTTGGTTCATAGTTTTGGCACAATGAAATGATTTTTTAATGTTAACTTGACTTTTTTGTAGGTATGCGGATAACGTAAGCTCTTTAACACTGTGTTGTGGGGTGTGTGTGTGTGTGTGTGTGTGTTTTAAGGAGGGAATGGTGACATAAAGAGAAGAGAAAGAGAAGAAGAAAATGTTACTAATAAGGTCTAATTTAAGACTAATTTTGATCTACTCTCATTTTTTTTACTCTGTTTCTTCATCTAGAAAAAGAGGATATTAATATCTACTTACTAAGGTTGTGTGAAGATAAATAAGACCACAGTGGTGAACCTTCGGTGCTGCAAGTTTTAAGGCTTTTAATAAACAGTAGTCCCCATCTTCATTAGCCTGAATGTGCTATTGCCATGGAACCCTTCTCATGCTATTGCATGAGAAGGAAGTATCTCTTCTCTCTCTTCTTTAAGAGCTATTATTTAGAAATTTTAATTTTTGTAAAATACTTTCTATTAGAGACAGAACCACATCACAGGAAACTCTTAGGGTAGGCAATTAAAAATCTCATATTTTGAGTTTAAAATGCATCATATGCATTTTTTGTCACCCTCACTCTCTAGGCTAGTACTAAAAATGAGTGTATTTTTGTAAATCATTCTGACTGACATTAGGGGGAGGTAAGAGTGGCGAAAGGTAATACAGCTCAAAGGTTAAGAAAAGGTTGCTTGTATGAGAAATTTGATTCAGATCATCTACAGAGTGTGTAAGAGTTACTGTATTTTCTATTCACAAAGTGTTTGTATTGTTGTTGCGATTTGTTTGGTTTGGTTTAATTTGGTTTAAAGGCTAACCAATGTCCTCCAATGAAAGATGACCTTGCAAACCTATTTGAAACCCTATTACATCATTTTATATTCAGAACAGTATATGAAGTCCAGTATCAACAGGATACATTTGGCTTGCTGGGCACATATTGACAGCTTTAAGGAGGGTCACGAAAGTGTCTTTTGTGATGCTAAAATGGCCTCAAAATGAGCAATTTATTTTGGAAAAGCATATAAAGAGTAAAAAAAAAAAAAGCTTAACTTGGAAGTACTGATAGGAAAAGAGACTGTACATAATGAATGAAGAGATTAGTGCTAAGTAGCTACAATCACAAATTGGTTTCACAGCTGCTCCTGATATGACCAGTGAAAAAGATAAAGAATGAAAAGAACTAGTCAAATCAGTCAGAGAGCCGTGAGGAGTCCACTCCTTGAGGGTAGGGTTCCTGTCTAGTTGCTGTCTATTCCTGTCTATTCCATAGTGAAAAACATGAATATATAGAAATAAATAACATATATTAAGAAAGGAGTGGCTTGACTTTTTTTACTTAGGTAGATTCTAGATTATTTGACCCCTATGGCCAAGGTTACCTCTTATAAAATTTCCTCTATTTTTCAGTTGTCTTCTAGGAAGGCATTTCTATCAGTGGTGTTCTTTATGGGCTAAAGGTGTAAGAAAGATGCCTCCAGGGGCAGAGTGCTCTCAAGTTGTTACATTAAAAAGGTTTCCCAGGCAGGCAAGATATGGCCTGGAGTCTGCTCCTGGTTACAACTTTAATCATTTCACACCAACTGACTGTGGAAATTTACCTGAATGATGAAGGAAATACTTTAATCTGGACTTCATTGTGTTACTTTTGCAACTTTGGAGTTCAGAATTGAAGTAAAGAGCATGGAAAATTATCTGCAACTTCAGTCCCCCAGATTCTAGAAATCCATGAGAAACGAGATGTGTTAGTCCATGGAATGGAAGAGAGAGGGATTCAGGCAAGGAATCAGAAATGGGAAGGATTTGGGTGTGTGTGTGTGTGGGGGGAGTTCAGGCCCCAGAAAATTCAGTTCTAATAGCTATTGAGAGTTTGGACTAAGTTTTGGGAAAGAGGAAGTGTATCAGTGGTCATAAGATTAATGGCAATTAATGGGTAGAGTTGCACCATGTGCTTGGAGCCCAGGAAATCAAGCTGACTTCAGAAGCCTGTGGTCTTCGATACAAAAGGAAGCTAAAGCTACAATAGTCATGAAATCAATCAATGTGAGAAAGAACTTGTAGGAAAGGTGGTTAAGATAGATAAGGGATTGGATTTCAGGAATTCGAAGGGCCAAAAGAATGAGAGCACCTTTCAGAAAATAGGACTTGTCTAATTATTCTTACACAGGAATTATTGGAGTCAAAGACTATTTTCACCTTGCCATATGTAGGAACTGATTCCCCAGCACTACGGGCGCATACAAGTTTGGGATAGATCCTTCCTGCAGGACCCTGTGTTCAGCTGGGGTGTGTGTAGGAAAGTGAGAAATTCAGGAATGTTCTTGTGTTTTCCTGTGAGCAGATCATCACATTTCTCAGCTCAGAGGGGCCACTGAGAGAGGTGGACTTGGAAAGATGTTTCTGCTGAAAGGGAGGACAACTCTGGGATATATTATAGGAGAATTGTATTTCTTGCAAATAAACACAAAGACCTTTCAATGTGTGTCTTCTATTTTAAAAGAAGAGAAACTCAATTGATTCTCCCCAGTCTAGACATCAAATACACGCAGGACAGGTGTCCGGAGTGAGATGCCTGTGAGGAAGTAACCAAAGTCATTGTCAGATTTAACGATCTCAGGAGTCTAAATGAGTGTGGCATCTCTCTTAGCTCCCTGAATAGCACTGCAGATGTTCCTTTGTGGTTAGGCTGGCCACCTCAAATGACCCAGAGGTGAAGCTGCTTCTCTGGCGATGTCTAATGTCTGTTCCATAACCTCCATCATTTCTGTGTGTGTGTTTTTTAAAGCTCTTATGATAACACAGCACATTTGAGTATGCTTAAAGTATTCAAGTGGTGCTACTGGCTATAATTCAGTTCTTTCAGCCTTTCCATCACAAATTCTTCTTTCCAGGGTTTAATATCTCAGAGACTTCTAATCCCACTGGACCAAACTCAGTACAGAAATTGTCAGCAGGAATGCATATTTTTCTGCTCACCCCTAAATATTTCCAATTAAACAAATGCATTTTTTTCTTTCTCATTGCAGCATAGGTATAAGGTTTCAGGTGCTTTTGAAAGGCCAAAAGAAAAAAGTAATCTAAGCATAAAATCAGAAAGAAATGTACAAGAATGCAGAATTTATCTAGTTTTGGGGTGGGTGGGGAAATATTGAATATTTCCAGTATCAGAGAATTTTTTACGTTGTGTTTTTTAAACCAAACTCAAGATTTAGCTGTGAAATAAACTAAAAGCATATTGGTTGTTGGTTTGGACTTTTGATTTTTTTTTTTAAAGAGAAATGTTTGTTAATTCTGTGAAAATTTAAAATGGTTGATTGATTCCAATATATTCATCTGATGTGGGCTATAATGGAAGTGTTTCTCTTCCTTTCTTCTCTGTTTTGAAGCCAATTGAATGAAAATCACTTGTGACATTATTGGTTTATAGCAAAGTTATTAATGTAAAAAATTTGTATTTTTTATTGTGGTAAAAAGTACATAAAAGTTACCATCTTAAACATTTCTAAGTATACAGTTCAGTAGCATTAAGTATATTCACATTCTTATATAACTAATCTCCAGAACTTTTCATCTTGTAAAACTGAAATTCTATACCCATTAAGCAACTTTCCATTTCTCCTTTTCCTCAGCCTCTGGCAACCACCATTCTACTATGTTGGTTTCTATGTTTCTGTTTCTATGAATTTGACTACTTATAGATACCTCATGTAAATGGAATCATAGAGTATTTGTCTTGTGACCAACTGTGACTGGCATATTTCAATTAGCATAATTACCTCAGGTCATGCATATTTTAGCACGTATCAGAATTTCCTTTTTTTTTTTTTTTTTTTTTTTTGCGGTACGAGAAGAAAGCAAGAGAGGGGATTCTAATAGAAATGAGAACCAGTGCCATCAAAGCTAATTTGCTTCCTGTTTTGTTGTTGACATGACACAGTAGCTGAAGAGAGCTTTTACTATTGTGTCTGTCTTTCAAATAAAAGGCAGTTTCAACATCATGTTTTAGAAAAGTAATTTTGGCATAAATGGTATATATTTGCAAAGCACACGGAGTAGTGACCGGCATGTAGTGAGCAGTGCATGAGGATTTTGTAAATAAAAAGTATTAGAGTAAATCAAACCACATTTGCCAAAATTCACAAATGAGGATGAAAACTCTGGGCTTTGTTGATCATTTTATAGTTTAGGTAATCTTCCCTGTTTCATATCTTTTGGGATTAGCAGGGTCATTGCTGGTACCACTAGGTTCAAGGTTCTTCTTCAATATCAATTAAACATTATTCACAAATAGCCTCTTCAGAGTTTCCCAAACTTTAAGGATATCATAGAGAAGACTAGTGAGAGTTTATATATTAATAAATATAAAGCTTATGGTAGATTAACTGAAGATCAAGTGATTTAATTATGGACAAAAAAATGACATTGCTAATTTACAGAAGTGTCAGCCATAACAGTGCTCAAGATATTTGCCAAATTCAGGAATGGAAGGAAAAATTGTGTATTGGCACCCTATAATATATGTCTCCATAGAGATTGGTTCCACATTTTTAGGTGCTTGGACTAGATAAAATAGATGAACCAAAGGCCTTAGAACCCAGTGATTTGGCTAATTTGCTCATGTTTATTTTATATACATATATAAAATAAATATATATGTAATACTATATAGATATATAATAAATATAATAAATATATATATATATATATTCTACTTGGTGTGAGGCTCCATGTTAGTAATCTCACAAAAGCAGACGAGTATGAGAAGAGAGGAGATAGTTTCTAATCTGTTGTGTTTCATGGAGGTTTTGAATTTAGTTGATTTGTACAATGATTAAATTTCCTCTGGAAACATTTTCACTTAGCATGTCTAGTTGGTTTTTTAACTCTTCTTGAGCATCCTGAAACTTAAGGAAAGGGGAATGTTTGTTTTCCACAAACTTCTATACTAGGAACCATTTTTTATTGGAACTAAATGTTACAGTTTATTTCATCTTCATGATTACAGGCATTAGAGGACAGGGTAAACAAGGAAAATAAAACAAACTCTTTTCTCCCCCCGTTTAACCAGATGCAGCATTTTGGCATTTTTATGATATACAGGTTGCCTTAATTCATTGACTTGGGTTAAAAGCTAGCAAGAGCACATCTTTGCAGTTTAGCATCTTCCTCCATAGCTACTTCAAGGATCTCAATTCCCGAACTACACTATGAGTTCTGAAATGGTGTTCACTGCAGCATTCTTGAAGCTTTCGCGTCTTAATTTGAGATCTGACACCTCTTGTTAAGGCAGGGAACTGTTAAAAGTTGTCTTCCTCTTGGCTAACCCCATTCACCAGCAACCTTAACAGTTAAGTTACTATATAAAAATAGAATCATGCTCCCAAGCATTGGTTGAAACTGTTGTGCTGGGAACCCTTTCCAGAGCATTAGCTCCGTGAGAGAAAAGAGAGGTCCTAACCAGTGGTTTCCATGAACAATAACAGTGCAGTAATGTCCTTCACAGCCTAACCCAAGAGGTCAGGCAACCTTGATCATCCCGACAAGCTTATCAGTATTTACATACAAGGTATATTTAAAATCGATCCCAGACCAAGTATTGCAACCATAATCCCGAAAAATCCCATTATTCAGCACACTGAGTTTCTATGAGAAGCCAAAGCCAGAAATCGTCTCAAAGCAAAGTGATGGTTCATTATCTTGTGCATGTGAGAGAAAAACATCAAGAAGGTGGAAAGGAAACTTCTCCCTCCTAAACTCATCAAATCGCTCGATCGCTATCTTCACAGCTTTAATTGACACAATCCAGAGTCCTCAATCTCCTGATTGCCATTTTCAAGATGACTGTCAAGGTGGAGAAGAGCTTTGCCACGGCCCATGAACTCCAGTCCCTCAGTGGGAACCTCCCTCTCCTCTACTGCTTTCTGAACGCACTGCTGGTAGTGCTTGAAGAGGTTGGCCCACGCGGCCCTGGAGCCCGCCCCGTGGAGGAACTTCGCGGCAAACCAGCGACTGACGCATTCGTCCGTAGGCGCGCTTCTCGGCGCGACCTCCCCCACGCGGTTCCGGGCGGCGGCGCCCTCGGATGGCGTCACTCTTAGGCGTGTCGCTTTACGAGAGGACGCACTACGCACCACGGAGGCCAAGAAGGCGTAGGAGCCATTTAAAGCTGCGTAGAGCAGGTGAGAAAGTGAAGAGCTGTGGTGTGAGAAAGGATGGTGGAAGGAAGAACCGCCACAGTTGAGTTTGAGAGTGTCCTGCCGACTAAGGATGAATCTCATGTGGTAAGAGCACATTTTAGAGGCTCAAATTGATTTTGGGAATACCTGGGGTACATATAAATAATTAGAGCATTTAGAGGGACCTATAAAGCCCTCTTTTGTGCGCTCTACCAAAACTTTTTTTTGATTTTTGGATCTAAGGGTGTTTCCTTGCCCTAGGCAAGTCTGAAGTTGGTTTTCAGGCCCCTAAGATGATAGAATTTTTTTTTTTTCCCGGTACGCGGGCCTCTCACTGTTGTGGCCTCTCCCCTTGGCGGAGCACAGGCTCCGGACGCGCAGGCTCAGCGGCCATGGCTCATGGGCCCAGCCGCTCCGCGGCACGTGGGGTCCTCCCGGACCGGGGCACGAACCCGTGTCGCCTGCACCGGCAGGCGGACTCTCAACCACTGCTCCACCAGGGAAACCCAGATGATAGAATTTTGATCACCCAAATTTAGTCCTCCCCACCTCCATAACGCCTAGTATCTAATGATAGCCCTCTGCTTCACACCTGTGTCCATCCCAAAGAAAGGAGGGAAAAGCAGCTACAAAACTCTGTGTTTTGTCAGTGCCTTGTAGTTCCACATATGTTATCTCATTAATTCTCATTTTAGCCCTTTGAAAAAATTTTTTATCTTTCTAGTATGCCTGTGAAGAAACAGAAATTCAGCAAAACAAAATGCCTCACTTATTGCCATACGGTCAGTGGTGGTGATGCTGGGAGTCAACACACATGCTTGACACTAGACTGTAGACACGCACTCTTTCTGTACCACTCATTATGTTGTTCATCATTAGCTTAGATTTTGCCTGGTGCTCTGTCATGCTGCTGCTGCTTCTCCTTTTTTTAAATTTTATTGAAGCATAGCTGACCTACAATATTATGTTAGTTTCAGGTGTACAGCAAAGTGATTTGGCGATATATATATATACATGTGTGTGTATATATATATATATATTCTTTTGCAGATTCTTTTCTATTATAGGTTATCACAAGGTACTGAATATAGTTCCCTGTGCTCTACAGTAAATACATTTTCCTTATCTATGAATATTTTATACGTGGTAGTGTGCATCTGTCAATCCCATACTCCTAATTTATCCCTCCCCGTACCGCCATAACCATACGTTTCTTTTCTATGTCTGTGAGTTTGTTTCTGTCTTACAAATAAGTTCATTTGTATTATTATTTTTTTGGATTCCACATATAAGTATTATCATATAATATGTGTCTTTCTCTGTCTGAATTACTTCATTTAGTATGATAATCTCTAGGTCCATCTATGTTGTTGCAAATGGCAATACTTCATTCTTTTTTTATGGCTGAGTAATATTCCATTGTGTGTGTGTATGTGTGTGTGTGTGTATATATATATATATATATATATATATATATATATATACTCCACATCTTCTTTATCCATTCATCTGTTGATGGATACCTAGGTTGTCTCCATGTCTTGGCTATTGTATATAGTGGCGCTGTTAGCACTGGGGTGTATGTATCTTTTCGAAATAGAGCCTTCATCTTTTCCAGACATATGCTGAGGGGTGGAACTCTTGGATCATATGATAACCCTATTTTTAATTTTTTTAAGAAACCTCCATGCTGTTCTCCACCAGTTCACATTGCCACCAACAGGGTGGGAGGGTTCCTTTTTCTCCACACCCTCTCCAGCATTTATTATTTGTAAACTTTTGGATGCTGGCCGTTCTGACTGGTTGTCATGCTTCTGATAGAGTTATGAGTCCTGACTCCTCTTCCTCAGTGCATCTCTTTCTGTAAACAAAATCATGCTATGGTATTAGTGGCCATCATTGTCTTTTAACAAAGGCTTATATCTTAACCCTGAAGACAACCAGTGGCAGAAATATGAAGCTTGTCATCACTGTTTACATTGCCTGTATAGTGCTTGCAGGTAGGAAAATTCAGGTTATATTTTCTTTGAAGAATCTAAGGATATAGCACACTGCAGAGTTATATGTGTATAGCAGACTTGCAAATTGTACTGTTAGGATGAATGAATGAGTTGATAGGCAGCATTCAGCCTCAGCAGAAGGGCAGTTTAAGTGGATTTCCACTTGTGATATCCTTCTTTTTACTCTTTATGAATAGCGATGCTATCTGTACAAATGTATGTTCTAAGTCAAATAGAATATGGTATTTTGTAAGAAGTCCAATAGGGTGAGTGTGTTCAGAGTTTTTTAAACTTTGAGCAGTTTATAAAGTCATATGTTCTAATTGTGAATAAATTCTTTTTTGTCCCTTAGAGTTCATTTTGAGATTTGAATGAAGATCGTAGTGTAAGGTGGTTGCTGAACTCAAGCTGTGTTAAACTGCCTGACTGCCCTGCTTTATTGTTTGTGACTAGAGGTAAGGCTGAGTGATAGTGAAATAAAATATTGGTGAAAATGGCACTGAAAATGTGTTAAAGCAACATATTTTGAAATGTGTGTAGAGCTCTTTGATGTGAAGTGATGTTTTTAAGTGAATTCATAAAGATGTTAGTACATCTTTTTAGTGATAAAATTGCTGTGACAATGGAAATTCCTAAGCTCATCCAAGAACGTAGATTAACTATAGGGTTTATTAATTTTCCAATTTAAGAATAATTTAATAATAACAATATAGAAAATATATGCTACAAGAACTCAATATTTTTGGTAAATCTCTTTAATATTGGCATGACCTAATAAAGATGCATGAGGCTATTATAAGATTTACACAGTGCTAAATATTTTTAGATTGATTTCAACATGAGAGATTGGAGAGCATTCCTTCAGAAGTCTCAGGAGAACCATTTTAGCATATTTCTGATAAAGACCCCCTATGCACTCAATAAACAACCTCACATGTAATATCATTTGAACATTTAATCTAGTAACCTTTTAACCTTCATGAAATGTTAGAACTAGATTTCAGACTTTACTTCAAAAGGAAGTAAAGTGTGTGTGTTTTACTATAATGCTGATCTTAGAGTCTTTCCTTAGAATAACCAGCTCTATTTTCAGTAAAGACAAAAAGGAGAAAAATGTGATAGAAATAAATGGATACATGTCTATATATTTAAAATTATTTATACATGAGGTCACTGAAATGTCCATTTTAGAAGAAAATATTATTTTAATGATAGCTTGTATACATTATTTTATATTTATGGAACATGGATGGAGGAATGATACAGGGTGGACAGCTAGATGGAGCCGGCTTTCCATAAGTCACAAGCTTTTTCATTGCTAGAAAAGCAAACTCTGATGGTTTAGTGCAGATTCTGCTCTGAAGAGAAAAGTAGAGAGCACTAAAGTGTTCTCTCTGGTGTGGACCAGTAGTGACATTAAATGGTGAGTCCCATTAAAAACAAAAACAGAGTGAATTGTTGCTTAATTGAATATAACAATGCAAAGATTGCCAAGGGGCTTGCTCTCCTACAAGAAGTATTTTGTTAATAAGCATCCAGGATCACAACAGAACCCTAAATATACACCAACCCTAAATCTTCATTGTGTAATTGCCTTACTACTAGGTAACTAGATTAAGCTAGTGAGATAGTTTGGCTAGAATATCTAGAGATATATACAGCATGCTCAGTTTCCTTTATTAAACAAATTTATTTCTGGTTTCTTTCTGTTTCGTTATAGCAGCTACAAATTTCTTTTTATGCATACTAATGGAGAGATTTTTTTTCTGAGTTAAGTTAGACCCCAGACTACTTCATTTAGATTTAAAGAGCAAATGCTTAGCACTGCTTTGCTTTGCTAAAGACCAAACACCTGGTAAAACTCCCTACCTTCTCTCCCTCCACTTGAAAAATTTCAGTTACATTGGTTTCAGGTTCTAGGAATTTTTCACGGTTTTCTGCTAAGACCACACTACACTCAACCTCATCTTGTGCTTTCTAGAAGAAGGTCTAAAAGCCGTCTTAGAATTTTCTAGGGAAGAACTCCCAAAGGCATCCTTCCTTTGAGAGAGGGAAAAATGTATTATCCTGGATACTTATTCACATAGTTTTCACACATTTTTTAGGGATGGGGTAGGAAAAAATCCAGAATCAAGGCCACAGAAGTTCCCTGGATTTACATGTCCAGTTTATCATAGTGACTGTTTTGAGCCTTCTTTTATTGGGTTTTGTATACTCTCTCTCAGTTCTGGTCAGTGGACGGTCTGCGAATGATTGGGGGTTCACCTAGATCCTCTCAGGAGTCTGCATAGTCGATATTATTGATATAGTAGTACGGAGACAATATTTGCCTTTTTCACTGTGTTGACATTTGCACGGATGATGTAAAAACAATGATGGCTAAAAGTGCTAGTGCCTCAGCAGAGTTAAAGGCAGGGCATCAGTTGTGACAGAGTCGTGTTCTTCACCGTCACTAACTCACAGAATGTCTTTGATGAAGCAGTACAAATTACTGACATTATTAAATCTCAACCCTAAGTATATCTCTTTAACATTCTGTTGATCAGTGGGAAGTACCCATAAGCCTACCGCTGCTGCAAGCTAACGTACTGTGCATATCTCAAGAAAATGAACTGGTGTGATGCTGTGCCTTGAGAGCTCAACTAGCTCCTTTTTCCATGAAACACAATTTTTACTTGAATGAATGACTGACAGCTAAACCATGGTTATTCAGACTTGATTTTTTGGTAGACGTTTCTTAAAAATTAGCAAAATGAACCTGCCCCTTTAAGGAAAATGACTGACGGTTTTTGTTTCCAATGATCAAATTAAAGCTTGAAAGCAAAACTTAAAATTTTGGAAAACTTGGATATGCCACCATGAACTTAGCTCTTTAGTACATAAAGACTTTCTGATAAGATTGGTGGGACATTAACAAGTGTAATTTTTTGCTGTAAAATGGAATGCGTGAGGTACAATGCACGAGTTTACAAAATCATACAGGAGTGAAAGATTCATTGAAAGGTGACATAGAACAATGTATTTCAGTGTAACACAGTAGCAGTCATAGTTGTAAAGTTCATTCATATGGTTTCTGTTTCCACGTTACAACTAGCTTTTAAGAAAATAATACTTGTTGAGTTTTGGTGTAGCATTGAAGAAGAATATCCTCAACGACCTGAAAAGGCTTTTTAAAACACCTTTCCTTTTTTCTAACTATATATCTCTGTGAGGTCAGATGTTTTTCATATACTTCAATTAAAAAACCTACTGAAACAAATTAACTTCAAAAGTAAGGTATCCAGCTGTCATCCATTAAATTAGACATGAAGATTTAAGTAAAAAATGTAGAACAATGTCATTATAATTACTTTTTTTTTGTTTTTGAAAATATAGTGTTTATTTTTCAGTAGGTAATAGATTTATACTGTTATTTTAAAATAGGTTAATACACAAATACATTTTTTCTCAGTTTTAATTTCTTTAAAGGTAAATATAATCTACATAAAGATTCTTTGGGCCCTCAATAGTTTTTAAAAGTGGAGAGGAATACTGAGATGAAAAAGTCTGAGTATTGCTATTCTGTCTTCTAACTAGAGAGATCCTAATCTCCAGCCTAGATAACTCATGGATGACACTGTGATATGCTGCCCAGATCTCCCCTTCAAGGAAAGACTTACTACCCCAGTTGCTTTGGGAGTGCTGCGGCCAACAGCCTTCAGTCATCTTCAGCTGAGATCAGCTCAGCTGCAGAGAGTCACCTCACCCAAGGTCATGTCACTTCCCAGGGTGGCCTGCATCTAATGACTGGTGGATGCGTGTGTATAGGGGCATGGCCATCTTTGTCCAACTCGGAACAACTCTGACAGTCATTCCAGTACCAGAGCTCCCTGTGGGGTCAGATGAGGTGTCAGATGGCCTGCATCAGTGCTTAACTTCTCCCTTTGCCCACTGCTGTGTCCTTTCCCTCCTTTCCTAATGTGTTAATTCCAAGGTCCTTCCTTAATACATATCCTGTACAGTAGACTCTGCCTCAGAGCCTGCTTCCCAGGGAGGTCACCCTGAAACAGCATGGGAGCTTGATAACAGGTTAAAAGTTAATTCTCTTTTCAGCTTTGAGTAACCAGGGCGCCTGAGGTATCACTTTACACAGGGTCCTAAGCTCCTTATTGACAAGCCACACAAATCCAGTGGCCTGTAAAAGGCTTTATGTGGGCTGGAAGGTCCCATAGTGCATATCCACAAGGCCTGGGGCAGGCTAGTTCTGGATTTCCTAGGGCTAGTTCAGGAGTGCACCAAGGAAAGCAGGTTTTGGCTTCTGGGAAGCACAAAGGAAAGCAGGTTTTGGCTTCTGGGAAGCAGAGGTGAAAAATACTGATGCTCTTTCTACTTGTACGCATCTTCCAAATTTTAAGTGCGTGATAAGAACCGAAGAGATGAATAGGGAAGGGGGTCAAGAGGCTATCTAAGTGTGAGAAAACCAGACCTATCTGTTCATTTAGCCCATCTTCATATTTAATATATACTGACAGCCAAAGTTGGGTCAGTTTATTGGTGATCTGGATCAATTGTTAATATTGTCTGAGGTGAATAGATGGTCCCTGGTCTTTCTTTCAGGCCTCACTACCTGGCCTAGAAAACAGAGTTTAGGAGTCAGCCTCAGTTGGATCTGGAGGATTTCAGGCTTTAACATTCTAAAGAATGAGGAAGCTTAGTTCTTCTTTCTGTAGCCCCATCTACATGATGACATTGATCACAACAGAGTATTTCCAATTTGATTAAGGTTAGCTTTTTTGCTCTGGGTATCAAAAACTGTTTCATAGGTCCTGTATATATAAAGGGCACCTGAGTTGAAAATGAAATCAAGTTTTGCACTGTGACATTTGAAAATGACCCATCTATATACTGGTGGGCTAAATATTTATCCATTCATTCCACACTCATTCAGCACCTACTGTGTACCAGGAAGCAGTGTGAGTTCTGGAGGATACATGGATGAATAGGACAATATTCCTGACTTTTATAAGTCTTTCAAGGCATGTTAAAAGATAAACTGAGACCTATTACAATTTTTAAGAGTTTATTTGGGCAAAACCCTAAGTTGAGCAGCACCAAACTAGAAGTGGTTAGGCATGCTCCACCAACAGGAGCTAGAGGCAAGACTTTTTGTGGAAACAAAGTAAGGAAATTATTTGACTGGCTAAGGGGTTACTTTGAGAAAGCCTAGTTGACTGTTTATGATTGGCTGTCCTTAGATTTTGATTTCTTAATCTTGAGATGTTACAGGCTTAGGTTTTGGTTTGCTTACGTAGATTGCTAAGGCATTAGAACCACCTCAGTCTAATGGCCTCCTTGTTTCATTAATTTGGCAGACAGAGGACATTGGATCTTATTCAGTCCATTTGCGTATTGGCGGCACTGTTCTAGGTGCTGGGGAGTCGATGGTGAACAATATATTTTGTTCTTCTTTGTGTATTTTATGGGAGAAAGTGAAAAATTAGGACAGGGAAAAATATACATGTCTCTAAAAATCAATAGATAAAGAATAAATAAGAAAATAGAATATTTGAATAATAATCAGCATGCTTGATGTATTATATATCCAAAACATTAAGAGCATATACATTCTTTTCAAAATACATAGAATATTACAAAAATTCATGGTGTATAAGTAACAAATAAAAGCACGAAAAACCTCCCAAAGCTGAAATGATACTGGTCACAATATTTGTTCATAATGCAAATAATATTAGAAGTAAATAAGAAAAAGATAGTTTTAAGAAACCCAAAAAATTCCTAAATAGGGAAGCAAAACTGTAGTTATAAATGATCTAGAAGTAAACAACAGTAAGTGAACTATGTATCAAATCTGTAGGAAATTTATAGACATGTACTTAGGAAAACTGTACTTAGGAAATTTTATAGACATGAATGCATTGATTAGAGTTTGAAATGCATTGATTAAAAGTTTGAGAATAAGCAAGGCATTCAACTCAAAATGTTGGAAAAAGGAAATCAAAGCGTAGAAAAGTATAGTAGAAAAAAATAAAAATTATGCATTTGTCATATAAAGTTAAGCCAAGCATAATAAAAATAGTAAATAATAAAAAAAACCTAAAATTTTTCTTTGAAATAATCACTAAACTATTAAAAATATTTGGTGAATTTTATCAAGGAATAAAAGGAGAGAAGATACAAATCAGGGTTAAAAAATATGACATAAACTACAGATGTGGAGACTTTAAAGTTTTGAGAGAATTCAGTGTACAATGTTATATCGATAAATATGAAAATCTTACAAAATTAGTGGTTTTCATGGGCTGTATATTAAGAATTGCTCAGAGAGAGATTAGAAGATGTAAATAGACCAACAAATATAGAAGAAAATGACAAGGTCAGTTTAATGGGTGAGGTCCTTCAAGTCCTTCAAGAAAAAGGTAATTCCAGCATTAAAGAAACCATTACAGAAAAAGTTAAAGATGAAACGCTATCCACTTTATTCTACAAGGATAACCTTGGTGTCAAAATTAGATAAACATAGCTCCTAAAAGAACTGTACAGTTTAACTTATGAACATAGATACCAAAACTTTAAATTTAAAAAGTGCCAAATTAAATTTAGAATGTATTAAAAGAATGTTATCGTAACCAATTAGGGTTTATCCTAGGAATGCAAGTATTAGTCACTATTAGAGCTCTGTCAGTGTAATTAATCACAATAATAAATATTTTTATTTATTTACTAACATGTGTTTGTTCAAGAAATATTTCTAAAGTGCCTACAATGAGGAAGACACCATCCTAGGTATTGGGGTAAAAGTGTGAACAAGACAGACAAGATCTCTTGGAGCTTGCATGAGATGAAAGATTTAAAAAATCCACATAATCATCTTAATAGATGACCAGATATACCTCAAAGATGTGATACAAGTCAGTATTCATTTGTGAGAAAAGCTTTTAGCAAGGGAAGAAAAGTATCAGTGCAAAGACAGGAATGGATAGAGCAAGCATCATCCTTAGCTGGGAAACATCAGCAACATTCACTTTAAAATCAGGAAAGGATATCTGTACCCTCTCTTTTTTTTTTTTGTAAAATGAAGTTTAGTTAACTTACTATATTATATTACTTTCAAGTGTACAACAGTGATTCGATATTTTTGTACATTACATAACCATACAAAGTTGTTACATTATTGACTGTATTTCTTGTGCTGTACCTTACGCCCCAGTGAATTACTTCTTTTATAACTGGTAGTTTGTACCTCTTAATCCCCTTCACCTATTTTGCCCATACCCCTGGCTCCCTCGCCTCTGGCAACCACTAGTTTTCTGTATCTATGAATCTATTTCTATCTTGTTATATTTGTTCATTTGTTTTGTTTTTTAGATTCCACATGTAAGTGAAAACATACGGTATTTGTCTTTCTCTGTCTGATTTATTTCATAGCATAATACCCTCTAGATCCATGCATGTTGTTGCAAATGGCAAGATTTCATTCTTTTTTATGGCTGAGTAATACTCCATTGTGTATACCGCATCTTCTTTTTCCATTCATCTATCAATGGACACTTAGGTTGCTTCTGTATCTTGGCTGTTATAAATAATGCTGCAACAGAATATTGGGGTACATATATCTTTTTGAATTAGTGCTTTCATTTTCTTTGGATAAATACTCCGAAGTGAAATTGCTGGAGGGTATGGTAGTTCTATTTTTAATTTTTTGAGGAACCTCCATACTGTTTTCCATGGTGACTGCACCACCATTTGCGTCCCCACCAACAGTGCACAGGGTTCCCTTTTCTCCACATCCTTGCCAACACTTTTATTTCTTGTCTTTTTGATGATTGCCATTCTGACTAGTGTGAGGTGATAATCTCGTTGTGGTTTTGATTTACATTTTCCTAAAAATTAGTGATGTTGAGCATCTTTCCATGTGGCTGTTGAGCATCTGTATATATTATTTAGAAAAATGTCTATTCGGGTCCTCTGACCATTTTTTAATAGGATTGTTTGTTTTTTTTTTTGATACTGGGTTGTATGAGTTCTTTATATATTTTGGATATTAATCCTTCACTGGATATATAATTTGCAAAAGCTTTCTCCCATTTAGTAAGTTGCCTTTTTGTTTTGTTTATGGTTTCCTTCACTGTGCAAAAGCTTTTTAGTTTTATGTGTTCCCATTTGTTTATTTTTGCTTTTGTTGCCCTCGCTTGAGGAGTCAGACTCAAAAAATATTGCTAAGACCAATGTCAAAAAGTGTACTGCCTGTGTTTCTTCTAGGAGTTTTATGGTTTCAGGTCTTACACTTAGCCTACAAGTGACTGTCTTGTAGGCAGCATATAGATGGATCTTGTTTTTATCCATTAAGCCACCCTGTGTCTTTTGTTTGTTTGTTTGTTTGTTTTGTTTTTTTTTGCAGTACGCGGGCCTCTCACTGTTGTGGCCTCTCCTGTTGTGGAGCACAGGCTCCGGACGCGCAGGCTCAGCGGCCATGGCTCACGGGCCCAGCCGCTCCGTGGCATATGGGATCCTCCCGGACCGGGGCACGAACCCGTATCCCCTGCATTGGCAGGCGGACTCTCAACCACTGCGCCACCAGGGAGGCCCCACCCTGTGTCTTTTGACTGGAGCATTTAGTCCATTTACCTTTAAAGTGATTATTGACAGGTATGTACTTATTGCCATTTTGTTAACTTGTTTTCTGGTTGTTTCTGTAGTTCTCTGTTCCTTTCTTCTTTTAGCATCTTCCCTTGTGGTTTGATAATTTTCTTTAGTGTTTGGTTTGGACTTCTTTCTCTTTATTTTTTGTATGTCTATTGTATTTTTTTGTTTTGTGGTTACCTTGAGGTTCATATATATTGACCTACATATATAGCTATTTGTTTTAAGCTAATGGTTAAATTTGAACACTGAATAAAAGCTGGGTGCAAGCTGGGCAGGGGGCATGCTGGGGCAGTCTTGGCAGGCTAGCTAGAGAACCAGGAGCTTTCCAGTCTGCTGCCGCTGCATTGGGACTTGAAGTATGTGAGTGTGTGCACGAGCCCTTTGAGAGTGGAGTCTTGGTTTTCTGCAGCCCTCGGTATCTCCCGGTCATAAGCCCTGCTGGTTTTCAAAACCAGTTATGGGGATAACGGGGGCCCTACTTCCTGGTGTCAGTCTCTAGGACTTGAGTGCCCAGTGTGGGGCTTGAACCCCTCCCTCCTTAGGGAGGACCTCTAAGTTTGTGATAGCTCCTCCCTTTTGTGGATTGCTGCACTGGGGGTGTGGTTCTTGATTCGATCATATCTCTGCCCTTCCTACTTGTCTCAATGTGTTTTTTCCCCCCATTATATTGTTAATTGTAGAATAGCTGTTCTGCTGGTCTTCCAGTTTTTCTCAGAGAGAGTTGTTCTATATGTTGTAGTTTTTATATGTTTGTGGCAGAAGGTGAGCTCAGGATCTTCTTATTCCACCATCTTGATCCCCTCAGGTCTCACTCTTAATGTTCCAAATTGCTCCTGATGTCTGATCAGTTCAAAAAAGAAACAAGATATATGGATATAGATATAGAAATACAGATATATATGAAACGCAGATTTGTAGAGTCTCCATTTGTAGAAGATAAGGATGTTTACATTAAAACCCAGGAGAATTAATTGATAAAAACTATTAGAACTAATAAGAGAGTTTAGTATTTTGGTCAAGTAGAAAACCAAAAATATGAATATTGAAAGATTTTCTCTACAACAGCTGTAACCAGTTAGAAAATGCACTAAGATTAGAGCCTTAAAATACCAAGGGATAAACAAAAATAAACATGTAAGACCCATATTGAGAAACTTACAATACCTTAGTGAACAATATAAAAAGCCAAAAAAATGTAAAAAATACTACGTATTTAGATGAGATGATTCACTAGTGTGAAGACATTAAGTTTTCCTTTAATATATCTATAAATCCATGTAAATTTTAATAAAAATGCCAGTGATATTTTTTGATGCAAGTTGATCCACTGTTTTTTTTTGTGTGTGTGGTACGCGGGCCTCTCACTGTTGTGGCCTCTTCTGTTGCGGAGCACAGGCTCTGGACACACAGGCTCAGTGGCCATCGCTCACGGGCCCAGCCACTCCGCAGCATGTGGGATCTTCCTGGACCGGGGCATGAACCCGTGTTCCCTGCATCGGCAGGCAGACTCTCAACCACTGCGCCACCAGGGAAGCCCGATCCACTGTTTTATGTTGAAAAGAAAATAGAAATAATCAAGAACAGATTGTAAAGAAAATAAAACATCAAAATTAATGAAAAACAAGCAATGAGCGAACATACCCTATCAGGTATCAAGATATATTGCAGTTGGCTTCCCTGGTGGCATAGTGGTTAAGAATCCACCTGCCAATGCAGGGGATATGGGTTCGAGCCCTGGTCTGGGAAGATGCCACATGCCGCAGAACAACTAAGCCCGTGTGTCACAACTACTGAGCCTGCTCTCTAGAGCCCCCGAGCCACAACTACTGAGCCTGCGAGCCACAACTACTGAAGCCTGTGTGCCTAGAGCCTGTGCTCCACAACAAGAGAAGCCACTGCAATGAGAAGCCCACACACCACAAAGAAGAGCAGCCCCCACTTGCCACAACTAGAGAAAGCCCACGTGCAGCAATGAGTACCCAACGCAGCCAAAAATAAATAAATAAATCTATAAAAAAACAAAAAAGAAACCCACTTTATTTATTTTAAAATTTTTAAATTTAATTTAATTTTTTTATACAGCAGGTTCTTATTAGTCATCAATTTTACACACATCAGTGTATACATGTCAATCCCAATCTTCCAATTCATCACACCACCACCACCACTCCCTGCTGCTTTCCCCCCTTTGGTGTCCATACGTTTGTTCTCTATATCTGTGTCTCAATTTCTGCCCTGCAAACCGGTTCATCTGTACCATTTTTCTAGGTTCCACATATATGCGTTAATATACGATATTTGTTTTTCTCTTTCTGACTTATTTCACTCTGTATGACAGTCTCTAGATCCATCCACATCTCAACAAAGGACCCAGTTTCGTTCCTTTTTATGGCTGAGTAATATTCCATTGTATATATGTACCACATCTTCTTTATCCATTCGTCTGTCGATGGGCATTTAGGTTGCTTCCATGACCTGGCTATTGTAAATAGTGCTGCAATGAACATTGGGGTGCATGTGTCTTTTTGAATTATGGTTTTCTCAGGTTATATGCCCAGTAGTGGGATTGCTGGATCATATGGTAGTTTTATTTTTAGTTTTTTAAGGAACCTCCATACTGTTCTCCATAGTGGCTGTATCAATTTACATTCCCACCAACAGTGCAAGAGGGAATAAACCCACTTTAAATTAAAATATATATATATATATTGCTGAGATATAGCAATGAAAAAGATGTGATATTGGTGCACATATGTACAATGCAGAATAGAGACTTCAGAAACAGACACAAGCACGTGCTAAAATTTAGTAACATAGTGACATTTCAGATCATTAAGAAAATGTAAATGTACACTTGCGACATTGTAATGTGACATATAAAAATGATCAATGAAACAAAGTAGCCCAGAAACAGATCCATGCATTCCAGTTATCTTTCTGAACTCTCCCTCCCCTCAACCTCTTTTCTGCCTTGCTTTGTTCTTTTCTGTTTCCTGGGAAGCATCATCTGGGATCCTTTTCCAATTGCACTGGACAAAGGACAGTGGGAGGCCCTAGCAGGGCATGACTGGACAGCAGGAGAAAAAAGGTCAGAGTATTTTTTCCCACTTCTTCCTTGCTGCCTCTATTTCCCTGGCAGCAGCTATGTTCCTCTACAATTTCAGCTACTACAGGAAGCTTCCCCCCTTGGTTTCAACTCTCACTGGATTCCAGTAAGCGTGTTTCCTCTCCTCGGTAGTAGATTCTTGGTTTAGTTAATCCCTCGATGCCTTCACATCCCGTGATTCTTGCCTTGACCCCACCCCTACCTCTGTAAATATCTTCATTTAAATCATCAATGTGAGTCTGTTTTCTCCTGTGATCCTGTCTGATAATGTAAGTGGTACCAAGAATGAGGTAGTCTCGTTTCACACCTAATATCTCAGTTATAGAAGTTTTGCTTCTTGTGATTGCAACTTGCGGCTCAGCAGTTTAGAGCTCTTAGTTGTGAAGGGAGAAACTTTTTCACCATTGAACACGGTGATGGCTCCAGTAATGTGGAAGTTGAGACTACTGCCTCCTTCCTCATGGCGCTAAATACTCAGAGATAGCAGGGCTTGCTGTTCTTGCCAGAGTGATCAACCCTTATTACTAAGAAAATTTAAGTTGCTGTTGTGTGATGAAAAAGAAATAGTATCTCTAAAACTCAGGGCATTCACTAGAGCACCTCTCACCATTAAACTCTCCCGTGATCACTCTCAATGAAAAACCGTGACAATCCATTACTGAAAGGGCTCCTAAGGCCTTAGATCCTGGGAGAAAGAAGGGGTTTAGGTTTTATCACTCTGCAGCCAAAGTGACGACAGAGGGAATAGGTGGTAGAGAGAGGAAGTTATGATTGTCAACTTTAACCTGATGACCAGATACAGAGCAGGGACCAAAGAAGCCTTGCATATCTTACATTAAATGATGATTTCTCTTTTACCCCACCTTTTTGTGCTACCTTTTATAAAGAGAACAGGTGGAGGCTAATGTTTTAAGTGTATATAAGGCAGGTGTATATTTGAATAAACATCACTCCTTGATGATATTGTACTGGATGGGACTATATGGATTCCCTGTTGGTGGATAAGCTTTTCATCATCTAGCAAAGGGCAAGAATAGGTGCTAAGTGGCAAAAGAGGTGGGCTATGCTGGTGACCCCCCACCCCCATTCTCTAGTCTCCACTCATCTCTACTTCCCCCTGTGCTTTTTAAGAAGCTGAAATCTGCAGGTTGCCTTACTGAGCCTCCCTGACCTCTGCCTTCAGTTTTGTTTTGACTGATGAGTGGCACCTGCAGGGAATCAGAAGGTGGGGGGAGACTGGGGACTGCTTCTAGGGCAGCGGCTCTGTTTCTCTACAGCTGTAGCTTCTACTGGGCAGCCTTCCTCCATTACTCCAGATTTCAGAGGGATCTAGTAACGTCAAACCTCCTCTTTTCTTTTCTGTGCTTTTCTCGTCAGGGGTAGACAAGACTTCCTGCTGTCACCAGGTGCCTCCACATCTGTGTTCTAACACTGTCCTTTTCTAAGTTGTCTTTTCATTAACAACTCTTTAAACCACCTGACCAAATCCTTTTTCTTGATCCTACCTACACATCGTGCATACATGAAAACTAGATCTATATTTGAGGTAGAAGTAGAAATTAGTGGTGAAAGGATGGATTATTCAATATAGTTGACCATATATACATGGGTTTTCTCTGGGCTCTCTATTCTGTTCCATTGGTGTATATGTCTGTTTTTATGCCAGTACCATACTATTTTGATCAATATAACTTTGTAGTATAGTTTGAAATCACGAAGTGTGCTGTCTTCAGCTTTGTTCTTCCTTCGCAGGATTGCTTTGACTATCTGGGGTCTTTTGTGGTTCCGTATGAAATTTAGGATTGTTCTATTTGTGAAAAATGGCATTGGAATTTTGATAGGGATTGCATTGAATCTGTAGATGGTTTTGTGTAATATGGACATATTAACAACATTAATTCTTCTGATCCGTGAACACAGGATATCTCTTCATTTGTTTGTGTCTTCTTCAATTTCTTTCATCAACGTCTTATAGTTTTTAGTGTACAGACCTTTTGTCTCCTTGTTTAAATTTATTCCTAAGTATTTTATTATTTTGATGCTGTTGTAGATGGGATTATTTTTAAAATTTCTTTTTCAGATAGTTCATTGTTAGTATATGGAAATGCCACTGGTTTTTGTATGTTGATTTTGTATCCTGCAACTTTATTTTATTTTAATTAATTTATTTTTGTCTGCGTTAGGTCTTTGTTGCTGTGTGTGGGCTTTCTCTAGTTTCAGCAAGCGGGGGCTACTCTTCGTTGCGGTGCGCAGGCTTCTCACTGAGGTGGCTTTTCTTGTTGTGGAGCATGGACCCTAGACATATGGGCTTCAGTAGTTGTGGCACGTGGGCTTAGTAGTTGTGGCTCGCAGGCTCTAGAGTGCAGGCTCAGTAGTTGTGGCACATGGGCTTAGTTGCTCCATGGCATGTGGGATCTTCTTGGACCAGGGCTTGAACCTGTGTCCCCTGCACTGGCAGGCAGATTCTTAACCACTGCGCCACCAGGGAAGCCCCGTATCCTGCAACTTTAGAATGCATTTATTCTAGCAGTTTTTTGGTGGAGTCTTTAGGGTTTTCTGTATATAAGAACATGTCATTTGCAAACAGATAATTTTGCTTCTTTCTTTCCTATTTGGATGCCCTTTTCCTCCTTTTTCTTGCCAAGTTGCATTGGCCAGGACTTGCAGTACTATGTTTAATAAGAGTAGTGAGGATGGGCACCCTTGTCTTGTTCCTGATTTTAGAACAAAAGCTTTCAGCTTTTGCACTGTTGATATTGACATGTTGATGATGTTAGCCGTGGGTTTGTCATATGTAGTCTCTATTATGCTGAGGTTTGTTCTTTCTATACCCAATTTGTTGACAACTTTTATCATGAATGGTGTTGAATTTTGTCACATGCATGTTTTGCATCTATTGAGAGGATCATGTGATTTTCTTCTCCATTCTGTTAATGTGGTATATCACATTTATTGATTTGCAGATGTTGGACCATCTTTGCAGACCAGGGATAAATCTCAGTTGATCATGGTGTATGATCCTTGAATGTGCTGTTGAATTCACTTTGCTAGTATTCTGTTGACAATTTTTGTGTCTGTATTCATCAGAGTTATGGCCTGTAGTTTTCTTTTCCTATACTGTCCTTATCTGGCTTTGGTATCAGGGTAATGCTGGGCTCCTAAAAAGAACTTGGGAGCATTCTCTTCTCTTCAATTCAAAATTGAAAAGATTGACATTAGTTCTGTAAATGTTTGGTAGAATTCACCAGTGAAACCATGTGGTCCTGGGCTTTTCTTTGTTGGGAGGTTTTTGATTATTTCTTGAATCTCTTTAGTCATTATTGTTTTGTTTAGATTTTCCTTTTCTTCATGAATCAGTCTTTAGTAGGTTGTATATTTCTAGGAATTTATCCATTTCTTCTAGGTTGTCCAGTTTGTTGGTATATAAGCTTTTTACGATCCTTTGTTTTTATGTGGTGTGGTGTGAGTTGTAATTGCTCCTATTTCATTTATGATTTTATTTGAGTCCTCTGTTTTTTTTCTTGGTTAGTATAGCTAAAGGTTTGTTAATTTTTAAAATCTTTTAAAACAACAAACTTTTTGTTCCCATTATCTTTTTATCCTACTGTCTTTGTTCCTATTATCTTTGTTCTATTATGTTTTTTCATATTATTTTTCTAGCCTCTATTTCATTTATTTCTGTTCTAATCTTTATTATTTCCTTTCTGATAACTTCGGGCTTAAATCTTTCTCTTTTTCTGATTCCTTCAAGTGTAGAGTTGATTAACTTATTTGAGATCTTTCTTTTCTCTTAATGTAATTTTTGTCACTATAAATTTCCCTGGTAGAACTGCTTTTTCTTATCCCAAAGGTTTTTGTATGTTGTGTTTTCATTTCCATTTGTCTTCAGATACTTTATGATTTCCCTTCTTATTTATTCTTTGACCCATTTGTTGTTCAGGCGTGTGTTATTTAATTTCCATGTATTTTTGAATTTTTCCATTTTCCTACTGTTATTGATTTCTAGGTTTATACCACTGTAGTCCAAAAAGATACTTGATGTGATTTCAACCTTCTTAAATTTGTTAAGGCTTGATTTGTGGCCCAGCATATGATTTATCCTGGAGAATGTTCTATGTGTACTTGAGAACAATGTATATTCTGTTGCTGTTGCAAGGAATGTTCTGTGCATGTCTGTTAGGTCCATTTGGTCTACAGTGTTATTCAGGTCTGCTATTATCTTACTAATTTTCTATCTGAATGATCTATCCAATGCTAAAAGTGGGGTATTGAAGTCCCCTACTATTATTATATTGCTGTCTATTTCTCCCTTCAGTTCTGTTAATATTTCCTTTAAATATTAATGTTGGGTACGTATATATTTACAGTTGCTATATCCTCTTGATGAATTGACTCATTTATCATTATATAGTGGCCTTCTTTGTCTGTCATGACCAATTTTGACTGAATGTTTATTTTGTTTGATATAAGTATAGCCATTCCTGCTCTCTTTTGGTTAACATTTGCATGGAACATCTTTTTTTCCCCCATCTCTTTACTTTCAGCCTATGCATGTTCTTAAAGCTAGTGTATCTTTTATAGGCAGGATGTTGTTGGATCTTGTTTTTCATTCATTCAGCTGCTCTGAGTCTTGTGACTGGAGAAACTAATCCTTTTGCATTTAAAGTAATTATTTATAGGTAGGGGTTACTATTGACATTTTGTTAATGGATTCAGAGCCATATGAGTACCTTAATATGGTCTAGAGGGTGGTCTGTGGGTTCTTTATGACAAAGGGCAGGGTCTTCTCTTGCATGGAATAAATACAGTACTGATAAGTGTGGTTGATCAGCTTGCACCTGTTTTCATCACTCCTCACTTCCTCTTTAGGGCTTTGGTGTTGCCCAAGTATCCCAATATGTTGGGAGGACTGGGCTTTGATTGCTGGTTTCTGTCTACCAGTGGCAAAAGAGCAAGACATCATTCCCCCAAGACAAATGGGGGAAGGAAAGGCAGATCTGAAAGCTTTTTCCCTCTCATTCCCCTACCACTTGGCCTATGTCATTGTCCTACCCCTCCATACTATAGGTACGCCTGATCCTAGTCCCTGATGGCCTTTCTCTCTTAAGGGGTTTCTTGCTGTTTCTGTCTTAGTTTCCCAGATCCATGCTTACCTTTCTCTTCTTTAATTGCCTGAGAGTAGTTTTCAGGGATAAATGCCTCAGGCAGTGGTGGTTCATCCTCTTAACAGAATCCAAAATTCATTTCTCTCTCCTTTTTAAGACTGTGAGCTTCTTGAAGGCATGGTTAGTGAATTATTCATCTCTGCATCTCAGAAAATGAGATAATAACTGGATCTTAATAAAAGTTTGTGGAGTTGTCAGAGCATACTAGTGAGTTATGATAGGCTGAGGTCTGGCTGGACCATGAGGCCACTCTAATCAGTATGGCTTCCTGTCATTGTGGCCAAAGGAGTCAATGAGATCAGAAATATTAGACCAGTGGTATCAATGTTCATGTACTCCTGAGCAAGAGTGGGATTTTTATGTGACTAAGAATTGCTATTGTAATTATAAATTCAATGATGATATGGATCCTTGAGATGTAGATCTGGGAGAACTGCTCAAAAAGAGAACAGAGGTTAGCAAAGCACATTGTTCTGTTACTTATAAAAATTAAGAACAGTCCAATTAAACAGTGCAAAATTATAAAGTTCAACAGGTAGGAAATGAATGCATGCAAAAAATCAGTGAAATCCAAGTAAGATCTGTTGATTTTATTGTGTCAATGTTAATTTCTTGGATTTGGTAAGGTACTATAGTTAAGTAAGATGTTACCTTTGGGGGAAGCTGGGTGATCAGTACATGTGACCTCTCTTTACTATTTTTGCAATTTTTTATTAGTCTAATTTTCTGAAATAAGAAGTTTTAACAAAAGAGTCAACCCTTTATGACTAAAGCACAGACAAAAGATTTGCAGAATGGTGAAATCGGGGGGCAGTGTGCTTTAAATTTATGGGAAATAAGAGGAAATGTTACTTAATGTTGTGAATGGTAAGTCTGCAGAACTCTTTAGAACTCTTTAGGAGATAGAAGGGGCTGAAAACAGGTATAAGAAAGGCATAGACAAGTTCACAGGTGATTAATTAATGATTTATATATAAAGGCAAAAGTGCTGTTTGGACTGTAACTCATAATTCTGTTGATGACATTTAACAATAAAATATGCCACTAGAAGAAAATACTGAGATCAGGTGTCCAGTATGGCAATATTATCCAAAATGGAGAAATAAGGTTCAGTGTGGAATGTCCTCTGGAGTCAGGAGTCTGGATTTGAATCCACACGCTGACAGCTACTAAATTATTTCACTTTTCTGAGCTTGGTTTTCTCACTGAAAATGGAGAAAATAGTGGCATCTACATTGTAAGTTTCACATGAAGAGTAAATGAAGGAACACACATAAATCAGAGTTTTTCACACTATTATGCTAAAGAACCATTTAAAAAATTTCTAAACTGTCATAAACCAATACTTTTGTAAAATAGAATAAAAATGAATTATGGAAAAATTAAAAAAGACAAATGACAAGCCTGGGTTTTTTGTTATTAGATCCATAGATATGAAATTACGCTCTCAAATTGCTATGAATTTTAACTCTTAGTCTCAAATTCTGTTCTTAACTTGCTGTGGGCTGGTGACAAATAGACACATGTTAGTGGGAAGCACTGAAAAAGAGTCTTTAGCTCAGAACTTGGCTCTAATAATTAAACCTACCAACAGTCTCCTTGTAGACTATTTAGACTTAGTCTTGTCTTTTTCCAGTTTCCCCTAAAAACCAAAACAAAGCAGATTCTCCCCCTCCTTTGAGTATTTGCTTGTTTTTGATCAAGCCTCATATCCTTAGTTGCTAACATTTCTTTCCCATGGAAGAAAGTCTCACTCTCAGAGGTCAATTCCCTTGTCAGTCTGGCTTTTTCAGTGCCTACAGTTGGGCCTGAGGAAGTACTATTTAAAAATACTCTCAAAATGTAAAATATTGGCTTTAAGAGCTGAGTCAGGGAAATCTGTGCACTGGAGCTCTACAAAAGACAGCACTTTATAGGGAGTTGGCATCTGGAAATTCTTTATTGTATAAGTCCATGTTGAAAATTTACGTGTATGAATAAGGCAGCATGGCACACAGCTAGACATGCTAAATTTTAAGTCTGTGTCTTTTACTTGTGGTTGTGACTTTGAACTTATTTCTTCTTCTTTTGAGTGCTCAGGTTCGCTTTTGTATTCCTTGGGGAGAGAACAATCATGCTTGCAGGGAACTCTGTTTAATGATTTTAAAAGTTCTATTGAAGGTTTAATTAAAACTTGAAAAATAAGAAATTGTTGGGAATCCAACAAAAATAGAATATTTGAGTTGTGTACATTTTCAAAGGCATTTATTAAGATAGGGGAATCGAAGACAAGTGGCTTGGTTGCAATATGATAGGTATATATTCACAATGCTTTATTTATTTTGCCATTTGTTGATAAAATATTAATAAATATTGAGCACAGTTCCATCAGAAGTCTTTAAAATGTAAGTTCTTTAACTATGTGAAAAGCTATTTACACCTTAGCCAATAAAAGGACTGGAGAAGGGTTGCTTAGTTTGGAGTTTTTGAAACTGTGTTTATTTGTTGATTGACATCTGAAGAGCAGACTTTTGCTTGTGTGTGTTACGAAACTGCCTCAGCACTGCAAACTTGGAATTTCCTAATTAGCTACCAAAAATGCCATAGTTTTCCTGAATGTATAGTGTTTTATAGTTTTGTTTTTCTGGGTATTATTTGTATTTTATAATAGTTTGGTCAACAAGTGATTTGAAATTGCATTATGCTCTCATAAATCACAAATACCTTCTACTTCTATTTTTAATTCATGTTAATCTGTTAATATGAGCTTGTTGATTATAAGTATCATCAAGTAAAAACACTTTAAACTGAGAAATTTTATTATTTACCCTGAAAATAATAATTTTGTTTTTGGTATCATTTGAAATTAGATTACTTTTGAATAATTTTAGCAAGAGAGTTTTTCCTTAGTATGATTTGATATTATATTATATAATCCAAAGTTATTGTCCTGCACACTTTGCAAGTGTCTTCATAGTAATTTAAAGGACTAAATAAGTGTGAACATTTATAAAAGTAGACTTATTCTTTTAAGTTGAAATTTACTCAAAGTAAGTGCAAAAGTTTTTGACAAGTTGACATACAAGAAGAAACACAAAGATAAAACTAAAAGATGGTATTCATGTATTACAAAAATCAGTTTATATTTTAAAATCATATTTGAGACAAAGAAGAAATACATAATAAAAGATAGACTTTTATTGGGGAAAAAAACTCAGGCAATCATTTGAAATCATAAAAGTCTTTTTGATTCAGATAGCACATAATTTAGGAATGACTTAGTGGTGAAAAAGGAGCTTCTTGCTTGTTTGGCTTGCCCCTAGGTGGTGATAAAAGTGCTGCAGAGTAAAAATGACAAGACAGAAAGACAGATGTAAGCAGGGTACTCAGTTCTTTCAGAAGATCCTGGTTTTGAGTCTTAGGGTTAAATTGACTCAAGTTATCTGCTCTTTTTCATATTTTTGCTCTTATGAACAAGGATAGTGCTTTTTAAGAGCCTTATGTCTGGGTATTTTCCTGACTCCTTCTCTTCTCCTGCCTTCTGTCGCCCATGAAATCTGGCACAAATACAGACTGTGGAACCTATTTTCTGAACTATCATCGACTCACCAAACTTCAATTTTGTTAGAGGTTTATAGGAATAATAAAGGCTTCTCAGACTAGGCTCTATTCAGAATTGTTAAATGAGGGATTATACTGCATATTCAATCCTACGCTTACAGACATAAAAAGGAACCTGCTAAATAATTACATATCTTGATTATCACATCACAAGTTACACCAAGGCTTCATATTCCTTTGAAGATGTATCATTCAGCTGGAAATCCTATGAGAACTGAGGAAACTGATTTTCAACACGTGTTGCCAAAATTGAATACTATTTCCTTTTTTAACAAGTAAAAGTTTCTCAAGGAAAACCACTATATTATTTTTTTGTTGTTATTTTTGAATTCAGATGCATTTCCATCTTGTATTTTCAACATAGCATGTTGGTTGAGGTTTTTCTGTTAGTGAAAAGCCTGACATATCATTTATGAGACTAACAAAATTTTAGGTACTCAATCACCTAAAATCTAACCTAAAAAAATTTAATATCCATTTTGGATAAAGAGACAAAATTGCAAGTCCTATTCAACCTGAAGAAAAATAATCCAACATTTTAGCAAATATTCACCAACATTCTGAAAATGAAAAATATTTATTTGATGTCTGTCTTTAACAAGAAAACATAGGCAACAAAATGTTGACTCTATATTTGCTATTCTGATATTGTATTAATTATTGCTTGTTCTAAGATAAAGCGATTATTAACGAGTAAAGGAATTGTAGCTCATGGCCACTGTGTTATTTGTTAAAAGCACAAGCTGAAACAAAGTTGCTGCACACAGGCATGTAGGCTGTACACTGCACAACCCCAGGGAGCACCATTTCTATGGACTACAATGTAAATGGCACTCCCTGGATTTGGATGGCACCTTGAGCTGGCGTTCTGCACAGAATGACCAGTGAGATGCTTGTTTCTCAGAAAAGGCTGTAGAGATATTTTCTGTTAATCAGATATAAATTTGTTAGGTGGAGTAGCCCAATTTCTTGAGATTAGCTGTTCTGTATAACAGGAGCCAGAATTTACCGTTACCATTTCTACTTCCACAGACACTAATTGAGCATGGAGTGTGTGCCTGGCATTGTGTTAAGTAATTTACATTTTTCTTATTTAATCCTCACAATAATATTATGAGGAAATTGAGGTTGGATAGATAACGAACTTGTTCAAGGTAATACACCTGATAGGTTGAAGGAATTAGAACTCACCCAGGTTTCCCTGACATAGAGGCAGGAGCTTGTAATACATAGATACCATGATACCACCATGGTGCATTAAACAGTTCCAGTTGGCCTGCACTGAAGTTTGTACCATGGTCAGTAAATACCTGAACTTGTTACTTTGTCTGAAACTTGAGTACTTTTATTTTGGGAATGTTATAAAGAATATCAAACTTCAGAAACTTCCTGATAAATACAAAAAAATTCTTGTCTCTAGATGTCAGAACAAGATTTTCAGGCAGTGGATGATTTCTCAGTGGTATATTTTTGAGAATTCTTCCTCCTTTTCCCCATTTGTTTATTCTTCTTAGATTCAAACTGTAGAAAGGGTCTCTGGCTGACAATTAAAACATGCATTTATTGAAAGGTAATTGGGATCTCATGAAAGTGCTATGAAGAGCAAAGAACCAGACCCAGAGAATGCTCAGAAAAAAAAAAGACGTTATGCAGCCAGTATCATAGCCAAAACTGGCCCTGCAAACAATTGAGGGCAGACCCCACAGCTAATAATGGTTTTTATCAAGTGACATTTAGATGGTGATGCCCACGGCTGTGACTAGAATGAAGCATGTGCAGCACTTGTCTTGGGCTCAGAATTTAAGAGGATCTCCAAACTCAGTAATTAAGCCAAATAATATTTTAATGAAACATTAAAAAAATCAAAATCAATGCAATAATTCATGATGAACAAAATATCAAAATTTTAAATGAAGAAGGGATGACGATATAATAAAGTGACTTTGTACTTTGAGTAAGAGATGTCATATTCCTTTGTGGTATAGGCACCATTCATTTCAGTGTCAGAAAAGTAGTATCACAATGGAATCTCTGAGCATATTATTCTCAGGGCCTTAGAACCTGCAAAACATGACCTCTAGCAAATCATCTTACATCAGCACTTCAGTGTGAGATAATATACGACACATCCCATCTCCTTTATAATTTAGTCATTTGAGTTATCATTTGCTGCAAATCACTGTTTTGCTCATAAAGGAGAGTAAATAAGAGCAAAAAAAAGGGCTTTGAAATAAGTTTTCTTTTTAACTCTCTGTTAAAATGACGTCCTTTATTTCATGTGGTAGCATATGGTCTTGATTCTCTTAGTGCAGTTCAAGAAGTAGCCTGTATGTAGATCACTTTAATAACGTGCTGCTAGTTTCATTTGGTACTGAGCACTTTCTTGCACCAAGTGCGTGCTCAGTATTTTTAAATGTTTGTCAAATGACTATAAAGCAGAGAAAAACCAAAAATAATATGGTTGTTATTTATATGACATTTACACGATACTGAAAAAACTTGATTTCTGAAAATTATCCTTATGAAAGTATAGAGTCAAAATACAAGCTAATATATAGCATCATAATGATATTTTGCACTTACAGAAAAATACAGGAGATTTTAAGTAATTTGTATTTTCCCTATACATATTATAGATACCTATAACTTATTTAATTAATTTAACTTTGTGTTGTAATATAAGATTAGAAGTTATTTATATTGATATTGCCTGTGCATGCCAACAAAAACAACATCTTAACAATAGAATTACAGATACAAACTACATATATTGACTTTTCTGATGAAATTTATCATTACCTTTGGGATTGTTTCATTAAACCATAACACTTGGGATCTGTATGTATCTTTTACGGAAGGAATTGAAAACCCTTTGCAAATGTTGAGTATCATTTTGGATACCAGTGACAAATGACGCTTTATAGTAATTGATCTCCATAGAAGTAGGTTTAGTTGCTGTGTTATTCTGGCACTTATTATAGTTCTTTACAGATGTTTTTTCAGCATCATTATCAATTAAATGTCACCAAACCTAATATCTAGTAGCTAGTCAGATTTTTAAAAGAAAAATCCCAGATGTTCTGCATGATGGCTACCTTCTAAATTGATTTCCCCATAAAATATATTCAGTAGAGAAGATTAACAAAGGTTGATAGCTTATGAACAGTTTGAATTCCACTGACAGTATTTTATTCTTTTTTTTTTTTTTTTTTTTTTTTTTTGCAGTATGTGGGCCTCTCACTGCTGTGGCCTCTCCCGTTGCGGAGCACAGGCTCCGGATGCGCAGGCTCAGCAGCCATGGCTCACGGGCCCAGCCGCTCCGCGGCATATGGGATCCTCCCGGACCGGGGCACGAACCCGTATCCCCTGCATCGGCAGGCGGACTCCCAACCACTGCGCCACCAGGGAGGCCCCAGTATTTTATTCTTCAATGCTCTCTGTTAAAGGATGAGAACACCACTCAAATACATTAGAAAGAAAACTAAGTTTTATAATTATTAGTTTCTATGCAAGAGGGAACTTTTTTTTTTTTTTGGTAGAATACACTCTCTATGAACAAAGCAAAGAGTGACCTTATAGTGGGTTTTGAGGAAGTATGGAGTTTAGGTACTGCTGACATTAAGAAGTGCTGAAGGGAATCCATCACTGGTAGATTTGGGTGAGTTTAAAACTGTTCTGTGGGGCTTCCCTGGTGGCGCAGTGGTTGACAGTCCGCCTGCTGATGCAGGGGACATGGGTTCATGCCCTGGTCCGGGAAGATCCCACATGCCGCGGAGCGGCTGGGCCCGTGAGCCATGGCCACTGAGCCTGCGCGTCTGGAGCCTGTGCTCTGCAACGGGAGAGGCCACAACAGTGAGAGGCCCGCGTACCAAAAAAAACCCAAAAAACAAAAAAACTGTTCTGTGGTTAGTAATTTATGACTTGAAAAAGGCCAAAGAACAGTTAGTCATGTGTACCTTTTTTGAATTTGGAAAAGAGAAACTTTTAATTCTCACTCCATACTCAATTTAAGATTAAAAAACAGTTTAATGTCATACATATCTAATTTTTGATTGCATTTGATCAGTTGAGAGAGTTCTAGGAAATGAATGTTGTACAACAAAATTTGAGGCATGCAGTGACAGATGGCACAGAACATTAGTGTACCAATTAAGATTTTTGGCTACATGCAGCTGGAACCAACGCTAGGTATTTCAGGGGGGAGAAGGGAGAATCGATTGGAAGGATATCATGGATCACAGAATCAAGGGGAGGTTCGAAGACTATGCTTGAAAAATAGTCAGAGACCAAGGCAGTTTCAGAGGTGTCAAGATGCTGGATGTGAAAGGCACAAAGTTATTTTCTAGCAGGGACAATCTGTCTAGGATGAGATTGCTTCCAAGACCACTGCCACTGAATCAAGACATTCATTCTTTCATATGTTTAATAAGCAGATATTTATTGAGAACCCACTACATGCTAGGTTCTGTTTCTAGGTACTAGAAATACAGTAGTCACTGTTCCCTTGAAATTTACACTCTGAGGAGGGAGACATGATAAATAAAGAAGTAAATATATGTCAGGTGATAATAAATACAACGGGGAAAATATGTTCTGTCCCTGAGTGTAAAAGGGTTATGAAGTGTCAGGAGTTGGAGACACTGAGCTGCAATTTGATACAGGATATTCAAGGTGGCTCCCACAGATTGTGTGGCATTTTTTTGCAGAGAACTGAAGAAAAATATAGAAAGTCATGTGAATGTATGGAGGAAGAGTGTTCCAGACTGAGAAAATAACAAATGCAAAGGCTGTAAGACACAAATGTGTTTGAGGAACAGCAAGGAAGTCAATGCGGTTGGAACAGCTAGGGATTGGGAGAGTGGGGAAAGAGAAGGTCAGAGACCAATAAGGGTGGGGTAGGGATTAGAAGGACTGGGTTAGAGGGACTTCGAAATGCATTCTAAAGACCCTAGCATTTATTTATTTTTCTCTAGCTTTATTAAGAAATAATTAACATATAACATTATATAAGTTTAAAGTATACAACATAGTCATTTGATATATGTATATATTGTGAAATGATTACTACAATAAGTTTAGCTAACACCCATCACCTCACAGTTACTGTTTTTTTTCTTGTGATAAGAATTTTTAAGATCTACTCTCTTAGCAACTTTAAACTATATAAGAGAGTATTGTTAACTATGGTCACCAAGCTGTGTATTACATCCCCAGAATTTATCTTATAACTAGAAATTTGTTCCTTTAGAACATTTTCATCTTATATCACAAATTGGGGAACGATATTCCACCACACCTATGTAATTGGCACAATAGGGAATTCTCCAAAACTAGGAAGAGGAGTTAGATACTGTGTGGACAAAACCACTAACACATGTGTACTAGAGTCAGCGATTACAAAGCTGTTTTAGCTTGTCATGGGTCCTAAAAGCATATGGTATGTGTAGCCACAAATTCTTCTCATCCTTTATGACTCTTTCCACGGTGACTTTGCGAGGAGATTTTTTTCTTTGCTCCTTGAATCTGAGCATATGAGATTGCTTCATTCAATGGGACATTAATAAATACATCACAACAAGTGGGTTGGAAAGTACTTGTACATTGGGACTTCCATCGTTGCTGCTTTTGGGACCCTGAAAGCACAGTTATGTGAATAAGCTCAGGTTAGCCTGCTGGATAGTGAGAGACACATAGCGCAGTTAACCAACCCATCACTCCACTGACAGCCAGCCAGATGACAGACATGGGGAGAGGCCATCCTAGATCATTTAACTCCCAATCAGTTTGCCAGCTGGATCCAGATATGTGAGAGAGCTTAGTAGAGATCAGTGGAACTGGCTTAGCCAACCCACAAAATTATAAACTAAATAAAATGTTTGTTGTTTTATGCCACAAAGTTTTGGTGTGGTTTGTTATATAGGAAAAGCTTACTGATGATCTGTAGATTCAAGGAAATTCCAATCAAGATTACAAGTTATTTTATGGATATTGACAAAGTGTTCTAAAGTTTATATGGTGGGGCAAAAGACCTAGAATAGCCAACAAAATATTGAAGGAGAAAAACAAAGCCAGAGGACTGACAATATCCAAACTCAAGGCTTACAATAAAGTAACAGTAATGAAGACAGTGTGTCTTGGTGATATTGGTAGTGATGAAAGAACAGAGAAATAGATCAATGAAACAGAATAGAGAGCTCAGAAATAGACACACACAAATATAGTTGATCTTTTACAAAGGAACAAAAGAAATAAACAATGGAGAAAAGATAGCCTTTTCAACAAATAGTGATGGACATCCACATGTTGGAAGATTTAAATAGACATTTCTCCGAGGAAGACATACAGATGGCCAAGAGGCACATGAAAAGATACTCAACATCACTAATTATTAGAGAAATGCAAATCAAAACTACAATGAGGTATCACCTCAAACTGGTTAGAATGGGCATCATCAAAAAATCTACAAACAATAAATGATGGAGAGGATGTGGAGAAAAGGGAACCCTCCTACACTGTTGATGGGAATGTTAATTGGTACAGCCACTATGGAGAACAGTATGGAGGTTCCTTAAAAACTAAAAATAGGGCTTCCCTGATGGCGCAGTGGTTGAGAGTCCGCCTGCCGATGCAGGGGACACGGGTTTGTGCCCTGGTCTGGGAAGATCCCACTTGCTGCGCGGAGTGGCTGGGCCCACGAGCCATGGCCGCTGAGCCTGCGTGTCTGGAGCCTGTGGTCCACAACGGGAGAGGCCACAGCAGTGAGAGGCCTGCGTACCGCAAAAAAAACCCAGAAAACTAAAAATAGAGCTACCAGCAATCTCACTCCTGGGCATATATCTGGAGAAAACCATAATTCGAAAAGATACATGTACCCCAATGCTCATTGCAGCACTGTTTACAATAGCCAGGACATGGAAGCATTCTAAATGACCATTGACAGAGGAATGGATAAAGAAGATGTGGCACATATACACAATGGAATATTACTCAGCCATAAAAAATGAAATAATGCCATATGCAGTGACATGGATGGACCTAGAGATTGTCATACTGAGTGAAGTGAGTCAGAGAAAGACAAAAATTGTATAATATTGCTTTTATGTGGAATCTAAAAAAGTGGTACAAATGAACTTATTTACAAAACAGAAATAGAGTCACAGATGTAGAAGACAAATGTATGGTTACCAAGGGGGAAAGGTGGAGGAGGGATAAATTGGGAGATTAGGATTGACACATACACACTGCTGTATATAAAGTAGATAACCTACTGTATAGTACTGGGAACTCTACTCAGTACACTGTAATGACCTATATAGGAATAGAATCTAAAAAAGAGTGGATATATGTATATGTGTAACGGATTCACTTTGCTGTACAGCAGAAACTAACACAACATTGTAAATCAACTATACTCCAATAAAAATTAATTTAAAAGAGAAATAACCAGTGGAGAAAGATAGCTTTTTCAACAAATAGTGATGGAAAGCCACATGCAAAAAAATGAATCTGGGCACAGACTTTATGCCCATCACAAAAATTAACTCAAAATGGATCAGCCACCTAAATGTAAAACACAAAATGATAAAACTTACATAACATAGAATAGGAAAAATATCTAGGTAACTTTGGGTATGGCTATGACTTTTTAGATGCAACACCAAACCAAAGGAACTATCCATGAAACAGTTGATAAGCTGGACTTCATTAAAATTAAAAACTTCTGCTCTGTGAAAGACAATGTCAAGGGAATGAAAAGACAAGTCACAGACTGGGAGAAAATATTTGCAAAAGACATATTTGATAAAGAACTGTTATCCAGAATGTACAAAGAACTCTTAAAACTCGACAATAAGAAAACTAACAACCCAATTAAAAAATGACCCAAAGACCTTATCAGACACTTCACCAAAGAAGATACACAGATGGCAAATGAATGTATGAAAAGATGTTCAATGTCATATGTCATCAGGGAAACAATGAGATACCACTACATGCCGATTAGAGTGGCCAAAATCCAGAACACTGACAACACCAAATACTGGTGAGAATGTGGAGCAACAGGAACTCTTATTTACTGCTCGTGGAAATGCAAAGTGGTAGGGCCCCTTTGGCAGATAGTTGGGCAATGTCTTTTTTTCTTTAATGTTTATTGATTTATTGATTTTACATCTTTATTAGAGTATAATTGCTTTACAATGGTGTGTTAGTTTCTGCTGCATAACAAAGTGAATCAGCTATACGTATACATATATCCCCATATCCCCTCCCTCTTGCATCTCCCTCCCACCCTCCCTATCCCACCCCTCTAGGTGGTCACAAAGCACGGAGCTGATCTCCCTGTGCTATGCGGCTGCTTCCCACTAGCTATCTATTTTACATTTGGTATTGTATATATATCAAAGTTTGGCAGTTTCTTGCAAATCTAAACATATTTTTACTGAACAATCCAGCAATCATGCTCCTTGATGTTTACACAAAGGAGTTGGAAAGTTATGTCCACACAGAAACCTGCACATGGATGTTCATAGCCGCTTTATTTATAATTGCCAAAACTTGGGCGTAACCAAGATGTTCTTCAATAGGTGAATAAATAAATGTTGGTACATTCAGACAACGGAGTATGATTCGGCACTGAAAAGAAATGAATTATCAAGCCATGAAAAAACATGGAGGGAGTTTAAATGCATGTTACTAAGTGAAAGAAGCTGATCTGAAAAATCTACAACAGTTTGATTCCAACTATATGACACTCTGGAAAGGGCAAAACTGTGGAGACAGTAAAAGGATCCTGGTTTCCAGGGGTTAGCAGGGAAAGCAGGATGAATAGGTACATCAAAAAGGGTTAAAACAGTGTAACTATTCTGTATGAGACTACAGTGGTGGACATTTGTCATTATACATTTGTTAAAACCCATAGAATGTACAGCACCAAGAGTGAACCTTAATGTAAATACGGACTTTGGGTGATAATAATGTAATAATGTGTCAGTGTAGGTTCACAGATTGTAACAAACAAACCACTGTGGTGGCAGAGTTGGTAGTGAGGAAGGCTGTGTGTATGGAGGGGCAGGATATTGGGTCATAATAATATGTCAGTGTAGGTTCACAGATTGTAACAAACCACAGTGGTGGCAGAGTTGGTAGTGAGAAAGGCTGTATGTATGGAGGGGCAGGGTGTAAATGGGAACTCTGTACTTTCTGCTCAATTTTGCTGTGAACCAAAAACTGCTCTAAAGTTTTTTATATTAAAACTAAGGTAATAAATATTCAAAGTTAAAAATGAAAACAAAAAGCTAACTGTACTTGCTTTTACTTACAAATCACAAAATATCTGTGCCTAAAGATCTTAGTAACCTAAACGTAGACATGGTTGTGTAAATTATTAACAGAAGCAAGATATTCTTTTTCAACTTGAAGAAAGAATGTGATAACAGGTCTTGGTTGAAAGAACAGAGAAAAAGCATGTTTATTTATTTGCAAACATCATTGTGTCCGATACCAAAAAGGAAGACCCATAGACTCTTGATTGGAGGGATGATGCCTCATCTTTTTTTTTTTGCGGTACGCGGGCCTCTCACCGTTGTGGCCTCTCCCGTTGCGGAGCATAGGCTCCAGACGCGCAGGCTCGGCGGCCATGGCTCACCGGCCTAGCCACTCCGTGGCATGTGGGATCTTCCCGGACCTGGGCACGAACCTGTGTCCCCTGCATCGGCAGGTGAACTCTCAACCACTGCGCCACCAGGGAAGCCTGATGATGCCTCATCTTTAAAAAAGAAGAGAGGGGCTTCCCTGGTAGCACAGTGGTTAAGAATCCACCTGCCAGTGCAGGGGACACTGGTTCGAGCCCTGGTCTGGGAAGATCCCACATGCCGCGGAGCACCTAAGCCCGTGAGCCACAACTGCTTGAGCCCACATGCCACAACTACTGAAGCCCGTGTGCCTGGAGGCTGTGCTCCACAACAAGAGAAGCCACCACAATGGGAAGCCTGCGCACCGCAGCAAAGAGTAGCCCCTGCTCGCCGCAACTAGAGAAAGCCCACGTGCAACAATGAAGACCCAACACAGCCAAAAATAAATCAATAAATAATTTTTTAAAAAAGAAGAGAATAAAATATTCAAGGCCTTGGGATAGCAAAATAAACCCACTTTGGATTTTTACCCATTAGCAGCGCTGGACAGGCCATTAGGCAGAGGTTCTGTGGCCAGAAGGTCCAGTTTAATTCTTTCCTCCCCTCCCCTTCCCCAGAACAAATTCCCCAAATAAACATTACCTCACATGCTCCCAGAAGTGACTGATACTATCTCTGGGCTATTTTCATTCTGAAGAATTCACCTGGACGTGTCTGTGAATGGATGAACACGTTGACAATCATCATACTATAAACTCATCAATTAAAAAAAACAATATAATTTTATAATAAAATATCCTAAGTGATTTTTTAAAAGCAATTAAACAATTTATTTGAGGGAGTTCTGTTTTGAAGACTAGGAAAAGTAGTATTAGAAGAAATTGCTTCCAGAAATTCTGAAGTGTTCACTCTCAAAGAGTCATAAGATCAAAGGGCACAGGGCTGCTAAAATAATCCAGAGATTATTCCAGAGTGTCTCTTGGAAAATTGAAGCATAAATGCCTTTGCTGGTGAGTTTGATAGAGGAAAGACATTATCTTATGGTGCCAGCTTCAAAGTGAAATTTGTTTCATATTTATGAAATTAAAGTGGTCAGTATTTTATTTTTTCCAGCTTTATTGAGGTTTAATTGACAAATAAAATTGTAACTTGATTGTGGGACTCCTTTCACAGTGTATGAGTATTTTAAATCATGATTCAATTTATGACAAATCTGTTAGGTTATGTGGCTACAAAATGTTCTGTTGTTATTATGTGTATATATGTGTATATATTATATGTGCATATTTTATGTAACATGCTATATCATATAAATGTGCTCTCCATTCCAATTTTTTTCTCTGTTATCCATTTTACTGTGCACATTTTCTTCTTTATAGGAGGTAGTTCTTCTTTATAGAGTCGAAATACGGACTGTGCCCCGCCCTTCCGCAAGTCAAGCAATTTAGGATTTATCCAAAGACAGTTTCCACTTGTTTTTGAAAAGCAAAACTAGAAACTGTGTATAATGTTCCCGCAACAGAGATGGCTAAGCAGCTCAGAGGTGTTTGGGCTAATATTCTGCCTAATGCAGTCTTCCTGTTATCAGCCCATCATCAGCTCATCATCCTTTCAATAATGTAATATAAGTGGCTAAACCCCTTAGAGCTGATTGTATCACAAAGGGATTACCCCAGTCCCATTCTGGGAATTAAACCTACAGACAAAGGGCAGACAGCTGGGCCGCCTGCATCAATTTGACATCGGTTATTTGCTACGTACATTAGTACAATCTGCTGCCACAGGACAGAATTGTAAACGTTCTAGCTGTAGTCTCAAGACCCAGTTTTTAAAATATTAACATCCTTCAGTAGGCTTTAAGAACTCAATAATATAGTGAAATTCATAGCAACTGAAGATGTAGAAGGAAAACTCAGTGAAGCTGGAAAGGCTCTGGATTCTGCAAGACAAGTGTTTGTGAGTCTGAAAATTACAGGCACTGAGCTGAACCTTGACAAAGAACAGAAAGTGTCCTCTAATCACTCAACAGTGATGCATTTTCCCCCACTCAGCTTCTTAAGAACTTTTTCCTTCCTGTTAATTACCTTACCATTTGGAAAACTTGATTGCATTTGAAATGGGAATTGCAGTAAACAGTGTCACTATTTTTACTTGTGTTTCCTGGTTGTCTTATACAACCAGTTGAACAAAAATTCATGTATTAAAGGGTTCCTGCTTTGGAAACATAAACTAGAGGGGAAGGTTTTCAGGTATAATCCAACCTTATTATCTTATTAGAATTTACTAATTGTAAGTAATTTACACACTTGCATGCAAATATTAGGGCAAAATTTTAAGATATTTTTGTTACTGCCCAGTGTGAGAATCTGAACTTCTGAAAGGCTGTCAATTCCGTGCCATTCCAAGATGCTGCATGTTCACCCTTTAATCATTTTTCAGTCTTAGTGCTTCGTGCGAAACTCCTTTGTCAAATGAGGTTACATATTAAAAGGGACTACATTTGAAATAGCTTTCCCAAATAATACAATTTGATGGTGACTATGATGTGCCTGGCAGCTAAACAGGAATCTTATTTAAATTGAACTCTATTTAAGACCTCGAATCAGGATGTTACACAGTTAGCCTTTAACGCAATCAGTCAAATTACCCTATCCCTAAAGGTCCAGGATCTGAGAGATACTGAGTGAGGGTTAAACTAAATCATGTTAAGAGTAACAATATTAATGAAAACAGAAAATTAGACTTACAGTTCTAGAATGAATTTAGATGTTCTAGAATAAATGTATCTTTAGATATAAGTTAGGCAGTTCACATTGTTTGTGTTGATTGGCAAAGCAGTAAATATTGAGGAATAAAGTGGATCAAACTTTTTCTTGCACTGAAAATCTTTTGATAACGAGGTACCCTTAAGGTTAATTTAAGCCCCATATTGAAAGAAGGGCACTGAACATTTCATTCAAATTTTGTTACAATTTTACTAGCACAGGTGATGACTGTGAAAATGAATTTTTATCTTAAACTGATAAAAAATATTGAATTTAATTTGGAATTACGATTTAAAAGACATTCTGGAAAAGAGACACACGTGCATCTCAGTGACAACAAACACCAGTGATACCAAGCGCGATGTGTCCCTTATTTCCCAGAATTCCTTTACTTTGTCTGGTTTATAAGGGATAGTCCTCAATTAGTTGTGCTGTTTTCTCTTGCTTAGTAAGCATTTTTGGTCAAACAAGGAATGGCAGAGTTCCACAATTAGATCAAAAGATCAATCCTAATGTACCATTTTCTCCTCACCCTCCTGCTGTAATAAAGTGGCTGCAGCTCTCCAGGGGACAACTCCAAATCCTAGGACTGATATTTCTAAATTAGCTGACTCTCTGACCTTGATGGTAATTGCGTTAGTTTATCAATGTTCAACACAATTTATTACTCTCCAATATGTACCAAAGTGTTTATCTCTCAACACTAACAATATTAAAAAATCTAAACTATCTATTGCAGCACAAAGAGGCATCCTTTCATTAAGGAAAAACATAAATAAGTGGGAAATGTCACATGACCTGCCTTAGCCCAGAAGAGTTACAACTCCTGAAAGGGAGAGTGCACCTGCCGCCTCTGATTTGACAACGTCATGTTTGTAATATCTGAAAGAAGAGAAGTCAAGTTTTATTTCCATTTGTGTGTGTGTGATTCAGGAATGAAGTGGTGCTTTCTGCATTACTAAAGTAATGGCCTCATTCTAAGAAAAATAACATTGATAAAGCCTTATCAAAGCATTTAAAAGCAATGGGAGTACAGATAGCATCTCACTTTGACTTTCAACGTGGTACATTTTGATGGGGAAAAGCATTAAGTTCATGGGTCTTATTTTAGGATGAAGGAAATCAACAGCATTCTTTCATTACCTTCATCTTAATCATTTTATTTTACATTATTTAAATCTTGTGTTTGATTAGGATAGTGAACAAGCTGTGACAAAATTCTGTGTATGTTAGATTAACTAAAAGTAATGTTGCATTGAAGTTTCCAAAGAAATGTCTGGTTTTAACATACACTATCAACAGGGAAATGCGGCCTGACCTGGCTGTGAATGATGTTAATAACCTGCTCAGGTAGAAGTAGGTATGATAAAGATCCTGCTGCCCAACTTTAAAGAATGAGCTGCCTTTTATCTACTCTACTTCCACCCAGAATTAGACTTTTCTCTACTGTTTCTTCACAGATGATACAGAAGTTGGGAGGTGTCTAGTCACATCCATCCACTCACCCACCAACTATTTCCCATTAAATTGAATCCCTGTGTTCATTCCTCACTCATAAGAAATAAGTTTCAGGGCTTCCCTGGTGGCGCAGTGGTTGAGAGTCCGCCTGCCGATGCAGGGGACACGGGTTCGTGCCCCAGTCCGGGAAGATCCCACATGCCGCGGAGCGGTTGGGCCCGTGAGCCATGGCCGTTGAGCCTGCACGTCCGGAGCCTGTGCTCCGCAACGGGAGAGGCCACAACAGTGAGAGGCCCACATACCGCAAAAAAAAAAAAAAAAAAAAAAAAAAAAGAAAGAAGTTTCAAAGGCAGCTCGTATTGGAATAAACTGATCTGAAGGCTTGCAAGGCACTTCTTAAGATCTTGGGGTCTAAATTATAGCTCATATTATTATTACTGTTATTTACTTTATTAATAACTGTTAGGCTAATGTTCTTTCAAAAGCAGATTTGTTTTAGTGTCTTTTGTTCACCAGCTCATTTTAGTGCCGCGAATACAATTTCTTTAGTAAGGGAATTGTTAAATCTGCCTCCTCTGTGCAGTTTACTCTAGAGTTTTCCATAGCTTTTTAAAATCCATATTAGGGAAATTTTATTGTTTTAATTATATGCCAAAGCCAAAAAAATTTCTTTTAGTTTTTAAAAATCTTCAGTTTCTCTGACCTCCCTGTAGTGTTTGAGTGTATTTATGTTACATTAACATTGCCAACCCGAATCAAGAAAGCCCCAAAGTGGGTCTACTCTGTGCATTACTCAAACTAAACTACACGCGCAGTCTACTATATTTTAGATTGGGACTAAACGGTCATTGAGCACCTATAAGAAGCCAGATTCTGTTCTGTCCATTTCATGTGCATATTACATCCTTTGTAATCACTTGGAAAATATAATAAATGAATTTGTGTCCACTTTAATTTTACTCAGGTGCTTTGACTAGCCTCATAGCATTTTGTTTTAAATAAATAACGATGTTATTTTCATTCAGGTAAAAATGAAAAGTTATCATTTTGAGCAATAAAAGTCTCTGTATTTTATCAAAATAGCAGTTTTTGTAAGTGTAAAAGACCTCCTAGGGAAAAAGGGTGATGAACATTTATTGGCTGCCTACTGTTTGCTCCCAGTACTTTAAATATGTTACCCATTTTCCCCAAAGTATTAACCGAGCATTTATTTTGTGACAGGCACTGCGCTTAGTACAGGGGACATGAGTGTGAATAAGGTAATGCTCCATGCATTCGAGGGGATATGGTGAAGTGAGCAAGCCCTACATATACAAGGCGCTATTTGACACAGAGGTGGCAAGTACAGAGTGTCACACAGGAGAGTTGCCAGTCAGTCTTTGCTCGGGAAGGCTGTGCAGACAAGAGTACATAATGCTAACCTGGAGGTTCTACAGCTGCTTAGAATATGCCCCTCACCCTCCCTCTTTCCTTCCGTGCCTTCTCTCCCTTTCTCCCTCTTCTTCCTCCTTTCCTTTTCACTTTACTGGATTTTTAAAAATTACAAAAGCATTACTTGATTATTGTAACGCATTGAACAATGCAGAGATACAGAAATATACAATACAGAATATAGAAAGCAAAGGTTAATAAGCTCCTCATTACATTATTCCAGATAATGATAATTCTTTTAGGTAACTATAGAGAAGGGATGTTATATGTGTTTTTTTCAAAAAGTGGGGTCATATTGTACAGCTTATTCAGTAACTTGCTATTTAAAACATTTTTTATCAATTGTATTTTTTTGATTTACAATATTATTTTAGTTTTAAGTGTACAGCATAATGATTCAGTATTTTTACAGATTATACTCCATTAAAAGTTATTACAAAATAATGGCTGTATTTCCCTATGATATACAATATATCCTTTTTGCTTATCTATTTTATACATAGTAGTATGTATTTCTTAATTCCTTAGCCCTATGTTGCCCCTCCCTGCTTCCCTCTCCCCACTTGTAACCACTAGTTTGTTTTCTATATCTGTGAGTCTGTTTCTGTTTTGCTATATACATTCATTTGTATTAGTTTTTAGATTCCACACATAAGTGATATACAGTATTTGTCTTTCTCTGTCTGACTTATTTCACTAAGCATAATATTCTCTACACATTGTACAGATGGCAGAATTTTATTCTTTTTTATAGATGAGTAGTATTCCATTATAATATATATAATATTTTATATATATTGCATGTCTTCTTTATCTATTTGTCTGTTTATGGACACTTGGGTTGCTTCCATATCTTGGCTATAGTAAATAGTGCTGCTATGAACATTGGGGTACATGTACCTTTTTGAATTAGTGTTTTTGTCTTTTCTGGATACATACACAGGAGTGGAATTGCTGGATCATATGGTAGTTCTATTTTTAGTTTTTTAAGGATACTCCATACTGGTTTTCATAGTTCCTGCACCAACTTACATTCCCACCAACAGTGTACAAGGGTTCTGTTTCCTCAACATCCTTGCCAACATTTGTTATTTCTGGTCTTCTTGATGATAGCCGTACTGACAGGTGTGAGGCAATATCTCATTGTGGTTTTTATTTGCATTTCTCTAATAATTAGTGATGTTGAGCATCTTTTCATGTACCTGTTGGCTGTTTGTATGTCTTCTTTGGAAGAATGTCTATTCAGGTCTTTTGCCCATTTTTTGATAGGGATATTTGTTTTGTTTGGGTTTTTTTGATGTCAAGTTGTATGAGCTGTTTATATATTTTGGATACCAACCCCTTGTCAGTCCTGTCATTTGCAAGTATTTTCTCCCATTCCATAAGTTGTCTTTTCATTTTGTTGATGGTTTCCTTTGCTATGTAAAAGCTTTTAAGTTTAATTAGCTCCCATTTGTTTATTTATTTTTATTTTTATTATTTTATTTTTTTTTTTGTGGTACGCGGGCCTCTCACTGTTGTGGCCACTCCCGTTGTGGAGCACAGGCTCCGGACCCATTTGTTTATTTTTACTTTTATTTTTTCTGCCTTAGGAGGCAGATCCAAAAATATGTTGCTATGATTTATATCAGAGAGTGTTCTGCCTATGTTCTCTTCTAGGAGTTTTATGGTTTCAGGCCTGACATTTAGTTCATTTTTTTTTTTTTTTTGGCATTTAGGTCTTTAATTCATTTTGAGTTTATTTTTTGTATATGGTGTGAGGAAATGCTATTTCACTTATTGAAGAGACTGTCGTTTCTCCATTGTGTATTCTTGCCTCCTTTGTTGTAAATTAATTGACCATAGGTGTGTGGGTTTATTCCTGGGCTCTCTGTTCTGTTCCCTTGATCAATGTGTCTGTTTTTGTGCCAGTATAATGCTAATTTTTAAATTTGAATTTTATTTTATTTATTTTTTGATACAGCAGGTTCTTATTAGTCATCCATTTTATACACATCAGTGTATACATGTCAATCCCAATGGCCCAATTCATCACACCCCCACCCCCACCAGCCCGCCGCTTTCCCTGCTTGGTGTCCATACGTTTGTTCTGTGCATTGGTGTCTCAACTTCTGCCCTGAAAACCGGTTCATCTGTGCCATTTTTCTAGGTTCCACATATATGTGTTAACATACAATATTTGTGTTTCTCTTTCTGACTTACTTCACTCTGTATGACAGTCTCTAGATCCATCCACGCCTCTACAAATGACCCAATTTCGTTCTTTTTATGGCTGAGTAATATTCCATTGTATATAGTACCACATCTTCTTTATCCATTTGTCTGTCGATGGACATTTGGGTTGTTTCCATTACCTGGCTGTTGTAAATAGTGCTGCAGTGAACATTGAGGTGCATATGTCTTTTTGAATTATGGTTTTCTCTGGGTATAGCCCAGTAGTGGGATTGCTGGATCATATGGTAATTCCATTTTTAGTTTTTTAAGGAAACTCCCTGCCGTTCTCCATAGAGGCTACATCAATTTACATTCCCACCAACAGTGCAAGAGGGTTCCCTTTTCTCCACACCCTCTCCATCATTTGTTGTTTGTAGATTTTCTGATGTTGCCCATTCTGACTGGTGTGAGGTGATACCTCATTGTAGTTTTGATTTGCATTTCTCTAATAATTAGTGATGTTGAGCAGCTTTTCACATGCTTCTTGGCCATCTGTATGTCTTCTTTGGAGAAATGTCTATTTAGGCCTTCTGCCCATTTTTGGATTGGGTTGTTTGTTTCTTTAATATTGAGCTGCATGAGCTGTTTACATATTTTGGTGATTAATCCTTTCTCCGTTTGCAAATATTTTCTCCAATTCTGAGGATTGTCTTTTCGTCTTGTTTATGGTTTCCTTTGCTGTACAAAAGCTTTGAAGTTTCATTAGGTCCCATTTGTTTATTTTTGTTTTTATTTCCATTACTCTAGGAGGTGGATCAAAAAAGATCTTGCTGTGATTTCTGTCAAAGAGTGTTCTGCCTGTGTTTTCCTCTAAGAGTTTGATAGTGTCTGGTCTTACATTTAGGTCTCTAATCCATTTTGAGTTTATTTTTGTGTATGGTGTTAGGGACTTTTACATGTAGCTGTCCAGTTTTCCCATCACCACTTATTGAAGAGACTGTCTTTTCACCATTGTATATCCTTGCCTCCTTTGTCATAGATTAGTTGACCATAAGTGCGTGGGTTTATCTCTGGACTTTCTATCTTGTTCCATTGATCTATGTTTCTGTTTTTGTGCCAGTACCATATTGTCTTCATTACTGTAGCTTTGTAGTATAGCCTGAAGTCGGGGAGTCTGATTCGTCCAGCTCCGTTTTTTTTTCCCTCAAGACTGCTTTGGCTATTCGGGGTCTTCTGTGTCTCCATACAAATTTTAAGACTTTTTGTTCTAGTTCCGGAAAAAATGCCATTGATAATTTGATAGGGATTGCATTGAACCTGTAGATTGCTTTGGGTAGTATAGTCATTTTCACAGTATTGATCCTTCTAATCCAAGAACATGGCATATCTCTCCATCTGTTGGTATCATCTTTAATTTCTTTCATCAGTGTCTTATAGCTTTCTGCATACAGGTCTTTTGTCTCCGTAGTTAGGTTTATTCCTAGGTATTTTATTCTTTTTGTTGCAATGGTAATGGGAGTGTTTCCTTAATTTCTCTTTCAGATTTTTCATCATTACTGTATAGGAATGCAAGAGATTTCTGTGCATTAATTTTGTATCCTGCAAGTTAACCAAATTCATTGATTAGCTCTAGTAGTTTTCTGGTGGCATCTTTAGGATTCTCTATGTATAGTATCATGTCATCTGCAAACAGTGACAGTTTTACTTCTTCTTTTCCAGTTTGTATTCCTTTTATTTCTTTTTCTTCTCTGATTGCCGTAGCTAGGACTTCCAAAACTATGTTGAATAATGGTGGTGAGAGTGGACATCCTTGTCTTGTTCCTGACCTTAGAGGAAATGCTTTCAGTTTTTCACCATTGAGAATGATGTTTGCTGTGGGTTTGTCATATATGGCCTTTATTATGTTGAGGTAGGTTCCCTCTGTGCCCACTTTCTGGAGAGTTTTTATCATAAACGGGCGTTGAATTTTGTCAAACGCTTTTTCTGCATCTACGGAGATGATCATATGGTTTTTCTTCTTCAATTTGTTACTGTGGTGTATCACATCGATTGATATGTGTATATTGAATCCTTGCATCCCTGGGATAAATCCCACTTGATCATGGTGTATGATCCTTTTAATATGTTGTTGGATTCTGTTTGCTAGTATTTTGTTGAGGATTTTTGCATCTATATTCATCAGTGATATTGGTCTGTAATTTTCTTTTTTTTTTTTTAGTATCTTTGTCTGGCTTTGGTATCAGGGTGATGGTGGCCTTGTAGAATGAGTTTGGGAGTGTTCCTTCCTCTGCAATTTTTTGGAAGAGTTTGAGAAGGATGGATGTTAGCTCTTCTCAAAATGTTTGATAGAATTCACCTCTGAAGCCATCTGGTCCTGGACTTTTGTTTGTTGGAAGAGTTTTAGTTACAGTTTCAATTTCATTACATGTGATTGGTCTGTTCATATTTTCTATTTCTTCCTGGTTCAGTCTTGGAAGGTTTTACCTTTCTAAGAATTTGTCCATTTCTTCCAAGTTGTCCATTTTATTGGCATAGAGTTGCTTGTAGTAGTCACTTAGGATGCTTTGTATTTTTGCAGTGTCTGTTGTAACTTCTCCTTTTTCATCTTTAATTTTATTCATTTTGAGTCCTCTCCCTCTTTTTCTTGATGAGTCAGTCTAATGGTTTGTCAATTTTGTCTATCTTCTCAAAAAACCAGCTTTTAGTTTTATTGATCTTTGCTATTGTTTTCTTTGTTTCTATTTCATTTATTTCTGCTCTGATCTTTATGGTTTCTTTCCTTCTGCTAACGATGGGTTTTGTTTGTTCTTCTTTCTCTAGTTCCTTTAGGTGTAAGTTAGATTGTTTATTTGAGATTTTTCTTGTTTCTTGAGGTAGGCTTGTATAGCTATAAACTTCCCTCTTACAACTGCTTTTGCTGCATCCCATAGGTTTTGGATCGTCATGTTTTTATTGTCATTTGTCTCGAGGTAATTTTTGATTTCCTCTTTGATTTCTTCAGTGATCTCTTGGTTATTTGGTAACATATTGTTTAGCCTCCATGTGTTTGTGTTTTTTACGTTTTTTTCCCTGTAATTCATTTCTAATCTCATAGTGTTATAGTCAGAAAAGATGCCTGATATGATTTCAGTTTTCTTAAATTTACTGAGGCTTGATTTGTGACCCAAGTTGTGATCTATCCTGGAGAATGTTCTGTGAGCACTTGAGAAGAAAGTGTAATCTGCTGTTTTGGGATGGAATGTCCTATAAATATCAATTAAATCTGTCTGCTCTATTGTGTCATTTGAAGCTTCTGTTTCCTTATTTATTTTCATTTTGGATGATCTGTCCATTCGTGTAAGTGAGGTGTTAAATTTCCCCACTGTTATTGTGTTACTGTCGATTTCCTCTTTTATAGCTGTTAGCAGTTGCCTTATGTATTGAGGTGCTCCTCTGTTGGGTGCCTATATATTTATAATTGTTATATCATCTTCTTGGATTGATTTCTTGATCATTATGTAGTGTCCTTCCTTGTTTCTTGTAACATTGTTTAAAGTCTATTTTATCTGATGTGAGTATTGCTACTCCAGCTTTCTTTAGATTTCCATTTGCATGGACTATCTTTTTCCATCCCCTCACTTTCAGTCTGTATGTGTCCCTAGGTCTGAAGTGGGTGTCTTGTAGACAGCATATATACAGGTCTTGTTTCTGTATCCATTCAGCCAGTCTATGTCTTTTGGTTGGAGCGTTTAATCCATTCACGTTTAAGGTAATTATCGATATGTATGTTCCTATGACCATTTTCTTAGTTGTTTTGGCTTTGTTTTTGTAGGTCCTTTTCTTCTCTTGTGTTTCCTACTTAGAGAAGTTCCTTTAGCCTTTGTTGTAGAACTGGTTTGGTGGTGCTGAATCCTCTTAGCTTTTGCTTGTCTGTAAAGCTTTTGATTTCTCCATCGAATCTGAATGAGATCCTTGCCTAGTAGAGTAATCTTGGTTGTAGGTTCTTTCCTTTCATCACTTTAAGTATTTCATGCCACTCCCTTCCGGTTTTTGGAGTTTCTGCTGAGAAATAAGCTGTTAACCTTATGGGAGTTCCCTTGTATGTTATTTGTCATTTTTCCCTTGCTGCTTTCAGTAATTTTTCTTTGTCTTTAATTTTTGCCAATTTGATTATTATGTGTCTCGCCTTGTTTCTCCTTGGGTTTATCCTGTATGGGACTCTCTGTGCTTCCTGGACTTGGTTGGCTATTTTGTTTCCCATGTTAGGGAAGTTTTCGACTGTAACCTCTTCAAATATTTTCTCGGGTCCTTTCTCTCTTTCTTCTCCTTCTGGGACCCCTATAATGTGAATGTTGTTGCATTTAATGTTTTCCCAGCGGTCTCTTAGGCTGTCCTCATTTTTTTTTCATTCTTTTTTGTTTATTCGTTTCCGCAGCAGTGAATCCCACCATTCTGTCTTCCAGGTCACTTATCTGTTCTTCCGCCTCAGTTATTCTGCTATTTATTCTGTCTAGTGTATTTTTCATTTCAGCTATTGTATTGTTCATGTCTGTTTGTTTGTTCTTTAATTCTTCTAGGTCTTTGTTAAACATTTCTTGCATCTTCTCAGTCTTTGCCTCGATTCTTTTTCCGAGGTCCTGGATCATCTTCACTATTATTATTCTGAATTCTTTTTCTGGAAGGTTGCCTATCTCCACTTCATGTAGTTGTTTTTCTGGTGTTTTATCTTGTTCCTTCATTTGGTACATAGCCCTCTGTCTTTTCATCTTGTCTATCTTTTTGCGAATGTGGTTTTTTTCCCACAGGCTGCAGGATTGTAGTTCTTCTTGCTCTGCTGTCTGCCCTCTATATAATGCTATTTTGATTACTGTAGCTCTGTAGTATAGTCTGAAGTCTGGGAGGGTGATCCCTCCAGCTTTTTTTTTTCCCAAGATTGCTTTGGCAATTCAGGGTCATTTATGGTTCCATATGAATTTTAGGATTATTGTATTTCTGTGGAAAATGTCACGGGTTTTTTTTAATAAGGATTGCATTCAATCTGTAGATTGCTTTGGGTAGTATTACCATTTTAACAGTATTAGCTCTTCTGATCCAAGAACATAGGATATCTTCCATTTCTTTGTATCATCTTCAGCTTCCTTCATCAGTGTTTTATAGTTTTCAGAGTATAGGTCTTTCACCTCCTTGGTTAAGTTTTTCCCAGGTATTTTGTTCTTTTTGTTGCAATTACAATGGGATTGTTTTTTTACTTTCTCTTTCTGATAGTTTATTATTAGTATGTAAAGAGCAACAGATTTCTGTATACTAATTTTGTATTCTGCAACTTTGCTGAGTTCATTTATTCTAGTAGTTTTTTTGGTGGAGACTTTAGAGTTTTCTATATAAAGTATTATGTATCTGCAAATAGTGACAGTTTTATTCCTTTCCTTCCAATTTGGATGACTTTTATTTCTTTTTCTTGTCTGATTGTTGTGGTTAGGACTTCCAATACTATGTTAAATAGAAGTGGCGAGAGTGGGCATCCTTGTCTTGTCCCTGAATTTAGAGGAAAGGCTTTCAGCTTTTCACCCTTGAGTATCATGTTAGCTGTGGACTTGTCATAAATGGCCTTTATTATGTTGAGATATATCCCCTCTGTACCTGCTTTGATGAGACTTTTTATCCTGAATGTATATTGAATTTTGTTAGATGCTTTTTCTGTATATATTGAGATGATTGTGTGAATGTTATCCTTCCTTTTGTTAGCGTTGTATATCATGTTGATTGATTTGAGAATATTGAACCATCCTTGCATCCCTGGAATAAATCCAATTTTATCATGGGCTTTCATCATAAAGTGGTAAGTGACTGGTGTAGGCAGTCAGGAATTTGCTGTACGATATTGGGCAGCTAACAGAATCAGTAGAAGGTCTTGAGAAACACACTTGGGACCAATTTTTCAGGAGCAACTCATGAAACAGCACTGAAGAACTGGCCTGAGGAGAACATTCACTACTATGGTATGGCCTCTGATGCCCTCTCAACCCCTCTTGGCTCCTGCAAAATCAGTTAGCCACACAGAGCCTGTTCACTCAGGTGGTTTAGTTCTGAATCTTAAGATTCATGCAGCTGCATGTAATTGGCTGAATATAGGTAGGATGGCTGTGGCCCATCTCCAAGGGGTGCTGGGCAAGTGGGGTTTCTGAATTCCACTGTATGAAGGTGGGTTAAAATTGGTAATGTGGTAAGCTGTTAATATATAGGATGAATATTCAAAAGGGTTTAGGTATCACAAATTATAGATATCCATTACACCTTTTGTCCTTCTTATAAGTTGCAAATATTTTTCTCTAGTGTATGTTTTGGCTTTGTTTATATCTCCTGTCATATAATCACAAAAAAAGATACATATGAGAAAATTATGTTTCTCTCCCTTTATGGCTTCTAGGTTTTCTTTGTTTAAGAAGTTCTCTAGGGCTTCCCTGGTGGCGCAGTGGTGGGAAGTCTGCCTGCCGATTCGGGAGACACGGGTTCAGGCCCTGGGCCCGGTGGGGGTTGGCCCACGTGCCGCGGAGCGGCAGAGCCCGTGCGCCACGGCTGTGGAGCCTGCACTCTGTGGCCCGTGAGCCACGGCTGCTGAGGCCTGTGTTCCTGGAGCCCATGCTCTGCGGCAGGGAAGGCCGCCTCGGTGGGGGGCCTGCGTGCCACAGAGTGGAGTGGCCCCAGCTCACCGTGCGTAGGGGGGGCCCATGCGCAGCGGCAGGGGCGCAGCTCAGCCAAGGATAAATTAATTAATTAAAACAACAACAACAACAACAACAGCTTTCACTTGAAAAAGAAACCTTAAAAAAAAAGTTCTCTAACATGCCAAGGTTATAGAAATATTAAAAAGGTTTTTCTTTGTTTTGTATGTGAAGTAAATTGGACTCTGAGTTTTTTTTTTTAGGTTAACATCAGCACCCAAAACACTATTTTTTCTCCCTGTGAATGGAAATGCCAATGTATTTTGTAATACATTACATTCTTATATAAGTGGATATATTTCTTGACTTTCTACTTTCTTCTACTTTTCTATTTTGTGCAAATCTAGACTGTTTTGATTATAAAAGTTTTTAATACTTTTTATAGTTTTAATAGTATGCTTTATTTTAATGGTGGTTTTATAGTAGAGATTTTATTGCTATCTCAAAATTGTATTTTTTATATGAAATTTAAAATAATTCTGCTCAGTACTAAGAAAACAAATTGGAATTCTGACTGAAGTTGCATTGCATTTGGTAAGGGTTGGCCACATTATGAGACCAAGTCTTCCCATCCAAGAACATGGTCTGTCTCTCTATTCAGTTATTTTCTTCATCTTTTAATGAGACTTCTTAGCTTTCTTCCTATAGGTCATGTATCTTTCTTATTAAATTAATTCCTAGGTAAGTTATAAGTTTCATGGTTTTTATGAATGGAACACTCTACCATTTCAATTAATAAATGGTGGCTAGTAGTATAGACAAAAGCAATTGATTTTTGTGTATTTATTCTGCACCAAGACGTCTTCCCAAATTTTCTTATTGCAGCTTGATAGTAGAGTTTCATGGGTCAAGTAAAGACATTTTTGTTGTTCTTTTTCTAATATTTATATGAATTATTTAATATATTTTATTTTATTGAGTAAGTGGAAATCACCTAAAAGCTTACTAAAATAGTACAAAATGGAAAATACAGATAAAAATTTGACTTACGATACAAAAAATGTTCTAAATAAAATGCTAATATATGAGTCATAAGAAATATGAGAAGTAGGGTTTAGTCCAGGAATGCATGAATGATTCAACACCATAACAACATAAAAAAATTAAATGAGATAACTCATATGATTATATTTATAGTTGTTAAAGTCACTTTAAAAAAATCAGCAATTATTTCGTAAAGAATGTTAACTATGAAAGAAATAGAAGAAAATTACTTGTATGATACAAACTATTACAGAAAATAGCTACAAAGATCATAATAAACAGTTATATGCTTAAATAATTTTTTACTGAAATTAACAATAAGAGATGATACTCATTTAATTTCAGCATGTGGTTTGTCTAGGAAAGAAGATTACTCTTTTAATAGTATGGTGTTTTAGAAAGTATCTTCCTTTACATAATTCTTAGGGGTTTTTTGTTTGTTTGTTTGTTTTTGTTTATTTTTTTGCGGTGCGCGGGCCTCTCACTGTTGTGACCTCTCCCGTTGTGGATCACAGGCTCCGGATGCGCAAGCTCAGAGGCCATGGCTCATGGGCCTAGCCGCTCTGCGGCATGTGGGATCTTCCCGGTCCAGGGCACGAACCCACGTCCCCTGCATCGGCAGGCAGAGGACTCCCAACCACTGTGCCACCAGGGAAGCCCCATAATTCTTAGTTTAAAAAAAAAAATGACCTGTTTCTTAAATGCGGTTTTTTTTCATTGTCTGTTTTGGACCCTTTTCTGCTCTGCACGTATTCTCTGGGTAGTTTTAAACATTCTCTTGGCTTTAATTATCATCTTTTTGCTGATGCCTCTCAAACAGCTCTCTCTCCTGAGCTTCAGATTCATATATGTACCTGCCTACTAGATGTTCCACCTGGAGATCCCACAAGCATCTCCACTGAAATACAACCAGAATGAACCCACCATGCCTAAGATGTTACCCTAGGATTCTTTCCCTTCAGTATTACCGGTCTCAAGGAATTAGGCTACTCTCCTTGCTCAAACCAGAAATAGGGAGTTGTCCTTGACTCCTCTATTCTCTGTCCCCACCTCCACCTCTAATTCCCAAGTTCTAAAATATTCCTCAAAGCACTCCATCACTCTCCGTCTCCACTGACCCTTCTCTAGTTTTGGAAAACATTTACAAGACCTCCCTGTTAGTAATGAGCCACAGTTCTGAAAATGCAGATCCAGTGGCTTCAAAATCATTTTTATTCTCAACCCTCCGACTCTGTTCTCCGGCCACAATGAATTTCTTTTAGTTACTTGAACACACCATGCTTTCTTGGTTCTGTGTCTTTGCGTACCGGAATTCCTAACTAGAACACTCCTGTTTATTAACTAGCTTACTGCTCTTTATCCTTCAGGTCTCTGCTTAACAAAAGCAACACCAGCAATAATGTCAATGAAAACAATAATAATGACAGCAGACAGAGTCTGCTTACCATGTGCCAGGCACTCTGATAAATGCTTCAAATACATCCTCCCACTTTATCTTCTCTGCAACCCTGTGAGATGAGAACTTTTATCCCATTCTCACACATGAAGGATCTGAGGCTTAGAGACGTTAAGCATTTTCCCGATGTCATGGAGCCTTTATGTGGAGGGGTTAGGATTTTAACATAGGTCTCTCTCACTCCCTCTGGAGCTTATTGTCTTTAGATATCATCTGCTCCAGAAGGCATTCCTCCACAAGTGTCCTTTCTCCTGTATGTTCATCTGCACTTCCCATTGCCTCTCTCCTAGTCTATTTGGGCTGCTACAATAACATGCTATAGACTGGATGGCGTATCAACAACAAGCATTTATTTCTCATAGTTTTGGAGGCTGGAATGTCCAAGACTGTGTCACTGGCTTTGTTGTCTGGTGAGGGTCCACTTCCTGGTTCATAGGTGGCTATCTTTTCACTGTGTTACATGGTGGAGGGGGCTAGTGATCTCTGTCTGGTCTCTTTTATAAGGGCACTAATTACATTCATGAAGGCTCCTTCCTCATGACCTAATCATCCCCCAAACCCCCATATCTTAATACCATCACATTGGAGGTTGGGATTTCAAAATATGAATTTTAGGAGGCACAAACATTCAAACCATAGCACTCTTCTAACACACTCACCACTCTTAGGATAATCACTTATTCCATTCTCTGTGTCTCCAACTAGTTTATAACCACTGTAAAATCAGGGAATGTTTGTCCTTTTATTCCTAGCACCAAGTACAGTTCCTGGCACATAGTAGGTACTTAATACATACTTGATATATAACCCAGATGTCACTGGGGCCTCAGTGTCCTTTTGCCATCCATGGCCTTTGGAGGTCTAGCATTCTTCCTGCAATTCCTTCTAATTCTAGCCATTATTTACGCATCGGTCCCTTCTCTCTCTGCTTCTGCATAGTAGCCTGTCATCTTGGTTAACTCTATGTCCCATCTTTTTCTATTTTCTCTCAAAAATCCTACCTCAGTTATGATTTCATGAGTTTGTTAATTTTACTAAAGTCTTGAGGACCTTAGGGAGGGATCGTGTTACTCACAGCCTCCCATCCTCTTTCTTCCTGGTTTTCTTCTTATTCTCTGCTGCCTTGATTCCTTAACCCATGACTCTCCCTGCTGTGTCAACATCCAGGTAGGTATGACTTTTTATGACTTCCTGGAATTCTGGTAATAAACGTGCTGCCAGCCCATTACAGTTGAATGAATGAATGAAGATGTAAATGAATGAATAAGTCCAGGCTGAAGCTTTGGGCCTAGATCTACCTCGGATGATTTTAAACCACCTCAAAAAAATTTCTTTAAGGCTGAATCATTGAACATATAGATAATACCACATGTGGCAAAAACATATCAGTATATATTTTCATGGGCAATTCTGTTTAGCTGTCCTTTAGATATTACATTATAAGGGATAATTTTTTTTCAAAGTGTATGTTCATCTGTTTTGGGCTCTGCGACTGTGGGGAATGTGTCTTATAATTCTTTGCTACATGATGAAGCAAGATGCCTTGTGTAGACTAGGCACTCACTTAATGGTGAGTTGATTGATTAAATAATTATTCCACCTATAGACACTTCTGTAGTGCATTACCTGATGAGTGTCTATTTCAATATGACGATGGCTATGACCTTCGTGTAGTTCATTAGCAAATGAAAAGTATGCTCATTTCCATGGAAGGAAATGAGAATATTAAAAATGTGGTTCTATTTGTAGTGCCATTACTGTCTTACTGTTTGATTAAGAACAGATTCTTAACCTTTTAATGCTACCAGTTACCTATGACTCTGATCTCAAGGGCTACTGCAGTACCAAAACCCTGGGGACGATAGGATAATAACCCTGACCTATTTGAAGGTATAAAAATAGACCACAAATGAGGGAACTCATTGACCAGAATTAATCAGAAGTGGAGGAGAGGTGATGTCTTTAGAAACAAACAAACAAGCAAAGAAGCAAACAGGCAGTTTCAAAATCACATTTTGTAATCATAACGATTCCCTGTGCGATATCACCATTTTGTTGACAAGGATATCGAGGCTGAGAAATTCTAAGTAATTTGAGTCAAGTCATGTAACTAGTAAGAGACAGCTCTTCCTAGTCTACTATTGTCTCTCCTCCCGCACCCTCCTACATCAACCCATTATTCATTGTCACCTTCTCAGTTTTGATATGTTTGTGGTAGGATGCCTAGCTACCTACCACATCTCAGTTCTTCAGGAAAAAGAAAACAGATTTACTCTGAACTGAAGTGGCAGCTGAAAATGAGGAACCTGTTAATGAAATCTTTGAACATTACTTGTTGTCATGCATCTGATGTGCATTTACTGAACCCCTTTTCTGTGCCAGGCACCTTGCTGTGTCCTAGGGATGTGCACAGAAGAGAGAAGCAGGCTCACTGCCTTTCAAAGGATTCTGAGTCTTGAAGGGTGAGAACTTTTCCAGATGGACAGGGGGAGGAAGGATATTCCAGGTGGAGGGAAAAAGCAGGCACAATGGCAGAGAAACAGGAATGTCTGCATTTGGCAGCTATGAGTGTTTCAGTCTAGCTGGAGAGCCAAGCACCATTGTGGAAGTGGAAGCGAAGGAGAGTGGAAAGACAAGTAGAGAAAGAATCAAGGACAATCCTGAGTTGAGTAATTTGGCTTTACTTGGGCTTTACCTGTTGGTAGTGGAAAGCCAGCAAAGAATTTTAAATGGGAAACTCTTAGGATCAAATTTACATTTTAGAAACAGTGTATTGATATTGAGGAGGAAAGTGGTAGGTAGTGGGGATGGGAGGAAGAATGGAGACTGTTGAGGTGCAGGAAGCTATTGCTGTGAATTGGAAGTTGAAAGCCACTTTTCCTTTGGCATGTAAGCGGGGATGTTACATTATTAGTTTTACTCAGTGATAGATTTGGGTAGTAGACTCAGGAAACTTGGTATATTTTGGTATTTTAAAGTTGTCACTGAGCAGTAATTCCAGTTGTTCTTTCTTCTAAATTGAAGCTTACCCAAGTGATTTTATGGCCTTCTTTGTACTAAAGGCTGTGATGTTTCTTTTTGCTAATGTCTTTTCTTTTTTTGCTTGCATTGACTGTTTAAATCCTTTTCTGCCCATTTACCATTTATATCATAACCTCCTGTGTTTGTTCCTAATGTGTTATAATTCTTCATAATCTGGTCTTCGCCTGATCCCAGTTCTCTCTAATATTTCTTTTTTCTCCCTTGAGGAAAGTATATCCATTTTTGGTTTCAGATGCTCATCACCTTTTGTAAATATTGAGGCAACGATTCAATTTAATTTAAAAAATAATGTTTTTCTATTTCTTCCTCTGTCAATAAATTACCTTTGTCATCTTTTAAAGCTGTATTGTCTCATAATTTTCTTCTGTGCTCTTCTTGTTCCATTTTTTTGTTCCCCAGAGGATGTAAGAACATATATTGATATAATGAACAATGTGGAGATAAAGAAAAAAAACAAGAAGAATTTAGGGTCATATTTGTACTCTATAGTGTTTACTAGTGATCTATTTCAAAATAAAACATATATTTCAGTCCTGATGAATCAAATATTTAAGAAACATTCTTTAAGTGGAGAAATATACATGGAAAAAATCACTACTGACCCTGAGAGGCCTCTTTGGAAGATTATAGCCATGGATGATTTAACTTCGATTTTAGTCCTGCTTCTTCTACCAAGGGTTATTGTAGCAAACATTGCTCATGAGGGTTCTGGGAGTATCAGCGGGGGTCACAGATCAAAAAACAAGATATAACATTATATAAAATATTAGCAGCCCTGGAAATATTCACAAAGTCATATATTATATTAAAGCTACTGTATTCCATAGGAGAATAAGAATGGGAAATTGCAGAAGCTACTTGCTTTTTTATTATGGAAATTAAAGGTCTAATTTACAATGATAAATTAATGTAAATAACCATTGATACCATTTTATTAGTTCAGGTGCTTGGTGTATGAACATATAACAGGATTTTTATAGAGTCTGCATTAGTAATTATATATATACATATATATGTATATAAATTATATATATATTACGAGGTTTAAAAAATTTACAGAACTACAAAGATGCTCTGAGCAACCCTTAAAGTTCATATTAAACCATGTTTGTGAAAGTTAATACATACTTTCGCTTCTTCTCTACCAATCACGTGGTGTGTGATGACGCTGGTGCTTACGATAATGATGGTAACAGCTATCAGTTCTTTTTACCTAATGAGCACGTTGGCACTTTCTGCCATGTATGCGTTGTGCCACTTAACCTTCCCATCCCTGCAATTTGGGCATTATTCTCATTATACAGATGAAGGAAAAGAGGCACAGGGAGCTAGAGGAACTTGTCCAAGGTTACATAAGTGTGTCATAGAACTGGGCATAAAGGTTAGTTCTGCCTGTTGTCAAAGGTTGTTTTCTGCTGTTGACCACAGGACATTGGCCATAAAGGGACGTGGAGTGTGAAAAGAGGTAGAGAATGACTCCATTTAACTCATAGTAAGCTTTTTTTCTCACTGGCAGTGTTTACTAAGAATCCTTATGACAACTCTGCATAGTTTCTTTTTGTCTTACATGATATGTTGTATAGATTTCCATGTTATATGACCCAGAGGGTCATTATGTGCTTCATAAACATTTGTCTGGGCAAAATGTGACAGCCTTTGTTCTTGTTCTTTATCATCTCCCTTGAGCTTACTTGAGAATGTGTGCCTATACTGGTGAAAGTAGAGAATTAAATCATTATTGATTCAGTAAACTTGAGCTGAATTGTTTAGATTATTTTCTTTCCTTGTTTTACTTTTTTTAACCTTTAAAAAATTGACATATGTAATATATATGCAAAAAAGTAAAAAATACGTACATGTAATTTAAAATAATTCGAAGAGGAACATCCATATACTCATGAACCGAGCTTACCAAATAGGACAATACCAGTATCTTGATCTTTCTGGAGCACACCTCTCTCCCTCCCTCCCAGAGTGAACCATTATCCTGAATTGTATACTTAAGACTCCTTTGCTTTTATTCATGATTTTATCATATGTGTAGTTATTCCTGTATATTTATTGTGATGTTTTACTTTTGAAATCATTAGACATTTGAGATTCATTTTAATGCTCGTAGTTTTTCATTTTCACTGCTTAGTATTTTATCAATACTATGTGAGGTATCAATATTCCACAATCAACCCATTCTATTATCAATAGGCACTGGATTTTTCACATTTTTGCTGCTCCATGTATGGTTGCTATGAGCATTTTTGTGCATGTCTTCTGATGCACATATATAAGGGTTTCTTCTGAATATTGTCTAAGAAGGAAATTGATGGATCATACTATATATACATTTTCTCATCTAGTAGGTCAGGCTGAATTATTTTCTAAAGTGGTTGTACCAATTTTCATTCTATTTTTATATGATTATTGGCCATCTATGTTTCCTCTTCTGGTAAAATGTCTATTCCTGTCTGTTCCTCATTTTTCTAATAGGTGTTAGTTCTTTCTTTATTATTCCTGTCCCATGAATTTAAAAAATGTATCTGGATACTAATTTTTTGTCACTTGTATGTGTTGTCACTCAGTTTTTGGCTTGTTAAATAAGAAGTTCTTGCGCCAAGTCCCTCTCATGCTGCTTTTCCCCAGAATAGTCAGAAAGCTTGGGTAACGAAATGAGAAAGAAGAAGCAGGGAGAGACAGAAAAAGCTGACCACACCCCTTACTTGTCAGAACTTTCTCCCTGCAGCAGGCCCCAAAATGAAGAAGATATAACTTGAAATAAAGATGGAAGCTTTGGCAACAACATGGGACCACAAATTCAAAGTGCAGAGCTGAGAGTAGCTATGGTGACTTAAAGTCAGTGTAGGACTTTGAATTACCTAAGAGTGACTGGCATAGTCATAAAAGACTGCCCAAGGTTTTAAACGGAAGAGGGGAAACTCTTTCCCTGCATCATATATTTTAAAGGGCTAGTAGGAGACAAAATTAGGTTGCACTATAATTAAATTTCACAAGTCCTGATTGTTCAACATACACATTCATTTGACACAGATTTGCTGAGGATCTGTCAAGTGTTGGCCACTAGATCAGGCCATGTTTATAGAAGGGAGTAAGGTAAGCACTGCTTCTGCCCTGGGGGAGCCTGACATCTTGTGTAGATCAGAAAACCTTTGGAAAGGAGAAAGTGATTGCCTGAATCTCTCCTCCTGGCAGAAGTCCCTGGCAGAACTTTGGCAGTGCTATTTGTGGGAAATACAGCTTCAATGGCTAGCCACCTTAGTCTAAATTTGTGTGAGGATAAAACTTAGAAAGAAGGCTAAGGGGGGAAGAAGGCTAAGGGGTCTTGTATCTCTCCCATATCTGCATGTTTCTCTATACAAGAAGGAAATTAACCAAGGGAATGTGAATTTATTCATTGTTACACAATGATTCAGCTAGTGTTAGCTGTACATCATGAGTTAAGTTGAAAATCTCAGTGGAACTGTGGCAATAGGACATAATTGTAACTGATCACTTGCTCAGAGACTAATCATATTTAATGTCAATGAGATAGCCCTTTCTGTAGATAATCATGTTTTAATTTCAAAAGTAAAAGTACTAATAGAATTAAATGAGAAACCAATAATAGTCTACTGCTGACAGATTAGTGTCAGGATAAAGTGACTTGGTAGTAGCTATAAGGGGAAAAAACATTTACAAATACTGTAATTTAAGATAATAAAAATACTAAAAGGTAAAGTTTTTGTAGCTTCAGTGTCATTGAAACAGATACAGCTAGGCATGTACTCTGTGCAACTCCTTTGGAAGTGAGTTAAATCAGAATATTAAGTTGAAGTTTTAGGCATGATACCAAGTTACAATAATTGCTACATCCCAATGGATATGTTGGACCATATGCAGGATTTACCAAGGAGGCATGAGAAAATTGGTTAGAAGTCTCTTGAACTACTTCATCCACTGAGGGTATAAAATTATTGAGAGAGTACAGATGAAGAGAGCTATTTGTAAAAAATTTTTTTTCTGGAGAGGGAGAGCTTTTCTGTGAATCCTATCGTCTACAGGGGGAAGATGTGGCTAAGTGCTATTTCCTACACCCAGGCTTGAGGAGAGTGGCCTCATTAGATCTACCCATAATGCTTACTGCGTAACTCATGTGTTTGGATATGCATTCTGACGTGCTGCCTTGGAAATCCAAATGGCAAGAGAGATGGACTGTTGAATTATTTTGGCAGCAGCAGGAGTGTGGCTGCTGGGTGGGGACTGACCTGCACCCTAGAGTTGATCAGGATTTAGGGTATATGAATGTTTCCTTTGGGCCAGGTGAGGGTCATGCAGGAGCTGGCATGGAGCCATTTTGAATTTTACTCAGTAAAATACAGACATACAAAGAACCTGGGAATTGCTTTAAAATATTCCTAGGGAAAAAAGGGAGGTAGAAAAACGTTGATAATTGTTGAAGCTGGATGTTTGGTGCATGAAGGTTCACTGTATCATGCTCTCTACTTTGGGAATGCTTGCAAACATCCGTAATAGAAAGTTTAGAAAATTCTGCTCAAGAGGACTCCTAGGGAAAGGCAATGAGATTCCAACAGAGAAAGTCTGGCATGTACCTCCCAGCAAACTGAGGGTTGAGGGAGCACAGTGGCTGGAGGAATAAAATGCATTGTCTTTGTCAGGAGAACTTCAGGAGTCTACCTAATGCTTGGGAGTCTGTGTAGAATGTGTGAAAGTAACCCACATGAGGAAATTTCCCTTTAAACATTTCTCTGGCCCAGACATTGAGAGGCCATCATTGACAGTACCAGTCAAGTGATAACTATCCTGTCCCCATTCACTTGTCCTTTCTCTCTTTCAAAAACAGGACTGGCAAGTGGAAGGGAAGATAAGTGAGAGGAGAAACATGGAAGGAAGGAAGAGAGGGAGAAGAGGAGGTAAGTAAAGGGGAGAGAGAAGCTTCACACCCTACTGCAAGGTGGGACAGGCAGCTCCGTTAGGAAGAAGTGGAAACATCAGATGGAGAAAGAGAACAGGAAGACCACACCTCTCCCACCATGTCAAGGGCCTGCATGCTACAGGGTTTTATTGGGAAGGGGAGAACGTTTTTAATTCTTAAATCAAAATCATAGTTTTGATTAATACATGAGACTGGACAATTTTAATTACTGAATTGACATTTGGTTTGTGAACTAAAGTATTTACAGGACTTTATGATATCTAAGAGTGGCCTACAAACTAATGGGACTGTCCCTGGGTTTTCCTCCAGAGACAGGAGAATAGCTACCTGTATTGAGTCCACTGAGAAGTTTTAAAGAGATAGATTGAAAAAGAAAAAAAAGACAAACCAAGAGGCTTCTGGTTTAGATTGCAAGTATTCTGCCTGTTCAGTCTGTTTTATACATTACTCTCTCATTTTGACCTCATATCCACCCTCTGGATGACCAGGGGAAGTATTATTCACTGCATTTTACCAGTAAAGAAATTAACTTGGAAAGAAGATGAGTGATACACCCAGGATCACTGTGTTATTAATTGTCTGAAGCAAAGCTAGAACTTGCGTCTTTAACTGTTTTCTGGTCCACAGTTTTTGCACGTTGTCTGGTAATGCCCTGGGGATTTAGAGAAACCCTTAGAAATGGGCTAAAAGAGTTAAGGAGTCTTCTGGAGTTATGGAGAAGCACTGGGGCCAACTTGTGGGTTCTTCCCTCTCCCTGGAACCTGGCCCCTCCAGGTTCTGGGGCTTTGTCTTCTCTCCAGGGATCTTGGAGGTTGAGAGTTGATTCATGTCTAGAGAAAGCCATTGGGGGGCCAACCAGTCCAGCCTTTATTTCCTGGAATTAAACATCAGAGGAGGTTCTTGGAGGTTGTGATTTTCTCCTGTCAGCCCAGCATTGATCAGTCAGTCAGTCAGCCCGTCAATCATTGAATTGCTCATGGAGCATTAATTGAACACCTACTCTGCTAAGCTCTAAAATGTGCGTGTTCCTTGCCGCCCGTACTGCTGGAGAGTGTACCTGTGGAGCGACTGCCTATCTAATGCATCCACTAGATTCCTAAGGTGGAGATGTGGGCATTAATTAGTTAGTTCAGAGATAGATAGTTGTTGGATAAATTAACGAGCATCTACAATGTACCACTACTGTGCTTGGCACTGGAGATGTAATGGTTAGGGGGAGAAAAGAAAAGAAAAGAAAAAAAAGAGGAAAGAGAGAAAAAATGCAGTCCCTAGCCTTATGGGATATACAGTCTAGGAAGACAAATAGATGTTAATGAAAGACTCACACAAATAAAAGCTGAATGTTAGCTGTGATAAGTGCGAAGAAGAAGAGGTACATTGTGTTATGAGAATCTAGTACATACAAGGACTTGAGCCCTGGATAGCTGAGTCGGGGCAAGTTGAAGGAATTTAACTTTTCATTAGCACAGATTAACTCAGTGCCTTCTGTTGGGGTCAGGGAGGGGGAAAGAGAGATGATTTTTAAAGACTTCCCCTCCAGAAATGTTGTTTTTCTTCCCTGAGAAAAATAGGCTATTAATACAAATAGAATTAAAATTGAATTAATGTCCATGGGGATAGCATCTTACTTTCATTGATCTAGGACACATGAAAAATCTGAACTTAGTACTTTTGTATCTTCTGTGCTTTTAATTTCTGTGTAATAAGCTCTTTGTTATGCTGTAGGCTTTGAGAGAGCAGGAATTAAGTCTGGGACTTAATTTCTTTTTAATGAACATGGTGACAAAAAAAAAAAAACTTTGGCAGGACTCAGCAGCAGTCTCCCCTTCCTGAGGCAGAGGAGGGGGTGGCAGAGAAGACAGGAGGATATGAGTCGAGAAGCAAACAATCCCCCACAGCAGCCTCAGGGGTTGGCAGGTCTTTGTGAAGAAGGCAGAGCACAAAAGTCGCAGGGTCTCAACAGGACTATTTGTGATCCAGGGGTAAATCTCCCTGGTCGCTGGGATGTTCAGTCTCTCTCTCTCTATTATTTATTCCCATGCCTAGCACAGTGCATGGCACAAAACTGGTCCTCAACACATGTTAACTGAATGGATGATGGCACCCAAAACTATTTTTAAATGTCTTGAAACCAAGAACTCATATGAAGTAAAAGTTATCAAAAGAAAGCGAGGACCCTGGAAAGAATGAAGAAAGTCCAAAGTTGCCCAATAGGAAGGCTGATACAGTGGTTGTCAATCACTGAATATCCGAATCGGCCCTCAACTTCCTAGCCAGCTGTACCTTGTCAAACATTGATTTTTGGTTTAATGCTCAGGTGAATCAGTGAGTTTCTACCCTTCTTTCTCAGGAGTGCACAAGCATGACAGTTCTCAAAGACCTAGAAGAGCCAGCTCAGCCACTGGAGTGGGGAGAGCAGGCTGATGAATCAGGATGGCTACTGTCAGATTACTGATCTTGGAAGTGGCTCTTTTAGGCTGCTGGCCAGGAGACTCAACAAGACCCAACTCCTCCTGCACTCCAAGTAGTGGAAAAAAGCGGGGAGGTTGAGGAGGAGGGACTGAGAACCCCCTGTTTCTCTTCTGGTTCTGGTAGAAGGAATGATGACGTGGCTCCATCACTTTCTTTAAGACTTCTGTACGTAGTCACTGGAATTCTAGTTACTAGTAGCTGTCTCACGGCGGCAACAGTCAATGGAGAGTGCTATGTGCACTGAGCCGTCATCCTGACATCACATCAGTGACTTGCTGCCCTCTTGGGAATATTCGTAACTGCACTGCAACCTCATATAAAGTGCGTTAATCAAATCAGAAAAACACATCGCAATAAATCAAAAGATGAATTGCAGAAATAATAATGTAACAGTCTGAGAAGAGAGGAAGAGAACTGTTGCTTACTGAGAAGTTTGCAACAAATTTCAGCATCTATCATTTATCTCGCTCTCAAGATAATTTTGATGCCTAGAACAGTGCGTGGCAAACGTAAGTGCTCAATAGATATTTGTTGAATGACTGCTGAATTTTCAGACCCTGCTTATACTCATACTGTGACTTTGTACTAATTTATAATTACAGTTACTTCCCTGAAGTAATAAGGGACTCATAGAAATGAACCCCTCATCTTTGAACCTGACTTTGGTCTACGTGTGGCTTGCTCTTAGGGTTGAATGGGATAAGTGTTATTTTTCAGGGTACTTGTTTTTGTGTTCTTTATTTGCTCTTATTTTTGTTGGGTAGATTTGTTTAAAATTAGCCTGGGTATCAGAGTAGTACATTTAAATCCATAATATCAAAAAAGTTACTTGAATGCGTGTATCTGGGCCATTAGGGAGTCTGCTGCTCCTAAAGCTGACCAAGGGGCTGGGTGGGTGGGCCCCCTCTTTAGGCGAGTGTGGAGCTATTGGGCAGCCCTGCTCCATATCCGTTGCTAATTGCAGGTAAGTTCTGGGGTCCGTGAATGATCCAGGTGGAGGGAGGGCAGCTACACAGGAAAGGACCTCACAATTTGTCTCCCTTGCTGCATCCCAAAGGAAACTTCCAGATAAATCAGGGAATTTTTGTCTCATTAAGGTGGTACAACTCCACTACAGCCCATCTTATCTACTGACTACAACTGAAACCTCTTAGAAAAATACAAAAAACAACTATCAAAGACCCAAGAATCAAAATTAACAAAAGCAGGCAGATTGTGAAGGGGCAATTCATGGGGGGAGAGACAGTGAGCTATTCATTGTTTCATTTATTTTTTTTCTTCTATGGCTTTGTCCTGAGGGTAGGCCTCAGTTGCAGAGCTCTGATAAAAACCCTGTCTTTCTGGATAGAATAACCAGAGAAAGGAGCATCTGTGGGCCAGAGAGTATGGGGGAATCTTGGAGAGAGGAGAGATGGAAAAGGAGATCCCTTTATTTCTGTGTGAATGCACACAGGTCTCAGATTAACCCCTAAACTATGCATGTGTGGTTCAGACCCAAACCAGCATACCACAGGCTTAGAGACTTAACGCTGAAATTTGAACCACTGCTCACAGAAGGTGAGATAAAATTTATAATCTGAACCTAAATGAGTTGATTGCCTGCTAAAACAAAATTATAATATTTTGGGTTGTAATAGGACCCAGAGTCTACAAAATATAACATTCATAAAGTCAAGCATACAATCCAAAATTAAATACAGAAGAGCCCAGGAAAATGTAATCAACTCTCAAGAGAAAGGGCAATCAACAGAATGGACAATCAAGATAAAGCCAATCCAAGATGATTCAGATGTTGATTATAAACAAAGACTTTAAAGCAGTTATTATATCTATAAAAAGACTGTATTATTTTAAGGTTTTTCCATTTTACAGGAGATGGTAAATATTAACTCTCTGTAGACTGTGAAAGGTTAGATACATATATTATAATATCTGGAGTAACCCCTAAATATAATACAAAGAGATATTGCAGAAAGGCTAGTAGATAAGTTAAAATGGAATAATAAAAGTTTTTAAAATAACCAAAAAGAAGGCATCAAAAAAGGAACATAGAAACAAAACACAAAGGGACAAATAGAAAACAACAAAATGGTAGAGCTAAATCCAAGCATATCAATAATTGTATAAAATGTTAATGACTGTTAATGACTGAGACACTAAAATTAATAGGCAGAGGATGACTGAGTAGATAAAAACGAGCCTACTACATACTGCCTATGAGGCATACATATTAAATATGAACACAGGTTGAAAGTAAATTGTGGGACAGTATACCATGAAAACAGCATATCAAGACAAAATTGGCTTTTTAAAATTTCAGATTAAATAGATTTTACGACTCAGAGTGTTATCAGAGATAGAGATATGATGATAGACAATTCATCAGAAAGACATAACAATTATACGTGTATGCATCTAATAATAGGGCTTCAAACACACTCTCCAGATCATTGGGGCACCTTGAAGAAGGCAATGCCAAGCCTGCTCTGGCCCTGCAAGGCATCCTCAGCATGGCTTCAGTGATGATGACACTTGTGGCCTCTAGTCACAGCTGGGTCAGGCATAAAGTCAGGAGGGCTGATATTCTCTCACCCGTGGCTAACTAGCTTTTGAAGGACATTTTATTCATGACATTGTTAGTTTCCAGGCAGTAATCTCTTCTAGGAGATCACTTTTCTTCCCAGTAGGAGAACGAATGAAATCAAGTAAAAAGTAGTCAACTTTTCACTTTTAATTTTTCAGGCGTTTTACAGTGGTGACTACAAATGCAATGAAGTTTTTTTCAGGGAAATTCAAATTAAAGATAAATGAAAACCTTAGCTTTTATTTGACCTCTTCTGCATTATTTTATAAATTAACCAGGCTTATCTTTAGGGCAAAATCCAATGCCTAGTGACTTAGAAATAGGTGACTTAACATTTTGCAAATGGAAAATAATTTCCAGGTTTTAGGGACTGAATTGTGTTCCCTGAGATTCCTACGTTGATATCCTAACCCACAGTATCTCAGAATATGGGTATAAGGAGATAGGGTCTTTAAAGAGGTAATTAAGTTAAAACGAAGTCATAGGATAGGCTCTAATCCAATATGAATGCCATCTTTATAAGAAGGGGAAATTAGGACACAGACATACACACAGGAAAGACCATGTGAAGACACAGGGAGAAGACAGCCATCCATCTACAAGCCAAGGAGAGAGACCTCAGAAGAGACCGATCATCCTGACATTTTGATCTCGGACTTGTAGGCTCCAGAACTGTGAGCAAATAAATTTCTGTTGTTTAAGCCATCCAGTCTGTGGTACTTTATTATGGCAGCCCTAGTAAAGTAATATACTAGGTAAATGTCAGGGAAGCAGCAGGAGTAAAGTGGAGGCCTTCTGGAACTAAGCAACACCTAAATAGTCTGTAATAGAAAACATTTCTATTCTGTGAAGGCGGTCATTCATATCCCAGGATTTTATTGTTAATATTTGTGCAGTTTTTCAATATGCATAAGTACATATGTAGGATTTCCTTGTGTAATGAGAATAATGGAAGTCATAATAAATGTTGGAGTAGATGTAATTATGGCTGAAAGGATGATTTTATTATATGGGAAAGGATACTGTTGGCTAGAACCAATTCATTAGACTGCTCTGGCAGTCTGTTATTATTATTATTTCTAGCCCTTACTAGATTTCATTCTTTTAGATAAAAACATGCATATCAGCTTTGGAGTTTGATTGCCTTATGGGCATAAAGCTTTGCATATTTACTGCCCATGAATCATACCAGTATGTGAAATCCAGAGAAGATTCAATTTTTCCTGTTAGATGCACCTCCAGCCGTTTAATTAAAATATGTATTATTAATAAAACTATATTTAAGTCATATTTTTTACAGATATGACTGAAACATTAAGTGCAAATTGTTTCATACTTTCACAGTAATTTGCTTTTAACGTTTTGTGCCTTAATCAAGGTAGCTCACGAGTCAAAGGTTTGTGGCACTGCACACTTCTCGATAGCGAAGTCGCGAAAAGCAAGTGGAAAGTGGTGATTAATGAAAGGACATATTTACTTTCAGAAAGACTTCGTGGTTTTATTGCAGAAGGGGTCTGTACTGAATAGGAAAGTGCATTAAAAGAAATAGCAGAAAAGAATATTTAGCCCCTAGTTCAGTGCATAGTAATGACATTTACCATTTGCACGCTGGCTTTTTTCATAATTCTGAACTAGCGCTGTGTTTCAGCCTGGCCGTCTGCCTTTAGATGTCACAGTTGTTCTTCCACTGAACTGAACCAACTTCAGCTCTGCACTTTCACAATTCTTCCACTTTTCAGAAACCTTGTATAATCAGTAACACTGATTAGAAGCACTGTAGCTCGCTTACAGAATTCCTAGCAAGAGACTGATTCAAAATAGTCTTATTAAAATAGGTGATGAGAGTGACGGCTGGCTGACTCTGTTAGACACCGTATATAGCTTTGCTGTAAAGTGTACCCATGGTTTATGGAATTTGTTCTTTCAGATGACGAAATTTCCAAACTCTCACTTTCAGTCCAAGTGGTAATGGTGAGCAGTGGGGCAGAGAAAGCAGAAAGGAAGAAAATTAATATGTAATGACTATCTGCTATGTGCCAGACCCCATGCAAACCCATTTGCCGGTTATGTTATTTAATCCTCATACAAAGCTTCAAGAAAGAAATGCTTGTCTCATGTGTTTCACATGAGGAAATAAGGCTCTGAGAAGTGATTGGCCCAGCTTCATAGCTGGTAAATGACCGAGACTGAGTTCAAACCTTTGGCTTTTTCACTCCAAAGCTCAAGGGAGACCACTGTATATTCTCTTGCATGTTGGGCCTCTACAAACATGCATTTGTCATGTCCACCTCCAGCTGGTTATACGAACATTCCCTGCCCCTCCCCAACCCGCAAGTCTTCCAGAGAATCCACTTAGCTTCTTTCCCTTCTGCTTTACTACTCTAGTCCTTTCATAATCCTTCCCTTCCCCTCACTGGTTTCTCTCTCCACCAATGCATGAAAATTCTAAGTTACGTCTAGGTGGAGTGAGGTGAACTTTCTATTTTGACATCTTCTTTAATGTAGAATCTTACATCCGTCATGCTGTTTACCATTTTCAATTGAATTTCATTATAATAGTTCTTTTCTAAGCAGACTAACTGCTAAAATGTAATTTGTAAAAGTAATTTGTTTGTGACTCCAGAGCCTGTAATTATAAAATTCACATTAATGAAGCCCTTTCCCTTACTATAAAACTATTGATACTATAATCGGCAGTTATTAGCCCAGCTAAAAAAAGGACATTTTTACATGTTTCCTTTCCTTGAGATATATGTATATCTGTACATATATGGTGTGATTCTGTTTAGATGCCATTGGATTGGAGAGTTCTCCTTTCAGGAGAAATAAGAGCTTGGAGCTGACTTAAGCCTTAGAATAAAAATCCCCCTCAAATGTGTTTAGTATGGTATAGAAACCTCTTCTAACACTATGTTCACATTATAGAGATACTTAAATATGCCTTTTTACTTTCAATTTTCCCCATTCCTTCAAGCTAACTATAGAAACTGAACGAGCATTCTACTGCCACCAGAAAAATAGATTCTTCTCTCCTTTGCCTAACCAGTGGGAGAGTTGACCTTTGTTTAAAATAATCACAGTGATCATGCTTGAAAACCAAGGGAAGGCAAGCAAAATCAGGTCTAATTTTCAATAATTACAAAACAAAGACTAGGCAAAGAAACAGAAAACCCCCAAAGCCCAGCACAATCTAAATTCCAAGAAATAAGTGGCAAATTCCTGGGTCTGGTTTGGCAGGATGCTGGTGAGTTTCTGTGCACTGTATAATTTTTTATTTTGTTTTTCACTGAGCATCCCTGGAGAGAACTCCACTGGCTTCCCAGAGGAGGTGCAGCCCCTTGACTCCGCAGAGCTCTTGGCGTGGAAATTAACCAAACTCCAAAAGCCCTTAGTGCTCTGGAAAACAAACAAAACACACTCTGAGGGACCTATTATTTGCAACACTCAAATTCCAAAACACACTCATGCACACACACATGCTCACACACATGCACAGACACACAGTTATACATATTTCAAAGTATGAAAACTTATTTTAAAATTTTTGTAGCTGGGCCCCCAAAGCAGCATGATCTCTCAAACTAGCCTAACACATACAAAGTAGAAAATACCTAAAATAAATACAATTAACTGAGCACCAGATTTGCACAAACACCAGTCTCCAAAGAAGAAAAGCCCGAGAAGAAATAAGCTAGAGAAAGCCAGCAGCTCTGGCAAGAATGGGTAACGGAGAAGCCCTTTGTGAAGCAGCAGCTGTTAAAATACCCACCATACCAGATGGTCCATTTGAGGGAGGCTTGGCCTCTGAAAACATTGCTGGGTTAGGTGATATTTTTTCCAATGGGCCCCATTCATTTTCAGAATTAGGATGTCCCAGGAGAACCTCATGGCAGCAAGGTGGCTGAGATCTGTTAAACAAAGTGTTGTCTGCTACTTTCCTTATTTATACTTTTTCATTCTGGTTTTGGAGCCAGGGGAATTTCACTAAGCCTTATGAATGGGCACATGTGAATGAGGTAAGACTGAAAATTTACTTGAGTGAGTTTAATCAGTTTTGCTTTTAAAATGACATGTGATTGAATAAAATATTTCAAATGATCTAGTCACTTTCTTTTTGCCCAGTGGCAGTTAATTCTATGAGGTTGGACTTTGTTCTTCCAGATCAATCTCTGTTTTCCTCCAAAGTACCTAGTATCGTGCTATGTACTGAGAGGGCAAGCAGCAAGCAGCCATTATAATGGCAACCTGCATCCTGGTCTTCTTTCCAGTCTGATGGTTGGAATGGTAATTTTTAGATTTGAAAAAAAAAGTAACATTGTGCTGTCATATGCTCGCACTTACCCTGGGCAGCTGTTTCTGAAAGCTCTACTCAGCTTTGCAGGGGCCTTGGAAGAGTGGTCCCAGTTCAGTCCCTACATCTGCTTAGGGCTACTAATAAGTAACTGGGTTTTTTTTTTCCTTTTCCTTTTTTTGAATTGCCTTGGGCAGTGCAATCAAGAAGTTGATGAATTACTTGTGAGCCTGTTTTAGATATTTCAGGGAAATCCAGAGACATTTAAATTCTTTAGCACATTTTGCTTAAATTGTGAGGGTTAGGTTGTACATAGAAAAAGTAATTTGATACCTTGGAAAACTTGGATGACCCTTTCTTTCAAAAGCCATTCTTGAACTCCTGGTTGGAACAAGTGTCCATCCTCTGTGGTCCCATAACCCAAGGGAAAACTTCTGTGCACTCACCACATTTTATTCAATGGATACCTTTTTGAGCTTATGTCTCAGTAGTCTGAAGGCTCTTTGAGGACAAGGCACTGGTCTGACTCATCTGTGTGCCCCAGTTACCTATTTTGGTATCTTGTACATCAAAGACCCTTAATACATTTTTGTTTAACAGAACTGAAATAAAAGTGGGGGGTGAAGGTAACTGCATTTTCTTCTAAGAACCGCCAGTCACTCTGAAGCAGCCTTTATTTAAAAAGTAAGATTACATTTTGACTACAAATACCTGAGAGGTTTTTGCCAGACTTTTTGTCTTGGATTTGCTTTTTCTCTTGTCCTTGGACATTATGCTCAGTCTGTTGATTAAAAAAATTTCCTGGTTAGACGATTTTTTTTTACAGTAATTCTTAGTCATGAAAATTAAGTTCCAGACCTTGCAACATAAATTTGCACAGGGTTCTTCTTACAAGCATCTTTACTGTGCCTAATCTTGGTAGTTTCTACCACCTGTAGAAGCCAAGTATGCTTATTTGAATATTCACTTCTAAGCATCTTCCAATTTATGTTGTTCTTATGTAAGCAATGAATTCTTTAGAACACTTTTTTTTTTTACTTTACAAATGATTTTTATTTAAACTACATTTTGTGGTTGATACCACTGTTGATATTGCTGTCATAGAATATCATCTATATGGTATGGATTCCTTTTTAGAGCAGTTTTAGGTTCACAGCAAAATTGAGTGGCAGGTAGAGAGATTTCTCAGGTAGCCCTCACACCCACATATACATAGCCTATCTCAGCGTCCCCCAGCAGAGTGGTCCGTTCCTTACAATTGATGAATCATTTTCACCCAAAGTCTATAGTTTATTGAGAGTTCACTTCTGATGTATATTCTGTGGGTTTGGGCACATGTAAAATTACATGTATCATCATTATAGTATCATACAAAGTAGTTTCACTGCCCTAAAAATCCTCTGTGCTCTACCTGTTCATTCTCTCTCCCCCTTAGCCCCTGGATGATCTTTTTTACTGTCTCCTTAGTTTTACCTTTTCCAGAATCATACAGTTGAAATCACACAGTTGCAGCATCTTCAGACTGGCTTCTTTCATTTAGTAATATGCGTTTAAGGTTCCTCCATGTCTTTTTATGGCTTGATAGCTCATTTCTTTTTACTGCTGAATAATATTCCATTGTCTGAATGTACCACAGTTTATTTATCATTCACTTACTGAAGAACTTCTTGGTCGTGTCCAGGTTTTGGCAGTTATGAGTAAAGCTGCTAAAAACATCCATGTGCATATTTTGTGTGGACATGTTCTCAACTCCTTTGGGTAAATACAAAGAAGTGCAGTTGCTGGATTGTATGGTAAGAGTATGTCGAGTTTTGTAAGAAACTGCCAAACTGTCTTCTGAAGAGGCTGTACCATTTTTCATTCCCACCATCAATGAATGAGAGTTCCTGTTGCTCCACATCCTTGTCAGCGTTTGGTGTTGTCAGTGTTTTGCATTTTGGTCATTCTAATAGCTGTGTAGTGATATCTTATTGTTGTTTTAATTTGCAATTCCCTAATGACATATGATGTTGAACATCTTTTCATATACTTACTTGCCATCTGTATATCTGATTTGTTGAATGTCTGTTCAGGTCTTTGGCCCGTTTTTTAGTCATGTTATTTGTTTTCTTCCTGTTGACTTTTAAGAATTTGTATATTTTGGATAACAGTTCTTCATCAGATATATCTTTTGCAATGACAGTCTGTGGCTTGTCTTCTCATTCTTTTGATATTGTCTTTTGCAGAGCAGAAGTTTTTAATTTTAATGAAGTCCGGCTTATCAATTGTGTCTTTCATGGATTGCATTGTATCTAAAAAGTCATTGCCAAATCCAAGGTCATCTAGATTTTCTTCTATGTTATCTTCTAGGAGTTTTATTGTTTTGTGTTTTACATCTAGGTCTGTGATCCATTTTGAGTTAATTTTTGTGAAGGCTGTAAAGTCTGTGTCTAGATTCAGTTTTTTGCAAGTGGATATCCAGTTTTTCCAGAACGATTTGTTGAAAAGGCTCTCTTTTCTTTGTTGTATTTCCTTTGTTCCTTTGTGAAAGATCAGTTGACTATATTCATGCGGGTCTATTTCTGGGCTTTCTGTTCCGTCTTATTGGCTGTTTAGTCTATCCTTTTGTAAACACCACACTGTCTTGATTACTCTATATAAAGTCTTGAAGTCAGGTAGTATCAGTCCTCAGACTTTGTTCTTTTATTTTAATGTTGTATTAGCTATTCTGGGTATGTTGCTTCTCCATATAAACTTTGAAATTGGGAGAATTCAGATTAAAACAACAATTTATCTATAGATTCAGTGCAATCCTAATCAAAATCTGAGCAAGTTATTTCGAAGATATGGACAAACTGATTCTAAAGTTAAAAGATGCTCTACATCATATATCATTGGGGAAATCAGTTCTTCTTTTGTTTATTGATACTTCCTTTATCACCTAGAATATAGTCAGTCATTAAAAGTACTCCATGTATGCCTTAAAAAATGTGTCCACTAATTGTTAGATATGGGGTTTTATATTGGGCTGGCCAAAAAGTTCCTTCGGCTTTTATAGTAAAAATAAAAGACACATTTTTCATTTTCACCAAGAACTTTATTGAACAACTTATTTTACCCTTCCATTCTACTACCTTCTGCCATTTTTCAGGCAACATCATAATTCCATCTTCCCAAAACTTTTTACCTTTTTGAGCAAAGAACCGGTCCAGATGCCTTTTACAGTCTTCCAGGGATTTGAATTTTTTTCCACTAAGAGATATTTTTCTTTTTTTATTCAAACAGAAAGTCACAAAAATTATAATCATCCTCATCAGTTCACTCAGTCCCATGTAATTAATTTTTTTATCTTGATCTTTTGTTAGCACTTTTATGAATTCATCAGTTTTCCATCAGACTCCTGAAAATGCTTATTCATTCAGTTCAGCAGTATAGTTAGTTACCAGAAACCTGTACTTGTCAGAGTCTTTTCCATGAGTTCCTTGAAGATGAAACCCTTTTATAGGAACATTTTTGCAACAGTATCAGAGTACACCCAGAACTGTCATTTGTAAATGACAAAAGACTTAAAAATGACTGTGGTTAAAGATTTGATGAAAGTTCATAATAATGCAATTGACAAGGAAATTTAGTTATTTCTGATATACATTTTAAAATAATAACTAGAATTATGACTTATAACATTATACCAGAACATATAAGATTTTTAGGAATTTCATGTAATGTCTGAAACATTTATATTAACATATTTCCATACAAATAACCCAAAGAAAGTTTAGTATTAGTTTTTTGAATTTTTGAATTTTATTTTATTTTTTTATACAGCAGGTTCTTATTAGTCATCAGTTTTATACACATCAGTGTATACATGTCAATCCCAATTGCCCAATTCATCACACCACCACCACCACCCCCCGCCACTTTCCCCCCTTGGTGTCCATACATTTATTCTCTACATCTGTGTCTCAGCTTCTGCCCTGAAAACCAGTTCATCTGTACTGTTTTTCTAGGTTCCACATACATGTGTTAATGTAAGATATTTGTTTTTCCCTTTCTGACTTACTTCACTCTGTATGACAGTCTCTGTATCCATCCACGTCTCAACAAATGACTCAATTTCGTTCCTTTTTATGGCTGAGTAATATTCCATTGTATATATGTACCACATCTTCTTTATCCATTCATCTGTCAGTGGGCATTTAGGTTGCTTCCATAACCTGGCTATTGTGAATAGTGCTGCAGTGAACATTGGGGGGCACGTGTCTGTTTGAATTATGCTTTTCTCTGGGTATATGCCCAGTAGTGAGATTGCTGCATTATATGGTAATTCTATTTTTAGTTTTTTAGGGAACCTCCATACTGTGCTCCATAGTGGCTGTATCAATTTACATTCCCACCAACAGTGCAAGAGGGTTCCCTTTTCTCCACACCCTCTCCAGCATTTGTTGTTTGTAGATTTTCTGATGATGCCCATTCTAACTGATGGGAGGGGATACCTTATTGTAGTTTTGATTTGCATTTCTCTAATAATTAGTGATGTTGAGCAGCTTCTCATGTGCTTCTTGGCCATCTGTATGTCTTCTTCGGGGAAATGTCTATTTAGGTCTTCTGACCATTTTTGCGGTACGCGGGCCGCTCACTGTTGTGGCCTCTCCCATTGCGGAGCACAGGCTCCGGATGCGCAGGCTCAGCAGCCATGGCTCACGGGCCCAGCCACTCCGCGGCATGTGGGATCTTCCCAGATTGGGGCACCCTGCATCGGCAGGCGGGCTCTCAACCACTGCGCCACCAGGGAAGCCCTTCTACCCATTTTTGGATTGGGTTGTTTGTTTCTTTAATACTGAGCTGCATGAGCTGTTTATCTATTTTGGAGATTAATCCTTTGTCCATTGATTCATTTGCAAATATTTTCTCCCATTCTGAGGGTTGTCTTTTCGTCTTGTTTATGGTTTCCTTTTGCTGTGCAAAAGCTTTTAAGTTTCATTAGTCCCATTTGTTTATTTTTGTTTTTATTTCCATTACTCCAGGAGGTGAATCAAAAAAGATCTTGCTGTGATTTATGTCAAAGAGTGTTCTTCCTATGTTTTCCTCTAAGACTTTTATAGTGTCTGGTCTTACATTTAGGTCTCTAATCTATTTTGAGTTTATTTTTGTGTATGGTGTTAGGGAATGTTCTAATTTCATTCTTTTACATGTAGTTGTTCAGTTTTCCCAGCACCACTTATTGAAGAGACTGTCTTTTCTCCATTGTATATTCTTGCCACCTTTGTCATAGATTAGTTGACCATAGTTGCGTGGGTTTATCTCTGGGCTTTCTATCTTGTTCCATTGATCTATATTTCTGTTTTCGTGCCAGTACCATATTGTCCTGATTACTGTAGCTTTGTAGTATATTCTGAAGTCAGGGAGTCTGATTCCTCCAGCTCCGCTTTTTTCCCTCAAGACTGCTTTGGCTATTCGGGGTCTTTTGTGTCTCCATACAAATTTTAGGATTTTTTGTTCTAGTTCTGTATAAAGTGCCATTGGTAATTTGATAGGGATTGCATTGAATCTGTAGATTGCCTTGGGTAGTATAGTCATTTTCACAATATTGATTCTTCCAATCCAAGAACATGGCATATCTCTCCATCTGTTGGTATCATCTTCAATTTCTTTCATCAGTTTCTTATAGTTTTCTGCATACAGGTCTCTTGTCTCTGTAGGTAGGTTTATACCTAGGTATTTTATTCTTTTTTTTTTGCAATGGTAAATGGGAATGTTTCCTTAATTTCTCTTTCAGATTTTTCATCATTACTGTATAGGAATGCAAGAGATTTCTGTGCATTAATTTTGTATCCTGCAACTTTACCAAATTCACTGATTAGCTCTAGTAGTTTTCTGGTGGCATCTTTAGGATTCTCTATGTATAGTATCATGTCACCTGCAAACAGTGACAGTTTTACTTCTTCTTTTCCAGTTTGTATTCCTTTTATTTCTTTTTCTTCTCTGATTGCCATAGCTAGGACTTCCAAAACTATGTTGAATAATAGTGGTGAGAGTGGACATCCTTGTCTTGTTCCTGATCTTAGAGGAAATGCTTTCAGTTTTTCACCATTGAGAATGATGTTTGCTGTGGGTTTGTCATATATGGCCTTTATTATGTTGAGGTAGGTTCCCTCTGTGCCCACTTTCTGGAGAGTTTTTATCATAAACGGGCGTTGAATTTTTTCAAAAGCTTTTTCTGCATCTATTGAGATGATCATATGGTTTTTCTTCTTCAATTTGTTAATATGGTATATCACATTGTTTGATTTATGTATACTGAAGAATCCTTGCATCCCTGGGGTAAATCGCACTTGATCATGGTGTATGATCCTTTTAATGTGTTGTTGGATTCTGTTTGCTAGTATTTTGTTGAGGATTTTTGCATCTGTGTTCATCAGTGACATTGCCCTGTGGTTTTCTTTCTTTGTGACATCTTTGTCTGGTTTTGGTATCAGGGTGATGGTGGCCTCATAGAATGAGTTTGGGAGTGTTCTTTCCTCTAATTTTTTTTGGAAGAGTTTGAGAAGGATGGGTGTTAGCTCTTCTCAAAATGTTTCATAGAATTCACCTTTCAAGCCATCTGGTCCTGGACTTTTGTTTGTTGGAAGATTTTAAATCACAGTTTCAATTTCATTACTTGTGATTGGTCTGTTCATATTTTCTGTTTCTTCCTGGTTCAGTCTTGGAAGGTTATACCTTTCTAAGAATTTGTCCATTTCTTCCAAGTTGTCCATTTTATTGGCATAGAGTTGCTTGTAGTAGTCTCTTAGGATGCTTTGTATTTCTGCGGTGTCTGTTGTAACTTCTCCTGTTTTATTTCTAATTTTATTGATTTGAGTCCCCTCCCTCTTTTTCTTGATGAGTCTGGCTAATGGTTTATCAATTTTGTTTATATTCTCAAAGAATCAGCTTTTAGTTTTATTGATCTGTGCTATTGTTTTCTTTGTTTCTATTTCATTATTTCTGCTCTGATCTTTATGATTCCTTTCCTTCTGCTAACTTTGGATTTTGTTTGTTCTTCTTTCTCTAGTTCCTTTAGATGTAAGGTTAGATTGTTTATTTGAGATTTTTCTTGTTTCTTGAGGTAGGCTTGTATAGCTATAAACTTCCCTCTTAGAACTGCTTTTGCTGCATCCCATAGGTTTTAGATCATCGTGTTTTCATTGTCATTTGTCTCTAGGTATTTTTTATTTCCTCTTTGATTTTTTTCAGTGATCTCTTGGTTATTTAGTAACGTATTGTTTAGCCTCCATGTGTTTGTGTTTTCTATGTTTTTTTCCCTGTAATTCATTTCTAATCTCGTAGCATTGTGGCCAGAGAAGATACTCGATATGATTTCGATTTTCTTAAATTTACTGAGGCTTGATTTGTGACCCAAGATGTGATCTATCCTGGAGAATGTTCTGTGCCCACTTGAGAAGGAAGTGTAATCCGCTGTTTTGGGATGGAACGTCCTATAAATATCAGTTAAATCTATCTGGTCTCTTGCGTCAATTATAGCGTCTGTTTCCTTATTTATTTTCATTTTGGATGATGTGTCCATTGGTGTAAGAGAGCTGTTAAAGTCCCCCACTATCTTTGTGTTACTATCCATTTCCTCTTTTATAGCTGTTAGCAGTTGCCTTATGTATTGAGGTGCTCCTGTGTTGGGTGCATATATATTTATAATTGTTATATCTTCTTCTTCGATTGATCCCTTGATCATTATGTAGTGTCCTTCCTTGTCTCTTGTAACATTCTTTATTTTAAAGTCTATTTTATATGATGTGAGTATTGCTACTCCAGGTTTCTTTTGATTTCCATTTGCATGGAATATCTTTTACTATCCCCTCACTTTCAATGTGTATGTGTCCCTGGGTCTGAAGTGGTTCTCTTGTAGACAGCATATAGATGGGTCTTGTTTTTGTATCCATTCAGCAAACCTGTGTGTTTTGGTTGGAGCATTTAATCCATTCATGTTTAATGTAATTATCGATATATATGTTCCTATGACCATTTTCTTAATTGTTTTGGCTTTGTTTTTGTACGTCCTTTTCTTCTCTTGTGTTTCCTACTTAGAGAAGCTGCTTTAGCATTTGTTGTAGAGCTGGTTTGGTGGTGCTAAATTCTCTTAGCTTTTGCTTGTCTGTAACGCTTTTTATTTCTCCATCAAATCTGAATGAGATCCTTGCTGAGTAGAGTAATCTTTGTTGTAGGTTCTTCCCTTTCATCACTTTAAGTGTATCATGCCACTCCCTTCTGGCTTTTAGAATTTCTGCTGAGAAATCAGCTGTTAACCTTATGGGAGTTCCCTTGTATGTTATTTGTCATTTTTCCCTTGCTACTTTCAGTAATTTTTCTTTGTCTTTAAGTTTTGCCAGTTTGATTATTATGTGTCTCGCCTTGTTTCTCCTTGGGTTTATCCTGTAAGGGACTCTCCGCGCTTCCTGGACTTGGTTGGCTATTTTGTTTCCCATGTTAGGGAAGTTTTCGACTGTAATCTCTTCAAATATTTTCTCGGGTCCTTTCTCTCTCTCTTCTCCTTCTGGGACCCCTATAATGTGAATGTTGTTGCATTTAATGTTGTCCCAGAGGTCTCTTAGGCTGTCCTCATTTTTTTTTCATTCTTTTTTGTTTATTTGTTTCCGCAGCAGTGAATCCCACCATTCTGTCTTCCAGGTCACTTATCTGTTCTTCCGCCTCAGTTATTCTGCTATTTATTCTGTCTAGTGTATTTTTCATTTCAGCTATTGTATTGTTCATGTCTGTTTGTTTGTTCTTTAATTCTTCTAGGTCTTTGTTAAACATTTCTTGCATCTTCTCAGTCTTTGCCTCAATTCTTTTTCCGAGGTCCTGGATCATCTTCACTTCTTTTTCTGGAAGGTTGCCTATCTCCACTTCATTTAGTTGTTTTTCAGGCATTTTATCTTGTTCCTTCATCTGGTACATAGCCCTCTGCTTTTTCATCTTGTCTATCTTTCTGTGAATGTGGTTATTGTTCCACGGGCTGCGGGATTGTAGTTCTTCTTGCTTCTGCTGTCTGCACTCTCGTGGATGAGGCTATCTAAGAGGGTTGTATAAGTTTCCTGATGGTAGGGACTGGTGGTGGGTAGAGCTGACTGTTGCTCTGGTGGGCAGAGCTCAGTAAAACTTTAATCTGCTTGACTGCTGATAGGTGGGGCTGGGTTCCCTCCCTGTTGGTTGTTTGGCCTGATGCAACCCAGCACTGGAGCCTACCTGGGCTCTTTGGTGGGGCTAATGGCAGACTCTGGGAGGGCTCACGCCAAGGAGTACTTCCCAGAACTTCTGCTGCCAGTGTCCTTGTCCCCACAGTGAGCCACAGCCACCCCCTGCCTCTGCAGGAGACCCTCCAACACTATCAGGTAGGTCTGGTTCAGTCTCCCCTAGGGTCACTGCTCCTTCCCCTGGGTCCTGATGTGCACACTACTTTGTGTGTGCCCTCCAAGAGTGGAGTCTCTGTTTCCCCCAGTCCTGTCGAAGTCCTGCAGTCAAATCCCACTAGGCTTCAAAGTCTGATTCTCTAGGAATTCCTCCTCCTGTTGCCGGACCCCTAGGTTGGGAAGCCTGACATGGGGCTCAGAACCTTCACTGCAGTGGGTGGACTTCTGTGGTATAAGTGTTCTCCAGTCTGTGATTCACCCACTCAGCAGTATGGGATTTGATTTTACTGTGTTTGTGCCCCTCCTACTGTCTCATTGTGGCCTCTCCTTTGTGTTTGGATGTGGGGTATCTTTTTTGGTGAGTTCCAGTTTCTTCCTGTTGATGACTGTCCAGCAACTAGTTGTGATTCTGGTGTTCTCACAAGAGGGAGTGAGAGCACGTCCTTCTACTCCGCCAACTTGGTTCCTATGAAGAGAATTTTGTAAAGACCAAAATATGTGGAAATCCAAAGGTGCAATGTCTGGTGAATACGGCAGATGAATGAGAACTTCCCAGCCAAGCTGTAACAGTTTTTGCCTGGTCATCAAAGAAACATGCAGTCTTGCATTATCCAGATGGAAGATTATGCATTTTCTGTTGACTCATTCCGGACACTTTTTGTCAAGTGCTGCTTTCAGTTGGTCTAATTGGGAGCGGTACTTATTGGAATTAATTGTTTGGTTTACAGAAAAAGCTCATAATAGGGGACTCCCTTCCAATCCTGCCATATACACAACATCACCTTCTTTGGATGAAGCCTGGCCTTTGATGTGGTTGGTGGTGGTTCATTTCGCTTGCCCCATGATCTCTTCCGTTCCACGTTATTGTACAGTGTCCACTTTTCATCACCCAGCACAGTTTTTTTTAAAAACATTGTCATTACGTATAAGTAGAGAATCCTATGCAGAAATTCGGTCAAAAAGGTGTTTTTTGCTTACATGGAACCCAAACACCAAAGTGATTAACATAACCAAACTGATGCAAATGATTTTCAGCGCTTGATTTGGATATTTTGAGTATGTCGGCTATTTCCCGCATGGTATAACATTGATTGTTCTCAATTAATGTCTCAGTTTGATTGCTGTCAACTTCAACTAGTCTACCCAACCCTGGAGCATCGTCCAGCGAGAAATCTCCAGCACGAAACTTCGCAGACCACTTTTGACATGTTCGATCAGTCATAGCACCTTCATCATACACGGCACAAATCTCTTTCTGCATTTCAGTTGTGTTTTTACCTTTCTTGAAATAATAAAGCATAATATGCCAAAAATGGCATCTTCCACCTTCAATATTTTTTTCCATCCATCTTCAATATTAAAATGGCTACACAAAAATTCACCAATTTTTATAAGTTTTTTTAAAATTCACACTGATATGACGGCTGTCACAATACAATCTAACAAAATTGTTTCAAATGAAGTTACAGACCACTAAGTGCTACTGGAGCCATCTTACGGAAAAAACCGAATGCATTTTTGGCCAACCCAATGTATATGTCTCCTAGTTTGAGCTTTTTAAGGTGTTGTTTCTTCATTCTTATTTGTTTCTTGAATGCCTGATCTACATATTTTGGGGAGAAATGTCCTTTTTAAAAAGCCCAATTTGATTGTAGATTTATTAATTTCTCCTTATAATCAGGAAGTTTTGGCTTTATATATTTTGAAGGTCTATTGTTGAATGTATAAATATCTAGGATTGTTACACCTGTCTGAGAAATTTTTCTTTTATCTTTCAGAAATGTATCCCTTTAACCATAAGAATAGGTTTTGCCTTAATGTTTATTTTGTTTTATATTAATAATACCTGACCAGCTTTATTTTGGTTAGTTTTATTTTGTATATATACATATTTCATTACTTTATATTCAATACATTCATTTCATTGCATTTTGGCATATTTTTGTAAATAGACATGGATTTTGGATTCTTTCTTATTTAATTCTAGTCTGAGTATCTCCTTTTTTTTTTTTTTTTTTTTTGCGGTACGCGGGCCTCTCACTGCTGTGGCCTCTCCCGTTGCGGAGCACAGGCTCCAGACCCGCAGGCTCAGTGGCCATGGCTCACGGGCCCAGCCTCTCTGCAGCATGTGGGACCTTCCTGGACCGGGGCACGAATCCGCGTCCCCTGCATCGGCAGGCGGACTCTCAACCACTGCTCCACCAGGGAAGCCCAAGTATCTCCATTTTTTAACAAAGAAATTTAATCTATTTAGATTTAGTGTGAATACTGATTTTTTGGGGGACTAATTTATAATATATTATTTTGTATTTTATATTTGTCATGTCTTTCATTGTTTCCTTTTTCCCTTTCTATTTTTAATTCATTGAGTTTTTTTTTGTTTTTTAAATTTTTACTTATCTCCCTTTCTTAATTTGGAAGTTACACATTCCATGACTAATTTTTTGTAATTACCCTACTTTTTTACCATCCATAGTTGATTTTTAAATATTAAGAAACAATGAGTATCTGTACTCCTGGAACACCAAGGTTCTTAGAATATTTTAATTCCAATCAACTGCTGACATATTTTATGTTATTGCTATTCAGTATTTTACTTTCACCTTGTTTATAATGCCTTCAGCATACTTGATGACTATTATAAATAAGGTTCTTGAATTTTATTTTTTCTTTATATTTACCTACATTTTTATGATTCATTTCCACATCATGTTCCTTGCATACCATTCCTTCCTTCTGAGTTTAATTTCTCTTTAATAGAAATACATCCTTTGTTTTTTCGGTATGTGTCTAGTAGTGGATTATCTGTAGATAGTAAGATTTTCAGTGCTTCTTTGTCTTAGAGTATTCTTATTTTTGTTCATTTAAAGTTATAATTTTATTGTCCATAGAATTCTAGTTTGACAGTTATTTTTACCAGCTATAAGAAAATATTATTTCAGTGCCTTTTTGGCTTCTATCAGTATAATTTTTCTTGTCTTTTGTATGAGTAATCTTCTCTTTCCTCCTCTGATAGCTTTTAAGATTTGTTTCTAGAAATTCTGTTTTATTATTCAAGTCTGCCTATTTTTAGTTCATTGTTTGGTCCTGTTTCATCATGGTTTCTCTTTGTTTTATGCTTATTATTTTAGATGTACATTTAATATTTTTCTTCAAATTGTGTTATTTGTAGTGCCACTTCTCATTTGCTATACCTGCTGATACTCCATCATGGTGATTTGTTTGTTTGGTTTTTTATTTTGACCCTATGTTTGACAAAGGATTTTGTTTTTCTTGGAAATTTTCATGTGCTTTGGGTTAAATATTTTTTAATGTGGTAATTGTACAATTTTTGCCAGAATCCTAATGGTTTTAAGTTTTCAACTTTGGATTCCCACAGCATAGGGAAAACATAAATTTCACTCTCCACATCTCTGCAAGGTACAAAGGTAGGAATTGTCATTTTTATGAACACTTTTTTTTTTCCTTCCGGGAAACAAGGGCATGTAGCAATCTTGTTTACTATGTCTACCAGCAAGTAGGTGGGGTTTTTCTAGTCCTCTTCACTAACTGGGTGAGCTTTTTGAGGATCCTTGTTTTATAAGTTCTTCAACTCAGCTTCTCTCCTACGATCACTTTGCTTGTCCCTACATTGGCATTAAAACCACAGATCCACAACTCCTAGCATCATATCTGGCTTTAAAATGTATCTGGATACCTGAGCTTTTGATGTAAATGCCGCCTTGACTTTGAGCTCTCCCTTCATTCCTGTATCTGGAAGACTTATCCTTTTTTTCTTTTTTTTTTTTCCAGCTTGGCTATGTTTTCAAACTTAATTTTTAGTATCTTTAATCTAGCCTATCAAATTTTATTTCATCTATGGGTTATATGCTTGCTATCTCAATCTGCCATGATGCCAGCACTGGAATTAAACAGTTTTTTAAAGAAAATAAAGTAGATTTTGCAAACTTATTTTCTTTAAAGTATATTAAGGAAAGAAGTAAATTTCCAGTGATTTATTTATGATCTACTTTTTTGTTTTGTATTTTAATCAACAATTCACCTTGCTCTGAGTATTTGCTCAAACTGTTTGCTTTTGTTCACTTAGAACAGCTAACCTCCTGCAATTAACTTGAGAGACAAAGAGTTTACTGTTTTGGGGGGTACAAAGGGCTAAATTGAGAGGAACTTGCTGTTACATTATATTCTGCCCAGGGAGAAGGAAGGAATACATTATGCATTTTATATTTGTTTTCTTGTTTTTTTAATTGGTATTTAAAATCCTTGGCATTGTTTACCTACAGGAATCATTCAAAGAATTTGTTTTCTAACTTAAGCCAGTGATCCTAATACACACCTAGACTCAAGATTGTGCACATTTGTTCACCACTGTAATTCTATGCCTGGCACATGGTAAATACTCAAGACATATGTCTTAAATAAATATCATGACATGACTAAATGAATGTACCCACAGTAGCTCTCCAAGTACAATAGCAAAAGGGTGGTATATAAGTTAGTCACTGCCAGAGAAATGCTGCTTAGAAAATGGTTCATGGTTTAAAACAATAATCGTTTATTGGCTCCTCTAGGCTGGCTTCAGCTGGATGCACTCATGTGTCTGTGTGTCGAGAATTGAAAATCTAGGCTGGGCTCACTGAAGGCAGCTTAGTTCTGCTCCAGGTGCCTCTCTTGGAGCTACTGGGATCAGTGGTCTAGTCCAGATGTGTTCTTTTAAGGTCAGTGGCAGAGGCGAGGAGAGCACACCAACAGCTCAAGAGTATTTCATGCCTCTGTTTGCCTCGTGTCTGCTAACATCCCATTGCCCCAAACAAGAAACATGGTCGGGCCCAAGATCAATGAAAGGGGAAGTGGATGCCTCCTTTAGAAGTGACCGGGAGGGAGAGGATTTTTCTAAACAATAATCCAATCTACCTCATGTGGTAAAAACTCAAAACGTATTAAGCCTGGTTCTCTAAGGCTCCCTACTCCTGCAGACATCCATTCACAATTGTAGGAAGTGCAAAACTTTCTTTTTAAGAATCTACACCGTCTTCTCTTATTAAGCATGGATGGCTACTCTTTGAGAGCCTAGCTTGTACAAGTGATTTATATGTACTATTAAATTCAATCATGATAACAAACCCCTCAAAGTAACTATTTTATCCATCTTTACTTTTCAGATACCAAAAGTGGCTCAGAATACTTAAATACCTACCTGGCTTTAAGTCAAACAGTAACTGGTAGAGTTGGCATCCAAATCGACATCTCCCCAAAGTCCACACTTTATGCATTCTATACACAGCCTAGCTGCATAGCTGATCCCCTCTTAAAATCTGTGCCATGTTTTCACCAATACCATCCTGAAGCTGCTTCTGAGGAAAGAGTTTTGAGTTCTGAATAAAACAACTGATATGAAGGCAAGATTTACTTTTTAGGAGGCTGTGTTTTCTTAACTACCAAAAGAGGAATTTTTAAAAATAAGTGTCTCTGAGTCATCGTTGGTTAGTGTTGGATTAGTTACTGACCTTTTCTATAGCTTTTCCAAAGTAATATCACTTTGTTGCCACCGTCACCTTTACTTTCTTTTAGCAATAGTGTCATCTTATCGAATATTTGTACTTCTGATTATACTTTTTCCTAGAAAACTGGCTTATATTTTTCAAATATATATTTTAGTTCTGGATGTTCCAGAACCTCAGGACTTCATATAGTTTCAGATGTCAAAAATACATTTACAACTTCTAAAAAGTACTTTTCTTAGCATAAATCATAGCTAATGTATGTTTTCTACATTTTCCTTGTTGGGAAATGTCCTCAGTAAACACATGTTGTCTAACAATTTTACAACTCCAGGAAAAAAATAAGTGTAAAATTGCCAGTTTACTACTGGGGAGATACACACACACACACACATATATATATGTATATAGTTTTTCAAAATGGTGGAAGTGTTAAGTTAATTGCTGATGTTTGCATTGATGATGAAGTGTGAGCAGAGAGATGTGAATTGATGACTGATAGGTATGAGTATAGAGTGGTAATTATAGCTATTTTGGCTCTGCTATCAAATTTGCCTCCAAGTATCTGTATAATCTTCATAAAGCTATGTTACCCGCCCCCAGTAAACTATAAATTCACAGCCTCTTCCATGAGATTATGAACTATCTTGTTGCTTATTTTGAACTCGCCACTGCTTCCTAGCATTAACTTTGATAAAGAAATACTTCATCTTGAAAGTTTATCTCTTCTTTTTCTTCTAGAAAAAGGGAACTAGGCTGCTGGATGGAGAGATCCTACTGTGGTTTTTCAAAGAGCTATGTGGAATGGGGTGTTGTAGTGTCAGACATGAGGGGTTTATTGATTTCAAGGGAGGTTTTTGAGAACATTCTCAGAAGTCGAAGAGCCATCCTCCCTTCCTTCTTGCTAACACAATTCCAGTGTTATTTGTATAGCAGTGTTGACAGTTCCAGGCTTTTGTCCTGCTCACCTCCCTGTTCTCTGAGTATGAGATGCTTGGGACTGAAGTAGTTCTCTTTCTGTGACAAGTGCCAGCTCCCTGACTTCATTGAGCTCTTGAGCCAGTTCCGGAGCCATTCACCTCCAGATTGATCGTTATGAGATCATGAAATACCTGTCATTATTTTAGCCTCTATTCATTGAGCTTTCTGATAGCTGCAGTCAAATTGTGGACAATCCTAATTTCATCATTGAATAACTTCATGTGCACTTTTGGGGCATTCTGAATGCATCACTATGCCTTTCATGTAAATTCACTTTCTTATTTGTTAGTGAATTGGTGTAGGCATTAGAAAAAAATTGATGAGCAATTCTGACTCCTCTGTTTACATGGTACTGGGTAGAGTGAAAAGTACTCTCTTTGGACCATAGTCTTTTTTATCAAATAGCATAATCATATTTAGTGTGCATTGAGGACCTTATTTGGCACAGGATAAACTGAAAAAAAAATTTAAGTCTCGGTTGAAGATGAATTTCCCCCTCAAATCCCTCTACTGTTTATTTATATTTTAAGTAGAAAAATTGTTGAAATACACAGAGAATGTGCCAGAGCCACGATAGCCAATCAAGTTGTGATGTGGGGAGGACGGTCAATACCAGCTCGCCTTTGAGGCACTCTGCCTGGTCGCTTAAATCTATATGGACCAAATCTCTCCCTCTAAGAAACCTGATTATGGAGATGAGCAATTGTGTTTATCTGACAACTATCTCCTTCAGTTGGCTCAAATTGCCAATCACCAGGTCAGGTTGTGCTGCAGGAGACTGGACTTGAGAACAGTGGGAACCGGAATGACCTTTGTGTAACCTGCGCTAGACTTACGGCTGACATGTTCCCTGTGCCTATATAATTAATATTGTAAAAGTTTGTGGCTTGAATGGGATTCAGGGTTATGTCTTAGCTTATTTGTGTCACCCTATGCCACATGCTCCATGACATGTCATTTTGCATGACAGATACCAAGTGGTGACTTAGTCTTCCCTTTTCCAGGCAAGTTATCATAATTACACTCACCTTACCTGCATCAAGCAAACCATATTCAGGTACAGGGTATAGCATCTTCCTTAAAGATCACATCACATTTCCTGCTCTTACATATTGAAGGAGCCTGAAATTTGAACACAGTATTTACTTTAAAATTGCTCCAATCAATCAGGTTTAAAAATTGTACCGTTTTGCACGGATGCTGATATTTGAGGGCTTATAGTTCATTATCAAATCTTTCTAAGTTGTGATTGCATAGCCTACCAATATTAATCATGAAGTGACTCCACAACAAAAGCTTTTAGTAGCTGCTGCTTTTATGAAAGAACCAACATCAGAGGTCCAGAGCCAAGGTGATTTCAGCTCAGATCCCAAGCAGGAAATGATTCTTTTCATCAGATGAGGTGTTAAATCCCTTCCTGGTTCTGTATGAAGGAATCTTGTCAGTGACTAGGAGAACACAGGCTGGGCTGCATGCTCAGCTAATGAATGCTTGGGTTGGAGAGATAGGCAGATAGCTGTGGCATCACAGAGCTGCTCCTTAGACTTGGTAAAGCAGATGCCAGCATTTTGTAAAGCATATTGTAGAAAATCAAAACCTATTGGAGAGACAAAATCTTTTCTTGGAATCTGATTGATATAAACTAAGTACTTAGCGACAGTCCTTTGAACAAGCGCATTAGCAAAGCCTAAGAAACTTCTGCAGTCATTAGTATGGAAGCCAGAAGCAGATGTCCCAGTATAGACCTTTGAGAGGCAAGAAGCAGTTTGGTACCCACAGGAGAGCATCCACATGGAACTCACACTGACTAAGCATCATCAGCTGTTCTTTGTGAGGAGGAACAGGAAACTGGCATGAGACCCCATCCTTTGTGCTTCGTATTTTGTATACATACGTGATAAGTGAAGTAGTATTGTCATCAGAGAGTATGGGTTCACTTTTAGGAATGTAATTATCACAGAGTGCATGTTCCATCATCTCGTCGTCTTCACAGAGTACCAAGTAAAAAGACCCCCGAGGTATGGTTTAGAGAGTTCCCTGGGTTGTCTAGTGCTGCTTTAGTGGGGAATGGAATACTGAGTTTCACAGAACTCTTAAGACTTTAAGTCTATTTCTGTTAGCCTCACCACACTCTAGTTGTTAGCAACAGTACAGTCGTGGAAAGCAGCATATTCCCTGTCTTGTATTTACACAGTTAAACTTGTCCCTCTTCAACTTTAATATCTGTTGATTAGTGTGCCATTCATTTTATCATTAATTAATTCAGCTAACACTTTTTGAGGACCTATGATGGGTCTGGTATTCAATTACATGTGGTATGTCCAAAGGACTCCATGGTCCAATATAGGAGAGAAAAATCCACAAATAATTATGTGACAGGATCACATATGCTGATTAATGTGTGAGCAGAGTCAGAGAAGCTTCTCAAGGTAATAGCATTTAAACTTCACACTGAGGGATGGTGAGTTCTTAGGGGGAACAAGGAGGAGAAAGGGCACTGAGGAAGGGGGATGATATTGATGACACAGACGGGGCATTGGCTGAGCTCTGGGCTGCCTGTGGAGGGTATAGTGCTGGAAAGGTAGGTTAGACTAGTCTCACGATACTTGACTCGTAGGTGAGGTTGTGGGATTTGGACTTTTATCTTACAGGTTAAGGGGAGTCCCTGAAGGCATTTGAGCAGGGAAGAGGTATATTTTTATTTGTGTTTTAGAAAACTGTCTCTGATGGCAGTGTGCAGAATTGGAGCTGTAGCAAGCAGACAAGTTAGGATGGTTTTAGACTCACCTAGACAAGACAGGGGCTTAAGGTAAGACAATGGAAGTAAAGCTTTCCTAGCTGCCATCACCCAGCCTACTAGGCAGCAGGTAATACATACTGAGCATTGCTCTCTCCTCCACTGGACCAAGATTTCCTTAGATGTAAGAGTTGTATGTTATTCACCTTCGTATGATCAGTAATGTATGATCCATGATCCAGCTTTTTTGAATTAGGCTCAAGTTCAAATTTCACTTATAGAGATGTTATAGAACTTAAAATATATAGTTATAAAACTTAGTAAATGTGTGGTCTCAGCTTAGTCATTTTAAAAAATAATTTCCAATCTTTTTGCAATCAAGACCATTACATAATAATATTTAACACTCTGAATGCAAAAATGAAGAAGTCTGATAATACCAAGTGTTAGAGAAGATGTACAGTGACAGGAATGCTAGAAAAAATGTCAGTTGCTACATACATTTTGAAAAACAGTTGACATGATTTTGTTAGCTACAGACGTGTTCTGTGGTTCAGACATTTCCCTCCGAGGTACACATCCATGAGGAACTCATTCAGCTAAGTCATTTTATCTTCTCATTTGTTAAATGGGGATAATACTTTTGCAGAGTCAGGACAATAGTGTAAAATACAGGGCACATAAATAGGTTTTATCACATAAAGCAATGATTGTTCCCAGAAACTTACAATTTGTTTAGGAAAACACAATATGCACAAGCATAATTCTAACGTGGCTCTAAATATGGAAACTCCACGAGTGTTAGGGACTTACAGGAAAGCCACTTCCCTTCACATATGCTTTGCTGTTCACTAGAGCACCCTTGTGTCCAGTGTCCTCCACCAAAAACACCTTTTCCCTCCATCCCCTCCTGCCCAAATGCTGCCTGTCTTTCATTTCTAAATGCAAATGTCACCACTACTTTGTCCAGCTGAAGGGCTCTGTCCCTCCTCTGAGCCTCTTGGCCTTCAGCAGCTCTTTCTGTGGTGCTTCTCACTTGCTGTCTTCTACTAGAGAGAGAGTTAAGAACTAGCCTTGTCTGCCTCACAGCTCTGTGACCTTGAGAGGCTTTTCCAAGCCCTTCTGTTTCATCTTCTCTTGGTGTCTAAAGTAGTATCCTTCGCAGAGTACACACGGATTAAACAAATATGAATGGATGCAAGAATAAATAGTCAGTTTTGAGTGGAAAGGTGTAAGAGGGGGAGACATTGCAGCTGGTCCTGAAATGGGTAAGATTTGAGTGAGGAGAGAAAGAGAGGCCCTTTCAGAACATGCGCACTTACCATGCGCAGTTAAAGGGATCTCTATCGCGTGAGGCCAAGCATGCGGGAGTGAACTTGTAAGGTGTGTGGGGAGTGATGCGTGACGAGGGATAGGGAACTTGTGGCTAAAACGGGGGGACAGCGTTTTATATTAGGAAAGATGGGGGTCAGATTGCAGTGCTTTGGAAAGGAGACTGAAGTGTTTGGATTCTGTAGTTGGGACCAAATCTTGCAGGCATGTGCAGGGTAAACAGTGTTGGGGGCACTGGAGAAAAAATTGGAGGCCAGTCTCTTGGGACATTGCTTCTCTATTAAGTAAAGAGGGCTGAGCCACATTGGTATGGTGGAAATAAAAAGAAAAGGAAACATGCTAATCATCATGCAACATTTAATAGGAATTGGTGGTATGTGATTGCTGGGGTGAAGAGAAAACGATGGAGAAGTAGAAGTCAGGATGGTAGTGCCATCAAGAGAAACAGGCAGTTGACCAGTAGACATCTGTTTGGTGGAAAGTGATTTCTGATCCCAAGGTTGATTTTAAAGCCATTTTGGTAGAAATCAAAAAGGAGATGGTAATCTAGGAAGAGAAATCAGTGCTTGAGTTGTAGCTTTGAAAATCTTTTATATTGGCATCATAGTTGGAATGCAGACAGCTAAATAAATGCTCTCTATTTGTACACTGGCTTCTCAGGGCAGTTTTGTCTGGGAGTGGGTCACGTAAAGTGGTAAAGCTGAGGAGCTGAGGTGTAGAGTGGGAGCAACTAAAGCCTGGATCTCGTGCAACCCTTTTTTTATGTCTTTAGCCCCTATGTGCTGCGAGTGCCAAACTGGACTTACCCATCTTTAGAAGTCCAACTGGAATAAGAAGACGAAAAAATAATTTTTATTTCCACTTTATAGATGGGACTAACAAGGCTACTGAGAGTTACAAATTATCCTCAACTCCCTTGAGCCTTAGCCTCCAGAATTCAATTTTCCCACATATGAGGAAGATGTATTACTCTGGGGTATTAAACATTTATAATATAGCTTTCATTTTAAGAACAAATTCCCTTTTGCTGTCTTAGTTGTCTCCAGGAAAATACTCCTTAGGCATAGGTGTAAGATGAAGTTCTCTTAACAAGTAGTTGCCTCACCAGAAATTTGCCTAAGTGATCCCCTACTCTAATACTTAATAGTCCCCACTGACGGTTACAAATTGTGCCTTTGGTGCGTACAACTATTTTTGGTGATTTTATTTTAACATTGTTATGATAGGTGAAATTTATGAAATAAGGTCTATTAGCAAAAAATGTAGGAACTAATGTTTGAATTTTGAACATTCTTAATAATTGAGGGGAAGCTTAGGGATTTTAGCTTCTTAATACTGGGGAAACTGATTAAGAAGAAAATAAAATATTGAATCCATGTGCCAATTAAGTTATATCATTATGTCATTTTCCTGTTTTGATTTTTTAAAATACAGTTCAAAAATTTTCATCTGACCCTGTGCAAAACCTTTTTGTATTATGTAGTCCCATTTGTTTATTTTTGCTTTTGTTGCCCTTACCTAAGGAGACTTATCCAAAAAAATATTTCCAAGACTGATGTCAACGAGCATACTGAGTTTTCTTCTAGGAGTTTTATGGTTTCAGGTCTTAGAATTAAGGAAACCATCAACAAAACGAAAAGCCAACCTATTGAATGAGAGAAGATATTTGCAAATGGTATATCTGATAAGGGATTAATATCCAAAATATATAAATAACTCAGATAACTCTATCAAAAAAAAATCTGATTGAAAAGTGGGCGGAGGACCTGAATAGACATCTTATCAGGGAAGACAAACAGACACATGAAAAGATTCTGAACATCACTAATCACTGGGAAAATGCAAATCAAAACCACAAGGAGATATCACCACATACCTGTCAGAATGGCTATCACCAAAAAGACAACATCCATTGGGTAGGATGTGCACTGTTGGTGGGAATATAAATTCATGCAGCCACTATGGAAAAGAGTATGGAGTTTCCTCAAAAAGTTAAAAATAGAACTATCATATGGTCCAGCAATTTCACTTCTGGGTTTTTATCTGAAGAAAATGAAAACGCTAGCTGGAAAAGATATCTGAACCCCTATGTTCATTGAAGCATTATTTACAATGGCCAAGATATGGAAGCAACCATGGGTCCATGCATAGATGAATGGATAGAGACGTGGTATATATATATACAATGGAATATTACTCAGCCATGAAAAGAATGAAATATTGCCATTTGTGAGGACATGGATGTACCTAGAGAGTATTATGCTAAGTGAAACAAGTCAGAGCAAGACAGATGCTGCATGATCTCACTTATATGTGAAACCTGAAAAACAAATGAACAAACAAAACAGAAACATTCATAGATACAGAGAACAAACTGGTGGTCACCTGAGGGGAGGATGGAGGGAGTGTGGGCAAAATAGGTGAAGGGGATTAAGAGGTACACACTTCCAGTTATAAAATAAATACGTCATGGGGATGTAATGTACAGCATAGGGAATGCAGTCAATAATATTGTAATAACTTTGTATGGTGACAGATGTTTAGTAGTCTTACTGTGGTGATCAATTCATAATGTGTATAAATGTCAGATCACTGTGCTGTACATCTGAAGCTAATACGGTATTGTATGTCAACTATACTTCAATTTAAAAAAAGGAGAAAATTCCATCTTATGTTTTTCTCTAAGAAATGGCCTAAAAGATAATAAATAATTTTCAGGTATTACAAAAATACACATAAAATTCATATTTATCTTCTTTTCTTGTGGGAGGGTTTTTATTTGCTTATTTCTTTTCTATGAGGAATTTGAGATAGCTAGGCTAATTTCAGAGACTAAATTTAATTGAAGTTTTCTTCCTCCCTCCCTCCCTCCTTCCCTTGTTTCTGTCTTTTCTTCTCTTGTCTGTCTGTCTGTCTGTCTCTCTATTCCTTTAGTTTTTAAGGGCTTGGGAGTGGTTGAGGTTTACATGTGAGAAGGACCAGGCGCTTCTGGAAGAGAGGAGGAGAGGAAAAGTTTTTCATTTGAGAAACTTGGTTCTTGCTCTTTTAACCAATGAAGAACATAATTGCGGGCACACTTGAGAACACCAGATCACATATTTTGATAAAACAGTTGCCCGTAGGAACCAGACAGTACATCCTCTGCCCTGTTAGCATTTTAGTAAAAACATTGTTAAAAACATTGCCCTGGGGGTCAAGTGACTTGGTGGGCTAGTTCTCTTTCTCTGCTTCTGTGTTTCTTTCTCCGAAAAATGATGAAAGGGTTGGATTCAGTGATCTATGGTCCTTTTCTCTTTTAGAGATTCTATGAAGCTGTGGTTTCAGGAGAGTCGGATCTCTTCAAAATGTTCCCTTTTCCATTAAAGCAATGGCTGAGAGCCACTTACAGTACAGAGGGAAGATCTGGACAGTTCCAGGTAAGGCAAGTTTTGGAGTCTATTCTGAGAAATCTGCACAGACAAAACACATGCCATTTGTAAGCATTGCTAACATTTGCAATTATTAGCTAAAAAGATCTTTCCAGATTTATTTGGTTATGTTTCATGGTGTTTGTAAACATGAATTTTAAACAGGATATTAATGTTTAGAATCTAGGTTTATGTCTGGTAAGGAACTGTCACAATTAACAAGCTGCTCTCATATCAGAGAAACGGCAAGCTGTCTTCTCTCTGTTTGCTGTTCTCAAAGATGCAGTTACTAGAATTTTGAAATGGGTCAACTGCTTTTAACCTAGCTACTGTTATTCAATTTTACCAATTCTTCATTTTCTATTAGCAGAAGATCTGTTTCATGACTTCAATATATAAAAGGTAGAAAGATCACAAAGCAGCCCCGAAGCAGATAAATATTGACCGACTCAAACATGCATGCTGCTGAGACTTAGAGTCTAACTCAGACTTTTGCTCTGGGACCAGGCCAGATGAATGTTGGAGTTGTTCATGCCTGACTTAACTCAGTTTATCTCAGTTGTCTCCATTTGTTTGTTTGTTTTTTGTTTAGTAAACATCTGCTTTCTATTAGATTGTTTTATCCCCTTAACCTTTATAAATGACAATTAAGTCCATCTAGCCCGTCAATAGAATGTCATTTATTTGTTGCTACAGCTGAGCCTGACCTTCATTGATTTTATTGGAGTAATTTGCTGGAAATGATTTTTTAATGTTAGATTTATTACTGAGGCACTTCATTGTCAGATAATTGAAGTGAATTGTAATTTTTTTCAAACCAAGTGCAAGAAGTACGGGAAAGGGATATATTGTTTTCAAGGGTTATTTCTCATTAAGATAGAAACATATATTATATACGATGTCGTACACTTTCCAAATTTGCACACATAGATTATTTTTGAGTGGTGCATATTTTTTCTGCTTTTTGGCTTTTCCTTAAGAATAGCTGAGGTAGCAATAGGAGCTGGTAATGAATTAGCATTCAAAAGTGACGTTGCCAATTAGATTAGATATCTACATAAATCTATCAAATGACTATAACTCCACCCGTTATGTGATGGGCCTTGCTAGTTTAACTGCAGGTTCAATTGTGAATGGACTAATGTTGCATAGTTAATCTTACCCTTTAGACAAATAGTGTCTTATTCCCCCAGTATTGATGTTAACAAGGGTTTTATCATATTGTGCTCTTGGCTCTCCAGTGAATTCTGGCTTGAAATAAAGGAAATGGACTTTCAAACTCAACTTTAAATATAAGCAAATGAACCATGCTGTTTTCACACTCTAAATAACGGTGCCTCGTTACATGGGAGCTAGTTAAGGGAAGGTGGAGCTGAGCTTGAGCCTTACTCTTTAGTGAGCACGCCCTTTCCATCCTCTCACGGGACCAGAATGCAAAGCAAGTCATCTTGTAACCAAAGGCAAAGAGACACTACAATGAAAGTCCCTGGCTAACTGCAGCATTTTCTCCACTTCTTCACAATCGTTCTGAAGCAAAAGGAAAGTAAAAAATAGGATTTTAAGGCGTTTATATGTTTTGTATAGATAAAAGATTCCTGGAAACGATACCCCTCTTGTCAGTTTATAAGCTAAAACTATGACAATACGAGTGGATATTGGTGATGGAGTAGTTCCCACTTAAGTTACCAGTGACTTCCTGTCGCTTCATCTATTTTAAAGTAAAGTTTAGCATCAAGTTTAATGAAGGGCAGATAGATTATCACATCACCAGTTTTTGAAAATTCAAACTTGCTGTGTCTTCAAAGGCTGTTCCACACAGGCTTAGGAATAATTGTTCCAAGGAATATTCATGGAATAAAGTTCAACAGAGGTAGAATCTGATTTCACAGAAGAAGTCTGATGTAATAATCTCAGAGTAAGAGAGTAAGCAGGCAACAGTGTCCTTCTCAACAGGCTGGACTCTGAAATTCAATTTTAATTTAAGTAGAAATTACAGGGGAAAAAACTGTAAGGACTTGAGGGAGAAACTTCCTGCTTTTAAATTGTCATGCTTCTTTCCTGTCTCTGTTCCTGTCACTATTATTGATATAAAGGATCCATCAACATATTTTTATGGGTGATTAAGAAAGGCTGACCTTTCCTTTGCAGGTACAAATAGATAGTTCTTCAGAGGCTGTAACTGAATGACAAGATAATTCTATCCATTTAATATTGAAGTGATGTTGATAGTATCATTCTTCTCGTGTTGGAAACAGGACAGTGTAGAGGCCCTTTCTGCCTCAGCCTGTTCTGCCCTGGGTGATGGATTTTCACTCTGACTAATCGCTGTCACATTAACCTGCACTATTTCATCCTTCAGAGCTGTCAAGATAATGATGATAATCCAAGTGGCTCATTGTAGGTAAAGGAAATTATATGAGCAAAGTAATATCATAAAACAGTGTTTAAATATTTTAATTTCATTTGTCAGGGCTGCCCCAACACTTCATTACACATAAAACCATCTCTCATCAGTGGAATTAGTGCATTATTCATTACTGTTAATTATTTTCACATAATGGCTGCCCTGATATATTTAACCTCCACATTATATCTCAGATAATGGGTCTGTAAAATTGAATTGTGTGAAGAGTGGAGTTCTAAAGCTCATTTGCAGAACATCAAAGAACAAAGAAGGGAAAAGAATTCTAAATGGGACATTCTGCCCAGCTGGGACCAAACATTTGTTTCTGTCTGATTTGCATACAGAAAATAGGTGGTGTAGAAGTGGCTTAATACTGTATAGGCTGTCTGCTCCTGTTATACAGCCAATTAGGATTTGTTAATATCGCACACATCGGAAACAACTTGAGAATTACAGCATGGAGAAAGGAAACAGTTAAGAGGGTACTCTTATACGATATAGAGAAAATGGAATTTCTGTTTGGGAACAATATGTAAGGGGCAGAGAGAGAGAGAGGGAAGGAAGGGATGCTGTTGAGTTTCAGATTAATTATTTATTTTTATAAATAACTTTAATAATAGACACTAAGTTTTTTAGAGCAGTAAAAGCAAAGAATAACCGTAAGAATCAATTTAGATTTTAGTCATTCATTTCTGTTGCGGCCAATACAAAATTTACCACTTATATTTATGATGACACTTTCTCAGTAACTTTCAACATTCACGCAAACAAGACGTTAATTTATAGTCTCCAGCACCTTAAGAAGGGAGGCCAAATTTTATAACAACTTAATTCTTCATGATTGTGCATTACTATTCCTTTATAGAGCATTTGACAAGCATAATGATCTGATTAGCAATGTCAAACACATCTGGATGCAAGTGTATTTTCTTTACACCTTTTCAGTGTAGTAAACTGGACCAAAAAAAAAAAAACAAACCCTGAAATCCATAGATTCCAAGTCAGAATCTCCTGATGATGGAGTTTAGATGTGTGTATATTTTAAGAGTGCTGCAAGTAATTCTGAGGGGCTTCCTATGATCAGAACCTTGGCTTTAAGAGGTTAGAGGAGTATGTGGCTCATGGCAGGCTCAAAGCTTCCCTTTTTTGTCTTTTGAACGACTCTCTCATTTTTGAACGTGGACAGTATAGCTCTGCCTTGGGCGAGCTCACGATGGCAGCAATTATATCTTCTTGGCTTTCTTCACTGTTATCACAGTGCACAATGTAGAGAGTCACTTAATAACTGCTTGTTAAATTTACTTTGCCTTTCTCAGATTTTCACTGTTATAATTATACTGAAATTAATTTCTTCAAACCTATAAAGTTTTCTTCTTTTGAATTTTTCTTAGGTAAAGTCCCATGAGTGGGATTCACAGTTTTGATGGCTCTTGGTATATTTTGTGGTCTGAACTTTTACACTGGACTTCCAATATCTTCTTTTTTCCTCTCTGTCAGTTTCATTCTATATCCAAAGCCCAATGTCTTATTTATTTACTTAACATTTATTGAGCTGCTACTGTGTGCCAGCAAGGTGTTGGAAGTAAACAGAAGCATTCCCTGACTCTTAAGAACCACACAGTGCAGTCAACTTCCTCTTCCTGGGATATTCCCTGTATCCTCCTGCTTCTGGAGCCGGCTTAATTTGCTCATGCTATTTGGATATTCTTAGACCTTGGATATTCCTTCAAAGCACTACCTATTCTTTAAGACTCCCTTTGAAATTTCACTTTCTTTAATAAGCCTTATCTGTTCACCACACCCCTGTTGGAATGAATCACTCTGTTCCAAACATCCCCAAAGAATGATGTTTTTTTATCTCTCCTGTGGTATTTGATCTTTATGAGCTTCATAAGAGAGTTATTGATGTTATGCCTCTGTCTCCTGTACTACATTATGACACTCATAGCAATAGCGTTTGGATCTTACTCAACTTTATATATTTCACTGTACATAGCAAGGTCTGTGCCTGTGTAGGTACTAAGTAAATATTTGCAGGGTTTTTTTTCCTGTTCATTTGATTGAAAGCTCGAAGTCCCAGATTACAATCAGCTTCTCCAGTATAGAATCACAATTAGCATGACTTTGGAATTCTCAAATTTGTATATTCATTGCATGACTTTAGAAAATATGGCTCCCAGACAACTCAAATTTAGTATCCAGTAGGTGCTCAATAAATAAATATTTATTTATTTATTATTTTTGTCTGCGTTGGTTCTTCGTTGCTGTGCATGGGCTTTCTCTAGCTGCGGCGAGCAGGGCTACTCTTTGTTGCGGTGCGCGGGCTTCTCACTGCGGTGGCTTCTCTTGTTGTGGAGCACGGGCTCTAGGCGCACGGGCTTCAGTAGTTGTGGCTCGCAGGCTCTAGAGCACAGGCTCAGTAGTTGTGGCTCGCAGGCTCTGGAGTGCAGGCTCAGTCGTTGTGGCGCACAGGCTTAGTTGCTCCGCGGCGTGTGGGATATTCCCAGACCAGGGCTCGAACCCGTGTCCCCTGCACTGGCAGGCGGATTCTTAACCACTGCGCCACCAGGGAAGCCCTCAATAAGTATTCTTGATTAACAAGCTGAAAGAGCATTAAACATATGCAGAGAACCTGCAGTAATGTTATCTACTTTGTCTTTCACATAGTTCTGTATTTTGCAATTAAAAATGGCATAAAACATCATTTGCCTTGTCAACTGAAGCATCATGTCAGTTCTGTGGTTGAAAATCTTATATTAGTTCCCTGCAAAGTGTTAATTTACATAGCCTCCTGTTTTCATCATTTGCTAAAAAGGTTTATTTCACAAGTGGCAACGGGTTTTTGGCTCTTTCTATTAAGTATTAATAAAACATCCCATAATACAGATCCCCTTCACCTGGCTCATCTGGGACTTGTTTGGAAGAGATCCATTTATTTCACTTTAAGTTTGTTACATCCTTCCATTTCCGTAGCAAATCCCAGAGCACCACTATGGCCTAGAAAGGTTGTTGTTCATTTGTTTAGAGACTTAAGAAAGATTACTCTTTGCTGTCAGTGTCAGGATGTGTCAAAAGCAGGGTCCCTCTTTTATTTTTACTTGGCAACCCTAAGAATGAAGACAATCTGATGTTTCTAATGAAAGTGACTTTTATAAACAAGTCATCTCCCACAGCTTGCTTGACAAAATACTGAGGCCAATTCTAGGGAAAATTGGGAAGCTGAGAAAGTTTGTTTTTTGCTCTTGCCCACATTGTTCTCTGAGCCGTTTTGCTTTCTTGGGAAGCATCCCTTATTGTGCAATATGTGCCTCTACCTCCCCTCTGTGCCCTTCTTCCCAGACCTGCCCTCTGACTTTTATCCTGGCGTTGCCATCTCTCTGACCTTCTCCACTTTCCTCAGCTGCTGCTATCTTCACAGGAAGGAAAATAAATATTTCCTGATCTCTCCCTGTGACCCTGGCACTAAGCACTTAATGTGTATTATCTCATCAGTCCTCAAAGTAATTCCATGAAGTGGCTATTATTATTACCATCATTTTACAAATGAAGTAACTGAGTCTTGGTGATTTTAAAAGATTTGTCCAAGGTCACACAGCAAGCATAGTAGATGGTAATTTCCACAGATGGCTGCAACAGGAGCTCTCATCCTGCATGTTCTTTGACAGTGTGACCTTGTGACTCTTCCCATTAAGGGGTCAGGTCCTATGTCTCTTCCCTTTGAATCTGGGTGAATTTACGACCTTCACCTAAAGGAGTGTGGCTGATGTGACACTACTTGGCTTCTGCATCTAGAACATGAAAGGCAATGTAACTTTGGCCTTGATCACTGGAACACTTGTGCTTGGAGCCCCTAGCTGCCATGTGTGAAGTCTGATTACCCTGGGGCTGCCATATTGTGAAGAAGCCAAGTTGCACAGAGAGGTCACATGCAGATGCTCTGGTTGGCAGTTACAGCCTTTGAATCATTTTATCTCCAGTACCGAACTTGTGAGGGAAACCATCTAGGACCCTCCAGACCAGCTAGCTTATTGGCCAGCTGAGCATCACTGAGTGATTTTAGTCAGTGCTACAAGGAGCAAAAAATCACTGAGATGAGCACTTGCGAAAATCCCTAACGCACAGAATCTGAGCAAAGTGAAATGGTTGTTGTTTAAAGTTAAGTTTTGGGGTGGCTTGTTATATAACAGAAGTAACTGGAACAGCTAGACAGTGGTGGAAGCAGAAGGTGAGCTGGCTATTCTGATGCCAGAACTCTTGCACTTAATCCCTACACTGTAATGGTGAGCTAATCACCAATAACCTGTGACACACTTTCTACCAGTATTTGTGTATAGTAGGATCTTCCTTAACAGAAAAGACTGAATTTCTAATGGTGAAATTTCTGGCACCACTAGAAATGCTGATTGGGCTCCTCAAATCAAATCGAGGTAATCGTTACCTATTTTACACTGGAGGAGCTTTGTCCCTGAACACTGAATATAATTTAGTTTTTAATATCTTATTTATTAGACAACAAGTTTCTTGACTTTTTGGAGAGTGTAACGCATGTATAGAAAAATGCACAGGGCTTCCCTGGTGGCACAGTGGTTGAGAGTCCACCTGCCGATGCAGGGGACACGGGTTCCTGCCCCGGTCCGGGAAGATCCCACATGCCGCGGAGCGGCTGGGACCGTGAGCCACAACTACTGAGCCTGCGCGTCTGGAGCCTGTGCTCCGCAACAAGAGAGGCTGCGACAGTGAGAGGCCTGCACACCGCGATGAAGAGTGGCCCCCGCTCGCCGCAACTGGAGAAAGCCCTCACGCAGAAGCGAAGACCCAACACGGCCAAAAATAAATAAATAAATTAATAAACTCCTACTTCCAACATCTTCTAAAAAAAGAAAAAGAAAAGAAAAAAGAAAAGTGCACAAACCATAAACGTGTGGTTCAGTGTATTGTCATGAAGTGGACTCTCCATGTAGTCACCACCAGGGCAACAAATAGAATGCCATCAACTTCCAGAATCCCCCTTGACCTACCTCATAAGTCCCTTTTCTCTTCCTCCTCTTCCAAGGTAACCACTACTCTGACTTCTAATGTTGTAGATGAGTCTTGGCTGCTTTTGAACCATACACAAGTAGAATCGTACAAACGGTGTTGTTTTGAGTCTGGCTTCTTTCATTCAACATTATGTTTGTGAAACTAACCCGCATTGGTGAAGGTAGTGTAGTTCATTTATTGTTAGTGTGTATGTTAATAGCACTCTGCGGAGTGAATATTTCACAATTCAGCCTTTGTTTACTGAGCCTATTTGTGACAGATACTTAGGTTAGAAAAGACACTGTAGTTCTTAAAGTTTTTTTCTTTTTTATTAGATTTTATTTTTAAATTTACCTTAAAATGAAGATATAATTGACATTGTATTAGTTTCAGGTGTACAGCATAATGATTCAGTATACGCATATATTACAGAATGATCACCACGGTAAGTCTAGCTAACATCATCACCACACATGGTAATTTTTTTTCTTGTGATGAGAAATTTTAAGGTCTTCTCTCTTAACAGTTTTCAAATCTACAATACAGTATTATTAACTATAGTTCTTTCTTGTCAAGCTACAAATACAGAAGGGATATAACATGTGGGGAATAACTACCAAATGAAATATAATGCCATCCATTTAGCCTCCACAGGCAAATGAGAATAAAGGTACGCGAGCATAGGGGAAACCTTCATGCGCTGCGAGCGTCTGTTAGAACTTGGGCAGACTCAGACTGGAGGGAGCTTGCGATCTAGTCTGGCAGGGGTGTGGGGGGCAGGAAGGGTAGAGAGGGGGAAGGATGGGGCCAGCCTCCTCAAGGGCAGCTGGGTAGTTCAAGTCCTGCATCCAAGGGTAGCTTTGCAGCCATGGCGAAGGAGGAAGATGGAGTTGGATGGGACAGATGGGAGAGAGCCTTCAGCGAAGTCCTGGTGACGGGTGGTACTGTAGTCAGGCAGTGCTGTGCTTCTGCGTGATGAACCGTCAAGTGTAAGACCCATGCCAGAAACGGCAGGCCTGACGCACTGACTGCCAGCTTCCAAGCCAGGGGCAGGAGGATCTGGGAGAGCGAGAAAGGATTCTAGAGCCCTTATCAAAGTGGCTGCAGGCTCGGTGCAGCTCTCTGGAGGTTGTCTGGAACTCTAGGCTAGGAATATAATGCGAACATGGCAGGAGCTAAGGAACTATGGGACCTGGAGATGAAGTGGATGCCCAGACTTCCCTCCTGCTCTGCCAGCGTTCATTCTGATTGGTTGGTGATAATGTTTTGATTATCACTCTTTTGGCTTCAGGCAGGGAAGACATGTAGGTGCAATTATAACTTTTGTTGTAAATCTGTCCAAAATGTTATTGCTGAGATCTCAAATTGGAGAAAGTTAAAAAAAGATTCTTGCTTTTCTTTGCCTTTGAATTTACCTTTTGTGTGAATTGCATTTGAGTGAGAAATGGCAGAGAAACAAAACAAAACAAAATAAAACTTACCTGGGAGTCAGGACACGTGGGTGTGGTTTTAGTTCTGCTGACGTACATTTAGCTTATGTGGAAGAATTTTCAGACAAATACGGATCTTGTCTGCTCTTTCTCAAAGGGTTACCAGGATGTGCATGTTTGATTCAACTACTGGTGCTGGGCCACCCCTTCAATCTCATGGCCTGAGGACGATGTGGCACCCTGTCTCTTGGGCATTACAGTTGATCACTCTAGCTACTGGTCTCTTCACAAGTATCAGAATTCACATTAGCCAAATAATGTGGATTTAAAGATATCTCAGGTTTGATTCCAGTAAGAGTTATTAAGGCATTACAGTTCAATAGGATGAGCCAAAGAGCTGGAGCAACAGGGCTGTGGATGAGATTGCCTCTCTCCCATTAACTCACTGTGGCACACACTCTTTACTGTCTAATCTTTCTCAACTCTTCAAATGCAACAGGAAACATGTTGACTTCCCTTACTATGATATTGTAGACAATACAATATATATTGGAGATTTTGTCCAAAAGAAATATAATGCAATACATACCTCAAGTTGAATGCTACATTTTAATAAGAAATACTTGATCTGTATCTAGAGTTCCAAAAATTTGGTTGAAAAAGTTTACCCAAGTTGTAGCAAATATATTTTAAGGGCTTCCCTGGTGGCGCAGTGGTTGAGAGTCCGCCTGCTGATGCAGGGGACACGGGTTTGCGCCCCGGTCCGGGAAGATCCCACATGCCGCGGAGTGGCTGGGCCCGTGAGCCATGGCTGCTGGGCCTGCGTGTCTGGAGCCTGTGCTCCGTGGGGGAAGAGGCCACAGCAGTGAGAGGCCACAACAGTGAGAGGCCCGCGTACTGCCAAAAAAAAAAATATATATATATATATATATATATATATATATATATATATATATATATATTTAATTTCCAGTCACTGACATGAGTATTTGCTTTTAAATTTAAATTTAATGCAAAAATAATTAAAGCCAAAAATTCAGTTCCTCAGTTACAGTAACCACATTTCAGGTGCTCAGTGGTCACATATGACTGGTGGCTACTGTGCTGGATGGTGCAGGTCTAAACCACAGGTATAAATACTCTATACATGCTGGCACGGAAATCTACAGGAGCAAAACCTTCAGGCATGCAGACATATATGGAATATGCTAATTTTCTTTCAATTATTTTCTCCCATATAGCTTAGTATTTATCCTCTAACCACCAAAATTCTTTCTAATTCTATAGAGTTTTTCTAACACACTTTACACATTTTCCTGACTTCTTAAATGGAGAACACTGAACGTGATCAAAACATTACTTGCCGAGCTGAGGCCACAGTTATAAACATCAGTTATATTATTGTGTTTTAATACAGCACTGCCTTCAGGGGTCATTAGGCCATTAGGCCAGGCGTGGGTAACCTACAGGTGGAGGCCAAGTGTGGCCCTCTGTCTGCTCTTTAAATAAAGCCTCATTGGAACAGGGCCATGCCCATCCACTTGTATGTAGTCTGTGCCTGCTTTTGTGCTACAGTGGCAGAGTGGAGTAGTTGTGATAGATACTGTACAACCTGCAAAGCCTCAAATACTTACTATCTGGCCTTTATGGAAGAAGTTTGTCAATCTGTGGAGTAGACTATACTAATGACCCAAACTGGAGACTGTTAGGTTCTTATGTCTGCGCTTTATCATTCTTCTTACTCTGTTGTTAGCGAGAAGTTTTCTCTTCCTTGCTCTCAGGGTTCCTACGTTTAACAACTTACTTGTTGATTTAAACTACTGTGGGTTTAGAATGAGTAACAAAACGTGTTAGATGTTTTTTATACCAGTAGCAAATTGACCATCATAGATTCAGCTTTGTGTTATATGGCATCTACTTAGCTATGCAGGGATTTTATCTTTATTTCCAAGTTCTCAGACGTGTTGGCCTGTGCTCTAATCAAGCCATGTCACTTTTTGTTTACACACTCACTTGCATTTTCATGGCCTCTTGCGTCAATCATGATTTTCCATCTTAGAACACTTCACTCCCGCTGCATGGCCTTGCGAATGCTGCCGCACCATTTTCACCTCTGGAAGACCTTCCCGACCTACCTCTGCCCCCCACTGTAAGCTCCCAGTGACACCAGGACCCTGTAGTGCCACCCTCCTCAGGACTCGCTGAACATACATGATTATCTCAGTTGTGATCCTTTTTGTACTGTCCTGTCATTATCTCTGCACACTTCTACCTGCCAGAGAAAGTGTGAACTCCTAGATGGCAGGACTTAGCCAGCATGTTTCCTGACACACAGCAGGGAATCAATATACTTACTGAACTGCTGGAGTAACCACGTAAGAGTCTATCCTTTATATATGTATAAATAAATGTCAAATTATGGAATAATTCTTAGATTATGAAAGCCTTAACCCAAGCAGTTTTTTTTTTAGATATCTTAAAACTTAAAAGTCTGCTTAATATAATCAACTAATCTATTGGACTAAGTATAACCTGCAGCATGTTAGTGCAAAACTATCATACTTTCTCCTCCACTAAAACATGTCAAGTATTAATTTGGTAAATTTAATTAATTTGGTAAACATACCAAATATTAATTTGGTAAAAAGATCTGTAACATGGGAATCTTTTATTCTTTTGGTTGTGTAACATGTATGTTTAAGTTGCATCAACTTGTGATAATAAAGTACGGGCATATTTAAATGAAGTCACATTTCCATTAATACTGAAACTAATGATTTGGGGTCCCCACTTCCCCATACAGATACTCACAACATTTCCACATTTCCCCATGTCTCACAGTTTTCTCTGAAAACACTTCCTCCTTCAGCCTTGGGCCCACAGGTGCAGATTTCCGGGCAGCAACCGATCCTCTCCCATCCTCTCCCATCCTCTCCCATCCTCTCCCATCCTCTCCCATCCTCTCCGTCCCCACTTCCTAGTCCCCTCCCCCTCCCCCTCCCCCTGCCATCTTACCTCTGCCTCTCCCAGACTCCCAGAACAAGCACAGAGAAACTCAGTCCATACTAACGAAAAGAACGTTTCTCTGAAGGAAACATAACTTGCAGAGATCCAGTGCTATCTACACTAGAGGCAACTTTATATGACCAGCCAGGCCAGTTTAGCTCTTTGTAGCCATTAGTCTCAAATATCTCTATTTCAGAAGAGTGTCTTTGCTCTCCATTTGAAAGCTGAAAGGACTGTTTGGATGATTTTTCCAGAACTCAAGGAATAGTCTGTCCCCAAAACAGTATGCACAGAATATTAAAGATTGCTTTTAAATGACAGTTTCCCAGCTACCTTAAGGTTGTAAACATCTTTAGGGCTCAGTTTTCGAAACGGCATCTCAGTTCTGCGTGGGGCGGAGCACAACGTTATGTAGCGCATACATTCCCAGGCGTCTGTCTGCTGTTGTGTTCTGGAAACACTAATGGGGGAATATAAACTAATCCCTCAGTAATTTTGTCAAGAAATTCACATCGAATTAAACTACTAATAAATCCATTTATTTCTTGGCATGGAGAAGAAATGCCATCCACACGGGAAAATGAAACTTCAAGGTCCTGAGAAAATGTGCATTACAATAACCAATTGAAATCAAGAAGTTGTCAGACAGGTTCATTCTCAGTGGCCAGAACCTCTAGTGCTTTCTGCCTGGAAAGGCAGCTTCTGAGTGGCTCTTAGGATACTCTCCAAATAAGTAGGCCTCTCCTCCTAAATCTCTACATATGGTTGAGGATCAAAGTCAGTGCTCTGAGGAGGCTTGTGATCTGAATACCACCATTTTCTGGTAATAAATAATTCCTTATTTAGATCAGAAACATAATAGAACAAAAAGGTTAGAACTGCTGAGCTCTGTAATCTGACACAAAGGAAAACCTCATTCTTCAAATTGTTGCTCACCAGTCTTGTAGATGAAGCTTGAAAGATACTGTTTGCAAAAAGCTGTTGAGAGGTTATAAGGTCATCATCTCTAGCTACAAAGCTCCTTAGGCTTTTCAAAGTACTTAACCATTCCTTGAAAGCCCCCTTTCCCTGGGAGTGTTCAAAGCCTCCCTAGAAGATTTTTCAATATTTCTTTTTCTACAGTCAAACTAGGCTCATTGTTTAGAAGAAATGGATTAGGTGAGTGTCTTTGAACTGCATTTTGACAGGACTATGAAGTCAAGTGGCCTTAAACAGACACATATAAGCAATTCACAGTGAAAGAAGGATTTAAAAATATTGGTTGTCATGATGGGGGGAAATACGGTTGAATTGAAGGTGTATTATGTCAGTTAAAAAGCAAACATGTCTTCTTAACAGAGCTGGATTTCAAGGGTTTTATTCTGCATTTTTCACATACAGCTTAACTCCTGGCCATAGGCTAACCCTGCCTTTCTGAAGTGTTGCTATATAATTCATGGTAGTGCTAACATTCTAACAGCTACATGGAAAAAGGAGAGATTTAAAGCAATATCAGGATTAGGTAGACCAAAGGATCCACTGCTATCAAATAACTAATTAGTAAATATTTATCAAGCACAAACTATCTACAAAGCAATAGTGTGTTTTGTGACCTCGTTTCTCTAACTCAAAGTCTAATGCTGTACTTCCCAAGGCTTGGTAAAAGAAAGATAGGTCTTTCTGTAATTAGAGGCAAATTGGACGAATTTTTCACAAGCTAGTTTTCACTGGGTTGGGTCAGACCAGTGATCAGGTGTTAATACTTGCACCTCTAGAGGGTCACAAGTAATGCCTTTTCTTACTTACGAAATGAGATAATTCAGAAAAACTTTGTCCTCTTGTGGACAAAGAATGTCACTTGACTTTTCAGTAAGCAATGAATGTTGCCCAGCATCGAGACATCAACTACTGAGGGGAATTCAGGATGGAGAAGAATAGGATGCTGGCCCTAGATAGTTAAAGATGCATATCAGAGGAATGATTTCAGTAAGCCCCAACTCTTGCGTCTTCCCGTACATAGAAAAGCACTAAAATCATTTACCTGGGATGTCTGTTTTGTGATCAGCAGTAATCTTTTGATGTTCAACTACATATTTTTTTTTCCAGCAGAAACTCCTATACATCCTGGCTCCTCCCTTACCTCTTTGGAGCAGTTCCTCAGAGGCATCTGAGAGGCCATTTCAGGGGTATAGTCCTCAGTAATGCCCTAAATAAAACATAATTTTCTTTTAAATTTTATTTATTTATTTATTTATTTATTTTTAGTTTTGGCTGCGTTGGGTCTTTGTTGCTGTGTGCGGGCTTTCTCTAGTTGTGGTGAGCTGGGGGCTACTCTTTTTTGCATGGGCTTCTCATGGCAGTGGCTTCTCTTGTTGCGGAGCACGGGCTCTAGGCACACGGGCTTCAGTAGCTGTGGCACATGGGCTCAGTAGTTGTGGCTCGCGAACTCTAGAGTGCAGGCTCGGTAGCTGTGGTGCACGGGCTTAGTTGCTCTGCTGCATGTAGGATCTTCCTGGACCAGGGCTTGAACCCGTGTCCCCTGCATTGGCTGGCGGTTCTTAGTCACTGCGCCACCAGGGAAGCCCACAACATAATTTTCAGCTTTTAGGTTGTGCATTTATTTTAGTGGACAGTTTATAGTTGCTCAAATTAGTGTTGTCACATAAAATGTAAAGTCCTAGATGTCAGAAGTTAAAGAAAAATATAAAATTGACAAAAGTAGATTTTAAGTGAATCTCTACCTGTGATTTTAGCATTTTCAGAAATAAAAGCTCTTTTACCTTTTCAAGAAGCTGAGACATAGTTTAATAGATACATACGTAACTATTTTCAACTTTTCCTGTCCTTCTGAGGAGATCTTACTCCACATGTATAAATCATGGGTGATGCAGATACACACTCACACCCATGCACACACACACACACACACACACACACATTTATTTATTCTTACCACTTGCTGTGGAGACAGGACAAGGCAGTGGAAATCATGGTCTATTTGTAGACTTATCAAGCAAGAGATCATTTGTTCTGACCGTCATTTGGTTGAGAAATCTGAAGTCTCAATTGTGTAAGAGCAGTTAGTTATCTGGAGGCCGAACTAAAACCAGATCCAAGTATCCTGATTCCCAGATAAGTTTTAGTTTTCTCTGCCACTTCTCATTCAAACCGGATTTACACCAAAGGTAAAGTCAAATGTGAAGAAAAGCAAGCAAGAATTTATTTTGGACTTTCTCCAGTTTGGAGATCAACACTTCTAATGGTGCCAGAAATTTCACCATTAGAAAGTCATCTCTTAGTGGTTAGGGCAGGATACTGTTATATGCAAATACTGGTAGAGAGTGTGTCACACACTACTGAGGGTTATCTCATCCTTGTGGTGTAGGAATTAAGTGTGTGAGCTCTGGAGCCAGAATGCTCAGCTCACATTCTGGTTCTACCATTTACAATCTATTTCATTAGTTCAAACACAAACATCCTGATGACCCCTTAAGAAAGCCAAGAAGATCCGGATTTGTTCTTGTGTATCTGAAAATTCCCCCTCATAAGCAAAATTGATGTCAGCAAAACACAGTTTTTTGTTGTTGTAGATGAGGAAAAAACCATGATTTTATCCCACCTTCCTTTCCTTCCTGCTAGTGACTTTTAGATATAACTATATGTGTAAAATTTAATATTCCTGCTGGTGAAGCTACAGTCAATAATCTGTCCATTTTTTCTGTGTCATGTTGCAAGTGTGACAAATAAGCAGAAACACCATTACATGTACCCCAGTTTTATAAGGAGACAAATTTCACCATGTCTCCCATAATCTAAATTAAAAATAATAATAATTAATTAAGTGCCACAAAATCACACAGAGAAGATCAACACAGTATGAATTTTCCATGTGGTGAAATCCCTCCATATAGGGAGGTGGGAGGGAGACGCAAGAGGGAGACATGGGGATATATGTATACGTATAGCTGATACACTTTGTTATACAGCAGAAACTAACACACCATTGTAAAGCAATTGTACTCCAATAAAGATGTTTAAAAAAAAAGCTTTGTTAACTTTTTAATTTAATACTATTATTAAGGCATACAAGGGCATTTTGAAATATGCCTGAGTTTGTACACTCTTTCTCTTTCTCTCAAAGCCCAAACTGTCAGAACCAAGTTTATGAGTTATGGCTTAGAAATCTTCCTAAACTTTCTTTCTCGTATAAAATTTTCTCATGGGTAAAGACAGATATATAGTGGTTAAGCTTGAATCTAAAAACAACCTTCATATTTTTTTCTCTCTTCTTTTGTTTTGTCTTTGCCACGTGTGAGGTGGTACAGAAATCCTGGGAGCAAGTCAGGGTTGCTGGGGCAGTCAAGGCTGTGAGGGAATGGGAGCTGAGGGAGTGGGAAGTGGGGTGAGGAGAAGTTTGACTTCATATTAATCAGCTGAGAGAAAATAAAGAGCAGAACATGACTGGGAAGCCTGTTAGCCAAGGATCAGTTGAATATGTAACATCATAAAAGAATATTTATTTTAAAATAGCTTTTGCTGATTTAAAAAAATACAAATGTTTATCTTAAAATTATTTGTAAAATACAGAGAAGTATAAAGAGGAAAATAAAATCATTGGCAAGGTCTATTGAGATAACTACTGTTGACATTTTGTGGTATTTTCTTTTAATCTTTTTTCTTCACTTTTATATACAAAATATATGTGTGTCCTTTACTGAAATGCAGTCAGTGTCTATATACAGTTTTATATGCTTTTTTCACTACACATATCATGAGAATTTTCCGTGTCATTTAACATTTCTTGAAAACATGAATTTTATTTGCTATATTTTATTCTCTTCTATGGAATTCTATAATTCAACCTTCTTTATACATATCACATCAATTTAAGGGAGTCTTTCACTTGGAATACCTTGGCTAGTCAGTGGTATCTAATTAACAAAGTTACTTCATTGAAGTATTGGTTTTCTGTAGCAGGGCTCATGGGGTCCCTACAGACCCATTCGGGGGGGCATTTGGTGGTAGAGATGCTGGTGGCTCCATCGGCTGGGGATGAAAATAACTAAGCCTGGTGGCTCAAACCATAATTCTCTCAGGTGGAATGTATACGCCTTATCTGCCCCATCTCAAACTTCAAAATCTTTCTTGAGAGCACCCTGGATTATCTACCAGTTCTTTTCCTTTTCAAACAATGATTAAATATCCCCTACACCCATATCCTGTTTCCTGGTTTACTTTCTTACCTTGTTCAAACAAACTCCCCACATCCTACCTCAATCTAGATCTCAAATCCCTGAAATAGTTGTGAATTTTGCTGGAATGAAGATTTTGTGACTTTCCTTGCTACTGCACAAAATCAGTTTCCTCTTAATATTTATAGTATAAATATTTGCTATATTTATATCTTTCTCTTATATGTCTTCATTTGTATGCATCTAAATGGTCTGCCTTCTTTGCCTCAGCAAAGACGGCCTACATACCATACAGTGGGTAGCTTTGTGCTAGAATTAAAACACTGCTCTGCACTGGGATGTGTGTGTGCATGTGCACACACATGCACATGCGGGCATATGCACATATGTGTGCATATCAAAAGCTCCTTTTTAATTCCTTTCTTCAGTTTTTTCTCAAATATCCTTTAACAGTTGTATTTTCACATACTACCTTTGGATTCAAATGCTTTCTCTGAAGTCTTCTCTGTGTTGGAACTAAGCAGGGGTGAGGCTGGAGCTAAGGGTAGGCATTAACCTGGGGGCCAAGTTTTAACTAAAATGGAAATGCCTTACTTGATCAAGCAGACATTTTAGGATACTTTGATTGATTGATTGATTGATTGATTTATGGCTGTGTTGGGTCTTCGTTGCTGCATGTGGGCTTTCTCTGGTTGTGGCGAATGGGGCTACTCTTCCTTGCGGTGTGTGGCTTTCTCATTGCCGTGGCTTCTCTTGTTGTGGAGCACGGACTCCAGGCATGTGGGCCTCAGTACTTGTGGCTCGTGGACTCTAGTGCGCAGGCTCAGTAGTGGTGGCGCACAGGCGCTTAGTTGCTCTGCGGCATGTGGGATCTTCCTGGACCAGGGCTCGAACCCGTGTCCCCTGCATTGGCAGGCAGATTCTTGACCATTGCACCACCAGGGAAGTCCTCTGCTTTGCAATGAATATTTGCCTGGTCAATTTAACCGTATAACCTAATCACTTTTGATTGATGTTGGTTTGAAGTTGTTGAATGTATTTACTGAACTCCCTGAATGAACACATTATAACATACTATGCCAGGGCTGCTAGCAAAAAGGGATTAGGAGCTAGGCTCTAAGATGCAATCATTATCCTTTAGGAATTTACAAGATATAAACACATAAGATTTATCTGGGAGAACTATATGAATGAAAAACATCCCTGGTATACAGAGAACTCCTATATAGTAAATGTAAAAAATGGGTAGAAACTGTGAAAGTGAGTTCTCACAAGGAGAAATGCAAATGGACAATGAGGAAACTTAACTTCACTAGCAGTCAGAGAAATGCACAGCCAAATGGCGAGAAAACACTTTTTCTCTAATCCTGTTCCTAACCCTTGATAAATATTAAAAAGGTTGATAATATCCAGTGCTGTCACAAGTATGAGGAAACAAGCGTTTAAATATATTAATGGTGGGAAGATGACTAATTAAATATTTTGGAGAAGTAAACCAGAAGTATCTTTAACTATTCAATTTTGCAAAATAACTTTTAACTCTGCAGTCCTACTCTGGGAATCTATGAAGAAATAAAAGCATATGTATGGGATAATATAGACTATTTATTGTAATATTGGTTATCATGTTGGAATAAATGGCAGCAAGGGAAATGACTGATAAATTATAGTACAACCACACAATAGAACTTTATGCAACTATTAGCAAGAATGAATTGAATCTGTATGTGTGGTTGTGTAAAAAAATTTACAGAATAAAGTGTATAATAAATAGAAAAACACCCTCATCTATCTTTTTTTCTTAAATGATGGCTGACCATTTTCTTTTGTCTTTTTAAATTTTTATTTATTTATTTTTGGCTGGGTTGGGTCTTTGTTGCTGTGTGCGGGCTTTCTCTAGTTGCGGCGAGTGGGGGCTACTCTTCGTTGCGGTGTGCAGGCTTCTCATTGCAGTGGCTTCTCTTGTTGCAGAGCACGGGCTCTAGGTGCGCGGGCTTCAGTAGTTGTGGCATGCGGGCTCAGTAGTTGTGGCTCGCGGGCTCTAGAGCGCAGGCTCAGTAGCTGTGGTGCACGGGCTTAGTTGCTCCGCGGCATGTGGGATCTTCCTGGACCGGGGCTCGAACCCGTGTCCCCTGCAGGCGGATTCTTAACCACTGCGTCACCAGGGAAGCCTACCCTCATGTATTTTAGAGTATGTGTTTATATGTTTTGCAGGAACATTGGAACAGGTGTAGACGTGAGATGATGGAGGAAGAAAGAATGATACTTGCTATCAATCTTTGCAAAAGGCCAAAAATGACTTGATATTAACTCAATCAGTGAGCAACTGCTGAAACTTTTAATGTGCTTAAAGCTGTGCTAGGCCCTGGGGAAAATACAGATATATGAGATGTAGTTACTGACCTCCAGATACATTTGAATCTAGTTAGGATGAAAATGAACACATATAAAACAACATGAAACAGAAGAGTATGTAATTACATGCTAGGTTATATGGTATGGGCTCCAGGTGCAATGGTAATTCGGAGGAGAGGTTGACTCAGAAGAATGGAGTTGGTGGGGAGCGGGCGGAGGGGAGCTTATGGTGAAAAGGGACACAGGCTGTGTCTAGAGAGAGTCCACTGCTTGTGTTCTTTTTGTTTCTCTTTTTTCTCTGCCTTTATTCATCTTAGACTTTCACTGCTGTCTGTCTGATCTCTTTCTTTGCCTTTGACTTCATCATTGTTAATACTTGCTTAGTATTTTGAGCTCTGAGTAACTTGGACCCCAGTTAAGTCTCAAGGGTGCCTTTAAACATCGTCTCCAGCCTGAGTCCCTTGGAATAAACATTAGATGGACTTTAGTCAACTACCTTAGTTCAGTCAGTCTCCATCTTTATTGACATAGGTAAACATGACAAATGCAATAACATTCAGTTATCATGGCTCATCTCCAGTTGCAAATGCAGGTCAAGACCCTATAAGGCTTGTTTAATTCCTGCCGCCGACACTGTTAAAATGAGGGAGGGTGAACCATGCTGGTCGAGTTTTGCCACTCTACACTGAGTTCACTATGATTGCACAGACCCAGCCTCAATTAAGTAATTTTTTCTTGTGAGCGAATTTGAATGTCTGCTTAGATCAGCATTATTGTTAATCACATCTGCCCTTACATATATTTATATGCACACTCACAAGTGCAAAGATACAGTTTCAAACTTAATTAAAAATAGAAAGCAACCTAAAGTGTGCTGGTATTTCCCCTGACTTCGGCATGATCTACCACTCTGACAAAATTTCATAAATCTCCTGCAATAGAAAATTCTACCACACAGAACCATTTTATGCAGCAATATAGGTACTTAAAATATTCAACAACTTTCATCATGTTTTACCTCTTGGTACATGGGATTTTTATGTATTTAATAGTTACATATGCTATATATTTTAAACAGTATTTTTTACTAATGGTCCCCCACAGTACATTTTTCTGAAACTCTAACATCTGTGTTTTGTTCTTGCTGCTCATGATGATAATCTTAAATTGAGCACATCCAACTGCAGAGGGTAGATTAGTTGGCGATTTTTTTTTAAGGTGGCTGGAGCCAGTGATGTAGGCGTCAAGAGTTACCAGGTCCTGGTGACAGAGATGCCTCCCCTCTCACTTTCTGCAGAGCAATTCCAACCTGGCATCTGAGCAGCTCCTGGTGTCGCCAAGCCTGTAGCAGGTACACAGAAATCCAGAGGAGAGGAACTGTGGGGAATGTTCATGTGTTATTTATTTATAAACTTGCTGTGCCACATCATATAAAATTAACACCTTTGATGGACTCCTGCCTCAGTTGCTTGAAGGACAGGCTTTCACCAGCCAGGGCCACCCACTGGCTTCGAGGCAGCGTTGCTGTGTGTTTGCTTTGGGCTGCAAGCTATATGGAGTCTACCTGCCGAAGTCTGCCTCGCGCTCAGCCGGTCAGCAAAGGTCTGTCCCATTAGCATGTTCAGGAGGAGGTGTCTTTGGGGCTTTTGTGGCTGAAGAGATGAGCGATTACTTTGGAGTGTAAAGTCCTTTCTCTGGTTAATGAAGAGATTTACTCCAACATTCATTTATTATAAATTGAGGGGGGGGGTGGCTTCTCCCACGTGCCGGCATCCAGAGGGTCCCTTTCCTGTAAGAGTTCATAAATAATCATGTTGATGATGAAAAGGTTTTGTAAGCATTATCTTTTCCTGTCACAGAAATTCCCTCATGCTCCTAAGGGAAGACCAGTATAACCTGCAGACAAAGATTCTGGAACCAAAATGGCTTTACGCATAGAGAGTGGACATAAGTGTTTGGGGATTTTGGAGAAAGAGCTCACCTTCCACCCACCTACTTTGTTGTTCCTGCCTCAGTGCCTAAGATTTCAGTCTAATTTTACAGCATTATTCAAATACAAGTGATGTCTGGTGGTGGGGGGCACACACTAAGTCATTCAACAAACAGTTGTCAGTTTACTATGTGCTGAGTATTGCATTTGGTAGATATACAGTCTCCTAAGAGCTCATGGTCTAGTGGAAGAGGAGATAAGTGACAGAAAATTAAAAGGCAACTTGAAGTATTACAGTTGAGGAAGGTGCTGAGTGCTAACGAGATGCAGAGGAAGGAGGAATTAGTATTGCCTGAAGAAATCAGGAAAACTTTCATAGAGGAAGTGATATTTGAGCTTGCAGAATGGATAAGCATTTTTCAGGATGAGAAGAAAAAACAATTCCAGGTAATTTTCAAGGGAACAACATGGACACAGGTATAATAATGACTTGTATTTGAAGGCCTGCCAGATGCCATTACCGTGCACAGTGACTCACACACTGTGTGGCATGTGTTAGACATGCCGTCCAGCCCACTTCTTATAAGACAGATGCGTTATCACTGTTTTGTTTTGGTTTTTTATGTGGGAAAACAGAGGTGGCTCTGAGAGGTTAAACAACTTGCCCGATTTGTGATTCAAATAGGTCTATCTGCTCCCAAGCCCATGCCCTTGCTTTGACCTTGCAGTGTTCTCGGCTGCCTTGTTGCACAGCCATAAGGGAACATGACCTGTCTGGGAGAAAGGGTGAGATCTGACATGGCTGTGAGGTTGGAGGGAAGGGGCTCAGGGAAGTCAGGTTGTGGCTGGATTGTGATGAGCCTTGAATACTGCAAGAAGTTTGAACTTAATCCTGTATCCTGTAGGCAGTGAAAAGGCGGTCATCGGAGGTGTGTGTGTGTGTGTGTGTGTGTGTGTGTGTGTGTGTGTGTTGACCAGGTGGCAGGTGAGCTGCAGAGGAAGGTAGTGCTGGAGTTTGGGAGGGTTGGGAGTGCAGTCCATCTGTGAGATGTAACATAGGCCTAAATGTAGGCCTTCCATTAACAGCAGGAGAAAAGTTGACTGACTCAGTATTTAGACTTTGGAGGTGCACAGACCTGCAGCTTACCAGCTGCAGGGCCTTAGGCAAATTATTTAACCTCCCTTCACATAGTCACAATGCAGGCTTCAGTCTCCTCCTATATAAAAAGAGGATAATAGTATCTTGTGCATCAGACTGTTGCAAAGATAAAATAAGATAATAATCCAGGTGATACATTTGCCCAGTGCTTGGCGCATTGCAAATTCCTAACTACAGATGACTGTTACTCTGTGCAGACCCTCCAAGGAGAGTTACTTTATCAGACTATTCCATGAGTTACCCATGAAAGCCCTGAGGAAATGGGGCTTTGAATACTCATTTATGTGTGCAGTGCGGTGGCAGGTAGAATGGAAAAGTCTAGAGCATTTTCCCAGAGTGAGAGCTGGGCGTGGAATCTGTACAGTGATGCCCAGAGTGGGATAGGAAAGAGGAAACCAAAGGAAGCCTGAGGGCAAGTAGTCCTTCCCAAAGGGGCACTTGAGATGAACTTAGTGCCCAGATGAATAGTTACGTTTTAATAGTGTTACATTTATTTTAATGGTAGTAATGAAATCTGCCTTTTTTCCTCCATTCACTGTGATGGTACAAAGTGGATCTATTAAAAGATAAATATTAAGTGAATAAGAATGCAACTGCTATGTGGATATATCAGAAATTGTGAATATGGTCTGAAGTTGGGGACATGTGGCACTAACGGACATGGCCTTCTCCAGGGTGGGCACCTGTTTTTTTTTTTTTTTTACCAAACTATATGCCCTGCTGGTGCTCTGGGAGCACTTGGATTGAGTTTTTGCATCAAGCCTTGTGTCCTACTGTCATCTTTGAGATCATCTCTTGCTCTCTATGCCCTGAAACGGGAATTTCTGCTAACAATGTGAATTCTAAACTCTTAGAATGCTTCGTATGTACTTGCTGAGTTTACATTGAATTCATGAAGGAGGCACATGATGCTCTGGATGATATTCAGCAGGGAAGTATACGCTACCAAACGTAAAACAGATAGCTAGTGGGAAGCAGCCGCGTAGCACAGGGAGATCAGCTCGGTGCTTTGTGACCACCTAGAGGGGTGGGAGAGGGAGGGTGGGAGGGAGGGAGATGCAAGAGGGAAGAGATATGGGAACATAGGTATATGTATAACTGATTCACTTTGTTGTAAAGCAGAAACTAACACACCATTGTAAAGCAATTATACTCCAATAAAGATGTAAAAAAAAAAAAAGAAATGATTAGGAACACATGTTTAGAGTCACACAGACCTGAGTTCAAGTCCCTGGTCCACTTGTGAATAGTCACTTAATCTTGGATATTTCACTTAACTACTCTTGAGTCTCAGGTTCCTCTTGTGTAAAGTGGCAATCTGACCATAATAGTACTGAACTTCTAGGGCTGTTGTAAACACTAGGTAATATAAATGATGCAAAGTACTTTGTACAGGGCTTGTCAGAAATATTTAATAAATATTTACTGTCATATTAATATCATGCTAGTTATGATCACTGGAAGTTAGTGGGTTTTATAGATACAGTGCACAGTTTCATGCCTGTTTTGAGAGAGAAGGCATGGTTTATATATCGCCCAGCACAGGGTCTGGCACTAAACATTTGCTGAATAAATGGATGAATGGATAAGCTTTGGAAGAAGTGAAGTGAGCTGATTTTGCACAATTTGAAGACATTTTGGCATATATGCTTTAATAAGCTTTATAGCCATGATAGCTTATGTTTGCCAAGGCAAAACTCAGTGGTCACCCTCCTTTTAAAGGGTGATAGGCTGTCAACACATATATCAGCCAGTATCACCTTTGCTTTTTGCATTGCCAGAGGTATCTCTGATGAAACCAGGACAGAGTGAGGCTCCTCATAAGCAAAAAAGTACTCGGGGCAATTCAGGACTTGGCAATTATAACATAGCTCACACAGTGTTATAATTCCTGAGTCTGAGAGGCTGAATTATTTGACTCACCTAAGAAATGCAATAATTTCCTCTAAATATTCTGCCTCAAGAATAACACTGCTCATAAAATTTGAAGTGCATTCTGACCAAGAGGACCTAAGGTTCCGCTCAGCTTGACTAAATTTTGGACAGGCTTCCTCCTGACACTAGGTCCCTGATCTCCTTTTTCTTACAGCATTTACTTTAGAAAGCTTGTAAATTCTTTCTTTGCCCCTTTGAGATGTAAATCTTCTACAACCCAGAAAAGTCTTTCTCAAGGACCTGGGACCTATCCCTTTGAAATGTAATCATAGAGAGAGATAGCACCCCTATCTCCCAGTTTCTGTGGAAAGGTAGATGCCTAACTTCAGTAAGGGTCAATTAGCAAACACAGATGGCCTAATCGCACTGACCAACCTCCCCACTAAAAGTCCTCCAGTACTTTTCTGTTAGCCCAGTTGAGGGTTCAAAAAGTCCTCCCACCTTTTATTTCAGTGGAGTTGAGTTCAATCTCTGTCCTATTGCAATAGTCTTGAATAAAGTCATCCTTGCCATTTATAACAAGTGTCTGGTACAATTTTTTATTACAATTTCATGAATTAAAGGGGGGAGGTGAAGACTCACCCTGTGAATTTCCTGGCTATCACTCAAGTGGGCATGATACCCACCACAATCATTCAGACAGGTCTCATAATGCCCAAAGCCTTCTAATGCTGAAGTTCATGATCAATTATGAATAGGGTGTGGATTGCTTGGTTTTAATTCACATTGAATGTAATGGTGACAGGCCTTGAGCTGAAGCACCAGCACGGGGAGGACAGCTGCTGAAGAATCAGTGCTGCTCAGCGTCTCCAGTGAGGGCTCAACTACTATGTTGATTTTTAAAAAGCATGCTGCTCTAAAAGAGTTAAGGAATTGAGACTCAGACCGTCTGAGCTGACACTGAAGGCAGGAAATTTTGGGTGTCTTTACCCAGTTGGGATCAGGGAATTCTAGAAAGTAGATAATGAATTTTACTAATTCGTTTTTATTATATTATTCAGATCCAACTTCTTGCTGAAATAACAAGGTTTTTATTGAATTATAGTTGACATATAACATTATATTATTTTTATGAGTACATCATAATGATTTGACATATGTATATATGGAGAAATGATCACCACAGTAAGTTTAGTTAACATCCACCATTTCACATAGTGCCAGTTTTTTTCTTGTGATGAAAACTTTTAAGATCTACTCTTCGGCAACTTGCAAATACATATTTCAGTACTCTTAACTATAGTCACCATGCTGTACATTATATCCCCAGGACTTCATGTATCTTATGACTGGAACTTTGTACATTTTGGCCACCTTCAACCATTTCACCCACCCCCTATGCCCACCTCAGGCAACCAGCGGTCTGTTCTCTGAAATGAACGTGTTTGGAGGGTCACATCACTCTTTTCCCTAGACCCCTTTAATGGTTTCTTTTGACTTACGGATGTCATTCAGCCTCTTTAAATGGCTTCGTGGTCTTGTCTCTATCTCTCCATCCTTCTGTCTTACCACTCCCCTTCCCATGCATCAACCATTTTGACTCGTCCCAAATTCTCTGGACAGGCCATGTGCTCTGGCTCCATGGCTGCATGTGCTCTTCCCTCTGTCTTAAAGACTCTCCCACTGTTCTTCACCTGGCTGACCTTGCTCAACCTCTTGGAAGTCTCCCTTCATCTCATAGGAAGGGGATAGGATCCCCTTCTTGGTGCCCTCAAACCATTCCATTCATATCCTCATGACATGAGACTTTAAAACGTATCGTTATTACCTTTTTATTCATCTGTAGGCTCTGCTAGTGCAAGGATTCTGCCTTGAGTATCCTTTGTATCTGCAGGAGAGTAGCCTGACCCAGAAGTACTAGATAATATTTTCTGAAGTAACTTACATGTGCACTGTCAAGAATTCAAGCTGAGCTTACAAACTGAAGAGAAAGGTGGCTCTGCTTCTAGTGCTAGCGCATGATATGCAAAATTAATATCAAACACAGCAGCAGTAACAATAAGGGTGATGATCTCCACAGACTTTCTTGACTTTAGCTAAGTCTTAGCAAGCTTTCTCTTACTCCCAGAAATCAGAAAAGTACTAGCTATGGATTTTTCTAGATCCAGGCAAGGGGCAAGGAAGAGGACAGATGGATTCTTTGTTGACCATAGGGACCCTGAGAGCACCTAGAAAACATATGTAGAGGGCATAGTTTGGGACCAGGCAGGTTAATCAGTATGGTAGGTACCTGATAAAGAGACCCATTTCACTGGAATAGTGAGATCTATTTTCAGGCCTTGATGCTTTACTTGGCTGGTCTCTGAGCCAGTGTTGACCATCATGCCCCATGTGGGCCATGCCCACTGGCCTGGATTCTGTTGGTAGAAAGGAGTTCAGCTGCCCACAGAACTCTTTCCTTTGCTCTTTTTGTTCCTTTCTTGTCATCCTCAGCACGCCCACTTCTATAATACCTACCCCTGTCTGCCATTCTTCTCTTCCCTTAGACTCTGGTGATCTTCAGTCATCACATTGAAAAACAGCTGCTCTGTGTACCACAGATTGGCCGTCCCTGCTGAGAAAAAGCTCAAACAATTTCAAGAGCCATGGTCGGTTCTCTCCTGTTAGGTATAGGCTGGCTTGCTTACAGTTCTACAGGTCTAGCTGAAACACTTCATGCCCTGGGCAAGGTGAGAAAGGGAATCCTTTGTGACAACTCGAAAGCAATGCTTTAACTGGCACTTGCAGTGTTTCGACATCTTATGGCACTTTCTCAGTTCAGGTCAAGTGATGGTTGTTGGGTGTGTTCAACTTGATGACCGGATGGTTAAAAGAAAAAAGAATGAGTCAGCACTTCTATTTTATAAAATAAGATTTCACCAGTGAATACTGAGTTTTTTTAAAAAGTATGATTGACAGTCTTAGTTCAAAGTGTTATTTTGGATCAAACTCTACCTGTACTGATGAAACTGCACTTGAGGAATACATAACTGTGCGTGTCTCTATTAGAGGTAGGTGGTAATTACAGGAATAGAGCTATTGAGAATTAGAGTTTGATGGGCTTTCAGAATCCTCAGTCAGTGCCTGATGCTTAAGTGGAGAAAAGGTGTAGAGTCGTTGGTAGTTGTGGCAGTTGCCCACTTCTTCAGCCTTATCGGTCAGCGTTCCCCTTCTTGAACCCACCTTCTTATCTGTTAAGTCTCAGCTTAACGCCCTCTCCCTTGGAGTCCCTCCTACATGGTCCCATAGGACCTTGTGCGTACTCCATGCACTGAGAACGCCATATTGCAATTGTATATTTACTTCCCTGTCTTTACTGTGGAGTAAAGACTGTGGACTGTGAACTCTCTTGAGAGCAGGGACTGTATCTTATTTATGTTTTAATCCTCAGAAACTAGCACAGTCCCTGTTTCAAGGTTAGCACTGAGTGAATCCATTTTTAAAAGATTAATGCATATTATTATTTTTAGTTCAACAATAGATTTGCATATGTTAAGACTTTAATAATATTTTGGACATCTCAGGGTCAAATATTCAGAAATTAAAATACAGTTTTTGTCATTTTTTTAAAGCACAAAAGCTTTTGTAAAATAGAGAAAAGAAAAAAAATCACCCATATTCCTAGTTTTATTCTTCTTTGAACATTATTTTAAGTTCTTTACCAACAGTATTTTAGGATAGTTTGTCAAATTTGCTTTCTAAAAATCCCATTGGGACTGGAAATGCTTTAAATATAGAATATATTCGGGAAGTACTGTCATGTTTACCATTTTTAGTCTTGATTGCTCCCACCAATTATATCAAGTCTTTATTTTTTTTATGTTTAGGAGTTTTCTTCACTGAGGTTATCCTAAGGTTATTATATTGTTTTTCGTAGTTTGAGTTCTGATTAAAAACATCATAGTGATGGCAAGAATGTGGAATGTGGAGAAAAGGAAACCCTTGTACACTGTTGGTGGGAATGTAAAATGGTTTAACCACCATGGAAAACTGTTCGGAGGTTCCTCAAAGAATTAAAACCAGAACTACTGTGTGATCCAGCAATCCCACTTCTGGGTATTTATTCAAAAGAATTGAAATCTGGATCTTGAAGAGACATCTACACTCCCATGTTCATTGCAGCATTAGTCATAATAGCCAAGCTGTGGAAACAACCTAAATGTCCATTGACTGATGAATGAATAAAGAAAATGTGGTAAATACATATAATAGAATATTAATCAGCCTTAAGAAGAAGGAAATCCTGCCATATGCAAAAACATGGATGAACCTTAAGGACATTGTACTAAGTGAAATAAGCCAGTCACAGAAGGACTGTGATTCTGTTTATATGAGGTATCTAAAATGGTCAAATTCATAGAAGTGGAGAGTGGAATAGTGGTTGCCAGGGGCTGGGGGAGGGGGAAATAGGGAACTGCGATTTGAGGGGTATACAGCTTCAGTTATGAAAAATGAATGAGTTCTAGGGATCTGCTGTACCACATTGTGCCTGTAGTTACAATACTATATTGTACACTTAAAAATTTGTTAAGAGGACAGATCTCATGGTAAATGTTCTTACCACAAAGCAAAAAAAATCAGAAGGCCAAGTTCAGGAGGGTTGCTAGTATGTATTCAGTACTTATCCTGATTAACGCTGCATAGCTTCCTAACATACAAGTGAGTCTATGACATAGTAGAGTTTCTAAGTTCAGTGTCCTTATCTGTAAAACAAACATACAGGTAAGCAAGCAAATAAACAAGAAGAATACTAAGACAATACTAAAAAGAAAGAAAGAAAGAAAATCACAGCTGTAAACATTAAGCTCTCTGTTTCCGCCAATCCAGCTATTGAAGTACAACGTTTTATGCCGCTCCTTCTTCTCCTCAATCTCCAGTCTCCTTTTGGAAGTGCCAGGACTCCAAAGGAGAGTGGGAAAGCTGTGAGAATTCACACCTTGTTGGGTTCCTGTTCTTTCATCACCACTCTGTTTAATATAGGTTGGAGACCAGTATCAGTGCATGAGACTCTTTTACCCTGCTTCTGGCTTGTCCTGAAGAGCAAGGAAGGGGTTTACAAATGGGAGAGTCTCATGGGAAAAGGAATAACTGATCCCTGTCCCTTAAATACATGGCTGGAAAACAATAATGGATAAAGAAGGAGCAGAAAACTTGTGTCTCCTTTTGATAGTTTATATTTTTCCCCTAAAACTTTCTACTGTGTATAGATAGATCTGATACTTTTTTAAAGGAAGGATACACTCCCCTAAATAGATTCAATTTCTCAGGGAACTGCAGGCATTGTTGTCAAATCTCACTTTCTTTAAAGGTCTTAAGAAGTTATGATATAACTTAGGCATGCTTTGCTGATGAAATTGCTTAACCCAGCCTAAATGTCCAATCTCAGAACCATAAGCAAATAAATAGTTGTAGTTTTAAGTGATTTGAATTTGTTATAGTTTCTTATGCAGCAATAGCTAACTGATACACTCTCCATATTTTCAATTTTCAATCACATTCCATAATCTATGAAAAGGGGAATAAGACAGTACTTAGAAACTAACAGCCATTTAATAAATGTTTGTTGAATAAATAATTGAATGAGTGAACAAATGAGTGAATGAATGAATGCAAGAAACAGTAGAGTAATATTTTTTCTTAGTCAAATTTCAGGTTCAAAAAAAGTCTGTTTTGGTACCTGGAATGTTGGTTTTCTTCTCTATTGCTGTATCACCTCACGCATACCTCTCTAATAGCAGCAGTTGCACTGAGTTGTAGTTATTTATGTGTATGTTTCATTAAATTATGTGCAGTTTGAGAGCCAGGACTGTTTACTCATTATCTCTGTATCCTTAATGCTCATGTGCTCAATGCACCCAAAAGGTTGATTCTTTGGGATTTTAAAATTATATATGAAGTTTTGACTTCTGGAAACTGGATGACAGCCCAGTCGGTATCAGTGATTCTAAACCGTGGCTGAAAATTAAAATAATTTGTAAGACTTAAAAAAAAATCAGTGTCCAGCTCACTTTAGGCCAATTCAGAGTCTCTGGGAGGTAGGACTGGACAATGCTGATGTGTAGCCAATGTGAGAACCTCTGAGTTCAAATGTCCCCAGAACTTAATAGTATTAGCACTGGGAAATGATGCTCTGCAGCAATAAGGAGAACCTATTAAGAAATACTTTGAAATCACGAAATATTCTAAGTTTCAAAGTTAAAACATGAATAATAATTGAAGTGCTAAATATTATGCTATGATGTGAATGCATGAGTCTGTGTAAAGGACACAGGGCAACTCATAACAAAATCTTATTGTCTGTTATTTGGCATGGAATTGTCTATCTTTTAATTTTTCCTTTAGTTTTTTTCATCAAAGCTATAAAATACTTCTTACAATTTTTAATTTTTCGGACAAAAGCCAATTTCAGTTTTCCATTTGATTTTTGGTCAATCATTTTAAGATATTTTACTCTTTACTCCTTGGTGTTGATTTTGAACATTTTAAACTGGCTCATTTAAAAAAGTTTTTGTTCAACAGTGGCTCATTTAAAAAAGTTTTTGTTCAACAGTAGCTCATTTAGAACAAATCACTCAAGATTGCCTCTCACATGAATATTTATACCCTAAGGTCTCAATTTGACAACATTAAGCTCTGTATTCTTATTTTTTTTTTATTTTATTTTATTTTTTTTTACGGTACTCGGGCCTCTCACTGTTGTGGCCCCTCCCGTTGCGGAGCACAGGCTCCGGACGTGCAGGCTCAGCGGCCATGGCTCACGGGCCCAGGCACTCCGTGGCGTGTGGGATCTTCCCGGACCAGGGCACGAACCCGTGTCCCCTGCATCAGCAGGTGGACTCTCAACCACTGCGCCACCAGGGAAGCCCTGTATTCTTATTTCTTAAACAACCAAAATATATTTATAGATTGATTTTAATGCCCTTTCTTTTCTCCATTTGAATACACTATGATTAAAAGTTCACAGCCTTGGTTATATTACATAATTTGAGAAATAATCAACAATGTCCCTGCTGATTAAATATTCAAGTTTGCAATTATTTTGTAACTTTTGTTCTGCTCTTCACTCACTCTAAAAATTATCATAAAAGTTTGAAAGATGTCCTCAGTGTAGAATATGTCCATAAAATATTAAATATTCAATTTTCCTCTATCATGGCTTGAAAAATTCATAATTACATGATGATCCACATAATAACTCATTCTGAAAAGTCATATATGGCACTCCCTCTGTGACTGAGTTAATAATTTACTGCTGTGTGGGATTTTCTCTCTGCACTGTTAGTCTTGGGAACATTTATTAAGCAAATGTTCATTTGCAAAGATCAGGATGTGAGTGAAGAGGGTAAGAATTTAATGAAGAGTGACAGACAGGTGAACTGATTCCATATAGAACTTTAGTACATGGGAAAGCAAAGAGCTTTATCTTTCATTGCCTCGATAGACACCTGAAATGAAATATAGAGGACAGAGGGCAGGAGAAAATAAATGATGCTCTCCTGAAGGGGCCAACGGGGGGATAAATCAAGGGAAGCGAAGAATACAATTCAGGCCATTTGAAAAGATGCCACTGAATGTGATGCTCTGAGCTTATACATAGCAGAGGGGATGCTGACTTTTTATTTTAAAAGCATCAAATGCTGTCAGAGAGAATATTTCACATCTTCTCTTTTTTCTTTTGGTATGCAAAATTTTTATTGACATTAGCTTGAGGGACCAAAGCATGCAGTTGAATGATAAGTAGACAAAGAAAGAAGTTTCCCCAGGACTGGTTATTTTAGGGCTTAGGATTGCTTACAGAGACTTTGGGAAAACCATGTTACTTAAATAAAGGCCTAAAATTCTTAGCTAACACCTAGGAATAAGCCTTAGAAATGAATAATCTATATTTTAAAATTTGGGTCAGTTCTGTAGAGGTATAAGCAATGTGAATGAAACCAGCAGATTGTGTTTGCTTTATTAAATCATTGTATCTTGTGGTAACTGCGCTTCACCTTTCCGTGTTGTCTTGGGTGGTTCTGGGAATATTCACAGTAGCAGTGGGTCACCAGGAGAAGTCATCAGATGGAACCAAGAAGGAAAATGGCCTGGTTACCTTCTTACTACATTAATTTCTGACTGATACATGTTGAGGCTTGAGAAGGGGTAAAGAACCCATGCATAGGTAACTTCTCTGCCATCTTAAGTTCTGTTTGGAAGATGGTGAGGGTTAAGTAAATACATAAATGAAAAAACTAAAATAAATTTACAACAAAAAATAAGAGGCCCAGACTACCCACATAGGATTTGAAATTTATTGAAGATTTATCTGTAGTCACCAGTTCTAATATCACCACACTTCAGTTTTTTCATCTGTAATGATAAGTTATGAAAACCAGAGGGAACCACAGGGGAGGATGTAAAGAGGGAATCAAGCTTTGTTGATTGGAGATAGATTTAATTTGGTTTGTTTCCCCTTAAAAGCGCAAAGGTTACATTTGATATCTTTGACAGTGTTGAACGTTGCCTGAGCCCTGTGCTCCTGAAAAACAACGCAGGTGAAGATATATGCAGATTTGGGTAGACGCTGGTTCAAGTCCTGGTTTGCCATTGGTTGGCTGTGTGGCCTTAGACATGTCACAACTCTGAGTTGGTTTCCTCAAATGGGAAAATGTGTGTGGTAGATTAGAGAATCTTTTCAGAATTCCTACAACTCTAAAATTCCATGGGTAGAGAATGATGCTGGTGTTTCCTTATAGATTAATAGAGACAATTCTAAAATCTTTTTTTCTTTTTTTCCATCTCAGTTATTCTTTTAGGGACATATATTGATAGGCCTTTAGGTTTAATGTTTTATATTTTTATCCAAATGAAGAAGCTATGGATTCTTGAATTTGAGCATTTATTCTGAGGGCAAGCCAGAAATATTTGTGCTAAAATGTATCTTATACTTCAGTTTTACTACCTGGAGATGATTGGCATTTTGACCAATAATAAATATTAGAGATTTCCCTCCTGTGCAGTTCCCCAGGGCTTCAGATTTAGATAAGGGCCTGGGTGAAATGCCAAGATGTTATGCTTTCAAATACCCAGCTACTTTGAAGAGAGATGTCTTCAGTGTTCTCCTCTTCATGGAGATGCAAATAGAAGCCAGCCTTAATTACTGCTCAGTGAAGAATCACTGGAATATTTTTTTAAGGCATAAAGAAAGGCTTGGCTTCTAGTTTAAACTTAGGCCCAGCTGTTAAAAACAGGTTCGTTCCATTTTATAAGTAGAGAATAAGAATTTTTGCAGTATCATAAATTTACAGATATTTCGAATAGGACAGGGAGTCTGTGTTCCATTCTGCATGCCCTAGGAGGGTAAAATATATCAATTGGTACATTTGATGTATACTTAGGTAAGAGAAAAGTATTTAATAATATTTATTTATGAGTCAAAATCAGTCTAGTCTTTTAATCTCCTGGATTTATCCTCATTCTTATTCTCAGTCTTCACTTTCAAATAATATAAACCCTAAATTCTGTCTTGTCCTTGCTGAAATTCACACTGCATTTGTGGTCAGTTTACTCTTGTTTACAATGACAAAGTCACCATTCCCAGAACGACTCAATTTTCAAGACTCATAGAGACCGGAAAAGGATTTATAACCAAGTTCTCTGAATCCTAATAAGTCAACTTCTTCATCAAAATATTAGTTACCAAGGTCTAAATGAGGTCACTTGCAAATGCCAGGCAGAAATACAGTACTCAATGGTCTATCCTAAGTAATTCCTCTAACTATAAATTTAAAGATGAAGCAAAGCAGAATTTTAATCATAGCACTGAAAAACTCAAACCGATTGTATCTCTACTTAAAAATAATGGTTAAAACAATAATGACAGAAACAGTGGGTGTTGGAGAAACGTTCTTTTCAGATATCAAATACGAGTTCATCATTAATATGCATTCTTGGATGGTAATACCAAAAACACACATATGTGTATATAAAGTATACATCCCCACATATGTATCATTGAAAGTTGCCAACAATACAAAGTATAAGATTTTGTAACTGCAGTGAAAATATTTTGTAAGATATGTAAACTGGAGGCTCCAATGAGTTGCTCAAAAATTATTTGGTTAAAGGGTAAATACACCTTGTACATCATAATGAAAGTCTTATAGGTAGGGGTGGAGATTAACACTTCAGGCTGTCTACAGAATATTAATAAAATTCAATATATTTTCTAAAAGGTATAATTTATATTTTGTGGAAATGAGACCCTTTTCTAATAAAATTCTTCTGTCCTTCATTCTGTTCATATAATTTTGCTATAAATCATCCTGTAGGAATTTTTTCCCCCTAAATATTCATCTCAGGGAGAACCTATTTAAATAAGCCCTCTTAGCAAGATCTTTCAGAATTAAAATTACACCACAAGCTATACTTCATCCAATATATTTCCTCCTATGAAATTTTCTTATGCCTAAAATAATATTTTTGTTGAATTACATTATGTTAAAATTGTTGATTTGAGGTGACTTTGATAGTAAGGAAACACTGTGTTAAAAAGAGCAACAAATTATTTTAGCCTTTTTAATTGCATCTTCTCTGAGTCTGTACTATTGCAGCTCCCTTCTTTTCTCCATCTACATATATAGTGAGAAAAACCTAAGGGCATTATTCTCAGCTTCACCACAAAGCAAGAATAAGAAGCAAGAAAAATTGCTGCTGGATATACTAGGTTTCCTTGGTTTCCGGTAAACTAGAACATTATGCTCTTTCATACTCATCTGAAGCTAATTTTACTCTACTGTCTGGTAGTCATTAGAATAAAATCTTTTATTTTATTCCTGATAGGAATATAGTAAGTAATTGGATTTCTTAGGATGTGAGGTGTAATAAGGGGAGTAGATAGACATGTGAGGCATTCACAGACACACACACACACACAGGCACACACAGTACGTTAAAGTCAGGACCTAGGCAAGGTCTCCTGCTGGGGTATTGTCCCTTGAGGATATTACAGGAAGTTTCTATGGGTCAGACAAACTGACTCTGCAGAGCTCAGAGAAGGTTTTGATGGGGGTAATTAGCAAATCTCTTGCTTTGGTACATTAAGTGCCTAACATTTCACATTTAATTCATCTGTTTCTATATATGCTCTATATAGTAGGTAGAGCAGGCTTTATCACCCCATTTTCCATATGGAAGCTGAGGTTTAGGTTAAGTGACTTCCCAAGACCACACAGCTCTTAGTATGGTTTTCTTATTTATTTACCTGTTAATTTCTTTAACTATAGTTGATTTACAGAAAATATGGAACGCTGCATGAATTTGCGCGTCGTCCTTGCACGGGGCCATGCTGATCTTCTCTGTGTCGTTCCAATTTTAGTATACGTGCTGCCGAAGCAAGCCGAAGCAAGTGCCTTAGTACTGTTTTCTGATGCAGAGTCCAGAACTCCACCAGTGTGCTTCTGTCAGCTCACCTGTTTGTCCTTCTGGGCTCTGTGGGGACCTCAGCACCAAGTGAGAGATGAACCAGGGGCTCAGATTAAATGTATACACTTGTTTGCTGTGGGATCTACGTGAGAAGCAGTAGTGCACACAGCCTCCACAGTCCTTGCAAACACTGGGCACTTGATAAACCCTCTCTGTATGACTGGAGCATCACAGGCTGTAGCATAAATAAGTTCGGAAACAGAAATCACTGCCCTTATAGTCTGTGACTTCCAAAACCGTTTAGTTCCCTAGAGAAGAGCATGGACTAGAGAGCAGCTGCAGTCCTTCAGTACAGTTCACAGATATTTACTGCATGCCAATACTAATTACAAAACATAGTATTTATTTGGTACTTACTCTTACTTGGACACTGTTCTAAATATTTGTACATGAATAAACTCAATCCTCACAACGATGCTATTGCTATTATTACTATTCAGTAATAGTACTTACAGCTATTATTATCTTTTCCACTTAGTAGGTAAGGAAATTAAAGCACAGAGAGGTTAATTACTTGCTCAAAGTCTTATAACCAGGATACAATGGAACCAAAATCTGAACCCAGCCAGAACTTGGGCTATGCTGTGCTGTCTCTCTGGATCTTAGGAGCTGTGCTAAGTGATGAAGAGACCAAACTCAACAAGGTTTCTTTCTCAGTAAATCCAGAGTCTATATGGGAGACAGACATAGGCGAAGTGCAGTTCTGTGTGAGAGTTGCCACAGGACAAGTACAGACAAGGCACAGTTAACACACAACACCTAGTACATGTACCATTCCCAGGGCTCTCAGGGAGGTACTCCTGGATGCAGTGAGGTTTCCACTGAGTCAAGAAGGACAAGTGAAGGTTTGTCAGTCCTTAGCACCTGAGGGAGCTCACCTGGAGTACCAGGAATAGCTTCAAAGAAGCACAGAGGCAAGAAATGACACGGTTCATTCAGAGTTTCTGCGATTTTGAGGGACTGTGGTACAGAATGCCAGGCAGTGATAAGCAGAAACAGAAGCTGAAAAAGTAGGCAGGGGCCAGGTTGTGCTGGGCTTTGTAGACCATGCACAGTAGGTTGGATTTCATCATGGAGACCGTGAGGCGCCATAGAAGGCATTTAAGTAAGAGAGTCACATGAGATTTGTGTTTTAGGAAGAGACTCCAGAATAGCTTCAGAGGACAGTTTGGAGGTGGCAGTTGAGATGAATGGCAGTCAGACTAGCTGTGCAACTTGTTATGAAAAATGATGGGGACTTTGTTAAACTAGGGCAATGGTGGTGAGAATTTAAGTGAGAGAGAGAACTCTGGACTTTCATTCCTGCCACTCCTAGGGCTAATCCTATTAATATCATTAGCTTCCTTTACTGTCTTGCCCAAGTTGGCCAAGTTATTCATCTGCCTTGGAGGAGAGTGTTACAGAAAGATAACACATCAATTTGGAAACTTTCTGCTCCAAATAAGAAAAATCCAAGTGGAAATGGTTTAAAGAATGAGGAAAATATATTATTTCATATAGGAAGTTTTGAGTTAGGGCACATTTAAGTTTGGTTAATTCAGCAGCTCAATGACAACAGCAAGGAATCATTTTTTTCCCCATTTATCTGCTCCACCTTCCTCAGTGTCACCGGTCTCCCCTATGTCTAGGTATCCTCATGGTCTCAAAATGGCTGCCACAGCCCCAGGAATCGATACCAGCAAACAGATTAGGGAGGAGTTCAGCCTCCCCTGACACGCACAGACGTGTGCTGCAAAATCAGGGTTCTTGTTGCAAGGAAGAAGGAAGGAAGCATTTGAAGAGACAGCTAGCAGTGCCTGCTGAGAATGCAAAGAGAAAGAAGATAGCGTTAAGCTTCTTGCATTGAAAGCATAGGCTTGTGCAGCAAGAATCAAGCCTTGTGTTCCACGTTATCTGAACAAATTATCTGAGTTTCTTCACCGGCTCTTTTATTGTGCCAGTGGAAAGGTTTAGCGGGTCTGGTCATAGTTTCAGGTAAAGGAAGTGTAGACCGGACAAGGATGTAGGGGAAGACAGTCTTTTCTGATCCCAGGAGATGGTGAAGGAGAGAGAGAAGGCAGGTGAGACAGGAGACGTCATCCTGCTTTCCCTTCTTGGCGCTGGCTGGGGAGGCGGCAGTGGCGTGTGGTGTGGAGGCGTCGGGGCACAGGCTGTGGGGGGCAGTGAGAGGGGGAGGCCCATGCTCCACCCTGCCATTTGGCATTCTGAGAGGAGCCTGCTCTGCGCAGGGCCTCGTGAGGAGAGGGGAGCGGTGTGGTCAGACAGAGCAAGGTCTCCCTGGTGCTCCTGGATTTCTCAGTTCAACACTATAGAAGCTGAGTTGACGCACAGTCGGCCAGTCTTGGGAACAGCGCTGCAGGCAACTCTTCACAGGCCAGGGGACTGGATAGTGGACATGGTGGAGACCCAGAAGTTTCCCAGAGGCCGAAGAGTAAAGCACAAGTTCGCCATCTGTAGGACGCCCGGCCGGCAGCAGGAGTCTGGACCCAGCAGGGTGTGCAGTGCCAGCCAGGGCACACCGAGGACTCCGTGTCTGCCAGCGCCAGGCTCTGCCCTCCTCCACTGCTGGGAGGCCACATACCCTTTCCTCTTCATCGGTGGAGGTGGTTTTGGGGAGAGAAGCAAGGGAAGCGTCAGCATATCTGAGAGTCTGAACTGGCCAAGATGAAGTGTGAGTTGACACTGCAACCCTCCCGCACTGTGTGCAGCATGGAGAGAGCCCTGGGGCAGTCAGGGGCTTCATAACAGGCTTTCTTCTTCTCTGAGGTCTTGGTTCCTCTAATGTAGTATGACATGTGAGATAAAAGCAAAAGTTTACAATAAATCTGCAGCAAAAGGGGAGAAAAATGTTTAACAAACCTATATCATACTTTACTAATAAGAATATTTTGATTATTCCTATTTGTAAGAAAAGAAGACAATGCAGCATTTTAACTTAAGTTAACTTAAGTTGTGCTAAGGAAGTGCTTACTAGGAAGTATTTTCTGAGATAAGGTCTAATTCTTTAATTGCCGTTAATTTGTACCCAATTAAAAGGAGGCACTAACAACTACAGTGAGTATAAATGAAGGAAATCAAGGTGGTGAAGAATCTGGAAAAAACTACTGGCTACAAATATATAAAGGGTTATGTTGATAAAATCAGGTAATCAACATAAATTTGCTTTATAGGCTGTAAAGTGTTTGGGAGATGTTAGCTTTTTCTGTCTTATTTTATTTTCTGTAGTTGCAGATGACAGAAGCAGACCCAATGGGTCAGAAATATAAGGAAACAGATTACATCTCTGTATGTAAAATTTTGAGCTGTCTGACAGAGGAATGTGCTACCTTAAAAATGGAAACCGAAAAGTATTTGGGGACAGGATGGATTTGTATTTAAGGCTCTAAGTCTGCTGTTCTAGGAAATGATTTCTTACCTTTCTTAGTTCATTTATGGGTCTTTCCTCCCTGAAATTAATGAGGCGAAACAATTTACCCCAGAACGTGTGTTTGGTACGTGGTGGGTTTTTGCACCTATGAGGATAAGTGAACACAGTTGCTTGTTATTCAGGGGGCGGGCCTTGGGCCAGCAGCTGCAGCACTGCCTGGGAGCAGGTTAGAAACACAGAACCTTGGCCCACCCCGGGAAGCCCGAGGCCAAGTCTGCGTGCTCACGAAGGTGGGAGAGGCGCTGAGCTGGATACCTGGGGACCTCCCGGAACCAAACTCCCGGAGCACAGGAGCACTTAGACCTGGGAGACCCCAGAGCTCTCAGAACCAAAGCAGCTTCAGCTCAGACTCCTGCTGGTCCTTGCACCCTTCTTCCGTCAGGGCAAGTAACCCAAACCTCAGAGACAATCCAGGGGTGTTATTTCGGGTTAAAATCAGTGGGGCTCACTGTAAGGACAAATACAAATTCAAAATAAGAGGGTTAATTCCTCCTGTTGAAAATAAGGGAAGAGATTTCCCTCTCCTCCTTTTTCTCAGAGCACTTACTTTAGAAAACTTGTAATCGCACATACTTTCTCTTCTCTTTGAAAGGTATAGGCCCTTTATCAGCTTTCTGGCCTGGGAATGTCTTTCTCAAGGACCAGGAGGCATCTCTTTAAAATATAAACATCAGGGGAGACAGCGCCCATCTCCCAGTCTCTGGGGGCAGGCAGGAACCTAACTTTGGTGGGTGCCTTGCTCCAAATAGCAAAGCTACTTCCTTTCATGAAGAGATGAGTAGTGCGTTTTTCCTCTGGAAAAAGCCAAGTAGCCAACGCGGATGGTCACCCCAACTAGCAGGTGAAATTAGGATGACCTGCTGGTGACAAATGGTGCTGTCAGGTCCTCTGACTTGAGGACTAGTTACTGTTTACCTTGAGAACATGTGTGTACTGGGTTGTGTCTGCTTGGCTGTAGAAGGGAAGGGGGGAGATTTTTTTCTGTCTTTGCATCTCAGTGGATTGCCGGTGATTCGCTTCGCTTTCTGGTTCAATGCTTATTCAATAATAAGAGTGCTTTCTTTCTCTACTCTTTTCCTGGAGAGGTTTTCTGTGTTGGAAGAAGATTTTGTTTTTTAAATATATTTTCCCGATACCATACTGTTATACTGTTAAATTATCTTACCTATTCATCCTATACTTCCACACTGCCCTCCCTCCTTCCCCCTCCCTCCCTCCTCCCTCCCTCCCTCCCTTCTTTCCTTCCTTCCTCCTTTCTCCCTCCCTTGATCCCTCCTCAGCTGTCTTTCATCTTTTCTTTTACTTTTTCTTTTTTTCCAAATTGGCATGTAAACCTGTTCTCCATCCAAATTATTCTGTATAGATGGGATAATACATTTATGAGAGGATATATGTCACAGATGTTCTGAAAAAAGATGACAGCATGGACCCACAATTAAAACACGGGTTTAATCCAAAGTGTGCTCTTCTTTGCAGTGAGGAAGTTTTAGGACTGGGCCCTCTGGTGTTTACCCTTGAGAATTTGGAGCAAAGGAATTTTCCTTCACAAAAGAAAGTGTTTATTTGAGGAAATTGGTTAATGTAAAAAATATGAACTTCTCATTCAGCGAGGTATTAGATTGGGAACTGTAAAATGCCCGTAGTATAGTATAGTATAGCATGATGTTATAATTGTTATATTATATTATAATCAGTCATATATGTTTGCGTGTCTACCTATCCATCTATCTATCTATCTCTATCTGTCTATCATCAGAAGCCATTTTATTTGTCCGTTTTGGTCTGAGAAAAACATTCATTTGAATATGGTGACAAATTCCATGTGCTAGCAGACAGGGGAAATGCAAATTATTACCTTTGTTCATTTCCAAGGCATCATTCTTTGGTTATAAAACCTGCCCAAAGAGCATATTAGCAAAACAGTCTATTTAAAAGTACTCATTAAACAAAAGCACAGAACCTCTATATAATGATTTAAGCAAGTGATATTATGATTTTGTTTCTATTGATACGATATGAGTTGATGAGCTAGTGTGGCTCCCTAACTCCTCGGTGGGGAGGAAGTTCCTGGGAGGCCCCACCCAGCTAGACCTGGAATTCGCACACCCACACCATCGTGTCCCTGAGTGTCCTAATAAGCTATAGCAGCAGTGGTCTTGATCAGTACTCTCCTTTGTTTGTATCAATAAATACTTAACCTTTTGAAGCCAAAATGTGCATCTGAAGTAAACCCTGAAATATCTCGTAATTCTCTAAGGAGGCTTAGACTCTGAAATTGTTTGCACAAGACTGTGACTTAATTTCTGAAGGTTACCTTTTTCACCCCTGATATTTTGACCCTGTCCTTGCCAGAGATCCATGAAGCAACATCTGGTGTATGAATAAGTACAAATGAAATCTCACATTTTGCATAACCGCAGCTATCATTCCACACGGGACAGCGCTATTTAGGACTATCTTCGGTCTACTGAAGAATTCTATTTTTACCACAAATTCAAAGCTGTCTAGTCTTACTTTTCTTAATTAAGCTGGGCCGATCTCACAATCAAAAGGCTTCATTATTTTTTCCTGCTTAAATTAAACTCCCCGTGCAATGCAATGACCAAAACAAATAATCTATGACCTACAAACAAGACACTTGCATTCCCTGAAGAATTACACTCTTGTTTCCTCTAGGTTATACATCTTTGAACCTCTCTTTGCTGTAACGACCTTCTGGTGCTCATTAGCAAGCTGATTACCATTAACACAGCTATAATGCAGCAATTTTCTTGGTGTATGTCGAGGAGAAATGCTCATCTGAATGCAGTCAGGGGACAAAATTAACTGCATAAATCTACAGTGCAAACTGGATCTCGTCCAACTTTGCACGAGTCGTCTTTCTTTTCCTAGTTGTGACATCATGGTCCAGATTCCCACTGACGGCTTAATAAGTATCTCAGGGTTTCATATTTAATTTCCTTTCATCTCCATATATTACATTTCAACTTAATTTCAGGATTGCCTGACCACCTTATTACCATGTCTCGTAATATATATTTACCTTTAATCTGTTAACTATGTCCCTTAATGGCTCTCCTATGAGATTCATGTCTACTTTATTTTTTCATCTTTTTTCACATTTATGTATTTTAAAATATATTGGCTAATAGATCAGGATTTCAGTACACACACACATTGGCACATCTGTGGAGCTAGAAACAAGATTGACATATGTAAGCCATAGGTATTTTAGGAGGGAGGCATAAGTATTACTCTCTTGCAAGATAGAATTATATGAATAGTCATGAAAGGAAGTGAAGTTTTAATGAAGAGAACAAGGGATGTATGAGATCTGGATTCCTTTCTTGCCACCATCACAGCCATCCAATGCTTTCTTGACAACGCTGGTCTCCAAGCGTGAACTGAAGATTGCTGATGCTCAGCTTGTAGGTTATGAGCTGACAGGAAAGCTCCTGGGACCCTCTGAAATTCTTATTCTGGATTGTTCTCTGAGGGTGGTATTTTAAATATTATGGCCAATGAACAAATGGCATCAGGGAGATTATGAAATTTGGTTTCCGTAATGTTTACATACTAGAATACTGTGTCGGAGTCAAAAGCACTATTAAAATGAAACAAGATTTGATGAGATTAGAGTAAACCACAGTATGAATAATCACTCTAAAGGAAGAAGAGAAAGTTATGCATTTTATAATCAGAATGGGCTAAAATTCAAATTTATATTCTTTAAAAACAAGATGTGTCCGTTTTTATTTTTAAAACATGAAATAAATTCTACTCTGTGCTTTGAAATTTAAGAAAGCAGGCTGAGACCCATTCATTTGCTGCCTCAGGGTCACTGATGAGTAGCCAGCCTCCCGGTAACGTCCCAGCATCGAGGGAGCCAGCGAAAGGGCGGGGCAAGAAGAAATAAGCTAGCATGCCACTTCCCAAAATGCACTGCAATTCATTCTGTATTAGTGATATCAACAGAGCACTTTGGATGCTTGTACAAAGGGGAGACTAATTCTGATACTTCCCTGTGGGAATAGAGTTGAGGGACATGGCACAGAAGATGTGGGGTAGTGCCAGGGAAAAAGGAAATATTTCAACTGAGACTGAAGATGGGGTAGACTTGCATCGGACTGAGAAGGGTGAGGGAGAGAGCCCTGTCTTCTCACTGTGACTACTACGCCTACAGAAGTAGAATCACTGATGTCAAGGTTGGAAAGGACTTCAGTGCTGCATCGCTGCTGCTCGCCTCTCCAATTATGGATGGTAGGAAGCGCTGCTTCTCCTGACCTGTTTGTATCATAAGTGATAGGCCAATAGTTTTGTAAATACTAATGCAAAAAATGATAAGAAATTTTAAAATATTCCCAATTTGTATTTTTATATATAAGTAAAAAATTGTAAAATGATAGAAAGAAATCTGTATTTCTCATTACTCTCACATAAAATACCTGAATTTAGTATATATGAGCATTTACTTTCTGAAAGCGTCCTCAATAAGATTCAAGTTCTGCTTTGAATGAGATTCTTTACGTAAGCCTTTTAATAGTCATTGCTCTAATCCAGTGGAAGTTTACAGTCTAGTGGGACACAAACAATTAAACCAACTACCCAACTCCAGGTACAACCTGTGATAACTGTGGTTACTATTAGGAAATAAAATTACATGTCATTTAAAGAAAAAAAATAAAATTAATTGCTTAATTGAGCCCAGTTCTCTGTAAAACCTATCCCTCATGCATTTGCACTCTCAAGTCATGATTTATTTAATAAAAGCAGTAATCAGTTGCAAAATAAATGAGGCACAGATATGATATGTACAGTGTGGAGAATATAGTCAATAACTATGTAATATCTTTGTATGGTGACATTGTAACTAGACTCATTGTGGTGATGATTTTGAAATGTATAGAAATATCAAATCACTGTGTTATGAAACAGGAAGTAGCATAGTGTTGTAGGTTAATTATACTTCAAAAATAAACAAATATGCAAACACACTTATAGAAAAAGAGATGAGGTTTGTGGTTACCAGAGGTGGGGGTGGGAGGGGGGGAAATTGGATGAAGGTGATCAAAGGTACAAACATCCACTTACTATAGGATAAATAAGTACTAGGGACACAATGTACAACATAATAAATATAATTAAACTGCTGTATGTTATTTATGAAAGCTGTAGAGAGTAAATCTAAATCCTAAGAGTTCTCATCACAAGGAAATAATTTTTTTCTATTTCTTTAATATTTATATTAGAAATATTTATGTTTCTTTGTATTTATATGAGATTATGAATGCTCACTAAACTTACTGTCATAATCATTTCATGATGTACGTAAGTCAAATCGTTATGCTGTACACCTTAAACTTATACAGTGCTGTATGCCAATCATATCTCAGTAAACCTGGAAGAAAGAAAAGAAATATGCAGGAAAAAAATAAAATAAAAATAGTAATCTCAAAAGGGTAGGGGCTTCCCTGGTGGCGCAGTGGTTGAGAGTCCGCCTGCCGATGCAGGGGACACGGGTTCGTGCCCTGGTCCGGGAGGATCCCACGTGCCGCGGAGCGGCTGGGCCCGTGAGCCATGGCCGCTGAGCCTGCGCGTCCGAGAGCCTGTGCTCCGCAGCGGGAGAGGCCACAACAGTGAGAGGCCCGCGTACCGCAAAAAAAAAAAAGGGGGGGGTGGTAATGTAGCTTCCCAGAATTCCAGACCGATCCTCAAGGAGAAACTTATCTCCTTAAGCAAAATAGCTCAACAAATGCCAGTGGTAGTCTTCACACTGTCCAGAACACACTGGAAAGTTCTCTGCAACCAGGAGAGTGGTACATATTTGCTGCATGGCAATCAGAAATGGTTTGTCCCAAACGAAAAATCTGTAAACTGGTGTATGTCTAGATTGTGAAAGTTCAGCTGTAAGAGCTTATCCTTTTACCTATGATCATTTAATTATTCATTCATTCATTCAACATCCAACATCCATCTGTGAAAATTCGCTTTGCTATATTCCAGTCACTGGAGTTATAAATACTGGAGTTATAAAGGCATATCATGAACAGTCCACATTGAGAGGCAGCAGAATATTATAGAGAAAAAATAAGCCAGGATTTAAATGCTGGCTCTGGTATTCAACAGCAGTATTAGTCTGTTTGGACTGCAGTAACAAAATGTAAGGTTGTGTCATAATTTATTTTAACCAATTTCATATTCTTGTTCATTTAGCTTATGTTTTAAACTTCTGCTATACTCATAATTTTGAATAACATTATGAGTTATTTGCATAAGTTAACACTTCTTAAGATAAAGTTCTAGAAGTGGAATATTTCAGTTTAAGGGTACACACATTTCTTTTTTTTTTTTGCAGTACACGGGCCTCTCACTGTTGTGGCCTCTCCCATTGTGGAGCACAGGCTCCGGACGTGCAGGCTCAGCGGCCATGGCTCACGGGCCCAGCTGCTCCGCGGCATGTGGGATCTTCCCAGACCAGGGCACGAACCCGTGTTCCCTGCATCAGCAGGCGGACTCTCAACCACTGCGCCACCAGGGAAGCCAGGGTACACACATTTTAATGACAGTTGATAAGTTCCACAAGTTGCTGACTGCAAAGGAGGTACCGCTGTAAAATTTTATCGAACTTTTGTGAAACTGTCTATGTCTCTATATTTTTTTAGTAACGCTAGATCCTACGATTTTTTAATTGCCTATTTGATATCTTTTTTTAAGAATAAGCTTTAATAGGGAGGGACTACTTGAGCTTTAGAAGAGGGAGAACTCCTGATTACCCAGGAGGAGGAGAAATGTTCTGGAGGTTGAATGCCTAAGGATTTAATCTACCATGCCTGTGTAGTGAAGCCACCATTAAAATCCGGAAGGAGGGGTTTCAGAGAGCCTCCAGGTTGGTGAAGCGGAATGCCTCCACCGTGTTGTGCGCCAAACTCCAAGAGGACTGAAGTTTCTTTGTTCTTGACCTCACCCTATGAATCTCTTCATCTGGCTGTTTGTTCCTGTGCTTTAATATCCTCGGTAATAAACCAATCACCTTAACCGTGTGGCTGACAGGGTCTTGGTGCTCCGGCCGGGTGTCAGGTCTGAGCCTCTGAGGTGGGAGAGCTGAGTTCAGGACATTGGTCCACCAGAGACCTCCCGGCCCCACGTAATATCAATCGGTGAGAGCTCTCCCAGACATCTCCATCTCAACGCTAAGACCCAGCTCCACTCAACGACCAGCAAGCTCCAGTGCAGGATGCCCCATGCCAAACAACTACCAAGACAGGAACACAATCCCACCCATTAGCAGAGAGGCTGCCTAAAATCATACTAAGTTCACAGACACCCCAAAACACATCACCGGACACAGCCCTGCCCACCAGAAAGACAAGATCCAGCCCCACCCACCAGAACACAGGCACCAGTCGCCTCCAGCAGGAAGCCTACACAAGCCACTGAACCAACCTTACCCACTGGGAGCAGACACCAAAAGCAACGGGAACTACGAACCTGCAGCCTGCGAAAAGGAGACCCCAAACACAGAAAGTTGAGCAAAATGGGAAGACAGAGGAATATGCAGCAGATGAAAGAGCAAGGTAAAAACCCACCAGACCAAACAAATGAAGAGGAAATAGGCAGTCTTTCTGAAAAAGAATTCAGAGTAGTGATAGTAAAGATGATCCAAAATCTTGGAAATAGAATGGAGAAAATACAAGAAACATTTAACAAACACCTAGAAGAACTAAAGAGCAAACAATGATGGACAACACAATAAATGAAATTAAAAATTCTCTAGAAGGAATCAATAGCAGAATAACTGAGGCAGAAGAACGGATAAATAACCTGGAAGATAAAGTAGTTGAAATAACTACCACAGAGCAGAATAAAGAAAAAAGAATGAGAAGAATTAAGGACAGTCTCAGAGACCTCTGGGACAACATTAAATGCACCAACATTCGAATTATAGGGACCCCAGAAGAAGAAGAGAAAAAGAAAGGGACTGGAAAATATTTGAAGAGATTATAGCTGAAAGCTTCACTAACATGGGAAAGGAAATAGTCAGTCAAGTCCAGGAAACACAGAAAGTCCCATACAGGATAAATCCAAGGAGAAGCATGCCAAGACACATATTAATCAAACTATCAAAAATTAAATACAAAGAAAAAATATTACCAGCAGCAAGGGAAAAGCAACAAATAACATACAAGGGAATCCCCATAAGGTTAATAGCTGATCTTTTGGCAGAAACTCTGCAAGCCAGAAAGGAGTGGCAGGACATATTTAAAGTGATGAAAGAGAAGAAACTACAACCAAGATTACTCCACCCAGCAAGGATCTCATTCAGATTTGACAGAGAAATTAAAACCTTTACAGACAAGCAAAAGCTAAGAGAATTCAGCACCACCAAAACACCTTTACAACAAATGCTAAAGGAACTTCTCTAGGCAGGAAACACAAGAGGAGAAAAAGACCTACAATAACAAACCCCAAACAATTAAGAAAAAGGTAACAGGAACATACATATCGATAATTACCTTAATGTAAATGGATTAAATACTCCAACCAAAAGACATAGACTGGCTGAATGGATACAAAAACAAGACCTGTATATATGCTGCCTACAAGAGATCCACTTCAGACCTAGGGACACATACAGACTGAAAGTGAGGGGATGGAAGAAGATATTCCATGCAAATGGAAATCGAAAGAAAGCTGGAGTAATAGTTTTCATATCAGACAAAATAGACTTTAAAGACTATTACAGGAGACAAAGAAGGACACTACATAATGATCACGGGATCAATCCAAGAAGAAGATATAACAATTGTAAATATTTATGCACCCAACATAGGAACACCTCAATACATAAGGCAAATGCTGACAGCCATAAAAGGGGAAATCAACAGTAACACAATCATAGTAGGGGACTCTGACACCCCACTTTCACCAATGGACAGATTATCCAGACAGAAAATAAATAGGGAAACACAAGCTTTAAGTGACACATTAAACAAGATGGACTTAATTGATATCTATAGGACATTACATCTAAAAACAACAGAATACACTTTCTTCGCAAGTGTTCATGGATCATTCTCCAGTATTGATCATATCTTGGGTCACAAATCAAGCCTTGGTAAATTTAAGAAAATTGAAATCGTATTAAGTATCTTTTCTGACAACGCTATGAGACTAGATATCAATTACAGGAAAAAAAAACCTGTAAAAAATACAAACACATGGAGGCTAAATACTATGCTACTAAATAACCAAGAGATCACTGAAGAAATCAAAGAGGAAATCAGAAAATACCTAGAAACAAATGACAATGAAAGCACGACAACCCAAAACCTATGGGATGCAGCAAAAGCAGTTCTAAGAGGGAAGTTTATAGCAATACAATCCTACCTCAAGAAACAAAAAAAATCTCAAACAAGCAACCTAACCTTACACCTAAAGCAATTTGAGAAAAAGAACAAAAAAATCCCAAAGTTAGCAGAAGGAAAGAAATCATAAAGATCAGAACAGAAATAAATGAAAAAGAAATGAAAGAAACAATAGGAAAGGTCAATAAAACTAAATGCTGGTTCTTTGAGAAGATAAACCACTAGCCAGACTCATCAAGAAAAAAAGGGGGAAGACTCAAATCAACAAGAATTAGAAATGAAAAAGGAGAAGTAACAAGTGACCCTGCAGCAATACAAAATATCATGAGGAATTACTACAAGTAACTATATGCCCATAAAATGGACAACTTGGAAGAAATGGACACATTCTTAGAAAAGTACAACCTTCTGAGACTGAAACAGGAAAAAACAGAAAATATAAATAGATCAATCACAAGCACTGTAATTGAAACTGTGATTAAAAATCTTCCAACAAACAAAAGCCCAGGACCAGATGGCTTCACAGGCGAATTCTATCAAACATTTAGAGAAGAGCTAACACCTTTCCTTCTCAAACTCATCCAAAATATAGCAGAGGGAGGAACACTACCAAACTCATTTTACAAGGCCACCATCACCCTGATACCAAAACCAGACAAACATGTCACAAAAAAGAAACTACAGGCCAATATCACTGATGAACATAGATGCAAAAGTCCTCAACAAAATACTAGCAAACAGAATCCAGCAGCACATTAAAAGGATCATACACCATGATCTAGTGGGGTTTACCCAGGAATGCAAGGATTCTTCAGTATACACAAATCAATCAATGTGATACACCATATTAACAGACTGAAGGATAAAAGCCTTATGATAATCTCAATAGATGCAGAAAAAGCTTTCGACAAAATTCAACACCCATTTATGATAAAAACCCTCCATAAAGTAGGCATAGAGGGAACTTACGTCAACATAATAAAGGCCATATATGAAAAACCCACAGCCAACATCATTCTCAATGGTGACAAACTGAAATCATTTCCTCTAAAATCAGGAACAAGACAAGGATGCCCACTCTCACCACTGTTATTCAACATAGTTTTGGAAGTTTCAGCCACAGCAGTCAGAGAAGAAAAAGAAATAAAAGGAATCCAAATTGGAAAAGAAGAAGTGAAGCTGTCACTGTTAGCAGGTGACATGATACTATACATAGAGAACCCTAAAGATGCTACCAGAAAACTACTAGAGCTAATCAATGAATTTGGTAAAGTAGCATGATACAAGATTAATTCACAGAAATCTCTTGCATTCCTATACACTAATGATGAAAAATCTGAAACAGAAATTAAGGAAACACTCGCATTTACCATTGCAACAACAACAACAAAATACCTAGGAATAAACCTACCTAAGGGGAGAAAAGACCTGTATTCAGAAAACTATAAGACACTGATGAAAGAAATTAAAGATGATACCAGCAGATGGAGAGATATACCATGTTCTTGGATTGGAAGAATCAACATTGTGAAAATGACTCTAGTACCCAAAGCAATCTGCAGATTCAGTGCAATCCCTATCAAACTACCAATGGCATTTTTCACAGAACTAGACCAAAACATTTCACAATTTGTTTGGAAACACAAAAGACCCTGAATAGCCAAAGCAATCTTGAGAAAGAAAAACGGAGCTGGAGGAATCTGGTGTCCGGACTTCAGACTATAGTACAAAGCTACAGACATCAAGGCAGTATGGTACTGGCACAAAAACAGAAGTATAGATCCATGGAACAGGATAGAAAGCCCAGAGGTAGACCCACACCCTTATGGTCACCTTATGTTTGATAAAAGAGGCAAGAATATACAATGGAGAAAAGACAGCCTGTTCAAAAAGTGTTGCTGGGAAAACTGGACAGCTACATGTAAAAGAATGAAATTAGAAGACTTCCTAACACCAGACACACAAAAAAAACTCAAAATGGTTTAAAGACCTAAATGTAAGGTCACACACTATAAAACTCTTAGAGGAAAACAGGAAGAACACTCTTTGACATAAATCACAGCAAGATCCTTTTTGACCCACCTCCTACAGAAATGGAAATAAAAGCAAAAATAATCAAATGGGACCTAATGAAACTTAAAACCTTTTGCACAGCAAAGAAAACCATAAACCAGATGAAAAGACAACCCTTGGAATGGGAGAAAATATTTACTAACGAAGCAAGTGACAAAAGATTAATCTCCAAAATTTACAAGCAGCTCATGCAGCTCAATATCAAAAAAACAAACAACCGAATCCAAAAATGGGCAGAAGACCTAAATAGACATTTGTCCAGAGAAGGTATACAGATTGCCAACAAACACATGAAAGGATGCTCAACATCTCTAATCATTAGAGAAATGCAAATCAAAACTACAATGAGGTATCACCTCACACTGGTCAGAATGGCCATCATCAAAAAATCTAGAAACAATAAATGCTGGAGAGGGTGTGGAGAAAAGGGAACCCTCTTGCACTGTTGGTGGGAATGTTAATTGATACAACCACTATTGCGGACAGTATGGAGGTTCCTTAAAATCTAGAAATAGAACTACCATATGACCCAGCAATCCCACTACTGGGCATACACCCTGAGAAAACCATAATTCAAAAAGAGTCATGTACCACCATGTTCATTGCAGCACTATTTACAATAGCCAGGACATGGAAGCAGCATAGGTGTCCATTGACAGATGAATGGATAAAGAAGATGTGGCACATATATACAATGGAGTATTACTCAACCATAAAAAGAAATGAACTTGAGTTATTTGTGGTGAGTTGGATGGACCTAGAGTCTGTCATGCAAAGTGAAGTAAGTCAGAAAGAGAAAAACACATATCATATGCTGACACATATATATTGAATCTAAAAAAGAATGGTTCTAATGAACCTAGGGGAAGGACTGGAATAAAGACGCAGACATAGGGAATGGACTTGAGGACATGGGGACAGGGAACAGTAAGCTGGGACAAAGTGAGAGAGTAGCATCGAGGTATATACACTACCAAATGTAAAATCCATAGCTAGTGGGAAGCAGCTGCACAGCACAGGGAGATCAGCTTGGTGCTTTGTGACCACCTGGAGGGGTGGGATAGGGAGGGTGGGAAGGAGACACAAGAGGGAGGAGATATGGGGATATATGTATATGTATAGCTGATTCACTTTGTTATATAGCAGAAACTAACACACATTGTAAAGCAGTTATACTCCAATAAATATGTTAAAAATAAATAAAATATATGTAACATAAAAAGAAAAGAAAAAGTAGAACTGGGGAGAATGGAAATCCAGATAGGAAGAAGGGCTTGAGAGTCTGGGGTGCACCTTCTCTGGGTTATGTTTTTGCCTGGGGCTAGCCCCGAATTGCGAGATGTGTATTCCGCCTTTTTTTCCCAAGAGGTCATGACATCATACTTATTAAAGTTCTCAAAAAAAAAAAAAAACTTTGAAAACTTTCCCTGTTTCTCTACAAATATGCTCTTTCTCTTTCATTGGAGTTGCCTCCTCCATTGCAGCCATTAAGGGCAAATACCAGAGGTCAGGCTTTGGCATCTCTACAGGGGGGTGTCCACATCCTTTCCAAGATCCCTGCGGAATGGAGTCAGAGATGCCGCCTCTGCAAGCACAATTACTTCTTGGATTTTTGAAAGGTTAATTTATTATTTATTTGATGACACAAAGAAATTGGAATTTTCATGTGGTAGATTATTGAAGTGATCATGGAAATAAAATCAACAAAATGGAACCATTTTGTAAAATGGTAAAAAGTAATGTTTTCAGGATGTCACCTTATTCACTTATAATTTACCAAATCATAAACCTGGAGCTGAAAATAAAGAATGGGCTCCTGCTTTAAGGTTGCCTTAAGTTGTAAACAGTAGATGTATGTGGTTAAGAGGACTGTGTATGGGGAAAGGACTGGTTACAGTGTAGCATAAGGTAGTTGGAGTGCTGGTTATGAGTCAGAGAGATGAGCTCAAATCCACTTCCATCATCCTCTAGCTGTTTAGCTTTGGCAAATTACTTCTAGCTCATATTTCAGAGATATAGAGACTTTTAGTATAAGTCTCCTCAGAGGGTGTGGGGATTAAATGACATATCTATAAGGTACTTGGCAAAATGTCTAGCTCACAATAGGTGGTCAATAAATAGTAGATATAGTTGTAGCAGACTGATAATCTGATCTCCTAACCCATGGGTTAATGTATGAAATGAAGAGGCTACATTCTATTAACTATTCCTTGAAAGTTTTAAAATGTTCACAAAGGAAAAAAACAAGATGCAGAATAGACGCACACAAACTGTTACATTCTCACACAGAAGGAAAAATGTAAGTCGCTACTTTACTGAGATATTTTTTAACCCATTTCAGCCAGAAAGTTGACCTTGGTGGGGGCAGAATGTAACAGATTTTTTTTTTTTTTTTTTAGGAGAGGCCTTAGTTCCTTTAGGCTTCTTGGACTGAGATGAAAGACAGTTGATTTCCTCTTACAGTGAACAGGTAATCAGTCTAGTGATATCAGCTAACAATAAATTTATGAATAGGTTTTTGATACCAAGATCCCTTGTTATCTTGGGAAAGTGAGAATTCTGGCCAAATGACAAGTCAGATCTTAGAAAATAAATCCAGATACAAAGACTATTTAACAACAGGCTGGAAATAATTGATGAAGAAATTCAATGGTATCTATCTCTGGATTAATGAATCAAGGTTATTGAAGATGGTGTAATGAATGGGGGATACCAAAGTGTCTTGTTTATCCTTTTTATCCTCCCCTGGTGCCTAGCAGAGTTCATACAGGCACTCAAGAGCTACTCATTTCTAATTAACATAAATGCATTAGATTTCATTTTATTACTATGTCTTTAATACAATATTCTAATACTTCACTATAGAAAGAGTAGAATATTATGTATGTATCAACTAGTTCAGTGTTTAATTTTAGGGACAGCCAGTTGTTTTCACTGAGAATTCATTCTCCACACATGGTAGGCTAACATTTTATCAGATGAGCCACACTCCATAAATGGCTACCTGAAAGTGTATAGAAAACTATCCATTTGCCAACCGACACTTTAGGTAATGTTAATTGACAGTGAATGTCAAAAATAGGTTGTTGCTGATTTAATTAGTGGCTTGTTCTTCACTATGTTTAATGGGCTCTCACTGTGAAGTTAAGTATGCAAAACATGTGAAATGGCTAAAATATTCACAAGATATCCCTCCCACACTTTGTTCCTTTTTCATGAATGCGGATTAAGAATCCAGCAATGTTTGTAGCCTGGACCTTTAGGCACAGGGCATGGAGCCCCAAATGGCCCTGAGCTCAGCCACTGGTTCAGGACTACTGCTTGCCCGATACCAACGATAAGAATAATAGAAATTTGCTTCTAGAATTCAGTCACATCTCATGATTGCCCGAAGGTACACTGAGTTCACAGAACAGATGGTATGAAGTGTGTTGAGGTGCACTTGCTAATGAACGCTTACTTAATAAATGTCTGAACGTGTGGTAGAATTGGGCTTGGGGTGGTTTTCCTTGACAAGGTTGTGTGTGCAGGAGTGGTGGTGGAATCCTCCCCGACTTTGAATTTTTTCAGGGGCTACTGCTGACTACCAGAAAGCGCCTAAGAGCTATGCATGACCAAACTGGCTTAAGTGAAATTCACAACATTCTTGCTTGCTCTGTGCTGTGGCCTTTTTTTTTTTGTCTTTTATTACTTCTTTTGATTTTTGAGGAAATCCTACTTGTTCAGGAATGTTTGGAGCAGATTACATAGATCCTTCTACCACCTCCAATTCACATTGCTATTATTTTAATTTTTAAAAATTCAGATATTGTATTCTCTTTCTTTCCTCTGCATGTACTAGACCAGTGATGTTTTGGTTATTATGGATGTGGAATATCTTGCCTTCAATTTTCCCCAAAGGAAATGTAGGTTAAAGGGGGAGAGATGGCTTGTCCTCTAAGCCCAAAGGCTATGGTGCAGGGATAGAACCTGTCACATGACCCAAAATGGGAGGGGGGCTGAGGAGAGGACAGAGGGGTGAGCAGAGTGTTGGCCGTGGTGGGAATTCGGAGGGGATAAGAGGAAAGCTTTCCTCAATTAATAGTAATTTGATGGCGACTGTTTACTGAGAGCTGAACATGTGTAATTAACATGTGTAAGGCAATGTGATGAACTTCAGCACAGATTCTGATATAGTTATTTTAAATCTCTATGAGATGGTTATTATTTTCCTCATTTTACAGAGGAGAAAACTGAGACTCAGAGATGTTAAATAATCCGCTCACAAGTGGTGGTGACACAAATCAAACCCAGGTCCCTCAGATCCTAAAACCTGTAGCTCTGCTGCCCAGCTGATCAGAAACACTCCTTCGAGCTCTCCAGACTTTCTTTTTTTAATCTATTCAAGAATAGAGGTTTTGACTTACTTTTGAGACAGTTCTGTACTTTTACACATACATTATTATTTATTTTGTATTCTTTCAGTAATTTGATTACTGAATCCTACACTGCTTGTGCTGATACTTGTAAAGATTCTCTGCCGGGGAAAGGAAAGGAAGAAAGCTTCCTGTCTTTCCTGTGACCCTCATTGTAACACCTCAGTACAATTTTGAATATTTTGGATGAGCTCCTACTTGCAGAAATGTTAAGGGAAGATTATGTAGATCATTTTACCATCCCAGAAGTGGATGAAAATATTTCCTTTTCTTCCTCTTTTTTTTTTTGAAGGAAAATGGGAAATCATGCTTATGAGAGGAATATTAGAAAACATAGGCAAGCAAAAGAAAAGGGATCAGTAATAATACTGTCACTTAGAGGACACTACTGTTAAATTTTTGGAATATGTATCTTTTAGATATTTTTCCCCAGTGCCTATACCATAGCAAAATCAAATCACATTATGGGTACAATTTTTTAACATGTCTCATATTAACAGTGTATTATAAACATCCTTCTGTGACCAAATATAAACGTGAAATATATAGCTTTTTTTTTTTTTTTTTTTTTTTTTTACTTTGCTGAACTTTGTTTAAAGGAAAAGGGCAGTTTCTTTTGTATAATGAGGAAGTGCATACTGATTATAACATCACGGACAGATGAACAAGGATTGGGTTCGGATCTAAGATCGTTCCTTTTTAAAAATTTTAATTTTATTGGAGTATAGTTGATTTACAACATTGTGCTGTCAACAAAAATTGTTTTCATAATTTTATTTGGTACTCTGTCCCCTGCCCTCTCTTCGTGCACCTGAAGGTTATGATTGTTAATCTTAAGAAATCAATATGCAAACATAGGTATCTCCACAGTATAGTTTTTTAAAATCTCAGGTCTTTACTGATGATACTCTAATTTGAAGACAGGACATCTTGCAAGTAAAAAAATAAAACCGGAAACTAACCCCAAATTAAACAAGAATTCAAGGTTTTTATCCCCCAGTTTAAGAGGAAGGCAAAGGCACTTAGTCAATCCTGCCTTTGCTTGTGTTCAGTCTCTTAGGCCCTCCTCAGTTTTCTGAGCCAAGAGCCCCTAGAGGGAAATAGGAAGTTGAAGCATATTAATATGTCGAAGTGTGGAAAGGTGAGTCTCAGCATTTCCCATGTGGATGTATTTTGATTTCATGTCGATTTGCTTATTATCTCTCTTACCTGGAGCTTCAGAGGCTGAACCTGAAAGTACAGAAATCCTGACTGAAATGCTGAATGACTCTTTCAGCAGCTGTGGTTTAACACAGTCTAGTACTCAGCATGCAGAGCATCCGTGGTGGAGGACAGTTTATTTATCTGTTTTTTAATCCCCAACCTATTACAGACTGATACTTTGGTAAAATACAGTCATGTTCTTGGTTGCCATAGCAATGCCAAATTGCTATAAAAATTTTATACACTTGCTTTCAATTTCTGTACCAGTAACAATTAGAGGAGGACTGGTTTAGTGGACTGAGCATCAGTTTGAAAGTTTAGAGACTGGTACGAATCTCTATTTGGATGCCCCAAAGTTCAAAGGATTCAGTTGGATCATCTAGCTTTTTTAGGACTCTGTTTTTTTCAGGTTTTAAGTTTCTCAGGTTGTTTTAGGATCATATGAGACGTTAGGTTCTAAACAGCTTTGATTAAAAATGTTTCAACCTGATGGGAGAATTTGTTACCAGCTCATTTGATAACTGGGAGCAACTTCAGTGTATCTGTTCTCAACATTTCCTGTGGAAATTCATTTCTTGACTGAGCTGCTGGAAGGAACCATTAATAACGCAAAACTGAAAATACACACATACAAACATAATGTACACATGCACACACACAGACACAAGTAGTACAGCCATCATAGATATGTGTGACTTTTGGAGACAATTGTGCAAGAAACCTGAATGGATCTAAAAGACATGAGAGTGTGTCTTTTTTTAAGTTCTTGTAGGTTTTTTTAAAAGAAAGGTGAATTTTCTCACACAGGAAATGGCTTGAGAGATCCCTATTACACTTACTTTAGACAGGTCTCTATTTTTTCTCCTTACTCTGAGGCAAGGACCATTGGAAAGGAGAGCTATGGCTTGGATGAAATGGGTTTATTACAGTTTGCAGTGGGAAGCATTTTATCAAAGTTAGGGGAAACTCTAAAGCATCTGAAAACGTTTTGAACTCATCTCCAAGACAGGATTATAAATGCGTGAAATGTTTATAAATATGTTGCTCCTGGGGTATTAGACTTCTGTGTGCCATCACATTTCCTCTTCCCAACTTTCATGGCACTCCATAAACAGGCGTGAAGTTTGCCTAAGCTGAGTCAGAAGAAAAATGGTGAGCAGAACCCATCCAAAGGCATCAGCAGCCAAACAGATATGGTAAGAGTGATGTTGCTGATGTTACAAGGCACCTGGCTACTGCCTCCCAAATTCAGGAAAATGGTACCCAGAGAGTTCCCCTGGAAATGAGTCAATGATCCATGATGGGAGAAGCTGATTTACTCGTCTAAACTTAGGCAGGAGGCATTGAAACTACCCCTACTCATCAAGGTTTATGCAAGGCCATCATAATATTTCTATGTTATCTCTCCCTTTATTAATTCATCCAAGCAGTCTATTTGCTTTTTGGCCCAGTGTAGCCCATTGAGCAGACATCTTAATTGAGCCGTTCATAATGACTCCTAGATCTTTTTCAAGAAAAGTGCCAGCTAATTCAGAGCCCATCAGACCCATTAGTGTGTGGCAACTTTAAACGTTTTTTTTTCAATATGCATTACTTTGCAGTGAACTACTTGGGAGTGCACTGGCCATGCATAACCCAATCAGTTTCTCCTTTTCGTTTCTTCGGGAATACCACAGCGTCATCCAGGGTTTCCGTAAGCCTTAAAAGTAATGTTACGGTCTCATTGTTAAACCAATTGGCCAAATTTAATTTCTTCTTTCTTTTAGGACTCACATTTTCAGAGTTTGTTTGACTACGAAAACCATAAAGTTTTTGTTTCAAGCCAAAGTTATATTTGAAGTCTTTTTCCTTTTTTTATTTCAAAAATATTTACCTGAAAAAAAGTCTTAGGAGACTTCTGTCAAACTCCAAAGAATGAGAGAAATTAGAATATATGAAATCCCACATAGAGGATATACATTTTAATATTCAACTAGGATAATGGATTCTACAATAGAAACCACATCTAATAATTCTGCGTGTATTTGAATCTAGCAAAGTCCTGATTTTGTTTATAGTCTATGATTTGAAATTTATTGAAATGAGTTGTTTTAAAATTTTGGGGGGTAATTCCCTATCTGTAATGAGAATTGAAGACTGGAAGCAACCTCTAGGGTCCATCCTGCCAAGGAGATAAGTTTAATTTAAGTTTTTCTAGGGAGATAGACATCTAACATATTATAGAAGAGGGAGAATTATGTTCTGTGATATGATGATTCTTTTTGCTTTACCTGTATCTTTACAAATATGAAGTGAAAATCAATCATAATATTTGGTTCTCTGGAACGTGGAATATTTAGATTAGTTATAAGGCCAACTTACTAATTAAGCCTGTTATTGTTTCAACCTTGACTTGATATTTTAAAGCTACATAGAAGATAATTCAGAATTTTTCAAAATCACAGTGTGGTTATCGTAGAGAAAAATGCTTACTTTATGTGGAGAAATGAAATTTGGCTGCAGCTCTACGGACTATCACTCCCATGACTCACTCACCCATTCCTATGTCCCAGTGCTACTTGGGCTCTTATGCATTTTCATAAAATTATATTTAATAAAGAAACTAAATACTGATCATGTGATGCCATTGATTTAATTAATTCTGACTGACTTAAGACCTCAATATAATGTTAATAGTAGTAGTAGCAATAATATTCATCACTATCCATCATGATATAAAACAACAAATATATTTGTATTTTGAGAGTAACTTTTTCCAGGTGATAGATCAAGGTCAATAGAAATCATTTGATTCTTCATCTCTGGACTCTTAAAAATAATTTAGTCTTGAAAGTGGCAAAAGAAAATGATCAGTATTGCATGTGTCAATGACATATAGTGCCAGGAGTCCACATGTACTTCACCAAATTCAGATAGTCCTCTGTAATATCCGGGTGACTGTGATTGCCAGGGGTGATCAAGTGAGAAGTTGTTTATTGGAAAAGGTTTTTCTTGGAGGACAGAAGCTGAAATCATGCTCAATTGGCTGTTTAATAAATGATTTTTGTGATAATGATATCGGTTTTACATGTGTGTGTCATCATTTTAAAAGTCCACTTTCATATGCAATTTGCCTACTCACATCTTTCTGATGTTATCAATTAGTTCCAGATCCCTGGATCCTCTCAAACTCCCTGGAGAATGATTGGCACTCACTGGTGACCAGTGTCATGGCAAAAGAACTAGCAACAAAGCAGGTATGCAGTGACCTTGCAATGATTCAGTTATTTAAATAAACATCTATGCTGTGATTTACAAAATACTGATGCATTGAGAACTTGAAAACTTATGTGTGAAAAGGAAATATAATATTTTTTCTGTGATGACACTTTGGTACACTTTTCCCAAACTTAAAGTCCTGGAATTAAAAAATAGAGTAGGACCTCAGAATCCATAATTTCAATTGTGAATGCAAATAGATATTCAGCAATTCTCCTGTGACAAACCAGAAACATGGACCCTTTTTATGTTCCATGTTCCTAGCAGTCAAGTCATTTGAGGACAAAAATTATTTTTTAATGTACTTTGTTGATGACTCTTGCAAAAATGTGGGTTATTAATAAATTTTTATTGGAAAAAAGTCAACACAGAGAAGCAGCCATTGCCATAGAAAACTAAACTTCTGATACCTGTGTGGAGTTAGCAGAAAAGACATAGTTGTCTAATCCCTTTCTTCTTCAGTCCAAGGATCTTAGTTATTACGTTTGGAATATCTGAGTAGTCTCTAGAGTATGCCATCATTTACCTAGCTCAGCACAAATGTCTATGGAGCAAACTACAGCAACATGTATTTCATATGCAGAGCAGAAATAAAGTAGCTAGCATAAACCAATAAAATCAAAGTTAAGAAAAGAAAAAATGGAGAATAAGGAGAGTAACTTTGATGTAGTTCTAAAGTAAAAAAAAAAAATCAGGAATCAAGAGAATGTCATAAGGGAAAAAAATCAAGTTGGAAAAGTCATATTTTAATACTACAGTGTAGTCAGGATTTGCTTATTAAGAAGACAAAACTGATCAAATAAATGTAAAGAGGTACTATTTTAATACCATCTTGTGTGTGTGTGTGTATGTGTGTGTGTACACATTTATCTGAATATTTTCAGTCAACTTGATTGAGGTATAATTTACATATAAGAAAATACACATATGTTACATACAGTGTTGGATGAGTTCTAAAAATACATGTCCCTAAGTCAGCTCCACACAATCCAGATACAAGCCATTTCCTTTTACCTTAGGACCCTTTCCTTGGTTTGAGAAAAGGAGCAATAAAATATACACCCTTCAAACAAAGTTTTGTAAGTTTTATCAGGGCTACTGGTTGAGGAAGGAATATTAGGCTCAAGAGCTTGGGCATTGGAGTATGAGAGCCAAAATTTATATTAGCCAAACTAAACACTTGGGAAGAGTGCTGGATGAGCTTTCTGTAGGACTCTTTTCCTCTCTTTGTCTTGCTAAAAATTTCCTTGGGCTGTGGAGATGGAGGTGAGTCAGAAAAGCAAAGGTTGAGCCTGTGTGCTCCAGTATGGTGGAGCACTAGGGTCCTAGAAATAACCATATGGGTGTTTTCAGCACATGGGGCCAGTTCCTCAAATCTCCAGCAGTGCCTGGAGTGCTGGGTGAGGGCACCCAAAGCCTCCCATGACTCCAGAAGAGGTAGGGAGTGCCAGAGAGAGGGCCCGGGGGCCCGAGGGGGTGGACACGGTGCACTGGCCATGAGCTCTGGAGGCTGATGGGAACTCAGGCATCAGCAGTGGCTGCCAAAACAAGGGTGACATCAGCCTAAAACCAGGAGTCTCTCTCCTACCTTTTCTCCTAGTAGCCTAGCAGTGAGATAAGATTCCCCTGTACTCAAATGAACCCTGGGGAGAATGGAGAAGGGGAAATCATGAAAAGTCCATAAACTCCAGTTTGCCTAAGTTTGATAAAAATTAAGCCCTCTGTCACCTGGTGGAATAAGGCTCAAAGCAGAAATTAGATTGAGTTGTAGAAAAACACAGTTACATTCTCTTTATGTGCATTTCTAAATGCAGAGAATTTTGTACCTACTACATAAACAGAATAAATAAATCCAATATCATATTAGAAACTAAAATTAGCAGTGAATGGCTATCATTCAGTGGTATTGAGTAACGGCGTTTATATGTCACTTGAGAATTGACAAGTGGTTTTTTTGTACTTAATTTCATTTGCTCCACTCAATAGTCTGCAAGGTAAGCAAGCCAAAGACCCTTCCTTCACCCGAAAATATAGACAGCTATGAAATACCATCCCTGAATAGTCATTGATTCTGTTCATTCAAAAAATCAGTGGAAGGCAACTACTTGTCACCTATTTGACATCCCATTTTCCCTTGAGTACATTTTCCAGAGGCTGTGAGGGATATGGGGCAGGGTCATAAAAGCATCATCAAGGGAAGGAATGACCCTTGGTATGACCAGGGAGTGACCACACCCATACACAGTAGGCGTGGAAGGTGAAAGGATGAATAAGTAAGTCCTTGAAAATCTATATTAGCATTGCAGAAAGGAAGGAGAGCTCATCAGCAACACTGCTGGGGGTAATTTAGATGGTGTGGAGAAGGTGCGAAGGTCCATATAGGTGGAGTCGCCTTAGTGATCTACTCAGGAGCCTGCGGAGATATCAGTCACCCTGGTTGGTGGTACAAAGAGCCTGGACAAGGTAAGAAAGGGGCTTGGAGACATGAAATAATTTCAGAGCCTGATCTTTGCAAACGATCAGTGTGGCATCCTTGAGCCTGGTCCGAAGCTGGGTAAGTCCAGACATGAAGACCTGGGCAAGGCACTTGGCCTCCCAGGAGCAGGTGCTATCACAGCCTGCTGGGTGGATGCAGAGGCCACTCACAGCATAGGCTCAGCCCCAGGCTGGGATGTGCAGATTCATCCAAGTAGCTCAGGGAGGAGAACGGAGCTTCAGTTCTGACTACAGTTGGAGGCCTGGAGGGAAATCAAGGCAGAAATCCAGTCTGTGCTCTAGGCCCCAGGAGAGGGGGCAGGGGAAGGAGTAATGGAGACAAGGTTTAGTGGCTTCCCTGCCACTGTGGGCTGAGACTGCTGACCATCAGGGTGGCTGTGGAACTCAAGTGGCCCTAGACCACAGTCGGAGGCTGTTGGCAGTGCCAGTGGAAGAGCCTAGAGAAGACAGGGATTGAACATGATGGCACCCATACAGCTAGGATTTGAGCTAGACTGATGGAATATACTAGTCAACCATTTGACACGCCGCTGAGACATGAGACTTAATGAGAAAACAATTCCTCGACCAGTAAGCTATTCATCAAAAAACAAACAAAAAAACCTAACATAAGGTTAACCAGACAACTAAAGGATTTTTTTAAATTGGAGTATAGTTGATTTACAATACAAACAGCTAAAAGACTTTGATACTAATTTGTAATTTTAACATGGTTTAGGCATAGGAAACTTTTTCTAGGTTAACGGAAGGAAATGTACCATTGTCCAAGCTAGACTGAGGAATGACATGAGTAGGAATATTATTTCTTTTCTCTTTTTAAAAAAAATTTATTTATTTTTGGCTGCATTGGGTCTTCGTTGCTGCTCCTGGGCTTTCTCTAATTGCGGCGAGCAGGGGCTTCTCTTCGATGCGGTGTGAGGGCTTCTCATTGCGATGGCTTCTCTTTGTTGCGGAGCACAGGCTCTAGGCATGTAGGCTTCAGTAGATGTGGCACGTGGGCTCAGTAGTTGTGGCATGCAGGCTCAGTAGTTGTGGCTTGTGGGCTCTAGAGCGCAGGCTCAGTAGTTGTGGCACACGGGCTTAGCTGCTCCGCGGCATGTGGGATCTTCCTGGACCAGGGCTCGAACCCATGTCCCTGCGTTGGCAGGCAGGTTCCTAACCACTGTGCCACCAGGGAAGTCCAGGAATGTTATTTCTGATTACTTCTATCATATATAGAATAGAGTGGTCCATTTGACTGTTCATCTGACCAGCTTGGTCTCTAGAGAACTAGCCAGGCCGGTTCCATGATTTTGATATTTCCCCTAAGTCCTTAGATCCTGCAGTCAATTTTGACAGGACCCTAAAAGGGGCATTCAGGAGCAACTGTTTTTGTTTTTTTGCTTTCTTTTTAACTGGGGAGCTTTCATTCTCCATGTGCACAGGGCAAAAGAGTATTAATATTGGAAGAATAGGAGCTAGCTCTTATCACGGGTAACACTTGCAGCCTCTAGTAGAGTCACTGTATGGCTTTAGGAGCACCCAGTGCACCAGATGATGGATCTTTAATTTTACTCATTCCACTTTTTAGAGCATTTTGAACCAGCTTTTCTTTGTAAGTGCCTTGTTTTCTCCCATGTAGCAGAAATAATAAAGATAATCGGAGAAGTGTGGGATGTGTACTGTGTGCCAGATACCCTTTGAGGTGCTTTATGAGGATTATCTTATTTTGTCTTCACAGCAAGCCTATGGGGCAGCTACTGTTATTATCCCCATTTTCTTGGAATCTAGAGAAGCATGTATCCACAGAATCTTAGATCTGAAAGACAAACATGTTAATAAACATGGAGCCCTGTTTTCCAATAGCTCTCATGCCACACCAGTGTCTCATAGGTATAAGAACGAATGAGACACCAGTGTCTTATGTGAACAGACACTGAAGCCCAGATCAGTTCAGCCAGTTACCAAAGGACATATTCTGTTATATGACAGACCTGGAATAAATGTAGGTTATTTCACATTCATTTATCTTTCAACTACACCATATCTTCTCTTAGTTATAATTAAGAAAGAAAAGTAGTTCTCCTTAAAAATACAAATATATAAAATGAGGTCTGGCACAAACACCAGGACTAAGTAAATAAAATTCTGTAGAAGCTGCAATATATGTGCATGTGTGTACATATATATACATATGTGCATGTATACACATATATGTGCATATATTTTTTTTTACACATGCTGCCTTTAACAAAACATCAGCCACGGAAATAAATGAGTACATAGAGATCTCAAATCCTTGCAAGCCTGCCAGACTTCCTGATGACCAAGTTTGTGTCAGTGGTTTGGAGCCACTTTGATCTCAGCTCCTACAAAAGATCCGAAGAAGGTACCTATTAAAATTTCATAGGTCATAATTAATGATCCTGCTCATAAAATTGCTTCTAATATCTCTAGCTCTAGATAGACAGCTTACCTGCAGGGAGAATTTTCTTTGCAGCAACACACTGAAGATCATAAATTGGCCTGGTTCAGTAATTTAGTGAGTCTTGGGGAGTGAAAACCTCCCTCTTTCTAAATGGATGATTTCACAGTAAGTTTACTGCTACAGGAAATTGAGAGCTTGTTATATACCTGTTTTCTAGATCCACTGTCATGGCTGGAGGTTTTGAAAATTCAGGGAAACTTGATTTCCGCCTCCTTACTGTTTTTCCACATCCACACCCCACTGTGTGTACGTCATGCTTCCATGGCTGTAGGGTGGACATGGTGAGGACGAGAAAAATCTGCTTCTTCGGTGCCTCTGCCACATGTGCCTCCAGTTCGAGGAACCAGGAGCAGCTGCATATTTGTTGGACCATCCAGGCCCTTCCTTTCATCTACTTTGTCCTCTTCCTCCTCTATTTCTCCCTCTCTTTTCTTTCCCCCATGTCTATTATTCTACCTCAAAAAACCCCACCGTCTCCCAATAACAGCTCCCTAATTGTCAGTGTACAAGTGAGCCAAGAAAAGCATTTCTCCCCCAGTTGGCTTCCTTCAACCTCTCAAAGTGTTCTTTGGCTTCACCCCACTGTCAGAGGAAATGACATTCATGGATAATGCGTTGGTTTGGCTATACTTCTCAAACACCTATCGACTTTTATATCTGTTCTTGGAATGTATAAAGGTAGTTCTATTAGGGGTATTAGTCACATTTTAAATTAAAACACAAGATCCATTAGCCCATTCTACATTTCTGATTATTTGCACTGATCCTCTTCCATTAGAGATTGTTGACTGAACCTAGTATTTTATCTGAAATAGTTTTACATCCTCCACAGACGTTTTGATGGCAATGCAATAAAAGTCATCAGTTGGCAGGAAAGGGGCTCATTAAATTCATTGCAAAAATACACCCAAGTGACACACCATACCAAAAATGTTGACTTGGTTTCCCAGACCTTGTGGAAATAGGCTAAGGGGGAGAGAGGGAAAGGTGTTAAACGCAAGGGTGAAGATATAATTTACGTTTGGTTATTAACTTAACCAATATTGTCAATAGTGTATTTTTTCTTTGCCTTGGGCTAGCTGGAAATTGGTAAAATTATCTCCAATCCAATCAACTGGCACCTGCCATTCATGGTGTGAATAATACCGTGCTTAAAACTTGATAGAACAGCCCATCTTGTGTAGACTTTGAACCATCACCACTTGGAAATTACATCTCAAGAAACCAGAATCAAATATGACACATCGACCTAAAGTGGGGAAGGGTCAATAGCCCATTAGCGGTTCCCCAGAGGATTTGTGTTATAAGTGACCTTCCCTTGCTGCTGCCACTCTTCCCCAACTACATCAAGGCTGCTTGGGGAAGAGACAAACTAATCACTTGCATATACTAAATTTGCTGCAGGCCATTGTGTGATAAATTGCCCAATTTCACTTAGCAAGGTAGCTTGGAAAGAGAAAGAAAATTCAGTCTCACTGAATATAAAGTCTTTGTGTGATTGGGGTCTTCAGCTGTAACACAGGACTAAAAATATATATGTTTTCTGGCAGCCTCTCCAACTTGCTGGGGGTTTGGTGCATGGAAAATGTGACTGTTCTGATTTCTCCATATTATTTAGAAAACAGCTGCCAGATGAGACTCCCTGGCCAGAAGGACTTGAATTTTTTTAATTGATATGGCATCTCATTGATTTGGGGGGTTGCATGTTAATAATTTTATTCTTTGAAGAAACCAAAGCATGGAGTATGAACCCTAAGTCTGAGGTCAACTTGGAGCCCTGTGACCATGTATTATGACTTGGTCAACTAGTCAACCTGACAACCTCTGGAACATATTTCATTGGCTTTAAAAATAGGAATAATAATCTGGGTTACTGTAATTTGGGTATTGGAATTGATGATATAATAAATATTACTGCTTGATCTAAGGGTTAAGCAGTCAAGGCAAATTCTAGTGGTATTTTGGCTTATATGCCAAAAATGCATTTATGTTGAACTTTGCTTGCTCATTTTGCCTCAGCATTTCTAGGCAGTAACACCAAATCTTTCTGTTGGCCAATTCCAAATATACGTGGGGCATTAAGGGGGGTTAGAAAATGGGATGAGCTTATCTCTTGTCTCCCCTCTTTGATCTTGGCCATTGTTTGCTGTATTATTCCATCTCAAATGTTAGTTCCTTTCATTTCTGAAGTACCTTGGCCAGCCTTTCCCAAAGGGTATTCCTCCCAAAACTATTACACAGCATGCGGATAGGTGCTACTCCAAAAAGGAGTCAGAAGTGATTGAGAAACTCTGGGTTAAATGCGGTGAAATGGGTACTTTTCCACAGGATTTTTCAGAGCTTCAATTTACTAATGTATGTTGTGGCTCACCAGGAGGGGTAGATAGTATGCAGCATTTACCACATTATTTGTCCAAATATTTGTTTCGATGGAAGAGGATTTTGTAGGAGTACTCTTCCATAGGGGCATACTTTGCCAAACATTTATTTTGTTCAATTTCAAATGCATTCGGTCCTTTAAAATGGTCTGCAATGCCTCGCCTAGTGAACCTACTATACAAATATAAATATAATTGGGATGGCAGCGATATGCGAAACTAAAACTTCAGCGTGAAGTACCATCATGGAATAGTTTTGAAAAAATCCCAAACAAGTACACAGAATGACATGAGATTAGGAGATGCCCCACAACTGTGAAACTGGGGGAAGCATGGAAGTCTTGGAATTCTTTTTGTAACAAAGCAGCTCCTGGGAACAGTGAGTGGGCACGGAAGGGAAACTCACCAGGTAAGAAATGTGGCCACGGAAGCATCCTGTTGAGATGGCACTTGACCCTGCATGAGAGCATCAGTAGCCCCAGAAAGAGCCCTTCTCCCTGCATGAGCTTTAACAAGACTTCCTTTTCCTCTGGGACCAGATATATCATGCCCAATCAGAATTCTCATTAATATGCTTTATCTGGGGGTAGGAAAAATGCATAAAAACTGTAGTTCCATATCATTTTTAGGTTAACACGAATAATTTGGAAAGTAATATAATTAAAATGCTCAATAGAGAAATAGAACCTATTTTGTTATTATTTATTTTTTAAACCTTTTAATTATCAGCTATATATTTTTTTATCTTATATATTTATCTTCTCTCTTCCTTCCCTTGATCTCCCTGTCCTTGCTTCCAGCCCCCAACACACAGCATTGATGGATGTGTAACTAAAGTCCCCAGTGTCTTCACATTAACAAAAAAATAAATCCCCAACCAGAAAAAAGTATAAAATTTTGAAGTACAAGCTGACTCAAAGAGGAAGAGCCAAATTTATTGAGGCATTTTCTGCTTTTTCAGGGAATAAAGATCCTATATTCTAGGACTCAGGTGTACTTACTTGAAGAAAATGTTTCAATGGTCAGTTTTCTGAAAATCAAGCTGAAACATATTCACAACTGAAAACGTAGATAAAACGTCTGCAAATGCACATTTCTTTCTCAAATTAAGTAAAGTTCCATTTAAAAACATCACATCAATGGGCAAGTGATGCTTCAAAGCTGTGTTTACTTGCATAAGTAGAGCTGTCTATATTTCTGAATTTCATAACTAAATCAAATTATTGTGTTGTTTTATTTTTGCTTATCTAGTTGAATATAAACGTGTCTTCTCCAGACTTTTTTGTTTGCTATTTTACACAACGATGGATAAGTCCTTAAGTTGCAACAAGCCTTGTGAGAATGGGGTAAGTACTGTTTTCTCTGTTTTACAGGTCAAGGCATAGTAGGACTTTTAGATCTTCTTTGCTCAAAATCCAGGATTCTATCTATCAATATATAAAGCCACTTCAACATATCTAATGCTTTTAAAGCCAGAAGCAGTTTGTGTATTCATCATTTCTCACCACATATAAGAACTGTCATAGCTTTTAAAATTCCATAGGAGAATTAAATAAGCTCAAGACTAAGCAGAAAATAAGAATACTAAAGCTAGAAGAAGAAAAATGAATGTAGCTTAGCTGGTTTCTGCTGACAAGCCTATTTGTAGTCTCTTTAGGCTAGAGTAAGCCTACAAAACTGTTTCCAGCCATTGCAGTGGAATCCCTAGCTTTGAGCTGTTGTAGGGTTGAGCACATCCACCCAGTCTGAATGATGGGGAAATACCAGCTCTCCTTTCCTCTGAACTTCTCAGGGGGCTCACGGGCTGTTGTGACAAATGCACAGCAAGCCAAAGCCTTTTCACCACCTCATCATTCCAGGGCAGACGGGGATAAAGGCAAGTTGTGAGGGCACTTGCTCAGGGTTGCAGAAGCAAACTTAGCCTCCAGGTCCCCGACATCTAGACCTACCATCTTGTTCTGGGCTCTTCCACGTTACTGCCTCTCAAAACTCTGCAAAACTCAACAATTCTTGCTGTCTCTATTCAAAATAACTCACCAAACATTCTTAAAGTGTGTTATGGAGAAATCAGACTCCATAGGTTATGGGTGCTTAGGATATGGGTGGTGAGAGGAAAGCATGGAGGAAGTGCCTCTCATCACAGAACAAGGGGGCTATAGGCTGAGAACAGTGCCCAAGCCTTGAGAGAAAGATCTCCACAGAGGGGAAGTTATGATGGATGTAGAGAGAAGTTACTAAGGCTCACAAAGGTCTTAAGAAAGATGGAACTATGTTTCAGGAACACTAGTTCATTCCAAAGGGAATGCCCTTAAACAGTACAGAGTCTGACATCCAAGTCATTCTGGCAAAACCATCTTAGATGTCAGAAACTACCAAGCAAATTCCAGATGCCTGGTTTAAGCTTGAGACATCAATTTTTTAAAAAGAAACTAATCAAAAATAACTCTTGCTGAAAGAAAGAACTTTTTAGGTAAGTTTAGAATATTCAGTAATAAGTTGGCAAATTGATTAAATGTCTATTTGATATCATCCTGCTAATTCTCTATGTCCAGAGCTCCTTAAAAAGGAAACAGGCAAGATTTTATTAGATCCAACATATGAGTAGTTTCTATTGCCTTTGCACTTAGACAATTTTGCTATTATTATTACTATTATTATTACTATTATTAAGAGATGGCAACTACCTTTAATACAGTTGCTTCCTATAATTCAGTGAAGAAGCAGACAAGGAAGGTGAGCCCTGATGCACTCAAGTGATTTATCCTCAGAATCAAAATGGAGTCCTTGACTGGGCTAGGATGAACCATAGGTCCTTACTCACATGAAGTATTTATACTTTTTAAAGATTTTAAGTAAAATTTTTTTTCTTCTCTCCACAATATTCATTAGTTCTAATCATATTATGGTCCCAATGTAGCTATTTTAAAGTGAAATTAAAAGGCAGCCTAGCTTTGGAGGGTAAGAATTATTGAAAGAGGTGTCTGGAGAGCCATTTAAAATTTTCAAGTAAAAAAAAAGTGCGTGTGTGAGAGAGAGCGTGCGCGCTGTTCTTTTCCTTTTAAAAACTAAGAAATCAAAGAAATAGTCTAATTTACATTAGTGATCTGTAATCTATGAAACAATTTTTAACCATTTTAAAGTGAAAGGCTGGTGATTATGTGGGTGAGTAGATGGCGATAATAACCATAAATCTTTAAAAGCTGTAGATGTGTGAGGTAATAGTATATAAAAATGAGGTTTGGCTAGGTTCCTGGCCTGAGAGCCTAGAGAGGAGAGCCTAAGCCATCATTCTGAGCCCTCGAGGTGGTGGAACTTTTACATGTGAAGGGCTGGCCTTTGCCTTCCTGACATCCCAACACCCCATGCACGTTCTGTAGGATGTAGTTAGACCCCCAGATGAGCACTGGTCCTTTTCAGCCTCCCTTCCAGGGAGAGTAGAGCCAAGGATGGCTCAGTAAGTGGGAAAGCTGGAGGCGCACGGTAAAACCTCTGCTGAGCTGCTGCTATCCTAGGCGAGCTCCAAAGGGGAACCCACCCTTTGTGTTGCAGGGGGACTGGGAGGTCTTTCTCCCAAGTTGTACCACAGAAGTATGGTGGGCATCGGCTGCTGAACTTATGTTGAGCTTCCTACTACGCCCAGTCTCTCGTTGAGAAATAAATAGTATTGCTCCTGGGGGCAGGAGCGACTGAAACGAAGGGTAGAAGAATGGAAGATGGAGGTGGAAAAGGGAGATACGTCTGAAGCCACCAGTGAGTAGAACAAACCCCAGATCATATACTGAGGGAAGACCAGTGTCTATCAAATGACTCTCCTAAGAAGACAGAAAAGCACGCATGAGACATGCAAATTAAAAATGCTTGGAATTAGAGGTCTGATTGAAAATAGAGTCTACGTGCCTTCTTTCCCAGTTCTAGATCCCATGTCATTGTTGGGAAAAAACACCTCATGGCAATCCACACGTAAAGCACAGCCAGAAACCAGTTGATTTTAAACATGCTCAGTGATACTTTCAAAATAAGCCGTGAACAAGGATTCCCCTCCTATTGCTGGACTTAGAACACATAAGTGCAATGAAAAGTATGCTTGATTGTGCTACAATAAATAGTATGTTTCTTAATAATTTTAATATCTCAACTGTAACCCCAAGTCTCTTAAGATAAATAGTTAATGGCCATTATGTGTCAATGTCATACTTTAAGGGAACTCTGTGGCATGGATTCGGTTTTATCTGACAGGTCAATACTATGGAAAGAATTTCAACTTTCAACCTTATTTTTAAAGATAAAAATGGATCTTTTTAAAAGTCTGCAGAGAATTGGTTCTAGCAATGCCATTATGTGTTATACATATTAGAGAAGGGTGCATGGCATGTACTCAGAGAGTTTGAGAGGAAATTAGAATGCTACAAATGATCCCCTCTCTTGAATCCTGAAAAATTCCACTTTGATTTAGCACCAGTGGAATTGTTAATAGAAACTTCTTTGCACATCGTGTATATAAACAGCACAGCCCGGCCTGTATCAACTTTATGCTCCAATAAACAAGACAATAATGACAAATTATCAAAGCAGGCCTCAGATGTGACCCTCAATTGGGAGAGCAGCAATTTAATGAAGACAAAAGCTAGGTGAAAGCTGCTAATATCATTTACTGATAAACAGATTTTCTCTAGAGGCTCCTAGCTGAATCCCCTAAGGACCCATAAACCTGCATAATTCCATTTAAAATATTGTGCAATTCACTAAATTAGTCTTTGAACATCCTTACTATCCAATTACGAAGCCCCAGCATGGACCGAATAATGAAATTTTTCAAACTGTGGAATGCATGTGGTCTTAACAAACTTATGACAAACACCAAAATTAGCTTTCAATTTTGAGGCCAATGTAGCTCCCTTTAATACCTCAAGTCAGAGTGGCAACAATAAAACACTACTGCAAGGCTAAGCAGAACAGAAGAAAAATAAATCTTGACTTACTCAGAATTCTGAATGCGGTCTACCTTCAGGAAAAAAGAAAAGTCATAGGAAGTTGAATGATGTTTTGCATTTGCAAGCTATTTGGTCACTTAAAATCTAGTAAAAGCTTTACTGAATAAAGGGTACAAAATACCTCCTGGACAGTTCTATCTTCCAGGCAGGCAGAAAAAGGCGAGAGTTTGAGGAAGTGAAATTTATTTCTGTTCAAGCATTGCAAGCTGCATTATTAAAGTCATTTGTCATGGTTTGAATATTTCTGCCTGATTCACCATTAAATTGGCCTTCTAATTACCAACTTTGTCATGAAAAGTGGTATGGCTGTTTCATTCACCAGAAAACTTCAATTCTTTAATCATCACTTGCTTTCATATGAGAAGAAAGAAAGGAAAAAAGAAAACAACAAACCATATGTTTTTATCCTCAAATCCTAAAATATATGTCAACACAATAATGCTTAAATGATCTCAAAGCCGTACATTTTTAAGATGTTGAGTATTTAGAAAGGGAGTTATTTCATCTAGGAACTTGGCCAACATTAACCTATTATTTGGTTACATAACTCAGTCTTGCTGTGGACCACACAGCCTCGTCATAGTTTCAGAACAAGCAGGCACCAACCATAATCATAATGTGTTAGGCAAGTTATTTCTCTTTCCTGTATATTCTAGCTTCTTGGCTTCTTGGTTGGTGTATGTAACTCTATCCACAGAAAAAGATCTGGAATCCATAGCTTATCCAAGCAGCCTAGTGAAGTCATTGACAAATTGTTTACAGCATGCTTGCTCTACTTCCAAGTGGGCAAGGATGGGAAATTGTGGCTGACAATCACATAGGTACAGTATCTTCCCTTCTGTCTTCACTTCTGTTGGATGGTGGAACGGCAGGCACTCATATTTTAAACTACACTGTATAGCTTCCTATACTATAGTGTTTGGGAGAAAGAAGACTAACCTACTGACTTTAAGAGAACTCCAACAAAGGCTTAGTAATACAACCATATTTGGGAAACTTCCATATAACAAAACAGACTGGCAAACATATTCTGACCCAAAGCACACCAGACTGTGAGGTGTTTTACATTTTACAGATGAGGAAACTAAAGCACAGAGGGGTTTTGCAAGTTTCTCCAGGGTCACACAGCTAAGAAAATCCAGTTAGACCTTCTGGAGCCCACAAATGTAACCATCTCTTTGTGTGCATGGAAAACATGTAGCACAATGCCTCTTATGTGTGTGTGCATCAAATCTCTGAACTAATTTTTACATTTAGACCGTCTTTAAAAAGTGTATACACTTTAGACATTTTAATTTTTTAGGCTCCAAATAAAGAATTCCATGTTTTAACTGCTACAAAGACAACTGACACTAAATCTGAAGAACTTGAAGTTACATCTTTGGGATTCATATTATTAGATTCATAATTTCATGATTACCCTAATAGATGTCTTCTCTCATGAAAGCAATCTTTGGGTACGCATTTTATATTGACTTACATGAGTAGCGAAAACAAGTAAAACATCTGAATGACGTTATGAGTGCTGAAAGCTTATTTTTATGTATTCTTTTTGTTTAACTAAATTGGAGGAAAATTTGCATCTGCTAATAAGAGGTTTCCTTATAGCAAGATTATTTCATAGCTTCAAGATAATCATGTATACTTTCTGATTCACTTTTCAGATTGTACTTAAATAAATTCACTAATTTTATCATGTTTTTTGATATTGAACCAAAATGGAGAAGTTTGGTTAAGAATTTTCAGTGTCATAATATGTGAAATTATATTTCCACCTTTTAAAAATAACTAGGACATCTTTGAGAATAAAAGGGGTGTTACTAATAACTATTAAAACAGTAATAACTAAAACAGTACAGCTGAACTTATCTGCAGTAAGTTCCTAAAAAATAGGTGATGGTAGGTAAAATTTTTAGAGCCCTGGTATGTCCATATATATATTTATTCTACTCTCAGACCCAATTGAGAATAGTGATAATATAAAATTTTTGTTTTAAAGTCATTTTGCTTTAGGATTTTGAGAGAAATTTTCCACTTCTTCTAGTTTCCTACGTTGTTTTTGAGAACTCTGTTGCCATTCTGATTCCGTACTCTTTCTGTATGTGATCTGTTGCTTTGTCTCTTGAATTTTTCTAAATCCCTTTCTCTTTCCTTTCCTTCTTTCTTTCTTGAAGTATTAGATTTTGTGTTTATCTTTGGTGTTGTGAAAATTCATGACGATGTGGCTTGGTTTTGACTTTTTTTTTTTTTCATTTATTGGGCTGAATACTTACAGTATCCTTACAACCTAGAGACAAATGCCCTCAGTTCTGAGTGTTTATCTTGTATTACTTTTTTGGATTTTTTTTTTTTTGCTCCATTCTTCCTATTCTCTCTAGATTTCTTATTAACAACACATTTTATCTTCTCAACTTTTTTATTCATCCATTTTCCATTTGTTTGTCTTTTTGATATATTTTCTGGGAAATTTTAATGTCTTTATCTGTTAGCTTTCTATTAAATTGTCATTTTGACAATCCTATCCTTAATTTATAATAGCTCTTTCTTGTTTCTGATTTTTCTTTTTCACAGCATTCTGTTCCTGTTTTATGAACACAATATTTTTTCTTGACTATCTAAGGATATGATGATTATTATTTATGTAAATCCTTGCTGTTTATTTTATATATAGTGGTATGTATCTGTTAATCCCATACTCCTAATTTATCCCCCCCCAGCCCTCTTTGGTAACCATAATTTTGTTTTCTATGTCTGTGAGCCTATTTCTGCTTGTAAATAGGTTTATTTGTATTATTTTTTAGATTCCGCATATAAGTGATATAATATTTGTCTTTCTATGGGGATATTGTTATTTAAAAAAATTTCTTCTGTACTCTGCATTGTGTGTGTGCTCTGAAATTGAGTGATTTTTTTTTTTTTTTTTTGGCGGTACGCAGGCCTCTCACTGTTGTGGCCTCTCCCGTTGCGGAGCACAGGCTCCGGACACGCAGGCTCAGCGGCCATGGCTTATGGGCCTAGCTGCTCCGCAGCATGTGGGATCTTCCCGGACCGGGTCACGAACCCGTGTCCCCTGCATCGGCAGGCGGACTCTCAACCACTGCGCCACCAGGGAAGCCCTGTGTGATTATTTTTGCACTCTTCTTTCAGATTGGCGGCTTTCCTCAAATGCCTGGTGATCCCTTGCTGCTGTTAATGCTTATGAATGAAGCACTGAAAAGAAAATCAGAGGCTCCATATGTATGGATGGGACTTTTCCACTGAAGGACTTCACTGTGGACGCATCAGGAAGCAAGGTGACCTTTTCATCAGAAATCTCTAAAAGTTGGTTCAGTTTCCCCAGAGAAGATGCCTTCAAATTTCCTACTTTCCAGTTGGTGGCGAGCACACTACAAACCTGCTTTCTCTTAATCAAATCACTATTATCAGCTCCATATCATGACCCTGACCAATTTTCTGCCTGTTGTACCTGAATCTAGAAACTTTCTGCTCAGTTTCTTCCATAAAATAAAACTCTCATCTTGGGAGATTCAGTGACTGTCTTTTTGGCTTTGCACTGTCAGATACCTGATGTCTCCAAGTGCGGAAGGTCTCGGGTTCATGGGACAAATCGGCTCAACTGTGTTTCTATTCCATCTCTACCAGCATTTATGTTCTAATTTCCTCTGCTCTATCAAATCCATTACTACCCCTCCATCTGCTTTCTATATGTCAAAACGTGATGAAAACTCTCTTCACATTTTTACAGTTTCAGTCAGTGGAACCCAAATAGCTCTAAAAATCAGCTCCTGGTCTGATCACTAAATTCAGCTGATAATGAGATGCCTGGATATCTACTGATGTCCAAATTTAGCAGTTGTTTCAGAGGCTACTGAAAATCTAGAGACCAGGCAAAAATCCAGATCAGAGATCTGAAGCCAAAGAATATTCTAACTTCACAAGATCCCTGCTGAAGTATCAAAGCAGGCAGCCTCCAGCCACTAAGGAGTGAATCAGAAAAGGAATTGGAAAAGAAATGGTGAGTTTGCAGAGAAAAAAAAATTCTTTAAGTAAAACATAGACCTTCAATGTTAGCAGTTGACATTTAAAAAAAAATTTAAATGATGAGCCTGTGGCTTTAATATTACTGCTCTATCCAACCCTCTGAATCTTTTTATCATACCTAAAGAATTGTTCATTCATCTTTCAGGAATACATGAGAGCAAGAGAGTTTTCCCATAGGCAAAAGCATTATACATATTTGCAAATGTCTTACATAATGATGCGAACACTATGTGCAGGGATGTTTTGTTGAAAGCTAGAAACAATGCAGCAATTTCCATTCTGTTTCATTAGCTATCAGACTCCCAAGTAAAGGGAGTTTTCCTTGTTGTTTACACTTTTTTCAAACGTTAAAAAGGCTGGCATTTAGAATTCATGGTACTGCCTCTAAATAGGAACGCTGGTTGTTATTTGATGGAAAAGGTTTGTTTCTTAATACATGTGTTTCATCTCACGCCTATATTTCCGGTCATTATTTCTAATAACTTATTTAAAATGCCTGCTTATTCAGAAAATAAGTCCAATTTTTTTATTGGGATCCAAAAATATTTTCAGTATATCATAGAAAGGACAGAAAACTGTAAATCTCAGCTGCAGGTACAAAATAAATTATCTTTTTGTTTAGCTTGTTATGGTCAATTCAGGTTTAAAATTTTATTTTTGCAGCAGAACCTTCAATACAATGATTTATATTAGGACTTAGTTGTCAATGTAAAAAAATAAAAGTCCCAACAGTTTAGTGCCTGCTTTACATCTACATAAGAATTTCCCTTTCATTATACCCCAGCGCCTGGCAGCTTATTATGGCCATTGTTTAATTTGTGCTCTGTTTTTATAAATGACACTTGTACAGGCCTCTTGGGGCTGCTGAGAGAAGTCAGGCCCCTCTCCTTCCCTGGTGTCAGTTCTTTTGTGAACCTTTATAATTAGCCACTTAACAAATTGAGGGAAATGAACCTTCAGCTGCAAAGTATATCCTGAAGTTAAGTCAACCATATGACAGGCAAAACCGATACATGAAAATCTCCTTAACTCAATTGTTGAGTTGCCTCAAGGGTTAAGATGCATTCTACCAGTAATAGCCTGAAAGAAAAGCCTTAGAAGTGATGTTTTTGATGGTTCACTATCCAAATGCCTGTTAGCCTTTCCAAAAAACAGCACACATTAGAAATAGCACACATTTCAAAGCATTATGGCTGCTGCTTTTTCAAATCTTTTGTTTTGCAGAAGAAAAATGTTAAAAAGTATGATTTTGAAAGAAACAAGATCCCCAGGCTTCAAAATTACACATTAAATGTTTAAGAAAGAAAAAAAGGAAGGAAGGGAGGGAGGGAGGAAGGAGAGAAAGAAAAAGCTTTTGGGCTGCAGTATTTAGGTACAGAAAATGACATCATGTATATTATGATATTAATGAATTTGTTTTCAGAATCTATAATAGGGACCCTAAGAGCAGGGTCCTATCATTACGAACTCTTCCCTTTTTATTACTAATTAGACTTCTAAATGTGAGTGTAAATGTACCTCAGAGAGTATGTATTAAAAAGTTGCATATGCATAAGAGATCATTTCAAATTCATCTTCCAACAAAAACTTCAACTTTGATATTTTCTCATGTTCCCACTTATACCACATTAGCATAGTCTTTTATATTTAATTTCTAAATTCCATTGTGATCATTCTGTCAAGGTATTTACTTTTGGGAACTGTCTGATATCTTAATCCCCAATTCAATAGCCAACAGTCAAGTGTTATCAATTTAATGTGTCCTATTAACCTCAGCGATTCTTTTTCAAGTTAAATGTATACTGCCTCTCATGTATACCATGAAATGTATCTAGTTTAGTGGCATATCCAAATCAAAAATGTATATGATACCTTTTACACAGAACTAGAGAGATATAAATGAAGTTTATATTCAGTGAGAGTGTAGACTATTTTAATATTAGAAGATAAAAGTTTAAAGATGCTATAACATAGACACCAGAACCCTTTATGTCTTGAGACTAATGAAATGAAGCACAGTGACATTTCTATAGTTGTCAGTGAGATTAAATGAGACAGGTTTCACTTCACATAAGCTCAAAATGTTATTGTAAATAAAAATTTTGTTTTTATTATAATATAGATACCAAATATCTAAAAGGCTTATAGCAACGTGCCATTGGTTTTCTGGACTATTATAAATCTGCTGTGTAGTCTATTAAACTGGGTGGTTGACATTGCTTAGTTAAGGCTGTGTCTATACAAGATCTGTTAACTCATCCATGCTTACCTACATTTTTTTTTTTTTTGGTCTTGCGGCTTGTGGGGTCTTAATTCTTGGACCAGGGATCGAACCCGCGCCCCCTGCATTGGAAGCATGGAGTCTTAACCACTGGATGCCAGGGAAGTCCCTTACCTACATTTTTTAAGCTTTTATTGAAGTATAATTGATAAATAAAATTTGTATATATTCAAGGTGTACAACTTAGTGTTTTGGTATACGTTTTACATTGTGAAATAATCACAACCAAGCTAATTAACATGTCTACACCTCACATAGTTACCATTTCCCCCTTTCTTTCCTTCTTCCTTCCTCCCTTCCTTCCTCCCTCCCTCCCACTCTCTCCTTCTTTTTTTTCCTTTCTCTTTCTTTCCTCTTTCTTTCTTTCCTTCTTTCTTTCTCTCTCTCTCTCTCTCTCTCTCTCTCTTTCTTTCTTTCCTTTCTTTCATGTGGTGAAAACACTTAAGATCTGTCCTATTAGTAAAAATTTAAGTATACAACAGTGTTGTTAACCATGGTCACTGTGCTATACATTAGACCTCCAGAACTTATTTATTTTGCATAACTGAAACTTTGTACCCCCTTGATCAACATCACCTAATTTCTCCCTCCCCTCAGAGTTCTCCCAAACTCTGCTTCTATGAGTTTGACTATTTTACATTCCACATATAAGTAAGATCATGCAGTATTTGTCTTCCTGTGTCTGGATTATTTTACTTAGCATAATGTCCTTCAGGTTGCTGCAAATGACAGGATCTTCTTTTTTAAGGTTGAATAATATTCCCATATATATGCATATATACCTATACGTATTATATATATATATATGTATATATATATATATATATATATCGCATTTTTTCTATTCATCTGTTGATGGACATTTAGGTGTTTGACTATTGTGAATAATGCTGCAGTGAACATACAACTCAGTAGCAAAAAACCAAATAACCTGATTTTAAAAAAGGAGAAAGGACCTGAAGAGACATTTCTCAAAAGAGGACATAAATGGCTAACAGGTATGTGAAAAGGTGCTGAGTATCATGATTCATCAATGAAATGCAAATAAAAACCACAATGAGATATCATTTGGCATCTGTTAGAATGGTTGTTATCAAGACAAATACTGGTGAGGATGTGAAGAAAAGGGAGCTCTTGTGCACTGTTGGCGGGAATGAAAATTGGTGCAGATATTGTGGAAAACAGTACGGAGATTCCTCAAAAAAAATAAAAATAGAACCACCATATGATCAGGGCATATATCCAAAGGAAATGAAGTCAGGATCTCGAAGAGATTTCTGCACTCCCGTGCCCACTTTTTTGAATGATGTAGCAGTGAGAGCAAACCCTTATTATATGACTGACAGTGTGCCAGGCACTGTTCTAAGGCACTAAATGAATTAATATAATCATCATTGCAAGCCTATGAGAGAGGTACTCTTATCCCCACTCTACAGATGAGGAAACTGAGACCAGTGAGCGTAAGTTCACATGGGCAGGAAGTGAGCAGAACTGGGACGTGAACCTGGCTGCCTGGTTTGAATCTGTGATCTTGACCCCCAGCCATGGTGATTTGTTTCCCTGACTTATCAATTGTCCTGCTCTGTTGACCAAACTGATTAGTTTTTTAGTGTCATTTAACTAGTTCAAGAAATCTCTCCACCAGTTTTTCTTGGTTAGAAGCCTTTAACCTGTCAGAAGCCTTCTTTCCTAAATTGTTAGTAGATTTAGAGACCTGTTACCAAAGTCAGATAGTATGAAAGTGACCATGTAATTTATTGTGTCGGTGGGACATTTTAAAGAAGGGAATTAGGTGCTATTAATAATTACACACCTGACAATGGGCAAAACTGGGACTGTCTAAGGCAACTTTGGACATTTAGTCATCCTAGTAAAATACCTCAAAGCCTAGAAGTTCAGTTTTTTTATGCTGCAGACAGGAGAACGGCTGGTAACTCTTGCCAATTCTCCGGATGCCCTTGCAAAATGAGAGTGAATAATGCATGCAGATGGAGACACCTCACTGACCTTCTACTTCATATATTGGAACCCCATTTTAAAGTCAGTTTGAGAATCCTAGGTAAGCCTGCCTTTTAGAAATTGTCCAAATAAACCAGGATTCTATCCACCCTATAAAAGCAGTCTTAGCTTTTATCCAGATTGCTGATTGATTGATTGAATGAATGAATAGGTGAAAATGGGGAAAGACTGTTGCCTCCTTGGCATTTTAACACATGGTAGCACACTATACTGCTGTGGGATCACAGGTAGTGTTTTCCCAGTCCTTCATGTTTTAGAGAATAGGTTGTAAAACGTTCTAACTGAAAGTCAAGTTGCCTATAAAAAATAGAAAATCCACAGTCTTTATTCCTGGTTGTCCTATTAGTATAGATTAATTCTGGTGGTATGGCTGCTAAGACACCTATAATTTGATGATAATGTTCCTCACTTTCAAAATGTTGTTCCAACTTTGATGGCTGAAATTAGGAAAAGTGCAACTCCATAAACATGTGGGTCTGCATACATAGAGAGGTGTTTCCACCTCAGAACTTTTTTGTTGGTTCTTTCCTGCTTAGGATGCCCTTGGGCCCACTCCATCCATCTAAGACCTCCTTTTCTTGGCAGTCTGGCTCAAGATTAGCTTCTTTTGTGATGATTTCCTTCCCCACCACCGTCCATGGTGAACTCCCACCCACCAGAAGCCTGTAACAACACATTCTGTCCGTTCCATCGTCAAGGGTACAATATGTGCTACTTGAATTGATAGACACACATTTATTCACATAATAAGTTATATAAGAATGTGTTTTACAGAGCAGATGATCTTTTTTTGTCCCTGTTTACTGAAAAATATATGTGATGACGTGTATGTGTTACAGAATTCTCTGGCTTGCTTGCTTTTATTATAACATACCATTAAGTCACAAAATTCTGTGTGAGAAGAATTTTAGTCTTCATCTATTTTTAACTATAGAAGCTATGTGTATGTACGCAAAAGGACCTTGTACTTGTGAATGCCCAAACAGACAGGTCAATAACAAGACTTTTAATAAAAGGTGTAAAACTTATGTGTTATAATTTTCATATTAATAATATGTGATTGCTTGGTTTATGTATGAGTGCTGGATTTATAGTTTATTTCAATTAAAGAGTAACTGGATATGTGGATAAGTAATACATATTTACAGCATTTATTATATAATAATTGCAATTGTGCATACCAGTTCAAGACAGTATATGTGTGGTGAGTCAAAATAACAGACAATAGGAGATACAGGAGTTCAGGTAAATGAACACTATGAATTTTAAAGTTCTTTCCTAGTACTAAAGCAGCCCCTAACAACAAAACTTTTTCTAAGTACCCACTTAATGTTATGAGGATGAGTTACTTTATACAGATTATAGTGCACTAAACACAGTCCTACTGCTCTAAATGTTAGAGCATCCCACGTGAGTCCAACATGTACCAGAACTCAAGTGAAAATAGCCTGTTGGGTTTCTTCCTTACAGCTCTGCCAAGGAAGAAGGAATAAAGAATAAACTCAGGCACAGGGATGCTCGTTACTTTCAGAAAGGCTACACAGGGAGGTTTCCTGAGTCTCAGCTCTGTTTTCTTCTTCGGTATGTTACATGATGACTTTACATTTTTTAATGGGGGTGAAGTACACTGAGGATGCTAGCAGGAGAATGAACCTTCATGTTTCTTTCCCCTTCTCGGTCCCCTGTCTGACAACTGTCTCTAATTGGTGAAAGCAGAACTTAAAATAGTATGATGAGAGTGGATGTTATTACAGTCCTTCTGGTTTCATCTCCACAACACTTTTCACATAGAGGGACTCAAATATTTGCTGGTGCTGTTAAAGAAGAATTCATACTCAGAAGAAAAGTGAGGTAAGGCAAGAGTGAAAAGTATTCCCTAATTTTTCTGAATGATGCTGCAGGGCACAGCAAGAAATTTTGTTGCATCTGGGCACAGAGAAATGGTCTCTTTCGAGTTGTCAAATAGAAAATGTGTGTGTGCAGGTCAATCAAGTTAATGCAAATGAGCAGTATATCCAAAGTATCACATGTTCATGGGAAAAACAAGATGCAGGGATGTGTTACATATTTTAAAAACATGATGCCCATATAGCAATTTTATAAATTCTTTTCTGTCACTTTCACATATCATGCTTCCCAGTGACAACCTGAAATTTTAAGCATATTGTTCTTAACTACATGATCATGATGAATAGAAACAAATTAGACATATTACTCTTTGTAGCAGGCAGTATCGACCTATTCTAAAATGCATTATCAGACCAATTTTAAAACAGAAGAATCAAAGTAATTGATTGGTGGCTGTGGGAATGTTGCTTCCATCAATGTGTATTTTGAACTCTGTGTGCAGTTAAGCGAACCTAACTGAAGTCACATAAACATGAGTTTTGATCCACAAAAACAAAATATTCCAAAGGGCAAATTTTAAAGCCACATCACTCCAATATTGCATTAAAAAAAATCCCTCTTCATGTTAGCATAAAATACTGTTTTTTCATCATTTGTAAAGTAGGTTATTCTCACTTTGAGAAAAATGTATTTTAGAATATTTTCCACCATGAGTTTTGAGGAATAACAAATACCTAAGATCAATTATACATTGCCAAAATTTTGAGAATGTAAAAATTTGAGCTATAATTTTGGCAGTCTTTACTAGAATAACTATTTTATTATAGTTTTATGAAAAATATGCTGAATAGATGCATGTTTATCATTTCTACTGCTTTTTCAATTACCATACTCCTGACATTATGGTATCTATATCTTAATTTCCTCATGAGCCTCAAATTACTTTCACTTAAAAGTAATTAAGCAGGAGAGAGAGACTTTCACGATGGCTGAGGAGTAAGACACGGAGATCACCTTCCTCCCCACAAATACATCAGAAATACATCTACACGTGGAACAACTCCTACAGAACACCTACTGAACGCTGGCAGAAGACCTCAGACCTCCCAAAAGGCAAGAAACTCCCCACCTGGGTAGGGCAAAAGAGAAAAGAATAAACAGAGACAAAAGAATAGGGACGGGATCTGCACCAGTGGGAGGGAGCCGTGAAGGAGGAAAGGTTTCCACACACTAGGAAGCCCCTTCGCAGGCGGAGACTGTGGGTGGTGGAGGGGGCAAGTTTGGAGCCAGGGAAGAGAGCGCAGCAATGGTGTGGAGGGCAGAGCGGAGAGATTCCCACACAGAGGATCGGTGCCGACCGGCACTCACCAGCCCAAGATGCTTGTCTGCTCACCCGCCGGGACGGGTGGGTCTGGGAGCTGAGGCTTGGGCTTTGGTCGGAGCGCAGGGAGAGGACTGGGGTTGGCTGCGTGAACACAGCCTGAAGGGGCTAGTGCGCCACGGCTAGCTGGGAGGGAGTCCGGGAAAAAGGTCTGTACCTGCTGAAGAGGCAAGAGACTTTTCTTGCCTCTTTGTTTCTTGGTGCGCAAGGAGAGGGGGTTCAGAGCACCGCCTAAAGGAGCTCTAGAGATGGGCATGAGCCGCGGCTAGCAGCACAGACCCCGGAGACAGGCATGAGACGCTAAGGCTGCTGCTGCGTCCACCAAGAAGCCTGTGTGCAAGCACAGGTCACTGCCCACACCTCCTCTCCCAGGAGCCTGTGCAGCCCGTCACTGCCAGGATCCCGGGATCCAGGGACACCTTCCCTGGGAGAACGCACAGCGCGCCTCAGGCTGCTGCAACATCATGCCAGCCTCTGCCGCCGCAGGCTCGCCCCGCACTCCGTACCCCTCCCTCCCCCGGCCTGAGTGAGGCAGAGCCCCCAAATCAGCTGGTTCTTTAACCCCATCCAGTCTGAGCGGAGAACGGACGCCCTCCGGCGACCTACACGCAGAGGCGGGGCAAAATCCAAAGCTGAGCCCCGGGAGCTGTGCGAACAAAGAACAGAAAGGGAAATCTCTCCCAGCAGCCTCAGGAGCAGCGGATTAAAGCTCCACAATCAACTTGACGTACCTGCATCTGTGGAATACCTGAATAGACAAGGAATCATCCCAAAACTGAGGCAGTGGAATTTGGGAGCAACGGTATATATATATATATATTTTTTTTTTTCCTTTTTCTCTTTTTGTGAGTGTGTATGTGTATGCTTCTTTGTGTGATTATGCCTGTTTAGCTTTGTTTTTACCATTTGTACTAGGATTCTGTCTGCTTTTTTTTTTTTTTTTTTTAGTATAGTTTTTAGTGGTTGTTATCATTGGTGGATTTGTTTTTTGGTTTCCTCTCTGTTTTTCTTCCTTTTTTGTTTTTATTACTTTTAAATGTTTTTATTTTTAATAATTTTTTTATTTTAATAACTTTATTTTTTCCTTTCTTGCTTTATTTTTTCTCCCTTTTCTTCTGAGTTGTGCAGCTGACAGGGTCTTGGTGCTCTGGCCAAGTGTCAGGCCTGTGACTCTGAGGTGGGAGAGCCCAGTTCAGGACACTGGTCCACCAGAGACCTCCCAGCTCCACATAATATGAAAACAGTGAAAGCTCTCCAGAGATCTCCATCTCAATGCTAAGACCCCGCTCCACTCAACGACCAACAAGCTACAGTGCTGGACACCCTATGCCAAACAACTAGCAAGACAGGAACACAACCCCACCCATTACTACAGATGCTGCCAAAAATCATGTCACAGACACCCCAAAACACACCACTGGACGTGGTCCTGCCCACCAGAACGACAAGATCCAGCATCCACCAGAACACAGGCACTAGTCCCCTCCACCAGGAAGCCAACACAACCCTCTGAACCAATGTTAGCCACTGGGACAGACACCAAAAACAACGGGAACTACGGGAACTATGAACCTGCAGCCTGTGAAAAGGAGACCCCAAACACAGTATGTTAAGCAAAATGAGAAGACAGAGAAACAGCAGGTGAAGGAGCAAGATAAAAACTCACCAGACCAAACAAATGAAGGGGAAATAGTCTACCTGAAAATTCAGAGTAACGATAGTAAAGATAATGCAAAATCTTGGAAATAGAATGGAGAAAATACAAGAAACGTTTAACAAGAACCTAGAAGAACTAAAGAGCAAACAATGATGAACAACACAATAAATGAAATTAAAAATTCTCTAGAAGGAACCAATACCAGAATAACTGAGGCAGAAGAACGGTTAAGTGATGTGGAAGATAAAATAGTGGAAATAACTACTGCAGAGCAGAATAAAGAAAAAAGAATGAAAAGAATTGAGGAGAGTCTCAGAGACCTCTGGGGCAACATTAAACACACCAACATTCAACTTATAGAGGTTCCAGAAGAAGAAGAGAAAAAGGGACTGAGAAAATATTTGAAGAGATTATAGTTGAAAACTTCCCTAATATGGGAAAGGAAATAGTTAAGTCCAGGAAGCACAGAGAGTCCCATACAGGATAAATCCAGGGGGAAAGATGCCAAGACACATTAAACTATCAAAAATTAAATACAAAGAAAATATATTAAAAGCAGCAAGGGAAAGACAACAAATAACATACAAGGGAATCCCCATAAGGTTAGCAGCTGATCTTTCAGCAGAAACTCTGCAAGCCAGAAGGGAGTAGCAGGACATATTTAAACTGATGAAAGGGAAACATACAACCAAGATTACACTACCCAGCAAGGATCTCATTCAAATTCGACAGAGAAAACCTTTACAGACAAGCAAAAGCTAAGAGAATTCACCACCACCAAAGCAGCTTTACAACAAATGCTAAAGGAACTTCTCTAGGCAGGAAACACAAGAGAAGGAAAAGACCTACAGTAAAAAACCCAAAACAATTAAGAAAATGGTAATAGGAACATACATATCGATAATTACCTTAAATGTAAATGGATTAAATGTTCCAACCAAAAGACACAGACTGGCTGAATGGATACAAAAACAAAACCCATATATATGCTGTCTACAAGAGACCCACTTCAGACCTAGGGACACATACAGACTGAAAGTGAGGGGATGGAAAAAGTTATTCCATGCAAATGGAAATCAAAGGAAAGCTGGAGTAACAGTTTTCATATCAGACAAAATAGACTTTAAAATAAAGACTATTACAGGAGACAAAGAAGGGCACTACATAATGATGAAGGGATCAATCCAAGAAGAAGATATAACAATTGTAAATATTTATGCACCCAACATAGGAGCACCTCAATACATAAGGCAAATGCCAACAGCCATAAAAAGGGAAATCAACAAAAACACAATCATAGTAGGGGACTTAAACTCCCCACTTTCACCGATGGACAGATCATCCAGACAGAAAAGTAGGGAAGCACAAGCTTTAAGTGACACATTAAACAAGATGGACTTAATTGATATTTATAGGACATTCCATCCAAAAACAACAGAACACACTTTCTTCTCAAGTGCTCATCAAGCATTCTCCAGGATAGATCATATCTTGGGTCACAAATCAAGCCTTGGTAAATTTAAGAAAATTGAAATCGTATCAAGTATCTTCTGACTACAACGCTATGAGACTAGATATCAATTACAGGAAAAAAAACTGTAAAAAATACAAACACATGGAAACTAAATACTACACTGCTAAATAACCAAGAGACCACTGAATAAATCAAAGAGGAAACCAAAAAATACCTAGAAACAAATGACAGTGAAAGCACGACAATCCAAAACCTATGGGATGCAGCAAAAGCAGTTCTAAAAGGGAAGTTTATAGCAATACAATTCTACCTCAAGAAACAAGAATCTCAAACAACCTAACCTTACACCTAAAGCAATTAGAGAAAAAGAACAAACACCAATTTAGCAGAAGGAATGAAATCATAAAGATCAGATCAGAAATAAATGAAAGACTTCAGAGGGGAAGATGGCGGAAGAGTAAGACACGGAGATCACCTTCCTCCCCACAGATACACCAGAAATTCATCTACACGTGGAACAGCTCCTACAGAACACCTACTGAACGCTGGCAGAAGACCTCAGACCCCCCAAAAGGCAAGAAACTCCCCCACATACCTGGGTAGGGCAAAACAAAAAAGAATAAACAGAGACAGGCGGGAGGGGATGTGGGAACAGATGTATATGTATGACTGATTCACTTTGTTGTAAAGCAGAGACTTAAAAAAAAAAAAAAAACGGACGGGACCTGCACCAGTCGGAGGGAGCTGTGAAGGAGGAAAGGTTTCCACACACTAGGAAGCCCTTTCGCGGGCGGAGACTGCGGATGGCGGAGGGAGAAGCTTCGGAGTATCAGAGGAGAGCGCATCAACGGGAGCGGAGGGCAAAGCGGAGAGATTCCTGCACACAGGATCGGTGCTGACCGGCACTCACCAGCCCGAGAGGTTTGTCTGCTCGGCCGCTGGGGCGGGCGGGGCTGGGAGCTGACGCTCGGGTTTCGGGTTTCGGTTGGAGCGCAGGGAGAGGACTGGGGTGGGCGGCATGAACACAGCCTAAAGGGGTTAGTGCACCACGGCTGGCCGGGAGGGAGTCCGGGAAAATTCTTGACCTGCCGAAGAGGCAAGAGACTTTCTTCCCTCTTTGTTTCCTGGTGCGCGAGGAGAGGGGATTAAGAGCGCTGCTTAAAGAAGCCCCAGAGACGGGCGCGAGCCGCGGCTATAAGCGCGGACCCCAGAGACGGGTATGAGATGCTAAGGCGGCTGCTGCCGCCACCAAGAAGCTTGTGTGCGAGCACAGGTCACTATCCACACACCCGTTCCGGGGAGCCTGTGCAGCCCGCCACTGCCAGGGTCCCGGGATCCAGGGACAACTTCCCTGGGAGAACGCACAGCGCGCCTCACGCTGGTGCAACGTCACGCCGGCCTCTGCCACAACGTCACGTCGGCCTCTGCCGCAATGGCACGTCGGACTCTGCCGCTGCAGGCTCGCCCTGCACTCCTTATCCCTCCCTCCCCCAGGCCTGAGTGAGCCAGAGCCCCCGAAGCAGCTGCTCCTTTAACCCCGTCCTGTCTGAGCGAAGAACAGACGCCCTCAGGCGACCTACACGCAGAGGCGGGGCCAAATCCAAAGCTGAGACCCGGGAGCTGTGAGAACAAAGAAGAGAAAGGGAAATCTCTCCCAGCAGTCTCAGAAGCAGCAGACTAAAGCTCCACAATCAACTTGATGTACCCTGCATCTGTGGCATACATTAATAGACAACAAATCATCCCAAATTGAGGAGGTGGACTTTGAGAACAAGATTTATGATGTTTTCCCCTTTTCCTCTTTTTACAACAAATCATCCCAAATTGAGGAGGTGGACTTTGAGAGTAAGATTTATGATTTTTTCCTCATTTCCTCTTTTTGTGAATGGGTATGTGTATGCTTCTGTGTGAGATTTTGTCTGTATAGCGTTGCTTCCACCATTTGTCCCAGGGTTCTATCTGTCCATTTAAAAAATTTCTTTTTAATAATTATTTTTTATTTTAATAACTCTATTATATTTTATCATACTTTATTCTATTTTACTTTATCTTCTCTTTTTTTTCTACCTTCCCTCCTCCCTCCCTCCCTCCTTCCTTCCTTTCTTTCTTTTTCTTTCTTTTCTTATTTCTACTTCTACTAATTCTTTCTTTCTACTTTTCTCCCTTTTATTCTGAGCTGGATGGATGAAAGGCTCTTGGTGCTGCAGCCAGGAGTCAGTGCTGTGCCTCTGAGGTGGGAGAGCCAACTTCAGGACACTGGTCCACAAGAGACCTCGCAGCTCCACATAATATCAAACGGCGAAAATCTCCCACAGATCTCCATCTCAACACCAGCACCCACCTTCACTCAACGACCAGCAAGCTACAGTGCTGGACACCCTATGCCAAACAACTAGCAAGACAGGAACACAACCCCACCCATTAGCAGAGAGGCGGCCTAAAATCATAATAAGGCCACAGACACCCCAAAACACACCACCAGATATGGACCTGTCCACCAGAAAGACAAGATCGAGCCTCATCCACCAGAACACAGGCACCAGTCCCCTCCAACAGGAAGCCTACACAACCAACTGAACCAACCTTAGCCACTGGGGACAGACACCAAAAACAACGGGAACTACGAACATGCAGTCTGCAAAAAGGAGACCCCAAACACAGTAAGATAAGCAAAACGAGAAGACAGAAAAACACACAGGTGAAGGAGCAAGATAAAAACCCACCAGACCTAACAAATGAAGAGGAAATAGGCAATCTATCTGAAAAATAATTCAGAATAATGATAGTAAAGATGATCCGAAATCTTGGAAATAGAATAGACAAAATGCAAGAAACAGTTAACAAGGACCTAGAAGAACTAAAGATGAATCAAGCAACGATGAGCAACACAATAAATGAAATTAAAAATACTCTAGATGGGATCAATAGCAGAATAACTGAGGTAGAAAAATGGATAAGTGACATGGAAGATAAAATAGTGGAAATAACTACTGCAGAGCAGAATAAAGAAAAAACTGAGGACAGTCTCGGAGACCTCTGGGACAACATTAAACGCACCAACATTCGAATTATAGGGGTTCCAGAAGAAGAAGAGAAAAAGAAAGGGACTGTGAAAATATTTGAAGAGGTTATTATAGTTGAGAACTTCCCTAATATGGGAAAGGAAATAGTTAATCAAGTCCAGGAGGCACAGAGAGTCACACACAGAATAAATCCAAGGAGAAATACGCCAAGACACATACTAATCAAACTCAAAAATAAAACACAAAGAAAATATATTAAAAGCAGCAAGGGAAAAACAACAACACACAAGGGAATCCCCATCAGGTTAACAGCTGATCTTTCAGCAGAAACTCTACAAGCCAGAAGGGAGTGGCAGGACATAATTAAAGTGATGAAGGAGAAAAACCTGCAAACAAGATTACTCTACCAGGCAAGGATCTCATTCAGATTTGATGGAGAAATTAAAATCTTTAAAGACAAGCAAAAGCTGAGAGAGTTCAGCACCACCAAACCAGGTTTACAACAAATGCTAAAGTAACTTCTCTAGGCAAGAAACACAGCAGAAGGAAAATACCTACAATAACAAACACAAAACAATTAAGAAAATGGGAAGAGGAACATACATATCGTTAATTAACTTAAATGTAAATGGACTAAATGCTCCCACCGAAAGACACAGATTGGCTGAATGGATACAAAAACAAGACCCATATATATGCTGTCTACAAGAGACCCACTTCAGACCTAGAGACACAGACTGAAAGGGGATGGAATAAGATATTCCATCAAATGGAAATCAAAGCTGGAGTAGCAATTCTCATATCAGACAAAACAGACTTTAAAAGAAAGACTATTAGAAGAGACAAGGACACTACATAATGATGAAGGGATCAATCCAAGAAGAAGATAAAACAATTGTAAATATTTATGCACCCAACATAGGAGCACCTCAATACATAAGACATACTAACAGCCATAAAAGGGGAAATCGACAGTAACACACTCATAGTAGGGAACTTCAACACCCCACTTTCACCAATGGACAGATCATCCAAAATAAATAAGGAAACACAAGCTTTAAATGATACATTAAGATAGACTTAATATTTATAGGACATTCCATCCAGCAACAACAGAATACACATTTTTCTCACGTGCTCATGGAACATTCTCCAGAACTGATCATATCTTGGGTCACAAATCAAGCCTTGGAAAATTTAAGAAAATTGAAATTGTATCAGGTATCTTTTCTGACCACAGTGCTATGAGACTAGATATCAATTACAAGAAAAGATCTGTAAAAAATACAAACACATGTAGGCTAAACAATACACTACTTAATAATGAACTGATCACTGAAGAAATCAAAGAGGAAATAAAAAAATACCTAGAAACAAGTGATAATGGAGACATGACGACCGAAAACCTATGGGATGCAGTAAAAGCAGTTCTAAGAGGGAAGTTTATGGCAATACTGTCCCACCTTAAGAAACAGGAAACATCTCCAGTAAATAACCCGACCTTGCACATAAAGCAATTAGAGAAAGAAGAACAAAAAAACCCCAAAGTTAGCAGAAGGGAAGAAATTATAAGGACCAGATCAGAAATAAATGAAAAAGAAGGAAATGATAGCAAAGATCAATAAAACTAAAAGCTGTTTCTTTGAGAAGATAAACAAAATTGATAAACCATTAGCCAGACTCATCAAGAAAAAAAGGGAGAAGACTCAATAGAATTAGAAATGAAAAAGGAGAAGTAACAACTGACACTGCAGAAATACAAAAGATCATGAGAGATTACTACAAGCAACTCTATGCCAATAAAATGGACAACCTGGAAGAAATGGTCACACTCTTAGAAATGCACAATCTGCCAAGAGTGAACCAGGAAGAAATAGAAAATATAAACAGACCAATCACAAGCACTGAAATTGAAACTGTGATTGAAAGTTTTCCAACAAAAAAAATCCCAGGACCAGATGGCTTCACTGGCGAATTCTATCAAACATTTAGAGAAGAGCTAACACCTATCCTTCTCAAACTCTTCCAAAATATAGCAGAGGGAGGAACACTCCCAAACTCATTCTACGAGGCCACCATCACCTGGATACCAAAACCAGAGAAGGATGTCACAAAGAAAACTACAGGCCAATATCACTGATGATCATAGATGCAAAAATCCTCAACAAAATACTAGCAAACAATCCAACAGCACATTAAAAGGATCATACACCATGATCAAGTGGGCTTTATTCCAGGAATGCAAGGATTCTTCAATATACGCAAATCAATTAACATGATACACCATATTAAAAAACTGAAGGAGAAAAACCATATGATCATCTCAGTAGATGCAGAGAAAGCTTTCGACAAAATTCAAAACCCATTGATGATAAAATCCCTGCAGAAAGTAGGCATAGAGGGAACTTTCCTCAACATAATAAAGGCCATATATGACAAACCCACAGCCAACATCATCCTCAATGGTGAAAAACTGAAACCATTTCCACTAAGATCAGGAACAAGACAAGGCTGCCCACTCTCACCACTCTTATTCAACCTAGTTTTGGAAGTTTTAGCCACAGCAATCAGAGAAGAAAAGGAAATAAAAGTAATCCAAATCGGAAAGTAAGAAGTAAAGCTGTCACTGTTTGCAGATGACATGATACTATACATAGAGAATCCTAAAGATGCTACCAGAAAACTACTAGAGCTAATAAATGAATTTGGTAAAGTAGCAGGATACAAAATTAATGCACAGAAATCCCTTGAATTCCTGTTCACTAATAATGAAAAATCTGAAAGTGAAATCAAGAAAACACTCCCATTTACCACTGCAACAAAAAGAAAATATCTAGGAATAAACCTACCTAAGGAGACAAAAGACCTGTATGGAGAAAGTTATAATACACTGGTGAAAGAAAGATGATACAAATAGATGGAGAGATATACCATGTTCTTGGATTGGAAGAATCAATATTGTGCAAATGACTGTACTACCCAAAGCAATCTACAGATTCAATGCAATCCCTATCAAACTACCACTGGCATTTTTCACAGAACTAGAACAAAAAATCTCAAAATTTGTTTGGAAAAACAGAAGACCCTGAATAGCCAAAGCAATCTTGAGAACGAAAAACGGAGCTGGAGGAATCAGGCTCTCTGACTTCAGACTATACTCCAAAGCTACAGTAATCAGGACAGTATGGTACTGGCACAAAAACAGAAAGATCAATGGAACAGGATAGAAAGCCCAGAGGTAAACCTACGCACATATGGTCAGCTTATCTTTGATAAAGGAGGCAGGAATGTACAGTGGAGAAAGGACAGCCTCTTCAATAAGTGGTGCTGGGAAAACTCGACAGGGACATGTAAAAGTATGAGATTAGATCACTCTGTAACACCATACACAAAAATAAGCTCAAAATGGATTAAAGACCTAAATGTAAGGCCAGAAACTATCAAGCTTTTAGAGGAAAACATAGGCAGAACACACTCTGACATAAATCACAGCAAGATCCTGTTTGACCCACCTCCTAGAGAAAGGGAAATAAAAACAAAAATAAACAAATGGGACCTAATGAAACTTCAAAGCTTTTGCACAGCAAAGGAAACCATAAACAAGACCAAAAGACAACGCTCAGAATGGGAGAAAATATTTGCAAATGAAGCAACTGACGAAGGATTAATCTCCAAAAGTTATAAGCAGCTCATGCAGCTCAATAGCAAAAAAACAACCCAATCCAAAAATGGGCAGAAGACCTAAATAGACATTTCTCCAAAGAAGATATACAGACTGCCAACAAACACATGAAAGAATGCTCAACATCATTGATCATTAGAGAAATGCAAATCAAAACTACAATGAGATATCATCTCACACCAGTCAGAATGGCCATCATCAAAAAGTCTAGAAACAATAAATGCTGGAGAGGGTGTGGAGAAAAGGGAACCCTCTTGCACTGCTGGTGGGAATGTGAATTGGTACAGCCACTATGGAGAACAGTATGGAGGTTCCTTAAAAAACTACAAATAGAGCTACCATATGACCCAGCAATCCCACTACTGGGCATATACCCTGAGAAAACCATAATTCAGAAAGAGTCATTTACCAAAATGTTCATTGCAGCTCTATTTACAATAGCCCAGAAATGGAAACAACCTAAGTGTCCATCATCGGATGAATGGATAAAGAAGATGTGGCACATATATACAATGGAATCTTACTCAGCCATAAAAAGAAACTAATTTGAGCTATTTGTAATGAGGTGGATAGACCTAGAGTCTGTCATACAGAGTGAAGTAAGTCAGAAAGAGAAAGACAAATACCGTATGCTAACACATATATATGGAATTTAAGGAGAAAGAAAAAATGTCATGAAGAACCTAGGGGTAAGACAGGAATAAAGTCAGAGACCTACTTGAGAATGGACTGGAGGATATGGGGAGGTGGAAGGGTAAGCTGTTACAAAGCAAGAGAGAGGCATGGACATATATACACTACCAAACGTAAGGTAGATAGCTAGTGGGAAGCAGCCGCATAGCACAGGGAGATCAGCTCAGTGCTTTGTGACTGCCTGGAGGGGTGGGATATGGAGGGTGGGAGGGAGACACAAAAGGGAAGGGATATGGGAACAGGTGTATATGTATAACTGATTCACTTTGTTATAAAGCAGAAACAAAAAAATGAAAAAAATGAAACAGTAGCAAAGATTGGTAAAACAAAGCTGGTTCTTTGAGAAGATAAACAAAATTGATAAACCATTTGCCAGGCTCATCAAGAATAAAAAAGGAGAAGACTCAAATCAACAGAATTAGAAATGAAAAAGAATTAACAACGGACACTGCAGAAATACAAAGGATCATGAGAGATTATTACAAGCAGCTATATGCCAATAAAATGGACAACCTGGAAGAAGTGGACACATTCTTAGAAATGACAACCTTCCGAGACTGAAGCAGGAAGAAATAGAAAATATAAACAGACCAATCACAAGTACTGAAATTGAAACTGTAATTAAAAATCTTCCAACATACAAAAGCCCAGGACCTGATGGATTCACAGGCAAATTCTATCAAACATTTAGAGAAGAGCTAACACCTTTCCTTCTCAAACTCATCCAAAATATAGTAGAGGGAGGAACACTCCCAAACTCGTTCTACTAGGCCACCACCACCCTGTTACCAAAAACAGAGAAAGATGTCAGTAAAAAAGAAAACTACAGGCCAATATCAGTGATGAACATAGATGTAAAAATTCTCAACAAAATACTAGCAAGCAGAATTCAACAGCACATTAAAAGGATCATACACCATGATCAAGTGGATTTTATCCCAGGATTGCAAGGATTCTTCAATATACGCAAATCAATCAATGTGATAACACCATATTAACAAATTGAAGGAGAAAAACCATATGATCTCAATAGATGCAGAAAAAGCTTTCAACAAAATTCAAAACCCATTTATGATAAAAACCCTCCAGAAAGTAGGCATAGAGGAGACTTAACATAATAAAAGCCATATATGAGAAACCCACAGCCAGCATCGTTCTCGATGGTAAAAAACCATTTCCACTAAGATCAGGAAAAAGACAAGGTTGCCCACTCTCACCACAATTAATTCAACATAGTTTTAAGAATTTTAGCAGCAATCAGGGAAGAAAAAGAAAAGGAATACAAATCGGAAAAGAAGAAGTAAAGCTGTCACTGTTTTCAGGTGACAGGATACTATATATAGACAATCCTAAAGATGCTACCAGAATACTACTAGAGCTAATCAATGAATTTGGTAAAGTAGCAGGATACAAAATTAATGCTCAGAAATCTCATGCATTCCTATATACTAATGATGAAAAATCTGAAACAGAATTTAAGGAAATACTCCCATTTACGATTGCAGCAGAAAGAATAAAATGCCTAGGAATAAACCTACCTAAGGAGAAAAAAGACCTCTGTGCAGAAAACTGTAAGACACTGATTAAAAAAAAAGATGATACAAAGAGACAGATATACCATGTTCTTGGATTGGAAGAATCAACAATGTGAAAATGACTATACTACACAAAGCAATCTACAGATTCAGTGCAATCTCTATCAAACTATCAATGGCATTTTTCACAGAACTAGAACAAAAAATTTCACAAGTTGTATAGAAACACAAAAGACCCCGAATAGCCAAAGCAATCGAGAAAGAAAAACGGAGCTGGAGGAATCAGGCTCGTGGACTTCAGACTATACTACAAAGCTGCAGTAATCAAGACAGTATGGTAGTGGCACAAAAACAGAAATATAGATCAATGGAACAGCGTAGAAAGCCCAGAGTTAAACCCACGTACATATGGTCACCTTACCTGTGATAAAGGAGGCAAGAATATACCATGGAGAAAAGACAGCCTCTTCCATAAGTGGTAATGGGAAAACTGGACAGCTACATGTAAAAGAATGAAATTAGAACACTTCCTAACCATACAGAAAAATAAACTCAAAATAGTCTAAAGACCTAAATGTACGGCCAGACACTATACAACTCTTAGAGGAGAACATAGGCAGAACACTCTCTGACATAAATCACAGCAAGATCCTTTTTGACCTTCCTCCTAGAGAAAGGGAAATAAAAAAAACAAATGGAACCTAATGAAACTTCAAAGCTTTTGAACAGCAAAGGAAACCATAAAACGAAAAGACAACCCTCAGAATGGGAGAAATTATTTGCAAATGAAGCAACTGACAACGGATTAATCTCCAAAATTTAAAAGCAGCTCATGCATTCAATATCAAAAAAAAAACCCAATCCAAAAATGGGCAGAAGATCTAAATATAAAGATTGTCAACAGACGCACGAAAGGATGGTCAGCATCACTAATCATTAGAGAAATGCAAATCAAAATTTCAATGAGGTATCACGTCATACCGGTCAGAATGGCCATCATCAAGAAATCTGCAAACAGTAAATGCTGGAAAGGGTGTGGAATATAAAGGAACCCTCTTGCACTGTTGATGGGAATGTAAACTGATACAGCCACTATGGATAACAGTATGGAGGTTCCTTAAAAAACTAAAAATAGAGCTACCATATGACCCAGCGATCCCACTACTGGGCATATACCCTGAGAAAACCATAATTCATAAAGTGTCATGTACCACAATGTTCATTACAGCTCTATTTACAATAGCAGGACATGGAAGCAACCTAAGTGTCCATCGACAGATGAATGGTTAAAGAAGATGTGGCACATATATACAATAGAATATTACTCAGCCATAAAAAGAAACGAAATTCAGCTATTTGTAGTGAGGTGGATGGACCTAGAGACTGTCATAGAGAGTGAAGTAAGTCAGAAAAAAAAATACTGTATGCTACCACATATATGGAATCTAAGGGAAAAAAAAAAAAGGTTCAGATGAACCTCGGGGCAGGACAAGAATAAAGACGTAGTCATAGAGAATGGACTTGAGGACACGGGGAGGGTGAAGGGTAAGCTGGGACGAAGTGACAGAGTGGCATGGACTTATATATACTACTAATTGTAAAATAAATAGCTAGTGGGAAGCAGCTGCATAGCACAGGGAGATCAGCTTGGTGCTTTGTGACCACCTAGAGGGGTGGGATAGGGAGGGTGGGAGGGAGACACAAGAGGGAGGGGATATGGGGATATATGTATACGTATAGCTGATTCATTTTGTTATAAAGCAGAAACTAATACACCATTGTAAAGCAATTATACTCCAATAAAGATGTTTTTTTAAAAAGTAAGGTAATTCCTCTTTATTTTGCTTCATCATCTCATTCAGGAAAACCTAGACACATCTACTTGCATGTGTCAAGTTTTTTATCTACCCAGTCACAAAATCGTCATGAGGTTGATTGCAAAATGAAATCAAGTTTCACACGAATTGCATGTAACATGTAGGAAAATTCTCTACTGAAAATTTCACTGGTTACTGTCATGGGTGCCTTGCTTCTCAATTGCCCCCATCTTGTTTCACAGTTGAGAGAAACTCATCTTTGTTAAGCAGATTTGGGGGCCCACTGAGCATGTAGCAACACAACTGACACATGAGTCGATTTGCTGATGTCTTAAAACTCAGTGCTTACTGATGGAAGGCATCCAAACGGTCCTTCTCCACCCTTCACTTAACAAGCATAATAATAAATGAATATTTAAAGTAGCAGCAAATACATTAACTGGAAACAAATAGGTTTCATTTGTAACCAGTGCACACAGGTTAATTAACAAGAAGGAGCTTTGGTGTTGAGGCCAGGCTCCCTGATGCTGTCTGGGCAGGTGCCGTTAAGGGCCAGTGAGCTCTGCAGGGTAATTACCAGGTACCAGCGTGCTCTTCCCTTGCTTAACAAAGAGCTGCCCACCATTTGCCTAAACATATAAACCATCATCTGTGATCCTCAGCAGCAATTAAGTGAGAAACATCTCTTCATTGGAGACTTGGGGAAACAAAAGAGACCTGATAGTATATAAGGAGCCAGATGGATATTTTTGAATGTCAATTTTGAAGATCACTTTTTCAATAATGGAACATTAGTCAGAAACATTTGGTACTAGGTGAAAGAGGAAACACCATGGTATTTAAAAAAATGAAAATGGACGTACGGAATAGTTGAAGTAGTGTATCCTTGAACAGCTTTTGATTCTAAAACCTTGGAGTGGTTAACAGCCTTAATAGAATATAGAAAATTAACTCGTCTCCTTAGAGCACAGTTGAGTCATTTTTTCCCTATTATTCTAACCATCCATACACATTGGAGGAGGGGCAATGAAGAAGGTGGTGGAAATTCCCTCACAGTATGAGAGCGAAAGTCTAGCTAATATGCAGCACTTTCTCCAGGACATGAGTTACTAATTTGTTCTACAAAAAAAAAAAAAAAAAAAAAAAAAATTATTACTGCAAATGATATATCAGCACAAAAAAAGGCATTTTAGACCTAGAGTTAGCCTTCTATCACAAACTAATTGATCTAGAAGTTTTAAGAATGTACAATTTAAAATGCCTCTGTAAGCATAACAAGAGTTCCAGGAGCTATAAACGTTATAAAGGCACCATTGAGTTAGTTCAATTAATTGTCTGGTTGGAAGAATCTCCAAAACTTTGCAGAAGCTCTTGTTTTTATAGTTAAGGATCTTCCGGGCATTTAGTTGCCTACATTTAACACTGTTGTCTAATTGCTTTGCATAATTGGTAGAGCTAAAAGGCTATTCCACAGCATTAAAAAATACAATTATAAATGTATGAGTTTCCCTCATTCAGAAGGTACTGATTTTTTTTTTCCTGATGCCAAACTAACAGCATTTACAAATGTTTTCATGAACTGTGAGAAGCTACTGCTCAGTGTGTTCTAATGTGGGATTAGGTCAACAGCTCTCTTGAAAGAACAAAACCAACCCAGGGCCAAACAGGCAGACAGGCCTAATTAAGCATTCCAGAGAAAGGAGCACTCAGAAAACTATGGCGGACTTGACCCCTGCTTTGTACCTCACCAGGTTTCTCTGTACCTTTGCCACTTTCCTCTGGATTTATTATTTTTTTATGAATTATTTAAACATGCCCATTTCACATCTACAATTAGTTTTCAAAGAAAAGGCAACATGAGAAAATAATCACAAGTTAAACAGCTTGAGAACGACTCTGGTTTTGGCAGGACGTGAAAGGCCTGGCCCCGTATCAGAGCCCACCTTTGGCGGTGGCTTTCCAAATCCCCTTTTGTTTTAAGTCCCTTAGATACAGTCTACATGGCAGCCTGAACCCCCTATTTCCAACAGGGAGGACATGCAAATATCAGAGTCTCTTTTCTAGGTTATCTGTCTGTGTTCCTTTTATATACACAAATGGGAATTAATGGTCATAATTTCAACAGTAGGGGAAAAATAGCCTACGAAAAATGGGATAGGTTTCATTATCATTAAGCAGTAAGAATCCATTGAAAAATGGAAATACTAGTACCACTAACCACTTGCAAAAAGGGATGTGCTTAACGATTGTTTTATCCTAATCATCTTTCCCCCATCAGCACACAGAACTCAGTCCTATTTTAGTAGCAAATGGCCTCCAAAAATCGTGGTATCCTGACCCCTTATTTCTGATCACAGAACCATTCAGCTGGAATAGGTAACGAGATCATCAGAGTCATCCTTCTGCCCTCAGGTATGGCTACACTCTGCTGGAACTCATCATATTGTAATATAATGCCATATAAAGTGTTTCATTTACCATACTGAAAACTTTTCCAGGGTAGGAGTTGAAACCCAGCCATTTGTAATCCTCAGAGCCTGGCATGTAACAGATCTCCCAAAATAACTGTACATGAAAGAACTAAAACCCTCACCTTGTAAAATATATCTTTCTTAGAAAATCACTGGGGAAAAAAGGACTTTAAAATTCACTCACCAATCCTTGCTGCCCATTTTGATATTTCACAATACTGCCTCTGGAAATATTCTTTATAGCTAAACAAACAGCAGTTTCCACTTCATTGTTATCAGCCTAGTGGAAGCAATACTTTGAAAATCCAAGTTTTCTAAAATGTATATGGACTCAATAATGCCACTTATATTTAAAACTGGGAAAAAGTCATTATTCTCTTGTATGACTTAACAGAAAATTGCTAAAATACATGACTAGCTTTGTGACCACCTAGAGGGGTGGGATAGGGAGGGTGGGAGGGAGATGCAAGAGGGAGGGGATGTGGGGACATATGTATACGTATAGCTGATTCACTTTGTTATACAGCAGCAACTAACATGACAATGTAAAGCAATTATACTCCAATAAAGATATTTTTAAAAAGTAAAAAATAAAATACATGATGAGAAAGAGATGCATTTGTATAACATTGGAACTATTAAAAAGATTATAAATTGACATTTATTAAAGAGCTACCATTTTCCGGGTACTCAATAAAAGACTGTTACTAAAACTCTGACAATATTACAAAATAAATTTTATCATCCCCAACTGACAGATACGGAAATTGAAGCCCAGGGAGGCTAGATGACTTTCCCAAGGTCACACAGCAAGGAGGGGGAGGAGCGGAGGGGCAGGTACCGAGGTGACAAAAGATGCCATTTGTCTGACTTGGCCTGGACCACTTGCAACCATTTTCTTCTCTGTGATTGAATAAAGTCTGAATTTAGGTTAGACCTTTCTTCTCTAATTTAGAGGCCTGAATCGACAAGTGGTCAGTGACAATGGCCACTTTAGCTAGAATGGGAAGGGAGGCCACAGCCCCAAATCAGCTCTCACCATTTCATCCATAACACAGTGGGGTCCCCATAATACACTGTACTGGGGCCACGTAAGAACAACATCGAGATGAGCAAGATGCCAGGACTCTGGGTTCTTCATAAGGAGGACGCAACAGGACTTCTTCCTCAGTGCCTCCAGAGTGACTTGTGACCCTTGGCAAGAGACGAGGTCCTGCCCCCACCATCTGCCACCCGTGAGCCAGTGTAGGAGGCCCTGTCACTCCTTCCCAACTTTCTTCTGTTGATGACAGGTCCTTAAGTCAATTCACTGCTCATTAGTCCTTACACGAGAGGATGTGATAGAAAAGGAAGATAGATCCAAGAGGCTCAGTTTAAAAGTTCCCTACTTGCTAGTGAAGCAAAATGAAAATGGTGTTTCAAAAACTGGATTTGAAAACCAATGGCTTATTTGACAACTTCATGGAATAGTAGTGGTAACGTAACCAGTATTGTGATTTTATGCTTTGACAATGTAAGGCAGAAATCTGATGTGTTCGCAGAAGCTATCTGAAAGCAATTGCTAGAATACCTGAAATTTCTTAAGTGAGATTTCAGGAAGACCAGAGGCTTCTGGTTAGTGTATATGGACTAAAGAGAAAGGAACAGTCCAGGAACTGCGGCAGTCACAAGAAGCCAGGCTGCACCGCGGCCAGTGTGTTCCCTTCTCTGCAGCCTGTCATCTCTGTTGTCTCCGAACCAGCCAGTTGGAGGATGAAGTGCTCTTTCCTACCCTCAGGGGTCCATGATTGCACATGCTTATAGTAGTTAGACTATGTCAGACCCAAATCTCTTAGATCAACATGTTTATGGACAAAAGGTGAAAAAGAAATGAGAGTAAAATATGATAAAGGCAAGACTAGATTGCACCCAGAATCCTCCAGTGGCTCCAGATTTGTCTCAGAGGGAAAGCCGAAGTCCGTACACCATCCCCCTTCCCTGCTCACGTTCCTCTCGAAGCGCAGCCCCTGCTGCTCTTCCCCCTCACATGCTCTTCCACCGGCTTTGCCCTTTTGTTGTGCCTGAAATGTGCCCCATACGTTCCCACTTCAAAGATTAACACTGGCTGTTCCCTCTGCCGGGATGCTCTTCCCATCAATATCTGAATGACCCACTGCCTCTTCTCCTTCCAGTCTTTGCTCAACTTTGCTTCACACCTAGTAGGTGCTCAGTTAATATTTATTGAATAAATAAATGCTCTGATTAAAAGTCGTTTATTCATTGAATGAACATTAGATATTGAAGAAGATATTATGCTAAACACTTAGGATATACAAAGCTGATTGAGACCTGGGAGCACTCACATAACAGTGATTTCAATCTGCATAAACACACCATTTTGTAGGAGAAGAAGTGACAGTTCCCCAAGAGAAGTGCAGTGTGGTGGGATTTTTATAGGGTGTTATTCAAGAGCAGATTCTTCAAAATGAAGTGTATAAGAATTAAAAGGGCTAAGACTATGCCCAATTAGGGGAAGTTACTAAAGGCCTCAGGGAGCAGGTGGTATCTGAGTTGAGGCTTGGGGAAGACTAGATTTGTCCATGCTGGGTTGGAACGGGTGTGAGAGTAAGAGAGGAGATTTTAGCAGGTGGAGAAAACATCATGGATGAAATCATACATGGATATAAAGACAAGTGAGCAAGCTGTTTGTTTTTGCTGAGGTATAAGGAATATGAAGGGTAAACTGGTCTCCAACTGGAGAGAGCTTTAAATGGTAAAGCAGTTTGGAGCATAAGGCATGCACAGTCTTAAGCAGAATAATCTGAGCTGTCATGCATAGGATGGTCCAGAGTCTGGGAGGCCATACACAGATGAGGAAACTTTTGCCAGTGGTCCAGGAAGGAAGGAAGGCAGTGGGGCCTGCTGAAAGGTAGTAGCAGTGGAAATGCAAAGAATAAGTGAACAAGGAGTTATGGAAATTAATTTAAAAAATAATCAGGACAGGAATAAAGACGCAGATGTAGAGAATGGACTTGAGGACATGGAGAGGGGGAAGGGTAAGCTGGGATGAAGTGAGAGAGTGGCACATTGACATATATACACTACCAAATGTAAAACAGATAGCTAAGTGGGAAGCAGCCACATAGCACAGGGAGATCAGCTCGGTGCTTTGTGACCACCTAGAGGGGTGGGATAGGGAGGGTGGGACGGAGACGCAAGAGGGAAGAGATATGGGAACATATGTACATGTATAACTGATTCACTTTGTTATAAAGCAGTAACTAACACACCATTGTAAAGCAATTATACTCCAATAAGGATGTTAAAAAAAAGTAATTGGGTGGAATGTATGGGAGGTAGGATAAGAAAAGAGAAGATAGTAGCTCAAATATTCTAATTATTAAAAAACCCCAATCATAATTTAATTTATTTAGTTCAACATCTATAAATACCCCTTCACTTCAAATCAAGCCATTTGTTTGCTTTTCCACTCCTTAAAGTAAGTAAGTGAGGCCAGAAGAATTGTGGGATGAATTTGGCATGATCCTGAGCTACAATCTCTAGGAACAGAAAACTGAACAGGAGATGCGAGGGGCCGGGGGGGCGTCTCCACAGTGACTGGCGCATGCATGGAGGAGGACCACTCACCCTTAAGGAGGGGTGAGTGTGAGAGCCTAAGAGTGAACAGAAGAAAAGGCACCAATGTGGTATTTTTAGCTGCATTTTACGCATTAAGAAACCGAGCCTTAGCATCCTTAAATTGCCTGAACTTGTGTAGCTAGAAAGTAGCAGCTTAAGGATTTAAATTCAAATTTTGACTCCAAAGCTTATGGATGTATCTATTAGAGAAACCTGTTATTTCTCTAATTACCAAATGAATTTTTCCAGAGGAACACCTTTTATTCCCACCTCTCTGTTCACTTCTCTTTCCTCAGTGTTCTGGGAGAATTCCTAACCAAATGTAAACACAGCAGGTGTTTTGGTTGAAGGACATATTATGCTCTTTGGGAAAATCTAAACTGCTTTGAGTATTTCTCTCTTGCTGACCCTTACAGTAAAAATATGCTTTAAAAATCATGATAATATGTGAATTCACACAGTGAAAATTATATTCTATACGAGATAGCTTTCAAACACCATGAAATAAAATACTACAGTACTTAGAACTAGAGGCTATTAACCTAATTAGTGTACTAAGCATGAAATATAAATGATCATACTATATTGCAAAAAAAATAATTGAAAATGATGGCTAACTACATTTCAGAATTATACAAATGATACAATTATTTTCTCTTATAAGTGTTAAGATGACAGGAATATTGTTAAGTAAATGGATTAAAAAGATGGGTTTTAGGGAATCCTATAATCTCAGTATTACCTGCCAGAATTGGGCATAAAGCTTTGAGTATAGTTTAAATCAGCTACTTTGGGGTTGGCTACGGAAAGACGAAGTTTGCGTTACCTTGCACCGTGGTTTATTTCAAGTACTTTCTCCTTCTGCTAGTTTAGTAAGAACAGCAGGCTGAGGAGTTCCAGGGAGAGGTTAAGAAGCACGAATAAATACAGGGCAGACCAACTACCACGTACGGTTGTCTTTAAGTGGGGCTCAAATTCAAATGTTAGAAACAAAAAGAAAAAAGCCACGGAGACCGCAGGGTGGAGACACGCTGTAAGAGCAGAAACCGTACATTTTTTTTGGTCATGTGCACCTCAAACCAGCCTAGCAACTGACCTAAGTCAGTCATTCAATGAGGAAATGGTTGATAAACAAATGAAAAAATTACAGAGGGGATTCTTCTAATCTACAAATCTAAGCATGATCCTAGTGTCTCCCCACCAGCAAGTAATAGAATTCAAATTCTATAGCAGAGAAATGGGGTCTGCCTCCACTCCTGCCCCATGTGTAGTGCACCTTTCACCATTAACCCTGCCCCACCCGGTAACAGGTCCTTGGGAGACCCCTTAGCTGCACACCCGCTTTCCCTCAAGGTCTTCAATATCCCTTGTCAAGACTCCTCCTTGAAGTCGTCCATCTTATCCTTTTCTCTCTTTGTTTTCCCACTGTTAACTATTATTGCATTTCTGAAATAGACTCTACTAGAAAGAAGTCTCCATGTGTCTTAGACTGGGAGCTGAGTCTGACTCATCTCTGAATACCCAGCAGTTCACATGGTCTGGCTGTAAATGGGGAACTATAAAAGTTCTTTGAATGAAAGGAGGAACAAAGTATGGAAGGAAGTGAAGAGAAAGTGTGAAGCTCCACTAGAAATGGAAGCTGATGTGCAGCTGAGTGTACAAAGTGGCTACTCTGAAAAGACATGGTTTCTAATATCCCTCTTCAGTGTCTGGAATTGAGTTTACATGAGACCAAAACGACTTGCTTTTTGATGAAAAAATTAGAGTTACCTGTTATTGCACACTATGTGAGCTGAAAGAAATGACAGTTCTATTAATTTTCTACTAATTTTAATTTTTTCCTTTGAAAATGTCAGAATTATAGAAAGGGTGCAGAAATAATACAGTGAATTCTCATGGACACAACCCTCTAGATATTAGCATTTATCACTTTTTTTCTGAATAATTAAAGAGCAAGCTGCAGAGATTAAGCCCCTTTACCTCTAAATATTTCAGTGTGTGTTTCCTAAAAACAAGAAATTATGTAACCTCAGTACAATTAACAAAGAGTCTAACACTGAGACAGTATGTTACCTAATCTATAGACCTTCATTCAGATTTTGCCAATTGACTTAACATCTTTTATCAGAAAATCCAGAGTCTTCTCAGTCAAGTCATCGTATCAAGTCATCATATCTCTAGTCGTCTTTAATCTGGAACAGTATTTGAGTCTTTTTTTTTGTTTGTTTTCATGGCACTGATTTTGTGATGTGTAACTTCAATCACTTGGTTAAGGGGAGATTTACACATTTCTCCACGTTCAAGTTCCCATTTGACCCTCTTTAGCGAGTAAGTCTTCTGTATATAAGTAATCCTCCTCAAACTTCCACCCACTACTTTTAGTGTCCATTAATGATCCTTCCCTGAATCGATTATGAGGATGATGGTTGCCAAATGGCGATCTTCTAATTTCATGCTTTTTTTTTTCACCTTTATTGGTTGCCTTTCTACTGTAAGAAGAAGCTTTTCCTTCTCACCCACTTTTATTCAATAGATGACAAACTATTACTCTCATTATTTATTTTGATCCCCAAATGGTCCCAGCCCCTCAAGCTGGCTCCTGAGTCTCACTGGTTTTTAGTGTTTTCCAGTGACTCTGTTTGCATTGTGTATTTAATCTCACCCTTTGATTTCACTGTTCTTTTCATGGCAGTACTCTTTAAACACTTTTCTTTGAAGGTTTTATTCTTCATAATTAAATTTTATATAGAACAAATCCCAATACCAGTTTATGACCATAATTTAACACAATAACAGCAGCTAATGTAGTTTTTAAAAGCAAACCTGCATTTTCTTTTTTTCTAACTACTCCTTTTTTGATCATTTTATTTGTAGATTCAGAAATGGCTCAACTGGCAAAAAAAAAAAAAAAAAAAATTGAGTTCTGTCAACATAGGCAAGGTGAAATAGCAAGTTGAAGAAATCACCTGGATCATTAGAGTAAAACTCCACTTCTTTCTGTCGATGGAAGTGTTATCAGCTTTCTCCTTTGTTCTTGGGGCTAAGAGTGTATGTGTGGGTGCAGGGCGGTGAGCAGCAGATGGCAGTGGGTGGGAGGTACTGTGGCACAGGGCTGCCTGCCCAAGAGATCTTAGCAGTCTACACTGATAACAGGTAAAGAACAATTGTTCAATTAGGCTTACTCTGCCTATAAAAATATATTTACCTCTATAGAATTATTTGTAATACATTTACAAATAATATAGGATTTCAAGGTTTCTAGGCTAATTTTGCTTAAGACACGCAATGCCTATGGAAAAAATGATACTTTTCCTTTGTGAGTACCCTTTCAAACACTAGAGCATAATGGGCAAGCTGTAGCAGATACATGCATAAAATGGGTGATCATGGGTCCTCCAAAAGTCCTCCAGCTGGGATGCCCTGTCTTTGCTGAGCTCACCTCTCCAGGCAAGACTGCCAAGGCCATGATACCACAACTGATCCAACTGAATCTACGGAGGAATTTCAGCAGAATGCAGTTCCCCAAATTATCATTTGGACACAATTGTGTGTTAACAGTTACCCTGAAATTAGCTTACATGGTAGCGTGTTGTTTTGCAGCTTTGCAGGCACGATCTCATATCCCCCCATCTGCTTTCCCTGACTGGCAGAGACCTTGCTTCATTTTCTGGAGCTCCATTTCTGTGACTCTAAGAAGTTCAGAAAGTGGCAACCAGGGAGAAGACGGGCAACCGAATCCTCCTGCTCTCACGACGGCAGTACTGCCTGTGCTTGCGCCCGGCCTATCATATACCATTACAGTTGATCAAGCTTAAAAAGCAAACTCAGATTCTCAAGAGAAGCAGTCGCTGGAGTACATTTATGGATCGTGTTCTCATTCCGATACCGTACCCAGGGAAGAGAGTGCACAGCACAAGTAACGTATCTGCTGTTTCCCTTCAATATAAGTTTTGCATAAAACAGAAATGCTCCAGTCTGTAAACGGTATGAGTGCCTGTCATACACATGGCAACCAGAAGGTGGCACGGTCTTAACATTGACCAAGGGCTGTCAGCTCCACCGTTGAATCCAAGCAGATTTATTTCTGAAGGTAACAGCTTCTTGCACTGTGGACATTCATTTATGGGTTTGTGTCTGTCCACACTACATACCCACAAACCCCTTCCTATGCTTGGAAACAGAGCTCTTTGTTTCCATTTTCTTTTTATCATCCTCCCCTTTTAAATTAATATTGTTTTGCTTTATGCTTTAGAGGACTTGAATATTTGCTCTGTGCTTATCTTCCTGTTAGAAGAATTTAGTTATTGAAATCTAAACGGATCCTCATGCTTTGAATCTTGCTTTTGTCTTATTTGTAACCAATTTCCAACATATGAAGAAGATCTAAATTTTATATTCATTCATTAAAAGAGTTTCGTTCAAAGAGTCATTAATTCTTTGGTCAAAAGTAGCCAAAGAATTGGTCAAAATGAATTACTCATATGAAGTGAGGTGCATGTGTATAATTTAAAAAGGCATTTTAGATCGCAGATGTGTCAAACATTGCATTTAAACCTCAGATTCCATTTTAGAGAACAAAATGTCTATGAATTGACTAGTATTTCTCTTTCATTGAGAGAAAAGAGACATGCCTTTGTATCTTATGAAACTGGTTTTGTGACAACGCATCAGAGGCCTTAGAGTAAAAATGAACAATATTTAAACAAGTCGGCAATATTCTGTAGCAAGTATGAATGCTGGCAAATGGGCACCATTTCAATACTCAGAGAAGTACCCTACTCAATTTACTCTTCATTGGTGAATCAAACAAGTGTACAATTCCTTGATGTGCATCATTATATTTATCACTTTGTTCTTTGTTATTTAAGTGGGAGTCCAGGTTGAAAGTAACCTCTTGTTTTTCAATATTCTTCTCTTTACTTATTACCCCCCTGTGCTTCCAGTCTCCCGACCTCCCCACAGACAGGAATTTCTGTCTAACCTAGTCCTTTACCTTGGGCTTCGAGGCATTCCCTCTTGCCCCTACCATCTGTCAGTCTCCCTGTCTTTCCACCCTTTCCTCTCCTCTTCTTCCCCACATGCCTGTCAGAATGCTTACTGGGAAGTGTGGCTCTCTCTGACTGGGAAGCTTACTCAGCCCTTACATGATAGGCAATAACGAAACTTCACTGAGCTGAACTGCTATTTGGTTTTGCAGAGTCCAAATAGCAACACAGAGAGGAAAAAAAGTTTATGTATATTTTATATTATATTATATACGTGTATATACACATATGTATATGTACACACACATATGTATATGTACACATATGTATAACATGTATATTATATAAATATAATAACAGCATGAGTCCTGAAGCAATGGCTAATTCTTGCAGGCATCTCATCCAACCAAGCCCTCCCTCAAAAACAAAATCACCAATAAATCTGATTCTTGATATTTTTCTCCTCTGAGTATGGAGAAAATAAGCATCAATGAAGCCAAGTGGGTGAAATTTATAACTGCAGCATCTTCTTCCTATTTTGTAAGTATAAACAGGTCACACCTCAGAGAGCCCCAAAGTTTTATCTTATATGTCCTGACCTCCACCTGCCATGCGTTAGAATCAATAATGGCATTTGCTACTTCCCCCAGCTCCATTTCTACTCCAGCCGTAAAGAGAAATAGAAGCTTAACCTCGTTCTGCCTCCCTGACATTTTCACTCTCCCCTCAAGGTCCTGGAATATCCCAGCATATGCCCACTCTGGCAGAGATCGGAGAACGGCTGGTTCAGGGGAGACCATATGGCCAGGAGCCTGCCTGCTACACTGGGATGTGATGGGCCTTCAGGTACCCCCAGGCTTAGATCTGGTCTTCCTCTCAAGGGTCTGAATTGGATCCTAAGAAGCCCTCTGGGGATGAAAGTCCAGTCCATGGAGGGTAGAGAATAGTCACTTCAAAACCTGGACATGTTTCAAGAATCTATGTTAATTGAGCTGACTTGTCATCCTGTCCCATGACTCATGATTACAGCCATTTTCTGCTCCAGGATAAGAGGTGAAGACTATTTACTTCTATATGAGGCCAAGCGGAGACAACGCCCACTCTTCCCTGGCATAGCCTGGGGACCTTTAGGGTTCAGCAAGTTTTCCTTCTCCCCAGCTGCATAACCCTAGCAGATGCGTACCCTTTCCCAGATGAAGGATCAAGTTTCAGGATTCTCCACCTGGCATACAGTAGGTGCTCAATAATTTTAAAGTAAACAAATCTCAGGTTTTTGAAGTTAAACATGGAGGTGAAATTTCATCCTGAAGCTTCCCTTCTGGTCCATCTCCTGTCTTCCCCACATCTTACAGATCCTGGCTTTCTGTCTCTCTCCAGTGTCTACACCAGAAGTTACTTGTCTCCCGTTTTGCGGGTTGAGGTGGAAAATGTTACCCTAGATCATACAAAGGCCACCTGAGGTCTCATACTGTCTCCTTAATAAAACATAACGATTCAAACTAACTAAATTTAAACTTCAGAACAGCAGGATATGGCCAACTATGTAGAAGCAAAATGAAGAGGGCAAAGCAGACCTAGAAAGAAAATTTCAGAATGAAATGGAAGCTAGAAAAAATGTGAGCGTCAGAAAACAAGAAAGACGTAGAGAGTGTGGACTGTGATTACTGTGTGCTGAAGTAAAATGGGCTTACTAGGCCAGTGATTTTTAAAATTTTAAAAATTTACTTATTTATTTTTCTGCTTTATTTTTTTTTCGGTTTTATTGACATATAACACTGTATTAGTTTTAGGGCTACAACATGATGATCTGATACATGTGTATATTGAGAAATGATCACACGATAAACTTAGTTAACCCCCATCACCACCAGTGATTTTTGTTTTTCTGACTGCTTTTTTTAATTGAAGTGTAGTTGATTTACAATATTATTTAAGTTTCAGGTGTACAGCATAGTGATTCAGTATTTTTATAAATTATACTCCATTAAAAGTCATTACAAGATAATGTCCATAATTCCCTGTGCTATATAATATATCCTTGTTACTTATCTATTTCATACACAGTAGTTTGTATCTCTTAGTCCCCTACCCCTAACTTGCCCTGCCCCTACTCTCTCCCCTCTGGTAACCAGTAGTTGGTTTCCTTTGTTTTTTTTTAAAATCTTGGCTGCACTTTATTTATTTTCTTCTTATTTTTTTAATTGAAGTATTGTTAATTTACAGTGTGTTATTTCAGGTGTACAGCAATTTTTTTTGTAAGGACTACTTTTCAATCTGTGCTTGACTCCTCTCTCTTGTAAATGTATACCTTCTGAAAACTGTTGTGGAGATTATAGGAAATGATAGGTGAAAATATTTTGGATTGGAGAATGACATATGGTAAACCCTCATAAATGTTAGCTGGTTTTTTTTTTTTCCCTCGTATGGGCAAATGAAGATTATAATGATGTATCTTCACAAATTAATTTTTAATACCAAATTTAATTTTTAGATTTAACAAAATCACAATAGAGATCCCAGTGGCATTTGGGGTAGAGTTAAATTAATAAAATTATTGAACTAACCTAAATGAGTTAAAAAAAATAAACATTTCAAAAAAGAAAAATGATTCAAAGGACTTCTTTACTTGTTATAAAGCAAGACTTTATGACCGTTGTAAAGGAAGAATGACAGAAAAATCAGCAAATTGCATACGTGGTCTTAGCTTCTTTCACAATAAGGAAGCATCACACACTAAATGATGTTTAAAAATAACTATTCGGAAATATCTTGGTGGACTTTTTGGCCACTATATACCAAACACTACATGAAGTGTCATTTCCCCCTTCAGCCCTGTCAGATAGAAACGCAGCCTCTCGCTTTGCAGGGGAGGAGATGGCTTCCCTTCCTGGATAGCTCTCCCTCTAGTGCGAGGGCCTACCTCCCCAGCGACTGTTCCTTTGGTAGCTGAAATCATTTTAGTTAATCCTCAACTGGCACTGTGAACCATAATAAATATGAAATGGATTGGAGAATTAAATGTAAAACTTGTAATCAAAAAAATGCTTGAATAAAATACAGGTGACTATCTTGGGTATGTAAAGGGCTTTTGAAAAAGAAAAAAATCACTCCCTGTCCCCACCAGTTATATTGGTATATAACCTGTGTAAGTTTAAGGTGTATAATATGATGATTTCATACCCGTATATGTTGTGAACTGATTAACACACTAAGGTATGTTAATCTCCCCACATAATTACCATTTTTATAAAGGATTTTAAGTATAAAAGGAAGGGAAAGGAAAATTGACGGGCTATGCTAAGTTAAAAAAAATTAACTTATATATGTGAAAATGTCATAAAAAATTAAAAGGCCATAGACAAACTGGGAGAAGTATTTGCAGCAAATATAACAGACACAGGACCACTATCCTAAATGTATAAGGAGTATTTGAGAAAAACCCTCAGTGTGCCAATAGAAAAGTGGGCAAGGGATATTAACAATTAAGGATTGTTAAGAATTAGAACTAATACAATGGGCGATAAATATATGAAAAATATTCAGCCTCACTAATGGTCAAATAAATACAAATTAAAACAAAATTTTCAACTCTCCAGTTATTAAAGATTTTAAAACCTCATAATGCAGGTTAGATAGCCATGTGTTCTGATAACCAGCAGGCAAAAATGCAACAAGAATGGACTCTCTAAATGCAATTTGGCAATACATGTCATCAGATTTTTTTAAATGTTGTTAATTTTTAAGCAAGTAATTTCACTTTGAGAAATCTGCTCCAAGGAATGAGTTAAGTTTTGAGGCAAAGATTTTCTTATACAGTGAAAAATAAACCAGGTATGATTTCAATGTACACAGGGAAAAGGCTGCATATTTTTTACACATCCACAGGTATAATATTTATATTTCCACTAAAAATATTCTCAAATAATTTTGGAAAATGATCATAAGGTCAAGTTAAGTGAATATAGCAGGACAAAGTTATGTGACAATAAGATTCCAATTATGAAACACATAATCATAGAGAAGAGATAGAAGATTGGATGACTGATTTTTTTATACTTTATTTTCTGAAAGTCTACAAAAAACATATCTTACCTTCATAATCTAAAACGGCATTAATTTTTTGTGTGCACTTACTTTTTCTACTTCTAATAGCTCTACTTTACAATAGGAAAGATGTGTAGAAATAAAAAGTAAAGGTGAATGAGATTAAAATATTGGGATGATCAAGGAATTTCTAGAGATCATTAGTATAAAGACAGAAGTACATTTAATTATGAAGTGTTTGAGGGAAGAGAGAAGAGCTAGGAAGGGAACAAAAAAAGGTAAAGAGGCAGACTAAGGTACTAAATACTTCGACATGAATAATATTCCTGGGTCACACGCCCAAATTCACTGAGCCCCTAAGCTTCAGAAGCCATCTGGATTAAAAAGTGACTAGATCGCCACTGTGCTCTCTTGTTATTTAAATCCTCACATCTTAAAACTGGAAGCTGAACTCTGAGTAGATTTTTCCAGAGGAGCAGAATGGAAAGGATGCTCTGGTTTGAAGCAGCCATTACCGAAGCAGTATTACTCTGAGGGCTAGAGGGAGCAAGTCCAGGGCTTCCCGGGCCAGAGGTCCCCACCTGTGTCAACGTTAATTCCTCATCGCTGGTCTGATAATCAGAAGACTGCTCTGTCCTGAAGCCACTGACCTGAAAATTGTGGTCCCTGTGGAGCCTGTCGTTCAGGTGCTATTCTGATGGCGTATGCTCTGACTATGCCAGTCTTGACAATCTGCCTTCAGCTGGAGACTGGGAGCACTGTGGCCACTCCAGAGAGGGAGGCTGCTACTCTGCTAGAGCAGTGGCCTTGACGTTGGAATGTGAGCTCGTTGTTGCCCAATCTCTTGTCATTTTTTAAAAAGATACAGAAATCTAGATTTTTAAAATGATAAATCTCTGTGTTCTTAAAATTAGCGATTGATTTGAAATACTTAAAACCTGTGCTGGGCATCTCTTTGTGGACCAAACACAACATGCCTGCTGATCTCATCCAGCCCCAGGGCTGCAATTTGAGACTTCTGTTCTACAGCATCAGGTGGGACTAAATGGTCTTTATCCTAAAAATAATGTGCCAGGCTCTGAGAGGGGCAGAGGTGTGAAGATGAATGAAACAAGTTCTCTGCCCTCAGGAAGTTTTACATCTGGTGTAGGAGACAGACTATTAAGAAGGGAAGTCAAAATACAACAGTGTGGTGCTGATACAGAGAAGAGAACCAAGCACTGCCTGACACAGAGGTGGTTTTGTCCGAGAGGAATCAAGGGTGGCTCAATGGAGGAGGTGGCACTAGATCTGGGTGTGTCCTGTGGTTCCCAAACAGAAGGGACCACAGAAGGAGAGTCTCGTTTACTTCTGGAGGGAAAGCGTTCATCTGACTGAACCACAAAGTGAAGAATTTTCTGATCAATGACAGATTTCTTGGAAGAGGAAAACAGTTCCTTCCTATATAAGAGAAAGCAGAAAGCAAGGAAATGGCGGACAAAAGAAAAAGACAATGTGTTTAGGGGACAGGAAATAACAATAAAGGAGCATGAAAGTAAAGTGTGAAAGGATGAGAAGCTACAGGAGGCAGAATGGCGGCCTGAGAGGAATTTCAGTAATAGGAGAAGTCAGTTCATACTGACTTCCAGCAATGCCTGAAAACTCTGGGATCATTTGGACATTTGATTCCTTGTGGAGGAAGGGTGGGCAATATGGTAAATGAAGGGTGACTCAGGCTCAACTATTTACTTCTTCTAGCACGGAGGAACTGGTGATCGAAATATTAATGCCGATAGAGCTTTCTCCTAGGATGTTGACTGTAATTAGTAGTGCGCTGCAAACTCTGAGAGCTTAGTAAGTTGGTCATAATGTTATCCTATTTCCCATGTTAAGCTATTTTGGGGGCAAACTTTTCACTTAATATCCTAATTAAGTAATCCCAGTCAGATATTTGTGGCATTAATCCTTTGGTTGCTCTAGCAGTACCCCACAAGGCCTATTTTCCTTGACTGGATCACCCTGCATGCTGCACACTCAGTGCAGGGAAAAGAAGACGTATATGAATACATGTAGTTACTCTATTCTTACATACAATTAGCTCATAATTATCCTTCAAAGCAAATACAATTACCCTTTTCATTCCACACATAATTCTTAGGTTGAATATTGCCAAGTTGGGACTGGAGTTCCATTTCAAGTCTTCCCTTGATGCTAATTTTAACCTGAATTTATCTGGATAAAAACATCTGTGAGGCAAGAAAGGGGCATGCAGCATGCTTTTTCCTGAACACCAACCTCTCCAGAAGAGAAAAAATGCTATTACCCAGGGATGTTATACTAGTTAGGGTGGGCTAAGTTATGTTGCAGTAACAAATAATCCTAAAACCTCTGGCTTAGTATAACAAAAGTTTATTTCTTTATCACATTTCATGTGACAAAGGCTCCATTCACTCACATTTCCCTGATCACAGCAGCAAGAGGAAGGGGATATGGTGAATTCTGCACTATCTCTTAAAGCTTCTGTCCAGAGATCACCCAATCTCTTCTATTTCATTGGCCAAAGCAAATCATGCTGACCTAACTTCAAAAGGAAGGAGAGAAGAAATGGAATATTTATGAACAGCTCTAATGGCTATCATAGGCATAACCTCTGGCGAGAGAAGTTTCCTCTTTAACTTACTGCAAAGCATAAGCTAATAGCTACTAGAAGATGAGATGGGTCATTTGAACCATGCCCCAAGTCATCACTCAAGAGACAGGACTTTGGGGTACAAAAACGAAAAGATTACCCTTTTTTCTCAAGAAGTTTGCAAACCAGTGGCAGGAAGGGAGAGAATGATATGCATAAATAATCAGAGTATTTTGTCGTAACTGCTGGGATGGAGGGAAGTACAATGGGATCATGGGAAAGGGGAAGGATTTCAGAGATGTGAAGAGGGTACAAATGAGAGTGGTTGCTGATCAATGAATTATTGAACATGAAAGAGAGACAAATCTTGGATGACTCCAGGTTTCTGGTTTGGTTAACTGGACATACCTTAATCAAGAAAAGGATCACAGGGTTAAGAACAGCCTTGGGCAGCAGTAAGGAGAATGTATAAATTTTGTTTTATCCAAGTTGTTCTCAAGTACCAAAGAGATTTAAGCAGAGATGTCCAGTAATTGTTTAAACTTAGAGGTCTGGGCCAGAGAGAGCTGTTTGCATTTAGTTGAGCAACTACTTATTGAGCAGCTACTCTGTGATGTACTTTGCAGGGAGCTATGGATACAAAGATCAATAAAACATAATCCCTGCCAGCGAGGAATCACATCTAGTGCGAGCAAAAGACACACGAACAGATAATTGCCCTGCAAGATGGTCCCTGTTATAAGAGCTGTGTAGAGTGCTGTGGGAGACCAAAAGAGAGGCCTTTAATCAAGTTTAGAAGGGTGATGGTGTTTGTTATTCAAGGAATTCTTCTTGGAGGTGATGCTTGAAATGAGTGTAGAGAGTCGGATAGAACCTCTTTGGGCTAGTTAAGTACGGTAGTATAGTTTCTGTAGTTATAATTTCTGGATTCAGATCCTGACTTTATTCTTTTTTGTGTAAGTCACTTAAACCTCTCTGTTCCTTGGTTTTCCATCTCTAAAATGAAGATAATAACACCTCTACAATACCTATATTAAAGCACTTCTGAGGATTAAATGCAATAATGGTACATATCAAGAGCAAGGTATAGGGCTTCCCTGGTGGTGCAGTGGTTGAGAGTCCGCCTGCCGATGCAGGGGACACGGGTTCGTGCCCCAGTCCGAGAAGATCCCACATGCTGCGGAGCGGCTGGGCCCGTGAGCCATGGCCGCTGAGCCTGTGCGTCCAGAGCCTGTGCTCCACAACGGGAGAGGCCACAACAGTGAGAGGCCCGCGTACCGCAAAAAAAAAAAAAAAAAGAAAGAAAAGGAGCAAGGTATAGCCCCAGACATATAGTAAGTGCTCAATAAACATCATTACTATGTTTATTATTTGCAGAGATGGGATGGCAGAAGGATATTGCAGACAACAGATATAACAAAACAGATGTTTATGAAATCATAACAGCTGGGTTATTTTGATAGCTCTAAGCAGTTTACCTTTGCTAGAGTTTAGAATGTGAGGCAGGGAGTAGCAAGAAAGGGACCTGGGAAGACCTTCAGAGGGGAATACAGCCTTGGTAATTACTACACAGAAAGTTATGGCTATTTATGGGTTTTAAGAAAAGGAGATGATGATATTTCTGTGGTTAAGAACTTTTTCTAGCAGCTGTTTGGAGCTTTAGGGAGAAAGAATAGAAGCTGAAACACTCAAGGGGAAGACTGTAATTTTTGTAGATCAGAAACAGATTAAGCCTGAATTAAGCCATAATCATGAGGATAGAGCAGAGAGAATGGACTCAAGAAATACTTAGGAAGTAAAACCAGCAAACTCTGTGATTAGATATAGCCAGGATGAAAGAGAGGGATGATTCTCTCAGGTTTCTTCCTTGGCTACCAGGAAGATGTTAGTGCCACCAACTATGCTAGAGCCCAGGAGAAAAATCAGGTTTTGGCAGGGGGTGATGTAATTGTGAGGCTTGTAAGTAAAATCACTCATTTGGAGCTTGGGAGAAGTTTAGAACTGCAGATAAATAATTTGTGTGTCAATAGCATACAGCCTCTAAGCAAAATTAGGACAGTAGGTGATCTCCAGGAAAATGTGTCAACAGGGAAGGCCAGTAGGCTGAAGATAAAACTCTGGTGAATCCTAGCAATTAGAAGATGGGAAAAGGAAGAGGAATCCATATAGGAAACCTAAAGAAATGGCAAAGAGATTTTTTGTTTTTTAAATAGGAAAGTCTGTTTACATGGGAACAGAGGGAGTAGCCCTTCATTTATTCAAACAAAAAATATTTTAAGCATCTATTCTTCCTAGCACTATAGTTAACAGAGGCATATTCAGAAAAAAAGTATCAATAAAGTGGATTGAAAATTGTCCATTACATTTAGCCATGAACAGTTTTATTGATGACCTAAATAGGAGCAATTTCTCTGAAGTGATAAAAGCAAGATCCTGAAGGCAATAGTACAAAGAGTGAATGATAGGTGAAGAGGAAGAAATAGTAAGAGTAGATGAGTTGTACATAAGCTTACAGATGAAAATATGTAGTGAAAAGAAAAGAAAGCCAAGAACATGAGCGAGAGATGCGTGGACAAAGAGAAGATGGTGTGGAAGACAGAGGGGGATTTATCAGATTTAGATTAAAAATGTGAAAGGGGTTGCACAGTGGAAGACAAAGGGAGAGGATTTTTTAAAGTAAGCAATAAAAATTTATTTCAGATATTACAATTTTGACTTCTAATTTTTTTTTTACAATTTCTATTTCTCTTCTGAGAACTTCTATCTTTCCATTAATTTCAAGAGTGTTTGTACTTACCTCATGGAACACACATATAATAGCTGCTTTAAAATCTCTATCTGATAATTGGAACATCTGGATCATCCCAGTTGTCACTTATTGATTCCCTTTGAAATCAGTGATATTTTCCTAGTTCTTTGTAAGTTGAATAATTTTTTATTGTATCCTAGACACTTTTAGTATTATGTTGCTTAGAGTCTAGATACTGGGTAAATCCTCGAGAGAATGTTGATTTTTGTTTGTTTGTTGTTTTTACCAGGCACGCAACCCAGTAGTTTTCAGATTGAAATTTCTGCCTCACTTTCTGGGGATGAAGGTTTCAATGTCAGTTCAATTCTCAAAACTTTGATATTCTACTTTGGGTCTGCTGTGAGCATGTGCCACTCAAGGGTAAGTATGAGACCTGCATGAGAGTTTAAATTAAAAGTTCTCACAACCCTCAGAATGGGAGAAAATATTTGCAAATGAATCAACGGACAAAGGATTAATCTCCAAACTATATGAACAGCTCATGCATCTCAATATTAAACAAACAAACAACGCAATCAAAAAATGGGCAGAAGACCTAAATAGACATTTCTCCAAAGAAGACATACAGATGGCCAAGAAGCACATGAAAAGCTGCTCAACATCACTAATTATTAGAGAAATGCAAATCAAAACTACCATGAGATATCACCTCACACCAGATAGAATGGGCATCATCAGAAAATCTACAAACAACAAATGCTGGAGAGGGTGTGGAGAAAAGGGAACCCTCTTGCACTGTTGGTGGGAATGTAAATTGATACAGCCACTGTGGAGAACAGTATGGAGGTTCCTTAAAAAACTAAAAATAGAATTACCATGTGACCCAGCAATCCCACTACTGGGCACATACCCAGAGAAAACCATAATTCAGAAAGACACATGCACCCCAATGTTCATTGCAGCAATATTTACAATAGCCAGGTCATGGAAGCAACCCAAATGCCCATCGACAGATGAATGGATGAAGAAGATGTGGTATGTATATACAATGGAATATTACTCAGCCATAAAAAGGAACGAAATTGGGTCAGTTGTAGAGATGTGGATGGATCTAGAGACTGTCATACAGAGTGAAGTAAGTCAGAAAGAGGAAAACAAATATCGTATGTTAACGCATATATGTGGAACCTAGCAAAATGGTACAGATGAACCGGTTTGCAGGGCAGAAATTGAGACACAGACGTAGAGAACAACTGTATGCACACCAAGGGGGGAAAGTGGCGAGAGGGGTGGTGGTGATGGGATGAATTGGGAGATTGGGATTGACATATACACACTAATATGTATAAAATAGATAACTAATAAGAACCTGCTGTATAAAAATTAAATAAAATTCAAAAATTGGAAAATAAAAGTCAGTTCTCAAAGGTTTTGCTGTGCTCTTTTGGGTCTACCTTAACTAAACAGCTCATGACTAAGCCTGGAAATTATATTCATTCATTCATAGAATTAGGGAACCCCCTCCTCCAAATCTCTCATCTCCAGGATTTCTCTCATGTTCTCTTGTTGGAAGGAATCCCTTTCCCTCGTCTTCTGGCCAAAAAAAAAAAAAAAAAAAAAAAAAAAATGGAGTTTATCTTGGAGTTTCAGCTACTCATGCTGCCACTGCATAATCCCCATGACTGTGGCCACCCCAGGCAAACTGGGGAGGAGGAAAAAGAGAAAGAAAATGAGACTCCCCTCAGTACTTTCCTGATTGCAGGGGCTCCTTTATCCAATTCCTCAAGCCAATGGACATGGTCCATTAGTTTAAGCTTACAGTGCCACCCACCCCATGGGTTCCACTGGGAGCCCACCTTTGTCAAGTGATGAGAGAGAAAAAAAAGAAATGGCAATTTCTCCCCATTTTCTTCAGCTCATAGAGGTTTGTATCTCAGTCTCCTGGCTAGAAAGACAGAATTTATCTAAGAGTGTTAAATGTCCATGGCACTGCCACGTCGGGAGCAGTGGAGGACTATCCTTGCCTCAAGTCCATTGGAAAAAAAGAGGGGAAAAAAATGGAAAGTCACATTTCCCTATATGGGCCATTTTTCTGTATTTGACTCCCCTCACCAATCTACCTGCTTTTGCTTTTCTCAGAGTCCTCAGACAGCTGCTTTCTATATTTTGAAAAGAGCCTTTAGCCATAGTCAGTTGGAGAGAGAGGTATAGCGGGCTTACTGCATCTCAGCTACACCAGAAATTCCAAGAAGGAGTAAATTAAATACCAAAAGGAACTGAGTAAAATTAAAAGCCTGAACATTGTTTATTTTATCTATCTCTTAGGAAATTATTGCAAGCTTACACAAATTCAGTGGTGTGGAGGCCAGAAACAGGACTGCAGTGCAATGAGGAATGAACGGGGGTGGAGAAGTGGGCATGGACATGGGCTCTCAAGATTGGCTGTGAAGGAAGATGAGAACAAGAGCAATAGGAGGGGCAGATAAAGATTGAGGGGCATCATTAAAGAAGGAAAGATAGAGTATACGTCCAAAGGAAAAGTCAGCTGCTAGATTTGGTGGTGGTAAAATGAGGTAGCTCTTTTTGATTTTCTATTTCCTCCTGAGATATAATACGTGAAGTTATCAGCTGAGAATTGGAAGACAGAGGACTTGTTGAAGGTTCAAGAAGAGAGGTGTCCAAGAATCATCTTAGAAAGAAGCCTAACTTTCCAGTGAAATTGTAGGGTTGAGAGGCAGTGAAGAGGGCCCGCTGTCTTTTGTAGTGCTAACCTGAAAATCAAATTCATCCATTCTACCAACTCCACAGTTTCCTGCCTTCTTGTTCTGTGGTGGCTTTCGCCTCCAATCTACATCTGCAATCCACTGTATACCCTGTGGTTCCCCGTGTGTGAGTCCTATCAGAGAGAATGAGGTAGGCAGATCAAGCCAGAAAGGTGTTCCCTTCAAGGTTATTCAGAAAACAGTAACATCATAGAGGAGACAGGAAAGCAGTAGGTAATGAGATTTAGGTTTCCAGACTAGAAGGAAATTAATCAGCCATTAAACTAAAGGTGCTTAAATGATGGCATAAATGGATGAAAAGTTAAAAGACTAGAATAAATCAGGTCAGGAATTTAAAGTGAGGAGTGAAGCAGGATGAGTCAGGAGATACAAAATCTAAACCAATGGAACATGATGACCATAATTAACACTGATGGAAAAAGAAAAACTAAAAAACTGATGGGGATCCAGTCGGTCTTTCTTTAGTGAGGACAAACACTTACAAACAACAGAGAGAACCAGCAACTCAGAATCGCTGTGCCTCTAAGACCAAACGATAAACATTCTGCTCTCTGGCTGTAATTCTTCACTGTTATCATTTTTGCCATTCATCTTCATCAATTTTTTTTTTTTTTTTTTTTTTTTTTTGCTGTACGCGGGCCTCTCACTGTTGTGGCCTCTCCCGTTGTGGAGCACGGCTCCGGATGCGCAGGCTCAGCGGCCATGGCTCACGGGCCCAGCCGCTCCGCGGCATGTGGGATCTTCCCGGACCAGGGCACGAACCCATGTCCCCTGCATCGGCAGGCGGACTCTCAACCACTGCGCCACCAGGGAAGCCCCATCAATTATTTTAATCCCACAGTTTAATCCCACATTGTTCTCAACTCACCAGCCCATTCCTGCAGCTCTCGTTTTGTTCTCATCCGGAAACACTGGCCTTTCATTTCAGCCTCTCTTCCTTGGCACCCATGGATCTCTGACCCCATTTCCTTCTCTCCATCTGTCTTGACAGCCAACCTCCTCCACTCTTAGATCAAGCCAGTCCTTCGACCTCTCCCCTCCGACTCAAGCTAATGAGCATGGCTGAAATGCCTTCACAATATAGCCCCCATTGGACCAGTCTCATGTCTTCCACCCTCACACTTATTTCAGAGCATCACCTTCTCTGGCCAGGGTCACCGCACCACCCTCCTGATGAGCCCCCACCCTATACTACTGACCATCACTTACAGCTCATAGAGTCAATCCCCCACAAACACAGTGAACCCTATGAAACGAACTAGTTCATGTGACTTGCCTGCTATAACCCTTCCAAAGCTTGCCGTTTCCATTAGGACTCTGACCTACTTAATTTTTTTTTTTTTTTTTTTTTTTTTTTTTTTTTTTGCGGTACGCGGGCCTCTCACTCTTGTGGCCTCTCGCGTTGCGGAGCACAGGCTCTGGACGCGCAGGCTCAGCGGCCATGGCTCACAGGCCCAGCCACTCCGTGGCATGTGGGATCTTCCCGGACCAGGGCACGAACCCGTGTCCCCTGCATCGGCAGGTGGACTGTGCCACCAGGGAAGCCCTGACCTACTTAATTTTACCCCATTATCTGACCCTGCCCAGCCCTTCCACAGCCAATTCCCTCCTTTCCTCCGCCTCACCCACACTGGCCTCCTTGCCGTTTCTTACAAATGACAGGCTCGTTCCTACCACAGGGCTATTGCACTTGCTGTTCCCTCTGCTCAAGTCTCCACACACCATTTCCATCTAAGACAGGTCAAGCTCAAAGGCTGCCTCTTTGACCCTCTGTGTAAAATGGCCCTCCCCCCTTCAAGATCATCCTTGCCTTTACCCTGTTGGGCTTTTTCATAGTACTTATCCCACTAGACCAACCCACACTAGACCAGAGCCCCTCAAAGGCAAGACCTTAACACTATACTGTTCGGCTACTAGATTTATAACACATAAAACAGTGCCTACCATACAAGAGATACTCAGTAAATACTTGTCAGGTTTGCTGAATGATCAACATGGAAGTTAGAATCCTATAGGATAGAGGTAAGAGCCAGGGAGGGAATGGGGCCAGTATCACACGATGAGCTGAATAGAGGATGCCTTCACCATTTGGGGAGAAAGAGTGAACTATGATGTGCTAAGAGTTGTTGCTGCATTAAATTTTTTGGTAAGAAATCTGTTTTAAAGTATGCTGTATATTTGATTGTAGAGTTGAAGGGCAGTGTGACCCAGTAACAGGGTTTGCAGGTCTCATTTGTGTCATCCTCAGTTTTGCAAGGAGAATGTAGCACTATTAAAAGATAAATGTAAGTAGCTTAAGCAGAAGTAATTAGGTATATTTTCACTTTCCGTGGTCCACATCTGGAATGGTTCCTGGGCAGGTGAAATTAGTGACCAGAGAAAAATGTAAACATAGAGCTAATGCAACAAACTTCACAAAAATATTTTGCTTTACGCAGCATTCATCATTTTAACTGACTCCACATATCCCAACAGGAAATTTCCAAAATTTATCATGACTTTTCTGTGTTTTAGAGGAAAAACCAGAAATTTAACTGATATAAGAAGGCAGACCTTGGAAAGTGGAATGTAACTAGAAAATGAAGAAGAATCAGCTAAGACAAGTGGCCTTAGTATCTACATTTATAAAATGTCCAGATTTTACTAGATGATTTCGAAGGACCCTTCAAGCTCTTTAGTTCTACAAGTGTGTGAAAGTTTTCCAAGGGGGTGAGTGGCTCTACCACTACTTTCCCGTTGACATTAGGCAGATGTTTATTAGATCGGCTTGATGAGGACGCCAAAGTGACTGTCATTAATGTCATTAATAAAAGGATTACTGACTGTGCCAGGCCTGGAGATCCACAGATAAACTCTACACAGCCCCGAGTGAAAGCCTGGGTTTCTCTGAATGTGGTCCCCAGACCAGCAGCATCAGGGCAAATTCTCGGGCCCCACTGCAGACCAACTGAATCAGAAACTCTAAGGATGCAGCCCAGGAGTCGGTTTCAACAAGCCCTCCAGATGTACGCCCATTCAGATGTACACTGATATTTGAGAGTATTGATGTGAGTGAACCTTAACAAAGTACTAAAAGAATACAGAGAAGAAAGGATTGTCTGGGACATTTGGACCTTGTCTCATGAACAGGAGTTCAGACAGAGTTGGGCAGATCTTCCCAGGCAGGGGAAAAACAGGTCGGGGAGGTGGGCAAGACCAGACGGAGCCCAAGACTCACATGGCTGTGTGGGCTGGGGTAGCATGCTACACCCTTAGGCATCCTTCCTCCTCTCGGCTCCATGGTGCCAAGACATGATGCTGGTGAGTGATGGGCAGACGGAAGAGGGAAAAATAGGGCCTGTCAATTGGCAGCCTTTGGGGCAAATTGTGCCTGCGGATGGACTGTATTTGGCTGGCGCAGTATTACAAAAGTAAGCTTGAGCCAACATTTAGTGATGAGTGAATTTGGACTTTAAAAAAAAATCTTTACTTTTGGCTTTTCTTAAAGAAAGGGGCACTTGAGTCGCATTGCACTCACATTTCTACACAGCTACCATTTGCTGATGCTAGTAGCTGCTGCTACTTTTTGTCTGGTCACATCTTCCCCATTTCTTCACGGTCCTCCCCCCACTCCCTGTTACATCCCCCATAATCGTTACCCTTGGACTCTTCTTCGTAAAGAGATTGTTTTCATGTTTCAATAGAAGATGAGACAATGCAAGAAAGACCAGGAATGCTGCCTCTTTCAAAACAAGTTGAGAAGAGCATATGTTGGGGGGGAGGAAGAGAGTATTTGTATCTATTTGGTAATAATTGCAAAGAAACTTATAAACAAGATTTAAGGGGGAGGGATAAATTAGGAGTTTGGTATTAACAGAGACATACTACTATGTATAAACTAGATAAACAACAAGGACCTACTGTAGAGCACAAGGAACTATATTCAATATCTTGTAGTAACCTATAATGGAAAAGAATCTGAAAAAGAATATATATATATATATGTATATGTATAACGGCATCACTTTGCTGTACACCTGAAACTAACACAACATTGTAAATCAACTATACTTCAATTAAAAAATAAAATTTAATAGGAGTAAAAATGAAACAGTGATAAACTGTCTTGGTGAGACTTCACAAATGAGACCTGTTTCTTCACAAACAGAGAAGGGTATTAAAGAATGAATAGGAGTTTTCCAGGTGAAAATTAACCCTTTGACAATCATCTTTCAATCAAATGTGGGGTCTGAGGCAATTTATTACTTTGGAAGTATGTGCCTTTTTTTGTAATTAAAATAAATGGATAATCTCTCATCACAGGACCACATATCATATGGCTGTGCTGTTCAAGGCTATGTTTTAATTACCTTGGCCTGAGGCCCTCCTTGAGCCCAGGGGTACCTGGAAGTCCTTTTTAATAAGGAGTTAATGCTCAAGGCTCAGTGCAAAGCCATAGCCACGCTCATCTGAAAATGAGGAGTGGAGATACATTCCATAAATCAAAAGCCTGAGGAAAAATAGTTAACCCAATATGTTCTGAGCTTCTCCATGCTTCCTTGAGGGGGTTCATTATGAGTGAATACTTTGCTAGGTCACTGAAATATTTAAAGGCAGGAAGGAAAAAGCATCAGAATCCAACCTTGTGTGCGTATATCTGTGTGTTTTTCAAACCAACATTCCTGACAAAGGCTAAGACAAGGTAGCCTTCCTTCAGCATCCTTCCTGGCCACCTACACAGAAGCAGAGGCAGCAGATACTCGTGCCATTAGCTAATGGAGAGACCCTTCCAGTTCCAGCAGTGGCTTGCTGTCCTGGGGTGCGGGAGGCAGTTCAGATGCAGGTGGGGACAGTTCCTAACGGGGGGGCCCAGTGATGGGTCCTGATAACCTGTGCCAAGCACAGCACAGGTGAGTTTGCATACACCTGCTGGAGAGGCCCCCCGTGCCAGGGATGCACTCCCAGCAGCACTCAGCCCGGTCTGTTTGTATGTTTGTCGTCGAGTGCTTTGCAGCCAGACAGGGAGAGTGTAACAGCGTCCCCTCGTAGCAGGAGGCCTGGAAGGAGGATGTAAGTGTGATTACTGCTGACAGCTAATGGAGCATCACCGTTAGAGCCAGGAGTGGAGATGCTGCTTTTGGATGTCAGCTACTTTGGTTCCCATCCCAGAAAATTCCTCATAGGAAACTGATTGATCTTTCAAACAAAATGACTAAATCAGCCAAGTTGTTTTTACCTCTTTCATTTTAGTTCCTCATCCTGAAACCACAAAGACACATGTCAGTTTGGAGGTGAAGTGTTTGCTGGGCAACAGGAAAATGTAGAGTGAAAGCCCACAGGTCTTTGCCATCACCTGTCTTCTGCAGAGACTGGCAACTGGCTGGGAGAGAAGTAGGAAAAAATGAAAGCTGTCACCTGCAATTTGCATGCACCTGAATACATACTGGCGTTGGAGATTCCCACAGACTCAGCTCAGAGTGGTTCCCCGAGATATGCCCAGTAACTCGTGATGGCATCTACATTTTGATAATGTCAGTGGAGATCACTAGGAATAGATTAAGATGAATCTAAGAATAAAAGAAAAATTTTAAATAAGAAATGATGGGGCTCCACTCAAATACAAACCCCTACCTTCTTATGCTTTCCGTCCTGGGCCAAGCTGGTTCCTGCTTCCCTCAGGCTCCTGTGGACTGGAAATCCTTACACAGCTCCACACTTATGCCTCTATTTAGCCATTCAGTTCAGCCCAGCTCAAGAAACCTTTCCCTGAGTAACTGCAATTTACTGCAATTACTGTATAATAATGATCTAGATAGTATGTAACTGAGTGCTCAATTGTGAGCTCCCTATTTTAAAAGTAAACTTGACCAATATTTATTGAGCATTTATGTGCCAAGCAATATTCTAAGTTCAAGGAATACAAAGATAAAGGGAGGAAGTACTAAACAAATACACAAATACAGGAATTGATCATTTCCAATAGTGGTAGGGGCTATGCTAAGGTACTCAGTCATGTAGAGGTAAAACAGAGAGCAAGGGGGCTTCAGAGAAAGCGGAGAAGTACTGCCCATCAGGTAGGAACATGTCTACAAAGTTTCAAGAAGGAAGGAATGTTCAATTTTATCAACTGCATGCTGCCCATTAGCTTTGGCAAGAGGAAGTCACAGGGTATCTTAATCAGAATATCCCAATGGATATATTGGAATATTCCAGAATATTCTGGAACCAAGACCCTCCTGAGGGGGGATGCAGAAATAGAAAGACAGGCATCCTGTTTCATACATCTTTGTACCATTTTCATACCTCTAGTGTCTAACACGTAGTAGGTACTTAATTCTTGTTGACTGAATTTATGAATTTTCTGGTCCTCTACCCCGGTCCATGTGGATTTGGATTTCATTTTTGGACCCCACCATATCCTATATAAACATCTTTCATAACAGTGACATTTTGGAGCATGAATTTATTCCCGTGGATACCCCTGGCCCCTTCCAAACCATATGTTCCTTGAGGGAAGGGGTTTTGTCATATTCATTTTTGTGTGCTGAGAACCCAACATTGTTTCTGAAATATAATATTCATTCAGTTAATAAATATTGAATGAACGAGTATTTATCAGAAAACAATAATATATGCCTAATTTCTTTTTCCAAGATTAGCTAAAATCTTCAGGCCAAACTGCAGAAGAGCCTAAGGAGAAGGCAACCAGAAAGAAGATTTTAAACAGAATTAGACCTCAGACCATATATCTCTCAATAAATGAGAGACATAAAGGAGCAAAGTTCAGAGGTCTTACTTCTAGGAATCAAATTCATCAACTGACATTTATCATAAGAATAGTAGCTAACATATAATGAAGGCTTGTTGTTTGGTAGATACTGTGCTAAACAATATACTTATATATATGAACTTGTTTAATTTTCAGAACAATCTTATTAGGTAAGGGACATTATTATTCCCATTCTACAGATGAGAAAAACCAAGGCTTGGAGAAAATTTAAACGTGCCAGAGGTCACGCAGATTTAAATCCATATGTGACTTGAGAAACTGATCTTTTGCCACTGTGCCCTTCTGCCTTCAGGTGCCACTTTGTGATATGATTTTTAATGATGTGGGTGTGTGAAATCTTCACTCAAGTTCTTATTCAAACTGTAACCAACTTTGGTTTTATTATCTAAAAATCACAATTCCAACAACAGTGAAAGAGCTATCAGTTATGGTGAACTTACTGGACCCAATATGCTGTGCTGGGCAGTTACCTCTCTTATCTGGAATCCTTGGAGGATAGATAGCATATCCGCACCTCAGAGGAGAAAAAGGAGGCATGGGAAATTAGGCCCATTATCCAATGTCACAGAGGCAATTAGTGGGGAGGAGGGGATTTTCATCTAGGTCTTTCAGACCCCAAAATCCGAGGTGTTTGCACCTGCCACTTTTTCTTCCCTTACATTTAAATATAGTAGTACCACAAGTACCAAAACCTAACAAAAATGAAACAAAACTCAGCAACACCTTCTTGCACAAAAAATAGCACCAAACATGGGAATGTAAATTGGTGCAGTCACTATGGAAAACAGTATGGAGATTCCTTAAAAAACTAAAACTAGAGCTAACATATGATCCAGCAATACTACTCCTGGGCATATATCCAGAGAAAACTCTAATTCCAAAAGATACATGCACCCCAATGTTCATAGCAGCACTATTTACAATAGCCAAGGAATGGAAATAACCTATATGTTCATCAACAGATGAATGGATAAAGGAGATGTGGTACGTATATACAATGGAATACTACTCAGCCATGAAAAAAGAACGAACTATTACCATTTACAGAAACATGAATGGGTCTAGAGAATATTATACTTAGTGAAGTAAGACAGAGAAAAACAAATCTCATATGATATCACTTATATGTGGAATCTAAAAAATAATACCAACAATCTGTATACAAAATGGAAACAGACTCACAGACATAGAAAACAAACTTGTGGTTACCAGAGGGCAAAGAGGGGGGAGAGACAAATTAGGAGTATGGGATTAACAGATACACTCTACCACACATAAAATAGATAAACAACAGGGATTTACTGTGTAGCACTATATTCAATATCTTGTAATAACTTATAATGGAAAAGAATCTGAAAAAAATATATTTTATATATAATATATTGATCTATCTATGTATATATATATATAACTGAAAAAATAGCAGCAAATAGAACTAAGGGCCTGCCCATTAAAGAGGTCCAGAGACTAGTTTTAAGCAAGTAGTTCTGCAGAGGTACTCAGGGTACTGAGAAGTCATAAAATCCAGAAACAATCAAGGAAAGTCATCTTAAATACATAAGGAGCAATGTCTCTCTCCCTTCCTCCCTCCCGCTCTCTCTCTGACAGACAGCTTGGTTTGTTTATTTATTATCTGCGTCCTGGACACCTTCCACGAGCCGCCCAGCACTGAGTCAGCAGAGCTGGACCTTCACTTGGGCCCAGTTCCCGGCAGCTGCTGCAGCGCTGTGCTGCCTGCAGCGCGGTGCCAGCTGTCTCTGCCTACATCACACCACAGTAATGTGAACAACTGGAGGCAATAATGTGTCTCCCAATTTGCCTAACAATACCAACATGGACAATAACTCAGAAGACTGAAGATTTGTGCTGTAATTTAATAAACCCCATGCACATTTCTACAATTGAGTATCACATCTGTGCAATGGATCCTAGAAGTGTAATATTCTTTTATAAGGGACCATTAACCAATCTTAAGTTTATAGGTTTCCTTAAATCTTTTTCATCAGCTGTTAAACTACAGTAAAGAGAAAATTGCCTCTTATGAGACAAGGGATAGTAAAATACAAAGACTGCGATTAAATGTCAATCAATTAAGGATTATAATATAATAAAATGCTGACTGATGATTAAAATGAGCACATTCTCGGAGAACTGTTTAAGCAATGTTAAGAATTATTTTTAAAAGTCAGTAGAGTAAATTCAATTAGATCACATTATAAATGAGTCCTTGCTCCATAAGGGAAAAAAAGATCCATAAAGATCATTCCTCAGGTACAAAGATCCCCAAACTGGCATTGGACTTTTATGCTAAAAAGTATTTTTTTAGCTTCTCATTTTACTATTCCCTAGTCTCCAGAATTTTAAATTCTTTTCTGAACAGAATAAGTAATGGCATTTTTGTTTCAGCTAGTTTTCCACCAGTGTGTGCAGCTGGGCAACAGTTTATGGAAATGGATTGTGCAGTAAAACCCACCAAACAAACAAACAACATTGCAGTTGAAGTAGCAAAACACTGACTGGAACGTAGGGCCCCAGAAAGGAGCTGTGGGACTGTTTGTAAAACTTCACAATTCAAACCTTCCGGAAATGATCCCTTACAGAATTCCTTCCTCTGAGGGTCAAAGCACTATTCCGTCTGGAAGGAGATTGCCTACTACACAAGGGTTACAAGTAATCCAAAGTGATCCACTTTATTTCTGCCTTCCATCAGCCATACATCTTTAACCATCAGCTTTTCCACTTGGGCTGGATTTATGATGGAAGACCCAGGCTAATTACATCAGGTCTGGCAGCCTAACATGCCAAAAAAGACTAAGAGAGGTTTCTTCCTCTTTTCTCTCCCTGCCATATTTTTTGTTCTCCAAGTATGTGACTGGCGAGAGGCCATGTTTTCTGTGCTGAGCTGCTCGCTCCACAGACCTTCTCTTCCACATTGCCTTTCCAAAGCAATTTTCTGGCTACACTGCATGTACCTGGTCCCTGTGGAGCTCCGAGGGCATTCAGGCTCCTGCCAGTTTGCGGGGAGCATTTTGAAGCTTGTTGTAACAGCTGGCTTATATGAGCCTTGAAGGAAAAGCCTGGATACATGTGGCAACACATTTGAAGCACTAAAGCAGCTGGCAAAGTAAGCAGAGACCAAAAGGCGTGGAGTAACTCACAGCTTTACTAGAAACTGTGCGGGAGGAGCCTTGCACGGCAGACGGAAGCATAATTAATGGATAAACCCCAGTGTAGCCTGGCTTCTGCCCTTATCGCTCTATGGAAACTACTCTAGAGAAGGTCACCAATGACCTTCTAATTACCCAATTCGATGGCTGCTTTTCGGTCAGTGCTTTCCCAGGCGTCTCTGCTGGACTTGGCAGGAGAGTTGAGTGATGGGCAGAAAATCACACGCTCACTAAGTAACAAAGCTGGGATTTGAAACAGGAAGGTTTAACCCCAAACTCAAGATCTTCCCATTGAACCTAGTTGCCTCTCAACATTTCACAGATCTTATAAAGAAAGGGTGAATGGGAGAAAATGGTGGATTCACTATACACTCTTATTTTCTCTCCTTTGTAAAACAGATCTGACATGACAGTAATGGTATCTTAAGAAGGTGTAGACCGCAAAGACAAAGAGAATGGGAGAGATGGCAGGGGAGGGCCAGAAATTTCAAGAGACTTTTGAGAGACAGAAAGAGGCAAATGCCCAGCGCACGTAGAGATCAGAAGAAAAATTAAAAAGAAACCATGATTAATAGCTAGGAGGGATAAAAATACATACATACTACAAGAATAGAAAAGAAGCAAATTAAATTGCCTAGTAGAACAGGCCCTGAGGACACTGAATCATGAAGGAAGTCGAGGTAAGACTTCGGTGAAAACCTCAAGATTGGATGAAAGCCTATAGACAGAAGAGTTGCTGCCTTGGGTCACCACCCCCTTCCCTCCACTATCCTAAGAGGAAAATGGAAAGTTGAATCACTGAACAAATCCAACCAGAAAAACTTTCGACTTGGAGCACAGAGATGAGTAGAGTGAAGCCGGGAGCTGAAAAAACGAAGCGTAAGTAGAATTCTGCACCATCAGTAATGGAATTTCCAATGTCTTCGGCCTGTTCTCCAGTCCCATTTCCAGAACCCCTGTAGCCAGGCGTACACTGTTCTCTCCCCATTGCCCCTTGTTCCTAGATTTTTACTGAAGAGCCTGAAATGCCACAAAGACAGTGCTTCCAGATACTGACATGTGGGAATTCTCTACATGAGGAAGTCCGGGTGCTCCCTAGTCACCATTCGGTGAGGTTGACAAGAGTCACACAGGCCAGCAGAGCTTCCAGTCAGCTCTGTAGTGCTGCCTATGGGTATGAAATAATGGCTACTAGGTAATTTCTTCAAAATTAAAAGACAAAAAAAGAACAAATACAAAATAATAGCAAATAAATAGGACAAGGAAATCTTGACAATGTACATCAAAATAAGGAGGAAAAGACTTCAGTTAGTGTTCTCAGAGATAAGGACATATGCACTTATGAAATAAAACTCCCAGTTAACAAGAAAGTGTTCTTGGAAACAAAAAATCCAATAGCCCAAATAACAAATGCACTAGAAGAATTAGAAGATAAATGTAAGGTCACTTAGAGTGTATAAAAAAAGACAATATATGGAAAATGTGAGAAAATAGTTAAGAAAATTAGAAGGTTGGTAACAAGTTACATATAGGAGATCCAGAATAAGCAAGAGCAAAAACATGGAGAAAGAGAAATTATCAAACAAATAATAGAGGAAAATTTTCATCAAAATTGTTAGACAGTTTCTAAATTGAAAGAATCCACCAATTGTCCAAAAAATGACAACAAACAAAACTAACCTAGGCTCATCACCATGGAACTTTAGAATCCTTGGGATAAAGAATAATATTTAAAGTGGAGCGAGAGAGAGAGAGAGAAAGAGACATATAAAAAGAATCAAGAACAACAATGCATCAGACTTTTCAACAGTAACACAGGAAGACAACAGGCCAAAAACCAGTGTTTTCTGATGGAAAACAATTCCCAAATTAGAATCTTCAAACCAATCACGTGTGAGAATAAACTGAAGATGATCTTAGATGTAACGGGATTTTCTTAGTAAGATGCTGGACCATGTGCTCCAGCAAAGTGAGGAAATAAATCAGGATCAAACACCAAAAAGGGCATCAGACTGTTTCCAGACTAAAGCGATGGCTTTGCAGCAATACCAGAAAGCAACCAGAGAACACAAGGCTGTGAGAACGAGGTCTCCGAGGGAAAAAGTGGAAACAATACATTATTTATATGACTATTTTGGGAATCTATTAATAGATGTTAGAAAGAAATATTGGAGCACCTGATTAAAATAAATAAGTGCTGTATTTATAGAAAACTAAGAAAATGAAAAAAAATGATGTACTTGTTATTCAAGAAAAAGCAAAAGTTGAACTAGAAAAGAAAACTATCCAAGTATACTCCTTGGCTCGGGAATGGACAGTATTTACATTTCATAATGCATACATTGCCTATGGATTTTAACAAAAATGTTACAAATATATGAGAAAGATAGAGAAGTCAGATAACTCCTCATCTACTATGACAGGAAATTAAGTAGATATTTGACAAACAAAGAATTAGCAATATGAGGGTAAACATTAAACACTTAAAAGAGTTAACAGTGGTGGTCTCTGGGACATGGTGAAAAATATGGGAGGGAATATTTCTCATTATAAGTCTTCCGGTGTTCTATGATTAAAAAGAAAACTATACACATACAGTATTTTTATATTACTAATAAAGAGTTAAATTTTAAAAATTTAGAAAAATACCAGTGATCTCTAGGTGATTTTGCTATATTCTTTCCAGATAGGTATGCTCTTCCCTTCTCTGGTTGGCAATTTCTAAGCTTTGGGAGTAAATGCACTGGTCACTAGCTACTGGGAATTTGGCCCCTTTGATAGTTATTTTGCAATATTCAGCATTCAGGTTGTATGTATGTGCACCCCTGTGTGCATATAGAGAGGCTAGTGACCGACCAGTTTTAAGGACCAAGGATGAAAAGGAGCTTTAGGTGCTACCCGGATTTCTAGTTTAAGGACTGGGCTTCGACCATTTTCCAATCCTGTGTTATTCAATATGAATAAGTAGGATCACTCAAATGAGTAATATTTCTTTAGCCTAATTATTTCAGAATAGAGGGAAATGAGTAAGTTGTGCTGTCTTTAAACCTTTTCATTTTGAAATGCAATATACACAAAGAAAAGTGCATCAACAGTAAAGAACATCTTAATGAACTACTACAAAGTGAATCTCCATCCCAAGAGTAATCACCATCCCAAGTCAAGAAATAGAACATTGCCAGACATGCTAGGAGTCCTCTGAACTCACCCTACTAATTACAACTCCTTCACTCTTTCTAAATGTGACCAATATCCTGATTTTATGGAAATTTTCTTCTTGCTTTTCTCTAAGGTTTTAGTACTGAGGTATGGATTTAATTTCCCTAAGTTCAGGCTTAATTTGGAGTTGATGCAAACTGGAGTTTCTAGTTGGCTAAATGGACTCAGGGTGGGGTCTGGCTGGATGGGGAGGAAATGGAAGGATTTCCACATCTCAACAGACCTAAAGTACTGTCCATCAGGATTCTCAACTGATGATATTCTGAGCTGGATAATTGATATTCAGAACTGTTGATATTCTGAGCTAGATAATTCTTTGTAGTGGGGAACCATCCAATGCATTGTGGGATATTTAGCAGTACCCCTGGTCTCTACCCACTGGATGCCAGTAGCACCCCTCTTCCAGTTGCAACAACCAAAAATGTCTGAAGATATTGCCAAATGACCCCTAGGAAGTGAGCAAAATCATCCTTAGTTGAGAACCACCACTTTAGACTAAGGACTATCATTGTCCAAAATGGCACTGTGTCCATCAACAGGTGAATGGATAAAGAAAATGTGGCACACATATACAATGGAATATTACTCAGCCATAAAAAGGAACGAAACTGAGTTATTTGTAGTGAGGTGGATGGACCTAGAGTCTGTCATACAGAGTGAAGTAAGTCAGAAAGAGAAAAACAAATACCATATGCTAACACATATATATGGAATCTAAGAAAAAAAAAGGTCATGAAGAACCTAGGGATAAGACAGGAATAAAGACACAGAGCTACTAGAGCATGGACTTGAGGATATGGGGAGGGGGAAGTGTAAGCTGGGACAAAGCGAGAGAGAGGCACGGACATATATACACTACCAAACGTAAAATAGATAGCTAGTGGGAAGCAGCCGCATAGCACAGGGAGGTCAGCTCGTTGGTTTGTGACCACCTAGAGAGGTGGGATAGGGAGGGTGGGAGGGAGGGAGATGCAAAAGGGAAGAGATATGGGAACACATGTGTATGTATAACTGATTCACTTTCTTATAAAGCAGAAACTAACACACCATTGTAAAGCAATTATACTCTAATAAAGATGTTAAAAAATAATAATAAAAAAATAAAAAGTCAACTTTAGGCTCTTTTAGGGTTTCTACTACTTGTCTTAACCAAAAGGTGGACAAGTCAGCCTGAGAGTTCTAAACTCCACAATTCAGCCAGAAGCTGCTAACTCTGTCCAGAATTAGCCAGGTTCAGTGGCCTGAAGGCCAACTCCCAGCATCCCAGGTGGCAAGCCTCCCAAGAAGGGATACTTCCACTCAAGTGACAGAGGACCCAGCAGCTTTCTCAAGCAGTCAGTGAATGAGAAATTGTCCAATTGACTTCTTTCCCACCTCCTGCTTTTCATATTTTGAACCTTTAAAAACTGCCGCCTGATGAAATGGCCACGTGGTAGCAAAGCTCCTGAATGTCAAATGTAATATATATACACATACATATTTAAAGGCACATACTCTGTAAACTCTAATAAAATACATATTACATAAAGTGACATGTAAATGTTAGAGGTTAGGATCTAAAACCAGAGTGATCAAGAGTTCCAAATCCAATATTTACCTACTGCACCTTGTGCAATTCCTTAATCTCTCTGGGTTCCACTTCCCTCATCCATACCATGAAACTCACCAAGAACACCTATAAGGATGGTTTTTTGATCCAATGAGATGAGAAATGCAAAAATGTATCATAAACAGTAAAGCACATTAAAATTTATTACATTATTATTTTCTAAAGCTTCAAGGAGGAAGTGGGCCTCAAGGCTTGCAGATAATTAATAGTAATACAACACTGTAGAGTCTCTCTCAATGATTTGTTTTTGTTGGACATGTTAGCCAACACGGAATAAGAATTGATTCCTGTACTTTAGGACTCCTGAACTTGAGGTTTGAGACAGAATTGAAGTCAAGAGAATTTAATGCAGAATTTAATCAAATTCTGCATCTGATGCTCTTGGTGTTATTACACTCGGTCAAGGTGTCAGAGGTTCTTTTTGATTTTTGGAATCTTGTCAGGCACATTGATTTTACCTTTTACATAAAAATTAAGCACTTAACTAATGAATTTATTGCATATTCTAAATGTCTTGGTGAGACAGTGTTGTCCATTCCATGTTGTAAACTCGTGTTTGCTTTGTTCCCTAATAGAGCATCACATGCAGAGCTTCCTGATGATGTTACAAGATTACAGAAAGAAGTTCTAAGTTCTGAGCATTCCTGGTACAGAGGTGAGAACCAGATTGTCTTTTTTCTTCATTTTCAGCATTTGGCCCTATATGCTGACAACCTGGCATTTTTTTCTTTGAATGCCAGAAATTGTGTATAAAACATATAGCAGCTCTGTATTACGCTAGAGGGCTGGTCTATTGCTGGTTTGCTCCTACTTCTAGGGCATAGCCTTTCAGGGGTTTCAACTGAAAGTCTGGGGCGTTTAACAGGGATCCTCCACCTTGGTAGGCCCTGAGACCGAATTTCTATCTCATCCGCACCGTGAAACTGTCAAAGGTCTGCTCAGATTTTGACTGTCTTATGCGAACTTTATTCTTGACTTCTAAGCCTTTTAACCACTGCAACTTAAGAACTGGCAAATATGTTGAGGTAGGAAGTAGCACAGGACGTTTGAGCTTACTTCTCTGAAGTTCCCTTTTCTCCCACACCTAAAACCCTTGTTTCTGGCTGTCTTAGTAGCCCTGAACTACAGTTTTTGTCTCAGTTCCCATGAAGCTGCTGAATGCTGAAGGCACTGCTTTTCACTCAGCCTTTTGAACTCATGCCCCATATCAGCAAAAGTCTCAAGGGAAAAGCATCAGAAAATATTGCCCTGCTGTCGACTGAATTGTACCCCCTCTAAATTCATATGCTGAAGCTCTAACTCCCAACGTGAGTTGGAGTATTTGGAGATAGGACTTTTAGGAAGTAATTAACATCAAATGAGGTCATAACGATGGGCTCCTAATCTGAAAGGATTTGTGGCCTTATAAGATCTCTTTGTCTCTCTCTGTCTCTCTCCCCACCAGGTGAGGACACAGGGAGAAAGTGGTCATCTGCAAGCCAGGAAGAGAGTCCTACTTGGAACCAAATCATCCAACATCTTGGTTTTGGACTTCCCAGCCTCCAGAACTGTGAGAAATATGTTTCTGTCATTTAAGACACTTAATCTGTGGTGTGTTGTTAAGGCATCCAGAGCAGACTAAGACATGCTCCCTCATTCATTTTCCTTCTCTCCGAGGTCTTAGCCCCTAAAGTCCTGGCTGCCTTGATTGTTCTCTGATGCCTTCAATTGTTTTGTTTTTTGCTTGGTTTTTATATATTTGCTGTAACTGGAATTTTGGTCTGATAATTATCCTATCAAAGGAATAAGCAAAAATCTCAGTCATTAAAATATTTCATTCTAAGAAAAAGGAAGAGTAAATATAAAGACTTTGGGGCAACAACCTGCTCAGGGAATAGAATATGATTATAAATATATGAGATATTTATGGCCCAATCTAATTCAGGATGATGTCACCTCAAGATCTTTATATTAATTACATCTGCCAAGACCCTTATTCCAAATGAGGTCACATTCTGAGGTTCCATGTGGACATCTATTTTGGGGGACACTATTTAACCCACAACAATATTATAAGAAATATATAATGTTGATACTACTTCTACTGTTGATAAATGATAGAAGGCACTACAAGATCTTGTTTGCTTAATAATATCACCCTCAGATAGAATTACACTCCTAATAGAGTTACACTTCTGAGATAAGCCATTGTCTTCAAAGGTACTCTTTTATAAATCATACAAACTACCTGGGATTGTGAGCCACATTTGGACTTTAAATTTATTTTCAAAGCAAAATTATATGAAGTCTGTATGTTCCAGAGGGTAAGGACTGTGTCACTTTCATTGGCTTTGCTGTGGACGCTTTATTCAATAATAATGTTCTAATCTATAAAATAGACCCAAGCGTCTGATGGATTGGTGTGGATATAGTTTGCCTCAATTTAAGTTCCCATCTTTCAGAATGTGAGGAAAGTTAGGTAATCCATATTCTTGACCTACCGGCTCTGCTAAACTTTCATGGCTGCCTATCCCTAGAGACATGCCATTTTCTTTGGGCTGAAAGATCTGCAAAGTGTCTGGGCCAAAGTGACTAGAATTGCCCTCATTCACAAAAGGCCTCAGAGAGCAGATTAAAGACCAGTTCCCCTCCTCTGCTGCCTTTTCATCTGACTCTTGTGGTCATTTCTGCTGATGTCAGCTCCACTCTCTCCAGCAATCACTGTCATTTTCCTACAGAGATGGATGGCTGAGCAGACTGCCAGAGTAGCTATCTATCACTTATGCCTAAGGATGATCAAGACCATGTCTGTGGCTCTAAATTTGGCAGCAATTAAGCATGGGTTGCATCCAGCAACATAGCCCTCTTGTGCCACCCACAGAAAATCAGGGAACCTGAAAGATTTTCTACTTATTTCAGAAAGCTGCTAACTGCTCACCTACTGAGATTGAAAAGTGGGAGTGAAGATGAAATGAAAAGCTAAAAGGAGATGAAAAAACTGATTAAAAATATTCAGGAACTTAGGCAGTGAAATCTAGCGGGTCTTCGAGCTTGCTGATTTTGTGCAAAGCAGTTTGCTATGTGTGCCAAGGCTTAGTATACAAATGATAATGCCTTGGTGGGTCAAAGCAGCTAGATGTGCTGAAGTAGGCACATATCTAGGAGTGAAAGAGGTGGATCTCTGCTCACAGAGATCTGGAAAAAATGTGTTTCTTGATGACCCTCCAATATTGAAAACCAAGAGGTACCAATAACTTAGTAAATATTCTAGTGTCTGGTTCCTCTTCTAGAGCTCTTATTATTATAATTATCTTTTGCTACAGTCATTACTTCAGCATTTATTAATCAAGCACAATTTCTGGTTCACTGGTGAACTGCAGAGAGATACTGTGAATGCAATATACAACCCTGGGTTAAGAATTATTTAAGGACAAGGGTTCAGATTTCTAGCTTAAGGCACTTTAGGCCCATTTAAAAATAGAAAAAGAAATAGTGGTGAGATTAAACTTAACATGTGAAAAATGTGACTATCTTCTAGATGGACCAGGAAAATACTTTTCTTTAAGACATACATGAGTCATCATGCTCTCCAGAGCTTTCCCTCTCTTCCAAGACAGCCATTCAACAAATACTAACTGAGCATCTACTGTTGGTGTATAGGTAAAAGACACTGCATTCAAGGAGTGTACAGTCCATCTAAGGACACCAAACTCACAATTGTTATTTTCTTTTCCTTTTGAAATATGCTGATTTATGCTTTCTTCCCGTTCCCTAAGCTGAGAATTTTCTCTTTTGGGGTGGCAAAGAGACATAACAAACTGATCAGTGTTAACACTGGGGTTACAGAGAACACCTCGAAGGCCTCTTATATCATTCGATGTTGTAGGAGCAGTTTATGGGTGACTTCTGGAGACAGTATCATGGGCTGTGTTAGCGGACTGTCTTCCCAAAGGTTTTGAACTTTCACCAAAAAGAAATGGAAGGACCTACATAAAGAAAGGCCCGGAGACATTTTTAAGAGGTTCACACCCTTCCTCTTTTGTTGTCTGGTGCTGGATTGCAAGGTAACTGTTTTTTTTAAATCTGGTTTTATATATTTATAGAAACCTTGTATATTATACATTCAATATATTGAACTAGTCAAAGTCATGTCTGCTTCAGAGTTCTTTGTATTTACTGAGACTCATTACAGGAGGAGATACCTGAAATGCTATGAGGAAAACCAACAGCATTACATTATGAGCACGGCTAGTACCATTTTTCATTCAATATAATGCTGTTCTGATTGGAAATCCATAGTCTGCTGTTAGCCCTGAAATTTTCCTCCCAAACAGTGGACAAACCAAGTGAATATTTTTCCTTTAGAATTACTATTCTCCAGAGCCTCTTAGCCTGAAAATGTGCCAAGTTTAGCTCTTTATCCCTATCACAATGTTTCATGACTGCAAGAATGTTGCAAGATTTAGAGGCTCAGAGTAGACAAGAGACTTTCCAGATTCCACAGCAATTCCTGGAGTTGAAGTTGCTGCGCTGCTCACTGTTTTGCACACTCACTTTACCTTCCAGGAGGGAGAAGGTTTGGGGATCTCCTCTAGCTTTTTACCATCCCAATATCAGCTTGACACCGATCAGCTCAATGCATCCTAAAATTAGGGAAAATGAATCATTTATATTGTCTCTTTGCGCTTATAGGACTTGGGAACTGAAGGTACCCAGCTGAAAGGTGAGTATTTTGCTCACAAGCTCTCTGCCCTGGCATTGCACTGAATCCACTCAGAGGAAGAGGCACCCAGTTTAATTTGCACGAAGACATCAGATGGGCTGCTGACTGCCCTGTGCACAGCAGGGTCCACACAAACCAGGCCCAGGGGCCCAATCCAGCCATCATCTTTACTTGATATTCTCCTGCTTTCCTAAGTACATAGCTCTTCCTCGACATTTGTAGAAAGAGGCCTCAAATAAATCCATGACATCTCTTAATTTCAACTAGCTTGGAGGAGTATAAGAAGAATTTTGAATGTTGCCCTTACGTTTAAAAATATTTCTGATGATTTATATTTGTTATTTGTCATGCATGACTTTTCCATATTCTTTAACACCTAAGTTTGGGGAAGTAACGCAGTATGGCTAGCACTAGGTTAGATGCTATTAGAAATGAAAAGAACATTGTGGGCATATGAGTTTATTTGCATTACACAGATGTGTGTGTGTATGCACATTTAGCAGTTTTTTTGTTCTTGCTTTTGCTAAATTTGGACTTTCATTTGGATCATTTGAATATCTCATATATCTCTTTCATTTGTTGTATAATTAATTGTTTATTCTTCAAGACCTACCTCAAACGTCACCTCCTCTGAGTAGCTTTACCCCCGACCCCAGTCAGGCAGTATCCTACAGGTTCCTATAGAACTACATACATTTATTGCGGTATTTACCACTAGCAGTTTGTATTTGCCTGTTCTATGGGACCAGCCTGACCATGAACGACTTCTCTGAAGAAAAGATTTACACCTAATTCATTTTTGTAGCTACAGAGTCAGTGTAGAATCTTGCTCATCTTAGTTATTCTGGAAATGCTGACATAATTCCTGCAGTGTGATCATTCATCTTTGAGGGTTATGACTTCTTTGAAAATGCTATAGGCTCTCTCCAGAGGAAAAAAGTGTTCACATGCAAATTTTGCATAAATTTTAAGTTGTTCTTGGGCCCCGTAAGCCCTTCCATGATCCTGCCGATGCGTCCACAGACCTCAGATCAAGAACCACTTGCCAAAGGAAATAGACTAATACTCTCGGTATAATAAAGTTCTAAACATTTTTCTGCTATTTCCTTCACTCAAATATTTATCATGTGGATGCTGAGGATGTTATAATGAATATCATACAAGTACTTACCACCCAGTGAGAAAGACCAACAAATGAGTCATTAATTATACCACAGCAGGTAAATGCTACGGCAGCAGTGTACAAAAGATGCCAGCCTTAGGAAAGTGGTTTCGGATTCATGACTTATGGACCAAAAATTTCCCCCCAAATATCTGGCAACCAGTAGGAGTGGTAAAGTTTTTATTTTCCCAAATCAGTACATTTGAAAAAAGTGTTCTATTATCACTATCACTTCTTAACATCTCACTGCCCCCAAAGAAGAAATATATAATTTTGGAATAAAGTACAATCCTTTTAACTGATCACATATAATTCTGTGAGAATAAATTCTTTCTCGTTTCATTGTGGACACTGAAAAACTTACTTCTCACACACTGGCACCTGGCATTTAGTATTTGAATCCCTCTGTCTTATGGAGTCCTTGAAGGCTTCCCAGAAGAACTGTTCAAACTGAACCTTCAGGGATAAATGAGGGGCTAGAATGTGGGGAGAACCAGAGGGAGGGGCTTATTCCAGGCAGATGAAATAATAGTTGAAAGACTAAATATATAAAACGTGTGCATATAAAGTAGTAATGGAGGTGAGGTCACGTTAGCAGGAAAGTCCTTAAGGTGAAATGGGCCAGTGTTGAAAATTCTTAAGAAAGGGAACTGTGCAGAGGAAGGGAATGACACACTGGTAGGATACAGAGGCACCTCCTGCTTCAGGCTCGTGCAGGGAGGCAAGCTGTAAGAAGTTTGGGGCCCCCTGACTCCCCCGGAAGCCATGTGTTACAGCAAATTAGCCAGTAAGATGTTCCTACTGGCAGCTTAGGAGAAGACCAGGTAGGGCTGGAAGGCAATGAAGAATCGGTGACTCTTGTGCAGGAAGCAACTAAGGCAGACCAACAGGGGAAGGCTGGCTGGGGAGTGGCATTTGCACCAGAGACTGATGGGAGGATGGGGTGATGAGAGTCAAGGCAAGAGCACAGAAAGCTGTTCAGTCATAAATGACATCATGAAGAGGGCCTTTTGCACAAGGTGGACATGGAAACAGAGTGTCAGGATGAATGCAGGATACAAGGAAGAAACAGAAGGACCTGAGGTAGATCCACATACATAAAGTCCACAGAGCTGATATTATCTTATTCTTTTCTATTACCTAAATGTCATGATTTTCTTTAATCACCATATTAGGCTAACTGAACCTTAGTAAATACATATTTCACTTTCAAAATATTTCTTAAAATGGTATTAATGCTATTGGATGGCATGTGTTGACTGATTTTTTTAAAGTTTCAGTTTTGCAAGAGTTTATAAGGAGATCAACTACTCAGATAGTCTAGCTATCTTAAAGTAGTTTAAAATATGCAATTCAAATGACTTCTTTCAGATAAACTGCAGGTATATATTCCTCATCCAATCCAGGGCTACTGTTACCAAATAATCCTCTAGTGAGAAAAATATGTTTTAAACGAAAGGCACAGTTAATATTTCTGGGTATGTTTCCATTGAGAGAATACTGTACATTATCAACAGCTCACTGTCAGATGCTTTTGGCTTAAGGCATGTGAATATTTAAAAGCCATCTTCACTTGGAAACACCATTTCCTACCTGCCTTCTCCTCCACCCAAGATTATCCTTTTAAATCTGTAGCAAATAATTTTTAGATGCATTTCTTATTATTAGCATACCAGAGCCAGCACAAACCTCTCCTTTCTTTTCTCCCACCATGTTACACGTAATGGAGTTTCTTATTAAATATACATGCAATCCCTCGTTGCATATAAATGTACCTCATCAAAGAATAAGGGAGACCCTGCAACTCTGCTATCGACTGGTCATAAAGACACAGCAATATCTGAACAGTGTTCTTGGGCTTTCTCTAAAAAAAAAAAAACTGAAAGAGTCCTGTAACTTTAGCCACCACCATAAGGAACTGTAATGTGGTTCCCTTCTTACATATTTATTAGGCTGCTTTATTACATATTTTTGAGACCACAGAAAGGAGAAACTGCTTTCCTACTTCCAAAGAGAATTTACAAAGTCATTGCTTTTGTCTACATGGGGCAATACTCTTGTCTTTGGGGGAAATGTCAAGCAGAAGAAAACCACACTGCTGTGTGTGGAGAGGGTGTGTGTGAAAGTACACCAGCAGTGAAATGCTTTCTGGTGATTCAAGTACATCTCAGAGGCAACACCACACAATGCCATAGATAGTATCCTTTGAAAAAGCAAAGCAGAAGAATATTTCTCACAGCCAAACAATTTCACTTTAACATTAGATGCAAATGAGAATGACTTGAAATTCACCAGAACACTAGGCAGGGAGAAGGAAGAAATCAGAAGGAAGTCCTTAATTCATACTAAGAAATAATAAAACAAGGACTTAGACCGACAGTCCGTTGTTTGGTTAAGGGTGCGGGCTTCCTCAGAAAGCTCTTGTCCTGCTGGTTTGGGAGTGCTCAATTACCTTGTTGGAAAACATACTTGAATGGGTGACTTCCGCCAGGTCTGCACACACTAGGTGAAACGTATCTATTGACTTACAAGCTGGATGCATGTGTCAAAATGCCATCCGGTATTTTTGTAGTAATAGCTAGCAGTCATGGCTGTAAATTATTTATGGAGAGTATTCAGTGCAAACAGGTTAGAGCACACATCCTCTTCAGCTTGACTGCCCTGGTTTTAGATCATGCAGACACTCAACTCCTCGGAGATCTGCTCTTATCACTGCAAACCCTAAAAGGGGGCTCACACTGCAGTCAGTTCAGCAACTCACAGCCACCCGGCCACTTGCTAAAGCTCTACCTCAAGGTTCAGTGAGTAAACACGGTCCCTCTCCCCCTCTCTCACACCCGCCTGGCCGGGGCGATGTAAGGTAATATCAGACATGAAGGCAGATCGATCTCCAGAGCAGAGGCATGGCCGTGCTCCACTATCTTTGTGCAGAAACATGGAAGAATGTGCACAGAAAAGGCCACTGGTGATCTTAACGCAAGCTGACATTTCACTAATGCCATGTTCCTGCAGCTGGAAAGAGTTGGTTATCCGGTGAAGCCCTCCGTTTAAATTTAAATAAGTGTGGCGTCCTCTTGCAATGCGGGGCGTGGTCTTCCCTTTCTGCCCCAGACTATTTCAGCCATGGCCATTTCCATTTCTTCTCCGTGATCAATGTAGGCAGGTGGACTTTTCTGCAGTGTCACATAGATGACCAGAAAGTTACAGCATCTTTTAGGTTTTACGAATTAAAACCACAAGGAAAAGCAAACTCTCTTTGAATATTTCTGGAAGGCCATTCTGTGTCCCCTTCAAACAGGAAATTAATGAGGTATGGACCTCAGATGTCCCAGGTTGGATATCTGTCCATTTCACTTTATCTTCTTTGTCCTTTAAGATGAAGAGATATTATAGGCTTTCCACTGCTTAATATGGAAGAACTTCTTTGTTATAAGAGATCACAGCTTTTATTTGTGGGCTTAGACCAGGAAGTGGGTTAAGTTATCTGTTCGCCAATTTACAAGGAGAATAAAAGCAGCACAACTGCTGAAGTAAAACTTGGAAACATGATAAGCACTGCAAAGCGGGAAAAGTAGAAAATAAGATCTGTGGGTTTGAGAATCAGCTCTTTTTAGGATTGGATAGCAAGAGTTTATCTCCCAAATGTTTTTACAGAGTGTTAGAAAGCCGTAGATAATAACATCTGCATAGCTCAGAGAGCACAGGACCGGGAAGCAGGAGCCCTGGTTCAGCTACAAAAAAAGCCTGTATGACTTGAGACCATTCTTTCAACTCTGAGTGCCAGTTTTTTCATCTACAAAATGGGGGAAATAAAATCCTCTTCAGGCATCATTTTGTTGCAAGGGCAAAATGACATGGTATAAGGAAAGGTTATTGAAGTAGGTTGAACGGTGGCCCCCAGAAGATAGGTCCATTTCTTAATGGCTGGAACTTGCGAATGTAAACTTAGTTTGAAAACAAAAGGGTATATTTCAACGATGTAATTAAGTTAAGGGACTTGAGATGAAGAGATCATCCTGGATTATCTGAGTGGTCCCTTAACCCAATGATAAGTGTTCTAAGAGACACAAAGAGAAGACATGGATACAGAGGAAGAGGCCAAGTGAAGAGGGAATCAGGCAGTGGTTGACTGATTCCTTGCCACCACTCGGCAAGGAAGCCGACGGCCACGAGAAGCTGGAAGAAGCCAGGAAGGATTCTCCCCTGGAGCAGCAGAGGAGAGTTGCCCTGCCAACATTCTGATGTCGGACCCTACAGGAGAACACATTCTTGTTGTTTTCTTCAAGCCCACTACTAATTCTGTGGCAATCTGTCACAGCACCCACAGGGGAAAATGTATATAATTATGTTCAGAGTGGGCACTAGGAAGGTGAGTTGAGAGAGGCTTTCACCTCTGGCACCAAAGTTACAGTGGCCGCCCAAAACTCAGTAATCAAGATAAACACTATTTTAAGACAGCATTTAAAAAAGTCAAAATCAATGCCAAAAAAAATCTGTGATGAGGAAAATATTCTAGAGGGTGAAAGATTTGTCTTTGATATTGAAGAAGTATCATCTCATTATTATAATCAAAAAAATAGACGAGATGAGGCATCATTTGGCTGTTAGAGCATCTCACTAGGAAGTGTCAGTTGTTAAGGCAGCTTTCAGTTGAATTATGCTTTAGAGACTGGCAGTTTCAAACCTCTCATAATGGAAACACAGGGGTCTCAGAGTCAAATAGAATGCTAATCTCGAAGAAAAGCTTCATGTATCAAACTGCGGGTCTAGTCTCTGGCTGCATGGTAGAAACATCTGGGAAGATTTACAAAACCAATTCAGCTGCACCCCAGACAAATTATATCAGAATCTTGGGCAATGGAACCCAGGTATTCGTTCTGAAGTCCCCTGCAAGATTCCAGTGGCAGCCAAAGCTGGGAACCACTGCTCTGAGGATGAACGTGGGTGGAGATGGAGGTGCCCTTTGGGGTCTGGGAGGCTAAACTCTGTGAACCTGGCAGGTCGTTTCAATCACAAATGGGAAGGAGTGATTCTGAATCGTGTCTAAACTTATACACCCATCAGGGCTTTCTTTTCTTTTCAAGAGTTTAGGTTTCACAGAGTGGTTGATGGTAATTCACTGGTGATGATGACAGTGACTGCGATGAGGCTTGCCGTGTTTTTTATTTATTTATTTATCTTTCGATTTATGTATGTATGTATGTATGTATGTATGTGGTTGCACCGGGTCTAGTTGTGGCAAGTGGGCTCCTTAGTTGCAGCACACGGTTTCAGTTGCTCCGCGGCATGTGGGATCTTCCCACACTAGGGATCGAACCCGTCTCCCCTGCATTGGCAGGTGGATTCTCCATCCACTGTGGCACCAGGAAAGTCCTGTAGTGTTTTTTAGAGTTTTCAAAGTGCAAAACTATCTCCCCCTCGGTCCCCAGTGTGATCTGTCAAGCACAGTTCTGTTTTTAGAATGCATTTCTCCAGTGCTTCCTCACTGAAGTAGGGTGAATGTAACTGCCCCACCCCCTAAAGAAGATACATTCACCTGGAGCCTATTTGGAAAAATAGTCTTTGCAGATGTTAATTACACCTCGAAGGAGGTTGATTACATTCGTGAAAGATCTCAAATGAGGAAATCACTCTGGATTATCCAGGTGGTCTTTAAATCCAGTGACAAGAGAGACACACAGAGGAGAAGACACAGAAATAGAGAAGATGGCTGTGTAACGAGGGAGAAAGAGACTGGAGTCATGCGGCCACCAGGCAAGGAAGCTGACAGTCCTTGGGAGCTACCAGAAGCAAGAATGGATTCTTCCCTAGAGCCTGTGGAGGGAATGTGGTCCAGCCAAAACCTTGATTTTGGACCTCTGGCCTCCAAAAGCATCAGAGAATACATTTCTGGTTTTTGTTTTTTTTAATTTATCGAAATGTAGTTGATTAAAAAATTTTTTAAATTTTATATTGGAGTATAGTTGATTAACAATGTTGTGTTAGTTTCAGGTGTACAACAATGTGACTCAGTTTTACACATGTAAATGTATATATTCTTTTTTAGTTTCTTTTCCATTGCAGGTTGTTACAAGATATTGAGTATACTTCCCTGTGCTATACAGTAAGTCTTCGTTGGTTATCTACTTTATATATAGTAGTGTATACATTTTAATCCCAAACCCCTAATTTATCCCTCCTCTTCTTCCCCCTTTGGTAACCATACATTTCTTTTCTGTGTCTGCGAGTCTATTTCTGTTTTGTAACTAAGTTCATTTGTACCATTTTTTTTAGATTCCACATATAAGCGATATCATGTGATGTTTGTCTTTCTCTGTCTGACTTCCTTCACTTAGTATGATAATCTCTAAGTCCATCCATGTTACTGCAAATGGCATTATTTCATTCTATTTTATGACTGAGTCATATTCCATTGTGTACATATACCACATCTTCTGTTTTAAGCCACCAAGTTTAAGCCACTCACTATCTTTAGGACAGAATTCAAACCTTCTGTTACTACGAAGCACCTCATGATCTGGCCCCCAGCTGTCTTTCCACTCCTAGCATCGGCCAGGGCCTCGCATAGCCCTCCCGATCTGTCTTGCTTCTTACCACTCCTCTCACCCGTGCTTGCACCGGCATGGCTGCTCCGCCCCAGGTTGCAGCTCCCCCAGTGGATCCCTTCCACTGCCATGTGCCTGGCGGGCTCCTCATCAGCCCCGAGCACCCCTCACAGGCTTCAAAGCCTTCTTAAACCTCCAGATGGTCTGACCCTCCCCCCTCAGTGCTCAAGCTCCCTTTTATTTATTTATTTTACCCTTTTATTATAGCACATGCCCTCCATTACTGGAATCATTTGTTATCCAAGTATTTACTGTACACAACTCTGAATTCTTTGAGAGAAGGGAGAGTCATATTCAGCTTGATTTTCCTAGTGCTTAATACAGCATCTGACTTCTCATAGATGCTCAATAATCACTGGCTAAATGAACTAGTTTATTAATAATGTCTTTTAAGCATGCATTATTTCATCTAGTATTTTAAGCACTAAGTGAAATGCAGACTACTATTATCATATGTTAACAAAAGAGAAAATTCAGGTACAAAGAGGTGAATAGAATTGTTAGAATGCAAATCTAGGAACATGATTTCAAATCTATCTCTCTCTATATTTAAACATATATTTAACCAAATATATATTTGACCATGTATAGAGAGAGGAAGAGAGATAGATTTTAACTAGATAGATTTAACCATATATGTATATACTATATAAGTCTCTTCATAACTAGATAGATTTAACCATATATGTATATACTATATGTCTCTTCATAAGACGAATTGCCTCATTGTTTTCTGCCTGGCGTTAAAACTAAAACTATTTAAGTCTTACCTCTGGTAAGCTCCTTGAGGATGGATCCAGGTTTTATTTAACATTTTTGCCATACAGTGCCTTCTAAATAGCAATCATTCAAATATTTGTTGAATGGATTAATGATCATTACAATGACTGTATTTTTAAAATTTCTTCCATATTTCTATAAGATTATCCTATGAGGCTATATAATGTTATCTTACTAAAAGCTATAAATATGGAGCTCCTAGTCTATTACATGTCTCTATTCTGCCCTGTTTCAGAAGATGGGGGGCTTGTTAACTGAACTACTGTATCACACGGAATGTTTCCCTGCTGCTCTGGTGATTTAGCTGGGCTTATCCTTTTCATTGATTTTTTCAGAAAGTGAATAACAAATAGAATTTTACTATGGGGACAAGCTTAGAGAAGGCCAGTATAGATATTTCCATGGACTTTCTCATGGAGAGTGTGCACTTTGACCCCTTATTTCTGATGCCACCGGGGTAAGGATTATGCCAAAGGGGAGCTGAAACTTCCAGTTACTGTCAGTACAAAGGAAACCATTATCCAAGTTCTAATTATAGTCACTAACAGAAGGATGGAGGTGGAGTCCAGAGTCCAGGAAGTGAAAATCAGGGCAGGAGAAAGCAGGCAGCGGTTCTGAGCTGAAAGGAGACAGCAGTATAAGAGAGGGTAGAGTGAGAGGGACCGGCCAGAGCCAGGAAAGAGAGAGAAAGGGCATTGCCCAGGAGGCTAGAAGCAGCCTCGTGCCTACCCTGTCTCTTACCCGCTTAGGAAGTGACAGTAAATATTTATCAAAGGTGCGATAATTTGATAATCTTCTGTTCATAGTTCATAGGCAAGTTGTAAGGATTAATTTCCCTGTGAAATTCTTAAGACAAAACAGCTCTTAAGAGTAGCAAATAGACCACATTTTAAATGCTTAAAAATGGATGGTAAATAAATAACAGCAGTTCAGTAACAGAGATGTTCTCACCATAAGAAGGGCTTTGTTTATCAGTTAGTTGTACTCAGTGGTCCAAGTCTATCTAGTGTCACATGCACAGTTATGCTGGTGATGTGTTCTAGGTGAACACATGGACAAAAATAAAACTGTGGCTTACTAACTGAAATTCTTCAGTTTCAACCAAATAACTAGGCTTATTTTTCATGCAAGTGTTTTTCCTTAAGTATACCAGTCCATAAAAATGGGTTTTATCATAAATTGTTGACATTTATTGAAAATTTATAAAACATTTTCCCATAGTTACAATACTATTGTGGGTCCATAAATTTCCAAGCTATTTCCCCCTAAACTCCTTTTAAACCAGGATGTATTAGAATATAGGACAATAGTACTAGATTTAGAGCAATGTAATCACTTGTGCATGTAGTCATCCCATCAACATTTATTGTGTGTTCTATGAATGCATTGCCTAGTTTTTGGAGAGACAAAAAATTAATAAGATAGGTTCATGTTCTTAAAGTGTTCACAGTCTAGTTGGAGACAGAGACACATTAATAAATATATGATATAGTATGATGTGATAGGATATGCCATAAAAGAAGAATGCACATAATTATGAAACTGTAGGTTCCACAAGAGGGACATAAAATGATGAGACAAAAATGCCCCCATCATATTGCAAACAAGGAGGATATTTTTTTAGTGTCACCCAGGAAATGTGTTGCCCATATGTCTGTTCAATGGCAGATCAGCATTTGTAGAATATATTAAGGTTCAGTTATGATTTCATGCTAACCTAATATGAAAAAAGATAAAGTAGGTTGAGGGTCATGTATTAGGACTTAGATTATTATTTTCTTCCCCTTTGAAAAATAGAACCTAAAGCCATACTGATACATTTTAGGGTTTTTTTTTTTTTTTTTTTGCGGTACGCGGGCCTCTCACTGTTGTGGCCTCTCCCCCTGCGGAGCACAGGCTCCGGACGCGCAGGCCCAGCGGCCATGGCCCACGGGCCCAGCCGCTCCGCGGCATGTGGGATCTTCCCGGACCGGGGCACGAACCCGTGTCCCCTGCATCGGCAGGCGGACTCTCAACCACTGCGCCACCAGGGAAGCCCCATACTGATACATTTTAGAAAAATAAAAATGCTTGGTTGAAAATGTACAGTGGATCAGTAGAACTTTGAAAATGTAGACCAGAAATTTAGCCAAAAATCAAAGGGGGACATTTAGAGTCAGGGGAGAAATTATAGGTAATGGAACAGCGTGAGCAGAACACGAAATTATGAAAGGGTGTGGCATGGATCTACAAGCCCAGAGCTCTTACCCAGATGATTGGGAACACATCTCCTAGTTGGTCAGCATGTGATTTATCTCTACTGACTTGGCAATTAAAATGATAGCATATTGGAAAAGAAGGCAGATTCTTGAGCCAGATGGCCTGACTTTGCATTTTACTGGCCATAGGCCTCTAGCTAAGTGACTTAAGCCTCACTATACTTCACTTTCCTCATGTGTAAAGTGAGGGTAACAGAAATACTTGGCTCATAAGGTTGTTCTGAAGTATATATGAGTTGATACATGTAAAGTCCTCAAAACAGTGCTTGGTGTTGGGAGAAGTAATCCACCAATCTCCCTGAGCACAACTGCACCTTCTTTCAGGGGAGGCCAAGAATTCGAAGCCCTGATTGCTCCTTACTGGAGATGCTTTGCAAGATTGTGTTTACAGCAAGCGACTTTGTGATGAGGTCTTGTCTCCCTCTGGGACAAAGATCACACCTGATTCCCGCTTGCCTAAAACCATGAGGTACTCAAGTCCAGCGTTCCTCGCTTACAATGCAACCAATGGCAGGTGCAGGCACCCATCTGGGCTCAGACTGCATCTCCCCCGTGGGACTTGGGGGACAAGTGAAAATGATGCAAACATGGTGCTTGTGTTGCTTGCTCTGCTGTAAGAAATAAAGTCCTTTGTCTCTGATGCGGGAGTCTCTTGTCTTCTGCCAGCATCCATGAAAGAGTAATAGGCTAAATTGTTAGCTTTTAAGTAGGATAAAATCAAACCCTATACTCAACAGTTGGCGCATAGCAAACATTAAGTAAGTATTAATTGTATGGGGGAGACAATGGGAGCTGGTGAGACCTGTGAAGACAAGGTGGGCCCCTGAGGGGTGGGACTGACAAATGCATCAGGGTGGTTAGTCTTGAAATGGCTGCTGGTTCTTCTCCTCTATTTTCCCCTACTTGCCTTCCTCCTTATCTACCAAGAATACCAGTCATTTTTGCACCAGAATGTCCTAAAATTGTCCACTGACATCGGGTCTGCTGTCAATCGAATAGCTTTTCCTCAACTCACCACCTACATCTGAAAGAAAAACACAACCACTTGGAGACTGGGAGCAATGAAGGGATTTTTGCTGTGTCTAACAAGGGGTAGGAGAGTAAAACTTTACCTATGATGTAGTATCTTTTCTGTGTTGGTTTTTAAAAATGTACCAAGAGGGCTTCCCTGGTGGCGCAGTGGTTGAGAATCTGCCTGCCAATGCAGGGGACGCGGGTTCGAGTCCTGGTCTCGGAGGATCCCACATGACGCGGAGCAACTAGGTCCGTGAGCCACAAGTACTGAGCCTGCGCATCTGGAGCCTGTGCTCCGCAACAAGAGAGGCCGCGATAGTGAGAGGCCCGCACACCGCGATGAAGAGTGGCCCCCGATCGCCGCAACTAGAGAAAGCTCTCGCACAGAAACGAAGACCCAACACAGCCATAAATTAATTAATTAATTAATTTTAAAATAAATTAAAAAAAAATTTACCAAGAAGGACAAAGCTCCACCCAAAGGCTAATGAAGGATCTTGGGGGATGCAGAGAAATTAAATAATATTAATCTACATTAAAAAAACACCACCAAGGCTCATGCCATCTTGAACATTTCCCAAGTGGGAGTTCTGGAGTAAAGAACTGTGCAGAAAGGAAGAGGGGCCCTGAGAAAGTGAAATGAGGGCTGAGGACAGAGCCTGCTTCCACAACTACCTCCCTCAGGCAACAGGAGGAAGAAAGCACAGTCTCTCACGCTTCCCCCTCCTGCAGCAGCCCCCCGCCTTTCTTCACTCCCTGTCACTGCATTATTCTAAGGCCCATGAGGATAGAATTGGTACCAAAGCACAGTAAGCTGGGGACAAGGTAGAGGGGGGATTAGGATACGTGGTAGAGAACAGGCAGCTGGGAGGTCACCATTGCATCAGCAGTCTCTGATATGTACAGGTATCCAGGTAACCTGCATCTTAACTAAAGTCACCACTGAAATAAAGTGTGAGCAGGGGGTGCTAATTAATCAAGCATTCTTGTCGTCAGACACTTGGAACGGATGCCCATATCTTTTTCAATGTACATCAGAGAATAACCAAGGTTGAAATTTTTAGACTCATTATGAAGACGATCGCTTGACTAAACAGAAAGAGCAGCGCATTGGGGTCAGAAGACCTGAGGGGTTTTATTGCCTCTGTCACCTCCTCGTCCAATGACCCTAGGCAAGATGCTTAGCCCAGCTTGAGTTTCCTCTCCTCTAAAAGGAAGGTAAACACAATCTAACTCACACGGTCCTGGGAGCATGAACCAAGATAATGGATGCAAAGTTCTTGGACACTGTGAATTGTGAAGTATTATATCATGAGAAAAAAAACCAATATGAAAACAATTCACCTTCAGAATTAAATCCTATACTTTTCATAACTGTGTAAGAGTAGGAGCCTATGCTAATTATTCTAAGATCAAGCACTTTGAAACTTTAATATGTTAGTCTGAACAACAGAAGCCAGACGCCATGACTGTATGTACTTATACGTACATGTTTAAGTACCATCAACATGAATATTTTGAGATTATACCTGTGTTTATAATAGAACACAGAGCATGAACCGACACTACAGTTTCTGTCACAAAAGTGATCTTGAAACAAAAAGCATCAATGTTTCTCAGAACTGAGTTCCCTGAAATGCCACCCTTTTGGACTAGGTTATCAGGGACTAGCAATACTTGGAACACATGAATAATCACAGACGGAAGTCAAAGAAATGCCTTTCTTCTATCAAACCACGCTGCTGGGGGCAAGGTGAGGGTGGTACCTGTCTGTGCATCCATGTGTATGCTCAAATTTTAATGGCATATAGAGACTCTGGCAACCTGAAATATTTTGCATAATAACTTACATCAGACTGAAAGAAGCCTACTGTGGTTAATAACTTGGTAGGAACTATATTCTCCTCTTGAAAGATGATTGCCAGATGAAACATAGGATGCCTAGTTAAATTAGAATTTTAGATCAGTAATAATTCTAATAAAAGGCAATATTTGGGACATATACTAAAATACTATTTGTTGGTGCTCTGAAGTTGGAATTTAAACAGCATCCTGTATTTTTATTTGCTGAGTCTGGCAGACCTACCTGAAGTGGCAAAATGCTTCCTGACCTCATAGCCCAATGATGTCACCATACTCAGTTAATTTCATGAGGTAAACAGCTCTGTCCCTTTGGTCTCTGTGGGACTGTCTTCCCTAACACTATGAAGGGAGAGATTACATATCCTGATATCAGACCAATCGTGCCTTCAGTGATAGATATTAAAATCATATGCCTGCCTGAAATCACTTAGAATTCATCAACTACATTCTGATCTTCTGTTGGAAAGGCCTGGAAATAAACATATAGGTGCTTTGGAACAAACAAAACACATCTTCTCTTTCTGCAAGAGAGTAAATGGAAACTCCTAGAAGCTCCAGATTCTAATTCTACTCCGGGTTGAGTAATTGCAGCAACAATTACTGTTTACATGGTCTCGTTTTGACATTTCTTTGATTATTTTTTTAAAAACAAAGTCACTGCTACAGAGCTAATTGGAATCTAATTATTTCCACACAGATTAGTGTTCTCAAGCCCCTGTCTCAGACAGGTCATGAGATGGGGGTCTCAGATCAGCTTCTTATCATTTACATTATTTAAAAAATAGGGAAAGGGTATGATTCTGCATAATTAACAATCTTAATTAAAAACTGGACCAAGATATCAGTTGTACTGGTAGCTTGACAAACCCCTTAGGGCGGGCTCAGATTCTACTGCCTTCTGATTAGAATATGAATCTGGAAATATCCACTTTGATTATCTCCATTAAGACGTGATGCTTTCAGGGCTGGTAATCATTTTCATGAAGGTCTGGTGGAGAGGAGGAGGACACTTTGAGAGTCTGGTAAACATGCCTCATGATATATGAACCTGTATAATAAGTTCATATTTAAAATCTCTCTTGTAACTCTGAAGGGGATCTCCAGGTTCCTTACCATATAAGCAGGGCCTAACATCCTTAAGGACCACAAGGTAATCTGCAATGCTCACAGCCATCACATCTGAGAATTTTCATGAGAGATGCATTATAAGTTTTTTTTAATAAAAAGCAAATAAAAGTAATTGATTCCGCTTTTATTTAGCTGCCACCCCAAAGGGATGAGACAAGAGATGTATCTAACAGAGCACTGGAAGAAAAAGTAAACTGTCCCTTTTTGACAGTCCTTTCAGTGAAAATTGTCCAACTTTTTGACAATTGCAATGTAATTACACCAACTGAAATGTGAATTGATTAAAGGTGTGAGTATTCTTCCTATGACTATAATGTTGCACCTATCTATTTTACCCCAAGCCGTCCTTAATGATATATATATATATATTTTGTATATGGTTATTTTCATGGTTTTGCAGCATGGCTGATAAATTGAAGATAGAGAGAATGCCTCCGTTTCATGAGTTTTTAAGAAATGCTAACCTACAGAAAGGTTTTGAGGAGATTATAATACAATTACAGGCACAAAAACTAAGTGAAGACACGAAATTCAGGGATTAAGTAAGGTGGTGTGTTTGGGGGGAAAGAAAAGTGATGAGAGCCATCGGGGAATGATAAGAGAGGTCAATGGCTGTGGAAAAATAAAAAGTGTGCTGAGTTTAACTCTCACTTGCTGGCAATAAGAAGAGAGAAAAAAGGAAACAGGTTATAAGTTTTCATTGCCAAGTGGTAAAAAGGTATTCCAGTTTCTCGGGAGAATCAGTTTCGCTTCGCCTGGCCCCCAAATGTACTGTGCCATGATGCTGTGAATGCAGTACCCCCAGATGAAAGTGGGAAAGTGCTGTGATGTCATTGAGGGCGTCCCTGTATGTGGACTTGACAGAAGCCTGGTACTTCTGAGCAGCTTTCAACCCTGGATCAGAACTAGAAGACCTCAGAGACCGGGTCTCTAAGTCTCATCTCTCCCTGAGTCTCTCCAAGGCTGTGCTCTTCAAGATGTGGACAACGACCCACATTTTTCAAGACATTACTTCCCTTATCATGTGTCACTCCGATGTTTTCTATTCTACTATACATTCATGTATTTTTTTAAAGTTTCAGTCAAAACCCACTAAATTGACTTTTTGAGCCATCAATGAATGAAGACACAGAGTTTGAGAAACACTGTACTAGTAGGCATAACATTTTCCTAAAATAAAGAAAAATGGTAAAATGCCATGTGTTTTGTATTCATAAAAATGTACGTAAGTGTGGATGTGTTTTAAATCTGTATACATCCTCAAACGTATGTATCATATCAAAATATATATGTGAAATTTCACAGATGTGATAATAACTTGCTTAAGCTCATGAGAAATCTTGAAGTAGGTTTAAACATATCTTTTTAATCATACAGTTGAGTGTAACCCCTATTCAGTGTTGAAATTGTAGTATGTATTTTTACTCGTTTCATAGATTTCAGCTTGTCTTTTAACACAAAGACATTTTAAACTAATCTAAATAATTGAGCTAGCCGACTTTTTTGAATTCTTATTACCTAAGTTTCACCTACGACTTACTCTGATAAGCTTTCCTTAGTTCCTAGGCAAAGTTTGTGCTGTGAAGCATCCAAGTGGGTCATTTATAAGTGCCTGTGTCTCAATTTAACACGTCATTTTATTCAGATATGATTTAGACACAGCATGAAAATTAGCTTGAAAATTTTATTATTTCTGTATTTTTTCCAAATGACAAGTATTTAAAAAAAAAATTATCCAATTAGTTCTCCCTTCTTACCTGCATACTATTCACTGACTTCATTTTTCTCAGTCTCTGTCACCATAAAGGAATAGCAAATCTCTTAGGTCAGGTTGTTAGTGCTATTTTTCCTCCAAATAATGTTAGCTTTGTCCTCTGTTTTCAAATCTATAATAATTGAAGCAGCCCTGTTCACTAGGCGTGCTCGAGGGGAGGTCAGGCTGGTGCACCAGGACAGGCGTCAGAAAGCATTTCTCTTTGAACTGAGATAGGTAAGAGGTTAGCCTGATAGAGAGGCAGGGAATGGCATCCCTAAAAGAGTGAAACTTGCTACAAGGAGGTCAAAGTCAATGGGAACAGCTAAAGTAAAGAGTTCAGGCTGAAGAACAATGGAAAATCATGCTCCAAGTGAAGGCAAAAGTTGGATCAGAAATTTGTTATTTATTACATAGGCAGGAGAGAGACTCTGAATGTTTCCAATCAGAGGAGTGACATCATTAAGCTTTCATTTTAGAAAGATCACTTTGACAAAAATGAAGAGAATGGGTTGAAGGAGGTCAAGATATGAAGCTGAGATTTCAGTTAAGAGGCCATGGCAATGATCCAAAAGAGAAATGGTAACGGCTGGATTAAGACATGGGTGGAATGGAAGGAGAGGACATGGGCTCAATAAGACGAAACAGAGACCAAGTGTCTGGGTCTCCTGGAGACTGTAGACTGTATTGGCAGATAGGGTTTGGGGGTGGGGCAGAGGCAGAGAAGAAGGAGTCTGATTCCTGGCTTCTGGTCTGTATAACAGGTGGGGCTTGTAACACAAAGATCAAGTTGTACAGATTGATCTTGTGCAAAGATCAATAAAGAGAAGAGTTCAGCCCAACAGGGTTGAAGCTGGGATGTCTATTGGCCTTCTCCATTGAGATGTTCAACCAAAGAGCTAATTTTCATGAAACACTTACTATGTGCTAGCACAGAGCATTTTACTTGCATTATTTTCTTCTAACAACTCTTATAAGAATGACTATTATTATCCTCATTTTAAAAATGAGGAAACTAAGGCTCAGAGAGTGAACTTATTTGCCCAAGGTCACAGAGCCGGTAAATGACTGAGCAGGGACTCACATTCAGTCTATCTGATTCTGTATCTGTGTCTTAATCCCTATGCTGCACATGACTGGTGAAATAGAGACTCAGAATCAGTGACACAGTAGTGATAGCTATAACTGTAACTGTGAGTGATGATACCTAATTAGAGTATATGCAGTAGAAAACAGAGGCCCAAGGAAAAGCCCCAGGGAACACCAACACTTAATGCACAGACTACGAATTCGTGGTCTCCATTTGCCCACAGATAGAGTTCGTTTGGCTGGGACAGCATGTTAGAAAAACTTGGATTTGAGTGCCTTCTGCAAGAGATAGGATGCACTCCCTCCCCTTCACAGTCTCCTCCACCCCCTGTTAATTCCCCATAGCTCCTTCACACCTGAGCATTTCCTGCCGGGCCCCTGGAAACACTAGAGTTGCAACCCCTAAAGAGTGTTGAGGAAGAGATACACACATAGGAGAGAAAAATCAATACAAGAGAAGGTAAAAAAGAAATACTAGGAGAATGTGACTTCGTGAAAGTTAAACAAGGAGAGAATTTCAGGAAAAAGGGGACAGTCAGCCACATGAAATGTCACAGATGGTCAAGTAAGATGAGAGAATGGTGTCTATTGAATGCGGCAATCTGGTGGTCAATGATCATCTCAGTAAAAGGCAGTGGAGTGGGTGGATGGGTCACAAAGTTAGATTACAGTGGGGTGAAGAGGGAAAGGGAGGGGGGAGGTAGAACTAGACGGTTTAATGTCCTCTTAAAGAAAGAGTGTGTGACTCTGAAGGGAAATAGACAGGTAAGTAACCAATGGGAGATGCGTGGTCAGATGGGAACGTCTGCTCTTAGAATGGGAAATGTCCAAGCATGGTTCAATGATGAGAACAAATAGCTACAGGGATGATCACCTGGGAATATGGGAGAGAGGAGATGGTGGGTTCAGCAGTGATGCTTAGAAGTGATACTGCACATCAGGCATTGTCTTAAGACATTAGGGACATAGAAGAGAAATATGAGACAAGGTCCCTGTTTTCATGACAATTACCTGGTGGAGAGAGAAGACACCCAACAGACAAGGAGAATAAATACAATCATCAAAGTAATATTAGATAATGATATGATAGAGAGTGGAGAGTCTCCTTTTTGTATTTTTTCTTGTTGTAGGATCGCTTTATATTGGGTATTCACAGAAGTCTTTTCTGAGGACTGAAATTTGAGCTGAAATTTGAATGACATCAGGAGCTAGCCACGGATGCTTTGGGGAAGAGCATTCTAGCTGGAACAAATAGGCAGTGTATACATCTAGGGTGATGTGAGTTTGGTGTGATGGGGAAATAGAAAGAAGTTATGGTGATTCAGAAACCATATCGTGGTGGGAGATGAGGTCAGAGGGGTGGGCACGGGGTCGGGTGAATGGCATCTCGTAGCCTGCAGTAAGGAGTTTGGATTTTACTTAAGGTGCAACCTTTATTTAAGGGCTCTAAGCAGGGGAAGTGCTATCAACTCCTAGGAGGTGAGAGGGGTTGGATCCCAGCACAAAGTAGAGGAACGAGCCTTGAACAGGCATGCTGTCAGCAATTCCACTGAGATAGGGGAGGCAGGAAAGAATAAGTAGAAATGGAGACATTTGTAGGTAGTATAGGAAGAAGCTGAAGGCGTTAATTCTTAAGCACCTCAATTTTCTCAGTGATGCCAGAGGCAAAATGATCTGCCAAGAGTGAACCAAGACATTGTAGAATACAGGGTTGTATTCCTGATGTGGCTACCATAATAAAATACCATTGACTGCGTGGTTTAAACAACCGAAATTTATTTTCTCAGAGTTCTGGAGGCTGGAAGTTCATGATCAAGGTGCCAGCCAGGTTGGTTTCTGAAGAGAGCTCTCTTCTCGACTTGCAGACAGCTAGCCACCTGCTTGCTGTGTCCTCCTGAGATTGAAGGGTGGGAAAGAGGGAGCTCTGGTGTCTCTTCCTCTTCTTACAATGACACCAGCTCTCTGGGATTAGGCCCCCACCTTTATGACCTCATTTAACTTTTATCCCCTCTTCATAGGCCCCATCTCCAAATATTGTCATATTGGGGGTTAGGGCTTCAACCTATGAATTTTGGGGGAACACAAACATTTGGTCCATAACAGGGATCTGTGGAGAAAAGGAAAACTTTGGGGTACTGAAGAAATGGAAAGGGAATTGACTGAGAATATCAAAAACACTTTCCATTCTTTTTTTTTTTTTCCTATATTAAGGCCAAACGACTGCACTCCCTCCAAGATTCCAAACTTTAGGCAACGGGAGGATATTTGGGTGATGAATTCATTATCTTTAATGTACGACCTCCCATGGACTCAGAAAGTAGGAGGATCCTGGTCATTACAAAGTTCTTTATTCGGCAGCAGGTAAGGGAAGTTGGCATGACAGTCTGGAGCTGAATCAGAGCCAAGGCAGTCTGTATAAAAAGAGGACAGAGAGAACAGAGAGAAGCTGGGAGAAGCGCCAAGAGCAGGAAAGCAGGAAGCCTGGACATTGCACAAGTGAAAGGAGGGGAGAGAGGAACACCCCCGTGAGTGGCAGCCGAGGAGAGACCTGGGGAAGCACAGAAGTGCTTCAGGATTTGTATGAGTTCCTTCTGATGTAAACATGGGATGTGCTTCCTTCTCCAAATGAAATTCTCCACCAAGCCTATAATGCTCATTAATGTGCTGTGGAAAAATTTTGCTTTTTTGGAGGTGGGGAGAGCTGTGAGCTATGTTTCAAAATCAGTGCCTGGAAGAAACCAGAGCCGTATGCTGAAGATGCACCGAATGACCGAAAACACAAGATAACACAAAAGCTAACAAAGGGGGCACATTTTTAATGTTTTCACAGCGTCCAAAATATTTAATTTTGACCTGTGCTCCATTCGAAGATTCCCTCAAATTTGCAGGTAACAGATATAGATAATTTTAAAGCACTTACACCTCACATGCACTCCCCTGACCTCATCTTTCCCTGTAGCTTGGGTTGTGGCGTTACTGGGTCTGACTCGGCTTAGGAACACTTACTGCCCATATGCCAACTACTCCTTACTGCCAACAGATGTGACACCTAATAATGCTTTTCAAAAGTCAAAGTCAAGAGTCAACAACTCCAGACTCTTCTAGTTTGTTTCTTGACTCGTTCGGGGTAATATTAGTTCACACAGATTCTTCATTTCAATTTCCCAGCATAAAAGTGGCCCTGGTTGCTTATTTCACATCACGTGATTTTTCTGTCCCTAGATGATCCTTATATGTAGGATTTTTCTACGATTAGATTGAGAGAGGGCTGCCCTGCACTTCTTATCCATTCCTTGGCTCTCCATTTTGGTGTCATGGTATCAGTGCGGCCCATTAATCAACACAGGTGGAGTTGATGAGCATATGAATAAATAAAATTAATGACCATTTGGACTCACCCAGGTGTTTATCTGCTCAGCTGCATTATTGAGATGTCAAGGGTATCTACGTTTTATAGAAAATATTTGATGGTTGAGGAAATTACTGGTAGAGGTGAGTAACGTGGCTGCTTTGTTTTCAAGGTTCTTGTGAAATGTTGGTTCAGCGCCAGGCTGTGTGTGGGTTTCCACTGCAAGTGATTACAGACATGGCATGTGGAGAGAGTGGACTGGAGGCAAAATATATGCAGGAAAAGTAGAAATCACCAAGGAAAACGACTGAAGGGGAAATCAATATGAGGTGAAAGGTCAACAAGCCTCCTGCTGTTAGTCTGTCAGAATGTATTTAATGGGTTCATTGGATATTTTTCACATTTAAGAAATTGACATGAGAAAGGGTTAGCCTGTAATAACTTCTTATCTCTCACTTACAAAATCGCTATTTTTTTTCTTTTGAGAATTTTACTTCTGATCTCAGTATTACATTCACGCCCAGGGGTTTGAGGCTTCAACAGAATTACAATGACAAGCCTTCAAAACAGATAATTATTTTTTAAGTAGTCAATTCTGTAATCATAGCCACTTTAATTTATCAAAGTGTAATTTAAAATGTAGTCACTAAAATTAAGTAAGGATCAAATATGGAACTTGCTATATCCAAAGGTCTAGATTCTGGGTTTGATCTCAATGTATTTATTAAAAGGATGCCTTATTTATTCTCTTTTCTATCATCTGTACAATTAGATTAATCTTCAATTCTGTCCTCTTCAAGCAAGAAAGAGAAAGAGATTAAAAAATTAACCGATTTCCAGCAATAATTTTGGAAAAGAACTTAATAAAAATAAAAAGTCTCTCTATGTAAAATTACGTTTGTAATGTATTTTTTAAATTTCTGTACTCTCATTTGGTGAATATTCTTACTTATTTAATACTCTCCATTTTTTAGAAAATTCAGTCATCATCTTATTAGAGGCTCAGATTTTTACATTTTTCTAACATCTTTAATAAAAGTACCTTTAGGTACATTAGAAATATTAATTTATTCTATGGTTCCTGAGCTATACAGAGAGATTAGGCATTAAAGATTAACATCTGAAAAATTTAGCGTGATAGACTTATATATGTTAACTGTTTTCTCCCTTTTTCTAAGACTAAGTAACTTATGTTCAGGATTTAAATTTCCTTTAGCTTTCCATCTTGAGCACCTGATACAAAATTGGCAAGCTCAGACCAGAATCTTGGCTTTTAATGAAGATCTGCTCCTTTAATTTTGGTGAGGAATTCTACAGAAGCAAAGTATAGCCCGGGGATGTTTTTTAAAAATTGTCAAGGTTCCCAAGGATCTGGAATCTTCATTTGCCATGGGAGCTATGAGCAAAGCTCAAAGATATGTACATAAGAGGATTTTTACGAAGTAAAAGCACTTTGCCATGACACATGGGGATTTGAAATTTCCAAGAATTCATAAGGATAGATATTACCACAAAGGTCAAATGTGTATTTTTATACTTTTCACTTTCAGAATATTAAACAGTCATTTATTAAATAAAAGTTTATTAAGTATTTACACAAGGCATTTTGCTAGATATCGGTGAAACCAAGATGGAAAGAACATAGTCACTGCCCTTTAGGAATGCTTTGTGTAGCAGAGAAGCATTGATGTAAACAAAAGTTATGTGACAAGTGCTATGAATTAGTTTTCTATTGCTGTGTAACGGATTGCCTCAAACTTAATGACTCAAAACAACATACGTTTATTTTCTCACAGTTTCTGTGGTTCGGAGTCTGGACACAGCCTAAATGGGTCCTTAACTCAGATACTTACAAGACTGAAATAAAAGTACTCAGGTTCATCTGAGGCTCAAGGTCTTTTTGCAAACTCATGTGGTTGTTGGCAGAATTCATTTCCTTGCAGCTACAGAACTCATGGCAGCTTGCTTCTTCAAGAGAAGTGGATGGAAGTCTCTGAGCTCAGGAAAGACCTAAGTCCTCTTTTAAAGAGCTTGCCTGATTAAGTCAGGCTCACCCTGAGTTGTCTCTTTGATTAACTCAAAGTCAACTAACTGCTTAGAGATCTCTCATTACATCTGCCAAAGTCCCTTCACCCTCACCACTTAACCTAATCAGAGCAGGGATGTCCCATCATATTCACAGGTCCTGCCTACACTCAAAGGAAGGGGTTTATACAAGGGTGTGGGTCACTGGGTCTCATCTTACAATCATGTCCACCACATGCTGGAACACACATATTTAAGAAAGCAGTGACAAATGACTAAAGTCTAGTAATGTAGAAACAGAGCAAAGAAAGTGTCATGGGCACTGGTTAAACAGGCACTTGTGAACTGGCACTGGTTAACATGAGCTCCTTGATGCATGATGATTAGAGTATTTTTCTGCCACTTGGAGAGAAAATTCATTACAGACTTTATATAAACAAAGAGCCCCAAAGCTGTATGAGAGAGGGGGTACACCTAAAATATCACAAGGGTACAATATGCATTTAAATTCAGATGCAATGGTCATGGGCCCTAATAAAGGAAAGATTTGGACAATATGACACTCAAGTGGGAAACTCTATAGGTCCTTGGAGAGTGGATCTTTATCCTTTTTAAGTCACTGGCAGTCCTAGCTTGGGTTCCTTTGGAGAGAAAGTTTATGCGCCAATAGCTTATTTTAGAATGTGATTCCTTGAAGCAAGAGAGAGTGAAGCAGGGAAGGAGGGAAAGCTGACTCAAAAATGTTTTTTGAAGAGGCTGTCCTTTGTCCACTGTACATTCCTGCCTCCTTTATCAAAGATAAGGTGACCACATGTGTGTGGGTTTATCTCTGGGCTTTCTATCCTGTTCCATTGATCTATCTTTCTGCTTTTGTGCCAGTACCATACTGTCTTGATTACTGTAGCTTTGTAGTATAGTCTGAAGTCAGGGAGCCTGATTCCTCCAGCTCCATTTTTCGTTCTCAAGATTGCTTTGGCTATTCGGGGTCTTTTGTGTTTCCATACAAATTGTGAAATTTTTTGTTCTAGTTCTGTGAAAAATGCCAATGGTAGTTTGATAGGGATTGCATTGAATCTGTAGATTGCTTTGGGTAGTAGAGTCATTTTCACAATGTTGATTCTGAAACTTCAGAGCTTTTGCACAGCAAAGGAAAACATAAACAAGACCAAAAGACAACCCTCAGAATGGGAGAAAATATTTGCAAATGAAGCAACTGACAAAGGATTAATCTCCAAAATTTACAAGCAGCTCATGCAGCACAATAACAAAAAAACAAACAACCCAATCCAAAAATGGGCAGAAGACCTAAATAGACATTTCTCCAAAGAATATAAACAGACTGCCAACAAACACATGAAAGAATGCTCAACATCATTAATCATTAGAGAAATGCAAATCAAAACTACAATGAGATATCATCTCACACCAGTCAGAATGGCCATCATCAAAAAATCTATAAACAGTAAGTGCTGGAGAGGGTGTGGAGAAAAGGGAACACTCTTGCACTGCTGCTGGGAATGTGCATTGGTACAGCCACTATGGAGAACAGTATGGAGGTTCCTTATAAAACTACAAATAGAACTACCATATGACCCAGCAATCCCACTACTGGGCATATACCCTGAGAAAACCATAATTCAAAAAGAGTCATGTATCAAAATGTTCATTGCAGCTCTATTTACAATAGCCCGGAGAGGGAAACAACCTAAGTGTCCATCATCGGATGAATGGATAAAGAAGATGTGGCACATATATACAATGGAATCTTACTCAGCCATAAAAAGAAATGAAATTGAGCTATTTGTAATGAGGTGGATAGACCTAGAGTCTGTCATACAGAGTGAAGTAAGTCAGAAAGAGAAAGACAAATACCATATGCTAACACATATATATGGAATTTAAGAAAAAAAAAAGGTCATGAAGAACCTAGGGGTAAAACAGGAATAAAGACACAGACCTACTAGAGAATGGACTTGAGGATATGGGGAGGGGGAAGGGTAAGCTGGGACAAAGCGAGAGAGAGGCATGGACATATATACACTACCAAACATATGGTAGATAGCTAGTGGGAAGCAGCCGCACATAGCACAGGGAGATCAGCTCGGTGCTTTGTGACCACCTGGAGGGGTGGGATAGGGAGGGTGGGAGGGAGGGAGACGCAAGAGGGAAGAGATATGGGAACATATGTATAACTGATTCACTTTGTTATAAAGCAGAAACTAACACACCATTGTGAATCAATTATACTCCAATAAAGATGTAAAAAAAAAAGGTTTTTTGAGTTGGTTACTGCTTGAGGCCTTAGAAATCCTATGAAATGGAAATCAGAATTTTTCCTTTGGAAATGAAACACGGAAGCACCGCTCTATTGGTTCTTGGAACCTATTTTGGAACCAGTGATGGTTCACGGGTCTGAATGGCAAATGGCCACCAGTGGTATCAGAGAAGGCCTGGGGTAGAATAAAAGGAGTGAAGGGTGTGACTCAAGTTGAAGTGCTTTTCAAGTTGTCCAGGTAAAAGCCTGGTCAAAACTTGTGCAGGATTGATGACCAGAGAAGGGTTGGGGATACAATGTGGGGCTGAGGTGATTTGGAAGAGCACACAATGGGGGTTTGGTATATTGATCCATTGAAAATATAATGGAAACTATGGAGTTACTGTCCAGAAATATGCAAGCATGGACACACACAAACTGTACATACTTTGGATAGTTCTTCTACCCCTAAACCCCATCCATGTACCCCAGAATAAGGATGTCAGTTTAAGGAGCTAATTATCAAGAAAAGATTTTGACAGTATTGTATTCATGTGGGAAACAAACAAAAGATATGCCTTCTTTAAATAATTGTCCCTTTTCCACTATGATGGACTCTCCTTTAAAACATTCTTCTATTCTTAAAAAAGTTCAGTTTAATATCTATGGATCTCCTCCTTAACAAAAAGTATGGGTGTATTCTGAGTTCATCTGGTGTCACTAGTTGTAACAGTGATAGAAAGAGGTGAGAAGGAAGGTTAGAATTGGGTAAAAGAGCAGAACCCCAATATCTGAGACTGAAAATTCTGGTTTGAGGAAGTTTTCTACAATATGAGCCTTTTATCTCTTCACACCAAGGCATACCAAGAACAAGGATAACTTAATTTCTAACTCTGCTAAAAATAAGTTCTATAGACATAGGGACCAGCAAGGTGATGTTTACATGTTTAATCTTCATACATCAGTTTTGTTCTACACTAGAGCCATCATCTGAGCTTTTATACAGACAACCACCTCTGTCAGGCTGGGAGGGAGAATGTGTAAATAGATCAGTGCAACCTCACAAAATTAAAAAGGCAAACTGAAAGCATTTTCCTTCTCAAGAAATGAATACAAATCACTGCACGCTCACTCACATCTAGATGAAATAACACATCAGTTTGCAAGACGAAAAGAAATCCCACTAAAATCTTGGAAAAACAAAGGGAGATTCATGTAAAAGGGATAGCAGAATGAAAATAAAGCATGGTAATACAGCAGTCAATAAATATAAATATAGTCACACCAAAAATAAAGGAAATTGTTAAGAAACTATTAGACTTCCTCTTGAGACCCCCATCAGATATCCAGTAAAAAACTGCAGAGAGAGAAAAAGAGAGCTCTCTGACATGAAATATGGATTTGAGTATAGATTTGTCATGGTTATTTGCTCTTTTGCATCTTTTGTGATGGGTGGAAATATTGAAAATTTGAAGATGCAAAAGTGGTTCAACCATGAGATGTATAATGATTTTAGAGTCCATCAGAGAGATATGAGAATTGCTATCCAAAATTCTGTATTAGTTTCTAGATGTATATTATGAATGCTATAATTTGCAGTTAATTACACTACTCAGGTGTTTTTGAAAACTCATTCACAATTTATTTTCTCTATAATCCCCCTTAAAAAGCCAAAGTTCTCATCACGACCATTGAGAATGTAGTTTGAATCTTCCTTCTCCTCCTCCTTTTTTCATACTCTGAGAACTGAGACTGAAAGAACTAAAGTGTTTTGTGGAAGTGGAGGACCATGCAAGAAATGGCTGCCTTTGGCTTGTGAAATGCTGAAGAACCACCTTTAGCATTCTGGGCTAAGGCATCAGCTTTTAAACCAAATTGTAGCAGCTGTTCTGATCACCTATGTCACCTCCTTGAGATTGATCCTCAGATCAACCTGTCAGTACGTTAGAGAAGTTTTCCCATCCACACCTCTCAGCTCTCTGTAGTGATGCAGGAGCTCACATCCAAATAACTGGCCCCAGTAAGTAATAAACCAAAGCACCTTATGCTCTAATCATTATAGAGGATGAATTGATGTCCTTAAGTGAAACAAAGATATTGAAGACTTTAGACATCATGAGAGAAAGACACTCAAATGTCTCACAAGGCAAATGAAGCTTGACCAACTGCTAGGAACTAAATGTCTCTATCTCCCCATAAAATTCATAGTTGAAGACTAATCCCCAATGTGATAGTTTTTAGAGGTGGGTTTTAGGAGGTAATTCAGTTTAAATGAAGTCATGAGAGTGGAACCCTCATGATGGGATTTCCCCTTCTAAGAAAAGAAATATACCAGGGTGTGTTGTCTCTCTCCACCATATGAGGAAATGACAACAAGGTGACCAGCTACAAACCAGGAAAAGGACCCTCACTGGACACCATATCTGTTGGCACCTTGATTTGGACTTCTCAGTCTTCAGAACTGTGGGAAATGAGTATTTATCGTTTAAGCCACTCTACAGTATTTTGTTATATCAGCCTAAACTGACTAAGGCACCAACTTTAGTTTAGAGCAGGAAACATGTTAAGAACTATTTTTACCAAGTATTTACTGAATATTGAACACCCTACTAAGTGCTATGCATATATTAATTCTAAACCTCCTTACAGCCATTAATATTTTTACTTTAAACCCATTTGGGTCAATTTGTAAGGTGTGTTTCTTGTAGACAGCATATATTTGGGTCTATTTAATCTAATCTGACAATTGGAATTTTAATTAGAGACTTTAGACCTTTTACTTTTAATGTAATTATTGCCGTGATTAGGTTTAAAATTATCATTTAGCTATCTGTTGTCTTATTTGTCCCATTTGTTCTTTCTTATTTCTCTTTTTCAACCTCTTTCAGATTGAGTTTATTTTTATGGTTCCACTTTATTTACTTTGCTGGCTTAATACCTCTAACTGTTTTATTATTTTAGTGGCTATATTATGGTTTAATGCGTACACTTTTAACTTATCATAGTCTACATTCAGGTGGTTTTATATCAATTCATGTATGATATAACAAGCTTGCAAGTGTACACTTTAATTTCTCCTCTCCCAACCTCAGTACTCTTGTCACACATTTTACTTATATTTATGTTATAAACTCCATACTACTGTTATTTTTTACCTAGTCAATTACCTTTTAAACTGATTTAAATGATAATGAAAAATAATACATTTTTATACAAGTAATTATCATTTCCAATGCTTCTTTTTGCTTTGTACACATCCATATTTCTCTCTGGTATCATTTTTCTTCTAGCTGAAGGACTTACTTTAACATTTCTCTTAGTGAGGTTTGTTGGTGATTAATACTTACAGCTTTTTTTATATCTGAAAAAAACTTTATTTTACCATTATTTTTGATAAATATTTGTATTGATTGAATTGTTGGCAAGCTCAGGTTCACAATGGTAGCCACAGCTAGCAATGTAAAAGACATATGTGGTATAGAGTTTGTGTAATAATCCTTTTTGTCTCATTTTTTTCTACTCTCATTTTCCTTGTCTTCTTATGTTTTATTTTGTAGTTTCTTACAATATGTATTAAAGGGAAGACTTTTTTAAAGGCAGAATATATTTAGTCATTCCCAAACAACCTTGTAGTTTAAACGTTTCCATCTACTTTCAAAATGTATGTATGAAAATAGTGTAGTATTGACTTGAAGACAGACATATAAATCAATGAAACAGAATTGAGAGTCCAGAAATAAACTCATATATTTATGGTCAATTGATACTCAACAGAGGTGCTAAGACAGTTCAATGGGAAAAGAACAGTGTTTTCAATAAATAGTCCTGAGAAAATAGAAAGTCCAAATTTAAAAAGAAGAACTTAGCCCTTATCTACATATAGAAAAATTTCCATATATACCATATAGAAAAATGAACTAAAAATGGATCAGAAACCAAAATGTAAGAGCTAAAATTATACAGATTTTGCAATAAAATGTAAGAAAAAAATGTTTGAGACTTTGGGTCAGGCAAAAATTTCTTAGATATGACACAAAAACCATGAGCAATAAAAGAAAAGCTTGATAAATTAGGCATCATCAAAATAAAAACTAGTACTTCAAAAGACATCATCAAAAAAGTTAAAAGAAACCCACAAATAAAAATTTTTTAAAACATATATCTGAGAAGGGACTTATATAAAGAAATATGAATTATGTTTACAATAAGAAGACAAATAACCTAAGAAAAATAGTGGACAAAGGATTTGAGCAAACATTTCATCAAAATAAAGAAAGCCCAGAGATAAACCCACACACATATGGTCACCTTATCTTTGATAAAGGAGGCAGGAATGTACAGTGAAGAAAGGACAGCCTCTTCAATAAGTGGTGCTGGGAAAACTGGACAGGGACATGTAAATGTATGAGATTAGATCACTCCCTAACACCATACAGAAAAATAAGCTCAAAATGGATTAAAGACCTAAATGTAAGGCCAGAAACTATCAAACTCTTAGAGGAAAACATAGGCAGAACACTCTATGACATAAATCACAGCAAAATCCTTTTTGACCCACCTCCTAGAGAAAGGGAAATAAAAACAAAAATAAACAAATGGGACCTAATGAAACTTCAAAGCTTTTGCACAGCAAAGGAAACCATAAACAAGACCAAAAGACAACCCTCAGAATGGGAGAAAATATTTGCAAATGAAGCAACTGACAAAGGATTAATCTCCAAAATTTATAAGCAACTCATGCAGCTCAGTAACGAAAAAACAAACAACCCAATCCAAAAATGGGCAGAAGACCTAAATAGACATTTCTCCAAAGAAGATACACAGATTGCCAACAAACACATGAAGGAATGCTCAATATCATTAATCATTAGAGAAATGCAAATCAAAACTACAATGAGATATCATCTCACACCAGTCAGAATGGCCATCATCAAGAAATCTAGAAACAATAAATGCTGGAGAGGGTGTGGAGAAAAGGGAACACTCTTGCACTGCTAGTGGGAATGTGAATTGGTACAGCCACTATGGAGAACAGTATGGAGGTTCCTTTAAAAACTACAAATAGAACTACCATATGACCCAGCAATCCCACTACTGGGCATATACCCTGAGAAAACCATAATTCAAAAAGAGTCATGTATCAAAATGTTCATTGCAGCTCTATTTACAATAGCCCGGAGAGGGAAACAACCTAAGTGTCCATCATCGGATGAATGGATAAAGAAGATGTGGCACATATATACAATGGAATATTACTCAGCCATAAAAAGAAATGAAACTGAGCTATTTGTAATGAGGTGGATAGACCTAGAGTCTGTCATACAGAGTGAAGTAAGTCAGAAAGAGAAAGACAAATACCATATGCTAACACATATATATGGAATTTAAGGAAAAAAATGTCATGAAGAACCTAGGGGTAAAACAGGAATAAAGACACAGACCTACTTGAGAATGGACTTGAGGATATGGGGAGGGGGAAGGGTAAGCTGTGACAAAGCGAAAGAGAGGCATGGACATATATACAGTACCAAACATAAGGTAGATAGATAGTGGGAAGCAGCCATATAGCACAGGGAGATCAGCTCGGTGCTTTGTGACTGCCTGGAGGGGTGGGATAGGGAGGGTGGGAGGGAAGGAGATGCAAGAGGGAAGGGATGTGGGAACAGATGTATATGTATGACTGATTCACTTTGTTATAAAGCAGAAACTAATAAAAAAAAGAAAAAAAGAAATATTTAATGAAAGAATGTATGAATAACTAAAAAAAAAAAAAGATGTGGCACATATATATAATGGAATCTTACTCAGCCATAAAAAGAAATGAAATTGAGCTATTTGTAATGAGGTGGATAGACCTAGAGTCTGTTATACAAAGTGAAGTAAGTCAGAAAGAGAAAGACAAATACCATATGCTAACACATATATATGGAATTTAAGAAAAAAAAGTCATGAAGAACCTAGGGGTAAGACAGGAATAAAGACACAGATCTACTAGAGAATGGACTTGAAGATATGGGGAGGGGGAAGGGTAAGCTGGGACAAAGCGAGAGAGAGGCATGGACATATATACACTACCAAACATATGGTAGATAGCTAGTGGGAAGCAGCTGCATAGCACAGGGAGATCAGCTTGGTGCTTTGTGACCACCTGGAGGGGTGGGATAGGGAGGGTGGGAGGGAGGGAGACGCAAGAGGGAAGAGATATGGGAACATATGTATATGTATAACTGATTCACTTTGTTATAAAGCAGAAACTAACACACCATTGTGAAGCAATTATACTCCAATAAAGATGTAAAAAAAAAAATACAAGAATGACTAATAAGTGCATGAAAAGATGGTCAACATCATTAGTCATGAGGAATATGCAAGGCAAAAATCTGATATATCATTTTCCACTCATTAAAAAAGCTATAATAAAATGAAAGATAATAATAATTGTTGGCAAGGGTGTGATAAAATGGAAACCCTCCTAAATTACTGATGAAAATGTAAGATAGTGCAGCCTCTTTGAAAACAGTTGGATGGTTTCTCAAAGAGTTAAAGCTAGAATTACCATATGATCCAGTCATTCCATTCCTAGGCATCCACCCAAAGAGAAGTCAAAATAGGTGACCAAAAGGACTGCTACACAAATGTTCATAGCAACATTATTCATAATAGCCAAAAAGTGGGAACAGCCCAGAGAGCCATGAAATAGAGAAACAAGATGTGGCACATCTTGCTGAATGAATACTATTCAACAATAAAATGGAATACACTTTTGATGTATGCTATAATATGGATGAACCTCAAAAATATTATGCTGATTGAAAGAAGCCAGACATGAAAAGCCACATATTGTATGATTCCATTTTTATGAAATGTACAGAAAAGTGAAATCTATGGGGACAGAAAGTAAGTTAGTGATTATCTAGGGCTGAAGGTAGGAACAGTGGATCTTATTGGGGTGATAAAATGTTTCAAAAATGGATTATAGTGATGGCTATACAATTCAGTAAATTTACTAAAAATAATTGAATTGTAAACTTAAAATGGGTGAATTTTATGATGGGTAAATTACACATTTCAATAAAGTTAATTAAAGATTTCAACAAGTGTCATTAAGGAGAGGCACCTCAATCGGAAACACTTGGCACTTGCCAGCCAGATCTACAACAGACAGACCAGGAGGATGGCACCCTTCCAGAGTAAACCTGAGTGCCGGGTCTATTTCCGATAAAGGAGCAGCTCTGACAGTCAGTAGTGTTTGTTTAGTGGGGTTATGTTGTTTTTGAACCACCACGTTTCTGAAGCATCATATGACATCTATATAAAAAATTCCCCTTAACCAAACAGTCAGATCAATATACGAGTAAGAGTCCCCCCATGGCCAAGAATGGATAATCAATATGTCAGACCACATTTATCTCAAGTGAGGAAAATCAGAGTGACATGAAAGAAATGAATGATTATACTTGAGTATTAGAGCTTGTCTGCCTTAGGTTATTTTGATGATACTTCAAATATTTATGGAAACAAGGGAACCATGTTTATTTTCAAACAGTATAAATTTGAATAAGGACGTTTCTGGTAGCATTCCAAGGAATTTTGTGCCATCAGGAAGTTCTTGATTCTTTGTAAGGATGCCGAGCACATACAAACTTTTGGTGAGGTCAAAAATAAATTGTGTAAGACATTCCAGGAACATATCAAAATTAAACATTCTATAAGGTTCCTTCAAAAATAAAACACCTTATTCATATGATTATTTGTTCCCTTCACTACAGTCACCCAGCACCTGGTTGTTATTGCTATTATAAAAAAACATGGAACTTAAAATGCTTTAATATGTTACTTGAATTTATGTCTACCTTAGAGGACTATATTGTTACCTTTAAGAAAAGGAATTGGGTCATACTCATCTTTTTATCCCTAGTACTTGGCTAAAGATTTGGACATAGTAAGTGTTCAACATGTATTTGGTAAGTGATAACTAGAGTTACTTAGTTATATTCATTGATCACATCAGTTCCCTGCCATAGTAATCAACAGCATTTATTTCTTCATTCATTCATTCATTCATTTAACATTTGCCAAGTACCTACTCGCAATCCCTCCCACCCTTCTTTCTCCTCACCACCCACCCCCACCCCTCAGAAGCCCCTAATCTGCTTCCTGTCTCTACAGATTTGCCTATTCTGGACTTTTCTTATTCATGGAATCATACAACATGTGTTCTTCTGTGTCTGACTCTTTTCACCTAGCATGTTTTTGAGGGTCATCCATGTTGTAGCATGCATAAACACTCCATTTCTTCTCATTGCTGAATAGTATTCATTAGATGCATTTACTTCTTTTGATTTATTTATTCATCAGTTGATGGACATTTGGGCTGTTTACAATTTTTGGCTATAATGAATAATGCTGCTATGAACGTTTGTGCACAAGTCTTGTGTGAACATATGCTTTCACTTTCCTTGAGTAGATACCTAGGGGTGGAATTGCTGGGTTATATTGTAACTCTAGGTTTAACATTTTGAGAAACCACCCAACTGTTTTCCAAACATCTGTACTATTTTACATTCCCAGGAGCAACGTATGAGGGTTCTAATTTCTCCACCCCTGTGCCAACACTTGTTATTGTCTGTCTTTGTAATTTAAATACTTTTTTTAAAGGAAGATTATTCCAATGAAAACAAGGCATTTTAATTGCATAAATTTTGAAAACATGTAGAATTAGATAAAAAACAAAATAACTCATAATTTTTCCAAACATATACATCAGGCTGTTAATGTTTTAGGGCATATTTTTATAATTTTTTCTTAAATAGCATTTTTAAAATGCTGGTTGTGATAACACTGAGTCTCCAGCTTTTATCAAATGTGAATTTGGAGAAGGGACTAGTATGATCAAAAAAAGAAATATAGCAAACCTTACTTACTACTTATGCAAGAAACTGTTAATCCCTTCATTGCATTATCTCATTTAATCCTCAAAGCAGTGTTATGAGGGAGGTAATATCATTATTTTAGTCATTTTATAGACGAGAGTAACTGAGGTTTCAAGAAACTAAGTAATTTCCCTAGGTTAATATTGAAGAATATAAGGAGCCAGACCTCAAACTCAGGTCTACAGCTCTCCAGGACCTCTGCTATAAGCCGTTAAACTCATCTAGTGATGGGTCTTAGCTGGGCTTAACAGATAGTTGGGATTTAGTTGATAGAGAGGACCTATTGGTTGAAAAGGTATTTTATGGTATAAATGAGACTTGGAGTAGAGACAACCATGGGATACTTGATGGTCACTGAAGAGACCACCCTGATTGAAACTGAGGGAGGAAGACAGACTTGGACAGGTTGGATTATATGTGGTCTTGAATGTAGGGGCGAGGAGGTCAACTATTTCCTGGAGTCAGTGGGAATTCAATGGATGTGTTTGAGATGGAGATGTGGTTGGGGGGGGGGTCGGTTTACCCCACATGATGTCACAAGTTGGATCCAGGAATGGAGAGTCAGGGTGTAGTCAAAGAGCTCATGGATGCAGTGATGAGGAATGAGACCATGGGCTGGCCAAGGCTAGGAATGGATTTAAGGGATTTATTGAATGAGAGTTAATGGAGAGAAAGAGAAGAAAGAACTGCCCTCACTCCCATCCCCACCAGGGATGGTAGTAAAGAGAAATTAAATATGGAAAATGAATACATTGCTTTTCCTTTAAAATTATTTATTGGAGAAAAAATATTAATTTTTGCCAGGTATTTCCAGTAGGTCCAAGTATTTTTTAATGTACTTTGGCATCTAATTCAATGCTCTTCACACCAACATGGTCAGTGAATATCAGTAAGTAACTGTTTTCTTTATAAAGAAATGAAACCCTGGTATTTGGAAGATGAAACTAGTTCACATTAACTCATGTGATATTAAACTTATTATATAATATGTGTATTCATTCTTCCTAGAGCATGTTATCTGAAGACCCTAAGTAGGAACAGGGAGGAAGAGGTAAATATTTCCAGATATCCAAGGGGCTGCTGCAATTACGTTCCTGATGTGATTGCAGTCATTAGTAGTTTCAAAGGGTAAATGCTTCTTTTCATACGTTTTTGATTTATGACAAGGGAATAAATTTTTAAAAGGAAATCCGTACTTTAATATAAAATATAATTAAGATTTTAAACTTTTTATAGCTAACATTTATGGAGCCCCAGTATCATGTCATCAGAAAATAATAATATTAGTAATAGTAACAATACAGCTATTACTGTTCGAGCACTTACTGTGTGAACAACACTGTAACAAAAGCTTTATAAGCATTCTTTTGCTGAAACCTAACTACAACGTGACCTAAGAAGTAGGAATTATTTTCTGTATTTCTACAAGAAACAAAACTTAAGCTCAGCAAGTCTAAATAATTTCCCCATGATCAACGGTATAGAGTTACAGAGCCGGGATTCACCCAGGTCTTACTCTTACCCTGTGCTGCTTCTCTACTGCACCTGCTGGACCTTTATGTTAAGACATTTCATCATCTGCTCTCACCTGAGTAATGCAAGTTGAAATTGTAGAATTTAGAAAATACGATTATTTCCACCTAATCAGTCATTCTAAACACATTTATTTCCAAGTTGAAAATATTTTTGTCTACTGAAATAGTGATCCGCTTGTTTAAAAAACTGTTCAGATATTTCCCATGAAAACGCAGTCTTTCGGTCATTTTTCCAGCAGGGGGGTGCCTGCCCATCACCATCCTGTTCCCATGCTCTGTCCTGCCCTCTGCTCTTTATTCACTCTATTCCCTTACACTGGCCCTCTGCCCTCTGCCTTTTGACCATCGGCTCCCTTTGTCTAGTCCGCCTTCCATCCATCACTGATTCTCTTCCCTCAGTCAGCCTACAGTCCTCATCCACCTTTCCAAAAGCCACTTCTCTGTCAATGTCCTATTCGTATGCCTCTGTCTGTTGCTTTCCCTAATATTTGTCTAGAATCACCGAATGTATTCCTACTCTGTGCCTTCAAAGAACATGAAGCCCACGTCCACCCACATACACACATTGGTTGGTGTAAATACTTCTTTTACTCATTAGATTATGATCTTATGAGCAAGAACTATAACTTATTTCTCTTACCTGCGCTACGATTGAGCTTTATAACTGCAATGCCTAGCACAATGCTTTAAAATGAATTGACAAGTTTTAAAAGGTCATCTTATTCATCAATGATCATGTTTTATTTTATATTTGTTCTGCTTGTTCTTTAACGTAGCTCTCATGTAGTTTGCTTGGACACTATTCTAGTTCATTTCAATTTTTGAACAAGGTCCCCATCAAGGGATCTATCACTCTAAAATAGTACAAACAAACAAACAAAAAACAAATAGTGCCTTTCTTATCTGTATGTCTGGGTCTCCAGCCCAGATCACATTGGCAGTATCTCCAGATTCACACTGCAAAATCATATCTACTTTTGGGGTTTAATCAGGATCATATTTAAAACTCTGTAAGTACTACTCTCTTCCAAATGCTTCTTCCCAGATGTACTGCATTATTAATGGAATGGAATTAAATATAGGGGTTTTAAAATGAACTTGCTTCCAAATATATTAGACTTCATCTTCCCATTTGGACAGTCTTTCTTTCTTGATATTGCTATTTTTCACAAGTCCTTTTGTCCCACTTCTATAACTTCTCTTGTGTTCATATTATCTACCCAATTAATACCTCTTACAATTTCATTGGTACTCTGTTTATGATGTTTCTACTATCTCTAGTTAAGACCCTGAGATGTGTCTTAATCCTGATCTTTCTAGTGTCCCTGGATGACTCCTTCTAAATGGATAAACTTCTATATATCATGATCACAGATTCTCCTCTGTCCTTTTTTTTTTTTCTTTCTTTCTTTTTCCTGAGCAGGGCTCCAGTCACATTTCAAACCAGTGTCATTATTCATTTCCCAGCTATTCTGAATTAATTTTCTAGCCAATACACTCTACCAAATTATTTACTCTTACTAGGAGCTTTCCCTTTGTATGTTGATGAAGCTTCGAGGGAAGGAATTACTGGCTGCTGCTGGGACTCTGGGTGTTTGTGCATGAAAGTGGAATGTGGTAACGGAGAAAGAAGAAATCCAATCTGACAGTAGATGAAACACTCAGAGACAAGCCTGCATGAGCTTACTCTCCAACTTCAATGATTTGTTCTAGGAACAAACTTACCAGGTTGATCAAGTAATTTGTTCAACAAGAGTTTATGGAATGAATTTTATATTATTATTATTTATTTTATTATTTTGTGTTTATTTTGTTATATATTTTTTAACATCTTTATTGGAGTATAATTGCTTTACATTGTTGTGTTACTTTCTGCTGTATAACAAAGTGAATCAGCTGTATGTATACATATATCCCCATATCCCTTCTCTCTTGCTTCTCCCTCCCACCCTCCTTATCCCACCCCTCTAGGTGGTCACAAAGCACCGAGCTGATCTCCCTGTGCTATGCAGCTGCTTCCCACTAGCTAACTATTTTACATTTGGTAGTGTATAATCTTAAAGAAAACAGAATCATAGTGTGTCTTCTTTAATCTACCACGTTCTGGTATTCTTCATCATTATCGAAAAACTTGTCAAAGCAGACACAATATTCCTTGCAGACCCATATCTTTGTCCTCTAGGATTTATAATCTAAGAATACTTTTAGAACAACCATCACTTTTTCTCTTTCTTCACTCAGATGTTCACCCCTTTTTCTTTCAATCTTGAGTAAAATATTGCACACTGAAATAGAATAAGCCTCATTTTGACAACAATTTGTAGTACCTGGGTCATCTTTCCTGATTTATCTTCTCTTGGGTCAAAGATATTGAGTAGAAAAATCACACAGTTCTCATGGGATTTATGTTTCAATTTCAACAATATCTGAAAGGGGTCTCTAACTTGAGAAATTGATCAAGGAAGAGGTTGAGAAGACATTGAACCCCCCTTCTGTAATGTAAACTACATAGAAACCAATGAAAAATAGCTAAGATATATCTTGGGCTTGCTACATGTAGGCACCCTGCTAATTGAGCTTCATATGGTAACTTCAATCTTCACAACAGCCCTATAAGTATTATTATCATCCTCATCTTACAGATGAGAAAACTGAGCCTTAGAAAATGTAAGTAACTAATCCAAGGTTGTAAGGGTAGTGCTAGTGGACCTAGTGGGTAAAGACCAGGGGTGCTGCTAAATACACTACACTGCATAAGACAGGTCCCACAGCAAAGAATTATTCACTCCAAAGTGTCAATAATGCCAAAGCTGAGAGACCCTGTTCTTAGACACCTAATTTCAGTGAACCCTAGGAAGGATGGGAATTGTGATAACAGCAGTTTTGCTGACAAATTTTTAGTCATCATGAAGAAAGAGGATAATTCAGATTCAGGATGCCCCCATGTTTTCTTACGACTGCTCCAGTGTGTTCTGTGAGGTCTGTTTCTTGCCTCTGGAGGCATGTTACTGGATCTTGGTTTCTCTCAAGCAGTTGCTCAAAGTGCAAGCTTTGACAATAGAGCCTTTTATCATGGATTCCTGTGACAGGCTTGGCTTTCTTCTAGTGTGTTCTGCAAAATGCTGCAGAGCTCTCTCTAACCCAAGTGTATCAAGCCTGGGGTCTTTCTGGTGGTCATTTTCTATTTGCACTATCTGGGCCATTGGTACTACCTTGGATGGTGGGTAGTTGTAATGTCACTTGAAGAGACAGTTTTCCCCAGCATAGTGTCTGAACTTAGAACCCATCTTGCATTTGGGCAATGCCATCTCACTTGCTAAGTAAGATCATCAAACACCCTCCAGACTAACAACCCTGGACAACACTGTTAAATCTTGCTGTGTCAGTTTCATGAGGGCCAGCCTTATATGCCAACGGTAATCTGCTCCTTCCCCCATGACACACCTCCTAATAGGGCTCTTCACAGGCAACAAATCAATACTGTGGACTTGGAAGATTATTTCAGTATGGATTATACAAGGCATGAGGATGTGAGCAAAGTCACTATATATCTTTCTATACTTTGCCTACTGGTATGGAAACCCCTTGAGAGTAGCAGCTGAAGTTTTTGAAGGTCATGTACAGAGTTAAATGTAGTGGAGCTCAGGGAGTATTTAATATTAACAGTATTGCCATCAAACAATTATCAGATATTCCTTTCTGATTATTTTTATAACAGTTTGGGACATTTAGATAAAAGAAATAGGATGACAGCTTGGAGGGGATTCAGAAAGAAACAATAAAAATGAGTGAATGTTTACAGGGAAGAGGGAATCAGTTATGTGCTGGCTAAACAAGAATGGAAGAAGGAAAGGCCGATGAAAGATGAACGGTGTATGTGTCAAGCAGCAAATTGCTTAGCTGTTGACAGGCTGTTGAGTAGACAGCTACCACCTCTGGAACCATATATTTTGAGATTAACAGAACTTTCTTTTGCCCTCTCCTCAATTGAATTCCCTTGCCCCAGTTCTAATTTAATTGCTCCACAAGGAGTCCTTTACTGCAGTTGGTAGGAGTCAAGGCATTATCCAAGATTTTGTGAGAATATACTTCTTTACTGTTTTCCGAAGACTTGACATCATTCTAAAGTTAATGAAAATAAAATTTTCCTAAAAAGAATTCCAGTTTTCCTACTCATTCTCATGAAATCTTGAAGGGATCGTGGACCACGTGATATAAATATGGAGAAGGTGGCAAAGAAGAGATATGGTGTCAGTAACTAACATGTAGAACAGATAGGTAAGGCTTTGAGATATGAATTCTGCCCTATTGGCCAAGGATTGGCCCAGGATCCACATCCCTGAGCTGATCTGAGCACATCTAAAATACTGTGGAATTCTGAGCCCCATATTATAAGAGGGGTATTGACATCAAAGAAGGAGAACTTGAGTAAAGAGCCTGAAGTTGCAAATAAAGGAAATGTGGATGATTAGCCAAAGAAAAATTGATGGAAAAATTACTACCATCTTTAAATGTCTGAAGAAGAGCAGACAAAATGGAATTTAGACTCTTTCTTAGTATCACAGAGTAAAGAACAAGGGCCAATGGGTAAGAGTTTCAGCAAGATAAATTTCTGATTAACGTGAGGGAGAAATGACCAATAACAGGCGGTACCATAAAGGAAAGGCAGAATATAGAGTGATGGTCACTTGAAGGATCAAGCCAAGACTGATGATTATCTGCTAGATTCATAGATGAGATTTATGCATTGGTAGAAGAGATGAGACTGAAATAATGTAAATTATTTTCTTTTTTATATTTATTTTTTTAAACATCTTTATTGGAGTATAATTGCTTTACAATGGTGTGTTAGTTTCTGCTGTATAACAAAGTGAATCAGCTATACATATACATATGTCCTCATATCTGCTCCCTCTTATGACTCCCTCCCACCCTCCCTATTCCACCCCTCTAAGTGCTCACAGAGCACGGAGCTTATCTCCCTGTGCTATGCAGCTGCTTCCCACTAGCTATCTATTTTACATTTGATAGTGTATATACGTCCATGCCACACTCTCCCTTCGTCCCAGCTTACCCTTCCCCCTTCCCCGTGTCCTCAAGTCTATTCTCTAGTAGGTCTGTGTCTTTATTCCCATCTGGCCCCTAGGTTCTTCATGACTTTTTTTTTTTTTTTTTTAGATTCCATATATAAGTGTGAGCTTACGGTATTTGTTTTTCTCTTTCTCACTTACTTCACTCTGTGTGACAGACTCTAGATCCATCCACCTCACTACAAATAACTCAGTTTTGTTTCTTTTTATGGCTGAGTAATATTCCATTGTATATATGTGCCACATCTTCTTTATTCATTCATCTGTAGATGGACACTTAGGTTGCTTCCATGTCCTGGCTATTGTAAATAGAGCTGCAATGAATACTGTGGTACATGACTCTTTTTGATTTATAGTTTTCTCAGGGTATATGCCAAGTAGTGGGATTGCTGGGTCATATGGTAGTTCTATTTGTAGTTTTTTAAGGAACCTCCATACTGTTCTCCATAGTGGCTGTATCAATTTACAATCCCACTTAAGGTGCAAGAGTGTTCCCTTCTCTCCACACATTTTTTGTTTGTAGATTTTTTGATGATGGCCATTCTGAGCGGTGTGAGGTGATACCTCACTGTAGTTTTTATTTGCATTTCTCTAATGATTAGTGATGTTGAGCATCTTTTCATGTGTTTGTTTGCAATCTGTATATCTTCTTTGGAGAAATGTCTATTTACGTCTTCTGTCTCTTTTTGGATTGGGTTGTTTTGTTTTTTCGATATTGAGCTGTATGAGCTGCTTGTAAATTTTGGAGATTAATCCTTTGTCAGTTGCTTCATTTGAAAACATTTTCTCCCATTCTGAGGGTTGTCTTTTCATCTTGTTTATGTTTTCCTTTGCTGTGCAAAAGCTTTTAAGTTTCATTAGGTCCCATTTGTTTATTTTTATTTCCCTTTCTCTAGGAGGTGGGTTAAAAAGGATCTTGCTGTGATTTATGTCATAGAGTGTTCTGCCTATGTTTTCCTCTAAGAGTTTTATAGTGTATGGCCTTACATTTAGGCCTTTAGACCATTTTGAGTTTATTTTTGTTTATGGTATTATGGAGTGTTCTAATTTCATTCTTGTACATGTAGCTGTCCAGTTTTCCCAGCACCACTTATTGAAGAGGCTGTCTTTTCTCCATTGTATATTCTTGCCTCCTTTATCACAGGTAAGGTGACCATATGTACGTAGGTTTATCTCTGGGCTTTCTATGCTGTTCCACTGACCTATATTTCTGTTTTTGTGCCAGTACCATACTGTCTTGACTTCTGTAGCTTTGTAGTATAGTCTGAAGTCCAGGAGCCTGCTTCCTCCAGCTCCGTTTTTCTTTCTCAAGATTGCTTTGGCTATTTGGGGTCTTTTGTGTTTCCATGCAAATTGTGAAATTTTTTGTTCTAGCTCTGTGAAAAATGCCATTGGTAGTTTGATAGGGATTGCACTGAATCTGTAGATTGCTTTGGGTAGTATAGTCATTTTCACAATGTTGATTCTTCCAATCCAAGAACATGGTATATTTCTCCATCTGTTGGTATCATCTTTAATTTCTTTCATCCATGTCTTATAGTTTTCTGCATACAGGTCTTTTGTCTCCTTAGGTAGGTTTATTCCTAAGTATCTTATTCTTTTCGTTGCAATGGTAAATGGCAGTGTTTCCTTAATTTCTCTTTCAGATTTTTCTTCATTAGTGTATAGGAATGCAAGAGATTTCTGTGCATTAATTTTGTATCCTGCTACTTTACCAAATTCATTGATTAGCTCTTGTAGTTTTCTGGTAGCATCTCTAGGATTCTCTATGTATAGTACCATGTTATCTGCAAACAGTGACAGCTTTATTTCTTCTTTTCCAATTTGGATTCCTTTTATTTCTTTTTCTTCTCTGATGGCTGTGGCTAAAACTTCCAAAACTATGTTGAATAACAGTGGTGAGAGTGGGCATCCTTGTCGTGTTCCTGATACTTAGAGGAAATGGTTTCTATTTTTCACCATTGAGAATGATGTTGGCTATGGATTTGTCATATATGGCATTTATTATGTTGAGATAAGTTCCCTCTATGCTTACTTTCAGGAGGGTTTTTATCATAGATGGGTGTTGAATATTGTTGAATGCTTTTTCTGTATCTATTGAGATGATCATATGGTTTTTCTCCTTCAATTTTTTAATATTGTGTATCACATTGATTGATTTGCATATATTGAAGAATCCTTGCATCCCTGGGATAAATCCCACTTGATCACGGTGTAGGATCCTTTTAATGTGCTGTTGAATTCTGTTTGCTAGTATTTTGTTGAGGATTTTTGCATCTATATTCATCAGTGATATTGTCCTGTAGCTTTCTTTCTTTCTGACATCTTTAGTTTTGGTATCAGGGTGATGGTGGCCTCGTAGAATGAGTCTGGGAGTCTTCCTCCCTCTGCTATATTTTGGAAGAGTTTGAGAAGGATAGGTGTTAGCTCTTCTGTAAATGTTTGATAGAATTTGCCTGTAAAGCTATCTGGTCCTGGTCTTTTGTTTTTTGGAAAAATTTAAATCACAGCTTCAATTTCAGTTCTTGTGACTGGTCTGTTTATATTTTCTATTTCTTTCTGGTTCAGTCTCAGAAGGTTGTGCTTTTCTAAGAATTTGTCCATTTCTTCCAGGTTGTTCATTTTATTGGCATATAGTTGCTTGCAGTAATCCCTCATGATCCTTTGTATTTCTGCAGTGTCAGTTGTTGCTTCTCTTTTTGCATTTCTAATTCTAGTGATTTGAGTCTTCTCCCTTTTTTTCTTGATGAGTCTAGCTAATGGTTTATCAACTTTATCTTCTCAAAGAACCAGTTTTTAGTTTTACTGATCTTTGCTATTGTTTCTTCAATTCTTTTTCATTTATTTCTGATCTGATCTTTATTATTTCTTTCCTTCTGCTAACTTTGAGGTTTTTTTGTTCTTCTTTCTCTAATTGCTTTAGGTGTAAGGTTAGGTTATTTATTTGAGTTGTTTCTTGTTTCTTGAGGTAGGATTGCATTACTATAAACTTCTGTCTTAGAACTGCTTTTGCTGCATCCCATAGGTTTTGGGTTGTTAATTATTTTCTAATGGTAAGACCGTTTAATGGTGTTGAGCAAATCTATTTTCGAATTAAACCCAAATAAATAATTGAAAGATGGTCATTTGTTGCCTGCACACATTTATCCATGTTTTGCTTCTACTGATATGCATTAAAACTAGTTATATGTGGGGAGTTAGTAAGAGGGACAGAGATCATCTTAATTTTTATTCTAAAATATTTATTAAATCTCACCACCACACCCTCATGCACACCTTTTATCTCCACTGTCTCTCTCTTAATTCAGCTCTCATCGATTCTCCCTTGGATTATTGTAGTAGCTCCTGCATTATTGTTTTCTCCACAGTCTCTACCTTTCATCCCATCGTCTCCAGTGCTTACCAGTGTGGCAGAGTTGGCCCAGTGGGTCCCTGAGTTAAGACATGCTGATGGCTCCTATCTGCCCATCGATAAAGGCCAAGCTTCTGAACACAGCGCTGGAGGTCCCTAGCTCATGAACCCTGCCTCTCATACCTTCTTACCCACTGTTGTCCTTCTACTGGAAATGGTTTCTCCAGTAGTAAAGGATCTACTGTAATCTCTGTAAGGGAAATGCTATCCATTTTTAAGACTTCGTACATAATATTTCAACTGCTTTGAATGCCCTTCCCCAGCTCTGTCCACTTTGCCAAACTTTATTTTGTAATCATGAAATGCATGGTCTTTATAAACAAGTTCCTAGTTTAATCAGTCTGTTTCATCTCCCCAACCATTTATTCTCAAGACTACCAAACCAAAACGGAAAAGAAAAAATAAACACAGTTATTTAGTTGAATTGTGTTCCTCAAAACCTATTGCTCAATAAGTTCTCTTTGATTTCCTTAACTCTTGAGTATAAAGTCTAGTACCTACTTTTACCACTGTGTTTTGAACATTTTATTAAAATGTACTGTTCACCATGGTAATTAGCAGATTTTTTTCACATTTAAGAAATGTGGTAATATAGTATTCTTTCTTATGAAAAACAACTACTACCTCATAAATATTAATCTTATTTTCCGTTTGCCATGTATTATTCTTCCAAGACCCCTCATCAAATGCAGAGTATGCCTTCTGATGTCAGCCTAGTGAACATTCCTCTGCCTCTAAAATAATAAAAGCAGACTATTTTGCATATGCAAAATGGACAGCACACAATTTTATTTACAATGTGTGCTGGAGGCAACACAGTCTCCGTCAGGTGCTACCCAAACAAGAGTTGGGAGGGGCTGGGGTGGGGGAAGGGAAGAAATTTCCCTTGCTTTTAACTTCCATTTTCCCACCAGTGCCTCCCACTGGCCAAACTTGGCAGGAAGCCACGGGCAAGGAATCTTGGAAAATGTAGTTTTCAGGGTTCAGTCGCCTAAAATGCAGAGGAGAATTGCAAAAGTGGGGAAATAGATCTGAGAACAAACTGGCAATTCCTGGCAAAGTTGCATACCCAATCAGAATATATTATTATAAATGGGTAGGATTGGCAATAATGTGATCTGTAGTTTTCTTTCCATAAAATTGCCTTTTGGTATAGGAAGTCTAATCTCACGGGGAAAGATTGTGACACAGAGTTAAGTAATAAAGAGTTGATGTGCCTCTCAATGACAATCATCTGGCCACCATGAGTTCCTGAACTCATGTAAAGCAGCCTATCAGGCAAGTTTTGACTAAAGTTCACAGTGCGCTGTGAGGGACGGGGGGATGGTGAGGAGGGAGGGAGCAGCTTAAATATAAGCTCACAAATGAGATGTCAAATTATATAAGACTTTACAAAATGAAGTGCTCCATTTTACTGTCTAGACTATGGACTTAAAGAACAAAAAAGGAAATTCCCAGAAAATAGGAGAGCAACAAGAATGCAGAGAAAAGATCTCATACAGGAGAAGGTTTCTGAGCTGTGTTAAAGAAGTATGTTAAATTAATATAAGAGGAGTAGAAGATATTAGACATTCCAGGTAAAAGTTTAAAAAGTGAAGGCCTTGTCTTGAGTCAATGAGGTAGTTGTTCTGATTAGAGAAGAAGATATGAACTGGGGAGACTGGGAGGTAAAGGTAATTGAATATTTGGGTAGAATTAGAGGATTAGTAGAAAGACTAAAACATCACATAGGCCAGCAGCTCTTTTCATGGTTTTGCTTCCCTAAAACACAAACATCTGTACCAGTAGCTACGCTTCAGAGATGGGGAGGCAAGTGGGGGTGATTCAGAACCTAGCACACCTCTCCCCCCCTCCCCTCCCACACGGAGAATCAGGGATCTAAGGCATCTTCTTGCACAATTTCATTATTTCCAAACTATGTGTCATACTGTCCTTAAGAAGCTTTAAAATAGATAACCAATAAGGACTTATTGTATAGCAGAGGGAACTCTGCTCAATATTCTATAATAACCTTAATGGGAAAAGAATTTGAAAAAGAATAAATACATGTATATGTGTAACTGAATCACTTTGCTGTACACCTGAAACTAAAACAACATTGTTAATCAACTATGTTCCAATATAAAATAATAGTTAAAAAAAAAGAGAAGCGGGACTTCCCTGGTGGCGCAGTGGTTGAGAGTCTGCCTGCCAATGCAGGGGACATGGGTTCAAGCCCTGGTCCAGGAGGATCCCACATGCCACAGAGCTACTAAGCCTGTGGGCCACAACTACTAAAGCCTGCATGCCTAGAGCCTATGCCCCACAATAAGAGAAGCCACCACAATGAGAAGCCTGCGCACCACATCAAAGAGTGGCCCCTGCTCACCACAACTGGAGAAAGCCCACGCACAACAAGGAAGACCCAACGCAGCCAAAAATGGATGAATAAATAAATAGATAAATAAATAAATAAATAAATACTTTAAAAAAAAAAAAGAGAAGCTTTGAAGAATTGATTGATGGTAAATGGATAAAGCAAGTATAGTAAAATAATAATTTTTTCAAATTTATGTGTGAAAATTTTCATAATAAAATTTGGGTTTAAAATAGCACAGAAGAGGAATATTCTATTCCTTCCTTGGAAGAATATCAGTTAAGAAATTCTTCCTATGATCTCCTTACTGAACTTTAAATATGTTCCCTCCTTCCCTTAGCCATTCTTCAACCCTATGGTGATTTCCCCTATCATTATTGAATATATCTGTACATATTTGTGTGGATCTCTCTTGCCTCTATACCTAACGTATAATTTCTTTAATGAGAACAGTGGTAATATCTACTTATATTTACTCTGTGCATGGTCAGCAATACCCTCTACTTTTCTTTTAATGTATTGTGAGACTCCAAATTATTCAACTGCTGCTGCAGGCAAAGAGTTTGTAACTCATCAAATACTTACATTTAAATTTTTTTCCTTACTAATCAACACACTTGATAATAATTAAGATGACATTTTAGCTCCTCATTTTTTCACTATTTTTATTCATGTATATTATTTACTATATGGTAATGGCAGTGTGCAGTGTTTGCATGTTTCTATTAAATATTTCAATTTATCCCATGAACCTGAGTTTCATTTTTAAGATAGAATGTATTCATTTACTACAGTACAAGAAGAGGCCCAGTAAGCCTGAAATGAAAATGGCATATTTTATAAATAGGTAATAATATCCAAAGGCAGTTTTATTGCCTAACAACCTCCAGATTTAAAGTTATATAAATAAAATATCCAGTTTCTATCAATGCCCTACTATCTACTGTCATGTGAACTGTCATGCAATTCCATGCATTGATTTAAAATACATAGACTCCAATTACCTAAGCAAAATATTCACAGTCAGTTATTCAGCTAGACAGAAAGGAGAATAAATACTCGTTTGAGAAGTCTGACTTCACAATCAACCACCAAAGAGAAGTACACGTTTTTACACTTATCATTTAGAATATTTGAAAAGGGTGAAGAGACTTAGACATCATTTAGTTCCATTCAAATTTATAGGATTTTTACAAGAGTGCTCTGAGTTGATCAACAGGAGAGACTGAACTGTTCATTTGTGTATCCACAGAGCCTGTTATATGATAAAATGGACAAATTTATCCAGTTTACAAAATAATTTTCCTGAACTCCAAGCTTCAAAATATTATCTTTTTTCTTCCCATTGTAGCCAACTGTCATAGACAGAATAATGACCTCTCAAGATGTCTACCACCTAATCTCCAGAAACTGGAAATATGTTGCCTTACATGGCAAAATGGACTTTGCAATGGGATTAAGTTAAGGAATTTGAGATGGACAGATTACCTGTCCTAGATGATCATTATCCTAGATGATCCAGGTAAGCCCAGTCTACCACAATGGCTTTTTAAAAGCTAGAAGAGCAGGAAGGTTAGAGTCAGAGAAGGAGATGTGGTGATGGAAGCAGAGGTCAGAGAGAAAGACATTGAAGATACAACACTGCTGGCCTTGAAGATGGAGGAAGGGGCTGTGAGCCAAGGAATGTGGGCAGCCTCTAGAAGACAGAACAGGCAAGGAAGCAGATTGTACCTTAGAGCCTCCAGAAGGAATGCCCCCTGTCAACAACTGGTTTTTAGGATTTCTGACTTCTAGAACTGAAGAAAATAAATTTGTCTTGTTTTAAGCCACTAAGTTTGTAGTGGCTTGTTACAGCATCAATAGGAAATGAAAACACCAACCATCCTGAACATACGTGACAATTTCTACATCGACCTTACCAATCATGGCCACTCTCATCCCACCACCATCTGGTTTCCCCACTCCTCTCTTCTCTGCACTGTCTTTACTGGTAACCGATAGTGTTGATGTTGCCACATCCAGTGATCACTTTTTGGCCCTTTTCTTACTTAACTTTTTTGAAGCCTTTGGCAGGAAACTTCCCCTCACCTGGGTTTTCTATTAGTTGGGCTCCTTTGTTTGCAATGAGATCACCTCCCTCATTTTCCTTCTAGTAATGAGATGCATTAGGCAACGTCTGACATGGAGTAAGATGAAAGGCTCAGTGATACATCCCAGTGATCTCCACCTCCTGGTATTCACACCATATGTAATCCCCTCTCCTTGAGTGTGTGCTGGACCTAGTGACTTGTTTCTAATGAATAGCTATGTCAAAGGTGATGGGATGTTACTTCTAAAATTAGGTTCAAAAAGATAGTGACTTCCATCTTGCCATAGTCACTTGACCTCTTGCTTGCTTGCCCTCATGAAACCAGCTGCCATGACAGCCATTCTATGAAGATGCCCATTTGGCAAGGAATTGATGGAGTCCTTTGGTCAACAGTCAGAGAGGAATTGAGACTCACAGTGCAACACCATGGAGGAACTGAATCCTGCCGGCAAGCACAGAAATGACCTTGGAATTAGATCCTCCCACAGTTGAGCCTTGAGAGGAAACCACAGCCCTGAATACAATACCTGAATTATAGCCTTGTAAGGGAACTTAAGACAGGTGCACGCAGCTAAGCTGCAACCAGATTCTTAACACACACGAACTGTGAGATGGTAAATATTTGTTGTTTTAAGCAGTTCGTTTTGGGGTAATTTGTTACACAGCAGTAGATACCTAATACAGGTAAGTCACAAAGAGAATACACCTAGACAAGCGGAAGGCAAGACTCTTGATTGTGTAACCAGATCTCAGAGTTAAAAACTAAACTATGAGACCCCTTAACAGGAAAAGCAGTATATTAGAAGAGTCTCAGACCAGAGCACAGTTTAGGGACCAGAACGTGATTCAGGACTTAACTCACCCCTAATTTACTAAGTCACCTCATTTCCCCCTTTAGTAGCTAAAATCTGTGGACTTTTACCTTCATGCTCGACCAGTAGAAATTCAGTTCTGCTTTTACAGCTCCTTCTGTTTCCAAGCCACCACCTCACCACCTCTTATTTTCCATGGCTTCTGCTTGTACATGGTACTGGCTACCTCGTGGATCCTGTGGCCTGCCTTCTCTCTCTGTGTTTGTCAGCTCCTACACCTATTATTAGTCTGCTAGGGATGCCATAACAAAAACGGGTTTGAGCAACATATTTATCATCTCACAGATCTAAAGGCTAAAAGTCTGAGATCAAGGTGTCAACAGGGTCGGTTCCTTGTGAGGGCTGTGAGAGAGAATCCATTCCATGTTTCTCCCCTACCTTATGGTGGTTTGCTGGCAAGCTTTAGTGTTCCTGGCCTTGTAGAAGCATCACCTTGATGTCTGCCTTCATCTTAACATGTTGTCTGTATCCAAATTTCCCCTTCTTATAAGGCCACCCATCATATTGGATGGGGCCCTACTCCAGTATGACTTCATTGTAACTAATTATATTGGCAATGACTCGATTTTCAAATAAGGTCACATTCTGAGATATTGGGAGTTAGAACTTCTACATATGAATTTGGGTAGAGGCACAAAATTCAACACCTGCTGTCACCTCTGTCTGTATAACCCCCAATTCCTGGTAAAGAGAGTTCTACTGACCCACTTGGTCATTACTGACCCATTTGAGTAAGGGCTTTCTTTCAGAACCTAGGCCTGTCTGTAAATTGACTGCACTTGGGTGAAGAAAACACGTGGCCCAGAACATGCTCATCTATGTATCTGATGATGGACCATCTAGGGTGCCTCCCTCAGCAGTGAGCTGTGAGAGGCAATCACTTTGAAAGGAACAGGTAGGAATTCCTAAGTCTTGCTCTTCAGCTGAAACTTCTATGACATTGTTATTTCCCAGTATATTCCCACACCTCTGGTGCTCAATATTCAGCAATTCTTTCTCTACCCGTTGTTTAAAACCTTAGTTCCCTAGGCCTTTGTTCTCGAGTCTATGCTCTTTTTTTCCTGAACATTTTGCTTTGCTTTTGGTGACTATCCAAAGCCATGGCTTCAGCTGCCTATTTAGACTTCCTGATCTATTCCCACAGCATAAACCAGTATGTTGAGGATATTTATTCAACTGCTTGCCTGGCATCTCTGCCTGGGTATCACACAGGTACACTCAACAAGCCTGAACCTGAATTTGCTGGCTCACGTCCCACAAACATGTCTCTCCTTCAGCTCACCCTATCTTGGTATCCTTAGCCCCTCACATGAGAACACTGTCAGTTACCCTGACGCATTCAATCAGTTACCAAGGTCTGTGGCTTCCCCGTAAATATTTCTCATATTTTTTCCCTCATCGTCATTCCCACTGTTGACACCTAAATTCTGGGCCTCCTCACTTCTCTCCTAGATGATACCAACTCTCAGTGCAGCTCTCAGAACATTATTTCTTAAAGTACAAAAGTTATCTCATTATTTCTCTGTATAAAATCATTTCATAATACTTGACAGATTAGGGTTAAATTTGAAGCATTAAAAAATACCCAATTTCTAGGACTCTGCCTACTTATGGAGCCTTTCATCTCCTGACTGCATGCTGAGGAACAGTCCCTGCAAGACATTAATAAATAGACTATATTAAAAGGATTCTGTGATCAAACGTTATCTAGTCTTGTCCATCCTCAGCATCCCCACCATGAATTTGATTTAGATTTACATTTGCACTTACATTAGCATTTTTCTGCATCCCCACCAAATCCTGTAGGTCATATTACCGTTGTCCTAACTACATTGTACTATAATAATCAATTTACTTGATTGTTTATTTATTAGAAAATAAATACCTTGAGGGAAGAATTTATTTTGCTTTATGACCTCAGAGCCTAGTGATGTGCTCAACAATTTATTGTTAAGTGAATGTATAAATACGTTAGATGCTATAGTGAACAAGTTGCAATTCTTTCCATTAAAGAATCATATTGAAGCAAACACATATTTTATAAATAATTATAGTACCGAGTTAGATATCTAGTACTCATAAACCACAAGGGTCTAGGATAGGGAGAGATATATTGATATCTTGATGGAGCTGAAGCATTGAAGATGAATTCAAGACACTAGTCAAGATCCAAACCTGGTAAGAAATTATGGTTCACAAGTCCATCCCTTTGAGAGATTCATTCCTTTATCTGCCTACCATATGAGACTTTGCTCTCAATTTAAAGAAGTAGTTTTTACAATTTCACACAATAATCTTTCCAAGTCTAATAATTTGGTGAGAAAACCCTACAGCACAAGAAGGAATTGGTGGCAGAGCTTGTTAACAACGTGAAGGACTGCTCTGTAAGAAAATGAATTCCCTATCACTTAGAGACTCTCAGAAAGAAACTAGATAACCCACTTCAGGGGTGTGTTTTAGAAGGTGTCTCCATACTGGATGGAAAGATAACTAATCTTGCATAAGGTCAATTCCAAACATGAATTCTATTATTCTATCATCTTTGTCTAGTAGTTAACAACAAAACTCACCTTTTTTTCATATATCAATGACAGAAAACAGCTTGTATATAATCATTTTACCCTTTAAAGCCTACATTTCTCAGGCTTCAAATCACATGGTACAGAAGATACAACTTCCTTTTATCTGTTTATTAAATTTCTCAAATTTTGTTGACTTTTTTCTTCCACCTTTGACCCTCTTTACTGATTAAAATTAGTTTTAGTTCTTTTTACAGTATGTATATATATGTGCGTGCACAGGAGAGAGGAAGAGAGAAAGAACACTTCCAGTCCCTATGGGGTTGAATGTCAAGAGATTTATTTTTATTCCTTCCAAACACTTTGTCAAAAGGGCTATATTTGCAGCAGATTACAAGGGTTAACAAGGGACTTGAGACTTGAAGCTCCATTCATCTTGAAGTAGCAAGCGCCCAGTCTCCTATAAATGGAATGTCATGTTATTTTTAGATGAAGCTTTTGCCAAGATGATCTAAGACATGGTGAACAATGTTCCGTCTGATTAGCGACCTTATTTAAACATGTGAATGACTGAGGTTCCTTAACGTTATTTGCAATAAGTCTGTGGCAAGCCTATTCCCTTAGTGAGGGTGCATTATTTAGATCGTTTAAATTTAAAAGAGGGGGGGAAAGCCTTTCAATTAATGCAGTCTTGTTCACTAATAACAGAACACAGAAAGTTTGAGATGAGAATTCTACTAGAGGATAGTTAAGTAGGGCATCAAGGTATATTTCCAACCCAAGATCTCTTAAAGGATTCTCACTGATGTCTATGTTGCAACATTTCCTAAATCCAGATCTGCACATCCCGAAGTCCGAGTCCAAAGGCCAGCCATTTAAGCAGATTACTCCCAACACCAACACACCCAGGATTAAAAAGGAGACAGAATATTACATAAGAACAAAATAATTTTTGCTATTTTATTAGACCACTGCAGTCAAGAAAACCATGTTATTGAAAACACCTCTCTCCCCCAGTAGTTGGTTGGATTCTTATGAGTGTGTATGAGGAGGAACCTATGAGTAGGGAGCCTTGCGTGGCTATAATTCTCAGTCATTATGGAAGAAGGTTCTGGAAGGTTTGTTTGCTAGACTATAAAAGTTGCACTTGGGGCTAAAAAAAAAATGTACCATTAGGTTTCCATATCTAGATTTTCCTTTTTAAAAAAGCTTTTTGTTGAGGGACTATACAGTAAAAAATATCATTTTAGCAATAAGCTTTAAAAAGTAGAAACTTTTTCAAGTCAAATTCCATTTCTTCCTTGGCCTCTTAGTCTGCCTACTTTTATTCTTAAGTGACCAAACTCTCTAATGCTAGAGCTTGAATACAGCTCTTAAATTTAGACAGAGGACTAATTCACACAAATCATTGCCCTAAGGCATGTGTTGGAGGGTTTTTCTTTGAATGGACAGTGCTCTCCACCACAGAGTGATGTCTTATGATGTCCTTCAGAGAGAGGAAGAAGAACCAATTCTTTATCCTACACAAAGCTTACAATAAGTTGGGGCTTATTAAATCCAAATGGCAAGAAAACTGATCCCAGGGAGGGCAGCCATATATCTAGGTCCACCGGTTCTATCAGAGGATACAAAAGGAGTAAGAGAACCCTGAAGTTCCCTACGACCTGCTAGCTCTCCTAACAACCTACTGCAGGATTGCTAAAAGGATGCCCAATGACTGTCTGCATCAGTATAATCTGGGGTAGCATTAAAAACACATATTTTTTGACCTACCCCAATCATGCTGAGTCAGAGTCTCTAGGTATGGGGGCCAAGAATCTGCATAGTTAACAAATTCCTTGGATAGTCTTTATGCTAGAAAACTTTGGAAAGCACTACCATGGTGGCCAATCTTCAACTGGATTCCTCTCCCAAGGTAGGGACTGAAACACAAATGAATGAGTGGTTGAGTAGGACACCAAGTTACCTAAAACTATTTTCTTGAAACTTAAATAGTACTCTGCTTTTGATGGACTCTCTTAACTGGCCTCTGTACAGATCATCTGGTGATCTCCTAGTCCCAGGTGCCATCTTCTCACATAGGAAGACCTTGGGCCTCTTTGGACAGTTGTAGCCCCTCAGACCCAAGCAACTACTTAGAAGCTAAAATTTCCTTTGCAGCTACTTTATTTTTCACACAGCAATGGACTTTGCCGCCTGCTTTATGAGCATGACATATAGTCAGAGTTTAGGCCTTTGTTCACTGAATGCACCACCTGCAACTTAGGACCCCAGATCTATTGAAACCTGGAAACAGCAAGAAAAGTTACTCCCAAGAAGAATTTCCCTATCACTTTTCAAATATTAGGCCTTAACATAAGCTTCGACCCTTGGGAATCATTTCAAAGAGAAAGTACATTTGAAATCCTTTGACGTTCCCTTATATCAAACCAACACATCATACAAAAACAAACTGCATTTCATCGTCTGGCAGTCACAAGGAAAGGGTGGCTAAAACTCATTTAATTAACTCATTAGACGTATCTCTTTTTAAAAAATGAAACCAGTGCCTATCACAGAAATCCCAGACATAACCATGATAAATAGCATCACAATATATTTCCTGTGCTGAGGAACCAAGATGACAGAGTAGAAGGATGTGCTCTCACTCCCTCTTGCAAGAACACCAGAATCACAAGTAGCTGCTGGACAATCATCGAGAGGAAGACACTGGAACTCACCAAAAAGATACCCCACATCCAAAGACAAAGGAGAAGCCCCAATGAGATGGTAGTAGGGGTGCAATCACAGTAAAATAAAGTCCCATAACTGCTGGATGGGTGACACACAAACTGGAGAACACTTATACCACAGAAGGCCACCCACTGGAGTGAAGGTTCTGAGCCCCACGTCAGGTTTCCAACCTGGGGGTCCGGCAATGGGAGGAGGAATTCCTAGAGAATCAGACTTTGAAGGCTAGTGGGATTTGATTGCAGGACTTCAACAGGATTGGGAGAAACAGAGACTTCACTCTTGGAGGGCAAACATAAAGTAGTGTGCGCATCGGGACCCAAGGGAAGGAGCAGTGACCTCAGGGGAGACTGAACCAGACCTATCTGCTAGTGTTGGAGGGTCTCCTGCAGAGGCGGGGGGGTGGGGGTGGCTGTGGCTCACCATGGGGACAAGGACAGTGGCAGCCAAAGTTCTGGGAAGTACTCCTTGGCATGAGTTCTCCCAGAGTACACCATTAGCCCCACCAAAGAGCCCAGGTAGGCTCCAGTACTGGGTCGCCTCAGGCCAAACAACCAACCGGGAGGGAACCCAGCCCCACCCATCAGCAGTCAAGCAGATTAAAGTTTTACTGAGCTCTGCCCATCAGAGCAACAGTCAGCTCTACCCACCACCAGTCCCTCCCATCAAGGAACTTGAACAAGCCTCTTAAATAACCTCATCCAGCAGAGAGCAGACAGCAGAAGCAAGAAGAGCTACAATACTTCAGCCTGTGGAACAAAAACCACAATCACAGAAAGATAGACAAGATGAAAAGGCAGAGGGCTATGCACCAGATGAAGGAACAAGATAAAACCCCAGAAAAACAACTAAATGAAGTGGAGATAGGCAACCTTCCAGAAAAAGAATTCAGAATAATGATAGTGAAGATGATCCAGGACCTCGGAAAAAGAATGGAGGCAAAGATCGAGAAGATGCAAGAAATGTTTAACAAAGACCAAGAAGAATTAAAGAACAAAGAAACTGAGATGAACAATACAATAACTGAAGTGAAGATTACAGTAGAAGGAATCAATAGCAAAATAACAGAGGCAGAAGAACGGATAAGTGACCTGGAAGGCAGAATCGTGGAATTCACTGTGGTGGAACAGAATAAAGAAAAAAGAATGAAAAGAAATGAAGACAGCCTAAGAGATCTCTGGGACAACATTAAATGCAACAACATTTGCATTATAGGGGTCCCAGAAGGAGAAGAGAGAGAAAGGAACTGCGAAAATATTTGAAGAGATTATAGTCGAAAACTTCCCTAACATGGGAAAGGAGATAGCCACCCAAGTCCAGGAAGTGCAGAGAGTCCCATACAGGATAAACCCAAGGAGAAATAAGACGAGATACATAGAAATCAAACTGGCAAAAATTAAAGACAAAGAAAAATTATGGAAAGCAGCAAGGGAAAAATGACAAAAAATATACAAGGGAACTCCCATAAGGTTAACAGCTGATTTCTCAGCAGAAGCTCTACAAGCCAGAAGGGAGTGGCATGATATACTTAAAGTGATGAAAGGGAAGAACCTACAACCAAGATTACTCTACCTGGCAAGGATCTCATTCAGATTTGATAGAGAAATCAAAAGTTTTACAGACAAGCAAAAGCTAAGAGAATTCAGCACCACCAAACCAGCACTACAACAAATGCTAAAGGAGTTTCTCTAAGTGGGAAACACAAGAGAAGAAAAGGACCTACGAAAACAAACTGAAAACAATTAAGAAAATGGTCATAGGAACATATATATAGATAATTACCTTAAACGTGAATGGATTAAATGCTCCAACCAAAAGACACAGGCTTGCTGAATGGATACAAAAACAAGACCCATCTATATGCTGTCTACAAGAGACTCACTTCAGACCTAGGGACACATACAGACTGAAAATGAGGGAATGGAAAAAGATATTCCATGCAAATGGAAATCAAAAGAAAGCTGGAATAGCAATACTCATATCAGATAAAATAGACTTTAAAATAAAGAATGTTACAAGAGACATTGAAGGACACTACATAATGATCAAGGGATCAATCCAAGAAGAAGATATAACAATTATAAATATATATGCACCCAACACAGGAGCACCTCAATACATAAGGCAACTGCTAACAGCTGTAAAAGAGGAAATCGACAGTAACACGATAATACTGGGGGACTTTATCATCTCACTTACACCAGGGGACAGATCATCCAAAATGAAAATAAATAAGGAAACAGAAGCTTTAAATGACACAATAGACCAGGTAGATTTAAGTGACATTTATAGGACATTCCACCCAGAAACAGCAGATTACACTCTCTTCTCAAGTACGCACAGAACATTTTCCAGGATACATCACATCTTGGATGTGTCACAAATCAAGCAGAGTAAATTTAAGAAAATTGAAATCATATCAAGCATCTTTTCTGACCACAACGCTATGAGATTAGAAATGAATTACAGGGAACAAAACGTAAAAAACACAAACACATGGAGGCTAAACAATATGTTACTAAATAACCAAGAGATCACTGAAGAAATCAAAGAGGAAATCAAAAAATACCTAGAGACAAATGACAATGAAAACACCATGATCCAAAACCTACGGGATGCAGCAAAAGCAGTTCTAAGAGGGAAGTTTATAGCTATACAAGCCTACCTCAAGGAACAAGAAAAATCTCAAATAAACAATCTAATCTTACACCTAAAGGAACTAGAGAAAGAGGAACAAACAAAATCAAAAGTTAGCAGAAGGAAGGAAATCATAAATATCAGAGAAGAAATAAATGAAATAGAAACAAAGAAAACAATAGCAAAGATCAATAAAACTAAAAGCTGGCTCTTTGAGAAGATAAAAAAAAATTGATAAACCATTAGCCAGACTCATCAAGAAAAAGAGGGAGAGGACTCAAATCAATACAATTAGAAAGGAAATGGGAGAAGTTACAACAGACACCGCAAAAATACAAATCACCCTAAGAGACTACTACAAGCAACTCTATGCCAATAAAATGGACAACCTGGAAGAAATGGACAAATTCTTAGAAAGGTATAAACTTTAAAGACTGAACCAGGAAGAAATAGAAAATATGAACAGACCAATCACAAGTAATGAAATTGAAACTGTGATTAAAATCTTCCAACAAACAAAAGTCCAGGACCAGATGGCTTCACAGATGAATTCTTGCAAACATTTAGAGAAGAGCTAACACCAATCCTTCTCAAACTCTTCCAAAAAATTGCAGAAGGAACACTCCCAAACTCATTCTATGAGGCGACCGTCACCCTGATACCAAAACCAGACAAAGATACTACAAAAAAAGAAAATTACAGACCAATATCACTGATGAATATAGATGCAAAAATCCTCAACAAAATACTAGCAAACAGAATCCAACAACATATTAAAAGGATCATACACCATGATCAAGTGGGATTTATCCCAGGGATGCAAGGATTCAATATACACAAATCAATTGATGTGTTACACCATATTAACAAATTGAAGAATAAAAACCATATGGTCATCTCAATAGATGCAGAAAAAGCTTCTCACAAAATTCAACACACACTTGTGAAAAAAACTCTCCATAAAGTGGGCATAGAGGGAACCTACCTCAACATAATAAAGGCCATATATGACAAACCCACAGCAAACATCATTCTCAATGATGAAAAACTGAAAGCATTTCCTCTAAGTATCAGGAACAAGACAAGGATGTCCACTCTCATCACTATTATTCAACATAGTTTTGGAAGTCCTAGCCACGGCAATCAGAGAAGAAAAAGAAATAAAAGGAATACAAATTGGAAAAGAGGAAGTAAAACTGTCACTGTTTGCAGATGACATGATACTATACATAGAGAATCCAAAAGATGCCACCAGAAAACTACTAGAGCTAATCAATGAATTTGGTAAAGTAGCAGGATACAAAATTAATGCTGAGACATCTCTTGCATTCCTATACACTAATGATGAAAAATCTGAAAGAGAAATTAAGGAAACGCTCCCATTTACCACTGCAAAAAAAAGAATAAAATACCTAGGAATAAACCTATCTAGGGAGACAAAAGACCTGTATACAGAAAACTATAAGATACTGATGAAAGAAATTAAAGATGATACCAACAGATGGAGAGATATACCATGTTCTTGGATTGGAAGAATCAATATTGTGAAAATGACTATACTACCCAAAGCAATCTACAGATTCAATGCAATCCCTATCAAATTATCAATGGCATTTTTTCTGGAACTAGAACAGAAAATCTTAAAATTTGTATGGAGACACAGAAGACCCCAAATAGCCAAAGCAGTCTTGAGGGAAAAAAACGGAGCTGGGGGAATCAGACTCCCTGACTTCAGGCTATATTACAAATCTACAGCAATGAAGACAATATGGTACTGGCCCAAAAACAGAAACATAGATCAATGGGACAAGATAGAAAGCCCAGAGATAAACCCACGCACCTATGGTCAACTAATCTACGACAAAGGAGGCAAGGATATACAATGGAGAAAAGACAGTCTCTTCAATAAGTGGTGCTGGGAAACCTGGACAGCTACATGTAAAAGAATGAAATTAGAACACTCCCTAACACCATACATAAAAATAAACTCAAAATGGATTAGAGACCTAAATGTAAGACTGGACACTATAAAACTCTTAGAGGAAAACATAGGAAGAACACTCTTTGACATAAATCACAGCAAGATCTTTTTTGATCCACCTCCTAGAGTAATGGAAATAAAAACAAAAATAAATAAATAGGACATAATGAAACTTCAATAATTTTGCACAGCAAAGGAAACCATAAACAAGGCGAAAAGACAACCCTCAGAATGGGAGAAAATATTTGCAAATGAATCAACGGACAAAGGATTAATCTCTAAAATATATAAACAGTTCATGCAGCTGAATATGAAAAAAACAGACAACCCAATCCAAAAATGGGCAGAAGACCTAAATAGACATTTCTCCAAAGAGAAATGGCCAAGAGGCACATGAAAAGCTGCTCAACCTCACTAATTATTAGAGAAATGAAAATCAAAACTACAGTAAGGTATCACCTCACACCAGTTGGAATGGACATCATCAGAAAATCTACAAACAATAAATGCTGGAGAGGGTGTGGAGAAAAGGGAACCCTCTTTCACTGTTAGTGGGAATGTAAATTGATACAGCCACTATGGAGAACAGTATGGAGGTTCCTTATAAAACTGAAAATAGAAATACCATACGACCCAGCAATTCCACTACTGGGCATATACCCAGAGAAAACCATAATTCAAAAAGACAAATGTACCCCAATGTTCATTGCAGCACTATTTACAATAGCCAGGTCATGGAAGCAACTTAAATGTCCATCCACAGATGAATGGATAAAGAAGATGTGGTACATATGTACAATGCAATATTACTCAGTCATAAAAAGGAACGAAATTGGGTCATTTGTAGAGACGTGGAGGGAACTAGAGGCTGTCATACAGAGTGAAGTGAGAGAGAGATAAACAAATATCGTATATTAACACATATATGTGGAACCTAGGAAAATGGTACAGATGAACCTGTTTGCAAGGCAGAAATTGAGACACAGATGTAGAGAACAAACGTATGGACACCAAGGAGGGAAAGTGGTGGGGGGTGCGGGTGGTGGTGTGATGAATTGGGCGGTTGGGGTTGACATGTATACACTGATGTGCATAAAATGGGTGAGGACCTGCTGTAAAAAATAATAATAAATTTAAATTAAAAAATTAAAAAAAACCCCGCAACTGAAATGCAAAAAAAAAAAAAAAAAAAAAATTTGTTCAGTGTATGGAGAAGGTGCTGTGACTGACTGAATATGTCAAAAGTGGTTTGTGAAATTTCGTGCTGGATATTTCTCATTGGATGATGCTCCATGGTCTGATAGACCAGTTGAAGTAGACAGCGATCAAATCGAGACATTATTTGAGAACAATCAACGTTACACTATGTGGGAGACAGCCAACATACTCAAAATATCCAAATCAAGCATTGAAAATCATTTATACGAGCTTGGTTATGTTAATCACTTCGAGGTTTGGGTTCCATGTAAGTTAAGCGAAAAGAACCTTGACCGTATTTCCTCATGTGATTCTCTACTACTGAAATGTAATAAAAACATTCTGTTTTTAAAATAAATTGACAGGCAATGAAAAGTGGATACTGTACAATAATGTGGAATGTAAGAGATCATGGGGCAAGCGAAATGAACCACCATCAACCACACCAAGGGCTGGTCTTCATCCAAAGAAGGTGATGTTGTGTATATGGTGGGATTGGAAGGGAGTCCTCTATTATGAGCTCCTTCCAGAAAACCAGACGATTAATTCCAACAAGTGCTGCTCCCAAGTAGACCAACTGAAAGCAGCACTTCATGAAAAGCATCTGGAATTAGTCAACAGAAAACGCATAATCTTCCATCAGGATAATGCAAGACTGCATGTTTCTTTGATGACAAGGCAAAAACTTTTACAGCTTGACTGGGAAGTTCTGACTCGTCTGCTGTATTCACCAGACATTGCACCTTTGGATCTCCATTTATTTAGGTCTTTACAAAATTCTCTTAATGGAAAAAATTTCAATTCCCTGGAAGACTGTAAAAGGCACCTGGAACAGTTCTTTGCCCAAAAAGATAAAAAGTTTGGGAAGATGGAATTATGAAGGTGCCTGAAAAATGGCAGAAGGTAGTGGAACAAAATGGTGAATACATTGTTCAGTAAAGTTCTTTGTGAAAATGAAAAAAAAATAAAAAAGATATTTCCTGTGCTGTTTTGCTTTGGAAGTTTAGTCCTCTCCCTTGCTTTCATTCAAGTGATTCAAACACAAGGAAATAAGATTGTCGTGCATTAACCCCAGGAGAACGCTGGCCTGGGATGTGATGCCACCCTTGCCGTCAAATCCTTTGATTGAGAAAAGTAACTGGACAGGGCAGCATGACACCATGTGTAACCCGTCAGAACTGATGGTTTTCCTGATGTTCCTTCTCTTGGTCATGCTGGAGGCTTTTGTGACAGGAGCAGCAACTACTGTGGGGTAATTACGTGTAGTTATATAAAACGGACTAATGCCAGACAAGCACATTGCCTAAAAGGACTGTTTGTGGTCCCTGTTGAATGTTTTGCCAAGCTGACCATGCCCTTTATTTACCTCTAATACAACATGCTTATTCTGCCCCATCTACTGTATTCACCCTACAAATTTATGAGGCTCTATTAATCTTCTGCCCTGCTGACTATCTCTGTTGCAAAGTGTCAGCAGACTTTTGTACCTTGCTAATGTACAAAGGGCTTCCTATGAGTAATATCAGCATTTTGCCTTTTAATTGCACATATAATTTTTAGGTCTTACAGCTAATAAGGGAATTGAGACCACAGTTCATCACTGTCTTGAATGGTACTCCAGGGGTGTGGGGACTGTGGAAGCTGAGAGAAGAATATAGCTGTTCTGGTTCCAAGCAATAGTTTCTCTCATTATAATGGTACCATCCACACTATAGTGTTAAGGGTCTGTCACTTTTCCCATTATACACCCTACTTTTCTGGGGCTTTACAACTCCTCAGTACAAATGTATTCTTCTTTGAAAAATTTTCGTGTTAGATATTAGCTCATGAGTAGTTTTATCACCCTTCATATCAATTCCCATAGAAATTAGCTGTATGATATTTAAAATCAAAGAAACCAACATGATCACTTGGCCGAACTCCTGAACTTCTAAGGCTTTCAAATGGGTGTACTTTTGCTAGTCCTTCAACTGATGTTTTTCTATTGGAATTTTTTTTTTTTTTAATGCAGACTTAGTTTTAAGTACTTTCAAGGAAAAAATGTTAAAATAAATGGGGGATTAGTGTTTGCATTGTGGGCATTTTGTTTTTGCATTAATAGCCTTTCACAAACATTTTTACTATGCCTGAAAAATGTGCATTATTGATGAGTGTACTTCTTACTGTGCAAAAGCCATTAGGAAAGAAATGAAAGATCTGTGGCAGGAAGAGAGGGCACAGAGAGGGCCTGGGTGGATGGCGTTTTCGTTTAGCAGTTAGGGAGCACCCATAGCTGTCCTGCCTAGGCTGGACTATTTCATTTGCATCTTCTTCCATAGTTACTGCACACCTCTTTGGGCACCCGGAAAAGAGAAGCTTGTGAAAGTGTAATTATACGGCATTGAAAGCAAATTGCTGAATGTGTCAGACACAGGAAATCAGACCCTAAAATTTAAGGAAGAGGCAATTTGGGGAGATCGGAGGTCCGGTTCTTGTCTTGAATGTTTATGATTCTGAAGATTTTCCTGGGGCCCAGCTGCTGTAGGTGTAACTCAGAGTGCTGGATTGTGGGTTGATGTCCTTTCTGTGGCTTCAATTCTAGGCAGGCAGGGCAAAAAGACAGAAGCAGAATGGCTGGACATCAACCTGATTCCATCAGGCAAGGAAAGTTCCAGCAAAACTGAACACCCCATTTGGCAGCTTGAGCTCCCTGTTTCTTCCTTGTGGCATCTGTATTTCCTCCACATTTGAGCATCAGCCCATGGGGTTAGGCCACCTCACAGCGAGGTGAAGGCCTCCTCTCTCAAGTGCTGTGACTCTTGAGGTCCTCAGTGTGGTCTTATTTTGCTCATTCCTGGGAGTTCAGGAATTTTAGGCCATTCTTGGCTCAATCCCTGAGCAACATCAAAAGCAGAAGAAAGTCCTCTGCTGGTCCCAGGTATACCATGTAAGGTACCAAGCTGAGATGAGATAACAGAGGCCCTCCCTGACTTATGGAAAAAAGCCAGAGCTCTTTACTAGAGTGGAATCCAGAGGAAAAAAACTAACTTAATCAAGTGACTACCATGCATCATCCACACTCTCATTTACTTCTCTGATTAACTTGGATTATAGACATTATCTTCAGGTTACAGGTGAGAAAGTTGGGATTGAAAAAGCTTAGGAAACTTTTCCTAGATATGGTGGTCAACTGTAGACTTTCTGAGTCTACATAATCATCATCTTTTCTTGTATCACAGAGCCAAAAAGCCCAAAAGAACAGATTGGTATACAGCTTAGGATTTATCCTTAAAATTATGCTTTAAAACATGCTGTTCCTATAGTCACTCTCCATCTTCACTTTTGCCTTGTTCTTTATTCATTTATAGTCATTCATTAAAAAATATTAATGAAATATCAACTGTATGCCAGATGTCAATATGTGATGTCTCCGTATCATTTATATACAAGATGCTGTGGCTGTGGTTGCTTCCCATTTGCACAATGGGGCCCAGGAGGCTGACGGGCAAGCAGCAGCACTTCCCTTGTGAAGGGGCAGAGCCGTGGTGTTAGGCTGCCCCACATGAGCAACAGGACCTTCTACGTGGTTTTTGTCTCACTGTGTCACATGCTATTTGTCTTAAGCATTTTTTTAAACCATGATCTGTGATTATTTCACCTAACTTTCAGTAAAACAAAAATAAAACCAAAAAACAATAACCACTGCTAACCCTGTCATGACAACTTTATAACTAAAAGAGCCTTGTTATTCAGGTAAGTAGAAGTTTACATGGATTATTTTCTTAAATGAAAATCAGTTTGATCCAAAGAATAAGAACTTTATAGCCAAGAAGTTCCTTAGAGATTACAGTAAAAACTGAGTGTATTTTCAGAGTTTTTCTTAATAGCTTAAAATCTGTGCTTATCATCAGAGAAGAAAAGGAAATAAAAGGAATCCAAATTGGAAAAGAAGAAGTAAAGCTGTCACTGTTTGCAGATGACATGACACTATACATAGAGAATCCTAAAGATGCTACCAGAAAACTACTAGAGCTAATCAATGAATTTGGTAAAGTAGCAGGATACAAAATTAATGCACGGAAATCTCTTGCATTCCTATACACTAATGATGAAAAATCTGAAAGTGAAATCAAGAAAACACTCCCATTTACCACTGCAACAAAAAGAATAAAATATCTAGGAATAAACCTACCTAAGGAGACTAAAGACCTGTATGCAGAAAATTATAAGACACTGATGAAAGAAATTAAAGATGATACCAATAGATGGAGAGATATACCATGTTCTTGGATTGGAAGAATCAACACTGTGAAAATGACTATACTACCCAAAGCAATCTACAGATTCAATGCAATCCCTATCAAACTACCACTGGCATTTTTCACAGAACTAGAACAAAAAATTTCACAATTTGTATGGAAACACAAAAGACCCCGAATATCCAAAGCGACCTTGAGAACGAAAAACGGAGCTGGAGGAATCAGGCTCCCTGACTTCAGACTATACAACAAAGCTATACTAATCAAGACAGTATGGTACTGGCACAAAAACAGAAATATAGATCAATGGAACAGGATAGAAAGCCCAGAGATAAACCTATGCACATATGGTCACCTTATCTTTGATAAAGGAGGCAGGAATGTACAGTGGAGAAAGGACAGCCTCTTCAATAAGTGGTGCTGGGAAAACTGGACAGGGACATGTAAAAGTATGAGATTAGATCATTCCCTAACACCATACACAAAAATAAGCTCAAAATGGATTAAAGACCTAAATGTAAGGCCAGAAACTATCAAACTCTTAGAGGAAAACATAGGCAGAACACTCTATGACATAAATCACAGCAAGATCCTTTTTGACCCACGTCCTAGAGGAATGGAAATAGAAAAAAAAAAAAAAACAAATGGGACCTAATGAAACTTCAAAGCTTTTGCACAGCAAAGGAAACCATAAACAAGACCAAAAGACAACCCTCAGAATGGGAGAAAATATTTGCAAATGAAGCAACTGACAAAGGATTAATCTCCAAAATTTATAAGCAGCTCATGCAGCTAAATAATGAAAAAACAAACAACCCAATCCAAAAATGGGCAGAAGACTTAAATAGGCATTTCTCCAAAGAAGATATACAGACTGCCAACAAACACATGAAAGGATGCTCAACATCTTTACTTATTAGAGAAATGCAAATCAAAACTACAATGAGATATCATCTCACACCAGTCAGAATGGCCATCATCAAAAAGTCTAGAAACAATAAATGCTGGAGAGGGTGTGGAGAAAAGGGAACACTCTTGCACTGTTGGTGGGAATGTGAATTGGTACAGCCACTATGGAGAACAGTATGAAGGTTCCTTAAAAAACTACAAATAGAACTACCATATGACCCAGGAATCCCACTACTGGGCATATACCCTGAGAAAACCATAATTCAAAAAGAGTCATGTATCAAAATGTTCATTGCAGCTCTATTTACAATAGCCCGGAGAGGGAAACAACCTAAGTGTCCATCATCGGATGAATGGATAAAGAAGATGTGGTACATATATATAACGGAATATTACTCAGCCATAAAAAGAAACGAAACTGAGCTATTTGTAATGAGGTGGATAGACCTAGAGTCTGTCATACAGAGTGAAGTAAGTCAGAAAGAGAAAGACAAATACCGTATGCTAACACATATATACGGAATTTAAGAAAAATAAATGTCATGAAGAACCTAGGGGTAAGACAGGAATAAAGACACAGATCTACTAGAGAATGGACTTGAGGATATGGGGAGGGGGAAGTGTAAGCTGTGACAAAGCGAGAGAGAGGCATGGACATATATACACTACCAAACATAAGGTAGATAGCTAGTGGGAAGCAGCTTCATAGCACAGGGAGATCAGCTCGGTGCTTTGTGACCACCTGGAGGGGTGGGATAGGGAGGGTGGGAGGGAGGGAGATGCAAGAGATATGGGAACATATGTATATGTGTAACTGATTCACTTTGTTATAAAGCAGAAACTAACACACCATTGTAAAGCAATTATACTCCAATAAAGATGTAAAAAAAAAATCTGTGCTTATCCTAGAATAACCCTTTTCTGCTGTCAATTTCATCATCAGTAATACCAGCCAGTTATATTGATTAAGAACACATATAACAGGGAGGGAGACGCAGGAGGGAGGGGATGTGGGAACAGATGTATATGTATGACTGATTCACTTTGTTGTAAAGCAGAGACTAATAAAAAAAAAGAAAAAAAAAAGAACACATATAACAACATAATTCCACAAACTGTTTATCAGCATTGGAAATAAGACTGCTTTTTCGGAGCACATCAGCTACTGGAATCTTTCTTGCTTTACATAGGGAGAATTCTCTTGGGACTATGACAGTCAATGAGTCAGATCTATAGAAGGGTCATAGATTTGGAATCAGAGATGAAGTAAGCTTCCTGGGAAAGCACCTTTGAGAAAGGAGACGTAAATTTGCTTTGACTTTTTTTTCTTTCATAATATTTAGTAGAAAACTAGTAATGTGAATGTTTTGTACTTTTTTCCCTGTCATTGGGATCAGCATCCATCTTAAAATACTTTCAGAATAGGCCCTGCTGTGATATTCTAACTGGTGGGTGCATTGACTTATTATGAGGACTATTCTCAGTCTTCAAGTTATATTAAGATTGTGTGACCATGTTCATGTATCAAGCAAATCAAGGGCTCTGGGGTCAGAACACCCAGGTCTGTATTCTGGTCCTACAACCTACTAGGCTGTATAATTTAGGCTAAGTTACTTAACCTCTGCCTGCCTCAAATTCCCCATCAAAAAATGGGGATCAAATTGAACTACCTCAGATGGTTGTTGTGAGGATTAAATTATATTATATAAGGAAAATACATAAAACCATTCCAGGCACTGAGTGCTAAATGATGATTTTAAAACCATTCCAAAGCCTCATTTCTCAGTCAGTTTTGTTGCTACTTCCATGAACATCTCTTAAGCCTGTTGAATAGAGAAATAATTTCTCATTTTTTTAATTCAGAAAGCATTTTTTACAAAATAATTGGCAACCCAAAAGTAAAAACTCTTAACGTTTTTCAAAGTTGTCTCTACATTATGTCATGGTGCTAATTTTAATAACTGCACAATAAATCTATGGGAGAATCTAGAGGGTTTTTTTTTTTTAATTGTAACTGAGACATATGTATCCTGTTGGAAATGATGAAAAGAGACTTGGCTACTGGGGTAAAAAAGACTCTAAGATGACCCCCAATGATCACTGCCTTCTGCTATTCAAACTCTTGTGTAACCTCTTCCTTTGAGTATAGGCTGGACTGACTGACTCGCTTCTACAATAGAAGTGATGGGACCCTATTTCTGAGGTTAGTGGATAGACTGTGGCTTCTGTCTTGCTCAGTTTCTGTCACTGTCTCAGATCACTCACTCAAGGGAAGGCCAGCTCCCACGTCATGCGGCAACTTCATGGTAAGTCCACGTGGTGAGAGACCAAAGCTTGCTAAAAACTACATGAGCGAGTTTGGAAGTGGATCTTCCTGACCAGTCAAACCTTCAGATGGGACAGTAGCCTCTGCTCTGAGCCTGAATAGACCTCATGAGAAACTGGAACCAGAAGCACCCAGGTGATGCTACCTGGATTTCTGGCTCATGGAATGGTGAGATAATGTGTTGTTTCAAGCTGCTGAGTTTAGGGATAATTTGTTACATAGCAATAGATAACTAATGCCAATATTGTTGACTCAAAAGAGCCAGAAATTTCCAGTCTCAGCAGGAGGTAAACCAGGGTTTGGAAAGCTATGGATTGTGAGCTAAATTCACTACACATCCTTTTTTTTTTTCTTTCATTGAGATATAATTAACATTCTTTTTTGTACAGCCCCCAAGCTAAGAATTGTTTGCACGATTTTCTTTTTTGTCTGTACCCAAAAGGTTTTATAGGAAAATCTACCCATTACACTAGGGCAACTAAGACTCAATGGTCTTTCTCTGGGAAGCCACAATCATTCAGCTCAAGAGGGTCCAGGAAGAACTGAACATGGCAGGCCTGACCAAGGCTAACAAAGTCATTTTCCATATCTGTGTCTTCAAACAGGCTGAATCTCATGCCATGAAATATCTTCCTCTTTGTTCCCATAGGTAACTCTTTCTCATGTTCCTAAAACACATGTTACAGCACCTCCCCTCTACAACCAGTCCTGCTGTGCTTCCAGATCCTATAGAAATGTCATTATTGTGTTCTGTACATGGAGCTCAATGTTGACAAAATAGCACTCACCACACTGATTAATTCTCCATTTGTGTTTTCACAATTTTAAAAGGTTATAAAGAAGAAAACAAAACAAAGAATAATATGTTACAGATACTTACATTTGGAAAGCAAGTCCTGAGATATTAACTATCTGTCCCTTTAGAGAAAAGTTTACTGACCCCTGAGATAAGCCACTGCACTTCCCAGAGGATGATCAGCTCTCCTAGAGTCACCTGAAAAAACTGCAGACTGTAGAACAGAGTTGTTCAGCACTCCAGACAGTTGACTCTTAAATGAGCTGTCTTCTCTAGTCTGTGCCAAATGCTCTGTGTATTCCTCTACACAGGAGTGAAATAATAATTATCAACCATCTCTAATTACATAAAGTTATCCAGATAGAGAATACTTAAAGAAAGAACAAAAGCCCCCTACATGACTATGTACATATCGAATTTTATTTTTAAGTGTATAGTTAAATGAATGTTCTTAAAAGTCTAGGATTTGAATAGGCTGTATGTGTCACAGAACCCCAGTAAATGTTGCATATTAATTCTGTATTCTAGATGCCAGGAATCCCCAGGAATTAGGGCATGAGGACAGTCAGACAGTCACCCTGTCCGTGGCTGCAGTAGAAACAAAGCAATTCTAGACAAGTGCTACTCAAAGTGTGGACCATAGGCTTTCAAAGTGCCCCATTAAAAAGAGAAGGTTCATGGTCAAGTAAGTCTATAAAGCTCTTCATTCTAGAACTCTATCTTAAAATGCCCCAAAATGCATTAGGATTATAAAGGCTGAGAGAAGTCCTGTAGGAGACAGTCTTGTTAAGTTCATTTAAACCAGTATTTCTCAAACTTATATTTAATAATACAACTATTTCTTTAAGAACCCCAATTAACAATCAGCTTTTTTCTCTCTCATATTTGTCACCTAGTATTACTGATTTTAACCCCCCCTTTCAGACTAGTGAACTTTCTGGTTTCCTTCCTCCCTCCCTTCCTTCCTTCCCTTCCTCCCTCCCTTCCTTCCTTCCCTTCCTTCCTTTCCTCCTTTCTCTCTTTCCTTTTTCTTCCTGGAACACATTCTTGGTTTCTAGTAAGTTCAAACAGAAAGAAGGTTGTCATATCACCCTATACTTTAACTGTGTACTCAGATTATATTCACAGCAGACTCAAGGGTTGCCCACCTTTATTGGGAATAAAAACAGAATTCTCCCTTCAAGGGCTTCCTTGAGGTTCATCTTTCTTGGACATCCTTTCCTGGCCACTCTTTTCCTCTGGGCTCAAGTACTCCTGAAGGTGTGCCCTGCTTACCTAACTGTCAGCTATCCATGGTGGCAATGAGCAAAATATCAACCAATCTGTCTTAAATACTCCCACACAGCAGCTAATAGAATCCTTCATTCCCAATTCAAATGGTCCTTTAAAATGCTGGATGAGCCTTTTTGTGTGATGCCAATTTAAGAAAAATATATTAAGCTGCATTTTTCTTTTGATTCAAAGTGAAAATAACTTTATTGAGTCCCAAGGAAACATTTCTAAATATTGTCATAATTAAGAATTCTACTTTATAAAACAGAAGAATGTTAATGAACAAATGGCACTGCTCTTAAAGCCACAAAATTGTTACCATATGGCCCTATTTGAAGTATAGAAACTCATGGCACATCTACTCATTCATAGCTTACATTTGTAAAGTTCTTTATGACTCAGAAAGTGGCTTCACAGACATTTTCTGATTGCAAATTCAAAGCTACTCTTAGAGCATGTATCATCATTATACCTGCTTTACATTTAGGGAAATCAAAGCTCAGAGAAGTATAGCAAAATTGCTGAGGGTCACGCTGCTGAGCTTGGGCTAGAATGAGTTGAATGCATTTAGAACCTCAGGTAAAACAGATCCCTCTCTAGGGCTTAGAATACATAGATGACTGACTCTCTGTGGTTGTAACGTTGCCTCCATAGTCAAGCTGGGAGGGCCAGGTGTGTTCCCAGATATCTCAGAAAGGCTGGCTGCTCTGTGCTGGTCCTAGAGCACCCAAGTGGATGCTGGGACTCAAAGGTCCAAAACTGCTTTTGACTCAGGTCTGAGCCTATGGGTGATACTTTCACCATACCCAACCTCTACCCTGGTTGCCATAAGCCTAGGAACAAGAATTTCTAAACGACTTTCATGCTTTTACAAGGTGTAAGATGTTTCCCTAGGTGTATCAGTGCTTCTCAAAATGGGCATGCATCAGAATCACCTGGAGGGCTTTTTTTTTTTTTTTTTTTTTTTTTTTTTTTTTTTTTCTGTACGCGGGCCTCTCACTGCTGTGGCCTCTCCCGCTGCGGAGCACAGGCTCCGGACGCTCAGGCTCAGCGGCCATGGCTCACGGGCCCAGCCGCTCCGCGGCATGTGGGATCCTCCCGGACCGGGGCACGAACCCGCGTCCCCCACATCGGCAGGCGGACTCTCAACCACTGCGCCACCAGGGAAGCCCCTGGAGGGCTTATTAAATCAGTTTTCTGGGCCACTCTCCCCAGAGTTTCTGATTCAGTAGGTCTGGAATGAGGATAGAGAATTGGCATTTCTTACCAGTTGCCAGGTGATGGCAATGCTGTGCTCTGGGGACCGCACTTTGAGAACCACTGCCCTAGAGTCTCTCTTTCCCTAAGCTCTCCTCCTTCCATTCATTTGTTTTGATAAGAGTTGAAATGTTACTTTAGAAATTAGATCTTGGGCACTTCCAGACATTAGGTATTTCCTCTTGTCTTAGATCTCAAGTTGCTCAATTACAAAGTGAGAGAAAAGTACCTTGATTACAGAAGTTCCACAATCATTAATACCAGTTCAGTCATTATATAGCTCTTAAGTTTTGAGCAAATAGATACCTTGATTGTGTTGTCTATATGTGTCCAGCCCAATAGCTTACACATATAAAATTATACCTATATTTTAAATAACCTAATATTTTTTACTTAAAAAATTAATGATATATAGAAATCAAAGTGAAATCTTTCCCTACTGTGGACCTGACTAGTTCCACAAAGTTACTTATCTAAAAATATACAGCAAGAAAAGGCAGAGTCAGATGTAGAATTCAGGCCTATTCATTCCCCTTACAAATTTCCCCCAGGTACACTACTGCACAACAATAACAATAGTAGATAAATAGTCAAATGGGCTTTGGAAAGTCTAGTATAGAACCTGACAAGAAATAAAGTGATTCATCCACCTCTCCAGGTATCTATTTCAATGGTTCCATTAGTAATAGAATTTATCTTCTGTATGCATAATTGATAACAGAATAAAAATAAAAATAGATCTTTAAGTATCTAAGTACAATACATATTACAGTACAGCAATCATTTCTGCAAAACTCAGGGGTGTGATTTCTTTATGTCAAGTTTTTAAGTCCCCTTACAGCTCATCGACGAGGCTTTTGGCTAAATTCAGCCTGAGAGATGTTTATGTTTGCATTTGTAAATGTAAGTAATGGTCTCCTTCATTTCTAAAAATAATCCTATCAATGAAAATATTTCATTCCCCTTTAGAATAAATGACTTAAAACTCCAAATCTAAGAATGATAGCAAGATAAAGAAAAGAGTTGGGCTGATGAAAAGTCATCCAATAGTTTAGATGGGGGAAACTGAGGAAAGGGCTTCATGGCGATTTGACTTGCCTTCTTCTAAAGATAGGAGCTTACTTTTGGTGCACCGTGCCTTAGGCTTCTGGTTTACCCAGAGCTCCTTCTTCCTTACTTGCTCATACACCTGAAGCAGTCATCTCTAGAGTGACTAGAGAACACCAAATAATGCAACTTTCTGGGAATCCCACCAGGACTATGATATTCAGTATGGTAGCCTCTAGGTAGGTGCATATGAATGTGAGCAATAGAAATGTGGCTAGTCTGAATTGAAAGGTACTGTAAATGTAACATATGTAAGATTCCAAAGCCCTTGCTGTGAAAAACAGAATGTTAAATATCTCAATAATTTTTTATATTGCTTACATGTCTAATGATATTTTGGATATATTGGCTTAAATAAAATATGTTATAAAATTTTTTAAAAGATAGGAGCTTAAACAGCATAGAGTTGCAGATAGTTTACATGAGGTAAAAGGCAGCATGGATAGCAATAATGTTTTTCAAGACCAGCAAAGGAAATGAAATTCTCTTTAATTCAGTTCAATGAGTATGAAGTAAATGTCCACTGTGTGTTTGGCAATGTTTTAGTCACTGGGAATGCAAAGATGAGAAGAGCATTGTCTCCATCTTCAAGTGGTTGAAAAAGTCATACAGCAATGATTCAGAATGAAATGGTTTCAGTTTCATGCTTTACTTACATTGCCAGAATTCAGCATGGATCACATTAGACAAACTCAGACATAATATAAGTCTGTTGGACTCAAGTCAACAAACATGTACTTGGTATTGGGCACTTCATACAAGGTTCAGGGATGCTCGAGGGGCATGTGGTGAAGAAGGCATTGTACCTGCCCTCAGACTGTGATCCAGCTCCTCATAAGAATGGCAGAAGGACATTTGCAATAACACAGATGGACTTGAAGGGTATTACGCTAAGTGAAGTAAGTCAGACAGAGAAAGACAAGTACTATATGCTATCACTTATATGTGGAATCTAAAAAATACACCAAACTAGTGAAGATAACACAGAAGAAGCAGATTCACAGATATAGAGAACAAACTAGTGGTCACCAGTGTGGAGAGGGAAGAGGGTAAGGAAAAGATAGGGGTAAGGGATTAAGAGGTACAAATTATTATGTATAAAATAAGCTACAAGGATATATTGTATGACACAGGGAATATAGCCCATATTTTATAATAATTATAAATGGAGTATAACCTTTAAAATTTGTGAATTGTTATATTGTACACCTGTAATATATAATATTGTAATATCAATTATATTTCAATAAAAAAGGAATGTTTACAAGAATGCAAAACTATCTAGAATTCAATAAGGTAAAATTAGATCTGGTATCCAATCAAGGATTACCAAGCATGCAAAAAGATAGGAAAACATGACCAAAAAAAAAAAAAAAAGAGTGGCAGAAGGAAAAAGAAGGACGGAGTGTGTGACAAACGTTCTGTCAAGGGAAAAATCATGTGTAATTCCTAGGAAGTATATTTCATTAATAAGAAGCATCTATGTCTTTCCAGCATCTGAGTTTGAGACCTGAGTTCATCAAAATCCCATGGGCTTTGGGGCAGTTGGGAGTTATGTCCTGTGATCATTTCACCTTCAGAAATTGGCCCTGCATTTTTTTTTTACTTTTTTGAATATATTTTATTTGAAGATAACTGCTACCTAATAATTCAAACTGCTCTCTTCATTGACTTTGTCTCTTAAATATTAGAAGAGAACAATAGTACTGCAGTAAAACTACGTCATGTGACAAAGATAAAAGGGAAAGTCTGGTCCAAAGTTCTAGGCCCTGCATATTTTAACCGAGATTATTATCTGTAACTTGTTTCCTACTTGGGGACATGAATGTTGGCTCCAGTGGGAAGCGAATACTGACAAAACAGCTTTGAGGTTAGGAAAAGAGGTGAGATTGCAGATCATGTGAGACCAGAAGAGGACCTGGAATCAAAACATCTGACCCCTTCTTCCTCTATGTTCTTGCTCTACCACATTCTGACCTTCAGCCAAAGTGCCTACTATAGCATTTGATTTTCGACAGTTCTTAGAGATTCCTAAATGCAGGGACATTGTTTTATCATTGAAGATCTAGAAATCGGCACTAAATCTAGCACATATACTACTCTTAGCAGATGTTTGTCGACCACAAGCCTGGAGAACATCAACACATTTGGGGAGGTGGGAGGAAAAGACCAATGGATCACACTGTACGGTTTCTTTACACCAAGCTCCAGGTGCCCATGTCCCTTGTTATTCTATATAGTAAACTACCAATAAATACTGAAGGAAGCAAAGACAAGAAGAAAGAAAAGTCATTATGCAATTCTTAAAAATGCATAGAAAAAAAGACTGGAAGGAATTGTGCCAACATTTAAAATCTTTCTTGTACAGTGGGATTACGGGTGATGGTTTGCCTATGTTTAAGTATTTTTCTCTAATTTCCAATTTTCTAAATTCAGCATGTCTTAGCTTTGCAATAACTTTGTGAGCTGCAAAACTAACTATATATGTCCCTTTTTCTTTTGGCCGCTAAATGGATTAAAGGCAAATTTATAGAAACTGTGGTAATTACATAGGTGATTGTTTGGTTGAGTTGTTTGAGATGTCATGTCAGTAAGTTTAATGAAATGGAAATGTGTTGAATATACACTAAGTCTCTCTGCAAAAACTAGTGCCAATTCACTGTGTTTGTATTTACAATTATAGTATCAGTGAAACTAGTAATCAACAATACTTTTATACTTCTTTCTTAGAGTATAGATTAACCTTTTCCCCTTTTGCAAAGGATTATATAAAAGGAAATGAATTTAAATACAAAATGAATAATATTTGCAAGTAAAACCACAAAAATTCCTGGGGCTTATATTTCTTTAATGTTGGAAATATTTGTTAAAAGTTATATTTCCTGCTGTTTTATATTTAATGAATATGACTTTGCCTCCAGAATCTGAGTTTTTACACACTCTCCAGAAGCACTTCACAGAGTATCATAAGCAAATCTATTTTTAAATGCTTTGAACATATTAATAATAATTAGTGTTTCGTGAACACTTTTTGTATGTAATGCTAAACCTCTGAAATTAACTTTGAAGTGCATATTCCTAAACTTCTAATCAGGCTTTCATTTAACGAAATCAGTAAGCTAAAACCTGATAAAATCACAAAGGCTTTCAAAATTATTAAAGGGAAGTGGCTTTACTTAAAGGGTACGCTGTCTTAGTTTGTGGTTGCACAAACTTAGGAATTATTTTTGTCAGCATATTCCTTGAGTGCTAGAGGAAAGGCTCTATTAGGCACTGTGGAGAAAACAAAGCTTAATGTGGAATGGATATTGCTTGCAAGAAGCTTAAAGTCTAATTGAGAAAAAGAAGACATGAAAACACACACACTGAAAGTATGAGAGAAAGTGATAAAGAGAACAAGAAAAGCACAAATAAAGTGCTGTGGAAATAAGAGAAGGGGATAAGAGATTAAGTGTCGTGTAAGCTAGACCTGGAGGAATAAGATGCAGATATGTAGAGATGGGTACGACAAGCATTTCAGCCTTGAACTCTTATCTGTCATATTAAATTGTAACTATTGGTTTACATGACCGTCCCAATTTCACTAGACAGTGAACTCTGAAAGCCAGAACCATGTCTTAGCCCTTGACGTATGCTCAGCTCCTAAGACAGTGACTGGAACATAGCACTGACACATATTTGTTGAATATTGAATGGCTAGAATGAGAAAAAGTACAATGGTAAATCCTGGGAGCTCTGGGGATGAACAAAGGCTGTATGTCAAGGGTGATGAGTTCAATTTGCTGGACAATAACAATATGAAGAGCACGGAGATGGACCAACTGAGGAATTTTTGTGGACAGCTACTAGAATGTCTGGAATGTCAGGTTTGGACTTTAGCCTATATACAGATGGGGACCTGGTGGATATAGGGAAGGACATTGTCAGTGCTATGTGAAAGACGTGGTGGCAGAATGTGAGGAAGCCATCACCAATTGTCATCTTAGTCAGTTTGGGCTTTCATAACGAAATACCAGAGACTGAGTGGCTTAAACAGCAAACAGTTATTTCTTATAGTTCTGGAGTTTAGGAAATCCAAGATCAAAGGCCAGCAGATTTGGTGTCTGGTGGGGCCCACTTCCCAGTTTATAGATGACTGTCTTCTTGCTGTGTTCTCGTATGACAGAAAGAGCAAGAGAGTTTTTGTGTGTGTGGGTGTGGGTGTGTGTGGGGGTCTCTTTTATAAGGGCACTGATCCCATTCATGAGGTCTCTATCCTCTACCTACTCACCTGCCCAAGGCCCCACCTCCAAATATCATCAAATTGGGGGTTAGGACTTCAACATATGAATTGTGCAGGGACACAAACATTCAGTGCATTAACACATGGTCAGCGATAATACTGATCTGTAATAAAGTAGAGATAGTAGAAATGGAAAGCAAGGGTGGTAGATGGAAGAGATCTCATGTGTAGCACCAACAGGACGTGGCAACTGAGTGAGTATAGGTTCACAAAAGAAGTGGAATGAACTTAACTGAGGCTTTCTACCTCAGCAGCTGAGGAACAGTATTCCCTTTCTTAAGAAGAAGCAAATGTGTGAGAGGACTGAGGTCTCTATTTTAACTGTGCTGAGTGTAGAATGCCCAACTTCACACAGCCAGCAAATAGTTCAACCCCTGCTCAAATTCAGATCTTCTACTTCCACCTGAGTGCTACTTCAGGACACAATGGTCTCCTTATTCTGAAATATTTGAATGATTGGCTTTAGCTTCAGAATCTGCTACTGAAATAAATTTCACCTGCACTTTGAAATAAGTAACTCATTGATGTGGGCTGAATTGTGTCCCCAAACTCATATGTTGAAGCCCTTATCCCCAATGTGACTGTATTTGGAGATAGGGCTCTTAGGAGTTGTTAAGTTTCAATGAGGTCATGAGAATGGAGCCCTAATCCGATAGGCTTGGTGGTCTAACTCTCTCTATTCTAACTCCATTCTAACTCTCTCTCTCTCTATTCTCAACCCACATACATGCGCTGGGGAAAGCCCAGGTAAAGACACAATGAGAAGGCAGTCATCTCCAAGCCAAGAAGAGAGCCCTCACCAGAAATTGACCATGCTGGCACTCTGATCTCAGACTTACAGCATCCAGAACTGTGAGAAACTTAATTTTTGGTATGTAAGCCTCCCAGTCTATGGTATTTTGCTGTGGCAGCCATAGATGGCTAAGACTGACATGTCTGTAAATGAGGCAACAAAGAATTTAACAACCTTCAAGATGAATGATCACTCCAACACAAACCCTACTTTTCTCTTAAATAGCAAGTGTGTTTTTCATGTGAGTTTCTGTTTTTAATGTAAATCAACAAAATGCTCTCAACTCTTCCCTAGTCAATAGCCTGTATGATCCTTGGGGTAAAGCCTGCATTTTGTCCACCATGGTGACTGGCATAGGGAAGGCATTCAAACATTTCTTTCTGAGTGAACAAGTATTATTCATTTCCCTGCCTGGGTTGTAGGACACCACTAAATCTTAACCAGAGCAGAGGTTTGCCTTCCTCAGAAATCCAAATGACACCAGCCTAGGGAATATGTAACGTGTGATTTTTTTCAAACATATGATATCCATCCTTAGTTTCTTCAGTCAACCAACAACACCAAATAAGCAATACAGAAATGGTTTTATGCCACTCACTAACAACTATGGACTAGTGGCTTAATTTTACAGAACTCCTTTGACCCATTCAGAGAAAAAAAAAACCATTGAGTACATGTAAATCGTCCAAATGGAGAAAATTATTAAGCTATTTAATAGAGCAAATGAAAATATTTTACTTTTATTTCTATGTATTAAAGGAGAAGTGAGGTAAGGTATAAATGATTTTATATGACGCTGGGAAACAAAACTAACACTTCTTTAGAGTTTAATGGCACAATTTTGCTCTATTTGGTTTTAATTTATAAGAGATATGATTGACCTTACAATAATGCCATGTTACAATCATCATCCACTGTATGTCACATAATTACGTCAACCTTATTGGCCTGACCCAGTAGTTAATCTCCATCCCAGTGGCTTGACTTCTGCTCATCTCGTGTTTCTCTTCAGACCTGCCCTGATGATCAAAACCTGTCAATTTCAGCTATTTTCACATTGGTCAGAGACAGTTAGCATTGCCAGGAAACTGCAAAAACAATCTTGAGATGTAAGAGAGTATGTGAAGTATGTGACTGTGGAAATGTACTAAAAAGACTAAAATGGCCCAGCTTTTGAAGCTAAATTTTTGCAAGGAAAGGTTGGGGAGAAGGCACAATTCACCTTGACTTCTCAGAATATCAAACCTGATTTTTGCTGTAAAGCCCATCTGCTTTGACGTTTGTGAGTGCTTATCTAGGATCAGTCCCTGGGAGGCCTATTTCTGTGGCAGATCAGGGGCACAACTCTGCATTGGGAACTAACAGCCATTACTGACTCCTTGTCTATTCATTTCAGATTGTTTCTATGGAGGATTTATAGAAACAATACCAAGGTAGCACCAAGGTGGCTATCAATGCTGTTTACAGACAATTTAGAGGAATCAACCTGCAGTTATGTCCAGGCTGGCTTCCCTCGTGGTCCTGGGACTAGTGTTCTAATCCTATTGTGACGTGATTGTTTCACCATAAACTGCTCCACAGAGGCCTGTAATTGGCACACGGGTTCAAATTAGATTGCTGTGTGTTTAGGAAAGCAGGGGTCATTTCACATCAGCACCTCTCATTAAGAATCAGGCCACGAAGTTCTCCATTACAGAAAAATCTAATGTATATATTATCTTTTATTATAAAGAAAATACCCAGAGTATATACTCACAGACACACACACACATATATTCTCCATCTTGTCTTTCATCACCATGAGGAGGATGGTAATGAAAATGTAAAACACTTTTCTGAGAATGGCAATTAAATATTTACCAGCAATGTATCATGGAACACTGGCTTTAGGAGCTAAAAAGGGGCAACAAGAGTGAAATGAATGGCTGAAAAAGTCCAACAATCAGTCCTGCTGTCTTCTAATAATATCACGACATGATGGCGACCTTTCTCTGGAAGCCAGGAAGGCCTATTGTCCCTGTGTTTTCAACTCTAGTGAAGGGTGATCTCAACTGAGGTCTCAGGAGAAAATGCCCTCTTCCTAAACTCCCGAGCTTCTTTCCAGATCACCAAAGAAGTCTTCAAACCAATGACAGCAAACTGTATTTATTGAAGGATAATCTACACATGGGGCAAGGTTGCCGTCTGGATAGTTGAAACCTGGGCTACACAACACTTCAGTAGAAAAAATAATAAACATTTCACAGTCTGATGTCGTAAGTAAATAAACACTTCTCAAGTCTTTGCTTCAGCCTTTCTGTGACCCATGGAGGAAAATAAATATACTTAAAGGAGGCCAATATGAGAAGAAAATTACGTAAGCCAAGAAGTATGTAATGTTAGAAAATAAAGAAACAAAATAGTAAAAAATAAATTATGATTATGGATGGAGAAGGAATATGAGAGAATTGATATGCAAAAAACATGATTCAGATCATTGAAAAGTAAGAGAGGGAAGTACAGGAAGAGTTAATAATAAGGAAAGCAGGAGAGGGGCGTGGAAAGAGCACAGCGACTTTCCACTTCAAAAAAGGAAACTGGGGCCTCCCTGGTGGCGCAGTGGTTGAGAGTCCGCCTGCCGATGCAGGGGATACAGGTTCGTGCCCCGGTCCGGGAAGATCCCACATGCCGCGGAGCGGCTGGGCCCGTGAGCCATGGCCGCTGAGCCTGCGCGTCCGGAGCCTGTGCTCCGCAACGGGAGAGGCCACGGCAGTGAGAGGCCCGCATACCGCAAAAAAAAAAAAAAAAAAGGAAACTGATTTGCTTCCAGATGTGTAAAAACGGTAGAGGAATGTGGACTTGAGCCTGATACTAAGGAAGAAGTCAACTAGTGTGCGCGTGCACACACACACACACACACAAACTCAAGAATTTCTCTGGCATCCAAAACATAGCTCCTGGCTCTCATCAGCTATGGAAACAAATCACAGAGAGACCAGCACAGCGTCCCTGTATGGGTCGAATTGTGTCTTGAGAAAAAGATATGTTGGGATCCTAACCCCTAGTACCTTAGAATGTGACTTTATTTTGGAGATGGGTCCTTATAAAAAGAGTAAGATGTACATAGAGAGAAGATGATGTAGAGAGACACAGGAAGGAGATGCCATCTACACCCTAAGAAGAAAGGACAGGAACAGGTCCTTCCCTCAAACCCCTCAAAAGGAACCGACACTGCCAGCACCTTGATTTTGGGCGTCCAGCCTCCAGAACTGTGAGACAATAAATTTTCTGTTGCTTAAGCCACCTTGTTTGTTATGGCAGCCCAAGCAAATGAATGGTCCCATAGCTGGGGAGTCTGACTCTCGGTTGATAGATAGTTCAGCAGCCCTCTCCTAAACTTCCAAATTCCTCAGGTGTGCCCTCAAGACATTCCTTAAGGTCGACCTCAGGGCAGCTCCAGAAGCCTTTGGTTCTGCATAACAGCTTGTGAATTCTCTGCTCTTTCCATGCTTGTGTACATCAAGCAGGTATAATTCCCCCCTGGAAAAGGCTTCTGGCTTGCTGTCTTCAGGACCTATAATGTTCAGAGTCTACTGGGATCTAAAAACTTCCTAGAGGTTCAGAAGTATAACCTAACACCAGCATCCAGGGACACATTGCAAGGCCTTGCCCCCCACCAATGGCTAGAGCCACCAACCAAAAATCCTATCATCATGTAAGTGCTGTTCCAATCATTTCAGTAGGTCTTCTAGTGACATTGCATTCTTTCCAAACACACCAGCACAATAGGTAAACCTCTGTGCCATTGTCTCACATGAAGCAGGACACACTAGCTGCTGGATTCTTGGTGGGGCTAATCCAGGATCCTCATATGCTCTTGTTGTAGGTTCTGAATCCCTGGGAAGCATTCTCCCCTACCCCATGCCAGCACCATCCACTTCCTTGCTAGTATATTTCCACTATAATTTCAAAGACAGACCTAAAAGACATGTTTCTTTGCTTGACAGTGATCTTAGGGCAATTGCCAATGAGGAGACTGTAGCCTAAATGTCCTGGAGAGCATATGGATGCTTGTAAAGCATGTCCTTCCTGTCCTTTGTCCCTGAGACAAAGGTGGGAAAAGGCATAAATATGATGTGTGACCTTGACACTATTAATCTCATCCAGAAACTTGAGGGGAGGGTGTTCTAGAAAATCTCTAGACCCCTTCTCCAATCATTGTATCACTACTACTCTGAGGGGTTCCTCTCTCCTAACTTCCCCATGTTTCACTGGCTTGGAGTCATTCCCAAAGTGAGCCTTGACCGGTCCTGTCTGGCTTCCTCCACAGTTTTCTCCAAGGTGAAGGCTTTATAGTAAGTGCTCATAGAGTCCCCTCTGAGTCTCTTTTACAAGTAAAGAGAATGAACACTCTCTACCCCATATGAAACTCTAGCACATCAGTGGTTTAAGCGGATGGATTCCTTTCACCACCAGAAAGCTCTGTTACGTAATGTAATTATTAGGCCAGGCAGAACTTCATCTGATGATAAATGACAGGTTACAGAAAGTTCACGGTCAATAACAGAAATTGCACATCAGTCCTAGCAGGAGCACACACGTAGGAAACGACGCAGGGGCCATCAATAACCATGTTTGGGTCAGATAATTATTATTAGCTTAGTAATAGTTATCGCCATCCTCTCTCTTTCTGCTGATTTAGTAAAGAGCACTAATCACAGTGAGGGGTCAAATGTACAAACCAAATGACACTCCTTTCCCAGACACGTAATGTAGTTTCTAATGAGCTAATAAATGCTGCGTGTGTGTGTGTGTGTGTGTGTGTGTGTAGTTGCAGATGTGTGCTTAATCCAAGAAAATTAAACGTGCTAGGTGGCAGGGGACTCTCTAACTACAACATTTTCTTTTCTTTCTACTAAATCACAGCCCTACCATAAGCTTTCTTTGAAACCCTGGGATAGAGCAGAAAGGAGTGAAAGAATTCCCCTTCTGGCTGCACTTTGAATCTTCTTAAAACCTAATTCAAAGTATTGTCATTCTTTTGTAGACACAAGCCTATAAACTCATTCTCCAGATAGAAGTTTTGAAACAAAACATGGGGCCTTCTGAGACATGAAGGGCTCCTTAGTAATTAAGATAAAATAAGGATTTCCACACCGGCTCTCTGAAACAGATCTGTGAAACAGCTCGATACTTCACTTCACTGGGCTGAAGCCCATTTGGGCCATCGAGTTGAAAACTGCTGTATTATTATTCTTTGATGTCTACAGCTTAGTAGCACAAAGCTGGTCTCTGAGCACTTACTCTCTATAAAGAAACTCCAAATGTTTGGCCTTTGGGCTGTAAATATTGTGTCACCATTGATTTTTAACATATAAAGTGTATTTTCCTGAATGTCAACTATTTTCAAAGTGCAGGGCCTCCCAAGAGCACAAAGTAGAAGGAATTAAAGATGGTTTAAAAGCTAAAGCTACAAGCAAGTGGGGAAGAAAGGCAGGGGAAGGAAGAAATAAAAGAGAGAAATGAATGACAACCCTATTCCAAGTACTGTGTTCTCTTTCATGGTTGAGTTTCAAATGTTACATGAAAATTTATCTCACTGTCACTGAAGCCATGTTCATATCAACGTTATCAGTTCCATTCCTTTACAAGACCAACTGTGTTCTCAAACGCTGCCAACAGCCCTAGAGTGAAATCTTGTTAAGAACTTTATCTCCTTCATTTCAATCTCTTTAATTACTCTTCATAGTAAATAGATGCAAAAAAATATTTGTTCAATGAAGAAATTCTACCAAATCCTCTATTTCCCAAATAGCGAACTTATATTTCAAACATTCTATTAGAACTTTCATTCAAATTAGAAAATGAAACTATCGGGAAATAATTCTGAGCAGTTGTTTACACATTAAAAAGTCTGTCAAATTTCACCTCCTTTTCTTGGCACGGTGTTGAATACAGTCGGAGTTGAAGCAAATATAGTGCCATTTTCCTGGGTTTTGTAAGTTGGGAGAAATGCCCTGAGCTGTGTCCCAGACCCACGGCAGATCACCTTGCTTTTTCTTTATCAGCCTCCTGTGCCAAGTCATAATCTAACCATCAAGTTCAGCCTCTGACCTCCAAGATGGAAGCTGAGAAGACCCTTGGGATTTGGGGGAGCTGGGGGAGCTATTCTCTTTCCCTCAGTCAATCAGACAGATGCAACCAAAGTTAGGACAAATCTCTTTATACAAAGCCTTCCCGATTTGCACTTTCCTGTGTGTAAGGCTAAAAGAAATAAAGGTTTTGTCACTTATCTTAAAAAGAAGTCGTGATAAACACCACCGGACAAACTTTCAGATTCCTCATTGTTTTATAAAACTTGATATAATATATACATCAATATATAATGCAATATATATATATATATATATATATATGTATATATAATGCAAGTAATTACTCAATTTCAAAAGAGTTTAAAATGTAGACTTGTAGTTTAAAAGTCCAAAGAAACAAAATTGCAAAACTATAGCATTGCTGGAACAGAACAGAAGGAGGTCTAAGGGAATAGATTTTTAACATGCAAATATGTCAACTCACTGATATCAAAGGAGTAAATGCTAAAACTGTTCTCACCAACTTCATTCAAATTACTCACCTCTTTTGTTATAAAGCTGTGCTGGCTTGCTTGGGAGTTCTAGGGTGACCGTTTGTGATTCTGACAATCCATTTCTCCCACACTCCCCTCTGATCCGCATCTTCTATCTCCTGTAACCGCTCCTGACCATCACTTGTTAACTGGGAAATTGCCTTGATATCTATCCTTCAGCAATAATCTAGCAAGAAATATTTGCGTTCCTCAAGCCTGCTCTATCTATACTTAATGCTCCATCCATGCATGTTCTCTAAGGATGTTTTTACAACTGTTAATAAAAAGCAAGTTGACTATTTAAAATTCCGTATAAATGTAAAGGAATTCATTCTGACTCTGTTCAGTGCAAATCAGCCAGTATTAACTGAGCTCCCCTCATACCCTCAGCTAAATGCCGAGGTGGGTCACCAAAGGAAAAGAGAAAAGAAAACAGCCTTTGCCAAGGAACAGGGAAATCTCAGTCTCATCTCTGCCAAAAAGTCACTGCATAACCTTTGGCCCATCATCTCTCCGGCCTTCAGTTTTTAAAATTAAAATAACTAGCCTGGATGTACTGTAAGGTTTCTCCAGTATTTCAAATAATTCCTGTGTCTTTCTGTGGCTTTGAGGCTGTGTGTGTTTTTTACTTTAAGTGTGTAGGTGTATGAGGTAGGGACTGAAGGAAATAAAGGCTAAACTTGAGGCATTAAAATTATACATATTTGTTTGGTGTTTGACCACAAAAGAGAAATCTGAAGTAAAACAATGGAGAAATTCATATTGTTTATGATTATGGGACTATAAGTATAATATTTGTAAGAAAGGGGAGACATTTTATATCCATTTTATTCAGAAAACTATTTGCATACCCAAATAGTCTAAAATTCTGATGACAATAGATTTAATCCAGAATTATGTTAAAATATTGATAATACAAGGGCAATTAAAAAAAATTTAGGGCATTTTAGGTACTTATTCTTAGTTGCAATAAGAATTTTTTTTTTCTCTTTAATTGGGGATAAAACAAAGTCATAAACCAAAATTCTATTTGACATGTGTTTGTAAAGGGTGACAGGCCAATTGAACAATTCCCAAGGAGTTTTAATTAGAGTTACTTTGAGGGCTTGCTTCCGACTATTGCTGAAAATCATTAAATGTTATAGATATGACATGGCAGTGTTAGCTGTGAAAATAATCACAGGCTGAGGTTAGCAATGACATCATAACGAAGTGACATCATGTTGATATAATTTTATTTCTTCATTAATTATTCCTCCAATATAATAATCACTAAAATCTATACAAACTCCAGGCTGAGCATCTTAAAAATCAATTCCCTTTCAGGAATGTGTAGTCATTTAGATCAACAATTTTGAGAGATAGCAGATTGCCTTTTTCACTCCACTTTTTGGACCACATTTGATTATCTGATAATAATATATTCAGTACACTGTTTAGGAATAACATACTCCTCTCACTTGATTACCTGGGATAAAGTAAACACACCTTGTTTACCTATACTATCCTAATTCCATGGTTAAATTGAAAGCTAATATAAATTCATTTGTTCATTTGATCCCTAACTTTGTGCCAGGCATTGTTTGAGGAACCATGGCTACATCACTAACCAAAACAGAAAAAATATCTTGCCTTCTGGCAACTTACATTCCAGTTTTGGAAAGGCAGATAATAAACATAATAAACACAAAAATTGACAAGTGCTATTCGAAAAGTGGCTGTGTGTATGTTGAACTATTTTCCCTTATATAAATGGTTTGGTCTAGGTTATGAATAATGCATCTTGTTTCCACAAAGCATTCAGATATTGATATAATTAGACTCACTTCTGAGGTCTTCCTATAGTTCATGCATCAAATGCAGGTCCTTCAGGCAGCTGTGCTTGGGTCTATAGGTATGGGATGTTAAAGAAATGAAAGCAGTCATGCTAACACTGCCCCTACTCCCTTACAGATGGAGGATGACAGTGATTGCCCAAGGCATTCTAATTACAAAGTATTTAGTAGTCAGGATCTAGCACACACCTGCCAGAAACTTGAGAGAAGAGATGCTGCACCATGATTTTTATCCTACACAGGAACCCAGCTGGAAGCCGAGTTCTAAAGATGCTGGTAGCGGCATAAAAACCACATGCCTTCAGAGTTCAGTTGTAAGTCTCAGGAATTCTCCCCTTACAAGGGCAGGTACAAACACATCAGTCACAATCTCTCATTCCACAAGAACTAGCCACAGTCCTTGAAGCCGAGACTGTGCTCTGCCAATACTTGGAATTAGAAACGTGATTTTATAAAGCCCAATGACTACACTTCCCACCTGGACATATATTTGAAGGGTTTCCAGACGAGGCACGTAAGCCGTTTCCAGAAAAGATAACATTTGATTGAGACTTATACACCATTATCAAATTACTGCAAATAGCTGGTTTTGAAAGTTAAATAACAGGTGGATGTTTAAACAGCTCCACAAATTTAGAACTGAACACATTAAATCGTAAGTCTTAAAGTAAAAATGCAAATTTTATAATGACTTGAAGAAATTTATTAGTGAAATGAAAAATTAATAAACTTTTTTCTAAGAAGATAAAAGAATTTAAATAAACATGTCTGCTGTTGTTGCTTTTTTTGCAGATCAATTTCTCTACTCACTACATTTGTGTTTTTTCTCTCAATATTGTCTCATATAAAAATCTTAGGAAACAGAAAAATCCATAAAATGAGTCTGCTTCCAGACTGTCAGAAGCAAACTTAGGGGTGAAAAAAGTCAAATCCATTTGCTTATTGCATATACCTGCTGTGATAATCTGATAATAATAGGAGGTATAAATAATTAACTGCTGGGACTTCTCTGGTGGTGAAGTGGTTAAGAATCTGCCTGCCAATTCAGGGGACACGGGTTCGAGCCCTGGTCCGGGAAGATCCCATGTGCTGTGGAGCAACTAAGCCCATGCGCCACAGCTACTGAGCCTGCACACTAGAGCCCGCGAGCCACAACTACTGAGCCTGGTACCACAACTACTGAAGCCCACAAGCCTAGAGCCCGTGCTCCACAACAAGAGAAGCCACCGCAATGAGAAGTCTGCGCACCACAACAAAGAGTAGCCCCCGCTTGCCGCAACTAGAGGAAGCCCACACTCAGCAACAAAGACCCAACGCAGCCAAAAAATAAGCAAAAAATCAAAAAATATAATTAACTGCTACCTCAATGCCACTGTGTAGGTGGAAATCAGGAATCTCATTTTGCCCATAATCAAGTTAGTGCACCAGAACCATACAAAACCTAAAATTTACTTTGTTTCCCCATAATTTAGGGAATGCTATTCCCAAATGGCTCCTACTGAAATCTTACTTTATTCATTGAACTTTTACCCATTTACCTTTATAGACCTTGTTTGTCATAGTCACCTGTAAAATATTACTTTGGAACTATTTCAAAATAAAAAGTTAGGGACAAGGAAGACCTGAAATATTTTCAAGCCTGTGCCCCTGCCTTGTAGCAATCTCTCCTCAAACACCCTAGACAAGTTTATATTTATCCCATTTTAAAGGCATTCACTGCAGGAGATTCTAAACTTCCCCCTCTGGAAAACTCAGTTCAGCATTAAACAATTTCACCATGTGGAAAATACACGTTGCATTGAACTCAAATCCATGTTGCTGTACTTTTCAATCAGTTTCCTCTGTCTGTCTTTCCCAAGGACAGAGAATGGCAGCTACTATTAACAGTTTTATCACCTTCTATGTAAATCCTGCTTTCAGACCATGGCCAGGCCCCTCTCTTCTTTCCCATTGCAAATGTTTCAGTCCTATTAATCTCACAGCCTTATTTTCTAGCCCTAAAATCCTTACTGGCCATAAACCACTCTAGACTCAGAACAGTAATGTCTCTATTCCTTCAAGCTTGTTTCATACAGAATCCTCCTTTTAATTTCCTAGACATTAAGAGCTAGGATGTGTACAATTTAGTTCAGAAGCAGAAATCTCCCAATGGAGATGGGTCCCTTCTGGTAATTTCTGGATTTTTCTGCATGTGAACCATCTCTGGCACCTGGACCATGATGTCAAAGAGGCACCAGGTATTTGGGGAGAGGTCAGCTCTTGAGTTACAAATTTGGTTGTCATCAGGATATAAATAGCATTTGAGGCCATGAAACTGGTGAGATCACCGAGGAAGTGACTGTAGAAACACTTTGGGGCATTGTCCTGTATGGAGATTGAGAGAAGGAGATTGCTGTGATAGCCAGAGATTTAAAATTGTCTGGAATTCCACTCTTGTTCCCCTCCACTTCATTCTGCATTCTGCATTCTGCATTTTGAGTGATCTATTCTAAATAAAATAGAATTTCACACCTTGTCCACTCCCATCTGAAAATACCTCAATAACTAAAGTGCTTAGGAAAGAATGTTCTTACTCTGACCTGTGGAGCCCTGCATGGCCTAGAGGCAGCTCCCTTCTTGCAGAATCACCTTGAACCCATCACACACTGTTCTCCAGACACGCTACTTTCTTTCCATTTTTCTAAGGGGATTCCCCCTTCCTGCCACTGGGCCTTTGCACAGGATGTTTCATTTCACATAGAGTCTTCCCCTTCCTTTTATCTTGTTAACTCCCTCAGAAGCCTTCCCTAATTCAGCCAAATTTTCTCTAACCTTCTCTCTGCTCTCCCAGCACCATGTACATCTCTGTCATAGCTTTTACCTAGAGCTAATATGTCATTCCGTCTATATGATCGTCTGATTTTTGTTCGTTTCCCCCACCAGACCATAAGCATCATGAGAGCAGGGACCTTGATCATTGTTTTACATACCTCCAGCCTCTGGCAAAGCACATGACCTGAAGTAGATGCTCAATAAGTCTTTAAAGGTAGAATTAATGAATGAAGAGAATCTGAAGGTTTATTTCTAAAGATGTAGACTGATAACATATTTATGTTTCCCTGAATTGCTCAAAGAAATTTACAAATACCGCCAGAAGTCCCCTCACCACTGCTATAGAAAATAACAGTCCACTTCCCTTCTGAATGGCATGTTCTAAATTTAATTTCTCCTACATTTTGCCTATTTCAGAGAAATGTCCCTTTTATAAGCAAGTGACAGAAGCACAGCTTCAGACATGGACAGTGTGTGTCTGATGAGTCTCAAGACAAGGACAGAGTGCTGGGAAGTGCCCAGAGGTGCTAGTTTATGTCATGACCTTGCACAAGTGAATGACCTCCAATTTATTGCTACTATGCTGCACAAATGATGCAATCTGGAGACTGGATTTGCAGTAAGAAAAGGTCAGCCTGGGAGGAAGTCACAGAATCCGTGGAGAAAAGGAGCTCACTCTGCTGGTGGCTGGAATCACCACCTGGGGGACAAGGTTCATGCAAAGAGGCACTCAGCCAGGCACGCTTCTGTTCTGTGTGCCTATCAGCCAGGTGATGCCTTCTCATCTTTGGGCTAAAGCAATTTGTCCAGCCTGGCGCATAGGTCTCACTTTTCTTCCTGAATCAACATGATCTATGTTAGACTTCGATTAAAAAGAAAAAGTTAACTGGAATGGAAGAAGGATTGTCCTTCAGATTTTCGGGATCCTATCAGCCATAGGCTGAAGCCCAGATACTCTGTTTAAATCAAGTACATGAGATAAAAGAAATATTCTTATTGAGTGTTGAATTTTGAAAGCATGTGGCTTCCCATGAGATAAAAATCATACATAATTACACGACATCATATTGCATTGTAACTTTGATTTAAAAAAAAGTTTGTAGAGATTGCCTATTATTTAACTGTGCATCTTTGTGAAAGAAATAGGATTAACTACATATTATTGCTGAGAAAAAATGAAAATGTAGGATAATTAAAATAAGTTTATAACTAATTTGTGTGGTGGAATAAACTCAAATGCTACAAAGTCTAGATACTGAGCTTTTTTCAATGGACAGTGGACTTGGAAAACCAGACAGCTTTCAAAGACATCGTATGATATATGAATCATACATACAGTACATTAAAATGCTATATAAAATCTAGAACATAATTGCCTCCAATGATAATCTCTTCCTTATAAGATGATATAGAAGTTAGGATCCTTCCAGAAATTCCAACCCCTACTAGCTTTTAAAAGCCAGAATTGTGTAATCCCATAGATCAGGAAGCCTTAGGACAGTCTCAAGGCATTACACAGTCAGGGCTGAAGCTCCATCTTTGGCATTTTTCTTGGTTCCACACCCTCTATATCTGCTTTGTCCTCAGATTGGCTTCCCTCTTGGTCGCAGAACAGCTGCCAGCAACAGCTGGGATTCAGGTTGCTCTGTGCGTGGCCAGCTGAAAAAGGAAAGGAGATTTTTTTCCCCAATGTGGTATAAATAACCTTTCCATTCACCTGATTGGTCCAACTTGGTCACTTGCCCACCACAGCCTGCCAATAACAGTTACTAGTGGAATGCCAAGTGCTCACTGGCTTCTCAGGGCATTCCTCAGGCAGAAGATGGATTCAGCTTCCCCTGAGTGCAGGGGAAGCTGAATCCATGCTGGGAGGCATGGATGCCTGAACAGAAAATCCTGTTTGGAAAGAACAGGAGCGGCTTCTGGGCAGAGGGTCAGCAGCATCCATTAAATATGACCAAAAATAATCTAGCTTTTAGTCCTAAAGCAAAAACCTGCCCGGAGAAGAATTTTTAATAACAGGAATTTCGTTGTGTTTATAGTACCTAGTTGGAATGTTTAATCACTAAAAATAATCCTTTCTTTGTCATTTCTGTTGTATTATCAATGACTTCCATTTTCAAGGGTCCTTTTTCCTCATTAAACTTTGAACCCCTTTTTGTGTCCTCTGCTTCATCAGAGAGCTCCCATGGTACTCAGTCCATTATTTTAAATCCAGCAGGAACCAAACATTTTGACTGGTTGCTAAATTCCAGCCAACTGGCTGCCTTACTTCTTGGCCCTTTGGCGAACAGCAGGCATAGCATCAGTTTAGTCGCCGTGACATCTTCTATCCAGGAGTCTTCCCTCTCCTGGCAGGAGGACAAACCCTACTGGCTCATTACGGAGCATGTGGGGTTTTTTTGTTGTTGGTGGTGGTGGGTTTTTTTTGCGGTACGCGGGCCTCTCACTGTTGTGGCCTCTCCCATTGCGGAGCACAGGCTCCAGACGCGCAGGCTCAGCGTCCATGGCTCACGGGCCCAGCCACTCCGCGGCATGTGGGATCTTCCCAGACTGGGGCACGAACCTGTGTCCCTTGCAGCGGACTCTCAACCACTGCGCCACCAGGGAAGCCCAAGCATGGGGTTTTTAATTAACAATGCCTATGATTAACACAGAGCAAGTTTTATCTAATATAGGGTATTTCAGAAAACATCTCAAAACACAATTGTTTTTATTGTATAGATGAAGCAAGTATATCTTTGATGGTTAAAACACACACACACAGAGTCACGAAATTAAGGTTTCCTCTGGTGCACTGAGTAAGCATGATCTAAGACAATCTTACTCTGAAGTATTGAGAAAGGCAATGAAGCCTGTTTGTAAATACCGTAAATAAGCAAATAACCCGGCCCACCCCTGACAATGTTCTTTTATAATAACTGTAGTTTCAGAACTCTAAATAAATGTAATAGAAGTTTGTAATTCCACCTTTTTTTTTTCTTGATGGATACAGTTATGGGAGAGTGACGGTTGTTCAATTGTCTGCTATTGACCTAATGTGCTTAGATTAGTTCAGAGAACAAAGGTCCATGCATATTTTTGCTGACTCAGCTGAAATCTCCACTAAAATTAAGAATTTGTGTGTGCTCCAGTGAATAAAGTAGTTTATATTCTCCACCTGGTTTGTCTATTTTGTTATTAATCTTTAAGAAGCTCATGAAGTAGCCTGGCTCCATCTTGCAATTCAATTCTTAAAAAATAAAAATGAATAAAGTAGAAATTGTAATGCCGTCTGTTATACCCTTTGCAAAATGGTGATGCAAACAATAAGTAAGAATCAGTAATCCCCTAAGTATCCCTAGATGATGTTTTCAAATGGCCAGGTCATTTCTTAAGTATTATTCCACAGTTTTTAGAAGAAATATTTAGTAGCTGGGTCCTTAAAAGTACATTTTAAAAGTTTAATTTTTTCATCATGCCATACTTTTTTAGTTACTGTAAAGGTATCCACATTTCATTGGGTTAAATAACAGCCCACATGGTCTACATTAACTCTCCAACAGGAGCAGAGTTAGTGCAAATAACTACAATTGAAAACTAAATCTCAACTTAATAGATATTGAAAACTTCACAAAAGCAAATTTTTTGATCAGACTTAAAGGAATATTAATAACACTGATAACACTAACAGTAATTCTAAGAGCACTTACTTGCTTTCCATGAATTATTTCATTTATTTTCTCATATCAAACCTGTAAGTATCACTGTTACCTCCTCTTCAGAGATGAGCAAACAGGCTCAGAAAGGCTATGCTGCTCACTTGTAATTCCCCGATCTTTGTATTCCACATTGTCCGGCATTCTTAACTAATGGCTGGCACAATCCAAGAGCAGTTGTTATGTGATGGGCAAGAGCTTCTGAAGAATTAGAGGCAGGCACAATACTCCACAGTTCAATAATGGAGAAACTGAGACAGGGATGGGGAGAGCAATTTGACAGCATATGGGTTTTAGCTCATATTTCTTGACATGGGCTGAAGAACCTGAGATTCAATGGGACTCTGCAGCAACTCCCCTGACAAGGAGCACCTTTCCCTGGTCTGGCGTATCATAGTTGCTACTTCACATAAGGAGAACAGGGTTTCTTCCTGCTATCTGATGAGAATAAAGACTTGAAATTTGGGCCCAAAATCATCACACAGATTAAAGATTAAAATGTAAAATAATAATAATGAGAATGAGGATAAAAATCCTGAAAATACTAGGAAAATACTTTAATAATCTTGAGGTATGGAATAACTTTTTAAACTTGACCTTAAAAAGAGAACCATAGGGCTTCCCTGGTGGCGCAGTGGTTGGGAGTCCGCCTGCCGATGCAGGGGACACGGGTTCGTGCCCTGGTCCAGGAAGATCCCACATGCCGTGGATCGGCTAAGCCCGTGAGCCATGGCCACTGAACCTGCGCATCCGGAGCCTGTGCTCTGCAACGGAAGAGGCCACAACAGTGAGAGGCTCATGTACTGCAAAAAAAAAAAAAAAAAAAAAAAAGAACCATAAAGAAACAAAGCAACAACTTTGTTTACATAAGAATTAAAAGGGGTAGAGGGAGTTAAAAGAAAAGAAATGTAAACAAAATTTAAAAGAAATAGGTTCCCTTTTCTCCACACCCTCTCCAGCATTTACTGTTTGTAGATTTTTGATGATGGCCATTCTGACTGGTGTGAAGTGACACCTCATTATAGTTTTGATCTGCATTTCTCTAATAATTAGTGATGTCGAGCATCTTTTCATGTGCCTCTTAGCCATCTGTATGTCTTCTTTGGAGAAATGTCTCTTTACGTCTTCTGTTCATTTTTTCATTGGGTTGTTTGCTTTTTTTATATTGAGCGGCATAAGCTGTTTGTATATTTTGGAGATTAATCCCTTGTCAGTTGCTTCATTTGCAAGTATTTTCTTCCATTCTGAGGGTTGTCTTTTCATCTTGTTTATGGTTTTCTTTGCTGTGCAAAAGCTTTTAAGTTTAATTAAGTACCATTTGTTTATTTTTGTTTTTATTTTTATTACTCTAGGAGGTGGGTCAAAAAAGATACAGCCACTATGGAGAACAGTAGGGAGGGTCCTTAAGAAACTAAAAATAGAACTACCATATGACCCAGCAATCCCACTACTGGGCATATACCCTGAGAAAACCATAATTCAAAAAGACACATGCACGCAGTGTTCACTGCAGCACTATTTATAATAGCCAGGACATGAAAGCAACCTAAATGTCCATCGACATATGAATGGATAAAGAAGATGTGGTACATACAATGGAATATTACTCCACCATAAAAACAAACAAAATTGGGTCATTTGTAGAGACGTGGATGGACCTAGAGACTGCCATACAGAATGAAGTCAGAAAGAGAAAAACAAATATCGTATATTAATGCATATATGTGGAATCTAGAAAAATGGTACAGATGAACCTATTTGCAGGGCAGGAGTAGAGACGCAGATGTAGAGAACGGACGTGTGGACATGGTGGAGGGGAGGGAGGGGGTGGGATAAATTGGGAGATTGGGATTGACATATGTGCACTACCGTATGTAAAACAGATGGCTAGTGGGAACCTGCTGTATAGCATGGAGCTCAGCTTAGTGCTCTGTGGTGATCTAGATGGGTGGGATGGGGGCGGGGTTGGATGGAGGTCCAAGAGGGAGGGGATATATGTATATATATAGCTGATTCACTTCGTTGTACAGCAGAAACTATTATAACATTGTAAAGTAACTATACCCCCCCGCAAAAGAAATAGGTAAGCAGGGAAAAATATTTAGCAAAAGGTATGGCAGACAAATGGTTAATATCCTTAATACAGAAAGAGCTCTTGTAAAGCATTGAGAAAAAAACGCCCAATCCCCAAATACACACAACACTCAAAGAGCTAAGGACATAAATAGGCAAAAAAATCATTGTAAATAGCCAAGAAATATACTTTTCAAAGGCTCACCTTCACTAATAATAACCAAATAAATGCAAAATCTAATTAGAATATTTTATTGTCTATTAATTTTGCAATAAAGAAATAATAAAAGAATTTAAAAAACTCATTTTCCCTTTTTCACTTAGAGATAGAATTAAGCTCTGTTTTTATAAAGTACTTTAAGCTTCAGCAAGCATAATGTTGAGTTAGAGACTTCACACTAAAGCAATTTGAAAATAAAATACATATATTATTACAAATAAAGTACCCACATCTAAAATTATCCCCATGAGAACTCTCCAAACTGATGTCTTTGGAGATCAGCTACTTCACTTATTTCAATCTTTTAGAAAATTTCACTGATCTTCTTTATGAACGTCTTTTAACAGACATCTTTCTTATAGCATATGGTACGTTTGGAACAATGTGGTTTTGACTTAACATTGTTTTTTTCTCTTCAATCTGAATATTTACAAATATATTTAACACTTCTTTATGCAAAGACTGAATCTACTACAAAACCAAGCATAAGCACAATATGTCCTATTAAGCATAAGCACAATATGTCCTATTTAATTCATGAAGACCCCATAGGGAATAGGCGTTGGTATAGGAAAGACCTCAATTTAAGTACTGGCTCCACCATTCTTGAGCTTTTTGATCTGGGGTAAGGTATCTAAAGCTTGGTTTTATAACGTACAAATTGGAATTATGGGTCTTTCTTGCATAGGCTGAAAAAGCTTGCAGAGTATCTGGCACATGCTAGGCACTCACTAAAGAGTAGCCATTATTAATGAAGCTGATGGAATATGAAGAGTATCATTTATATGACTGTAATGGATTGAATTACACACTCCCAAAGATAGGATCAAGTCCTAATTCTTGAACACTGTGAATGTGAACTTATTGGGAAATGGAGTCATTGTAGATGTAATCAAGTTAGGATGAAGTTAGACTGTAATAGGGTGGGCCCTGAATCCAATGACTGGTGTCCTCATAAGAAGAGGAGAGGATGCAAAGACAAAGAGACACACAGAGACGGCCATGTGAAGACAGAGGCAGAGATTGGAGGGATGCAGCTATAAGCCAAGAAATGCCAAGGATTTATAGAAGCCACTAGAAGCTAGGTAGAGACAAGGAAGAACTCTTGATTAGAGCCTTCAGAAGAAGCATAGCCCTGCTGACATTTTGATTTTGGACTTCTGGCCTCCAGACTGTAAAAGAATACATTTCTGTTGTTTTAAGTCACTTTGTTATGGCAGCACCAAGAAACCAATACAATAATTTAGCCCAAGTTCTCACTCAGGCTTTTATAATATCTCTTAGGAATATATAATAGTGATATCAATTAACAGATTAGCTCCATTAGAAATTCCCTTTGAAGATTATTCAGCGCAGTGCCACAGATGGGCCGGTGCACTGGGATGAGGCTAGTAGCAATAAATAGTTTTTTTTTTAAGAAATCAAAAAACTTTTGCCCATGACATCAAAATAATTCAAGGAAATTTTAAAGATTTGGGTACGGAATTATGCATCCAGTAAGCTCTATTCTACACCTTTGTGTATATAACTGTACACACTATTATCACTTCTTGAAAGTCATAGAAAGAATGATCAGTTCTGAAAAAGGCCATATTCTAAGAAGTGGTCGTGTCTTTAAAATAAAGACAATTGAAAGAAAGAATTACAACTAAGGAAAATCAGTCCCATAAATGATGTCCGATGCTGACTGACTGATGGATATTAGCAAAAGGAAAGGAAACAGAAAATCTACAACACAGATTCCACTTTAATTGACCTCAAAGGTTTTGTTTTTTTATTTAATAGAGCAAAAATGGAATATTCCGTCCCTTTACTCATGCAATTAAGTTTATGCAGCTCCATGTTATTCTGGCATGGTTTTTTTCTCCCCTACTAAAAGCCGAAATGGAAGAGCTTCAAATATTTTAGAATGGATTTTGGCAATGGGTTTCTTGTGTTTTAAAATCCTTTAAGGATAAATCTCCCCAAAGAAGATAATCTTTGAGTCCCAGACGCATTAAGTGTTCTGCTGAGTTTAAGTAGCAACAGTTTTGGACTTTAGGAAAATGTTAATACCAGCACTAAAATTTATTCTGTTAATTGCTCTAATAATCAATAAGTAATTTTCATTCTAAACTAAGTTCTATATGTTACTTAAATAAACCAACTGAAGATCATTTACATCTGAATAACAATTCCTAATAATGTCACTTCATTAAATTCCACCCTGGTTCTCAATAATGTTGGTTAGTGACCAATAAAGGAACTTATTACCTTGGTCAGGTCCTCAGGGCACAGAGTGAACCAATAGGTGAAGGATTTTCTTGTTGCACCATGATTCTGAGTGAGTCTTTCTTCTCCTGGGACATTTACCACAATTTAGTTGAAGGCTGGCATTTTTTTCTTGTCTCTCACCTCTTCTTTCCCCCCTCTCTCTCCCTTCCTTCTATATTTGCTTTTAAACAGAATCGTTTTGATCCTAATACTGGCAAAAGATTCATAAAGGGAAGAATCTTCCACATCTCACTTCTCTTTGCATGTGATTAATAGAATGAGCAAAATATTTTAAGACAACCACTACACATTGAATTTAAGGTTCTTTACACTTAAAAATATAAAGAGAGTAGATATTTGGGGATTTTCTATGCATATACATAAATATAGATATCCTATTTGGACATGATTTTTAAGAGAAATATTTTGGACCTATGTTTCTAGGTTAGTTATTTAAATTGACCAAATTAAATAATCCCTAGCTTTTTTATGCTGTGCTGTATAGCTGCAATGATGTAGAATCCACTGTGTATCAGTGAAAAGTGTTTTTAAGACTAAAATGTGTATAACGGAAATAGTGAAAATCATTAGTATTTTCAAATACATTTTTAACAATGCTTTTGTGATACCAACACACTGGCTATTGATATTGAAATTTTTATATTAATTAAACAACGCCTAACCACTGGGTACATTTCAGATATGTACACTTTGTAATTACCTCCATTACTGAAATAGCTGGCTTGATTTATCCTTGCCACACTAACAGTAGCTTCTGTTATTTTTGTCTTTAGAAAAACATAGATCCCAGAGAGGGAATATAAAACTATTCCTGTAAATTAAATATTAAACCTAACTTATTTTTGCATAAGAGTGTTGTCAAATAATGGTGATAACTGTTGCTAAGATAGAAACTATTTTTTGGCTACTTTTTTTTTTGGAAGCACAGATTAAAATTCAATCTTCAGTTCTTTTGGTAAATTGCATGTACTTAGTGTGTATAGTTTTACTGATGGTAGTAGCTTAAGGGGAGCTATTATAGTCTTAGTTTAGCGATTAAGAAATGCAACTGTTTGTTGAAGGGCTAGGCCTTTTAGTCTAGAATGGATTAGCACTTGATCCTTCCTTAAGCATTTTTATACAGGAGTGCATTATCCTTGGAGCCACCCTGGGCTCCATGCCTCATTAGCTTGGGTGTTAGATAAATCAAAGGCTGCCTCAGAGACAAAGATAAGCAAACTGCAGGCCAGCAAGATGATGATGTATGGATCCAGGAGGCTAATAGGAAAGTATTGACAGGAAAATGGTGTGCTTATCCTGCAATCACTGCATATTGCAATGAGAGCTCCCAAAAGCAGATGGGATACACTTCAGGGAATGCACAGCTACAAGGCTGTTAGGCAGAAATGGATCCTTGTGTTTTAAATTCTAACAAGAACTTAGCTTTTTTTTAGCAGCAATTCATATGCATTAGAATGTGTAAAGGCACACGCCATAGCAAACTCTAAAAAGAGAATCCCATTTCAGAAGAGCAAGCATTGGTACTACTTTCACTTCTGAAGATTTTTTTCTCACCAGGTATCGTTTATGTAGCAAGTAATAAACACTTGCTCATGTTTTCCATGATTATATCTGCTGTATCAGTCTTTAATACATTATGAAGTTTGCTTCTTGATATTTCTGCAGGATTCAAATGCACACCCCCTGAGCAAATTTTAACATGGGGAAAAAGATATATATATATTTGATGTGTTCTGTAGCTAAATAACATTTTCAGATTCTCATCTACAGCTGATAAACTAAATTAGACTTTTAAGATTATGTACAGAGGCTTATGCTCAGAGTTTTCTACTTATGGGTTCCCCCTGCCTTCGAAAATCATGTACTTTGCGTATTTTTAATTTAATTCAGCCATTTGTAAAATTTAAGAATTTAGTGTAAAAAAATAATAACATAATGATGACCGTATTCAAGAGAATCACGCATTCATAAAAGCAATTCATTAATACTCATTTGACCTCAGCCTGTCAGGGTACTGCTGTGGGTTGAAGGTTAACTAACAGGATTGACTTTCCAAATCATGATGTACTCGTTCAGTCGTCTTCCCTGACTCCAAATAGGACTCCCTGATTTACTCTAAATGACGAGACACTCAACTGCTCTGAAGTAAGAGCTGTTGAGTTCTCTGCTAAGACTCTTTCATTTTCAGGGCTATGGAAACCAAGTATATGTATCCAGATGATGACCAACCATTAGGAGAGTCTGTGACCTCAGAAAAACCTGGGTAGTTTTTGCATGGACTACACACTAATTCATTGCACCACAGTCCTGATGGAAATGGTCTGCTTTGTACTCAGGTCACTATATTACAACGATGGATGAGGGTCCGATTGTTGTCAGGAAGCGAGCCAGAGCCACCCAGATAGGCTAAGAAAAGAAATCACAGGAAAACCCCGCAAATTAGGATCCATGACTTATGGTAATTGATGTATTCATTTTTCAGTTATTGAAATGCTCTACGTCATTATCTAAAATCCTCAGATTTTCCCATATTTAAGGCACTATATACCATACACCATGTAGCATACACTGTTATTATTGGCATAGGTAGTATATCTTAATTCATGATAGAACCTTTCCTCTAAATTTCTGAATCCCTTGTTCAAAGGCAGGTAGAGACAAGTGAAGATTTTGTAGTTTAATTTCATTTCAGAGGAATGAGCAAAGAATCAATGAAACTCCATTGTCAAGTCCAAATTTTACAGATGAGAAAAAGGAGGCTGCTTCAACTCCCCAAAATAAAACCACTTGCCAAAGGCCAATTCGTAACTGGCAAAGCAGAACTAGATTTTAGGTTGGCTGACAACTAGTTTGATGTCCCTAACATGCTGCATCTCTAATCAGCATAGAATTTGGGGTGCAGAAGTAGAGATTACTACAGTTACTAAAAACAGAAAAATAAGTTGAAAAGGGGAACTGAATTAGAAAACAGAAACCTGGTTCTCCCAGGTCACTAGATAACTCGAACACAATCTCATCATCTCAAAGAGAAGGGAATGCTGGGAACTCTCCCTATTCTGGTCCAAGTGATGGGCTGGTCAGAAGTTCACTGCCCTGTGTCCCCCAAACTGGACACCCTCAGAGCTCTTGGTGTGAAGGGGAGAAACTTTGTCCTATTGTTTCCAAACTGAACTAGTGCTCGACCTAACGATACTTACTACTTAACTCCATCTTCTCCCTCCTTTTCCTCCAAGAATTTCTGACTTAACGCTTTTTTGTTTGTTTGTTTGTTTGTTTTTTGAGATACGCGGGCCTCTCACTGTTGTGGCCTCTCCCGTTGCGGAGCACAGGCTCCGGACATGCAGGCTCAGCGGCCATGGCTCAGGGGCCCAGCCGCTCCGCGGCATGTGGGATCCTCCCGGACCGGGGCATGAACCCGTGTCCCTTGCATCGGCAGGCGGACTCTCAACCACTGTGCCACCAGGGAAGCCCACTTAACGCTTTTTAAAAATATATATATAAGCATGAGAACTATTATTTTGCCAAATGGGAAGACTATAAAAATCTTTCCAAATAAAAAGGTTTATAAATAAATCACCTTATCTTATAATTCAGTGCAATACAATTGCTATAAAACTATAAAAGAAAATGTCAATTGGTCTGCGGTCCTCTAAATCATCATTCCTGAAAGCTGTGAATTATCTTAAGCTCAGAGAAATAGGTCACATATTTTTAATTTGTGCTCTTAAAGTTTTGCTGTTCCTGGCTAGAGGTATGTGCTTTCTCGTCCTCACACATTCTCTCTCTCTCTCTCTCTCTCTCTCTCTCTCTCTCTCTGTTTCTCTAAGTTCAAGAGAGAAAATGGTCTAGTGGAGCATCAGAATTCCCTGCAGACAGCTGGTCAGGTTTTTTTTTTTTTTTTTTTTTTAATGGAGATCTCTTTGATAAATCAATTCAACAGTAATTTTAAGAATAGTATCTAAATGCATGTGCACAAGAGCTTTAAAATCATAGTTAATGACGTCATCTGTTTTACCTCTGAAGTTACCCAAATGCCATTTAAAAAAATATAACCAGAAACGAATTCAGAATTCACATCAAGCCTGCAGTGCTGCTTCTCAGAAAGGAGTCCCTTCACTCCTGAAAGCAGCTCCTTCGGAGGCTGCAAAGAAATTAAGACATCCACATCAACAAATTCAGCTTCAGCAAGGAACACAGGAAAGAGAGAAAACAGACGCCCTCAGACGTGCTACCAAATCAGGCCTTAGGGCTCCAGTTTCCGGTGATGGTTAGCTGCTATTTATTTCACTTTCTAAAGCCCAGCACTGCAAACTCCCAGCTGGCGGAGGAGGTACCTTCTCCATTACGTGCTGCCTTTGTTCTAGGGTCCGGGCTACTTTTCCTGCACCGCCCAGTAGCCCAAGGAACACTGTGATTAATGCACACGCTCCCTGCCCCGGCCAGAAGGCCCGACCCGTGGATGCTCCCCGGCAGGTCCCGCTCATCGCCGCTGTCCCTGCGCCTTTAACTGCCTCCCTGCAGCTGCCCGACCCCCGACGCCGCCGCCAGCAGCTGGACCTCCCCGCGGCCGGCCTGCCAGCCTCCTGCACCCTGGGACCGAGTGGGGTGCGTTCATTACTCATCAGTGACAATAGCCCATCGAGTAGGACGTAGAGCTCAATTCCAGCAGAAAGACCTATAATGTCGGAGTCAGGAGGTTATCGCTGGGGACCTGCACCTTGCACTTCACCTCTCTTATCGAGAGCTTTACAGCCTCTGCTGGGGCATCTTGCAAAGCTGAGGGCGGCAGATATGGCCTCAGATTAGCAAACATCTTCTTAAGTGGTACTACATTTAATTAAAAAGTAAACCTTGGTTAATTTTTTTTCATTACTGTGGTATAGGAAAAGAGGAGATGTACCTTGTACACTGTGAGTTGACCATAGAGAGGAAAAGAAAGCCGATTGAACACTTGGGACCCTGCTGTTTCTCACCCTCTCCCTTCCTGGGGAGGTAAATGACTCATCAGTGCCTGAGAATCCTGTCCCTGCAGCCCACCATGCTTGTCCCAAACAGAAAGGACGCCAGACAGCACCTGGTGCGTAACCCTGCAATACATTTTTGCAACTCTGCTGTCAAACCTCATCTCGCTCTGCTCTGGCCTTTTAGATTTTTCTTTGAGGGGCAGTGTGTTCGAGCTACTGTCTAAAGTTTTGATGTGTGAATCAAAACTGAATGGAGTGTTTGCCACCTCTGGGAAATTCAGATTTGATGAAAATTAGAAAACTTAAATAAAAAGCCCTAGTGCAAAAGAGGCAGGATCAGGTTAGAAAGGGATGTCCCTGGAATATGTCTTTTTATCATTTAGTCAACTTCTAGAACCATTGGCATCACATTACTGGAGTAAAACACAAGTGTTAGACTTACTTCAATTTCATTACATTAAACAGATATTCATCAAATTGTAATAATTAACAAGAAAAGATTCATTACACTTGATAAGAATATTCAGGTTGTGACCACAATCTCACTGAAAACCAATCATGCAATAAATACTATAAACTGCTTAAAGAACTTTTTCACTGATTTTGGAAGGCTTATTCATCAAGAGGTCATATTGCAAAACCAAACCTAAAATACTGGGAGAATATGGAAAAAAATGACTAAGGGGATTTTAATTTGTAATGGTTAAGATAAAGTAAAACCAAGCAAAATAATATAAACTAAGAATATTATTTCATGTAAGGATAATGGTAATTATGTTTAATTTTTCTAAACATTTGTCATGACATCATCAGCCTGGAATTTTACAAGGGCTTTTCACCTAATTTTTTAGTAAGTTACCCTCTTCTAAACAACACAATCTTCCACAGCTTTGCCATTTTCTGGCTCCACACTTCAGGCCACTCCACATTTTCCCAACTTCCACCCATGTTAAGCCTGGACAATGTTCACTAGAAATATCTTGAAATATATAACAGAAGTCACCATCCCTTGCATGACTCTATTACAAAGAGTATTTCAGAAGGCATTCAGACATTTGCTTAGAAGGTAAGTGACAGCTTAAATCAGCATTTCTACAGAGTTCTACAAAACTTAGTTTCTTAAGGTATTTTTTTCAGTTGTTATTTTTAAAAGATGGGTTGCTATCTAGGTAAAATATTTGAGTAGCTGAGTTAAAAATCTCAACCAGTCTTCTCAGAACCTGTAAAGTATCAGCGTACATTGCAATACTCCAAGAAGCAAAAGCAGTACTTATTTCTCAAATGTATTTGACTATGGAATCCTTTTCAGGTAGCATCTGTAAGGGCTAACTTCCCACAGAAAAACTTGGAGAACCCAGTACCTTCACTTTTTCTTGATGGCATATTAGGGGATTTGCTTCTATCCTAACTTCTCACTGAGGTCATGAGGCAGGACAACACAATGAAGAGCAAGTGAATAAAAAATGCAAAATTTTAGTACAGTTTGTGGACCCTGGAAGATGGTATTTGTTTTTATTACTATAAAAAGTCTCCTTCTCTCTGATGCCTTTTGCAACAGTCCCAGGCAGAGTGTTACATCCCACAGGCTTTAGTGTTCAGCTCATATCTCTATCAGGCAGTTATTAATTGCTTTATCATAATCACTGTACATAAGTGTCTCTCCACTTGCTTCTGAGAAGAGGGCCCATGTCTCAGCCATTCTTTCATCTCCAGTTCCTACCACCCTACTGGGTACCTACCTGGTTGTCATTAATAGATGTTCATTAAGGGAATGAATTAGCCAGTGACTAAAATTTAATTCATCTTTGCATACTAAGATACAGAATGTTTCTAAATATATCACAGGGTCAAGACCTGTCCTCTACCATCTCAAAGAAATCAAGGACAACTCAATCATATTATAACAAAAATAATATCGACAGCTATACCAACCACGTATGAAGGCTATTCTGGGCCAGGCATTGTGCTAGATGCTTTTACCTATATTATCCTTCTAATTTTCATAACAACTCTCAGAGGTAGATGTTGTTATCTCCACTAGATAAATGAGAAAACCAAGGCTGGAGGGGCTCAGTGGTGTGCCCTGAGTCCTTCAGGGAGTATACCCTGGAGCGGGGATTTGAATCAAGCTGACCTGAGTTTAAACTCCTGTTAGCCATTTCTGCTCTACTGACAAGGAAACTAAATATGTAGGAGAGCACAGGACTCTGTGACTCTTTCCTCCCTGTTCAGATGGGTCTTCACTAGATGAAAAAAAATGAAAAGACACCATTCCCTTGATCTTACTTAGCATCCTGCAGGAGACGGTGGAGCACGGTGGAAAGTCTGCAGGTTTTGGTATAAGTTGCTTTGTTTTTGTAAGACAAATTTATTTCTCCAAGTCTCAGTTTTCTTATTATGTGTGGACATTACAAAGTTTAATTGTTTTATCAGCGTAATATAAAAAATCAAATACAATACCTAGTAGACTCTCAAAAGCTGATACAATTATGATGCATTTTCTCCCTTCCTTTCAGAACCATACCTTGAAGGGAAGGCAGAACCTCCTGCCTTTGGATTTCTGCTCCCCATCTATGCTCTGATTCCTTTGACCTCTTCTGACACCATCTACCTTAATCTGCTCTATCAAATCCAATTCCATCACTGACCTTCTAGTTGTCAAATCCAATGCTCTTTTCTCAATTCTTGTTTTCCATGCCTTCTGTAATATTTACAACTGTTTTAAAATAATATTTCTTATGGATGTTCTCATTTAAGAAGTCATCCCCATACGTTTTATAAAATTTAAAACTTATAAGGAAAATATAAATAAGAAACTAGATCACCTGTTTGCTCATTATTTAAAAAATAAAGCCATTAATATTTTGGTGTATTTTTTCAAGTCTTCTTACTATGTTTATAATACAAATTTTAAAATTTGGGATAATACTATATAAAAAGGTTGAATCCATGTATATTTACTTAACACCATAACGTAAGTATAAACCCATGTATTTAAATTTTATTTTAAACTAAGATTTTAACAGCCAAGGCATCTTTATTTGACTTTTCTGATTTTTTTAGACTGTAAATACTGTGATAAAGACACTTACATATGAATCTTACTATTTTGCCATGGAATAAAGTTCTTTAAAAAATATTAAGTAAGGGGGCTTCCCTGGTGGCGCAGTGGTTGAGAATCTGCCTGCCAATGCAGGGGACACGGGTTCGAGCCCTGGTCTGGGAAGATCCCACATGCCGCAGAGCGACTGGGCCCGTGAGCCACAACTACTGAGCCTGCGCGTCTGGAGCCCGTGCTCCGCAACAGGAGAGGCCGCGACAGTGAGAGGCCCGCGCAGTGCAATGAAGAGTGGCCCCCGCTCACCGCAACTAGAGAAAGCCCTCGGACAGAAACGAAGACCCAACGCAGCCAAATAAATAAATAAAATAAATTTAAACTGTCTACAAAAAAAAAAAAAATATATATATATATATATATATAAAGTAGGGGCCTGGGGTGTATGTGACATCTCTGTACCTTCCTCTCAATTTTACTGTGAACCTAAAGTGGAAATAAATAAATAAATATCTTTTAAAATATGTACATTAACACTTTTGAATTCTTGATATATGCTATTTACTTGCTTTTCAGAAAACCTAAACCTGTGTTGTCCAATATGATAGCCACTAGCTACATGTAGCCATTTATAATTAAACTTATTAGACTTAAAAGAATAGAAATTTAACTTCTCAATGACAACAGAGGGTCTATTGGACAGTGAGGAAGCAACAATGATCCAGAAAGATGATAGAACCATAGTACCATTTGCATTTCTGTTGATCCCGAAAAAAGGAGCAGATAGGGAACAGGTGACCTTCTCAAGCTACACAGATTGGACAGCTGTATAGCACAAGAGAGGGAAAATGTGAAAAGTTCAACTCATATATTTAAAACAAATTCAATTGTTCTTACTTTTACTGATTTTGAAGCCATTTGGCTCACTCTCATGAGGAGAGTAACTCTCCAGGGTAGAAAGAAAACCTCTCTTCTCCAAAGAGTACTTATGTTGGTAAAGGCTTTTTTATTCTCAGTGTTATTACATTTTCATGTTGCTAAGGTCTTGCTTGGGTTTCTGGACAAGTAGCCACCAAGCTCTACTGTGGAAAAAAAAGAACATTAGGGGGTTTCTATGTGAGAGAAATCAGGAGTGGGTTGAGACCTAGAGGAGATTGGGAAAAGGGAGAGAAGGCCAAGCAAGAGAGTGCTCCATAGCTTTGAAGCTTGAAAGGCCTACGTAAGGCACCATCTTAGAGCAAGGTGTTGGCGTGCATATATTTCAGAAAAGTAACAGGAAGGGGACCAGGAAAAGGATCACTATAAAAAATGCTGTTCCAGTATATAGGTGCTATTCTGGACCAGAGGTCCAACTCCAGCCCTACTGAATACAGACAACTCACAGAGACCAGCTGCATTGCCAGATCCACCTGCCAACCACCCCGATGAGTGAGAAAATAACTATGGGGAGGGAAAGGATCATGACACTAGCGATGCCTTGAATCTTTGCACAAATCATTTACCTCCCCCTTGAGGACACTTCTCTGCTCTTTCCTAGAACACTCAGAAGGGGATACCTAGGACACCTAGATGGTCAGGAGACAGCCAAACTCTCAGGTATACTCATGGAGACCTAACAGGGCACCCTAGAGCTTCAGAGGGTAGTAATATCCTACTACGTGGAGAGTTTGCTATGGCCTCTGTAACACTGTCAGCAAGGAATTGGGAGTATTGCTGAAGGCCAGGGCTGTAAGGTAGAAAAACTCATCTGAGGATAGTATGTCAGCTAGACCTTGTTGAATCCTTATCCAGGTTGATGACTTTACTCACATTTAGTTCACCTTTCTAACACTTTGCGGGAGGGTTTTCCTTCCTCTCCCACCTCAGAGTCAGAATCAGAATACATGGGGACAGCATTAAGGGAGCTAAATCAGCATGAATATCTCTATATACATGTTTTAAGTTAATTCTACATCAGAAATGAATTAGTGTGAGATATGGGCAAGGTTAATAAGATAATTTACACTCTCAGTAAGTAAACATCAAAGATGCCAAAGCTCTAAAAGTCTCCACAACTTATAGTAGCATAGAGACCCATCCAGAAGGTCTGTAATTTAAATAGGACTGAGCAAAATCATGAGGTTGATTCTTGAACACTGATAAAAAATGTTACTCTATGAATAGAAATGTAATTTACTATTCCATTGGAGTTGTTAAGTTGTTAAGCTAAGCTGTTAGCTAGGAGGAGGAGGCCACTGGAGGCCATCTGGCCCATCCCATGAAAAAATGTATCTGAGAGAAGTAGAAAGAAATCAGCCTAGGAGTAGGATGTGTGCCCCTGTATCCAGCTGTGCCTGAAGTCAGAGGTATTCCCAGACTTCCCAGTTAGGAAAGTTAATAAATCTCCTTTGAGGAGTTAAATCATTAAATTAAATTAGGTTAAATTAATAAAGAAATATAAAGATTACTTAAAAGGGATATACATAAAATTATTTTCTTTCTATGTTTTGCCTAAAATGTCTACAAAATTCCAACAGATGAAAAATAGACCTTGTTTAAAGAGAGATGAAGGTATTTGCTTGTTTTTGTTTCTTCTCTAATTGGAAGTCAGTATAGCAGAGTAGATGGGAGAAAGTTCTAAATTTGTATCTCCTGGATTTAAGTCTTGGTGGCACCAGCTGCTGGCTGGGTTACCACATTGTGCTCATTAGGAACCTCTCTGAGACTCAGGTACCTCATATATAAAGTAGAGGGAAATATTAGTACCTTCCACTTGAGGTTATTGTAATAATTTAATGAATTAATGCCTGTAACACATTAGCACCTGGCACATTGTAGCACTCTATTAATCTTACTTACTATTATTACTAAGGGCTAACAGGGTAGAGTGTAATCAGATTGTGGAATTTTTATTCTGTGTGTGGGCATTTCAGGGCTAAAAACAGAATAAGCCTGGGAGTTGTGATCACTATACCAGGCTCTTATGTAACTGTTAAATGATGTTAACATTGGTCTCTAGAAATACTGGGCAGACCATTCATATAAACAACAGAATGAATCAAAAACATAAAAATAAGTCATTTGTCTGAGTTACACTCAGTTTCCAATTGCCTTTGTATGTCATTTGCAAATGTACCAATGTACACATCTCTCAAGACAAGTCAAATATAAATATAATAATTTAGGTCTTAATCATGTCCTATCAAGCATTCATCCTTCTTAATAGAGCTATACCTTTAAACTTTCTGGGTCACTTATCCTCTCCACTGTGTGAATTATTTTCAAAATACCAACTAAAAGTAAGTGAAAATATGATTCAATCTAATCCTCTAATCTTGATATTGAGCTACAAATTTTGTTTGTCTTTGCAGTTTTTTTCCCTCAGCCACATTTACTTAAGCTTTTGATGAATATGAAAGAAAATCTGTATCAGAATCATGACCTTAAACTCACAAATTACTTCCATATAATTGGTTGACTATATCTAAAATAAAAGCAAACTCCCAATTTTAATAATGTTGGGGGAAAAAGCTTCAGTATTTGTCAAGGTTTTGAGAACTGTTATTCTTCATCTAATTTGGCTTGGATAACTTACAGATTGTGAGATGGAAATAATTCTATCAATAATTATATTGGTAATTAGTGATCCATTTGGATGCCATGTTAGGCAGAACTAAAATAGGAAACTGTTTGACAGAGACATTACAGTATCTGTTGTAAATACAGACATGAAAATCCTCAAGAAAACACTATCAAATCAAATCCAAAAAATGTATGAAAAGAGTTATTTACCATGATCAATTGGAATTTATTCCAGCTATACAAGGCTAGTTCAACCCTCAAAAATCAATTAATGTAATCCATCCCATCGACAGGTTAAATAAGAAAAAACATACAATCATATAAATAGATGCAGAAAAAGCATTTAACAACATCTAACACCCTTTTCTGGTAAAAAAAAAAAAATCTCAGCAAACTATAAATAAAGGAAAACATCCTGAACTTGACAAAGAATATTTACAAAAAACCTACAGGTAATATCATACTTAATGGTAAGAAACTAAATGCTTTCCTGCTAAAATCAGGAACAAGCAAGGATGTTCCCCTTCACCACTGCTTTTTAACATCATACCAGAAGTTCTAGCAAATGCTCTTAATAGAAGGAATTTTTTCCTTGGAAAAATAAGAAAAAGAAATAGGAGGTAGATAGATTGGGAAGGAGGAAATAAAACCACCTTTGTTCACAGATGGCTTGATTATCTATGTAGAAAATCCCAAAGAATTTAAAACAACAGCAGCAACAATAAACTCCTGAAACTAATGAACTGTTAACAGCAAGGTTGCAAGATACAAGGTTAATATACAAGTTCAATTGCTTTCCTATATGCCAGCAGTGAACAATGAAATTTTGAAATTAAAAACACAACACTCTTTACATTAGCACCAAACAAATGAAACACCTGGGTATAAATCTAACAAAATATCTATAAGATCTATATGAGGAAAACTATGAAATTCTGATGAGCAAAATCAAAGAAGATCTAAATAAATGGAAAGATAGTCCATAAGATGTCAGTTCTTCCCAACTTGACCTATATATAGGTTCAATGCAATCAAAATCAAAATCCCAGCAAGTTACTTTGTGGATATCCACAAACTGATTGTAAAGTTTATATGGAGAGGTGAAAGATCCAGAGAGACAACACAGTATTGAAATAGAAGAACAAAGTCAGAGGACTGACACCACCCTACCATAAAGCTATAGTAATCAACAAAGCATGATATTGGTGAGAAGATAGACAGGTCAATGAAACAGAAGAGAAAGCTAAGAAATAGATTCACACAAATTCAGTCAACTGATCTTTGATAAAGGAGCAAAAGCAAATCAAAGGAAATATGGTGGTATTTTCAACAAATGGTGCTGGAACAACTGAACGTCCAAATGCAAAAAAAGAAAAAAAAATTGACCTTCTACCTCTCACAAAAATTAACTCAAAATTGATCACAGACCTAAATGTAAAATGCAAAACTATAAAACTTCTAGAAGATAGCATAGGAGAAAATCTAGTTGACCTTGAATTTTGTAAGAAGATTTTAGGTACAGCACCAAAAGAATCCATGAAAGAGAAATATTACTTAGATTTCATTAAAATTAAAAACTCCTGCTGTGCAAAAGACACTGTTAAGGGAATTTTTTAAAAAGTCACGGACTGGGAAGAAAGGCTTGCAAAAAACCTATCTGGTCAAAGGCTTGCATCCGAAACATACAAAGAGTTCTAAAGAAGAAAACAAACAACCCAATGTAAAAGTGGATAAAAGATCTGAACGGACATCTCACCAAAGAAAATATACAGATAACAGATAAGCAGATGAAAAGATGGTTAGCATCGTTCCGTTATTACAAAACTGCAAATTAAAACAACAATGAGATATCTCTACATACCTATTAGAACGACTAAAATTCAAAACACCAACAAAACCAAATGCTGGAGAAAATGTGGAGCATGAGGAATTCTTATTCTCTGCTGGTGGGAATATAAAATGGTACATCCACTTTGAAAGACAGTTTGGAATTTTTTTTTACAAAGCTAAACATATTCTTATCTATGATTCAGCAGTTGCATATCTAGTTGTTTACCAAAGTGAGATGAAAAGTTTTGTCCACACAAAATCCGCACAAGAATGTTTATAGCATCTCTATTTACAATTGTAAAAAATGGACGCAAACAATATGTTCTTCAAGAGATAAATGGATAAACAAATTGTGGTAAATCTATACAATGGAATATTATTCTGAGAAAAAAAAAAGAGAAAGAAAGAAATGAGCCAAAAAAAAAAGATAAGAAGGAAACAATGCATATTTCTAAGTGAAAGAAACCAATCAGAAAAGGCTACATACTGCATGATTCCAACTATGTGACAATCTGGAAAAGGCAAAACATTGAAGACAGTAAAAGATCAGTGGTTGCCAGGGGGTGGGAGGAGGATGGGGAAGAAGGAGGGTTGCACAGGTGGAGCACAGGGGATTTTTAGGGCACTGAAGCTATTCTATCTGATACTGTAATGGTGGCTATATAATATTATGCATTTGGTAAAACCCATAGAACTATACTACACTAGGAGTAACCTAATGTAAACTGCAGACTTTAGTTAACATTGTTGTATCAGTATTGTCTCATTGATTGTAACAAATGCACCATACCAATGCAAGATGTTCACAGGGGAAACAGGGTGGGGGGCAGGGAGGGGAGGACACAGGGTGTGTATAGAGACCCTCTGTACTTTCTGTTCAATTTTTCTATAAATCTAAAACTTCTAGAAAAATAAAGTTTATTAACAGAAACATATATCTGATTCCTAAAAATCTTTTATCACATTTCAATTAAATAAATGAATACAGTAGAAAGTCTACAGGTTGAATTTATTTTATAAAATTATAAAATTGGTAGATATTCCACAGAGAGAATGTCATGAAAAATCCAGTGCTAATTGAACAGATTAACCCTTCTGCATGCTCGCTCTCTCTCTCTCTCTCTCTCTCTCTCTCTCTCTCACACACACACACACACACACACACAGAGTCCATATGGTCAAATTAAGGCTCAAGGAAGTCAATTTAGAATAGCAGATACCACAAAAGGAGATTGCAGATTCTTTTAGTAACCTACGATGGTAAAATGAAAACTGAAAGGTCATTGTGTTTTTATGTTTACTAGCCAACTGATGTCTATCATGCAATTGAGTCTATATTCTTTATAAATCATTTGCAGTTGCCTTTAAATTTTAGCTATACCGTCTGATCCAAAAACTAATGAAAATAAATGGGGTCAGCTCTAAAGAGAAGAAGAGATTCTGGAAATGCGGGGTTGGAAGAACACTATTGATTGATGTGCTATTGGTCAGAGGGCCCTACTCAGAAGTCATCAATGGTTAAATGTCAGCCTTGGGGGCATATTGAGTGGTGGTCCTCAAGGGGTCAGTCCTGCACCTGGTGCTGCTTAATGTTTCCACGAGTGACTCCAATGATGTCCTCTAGATTGCATTGCTTAAGTTGGTCCAAATTTTAGCAAAGATAATTCATGATGTATCCAATATGGTGGAGGAAGAGGAAGATGCGAAAGCAGGGTGACATACAGTAGGAAAGTGCAAGGGAACTTATTTTAGAAAACAAATTCCCTGTACATACCAGAGTGGTCCTACTTTGAAATCTCCATCCAGGCTCTGCCTTCATTACTTTGGCTGACAGACTGTCCCTACGTGAGCCTGAGCAGGGTCTCAACTCCCTTCAGTGAAACCATCTGAGACACTCCTGCCTGGATTGTGCCCTAATGAAGAGGCTGAAATGGACTGAGCCTGGGAAAGATCCTCTAATGACTTTGACATGTAAATTGGCAAAATCTTTAGCCTCCACGTTACTGTTGGCTGTGAGTACTGGAGGCTGCAGATCAGCTGGGATAAAAATATTCATGATGTTCAGAATTACTTTGATGACAAAAGCAAACATCTTGTAAATTATAATACATTAATTAGTTTAATAAATATATATTTCTTATTGCTTAAAAAGATAAATTGTCTACAGTTATAATTTTATTTTTTGTTATACTAAGTGACATAATAATAAGTAGCATAGGAATTCTAAAAATAAGAAAAAATCATTATGAATTAAGATGAACAAAGAAGGCACCACTTTGGACCTGAGATTTGGGAGAAAGGAAGTATTTATATAAAACAAGAGAGGGGAATTTTCTATAAATATACTAATAAAACATATACTCTAAACTGGACTTCTCAAGCTCGGCACTCTCGCTATTTGGGGCTGGATGATTCTATGTTGTAGGAGTTGGCCTGTGCATTGTAGGACGTTTAGCAGCATCACTGCCTCTACCCAGGACAGGAGGTTGTGGTCCCCTCAGCTGTTGTAATCAAAAAAGCCTTACAAATGTCTCTGGGCAATTGTCCCCCTACTGAGAACAACTGCTATAAAAAGGAGAAGCATTAGATAGCCAAAAGCTAATTTGCTAAATGAAGAAGTTAAACTACAGTAAATTTAAGTAATTTTGTCAGGCAGATTCAGGACTAGAACCCAGGTCTTCTGGCTTCTAGTCCTGGCTCTTTCATAACCTAATTCTGCTGCTCTGAGTTCTGACTTGGACAAAGTCCAGGAGAGCAGGCTTGGATAGTCTATTTCCAACAACACCAGGCACATGGGTTATCGCTGAGTATAACATCCTGTGGGTGATTGCTGTGGCCCTAGAGCCCTTCAGGAGCTGGGCAATTGATAGACTCTGAAACTCTCCAGACAAAGATTCCTTACTACTTCAAGGGTAAGGACAGTACAGTGAGAGGGAAAAGGAGAAGTTTGTGTGGGCAGTGAACTCCCAAAGTATAAGGTAATTTTAACTCACTGCTGTAATTTCAGGAAATCCACAGTGGATCAATGAATGCTTCAGGGAGAAGCAGGCACAGCCACCTTGCAAATAAGGTAATAAAGGCCTCTGTTATGTAATCATAGATATAACAAATAGAGTTTCCATAAATTAATCTGACCCAAGTCTCAGAAAAGATGACTAAACACTGAAAGCCCAGAGATAAAAGTAAAAATCGACAAATTGGATTCTGTCAAAATTTTTAAAATTTTGTGCCTCATAAGACACCATCAAAAAAGTAAAAAGACCAAAGCAAAAACAAAACAAACCCACAGAATGAGAGAAGATACTGCAAATCACATATCTAAGAAATGACTTTATCCAGGTTCTATATAAAACACTTAGAACTCAAGAATAAAACGATAAATTATTTTAAAATGGGCAAAGGATTTGAATAGACATTTACCCATAGAAAATGTATAAGTGGTTAATAAGCACATAAAAAGATGCTGAACATCATTATTCATTAGGGAAATGCAAATCAAAACCATAATGAGATGCCATCTCATCCACTAAAATAACTATAATCAAAAAGAGAGACAATAACAAATGTTGATGAGGATGCAGAGAAGCTTGGGCCTCAGGCCTCATACATTCCTGGTGGCAATGTAAGCTGGAGCAGCCACTTTGGAAAACATGTTGGTACTTTCTTAAAAGGCTAAACACAAATTTATCAGGCCACCCAGCAATTCCACTCCTAGGAATCTACCAAAAAGACATGAAAACATGTCCACAGAAAAACTTGTACACTAATGTTCATAGCTGTATTATTCACACAAGCCAAAAAGTGGAAATCACTCAGATGTCCATCAACCATGAAACGATAAACAGAGTGTGGTATATCCATACAATGGAAAACTACCAGCAATAAAAAGGAAGGAAGTATTGAAACATGCTACAACATAGATGACCATCAAAAACATGGCAAGCAATAAAAGCCAGATACAAAAAAACATGTATTGTATAATACCATCTATGTAAAATGTCCAAAAAAAGAAATACAAAAAGAGTAGATTAGTTATTGCCTAGGGCTGAGACTAGAAATGGGGAATGGTGGTAATTAGGTACAAGATTTCATTTTAGGTTAATAGAAATGCTCTAAAATTATATTGTGGCAATAGTTGTACAACTCTATAAACAAACTAAAATTCATTGAATTGGACACTTGGGTGACTTTATGGTATATAAATTATATCTGAATAAAACTGTTAAAAAATTGAAGATGAATAAAACAGCAATTCACAGCTGGGAGAAAAGAGTTGCAATATATGTCTGACAGGGCATGTACCTCACCCCCCCCAAAGTGGATGAAATCTGAATTTTTGAATTTAAAAAGAGTAATGTGTAAAAGAAGTAACATGGCATTCCCAAGCGAACATTCCTCTGTGTGTATCATTAATATGACCAACAGATATCAGGTGGGTTTACAATATTTAAATCAAATAATAGGTAGAGAGCTAGAAGGTTTTGATAAGAGTCCTTCATTACAGTGAGTATAATTACAGAACAATTTATACTCCATATCAGTTAGTTTCTAATAGCAGTGCCCCCAGAGGAATCAAAAAAAAAAAAAAAAAAAAGTGAGGCTGAAGTTCAAATAGCAAAACATTGTGCCAAAGTAAGGGGGAAAAAACCCCATGATTTCAAAGTGGCTAGAGAAGGTCTGCAAACAGAAGTGATATCGTGGCAATTTCTTTGCAAATGCAGGGTATAAAAGATAAGGGGAACCTAATATGCTGCTGTGGGTAGATAATAGCAGAAGAAAAGAAGGTCATCAATTTGTTCAGTCTCGTGTGAGTCTTGATTGCTGGGGAGGCACTCAAGGGCTTCTTTACTATGACTCTAACTTACCTTGCTCTAGAACTCACCTGCTCCACTTTTGTTCTCCATACACCCCACCCTGTACTTTCACCACCTCAGCTCACCACCCATGTCCTTCAGTGTGCTGTGTCCTTCCCCAGTCTTCACCTATTGAAATCCTACTCCATTTCCAAAGCCAAGCTTAAAAGCCCCCTTCTACCACAATGCTTTCTTTAGGTGCCCTTACTGGAAATCTCTCTCTTCTATGTTCCCAGAGCACTTTGTGTATTTCTCCTGATATTTATCCTATCTTTATGTTACAGCTCTCTGTACAATCATCTTATCTTCCTTCAATATTATAAACAGCTTCAGGTAAGCAGCTGTGCTTGCTGTCTTTATATTCCTACCTAAGATATGCCTGGCAAAGGCTAAGCTCTCAATACATTCTGAATGAAATTTCCAAAGTAAGGAGTAAAGAAGATTCTACTTTGAAACAACTAATGAAATATACCAAATCCTCATCCCATATGAGTTAGTTTTTCTAATAACAGTGTCCAAAAAAACCAAATCAAGTTACCAAATTAGAAGCGATAAGAGATTAACTCTCTCTACATATTTATTGTAATTGGCAAGAGGCAATGGTGCCTAAATAAAGTGAAAGATGAGATTCTAAACATAGTAATAGCAAAAACCATAAGTACCCCTTTAAAAGTCATTGTAGAAATCGATTAAATTCTAACATTATGGAGGTGTTAACTATGTAACAAAATAAAGTAAATAAATGGGGGGGGGCTTAGAAATATTGAAGATAGAAAACAGTATAGGGACTTCCCTGGTGGTCCAGTGGTTAAGATTTCACCTTACAGTGCAGGGGGTGCGGGTTTGATCCCTGGTCAGGGAGTTAGGATCGCACATGCCTCACGGCCAAAAAGCGAAACATGAAACAGAAGCAACACGTATGGTAACAAATTTAATAAAGACTTTAAAAAAAATGGTCCACATCAAAAAAATCTTTAAAAAAAGAAAACAATATAAAACAGGATAATTATTCCATGTAAAGTGCTAATATCTTTAGCAGTACAGACAGAAGAAAGTTTTATAATAATGAAAAGGAAACAAAATATAAGAACCTATTCATGGTAATGAGAAAGACTCTTCAGGGGTACACATTTACTTATTCAGTCAGTCACTCAATCAAGTAAACAACAATATTTAGTGTAATATATACTTAAACTGACATTAGGTGTTTAGGAAGCAAACTAAAAAAACTATTCATAAAGAAGACAGATGTATGTGGATTATAAAATGTGTGTGAATTAAAAAGTTAGGTATATTTTATATTCTAATGGGTACAGTAGAAACCCAAACAAGCTTTATTGTCAATTTTACCCTTGCAGTTAGAGAGTGGTTCAGATAAGGCTTTATAGAGGAGGGAACCCTTGAGTTGAGTCTGGAAAATCTTGAAGGTGAAGTAGGCTGTCATGGTGGGTATATGGGGAAAGAGAAAAGGGTAAAGGATACCTTCTAGAAAAAAATTTGGGAGGAAAAGCATGAAACTGGGAACCATTAATGTATCCTGGGAACTACAAACAGATGATTATATCTGAATCCAGGGTGTAAAGGGAGATGCAAAAAGAAGGTAGTTGGAGAGGTGTGCTAAGCTAAGAAGATTGCACTTTAGGCAATGTGGACCCTTTGAAGAGTTTTAAGCTGACCATAATACTGTAATATTTGTGATTCAGAGGAAGCGCTTTATTCAGAAGGAGGAAGATGGGTTAGAGGGAAACAAGACTAGAAGAAGGGATTTAATTAGGAGACCTACAGAACGCTAGTCTAGAGAAGAAGAAGGCATGGCATGCATAGCGAGGGTGAAGAGAGCTGACAGACTAGAGATATATTTAGGAAGCTGATCCAACAGGACATTGTGATTAATGGCAAGTGGAAAAGAAGAGACAATGAGGAGTGAAGTTTTTGGGTTAGGCAATCAGGGCGTGTCATTTTGTGTTGAAGGAAAAATGGAAGAAGCAGTGGTTAATGGGAAGATGATGAATTCTATTTCAGACATCTTAGGTTTGAAGAAAATGTGAGACATCTAAGTGTCAATTTCCAGTAGACAGTTGGATTAATGTGTCTGGAGATGAGAGACATAGGGCTAGAATTAGACATTTAAGACTCAACTCCTTATATTTGTTCATTTAGTCCATGGTAGAGGGTGAGATTTCCAAGGCCAATGTGTAGAGTCTGAAGAGAACTGAGACTTGGAAGGAAATTCAGGAAACACTAAGCCTCAGACAGCATCCAACCACAAAGTGGAAGAGACTGCTGCTTCAAAGGAAATGCTTTGCAAAGCCATGCCTGCTGTGATATTTTACCCATCTTGGCCCCTGCCAGAATTTCATTCCTTACTATTCTAAGTCTAGTAGAACCCTTCTTAACCTTTCTTTATCAACATTTTAACAGGAGCTGTCATGAAAAATTCTCTTCCTGGGAGTCTTAGTTCTTTAGAAGAAGGTTATGGACAGCTTTATCTCTCCTTAAGATAAGAAAAATTCTTTGGAAAATCCCCTGGCACAAGAAAAAAAAAAAGCACAAACTTTTCTATTCCTATCAGAAAAATGAAAAGACTGTCCATGCCTTTTTTTCTTATGTTACAAATTTTAAAATACTGCACCCTGCTTAATTTAACTAATTCATTAAAAAGCATTCATTAAGAGTCTACCTTTTGCAATTAACATACTGATCTGTATGTGTTACTATAGAGTTAAGCAGATAGGAAATCCTAGAAACTGATAATCTGTCCCATTTAAGCCCTAGAATCACATGATTAATAATTAAGGACTTGGAAGTAGCTAAAGTATCATAGAAAACTCCCAGCTCATCACTCCTATTCAAAATAGCACTGGAAGTCCTAGCCAGAGTAATAAGGCAAGAAGAAGAAATAAAAGGCATCCATATCAGAAAGAAAGAAGGAATATTGGCTCTGTTTGCAGATATTATCTTATATGTAGAAAACCCTAAAGACTCCACCAAAAAACTATTAGAACTAATAAATGAATTCAGTGAAGTTGCAGGATACAAAATCAACACACAAAATTCAGTTGTATTCCTATACCTAACAACAAACTATGTGAAAAAGAAATAAAGAAAACTCTCCCATTTACAATAGCATCAAAAATAATAAAATACTTAGGAATAAATTAACCAAGGAGGTGAAAGATCTGAACACTAAAAATTATAAGACATTTATTAAAGAAATTGAGGAAGACAAAATAAGTAGAAATATATCTATGTTCCTAGATTAGAAGAATTGATATTGTTAAAATGTCCATAGTACTCAAAGCCACCTGTAGATTTTAGGCAATCCACATCAAAATTGCAATGGCATTTTTCATAGAAAAAGTAAAAATAACTCTAAAATTCACATGAAAGCACAAAAGACACCAAACATCCACAGCAATCCTGAGGAGAAAAAAAAAAAAAAAAAAACAAAGCTGAAGGCATCACATGTCCTGATTTCAAACTATACTACAAAGCGATAATAATCAAAACAGTATGATATTGGCATAAAAACAGACATAGACCATTGGAACAGAATCAGGCATATACCCATGCATATAGAGTCAACAAATATTTGACAAGAGATTCAAGAATATCCAATGGGGAAAAAATAGTCTCTTCAATAAGTGATGTTGGGACAATGATATTCACATGCAAGAGAGTGAAACTAGACCTCAATATTAAACCACTCACAAAAATGAACTCAAAATGGATTAAATACTTAAATGTAAGACCTGAAATTGTAAAGCTTCTAGAAGAAAACATAGGGGAAAAGCTCCTTGACATTGTTCTGGGCAACAATTTTTGGATATAACATCAAAATCACAAGCAACAAAATCAAATATAAACAAGTGGGACTACATCAAACTAAAAAGCTTCTGCACAACAAAGGAAACCACCAACAAAATGAAAGGCAACCTATAAAATGGTAGAAAGTATTTGCAAGCAATATATCTGATAAGGGATTAATATCCAAAATACATAAGGAACTCATGCAACTCAAAAGCAAAAAACAAATAATCCAATTAAACACTAGACAGAGGGCCTGCAAAGATGCTCAACATCACTAATCATCATGGAAATGCAAATCAAAACTGCAATGAGATATCATCTCACACATGTTGGAATGGCTATGATCAAATAAGAGATAACAAATATTAACAAGGATGTAGAGAAAAAGGACCCCTTGTGCACTGTGGGTGGAAATGTATATTGATAAAGCCACTATGAAAAACAGTATGGAGATTCTTCAAAAAATTAAAAATAGAATTACCATATGATCCAGCAATCTCACTTCTGGATATATCTCCGCAAGAAATGAAATCACTACCCCAAAGAAATATGTGTACCCCATATTCATTGCAGCATTACTCACAATTGCCAAGATATGGAAACCACCTAAGAGTCCATAACAGATGAATAAATAAAGAAAATCTGGTGTGTATATATACACAATGGAATGTTATTCAGTCATAAGAAAGAAGTAAATCCTGTCACTTGCAACAACATGGATGGACCTTAAGGGCATTATCTAAATGAAATAAGTCAGACAGAGAGAAACAAATAGCTATATGTTCTCATATGAGAATCTGAAAAGGGCAAATTCATAGAAAAAGAGAGTAGAACAATTGTTGTTAGGGACTTGTGTGTAGGGGAAAGGGGAAGATGATGGTCAAAGACTACAAATATCAATTTGAAGTGAGAATTAAATGAGATAAATTTAGCACAGTATCTGGCACATAATAAGCCATTATTAAATGTTAGCTATTATTTAATAATAGTTAATAAATAGCTGATTTTAAAATAATATAACTATAAAATATTATAATAATATAATTAGCTAAATAAGACAAGTTCTGGGGATCTAATGTACAGCATGTGACTATGTTAACAATACCCTATTACATACTTGCAAGTTGCTAAGAGAATAGATCAATGTTCTCACTACAAAAAAAATGTGATAGATGTGTTAACTAACCTTATCATGGTAATTATTTCACAATATATGTGCATATCAAATCATTGCATTGTATACCTTAAACTTACAAATATTATATGTCAAGTATATCTCAATAAATCTGGGGGAAAAAAGAAAATTCCTTGCATCATTCCTTCTGAACTACCATGGATATTGGAGTACAGTAAAATATAAAGACTGCCACAATCAAATCAGTGGGGGAAACAGAAAGTTATGATTTATTTGCAAGATTGAATATGACAGATCAGGACCTGAGGTCAAAGCAAAGAGAATCCAAGACTGAAGCGTACACAGGGTTTGTTATACTATTCTTTCTCCTTTTTTTTGCTTAGTATTTTCTTAAAGAAAATGTTAAAAGATAGAGAGAAACCAGGTCAAAAACACAAGAGGTGAAAATCAATTTGCCAAATAAATTTGAATAACAAAAGAGAAGCAGAAAAACAAACAAACAGAACAAAAGAGAAGCAGAATGATGGATGGAGGCAGAATATAGAGGTAGGAATGTCAGTTCTGGAGACAAACTCCTGGGTTTGAACACTAGCTGCACATGATCTTGGAGAGTTTACTTGACCTCTCTGTGCCTCAGTTTTCTTGTCTGCAAAATGGTGATAATAATATCCATCTCTCTGAAGTGAGACTTAAATGAGATGAATTTAGCACAGTATCTGGCACATAATAATGCATTATTAAACATCAGTTATTATTTATAAATAATATTATTTATTAGTAATGGCTAATTAATAGCTGATTTTATAATCATATAATATGATTATATTATATATATAATATAATATAATCATATAATTAGCTAAATAATAACTTACTTATTAATAATAGTGAATTCATATTCTAGTCCAACAGATTAGAATAAGGTGAAACCAGAAAGGAAGATTACAGAAGGAGAGAGTGATCAAAAATCTATGTATATTTCATGTTTCATTTGTCCATCAGTTTATCTACTAATTTATTTCATCTTTATTATTTACTGCTTGGACACTTAGTTTTGCTATCTTCTTCCCCCATCTGACCTTAGATCTCAGATTAACCCCATTGGGCCTGATCCAGCTACTTCCTCTCATGATCAAGCTAAATTTAGCTAATGTCCTAATGAAAAGCCCTGGGCAACTTTAGTGTGACTCAGCCTTGTTAAAAGGCAGCTGGGTGCATATTGATCAATAGGGAAGCCCTAGGGCCCCAAAGCCACAGTGGAGGGCTGCTGATAGGGTTGGGTGAGACCATCTTGAATAATTACATCTCTTAGAAGCCAGAGACCAGGTCTCTGTAATTCAGTTTCATTCCCAGAGCTTAGCACAGTGCCTGCACGCAGTAGACACTCAACAAAAGTTAGTTGAACGAATGAACAAATGAGTGAACGAATGAATTCGCACTGAGACCCCACGGTAAGGGAGTAGGAATCTGACTTCCCCAATATTTTCATCCTGAATGGAGCTGAAATTCCAACAAGTGTGACTTTATTGCAGGAGAGTTCAGCTAAACCCTCTGGGAGGTCAAAGCCACCAGGAAGGCCTGACTGCACAGGTGGGAGAATGGTGTGGAGGAGGGTGGGCCTTACCGCACTTGCATCCATCCCGAGACCCTGCAGGCGCCATGCTGGTAGGGCTGCTGCCACTGTCTCTGGGTGACCAGGAGCCCCATTTCAGCTTCTGTTCTCCCCAGTTTTCCTGCTTCAAATTTCCTCCTGCCTGCATCAGGACAGTCTCTCTATTCCATTTCAGTATCTACTCTCTGTAATGAACTATGTTTAAAGCCCCAAATTCTGTTTACTTTATCTAAACCAGGGACGTGGTAATATAGTTTTTATTTCAATTCCTGACTTTTTACAGTCCTAACTTAATTCTCATAATTTTATATTTTGGGGATTCACTCTGAATTTTCTTTCTATTTGCTAGGGCTTTTTTCTTTTCTTTCCTTTTCTTTTTTTTGGGTGGGGGGGTTGTCACTTACTGTTTTGTTCTCAAATAGTTCCTTGGTCTGCAATGTTTTTGGTGCAGACATGTGCCAGGTACTGTAAGAAATTATGTTTGAAATGATCTTATTTTAGTCCATACTTCAAGCCCCATATGGTAGATATTATTATTCCCATTCCATAGATGAGAAAAATTGACCAGAAAAATTAAGTAATTTGTCCAAGAACAAATAACTCACAAAGTCAGGAATTTTAGTCCACTTTCTGCTAAAAACACAGGCAGGTTCCTTTTTGATATCTGACATCACTGCAAATTAGAAATAGACTTGAAAGAAAAAAATCAATCCTTCATATGAGATAACTCCTCACATATAGAGATACATTTAGAAAAAGAAACCAAAATGTTCTTTTTGGTTTTATGGTTCTTCTTCAAAGCAGGAACTCAGGGCCCAGAAGAGACAAAGAAAGGAATATTCAGAAGCCCTGAGCCAGAGCTGCTTGAAACAGGAATCCTGTGCCAGAGTTTGAATCTTCAGTTCGCTCAGGAGTGACAGCTTTTATTTGAACACAGTTGCTCTGTGGGTTCTAGCATCCTTCTTTTCCTGAGAGCTCTGTGTCTCGCCTCATTCGCACCGATTCAGGTTTTCTCATTTGCGACAGAGACCTGGCTCTCAGAGAAATGGGAGAACTTTAACACGGAGCCTGCAGGTCAGGCAGGAGAACAGCTGGGGCCAGCGCAGAGGGTGCTGCAAACAGGAATTGTGTCCCAGGCTTTCTGGAGCTCCTGGGAGCCAGAGACCTGCAGTCAGGCATTTGTCTGTATGGGTCTTAAATTACGATTTCCAAAGACTATCGTCAATTGTACGACAATGTATAGAAAACCAAACATTCGCACTCTGCCTTTTGCCCCAATTTTTTACTATATAATAAAGTCATGTAATTCATAGTCTAACTGTGAACACATTTATTGCACTACATCTTCAGCTCTTAATTTTTCACAGCATAAATGATTTCCACCTAATGACCATTTAGTGCCAAAACCAGACTGAAAGTTTCCCAGCTATAACCATCACTGATCAAAGACCTAAGTGTTTGGTCAATCTTCCTAGCTGCTTGCTAATTGGAAATTGTATCGCTGAGGCCATTGTTTTTTTTTTTTTTTTTTTTTTTTTTTTTTTTTTTTTACAAAGGACACAGCTTTGGCCCCCGCAAAACAGGCCGATAAAAAACAGATGGATTTTTATCTATTCATTCAAAGTAGGAGGGAGGGCCAAGTGATTTGTGTGTTTTGTGTTTCTCTATTGGAGGACAATAAACTGATTGAGAGGGGTTTTTTTTAGGAAAAGAAAGGCAGACTCCAAACTAATTCAGCAACCATCCCTTTGGATGCCAGCTGACCTTGATGGAGATTTAGTGCTAGCTTTAAAAGGCTTTGTTTACAGACAATTAAAAACCACATAAATTTCAATTGTCAACGAAGAAATGGTTCCCAAAGCCTCCGACAGCCCAGTAGCCCCGCCCCAGCCCTGTGCAGGAAAGACCCAGAGGCAAATACAAAGCCACTAGCCCAAATGCCTGTGAAGTTTGCCAGGGAGCCAGATCCTGCTGCTTGCTACTGCTGTGGAAAAACAAAACCTTATACAGCTTCAAATGTAGGTTCTTTGAGCGTTAATCAAACAGAGAGAAGGTACCCGACCACCAAGGAGGAGGTGCCTGCACAAAAGTACTCCACCAAGTATGGAATTTCAGCAATTAGCTCTTTAGGCAATCAATAACGTTCGAACCTTTGGTGTGCACCCCATTTTTCCCTACCGAAGGAATTAGATTTAAAGATTCAAAAGTGATACGAACACAAATGATTGGAGGATTTAAAGCCTGAAATATTCCCATTTTTAAAAAATCTGTGTATCGTACTTCTCATCAGCTGTCGGGCAAATGGACATAAGCTTCAGAAAAGAGCAACTCCAGATGAAAAAAAAACCCCAACACTCCTGCATGTTTGCATCAAGATTTGGTGCTGATGTTGATGAATAAGTAATGATGTGTAGGTGTTGATAACATTTATACACATCTCTGATTGGTTCTGACACAAGTGCTCCATGGAGGATGAGGTTTACAAGCTGAAAACGGTCAGGAGAAAGCCATGGTTTCGGGCTGTCCCTCACAGATGCGGGGCTTTGCACCTGTGTTTGAAGTTGCTCTTTCATTTTGTTTCTCTGCAGAAAAACCAGGCATGATGTTCAAACTGGGACCACCTGTGTTTAGGGCCAGCTTGGACTATTTTGTGGGCTGGATGTGGTCTCTTAGATTCGCTACTTAAACTTAACAAGAAAACTTTCTTTCCTTGGGGTTTTGAAATTTGGGATTAAAACTGAATACGCATATTAACCTCACTACAGGACCAAATGTATGCAAATTGTTGTACAGCTTGTTTACATTACTCAAGGACTTGTGTGATAAAAGACAAATGCTATTAAAAATTGGATGAGGGCTGAAAACTTGCTCACTGATGGAAATCTTTGTTTAAATCACAAGGCATTTTTTTTTAACGTTAGTGATAAGACATTTAGGTACCAGTGTCAACTACTAATTTAATTCACTCTTATTTTCAGTCAAAGGTAGAAACTGAACCGCATCTCTAGCTAAATTAAAATTTGGAAGATTTTTTCGTCTAATAAACTGACAACAATATTGATAGTTTCTTCACTCGCTGCTTAATTGGGTTAAGAACATTAAAAATTCTCCAGTTTAAAATAATAAGTCTTTTGCAACCGTTACTAATCTTTCATTCCCTAAGGTTTGGCCAGTGACAACTGGAGGCAAATCAAGAAGAATTTATCACTTAGAATCATGGTCACAAGTCTCATTAAAAACATTGCAGGGAGAACAATTAAATGGCGTGTTCAAATTCTTTGCACTTGGCATTGGTAAATCTGAAGGCTAAGATTTTGTACATCTATGGGTTGTTTAATTTTTTTAGTCAAATTTGTGATATATAAATTGTATTTTTAAACAGACTGTTTTAATTTTTATTAAAGAACAAACGCAGGGGGTAATGATACATTTAGCTATCTTCAAAGAAATAAAATACAACTGTCTGACCAAAATGTTATCGATAAATGATGCTGGTAACAGCATTCTGAAGAAACAGATTCATTATTTAGAGTTTAGATTTAAGAGCAGAAGGTATCAATCAAGTAATAATGTGTTAAACAAATATCATAGAATTGGCGTAATAAAGAGGTTATGCACAGATAAAGATGTGATATTAGTAACAATTTCCAATAAATAATAACTCCCTGCAAAATATTTTTCCAAATTAACACTTGTTTTATTTTTTTATCAATTAGCTCAGCCTTTGATTTGAATTCCCCACCCTCTGGCGTCGAGATGCCTTTTCTTTAAACAAAGGATTATTCTTCCTCAAAAGGGGTTTGCCTAGTTCCTTTTATTGTTTTATGTCACACAAGGGAAAAATGCTTTTGAGGCATCACTGCTGAATTTAGCAGGGACGAGAGGTTACTGCTATATAATCATTAGTCAATGCAGTAGCTGAAATCTTAAACAAAAGAAAACAAACTACAAACAGGCAAGCATCCCCTAAAGGCACATCAGAACACCATAGAGGGGCAGCATGGATTTCAAACAAGGTTGCCCAAGCATGTGCTAAATATTGCTGCTCTTGACTTTAAACTGCACACCAAGGAATACAGTTTCACCTTCTATTCTGAAACAATACTGAGAGGCAGTGGATAAAGGGTTTAGCAAATGCGCTTTACTCTGACTCTGTGGCAACTCTGTGAAAATTGTATTTCAAACATAATAAAAATCTCTCAGTATAAAGGGTTTGATCATAAAGCCATTAGGAAGTGATGGATGCTTAAATTGCCAGTGTCTTTTTATCTTAGACAGGCTTTGTTACTTCATGCCAACTACCACCGTATACAGTTACAGGTCTATAACATAGCTGTAAGCTGCTAGAAATCTTGGAAAAGCATTTAAGCAAGCCTTCTTGCTTTCAAACAGACGATCATTTTCATATCAGGTTCTTAACGATGAAGGTAAGTACTAAAACTTGTCTATTGTAAGCTTCTAAAGCAGGCTAATAAGGAAACACTGCTCTGTGAAAACATACCAGAAAGTGTGAGCAAGAAAGAATACAAAGGAAGTTGTAATGCCATTTTTAAAGAAAAGCAAAATGCATTTAACAGATAACAATCCATGTGTTGGAGGGAAAAATGTGTGTGCTACAACACCTTTTATAACAAATGTTTTCATCTAAAATATTTTTCTAAATTATTGATTCCACTCTCTGGTTTGTGTGTGTGTGTGTGTGTGTTTTCTTTGTAATTACTACAGTCATTTTGTAGTTTTGTTGTTATTCAAACTTGCTGATTAAAACAGAGCTAAAGTTAATTTTATAAGTAAAAGTCAAACTACATTGGTTTCTAGTCAGCTTTTAATAGACTGTCAGCTCAGAAAATGTTAATCAACAATAATAGGTGTTTTTACTATATATTCCTAAATCCTATACACACTTCCTAACTCTGTCCCCTGCCCAAAATAATTCTTACTTTTCAAAAACAGTTACAAGTAACTACAGGTCAATCAGGTATCTTATAGCTAATACAACAAACCGTACATAAAATTCTAGATTACATTGATTTTCATGGTTTTGGGGTGCTATGTGACAATAATTTAATCAGCCAGAGAATAGAAGGAATAGCATTTAACTACACTCTCGAAATACCCAATCTAAAATTCTTGACAAGATAAAATATCACTGAATATAGCACTAAAAACTCATAGATTTGGTTTCCACTGTGACATATCTTGTCTGGGTTTGAGATTTTCTTCCTATTTTCACTTATATAAAAAATATATTGTGTATCCTAGAACACCACAAAATACTTATTTCCTTCTAGTTATGTCACATTGGAAACACTGGCTGGAAACACTGCATGAAGTTGCCTGACTGGGAGCTGGATTAAACAAAATGAGATGTGGAAGATAATGGTACTTAATTTGTACTTTGGTTTAATTAATTAGTTAATTAATTAATTTCATGAGTTTATTAATGCATTGCCCATTTCAGGTTTTTTTCAAGACTTGTGTCGCCTCCATTTGACAAGATATTCCTCAAAAGGAAGGGCTCAGATTCGCATCTCGTCCCAAAACCAAGCCCCATCTTTCTTGGCCCCTGACCCCTTGCCGGGCTCAGTAAAAGTTTATTAAATGAATGAATCAATCAATCAATCAATGGATTAACAAATGTCCTACCGAATAAGGGGTGGAAATCAAGAAACATGGATAAAATAATTGAAACTTCCAAAGACTCAGTTAGATTGGCGGAGAAGTGTTAAAAAGTCTATAGCCTATATTTTTCAGAAATAAATGACACATAGAGGTTTTCACACTTTAGAAAGCATTCTGATATAAAATTATCTCCCCAAATTTATTTTGAATAGAGTCTCAGTATTTCATAAGTATGGATATCAGCCAAAAATGGTAATGATTATAGTAAACTAGAAAATGAAAATAATTATCAGAATCATGGCTTGTCAAATCTGTTTTGTTTTCCTTAGAGATCTGGGTGTGATACTCTGTCTAGACATGCACAAAATGTTTGTTGAAAAGTGATCAAATGTCAGCTAGTACTTACCCACACCAGGTAAATATTTCATTTACCTTCCTGTCCCAAATTATCCTCTCAACCCACCACAAGAATTTTCACCTAAGTGACGTGGATTGCCAAAACTCTATTTTACCTGTGTATATACCATGGTGATAAAAATACTTTATGTTCCCATAAAAGAAATTCCATATATTTGATTCTATCTAGGTAAAAGCTACTCTTCATCACCAAATTCAAATAGAACTTTTACAGGTAGAATTAGAAATCAACTTTCTGGTCAAAAGTACTTTTCCCATATATGCCAAATGTCTTAGTTTTCAAAGTGTCCTAAAAAGACCATAAAACTATTATTACAGTGCTTGCAAATCTGGCTCTTTTTTTTTAAAATAAGTTAATGATGTGGGATGAGAGATATTTCATCTTTTATACAGTTATTTGACAGTGATGAATTTAATTCATTCTATCACATTGAATGATACATTTATATTCAGTAGGTAGCTTAAAATTTCATAAATGATTAAAGTCCCTGTCGTTTTAATTATAATATGCAGAGAGCAGCCAGAACGTATTTGCAAAGAATAATGTACAAGTCAATAAATTTGGCGAGTACTCCTGACAATATATAAATAATGACTTTAGAAGTATAACTACCTGTATTTGAAAACTAAATAAGGAAGGTCTGTGTTTGGGTTCTTTTAAACTAGCTGATCTAGCTTTCTACAAAGTCTCTTTAGGGTTATAATGTGCAGTATTAAATTGAAAACACAATAACGCAATGACATTACATTAGTAGTGAACCATTTTCAACCCAGAATCTAGTTTGAAATAAATCAACCCTGGTCATGTTCCTGCCGCTGGACCTTGGCCACTAAGAAGGACTTTGGGCATCCAGACCTTCCCTAGGATCCTTTAAACCAGGAATTGTCACCAAAAGAGTCCAGTCTCCTCACCCAACTGTATGGCCCAACACTCAGGACCACACTGTCTCCATCACTACAACCCACCCAATTATACACTGCCACTGATAGCTGGAGTCATTTCCATAAAGAAAAGAGCCTACTTCAATCCATCTATTCATTGATTTAGCAAATATTTACTTGCCAGGCACCACTCTATCTTGGGAAGTAACGGTAATGAACAAGACAGGCAAGGTCTGGCCAGAACCAGATTAGCCTATATGGAGTAAGGAAGGAAAGAAATCTGATGATCAGGATATTATAGGTGCTATAGGGTTACATAGAATTATAAGGTATGACCCTGTCCCTCTTGGACCTTATATTGCATTTATTTTTGTGCATGCCTCTCTACCTCTACATCAGCACAAGAAATTAAAACTCTACTGACAAAGCAGACAGCCCTTGCTTCACACCTTCTTTAGGTTCAGGAATAATTGAGATAATCTAATTACTTTATGCCACTTAGTGATTCAAATGGGCAGAATGCCATTCCTTCTCTGAGGAGGCATCTGAAACCACCCTGCACCAAAGTTCTATTAGAGAATCAACCATTCAGGTTAGTCTTAGTACGGTGAAGGTTGACCTTGGCCAAAAGACCTAGTGGCTCAAACTTCTTGCTAAGATTATGAGCCTAGTGTCATCCTATGAAGAGACCAGAAGTAAGGTTTAAACTTGTTCCAGACATAATAGCATATTATGACAAGCACAGTCATCACTCAAAGTCTGTGCTAAGAACAGAAGACAGAAAAAAAGCTGAAATGCTAATATCATATCATGTTCATTTAATTTCAAACATTTGTGGCTGAATGCTATGATTCCACAGCAGGCAACATTTTTCAAGCTCATGGCTGCTCAGTTTATGGGAAGTTTTCTCTGTACTATAACTGCAGGTTTACAACAATAGTTTTATTGCAGCTGGTCCTTTGGATATTTGTGTTTCTCAGAAGAAAAGAAGGAAGAAAGGAAGAAAAGGGAAGGGAAAAAAGGAATAGGAAGAAAGGAGAGAGAGGAAGCAAGGAAGGAAGGAAGGGAGGGAGGGGGAGAGAGAGAGAGAGAGAGAGAGAGAGAGGGAGGGAGGGAGGGAGGGAGGGAGGAAGGGAGAAAGGGAAGGAAGAAAGGAAGGAAATCACTCATGAATACGGACTCCAAGCTTCCAACATGTGAATTTCACACACAGAGAGAGATTGTTAACATACCAGATGGAAGAGGAACATATAAAGAGAGGGAATTCTTTTCTGTGATGTTCTAAGAAAGAAAGCCTATACCCATTTTGATCCAGGCCCCTCTTCTTCATCTCTTCATTATCCTACAATGCCTCACCCCAACCCTTCCATTCCCAACACCACCATCGAAATGTAGAAGAAACCCTTGTGCCTGTCTCAGAACTGAAACATAAAAATTAAACCTCAGACCAAAACAGATGAGTTCATCACCATCCCTAAGCTGAGTGTCTGGTAGAAACAGTGACAGACCTTTATCTAGAGTGTTGCTGTGGGTGACAGCCTAATGAACTGCCACCTAGAATCTCTTAGGGTTAATAAGCCACCTGTCTTGAAAGGAGCAGTCATACTGGTGTTTGAAGCCTACTCCAATACTTAAACTCTTGATGAAGTTCTCACTGTGCCAAAGGGGCTTACTAACAAAGCCACTGAGTCAGTTTAACCCAGGGAAACTGGACCCAACAGACTAGGCTATCAGAGTTTTGTGTTGAGATAATTACTGCACTAAAGAGAGCATATGGGCTGTCAGAGCTGGCACATGGCCTGCACCAGCTGTTACCTGGGCGCTTTGGAAAACCTACTGAACAGCATTTTGGATACAGCACAGCTCTGTGTAAGTTTTCCAAGGCTTCTACTGGGAGTTCTTCACAATAAATTTATTCCTGTATAAGGGAGGATTGCACCCAGTCAGATAACTGGAACAAGCGTGTTAAATTTTTCTGACAGATAGAATATCACTGGCTAAAAGGGGAAAACAAACTAGGGCATAAACAAGCACAAAGCCTGGAAAGCTAAGAATAGGCAAAAACATTAATGAGAATAGGCCCCCCTACCTTCAAAATGAAAAAGGTCAGCTGAACACATTGAGATTTTCCCGAAAAAACAACTGATCCAGAAGATAACGTATTTAGAACATCTAGCACAGTGTCCATCACACAATAAATGGTAGCTGCTTTTTGTATCATTATTATTAAACTATTAATCCTTACCTGATAGACGTACTCAGGATTCCCGAACTGCCATAAAGCAGACCCTTCTTCTAGCATTGCTGCTAGAACTATTTTACCTTAGGAAAATGTTTTTCCAGGAACAGCCATCAAGGTGTCAGCCAATGAATGCCTCCCAAAGACAACTTTCATCTGCGTGTAGCACGTTTTCTTCTAAAGGACTCCAAAACTTGACAATAATATCTGTGACTGACACTACTGAAAAATTCAGCCACCTCTGCAAATGCCATACAGCCTCAAACCACATGTGATGAAAAATCTGAAGATAAACCCAGAAAAAACAAAGGGGTAAAATAAGGTTTTTCACACTAGAGTTGTCATCCAAAACGACGAATTTCAATAAATACAACCCCAAAATAGGACATTTATCATTGAGCTTGAACTCCAGTAATAATGTTATCACACTTGTAACTTACATTAAACTTTCTTAATCAAAAAAATTTTTTTTCCTTCAAGAACGTTAGGAAGACTAACTTTGTGCAACAGCACACTCACGTTACCAAAAAGTCATAAAGCATTGATTTAACTTTAGTATCCAAGCAGACGGTAAGCCTGGATTTTTACTTTTAAATCCAAACTTTGTCATCTCTTTGAAAACAGAAATAGAATGAATGTGACAGTCACAGCTTTCCTCCACTTGTTTGGGAAGGAAAGCTTCACTTCAAGGAACTCATTTAAAGCCAAGTTTACTAACAAAACAGGTCTTCTCTTTTGAAACAGACACTACCCTTAGTCTCGATTAAGTGAATTTACCTTGAGAAAATGCAGGGCAGTTAAAGACAAGCTACGGAGGTATGACGTCCAATCTCCTGTGTCATATTTCCAGAGGGACAGCAGATTTGGGTTCTCAGACAAAGAAAGCCATGTTTCGGTGGAATGGGTGAATATCCAACTTGGAAAAACCCAGTCATCAGATTTAAATTGTTAAAACCTGTGCCTTCAAAACACTCAGGACATTTAGAAAATCTACCGCGTTACATGACGGTAAGCGCATCACCACATTCTATTTTGCAAGCTTTAGCTAATAAAAAAATCCCCCAGAAGAATCTTAATTCTTATCTATGGAAAACATTAAACTGCTAAGCGCTGACAACTGGAATTAGTCCTTAAATCTCTAATGAGAATAATAAAACATGAGTGCAGTTTGTGCTGTAACTTGATAAGGCCTGAATTTACTTGCAGTTAGGAAAAGTCACTGATCCAGCAGTATGGCTTTTTACTCCCTGAGGTCCAGGAAACAGTATCTGTCCGCTTGGAACCTCCTCTGTGGTAAGCACTTCTTATCTGTGCTATCAGAGGCTGGAGATAGCAGGGTAATATCTAGTAACAGCAGCTTTATGAGATGATCCATTACTGATTTAAATCAATCTCCAGCAGGTAGTTCTCCTTAACCCATCAGAGCAGAACTGACCCCCGCCCCAGAGAACTCACAGACTCTCTCCAGGTGCAGAAACTCCCCGGGAAGACATTAACGGCAAAACATCACATTTGGTCCTCTAAACCAAGCATCTTTTAAAAATCTCACCGCTCTGAAAGATTGTAATGTTGAGGCTCCTTACCAAAACTTGAAATCCAGTTTTAGTCATGATGAATTCTGTGTTTGCTCTACAGATATTCAGAGCAGGAGCTTAATGAGCCTGTTAGCAATTTGCAAAGACTCAACAACTTGCTGTGAGGAACTAACCTCCACTTTCTACACTTAAGGAATTTTGTTAAAGCCGTATTTGCTGGGAAACAAGCCCAGCTGTTTGTAGGCACAGGCCAGCATAAATGCAAGGAATGTTTACGAGCAAATTAAGCCCTGCGTTTCAGGAATTAAGTGAGAGGGGACGGCAGATGGGCATACAGTTCAGAGGTTCTAAATGGAAAATGTTCTTGAATATCTTAACAGTTGGATAAATAAATGCTAAAGATAGATTTCAGTCTTACTTATAAGGTCAAATGAATATATCTATTTTTCACACACCTATAGCTGTAAAATAATAGATTTTAGTGTGTGAAGCGGCCTTAAATATTACCAATTTACCCCACTGATTTTACAGAGAGAAAATGGAGGCTCTGAGAGATTCAATAACTTATCCAAGGTCACAACTAGATATTGACAGAATTGAAAACTCTTAACACCTGCTAATGCTTTTTCTGGGATACTTGCTTTTAGACAGAAGTCTTTGTGAATATACATAACTCCACATACGCATGAGATTTTAGTACTTTCTGGGTTTCAGAACTAATTCAAGCTATGAACAAAAACAGGAGTCATGTATTAAATATTTAAGATTAGTTATGTTGACTTTTCACTGATGTTTTATTTCCGTATAATTAGATTTGAATACATTCACCTTTTCACTCAGTATCAGGAGTGTGAAGTGTCAATGTCAGATACATACAGGAAAACAAAATCCGGTACCAACTACACACAGTTTTGGACAACATCCCTATCTTCACCCCAAGAAACACACATAATGTTGCCTTCAAAGAATGGGGTAAATATTCAAACTTCTCTATTGTTATTCAACTGTTCATTTCCATACTCTGTGAACTCGAAGTTAGTGATGACACACTAGATTGTCATTCCATTTTACTGCAGTGGAAATTAATGAAAACATGTAAACCACAATGCTTTTCACAGCTGCTTTGTCAAACAGAAGCATGCTTTTTGATTTTCTGAGACCAGCATTTAAACTCTTCTCACTAATGCAACTTTTTAAAAGTTTATTGAAGGTTCCACTAATTAACAGCATCTGGCCTGCTACAGCACTAATAACTGGGTGGGTTTTTTTTTTGGTATTTTATTGTTCAGAAATGTATTGATACTTAGATGTCAATAAACTGAAAAGAAAAATGCTCTTTACCAACTTTTCTGCTAGTTCCTTCTCCTTCACCTTCTCTTCCACCTCAGCCTCTGCTATTTGTGTCTCTTTCAGCTTCCAGACTCTCTCACCTGAGACTGTCCAATTGCTGAAGTGCAGGCCACCACCTAGAAAACCACAATAATGGGCTTTCCCTCAAGAGAGCCACATGAGACTTCTGTTCCTTCCTTTCATGTAGAAACGGCATGCAGGATATTTCATGATTCATTTTTTCTTTTTTGATAAGGTATGAAAGAAATATCAAACGAAATTCAGAGATATTTCCATTTTCTCAGAATGAGATGAAGCTTCTATTTAAGAAACATGCTTTCTTTTCCCCTGGCATTCTGGGTTCATAAAGTGAGAAAATTATTTTTACTGCTATTTTGGTTTTGATGTCTGAAAACAAGATACGGTATCTTTTTACATTTTCACGCTTTCAAATTAAATTAGCTATCTTGATGAATTTAATTAACGTAAGAACTAATAACATAACAACAATGACTAGCAATTGTAATTTTAGTAAGCACCAATAACTGTTTGCTTATCAAATTAATAAAACCCAAAAATGCAGCAGGAAACATACAAGGACTAAAATCTTTTATGTGCCCCCCAAATAAAAGATTCGATGCTCATAAATCATATAATACTCCAGCAATAACCTTTGAATATCTTAGATATTTAGTTAATATGAAACAAGCATTTTTAATGTAATATATGTAATTATCTAAATATTGTACCCAGAGGTAGCAGGTTTGCAGAAACAGTCAGATAGCCTTTTTCCCTTGTATTACGTAACCACATTTTCTAGCAAATCTTCAAATGGCCAGGTTGTTCCTAAGATTTAAGAGCTGGGCATTTTTATATTTTGTGTGCCATAATCAAATCACTTTGTCACTTATCGCTTCAACATGCTTGGGTTTTTCAATGATTTTATGCATTCAGATTCCTGGATGTTTTAGCCATCTTATCAGACCTTCACTTTAAAGGAAACCAGGATCAATGGATTTAGTATCACATATACCATATTTATTCAATGGCCTAAAGCTATAGTTCTTCTCTCCTGTCTTACCTTTGCAAGACTTAATTCCCTCATACAAAACTAAGAGCCGTGTATTAATATGTTTAAACCAAAATCACATCCAACTGTATGATCTTTTCAATCACTCTGGATGTGACTGTAAAACACATGCTGACAGTACTTTACCTGCTTTACCAATGACCTTGTTTAGAAATGACCTATTGTCACATTTCAGAAAAGTTTGCTGTCAAAATACCTTTGGCCAATTTTACCAAAAAAAAAAAAAAAAAAAAAAAAAGTTCAGTCAGGGGCCATGAGGACAACTTCAAGACATTTATATCAGACACCAATTCAATATTCCTCTGCATTTTACATTACAATCCCAGAAATTCAGAAGGCCTTTCAAAAGGGAACACTTGGACATTTTAAAATAAATCTAAATATAGTACACATTTTGGTTGTCCTTCTCAATTCAGTTATAATAGCACAGAGGAGAGGGCAGGAATTCCAGCACAATTAGGGTATCTGTACAGCAAATATAAATTTTAAATGGATTTACTTTTTGCTTACTGTTTATACCACTCTTGGAAATATGATTTGAATAAAAAATGTATTTCCCTCTTAGGTTTGAAGCATTTTCCCCACCCTAAATGAGTATTATTCATACGTTCACACAGAAAGGAAGATAAGTAATAATACAGTACAGGCGCCAAGTAAAATCTAGCCCAGTACAGATAGCGTAATAATGATGTCATTAAGACTCCTGGCTGAATGGGATTCAGACAGAACTGTTGTATAGCTGCAGACATAAATCTGAAAGAACTTTTTGGCTACATTCTCAGACTTACCTTGAGAGACATTTAGGAGCTCCAGCAAAATGAGTTGAGAGAAACGCACTCAAAAGAAGAAGGTGTGCAGACTGCAGACAGATGTAGGCCCTATCGGTGTATCCTTCTGAGATACAGGAGGAAACAGTTTGTTAAATGGATAAAGACAGAGAAACAGTCTGAAGGAGAAGAAAACAGAAAACAAATAAACCTTAATTCTAGCACAAATGAATGAGAGAAAGGCAATTGTGGGGCTGCTCGAAGCCTTTTTGCCTAGCTGAATGAAAGCAATCCCTAAGACTGAATGGGTAATGAGATCCTGGCTCCTGAGATTTTAGCTTTCTTAATCATGTTCATAATTAATTCAAGAACATTGATAATTTCATTACATTCTTTTTGTCTTATCAATAAATGATGTGCCTGCACTTTTGGTCCTGTGTACAGGGAGAGGAGAGATGCTTTGGGTAATATTGCACCAGGAATAGTGGATATATATGATCCAAAAAGGTGAAGTGGTAATTATTATCCTTGACCAGGCTTCTATTATCAGAACACGATGACAAGCAGCCACAAATAATTAATAAGCTTTTTATGCAGAAATGCAAAGCCTTTGAAGAAAAATATGCTGCAAGTAGAATTCCTTACCGAAGATTATGTACATAGCACAACACACCTCTCCAGAGAAACAGTTTGAAATGGCACTCACTAAAAAGCTTGCATCACAAATACAAGAAGAAAATCAATAACTTGTTTTTAAAATATCGTTTTAAAAAACTTTTCTTTATCTTGACGTTTTATTTTTAAAAAATCTGTGCCCTTGCAGTTGTCTTCCTGAAGTCCTTTTCAGGGTCGACGTAAAAAGATGTTCAACTGACTACACACTCAGTAAAACCTCCCTTTTTAAACCAAGACAGAAAGCTCTGTCATGAACTGTCAGTCATCATCAAAGGGGACCTTTTCCTTTACGGTTTTCTATTCACCCCCATGTAAATTTTCACAAAGGCATCACTCATTAGTTTCACAATCCGTGTTCAAGGCTTGGGAGGGAATGTTTAATGCCACTTAATCGCACGAAACAGAAAGGCAGCCTCATCTCCCAAATGGTTTAGATAATTAACGCCAAATTAAAAACTGGTCAGTTAGGAAGAGCTGCAAATATGAGAATTCTCCTAATTGATAACAAGAATAACATTTCAGCTTTAAATATAAAGTGTGCTGCTGCAAAGAATCCGTGCTCAAGTGCACAGAAATGATATACTGGCTAACATTATTTTTAAGTAGACCAATATGGCAGGATAAAATTTCAGTGGTGGAAACCATTCCATAAAAAATGTCTTTGAACTGATTGTGCTATTAAAGATAAAAACAATTCAAAGGATGCAAAAAAGTATGCATGTTGGCACTTCGATCTGATTGCTAAACAAAATAGTCTTTGAGAAGACACTGCAGAATCACTTAGTAAAGCAAGCTGTTGCCCGTGACATTGATATATGGGACAGAGATGATGTATATACTGGGTGGCTTTATCAGTAAATCACTGACTCTATTTACTTCCCCAAGGAAAAAGACCTGTCCCTGAAAGAGAACTCTTTGTTAGAACCACCGGTAGGGGATTAATATTGGCAAAACATTCAATTTGGATATAGTCCTGCAGAAGATTCATAAAACAATAATTTAATAAGTTAACGGACAAAGATTTAGCATGTTGGCAGCATACAACTGCCTAGAGAACATTAACTTTATTAATTTCATCACATTATTTCTCTGTGAACTCAATTATATAGGTCCTAGCCACCAGCAACCTATTTCTCAACTAAAGACAACAAATTTGAGAAATCCTAAGTCCCTAAGAATGACTTTTCAATAACATGCAAAATTTCAGCACCGTATAGACCAATTGCTACATAAAACACTATGAGAGGACAGTTAAATTTAAGCTTAGATGTCAATTTCCATATGTCTCACATATTTAAACACATTTCAGCTCTGCTCTTAAAGTTCCAGATAGGAGTTGTACGTTGCAAACCAAATATGCCTATTAATATTCCAAGTTAATGCAGATCCAACTGAATTTCAGGGACAGAAGCTGGAATTTTAAGTGCTTTCTGTGCAGTTTCAGAAAAGCAGTAAAATTAGAAAGACAAATAATAAATATATACAGTGGCGTGTAACCTGCAGTAAAGTGTTTTAAATCCTACAGCTTTTGCATGTGTACTGCCATCAAGACACTGTTCTCAACACGTCTTTCAAATTCTCACCCCACATCCAATCAGTCATCAAGTTGTAATGCTTCAATTTCCCAAATGTCTCTGAGAACTGTTCACTTCTCTCCACTCCCAAAGCCAGCACCTCATTCAAGCCATCAGTCCCTGTTGCCTAAGTTTTGTCATTTTTCAGTGTCCTAGTGTCACCCTCTTCTCCTTGCTCTCACACTACTACCCATTATCTTTTCAAAACACAAATCTGATCATGCCATTCTTGTGCTTCAACCTTCAATGGCTCCCCATTGCCCTCTGGTAAGATTGCTTACTACACCCTTTTGATCTGGCTCCTCTTTACCTCTCTTAGCCTCATTTTTTTAACCATACTGTTCCCCCAGTCATGGGAATTACTTTCTGTTCCCCAGACTGCTCTTTTCACTCAACTTTTGGTATGTGCAGCTCCCTTGCCATACCCAGTGATGAATGGCCAGTTATTTTCTAACTGGAGTTTATAAGTCTTTTGAAGATTTTTTTCAGTTGCTCGTTGCAGTTTCTCAAAGTTCATGTTAAAATCGAGTCTTTATCAGCAGAATTGGTGGTTCTACTTTGGTTGATTTTTTTTTTTTTTGGCTGTGCCAGGTCTTAGCTGTGGCACTCAGGATCTTTTTTAATTGTAGCATGTGGGATCTTTTAGTTGTGGCATGCGGCGTCTTTTAGTTGCAGCATGCAGGATCTTTGGTTGCGGCATGCGAACATTTAGTTGCGGCATGTGGGATCTAGTTCCTTGTCTAGGGATTGAACCCGGGCCCCCTGCAATGGGAGCATGGAGTCTTAGTCACTGGACCACCAGGGAAGTCCCTGGTTGATTCTTGCTACCATCTATCAGTGGGCTTTAGTGCCACTTAACCCCCCTGGCAGTCGTACTAGCTGCTCAAAATTGTCATCACTCTCTGTACTCTCTGCTGTATTCTTCCCCGCAGGACTGAAGGGTGTCAAGTATAAGCAGAGAGGCTCATCTGTGTTTACATTTGATCAAATACCGTCTCTGCTTGAAAAAGCAGTGTATTGCTCCTTTCATCTCATTAGAGTGAGATCCTTGGTCTCTATTACAATTATTTTTTCAGATTCAGATACATTTTCACTTTCTTCTGTTTTGCATCTGTGTTTGAGTCTGCATAAGAAGATGAAGGTGGCTGAGACTGAGAAAACCAGATAAAATGGCTTGAGTAAACATCATATAAATATGTCAAATTTTAGTCAATTTTGACTGCAGTTTTTTTCTTGTTTTCTCTCTTGCTTCCTTAAAACTAAAAATAAAGTTTAATATAGGGGAAAATGTGTAGTCCTGACTTCTTACATATTAAATATCTTGAGTAGCCTCAATATTGTGGCAATCAGGAGGAATTAAATACGAGGGCACAAATGGGTGTGTGGAATATAATGGGGGCTCAATAAATCTTTGTTGAAGTAATAAATAAAAGTAGATTAAGCTATAAAACTCAAATTTTAGGACATCACTATATTTTCACCTCTTTTGTATGAAAAATTCAAAATTTGATCAATTTCATGTACTAAGGCATGGAAATGTGTGATATATTTTGTAAAGATTTTCATCAACAGCATATTTTTAAAAAGTTTCAACGCTTTACGTGTTCTTGAAATTCCCGTATCAGTAAGAACTCACTCCCTGCTGATAGCAAATAAATATAGTATAATTGCAAAACACATGTCTCACCAGAATAAAAAGAGAACGGGGGGCTTCCCTGGTGGCGCAGTGGTTGAGAGTCCGCCTGCTGATGCAGGGGACACGGGTTCATGCTCCAGTCCGGGAAGATCCCACATGCCGTGATGCGGCTGGGCCCGTGCACCATGGCCGCTGAGCCTGCGCGTCCGGAGCCTGTGCTCCGCAACGGGAGAGGCCACAACAGTGAGAGGCCCGCGTACTGCAAAAAAAAAAAAAAAAAAAAAAAGAGAACGGGGAGAGGGCAAAGGCTTAGCCGTTTATAAGGAGTTAATAAATCGCTGTAGATTAACAGAGGGGTAAAGTTAACCGACGCCTGAGTGAGAAAATAGCCAGGGGGCGCTAGAGGGCTGGAGCCACGTGGTCGACATGGGAAGAACGGCTTGCTCTTTGACAAAAACAGGTTAGCGAATTTCACTAGTGTCTTAGTCTATTACTTGATATTGGAAGTAATTTCAAAGTTTATTTTACCAGAGCATTAACTCAGAGAATGATTTAGAGGACCTGATAATATTTATGTTGCTAATTAGACATAAGGACAAAAGGACATATATTTTTACCCTTTCTCTTTTTTCTATTTTAGAAAGCCATTTTCTTCTGTTCACATTTAAGTTTGTGTCCTTTCCTTTTTATAGTTGGAGATTCAGAGGCTCAAATAAGAGTTAAAACAAAGTTCTCGAAATACAAACAACAAAAAGAACTTTTTTTCTACAATAAATTTCCTTATATACCCAAACTTACAAGTTTAGCATCTTTTAGAATTTGAAAAGTTCAGTTAACTAAATAGAACCCACATAGGTTAATAAATATTCTACAGGAAAGCATTTTTTTCAGGAGCATACTGAAATGTTTTACTTTAATCTTTTTCTCTTTTTTTTTTTTTTTTTTTGCGGTACGCGGGCCTCTCACTGCTGTGGCCTCTCCCATTGCGGAGCACAGGCTCCGGATGCGCAGGCTCAGCAGCCATGGCTCACGGGCCTAGCCGCTCCGCGGCATGTGGGATCTTCCCGGACTGGGGCACGAACCCATGTCCCCTGCATCGGCAGGCGGACTCTCAACCACTGTGCCACCAGGGAAGCCCCTTTTCTCTTTTTTTGATGGACATTCTTAGAAGCTGTTTCTTAGACAGTTTTAAACTCTCCTTTAACCTGAAATGATATATATTAAGTATTTAGTTTTTTCTTGATGATGCAAAGTCAGATTTGTGCTAGCTCAGCACTACTGCTCTGTAAAACCATGACCGAAGAGACATGTGTGTCATACAAACTTCATGTTGTACGTAAACAGAGGCTGAGGGAAGTTGAGTTGCCCTGAGTCACAGCGCTTGTAACTGGTGAAAGCAGTATTTCCCCCATTCACTTTGTGACCTCTAATTAACATAGGCAGTCTAAGTGACAAAATTCAATCGAAATAGCTGATTATGAATAACCTAACTTGACCTTTGGCCTACTGTCTAGGTGGTCTTCCTTTTCCATAGGGTTTTCTTCATTTGGAAACAGATTTCAGGATCCCAGTAGCAGGGGATTTCTTTCTCAAAAAGGTTTCCCAGAAATCCCAGAATTCCAAGGGGCAAGGGAGCAGAGACACAATCCACCTTGTTTGGAGTGTAGGGAAGGGAGGCATTGTTGGAGGTCACCTCTGGGAGAGAGTAAGCGAGTTTAAAACACTGGTGCCTCACAGTGGGGCTGGGGGTCCATGAGGACAGAAGAGAGCACAGCTCCAGGGTAACCAAGAAGGCCCCTACCACAATGGGGGTGAGGGAAGCAATAGGGTTAGCGGGGACCCAGGGCTTATCGGGCAATTCCGGAAACTTTTGGTTGTCACAACAGGAAGAAGGTGCTACACGCATCTAGTGGGAAGAGGCCAGAGATGTTGTTAAACGTATTGCAACGCACAGGACAGCTCCCCACAACCGAGAGTCATCGGGCCCTAATACATCCGTACGGCCGAGGCTGCGGAAGCTTGCATAGGATGAGGCCCTTCACAACACCCTTCTTCTCCCTCTTCCCTCAGTCTTGTTGAGGGTGGAGTTGGATAGCAGAGGTAGCACATAATTTCCTCTTCTTTCGCTTTTCACTTAGGCAGCTGGGGCGAGCAGACCACTGAGCTGCTTTCCCCTTACCTTCCCCTCCCTCAGGCTTCCTTGTAGCCTCGCAGTTAGGAGCATGGGCTCTGGAGTCACATAGACATGATTTGATCCTAGATTAGCTATGGGACTACAGGCAAATTATCTTATTTAAGCCTCAGTTTCCACATCAGTAAAACTGACAACATAATAGTACTTACCGCCCAAGTTGAAGGTCGGACTGTTTTCTCAGTTCCTAGTACCATAGTTTTTGTCTAGATCTGGTTGCTTTTGTTTTTCTTTTTCTTTTTTGCAGGGACTACTGTTATAGTCACTTCATCGGGCATTAGCTACTAGTTTGGTCTGCTCTGTGTGTCATTATCTCTTCACTTTGGAGGGAATAACTCCCTTTCTCAATCTAAGTCATTCAATGAGTCTTTTCCCTAGTGCAGGTGTGGGTAGACTAGGCTTGATCAATTAGAATGTTCCATCTCCCTGGCCACGGTAATCAGTTCCAGGATGAAAGCCAAGTCAGGCCAGCAAAATTCATCCCAGGGAAATAGGTGTTCTCTTTTCTCTGGGACTATTTCTCAGTGATGGAAAATGAATACAGCCAAGGAGCTTGCTAAACATAAAGCCAACTCAGAGAGAAGCAGAACCAAGAGATGCAAAGAGCAAGAGAGAGAGAGATAAGTAGATTCCTGACAGATTGGCTGAACACCTGGGTCCAGCCAGCCCTGTAGCAAGTTCTACCTCTAGATTTTCAATTACGTAAGCCATTTTTTTCTTTTTTTTTTTTTTTTTTGCTTAAGTCTGTGTGAATAGATTTCTGTAATTTGTGAAAACAGTAACAACACAAGAAGAGTTTTGATCTCTCTTTGTATTCCTCATAAAGGCTACTGTATCATTTTTTACATTATAGGATCTCAAAAATGTTCAATTAGATGGAATCTAATTCGTTTAAGAAATGGATAATATAAAACTAGAAGACTGCAGGGGGAAAAGGAGATGAAGTGTGAAGCGAAAATCCAAAGGCATAGGAGTTATTAGAGATAATGGAAAGCCACGGGCAACTGGCAATTAAATGGTTAATAGAAGCTTTAAGCCTTGGGGCTGGTGAGGAAGGAGGTGTTCAGGGCAAAGCTTTGCAGGGAAGGGAAGTGTAGCAATGGTTTCTGCCCATTCTGAGTTGGACGTGGGCCAGGGAGGCACAGCAGTCAATAGGATGCATCAACAAATTCTATAGCAATCAATGAGTAAGATGAGAGTGATGCACCATCAACATGGTGCAAGGGAAAGAATACAACGCAATTGCGCCCCCTCTGGGCAACTGTGACATAGCAACGAGAAGATCCACAGCCAAGCCTCAGCTCTGCAGCTTTCTGGGATGGTAATTTTCAAATTACTTAATTCTCTGAGTTTCTGCTTCATTATCTGCAAAATAGAGATAAAGATTCCATTCCTCTGGCTGGTTGTGAGCTCTAAATGAGTTAGCATTTGTGAAGGCGCTCAGCGCAGTAGATGTTCAAACCCTTTTGAGAAAGAGGCAGAACATAAGGAAGTACCCAAACTGGCTGAAAATGTTTATTAAGCATTTAAATGCACCAGACACCATACTAGGTGCCGGGGAGGCAAAAATATGTAAGACTGTCCTTTCTTTCAGGGCACAGTTTAGTGGGAAGCACAGACGGGTAAGTACCTTCATGAAAACTTTGATAACCACTGCAACAGAAGGAGAACAAACCGGAACCCAGAGAAGATAGACATTCACTCTGGCTTTAGAAGTCAAGAAAGGTTTAATTAACTCAGACAGGAGTTGAAGAGGGCTTCAAAGAAAATGGGGCTTTCAGATGGAGTGTAGGAGTATCAATAGGAATTTTCCAGAATTTTTTTAAGTTAAAACGAAGAGGAAGTTATTTGTAATAACTGGAAAATTTCTAAAATCTGTTTCAAATAAAAAAACACTATGGTTCTGATGTATGGATGGCAAATGAGCACAGGTAGAGAACACAAATTTAAACCACAACTATCAGAATAACTAAAATAAAAAATAATGACAACACTAAATCTTGGCTAGGATGTGGCGAAATTGGATCTCATACACTTCTGGTGAGAATGTGAAATAGTACAACCACTCTAGAAAACCTTTTAACAATTTCTTATAAAATTAAACTTGCAACTTCTATATGACCTAGCAAATGGCACTCTTGAGCATTTATCTCAGAGAAATGGAAATTTTTCTTCTTGCAAAACAACAACAACAACAACAACAAAACAAAACTGTACAGAAGTGTTCGTAGCAGCTTAACTTGTAATAGCCCAAACACTGAAATTAGTCTAGATGTTTTCCAACTGGCCATTGGTTAAACAAATTGTGGTACATCCAAACCATGGAATAGTACGCAGCAATAAAAAAAAGGAATTATTGATAAGCACAGTCTTGATGTCTGCAGAAAATTATGCTAAGTGGGAAAAAAGAGCCAGTAACCAAAGGTTATATCTGTTTGCTTCTGTTTGTGTAACATTTTTTAAATGACACAATTTTAGAAATGGAGCTAAAGAATAATGGTTGACATATATCCAGACAAAACTATAATTTGAAAAGCTACATGCATCCCAGTGTTCATAGCAGCACAATTTACAATAGCCAAGACATGGAAGCAACCTAAATGTCCATCGACAGATAAATGGATAAAGAAGATGTGGTATATATGTATATACATACACAAGGAAATATTACTTAGCCATTAAAAAGAATGAAATAATGCCATTTGCAACAACATGGATGGACCTAGAGATTATCATACAAAGTGGAGTAAGTCAGAAAGAGAAAGACAAATACCAAATGATAGCACTTATATGTGGAATCTAAAATACAACATAAATGAACATATCTATGAAACAGAAACAGACTCATAGAGGACAGACTTGTGGTTGCCAAGGGGGAGCAGGGGAAGGATTGGGAGTTTGAGATTAGCAGATGCAAACTATTATAGAATGGATAAACAACAAGGTCCTACTGTATAGCACAGGGAACTATATTCAATATCCTGTGATAAACCATAATGGAAAAGAATATGAAAAAGACTATATGTATAAATGAATCACTTTGCTATACAACAGAAATTAACACAACACTTTAAATCAACTATACTTCTATAAAATTTTTTAAAAAAGAAGAAGAATGGTTGCCCGAGGTCAGAGATAGAGGAGGGGGCATGAGGGAAGTGGGATGGGTCTTTGTGGTGATGGATCTGTTCTGTATCTTGACTGTGGTGGTGGATACATGAACTTACACATGATGAATATTGACAGAAATAAATACACACATACACACAAATGAGTACCAGTAAAATTGGGGAAATCTGAATAAATTTGGTAGATTGTGTAGATTACATCAATGTCAATCTCCTGGTTGTGATATTCTACTAGAGTTATTTCAATATTAACATTAGGTAAAACTGGTTAAAGTTTCACAGGAGATCACTCTGTTTCATTTCTTATAACAACATATGAATCAACAATTATCTCAATAAAAATCTCAATTTAAAAAACCACTATGGTTCTGTATTATAAAGTAACTGAGGTTTCCTTTAACATAATTTAGGGATATTTTTAGTTCTTTTTATTCTGTAAGGATTTATTGAGTCCATAATTTCAATTGCAGCCTGATATTTGCCATTTATATCTCATGTCAGCTTACCCTGCTGGGGTCTGCCTCTCCTTCCTTTGGCCCCTACCATGCATTGTAGTCTATCTCTTTAATAGTAACTATGTGCTGATTGGGGTCCCTTTTCTTCCTATGCTATGGCAGACACCAAGTGTGTTTATGAGAATGTGTTTCTGTTACCCCCTAGGCACAAGGCTGCTCCACGTTCCCCAGCTTCCCTGGCAGTTAAGTATGACTCTGTGACCAAGTTCTGGGCCACGGAATGTGGGCAGAAGTGATGTATGTCACGCCCTGTCCTGACCCATAAACTCTTCTGGTGTGATCCTCTGCACTCTCTGTTCTGATTAGATACCAGGAGCCAGCAGAGGACCCCACAGTCCTAGGAGAAAGCAAGCCCTCAATGCAAGAAGGCTGAGACTCTGAATGACCACCCAGAAGGCCACTCACCAATAAGAACTAAATTTATATTGTGTTAAGACATTGAATTTTGGGTGTTTGTATTAGAGAACATAATGTTATTTACCCTGATAAATAACGTATGCTTGGACCTCCCTGGTGGCTCAGTGGTTAAGAATCCACCTGCCAATGCAAGGGACAGGGGTTTGATCCCTGGTCCGGGAAGATCCCACATGCCGCAGAGCAATTAAGCCCTTGAGCCACAACTACTGAGCCTGCACTCTAGAGCCCGTGAGCCACAACTACTGAGCCTGCAAGACACAACTACTGAAGCCTGCATGCCTAGAGCCCACGCTCCACAACAAGAGAAGCCACCACAATGAGAAGCCCGTGCGCTGCAATGAAGAGTAGCCCCCGCTCGCCACAACTAGAGAAAGCTCGCACGCAGCAACGAAGACCCAACGCAGCCAAAAAATAAATAAATAAATAACATTTAAAAAAAATAATAATAATGTATGCTGGTCTCCACACTAGACTCTGGACTCATTGAGAGTAAGAACTGTGTTTTGTTCACCTTTATATTCCTGGAGCCCAGAACAGTGCCTGACACAGAGAAGCTGCCTCATAACTGCTTGCTGACAATCATGCTTCCATCAGTAACAGACTTCTCATCCTTGAATGTGATAGGAAAGCCTAGGATTTCATTCCCAGGTCCAAATTCTCACGAATGGCTTCGAGAAGAAGCAGGGCTCAGATGAGCAAAGGTGCGAATTACTACTTGGTTACTTCATTTCCTGCTCTTCAGCACATTTCATTCCGTAAGTGAAAAACACATCTGGCTTATCAGAACCTAACTGATTTAAATATAATTTATTCTCAAATTCAGTAAGTTTCACTAAATAAATGTTTCTGTAAAAATTTAACAGCAAAAACTCTAGTGAGAGCTCATGTATAGAGACCTTCATTATTTTTTAGAAAAATACCACAAGACACTTACTGCACTATGAAATTGTATAAATAATTAAAATCAAACCTCACATATCAAAAAAAGTTACCTAAATACTTTTCATGATATATTATCCTTTTACTTTGTGGGTTGGCTTGCTTACTAGATAATTTGCAAAAAAAAATCCACCCATCAAAAATAGGTCATCAGGTCATTGGGGTGAATTTATGACTGTGGAATTCTGGAGTTTTGCTTCAGTAAAGAAATGACATATTTTCTTTGTACCTTATCTAAGTATGCACACACTTCATATATTCAAATCCCAAGAGAAAAATGCGACTATACTTTTATAAATATGTTTTCCCTTTAACCAGCTTGTTTTGTGTACTATTTAATATCCCCTTGTTATAATATTTTCTTAATACTTTGATTGCTGTGGATAGCTACACTATTCACCGTGATAACTACATTGTCACAGTATTTGACAGGTGGAAAAGTCCGGGGCTTCCCTGGTGGTGCAGTGGTTGAGAGTCCGCCTGCCGATGCAGGGGACACAGGTTCATGCCCCGGTCCGGGAAGATCCCACATGCCGCGGAGTGGCTGGGTCCGTGAGCCATGGCTGCTGAGCCTGCGCATCCAGAGCCTGTGCTCCGCAATGGGAGAGGCCACAACAGTGAGAGGCCCGCACACCACAAAAAAAAAAAAAAAAAAAAAAGATCTCTAGTCCAATACATTTATTTACAGAGAAAAAGAAACCATCTTCCAGAGGTTATGTGACTGTAGGAGTTCACATTGCTGATAAGTAGAAAAGCCAAGTCAAGGACCCACACTCCTAACTCTGGCCAGTGATGCCTTGGATTCTAGAAAATGAATTCAATGTTGATTATAAGACCTTGTAAGCTAAAATATGAGTTTTGCTAAGAATAAATTATTTGTATGACTTTATTCTTCTGATTAAAACTCATATATAATTACATATGAATGGCAATTGAATAGATTTTGGTTTCTAATATTTAATTCAACATTTATTAATTTGAATTTTATGGGGCTTTCTCTGGGTATTAACTTTTGTCAGGTCCAAACTCTTTTTAAGACCCTCCAAAACATACAGTCTTATGCAGAGTTTTAGTAATCACCCTCATTATTCTTTGTATTTTTAAGGCTTGAGCTTTTACATTTAACTCTTTAATCCACGTGTATTTTTTTCTATAGTGTAAAGTGAGAATTAAAATTTCTGTTTGTCTAATTAACTAATCTTTGTGCTTTCCCCACTTATCTGTGATGCCTCTTTATCACATACAGTATTCTTTTGGATAATGGGTCTATTTTTCAAGTTTTTTTCTATGCTGTTGAGTATATTTTTATAGTACTGTATTATCAATCAAGATAGACTAGATAGTTACAAACGACCTCAGATATCAGTAGTTTAACAAAACAGAAGTTTATTTCTCACTCAAGTAACATGTATTCTGGGGTCAGTAGGGGGCTCTGTTTATCATAGTCACCAGGAATCCAGGCTGATCAAAAACCATCTTCACATGTGCTTCCAGGATCACCGAAGTCACCCTAGTGTCTGCCAAATGTACATCACTTTTTCTCTGTACTTTTAATCCTCAATGAATTTTGCAGATTTTCTTATTATAGGCTGTACAATTATCTTGATTTTTTCTTGCTTTTTATCATTTAAAAAATTTTTTGCGTGAGTGCTATTAAGTCGCTTTTGTGCACGTATTTTTTTCCTCAAAGAATCATACATTTGACTTAGACTCAAATTATTAATATAAAATTGTACATAGTATGCTCATGAAGCCATTATTATAACTTTTTTCTTATTTCTAATTTCATGCACTTGTATTTTCTTTTTAATTATTCATTAGCTTTGCTAAGTGTTTATCTAGTTTGCTGAATTTCTTAAAAAGTAAACCAGTTCTTAGATTCATTTTCTAATCATGCATTTTGTTTTCTAATTCACTAATTTCTACCATTAGTTTTTATTATTTTCATCTTTTTACTTTCCTTGTGGGGTTTTCTTTGCTTTCTTCTAACTGTTGAGTTCAACAATTCAATGATTCACATTCTCTCTTTTAATAACTAATATGTTTCAGAGCATATCTTTAAATTCGTCACATATTTTGATACATAATATTCTCATATTTGTGTGTTTGAAGTAACCTACAGCTTCATTGTGTTCTACATGAACTAAGTTATTAGGAAAGCAATTATTTTAGCTTTTCAGGGCCTGGACATTTCTATTTAAGCTGTTTAAAATAAACAATTTAACAATTCTCTTCTTGAGAGAATGTGGCCTGATAACCTTACAAATTACAATTCCCAAATTCTCCAAAATTTCACTAAGGGCACATGTGCACATGCACACACACACACACGTGTGTGTGTGGGGGGGTATATGTGTACCTAACCTTTACCTATAACAACATATGTTCCAGGATTCCAGAATGCTTCAGTCCATTGTTCAACTCCAGATGCATTGGATACTAGAAGTAATAGCAGATACAAAAAGAGAAGCTGCTTCTGTTTTGGCCAAAGAGGAAGATAGCTCCCAACCATCACATGACAGTTGCCCAGTCATCTGCCCATACTTCTTTACCCAAGAGGCAGGCTGAAGAAAAGAGTGAGCATGGCCCCCATCCTACTTACTAGCCAGCCGTGCTGTTCACGTTCAAAGTGCATGCGTGGGCTACAACTGGGTTCTTCAAACCAGTGTCTTCAAACCACAGGTGGCAAGACCCCCTCCCCTTCCTGAGCTCTGCCATATGGTTGAGTGTTAGCTTTACTTTTCAAGCGCATTCAAATTTTCTGTCTCCATTCCCTTTAATATACTTTTAATTTTGATTAAAATACATGCATCTTAACCCCCCTTCCCCTTGTTTATTGAAGTGTCAGTCAGTAGTTATTTTCTTCTGGAGTTCTTCCCGCCTCTGTACATTTCACTTCCCCACGACACATTTTGGAAGTTTACAAAAGCCTGTGTTTTCTAAAAGATACAGAGCTCACTGTGGGTATTTTCATGGCAAGTTGGGAAAGTTCACCTTAGGGACTCTTTAGCTTGTCACCGTCTTATTACAGAACGTGTTTTTTTTTTTTTTTTTTTAACATATGGAACAAATACAATAAGGTAAGCAGATTTTGTTCTTATACCTGCACTTCCAAATTCTCATAGCTAAGAGGAGTAATTACACAAATAAACAAAATACGTCCAGGACTTATTATCGGAAACACTCTTCAGCCTTTAAATAATGCTTGATACTTTCCCTTAGTAAAATTCAGGACCTGGTAATAAAAAGAGCCAGTGCAATCCTCAGTATTAGAGATGGTAACCAAGTGTTCATGGAAATTCAAGGTCTTACTCCATAGAATTATTGAAAGATCTCTAGCATTAATAGTTTTCATTACAGGCTACATAGAAACTTTAAAAGTAACTGCCAAATTCTATGCCTGCTTATTTAAAGCCTTTACAATATTTTGAGTGTTGAAGCAATCATAAATTTCGTGTAAATTAGTAAATTGTCATCTATGGTATTGTTCCACCTGTTAACATCTTACTCAAGTGATATTATCTGGGATATTTTGAACACATAAGCATGTTTAAAGAACTATGTAATTCCTTAAGAAAAGCAAAAATGTTTCACAAAAGGTATGCCTATAATTTTCAAAACTTAGTAAAGGAGTGGGGATCACACATTTTAAAATTTAAAATAAAAGTCTGCTCAGAGACCTACAGGATAGCAGCATTTGATTCAGACTTAGCTCCTCGATGGCCCCAAACTTCTACATCTATGAAGGAGGGCAGAAAATCTAAAAAAGGTGAATTACACCACAAAGTTTTATACCTGGACTACAATTCACAAAATATAAAAATTTTAAAAGGATACTGACACAAAACAACATATTAGAAGTTTTCTTTTTTTGGTAACATTTTGTGTCGTGTTTTATTCTCAAGTACACAAAGCCCCGGTCCAGGGGCTGGGACCAATACAAACACGGGTAAGACTTCATGTCAGCTCTTAAGGACTAGAAATAGACACAAAAACAAACAACTCCAAAACAAAGTCGCTTAAGACAAATGGTATAATAGGAAAACCTTAAAATTTCTATGAAACTCTAGGAAAGGGAGAGAGAAATTCTACCTCAAGGGGCCTGAGAAAGAAATTATGATTTAAATTAGGGCTTGAAGGACAGGGAGGGCTGTTTAGGGCACACAACTCCGTACCGATATTGTCGAGTACTAAGTGCCTCTAGCAACACCAGGAGGCACGGCTGCAAAGGACACTGATGTGGTGCAGCAGTGGTCCCAAATTTGGGGCCAGTCACCACCACAGGGTTCCATCCACTGGCCCTCCCCTTTTCTGGAAAATGTGCAGTGAACGTGGACCCTGCTTCACTCAGCGATTCCCAGAGGCCAAAGGCACAGTTGGCCTCCAACAAATAGAGTCAGCCTTATAGAAAACCATGTATAGAGCCGAAGCCCTGCCCCAGCAATAGCCAGACAGTCCTCTCCTTCAAAGACCAGCAATCACTCTGCTCACTTTCCATATCGGAGAGAATGCCATACAGATCAAATGCTTTACAGATCAAATGACATCAAGCACGTGTTAAGAGCCTTTCAAACCGTAAAATCCCACATACGTGTAAGGTGCTGATATTACCATAAGAAACCTGGGTGAAAAGAAACACAGTAAGAAGGGAAGTAAGGAGGTGCTTCTCACCTCCGCCCGGAGCTCCCATTTGATTCCTGGGTCTAAGGGAGATGGAATACCTTAATGACCTGGTGTTTTTTCCACGTCCCTCCCCTCCTCTCTAAGACTCCTACATACATTGAAAATAGTAGATGAGCCTTTGGCTCCTTGGAAAACTTGCAAATTTTGAACTAAGAGAGCGTTTCTCAAATTTTAATAGTTCACATACTCACTCTATGATTTTTTGCTATATCCTCGTACAGCCTGTAACATTACTTACTTAACAATTTTCTCTGCCTTGACTCCCTTTTTTAAAAAAATGCATTTTTTAAAAATGAAATTTTGTATTTTGTATTCCCACTATAAATGGAAATAATAGTTCCACTGGTCATAAATATAAGCTGGACATGTAACATATACAATGAAAACCAAAAAAAAAAAATGTTATAAAACTCTTGGAAAATACAGTTGGTTTGCAATGGCTTTGTGAAGACAGTCACATGGGAGAGCCCAGGTGAAACCAGCAGAGCAATGGCCTGGGCAACCCAGAGCATCATGAGAAATAATAAATAGTTGCTCATTTAAACATTAAGTTAGGGGGTGGTTTTGAAGGCAAACTGAACAATTCACTGGGGCTTTTCTCACACCTTAACATGCACACACATCACTTGGGGATCCTGTTAAAAGGCAGATTTTCATTCCAAAGGTCTAAGTGAGGCTTGAGAGTCTGCAGTGCTTACAGGCGAAGGTGATATGAATGCTGGTGGCCTATGGACCACACTTTGAATAGCTAAATTTTGTAAGAGCATAATCTTTTTCTTTAATTACTTTTTGGCTATTATATTAGTCTGCTAGGGCTACCACACTAAAGTACCACAGACTGGGTGGCTTAGATAACAGAAATTTATTTTCTTACAATTCTGGAGGCTAGGAGTCCAAGATCAAGGTGTCGGCAGGGTTGGTTTCTTCTAAGGTCTCTCTCTGTGTCTTGTAGATGGCTGTCTTCCCCCTGTGTCCTCACATGGCCTTCCCTCTGTGCCTGTCTGTGTCCTAATCTCCTCTTCCTATAAGGACCCCAATCATACTGGACTAGGGCCTACCCCAAGGACCTCATTTAACTTTAGTTACCACTTTAAAGACCCTGTCTCCTAATACAGTCACATTCTGAGGTGCGGGGAATCAGAACTTCAACATGTGAATATTGTGGGTTAGGGGAATCAGAACTTCAACATGTGAATATTGTGGGTTAGGGGAATCAGAACTTCAACATGTGAATATTGTGGGTTAGGGGAATCAGAACTTCAACATGTGAATATTGCAGGGGACACAATTCACTCATAATAGCTATTTAGAAAAGCTTAAAGAGAAAATCATGGTATCTACGCTGGGGCTTAAAAGATAACTTGAATTTTGTAGCAGCCAAGAAGGATGAGGCTTATTTGGGGGCACTGAGAGGACAAATGGAGCTCAATCTGGTCAACTTGGGAGGTGCATTTATTTATTCATTTATTTGTTTGTTTTGGGCCACGCTGCTTGTCATGTAGGATCTTAGTTCCCCCACCAGGCATCGAACCCATGCCCTCTGCATTGGAAGTGCGGAGTCCCAACCACTGGACCACTGGGGAATTCCCTATGCATGCATTTTTTTTTTTTATTAGCTTGGCACAATGATGCCACTTTTGTTTTTTTAAACATCTTTATTGGAGTATAATTGCTTTACAATGGTGTGTTAGTTTCTGCTTTATAACAAAGTGTATCAACTATACATATACATATGTCCCAATATCTCTTCCCTCTTGCATCTCCCTCCCTCCCACCCTCCCTATCCCACCCCTCTAGGTGGTCACCAAGCACCGAGCTGATCTCCCTGTGCTATGAGGCTGCTTCCCACTAGCTATCTATTTTACGTTTGGTAGTGTATATAGGTCCATGCCACTCTCTCTCTTCCTCACAGCTTACCCTTCCCCCTCCCCATATCCTCAAGTCCATTCTCTAGTAGGTCTGTGTCTTTATTGCTCTGCATGCCTTTTATCAATACAAATAGAATCGGGCAGGACTCGACAGACTCCGGCTCAGATGCTACTGCACTGAGCACTTTGATTGTTTTTAAGAGTGCTTCATTACTGCCAGATACTCAAAATCCATCCCCTGTCCCCCACAAACTTCAATTCCCAAGGTACAGAGCACAGCTTCTGGTCAATAAGAGAGAGTGCCCTGGGCAGACTCAGTCCCAGACCCTGTCCCACCTCACCTGTGGCACCGTCCCTAGAGTGCTCCCAATGCAGCCTGCTTCCTTTCAGTCCAAGCCTGCAGGTGCTGGAACATTCCCCCAGCTGAAATCTACCTAAGCCACTGCACTGCTGTAGCCAGGGAAGGACACAAAGGCACTTCCTGCCCGTGCTTTACTCGCGGGCTGATATAATACATAATAATACATGGTATTGACGTAGCACCTTTCTCAAAGGAGCTCAAAGTGCTTTCCAGACATTACCTCACAACATCCCTATGATGCTAACCCGAGAAGTGGCTCCTACAAGTACAGCCCTATTCAATCAGCACAATAAATCTAGAAACCAGCAGGTAATATATATTCTTTTAAGGATAAAAGTGGAACTACTTAAATACCACTGAGGGTCTTTTTTTTCAGAGTGCTTAGGTAGCACAGGCAATAAGCATCTTGGACTGAATGATTATATATACTTTGTGCATCACATGTGCCAGTCTGGGGCACAGGAAAGATGAACAGGCTCTGCAGGCTTGACTCAGACAGCTGTGGACTTTGGAAAACTATCCGATTGACTCCGTACTTCCTATTTAGCCTTTCAGGTATTTGAAAGAGATCACACAGAGATCCCATATTCACAAGAGCCAGCAGCAGTGATGAACATGGAAAGGTGTGTTAGCCTCAAAATCCCTGCTGTTGAGCAGCCCCTGTGCCTACTCTTTTCCTTACCCCTGTGCTCCAGGAAATACACCCTTTCACATTCACGTCAGAGGACAATCCTTCTTCCTCCTGCTTTCTTTTCAAGTCTTTCTAGAGGTGAGGCTTTAAGGTTGTTTAAAGACAGAGTAATAACTCTCTCCAAGAGACCAGCACCATCCCCTCAGGCCATTCATGGAAAAGAGCATGAGTCCCCGAGTCCCACAAACCCAGTTCACATTTCCATTGTCACTCACAAGCAGTGTGACTTGGGAAAAGTAGTTTTAATCCTATGTCTCCATTTCTCATCTATGAAACTGAGATAATGACGATCTCTACACCAGAGGGCTAGTAAGAGTATTAACAAAAACCACATGTAAAGAACTTAATGTCATTCCTGGCATGTCTTCAGTTTTCAATAAACATACAACAATTGCACGCAATAGTAATCACAATGATGACTATTTCCCATTTTATCCATGAAATTAGAAAGGGCTGGAGGGAGAACAAGATTGTGAGAGAATCTGGGAGCCCATGTGCTCAGAATTCCATATTCCCATATCCCCAGATAAGGAGTATCTCTGGGTCCACATCCCTCAGGATGTCAAAAAGAATTTCATTTTGTTTTATTTTGCTACACACTTCAAAAATCTTCTCAGTCCTCTCACTGGAGTTTTACACAAGGTAAGGTTCTTTGACATACAGTTTAGAGAATTAAAAACGGTAAGTGCAATTTTAGGCAAAATTTTATTTTTAAATAAAATAGAGAATAGCTAAACTTTCTGTGTAGTTTAAAATGAGAACCCCTTTGTAGCTGCTGATTCTGATCAATAGAGAACTTGAGTTCCCATCTACTCTAACAGGCTGAGCTAGCTATTTTTCTATTCCAGGGTTATACACGTTCTAAATAATGGAAAGTGGCCTGTGTAATGATACATATATATCCGAATTAGAGACTATTATTTTCTCTGTCTTGAAAACCCTTGATGGTATTTACATTCTAAATTAAACTGAACACTGCATATTGATTTTAATATGTTAAGATGAAATTCAATTTCATGACTACTAACATCACAGAACATGAAGGATCAATGTGTTTGCTGATTTCCTGCTTACTACCAATACCTCCCTAAGGGTTTGATACAAGATTTACAAGAATATTGTTTCTGAAGATGTGTGCATAAATACGCTATCAAATAAGCTACAATGCATTGCACATTAGGCAATGAATGATTTGCTTGCTGCATTTTAATCAGCCTGGCATAAATGCTGACACATCTGTTGACGAGTTCACTGTAGTCGGGCCACCGCGTGGAGCTCAGTTCCTTTCCCAAGAAGCAGAGCTGGCGGGAGAGGTCTCCCTATGACTGCTCTTGGAATTCACCCTGCCTGAAAAGGAGGAAGTGTGCTTCAGCTAAGATAGAGCTAGGGGTGTGCAAGGTGCAACTGCTGAGATGGCAGCAGGCCCGATGGCTAATTAAGTACCAGTAAGTATATGTGTGTGTGTGTGTGTGTGCATTGACTTAGCTCCTTAAAGCTTTCCTTTGACAATAAGAGAGGCACTTTAATGCAGTGGAGATGAGTATGGGCTTGGAGTTGACCAGCAATGGGGTCAAGTCCAGATTACGTCATTTACTAGCTGGGTGACCTTGGACAAATTACTGAACCTATTTGTGACTCAATATTCTCCTCTAAAAAATGGGAAGAAGAAGAAGTACTTCATAGGGTCATGAAGATTGAATGAGATAATACACATCAAACCCTCCTCATGGTACTTGGCACAGAGGAAGAGCTCAATAGATGGTAACTATTATTATTAGATAAAACTCACATCCCAGTCATTCAAATACAATTTTTATTGAATTCTCATTATGAGCAAGACACTGTATAGACACTTAGGGAAATGCAGAGATTAACACAGCATAGTCCCTACTTTGGAGGGGCTTAGATCCTGGTTGGGTAGATGAATACGTAAATAACTATAATTGATGGGAAAACATGCTGAAGTGCTGAAAGAGAGGTATAATAAATTGCTATGGGAGTCTACAAGGTAAATAGATTACTTCCCGCTGGGAGGGTCGGGGAAGCCCTCTTGAAAAGGATGCCACTGGGTTTTGAGACTTGAAGAATAAATGGAATTAGAATGCGTGGGAAGTTGAATGTGCAGAGCAATAAAGATATGCAAGCAAGCATACGAGACACAGAGGCTGTCTAGCAGCTCTTGCCAGCTGGGGGGTGTATGTGGTAATCTAAGGGAAAAGAAGTTTGTAAAATAGATTGGAGGAAAACAACAGAGAGCACTGAAGGCCAAGTTCAAGAGTTGGGTCTTGGGCTTCCCTGGTGGCGCAGTGGTTGAGAGTCCGCCTTCCGATGCAGGGGACACGGGTTCGTGCCCCGGTCCGGGAAGATCCCACATGCCGCGGAGCAGCTAGGCCCGTGAGCCATGGCCACTGAGCCTGTGCGTCCGGAGCCTGTGCTCCGCAACGGGAGAGGCCACAACAGTGAGAGGCCCGCGTACCGCAAAAAAAAAAAAAAAAGAGTTGGGTCTTTATCTGGTACAAAATGGGGAAGCTTGGAAGTTTGCTTCACTAAGAAACAAGCTGATTTGAACTCTGCAGTAGGAAAAATGAGCTAGCAGCTAACACCTATTCAGCGCATGCCTGGCACCATCTCAGATGCTGTATGTGCATGAATTCCTTTCGTCTCCATAAAATCCTATGAGGTGAGTACTAGTATTGTCGCCATTTTACCCTTGAGGAATCAGAGACACAGAGAAATTCAATCAACTATCCATGATTACATAGTCAGGAATTGACAGAGGCAGGATTTGAATCCAGGGAATCTGGCTGCAGCCTCCATGCCCTTGACCACTAACCCCACAGTCTGCTGCTCCAGAAGAAGGTGAGCATAGCATAAGGAGGGCCAGGGAAAATGCCGGCGCAGCGGCAGCCGCTGAGACACAGGAAGAGCCTGAGGTCATACAGTTGAAGTAGGATCACGGTGCAGGGAGACAACTGTGAGGATTAGGACGAAGGTAGAATGGATAACATTTAGGAACGAGTTTCCTTTCATGCAGTGAGAACATGAGAAAGAGGATTCAAAGGCAGCCAACTTTGCCTCTAGAAAGAAGACCATCGGGGCGTTCCTGGGATGAGGCAGGACAGCACAGAGCAATACAAAGGCATTAATGTTGGAGTCTGACAGACCCTTGGGTGACCTTGTGTAATATCCATTTATTTACCTACAGAAGTAATGATTTGTAAGGTTATTTAGGATTAAATGAGATATGTAATGTTTATATCAATAGAAGTGGCTGGAACATAGGAGACATTCAATAAACATCCATTTTCTTTCCTGCTGAAAAGAACAATGATCCTGGGAGAGAGGACGGTGGAAGAGCTGGACGGTTCTGCTACCCCAGAGGCTTAACCCCACTGCCTCTGGCCAAAGTCGCTCTGTCTTTAGAGATTCCACGGGGGACTTGCAGGGCAAAGCAAGAGGAAGAAGAAGACACTGAGGTTGGAGGTGGCCCCAGGCAATGCTGGATATCCATCTGCATGGAGAGGGAGGGTAGAGAGGAAGAGAGAAAGGAAAATGGTAGGGTTCTACCTTGGGGCTGACAGGCTGATAGCAGGGCAAAGCCATGTTGAATAAGAGGATGATGCCTGTATGCAAACTTCCTTTACCACCAGCCAACCCCCCGGGAGATGTCTTGGGCCTCACACCACAATTGTGACCTTGCCATTAATCTGGAATATAAACCTAAAATCTCGAAAAGGGCCAATGGATTTTAAACCCATTTGAGGGAGGCTCTGGAGCCTCATGCCGAAGGGAGTCCTTCCTTAATAGACTTTACAGCTGAACCAGTTGGCCATTTTAATTACTGGATTCAGGAGGCTGAAGCAGGAACCAGGGAGAAGGGTCACAGAATCGATGAGACTAGATCAATTCTGCCGTCAGATTCCCAGGACGAGGAGACAACTTGTGAAAGAATCGAACCTACACGCTATGCCTTGGACTGCTGAATGGGCTAATCTATGGACAAGAGAGAACACGGGAAATCATTGCTCAAACATAGACGAGATTGTAAACTTTCTGGAAAAGGCAAAAGAGGGAAGAAATTCCCTCAGAGAGAAAGCTTGATAAACCTAATGGGCAATCTTCCACTTAAAAAAAAGGCTCCGGGCTTCCCTGGTGGTGCAGTGGTTGAGAGTCTGCCTGCCAATGCAGGGGACGTGGGTTCGTGCCCTGGTCCGGGAGGATCCTGCATGCCGCAGAGCGGCTGGGCCCGTGAGCCATGGCCGCTGAGCCTGTGCGTCCGGAGCCTGTGCTCCACAACGGGAGAGGCCACAACAGTGAGAGGCCCGCGTACCGCAAAAAAAAAAAAAAAAAAAAAAAAAAAAGGCTCCAACCTCAGAACACCTCAGAAAGACATCTCAGAAATGGTGAGCAAGTTTTACTGAGTCAACTGAATGCTCTAGAAAGACTAAACAGAATTTTTTTTAATGCCTAAAGCAGTGGCCTGAGCTGCCCTCAGATTATAAAGCAGCAGAAACGTTGTGCAGCAACTCCCTTAGATGCCTGCACTGGAGACTCCCCACCCCATCCCCACCCCAGAGATGCCCCTACAACGTCCCCCATCACACCTCACTCTAGGGCCCACACCACTTCATTACTGATAGTTTCCTCCCGGCCAACCTGGACTCCCTAGACATGCTTTGTCCTTAGCTCCGAAACCCTTGTGACTTGATCCAGCTCCACAGACCTCAAGGCTGAGTGCCTTCAGCTGATGTTGCCAGTTCATCATCACTGTGAGAGTGTTGCAGTCATTCTAGAAGAGTAGTTCTCAAAGTATGGTCTGATGCCAGGTCCCCGAGACACTTCCCTGGAACTTACAAGGGACTCCCTTTTCCAATTATGTATCTGTCTAAAGCTGTTTTCTCCTTTATATGCTTCAGTCAAAAGGATATAATGCAACCCATTGAATGTAGAAGCAGATATGACAATTCAACTATCATTTGTAAAGCCAGACACTTTTAAAAAATGCCAAAATACAAAACAACACTACTCTTCACAGATTTTTGTTGTTGTTGTTTTGGAAAATATAATTATTTTTCCAAAAAATATTGTTTATGCTAACATATTATGGATTTATGATGTTATTTTTATGTTATTCTTAAATAAATTAAAATACTATAAAAGTTCTCAGTTTTTTTTTTTTTTTTTTTTTTTTTTGCGGTAGGCGGGCCTCTCACTGTTGTGGCCTCTCCCCTTGCGGAGCACAGGCTCCGGAGCACAGGCTCAGCGGCCACGGCTCACGGGCCCAGCCGCTCCGCGGCATGTGGGATCCTCCCAGACCGGGGCACGAACCCGCGTCCCCTGCATCGGCAGGTGGACTCTCAACCACTGCGCCACCAGGGAAGCCCAAAAGTTCTCAGTTTTAATTGCTAATATGGTTAATATCAATTGATGTAACCCATCCCCCCCAAAAACCCTTTGGGGTCCTCAATAATTTTTGAGAATGTAAAGGGATCCTTTAAAAGCTTGAGAACTGCTATTCTAGAAGAACGTTGCCTGTTTTGCTTTCCATGTTGGTTGTGATTTCATCTTGGCTGAGAAGATAAGATTCTTCAGACACATTTATTATAGAAAACTGCCAGCAGGGAATTGCAGGGAGACCCTTGTTCTGGTAATACAACTGTCAAACCAACTGTCTTTTGGTAAATAAATACAATGCCATTCTCTATACTCTTTAGAACTTCTTATAAAGAAATAAAAATATAACCACAATTCACAAAACCGACCATAAATCTTAACCACTACTGGGATAACTTTCAGATACTGGTTAACTACAGGCTCTAGTCCGGTCCAATCTAGCTTATATCAGGGTAAGTAGCTAAAGTACAAGTGCTAATTACCAATCTTATTTTTTATTGCTTCTTGAGCAATGATTCCCAAGGCACTATTCTGAGCCCCACCCCAGATTTCCTGAGGCAGAATCTCCCAGTGTGAATCCAGAAAACCTGCATTTTTGGTAAGGGTCCCAAGTGATACACTGTGCAGCCAGGTTTGGGAACTAACTTAGAGTAATTTGCCTGAACAAAAGCTCTCAAATTACTTACCCTAATTCATTTTTTTATCAGGCCTTGGTCATTACCAAGAAAAAAAAGAAAGAAAAAAGGAAAGGAGGTAGAAGAAGTTGCAACTTTACCAGAGCTAGAAGCAGTAAAAAGTTTGATGGGAAGAGCTGGGTCAATGAATATTTGCTTTTAAATGCTTCCCAGAACATCCCTGGTGGCTTTATCACCACTCTGGGATCTTCCACTCTGGTTTTAAAGCCATCCATCCCTTTGGTGAGGAAGAGGGAGACAGACTCACGTTCGACCTCGGGAGCGGACTGTCTCAGGAATGAACTCTGGCTCCCCTGGGGCCTGGGACTTGCACTTGACATTAGACTGAATACCATACTGAGTTGTTTCTTCCCCCTTTGTTTTGTTTTGTTTTTGTTTTTCTTCGTATCACATCATTGTGGGAGAAACAGAGGACCGCAAGGCAGAGCAAGCATCCATAAATGTGCCGGGTAGACGAGTTATCTTCAAAATCCTGGATATGGTGGTAATAACGGCCTTTGATTTGTTTTAAATTATTTATCCTTCGCTCATTTTTAAAGTAGGCAGCTAATTTATAATAGAAACAGAGACTTGAGAGGGAGACCATCATTCCTCTCTCCCTGTCAGCGCGGGGCTGTTTCCTGAGGAACATCTTGGAGTGCTGCGTCTTGCAGACACCCTAAGTCGGCTCCACCAGGAGCCTAATGCACCAGCCGTGCCTGATCAACGTGCAGAATGCGAGAGCAGCCAGGGTATTAATAGCACAAATGGGCAGAGTCCCAGTGACACGGCTTTACGCTCGCTCTGGAAGGCGACCTCCCATTCATATTGACTCGCTCTGGGAAAGTATTTCCTGAGACCCTTTCTCAAGGCCGCCCTTGCTCCCCATTACGCCATTGCCAGTAGTTAGGGCTTTCTGTTGTTGTTGATGGAGAGGTAGGGGATGCCGCCCTTTCTAAGTGCTCCTGGGAAGTGCTGACTTGGCAAACCTGGAGACAGAGGGTTTTATGTATCCCCAGAAGAGGCAGAACCTCAGCGATGGCAGCAGGAGAGTTCCAGGTTGGCTTGCCAAAAGGTTTCAAACTTGCTTGGTCAAGCGTAACGCTGGACTTTCAGTCTGAGGGCCTGGAGAGGGGATAGCGAAGTGGAGGGTGTGATAGGACAGCTAGACAAGGCTGTGTTAATTTCTCAGGAATCAAAGAACAGCCAGCAGTGATTATCTTGAATGCTTAACGCCTCATTTAACTATGCTAGAAACGCTCTACTGACTGCTCTCAAAGACTCATCTGATTTTTGAAAATACCATCAGGTTGAGGTTTGACGTTTTGACTTAAATGAGAGCTAAAATGTAAGAATATAAATTGTGGAGATGCCTTTAGCGATAAACCAAAAAAATAATTATAGAAAAATTCCCTAAGACCTAGCCCTCCTCCCTGTTCACCTCCCATATCCAAGGGAGAATGGGGGAGAGCTATCCAAGTCTATTCAGAATTGTTTTACAAGAAAATCTTTGAGACAAAGAAGTGACTATGATAGAATTGTATCTAACCATGTTGAATTCTCTCAGAAACTGCCTTCTGGGGAATTCTGATTCTTCTGTTTTATTCCAATCTCTCCACAACTTGAAACAGGCTTCCTGCTAGGAATAACAGTATTAAATTAAAAGTATAAACAATTATTAGAAATATATAGGCTTAGAAACCATTAAATTTGTTCCATAAGCAGGTTTATTACTTTTCTGCATTCTTGCATGAAAATTTGTCTTCTACCAATTTGACATATAATAGCCACGATCAGATTTATTCATCTTATCAATACCATTATTTTGTCCTGTCAGGTGTTTGGAATATTATCTGGGCAGCAAGTATAGTGCTTCAAAAATAGACTCTCCCCTCCCCCTCCCCCTCCCACCAACTCACCAATGTTGAGCAATTATTTTGTTTGCTGAAAAATAAGCTTAGTCTTATATCAAAGGCTGTGCTGCATCTATAGTGATTTAGAATTCAAATGTGGCTAATTTATAAAACAATCATATATCACTGTTCACAGCAGGAATCAGGTACTTAAAAGAAACTCCACTCAGAACACAGTTTCTTTTCTTGTGTCTTTTGCTTGCAGAAAAACTTGTAACTAATACTAAGGAACCTTCCCTTCTTCCAGCCTTCACATATTTTGATTTCGTGTCCAACTACTCAGATCAAGCCAGAACACAGCCACCTGCATTTTGGTTGGCTGAGAGAGCTCTTAGCATCTGACAAGGGGTGCAGTTTATGAGAGTTCCAGGTTTTTCACCCAGTAAATCTACTAGAATTGTAAATCAGGCCCAGAAGACACTGATCAGAAAGCAAGAGTGGGAGAGAGAGTGTGTGCATATAATCTGGTTTAGGGCTTTTGTCTCCAACACGAGTCAAAGATGAGTTTTGCAACTGGAAGGCACAGTACATGCTCAAAGAAGAAGAAGGAAACTGGAAGTTTTCCAAAAGAATTTTATTTTAAGAGAGGTTCATCAGAGGAACTGGTGGGGAAGAGGAGATAGGGAAGGCGGTTGGGAGGAAGAGACAGTGGGAGGATTAGAGGATTTAGCTCTGGGACTTTGAACAAATCACATTTTCCACACCTCCGGATGCTTGCCTAGAAACCAGGGGTAATGATACCTGCTTTAAAGAGTTCACAAGGAACAAGAAGGAAAATCTGCAAAAATGATTGGTAAATAAAAAAACACATTGAATTATCATCAGCAGCAGCCTCTTTCTGTCTTCTTGAAACCGAGAAGAATGCTGTGGGGCCTTCCCAGGGGCAGATATCCCCATGTTCCCCACCTCTTGTTTGTAAAAAAAGTTTTAGCTTCCTAAGCCTTCCCCCAAGTTCCAAAGAGCAAATTTAATCAGAGAAGTGAGAAAACGCAGAAACAAAGGAAAGCAATCAAGCAAGACAAAATAATAATACTTTAGCCATAAAACAAAGTCAAGGAGTTTTGGCTCCTCCTCAAGGGCTATAGATACTAACCTGAGCCATATCCTTGAGTTGTTTTGCAGATACTGAAACCTCCACCAAGCAGAGGAAGTTAACTGCATACTGCCCACAAGCATGGAGACTCCAGACAGGTTGGAACCAGAAGGTTGATGATTGAGATTCCCAAAACAGCACCCTGTTACCTCATCATCAACCAATCAGAGAATTGTGCACAAGCTGGTCACACACTCCCAACCCTCTCTCTCTCACTGTCTTGAAAAACCCTTCTCTAACAGCCATTGGGGAGTTTGGGTCTTTTGAGCCTGAGCTGTCTGTTCTCCTTGCTTTGCACCCTGTGATAAACACTATACTTTCCTTCACCACAACCTGGTGTCAGTAGATTGGCTTTGCTGCAGCTTGAGCGAGTGGACCCAAGTTCAGTTCGGTAACACTCTTCTTGTAATTTTACTTCTTTTTCTTTTTTTTTTTTTTTTCAGATTATTTTCCATTATAGGTTATTACAAGATACTGAATATAGATCCCCGTGTTATACATAGGACCTTGTTGTCTATTTTATATACTGTAGTGTGTGTATGTGTTAATCCCAACCTCCTAATTTATCCCTCCTCCCCTTTCCCTTTGGTAACCATAAGTTTGTTTTCTATGTCGGTGAGTCTGTTTCTGTTTTGTAAATAAGTTCATTTGTATCATTTTTTAGGTTCCACATAGAAGTGATATCATATGATATTTGTTTTTCTCTTTCTGACTTACTTCACTTAGTATGATAATCTCTAGGTCCATCCATGTTGTGCAAATGGCATTATTTCATTCTTTTTTATGGCTGAGTAGAGTAATATTCCATTTATATATATATATGTAATCTTCTTTATCTATTCATTTGTTTATGTGCCCCATGCTATTTTTAATAGGATGCTGGTCTATGTACCCACTTCCATTGCATCCAGCACAGACTCTCCCAAGGCTGCTTATAGACAGAGTTAGAAGTCTCGGCTTCCAATCCTCACACTTCAACTCTTAGCTGAGTGACTGTAGGCCGGTCCTTTTACCTCTCTGCATCTCATTTGCCTCATATAAAAAAAAAATGGATTCCCCCACTTTGATCATCCGCATCCTCCTTTTAAAATCACTCGAACATCACGAAAGGATGCTAAGTGTTCTAATTAATTGCTTTCAACTGCTACAAATGCTAGGTGCTATGATAACTTTGAGCCAGTTCTGCAGAAAGGTGTCATATTTTCAGAGCTGTCAAAGGGACATTTCCATTCACCCTGGATTCCGTTTAAAAAATTAGTAAAATTCTGTGAGCTTCTCGAAGGGGTAAGAGCAGAAAGAATATTTAGTATTAATTCCCTCTTAATTCAGTCCTCTTCCTGCCTAACATTAATAAATCTGGGTGAGGAGCAATGAAAGAAACCTGAACTCAGGACACTGTCCTTTCATTAAAAAAAAAAAAAAGAAAAAAATATTCTACTGGTTAATCTATACCAACACCCTCAAGGTCTTGAATTTCTTTTCTCAAGGAAAATTGTGCTCTTCCCTATTCAAATTCTATTTCTTTGCTGGCACGCAGTCATGCCACCATAGGATTAAAAAAAAAAAAAAAGAGAGAGAGCGAGAGAGATTTTGTTAAAACGTTTGCCTAATGGAACTTTGACTCAATTTTGTTGATGGGTATAGAGAATTGAACTAATTGGTGGAATTGCCTGGTCTTAATTATTAATTACATTTTTAGAAAAATATTTTGTTTTATTGCTTTCAAGTAGATGCTATAGCTATATTTAACACTTAGATGTCCTTTAATGAATAGATGTTAGATTTTCATCATGCCTCCCTCTCCTTTAAAAGCTGTTTGCATTCTTAAAATGGTTTTAAATGGTGCTCTCTGATCCTGTTTATGCTATCTACTTTCTCATCAAACACCTCATTCATCGTTAATATAAAGATAAATTTGACCCCGTGTGTAATTTTCATAAGTTCCAAATAATTGGAGGGAAATTTTGGAGATTTCTAAGAACTTATCATCTGTCTATGAAAATATATATCATCCCAACAAAGTATTAAGGAAAATGTGTCAAAAGATTAGGCTTAGGGTAAGTCAGACAGAGAAAGACAAATGTCATATGATATCACTCATATGTGGATCTAAACAAATGATAAAAATGAACTTACTGCCAAAACAGAAATAGACTCACATAGATAACAAACTTATGGTTACCAAAGGGGAAAGTGAGGGAGGGGGAGGGATAAATTGGGAGTTTGGTATTAAGAGATACACACTACTACGTATAAAATAGATAAACAACAAGATCCTACTATATAGTACAGGGAACTATATTCAATATCCTGTGATAAACCATAGTGGAAAAGAATATGAAGAAGAATATATAGATAACTGAATTACTTTGCTGTACACCTGAAACAAACACAACATTGTAAATCAACTATACTTCAATTAAAAAAAAAGATTTGGAGTCAAAAAATGCTCAGAGATGGAAAGAAACTTAGGAATCCACTAGATTGTGTATGTTCCTTCACAAATGAGAAAGAGAAGCTCAGAGAGGTGAATCCAAATATACAAAGTGTAATAATCAGGTTCCAAGTGGCCAAGTCCCAGTTGAAACTAAGTGGATGTGTTGCTCAGCTTAAAAATGGATTCCCAGAGTGACCAACTGCAGGGGTTCAAATATGTATCAGCCAGCTCTGCTTCTCCCTGGGGTTTCTCAGGTTTGCCTTCTCTTGGTTGCCTTTCTGTGACAAAGACAGAGACCAGCAGCTATCAGCTTGGATTATCCTTCCAATTCATAATTCCGGATAGGTCCAGCAAAATCCCAGGGAAGTCCCTAATTGGCCTGGCTTGGTCATGTATGCATCCTTGAGTGCATCACCGTGGCCAGGGAGGTAACATACAAACTCGTGTACCACAGGTTTACAATGCAACCAGTTGTAGGGTGGGGATGAGGACAATTTCCAAAGGAAAACCGTGTTGGGCAGGCAAAAAATAACAAATGTCCACCACCCATGTCACACAGTTAGCTAATGACAGTGTCAAGAATACAGCCAGAACTCCTGACTCCTGGTCCGGTGTTTCCTTTCTTAAAGGTGGTTTTGAATTTACTTTGCTTTATTTTTAGAACCCATTTGATTACTGTTTCTTCTGTCAAATTTTAGGGATTGGGAATGGGGTAAATCTTAAATAATATCATCTTGTGTCTGACAATGTTTCTTATTTTTATTTCAGAAGAGTCAACCTGCCTCTTTCTCTGAGCTCTGCAGAAATATATGCTCCTCGGGGGGTGAAATTCCTTATGGGAGAGATGTTCAAGAGAAGAGTCTTAATGTCTGTTTTTCCAGTTTCCAACATATGGTCTGACATGTGGCCAAAGAAAGGCTTGAGGGTGTCTGGTTCCGTGACTGGGGTCTGCTGCCTAAAGTGGGGGAAAAACTGATCTATGTCCCCAGTGACCCGAACCCTTAGAACCTTTTAAATCTTCTTTCAAGAGCCTCTGACACAGCAGCCCACATTTGCCCTAAATGGGGCTGGTTTGAAAAGGGCCACCTCTGGTGATCTTGCTGGGCTTTCCCTGAGACAGGCACGTGGTCTATTCACTGAGAGTCAAGGGACTAAGTGCACTCCGGCAGCCTTCCTCCTTTTCCTATCAAATGGAAGTGGTGCTATAATATTGATATGATCAGGACTAATGAACCATTAATTCTAATTCAAAAAAATGAGGTAACTGAACATGATCTTTTATGGCACATTGATCTGACATGCCAGAAGAAGAAAAGGGTACATTTCCTCTTGGAAAGATGCCGGCTCTTCACAAGCAATTTTAAAATGGTCCCCCCATGGATGTGCTCTTCTGTGTGCCAAAAATAAATCTCATAGAAGGAGACAAATATAATGTCTGAGGAGAAAAATACATCCACCTTTTAGCGTTTCTTCATCCTTCTCCTCTTCCCTCCAAGGGTCAGGCCTGGTGGCAAGTCAATCTGCGTGTCACCAAAATGTGCTTGGGGGAAAGCACTGATTTCTTTTTCTTTTTTTTTTTTTTGCGGTATGCGGGCCTCTCACTGTTGTGGCCTCTCCCGTTGCGGAGCACAGGCTCCGGACGCGCAGGCTCAGCGGCCATGGCTCACGGGCCCAGCCGCTCCGTGGCATGTGGGATCCTCCCGGACCGGGGCACGAACCCGCGTCCCCTGCATCGGCAGGTGGACTCTCAACCACTGCGCCACCAGGGAAGCCCCTGATTTCTTAATGAATGCAAGTATATGCAGAGGTCAAAAAATGTGTACATCTGTTATCTCTTCCCCCATACATACAATAGTGATCATCAAGAGAACTGAGTTTTAATTAGATGCCATAAGTACCATTTAGGGGCTACCTTCACAGGCATGTGATTTCGGGTGGAGCTGACAACAAAGACCTTTTATTCTGACGTGTTTCAGAGGTAATTGACTATGTCAACTTGAGGCTGCAAAAAAAAGACTTGGGGTACATTTTCAGAAGATTTGGGGTATACTTTTCATAAAAATACTTTGTCCCTCCTTTGAAGGAACTGAGAGCTATTCAAAACCAATCCCATTTTCTTACATAAAAAAGAGAAATGGGGCTTCCCTGGTGGCGCAGTGGTTGAGAGTCCGCCTGCCGATGCAGGGGATGTGGGTTCATGCCCTGGTCCGGAAGGATCCTGCGTGCCGCGGAGCGGCTGGGCCCATGAGCCATGGCCACTGGGCCTGCGCGTCCGGAGCCTGTGCTCCGCAAGGGGACAGGCCACAGCAGCGAGAGGCCCGCGTACCGCATAGAAAAAAAAGAGAAATGAAACATAGGGCATAAATTCAGAAATAATGGTTCTGGTGACTAAGACAAGTAGAATGCTGGATGCTAATCCCATAAACATTATTTTAATTGACTGTCACATTCTAGTCTCCCAGGTGTTTTGATCAAACTACCTTTGCACATACTTGAATAGCAACGTGTATGTGTACGCTGTTTTGAACTGAACTGTGTCTACCCCAAATTCTTAGGTGGAAGTCCTAACCTCTAGTACCTCAGAATGTGACTCTATTTCGAGATAGAGTCTTTAAAGAGGTAATAACGAGTTAAAATGAAGTCATTAGGGTGGGGCTTAATCCAATTTGACTGGTGTCCTAACAGGAAGAGGAGATTAGGGCACAAACGTGCACAGAGGAAAGGCCATGTGAGGACACAGGGAGAAGGTGGCCAGATGCAAGCCAAGGAGAAGGCCTCAGAAGAAACCAACCTTGCAGACATCTGGATATTGGACTTCTAGACTGCAGAATTGTGGGAAAATAAACTTCTGTTATTTAAACCACTCAGTACTTTGTTATGGCAGCCCTAGCAAACTAATACCTACAACAACAGAACCTTAATAGGACCCTAAATCCCTTAGTGATTATCCTTAATATGTGAGTATAACATTTTCAAAGAACAAGATATTAATTATAACAAGAGTACAGTGATTAGAATTATCCCTAAGAGTGGGGATAATCTAGTTTTCAAATGTCAACTCTACTTTTAAGAGCAAAAAGTCATTTAGAATATCCAACAGAAGTGGATCACCCATGAATGTTTGAAAGGAGATTTTAGAAAACCGAAGCATGTCAGGAATTTGGCTATTTACTGGAAACTTATGTCAGAGCAGTAAAATTAAAAACAAAATGTTCTTCCAAACAATCCTAAAACAATCCTAAAAATAAAAATTTCACAATTTCCCCCTAGCTCTCACTTGCAAAGGGGACACAGCCAAGCACAGGGGTATCAGCCTTACTACACAGCTGGCCAGAGAGCAGTGAGTCTGAGCTGTTCCCACTAGAAGACCAGAAGAAAGTTACAGATCTACTCTGTGGTTCGGTTTCCCACTGGAGAAATTCAAATGAAAGTATCTGTCCCTGTTTTGTGTGTGTTTGGGTAAATTACATACCCTAAATAGTTTTAACAATTCAATTAATATAGAATTAATTTACAGGAAATTATCACTGCTGTTATTTTCAACATGTTTTACCACTAGGTTATAAGCTCCTTGGCGGCAGAGACCATTCATCACTCACACACTGTGTGTTCACAGAACACATAAAAGACTATCCAAATATGCTGATTTGGCTGCATTCTGGAAGTAGCCTGATATTACTGACAACACACTGCTCTGAAGGTAGCTGGCATATTTTTGCTACAAAATCTTTACTAGGCTCTATGAGGACAATGGAGCAATTCCTCTCCTTGAGACAGAGCCTAATAAATGAAACTTTCATAGGAATGATAGTAACAGAGAAATCATCCCCCCCCCCAAAAAAAGAAAAATATTTCTACAGGTTTTCATTAATATATCTGGGAAACTAGAAAGCTAGAATAAAGGAGAGTATCTCAACTATACTTGTTACGGTGGCCAGAATCAAAAAGATTTATCAGGGTGGTATAAAATAAATCATTAATAGCTTTTTAAAGAATTTAAATTATGCCTCTTGGTGAGGGGAAACCTACACAGTGTGATATCCTAACAGTGAAAAAACATGGGCTTTGGGGAAAAAAACAGGTACAAACCATAGTTCTACCACTTACTAGCTGTGTGTCTTTGGCCAAATTGTTTAATATCTCTGATCCCCAAGTTTCTCATTATTCACATGGGGATAATGACACCATGACTAAACTAACTGAAGGCTCAAGAAATACCAGGTGCGAGAGCAAAGAGCTCACACAGGTGATGACAGGTAGGTGTGTCCAGCTGGATTCGACTGTCCTGGGAAACAAGGTAATTAGAGTAAGGAGTGAGTTGGAGGCTGGTTGTACACCCCAAGATGGAAAGTTTATTTTGATGGGACTAGAAGTTAATGTAGGATCTTAGGAGAATTATAGTATCAAAGTAATACCTCCAAAAGATAACATCTTGCCCATAGGAGAGGTTGAGGCAGAGAGAGGCTGAGAGAAGGGGGTGGTGAGGTCATGGTGAAGGTCTAGGTACATGAGTGATGATGGTGGTAATAGCCCAGGACTACTGGCATGAGACTGTTTATGCCGCAATGTTTTTTTTTTTTTTTTTTTTGGTGCGCGGGCCTCTCACTGTTGTGGCCTCTCCCGTTGTGGAGCACAGGCTCCGGGCGCGCAGGCTCAGCGGCCATGGCTCACGGGCCCAGCTGCTCCACGGCATGTGGGATCTTCCCGGACCGGGGCACGAACCCGTGTCTCCTGCATCGGCAGGCGGACTCTCAACCACTGCGCCACCAGGGAAGCCCTATGCTGCAATGTTTTAGAGCAGCCAACTTGAGTCAGTCCCAGGCAGTCCTGGCCCAAGCTCTTATTTATGTGCTCAAGTTTGGGCACTTATGAGGCACTTTATCTTTTTGTTTTAGTGACTTTTCTCTCACAATAGAAAAGCATCATATTTAACAGCCAAATTCACTGACCACTAGAGAGCCTTACTTTAAAAAAAAAAAAATCACATTTCTTCATGAACTAACCCATTTCAACCAGCTCCTGAATGAGAATTGGTACAAGCCCACCAGTCTCCCTGGGTCCTGTATTAGTGTCATTTCAAACAAATACTTTTCTCATAAGACACATTTCCTCTTCAAAGGGAATAATGCTTGCTTCTGAAACTGGCAAAGTCTCATTATACCTCAGCTCTATTCTATATAAAATAACATCCCCGGGCTTCCCTGGTGGCACAGTGGTTGAGAGTCCGCCTGCTGATGCAGGAGACATGGGTTCATGCCCTGGTCCAGGAAGATCCCACATGCCACGGAGCGGCTGGGCCTGTGAGCCATGGCCACTGAGCCTGCGCTTCCGGAGGCTGTGCTCCACAACGGGAGAGGCCACAACAGTGAGAGGCCCGCGTACTGCAAAAACAAAACAAAACAAAACAAAACAAAACATCCCCTCATACAGTCCTTCATGGGTTTAGACTTTTTAAAAATATAGAGTCTACTTTTCCAGGGTTTGGCAGAGCCTTCATGGGTGTGGAGTTCTCTCACATGGACCCCACCTTTCTAGAGTTGAGGCATTTCAGAAAACACAAAAATAATGACTACCTTTGATCAACCTTTTGCTATAAGCCGAACAGCTATATGAAGTGCTTAACACATATTATTTCATGAAAGCATCATGTGCGCACACACACACACACACACACACAAGCTATGAAGTATTATTCCCACATCGTAGATGAGGAAGCGCATCGAAGAATGGTGGTTCATCATTCTGGCCTCATGTTACAGTCACCGGAGCAGCTTCTTACTAATAGCTCCCTCCCAGGCTGCACCTCGGTCCACTGATTCAAGAAGCTCTCGGAGAGAGACCCACCATGTGTAGTTTTAAAAAACCTGCAGGTGACTCCAAAGTCAAAGTTGAGCACGACTTTCATCATCACTCACCCAGGGCCATTCAGGTTGAAAGTGGCAGAGGAAGTCTTTCTAGAAGCCCAGGATCTGTCTGTACAACTATACTGGAGGTTCTTGAAACCCTGGCAGCCTGATTAGAATTGAATGGAGAGATTCATGAAATTACTAGCACAGATCCCATCCCCAAAGATTCTGAGTTCATCAGTATAGGTTGGGGCTCAGCCATGGTATTTTTAATATGATATTTTAATATGTAACCAGGTTTGAAAATCACTGCTTTATATTAGTCTTATTGGTTTAATTTGTAAAACCCTGTGATATGTATTTTCCTGAATACCTTGAAGGCATTCTCAAACCAATCTGTATTTCTACGTGCTTTCTCATTGGTCTTTTTTTGCCCTAAGGGAATGTATTTAGAGTTCTTGACCTCCATTTGCTAATTAACATGATCAATGACTTTAATAATGAGTATATATTGAATACACCCAATATAATACATACACCCAAACATCAGAAAATGCCTCAAAAAACAAAGGCTTATAATATAAATATTTCACTGGTGTTTATTTTGTTGATTTTCACAATATACAAGTCTAAAAAAAAAAAAAAAAAAAAAAAGGAAATGGCCCAAGCCAAGCCTAAACAATTTTTAGAATTGAGAGGGGTAGTGACCACCAATGATGAGAACCCCAAAAGCAGAAAACTTAAAAGAAGATAAATGTCACATATCTGGAGGGTCTCATACAGGGCCAGTCATTAAATCACTCTTACAAATGGAAAACATAACAAAAAGTAATACAAAGAGGGGGACAAAATTCTCAAGTACAAAAATACGAATGAGCTTATAAAGTGCTAAACAGCTAAAAATGCTGATATTTTTACAACTGATTCTTGTCTTATTATTTTTTATCCTTATTTATACTTTTTTTGTTCTTGGAGTTTTTTAATGGCTTTATGGAGGTATAATTGACATATAATAAAGTGCACATAGCTAAAATTTGTAATTGATGCTTTGATATATCTATGCACCCATGAAAGCATAACCACAATCAAGTTAGCTATCCCCAGAAATTTCCTCACGCCTTGCTATCATCCTTCTCCGACTCCTAAGAAACCACTTTTCTGATTTCTGTCATTATAGATCAGTTTTCAATTTCTAAAGTTTTAAATAAATGGAATTATACAGTATGATATACTGTATGGCGTCATACAATATGTACTCTTTCTTTGTTTTGGCCTCTTTTACTCAGCATAATTATTTTGAGATTCATCCATTTTTATTGCATGTATCATATATAGTTTATTCTTATTCTTTGCTGAGGAGTACTCCATTACATGGAAATACCACAACTTGTTTATCCATTCATCTGTTGATGGACATTTGGATTGTTTCCAGGGTTTTGCTCTTACAGATAAAGCTGCTATGAACATTTATATATGTCTTTGCATAGACATAGGCTTTCTTTTCTCTTAGGTAAATATATGGTAGGTGAATGGCTAGATTATAAAGGAAGGGCAGGTTTAAATGTTTAAGAAACTACCAAACTCTTCCAAAATGGCTGTAGCACCTTACATTCTCACCAGCAGCGTATGAAATTTTTGTTCCTCTACATTCACATCAACAATTGATATGGTCAATTAACTTGACTTTTTAAACATGAAATACAGCCATAAAATTTTATTTTAATGTCCTTGTCTGATATTCTAACATTTATGTGAGTTCTGGATTGGTTTTGATTTATTGATTTTTTTCCTCATGAATGATCATATTTTCCTGCTTCTTTGCATGCCTGGTGATCTTAAGATGCCAGACATTGTGAATTTTCCCTTGTTGGATGCCGGATATTTTGTATTCCTATAAATATTAAATATTCTTGAGCTTTGTTCTAGGATGAAGTTAAGTCACATGAAAACAGTCTGATCTTTTCAAGTCTTGCTTTTGATATTTGGTAGATGAGATCAGAGCTCTATTTATAACAGGGCTAATTTTTCCACACTACTGAGGTAAAATCTCTTCTGAGTAATCTACTGATATTCCATGAATTATAATGTTTTTCTGGTCTGGCTTTTGGGAACAGGCATATTCCTAGCCCTATGGATATGCCAGGCATTTTTCTCTCTAATTCTTTCAGGTGGCACTTTCCCCAGTTGTGGGAAGTTTCTTCATATGCATGAATACTCAAGGAAGTATCTCTGAAGTTCTTTCTCAAGTACTCTGTCCTGTGAATTCCAGCCACTTTGAATTCCCCAGACTCACAGCTCTGTCTCCTCAATTCAGAGAGTCTGCCCATTACAGCCTGGGTTCCTCTCTTCTGATTTGGAGCCTAGAAACTCTTTCCATACAGTTAGCTGGAGCAATCATAGAACTCTTAGGGTTTATTGTCCTTTGTTGCTTTAAATATTTTGTCTGGTTTGTTTGGTTTCAGGCCGGAGGATAAATCTGATCCCTATTACTCTACTTTGACTGCAAGCAAAAATATTTTCTGGTTATTTAAACTTCTCTAATTATAGATGTTTAATACACTTATGGAATTAGGATTGCACCAAGGAGATGGAAAATATAAAATGCCCAAATAAAAGCAGGATTTCTCTTGTGGTATACAACATACACACTGAATCCACATGGAGATTTGGTCTGCTCTGTTGGATTACAAGTACCACAATAGCAAGGATTTCGTCTTGCATTCTTCATGTATCCTTCCTTTGTCTCTCGGCTGTACCCAGCAGGAGCAGGATAAATGGTGGTCATTATTAATTTGCATTCTCCTTTCACAGCTGAAGTCTGTTTCTTTCTGCCTTAGCTGAGACAATGTATATTACAAATGCTCACTAATACACCTTACTACATAGATCTTGAAAGATCTTCTTTAGCATTTTTTTAAAAAAAGAAATTGCAATAAAAGATCCCAAATGTGGTTCCTTTTTAATCCACGTGAAGGGACAGGAGCTATCTCACATGCCTTTAATAATTCTTACTGTTGATCTGAGGAATGTTGGTATATAATTGCTGATTGGAAGAATTAAACATGGATAATACATGGTGAGGTTTCTTTTGGAAGCCAGTGGAAAGAACACAGAGGCAGCATGGAGTTTTAATGCAGCGTTGGGACAAGCTGTGCCTCAGTTACAATCCAATACCACAAACTGCGCTATGTCGGGCAAGCCTCTTGACCTCTCTAAGCTTTGATCTGATCATCTCTAAACGAACATAATAGCACCATCTTGGAGGACTGGTGTGAGAATTGTACAGTATATTCATAAAACACTTAGCACAGGCCCTACTACCTAGTAACAACATACATCCCAGAATTTGGAATCAGGCTCTGCTGTTAACTGGCTGTCGGGTCAATGGTTGGTCATTTCAATGTGAGGTTTAGTTCCTACTTCACAGAGCTGGTGTACGGATGACATTGGATAATACAGGCAAAAAGCACTTAGTAAATGGTCTGTAATAAATATTTGTTGATTAATCCCTACCTAATAACAAGCACTTTGACAACCCATAAACCCTCTGTGGGCTTCTTGAAGAAAATTAAAATACTTGGGGGTAAGAGGTGAGAGTTGATATTTTAATCTCCCTCCAACCAAGTTTTCATTTCTTCCAAGTCAACAGTGCATTCTCCCCAGAACCAAAGCACAGTTATTCAAGGACTGTCAAGATGAGCACCCCAGTGTTCATCAGACCTAATTAATTTTTGCATTATTATTTTAAAAATATTTTATGCATTTTCAATACAAATTGATACAATAAAAACCAAGCAAGCATACAGCCTCCTGCATTATTATTTTATCAGGTCTCACATTTTGGCATTAAATTATGATATAAATCAGCTAGAAAACAGCATGAAAACAGCAATAAAGACAAATATTATCTTAACTTTCTCATTTTGTTCTCTTACAGTGTCTTGTGTTAGAAGTGGTTAGGAGGAAAAGAAAAATACGTCTTAAAATGATCCCTACCATAAATATTTAAATTTTGATGCTGTTTATGCTAGACAAAATAAAATCTAGGGTAGGGAAAATGCATTACTGCATTCAATAGTGATGTAGAGGTAAACAGTAATAATAATAGCAGTAATGCACCACATAATACATGGAGAAATAAAATTGATAAAGAATCAGAAAATAAAAGTCCCTCAAGAAAACTTTTCATAGAGTACACATAAACAGGAATTCTGAAGCAGTTAGAAATCTTCTTTTATTTAATCCCATGCTGACTATACTCAGAACTGTCATGAATGCAAAAGAACAAACACTTTTTTTCTATTAAAATCGCAGTCACAGAATAAAATAGTCCAAATATACTAAATATTGCAGATACCAATTTCAAAATATAAATTTAAGGTATTAAGATAGTCTGCAACTAGTTCTTGCAAAAAAGCCTCTGACACAACAAAACCTAGTTACAAAAAGCTAAATTCATTCTGAGATTTCAGAGAAAAAAAATCACTTGATCATTTTCCAATAATTTGCAGAAAGAATTGAAAAAATTTATTCAAAAATACACAGGCACACAAACACACTTTCTACTTCTTATTCTTTTAGCCTTGGCGCTCTGCAGGGGGTGGAGGGGAGGGAGTGGCCGGACTGTTGGGGGAACGGGGTGGTCAGGTCTCTGTGGTTGAATAGGCTCCCTGTGTGGATTCTGAGAGCACCCAAACACAGCAGCTTTGCTTGAGTTTCTACTTTTCAAAGGAAAAAAACAAAAAGAAAACAATTTATTGCAAAGTTCCTAATTTCCACCTACATAATTCTTGGCTGTATCTAAGTTCCTGCTAATTTAATCGCTTTAGCCTAATTAATTATTTACACTTGGGCTTTGAAAGGTTCCAAGTTAAAGTATGACCAACCCCCTTCCCCAAAAAAGCAGTGTGCATGAGCTGGAATGAGGTGGGGAAGGGGTGCCTGAATCAGGGTGAGCTGCAGTCCTGGACAAGCACAGCTCAAGAGTACAAGACATACTAAGTGAAGTAAGTTAGAAAAAGAAAGATCAATCCCATATGATATCACTTATATATGGAATCTAAAATATGATGCAAATGAACAGAAACAGACTTACAGACATAGAAAACAAACTTATGGTTACCAAAGGGCAAAGAGGGTTGGAGAGGGATAAATTAGGAGTTTGGGATTAGCAGATACAAGCTACCATATATAAAGTAAACAACAAGGTCCTACTATAGAGCACAGGGAACTATACTCAATATCCTGTAATAAATCATTATGAAAAAGAATATTTATGTATATGTATAACTGAATCACTTTGCTGTACACCAGAAACTAACACAACATTGTAAATCAACCTTATTCAATTCTTAAAAAAGTAGAAGACAAAAGACAGTGATCCCCAGCCTCTGGCTGCCTTGAAGCAGAAAGGAAATACCAAACTGAGGGTGAGCGTGAAGAGGAAAGTGATGTGGACCAGTGAGATGGGACAGTCCAGTGTGTGCTCAGGTCATAGAACTATGACGAAAAGAATCCTCCCCTTCTCCTTCTCTTTCCTCCACCAACTTACTCTCCCATCTCCAAAAAAACAGCATTTCCTAAGAATAGGACAGAATCCATTTAGGTCCTAAAAAAGAATCTCTATTTAGTAAAATGACTAATATCAAGTCAGTCTTTAAACAGAGAGAAAGAAAGGGGAACTATCAAAGGACACGGTTCCCCTGAAGGTAGGGGAACAAGAATAATGATGTAGCCTAGTATTCAGCAAACATCGTCGAGGGTCTACTATGTCCAGAACTGAGCTTAATTTTTTTTTTTTTTTTTTTTTTTTTGCGGTACGTGGGCCTCTCACTGCTGTGGCCTCTCCCACTGCGGAGCACAGTCTCCGGACGCGCAGGCCCAGCGGCCATGGCTCACGGGCCCAGCTGCTCCGCGGCATGTGGGATCTTCCTGGACCGGGGCACAAACCCGTGTCCCCTGCATCGGCAGGTGGACTTCTCAACCACTGCGCCACCAGGGAAGCCCTGAGCTTAATTTTTTTAACGTGGCTAACATTTATGGAATATGCTAGCATGTGTCATGCACTGCCCCAGAAGTTCATCATGAACCATCTCATCTAATCTCCATAACAACCCTATAAAGATGACTTTGTTCCCATCTCACTGGTGGAAAAACCAAGGCTCAGGAAATATAAGCCATTTGCCTGATGTCACACGGCTATTAGGAACAGAAGGCAGATTTATACCCAGATAATCTGACTCCAGAGCCCCGTCTTTATTCACGCTGCCATATTGCAGACTAAGGTTTTACTGCAGAGTTTGATAAGGTTTGGAAGGGTTGGCTGGGTAGTGCTGGTATTCTCTCTCATGCATGTACCTTACCATGGCCCTTACACTGCCCTTCTGGTTTTCCATAGCCTCATAAACTAAACGTAGGTTAAGTTTCAATGTCTTCAGTGCTCAGTTTTCTCTACGTGTGTCTGTCAGCTCACACCCGCTCACCCTTCACATAGCTATGCTAATGAGGGCAGAGGTAGTTCAAAAGAAGGGATCTGAGTGTACTGTGTAATGTTAGCATTGGTAGAGGTTTCCTCCTAATTAGGTATTCTCTGCATTATTCGTAAAAAGCACTTGATTTCCTAAGCCTATGGCAGCTGATTAGCAAGGAAGCTGCGTGAGGCTCCCACTGGGCAGCAGAGAGAAACCAGTGCAGGGTACTGTGGAAGTAGCTGGGAGGTAGTGGTTTGAATCCCAATTCGGTCATTTAATTCCTGGGTGATCTCCAGACAGGCACAAACCTCTCTGAGCTAATTTACTTACCTGAACAATGGAAAAATAAGACACCTGCCCCCACAACAGTATTGTGGGAGCTAAAAGGGACAATATCTGTCAAAAAGCCTAGAACCACAGCTGACATCAAATGATGCTATGAGTGTGTTAGCCTGAATTTCATAGATATTAAACCGATATTTCTGTATGTCACTGCCTATTGGCCAGTCCAGTCTCCTCTTAGATTAAATGCAAAGACTGTTTGCATTGTGAAAGTTCTGTACCGGCAGGTCTCATATTTTGCTGTATGTAAGTATCAACTAGGGATATTGTGAAAAGTGCAGATTCTCTAAACTCTACTCGTAGAAATTCTGATTCAGAAAGTCTATGGTAGGGCCCAGAAATTTGCACTTTTAGCAAGCTCTGCTCAGAAAATCACACGTTGAACATTTATAGAAATATATAAATAAATAAATATACAAATAGTATGTAAATAAACACATACATACATAATAAATACCGACACAGTTGACCCCTGCACAATGCAAGGGTTGGGACACCAATCCTCCATGCAGGTGACAAGTCAAGTATAATTTATAGTCGGCCTCCACATAGACTCAGTTCCTCCATATCTGAGGTTCCATATCCTTGGATTCAACCAACCCATGAATTGTGTAGTACTGGAGTGTTTACTTTTGAAAAAAATTGGCATGTAAGTGGATCCGCACATTTCAAGCCCGTATTGTTTGAGGGTCAACTGTATATATCGTTCACGTCTTCCATACAGTATTATTTACTCAGTGCAGACTAGACCCAGATTAACTGATGCTGCCAAAGCCTCCTAAGGTTCGTGTTAAGACTTCACTTTAATATCTTTTTTTTTTTTTTTTTTTTTTTTTTGCGGTACGCGGGCCTCTCACTGTTGTGGCCTCTCCCGTTGCGGAGCACAGGCTCCGGACATGCAGGCTCAGCGGCCATGGCTCACGGGCCCAGCCACTCAGTGGCATGTAGGATCTTCCTGGACCGGGGCACGAACCCGTGTACCCTGCATCGGCAGGCGGACTCTCAACCACTGCGACATCAGGGAAGCCCAAGACTTCACTTTAATATCTTGATGACAGTTGAGAAGGTAGGCCAGGGAGCCCATAAAAATGCAAACCTATACTGACAAAGGATGTCTGAAACTTAATTTTGAAATGGTATGTGATGAAGTGAGACCAGTATAGTTGGGAGGCTCTCAGTGTGTAGGAGAGTATTCAAAAGAAGCTATCCAGGTTACCATACCATTTTTTTTCCGTGAGTGTGCTTTGGAAAAAGCAATGTAGGAGAAAAGCTAACTCTGAAGGAAGCTTAAACAGAAGGAAAGTTTTTACTCAGAAAAGATATCAATGAAATTTTAAAAGCAAGGCCAAGGAACCAGTCACCTGAAAGAAATTCTCAGTCCTTAATTATGTTGGCAAGTCTTCAAAAATATTTAAGTATGATTCTTCACTTGCAAGAAGTATTGGCAGAATTTTGCTGGCATTGCCTTTCATGTTTTTCAGGACTGCTTTAGCATTCTCCAATTTTCCTTGGACTGTGAAAGGCTATATTTATGTAGAAGTCATTGGTGTTCATTGAGAAAAAATGTTACTTTGGTCAAAAGATTTTATATTCCATAAATGATGGAGAAAGTGTCAAGTTCTACAAACTAAATCTGCGTGCATGGAGCCAGATATATGAGCACTACTTCCAGGAGAATTTGGCCACAGATAGGAACTTCCCAAGACTCTGAAATAATTTGAAATTTAAATGGAGTCCATACAAGTGAGATGTTAATTTCCTTGTACTGGGAAGTCAACCTTCAACCCATCTGTATCTGTGTCGATATTCGTACAGATTGATGTTCTGGGAGAGTGTCCCCACTAAAATGTATAACTAAGCTGTGTCCTAAATTACAGAGTGGACTGAGATTCTTCATTTGATGCTGAGACACTCTCCTCTTTATAAAATGGTTCCGTTGCATCCTCACTTCAGTCCCTCGACTTACTTCCTTTACTCTCTCCTGGAAGTTGACATTGCTATCCAGCCCTGCCACCTGAAATCTGTGTTGATGTTCTAACCCATGGTGACCACTCTGGTGTCCTTTAGCCCTTGAGGTCTGTCATTCAGAACCTAGCCATATCTTTATTTGTCTCTCTAACAAAACAGAAGCTCCTTGAAAGCAGAAACTGTATCTCCACTTTCTTCTGAATACCCCACAATGCCTAGCCCACACCTTTGCACATGGTAGACATTCAATAAAGATTGAGTGATGGGAATCGAACATACTAAATATCGCGAATATCTTCAACGGTGCCACACTATTCCTGAAAGCCACCTAGCCCATTGCTAGGACCAAGAGCCACCATGACCCCCACCATTGCTACCTAGCTCTGTATATCAGCTTGGCATTACAGGAATCTTGTCTTTTGTACGATAGAAATCCAAACCTGGGTCTTGAGCCCCATCTTCTCCATACATATCTCTAGACAGTGTGTGAAAGAGAGAAAAATATCCTGCATCCATTGCTGGGTTTTTATTTTCTCCTGCTGGGCTCCCAGCAGGTAAAGGCTAGTAGTGCTGGCAGGCAGATAGACACCAGTATTTTCAATACATGAAAAATATCACCACAAAAAGCATGCTTCCATATAACTAAAGCTTCAAAGTAAAAATAAGGAGAGTATATCTGATGTGAAATATCATTCACCCACTTGCCATGAGTGAAGCACACAGTGTGAGAATCAGTGTGACCAAAGAAACAGGGAAGCAAACCTCTACTCCCTTCTCAAGGTTTCATGGTGCCCACGTTCTCTTACCAGTAAAATCACAAGACAACCTCATACCACCATTCACGACAGCAGGACATTATATGTAGAAAAATCATGTGTGTGTGCACGTGTGTGTTGGGCCCCTGTTCAAAAGGATTGTTTGCTTAACCCTTAAACAGACTTACTATAAAATTGTTTTGCCTACAAAGGTTCTCCTTCACCAAGAAAGCGCAGGAAAAAAATCATTGAGAAAAGAGCCTATTTTATAAAATCAAAAGTTGCTTTTCGTTCATTATCTCAGGCTTTCAAAGGAATCAACTTGCTTGAGTCCACATGACAAGAAGAATTAAAAGGACAGTAAAACAGCGCTATCCTGCATCAAGCAGTGGAGGCTTGCAACAGACAAATAAGTTCCCTGGTAGCACCAATCAAGTTGAGTATTTGTGTTCTTTTTTGACTAAACCCTGAGACAGTGATTGGAAAAATGAGAAACAGTGGTGAAAAACAATAGAGAATTGCTGGCTTTCCCCCCGCTCTACTAGCACTTCCAAATGATAGCTATAATTCAGTAAAGATCATAGAGGCTGGCATTTATGTTGATCATCACTTCCTACCAGCCTTTGATTTACTAAATTCCTCCTAAATGAATTTCTAGCTGAGAGGAGTAAATTATATCTGAACACCCCTATCAAGAACAAGCTAAAATATATTGGCATGATATCAAATAAATAGGTTGGATAAATATATTAGTGTGGCACAAGATTGCACATAGTGAGCTGTTTTATAGGTCTATGGCAAAGAAACAGAAGACGTATTACAAATAAAAATACTGTACTTAATATTATTGTCTTGTGTGAGAAGGCTGTCTTGCTGAACCAAATAAGAATTTAAAGGAAAGATTTGAGCCATACTCCTAAGTTTTTAAATCAGGAGGTAGCTCTCTTTCTAAGGATGCAGGAGTTCATGTCTTGATGAAGAAGTTGGGTTAAGACTCGCTGGAATAATGAAAGCTGAATCCAAAAGAATGAGTTGTAGATTCTCTATCGAGAGAGACATGGAAATGTTTGCTGATGAATAAATTTAAATTCATTATTGAAAACTGAAACAGCAGAGCATTTGTTAAAATTAGCCTAAAACTTTAAATTGAGGAAATAACTTTGTGCTCCAGATGGGGAAAAGTGCTAATTTGTGAATTATTGACATTTTAACACTCTTTTACATGATATGTCTTCAAAATCTGCAATAGAAATATGACTCTTGTTATTAATGTTTCCAGAAAGGAAGCCCAGACAGAGGAAAACATTTCTTCCTCAATTAAGAAGGCTTTTAAGCCCTTTTGCCTGAATTTCACTAATGCCTCATTTCGCCAAATCAATCATGTTGCTCTACTATTGTATTAAAATGTACTTTAATAACAAATGCTTGAAATCAGAAGTGAGATTTTTTCTAAGATGCATTACTAATAAAGTAACACGCATTTTCATCCTGCGTGAAACAGCTGGACCATGACGAGATCACATTAGCACTAATTAAAATGATATTTTTTGTGCAGTTTTTGCTAACCCAGCTTCATTGGACTCAAAAGGATTTTTGAAACCCATAAGAAAAGCTATTATGTAATCTTACCATGATTCTCTTGAATCAGGCTACTGTCTAATTTCTCCACAACGATATTTTCTTAAAACTCTCACTCAATAAAATCAATATTAAGTTTCTCCTCTTATGGCTCTTTTTTCAATATATGATCCCCATTTAATTTAAAAAAAATAAAGCTTTTATTTATTTTGCTTGATGAACAAGAAAAATATAATATTAAAGGCAGCATTTTGCAATGTTTCTCTTTTTCCCCACTTTACTGGGTCCCTGTTGTTCCCAACGTATAATTTGCAAAACGTATTGCTTCAATACTTACAATGAGAGAGGCGGCCCAGCTGTGGGAAGGAGAGGACAGCAGCCTCCAATATTACCATAATAATCTGCCTAGAGTCCCAGGAGCCCTCTGGTATATACAATTCTCTGTACTGCAGGCCCCAGCTGGAGAACATTCTCTTGACATGTATGCCAACCTTTGCCTGCAGGCAAAATAAAAAAAGGCAGAGAAGTAATCATGAAAATAAAAAATCTTGTCAACTGCGTTGGGATGCAGTTCCCATGTTTTTGCTCACGTAGGCAGGCATTGTGCTAACAAAATGATATGAGACTTTAAAGACTGCAGCTGGTATGTATTTAGATTAAAAAAAAAGTGCCATGTTAATTCTGCAGTCCTAAAATTTGGGGGGGGGAGGGGCAGTGGGCAGTGATAGTTTAGTTATTTCTGTCAATATGCATGACAACTTTATTTACCAACTATTACACAGAAGATTGCTTATTACAGGAATTGAAACAGAAGGAGCAGCATTAACATCTTGAGGTTAATCATGGATGAAACTTTCAAACAAATATTATTTATATTCCTTGGCAAGTGAAACTATGAGGAGCTTGAGCAGTTACTGATTCACACCTTTCTTAATTAATCCCACAAAAACTAATGTTATTATGTCCAGTCCTAAAATTCAATCTCAAGTCAAAGGAATATTAACCTTTAAAATAATAAAGTAAAACTTCAAAAGCACTTCTTGAACAAAACATGTATGTTTTGAAACTGAAAGTTCAGGTTGGGTTGTATTTTACTTTAAAAGCCAATAAAACTCAATGGGCTTAGAATATTCTACAATTAAAGCTGAAAAATCTGGGGTTTCCCTGGTGGCGCAGTGGTTGAGCATCTGCCTGCCAATGCAGGGGACCCGGGTTCAAGCCCTGGTCTGGGAAGATCCCACAAGCCACGGAGCAACTAGGCCCGTGAGCCACAACTACTGAGCCTGCGCGTCTGGAGCCTGTGCTCCGCAACAAGAGAGGCCACGACAGTGAGAGGCCCGTGCAGCGCTATGAAGAGTGGCCCCCGCTTGCCACAACTAGAGAAAGCCCTTGCACAGAAACGAAGACCCAACACAGCCAAAAATAAAAATAAAAAAATTAAAAGAAGGCTCAACATTTTAAAAAAAGCTGAAAAATCTGATATCCTTGCTGTAGCACCAAAAGTTTCCAAACTTCATTTGTTCAAACAAGAGGCTCTTCTGAAAACGAATTAATCCAGAATATAACTGCTGTCACACACTTCTAAGCACTTTAATCTGGGTGGCATCCACTGGATGAATATTCTGAACAGGTAAGAAAATGCCATTATATGTATAAGATACTAACTTCCTTTGTAAAATTAATTTTCCAAATACTAGGCAGACTGGAAGAGGGCAGTATAGTGTTATATTAGCTCTTAAACCTGTCTGTTCACCAGAAAATGTTCCATTTTACTGTCTTTACCAATATGGTTATGATAAATCTTTCTACTTTGCAGATAAAGAGATTTTGACAATTGAGAGTTTACAGCGTAAAGTGGGTTGCTATTAGTTATTGATCACTTTAAAGGACAGGATGTACAATTAGGTTTGTAATTGAATATTTATGTAACTATTTCATTAATGTCAATCTCTCTCACCAAATGTAAACTACATGAGGACAGCATCATGGAAGTTCTATTTATCATTTCCTCCCAAGTGCATGGCACACACTAGGTATTTGTTGAAAGAATAAGTGCATGCATTTAGTTATTCATTCATTCATTCATTCAACAAATATTTACCAAGGCACCGGGGATCCAGCAATGAATAAAGCTGGTGAAAATCCCGGTCGTCATGGCAGAGAAGACAGATAATAGATAAGAAAATTAAGTAAAATATATACTGTGTTAGATAATGATAAATACTAAAAAGAGAAATTTAGCAGGGAAAGGGGACAGAGAATGTGTCTGGGTGGGAGGCTGCTATTTTAGAAAGGGTGGCCAGGGGAGCCACCCCCCACAAAAGTGTGAAATGAACTGGTTTTCTCCATTAGGTGAAATTAAATAGGTCCTCAGTAAGAATCTAATAAAAAAGGCAAAGAAAGAAAAGACTTAAAATGCCAACCCTGGACTTCCCTGGTAACACGGTGGTTGAGTCCACCTGCCAATGCAGGGGACACGGGTTCCAGCCCTGGTCCGGGAAGATACCACATGCCACGGAGCAACTAAGCCCGTGTGCCAAAACTACTGAAGGTCGCGCACCTAGAGCCCGTGCTCCGCAACAAGAGAAGCCACCACGATGAGAAGCCCGCGCACCTCAACGAGGACTAGTCCCCGCTCACTGAAACTAGAGAAAAGCCCACATGCAGCAACGAAAACCCAACGCAGCCAAAAGTAAATAAATAAATAAATTTTTTTTTTACTGCCAGCCCTTTCATTATTTATGCAAATATCTGTATCCTTTATGAAATTATAAGCCCCTCTAAAACAGAGACAGCAACTGTTTTTGGATATTATCTCTGGCGCTTGGCACAGTGTCATACACAGTAGATGCTCTTCCAATTATGCTGAGTTGACTTAGATTCTTGTTAGAATAAAAGGACAAGAGTAAGTGGTAAAATAGTCAAGGATGGAAGAGAGCCACCCAACACACTCTGGATGGCCAGAGAGCAGAGAAGTGAGGCTGAGCATACACCATTGTCCAGCATATAGCTTGATGCTGCCTGAAACTCCCTACAGCCAGCTACTCAGCCCTGAGATGACCACCTTTGTTTCCAAAAGAAAACAAGGCAAATGCACTATTACAACTAGGGAAATTAATCAAAGCCCTTGTCTTACTAATGGGGGTTCACATTGGGATCATTTTCATCTAAGAAAGAAGGCGTACACATGTTGCTTTTGTGAAAGTGGTCTTGAAGAGGAAGTTCACGCCCCTTTGTATCCATATATTCAATTTGTGGAGCTGGATACAAGTGAAACGCTCACATTTTAATTAGGGGTAGAAAAAAATACACATCAGATGATAGAAATAAAAGGGACAACAATAATCCTTAAAAATAAGTAAATTTTCAAAGTAGATGGTGGTTAAGAGTGAAGGGAAACCATTAAGTTAATCCAGTAATATGTGTTTTGTTATTACCAGGAAAGTACAGGTCACATCGTTGCAGAGAATAATGCAAAACAGAGAAAGGGCACATAGGCATAGTGAACAAGAAGAGAATTAATTTAAATGTCAGTTAGATGTTTGTTTGTTATTCTAAAGGACTAAAACATTCACACTAGCTACGAGGGCTCCTTTCCTAGTGAATTATCACATAACAGGTAACCTGTCCATATCCGTGCGTTACTAACTTTGAGTTTCCTCTACTCTTTCTGGGTGTCTCAACTTCACCCATGGCTGTACCTAAGCTCCTCTCCACAGAGGTCCCCCATCTCTCTCCAGCTCACATGACTCTTCTGAGCTCCACATACATTGCCTCCTGGACATCTCCAGTTATATTCCATAGACCTTCAAGTTCAATATACTCATAATTTCACTCCCAAATCCTCTTCTTCTATGTGCTAATCTTAGTAAAGGTCACCACTGGTTACGCAAGCCAGAAACCTGAAAATGATTCTTGACTCTTCCATCTCTCAAGTTCTCTCCCTGCAATATCATCATCCTCCAAGCCCTAAAGGATCTTTCTCCTAAGTAACTCTTACGGTTTCTCTCTTTATCTGCAACTCATTGTTAGTAGCTGGGCTCAAAAACTCTTCCTATCTCAGCTGGATTACTACGTATCTCCTTACTGATCTTCTCAAAGGAAGAGCTTCCTCTCACCCCAAGGAACACACCCTCCTCCACCTTACCTGAGTGACTTGAGAAAACGCAAATACCTCTCTCCACTCACTCACTTAAAATGCTTCAATGCCCATTAGTTTGGGTTAAAGTCCCCCTTGCTTTTGGGTTAAAGTCTGCACTCCTGACATGCAAGGCCCAGCTGATGGCTCCTTTCTAGCTCATCTTCCCCGACCCCCATGCTCTGCCAATGCTTCAGCCATAAAAAATGACCTTCCCCCATTGCCACCATTCCTTTGCTGATGCTCTACTATTGATCTAAATACTCTGTCCAGTTTTCTCCACCTCAACTAAATCTCCTTCATCCTTTAAAAACACAGCTTAATCACAACCTCCTTCTTTTCTAATCCCCTCCCTTCTTCAGCTAAGTTACAGGGCTCTTTCCTGTGTTCATAAAGCACCCTTATGCAGGCATCAGCATAGCATTCACCATACTGAATTAGGATTTCCAATTTCTTGTTCACATCCCCCATTGACTATGAGTTCCATGAGCACAGAGAAGATTGTTCATGTCTGTACTCCCTATGTCTAGCATTGTAGATGTTCAATCAATGTTTGTTTAGCATGTGAATACGAGAATGAGTTTCCAGCGATAAAACTGGCTTAGTGGAATGGAAACACACCATCTACTTCTACATTAGAAATAATTTATTAGAAAAGGTAAGAAAACTAATACTTTTTGTGTTACTACTTATACCCAGCATTGGATCTGTTGACTAGGAGCTTAAGGTCAGAGAGAAAGAGATATTGAAAAAAACAGAGACAGAGAGACAGAGAAATCTTTTTGTACTTCATCATTTGTTTACATGTTCCAGAAGTCTCCTGCATGAGACAAGGTGATGAGGAACAGATCTGGCAGATGGGGCCTCACAAGACTAGTGCTGCTCAGAACTCTAAAACCAGCAGGTCTTAAAGTGGAGCAGAAATATGTGATTTAAAAAAAAAATTGGGCTTCCCTGGTGGCACAGTGGTTGAGAGTCTGCCTGCCGACGCAGGGGACAAGGGTTCGTGCCCCGGTCTAGGAAGATCCCACATGCCACGGATTGGCTAGGCCCGTGAGCCATGGCCGCTGAGCCTACGCATCTGGAGCCTGTTCTCCCCAACGGGAGAGGCCACAACAGTGAGAGGCCCGCGTACCGCAAAAAAAAAAAAAAAAAAAAAATTGAACTGGGTACCAAAACAAATTTTCTAAAGGTCATTATACATTTGCTAAAACTACCTGGTTTTATGTGATATATTTTTTAAAGAGCTATTTAAAAAAATGAAATCAGTTTTAGCCTAGGATAAAATATGAAGCCATGCCAATTTTTAATTTTATGTTTTTTAAAAATAAATTTAAACTAAAAAACAAAAACATTCACCCATTTCTCCCACCCACCCACCACCTCTGGCAAACACCAATTTGTTGTCTGTGTCTATGAGTTTGGTTTTATATATATAAAGAAAAATATATAAATATATATATAGTTTTTATATGTGGAATATAAATATACTTTATATATATTATATATATTCATATATATCTTATATATTATATGTATTTATATATGATATATTATACATTTATATATTTAAAATATTTTAATATATATAATATATATATGTTTAGATTCTACATTCCACATATAAGAGAGATCATATAGACAGTATTTGTCTCTCTTTGACTTATTTCATTTAGCATAATGCCTTCAAGGTCCATTCATGTTGTTCTAAATGGCAACCAATTTTTTTTATTGAAGTATTGCTGACTTACAACGTTTCAGGTGTACAGAAAAGTGAATATATATTCTTTTTCAGATTCTTTCCCATTATAGATTTTTACAAAATCTGTAATATAGTTCCCTGTGCTATACAGTCAGCCCTTGTTGTTTACTTTATATATAGTAGTATGTACCTGTTAATCCCAAATTCCTATTTTATCTCCCACTCCTTTTCCCCTTTAGTAATCTTAAGTTTGTTTTCTATGTTGGTGAGTCTATTTCCATTTTGTACATATGTTCATTTGTATCATTTTTTTAGATTCCACTTATAACTGATATCATATGATATTTGTCTTTCTCTGGCAACCAAGTTTCTAAAGGAAAATAGGGGCTAAACTAAAATGTTGCTTGTTTAGTCAAAGGAGCATACCATATATGTGTTAGAACCAATATTGGTTCTAAAGCATTTGCAGAGTCTAAAATGCAGAATTAAAATTTCTTGTCTGAGTTTTAAAATTTTTTTAAATTTTTTTTTTAAGTTTTAAATTAAGGCAATTCCCCCCATGCCCCCAGAATTTCTTGCAGCACCGCCTGCTCTTTTGGAAGTCTATCTGATAGGCCCTTATGCTTATATGCTGCCTACTGTCCTTGGCACAGAAACACTTCTTTCAGGCCTGCTTTCTCCAATGGTACCCTCTAATTCAGATCTTGGTCACAACATCAAAACTTACCAATCCTGTGTTCCAATGCCTCAGGCTGTCTCAGTAGTGCAATCTAAAAGAAGTTCCAACTAACGGTTCCTAACAAAAATTCAGTGGACTTAAAATCACAATATATTGTATAAGTAGCAGTTCCCACTACCCTGTTTAATTTTTTAATGATTAAGCAAGCTTTGCTCTTTCAACTCTTTACTACAGCCATTCTCTTCTAACCAAACTCATTCTCAGTTCAGCCATGCAGGCACCATTTCATGAGCACCCTCGTTCTTTGTCCACTGTGTTCCTAGGCATTCTACCTAGCCTGAGCTAGCCATGTACTCACAGGACTGAAAGCTCATGTTTCTGTTTCATCAGACTTCGGTGAAAGTAGCAATGACAGGCAAAGAATAAGACGGTCTTAAAGCACAAGCCAACTGATTGAGTCAGACTTCATATTGTGAGTACTTAAACATGTGTCCCCCAAAGTTCATGATGGCAATATGCATCTGTACAAAGTTACCACTTTCCAATTTTTCAGTCTTTGGATCTTTTTATCTCTCAAATATATCAAATAACTGGAGATTACAAATGCCACGTGATATTAACAAGCTGTCTTACTATTGGTAGCTTCCTTCCACTTTCTCAGAATAGTGAATGTTTGTTATTCTTTTGTTTTGTTTTTGTCTTTTAAATGAAGAAAGGTAAATATTTCCTATCACTTTCTTTCTGATCACTACTAAACTCTAAGAAATCTTTAGGAAGCTACTATTATAGTACACCTGGCAAACTTGTTATCGTTTTGTAAGTTGATTTTTTTTTTTAACTCTGAGGATTTCTTTTTCAAAATTTTCTAGAAGCAAAAGATCATCAGTGGAATTGGCAACACAAGAACAATTGTTTGCCTAAGGAAATGGAAGGTGCAAAGTATTTGAAATTTTAACATCCTAGGTACTTTCCAAGCATCTTAGGCCCATAGGGTTGGCAGCTCATGGACTCAGCCTGAAGACTTAGGAAGGAAAATGGCAATTACAGGCACTGAATAAGAAAAATATTTTAAGTTAAAAAAAGGAAAATTCTCATAAAACTCTCTCGGTTTTCTATTTAGAATGTTTAAAAAACATTGTTCACATTTTTGGGGCTTCCCTGGTGGCGCAGTGGTTGAGAGTCCGCCTGCCGATGCAGGGGACATGGGTTCGTGCCCCGGTCCGGGAAGATCCCACATGCCGCGGAGTGGCTGGGCCCGTGAGCCATGGCCACTGAGCCTGCACGTCCAGAGCCTGTGCTCCGCAATGGGAGAGGCCACAACAGTGAGAGGCCTGCGAACAGCAAAAAAAAAAAACCAAAAAACAAAAACACTGTCCATATTTTTGTGTGTTCATCTTTTCTACATATGGGTTGAACAGTTGGTCTCATTTTCAGTTTCATTTAACTGTTTATTGTATTTAAATATATGGAGCACATTTCATTACCCATAAAGAAACTCAAAAAAATTTGTTGAATTGAAATAAATGAGCTTATATCACAATGTTGGTATTGAGGAATAAACCTGACTTATCTTAGACTACTCGTCTATATCAGTCTTTTACTATAAGTAGATAGATACTTCGTATTATTTCAGATTAAAAAATTTTAATGTAACAATCTTTCTATGTTTTCTGTATTCCTTCCTTTTCTATCAAAATAAGAGACTTGAAACAAAGGAGGAAATATGTGAAAGGGAAGGTGAATAAAAATGGATAAAGATGAACATCTAGGAATCTACACTGTCTTCAGTATGACCTGTATTTTTCTAATTAAAAAAAGGGTAGTAGTTTTATCCTCTGTATTGGTTGTCCCCTTCTCTTAAACTTGTATCTTTCTGAAGATGTGGACAGCGTCTAGATTATAATGCTAAAATCTACATAAATTCTCGTGGCTGTGGCAGCCAAAGTCAGCACTGCCCCTCAGTTTCCCTATGGGCAACAATCTCTCAGCAAACTTAGTGGCTGCATAGCTTTGGATGCTTCCAGATTCCCCATGGGCGAGCAGCCACAGAGGGGAGTCAAAGCTAGAAAAGAGTCAATCTCTCAGCAACCAGGGGGGAAAAAACGGTGCTGATAACTGTTTGCACGTGTGGGAGCTCCTTTCCTGTCCAGTTTCTCAGCTTATCTTAGTCTTTTTGTATATTTTTTGCAAAATTTATTTATGTGTTCAGATTATTGTATTGCAATAAAAAGATACTATGTATTCATAACAATCAAGTTGAATACTGAGGGGAAAGTATTAGTGATCCTGTAAAAAAAGGAAACCAATCAATCAATTAACATGCACTCATTCCTTCTACAAATAGCTCATGAGTGTCAAGTGCTCGGCTACGTGCTGAGTGTACAGTTTTGAACAAGACAGAGAGAGCTTACGGTCTAATGGGGGAAGATGGACGACCAAACAAGCAATTTAACAGTCAAGTGCGGCAAGATATTACAAAATAAGCTTTAAAAAAGTGGAAAGGAAAGGAAGGAGACAAACAACATTATCATGAAAGATGATGCAAAACAAAGAACCTCTCTTGATGTTTTCAAAATCTGTTTAAGTGAAAGAGAGAGGGGACAAGAATTTTCTAAGTAACCCTTCTAACTTTGATCTAGTTTTTCATCTACTGTAAATATCTCAGCCCCTGTCATTGGGCAACAGCAAACTTCCTGCTGTACTTGTTCTCTGCTAAGCTAACAGGTGATACAGCCACAATATGTAAATTAACCAAGAGAAACGGAGTACAAAGGCTATATTTGAAATTCTATGTGCAGAGCTAGTCTCCCAGTGAACTTACTGCAGAAAAGCAAACATTTCTACCTCAGAGAAGGAGCAATGCACATACCAAAATAATCCATGCTACTCCATCATTTTTTGATCTGAAATAAAGCCCTCAGAGGGAGACAGACTCTACGGTGAATGTTGCATCAGAAAGTCAAAATGCATAGTGAACGGGAACATCAAAGTGTGTAATGTGGTGTAAAGATAACCTCCCTCACATATTTTAGATTACTCAAAATGATGACTATGAAATGCATTTATTCTTTAATAAAGAAACTCATTTCATGTGCTATTGAATGTAGCAGGCCAGTTCTGTCTTTTTTCATTAATTTGCTTTTCGGGGCCCAAATCTAGATATTATTGTATTTTTATGTTTCATATCACTTGTACATTTTGAATGAAGTTGTAAGTTAGCTGTATGAGTTGAAGTGAAGAAAATGAGCACCTCCTTTCTTTCCTCTACCATAATGGTCAAAATACCTTTTACAGCACTGGCCAGTGTATAAGTCAAGTAGGCATAGGAGAATGAAATGGACTTTGTAGTTAGAAAGACATGGCTTTAAAGCCAAGTTCTACTACTTATTACCATGAGATCCTGAGCATGAAGCTTTGGTTTCCAAATCCATAAAATGGAGTGGAAGAAAGCTACCAAATTCACTAATTGTAAGAATTAAATGAGATACTACAAGGAATATACCAAACACAGTGCATGGCATGTGGCATACACTTAGTATATGTATGGTGTCTACCTTTCTAGGTTCTTCTGGCTGGCCTAAGAATTAAATTGACATGAGACAGATTAACAGGAGAAAATCAAACAAAAGTTTAATAATATGTGGACATGGGAGAGACCCAGGAGAACTGAGTAATGCACCAAAATGGCTGAAGCCCTCACCTTAAATCCCATCTTCAGCTAAAGACAAAAGAGGATGTCGGGGTAGGGGTTTGGGACTTCAAAGGAGAAGAAGACAATTTACATGGAGATGGAAAAGCAAAAGTTTGGCAAACAAATGTTTGCCGGGCCCTGCAGAGACAGTGGGAGGCAGAGTGGACTCTGACCACTAGGTCAGAGTAGCCCATATTCTTTGCAGATATCTCTGGTGATAGCTCTCTTCTGGGAACATACCCTCTACCTAAATTACGTTAGGTGGTTAGCAGGAAGGTCAAAGTTTCTTCCTGAGTCTTTTGGGCCCTGATTGTTTTTAGCTTCAAATAACCCACATTCTGAAGAGAAATCTGGGGGTGGCAAAGTTTGCTCCCCTACAATAGCAACTGTTATCCTGCTGGTGCTTCCAGAATTCTTTTCCTTCATTCCTCTTTGGTCCACCTCTTCTTCCTTTTATTAAGGCTGCTCCTGCTTCCCCATGATTATCACTGGATAAATGGATTTCATAATCTAAGCATCCGGATTGTTCTTAATTTTTTTTAACTGAGCTGAGTGAGCCCTTTAACGTTTTCTCAAAGTCACTTTAAAAGGTCTTTCTAAGTTCTTTACAAATATGGCTAAGAGAATATCATGTAAGAGAATAAATGTAAATTTGGGTTTCATCAAACTATGACACAGCAAGAAATAAAATGGCTGCAATTTTCTGGAAAAAGAGAACCACTAAAATGGCCAAGGGGCCCAGCAATTAATCAGTCCATCATTCTAGTACTCAGAAATTGTCTCTTTCATCAGGGACTGGGTGAGACCATGTTATAAATGGGCTTTATCAGGCCCTTGGACAGGAAACAAACTAAATGAGAAGCAATCTGACTTTGGTAGCAGAGGGACACGGTGAGGCTCTCGTTAATCCCACAGTTTCCTGACAAGACATGAAAAAGGTGTACAGATAATATGATTGACATTTAACTAAGCAACCTAGAATGCATTCCTACAAATGAGTTTTGACCTTACAAAAGCAACGTTGGGAACGAGAAACCTATACATCTATATAAACCCACGAGGCTGCCCTTATGGTTAGCTCCCTGGTCATTAAGGCCAGTAGAAAATCCAAATAAAAAGCCATTTTACCCCATCAGGGTCACATTTCCATCACCATCAAAAATCCAGGTATCTATTCTGTTTACAAACTTTGCCCAGTAGATTTAATTTCCAGGGAATTTTGGCTATTTCCAGAAATCGGAGCTACCCTAAAAGGAACTAGATGAGACTCCACTGAAAATATATGAAATATATAATGAAGGCATGTTCTGAAAGAAATCTCTCAAGAAAAGTTAGAAAGTCATGTAAATTCTACTGAGATGATTGACTCTGAGAGCACAACGCTTGGTTATACAAGTTCCAGAGTATTTGTTTTTTTTAAAAATAAAGCTGTTAGGGCTTTCCTGGTGGCGCAGTGGTTGAGAGCCCGCCTGCCGATACAGTGGACACAGGTTCGTGCCCCGGTCCGGTAGGATCCCACATGCCGCGGAGCAGCTGGGCCCGTGAGCCATGGCTGCTGAGCCTGTGCGTCCGGAGCCTGTGCTCCGCAACGGGAGAGGCCACAACAGTGAGAGGCCCGCGTACCGCAAAATAAATAAATAAATAAATAAATAAATAAAATAAAGCTGTTAGATGAACTTTGCTCCTGATGTTTTCCTGCGTCACCTTCCTATACCTGCAGATGGAAAGATGTTTTATCCTGTCATAAATGATTCCCTTTCTGCCCCGCTCCAGGCTGGTTCTTCATCAGCATCCTGGTTATACTGTAGTTTCTGTGGCTGTGGAGCCAGGCAGCTTTCTGAGGGAACAGCAGCCAGCTGAGGGGCAGAGGGAACCCTCTGCAAAAGCTTATCCATCTGGGGGAATGGCTGTTCATCGTCAGTCGAGTTGGGAGTGAATCACAACATACATCAGTGTATGGCGGTGACAGCGTTATTCATGTAATATTTAATACGTTTATGTAATTGGACCAAGTTTCACTAGGACTTGTTGCAATAAAACCACAGACATTTCTCAAAAAGCAGGGCATCCAGCTGAAGGATGTAGACAATTTATTTAACATTGGTGAATACACAGCCACAGGGATCCAGAAGCCAAAACAAAAATAAGCACAAGCAGTAAAAAGTGCAGCAGCCAAAAAAGGGGCTGAGTGGGCAACAACAAAACCAGGAAATCCAGTGAAAGCTCATCTTGCATTCAGTCATTCAATTCACAGAGGTCCACTGAGCAATCACTACTGCAAAACAATCGTGCTGATCTTTCTCATTGCTTTTTAATTAATTGCATGTATCTTCCACTTGTTTTTTGTTTTTCAAAAAATGTTTTGGACACAAAGATCAGTTCTCACAGTATTCTTTCTCCATTACAGCATTCGGCACAGTGCTTTGTATTCTAGTTCTTAGCGGTACTTTTTGGTCTTTGCCAAGCGTCAGAATATGATGGAATGGAAAGAGTATTGTACCTTAAGTAAAAAGACGTGGGTGCGAATCTTGTTCTCCCACTCCACTGTACAATTTGGGTATAGTACCTAACCATTCCAAACTAAGTTCCTCAAATCCAATGTGAGGATAAATATGCAAAAGTACACCAGCAATAACCAATTTGAAGATACAGGAGGGAAAATAAGATATCAAAACTTTAAATAATCATTAATTACAAGAAATAATACAGTTCAAATTACATGAGCTTCATGTAGATAAAGCTATAAGAATCTATTGAGAAATATAAAGACGATATAAGAAAATAAGAGAATATGCTTCTTCTGGTTGGGATTATCAATTCTTTGTCAATTATTTCATGAATCAGCAAAATTCTAAAAAAAACACTTGATGAATTTTTAAGAGAATTTAATAAAATGATTTTAAAGTTCATTTAAGGAAGCAATAAGTAAAAATAGGTAAGAAACTTCTAGAAAAAAGAGTTGATGTGGAAGTTACCCTACCAGTTCTGATAAAATATTAAAAAGCCAAGATTAAAAAAAAAAGGCAAAATCACTAAAATAATATTGTATCAATACAAATATGAAAAGTGTTAATCGATATTAATCCTGGGTAGTGGGAATCTGAATAACTGTTATATTATTCTTTTGCTTTTTTACATTTAAATTTTTTTCAAATATAACTTAAAGGAGCCAATTGATGAGATGGCCGAGTAGTTAAGGCAACTGACTGCTAAAAGAGCCAATAAAAATATAGCTACCACTTAAAGAAGAAATGGATGAATTAATATAAATAGTCCATGTAAACCTTTGCATATGTAAAAATTTAATACATGATAGAGTAAGCATCATAAAACAATGGAAAAGGAATGAAATATTCAAATTATGTCAATAAGAGAAGTATGTATATAGAAGCAATTCTTTAGATTCCTCATACCGTACACTGAAATACATTTTAAGTTGCTTTCAGAAATCCACACACCAAAAAACTATTTTAAAATAGAAGAAAATTTGAAAGAATATCTTATTTCTGAAGGAAGAAATGCTTTCCATGAAACTAATGGGAGAACTAAGAAAAGTGTCAGTGTATTTTAAATACAGGCACTCCTTGTTTTATTGCCTTCATTTTTATTGCACTTCACAGATATTGCGCCTTTTACAAACTGAAGGTTTGAGGCAACCCTTCATCAAGCGAGTCTATCGGTGCCGTTTTTAAAATAGCATTTGCTCACTTCAAGTCTCTGGGTCATATTTTGATTATTCTCCCAATATTTCAAACTTTTTCATCATTACTATATTTGTTATGATGATCTGTGGTGACCTGGGGGCACTGTGCCCATATAAGACAGCAAACTTAATCTGTAACTGTATGTGTTCTGACTACACCACCAACCAGCCATTCCCCCATCTCTCTCTCTCTCCCTGGGCCTCCCTATTCCCTAAGACACAACAATATTGAAATTAGGACAATTGATAACCCTACAATGGCCTCCAAGTGTTCAAGTGAAAGGAAGACTCACACATCTCTTACTTTAAATCAAAAGCTAGAAAATATTTAAACTTAGTGAGGAAGGCATATCAAAAGCTGAAATAGGACAAAAGCTAGGTTTCATGTGCCAGTTGGCCAAGTTGAAAATGCAAAGGAAAAGTTCTTGAAAGAAATTAAAAGTGCTATTCTAGTGAATACAGGAATAAAAAAACCTTATTGCTGATATGGAGAAAGTTTTAGTGGTCGGGATGGGAGATCAAACCAGCCTCAACATTCCCTTAAGCCAAAGCCCAATCCAGAGCAATGCCCTAACTCTCTTCAATTCTATGAAGGCTGATAGAGGTAAGGAAGCTACAGAAGGATACTTTGAAACTAGCAGAGGTTGGTTCATGAGGTTTAAAGAAAGAAGCTATCTTCATAACATAAAAGCCCAGGTGCTAATGTAGAAGCTGTAGCAAGTTATTGAGAAGATCTATATAATTAATGAAGGTGGCTACACTAAACAGCAAATTTTCAGTGTAGATGAAACAGCCTTATGTTGGAAGAAGATGCCATCTAGGACTTGTATAGCTAGAGAGGAGAAAATGTCTTGCTTCAAAGTTTTAAAGGACAGGCTAACTCTCTTGTTAGGAGCTAATGTGGCTGGTGACTTTAAATTGAAGCCAATGCTCATTTACCATTCGAAAAGTCCTAGGGCATTTTAGAATTATGGTAAATTTACTCTGCCTGAACTCTATAAATGGAACAACAAAGCCTGGATGACCTTATATTTGTTTACAATATGGTTTACTGACTATTTCAAGTCCTCTGTCAAGATCTACTGCTCAGCAAAAAAGATTCCTTTCAAAATATGGCTTATTGACAACGCATCTGGTCACCCAAGAGCTCTGAGGGAGACGTTCAGTGAAATTAATGGTGTTTTCATGCCTGCTAACACAACGTCCACTCTATAACCCATGGAACAAGGAATAATTTTGCCTTTCAGGTCTTATTATTTAAATATATTTTGCAAGGCTATAGCTGCCATAGATAGTGAGGCCTCTGATGGATCTGGACAAGTAGATTGAAAACCTCTGGAAAGGATTCACCATTCTAGATGCCATTAAGAACATTCATGTTTCATGGGAGAAGGTCAAAATATCAACATTCACAGGAGATTAGAAGAAAGTGATTCCAATCCTCATGGGTGACTTTAATGGGTTCAAGACTTCAGTGGAGGACGTAACTACAGATGTGGTGGAAATAGCAAGAGAACTAGAATTACAAGTGGAGCCTGAAGACGGGACTGAACTGCTGCCATCTCATGATAAATCTTTCACAGATGAGGAGTTGCTTCTTATGGGTGAGCAAATAAAGTGGTTTCTTGAAATGAAAACTACTGGTAAAGATGCTGTGAAGATTGTTAAAATGACAACAAAAAATTTAGAATATTACAGAAAATTGGTCGATAAAACAGCAGGGTTTGAGAGAATTGACTCCAATTTTGAATGAAGTTCTACTGTGGGTAAAATACTATCAAACAGCCCTGCATGGTTCAGAGAAATCGGTTCATGAAAGGAAGAGTCAATCAATATGGCGACAATGTCAGTCATCACTGTCTTACTTTAAGAAATCGCCACAGCCATTCCGACCTTCAGCCTCCACCACCCTGATCAGTCAGCTGCCACCAACATCAAGGCAAGACCCTCCACCAGCAAAAAGATTATGACATGCTGAAGGTTCAGACGATAGCATTTTTAGTAATAAAGTACTTTTAATTCAAGGTATGTACATTATATTTTTAGACATAATGCTATTGCACACTTAATAAACTACAGTATAGTGTAAACATAACTTTTATATGCACTGGGAAACCAACAAATTCATGTGACTCACTTCTTTGTGGTATTTGCTTCATTGCTGTTGTCTGGAAGTAAACCCACAATATCTCTGAGGTATGTCTGTAGTTTTTTGTTTGAAATTTTAGTTTCTCAAAAATATCTAAAGTTAAAAGACAGATCAAATCAGGAAAATACATGCCATAATATTATAAAGGAGAATTCTCAACATGTGAAGAATTCATGGAAACTGAATAATGTAAACATATCTAAGAATCAATAGATATATGAGAAATGAATATTGGTAAAGTAATTAAACAAGGAAACCATTAGACTGAGATGGCTCTAATACCTTGGCAGCCTAGTAAGCAAAGTGAAACCACCCTAAGCCAGAGTTGATTCCTATAAATGCCTCAAGTTAAGAAATTGAAAATTAAGACCAACCAGTCACAAACAGCCAAGCAGATTTTCCCAAATAGGCTAACTGCTTAAGCTATGGCCAAACAATTCCCTTGCTTGTTTCCGCATCTGCTCTATGAAAGCCTTTCCCTTGGCTGCTGCTGGTGAAGCACTGCGAACCACTTCCGGTTTGGCATTGCCCTATTCAAATTGACGTTTGCTCAAATAAACTCTTCAAAAGTATAATGCGTCTCAGTTTATCTTTTAACAATATGAATAGCCAACTTATGGAAGAGAAATGAGAAAAATGATTCCACATCAATAGTCATTTTAAAAGTGCAAATTGAAATAATAATAAGATTTATTTTCACATATCTGAGTAGCAAAAACATTTTTTTAATGTTAATTATCTTGGTAAGGCGATGGGAAAACATACATTCTCCTACGTTTGTGGGCATATAAATTAGTACAACTTTCTGGAAGCAATTTATCAATTTTTAAGAGCGTTATTCTCTTGCTCAAATAATAGCTAATTCTAGTGATCTACCCTAAAGAAATGGTCAGAAATGTGGTCAAAGATTTATATAAAAAGATGTTCATGGTAGTACTATCATAGCAAAAGCTGTCCAAAAATGAGAAAATGACTAATGAAATTATGGTAGATGCATAATGGAATACCAGTCATTGTTTAAAAGTATAATCATAGATGTACATCTTTTGACAAAGAATGAGAGTCACAATATATTATTTTGTAAAAGTAAGTATATAGAAATGAAAATAGAGTATAAATCAACCATACAAAGATATTCACACAGAGAAATGACTACTAAGGGCCACCCTAAAATATTAATAGTGCTTATCTCTTGGTTGACAGGAGTATAGGTTAGAATGCAGATTCCACTCCTGTATAAAGGCCCAAAACTGAGCATAAAGAGTTTTTGGCTGATACAGTGGCTTCACACTTCAGGGACTCGAGCTCCTTCTATCTCGTTTGTTTAATATCCCTACAATAGTTCACATCTTCTTAATGTGAATGAAGAGTGTTGCCTTCATTCACATCCAAAAAAGTTCAGCCCTGCATTTACATTCCAGATAGCAGAAAGGAAGGAAGACAGATCATGATGGCTACCCTTCCTCTCTTTAAGGGTACAACTCGAAAACTCCACACATAACATCCACTCATATCCCATGGGCCAGAGCTTAAACACATGGCCACATGCAGGTATAAGTGAGGCTGAAAAATGAAGTCATACGTTGGATGATTTTGTGATTAACCAAAAAGTCTATTACTGTGTAAAAAGGAATAACAGAATATTAGGAGACAATTTCTGCCACAGTCTACTTCTTTGGCCACCTCAAGACCTATGTGTTCTTTTCTTCACATACATAGAACACGTTCACCCACTTCTCAAAAGAGGCAACCCCAAAATTTCATCTAGTTGTTAAATGTAGCATGAAGTCTAGGAATTCTGGGAGAGCTCAGTCCTCTCCATCAGATTGAGGTCCTACAAAATAAAAGACAAGTTACCTTCCTCCTCCACCTAACACACATAATATACAATGGTTGGATAGAAACGGGGCGGCTGCATCAAAAATTCCCATTCATACAGTTGCTCCCAATAAAATAAAACTTACCAAATCATGTACACAATCTGTATGCTGAAAATTAAAATGCTCATGACAGATATCAAAGGAGACAAAGAAATGGAGAGATAGACTGTATTCATGGACTGAAAGACTCAACGCAATAAAGATTCAATTCACCCCAAATTGATTTATAAGCTTAATGCTCCTATCAAAATCTCAGCAAGGGAATCTTGTCTATGTTTTTGCAGACAGAGACAAACTTACTTATTCTAAAATTTGTATGGAAAGGCACAGGTGCTAGAATAGCTAGTACGTTCTTGAAAAATAAGAATAAAATGGGAGGAATTACTCTATCCAATATCATGGCTTACAATATAGCTATACAATCAAGATAGTTTGGTGTTGGCAGAGAGATAGACACATAGACCAAAATAAAAGAATAGAGGGCTTCCCTGGTGGCGCAGTGGTTGAGAGTCCGCCTGCCGATGCAGGGGACACGGGTTCGTGCCCCGGTCCGGGAAGATCCCACATGCCGCGGAGCGGCTGGGCCCATGAGCCATGGCCGCTAAGCCTGCGCGTCCGGAGCCTGTGCTCCGCAACGGGAGAGGCCACAACAGTGAGAGGCCCATGTACCGCAAAAAAAAAAAAAAGAATAGAGAAATTATAAATAGACCCACGCAGATATTTCCAACTGATTTTTGACAAAGACGCAAAAGCAATTCAATGGAAGAAGGCTAGCCTTTTAACAAAATTATGGTAGCACAATTTGACATCCATAGACAAAGAAAAAGAAAGAACTCAACCTAAACCTTACACATTATGAAAATTAACTCAAAGGGATCCCAGATTAAATGTATAATATAAAACTGTAAAATTTTAGAAAAAACATAGGATAAAATCTTCAGGATCTAGGTCTAGTCAAAGAATTCTTAAACTTAACACCAAGCCATGATCCCTGAAAGGAAAAATTTATGTTAGACCTCATCAAAATTTAAAACTTTTGCTCCATGAAAGTCCCTGTTAAGAAGATAAAAAAGACAAGCTGCAAATTGGGAGAAAATATTTGCAAAACACAAATCCTACAAAGAACTAGTATCTAAAATACACAAGGAACCCTCAAAACTCAGCAGTGAAAAAAACAATCCAATCAAAAAATGAGCTAAAGACATGAACAAACACTTCATGGAAGAGAAAATATTTGTGGGAAAGAAACACATGAAAAGAAGTTCAACATCACTAGCCATTAGGGAAGTGCAAATTAAAACCACAATGAGGTATCACTACTGCAATATTGTGATTTATAGGAAAAATATATATTTGATCTTCATTCACAGTTCCTGGTTCACAGCTTACAAAATCCTTGAAATCTCCCCAGTGATCAGAGCAATGGAATAATAGTTGGTCTCTTGTCCTCAGTTCCCACCCAAAGGTGGGGGGCTGGTTGCAGGAGAATCAACCATGTGATTAGGGGGTTGGCAATTTCAGTCTCACCCCTGATTCCCAGGTAGGGGAGAAGGGCTGGAGGTTGTATCAGTTGCGTTGACCAATAACTTGATCAATCATGACTACCTAACGAAGCCTCCATAAAAACCAAAAAGGACAGATTTTTGGCCTTTTTTGGAGAGCTTCTACACAGCGGAACCAGAATTCTTCTGTGTGCCACACGTTCCACGAGGAAAGAAGCTACTTAGTTTGAGACCTCACCCTATGAATCTCTTTGTCTGGCTGCTGATTCCTGTCCTTTAATATCTTTTTATAAAAAAATCAGTAATCTAGTGAGTAAATAGGTTTTACAGAGTTCTGTGAACCATTCTAGCAAATTAATCGAACCCAAAGAGGGGTCATGAGAACCTCTGATTTATAGCCAGAAATAGAGGTAACAACCTGGACTTGTGGCTGGTGTCTGAAGTAGAGGGCGGCCTTGTGGGACTTGAGCCCTTTTCCTGTGGAATCTGATTCTATCTCTGGTAGATAGCTTCAGAATTGAGTTGAATTCTTGGACACCAGCAGGGTGTTGGTGTGGGGAAGCCTCCACATGATTTAAAATTGGGTTTGGGAACCCTTTTCCAGTACTACATGTTTATCAGAATGTCTAAAATAAAAATAAAAAATAATGACAACCCTACATGCTGAAGAGGAGGTGGAAAAACTGGACTATTCACACGCTGCTAGCAGGAATATAAAATGGTATAACTGTTCTGAAAAATGGTCTGGCAGTTTCTTACAAAACTACATTTGCAATGCAACTACCATATGACCCAGCAATTGGGCATTTATCCCAGAGAAATGAAAACTTAAGCTCATACATATTTGTAGAAGCTTTACTAATAATAGCCCAAAACTGGAATCAGCCCAGGTGTCCTTCAACTGGTGAATGGTTAAACAAACTGTGGTACATCCATACCAGGGACTACTACTCAGCAATGAAAAGGAACATCACTGATACATGCAACAACTCTACTGGCTCTTCAGAGCATTATGTTGAGTAAATAAAGTCAATCCTAAAAGGTTACATCCTGTATGATTTCACTTATACAGCATTCTTAAAATGACAAAATAATAGAAATGAAGAACAGATTAGTGGTTGCCAGGGGTTAGGGATGGTATTTTTAGTGTTTATGGCAACTCTATTCATAATAGCCAAAACCTGAAAACAACCCAAATGTCTATCAACAGGAGAATGAATGAACAAATTGAGGTATATCCATACAATAGAATACTAGTTCACAATTTAAAAAGGACTACAATACACACAACAACATAGGTGGACTTCAAAAACATTGTTAAGTGAAAGAAGTCACACATCTGTTTCTATGAAATGGAAACCAGGTTCCATTTACATGAAATCCAAATAGCAGCAAAATTAATCTACAGAAGTAGGTGTGGAGGTGGGAGCAGAAAGAGGCAGAAAGGGGCATGTGGGAACTTTCTGGCATGATTAGAATTATATCTTCTTCTGGTAGTGGTTACAAAAGTCTATACAATTGTCAAAACTCATTGAACTGGACACTTAGAATCTATTTATATCATGTAATTTTATATCAATATTTATATCATGCTAATTAAAAATCTTTTGTTTGTTTGTTTTGTTTTGTTTTTGCAGTACGCAGGCCTCTCACTGTTGTGGCCTCTCCCATTGTGGAGCACAGGCTCCAGACGTGCAGGCTCAGCGGCCGTGGCTCACAGGCCCAGCCGCTCAGCGGCGTGTGGGATCTTCCCGGACCAGGGCATGAACCCGTGTCCCCTGCATCGGCAGGCTGACTCTCAACCACTGTGCCACCAGGGAAGCCCAATCTATTTTTTTAATGTAACTGATTGTGAGGTTAAATTGAGAGCCAATCTCCACATGACTTCACTCTGGTATCTCCACAGTCTAGGACTGTTGCCTTCCTGAGCCTCCAGCTGGATTCAGATAACTCCATGTTCATTTCATAGCCCTTGAGTTATTCATTCATTCAGTAAACATTTCTTGAATCCCTACTATGTGCCAGGCACATTCTGTAGGCACATTCTTCTCTCTTCCAACATCTCAAGGTTGGTGGAATCTGGAAAGAGAACTAGTTTGGGAACAGTGCCCTGACAGTCCTGACCCACGTCATCCTCCTGAGCCCGGAAAGAAAGACTGCAGTCTCGCTAAAGAGCAGAGAGGCCCAACAGACGCATGTTGCTTCATGTCCTTTTATTGTAACTGGTGACTAACTAGACACATGCCATTAAATATATTACTACCTCCTGTAGCATATGCAACAGCTGAGCACATCCACGAGCCCTGTGGGCTGCTTAAGAACAGCAGAAATTCCCCACAGAACTCCAGAGCAGAAGAATGTCAAAGATGCCAGGTCCTGCCTTAGAAAGACAGATGAAGTTTTCAAAGCTTCTTTGCCTCTCCCCCTCTCTTCTCCTTTTGTTTTCCTTTGTTTTCTTTTGCTTTTTCATCCTTTCCAAAACAAGTCTACTCTCGCTTCTCATTTCCCATCTTGTTTTTAAAATAATTTGAATATCATAAAATAAAATCATATTTAAAGTTGGAAATGTCCTTTACAGGGTCTTACTCCTCTAAAAGGAGGCCCTGATAGATGAACATATTTTCATAATAAATAAAACCACATAGGGAGGATCCCAACATGAAAAGAAAGCATAAAATACAAATTTTGAAAAAAGAAGACAAATCAGGGCAATATAGTTGAAAAGAAATAGTGACCTTCTATCAAAGCTTAAAATGAGAAGCTAAAAAGGGTAAAACTTTTAATATCATTATGAACAATGTCATACACTGGAACTGTAGAAAGAGTGATCCATTCCCCTAGTATGGAATAATTCTAAGTTTTAAAAGCAGGGGCTTCCCTGGTGGCGCAGTGGTTAAGAGTCCGCCTGCCGATGCAGGGGACACGGGTTCGTGCCCCGGTCCGGGAAGATCCCACATGCCTCGGAGCGGCCAGGCCCGTGAGCCATGGCCACTGAGCCTGCGCGTCCGGACCCTGTGCTCCGCCAACAGGAGAGGCCACAACAGTGAGAGACCCGCATACGGCAAAAAAATAATAATAATAAAATAAAATAAAATAAAATAAAAGCAGAGGTAATGTTTAACAATAACAAAAACTGCCAATGAAAGATATGAGTGTAATACTATCAGTAATTTCAAAGGGTAGATGTGAAATCAGATATAATTAAAGTTTCAGGAAACATAACATGCCAAGACATAATTATAAGCAGTAGTTTCTTAATACTTGGCTTATTCACATATTTAGGAGGTAAGCATTCCCACAGAACATGGCACAAGGTCTTAATAACTTGCTTTGATGATTGGACAGTAACTGAATCATGGATAGAACCTAGATTTTCTAGCTCTTGGTGTCATGGCCTGGCTCCAGACTAGAGAAATATACCTTGTCCTTTTAAGACTCAACTTTGCATCTAAGAGTTCTCTAAATGATTTCATGGATCACCTCTAGCCAACAGCAACTTAAATAGCACTTCCCATTGTACCAAGCTAGCAGCTTTTCTAAGCAATATCTTTGTTACTCATTTCTCATTTGACTCAAAGGAGATCATTTAATATCGAATTTTTAAAATACTTTTGTGCTGTTAGGATCCAAGCCATGAATTCAAAAAGGTTAAATCAGCTTATAATTTTTTAAAGAAAAAAATCAGGAGCTTATGTTTTAATATGTAAAATACAATAAAGCCATTCTCAGATCATAATATCAGTATTGATTTTTGGATTAGTTGTTGTAGATAATCATCCAAAGAGCTCAGAGACCCCCAAATCATTCTACAGGAGGCAAACTATCGGTTTCTTTAGAATCTTCTTGTTCATGCCCAGCAGGAGACCATGCCCTAAATAGGGACAGAAAGCTTGCCTTAATAAACTCAATATTTCATAGAAGCCAAAGATTGGATTATTTAATCTAATAGGAAACAAGCATTACAAGAATATAGGAAAGGAGCACAACCTGCGGTATTGCTTGTGTTACCACTCATTTTACTAAACAGAATTCTGGCCCAATAGTGCCAGCCTGAAACAACAGTGGCATAATTTTGAAACCGATGCCTTGGAAGACACCACTGTATAGGAATTCTCACTCAGGTTAATTTAATCTCTCCCTAAGATTTCTTATTTTTCTCTCTTATCTGTAAACACAGTAAGTAATAAGAATGATCATCCAGAAGTTGGTTTACTAGCATTTGTAAGAAAACCACCAAGGGCTTCCCTGGTGGTCCAGTGATTGTGACTCCATGCTTCCAAATCAGGGGGCACGGGTTTGATCCCTGGTTGGGGAAGTTCCACATACCGTGCAGTGCAGCAAAAAAAAAAAAAAAAAAAAAAAAAAAAGAATTCCATGTAATTTACACAACGTATATAAATCTATCAAAGTTGTTGACGTGGGTAATTCTGCAAGAAAGGAAGGAGTAATAATAAGACCAAGGGGTCACTGGTATAGATGTTAATCAGTTCAACACTATCCCATTCTGCTTTAAGAGTGAATAATCTATTTCTTACTGATTACTGGGAGATAATCTACTTTAAAAGTCCACACTTTGTAAAGTTGTAATCTAAATCAAAAAATATGGACACATAGAAACGACCAGAAACAGTACTATTTCACATAGATAATTTCAGGAAAATGGGGATACTTCAGCTTTCCTAGTAAAATACCGTCAAGATTCTACAAGACAGAAGACAGTAGTAGAATAACAACATTACCAGGCAGAGGAGGGCCATGGTAACACTTACATACAAGATGCTTTCCAAAAAGAGCAATACCCTCTTCAAGAATCTTCCTGGATTAATTCTAGGTCAGGTTGATTTTCCTAGCATCCCATCAACATTTATATATTGGTCTAGAAAAGTTGTGATCAAGGCAAAATGTCTACATGTATGTTATATTTCTTTCTAATGGAAAGGCAGAGTTTTGATATAAGAGAGACCAGACTTTGAATCCTGGTTTAACTCTAATAAGCAGTATGATATTGAACAACTGACTTTTCCCATCTGTAAACAGGGATAGTACCTGTTTCAGGGGCTTGTCGTATGGCTTTTTTTGGGGGGGGAATAACATTTTCATGTTATTATTATTCATAAGCCAGTGGTTGGTAGAGAGTGGATACGTTATAAATATTAGTTCCCTGTCTTTTCCCCTCATGCTGAGAATCAAGGTTTCTATAACTTTTCTGATTCCTCCACAACTTAAAGAATTCTACATACAATGGACACTCAATAATTGCTGAGTGATGACATCAAAATATCTCAGCAAGACTGAATATGCAGGTTTTAGCCACTGCTACCTCCCTGTAAACCGGAATTCTACAGTGTGATTACAACTATAGATACACAAAAAGGGTTAATGATCAAATTAAAAAGCATAGAGGGCTTCCCTGGAGGCGCAGTGGTTAAAAATCTGCCTGCCAATGCAGGGGACATGGGTTCGAGCCCTGGTCTGGGAAGATCCCACATGCCGCGGAGCAACTAAGCCCGTGCACCACAACTGCTGAGCCTGGGCTCTAGAGCCCGCGGGCCACAACTACTGAACCCGTGTGCCACAGCTACTGAAGCCCGCATGCCTAGAGCCTGTGCTCCACAACAGGAGAAGCCACCGCAATGAGAAGCCCGTGCACCACAATGAAGAGCAGTCCCCGCTCGCCACAACTAGAGAAAGCCCGCACTCAGCAACGAAGACCCAGTGCAGCCAAAAATAAAATTAATTAATTAATTAAAGGAAAAAAAGCAATAGATATCTATGGCTTATATTGAAACAAATTTTAACGGTTCTAGAAAAAAATTTTTGAATTGGTTATGTAAGATCAAGAGCTCTCCCTCCTCCCCTCATACCTAAGTTAAATAGTGCCCAAATATATAAACATATAGTAGACTAACAATACAATTCAATATTGATTTGTTCGTTCAAAACACATAAAAAGCAAACCTTATGGAGAGTTTTACGATGTTAATAGTTTGCCTAATCACATCATTTGGCATACAACACTTTATTTTAAAACGAGCATAAAAAAATCAATATTCTCTCCCTGCACTATCTGTATGCTGCCTCCACACTATGCACTAAATTTTCCAACAGTAATTTCAAATCAAAACTGCATCAAAGAGCCACCTACATTGGCTTCATTCGGACTTGCCATGAGATTATTGTTACAATACAAGCTACATTTGCATACATTAAAATACAGCAGAAAAGGTAACCACTCTGCATGCCAAATAGTTGTTTTTCCTAAACTTAAATATCTCAGGTGGTTCGCTTTTATTCCCCAAGCCCCTAAGGTTATTTTTCTACATTAAAAATTGCCTGGGCTTCCCTGGTGGCACAGTGGTTGAGAGTCCGCCTGCCGATGCAGGGGACACAGGTTCGTGCCCCGGTTCAGGAAGATCCCACATGCCAATGAGCGGCTGGGCCCGTGAGCCATGGCCGCTGAGCCTGCGCGTCCGGAGCCTGTGCTCCGCAACGGGAGAGGCCACAACAGTGAGAGGCCCGCGTACCGCAAAAAAAAAAAAAAAAAAAAAAAAAAAAAAAAAAAAAAATTGCCTGCATCCCAGGCAATTATTTGCAAAAACGCGAATCAACAATACCTTTGCTTATTCGCAATACTGTCTCTATTTTTCTATGTCTGTTTTCAAGCTACACGGCTGCCATGAAAGTTGAATCTTTACAAGTTCATGTTCTCCTGCTGTTTCCCTCTCACCTCAAGTCAGCCTCCTCTGTTGCAAAGGGTATGGGCTAATGATCCAAGTCACAAGTGAGTAAGTATATAGAAGAAAACATGAAAAGGCTATAATCACATTAATGAAACGAGGAAGGGAGGTTTCAGGCAGAAAGTCTTCCAAGTTTTGAGTCATTCACACTACCTCTTCTACCTACTCCTAATCAATGCCAGTCTCCCACCTACAGCCTGGTTGATCCAGGGCCACAAGCTTGTAGATGTTCATACGTGGAAATTGTTATTCATTAAATACACTGTTCTATTTTAAACCACACCTCTTACTGCAGGCAGGTGTTTGCCTGAAGGTAGGTCATTGAAAGTCAGTGCAAATGAAGGCAGTTCCACAGTAGGGAAAAAATTAACTTGGGGAACTCTGTGGGCACAGGTCTTTCTCAAAGCAGCACCAGTGGTGCTCTTTAGGATGTAGCCCCATCACCCAGGTGCTGAGCCAAAGCCTCCAGACTAATTACTGAGAGTGAAGGCTCTCCCAGTAGATGGCTCCCATGGTGATTTACACGGACTCTGGGCTACCATCACTGTAAACGAAAATAAGAAGGGTTACAGTGAGAGACACAGGATACCCTGTACAGTATGGTAACTACCTTGCTAGTCACTATTCTACCTTGAGTAACATTCACTAGAAACTGTCAAACACAAATCACATTAGAGGAGACACTACCCCTAACTAACCCTATCTTACGAGCTCTTGAAAGTCACAGAGAATATAGAGTTGAATGCTTGAGTTTCTGGGGAACCTGAGTCTTAAGTTCCATAGAGAATGCAACCTCCTTTCTCTAGTCTCGGGGGCTCCTGGCTCAGATGAAGACATTGCTGTAGCTCCCAAACTCCAATTTGAAATTGGAGAATTATAAAAAGCCACAGGGTTGGGAAGGGGTTCTCTCTGAAGATTTCTCAGCTGGCTCTAGACCACTGGATCTCAAACTTGGCTGTACATTTGGAATCACATGGGGGAGTTTTCAGAAATACTGAGGCCTTGGGTGTGACCTTCAGAGATTCTGGTTTACTTGGTATGGATGCCTGGGCAGAGTTACTAGACAATTCAATTCTACAGAAAAGTTCAAGAGCTACTGCACTAGACCAGTGGTTCTCAAAATGTAATGTACATGTGAGTCATCTAGGGGTCTTGTTAATTTGATTTGATTCAGCAAGTCTTTGTTGGGGTCTTAGATATCACTTTTTTGACAAGTCCCAAATAGCTGCCAAAGCTCCTGACCTGCAGACTGAGCTTTAAGTAGCAAGGCTTTAGGGACTTCCCTGGTGGTCCATGGGGTAAGACTCCGCACTCCCAATGCAGGGGGCCCGGGTTTGATCCCTCATTGGGACATTAGATCCCACATGCATGCTGCAACCAAGAGTCCACATGCCGCAACTAAGAAGCCCACATGACGCAGTGGAGATCCTGCATGCCTCAACGAAGACTTGCCCCGCCAAAATAAATAAATACATAAATAAATATTTTTTTAAAAAGTAGTAAGGCTTTAGACTAAGTTGGTAATGCACGCAATGTGATAATCAATCCCCTTTATCAATAATCTGAATCCTTAGCTTTAATCACACTAGTAACCCATTCTGGTGAATGTACAATGACATAAGCAAATGATATGTATTTACACTTGCTTGTAGTTGAAGAAGATACTGTACTATAACAGCCAGCCACTAAATCTGGTACTGCAGTATCATCTGCCAGTGAATATGATTCTGTTCTATATTCAATTTAACACAAAAATATTTATTTTGATATCAGGCAGATGTTTTGGTCTACTACACCAAAAATTTAGGCTGAATCTTAAAAAAATAAGTGCTACGGAGAGTAGTCATACAAGCAAAGGTATTAATTAGGTGGTAATATATCCATTATAGTATCTTTTGAATTCCTAATATTGTGTTTATATAAATGACAAGTTCAGTAGAATCACCAAATCTATCTTATTTTTAATCCTCATTACTTTATCCCCACATCCCAAGATTGGAAGCAGGTTTTTCAATGACATTGCCTATCAGATTCTAATAATCTCTCCTATCTTAATGCTAAAATATATCTAGAGTATTTTATATCTATTAAAAAATAAAGTACTTTTAAGAACATAAAAGTTCACACCACAACTAAGACCTAAAAGTGACAGTTTATACTAGTAATTGGGGATATTTTTCTCCTAAAAGGTCAAAGGAGTTGGATTAAGAATAATAAATAGGAGAGGAGGAAGATGGCGGAAGAGTAAGACGCGGAGATCACCTTCCTCTCCACAGACACATCAGAAATACATCTACACGTGGAACAAAACTCCTACAGAACACCTACTGAACGCTGGCAGAAGACCTCAGACCTCCCAAAAAGCAACAAACTCCCCACGTGCCTGGGTAGGGCGAAAGAAAAAAGAAAAAACAGCGACAAAGAATAGGGACGGGACCTGCACCAGTGGGAGGGAGCTGTGAAGGAGGAAAGGTTTCCACACACTAGGAAGCCCCTTTGAGGGCGGAGATGGGTGGTGGAGGGGGGAAGCTTCGGAGCCACGGAGGAGAGCACAGCAACAGGGGTGCGGAGGGCAAAGCGGAGAGATTCCTGCACAGAGGATCGGTGCAGACGAGCACTCACCTGCCTGAGAGGCTTGTCTGCTCACCCGCCGGGGCGGGCGGGGCCGGGAGCTGAGGCTCGGGCTTCGGTCGGAGCGCAGGGAGAGGACTGGGGTTGGCGGCGTGAACACAGCCTGAAGGGGTTAGTGCGCCACGGCTAGCCGGGAGGGAGTCCGGGAAAAAGGTTTGGAGCTGAAGAAGAGACAAGAGACTTTTTCTTCCCTCTTTATTTCCTGGTGCATGAGGAGAGGGGATTAAGAGCGCTGCTTAAAGGAGCTCCAGAGACGGGCGCGAGCCGCGGATAACAGCGCGGACCCGAGAGACGGGCATGAGACGCTAAGGCTGCTGCTGCCGCCACCAAGAAGCCTGTGTGCGAGCACAGGTCACTATCCACACACCCCTTCCGGGGAGCCTGTGCAGCCCGCCACTGCCAGGGTCCCGGGATCCAGGGACCACTTCCCTGGGAGAACGCACGGCACGCCTCACGCTGGTGCAACGTCACGCCGGCCTCTGCCGCCGCAGGCTCGCCCCGCACTCCTTACCCCTCTCTCCCCCAGGCCTGAGTGAGCCAGAGCCCCCGAAGCAGCTGCTCCTTTAACCCTGTCCTGTCTGAGCGAAGAACAGATGCCCTCAGGCGACCTACACGCGGGGGGGGGGGGGGGGGGTGTTGCAAATCCAAAGCTGAGACCCAGGAGCTGTGAGAACAAAGAAGAGAAAGGGAAACCTCTCCCAGCAGCCTCAGGAGCAGCGGATTAAAGCTCCACAATCAGCTTGATGTACTCTGCATCTGTGGAATACCTGAATAGACAACGAATCATCCCAAATTGAGGAGGTGGACTTTGAGAGCAAGATTTATTATTTTTTCACCTTTTCCTCTTTTTGTGAGTGTGTATGTGTATGCTTCTGTGTGAGATTTTGTCTGTATAGCTTTGCTTTCACCACTTGTCCTAGGGTTCTATCCGTCCGTATTTTTTTTTCTTAAAAAATTTTTTTCTTAATAATTATATTTTTATTTTAATAACTTTATTTTATTTTACCTAACTTTATTTTATTTTCTTTTATCCTCTTTCTTTCTTTCTTTCTAATTTATCTCCATTTTATTCTGAGCCGTGTGGAGGAAAGGCTCTTGGTGCTGCAGCCAGCAGTCAGTGCTGTGCCTCTGAGGTGGGAGAGCCAACTTCAGGACACGGGTCCACAAGAGACCTCCCAGCCCCATGTAATGTCAAGCGGCGAAAATCTTCCAGAGATCTCCATCTCAACACCAGCACCCAGCTTCACTCAACGACCAGCAAGCTACAATGCTGGACACCCTATGCCAAACAACTAGCAAGACAGGAACACAACCCCACCCATTAGCAGAGAGGCTGCCTAAAATCATAATAAGTCCACAGACACCCCAGAACACACCACCAGACATGGACCTGCCCACCAGAAAGACAAGATGCAGCCTCATCCACCAGAACACAGGCACTAGTCCCCTCCACCAGGAAGCCTACAAAATCCACTGAAACAACTTTAGCCACTGGGGACAGACACCAAAAACAACGGGAACTACAAACCTGCAGCCTGCAAAAAGGAGACCCCAAACACAGTAAGATAAGCAAAATGAGAAGACAGAAAAACACACAGCAGATGAAGGAGCAAGATAGAAACGCACCAGACCTAACAAATGAAGAGGGAATAGGCAGTCTACCTGAAAAAGAATTCAGAATAATGATAGTAAAGATGATCCAAAATCTTGGAAATAGAATAGAGAAAAGGCAAGAAACAGTTAACAAGGACCTAGAAGAACTAAAGATGAAACAAATAATGATGAATAACACAATAAATGAAATTTAAAATACTCTAGATGGGATCAATAGCAGAATAACTGAGGCAGAAGAACGGATAAGTGACCTAGAAGATAAAATAGTGGAAATAGCTACTGCAGAGCAGAATAAAGAAAAAAGAATGAAAAGAAGTGAGGACAGTCTCAGAGACCTCTGGGACAACATTAAAGGCACCAACATTCAAATTACAGGGTTTCCAGAAGAAGAAGAGAAAAAGAAAGGGACTGAGAAAATATTTGAAGAGATTATAGTTGAAAACTTCCCTAATATGGGAAAGGAAATAGTTAATCAAGTCCAGGAAGCACAGAGAGTGCCATACAGGACAAATTGAAGGAGAGACACGTCAAGACACATATTAATCAAACTGTCAAAAATTAAATACAAAGAAAACATATTAAAAGCAGCAAGGGAAAAACAACAAATAACACAGAAGGGAATCCCCATAAGGTTAACAGCTGATCTTTCAGCACAAGCTCTGCAAGCCAGAAGGGACTGGCAGGACATATTTAAAGTGATGAAGGAGAAAAACCTACAACCAAGAGTACTCTACCCAGCAAGGATCTCATTCAGATTTGATGGAGAAATTAAAACGTTTACAGACAAGCAAAAGCTGAGAGAGTTCAGCACCACCAAACCAGCTTTACAACAAATGCTAAAGGATCTTCTCTAGGCAAGAAACACAAGAGAAAGAAAAGACCTATAATAACAAACCCAAAACAATTTTAAAAATGGGAAAAGGAACATACATATCGATAATTACCTTAAATGTGAATGGATTAAATGCTCCCACGAAAAGACACAGACTGGCTGAATGGATACAAAAACAAGACCCATATATATGCTGTCTACAAGAGACCCACTTCAGACCTAGAGACACATACAGACTGAAAGTGAGGGGATGGAAAAATATATTCCATGCAAATGGAAACCAAAAGAAAGCTGGAGTAGCAATTCTCATATCAGACAAAATAGACTTTAAAATAAAGACTACTAGAAGAGACAAAGAAGGACACTACATAATGATCAAGGGGTCGATCCAAGAAGAAGATATAACAATTGTAAATATTTATGCACCCAACATAGGAGCACCTCAATACATAAGGCAAATACTAACAGCCATAAAAGGAGAAATCGACAGTAACACAATCATAGTAGGGGACTATAACACCCCACTTTCACCAATGGACAGATCATCCAAAATGAAAATAAATAAGGAAACACAAGCTTTAAATGATACATTAAACAAGATGGACTTAATTGATATTTATAGGACATTCCATCCAAAAACAACAGAATACACATTTTTCTCAAGTGCTCATGGAACATTCTCCAGGATAGATCATATCTTGGGTCACAAATCAAGCCTTGGTAAATTTAAGAAAACTGAAATTGTATCAAGTATCTTTTCCGACCACAATGCTATGAGACTAGATATCAATTACAGGAAAAGAGCTGTAAAAAATACAAACACATGGAGGCTAAACAATACACTATTTAATAACGAAGTGATCACTGAAGAAATCAAAGAGGAAATTAAAAAATACCTAGAAAGAAATGACAATGGAGACACGACAACCCAAAACCTATGGGATGCAGCAAAAGCAGTTCTAAGAGGGAATTTTGTAGCAATACAATCCTACCTTAAGAAACAGGAAACATCTTGAATAAACAACCTAAGTTGCACCTAAAGCAATTAGAGAAAGAAGAACAAAAAAACTTCAAAGTTAGCAGAAGGAAAGAAATCATAAAGATCATATCAAAAATAAATGAAAAAGAAATGAAGGAAACGTAGCAAAGATCAATAAAACTAAAAGCTGTTTCTTTGAGAAGATAAACAAAATTGATAAACCATTAGCCAGACTCATCCAGAAAAAAAGGGAGAAGACTGAAATCAATAGAATTAGAAATGAAAAAGGAGAGGTAACAACTGACACTGCAGAAATACAAAGGATCATGAGAGATTACTACAAGCAACTCTATGCCAATAAAATGGACAACCTGGAAGAAATGGACAAATTCTTAGAAATGAACAACCTGCCAAGACTGAATCAGGAAGAAATAGAAAATATGAACAGACCAATCACAAGCACTGAAATTGAAACTGTGATTAAAAACCTTCCAACAAACAAAAGCCCAGGACCAGATGGCTTCACAGGCTAATTCTATCAAACATTTAGAGAAGAGCTAACACCCAGCCTTCTCAAACTCTTCCAAAGTATAGCAGAGGGAGGAACACTCCCAAACTCATTGTACGAGGCCACCATCACCCTGATACCAAAACCAGACAAGGATGTCACAAAGAAAGAAAACTACAGGCCAATATCACTGATGAACATAGATGCAAAAATCCTCAACAAAATACTAGCTAACAGAATCCAACAACACATTAAAAAGATCATACACCATGATCAAGTGGGGCTTATTCCAGAAATGCAAGGATTCTTCAATATACGCAAATTAATCAATGTGATACACCATATTAACAAATTGAAGGAGAAGAACCATATGGTCATCTCAGTAGATGCAGAGAAAGCTTTTGACAAAATTCAACACCCATTTATGATTAAAACCCTCCAGAAAGTAGGCATAGAGGGAACTATCCTCAACATAATAAAGGCCATATATGACAAACCCACAGCCAACATCATCCTCAATGGTGAAAAACTGAAACCATTTCCACTAACATCAGGAACAAGACAAGGTTGCCCACTCTCACCACTCTTATTTAACATAGTTTTGGAAGTTTTAGCCACAGCAATCAGAGAAGAAAAGGAAATAAAAGGAATCCAAATTGGAAAAGAAGAAGTAAAGCTGTCACTGTTTGCAGATGACATGATACTATATACATAGAGAATCCTAAAGATGCTACCAGAAAACTACTAGAGCTAATCAATGAATTTGGTAAAGTAGCAGGATAAAAAATGAATGCACAGAAATCTCTGGCATTCCTATACACTAAAGATGAAAAATCAGAAAGTGAAATTAAGAAAACACTCCCATTTACCACTGCAACAAAAAGAATAAAATATCTAGGAATAAACCTACCTAATGAGACAAAAGACCTGTATGCAGAAAATTATGACACAGTGATGAAAGAAATTAAAGATGATACAAAGGGATGGAGAGATATACCATGTTCTTGGACTGGAAGAATCAACATTGTGAAAATGACTCTACTACCCAAAGCAATCTACAGATTCAATGCAATCCCTATCAAACTACCACTGGCATTTTTCACAGAACTAGAACAAAAAATTTCACAATTTGTATGGAAACACAAAAGACCGCGAATAGACAAAGCAATCTTGAGAACAAAAAAACAGAGCTGGAGGAATCAGGCTCCCTGACTTCAGACTATACTACAAAGCTACAGTAATCAAGGCATTACGTTGCTGGCACAAGAACAGAAATATAGGTCAATGGAAAAGGATAGAAAGCCCAGAGATAAAGCCATGCACATATGGTCACCTTGTCTTTGATAAAGGAGGCAGGAATGTACAGTAGAGAAAGGACAGCCTCTTCAATAAGTTGTGCTGGGAAAACTGGACAGGTACATGTAAAAGTATGAGATTAGATCACTCCCTAACACCATACATAAAAATAAGCTCAAAATGGATTAAAGACCTAAATGTAAGGCCAGAAACTATCAAACTCTTAGAGGAAAACATAGGCAGACACTCTATGACATAAATCACATCAAGATCCTTTTTGACCCACCTCCTAGAGAAATGGAAATAAAAACAAAGATAAACAAATGGGACCTAATGAAACTTCAAAGCTTTTGCACAGCAAAGGAAACCATAAACAAGACCAAAAGACAACCCTCAGAATGGGAGAAAATATTTGCAAATGAAGCAACTGACAAAGGATTAATTTCCAAATTTTATAAGCAGCTCATGCAGCTCAATAACAAAAAAACAAACAATCCAATTCAAAAGTGGGCAGAAGACCTAAATAGACATCTCTCCAAAGAAGACATACAGACTGCCAACAAACACATGAAAGAATGCTCAACATCATTAATCATTAGAGAAATGCAAATCAAAACTACAATGAGATATCATCTCACACCAGTCAGAATGGCCATCATCAAGAAATCTAGAAACAATAAATGCTGGAGAGGGTGTGGAGAAAAGGGAACACTCTTGCACTGTTGGTGGGAATGTGAATTGGTACAGCCACTATGGAGAACATTATGGAGGTTTCTTAAAAAACTACAAATAGAACTACCATATGACCCAGCAATCCCACTACTGGGCATATACCCTGAGTAAACCATAATTCAAAAAGAGACATGTACCAAAATGTTCATTGCAACTCTGTTTACGATAGCCAGGAGATGGAAACAACCTAAGTGTCCATCATCGGATGAATGGATAAAGAATATCTGGCACATATATACAATGGAATATTACTCAGCCATAAAAAGAAAGGAAAATTAGCTATTTGTAATGACGTGGATGGACCTAGATTCTGTCATACAGAGTGAAGTAAGTCAGAAAGAGAAAGACAAATACCGTATGCTAACACATATATATTGAATTTAAGAAAAAAAAATGTCATGAAGAGCCTAGGGGTAAGACAGGAATAAAGACACAGACCTACTAGAGAATGGACTTGAGGATATGGGGAGGGGGAAGGGTAAGCTGTGACAAAGTGAGAGAGTGGCATGGACATATATACACTACCAAACGTAAAATATATAGCTAGTGGGAAGCAGCCGCATAGCGCAAAGAGATCAGCTCGGTGCTTTGTGACCACCTGGAGGGGTGGGATAGGGAGGGTGTGAGGGAGGGAGACGCAAGAGGGAAGAGATATGGGAACTTATGTTTATGTATAACTGATTCACTTTGTTATAAAGCAGAAACTAACACACCATTGTAAAGCAATTATACTCCAATAAAGATGTAAAAAAAAAAAAAGTTAAACAAGAAAAAAAAAGAATAATAAATAGAGGACTACCATGCTTCACCTCAATAATGATAGCTTACTATGTGCCATATGCTTGTTTTAAACACTATATATCTACCTGTTTAGATAGATAGAGGCAGAAAGATAGAGAGATACATGTGTGTGTGTGTTTATGTGTGTATTTACACTCATTTAACCCTCAAAGGAATGCTACAAGATATTTTAATCCCCATTTTATACCTGAAAAAAATTGAGATATAGAGAACTTAAGGAACTTACACAAGACCAAAGAGTTAAAAGTGTTGGAGCCAGATTGGGATTGACATATATACACTAATATGTATAAAATAGATAACTAATAAGAACCTGCTGTATAAAAAAATAAATAAAATAAAATTCAAAAAAAAAATGTTGGAGCCAGAATTCAAATACATATTTTCAGGATTTAGATCTCTGCTTGTACCCACTCTGTTATAGTGCCTTTCAAGAAAAAGAGCAAACCTCTTCATCTGGAAGGTTGGAAGCTACGCTGACCATTCCTCCACCCTCAACCCCTTGCTCAGCAAAGCAATTTCCATAATTCTGAGGACTTGTCCCTCTAGGTACAAGTGATGCTTTTTGAGATAATCAAATTGCTTACCTGCTTCCCCACCTCCAGTTTTTCTAATTCCTTTGCAAAACTTCGATTCTAGGTGAATTAGAATCAAAGAGAATTTAGTTGGCCACAGGAGTTCTAAAACAATTAATATCAGCAGTTCCCAGGTAGAGTGGGAGTGAGGAGACGGGTGGCACTTGGGTGCTGAAAAGAAGAAAGACTGGAATGGTTGCTCTGAGGGATTCCTAATCCAAGGAATGAGGATTAAAACAGGATACTTGATGTTACCAAATGATGGAAATTGTAGAAACCTCTGATTATTGAGGGGCTTGGTTTTCTCTGGAGTCTCTGGTGACTGTAGAACTTTCAGCAGCTAAAGTCTAGATTGATTTTTGTGGTCTGGATATACTGCTGAGTAAAAAAATATCAGAGAGAGACACCAAGGTAATGGCTGCTGTCAGAAAGAATTCTAAGACACGCTTAGAAAATTAAGCTTAACAGTTTGAGGTCCAATCCTGGCGTCTAGGTACTGAAAGTTATCAGAGTCAAAGATTAGTGCTATTCTGACTGAAATCAGGAATCAGTCATTGCTGTTAAGAACTCACTGTAACCGAGAAATAGAAAAGAGCATTCTCATGTTAAAAGTTTATTTTAGGAGCTAGCGAAAAAGGTGATTCTAAATGGCAAAACACAAGACCCTTGATAATTAAAGACAGAAATAGGAGAAGCTCACTATCATTGCTATTTTTAACAGTGTTCTGGAAATCTTGGCCAATGCAAAAAGACAAGATATATATACATATTGCAAAGGAAAAGAGTAAGAAAGAGAAAAGTGTCCTTGTTTGAAGATGACAAGATGATCAGAAGGAAGCTTTATAAATCAATAGAAAGACTACTGAATCTATTAAGAGATTTCAGTAAATTAATATATTTAAAAAAATAAAATTTTATGTATTATTTATAAGCCTTAATATATAAAAATCTTTTACAAATGAATAACATACACAAGCATGTTAATATCATGGGCAAAGTAAATAAACATAAACAATACAATTGAGTATATAAGAATCTCCTAAGTAAAAACTGAAATGTAAGTTTAAAAATATGAGATAGCAATGCCAATTTGATAAAAGTATTTTTAATATTTTTTAATAAATATAAAACACATAGATAATATTTTAAAAGGTAATTTGTCAAAACTCATAGACTATACAACACCAAGAGTGAACCCTAGTGTAAACTATGGACTTTGGGTGATAGTGATATGTCAATATATTGTCATAAATTTTAACCTATGTACCAATGTGGCACAGGATGTCTATAGGGGAGGATGTGTGCGGATAAGGGGTATATGGGAACTCTGTGCTTTGGTCACTTTCTTTAATTGAAATATAGTAGATGTTCAATATTATGTTAGCTTTAGGTATACTAATTGTGATTTGACATTTGCATACATTATGAAATGAGCACCATGATAAGTCTAGTAGTCATCTGTACTAATACAAAGTTATTGCCATATTATTGACCATATTTTTTATGCTGTATATTATATTCCTGTGGCTTATTTATTTTATAACTGGAGTTTTGTACCTCTTGTTCCCTTTACCTGTTTCTGCCCTGCCCCTCTTCTGGCAACCATCCATTTGTTCTGTATATCTAGGAGTTTGTTTTCATTTTGTTTTGTTTGTTTATTCCTTATATCAATTCATGCAGAAAAAGTATTTGACAAAATTCAACATCTCTTCACAATAAAAACTCTCAGCAAACTATGAACAGAAAAAAACTTCCTTAACTTGATAGAAGACATTTACAAAAACCTATAGCCAACATCGTACTTTGTGGTGAAAGATTGAATGAATACTTTCCCCTAAATTCAGGAAGAACACAACTTCAGACTTCCACCATATTTGTCAACGATGGGTACGTAATACCTTGCTACTCAAAGTGTGGTCCAAGGACCAATAGCAAGGGTAATACCTGGGAGCATGTTAGAAGAGCAGAATTTCAGGCCAGGTCTAGACCTACTGAGCCAGAATCTGCAGCTTAAGGAGGTCCCCAGGTAGCCCATATGCACATTACAGTTGGAGAAGCCCTTGTGTAGGGTACCAGAACAAAGCCTGGGGTTTCAATCTCATCTCCACTACTGTGCAGCTTTGGGCAAGTCACCTAACCTTTCTGGGTCTCTGATTTCTCAATTATAAAATATAGAAAATGATATCTCCCTTGCCGGGTTGTTATAAAGATAAAGATAAGTGACCTGGTAAAATCATGCTCCAAATTATGCAAGAAGCCTGGGACATATCTGCCATTTCTTTTGTAATAACCATAGCTTGCTAGTGGGTAACAAGATAAGTGCAAAGGTGTAAATAGACAGAGAGAAAACTAACGTTTCCGAAACTGATAGGGAAAAAGTGAAAACAAGCACTCAGGTCTCCTGAGTGCCAGACTATCACACAATATGTTTGACTTTACTGGGACCTTATCACAAAGCTCATACTCCCCCTCCCCACAAGCTGTGTCCTGAATTGCTGAGTTATAAACTCCTGGGCATTATATCACAGTCACAGGTAGCATTGCTCTATGTGTATATAGACATAGTATTGCTGTCATTTCTAAAGGCCAAATCGAGACCTAGGTAGGACATCTCCCCCGTCAATCTATCTTGTCTTTCCCAACTTTAAAAAAGAAAGTTCCTTATTTCAACCTTGATAGCTGCTAGTTTTCAAATTGGTCCCATACACAGAAACCAAGGAGAGACTGAAGAAAGAGGCAGCCCACTCCAGGTTGGTAGGTGGCTGTTTAAATAGGCAAGGGAACTTACTTACAAGGCTTGTCTTGGGGAGCTGCAAGATGACTAGCTCTCCACATCCACCCACCAGCATCTTAAAAGTTTATATAGAGGCCTTAACAGGGTTCAGTCATATACATAGTCCAGGTGGGCTCGACAATACCTTACTCTCTCAAGGCTATGTTCCCACTGTGGGAATGGTGGGCAGAGTATACATTCCAAGGACAGGGGAGGGGGTGAGGAGTACCTTGGGTTCAGCTCGCCAGCAACCATGTCCTTTCAGTGGCCTCCTCCAACAATAGCTTTAAAAGAAAAACGTAAAAATATTTTATCAGAGTGAAAAATGCAAAGTGGCAAGTGGAAAAGACCCATCCTAGAACTCACTTCAGCTCTAAACAGAAATGAGAGGAACAGAAAAATGAATTCCATTGTTTGTATTGGTCAACAGTGAAGAATTAATGAGCCTAAGGGTTGGAACAGGACGTCTTACTCAACTCCAATATTTTAGGAAACTTACAGCCATCATGTGCTCCTTCCATCTGATTTATTACCTTCCTGCTGCTGCTATTTTAGCCAGTGTCCCCTTTTTGTCCTTAATGAGGATGTAACACATTTGGTCACCAGTCATCTTTGCAAAAAGTTCCTGTGCCCTTATTCAATCATCCCTCACCTTTGTCCTCTTCAGCTTTGCTAAATTTTATCTTATGAACAAACCATTTTTCCTGTTGTCTTTCATTCAAACAAGATACCAAATCCATCCCCTTCTCTTTGTATTTGCCTTAAATCTGTTTCATCCTTTGAGCTTCTGAAATTGGTGTTTCTAGAAAGAGCTGTATAGCTCTCATCTGCCTCTCTAACCTCATGCCCTCTTCACCACACTGGGGGATGACCTCCTGCAGGGTCTGACACCAGATCCTGAGCAGTGCCAGTAGCCACCAGGGCCCCTCATCACTACTCAGTACTGTCGTGTTGTCCCACACCAATCCCAAACCCTGCCCATCAGACACTGCCCACAGTAACAGGAGAAAAACAAAGATACTACACTGAGTTTTCATAAAACTGCATTTACAGTAAGTTCCCTACATACAAACCTTCAAGTTGCAAAATTTCAAAGATGTGAACATGAGTTCGCATGTCCAGTTATGTAAGTTAGTTCACGTGTCTGGAGTACATTGTCACGGACGTGCATCTTCTACAAGTGGCTGTGTTTTGTATAATTTACTGTACAGTACTGCATAGAGTACAGTAGTACAGTATCTTTATTTCAAGCCCAGGTTGTCTGGAAGCAAATGTAAAAGCAGTGGCATATAGCCGATTGTGTTAGTTGGGTACCTAGGCTAACTCTGTTTGACTTACGAACAAATTGAACTTACGAACGTGCTCTCGGAACATAACTCATTCGTATGTAGGGGACTTGTTGTACTTCCATGGAAACAGTGGCCTTGTATTCTGAGATTACATGTTTCTCACTTCTGTTTTTTTCTTTTGTTGGAGTAGTATAATAACACTGCCCTCCTTTTAAAATGACCTTGCTTTGCAAAACTAAAATACTGCCAACCCTCTGTCAGGCTCTTCATCTTTGCCGTTGTTCCTTTTTTACTACTCCGTGAAATCTCAGAGTCTGGGTGTAGAGGTTAAGAGCACAAACCTTAACCTCTGTGGTCTGAGCTGGATTAGAATACCTGCTCTGCTTTCTGTTGATGAAGAAACCATAGACAAGTTGCTAAACCTCTCTAAGCTTTTGGTTTATTCATATTACAATGGAGAAAACAGTACCTACGTTTCAAAAAATAAATAAATAATATATGACAAGTGCATAACATAGTACCTGGCACAGAGTAACAGATCAATAAATAGTAATTATCATTATTGTTATGCTTCCTTGAGGGTTATTTGGCCAAACATTTAAAATAAGCTCCCATCTGTTGTCAAGGCCCCACTTCCCCTTAGGAGAGGAAGACCAACATGCCGTCAACCTCAAAATCTCACCTTTGATTGCAGGTCGGTCCTACAGGACAGGCTTTAGGATAGAAGTAGAGCCAGTGTATTAATCATATATTTTTTCTATATTTTATGATCTTTGGCATCTTGGAGAACCTGCTCCTCCCAGGGTTAGCTAATTCCTAGAGGTAGCAAACAATTTGCCTGGGAGTGCACCTTTGGATATACAAACCAACAGATCCAACCCTAAACACTTCTTTTAACTAAATCTCAAACACCAAACCAATATTTCCCCTGTTCTAAATCATCCCAGTCCAGGTACCAGACAACTAGAGATCACCCCTATAGCCTAGAGCCCACTGAACTTATTCAAACAAGCCAATCCTAAGGTGCTTACCCCACCCTGCCTTGCCTTTCCCGCAGAAACCAAAATAAAGGCTTGTGGTCATTCTTTCCCCTCACCCCTCTGCCTCCTGACTGACCTGGGCACTTCTCCATGTGGCCCTGTATGCCATGCTTCCTGTTTCTAGGCAACTGGAATTAAAAGCTTCTTCCTTCATGGCAGCTGTCTCCTGATCTGTTGGCCTCATCACAACTGACTAAATCAAATTCAGGGTACATTTTAATGTAGTCAGCAAATCTGACCTGTCTCAGATGATTTTTTTGGCTGAATACCCCCTTAAACTTAAATATACCAAAATGTCACCATCAGTGTAAATATATTCCTCAATGATAAACACCTCCCCACCTCCACTCCAAATCCACATGGTACTAGATGTGAATATCCAGAATGACTAGAGAATACTTGGTTTCCTAAGGGTAACTTCCAAGATGTAGTATCATCCACATGGAAAGTTGGGCCAGGTCCAGACCCACCTCTGAATTGCAATGACAGGGTATTCACTTCAGAGAATTTTTTTTTTTTTTTTTGCGGTATGTGGGCCTCTCACTGTTGTGGCCTCTCCCGTTGCGGAGCACAGGCTCCGGACGCGCAGGCTCAACGGCCATGGCTCACGGGCCCAGCCGCTCCGCGGCATGTGGGATCTTCCCAGACCGGGGCACGATCCCACGTCCCCTGCATTGGCAGGCGGACTCTCAACCACTGCGCCACCAGGGAAGCCCTTCAGAGAATTTTTGAAGAACAGGTTTCTATTATCTTACAATTGTCCTTTATTTTCTTGGAGTCAATGGCAATGCAGAACAAGCGGCCTACAAAGAATTATGAAACTTAGCCACTGTTTTAAATAGAAGCTAAAATGGGGCAAAAATTGTGTTTTGCTTGTTTCCTGGGAAGAAAACTTTCTATTCTTTGATGGTGTTAAAGGTCCCTTTCAGATCTTAAGTTATATGATTTTATGACTATTACCATCATTTTATTTTCTCACCACTTTGGATCTAGTTCACCGAGATATCACCAAGAGGTATGACCTGTTATTGCTAACAGGTAAAACTGAGCACAATATGTATATTTGTTCCATACAAGAAATAACTCTGTGAAAAAGTTCAAGAATGTAGGGCTGAGTTTCTTCCTATACCACTGACTCCCCTAGAAAAAGTCTTTTGGCCAAAATGAAAGTTCTTCGTAATCACCTAAGAAATTGCTCATCTTCCTGAGTCTCTAATCCCCCCACCACAGCCATTGAGGGTGGTAAATGGAGCACAGAATTTTAGTGGCTCTGAATCCCTCATGTTCTTGATCCTTTCTGGACATTGACCAGAATAACCTGCTAGGAGACCCCAATAAGAAACTGCCTTGACAAACCCTTTGCCTTTCCCTTCATTTGTAACTGAGGTGGAGCTTGTCAATAAAGCTTTCCAAAGGCCCTTCACCACAATATTCTTAGACAAGTATTTACATTCTTTCCTCCTCCCCCATCAAAAGCAAGACCATTTTTGTTACCTTAAAGAAATGAACAGGAGTAAAAGGCCATTGGAAGCAGACCTTAGTTTTTCTATCCTGGTATGAGTTTGAAAGATACCCACTCTCACAGAAATACATCCTGGACAATGCAAACATGCCCCACTTTTTCCTCCTGCTATAGCTCTTGTGATGTGGTCTACAGGAATTTCTAAAATGGGGTCCTGAAGTCCGTTTGCTGGGCAAAATGTCTGTTGGGCATTCCGTGCCTTTTTTCTTTCTCTTTTTTGGTAACAAATGAAATAAGAAATTACTGCACTCGGGCCCAGTTTTTTTCCCAAACATCCACTGTTCTTATTGGTTTCCTATGCTTGTGTTGACATTTATGAAAATGAGCCTTTGTCGACTCCTGTTAAAAAATAGTAAAGTAAAACAGCTACACTACCACATCCCTTGTCTTCATCTTGTCAGTCACCCTCACCGTCTCCCACTGCATACACAATCACCAAATACTCAAGTAGTTCTTTTCTCTCCTTGTAATATTTACTTTATTTAACCTCAAAACGTATGCAAATAAAGATTAATTGTGCCCAGACTACGTAGATCATTTTTTAATTAGCACAGTTCACTGTACTTAGAGAATATGGTGATTAAATAGGACAGCGAAATGGCTAATCCATCATAAAATTTATAAGTTCCTCACCCCCCAAAATATCAACTTAAGATGCTTTTATTCATCTGAACAGTTCAGCCCTGCAGTAAAGAAGGCAACTAATGTGAGCTAAAGCCCCATATTTGCATTAGCATCGGTCAATAGAAGAAAGCAACATAACCTATGTTTAATTACATTCAAGGTGTTCGTCCTATTAACCTGAAAATTAAACATGCAAAAATGAATTCCACTGGTGAAATATTACTTTCTAGCATATTAGAAAAAGAAATAAAATCACTCTGGATATAAAGCAATGTGTGGCATATCCTTCTTACAAACTCTTGCATGGTGGTTTCCCGGGAAACCAAAACTCTGCAGATGTACAAACTAAAATGCAGCTGTGTGCATTTCAAAGAACTAAATCCAGTTTTTATTCCTAATGAAGCCAATTCATTTTCTGAGTTTACACAAAATGCCATGTCCCTCTAAATTGGAATAAAAATCTGGTCTCCTAAGCATGAACAATAATGTTGTTTGAAAATTAACATTTATTCAATCAAATTTGATTTTTAAACCCATATAATATATGATCTCCATAGACTGGCAACTAGTAAACCACTAGGTAACCTTGTTCTTTGGTATCTCACCAGGGGCCCTGCTGAATCATTGCCTTACACGTTGTGTGCCAACTATGGAACAAACACAAATGTATATTTCCTTTCCAAATGCCCCACGTCTGCCAGGAAACTAACAGATGCACCAACAAATGTTGCAAGTCTGCCTATTAAATGGGGAGCTCATTGAATTTCTATTGCATTTCTCCAGCACAAGTGCATTTGGGGCAAAGAAAGAAATTAAAATGAAGTCAGGTGTCATTCAAGAAAATTACAGTCCCACGAAGGATAGTTGTGAGTTGCAGCTTTGAGTTGCCATGCTGTGCCTTTCACAGCTGCCTACAGTTCTTGTCATTAATAATCAGTAAATAAGATCTGCAGGTGGGCCTGGAAGGCACCCCAAGCCAAGAAGACGGTAGTTAGGGCTTCTGTCTCTAAGATGGGTGGCCAGGCTCATTTGCACTACCCAGCTTATGTTTCCACACAAAAGTGCAACCCTACTTAGCATAGCTTCAGGGAAGCTGCCACAATATAGGGAATGCTAATTACTGTAACCAACTGGCAACGATGCATCCAAAATTAAATGGCCTGTGACTGAGCAGATGAACAATTTTTATGGCCGAAAGATCAGGGAACAGGGATAGTTTGTTAAATTAACTGACAGCCTCTTTGGTCTAAGTAGGTGAGTTGAAGTCATTTGAAAGCCGTGTTTGTATGCAGTTACACACCAGAGTCTCTCCTGTGTAAGTACAGTTCCCCCTGCAGTTTTATGTGGGAGTATGGCTACAGTTAGCACATAAAATTCAAAAAGTTCCCCAGTTCAGTTCATAAATGACCAGGAGATGCTATTCTGAATCCCTACAGGATTGATTTTTCACACACAAAGGTTTGATCATCTTTAAATTCACCTGAAACGAATTCAAATAATTGCATAGAGAGGTTTTTAGTAAACCTATAGAATCCTTCATGAACAAAAGCTTTTAACTTCTAATTTCCAACATTGATCACACTTAGAAACCAAGCCATTTCACTCGCATATCACAAGTTGCTGTTATTATAAGTTCATTCCCAACTGTTAATGCAAATCTAAAAGTCTTCCTGAAAAACAAATAATACAGAGATGAGAGCATACATAGCCTCTAAAATTTCCAAAGCATTCCTTTTAGTAAACACTTTTCATATCACAATTTAAGCCATTATGTCTGCCTCTTCTGCTACAGGATTTCTCAGCTTCATCAGTCACCACTGACATTTTGAACTGGATAATTATTTGTTCCTTGAGGTGGGAGAGTAGGGGGCAGAGGGAATGGTGCTAGGACTGTCCCGTGCCTTGTAAGATGTTTATCAGCATCCCCAACTTCTACCCACTGGATACCAGTAACAACACCTCCCCCCAAGTTGTGACAATCAGAAATACCTTCTGGGGCTTCCCTGGTGGCGCAGTGGTTGAGAGTCCGCCTGCCGATGCAGGGTACGTGGGTTCGTGCCCCGGTCCGGGAGGATCCCACATGCCACGGAGCAGCTGGGCCCATGAGCCATGGCCGCTGAGCCTGTGCGTGTCCGGAGCCTGTGCTCCGCAACGGGAGACGCCATAGCAGTCAGAGGCCCGCGTACCGCAAAAACAAAACAAAACAAAACAAAACAAAACAAAAAACCTTCTGGCACTGCCAAATAAACTCTGGAGAATAAAATCCTCCCCCCAGTTGAAAATCACTGGCCAAGAGTTGAACAAATATTTATTGAATCATTATACCAGACTCTGTGCAAAGTGAGGGATGGGGTTAGGGTGAGGCTGAGAAATAACCTGTGTCAAATCATAACACAGTTGTGACCTGGAGGAGAGGGTAGTTCAACAAGAGAGACAGGCACATGAACAGAACGTTTCAACAATACACGATAAAGCATAATTTAGAGTGTGTACAGGGTGCTCTGGGAATAGAGGAGAGGTGAATAACTCCTGAAGGTTCTGATGAGATTTCCTGGAGGAGAGACTGAGTTGGGGCTTGAAGAATGGGTTAAAGTTGGCCAAGTGAAGAAAGATGGAAAAAGCATACTTCAGAGGGCACTCCACGGACAAAGACACAGAGGTGTGAACCAGCAGGGTATGTGTGAAGCACTGTATCCATTTCTAAGCAGTTCTATCCACGGATACTACAGTTTTTAAAAGCACATTTAAAAAACAAAAGGCAAGAACACTGAGAGGTAAGAGTGGAGTATGGCTTTTTGTTGTTTTTTTTTTAGAATATGTTGGGGGTAGGAGTTTATTAATTAATTAATTAATTTTTGCTGTGTTGGGTCTTCGTTTCTGTGCGAGGGCTTTCTCTAGTTGCGGCGAGTGGGGGCCACTCTTCATCGCGGTGCGCGGGCCTCTCACTATCGCGGCCTCTCTTGTTGCAGAGCATAGGCTCCAGACACGCAGGCTCAGTAGTTGTGGCTCACGGGCCCAGTTGCTGCGCGGCATGCGGGATCCTCCCAGACCAGGGCTCGAACCCGTGTCCCCTGCATTAGCAGGCAGATTCTTAACCACTGCGCCACCAGGGAAGCCCTGGCATGTTTTTTGATGTTACAAGAAAGTTCTTTCTAATCATTAATTCAATAAATATTCATTTACTATCAAAGATATATATGAGACTCCTTGCCATCTAGATGCTCACCATTTGGTGAGATATGAGAAGTACAGGTACGACTCAGATATGTTCTAAATTGCAGACTAAAATACAACTCTCTGTGTTACTCCAGCCTCTAGAATCTTCTCTTCATATATTGAATTTCACCAGGAAATATTAAAATTGTCATATTTCTATGACAGTCTTATGGGAGAATGTGAAGAAGGTGAAGACATACAGCCTACAGGAAACTTACAATTTGGTTAAGAAGATAAAACTCATGAAAAGATAATGAATCACACAAATTATGAAAAATGCCAAAGAGGAGGTACAGACTCTTAGATGGCAGAAGAGGCAGAAATAATGGTAGCTCTCCATGGGCAGGCGAGAACTTGAGAAAGACATGGAATTTATTCTGATCTTAAAAAATGAGTAGTATTAAAATCATAGAAAGGGGAAAACATTTTAGACAAAGGGAAAATATGGTAAGTACAGTGAAACAGATGTTGGTCCACGCCTAGCATTGTAATGATAGTGAGGAAACATACCTAGGTAGGCAAAGCAATGAGTTCCTATAGAAAGGAAGAATTAAAAGTAGACAGTAGCAAGATGTGGAAAAGCTTCAAGCTAAAGAGTTGGGGTATGGGATAGGCATGAGGTTAGACAGTATTTATGCCTGTCATTGAAAGATGGATAGAATGATGATAATACTTAGGGGGAAATACATAGACAGTGGCAAGGAGGTGGGAAAAAGTGTATATCCGATATGGCACAAAGTTCCATTGGAGGGACTTCCCTGGTGGCACCGTGGTTAAGAATCCGCCTGTCAATACAGGGGACACAGGTTTGAGCCCTGATCCGGGAAGATCCCACATGCCGCAGAGCAACTAAGCCTGTGTGCCACAACTACTGAGCTCAACTACTGAAGCCCGGATGCCTAGAACCTGTGCTCCACAACAAGAGAAGCCACCACAATGAGAAGCCCGTGCACCGCAATGAAGAGTAGCCCCAGCTCGCCGCAACTAGAGGAAGTCTGCGCACAGCAACGAAGACCCAACGCAGCCAAAGATAAATAAATTAAAATAAGTAAATTTAAAAAATAAATAAAATAAATTCTAAAGTTAAAAAAAAAGTTTCATTGGCTTCGGGTGGTCTCATGCGGTGGATGAAGGGATATATTGTTTGCCTGCAGTCTTTTTGTATTTCATGAACACCGTTTCTGTTTTAGCATTGTGCTAACGTAGTGATTCCCATAAACAATTACAAGAAAGTTTGTATTTTGTTAGGAAAATATTAAAAAGCCATGCTTTTTAATAAGCGTCATGCCTCTGCAACCAAATGCCAAACCTCTAGGAAATGACTTCTGCCATTCTTCTCCACTCCTTCTGACTTCAATAAAATGACATCCACTTTTCTCAGCCCCACAGAATAGGCAGCAAATAATGCCTTCCAACCACAGAAGGCTCTGCCCTATGCCCCTTAGGGACTCTGTTGCCTGCAGCCAATAGACTTAGGTGCATTCCTGCCTAGAGCAGGTAATAATCAGTTAGCATCCTGCAAGTTAACTCCTTCTCTCCCAGAGGCAGGTGTGGGGATCTCTTCCTGTTTTCCTTATACTTTCTTTGGAAGCACAGAATTTTGATTGTAAAAGGCATGAGATTGGACATGAATTCTGCCTTCCTGTGACGCTTTTGCCCCAGCACAGAGACCAGTATTCATATTCTATGACTGACCAAACATACAAGAAAAGACATTTCTGCCCATAGTTCTCAAATTTGGGTGTAAATGAGAGAATCACATGGAGAACTGCAGCCTAGAAATTCTGATTCGGTAAGTATGGGGTTGGAAACAAATAACTGTTCTTACTTAGCTGGTTATGATTTTTAGAAAGTTTTTAGAGGAACATGAAATATGTTTTTTAAAGGGTATTACAGATATCTTCTGGAAGTAAGGCCATTGTTCTCAGCCTTGAGTATCTATCCTCTTGAAGTAAATAAATAAGTAAACAAATAAATAAATAAGACAAAAAGCAACCTTGTTGCCTCTGAAGTGTTTGGGTATGACAAAAATGTAGCAGGAATAGTCAATAGTTTAAAGTCACTCGAGGTGTCCTTTAAGGAAATCTATCAGCACAAGTCACAGGCTCAGAATCAAACCTTTCCATCTCACATAAATCATACTTTTCAAGGGATGCAAGGGACTCTGAGAAGACACTTGTCAAGGAATCTGCTTTCATTGAAAAGAAGAGAAACTCCGTCGAAATCCTTTCGGTGGATTGAATGCCAGTCGTGGTTGGACTTAAGATCTGTTGATAGTTCCCCAAAAACCCACACCTCACCTGATCCTTTACTCTTTCTCTCTATTCTTTGCCACAGCAACTATGCAATCACAATCAGATAGAAAGAGGAACACCTGGACTAAAGTTGGGAACGATATTTGACATGGCCCTGCTCAAACAGCAGCCAAGTTGGGCCAGAAGAGTCTGCCCTTTCCCCTGGACTTGAAAGAATCAAAAAGATGGGGGAAAGAGAAAGCAAAACCTTTATCAAACTTAAAAACTTTTGCTATTAAAAGATACTCTCAAGGAAATAAAAAAAGAAGCCACAAACTGGGAAAAAATATTTGCAAAGCATGTATCTGACCACAGGTTTGTATCTAGAATATATAAAGAATTCTTACAACTAAAAACGAAGACAAGCATCCAATTTCAAAAATGGGCCAAAGATTTGAGCAAAGAAGAAAAATGACGGCAAAAAAGCACATGAAAATATCCTTTAGGGAAATGTGAATTAATACCATAAGAGACACCACTGCACACCTATTAGAGTGACTAAACTTATAAAAGGCTAACCATACCAACTGTTGGAAAAGATGTGGAGCAACTGGAATTCCCATGCACTGCTGGGGGCAGTGTAAAATGATGAACGACCTTGGACAACATTTTGCCAATTTCTGAAACACAAACACACAATCTAAAGTCTGACAATTGCAGGAGAGTTTCTATGTAGATAGCAATGGCGTATAAGACCTAAGAAACTCCAAATGGAGCCTCCTGATCTCCATTTGAAGCAAGGATAATCTGCTGGCATTTTTCCTCCCTGGGCAAGGGAAACACAGTAAGTCAACCAGCAGAAAGAGGCCTGCCTTCGAATGCGTGTCTCAGGTCTGGCCTGTGAGTCCTACTGCTTAGCCTCGCATATTTCATGTCACTTCTAGTACTGAGCACACCTGTCGCTAGCAGCAGCATGTCAGCGGGGGCTGTCAGTGGCAGCTGTTTCCCAGCTGTTTACAGCAGAGCTACATTGCTTCAGGCTGAGCTTCTGTGCTTTGTCCAGCCACCTGGTCTGATTTCTTCCACCTATCCTCTATAAATCTAATGATGATTGTTTAAGTTTTGATGCTATTGGGAATAACATAAAGGTTGATATTCTCTTTAAGAGTTGAACTACAGTTTTGTGACCCCAAAGTGGTACTAAGCATTCCTCTTGGCCTAAACTTGTCATAAGATTAGGTCATGCAGCCCAGGAGGCATATCTGGCCCCTGACTCTGCATTTCTGGATTGATTTCAGAGCTTTCTGAACCCTTGGATTCACTCTGGGGGCACTCCTGTTTAGTATTCACTTTGCTGTTCAAAGAGCATATGGCTTTTTATTCCCCAAAGAACAGCAAGTGCCCTGACGAGAGTGAATGCTATAACCTCACTCATGTTCATCCTCATCTACCAAGGCTTCTCTCAGCAAATTCGGCCATTCATCTAAGTCCAGACCAAGTCATTCCTGCTCCAGGAACTCTTTCAATATTCTAGACTATAGAGATTCATCTCTCTCATTCCTGGCTCCATTCAGAACATATAATATTCTGCCTTTTTATTCCACAATCCAATCCACTTTATACACTGTTGATAGGTTGGATTTTCTGAAGCATATCTCTGATCACATGCTCCCTTGCTCAGAAATTTCCATTGGCTCCCAAGAGCTTACAAAGCAAAGTCCAAAGTCCTGGGACCCTCGACCACTGGCCTCAACCCATCTGACTGGTCTCTCTACGGCTGCCCTTACCCAGTTTGTTTATGCTCCAGCTAAACTGAACTGTCGGCTGTTCCTTAATGCTTTTCTATTTCCATAACTTAGTTTATGCTATCACTTCCACCTAGAACACCCTTTCCCCTACTCCATATGTCTATATATGACAAGCCCAAAGGATGTTTGTCTAGGAAGTCTTCTTTTTAATCCACTTAAAATAATCTTTCCCACCACCCAATTCCTATTATTGCATAGTTGAATCTCTCTTAAGACTCTTCCAGTTTTATTCCTTTTTAAGAGTTATTTGTGTATAAGTATTCTCCCCCCACTGAACTACAAGTGCTTTAAGAATATGCAGGGTCCATATTCCATTTCTCATTGCTCATAGTGTCTTGAGTATAGTAAGAGGTTAATAAACAGTTCTCTCCAAGACAAGCTCAATCTCGCCCTCCAAAGACAGCTGGGCCAGATTTTGTGAGAAGAGAGGAATCTAAATGTTTGCCCCCATATTTGCTAGTTCTGTGTCCTAGGGTAAGCCACTTAGCCTCAGTTTCCACAAACGTAAAAGTGAAGTGATAACATCTTTCCAATCTGCTCACTGGGCCATTATGATGAGCTAATCAGATGATGCATTTGAAAACCGCAAAATCCTGCACAAGGCTTACAGTCCCCAAAGTCAGCATCTGGCATATGCTTTCGGAATGCATACATTTTTATACACTGCATCAAAAAGTTTTAGACACATAGAACCACTAAAAATTAGAGTAACTCAGTGACATCTCATCTAGTACCTATAAGGCCCAAGAAGCTTGGGACTTTGCCCCTAAATAGTGTCAGAGAAACAACTCTGAGTCTTGTGCTATTTCCGTCAAGCCATGTATAGCAGGCACTCAGAAACATTTGCTGAACCAAATAGATTCTATGACATTTTTATTTAAAGTTCAAAAGTCACCATAGATTGAGGTTCCCTGTGGAATGTACATGGCTGAGAAAACAATATTGAAGCAGTGGTTAAAGCTCACATGCTACATCCCACCCCACAGTTACTCTCCTACTTGGAGCAAGGTCTCCAAACCTCTCTGAGCCCCCGCCAGAGGGTAATCTCTAAGAGGGTGGGGACTTTGTGTCTATTTTATTCATTGCTGTGGACCTAAACCTAGATGAGTGCCTGGCACATAGTATGAGTTCAATGTGCATTTGTTAAATGAATGAATGCACCTCAGTTTTCTCAAAAGTGAAATAGTAACAGTCTCATAGGGTTGTCCTGAGAATTAAATGAACGGAAGCACTTAAAGCTCTTGACAGTGACTGGAATCCAGTAAGTAGAATCCAGTAAGCTGGCCATTATTACCATCCTGAAAACAAATCTCTCATCATCCCTACCATTTGGGGCTGGGGTTAAGGGGAGGGCTCCAAAAGAATGGGTGCTCTAACCTGAACACCAAATCTCTGTTACCATGGATTGCAAATCTAAATCAAATTAGGAAGCACATTCTGGTAAATGTTGGTTGCCTAGAGATGCCTGTATCAAACCAAGCATTATCACTGAAGATCAGATCTTGGAACAACTACAGACAAAGAGAGCTAGAGAACAAAAACTTGAGAACTAAGCCCTAAACTAGAGAACAAAAAGGGTTTGCTGATGCCAAACAATAAAATTATGTGTCAACTTTTTCATAAAACAAAGAAACACCCTTTTCCAACCAAACACCTCAAAAATTTAATGTAGAAGCAAAATAAGGCAGTAGTAGGGCATCCAGGTTATATTCTTTTTATATTAAAGGGATGTTTTATTAAATGCCACATTTACAGCCACTGTGGAAGACTGGTTATGAAATTAAACTTGTTAACACCCTTTTTCACAAATACTCACACCTAAGCAAATTAAAGGACAGTTAATTAACTATTTAGGTCAAATGAGAGCAACAATATATAACACAGAAGGATAACCAATATTTAAATAACATAATAAAATATAATTAACAAGAATATTGACCTAGGCATAATTTAACATACCCTTGAGGATCCCAGAAGCATCTCAGTATTCTTCAGAGTCACAGAATCATCATTAAGAATTTCAGTTATAACTGTGTAGTATTGATACTGATTACCTGAGCTTTCTGTTCATTTGAATTCAGTATGCGAATTGTTAGTTATATAGGTGTATGAAGGGAAGTGTGTATGGGGGTGGAGGTGTGTATACATACAGCATACACACAATGTTAACAGAGAATGTATATATTTCCTTCCTGCCTTGCTTTTCCTCCATGTTCCCCTAAAAAGCACACAGTATGCTCATAAAACATTCTCACCAGCTTAAAAAAGGGCTTTAGGCAGTAATTAAAAAATTTTCCACTTAGCATTTGCTTTGACTCCTAAAGCCTTGTGCTTTTGTATTTTTAAAAGTTTATTTTTAAAACAATGAGGTTTCATCCCTTGTGGATCTTCCAAATACTGGTTAAAATGCCAAAATAATGACAGATCCATTCAAACATCAATGAATTTAAAATTTATTTATTTATTTATTTGCGGTACGCGGGCCTCTCACGGCCCTGGCCTCTCCCGCTGCGAAGCACAGGCTCCAGACGTGCAGGCCCAGCGGCCATGGCTCACGGGCCCAGCCGCTCCGCGGCATGTGGGATCTTCCCAGACCGGCGCACGAACCCATGTCCCCTGCATCGGCAGGCGGACTCCCAACCACTGCGCCACCAGGGAAGCCCATAAAATTTATTTTTAACTGTATCCTGTTATCATTCAACAAAACTGACTCTTCTGGTGATTACCTGTCCACTATCCAATGACTACATTGGTCTCTCGTATCTATATGAACATTCTAAAACAGACCTTTCCTAGTTCATTAATCTTTTACATACAGATTTTAAATCAAAAGGTGAGAGTCCTTCATGGAGAGGTTTGCATATTGAAGTGCTCCAAGATATATTCTGTTTTTCCAAAATAAATTCGTGCAACAACAATTTTTTAAAAACCTGATTTTAATTACATCATCTTTTCCCACAACTAATTTATTTCTGACAAATAAAAACCTAAGAGTTTGGAAAGTGTTCATTCTGCCAGGCAGAGAGTACCTATGCTAAGACCACAATGCTGAATCTTGAGCGAAATTAGAAAATTCAGTAGTTGCCCTATTCCACTCCTTACCTTGTCGTCCAAGCTAGAAATCCTGGTATAATCCTTGTTACGGAAGACAAGTTCATGTGCCTGATGCACAGTGAGGCCAAACAAACCGAAACGTTGGAGTTTGGAGCAGAGAAAGGTTTATCGCTGGGCCATGCAAGGAGAATGAGAACGGGGGCTCACGCTCAGAAAACCCTGAAACTCCTCCGAGGGTTTCAGCCAAGCATCTTTATAGGTCAGGTGAGGGAAGGGCCCCGCAGGGTGGGTGATCAGCTTGTGCACGATTCTCTGATTGGTTGATGGTGAGGTCACAAGGCAGTCAACATTACATCAATCTTTGGGTGCCAGAAGGTTGGGGGATGGGGGAGGCGGACAGGGGCGGCTACGTGCTCATGATCATCATGTAGTCAACTTCTTCCATTTGGTGGTGCTTTTTAGCATCTGAAAAACTCAGGAGGTATGCACGAGATACTATTATCTGGGTACTTCAGAAAGGAGATTAAAAAAAAAAAAAGAATCGTTATTTTTTAAAAAAGAGGAGCTACAGCAGAGGATATGGGGGCGGGATCTGCCCCGGGAAGTCCCCTGAGGATCCTGCTCGGTTACATTCTGATGTCACTTTCCCCACCCAACAGCCAAACTTTTGCACACATCCAGAAGGCTCTCTCGCGCCCAGCCAGTTCCGCTGTACTTAGGGTTCCCACTGTTCTGAGGGACCTTGCTGTCCCCTCTGACTGCTAGATATTCTAACCGTCCTTTCCTGGGGATGGAAAAACTTCCCTGATCTCTACGTTGAAAAGAGATCCCCTCAAGGTCCCCACAGCACCGCGCAGACCTCACACCAGGCCCAGAATAAGTGCTCCATGAGTGGTGGTTATTACCCATGCCACTCTCTCACTTCGTCCCAGCTTACCCTTCCCCATCCCCGTGTCCTCAAGTCCATTCTCTGCATCTGCATCTTTATTCCTGTCCTGCCCCTAGGTTCTTCAGAACCATTTTTCTTTTAGATTCCATATATATGTGTGAGCATATGGTATTTGTTTTTCACTTTCTGACTTACTTCATTCTGTATGACAGTCTCTAGGTCCATCCACCTCACTACAAATAACTCAATTTTGTTTCCTTTTATGGCTGAGTAATATTCCATTGTATATATGTGCCACATCTTCTTTATCCATTCATCTGTCGATGGACACTTAGGTTGCTTCCACATCCATCACAGGTATAATTCATTAAAGTTAAGATGAGGTCATACTGAAATAAGAAGGCCCCTATTCCAATATGACTGTTGCCCTTATGGGGAAACTTGGACAGACACGTGCTCAGGAAGAAAGACATGGGAAGATGAAGGCAGACATCATAGGGGTCTTTTTGCAAGCCAAGGACCAACACAGATTGCCAGAAAACCACCAGAAGCAAGGGCAGAGCATGGAATAGATTCCTCCTCACAACCCTCAGAAAAAAACAACCCTGCCAACACCTTGGTCTCCGACTTCTGGCCTCCAAACTGAGACAATACATCTGAATTGTTAAGCTGCCCGTTTGTGGTACTTTGTTATAGCAGCCTTTTCAAACAAAGACAGCTATCATAGTAACTCTTGTTCACGTCAAAAAAAAATCCAGTTACATCGTTAATTTGTGGTGAATTAGAGTGCCTATTTGCTCATACCCTTGTCCCCACTGAAGATTCTCTTCTTTGGTCACAGAAGCTAAATTCTAATCAAACAGCCATGCCTTCATTATTAAGCCATGCTGAGGACTGTGGATACGAGATCACAGAGAACTGTGATTTAATCATTAAATTACAATAACTTCAAAACTGTTTTGTGTATGTGATAGTTCTAAAGGGATCATATAATTTCATGCCTTCTTTGTTTTTTTTCCCATTTCACATGTTTTTATTTGAATATAGTTGACATACAATATTATATTCGTTTCAGCTGTACAACATAGTAATATAATCTATAAAAGTCATGCCTTCTTTTAGGCAATCAAACTTAGCTACTTGGAAGGAGTCCACTGTCCTTGTGGAGGCCACTTCAAGCTTCTGGAAGTAGGACAGTGCTTTCTAAGGGAGGGTAATGAAGACAGTGGAAGCAGCTGGTGGGGTAAGAGTGAAAAGAAAAAAGGTGCTTTTATGCTATGATCCCCTGGCTGTTTCTGAGACAATAGCATCCGTGACCTATTCTGTGATGTGGCCGCACCTTTTCCTCTAAGTTGAATTTACATGCTGTGTAGCAGAAGAGGCCGTTCCCCTAGCTTACCATGGAGGGATCCTGCCCGTGGACTTGCTCTTCTGGACAGATCCTACTATTTAATTTGTATGATAGGGACTTCCCTGGTGGCACAGTGGTTAAGAATCCGCCTGCCAATGCAGGGGACACGGGTTCGAGCCCTGGTCCAGGAAGATCCCACATGCCACAGAACAACTAAGCCCGTGCACCACAACTATTGAGCCTGTGCTCTAGAGCTCTCAAGCCACAACTACTGAGCCCGTGTGCCACAACTACTGAATCCCAGGCGCCTAGAGCCCGTGCTCCACAACAAGAGAAGCCACCGCAATGAGAAGCCCGCGACCACAATGAAGAGTAGCCCCCGTTCGCCACAACTAGAGAAAGCCCGTGAACAACAACAAAGACCCAACACAGCCAAAAATAAATAAATAAATAAATAAACAATAATAATTTGTATGATGGTTTGAAAACATCGTTCTTGGGTAAAAATACACACACACACACTTGTTATTTCTAAACCTGAGAACAACAGCTCGAATAAATTAATATACATTTTAAAATGGTGATATGCAAGTAGAGATAGAGAGACATAGAGCTAAAACTGGGATAGACTGCCAATCAGTAAGTCATTATTTGCTGAGACCCACTGTGTTTTGTGCCACACATGGATAATGTAGGGTTCCTCATGATCAGGGACCTCCAGTTTAGTTAGGGAGAGATTTTTCCAAAAATGTACAGCCCAACAGAGGCGTATATGCCACTGCACATGGCTCAGTTGGGTGCTCTCCCTCTCAACGCCTGCAGGAATTAACTCATTGTATAATTGATGGCTTATTAATATGTTTGCCTTCCTGCATTTAGAATGTAACTTTCACCAGGACAGGGCTGGTCTTGCCTTTCAACTTTTTAACTTTAGCATTTGTCATGGTGCTTGATCCACTGTGGATGTGAAATAAGAGCTCGGAGAATAAATGCATGAGGTACAAAAACTGGTGGATGTAGATCATAAGTGACCAAGAATTTGAAAGGCAAGGGGATTATGAGCAGGCTGGAGAAGACAGGAGAAGCATCATGAAAGAGATGAGACTTGGTCATAGTGAATGGAGTGAGGAGGAAAAGAAAGTAAAGTCATAGATCAAAGAGTTGAGGATGGTGAAACGATGGGGAAAGGAAGCCATATTTTAAATAACACTTGTAATAAGTGATTCAACTGCTGAAACAATGACTGGGAGTGTTGAGTGTGTAAAGGAGTGTTGATGCTTTACCTAAAAGAGGTAAAGCCACTTGGCAAGACTCCAGCCAGCTGCCGAGGACTCCACGGCCAAGTGCAGGATGTCTTTGTGAGAGAGGTACACAGAGGTGGAATGCAATTAATTATAAGGCTTCAGTAAATAGAATGAACAGAGGCCTGGTTTTGAGTTCCCATGGGAGGGTCCCACCTTGGAAGGGCTGCTCACACCTAAACTAAGAACAAGAAGAAAAGGACTGTGCTTTGTTGGGCATCTTTTTTTTAAGTGTTTTCTTTTCTTTTTAATATTTTTAAAAGCTTTTTTAAAGTATTTATTAATTTATTTTTTGGCCACACCACTTGGCATGTCGATCTTAGTTCCCCGACCAGGGACCAGGGATCAAACCAGTAAAGTCCCTGTCGGGCATGTTAAAGACAAAGCAGTCAGGATCTCAGAGCTGGGGTTCCTATTCTGCTGCTCTGGCAAATCCTAAAACCTCTCTGTCTTTGTGATTCCTATTACGATATTCCTGGACGTATTATTTCCTACATTCATTCTCCAGCATTCAACAAACATTTGTGAAGTACCTCTTAGCTTTAGGTGGAACTAAAACATTCTTTAAAAAATTACCTAGTTTAAAACAATCACCCAATTTGCAACATTTAAAAATATTAAAAATTATAACTTGCTGTGTCATAATGCCAGGGGCTAACCAACAATGAGAACATCCATCCGGAAGAGAAATCACTGTCAAAATAGACATTTCATGGTGGAATAGAAGACTTGGGCTCAGTACTTCCATAACCAGTACAGGGGCTGGCACATCACTGATAATCAATAAAATATTTGTTGAATGAATAAATGCAGGCAGGGACATTATCTGATTTACAGCTGTCTACCCAGCTCTTAGACCAGTGCCTGGCACGTAAAAAAATTTAAAGATTGGTGGAATAATAAATAACTAATTACATTTATTTATTTATTCTGCAATCACTTATATTGTGATTACATAAAAATTTGATGTGTAGATTCAGTATTAAAACCTCAACTGCTACTCAGGAGGCCAGGATTTGGTTCCAAGTCAATACAGCATAAGTGTAACTTTTCTACTAGAATGTTAGCTCCATGAAATGAACTGTCTGAGTTAGTTTTCCTTAATGTTTTTTTTTTTTTTTTTTGTGGTACGCGGGCCTCTCACTGTTGTGGACTCTCCCGTTGCAGAGCACAGGCTCCGGACGCGCAGGCTCAGCGGCCATGGCTCACGGGCCCAGCCACTCTGCGGCATGTGGGATCTTCCCGGACCGGGGCACGAACCCGTGTCCCCTGCATCGGCAGGCGGACTCTCAACCACTGCGCCACCAGGGAAGCCCTCCTTAATGTTTTTAATAAAAATACATTAAATGAATAAATGCTAACTTCCAACTGTCTATTCTAGAAAGAAAAACAACAAAAAGATAACAACAAAAACCACTGTGCAAGAAAAACCCACGTTCTTCCTTCTGCTATAGTAAGAAGCATCTTTCATGATGACATCTTGAGACATTTTAGCTCAAAATTCCCAGCCTGTGAGAAGATGGTACCATCCATACAACTGGGCCAGCACCTCTGATTAATTTTTAATCCAACTTTTATGAGTTTTTTCAGTGTTAACCACAGTCCAATTGGGGGTGTATAAATTTAAAACCAAAAAAAAAGGAAAAAAAGACTGTCTTTCAGGAATGAAAAATAAACGTAATCTGAAATCAATATTTATGAAGTTGTGATTAATTGACTGATGACCAAATGATTACAAAACGTCTGCCTGAAACATCTACTCAAATTTATTAGCTTTGACCAAAAAAATTAAAAAACAATCTGAACTGGGTCAATGAAAGAATAATGCATTCCTAATCAATTTTTAATAGCACTTAAGATTTTATATTTTTTTAAACTTGCTTTTAAATAATTTATCATAAAAATGAATCCGATTTAGACAAGGAGTAAAAGGTGTTCCACGGCTATTTGATGGTTTTCTTAGCAAAGAAATTCAATTGTAACTGACTTTTTATTACTGAACTACTTTATTAATAATAATACATCTCGCACTTACATGAAGGCATTTAGCCAACAATCTCAAAGAGTCTAAGTGAGATCTAGGATTTAGCTCCAATTCTACCATTATCTGGTGGTTTACCTTATCTAGGCCTCAATTTCCTCATTTATGAAAGGAAAGGCCTGAATAAAACTCCCCAAGATCCTTCCTACTTCTAAAAGTTTATAATTCTAAGGATTCAGGAGGCTTTAGCCTATCCCAGGTGCTGTATGTATCTGATCAAACTCCTCAGGTCACAGGACTCCTCATGGGGTTATGAAGAAGCCTAGAAAGAAATTAAGCAGAAAGTCAACAAGCCATGTAATATTTGTTTTCCTATTAAAGTATTGGCAGCATTATTTAATGATTTGGGCCAAATAATGTCTGTTTAGAATATGATTTGTCAAGATGCCATATCTTATTAAAATTAAAGCGAATGTGAATTAAAGCATTGCTTTGGTTTTCTATCGCTGTGGGACAATTCACCTCAAAGCTTAGTGACTCAAAACAACAATAAATATTAATTATCTCTGATAATTTTTGTAGGTAGGAATTCAGAAGTGACTAAGCTGGGAAATTCTAGCTTGGGTTCTTTCAGAAGGTTGCAGTCAAGATGTTCACTGGGGCTGTAGTCATCTGAAGGCGTGAATGGGGCCAGAGGATCCATTTCCAAGGTAGCTTAGTCACATGGCTGGCAAGTTTGTGTTGGCTGCTGGCAAAAGGCTTCAGATCTTCCCCAAGTAGGCATTTCCACAATGCTGTCTGAGTGCTATTTGAGGCACTTCCACAGGGCAAGCAATCCAAGAGAGCAAAGCAGAAGCTACAGTAACTTTTATGACCTAGCCTTGGCAGTCATACATGTCACTTCTACATACTCTATTGGTCATACAGGGACAGCTTCAAGCTGTGTAGTCACACAGGGCCCTACATTCAGAAGAGTCCTGCACTTGGTTTAAAACTTTGATGTTGCCATGTTGATATTCTTAATCATTTTATCTTTGGACTTTCGAAAGTCAAGTCAGTAAGAACCATGGTGTACACAGGTGAGCAGAGAAGATACTTGCAGTATGTGTGTTCACGGCTATTCCTTGCCACCCCTTTGCATATAGTGTTAGCAATGCACAGAATTCTGGCGGGAATTCAGTGAAACTCAAAGCAAGGACAACGTCAGCGTATTTTGGAAGCCTCCAGCTTCCAGAGTGTTGGGAGGATGTGCATGTATTAAGAAGTGAAATAAAGAGTTAATTTTGTCCATCACCAAAAAAGAGAAATGCCCTTCATAGGGCAGAGGGAAGAGAGAGTTCCTGGCCTTAAAGCATTTGAATTATTTAAAGCAAAGCCTGGGAATTGGCCTGGAATCAATCTGGACCTAGAGAGAGTCCCAGTCGGTCTGTATTGCTAATGATATTACTCAGGTGTGTGTGTGTGTGTGTGTGTGTGTGTGTGTGTACTTATTCACAGAGCATTAGTGAGCAGAGCAGGTATGTTATGGTATGATCCTATTTGTGCTTATGCACACAATAATATGAATGGAAATGTTTGTAAGGATATGCTCCAGAATGTTGATAGTGACTACCAGTCAGGATCGAGAGGTGAGGCATAAGCCTAGAGGAACTTTTGCTTATTATTTTATATATTTATAAATGGCTTAATTTTCAAGATGACTCTTACTATTGATATTTTTATAATTAGCAAAATGGAATACAGTCTTCCATTTTGAAGTGAAAAACAAGTAAACTCAATGTGTAAAGCAGCCTGGGTCTGTAATAAAGGTAGTTTGTGGCTAAAGAAAATATTACGGTCTGTGGACTAGTCACTCAGTACCAGATACTAGATAAATCAAATACAATCCCGGGCCTCAAGAAACAGACAGTCTGTTGTAGGGGCAAACAAATAAACGATCAACTATAATAGAATGTTATTAGCCTAGTGCAAAAAGAACTATATGGACAGAGCACTAGAACAGCACTGAGAAGCTGTGACAATGATACAAACGAGGGATGTTCGAAATAGTCTAGATTTAAACATTCTACTTAAAATGTTGGTTATGATTTTTTAAATATATTTTTATGACTGAGTACTAACACCAATCATCAGGATGATTAACAAGAAATGAACTTTCCCTAGTAGCTTTGGAAAAGTCTTTTTTTAAAAAAAAAACTGTCTTCAACGTGTCTTCCTATTGCACTGTCTCCAAGGGTTGGTGTGAGAGGAAGAACAGTCTCAGTCCTACATCCCCCTCAGAGGGTGGGAATGACAGGTCCTAAAATACCACATTGGGTATAAAAAAGGTGAGAACAAGGTGAGAACAGGGAAGAACACAGTAAGATGGGGAAAAGGCAAACCTTGAACAACTGTGGGTAAAGACTTGGAGCTTTCGCATTCTGAAGCCTGAGATTTATAGCCAGGAATATGAAAGATGCATTTAGCAACACATGTGAAGCTGACACCCCATTTAATATGACTCCAAACAGCCAGGAAATAGGCAAACCAGATGACTTTTAGGCCAGTCATTCAGAAAAAAAGTGGCCATCAAACAGACAATCAATATGACTATTTTGCCCAGATCTCCTATCCGAAGCACGTGATGGTCTCCAATTCCTAGGAAATTAAGTTACTGAGCTGTTTGAAAGAATTCTCACTATCACCTGTGAGCCGATTTTGAACTGGAATTGGGCTACTTCAAGTGAATTACTAGCTGCTCCAATCTCATAATTGTCTGTTCCTTTTGTAGACGTGATAGTAAACACACATTGACCTCATTCAATACACACACACACACACACACACACACTTTACCAATGAGGAAGCTAAGAAGCAGAGAGGTTAAACAAATAGTCTGAAGCCAGTAGAGCCAGGAATTTGTTCAGACAGGGATTTCTACCCTGCAGCCCAGGTCCAGACCCCTTTCTTTTAACCATGAGGCTGCTTCTTGTAATTATAATGCTCTCTCCCACAAAAAGATTAGTAGATGTAGTTGCACTGGTTTTGTTTCTAAACCTCCCTACTCACAGATTGTATTTGTTTGCATAAATTGATCATGCTGGCTCTTCCTCACTTAAAGTAAATTGCAGTTAAATTCCAAATCTGTCATACTCAAAGATTCATTTAGGAACTTTCAGAGTTTTTCTTTTTCATTGGTAGGAAGTGTTAACTTATAACATCACACATTCTTCTTCAGAGTTCAGCAGCATAGTGGTACTTTTCATATCCAACCAGGCGCCTGAAATGAAGGCTTTAAACGCCTGTGCGAGTGCTGTCGGGGAGTGTGGATGGTTCACGCTCTTTGCAGCTTTCTCACATGTGGGTGTAAATCAGAGTCCACGGCTCCGATCCTAAAGTCTCTTTCGGATAGAAATCACAGAAGGACCAACAGTGAAAGCATGTCTTCACGGAAAGCTGCTATTAATGTACGCAAAACGTTTCTGAAACAAACAAGGAGACAATCACTGTCGTTTTTAAGTGACATTACATCATTTAAGAGTGTAAAAAGACCTGAGCGCGGTAGAAAGTTGCTTGGAAAAGTTAAAATGTACAGATAACGTCTTTCCTCTTCCCGTTTTGACTGCGCCGTGTTTTCTGTGACGGGTTTAATCTTTAGTCGGAAAACTCTTCCCTCCTCCCCACCCTCCTGGAAAGATCCTGGGATTTTAAATCGCCTTTCTGCATCTTCCTCTCCTCTCTCCACCATTACTCTTTCATTTAAACTTTCAAGATCCTCGATGCCCGTAGTAAACCTCCTTCCTTCCCATTCTCAGGAATCCTGTAGCTTCCGAACCGGGGAGAGTTTTTTTCAAACGGAAAAGCAAGGAAAGAAGGAAGGGAACAGCTCCGGCGACCGCGCGTTGGGAAAGCGCATTTTCGTTGCCTCGACCGGCGCGGCGTGGCCCTGCTGGGCTACCGTAGCCGGCCTCGCGCGGCCTCAGTTAGGGAGAGAAGCCGCGGTCGGCGGGACTTCCGTGTTGGCGGGATTCTGAACGCTGCCATGGCTCAGACCGTGCAGAACGTTACATTGTCGCTCACTCTGCCCATCACGTGCCACATCTGCTTGGGGAAGGTAATGGGTGATTCCGGGCGCGGCTACGAATCGGGGTCGGGTGTGCAGTGGCCCGCCAGAGCCGAGGCCGGTCTCTGTGTGTGGCGGGGACGCGGCGCGAGGCGCCGGGCTGGTTGAGGACGCCGACCCGCGTTCTCCTTAGGCTGGGGAGGCCACGTCCCGGGCGACGGAGGGAGCGCGCCGCGATTCGTGTGGTCATCTCTGTGCCTTTCGGAGGAAGATGACAGCGGTCTGGGGTGTGGAGGGAGGGCGGCCTCACCCGGGCGACTCCGGCGTCGAAGGAGGCCTGGTCAGAAACGAATCCCAGCAATTTACGCCCCTGTGCATCCCCATCAAATCCTGAAAGCACGTTTCCTGGGAGCCTCGCTAAGGTTCCTTCGTCCTCTGCACAAACTAGAGTGTTTTGTTCTTGGGCCTCCAGTGCTGGTTGGAGAGTCTTTTCCATTTCCTGGATCATTTCCTTTACCTAACCCGGCGTTGGGAGTGGCTTTTGCTCTGGCTTCAGAATTTGAAAAATAAATAGTACGTGCCCCTGAATGACGTTTAGAATGAGAGATACGGTCTTTAATTCCAAGAACGGATCAGTCAGGAGGTAGAATACCGTCTTTTTGTGATGCAAGAGGTGCGTAAGGTGTTTGTGAAACTAGGTGGAGAAAGTAGTTCAGAATTAGAAACGGAGTTTTGAAGGTTCTAATGCATTTGTCTCCTCTTTCATTTCCGTTTGTGCCTCCCGTTCGGTTTAAGAAGAACATTTTGTTTTACTACGTAGGTCCAGAAAGGAGATTTTTTTTCTCACGCTGAATTGTTTTTACGTTTATGGTGTGTTTGTGCGTGTGTTTACCCGCCCCCCCCACAGGCTTAGGACTGGGAAATGCAAACTTAATAGAGCAAACATTTGAGTGCCAGCCAATATGATCATTTGATCATCTGCTTTAAGTCTATGTGAATTTCCTGAGTTCAAGAAGTAGTAGGAAGCCAGGCTTGGAAGAAACTGATAACTCATGATATCCATCAGAATGAAATGCCAAGGAAATAGCAGATGTGCTGTGAGAGGATACAGAGATGGCTTGATCCATTCTGACTGGCGAGATCAAGGATGGCCTGTGGAGGGTGGTTATTTGAGCTGGCACGTGCTACCACTGTCTGCATACGTAGCTGAGAGGAGGGGAAGATGTTTCAATTTGCTACAGTCTACATTTGGCTCCTGTCTTGAAGTTCCCACAACTTAAGTTCTGAGTGAATTTACTCCCAACAGTAGCCTGGTAAAGGGCTGATAAAATATCCTTCGGAAATAATTTTCACTTGGTTGTAGTTGTACACATTATATCTAGTTTCCATTAGTTCATAGACTGTCTCTTGCAGTTGTGTTGAAAATGTGTTTTGCCTGGTCGATTTTGCCTACCTATGCTTCCTGTGTTTAACAAAACTGATAGCTAATAGAATATAGTGCTTTGCAGATTACAGAATGCTTTTGTATACATTTAATTATTTCATTTACTGCTCTCACCAGTGCTGTGAGATAGATAGGGCTGGTTTCCCCATTTTCCAAATAAGAAAACTAAGGCTTAGAGTCTCCAGCGTTTGAACCTCTGTTACCATTTGTGTCTTCAGTAAGTTACTTCCTAAAAACTCACTTGAACTCATGCATAACAGCAGACACTTTTGGTGTCTTTTTTCTGCCATGTACTGGTTAACTGTATTCTAGAATTAAATGTGATTAATTAATTAAAGGTTAATGATTTGTAAATAGGCATTTGTTTATGTCTACTATGGAGGCAGAACGGCCTAGTGGTTGAGGGCCCTGAGTACTGTGTTCCGACTAAGTTCTAATCTAGGTCTTGCACTTACTAGTTATACGACCTTGTAGACATTACTTAACCTCCCTCAGAGCAGTTTCCTTATCTGTACAATGGGATTGATAATATTATTAACATTTATCCTTGTCTTTTGGGGAGGATTAAATGAAGTAATTCATATGCAGTGCTTAGCATGAAGCTTGGCACTTAATAAATGTTAACCTTTACTATGGACACTGAGGCAGACCCTCAAAATGAGGAAGCCAGCCTTTCCCAGTAAATGTTCTTCCCAGTTGCTTCATGAGACCAGTACACTCACTCAGTGAAGATTTACATTCCCAACAGAGTGGGACCTGTTTGTCCAGGAAATTGCTACAGTACATCCAGAGGTTTTAGCTGGTTCCCTATCCCTGTTGCCTTTTGTATAGTTAAAGCAAATCTGATCTGCTTGTGCTACTCACCCTCCCGCACACAGCTGTATTTGTGGGGTGCTGGAGGTGGCATGGCCTGGAGTAGCAGCGCGTTCCTAATGTTACTTCCATCTGCCCGACACACAGCATCTCCGGCCACCTCTGAGATCTGCCTTAAGGTCCTTCCTGACTAGCCCTCTTCTGTATAATCATCCTTTTGCTGCCCTCACCATTTGTACCATATAGAATTAGCAGTCTTCATTTTTGATTTTTCCACAGAATTAGGGGCCATTATTCCTAGAGGTTTACTGGAAAAAAAAAAAACAACAACCTTGCATATTACTTAAAGAAGATAGGGGTGGGAGAGACCTTAAATCTGAAGAGATAAGGTAGATGCTGATTGGAATGGGGGTGGAGGTGGCAAGAATGCGGGGGGTGAGCAGTAGTGGAGATAGTCCAAGTAGGTAAGTGGTTAATGCTCTGTCTTTTGAATACAAATGTGCTTAAAATGGAAAAGTTTAAACATTTTGCATTTCCTACCTCTGACTCTACCTCAGTCTTAAAGGTGGATTCTCTCTGCCCAATAATGTTTAGCAACCTTGCCAATATTGTAAGTAAGAGCTCTGTGTGGCCTGAAGAAGTTGGGTACATCCTGTGGGACAATTTATATATAACCTTTTCTTGCCTATTCCTCTTTAATTTTTTTCCATGCCTTGGGCTAATAGGCCAGCAGGCCAAAGTACAGAAATGATCTAGCCCAGGATATCTGTTCAGTGACATTTGGTAATGCCGCCAGAATGCTACAGACCGGTTTATCTCTAGATAATTCCAGGCTTTTATCTCTTCGATTAGGATTCAAGGTACGAAACGAAACTGTTGCAGGTAATACTTTTATTGACCGAGTCAGCGTTTTTGCCGTGAGTGACAGCCAAATGTGGCCCACAGTTAGTTTTATCAAAGGACAAAGGAGGTTCTCAAGAGAAGTGCCAAGCAACTAGGCTTCTAATGCTGTTTAACATTAATATATCATATCCAGTTATTCCTCACTTGAGCATGAATCCAGTTTGGGGCACCACGCTTTAAGATAAATATAAATAAACTAGAGTATTTGAAATCATTTGGAAAGGAATTGAAATTGAGGTTGGAATATAGATGGAATGGAATAGTGTTGGAGTGAATGAACATGATAGCGAATCATTAAAGTATTTTCATTTGGAAAGGAATCAAGCTTTGGGTAGCGCCGCGATATTAAGATTTGTACTTAATATAATGCAAGCTTTCTGGCTGAAATAATCAGAAATGAGATCAGCTTTCTCAGGATGTGGAGTGTCCGTCTCTTGAAATGTCCAGTAATAGCATGGACTCTTTCTCACTAGGAACACTGTGGAAAAGAACCCTTCTTTCAGGGAGGACTTCTTGCTTTGCTTTCCACACATGCAGTTGATTTAAAATGTTGCAAAGATAGGGCTAGAGACAAAGCCTTAGCAACGTAGCATCCTAACTCTAGGTTGACTAAATTCATTAATCAGTGTTCATTAGGGGCTGTTGATTGGCCAGCAAGCCATCCACCTCAGTACATTGAGCCCATGTCGGAGTCCTGATTGTCTCTCAGTTCCCAAGAGTAGATTTAAGAACCAGCCTTGTACATAATTGTCACAAGTAATTTGCTTTGGAAAAAAGTCATGTGGAGTATATAAGTTTTGCATTTTCTCTTCTCTAGATTAAAATAAGCTTGAAGAATGTAGACACTTTCAGAAAAGTATAACAATGTTGTGTCTTAACATGGAGTATAGTAAAAATTAACTCAAAAAAGTGTTGATATATCCTAATAATTTTCAAGGTTGGCATATAATAGCTGACATATTTACTTCACAAATAAGATTCCAGTTTATCCTTAAGGCATTCTAGGTAGGGATAAAGGTGGGAGAGGGGAAATGTATTATCTCTCTTTTCATGTAGACAGAAGTGGGGACCCAGACCAATAGGCATTAAGTATAATAACTGAGTTCTCGGGATCACACAGTTTTAAAGTTCTAGGTCCTAAACTCTGGCCCAGAGCCAAAGATTTCTTGAAACATAGCAAGAGCAATCCAGGAATTATTTTTAAAAGTTTCCAAATTTCTAAGGTTGAGTAGGCGGGCCCCTAGTACAATCATTTCTACCTCAGCTTTGTTTTTCAGTCTTTCTAGGTCTCCACTAGTGAAACCCATAAAATTTTGACACAGGTGCCAGAAGGATATTCTTCAGAGAAGAAGGATTAGCTCTAGTCTCTAGTAAAGGTGACAAGAGCAGAGAAGTTGATTTGAAGTGAAATTGTCAGGCCAGTTGGTAAAGTTGATCTACTGCCTTTTCCCTCCAGCCACCTCCATCAGTACAGTAGCTCTGTTCTGCAGTCCCTACTGATCCTGGTGTCTTGATCCTTTCAGGCATGTGTCCTCTATTTCTTACTCCCAGATTATTATTTACTAAACCTGCTCTAAGGAAGAAAGAACTATTTCTTAGTTGAAAGATCATTCAGTTTGCACGTGTAATGGTGGTTGGATGCTAACTCTGCCACTTAGAACCTGTATCATTATTTCCTTGAGTCTCAGTTTCTACAGCTGAAAATGAATTTGATACTATCAACCCCATTAGGTTGTTAGGGAAATTCATGTGAGTATCCCAGCCCAGTGGTTCTCAATGGGATGGGAGTACATTTCGTTCCACAGAGACATTTAGCAATGTCTATTTCTGATTGTCTTGGTGGGGGGGTGCTACTCACATATAGTGGATAGAGGCCAAGGATGCTGCTAGCTAAACATCCTACAATATACAGGACAGCCTCCCACAACGAAAACTTTTTGTTCCAAAATGTCAGTAGTGTCAAAGTTGGCAGACCCTGCCCTAAACCAATGTATAACTCCTATTAGGTAAGTCTAGAATGGATATTAATGGACAACACCTTTAGGCATGACTCCTCCCAGGTACGTTTGCTTTTTATGAAAGGGGTTTTGGTGGTAAAGTCTCTTAAAACTGAAACATCTTCAGATAAAAGAAACTACATAGTAGAATTATATATTATAGGGTTGATGTTTTTTGTACCTAGGACTGCTTCCTCAGGCCCATTCCAGTGAGAAGAGCCCACTTTTCATCCCTTACTTTGTCTTCTCTTCCTCCTCTTCCTCCTCCTCACCGGCCTCATGGGGCATTACCCTAGGATATCACCTCAACATGCTTACTCCAGATGAGTTTGGAATTGTACATGCCACTTAGCTTTGCCATTGTCTTCTTGCATTTTTATTTTGTAAGAGTGCTTACTGTGTTATTGCCACAGATCTCATTTGAGAGTAAATTGGATATAAAGTCTAATAACATAGGCAAATTATGACTATTTCTGTATCTTGAGAAGATCTTATTAAAGAAAATTATTTGTGTATGTGTTTTGGTGTTATATATAGCAGGATCTGGGCAGAGGAGATGGGTGGACAGGAATTGAAGGAGGGCTAGATTCTTTGTATTTTGCTTCTGTAGGTGATGGTCAAATAAATAACAAGTAATTTGTTTTAGTAGTTCTTTCTCCTTTATAGGTTTCTATTCTCCTAAGTACATTTAAACCATTGTCTAGAAATCATCATCTGATAAGTACGTGGTCCAAAGAATGAATTAGTCAACTGTTTCAAAATCCAACACAATGGCAATGATAATACCAGGTATTGAACAGTGAAAATGATTCTCCTTTGGGTGACATTGCCAATGGCTGTTAGCAGACAGAGCCAAGTAGTCTGCCTGTGGTTGTTCTTCTGTGTCATTTTGGCAGATTAAATGGAAAGGTTAAACTTTCACTTTTTCAAAATTTGGCAGTGGCCATTGACCTTTTGCTTCTTGAGATGCTTTTAGCAGCATTATCTCAGCCTTTTGTTTTAATACATCAAAATTCACTTCTGTTAATCTTAGAGTATACATTGTATAAGTTGTTGTAGGTGGACATAAAGATGAACAGGACAGTGTCCCTGCCCCCAGGGAACCTGAAATCTAATAGGGAAGGCAGGATGTAAACAATCTTCCAAGTCCAGTGAACATTAAATCAATGCATAGGAAGTGCCCTTATAAGAATCAGACAAAGATCCAGTTAATTCTAAAAAGGATTAGTGAAGGCCTTACAGAAGAGGTAACCTTTGATTTCCATCTTAAAAGATGGGAAGGATTTTATTTTGATTGGGGAAGTTGGGAGGCCAGTAGAACATATTAAGCTAAAAAATGAGAGCCCAGTAAACAAGGAGACTCTATTATTCTTTTTGATGAACATTGGGTATATCTGTGTAGTTAAAGTATAGGTTTTGTCAAGTATTGAAATAGCAGATCAAAGATATGGCTATATAAGAACCAGATTACATTGTTCTTTGAAAGCTGTACTGAAAACTATGAGCAGGGAAAAAAAAACCGTTGTTTTGCAAAAGAGAAGTGGAAGCTGCTGCTCCATATTTTAGATGGCTAGCTCTGGCATCAGTATGAAAGGTGGACAGTAGTGAACATGTGGAAGCAAGGAAGCTTGGGAGGAGGTCATTGCAATAGATTGGGTTAAGAGAATGAGAACCTGAAGTCATTGAGGCGAAGATGAAAAAGAAGTGATAGATGATAAGTAAAAGAACATCTAGAGGTAGGTTTGCCACATTTTGACTATTTTGGGATATACTTTTTTTTCCACGTTATAACATCTCTGAAATCTGGTTCTATTTTACAAGCGGTAGCATCTTGCAGTTGTAATTGGCAGCATTTTTCATTCTTTCTTTTTTCTTAGTGGTACATAAAATATGGGTATATCCTAAAATCTCTGGCTTCTTAGACTGATATATGATGCCAGCATTTGATGATTGATTGGATGGTGAGGATAAGTAAAAAGGGTGAGTCAGAGACAGCTCTGAGTATTCTAGCCTGAGTGGTGAGGTGGTGGTGCCAGTAACTTAGACAAGAAGTGCAGGAGGGGGAGTGAATGTGTGCAGGCCAGGTTTGGCTTTGGACATGTTATGGTTGGGGCAGCTTTAAGATGCCTACATGGAGTTGGCTCCTGGGCACGTGGATATAGTCCTTTTCGCCTTTCCCCTCCCCTCCCCAGGGATTGCTATGTGGAAGTCTCTGTGCTTACATCTTTATATTATTAAATCTTAAGCAACATCTGAATGAAAAGTTTACTAGGTTAAACCGTAGTTTTCAGAAGAGGAAACAGATGCCACTGTAACTAAAGGGTTAACCCAAGGTCAAACAGTTCAATAAGTAGCAGAGCTGAAGTCGGCCCCAGGTTTGTCTCTAGAAGCCTAAGCTCTGCCACTTACTAAGGTCCAGTTACAGAGGATTCTCAGGAACCGTTACCATAGAAAAGATGTTAACACTATGTGATACATGAGATTGAGAGAGAAAATAGAACTTTGTCAGGTAAGGTGTCCCAGGGCAAAACATGAGGGAAAGCAGCTGTGCCGCCTCCTGTACCCTGACCATGAGCATCTGCTTCTCTTCTCATCATACCTACTCTTCAGTATTACTTTGGCCTTTTCAGGATCCATTGGTTGACTCTATGACTCTCTCAGTTTGTGCCATTCACATACTCAACAGTGTTTGGCAATCCAGCTCTGTACATAACCCTAGTAAATTTACTTTCTTACCTTTCAAAACAACTGCTTTATTCTCCTATTTTCTCACGTCGATATTCCCCCCTTCTTCTCACTTGCAGCTGGTAACCTCACCTCATATTTAATCACAAAGAATAAGCAGTTGGAACATGAGTTCCCTCATCTTTCCATTAACAGATCTTCCATCCACTTTGTTCTTGTACCCTCGGTTTTCCCTTTTGTTAAAATGGAGGACAGATCCTCCCTCCATATAAGCCAAAATCTGCCCCCTTGTGCTTTGGATATCATTCCCCTCTTGACTGCTTAGGGACTTTGCTATCTATGGCTCTAATCCCTCCCCCTCTTCCTCCATCATTAATTAATATCCCCTTTTTACTGTGTCATTCCTGTTATCATTTCTTACGATAGCCATATTTTTATGCTCTCTTCTTTACAGCAAAATGTGAAAGAATTGCCTATTCCCTCTGGCAAGTTCCCCAATAAATTGAATTTTAAGTACTGTCCTAATAGCAATTACTTCATTCAACAAGCCTTTATTGAGTACCTGCTGTGTACTAGGCTATCTTCTAGGTACCAGGGATTCAGAAATGAATGAGACGAAAGAAGTTCTTGCTCTTACGGAGTTTCCAGTCTAAAAGGGGAGATAAATATAAATTTACAATAAATATGTAAACAAATAAGTAGAAAACTAAAACAGCTTCTCTTCTATTTTCCCTCTGATAAAACAGCTACACACAGTCAGAACACCTACATCGTTAACCCTGAGCAGGCCACCTAATATCTTCACACCTTGGTTTCCTTATTAGTAAAGTATATTTACTGTTTATCTCACAGGGTTATTGAGAGAGAGAGAGAATGCATGGAAAGCCCATTGTAAAATATAAGACAATATAAATGTAAAGTATTGTTATTTGTATTTGATTACACTGAGTCAAAGATTTGTGTATTTGGTGTATTCCAGTATTTCTGTCAGCACTGTTTGCTATTTAGATTGTAAACCACATGAGCGTATGTCATGTCTTTTCGGATTGTTGTAGCTTTCATGCCTCTGGTTTCAGGGACTTTCTAGTAAGGATCAGTGCTAAATTGTTGATTGCTATTGCTCTGTAATATAGTGGAATGACTTGAGGGAAGGATTTCAAGTATTGAATGTCATATGCGTGATTGGACTAAATAATCTTTAAAAAACTTTCTAATTCTGACATTTCGTGATCCAAAAATAGAATAGTTGAAGGAAAATTGCCCCAGCCTTAGTGGAACAAAATGCATTTTCTTTTTGGCAATAAGTGTGGTTTGGAACAAAATAAAACCATTTCATGACGTGTTCAAAGTTTCAGTCTCTATGACCAGATATCTAAGCTAGTATCTGTATTATACATGTGTAAGAAACAATGTGGTAGCACAAGCAGCGTTTTTATGAATCCTAGATATTATACTTCCTCTTAAAGCACCTACTGCTGTACTCTAGAGAAGAGATTTGCTCTAAGCTAAAACTACTGAGATTCTCATTATGACTGTTGCCCTGTACTAAAAGTAATGTTTCTTTTTTCAAAGGTACGCCAGCCTGTCATATGCATCAACAACCATGTATTTTGTTCAATTTGTATCGATTTGTGGTTGAAGAATAATAGCCAATGTCCAGCCTGCAGAGTCCCCATCACTCCTGAAAATCCTTGCAAAGAGATTATTGGTAAGGGTCTATTTTATAAACACATAGAAATAGATTTGAAACAATCTTAAATAGTGTCTATTTGGAGGAAGACTGAAATAGACAATTCTCAGTGATGTTATTTTGCCAATATCCTACTGGATGGATTGATCATTTGGCATAATCTGTAAGTGGAGCAACTGAGGAGCACAAAGCGCTATGAGAAGTCTCAGCCTCCTGGAGCTTTCATTCTGGTAGAGGCTGTGCATGTGGACCAAAATATTAATGGTTTAAAGCAGCAGATGCTAACAGCCAAAAACAAACTAACAGAAAGGTCCACAGAGTTTAAACAGGGAAGTTCAGCTAGGAACATTGAGATGGGATCCATGACACAGGTGGCCTTTAAGTTGGAGATTTAAGGATGGATAAGTTTTCAAATGGTAAAGATTAGGGAGGGCATTTCATGCAGGGGGAATAGCATGCACTACAGTTTAAAAGTAGTAAAGTAAGGCATGTTTTTGGAAATGATCAGTAGTCTAGTTTGGGTCTGACTGTTGAAATAAGACTGAAAATGTAAATTGAGACTTTATTTTTATTTTTTTAACATCTTTATTGGCGTATAATTGCTTTACAATGGCGTGTCAGTTTCTGCTTTATAACAAAGTGAATCAGCTATACATATACATATGTCCCCATATCTCTTTCCTCTTGCATTTCCCTCCCTCCCACCCTCCCTATCCCACCCCTCTAGGTGGGAGGGAGGGAAAGCACCGAGCTGATCTCCCTGCGCTGTGCGGCTGCTTCCCACTAGCTATCTGTTTTACATTTGGTAGTGTATTAGTGCAGAGCATCTTGAGTGACAGACTAAATCGGGGAACTGCTGTGTGGGTGAGAAGGGCGAGGTGGGCATGATGGCCTGAGCAAGGGGATGGCACAACCCAAAATGTGTGTAAGGAGTATCACTCGGGATGTGTGCAGGCTGGGCTCCAGGGGAGAAACGGGACGTTGAGTAGGTCAGGTTGGACGCGCTTGCCCAGGTGAAGGAGAGTGTGATTCTGGATTAAGGGAATAAAAAAGAACATTCAGTCCTACAGTAGTGTAGGTAAGAGAGGGGATAAAACTTGAACTAGAAGATTCTTGAAAAATAAAGCATTTAAAGAGCTTTTTTAGTGCTATTTCTCTTAGATTGTTAAAATTAAATGATTTTTATTTGGTTTTGCTTTAGGAAAAATTGAAAGTGAATTCATGATAGCATGAATCATAGAAAAAAACCTTTCAGAAAACTTAAGAAGCCATTGTAATAGTCTTAAGTTAGGCAAAATGGACTTAACTAAAATTTTTATAATGGAAAGGAAGGTATATATGCTAGAACAAAAGAACAACCAGTGGAACTTTGGAACTAAGTGATCTGAAAGGGGAATCAGAGCTGGCTCCAAGGTTTCTTTCCTGAGTACCTGGATGAAGTCTGATAGAGGGATATTTCTCTGCTGTGCTGGAAACTGGAGTGTTAACCTTAGCCTCTACTTTTCTACCTGCACTGACCTTTACGAGGAGTCAGGTCTTTCCTTGCGGAATATGAGTTTTGTTGATTAAAATAATTCGAATGTTTTTTCCCCAGCTTCTTTTCACATCCCTTCTCCCTCCTTTTTTCATTCATATCTAAGTGATATTTCATAAATTCTCTCAAGTAAAATGGTTCATCCATCCTGCCATTTGGATAGAACATCCTGAAAAAGAATATCTGTAAATGCCTTTGCTATCATGATGCTAAGAAGTACAAAGAAGGTAACCACAGCATAAGTGAAGAGCTCTCAGGAAGAAAACATTTTGAGTGTGTTTGTGTGAGTTATTATGGGCATACAATTAGTGCTGTGATTTATAATCCATCGTAACTGGGTTGTTAGAATCAGTGAAAAGACACATTAATCTTTTCAGTTGTGTAACCACATATGTTTGAGTGAATACATTGGTTATAATAATATATATCATAATATATGTATCATATGTGATATATACAGATAATAATATGTATTTGATAATTATATCATGTACAGGTCATATTGATAATATATTATTTATACAACTTATTGGTTAGCTGTAAATATAGTCATTGATTTTATCATTAACAGTTGTCTGGTACTCAAAATTTGCAGTCGTCCAAATGTGATCATTAATAAAATATAGCCTTTGCCTTCATTGAGTTTAATATAATAAAATACATAGGTAAGTAAACAAAACATGATATTTTATTGAAGGTATTTCTTATGGTGTTATTTATCTTTTCTCAGGATTAAAGTACAGAAGAGGCCTAGATGGCAGCCCACGTGGTTATAAGGAAAAGGGTAGAAATTAAGCTAGAGAACTATATAGAACAATAAGAAAAGAGTTCATTTTAATTGTCATTCTACCCAAATCAGAATGAAAAGTTAGCTTTTTTTTTCCCTATAGGAGGAACAAGTGAAAGTGAACCTATACTAAGCCATACAGTCAGGAAGCACCTTCGGAAAACTAGACTTGAATTACTCCACAAAGAATATGAGGTAAATAATAATTAAAATGTTAAATGATGACAGCATTGAATTCAAGGTAAAACTGACCTATCAGTCCCTGGACTTCTTAGAGTAAGCATCTAATGAAATCTTATTTTAAATGCCAGTTTAAAAATATCTTATTTGATAAATTCTTTTTCTTTTTCCCTTTCCTATTTCAAATAGAGGAAAGGAACAGACGGAAACATTTCCTTTTTTCTTTCTTTTAATTTTAAATTTGTCCTCAACAGAAACATTGTTTTGTAAGTTACTCCCTCAAGAGGAAACTCCCTTGTAAAAGTCAGTCTTCCAGCCCCCACAAGGCATTGTGAATGGTCTGGCAAACAGGGACTATAACCATCATTCTGTTTTTGTTTCTACCTATAAATTCACTGCTAATTATAAGTCTGATCAGTTCTGGTAAAGAAAATATACTTATGTCAGCTACCAGCAAAGAGATTTTGGTGTGAGATATGCTATTTCCTAATTCTTTTTTTCTTTTCCCATGTAAAACAGTGTTTTTTTTAAAATAAAAATTGTGTATATTTAAGGTGTATAACATGTTTTGATATACATATACATGGTGAAGTGATTACATCAATCAAGCTAATTAACATAGCTGTCTCCTCACATAGTTACTTTGTGTGTGGGGTGAGAGTACCTGAAATCTACTCTCTTTGCAGATTTCCAGTATATAGTACAGTATTATTAACTATAGTCATCATGTTATACAGTAGATCTCTAGACTATCTCTATCGTGTATAACTGCAACTTAGCACCCCCTGAACCAGCTCCCTATTTCTCCCACCTCTCCATTTCCCCCACCTTGCACGCTTGGTAATCACTGTTTAACTCTGCTTCTATGTATTTGACTCTTTTAGATTCCACATATATGTGAGATCATGCAGTGGTTTTCTTCCTGTGAAGGTGATTTGACATGGTGATGGAATTTTTTCTAAATTAGCTTCATGTTAATGGAATACATATACTTTTGAATAAACATTAGGCCCAGTTGTCATTTTATATCGACTAAATGAGGGATATTATTGCTCTCTTCCTTTGACAAAATATTTTTAAGTTATACTATGTAAATGGAAACTACTTCAGCTGCTTCAAAAATGTTTTGAAATAAAGTGGGACATAAATAAATGACTGAATAAATGTTCATTCGTATATGTTTTCCTGTTTGTATCTGTTTATTCATTAATATATTAATTCAAACAAGTAAAGCGATTTTCTTGTTTTGTAATGCCATTTAACTTGAAATGTATTGTAATTTAAAATAGTAAATAGCACTATCTGTGTTAGCTCTGAAACGTATTCTTATTTACTTAATATTTATCACACTTAGATGCTAATCAAATTAATCCTTTAGAAGATCACTGGCATATTGAAATTTATTTTCTAACAACAGAATTTCTGACAATCTTAGTTTAAGATGAAATATCCATTATAGATGAATAAATTGTATCACAGAAAAGAGTTTTAGCCCCAAATGTTTAGTTACTGGATTTAAGGTAGCAAGCAGCTCCACATGGGGAAAACTAATACTTGGAATAGTCTTAGCAGTAATTAAAGATCCAGAATGTAGAAGAGTTAAAAATTAACTACAGGTACTATTCTGAAGTGGAAAGTGAAAGGACATGGTATGTGGTTTTACTCCTACTTCAAATATAGAAGCAAAAATATAGACATCAAACAAAACTATAAATCTTGATCAAAACTGTATTTTCAAATTCCCCTCAGTAAAGCAATTAAACATGCCTCAGAATTTTCTTCTGAGGAATCTACTTTCTTGTTGAATTCATGTGCCTTTTCGTGTTTTCTGGATATCTAAAATAGAATCAAAGATTCGACATTTTAATTTTTTTAAATCACAAACTATCATTGAATTAAAATAAAAGCAATGGAAGTGCCTATTTTTTTTTTTTTTTTAAAGATGTTGGGGGTAGTTTTACTTATTTTTGCTGTGTTGGGTCTTCGTTTCTGTGCGAGGGCTTTCTCTAGTCGTGGCAAGCGGGGGCCACTCTTCATTGCGGTGCGCGGGCCTCTCACTATCGCGGCCTCTCTTGTTGTGGAGCACAGGCTCCAGATGCACAGGCTCAGTAGTTGTGGCTCACGGACCTAGTTGCTCCGCGGCATGTGGGATCCTCCCAGACCAGGGCTCAAACCTGTGTCCCCTGCATTGGCAGGCAGATTCTCAACCACTGTGCCACCAGGGAAGCCCGGAAATGCCTACTTTTATCAGAGTCAAAATACATTTTGAGAATTTCAACTATATGTGACTTTCTGTCTGCAAAGCTATTCTGATGCGTAAAGAATCTATGTATCTACAGAATTCTGAGTATAAAATTTAAAAGCACATTGGCCTCACTCTAGCATATGTATGTGTTTAATGTCTCTGTCTACCTGATGGCTATGCAACGCTTTTTCAGGATGAAATAGATTGTCTACAGAAAGAGGTAGAAGAGCTTAAGAGTAAAAATCTCAGCTTGGAGTCACAGATCAAGACTATTCTGGATCCTTTAACCTTGATGCAGGGCAACCAAAATGAAGACAAACATCCAGTTGCAGATAATCCAAGTAAAATTGACCCAGAAACTGTAGCAGAGTGGAAGAAAAAACTTAGAACAGCTAATGAAATCTATGAAAAAGTGAAATATGATGTGGAAAAGTTGAAGGAGGTAAGTTGTGGTTGTTTTTAAAATTCTGTAGTATTTTAAGTACCTTCAAAAGTATAAGTCACCATATTATTTTGAGTCATCATTAGATGATTTGGGGGGAAAGGACAGAAATCCCTGGATGAGCATTTATAAGAAATAGGAAAACTTTTTCTCCTTAAATGTTATTAGCTGCCAAGAAATATCAGGTGGTTCCATTTGTGACTATAATTGGAGACTCTGTAGTGCCTCTATATGAGTTTGCATCTTCTTGTGGAAGAGTGACATCAATTTAAAGGATGTATTTCTATTCCTCTCATTGTGGTTTGGCTTAATTTTGTTTTTTAAGCTTATGTTAGTGACTTCCCTGTATGCATAAAGACAAACACCTGTCCATTTCCCTACCTATAAAATGAAAGGTTTAGACCATATCTTTTCTAGCACTACCATTCTCTGATTTTTTAAATATTGTAAATAGTTGAAGATTTAATGACTACTTCCAAGAGAGCTGTGAGTAGCTGCCTTAGACTACTCCATGAAAAAGAATATTTGGCTTGTGAGCCAGGTTCATTTTTTTCAATTATCTTCCATCCATACAACAAGATAAAGAAAACATAGGTGAAAAGGGCAAACCTCTAGGATTTTCCAGTCTAGGAAAGGAGATGAGATCCATGCTATCAGCACTAGAGGTAATAATCAAGTGCTGTAGAGCTTTGCTGGCCAAAGGGACTAGCCTTCAGCTTGGCTTCAGATTTATCCACAGTGGAGTCTTGTGATGAATAGAGATGGTTTTGTGGTATCCGGGTCCACAACCACCCATTCAGCCTATGTGCATTCTCTTAAAATACTGTAACTGTGCTGAATTACTAAATCCTGCCTCCTGAAATCATTAATGCTCCATATGATATTTTAAAGATGTGCTACCACATACTGATCTTCAGTGAGGTTAAGTAGCAGAGAAGTATCTGCAACTTAGTGTGATTACTAAGTCAAATTGCATACCCACATGTAAAATAAATGCCATTTAGGCTCAGAAAAGGCCAAGATGAGACAAAGAAGGGAACTTAGTGCTTTTAGAGAAAAAAGAAACTACAGACATAATTGCACTGAGTTTGTTACAAGTTTAGGGGAAGTGTGTAATTTCTTTGGTTTTCGGTAGCCAACATTATTAGCATTTTGTCTAAGAAGAGAAGAGGACATGAAAAGGAAATACAGCTGGGAAGTCACAGTATTTATCAATCAGCCATGTCCCCTTTAGCTTTTCTTCTTCCTGAACCATCAGTAAGTTCTATAGGGTCTCTTATAGTTATTGAATTGCATTGAAATTTTTGGCAATAAACGTTTCTTAGAGCATGAAGATGTGTATGAAAACTTTACTCTGGGATTATAAGAGTGGTATAGGGAAAAAAAAAAGAGTGGTATAAGAGATGTATGTAAAAGAGAACTACATAAAATACAGTTTTTCTTTGTTCTTTTAAAGGTCACGTGTTAAATTCAATACCCAGAGCTACCCTGAGACCTCACAATTATCTGGGATATTTAATAAGCCCATTTTGGATGCCCAGTGAAGGTATTAGGTAGAATTAGGCAATAAGCTGGGACATAAATAAATTTTAAAACATGGACTGCAGAGGCAAACCTTGAATGTAAAGAACAAGATAATAACATACTGTAAATCAAATATAGGAGTACTAAACATTCAGAATAAAGGAATACCTAGAACGAGTGAAATGGACTTTTTAAAATTTTTTTGAATTTTTGAATTTTATCTTATTTATTTTTTTTATACAGCAGGTTCTTATTAGTCATCCATTTTATACACATCAGTGTATACATGTTAATCCCAATCACCCAATTCATCACACCCCCACCACCACCCCTCGCCACTTTCCCCCCTTGGTGTCCATACATTTATTCTCTACGTCTGTGTCTCTATTTCTGCCCTGCAAACTGGTTCATCTGTACCATTTTTCTAGCTTCCACATATATGCGTTAATATACAGTATTTGTTTTTCTCTTTCTGACTTACTTCACTCTGTATGACAGTGTCTAGATCCCTCCACGTCTCTACAAATGACCCAGTTTTGTTCCTTTTTATGGCTGAGTAATATTCCATTGTATATATGTACCACATCTTCTTTATTCATTCGTCTGTCGATGGGCATTTAGGTTACTTCCATGACCTGGCTATTGTAAATAGTGCTGCAGTGAACATTGGGGTGCATGTGTCTTTTTGAATTATGGTTTTCTCTGGGTATATACCCAGTGGTGGGATTGCTGGGTCGTATGGTAGTTCTATTTTCAGTTTTTTAAGGAACCTCCATACTGTTCTCCATAGTGGCTATATCAGTTTACATTCCCACCAACAGTGCAAGAGGGTTCCCTTTTCTTAAGCATTTGTTGTTTGTAGATTTCTGATGATGCCCATTCTGACTGGTGTGAGGTGATACCTCGTAGTTTTGATTTGCATTTCTCTAATAATTAGTGATGTTGAGCAGCTTTTCATGTGCCTCTTGGCCATCTGTATGTCTTCTTTGGAGAAATGTCTATTTAGGTCTTCTGCCCATTTTTGGATTGGGTTGTTTGTTTCTTTAATATTGAGCTGCATGAGCTGTTTATATATTTTGGAGATTAATCCTTTGTCCGTTGATTCGTTTGCAAATATTTTCTCCCTTTCTGAGGGTTGTCTTTTTGTCTTGTTTATGGTTTCCTTTGCTGTGCAAAAGCTTTTAAGTTTCATTAGGTCCCACTTGTTTACTTTCGTTTTTATTTCCATTACTCTAGGAGGTGGATCAAAAAAGATCTTGCTGTGATTTATGTGAAAGTGTGTTCTTCCTATGTTTTCCTCTAAGAGTTTTTTAGTGTCCGGGCTTACATTTAGGTCTCTAATCCATTTGGAGTTTATTTTTGTGTATAGTGTTAGGGAGTGTTCTAATTTCATTCTTTTACATGTAGCTATCCAGTTTTCCCAGCACCACTTATTGAAGAGACTGTCTTTTCTCCATTGTACATCCTTGCCTCCTTTGTCATAGATTAGTTGACCATAGGTGCCTGGGTTTACCTCTGGCCTTTCTATCTTGTTCCATTGATCTGTATTTCTGTTTTTGTGCCAGTACCATATTGTCTTGATTACTGTAGCACTGTAGTTTAGTCTGAAGTCAGGGAGTCTGACTCCTCCAGCTCTGTCTTTTTTCCCTTGAGGGAAAAAAGTCTTGAAAAGTCTTGACACTGCTTTGGCTATTTGGGGTCTTTTGTGTCTCCATACAAATTTTAAGATCTTTTGTTCTAGTTCCGTAAAAAATGCCATTGGTAATTTGATAGGGATTGCATTGAATCTGTAGGTTGCTTTGGATACTGTAGTCGTTTTCACAATATTGATTCTTCCAATCCAAGAACATGGTATATCTCTCCATCTGTTGGTATCATCTTTAATTTCTTTCATCAGTGTCTTATAGTTTTCTGCATACAGGTCTTTTGTCTCCCTCTGTAGGTTTATTCCTAGGTATTTTATTCTTTTTGTTGCAGTGGTAAATGGGAGTGTTTCTTAATTTCTCTTTCAGATTTTTCATCATTAGTGTATAGGAATGCAAGAGATTTCTGTGCATTAAGTTTGTATCCTGCTACTTTACCAAATTCATTGATTAGTTCTAGTAGTTTTCTGGTGGCATCTTTAGGATTCTCTATGTATAGTATCATGTCATCTGCAAACAGTGACGGTTTTACTTCTTCTTTTCCAATTTGTATTCCTTTTATTTCTTTTTCTTCTCTGATTGCCGTGGCTAGGACTTCCAAAGCTATGTTGAATAATAGTGGTGAGAGTGGACATCCTTGTCTTGTTCCTGATCTTAGAGGAAATGCTTTCAGTTTTTCACCATTGAGAATGGTGTTTGCTGTGGTTTTGTCATGTGTGGCCTTTATTATGTTGAAGTAGGTTCCCTCTATGGCCACTTTCTGGAGGGTTTTTATCATATATGGGTGTTGAATTTTGTCATAAGCTTTTTCTGCATCTATTGAGATGATCATATGGTTTTTATTCTTCAGTTTGTTAATACGGTGTATCACATTGATGGATTTGCATATATTGAAGAATCCTTGCATCCCTGGGATAAATCCCACCTGTTCATGGTATATAATCCTTTTAACGTGTTGCTGGATTCTGTTTGCTAGTATTTTGTTGAGAATTTTTGCATCTATGTTCATCAGTGATATTGGTCTGTAATTTTCTCTTTTTGTAGTATCTTTGTCTGGTTTTGGTATCAGGGTGGTGGTGGCCTCATAGAATGAGTTTGGGAGTGTTCCTTCCTCTGTAATTTTTTGGAAGAGTTTGAGAAGGATGAGTGTTAGCTCTTCTCTAAATGTTTGATAGAATTCACCTGGGAAGCCATCTGGTCCTGGACTTTTGTTTGTTGGAAGATTTTAATCACAGTTTCAATATCACTCCTTGTGATTGGTCTGTTCATATTTTCTATTTCTTCCTGGTTCAGTCTTGGATGGTTATACATTTCTAAGGATTTGTCCATTTCTTCCAGGTTGTCCATTTTATTGGCATAGAGTTGCTTGTAGTAGTCTCTTAGGATGCTTTGTATTTCTGTGGTATCTGTTGTAACTTCTCCTTTTTCATTTCTAATTTTATTGATTTGAGTCCTCTCCCTCTTTTTCTTGATGAGTCTGGCTAATGGTTTATCAATTTTGTTTATCTTCTCAAAGAACCAGCTTTTAGTTTTATTCATCTTTGCTATTGTTTTCTTTGTTTCTATTTCATTTCTTTCTGCTCTGATCTTTATGATTTCTTTCCTTCTGCTAACTTTGGCTTTTGTTTGTTCTTCTTTCGCTAGGTCCTTTAGGTGTAAGGTTAGATTGTTTATTTGAGATTTTTCTTGTTTCTTGAGGTAGGCTTGTATAGCTATAAACTTCCCTCTTAGAACTGCTTTTGCCACATCCTATAGGTTTTGGATCATCGTGTTTTCATTGTCATTTGTCTCTAGGTATTTTTTGATTTCCTCTTTGATTTCTTCAGTGATCTCTTGGTTATTTGGTAACATATTGTTTAGCCTCCATGTGTTTGTGTTTTTTACGTTTTTTTCCCTGTAATTCATTTCTAATCTCATAGGGTTGTGGTCAGAAAAGATGCTTGATATGATTTCAGTTTTCTTAAATTTACTGAGGCTTGATTTGTGACCCAAGATGTGATCTATCCTGGAGAATGTTCCATGTGCACTTGAGAAGAAAGCGTAATCTGCTGTTTTGGGAAGGAATGTCCTCTAAATATCAATTAAATCTATCTGGTCTATCGTGTCATTTAAAGCTTGTGTATCCTTATTAATTTTCTGTTTGGATGATCTGTCCATTGGTGTAAGTGAGGTGTTAAAAGTCCCCCACTATTATTGTGTTACTGTCGATTTCCTCTTTTATAGCTGTTAGCATTTGCCTTATGTATTGAGGTCCTCCTGTGTTGGGTGCATATATATTTATAATTGTTATGTCTTCTTCTTGGATTGATCCCTTGATCATTATGTAGTATCCTTCCTTGTCTCTTGTAACGTTCTTTATTTTAATGTCTATTTTATCTGATATGAGTATTGCTACTCCAGCTTTCTTTTGATTTCCATTTGCTTGGAATATCTTTTTCCATCCCCTCACTTTCAGTCTGTATGTGTCCCTAGGTCTGAAGTGGGTCTCTTGTAGATAGCATATATAAGGGTTTTGTTTTTGTATCCATTCAGCAAACCTGTGTCTTTTGGTTGGGGCATTTACTGCATTCACGTTTAAGGTAATTATCGATATGTATGTTCCTATGACCATTTTCTTAATTGTTTTGGGTTTGTTTTTGTAGGTCCTTTTCTTCTCTTGTGTTTCCCACTTAGAGAAGTTCCTTTAGCATTTGTTGTAGAGCTGGTTTGGTGGTGCTGAATTCTCTTAGCTTTTGCTTGTCTATAAAGCTTTTGATTTCTCCATCAAATCTGAATGAGATCCTTGCTGGGTAGAGTAATCTTGGTTGTAGGTTCTTCTCTTTCATCACTTTAAGTATATCATGCCACTCCCTTCTGGCTTGTAGAGTTCCTGCTGAGAAATCAGCTGTTAACCTTATGGGAGTTCCCTTGTCTGTTATTTGTCATTTTTCCCTTGCTGTTTTCAATAATTTTTCTTTGTCTTTAGTTTTTGCCAATTTGATTACTATGTGTCTCAGCATGTTTCTCCTTGGGTTTATCCTGTATGGAACTCTGTGCTTCCTGGACTTGGGTGGCTATTTCGTTTTCCATGTTAGGGAAGTTTTCAAGTATAATCTTTTCAAATATTTTCTCTGGTCCTTTCTCTCTTCTCCTTCTGGGACCCCTATAATGGGAATGTTGTTGCATTTAATGTTGTCCCAGAAGTCTCTTAGGCTGTCTTCATTTCTTTCCATTCTTTTTTCTTTATTCTGTTCTGCAGCAGTGAATTCCACCACTCTGTCTTCCAGGTCACTTATCCGTTCTGCCTCAGTTATTCTGCTATTGATTGCTTCTAGTGTATTTTTCATTTCAGTTATTGTATTGTTCATCTCTGTTTGTTTGTTCTTTAATTCTTCTAGATCTTTGTTGAACATTTCTTGCATCTTCTCGATCTTTGCCTCCATTCTTTTTCCAAGGTCCTGGATCATCTTCACTATCATTATTCTGAATTATTTTTCTGGAAGGTTGCCTATCTCTACTTTATTTAGCTGTTTTTCTGGGTTTTATCTTGTTCCTTCATCTGGTACATAGCCCTCTGCCTTTTCATCTTGTCTATCTTTCTGTGAATGTGGTTTTTGTTCCATAGGCTGCAGGATTGTAGTTCTTCTTGCTTCTGCTCTCTGTCCTCTGGTGGATGAGGTTATCTGAGAGGCTTGCTCATGTTTCCTGATGGGAAGGACTGGTGGTGGGTAGAGCTGGCTGTTGCTGTGGTGGGCAGAGCTCAGTAAAACTTTAATCTGCTTTTCTGCTGAAGAGTGGGGCTGAGTCCCCTCCCTGCTGGTTGTTTTGCCTGAGGTGACCCAACACTGGAGCCTACCCAGGCTGTTTGTTAGGGCTAATGGCGGACTCTGGGAGGGCTCATGCCAAGGAGTACTTCCCGGAACTTCTGCTGCCAGTGTCCTTGTCCCCACGGTGAGCCACAGCCACCCCCCACCTCTGCAGGAGACCCTCCCAACACTAGCAGGTAGGTCTGGTTCAGTTTCCTATGTGGTCACTGCTCCTTCCCCTGGGTCCTGATGCACACACTACTTTGTGTGTGCCCTCCAAGAGTGGAGTCTCTGCTTCCCCCAGTCCTGTCGAAGTCCTGCAGTCAAATCCCACTAGAGTTCAAAGTCTGATTCTTTAGGAATTCCTCCTTCCGTTGCCGGACCCCCAGGTTGTGAAGCCTGACGTGGGGCTCAGAACCTACACTCCAGTGGGTGGCCTTCTGTGGTATAAGTGTTCTCCAGTCTGTGAGTCACCCACTCAGCAGTTATGGGATTTGATTTTACTGTGATTGTGCCCCTTCTACCATATCATTGTGGCTTCTCCTTTGTTTTTGGATGTGGGGTGTCTTTTTTGGTGAGTTCCAGTGTCTTCCTGTCAATGCTTGTTCAGCAGTTAGTTGTGATTCCAGTGTTCTCGCAAAAGGGAGTGAGAGCACGTCCTTCTACTCCACCATCTTGAACCAATCCTGGACTATTTTTCTAATGTTTCCAGGGCTAAGTGAGTTTTGAACAATTATGAAGCCAGTGTTGAGAATGCAAAATATAATAATTAGCTGAAGTCTTCACTACTCTTTTGGGTGCAACAAATAGGCAGAACTCTCCCCTTTGTAACTTTACCCACCTGATTCTCCTGAACTTGAAACCATCTCTAATAGTTGAGGAACTAGCCAGCCCATAGAGAGAATCTTAGAGAGCCACAGGACTGGTGAGAGACCTTGACAGAGGGGATGGGGAAAAGAAATCAAATGAGGTTCTAATTTAAGCCTGTCATTCATCATCAAAAAGCATTCACTAAGTGCCTCCTCTTATGAGGGCTTAATTCATTGTTTGTGTGTATGAGGAAGTAAATTACTTTTCCTGTGTCTTCAGAGGGGCAGTAATGGTATTTATCAGTCACTTAAAGAATTAACCCTCCATAATCCTGGTTGGTTTGCACCCACGAAGGTAAGCAGGTTCTCAGAGCTCAAAAGGAACCTAGATGAGTCTAAGTGAGAGAGTTAGGCTTGGTGCCCAGAAGAGTGTCCTCTGTCCTGCTTCTCTTGTCATCCTCTTGGGGCATTTGTGTGTTGATGGGCAAATAATATAGTGAAAAGTTCTACAAATTATTGGTCAGATTTTTAAAATCTGTTTTCAAGTTTTCTTGGTTTAAACCTGTTTGTTGACAAGTGTTCTTGTGACCCCTTCACTTTGAATGTTAATGTTCTAGTCAGACAATGAATTTCTCTTGCCAGGTTGGTAAGATTGGTTCCTAGTCTAAGGAGTCTTATTTTTTGTTGGAATTGAAAAACACAATGACTAGGGGGGTTAAATGAAGTAGCTTTTAAGAAGACTACAATAGACACACTACTTTTGGGGCTGTCAAGACTCAATACTGAGCTTCTAGATTTTCTAGGAATTAATGTTTTGTCAAGCAGTTTTTAGGTATCATAGAACTCAAAAAAGAAAATCATACTTGGGATTTTTTTTTTAATCAAAAGAGAATCCGTAGAATTTATTAGAAAACATTGATTCAATTCTGAGAGTCCCAGAAGTTGTGAGCCAGAGCATTTGAGAAAGCCATTTTGAAGAAAGCAAGCTATGTTATCACTAAAAACTATTTTTAAATAGCAACCAAAAATCAATCTCATAGCTCAAGATTCTTAGCATTAGTTTTGTGAATAATTGCATGTGGTATAATGTTATCATGTTTAGAGCGTTCAGTTATTTGAAAAAGGAAAAGAAAAAAACATATTTGCCATTAGTTTAGTCCCTTAATGACTCTAAGCTGACTAACATAGTTCCGTTTATTTCCCTGGATAGGGGATTTGCAGAGTGCTTGGGGAATATGGATTAAAAATGCTTGGTTGTGTTCACAGTTTCACAAGTCATTCCCAACGGTGATTTTAAGCTTCTGAAGACATGTTCTAATATTCAGTTTTCTGATATTGTTGCTCTAAAAAAATACAGATGGCTCATGTCATTATTTTTACAAGGCACTTTTGTTTTAACTTGTGCTTAATTATTTTCAACACTTTTTCTTTTTCTAAGGCAAATAAAAAATTGAAATTGGAAAATGGTGGCCTGGTGAGGGAGAATTTACGACTGAAAGCTGAAGTTGATAACAGATCACCCCAGAAGTATGTATTTTGCTAACAGAGCAATGTTTCAGGTTATGTCAATGTTTTAGAATAAGCTGCTGTTATAGTTTGTGTTTGTCATTTGACTCTTTTCATTGAAGCATGTAACTTTAAATAGAATGTCTTACCTCTAAACATCAAGTGTATACTTATGTTACTGGTAAAATCTTAGTCTTAGTTAAGGCTAGTGTTGAAGAGAAGATTTCCCTCTTATCCTTTTTCCGTATCTGATTAGCAAGAGGATTGTTTTATGTGACCTAAGATAGGTGAGCCTCCACTTGGTTTTACATGTAACTGTTTAGTGGTCCGAACAAAGAGTAGGGAGAGTAACATAATGCCCTTTAGACGTTTTCTGAAATAATCATAGTCAAAATTCATATAGTGCTTTCTCTTTGCCAGGTGCAACAACCTGTGATGTAGAACTATTATTATTCTCCATTTACAGATGATGAAATGGAGGCATAGAGTTCAAATTAATTTTTCTAAATCTGCACTGCTAGTAAGTGGTGGAAATAGGATTTGAACCAATGTAGTCTAGCCCCGGAATCTGTGTTCTGTTACATTACATTGAAAACTATTATACTACCCATTACACTAAAAAGCCTGTCTGAAATAGAATTTTAAGGCATCATTTGTTGAATTTTGGACTGATTTGAACTATACAATTAAATGAATTTATTCTTTTGTGATGGGATAGTTTTCACTCCATTCCAAAAGGTAAGCAGTTGGAACTATTGACCCACTTAACAGTTAGTTTAAAATGATAAGAAACCATTGAGAGTTAAGACTTGAGAATTGAGAAAAGATGGGAGACAGTGCTTAAGGTTGTTATTTTTCTAGGAAAAAAAATGACAAGTGAAAAGAGAATATGGCCCCCATCCCTCTGAGGAGTGGCATATCAGAACTCCACACTGCCTTCCCATTCAACCATTAGACTTCATTTTTTCCTAATGGAAAAAGACAAAGACAGACATAAACAAACAGTGGAAATTTATCCTACCAGAGGTAGTTCTCTGCTTGTCATTTGAAAAGGAGAAAATATTGCCTTCAGTAAAACAAGTATAGTATCAGGAAATGGTAGAAATAAACCATAATTACTCAAAGCAGAGATAACTAACCAATAGACAAAGAAGCATAGCTTTTACTTTTAAATAGTTCCCTCCCCTTTTTCCTTTCACTTCAGATAATGTCGTACTTTGATGAATTAGTGAAATAAACTTAAGAAGTGTTGCCATTATTATATGGCGGTTTGAATCTCTGCTCTTCTCATTTATTGGCAGCTCGCCTTGCCAGTCATAGTAATGCTTGTCCATTAGCCATTCCCCACGGCAGGCTGAATGGAACTAAAGCCATTTTGTTTGTAGCTTTTATTTCTTGAAAAGTTGCCCACCAGATTTCAGATTTAATACTAGCCACCAGGATGTGTGTTTTTAAATAGCCATGACTCCTACCTGATAAACAACTGAAGAATCTTATCTAAAGAAACATCACTGCTGTCTATTCTAACGAGCAACCACACTTCTGAATCCCATATAACTTTGGGATTTGCTATCTTTAACTTCCATTCCTTTCCTTCAGGGGAAGGGAACAGTTTCACTTAAAAAACGATTTGAACTGACCCCTATTCCTGATCAATTTGCAATGCACTGAGGTATTAAAAGCATGGCTTTTGATTTATAGCCTTGTTTACTCTGCATCACCAAACCCTAGTGGGATTCAGAGAGAAGCTGACCACAGCTGAAAATACCCAGATCTGGTTCACCTGAAGAGAGCTCCTGTTCGTATTGAAAAGAATATTAAATTTCAAGGGTTTAAAAGTAAATGCAAGCAAATAAAAACCATCTATTCCATTTCATTCCCTTGATTAGGAAGTGCCTTGACAAATTATTTTTCTCGTGTCTACTTGGTTAGGTATCAAGGTATACTTTTTAAACACATGACCTTAGTTTCTGATGTATCTTTCAGGTTGTGCAGACACATTCTACAAATCATGCAGAAGAGAGAGCTTTAAAATTTAGATACTAGAGAGGAAAAAAATTAGGAAGGTATATTTGTTAGCTTGGACTGTCATAACAAAATACTATAGACAGGGTGGCTTAAACATTGGGTGTTTATTTTCTTACAGTTCTGGAGGCTAGAAATCCCAGATCAAGGTTCAGCAATTTTGGTTTCTGGCAAGGGCTCTCTTTTTGGCTTGCAGACAGCTGCCTTCTCACTATGTCTTCACATGTCAGAGAGAGAGAGAGCGCGCACGCTCTGGTCTCTCTTCTTCTTCTTATGAGGATGCCAGTCCTGTTGGATTAGGGCCTCATCTTTATGGTCTCATTTAACCTTAATTACCTCCTGAAGACCCTGTCTCTGAATATAGTCACATTGGGGTTTAGGGCTTCAACAAATGAATTTGGTGGGGAAGTTGGGAACACAATTCAGTCCATAGCAGAAGGTATTTCTTTTTAGGACACTCAAGCAAATATCATGCTATTTCCCCAAAACTAGACTAACATCTGGTGTCAACAAGGGGGGGACTTAGACATTTACATTGGTCTCAAGTAGATAGTATTATATAAAAGTAATATATTTTATAATTTTTAAAAACAGTGCTATAATCTTTAAAATGAAATCTGGATTATCATTTATCTCCTCTGCTATTGTTTTTCCAGTCTATCTTTTACCCTCCATTATATCCAGTCTTAAAGTGTACCTGCATATTTTTCCTTTCTCAACTTTAAGTTAAAAGCCCTTTTGAGCAGTGTGGCAGATATCCTACTAATCATACTCTTCTAGGTATCAATAATATCCATTCTATTCCTTGTCAAAAATTCATTGTTTCGATATCTAAACTGGTGGTCCAGAAAAATGCAATCTTTTTCTTTGACTTGATGTAGCCAAAGACTTCCTGAATTTGTCTTCTAATTTGTTTCACCTGGAGAAAGCCGTCTGTTTGCCCTTTCAGTTTTCTCTAACATGGACTCCTAAGAGAATCAGATTTGATATTCAGAACTCAAGAGGTGGTGGTAATGTCCTTTAGTTTACAAGACTGTTATGCGAAGAAAACTTACTCTCCCAACCAGCCCAGAAATACTAAAAGTTTATTTACTTGACAGTATCCTAGGTGCTTTGAACTATACAAAATAAATACTCTTTCTGACGCCTAAAGTAGGTTAGGTTCCCTTGCTGTAATTTCTGTTACTACCTTGTACTTTCCCTTTTTAGCACATATCCCAATTACTAATAATTAATGTTTTGTGTGATTATTTGTTTCATGTTCTTTTTGAGTGAGGACTATAGTTTTATTCATGGTTGTAGCCCTGCATTTTATAGTGTCTGGCTAATATTCTGCCTCTAGTATATATTTGTTGAGTAAATGAATAAAAACGTAGCTCCCAAGACTATGATTAAACAGACAAATCCAGAATATGGTATAGTCAATTGGAAAAATGACCAGATTTCTTCATTAAGTCATTGGCAAAATGGGAGGGGAAGCCTGATTTACAGTAAAAGAAAACTAAGAGATATAATAACCAAATGCAGTACATGGATTTTGTTTGGATATTGATTAATAACAAATGTCAGAAGACATTTTTGAGGCAATTGGATATATTTGAATATGAACTAGGTATTAGATGATACCAAGGAATTACTGTTAATTTTGTTTAAGTCTTATGGTTACTTAACAAAATGTCCATGTTTTCTTTAGAAATGCATACTAAAATATGAACTATAGTATATTTTAACAAAAGATATATATATATGTGAAATGAGGCAAAATCTTGATAATTCTTGAATGTGGGTGATGAGTATATGGAGTTATTACTGTTCTCCGATTAAAACCAACAAAACGTAGTCCTTGGTTCCAGGAAGTTCATAATCTAATGAAGACAAGAAAAAAAATACATGAAACAATTAAATACTAAATAGTTACTAAGTCAAATAGCAGAGACAGCAGTATGAGTTCAGAGAATGGCCAGTTGGTTGGAGTGACGAGAGTCTTTATCTAAGAGGCAGGACTTGAGCCCAGCTTTGAAAGATGGAGATTTCAGTGAAGAGGAAGGCATTCTGAGCAAGAGGAAACAGCTTGAGCGGTTAGGAGTATTAAGAGGTCCCTTCAGCTCTAGTTCCTTGTCTCCAGAGCAGCCACAAGTCATGCTCAAGAAACACGGTGGCTTCCTTCTCAAACTCAGCAGAGCAGAGGTCCTCTGTGTAATTTGCATGATGTGACCATCATCATCCCACTTAAACAGCTGGTTAGCACAATTCCACTACATCTAGTACTCCACTACATTCTGCTCTAAGCAGAAAGGCCTGTTCTCAGTCTCCTATTTAACGGGGAATGCCAAGTGTCACACCTCCACATGATAAGAAACAAGAATAAGAAGCTGAAGGGAGGACTTTAGAATTGCATTTCTCTATTCCTGAACTGTGCCAGGAAGTGTGATATATTTGTCCGTGATAGAAGAGTTCCTTAGTGATTTTTTTGCTCGAAAGGGTATGAAGAATCGATTTGTAAAGCACTTGAGAGTCCCATGCCCTCTCTCTGAGATCTCTCTGTTCAGTTGTGACATATTTTTTGTTCTAGTCATGCTAAGCAGAGTTTGTGCCATGTTGCTGCCTATTATGAGGCTTTAGCAGAGCAGATGTCCATGCCCTTAGCTTCTAACTTATCTTAAAGCGTAGGGTATAAAGCTCCATATACAAAATTCCATAGGTGATTTAAATCAAACCTGGTTATAATTGGATTAATGGCTTTCCTTTCTATAAATATGTGTTTGGGAATGTCATTGTATCTTTAGTGAGATCTGTGGGTTTGATAGTATGGTAGTGTTAAGCATCATTTTTACTGCCCGGCAGCCCCAAGGCTTATCGTTATGGACCAGTCTTCACCCATGCCTCAGCTCCTTCTGGGGGAAGATAAAGGCTCCAGATACTCTCTAGATGGTGAGCAGTATTTCCTATTATTAGTACATGAAAAAAGTGCTCTGAGGAGGAAAGAATAGACTTCATAAGTCATAACCTGCACGTTCTTCCCTTCTTGCTGTATTTGTGTTCCTTGAGCCGTCTTATCACCTCCCGTGGCTTTAATAATCATCTACTTGTATGTCTGAGATTACAAAACAAAATCTAAATCTTTGGCCTTGTCTTTTCTCCTAAACTGTAGATTAGTGTTTCCATCTATCTATTTTATACTTTCACTCAAGATCCTATGCCTTAAATTCACCACAAAGCACAGTAGTTAAATAAATACTTAGTTCTGGAGACAACAGCACCTGGATTCAAGTTTCCCTGCTTCCACTCTGTCTCTCTTTTCCCTACCCAGTTCATTTTCTCCATGCTCAAAATTGCTTTTTATAAAGTATAAACCACACTATTAAATCTCCTATTCAGTGTTTTCCTAAAATAAAATCCAGACTCTTCACCAACTAGTCTATGCTTGCTTATTCCACTTCATCTCATTCTCATTCCCCCAGCTAATCCTGCTCTAGCCATACTGGTCTTCTTCTGTTTCTAAAACATGCTTCCCCCAAATCACAGCACTAGTAAGTAGACAAAGCCAGAGTTCAGTTCTAGAGAGTCTGGCTCTGGAGCCTGTGCTCATAATCACATGCTATATTGCTTCCCCATGCCATGATTTTATCACTACGGTTAAGAAAACATAGGCAGAACGCTCTATGACATAAATGACAGCAAGATCCTTTTTGACCCACCTCCTAGAGAAATGGAAATAAAAACAAAAATAAACAAATGGGACCTAATGAAACTTCAAAGCTTTTGCACAGCAAAGGAAACCATAAGCAAGACGAAAAGACAACCCTCAGAATGGGAGAAAATATTTGCTAATAAAGCAACTGACAAAGAATTAATCTCCAAAATATACAGGCAGCTCATGTAGCTCAATATCAAAAAAGCAAACAATCCAATGCAAAAATGGGCAGAAGACCTAAATAGACATTTCTGCAAAGAAGATATACAGATTGCCAACAAACACATGAAAGGATGCTCAACATCACTAATCATTAGAGAAATGCAAATCAAAACTACAATGAGGTATCATCTCACACTGGTCAGAATGGCCATCAAAAAATCTAGAAACAATAAATGCTGGAGAGGGTGTGGAGAAAAGGGAACACTCTTGCACTGTTGGTGGGAATGTAAATTGATATAGCCACTATGGAGAACAGTATGGAGTTTCCTTAAAAAACTACAAATAAAACTACCATATGACCCAGCAATCCCCCTACTGGGCATATACCCTGAGAAAACCATAATTCAAAAAGAGTCATGTACCACAATGTTCATTGCAGCTCTATTTACAATAGCCAGTACATGGAAGCACCCTAAGTGTCCACTGACAGATGAATGGATAAAGAATATGTGGCACATATATACAATGGATTATTACTCAGCCATAAAAAGAAACGAAATTGAGTTATTTATAGTGAGGTGGATGGATCTAGAGACTGTCATACAGAGTGAGTAAGTTAGAAAGAGAAAAATACTGTATGCTAACACATATATATGGAATATAAAAAAGTAAATGGTCTGAAGAACCTAGGCAGGACAGGAATAGACACAGACATAGAGAATGGACTTGAGGACACAGGGAGGGGGAAGGGTAAGCTGGGACGAAGTGAGAGAGTGGCCTGGACATATATACACTACCAAATGTAAAATAGATAGCTAGTGGGAAGCAGCCGCATAGCACAGGGAGATCAGCTCGGTGCTTTGTGACCACCTGGAGGGGTGGGATAGGGAGGGTGGGAGGGAGACGCAAGAGGGAGGGGATATGGGGATATATGTATATGTACAGCTGATTCACTTTGTTATAAAGCAGAAACTAACACACCATTGTAAAGCAATTATACTCCAATAAACATGTTAAAAAAAAAAAAAAGGTAAGGAAGTAGGAGGTGCAGCAGCAGAGGGCTGCGTCCGCCCCACCACCCTTCTTCTCTTCCTTCAGTGTTTAACAGTGGCTCCATGAGGTGAATGCTGGAAAGTATTCAACATTAAATTCAATGTACTTCACATTAATGTTTGTAAATACCTTGTTAGCAATTCTTCAGTATTTCAAATCAACTCACTTGAAGTGCCGAAGGCTTGTTCTCAAATAACTCTCCTGAGGTGACATGAAAGCCGAAAGCAGCCTGTGACTTGAGTCCAGCCTTGCTGCCTATGTCCTTCCCTTGCAGAACCCCAGCACCTGAGAGGCGCCTGATAAATACTTGCTGAATCATTAAATAAGTAGATAAATAACATTCGATAAATTACTTGACCCGTTGAGGCCATTGCTTTCTTTATATAAAATGTGGATAATGTACTGCTTTGAGGACTAAAGGAAATAATTGTATGTCCTTGGCACAGCATGTAACACAAAGAACTGGTAGAGGTTTGTGTCTAAATAACTGTATCCATTATCCATCCCACACAAAAGATTGTTTATCCTCTTGCTTTGTTCCTATCCTCCTTCATGGCTTTACCGCTCGTCCGGTTGCCTAAGATAAAAACTTCAGTCTTCCTATGTTTCTCCACCCCTTGTCCTCACCCCACACCTAAGTGTTCAGTATATTCTATCCTGCCTATTAAATGCCTCGGTAACGCATCTTCTTCTTGTTCCCACTAGTTTAGATCCACGTGATTTCGTGCTTAGCCGATTTTAACAACCTTCTGACTGATTGCTCTTCTTTTCCTCTCTCAACCCTGGAGCATCTGCTTTATTGTTGCCTGAATTCTAAAATATAACTTTGATCATCTCACTGCCTTGCTTAATAACCTTTGGTGATTTCCCATTGCTCACAAATTGAAGCCCAAATTTCTTAGTATAGTATGGGAGCCGCTTTACTAATATGATTTCAGCTTAGCCTTCTTAGCACCTCTCCAACCTTCTTCTTATACTCTGCTGTGGCCATGTTGAATTTTCCCTGGGCCGAGATTTGCCATGTTATGACATGTACCTTTGCTCATGTCTTTTCCTTTGCCTTCCCTGGTCCTCTCCATTAGCCTCTCTGTTTTTATTCTGCCTGGTTAATCCCTACCCATCCTTTGAGATCGAGCCCAGTTGTCAGTTTATCTGTGAGACCCTCCGAGATTTCCAGGATGGTTCTTTTATCATACTGTTTTAAGGATTACATCGTATACTGACCAGATCTGACTGTCATGCTCAGTTAATCTACCAGCTCCTTGGAACTAATACATTTTTTTTTTTTTTTTTGGTGGCACCACACGGCTTGCGGGATCTTATTTCCCCAACCAGGGATCAAACCCATGCCCCCTGTGATGGAAGCGCAGAGTTCTAACCACTGGACTGCCAGGGAATGCCCAAGACATTTTTTTTTTTTTTTAATGAACTCAGTGTGTATCTGTGTAAAGTGTGAGTGTTTGTGTGTGAGTGTTTGTGTGTGTTTGTGTGTATTTTTCCTCTGGGACATGGCAGAAGGAAGGAGTCCTTACACTCTAATGCTTTATACTGCTGCTTGGAGGGACCTGACCAGGGAATTAAGATCTTGAGCTTTCTTGAAGCTTAAGGTATATAGGGTTTAAGAGGGCAGAAAGTCAGAGATTCCTGGCATTCTCCAAATGAGGTGAGTAGAGGAATTTCCTGAAGTTTTCCAAAATTGTACTAGAGATTGAGAGATAGAAAGAGGAAAAGAGGAGGTAGTGTCAGGGCTTGCCTGGCTCCAGGACGATGTTTCTGGTCTGAGTCGCCTTACTTGAACCAGGTTTTCCTGCCCTTACCTGTCTCCATGCTGACAGCGAGCTGTGCCCCTTCCTGGTTCACGGGTCTGCTCTTCCTAAACTGTGTCTCAGGATGTGCCAGTACTACACCTGGCTTTCAGCTTCCTCAGCAGCATCTCTGCTCTTGCTAGCCTTGGCTGTTCTCTCTTCTTGACCTTTTCTGGCCTTTTTTGTTTCTCACGATTCTGCTCTGACAAATGCCATGATTCCTGGTATTTGACCCCAGCCTGATCCGTTGATTGATTCTGCTGTGTCCTTTGGTTTTCCCGGAAGGGGAACTTGTAGACTGTCAGGGGAGCCTGATGATACCCTGGGGCCAGACTGTGACAGCTGGGTGTGCTCAGGCCCCTCAGCTGCCTGAGGGGCCCTTCTCTGGATATTCAGCTAATTGGGGGTGGACAGTTGCTGCAGTTTTCTGTCAACTTGCCTTTATTGTATTGATAAGATATTTTAGGAGCCTGTAGTGCATGCTAATGACTGAGCGGTAAGGTTGTCAGAAAGATGATGAACTGCGTGAGAACAAGGATAATGTCTTCTACCCCTTTTGTTTTCCTTCCTCATCACCTCTCAGCATGCATTAGTCCTCAGTAACTATCGTCTGAGCAATAATTACAGAGTGGCTGGATCACAGTTCTTTGTTTTATTTTGTTTCGTGTTATTCTTCATGCTGAGAGAGAGAGATTGATTTAACTGTAGTGAAAAATGTATAGATACTATTAGTTCAGAGATTTTTAAGTATGCTTTTTTTCACCCAACAACAGTTGCATTCTTTTATACTATTGAGATTTTATTGTTGTTGTTAAGGTTAGTATATTTTGGGAAAAGGTATAAATCCTTTATTCCTCTGAGAACTGTAAAAAGATACGAAATAGCATATCTCAAGGTTCTCTCCTTCCATGAAAGATTAGGATCGCCATTTATGTCATATCAACTTTGAGGCTGATCTTTTAGGGCAGAAAATTAGGACATTTCTGCATGGAATTGAAATGAGATATATTTAACAAATAGAATGGAATTTATTCTACCGTAAAAAGAGTAGTCCATCTTCAGGCAGTGAATATAGATGTGGGTTAGCCCTTTTTAGAGACTTACTACAAAAAAGAACCTGTTCCTCTTCAATTTACATATGCTGCCCAGCACTTGGGTGTTTTCTATTAAGAATTTCTAGGTATTGCAGCAAGAATTTTCACCACAATTTTTAAATACAAATGCATGGTTAGTTCAATAAAATAAACACACACAAAAAACCTTTCTTTAAAATTGTGTTAATAATACGAGCTTTTTTCTTTTTTGGCTGCATTGAGTCTTTGTTGCTGCGTGCGGGCTTTCTCTAGTTGTGAGCGGGAGCTACTCTTCGTTGCGGTGCACAGGCTTCTCATTGCTGTAGCTTCTCTTGTGGAGCACGGGCTCTAGGCATGCAGCCTTCAGTAGTTGCAGCATGCGGGCTCAGTAGTTGTGGCACGCGGGTCCTAGAGTACACGGGCTTCAGTAGTTGTGGCGTGTGGGCTCAGTAGTTGTGGTGAACAGGCTTAGTTGCTCCATGGCATGTGGGATCTTCCCGGACCAGAAATCAAACCCGTGTCCCCTTCATTGGCAGGCGGATTCTTAACCAGTGTGCCACCAGGGAAGTCCCTGAGCTATTATTTTTAAACTCTGTTCTCCGTTTGAAAGCTTGCCAATCAGATTCTACCTTAATTTTTAAACAGGACTTTTGGGAGGTGGAGGAAGAAGGAATGGCTGCAAGGGCCTTAGTTCTTTGTCTAGTTCCACTGTCCATGTGACCTTTGTCTTTAGGGGAAAATTGTGGCTTTTTTTTATTCTTCCAAATATTGGAGCACTTTCTGTTTTGTGATAAATATAACAATATAAGATGCAATATAACATAGCTTGTATTTTTTATTCCTATTAGAACCCTAGATAAGTAAGTACCTATGTGATATTTAGCTCTGAAAATTATACATTTAAAATTTTGCTCATTTCACATTGGTAGCTTTGTTTCCTTGTAGTTGAAGATGCCTGCTGATTGTGCATGAGATAGACAGGAAGATGTATGCTTTTTATACATAGCACAATTAAAGATGGAGCTTCCAGTTTATGGTTCTGGTTCAGATTTAGTATTCATATCTCTGGTTTAAATAGTCACCCTTTTTGGGTTGGCATTTGCCAGGTTGACCTGTCTGTGCTATAGTTTCCTGCAAGGCCATTTTAATAAATGATCTTTGGAAGTTTGAAAATACTCTTGAACTTATGTCTAGAACATAATAGTTGTTTGATAAATATTTATTGCCTTTGTGCATACATATCTGAATGTATTTCTACATCTTGTTATTTCCTCTCCATATTTCTAATAGCAGATGTATGTATTAATAAATACTACAACAATTCTAGTCCCTTGACCATATATACAGACTTGGCACTCCGTGGACATGCTTGCATTTTGTACTATGTCATAGTATAAATAGGTGCTGACATTATTTAAGAAGGGATCTCATGTTCAAGCATCTCATATGGCTTCATACATGGTGTTTAGACTCAGACAGACTTGGCTTCTTGCTGCTTCCTTTCTACATAACCTGGAAGAAGAGACAACCTTTTTAAGTGTCTCATTTTTCATCTTTAAAATAAGAATAATAGATCTTGCTTCATAAAGTTAGCATGACAATTAAATTAGGTAAGTAAATATATATCAAGCATATAGTAATGTCCTTGACACAAGTAAACTTTCAGTGAATTGTGGCTGCTGCTGTTATTGTCACCAGCGTTGTCGTTAGTAGTCACTTACAGCATTGTGGACGATTTGTCTGTTACATTTACTTTTGGTAATTTCCATCCCCAGAGTTCACTTGCCTTTATTTATTTATTTATTTATTCCGATGTTGGGCCAGGGAATAGAAACATTGTCTTGAGTCTTCAGGAGGGAAGAGGTTTTTCCTGTTCTCTTTTGGTATGCCTCATGTTGTTGAATATATTTTTGTGGACTCAACTAGTGTGACAAGGATTGGCCATAGACAGTACTTTTATGATTAACAAATTCTCTAGGACTGTAACATTTTCATAACTGTTTCATTTTAAACAGAGAAAACTCTCTTGAAGAAACACTGGCAAGTCATCAGGTTCAGCAGTGGAAGAAAATGTATAGGGCACTTTCCAAACCTTCTCTAGTAGTTTAAAGACAGAACGCTCTCCCCCATCCTCCTGATACATACACAGGGATGAGAGTAGATATGAGTAACACACAGACAGCTCATTGGGAGCCGGTGAGAGAAAGGCCCCCACCACCCAGTACAGTTTTGAGCTGCCGACAGTGCTGGTCCTCCCTGTGTTCTTTCCCTGGAGTACGCCTCCTCCCCATCCTGTACACACATGCGGACAGCAGAGCACAGCACTGGACCTCCCCCCTTTCCTTCCCAGCCCCGCCCAAACTCAGATCCTAAAGAGCTCATATTACAGACTACTCACTGAACTTATGTGTAATCAAAAAGAGGCATTTGCGGGGGCTTCCCTGGTGGCGCAGTGGTTGAGAGTCCGCCTGCCGATGCAGGGGACACGGGTTCGTGCCCCGGTCTGGGAAGATCCCACGTGCCGCGGAGCGGCTGGGCCCGTGAGCCATGGCCGCTGAGCCTGCGCGTCCAGAGCCTGTGCTCTGCAACGGGAGAGGCCACAACAGTGAGAGGCCCGCGTACCACAAAAAAAAAAAAAAAAAAGAGGCATTTGCAAACTTAAGGAATCTTTAACCCATACATTATGCTGTAGGAGAAAAGACTTAGGAAAGGGAAAGGAACGATAGAAATTTTTTTCCCCTAAAACTTTTATCTCTCTTCCATGTTTTAAGTAAAGAAGATACTTTCCTAGTATCTCCATAAGTCAGGGAATGAGAAGATATGCAACTGCAGCTATATAGCCAGGCAACTCTGCAATAAAATTTACGGTATGCCTGGGTCATTCTTTTCTTAGATAAATGTAACAGTTCTTTAAAAAACAATTGTTGACTCACTTAAGTTTACTTGGTTTTCCCACATACCAAGCATTACTTTAGTACAGGTAATCCTCACTTTGCGTGGTTGTATAGAATCATAAAAATGACCATTCAACCTAAAACCATGCAAAGCAATCTCAATAATCAGTGAGAAAAATCAAATTGTTCTATAAACTTTAATAATTTTAATCAAAACATTAAATCTCTGTCAGTTATAAATGTATATGCAGATGAAAAAATAGTAAAACTGATACTTATTTAGTACATTAATATTTTTATAGTACAATTTAAAACATTAGAAACTGAGAATTGAAATGTTTTATTTCTTTATAAAAAACTTACAGAGAATAATTTGAATAGTGCTTGCCTTCTTAGCATATAGCTTATGATATGAAGGCAGCAACTTTTCTAACGCTTCAACAACTATTCCTAAGTTTGCATCAGCTTTATATTTAATCCTTCTGTGCTTTCAATATTGTGAAATAGCTCCATGTTGCTTTAATGGAAGTTTTTTGCCAGCCTGTCACTTCCTCTAGACATCTTTATCCTTTTCATCACAGCCACTTCTTTCATTTATGTCAACAAGTTTGCCTTTCCCAAGTTCCTCTGGCTTACCTAGGGTCTCTCAAATAGTGACAGTTTCAACATTCCCACAGTCAGCTATTCTCTATCTCTACACTTACATTTGATTCTAACTTTACTACTGGCATTAATCACTTTTCCATTTCTTTGCTATACCTCATCTTTGTTGCCTAGTTCTGTCTTTTGATTATCCATTTTTGTAAAATGTCATGTGACAGCCCAACTCTATGTTTTATTGTCTGTGGATGAAGTGAATAACAGGTGCACAGTCACTTTCAGACTTTGAGAGAAGTGACTTGATTGGTCACTGTTCATGATGCATGGTCTGTTGTTTATATAGTGTTCTGTGAACTGAAAAGCTGGCAGTGAAGTTTTACTTTATGCAGCTACTCACAGTTAATATAATGTGGTAAATTTGAACCATGTTGTTCAGTGACTGGTGGTGTTTAACTAAACTGTGGTAACTGAAATTTGTGCATGTCGAAACCATCAAGGACCTCGATATTGAAGACCTATCAGATAGGCTGGATCACAAAAGCTGGTCCATATCCAAAGATTGCTTTCACTTTGTTTCACTCTTACCTCAGGTAGTAAGTAAGGAAAAGATATAAAATCAAAGGTACATGGAAGGCAGAGGGGCTCACTTCCCCAGAGGCCCTCTTGTTCCTCAAGAAGATGTTTCTGAAGTTTGGTGGTCTCAGCAACCCACTAGGCTTTGCTGCATTAATCCCTTTTGTTGGGGCTGCCATTGAGAACTAGAGGGGCAAAGTAAATTACTCAAGTTTCACAGCTAGTTAATGGCTGCATAGCACTAGAGGTTAATTCTTTTGACACTTGGTTCTGGCATTTATTCTTTTACCACATTTGCTTTCTTCTGACACCCTTCAAACACGTCCTGTTCCTCCTGTGTGATGAGCTATGAGAAAATGTGGTCTTGGGAACTTTTCATTATTAGAGATGCCCTTACTCTAGTTATAATACCTCAGAGGGCAAACCAATAGGACTTTTCATTACTTTTACTTCTAGTAGGGACAGGACCAATCTTGTACTTATGTAGCTTTTTGAACAGGGGAGCTCTCAGCCAGAATGTGTACATCAGTTAACGTTGCAAGATGAAAAATCCTTTAAGCTTCTCCTTAGATTTTAGCAAAACACACTTCTGATATCAGATGCAGCCCCCAAACTGCTTTATGTTTTCTCTGACATAATGAAGCCCTTGGCCATCACTGCTGATTTGAAAATCAAAGCCTTCTGGTCTCTAATGGAATGTTTATAAAAATACTCCATTTTGAAATTTGCGCAGGAAAAGGAAGTATGGTAAATGATATTAGAAATCCCTCTGGCTTGCCTTGGCATTGATTCCTTTAATGTTATGTAGTCTGGAAATATCTGGAATTAGTGTGAATAAGAGAGTATTAATACCCAAAGTTAAATAAGCTCTTATCCTCATTGTTTTCATCCATGGAAGTATAGCATCAGGTGTGCATCTCTAATTGTTATTTCTATATGATCAAGTAAATTGTCTCTTGCCAAATTTAATATTGGTATCTAGGGTAAGCTAAACATATGTCAGAAGTCTCATCTGTTTGCATTCTCTTGCTAAGGTGAAAGTTTTTTGGATGGAGTAGAGTGTAGAACAGCAAGCCTGTACAATAAAAAGAACTATACTGTGTATGTATGTCATTCTCTGTTGCTTTCCCTGGTGTCAGTGAAAAAAAGAAAATAAGCAGTCAAACGTATGAAACTCAAACGTATGAAACATTTAGTTTAGTAATATAGTGACTCATAATACTCACATGTGAAAGAGGCCCAAGGACCTTTGGATTATCCTGTGGTGTTGGCTCTGTCTTGATGTATCTTAAAGTAAGAAAATAACATCTATTCAAAAAATATTTAATGAGAAACTACTGTGTACTGTGAATTGTTCTAGGGAGCTAGCCATAATTCCTGCTTTCCTGGAGCTTATACGCTTATACTCTAATGGGGAAGAGAGAGACAGAAAACAGATAAGCTACATGGACTGATAAATTAATTGATCAGTTCATTGGGTTTCACTATATATTTCTTTTAGTTTGCCCACCAGCACAGTTCCCTTATTAGAATGGTAAAAAGGTCTGAATATTTGAAGTGTTATAGACTTGCAGAGTATTGAAATAGAACTTAAGGGAATTGAGGGCATTGACCTTTTAGAAAACAGCCGGCTCCATCAGTGACTCCTCCTTGCTTGTCCCTCTCATATGTGCTTAGTTGCTGGCCTCTGTTGTTAGTTCTCATGGCACTTCAGCTTTCTCTCTGAAGTAGTACAAAAAATATACTTAGGCTATCATTTTGACTTCAGCTCAGAACATTTGTTAACTAACTTCTTTTAAAAACATAATAATAAAAAAATTAGAGGCAAATATAGCATCATAAAATGACATTATGTCTGAAATTCCAGACTAAAATCTAGAATAAGAAGCTGCTAATATTTTGGGAAACATTCCTTATTTGTCACTACTTCTTATGTAGGCCTTTGAGTTCCCAAGGACATCCTTTGGTAACAGCTGACTTACTATCTAGTAGCATTATTTGATTTTAAACCATTTGATTTTATTTTTCATCTGAGGATAGTTTTATTATAAAAATTGAACTTAAGAAAAAGCAAATTTTGTCTTGGCAAGCAAATTTAAGGTTGTCACTTTTGCTGTTTGCATGCTACATAGTTTTTCCATTTAAAAATATGTGGGTTGTTTGATTATGCCAGAGTAGTTACAGTCAAGAACCCACACATATTTATTTTTTACTTTATTTTTTACTTTTTGGCCACACTGCACAGTATGTGGGGTCTTAGTTCCCTGACCAGGGACTGAACCCGAACCCCCTGCATTGGAAGTGGGGAGTGTTAACCGCTGGACTGCCAGGGAAGTCCCAAGAACTCACAGATATTTTTGCTGAATGAACTTAAAGATCTTTGTCCACTTTTTAAAATTCTCTTGCAGAAACTACCACTCTGTCAAATACTACATTTACAAAACAAAACATTTTTCTTTGGTGAAAAAGGAAAAACTCCCATCGTTCATTTAACCAAATACTCATAGTAGTAAACTTTGTCTTTAAAACAAGGAGGCTTGTTACTGAAGTTGCGTTTGTTTTTTGTTATACCTCTGGTGTTTGCTTTGATTTTTAGAGGTTGAAGGGAGTGTGCTCTTTCTGGGAGATCAGTTCATTGCAGTGAATAGGTCAGTATTTGGCAACATGTCTTTTCAGGCCCTTTCTAACCCTGAGATTTTATGAATCTATATTTACCTTTGTCCCTGCTTTTTCCCTTTAGTGACAAGAGCAGGAATCATGTAGGGGAGAGCTGGAGAGTGAACTGGGCTACAGTTTAGGAGGAGGTGATGGGCGTTGAGTGAGAGTCATACAACATATAGTTGTTGACGCAAAGAGGTACAGTTACTGTTGGCTCCTTCTCCGTTTTAATTTTTTAATACTCAGTACATTTTCTTAATTGTAATTATTCTTTTGTAATTAGGGAAAAAAGAAAGAAAAAGCTAAACCTGTAGATTAAAAGTTTTTAGAAGTCACCTTCTCAAGTACCTTGCTCAAAACAGACAATCCCTGAATTCTTCAAGATGGGCCTATATTTAAGTCATCAAAAAGATGATTAAGAAAAAGCTTTTTAAAAGAACTTTTGTGGAGAGAAGTTATTTTTCATGGGGTTAGAATGTAAGACTTATGTTTACTGACTCATAAGAAGCAGTTTCCTGAAAGATGAAATTTCCTTTGGTAGTCAGATCAGATAGAACTTACGATAGATACTTCATGTCCCTTGGAGCTGGGACAGTCTTATTGATCCTTTTATCATCAGCTCCAAATATACCATGAGCCACACTAGGTACTCAAAACTTGTTTTCTTAGCTGAACCCCAGTACCCATTCTCAAGGGAATAGTGGAAACAAGATAATCCCAAGTGAGAGGAGTGAATTTTTGTTGTGTTCTTTTTCATCTATTCTTCAAAATGTCCCTTTTCAGAAAATGTGAAAATGTTTTTATGTGTAATACATTGGAAGCACAGGCATTGACTTTGTACCTTAAAGTTGGAAGAAATGAAATTGATATCCCACACAGTTGTGAAATGCCAAAAATAAATAGAGCTGAAATGAATTAAAGCCCAGTATTCAGAAAGGCCAAGTAAAAACTTCAGATCAAGGGTAGCTATAATTGAAAGGGTCCAAATAAGTATTTAAACCCACTCCTGCTGGAACTGCTAAGATTTCTGAATTTCAAATTGGCATTTTATGTTTGACAAGGTGACATTGTATAAGGAATGTATTGTAAAACAGTGCTGTATGATAGGAAAATGATTGAATGTAAATATTTCAAGATGTGGACCACTGTTCAAATGTTATCATAAATCTTTGCCATTGTTTTAGGGTATAACTCTTCATGCATATATGAGCTGAATTGATAGCGCCAGCTCATAGGAGGGAAATTATCAGCGAGTTTCTGCCTCGCTGCTACTACTAGTGTGATTTGACCACGGAAGTATCCTATTAGGTCTTTGCCATTATTATCATATGCTCATTAGTACATAAATGGGGAAACCCTCTTTTGAAGGTACTACATCTGTCATTGCTCTTATCCTGTTCATTGAGTGGTCTGAAGTGTCACTGTTATGTGAAATTAGAATGGGCGGAGACAGTTTGCACTCTTAAACTTCGAAAAGGAAAGAAAAAATCTTGAACTGTAAGGTTAACGATCCTTCCATTCTTTGTAGGTTTGGAAGGTTTACGGTAGCTGCTCTTCAGTCCAAAGTAGAACAGTATGAACGTGAAACCAGTCGCCTCAAGAAAGCCCTGGAACGAAGTGATAAATATATAGAGGAACTAGAATCTCAAATTACACAGCTAAAAAATTCAAGTGATGAGAAGGAAGCTATGAATTCCATTTGCCAGAGAGCACTTTCCACAGATGGCAAGGGGAGCAAAGGCACCGAGGAGGATATGGCATCCAAGAATCAAGGTGATGGTGCCAGAAGGCAGCTTGGCTCATCAACCTTGAATTCACACCTGGCAAAACCTTCTAGCAGTTCTGTCAGACAGGAAAGCACCAGCAAAACAGAACCAAATTGTTCTAAGAACAAAGACTTATATCACAAACGGGTGGAAATAATGTTAGATGTGACAGATACAAGTATGGATACTTATTCGGAAAGAGAATGGGGTAATAAGCCAAGTGATTGTGTATCCTACAAAGACGAAGAACTCTATGATCTTCCAGCTCCGTGTACTCCTTTGTCCCTTAGTTGCCTTCAGCTCAATACGCCAGAAAATAGAGAGAGTTCTGTGGTCAAAGCAGGAGGTTCCAGAAAGCACTCAAACCATCTGAGAAAATTGGTGTTTGATGATTTTTGTGATTCTCCGAATGTTTGTAATAAAGATTCTTCAGAAGATGATAGAAGTGAAAGTGAAAAGAAATCAGAATGTTTTACTTCCCCAAAGACGGGGTTTTGGGATTGTTGTTCCACGAGCTATGCCCCCAGCTTGGATTTTGAAAGCTCAGAAGAGAACACAATAGCAAATTGTGTTGGAGAAATTTCTTCAAAATTGAGTGAGAAATCAGGTTCATGTTTATCCAAGAGGTTGAATTCTCTCCGCTCCTTTGAAATGAATCGGACAAGAACATCCAGCGAAGCATCAATGGATGCAGCTTACCTTGACAAAATCTCGGAGCTGGATTCAATGATGTCAGAGTCAGACAACAGCAAGAGCCCTTGTAATAACGGTTTTAAGTCATCGGATTTGGATGGCTTAGCAAAGTCATCTCAATGCAGTGAATTCCTTGAGGAACCAGATAAGCTGGAAGAAAGAACTAAACCAAACCTTTCTAAAGGTTCTCTAACTACTGATCAGTTAGAAAATGGAAATGAATGGAAACCCAATTCTTTTTTTCTCCTCTCTCCATCGGACCAGGAAATGAATGAAGATTTTTCACTCCATCCCAGTTCTAACCCAGGAACCAATGAAATCAAACCCCCAAGCTGTTTGTTTCAGACTGAGTTTTCCCAGGGTGTTTTGTTAAGCAGTTCACACAGGCTGTTTGAAGATCAAAGGTTTGGGTCATCTTTGTTTAAGATGTCCTCAGAGATGCATGGTCTTCATAACCACCTTCAGTCTCCTTGGTCTACTTCCTTTGTGCCTGAAAAGAGGAATAAAAATGTGAATCAATCAACAAAAAGAAAAATCCAGAGCAGCCTTTCCAATGCCAGCCCATCAAAAGCAACTAAAAGTTGACTCATTAGAAAGGTGTCATTTATGTTTTTGTCCTGAGAGGAATGTAAGAATTTAAAGTTAGTTTTTCCCCTCATAAAAGCTCTATACCATTTTGAATTGATAATCTTTTGTCAGGTGTCAAGTCAGAATGGTGGATTAGCCTGTACCCAGGATACTTTTGTTCACTTTGAAGAGTTTAGTCTTTTTCATTTTCATCTGGGGATCTTTTTGACCAGAAAAGGTAGGGTGAGAGTTTCTTTTTAATGAATATTATACGTATCTGGTTTGGGTATATTTTGTTTTCTTGAATCTTGATTTAACTATTCAGGTACAATGGCCTATTAGTAAGCCTCAGTTATCTTCAGAACTTGGATTTTTAAAATAAAACTTTTGGTGTTGGCCATATACTGCTCATAAGACACTTGAGTTTCTTTAAAGCTTTTCCTAGGGTGGAAATTATTTTGCCTGCCCCTTTTTATTTATGTAGTGATAGCCTAACTTTTATTCAAGGCCATGATGGAGAAATAGCACTCGAACCTTAGGCCAATACTCATCTACTTTGATGTATATGTTTGCATTTTTAACATTGTGTTCTGTCCAGTTTTTGTGAAAATGTGTTGCTAGTATGAAAGAATACATTTTCTATATGAAAATACTTGTTTTATGTCAGGTAGCTTTCATTCACTTATCTTTTTGTGTGTGTTGAAAATCAGAAATTGAGCCTACTTTAGCAAGAAGTCATGGAACAGTTGTGTTTGGAGGAGCCTAAACATGGTAGCTTCATCGTTTCAGATATACAGGTGCAGAAGCACTCATTGCCAAGTTCTTGATCCACTTATGTCCCAGGGGAACTTTCTTTGGAGTGGTAAAGTTCTTGTTTGCATGTTACTGTTCTTCATGGAAACTGTATGCATGGTAGCATTCTTGCTTGCACTGTTTTCCTTACTTAAGAAAAAGAAGTTTCAGTTGGCTAAAAGATGATCTTTTATGTAGGCCCCAAAAAACTTTTTCATGAAGAGTGTAAAGGGGGTGAGAATAGTGAGCTAAGCACAATTTTTAATTTAGATTCTGAAAAGGTATATTATTCTAAACATGTTTGGTATGCCCATATAGGCCTTTAAAAATGGTTTTTGTGTTAATGACTTGTTTATCTAATGTGCACTGAACGTTTTACATTAATACTGTACTGTTTTACAGTAATACTGCATGCTTTTCTATGTGAATTGAATAAAGGATGTCATAAGCACTGTAATCCTCGATGTTGTCTCATGTTGAATTAGCCTATAAAGACCAGTAAAACTTACCGTTTTTTATTGATCTTTTAATATTTATGGCCATGATGGTGGACTATGGCCTGTGGTCCAAATTCTGGCCTGTACTTGTTTTTGTGAAAGGCCTGTAAACCAAAAATGGTTTATAGATTTTTAACGGCTTTTAAAAATCCAAAGAATATTTCACAACACAGGAAAATGATATGAAATTCAAATTTCAGTGCTTTTAAATAAAGTCTTATTAGAACACAGCTGCACTTACTTGTTTACATTTTATCTAGGACTGCTTTTGCACTGAAACAGCAGAGTTGAATAGTCTTAACAGAGACCATATGGCCCACAAAGCCTAAAATATTTACTATTTGGCCTTTTACAGAAAAATTTGCTGACCTCTGTTATAATAGACTCAGGATTCAACAAAACCATAAAAGTATAAAAAGTCACTTTTGTGATTTGGAGAATCATGACTTCTACTTTTAGAAGTAGTAAGAGCCTTCTCCCCACAAAAAGGCTTAATATAAAGCGTAATTTTTGTTCTATCATTTTTTTTCCAATAAGTATTTATGCATTACTTTGTCTTTATGATAATGTTTAAGCTAATGGATACTTTCAGAGATATTGCAGTTTAAATCTCTTTGACGATGTGGATATGCATTTGAAATTCTATTAAATGTAGAAATCTAACATTTTTCTGAATAGAGTAAATTTTGGGGTAAACCTCACTCTAATTCTGTCTGTAACTTTTTTTTTACTATGAGTGTGTTAGTTTTTAATACAAACTGACACTGTGCCATGGAAATGCAGAGTGTGTAACCTGATTTACTAGTGCCTAACTGGCTGAGGGTGTCTCTATTGGGCCAGAGTATTTCCTAGCTGCTTCAGAAACACTGCTCCATTCTCTCCAAAACAATATTTCATATATTATATTAAATTAAAATAACTGACATTCCTCAGTTGAAGGAAATAATCTGTGCAGGCTGTGATTTTAATGACACATTCTCATTTGTACTCCTAATCTCTTTACCATAATCTGAAATGTCATGACAAATATGGTGGTCTCATTTTAAAATATATCTATTATATATACACACCCTAAAGCAAGACATACTTTTTTTTGAAACCAAGTACTTTGCTAACCTTCATCTCATGTAATCTTCTTTTCAAACTCTGTGAGCCAAGAATTAATTTTCCCCAGTTTACAAATAAGTGAGTTGAGAATTAGTTGTCACACAGCTAGAATAGGATTAGAACCCTGTCTTGGAGCTGGGCCTCTGACTCCAGACCTTGTACTCTTCCTCCCTCATGCATGGGATGCGTGGGAGTTCACATTTATAGGCCAAAGGATGAATGGGTTTGAAGTTTCCAAGGATTCTTTTTAAAATAGTATTTTGGAAGTATTAGCATGTTTCTTTTCAAGTAGCATTTAATTTCTGACTGTGTCCTCGATCTAAGTCTACTACTAAGTGGAAGCTCAGTGATGGGGGTTGTGTGTGTGCCACTTTTAAGTTTATAAAGATTCACATTAACTCTGACATTTAGATGAATTTCAAAATAGCACTAAGGCTATGTTAGAAAAAGATATGCTAGTGATAAAGGGAAAAGACACATCAGTTCATGTCTTTATAAAAACAGTATCTTTTGACTGCTCATCTTTTTAAAATGCTATGGCTAAGAGAATGTGACATGATGTTAGATATTATTTTGACATGACCTTTAGTGTTTATCTTTTAATTTTTAAAATCTTCATCCCATACAAAATGACAAGTCTTTTTCCTGTTCTAATGGATCAACTGAGACTTAAACTGAAAATGTCAGACTTGAAGATATATAGCCCCTTCATTTCAAATCTCTCTGTTTTCTTATAAGTTCGTTTGTATTTACTCTGGTTTGAAACCTCTAAAGGTACCACTGAACAGGGGAAGAGCTTCGGTCTTGATTCTTAAGATGTTTCAGGAACCTGTTTCTATAAACTTGAATGGTTTTCAATTCAAAGTGTAATACATGCACTAGACTTTTTCCCCCCTCACTTTTGTACCTGTGAATGATATTTGTAGAGAACAGTTTAGTTTCATGGAGTGTGGCCTATTTAGAAGGGTTTCCCAAGGCCTCATAAGAAGGTCTTTCATTCCTATTCGCGGGAGTCCTACAACAGTCTTTGCCTATCATGATGTAACCCGATCCTTTTAATAATACTTGGCAGAGAGAAAACCTTTTAAGCAGTGATCTCAGAGTGCATAGCGAACATTTATTGCCTAATTCTCGGAACCCCACTCTGAGGGAGGAAGCTGCAGCTTTCTTTTAAGAACCCATCTGAAGCTTAGGCTTGGATGATCTTCAGTTTGACATGACAGAGGCAGCCTAGAATAAGTTCGATTGAAGCTCCATTTCTTGAATCAAGGTAGATTTCTAGGTCTGCTGTGTCTTAACAGGGAGCAGACCCCCTCTAATAAATGTTAGTTGCATTAACCAAGTAAGTGTGTAGAAGTGTTCGCCTAGTGTGACACATAATTTGGGGCTGTGAACATCCAGTACCCTAGGGCAAAGATTTGACTTAGGCATTTACTGAGACTTTCTGTGAGGAAGGAGGACCTAGTTCTGGACCATTTTAATTCTTATAACACTGGTGAGTAGAAAGGTGTCTGTATTGGGGATAGCGTGGAGCAGAAAGGAAACCAGGCTGCTTCACGGAAGTGCTATTTGTATTGGGTCTTTAAGGATGAATAAGAGTTTGATGCGGAAGAGGACATCTCTTCTGCGCCTGTGTCCGCTCTCCTTCAAGGGGTTGCCTATTCATCAGATGTCTCAGAAGAGGTGCTGAAGGAACCATTCCCTAACATCAGGGCTCCTGATTGAAAAGGTTTCCCGATTGCCCCAGCCTGAGCTGGCAAGTTTGGCTTTGGTCCGCCTCCTCTCTCTGAGAATCCCCTGAGACTCTAGACTCAGCTTCGCCGCCAGGACCGGCGGCCTGCTGGCGAGACTGTGATTCCCAGAAGGCTAGAAGGCTCAGGAGGTGGCAGGGCTGGCCCATCATCTGTCCATTAAGCCGAGGCTTGGCGCTCCGAGGACCGGAAGGCGCGACCTCGCTTCACTTACTGGGTCGTCTTTGTGCTGGGGGTGGGGAGGTGAGGTCTGGCCCTCCCGCCTCGGCTACGATCCCGCTTACCTTCCTCTGATTCCGGCGAGCCCCTCCTTCCCGGATTCTCGAAGCCAGTGCCGCTCCCCCTTCTCCCGGGAGGACAGATCTGCCGGTGCCCCTCTGGTCGGAGTTTCCCGCGTTCTTGAGGGCGCTCTCAGCTGCTCCCGCCAGGGCCCCGCCCAAAGAAAGGGCCAGCTCTGCGGTTTCCTTTCGTTTTATTACGACTCGCGAAACCTGGCGATTAAGACGCGAAACCAACAAAGAGTTTTCTTTCCACCTTAACCTTGCACACAATCCTTTAACAAATTAATTAATCCTAATGAATTAACACTTCATTTATTTAAACGCGCTACAGTCCATGAATTAAATTTTCATGCAGTGATTAAAGGCTGTTAAAATATGCATGATTTCGTTAAAGTTTTATAATAAATCAGGGCAATGTGTTACATGACAAGGCAACTATTTCCCAGTGCCTCGCAAGGGGCTTTGATTTGTGCAGGCAGCGGGGAGGAGGGGCGGCTGGCGGCGGCGCCTGCGAGCTTCGGAGCCGGGCGACAGGACCCAGCTCCGCACTTCGGCGTGTGGACTCGAGGCTTCGCGCTTTCCTCGGGGCGTCTGGACCCTCCTGGGGATCCCGCTCCTGCAGGCCGAGCCGAGCCTGCGGAGGGCGACGGGCGCTCGCCTCTCGGTTCCCGGAACTGCGCTCGCGGGGGCCTAGGGGTCCTCTGCGGTCCTTGTGCGCCAGCGGAGCTGCCTCCCACCAACGCGCGCGTGTGGCCGGGTGGGAGCGGCGGGCCCGCGGCTCTCCGGGGAGAGGAAGGCGACACAACTTCCATCTGGTCGCGTGGGGTCAGGGGCGGGCGTGTCTGTTGTAGAGTTGGTTTGTTCGTTGTTGTTCGTAACCAGGAGACCTCGAAGCCCCTTCTCTGACCAGCGCGTTCTCCCTTTCTGGAAGGAGCCTGGGCGGGGCGGGAGCAGCTCTGATTCCCTTGGGACCTAAACCACAGGGGCCCGGGGCCAAGCGTAGCGGTCCAGCATTGTCACTTGGACAGTGAAACTTGTTCTGGCAACTAGCGGGCTAGGGAGGCCGTGCCCCTGTTAGGACGGAGACGTAGTCCTACATCATCCCTAGGGCTTTCACAAGGTAGGTGGGTTTAAGTCAACCGAGGGGTTAGGGTGGAGATTATATATATATATATATAATATATATAATATATAATGTATTAATATATAATATATATTAATATTATATATATATACACACACACACACACACACACACACACACACACACACACCCCTAGATCTCTACAGATGTAACGCCAAGAGAGATAATGACCGGCAGTGAACTTTATTGCCGCAGCATTCGGATCCCAAGTGTGTGTATCAGGGACATCTCGGAGTGGGGTGCTCGACATCCAGGAAAATGTTCCCAACGGAAGTGGCATTTGAATTAAACGGCTAGAAGAACGAAAACACTGGATTTTCCAGCGGTTACTCGAGAACCTCCTCCGCAGGTCCCAGCTGGGAGCCTCACAGGAGCTGATCACCACCGGCCTCAGTAACTCACCCGCCCCGGCCTTGGAGACAAGCGGCCGCGGATGCGGGGAGAGCCGGGTGGAAAGGAAGGACTGGCCTGTGGGAAATCTCCCAGCTCTCGCCAACGAGAGCGTGGCTGTGAACTCGCGCCTTGGGCTGAGCGGTGGCACAGGGCAGGGCGACCTCCCAGGACGGGCTTGCGGGCTGGGCGGGCGAGGAGCCCAGTGCCCACACCGCGGGAGGGGCGGGGCCGGAATGCGCAAGGGTCAGCGCTTAGAGAGACCCAGGAGCAAAGCTGCCCAGGTTTGACGCTGGCAAGACCGCCAGGAGGGGAAGCGAAAGCACGGCACTAGTCCCTCCTCTGTCCCACCCTTCGGGCAGAGGGTGTCTGAGCGGAAGGGAGCCGGACCTCCCAAGTGCCGCCCCTCTTCCGAGAACCGACACTCCCCCCAGCCCCCCTCCCAATTCTAGGCCTCTAGTCCTCTGCTGGCCAGTTCATTCCCACCGCTTAAAACAACCCAAGCGGCCTCGGAAGCCGGCCGACTCGAGGCTCTGGCGACTTCCCCCGCGCAGGGCGCTGGCTGCGCGGTGAAGCGGCCGAGTTTCTGGGCGGCAGCCGGGAGGAAACGAGGCGGCCCGCATCTGCGAGGAGCAGAGCTCCGTCTTGGGCCGCCCGGGTTTGCATGTTGTTCCAGATCCCCGCGTTTGGGCAAGAACGTGAGGCCCGATCCCCGTCTCTTGTACGCGCACAATCTCCACTCACTTCAGTGCACATTCCTCAGGACCACCGCTCCCCCCCTCCCCCGCCCCCCGGCGTCCCCGAATGCGGATAAATAAATCGGGTTCAAGCCCAGAGGTGGGGCTGGGGAGAGGGAGGCGTGCAGGTAGGGGCTGCTGAGTCCAGAGCTAACTTTCCCCGCGCCGCTTCGGAAGAAGAAAGGCTGCCCAGCCAGTGGCAGCTGTGGACGGGGCGGGGTGCTTAAAGGCGAGCAGCAGTCACCCCCAGCCGGTCCCGCCCTTGCGCTGCGCCTCTCCCGCGGGTCTTCACTCCAGCCTACCAACGTCTGCTCCCTAAGCCCGGGAAAGAGGCGAAAGGAAATGTGAAGTGGGGCCTGCCAACGAAGGAGGAGAAAATTAATTAATGAGGGAAAGAAATGTGTTTCTGATCCAGATGATAGACTCCCTATCCCTGGGGGCGGAAATTCCTTGGAAATCAATAGCTGTGCATTCATTATCTCCCTCTTGATAAAATGCAAAGCTATGAGATCGGGTGAGGCGGAAATCTGTGTTGGTCATTAAACAGGAAGGAAAAAGAAAAAAAGAAAAAATCAAACCCCAACTTGCCCAGGATTCTATGCCAAGGCTCAGACCCCACATGGGCATCACTAGCTCTGGCAGGGGCCATCTAGTTACTGCACTTGCCAAACCCAGAAAACAAAGCGGTGACATTGATGGACTGAGCCCCAGTCCACCACCCTTCCCTTTCACTGCCCTGGGGAGAGTAGGGAAAGGCTTGATAAGGTCCAAGGAAGTACCGGCAGATCTACCACCTTGTCCCACTCTTTAGCCTGGGGCTGAGGCCCAGCAGGGATGTGACAGGATAATTCTCCAAGCATCATCCCCTACCCCACCCGGTATTTCTATACAATTCCCTCATCGCACCTGTCACACCTGTACCACAAAAACACCCCCTTCACCTGTAGCTACCCCACTCTCATAGACTGTCACCACCCGAAGGCAGATGCCTGTATTTTATACCTCACTTTATCTCCAGTGTCTTGCCCTGGCCCAGACTGGTGCTCAGCAAGCATTTGAGGAAGGAAGGTAGGGTAGAAAGTAAATGAGGGAAGGATGAGATAAATGACTTTGGAAAAATTGCTGGCTGGAATCAAGATAGACAGCTCTGCGTGGGAACAGCACGCCCTTCTGTTCCAATCTGCATCTCCTTTTCAGGCAGAGAGGAGACCCCTTCGGTGATCTTCCTGCTTGCCCCCCACTCCCCGTTGGTCCTGGCTTGCAGAACTCTCTTTGTTTTCCTCCGGGCCCTCGCCGTCTGCCTTCTCTTCCTTCCCACACACGTGTATTGTTCTATGGGGTATTTTCACTCTGTGACAAGCACCCTTCCTAAGTGCCAGGGTGGACACAGATGTGCCCTAAATGGGCTTCCAATCCATTAGTGTGGTGAGGGGGTAGTGAGATGGGAATTGTACCCAGGGCCCTATTTCTAGCCCTGGGGGAAAGTGAGACATTCTGAGCAAAGGTCTGAGCCCGCCCTAAGCTGGGCAGGGACTCTGGTTGTCCAAAAAGAAGTGAACTAGGAGAGGAGTCTGGACAAGGTGGTGAAGTCTTGACCTCAGGCCAGGGACCTCCCCGCTGGGTTAATTGGCGCTCTCTCAGTGTTGGAGGGTAAACCGAGATGGGCTTCGGGTACTCAGGGGCTCACCTCTCTCTCTCTCTCTCTCAGAGTCCATCTGGCCCCGAAACTGTGCCATTTGCGTTTGTTTCCCTTGCACTCTTTGGGGTCCCTAAAAGCCAGCGTTTCCCTGGGGGGAGGGGGAGACAGGGTCTAGGCGCTCATCCTCTGCGGGGCCCTTTCTTCCCCCCCACCCCCGACCCGCCGACCCCCTAACGCAGGCGAGCTCAGGGAACCGCCGCGGTGGGTGTCAGGAAGGATTAAGTTAAGCCTGGACACCCGGTGCGAAGACTACCGTAGGACTCATTCGCTCCCTCCAGCGATGTCCTGCTCGTGGTCCATTCCCCGCAGAGATAAAGTTGCACTTAGCACTCCCAAGGGACCGCGTAATGGTTGGAAACGAGGCTCCTTCTCACGGTAGCAAGTGAACATCCTTCTTAACTCCCCTCTCGGCCTGCAAGGGGGTTGGGGGAGGGGGAAAGGTAGAGAGAAAAGAAAAGACAGAAAGAAAAAAGAAAAAAAAAAAGCCGTGGTGACGCCTCTGGGCTCTTCTTGGAATTTGAGTAGGGAGCGTGTCCGCTAAATACGCACGCGTTTATCCAAAGAAAAGATCCAAGCGAACACAAATTTAGGTTTATAGAAATGAGATCTAATCTTTGGCGGAAATACAGACCTCCTTGCTGTGGGAGAGACCAGAAAGATTATTTATCTGATCTCTGCCTCCCCTAAGCAGCCCCTTGCCGTTCTCCAGCTCTCTCGCTGCAGATGTGATAACATCTGGGCTGTTATCACCCCGGGCAAGGGCTGAGTCCCTGGGGACTCGGGCACCTGAACTGTGGTTCCCCGGGGAGGCCCTTGATCTGCCTGCCACATAAGGGCCACATAGCAGGTTGGCTAATTGATTTATTCTTCTTACGTTTTGATTTCACAATAATAAAAAATAAATAAATAAAGGCTGGACCAGAGCTTGGGCCCCGTTCTTTTAAGTTGGTTTGAATTAATATTTTAATCACGCTTTCCTATAAATTGGCTTGATTCTGTTCCCTACTGAAGAAAAAAAATGTGTGTGTACATATATACACATCTATACATCTGTATGTATATCTGTATCTGGAGAGCGGGTGGGGGCTGGTGGTGGGCAAACAAGCCAAAACGATGGAAGGGAAAATAAAGTTCTCTTTAACATCTTATTCCCTTTTCTGTGAAGCTATTTCCTTTTCCTGGAGTTTCCAACATAAAGTGTGTGTGTGTGTGTGTGTGTGTACGCTGAAGAGAGGTAAGGATCCCAGCTACACCCTGTTAACTATTTTTCCTTTTGATTACAAGAAGCCTCAGATCATCCGGAGCACGTTTGAAATGTGGGTTTGTACACGGTTAAAGGAGACAAACAATAAGAGAAACGCACAACTTCATTTCAACAACCAGCCGTTCCCTAGTAGAAAGCACACGCTCCTTGTGGCTCCTAAGTGGCTGTCACTGTCGGTGCCTGACACACTTATAGTCACAACAACAACAACAACAACAAAGTATGCGGAGGAAATTAAATCATATGGAAATCAATAGCATCTGACTGCTTCAAACAAATGTCTGTCACCGCGATTATTCATTCTCCAGGAACCTATTTATAAACCATGAAAGAAACAGGTTCTTGCCGCAAAAGACAGCACCTTCTGCATTTCTGTGTTATTTATACTGCATACAGAAGAATGCGCGGGCATAATTTAACATACAAATGCCCAGCTGTATACATTATATAACAGCTTGTTAGACGTCCCGGAGAGGAGGTGTGCCTAAGTAATGCGCATATATTCAGGGCTTGCGATGAGGGTGAGGGTATGGAGGAGGGAGGGAAACCACCCAGGGGCTGGCGAGCATCTTGTCTTTCTCCCCCTAAAAGGTGCCTACCCTCAGACAATAGCTGGCCCTTTTGATCTTTCCAGACCCGCGATGGGAAAGGTGAGAAGTGCAGTGCGCATGTCCGGGTAGCTACAGGTGCATCACCTGCGCTGTCCTTGCTGGTGGTCACTATAAGAGCGGCTCCCACGCGCGGGTCGCGGCCGGGAGAGCGCGCGCGCGCGCGCGCAGACGCACGGCGCCGCCGAGAGGGAGAGCGCGCGTCAGATAGACGGAGACAGCTGATGCCTGTCAGCACGGCGGGCCCGCGAGCTCTCGCGAGAGCTCCCCGGACCGGCCGCGAGAATTGGGGCTCAGGTGTAAGAGGAGTGCATCCCGTCGGCGCACGGGGCTAGAGCTCTCGGAGAAGTGGGATCGCGAGGCCGGTGCGCGGCGGTCTGCGCGGTCAAAGCAGCGCCGGGCGGCAGCGGCGGCAGCAGAAGCAGCAGCGGCCCCCGGCGCGTCCGCCGCCTCCGCGCCGCCAGCCGCCGCGGCTGCAGCCTCCGAAGGGAGGCCGGAGGAGTCGGCGTGCGCACTTTCCCGCGGACTTTCGGAGTGTTTGTGGATTTACATGCCAAGCCATCAAGATGATGTCCATGAACAGCAAGCAGCCTCACTTTGCCATGCATCCCACCCTCCCTGAGCACAAGTACCCGTCGCTGCACTCCAGCTCCGAGGCCATCCGGCGGGCCTGCCTGCCCACGCCGCCGGTAAGCGCCCCATGCCCGCGGACCCGGCCCGCGCGCCCGCCCCCTCCCCGTCTCCGAGACGCTGCATGTCGGGTGCTGATGTGTGTACAGGTCCCGGTGCGGGGATTTGCGGGCAGGGAGTTTTAGAAGAGTCCCGCTGCGAGGCAGGCTTTGTACAGTGGCGCTTAGTGTCGTGTTCCCGTCGCCTCTGCCTCCGTGTCGGGCGCCGGCGATCGGAGTGGGGAGCGCTGGGGCCAGGAGTCTCGATTTCCGTCCACTCTTTCCTGTTAATTTCATGCCTTGGAAAGGCGTTCTCTATGCGTGTTCGGGTGCGTGACACGGGTCCCCGGCTGCGAGTTACATCTGCACTTCTTCTTTCCCCCTCCTTTTCCGTCTCCCACGCCCGTCCCCGGAATGTGTTCCTGTGTCCCCCTCTCCTCCGCATCTGCCCCTCTCCTCACACTCCCGTCCCTTCTCATCTGACCCCCTGTCTCGTCCCCAATATGTCCCTATTCTGTCTTTCCCGGTCTCCACCATCCCCACCCTCGTCGTTATTATTTTGCTTGCTTTGTGTTTGCCTTTTGCTTGTCGTGCTTTCCGGCTTGTGTGTGGTTGTTCTGTGTTTTTGCTTTTTTTGGTTTTGTGGTTTTTTTTTTTTTTGGTTTGGTTTGTGTCGCCTGCAGCTGCAGAGCAACCTCTTCGCCAGCCTAGACGAAACGCTGCTGGCGCGGGCCGAGGCGCTGGCGGCGGTGGACATCGCCGTGTCCCAGGGCAAGAGCCACCCGTTCAAGCCGGACGCCACGTACCACACGATGAACAGCGTGCCGTGCACGTCCACGTCCACCGTGCCGCTGGCGCATCACCACCACCACCACCATCACCACCAGGCGCTCGAGCCCGGTGACCTGCTGGACCACATCTCGTCGCCCTCGCTCGCGCTCATGGCCGGCGCGGGCGGAGCGGGCGCGGCGGGCGGCGGCGGCGGCGCCCACGACGGCCCGGGGGGCGGAGGCGGCCCGGGGGGTGGCGGCGGCCCAGGCGGTGGCGGCCCCGGGGGCGGCGGCGGCCCGGGCGGCGGCGGCCCGGGGGGCGGCGGCGGGGGCCCGGGCGGCGGGCTGCTGGGCGGCTCGGCTCATCCGCATCCGCACATGCACGGCCTGGGCCACCTGTCGCACCCGGCGGCGGCGGCCGCCATGAACATGCCGTCGGGTCTGCCGCACCCCGGGCTGGTGGCGGCGGCGGCGCATCACGGCGCGGCGGCGGCGGCGGCGGCGGCGGCGGCGGCCGGGCAGGTGGCGGCGGCGTCGGCGGCGGCGGCTGTGGTGGGCGCGGCGGGCCTGGCGTCCATCTGCGACTCGGACACGGACCCGCGCGAGCTCGAGGCGTTCGCCGAGCGCTTCAAGCAGCGGCGCATCAAGCTGGGTGTGACGCAGGCCGACGTGGGCTCGGCGCTGGCCAACCTCAAGATCCCGGGCGTGGGCTCGCTCAGCCAGAGCACCATCTGCAGGTTCGAGTCGCTCACGCTCTCGCACAACAACATGATCGCACTCAAGCCCATCCTGCAGGCGTGGCTGGAGGAAGCCGAGGGCGCGCAGCGCGAGAAAATGAACAAGCCCGAGCTCTTCAACGGTGGCGAGAAGAAGCGCAAGCGGACTTCCATCGCCGCGCCCGAGAAGCGCTCGCTCGAGGCCTACTTCGCCGTACAGCCCCGGCCCTCGTCCGAGAAGATCGCCGCCATCGCCGAGAAACTGGACCTCAAAAAGAACGTGGTGCGGGTGTGGTTTTGCAACCAGAGACAGAAGCAGAAGCGGATGAAATTCTCCGCCACTTACTGAGGGGAATGGGAGGTACCGGGCGGGGCAGAGCGGGGAGCCGAAGGGGCATTTCGGGGGGCTTTCCCCGGGCCTGTTTCCCCCCGGATTTAGAGTGTCCGTTGTCCAGCTTGCATTTGGGGAGCCCCTCCTCGAGCGCTCGCTTCCACCTCCTCTCTGCTCTCCCTGCCCTTACCCTCCCCAGCCTAGAGGACTGGGGTGCCGGGTGTGGACACCAGAGAGAAGGGCGGGGGGAGAAGAGGGAGCATTTGTGAGAGTGGGGGAGTCGGGGGAAGGAAAGCGGAGAGTGGAGGAGGGGTTGTGAGGGGCAGGATGGCTCTGGGGGTGAGGGTGGGGGGAGACTCGGGAAGGGTAGGGAAATCGACTGTTTTTGACCAGAGACACTTATCAAAATCTCCTGGGGACCAAGGAGCTATGTACAAAAAAACCTACCAACCACCAAAAACTAGACAAATAAAGACAAACGAAAACAAAACAGAACAAAAGCAAAGAAAAAAAATGCTTTAGAAATTTAACTCCGGAGAGTCGTGTTCTGCAGCTTCATTCCCCCCGCTTCCTCCCCCCGAAGGAAGAGAAAAAAGAGCACCACGTTATTACTGTCGCCCGGCCCTACACACAGGAACTGAGTCAAAGACCGAACACCAGACGAACCGGAAGGTGAAATTCTGGGTAGCAAAGCTAGTTGTTCTGTTTGTGTGTTTAATTTAATATTTCCTCTAAGTCTCACCTACACCCCATCCAAGTCCTCTTTGATTTATTTTCTCTTTTCCAATGAGACTCCGATGGCTACTCTCCATCGCCAGAAAGTGAGAAGGGGCACAGCTGAAAGGGGCGGCGGGTGGCTACTTGTTTAGGTGAAGTCCAAGTTTTCCAGTGACCCAGCCTATACTCCTGTGGCCTGATAGGTCAGATGGGGGTCTTTAGGGAGAGAGAGGCATAGTCTTTGGGCTGACTAAAAAGCAGAATTTAGAGGCTCCGAAATAAATATTTTATTCTAGGAAAATAGAACAATTTTAACCCGTTTTTTACTCTTTCCATTTTTGCTCTCATATCTAAGATCTAGAAAACAGACCATTTCAAACTAAGTTCCCCGCCCGCCGCCACTCATAGAACTTGCTTGCCCTTTCATTTATTTTTCTGAGTGGCTTATTTTAAACTGTCTACTTTTCCCCCCCTGTTGATTCAAATAGATTGATGGGGTGGCAGACAGTAGGAGAGATACGCTGTCCCATTTTCTCCACAGAACAGGACCCATCTTGCTCTTCTAGGTCCCCTTTCTTCTCCCTTGGAGAACATGAAATCATTGAAATATTGAGAAGTTTCTGCTTTCACTTGGAGCAGGACCTGGCTGTGAGAAAATCAGCTAAATCCCAGATGAGAGGAAGACAGGTTTAAAGCCCTCCATTTATTTCAAAAGGGTCTGCATGTTGGGAGCGGGGGGAAGCAGAACAACTGTTTCATTATTATTATTATTATTATTAAATTATTATTATTATTATCCAAAAGTAATTTATTGCTGGGGATAAATGTTGGGTAGCAAGAACTTTAATTTGCACTATCAGTCTCCCAAATAGAAAATCATGTATAGTATTTCATAGTAATAATCAAGGTACTTTATGAACTACTGATGAATTAAAAAAAGAGAAAAAAATTGAAGGTGGTTAGGTAAAATGCCTGCTTGGTGCACAAGACACTCTTTTGATCTCGGGTGGAGATGGTTTATTACCATCCTTTAATAAGCACTAAAAAATTGAAAACAGAACAGATGAGAAAAGAAAAAACCTGCCATTTAACAAGACTGAAATCATGCATGATCTGAAAGGTGCAGAAAGAAACACAACTAGGTCTCACTCTGGTTAGGCATTATTTATTTAATTACATTGTATATCATTGTTTGCAGCGCAAACATTCTATGCATTTGAAACTGAGCACTAAACTGGGCTAGCTTTCTGATAGACCGTTTTGTGGATAGTGTGATTTCACAGTCTACTGCCTGTTTTCACCGAAAACACAACATTCTTGTCATATTCTTGTATTTAGAGGAAAAGGAAAAAAGGAAGATTACTGTAAATATTTTCTTTAATGCACACACTCACACAGTGGTTACGAACTGCCAGTGTTAATCCTGAAATGCCTCACGGATTGATCTACCTGTCCATGTATGTCTGCTGAGCTTTTTCCTTGGTTATGTCTTTGCTCTATTATCTTTCCCTCCTCCCCACTTCTATCAGAACCACTTCTGTGCGCCAAAATACAACAGGGGGATATGTCCCAGTACACTTACAAATAAAACATAACTGAAAGAAGAGCAGTTTTATGATTTGGGTGCATTTTTGTGTTTATACTGGGCCAAAGTCCTGGGACAGCCGGTCAACAAATGAGACTCAATTCAACCAAAAATACAGGGAAGGGGAGGATGTTGAAAGGGAGGTGAAAAGAGGGGAAGGGATGAGAATGATGTATTTTTCTGCTGAATCAGAATTCACTTTCAGATAACTCATGTGAAAGCGGTGCTCTGAATAAAATGAATTCTCTATTAGTTGCCTGTGTTTATCAAAGTTTTCTTTTTTTTAACTGCAGAAACCCTTCAAGCACAGCCCTCGCTTCAGAGTGGTGGAAGGTAATAAATAACCACGCACTCTCCAAATATTTAAATCAAGGTTCGGTGCAGAGGCATTTGGAGGTTTGTATGTGTTGTTCTAGCCTAAAAACGTTTCTAAGAAAATGTTGAAACTAAATGCCTTTTATTTGGAGGTTAACAAAAACCATCCACTGATCTGTCCAGCCATGGTGTCAAACGCCTCTGTTCATTTGGAACTTTAGTGTGCCACCTACTGCTCCAGAGGGATCAGAGATTCTCTGTTGGTGACCCGGGACTAGATCAGATGCCAAATGTAAAAAGTTTCTTAATAGCTGGGATTATATCTTCTGAAGTCATCCTACTTTAGCCAAATCTTTTTAATTTCACCGGCAAATCTGTGAAACAAAATGCTTGATGTTCAAAAAAGAAGAGGACATTTAAAAAGCTGTGATTTTAAACAATTGTTAATGTTTTAAAAAAAGCACTAGAGGTATTTTTAAAATAGATCTCTTCCATCAAAATTGATTTGTTTCTGTTGTTATTGAAATGTCATCGAAGTTTTAAATAAAATACATTTGTTTTTAAAAAAATACCGTTATTTTATAGAAAAGTATGACCGGATTTCATTGTTGGAGAACCAGGAATGAACAAATAAACAGATTTACAAAGGCTGTTTTTTTAAAAAATAACTGCCCCGAACGGAAATGTTGCAGGCAAATATATTTGTATTATATAATGATGACTAATGTATGTAATAAGAACCTAAGCATTTGTTTTGTATTAAGTAAAATCCTTACCAAATAAAGAGAAGACAATATTATGTTAATAAAACAGATTATGAAAATACATGCTTTGCAGAGTTTCCTATTTTACGTAGTAGGAAGCTGTGCAAAACAAAACAGGAAATGCCTTGCTGTCTAGTGACTGAATCTGTGTACCGCCTGAAGGAATATTAAGACTATTCTAAGATACCTTTAACTGTCAATTCATGAACAAACAAATGAACAAGCTAACAAACGTCCTCCTGGAGAGAGTGCTAAGGCCTGCTACTCAGTGGTAGTTAACCTTTCAAAGTTTTCTGGTTCTGAAGAACGGAACTTCAAGTGAATTCTGGCACTAGTCAGTGGGTGGAAATAGCGTGGCTCCGGTCCTTTTAAATAATCTCAAAATAAGTTGGAGAGGGAAAATTGTGCTCTGTTTGCATTTCAGCTTCTCAGGAAATGCAGGCGGTGGTGGAGTAGGAAAGGCAAAAGAAAAGTAAGCATAAAATGCATCTACCACGTTTGAGCCACCCATTCGTTTTAAATTTTCTCTTTTCCGCAGTCCTAGCTTCGGGTCCCGCTACTTCTGTGGGTCTAGGAAATGATGTCCTCAAGACGCTTCAACTAACTTCTTAATAGATTTTTGTTTAATGCGTGTTCTGAAATTGCTCTCAACTTCGATTACACCCTCACAAATAAACCGTAGGCACCCACTGCCGTGATTGTATCGACTTTTAATTTCTTGTGGTATTAAGATAACTTCGGTCCCGTTCCTACACTTGGCCGCGCCAAGAGAGGACAGGGCGCCCTGGGCCGAGGACTCACCTGGCCAGCTCCCGCCCTCAGCCTCTTGCCCCGTCTCCCCGGTCTTTCCGCCAACCTTGCCTGAAGCATCCCTACCCCATCTTTCACTTGGATGGGCTTTCATAGTCGAATCCGTGAGGTAGGAATTGTGACTTCTGACCTGGCTAAAAGCAGCGTTCCCCACCCCATTCGAATGGCCTTGGTGGCCCGCGAGGTGATAAAGGTGACGACCACAATTATTCTCTGGTGTGGTTTTGCTGATGGGTGTTACTAACTGCCGCTGCAGTCTTAGCCCCAGTCCTCGCGAGCGGTTCCAGAGGAGAACGCAAGCTTAATTGATTTTTAAAAAATAGCAGCCGAATTCTAAATCTCACGGGGGGCCTCTTTCCCACCTGCGAGATAAGCCTTGTCGCAATAATTACGTTATTTAATATTTGATCAAACCTTTGCGCCACCGCGGCGGGAGGGGCCGGGCCGCCTCACGCCCTCCGGGGGCAGCGGGCAGGCGGCTCGGCCCGAGCCGGACCAGGCACGTGCGGCGGGGGCGCGCGGCCGCCCCGCTCGGGTTGGCTTGCCCTTTGAATAATTCATGGCCTGAGGATTCTGGAAATTAATAAAATGAATGATAACAAGAAGCTAATTAAAAACTTTCGTAATTGTTGTCAAGTCAGCCTGGTGAAGAGATTGGGCAGCCCTCCCTCTCCCCCTCCCCGAAATCCGGGGCTCCGTAGGGCGGGGCGCGGGCCCGGAAGCGCCTTGAAACTGAAGCGGCCGAACACTCCTGCGGCTCCCGGAGTGATTTCGGAGACGGCCTCGTGGTGCTGCTCCCTCCCCTCCAGGCTCTCAGGCTAGACTTCGGACTTAGGAGCGGGTGCCGTTTCAAACCACGGGCAGAGCTGACTGGGTCAGAATCGGCAGCCAGGAGGGGAACCGCCCTCCCCCGACCAAGGCAAGGTTCCTGACCCCCTGGAAACGCCCACCCAACCCTGGCCGCCCGCGCGGGGAAATCCCAGCGCCCTAGGCGTGCGAGCCGCGGCCCAGCGACCAGGTACGCTGGGTCTGTGCCCCTCCGCCGCCTGCCGCGACTCGCGGCCCGGAAGCTTCCAGCTGCCGGGGGCCTCAGCTCCTCTCGGACGGTGGGACAGCTACCGCCTACCGGCCCTGGCCGGGGCTTAGCCAGGCCGTGGATGACGGGAGCGGTCAAACGCCCGAGTGCCCAGCGTCCGGCGCGCGTGCGCAGGCGTGACCGGCGGAGTGCGGACCGCTGGGAGCGCCGCGCGTACTGGGCGCGCTCCGAGTGCGCACGGTGCGCGCCGAGCTCGCGCAAGCGCGTTTTGCGTGCGGCGTCACCTCGGAGAATTGAGCTGGAGTTCCGCAGCTGGTAATTAAGCGCTCCCGAATGTTCTTTCCCACCCTGTAAGGGCTTCTGAGGGCGTCCTGCCAGAAGAGGGAATGGACTAGTATCTCGCAGAGGTTAAAAATACTCCCCTCCCCACAGTTTGCCTACGTCAACAGACGTCCTAAACACCACAAAACTTAACAAAACTGGTTGACGTTTTTGGGCAAGAACTGGGAGCAATAAGGTCTCGGCTTTTGTTTTGTTGTTAGGGTGCACACCAGCAAAGCCTTGCTACGAATTTGACCTTATACCTGGCGCGGGAGGAAGGCTGGCCGCTGGGCGTTAGTCCCGGGGAATTCCGTAGAGTCCTGGATCGCAAAACGGAGGGTGAAAATCTCGGTTTCGAGAGAAGCTGGCAAAGCTCAAGCCAGGGGACCAGTGTCCTGCTCCTGCAGCCCCAGGGGTGGGGCTAGGAGCGCCTGTCTCCCATCCGTTGCCCCAAGCCCAAGGGCCCCGGAGGTCGCTTCTTTCCGATTTAGAAAGCGAAGAGAATGGGAAAAAAGAAGAAAAACCAAAGAAGCCTGGCAAAAGGAGGGATGGAGGAGGAAGAGAGGCAGACTCCTTGCATTGATTAGGTAAAGTGAATTACAAACCAAAGTTTGGTAACTCTTGACACCTGGCTTCAGTGAAGCATAATGCACACAAACTTTTGTAGGCATGGGTCAGAATAAAACAAAGTGTTGACAATTTCCAGCCGCGGAAATTCTCTTACATCAGTCTTTCCCTACCCCCGCCCCGCCCCCGCCAAGTGTTGACAATAAACATTTAATGAAGGCTGGGACCCGGCTGTCTCCAGCCAGTGTCTGAATACTTTAAGCAGACCATTAGCACGGCTTCTTCCACTTCAAACATCGCGCGCTACACTCTAACATTATATATATATATATTATATATATATATATATATATATATACACAAAGTGTGAGACAAATAGTATGTTTATACGAATATCTTAAGTGGTGTGCAGTAGTTCTGATACCCCCTGTACATATTAACAGAAACCAACGCATTGTAGAATACTCGCGCTTAAAAAACTGTTAAATATAGTTAATGCAATATTAATCGCCCTTTGGTGATATAAAATGCAATATTTTCAGGCAGCTATCGAGCTTTTCTAGAAGAAGAGCTGATGAAAAGAGTCACAGCTGAATAGTGGAGAGAGAAAGCCCGGTATTTATTGCTTTTGTTTGGCTTTTGGCTACAGAGACAGGAACCTTCTAATGGGGTAAGGACATTTATTTTATCTGCAATCTATTGCTGCTAGAGCAGGGGCGGCAGATGGGGCTGGTGCGATAGTCACAGTGTAATTTAGAGCGAATCCTAATAACTAATAATGATTTATGTTAATTTTGATCACTTATGCGACTTTACCAAAGCGTTGTGATGAAAGAAAGGGAAAGCAAGAGAACCAGAACGTGACAAGGAGCTCTGAGGCTGAGATTGGAGCTCAGCTATCCTGCTTAAAATGTGTTTTATGAGTTAGCAATGGAAAAACAGGCATTTTAAAAAGCAGGTAGGATCCATTTGACTCTGGGCAGAGGTGTCTCCCAGGGGCTTTCATTTCTTCTGAAAAGATACCTAAATGAGAGGGACTCTGACGCCTTTGAGCGGGAGTCTCTTTTATCGCAGTTTTAAAGAAAAAGATGTGGTTTCAATTGTTTCATTTGCTTATATTCAACTAAGAGGTCTTGTGTGTGTATGTATGTGCACGCTTGTGTGTGTGTGTGTGTGTGTGTGTAGGGGAATCAAGTGTGTGAGAGGCGTTAGAGCGCGCCGGGGTCTTCCTTCCAAAGTGTAATCTGAGCCCGAGGTTTGAAATCAGCCTTAGCGCCTATGAGCGGGCTCTCGTACACTGTCGCCACGCCTTATGCAAAAGTTTTATTACTGCGTGCTTAAACAAGTTGCCTTTCTCGCTTCCCATCTAATATTTGTTTGTCTAGAATCAGCTTTTGGGAAGCTCTGCCTTCTCTGCCTCCCGTCTTTCCCCTCCCTCAAGGGATCCCAGGGCTTTTAAACTTAAAAGTGCTTCCCTCTCCCCATCCTCCTGGTTAAGTGGCACGGGTTCAGAACCCCAGGGGCTGCCAACAGGACGCAGTTCTGCACGGGAACAGGCGATTTTCTGCTGCCACGCGGTGCATTGCAGAGGGTCGGAGCGATTTTGAAAGGGAGGGTGCGCCTTGCTCGTGGCAATTTACTTTTTCGGTTACCTTTTGCGCGTTTCAACGCCTCAAGGCTATAGTTGGAAAGTAAGACAGCATCAAAGCACCTCCTTATTAGCTCTGTATTTGAGAAATCCGAAGATGAAACTACCTAAAAGGTTTAATAGGGCGGAACAGCATTTATTTGCCAAGCTAACAGTCAGAGTACAGTTCAAAAGGGGTACAGTGGTTTATCAGCAGGAGGCTGGAAGGAGAAGAACGTTGGGTAAAGGGAATTTCAAGCTTCAGTTACGACGTTGAAGTGAATTAAATAAGCTTCAAGTGGGATGTCTGCTTTGATTTTGAGTATCATCTCCCTCGCCAAAAATTTATACATACGTACATGTGTATATATATTTCTGCATATATATACATCCTAGAGGCTTACTCCCCCTTTCAGAGTTGTTGCCAAGACTTTATTTGTAACTTTTAGGTTTTGTAGAGCAATAATAGTTATCTTTCTAGGGATTTGATCGCCAATCTATTTAAAATATAATCTTTTAAAATCCAAAGTTTCATTATTTTTTCCCCTTCTTATTTTAAGGCTACAGATGTAAAAATGCACTTAATTTCTTCTACTAGGGAAAAACGTCAAGCTACATGATTAAGAGCTGTTTCTTTCCTAAATATTATGCTGTATTTTGTTTTCACTTTTGAATCATCTCTATCAGTAAGTGTACTGTTATTGTACTGTTAATATTCCTGGTATAAAGAGGACTTTAAACAAAATAAACCTTTAAACAAAATAAATCCAGGCAGCTAACTTTGCCTGTTCACTGATAATGCTCAGGAACTGGTGTGCGTTTGTGAGCTTGAAGCTGCGCCTCCACGTGCACATCCACATACAAACAGATTCTTACTGTGTTGTACTAAGTACAGTTTTTACTGTTTGTTGTTGTTGAGTGTAGTGGAGTCTTGTTTCTAAACTTTATTCTGGTTCTGTCCCAGTGTTTCAGGGCCAGAAGCAACTCCCTTAAAATTGCAGTCTGGTGCATTATTGAAACTCTCTATCAAACAGCTCTGGGGTGCAGCCTTTCTGAACACACTGGCTCTAGATGAGGTCTGACTGTCTGACTGCACATAAGCCCCTAATATGTTAATGGCCGTAGGGGATGCCTAAGGTACTATCTCAAGCTGCTTCGCACACCATATGTCAGGCCGTTAGCCACATGGATCTATTAATCAAAAAGAGCTGGAGAGGGAGAAGAGGGTCTTTGAAAGGGTGCGAGAGCAGTGGGGGAGGGGGGAGAGGGAAAGAGAAAGCATTTAAAACCCCCATCATTTTTGTTTCTTTTATTAAAAAATGAACAAAAATAACTAAAGAAGGCTCAATCACTGAAGATTTCCTTTCTGTCAAGTTAAAGATGGTTTATAAATCCCTACCAAAAGAACTCGAATAGCACCTGATTCTTTTAAAATAGAAGGTAATTTTACCTGGAGGGTCCTGTTTAGGGTTCCTTTATTGCGAAACTTTTTTATAAGCAAGACTCCTGATACAAAAAGTTGTTTTTGTTACGTAGGTTGTTTTGTAGATGAGCTTTATTAAAAGTAGTAGGGGAGGTGGAATGAGGCAAATGTGTGTTTAGGGGATGGAAGGGGGGCCGTGGAGGGAGATGTCTGGAGGATTTGTAATGAATACATAATTCATCAATATGTATCTGCACTGACAGTAGAGTTTGCACCACCTTTAGTTCTTCTGATAGTAAATGTAAACTGTTTATATTTTTATCCCTTCTTTTAAGCTGGCTTTATGATAAATGAAACTGCAGAGTCTACAGGGTACAGAAAGTATTTAATTCTTTTAGGAGGAGAGGAAATGGGAAAACACTTAAAACTCCCATTCTTTCTCACTTCTGCTTTATTTAGAATGATCTCTTCCCCCTTGAATGTTTAAAAATAATTTTGGTTAGATAAATACTTTAGAAAGTTACACAGCCTTAGAACTGACTATGTACTCAACATGGAGATGGCATACATGAATAAGTACATTAAGTCTATAAGAAAAATTTACATTTTTTTCTTGAAGTGGTGAATATGTTTGTCATGTGCCACAAACTTAGCATTTTTAGGGAAATCAAATGAAAGTATTGATTTTAAAATGTCAGAACTCTCAGAAACAGAGCAGTGAAAGGAAAACATGTAGGCACTTAGATTTAAAAGTTATGTTCTTTTCATGTGTTACCTAGGGATAGAGAAAATATAAAATCAAATGTTCATTCAGGTATTATTATTTTCTAAATTGATAGTCCGTGATTATGAACCATATGAAGACTCAATTTCTGGATTATAAATTTTAAATTTACAATCTGTAATTAATGATACAATTTAGGAAAGAATACCCTTGAATATGATTTTTAATGTTATAGTAGGCTTATACTAAAAAGTGTTTATAGGATAATGGAATGACTGAAAAATTTATTCATCTTAGGTTTTTAAATATATATATATATGCAAGCGATTGACTATATATATTTGAGAATATAGATTATTCATCCATTCCACAAATTCTCTGTCATTAACATAGATTCATAGTACTCTATTATATTGGACTTGGAGAAGAGAGGGCCAGCAAAATGTTCTTATTTATGATTTAAAGATACCTTAAAGAAGATACTTGTGAGATTGTGCTCAATAACAAACAAGAATCACGTAAATGACATCTGTTACATTATTTATAGGATGTAAGTGGAGTACTTTGTACTGTATATTAGATTGGATGTGTTAAATATTTTTTATTTTCACAAATACACCTATTTGTGTTTATATAGAAGTAAGCTCTTAGTTACAAGAAAAGGTTAACATTGGTAGGTGCCTTTAATTAAAAACACCAGTACATTAGGTTGTTTGGTTTGCCTGGAAAATCATCTGTAACTCTTTCAGTAAAAGGAAACAAACAAAACATTTAAAACATAATTGTAGAGAATTATATTGTAGAGAACTGCAGTCAATCTGTAAATATGAGGGGTTCTAAAGTACTATATTTCATCCAGGAGATGATGAATACATAAAGACAGATCATCCTGAATCTCAAGAGTAGCTGCATACAGAGAAACACTTATTATCTTTAAATTTTGGTGCATGCCACACGAGCCTTCATTTCTTTCCCTGTAGTTAAAACATAGCCCATATATCTGTCGCATTGGGTTTCCAAAGACTCGTAACTTAATTCCTTCAGGCTATTCATCAGCACAGTAATTAAACTAGCAAATGGATGTAAATAAAGTGAAATTGGTTTCATGACAGATGAGGCGAAGAGGCCTCTGACATGAAACAAGGCAGGACAATAATGATTTCGGCAGCATTGGGCTATGGAAGGAACCCCAGCTGGATTTATTAGGTGCTGCAAGTGATTTGCTGGAAGCGGGCAAGACATGAGCACTCTTTAATTTGACAGGAATTTTGCATCCTAAAGAGCATATTGAAATATAAATCCAGAAACAAGTTCAGGCAAACTGTAAACAGATGTATTATTGGACTGAAGGTACTATTCAATATTAAAAAAGGAAGAAGAATAGAGAACTACAACCTGACCCCCGCCCCGTAGAAGAGCTTAAATTGCATAACTTATTACCTAATCCTAGGAAGTGACAAAATAATTATGAAACATTCTTTTCTGCTTATGAATTCTATTGCTACTTCAGGGCTAGCAATTTTGTGTTTCCAGGTTTATTTACTTGGGAAAACACCTAATACTATGGATGATTTAAAAACCAGCATGGTAGAAACATCTGTAGAAATTATGGATACATGCATACCTGGGAGGGGAATGTGACAAACTGGGAGAGAAGCCCAGATGGGCAACTTATTTTACAGAGTGCAGTTATTACTGCATTTAAATAAAATCTGGGATAAAGATCTGGTACCAGCTTATTGCCTCTAGCGGTGTGTGCCTGGATACCCAGAAAGTGCATTTCTAGCTACAGAGAGAATTGTCTTAAGCCCTTGATCGGACGAAGCTTTAAAATCAAATATAGATTTGTCCTGGCAAAATAAGCAGTTCCATAGATTAGGGGGAGCCAAACTATAGCCGAAAATTGAGAAACGAGAAGGAGAAGGTGCAAGGAATGAGTTCTTGGCTGGCTCAACAAGACTTAAATGGAAATTGAGTCACCAATTCCATTACAATAAGGCAGTCACACATAGAATAAATAAAAGGCAGATTTTCACACTAGGAGCAGATTAGCCCCTTTCACCACGAAAAGAGGAGAAAAGAACTGCTTTACACTTAAATGTAATCTCAATTATTTAAGCCCCTTTTCAAGAGGAGCAAAAGCCTCCATGAGTAGTGCCCTCCCTTCCCACAAGATTCACGCAGGATTTTCAGCACCGTGACCAGCTCCCGGGAGGCGGGGGAGGGGTGGCAGCGGGTCGGGGCGGGGCAAGGGAGGAGGGTGGGGGGTAGACGTTAACCCAGGAAAGGTGAAATCTAAATACTCCTGAAATTCTTCAGGCGGTTTAATTATTTAGCAGTGGATTCGGATCCACCAGTGGGATACTAATGTGGCCCAAGTCCTCAATTTTTTTGGAAAGCTGTGTTTTAAAAAGAGATTGGGGGGGAGGGAGAGTAGGTTATTAAAACTCTTAATGAAAATAAGGTCTTTTAAAAACTAAACTAAACACCCACTGCACGCCCACTATTAGAAAATAGTGGGTGACTTTCAGGCCACGAAGGAATTTACAATGAAACTCAGTTGGCTTTCTCCCTGAGCCTGTCCTTTTTTTTTTTTAACAGAAAAATATGCCTAATTATTTTACAGTTCTTTTCCAATCGCTAGGCATAGGCAAGTCCTTTAATTATAATACAGTCTGAATAGGGGGAGCATATGGAGGAGAATGTCAAGAAGAGGGTGCCAGGGGCAGATCCTCAGAAATCTGTATTCATTTCGGGCTCTTATTTGTTCAGTAATCTCTACCATCATAACTAAATCTTGAAGCACTGATGTAGTTCGAGTTGTTGTTGACTTAACGTCAAAATTCAATCACTGGGGGTTTTGCATCAGCCGGGCTACTTATTTGTCTAATAAATCCGTCATTTTGTAAGAAAAATATTTGAGCAGCCGTACTTGACCTCTTGGTATCCACAAGTCACATTTATTTCTCCCAGTTTACAAATGCAAAATCGAGATGATCATCTAATGCCTGGAGGAACTGTGTTGATTTCTGATTGGATTTTAGATGGAAATGTCTATTTTAAATACCTTGTGATTAAATTGTACATATAATAGAATCCATGCATTTTAAGCTGATTCCTGCTTGGAAACTTAACAACCTGCACTGCTAGTCACACGGACCGATGCCAAAAAAAAAAAAAAAAAAAAAAAAAATCCCACAAAATATCAAACCCACCTTTTCCAAACAAACACTTAACTTCAGTATCAATTTTAAGACTTTATTAAAACCAGAGTCTTATTTTTTCTTATCTTAAAGTAGTTCTCTTATGGATGGATTTTTTTCCCCCCAGAAAATGTTATAATTCCTGGAGGGTAGTGCTTCATTATCCCAATCCCAGGGACAGCACATATAGGAGAATTCATGGCTAGCACTTCAAACTCGGGGCTGCAGTTTGGAGTGTACTGCTACACTGTAGCTCAAGTCCAAGGAAATCCACATCTCCATTTGTGAATTTTATTAGTCAAGGAAAAGAATGTGTTATGTTTGGTTAAATTAATTTTATTCTTCAGAATAACAATGTGTTTGGAGATTGCTTGAAAATATTTGTTCCACCCATCTCGTACGGGATCTCCTTTTAACACCTTTTAGTGCAAGGCCCCTTCACAACTCAAGAATCTTTCTAAAATCTTTGGCTAAGGCACAACGGTCCATTCGAGAGAGTTTCTTTGTGTAGCGTTGGGGAGAACGAGTCATCACCAGGACCCCTTCTGTTGTGGCAAAGGGCTTGACTGAAAGGAGACGTCTTCAGAGTTAGACTGGAGAACTGATTTTGTCAGTTGGTCATGAGACCGGGCTAACTGAGGCCTCAGAAACCTGGAACAACCGAACGCATGCATTTATCCACGAGGCGTGTCCTGCACATGCAGTCCCACCCGCTTGGCGGGGATGGGTGGGGTGTATTCTGGTCGCACCTTGGCTGAGGGAGGAACAGGACCTGGCAACCCACTCAACGCCTTTGTTTTGCACCCCTTTTGCTTTCTTGCTGCGGGCCCTGCGCGCGCGCGTGTGTGTGTGTGTGTGTGTGTGTGTGTGTGTGTGTGTGTGTGCGCGCGCCCGCGCGCTATTTAATAACTGGGAGATGTGTAGAGAAGTGTTGCTTAAGCTTGTTTGTATCTGAAACTGTCTTGATGGTTCGACCCTGTATACAAGAGAATTCAAGCCCTAAGTTGCCATATAGGGGGAGGGTCCCTGAGCCCCTGCCGCCTATGCCCTTCCTTGCTCTGCCCTGCGTTTCACTCCCGCGGAGCCCCGCTTGGGTACCGCCTGAGTTTGGTGTTCGTACTTTTCCGTCCCTGCTCAGTTTACGCTCGGGATCCCCGCCCCCCGCCCTTCGGCTTCTCTATGGTGGTGATGAGAAGGGTGCTCTTCTCAAACGTCTCGGTGCTCCCCTGCCCGGGCCGCCTGGGAGCTGGATCCCTGCGTCTACGCAGGGCAGGGCTAGCGGGTGGCTTGCGGCCTCCGGGATGGGACGGTCCAGCTAGGGCAACCCTCCGAAGGGAGTTCGGCTCTTCGCCTGGAGCGAGTGTCCGAATGTGCTCCTGCTTTTGCTCGTTTCCCCCCTGAGACCTGTAGTGGTCGCTAGTGAGCAGCGGGTTTCCTGCCTCAACTTGCAGTGATCGTGCACTCCTAGAGCTCAGTAGGTGCCTGTTACTGACCAGTCAGTCCTAGGGGAAGGCAGCTGGGATCCGGGAAACTCTTCCCGTCGTAGTGTGCAGTGTTCATTTCTGAGCCTTCCTCATAAACATTTCCCCTCCATTTCCAAACCAGCCCTCCCAAACACTGATTACTTCATTTTCCTCTGATAGGACCTTAAGGCATTTCAGGTATTCAGAAAGACATTGAAAAACAAAACAGGGCAATAAAAACAAAAAACAATTCTCAACTCCAGGCCCACCCTTCTCTGTGAGAGCAACAGTCTACAGGACTCTACTCCCGGTTCCAAGGCTTGTGGAGGATGGAAGGACCAGATTATGCCTCTTTGTGGTTTATGCCAGTGGGTCCGGCTGGATTGAAGTTCTGGTTATGAGGAGGTGAAGGAATCATTCTTTAGTATGTGATGAAACCGGTCAGACTGAATTGGCAAATTTGTTCAAGATTTGTTTCTGTTATGAAAACGTACTGATGGGGCTTTCTGAGCCATTACTCTGTCCTGTTTTTTTGCCTCACTCCCGTCCGTCCTTGTCCCAACTTCCCCTCAGTTCTTGAGAGAAACAGGAAGGAGGTGTTCCTGGGGTTCTTGGGCTGTCTCCTAGTTGATTCTCTATTTTGCCTTCAGCTGTGGAGATTCTGAGGGGACTTTATTCCTTGAGTGTGGTTAGGCTAGGGAGACAAGGCAAGTGTCTAGGAAGACCCAACTCCCTGGGCTTCGGTGCTAGACAAAGTTTGCTCAGCCCTCCTTTTGGCTTTCAGATTCTTCTCCATCCCCTGGAATGTTGGAGAAAGGACTTCTACATTTCCATTGGTTTCCTTTAGTTTTTTCCAGAGTCAGTCACTCTATCAGAAGCTGGAATTAAGTGCAAGAAGGTAGTTGTGACAGGTGGGATAGTTAGGAGATAGATGAGGGCAAAATGTTTCAGAGAGAGATATATTTTTAAATGCAGATGATCCTACACTTACAAATGTATTAGACATCATTTCTCAGAGGAACCTTTGGAGTATTTAAAAATGCTCAAGACTTCTACCTATAGGGTTTTGAAGTTAGCTTTCACCTGCATGAAGTACTGACAAGTTTGTGAACTTTTTAATGAGAACAAAACTGGAGTGAAAAGGAGGAAGTACTTTGGCAGTTTAAAAATATTAATGTTAGCTTGTGGAAATAGATATACTACACTGTAGTTATTAACAACTTATAAAATCTTAAATCAAGACAAATTAATTTAATTATGATTTGTAATCACATTATGCATGATCAATTTGAAATACTACATTAAAAATAATTAGTGCTGGGCGCCATCGCTTGTCACTCCCCTAGTAGCTTAATAAAAAGGAATGTCATGTATCACCTTTGGGTTAAACCTGTAAATTAGGATAAATGCTTGTTTTCCAATAAAAATGTGGTAAAATAATTGTACTTTTAATAGACATTTTTATGACTGAGTTGTGAATGTATAATGGATTTGGGGGGGATGGTATTATTATTTTTTTCCATGGACCTTGTTAAGTATTTATTAGGGTTGATTGAGCTGTCAGTGTTCTTTTCAGGATCAGACCTCGAGGATTTGAATGAAGACTAACTTTTATGTAAAAATATCATGCTGTCCTCGAAGCCTGTGCCAAGAGGTCACTGCAGATGGAGGTCCTAACTTAGCATAATGGGTTTAACATCTCCATGACATCATCAGGGAATCTGAAAGGAGTCTAAGGATAATCAGAGTGGTCATTCAGAAGGACAGTAAATATTTTATGAGGATATATAGAAGACAGGAAAGATGGTCAGAAAGGTGATTCTAAGCTCCTTAGCTTTCTGTGAAAGAGGCTTCTCAGTTACTCAAAGTTAAAAGAGCCACTGCATATTCTTATATTAGTGAGACCCTTTCCAGTCGCTCGGAATAGGACCCAGATTCGGTCCTATTTTTTGTTTGTTTGTTTTTTGTTTGTATATGATTATTTTTGTTTCCTGAACTCTTCGTATTTTGTCAAGCCACCTGTATTTATCCTTTATATGCTTGCAAACAGGAATACACATCCATTATTCCTGGGACTATTTTAGTTTATTGATTTCCCAATATTATCTAGCTCTGCAAGACAGGTTCTTTACTTTTACGGTGATAATTGAAATTACCAGAAGCATATCAGAAGTGCTTGTGAATTAGGTGAATTCAGTAAACTCTATTAATTATTTGTTTTATTTTTTGCCCTTTATTAAATTTAATATTTGAATTCTTATATTACTACAGGTGTTTAGATGGGATTCCCTTTAATCCGCCCCTGAATTTCTACCGCCAGAACCAAGCAGGCATTGAATATATCTCTATCTCTATCTGTCTAGAGAGTGAGAGAGAGAGAAGAAACAATAAAAAATAATCCACAAAGCTACATGATTCAGAGTCTTAAACATCTCTAACTTATGATCATTTTTTTCCCCGCCAGACTTTACATGAAAGAAATCAACTTATTTTGTTATTTGAAAAGTAGACACATCCTTTATTCCCAGAATATGTTGATGTACACTTGCTCAGGTTTATTGGTTTTTGTTTTTAATCACACTTTGTATTAATGGCATTAAATGTCTGACATTAACCATTAAAATGGGTATTTTAGGCTCAATTTCAGAAAAACCAACTGGAATGAGCACTGAGTTTTCATAAATTTATTTGTTTATTGTTATAAAAAGTCCTTTTGAAAGAAGTCCTCCTGCCACAACTAAGAGCCCTCGTGCCACAACTAAAAAGATGCTGAGTGCCATAACTAAGACCCAGCGCAGCCAAAATAAATAAATAAATATTAAAAAAAAAATCCTTTTGATACTTTTGAAAAGAAAAGAACTTTTATCATTCTCTGCAGAGGACATAAAATGCATTAAATGTTTGGAAGGGTACACAGAATATTTTAAAACTCTAATATTTAATCTTCTCCCTTCCAAACTTGATCTTTCAACATCTTAGGGATGGGTACATCCTTAGAAGCACAGGTGTTGTCATGCCATGAAGCCTTCCATGATCTTCTAGCCAGGAAGGAAACTACTTGTGAATTCCAAGGCCCATTTTTTCTTTCTTTAGTCTCTTGATTCACATTTCCTTCTATTGTAAAGTCATGTTTGCACTCTTGCATTTCTATCATAATAAAGTCTTCTCAAGAGAAGAGAGTTTATCTTTTCTACCTATCTATGTCCCAGAATTTCTAACACAGTATTATATATAGTAGGTAATAAAACTTCATGAATACATGAGTTAAGAAGTGCAAAGTTTTTTTTCCTGATTATCATATTGAACACATGTGTAAATAATGCAGTCTCTTGCTCTTCTTTCGTATAATTCCATTTTACTCTGGTGATTTCACACACAGTGGACAAATGGCAACACTGACCTTTTCAGGCTGAGGTTATTCTCATATTTACATTTTATCTTAAAATTATGTTGTACCAATTAGAATTCAGTTCCACAAAGCTCATCATAGTTTTATTTTAAAGCAATTTAAAAGCTGTTGATATTTGAAATATTGTAATTGTCTTTATATAATTTGTGGAAACAAAATTTGTGCCCTTGCCTCATGTCATTGCAATTGGCTATGGACTGTTCTCATGACTCAAAGCCCTGATCCCTTGGCCTAAGCCCCCAACATACTCCATTATTTGTCCCATTGTACACAGATCTTTTTTTTTTTTTTTTTTTTTTTTTTTTTGCGGTACACGGGCCTCTCACTGTTGTGGCCTCTCCCGTTGCGGAGCACAGGCTCCGGACGCGCAGGCTCAGCGGCCATGGCTCACGGGCCCAGCCACTCCGCGGCATGTGGGATCTTCCCAGACCGGGGCACGAACCCGTGTCCCCTGCATCGGCAGGCAGACTCTCAACCACTGCGCCACCAGGGAAGCCCATGTACACAGATCTTGCCTTAAAAATTTGGCATTATATGGTTTCCAGATATTAACTTGAGAATGTCTCTGCATGATTCATCCTTTCTTTCCCCTTTGTACAGTCACTGAATATTGTAATGCAATGATTTCTGCAAGTGGACCAGTCAAAAGTCAAATCATTCCTTTATAAGATACAAAGTTTAATGTGCCAGTTAGCAAGTTTTGCTTCTTGGTAATGGGGCTCAGCAAATATTGCTTTCTGACACATTTTATAACCCTTCAAAGTAGGTACAGTAACTACAAATGACTCAACTTCCACAGCCCTATTCGTGCCAGGCTCTGCTCTATATCTCTCTGAGAATGCTTTTGATTGCAACTGAGTAATTTTTTAGTGATTGATACTGTGATTTGATCAGTGCATCAAATGTTACAGTGTTATTTTCTGGGACTCCAATGCCTATTGGTTTTCAATACAGGAAGCAATTATTAGTGCTTTAAACAAAGGGAAGGATGCTAAAAGTGGGTAATGTAAGCATACGTCATTTAACTATTTCTATCTTTAAAATATAAAATCCATCTTGCATTTTAAAACACCAAAGAAATTTTATTTGCAATGACTGTTTTAACTCTAGTTCCTCATCTGAGAAATTTCACTCATGCTACGAGGTTTTCTTTGTCTACAATAGATAAGAAAACACAACATTTCTAGGTCCAATCCTTTTCACATTAAACAAACCCCCAAAGGGAAAATGTACCAGTTCTGGGCCTGAACATTACATTTCACGACCTGAAACCACAAGGACCCAATATTTTGTTAATCACCATCCATATTTTTTTTTCATATTTTGAGCTGTTTGCCAAACAAAGAGAAGGCAAAAACTCCACATTTATACATTTCTACATTAAGTGTAGAAACATTAAAAAATTAGATTAGGAAATAGATGAATATAATGACCTTACTCTCAATCAGATGCTGCCAGCTAAGCGTTTGAGACTGAAAAATTGCACTAATGAAGCTATTTGAAGGCTTTTGTGGACAACTGCTTCCTCTTTGAAGATTAAATGAATGATGTTGATGTGATTAATCTTAGTACAGGGAGTGATGCAGCAGCTAGAAAATACCTTGGTGATTTTCATAATTAAACTGAATCAACATTTCAAAGAAATGCCAGTGTTATCACTTGTATATTAGAATTACATTCATTAGACAGAAGAAACAAATAATTTGAGCAAACAAGATTTTCCTTTTGGTGTACTGAGATTTCTGTCATGTCTCAGAGTATCTTACTATAAATCATCATTACTGTTTAATTTTGTCCTTGCCTTTTTTAGCTGTTTTTATATCTCTGTGTGCATGCGTAGTGCTGTTAATGATTCAAAGCATCTTACTGCTCTTTTAGTTATTTTTCAACCTTTGAATTTTATTTTTTCTTAACTCCACTTCCAAGGTAGCTGTCTACTAACTATGAACTTAAATGGATAATATTTTAAAAATCCAATTTCTAATAAAACAAGACTTCTTGGAATTGCTTTGGTACCTGGCAAAGAATTGAGAAAATCATATTTCTGATCCATATATCTTTGATGTATTTCAATATCATGGTACAGTATTATCTTGATTCATTTATTAGTTAAGTCATTTCTAAAAAAACATTTTTTTCTTTTTTTCATAAAAGGGTAATTCCAGCAGAGTCACATTTTTTAGTGCTTTGTGGGTAATATAAATGAGAAAATCATCAGCACCACTCCCAAGCCACTAAACTGTGGGAAATTGCCTTGGTAGATCAACCAGAAACAGTTCTACTGACTTCTTAGTACAAGTTAGGTTCAAGGGGTAAGGATTACTGTATCAAGAGAGACACGGTGTGTTACTTGTTCTATCACCACTTTAAATTATTTTAAAGGTTTCTGGGTGACTCTTGGTAACCCTGATATTTGCAGTGCTCTTCTAGCTGTTGCACAATTTTTCGTTTCCTGGCTGTTTCATAGAAATAAGAAATGCTTTCTTTTATGTACTGGATAAAGGACTAGTCTTTCTCTTCAGGGACTCCAATTTGAGTTCAACCTACAATCTTAAGTGAAATGAGTCTGGTGCCTGGTCCTGAGTCACTGGTGACTGAAAATACTCAGCCCCAAACTTGTTTTTCCTTCCATTACTGTCGTCTGTAATGCAGACAACAGTAAAATTATCAGGTGCCCGATAGCTCTGGAACAAAATTTCTAAAACAAACAATGTGCTAAAATTGATCTAAGATGCTGGTACATATTCCCTGCTACAACTCCTCCCCTAAAACATGACCTGATGGTCTGGAATCTGTTGGCATTCTTTTTTTTGTTTGTTTGTTTGTTTTTGTTTTGTTTTGTTTTGTTTTTTTTTTTTTGCAGTACGCGGGCCTCTTACTGTCGTGGCCTCTCCCGTTGCAGAGCACAGGCACCGGACGCGCAGGCTCAGCGGCCATGGCTCACGGGCCCAGCTGCTCCGCGGCATGTGGGATCTTCCCGGACCAGGGCACGAACCCGTGTCCCCTGCATCGGCAGGCGGATTCTCAACCACTGCGCCACCAGGGAAGCCCTGGAATCTGTTGGCATTCTTCATGTAATTGTTTGCACGCACGTGCTTGAGATACCAGTCACCCCATGCCTGGAAGTTGCCACTTAATCATGACAGCAGATGAAAAGCGAGACTGGCTTACCACATTTGGGACCATAGGTTGTTCAGTACAAACAGCTCTGAGCACTCTCAGCCTACCCAAATGAAATCGGAGTAATTACTGAACCCAAAGCACAGCTTTTCCTCAGATCCTTTCTTCCATGCTCGTTACTGGTGACCACAGCAGTCACAAGAACAGGGGAAGGAGAAGAGTAAGTGGAGACTCAGGATGCTGGGATGTGAAGAGACCTCCTAGGGGAGGAGAGCCCAGAAAACTTCACTTTTCAGGGTATCTGCCACGAGGCAGATGGGGAAACCAAGAAAGTATGGCTGCAGGAAGAGGGAGGGAAGATGGCGCCACACATGAGGGATATGATTTGCTTGGGGAGCAGCGAGTCCAGGGTAGGACCCGCAGAAAGGAACGATGGGACAAGCAAAAAGGGAGCGAGGACTTTGGATAAACATGCAAGGGGTGAACAAAATGATTCTAGTGGCGGATGCAGTAAACAGTCCTCAGTCAGTGAGGAGCAAGCATGGGCTGAGAAAGGGCCAGAGAAGGGAGAGTGAAAATTACAGATACTGTGCAGAAAGAAAGTAGAGCTGCCTCGTGACTAACTGGAAAGTTCTGTACCCTTGAGAGGAGGCTCTTTCGGAGAACTCTACAAAAATAACTCACCCGACTTGTCTGCTGTCCAGATCCAGAGAGCTGAGGGCGGAAAGAGATAATTGCTCAATAAATCATCCTTATCAAGCACACTTTCTCTTTCCTGGAACACTGTAGGAAGTTGGAGAGATCGAGAGGTTATGAAATCGCCCCCTGTTCTCCTTCTAATATTCCGGCCACGTTCCTGAGCTAGCCTACCTCCCCCTCTTTCTTAACTGTTCTGGTGACACATCTAGACGCCCGCCCCCCGCACCGCCTTGTTCAGCTTCACCCTGTTTTCGGCCAGCTCATTTTTAGTGTTACCTTTTTCCCAGAGATGATTTAGATGTGTTTCCGTTTCTCTTCCCTCACCTTCCTTTCTGCTTTTTGCAGGTAAGACACAATGTCTTTTTGCCTCTCAGCTGATCTTCCAAAGAGTAGGTAGCACTGCGAAAATTTCCTTCAGTCTGCTTTTCCTCCAGGCCAGGCCTCAATGGCTGTAACCACATTTTTCTAAAAAAGAGGCTGATGTCTGTCTAGGAGACAGAGATCACAGGTGGAGTCCAAATCAGAACGTACTGTCAGTCAGTCCTGAAAACTCCGGCTCTTCAGGTGCCATCCCATGCTACCTAAAAATAAACCTGCATTGACCTTTACCTGACAGTCGGTATTTTCCCCTCTTCAATTTTGCCAGCAGTGAAATGATCACTTAGGGATCTCTACACTTGAGAGAAGCTTTGTTTGTGTTGGAATGTTACAAAATACATTTTGGAGCTAATGTCTTTTAACCCAATTATAACTTCATCCTCCTAGGAATTCAGTTTTCACTAGAAGTGTTCTGGATTTCCATAACCTTTCCCACTGTAACTATCTCATCTGATTTCTCCTCGTCCCCACTCACCCTGGCCAGATTGTCCCCTTCACTCCCCCATGGGCACTCCATGCTCATGATTCATCTTCTTGCCAGAATCCCTTGCTCTTTGCCTGGCTAGGGTCTCTTTATTCACCACGTTCCAAGTCAGTCCACTTTCTCCATGAACCTCTCCAACCCTTATTTATCTTCTTTTCTGTAAATTTAGCACTCAACTGTTTTGAGTGTCAGTAGAACATGTTAGTTAAGAGTAAAGATTGGAGAATCAGAATACGTGGGTGTGAATCCTGGATCTGCAATCTATTTGCTGTATAACCTTGGGCAAGTTATATGGATTCTCTGTGCTTCACTTTTTCCCATTAGTAAAGTGGAGATAATAATGTATTCTACTTCATTGAATGGTGGGAGAATTTAATAGGATAATATAATCAACACTTAGTGCAGTGCATATTTAGAATGAGTACCATGTGTCTGTCACAATTTGTGTTTTGTATTTTTGTTCAGTCATATATTACACAATAGAAAGCAGAGGTCATCTTTTATTCTCTTTAGCCATCCCCAATAGTGCCAAGAGAGAACTAAGAACAAAGAGGCGTTTAACCACTTGCTTATGGATTGATTGTGTCAACTGAATTAAAATGTCTTTTCTAAGATGCCAAGTGGCAAGAAAAATTCACCATGTATGTTAGTCCGATTAGACTGAGAAGAGTGTTACTGAATCTTATGGGCAACCCTAAGCCCTAAACAGAAGTCAACAGGAAAATGAGCATCTGTACCCCTCACTCTTTGACTTAGCGCTTTGTCCATGGCCCACACTGCTGCCACCAGATGGGTGAAGCAGTGCCCACTTATCTCTGATTTGTCTTTGAGCTTTCTTCTTACTCTCAAAGAAAGGAAAATAATTTGTAAACTAGGTCAACAGAATGTGTAAACTAGGACCACAAAAGGGGGTTGCAATAAAAGCAGAAAAACAAGCTTCATCTAAGAAAATCATGCTGCTCTTTGTTGCATTGAATTCTGTTTTAAAAAAAATTATTTTCTATGGACCATGTCATAGAACTCTTGGATACTACAACATTTTCAATGTAATTCCATTTAAATCTAGATTTTTGCTGTTTGTTTAACTGTAGTTCAGAGCTAATCTTATTTCTCTTTTAGAAAGCACATATCAAGACAATTTTCTATTGAAACTGCTTCTAGAGGTCACACAACAAATTCTGTTTCTGCTCTTTCTCTCTTTGTTCCACCTTATTCCTTGACCTAAATACTAACTCCTGTTAGACTCTAAGATTCAGAACATCTGTCTACACCTTTCCTAGGTTCCCTCTGGAGGCCCGACTTTGTTCTTGACTGTATATTGCTAACCACAGTAGAAGCCATGAACACAGCTTGTCTCCCTACAGGTCCCAGACTGCCTGATTGCCAGTGACAGCAATTTATGCTTTTATGCCCACTCACTGCTATAACACATTTAGATTTTATGGTAGAAACTCATGGATCCAGTGATGTTTGTGAAATTCAGCTGGGTGAGCAACTGTCTTTGTTTGACAATCCTGTCTTCAGAACTGTTTTCTTCTTTAAGTTTTTCAGAATTCCAGATCCCTGAAAAATCCTAACGATTGTTCTGCCTGCTTATTCATATGAATTAGACCAGCAATGGCCCAAGCTTAGTCAGATGTGGTGTCAAACACCAGAAAGGCGTCTTGCATGGCATTTTGTATCGCCATGGAAATGCTGAATAAATAGCAATGTCAGTGGAGCAGTACTCTTTAACTATTTGCTCCGTAACCTTCATCTCGTCATATTAGATATGATAGAAACATACCTGAGCTCACTTTTATGTAGGTGGACTATCAGTACATCTTGTTATTATAATTCTCCTTAAAGAGCCAACTCTGACTTAGGATTTAGGTTATCTTGCCTCACCCACTGTTACTTTGCAGATTCTCCCATTATCTGATTTCAGACAGGGAAACAAACCCTGGAGATAGTGGAAATTCTAATGCAGATGGTTGGAATAGGCATGATGCAGTTTGCTGTGTGGAGATGAAACTCATGGCCCTTTAGTATGGAAACTAAAGACTAAACTAAACTGTTGTCAACTAAGAGAGAATCGAAGCCAAGCTGATTACAAGCCCACTGAAGAACAGGATTTCCAAAGAGCAAAAGCACATCTAACGTGGATTTTTTAAGGTGGTTTCAAAGATGTAGGGCAAAGCACAGTGTGTTTGGAAAGAAAGAACGGAGATGTGGAACAACGGTGTGGGGCAATCTTTAAGGCAAGGGCAAGGACAAGGGCAGGGGAAAGCTGAAGGGGTTAATGCTGGCGGGATTGCAGAGTGTGATTGCTTTGAGATTACAGTAAATCAAGGGATAAAGAGGTTAAAGAATGAACTACATAAGTAGGTTTGTGAATTAATGATGGTTCGAAACTGGCTTGTTGAACTCAGAGAAATGCAGTAATTCATAGTGAGTAGGAAAATGGACAGACATTCAAGTTGGATGGATTCTTTTATTCCTTTACCTGTTCTTACCTTTGTGGCATAGGACAGACAACCTAATTCTTTCAAGTGCTAGCCTGCATAATGGTATACTGAGTTTCCACCTGATTATGTAGGGAGTCTAAGGTCCAGGGAGATATTGACCACTCAGTACTTTGGAGCTCTTTGGAAGGGCACATGTATGTGCATATTCATTTAGTAGAGTAATTGTTCCTTGTTTCAACAAAACCAAACCAAATACAAATAACTAAAAAACGAAAAAGAATGTTCAAAGATATGGAATTAAACAACTAGGTTCAAAAGTAAAAGCCTCTTGAAGGCAGATGTTATCTCTCTCTTTGTGCCATTAGCACCAAGCCCAGTGCCTGGCACATCTTAGACTGTTTACAGGTTTGATGAGAAATGATTCTGAAAATGGCTAAATTAATTTTTTGGGGGAAAAATTGGATTCATCGAAGTCATTTAATGAGTGGAGTTAGTCATGCCGAACATGTCAATTTTGCTTCATCTTAGCAGAAATAAACTCATCTGTCACTGTTTTGCACTTTCTAGCATGATCTAAGTCTGATATGCAATGCTGTTTAAGCCATTCGAGTGTGGGCTGGACCTAGTGATTTGCTTCTAATGTATAGATAGTGGCAAGAGTGCTGGGATGGCGTTTCTGAGATTAGGTTACAAGAGGACTATGACTTCCTTTGTGGTGCTCTCTTGCGCCCTCTCTAGGGTCACTTGCCCTAAAAGAAGCATGCTGCCATGATGGGGGCATGGAGGTACCCACGTGGCATGGTGAGAAGTTGAGGCCCTTAGTCCAACAGTGCATGAGGGTGTTGAGCCTGGCTACAGCAATGCAAGGGAGCTGGAAAGGTAATCATTCAGCCCTAGCTGGGACTTCGGATGACCATAAATAACCCCAGCTGACAACTGGATTGCAACCTCATGAGAAACCTTTAATCTAAGGGACCCAGCTAAACCATTCCTAGATACCCAACCCACAGAAACTACAAAATACTAAATGTTTGTTATGTTAAGAAGCTAAGTTTTGGGATGATTGGTTATGCAGCGATAGATAATGAATGCACTGTTAAACAAAAAGAAAAAAAATCCTTGGGCAAAATGTTTGAAAACTAGACTTGTTTTTTTCCTAACAGTTTTTACTATTGTTTTTGCTGAGGGTCCTAAAGAGAGAGACAGAGAAAGAGACAGAGAGAGAGAAGGGAGTGCAGTGGGGGAAGAAGAGGAGAGATTGACTCTGTCTTTCCTTCTACTCCACCAAGGATTCTAACTTTTATCTTCCCTGTCTTCTAAGATGGCAGTCTTGGGGAGCTGAATTGAGTACATATTTGGCTTCCAAACAAATCTTCAAATACATGAAGGCTGGTTATATAAAATAAAAAAAATTATTAAAAAATGTAGTTTTCTTAATCAATGATAGATGGCACGTGAATATTTTCAAAAGTGTTTAGAAAAATGTAAACATAGTTTAAGAAGAAAGGTAAACAAAGGCTAAATTTACATTGTTATAATATTTATTGTATATAATTTCATTGCTATTTAGTGTTTTTATACTAATTTGTTTATACTAATATTGCAAATATTTGCTAATATATGTAAACTTGTTTCATGGCTCTATTTTGGAAATCCATATTGCATTTCACCTGCCCGTACATCTATTTATTGTATTTTCTGTCTCATCATAGCTAGTAGCAGTATTCTGCAGGTTTTGGTGATACCAGGGAGTTAAATTATCTTTAAACTGATATTCTATTCATGAGTATATGCTGTCTGAGAGCATATTGAATTTTATTAACTATGTCTCTGAAACTTCTTGGAATGAAGAGAAGTGTTTTATTTTTTTTCCTTATTCTTGCCAATATGGTAACTTTCTGAATCCATTATTTTTAGAGCATGCCATTTAAATATGAATATTTTAGAAGTTAATTGCAAAGATCAGAAATGTGATAGCTGTGAAAAACACACTGAAGCCAGTTTTATCTTTTTAACCAAAGACAGAATCTGAAGAACAAGACTTTTCTTCTTATTCTCTTCCTCATGATAATCAACGCATATTTATAATTACCTGTGGGCATTGTATTATACTAATACCTGCAGGTCTTTTTTATTCATTCAATGAAAGGTTGCCAAATTCATCTATTCCATGAAGATTTTATGGGAGTTGATGTTGTCATCATCCCTTAAACTGGTAGGGTGCTTTATAGTTCACAGAGCATTTTCATGTGCATGATTCTATTAGTGCCTCGCAGTGGCCCTGGAATTAGGAGGGACATTTACTATTGTTCTCATTTTATAGAGGAGGAAATCCAAGCTAAGAGAATTTAAGTGACTGCCAGTCGGGGGTTAGAAAGTGGTATGCTTGAGTCCTGAATCTATCTACTAACTCTTGGTCCAGTGCTCAGTCCACAGGTTGTTTTTATTTTATAAATTTCTGACAGGTGCAACCACACCAAATTTATGATTAATAGTAAGTGATGAAATGTTGAATGACTCAGATAAGTGCATTAACTTTCGAATGGCTCAGATCAAGTGTGAAAGGAGATACCACCATTTAAACCAGGAGTCTATGTTTTGCTCTACCTGCAACTATTAATTAAGCTTAGTAAAAATATGCAAGTCCTACTGATGGGATATGTTCCTGGCACTTATTTCCACTGGGATTTATGGCCCAACTTACTTAACATGTGATAAGGGAAGCACCTCTGGTTTTAGCTTAAAGTGTATTTAGTATTAGAGGAATTGGCACACTTATTATCCCCTATTGGAGAGCATCCAGTTAAAATCCAATCTAGGGCTTGATGATTGCTTTATCTGCAATAAGGAGTCATTTGTACGAAGATGTGCTTGACAGTAACTGCTTTGAGAGATCTGAGGACCCGGCACAGTCAGGCACCCAGTGGACACTTCGGGCGTCCATGCTCCACCCCCGTCCCCGGCCTCGCCACCTCCTTGCCCTTGTTAGGAGTTGGATGTGTCTGTCACATGACTACCTGGCTTTGAGACTGTGGTTTAATCCTCTAACGTGGATCACTGGCCCATAGAATATTGACCTTGACTGCTACAGGATTCCTACTGGCTGAGCTACAAAGAACTTCATTCTAATGTGCACATTGTAGGTGTTCAGCAAATATTTGCTAAAAATAAATGAATAAATGCATACTTTCATAATTGAAAACTTTCAAAACCCAGAGAAAATGTGGTTTACGCCTTCCTGGGGCTGGGCCTGTTATTTTCTTTATCAGAATTTCCTTGAAGTGTTTGTTAAGTACAAGCTTGAATACCCTTCACATTTGGGGTTCCTGTGTCCTGATCAGTGATAGAAAAGCAGCTGCAGTGTAGTGACAGGGGCATCGAAGGGCTCCCAGTGGGTCTCTGGAGGAGCCATGTTTTGTGCAGAGGTAGGGGTGAATTCTGGGCTCAGAAGCGCCTGGGTCAGCCAACAGTTTTGATCAGTTACCCAGGAGGGAGTGAATGAGTGGGAAGCACCAAGGTTAATTTGTTGATTAAAATTATAATTCAACATTTACATTTTCAAAGTACTTTATGATTGCTAATGAGTTGTTCTTCAAAGTGTACCTGGGAGGAAGGTTAGCATCTTCGTTCCCACTGTACAAAAGAGGAAACAGAAACCCGATGTTAAGTGGCTCACTCAAAGTTGCCCAGGCAATTTCACCGTGAAAAAAGTCTTGGTTGAACTTTAGGAACTGGCTGTCTACACTGGGCTCAAGGTCTCCCCAGGGGAGTTGGCTCATCTTGGGGCTCTGTTGTCTAAATGTGGGTTGATGTGGGTCTGAGATCTTCTAACGAAATAAGCTCAACCATCCTCACTCCTGAAGGATGTCAAGGAGGAAGAATAATTCTGGGAATGCACTACTTTGATCTGTCCAGGGCTGTGATTGTGTAAATTCTGCTCAGGAACATTATTTCAGGATTCCGAGCCTTTGCTTTCACTTTTCAACAAATCTCCCAGGAAACCTTTTCCTACAAGCCTTCTCTTTGAGATAAACTCATGTTCATATTAATCCCACTTTTAGATTTTTATTCAATTAAAATAGACAGAATAGCATATTTTTTTTTCTTGTTCCAAGGAAATGAAGCAACTGTTCATCCCTAATCAGTGCTTATGGGAGACGCAGACCTCCAAAAGCTCTTTGAGTCATGTTGCTGAGGACATTTCTTCCTGTTAGCTCCCCAAGCCTTTGTGCAGATGCAGACCTTAATTTTTGTACTTACAACATTATAATGGATGCTTTGTGTGTGACTTTCTGTGAAAATTTTCACTACTTTGTCTCTCCACAATCTTGCATCATACCTGTCTAATCATAGGCACTTAGTATTAAATGCTTGTTAGCAGAAGAATAAATTTAGGTCAATTTTTGTTACAAGTGGATATAAACTTTTTGCTTCTTTTCGGGAAGGAATAATAGATGTAGAGTGAGAAAGAAGAATATAGGAGAAAGAAAAAAAATTGAAATAAGGAGGAGTAGTGCCAGCCTGCTGTGTACTATCTTACATACTCTCATTTGTTCTCATGATCAGAGACACAGAAAAGGAAGGGAAGGAAATAGGTAGATACAAACTGTACTGGTTTCCCAGGTGCAAATATGTCCAACAATTGTAGTTTTAATTATGATAAAACAAAATTAGCTTCATGATGAAAAAAATCATCTTTCCCCCAGCCAAACCCTGAGAAGGCCAATGCCAATAAGGAAATTATCTGGAAATTGGTTTCAAGGGACTCAGTCTAAAAACGGTGGATGAGCAAATATTCCATCTCCCCAAGAGCTCCCCAGATTTTTTAGTGTGGTTTCTAGTTACTAGAGAATGGGGTGAGGAATGTCATCTCAGTTCCTGGCCAGCACATCACCTATTTTCTATTTTTCACTTAAAATAGTCCTAACTGTACAGCGTATACTGAGAACATTTAAATATTAGTTCTTGGAATTTTCTAAGGGGAGACTTAGTCACAGTTCCATAGCAGAGGTACTTTAGAAGAAAAACCTTTGGTAATTGAGGGGTTGCACAGATGCCTTATGTCAACTGAAGCTGTATATTATGAAGTAACGGTGATGCATTGGCCACTGTATAAGAGTATGAATCAGAGGTCTGAGTTCCATGTCTGTCTGCCACTTACTGGCTATTTTGAGCAAGTTGCTGGACTTCTTTGTGCTTCAGTTTCTTCACTGTTTTGTAAACAGGGATGATATTATTTACATTAGAGATGTTATGAAGACTAAAAAATAACATATTAATAATGTTCATTGAATCAGGGAGGGGGGGAAATAAACAAAGCAAAGGAAAATTCTTCCTTAGAGAAAAACGTCAACTAATAAATGTGGAAGGAATGATAAAATTAGAAAATCACCACCGTGTAGTCCCTAATGTCACAATTGGCTCAAGTGTGAGTATAATCAGTGGATGCTAAAGCCATTGGGTGAAAGATGTTGAGGAACAGGATATTCATCGTAAACCCTGGAGAGTAAGTTTACGCTGGAGTGGTCAGGTGGTCACACCTTTACCAAATGGTCAAGGTTAGCAGGACTCCTAGAGGAGTCCTGTAACAGTTACAGTCCTGTTACAGTCCAACTGTAACTTGACGTTACAGTTGGCCCTCTGTGTCCACAGGTTCTGCATCCATGGATTCAACGAACTGGGGATTGAAAATATTTGGAAAAAAATTCCAGAAAGGTCCAAAAAGCAAAACTTGAATTTGCCATGTGCTGGTGACTATTAGCAAAGCATTTATGTTGTATTTATAACAATTTACCTAGCACTTACATTGTATTAGGTATTATTAACATAAGCAACTAGAGATGATTTAAAGTACATGGGAGGATGTGTGTAGGTTATAAGCAAATACTCTGCCATTTTATATAAGGGACTTGAGCATCTGTGGATTTTGGCATCCTCAGAGGTCCTGGAACCAATCCCCCCAGGGTACCGATGGATGACTATATATGCTATTATATAATTAAAATCTGAGGTACCCAGTACCACCTGTGAATTATTCTGGCCAAAAATGTTTCATCTAAATCTAACGAAACCTCTAACCTAACTTCTGGTTTAAGAAATACAGGAGATGGAGGTATAAGCTAAGTTGCACTATGAGAAAACAACCAGAATGTGGGATATTCTGTGTAAGACAATTGGACCTGAATGCTTAAGAAAGTTCAATATCATGAAAACAAAGACAGGAAAGGGGACCGATCTGGATTAAAAGACAGTAAGGAGCTATGAAATATGTAAACTCCACGAAATATGTAAAACAGCAACAAAAGTATCAATAGCAAGTGAGCTATAAGATGCCTTTTAAAAAAATTTATTTTTGGTCAAGGATTATTAGGAAAATGTGTGTAACAACTGGAACTAGGTGATATTTATGGAGTAATTTTTATTCTATAAAAATTCTATAATAATTTTAAAAATTTCCTAGGTATAATAATGATTTTGTGGTATATTTGAGACTATATATATACATATAATATATAAAGATAAAGGAAACATGAAAAATATTAACAATTGCTTTATCTAAATGGAGGTATATGAGTGTTCATTGTATTATTTTTTCAAGTTATTATGTTTAGAATTTTTCATGTTAGAAAAAACTAAAAAAGGAAATATATGTGTTACTCAAATGATAAATCTATGAAAAATCTAAGCTGTTCTTAATGTATCAATAGTATCTATAAAATATCTATAATGGTATAGGAAACTGTTGACTAATCTGTTGATGTTGAGAAGGACAGGAACAAAACTTATCCCCAAAGGAAGTAAAGTTCACATAGGAAAAAAAAAACCAGTTTAAAGAGTGTCAGACACCTAGGAAATACATAAAATATTTTTCTTTCCTTTTTGAGTGCAAGTTTTATTATATTTACAAGTTGGCTTGTCATCCTCCTGGTCTGAAGACAAATCCAGACGATGCTCTGGGGCAAACTCAGAACAGTATATTAACAGTACATTGCATTTGTAAAGCATTCCTTATGTTCTTAATCTGAATGCATTCTCCCAATTACATAGGTATCCCCTCCAAATACATCCAATCATCTGACTGTATTCACACATTAATTCTGGTAGACAAATAAGCCAAGGATTTCTTTCTCAATGTATCAATGAAGAAACTTAGTCTATGATGGTACATGGGTAAGAAATGTGGAACTAGAACCAATTATTACTCCCTGCTCAATTAGAGTGAATAGGAAAAAATTTTATGTCAGATTTACTTGACAAAAATACTTTGGAGAAAGTAGTCCAATCTGTATTATTACTAAGATATTCTGAAATTGTTTATGCCTTTAACTGTGATTTAAAAGCTACTAGTTATAATATTGTACATCAACTATTCCTCAATGAAAAAATAAAATAAAAATAAATTACAAATTAGGCCTAATAGGCTGCATATTGTGATGTCAGTCCATTAAAGTTGACATATTGCCTTTATAAGCACATAAGTAATAGACCATATACTTACAGCATAAAGCTAGGTATTTTTTCTATTAAAAATAAAGAAAATGAGAAATTGAGAGGATTTGCATTGCAAATATTCAAGTAGAAATCCAAACATTTATTAAAATTTTTTGCTACTATTTATTAAAAAAATGAAAGTGCTGACAATATTTTAAAAAATTAAATAGATAATTATATCTTAGAGTTTTGCTAAATATTGATTTTACCTATCTGTATTTTTTCCTTTTTTCCTCTCCTTTCTTATTTTTTGCTTTCCTTTCCATTAGTTTTGTGTAATGCAGGAAAAATGAGCTGTGGATATGTCTATGGAATAAAGTTTTATATTTTCTATATTAAATTTTTAGAAGTAATAATTGAAATATAAATACATTAAAAATGAACAACTAAACAAATCTAAAATATATCGCTATTTGCACAGATGTCTTCTATTTTTTTTCTGTATCCTTATGACTCGGAAGAATAAATTCCATTTTTCACTGGAACTTGCTGTTTAGTACTACTACAACACTTCTAGAAAATCATGAATCTAAGAGTCAGAACTGTCCAAATCAAAAAACTTTCAAATAATTATCATCAGTAATCCCATCTTGGGATTTCCCTGGTGGTCCCGTGGTTAAGACTCTGCACTTCCACTGCAGGGGGCACGGGTTCGACCCCTGGTCCAGGAACTAAGATCCCACATGCCATGTGGCATGGACAAAAAAAAAAAAAGAAAGAAATCCCATCTTAAAAAATGAAGGATGACCACATTTATCCAGAATCATCAGGCATGAGTGCTACCACGTTGGTGAATCTTCCAGAAAAACATTTAAGTGGTCTGAAGTTTTTAAGCAGGTTACCAATTTAAATACAATGCTTTAAAAATCTTTTGTGTACCTCCTTTCATATAAAACTTAATATGCAGAATATAAGCTAATATTTACTAAATGATTCAAGGCTATCATTGTGAACAGAATGCCTTTAATCCACATAATACTATGGTTTATAGATCATCTTCACACAGCTTCTAATTTGAGCTTCACCACAGCTTTATGCCATGAGTGGGGTAGGTATCGATATTCCTGTTGTACAGAAGAGGAAACTGAGGCTCTGGGTAGCTAAGCAGCTTTCCCAAGAACCTCTCATAAGTGACAGAACAAGAAAGCAAAGTCTTCTAGCTTCAAGGCTGTGCCCCTTCCCATAAACAGCACTGCCTCCCTGGACTAGTGATTACACAGTGGTGTTTACAAAGATAATGAAGTGGTAACATGGACCATTTTTCCTTACTCTAAAAACCCTCAGACTCCTAAGGTTTTATGTTCTTGCATTTGCTTTTTGTAGTTTTTACTGCATATCGCCTGCCATATAATAAGCATTTAGCCATTGTTCCTGTGAATCTGTCAGCTGTTGGTTGTAGCATACCTGGCACTAGAGACTTATCTTCTTATTAATATTCATTCATTCATACATTCAGTAAATACTTATTGAGAATGTACTATTTGCCAGGCCACAGGGCTAGATGTGAGGATAAATGCTGAACCCATAAAGAAACTTAACGTTTCGAAGCTTATGTCAATCACACTGTCACTCAATGTCAGACTTCTACCCCTCAAATGAAGCTACTTCAAAGAAGATGGCAATGATTCTATGTATTAATTTGCTAGGGCTGCCATAACAAATACCACCAGACTAAGTGGTTTAAACAACAGAAACTTATTTTCTCCTAGTTCTAGAGGTTAGGAGTCCAAGCTCCAGGTGTGGGCAGGGTTGGTTTCTTTGGAGGCCCCTCTCCTAGTCGGGAACATGGGTACGTTCTTGTTGCTTCTTCACGTGGTTGCCCTCTTTGCACTCTCACCCCTGGTGTCTCTCTGCTTGTCCAAATTTCCTCTTTTATAAGGACACCAGTCATATTGGATGAGGTCTCACTCATATGACCTCATATTATCTTAATGACCTCTTTAAAGGCCATATCTCCAAATACAGTCACATTCAGAAATATTGGGAGTTAGAGCTTCAGCATATGAATTTTGGGGGGGACACAATTCAGCCCATAATACTATAGTAATTACTTTCCATGTGTCAGCACTTTCTAGGCACTTCTATTAACACAGATTCTAACAATGGCCCTGTAAGTTAGGGTACAGTTGAAGACATGTTCAAGGTGGCAGAGTAACTTGTGTGAAATACAGCTTATACATGGCAGGGCCTGGAGTTGAGCCCGGCCATTCTGACTTGATGTTCTTTGATGTCTATTTAATGGTGTAGAAGTCTTTTCTTATCCTGGTTCTTGCCATTCTGGATGACTGAGTCCTTGGTAAGTGTTATGCTGCAGGACAGCAGGATATTAGTATATACTTACTTACATTGTCAATCTCACTTAAAAAAAAATTCTGGTAAAACTCTTTTTTTTTTTTTTCCCAACCAGCAAGTGTTTACTGTGTGCATACTACATGCCCAGCAATGTATATGTTTTTCTATAGGCAACATAGCTGCAGGTTTGCTTATTTCCTGCACTAAGCATTGCTAAGTTGATGGGCTATCTGGCTTTAGTTATTTTATTATGGTAATGATTGAAGCAGTCCTTTAAAATCTATATTCTTATTCACATCCCTGCGGTCCAGGAAAAACAAAGGAAAGTATGGGAAGAATTAATAAATATTTGTGGAATGAATTATGACCATGTTAAGCAGAGTTTCCAGTTTATTTTATTTAGTAGCATATATACTCTTGCTATACTCTATATGACATATTTATGGAACTGTTGTCTTAGAAGCTCAGTATGCATTATATTCAATAATAGTCACTAGAAATGTGGTTTTGAAGCCAAAAGATGGAGATTTCATTGGAATGTGGAAAAAAGAAAAATAAATTGAATCCAATTATTTGAATAAATTGAATCAAACATTATTTGAGCATTTTCCAGGTACCAGGAATGTTACCAAGTACTGGGGATACAAAGAGGAATAAGTCATATCCCCAGGCCTCACCCAGTTCAATCCCTCATCATCTTTTCACCAGACGGTGACATTAGTCTCTTGACTAGACTTCCCTCCCTCCATCTTAGCCCCTCTTTAAGCCACAAACCACACCGCATCACAGCAGTCTACCCAAAATGGAATCCAAACTGCAGAAAGTCCAAATGCTTTAGCATCATAGTTACGACCAGCAAGACACTGCCTCCTGCCCTTTATCTCCTATCATTCTTCACCTTGACATTTATGCAGAACATTTTTCTTGTTTCTTTTATGTAACGTTGGACCTCATCTTAGTTATCAGATGCCACAGAATCATTCACAGATTTCTCTCAATTTGATATTACTATCAGAACTGCTTCCATTTAAGAAATTAGTTTGGGCTCTGACTATGCATAACTGTAGCATTTAACACACATGAATATCTGATGACTGGCTTTGGTTGACTTGTACCACCTCAGTTGATACCCTAAAGTCAGGCAATGCAGAAATATTTTGGACAAAATATTCAGTCTGTGATGTGATCAGAAATAACTTAATGTTTATTTTATACACCATAGTGCAAATGTAACCTAGTCAAATTATCTAAGATTTTAAAAAATCAATACACTTTTTGAATTCAGGGAGGACGTTAATATACCATTTTATGTTGTTGGATAATGTGAAATCTAATATGCTTTTCCATTTCCAGGAATTCCTCCCTGGGCTCCTGTGAAGGAACTCAGTTATTCTAGTCTGATGGGGGGACCTGAAACACTATGTAGTATAGTTGGCTAGTGGCCAGTTGTATTTTTTCAAACATTCTCTACTCCTCGAAAGTATTTCTTCAGTGAGCTACATAGTATGTAGAAACTAGCTGCCCGTCATCCTAAGAGAAGTTGTCTTCTCAAGGAATACTAAATCTTCCTCTCCCTATCTTGATATTGATTTGTATATTACTGGATTTTAATAATTAGAGGCTTAGAGATAGTTGCGCTTATTTGGTAACCAGCTAGTTGTTACTTAGCAAATCAGCTAAGTACACATAAAACACTACAGTAAAACATCAATAAACTGTAATGTTCAGGGAATGGTTACTTGATTTAACCTGTGTGTTAAAAACAGAAACCCCTGCCCTCTTAAAAAAAATCTCTGGTTTAACACTGTGTTTAAAATATTTTGGATAACTTTATTGTTAATATAATAAATTTATAGTAGATACATACAGCATACAAACATAGCTTAAAATATACTATAAGAAATATTATAGACTTGTCTGTTCAGGATCTTTGTTCAGCCTAAACATAAATTCTTTTTTTTTTTATTATTGAAGTATAGTTGATTTACAATATTGTGTTAGTTTCAGGTGTACAGCATAGTGATTCAGTATTTTTGTAGATTATACTCCATTACAGGTTATTACAAGGTAATGGGTATAATTCCCTGTGCTGTACAGAATATCCTTGTTGCTTATCTATTTTATATATAATGGTTTGTATCTGTTAATCCCATACCTCTAATTTGTACCCCCACCCTTTCCCCTTTGGTAGCAGTAGGTTAGTTTTCTATATCTAAACATAAATTCATAATAAATTCCTATGTACTGACTGAATAAATGAGGTAATAATACAGCTGACTTTGTACTGCTCTGAGAACACATCTTAGATATATTTTAATTCGTTTTTTAAGCTAAATCCCTGTTATCTTATGATTTGGTTTGCTCTTTCTAATATCAGTAGAGATCAGGAAAAGAGTTCGGTTGATTGAATAGTCAGTTATTTGCATTTAGATCATTAGAGGTTGGAAACACGATGGCCTGAATTACAGCTTTGCCACACACTGTATTAGTGTGAGTAAATTACTTCTCTGAACCTCCTTTTATTTGTTGCTAAAATGGGGATGAAGGTGATACCAACCCATAGACTTCTTGTAAAATTTAAATGAGGTAATGTAATTAGAGGTCTTCTTAACTGGATGCTGTCGATAAAGGGCAGGCATTGTTGTCATTCTGCCCAATGACGTTTACAGTAGAATTGAACCAGGTTTAGTTTACGTTGTTCTCATTCTTTGGTGGTTGTTGACTGGGATGCTGCCAACGGCCGCTAGCTAGCTAGTGCTCCTTTCTCCTGGGCCAGACCCAGGTGAGCTTCTCCGCCTGCATCCCACACTTCTTCTAGAAAAGACATGTGGACCGGAGAGACCTGCTTGATTTAAACCATCCTAATAGCTCAGAAACTTGGCACATACGTAGTTTTCCTGGTGGCAAAGGGTAAAAATATGAAATTACTTGCATTCCTCTCAGTATAATTTAATCTCACACTATTATTCTGAGAGAAAAATGGAGAAATCGTTCGATAGTATCTTCCTTACAATTAATTCTATAGGATCCACAGACTACTTTTTATATTCTCAGTTTTTTTCCTCCAGATTAAATTATCCAATTTCTCAGCAATCTTATTTTTAATTCCCCTCTTGTGCTGTCCTTCCCTCTCTCAAGTTCCCTCTCCAGCTAAAGACACTTGAATTGTAAATATCCGAGTCATATCTACGGTAAGGGAGAATCTCTTGTCGTGTCTATAAACTTAGTGCTTTAAATGAGGTTAAGTCTAAAATAGACTAAATCATGAGTAAGGGAAAAAAGATCAAAGGAGTTGAACATGTAACCCACAGCACAAGTACCATATTTCCTTGGCCTGTTGTTATTACACCACATACATCAAAGCTTGGACACAGAGAGGAGGACTAGCTGTGATGCTCGGCTCTCTTCATTACTGGGAGTACTTTGTGGTACTTTGGTGATCAGAGAAGCAAAACCTTTCTCTTGCCTTCTTACTCTCATTCTGTAATATTACTGGGATCAGATTTTGGCCCATTAGGGTTTTACTTATTCCAATTCCCTGAAATGTGGGAGGAATGGCAATAGAGTAAGCATGACACCCACAAAAATGGATTTTGGAATAAAAAAGACTGGGGTGTGAATATTAACACCTATGTACTTCCATTTCTTGACATGTGAAACATGGTTAACGAGACTGGTTGCCCCATAGGATTGTGAGAGTTAAGTAAAACAATATCTAAGCACATCAAGTCCATCCATTTATCCATCTCTCCACCCATCCATGCATCCATCTCTCTATGTCTCCATCTATCCACTCATCTATCCATCTCTCTACTTGTTCAATCAACATTTACAACAGTTTCCTTTCACCTGGCCTTGCATTTCTATAATTAAAATAAAAAAAGTCTCGTCAGAGAAATGAAGCTTCTGACCTGGAATAAGGAACAATATCCTCATCAGAATATCTGCCCTTCTGCTGTGCCCTCTGCTTTGGCAGCCCTGGGCACAGTTGACAAGCTTTCCTAGTTTTATTCACAGGAATTGAAAGTTTCCTGTGTTATCAAAAATCCCCCCCACCCCCAGAACCATCATCCACATGAAACCAAAGGATGGAAGTATAATTGGATGGTTCATCAACAGATTTTCTGATGCTTACCCAGAGGGGTGAGACTGGGGAAATACTCACGTGACCCCTTAGTGAGCTGATAATCCTGGGGGGGAAAGCTGTGTGAAAGCGTAAAGCTTTTAGACAAATCTGGCCCCAGGCAAAGCTATGAATCTGACCGAGACTGTCTTCTACCTGCTAGCCTCTGAGCCTGGGATCTTCTTCCTCCAGTCGCGTCCACTGTCCCCCCAGCTGTCACAGGGCCGCCTGTCATCCTTTGTGGTGCTCAGAAGAAACAAAAAATGCCTCCCCTCCTAGGCGCTGTGCATTTTTAAATAGGCATCAAAACTGCAAGTTAAAGAACATTTCAGCTTGGAAATGGCCTGCAGGGCAGGGCAGCCTATACTCTGGATCTGCTTGAAGTCCAACCTTTTGCTACAGAGAGGAAGGTTACATGGTCCAAGAAGCTAAGACAAGTAGGGCAAGGAGCATGGCACACTCTTTTCCTTTGCCCCCGCCCTCCGGTCTCGTGTGGCACGGCACAGTTCAGTCCCCAGCTGGAATTCACATCGTTGTTCCCTCCTTTCGGGACCCATTCATCAGCTTCCAAAGAGCGGTGGTAGCAGCTGCTGATCCTTCTGGGCCTACACTTGTGCCTTTTTTTGGGAGCACAGAAACCAAAGAGCAGAATGACCACTGCCCACGCGACCTGTGAATGGCTCTCCGTGCAAAACACTGACTGAGCTATCTTTAAATCTTACCCTGGAGAACTTTTACCTTTTCTGCTACATCTGAAACAAATAATTTCACGAAGTTCTATTAATAGAACATTTAGCAAGATATACCAAATTCCAACAAGATCATTCCAAAACTTCTAATGGTACAGATGAACCTATTTGCAAAGCAGAAACAGAGACACAGACATAGAGAACAAATGTATGTACACCAAGGGGAAAAAGGGGGCATTGGGATGAATTGGGAGATTGGGATTGACATGTATACACTGCTAGGTATGGAACAGATAACTAGTGACAGCCTGCTGTACAGCGTGGGGAATGCTACTTGAGGCTCTGTGGTGACCTAGATGGGAGGGAAATCCAGAAGGGAGGGGATATGTGTACACATATGGCTGATTCACTCACTGTACAGCAGAAACTAGCACAACATTGTGAAGCAGCTATACCCCAGTTAAAAACAACAACAACAAAAAAACCCAAAAAAGCTTCTAACTCTCAAACCGTCTCTCTAACATTGGGAAGAAGGGCAAGACAGCATTTGACTTTCTACTTTTTATGAGAAGGACAAACTAAAAGACCAATAACTATAGGTTTTATACTCCCTTTGCTGTGCCAGGTAATGACAATGTGTGATGGTCCCTTCCCCTTAAACAAATTTGATTAAAGCAGATTATTAGCTAAAAAAAAAAAAAAAAGTCTGGGAAAAAGGACATCTTTTTATGACAACTCACTTACGGTTTTGAAGTGTGCTGTAAATGGTAAGATCACAGTAAGTAACTTAGCTGAAGTGTAATAATTGGGTTCCAAGTGTTATGATTGATACATTTCATTGAAAATAGCACCCTGAGGTTTTTCCAAATTAAAGATGAAATCTAAATAAAACCTTAAATAATCCATGTGGAAATACTTTATTGTAGTTAATAATCAAGCAAAATATGCTTATTTTGTCTGCAGACTCATTCCAGCATATTATACCTATTGTGGCTTCCATTTGAAAGACATCTCACTTGGCTTATGTAAAAATAATAGCATTCCTAACTATTAATAGCAAATAAGAGAGACATTTATGAACATTCATACATCATTTATAAATGACCCTTATGAATAAAGTGTTACAATGATTCCATTAGCATAAGTTCCACAATTATGGCCTGCATAAGAGATACATTTTTCTTTCTTGAATGCACATATAAAAAGTTGCCATTTACTTTGTTGAAATTTAATCTATACTGCTTCAATGTATTTCAATGTAACTAAATGACTATACACCTAAATACATAGACATGGATGTATCCTATGTGTATGTGGAGATCCATGAGGCCCTTGATAGTGTACCTCACTGGGACCCAGGGCACATGACCATGTCTACCCCTTGGACGGTGGAATTTAGAATGAGAACAGGCTTCTAGGGTTGGCTTGGACAAACTGGTAGGGAATGAAGGCCCCTGATGGGGACCTTGATCTTCTTTTTTTTTTTTTTTTTTTTTTTTTGCCTCTCCCTCTCATCTCTCAATCCAGATTCTTGGGTACTAGCTTCCCTCTTTGTAAGGGAGAGCCAACTTTGGAGTAAGTTACTTACTCCAACTTCTGACGGAAAGGACAAACTAAAAGACCAATAACTGTAGGTTTTATATTCCTCTCACTGTGCTAGGTAAAGTCAATGTGTGATAGTGGCACTGTCCCCTTAAATAAATCTGATTAAAGCAGATTATTAGTTTAAAAATTAAAAAAAGGAGTTTGAAAAAAGGATATCTTTTTTTTTTTTTTTTTTTTTTTGCGGTACACGGGCCTCTCACTGTTGTGGCCTCTCCCATTGCGGAGCACAGGCTCTGGACGCGCAGGCTCAGCGGCCATGGCTCACGGGCCTAGCTGCTCCGCGGCATGTGGGATCTTCCCGGACCAGGGCACGAACCTGTGTCCCCTGCATCGGCAGGCGGACTCCCAACCACTGCACCACCAGGGAAGCCCAAGGATATCTTTTTATGGCAGCTCACTTGCAGTTTTGAAGTGTGCTGTAAATGGTAAGCTCACAGTAAGTCATTTAGTTAAAGTGTAGTGTTTAAGTTCCAAGTGTTACGGTTGATACATTTCACTGAAAATAGCACCCTGAGGTTTTTCCAAATTAAAGATGAAATCTAAATAATACTTAAATACTCCAACTTTGGAGTAATTAAGCTAATATCTTCCCTTGATGACCTAGTGAGAGAAGCATTTTTCTGTGATGGGAATGTAAAACATGAGAACTGATGGTTATTGAGCTCCTGCTTTGTGGCAGGCACTGTGTAAGCATGACCTTGCTGACTCTCATAACTACCCCATGTCGATGTGCATTTTGATGATGAACCTATGAGCTATGTTTTGTTACACTTTTTTTCCTACATGAAGAAACCAGAGCTCAAAGGTGTGACATAAATTTCTCAAGACTACACAGAGCATGATAGAAAGGGTTTGACCCAAACCTATGCTTGTCCTACCATATACATCCCCCGACCCTAGGGCTCTGCCTGAAATCAGAGTACCAGGTCTCTTGAGCTCTCCCCATTAACTCTCTGGAGATGTAAAACTACTTTGAGCAGAGGTGTACTTTATGTAGGGAATTATCATTAATTTAGTCTCAGAATGCCAGGAGACTGCCTGGGCTATGAGGTAGAAAGCCTGATCCAAGGACAATGCCAGTAAGGCAGTTATAATGAAGCATACCCTCCAGCTCTTGATTTACCATATTCTGTTATCCTTTGTCATAGTCCTGCATCTTCTTAGTGAGACCATTTACAGTGGGCAGGATGTCCTAGCTGTGGCAGGGGTCATTATCTTGAGCTGTGGCCATGGCTTCTTTTCTTGATTTGCCAAGATTTTTTCCCTTTTATTTTAAATTTTGTTTCATATTTTTGTTATTATTTTTTTTACAATTTTTAAAGGTAACTTTCCATTTACAGTTATTACAAAATATTGGCTATGTTCCCCCGTGTTGTACAATACATCCGTGAGCTTATATGACACCCAAAAGTTTGTACCTCCCACTTCCCACCCCTATATTGACCACCCCCCACCAAACCGGTAACCACTAGTTTGTTCTCTATATATATGAGTCTGCTTCTTTGTTGTTATATTCACTAGTTTGTTGTATTTTTTAGTTTCCGCTCAATTTGCTGAGATTCTTGAGGGGAAGGCAGTGAGCTGACCATGGTGCCCCTTCCCCATTTTTTTCTCAGTGACTTTCCTACACTCTTTTCTTCCTCATAGTGACTGGAAGCATTTGGGCAACAAAAAGTAGCTCCTCCATTTAAAAAAATCTGGGGAATCCTTTGCTTGGGAGTGCATATAAAGATGAGGATTGAAGAGTTTTAGAAGTGGAAGGGGACCCTTTGCTCCACCCTCAATATTTGTACAGAGGACACACATTTATTGTGATTAAGAACGAGCAAGACTGAGTTTCAGCCTCCTTGACTCTGCCACTTCCTAGATGTGAGACTTCAGGCAAATTATTACCTCTCTGTGCCCTCAGTTTCTCATCTGCAAAATGGGAATAATAAAGGTACCCGCTCCATAAGGCTTTGAGAAGATTAAATGAAATGATCCCTGGTCCAAAAAAACTTCCAATAATTGGTAGCTGCCACGACGACGACAACGACAATGATGATGATGATGATGATGATGATGATGATGAAGAATTAGTGCAACTAAGATCATACTACTAGTTTGTAGCACTTCTGGCAGTGGTGCTGGAACCCAGGCCTTCTTACTCAGACCAATTCTTTTTCCTCTGTTTCAATCCAAGATAGATTTATAATTTTGATATTAATTTTTAATATCAACCTATACAATGTTTATAGCTGACCAATAAAAACAGGCTAAAACATTATATTGCTAATTTTAACTTTATTAAATAACTAACTCTAGTTGTTGCTTTAGAATAGGTTGTGTTTGCTAGTTTCCTATTGATTATATCACCATTAAATCAACTCTAGCAAATGTCTGTTTCTATATATGTTATAAACCATTAACTAAAAAAAAAATTATTTTTTTCATTCTATTCTCCATTTTCATGCAACATGTCAGCTTCATCCACCACATACTTTGCCAGGAGTTTGTCACTCCCAAATTGTTTTTCCCTTTGAGGATAAGAGCAAGTCAGATAATGACCGGTTCTGATGAAAGTAACTGGAGAATATGAATACTGATGTTGTAATTTGCAGTAGGAAAGTCTTGCTAACATTTACAAAATAAATCCTAACTTCACGAATAATTTATCCCTAAATATTCTTTCCTTTTTTTTGGCGGGGAGGGGGAGATTGTTGGCCTTAACCCTAAAATCGATTCCAAGGAAATTGTAATTTTTTAATGAGAGTAATTTTTTTCCTGTGAAATTTATTGATGAATAAAATAAGATCATGAACATGGAATCACTATTTTTTCCCATAAAATATAATGTTAACATATTTCTTTAATGCCTTCCAAAAACCTTTTAGACTAATGAGTCCTGAAGCCAAGATGCCTCTTTCATAAAGAAACAGGAATCAGAAAAAAAATTTAAGGTTAACTGTGTTTATGTGCATGAGCGATTATTGTATAAGGATATTAATAATAAATTACAGAGATTTATAAATAAGTTATCTACGGTAAACTAAACCAGGACTTCTAATTTCCTCTTTGTATACATTGAGCTCTTATTTAACTATAAGTTATTTAGCAATTAACTACAGCTGTTTTTGAAATTTTATGGCTCTCCTCTGGAGATAAGCAAAACCAGATATCTGTTGTAAAAGATATTAACTCTATAGCCTTTATTTTATAACCAACAACTCTTTAGGGATTGCTTGGTTGTTAAAAATTAACGTAGGAATATCTATTTATGACAAGCAGACATATCAGAATTCTATTCAAAACTTGAATTGAGTAGTGTGTGAAAGCCCTTATTTTGAAGGATCAAGGCAAACTGCATGTAAATCACACCAGACCTTCAAATAGTTTTCAAAAACCATCAGACCTGAAAAAGACCATTTACTTCACATAATTGAAATTGAACTGCTTGCGTTAACCTGAGCCTCTTTTCCTCACTTGTTCTGATATCAACATCCCTAAGAGAATGCAAAAGCCCTCCTGACTTCTAGCATATCCTGTAAAATCAGAATTTTATGAAAATGCCTGAAGAAAGAGAAAGAAAACATGAAATACTGTAATTATTTAAATCCAATGATCTGATACTTATTAGGTCTACTCTGACTTATATTTGTCATATTGTACAGAGGGACCAATATTTATTGCTACACTTGGATTCCTTTATGAGATAGAGGGCTGCCAATTTTGTAGTAAATTGAGTGTGGCAAAGACTTGGATGGGGGCCAGCTTCAAAACAGGCACAGAAAATGTGTTCTTACCACAGTGAAAGGAGACTAGATAAACTTGCATTGTTTCTGTCAGCTTTGTGATAATTAATTTCAACCATATTACCTGAATTAAAAAGTGACATTTATTCCCTGGACTGATTTCCTGGAACCTTTCCAATTTCACTACCCTATTTTGGCAAAAGCTTGGCTAAAATATGAACGAATCATTAAGAATCGATGCATTATAGGATGTACATATCCTATAAAATATGACACCTCTTTTTTTTTTAATATGCCACCTTTAAAACATGATTTTAAAACGACCTTAGTAGAAAAGAAAATGTATATGAGAAAGGACCATAATTCTCCCTGGCACAGCTGGAGTACCTTGAGATGGAAAGTAAAAAAGACGGACTATTAGCAGACCTTTTGGGCCAGCGGTATGGATCTCCATTCCTCACAGAAACCCGTGTTGGCTCATTTACTGATAGCGGTGATTGACTGTGGGGTAGTATTATCGCCTGCTGTTCCCCCTCCCCCACTTCGGGGGATATCAACACAGGAATCCTCAGTCAGGGCTCCATTGATTATCCTCAAAATTTGCTCCTGCTATTGACCATAATAGGAATAAAAAAGTGCCTCTGAATTATTCAGAATGAAAATATACACAGAAGAAATCGATAAGGCACATCTGATATTAAAGACAAATTAAAACAGACAGTAAAAGCGGGTCTTGAGGCAGCCACTACATACAGAGAAGGAGGCATTTTGGAGATAAACGAAAAGTGTTTTTGCTTTCTGAAAAAAGATGTTATAGCTGTCAAAGCTTTTCAAAATTAATAGCTTTATTAATGGAGGCATTAGGGCTTCCTGGCCAGATAGTTCCTTATAAATGTTGGAATTGTACTTGAGATGCCAGCTCCGTAATTTCCTCCTAATCTTGCCACTGTCTTTTTTACTTAACTGCAACATGCAGTGCCGGAGGGATAAAATTCTGGAAAAAAGATCAGGTCAAAACCAGGATTTCAACAAATAACCAGGGCCTGCACTAAGTCCTGGGGGAATTTGATGGAAGTTAGAAATTAAACAAATGTAATAAATGTGCCCATCTCACTATCACGATTGTGAGAAACACACTTACTTTGTATCTTAGACAGAAAGAACCAGGTTCCAGGAGGCTGTTATGAGTAGGTGGGGTGCAGGGGGAAGGGGAGGAAACCTCTGGCCAAGAAACTTCACCTCATTTAACTGGGATTTCTGAGGGGAGAGGAATCTATTCATAGTTATTTCAGTGGCATTGAAGTGGACAACTTGCAGTTGTCTGGAAATTTGATTCCCTGGGTGGGCTTCTTAGAACTTCAAATAACCTCTGCCCCCTTTTCCTTCATGAACAGGTGAATTTAGTCCAAATTATCAAACATAATTGTTTAGCATCTCTACCTTATTCTGTGAGGTTTTAGTCTTGGTTATTCATCTGTTCTCTGCAGGAGGCAAATTACCCAGTAGTCCAGGAAACTGGAGACCAACTTCCCCAACCCCTCCAGGGCTCAGGGACCAGCTTGAAGAACCAGGAGCTTTATTAGGGAGGCGGTAACAATCTCTCTTGACTCTCGGTTGAAATGTCACTCAATTAGGAGTCTTCCCCTGGACTGCTGAGTGGGGAGAGGCCATATGCCTGGGATGCTTCTCTTCCCAGCCCTCCTTCTGAGGGGAGGCCCCCTAGTTGGGGGAATGTACCCTTTCTGTGAAATTAGCTAAGGGTAATATGGCAGAGCAGCACTTGGATGACTGAAGATAGAACTTTTTCAACTTTTTCAGCTCTCCTCTTGGATTTTCTATTCTTAAGGTCACTGCCTTAAAAAGATATATTTTAAAAGTATATAATTAAATGCATATAGCTGTGCAATACATCATGGTCAGCTCCAAAAGGAGGACGGGCAGCATGATTTAACTTCTGTTTCACAGCAGTTGAGATAGTTCTGATAGGAAGTTGTTCAATATTAGATGTGTAAAGATTTTGGTAATTCTTTATGGCCGTACTAAAACTATAGAGGTGGGCTGTGCCATTGCTTCTGGAACTTTCCTTGGCATGGCCTGTTAATTGGAGTTACTACTATTGAGAATCATCAGAAGAGATCAAGCAAGAAGAGTGGCACATCAGCCAGTGCCCCCTGCACTCCCAGGTCCAGGCTTTCTTCCTTTACTGAGTGTTAATCACTTTCCCACCTCTCAGATGCTCTCCCCTAGCCTCCCTGTCACCCTCTAGGGGACTGTTTCACTCTTTTCCTCTCTCTTTAAAACCCTGTCACTCCTGCACTTCCGCTGTCATCTTCCCTCTCATCTGTGACCTTGCTTCCCCCTTTCATGAGAAATCTGAAGGAATCAGACCGCATTTGAACATCTACCTGAATCCAGTCTCTGTACCTTTCAATCTGCCCTTCCTGGCTCTGGCCAGGGCTTCCACAGGTAAACTAGTTTGTAGCCCCTTTTTCCTTTTCAGGGACATTACTCCAGCAATATTTTCTTTCCTGCATCATCAGTTTTTATCTTTCTACCACATGATTCCCATTGGCCCACAGACATGGTGCTGTTTCTCTTAGCTGAAAAGAAACAAACAAAAACAAACCAAACAAAAAACTGTTTTGACCCCATTTCCTCCTCAAGTTACCATCCATTTTTTTTTCTTACCTTTTCCAGAAAACTCTGTGAAAGAGTTGCCTATGTTACTACTTCTAATTACTCTCTTCCCTTGTGTTTTTTCTAACTTTTTATCCTGAAGTAATTTTAGATTTACAGGAAAATTGCAAAAATAGTACAGAGCATTCCCATACACTCTTCACTTAGCCTCCCTTAATGTTAACATTTTACATAACCATAACACATTATCAAAGCCAGGAACTCCCATTTACTCTTGAAGCCATTGCAGTTGTACTTTCTTGCCTCCAAATAAACAATGACCTTCACATCACTGAACCCAAAGGTCAGTTCTCAGACCTTATCTTCTGTGACCCATCACCTCTCTTTCATAGGGCTGGTAATTCCCTCCCCCTCCATACACTTTCTTCCCTTGGATTCCAGGTCATTACCACCACATTTTCCTTCTTTGGTTTCATTGTCAACCCTTGCCTCTTCTCCTCAGGGCTCTTTGCTTGGTTTCTCTTTATCTTTTTGACCTCTTCACATTAGAATGTCCCAGAGTTGAGTCCTTAAAGGACCTCTTCCCTTTCCCTACTGTCCAGACTCACTTGGTGACCAATCAACTCACACTGCTTTAAATACCGTCTATACACCGATGACCTACACATTTTCTATCTTCAGTTTGAACTTTCACTCTGAACTCTAAACGTGCATGTCCAGTTGTTTACTTATAACCTTGACTTGGAGGTCTAACAGGCATATCAAACATAACATTTCCCAAACTGAGCTTCTGCTCTTTCCTATTCCTCCACATGATTTCTCACACTGTAGTCCCAGTGCCGGAAAATGGCAACTTTATCTCTCCAATTGTTCAAGACAAAAATTTTGGAGAGAGATGCTTCTCTTTCTCTCCTATCTCACATCCAAATCTCTCAGACAATTCTATTGACTATACCTATTGACAATTCTATCTAGAATCCTGTCACTCTTCAACACTTTTTCTGCCAGGATCCTAGCCGGAGCCACCATGATCTCTTCCTAGGTTATTTCCATAGGTAACTCACTGGTCCCCTTCCTCTGCTTTCCCCTCATCTATGCTTCAACTATAGTGACCCTATTAGAGCATAAAACATACCATGTGACTTCCCTGTTCAAATGGCTCCCTATCTGCGATGTCTCCTTGTCTCAGCCAGAGTAAAAACCAAAGTCCTGACAACAACATACAAGGCTCTACATGACCTGACCATCCTCTCTGTCACCTGTCTGACATCACCTCTTACTACTTTCCACATGGCTCCCTTTGTTCCAGCCACACTGACATTGTTGCTGCCCTTTGAATATTCTAGCCTGCTTCTGCCTCAGGGCCTTTACACTTGCTATTTCCTATTCCTGGAATGTTCTTTTTTTCCTGATATCCTTATGACTGGCTCCCTTACTTCACTCAAATGCCATTTCATAATGAGACTTATTTTTGATCACCATATTTAAAACTACCTCTTCTTTTTTTCCAAGAGTTCTTGTCTTCCTTTCTGTTTTTTTTTTAATTGCACTAATAACTATCAACGTACTATACTTGTTATTTTATTATCCTCTATGTCTTTCTACTAGAATGTAGTTTCCACAAAAGCAGCAATTTTTTCCCTTGACTATTACATCCCCAGTTCTTACATATTGACTGCAACACAATAGATCCTCAAGAAATTTTTGTTGAATGAATGCATGATGGGCCCATATTTCCATGAGACAGACCATGCAAGTATTTTTGTTCTCATTTAACTGGGAAGGAGGCAGAGAAGAAAGCATTTAGAGGTAAATAACTTGTCCAGAGTAAACAGAATTTTGCAATGAGAGCCCGGTTCTCTCAACTTCAAGTGCTCAGTCATTTCAGTACATGTGTCTTTTAATTCAGCAGAAGCTATATATATGAAGATCTTGCTGAACTTTGCTAGGCTAGGGTTATAAAAGCAGACCTGGGGCAGAGGAGTACACTAAAGTCATTAGTGGTCAGCCGGTTAAATTTTTGGGATCCAAACTTCTTTTTACAAGAGAAGAATTCCAAGTAAGCTTTCACTGCAGGGTGACAAGAAGGAACATTAATCTGCCAGAGCAGCTGTTTGCTCTTATAAAATACATCAGTCTTCATCATAATGGAAAATCCAAGAGGCAGCTTGCTGATTGAATTGAAAGTCAATGGGAATCAAGGAATTGTCCCTGTTGAATTATTAAGTAACTATTTCTAAATTAAGCCTTTTGGATGAGCAGCAAACTGGACTGCAGCTTGCACAAATGTATGTTTTCCTCACTCCTCTTCTAGGAGAAGTTACATTAGATGTATGCCACCACATCAATCAAAGACCCCCAAACAGGTGTGTGAAATGCCCATCCATCATATGGGATCTTTGGCCACTCCACAGCAGAGTGATTTGGAACTCGTTCAATGGATAATGCACAGGAAAAAGGAGAGGTTGTGCAGAGCTATTAGTGTGAATTCAAAAGGGCATGGAAAATACAAATTGATGCTGGAACAAAAGCTGAAGATCTACTCAGCAGTTTGCTTATTCTGATGTAGGCTGCCAGTTTGAGAAATGGAAGAAATAATTCAGGCATGTGTGGAAATGGCCTATTTTTAAAAATAAACGTTTTGTTTTAGGACACTTCTAGATCTACAGGAAAATTACAAAGATACTGCAGAGTTCCCTCATATCCTACAGTGACCTCCCCATTATTAATATCTGACATTAGTGTGGTACATTTGTTACAATCAATGAGCAAATATTGTTACATTATTACTCACTATAGTCCATATTTTATTCAGATTTTCTTTGTTTTTACCTAATGTCCTTTTTCTGTTCCAGGATCCCATGTAGGATACCACATTACATTTAGTTATCCTGTCTCCTTAGGCTCCTATTTTCTGAGATTTTCCCAGATTTTCCTTGTTTTTGATGACCTTGTCAGTTTTGAGGAGTACCAGTCAGGTGTTTTGTAGAATGTCCCTCCACTGGGATTTTTCATGATTAGATCAGAGTAATGTGTTTTGGGGAGGAAGACCATAGACGTAAAATGTCATTCTCATCATATATCCAGGGTACCTATGATCATTATGACTTATTATTGTTGGTTTTAACCTTGATCACTTGGCTCAGGAAATGTTTATCAGATTTCTCAATTATAAGGTGACTCTTTTTCCCCCTTTCCATACTGTACTTTTTGGAAGGAAGTTTTTTATGTGCAACCTCCTCTTAAAGACTGGGAAGTTACGCTCCGCCTCCTTGAGGGTGAAGTATCTACATAAATTATTTGGAATTCTTCTACATGGGAGATTTGTCCTTTCTTCCCCATTTACCTGTCTATCTATCTATCTATCTATTTATCTATCCATTCACTTAGCATGGACTCATAGCTATTTTATACTCTGTGTTATAATCCAATACTTTATTTTTTTTTTGCTCAAATTTTCCAGTCTCGGGTATTAGGAGCTCTTTTAATTGGCTTCTGTGTCCCTTTGACATCCCCTCCCCCATTCCCCATGAATGTGACTATATATGTATAAAACATTTGCTTACTTTCTGGCAGTACAGTATGCTCAAGCTCATCTTGCATTTTCCTGTCTTATTCCTGGTTCCTTTTATTGTAAAATGGCATTAGAAACTAAGATCTGTGTTCTACGTATGCCTATTATTACTGGGGTATAGTTGATTCTAGGTGTTCTCAGTTGACAGGGCAAGGAAATATATATGTGTCTACTAATCCATATGTGTGTGTGCGTGTGTGTGTGTATTTGTATGGAACTGTCCGTTCTATATTTAAGCTAAACATATATTTATACTCATGTGTCTAACTCTAATCTGTTACCACATGGATCATTCTAGTCTCCTCTCCTTGCTTCTCTGTAACCTTTCATTCCAACAGTGAGAATTTGGCTTTCATTATCCATCATTTACCCAATTGTTCAATTTCAGTATACATGCATAGTGGTTCCAGAATTGTTAACCCATGCCCTTGTGAGAAACACCTCTATCAACTACAATTAAGTGCTTATGTATAGTGGGGTAGTTTTTCACTTAATCTTACAGACTCTATTTACTTGGAAAATTGCTTAGTTTAGCATCTTTTTCCCCTTACCCTTCAGTGAAGTTATTTAATACAGTGGTAATATATTTAGATTCCTTTGTCACATTTGTATATCATTCTGGAATCTTCTGACCTCCTGAATGATTTCTTTTTAAAGTTATAATAAATAAGGTTTGTTCTTAAGGCTGTAAAGTTCTATGGGTTTTGACAAAGGCATAGTATCATGAATTCATCATTATGGTATCATACAGAGTAGTTTCACTGCCCTGATGGCTGAAGAGCTTCACCAATTCAATCCTCATCCTTCCTCCATTCAACCCTTAGTAGCTACAAACCTCTTTACCATCTCCACAGTTTTGCTTTTTCCAGACTGTTATATAATTGGAATCATAAGCCTGAAAGACTGCTTATTTCACTTTGTAATATGCACTTAACATTCATCCATGTCTTTATGTGATTTGGTAGCTCATAATTTTTTTTTTTTTACTGCTGAATGGTATTCCACTGTGTGGGTGTACCACAATTTGTGTACCTATTTATCTATTGAAAGACATCTTGGTTGCTTCCAGTTTTGAGTGATTATGACAAAATCTAATATAAACATTTATGTGCAGGTTTTTGTGTGAACATAAATTGTCAGATAAGTTCGGGAAATATCTGAGAGTGTGATTGCTGGATCATATATTAAGACTATGGTTGGCTTTGTAAGAAACTGCCAGACTATCTTCCAAAGTGGTTGTACCATTTTGCATTCCCACAAACAATGAATGGGAGTTCCTGTAGCACGGCATTCTTGCCAGCAATTGGTGTTATCAGAGTTTTGGACTTTAGCCACCCTAAAAGGTGTTTAGTGGTCTCTCGTGTTGTTTTAATTTGCATTTCCCTGATGACAAATCATGTTGAGCATCTTTTCACATGTTGATTAGGAAAAGGCCCCTTTTTAAGAATCCCAAAACCCCTTACATCATGTGAGCTGGCTTTCCTGTGTCAGGAATTTATTACTATTCAGTCTAAACTTCCAGAAGTTGTGAGAAGGAAATTTCAAATAAAAGCTTTTCTTCCTTACAGCCAATTTCAAAATGGCTGAAAATAGTTCTGACATTTTTACAAAGTGGACAATCAGGAGATGGCAATGTTGCTTTCTGACAACAAGTCTATTCTTTGCATAATTATTTAAAATGAAGTTGATTTGTGTTCCAGATAATAGTATTTTAAAATTTTTAGGTAAAGTGTATGACTTTTCAATGACTTTTCCCAAATGTTTTAAAAAAGTCTGCCTCATCTCTGACTAAAGGGCACTGGACAATTGCAAGGACCAATTATAGACTTCCAATGCTTCTGGCTTTAATATTCTGTGCTAGATTCACAGAATTCTTTTACAGATGCTAAGCATTCAATCCTGAAGGCTCCGCTTCATCATCAGGTAATTAGTATTTTCATTAACTTGCCTATTGTCAAGGAAAATGAGCCTTGATCATCTAATTTTTCCTCAATGAGTTGAATATTGTAATATATCTATAATTAATGTGCTTTATGCCACAAACGTGTAATGGAGTGGAAATCTGAGGCTGCTCTCAGCAGTCACTGTCAGTAAATGTTTGATGAATAAACAGAGACTTTCTAATGGGAAATGGTGGCGACTATTATAAGCAGACACAATAAAGACTTTATTAACATACTTAAGAAGCATTCTGGGAAATAGAATTGAATGCATTATTACTGTAGGCTCCTTTTGTGAAAAGTAAATTTTACTGTCCCCGTAACAAATGTTTACTTGTTTGATGCAAGTTGTAGTATCAGTATTTTATGACGTATTCTACAATTTAATACAATGAAGCTTAAATTAGCTACACATTCCTTACGGATTTGAGATTGTGAAAAAAAAGCAGCAACAATTCTGTCTGTTAATCATTTGCAAACCCTGGTTTACATGGAAAGGAAACAGTGCACCTATTTCAGGATTTTTAAGAGCCCAAAGACAAATTTCAAGATAGTTATGCTAGCTAGTAAAGAGAAGAAGTAAATATGGGTGTGTTTTAGTTCCATATATAAAGAGTGCAGTTTTATTTATTAAGCAGTAATGTTAATTTTTATAATATATGTCTTTTTCACAAAGTGGGTATTTTTAAATTGAAGTATAGTTGATTTATAATCTTGTGTTAATTTGTGCTGTACAGCAAAGTGATCTATCTATCTATCTATCTATACATTCTTTCTTAAAAATATTCTTTTCCATTATGGTTTCTCACAGGACATTGAATATCGTTCCCTGTGCTATATGGTAGGACCTTGTTGTTTATCCATTCTCTATATAATGGTTTGCATCTGAGAACCCCAAACTCCCCCTCCACCCCTCCCCCACTCCTCCTCCCCCTTGGCCACCACAAGTCTGTTCTCTATGTCTGTGAGTCTGTTTCTGTTTCGCAGATAAGTTCATTTGTGTCATATTTTAGATTCCACATATAAGTGATATCATACGGTATTTCTCTTTAAAAGTGCAGTTTTAAATGGTAGATCAACCAAAGGGCAAATGGATTAAATTTTAGCGTATATATTCACAGACTCTAACTTGGTCCATGCTTGGCCTCTGACAGTTTATTTTAAATTTTTTTACTCTTTCCTCTAAATGATCCATGCAAATTATTAGCAAGAATAATTATAAATGTATAAATATTAATTTTTGCTATTATTCTTGCCCACTCCCCTTTCACCAAAAGCTTTCTCAGAATGTTCATTCATACCACAAGAGTATTCTTGTGGTGGAAGGCTTAAATGCACCCAGGTTAGAGGAGTGTGAGAATTAAATAAGAATATATGTCCTGCGCCTGGCACACAATAGGACTTCAGGAACTGTTAGTCCCCACTTTTTGTTCTATCCTCAGGACATTTGAAATTTGGTCCTTATTAAAGCCTTGAACCAGAGTAATTAAACTCTAATATTGACTTCTTAGTGGGTAGATGGCTGATGCCCATTTTGAGTGTGGGATTGAGCTCCTGTGAGGCGCCGAGTGGTCATCTGACAGCGGGTTTGGTGAAAGCCACCAATATCCTCCAGTGGGGCCTTGTGGGGTTGAACCAGAAAGCGGAAAAAGAACATTTCAGCTCTGCCACTTTGCAGCTGTGTGGCTTCTGACCTGTGGGTTACCTTTTTTGAATCACTATTTCCTTAAATGCAAAATGAGACAAGTGACAGGGGTGATGGGATTATTGCAGTAGCAATAATCTATGTAAAGTGCCTAGCCTAGCACAGCGCCTAACACATAATCACTTCTTAAAAAAATAGTAACACAATAATGTGTTGCTCCTCTTCCTCTTTTCTTTCTTTCTCCTTTCCCTCTTTCTTCAGCAAGAAAATCATGAGCAAGAAGGAGCCACAATTATCTAACTTCGAAAGTTTTAACTAAAAAACAAAACAAAACAAAAAAACCCCAAGCATTTTAAGTGCCTTTAAAAGAAATTAGAAATATTGACCGAATAAAGAGATTATGGTACAAATGTCTGTAGATTTTATACCTTTCCAGTTGTGGCTGGAAGATCAAATTATTGAGCAAGGGTCACCATCATAATGGAATTTCAAGGAGCAAAATAAAAGTCAAAAAAAGGGAAGGTATTTTTTGTGTATTTGCCTGCTGGGTGGAATGCAGTTTTTGCCTTTTGTAATGAGAACTACATTAGAAAATACAGTGAATGTGTTCATTAACTCAGTTACAAAACTATTAATATTACCCTACTTAGAATGCTCATCTCTTTGTAAATATCTTACTAAACATACAGAAACCATTTTACTTTCACATAGTAATAGATCACCATTTCAGGTAAAGAGATCACCAATTGTCCTCTTCCCCTGGGACTCAACTCAATAATATATTGCTGAAGTAACAATAAATGCATTGGAACAGAATAGGCTAACGTTTTAGAGAGTGTAGTTTAATGACCTATGGGTATATATAGAGCTGACCATGCTGTCTATATAAATAGAAGAGTCATAGTGACCCTCAAATGACAAAGGGACTATATGAGAATTATTTCCTTTCTAAATTATTTCTAAATGATTGTCCCAGATTTCAGATTGCATTTTTCTATTTTAACTTTCTATTTTTAAACAGATTCAGTGACACTTCACATAGAATCCTTCAAGAGAATAGTACAGAGGAGAATCACATTTTAAAATGTAAAATTCATAATAACTTAAAAAATATGAAATAAAAGTGCAGGAAATGTGATTATTTTGCTGGATGAAGACAGAGGGAGGAGAAAGTGGGCAAAATAATCCATGTAAAGACATCTGAGTCCTAAGGCACTGATTCTTCCCTAATGGACTACAGTGCACATAAAAATAATTAATCATGAGGAGAAGGCATTGCCAAGGTTAGAACTGAGGTCTCTGGTTTTTAATGGAAATGTTCTGTGCATGAACTAAAAGAACAACTTCCCTAGCTCAAGCATTAGGGCATCTGTCATACTTAACTTAGAATAGTTCAGGAGTTCATTAAAATATCAGATAGAGTTCAGCACTTTTATTTCACAGGGTATTAAAACTATATATAATAAGGAAAAAAAGGGGTTGTGATGAACTACCTAACATGGTGGGTGGAACATCGAAGAAGTTAAACTTAGAATTTCTGAAGTCTCAGGGAAAAAAATTTCCCTTATAATAGCCATTTCATTCTGTAGGATTTTTGTTGTTATTTTATGTGTGCTTCTGAAGACACTGAAGTAATGATGAGCAAATAAATACATAAGGAAAAACCTAGGCTGCACTAGAAGGAAGAAGTCTTGAAAGTATTTCATTGCTTAATTTAATGAACCAGATTAATGTACTCATTATTTTTGGCTCCTGGAGAAAGTGTAGGCAGGTAAAATTAGGATCTTCAGGGGAGCAAACTGATGGTTAAGTTGTATACTTCCTTTCTCTGTGGCTATTTACGGAAAAACACCTCTCCTTAAGGACTGGGAAGGGGTAGGCTGGGGTTGTCCAGTGGCGAGGGTCCCGAGGAAAGTAGAAGGGAATGGATTCCTGCGAAAGGCACACCCAGTGCTTTGGGGGCCCAACGCACAGATTAAAAGACTGGATTTCCTTGGTTCATTGAAGTGGATGAACACACTGTCGTCGCCCAATAATGAGCTGAATTCTTTCAGTCCCAGCTCTAATTCCTGGGAGTAGTTAATGCACTTGTACTTGTAGAATTTTGCTCAATAAGCAGAATTCTTTGCAGAAATGGCCAAAATTGGGTTGGAGGTCTTGGATCCATGAAGGTTTGGTGTGGGTTTAGGACCTCTGTTTGAGACGCCGGGAGAGGAGTATGCGTCAAACACGTAAAACACGTAGCACGGAGGTGATAACATTCAATGATTAAAGTGCTATTCTGATTTTTGAATCTACAAACTGGATTTCACACTCCTGCCTCATTTTTAATCTCGTGAGCACCTGTGGTTGGAGGCAATACTAAGACCTTCAGGACCGCAGTCCTGGACAAGATGGGGTCACTGCCCTCTGCCCAGCATCTTCCCCTCCCCACCCCCCCCCAGCATCTTCCCCTTTCCCCCATCCCAAAGGAAGAGGGATGGCTGGAGCCACACCCTAGGGTAAGTCTAGCCTCCCAGGAAGCCGCTTTGCCAGAAGGGCTTGAACCTCTGGGGCTGGAGCGTTCTTCTTTTTCTTGTGCGTGTCCATCTGCTCTGAATTAGGCTTTTTGTGGTTTGAGATTTTTGATGATTATCATGGGAGGGGAGAGTGTTTCTTCTCTGAATCGAATGCACACAGAGAACACCACACGATTCACACATACTTTGATTTGTTGAAATAGCAAATCCCAAAGTGCAGCTCTGGGGAAGGTGGGAGGAGCATGATCAATCTTTTTCCTCCAATCAGCACTTGTGTTACTAGGAGCCGTGACTCACTAGATGACCCGATCTTTTGCTCGGTGGAGATTACATATTAATGTTTTGAGAGAGCTGGAGAGTTGTGGTTGAGTGATCTGGGAAGAAACACGAGAGGATTTGCCTGGACTTAAAAAGGCTGGCTCTTTGAAAGACTCTGAGTTTTCCAAAGCATCAATTAGCTCATGTAAAAATGCAAATCAAAGAAAAACTTTCTCAGTCTTTTAAAAGATAAATTCATAGCTCAGTTTCCTGGCGCATCTTTTAGGTGCCCTCACCCCACTTCCCCCGTGAGCACGACGATAAGTTATATTTTAAGTGTACCTATAATTTTAGGAGGATGGCTATTGGAAAGAACAAAGCACCCTGTGATTTTAAATATACATGTACTAGCGAGCTTTTGAGAAGAAGCTTAAGACAGACAAGCTGCACAATTATTGAAATTTTATATAGATTTTACTAGCTCAAACACTAAAATCAGATATGATTTGAATATTGTTTCTACCACTGAATAATTTTGTGACGGTGAACAAGTTGATTTCTCTGAATATCCTTATCCTCACCTGTAAAATTAGATAATGGAACCTATTTCTTCGTGTTATTTTGAGGAATAAATCAGATAATAAATTTAAATGCCTGGCATGCTCTCAGGCACCTGGGAGCATTTTACAAAATATTAACTATTTTTATAATTGTTGTCACTGTTATTTTTATTCCCCAGCTCTGTTTTATTTTTCTTCTCTATTCTAGAATTTTCTGTGTTTGGTTTATCCAGGAATAAATTGAATTGAATTGCACATAGACGTATCTTCTTGTCTGGTTTTATCAGCAACATCTGCCATGACCCAGGCTGTCTACTTTCACAAATTTCTGCTCTGCCACTTTACAAATCATTCAAATACATGGAAACCCCCTGGAAAGCTTGTCACCTACATATACTAACATCTCAATTTAAACAATTTGCTTGCTTTTTCTTGTTGGCTCAAAATTCTTAATTTTTAAAGTTTTTGCTTCTCCAATGCATCTTTCTTTTTTTTTTTTTTTTTTTGCGGTACGCGGGCCTCTCACTGTTGTGGCCTCTCCCGTTGCGGAGCACAGCCTCCGGACGCGCAGGCTCAGTGGCCTTGGCTCACGGGCCCAGCCGCTCCGCGGCATGTGGGATCTTCCCGGACCAGGGCACAAACCCGTGTCCCCTGCATCGGCAGGCGGACTGTCAACCACTGCGCCACCAGGGAAGCCCTCCAATGCATCTTTCAATTGAGTTGGTTTTCTATCATAGTTTTATGGGATCTAAAATGAATATTTAATTGCTGCACCCTTCTTTCATCTGAATTCTATTAATTAAGCTTATATATGTTTCCCTTTTCCCTGGTGTTCCCAACGCAATCTTTTAACTCGTAGCTACTTTCCATTTAAAAAAACCAATCTTCAGTTTCCTCTTCTTCCTCTTTCTGCTCTCCCTTGACTGCTTTTTCTCTGGGCCCCAAAGTAAAGCAGTGAAAAGTCTTTGCCTCTTGGCTGCAACCCGCTGGGTTGTGTTGGGGCTCTCCCATCATGACAGAGTGGATTGCCAGAAACTTGTTCTAACACACTGCTCTTCCTGGTAATCTCTTCCCATGCTGTAAGCAAACTGAGTACATCCTCTGCCTTCCTTGGGCGCATAATTACTTCCCCTCCTGTGGCAGAGCTTCCTGTAGGACAATCAGAGAGCCGCAGTAGTTCAGAAGCCAGCGGAGGAAGAATGCCTGCCAGCAGCCTCCTTCTATGAGGCTATTATGCTGGAGGAAGGGTTTAGAGCCCAAGCGTCAGCTTCCAAATCCAGGTTCAAATTCTGAGCTGGCCACTTGTCAACACGTAATGTTGGAGGAATGCTTGTGTAGCTCTGTTTGGGGAGGGATGTCTTGCTAAGTAAGAACACTACTGCAGCTCCCTTTCAAATGATCCCAGGGCCTAGGGAAACATTGATATTATCTTGGCATCATGGACATAATAGCTGTTTTCTCCCCGCTTGAAATAATTTTCCGTGTATCTCAGAACTTCATGTTTGGGGAGAAATTCTTTGACTTTTCTCCTGCATTTTTCTTCTGTTGAAAATGGGGATGGTGGGGGAGAGGGTTAAATTGAGAGATTTGAATTGACATATACACATCTACTATATAGAAAATAGATAACTAGTAAGAACCTACTGTAGAGCACAGGGAACTCTACTCAATACTCTGTAAAGACCTATGTGGGAATAGAATCTAAAAAAGAGTGGATATACATATATGTATAACTGATTCACTTTGCTGTACAGCAGAAACTAACAAAACATTGTAAATCAACTATACTACAGTAAAAAATTTAATTAAAGAAAAAAGAAAACGGAGATAATGTCATTTTTGCCAATTTCTAAATAGAGCTCGGGGGATTCCCTTAGATATTTCTAACGTTAGCAAGATATAGAATCAGAAAAATACTTTTGTGATCACCATTCACTGCTGATTTATATTGCTTTGTGGTGTATCTCTTTACTTCCACGTGGAACTAAATAACTTGTATGAGGTCATATAAGATATAGCTGGGGCTCGAACTTAACCTGTGTATGGTCTTTCTACCACATCACTCAACTCCTGACATACTTCTATGGAGACATAGCCCCAGCTTCTTGGGAAGCTTTCACCAAGTCTTTCTGTAGCTCAGTACCGATCCTAGCAGGGAGCTAGAAGCAACAAGGCAGCAGCTCAGTTGAATATGGAAGACATCTGGTTCAGGAATTCTTCTCCTACTCTGAGTCCTGCCCTTTCTAAAGACTGAAACTACTTTTATTTGCATTTTAGCCTTTAAGTTAATTAATGGGAATTAATATGTGTGTAAGAACTTCAGAAATTTCCCAAAGGCTCATTATAAATTTAGTGTAAAAAAAGCAGTGGATATTTTTCTTTTTAAAGATAGAGCTCTCATTAAATGTTTAGGTTATTAATAAAAACATTTTTATCAGGGCAAGTTTTAGTGTGAGTGCTGGGATGAAGATATCAGTTAACACACTTCAGCCATATTCAATTGACTCTGCCAAGAGAAGCCATATGGCGTGTGTGTGTGTGTGTGTGTGTGTGTGTGTGTGTGTGTGTAGAGTGGAGGGGAGGTTGGTAGTGAGAAGTATTAAAGGCTGCCAGAAAAGCACATATTCATAATTTTCTTTTATTAGGAAAAAGGTTCCCAATTTAACTGTCTGTGTTACCTAATCATCTAAAACCTCCTCTGCTATGGTAGGATATAGCAGAGAAAAATGGCATTTAGTGTATATAAAAACAGAACCGAGTGTCTGCTTCTTTGGGAATTTATATCTGTTTATTCATTTATGATCACCAGCCAGGTAGCCTGATCAATGATACTAGGAGAGCTTTATGAGGAACATTGCATGCACCAAGTCCACTGTTTCCACAGAGAATAAGTGTGCAGAAGTAAATCTTAGTACAAACAGGAAAATGGCTTAACTTATGCTCTTTCTAACTGTCTTTAAATATAGGCTTAAACTGGTTGGGCCTCTGTGGGCTTTCCCCTGGCTTAGTATCAGTGCGTTTAGGGTCAGAAGACACCTGAGAGGCACCCGTCTCTCATTGCACACGTGTCCTTTCTATGTACTTCTAAAGGTCATGCTGGATACGCTTGCAGACCCCAGGAACCATGACACACTACTTTGCTAGGGAGCAGGTCCTGTTATGAGATCGTAGAGAAGCGGTAGGTCTTTGTTTGTTAGAACACACCTCATCTTGGGGTGGAATCTCCCTCCCTCAGCTTCCACCTGTGCACCCAGCCCTGTTGCTCAGAACAGTGGTACAGGGACCATCACAGTTATGACACACTTTCAAAATATTGGAGGAGCCTCTTGGCTCTCTCAAATAATCAATCTTCCTGGGTTAAACAGCTCCATTTTCCCATAATTAATTAAACAGCTCCATTTTCCCATAATTAATTTTTTTATCACATGTTCTAACTTTTAGAATTCTGAAAATCCTACAGCCTGACAATACTTTTCTTAAAATATGACCCCCAGAAGTAGGCATCCCAAGCTGTATGACATCTGTGGGATTACAGGGTAGTGTGACAATACCTGTGTCTGGAGCCCGTATCCCAACTATTGTAGCTAAAAGTAAGATTGTGAATTCCTTATGGGCAGGAACTGGCCCTACTGTGGTAGGTGGAGTAGTGAATGAATAAAGCTGTGGGAATGCTTCCTAACAACAATGACAATGACACAAACCTTTGGTCAGTCAGCATGTCCCCTTCCTGTTAGCAGTTAGATGATTCCCTGGGTCCTGGCAGATGTTCTGTCTGTCCTTATCAGTTCAAACAGCATCTTTCCAGTTCCAACCCTGATGTCACTCCACCTGCTTCATTACCCCAAGCCCTCTTTGTCTTCCTGAACCCCAGCTACTCCAGCTGGTCCTATGTCACATGCAGACCTGAAAAAGCATATTTTCTATTCTTAATGTAAATTACTGTCACAGGTATTGAATAGGACAGATCCTGACAGCCTGCCCATCAGTCTATTGGTCTACCTTTCTTGTCACTGGGGTTCTGAATCTGATTAATCGTACCAGCATGACCATCACATCTACATGGAAACCGCAGTAATTTATTTGCCTTTCTAAAATAAAAGCATTCAACATTTAGTCATCCCTTACATTCCAACATTTAGTCACTAGGTACCGACTGAACCTTTTTCAAGTATCTTGCATTGTATTGGATGTTGGGAATAAAATAAAGATCAAAAGGGACAAGGCCCTTGTTCTCATGGAGTTTACATTATGAAGAAAAAAAGAAGAAATAAATAATTACAATTGTGACTGATTCTATGAAGGAAATAAACAGAGTGATGAGATAGTTCCAGGTGAAACCTACTTTATCTAGAGCAGGCAAGGAAGCCTCTTTGAGAAGTGGCTGCAAGATGAAAAAGAGCAGCAATGAAGAGAATTTGGGAAGAACATTCCAAGCTGAGGGAACAGTTAAAGCTCAGCAGCAAGAATAGGGTTAGTGTGTCCCAGGAACTGATAAAAGGCCAGTGGGACTGGAGCAGAGTGAACCTTATACGGTTTTTACATGAATTACAACAGGAAGTCATTGAGGAGTTCATATAGTGAAGCAACACAGTCTAGTTTGCAGTTTTTGAAGGACCCTCTGCTGTATGATGAATGAACCAGAGAGGGAGGAGAGAAGAGGGAATGCCACTTACACACCTCCATGACAAAATCTAAGTGAAGCAAGAAAGGGCTGGGGCCAGCTGGTGGCATTGGAGATGGGAGGATAGATTCAAGATATGTTTTGGCTGTATCTTGCTTAAAGGTTAAGTGAGAGGGGTGGAGAGAAAGGAGGAATAAAGGTGATTTTAGCAACTGGAGGAAAGGCCATTCATGGAGATGAGAAGACTGGGAGAAGAATAAGATTGGGAGGGGGAAATGTCATTTTGGACATGTTAAGTTTGAAATCAATCTGAGCCAAGAAAATGGCAAGCCAGGGAAACAAACAGATAATTTTAATTGCCAGAAATAATTTAAAATGTGCAGGAAAGGAAAGGTAATCACTGTTTATTCCACAGCTTAGCCTTGAATGGTACACAGAGTCAAAATAACGTCCATCCTGAATATTGATCTAATCAAGCATTTAAAATAAGTATATTGGTAGGATGGGGCCCGAGAAGTGGACATTTGGGCGTGCTGGAGACAAGGATGGAAAGAGTGTTAGGTGCTAATCTTCTACGTGGGAAGTCAAAAGACAATGTCTGGAACTGGAAAACTCAAGAAACAGCAACATAAGGGTGTCACTTTGAAATATGGAGGTAAATATTAATAGAATCAGTTTAAAATGTTAAAAGTGATTACCTTTGAAGGAGGGGAAAGTGAGGTGGTGGGGAAAAGGATAATGACCGCTGATTGTTAACAAAACTTGTAGACCTGGATGACTCTTTAAGTATGGGCATATATAATTTTAATAAAAATAAGAGCTTAAAGATTTTAAGAGAGCCAGCCATCAGAACAGCCAGCCCTACAAGCATACCTAAATCCCATGTGAACCCAGAACTGATGCAAGGCTAAAAAGAAGGATGCTGTCATTGGGAGTGCTCCCTTACAGCCCATTTACTTCTTTTTTTTAATTTAATTTAATTTAATTTTATTATTTTTTGAATTTTATCTTATTTATTTTTTTATACAGCAGGTTCTTATTAGTCATCAATTTTATACACATCAGTGTATACATGTCAATCCCAATCGCCCAATTCATCACACCACCACCCCCCGCCACTTTCCCCCCTTTGGTGTCCATATGTTTTTTCTCTACATCTGTGTCTCAATTTCTGCCCTGCAAACCGGTTCATCTGTACTATTTTTCTAGGTTCCACATATATGCGTTAATATACGATATTTGTTTTTCTCTTTCTGTCACACTCTGTATGACAGTCTCTAGATCCATCCACGTCTGAACAAATGACCCAGTTTCGTTCCTTTTTATGGCTGAGTAATATTCCATTGTATATATGTACCACACTTCTTTATCCATTCATCTGTCGATGGGCATTTATGTTGCTTCCATGACCTGGCTATTGTAAATAGTGCTACAATGAGCATTGACATGCATATGTCTTTTTGAATTACGGTTTTCTCTGCTATATGCCCAGTAGTGGGATTGCTGGGTCATATGATAATGCTATTTTTAGTTTTTAGTATTTTTTTATTAGTTTCTGCTTCATAACAAAGTGAATCAGTCATACATATACATCTGTTCCCACATCCCTTCCCTCTTGCATCTCCCTGCCTCCCACCCTCCCCATCCCACCCCTCCAGGCGGTCACAAAGCACCGAGCTGATCTCCCTGTGCTATGCGGCTGCTTCCCACTATCTATCTACCCTACGCCTGGTACTGTATATATGTCCATGCCTCTCTCTCGCTTTGTCACAGCTTACCCTTCCCCCTCCCCATATCCTCAAGTCCATTCTCAAGTAGGTCTGTGTCTTTATTCCTGTTTTACCCCTAGGTTCTTCATGACATTTTTTTTCTTAAATTCCATATATATGTGTTAGCATATGGTATTTGTCTTTCTCTTTCTGACTTACTTCACTCTGTATGACAGACTCTAGGTCTATCCACCTCATTACAAATAGCTCAGTTTCATTTCGTTTTATGGCTGAGTAATATTCCATTGTATATATGTGCCACATCTTCTTTATCCATTCATCCGATGATGGACACTTAGGTTGTTTCCATCTCTGGGCTATTGTGAATAGAGCTGCAATGAACATTTTGGTACATGTCTCTTTTTGAATTATGGTTTTCTCAGGGTATATGTCTAGTAGTGGGATTGCTGGGTCATATGGTAGTTCTATTTTTAGTTTTTTAAGGAACCTCCATACTGTTCTCCATAGTGGCTGTACCAATTCACATTCCCACCAGCAGTGCAAGAGTGTTCCCTTTTCTCCACACCCTCTCCAGCATTTATTGTTTCTAGATTTCTTGATGATGGCCATTCTGACTGGTGTGAGGTGATACCTCATTGTGGTTTTGATTTGCATTTCTCTAAAAATTAGTGATGTTGAGCAGCTTTTCATGTGCCTCTTGGCCATCTGTATGTCTTCTTTGGAGAAATGTCTATTTAGGTCTTCTGCCCATTTTTGGATTCGGTTGTTTGTTTTTTTTTAAAATTGAGCTGCATGAGCTGTTTTTATATTTTGGAGATTAATCCTTTGTCCATTGATTCATTTGCAAATATTTTCTCCCTTTCTGGGGGTTGTCTTTTCGTGTTGTTTATGGTTTCCTTTGCTGTGCAGAAGCTTTGAAGTTTCATTAGGTCCCATTTATTTATTTTTGTTTTTGTTTCTGTTACTCTAGGAGGTGGATCAAAAAAGATCTTGCTGTGATTTATGTCATAGAGTGTTCTTCCTATGTTTTCCTCTAAGAGTTTTATAGTGTCTGGTCTTACATGTATGTCTCTAATCCATTTTGAGTTTATTTTTGTGTATGGTGTTAGGGAGTGTTCTAATTTCATTCTTTTACATGTAGCTGTCCAGTTTTCCCAGCACCACTTATTGAAGAGACTGTCTTTTCTCCACTGTATATCCTTGCCTCCTTTGTCATAGATTAGTTGACCATATGTGCGTGGGTTTATCTCTGGGCTTTCTGTCTTGTTCCATTGATCTATGTTTCTGTTTTTGTGCCAGTGCCATATTGTCTTCATTACTGTAGCTTTGTAGTATAGCCTGAAGTCAGGGAGTCTGATTCCTCCAGCTCCGTTTTTTTCCCTCAACACTGCTTTGGATATTCAGGGTCTTTTGTGTCTCCATACAAATTTTAGGATCTTTTGTTCCAGTTCTGTAAAAAATGCCATTGGTAATTTGATAGGGATTGCATTGAATCTGTAGATTGCTTTGGGTAGTATAGTCATTTTCACAATATTGATTCTTCCAATCCAAGAATATGGTATATCTCTCCATCTATTGGTATCTTTAATTTCTTTCGTCAGTGTCTTATAGTTTTCAACGTAAAGGTCTTTTGTCTCCCTAGGTAGGTTTACACCTAGGTATTTTATTCTTTTTGTTGCAATGGTAAATGGGAATGTTTCCTTAATATCTCTTTCAGATTTTTCATCATTAGTGTATAGGAAAGCTAGAGATTTCTGTGCATTAATTTTGTATCCTGCAACTATACCTAATTCACTGATTAGCTCTAGTAGTTTTCTGGTAGCATCTTTAGTATTTTCTATGTATAGTATCATGTCATCTGCAAACAGTGACAGTTTTACTTCTTCTTTTCCAATTTGGATTCCTTTTATTTCTTTTTCTTCTCTGATTGCCGTGGCTAGGACTTCCAAAACTATGTTGAATAACAGTGGTGAGAGTGGACATCCTTCCTGATCTTAGAGGAAATGCTTTCAGGTTTTCACCATTGAGAATGATGTTTCCTATGGGTTTGTTGTATATGGCCTTTATTATGTTGAAGTAGGTTCCCTCTATGCCCACTTTCTGGAGAGTTTTTATCATAAATGGGTATTGAATTTTGTCAAAAGCCTTTCCTGCAGCTATTGAGATGATCATATGGTTTTTCTTCTTCAATTTGTTAATATGGTGTATCACATTGATTGATTTGCATATGTTGAAGAATCCTTGCATCCCTGTGATAAATCCCACCAGATCACGGTGTATGATCCTTTTAATGTGTTGTTTGATTCTGTTTGCTAGTATTTTGTTGACAATGTTTGCATCTATATTCATCAGTGATATTGGTCTGTAATTTTCTTTTTTGTAGTAACTTTGTCTGGTTTTGGTATCAGGGTGATGGTGGCCTCATAGAACGAATGTGGGAGTATTCCTCCTCTGCAATTTTTTGGAAAAGTTTGAGAAGTATGGGTTTTAGCTCTTCTCTAAATATTTGATAGAATTCACCTGTGAAGCCATTTGGTCCTGGACTTCTGTTTGTTGGAAGATTTTAAATCACAGTTTCAATGTCATTCCTTGTGATTGGTCTGTTCATATTTTCTATTTCTTCCTGGTTCAGTCTTGGAAGGTTATACTTTTCTAAGAATTTGTCCATTTCTTCCAGGTTGTCCATTTAATTGGCATAGAGTTGCTTGTAGTAGTCTCTTAGGATACTTTGTATTTCTCCTGTGTCTGTTGTAACTTCTACTTTTTCACTTCTCATTTTATTGATTTGTCCTCTCCCTCTTTTTCTTGATGAGTCTGGCTAATGGTTTATCAATTTTGTTTATCTTCTCAAAGAACCAGCTTTTAGTTTTATTCATCTTTGCTATTGTTTTCTTTGTTTCTATTTCATTTATTTCTTCTCTGATCTTTATGATTTCTTTCCTTCTGCTAACTTTGGGTTTTGTTTATTCTTCTTTCTCTAGTTCCTTTAGGTGTAAGGTTAGATTGTTTTTTTGCGATTTTTCTTGTTTTTTGAGGTAGGCTTGTATAGCTATAAACTTCCCTCTTAGAACTGCTTTTGCCGCATCCCATAGGTTTTGGATCATTGTGTTTTCATTGTCATTTGTCTCTAGGTATTTTTTGATTTCCTCTTTGTTTTCTTCAGTGAGCTCTTGGTTGTTTAGTAATGTATTGTTTAGCCTCCATGTGTTTGTGTTTTTTACGTTTTTTTCCCCTGTAACTCATTTCTAATCTCATAGCATTGTGGTCAGAAAAGATGCTTGATATGATTTCAGTTTTCTTAAATTTACTGAGGTTTGATTTGTGACCCAAGATGTGATCTATCCTGGATAATGTTCCGTGCGCACTTGAGAAGAAAGTGTAATCTGCTGTTTTTGGATGGAATAGCCTATAAATATCAATTAAATCTATCTGGTCTATTGTGTCATTTAAAGCTTCTGTTTCCTTATTTTTTTTTCATTTTGGATGATCTGTCCATTGGTGTAAGTGAGGTGTTAAAGTCCCCCAGTATTATTGTGTTACTGTTGATTTCCCCTTTTATAGCTGTTAACAGTTGCCTTATGTATTGAGGTGCTCCTATGTTGGGTGCATATATATTTATAATTATTATATCTTCTTCTTGGATTGATCCCTTGATCAATATGTAGGGTCCTTCCTTGTCTCTTGTAACATACTTTATTTTAAAGTCTATTTTATCTGATACGAGTGTTGCTACTCCAGCTTTCTTTTGATTTCCATTTGCATGGAATATCTTTTTCCATCCCCTCACTTTCAGTCTGTATGTGTCCCTAGGTCTGAAGTGGGTCTCTTGTAGGCAGCATATATATGGTCTTGTTTTTGTATCCATTCAGCAAGCCTGTGTCTTTTGGTTGGGGCATTTAATCCATGCACGTTTAAGGTAATTATTGACATGTATGTTCCTATGACCATTTTCTTAATTGTTTTGGGTTTGTTTTTCTAGATCCTTTTCTTCTCTTGTGTTTCCCACTTAGAGAAGTTCCTTTCGCATTTGTTGTAGAGCTGGTTTGGTGGTGCTGAATTCTCTTAGCTTTTGCTTGTCTGTAAGCTTTTGATTTTTCCATCGAATCTGAATGAGACCCTTGCCGTGTAGAGTAATCTTGGTTGTAGCTTCTTCCCTTTCATCACTTTAAGTATATCGTGTCACTCCCTTCTGGCTTGTAGCGTTTCTGCTGAGAAATCAGCTGTTAACCTTATGGGAGTTCCCTTGTATGTTATTTGTCGTTTTTCCCTTGCTGCTTTCAATAATTTTTCTTTGTCTTTACTTTTTGCCAATTTGATTACTATGTGTCTCGGCATGTTTCTCCTTGGGTTTACCCTGTATGGTAGTCTCTGCGCTTCCTGGACTTGGTGGCTATTTCCTTTCCCATGTTAGGGAATTTTTCCACTATAATCTCTTCAAATATTTTCTCTGGTCCTTTCTCTCTCTCTTGTCCTTCTGGGACCCCTATAATGCAAATGTTGTTGCGTTTAATGTTGTCCCAGAGGTCTCTTAGGCTGTCTTCATTTCTTTTCATTCTTTTATCTTTATTCTGTTCTGCAGCAGTGAATTCCACCATTCTGTCTTCCCGGTTACTTATTTGTTCTTCTGCCTCAGTTATTTTGCTATTGATTCCTTCTAATGTAGTTTTCATTTCAGTTATTGTATTGTTCATCTCTGTTTGTTTGTTCTTTAATTCTTCTTGGTCTTTGTTAAACATTTCTTGCATCTTCTCGATCTTTGCCTCCATTCTTTTTCTGAGGTCCTGGATCATCTTTACTATCATTATTCTGAATTCTTTTTCTGGAAGGTTGCCTACCTCCACTTCATTTAGTTGTTTTTCTGGGGTTTTATCTTGTTCCTTCATCTGGTACATAACCCTCTGCCTTTTTATCTTGTTTATCTTTCTGTGAATGTGGTTTTTGTTCCATAGGCTGCAGGATTGTGGTTCTTCTTGCTTCTGCTGTCTGCCTGCTTGCCCATTTACTTCTGACAACAGTCCTCTAGGATAGGTATTTGTGTTACCATTTTACAGATGAGCAAACTGAAGGTCAATGAGATCACAATTTATTCACTCATTCACTTATTCAACAAATATTTATGGATTGTTTCTTCTGTACCAGCCAGACTAAAAGCTGCCCATTGACTTCTTAGATGCTAGAGACTGTGGTCATTACCTTATATTATTCTAAATCTGTCCCATGAAAACAGATCCCCCAAATTAGAGACATCCCATGGACAGACTCTTTTTAAAGAATATGATTTTAAAGGGAATGAGAGGTTTAAAAAACTATGTAATTCTGACTATGCAAGTGAAACTAATTTACGTGAGAAGGAAATGAGATTGAAGGTCGGGATACCCAAAATAGCTACAATATTAACTCACTCATGAGCTCAGATTTTTAAATATACCAAATAAGCTAGAAAGAGCTCATGACCAAGAAAAAGTACAGAAAATAGTTACAAACCTGTAAGACTTGAGTCAGAATGGTTGTGGATCAATACAAGGTAAAGTTTTATACATGTTCAAGATCACCACAAATAACTAGAAAAATTGTGGAAAGGGAAGGTACATGTCTGCTGTTCAATGAAGTTATGATGTTAACAGATATCAAAGAAAGAGCCAGCCTTTTCTTAAATTCAATTTGTTTCTATTTTCTTCATCAACAAAATGGTTTCTAAATGGAAAAGAATAAAATGTATTACTGAGAGGTATTGGAAAAGCAAAACATGAAAAGGGATAGTAAGTTAATGCTTGGAGAATTTATAAGAATTTAAATAGGTTTAATTCTCCAAACCCAATAGAATTGAATGCAAGGTTAGTGAAGGTTTTTGCCCTTGTGACCATGGAATCATCTATGAAAATCGAATGATTCAACCCAGAGTCCTGAGACATAGGAGTTGTAATAAAATAGTGAGCAAAATTATAAAATGCTGATACATTAAAGCTCAAGACATAAGAAGCATTGGTTGGCTAGAGCTTTGGCTGACAGGAAAGATAGCTTCCTAGAAAAGATATGAATTCCTTAAACATCAGGCATCAGCCACCACAGCATTGACGGCATTGGCACCAGAGCTGGCCCCTTTGGATGGCAGAGTCCTCCATCATAGAGCCCTTGGTGACCTCATAGCATGGTTGGCCCTTTGGTTATCTGCAGATACCATATCAAATGACCAAAATGGTAGGAGCACCTTGGTAACCAGGAGGAGGAGTTCCTAGAAGACAGATGAAAGTGCCTTTGGGAATTCCCAAAGGAATTTGAAGAGACCTGGGGTTTTTTAAGAAATTGGTGGGAGCAGAGCCATGAACATTCTATTTTGTCACTATTGTTACAGGTCTTCAGTCAAATCCATTCTTCTTGGTTTTTCAGGGAAATTATTGACTCTTTTGTGAGCCTGTGTTGCTGATAGCTGATCTGTATCTTTTACATTTTAATAGAGCATTCCTATAGGATATTTTGATCCAAAGGGATGAGCTCTTAATGGTAGACATTTAGACCCTGCAAGAGTATGCCTTAGCAGAGGACCATTTCCCTGAGCCTCTCATATCTCATAACTGGTGTTCCATCTTTGCTTGCCATATATTTTCATAATGTCTATATGGGTACTCCATCTCTTTCTCTTCATTAGGGTCTCTGAATTATATTCTGACTTCCACAGTGGTACATGCCAGTTGAAGTAGGCATGTTATAGATGCACTTGTAAGATCTGGAGGCTCATTCCCTTCACACTATTTAAGGAGGTGCAAAGAACTCTCTAACTGGATTGACTTCACATTTCGGATGTTTAACAAATGTTATGAGCCAGAGTGTGTATCTCGAATGTATATTTATACAGTTGAGCACCATAGAATGTGTCTTCAGGGTGCTATTTTAAACAAGCTGTCAAGCCTAACTGGTTTATCTTGGGGGAGCAAAACCAGTCCTTGTTGCAAATGCCATTTACAAACCTTGTGAGAAACATTAACTAATCGAATCGATTGAGCAGTTTTAAAAACATGGAGTACTGTGCTATCTGTTCAGAAATCCAAAGCTTAGGTCTTTTCTATTTAGCATTTGGGAAAGCTGTTTTTAAAATTAAAAATCAGTCAATTAACATATTGCCTCAAAATTTTTACAACTGTTACTGTGTTTTCTTACTTTTAAAAAACCAAACTAAATTGATTTTTAGTCCATATATAATATTGAGAGTAAATATCAGACTTTGGGTAAAGTTAACTTATTCACCTTTTCATTGTTCTTCTTTTATTAGAGGATAAGCAGCCTTAAACAAATATCCCAAATTTCTATGGTTAAATCTAAAGTAATTTTCATCTTAAACATAAAGCACTAGAATCCCTAAAGTAAAATTTTACTTATTACATTTAATGTTAAGCTTCTTTGTGAGAGAATTAATGGAATAGAGGATTAACTTTGGAGCAGGGGAGGCTATAGCCAAGGGTAACAGGGAAGGCTTCCTGGAGGAAGCGGGATTTGAACTAGGCCTTGGAGAATAAAAGGAATGTCCACAGATGGACTCAAACATGAAGACATTCAGGAAGGAGGGTAAAATAGGGAAAAATCTAGGCATGTCCATGAACTAATGGCTAATGTGATGTAGAATAAAGTGTATGTACGTAAGTAGTAGGTCCAGTGGAGGACCTCCCACAGCAATTCAGGAAAGAAAGAAAATGTTGTAGAGGCAATGTATCGTTTTGTATATTGATTCATTTGTTTGGCAACTGTTTATTGAGCACTTCCTACACGCCAGATCCTGCTGTGGGCAATGAGAGTATTAAGAAGGGAATGTGGAAAGAAATGATGAGAGGTCCTTGGATAGAGTACAGCCACACATTAGTATAAGATATGCAGGAGAGGAAGAAGTCCTCAAGAATTCAGAGGAAGATCACCAATATGCACTAGAGAAAAGTGCCTTCCACTGAAGCCCAAGGAGTTAAAATGTCTGAACAGAAAAAAAAAAAAGTCCTATAGCATTGACTTCCATTCATTCATTCAACAAGTTTTTTGGAGGCCCCTACTTGGGCAAAGTGCCATGTGAGCAGGGGAAGGAATTCTGGGCTTCCTTGTAGGATGTGTTGAAGAAGAGCACAAGCCTGGCTGGAAAGGTCGGTGCACAGGGCACCATGGGCATGTGACCTCTCTTGATGGGGCAGGAAGCTCTCTGGGCTCCCTCGGCGCTCAGGTCATCTTTATGGACATCGGCTATCTTTGAACTACAGATTTGCAGAAGTGCCAACTATTAATAGACAGGAGAAAGCAGAGTTTACTGTAAGAGGCTGACAAATATAGATCTGAGATATCATTTTATTGCTAATTCTCCCCTGCCCGCAAAAGCTTTGTTGGCCCTTGGGCTGCTTCTTTGCTCTTGCTCTTTTCACTAGGGCAACGAACACAAATGGCTGGTACAGTGCATACTCTGGGTCTGTTTGCAAACACAGATAGAGCACAAAATAAAAACAAGTTCTGTTATTTTAGACCCAGTTTCTTATTTTCATTTATTTATTGTCTGACTTTTTAAAAAACATTCCTTCTCTGTCTTTTCCTTGTCTCTCCCCTCCGAGCAGCCCACTGCACTTGGACTTATATTTATTTTCATGCATGATTTACAAGCTTTCTCACTGGGAATTTTGAAGCTAGGTCCTTCACTAATAGAGGATCCTGAAGTCATGTCAGGGAAAGATCTACTTTTGTTTAATGGAGCAATAAACTGGTCATGGAGTCTCCTTAGAACTTTTTAGAAAGACTGCTATAGGCAGTAGTTTGAATATCTTCCAAATTCTGAGCAAGTCTTTTTCAGTCTTAAATAATTACAGAGTGGGCATGTTTTTGTGATTATCCCAGTGACAGACTCTCCCAGAAACAGAGCAAAAGACTCTTAAAATATTGTCCACATTGTGGTTCTTTACATGCATAAAGGCTAAAATAAAATACATAGTTCAAACTTCATGGAGTTTCAGCTACAACTTGAAAAAATATCTGTGTGATTCTTTGCCTCCACTGGTGAAAAAGTTTAGATACGTTTCAGATATGTTATTCAAGGGGAATATTATGGAATTTGTTACCCATGAATGCAGAAACATAGCATTGTGGATTTTTAAGTGAATGATGAATGTCAGTTTGTTGTTTCCACTGTAGTGTTGAATTGCTTATCTAGAGTAAGGCATGGTGGAATTACAGCTTCGGACTCAAAAACATTTTTCCCCCTGTGGAACTATTTTCTATTGCCTCAACTTTGCCCTCTACCTTGTTACAAAATATTCTATTTTGTTTTCCTCACAGACTTCCTTGCCTGAAAGTATTTTAAAACATCATAATATTTCCACGGTTTGTCCTTTTTTCATTTTAACTCTGAATTTCAGCACTATTTTTTGGTCTTCAATTAGGTAAATCTATTTTCTTTATTCATTTATATAATGCTGAAGGATTCAACTTGAAGTTTTGCTTTCTTAATAATACATTGTGAAACTACAAGATATAATTCACATTTGATGGATGAGACTATCTCTATCAGAAACTGGTGAGAAATTAAATGAATCAGAAATCTGCTGTTAGTGACGATGTGAAGACCATTACACATTTGTTATAGTTGTTATTTGTTAGTGTAATGTAGACTTTAGAGTTATTATATGTGTCTATGAAAATATTGGCTGAATATGAGAACTGAGCAGAAATCCAAGAAGATAATATGACATGTAAGCCTTATTTATTGTCAGGCACTAATATTCCTGAAGAAATGCTGTTTGAATAATAACCTATCCTGTTCATCACATGCTGACAAGATGCCAGGAGTTGAGAGGGATGCTGGGCATACCATGGTGAACAAGATAAAAGCTCTGGCTGGAAGGGCTTGACATCCAGTGGGGAATAACCCATCATGATACTGTGGGATCATTCTATGACAGGAAAGTACAGGAAGACACATGTGAGTTGGAGAGTAATTCAGTTGTAGGGAACAGCAAAGAACTCCTAAAGGAAGTAATGTTAAATCTGACATAGTAGAAATAACTCCAAGATGACCTCCGGGGAATCATGCCTTTGTATAATCCCTTCCCCTTGAGTGAGAGCAAGACCTGTAACTTACTTAACTTACTTCTATCCATAGAATATGGCAAAAGTGATAGGATATTACTCCTGCAATTATAGTACATGATATGGCAAAGGTGGAAGGATTTTGCATATGTAATTAAGGCTCCTAATCTGTTAATTTTAAGTTAACCAAAGGGGAGAGTCTCTTGGGTGGGCTGACCTGATCAGGCAAGCTCTTTACAGGAAACTAGAAGTCAGAGAGATTTGACACCTGGGTTTGGAGAAGTAGGCTGCCCTGTTGTGAGAGGGTCTGTGAATGGGCCATATGGCAAAGAATTGTGGGGGCCTCTGGAAGCTGAGAGAGGACGCTGGCTGACAGTCAACAGGAAAGTAAGAACCTCAGTCCTACAACAACAAGGAACTGAATTCTGCCAACAACCATGTGAGCTTGGAAGAAGACTTTGAGCTCCAGAAAGGAATGTAGATTGCAGCCTGGTGACACCCTGAGCAGAGGACCAACTGGACTGAACTCAAGCTTCTGATCCATAGAAACTGTGAGATGGTCAATGCATGTTTTAGACTCCTAAATTTGTGGTACTTTGTTATGCAGAAAGAGAAAGCTAATACCACTGAGATGTGAACAACGGTACTTAGATGGGGAAAGAATGTTCCAAGATTTTAGTAGAGTGGCTAAAATCACAGACTCTGTAGTCAGGATTAACTCGGCTTCTCCTTTAGCCGTTTGACTCTGAGCAGGTTACATAACCTCTCATTTTTCCTAATCTGTAAATGGACATCGTCATTATCATCACCATCACCATCCTCCTTCTCTTCATATTATCATTATTATCGCCATACTTATCATCACCATGACCCATCATATTCATTTTCTTCACTATCGTCACTCTCAGCATTCTACCTTCATAGCGCTTTTTAGAGGATTAAGTGAACTAAGCTGTTGGGTGATTTTAAATAGGAGAGTAGCATGAACAGAGCCAGGATTCTAACTTAATCTCTTTGACCCTGGGTTCCTGTTATTTTCTAGAATGCTCTTCTCAACTATAATTTGTTTTGCATTCTTTATTGTTATTGCTCAGGCTTAACAACATGACAGAGGTGAGTTGAAAATCCAGCTTCACTTTGAGCAAGAAATGAAAGTTTTAAGGCTCAGATTCTTCATATATGAGAATGAGATAACAGTACTAACCTTATAGGGCTGTGAGGATTCAATGAGATAATGAATATGAAATATGTAGCAAAGTACACGCTTAAGAATTTCTTCAATTATTTAAGAAATGTTTATATATATTATTATTTGCAGCTTCATCATTATATACATGACACACACAAATAGTTATATCTACACATGTATAAAAAGCTTCTCTGCATAATGAATAGATTATGGAGGAAAATTATAATCTCTCTAAAGATCATTGAAACTAAGACATATTTTACTTCGTCTGGAATGCTTTAGGTCAGATAAATACTGAAAATTAGTTGGTGGATTAGATGTTCTGAGATTATCTTTCCAATCATTGTTTTTTATTTAAAAAAATCTTCACCCTAATTATTTCCTGGGTTTATGGATATAGCTGAGCAGACTGATCTATATCCCTCAGGTCCTTCTTCTCTGATTGTATAATTATTTGTTCTTTGATTTTCAAGGGCTGAATCATTGCTTTCTATTTTTATAGCTCTTTTTTTTTTTCCAGAAGAGCTTGCCTGTGAAAAAGTGATGTTTAGTTAGCTGAAACAAGCTTAGTTAGCTGAAAGCAGGCATTTTCACATAATGTGGCTTATTATTACTATAATTTTCTAAACTTGGCTATTGCCACTGCTAGTCCAGAACAAGCTGAAAACTGAAAATGCTGGAAGTTATGATGAGGAATGGGAAAGATTCGTTTTATTTTCTCATTTTGCTATCATAGTCCTGCCCGTGCTGCTCTGCTTGTTTTATTGGCACTTCTGCTTCCTCTTTCTTTCTGCCTCATTGGTACAGTCTATGCTTATTGTTGTCTTACAAATTATCCTTCCACTTGGCATTTGCTGTTGCTAATTGCCTACTAACTTTCTCCCCATTTGAGTAATGAGTGGCAATTTTGCATCCACCTCCACGCAGATATTATGGCTTCTTATCATTATTACACTGCGTCTGTTTCTCTCTAATACTCTATTTGACTTCTATGTATATAATGCCTTTTTTACATGAAGGAAAAAGAAGCCATTGATATTCATAATTATTCCATCTTTTCAAGAGCAAGGCAAAAAAGGTATATTCAATGCATTCTGTATAGCAATTTAGATTAGGGAACTGAATTACAGTTACTAACATTTTCAATAGAGTTTGAAAATTGTGCAATTGTACAAACATATCAGAGCCTGTTTATCACTTGTGTCAGGGCAGGGATCTGAAGTCTGTATTTGCTTTAGAAGAACCGTTTGAGATTCCTGAGTGCCTGCTGTGAGCTGACAATTGATTTGGGACCCCTTTATTGGTCATCAAGTGGCTCATTTTAAACTCTCCACAGCTGTGCCCACTGACAAGTGGATAGTACCCCCTTTTCAGGCATAGTTTGGACCCCTGAGAACCACAAGACAAAAAGCAATAGAGGGCAGTGTTCTTCTGCTATAGGAAGATTACAGAAAACATGATAAAATTATCAGTGTGTGGCTTATTTGAATAGGCATTTCTACCCACATTCACCCGGTTTTGGATAGGAGAGTCCATAGGCATCCTCCAAAGGGCAGCCGATTGTTCCTATCATCACTACTGACAATGTTGCTAGTTTAAGGTCTCTCTCCTGAACTGAAACTATCTCCCACTTCTCTTAACTCCAGGCTCATCCCTTTCTGATCCACCCTTCATACTGCTGCCAGAAATTTCTATTTTAAACAGAAATCTGACTATGTCACCCCCAGGCTTCAAAACCCTTGCCATCTCCCAACTGTAAATAGGAGATGATGGTTAAGATCAGAGGCTTTGGAGCAAGGGAAACATGGCTGGATAAACTTTGAACAGCTGTTCTATTTGAGCCTCAGCTTCCTTCCCTAAAATGGGGGTAATGATGCTTACTGTGCAGGATTTCTGTAAGGATTAGAAATAACATGTGAAATGCTCAGTGGAGCCCCTTACACAAAGTGGGCTTTCAAGAAATTCTAGCTCTTAGCTATTCTTTTTTCATAGATATTATTGATTTAAAGTCAGTATTCCTTTCAGAAAAAAGGAAAGCATCAGGAGAGACATGTAATTTGGTCTCTTCCTCCAATCCATCAAAACTTATTGTGATTCAATTGTAAAGCACCTGTAATTTAGTGCTCTCTTTCTTCATGTGCCAGGTTATTTTATATTCAAGTGATCATGACTATTAGAAGAAGATTCCATTTTTAGAATCTGATTTCAGGGGGTTGACAGAAATGTCAACATAACATGACCAAAAAGAGATACATAAACAATCAGATCAAAGAGACTCAGCCAGAAGAGAATCACATTCAGAGCAAGAGAGGAAGATGTTCAGAGAAAAATTAAAGAGGCTGACAACAAATTAAATATCATTGGCAAGAACATTTTTATCTGGTGCAAGATGCTTTGTGGGTTCTGATTCTTCTTTTGAAAATTCTCGCTCTTATTAATCCCTTTGCGTTTGCTGCTCTTCTGCCTGGGATGCACCCCAGAGTCTACCCACAATAACATCGTTGCTCATTTCACATTTCACATCCCCTAGCTGGGCCTTCTTTCATGGCCCCATCTTAAGGAGCTGCCGCTGATTACACCTGTTTGTCTTTACTGCCTTTACATTGTTTTTCTACACGGCACTTTTCACTACTATGAAATATTTGTGTACCATCTGCTTCCCCCACTAAAATGTACACCACCCAAGGGCAGGGTGCTATAGACTAGACTGAATGTTTGTGTCCTCTCAAAATTCATATGTTGAAACCTAAACCCAAATGTGACGGCATTTGGAGGTGGGACCTTTGGGAGGCTATTGGGTCATGAGGATGGAACCCTCGTGAATGGGATTAGTGCCCTAATAAGAGACTCCTAGAGAGTTCTCTCATTCTGCTGCCATGTGAGGACACAGAAAGAAGACAGCTGTCTATGAAACAGGAAGTGGACCCTCACCAGACACCAAACCTGCCAGCACCCTGATCTTAGACTTCCAAGCCTCCAGAACTGTAAGAAATTAATATCCCTTGTTTATAAGCCACCAGACTATGATATTCTGTTATAGCACTTGAATGGACTTAGACATAGGGGCTTTGTGTTATTCAGAGTTATACCCCTGGTACCTGGAATAGAGCTGGATACCACAGTGAGTATACAGATACTTGTAGGATGAGTAGGTGGATAGTAAGTTGAATGTTCACATTCCCAAGAAGAAATGTTTTAAATGCCTTCTCCAACTTTGTAAATTGTCAAACCAATTTCTCATAGATCAAGACTTCTTCCTAAATAACTCCTAAGTAAGGGGGAGCTGCTTGGGCACCTGTCTTCTCTGCATGTAATGTATGAAATTTGTTTAGTGCAGTTATTGGCATATAGTGTTTATTAAGTACTACTAGTAATTATTATAAGTATGATAGATTAAAAATGAGATTTCTACTCAAGAGTGTAGTCTGCATTACAACAGCATGAGTATACTGCTCACAAAGGAGTCTCTGACCATCACTTTTCTATCAGACTTGAAAGCCCACACTGGAATTTATCAGTGTGAGCAATAGGAAGGGGGTGAATAGTGAGGGCGCTATTGTCAGCACCGATAGAAGCTGCATTGAGTAACAACACCAGCAGAGCCTTACAGCCACCACTCCCGAGGTCCTTTCATGCTCTGAAATTCGGAGCAGTTCCATCTGGTAGAATTTTCAAAGTTCTTCCCTATGTTTCTCCATCACCCATGTCAGACAGTTCCCAGCTGCACACCGTAAGAGGCATGAAGAGGCAGGAGACATGGCTTCCTGATTTAGTTCTGCCACTTTGTGCTCTTAATTAAACACCACTTAATCTTCTGGTACCTTAATTTCCTCATCTATAAATGGGAATAATGCTAGCTGCCCTATAGTAGCTCAGACAGATGTCGTGAAAAAGAAAACAAATGGTGGCATGAAAGTATATTGACACATGTAAGCACAAGACTTTTTAAAAAGCAACATTTAGCACAGTGTATATGCCCCTCTCTTGCATCACCAATAGAGACAAAGAAAGAAAAAAAAAAAAACCTCTGCTATCATTTCAAAAGGCAGTCCTAACTACATCAAGAACATTCAAGAACTGTATCCTGGGGCTTCCCTGGTGGCGCAGTGGTTGAGAGTCCACCTGCCGATGCAGGGGACACGGGTTCGTGCCCCGGTCCAGGAAGATCCCACATGCCGCGGAGCGGCTAGGCCCGTGAGCCATGGCCGCTGAGCCTGCGCATCCAGAGCCTGTGCTCCGCAACGGGAGAGGCCACAGCAGTGAGAGGCCCGCGTACCGCAAAAAAAAAAAAAAAAAAAAAAAAAAGAACTGTATCCTGTGTTAAATATTAGCTCTACTGGCAGAGTCTTCAAACTGTCATTTGATATCTCTTTTAAAAGTATAAATATGAATGACAAATTACAAAAAAATAAGAATAGGACCAAAAGAAGAAACAAAAGAAAAGAGACTCTGTGAATATATACGTCTCAATTTGGGTGTATGCTAGCTAAAAAATCAACCAAAAGCATTCCTGTTTATAAGATGTGTCATCCTTTTTTCTTTTTCCATCTCCTCTCTCTTCTTGATTTCTCTACAGATTTTCTAAACTTTGCAGAGGCTCTTTTTGCATATTAAACTTAAGTCAGCTTCAAACACAAGCATAAACAACCCTGCTAAAACATTTTGTTCAACGAAGTATAAAGTATATGACTTACCACATTACTAGTTTTTGCAAAAAGCTATTATGTAAATATACAGGCTTATATGAGCTTAAATAGTCTGAGGCAAGGATGCAAAGAAAGGCAATACATACACATATATGGAAGCAATGCTCACTCTGCCTGGTTTTAGCAGACAATTGCATACCCTCACTTAAAGGGCAAAGAAGAAACCATAAGTCTATTTTAGTGACTCCATTCTGAAATGGTGCACTTACTCCTTTTATTACATTTTCAAATAAATACATATGGGACCCGTCAGATGTCAACAGTGGCTCAGAAAAGGGTCTGAATTAGTCACACTGGCACACAGGGCTCAGGAACAATGAACGGTGCTCTGGAAGACCCTTGAATACAAGCCTATTTGCCTCTTAATCCAAATGAATAATTAATGATAATTATCATGCTGCAGTTATTATCTGTGATAATAATATATCCGTAAGGTGAATAAATTCAATCTGCTACTATGCAGAAATGGCAACTCATAATATTCTTAAGAAATACAGATATAATTATCAGTATTAATGGTCAAGGAAAAAAAGATTTTTATATAAGGAATTACGGCAAAAGGTCTAAAGTAAGGTGGAAAAGAATCCTTGTGATAATATTTCTTCCATTGCCATCACCACCGTGGGCCTGCTGTAGTGATGTTGAGGTTCCTGCTTTTGTGGGTAGGTTCCATTTAAGTAAAGGCTTTACTATGCACTTGTGTGCTGCAATCTGCCCATAACATTTCCATTATCGCCTTTTAGAAAATGCCTCCGGTTACGTTTAAGATCCTGTAAAAGGGCGTGTGAAGCATGTTAGGACAGGTGGGGCTGTTTGGGGCACCAACTTGATAATTTAACACTTAAAAGGGAAAAAAGCAAAAAGCCAAATCAAATAAAATGTCAAGTGTCTGGTTATTTGACTAGGTGTGGAGGTGGGACAGTGCTGACTGACGGCGGTTGTTGGTAGTGGTTGTTGTGTTTTGAAATGCTCTAATGGCTTAGAGGTAACCAGTGAAAGGGCCCTACTCATTCCTTCTAGCTGTCATCCTCATGGGAAGGCAAGCTGCTTGGTTGGCCATCATTTTGTGTGTGTTTGTGTGGGCGTGCAGTCACGCCCACGGATGTACACGCACTCACACACATATCCTTTTTGCAAAAGTTAGGACTATTGAGATATAATTTACATAAGTTAAATTTAAAATTTACTTTTTTTTTTTTTTTTTTTTTTTTGCGGTACACGGGCCTCTCACCGTTGTGGCCTCTCGCGTTGCGGAGCACAGCCTCCGGACACGCAGGCTCAGCAGCCATGGCTCACGGGCCCAGCCGCTCCGTGGCATGTGGGATCTTCCCAGACCGGGGTACGAACCCGTGTCCCCTGAATTGGCAGGCGGACTCTCAACCACTGAGCCACCAGGGAAGCCCAAGATTTCAGATTTTCATGTAACATATTTCATGTACTTCCTCATTACTGATTAGTTAAGCAGATGGGAAAAATTATTAAACCCACTATTTGCAACAGTGTTTAAAAGTCTCTCTTTTTCTACTATTTCTAAGTTCTCCTCTATTCATTTGGTCTTTCTTTGTATAGTTTTCTCAGGGGTTCTAAAGTTTATCTGGTTTCCATCTTCCAAAAACAAAAGTTTATCTTTGTAAAATCAGATTTTTTTTGTCTTTTCTCTTTTAAATGTTTAAAAGTAGAAGTATTAAGAAGTTTGGGAACATCAAAAGTTAATTTGTTGTCCCATTGAAAAGAAAAACTACACAGTATCTTTTAGAGATATCCTGATGAGCTACTTATGTTCTGTTTTTACTTCTTTTGAGAAAAAAAAAAAAATCCCACAGTAGGACTGCTGATTAGATGTTGGGGAGGGAATAACAAGTTTACAGGAGTTCATTTTCTTGAGACCTTTGCTCTTAACAATGAAAAAAAAAAAGAAAGATTTAAAAATTTCTATAGGAAAGACTCCAGGTGATGTAAAGTTATATTACTTTTTATTTTTTTCCAGCTCTGTCCTGTTTGTGCCATTACGAAATTACTTCACTAAAGTGACTCAACAGGGTTGGGAGAGAGAAAAATGTAATTAGAACACAGAAAATCTGACTGATTTTCTTTAAACAAGTGTACATATGTTTACTAGTTCAAGACAAACTTTAAGTTCTTATTGAGCCTAACAAAATTAAGAATTCATTTCAGAATTGTAGATAATAAAATTTCAATATTGTGGTATTTTTCAATTGAAGAGCCCCCAAAGCTAAGATAGGGTATTGGGTAGCTGATATTTAAATATCGGCTTTACAGGAGAAAAATTGCTTTTCTCTAAAATGTTTGAATAATTGATAAATCAGTATAGAATCACAGATAATCACGAATTGACTGAACTAGAGAACTTAAAAAAATATCTTACCTATTCCTTTCTTAGGTGCAGAGAAATGAAAAATTATCTTATTTTGAAAGATTTTCAAAAATGAGTCCTTAATCCAGTTCATTGTTTGAATCAATTATTTGATAACACTCAAGGCTAGAAAATGTCTGAGTCCAATGCCCTATGCTTTATACATGGCTTCTATTCCATTCTTCCATGGCCACTGTACTCTGTGTGGGAGGCTTTTACACACCAGAGGACAATAATTAAACCTCCCTGAGCACTTTAATCATCTTGGTGGCAGCGTTCTGAACCTGCCCTGAATTCTTCATTTCCCCCCCTTATATTAGAGTCTGTGTATGTTGATAAAAGTCTGACTGGAACTGATTAATATGGAGAAAATGATGCTTTTGTGCATTCTAATATTCAGATTGCTTTGTAAACATTGCAGTGTCATGTTATTAACTTACTCCTAGATTATTATTTACTGTGAGCTTCTGATCATGTCTTCCTTGCTATTACTTAGTAAGTTTTTTCCAGCTTATATTTTTGCACTTTGAAATTCCTTATTGGTTTCCCTCCTCTTCTTCACTCAGAGGTGGGATCCTATCCTTTGGTGTGATGGAAGATGCTATAATCTGCATGTATGTGTCTCCCCAGTATTCACGTTAGATCCTAACACCCAATGTGATGGTGTTAGGAAGTGGGGACTTTGGGAGGTAATTAGGTTGTGAGGGTGGGGCCCTCATAAACGATTAGTGTTCCTATAAAAGAGGCCCCTAACAGTACTCCCTAGCTCCTTCCTTCATGTGAGGATACAACAGTAAGTCCTCAGCTCAGAAGAGAGCCCTCACTTGACTATACTGACAGCCTCATCTTGGACTTCCAGCCTCCAGAACTGTGAAAAATTAATTTTTGTTGTTTATAAATCACCTAATCCATGGTGTTTTGTTAGCAGTCCAAACAGACTAAAGCAGAAGGACTTGGTGAGTTGGCAGAACTTTCTGTGTGTGTGTAATCTTTCTGTTATTCAAAGGCACAACATGAGAATTAAAAACTAAAAAGGCTGGAAGCATTCCAGAAAACACTGAGAGGCTTTGAGAGTAGTGAGAAGGAACCAGTGCCACAGATAGCTGTCCAGGCTGTCCATAGACAGTGTACAAACACAAGTAGAAGGCGGGGGGTTTCCATTTGTGATGGAGGAATTTGGGATTCTGGATGCTTATGGCAGACAGATTTAAGACAGATAACTAACTGGGTGGATAACTAACTGGGTGGTTCAATTTCTTCTTTATACTCTTAGATACTTTTTAAATTGTAATTTAAAAAATAATTAATTAACTAATTAATTTATTTTTGACTGCGTTGGGTCTTCGTTGCTGCACCTGGACATACTCTAGTTGAGGCAAGCGGGAGCTACTCTTCATTGCGGTGCACGGGCTTATTGCGTTGGCTTCTCTTGTTACGGAGCATGGGCTCTAGGCGCACAGGCTTCAGTAGTTGCAGCATGCGGGCTCAGTAGTTGTTGCTTGTGGGCTCTAGAGAGCAGGCTCACTAGTTGTGGCACACGGGCTTAGTTGCTCCGCAGTATGTGGGATCTTCCTGGACCAGGGCTTGAACCCATGTCCTCTGCAGTGGCAGGCGGGTTCTTAACCACTGTGCCACCAGGGAAGTCCCTAAATTGTAATTTCTATGACTATAAAGTATTATAACTTATGGTCCAGACATTGGTCTGTGAAGAATACATACTCCAAGTAAATATTGAAAATAAATGATATCAATGACATTTAAAAATTTACCTGGGAAAACATATGCTACCTCTTAAATCTAAATATTCTGTTGGTCTGAGAAATGGAGTCTTTTGAAAATTTGCAAAAAATATTTTGTATGAGGTTAAAGCAATAATTGTCATACCCAGGTGTTTTCATAAACTGGTCTCTTCATAACCAGATACTAAGTGCTGCCTGACATATGTAGAGATGAAACTGTTGTGATAATGACAATCCAGGATTTTATACTTTGAGGTAATGGATTTACTGTGATTTACTCATGTCCTCTTAGTTGGGAGAGTTCATTTGTGATCAAACAAACCTCTAAAATATCTAACCAAAATTAGTGGAGCAGTTGTAGACGTGAAACAAACTAAACGCTTTGGAATGAAATGTAGAAGTTTATGGAACCTTTTTCATTTAAAATTCTATGGGAAGACTTTTCGATTTGCAATCCCTTTTTGAAGACCCCTGGATCTATTACCTAATTGGGCACATTAAAAAATGCATATACAAACACACATACCACACTTACAAGCATATAATTGCCACATATTTTGATAACAGGAGATGGTCTGCTGTATGGCACTGTAGCACATACTCAAAGGGCCATGCCATGTTTTTGTGTGTAACGGCCAGAGCAAGATGACCTAGTTTTGATTTTCACCATGGTTGTCCTGAGTCAAAACTGTGTGATAGGGTTTCCCTGGTGGCACAGTGGTTGAGAGTCTGCCTGCCGATGCAGGGGACATGGGTTCATGCCCCGGTCCGGGAGGATCCCACATGCCGCGGAGCGGCTGGTCCCGTGAGCCATGGCCGCTGAGCCTGCGCACCCAGAGCCTGTGTTCCGCAACGGGAGAGGCCACAATAGTGAGAGGCCCGCATACCGCAAAAAAAAAAAAAAACCAAAAAAAAAACCAGTGTGATAACTGATTTGTATTTAGCTCCTTCTGTCCTCCTTTCCTGACTCCCTTCCTTTCATCCACTCAACCCTGTGGTTCTCAGTTACTTAGTATTCTCAAGCTGTTTACTGGTTGCTTAGAATCTTCCACTAAAGGATCACCACTCGGTCTGCCCTCCTTCCCAGGGCCCTATATGCCACCTCTTTTCCTCCGTCCCATCCGAAAGATTGACCCTGTGCCCCATTCTCACTATTCTTAGAGGCTGAGAGCTGACATGAGTTTGTAAAAATGTGAGCCATCAAATTCTTCACCTACAGGGATTTAGTATTATGAGAGTTTAGATACTCTTGCAGGATTGATGGGGGAGATATTTTGGGGTTAGAGGGTGATCTGACTTTGTATGTTTGTTATGCCTGTGAATCCAAATACTTCCTTAACACATCTGGTGCAACTCAGAAGTGTGGCTGGGAGGAAAGCAGGAAGGGCAGTTGATTTCCCAGAGACCATGGAGCTCCCTCCCTCAAATGGTGCTTTTCAAAAACATTTTCAATGTAATATTCATTGACATGGTGATTTTTATTACCATGATTAAAAGACTAGAGAAAGCAGAGTAACAGAGAATGAAGTCAACAGGCTGTAGAGGGTCAGTGTTCTTGCTTCCTCACCAGCCAGGTGGTCCCATCTCTCCTGGCCTCCCCCTGAGGCTGGCTCCCCCTGGTGTTAGAACCTGGAATCGGTTCTAGACTAACCCTGTGCCCATACAACTGAAGAGGGCTTGAGCTATTTTGGGAACCCCTTGTGGCTTTGAGACCATTTATGTCTGGCATTCGTCAGTTTGGGGGGAAAATTCACTGACTAGGAATGGTTACCTTTTAATATATTTGTATTGGCAGAGTTTGATCTCTACTGACAGAGAAAAAACATTTTTAAGCTTTATCCCGTTACTGAGGAACTATTAATTTTGTTTTTCATTTTATTTTAAATTTTATTTTGGCTGCACCATGCAGCATGTGGGATCTTAGTTCTGCCACCGGGGATCAAACCCGTGCCCCCCTGCAGTGGAAGCACGGAGTCTTAACCACTGGACCGCCAGGGAAGTACCAGGAACTATTAATTTTGAAAGGAAGACAGGATCTCTGGATAATTCTGGATCTGGATACTCATTTAACAAATTTTAACTGAGCACCTGTTGAGTTAATGTCTTAAAGATAGAAGTGAGCAAAAGAGGCACAGGCATTTAAGAAGCTTATACTTTAGAGGCACAGAAGTCCTTTGTAAAATTTAAATCACTATACAAATTAGTTATTGGTTATAATTTACTATAAATACTCATCCAATAAATATTCAATAAGCACCTGCTGTTTTCTAAGCACTGGGGATACTGGAGAATATAAAGGTGCATGAAATATAGTCTCTGCACTTGAAGGAGTTTATAATACGGGATTGACAGTTATTTAAAAAAAATAGCCACAATGCCAGGAATTAAACTCCGTAAGGTACAAAGTGCTTCAGGTTCGTTAAGAAAGGCACTCGCTGCTAAATACTTGTGAAGGTCTAGGCAGGCCTCTGGTATTTAATTTGGATTTGAAGGATGATAGGGAATCTGTAAGGTAGAAAACGTCTGAGTAGATGGTACATGTAGAAATTTGAGGGCAGGGATATCCGAGGTTGAAGGGAATTGCCAAGGTCTGGACTGCTGTGAATTTTATCATGTATGAGAGCAGATGAGAATAACTTTGCACATGAGACTCACCAACTACATAATTCTCCTTCAGTTAACTCAGTGGGCCAGTTCTCTTCCTTCATATCTGAGCTGATTCTGGTCATAAATCCTTGGCCTTCACAGGTAGCTTGCTTACTCTGCTTACTAAAATATCAACAATATCGTTCCATTTGTGTAAAATGTCTCTCTTTCAAAATGTGTCAACAGATCAAGTGTAGTGCAGCAGTAATGTGTCATAAATAATGTACAATAAAATAAACAAAATAGAAAATATTTATATTAATGTAATATGAAATTCTCCCTTAAGAAAATAGATGTTATCAACTGGTCAGTTTCTCAAAATGCCCAAGGTACATAAGTACTTGTATGCCCTTAAGTATAGCAATTTTATCTCTATATAATCTTCTTTAAATATAGATCCTGAAATCCCAGCTATGTTCCCTTTCTACACCATTATTCCTTGGAGGTCTGATATAGAAATCCAAGGGCACATTTAGCTCAGAGAATTGAAAAAATCCCATGCGTTGGCACATTGACACTCCACCTAGCAAATTATGATGGGTTGGTGAATGTGAATTCAAGTTATTACAGAGAAGTGTCTGCAGAGATTTGCAATCTATTTTGGTGGCCCTGAATGTCACACTTCCTTCCCTTTAGAAAAAAATAATCCTGTCTTTCAACAACCATAAAATTCTGGTCTTTAACATTCTGTGATCTTGTGACTTTGTACTTGGCACAATTGGAGTTTTCCATTTCTTCTCTTAAGCTACAGTCTTTACCCTACATTTCTTCAAACTCACAGTCTCTGAGTGTTTGTCATTGATATTCTCTCCTCGTAACCCTCTTCCACTTCGTCATTATGACCCTATCACTCCGGCACTTTTTTACGTACAGTTTGCCCCATAAGATCCCCTAATTTCTCTTTGTCCATATTTTCCCCCTCATTTCCCTTTCTTTCTCATGGTTTCATAGACCCTGAACTCCTCTGCTTTCTCATCATCCACTAATTAGCATGTCTCCATGGTAACAGACAGTTGCAGAGCGGGAATCATTCTCTGTACCAGCTACTGCTGAGTAACCTCTGGGCCTAGCAAGGAGGGGCCTTGACCTGCTTAAGATAGGAAGACTTTTCTCTTCTTGGCAGGAGAGGATCCATATATTTCAGAGAAGGCCCTGTTTCCTAGGGGAAAGAATAAGTCCATTTGGTTGAAAAGGAGTGTACACTTGGATTCAGGAATGCAAAATCAAAGTATGGAATAAACTAAGAAGATATTAAAGAAGACGTAGGAAAAATATCTAATGCTGATGCTCTGCTCTTGGTTTGTAAAGATTAGCAGTGCTTTGATCTGGAAATGGCTATGAAGCAACTGGTAGCAAATATTTAGTATCATTTACCTTCTAATTTTACACGTATGATTCAATAAGTGTGTGCCATGGGACTGAATCTAAGACACAAAACCCCGCTACTCCCAGCTTTAAGAGGTTTATTTATCATTATTTTAAAATTTCACTATTTTAAGCTACTTATCAACTCATAATCATATATTTTCTAAGCAACTGTAATGGCATTAATTATTGTAGGGGTTTACTGTTGCAGTTTTTTTGGGGGGATAGGTGATATAGCATTATACAGTGCATGTAAAATTTTCTATGGCTAAGAGTCTAGGAAAGATATTAGTTATAATTTATTGAGCACCTATTATGAGTTAAACACTTTATGAAGTAATTTGCATATATTTTCTCTAAACCTCGTGACGGTGTTTCAAGGTAAGATACTGTTATTTCCGTTTTGTGTATGCAGTTGAGATTCACAAAGATTAAGTAATGTTCCTGAGTTCAAAAAACTAGTCAGAGCCTGGAACAGGACTACCAGATACCTGAAATCAAGTCTGTGTACAGATACTCATTACCTGTACATTCCCACATAAAGATGTTTGGATGAGGACTAGAAAGCTACATAGACGCAAAAGTGTAGACTCCTGTTTTCACAGAAAAACCTTGATTAGTAAGAAAGAGAGGCTGAATTTCGAGGTCTCCCGTGTTGGAAGCTGTAGTAGCTGAGAGGATAAAGATTCAAAGCAGCAGGTGATTTTACTGGATGTCAGGGAATGACATGTTTTATCAACATGTGGAAACTAGAAGAGTGGGAATTTATTGCTTGAAAGCATGCTGGTCATGATGTAAGCTTGGGTAAACTGGCTGGAAACCTTTGTCCCCTGACCTATAAATGTGGGCATGACGTGGCGATCCTGGAACCCTGCTCTTGCTGGTGAGTGGGGATGGAGAACTTGCATTTGCTGGAAGGGTGCTCACCTTTCATCCTCTTCAGTCCTCAACGTTTATAATGAAAAACATTCTTTTTTCAAATTTGAATGAGACGTTACCAATTGGTACACTGCATTTCATCAGCCAAAGGTCAACTAACATCTCAAATTTGATTGAAACCCTGAAGACTGTACTCTTTATTCAGCCTATGAGCAAATGTCTGACATCTAAGGCAGAAAAACACACTTGTTGATAGACTTCTATATGCCAATTATGGAGCAAAGTGCTTCTATATGCAATTGGTGGTGACTGTGAGGGTACTCCTCTCTGATTTTCTTTAGCAGGGAGTGTAATTATCTGACCCCAATTGCTGGGCTCTGAAATGCGTGGAGGCCTAAAGGTTTCTGGTCAGCAGTTCTAATGTGTGCATGCGTGCAGTGGAGTCGGGGTTTCTCAAGGGCCAGCTGAGCGTCCTGTAATTCAACTCAGTTCTAACATGGTCTACTTGGAGATAGTGTCAGAGCCCACAGGTTGAGGGCTCAGTCCTTCAGAACTGCCTCTGCCTTCAGATACCAGTCTAAAGCCCAGGTTGTTAACCTTACTTCTGACCTAATAGCTATAAATGAGAGGTTCCAATGACCCCCTCCTTGGGTTGGATTAATTTGCTAGAGTGGCTCACAGATCTCAGAGAAACATTTTACTTACTAGATTATCAGTTCATTATAAAAGGATGTAACTCAGGAACAGCCAGGTGGAAGAGATGCATAGGGCAAGGAATGGGGAAGGGCATGGAGCTTCCATGCCTTCTCCCAGTGTACCACTCTCCTGACACCTCTATGTGTTCACCAACTCAGAAACTCTCTGAACTCCGGCTTTTGGGGTTTTTATGGAGGCTTCATCACATAGGCACAGCTGATTAAATCATTAGCCGTTGGCAATTGATCTCAGTTTCCAGCCCCTTTCTCGTCCTGGGTGAGTGGGACTGAAATTTCCAACCTTCTAATCCCAAGGTTGGTTGGAACCATGCCCCCAACCTTAGATGACCTAGGGGCATTGCAAAGGTCACCTCATTAACATAACAAAAGACACCTTTAGGCCTTTATAGCTTAGGAAATTCCAAGGCTTTTGGGAACTCTGTGCCAGAAATGAGACAAAGACCAAATACATATTTCTTATCATAAATCACAGTATCACAAGGCCACACTTCCACAGGCTGCTCCTAGCCAGTGGCTGAGTATGGCATGGATGTCAAGGCAGATCTATTTCTGGGAGAAGAAGTGTTCTCTGAAGAGCCACTGAAGCTTGAATACTTCTTGCTGTATTTGCTGAGCTCCCATTGGTCTTGCTGAGCTTTCTTAGACCTACTTCCACCCAACCTTCCTTCTCTTCCCTCTCTCCTTCAGGTGCCAGACAGCATCGTGGTCTGAAGGCTTTTCCTACCTTCCCCGTTCCCTCCTCAGGCTACCCTGAGATGTTTCCCTTAGTGAACTTCCCTGATGCCTGCTTCTTGGAGAATCTACATCAGCACACTGTCTAATTTAATCTTCCCAATCTTATGAGCTATTTATGATGATAAGAAATAGAGTCTCAGGGCTTCCCTGGTGGCACAGTGGTTGAGAGTCTGCCTGCCGATGCAGGGGACACGGGTTCATGCCCCGGTCCGGGAGGATGCCACATGCCGCGGAGCGGCTAGGCCCGTGAGCCATGGCCGCTGAGCCTGCGCGTCCGAAGCCTATGCTCCCCAACGGGAGAGGCCACAACAGTGAGAGGCCCGTGTACCGAAAAAAAAAAAAAAAAAGAGAGAAATAGAGTCTCAGACCATCATCAAAAAATCTATAAATAATAAATGCTGGAGAGGGTGTGGAGAAAAGGGAACCCTCCTACACTGTTGGTGGGACTGTAAATTGATGCAGCCATTATGAAGAACAGTATGGAGGGTCCTTAAAAAACTAAAAATAGAGTTGCCGTAAGATCTTGCAATCCCACTCCTGGGCATATATTTAAAGAAAACTCTAATTCAAAAAGATACATGCACCCTAATGTTCATAGGCAGCACTATTTACAATAGCCAAGACATGGAAGCAACCTAAATGTCCATCAACAGATGAATGGATAAAGAAGATGTGGTTTATATATCCAAAATGGTATATTACTCAGCTGTGAAAAAGAATGAAATATTGCCATTTGTAGCAACATGGATGGACCTAGAGATTGTCATACTGAGTGAAGTAAGTCAGGTAGAGAAGGACAAATATATGATGTTGCTTATATGTACAATCTAACAAATGATACGAATGAACTTATTTTCAAAACAGAAACAGACTCACAGACATAGAAAACAAGCTTATGGTTACCAAAGGGGAAAGGGAGAGGGAGGGATAAATTAAGAGTTTGGGATTAGCAGATACAAACTGCTATATATAAAATAGATAACAACAAGGACCTACTGTATGGCACAGGGAACTATATTCAATATCTTGTAATAAACTATCATGGAAAAGAATCTGAAAAAGAATACACACACACACATATATATCAAAAACTGATTCACTTTGCTGTTCATAAGAAACTAACACAACATTGTGAATTAACTACACTTCAATTAAAAAAAAAAGAAAAAAGAAATAGAGCTTCAGGGAGTTTGAAATACTGACACTCAGGTCACCCAGCTAATAATGGCAGGCTTCAAACCCAGCTGTTTGCTCCCATGGACTGCTGACTCTTCCCACTATACCACACTGCCTAGGACGTCTTATTGTAGCCACCACTACCTTATGTGCTACTTTGCCTGTTGACAAGTCCTATGGTAAAAGCAGGAGAAGGTAAAAATTACCCTAAAGCTCCCTGACAAAAGAAAAACAAAAGATCAGGAAGGCAAACTGCTAATATAAAATGTGCACTCTTTTTTAACTTAGACTTTAAGCTTTCTCATATGTGTCACTGACAGGGAGCTGTCTGGTTACATGAATATATTGTTTTTCTCTTTTTTCCGCTAATGCCCCTTTTAGGTAAATCAGAGCTGCAGGTGCTGTATCTGATTTTCAGAGATAACGTGAATTTGTGACATTCCCTGTGGAGCTTGAGGTCTAGGAACCAATGAGGAGATCACAATGAAACAAGAGCATTACGTTTTCAAGTGCTAGAGTGATATGTCTGAAAGTCTTAGCATTGTTTAAGAGGCAGCTCTTCTTATTTGGATCAGGAAGCGATGTGAGTTTTCCAAAGGTGAGAAGGTCTTCCTTGCCTGAATAAAGGCTGAGTACAGAGTGGAGCTACAGGCTGCTTGTTTTACTGTGGAGGCCAGCAGCCAAAGCCAACGTAGCCGGCCTCAGGGAAGCAACTGCAACCGATTCTGACGAACAAATGGAGAACCCAGTGGGGAAGTATAGAAAAGAAAGGGAGACTTTTACTTTTTTTTACACCCTCCCTGCCTTTTTCATTTAGGCCAAAAAAGTACAAGTTACTGCAATTAATTCCCAAACCTGGTGAAGGCTCAAGATGACAGGGAGCCTGAGGACCTTCACCTGAATGGCTTTTTTTTTTTTTTTTTTTCCGGTACTCGGACCTCTCACTGTTGTGGCCTCTCCCGTTGCGGAGCACAGGCTCCGGACACGCAGGCTCAGCGGCCATGGCTCACGGGCCCAGCCGCTCCGCGGCATGTGGGATCCTCCTGGACCGGGGCACGAACCCGTGTCCCCTGCATCGGCAGGCAGACTCTCAACCACTGCGCCACCAGGGAAGCCCCTGAATGGCTTCTTGAAAGATGCTGAGGCCTTTGGTGCTGAGAGAACGCTGACTTGTCTCCCTCTTTACTTTGCGGGGAATCCTGTTTTTGACTGAGGAAACTTCATCCTTCTCAGAGCTGTGCCGCTGGCATTGCAGGTGGGACAAGCTGATGTACACACTCCTGCTGCTGAGCCATTCTTTCTATTTCTCAGGGCTCCAAACAAAGGGCAGGCATCTGACCATCATCTGATTCATTTCGCCAGATGAGTCTCCCACAGAGTCTTAGCTCTGAGGTGGAGGCCCTCACTGTTGGCCTTATTCTGCCTCAACCTTCCTGTTAACTGGATAGTGTCCTGCTCACCTCTCCAGCCTCGTCTCCCATAGCTTCTTCGCATCAAGATAGAGTGCTTTCTATTCTAGAACCTTCCATGCTCCCTTATACCACATGCCTTTGCTCATGCCCGCTGCCCCTCACCAACTCCTATACTCTTTGCCTATTTGGTGCATATCTAATTCCATTAAGCCTGCAATCAAATAGAACCTCCTTAGTGAAGCCTTCCCCGACTTCTCTAAACTCTATTAATTACTTCATTCTCTGCACATTTCAGTTGAGCTGAAATTAATTTCACTTCTGTCTGAAGATACAGATTCACATTCAACAACTTTTCTCTGAGTGAGTACTAAGTGCCTGGCACTGGAATGATCACTGTCATATACAGCGTTTCTTGAATTTTTATTTGTCAAAAAGACTAGAGAAGATGATTCCTTTGGATTGAGATGGACTAGTATGGCATTCTGAAATCACCAAACTCCACTCTTAAGAAGAGGGGATTGAGCATAGATGTGAAAGGCATTTTTAGTCACTGCCCAGTATAAGAACAAAACAACACCAACAAAATGCTTGCTTTTTCAAAGGTCTCTGATTTTTCCAGAACTTTTTGGAAATTGTTCTGGAAAATTATGAACTCCGCTTCCAGTGACCCTGTACCCTGTGTGCTCTAGGGTACTTGTGAATAATCTGTTTCATAGTTCTCTTTGGAAGTGGCATTATTGTGTCTGAACCACGAGCTCTTCAATCTCAGTCATTCCTTTTTGCAAGGTTATAGGTACAGCCAGCATATCTACACAAGGCAAGAAGCACGACTATTTCATTCTTGAACAAATTTTGATCCACTTCCACTTTGCTCCAAGCCATGAGGTGTAGGTGGTCACTGCCATGGAACAATCAACAATCTAAAAAACGGCTTCTATTTTTCACTAATATGACTGTCAAAAATATCTTTGAAATTGACAACTCTGCTTTTAATCAACAATGTAGACCACAGGTTGGTCAACTACCGCTTATAAGCCAAGCCCATCCTGCTGCTTGTTTTTGTAAATAAAGTTTTATTGGAACACAGCCCTCACATTTGTTTACATATTGTCCTTGACTGCTTTCTCATTATAACAGCAGAGTTGAGTAGTTGCAAGAGAAACCATGTGGCTCACAAAGACTAAAATGTTTACTACCTGGTCCTTTATAGAAAAAGTTTGCCGACCCCTGACATAGCAATCTGAGGTATTGCCAGAAACCCTAAATGCAAACTCTCCAATATCCAGTTCTTATGAAAAGCCTGATTGTGAGAATATATTTCTCTTGGATCTTAGTATCAGGAAAGCTATGCTTGTTCCTGAACTACTAGTGAGTTTGTATTCTTACGGACACTTTGAATCTTATAATGGATTGTGCTTCTCTCTGAGCTTTGAGTACCTGGACGTCCTGAGCCAAAATCCAGTCCTTCTCTGTAGGTGACACCCACTTTTAGTTTAAATTACTCCTAACTCTCTGATTTCCTAACTATTTATTTCAGTCTGATGGCCTTCTATGTATTTACTTTTTAGGAAAATGTTAGGTATAAATAAATACGAAAATAACATGTATCCTTTGAACTTCTGTAGTCTATTTTCTAGATTTAGCTGTTTATATGTCTGCCTCTGCCTCCTGCTTTAAAACTTCTTTGGGGGACTATGTCATAAGGTGCTTTGCACATAGAACATAATAAATGTCTGGGATTTTTTGTTTGCTTGAGTTTTGTTTGTTTGCTTATTTAGTAGCAAGTTGGTTTTAAGAAATTATTTGTTTCAAAGATCAGCACATTTTCAACTTAAATTAATTGGCTGCTATTAGTATAAATAAATTTCTGCAAGATGCATAAACTTGGTTGAAAAATTCACTTAGTTTTCATGCTTTTGTTAATAAAAGGAATGATGATAATTGTTACTGTTTATTAAATGCCTAGTATTTTCCAGATGCTTTATGTACATTGTTGGACTTATTCCTCATAGCAGTGTGTGGTAGCCTTGATATTCCCATCTCACTAGATCGTGATGATAGACTCAGAGATGACACACCTTGCTCAGAAGGAGTGTACAGAGTCTCAGCCACCAATGCCTGCGGGTGCCTGTCAGGTGATGTCAGTGAATGAAGCAGGTGGGCGTCATGCAGTGTGGAGTCCTGGGATCAGGGAGCACATGCTTTGTTTAAAGGGGCAGGCATTATAGTAATCAAGACAGTATGGTACTGGCACAAAAACAGAAATATAGATCAATGGAATAGGATAGAAAGACCAGAGATAAACCTACACACCTATGGTCACCTAATCTATGACAAAGGAGGCAAGGATATACAATGGAGAAAAGACAGTCTCTTCAATAAGTGGTGCTGGGAAAACTGGACACCTACATGTAAAAGGATGAAATTAGAACACTCCCTAACACCATACACAAAAATAAACTCAAAATGGATTAAAGACCTAAATGTAAGGATGGTCATTATAAAACTCTTAGAGGAAAACATAGGCAGAATGCTCCTTGACATAAATCACAGCAAGATTTTTTCTGATGCACCTCCTAAAATAATGAAAAGAAAAAGAAAAAATAAACAAATGGGACCCAATTAAACTTAAAAGCTTTTTCACAGCAAAGGAAACCATAAACAAAATGAAAAGACAACCTCAGAATGGGATAAAATATTTGCAAATGAAGCAACTGACAAGGGATTAATCTCCAAAATATACAAACAGCTCATGCAGCTCAATATCAAAAAGACAAACAACCCAATGAAAAAATGGGCAGAACTTAATAGACATTTCTCCAAAGAAGACATACAGATGGCCAACAAACACATGAAAAGATGCTCAACATCACTAATTGTTAGAGAAATACAAATCAAAACTACAATGAGGTATCACCTCATACTGGTCAGAATGGCCGTCATAAAAAAATCTACAAACAGTAAATGCTGGAGAGGATGTGGAAAAAAGGGAACTCTCCTACACTCTTGGTGGGAATGTAAATTGGTATAGCCACTATAGAGAACAGTATGGAGGTTCCTTAAAAACTAAAAATAGAGCCACCATATGACCCAGCAATCCCACTACTGGGCATATACCCTGAGAAAACCATAATTCAAAAAGATACATACACCCCAATGTTCATTGCAGCACTATTTACAATATCCAGGATGTGGAAGCAACTTAAATGTCTATCAACAGAGGAATGGATAAAGAAGATGTGGTACATATATACAATGGAATATTAGCCATAAAAAGGAACGGAATAGTGCCATTTGTAGAGAAGTGGATGGACCTAGAGACTGTCATACAGAGTGAAGTAAGTCAGAAAGAGAAAAACAAATACCGTATAATATTGCTTATAAGTGGAATCTAGAAAAATGGTACAGATGAACTTATTTGCAAAGCAGAAATAGAGACACAGATATAGAGAACAAACTTATGGATACCAAGGGGGGGAAAAGGGGGTTGGGATGAATTGGGAGATTGGGATTGACATATATATTACTATGTATAAGATAGATAACTAATAAGAGCCTGCTATATAAAAAATAAATAATTTTTTTAAAGATAGATAACTAATGAGAACCTACTGTATAGCACAGGGGACTCTACTCAGTGCTCTGTGGTGCCCTAAATGGGAAGAAAATCTAAAAAAGAGGGGATATATGAATATGTATGGCTGATTCACTTTGCTGTACAGCAGAAACTAACACAACATTGTAAAGCAACTATACTCCAATAAAAATTAATTAAAAAAAAAAAAGAGGGTAGCTGCTACTCTGCCTCAGGCACCCACTGCCACGTTCAAATGTCAGCTCGCTGTTGCTTGGCTTTCCAATTTTTAACAAACCAGAAATCCAGACTTTCAGTGAAATGTTTTAATTTTAAAAACACTGTTCAGGCATAATGAAATACACTGTGTGTCAGGTTTGGCACCTGGGCCACCAGTCTTTAAACTCTAAGTTAAGATCACAGCAGGTGGGGTGAACTGGTTGGGTCTGAATCCTAACTCTAACACATTCTGTGTTACTTCTAGCAACGTAAGCTCTGCAAACCTCAGTTTTCATCAAGTGAGACTAATAGTACTATGCTGTACACGTAAGAAGTCCAGGACACGCGAACGCTAGAACACAGCACCAACGTCAGACATACTGCAACAATCAGAAATGTCAATTTCAATTCTATTTTGACTTCTTGATAGGTTTGGGTGAAGTGTTTAGCCTGTGCCTATCACATAGAATGTACTCATTAAGTGACTACATGTTTATTATGATTATGGCTGAAGGACACAGAGTTAGTAATTTCATTTCTAGGATTTGTCACCTGGTCTTTGTAGCTGCAAAGCCCCATCCTTTTCTCACAGTGCAATCCTGTTTCTCATAATTCAGTATTTTGTTTTCCTCCTAACTCCAGTTTTTCAGTTGTTTATCACAATAGAAGCAGACCAACAACGTTATGAGCCATATAAGCTTTTTATTTTGCTGATAAAATATAACTAATTGAACAAATTATTGCTTTTGATTTTGCTCCAAAAGTCCTTTTAAAAATTCTCTATATTCCCTCTAAATTAAAAAAGCTAAATTTATCTTATAAATGCACATATAGCTCTCATTGATTTCAGTGGGAGTCGAGAATTCAGGGATGAAATCTAGCCTGAAGAGTTTTAATTTTCTGTTTATTTACGGCAAGAGATAATGAAAAATGGTGTGTTTGCTTAGAGTGTACCGGCATTAAGTATTCCTGCTAGCAGGGTCAAGTACAGCATTATGACTGAAGTTCAGAGAAAAGAGTTCTGCGTTTGACTAGTAGACCTGAAGACACTTTCTTGTAAATGAGCAAGCATAGCTTTTGGCATCAAAGATAACAGGTAATATTGAATAGGAGGAAGGGTTTCACTGGGTGAAAAGGATAATCAAATATGCAGTACAACTGATAAATAGCTCTTAACCTGTATCTTTTCATCTGACTGATATTTTTATTAAGGGAAATATTTAGTATAGTAATGTAAAATTTTCTCTAATAACATTTTTAATATGACAATTTAAATACACTACTTGCAGGATTATTGTGTTCTGAAAGAATTGGATAAAACAGTAGTATCTTGGCATACAGTGGCAGTATAGATCAAAGGACTGAATTTGGAAATGGAGGATATAGGTTCTGGTCTCAGCTCTGCATATAAATAACTGTGTGATTTTAGGCAAATCATTCCCTGTATGATGATTGGAGATAATAAACCTGAACTAACAAAGTGAGCTTATTTGTGGAAGTTCTTTGTTTCTAGATAAAATTACTGTATTATTTCCACAGTTATTTTTACATATAATGATGGTGATGTACAGAGCATACATGAAATTATAAACACTTTTCTACTAAGGGATTAAAGAGTTTCAGTTACTTTAATAGCAGAGACACACTTTCAATTGCATTCATTTTGATTTTACCTCATAGAAATAGATAAGTTTGAGGTGGTTTATGGGGTTTTTTTTCCCCCTTGAGAATTGAAAGCAATTTTACTGACAATAAAGAGTAAAAATGGGGACTTCCCTGGCAGCACAGTGGTTAAGAATCCACCTGCGAATGCAAGGGACATGAGTTCGATCCCTGGTCCAGGAAGATCTCACATGTTGAGGAGAAACTAAGCCTGTGCACCGCAGCTACTGAGCCTGTGCTCTAGAGCCGTGAGCCACAACTACTGAGCCTGCATGCCACAACTACTGAGCCCGCACACCACAACTACTGAAGCCCGCGCACCTAGAGCCTGTGCTCAGCAACAAGAGAAGCCACTGCAATGAAAAGTCCGCACACCTCAACAAAGAGTAGCCCCAGCTCGCCGCAACTAGAGAAAGCCCATGAGCAACAATGAAGACCCAATGCAGCCAAAAAATTAAAATAAAAAAGAAATTTAAAAAAAGAGTAAAAATGAAGGGCTTGAGGAGAGAACAAGAAAGTTGGAATAACTAACATGAAGAATGTAAAGTGGAGATGATTGAATGTAAGTAAACAAAATGATATTGGACTGGAGATCCTGGTTGAATGTAACTTAGGTGACTCAATTAGCTGATTTCTTTTCCTTTTCTTTTGTTTCCTCTCTTCTATTATTATTTTTTCAACAGTACCCAATAGTTTAGGCACAGGAAAAGAGAGACAAATAATAGATATTCATACTAGACCAGTAATTATTTAGAGGGATTCAGGAGAAGGAAAAGAAGGTAAATATATGGAGGGTTTGGGGGAGAGAATTCTTTACTTAAGAGACAACATGTTTCAAAAATAATAGGGAAGGATGGGGAGTGAAGGTCTAAGGGTGACTGATTGTTTTGGAGGAAATGTATATACTTCAACAGTTATCTTTTTGTGAGAGTCTGTGACTGGTAAACTCTCTTAGTCTTTGATGTCTGAAGATGTTTTATTGTGTTGGTTATGATAATTTAGCTGGGTATGAAAGTGCAGGTTGACTATTTTCTCCTGGCAATTTGAGAAATGCCACTGTATTCTGGTATATATTGTTGCTAAAGAGAAATCAACTGTGTAATTGTTGTTCTTTTGTTGGTAGGTTGTCTTTTCTCTCTGGTAGTTTTTAAGATTTTATCCTTATCTTGATATTCTGTGGTTTTCCTATCATGTGCTTAGGTATGGGGTGATTTTTATTTATCCTAGGAGTCAGATATTTCTTCAATTTTGGAAAATTCTTGACTATATTTCTTTAAGTAATGTTGTTCTATCATTATGTTCTTCTAAAATGCCTATTAGACATATGTTGAAGTCTCTCTATTCTCTATAAGTTTTTGAGGGTTTCTTTGGTCTATGATGTATAATATTGTCCATAATATTGCTTTCAGTGAATTATGTCCTGTCCAGATGTTATCTTTTGTGTTTTAAAACAAATTTCGTTGAGAATTTTAAAAAATTCGAAGATGTCTAACAAGTTATTGCTATAGTAATTTGTTCTATTTTTTCATTTCTGCCTGATTTTATTTTATATTTTCTTTTTTATTTCTAAATTGTTTTAAAAGTTTATAACACACAAAAGTATGACTGTTATCCTAAGGCAAGCACCTTTATAACTTCCATGAATATCAAGAAATAAAACATTGCCAGCATCCCAGAACCTCCTTTCAGGCCTCTTCCTAATCACTATCCTCTTCCTTTTCCACAAATATAAACAGTATCCTAAATTCTGTCACCATCATGTAGATTTATCTGGTTTTGAAGCTTATGTAATTGAAATCATAGGGTGTTTCTTTCACTCAACATTATGTTTGTGAGATTAGTATATCTTGTTGCTGAGAGCTATAGTTCATTAACTTTTATTACTATGAATTATTCAATTGTATTGATAGACTTCAATTTAATTATCCATTTTAATGTTAATAAACATTTTTTCAACTAGGATTTATTATGAATGATACTACTATAATCATTCTTTTATATGTCTCTTGGTGCACATGGCGTACATTTCTGTTAGAAAAATATGTAGAAAAGAAATCAATAATTTAAATAATATGCATATCTTCAGCTTCAGCTTTAGTAGATAATGCCAAATTATTCACTAAAGTTAATTTATGAATTTACATTCCCACTAACAGTATATGAGAATTCTTATTGCTTCACATCTTTGCTAACACTTGGTATTATTACTTATTTTTATTTTATCTTTTTTTTTTTTTTTTTTTTTTTGCGGTACGTGAGCCTCTCACTGTTGTGGCCTTTCCCGTTGTGGAGCACAGGCTCTGGATGCGCAGGCTCAGCAGCCATGGCTCATGGGCCTAGCCGCTCCGCGGCATGTGAGATCTTCCCAGACCGGGGCATGAACCCATGTCCCCTGCATCGGCAGGCAGACTCTCAACCACTGCACCACCAGGGAAGCCCCCTTATTTTTATTTTTTAAAAATTTATTCAATTTATTCAAACTAAAAACAAGCAAACAAACAAAAAAGTTCACCCATCTCTCCTACACCCCCACCCCCTGCCTATTGCAACCATCAGTCTGTTCTCTATCTATGACCTCGGTGTGTTTTTTGTTTTGTTTTGTTTTGATTTGATTTTGATTTTTAGATTCCACGTGTAAAAGAGATCATACGGGTTTTGTTTTCTTTGTATGATTTATTTCATTTAACATAATGTCCTCGAGGTCCATCCATATTATCACAGACAGCAGGATTTCCTTGTTATTTTATGGATGAACAATATTTCCTATATCACAATTTCTTTATTCATTAATCCACTTAGATTGGAAATACATGAATGCACACACAGGGTGCAATTCATCTGATAGTATTTCAGAGGGTTCTTTTGCCTGCAACTGTGGAGCATGCGTTTTTGCTTCTCTCTTTGAGTGCATTATGAAAGGGGATAATTCTACTATTTCTCTTACAGTGTCTGGGAGAGTGAGCTGTGTACACAGTCTGAATACTCAATAAATATTGCTGAGAGGGGATGAATGTGGAAAATCCAGAAAATGTGTGTTTCTATTTTGATTTATGAACTTCTTAGAAAAGAGAGGGGAAGGACCTAAATAGTACACTTAAGGGATCTTATATCTTTCCTACCCCTTAAACAGATTAAAAGAGGGAGAAGAAATAGAACAATCTTGAAGGTTGATTGAGGGATAAAACACCCACAGAACAAATTTTATTTAAGTTTCATGAATCTCCAAACAGCAGGTTTAAGTAGATTTGCTGGAGCTTAGATATGTGTCTGCCAAGCAAGACAACTTTTAAAGAAAATAGTTCTTTGCATTTTCTCAGGTCAAAAACCAAGTTTGTTGCTTCACTTTTGCTCTTAGAAAATATCAGGTGAGAAAGAAAAAAATACCTCTTACGTAGTGATTGTAGAGCAACTTCAATGACAGATCTAATCTCAGGTAAAGCTGAAGCTTCGGGTAAGGATAAAGAAAAGTAAGACTGGATTCTTTTCATGTGGCTCAGACTGGGAGGTATTTGAAGCCAGCCAAGACTCAACTCACTGAGTACTTTCAAATCCGTACAACAAAACTGTATTATAAACATTAAACTTGCTACAAGACTAGATTTTGTGTTCCCAGCACTAGATGAAATGATAATTATGCTACTATGGCAATCATATTGATATATAAATGAATCAAATCAATACATTGTACACCGTAAACTTATACAATGTTGTTTGTCAAACTGAACTTAATAAAAAACCCAAACCAAACCAAAACAAAAACAAACAAAACAAAACCCTTCTATGGTTCCCCTTCCTCTTGGTGACCTGTATACCCAAGTCTCTCTTCTTCCAGCTAGGGCTGCCGGTGACCCCATAATGGCTCTGTGGTCCGGGACGTACCTCTCACTATAAGTGCCCACCTCAGGCTGTGCCCATGTCCTTCAAGAATGCTTGGTCACCCCTTGTCTATCTTTAGTCCCTCCTCCTTGGGATCCTGAGACCTCTGTTATCCAAATGTTACTTGATCCCAGAACCAAATTGTTCAGATGTGCTTATTGATGCAGCCTCACTAATGGGAGATATTATTACACCACGCTGCCCTTTTTTACTTTCATTAATCAAATGTACATTAAAATGCCTTGTTATAGAAAATGGAGAAAATGCATGAGAATAAAAGTATTCATAATATCTCCACCCAATAATCACCACACATATACACTTGTACATATATTTCTTGCTTTTTTCACTTAAATAATATTTAATTAAAGAGTTTTCATGTCAATATATATATATATTTCCATAACATTATTCTTTGTGGCTGGAAAGTATTCCATTTTATGAATAGACTCTCCTTTATTTAGACACTTTTTGACCTAGCTTATTTTTATTATTAGAAAGATAGAATGAATGCCCATTGTAAAATCTCAAATAATACATAATGAAAAATAAGTTCCCCTTCCACTGACACTCCTAGTTCTCCCTGTAGGCAATAAACATTTCTTCTGTCATCCTCTGGAAATAGTCTATACAAGCATATATATACAATATATGCTTGTCTTTTTACACATGGTTGTATACACACTATCCTGTACCTTTATTTTGTAAAAAAAAAAAAATGTGTCTTGGAATTTCTTCAAGTTTAGAATACATAGATCCAACTCTTGTTTTTTCATGGCCACATAGTAATCATGGTGTGGATTTGATACAGTCAGTGTTCTATTAATGGAGTTCAGCTGTTTTCTGTCCTTTGCTGAGACAAACACAGCAACAACAAACATTCTTATATGTCTGGATTTTTGCATATATAGAGTGCTGTTGAACTCTTAGAAGTAGACTTTTAAGACTTTTGATGCATATATCCAAACAGTCCTTTATTATTGAATGATGTTACATTGTTATGGTAGAAAAAAGAACTCCTGACCCCCTTGTTAAGCAAGAAGGCTTTAGAGGCAATATTAAGTCCTAAGGAGTGACTATAAAGTTGGCGTTTTCCAGCCCCTAAAGAAGAAAGCTAGGTAGAGGTGGAACCTCTTTAATATCCTTCCATTCCTCTGCAGAGGAAGTCAATTCCTAGGCCTATATACACATTAAATGCTATATTGTTTGTGAACACGCTCCTAAGAGATATTTAAACCTTATCTCCTTCACCATGAAACGTGCCATGAATTCGGCAAATCAAATTACTTAGTCTATTTCTTTGCCAACCGTGGCACCTGTGCTTACCATATTTTTTATTATTCTTTAATAAATCCTTTAAGCATCTCTATCACAGGTTTAATAAATTCTTTAAGCATCTCTATCACAGGTTTCTTCTCCCTAATCCTTTTCATTTAAATGTAAACTCCATAGAGCAGATGTTTATTTTGTTCACTGCTGTATACCCTGTCATCTCGACCATAGTAATCACCCAGTAAGTTTTGTTCAAAGCATGAGTCAATTCAGCCAAACAGAAGTTTCTAGAAATCTTGATGTCTCTGACATAGTTCACCTGTCACACATTTTGCACCACTGAATTAAAGCAGGAATTTATTTATTTATTTATTTTTATTTTTATAATTTTTATTGGAGTATAGTTGAGTTACAATGTTGTGTTAGTTTCAGGGGTACAGCAAAGTGAATCAGTTACTCATAGCATATACATATATCCACTTTTTAAAAGATTCTGTTCCCATATAGGCCATTACAGAGTATTGAGTAGAGTTCCCTGTGCTATATATACAGTAGGTCCTTATTAGTTTTTGTTTTCTGTATAGTAGTGTGTATATGTCAATCCCAATCTCCTAATTTATCCCTCCCCCCCTTTTCCCCCCTGGTGACAAGTTTGTTTTCTGTATCAAAGCAGGAATATTAAAATCTATGGTTCAAAGATGAGCTTCAGAGGGTATGTTATGAACTTGCAGGCCAAGTACATGAGGTACATGTGTGTATATGTATTTGGGGGTGGGGAAAAGAAGGAGATTCCTAGGGCTTGTGGACACTTGTTACATCTTCTTTTTCTTGCTCTCAACAATAATTTAGCATAATTTATACTAACTCAGATGTGTTGGGAATGATTCTTTTTATGTGACTAACAAACTAGGCGGGATGTTTTTGACTCTAAATAAATATTAAGCTGATTAAGCAGAGGGTTGAGTAGCTGTAAGGCGAGTATTGTCATGGACAGCAAAGTAACCCTTACTAGTCAGAAATATGATTTTTCTTCTGGCATTGTAATGATTATTGGAAAATTCCTGTGGGGAGAAAAGGTGTGACATTTCACATTCACTTTGAGAGCGAGACAATCAAACTTATATGATAAATATTAAAAAATAATGTAATTAAAAATTAACTATTTTGATTGGTGCCAGTTATAATTGAATAAAGGAGATTAAAATGTAATATATGAAAATTTTTATGTGACTTTTCTAATGTTAGTAAAAAAGGATCAAAGAATGCTAAGTGGATTAATAAAATGATTTAATCAAGTTTTTTATATTTCCCTCCTTCCAGAGCATCTGTATTAACTGATATTTTGAACATGACATTGTTACACACATGAAAGTATGGGGATAGATGGAAACATAGGATTTTGAACAGGGATTTCTTCAACATGTGAGAAGAAACAGGACAGTGATTGGTCTTCTAGCTAAGGGTGATGCTGAAAGGATTGACAGGTGAACGAAGGGGCCTGGAAAGAGGGCTGTTGGAAAAAATTATAATAATAATAAGAAATTCCTTTAGAAAGCTGTCCAGAAAAATAATAAAGAAGTCATAATATGTTATTTTCAGAGTCAATATTAACACATGACTCCAGTACCAAAAATGTCACTCAAGAGAAAGAAGAAGATAAGGGGATTTGATTAAATGAATTTGGACTAGATTTCAGGAAGAAATGATTTGACCTTGAAACAGGACATTTCCATTCATTTGTTTATTCAATATTAAGTTAGCATCTACTATATCTTAGTGCTATATTAAGGAAGATTGTCTATTGTCAACTCTGTTCTATGCAAGGGAAGTAGCTTGATTAAAGTATAGAAAATTAAGTGTTTTGTGGGTTTTAAAATTTATTTATTTATTCATTTATTTTTGGCTGTGTTGGGTCTTCGTTTCTGTGCGAGGGCTTTCTCTAGTTGCGGCAAGCGGGGGCAACTCTTCATCACGGTGCGCGGGCCTCTCACTGTCGCCGGCCTCTCTTGTGTGGAGCACAGGCTCCACACGCGCGGGCTCAGTACTTGTGGCTCACGCGCCCAGTTGCTCCGCGGCATGTGGGATCTTCCCAGACCAGGGTTCGAACCCGTGTCCCCTGCATTGGCAGGCAGATTCTCAACCACTGCGCCACCAGGGAAGCCCCGTTTTGTGGGTTTTTAGAGAGCAAACTAAAGATGGAACAGGTCCTTATCATAATCAATTTTATGATGAATTAAAATTAGATTCTCTGCAACCCCACTACACAGGTAGGAAAAATAAACTAAAAAAGGGACATATGGTCCTGGACCTCAGATTCCACAGCCTAGCTGACATTAGCTTCACAGCTAGTGTTCACCTAGATTCTCATTAACCGCTGACTCATGCTGAACATGCTTCAGGTGAAAAGAAATAAAGATTATATTGCACAAATTACCCTGTTACATTTTAAAATGTTTACTAGTAGAACATAAGCTGAGGTCACACAGTAATTAGACATTAAGCCACCATTACTGTAGCCTGTTAACTACAAAATGAGTTTGATAAGAGATGATTGATTTTTAACAGTTTTTTTTTTAACTAGCAAAGAATTAAGCATTAGCAGTGGTAGAAGGCTGGGGTGTGTGGGGGGGACAGCAGTGCCCAGAGAGAGTGGCGGTTTCCAGAAGGCATGGTGCTTGGTGGTCGGAGATGTATGCACTGTCAGGGCATTTTTGCATGCTGCGAAGATGAAGCCAGCGGGTAGCACATGATGGTACCCACACATTGTGAGCCAGTTGGAGATGCCCTGAAATAGGTGGAGGTGAGGGGCTTTGCAGAGGCCTGAGCTATTGGAGGGAAAGAGCAGTCAGTGATCTTTGGGTTATTAGTACAAGTTGAGTGTCCTTGCTTCATGTGTGACTCCTGAACAACTGGGGCTCACAAAACAGCATATGCATCAATATTTTAGCCTCCAAACCCATTTCCATTCAGTGTACTCTTTAAGAAGATAGCATATTGAACGCTACAATGAGAAAATAGGCCCCCATTTTGGTAAGCAAGACAGCGGGTGTACAAGGGAAAAAAAGCAGGCAGAATTAACAAAGGTAATTAAGATGGTAAAAGCAAGAGAAGCTGTTTTCACATGACCAAATATATTTCATTTGAGCCAGAAAGAGTTATTCACATACATGTATTCACAAGAGGCAGAAACAGAGAACAAAAATAACCATGAAAACTGACACTGGAAATTAAAGAGGAGGAAATAGAGTAGTTAAATCTTGTATTCAGCCTAGTTTTTTCTTTTCCACGCTGAAAAATGATAGTGGATTATAGAAGCAAAACGAGAATAAACTTACTGTGAAAGGATGCTACCTTCTAGCAGTCTCCTCTAAGTGCATCCTCATTATTTGTCGAGTCACTCACCATCCATACAAGAACGCTGATTTTTTTCTTTGTGAACTGCCCACAGACTGGGCCATCTTCATGCACTGAAAGTATGTGTTTCTTTACGCATTGGTGCATGACGAATAGGGTCGTCCTTTTTCTAAATTATCATCTGCTTGCCTGTGCAATTTCCATGAGCAAATATGGGTATTTGCACACGCAGATGGAAGTGCATGAAAATAATATGTGCTCAATATTAGCGGGCCAGCCAGGGTTTGGCTTTTTGGTGTTAAAAGCCCTGTAAATGCTGCATGGATTTCTGAGAATGCTTCACTCAGCCAAGGAGGGATATTTAGCTAATGGCTATAACTCCTTGCCTAGGTTCATGAATTGTACATAGTTATAAAATATATAAAATATAATTATATATATATTCAGGATTTGGAGTTGTAGAATGCTTTAAAGGACAACATTGTAGTAGGATGTGGTATAAGCTAACTTCTGGCTCTGAAGTATTTATTAATATGTTATAGTTTGAAGTGTAGAATAAGTCTTTCAATTTCCTCTTAAATCATCCCATTAAATGTTATATAATTATAAAAAACAACAGTGGGGTGGGAAGCAGCCGCATAGCACAGGGAGATCAGGTCGGTGCTTTGTGACCACCTAGAGGGGTGGGGTAGGGAGGGTGGGAGGGAGGGAGATGCAAGAGGGAAGAGATATGGGAACATATGTATATGTATAACTGATTCACTTTGTTGTAAAGCAGAAACTAACACCATTGTAAAGCAATTATACTCCAATAAAGATGTAAAAAAAACAACAACAGTGGGAGCTAAACATTTAAGTTACAATGCCAAATAATATCCAAAGAAAGACCAGAAGATTACAAAAATTAGCAATATTTAGTAGTTACACATAGCCAAGCTTCCTTCAGAGGACACATGATATTTTAATATTTTAGGGAACCTATTTACTATATTATTTGTGCAGTATTCTAATGTTTATGTCTTATAGTTATACTGACACACATTTCTGTACCTTGAGAAATCTAGTGATTTCTTTTAGTCTGAAACCTTCCAGCCATGGCTTAGGAAGTGACTTTGGATGCCCCTCACTGTCCTAGAACCTCTTACAGCTGCCCCGCTTACAGACTCTTAAGCCTGAATCTCACTTTCATGACACAGACACAAAATCCTAACACATATTTTTCAGTTTGTATTTCCATAACATAATTTTCTTAGTCGAGCTATTCTGAAGCATCATTTAGGAATTTCTGCTTCCTCATTACATTGTTTCTCATCAGCATTCAATTACAACTTTTTTCAAATAAAAACGAATATTTTACAAAAGGTAAAAGGGATGTTTTACTGGATCTTCAAGGTACCAAACAACCAGTTTAAAAGTGAAAATCTAAATGAATCAACTGGAATTGTTATATAGCATGATGCGTAATGGTTCAAATGTTTTCCTGCGTTATTTATTGTAGGTTGTTTTTATTTTTATTTTTTTTGAATCCATGGGGAAAACTGCCCTTTCCAAAGATCCGGGCCCACCAGCAGCTGCAGGGGGTGGGGTGGAGGGCATAGTTATTGGTGTGCACTTGTGTGGCTGAAGTTCTCCCCATGAGGGCCTCTCTGTGGTGGAGGTTGGTATCAGGGGTCAGCCTGGGGGTGGGCAAGTGCACAGCAGCAATGATTTCTTGTCCTGCACACATTTCGAGAAACTAGCTACTACTCCCTCTATAAATGGAATAAAATTCTCCTTTTCATGGATCTGGACAGGCTTGCGATTTGCTTATAACTGGTAGCATGTGGTTCAAGTGACACTGATTTCTGAGGCTCAGTCCCAAAAGACAGTGCAGCTCTGCCTTGCTAGCTGGGACACTCACTTTTGGAGCCCTGACCAACCACGTAACAGTTAACACCCTGGGCCCTCCATCCTATGAGGAAGCCCCAGGCTACAGGGAGAAGCCACGTGTAGGTGCTCCTATTAAGGTTAGCCCTGTGGCCCAAAGTCACACCAGTTTCTCCTTTCCCACTTCCCTTTTCACAGCCAACGTTTTCCTCCTTTACAAAAGGAAGGCATATCTCTCTGTCATCCGTACGTAGTGCATTGCCCTAAGGTATAAAGATCTTGCCTGCACCAAACAAAGGGACAATTAAAAAGATTAGTGTCTACAAAGTATTCTTCAATCCAGGAAACTTAAAGAAAAAACTCAGAAAAGCATTTACATAAATTGTGGAGACAGCTCACCTGTTTCTCAGATTTCTAGTTTATCTCCTGCTACACTCAATTCCTTGAGTAATGGGACTGTGTCTGCTTTGTTCCAGCATCTAGCACAGCAACGAACATATAGAAGCTATGCAATCAATATTTGTGGAATGAAGTTGGGACATTGTAAAATTATCGAACGTGGGAATGTTCACAGACTCACTGTTTCTTCCCTGTTCAACCCTCATCCCACTCCTCTGCTTGCCTCCCCTCTTTGCTCTCCTCCTTCTTCCACCCCCTTCCGCAGAGATCCACTCTTTTGGCCAGAGTGGATCCTGGAGTCTGGAACCCAAAGAAGACCATGGGCAGATCTAAGAGGTTGGAGGTAGAGGGGAAGGATCTAGAAGAAGAGAAAAGTCGGTGGACCAGAACTGGTGAAGAGAGTCAGAGGCTGGGTGGATAGAGTTTGGTGTGGGGTGTAGCTGGGATATTATAGGATATGTAGGGCAAAAAACTGGCTAGGAAAAATAAAAGATATGAGAAGATTACCGAGGTGATTATGAATGGAATTCTCTTTAATACCTTTTGAAAGGCACAATTAAAAATGAGATTTGTGTGTGTGTGTTTATTTATATTTTCTTTGTGTGTTTGGACTGAACTTATTTAGAGGAGCAGTCATGACTTGACAGGGTTATAGTGTGTTATAAAGGGTTATATATATATATATATATTTTTTAATTAATTGATTAATTTATTTATTTTTGACTGAGTTGGGTCTTCGTTGCTGCGTGCAGGCTTTCTCCAGTTGTGGCGAGCAGGGGCTACTCTCCATTGCAGTGTGCGGGCTTCTCATTGCCGTGGCTTCTCACGTCACGGAGTACAGGCTCTAGGTGCGCAGGCTCAGTAGTTATGGCACATGGACTTAGTTGCTCCGTGGCACGTGGGATTTTCCCAGACCAGGGATTGAACCCGTGACCCCTGGATTGGCAGGTGGATTCTTAATCACTGGACCACCAGGGAAGCCCCTATAAAGGGTTATAAATGAATGAATATCCTTCATAGGCAGGTCCCACTGTTTCTTCCCCCTCTAAATAGCAACACACACTGAGGTTTGCTCCATTCCGTGGAACAGGGCTCAATACTTGACTTGCATGATCTTATTTAATTTTCATGGTAATACTTTGAGGCAGAGATTATTATTTCCACTATGCCAAAGAGAAAAGCATAACTAAAAAGTTAAGTTGGTTATCCAAGTCACGCAGTGGCAGACACAAGATTTGAACTCAGTTGTATTCAGTGCTGAATTTCATATTCTTAACTACTATGTAATATTCCTTATGAAGGTATTAATTGGTTTTTTAAATAATAAAGTTCTGGAATCATGAAAGCACTGAGTTTGACTCTCTCTGCTCTGTGATATGGCTCATCATTTGTATCACATGCTTTTGTTAATCCTTCTGGGCTCCTCAAAATACACCTGAGACACTCAAAGACATATTATAGAAGTTGTCAGCACATCAGTATGTTTTCTGGATTCTGCCTAATGGATGTCCCCAAATCTTTGTGAAGTCCTCAAACAATATGTCTGCAGAAGCAGACATGAAAATCTAGCTCCCCTTTATTAAGACAGAGTTAAAGAGATGTGAAAAAATTTTGGAATGCTATTCTCATAGTTTTTGGTTTGCTTAAAAAACCTATGAGAATGCTATTCTCATAGGTTTTTTAAGTAAAAATACGTTACTTAAGTTACCATATAATGGGTTTTTTATTATTATTATTTTAAATGACTTAATAAATTAATAATTTAGAAAATTTTCAGTTTTAATTTCTAGCACTGTACATATCAATATAAAATGAAAACCCGTTGGGTTCTGAGATGAAAAGTTTGAGAACCACTGACATAGTTATTTACAGATCCACGCACAATGTATTTTTTTAAACCTATTATGCTGTTGCACTGTGTTAACTATTGAAAATAAAAAGGTATATCTAACATAAGCCCAGCCTTGGAATAGCTCCAAAGTTTACATTGTAAAGATAATTAGAAGATATTTAGTACTGCTAAGGGTTGCAAACAAAATGCAAATCGTTCCTAATTGAATTCAATTCAGAATCCCAATTGCAAGTTCACAACACCTGAAGTATTTCCAACACCCCCATTTTATTGATATGGAGACTGAGGCTCAGGGAGAAAGTTATGTGGCCAAGGTTCCACAGCCAGTGAGTGGTGGACTAAGGTAGCCAATTTGATCCACACGATGTGTTTGTGTTATTATGAGGGGTTCCTTACCTTTTTTAAAAATCTCCAATGGTCTAAGATTGTATGATAAGTATGAATCTTATAGAACTCAAATTGTTAAATAAAATTAACAAACCTCCTCTTTGGGGACAATTTGTACAGTAAATTAGTGATCCTTATTAAAAGTAAGCTAAATCATTGTATAAATCATTGTATAAATTATGTTTTAGAGAATTAATGATTATTTGTTACTTACTTAACATGTCAGTATATGAGTTTCCCCTTTTGTGGGGTAAAGAAAGACCCCACTTCATCATTAAATTGCACATATGCAATTTACTTCTACTGCCTTAACTAGAAGGAAATTCTATGTTTCTACTATTATTCAATTTTATTAAAATGTAAGAAAAATATGGCTCAAAAAGAACCAACCTCTAAATAAACATACAAAGTTTAAAAATGCAATAAATCCACTGGGAAAATCACTCCATGCCAACTGATATGATTTCACTCTCTGCAAAACCATGTCCATTTCAGAAGGTGCTCAGTGCAATAAATGTGGCTCAGTGGAACTTTTATTCCATAAGGAAAGCTTCATAAATACAGACCTTGTGCATTTTACTTGATCTGCCATAGAAGTGCATTTTGTCAAAGCATAACTTTTAAAGGATTATGAAGACATCCTCATAGATTCAGAAATACCATTCTTGCAGGAAAAAAACCAACAGTAGCCTGTGTATCCTTTAATCAAGGACATTAAAGATCTGTTCAGAGATTACAAGGCTGCTGACTCAAGCTAACATTTTCTTGGCTTGCTTCTGGGCTGCTAGCTATCTTTGCATGTGCATGATGTTGATGTAAAATGACATTTGCACCTGTTGTTGCCAACCTATATTAATTAGCCTGGTGCCCTAAGTAGTAAACAGGCCATCCCATCCAAACAGAAGCTATTAACATATTGCAGCTGTCATGACTAAGATGTGCACATCCCTGCATACCTTGGCTCAGTTAGCAAAGCTCTCCCAATTGGAGTCGCTTGGGAGAAGAAAAGAAGCGTGGGATGCAGCCAGTCAGGAGTGAAAGAATACATTTTACTGCAGGTTTACTTTCATGTATTATGCATAGCCTTCAAGGTCACTGCACGATCATTTATAAGATTTTAATGAGATATCAAAGTGGAAGAAACGGAATGTAATTAATGGAATCATATTGAAAAGATAGGCAGGTATAATAAAAGCCCCCAATATCATGCAGTCTTCCAAATTCTAGAGCTAACTAGGAGACGGACTACCAAAATCACACCACGGTGAAGGGGCGAATGTTACCACGTTGTGATAACACTTCATTATCAAAGGCCTTGAACTCTATTCAGAGATATAATTCCCAAAATTAAAGAACATGTAGAAGTTTCTGTAAGAAAGTAAAGATAGGTACTTGAGTTAGAATATACAGATCTTTTCTAAACCCAGAGGAGGCAGATGACCTATTCCAAGACTTCAAGAAGACGAGTTTCTATTAAGTATGGATATCTTCTGTGAACCATTGGAACAGGGCACACAGGTCAGCTATCTTATGCCAGTGAGCACTGCATTCCCCAGAAGGTGTTTTGTTCAACATACAGTCAGGTTTCTTTGAAGTTGGTTTGGTTCTATATCTTTTATTCAACTTATAAAAATTGCTCAGCTCATACAAATGTTGGCTAAAATGTCGACACATAGCACAGGAAAAGTCTAGATTGATAAGTACCTAGTTAACCAGAAACTTCACTCAACTGACTTTGCACTCAATTTGGGAGAAAGAGGCAAATGAAAATAAATTAAGTGGACAACAGGGGTTTAATTTTTTTTGAATTCTGGAATATGTCCTGTGGATTGATATCCATGCTACTAAATTTCCCAGAATTTTATACCCGCATTTTTGTTCAGGGAGAACTGATGTTAAAAATAATGATCCCTAGGCTCAAAGGACGTTGAAGTCTTTCATGATTCATCAAAGAAAAAAAGATTCCATTCAGCACACTATTCTAACTAAGGCAAGGATGTGTGGAGTGGTTTAGAAAGACTCCATAGCTAAAAATTTGGGGAGGAAGAATAACCCTGCTTCATCACAGAACCCCCAAATCTAGATATTTAATTCCTGAAACATTCTGGGTAATTTCATTCAGCCCCCAAATCTGTCTTTTAAAAGGCAAGTTGCTTAGTGTGAGTAAAAATTTCTTTTCAGAATAGTATTAAAGAATGGGATTTATACTTACCCAACACCCAAACAATTTAGTCAATTTCATATGTATGTGAGCATATGGCAGAGGGGATGGAAAACAGCTAAACCAGTTCAATGGAACCTATACCACATATTGACTGGCAGGATGACTGATTTTTTTACTCTGGTAGTAGTAGTTTCAAGGTTGAAGAGAAAAGACCTTCATGTATTTGTAAGGCATACATCAAGAAGAATATTAGTATTCAAAACAATTTTGTTTACTGGTCATGAAAAAAATGCAATAAAGTCATAGACTTTTATTGATAATCCAGGAATTTTTATGTAAATGTCTCACAATGCTTTCAAAATCATATTCATCTTGTGGTAAAATTATTTAAAAAATTAGCCACGTTTGAAGGATACTCAAACAATAAGTGAAAAAAATGAAAAACAAAACCTTGCTTCTGCAGATATTTTATGTATACAGCCTTTGGATATGAATAAATAACTATAAATAATGGCCAGATATCTTAAATTTCCACGAAGATATTTTACCTCACTTAATCAACTCAAGCTACATAACTAGCTTGGTTAATATCAGTGACACATTTGAGAATAGAAATTTGACGTTACTTCCTGTTCAAAACTGGGGTCATGAGAATGTGCTATTTTTCTTAAATGCATTATTACACAAGTCATTACTAATATGCCTCTTTCAGTCTGTAGCCACAAATGCCAGTACTCTGATTCACATTTCCCCCACCTATGACTCAACAAAATTTGGTATTGGGGGAAGAAAACAAATAATCATTTAAATCTAATCAACAATACTAGACATAAGAGATAAAAATAATTTAAAATTCATGAAGAAACCATCTTCCCATTTTTAAAAGGTTAAGTTCCCCTAAGCTATGTAAGAAAAACACCCTCTGAAGACCTAGAGAAGCAGAAAACACTGGTGGCAAGTGACAGGAATTGATCCTCCTTGGCTGTGCCTGTCATGTTTCTAAATTTTATTTCCACCATCTCTGGAATGCTATGAAAAGAGAGAGTGGGCGCCGGACTATGGCCTGAGGGCTTGGTACCCAGGTCTCTGACTTTTCTTCAATTAGGAGGCCTCCCTGCCTGATAGAGAGACGTACGTCTGACTGGGGGCTTGGACAGTTGCAAGGTATTGATTAGCCATAATGTGAAGTCAAATCTGAATAAAAAAGCCTCATGATCAAAAGACCTTCATCGGAGACAGCATGCCCTCTAAGTCAAGGGTCCAGAGATTCTGATGAGCGCTGTTTCCTTTCTGAGAGAGAGAGAATTCCAGTTTCCTGATAAAGGCTCTCTTGATAAGAAAGTCCACTGGACCTTCTGTCAGAAAACCAAGGCTTCAGATTTGACAGGCGCTTGTTAGTTTTTCATCCCAGAACACTCAACATTCAGAGAAGGGAAGAAAAGGAGATTGCTAACATCGCTGGGCATCGCGAAAGCCAGCCTTGCACTTGCACAATGAAGCTACTGCTGCCTTCTCCCACATTAAAGAAAACACAACCCCTACCTGGCATGAAAAGTGTCCCTTCCTACAGTGCTGGTCCTGCCACAGTATACAGAACGATCACCAATTAAAGTATTACTTAGATCATGAACAACCAACACATGGCTTTTAATGGAATGTTTAAAAGCTATTTCTTGTTAAAGGAATACTTTTGCAGTTCTCTCAGTGGATCTCTTATTATGGCCCTTTTACTTAAAAAATGTCTTGGTGCCTTTTATGTCTACTGTGTTTTTAAGACAATTTTATGAATCAGCTACCTTGAGCCTTTACTACAGTCCTGTGAAGTAGAAAGTCCGAGTGTCATTATCCTCAAGTGGAGATGCAGAAGCAAAGATGTATACAGAGGCCACGAGCTTGTCCAAAGTCACACAGTGAATTAAGAGCAGAGGCAGGATTGGAACCCAGGCATCCTGACTCCTAGTCTGGTTTTCTTATCACAGAACTAGAATGAAGCCATTCTGACTCCCAAATGATACATTTGCAGAGTCATGGCTGAAAGCTGCATCAGTAGCCTCATTGTAGAATTGCTGTACTTTAATGATGCATTTCAGCAATTATTGTATTGCATTGGCTCTGAAGTTATCGAGGAGAGAAATGGTGTTTCTGCATTCTCTCTTCACGTAATACATTACTATTAATTGCTGAGTAACCAAACTCATACTCCTACTGCTAACTTTCCCCTTTTCTTCCAGTAGTCTCTTACTCTGCCTGTATGCATCCATTCAATCACACATTCCCCCGGATCTTAATCTCCCTATGTTTCAAGGCTACATTTGCCCTAGTCCCCATTGTATGCCCTTACCCAGCACCATGACTTACCCAAGGAGATGTTCAATAAATATCAGTTGCAGGAATAAAGGGGCCGATGAGTGAATAGAAGCACTAAAAGCCCAAAGGACAACAATAAACAGACTAGATATTTCTGACGGTGCTCTCTATAAATTAATAGAATAGATGTGTGAAAACTGTCTCTTCAAATTTTAGGGAATTTTGTTAGAACTTTGGGAAAGCTTACCAGAATCTGGTCTCCCTTGGGATAGTAACCATGTCTTGTTCACTTTTGTATCCCCAGTGGCCTGGAGCAAAGGAATCACTAAATAAGGACTTATTGAAATGACTGTGGAAGGCAAATTCTTTCTGCTCTTTCTTACTTTCTGTTTTTAATATACATGTAAACATTAACAAGTAACATTTATTGAGTACTGTGACAGGCAGATGCCATGTTTGTAATGTGTGCTATTACTTTCGTTTCTCAAATAACCCTAAGAAGTACGTATAGTTATTATCCCCATTGTATAGATGAGGAAACTGAGGCTCAGAAAGGTCATATGACTTGTCCAGAGTCTCACAGCTAGTAGGTGGTGAAGCCAGTGTTCTGACCCAGACCAGATTCCAAGGTGAGCATTCTTTACTAAATGGCCTCTCAGGCACACTGTACGGTTTTCTTTTTAATGAGTAATAGTAGCAAACACTCAGTACTTACTATGTGCCAGCCATTGTTAAAGGCACACTGCATGGATCAGTTCATTCAATCTTCATATCTCCTCACATCAACCTTCATTAGACTTGTGCTGATAAGAAAATGGAGGCCCAGAGAATGTAAGCAATATGCCTCAAATCACACAGTTAGTAAGGGTGGGACTAGATTATGAACCCAGGATCTCTGGCCCTAGACTCAATGCTTTTAACCACCATGGAATACTGTTTCTTAATGAAGTTTGGATAGTAGTCAAACTTTCCTTTAACCCATAATGCTTAATCCATACTAAAGAATACTTAATCTATAACATTTTAATCCATAATACTTAGCCTATTCTAAGGAATACTTAGAATTTCCTTAGCACACATAGTCAATATCTTTCACTTGGTACTTACCCCAAAGTGTGGTAATATTTTTCTTGTATCCAATCTCTCTAACTAGATTTGAAGCTTGTGGAGGAAAGATGGCTGCCAATTTTAAATCCTAAATCCTTAGTTTAAGAGTTGAAATCTGCTGTAATTTCTACTTACTAGTTTTAAATCCCAAATATTTAGTTTAAGAATTGAAATCTGCTATAATTCCTACTTACTAGTTTGGGCATGATTAGAAAACCCTGAGTTTAGGGTACATTATATTCACTAGTCAAGTGCTGTTACAGTACACTTATAACATTAACTTATAAAAATGACTTGTATGTGTTCATTTAGGGCTGTTGAATATTTCTATTATAATACTTAGAGAATATAATACTTAGAGAATATGTTAAGCATAATTAAGAAGCTAAAACTATTTTAGACATATTTAGATTGTTTCTTCTTAGAGATATCTGATGTAAGGAAATTTTGGTATTCACTAGCATGAAATTCTAGTGCCACAAGTGAAATTGCTATTTCTTCTGACGTGTCTCATTCTACTAAACATTGGGAATGTGTATCAGGGTCTTAAAAATATAAAAAGAGAATGATAGGAAGTAAAAATTTCTTAGTATATGTATTAGAACATTTTGAAAAACAGCCAATATATTATTGAATGTTCAAAGACATGAGAAATTCTTCCCAAACACATGTTGAAATATACTTGATACTAGGCTTACCTTTGTAAGATCAGAATGTCAGACCATTTATTGTTCATGGGAGATACTGACAAGTCCTCATGTTTTGTCTGAAACCCTCTATTTTTCTTTATTTATACAAAGCACCTTTTACCACAATGTTTTGCCAATCTTGTCTTCCCAGACACTAACCCAATGATAGTGCATGGAATGTCAGAACAAATGTCAATTTACATTTGTTTCTATTTGAATTGATACCAAGAAACCCTTTCAACAGGAAACAATTGAATTTTTAAAGCTTCCTTGGCTATTGCTAGTTTGATAGCCAATTAGACTTGTTGGTCTATATAGCTGGGGTTCAGTAGTTGCCTAGTGAAGAGACTGCAGGGCTATCTAAATATAAGAAATTTCATATCATGAGGATCTATTTATTTAGTTCAGTGGTTCTCAACTGGGAGTGATTTTTGTCCCCTGGGGGATATCTGGCCATGTCTGGAGGCATTTTTGACTGTCGCTACTGGGAAGAGTACTGGTGTCAATAGATAGAGGGCCAAGGATGCTGCTACCCATCCCACAATGTATGGGAGAGCCCCCTCCCACAACAAAGACTTATCTGGCTCAAAATGTTACAGTGCCATAGTTGAGAAACTCTGCTTAGCTTAAGGCCTTTGGCTCTCTATTTGAAAGGGCCAGTACCCTTGAAACAGAGAATATGAATGCTTTAAATCATATCAGTCATTTACATTTTAGTGTGAGTTTACCCACACCTTTGACCACAGAAGTTTGTGATGGGTGGCAGCTGGGCTTCGGGTGTGGCAGGGGAAGGAGATTCCTAGAGTCACCGCATGAAGGAGTGCCATCATTGCAGGAAGAGATAGATGCAGAAATAAGAGGCTGAAGGCTAAAAAAAAGTACGTTTTTTTCTTTACACACAGCTTAAATTTTAGTATAGAAAATAAAGAATAGAAATGAGTATGCACATAGAACATTATACAAATGTGCAGTTGGATAATAGAATCTCTAGAAATCAGTAGTTAGTATAAAAATGTTGGAGTCAATGTTACAGCCCTTAAGAATCTGACCTGTGTCTACCATTTTAAACTTTTCTCCTACTTTTCTATGTTATTTCTACTTTCCAACCTGAAAATATGCTGTGAACTTTGTCTCCACTCGGGCTTACATTTCTTACTCCTGTCTGAAATGCATTCTACTTGCCTTTCTGTTTGTTTATATCAGGGATGGGAAAGAATTTTACATTGCAGCCCAACTCTGACCAGTTGGAATGGGCTAGTGCTTAGTTGAGAAGGATTCTGAGGCTCAGTTTGGGTTCCATGAGAAAGCTTGCCATGCCTAACTATGTCTAATATGGAAAGGAGTTGTGATTTAGTCATGGCCAAGCATCTGCCATCCCAGACTTAATGTTTCAGGGCTCAGTTATGACCTTCTCGTTAAACCTGCCTTAACTAATAAGCTCTCCTCTGAAATTCCTTAGCATCCCATTGTTCTTTTCCAAGTCAAGCTCAGAAGCCACCTTTGTTCTGAGTTTTCCATGGTTCATCCAGGGTGAAGCCATTTTGGTTTACTTCTTCTGACATTTACTAGCCCTTAAAGAGTATTTATAACATGATCCCTGTGTAGTGATGATTTGTGTACACATCCTACTTTTTGAGCTGTAATCTATCTGTATTTATTCAGAGATCACACCTTAGACATATAAAGTGATCATTAAGCTTTGTTTAGTGTTGTTACAGACTTTTTAAAACTGTTTGCCAACTAGAAAAGAGAATAGCAAAAGGTGGTCCTTGATGGAATTTTTTTTTTTTTTTTTTTTTTTTTTTTTTTTTTTTTGCGGTACATGGGCCTCTCACTGTTGTGGCCTCTCCCATTGCGGAGCACAGGCTCCGGACACACAGGCTCAGCAGCCATGGCTCACGGGCCCAGCCGCTCCGTGGCATGCGGGATCTTCCCGGACCGGGTTACGAACCCGTGTCCCCTGCATCGGCAGGTGGACTCTCAACCACTGCGCCACCAGGGAAGCCCTCCTTATTTTAAGTCATATATTTGTTAGAGGCACTTAAAAAAATCTCCTTTATGATGCCTCATTTCTCATTTTGATGACCTTTGCCCAATTATAACCTTGTGTAATAATTTCCTTATTTTGTGACTTCTGTGATACTTTATATCAGGTAGTGTTCTAGGCACAGGAGATACAAGCTAAAATAGAATTTTAAAAGGAACCTATAGACTAATAGAGAAGACAGCAATGTGATTAAGTACTAGAGATATTCTGCCCCCTGAGGTACAAGGGGGACATAGGGATGGAGAGAATTTGGCCCTCGGATCTCTTCTCATCTAGATTTTTAAAGCCCCAAATCTATATTTTCAGCCCTATTCTTTCTCCTGAATTCCAGCATCATGTGTCCAAATTATTACCTGACATCTTCACAAGTATGTCTGAGGCAACTTTAACTCAATGTGGCCCTAAAGAGCATATGATTCACACCCTAAGCTCTTCTTCCCCTCATCTCAGTGAACTATTTACTAAGTTTTTAAAGACATATCATAATTGATTTCTTGTTTTTTTCCCCATATCCACTTCTAAAATGCTAGCAAGTTCTTTCAATTCTACAGCTAGAGTGTATCCTAAACCCTTACATCTCTTTTCACTTTCATCACTTCTACCCTAGTGTAAGCCGCAAAGAGCATAGTAGTGCCTGGATTATCACAATGACCTCCTAGCTGTCTCCTTATGCCCACTCTTAATCCACCCCCCTCCACATAAGCAGTCCTCCACAAGGTGGCTAAAATACTCTTTTTAGAAAATAATCATTAACAAATCGCAATCCTGCTTGAAAAGCTTTAAGGCTTTTGGTTACACTTAGTTGCCACAGAATCCAAACCATTTTTTGGTTCCTACCCTCCTGGCTGACCTCATCTGGCACCAACTCACCTAGTATTCTTCCCACTTTACTAATCACTCTTTCTCAGCCTCCATGTCTGGTCTCTCCTCTCCAGCCTCTTCTTTCCATTCCTCGAGGACAGTAAACTCATGAAGTCCTGGAGCCTTCTCTCCAACTTTCTCCTGCATGGAATGTTCACCCCTGGATCTTTCATGACATCTTACTTTTTAGAATAAATGTCAGCATGTCAGCGATAGGACTTTACTAACCACCCAATATAAAGTGGCTACCCACCAATAGAATATTTCTATTCTCTTCATAGCAATTGTCTGATATTTTCTTGTCTGATTATTTATATTTTTTCTGCTTTTCTTCACTAAAAGAAAACACCCTGAGAGTAGGAATATTCATCTGCCTTATGTAACACAGCATTTAGAACAGGGTCTGGCACATATTAGGTGCTTAATAAACATTGTCAATTAAATATTGTTGAATAGCCATTGCCTGAAGAGATGGTGTTGGCAGTAAACACATAAATTACCCTCTTTAGGGAATACTATGAAGTGATCTGTGGGCCCTTTCTTAATTAAGGTTCCAGACTTTTAGATTCATAGACAGTGGGAGAAAACCATTAGAGTAGTCTCAGTAATGATCTCTTTGCCCTCAGGTCATGGTGCTATAGAGAATGGGCTTAACCTAAAGATTTCCCACCTAGTCTCCTGCTAATGGAAGATGCAGTGTTGATGTAAAAATTAAGCTGTGGATAAACAGCCATAAAGCTTTTCGAAATTATTAGAGGATTGGGATATGGATGAAGAGAAAAGTGGGAAGTATTTATTACATTACTTACAAAGCACTTGGACTATTCCAAACTCCATACACTCTACGCTATGCTCAGGAAATACAGTGTCTGTCCTCCCTACCCTTTGGATGAAAGATGGGCCACGATCGGCAGCAAACACATGCAGCATCTTGAATTGTGCTCCTTTTTAAGTTAATCAAAGAGTGTGATGGTGATCAAAGAGATAATAGAAATAGAAGGTTTTATGATGTTTGTGATTAGAGGGTGTACCAAAGAGAACTTGCCAATAGCTAACAAAGGAACAGTAGCTAAATGACGTTCTAGTTTTCTTTCAATAAGGAAACTCACACATACATGAGGCTTCACTGAATATTGTGTTCCCCTTATCTTTGCAGCAGTCATAAAATTTTAGGGCAGACCTTGTGTGCAGTTAGTGCTGTTCCTGAGAACCCCAAGTCATCCTCTTTCTAACTTCATCACATGTAGTAAGATTAGTGGAGTAAATATTCCCTACAATCAGAGCATATTGTTTTCTAAGCTAAATAGATATAACAAACCCTCTTAGCATCAGGAACGCTCCTAGAAAAAGAAAACAAGGATGTTTCATGCCAGTACAGGGTGGGATATTTGGTTTTCAGGCAGGGCTGGATAAGGAATCTTTATCCAAGGGGCATACACTATACAATTTTCAGCATAAGGAAAATGAATGGTTGCAATATAGGAGAGTTTGGAGTTTCCATGGCTTCAGATACTAGAAAACCTGCTGCCTCCACAGTTTCCACACTTTTTCCTCAGCAAAATGTTACACAGTTGTGCTGAGGACACTTGTGGCCTCTAATGGCCAGATAATGGACCACAATAAAAGTTATGGGTCCCCAGCTGGGTCGAAGCTCATAATGGTTGGCAAGATCCATTATTTCACCATTAGCATCTACAGAAAAGGGAGACAATTGTCAACCAAAAAGAAAACAAAAGTACGTCATTACATGTATTCATCTTATTCGACAAAAAAATTCTAATTCCCTAAAGAGTGGATGGTGATTTTCCTATGTGTATGAGTTTCTCTGTACCTATCCTGTGTGTATTTTTAGAAAGCTTTTAATGCATAAATGCATTGTCTGTCATTCCAAGTTGATGGATCGTGATTATGGCTCCACGCTGGATTTCAAAGTAATTAATTGCATTTTTCAGCATTTTAAAATAAATAAATAAGAGAACAAAAATTAGAGAAAAGATGAAAAATAGATTTGGTTCATGTTAAATATCTGAATAATTTTGTCCTCCTTCCCCAATTCAGGGAATATCATTGTATTTTCTGGATATCTGTCTCTGCTTTAGAAAGAGCCAAGACCCTTTCAATTACAAGGGTGCTGAGTTATTATTCCAGTGTCTTAGTAATATTTCTTTAGAAATCAATAAACACATCTTTAGCCATTTCATTTAGTCTTGAGGGACTCGATATTTTCATTGTGTCTTCTAGTGAACAGAACGGTGGCATGATATCAATATTTTTTTTAAAAAAAATAATGCACCTACTTTTTTTCCTCTTGTCCCTCTCACCTTTGGATGAAACTAGAGTCAATGTAGAGTAATCCATTATCTATCGTGTGTGTTTGAGATGGAGAGAGGGCAGCAGGGGAGATTGCCATAGTGCACCACGTTTTGTGGAATTTAAGATCTATTAAAATCCAAAATTGTCCCCCTTGAGAGATTGAGAAGATTATTTATTAGAGATCCTTCCATCTTGAAGGAAGGTAAAGTCCTGATCCTAAGATATCTCTGCGTTTTGAAGCAGTTGCATATTTAGCTTTAGTTATTAGCTGATTAGAAATGTAAATTTTAAAACTGTTTGTTTGGAAATTTAAATATCCTATTAAAAATTATATTTTTCTAGCATAAATAAATGCTGTGGCAAAAATATTTTTAGTACTTTTTTTAGTTAAGCCCATATGAATCTCCCCCTTTGTGTTATGTAAAAATATGAATTTCAGCCCTTAAAGAACCTCAATATTGGTGCAAAGATATCCAAGGCACTTATGATCATTTTGTTGAGTTCTTCATTCTTTGTGGCTTTGGTGGTATTTAAACACATTTATTCTAATATATTTATTGACGGATGATTAAAAATACAGAACTAGAACAAATAATTCTAAAATTTGTATGGGAACACAAAAGACCTTGAAGAGCCAAAACAATTTTGAGAAGAAGAACAAAACTGGAGGGATCACACTCCCTGATTTCAACCTATATTACAAAGCTATGGTAATCAAAACAATATGATACTGGTACAGAAACAGAAATATAGATGAATGGAACAGAATAGAGATCCCAGAAATTAACCCACCCTTATATGGGCAATTAATGTATGACAAAGGAGACAAGGATATACAATGAGGAAAAGACAAACTCTTTAATAAATGGTGTCAAGAAAACTGGAGAGCTACATGTAAAAGAAGTAAACTGGACCACTCTCCCACACCAGGCACAAAAATAAATTCAAAATGGACTAAAGACCTAAATGGAAGTCCTGAAACAATAAAACTTCTAGAAGAAAACATATGCAGTAAGCTCTCTGACATCAGTCTTAGTAATATTTTTTTGGATATGTCTCCTCAGGCAAGAAAAACAGAAGCAAAAATAAACAAATAGAACTACATCAAACTAAAAAGTTTTTGCACAGAAAAAGAAACTATCAACAAAAAGAAAAGGCCACTACTAAATGAGAGAAGATATTTGTAAACAATATATCTAATAAGGGGTTAATATCCAAAACTTACAAAGAACTCATACAACTCAACATCAAAAAAAAAACCTGATTAAAAAATGGGCAGACATTCTGAATAGACATTTTTACAAAGAAGACATACAGGTGGCCAACAGACACATGAAAAGATGCTCAACATCACTAATCATGAAGGAAATGCAAATCAAAGCCACAATGAGATACCACCTCACACCTGTCAGAATTGCTATCATCAAAAAGACCACAAATAACAAATGTTGGCGAGGAGGTGGAGAAAAGGGAAAACTTTTGCGCTGTTGGTGGGGATGTAAATTGGAAAACAGTATGGAGAGTCCTCAAAAAATTAAAGCTAGACCTACCACATGATCCAGCAATTCTACTCCTGGGCATTTAAGAAAACAAAACCACTAGTATGAAAAAATGCAAATATCTCAATAATTTTTGTATTGACTATATATTGAAATGATAATATTTTAGATACATTGGGTTAAATAAAAGATTTTATTAAAATTAATTTTATCTTTTTTTCTTTTTAAAAATGACTACTGGAACATTTAAAATCATATGTGTGACTCACATTTGTGACTGACATTCTATTTCTCTTGGACAAAACCATTCTGTAACTTCACAGTAAGCTAGAGTTGCTTTAGCTTTTCAGAACAAATTTTCCTGTGACCTCATAATCTCTCTCTGTATTAGCTATAGGCAAAGCATATCTGTGACAGAACTGAAGTTGACAGAATCCTTAACCTCCCAATTTTTAGACTTCATTTTAATAATTACAACTATTAATATAATCACAAAAATATTCCTCCAAATTTTCCATTAAGAGTCAGGCATTGTATGGTCACATGATATTTATGCTTTAGAAAGAACTGCTTCTTTCTTAATGCACATATATACCTCCAGTTTCAGGTACTTGAAAAAAATAACTTGGTGAATTGTCTATCTCTACCACAAATTAAGAGTAAAATACTTAAAACTATCCTCTTTCCCTAGAGAACAAACAAATGAAGGATACTGTCTTCCATGTTGTTTTTCTTAGCTCTAAAAGCTAGATAGGATGCTACTGTAGAAATTTCCAGATGGATCAATTTGTGAAACTTAAAAAATATTCTGTATGAGATGTTTTCTGAATTAGAATCTGCAACAGTTTGATTTGACTGCAAATTGAATATATTGTCATCAACTCTGAGGTCATAATGGTCTGTACATTGTTCTGCAGTACTTAACTAACTGTGGATAAGCATGTTGAGCTCAATAATATGGCTTTCTTCCCTGGCTTCGATTATCCAATTTGTTTGGTTATTTAAATATGAGTGAAGAATTTTGAGTGACTATTTAAACATGATCACTGAGAATGTCTCAAAATAAGTTATTTCTATATTTCACCTTGCAACACCACCCTTCCCTTTCCTGGCCCCTGTAAATGAGAGTGAAATTAATTCCCTCTGGGAGAAGGTGAAACTCCGAGGTCCCTCTGCCTTCCCCCACAAAGCCTGTTGCCACTTAATGAAATTCCTTGGGGTTAAGGCCTTGTCTGCAGAGGGCCCAGGTAAATTGTTCCTGTTAGAGACTCTAGCTGCTGTCATTGGTCTTGGGGAATAGAAGCTAAGATAGTCAGCTAAAGAACAGTACTTCAGCATAAAGCAAAAGAAAACTCTCCATTTAGAGTAAATTTCAAGGTACCACAAAATGTTTTGCTAGTAATATCATATTTAAGGTTTTCATGAATAAAATATTGGTATCTAATACATTTTTAAAAAAGTGAATATGATGACCAGTTTAAAATTCATGCATCTCCTTTTCCTCCAGAGTGATCAGGCGTTTCTGATTAGGATAGCAAAGATAGGTTATAAGGCATAGGCCGTTGTGCGGAATTGCTATCTATTAGAGGCCATGATACCAGTAAAATTAGATTAAAGTTAAAGCAGGAATGTAAATTTTATTAATAAGGTTTCTATATTTTAATTCAAAACCAAACACCCTGCGGGCCTATTGATTCTAATACCATTTAATCTTGCAAAAATCTTCCCTGGTATCGAGCGATCTGGATGAGTATTTGCCCTTTATTACCTGGAAAATGAAGAATTTTCCTAAATCTTCACCTCTAGATAGTATAGACATAACTATAGAATTCTGATGACTTTAAGAAAACAAATATATTCATATGATTATGTGTAAACTCAAATGAGTATATGTTATGTGCAATGTATGTTATATCTACATGTCTAAAGCAAGAATCATATATTCATCTATTCAATGACCCTGTGCTTAAAATTACTTGCATTGAAAACATTTGTGCTAAATTTACTAACCAGCTCCTTTCTGAGTTGTTCAGAGCTCAAGATGTTTTGAAAGGACATTTAAAAATAATTAAGTTGAAGACACATCACCATGGTTCTTGGGCTTCTCACTTTGGTAAATGACTTCTCTACTTTAGGGAGGTTTTGCCATCTACTTCTTACCTTTTATTTATTTCAGTGCTTTCCCTGCCCTCTTCTGACTCTGCCTTTCCATCCTATAGTCTCCGTCAGGGCCCTCATTGTGGTATGTCTCAAATTTTAGTATATGTTCATTCTCTTTCTTCATATGTGCTGCCTGCATCCCCCTTGAGTAAGACATTAAACAATTCTGTACTTTACATATATGTGTGTGTGTGTGTGTGTGTGTGTGTGTGTGTATGAGTAAAGTGCCAGAGAGGATAAAGATATATATATCAAATGCTGAAATCTTTTAAAAAATGCTGATATGATAGAGTGGAAAGGGCATAAGTTTTAGAGCCAGATAAAAGTATATGTGCTCTAATTCCTTCCCTTCTCACCTAATCAAGACATCTGCACCTAAAATTACTCTCTTTATCTCTATTATTTCTTCCAGCAATTCCATCAACATAAAACATGTAGTACTACCTAATATATTAAAAAAGCCCTGATAGGTAACAGCTTCATTGTTAAAAATAATAATAATAACGCTTGTTTCAAACTCCATTGAAAAAAAAAATCCCCAACAAGACAAACAAATACCTTCACCTTTCTTACTAGGTGAAGGTCCCATAATGCCAAGAAATATTTCTGTCTTATTCAGTACTGCATACCCCGCACTTAGAATATTTCTAACAGTGGTCTAGCATCTATAAACTTCTCAGCAAACAACTGTCGAATGAATGAATGAATAAGTGAATGAATGAATGGGTGAATGAACAATGCTTGGATCATAGTATATACTTAGTCAAGGTTGGCTCTTATTACAATGAAGCTTTTTGTAAGCCTAATATTTGTTATAAATGCCAAGAAGATTCAGAACAACCACACAATGAAGCTTGTCTAAAAGCATTATATCACTGAAGTCTGGAAGACTTGCATGTACACATTTGAGTGGTTATCTGGTTTGATGTGTTTGACATTTCTTTGAAATTTTATAGGGAAAAGTCTTCCATGAAATCTTCAGACTTTCTATTTCACTTACCTCTCTATTATTGCTTGAACATTTTGTACAGTTTCTAGTTATTTCCCTAAAACTGTAGCACCTAAGAATAATAAACACAAACTTTTGCAAAGTTCTTTGTCTAAATAGAGTGTGTTAAAGTTTTAAATACTAGAATTACATTATTTCAATCATCTTTTTGGCTTAGGGAGTAAATAGTATGCTGCCATTGACTGACAGTAAATACAGGACCCATCAATGTAGGTTCATTAATTCTAACAAATGTACTATTCTGGTAGGGGATGTTGATGATGGGGAAGTCTGTGCATATATGGGGGCAGAGGTAAATGGGGAATCTCTGTACTTTCTTCTCAATTTTTTATTGTGATATGGTTGATATATAACATTATATTTGTTTCAGGTATACAACACAGTGATTCCAATATGTATATACTGGAAATGATCACAATAAGTTTAGTTAACATCCATCACCTCACATAGTTACAATTTTTTTTTCTTGTGATGAGAACTTTTAAGATCTACTCTCTTGGTTACTTTCAAACATACACTACACTATTATTAACTATAGTCACCATGCTGCACATTGCATACCCAGGACTTATTTATTTTACAACTGGAAGTTTGTACTTTTTGACAACTTCCTCTCAAGTTTGAAGTGATTCTAAAACTACTCCCAAAAGTCTTTTTTTAAAGAGAAAATACAGGGCACATGATCAACTCTATCTTAATATCTTTCTATAGTGACTTAACTTTAAAGCTTTCATGCATTTGGAACTTTCTCTAAAAGAGGAGTAAAAATGAACAATATAGAAATTCTTTGATTTTGTTCTTTTGATGTAATTGCATGTGTTTGGCAATATAGGGTAGATAACCTCAGTGTTAATTAAATTTTAATAAAGAAACACACTATAACTATTAGCACTCTTGGTCTTAGTGCATATACCCTAGTAAAACAAATCCGCTAAAGCTGAAACAAAATCATCCTGAATCGTCCACTCAACTTCAGTGTCTCTTCATTGCCTAGAGGATTAATGGCAAATTCCTTAGCCTGAAAAATGTATCCTTCTATACTCTGACCCCAACCAATCTTCACAGACTCATTTCCAGATCTGTAAACAAAACTGATGTGACAGTAGAGCTATCAGCAACCAGGCAGAGCTGAGAAGCTACTAATACTACCTAGTTGTGTGACTTTGGGAGGTTTTGATCCAGCTTTTTGAGGCTCAGTTCTCCCATCTGGTTAATAGTATCTTCTCACTGCACTTCTGGGAGAATTGTGGTTAAGTGTGGGCACCACGTGGTCCCTGGCGTGAGAAGCTCTCAGTAATTAGGGGAGTATTATTATCCATAATCATGTCTTTTTATTCCAGTCTTGGTGTCTTTGTGCCCTTCCTTGAAACGTAGCTGAAAAGTCAAGGTTTTCCTGTCTACCCATCCTTCAAAGTCCTTCCTCATGTGTGAAGCCCTGACAGCCTGCTCTAACCCAAGGTGATTGCTTTCACTCTGAATGCACAGTTCTCATTTTCTGTACCATTCCTTTAAAAAATGCTTTGTTTTGTAATCTCCCTGATAGTCTTCTCTCATAGTTTATATTTCCATGTAGTTATTTTATGAACAGGGTTGCTATTGAAGGAAGTCATGGTTGGGAGCTAGAAGGAAATAAATAGATGAATAGACTAGTAGACCCTAAACTGTGTTCTCTGGAGCTTTCTAGGGGGACATTGTGGTGGGGTGGGGTGCAGTGGTATTTGGAGAATATCAAGTAGGTAGGGCTCTTGGTTCCATCCCCAGTTTCTACTCAGAGCATCAACCTTTCAGCTATTTCATTGTTATTATTATTTATTAAAACTCATCTTACAAAATTAAGTGCTGGGATTCCAAGTAAGAATTCACCAACAAAAGAATTATATTGTTCTATAAAACCTTGAAAGTCATTTATCCAGTGCAAACTTCTAACTTTTAATAAGGACCAAGACTTAGAGTATAACAATCAAGGTCATGCAATGAGGGCTGACATTAGAACAATAGTCTCAAACCCCAGCTCCTTTAGTTTAAAGTCTGCCTGTTTATTTAATTAGATGATCATAGCCTTGAGGTCAGAGACCACTTTTTTTATTTATTTGTTTTTCTCCTGACCCTAGCTCAGGGATTTAAACATGATCCTGAAGGCTTTATATAAGAGAGCAATAGGCACATAACAAAATCTCAAAGTGAAAGCAATGGACCGTTCCCACCATAGCCCCTGTAGACTGAAGGAACATTAGATAGAGTAACAGAAGAAGCATGGTATGGATTTGCATGAACCAGGGTCCATTTCATTTTGGACCCTTTAGATGTACCCTGAATATCTATTCCGGTCAGCCTGGAAACCTCATTCCAGATTCCTGCCATCTGCCTGCAGACTTCCTCAATCCTCCACTTCTAAGTATCACTGGGTTTTTCTCAGGTTTCTTCTGCCTATTTTGACACTAAATCTTAGCTCTCAAATGGAATTTGAATTCTGTATGGACTATCTACCTTGCCTATGACCTTTGTATTCCATCAAGACACTAGATTCATTATTTTCTTCCACCTCTAAACACCACAGGTGTTGGCAAGAAAAGCCTGATTCTTGTATCTTGATGCATCCCCAGGAAGGATGTAGCTATGCCTCCTCTCCCCTGGGCTCTACCTGATGAGGGAGGGGAATGACCCAATTGGTCTGGGACATAGCCTAGGATAGGGTCTGAAAACAGAGCAGATGATAACAGAGTCTGGGCAAGATGCTAAAAAAGTTGTGTACTGATCAAAAAGAGGACCCAAAGCAACACGGTATAGGGAAAGAAATCAAGCTTGAGTTCAATCTTGGATCTGTTGCTGATGAGCTGGCCCTCCTGAGATACCAAACAAATCAATTAACCATTCTGAACCTTGATTCTCTCACCTTTAAGAGTTGTTTTGAGGAATAAATGAAATAACATGGAGAAATGCCTAGAATGTGCATGACATACAGCTGTCTCTCACTTCTCCATACACCCTGCTCCATTCTAAACACCTGTGAGGAGTAGTTTGCAGAAGACCCTGGTATACCACCCTAGTTACACCTTTGTGCTATTTATAGCTGTTTTAAATGTGTTTAATAAATTGTATATATTCATTCCACGCAGAATATGCAGTTGTTCTCAACACAGCTTACACATTTCTAAAAGATCACCTTAACAGAATATTAAAGAGAGATGCCTGAACAAGGCTGACACAAAGCATGGATTAGGGTGTGAGGCAGTCCTGGTTCTACCAATTACTAGTTGCATGACTAGAACATGCTCCATAACCCCTAAGTTTCCCCATCTATAAAAGGAGGAATGGTAATGGTCAAGCCATTGGGTTGTAGTGTGGCTTTAACAAAATAACGAATCTTTTCAAATAGAAAAAAATAGTATACTGTTTCGTGGATTTGTCCAGGGTAACAAGTCCAGCAGAAATAGGATGCATGCTACAAATGTGAGCCACACATGTAATTTTAAAATTTCTGGTAGCCACATTAAAAAAAATTGTAAAAGGAAACATATGAAATTAATTTTAATAAAATGTTTTATTTAACCTAACATATCCAAAATGGTATTTCATGTAAACAATATAAAAATTATTAATAAGATGTTATGCATTTTTTTATACTAAGTCTTTGAAATTTGTGTATTTTATCATTTTGGAGTAGCCACATTTCAAGTGGTCAATAGCCACATGTGGCTAGTGGCTATCATAATGGACTGTGAAGGTCTTGGAGATACCTAGGCTTTTTATTGCCTATTTTCTAATCAACCTACTTAAAACTCTACTGTTACCAAACGTAAGGTAGATAGATAGTGGGAAGCAGCCGCATAGCACAGGGAGATCAGCTCGGTGCTTTGTGACCGCCTGGAGGGGTGGGATAGGGAGGGTGGGAGGGAGCGAGACTCAAGAGGGAAGGGATCGGGGAACAGATGTATATGTATGACTGATTCACTTTGTTATAAAGCAGAAACTAATAAAATAAATAAATAAAAAACTCTGCTGTTGCTTTTTTCTTAAACTAGAATAATGGTTAAAGTATATGCTTATGTTACATATAACATTCTGTAGGCAACATTGTGCTGTGTTTTTCCACAATATAACCAGTCTGGACCATCCTTGGCAATTGTTATTGGTGGTTCCCTTACAGTTACCTCAGAGTAGTTCATATGTCAAAACTACTGTTCATGTCTCTCCCCTGAGAGCCAGACCTTGGATGAGACTCTTCTGTCAGTCAGTGGACCACATGGTCTTTGAAGAAGAAGTGGAAATAATCAATTCCATGACATGCACCTTGTTTCTTTCTGAAGCACAAAACTCTTCAGTTTGTTCCTAATTCCTGTGAATAAACAATTTTCTTATGGCTGTGGTCAATGACTGATCAGGTCAGACAAAGAAAGAAAATATTCCCCAGCTTCATCAGATCTTATACTGAGTCACCATGTTTTCCACTGCCCACATAAGAGAGGCCTTTCTCTTAGAAAGTGAAGGCAGTCCCATGAAAACTGCTTACCTTGTGGAATGACATCAACCAAAGTTCTGGACGCATAGCGGGCAACTCACAAATGGATGCATAAATGCATAAATGGAGCTGGATGAATTACTTTGGGGAAACTTTGATTACTTGGTAAAGTAATATGTTAAGGCCTTATTACTTCAATATTGGTTTATTTGAAACAAGATGTAATTCAAGGCAATTTCTATGCTGTTCTTTAATTTAAAAAGAAAAAGATTATCTGAAACTAGGTTAATTCAAAACCTATTGTTTTGGTTTCCTGGGTTTCAAATTAGGGAGATATTACTGTAAATAAATTACATTCTCCCTACTCACTGACTATCTTTCATAGTTCTAGAAAAGCCATTTCTCTGTCTGGTTCTTATTTCCCTTTGATCTGCTGATTCTATTTGTGCCATCCTCATACAGCTTGCAAAGAGTCTTTCCCATCCTTTCTTTATTTTGTGAAAATTTAATATTTATGGGCTGTAATTTCAGGGTCTATTTTCTTAACAGCCAGAAGCAGCATCTTAGCTCAATCATCCCTGTCTCAAAAGGATGCTTAATGTAAATTTCATGTATTTTTTTGGATACTTAAGCAATTCTTATATCCCATGCCTGTCCTTGATTCAGAAATCTGTATTCATTCCCTAAGGCTATAAACATTTTAAATTCTTATAGAAATGTGACTACTGTGAGTGGCCTCATAGATACAGAAAGCTTGATTTCCACTCATTCAAAGACAAGGCTCTCTTTACCTGGGCTCCACAGGAGACCCCAAATTATTGCCAACATAATTTTCCTTCCGCCTCCTGACCTCTTGTGGCTGAGTAGCCCTCCTTACTGTTTCTATTAATAAATCTATCTCGAGTCACTTACTTACATGCATACTGTCACAGCAACCCCGATGTTAGTCCTATTAGCCGACCACCCAAGGCAATTCCTTGTGCAGGAATGATCTGCAATGCTCGAAGGAAAGCATCTTGTGGCAAAAGTAGCAGCAGCCCCAGCCCTCCAGTCATGGTACTCCAAGCTGCTGTCTCCTTACCCTCAGCAATGAATCCACCCGTCACTCCAAAGCACTTGATGATAAATATGAGTCAAACTATAGAAATTCAGTTTTGTCTACAAGTTTTTTTTGTTTTTGTTTTGTTTTGTTTTGTTTTTTGCGGTACGCGGGCCTCTCGCTGCTGTGGCCTCTCCCGTTGCAGAGCACAGGCTGCGGACGCGCAGGCTCAGCGGCCATGGCTCATGGGCCCAGCCGCTCCGCAGCATGTGGGATCTTCCCGGATCGGGGCACGAACCCGTGTCCCCTGCATCGGCAGCCTACTCTCAACCACTGCGCCACCAGGGAAGCCCTACAAGTTTTTTCAATCTGTATGTTGCGAAGGAGCATTTAGCTTAGCAGTGACTCCTTGTGACATCCAAGGGTGGACTGTCATACTGCTAGTTTTGCTAGTATTCATTCTCGGACCGCTATTAATTATTACAAGATTTTGTGGTCATTTTTTTTCTCTTTTTCTTGACACCAATGGAATGATGCCAATTTATTGACTTGGAGTTGCTCCCTAAGAATCTAGTTGAAGTTAGAATTCCATTATAATTTGTGATTAGTCACCAAGAAAGAAACATCATCCAGAAAAAGAAGGTATACGTGCTTCTATGCTAATCTTTTTGGTTCCCTGTTTTAGCATACTCTAGCCTCCCTGCTGACAGTTCAGTCAGTTGCTATGGCCAGCAAGGCCACGGGCACAGTCTATTCTGTGTAGACCAATCAACTTTCTAGGCTACAGACAAGCTCCTTAAGGGGAGCCAGCTTACAAATGTGTGCTCTCAGTCACAGGCAGGGCCCAGGGAGAAAGTGTGGCCAGGTGTGGATCAGGGCAAAATCATTAGCTATTCGAAAGAATGACACAGACTGTGTACTTGTGCAAATGGTGGGTAAAGAGCCTCCTAGTTATGAATTAAGATTGTAAGTTATATTCAAAATTAACTGTCTTTGTTCCAGTTGTTTGCTCTTAGGCAGAGTACTCAGTCTTTCTGGGCCTCAATTCACCAAAGACATGACTTAGGTATCCACTGTTTACCATCTATTTTATAGACTAGTTGTAAAGAAAAAAAATAGGATAATACTTATGCACAATTATAAAAAGCACATTACGAGATATATAGGCCAGTGGTTAAGACAGCAAATTCTGGAGAAAGCCTGTCTTGTTCAAATCCCAACTGTGTTTCTAGAGAGCTGATCAAGGGAAACATTGTCTAATCTCTCTTCACCAAGGTCCTTCATCTTCAAGGAGGGTAATGATGGTACCTAACTCTTAGGGTTGTTTTAAAGATTAAATAAAATGATACATGTTAAGAGTTTATAGCACCACTATAAACTCAGTGACTATTAGCTACTTTAGCTATTATCAAAACATTTTTTTAAAGAGCTAAAAGACTGATTTAGTGATCTTGAATAATTATTTGTGTAGACCATAGGAAAACATTCTTCAAACTAATGATATCAACATTATTTTTATTAGCAATAAATAATTGCATTGATAATCAAGCCACAGTTTTGGCAATGATAACAAGAAACAATTTGCCATGGTTGCATTTCAGGTTTGTTTGAGATTCATGTACAGTAAGTACTGTGGATTCCTTTTTGAAGCCATGTGTCTCTTGGAAGGAAAAAAAAACAAAACAGGTATCTCTAATGGTCTAGTGTTGGCTATATGTTTTCTTAATATGAAATGAATGTTTGAGCTGATTATACTAGTATGTGTCTGCCAAGTCCTAACATTTGTTACTCCAGTCAGTGGTGTTTGTGTCACACTGTTGCCAGTGTGGTTGCCAGTTGATACTGAGATGCATTCATTAGCTCTGTAGTACAGAAACTGTGCAACACCACAGTTGCTGCTGCTGCTTCTTCTTTATTTCTATTTTTAGTTTTTTGTCAGCCTGACTGTTCTGCCTTTGGAATAGAATAATGAGATAATAGTTAAGTGAGGAGTCAATGAAGATTTTACAGAACTGGGATACACTTCCTGCAACCACACCCAGGGTTTTGCTCATTTTATCAATTTGGTTATATCTGCAATGTTTTAAAGACACCATATCCTTTCCTATTATGATTAAAATATGTTTAGACAGTTTATAGCAATAAAATGACCTCATTATAATGTTTGAATTTATCAAATTTATTTAAGACCTATCATCATGGACTGCCTGTTCTTTTACTTTTTATACTTTCTGGATATACTTTGTTCCTTTTTGTTCAAATGCTAAGTTTCAGCTGTAGAAATGCTGTATTATAAAAATGAACAGGGGCTTCCCTGGTGGCGCAGTGGTTGAGAGTCCGCCTGCCGATGCAGGGGACGCGGGTTCATGTCCCGGTCCGGGAAGATCCCACATGCCGCGGAGCGGCTAGGCCCATGAGCCATGGCCACTGAGCCTGCGCGTCCGCAGCCTGTGCTCCGCAATGGGAGAGGCCACAACAGTGAGAGGCCCGCATACCGCAAAAAAAAAAAAAAAAGAACAGAGGCTGTGGTAGTAAATAGTCATTGGCATTTGCATTATTATTCAGAGTCTGTTCTTTATTTCCGGAAAAATATGTCTCATTAATCTGTATTTATGCTTGATTTCTTTTCTGTTAAAGAAGTGATACAAGTCTGTAGCCTTCTTCACCCCATAAGAAAAATAAGGTTATTATTTGTAAGAAAAAGTAAAGACAGTTATTTGGATAACTGAAGCCCATCTCTCTCAAATTTTCTTGTTTAAAATAGTAGTTCTCAGTTAGGGGCAATTTTGTTCCCAGAGGACGTTTGGCAAAGTCTGGGGACATTGTAGATTGTCAAGACTGGGGTGGGTGGAGCTATTGGCCTCTAGTGGGTGGAGCCCAAAGAAGGGGCTAAGTATTCTACAATACACAGGACGGCCCCACAGCAAAGTATTATCACAACATGATTCAAATTGTCAACAGTACTGAGGTTGAGAAAACCTGGTCTAAGATATCCCAATGTCTCAGCTATTGCATTAAAGCTAGAGTTTAGATTTTTAAATATTGAAAATATTCAGATGAGATTCCTAAATATCCACCTTCTTCTACCCACAGAAAAACTGGACATAACTTTTAAGGCATTTTAGTCCAAATACTATTGACATATGGAGAATTTTTTTTGAAAGAGGATGATCCAAATGAAATAGAAATATATGTCTGCTCTTCCTTCAAAGTGATTTTTTAATTATGAGAATGAAGCTGAAAATTTGAAACCTTATTTTTATGAAGCATCTTTTCATTAAAAAATAATCTAGGGAATTCTTTGTTTTAGGGCTTCTTTTAAAGTCAAAAAGATCAGGCAAATACAGAAAAGAAACAGAATTTATTTCCTTTTTCTTTCAAAGTGCAGTGCTTCTACCTCTTTAAACAAATGCATGCTGTGTAAAGACTGACAATTGAATCCTTTTATCTGATCTCTGAGTATTAGATCACTTGAAATTTAAGAAAATGTAAGTTACATTGACTCTTAGGGAAACAGCCTATATCATAGGAAAACAGACACATGTACACACACATATGAATCAACAAAGGAACAAAACACCCTCAACTCAGGCCTTTTAGGAAAAGTAGATATAGATATAGATGATATAGATATATTTGCAAACCAAACATAAAATACTCTCCTAGACATTATTCCACCGAGCATCCAAGTTGTGTCGAATGTTCCATTTCTAACTCTTAAGTCAATTTATGGGAGGGGAGTGTAAAAGCACTTTAGTGAAGAAAACCAGTGATCGCAATGCATCAAAGTTAAGCGGTAGCGAGGTTATCACTCCGTGAAAAATCACATAAACATTTCACATATAAAATATTATTCATCAGGGCAAAACCCTCTAAGGGGTTGAGAGATAATGAAGGTGTCACAAAACCTTTTTTTCTTTAAAAAGAAAAAAATATATTCCACAACTGAGATGGAATTTGTGGTCATGTAGTAGGTAGGAGATGAATATAATTGAGAAGAAAATTAGCAAACCTTAAATATCTGGTTCTGCAATATCATTACCCATAAACTTGCCCTTTTTCCACCCTCTTTTCCCCAAAGACTGATGTCCCATATCTGAACTGCAGGAGATGTGTGCTTTTTAACAGCTAAATCAACAAGGTTTCACATGAGTAGTGCTCTGTGGTGTGGTTGACTGATTTCATGAAAAACTAATCATGTATTCATCATTGAGATCAAACACTTCCCAAGTAATTATCATCCAAACCCAATCTGATAGGACCTGAAAAAGTGGCACTGCTGATATAATCAGAGGCTGATCAGAATAGTTCTCTTAGCTTTTGTAAACCGTGAGTTGGAAAGCACGAAACTGAAATTGTGTTTTATAACTAAGAAAGGTAAAGTTGGCAGCTGCAATCAGTTATTTCAATCAATCATAACAAGTTTAGCTTGCCTGGTTATTTACTGGAACATAAATTTAAAAATTGACTTTTCATATATGGAACATTTAAAAATATATAATAAAAGAAAAATGCGAAGAAGTTTCTGAATTAAAGTATGAGCCCTTTGTACACCCAATATAAAATAGTGTCGTGTCACTTCCATAGTTTTCTTATTTTGAACTGTAGTATTATTCTTTTTGATAAGGAGCTATTATTATTTGAATTATATGTCATTACAAAATGATTGCTTTCAGAAAATCTTACTTTCACTTTATGTCTGTGATTATAAATTTAGATGAAAATAAACAATGTAGGACATTTAAATGCTTTACAAAGTACTTCCACACATATTACCATTAATACTTCTTATGTGTTAAGTAATATAAGTGCTGTTCATGTGTTATGTCATTTAATTTTCAGACAGTTTGATGAGAGAGGTCAGGTTATAAACCCCACTTACAAATGAGGAAACCAAGTCATAGAGAGGCTGTGTCTTGTTCAAGGTCACTGATAATAAGTGGCAGAGATGGGACATGATCCCAGCCCAGTGAGTTTCAGACTAAAGCAGGCCCCCTTGACCATGATTCTGTAGTGCCTCTCTGGTAGCCATTTGATCACAGGGTAACAGCATTTTACTATTTATTTATTTATTTGTTTGTTTGTTTTAAAATGGGCAAGGGATTTTTTTTTATTCTATTCTATTTTATTTTATTTTAAACATCTTTATTGGAGTATAATTGCTTTACAATGGTGTGTTAGTTTCTGCTTTATAACAAAGTGAATCAGTTATACATACACATATGTCCCCATATCTCTTCCCTCTTGCATCTCCCTCCCTCCCACCCTCCCTATCCCACCCCTCTAGGTGGTCACAAAGCACCGAGCTAATCTCCCTGTGCTATGCTGCTGCTTCCCACTAGCTATCTATTTTACTTTTGGTAGTGTATATATGTCCATGCCACTCTCTCACTTTGTCCCAGCTTACCCTTCCCCCTCCCCATATCCTCAAGTCCATCCTCTAGTAGGTCTGTGTCTATATTCCCATCTTGCCCCTAGGTTCTTCAGGACCATTTTTTTCTTTTTTTTTTTTTAATTCCATATATATGTATTAGCATATGGTATTTGCTTTTCTCTTTCTCACTTCACTCTGTATGACAGTCTCTAGGTCAAACCACCTCACTACAAATAACTCAATTTCATTTCTTTTTATGGCTGAGTAATATTCCATTGTATATATGTGCCACATCTTCTTTATCCATTCATCTGTTGATGGACACTTAGGTTGCTTCCATGTCATGGCTATTGTAAATAGAGCTGCAATGAACATTGTGGTACATGACTCTTTTTGAATTATGGTTTTCTCAGGGTATATGCCCAGTAGTGGGATTGCTGGGTTGTATGTTAGTTCTATTTTTAGTTTTTTAAGAAACCTCCATACTGTTCTCCATAGTGGCTGTATCAATTTACATTCCCACCAACAGTGCAAGAGGGTTCCCTTTTCTCCACACCCTCTCCAGCATTTATTGTTTGTAGAGATTTTGATGATGGCCATTCTGACTGGTGTGAGATGATATCTCATTGTAGTTTTGATTTGCATTTCTCTAATGATTAGTGATGTTGAGCATTCTTTCATGTGTTTGTTGGCAATCTATATATCTTCTTTGGAGAAATGTCTATTTAGGTCTTCTGCCCGTTTTTGGATTGGGTTGTTTGTTTTTTTGATATTGAGCTGCATGAGCTGTTTGTAAATTTTGGAGATTAATCTTTTGTCAGTTGCTTCATTTGCAAATATTTTCTCCCATTCTGAGGGTTGTCTTTTCATCTTATTTATGGTTTCCTTTGCTGTGCAAAAACTTTTAAGTTTCATTAGGTCCCATTTGTTTATTTTTGCTTTTATTTCCATTTCTCTAGGAGGTGGGTCAAAAGGGATCTTGCTGTGATTTATGTCATAGAGTGTTCTGCCTATGTTTTCCTCTAAGAGTTTGATAGTGTCTGGCCTTACATTTAGGTCTTTAATCCATTTTGAGTTTATTTTTGTGTATGGTGTTAGGGAGTGTTCTAATTTCATTCTTTTACATGTAGCTGTCCAGTTTTCCCAGCACCACTTATTGAAGAGTTTGTCTTTTCTCCACTGTATATTCTTGCCTCCTTTATCAAAGATAAGGTGACCATATGTGTGTGGATTTATCTCTGTGCTTTCTATCCTGTTCCATTGATCTATATTTCTGTTTTTGTGCCAGTACCATACTGTCTTGATTACTGTAGCTTTGTAGTATAGTCTGAAGTCAGGGAGCCTGATTCCTCCAGCTCCGTTTTTCTTTCTCAAGATTGCTTTTGCTATTCGAGGTCTTTTGTGTTTCCATACAAATTGTGAAATTTTTTGTTCTGTGAAAAATGCCAGTGGTAGTTTGATAGGGATTGCATTGAATCTGTAGATTGCTTTGGGTAGTATAGTCATTTTCACAATTTTGATTCTTCCTATCCAAGAACATGGTATATCTCTCCATCTATTTGTATCATCTTTAATTTCTTTCATCAGTGTCTTATAACTTTCTGCATACAGAAAGTTAGGTAGGTCTGTCTCCTTAGGTAGGTTTATCCTAGATATTTTATTCTTTTTGTTGCAATGTTAAATGGGAGTGTTTTCTTAATTTCACTTTTAGGTTTTTCATCATTAGTGTATAGGAATGCAAGAGATTCCTGTGCATTAATTTTGTATCCTGCTACTTTACCAAATTCATTGATTAGCTCTAGTAGTTTTCTGGTAGCATCTTTAGGATTCTCTATGTATAGTATCATGTCATCTGCAAACAGTGACAGCTTTACTTCTTCTTTTCTGATTTGGATTCCTTTTATTTCTTTTTCTTCTCTGATTGCTGGGGCTAAAACTTCCAAAACTATGTTGAATAATAGTGGTGAGAATGCGCAACCTTGTCTTGTTCCTGATCTTAGTGGAAATGGTTTCAATTTTTCACCACTGAGGACGATGTTGGCTGTGGGTTTGTCATATATGGCCTTTATTTTGTTGAGGAAAGTTCCCTCTATGCCTAATTTCTGGAGAGTTTTTATCATAAATGGGTGTTGAATTTTGTTGAAAGCTTTCTCGGTAACAGCATGTTAAAAAGAACTTTATATATGCCAGGGGTTGAGCTGTTTGTGTTATATGTATGGCTGTTGGACCTCGCTGAAGCTCACATTTTTAGTTTGTGAAATGGTGATAATAATCTCTATTTTTAGAGTTGAACAAATAAAGTTAAAGTAGGTCAAAGCTGTACCACTGCACCTACAAAGAGCAGGGAGCTTTGTTAATTCATTTGTCCTGAGTCCAACAGCCAGCAAACAAAGTGTTTATTTTATAAGTTGGACTCCAGATATAAGCCTGAGATGTTGGCAGAGCTGCTGTCACAGTTACTCCATTTTTTGTGTGTGCAAAGAAATATCACCAAACCTCAGGGAGTGGGAGACTGCCCTTTCCAATAGATCATGACACCTTCTGGAAAAACATGCATAACCTGAAGTTCAACAAATCAAGTCACATGATTTTTTTCATAATATAAGTAATTGGTTTTGTAAATCTAAATATTCACAATTTCTAATTTCTAATATGTGCACCCACTGCTCATATTTTATCCATATTTTATGAGTTTCTATTCATGGTTCAAGATTAAATGAATTTCCTTAACCTAGAAAGTTTACTTCATTATCCATTTTCATTTTCTTTCATTTATCATTACAGAACATGAATCAAACTACTCCATATTGCCATATTGGTTATTTAATTCATTTATCAAATTTGGGAGTGTTAATTAAACATCTACTATGTGCCAGACACATGGAAAGTATCATATTTTTTACAAAATTGGAGTGTGTAGAATTGGGAGTTCTTTTTAATAGTCAAACTCATAGAAGCAGAGAGTAAAATAGTGGTTGTCAGGGGTGGGGGAGGAAGAAATGGGGAGCTGTTGGTCAAGGGACACAAAGTTTCAGTTATACAAGATGAATAAGTTCTGGAGGTTTGACATAGAGCATGGTGACAGTAATGAACAATATTATGTTATAACAAATGAATTTATTTACAAAACAGAAATAGACTGACAGACATAGAAAAGAAACTTATGGTTACCAAAGGGGAAGTGGAAAGAGGGATAAATTGGAGTATGGGATGAACAGATGCACACCACTATATGTAAAATAGATAAACAACAAGGACCTAACTGTATAGCACAGGGAACTATATTCAATATCTTGTAATAACCTATAATAGAAACGAATCTGAAAAAAATATGTGTATAACTAAATCACTTTGCTGTACACCTGAAAATAACACAATATTGTAAGTCAACTATCTTCAATTAAAAAAAATTATGTTGTGTACTTGAAATTTGCTAGGGTGTTCTCACAGTGTGTACACACACATACACGTACACACATGGTAACTATGTAAACCAATGGATATATTAATTACCTTGATTGTGGAAATTGTCTCACAATGTATACATATACCTTAAATGTATATAATTTTTATTTGTAAGTTATACCTCAATAAAGATGGGTGAAAAAAGAATAAACCTCTCGACCAAAGTGAAGTTGTAGTCACTTAGGTGAGATTAAAAAAAAAAAGCAAAACTAGTTGGAAAGTCATCCCATTAGCAAAGACAAATATATTTTCTCTATGTTTCACTTATTTCAAATTTATTGATAGAAAATCACTTATTCACAAATCTTTGAAGAGTCACGACTGACAAATGGAAACATATGCATTCACTCCCAAAGTCCTTTATACTCAAGCTGGGCTCCGTGAGATGGGATTGATTCCACACATTTCACATTTAGGTCTCCTTTTAACCAACAGATATTTTTGCCTCTTCACAAAATAAACCAGCTACTAACTGAGAAAGTCCTTTTTTGGTAGCATTATTTGTTAATGGCTGTCATCCATGTAGCTCAAAGAGCCCACTGATTCATCCACCAGTTAGACTGGCAAACACTCTTCCTTTTGCAGGCAGGACTTATACACTTGCTCCATGGTTTAAGGCCCTAATTGGCTTTCAGTTGAATAGAAAAGTTCTTCCTGAGACTATATTATATAAGTGTGCCTAGAAGTATATTCATATCCCTCAGAGGCAACATTGATATTGATTTTTCAATTTTGATAAACATGTTTAATGCATAGCAGTGATGTTAATATATTATTAGCAAAAAGTACCACTTAGAATACTACCCCTCAAATATTTCTGAGCATAAAGTGATTGATATTAATTAGTTAAAATAATTTAAATTGCCATTACAGAGTGTATATTTTAAAAGTGCCCTTTTTCATTTTAATTTTAGATGTGTAAGTATGCCTTTTAAATTCCAAATTTCCCCAGATTTCCTTTTAGATGGTTATTTGTATGTTTCAAAATATCTGAAAATTGGGCTTACCTGGTGGCACAGTGGTTAAGAATCTGCCTGCCAAGGCAGGGGACGTGGGTTCTAGCCCTGGTCCAGGAAGATCCCACATGCCACAGAGCAACTAAGCCTGTGCACCACAACTACTGAGCCCGTGCTCTAAAGCCCTTGAGCCACAACTACTGAGCCTGCAAGCCACAACTACTGAAGCCCGTGCACCTACAACCCATGCTCCTCAACAAGAAAAGCCCCTGCAATGAGAAGCCCACGCACTGCAACGAAGAGTAGCCCCCGCTAGCCGCAGCTAGAGAAAGCCCATTCACAGCAACAAAGACCCAACACAGCCAAAAATAGAATAAATAAAATAAATAAATTTATATAAAAAATATCTGAAAACAGTTCAGACCTTATTAAAGGTCCAAGTATTATCATTACTTTCAATAGATGTGATGTAGTGATTGTTACTTAACAGACCAGTACATCTAATGGGTAGCAGTAGTTGGTTTTATCCACACACATTCACTCCTCCTAACCACTATTTGATTGTCCAGTAACGTACACTGTTATCATGATGATGAACATAGGGAACCCAAAGAGAAACATCGAATATATTTGTAACTAAGAAAATACAAGAAAACTTACTCTTGTGATCATAGACCATCTTAAAGAATAGTTTCAGAGGTATACATGTGGAAGAGTAACTTTACCTAAATTGTCCAAGTGTTTGACCTCTGAAATAATGGAACTGTATTTTAATATTTGAAAATGATATCTATAAAAAAGGGGAATATTATGTTAGATGAGAAATTTTTATATACATGATATGGTGGCCGGTTTATACTGGAGACATTGCAAAGTGAAAGCACCAGATTGTAGTTTTGAAAATGACTCAGTGGATCACTGCCATTTTTGTTTAACCTACAAAAGAAGAAAAGTCGATGAATTTCTAAAGCATTTGTGATGATAATTACATGAATCAATCCCTTTCCTTTCCATTGGGCTTTGGAATACTGCAGATATTTTGTGTAACTTCACCGTCGTATTATTCTCATCCATTCACCTAAAAAGTGACATTCTCCTTGCTTAATACAACACTCACCAACGTGTGAAGATAAAATGGTTGTTAGAACTCTCATCCCCTTTGTATCAAGAGATTATACACCAAAGTATATTCACAAAGAGGAGCAATGTATAAACCTCTACAGACTGGTATGAGGATGCAGTTATTTGTGCTGTGTACATATGGCTTTGTAAATGTCTCATCTGTTTAATTCTTTTGAATTACAACACACGGCTTTGACTTCTTTCAATTTGCTCTCTAGCGTTTACTTTTTGCTAGAAATCATTTAACATTGTAGCTCTAGTTATGGTAGAATAGCTGTGTTTTCTCTGTGGTGTTCCCAAGTGTTCTCTTTCATTACAGACATCTGCATAACTGAACACACAAGAGATTGGTCCAGTCTGTGGGGATCAACTACAAGTAAAAATAAGACAAACAACAAGGAAAGATTTAAAATCCTCATATGTCAGAAGGTATACAAGTGGTAGATTATTCTCTGGGGTATGAAGAAAAGCTCTCCAAGAAATATACATGACTACAAGAAGGCAGTGCGGGGTGGCAAGGGGAGAATCCCATGGATTCTTGCCTTGCAAACTGGAAGAACCCTAATGCAAAACACAAACAGCAAAACAGGTTTGTATTACAAAGACAAAATACATAGAAAAAGGGAAAAGGGGCAGGATGGCTGAGACCAAATGGTAAAAACACATGAGGCAGCCATGAAAGAAGCTTTAGAAATATTGAAGTAATAGAAGGTGCAAAGAAGCAATCGGCAAAGAAAAACAGAAGCATCACAGTGCCCGCATCTTCTTTGAATCTCTAAACTAGAGCATCACCCAAATGGCATAAGAAGGTAACTAGAGGTTTCCACTTTGATTTTGCAGAAGTAGTTTTTGCCCTATTAATTAATTCATTAATTTTAAAATTATTTTTATACGTTTAAAAAAATGATTTCTCAGCGTTTCACTATAAAATAAAGTATATGGAAAAAATTTAAGCAAAACTAAATTTCTTCTAGCAAATAGTGAGAAAATTTCGAGCCAATGAATATTCAACTCTAATTATCAGATGGCATTTTAGTTGAAACTATGGAGATTTTTACTTTTCATGCATGCCAGTTGGGGATATTCAGATCATTCCATTTATGGGATAAATTAGGTTTTAGCCCATGTGAAATAGGATGTGAGGATACTTTAAAGCTTAACCATAGTGGTTTTGCAGAACTTCTCAGGGAGGGCTTTTCAGGCTGGGATCTTCTGTCCACTGGGGCTTCCTTACCCATTTATTTACCACCATTGAAAACTGTATCTTAATTTAAAAGCTGTCATTACAAACTGGAAAACAAGATGAATAAATTAACCCATCAATACATACTGCCAGACACAGCAGAAGATTTGAAGACCTATGTAAAATAAATAGAAACAGGGAAGTCCACATGACACTGGGAAGAGTTCACTATTCTTCAGAGCTATTGAAAAGAAATCCATATAAATCACATGTATTCATAGTAAAAACCACATGTGCTGTAGTTGGTACTCACTAGAGTAAAGCTGAACAGTCAACTGAATTGCTTTCACATCTGATTTTAGCCCTGGCTTGCCAAAACACAAATCAAAAACACCCCACCCTGAAATATATACATGTGTGTGTATATATGTGTGTGTAAATATATATGTGTATATATATATATATATATGTGTGTGTATATATATATATATATATATATATAAATTATATAGCTTTTAGCTGCCTCTTCTTTTAAGCAGTAGGTACCACAGTAACTTAAATATGACCTACTGATAAAAATAGGAAGTTGTCTTTTCAGAAGTTATGACCTCTGGCTTTAGTTTTACATTAATTTCAGTAGGCACAGACCTAGGATAACATCCTTTGCCAAGGGAACCTTAATTCAAAACCTTCAATGTTTTTATATCATCTACACTCAAAATCATGGTCTTTCACTGGTGTGCATTATTTAATATCTTAATTTATATCATCTGTGACTAAGAGACTTAGAAATGGCTTAACTTAGTTTGCTCAATATCGGACACTACTGAGAGCTAGTGTTTTGACTTCACGTTTTAGGGAAGACAAAGAAATTCAGACTTGGGCAAGACAAAGTAGAACATTCCCTTTCAGCGTCTGCTTTTTCTACTTATTTCATTTCTGTAAGAGTGGAGATAGTGCCAGTTTTCAGGAATGCATTTTGTGGGGCACTGGAATTTCATTTTATTAAGATTTTACATAGCTCTTGGTATCTGCAATGTGCTTTACAGTCATCTATTGGTAATTAGTTACTTAATTAGATTCTGATGATACAAAAGCTTTTCCACTGGAGCCACTCTGCTTCCCAAATGATCATTCCTGAAAAGATGGCATATGAAATAGAAATTATATCAAGTTCTTTAATACGTATCGGAACCAGAAAAAGCTTCTTCTTGAAAATAATAGTTTATGACCTATCACCATTTCAAATGATCTGAAAAATATGACAAAATGGTGCCTATTGACAGTTTGATCATAATCCCATCATTTTCCAGCTCACAAATTGAACCTCAAACCCACTTTGTATTATTCTTCATTTTATTTAAATCAAAGACTGTTGTAGGACACCAAGCCCTATCTAACTGTTATCCTATGTTTTTTAAGTAACTATCTACTTTTTTTAAACATGTCTATATTAGGTTATTTTTCCAAAATCACTTTTCTACATTTCACAGGTAGAAAAACTGAGGCCTAATTGGCTGAAATCCTGTACCACCTAGTCATTCATGTGTTAAAAAGGGGAGGCTAAAATTTTAGATTCCCTCATCACAATTCATAAGTGAATAAACATGGTTTTGGCCCGAAACAAAGGAAGTGTTCTGGGTGTCCTAACAAAGATATGGTAGCAAGCTTGCTTTTTCTTTTTTTTTTTTTCAAACTGTTAATATCTCTGTTTGATTAACTTAATTTGCAGACCTAAGGATGGGAAGGATTTACACAGGGAGCAACTATAGCTGGGCAGGTTAGAATTCAGACATTTTCTATGAATATACAAAATAGAAGAAGGGACCACAATTCCCTAACACTTTTCAGGGCCCCGATAAGAGCACTCAGTCTTTGAATAGCCAAGTTGGCCTTGTGTGTATGCAAGAGGTAGGACCCAGACATCAGGATTCTTATTCTTTTTCAACTTTTTAATTCTGAACTTCAACCACTTCTGTTGCTGTGGAGGCTGGCAGTATTTGATGCACTCAGTAGTCTGGGCTCTGCCCTGCCTGGCACAGAAATGAAAGGGTAGTGCTAGTTTTCCACACACCTTCACCACACCTGCCCCACCATGCTCCACCTCAACCCACCATATTGGCTTTTGGTACCAAGAACTGTTTATTGTTTACCTCCTATGTGCCACCTGGTCAATGCTAGATCGATGTTCCTTAACTCCTTTGTGGTCAGCTGGCTTCGCCTACTCTTCTCGCTTTCAGTGGGATAAGAAGCTGGCAGGGCTATTGATCATTCACTTGGGTTTATTCATCAAAGGGCTCTTGCTAGAATTTTCTCTTAGGTAATGCTGGAGGGAAGGCTTGGTCCACTCAGGGTCCTTGGAGTCATGGGAGGTGAGGTGAGGTGATCAGTGCAATTACAAGAAGAGACCAGGCTTCCCTGGTGGCGCAGTGGTTGAGAGCCCACCTGCCGATGCGGGGACACAGGTTCGTGCACCAGTCCGGGAAGATCCCACATGCCGCGGAGCGGCTGGGCCCGTGAGCCATGGCCGCTGAACCTGAGCATCCAGAGCCTGTGCTCCACAACGGGAGAGGCCACAATTGTGAGAGGCCCACGTACCACAAAAAAAAAAAAAAAAAAGAAGAGACCATCCTAAGCACCAGGCTACATTGCCATAGAAATACACATTCATCTCCATCACCAAGCTGCTGGTACACCAGAGCAGGTCTGTGAGCCTGGAGCTGGACAGACCAGGGAATGAACTGAGGTGCTGCTACTTTCTAGCTAAGTGACCTCGGGCGAGAGCCATATAAACTTTCGAGCCTCAACTTTATTATCTCTAAATGAGGCTAGAACTATCTGTGTTGAAGGTGTTTGTGAGCATTAAATTAGATAATCTATGTTAGGTTCAATATCTCTTACACTGTGAGAGCTCAGTAAATTAGGGAGCTATTATTTTTTCCATGTTGTCTGTCTCATTTTTAGATTCTGAGGTCTTTAAATGCAGGGACCATGTATGTGCTTTCTTTTATTCTCCTGAGTCTAGCAAGTTGAGAGCAGAATGGCTTCCCAATGAATGTTTATTCAATGAGCGGAGTTATTTACCCAGAAGAGTAGCGGCCAAGAGGTCATATCCTTGTTTGGCTTAAGAGCACACAAGATGCCAAGCTTCTGATGCTTATTCTATAATGGCTGTTCTTTTTGTTTATTTTTGGGTTTGTAGGAAGAGCAATTAGACACTCATAACATGTTTTTTGGACCGTTGCTGCTTTCTGTTGAGTCGCAGAACGAAAATGTTCGTTTTCACACATACTGCAAGCTCTTAAAATGATGTGATATATTGTGTGTCACAGAATCGGGCTTTAAGGTTTGCCTTGTTTTGTTTTTAAAGAATAGGTACTTATCAAGGGAAAAAAATGGGCTTTTTGAAGACTTTCCAAAGTCTCTGAAATAGATATAGTGGAGACACTCCCACCTTTTCATATAATCTTCTGGTAATCTTAGAGGGTTGAGCTGGGCTGAGGGCTACAGGAGTCTACCCCAACATGTCATTATAGATACTGAGGCTGTATGTATGTGGATGTATTGGAAAAGCAACACACACACACACACACACGCACATCACAGGCATTCACAGCATCAGTTCTTCCTCAGTTTCTTTAGTAAGGAATCCATTATGTTTCCCTACAGTGGACAAACGATCTCAGGGATAGTCGATATGTTACTGTTGTGTCAAGGGAAAAGTCAATCATAATTAGCTTTACTTTGTGTGGAGCAATTGTTTGTCATATGTGTGAAAGCAAGAGAAAAGGGGGCCTTAGTAACAACTGACTAAATCTGGGAAGTTAGTCAACAAGACAGTGGAGAATTTAAGAATCACAGCAAGTTGCTTCCTCTGGGGGGGTGAAAATGGCCATTTTTCTGGAGTCCATCTTCCATACATCGTGCGGCTAATTGATATACTCCTATTTCATGGTTGGGTGTGTGAGACCGAGCCAGCCAGTACAGGGGTGGACATCTCTCTCACTATGAGTAAGGCTCTCCTCTCTCTGAAGTGAGGCAATGTTCAATGCTGGACCCCAGCTGCAGCTACACAGCCCTGGGAGATGTGCTGGTGATGCTCATCTATAGGACTCAGCTCTGGGAAAGCTCCAGGCCGCCGTCATGGCCCAGAGGGTGAGCCCAGACTGTTCCAATCTGTGCAGCAGCCTCCTAAAACCTGACTATGCAGCTCCACTGTCTGGTGAAAAGCCAGCAGGTGACTTGCCCCCCCATGGAGCAGACAGTGCCAAGAATGCCCTGGGCTCCACAAGCCCTGCTGAGGAAGGGGCTGAGCACCTTGGCAAGGGGCTCTCTGGTGAGTGGGGTTTGGAGGGGTGACAGCATAATCAAGCAGGCATGGAAACTGCAGCATGACGTTCAACATAGTCTTTAAGCTGGTGCTTATCATAGTCAGGGTGGAAGCTCTGTTTTTGGAGATGATGAAAGATGCAAAGTTTCATTGAATGCCTTTAAGTGCCAGGCACGGTGCTAGGTACTGTGTTAGGTACACCTGAGCAGAGGGGCCTCGAAGGGCCTGCTTGGGAGGGAGAGCATAACAGCTTGTGTGGTTTCAGTCACAAACCATAGACAAGGCGACCCACGGTTTTCACATAGAGCAGGAGGCATGCGAGCAGTGCCAGGGGTTTATATGGCAAAGTGCACTCGTGTGTTGATTATGAAAGATGATCCGCAGCTGAGATCCCACCATCAATTCTCGGTGAGGGGCTTGTCTCTTGTTTAAGAGTATTTAGATGTGGATTGCCAGTGGCAATCCTAGAAAATAAAGTGACCTGGAGGAATAGTGATTCAACAGAAGTTTATAGGTTGGGTTCTTTTTTTTTTTCCCCCCCCCCACACACTGTATTTTATTTTTACAAGAGTTAAATAAACTGACACCAAGCCTTGTAAATGGATGACTGCAACAAAAGCAACAATGATTGCAATTACCAAACACGAAACACACTCATACTATGTCATAATATTGACATTCAGTCCAGGAATCCTCCACTGTAACAGATCCTTTACTTTGCAGTGAAAATTGATTTGTATGTTTTTTGCCTCTGAGTTCTTGTGGAATTTTTTTTTTATTCAAACAGAAAGTCTCAAAAATTATAATCATCCTCATCAGTTCACTCAGTCTATAGGCTGGGTTCTAATTCTGCCCTGTAATGCACTTTCTGCTCTTGTCTCCAGCTCAGAAGAGGGAGATGTCTACAAACTCTTCAGGGGAGGCAGAATTTGTGGGATTTAAAAGCAGCCAAGGGGTCATCCCTTCTTCTCTGAAATAAGGACCATGAAAATCTCCACCTCACAGTGGGCTGTGAGTATCAGAGAGGGAATGTATGCCAAGTGCTAAGCACAATGCTTGATACATTTTAAGTGGTCAATAAATGGTAACTATTTAAATTTTTAAAATTGTAGGCATAAGTTTTGGACATGCAAAAACCTGGCTCCAATCCCAGCTTTGGTCTTCACTGGTTGTATGATCCTGACTAGTTCCCTCTCTAAGTGTTGGCTTCATAATCTATAACATGGGAATAATATTAGTACACATTTCATAGAGGTATGACAAGGATTAAATAGATATAAAATCATGAATAAATGGGAAAAATAACAGCATATATCACATAATAAGATTGTAAGGACTAAAAAGATATAAAATGTGAGAGGGCGTGGCATATTGTGAGCATCCAATAAAGAGTAACTACTATTAACTAGTTACCCTTTAGAAATTAGCTTCAGAAACCACTGGCTTAGTACATGAGCTGCTGTTGCGGGAAGTGATGTCTTGTAGGGCCATAATGATGCTTTTTATGGACATTAGCATTCGTGGGTATGGAGAGATGTAACATAAGACTCAGTACTCTGAGGCTCTTCGTTGCTAGTTTGATCACAGAGACACACCTCTGTGTGACCATAAGGACATTGGTTGACCTTCTTGTGCCTTAAGGCATGTAGACATACAGCTTCTGCCTGGCTTCAAAAGCTCATCGCTTACATGGCCCTTTTGAAGTTGGTTGTATATTCTACAGAGTGCACAGTGTGGCCAGAGGCAAATCTGGCTCTTGTTTAAAAAGAGAAAAAAGTCAAGCTAGCATATTGGTTGCTGATCACGTGAACTCAACAAAGCACTCTCATGTTTGTCAGTAAACCCATGTGTGTGTGCAGGTGTATATATGTCCATATATAAGTTATGTACAAAGATGTGTATACATGTGCACACACACATAAATGTGTATAAAACATATGCACACAAGCATATGTCTGTGGAAACTGTTCCAGTAAATGCAATTAACAAAGACTGTAATTCTTCACTTGTCAAGAAGCGTATGTATAGTAGTTTGAGAATGCAAAATATATCCATACCTGGTAAAAAATAATTTGCAGTGGTACTTCTTTAAACAAATTTAAAGTTATGTATATGAAAAGAAAGATCATTCTAAACTATTTTAAGTCTTCAGAGCACAATCCTTCATGATCTTGAAGAGCACTAGGATTTATTTTATGCACATCCACACGAAGTAAAATGCAGAACTGAATTATCATCTGTATTATAGGACCTAAACTCATTTTCCCCACAAAACATAGAAAATATTGTTGCAAAAATCAATCTTAGGGCACCAAGTCCTAGATTACTATATTTTTTAAAAATTATGGCTACATGGTAAAATATACACTTGAAAAGAGAAATAGTAATATTTGTATATTTTGCTCTATGAGTGTCAAATATTCAGATCATTTTGTAGACCAAATATGGAGTAATTTGATGAATGTTTTTTTCCATCCAGATATTTCAGTGTTTAATTTTCATCCAAGTGTATAGAGATACATCACCTAAGGGATGTGATGAGAAATAGATTTATTTTTTCAAGTCATGAACATTTTGTAACTATTAGGAAATGTTCCAAAATTTTCTTTTCTTTTTATATGTTTTTAAATAGATAAAGGGAACAATGAAAAAAAACACTGTTCTTTGAGTATGCAGAAACATATTAGAATTCTTCTTTTCAATAAGAGCACAGAGAAGCGTTCTTTGTTGTACTAGTTTCAGCCTGATTTTCACCTTAAATTTAGAAAATGTGTATATGCAGCAAGCAGCTATTTGCATGGGCAAGGGAGAGTATCTATTGCTAAAATACACTTTTTGAGCCTATTTTTTCTAGTTATTCACGTGCAAATCACTTTTAGTAACCGTGTTAATTTCAGATTTTCATTATTGAAAGCAACACAATGACTTCAGAATGTCCGTGATATTTTTTTAACCCCCGTGGAAGAACCATTGGCAGTGGGAAGGGCCCGAAGATGTTACTCCCCAAAGATTTTAGCAGAGAAACGTTCCCTCATAATGGGGTTATGATGGAACTACTAAGACACCACCTCAGTAATTTACTGAAGTTTAGCTTTAGAACAAGCTGTTTCTTTCATGTACAAAGCTAGCAATTCACAGGTCCCAGATGACATGTATTTTTGTTGTTGTTGGAAGCTTTCAAAGATATGGCATTTGGAAATTCCTTAATTAAATTTAAGATTTTAGTCAGACAGTGGCTTCTCTTTGTAACCAGAATGTATTTATTTGGCAGTTGCTTTATTTAGTGACGCTCATTTCATACTGTGAATAACCAACAAAACTCAAATATGTTAGCGCTCCAGTAGCTTGTTTTTCTTTTGAAAAGAGAAAGCAAAGAAATCAGGTTTATGGAGAATGGCCAAATTGAAACCTATTTGGAAGCACCATTCCTATTTGCGCAGCTAAACACTTTTGTGTTTTATTTTGAATGAAGGAGTACATAGATAGATAGCTCCAAGTTCGAAACACACATTAGGATATGTGTCTATAAAAACACATTACACAATCAGCATTCACAGAGGGCTGCCAGCTCCCGAAGACTTGCATGCCCATGGGTCATCCCTGGGGGACAGACTGTATATAAATACCAACTGCCCGTTCACAGTTTGTGTAACTATAAAGTCTGTTAGGCCAAGATAACAAGTATATAGTGTGACATGGCAGTACCTGCCTATGTACGTGTAGACCTCAGGATAGCTAGTGCTTGACATTATTTTACTGCTCACTAAAGCAGCATGCTATGTGCAGACAGATTGGCGAATGAACAATAGCTGTAAAGAATGTGGAGTAAGAAGAACTGAACAGCAGCAGTAAAGACTTTCCAGGAGGCCATGCAGGAAAGAAAGGACTGTATGAAGTCTGTGTAACTTGGACATCCAGCATTAATGAGAAAAGGAAGAGAGCTTTGGCCCCAGCATCTAATAGGATTTGGTTCATAGTAGGTGCTCAGTAAATATTTGTTGAAAAAGGGACAAAGCCTATTGCTTCTACTTCCTCTGACTTAATCTTCGCACTCTTCTTTTCTTCCTGGTTGCTGTCAGTAATCCAATTCACACATTATCTCTTTTGAGGGTAATTAAAATAGCCTCCCACTTGCTTTTCTTTAGATCATTGTAGTCTGTCGACTGAAAAAAAACTGCACAGTGTGAGAGTTGTGACTAAAGTTTTATTTGGGGCAAAATGAGAAAGCTCTGAGAAACTGCTCCAAAAGGTGGGGGGAAGGTCAGTGTTATACATGACTTTAGTGAAGGGGGGACGTGCAGTCAAGCACACTTGTTGGCAGAGGCTTGCTGCCAGTCACGAGGAGCTGATGTCACTGTTAATGACTTTAGTCCTTTTCTAGAGATGAGGAGATGCAAGAATTCGGCTCATAAAATCTTCTCCTGAAAATAGCTAACTATCTCAAGGCCTGTTCTGCTAGTTTTTCACAGAGTGCCTCATTCCTGATCTCCACCCTGAACTCCTTTCAGGGGGTGTGGAAGGTCAGTGGCTGCAGTGACTAGCGACTTCATCCTTGTAGAGGCAGATGGCAAGAGACAATTTTTAGTTGGCAAGTCCAGCGCAGGCCTCCAGCATCTATTCCCAAATGATCCTTCCAACTGTTGCCTACCTCCCTCCCCCTCCTTAAGTTTAAGAGAAATTATTTCCTAAACATTTTTCATGCCATCCCACTTCCCACTTCCCTTTACCCCTTTCTCCGCCCCCCGCCCCGAAGGTCAGCCCTACCACATTTCCACACTGTGTCTTTGGAGGCACATTGTAAAGACCAGTGTTTCCATTTGTACATCTTTCTTCCCACTAAGAGTCATCTCTCCCTCCTAGACACTCAAAAACACTTTATGTGACTCTCTCTTGGAGGCACTGTTTGCTTTTTGATTTGTAACGTTACCAAACGCAAGTTCGTGTGCCCAACGAATGGTGAAGCCAAACAAACCGAAACATCGGAGTTTGGAGCAGCGAAAGGTTTACTGCAGGGCCATGCAAGAGGAACAAGTGGCTCATTCTCAAAAATCCCTTAACTCCTTCACACCTGAAACTAACACAACATTGTTAATCAACTATACTCCAACATAATGTAAAAAGTTAAAAAAAAAATCCCCAAACTCCTCAACGGGTTTCAGCAAAGCATTTTTAAAGGCCAGATGAGGGAGGGGCGTGCTAGGGTATGTGACCAGCTCCTGCGCAATTCTCTGATTGGTTGATGGTGAGATAACAGGGTGGTGTCACAGGGGTTAATGTTATCAATCCTTGGGCTCCAGAAGGCCTGGGGGCTACCTGCTCATGGTCATCCAGTAGTTGATTTCTTCCATTTGGTAGTGGTTTTTAGCATCTGAAAAACTCAGGAAATATTCGTGAGATACTGTTACCTGGGTACTTCAGAGAGGAGCTACAGCAGAGGATATGGGGGAGTGATCTGTCCCAGGAAGGCCCCTTAGGGTCCTACTCGGTGATAGTAATACAGGTCTACCTGTTTATATGAGGGTCTTATGCTTTCCCTTCATCAGCTATTTCTTTAAGGGTTGGAGTTCATAACTTATTCATTTTTGCGGCCCACATGAAACTCTTTCATAAGTTTCCTTTGTCCATATAGGCCAGTCAGTATTTCTTTATAGTCTCATCCCATCCTGTGCTTCTGATTTGTTCCTTTCATCATAATTAAAATTGTAGAAATAATAGAATAATTTGCTTTTAATGCCATCTCTCTTGCAAGAATGTAAGCTCCACAAGGGCTTATGTTCACAGCCATATCCCAAGTCCCTGGTCCAGTGTCTCGTCCTTACCAGACATTCAATGAATAAGTGTAGAGATAGGCAGATAGATAGATAGATAGATAGATGATAGGTCGATCTATCGATCAGGGACAAACACACTCATACATCTATGCCTTCATGTGGTCATACTGCTCTGCCCTCCAAAAGACCATAATCCAGAGAGCAAGGATGGAAAATTGTCAGATAATATTTGTATCTGATTTTTCACATCCAGTCACTGTGTGGTAGACACTTTTGTAGTAGTGCTTCTTTTCTATGGTACACACTGTCCCTTGACCACACTGTTTATTCCCACTGCATAGTTAGGATCCCTGAATCTGTATCTCCCATCAGGACTTCTCTTGAATTCCAGAGATCCACCTGCTTTCTGGACATCTTCACTTAGATATCCCATGGCAGAGACTGGTTAGTATTGCACTAAATCATTTCATTTCCTTCTTTCCCCTGGTTATATCTCCAGACCACATTTCCCAGCCATTTCTGTAATTACGTGTAGCCATGTTTGGTTAATAGAATTTTGATGAAAGTTATGTGCACATTTGTAGCTCTAGCTTATAAACCTACATTTACCTTCCATTCTCTACCCCCCCATCTGCCTGCCAGATGTTGAAGATCCAACAGAGAACTGTTTGGCCCTAGGGCGTGGCTCGACCACATGGAGCAGAGACATAGTATCCCCACTAATTGGGCTTAACCAAGTAAGACATAGTTCTATTTATTAAGCTATTGAAATTTTGAGGTTGTTTATTATAGCAGTAGACCAAACCTGTCTAATATGTATTTTCCCATAAATATGTCTTCTGACATCCCATATCTATGTTAGCGTCCTTTCACCTTTGCTCAGATAGAATGCTATGAGTTCACCAAAGTATGTTTTTTCTCATCTCTTATTCCTCATCAGTCAACATCCCTTGTTTTATATTTAAAGTTTTATTGGAGTAACATCCCTTGTTCTTTATTCCTATTCTTACTGTTTTAGTTCAGATTGTCATCCTTTCTTGATAATCTATTAAAGTAGCATCCTGAGAGATCTTTCTGCTTTCTGTCTTGCCTACCTCCCATCTGCTCTCCATTTTGTCTACCATCTTTCTCTTGAAAACATTGACCTGATCCTATAACTCTCTTATATGAACTTTTAAAATTTTAATTAAATTAAAATATCTTTAGCATGTCATCCGTTGAGGCCACATCATAATCCATCCATTCCCTAACCATCTTTTACCTACATTTCTAATGTCATAACTCAGGCTCTAAAACAAAAACAAAAACAACAGCAATAAAAAAAAACAGAGATGTACTTTTCTCCTAACATAGTACATTTTCCCACACTTTTGATTCTTTGCATCAGATATTTACTTAGCTAAAATGCCCTTTCCTTCCATCTCCTGTTTGACACAATTTCATTCTCTTAGTAAGTCTCAATTAAGTAATCACCTGTTCTCTTTTTTCTAACCTTTCATACTGAGTTAACTGCTCTCTCCTCTTCACTCTCATGGCACTTTGATGATAACTTTCTTGTGGTGTTTATTCCTTTGGATTTCAATTATATCTGTCTCCCAATTGATTGTGAGACTCTAGAGGGCAAGAAATTGATCTATTTATCTTTGGGCACTCTGTGACTACTCCGGTGGGTGGCAACAAAGAAAACAGTCAAAAAAGCTTAGTTGAATAATTTTTTTTTTTTTTTTTTTTTTTTTTGCGGTACGTGGGCCTCTCACTGTTGTGGCCTCTCCCGTTGCGGAGCACAGGCTCCGGATGCGCAGGCTCAGTGCCCATGGCTCACGGGCCCAGCTGCTCTGCGGCATGTGGGATCCTCCTGGACCGGGGCATGAACCCGTGTCCCCTGCGTCGGCAGGTGGACTCTCAACCACTGCTCCACCAGGGAAGCCCTTGAATAAATTTTTAACTATCAAATAATTCACCATCAAAGAAAAATGTGGCCTTATTTTTCACTGTGGGACTAGCTGAACAAGAATGGGTAACTCCTTCCCATCCTGCAAATAGCTAAGATAATAAAGACTGATCTCTTTCAGTAATAATGATTATTGACATTTAATAAATGGTTATTATGTGCTAGGCACTGTGCTAAATCTTTCCGTGCTCCATCTGGCTTAATCCTTGCACTGGCTCTATGAAGTTGATATCATTATTTCCTTTTAGAGTATGTATTAGTTTCAGTTGGTGTACGGTTATGAACAAAGAACAGATGTGAGAAAAGTAGCCTTTTACAGGAGCTACTGAAGAAGGTACAATTGATTTTGCCCCCACAGTGACAAACCACTTGAAAATTTCCTAAGGTCTTTCTCAACTATACCAAAGCTTTATGTAAACATTATGAATATATATAGGGTAATATAGAACCTGGAAAATTCCATTCAAAATCATTTTAAGATAAATTTTTGTCTTCCCTAGATACTTATGAGGTCCCTCTGATATCTGCAGAGACTACTAGGTGCCTAGGAAATCTTTGAACAACCATCAAGCATCTTAAGAGCATTCAAAAAAGACAAGTGCATTGCTCTGGGATGTTTGAGTACACTAGAAACCCTCTGGATCCCACATTTTGGGGTAGAGTTTCAAAGGTAAGAAACAGTAGACTATCAGGCAAGAGTTGAAGACCACTGAAACTCATTCACGTGCTTCAGATTTTGACAACATTCATTGACAATTCATTCTTCTGTATCCAAATATTGCCCGACCTAAACTACATCAATTGTGTATAATGTGTATATGGTTGATGAATATTTTGTAACAATCAAAGACAGACAAGTGGGATTGACATATATACACTAATATGTATAAAATGGATAACTAATAAGAACCTGCTGTATAAAAAAATAAATTCAAAAAATTCAAAAAAAAAAAAAAGACAAGTGGAAGTCTTTCTGCCATTCAATGGAACATTTAAAAAAAAACAACTATTGCTGTCAGCTTAATCAGGTATCACTTGTGCTAGCTCTGTGGACCAGGGCATAGTTGCTTTGATTTAGGAACTTACAGGTGACTTGGAAGGAAACAAATATGTATGAAGCCTGCATTGTTACATTATTTCCTAAATCACTCCTTTGATATGTCATTCTCTCATTCAAAAAATTCCAGTGTCTCCTGTTGCCTGTATCCCTGAACCCCTTGATCTGGTTCGCTTGCCCCCATCTCATTGTCTTCAGTTCTATCTTTCATGACTGCTTCTGCCACCCCACCTAGTTACCAACTGCCAAACTCACTCTGGGCTTCCCTGCCCTCTCACCTACTCTCTACTTGTCCCAACCTTACTCATACATAACCATCCAAATTCTATCTCCTCCCTGGAAAATCTCCCCAGTCATATCTGTTAAAAATCCTCTCTTCTTCTTAGCCCTGTGGACCCTATTGCATACTTAGTTGCCACTTATGCATGTTTCATCTATAGAAGCATTGTTTCATCTTCCTAATTAGATTATAAATTTGTGGACTTTAGGCCCTGTATCCTAGATGTCCCAGAATCCTCCACGGTAAAGGGGAAGGGAAACTAGTATTTACTGTGTTCCTGCTGTAGGACAGGCACCATGCTAGGTCCTTCATATATATTATCTGGTTTAATTTTCCCAACCCTGTGAATTATGTATAATTAACTTCATTTTAGAGATGAAGAAACTAAAGTTCAGAGAGTTTAGATAAATTAGAATGCTTGACCGATAGCAGTCTTTAAAACTGAATTGTAACAAAGATTCTCTTTGGTCTTCAGCACTCCTGTTAGCCTCAATTATGCTCATCCAGGCTACGTGTGTTTTGCCATTCCTTGTTTAAAATAAAAAAGGTCTAAAATATGACGTTAACTGACCATTGAAATTAATCTCCCAGTATACCGAGATCCCAAGAAAATCCAGCCAATATGAAGTAAAACTATAACAAAGGGGAAAAATGTATTGAATTTCTATTATTTAGTACTTTTGAAAGTATTTTATGATGTTTAAATATTGGCCAGTGAAAATCTTTGTGAGATTTATGTTAAGGTATTCCAAATGAACTCATGAAATCAATTCAAATTTTCTTGCCCTCCTGGTCTACAGATTCCCTCTAGTTTAGCTCTTTATGCAAATTCTCCCCCACCTCAACTCCTCTTGTTATTTTTCGCTCCTCTAGACTGGAGCTGGGTAATGATGTTCTGAGATCTGCTAGTGTTGGTGACTGTGCTTTGGGGTTTTTGGGCAGGCTGGGTTGTCTGGAGAGCGGTGGGTGAGGCAAAGTGGGGAGCAGCAGTGGGGAGTACACTGTGGCAGGTCAACAGCACTTCTGTAAAATTTACATAATCGCCCCACCATTGGAATAGATAAAGGAGAGTTGAATACAGCGGCCGCCATACCCACTGACAGAAGTTCAGTATTTGCAATTCTACGGTAATTTTTTTTTGAGGACCTTAGAAGGAAGCACACATGCACAGTGATTTATTGTTTTATATCATCCAAATCTTAAGGACACCAATAAATTTTTAAGAGCTTGTCTATTTCCAAGGCTTGTAGAAATGATGATTCTATATTTATCTCAATATATAATTAACAATAATTTATAAGTAATGGGTTTCATGTTCTGAAGACAAACGACTGGCCTTTCTTTCCTTTCTTTTTTTCTTATAAACGTAGTGACTGAGGGTTGGGTTCTGCACAGTGATTTCCATGACACCCAATTTGGCATCTTATACTGTCACAACGAGCTCACAATTTCAGGTGAGGAATAAGCAGGAGCACATGAACCCTCAAGCAAAAGGATGAAATTTTCATCCGAATGTCCTAAAGAATAAAAATGATGGAGATAAAAACAGAAAATATATGACATGGACAAAGTTGTTTCTAACTAGAACATTTTTCAAAGTTTTCTAGGGGCATCAATTGCTCTCTGAGCAGATCGTTTAGTACAGAGCTCTAGTGAGAGCATTAGCAAACGATCCTCTCTGACTGCAATTAGATTAGTCATGCACTTGCAGGCTGGAATTTATGGTGATTTTTATTCCAGAAGAATCCTTGTGCCGTGCTTTTCAGAAAGGAAATAAAGAAAACTACTAAAACATGCACCAATGTTTGCAGATTTCTTTTTCTTTTTAAATTGCTCCTCTTTCATTATAAAGGTTAATTACATAAAAACAGAGAAAGATATAGACATTGTAATATAGATGTTCTCAAATCTCAAAGAGATTGTTATTATTGCTATCATGAATGTCATAAGCGTTTGTTCCATGTATAGTTATGTATTTTATGTGTTCATGTTTCATGTATATTATGTTCCTTGTATATTATATATTCTTGAACATCTAGTTTATAAACTACTGGAGGGAAAACTTATATACCCTTCTATATCCAGGTATATAGCACGTATTGTTATCATCATCATCTGTGTCATCATTTGCATGTAGTAGGTCCTCTATAAGTAATTATCAATGTTATAAAAATTGACTTAGGGACTTCAGGAAAGATGCTGTGTATGTTTGGAAAGTAAAACTTGAGAAGAGTAACTAGTTATTCAGCCTAGTGAATTGTGTGTGATCTCGGCCTGTGTCTGTACAGGATGGTTCTGTTCCATCTGTCACACTGGACTGAACTGATTAGCAAAATCTGTGTGCAGGTGCCGTGATGCCCATGGCTGCTATTTCTGGATTGCAGCAAACGGCACTGCCCTGTAACAACACTCACCCTGCTGACTGATCTGACCAAGCACTATTGTCCTAAAGATTTGGGGAATCATTCGGCTGCTCAAGCTGTGGGCAGAATTTCAGCTTTTACACATCTCTATTTTTCTAATTTGCTTTCTCTTTCTTAAAACATAAAATACTGAGTATGCTCAGCATTTTAAAGCAAGTGTTTGAATCTCAGCTTAAAGTGTGCAAATGAAGCCAGCCAATTGTCCAAGTTTATCTGGGATGCCACCCGGATAGGAAAGTGAAATCTCTTACCAATTAGGTGGTTCCTTCTATGGGCCAGGTACCCAAAATGCTGAGAATTTAGTGGGAAAGTGTATATTAATATAATATTATACAACTTCAACAATGGGCATATGTACAGAGTTAAAAAACAGCACAGATAGCCTTAATGTTTGAAATATATTTAAGTGTTACATGAGAATTGTTGCAATGAGAAATGTTGTATGAGAGTGAAAGTTTTTGGCCTAGTTAAAACTGATGTGAATTAGAGCCTGACAAAGTAATAAGTTTTGCTATTGTTGACACTTTTGTTCTCAAATTGTTTGAAAACTCTAATAAACCAGAGCTTCATATGATTATTATGGCTATTAATTAAAGAGCTAACCATTTGTTTAATGGTTAGAGATTGTGTTGATTACTATATGAAAAATACCTGCACTCTTATTAAAGATTTATTGCCTTTACCTTCGTCAGTTAGTAAGAATTATGATTTGCTCATGTTTAGGAAGTATATTCTGATATGAGAAAGCTATAGGAATTCCAGGTGAACAGGTCCTACACCTTTACATCTCAGATGTTGCCTTATGCCATGCAGTGATTTGGGAATAATTGTACAAACAGGATCATTTATGGAGCAGGCACTGTTATGTTCTAGGCACTGTACAAAGGGATTTACAGCCTGCTTCTCAAGTGTGGTCCACGGATCAACTGCACCAGCCTCAGCCGGGAGCTTGTTAGAAAGGGAAAATCTCCGGCCCCACCCCAGACCTGCAGCCTCAGGATGTGCCCTGGAACAGGCTCTCCACCTCCGTTTGCCCATTACAATCTGAGAAGCATTGCTTTCACATTTCGTTTTAATTCCTCACCACAGCTCTGTGAGTTCAGAGAAGGGGGGGTCACAAAGCTAGTAAGAGTTGGAGCTGTTTACTCATATTTGGCCATGTTTCCATGTACAGTTACATCCTTCACTTGTTGCAACCTGACACCTTCTTAATTGTCTGGCTTAGATTCCAACACCTCAATCCAATCTTTCTAGATGCCTCCTGTTGCAAAGGAACCTTTTCCCGTTTAAATATCTCACAGCACTTTGATTTTGTCTGTTTTTGCCATACAACATGGTCTTGTCTCAGATCATTACTGCTGGCATCCATGAGGATAGAAACTGTCTTTCCTGGCTTGCATAGTCCATTGCACCCAGCGTAGCAACCGCCATATAATATGTGCTTAATGGATGCTTGAATAAATTAACGATTGCCTTTGCCCTTTAAATAAAGTCATTGTATAGTTCATTAGGACAAGTAAATCCAGTTTAGTATATTAACAGCTGCTAATTGCTTCAGGGTTATTACTGCCTGGCTGACATTAATATTAATACTGCTAATTCCTACCGCGTGTATAGGATTTTATAACTTAAAAAGTACTTTAACTCCTATGACATTTAACCCTCCCTACAATCTTGTGGCCTAAGGATTCTATTATCCCCATTTTACAGATATAGAAATTCATGCTTACAGAAATTAAATGACCTGCAAAAACATCATAGAGAACACCATGGAACAAACTTAAAGTCATCCGGTTTCAAGTCTGTGCTCTTTCTGGTGTCTTTTAAAAGCAGAAACATGTGTCTTACACTAAATCAAGAACTATTTTCTCAAATTGTGTTTATAGTAGAAGCCCTCCTGTATAATATACATTTATCGTAAGACATTCTTCATCAGATGAAGACATTGAAATCAGAGATGTAAGAAAAGGAAAATCTACAGGATTTGGTAACTGGTTAGTAATGTGCTAACTTACTAACCAGGATATGGGAGGGATAGAGTGAAAAGGGAGCCCCAGATTTGGAGCTCTAATGGCTGGAGGTGCCATGGTACTGTTGATTCAACAGAGATAGTCTGGGGGTTTGGGAGAGAGAATGCAGGGGAGAAGAGAGGTCGGGGCTCACTGGGTCCTCTTTTTTCCTGCTTCTGGGGTATGGGTCCCCTGTGTTAAGATGGAACTTGGTCTCTGAGTGATTGCATTGTGCCCTGTCACATGAGTGAAAATTAGACTTGGTTGTTTCAAGCAACTGTTAATAACTTGTTAATAACTAGAGTATAATCTCTATTCTAGGTTACCCTGACTCAGAGGTATGTAAGGAGAGCTCTCTATAGGCAGTTGGTTGAGTGAGAAAGCAATTCAGGTTCTTGATTTTACACTCTGTTCTAATTTCTTTCTCTCTCCTCCTCATTGTTGTGAATGAGCCTTCTGTGAGTCAGATTTATAAGAACAGCCTCTGGAAACTTTGCTGGTTTCTCACTTATCCAGACTGAGAAGTTTAAAAGGCTTTTCATCTAATTGTTAATGGCACAGAGTAGAAAGATCTGAGATCTGAAGTTAGAAGTCCTGAGTTACAATTTTGGTCCTGCTTTTCTATAGCTGTAAACTAGGGCAAGTCACTTAACTTGTCTGAAAGCAATTTATTAATATACCAGCTGGTGAATAAAGCTATGCAACTTACATGGTTGTGAAGAGCCAATGAGTTGCTCTGGGTGAAAACAGCTTGTAAATTTCAGTATGCTATGCGGACGTAGTTATTATTAGTGTGAGAGCAGAACAAAAGAAAAAAATTAAGAGTAGCTATCATTGTAAATATCTTCTTTAAAGTAAATTTTATGTTTTTAAAATTAAGACATATTTTTAAAAATATTAACATCAGGATGATGCAGTATTGAGCACAAATCAGAGCTAGTGACCGTTATTTTTTGGAAAATAATGACTCCCATTTATTGAGCACCTACTATGGGCCAGGCCTGTGCTACATACTTTGCATACTTTGATTTCAGTATAATAATAACCTCTGTCACTTACCTTTATATAAGAACAAAATAGACCTTTAGTTTAGGGAAGTAAAGAAGAGTTGATTCTAACTGTGCACTCTTTGCTTCATTATATTTTTTTCTTTCCCCACAAATCTACATATCCACAGTTACTATACCTTTAAAATGATATTAAAAAAGAATGTGCTAGCACTTATTCTTGGTGTATGCAGCCCATCATGTCTTGAGAGTAGTTCCAAGAGATAACTTGTGGATGAGCAAGACTGTTCAGAGGGCAGGATTAGGGTGAGGTGAGGTGGGTGCCCTACCTAGGGAGCAACATTTAAGGAAGCACCACTCTCACTTTCACATCCCGAGAGTGAGTGCCTCTTTAAATGTTGTCCCCTAGGCACCCATCTTACATTACTCTAGTTCCAGCTAAGTTGCCCCCATTACAGCCTTGCCAAAATATTAACAGAAAAAAATCCCCTAAAACATCCTAATATGTACAGAACAATTTCTTTCTTAAAAAAAGATTAAAGCCTCTATAGGTTTTACACAATACTTAGTAACACTGTAAGAAGATTTGGAACTTAAGAAAATTAAGAACAGTACACATTCTATGATAGACCAGCAGGGCAGGACCCACTAAGAAATACTGAGAATGACAGAAACTAGCACAAATCACAAGCCCACAGGTAAGTTTCGATCAAAGACTCAATGCAAATGAACTTTCTCTGAATGCGTTCTGAGTATAGGTACCTATGGGCCAGATAGCTTCCATGTTTCAATGTCTTATCATGGGATTTCCTTAGAGAAATAAGCCACTACTTCTGTTTCCTGTTCCCTTCACTGTTAGATGACCATATTATTCTGTAGGCAATTGTTTTCTTTCACTTTTCCATATTTCCATTTTTTTCTTTAATATGTGTATATTACCTCATAATAAACACATTTACAATTAAACAGTGAATTGGACCTAGTATGTTATTGGTTGCCTTTGGCCTCAAATGACTATTTCACACAAGCTCCTCTGCTTGCATCTTTCCCCACACTTGGGTTCTCCTTCAGCTTATTTTATTTTATGTTTCTATTTTATTTTATTTATATTATTTTATTTTATTTTATTTTTGTCATTAGAACACTTGCCATGAGATCTACCCTCTTAACTAATTTTTAAGTGTGTAGAAAATAGTATAAAAGTTCCACAAAAAATTAAAAAATAGAGCTACCAAATGATCCAGCAGTCCTACTTTTGGTTATTTATCCAAAAGAATTGAAATCAGGATCTCAAAGAGGAATTGGCATTCCCATGTTCATTGTAGCATTATTTACTATCGCCAAGATGTTGAAACAACTTTAAATGTCCATCAACGGATGAATGGATAAAGGAAATGTGATATATACTTACAATGGAATATTATTCAGCCTTAAATAAGAAGGAAATCCTGCCATATGCAACAACATGGATAAACCTTGCAGACATTATGCTAAGTGACATAAGCCAGTCACAGATTCTCCTTCTGTTGTCAAGGTCAAAGAGCTTTCGCTCCCAGCAAAGGCCAAGCCTTCCTTGTGTGCACTGGGTCTCATGTCCGTTTTACTCCTCTTCTGTGATTCATGTTTTTCTCTTTTCTGAATCATTGCTGTCAACACGCACACATGCTCTCTCCCATATTTAAAACTATCTTCCTGAATCTCCTATTCCCTCTTGGTCCACAATTCCATTTCCTTTTTTACCTTCACAGACAAACCTCATAATTTTCTATAGGATTGTCTGCACTTCCTCAGCACCCCTTCTCTCTTCCACACCCCAGCCAGCCCCAGACATCATTGAAATGGCTCCAGTCCAGGTCACGGTTGACCTCCATGATGTTAAAGCTGAAGGACATTTGTCTCTTTTCATCTTGTTCATATTCTCATTAGAATTCGACACAGACGACTGCTCCAATTTTCTTTTGTTTCCAGTGTCACCTTCACCTTCATGTTTGTTTGTTTGTTTCCTACCTTAGGGGCCTTTCAGCTTCCATCTCCTTTGCAGGCATCTCCCTCTTCTACTCTAAGCATATTTTCTAGCAGGGCTAATCACCCAGCCCATGGGTTTGCATACCACTAGCAGGCTTATGCTTCCCTATCACATATCTTTGGCTCTGTTGTCTCTCTTAATTTCCAGACTCTCATCTAACTTCCAACTGGACATTGCCACTTAAATGTCTAATAGTTTATTCATAATTTCAATGACCTATACAGCAAGACTTATGGAATCTACCTCTAAATCATATTTTGAATCTAGAAGCTTAGACTGGATAGTAGCTTCTGGAGGACATAAATAGTCTTCTAAATGGCCTCATTGCTTCCATTCTTATAGAGTCACACACTTCCACTTCTATTTTCCAGGCAGCAGCCAAAGCGATCTTTTGAAAATGCAAATTAGGTCACCTCCTAATTAAAACTTTTGGGTATCATTTTGGTCTCAGCTTAAATGTCACCTCCTTGCAAAGGCTTTCCCTAACACACAGTTTAAAGTAGCACTTGAGTCTCTTTGTCACATTATCCTGTTTTACTGTCATCACTGCATTTACCAGTAATTGATGGCTACCTGTTTACTTATGTGTAACCTCCGTGAGTATAGGGACGTTGCCTATATTCATTGCCTTTGCTGCAATGCAGTGTTTAGCACATAATATGTGCTCAAAGAATAACTGAACGAATGAGCGAATGAACTTATTCAGCAATTTCGGTTGTAATAGGTGGTGACTTTCTTTGGCTATGTCTACATAACAACTCCTTTAGGAGATTTTGCAATTCATTTGGAAAATCAGATTAATCTTCCCTCAAGTAGCTGGGGTAATTTATTTGGCTGCTTCATTCACATCTATGAAATGATGGTGTTTCACCAAGATACTTCAGACATGTTACATGGAGGCCAAAATAAGCACCATCTTTGCAATGTTTTTTATAATCATCATAACTTGGTATTCTTAAAAGCAACAACAACAAAACAAAAACAAAAAAAAACCCAAACAAACAAACAAAAAAAACCCTTGTAGCCCCATGGTGAGAACCTTTATTTTTGCATGGGTTTTGATGTCTTTATTTTCCATTTGCTCACCTAAACATTTTGTGAGTGTGATGTTGGTCATTCCAACCCAGATAATTTTGGGGCATATCACATATGATCTTCATCCCCCATACAGCTATCTATTTCCAAATTTTCTTTTTCTCATTGTATAACTACAGAATATCTAAAACCACAAAGTACCATGACCTCACCTGGTTTTCAGTATGTATAAACTTACTGGAAGAAGGCTTCTCCACAAGTATACTGCAACAACTCAATTTCAAACTGAGTTCAAACCGCCTTGGTTTTATGTTTACTAGTAGGCAGGAGAGAGAGAATATTTGTGTTCTAACCCTCAATGTAGGCACTCTCTTACTACGTCACTGTTGGGTTATTTCCCCTGAGCCCTCTGCCCTGGTGTACAAGTGGCTTAATTAAGAGTGTTTCTGAGGAGCTGTCTGTCTCCCCTTCAGAGAAGCTTCGTCTTCTGAAGTTCCAGCCTAAGATTTCTCTCTAGTACAGTTAGAATCTCAGCTAAGCACAGTGAGTGCCTCATCTTTATCACTGTTTAGAGTGACTGTTGTTCAGCAGAAGACACAGGCGTAATCCATTTTTGTCTTCCCCCAGCTAATAACCCAGGCTGTAGTAGGTCAGGTGTGCCTCTCACATTTGCTGCTGCTACACTTGTCTGTGCTGGATAAACCCCTTGCAACGGCCTGGCCCTTATTGTTTTCAGAACCTTGACTCTCCTTCCCTTCTCATCATCCAAATTTATTTAAGGATGAAACTATTAGAAACACAATTGGTGAATTAATGTCATAGGGACTGCTGCTGGCAGCTCATCAATTTTTGATATGCCACTCAGACAAATGAAACATAAGCCACCCAGAACAAGGGGACCTTTTGACACTTCAAAGGAAACCCCTATGGGTGGTTTCCTCTTGAAGCCACACTAAACTGGCTCGATCTCCTCAGCTGGAAGCTGCCAATGTCTCATTAACCCCTAAAAAGGCCCGGCATGAGCTTTTCTTTTCAGCTATAATTATGCCAAGCACTCCTGTTATGCTGCAGTGAATCGCAACACTGTCACCGGCACATTATAAACATCCACCCTAATTGAAAAGCAGATTAGATTCTTGTGTTAATTAGCCCAAAAGCCCGCCCACTTGCATGAATTATGATTGCCTCTTAAATACTGAGGATGTTGAAATCCCTCAGAAAGACAAGGCAGACTTAATTGCAATAACCTGCAAATTAAGTTTAATTTACTTTAAATTTACCGGTTTAGCAGGCTCATTTGATGGTGTTAATGTTCTAGCAAATTAATTATCTGAATTAGTCATGCCTGGTGGAGTTTTGCAGCAGAATACATTGTATAGTGGCCTATTAATAACAGACAAACAGGACAGGATTAATGAGAAGATTATGCTGAAGTTCTTAAAAAAAAAGGATCTTGCATGAATTCAAATATAATCACCAAAGTGCAAATACAGACACGGAATATAAACAAACTGAGATTTATTACACTCTATGGCATGCCATCCAGGAGAAACAGTAAAACATGACCGGTGAAATATCAGACAGCAAAAGCCCTATTCTCTATACTCCTGTGGAGCTGTCCTCACCGCAAACTGTTTCCTGTTGGTGAGCATTTATTAGTCCCATAGACAGGCAGGGAATGGCAGAGATGGAACTAATAGGTTAGTTAGAAATAGCTTCTCTCAGATGAATTCTGTTGCCTTCTTAGTGGTTTATAAAGCATTAAGATGCTTTTTGGAGCCCACTTGTAACCATCCTCTTTGGCCAGATCAAAATGCTATTAACAATAAATAATCTAAAACAGTAATGATTTTGCTATCCCTCTTATCTTCGCCCCAGTACTTATCTGTCAAGGCTGGATGTGGGAAATTTAGGTGGGGGGAGATTTAGAAGGATGAGTGTGCAAAGTTTGGAGGGACTTTTAGAGTGTTAACATCTTTGGAGAATCTTCCAGATTCACTCCTCTGTGAGGCTAAGAAGTGAATCTTATTCCTTTTGTATCCCAGGTCCTAAGACAGGGCCTGGAACATAGTAGGGACGTAACATTTATATATATATTTATTTCGAATGGATGAAACACAGAATTAGCTTAGTGAGAGTTTTGGAAGAAGCATTGCTCAGCTTGGAGAATATTGTTAGGTATCACTCCTAACAAATATGGAATTTCTCTCAAAGTCCTGTGCCAGTGCTTCCGTTGTTATAAACAGGCTTTCTCCATTTGGTTCTGCAGAGACACACACTCAGGCTCTCTCTCTGCCATCCCCAGCAGAAAGAAATCGCCTCTGGGTGTCAAGCTAATAATCTTTGACTGGCTCGAACTGAATATGGCCATGCAGTGATTGACCTCAACATGCCAGATTATTGATTGGGCTGGAGGTGCCTGAGCCATCATTTTCTTGGAACAGTCACCGCTTTTGTCTTGATCCCCTCCGCAGCTGTCACACTGTGGTGAGCCATTGAAAGAGGCCACATTTGCATCCTTTCTGCATTTGTGCTTCTCTGCTTAAAATAAAAATGCCACCACTTGAAAGGGAGGCTGAACCATCGATTCTGGTTTTTAAAAAATTATCTCATTAAAAGCCAAGGGTTTGGGTTTAGTTGGGAGTGGTGTGCGGAGGCATGCAGAATACATAAACTTGCTTTATGGGGCGTATTTAATTTGGGGGAGAAATAATGAGAATAAAAATTGTGTCAATATGTTTTCTGCATTGTGTCAATATATCACACAGCTCCTTTCTGGAGTCACATTTGCTGTTAGGGTGGTTGTGTTTTTTGCTGTTTTTGTTGTTGTTGTTCTCTGTTGAATTATAATTTGCGGCAGTAAATGAAACTGGCACAAAAGCAGGTGTTATTAAAACTGGGCAGGAAAAAGACAATAACAACATAATTCCACTTTAAAGGCCGATATGTGTATGGTTGAAACGACTTTGATTGGACCCCATAGGGAATAGAAAATACACCATAAAGAAAATGGATTTCAGTGACACATAAACAAAAGGCAAATGAGTAATATATTTACATATAACATGTGGTGTATTCATTGCACACCATGGTGACAGAATTGTTTATTTCATTTATAATTTATACAGCAAAATCTTATTAAATGTGTAACTAGTTTGCCAGATGATAATATACGTAGGAGTTTAGGCTTCTATTATAGAATGTCATGAACAACAAAAGATTTTCATTTGTGAGTTAATTTTTTTCCTAGTCCATTCTTTTCAGCAGTGTATGCTCTGAATAGAAGCCTGACTCTCTTCAATTATGGTGGCACTACGAAAAGAAGAGGGTGGTCGGAAAATTCTGGAGAAGAGTGCCCACTGGCCAAAATAAGACTTCTCTTCCGTTATTTCCTAGAATATCAGTCTTCAGAATATATAAAGGATGATTGATAGGTGTGTATGAACTTCAAGACGATTTCGGAGATCCTAGAAAAATTCTTCTCTGGCAAACAAAATTCTATCAAAGGCCAGAAACACCAGAATTTGAGACCTGACAGGGATTGCTTCAAAGACTAAAGGGTCCTGTGAGTAAGTGTTGTAAAGAGAATGATCTCACTGCGCTCCCTTTTTGTCTGATGGGCCACTGGGCTAGGGGCTTTAAGGAAATTCCAGACACTAAGGGTGCATGCAGTTTTGTGGATAATCTTTCTCAGGATATTAACTGGGCAGGAATTTTCTCTTTTTTTTTTTTTTTTTTGCTTCCAGCACTACAGTGTGTACATGGTCTCCCGTGTGACAAAAAAGTAGTCTGTCCTTGTTCTCATTATTTATTTTCAGAATAAGAAAAGTACCCCCCCTTTAGAATTTTCCTCCATGCTGTGTTATTTAATGAGGATTAAACCATTTCAGGATGTTTGTAGTGAATCTCTTTCCAAGCCAGGAGAGGGGTGCTAGTGAGGGGCAATGGGATGGGTGGGGTTTTGGGGGTGTAGAAGTGAGGTGGTGGAGAAATGCTTTTAAACAATAAAATGTATTTTACTTTCAAGTCTTGAACTGTCAGGCTTCATTCCAAATAATGTATCCTGACACTTCATAGCTCCTCTTAAAAACTGGATGAAGCTTTTGCAGTTGCAAACTAGTGTGGTAAAACATGAAAATACTTTATTCAGGTAAAGTGGAAATAGCTGTTCAGCCTGGTTAAGTTACACAGAAACCTTTTTCTCTCTAAATTAATGTACTGTGCAAATATCTTGCCTGTGACACCCTAGCTGTCCACTTAATAAAAGCCCTTCCAGTGAGAACCGTGTTTCAGTGCATCAAAGCATTAGTGAGTGCTCCAAACCTAAAGCCAGATAAACTTGTACATTCAAAACAAACATGTGAAGAAGTAGATCTTAGTGTTGCCAGTAATAAGTGGAAAATACAAAGGACACATATTTATTCAGTTTCTACTCTTGGCCTGGGAGAAGACAAAGAACTACTGTTTTATTTTTTGCACACTTTTCCATTCATTGGTTCCCTAATTGCTCAAGAGGGGAGAAGGCAACTCAAGAGCACCTTCCTTGGGGTGCCAGAAAGTGTCAAAATAACAGCAACAATAACAACAAAGAAGGATTTTAAAAATAGAAAGAATGAGACTATTTTCTTTGATTGAGGCTCAATGTGGCCAGTAGTATGATGAAACTACTGCTAAAAAAACTAAAGGGTGTCTAGATTCAATTAACCGATGTAGGGAGTCTAGAATCTAGGAGGGGATATTGCTGCTCAGATCACATCTGGACTAATGTGCTTAATCCTGGGCCTGAGAGACACAAACTAGCTACTATTTAGAGAAGAGTGAAAGAGGTGGTAGTAAAATATGAAATTGTTACATGATAAAGAGTTGAGGGAACAGGAGAAATTCCTCATTCAGAGAGATTAAGTGCTAGCAGAAGATGCATGGTCATTTGGTGGTTTTGTAGAGGCTTTACAGTAGCATATTTTTCTTTCCTCACTGAATAATAGTAATTGCAGTAGTAATAGTAATAATAATAATAATAATAATAATAATAAATACTGTTCTCAAATTTACAAACTTCTTCTTACAAGTATAATTTTATTTAGTAACCTACACCTTGAGGAGAAATTATTATAATCTCTGCTTCACAAATGAGCAAATGGACTCAAAGTAGCTAAATTCCTTGCTCAGAGGGATACAGATAATAAAGAAAAGTCTTGGAACTCCAAGTCTACTGACTTCAAATCACAGTGGGTAGCTGGACCAGATTGTCTACAGGATTCTTTTTAATCTTCAGTTTTTATGATTTTAATAAACTTAGAGATTTAGGAAAATGCTCTTCTTATTCATCCATTTATTTAGGCAAACTCTTATTAAATTACTTACTAAGTGTCAAAAACTGGGAAGGTGCTGAGACTTGTAATATGAATAAGGTATGGTCAATTCCATTGAGGATCTTGCTTTGTGAAGGGGAACCAGGAAGTAGGTCATTAGAATGTCATGTGACCAGAAGGGAGTGCACTATAGGAAAAGCTAAGAGAGAAAATTGTAGTCATAGTCAAGCTATGTCATGAAAGCTGAAAAGAGAAAATGGGAAGAAGAGGGTGTGGGAACTGAAGGACAATTTGGACAGAATTCCTTAAAAGTCCTTGGGATTTGTATTCAGTGTATATATTTGTGCCTTTGTAGGTTGATCATCTCTTCCCAGTTTGCATAGGACTTTCTTGGTTTTAGCAATGAAAGTTCCCCATCCTATGGAACCTCTCCATCCCAGGAAAGCCAGGGTAGTGGTCACCCTACCTTATGAGGTTTATACTAGACACATGCAGTAGAGGTACAAAGCATATGGAGGGTTCCAAACAGAAGTGAGCTTTGAAGGATAAAACATGGCCAAAATATATATGTTATTGCTAAGATATCAAAGGATATTTGATATTGCTAAGAGAATCATTTTGGTTCAGTTTTTTCCTCTATTGTCATAGAGCTAAATGCTAGGTGATTTCTGAATACTCAGTTGATCCCAACAAGAACTAAAGAAAAACAAAAACCTGGTTGATCTTAAGATGGTTAATTCAATAGCACTAGCCACATTTGACCTTTATCCCTAGTTTCTAACACCATTTAATACATGAATTATCTTTTTTGTCAAATAAATATTATACATAATATGTGGGTGGCTACAATAGAACACATCTATAATTTGGGATTATAGAAAATGGCCACCTTCTAAAAATTAAAATTGTAAAAAGCCAACAAAAAGTATTGAATGGATATCTGTGAAAGAATCCTGCCCTAAAAGATGCATACTAACCTGTGAGATTTGGGAAACATCCAAGCTCTATCAAGGTGATTAGAAAGCATATTCAGGTATGAAATGTAGGCTTGCTGCAGAATAATAGGTTAACTAATAGTCAGGTATGGGAATAAAATCCATAAAGATGATATTAATATGTCATGTCTCTGGGATTCTCAATGGAGGTGGTGTAGAGTCCAACTAATTTATGTTCTTAGTGGCGATAATGTAACAGCCCTTCCACATTTGCCATCTACCAACTTAACTCTGCTCTGATTTCACATAGCTATTTGACTTTCCATGAACATTTTCCTTGGGTAATTGACAGCCATCATACTGGACTGTAAGCTTTGTGAGGGCAGGAAATGTGTCTGTCTTGTCTACCTTTGTCTCTATGTGTCTAGGATAGGGGAGAGCTTAATATTGGTTGAATGAAATGGATATAGCTTTCTTTTTATTTTCGGATCCGTCTCTTATACATCTGATTAACGTTGATCGGCTTTGAGTTATTGAAGACCTTGAATTTGGAGTTCTGTAGACCAGGGTGTTGTGGGCTGAATTGTATTGTGCCTGCCACGCCCCTGCCACAAATGCATATGTTGAAGTCCTAACCCCCCATACTTCAGAATGTGACTGTATTTAAAGATAAGGTCTTTAAAAGGGTAACTGAGTTAAAATGAAGTCACTGGTATGGACCCTAATCCAATATGACTGGTGTCTTTGTAAGCAGAAGAGGGACACAGACAGGCACAGAGGGAAGGCCACGTGAGGACACAGGGAGAAAGTGGCCATCTACAAGCCAAGGAGAGTGGCCTCAGAAGAAACTAACCTGCCAACATCTTAATCTTGGCATTCTAGGCACCAGAAATGTGAGAAAATAAATTTCTGTTGTTTAAGTCATACAGTCTGCAGTACTTTGTTATGACAGTCCTAGTAAACTAATACACAAGGCGAGGCTGCCCATCTGGGAGGGAGTGCCACCTGGCCTCTTTCTTTGACATATCTGTTCAGTCACAGAGTAAATGATGGTTAAAGGAAGCTACTACTGGATCTGTTTCTCAGACAATCACATTAAGGCTCAAAGAGGCTAGAAGTTAAGCTAATTTCAAACATGAATAAGCAACTCATTCATTATTGCCTTTTAAAATTTTGTTATTTGGAACATTATTCTGAGAAGATAAGTAGAAAAAGAATTCTAAGATCAAATATGTTTGGAAACACTGCATACAATTTCTTCCTCTTAGCTATTCACACAGCTTATTAAAATATTAAGGACTCTAAGTGACATTGCATTTAAGAAGCCTGTTTAATTTTGTTAAATCTAGTATTTACCAAATGTTTTTGACCAGAGAATTTATTTTCCTATAACAAACATCTCAGAAAATCTAGTACAATGAGTATTCTGCTGACAATATTTCAATAAAAACTCATCTATCAGCATCCATAAGCTAATCTGCTTCGCTGAATGGAAATCAAATTCCAAGGTGGTCAAAAGGTACAAACTACCAGTTATAAGAAAAATAAGTCCTGAGGATGTAATGAACAGCATGATGACTATAATTAATACTGTATGGCATATTTGAAAGTTGCCAAGAGGCTGTATCTTAAAAGTTCACATCACAAGAAAAAGAACTGTAACTATATTTAATTAACATCCATGTTAACTAAACTTATTGTGGTAATCATTTCAGAATATATATATATATCAAATCTTTACGTTATACACCTAAAACTAATACAATGTTATATGTCAATTTTAAAAAAGAAAAAATAATATGAAAAAGAATATACACATAACGGAATCACTTTTCCATACACCTGAAACTAACACAATAATGTATATCAATTATAGTTCAATAAAAAGATAAAAAATAATGAATGATAGATTTTAAAAATTGTGATTTCTTAATAAAGTACCAACACTATTGTTAGTCCATGGGAACATTGGCCTCAGTGTCTCTCAAATAAATTGATGGCATATGCTGTTTCCCTCTGGCCAGACTGCCCCACCATACTTGTCCTCTTGGTCATGTTTCAAAATCCTTCTCAAGTTTCATCTTCTTTGTGCAGCCTTTCCTGATCCTTTCTTCTCCCACTCTCCACCGGGTCATAAGACATAATCCACCATACTCTTTTCTGGATTGCATTCTGGTACATGCAGTTAGTGTCCTTTTGTGTTATACTTATTTGGTTACATTTCTATTTCTCTTCTTGATTGGGAGACTCTTGAGGGCAAGACGTGTGTCACACTCATTTTCTATCTTTGACACAAGCAGAGTGTCTGACACGTGATGAGTGCCCAGGGAACGGTGGCACACTGAATCAGTTCCTAGTTTTGTGAGTAGCTCTTTGGTGCTGTATTCTCTGGCCACCTTACCTGGCCTACATTTTTAAGCATATTAAACTCATCCGATAAAAGTGTCTTCTCAGTAGAATGCTCTAGAGAAAAGGACCAACACCTTTAAAATACTAAAATCAGAAAGCAGTATTAAGCAACAATTGGAGCTAGTGTTGCTCATTGTTTTGAAAAACAATAGCTCCCACGCATTCCACACCAACCATAAACCGGTCTGTGCTAAATGCTTTGTGCACACTATTTATTTATTTATTTATTTATTTATTTATTTATTTATTTATTATCTTCGGCTCTGTTGGGTCTTTGTTTCTGCGCATGGGGTTTCTCTAGTTGCGGCGAGTGGGGGCTACTCTTCGTTGCGGTGCACAGGCTTCTCATTGTGGTGGCTTCTCTTGTTGTGGAGCACGGGCTCTAGGTGCGTGGGCTTCATTAGTTGCGGCACGTGGGCTCAGTAGTTGTGGCTCACGGGCTCTAGAACACAGGCTCAGTAGTTGTGGCGCACGGGGTTAATTGCTCTGCGGCATGTGGGATCTTCCTGGACCAGGGCTCGAACCCATGTCCCCTGCATTGGCAGGTGGATTCTTAACCACTGCGCCACCAGGGAAGCCCCACACACTATTTCTATATGGTAATGATGGCTATTGGTTCTCTGTTGCCTCCATTTCCAAACAAAAGCACAGACGCTCTTGGAAACTCAAGCTGAGTTGACTGTTCCTGTTTGGTGAATTGTGAGGAAATAGGTGGTGAGAAAGAACAGTTTTCTCTTGCCCAACTTTTTCCTCTATCTATATTTGAACAATCTATATTTGAGACCTCCCAGGGGAGCAAGATGTATACAGCACCCTGTATCCCACGGGATGGAAAAATTTGGCTTATGTGTCATTTGCCTGTGTAAATGTCTGAAGAAAAGAAAAATATACTTATCTGGGAAAAGGGGTAAATCTTCCTCATTTATTCATTTACTCATTGATTCATTAACTCAACTATTACATCAAGATGAGTAAGACATGGTCCTTATTCCCTGGGAACTCTCAGCCAAGTGAGAGGTATTAACCACCACACCACGAGATAAGTGCCATCTTGGAAAAATGAACTACATGCTGTACAGGCCCAGAGGAAAGAGGCCTCATCCCAGGAATGTGCGTTGCCTAGGGTATTTTTCAGCTCCATAGAACTTTCTGTCATATCCTTACTGGGCTATGGTCATCCTCAGTTTCTTCCTTTCTCTCATGAAGTATAGCAAAGATAAGCATTCAATAAAAAGTATGTATTAAAGTTTAGAGATAAAATAAAAATTATTTCTTCTAAAATTCACATGGACAAAATGGAGATTTCCTTTGCAATAACTTTCAAATAAAGAGCATATATTTGAATGTGCTCAAAGTTAATATCTTTTTACTTTGCAACATAAAATAATCTTATGATTAAAACAACCATAATGATTATAATAAATAACTTTTCATTATCCAATCTTTCCCCAATAACCTTAAAAGCTGCAGTATCTCCAGTGTTTAGAACAAATGCACACATAGTAGGTGCTATGTAAATATTTTGTTGAAGGCATAAAGGGCTGAAGAACTTCCTCTTTATTCTTAGCAGAATCTGGCTGGTGAAGAGAAAGTTGGAGTGATTGCTTCTTGGAAGGAAGAGCAAAAGTGCCTAAAATCCATTTCCTGCTCTATTGGTGAATTATTAGCATTATTATTATTGCTATTTTTGTTATTTCTTTAAATATACTGCATTTGCTAAACATATTCTACTTTTGGAATTGTAACTGAGCAGGGACTCTGTGGTGCCTTCCTGGGACAGACCCCACCCACCGATATCCTCCTCCTGCTTCTGTTTTGTAGAAAACCTTTAGCCTCTTAGGCCTTCCCTGAGTTCCAAAGAATACATTTAATCAAAGAAGTGAGACAATACAGAAACAAAGGAAAACAGTCAAGCAAGACAATATAATAATAGTGTAGCCATTAAACAAACTCAAGGGCCTTTAGGTCCTCCGCAAGGGCTATAGATAATATTCTGAGCCATGTCCTTTGAGCTGTTTTTCAAATACTGAAACACCCACCAGGTAGAAGACGGTAACTGCATGCTGCCCACAAGTGTGTAGACCCCAGACATGTCGGAAACAGAAAGTTGATGAATCCCGATTATCTTACCACCAACTAATCAGAAGAATGTCCATGAACTGATCACCTACCCTGTAACCCTCTGCCCCACTCTGTCTTTAAAAACCTTTTCCTGAAAACCATCGTGGAGTTTGGGCCTTTTGAATACTAGCTGCCTGGACTCCTTGCTTGGCACCCTGCAATAAATGTTACACTTTTCTTCACCACAACCTGGTGTCAGTAGATTGGCTTTATTGCGCATGGGCATGCAGACTCAAGTTTGGTTCGGTAACAGAAATACTGTATGTAATCTCACAGTCACCTTGTGAGGCAGGAGTTTTTCTCTTTCTTATTTTATTGCTGGAAGAATTACAACACAACCAGTTTAAATAACTTGCCTTCTCCCTCCACCGATTTGTGGCTGACTCAAGATTAAAATCGTCATTTCCTGACTCTAATCAAGCAGGCCACCTAACGGTAACATATGCATTTCAAAGAAAGGATAAGTAGGCTGCAAAAGTCAAGATTTGGGGAGGAAAATAAAGACAGTGCTAAGATTTTTGAATAGCGCTGATGAAGAAGAGCAATAACTTCTGGAATTATTATCTCTGGAGAAGTGAAGAGTGATGCGAATCCTTAATGATGGTATTAAATGATGATGTGTGATTATTCTAACATTATGATAGATCATAAAGAAAAATGAAGATGTTCCCATCTTTTCTATGTACAGAATTACAGTGAAACAGCTAGAGTTGAAGGCTACAGATATTTAATCAGCAATTCTGTCCAGAGCTCTGTTAGAGGGGAGGAGAATGTACCCTAAGAAAGCTCAGAAGGCCCGTTTGGGAGCTGATGTAGTGTTGGATTGCTCTGAGATTCCCTGAAAGCTCCTCAATCCATCCTTCTCATGGCCCAGACCCAGCAGAATCACTTGCTGGTTAGAGTCCCTCTAGCTCACCAGTCACAGCTTAGCCATCATGAAGTCCAGACTTACCAGAGATTTGATGGTATACAAACCCAGAAATTGCTTCATCTCCCCAGAGGCTGACCGTTGGACACTGAGGTCACAAAATATGATGACGTGATATGGAAAGGGACAAATCAATTGCCTGTGTGCCTGATAAGATGAAGACTTAGGGTGAAATATCCTGGCATTCAATAAAGATTCATTTGTCCACACTAGCTGCTGGCCATCTGGATTATGTTAATTTAGTAGAGCTAGGCTGTCTCCTACTCCCTAAACTATCTCACTCACTGAAGTTTTCCAAGAACTCTTTCACTTTGTATTTTTGCCAGAGTTACTGTCTCAAAACACATGTCTGGTAACGTCCTCCTCACATCAGGGAATGGGACATAGTTACAGAAAACACAGAACAAAACTCAGGTGTCTTACTTAGCATTCGTGGCCCTTTGGAATAGGGCTCTAATCCACCTCTACACACCCTAATTTTAGAGATGTTGGCAAGACGAGGCACAGGCACCAAGCTGGATTCATTTTATTTCTCCTGTGACTGGAGCAGGCTCTGACACAAAGCAGGTGTCCACTTCATGTTCCTTGAATGAATGGCTGAATGAGACACAGGGCACTTACCCAACCGTGTCTTTCCCCGACCCCAGCATTGCATTGTGTGCACTGCACTCTCTACCTGGAAAGTCTTTCCCTCTCATTTCCAATTTTATTTTCATTTATTACAGACCTATCTGTTCATGGTCCAGGTCAAATACTGCTCCCAGTGAAACTTTCCTGGGTGTTGGAATTCATCTCTCGCCTCTGTTTTCCGAATCCTCTTTGTGGGTATTGCTTTTATGATACTTCTACACTCTGGCCTAGATTACAGCTTCTGGTGTGCACATCTCTTTCTAGCTCATAGAATGTGAATCCTGGGAGACAGGAGAAATATATTACTAAACTTTGCGTCCTGCATAATACTTTGAGCATGAAAGGGTCTAAGTAAATTTTATTTAGCCAGAATCCCCTCTTCCTGCACTCACTTTCTGTATTCCCCCAACTTCTCACTTCAATTTTTCATTTTCCTCAGTTCACACCTCACTATCCTGTTTCAAGTGGTAACCCCCTACTCAAGCCCCACATGTCTCTCATGTCTCCTCCTCAGATCTTTTAATCACTCCTGGAACCCTTGGCTCAGGCCCTCCTCTGTCTTTTTGGGCTGTGACGCCTCTGCACTTTCCCCTGTAATGAGTGTACTTGAGCAGTAACAGTGACTGTTTTGGTGACATAGGAAAGACCGAGAGGTAGATACAGAGATGGTGGCCCTTTGACCCTTGGAGTGAGAATAAATGACATACACATTATAGAGGAAGATTGTGTCTCTCCAAGGAGGACTGCTCTCTACTTGGCTTCTGCCCACATTGCTAAGGTTGACTTTTCCTTTGAGGAGGACCTCACAAGCCTTCTCTATCACCAGCTTTGCCCCAAAGTCTCCAAGTATCTCCAGGTAATAAAATGGGAAGAAGTAGCAGGTTAGTTAGTTGATGCCAAAGAAATGGCTACAACAGGAGTGATGTGAGGAATGGTGTGGAGAGTGGGGCAGAGTCAAGGTGTAGTCTAGGAGGAAGGGGACCAAGTGCAGGGGAAGGGGGGCTGGGATGCTCCCTACTCTTCTGTGGTGAGGCTGTAAAGAAGAAACAGCGAAGATGATCAAAGTTCATTTAGATCCGTATCTTCCCATCCTAGCCAGTTCAACTTCCCTTTTTTCTCACTGTCCCAATAGTTCTTCCTTTCCTTAAACTCATGTATGCATATCCTTCCTCTTTTTCATCTTAACTTGGTTACCCCTTCTGGAGTCAGGACCTGGGTTTCTCAACTTTTTGGCTTTTTGATCTAAGTCTATCTGAGTCATAACTCTTTCTGAGGTGGATGTATATCCTCAGCTGCTTCTATTCCTGGTGGGAGATAGGAGAGGCTTGTGGCTGGAGGGATCCCTAGAATCTTTCACCTTCTAGTACTATCTTAAGGAAGACCACCACCAGGAATAGAATTTCCCAGTGTTTGGAGCCCCTGTCCTGAACAAAACAGGTTAAATTACCTGAGGATGCGTCTCAGAAACTATCTGCAAGGGTGAGTGGCAACCAGAGAGAGGAAAAAAAGAGAAACAGCTACAGCAGAGGAGTGGAGAGAAGTGCCCGCCCATGGTTTTAAAGCTGAGGCATGGGATGGAGACGAAACCTTATGATCAGCCAGGAGCCCAAAATGTCAAAATTTTTTTGATGCCACATTGAAGGGCCATGATACTGGGCCTTCTCTCTCAATAACCCTCCCGCAAACAAAAGAATGTTTCTTCAGCAGGCCGACAGATGAGCAGTCCCAGTTAACTACTTCAAAAAACTATCAAAAAGAGTCCCTTAATTTTTCATCCTTTTAACTCACTAATCAGCTAGTTAATTTCTCTGTCTTCATGCAATTAGCATGTGCCCGGAAAACAGAACTGTGCTAAGGTATGGAAGTGGGGGCTGTTTAAGAGTGGAATGAGTCATGTCAATTTATACAGATATCGGGACTTCCCTGGCGGTCCAGTGGTTAGGACTCTGCACTTCCACTGCAGGGGGCACAGGTTCGATCCCTGGTCAGGGAATTAAAATCCTGCATGCTGCACGGTACAGCCAGAAAAAAAGAAAAAATGTATACAGATATGTTTGCAGATTCCAAAAGTGTATGAGAGTCTGGACCTTAAATTATGCCATCCTTCCAAATAAAAGCTTATTCTGCAAGAATAGGAGAATGGTATTATGCTGTCTTTACTTCTCTAAATGTCTGTAAATCAAGGGTCATTTGATAGGAGAAAAGCATGTTCTCCAAATTCTATGCAGTCAGAAAGGTGTCATGGTCAAGCTGAGCTCTCAGGAGGGGGTTCTTCTCTGGACTATTGGCAGAGGCTTGAGCAACCAAATGAATTATCTGGGTCACAGGATAACTACGGATTGAGGAGAACTGGATGCAGTAGATCCTCTGTGCATGACTTTCTCCCATTCCTCCAAGCAAATCCACTTTGAATCTGTACGTGAAGAGGGCAAGAATTAATAGGCACGAATGGACAGCCACATGCGTCCTGGCACACTCTGCTTCGAATAAGCTAACTGCATCGACTGGAGAGCTGTAGGAGTGAGACGTTCGCTTGTTCTCTTGGAACGACTTCCCACGGCTTCGCTCTTTATCTGCATCTTGCCCATCCTTTAAGGTGGGGCTCCCTCTCACTTGCTCCAAGGGGCGTTCTCTGATGGTGCAGCTCACGGCTGCCCCTCCCTTTTCTGATCCTGCACTGCCCACACTGTCCTCATCAATAATGTACACCTCATTATTCAGCCACACTGTGTTGCTTTCTAGATGTTTCATGAGGGGAAATTCCTTGTCCTTAACTGGACCGATTGTTCCTTGAGGGCGACATCTGTGACTCATTATTTTATGTCCTCTATGTTCAGGATCTTATCATTGGAAATCAGTTAACATGTAACCAGTTGAATCAGATCCTATAGTGTTGTGGATATTTTGCAGAGTTATCATTCTTTTTAAGCCAACATTTTTAAAAGTAGAGCCTTTTGATTAAAGATACTTTTAAAGAGCTCAGTAAAATACTCAAAAAAATCTCAAGATTTAGTCTTAGTTTTTTTTTTTTTTTTTTTTTTTTGCGGTATGTGGGCCTCTCACCGTTGCGGCATCTCCCGCTGCGGAGCACAGGCTCCGGACGCGCAGGCCCAACGGCCATGGCTCACGGGCCCAGCCGCTCCACAGCATGCGGGATCCCCCCGGACCGGGGCACGAACCCGCGTCCCCCGCATTGGCAGGCGGACTCTCAACCACTGCGCCACCAGGGAAGCCCTAGTCTTAGTTTTAAACATAAAGAAATGGGATAAATTATAGTATTGACTTTGAGCTCATTGACCCTCTTCTGCACTTTCTTTTTGACATGGGGGTGAATAGTGGCTCTGCCCTTGGGTTGATAATAACAGCACTAGACCACCTTCACCCACATCAGGTACTGCTATGCTCAGCACTTTACATGTGTTTTCTTCCCATTGGTCCTTTGGCATGGGTACTATTATCATGCTCATTAGACAGATGAGGAAACTGGGATTTAAGGAGGTGACTCACCAAAGGTCTCCATCCCCTTATTTAAAGGAAGAACCAAATTTTGAACCAAAGTCTATCAGAGGCCAGATCCCAACTCTTAATCATTGATCTTTACAGCCTTCCTTCTGTGACTAGGTGAATTCTTACATATATTCCTCTTGAAAAAATAAGTTGAACTCTTTCATGCACTACAATTGGAGGCTAAGTCCAGGACGGTGGCATTTACCATGGATTTGTACTCTTCCAATGTACTGTGATGGTCAAGTTTTCGTTCAGTTCTGCTGCCATGGCCAAATCTGGTCCTTCTAGGATTTATGATTTTTGGAATAGGCCAGGTTATAGTTCACTATGATAGGATGTGCTAAAATGGAAACCTAGCTTGTTCAGTGTATAATGATTTTTTAAAACAATTTTGATACTTGCAGCTGTAAGCAATACATTATATGGAGAGACAATAGAGAGAGAGAGAAACAGTTGATTTCTCTTTAGCCTTGACCCTTGGGGACTCAGGGACTTCTTTCTCATAGAGGATCTGTAATATGATACAGAGTCTTGCATCTCTGAGTCATTAGTACTAAATCCAATCCAGTGTAATAATGGCCACAAGCAGCTATTCTGTGATTATCTAATGCTTTATAGGAAATGAATTTACATTCCGGTAGATTCCAGGAATATATATACAGAACATTCTAACATCTATGACTTCTTAGAAGGATTTTTTCCTTAAAAACTATGTTAATAAGAGTTGACAGTTATATCAGAAATGACTTCCCCAAGTCTGTGTTGGAAATATGGAAGAAAGCTTGAATTTCCTCTACAGACGTGAAAAATGGACCCTCTTATTGTATTATCAAAAGGCAGTGTTGAATTCATTTGGCAAACATCATATGCATAAGGAGGGCCACATATACACCCACATGAACAGCTTGGGAAATAGGCTCGCTCTCTATGGATTATCTAGAATTGCTCAAGAAAGAATAACTGATTGGATGATGTGAGAAACATCTGTACAAGTTAACAAGAGGACAGTTTAGCTACTGAAGAGGTGATGTAGTGTAAGAGTTAAAAGCAGAAACCCTGGAGCCAAAGAGCTAAGCTCCACCACTTACAACTCTGTGACCTTGGGCAAAGCATTCAGCCTCTCTGCATCTCAATTTCTTGGTTCTAAAATGTGGGTCATAATAGTATCTACCTCATAGGGTTGTCATGAGGATTAAATGAGTGAACATATGTGGAGTACTTAAGACAGTGCCTGGCACATGTAGGCACTGGCTATTATTATTATTAGAGTTGAATATAGAGATTTATATTGATACTGTTCATAATAAATGTAAAGTAGCTCTTGAATCTCCACAGTTTTTCAATTCTCTTAAGGGAAGTAGAAAATTTTGTACATCTATATATTTGACATTGTCTGGGGTGCCAGATACCCAGGGAGTTGCCAGGGACACAAACATGAAAAAGGCATAGTCTTTACCCTTGAGGGATTTATCATCTAGAAAAAGGCAGCTATGCACACCAGTGATTCTCAATCATTATGTTAAGTGCATGAGTAGAGATGTCAAGCTGTTATGAGCGTATAAAGAGAGGATTGAGTAATTTTCCCTGGGAGAGCTGCTTAATCAGGTGATGCTCAACTAGGGCTCGAAGAATGAGTACAAGTAAGTTCACTAACAATCAGTACGGGGATCAGTCTCTTTTGTGGAAGATGCTGTAGCACTAGGGTGCCTAGAACATTTTGTAGACTTTATCACCAAATAGTAGTAACATTTGCTAACCAGTTACGACCTGATAGGTCTCTTTACTAGATTTTTTTACAAAAGGGTAGAGAGAAAAGGGAATTAGGAGGAAGAGAAAGAGTGAAAATTAAAAAGAAGAGAAAAAGGAAAGTGCATAAAGTTAAACATATGAAGGTAAAAAGGCTTTCCTGTCCAATATCCTATTCAAAGGCAGTAATGTCTCTGTGGCTTATTTTAGTAAATTAATCAGACACATTGAAGCCAAGGAGAGAGCTGTGTATTTCAGTGTTATGAATGAAAGAACTTTATTTAGAGATGATCCCTCCAAGGAAACAATGCTATTTTAACTGATTTCTGTGTGACATCCGGTTTGTCCCTCAGTAGGCAATATACAGACATTTAAACTGCAGTTTGCCCAGTTCTGCTTCACTGGTCATTGGGGAAATTCATCTAAAGCTGCAAAAAGGACTGGAAATGTTTGCATCATATTAATAAATGGGAAACTGAGGAAGCTGCCAACTGGCAGTAGAGTGTGTTTTGGTGGTTTGATAAGGCTACTAAAGAGTTTATGATGTGACAGATGTTTCACTACACTATTGTGAAATGAATAGATTATGAGAAGTAATTAGATGTACATTGGAATCAATGCTGTTATCATCGAGGCCTTCAGGCGATGCAGTAGATGAGAGTCTTGGCAGCAGGTGGTCCAATGGCTCCAAGACAGGAAGACACACCGCGGGAGACTGAGTGACAGGTTTCACAGATCCAGGGGGTGAGAGATCTGAGCTGGGGCTTGCATTTGTAATCTTTACTCATGTATAAATAATAACAACTCCGCCATTGACTTCCTATGCTATGTCATAGCCTCTGTTACCCTTACACACATGTAGAATAGGGCTGGTTTCATCCACTCAAAGTTATTCTTGCTCTCCCTGTTTTCAGATATGCCTATGTATGTTCGATCGTAACTGACAGCTCTATCATTTTTGAGGGAAGACTTTTAGAGCTAATCATCTGATGATTACATTCATTTTTAATGCTTGGCATTGAGCTGCCATTGTACAAAACTTCCTATAGGTTGCAGATCAGAGGCTGGAAAGTACTTTAACTGCCTTTCATCAGGAAGGCGGTTTCTTCTCTCTGGCTCAATGACTAACATTTAAAGGGACACGTTTGTCTCTCTGCTCTGTGAAATCCCTTTGCAGGGGACTTGGCAGGGTCACCCTCCATGCTTGAAGCAACCATATGGAGCCTGCTGCTTTCAAGGGAAGGTTTTGGTTTTTGCCAGTTTCCAGGGTCAGCTATTAGCACACTGGGGAATGTTGAAGTTTCCAAGCACAGAATGAAGAGGGAAGGAAGAAATGGGTGATTAGGGGAATTAAGTAACTGACTCCATGTGTACATCTGCTATCCCTGTAGGAAGAAGAAATATCTGGTAGAATCATTTATTAGCCCCTATCTGCTTAAAACAGCAATGGTATTTATGTAAAAAGGGGGGGGCTTTGTTGAATGATTTCAAAATAATATGTAACTCTGATAATTAAAGAGACCTTAGTAGAAAATATGTAGCATATGGCTGTATACTCACATCTGTGCAAGCTTTTAATACTCTTTCTTATATATCCACCTAATTAATTCTTCTATTCATTTGTTTAATAAATCTTCATTGAACCTTCACTATATCCCTATTAGTTGTTGCTGTGCATATAAACCTAAATGATTATCATGTAGAACTCAACTGCCTCTTTTGGGGGTGTGTGTATGTGTGTGTGTGTGTAACTGCCTCTCTTCCTTTTATAAGAAGCTAGATGTTTTGTTGGGAAGGTATTTTTTAGGTACTTATTTGAAGCCATTATGCATCGCATAAAAGACTTATTAGAACAGAGAGTAGAAACGAGAATAATTTAGTGGCATAATATAAAGCTATAATATGCAAACGTTTTTAAAAATAAGGACTACTAGTTCGTGTTCTTAACTAACTTACGGATACTTTGGATTAACTAGTGACTGAAAATTCTGAAAAGATAAGATTTTCTTCCTGATTAATAATCTGATTAATAAAAGTCTAGAGAAAAGTCACCTACTCCACATGCCATATGGTAAACTAAGAATGATAAAGATCTAAATGCACTAAACTCAAAGCTTTTGCCTTTGAAAGGTCTGCTGTATCAGATATCTGTGTCTGGGGAACTCTAGTGTAAACTACCATCTCTTGTGATTTTGACAGAGCCCAAGGCTGGTCAATCAGGACTTCCTGGGAGGGCAATAAAGCTTAATCCTTCATAGATAATAGGACCTTGTCAAACAGGCACAGGGAGCAACCCAAAGAGGAAAGCTCTGTTCAATTGGTCTATCCCCAAATGAGCATGAACTTTCAGCAATAATAGCGACCACTTATGCAAGACTCTGCTAAGTGCTTTCCAGACGTTATCTCATTTAATCCTCACAATAGCCTTAGAAGGCAGATCCCATGATTATCCTCACTTAGTAGATGAGAACACTGGAGTTTGGGTAGATTAAGAAAAATTTTCAAATTTGCCCAGGAAGTGGCAAAACCTGGATTTAAAACCAGTTCTTTGATTCCAACGCTCATGTGCTTTATCACCATCTTTCAGGTCAAATGGTATTCTTCAAGTCCTTTGCTTTCTCAATGGGATTTAAGGTCTGATAGGTTTCAAATAGGGAGAAGTTATTCACAAGAAAACTCATATTATCTCATTGGCTAAAAAACCAACTGCACAAAACAAGGCTTAAAATATGCATATTTATATCTATTAAGATTCTTGTGATATTGACTTTGTCCCACTACTAATTGTGGGGCTTTGGATGGACTGTGCCCATGAGTTCTAGTAATTGGTGAATTCTCCCATTTCTGCCATGGTGATTAAATTAAACAAGATCCTAAGGTGATTCTTATGCACATTAAAGTTTGAGAAGCAGTAGTCCAATTCTGTCAACGCTTGGACATCTCCAAAAATAGGAATGCCAAACATTCTGCCTTTGGACCGATCTAACTGGTAGAATTTGCACCAAACTTTGTCTCCCAATAGCTTTCATAGTTAGATTAAAATTCTATGATGGAGCTTTTTTTTTTTTTTTTTTTACTTTTTTTTTTTTAATTAGTTTCTGCTTTATAACAAAGTGAATCAGTCATACATATACATCTGTTCCCACATCCCTTCCCTCATGCATCTCCCCCCCTCCCACCCTCCCCATCCCACCCCTCCAGGCAGTCACAAAGCACCCAGCTGATCTCCCTGTGCTCTGTGGCTGCTTCCCACTATCTATCTACCTTACGTTTGGTAGTGTATATATGTCCATGCCTCTCTTTCGCTTTGTCACAGCTTACCCTTCCCCCTCCCCATATCCTCAAGTCCATTCTCAAGTAGGTCTGTGTCTTTATTTCTGTCTTACCCCTATGTTCTTCATGACATTTTTTTTCTTAAATTCCATATATATGTGTCAGCATACGGTATTTGTCTTTCTCTTTCTGACTTACTTCACTCTGTATGACAGACTCTAGGTCCATCCACCTCATTACAAATAGCTCAATTTCATTTCTTTTTATGGCTGAGTAATATTCCATTGTATATATGTGCCACATCTTCTTTACCCATTCATCCGATGATGGACACTTAGGTTGTTTCCATCTCCGGGCTATTGTAAATAGGGCTGCTATGAACATTTTGGTACATGTCTCTTTTTGAATTATGGTTTTCTCAGGGTATATGCCCAGTAGTGGGATTGCTGGGTCATATGGTAGTTCTATTTGTAGTTTTTTAAGGAACCTCCATACCGTTCTCCATAGTGGCTGTACCAATTCACATTCCCACCAGCAGTGCAAGAGGGTTCCCTTTTTTCCACACCCTCTCCAGCATTTATTGTTTCTAGATTTTTTGATGATGGCCATTCTGACTGGTGTAAGATGATATCTCATTGTAGTTTTGATTTGCATTTCTCTAATGAGTAAAGATGTTGAGCATCCTTTCATGTGTTTGTTGGCAGTCTGTATATCTTCTGTGGAGAAATGTCTATTTAGGTCTTCTGCCCATTTTTGGATTGGGTTGTTTGTTTTTTTGTTATTGAGCTGCATGAGCTGCTTATAAATTTTGGAGATTAATCCTTTGTCAGTTGCTCCATTTGCAAATATTTTCTCCCATTCTGAGGGTTGTCTTTTGGTCTTGTTTATGGTTTCCTTTGCTGTGCAAAAGCTTTTAAGTTTCATTAGGTCCCATGTGTTTATTTTTGTCTTTATTTCCATTTCTCTAGGAGGTGGGTCAAAAAGGATCTTGCTGTGATTTATGTCATAGAGTGTTCTGCCTATGTTTTCCTCTAAGAGTTTGATAGTTTCTGGCCTTACATTTAGGTCTTTAATCCATTTTGAGCTTATTTTTGTGTATGGTGTTAGGGAGTGATCTAATCTCATACTTTTACATGTCCCTATCCAGTTTTCCCAGCACCACTTATTGAAGAGACGTCCTTTCTCCACTGTACATTCCTGCCTCCTTTATCAAAGATAAGGTGACCATATGTCTGTGGGTTTATCTCTGGGCTTTCTATCCTGTTCCATTGATCTATCTTTCTGTTTTTGTGCCAGTACCATACTGTCTTGATTACTGTAGCTTTGTAGTATAGTCTGAAGTCAGGGAGCCGGATTCCTCCCGCTCCATTTTTCGTTCTCAAGATTGCTTTGGCTATTCGGGGTCTTTTGTGTTTCCATACAAATTGTGAAATTTTTTGTTCTAGTTCTGTGAAAAATGCCAGTGGTAGTTTGATAGGGATTGCATTGAATCTGTAGATTGCTTTGGGTAGTAGAGTCATTTTCACAATGTTGATTCTTCCAATCCAAGAACATGGTACATCTCTCCATCTATTTGTATCATCTTTAATTTCTTTCATCAGTGTCTTATAATTTTCTGCATACAGGTCTTTTGTCTCCTTAGGTAGGTTTATTCCTAGATATTTTATTCTTTTTGTTGCAATGGTAAATGGGAGTGTTTCCTTGATTTCACTTTCAGATTTTTCATCATTAGTATATAGGAATGCCACAGATTTCTGTGCATTAATTTTGTATCCTGCCACTTTACCAAATTCATTGATTAGCTCTAGTAGTTTTCTGGTAGCATCTTTAGGATTCTCTATGTATAGTATCATGTCATCTGCAAACAGTGACAGCTTTACTTCTTCTTTTCCGATTTGGATTCCTTTTATTTCCTTTTCTTCTCTGATTGCTGTGGCTAAAACTTCCAAAACTATGTTGAATAAGAGTGGTGAGAGTGGGCAACCTTGTCTTGTTCCTGATTGCAGTGGAAATGGTTTCAGTTTTTCACCATTGAGCACGATGCTGGCTGTGGGTTTGTCATATATGGCCTTTATTATGTTGAGGAAAGTTCCCTCTATGCCTACTTTCTGCAGGGTTTTTATCATAAATGGGTGTTGAATTTTGTCGAAAGCTTTCTCTGCATCTATTGAGATGATCATATGGTTTTTCTCCTTCAATTTGTTAATATGGTGTATCACGTTGATTGATTTGCATATATTGAAGAATCCCTGCATTCCTGGAATAAACCCCACTTGATCATGGTGTATGATCCTTTTAATGTGCTGTTGGATTCTGTTTGCTAGTATTTTGTTGAGGATTTTTGCATCTATGTTCATCAGTGATATTGGCCTGTAGTTTTCTTTCTTTGTGACATCCTTGTCTGGTTTTGGTATCAGGGTGATGGTGGCCTCGTAGAATGAGTTTGGGAGTGTTCCTCCCTCTGCTATATTTTGGAAGAGTTTGAGAAGGATAGGTGTTAGCTCTTCTCTAAATGCTTGATAGAATTCGCCTGTGAAGCCATCTGGTCCTGGGCTTTTGTTTGTTGGAAGATTTTTTATCACAGTTTCAATTTCAGTGCTTGTGATTGGTCTGTTCATATTTTCTATTTCTTCCTGATTCAGTCTTGGCAGGTTGTGCATTTCTAAGAATTTGTCCATTTCTTCCAGGTTGTCCATTTTATTGGCATAGAGTTGCTTGTAATAATCTCTCATGATCTTTTGTATTTCTGCAGTGTCAGTTGTTACTTCTCCTTTTTCATTTCTAATTCTATTGATTTGAGTCTTCTCCCTTTTTTTCTTGATGAGTCTGGCTAATGGTTTATCAATTTTGTTTATCTTCTCAAAGAACCAGCTTTTAGTTTTATGGATCTTTGCTATCGTTTCCTTCATTTCTTTTTCATTTATTTCTGATCTGATTTTTATGATTTCTTTCCTTCTGCTAACTTTGGGATGTTTTTGTTCTTCTTTCTCTAATTGCTTTAGGTGCAAGGTTAGGTTGTTTATTCGAGATGTTTCCTGTTTCTTAAGGTGGGATTGTATTGCTATAAACTTCCCTCTTAGAACTGCTTTTGCTGCATCCCATAGGTTTTGGGTCGTCGTGTCTCCATTGTCATTTGTTTCTAGGTATTTTTTAATTTCCTCTTTGATTTCTTCAGTGATCACTTCGTTATTAAGTAGTGTATTGTTTAGCCTCCATGTGTTTGTATTTTTTACAGCTCTTTTCCTGTAATTGATATCTAGTCTCATAGCATTGTGGTCGGAAAAGATACTTGATACAATTTCAATTTTCTTAAATTTACCAAGGCTTGATTTGTGACCCAAGATAATATCTATCCTGGAGAATGTTCCATGAGCACTTGAGAAAAATGTGTATTCTGTTGTTTTTGGATGGAATGTCCTATAAATATCAATTAAGTCCATCTTGTTTAATGTATCATTTAAAGCTTGTGTTTCCTTATTTATTTTCATTTTGGATGATCTGTCCATTGGTGAAAGTGGGGTGTTAAAGTCCCCTACTATGATTGTGTTACTGTCGATTTCTCCTTTTATGGCTGTTAGTATTTGCCTTATGTATTGAGGTGCTCCTACGTTTGGTGCATAAATATTTACAATTGTTATATCTTCTTCTTGGATCGATCCCTTGATCATTATGTAGTGTCCTTCTTTGTCTCTTCTAGTAGTCTTTATTTTAAAGTCTATTTTGTCTGATATGAGAATTGCTACTCCAGCTTTCTTTTGGTTTCCATTTGCATGGAATATCTTTTTCCATCCCCTTACTTTCAGTCTGTATGTGTCTCTAGGTCTGAAGTGGGTCTCTTGTAGACAGCATACATATGGGTCTTGTTTTTGTATCCATTCAGCCAATCTGTGTCTTTTGGTGGGAGCATTTAGTCCATTTACATTTAAGGTAATTATCGATATGTATGTTCCTATTCCCATTTTCTTAATTGTTTTGGGTTCGTTATTGTAGGTCTTTTCCTTCTGTTGTGTTTCTTGCCTAGAGAAGTTCCTTTAGCATTTGTTGTAAAGCTGGTTTGGTGGTGCTGAACTCTCTCAGCTTTTGCTTGTCTGTAAACGTTTTAATTTCTCCATCAAATCTGAATGAGATCCTTGCTGGGTAGAGTAGTCTTGGTTGCAGGTTTTTCTCCTTCATCACTTTAATTATGTCCTGCCACTCCCTTCTGGCTTGTAGAGTTTCTGCTGAGAGATCAGCTGTTATCCTGATGGGGATTCCCTTGTGTGTTATTTGTTGTTTTTGCCTTGCTGCTTTTAATATGATTTCTTTGTGTTTAATTTTTGACAGTTTGATTAATATGTGTCTTGGCGTATTTCTCCTTGGATTTATTCTGCATGGGACTCTCTGTGCCTCCTGGACTTGATTAACTATTTCCTTTCCCATATTAGGGAAGTTTTCAACTATAATCTCTTCAAATATTTTCTCAGTCCCTTTCTTTTTCTCTTCTTCTTCTGGAACCCCTATGATTCGAATGTTGGTGCGTTTAATGTTGTCCCAGAGGTCTCTGAGACTGTCCTCAATTCTTTTCATTCTTTTTTCTTTATTTTGCTCTGCATTAGTTATTTCCACTATTTTATCTTCCACCTCACTTATCCGTTCTTCTGCCTCAGTTATTCTGCTATTGATCCCATCTAGAGTATTTTTCATTTCATTTATTGTGTTTTTAATCGATGCTTGATTCATCTTTAGTTCTTCTAGGTCCTTGTTAACTGTTTCTTGCATTTTGTCTATTCTATTTCCAAGATTTTGGATCTGGGAAATAGAATCTTGCATCATCTTTACCATCATTATTCTGAATTCTTTTTCAGGTAGACTGCCTATTACCTCTTCATTTGTTAGGTCTGGTGGGTTTTTATCTTGCTCCTTCTCCTGCTGTGTGTTTTTCTGTCTTCTCATTTTGCTTATGTTACTGTGTTTGGGGTCTCCTTTTTGCAGGCTGCAGGTTCGTAGTTCCCGTTGTTTTTGGTGTCTGTCCCCAGTGGCTAAGGTTGGTTTAGTGGGTTGTGTAGGCTTCCTGGTGGTGGGGACTAGTGCCTGTGTTCTGGTGGATGAGGCTGGATCTTGTCTTTCTGGTGGGCAGGTCCACGTCTGGTGGTGTGTTTTGGGGTGTCTGCGGACTTTTTATGATTTTAGGCCACCTTTCTGCTAATGGGTGGCGTTGTGTTCCTGTCTTGCTAGTTGTTTGGCTTAGGGTGTCCAGCACTGTAGCTTGCTGGTCGTTGAGTGAAGCTGGGTGCTGGTGTTGAGATGGAGATCTCTGGAAGATTTTCGCCGTTCGATATTATGTGGAGCTGGGAGGTCTCTTGTGGACCAGTGTCCTGAAGTTGGCTCTCCCACCTCAGAGGCACAGCACTGACTCCTGGCTCCTCAATTTGGGATGATTTGTTGTCTATTCATGTATTCCACAGATGCAGAGTACATCAAGTTGATTATGGAGCTTTAATCCGCTGCTTCTGAGGCTGCTGGGAGAGGTTTCCCTTTCTCTTCTTTGTTCTCACAGCTCCTGGGTCTCAGCTTTGGATTTGGCCCCGCCTCTGCGTGTAGGTCGCCGGAGGGCGTCTGTTCTTCGCTCAGACAGGACAGGGTTAAAGGAGCAGCCTCTTCGGGGACTCTGGCTCACTCAGGCCGGGCGGGAGGGAGGGGCACGGAGTGCGGGGCGAGCCTGCAGCGGCAGATGTCGGCGTGACGTTGCACTAGCCCGAGGCGCGCCGTGCGTTCTCCCAGGGAAGCCGCCCCTGGATCCCGGGACCCCGGCAGTGGCGGGCTGCACAGGCTCCCGGAAGGGCGGTGTGGACAGTGACTTGCGCTCGCACACAGGCTTCTTGGCGGCAGCAGCAGCAGCCCCAGCGTCCCACGCCCGTCTCTGGGCTCCGCGCTTTCAGCCGCGACTCGCGCCCGTCTGTTGAGCCCCTTTAAGCAGCGCTCTTAATCCCCTCTCCTCGCGCACCAGGAAACCAAGAGGGAAGAAAAAGTCTCTTGCCTCTTCGGCAGCTCCAGGGTTTTCCCGGACTCCCTCCCGGCTAGCTGTGGCGCATTAGCCCCCTTCAGGCTGAGTTCTCGCCGCCAGCCCCAGTCCTCTCCCTGCGCTCTGACCGAAGCCTGAGCCTCAGCTTCCAGCGCCGCCCGCCCCGGCGGGCGAGCAGACAAGCCTCTCGGGCTGGTGAGTGCCGCTCGGCACCGATCCTCTGTGCGGGAATCTCTCCGCTTTGCCCTACCCAGGTATGTGGGGAGTTTCTTGCCTTTTGGGAGGTCTGGGGTCTTCTGCCAGCGTTCAGTATGTGTTCTGTAGGAGTTGTTCCACGTGTAGCTGTATTTCTGGTGTATCCATGGGGAGGAAGGTGATCTCTGCGTCTTACTCTTCCGCCATCTTCTATGATGGAGCTTTTTAAACTGAAGTTAGATATGTTGATACTAAAGTTTATATGGAATAACAAACATGGAAGAATGCTCATAACAATACTAAAAGAAAAACTGTCAGACATTTAAACATACTATAAAGTCTCTGTAATTAAAACATTATTGTGCTGGTGCATGAGAAGACAAATAGACCAGGGGATAGAAAAGAAAGCCTAGACATTGCCCCAAGTATGTAGGTAAATTTAGTATAAAATAAAGACAGTAGCTCAAATGACTTGGGAAAAGCTACATTTTTAAATAATGACACAGAATAGCCATTTAGAAATAAATGAAACTGGATCCATTTTTAATACCATAGGCAAGAATAAACTCCAAATATATCAAAAGGTGAAAAATGAAGCCATGTAAATACCAGACGAATTCATAGCTGAATTCCTCTTTAACCTAGATGCAGGAAAGTGCTTTTGAACTGTGACTCAAAATCTAGAAGCCAAAAAAGAATATATTGATAAGTTTGCTTACTGTTTTTTTTTTTATGGCAAAAACACAATAGACAAAATTAACTAACACACTGGAGGAAAATATTTGCAACATATATTGTGAAAGGTTGATATTCCTAATATATTAAGAGCTCTTAAAAATTGAGAGGCAAAGAACCAAATCCCCAACAGAAAAATGGAAAGACTTAAATAGACAATTCACAGAAATATTATAAACTGGCTTTTAAAATATGGAAAGATGTTCAAACTCATGCATAATTAGGTAAGGGCAAATTAACATTGAGATATTTCTCACCCACCGGATTAAAAAATTTTTAAATATGACAATACATTCTGTTGGTAAGGCTATAGGGAAACAGGCACTCTCCTGCATTGCTGGTGGGAATGCAAACTGATACAACCCATCTAAACGGGAACTTGGTGATATTTAACAAGCCTACATATGCCCTTACTTTTGAACCTAGCAATAGCACTTAAAGGGATTTGCCTTGCTACTCCCCCCAAAATACAAAGATTCTTTGTATAATGTTATTTACTGCTTCATTGTTTGTACAGTTGACCCTCAACCAACATGAGGGTTAGGGGACCCACTCTGTGTGCAGTCAAAAATTCACATATAACTTTAGAGTTGGCCCTCTGTAGCCTTGGTTCTGCATCCACAGATTCAACCAAATTTGGATCTTGTAGTACCATAGTACACATTTAGTAAAAGAAATCTCAGTATCGCTGCAGCCACTATGGAAAACAGAATAGAGGTTCTTCAGAAAAGTAAAAACAGGGGCTTCCCTGGTGGCGCAGTGGTTGAGAGTCTGCCTGCCGATTCAGGGGACGCGGGTTCATGCCCCGGTCCGGGAGGGTCCCACATGCCATGGAGTGGCTGGGCCCCTGAGCCATGGCCGCTGAGCCTGCGCGTCTGGACCCTGTGCTCTGCGGCGGGAGAAGCCACAGCGGTGAGAGGCCCGCATACCGCAAAAAAACAAAACAAAACAAAACTAAAGATAGAACTACCATATGATTCAGCAATTTCACTCCTGGGTATATATCTGAAGAAAAAGAAAAGTCATTCAAAAAGATACATACACCCTAATGTTCATAGTAGCATTATTTACGATAGCCAAGAAGATATGGAAGCAACTTAAGTGTCCATCAACAGATGAATGGATAAAGCAGTTGTAATATATATAAAATACATACTAAAAAAGAATGAAATTGTGCCATTTGCAACAAGATGGATGAACCTAGAGGGTATTAGGCTTAATGAAATATGTCAGACAGAGAGAGACAAATATTGTTTGTTATCATTTACATGTGGAATCTAAAAAATAAAACAAATGAATAAATATAACAAAACAGAAACAGACTCACAGATATAGAGATCAAAGTAGTGGTTACCAGTGGAGAGAGGGGAGGAGGGAGGGGCAAGATAGGGATAGGGGATTAAGAGGTACAAATTACTATGTAATAAAATAAATAAGCTACAATGATATATTGACAGAACAGGGAATATAGCCAATATTTAATAATAATGTTAAATGGTGTATAATCTATAGAAATTTTTGAATCACTATCTTTACACCTGAAACTAATATAATATTGTAAATTAACTGTACGTTAATAAAAAGTTTCTCTTTTTTCAGCTTTATTGAGGTATAATTGACAAGTAAAATGGCAAGATATTTAAACTGAAAAATGTGATGATTTGATATATATATATATGTTGTGAAAATATTCCCCTCATTGAGTTATTAACACATCCATTATCTCGCATATTTACCTTTTATTTTTTGTAAGAATATTTAATTTCTACTTTCTAATATACAATATGAAAAGAATAGTTTTCAATAAATGGTGCTGGGAAAACTGGGCAACCACATGCAAAAGAATGAAATTAGACACCTATCTTACACCATACACAGAAATTAGCTGAAAATGTGTTAAAGACTTAAATGTAAGACCTGACACCATAAAACTCCTAGAAGAAAACATAGGGGTAAGCTCCTTGATGTGAGTCTTGGCAGTGATATTTTTGATTTCACACCAAAAGCAAAGGCAATAAAAGCAAAAAGGCACAGCAAAGAAAACCATCCACAGAACAAAAAGGCAACCTATGGAATGTGAGAAAATATTAGCAAGCTTCATATCAGATAATATCCAAAATATATAAGGAACTCATACAACTCAGTAGCCAAAAAACACACAAGCTAATTAAAAAATGGACAAAGGACCTATATAGACATTTTTCCGAAGAAGACATACAAATGGTCAGCATATGAGAAGTTTCAAGGTCCTGATACTGAAAATCAATGAACAATTGAGGAATTGCCCCAGATCACACAAGACAAGAGTATAAACATCCTCAGTCATTTCTTTTTTGGCTCCACCTTAAGCCCACTCATTTCTTGTTTACTCTCTTCCTAAGGAGCTCCAGTTTGTCAAATCTCTAGTAAAGGAGCTCTCTAGGATTGAAAGCATTAGTCTAAGCATGATCTTAAAAGTCTAAAGTGAAATTGCCATCTCTTTTGTTTTAATGTTTGATTCAGATAAGTGGAGACCAAATGTTATAAGATTCCAAAGGAGTCAGATGAAGTTATCTCAAATTGAGGTATTGTCCTTAAATAAGGCAAGGGGGTGATTGCCAAGACCCTGTTGCATCTTCAGCTGCCACATTGTTTCCTGTATCCCATATCAGTAGTTGAGGTGTTATGGATCCTCAGTGCAGAATCTTATATTCATTCCCACTAAACGTTATCTTGCTAGATTTTAGACCATTGCTGCAGCCTGTTGAGATCTTTTTATATTCTGAAACTGTCATGAAATATATGAGCCCTTGTGCTATCTATACATTTTTTGAGTAAGCCTTCTATACCTTTTCCCAAGTCACAGATTAAAATGTTGGACAAAATTGAGCTCTCTTTACATTGATATCAATTATTTAAGCAGAATACCTTTTCTTTGTCCAAATTATTACTACCCAACTCACACAAAGTATTCCATGTACTCAGTTGACTGTGCTCCATTTTACTTATGGAGCAGGGTACAAAAGGAAAATTGTCAAATGTAGTTTGAAGTTTAGATCCTTCTTAGCACAGTTCTATGAATTAGGGTCCCACATTTGTTGTTTGGCTGAGAAAAGCCTCTCAAGGCGTGTGGGATCACAGAGGTCAACTGAAGTCTGTTTGAAAGTCTGGCTTCATTTCTGCTCTGGCTTACTTAGGACTGATCACTGAAAAACTGCCAACCTGTCACTCCAAATGGCATACAGAGAAAGCAGAGACATTGACAAGCTAACAAGGTATTTTCTGTCATAACTTCTCTCCACAAACCAAAGGGGTGAGTTGAAGTGGGTGGATCATTTGTAATACAGGCAACTCATGTTGTCCCTAGTCAGGAAAAACAAGCTTTTATTAAGTGGAGTCCTTCAATACTATTTAAATGAACACATTCCACGTTATTAGTACAAAGAAAAGAAGAGACCATTAAACCCACAGTATGTACTGCTAAATGATTTTAATTCATAACGTTACCCTAGTTAATCTAAAAGTAGCATCTATTATAGGGAGTTTATGAAGACTTTGACCTTATTTGGGGGGGATCAAAAAAAAACTCCAGAATATTTCCTGTCCCTTCCAAAAGAAATGGGGGAAGCCAGGTATGTTAATTCCTTTAAAAATATTTAAAATAACTGTTTCCCCCTTGAAGACACATGTGCGCCAATCCACAGCATATAATTTCAACTGCTGACCACTGTTTTCTCATGTTTAGAAGCAATATGTTGCTACAGCAGCTCCCATTGTACCCCATATTATTGATACTGGGGACATTTAGAGCTATTTAGATCTAGTGCTTATAGATGTTTTTTTACTTTCTAGCTTCAATTTAAAAAAATGTAGTCAAAGAAAATAAACTGAGAAATACTGATAGCAAATACTATCAAGGGTTAATATTCCTAATAGGTAATGACATACACATTGATTAAAAATGCTTAGACTCCAATGAATCAATGGAAAAAAGACATAAAGACAAAAGTCACAAAATAAGAATATAAATAAGTAATAACATTTTAAAGTGTATAAAGGAAAATAAATATCTCACAGATTCAGTTTTTACCTATCCTATTAGCAGTTATTTAATGAGTACATCCTTTACTGGTGTGAGCATGAACTGGTAAAATCTTTCTGAAGGACAAATTTGATATCATATATCAAATGTTTAAAAATCGGTTATACTTTTGACATAACAATTCTGTTTCTTGTTATCTATTTTATTGAAACAATATTCTAGGTAAATAAGACAAAATAATGAGAAAATATGATACAAAAAGATCTTAGAAATAACATCATTTATAAATAGGAAAATCCATAAACAAAACAAATGTTCAGCAATATGGCAATAGTTAAATTATGGCAAATCAGAGTGAATATTATGAAAACTTCTAATTTACAATGTCAATATAAAAAACAGGATACAAATTATATGTATAGAATAGTCTTATTTGTGAAATAATACACATAGAAAGAAAGTAAAAGTTACCTATGGTTAGACTGTATGCTTTTAATTTCCTTTAAACTTAAAAAACTTTTTCTGTAAATCAAACTTTGTTCAGTGCATCTTGTTATATGATCAGAAAAAATATTTAAAATATTGATTAAAAATTTTAAACATGTTTATGTCACGGTGTGAGACTATACTTTAATATTTAAGCAATAACTTTTTCTTAGCGTAAGAGTATCTTTTTTCATATATTTCAAGATGGTGCCAGGAGATATGGAATACTACTAACTGGACTTGTTCTGAGACACCCTGTGGCCCCTTTTGGGGTCATCAGGAACATGCTGAGCATTGTAATCCTACTGGCAGGCTCCAACCTACCCCAAGTACATCATCATTCTGTGCTACCACAGAATGGTACCTTCCTCTGTGCTACCATAGCATTTTCATCTCTCTGTTACCAACGAAGACAATACATTATAGTTGTATCATTTCATGCTGAGTGCATCTGCTAAACTATGAATTTCTTAAAGACAACTAGTCACATTTTTTGGTTTTATATGATTCTCATCACTTAGCAGAGGACCTATCATAGGCCCTCAAAAGTAATCCTGAATGAAAAAAATGAATGAATGAATCAAGAGCACCAACTCTATTATTTATTGTACCAGTTGTAACTCTGGGTAGGGCAACTAACCTCTCCAAGCCACCATCTGCTTCTCCCTAAAAATGCAGTGTACAGAGCCTACCAGAAAGGCCTCATAAGACAGAAGCAAAATCACATGGATGAAGGCTCTTTGTAAACTGTAAATTACTATAAAATATGTCAATATAATATTTACTGATTATGTTCTTCTCCCAAGTGCCTCTCCTTTCAGTAGAGACATAGGAGCTTAAGTCATTGACTATTTATCAATGGAAAAATATATGTGAAAGCACTTTAAATATGAAAAGTAACCTCCTACTACTATTAATAATGTTATAACAATAACAACAATAATACTTAATATTAGCAGTAGTATGTTCTACCTTATAAAATAATCTTCCAGTTTCAGGAGTAGTATGAGGCTGAGTCCCCAGAGAGTAATATACTACTTATTTAAAGAAGAAAAAAAGCTTTCAAAAAATGCTGAAAATCATTTCATTTATTACTCTCTGTTTCTCTAGCATTAATGGTAACCTAGTGCTCTTAAAGATTTTTGTGCCTCCCCAAGTATTCAACTCACTACTAGAAGACTCTCTTCTTTCTCTCTTTATTTCTTTCTCCCTTCCTTCCTCCCTCCCTCCCTCCCTCCTTCTCCCTCTCTTTCTTTCTCTCTCTCTCTCTCCTTTTCTTTCTTTCTTTCTCTCTCTCTCTCTCTCTCTCTTTCTTTCTTTCTTTTTCTCCCTCTGTCTCCTCTCCATTGTTTCTGATCACTAGCCAATTGCTATGGAAATATGCTATAAAAAATTAAATTGAATGGCTATGTTAGGCACACGTCGTATGGTGTCTAGCATTAAGTGACTTTCTCTCAGTGAACCTGATAGTAATGCATTTGACTAAGATGAGGCTGCTTTTTAGTTGGGGATGAGGAAGAACTGGTGCTTCATTGTTAAGTGTAAGACACTGATATATGCAACCAGTCATTTTGTTGTTAAATAACAATTGTATAACAACTTAACAATTGTATAACCTTTTCCTTTATTTACCACTTATGGTTAAACTTGACTATTCTTAAAGCTGCAATGACCGAGTTTGGGCTGAATTTTATTTGGCAGTTCTTTAGATTAAGAAAAAAAGTTTTGCTAAGCAAAATGAAAAGTTTAAACAAAATGATCAGGCACAGTTTTAGCCACTTTCAAAGCAAATAACTAAATACAAACAAGAGTATGACTTTTGTATTCTCTAAGATCATCTTGACAAGAGCCCTGCTGACAACACTTCTATAACATTTAGGTCAAGGTTTGTTAAGCGCCAGGAGCTATACAACTGCATTTGTTTTAAAATATTTTATATTTCCAGCTTATTCACTAATCTGCTTAAGTCATCCAAAATGAATCGTACTGATCAATACAAAAGAAACTGTGCATTCTAATAGAAAAATGGGCAACACACATAGAATAGGTAATTCTTAAAAGAAGAAATACAAGATTCATTAAACGTGACTAGATATTCAGCCCCATTATAATTAAGGGAATGCAAGTAAAAATGAGACACATTTTTGCTTTTCACATTTGCAAAGATATGGTAAAAATAATAACTTCAAAAAGCTGGGAAAAGTTGCACATAGAATTATTTATATTATCAAAAAAAAACCCTGGAAAGTAAATGCTCATCAATAATGGATTGGTAAAGTAAATTACTGTATGTCTATACAATGGGACACCTCATGGCCATTCAAAATGGTGAGATTGATCACTTTTTTGTTGTATTGGGAGTCCTTAAGACTGCTGTTAGGTCCAATGACTTACTGGGACTCAAATGAACCGAGAAAAGCTCCTCTACTCATTTATTGTTTATTACAGCAAGTAATACAGATTAAAATCAGCAAAGGAAAAAGGTGCATAGAAATCTGGGAGAAACAAGCTACAAGTTTCCAGTTGTCCTCTCTTCATGGAGTCACCTGGACAGTTCTTAATCTCCCAGCAATTATATGTGATGACACATTTGAAGTGTTTGCTGACCTAGGGAAGCTCTCCCAAGCCTTGGTGTCCAGGGTTTTTACTGGGGGTCTGTCACATGGAGCACCCACATGACTAACCTTAGTTGCTCAGTCTCCAACCCCACAGTGGTCAAACTGCTACAGCATGGCCCAAAGTTCCAGGCATACAAAAACAGGCATTCACCATAAGCCATTATAAATGAAATAGTTGTTAGCATAAACTGTCTGGCACAGCCCAAGATCTCAGGTATATAAAGATGCTCTTATCAGGCAGGAAATTCCATGGTCTCAGAGGCTATATGCTAGGAGCCAATCAAAGGCCAATCCTAAAGACTTTCCAAATGGGGCAACCCCAAAGCCTGCTGAGTTAACCCTATATTGCTCATTCTTCATTTCTTTTTCGGTCTGCCAAAATACACCACAACGACATAACAGTTTCATCAATAACAGTGATTGACTATGGCAGAAATTGGCTATAATTATTATGGAGGAAGCTGTGTATGTGGTTGGGAGAGAGGGAGGGTGATAGAGGTGGGTCCATACTCCCACAGACATCATCTCAGCCTCATTGGATGTGTAGGTATTTGATTTGTAAAAGTTTGCTGGCCCACCCTGGATGTGGTCACCAAACTTCACTTTTACTTCAATCTGATATATGAAATGTTTTACTTTGTAACTTAGTGCATGTTTGTACTAAACAAATGCAGAACTGAAGCAAAGTTCATGAAAAAATTCCTATAATTATTACATGCAACACCCTATGATATTTCCCACCCCATCCCAGTCCAGTCTATCCTATATCATTTTTTAAATGCTAGATGAATTTCAACAACTTAATTTCATGAGTTACTAATAGATTACAGCTTTCAGTATAAGAAATATTGCTTATCTACTTCTAAATTGTAGACATTCATTTTTTGACATAGTAAGAATTCATGAAATATTACAGATAAAAAAGCAAGTTAGAGAGTAACATATATACCTTACTGTTGTTCTACGTAAAATATTATAAATATATTTATATATATATATGTGTGTGTGTGTGTATATATATATATACATATATATATGTGTATATATATGTATATATATATATATATATATATATATATATATATATATATATATAGAGAGAGAGAGAGAGAGAGAGAGAGAGATGTGCTTAGGAGCTTATTGATCGAAATGTTAATCAGTGTCATGGAAGTAATTTTAGTTACTTTGGAAGTAACTCAAGGAAGTGGGATTTTGACTATTACAGTCTTTATTCAACTTTTCTGGTTTTTTTTAATTTACTTTTTGGCACCAACATTTTTTTCTCTACAAAAACTAGAAAGATATTTCTAAAAATAAAAAAAAATCTCAAGATATCAAGATTAAAAGGTTAACTAATAATCCTCATGCATGCAAAACCTGTTTTTACTTGACTGATCAGACAGAATTACCAAGATTTAGAATCAGTATCATTTTCCAAATATCTCACACCATTACTTCAGAGAATTTATTGAGGATAGATGAGAAACAAATTGTCCCTTTTTGTTACCATCAAAACTTTAAAAAAATCTACTCTATTAGATGATAGTAAATCATTGTTCTTACCATAGTGGTAACTATAATTAAAACCTAAATAAAATAATTTGGAATATGATTAAATAACTATATGAAACTAGTAATCTTAAAATAAATACAACTAAAACGACCTTCTCTTTGTGTTATCTGACAAAGGGAACTTCTTACTAGTCAGTAACAATAAACTTTGACAATAAATTGATAATTTATTACTGTTATGATAACTTCAGGACACTGTAAGATTCTTAATTCATTCCGGTTGTCAGTCATTGGTGTTAAAAAGAAATCAGTCCACTCTTATAGAACCCAAAGAATAAAATTTCAAATTATAACGTTATCATATATTGGATAATTTAGTGCTGACTACATTATATTACTTGCAAAAAATTGAAACTCATACATGGTTTAAATTGCAATTCTCTATTAGTTTAACTGAAACAACTCATTTTTCACCAAGAATAGAGCTGTGCACAAGCAAAGGAGCCCATCTACTCTCAAGGCAAACCTGTATCTCAGCAACTTCCATTACTTCCTGTATCTTATCAAACCAGACACTGGCCTAGGTGACAAAAATAAAATTGACTGATTAGAGGATTATCAAGTCTCCCTAAAGAAATGATTCCTGATCCTCTTATAACTGAATTCACATTCCTAGAAAACTACCACTTTCTCTTATTCCCATTGTAAGAGATCTCTGGATGGATAAGGACTTGCCAATGGTACCTTAACTTATATTTGCATAGTTACGTTCCACCAAGATTACTTCCCTCTGTGAACCCAGTGCAATGGGTGAAAAGCCATATTCCTATGTAAAAGTTTCCTCTTCCTTAATTTTCCCACATATTGCCCTCTTATGGCTAAAAAAGTGTACCTCATTGTTATATCCAGGTCTACCCTCATTTGTGTGGTTTCAAAGGCCAATATTCACTCAGAAAATATTTGAATTTCTCTTCGTCTTGTGAAGATCTTCTTTTGTTGTGTAATTAAGGTGGCCTATAGCCAAACAAACATCTAACTGAATCTCATGGGAATTAATAAGCATGATTTTCCAATGATTTGGGATTAGTGGTAGTTTTTGAAGAATTGGTCTTAAGCTTAATAATGAAAATGTTGGAGTGTAACTGGATTACAATATTAAATGACCCCAGAGAATAAAGACCACATAATCCTAAGCTATATGCCACTTAAGGGTTATGATAGCTACAGTATAAAATTTTAAAATTGCATTATAATTGTCATAATAAAATCTGTTCTAGTGAATGAATAACATTAATGTAAAGTTTCTTATTTCATCTTTTCACTTAAGATAATATGCCAATATCTAATGGAGCAAATTTCACAGGCTTGTTGGATTACGATGCAATGATTCTAATAACATTATACTATTGTGAAGATAGGTTGTGTAATTTTACCTCAAGCTCACTTTGATGCATTACTCCTCCATTGCTTTTTTAGATATAATATATTGTACAAAAAGACAACAAACCTACCACTATATGTATATGTATTCTATAATTCATTCGGAGTATTTAGTGACCTGCTCACAAATCTGCTCAGTTTATGGAGGGGAATTTAATAAACACATGTTTATAAAACTATAGATTAGCCCTGCCGAAGAAAACTGTCTTCTAAAGTTAATAAAAATCAAAGTTCTGAAAATGATAATAAAGTTATGAGCCATATGCTTGGAACAAATGGATTTTTTCTCACCTTTGACTCAAGACAAAAATACAAAAAGAGAGAGAGAGGAGGTTTCAGTCACACCGTATTTAATCCAATTTGCTTTGGGTTTAATCTCCAAAACAAGGCCGGTCTACTAATTCCCAATTATAATGGCACATGTAATCAGAATCCTCATTAACAAAGACTGACTATATTGTCTATTAGGAATGAAAATTTGAAATGCAAATTCAGCAAATCAAAACGTTAAATGAGCTCCTATCTAAGATGCTTAGAGCTCCCGCCAGGGCAGACCACGCTGGCCGACACCTGCCCTGGATTTTCCCTCCAGCTGAATGTCTCCTTCGGTTCCAGTCTTTGCCTCCTAATTGACCTGCTTATGATCTCTGCTATAATTAACATATGCTTATTAGTAATGGCTGGTTAAAGGTTTCAACTGCTGCAGTTTACAAAGTTTAATAGAGATGGCATGTCACAGGAAAGAAGAAGCCACTACTGTTTTCCTCACCAGCAAAGTCACAATGGTGAGAGTGTGAGTGGTAGAAATTACATGATTTTTCACACTGTCAGATGTATGGAAATTGTTACTGATTGATAATGGAAGTCAAGACATACATGACTCCAGGCTTCATATACACTGAGAAAGATACAAATACTTGGTGAGTCCTTTTCTCCTTTAAGCAAGTAATTTCTAATTTGGATTTAGGAAGAAGAGAAAGTGAGAAAACTTCTCTAACTGGATGAATGGCTAATGGCCTTGGGTTTATTTTGAATTAGCAATCAGAACATTTTTCTTCAGAGTAATCTCATACAATGGAATGGGAAATTTTGCACCTGACAAAAATCTTACCTAAGTCTTAATAGGATGATGATGCTTTTAAAAGATTATGTTCAGAGTTTATATTTGGTCACCGAACATCCTTTCTTAGTTTCTAGCTAACACCACCAGACTTAAGAGGCTGGAATGTAGCTTCCTTTTTTACTTCTAGTCCTGTAATTTGCTGGAAGAGAGATTTCATTTACTCTGAAGTTGTTTTCTTTTATTCAGAATATTTGATCAACTGTAAATCTCAATTTTCACATTCTCTCATTGATTAAGAAGTAGTAATTTGACTATTTCTAACCTAAGGGGCAATAATACCTTGATTATATACCTTGGTGGTGGTTGATCAAATTCATTCTTAAATCACTGTCTCTAGTGATCATCTCTACCTTTAACAGGAGGTAAAAGTCTTTGTCCTGAGTCTTAGGAGGCCTTGGGCTGTCACTCATTGACAAAAGGATCTTAGACAAATGTATTAGTTTTCTATAGCTGGGCAACAAAATATTACAAACCCAGCAGTTTAAAACAACATCCATGTATTAGCATCCAGTGTTGTAGGGCAAAAGTCTGGGCATGGTATAACTGGATTCTCTGCTCAAGATCTCACTGGGCTGACACCAAGGTGTCAGCCAGGGCGGCAGTTCTCCTCTTGGGCCTGGAGTTCTCTTATAAATTCCCTGGTTGTAGGCAGAATACATGTCCTTTTAGCTGGGGGATTGAGGCTCCTGTTTCCTTGCTGGCTGTCAGTCAGGGCTGCTCTCAGCTGCTAGAGGCTGCCCACATTCCTTGCCACACGGCCTCCTCAATCTTTACACTAGCAACATCTCATTGAATCCTTCTTCTGCTTCAAATCTCGACTTCTTTTTTTGCAATCAGTGAAAGAAAACTCTCCATTTAAAGAGCTTATGTGCCTGGGTTACATTCACCCAGATAATCTCTCTATTCTAGGGTTAACTGAGCTACATCATGTAGCCTAATCATGAAGTAAAACCCATCCTAGGGGTTTATGGGGATTATGCAAGATGGTACATCAAGGAGGTGAGAAATCTTGCAATTCTGTCCACCACAGCAGGCCACTTAGTTTCTTTTGGCCTCACTTTACTAATGCAAGTGAGGAGACTAGATTAGACAATCTCTAGCTCCTTTTCCCCATATCTCCAAATTTTCAGGGCCAAGTGATTACAAACTTGTGATTCACAGACACAAACCACCAATTAATTGCTATACACTCAGTTGGTTTTTGCTTAAATGATGATAGAATAACTCCCATTACTTGGATTTCTAGGTAAAATAAAAGAGAATGATACACATGGTCTCCAATTTTAATAAACAACAAAATAGCCTTGGAGACAAAATAAAAAGTTGTATTCAGAGGGCAATTATGAGATGAAAAATGTGCTTCTTCAGAGATGAAAGCTCAGTATTGGCTAGTGGTAAAGAAAATGTTGCCTTGGACAGCTACATGTAAAAAAATAAAATTAGAACATTCTTTAACATCGTACACAAAAATAAACTCAAAACAGATTAAAGACCTAAATGTAAGACCAGATACGATAAAACTCAGAGGAAAACATAGTCAGAAACTCTTTGACATAAATCACAGCAATATCTTTTTCAATCCACCTCCCAGAGTAATGGAAAGAAAAACAAAAATAAACAAAAGGGACCTAATTAAACTCAAAAGCTTTTGCACAGCAAAGGAAACCATAAACAAAATGAAAAGACAGCCCAAAGAATGGGAGAAAATATTTGCAAACGATGTGACTGACAAATTAGTCTCCAAAATTTATAAACAGCTCATGCAACTAAATATCACAGAAACGAACAACCCAATCAAAAAATGGACAGAAGACCTAAAGAGACATTTCTCCAAAGAAGATATATAGATTGCAAACAAACACATGAAAGGATGCTCAACATCACTAATCATTAGAGAAATGCAAATTAAAACTACAGTGAGGTATCACCTCACACCAGTCAGAATGGCCATCAGCAAAAACTCTACAAACAATAAATGCTGGAGAGGGTGTGGAGAAAAGGGAACCCTCTTGCACTGTTGGTGAGAATGTAAATTGATACAGCCACTATGGAGAACAGTATGGAGGCTCCTTAAAAAACTAAAAATAGAACTAACATACAACCCAGCAATCCCACTACTGGGCATATACCCTGAGAAAACCATAATTCAAAAAGAGTCATGTACCACAATGTTCATTGCAGCTCTATTTACAATAGCCATGACATGGAAGCAACCTAAGTGTCCATCAACAGATGAATGGATAAAGAAGATGTGGCACATATATACAATGGAATATTACTCAGCCATAAAAAGAAACAAAATTGAGTTATTTGTAGTGAGGTAGATGGACCTAAAGTCTGTCATACAGAGTGAAGTAAGTCAGAAACAGAAAAACAAATACCATATGCTAACACATATATATATGGAATCTAAAAAAAAAAAAAAGGTCATGACGAACCTAGGGGCAAGATGGAAATAAAGATGCAGACCTACTAGAGAATGGACTTGAGGATATGGGGAGGGGGAAGGGTAAACTGGGACAAAGTGAGAGAGTGGCATGGACATATATACACTACCAAATGTAAAATAGATAGCTAGTGGGAAGAAGCTGCATAGCACAGGGAGATCAGCTCCTTGCTTTGTGTCCACCTAGAGAAGTTGGATAGGGAGGGTGGGAGGGAGGGAGATGCAAGAGGGAAGAGATATGGGGACATATGTATATGTATAACTGATTCAGTTTGTTATAAAGCAGAAACTAACACACCACTGTAAAGCAATTATATGCCAATAAAGATGTTAAAACAAAAAAAAAGGTTCTGAAGAACCTAGGGACAGGACAGGAATAAAGATGACTTAGGGAATGGACTTGAGGACACGGGGAGGGGGAAGAGTAAGCTGGGACGAAGTGAGAGAGTGGCATGGACATATATACACTACCAAATGTAAAATAGATAGCTAGTGGGAAGCAGCTGCATAGCACAGGGAGATCAGCTCCTTGCTTTGTGTCCACCTAGAGGGGTTGGATAGGGAGGGTGGGAGGGAGATGCAAGAGGGAGGAGATATGGGGATATATGTATATATATAGCTGATTCACTTTGTTATAAAGCAGGAACTAACACACCATTGTAAAGCAATTATACTCCAATAAAGATGTTAAAAATAAATAAATAAATATATGGATAATGAAACCAGAGGTGGCCAAACCCAAAGAGATTTTCTATGGTTTTCCTCCTGCTATCCTGACCCACACCACTGACCGCCTGAACTTCAGCCACTCTGGACTTCCCTCGGTTCTTCTCATTTTCCTCGCTTTTCTCATTTCAACCCCTTTGCACAGGCTGGTCCTTGTACCTGAGCCAGCAGACCCTTTTCTGCCCACATCAATGCCTAGTTCATGTCCATTCAGCCTTTAGGTCTCATTCCAATTGTAATTTCCTTGAGAAAATCTTGCTTGATCTCCCGCACACCATGTGTGCCCTATCATAGCCATGTCATATACAGCAAGTTCATCTTATTTATTACATGCTTCCCACTGGAGAGACAGGAGAACCAAGAAACTTAGCACCTGCACCTTGACCACAGACTGTTTGGGTCCAAGTCCTGGCACATCACATCCTGGCTGTTGGATTTGGACAAGTTATTTAACTTCCCTGGGCCTCAGTTCCCACATCTATAAAATGGAGATAACAGTTGTATTCACTTCATAAAGTTGGTAAGAGAATGACATGAGGTAATATACAGAGAATATGTAGAATAGTAGCTCCCACACAATAAGTACTATGGAGTATTCCTGTTTAATGTTAGAGTTAAATGTCTGTTTCTCTCACTAGAATGTGGGCTCCATGAAGGCAAGCCCACCCATGTCTAATTTTTTCTTTTCTCTACTTTGCTTCTAATGCTATGTACGTATTAGAAATACAAAAAATGAGTATTGAATAAATGAATGAATGAAAATGAAAATAAGTTGATTAGAGACATGTTGTACAGAGAATTCCTCATGACACTGTCTTGTAAACATTCTCTCATCTTTCAGTGTTGTCTAAGTGTATGATTTTTAAAGCCTGGATAATTGCAAATGAATAACTGTCCATTAAGTGGGTTGTTTCTAAGTTTTAATACAGCTTCCACCATACAATAAAGTGATTTTTTGTTTACTATGTTTTCGCTTGAAGGGTCAACATTTAGAATGAAATAAATGGTCGAAGGTTTAATTGTAGAATTGGGTGGCTTATATAATTCAAAAATTGGATAATTGGGTCTTGGTTAAACAGGAATTAATGGTACATTGTTAGTGTGTAAGAAACATTAAATAATAATAACACCAGTATAAAGTTTGGTATTTCTTTTATATTTCGTAAAACTAATAAACCATTGAACATCTACCTGAGGGCTACTGCCCCTTAACTTTTAATTTAAATTGATTTTATGTTTAATTTATGACTGTTCAAAAACATTAGGAAATGTAAAAGAGAAATGCAACCTCATAAATCAATGTGTTCTGGATTGCCAGTTTAATTTTTGTATTGATTTAGTGCTCAGCCTGGTGGTATCTACAGGAAGGCATAAAACATAGAGTCATCACTGGATAAAGGGTCAGGCAGATAATACAAGAGTCATAGCCAAAAAACTTCCTCTGATTAATCCCTATGGTAGGAGAAATAAGCACATCGGTAAACTAGCGTTTAGATTTTGACTTACACCTCATTTTTATAGCTCCTTGTATTAACAGAATCTTTTGCCTTCATTATGGCTGATAGCATATGAGAGTGAGTAGTATATTTGGTCTCCTGATTTAAAATAAATATAGCACCTATTAATTTCAAACATTTTTATGTAATGCAAAATATTATGCTTTCTAATTATAAAGCAGAAATTCAATTTAATGGCCACTACATTTGGGAATTGTCATTAAGCTTCATATATATATTAAACAAATATAAATATATATTAAATATACTTATTTAAAGGTATTAAAAAGAGTCATTTTTATTGGTGGCATAAGTGACCTTACTGCATTCGATGTATCCCTGTAAGTCAGATTTAAAATTGTTTTTAGATAAAAAGTCCTTTTTGGAAAGGGTAGCATAAACAAACACTCTAATAAATAGCATAAATTTTGGAATCAAAATAATTGGATTTCTCTCTTGGCACCACTATTTAATAGTTGGATGATCTTGGTTAAGTTATGAAGTAAAATAATGCACATAAAGCACTTCTCATCATACCAGGCATATAGTAAGTGTTCAATAAATGTTAGCTCTATTCACATAATAGTGAGAGCAGCAACAGCAGTAACAACGATAATGATAATAATAATAATACATTGTGACATAAGATTATTTCAAACTTTTATAAATAATAGCATTTATTTTTATTTCATTTTATTTTTTTTATTCCTTTTAAGTTTCAAATACTTATTATGTGTCTATACATGTTTTAAAGCATTTTCCATGTATAGTTTATTTAATTGTCACAAAAACCAAAGCGGGGAAAAACGAATATGTGAGGGGATGGATGTGTTAATTAACTTGATGGGGAGAGTCCTTTCCCAACATATACGTATATCAAATCATCACGTCGTACACTTTAAATATCTTACAATTGTGTTTGTCAGTTATACCTCAGTAAAGCTGAAAAAAAGAAGCCTTGCACCTTTATAAGTAAAGCATTAATATTCCTTAGGATCAGATAGAAGACCCTCGAAGTTCTGGGCCCTATTAATTTTTCTAACTTCATCTCCCATCACTTTCTGCCCCTCTCCATGCCACACCCCCATTTCGTTCACAGAACGGATCATTTGCTAGCTTTCAAGGCATAAAGTATCACACTCTTCTCTGTGTCTATCATACTTTTTCACTTCACCATTAAATCAACAAAGATTGGGAACTCCCCAGCGGTCCAGTGGTTAGGACTCCAGCTTTCACAGTTGAGGGCGCGAGTTCAATCCCTGGTCTGGGAACTAAGATCCCAGAAGCCATGTGGCATGGCCAAAAAATTAATAATAATAATAATAATACATCAACGAAGAGTTATCAAGTGCCAACTGTATATTCGATACTGGGTGAGGTTCCCAGAACGTGGTTTTGAGCCTGGATGATTCATTCACTCACTTGACATCCATCTATCCATCCACCAACCATTGCTCCATTTTTTCAGTTACTCCATATCCATTGATTAGTGTCAACTATGAGTTGGTATGTTAGTTTTCTATGGCTACATAACAAATTTCCACAAACTTCTCAGCTTAAAACAACCATTTATTGGCTCATAGCTCTGTAGGACAGAAGTCTGGGCATGGCCTGACTGGGTTCTCTGCTCAGACTCACCAAGCCAAAATCAAGGTGTTGGCAGAACTAAGTCCCTTTCTGGAACCTCGGGGGAAAAATCCACTCCCAAGCTCATTCTTGTTGTTGGCAGAATTCGTTTTCAGTGTAGGACTAAGGTCTCGGCATATTTCCTGGCTGTCAATTTGCAGCTGCTCTTAGATCCTAGGGATTGCCTATGTTCCGTGGCATGGCCCCCTCCAACTTTAAGCAAGCAAAGACACATGAAATCATTCTTGTTCTTTGAATCTCTGACTTCCTCTTCTGCAGCCAGCCAGAGAAAACTCTCTGCTTTTTAAGGGCTCCTGTGATTAGGTCAGATCTGGATAACCTCTCTTTCTTAAATGCAGTTGTGCCATATAACATAGCCAAATCACAGAAGTAAAATCCATCAGATTCACAGTCCCAGGGGTTATGAAAGGCATGAACACAGAGGGATGGGGAGGGAGGCAGGATATCGTGACTCTTGGGGCACATTTGGGCATTGTATGGGCTAATTCTGTCTGAATCTATATGGCTCATTTTTCATGTTGCTGTTTTGTTTTACCACGTGTTCCTCACTTCATTGTAGTATCATATTATGTATATTTCAAACAAATAGAAGTGTACCATGGACATTTTAGAAAGGTTTTTCTGATATTATGAAGTAGAATGAATTGTAGAAGGAGTTGTTTCCGTGGAACTGGGAAAACCAGTTGAAAGTTTAGGAGATGGGAAAGATGATGTGGGTCTGAGCCAGGGTAATACCAGTATGAACAGAGAAGAACAGAAGGCAAGAGATGTTAAGGAGAAATAGTCAATAGTACTTGATTACCTGTTGGACTGGGGGCTGGTAATCTGACACCCAGATTTCTGGTCTCAGTAACTGGATAAGTGATGAGGCCTCTCTGCGATGATAAAGAATACAGGAGAGAAATAATTCTGGGGAGGAAGGAGCGGAATTCTTTCTTTTTTAAGAAGTATTTTCCATTATAGTTTATTACAAGATATTGAATACAGTTCCCTGTGCTACACAGTAGGCCCTTGTTGTTTACCTATTTTATATATAGTACTTTGTATGTATGTGCTAATCCCAAACTCCTAATTTATCCTTTTCCCCCATTTCCCCTTTGGTAACCATAAATTTGTTTTCTATGTCTGTGAGTCTGTTTCTGATTTGTAAATAAGTTCATTTGTATCATATTTTAGATTCCACATAGAAGTCATATCATATGATATTTGTCTTACTCTGTCTGACTTACTTCACTTAGTATGATAATCTCTAGTTGCATCCATGTTGCTGCAAATGGCATTATTTAATTCTTTTTTTATGTTTGAGCAATATTCCATTGCATGTATATATACGTGTATATATATACATACATATATATATTTATATACCACACCTTCTTTATCCATTCATCTGTCAATGGACATTTAGCTTGCATCCATGTCCTGGCTCTTGTACATAGTGTTGCTGTGAACATTGGGGTGCATTATCTTTTTGAATTATAGTTTTCTCCAGATATATGCCCAGGAGTGGGATTGCTGGATCATACGGTAACTCTACTTTAGGAGAGGAATGATTTCTAATTCAATTTGGGGCCATCTGAGTTTGAGTTGCCCACAGCACAAGACAATGGTCTTGGAGATGCCAGCAGATATTTAGATAGGTGGGTCCCAGCAGAAAAGTCTGAGATTCCCAGATCGGAGGTAATGGAAACCATAGGAAGGATGGACATGTCTCATGGTAAATATTTAGAATAAGAAGAGAAGTGGGCCTAGAACAGAACACTGGGATACTTTAGAACTTCAAGTATTAGCAGTAGAAGGAGGGGGACAACAAAGGGGAAAATGTGTAGAAAGAAATCTCCTGGATAAACCCTAGGGAGGAAAGAATTTAAAGAGGAAAGAGATTATCACCTTTATCAAATCAGCAAAGGAGGATGATGACAAATAATAATCATATTTATTGAGTGCCTGAAAAGTATAAGATATTTTGCTGTCATATTAAAAACAAATTATTAACTTACAATGTCACCTAACGGTAGATAATAACATTCCTGCTTTACATATGAATAAACTAAAACCTAAGGAACTCGTATAGGTTAGAGATAACCACAGACCCAAGCTCTGCTAGGATTTACACTCCGAAGTCCGACATTGAAACACAATCTTTTTTTTTTTTTTTTTTTTTTGTGGTACGCGGGCCTCTCACTGTTGTGGCCTCTCCCGTTGCGGAGCACAGGCTCCGGATGCGCAGGCTCAGCAGCCATGGCTCACGGGCCCAGCCGCTCCGCGGCATATGGGATCCTCCCAGACCGGGGCACGAACCCGTATCCCCTGCATCGGCAGGCGGACTCTCAACCACTGCGCCACCAGGGAGGCCCGAAACACAATCTTTTTAACATACTTTACTGCCTGCTTACTCTTAAGTCAAATAAGAGCTAAAAAGAGTGTATTTCACTGACAACTGCAAGATCACTTTTCAACTAAGAAAGGTGATTTTTGTATTGGCCTAGTGCCAACATAGTTGTGTGTCTGCTTTGGGGGTGCTTCAAACATCAGGACACTAGTATGGCTGAAACTCAAATGAGAGGTAAATAATTGGACAATATGAGCTATCTTTTGCAGGAGTTTAGCTATAAAGGGGGAGTGAGAGGTAGTCAAGAAAGGAGGGGACAACATTAAGAGAAAGTCATTATGCTTTAATTCTTATTATTGGTGAAGTTGTATTTTTATTACAAGTTAACACATTATGCTAAGATCCTATGTTTTGAGGAAAGCCTGAAAGCTCTGGGCTTATACACACCTAATGCTAGGTCAGCAATATCCCTGCATGGCCTTTCCCAGGTCCTTTAAGCCTCTAATGTCTCCTCTGTGGTAGGGGTGGTAACACCTAACACAAAGAGCTCCCAGAGGTGTAAGCTAATTTAGGTGAAGTGCCAAACACAGTACTCATAATTACTTTGGTGTCCACCTGACTATAAACATGTAGAGAGTGGTATTATCTATTTATTTATTTATTTAAAAAAATGTTTTGGAGCATAGTTGTTTTACAATGTTGTGTTAGTTTCTACTGTACAGCACAGTGAATCAGCCATATGTATACCTATATCCCCTCTTTTTTGGATTTCCTCCCCATTTAGGTCACCACAGAGCATCGAGTAGAGTTCCCTGTGCAGTAGGTTCTCATTAGTTACCTATTTTATACATAGTAGTGTTTATATGTCAATCCCAATCTCCCAATTCCTCCCACACCCTCCTTTCTCCTTGGTATCCATATGTTTGTTCTCTGTGTCTGTGTGAGAGTGGTATTAATTTTTGTGTTCCTAAAGTCGAAAACAGAACAGGTACTCAGTGAATGAATGAAGGAATGAATTATACGTGGCAAATATCTGTTTATGTATCATTAGATGATGATGTCTTCTCCTCCTCAAAACTGTTTACTCAAGTCTTATACTGCTGAGCACAGCATCTGAACTCATAAAGTTTCCTTGATTGACTTAATGGAAAGCTAGGAGTCAGATTAATGTCAGACTGAGTATTAATCATATGTAATGGGTTTATCATTGTGCCAGGAATTAGTTATTTAGGCTAAAAATAGATGAAATAGATACCCAGAATATAATAATGGGTCCTCGTTAGGATGTAATAGTTTTCAGTTGATGATATAAACATGTAAACAGAGAGGGAGAGAGCTACCATTATTGATTGTTTTCCTATTGTTGGCTTTATACATAGAAATTTAGCTGAAAGTATATCTTTATGGTCATGATCAAATCAGGAGCAGGCTGTGTACTTGGAAGTTCTAATTTAATCCATCCACATAAGCAGCAGCTATGGGATGCCCAGTGCAACCTGCCCATACCACATATGGGGCCCAATTATTGAGCCACAGGGAATTAGAATCATCAAATCTTAGGGTCAAGTTCAATTAAACTGCACATAGGAAGATATGGCTGACTTTGCAAAGGCCAGACAAGATGAAAAATGGTAGAATAATTCTCAGACCTAATACCACACATTTACACACAGATCTACAGTCTTGTTCATAGCAGCATCTTTGAAAATTGAGGACAACATGCAAATATAACTAAAGCTGATGCTTCTGAAAATCTCCTTTGGATTTTCATTTTTCAATCTTATTTTTTGCTTACCTATAAAGGAATGTAATTCTTTCTTGATTTGCTAGTACCTACTGTTTAAATTGCTCAGTAGTTACTTGTCAAAGTACCACATCCTGGGATTCCTGGGATCTTCCCTTTCTTTCACTCCTACATCCAATTAAGAATCAGGTCTTTTTACTTGAATCTCTTGAAGATTTTTTACATCTGTCTCTGAGTGGTCTTTTGGTACAGTTTCAAGGTTAGTTCTCTGTCACAGTATTCCCAGCACTTGGCATACCCCTCAGCACCTAGTAGGCGCCCAGTACATGTCTGCTGAAGGTATGGACCACCTCTTCCTCTCTATTATTTTTGCTACTGCCTTCAAGCTTCTCATAGCTTGTTTAGATCAGTGCAATAATCTGACTACTTTTTCTGTCTCTAGTCTTGCCTCAGCTAGTTTATCTTTCTAATTGAAGCCAGAGTAGTCCCCTTAAAATGCTAATTTGATCCTGTCATCTTTAACAGGACCTCTTAAGAATCCTGTTCAGGATTAAAATCCTTCAACAGATTCCCATAACCTATAGGAGAAAATCCCAACTTTATAGACAACATTTAAGTCCCTCCATGACTGAGTCCTTGGCCATTTCTGTTCATTGCTTATCACTTCTTTGTTTTCCTTTCTTCCTTGCTGCCCTCCTTCATCTCATCCAGAGTCCTGAGTTTCAGCCACACTGAAGCAATTGAAGTTCTAGGGTTTACCATGGTTTCCATGTCCCACATCCTTTTATTTTTGCTACTGCATCTTCCTGGACCTCATGGCCCTTACTGGTCAGCCTAAAGACCATTTGTCCACCTCTCAAAAGCTTAAATCTCTTTTCTCCTTTGAAGGAAATCCTGATCCTCAATCCCCAGGAAAATATACACATCCTGTATATCTTGTTTAGTACATCTTGTTTTATCAGGGTACTTATTAATTTCTTCTCTGTTTTTATTAATTTTTTACTTGCTTATATTAAATTTTTTACTTGTTTACATTCTGCTTCCCCTTACTACACTCTAAATCTTGTGGCCAGAGTTCCAGTCGAACTCATTTTTGCATTTGTAGCGCCTAATATAGAACCTAGGTATATAAGAGACATTCAATAAATATGTATTAAATGAATGAAAAGTTTATTGTTACTTTTGCTAGGCTATGGCTATTTTGTTGAGCTTTAAGCTTGCAAGCAGAAATCATGCCTTATGCCATTTGAACATCCTCAGACAGAGCATTATTTTTGCACACAGTGGGTGCTTAATAATATCCATCACTGATGATGCTGTTAATATTGATTTTCTATTAACTCTAGAAAATGTGACATGCTCATTTTCCCAAAAGGCAAGTTCAATTCCAGATGAGGATCAACAGTCTTATGATCCACAATCCTAGCACAGTGCCAGTATATATTACTGATAGACTAGCTGCCTAATTAATTGATGTTGAGTAATTAAACCACATGGAATGACCCTACATAAGAATGAATAGGGTATTGTCTGTGAGTTGGAATTTCTTTGGCTCTTGTTACTGGCTTTCTCCAGCTCCACTGATGAAAGTTCACTGACAAAAGTTTCTGTCAACACTCTAACGTAGAAACACTTGGCTTAAAAAACAAACAAACAAAAAAACACCTAGACATTCTGGTAGATTAAATATGGCCATAAATTCCTTGCAGCTTCTCCCATAAAGAGGTAGGATTTATTTTACCAACTCTTACATCTGGGCCCACCTTATTTGGGACACACTTTGACCAGTAAGATGAAGTGGAAATGACATTGTGTGAGTTCAGGAACCAAAGCTTCTGTAGCTAACATTTTGCCCTCTTGGAACCTTGTCCAGGGACCAACATGTGGAGAATCCAAGGATGAAAGGCCCCATGGAGAGAGAGGCCCAGCCAGCTAGCAGTCCCAGCTGAGCTCAGCCCCTGCTGACTCATCAGCTGATGGTAACCGTGTGCATACACCCAGGTGACACCTGCAGAGGGATCACCCAGCCAAGCCATAGAATAGTGAAAAATAATAAAGCAGAGTTCTTTTAAGCCACTAAGTGTTAGGGTGATTTGTTACACCGGTAACTGATAACTGGTAGAGGCATGGAAACAAATGGCAGCTTCTAGATTCCTTTTCCTAACAACTAAAGGGGAGGTACAAACAAGCAGGATGGTTTTTTTTTAAGTGACCCTAGAGGTCCTGAATAGAGTAAGGTTATGCAGTGAGGTTATGAAAGCATTTCCAGCTCATTATGACAAGTGACAAAAAAGGCTTGAGCAAACACATGCTCACACACACTGATTTTATAAATCTTCAATTCTTGGCAAACAGGGATAAAATGTAAGAGAAATCAAACCAATGTGAAAATCCTCTTAAGTGTTAAAATGCTTCAAAATTAAAACAGTGAAAATATGGCCAAAAAATGTTTAAAACCCAGCAAAAAGAGCCCAGAACTTTGAAAAAAATACTGTGAAACAAAAAATCCATTAATATTCAATGGACTCCCCTCAGCTTTTCCAAACATGAAGGAATCAGTAATGGGGTCAGTTCTTTCCTTGAACCAGAATTCTGGTTCATTCAAAAGCCAAAAAAAAAAAAAAAAAAAAAAAAAACCCACAAAACTAAGAAAACTTAAAGCAAAAGAAAGTCTTAACTAGGATTAGCTGCAAAATCTCTCAGAAGACTTTGTCACATTCTCCTTGTACCGTATATAACCATGTATGTGCAAATAAGGTTTAAAAATTCTTCTAGGTTCTGTATTAAGCATTTTGCTTCTCTAGTTACTTTTAATTGATCATAAAATGCTTTTAAAATACACAACAAATTTTGTAGATGGATTTGAATCAATACATTTGAACTTGACATATGTCCGAGGGCCAGCAACTTGCAAAGCACTGGAATATTCCTAATTTCACACACCATTGTGGACTCGATTATCTCCTCCTATATGTTAAAAAAAAAAGAGCTCAGAGAGTTAATGGTTTGTCTAAATTTAAAGGTGATTCAGCAGGTTAAAATTAGTTTAGCACTCATATTTTCTTCCTGATTCCCAAGAAATGGATTACATACTAATGACACATTAATAGCTAATACTTATAGCCCTTATACTCTAGCACTGTTACAGTGCTTTATACAAATGTTAACAAATTTAGTCCTCATACAACGGTCCTATGAGTTGAATACAGTGGACATCCCCATTTCACAGATAAGAAAGCTGATACAGAGATAGGTAAATTAATTTGTCCATGGTTGCACAGCTTGTAATATGCACAGCATAGCTAGTAAGAGCTGGGATTTGAACCCTTACCATCTATCTTAGAGTATGTGCTCTTAACCACAGTGCTATATAATTTTTCTCCATGAAAATGAGTGATTTTTAAAAAAATATATAATGACACTATTTTAAAATTTTTCCTGGGTCACAAATCTACTTTAAGTGGTTTAGTGTCTCCAACATTCCCATATTACTTGGATAGGGACTGACCCTGCACAGCTATATCCAAAGGGGGAAAAAGGGAACTGGAGTAGATCCTTTTTCCAGTGCATTAAAAGGGGGTTGTTGATATCATGATACCATTATGTTCTTGGGAATCTCACCTCAAATTTCAGGGGTCCCAAAAGGCCAAATAAAACGGCTAAAGATGTATTTATTGATTGCTAAGGAACAACTACCAAGACGCTAAAACCACAGCTTTCCACCTTTGTAACTGAACTGGTTTTGTCTCTTTCAAATGTTCTCTCAAGAACAAGAAGGAAAACAGACAACTGTATTGTGGCACATATGTGCCTATTTTGGCATTCAGCAGACAGAATATATATCTGATATTGCTTTTTATTATTTGATTTTCTATAATTTTTAAAAAGATAATTCAAAAGAGAAGATATAATTTTAAAATATATTTGCTGGGACTTCCCTGCACAGTGGGACAGTGGTTAAGAATCCGCCTGCCAATGCAGGGGACACGGGTTCGATCCCTGGTCTGGGAAGATCCCACATGCCATGGAGCAACTAAGTCTGTGTGCCCAACTACTGAGCCTGTGCTCTAGAGCCTGCAAGCCACAACTACTGAGCCCTCGTGCCACGACTACTGAAGACTGTGCACCTAGAGGCCGTGCTCTGCAACAAGAGAAGCCACTGCAATGAGAAGCACGCCCACCACAATGAAGGGTAGCCCCCGCTCGCTGCAACTAGAGAAAGCCCACGTGCAGCAAAGAGGACCCAACACAGCCAAAAATAAATAAAATAGATAAATTTATAAAAATAGATAAATAAATAAAATGTTTGCTTTATAATCACCCTACATCAACTGATAGGTGAAATGATACATGAAATTTAGTTTAGCATAGATTCTAAAAATTTTGAGAGTCAAGGGCTCTTTTGAGAACCTGTTGAAACCATGAATCCTCACACCCACCAAAATGCACATAAACAAAATATTTTTCAGTTTCTTTCAAGGGGCCAAAGAACCCTTTAAAATCCATTTACAAATTTTCAGATTAAATATCTCACTTTATCCTCTATATTTCTTTATTTATCAAATAGAGTTAATAAGAGATCTAAATAATATAAATACTATATATTCACATCAACAATGACATCACATCAGCAACATTAATAATACCTAGCATTTATTGGTTCTGTAATATATGCCATACTTGGTGATCATATGACACATGTTCTAATATTATCATCATTTTACATAACACAAAACTGAGACATGGAAGGGTTAACTTCTTCCAAGTAATTCTGAGTGCAAAGGTTTGAACCTGGGGAATCTGACTCCACAGATCATGCTCTTTACCAAGGCAATTAGCATGTTGTAAGTGCTCAATAAACATTAGCTGCAGTTACTATTGGCATTATTATTTGGAGATAAAAATGGTATTTGTAGAAAAATGCACAACACATAAGAAAAAAATCTTTTTTCTTGAATAAGTGAAAATGGATTTTTTTTTTGCTTTGATTTAATAATTGTCTCTTTTTGCTCTAGGTTCTAATAGTTAGATAATGGATCTTGTCAACCATTATATGTCTTCACCTTCAGCTGGGGACACATAACTTTTATTGTGGTCCATTATCTGGCCATTAGAGGCCACAAGTGTGTCCCCTAACCCTCTACTTCACATTATGCCAAAGAAAAGGAGTAGAAAATGTGGAGGCAGCAGCTTTTCTAGCATCAGACGTAAAAGGGAGCTACAGAGCCTCCTATATTGAGACCATTCATTTTCCTCCTGCTGTAAAGTTCATCATGCAAGTCCCATGGATAAATTTAGTGCATTTCCTCACCTAACTTCCAGCCTTTCTTTCCTTCTCTCACCTCATGAAGTCAAATCCAGTAATAACCAAACTTTACTCAGAATCCTCAGATATTCTTTTTTAATAGGGGAGGGCATTGACTTGCTCAGAAGTTTTGATGAATGTGTTCAGCTTAGAGGTTTTATATTCTTATCACACAAAACACTGGCCCCTAAACTTAAAGAATTCATGTTGTTTTGTGACAGTCTCCTAATGGACTTGAGTGGCATATTTTTGTTTCCAAGATGAAAGTGAACTTTAGTTAATTCCAAGTAGAGATCTATCATTTAGAACTTCATAAACTTGGATGACTGTAAGCAGCATGGGATGCTCTGCCCAAAAGGTGGAAACTATTAGGGAGAACCAGCACCTGACAGTAGTTTAAAGCAATAAGAACAGATTTTATTCAGGAACTGTTACAATAGGGAAAAGAAACCCCAGTATAGAACTGTACTCAGTTTCTAACACAGCAAGGACAAGTGGATTGTTCTTGTGCGATTTATAGCCAAGGAGCAGAGGGAAGGGGTTCAGTGAATGGAAAATTACTCCATCCACTGAACGATGGAGTTATCAAGGGCGATATCAAGGGTAGATGCTTGCTAAACCCATTTAACAGGATTCTTACTGGAGGTAGACCAGGGTGGTTCGATATGGAGGTTGGAGACGAGAAATTTGATTGGAACTCAAGGAAAATCATATATCAAGGGTCAGGTATTCTCACTAAACTGACGTGGAAGGATTCTTGTTAAAACTGGGCTGTGGAGGCCTAGCGAGGATGGGGCCAAGGTTGACGCATCTAGAGAAGAGGGCTCAGGGGCCTGACTAAAGTTTGGTTAAGAAGAGAGTCTTTGTCAGAACCATCAACAGGTATCTGTTGGCAGGATCTATGTAAATTTGTCAAGATTATTCATATTCTCAGCTGGAGAGGCATGAAACTTAGACGGGCCAGGTAACTCAAAACATATGAATCAGGTGACTTTTCCTTTCTCTGTTTCAGAGTGTTGGGAACCACTGCAAGAGAATTGTTGGCTTTGTCAATTGCCTCTGAGTCCACCTTTTTATGTTGGTTATAAAAGTGAATAAAATCTAAGGATACCACTCCTACTGTCCTAACGTGCATCACCGTGTTTTCTGTAAAGGCCCCCTCTAGCTCCTTTGCTGTTGGTACCTACTAATTCCACTGCTTGCCTCTCAGTTTATACACTCATGGCAAAGTTATAAGGGAATTTAAATCTCTGTTCAAATTTATATTTTTGTTTGCCTTTTATTATTAAAATAGATTTCTCTTGGAGGTAAGGACCTTGTGTTCCAATATGCAAAATAGAAATTTTTCCCAATGTTGAGTATTTCAGAAATCCTAAAATAATTAACTTTATCTTTCCTTCCACACTTTTTTACCAACCTATTCTCCTTCTCATCCAACCCCTCCTTTCCACATACATATTCTATAACTATTCCTGAAAATCACAACTGTGGGTAGAAACTAATGTGATTTTTTTTTTTTCCGGCCGTGCCACATGGCTTGTGGGATCTTAGTTCCCTGGCCAGGGATTGAACCCGGGTCCCCGGCAATGAAGTGTGGAGTCCTAACCACTAGACGTCCAGGGAATTCCCAAGTAATGTGATTTTTTTATGCCAAAACATCATACTTTGATAACAGAAACATTAGTGGTAAGTTGTATTAAGGTTATTACCATTAGGACTTTGACAGCTTAAAGAAACAGTGGTGAAATAGCAGAACTGATGGCTCTGAATCTCAGTTATAGACATTAACCATTAAAGAACATCAGAGGCCATATCTGATAAATTGTTATGTGGAGTGACTGAGAAATCATTGCATATGTCCACTTTTCAGACCCCATAAGAGCTTGTCTTTCAAAGCAAGTTTACAAGATGATGGTTGAAAGTACATGTAAAAACAGGACTGCTTTCTGTGCCCTTGACCCAGATAAAAGTGGACACTCAGAGGGTAATCTTTTGATGAAAAGGAAATTGTGTCTTCCAATTAGCATGCCAGGTCCTAGGGACATTAATGCTGCCTCACGAAACTCCAAAACAGATGAGAGAACTAGAACTTGGCATCGGACTGAGGCTGGAAGTTCATAGGAGGATGAAGATAAATGTTCCACGTGACCTGAAAGAAATGAGTTTCCTTTACCAGGCAGAGAGTTAAGCATGGGAGTGAGCTCAATAAGTAGTCTGCTGTTTTGAGAATACAAATTCTTGATCTGCTTTTAGATACCAACAAGCAACTTCTTTCCCAGTAAGTATACAGACCCACATTATGAAGATGTTGGATACCAGCAGGTAGAATTGAACTTGTCAGCAATGAATTGTCAATAATGGGTTTTAAGCCAGGCATTGTCCCAGCCAGATCTTTGTTTCAGGAAGATTGATCTGATAAGATTGTGTAAATTGAGTTGGAAGAAGGACAGACAAGGAGGCTAATCTGAAAGACTTTGCAGTTTTGCCAGAGACATAATAGAGATCAGAACTAGAGTAGTGGCAGAAAGGATGGAAAAGAGTTGGCAGTTGTAGGCCATATGATAAAGGTAGAACAGATAATGTTGGCCCCAGATGTGAAGCAGGAAAGAATCAACTCTAAACCTGAGATTTCTGAATTTGTTGGCTGGAAGAAAGAGAAGTATTATTAATCATGAATAGGAAGCATGGAGAGAGAACAGGTTTGAGGAAAGATAATGACATCAGTTTTGAAAATATTTGAGTTTGAGGTGTCAATGGAATGTCCAGAGAGAGATATAGAGGCAGCTAGAAATGTGTACCAGAGATTTGAGAAAGAGGTCAGATATGAAAGTACAGTCCTTGAATATCTGATTATCAAGGAAGAGGGTACAAAGAAAAGACAAAGACCAAGAACAGATGCTTGGGCAACATTTAGGATTTAGGATCCAGAGGATACAAAGAAGAGAAGGCCAGAGGGCTAGGAGGAGAACAAAGATGCTTTGCAGAAGCCAGGAAGAATGATCTCTTCAAGGATCTCTGTGGCATACTTTGGCTTACAAAATGAAAGTGAACTAGAATTAATTATTTTCAAAATTTATTTTTCAGATGTTCAGACACTCAAGATCACTGAGCATCCAATTCTCCAGGGTGAAACAAAATTAAGAACTATGAAAAAGGCTATTGGACTTGGCATGTCATGATGACCCTTAGAGAGTAATTTTAGTGGTGTGATAATGTCAGGAGTCAGACTGTGAGGGAACCATAATTGAGTAGGAAGTTGGGGCATGGACTATAGATTTCTTTCTTCCTTAAAAAAATCTATCGGGTGGTTTGGCAGTGACTAAAGAGAGAAAACAGAATGATTGCTTAGAAGGGTAACAGGGAGAAAGAGATTTTTTATTTCCTTGTTTGTTTACACTAGGATGGGGAAAACTGGAACAGAGTCAGGGTCACAGAATCACTGGACAGGAGAGATTCTTGGGAGAGCAAGGTTCTGGGCAAGACTGGCAGGGTCAGAACAGAGGACTAGCCTTGGAGAGAAGGATATTGTCTGGGACGTGAGTAGGAAAGGAGAGAAAGTCCCTCACCCACAAATATTCATTGTACCCTTATGTGCTAGACACTGTTCTTTCCATTAGGGATGTAATCAAAAAGACAAAAGTTCCTGCTCTGGTAAAACACTCTAGTGAGGAAGAGAGAAGAGATATTGATATGGTTTGATATGGACATAGATCTGTACATAATGTTAGATAAGTACTATGGGGTAGAGTGAAGCAGAGAATGGGGGGTGGGCAAGTGTCATTGAGGGTGGGATGAAAATTAGCTTAAAAATGATCCAAAGAAAGGCCTTACGAAGGAATTGAACTTCGAGACAAGCTTGAAGGAGGTGGGAGAACAAGTCAAGCTGATATCTGGGTGAAAAGGATTCAAGGCTGTGGAAAAAAAGTGAAAAGGTTCTAAGGCAGGAACGTGTCTAGTGGTTGGAGGTGAGCAGGTGTCTGTAGGAGAGTAAGTCAGAGAGGAAATGGGTGAAGGAGATGTGAGATTATGGGGGAAATTATAGGTCGTGTAAAGGATCTAGTCCTCTGAGCGAGATATGGAAGCTTGGACATTTTGAACAGAGGAGTGGGTGACAATTTGGCAGCATCTTTTGGCTGCTATGTTGGGATGGATGTTAGAGGACAAGGCCAGTTAGGAGGCCACTGCAGTCGCCAAGGTGAGACATGATAGTGCTTGGACTCAGGTGGTAGCAGTGCAAGTGGTGAGAAGTGATCAGATTCTGTGTAAATAGTGATGGTAGATCTGACAGTATTGACTAATAGACTCAGTGTGAGAGAAAGTATAATTCCAATATTTTTGGCAGGAGCCTCTGGAAGGATGGAATTCTCATTTACTGAGGTGGATAAGATTGAAAAGGAGCACAGATTGAGGGAGGAGGAACATATAAATATCTCAGTTTGGAGCATATTAAGATTTTGAGAGGACTACTAGGTATTCAAGTGGTGATGCCAATTATGTCTCTTTCCTGAACTCCAGATTTGTATTCCAGTACACAGCTGGAATACAAATCTGGAGTTCAGGAAAGAGACATAATTTATGAGATATTAATATTTGGATAATATTTAAAGTTTCAAGAATGAATGAGATCACTAAGAAAGTGAGTGTAGATGAAAAAGAAAAGAGGTCTGAGAACGGAACCTCAGAGCACTCCACTGTTGAGAAGTTAAAGACGGAGAAACTCAGAAGGTTCTTAGAGACTGCTTAGAGATGAGAAGTGGAGAAGCTTAAACATCCTTGATTTCTCCCTCTGTAGACACTAGGGCTGAATTGGTCAGTTTCTCTGGGAAGCCTTTCATGTCCCTCCAAGCATGGATTCTTTATCACTGGGTACCACATAGTAACCTGTATCTAATTTTTCATGGCACTAAACACGTGATCATTTTTCTGCCCCTTCTACAAAACTGTAAGTTCCTTGAGCGATTGAGTCTATTTGGTTTAGCACTGTAACCACGGTGTCTAACAAAATGCCTGATACAAACTAAGTAGTCAGTAAAAATTTGCTGACTGAGTGAATGACAGAAAAGGGTCAGAGCGTGATTGGATGTGGAGGAATGTGATGAGGAGTCCGTCAGCTGGAGCAAGGCCAACACGGTCAGCCTGAAGATTGCCCTTCAGACCAGAGCCCTTGTCACCGTGGCTAGCCCACTGCCTTTGTCTGTTTTAAATATGGCTTTCAGGACTTTTGTGACTGCAATATTTCCTTGTCTTACATACACATTGTCCAGCTACTTCCAATGCCAGGCTCCCTAGTCATTACAACTGACTTCTGCCACCGTTAAGTCTACTTTCCTACCCCGTGCTAATTTAGTCCAATTTTGTTTCTATTCTTCAGCCTCTATTCCTCCCTCATCTTATTTTTGACAAAGCCAATTAAAATGAATAAATGCAGTTTCCTGAAATATATAAAATAATTTCACTGAAGGCTTTAAATAAGATTAAATTAATTAAAATACATTTATTGGGTTAAAAAGCAGTTTCATATTAATTCTCTTCTTTTTTTTAATTTCAATGGAAACATTTAAAATTATTAACAATCAAATATTACTTTTGTTAACCAGAGAAAGATGCTCTTTAAATTAACTTAATTACTTTGAAATCAAACTTGGTTTTAAAGAAAAGCTATAAAATTAATTTTGAACTCAACTTTTTGCCTGTCAATTTTAAGGTAGGATGGCATACTTGAACATATTTCTGACATGTTCCTGAAAACAAAAAATAAAATATGCTTTAGTGGTTTAAAAATGTGTTGACAGGGCCTCCCTGGTGGCGCAGTGGTTGAGAGTCCGCCTGCCGATGCAGGGGATACGGGTTTGTGCCCCGGTCTGGGAGGATCCCATATGCCGCGGAGCGGCTGGGCCCGTGAGCCATGGCTGCTGAGCCTGCGCATCCGGAGCCTGTGCTCCGCAACGGGAGAGGCCACAACAGTGAGAGGCCCGCGTACCACAAAAAAAAAAAAAAAAAAAAAAAAAAAAAAAAATGTGTTGACAAACTCTTTACACTTCTTTGAGAAGGTGGGTCTTGAGTGTGGACTGGGCTTAGTGACATTTTTTTTATTGTGGAAAAAAATAACATATAAATTAGGAGTTAGGGATTAACATATACACACTACTATATATAAAATAGGTAAACAACAAGGACCTACTGTATAGCACAGGGAACTATACTCAATATCTTATAATAACCTATAATGGAAAAGAATCTGAAAAAGAATATATAGCACAGGGAACTATACTCAATATCTTATAATAACCTATAATGGAAAAGAATATGAAAAAATATATATACATTATAAATATATGTATATAATGAATCACTTTGTATACTTGAAACTAACACAATATTGTAAATTAACTATACTTCAATTTAAAAAAACATAGAAGTTACCATTTTAACCTCTGTTAAGTCTACATAGTTCAGTGGTGTTATATATATTCACAACGTTGTGAAATAGATCTCCAAAATCTTTTCAAATTGCCAGAAACTCTGTACCCATTAAGCAACAGCTCTCCTTTTCTCTCTGTCCCCTAGCCTCTGATAAACACCATTTCACTTTCTGTTTCTATGAATTTGACTTTAGATAGCTCATATAAGTGGAATTATGCAGTATGTGTCATTTTTTGACTGGCTTACTTCATTTTACATAATGTCCTTAAGGTTCATCCACGCTGTAGCCTGTGACAGGGTTTCCTCCTCTCCTTCCCTCTCCCCCTCTTAAGTCTTCTTTTTTATTCTCACTATGTATTCTTGATTCTGGCCTTAGATAATTAGACAGGTAATATAGAAAGTGAATGAGTATCACAACCTTAAATTTTGAAACTTGCTGCTATAATTATCCTGCTTCTTCTAATTTCTGGAAAAAAGATGACCCCCTAGAAAAATACTCTGGAATTTATTATGAAGCAAATTTTTTAGCTTATTCAGAACCATACTTATGGTATGTGCTAGGTTTCAAATAGAAAGATACCTCTTTTCTTCCCTTCTTTTCTCCAAGTAAATGTAACTCTTAATGGACTTGGCATACTTTTTATACATAACCATTTACAAAAAAATGGGTTTGCAATGATAATGGGTTTTTATATTAATACTGTGCAAATAAATGTACATATATCCAGTATCCAGAATGACAGTGAGACAGTAAAATTGGAAAATTTAGTAAAGATTTGTAAAAAATTTCCTACAGCTTTGGAGGAATTATATGTTACTACATCTGAATATATCCACATATTCTCTGTTCATCCATCCATCCACCTATCCATCCACTCATGAATTGATGCTTTTGCAAAATGAACACAGATATAATCTATAAAAGCTAAATTCTTTAAAATAAAATATATAAAAAACCAAATTTATAATTTTCCTTTCTTTAAATCTAAACCATCACTTAGGAGTTACCTGGTGGTCTAGTGGTTAGGATTCCGGGCTTTCACTGCCATGGCATGGGTTTAATCCATGGCGGGGAAACTGAGATCCTGCAAGCTGTGCAACATGGCCACAAAAAAAAAAAAAAAAAAAAAAATTAACTGTCACTATAATCAAGTTGCTTTCTAGGTATAAAATCCTTTAGCACCTGGTTAAGAAATAAAAATTATTTTTTATTTTTGCACCTTTTTTGCACCTTTGGTTGCAAAAGGTGCACATTTTGCACCTTTGGTTTTAACTGAAGTAAATCATGTCTATGTGAAATCAACAAAGGCAGGGAGCCCAAAATAGGTCAACGAGGGAGGTCCTAGAACATCTCTGATCTTATGAAGTTTTTATTTGCAATGATCTGTTTTAAAAATTTCTGGACAGCTCTGTTCTGACCCCTGGACAGATCAGAAACAGAAAGCCTATATTGACTCACACTAGGAATATTGGATTACTCAGTGGATTGCTCATGGCCCTCTAGCTGGAAGAGTATGGAGATTCTGGAGCATCCTGTGATCTTATTAGTAAAGTTTTCTGACTGGAACTGATGGTGTGGAGAAATAGCTTATTTATTGTGTTGGCCAAAAGGTTCGTTCCGGTTTTTCCATAAGATGTTGTGGGAAAATCCCAAATGAACTTTTTGGCCAACCCAAATACAACTCCATTCTGATTTAGAAAAAGCCCAAGAGCCAATGCTACAGCCAACCTTCATATTCCAGAATACAGGATCTATCTTGGGATCAACTTCAGAGCATATAAAATTCTCCAATCTCTAGTTCTATAGTCAATCCACAAACTTCCCCTTCTCTTCCTGTTTGTTTCCATACTGTTTCTAGGATTATCTTGGTTTACCAGCATTTCTCTGCTTCAGCCCACAGAACTTATTGTCTTTTTTACTAGCGTATTGTCTGTCCTTGCTCTTGGGATTCTGTCCCATGGGTAGCCCCTGGGTATAACATTCGAAGGACTCTTTTTTTTCCCATTAGTTTTAGCCTAGGAGAAACAGGTATATTAATTCAATCAGTAGCTATTTATTGTATATAATTTAGATATAGTCACATACAATTTCTCCAAAGCTGTAAGAAAATCTTTACAAGTCTTCCCTAAATTCCTGAGTTTACTGTCTCACTGACATTATGATGCTGTGTAGTGTGTGGGCTATCCAGTTCATGGCCCTTTGAGGGGGGTCCTCCTGGTCAAGTTGACTACAAGCTGGTGTCTGAAGAGAGGTGGGACAGACCAGGTTGGTAAGGGAGAAACATTGGTAAGTTTGCATTCCCTGCCTGAGTGTAATGCAAGGAGAGATTTCTGTGTGGGTTTTGTCCTCTTTCAGTTCAGGTGCAGGGCCTGGGGCCCAGCCAGAGCATCACAACACAAACGAAAATGCAGCATAAATTCTCACACCCAGAAATCAGAGTTTACCAGTTTGTCATCAGGCTTAGTATAACTAACAAACATATTCTCTTTGTGTTTTCATTTGTTCCCGTCCTCTGGACAGTTTTCAGTTCTTCCAGAGAAATAATGCTCCCTATTCTTTGGTTTAAAAAATGGTGCTTAGGAAATATTCTGGAAGGTACTGCTAAAGGAAAAGGGAGAATATTATTTCTTTCTTTGGGAAAATGTGTCCCCCGGGACCTCTGTGTGAGTACCATCACCTGGATCCTCCTGGGGTATCTTATGCTATGAAGCCTTGTGTTTTGCCAAATGCCTTAAATCTCAAAACTAAGATGACATTGACTAAGAAAGGTCCATCACTTCCCAGAAGTCCTTACATACCACCTGGGCAATGGCTAGCTGATTTTCATGGCTAGGTAGTAGGACACATACTTCAGCCTGCAGAAAAGCAGATTGTTTTAAAGCCCCTCTGAATGAATGAGGTTCAAGGTTCAAAGCTCTTTGGGCCAGAACCCAAGGAGAAGCCTGAGGATATTCACACCAGGCGAGTGGAAGGCAAGAATATATTCCAACATTAAGCAGGCCCAGGGAGAGTCCAAGAGTTTAGCACAAAATGGGGCAGCTATGTGCCAGGCTCCAAGTGGTAGAGTCCAGGAGGTGGATTTTTTTTAGAAATAAAATTAAGGGTGTGATGAAGTCTAGTCTAGGAGAGCCCGTATGAAAGACAGTAGAAGAACAACTCAACCAGGATGCAGAAAACAAAGGAAACGTATGAGTCTGTGATCTTGAACAAGCCTCAAAAAAAAAAAAAAAAAAGGAGGATAATCACCTCCCTTCATTGCTCAGGCAATTACTATGAGGATCTGAAGACACAAATCAAGAGCAATGATAAATTCTGCTGCACATTCCAGCTACCCCAGGGTCTGGTCTCTACTGCCCTTGCATTCAAAGACCACTGAGAACCTTCCTATGTCTAATACTTAACTACACCTTAGGTACTGTAGAGAAAACCGCCTTTTCTGTATACAGCCTACAGAGCAGTCAGAAAGCTTTAGATTTGGATAGTGATCAGTAGTGATCAGAGGCTTACAGGTGCACTGCGTCAAGAACAGAGGTACTAGAATTTTCTCCCACTTCCTCGGAGCCTATAGAGAACTTTCTTCAGCTCTTTTCATTCACATGAATGGACCTCAGGCTCTTTCTTTTCAGTGTGTTTTTCTTTATTTAATGGCGGTGGTTCTGAATCTTAATGAGACATTAAGCTATCTCCACATCTTCCCAACCACAAACTTTGTGACAATGAATTCACTTTTCGAAAGGTTGACATAAATTTTCAGTAGTTATTTTATGTAATGAGCAATACGTCAGGAACAAGGCAAGAAGCAAGAACTTCAGTTCTGGCATCAGGATGTCACTCCACTAATACTAATCTCGTTCATTAAATCAGTACTATTCCAAAATGGACAGCTCAGCAGGTTTAGCTCAGGCTGGGCAGAAGGATCCAGATAGCAGGAGACATTGACGAGTAAGAGTTTGCCTGAGTCAGTGAGAGGAAGAAGTGAGGAGTCCTCTGAATGTGGAGGTGAGAGAGTGTAGCATCCGGGGAGACCCGAGTGAGATTAGCACACTGGGGGAGACCCGATGACAGCTGAGGCCAGAGAAGCAGAGTATTAAGTGCCCTGCATATTAAAGAGTTTGATGTTTATCTTAAGGCAACGAGGAACCACTCTAGGATTTTAAGAAGATGACTGTCATTATGAGATTGGACTTGTGTTTAGAAAGATTGCTCTGATGAGCTCATAAGGTTGTTTTGACAGAAGAGGACCTGCAGGCTTGGAGACCAGGTAAAAATCTGTGCAGGTAACACCCTAACCAGAGTTCCTCAACCTTAGTACCATTGACATTTGGGCCAGATGGTTCTTTGCTGCCTTACTCTAGACAGGTAGGTGAAGTTGGGGGAAACAGGACATATTTGAGAGATGCTAAGGAAACAGAATATATAGAGACATTATGACTCAGAACATGGGGGTAAATGAGGGAGAAAGAGGAGTAAAGGAACACCGAGGTGAAGGGAAGAACAGAACAAAGCCAGATGGTTCTTATCTACTGCGTCCTCATTTATAACGGTGACGTCTATGTGCCAAATTATCCAGTAGCCCAGAGGCAGACGGCATTTGATAGTGTTAGATGAATACAAAGCAGTGTGGCTGACTATTTTATTTTCATCCAATGGTGGGTGAATAAGACTGCTGCCAGGGCCAGCATGTACCATTGAGCAGGTTGTGGGCCTGGCAGGTAGAGGCAAATGGGTTCTGAAATCCAGTTGCCACTTGACTCATTAAACCAGTGCCCTGGTGCAGGTCTACGTCTACCAGAAGAAGGAAGCCTTTTGTTAATTTGCTCAAAGGTGACTTGTCAATGACACTTGGTTATTTTTTCCTTAATAAAGACAAACTTCTTCTTGGGTAGAAGGACCATAGTTAGACTTTTCTGGTCAAAAAGAAATGAAGAAATTTTGGCTACCTAACTTATATCTGCTCTGATTTCTGTGACATTAGAGCATAGTGATTGCTGTACTTTTAAACAATAGGAGCGCACCAATGAAAGAGAACAGTAACAGCGTCATCCACTGGGGTACAGACTTCTGATTACTTACTCTCATATCCATTCCTCTTCTCCTCCCTTAGTGAAGGGGAGGAAAAAAATTTCAGGGCAGTAAATTGCTCTGCCAAAGAACTACATCTCCTAGTTTTAGTTACTGCAGGGTGTGGTCATGTGACTAAGATTTAGCCAGTGAGAAGCAAGTGAGACTATGGAACTTTAAAGAGAGAATAAACACACCTTCTTTGATCCCTTTTATCTTCTTACTACCTGGAATGCAGATTAAATGGTAAGAGCTAGTGCAGACATTTTATTCTTTAGATTTGTGGCCCTATGCTAAAAGGGTCAAAGAGTAAGATGGAAGAAGCCTATATCCCTGACACCATGGAGCCACCATACCAGTTCTGTACTGTAACTCTGGGCTTTATTACATAAGAAAGAAAAATAACCCACTATTTTGTATACTAAGCCACTATTATTTTGAGTTTTATGTCACATGCAAGTAAACCTAATTTTGATTTTTAAACTCTTTGATAGCCACAGCTGTCAATAAATTGGGCTTTCATCAGGAATTAGAATGAAGTCACTGGGAATATTTGTTTTAGTCATCTGATTGATTCTTTTCCCATAAAATTTTGAGATTCTTAAGGGAGAAAAGATATCAAAATCTCTGTTCAGTAGAGTACTCTATCATATTTTATATGTTAATATATAGAGGGTATTAATAAAATGACACTCAGATTCAGAGCAGTTGAATAATGATAATTCTTGGCTTGCTTTAGACAATCTGGCAATTTCCAAGGATTTTTCTAGTCTTTGATAAAAATGCGGTCTCTCAAGATGAGCCATCTCCAGGAATCTCTATCCAAGGAATAGCAATTTATAAATAGATATTCTTACTTATATTGCAGACAAATGCTCAACAGTTTAATAAGAGAATGTGGAGAGCAGATGAGTCCCTCAATCAAATCGAGAAAACAATTCTTGGAATTTAAAGCTTGAAAAATCAATTACCAAGAAAATATATAAGCACAAGTTCTGATGCTTTCTTACAGGATTTATTTCAGTTTTATTGTAATAGGGTTATTTAGTGATTAGTATCTAATACCCTTTTTCCTTTACATTTTCATTAGGGTCCCGAGTGTTTGTGTCTCACTTCTAGAGACATGGAATTAGTTGAGGCATTGCCCACACAGGGATGTGAGAAGGTTGGGTGTTCCAGGGGTCAGGTAGGACAGGGAAGGACAGAGTAGCCAGAGTGAGAATCTGAATTCAAAAAAGGAAGTAATGATAATGGCTTGAGAGATGGTGTGAAGTATTAGATCCAAGGGAGTGAACAAAGGGAAGCTGAACCACAAGCCTGGACACCAAGGGACTCAGTGGTGATACAAAGTTCTTAGCGATTTGGGACAAGAAGTTTACTGAACCATGAAGGTATGGGCCAACCTTGAAGCAGGTCTATACAGTCTATAGAAATGGAACACCATTACTCCCAGGGACATTTTCCACTGTAAGCCTGGTTGTCCCCAGTAGATTTTCCATGCTATAGTATTTCCTAATGTCTATCTAAGAAACTCACTGAATCCTGGGTCATAGAATATCACAACCACTCAACCACTCCTGTGCATGCCTTCCTATCAGCTTATGAGAGATGAGCTCTTACACACCCTGACTTTAATTTTAATTATCTTAAACTCTCCCTATTGCTGAGAAGTACTGTGCAAATAACAGATGTCCAAAAATGTCTGGGGAAAAAGCATAAATATATGAATGCAAAACTATATGAGTGAACAAATGAATGAATGAATGAAGAAAAGCTATGTCTCTATAGTCTCTCTCTTCTAGGGAACTAATTATAATGCTTATATTAAATTGGAAATTATAGAGTAGCCAACAAACATGCCTCACCTTAACAAGCAAAAATGAATATAGAACCCCCAGATGTATCAACATTTGTGTAATGGTGGTAGGACTACTATTTATACCACAATTACTAGTTCATACTATATCTTAACCTGTTGAAAATTGATTCTAGAAATAAATTGTCCTATCTCTGAATATCTCATCATAATATTAGGCTTATTTGTTAGCATTTTACCAAAAACATCATGATATTATTACTAAAAATATCTCTATTGTTCCATTTTTTCCAGACAATCTTTGTGTATCATACTTTACAAGTTAAATATCCATCATTCTAAGTGTGGCAAAATTACAGTGGGAAGGCTTCACATTAGTTCCTAGAATACAGTGCCTGAGAGCAGGATTGTTAAAAATAATGTAGCTTAGGACCAGTCTTACAAGAAGAGTTGAGGTGAATTGGACTTAATCTCTCTCTCTTTTCTCTGTCTCTTATTTTTAGCTAATTTTTTTTTTTTTTTTTTTTTTTTTCAGTACGCGGGCCTCTCACTGTTGTGGCCTCTCCCGTTGTGGAGCACAGGCTCTGGACGCGCAGGTTCAGCGGCCATGGCTCACGGGCCCAGCCGCTTTGCAGCATGTAGGATCTTCCCGGACCGGGGCACGAACCTGTATCCCCTGCATCAGCAGGCAGACTCTCAACCACTGCGCCACCAGGGAAGTCCTAGCTAAATTTATATGGTATTAATAGTAGCCTAAATTAAAAAAAAAATAGCTCTTCAACACACCCTAATAAAAAATACCCTCTTCATTCACCAGTTTTATTACTACTTTCAGATGGATAGTTTCTCCTTTTACAGATTTCTTAAATGCTTCCCAAATGGTGTTATTCTGTCTTGATCTGTAGGAGAAAGCCTCTTTATAATTAATCAGTGAATAATCCAGAGAAGGAAGACTAAAAAACAATATAATAAAATCAGAGTCTCAAAAATACTGAAGTTTCCAATCTTGTGTACATGGATTTAACACATTCTTCACACAAAGTACTTTCTGACCCCACAGTCTTCAGATTCCTCATCACCTGTGTTCATCAGTTTGTGCTAATTGTTGGCTCTTGGAACCATCTTCCTATCTTTGCCTAGAACATTCCTATGATTGCCATAGTCACACGTCATGATGTTTTCTTTTAACCTTGGTGTGTCAGTGTATTAGGCAGTGAATTTCACTATGATAATGGAAAGGCCAGTTCAATCGACCACATCAAAATAGAGAGTGAACAATATGACTAAACTAAATCCTGAGTGTGAGTGATTACATGTGTGCATGCTCGCATGCCTGTACATTCTGCTCCTGTCTTACTGTAAAATGTATTTCTCCCCTCTTCCATTGCTAGATCCCAACATTCAATGAAGACATTTCACTCATTGTATTGTAAAGGACATCAAAAGAGCAGTGCCACAAAAACATTTGCAAAGCAGATAAGGATTTTAAGTGTTCTGTCCATCTTAGTTATGTATTGATTTCATATATGTATGTAATGTTAGAAATTCTGATAGTTTATTAAAAGAGAGTGTTTTGAATAGCTTTTGAATTTACCAATGCTTATCAGATAATCCCTACCCCCACTTTTCTTACCCTTTTTATTCCTTAAAACTCCTTTGATCTGAATGTGATTTTTGCCTAGGGCTTCTTAAAATTTATTTTCCACCTTGTGTGCATTCTTCATTAAATTACTGAAGATTTCACTCTAGATTAAAAGTAATCAGTATATTGGTATATCAATTAGTGTCTTGATTCTTAAATCTGCAGCATAAATATAAAACGAATAAAATTTGTGCCTTGTATTGCTTAATATTTCTTTTGTAAAATTGAGGGTGGTTTTTTTTTTGTTTTTGGTTGTTGTTTAAAGGAGTTTCCTAATTTTATTCATCAAGTAGTTGTTTAATTCTTATGACTAGTAAAACACTCTGTTAATATTATGAGACAAATTACAAGGGCATTTTTCCTTGTCCTCATGGGCAAGAGGTGTGAATCAATGAGTAGACTCATGTGGAAATAATTCAAAAGTGCGAGGGGTAAAGACAAGGACAAATGGAGGAGAGAAGGGGGACAAAGGAAGAAAGACAAAGATGAACAAGTGTGGACTGTGCTGTGGAGGAATGCCTGGAATCATTGCCATACTGCCTGTGAAACCCCCAATGTGATTTCCAAATGGAACCACTGGTTTTAGCCCATGGGAATATGTGTAATACCCATCACTCAATCAATAATAATACCTCCCAAGAAGCAAGAAGAACTAGAATCCTGCAGGCTGTGGAACAAAAACCACATTCACAGAGAGATACACAAGATGAAAAGGCAGAGGGCTATGTACCAGATGAAGGAACAAGATAAAATCCCAGAAAAACAACTAAATGAAATGGAGATAAGCAACCTTCCAGAAAAAGAATTCAGAATAATAATAGTGAAGATGATCCAGGACCTCAGAAAAAGAATGGAGGCAAAGATTGAGAAGATGCAAGAAATGTTTAACAAAGATCTAGAAGAATTAAAGAACAAAGAAACAGAGATGAACAATACAATAACTGAAATGTAAAATACACTAGAAGGAATCAATAGCAGAATAACTGAGGCAGAAGAACGGATAAGTGACCTGGAAGAAAGCATGGTGGAATTCACTGCTGCAGAACAGAATAAAGATAAAAGAATGAAAAGAAATGCAAACAGCCTAAGAGACTTCTGGGACAACATTAAACGCAACAACATTGCATTATAGGGGTCCCAGAAGGAGAAGAGAGAGAGAAAGGACCTGGGAAAATATTTGAAGAGATTATAGTCAAAAACTTCCCTAACATGGGAAAGGAAATAGCCACCCAAGTCCAGGAAGCACAGAGAGTCCCATACAGGTTAAACCTAAGGAGAAACACACTGAGACACATAGTAATCAAAATGGCAAAAATTAAAGACAAAGAAAAATTATTGAAAGCAACAAGGGAAAAAAGACAAATAACATACAATGGAACTTCCATAAGGATAACAGCTGATTTCTCGGCAGAAACTGTACAAGCTGGAAGGGAGTGGCATGATATACTTAAAACGATGAAAGGGAAGAACATACAACCAAGATTATCTACGCAGCCAGGGTCTCATTCAGATTTGATGGAGAAATCAAAAGCTTACAGACAAGCAAAAGCTAAGAGAATTCACCACCACCAAACCAGCTCTACAACAAATGCTAAAGGAACTTCTCTAAGTGGGAAACCAAGAGAAGAAAAGGGCCCACAAAAACAAACCCAAAACAATTAAGAAAATGGTAATAGGAACATACATATTGATAATTACCTTAAACATGAATGCATTAAATGCTCCAACCAAAAGACACAGGCTCGCTGAATGGATACAAAAACAAGACCCATATATATGCTGTCTACAAGAGACCCACTTCAGACCTAGGGACACATACAGACTGAAAGTGAGGGGATGGAAAAAGATATTCCAAACAAATGGAAATCAAAAGAAAGCTGGAGTAGCAATACTCACATCAGATAAAATAGACTTTAAAATAAAGAATGTTACAAGAGACAAAGAAGGACACTACATAATGATCAAGGGATCAATCCAAGAAGAACAAATAACAATTATAAATATATATACACCCAACATAGGAGCACCTCAATACATAAGGCAACAGTTAACAGCTATAAAAGGGGAAATCAACAGTAACACAATAATACTGGAGGACTTTAACACCTCACTTACACCAATGGACAGATCATCCAAACAGAAAATAAATAAGAAAACAGAAGCTTTAAATGACACAATACACCAGATAGATTTAATTGATATTTACAGGGCATTCCATCAAAAAACAGCAGATTACACTTTCCTCTAAAGTGCTCATGGAACATTCTCCAGGATAGATCACACCTTGGGTCACAAATGAAGCCTCAGTAAATTTAAGAATATTGAAATCATATCAAGCATCTTTTCTGACCACAACACTATGAGATTAGAAATCAATTACAGGGGGAAAATATGTAAAAAAAGACAAACACATGGGGGCTAAATGATATGTTACTAAATAACCAAGAGATCACTGAAGAAATCAAAGAGGAAATCAAAAAATACCTAGAGACAAATGACAATGAAAACACGACGATCCAAAACCTATGAGATGCAGCAAAAGCAGTTCTAAGAGGGAAGTTTATAGCTACACAAGCCTACCTCAAGAAACAAGAAAAATCTCAAATAAACAATCTAACCTTACACCTAAAGGAACTAGAGAAAGAACAACAAACAAAACCCAAAGTTAGCAGAAGGAAAGAAATCATAAAGATCAGAGCAGAAATAAATGAAATAGAAACAAAGAAAACAATAGCACAGATCAATAAAACTAAAAGCTGGTTCTTTGAGAAGATAAACAAAGTTGATAAACCATTAGCCAGACTCATCAAGAAAAAGAGGGAGAGGACTCAAATCAATAAAATTAGAAAGGAAAAGGGAGAAGTTACAACAGACACCACAGAAATACAAAACATCCTAAGAGACTACTACAAGCAACTCTATGCCAATAAAATGGACAACCTGGAAGAAATGGACAAATTCTTAGAAAGGTATAACCTTCCAAGACTGAACCAGGAAGAAATAGAAAATATGAACAGACAAATCACAAGTAATGAAATTGAAACTGTGATTAAAAATCTTCCAACAAACAAAAGTCCAAGACCAGATGACTTCCCAGGTGAATTCTATCAAACATTTGGAGAATAGCTAACACCCATCCTTCTCAAACTCTTCCAAAAAATTGCAGATGAAGGAACACTCCCAAACTCATTCTATGAGGCCACCATCACCCTGATACCAAAACCAGAGAACGATACTACAGAAAAAAGAAAATTACAGACCAATGTCACTGATTAATATAGATACAAAAATCCTCAACAAAATACTAGGAAACAGAATCAAACAACACATTAAAAGGATCATACACCATGATCAAGTGAGATTTATCCCAGGGATTCAAGGATTCTTCTATATATGCAAATCAATCAATGTGATACACCATAGTAATAAATTGAAGAATAAAAACCATATGGTCATCTCAATAGATGCAGAAAAAGCTTTTGACAAAATTCAACACCCATTTATGATAAAAACTCTCCAGAAAGTGGGCATAGAGGGAACCTACTTCAACATAATAAAGGCCATATACAACAAACCCACAGCAAACATCATTCTCAATGGTGAAAAACTGAAAGCATTTCGTCTAAGATCAGGAACAAGACAAGGATGTCCACTCTCACCACTATTATTCAACATAGCTTTGGAAGTCTTAGCCACGGCAATCAAAGAAGAAAAAGAAATAAAAGGAATACAAATTGGAAAAGAAGAAGTAAAACTGTCACTGTTTACAGATGACATGATATTATACATAGAGAATCCTAAAGATGCTACCAGAAAACTACTAGAGCTAATCAGTGAATTAGGTAAAGTTGCAGGATACAAAATTAATGCACAGAAATCTCTTGTATTCCTATACACTAATGATGAAAAATCTGAAAGAGAAATTAAGGAAGCACTCCCATTTACCATTGCAAGAAAAACAATAAAACACCTAGGTGTAAATCTACCTAGGGAGACAAAAGACCTGTATGCAGAAAACTATAAGACACTGATGAAAGAAATTAAAGATGATACCAACAGATGGAGAGATATACCATGTTCTTGGATTGGAAGAATCAATATTATTGAAAATGACTATACTATCCAAAGCAATCTACCAATTCAATGCCATCCCTATCAAATTACTAATGGCATTTTTTACAGAACTAGAACAAAAATCTTAAAATTTGTATGGAGACACAAAAGACCCCGAATGGCCAAAGCAGTCTTGAGGGGAAAAAATGGAGCTGGAGAAATCAGACTCCCTGACTTCAGGCTATACTACAAAGCTACAGTAATCTAGACAATATGGTACTGGCACAAAAACAGAAACATAGATCAATGGAACAAGATAGAAAGCCCAGAGATAAACCCACGTACCTATGGTCAACTAATCTATGACAAAGGAGGCAAGGATATACAATGGAGAAAAGACAGCCTCTTCAATAAGTGGTGCTGGGAAAACGGGACAGCTACATGTAAATGAATGAAATTAGAACATTCCCTAACACCATACACAAAAATAAACTCAAAACGGATTCGAGACCTAAATGTAAGACCAGACACTATCAAACTCTTAGAGGAAAACATAGGAAGAACACTCTATGACATAAATCACAGCAAGATCCTTTTTGACCCACCTCCTAGAGAAATGGAAATAAAAACGAAAATAAACAAATGGGACCTACTGAAACTTCAAAGCTTTTGCACAGCAAAGGAAACCATAAACAAGATGAAAAGACAACCCGTAGAATGGGAGAAAATATTTGTAAACAAATCAACGGACAAAGGATTAATCTCCAAAATATATAAACAGCTCATGCAGCTCACTATTGAAAAAACAAACAACCCAATCCAAAAATGGGCAGAAGACCTAAATAGACATTTCTCCAAAGAAGACATACAGATGGCCAGGAAGCACATGAAAAGCTGCTCAACATCACTAATTATTAGAGAAATGCAAATCAAAACTACAATGAGGTATCACCTCACACCGGTTAGAGTGGGCATCATCAGACAATCTACAAACAATAAATGCTGGAGAGGGTGTGGAGAAAAGGGAACCCTCTTGCACTGCTGGTGGGAATGTAAATTGATACACCCACTATGGAGAACAGTATGGAGGTTCCATAAAAAACTAAAAATAGAACAACCATATGATCCAGCAATCCCGCTACTGGGCATATACTCAGAGAAAACCACAATTCAAAAAGACACACGCACCCCAAGTTTCATTGTAGCACTATTTACAATAGCCAGGTCGTGGAAGCAACCTAAGTGCCCATCGATGGACGAGTGGATAAAGAAGTTGTCGTACATATATAAAATGGAACATTACTCAGCTATAAAAAGCAACGAAATTGGGTCATTTGTTGAGACGTGGATGGATCTAGAGACTGTCATACAGAGTGAAGTAATTCAGAAAGAGAGAAACAAATATCGTATATTAACACATATATGTGGAACCTAGAAAAATGGTACAGATGAACCAGTTTTCAGGGCAGAAATTGAGACACAGATGTAGAGAACAAACATATGGACACCAAGGGGGGAAAGTGGCAGGGTGGTGGTGGTGGTGGTGTGATGAATTGGGAGATTGGGATTGACATGTATACACTGATGTGTATAAAATTGATGACTAATAAGTACCTGCTGTATAAAAAAATAATTTTGTTTTGCCAAAACAAAAAAATAATAATAACTCCCATTTTTAAGCACTCATTTGCATCCCAGGCAGTATCTCATTTTACTCTTACTAGCCAGTCTAAGACATAGGTGCTATTAACCCCGTTTTATTGAGGAAAATGAGCTGAAAGAGATAGATCAATCTGTCTGTGAGTGATCATACAGCCAACAAGTGGAGAAACATGGATAAAACCACTGCCAGTTTGATGCGGGAACCTGTATTTTGCGGTTTCGCTCCCATCCTAGCAGTGGCAAGCAGGTAGAAAGACTTTTTGCATTTGAGATGGGAAACAGGCTGAATAGGGATGAATGCTCTTAAATCCCATCCTAACAGTGTGATACAAGTGAGCGGGTTATTGTGTCCAGAGCAAGAGGATATCATAGCATAACATACAATACAGTTTCATCATATACTTCCTCTCATAAACCTGCATAGCTTATGCTGGTTAAGAAAATGTTTTGTAACATTCTTAGCTATATGATACATTGTTATTTTCTTTGTTCTCATCTAAGTATAGAATTTGGAAGCAGGGTGGCTGGTATTAACAAACCAGATTGACAAATTACCTGAACCCTTTAAATTTCTTCTCTTTGGGAGTGAAATGGGGGGAAATATCCAACAGAAAGGTCATTCTGAGAACTAAATCAGATTATATAGGCAGTTTATGAGGTCATATTTAAAGCATCTGTGCCAATAAAATACCAAAGGTAGCCAATAGTAGGTACCTGATCTACTCAAGCTATGAAAACTGTTATTAATAATCGGTCTTATTCCTACTCATATCTGTGGTTCCTGAATTCATGTCTTAGCTCTTAGTTTTAGTGATATTGAATGAAATTAGGAGACTTTAAATTTAGAAATCTTCAACACTGCACAGAAAGACAACTTATTTTCTGGCTCATTTATTGAATGAAGCTCCCTAAATTCAGGCCAAAACAGCTCTGGCTGTGCTTACAGTCATATCACATTAAACACAGATCGCATTTGCAAATTATCATTACTCTTAGACTCCACATTTCTTTTATTCCCCTGCCTGGAAAGAATTCGAACCATTTCGTCCATATTCATTCATTTACATTTTCGAAGGCCAAGTTTCTTTTAATGTAGACAGTTCTCATTTCTTTGGGTTATATTTCTGGTGTCCCTGGTGTTTGGTCCTCCTCCCAAGCTAGGATCATCTTAAAACTTTATGATTATGTTTTGAGATCTGCATCTTCCCCCAACACATTAATAAAAATATTGAATTAGAAAGAAGCTTGCACACATCCCTATGGTAACCACACTTACTAAAGCTCACCAATTCAACAAGACTTCCACAAGGATTTACTCAATTCACTAACAAAATCTCCAAGAGCCTTCTTTATACCAGGAGCTGGAGGTGAAGAGTTGGATAAGACCACGTTCCGCATTTCCAAAAATTTCACCTGTGAATTACCATGGGAAACAATTTAGCATCTGAGAGCCATCTAATAAACTTCTGTTCAATGCAAAGAGGGGAAAAAGTATCTCACTTGCTTAGAGCCAGCACAGCTAAAAAAATTAAAGAATTACTATTAATTCATCAAACAAGGGGATTATTGGGTAATTTTATGTGTTTGCACTGTTGTTTATTATTTGCAGATTAATTCATAGTTGAAGAAAGGAATGGTTTTGAAACAGGGTTGAGAGACACTGGCAAGATTACTTGCTATGGTACCTCAAAAGCCTAGAGAGAGTACAATTGTCTGAAAATGGTCACAAGATGAGTTAGCCAAACAGCCAGTAGCATTGCATCACTTTCTTCCACTGGGCTGCACTGCCTTGGGAAAAATTGCATCTGTGTTAAGTATGTCATTCTCCCTTCAAGGACCAGGTTGATTTGAGGGTAGATCTTGCACAGATCCTATCATATTTTGAGTGTTAAATATAAATTGGCAATATATTCACTATTTGATATATAATGTTAAATAGCGGACAGCAGTTGTGTAAGTCTGTGTTTGGGAAGTTGTGGCAAAGCTGCCTAACAATATACCAAAAATTCAGGCTTCCTCTTCTGCAGGATTGAGTTGCTGCTGGGAAGTGGCTGCCCAGCTAGAGACTACATTTCCCAGCCTCCTTTGCATGTAGACGGGGCCAGGTGGCTAATTCTCAACTGTTCAGTGGAGAATAATGTGTGTTACTTCTGGGCAAGACTGTTAAACAGTGAGCCTGACTTTTTTTTTTTTGCGGTACGCGGGCCTCTCACTGTTGCGGCCTCTCCCGTTGCGGAGCACAAGCTCCGGACACGCAGGCTCAGCGGCCATGGCTCATGGGCCCAGCCGCTCCACGGCATGTGGGACCCTCCTGAACCGGGGCACGAACCCGTGTCCCCTGCATCGGCAGGTGGACTCTCAACCACTGCGCCACCAGGGAAGCCCGAGCCTGACTTTTAATCTCTCTTTCTCCTTTTCCCTCCAGAGGTAAAAGACCCAAAGGTCTTAGGGTAATGATGGAGCGCAAAAAAGTGAGAAACCCAGGGCCTGAAAATTGTACGTGGAGGAAAGCCACCTCCTGATCAATAACACCTGCACTAATGGATGAATTAAAAAAAAAAAAGTTTCGGGTCTTCCCTGGTGGTCCAGTGGTTAAGAATCTACCTTCCAATGCAAGGGACGCAGGTTTGATCCATGGTCGGGGAACTAAGATCCCACATGCCATGGGGCAATTAAGCCTGCACCCACAGCTACTGAGCCCACGTGCTCTGGATCCCGCGCACCACAACTAGATTGAAGCCCATGTGCCACAACAAAAAATATCCCGCATGCCGCAACAAAGATCCCACGTGTCACAACTAAGACCGGATGCAGCCAAATTAAATAAATAAATATTGAAAAAAAATTTTTCACTGTGTTACACTTTGGAGGGTATTATTGGTAACTGTAGATAAAATTACCTAAGGAATATGGAGGTTATAGAGAAAACCCCTCAGGGTAAAGGATTAGGCAATTTGAAGGTGTTGGACTGCGTACACTGAAGGGAGTTCAACTGCTTGCTTTTTCAAATGACTTTTCATTCTGGTCTCCTACTTATCTCTAACTGACTCTGTCACGGACAGATTCTCCTTATTTAAAAACATCTCGGGGCTTCCCTGGTGGCGCAGTGGTTGAGAGTCCGCCTGCCGATGCAGGGGACTCGGGCTCGTGCCCCGGTCCGGGAAGATCCCACACGTCGCGGAGCGGCTGGGCCCGTGAGCCATGGTCGCTGAGCCTGCGTGTCCGGAGCCTGTGCTCCGCAACGGGAGAGGCCACAACAGCGAGAGGCCCGCGTACTGCAAAAAAAAAAAAACCATCTCGGACTTCCCTGGTGGCCCAGTGGTTAAGAATCTGCCTGCCAATGCCGGGGACATGGGTTTGATCCCTGGTGTGGGAAGATCCCACGTGCCGCGGAGCAACTAAGCCCGAGCACCACAACTACTGAGCCTGCACTCTAGAGCCCGCGAGCCACAACTACTGAGCCCGAGCACCACAACTACTGAGCCTGCACTCTAGAGCCTATGCGCCACAACTACTGAGCCCACACACTGCAACTACTGAAACCTGTGCACCTAGAACCTGTGCTGCACAACAAGAAAAGCCCGAAGCCCCTGCTTGCAGCAACTAGAGAAAGCCCACGCACAGCAATGAAGACCCAACACAGACAAAAATAAATAAAATTTTTAAAAAAATCTCAAAGACACATCAGCTCCTCAATGGTATTTTCTGATGTAATTAGAAGAATAAAAATACTTTGGAAAAGAACTCAGGAAAGAGGTTGTAGTAAGGACATTAGTGCTATCCTATATCTTGTACCGTCCTTAAACCCAAGGTAAGACTCTACTGGTTGTCTTCTTGCAATTAGCAAGGATAGAGTGACTGGTTCCAACCAAAAATTGAGAGAAGAAATGAAATATGACACTTCTGAGATAGAATTTCTTTTTTTTTTTGGCCAATGCGGGATCTTCCCTGACCAGCTATTGAACCCATGCCCCCTGCATTGGGAGCATGGAGTCTTAACCACTGGACCACCAGGGAAGTCCGAAATATGTCATTTCTGAGCCAAAGAATTTAAGAGCTAATATGCCACCTCTTTACTCTTTCTCTTCCTTAGAGTGGTTACCTTGGAAATAGTTGTTATATTAAATATTAATGTCATCAGTTGGAAGAAACCTGGATCCCTGAGACATCTGATGGAGCAAAGCCCCTTCCAACTCAGCCAACTTTGTGAGAGTAAAATAATTGTTGTGTTTCAAGCCATTGAGATTTTGGAGGAGGATACATATTGCTTCTTCTACTTCCCTTGTTGATTGAAAAATGTAAATTACTCTCAAGGTTTATACATATCCACCTCCAAAAAAATCCCCCTCATTCATGAAACTTCACACAGTTGGTCATTATATTAGTCAAGATAACAAATACTAACCACTGCAATAAAAAACACCTTGGAGAACTACTTGAATTTTTAAACAATATGTGTATTACTTTGATAAAAATAATTTAGCATATAAAAGAAGAAATGGACCTAACTATATCTATACTATTAATAGAAAGATGTACACTCAAGTAGTTACAAAAGTACATTTGGTGGAAGAGATAGCTGGAATTCTGTCAGGTAATTTTCAGAATCAAGGCCACAAATCAGGGAAATTTGAGCCCGTCTGGGTGTTATCCATTAGGAGACTGGCAATGTGGGTCTGTTTTCCATAATTAGTGCATGAATAAGCAAAGAGAATTTTAAATAGGGCAATGACAATTAGTACTGAGAAATTCTCATCGATATTTCACTTCTGTAGCTAAAATAATACATTTGCTTTTCCCAATCTTTCCATACAACCCAGAGTGTACATGATTAAAAGGAGAACAATATATTCAAAATCACATGGTTACATAAGTTTCCCAGTTACATAAATACCTTGATCTATTGATTAGTTATATTTTTATATTTAAAAAGTAACTTTTGTATGTAGTTTTGATAAGAAATATTTTTAAAGTATTTCAGGACTTTTCTGTTTATATTACAATCTCTGAGACTATGGACAAGTTACTTTATTTCATTGAACCATAATTCCTAATATTAGGAAAATAAATGAGATGTATGTGAAATGCCCAGTTCAGTCCTTGGGAAACAGTGAGAACCTAATAAATAATTGTGTTTATTATTCTTCATTATTATTTTTATTTTCTATATTTCCTAGTGGGACAACATGTATTCCAATGAAGAGAGTGGCTGGCTGCCTAGGATACTGGACCTTAGATACCTTGGGATTCACTTTCCAAATGTCCACAGAGCTCTTATGCAAAAGTATTCCAACAATCAACAATTCTAGTCCACACTTTCTTTAAAAATTAGACAATTAGTAGATTCTTAAGCAAACGTTCTATGTTGTGAGGTCATAGAGAGAGGTGTTTCTAAAAGACTTTGTTTTTTGGTCTCTGTACAAGGGTCTAAGTATTGTCCAAGTGAAGAGCCAAACCATAGTCATCACAGCTGATAAATGATGCAGCCAAACTGTAGACACAATTGCTGCAGGAGTATCTCAATGCCATCTGGAGTTATGGCTCTGGTGAATCACACCCTATATGTAGCCATAAAATCGCCTACTCATGAGTGCTGGAGAAAATTTGAAGAAGAAAGTAAAAGTTAGAAAGAGAATTAGAGATATATGTTTTCCAAATAGCCACCAAGCCCCTAGAGTTCTTGAAATTCTGCTCACAACCCTAACAGCTTCTGATTTATGTGTGATGTTCATAAAGATAAATCTATTCAATTTGACATAAAGTAGGATTCATTCAGAAATTATGTGCTTCTGTACTTTTTTATAAAAGTGATTTGCACTGATTTTCTAAAGATTATTCATGATTTATAAAATGCTTCATAACTGAACATGTCTAGTGTTGTAATTATGGCCAGGTTGAAAAATATTGTAGTGCATATATATATGTATCAAAAGTTAGATTGCTTCATGAAAAACAGCCAAACAAACTAGCCTTTCCATATTAAGTAAAATCTTTCTTAAAGAAAGCTTACTATTAGTTTTTGAATGTTTTTCAAATGAAGCAGTTAATGTTTCTTTCTCTTTGCTGGCAACTAGCTTTCAACTTTTATTTCTGGGCTCAGCTGCATTCTACAATATTTCAAAAAGCTCCATTCATACCCTTAGTCATCTAAGAAGCTACAAACACATCTGCATTTATTTTATTGTTATTATATATTACAACTTTCTGCATTAGAGTTGACTGTTATAAGCTTCAGTTTTTCCCTCACTTTTTATTTCTCTAAGCATGTCGCCTGTAATGTATTCTGGGATTGCCTCTCTTAGGTACCATTCTTTTCTGGCATTTAGAGATTCCATCTCTTTTACAGTGCAGGTTACTCCTATTATTAACAAGTTGGGTTTGGTGTTATACACTAGTATTTAATGTCTATTTTTTTCCTTGTAAGTGGTTTCAAAGATAGTATATTTGTCTTCTGAAAAAGAACAAACTCAATTCTCTAATGCAGTTACCACGCCAGCTCAACATATCCTGAGGCTGCTCTGGCAAAAGGCTGTAAAAGATTGGTATTGATATTCTATGGCATTCAAATTGTCAAGCTCCCAACAAAAGGAAGAGCATTTAGAAAATCTGGCCATGTGGCAGTTAATTACACCATTATAAACTAAATTTACAACAGGTGACTTGTAGGCTATGAATTGACAACAAACACCCAAGCTTTTCTTCGATTATTTTCCCATAAATTAAGAGGCAAGAGTAGCATTCTTTATGGGGTACATCAATGCAGATATCTTAAACATATTGCACAAATCCTACACAATTTCCATCATCTTGCATACAATTTCTTGGCGTTTGTTTTATTTTCATTATTTTCTTGCAACTCATATTTAACGTATTCCCTGTGTTCTTCTATGATTTTTAAACTAGAGGCTCTAGCTCAAGTCATTAGAATACAACTCAGGGAGATGACATACACTAACACAACACTTTAAGACATTTGGAGCTTCCTTCAATGGGACTTTCTATATTCTAAGTGTGGAGCATGGAACCGGTCTTCAAATCTGAAGTCAGCTTTGCAAATTCTTGTCCTTTAAAACTTATCAAGCACCTAGGGAAACACGTAATTTATATTCAGGCTTGATCCATGTGTCATTGACGGCAAAGATCCAACATGCTACGGAAATTTCCTGGTGCATATTATAAGCTGTTGTTTGCCATCTTGGCTAGATAATCCTGCCTCATTTATTAGAGAGCCATTTCAGCTGCACTGTCAACAGCAGAGCAGGAGCAGGTCACCTTTGCCTAGAATATTATATAAAAGCTGTCAAATGTTCAGGATTATAGGCACATTCAATGTTCTGTAAGATTTCAGGCATATCGGTATTAATGAAGAAGATTTAATGTCAAGTTTGTCATCATTCTGCCTTAGATTTCTTCACTCTCTTGCTAAGATCTCATAATAGTATGACCAAAATTTTATTAGAGCCAGTTCTTTGTGTAAGAGGAACAGATGTTGGCAGATTTATCTGGCTACACTTATAAATGTTGGAATGAGCACATTTTAAAATAAAAAATGGCCTAATTTGTCTTATTAGCTTTCAGAATTAAATATGCACCCCCTTTATTTCCCAGCCATATGATTCCAGTATATCAACACAGACTTTTCACAATTGGGAAGACCAGCTTATGAAAATCCACGATAAATTTAATAAGAAATTTTTCATTATGGTTTCCATTATAAAAAGCACAGTTCCCGAGCATAACTACAACAGTTCATTTTGAAATGTATTTACTTTTAAGTTGTGAACATTTTATTATAGCATTAAGAGACAAATTGATTCTTCTTATTGTACATTATGAATGCAGTGGGCATTAGCAGACGAACGGATATTGGCAGGCTCCTAACATTTCAAACTAGCAAACTGTACTGTTGAAAGGTATTTCAAGGTTAACATGTCTCTTTGGTGACTAATGTTGAGTTATTGCTATAGCAAGCTTTCTATATACTTCTTGGATCAGATCTAGGACTTTTATCACCTTTTCCAAAAGAAATCAACTAGGCGGTAGATTCACGTAATTGGGAGGTCTTCAGGATGAATTCCGCCCCTCCTGTTGCAAGATGCCATTGCATACTTTCTACCTGGGGGTCCAGCTCTGCAATCCTTTCCTTGATCCTCTCACTTCCCTATCCCTACCTTTATCTACATCCAAATAATTCTTTGCATTTAGGGCACTGAACACTTAATGATGTTATAGGAAGTATCTAAGGTTTAATCCTGATAGTTATAGAAGTCAGATCCTTCACAGACATCCTACACATTTGCATTGTTCATTCCAAGCTTTAATTTATAGAACAACATAGAGGGAAGTATATATGTGGAATCAAGTTCTATTTCCTTGCTTACTTCTTAGGTTTTTAACTTCAAGATTTATTAGTTATCTCAATTAGCAGCTCTATGTTACAAACTCAGGCAGGAACCTTCATCAAGCGCAAATGAAACTCAGTGCACTCGGAGGACCTGGGACACATTTTAAATGCCCAGAGACGTATGTCAAATGTTCAAAAAGATCAGCTGATAAAAACAGAAATATCAACAAGCAATTTATGCAAATATAGAAATATTTTAAAATACAATTAATTTAGCTTTTTTTTCTTTTCTTTTTTTTTCTTTTTTATTTTTTTTTTATTTTTTAACATTGAGTCTTCACTCTAGAGGAAAATTTTCAAGGCATCTGGGATGCATTTCTCCAGATGGGAGCAGAGCCCTGAGGGTCTGGCAGCTTGGCTAGTGGGGAAGAGGAGAAGGAGAAATGATTCTGGAATATGTATCATGTCTCAGGCATCACAGGTCAGAATGGGGGCCAATTAGAGGGATGGGTCCAGGAAGAAGTGGAGGGGTAATGGCATGACAGTAAAATGTATCATTCAATCATATTTTCTCCCTTTTCTGCTTAGTCCTTGTTCTTGGATGTACATTCTTTAACAAGTTAATTTACTGATTTTAATACACTCAGAGAGGAAATGTATTTGGTTTTACACCCATTATTTTCAACTTACAAGATCATCCTTTATTATTCGATCAGCATCTTGATATATAAAAAGTCTGCAAGTTAGGAGATGTTTGTCTTGTTCCTGTTCTCCTGGGTCTGAGTTGGCTGAGACCTGAGCTCTCTTACCCTCTGTTCTCTCCCATGGAGAATGGAGGCAACACTAAATAGTTATGAAAACAGTATAGTTGGCACTACATTTAGATACTTTTTAACATTAATTTAAAATTCAAATCTGCTATCTTTTTAAAGATATAACTATCTCAAATCATTTTGCTGACTTTTTACCTTAATACTTAAAAAAAAAATTCAGTAAAAATATATTGATGCCTAGTCAATTAAAGAGACATTTCTCCACCCCATCCAACATAAGTCTATACCTGACACAGAACTCTCGAGTCCAGAGCTCCCCCATTACCTAGACTAGGAAATTTTATCGCCCCTTTTTTATGGAAAATGGATAATTATTTAGAGAGTAAGAGACACTTCAATTCTGCTTGCCCTAGATCCACAGGATATAAGTGAAGAAAATAATGATAATCTTGGTTGTAAAAATTAATAAACTCAGCATGATGGCAAGTGGCTTATGAACAGTAGAGAGAAGATAGTCCATCTAGTGCAGTCACTCTTCATCAAAAGTACTCATGGCTGTAAATTGTTTTTGATTTCCACACAGTGTCTTCTGTTTCTCCTGCATTGATGACAGGTATGATAACGCAAATAAGCCTGGACTCCCAGAGGCAAGAGGCTTTGGGATTCTTGCTGGCTTGAGAGATGTGTGGGGTTTTTGAGAGTGTCTTTGTAGTCATTTTTCCGCTGCCAGCCCAGGCTCTCCCGGGAGCTCTAAGGGCCACCCACCCCCTGGACAGACGGTGGTAACCTTGCAAGATCAGCCTTGTGAAATTTGAAGGGAATGGTTTCCCTGACAGTGCTGACGGTTCCGTGTAGCCATAAAAGGGTCAAGATCAGAAGAAATTCCCCACATCCGAGCCCACTTAACTGCCCAGCAAGAGAGAAATCAGAGCATTCATAGCAGCAAAGAAATGCCTGCTTGATTTTTAACACAGGGAGAGAAGTTTCATAAGTAGATTTTTTTCATGTGTCTAAGCAAGCCCTTGTATCTCATTTTCTCCTCTGGGCTTCCACTTTTCTTCTCTCAAGTTCACAGTTTCTCTTTCTCTGTTCAACCTATTTTCTGGAATTTCCCCAAATGCAATGCCAGGAATCAATTGGGCATCTTCTACCTCCTTCCCTGACAAGAGTTAAAAGAGAAGGAGGGAATATGCCCTGAGAAGGAGAAAGCAAGTCTCTCTCCAGCTTGCAAACTCTCTCTCATTCTTTATTTTTTTGCCTTGAATATTACGAGGCATTCAGAAGTTAATTTTTGATATTCTTTATGTCATTTTCAGAAGTAGAAGTCACAGGAGAGTTGGCATTTTGCTCGTCAGCTGCTCCCGTGGAAATCTTTTTACCAGAGCCATGGAACGGCCCCTTCTCTATGCTCAGCTGAAGTCAGGTAAAACTACTACTACTGATTAATAATAATAATAATATTATTAATAATAATAGGACTTGCTAACATTTATACAGTGCTATATGCAAGGAACTGTTCTAAGTGCTTTAACTTTTGTAACTCTCACAACACTATGAGGTAGGTATTATACTTATTCCCATTCTACAGGTAAGAAAACTGAGGCACAGAGAGTTAAGTGACTTGTCCAAACTCAGAAACTAGCATAGTCAGGATATGACAAAAACAGTGTCTTCACTCTTGAGCTCTGTGCTTTCACCTGTACATTCTCATTTTTTAAAATCTCAAATCCTTCAACCTAGTAGCCTTTGAACGGAGCATCTGAAAACAGAAAAAGATCTCAAAGAGTGATTCCCTGAATTTTTATCATTAAAATGAAGGCTGATAACATTATTCATAGACGGCTAAATATAAGGTAACTAGACATCACCATTTGTTTGAAACAATCCTGCTTTATATCTGCTATTTAATGTCCCTTTCAGGCTCAAAAGTGTACTGATTCCCACAATAAGTCATATGGCTACCCTAAATTGAAACAAAGATTGCATTTGGAAGAACAAAAAGTAAATTGCTACTTTGATCATTGGACTTCTTTCTCTAGAAATGAAATCTTTTTGTACTTTGCCAAATTTCTAACTCCGAATTCTGGTTTGGAGCCAGACACTTCTCTCATGTGGGATGCGTGGATTCTTAAAAGAATGTTGGAGTGGGGGTGATTGCCATGTTCTCTTTGGGGAGATGGTTGTTTTATTCATGCTGGTTTGATGTAGGGAGGCTCACTAAAGGAGTTGAAGTATTTTTTTGTTTGTTGTGTCTTCTTTCTTAAGGAAGGGTGGGTTGTTGACTGAGGTGAAGGAAGTGCCTTGATGGCAAAGAATAGAGAGCCTGCTTCAGTGTGAAAAAGGGAACCAAAGCAATAAAAGCAGGCATAATACTTGAAATGCATGAGAGAGGGAGAAAAAGAAACTTGAAGCCTCATGTATGATTTGGATTTAACATGAAGAACTGGAAGTTCAGGAGGAAGTTTGAAGGCAGAGAAAGGTTGAAGTTGAAGGGCCAGATGCTCAGAAGTGTGGACATCTTCATGAATGTTTGCGTTGCTTTTCCGCAATTAACTAAATCATGTTATAATCTTTAATGCATTACTAAAACAAAACCTGGATTAAAAATTAAGCTTCAGAATTTGAAGGAAAATGGACATTGATAGTATCCTCAAAAAATGGTAAATAATGTGGGCAAAGGGGTTGGAGGTTATTGACTATGCTTCTGGGTGAGAATTTTAGATGTTATTAAGCTCAGCATGGAGTGATGGTATCTCTGGAGTGATAAACTAAGGGATTTGTATTATTTTCTCACTTCTAGATTTTCTGTCTCTCTTGATTAAACTAGTAATGTGTAAAAGACTTCCAAGAGCTTAGATAAGTATTTAAAAGAAAAAGCTCATTGCATATTTTAAGTAAACTTCACCTCCTTCAACCTTTGTTGATCAATTCCTTCTATTCCTTTTACCCTACCCTCAACCCCACCCAGGCAAATCAGATTGAAGACCACTATTTTAACCTAGTTTCCCTAAATAACAGAGACTGAGGCTAGGTTAAGTTACCAGCGCTTTATAAGATAGTGAAATCTCCCAAGGCTGCAAGAATGAGAGAAAAGGGAATGAGTCACAGAAAGATGGGAAGCAAATACCAGGTGCTATGTTACTGTGCTGATGGAAACTGCTTCAGAATGTTTCCAGACAGGACGTACAAAAAGCCATGACTCAGACCAGTCCATTAGAAGGAATTTATCTGCTGTTTTATCCTGGTCCCCTCTCTCCTTGGTCTGTTTGCCTTCTGAAGTGTCAACTTCCCCGTGTTTTTGGATTATATTACTTGGCCCATTTGGAAGTCACAGGCTGTGGTGCTTCATCTAGTCCAGAATTGCTGGGAGGTGCCAAAGGCTCTGGGCATAGAGCTAAACTGCCTCAGGCACCGGTCTCTGTGAGCCCACAGGGAGTCTGGGCTCTTGATGTAAGCTAACTGAGGCAGGCAACTGTCCAAGGTCATGTGACAGAGGAGCTGAGAGAATCTGAAGAAGCATTCGGATGCCACTCATATCCCTGCCTCCCCCGTAGACTCTACCTAAACTGATTCTTCTCAGAGCTCTGAGGTTGTGGGAGCATCTTGACTCTTTGTATTTGTAGACATTAGTACAACATCTTGCACTTAAACATAGTGAATGAGTGTTTGTAGAATAAAAGAATGAAAGAAGGAGGTTACATATCATCCTCAAAACTCAGAATTCCAACCCCGCAAATAAGGTCTCTAAATTCTTATGACATTTTATTCACTATATACCCAGACATCAGAAATGCACAGCTAAAACAATAGTCACTGGGTTTTTATAAATCCTCTAATAATTTAAACTCATTAAACAAGCAAACAAACAAAACCACCTCACATTGGCTTCTAAAAAGTCAAGCTAGCTCTAGGTACAGATTTTGAAATTATGGAAAGGGACTAAAATGAGCATCTTTGACATTCCATGCTCAAAAAAATTATGTGTTTTCTCCATTTCATTACATTAAAGTTTGGGAATAATAACTAACAGTTATTTTTTAAACAAATTCATCATTTGTAAATAATTTTCACACTGTTGCTTACAGATGAAACTTTCAAAGAAATAAATAAACCAAGGTAAAATAGCTTTCCCAGTGGTACAAAGGTAGAGGTGGAAGAAGTTTCACGAAAAGCCTATTTTTTCGTATCTTTTCTACAAAAGCACATGCCGACCAGCAGACGAAGATGTACGTAACGTGTTTTCATACCTGTTACCTAACACCCCAGTATAAAGCCATAATGCACTGTATTAAAAACAGTCATGGGAACTAATAAACTTAGAAAATGGTAGTGACAAGGCTGGAGTGAACTATATAAAGGGACTAGTTTAAAGGAAATCTACCATAGATGAATAAATGAAGAAATAATGTAAGCCAGTACAGATAGAAACACTGCTTCAAGCAATATACACCACACAGTGTATCTCAAAATAGAAGCCCACAGTTTTATCTTTGCAGTTTTTCTACATAAGTACAGAAATTAAAATTAGTTTTTATGCTTTTGAGGGTTAACAAATACTCATACATGGTAAAATAACAGGTGTGTTCAAGAAGATGGAATTTTAGACTTGGAAAGAAAATACTTGCTTGTGGGTCTGAAATGATACTATGACTAACAGATATTCATTTCAAATGTGTAAGTACACGAAAACAAGGGGAAAATTGATAATATTAAGATAGAAAAAGTTAAACAGAGGCAAGTCTTTCTGTTAACTACTGGAAAATACATTCAGAAGCAGCTGTTGCTGATGAGCAGATGTTCTATGTAGGTCAGGGTTTTAAGGGGAAAGAGGATAAATTTTCAAGGACTCAGTTATAATTTATATAGGTATTTGCCTTTTGTGTGTGTATAAGAATATGCATCCTTTTTCTGTTCTGAGCAGAACATCTTTATTCAGCACAGTGAGAAAGCATACGGTGTATTGAGGACCAGAAGTGTGTACGCTGAGGTCATTATCAACTTCCACAGACCAATTTCTTTCTTCATTGCACATGAATTCCCGTGTCATAAGACATGAAAACCAAACTGTTCAGGATCTCTGTTCATTTGTTTTCTTTCGTGTGTAGTCAAAAGAAAAAAAAAAGTACTACCTTAGTATATGAAAGACCAAGAGTAAAAATAATTCAAATTCCAATCTGATCCAAATTAACTTAAAGTTAATTAATCATAGACGATTCAGATAGAACACCTACTTGCAAGTCAATGAATTTCAAATTTGGGCAGTCTTTTCGAGTTTTAGACGATTAGCATGTAGTCACAGTGACACTTTGTGTTCACTGTTAGGGAATGCAGCCTAAGAAAGTGCTGGATGAACAGATACCAAAGGCATCGCATGGGGAATATTGCTACAAAGTCCATCTTTGGGAGATCCAAGGAGAAAACGAGAAACAGAACGAGTCAAAATGAAACCTGTGAGCTCAGCCTGCCTAGACCAAAATAAACATGATGCATGGTTAACACACGGAGTGTGTCTCCAAATTCACTAATATTTTTCATATGGTCTTCTAGAGCATTCCCTCTCCCCTTTTTAAGTTGACCGACCTAAAAACCTCTGTATCTAAAGTACCTGTTCTACATCATTTATTTAGAGATGTTATTGCAGGTTATTTCAATTGTTTGTTAAAATCTCAATGGATAGTTGGACTTATGCTCTGAAATAAAGTCACACAGAAACTTAATTGTATTCAGATTTTTTTTGAGATGATACAATTCTACTTATATCTGATGAAGTGAACAGTAATAACTTTCAATGACTACTAGCAAAAGAGACAACATTTTGAATCCAAATATCCAAATGTATAATTATACAACATCTGGTTAAGGATATGTAAATTTTTTTAGTGTAAAAAGAATATTTTCTTCTAAAACCCTTGTATCTTTACAAGGGTTGTGTAACATAGATTTAGAGAAAAAAATCATTTTTAAGCCAAAAAAATAAAACTTGAATTTACTAGAATATTTATATTATAATAAAGTAGTTTGAAAAGAAATTTCAAAACCGTTCAACAATTAAATAAGTCATGGAATAGGTGTTAACGCAAAGCATTCATTAGTATACCTAGGCCTCAAACACTTAACTAATCTGTGCTGAGAAATGAATCCATAAGTTACCTGAGCTGAAAGGCCTAAAGCCAAAGGACAGCCAAAGTATCTGGAGCATCACTCCCAGTGGTGGTACAATCTTGTCTAAATACAATTTGGAAATAGCTGGAAAATAAGAACTATCTAAATAGCTAACTAGGGATATTTGGTAACTCGATAGAAACTTTCCACAATTCAGATGAGATAGATATATATATGTACACATGTACATATGCATATATACACATACATGTATATAAACACAATATTTGTATAAAAATAGATTTAAATGCATTTGCATCTATGTAGATTAAGTCAATTGTGGAGTTGAGTAAAAATGGTGTATTAGAGACAAAATAGAGTTTTCACAGTATTTTTGTGAAAACTAGACAGATTGACCATTTCATATTCATTAAAATTATTAGTTGACTTCATTACTTTCTCTCTTAGCTTACCTCTAGACAGATTTTTAAAAAATTCTAAATGAAGCTCAGATAACTTGGAAAACTTGCCCCAAAGCTGGCAACTAATAAGGGGCAGAGCAAGGGTTCAAAGCCAGAGCCAGCTGGCACACTCTTTTCCAGGACATTACTGGTGCACTTCCTAATTTACTTAGATTTGCATCTAAGAAGTTGTGTACAGTTGATGTTTTGTAAGTTAAATCTCTCCTCAACAGTGAATTTGCTTGAATTTGGAAGAATTCTTAAATTGTGTAGTTTCCAACCTTAAATATTCACAGATTCACAGCAATTTCCCAAAGAGAGAGGTATTTCTCCTTATATGAATGTGTTCCTTTGCAGCAAGTAATCAATAAGTATCAGATTACAGAACAAATGTAAGATATTGAAACTATGGGTTAAAAAACATTGTCCCTAAAACTACAGTTATGCCTTCTTAAACTCAGCAACCTCAACTTCATAGTAGGAAGTGAGTTTAACGGAGGGTCTATCATTTGTTCAAACGGTCATATTTTGAGGGTAAAAGGGGTTCTATTAACAATTATATCAGAACAACTGGAACACATGGGGACAGTCCCCAAACTGATCACACTATTCATGAGAGCAACTCTGCTGATGTAAATTTCATCCTGCATTTACATCATCGCATGGAGTCAACTTACATTTTCTTATACTTTAGGAACAAGTTGGAATCATGGAAGTATCAAAATTGTTTTTAATTCTGTAAGCAAAGCAAAACAGAAATGGTCAAGCATATGACAAAAAATACAAGGCACTCCAATCTTGTAAGATAAGAGAAAGGGGTGAAAATGAAAATGACAGGTTTGTTTTAAAGTATTATTGTTAGTAGGTAAAGGAAGAAAGCACTGAATAAATACAAGCCTAGTAAAAATAAAGCTATATTATTGTTCTATTGAATATCAACTTGGAAAAGGCACAACTGATTTAAAACTAGGTCATTTTTCCTACAAGCCCATACTTTTTACTAAAATGGCCAAAGAAAAAAATCTTGGTGTCATAAGTGACAGTTGAGTCATGTACTCAAATGAATTACCCTTAATGTTATTAAGTGTGATATTTGTTCTATGATTAAAAGCAGGCAATATGCTTTCACAGTAAGGTCATTAGGTGAGGATTCAGAATATACAAACCTACTTCTGGTCCTTAGACTATTTGTGCAGTGTTAAGAAAGTCCCTGGTATTCTCCTAAGTTTCCTTATCTATAAAATTAAGTAATTCTCTGAGTAAACATTTATTGAGCCCATTTTCTTTTTTTTTAACTTTTTATTTTATATTGGAGTACATTTGATTAACAATGTTGGGTTAGTTTCAGGTTAGTTTCAGGTGTACAGCAAAGTGATTCAGTTATATATATACATGTATCTATTCTTTTTCCAATTCTTTTTCCATTTAGGTTGTTACATAACATTGAGCAGAGTTCCCTGTGCTATACAGTGTGTCCTATACAGTGTGCTATACAGTAGGTCCTTGTTGGTTACTCATTTTAAATATAACAGTGTGTATGGAGCCCATTTTCAATGCAAAGCCCCATTTCTACTGTTGTGTGAAACCCAGGAATGAATATGACTCCAGGTCTGTATTATAATTGCATTTGGAATAGCTGTGACTTCTACATAATTATTTGAGAAGTTTTGACGGATGAAATTACACTTTTAAAAAAAAATTGTGAATTCTGGAAACCAAACCCTAACCTAGAATATATTAGCATTAATTGAGTCCTTAAAAATCTGTCATCTTACCTAATTAAATCATAAATATTGTGTGAGATGGGTATTATTAGCTCTATTTTGTAGATGAGGAAACCAGAGATTAAATTACCTTCTCAATTTAGCATAACCTGAAAGACGTAAAATCAAGGATCACATTAGATCTATCTTAATCCCAAATCTATGTTTTCCATTTATTCATTTATTTACTAAACTAACATTCGTTGAGTGAATAATAATGTGCCAGGTAACGTGCCAGGTATGCTTAGAAAAGAGATCAGATCTCTGCCGAGATGAAACTTACAGTCCACTGGGGAAATCATGCATTTAAAAAACAGACATAATAAATATAGCAGTAAAATTAACAGTTTGTGAAGGAAAATTACAGGGTACTGTGAGAATGAATAACAGGGAAAATACTTAGATTGGGTTGTCAAGGAATGAACCACAAGGTAGAGCTTAAACTCTGAGATAATCTAAATTTCAGTGCTGGCCTCATTTCACCTTTTTGACAGTGCCAATTAATTTAAGCAAAACCCTGCACAGTATGGTCAATTCAATAACATTAGACCAATGGTTAAGGTCTAGGAAATGCAGTTGTGTTTATATTAGCACATACCCTCCTATCTGCACAATGACAGGTGACTTAATTGGTATGTGAAAGTGCTTTGGATAATATAGGTGTGTGTGTTGGTGGGGGGAGGTAGGGAGGAAAAAAAGAGAGCGTAATTCAAGGTAGTCAATTCACTGGTTGACATTCCCTGCTCTCTTCACCTTTAGAGACAGAAATTGCTACCTTCACCTTGCGTGATGAATTGTTATTTTCCAGACATGGGATTTAGTTTTCTCCTTCTTCTTCCATCATCTTTGCAAATCTACTTGCCTCATAACAGGGTTCTGAGGGTTAATCATTTATTTAGTGTGTAGAAAAGTACTTTGGGCATCTCAGAAGAAATATCTTATACAGTAGAGAATAAATAATACAACAATAACAAGCTGGTGAATTGTAGTTGGTGTGCATCTCTCATCGCAAGTCCTGCCTGGACCCTACCAGTTATTCCTCCATGGGCGGGCAGGGTGAATTACTGAAGTAAAACACGCATATTATTCCTGGCCCGGAGAGAATATCCAATGGATAACAGGAAAAGGGCTCCTAAGAGTTGAACTGCCAAGGGGAAGATAAATAGAAAAGCAAGATAATCCAAAAAGTGGATTCTTAACTTTTTTTATTCAAGAAGATCTTTCTAGAACTTTCATAGGGGTTGTGCAGGGCATTGTGGGCTCTATTTCTTTTTTATGGCTTCTGAACCTCCACCCTCAGTTTACTTTTGAATATACACTAGTGACCTCCTGAATGCCTTTTAAAAGATGAAGTGTAAGCACTTTTCTCCCCCAATGGATTTGCACTGATAATCCCCCAAGACAGATCCATAGACCAAAAAGACATTCTCAGTCTGTGCAGACCAGCAGGAAGCAAACTCTTCTTTTCCCCATCACATAAGCATGAATACTGCTACCTCCAATTTTCCTTCATCTGGGAGCCGGAAATCTTGCGACATGAGCACATAACCGTACAAAAGGGATGAATCAACCATGGAGACCAATCAGATGTGAACTAAATTCCGTTAGGAGTTTTGGGAGCCTCTCCGCCATTCACAGCCCTGTTTCCTGATTCCATCCAGATTCCTCAGACGTAAAGCCTGAGGTTAGGTCCACTCACGGCGGTAAAACGGGTGCAAACCCAGAGTCACTAACGACCATCCCTCTGGCGAAGATGCCTCGGTTAAGCTGCCAATAGTCAGAGAAGATCGTTCACATTCTTGGAGGGGCTGAAGTCAGTTTGCTTGCTTCCTTCGTAACTCTGTTTGGACTCATCCCCACGGGGAAAGTAGGGATTTTGATAGGAGAAGGAGAGGAAGAAGAGGTAATTTTTGGACCAGAGGCGATTTGAGAAGGCGAATAGAAGGTCTAGCTCTCTCGATATAATTAGATCCTCACCCACTTCTGAGAAAGAATTAGAGTCTGATCCAAAGGCAGCATAACTATGGGCGCTCTCCCGGCAGGGGAGAATTGTACTGTAAGTGCTGGAGAGGGCAGCCGAAGCCTCCAGCGGCAGTGTTAGTAGGGTTTGAAATTGTGCCTGGGATGAGCGCTGACCTTTCCTGGTAGCCTAGAGAGCCCACGTGGGAGGGCTCGACTCAAAACTCCTCCCTTCTCCGCCTCCAAATAAATAAAAACTGTTCCACTTCTTCTGTAGGGGATTTTTCCTACAGTTTTATTCAACTCTTGCCACACGTCTTGGCATGTCCATCTAGCATCCTGCTCTGTAGAACAAGAGGGGGAGCTAGTGGCCAATGGTCGGGGTGGGGGAGGGAAAGGAGGAGTGACCCATCTGCTGAACTCCTGGGACCTGAGCCTTCTGTGCTCGGAGGCAAGCCAGCTGTCACCATAGTCTAGCCGTCCAGTTACCAGGCTTCCCAGGGGCAGGCTCTAGGTGAACGGGGTGGCAGCAGCCAAGAGCTGTTCTGAGGAGGATTTCTAATGCCGCTGGGCATTGGGTAGGGGTGCTCCTTAGAGGAAAGCCAGCTGGGGCAAACCCCTGTGGAGGCAGCAAGTACAGGTCTGCTGGAGGGCAGAGCTGAGGATGTGTTTCATGGCCAGGCAGCTGGAAAGATGTGGGAGCAGAGATGGGAATGGGAGGAAGTGAACCTTGCTTCCCCGTGTGCCTGAGAAGATGATATCTCATGTCCCCTAGGCACGGGGGGGTGGGGGGAACATCTCACCAGGACGATTCCTACAGAAGGTTGACCATCACTGGCGAGCTCTATTTGGCAGTGAGGAGACTTCTCACCCTCTTGAGCCCCGTAAGGAGAGGTAGCACGCAGACCTGTGACAATATGACTTTGGGATCCATCATGAGTCTTCCATAACAGCAGCATCTTCCTGGCTCATCCTTTGGGGCCAGGGTGGGCTCTGCAAGAAGCTTGGCCCAGGCCTAGAGGTCTAGCTGCTCCTCCACCACTCATCGCCTCCCACTTTTCTCCAGCCCACTTCTCTCCATGTATTCTAGCCATCCATAAAATCACCGGAGTGGATGCTCTTCGATGATACAAAATTATTAATTTTGCCCTTCCCCTTTCAAATAGAAAAGAGAGCTTGCTATTCAATAAATTAAGTATCTGTGAAGGGGGGCTGTCACATGTGTCAGTTGGAGAAATCAATAACCCAAATATCAGCAGGGCTCACATCTTCTTAATAGCCTCATGTTCAATATTTCTTACTCCAGAAAAACTTTCATTTCCTTCTCTGAGAAATCTCCATGTATAAGGACTATAGATCCCATGCCTAAGGCAAGGGCTACATGATTCTAAAAAGTAAATAGTTTGTAGTCATATGAAACCGCCTGTTTAATTCCCAATATTGAAAAATATTGGCTTTTAATAGTGCCGTTAACCTCTTACTATCAACTATAGCTGCTTATTTATTCATTTAATCACTTAAAGCCATGGATTGCTGGGGAAACAATTATAATGTTTCAGTACAATGTAATATTCGACTTTTTCACTCATGCATTTTCCAGCAACATATTGGAAATGGAGTGTCTAGGAAAATCAGGTCAAAACTTCATGATGGTATAAAAGAAAAGGACTTATTTCTTTGTCCTCTGGACTTTTCCTTTGAGTCCTCAAAGCAAACTTAATGACTGAGTTAGGTAAATCGGGTTGCACAAACCTTCAGTGTAATTCTGGTGGTATTGATCACCAGTTAACTGTCATTTTCTATTCTTGGTTTGAGCAACTTGTAGAGAATGAATAGACCTGGAATGAGTCCCTGGTATTTGCGTGTCATTTTAGAACTGTCAAAGTGCTTTCATAGATCTAATCCTTTGGGTCCTCAGAAGAACTCCCTTAGGCAGATAGAGCATCTAAGTAAAGCAATTATATTCATTCCCATTTTACAGCTGATGAAATTGAGATCCAGAGAGGAAAGGATAAGCAGACCAAACAAAAGACAAGTGTTACCTTTCCCAAATTCTTGTGAGCATAATTCAAGTGTCTTTTCTTTTTCTTCTTTTTGTCAATGGTTAATAAGCACCGTTTGAAACAAAGTTTATGTTTGCCATTATTAAAAACAATAATTTTGTAATGACTCTGACCTCTTCAGGTCCTGGCTTTGACTCCTTCCCAGTTCTGGCCCTGCCCTCCCCGCCTGATCCCCCGTCCCTCTAAGTCACACGATTCTAATCAGTTTGTACCTCTGTTGCTGTCACACGTTCCCCAGTGAGGCGTCAACATTCTGACCACTGATTTCAAAATAACTTTAGAAAACAGTGATGAAAAGTAGATTTTTCTACCGGAACTAATAGGTATTCCTGGGCGATTCTTTCCATATTTTTGCACAGTGTATGCTGTTCATAAATAATGTCAGAAATGGGCCTTCACTCCTTTGGTAAGATGGTCATTTAATGTAAGTAAATCCACATTAAATATTGAAGATCAGAAAAAAGCAGCCTCTTCAAAGAGGTCACATTTAAGTGAAGAAAAAAAAAAACAAAAAAAACACAATGTGTGGGGAGAAGACCAGCCTGACGCTGGGTGGCACAGAGTTAATGGCTCATAGAGAGCATATACATGTTTTTTAAAGATGTTTTATTGCTTACAAAAGGAAGTAGTCTTGAGAGACTCCAGCCAGCTGCGGCTGTCGGACTAGGAAGGATCCTGTTCAATTAGCGTTGTAAAATAAAATACTTTGTAAAGGAAATAAACACGATGCTAGCTAAGATTCATGCTTTCAAATATACACAAGGTTTGAATTTTTAATTAGGACTGCTAATTACAGTCATCAGAAAGCAGAACAGAATAGATTTTACCTTACATTTAGCAGACAAGCCTTCAACCCCAGTGTATTTTTCAATTTCATTAATATTTTATGAAAATGGCCCTTGCAGCTTCAGCCTATTCTAGTCTCCTACAAAACTGCCCCACATTATGGATGCCAATGCCTTTAAGCCATGTGCATTAGTGTGATGACAAAATGCAAAACAGCGTCTTGTCAACCATCGCATCAATTGATTCTATTAGATAGTGTAAAAACAGTTGGGTGTGAGTTATCATCTCAGTGACACTAATGATGAAGCAAGACACTGGCTGAGAACAGCCATTAGCTATAAGCCAGAAATTAATGATTCTAATATTTTTGAACAAATTAACCTTAATGAACTGGTCTTGCAAATACTGTATTATCTCCAGCTAAGTCAGCAAGTGGAACAACCCCGTTACATGAACACGTGGTAAACTTATATAAATAAGGATATTAAATAAACACAAACCCTATATGTCCATGTTTTATAGGTTTACCTCTCTCTCATGTTGCTTGTACCTCAGATACAATATAGACCCAACTAGTCACTCCCCTGATTATAGTGAAGTTGGTAGTGATTGAATATTTTATAAAATTGCCTATAACATCATGGAAGCATAAATAAAATATTCCCCCAAAGTTAGAGGATAACTGATTGTCAGAAAATTAAATTTTATATGTAATATACAAAGGACTTTCCTAAATGTAAAGTGAATCCTTTTGTAAAATGATGACTTTTTCTGTTATTGTGAAGAATATCACCCCTTCTCATTATTTGTTCATCTGTTTTGTTAGGTTTGGAGTTTTGCAAATTGGGTTTTCATAAAGCAAGTCACACCTGCGGTATTCCTAAGAATGAAGCGTGCATTTCCCCTCTGTAAATACTTTGGGAAAGTTCATTACAGTGCAGTGATCCCAAACTAATCATTGGTGGGATGACTTTGAAACGTAAAATAAAATAAAGACAGGGGCACTTTTGTTAGCAATTCCTGCACAAGAGCAAAGTACTGTACAGTAAAATTTTGACCCATTCTTGTATTCCCTGTAATTGTTAGTGTGCCAAAGTTAATGGCATTCAGTTAGTAGGAATACAATTGACAGACAACTCAAATGAAATCCACCTCCCTAAGATAGTTCACTGCCAGATTCAACTGCAGCTTGAAAAAAAAATGTAATGATTTTTAGCAGTGGTTTTGCTTAGATAGTTTCTTGTGTGTTTCTTCCACACAAGGCGACTTCAGTTTTCTCTCTTCACCCAGAAATCTGCACTCACGTAACCACACTTTTCATCACAAAGGATCTTTACTTTTGTTTAAAAGTGTTTAGTACCCGCTCAAATCTGTGGTCCAAAATCCTGGAAACCCATTCACAAGTCCTGTACAAAACTCAAATGGCTAGCATAGCACAGGCAGATCAGCTCGGTGCTTTGTGACCACCTAGAGGGGTGGGATAGGGAGGGTGGGAGGGAGGGAGATGCAAGAGGGAAGAGATATGGGGACATATGTATATGTGTAACTGATTCACTTTGTTATAAAGCAGAAACTGACACACCATTGTAAAGCAATTATACTCTAATAAAGATGTTGAAAAAAAAAACTCAAATGGCTAATTTAAAGAAGAGGAAACAAAGGAAAGGCACTTGCCAACTACAGTTTGTTGGCTTAACTTTGACTTGCTTTCCCGGGAAGGAAGAAAACAGAATTTTCAATGTGAACTGTCAGCCCTGGTTATGACAGAAGCTCACTAGTGAGAGATCCGGAGTCTCCCCTGCATTGGCAGAGGAGCAAAGAAAACCTCCAAACAGAATTCTTTCAAGCTTCCTCTACAACTCCACTTAAATAATTTACTTTTTATTTTTTCTCAGACTATTCTTTTTAAAGTTGGCTGGCATGTGTGTTGACAAGCATGCTTTACTGCATAAGATGACTTGTGTATTTGGAAAGGGGAAAAAAAATCACAAAAACCCCTCCAACTCAGAGAGTAAGAGAACTACTATATTTACTCTGGGGAAATACAGTTAGTCTGAACTCTGGCTTCAGCTAAGGGGCACTAGATATAAACTAATAAAAGTAAAATAGCTGTTTTTGGAAGGTGGTTTACTAATTTAAGAACCAAACTAGTGGCTATGTACCTAATTCAGCAAACTAACTGGCCAGAGAACTGTTAGCTCTAGGCAGAAAGACCTTAAATCCATTCGTTAGAACATAATACATTGTTATTTAATCCATGAAAGCTTAATTCTAAAATTCATCCTTTCAAAGTTCTGACAGTCACTGGAGTGCATAGTAGATGAATAAAATGATGTGGAAATAATGGCTTAAGTGTAGCTGCTGATATTCTAAATCCTTGTTTTCACACTTTAATATTTATGGTGATGTGCAGTGACTAAAATAGAAGGTTGGAAAGAAAATCAAATAGAAGATGGAGAGACAACAGGCTATTTAGGTCATTCATATATATTTGGATTATAAATGGAATGACTGACCTGGGCTTGCTGAGAATCTTTACGTTGATAAAATACAAAAGACTCTTTTCTATGTATCTCACAGTAAACGGATTCAGAAAACTGTTCAGAAAACACAATCTTTTTTTTTTTTTTACTAATACAGAAAATATTCTTCTCTGAAAAGAAGATAATTTTGTGTTTTCTGAATAGTAATAAAACATTCTTTTAGTAAAACATTCTTTCAGTAAAACCCCTCTACCCCTGAAAAGTTTTTATGTAATACCTTTTGAAATGGTTCACAGAATTCTACCCGGTGTATTACATAAGTCATACTTTATAAGATAACATATTATTAAAGATGTCTTTACATTGCTTTTTCATAAAATCTTCCTCTGTTATAAATCTTTCAATTGTTACTGGCAGGGCAGAAGGAAACTGGCAGAGAAGACAGTGCTTGGCTGTAGGTGTTTGACATTAACCACTTCTATCTACAAGGTCTTCACCATTGGATGGGAAAATAGAACACGGTAGTTTATTTACTATCAGACCTGAAATTATATTCAGACCAAAGCAACAAACAGCATAGATGCTCTAGAATAGATTGCTCTGAAATGTACTTTCAACTTGCAATGGAAAATGTTCCTAGAATTATTTTGACATTATAATAAATAATGAGCCTATGCAAGTCCATTTCTTCCTAAAGACCTATAAAGCATTCTATTTATAGTGACATAGTCTCAATTTTATAGCTAATAAATACTTTTAAATCTAGATGCAAATAGTTGGTAGAAAAAAATTTTTTGATTAGCTGATACTCCAAATAATAAAGAGTATTATAAAATTCAGGTGATTCAAAATTTGACAAATACTTGTCCTCATCATTCCATCCAACAACCAATGTACACTTAAAAAAATCTTGGTGGTTTATAGTCTCCATCTGTGCAATAAACTCAAAGTGATTCCTTTTTATATCTACTTTGATATTCATCATTCATTCATTCATTTGTTCCTTCTTTCATGTATTCTCATCACAGGCATGAATTGAGCTTCTGTAGCTGTGCTGTCCTATAGCCACATGTGTCTCTTGAGCACTTGAGCTGTGATTAGTCTGAATTGAGATGTGCTTTGACTGAAAAGCAAGCATTTTACCTTGATTATATGTTGAAATGATCATACTTTGGATCTACTGCGTTAAATAAAATATATTATTAATTTCTTTTTTATATGTGACTACTAGAAAATTTAAAGTTACATATGTGTCTTTCATGCTAACCTACAGGGCAGTAAGCACTGTGGTAGGCTCTGGAGATTCTAAGGTGAAAACCACAGTGGTCTGGTCTTCAAGGAGCTTAGTTTAGTGCTGACATGAAAAGTCTAGAGCAAAAATTCCAACTGTATTATTTTCCTGTGGCTTGACATCCAAAGCAAATGCCTTTTTTATTTCTCTTTGTTGAATCACTATTCCTAATATGTAAAAGTCACTTAATACTTGCAATGTTCTACAAGACTCCCTGTTTTTGTCAGCACAGAGCTTGGATAACTTGGATGCTAAGTCAGTTTGGCCTGTTACGCTAACCTCTTCAGGAGACTTCGTCACTACTGAGGAGCTCAGACTCCTGGAGAGGCACCTGGAGCTGGTTGCCCAACAATGGTTGCCCTTGCAATCGGCATTCAACACCCTCATTCTGCTCACAGTCAATGACAAGGCTGCTTAGGGACAGGGGTGCACTCAGTTGTCTGGGAATAGAGTTTTCCTCCACGTGAAGCTAATTGGCCTGTACAGGGATTGTAGCTGTAACTTCAGCCTCATTAACACCATACTTCCTCCGTTATTGATCTGGCTCAAATCGCTAATAGTAAGTACGCACTCCTTGGAAAAGACATATCCTATGGAGAGCTCTCACTCTGTGAAAACAGAAATACCTCACTCATGTTATATCATGACATTGCTGGACCACGCTATTTATTTTCTGGAACCTTGAACTAGGTAATTTAGCTTACCAAGAAACAACTTTATTTCAGCCATAGTCTCATGGTCTTTTTGTGCCTACAATAAAATATTCCAATTATTATAAGCAGTTTCTTTTTTTTCATGTTTTCCTCAGAATAGCTTAAAGTCAATTAATTTATACTTGTACATATATAAAATTTAACTTCAAAGAGGGATAAAGGAATTTTTGACATCCTTACAATGGCATTATCTTTATGACAATTCCAAAATATTTTGCCTGTGGGAAAAATGTGGAGTTGGTACTTGGTAGTCATTAAGTCCAGTGCAGTCCTGTTAGGATAGTCAAATCCTTTTGCTCAGTGTATTACCCTCTGGTCTCCACTCCCCAGCCAACTACCTGATTGGATAATGGTTGGGATTGACTGACAAGTGTGACAAAGGCCACAGGGCCATCTCTTTATGATGGGGATTGATGTCTCTGTAAATACAGTCCTTCACCTTCAATACCTTTAAACACCCAATGATTAACCTAAAGTAGCTCAGATTTGCTTCTATTTTCATTTATTCCCCTTTTACAACTGACATAAGGCCCCCAAAGACAAGAGTACTCACTGCACCATTTTTCCTGTTCAGATGGTCAATTAAATATTTACTTTTTGTAAATTTTGGTTAAGAATGCTAATATTATATTTTACTAAAATGTATACTTGGGTCTATGGCTCCATAGTATATAGTCAATTGTCTCATACTTCTGACATATAGCCAAACTAATATGGTTTACTTTCCACAAATATAATTATTAAGAATCATTGTTATAATATTAACTAGAAGAAGAAAAGAATATTAAGCCAACAATTTATTCTTCTTCCCTTAGTTTATACAATAATATAGTATTCTGGATCACCTTCATTATTTGAGTGAACTCAAATCTTCTTTGAAGGAATTTTATCACAATGGTAGATAAGATAAGGTTTAATTTCTCAGGATGAAATTTTTTATCAAGAAGTCTGATGTGAAATGTATAAAAATTAAACATTATCTTCATTTTTGTATGTTGTTCCATTGTAATAAAAGTTGGTCGAGCTAGCCATTTTTCAGAGACAGATAAAGCAAAGTACTCGCTGAAAGCTTTAGTTAAAACATGCAAAACCTCTTTCAAGTATCTTTTATATTCCAGTGGGAATAACATTTATATGACAATTATTTTAGAAATACTGATCATTTAGAAATTCTACAGTTGACTTCAATCAAATCAAAGCCAATTTTAGATTAATGATCTTTTTAGTCACTTGAAAATGAATTTTTATGAATTTGTATGTATACATAAAAATGAATAGGTTATATGAAAGCTGTATTGGATTGCATCTTGAGAATATTGTACCATTTAAATAAACTTATATTTGTATATAATAACATTTTCATGATAAACAAAACATGAAGAGTGCAAGGTTAAGTTGAAAATCATGTAAACTTCCATGCCATTTAAGTGGTTAATAGAAACAAAATTCTAATAACTTAACTACAACCATGTTAAAACTTAATTAGAAAATAAGCTAAATAGTTAATTACATGAATCCACAAGCACTTATATGGTAGTTATCACCAGGTGAATTAAGAATGAATTACTAATATTTTCTACTGTTAATACATGGTTAATTAATGATTAAACAGTGTTTTACTGCTTACTCATTAATGATTTATTACAGTTACTTAAACATTTTCCCAGATTTGAGTGCCTTAAATAGACATCTTAAGATTACTTTCCAGGTTTACCTTCTTTCTAATGTACTGATTACTCCATTTTCTATTGTACTACTCTGGTCTTTCAACTGTGAATATCAAATATCTTGATTGCCTGATGAGTAAGAGCTAATCCATTGGCGCATATGAATTCAGACAGTAGAACTGAATGTGAAAAGGGGCACAGATCTTCCTGTGTCAGTTCAACTCTGCTCTTCTTCCCATGGACACATTCTTTTAAACTGTGAGTGGGAGAAGGCACTGCGGGACGTTAAACCCAAGTAACCCAAATGGCCCCCCATCTTAGACTCTGCTCCCTGTTCCAGCATCTAAGTTGCCCTCATGTTGATGATGGTTCTGCTGAGAAGAACATGCTCTCTAGGTCTGTTTAGGTAAAGAGACCTTCTCTTGTGGTGGTCAGTTATGGGACCACAGAGGCCTTCTCTTAGTCGTGGGGCCAGGTCAAAGTGGTCTGCGTATTGTCAGGCATCCTGGTAGTGAGAGAGCTCTCTCACTGTGCAGTTCATTTAGAGATGGCCCTTACCTTGAGATATAAATGTGATGGAGCTTATACATGCTGGGGACCTGTTCTTTATCACAAATGAGCTTGTCATTGCTTCTGGATTTGCCTAGAGTCTCCCAGAATGCAATTATATCTTCTGATATGTACCTGACAACCAGATTGGTGTTTTTCTCTCATTTTGGAAAGCTACATGGAAATAGCTTCTGGGGTGTGACATTGCAATCTTTTTTTTTTTTTTTTTTTTTTTTGCTGTATGCGGGCCTCTCACTGTTGTGGCCTCTCCCGTTGTGGAGCACAGGCTCCAGACGCGCAAGCTCAGCGGCCATGGCTCACGGGCCCAGCCGCTCTGCGGCATGTGGGATCTTCCCGGACCAGGGCACGAACCCGTGTCCCCTGCATCGGCAGGCAGACTCTCAACCACTGCACCACCAGGGAAGCCCGACATTGCAATCTTAATGTTTGTCTTTATGTAACTATTTATCCTTATCAGGGGGATTCTGTGGCTGCTAGGAGACTGTGTTTAGTTGGTTTAGAAATGACAGTAATGCTCTGGAAATGGCTTTTCTTTTCTAAAAATGGACAGGTATATGATAGGGGTGAAACTACTAAAATTAAGTCTCTTTCCTCCCCACCTTTCAAAAAGATAGAACTTTAAAAATACAGACTGTCAGAGGGAATGCACTTGTTTTACATTTTTTAAGGAAAGACAGAGAAATCTAATTTTTACCACAATAGCCTTAGAAATAATGATCAGCCTTATCCAATGGAAACTTGACTATATTCCTGGACTATGAACTATTTTGCAATTCGCTGTTAAATATCTATTTTTTTAAAAAATCAGCTTATTTTAAAAACTTGATTTATTTTCTCTGTCCTTAAAAAATTTAATATAAGTTCAAGGTAATGTGACACTTCTAGGTTTCTAGGAACAGAAAAAAAAACTTATACTATGCCAAATTTGAATGGAGAAATCTGTATATTGTAGGATGGTTTCTGTCTTCCATGCAGAGAAAAATGGTAGAGATAGAATTGAAAATAGTTCAGAATAGAGAAGAAAAATCAGATTAAATATTGCTGATTAATGTTGTTTATTAATCACAGCCCTAATCTATAAAAGCTGATCCTGGTTACATATTTGAATCAAGGGACAACAATTTTAGAATTATGAAATGTTGTAATATAGATTCAATATATACGTATATTGACTAACGAGAATTTAGTTGTATATAATAAAACAAAAAAGTTAATATTGTGGTACATATCTAGAAACGATTTGGAAAGAGTCATATTTACCTTTTGTTGTTTGGGGTTAGGATTTCAAAAGCTAACACCCATTGCCAGCACAGTTTTGCCAGAGGTAACATTTTAAAAATTTATTTGCATCTCTTTAACTGTTAACCTCTGATGAGGTAGGGATTGAACATTTGGAAATGTAAAGAAATATATAGAAGGAGGGAAGGAGAAGAGAAGTAAAAGCAAGGGCTGTTTAAATGTTTTGCAAATTTTATACCAGCCTGAAGCAAATGGGTATCAGTCTGTGATAACTTTTGAAGGTTAATTTAGAAATCTTTGTTTCATGACATCAGTGGATGTTTCCATTATCCACTGAGATGGTGTCTTGAGTTGTAGAATCACACTTCATTCACTCACTCATTCATTCACAGATTTTTTTGGATATCTGCTATGTGATGGGCTCTGGACTGAGCAAGGACAAAAAAGTGTCTCTGGACTGAGCAAGGACAGGAAAGTCAATTTGAAAATGCAACTAAGAGTTTCAAGAAAAGTGGCAATATTGTGGAATTCTAGACAAAGTTAATATGACTCAGTAGCAAGCCAAGATATGAGTTTTGTAGCAAAACATTAGTAGTCAAATGTCTTTTCATATTTTTCTTCTTTTATTATGATTGTGACCTACAATGAATCTGATAAAAGTGATTTCAGATATTTGCAGGCCCACCATCCAAACAACATTGTGTAGTGGCTCCTTCTACTATAGGGGTGCTGGCCAAGGATTGAATCCTCCAACAGTAACCTCAGGGAGATGAAGTTCTTCATGGTTCAAGGACAAAAGTGGACTAGACTTCTAGGAGATGCAGGTCTCCATTTCAGAAACAAAGACGTTAGATCTCTTGTTTCAAATATCCAGTCCTTTTTTGTGTTGCCCCTCATAGAACTAAGCTACTGTGTGCTTTGTGTGAGGATCCTCTTCTTTGAGAAGAAACAACACCCTTGACTGCCATCTTTAGAAGGATAAAGCATGACCAAGGGACCAGGTATGATCAGAGAAAGGGATAAAGCAACATGTTGCTTAGATTCTTATTTGCCTTTAGTCAAAGAAAAAAAAATGCTACACAAGTTTGAGACCAAATTATGTTTTTGATACTAACTAGGTGAGTGCAGATGGAGGATTTTTAACCTGTAGTGCCTGGACCCATGTAGATAGGTTTTAAGTAATCTGTGGACCCCATTATATTGTATGCAAAATTTTGAATGCATATGAGTTTTTCAAGAAAGGGCCTATAGCTTTCATCAGGTTTTAGAGGGTCTGTGTCTCTACATTTAAGAACAATTGCCTTTTTTTTTCTTTTTTTTTCCCCCTTTTGGCCATGCCATGCAGATGTGGGATCTTAATTCCCCGACCAGGGATTGAACCCATGCTCCCTCCTCTGGAAGCGTGGAGTCTTAACCACTGGACCGCCAGAGAAGTCCAAGAACACTTGCCTTTAAAAATCATTTGAGTGACAGTGCTATTACACCACGATGTATTCCTCTTAATTCTGGAATTTCAAGCTTTTTATATGAAATTGTTTCCTTCAAGTTAAGACTATGCAAAATCCAGTCAATACCTGCTATGATCTGATGAAGCTGAGGAGAATAAAAAGCTAACTTTCATTCCTCTGGATTAAACAAGTTCATTTCTGCAATCTGCTCTAGCTCGGGTATGTAGACATGACCAGAAAGTATTTCCTATTGAGGGGCAAGAAAAGATAGTTTAAAAATCCTGTTTTGGTATGCTGATAGGCTCTATAACCTAAAATAATTTCTTTGGTTTTATTTATGTACTTGTCATAGACCTTTACACTTTCGAAATTTAGCACAGTTTTAATGTTTCTTGGGCAACTGACCATGAAAAAGTTTCCATCTTCAAGTAGGGGTAAAATAACTTAACTATTTCCATATCTCTCAATTATGGATAACTGTAGTTTGTTCTTCTATCAGCATATTTCTGTGAACTCACCCTTGCGGTCTGAAAACTTCACACAGTAATATTTTATTCTATCCCAAAGGCACCATATGTCACATTCCACCTTCCTAAGATAGACACCAGGTGTCAGAAAATGGCAGGCTCTCAGTAGCTAAAGTTGAAGGTAATGGTCTTTGGCATGTCTAAATGCACTTTAAGAAAAAAAGTTTTTCTATGAATAAAAGATGTGGAAAAGTCACTCATGCTAAGTTATCATTTTTAAGCACATAATTGTTAGCATAAATGAAAGTTTTCCTATAAGAGTAAGGTACTTGGATTTTATTTAACAAGAGATCTTATACACAAATTAATAGATCCAATCAGATTAAAATTGTATATATATGAAAAACAACAAACAAAATAAAAGCACCCCACAACCAACATATTATCATTTCTTGGACTAGATGTGATGGAATGTATTCATTCTGGCATTGAGCTTTGACAAATGTGGTTATGTGTAAGCATTCTAGAAAAGAAAGGAGAAAGTATATTTATTCCAATCTAAATTATGTCCCTAGATAGCATGATGGTGACTGAATTTATCATATCCTCCCATGGAATTCCCATTAAAGATATCAGATATAAGCAAAAGGCTCAAATTACTTGTAGGTACAATATTTTAACACGGGACATCCAGATGGAACTTTTATAGATTCACAAATAGCACAGCTCACTGTACTGGAATGCTGGATCCAAATGGCACATCCCTTTTGAGGTTACAGTTTAGAGTAAAACAGATTTATTAATAATCAATGCACTCATATGACCAAGAATGTTATCAGCTCATCCAAGACGGAAAACAACAGGAAACTTAAGCCAAGACTCATTTAATTTTTGCCCTTCTTACTATATGCATTGGAAAAGAACCCCATTGGCCCTTTTTTAGCTAGTAATGTCTAATGCAGGAAGACAGGAATAAGCAGAGTAGAAAGCACCTGTCAGCTCTATTTCCCACTCTCCTTGATTAGCATGAAACATTAATAGGGCTTTCAGAAATTCTGGCCTGAAATGGGCTTTGCCTGAGAACGTGTCTGTCTTTACTGCATAAAAGCCACTGTCATTAAAAAAGGGCAGATAACTAAAGAAGACTTTCTTGAAACTTATACCTTTTTTTCATACAATGACAAATTATTTTAATAATGGGAATCACATACACTGCCATTTGTATAATATTTCCCATAAAATTCCCCCATTAAATTTGCTCCTTTACTTGACTCATCTCTTTTTTTAAAAGAATGACATGCACAAAATGATACATCATACTTTCTTATAAAGAATTGAAAATGAACATACAGTAATGGGTTAACATACATTTTAATAAAATTTTCATTGCTGTGCATTTCACTTTTCGATACTGAAAACCAGGGATGTTCCAATAACCTCAGGCAATGCCTAAGGATAAAACAAATCATATGGTGGTGAACTATTTTCACCTATATATTCTTCTACAGGAAAAAATATTCATAAATACCAAAGAAAATCAGATGTGCACCAAAAAATTATAACCATTCTTAATACCCTTTGCCACATACTGTATGTCACTGTATACTAAGAATAAAACAAAAAAAAAATGCTTTAGGGATTTCTAGACTCTTTCAAGGGTTTAGTGTATTGTTAATTTTCATTAAAGGTAAGTTTCAGATTGATTTCCATTTTCCAAAATGGCCACAAAAATCAAAAGATATAATGGGATTCAAATAAGAAGGTCATAGATCATAAAATATAGCTTCCAGTGTCTTAATAAAAACTATGCCCAGATTCGTAATTTGAGGGTTGAGTTTTTTGGTCTAGAAACTTTTGATTTGAGTTGAGCACTTATTATATTTATGAAGTCAGTTCATTTACAAAGAAAAATGCATGTTAGGGAGCCTGTCCTTACATTACGTGAGTGTGTCAGCCAGCACCCTCGACGTTCTTGCATATGATTTCCAAAGAGGGCAAAGACAGCAGAGAACAGCCCTAGGTGAAATGAGGTGTCTGCCAGAATTTTATTAAAAAGCAACACTTTGTGGAAAAAGCATGCCAATTGCCCCAACTTCACCTGGCTATAATGGGGCAGCCCAAATTAAATGAGGTGCAAATCATAAATGTGTTTCCAATTTCTTTCTGGTGATTCTATAAGTGTACAACCCCTGCAGCATCTTATAGACAGGTTCACTAGGCACCAATGACAAGCAAAGTTAAAAGAATAAATGTACTATAGATTTAGCTAAGAATAGCTGTTATTTAAAATATTGTGAGCACTTTCCATCCCATTAAGAAACACTTTTATTTTTAATCAGGTCTCCGAAGGAGGCTGCTGATAATATTGCTCTCAAAACAAGATGAGGAACAAGTGCAGGGAAGGAAGGCCATTTAAAAAAAAAAAAAGACTAAAAAAGTCAAATCTTATCAAATGAAATTGTACAAGCCCCAGTGAACTGTCTGATGGTCATAAACCTATAGAGACTATGGAACACATCCTGAAAGGTACTTTAAAGTCTATAACATTTTTTCTCTTCCAATCAGTGTTTTGCTTCATGGATTAAAAACAGTATGTAAAGCATACATATCTGATCTCTGTGTATTCTTGTAAAGCAAGTCTGTGCTCAAGACATAACACACAGTCTATAAAGCAAGACACACCCTTCATTGACGCTGACAACTGAAACTGACTTTCAGAGCGGGGACCCCGAGGAGGAACTGTTCTAGTCATAAGTCCTGACAAGTCCCTGGGTGACATTACCTGGCGTCCTAATTGTCAGGAAGGCAAGTTAAGAGTTTTCAACATAGCATTAAATCCTTTCCCAGTCCTAAGGAGACACGTGAAAACCTCATGTATTTGAAATACTAACATGAAAACAGGCTGTGAATAATGACCGAGGGACTCCAAATTGTTATTACAGAGAGGGAGGGAACCAGGAGTGGGTACACGTACAACTCCAGCTAAATGCTAATCAATAGGTCTATAGAAACATAAAGCTTAATTCCAGAACTATTAATGTGGAGCAATAGAATAAAAGGAATAATGCATATTCACTGCCCACGCTGCATTTTCTAGTAAAAATGCGTTGCACTCTGCTAGCTTGTCAATCTTTAATAGAAACTCATCAATTATTTGTAGGCAGGAGATTGAAATGGCTAATAGCTCAAATATATTCCTCCATTTCATTGCATCAGTAGCTCTAAATTAATGCCTGCATTTTTTCCCTTAAATTAAGTTTAAAAAAAAATAAAATGGAAATGGGTGCTTTATTTTAGCATACATTTAGCATACAGGTAAATGAGTAAACATTAGTTTTTGTTCCCTGACAATTGAAAAACAGAAACAGATTCTTTTTTAACAAGCAGATGAATGTCCAGAAAGGAAAGAAAGAAAAGAAAAAACTACATTTGAACCTTTCGATATTAAAATCCTTAGAGCCATCCAGCTTAACTAAAATTTCATGAAATAATCACAGCAAAGACAATGCTCAAAACTTACTTTGCTTCCTTCATATGACTGACATCATCTGATAACCTGTACTACACAAAGTATATATCAAAATACCATGTAGTTGAAATGTAGAGCATTCCCCATAAAACAAAGTCTACTCCATTCTACCTAATTAAAAATGAAGCTTCTCTGACATTAATAGGCAGTAAAGCAAATTTATAGCAGACACAGAATATTTCACTCAAAAAAGTTAGCCTACAACTTGAGAGAAGGCAGGTTTTGCCAATCACATGCCAAGAAGCTACCCTCTCTGACCCCAGTCATCTCTCAGATAGAGGATACTGGCATTCTTTGCACATCAGAAATACACCAGCAGAGACCATTCATGAGGGAAATAGGAAAGCAAGTCACATTTGAGCAGACAACAAATGCTCCCAAACCTTGACCCACTACATGCAACACTAAGTGAGCCGCGCACCCAGCACCCAGCACCGTGAGAAAGAACGCACACTCCAGGTACTCTAACCTACTCCCTGTCCTGCTGCAGGGTTCTCTGTGCCCTGCACACAAGCAGGTTTAAAAAAAATAAATAAAAGGAGATTTGCATTATCATTACAAGCTAGTACCCGCACAACAGCACAGAACAGATGACACACTTACTGTAATGTCCCATGAAGCAAAGTTCCCATCTAGAGAGAGGCACTGTTTGCATTATTCCACTCCCTGAAAAAGGGTTAACCATTATGAAGAAACATTATGCCAGACACTAGCAGACAGCCTACTTAGAGATTACATTTTTCCATACATGATAAATCCTGGGTAAACCTGTTTTTCTTTTTAAACACCTTGCAGAATGAAGCCTAGCACTGCATCTAGTTGCCAAAGCACAATCAATATGGAAGGAGCGGTATTTTATGATTGGAGAAGTTGTTGTGTTTTTGGTGGTGAAATTCATTATTTAGTATCTGAACCCTCAGCATTTCAGTATCATTTATTCATAAAGTCCCTTTTTGCCAGGAGGAAATGGATACAGCTGTAGAGAGAGAGAGAGTGCGTGAGAGAGAGGGAGAGAGAGAGAGAGAGGGAGAGGGAGTGAGATGGATTGATGATATTGATCAGGTACCATCTTGAAACAAAGGCTAGGTGCTCTATTTTAGTTGACAACTGTGACACATAAAAAACAAGCAAGAGAGGGGGAAGGCTAGGGCCTTGAACACCACAGGCTTTAAAAAGCGTTTGAAGAAACCATTATGACAAGCAGGTCTAGGGAAGCTGCTGCAAAAATGTATTCAGAAGAGTCATTAAAAAATGATGCTTTGTTTGCCTTGTGAATATGAGGTTTCCAGCTCGCTGCAGCACTCGCTGCTACAGAGGAAATGAGGAGGTCTGTACATGGCAGTTACCTCGCTTTCTTTCTTGGGGGGTAAGGGATGATAAAGGGGGCAGGAATGGGCTTATGGAGGGAAGATCCAACATTTTCTTCCTTTTAAGCCTAAATGTATTTCTCTGGGTCATGATTACCCAGGGTTTTTCTCATCACCAATGGCTCTGAAAAAGTTGACTATTTTTTTTAATCAGAATTATTTATTTCTCATGAAACAGTTGAATAATTTAAACACCTTCGAAGGAGTTAACTAACATTACAGCTTCCTTGTATGTTTTTTAGTACAGAGACTGTAAGAAAGAAATATTATTTGAGTAGCATGGAGCTCCTGGCATCAGATCACAGACAGTATTTCTTCTTGTCCAAACATCCACGTTGATGGATGCCATGGGGGCTAATCGAAATTAGGCAGAGATTCATTATTTGCTCAATCTGAAAAGAAGCCTAGAGATCTGAGTGACTTCTGAACTCCGGGAGGTGATGTCCTTCTGTAGGTTTTGTGGGTATCTGTCCAGACATTGGTGTGTATTTTAACAAAGAAAGCATCCTGGAGGCTGTCCAGGTCAGCTCAGGGAGGGCCTTATTTGGAGGTCAGGTAAAAATTTCTCATGGCATTAAAAATCATACTAGCACCAACTACTTCCAGGCGACTAGACCCAAAGAAGGCAGTCCTAGTTCTCTTCTGATGACCACCTGCATAGGCAAGGTCTAATAGGGGAAAAAACATTTTTTGGTTATTAGGGTTCTGAAATGGTTTTGCACAGTGTGCCTTTCCTGGGACTGAGGTGATCAGAAAGGAGGGGAAAGGTCATTTCTTCACTTTCCTCTTCAGCTATCTTGTGGATAGTTACCAAAATCAGAATGTGATTGCTATGCAAAGGTCTATTTTATAAGTTGGCATCTTGGAGAGGGTATGAAGAAAAGGGAACCCTCCTACACTGTTAGTGGGAATGTAAATTTGTGTAGCCACTATGGAAAACAGTATGGAGGTTTCTTAAAAAACCAAAAATAGAACTACCATATGATCCAGCAATCCCACTCCTGGGCATATGCCCAGAAAAGACAAAAACTCTAAACTGAAAAGGCACATGCACCCCAATGTTCACCTCAGTACTATTTATAGTAACCAAGACATGGAAACAACCTAAGTGTTCATTGACAGATGCATGGATAAAGATATGGTATATATATATATATATAGACACACACACATACATATATAATGGAATATTACACAGCCATAAAAAAGAATGAAATAATGCCATTTGCAGCAACATGGATGAACCTAGAGATTATCATACTAAGTGAAGTAAGTCAGACAGAGAAAGACAAATGTCATATGATATCACTTATATGTGGAATCTTAAAAAGTGACCTTATTTACAAAATGGAAATAGACTCACAGCCATAGAAAACAAATTTATGGTTACCCAAGGGGAAAGGGGTGGGGGGAGCGATAGATTGGGAATTTGGGATTAACAGATACACACTACTATGTATAAAATATATAAATAACAAGGACCTACTGTATAGCACAGGGAACTGTATTCAATATCTTATAGTAATCTATAATGGAAAATAATGTGAAAAAGAATATATATACATATATACACACACATATATATGTATAACTGAATCACTTTTCTGTACACCTGAAACATTGTAAATCAAGTATACTTCAATAAAAAATCAAACAAAAACCAAAAAATAAATAAATTGGCATCTCTGTGTGACCTTGGGAAAGTTCCTTAACTTCTCTGAACCTTAGTTCCTCATATCAAAACTGAGAAATAGCATCATAGGCTTTGTTGTTGGAACTCAATGAGATGTATGTAAGAGTCTAGGATGGTGCTTTGTATAGACTATTCATATCATAAATGAAGTCGCTATAAATTCTATATATTAACACTAGCAAAGAAATATTTTTTGATTGTTATTCTTAAAAGGCAACTCTCTCATTGTTTTCTATGTAAATAAATCCATGTGGAAGAGAGAGATGGCTTATCTGGCATTTAGTTCAGCAGCCGTGGGGAGAACAGATCCCATGAGGAGAATTAACAATGAATAAAGACAATGAGATGGTTTCTGAACACACAGTTTTTCTGGATCTATTGTTTCTTCTTAAGCTGTATTCAGTAAAATCACAGTGATATTAAATACCCAGTTTGTCTAAAGTTTTCCTTTTGTTGTGACATTTTTTCAAAATCAAAACGCAATTTGAATGAAATCTACAACTTCATTACATCCATTTGCATATATTTCCAAAGTTTTCAAAGTATATTTCACTTGTTAGATCCATCCAACACTGGAGGAGGAATGCAAATGATTTTGTATACTAATTTTTGAGATAAAGAAACCAAACCTCAGGGTGCATGATTTTCTTAAGGCAAAAATGAGTTAGGTTTAGAGCTCAGACGGTTAGTGCTTTTCTGCCACTATATTCACCCATCCATCTATCCCCACTATCCATGAAACATGAATTTATTTTTTCTTATTGTGAGTTAAACACTGTTATGCATTATGACAATATGAAAGCTAACTGTAATTCCTGAGAATGTTGCTAAACTCTGGAGATGGGTGTTATCTCAAGTGATCTCTTTGGATACTTAGGTCTAGACACCAAATTCGTTGCTATATTCATGCTCTCAATGAAACCCAAAAGAGAAATGTTATCATCCATTAATATTTTTGAGGTTTCCGAAGGCATTCTCTTAATAGCACCCTTCCTCTCTGATCAGGTCTTGGGGAGGCCTTACTCCATAATATAAACAAGATTTAAATTCTGAAGGAACAGAAGAGAAGTCCTTCTCTCTGGGAGTAGACTAACTCTCAAGTAGAAGGGAAATGAAAATGCAAAATTTACCAGTCAATAAGTTGCTAGGTCTGCCCCAATGCAGAGTAAGTGAAGGGAGGCCAAGAGGGTTTAAGGAAAATCCATTCTAATGGAAAATATGACCAGAGAAACAGGATTCCCCTTAAGAACAATCAAGGATCTGAGACTCCTAAAAACCAAATTCTAACAATTCCTAATGAAAAGTCATTGTCTATCAATCTTCCACACCTGTTGAAACTTCTGGTTTTAGATGGCAAGTTGAATATACAGTAAATTCAGTCTAAAACGTGTATTTAAAAAAGAATCAATAAATATACAACTATACCTGAAAACAGCAAGGGGAACTCTTGCTGAATAATTGAGAGATTAATATATCCCTAAAAGAAGGAAGCAGATATGCAGAGCTAGCAGTATGCTAAGGTTGCAACCACTGACAAAAGCTTTCCCCATATACATATACGCCAAAGTCTACGAGGCTCAAAGGAAATATTTGTTGCAGAAGGCGTGTGTATGATGAAGACAGCTAACCTTTCAGGAGAGCCAACACTGTGTAAGACTGATAAAAACCACACAAATGAAAGAACTAGCATGCATGTCATGGTGTGAATAGAATACTTAGAAGGAACTTTAAAGAAATCTGTTTCATATAGTCAGAGAGATGAAGTAAATCTCATCCATAAAACAAGAATAATAAATAATAAAAATAGGCATTTCTATGTATATATAATATATAATTGTTGAAATAATATTCAGTAAACAGACAATGAAAATATTTGACTATAAGATTAAAATTAAGTGAAATGAAATCACAAAACAAAAATTAGTCTAGACTAGAATGTAGGATTTATGAAGACAGGGGTTTTTGTTTCATGTGATCACTGCTGTATCCCCAGTGCCTAGAAACATGCCAGGCATGTAGGAGATTTTTTAAATAAAATGATGAAGGAACTCACGGCTTCCTCCATCCTTTATGTCAGAAAGGATGGTTCTTCAACTGTGCTCTTCTTATATCCTTGATTCATCAATATCCCCTCCCTCTGTTACATATCCAGTCTCTCCTTCTTCACTTTCTCTTCCCTGTCCACTGACAAACATATTTAACTAACTACCCTTTCTTTCACCCTACTGCCTCCTCCTAAGCACTTCTGGAATTTCATTCATGAAAATGCAGGCTTCATCTGCTGCCTTAACTTTTTGGTTCCATTTATCCACAACTCACTGTAGTCTCTTCCTTCCATTCAATCATTTCTTTTAGTCCTCTTATTACTGACATTTCTGCAGCTTTTTACTGTGCTGATTGGTCTTATTTGATTTTAATTGTCCTCTCTGGAACTTGTGTCATTCCTCTTCACTTCTAACTCTGTGTCTATTCTTCTTCTTTCCTGTGACTGGTTTCTGCCTCTTGGACTACCCCTTAAATTTCCCAGATGCCATCTTCAATTCTCTTATCTTTCACTCTAAAAGCTCTATTCAGGCGATCTCAACAAATCCTTAGCTTCAATCACCAACTACAATACACAATTCTTAAATTTATGTTCCCTGCCTGGAGCCTTTTCCTGAATTCCTATATTATATTCCTCACCAGTGTGCCATCCAGTTGAGGAAGAAGAATGTGATACAGACAACACAAAATGCGATTAGGTCCATTGCAGGAAGAAAACAGTTATGGGTCATTCCAATTATTAGCTATGTGACTTGGAAACATTATGTGAGTTCTCTGTCTTCTCATCAGAGAAGAATGGGGAGAATAGTAGTATCTACCTGATACGGCTTTTGATAGGATGAGATGAAAATTCAGTATAGCATTTAGAACAATGCCTAGAACTAAGTAGTCAATACATGTTAGCTGCACTTATTATTATTTAAAATTTTTAGCTCACAAGAGAGGCCTTGAGATCATATGAAGGTTTCAGGTAAGGCTTCCTGGGGGAGGTTACCTGTGTGCTAAATTTTAAAGAATGAGGAGGAGATGAATCAATTGAAGGGTAGGAAGGACATTTCCGGCCCTGGAAACAAGATACATAACACAAAGAATGGAAGCATATGCTATGTAAGATAAAATAAAACAGGTAGATATTTCTAAAGTATAAATTTCAAGGCAGCAAATGGTCAGAGATAAAACTAGAAAATTAGATAAAGATCAGGTTGTGGAGGGCCTTGAATGCCATACTAAGGAGTGTGGTTGCTTAAAAAATTGATTTTTAAACATGGAAGTCATTAAATCCTTTTTTTATTTTTTTCATTCTAGATGGAATCACTTTGGCAGCACATGGCAGGATGTCATTAAGACAACAAATTTAAAAAATCAAAAAGTAGGGCACCAGTTATAAGAAGACCTGAAGGGACTGTGTTCATAATAAGATGTATGGCATCTCTTAGGAACTCTCCCAAATAGTGGGAAGTTTTGAGAGTTGGTGGAGGTGCCACACTAGTCAACTAGGGCAAAGTGTGAGACATACTGATGATGACCATTTCCGTGGCTGGATCAAACACAGGTTATACAATTAACTCTAATGTGTCCAACAGTAGTAAGTGCAATTATAGAAATATAAGTACAACAGGGTCAAAAGAGAAAGAATTCACTGAGAAAGGCAGAATCAGAACATCAAGTAGGTGTGGAATTCTAAATTGTACTATGTTCTAACCACATCTACTGTGGTTAAAACATAGTGAGAAATGCAGAGGGGTGGTATAAAATGAAGCTTAAGCACAGCTTAGAGGTAGATTGTGAAAGGCATACATCGTTGTACCAACAATTTTTAGTTTTCTTCCATATAGATAACTGAAATTGGTATTTTATCATATTTATTGGTTTCTGAATGTGTTTTATTTATTGTTATGGAATAATGGAATGAAAGAAATGAAATTACTGTGGAGATAGAGAAAATTAAATGCTGGATGTCATATTTGAATTCATACCTACATTTTATGATTATATGTATTAGGTAGTAGATTTAAATCTCTTTCACTTCAGGACATAGTTCTCACCAATCAGATGAGAACTGAGGTCTTAACATTAAAATGTGCTTTACAATATATTCATTACATTTGTAACTGACCCATATAATAGGTTGACCATGTTTATTGCAGTTACTAATCTGGAATGTCTACAGCATTAGGGTGAAGTAAGATGTCAAAACCATTTAGTGAAGTCTATATTCTGATTAAGAATATGTGTGCTGAGTTGTTCATTCATTCAAAGCAATCACAGGTAATAATAATCCATCTTATGTTTATATACCATATTTAATCATGAGAGAGTCCAGAGCTTTTGGTAAACTAAAATTATTCCAGTATTCAGCCATAACAATAATTGTACTGAGTGAAATAGCATAATACAAACTAAAGGAACCTGAAAAATCTTACATAGGCAGTGTTAAAATACATGTTTTAAAATAGGTACTGAGTTGAAATTAATGATCTTGTTTATATACAGAATAGAATCTTAGAATCATAGCATCTTAATAAAGCAAGAAGAGACCTTGGCGATCACCTTCTCCAACCACTTCATTTTACGGATGAGGAAACTAATTTCTATAGTTTTGATTTCTTGCTAGTTCCTACTAAATTGCCACATTATCATCATGCCATTGCTTGTAAAAATAACATCATATTCACTAATGTGATATGAAAAGTATGTATTACTGAATTTGTATACTACCATCACCATAACCAGCACCCAATACAGAAATTAAGATCTTGAAACTCCAAGTATAAACTTCTCAAGATGGTGCCAAGTTCATTGCCAAGAGGGACTTCTAAATGAGAGCCGGAAATGGGTTAAGGTAAGGACTGATGTGAGTAGTATAAAATTGGAGTCGTTCCCCATCCCTGCCTCCCTAAATCTGCAAATGTGCCTGCCACTCTTTATTTCAGTGAAAGAGTTGATGACAAGAGGTTCAGAGACCCTCCAAAAGACATAATGCAGCAGAGGTTGTCCCAGCGTTTGAACTGGGAATTATTTTTAACACCTGATTTCACCGGCCGACTCTGCTGTGTCAAGAGCAGGCTCTGAAGTTCAAAGAACCATCCAAGTTCACTGGCTAATTCTGGGCAACTTCCTCCCCCTGCCTCCTGCCTTACTTTTTCCAGTGAAAATGTTGATTCAAAGTCCTTCAGTGAGCTGCTGGCTATGTTTGGTGTTTTGTCTTCTCTTCCCCATTTTTTTAATTTTTTTTTTTTTGCACATTTAGATCCTTCCTATTCTAAAGATGCCAGCCCACAATTCCTATTATGTCTTGACCACTCCAGTGAGCACTGATGGGTCTAGCCTTTCTATAATTTCAGGGTATTTTTTTTCATCTCTATCTCACTTTAATTTACATGATCATAATTTGTTACTTATCTGTATCCTGGGAATGTTTTGTCTGCCTAAATTAGGTTATAAGGTCCTAAAGGACAAAAGCCTGTATGTCTTTCATACTCCTCCAGTGCCTACCAACATCCTAAAGACATTTCTGGCCCTCAGTAAATAAATGTTGATGCTAAACCATGAATTCTGTTTACACGGCTTAGCTAAAATCTCTCTATATAGTGACATGTTCCTAAAAATCAATATTGCAACATTTTAGAATGGTATAAATATGACTATCAGTGATCATTTTGATTAAAATCAGTTTTCAATTATTCCTTAATTATTTTTCTACTTACAGGGTTAAGGCCATAGTTTCACAGTGCTTGAAACTTTCTAGAAAGGAGCTTCCCTGAAAATACATTAAAAGAAAGCTTTTTCTTTAAAAAAAAAATCAACAAATATTTCATGAATGACGGAAGAACCATTTTCTTTTTTTTTTTTTTTTGCGGTACGTGGGCCTCTCACTCCTGTGGCCTCTCCCGCTGTGGAGCACAGGCTCCGGACGCGCAGGCTCAGCGGCCATGGCTCACGGGCCCAGCCGCTCCGCGCCATGTGGGATCTTCCTGGAACGGGGCACAAACCCGTGTCCCCTGCATCGGCAGGCGGACTTTCAACCACTGCGCCACCAGGGAAGCCCCAAAAGACGTTCTTGATACCAAGAAATTAGGAGGTGTGGGTCTCTGGCTGTTTTTTGGGAGAGGGGTGTAGATGATTTAACGAAAAGTAAGTCAATTGAATTTGTAAGATCTTATCTTCAACTGCAAAAAGAAATTTAAAATTACTAACTGCCAATAAATATGAAATAGGACTTAAGGTGGCATTGATAAAGTAACTGTCACAGGCTATAGTGTCCTAGCCATACACATGTGAGTGCACACCTGCCAAGCAACTCAAACCACTCCAAAGGAGATGGTGACAATCTTACCTCAATCTCCCACATCTTTGAGAACAAAGGAATTATTAAATGTTTACTATACTCCTTCACTGTATACATAAGCTAGGCTACCAATAAATTCTGGTGTGGGTTCAAAGATTGATGAAAACAATCTTCCAAGTTGGCTTAAGTGCTTTCAGTTTGTTTTTCTACCAAATCAGCAATGTAAGAACTATTTGAGGGAATGACAGAAATCAATGAGAAAACATACCTCCTGGTTCCTTTCAGAAGCTGGATGGTCACCTTTGTGGATTCAGGAGCTGAGTTCTCATCATTAGGCTGGAGCATGGGCTTGTCAGTATTCAAGGGTCTAGCTTTATCACATATACAAGTTCTTGCTTCCGTGTTTTTACCATATCATCCAGGTTGCAAAGAAACTTGGCCATGCATAGCCTGCCAAATATATCATCATCCACTTTGCAGCACAGCAACTTATGTTAGACTTTGATCATCAGCTTATAATAATTTTTGAATAGTAACTCACTTGTATATAAAGAATTGCAGAATAAGCATTGTTCTTGTTGTGGATCTTCTGCATAGAAAGTACCCAAGAGTAAAATATTGGCATTTAACATTAAAGGAATAAAAGATGCATAAGCCATTTAATGTATAGATAAAAGGAGAATTCAAAGTTTTCTTCACAAGGAATTCATTTTCTAAGAAACAACTTCAATTAAAAGTATCTGATAAATAAAAACACAGAGAATTTTAAAGCATTTTGACAAAAGAGTTAATAATTTAACATTTTTCTTCTTTTCCTTTGAAAGAATGTAAAAATATAAATCTCGTTTACTTAAATGTGATAATGCAGTCCTATAGAATTGTTTTGAAAATGAAAAAGATTCCTAAAGTTATTTTATTAAACAAGTCTAGAGACTAAATACAACAAAGAAAAAGGAAATTGAAAGTATTGTGTAATGAAATCAGGTATATGACTGATAGATACATTTCGAAGGAGAGAACCTAACACTAATTAAGAAGAATTCAGCAAAAAAAGAATACCTCTATAACCTTAGGAATTTTGTAATTTTTGTGGAAACTTAGAGGAATACTAAAAATGTTAAGCCTGAAACCGAGAGGTAATTGTTTAGACGAACTAGAAACAATTCAAAGAAATTTTTAAGAATGTTTAATTTGAAAGAAGCATCTGTGAATCTGACATCTTGATAGGTGGTAAAGTTGTGTAAATGTAGTCATGTATTCCCATTCGAACCATTGAAACTCCACAGTAAACAGGTCAGGTGGATGTCTCACCCTTGCTTCACTCTATGACAGAAGGGAAGTTTGCAGTCAATATGCACCAGTTTGTTATACAGCACATGCTCTCATCTGTACTGGGAAATGGGGAAAGGAAAGAGGAAGGGGCTCTGGCTCTATCTTTCTGTTGCTAGGACTTTTATTACTGCCCCTGACAGTGTCTTACACAGAGCAGGTACTCTAGTAGATCAGAAAAGAGGCTGGAGCAACAAGTGAGCACTTGAAATGGTAGTGGGTAAACATCTACCAGCATATTTGTCATGTACCCGGATCTACTAAGATCAAGGGATTTCCATGAGACAGTCCTGGCTCCCCAGAGCTGCTTAATTACAAGTACTTCCTTTAGCCACAAGAATGAGTGTGAATCATCGTCATTGTCATCATCATCATCAATAGCCAATAACCAAACAAAGTTACATAAATAAGTATTTACTTATGTATCAACTCTTGCATCAAGAATCTGAGTTTCTACTGTAATTTCATTTACTGTGGTCAAAAAATTGAAACAAAACTCATATCAAAAGTTTATTTATTGGGAAACCCTCACTGATTTAGGACAAAATCACTTTAGCAGTAGGTTTTCTTTTTTTTTTTTCTTAAAGAATCTGCAGAAAACAAAAGATTAAAACAAGAGATCTTTAAAAAATTTCTCCTAGTTTTATCTCTCTTCTTTATTCTGTACATATAGAATAACTCCTGAAAATGGAACAAGTAGTACATTAGTTGTAGAGACAAAATCTTATTCTTAGATTGACCTCAACATAGCTGAGACAATTGCCCTAAATGTCTTGGATATTCTTAGCTCAGAGGAAACCATATTCATACATGAACAGTCTCAAACCAGTTCTGCCAGTATTGGCTTCTACCAAAAGGGAAGAAAAATTCAAAAGAGTAGTATATGGCCTATTTCCATTTTATAAATAAGTTCATTTGTATCATTTTTTTAGATTTCACATATAAGTGATATCATATGATATTTGTCTTTCTCTGAAAAAGAAAATATATATATATATACATACATATATATAAATGAATCACTTTGCTGCACACCATTGTAAATTAACTATACTTCAGTAAAAAGTTGTTTAAAAAGAAGTAACAGAGAGCGTGGTCTCTAAAATTCTTGGAGAAATAGCTGATTCTAGGTCTGGGAAAGAAAAGATACAAGGTGAATCTGGAACATCTTATGTCAGAAAGGGAAATAGATATCAGACTGTTGGGGACATATCAAAGAGAGGCAGGACCCTACTTGAAAAGATCCCACTAACCATAGATTAGGTAATTGCAGTATGAAAAATAATAATGACTGCAGTAGATTAAAATATGTCAAATATTTTAAAATTTCATCAGCATATGTTAACAACAACAACAAAGCTCTCATTGATCATCAATAGAAGTTGCTGGGAGACCCACTTACTATTCTAAAGAGTGTTAAAAAAAAAGAAAAGAAAAGTTGGAGTAGGAGGACCATTTATACTAGATTTCCTGTATGAATCCTATTCTATGGTAAATAAGGAGATGAAAGAAAATTCTCTATTGAAGAATTTTAGCTAATAAAAACAGAAGGAATGCTAGAATCAGAAACACCATTTTGCAACTTCTAATGAAATAACATATCAAGTCAGTAATAATCAATAGCTGTTAAAACTCTTATCTGAAAAGCCAAGGAGGAAATTTGAAATGGAGGGACCAGGCTAGCAATATCCAAACCAATTTTAATAGTATTACAAGTGGGGCAATCAGCCATTATATGTTTCCCCATGTGATGTAAAGAAAATACATAGCAGCACTTATGAAATTTTCTTGCCTCCCAAAATAACCTACACCCAATTACCCCCTAAATCTAAAACCAATTAAAAGAAAAATTCTAAAGTTAGAGGAACATGGTACAGAGGCCCATGAAGATGCAATCAGCCAAATTCTGAATATGGATGACCCAGATACTTTGACAAATCAGTAACATGAAAAAATGGAGACAGGAGGACGTGTGATCAGTTAAAAGAGACATATCACAATACCAAGCAGAGGCAAACCTTGCATGGATCCTAATTTGGACAACAACACTAAAAAACACATCTTTGAGAAATATGGACGTGAGCTGAACATTAGATAATTCTTTAAAATATTGATTTTGTTAGCTGTAACAATGGTGTTGAGGTTATATTGAAAAAGAGTCTTTATCTTTTAGACTTCAATACTGAAGTATTAATGGGTGAAATATAGGGATTTTAATTAAAATTCTTCAACCAAATATGGAGGGATGATTGAAACAAGATTGACAAAATGTTGATAACTATTGTAGCTGGATGACAGGTATAGGGAGATTTATTATACTATTATTATCATATATTTAAGATGTCTGAAATTTTATATAATAAAATTTTAAAATATATTTAAAATAAAACAAATAAAAGTGGGGAGAGTGAACTGCTCCAGAGACCATGCCTTCTTATTATGAATCAATATTCTTTTTCCATTTTAACTTTTAAAGACTCCAAAGCTCACATATTTGGGAGCTTGGACTTTCCTTGGGTCAGTGTTTTTTTCTGCTGATTTCCTGGTTCTCACATTTCATAACTTGCTTACCTGATACCTGGCTAATCCCAGGACATACTAGTTTCTGAATACTGAGATTCAAGATAACCCTATGGACTGTCTATATCCTTACTATGCAATGGCTCTTTAAGGAATGTTTGGACTGTGGTTCCTTGACCTTCAGACAATCTTACCTGAATTTCCTCATCATGACTCTGAAAGCAGTACCAGCTATGTACTTTGTGGGCCCCAGTGGAAAATGAAAATGTGAGGCCACTCGTAAAAAAAAATTATAAGACTTCCCAGACAATGACAACAGAGCATTAAACCAAGTGTGGGTCCCTTCTGAGTGTGAGGCATAGTGTGATGACATGGGTTGTAAAACCACGATGCCAGCCTTGTCTGAGAGTAGTTGCAGAGTCTAGCTTGATGTGTCTGCAGAGTATCACGGTGTACACAGAACATTCAATTCTGCATGGTACAGATAAAGGAGTAAGTGAATGAGTGAAATAAGCTCCTGATAAATATTTTAATTAATGAAATTAAAACAGTGAAATACTGGTTTCTGACACGTGTATGTATAATAGCAACAAATCTAAGAATTCTAAAAAATTATTTTCAAAGTTGGTCTTTCCATATTTAATAGGGAATATACAGTCTGGACATATTTCAGTCAGTGATTCCATGTACCTGGCTAGAGGTTCATATCCAGCAAATGTAACTGCACTGCTTGTTGTCATTTGAAATATTTATCTGCCAGGCTTCAAGCCACTGACTTCTCGTCCCTTCTAGCTGTTCTGTTAGAGCTCACTGATCTTGGTTCATTTAGCTTCCTATCCCACAGATGAGTATGATCAGTGACCCCATCTGCCAATCAATATGGCCCCGTCATGCTGTAAACTCAGACTAAATGCATAAGCAACATCTCTGCCCTTGGGGAGGAGAGAGAGAAAGACAATGAGAGGGAAGGTGGACAGCGGGGTGGGGATATTTCACTTGCCTATACCAGATGCAATGATTGCAAATACAAATAAGAAATAGTTCCTGCCCTCAAGGAGCTTTCCGCTAGAGGAGAGAAACAGAGATATAAACAAAGCGTTGCCAGAGTCTTCCAGGAGCTCGGATATACAGCTCTAGTTACTTTCCCTATTGTCTTCCCCTTGTTTCTTCCTGTTCTTCCCACTGTTACCTCGCCCTCTACCCCATACTCACCCCTCTATCATTACCAATTTCCAACAACAATTCTGAATTTTGTAAAAATAAAACAGATGCCCTTCTCACAGGTCTGTTAGGGAGCCCTATTCTGACTGTTGCTTAAGATGTGAAGCCCAGAAAATGGGCATTAAAGGCTCAGCCAGACTTACTCATGGGAGGAAATGGCAGAGTTCTGTCACCTTCTGTGGAAACAGACGGGGAGTCCTGATGCTGTCCCTGCATTTCTGTCAGCTTTGCTGCCTCCTTGGATGGAGAAGCTCTTTGACAGCTCTGACCCACCATAATATGTCAGACTGTCTAGCTTTGTGTCGTTGTGGCAACAGCCTCTTGTTAACTACTAGATAAAACAGGGGAGATACGTGTGAAACTCACAAGGCTTTGGAAGAAAAGGTCTGTAAAACTGAGGGCTTCTGGAAAGTCAAGTTTTCCAGCTGAGATCAATGTTCATCGATATGTTTAAAATACAACACAAGGCTTGAGTCTGAGAACTACATTGATAGTTCTTACTTTTCATTACCATATTAAAAAATTTCCTTCCTGTTGTTTTCCACCAATAATTTCTCATCAGTCTTTTCTCTTGTATAGCTATTTTCTAGCTACTAAACAGATTTATTAAAAGAACCAGTGGGGACTTCCCTGGTGGCACAGTGGTTGAGACTCCACACTCCCAATGCAGAGGGCCCGGGTTTGATCTCTGGCCAGGGAGCTAGAGCCCACATGCATGCCACAACTAAGAGTTCGCATGCCGCAACTACGGAGCTGGCGAGCCGCAGCTGATGAGCCCACCTGCCTCAACTAAGACCTGGCGCAACCAAATAAATAAATATTTTTTAAAATACTTAAAAAAACCCACAGTAGAATAGATAAGTAGAAGGACAGAGGTTTTAAAATGTTGGCCTAAATCTTAAATGCCATTCTGTTACCTCCTTCTCAGTGTGCCTTATAATTACAAATAGACCGATTTTTCTGGAATGACATTGTGAAGGAAACTATTCATTTCCTTGAGTAGAGAGTGTTGCTGCCTTCTGAGTAATACTTTCACCAGGTACTAGATAACATAATTGGATGAAATCACAGGGAGCTGAGACCTAAGTATTGGTTCCACCTGCACACAGTCCACACCAAGGGCAAAAAATGAGGATAAGAAAATGGACGGAAAGAGAAATGCCATGTTTAAAAGAGGTCAGGAATTTGAATAATCTTTTAACCAAATCCACCTAATTCCACGTAATTGAATTGAAACGACAATCTGAATTAAGATAAAAATAAGGAGGTATTTTCTCCTCTTTGGTTCCATACTTAGCGGTAGAGATGTCATAATTAGCTGGTAAATTGGCTTCCTCTATTCCAGCAAATTGAACCATTCAGGGATAGGACGGCTTCTGAATTATCTGAATGGCTTACCCACACTAATCATGAATATTTATGAAATCTGAACCTCACTTTGTGCTCTGTAAACACAGCCTGAATTATTCAGATTGTTTGTCTATATTGTAATAAATGAAAAATTCTCCTTGTACCTTATTTTTAGTATTAAAAAAATGGGCACTATACTGTTTTGGGTATAAGGACAAAATAAGACAAAGGCATTTACCTCCCCTTATGATAGCGCCCCATTAGCTATATTTGTATCTGTGAAATGATTTGTTTATGTTAAACATATATTTTGTGTTGATGGTTCAATAGTGTTTAACCTATGGCTATGCTTCAAATTAGCTAAGCCTTTAAAACATATCAGTGATTGTGTAATTCAATCAGATAGCCTGGCAGGAGATTAATTGGAAACATATGTGACACAGTGGCATCTTAAGTGCCTGCCATAGACTAAGAAAGGATTTGCTCCGAGCTGTTTCGAGCTGCTCCAAAACTGCATGAGTTGAGCAGTGGTCAGCACCTACGTCCAGCAGCTAACACGGTCTCAGAGTCAGAGACCCCAGAAATAGGCTTCCACTGAACAGTTTAAAAATTAGGCTTAATGACATGGGATTTCATAGTTAAAGCAGCAAGAAGATAAGACTAAATGATCTGTGTTATTTTATTCCAAAGTCTGTGTATGTTTGTGCGTGTATCATATATATATATATATATATGATATATATATATATACACACACGTATATAATTTATATATACATAATATATACATATATAATTTTTTTCTTACCACAGTACCTGCAAGATGGCTTTAGCACACCAGTAAAATAAAGCATGCTTTATTTTGCAGGTTTTGCACACTTCTGCAGGCAGCTGGATAGCAGTTCATCTGGTGTAAACTGTTTTGTTTCAGGTTTTACTGTGCTGTGAGATTAATTGTTTAGATGATATAACTAGGATGCCCACTTCTTGAGTTGCTTGTGGATTGTATTGTAGTTTAAGACTAAGAGAGGAGTATAGCTAGTGGATTCTTTGGGCTCTTTACAGTAATACTAGACTTAAACCCTGGGACTTGGGTTTTCAATAAAGAAACAGAGCTAGGGCTATTCAAAAGAGATGCAGATTCTAATTCAAAAGCTATGTGCTCTATGCCTTTTGTCTTGCTATACTTGGTGTTGTTTAGTTATGGTGTTTGTGTTATAATCATTTATATTATTTATATTTAGTGGGGATTAAAAGAAGAAACACTTATTTTATGTGATTTGCTGCAGAACTTCCATGCATAGCTATTCCTGTGTGGTATTTCCCTTTTGGTCAGCCATACAGGGTCTAGGCTGGAAATGTTGACCCCCGTCAGCTGTGGAAGCAAGGGGTCTTCAAGGTCACCTGGTGATATGATTTATAGACAGAATCTGAGGGAGATCTAACTGTACCCTTCTAAACTTACCATCTTAAATACTAACGAATGATGGGACTATCATAGTAATGTATGAAAAATGCTTCAGAAAAGAGAAAAATACCCTGAAAGTGTGGAAAAAACTGCACCCAGATGATTATGAATTGGAAATACACTGTCAGAGGTATTCAGCCCCCTCCCTCAACGTTGTCAAAATGTTCAGTAGAGTAAAAAAAACATGTGATAGTATTCTTGTTTCCTCTTGATTTAATTCTAGGATAAATTGGTACCTTTATTGACCTGCCTAGTTCCCAAAGCAGCATGCATCATCAAATCTGGATCAAGGGGAGTTCAACGGGGGTTCAATCAGGGGTTCAGTCAGCACTTGTTGAAGGCACCGCTCTGCCTAGCTGCCCTGGAAGAGAGCTCATTTGACTTGTAAGGAGCCCATTTCACCAACAGAGGATGAGTCAAACCCCCCTTCTTTTTGTTTCCTCACTGTCTTAATCAGCTCGGGCTGCCATCACAAAATACTGCAGACTGGGTAGTTAAACACCAGGGATTTCTTTTTCATAGTTCTGGAGGCTGGAAGTCCAGGATCAGGGTGCCAGCAGGGTCAGGCTCTGCTGCGGGGCCTCTTCCTAGTGTACAGCTGCCTACTCTCTGTGTCTTCACATGGTCAGGAAAGAGCAAGACTACGGAGGTCACATTTGAGTAACAAAAAGGGGCAAGAGGGAAAATATTCAGGCACTTTTTTTTTTTTTTTTTTTTTTTTTTTGCGGTACGTGGGCCTCTCACTGTTGTGGCCTCTCCCGTTGCGGAGCACAGGCTCCGGATGCGCAGGCCCAGCGGCCATGGCTCATGGGCCCAGCCGCTCCGCGGCATGTGGGATCTTCCCGGACCGGGGCACGAATCCGTGTCCCCTGCATCGGCAGGCGGACTCTCAACCACTGTGCCACCAGGGAAGCCCATGCACTTTTAATCTAAGGTTCATATACTATCAAGATCATGGACATCGGAATCATCTGAAATGGTAAGTCATCATCAAAGGCCTAGTGACAAACTTCCAACAGGCCTGGTCTGGATATCTTGGGAAAGCTGTCTCATCAGATGCTGTCTGCTTTAATTCAAAGAAATCTTTACTTTCAGGTCACCAGATGATGTTCAAAAGTTCCCCATCATTCCCATTGATATTCTTAGTTGCCTTTAGTTAGCTTGGTCCATCTAGTTAGCATGCACATGAGGAAGGACCATGGTTTTCAAACATAAAATTGGCCAGGGACATGGTAAGGGGGATTGCCCTCAATATATTTGGATAACTGGGATCCCATTTCTGAGGTTTTTCTCTAGAGTAAGAGAATAATTTTCAAACAGCCTGAACAACTCAAACAGCCTGCAGACCTAGTACCAGTCAGTTCTAAGGGAACAGGCTGGTCCCTGAGGAACCAGGCTGAAAGCTGCTCTGTGCAGTTCTGATAGAATAGCCCCTATTCCAAAGGTAACCTGGTGAAAAGCTGAACCAGCACAGTTCCAATGAAACAGCCTCTGCTCCCAAAGGAAAGGACCAAAGGCTAGCATAGTTTCGGTGGAACAGTCTGATTTCAAAATTAAGTCAAAGTACTAAACCAGAACAGGGCCTTAACTAGAACAGATGAAGCCTTAAAATGGATTCCAAATAAAGCCAGAGAGCTTCAAAATGCAAAGAGCACAGACCCTCATCTCATATCTAGGAGAAAGACATGCCTTCAAACTCCAGGGTAGAAGGAGAAAAGTAGTGAATGGGCTTAATTGGGTGCTGCACCTGGTTGCCTACCAGCCTTGGATGTGTTAGTGGTCCTCTCTGGATTCCCACACATGTCACCAAAATGTTGACCTAAAACAAACAGATTGCAAATTACTGCTCCAGCAAAAAATGGGTTTATTTGGGATCAGCAAAGAATTGCAGTTTGGGGTCTGCAAACATAGCAAACCAAATGCAAGTGCCCTGCAAAAATGGAGAGGACTCTTTTATAGAGGGAGAAAAGGCAGTTGGGAGGGCTATAGTAATCAGAGTCCATGGCTTTTCGATGGCTGAGTTGTGACAGTTTCTCATTGGCTGAGATGTTGTCAGGAAAGAAGAGGAAGTCTTTCTTCTCCTTGTTGGGTTCTGCTATCTTTGTAAGGCATGACAGGCCCTCTGGTCTCCTGACTCTATTTAATTGAGATTTCTCTTTATTAATTGTTTACACCTTTATCAAGTGGGAAAAGCACTTTATCAAGTACTCTTCAGTACTTTCTTACTGAGAAATTTTATCATGAACGGATGTTCAATTGTATCAAGTACTTTTCTGTCTCTGTTGAGATCATTATGTGTTTTTTTCTCCTATTTCCAACAGGTCTCTGAATAATCAAGCTCAGAAAGCTACTACACAGACACAGGAAATATAGGAAGCCTTCATGTTCTATGGGAGTTAGAGAAATCCAGAGAGAAGAGCCTGAGTTTGAGCTAGTAGGAACTGTAAGGCCATAAATTTGACTCCAAGAATTATTCATTAGAAAAAGAGTCTTTTCTCCCAATAGAGAGCAATAAAATCTCAGGGAATAAAAGAACACCATGACCCTAGGACTGAAAGTTTTCAGACTAGACCCTCCCCACACAGGAGTGAGAACAGAAATCTTGAGCTCTCTGATGAGTTGTCTGTAACCAAAAAGAATTTCCAGCTGGATAGTAAAAAATAAATATATTTGAAAAATCACAAAGACAGAGTCTGTTACTAAAGACCCTCACTTACATATTTTTCTATTGCCAAGGCAATTTCCACTCTCCTTCTCAATACACAGGTAAGTCTATACCTTGGCTTGTTACATTAAGAAATTTTATTATTTGGTAAAAAAATCTTTAAGTCTCAGGGGAACAGAATAGCTACTCTTTATGAAGGAACTTCAAATTCATAATTCACTTTCCAGCTCAGATTGATGGAAGCTCTATTTATTTTATTGTATGTTATGTTGTAACCACCCCTCCCCCCTTCTTTATCAGATGCAATTTCTTATGGATTGTTGTGTAAATATTTCAACTTGTGACCTTAAGACTATAAGATAATTTTAAATACATTTGAATAATTCTTTAAAAAATTATTTTAACCAAATATTTAAAATTTTAAGTTAAAAATTACAATAAACTCAACATACACATATTCCACTGTATTTTAAATTATTAAGTGATATATTTTAGGAATGAGTGTTTCTTATTTAAAATGTGGCCTTGAAAATAGTAAGCCATTTTTATGATTCTCTTTAAAGGCAGCTTTCTAAAAGTTGACTACTATTTTTCAGTTCTCTGTGATGAGTGGAGACTATAAATATACTTGAAAATAAATAATTGGTTCAAGCATAGATTACATAGGTCACCAAATCTGGGTACAAAGTAAGTACGAGTCATACAGGAAAATTCACCACATCTTAAATAACCCCTTCAGAGAAATCTTTTGGTTTTGAGCCCACTGACTAGCTTGAGGGGCAGGAGTGGCCCCTTAGGGCATGCAAGATACAGACATAGTGCTAGAAGAGCTGCCTTCCTGTACTCAGTGTATCATAGACTGTGGCAAAGGCTTCCTCATCATTACAGGCCTTCAACTCTCCTCACAGACTTCCTGCAGAGACCACGAACACACTTCTGACAAATTCCCCACAGTTTATTTGTCAGATATTTTATTCAAATTGCTCCCTTCTCCTTGCACAGTACACAAAAGAACAGCAATATCCTGGCCCCTCTGTACCTACAAACTGCTGTTTCAAGGGATAACAGGCAAATTTAGATCTTCATTACAATGTTCGTTTGTACAGCAGAACCTATTTATTTTCTCTACCTTGCTGTTGTAATCACCAGAACAAGAAGACTGACTCTGGATAAAAGTATTTATTTGGGGCCAGTGTTGCAAAAATATTCATCTGTTGAAATGGTAGGGACTGTTTACCACCGTCCTATAGGGAGAGGACTGAAAGCTCATTATGTCTCAGCCACACAGAGCAATGATGATTATCCATGCTCAGGTGGCATCGAAAATAAGAGTATTTTTAAGTAAAAACTTTTCTCTGTCAATGTTTTCAAACAGGTAACAATTATCCCAATTTTCTTTCTCTTTTTGGAGCTGGAATCTCAGTTTCAAGTATCATCTTCCTAGGACCTCATATACGTATTACTGATAGAGTACACTGTAAATAAGATATGATCTAACAGAAATACTAAGGCAAGAGAAAGTAGGGAGAAAAAAAGACCTGGAATAATTGAGGCTTAATTTCACTCTCATAAGAAGTGTTGGTTCTTAGGAGCTAATGTACAGCATGGTGACTATAACTAATACTGTATTGTACACTTGAAAGTTGCTGAGAGTAGATCTTCAGTATTCTCAACACACACACACACACACACACACACACACACACACACACACAAGCTGACTATGTGAGGTGATGGGTGTGTTAATTATCATGATCTTGATAATGGTTCCACAATGTATATTTATAACAAATCGTCACATTGAACACTTTAAATGTATATAATTGTATTTGTCAATTATTCCTCAATAAGGTTAAAAACCCAGAAATGTTGGTATTTATAGAAAAAATAAAAGCATTCTGAGATAATAACAATCACATTAACAATTTAAATCTGTATAGCTGGTACTTTATAGTTTACAATGTAGTTGCAAATTATGCAGCCTTAAAAAACTCCTTTTAGCAGATAAGTAAAAAATATATATTTCTTAAAAATTAAGTAGAATTCTAATTCAGAAGGAGATCTGGCTATTTCAGGGGATAGAATTCCACCAGAAGCAATTTCCTGTTTAATGTTGCCATTCCACAAGATAACTGGCCCTCCTTCCTTTTCTTCTGCTTAACCTTAAATGGAAGTGTTCTTGGTTTCTTCCTTGGGCTTTTTCTCTTTATAATGTATTCACATTCTGTTTCCTTATGCTTCTGACATCCAAATCCATATGTCTAGCCTAAACATTTCTCATTCACATCAATATTTACTAAGACCTAATGGTGGATATGAAAAGTAGAATGAAGATCACTCATTCAAAACATTCTAGATGAAAAATTTCCTGACACAAAGACCTGAGAAGTCTTATTGCTGGGGCCTTCAGATGGCCAAAAGGAGGAACTAAAAAAGGACCACAACTAGATGTTTAGGATGTCAGAATTACAAGGATGAAGATAGACTCTTACATCTTCCAGAGAGATAAGAAGTTACCAACAGGGGAATAAAAATAAAGTTGACATAAAATTCTTTATCAATAACACTTGACTACGGAAGGAAAAAGATCAGTGCTTCCAAATTTCTGAGGGCAAGTGCTTTCAAACCTAGGCAAAATAATGGCCTCTAAAGATGCTCACAAGCTAATATCCAAAACCTGTGAATATATTACCTCAGATAGCAAAAGGGAGTCTGCAGATGTAATTACGTTCCTGGACCTTGAGATGGGAAGATTATCCTGGAATGTCCACACGGGTTCCACTTCTTTAAAAGAACTTTTCTGGCTGAGTCAGAGACAGATATGTTAGAAGAAGGATCAGAGAGATGTGACGTGGCATTCAGCCCACCATTGCTGGCTTTAAAGATGGAAGCAGGGGGCCAAGAGCCAAGGAATGCAGTGGACTCTGGAAACCAGAAATGGCCCTCAGTTTACTAACAACCAGCAAGAAAATGGGGACTTTGGTCCTGTAAGCACAAGAAACTGATTTCTGCCAACAACCTGAAGGAGCAGGAAACAGATTCTCCCTTACAGCCTCCAGAACAGAAAGCAGCCCTGCTGACACCTTGATTTTAGTGCAATGAGAACGGTGCCAGACTGCTGACCTACAGAACTGTAAAATAAATAAATTTGTGTTGTTTTAGGCCACGTTTAGTCATTTGTTACATCACAAGTTAATACAAAATTTATGCCCAAAATGTGAGTTAGTGTGAAGGACAAGTAAAGCACTTTTAGACACACACACAATCAGGATAGTCACCTTCCAATTACCCTTTCTGAAATACTCACTAGATAGATAATCCAGAAAAAATACAAAAAGACAAATAACAAGGTTTGGTAAACAGTGGAACTAACTCAGCAGATGTAAAAAAAATCCCAGGATGACAGCTGTGCATCAAGCTTGGAAAGCCATCCTCAGGTCATGTGAAAACCTTGACGATGATTTCCAAGAAACTGTTAAGGCAAATAGAATGTATTTTCTTTCAAAAGAAGATAAAGAGCAACTGAAAGATTTTGGTAATAGTGTGAAGACATTATATGATTTTATCACAAAAAAAGGAAACTGAGAGGTGATTAGAAACTGCAAGAAGAAAACACTCCATAGGAGATGTCACAGCTCATATTAGAAGTAAACTAAGATGTGACATGATAGTAAGCAATCCATGGTGCATAAGGAAATCCATATAACCATGCTGTTGGCATCCTTCACCTTAGAGTGGGCCAGGGGTGCCCTGAATTGGGGAATTTGTACAGAAATCCGTGCGCACCACTTGGCTTAAAAGTGAACACTATATAACTTAACCCTGATGATATAAATATCTGTAATTGGCTTTCAACTTTTAGAATCAGCTATAGACCAGGCAAAGGAGACTTCGTTATGCACCCAGGATGGCATTTAAATATCATCCATCTTGACAATATAGGGAAATGTATGTCTGACAAAACTAAGTAGGTGGAGATGTAGGTGGAGGTAAAGGAGGAAGGGAAATGGGTTGGTAATGTCCTTCCTCCTACATATGAGGCAGGGCAGGGTCAATACTAATGAATGTATAAATATAATAGAATATGGCAGTAGAGAAATACTTAAAGACAGAAATAAACAGTTACATCTGCAAGGTGAGATGAATATAGGGGAAAATGAGGAGAAGCTTTTTGTTTTTGTTGTTGACAACTTCAGCCCCGTCTATTTTATTTATTTAGTGTTATTATTATTAATATTATTATTTTGTCTTGTGAGTGTACCACCTGCATATTTTGTAAACCACCTGTTCATCACTGAAGACTCAGCTTAAGGTCATCTCCTGTGTGAATCCTCTGTTATCCGGCCAGAATAAGTAATCTCACTTCTGTACTCCCTTTGCACTGAACTCTATTATAATTGGACTTACCATCTTCCAAATATTTTTGTTTACACAAGTCTTCCCTATAAGCTTTAAGTTCCTAGAAGGCAGAATTTTTTTTTAAACTTAGTCCACTGCCTGGCTCATAATAGTCTTTCATCCCTCCTACCCTCCCTTCTTCCTTTTTCTTTCTTTCTCTCTCTTTCTTTTAAATAAATAAACAAATACGTAAAATAAATGAGCAAGCATTGAATGAATAAATGCCAAGTGAGGCCCCAATGTTCATGTCATCTGCAAAACTGGATTCCCCAATGCATATGCAACAAATAACATAGTAAAATCAAGGATGGCCTTATATTTAGTAGTTTTATGTTTAATTTGAAGATCCTAACTTTGGAAGACATCTCCAGAAAGTAAGGTTAACTGACTCATATTTTATTTCCAGATTTCAAAGTTTCACTCACATCTAGATCTGCATGTCCTCATTTTTAAATGACCCAAAATATTCACAACTAATACTCTTGTGTTTCATATTGCCTAAAAACCCATTTTAATAAAGTGAATCCACTTCTAGTCCTAGAATGCTTACTAGGAGTATTTTGATCCTAAAGGAGACGATTTTGATCTGAAATTGCTTTCATCTACCTTTTGTGCTTCAGTATTCAAACAGTAAATTTTAGAATGACTATGAAAATGTGGTTGTTCACAGAACAGTCACATATGAATTTTCTAATTTGTGGAAAGTTAATAGATATAGTTTTAAGCAAAACATCAAATCAAGTCACAGTGAGTAACTGTACAATGAAGCTCTCCTCATATGTCTTTGCAGTACATCAAAACACTAGACAGAATAGAGAAAAATATTTCCTTTCTAGGTCCAAACAGATCAAAAGGGTTCTCAAGAATAGACATGGGGATGGTAACCCACTAGACACTGTACTTCTGAGGCTTCCGTCTGACTAATTACCATTTAGGGATTGAAGTACAATCCCTCAGAGAAGATGCTCACATGACGTCACACGATGTGCCACTTCTTACGAAGATTATCTCTAAGTGCAAGAGGTGCCAAGGTACATTGTGCCTCTTGGCATCTGGCTGAACCTTTTTTGTTGTTTATTGAATTTTTTCTTCACATCATCTGATAGTGGAGCCAAATTGTATTTTTGACTGGAAATAACTCTCTTTTGGAGAACATCATTGGTTTAATGAAGACACTCTTGCAAGTATTCTACAGCACAGCTGAAATTTCACTTACCTTTTAGCTTGAGGCCATTGGTTTAAGTCCAAGTTGACAATTTCAGCTTGTTAAGTCCCTGGTGGACAGACGTCCACAACATAAACCCATTGTACATAATCTTGTAATTTTGGCAGTCTGTGCACTGGAGAGCCTGAAACGGATACTAATGCAGAATACATTGCTCTAAACAAAAGACAAGGGGGCGAGTAAGAAGGATAGAAAACCCCTTAAGAGTAGCACAGAAAATATAATGAATCTGATATCTCTTTCCCACAATTACAATACTTTCCTTTTAATATTGACATTTTTTAATTAAAAGAGAGAAGAAAATCACCTTAATTCTAATTTTACACCATAAATATTTAAAATATAAAGAGTCTATACATTGTATACACACATGTTTATAAGTCCACTGATGGAAAATTATGCTACATAAATAAAAGTATCATTTTTACGTGAATAACACTTGTCAAGAAAATATTGAAAAAATCCCATAAAACTATACAAACTAAATTACAGATAGGAGGAAATTATAAATTTAACTCCAAATGCATTTGTAAAATCAGCAAAATGCTTACAGTAGAAAAATAAGGTTTTTTTCTAAATAAATTCATTGTAGATTTGTCAATAAATTTATATCACGTTTTGCAAAATGAGGGAGAATGGTAAATTTCCTATTTTAAAAATCTAGAAGTCTCATTAAAATAGAGAACTAAAAATGGTTTTATTCTTTAGCAAAATATTTAATGGAGAACCAATCAACAATTTTAATAAATTTCCTATTTTAAAATCTAGATATTTCATTAAAATAGGGAACTGATACTAATGATTTTTATTTTTTAGCAAAATATTTAATGGAGTACCAACCAACCTCCCATTTCAAGCAATTATTAACTCTAGGTCAGTCCTTTAGTGCAGGATACTTACTGGCTTTGATGATAAGAAACAGCTATTACCAATTGTCAGAGAAGTTAATATAACCTCATTTCATACCTTGCCCTGAGATTTGACTGAGAGGTATAATGAAACCAGTACTGCGGCCCTAACTATGAACCAACTTACCTCCAATCACAAGCTCTCTGACAGATGACTTTGGGCAAATCACTCAGTCTCACTGGGCTTCAGTCTCTTTATCAATAATATGCAAGTTTCATACGCTGTAGTGGAAGTGAAACAGCTGGAGCAGGCTGCCGACACTATCCCTTAAAGGGCAGAGAGCTCCACTGGAGCCCAGGTTTTCTTGAGCCTCGTAGGAAGATATCCTTTACTAAATGTTTTCTCCTTCCTTTCTCTGCTTCCCTCTCAGATTACCCTCCACACCTTCTCTCCAGACACACAGCTCTACCTGCAGAATGATCCAACAGGAGAACTGAAGGCCTCTCATCATCTTGCCCATCTAGGGAACTAAGAAAGAACTGCAATCTCTCCAACTATTGTAGACTTAATTCCCCTTATATCAATAATTTCCCATCCATTTATCCTTCTCCTTGACAAAGGACATAAGACAAGAAATGGGGACAAGCTAACATCAAATTTACGAGTTTTGTTTTCTGGATATACTTTTCCGGAGTTCACTGTGGTGGTGAATATGATTTTCTCCTTGAAGCCTGGTCCACCGTTCCCCATTTGGCAAAGACCCCTCCGAAGACATAGCTCATACCTTACTTTCTGAGTCATTTCCTAGGGCCTCCCCAAATAGAGTGAAGCTGCTGTGTCCTGACTGAGTCCATATCTGGAGGACCTTTCCAACCTTCTATCCCTTATGAGTAGTTTATCACTTATTTTGATATCTCCAACACTTGTAAAGACTTGGTACAAAGTAGAGATTGCAAAATATGTTTTGAAAGTAATATTGAATAATTAACATTCAATATGGATTTTTTGAATGAATGAATGCTTTATACTCAATACAGCTTGCTTATAGAAAGCAGAATAATTTTTTTTTCATTCAAGGCTTATGATTAGTAACTGAGAAAACACTAATTGAAGACATTTATATAAACAGTCTCTCTGCCCCACTATACCATAAGATCCATGAGGCCAGCCACCATCTCTGCCTTACTCACTAGGAAAACCCTACTATATACTAAAGTGTTCAATAATAACTAATTGTAATAGATCAAATGGGAGTTCTTATATCCTTAAGTGTGACCTACATATTTATTACTAGGTTTTAGAAACCTATGATCAAATACACACATAGACCAGTCTAAATGAACAACTTAATTGATTTAGCCTTAAGCACCAAGGTGCTAAAGATCCTTAACTAAAGGAGAAAGGTACTGGAATGATCAGTATGATGTGTCAACTTGACTAGGCTATAGGTTCCCAATTATTCAATCAAACCTTAATCTAGATGTTACTCTGAAGGCACTCTATAGATGTGATTAGCACCTATCATTAGAATTGACTTTATGTAAAGAAGATTATCCTGGAAGATCTCGGTAAGCCTGATGCAATCAGTTGAAAGACCTTAGGAACAGAATTGAGGTTTGAGCTCCTGCCTAAGAGTTTCCAGTCCTCCCTTCCAGATGGCCTTATGGACAGATTTCAGACTAACCTAGCCACAACTGTGCAAGCCAATTCCCTGTAATAAATCTCTTTACCTATATATCCAACTGATTCTGCTTCTCTAGTGAACCCCCCATGGATCCAGATGTATTGTCTATTGATTTTGACAAATTTTGTTATATCAGAATTTTATGCACGAATTCTTCAGGGTCTTTCTACTCTCAAATGAAAGTGTTGCTTTTTCCTTCACTTCCCCTCATCCCATGGAGGAAGCCCCTTAATTAATCTTCCAGTCAATAGAACACTTAGAAGCCTTTTTCAAAAGCTCTTTACTGGTCTGTCTGTGTGTCCCTGTGTGTAAATATACATTCCCTCTCCCTCTTCCTTGTTGAATAGAAATTAGTAATGATAACTTTGATAGTTTCTCTCTGCAAAAATTTTTACTAAAGAATTAAGAAACCTAAGAATTTTCAGAAGGCAATCACAGCTGAGAAGTAAGTTCCTGTTATGCCATGCTCTTCATTCTTACAGCCCCTTGTGTTGTTGTTATGAATAAGCTTTTATTTTTAATGTCTACTCGTGCCCCCTAGCTCTTCAGTAGATTTCAGAGGACCTGTTTTTTATGGCAAAGTTATTACCCTAGCGTTATGTTGACATTGCTAAATGCTCATTTAGGTGATGTTTGTGGTTTTAGAAACTTTCAGGAGAGGAATTCTTAATGCCTTTCAATCTGCCTGCAAAACCCCGAGGAGAGCTAAGTATTGGGGTGAACCCGGCTCAGAGAATCTCTTTCCTAAAAAAATTCTCATTCTTTTATAGAACTCATAGATATTCTTTTAAAATCCAACCCTGGTACAATTACCAGACATGAGTAAGCATCTTATTCAAAACAGCAATAATAACAAACACGCTGAAAAATGGTTTAACTGATTTTAATTCATCATTGTATAGAGTCCAAAGACTCTTATTTGCTCCACTGTCATCTTTATCGATTGGAAGTTATGATTATTACACTTCTGTTTTATTTTCCTTTGCTTTCTAAATAAGTTTTGGGACTTCCCTGGTGATGCAGTGGTTAAGAATCCGCCTGCTAATGCAGGGGACACGGGTTCGAGCCCTGGTCCGAGAAGATCCCACGTGCCGTGGAACAACTAAGCCCGTGTGCCACAACTACTGAGCCTGTGCTCTAGAGCCAGTGAGCCACAACTACTGGGCCCACGAGCCACAACTGCTGAAGCCCGCATGCCTAGAGCCCGTGCACCGCAAGGATGAGCAGCCCCCGCTTGCCACAACTAGAGAAAGCCTGCACGCAGCAACAAAGACCCAACACAGCCAAAAAAATAATAATAATATAAATAAATAAAGTTTTTTTAAGTTTTGTTTTTGCTATAGGAGGTCATTCAATATTTGTTAAGTATGTTAAAACTTGAAGAGACTCATCATTTTATAAATTCTGGTGGGAGAATTGTGTCAAACATATTGAACATTACAAGAATTTATCACATTGGATAGTGCCTGCAAACAATAAAATCTAGGAATCCAGTTGTTGAAATGGTGAACACTGTGGAGAACAGCCCATCAAACACAAAGTGGACCGACTATACATCCCAATCCCTGCTTAATTGGACAGAGGTTATTTGAATCTATACAACTTTCATATTTACCTCACGAAAAGAGAAATTCCCTTGTACTACTTTCCTATTTAGAAGACTTTATTGCTAACTTCTGCAGAAATACCCGAATTTTATTCTAAGAAATATTCCACATTGGAGCAGATGATGCCAAGAATATTAGTCAAAACTAAAATTTTTTAGATTTTAAATGGCGAGAAAAGGGTAAATTATACATGGTGAGACAGCATTTTTAATAGTAGATCTTCTCGGAGTCTTTAACATGCTAGTGTGCACCTAAGTCTCCAGGAGGAATATAGGATTGAGAGATCTCTATTCCTAACAGGGTTTGAGAGACGCTGATCCATAGGAATCAAATCCATAGTTTCTTGTTGTCCTTCAAGGTCTGTTACTTTTGCTTCAAAATTAACTTCAGCTGCTTCCTTACGGATTCTCCATTGGAGCCAGATTGACCAAATCATGATTCCTCAAACCCGGCTCATGTACTGCCAATTTTAAGTCTTTGTAGATCTTTATCACTAGCCTAAAAGTCTTGTCTTTTCTCTACTTAGGAAATTCTAATAAAATTTCAAGACCTATCCACTTTCTGACTTCCTCTAGTGACTATGATATTTATGACATATTTAATTTCTATCATATCTTGGTTTTTATCATTTTTCAACTTGAATGTGTGTGTGTGTGTGTGTTTTCCTAATAAGACGGCTAATTCTTTGAGACCAGGGGCTATATGCTTTATATTTTCTTTAGGGCTCTACTTGAATTTGATGCAGCATTTTATGAATATAGCCATTATTTAGTTTCTTCATGAATGATTAGATGAACATTTGAACATAGACACTCCTCACAGCTAGAAAGAACTAAACCCATTTGCCAGAGATGACTGGTGAATCTGAGGGCCCCAGACATGTATCTTAGTTTGAATTATTTAGCTTTTCTGACTATTCAGAAGGTATCTTATTATTCCTCACTACTTAGTTTAATTGTTTCCCATTTGTTAGAGAATAAAAAATAGAATAAGAGTAATTTCAAAATACTGAAGAAGAGATAAGTCTAAAATGATAAATTTCAACATGAAAAAAAAGAAACAATTTTATCCTTTCATTTATAATCTAATCCACATTGGGTTTCAAATGGTTTTGATTCCTCTTTACTCTCATGAAATGGTTCCCCCAAAGCAGGCAATCTATCAATACGATGGAATGGACATAGATTTGGGAAACAGTTGTTAATTCTCTCTACATAATGGAAAGTAGCAATTGAAATAATAGAACAAAATTCTTTTCTGCTAAAAGATTACTCGGAAGTGAATCTGTAAAAATAAATAGCAATACAGGTTGATGTAAAAGGAAACAGTGAACAAATGTTAGGAACTGGATGCTACAGAAACATCTCTTTCTTCTTATCTAGCTCAGTGATCTTAGGCAAGCATGATGGTCATTGAGGACCAGGTTCCTTTATGGCCTCTAAGATTGGTTCTGGTGCTAAGATTCTATGACTTAATGGATGATAGGAATTGTTGCTTCTATTTATTAGAGGGCATTTATGTACACTTTCAAAAATGATTATACTATCATTCAAAAACAAGAGGAAAATTAATCTTTCCAGTCTGATTGGTAACTTGGGGTAAATAGTGGAGAAAATGTGTACATAGTATGGCAAATCTTCTTACCACCTCCACGCCATACTTACATGCGGTAATGCAATGGTAGGCATGTGCACGTCTGGTCAAACAGCTGCAGAAAAGGAGAGCAACCTTTTATTTCACGAAATACCCACATGAATTTGAGGAGTTTGAGTATCACTGGTCATATTCCTATCTCCATTGATAAATGAATCTTAATTAGTGCTGTTTTGAATTTCACCATTCTGAAGCATTTTACATGGATACAAACAAAGTGTGGCTTTTTTATTTTAAAATAAACCTTTCATATGTGTTTTTAAAAATCAGCCTCTAGTGCGATCTCAAAGATCAAGGCAAAACCCCACACTCTCCCCTAGTGATCAAAGTTTGATGACCTCCAAATAACAGAAAACACAATAAGTGGACTTCAGATCACAAGAACAAAAAAATGCCCAGAAGCTACACAAGTCACTGCTGGTGTTCTTTACTTAGGATCCTTTTTATGAGAGAAGAATAAAGCACAGGCTGTCAAGAGGCAGCAACTTCCAATTCCTTGGTCTGAAGCCTCTGTCTGAGTAACCAAACAAATAGGTTATACATATACTCAGGAGAAAAGATATAAAACCACAGAGGGTGGGAGCAAGCCTCAAGAAATAAGATTTGAAGAAGAAAAGAAAACAAGGTCAGAAGCCGAAATTTAAACTTGAAATTTGTAATTATGTAGCTCACCCAATTCAGCTGTACTGAAGGACTTTGGAGTCCATGGAGAAGGTTTTCTTTAATATTTGTTTCAGTGATAGAGATAGAATATTTTTATAGATACTGTGATTTGTGAATTATTAGGGATGACTTTCATCCTTATCCTTGAAAAAGTTATTATTTCATTTCCAGAATAACATGATTACTGCAGATCAAGACAGTTTTCATTGAAGTCCCTCAGTCCCTCACAAATATATCAAAATATTCTGCAAAATTGAAAACAATTAGATAAATTTAAAATTCACTGATTTAAGAATGATTGATTTCTTATTTACACAGCATTCAGACTTCAATTTATCTCTGCCTGAAATTAGTAATACAAACAGAGAAATTCTTATTTGATGAAAGAAAGTACTCTTAAAAAGCACTTTGACAATGCTTGGTGTCGGTTTATTTATCTCTTTAAAAATAAAATACAGTGTGTGTGTGTGTGTGTGTATGAAAAGAAAAAAAAGCACTTTGAAATTGCTATTAGCAAACAACTGAACTATATGATTCTTACTTTTTCATGAGCGTATGTCTGTTTGGCAAAACCTTCTCCCTACACTTCCCGTACATGTTTTTAGTTATGTGTCTCACCACTACCATCATCACCTTCAACATTACCTGTTCTCTGGAAAGACTGAAAGACCTCAGAATGTCGAAGTCCTGACAGTTATCAAATCTGGGGTGGGTCTTCCACAATCCTAGCGTGGTTCCCCCCCCACATCTTGCACAATTCTGACATGGCGGTCTCCCTCAAGTGCAACTCATATAGTATCATTCTGCAGTCCATAAACATTCAACGTTGTACATAGAATAAATTATAAAAGCCGATTATGGCAGTTGACATGTTTCTCCCTCTACTCTCCTAACATGTCCTAAAAGCCAATCAAATCTGCTCATTATTTCCCAGTTCATCTTTACTCTTTCCCTATGCTTTCTTTGACTCATCTCTTTTTCTGCAATGCTGGACATGTTTTGAATTCTTACTCATCCTTTAAGACTCATATGCCATTTTTTTCCAGGTAGCCATTCAAGCTCTTCCTCTTCTCCAGCCCCATCACCACCCCCCATGTCATCTTCCTGCTTGGTCCTCTCATCACGTTATGTGTGTCTCCCAGAGCTGGCCACACCTGGCTTGCAGATGCGCTACCTGGTGGATGATGAATATGCTGAGGGCAAGGCTCCAGGCCTTGTTCCTTTAGCATCCCTCAGATACCTGGTACATACTCTAGTCACGGTGCCCTCCAGTACATGTGTATCAAATTTAATTACATAGGAAATATTTCATTCTGCTAGTTTTGACATATTACCATAAAATTCTAGCATCACCTATTGAACATTTTAAAATAATGGCATTAACTTGTGATACCAAAAAAAAAAAAAAAGCCTACCCACCCAAAACTATGTTTTAGTTACTGATGATCAAATAGAAAGAAAAAAAAGCACCATATTTTTTCAGCCCCCTTTAAAAAAATCATTATATTTAAATGATAAAATGAATACTTCCAGTAAAAGAAAGAATGTAACCGTACATTACTGGTGTCTTATGTTTCTCTTTTATCAAAAATAAAAAAGAAAGGGAAAGGAGCTCAGATAAGTGATCTGATCCTGCTTGGGGAGCAGTTTAAGAGTTTTCAGGATAAGACTCTCTATAAGTCTGACATTATTATAGTTATTTAATCTCCTTATGAACTTTGTTGTGCTCATGTTGAAATATTCAAGATGCTAATGGCATGTGACTAAAATGAAAAAGGATCCAGGGACCGACTTCTCATTCTGTAATCCTCTAACAGAAAACTTCTCTCTTCTCACTGAAATACAGGCACCTCGTATGTGGAGGTATAATACCAGAGAACACATCACTTCTCAACAGGGTTATAGTGTGAGGTAATGTGTTGCCAGAAGGGAGAGGTAGACGCGTTTTCAGCCTCTGCTCTAAAGTGTTATGTACAAAAATCCCTTGAGAATAATTAGAATTCTATGCATAACCCCCTGAAAATACAAATTAATAATTAGTGCTGAAGTGTGAAAGCAGCACCCATCAATAGGCACACACAGACACCAAATTGCTTATAAATATGAAGGGATAATTCTTTTCAAATAAATCTTTTGCTTGCAAGCAGACAAATAGGAATTGCTTTCTGTAAATATATTATGCTCATGGCTGATAATTTTTTCCAGATACCTGGACTCATGTGCATATAGAAATTTGGAAAATAAAAATGTATGTGTATTTACACTCAAATTAACATTTTATTGATGGTAAAATTTTTCTTTGCTTGGTATTTTTACAGTATACTAGATACCTTTTAATGTAAAGGAACAAATACTATTTATGGCAAGTTCAAGGAAGATTTCTGAGTATTCCTTTCCTCCATCAAATATTCACTGAAATTGGTTATTGACTCTCATAACGTGAAATGTTCAGATTAAAACAATTAAATTACACTTATGACATGAATTCATTTATAAATGAACTTTACTTTTTACCATAAAATTCAGAGTACCTTAACCTCCATCACCTGAGGCAGAAAAAGAAATGTATGTTCTGTATAATACTGTGGGGTTCATGCAATAAGGACTATATAAATTTACATAGTTTTTCCAAAATAGCATAATGCTTGAATATGTTACTGTTATTCTTGTTATTTATTATTATTATTGTTACCATAGTTATTTAATCCAAAATAATTATATCTTAGATCTATATAATAATTTGTGAATTTAAAAAATTTGTGGTCATTTTTCATATTTTCTTTACAATTTCACTTCAAAATAGACAGTATAAGAATTATTAGTTTCATTTTACAGGTAAGCAAGTCAAAGTTAAAAGAAGTGTGAGATTCGCCCAAGTTTGCTGTGAGAGCGGAAGAACTGGAATTTGAACCCAGCTCTTTTGATATCTCATTTTGTGATTTACTTGTCTTTCCCTCCATTTCCACACATACTGGTATAGAGAAACTGATTACCTCTTTTTCTAATGGAGAAGTCTCAACAGCACCCACTGTTCTTTCAAGAGTAGATTTCTCATGCTTCCCTGGTGGTGCAGTGGTTGAGAACCGCCTGCCCATGCAGGGGACACGGGTTCGTGCCCCGGTCCGGGAAGATCCCACATGCCGCGGAGCGGCTGGGCCCGTGAGCCATGGCCACTGAGCCTGCACGTCCGGAGCCTGTGCTCTGCAACGGGAGAGGCCACAACAGTGAGAGGTCCGCGTACGGCAAAGAAAAAAAAAGAGTAGATTTCTCAAGGTCTTCCTTCCCAGAGTGGACATTTATGCCAACATCATATTATCATCAATAAAGTGTAGTTTAGATCCCTGTATCATACTAGGAACCAGGGCTATCTTCGTGGACATAAGACCTGCATGGTTGCACAGTGCCCTGCTGTTGATTTAATGCTCTAATGTTAGAGTTTTGATTTTTAGTAATGTTTGAAATTTTGCTGCACTTTGTGCTGGGTCTCAAAATAATGTAACTGCTTCTGCCAAGAAGCATCATCCATTTCCCTAAAACCAAAAGTAAAATAAAAGAGAATACAATCAAATGACATAAAACTGTGTCATAGTACCCTTCTAATAATTTTACTAAATTCTTTCCATAAGCCCACTTGTTTGAAAAATATCAGTTGTGGCTTTCCTCTGACAAAATTTACTGAAGATGAGCTAACACCAAAATTACTAGGCAATGGAGGGGCAGCATTGAGATGAGAGATGCATAACTGTGTCAGAGCCCCTCCAGGGATTAAGAGAAAAATCACTGTCGGCCACATCATCCTAAAATGTATGGATTATCTCTATGTTTATTCTCTATTACCGAATTCACAAGCAGAATAGAAGACTAGTTATATGTATTATACAGGTTTGCTCTGTCCCCAGGAACACAATACCAGAGTTGGAAAAAAAGACTTTTTTCCCTCATTTCATAATGGATTTCTTAAATTTCCTTGCATGTCATGACCAACTTAAGACCGTAAAGAACACTGAATATCACCATAACATTATAAACCTATGATTTGATTTTAATTTTGATGTTTTTGTGACACCACCTTTTATCTTTCACATTTTAGAATGGGATTGTTTGTTTTTTGCTGATTTTTAAAGCTGTAAATTGTCATTTGTTGTGTCCTTTTGAATATCATATTTTGATTAAGGTAAATTTTGTTTGCTTATTGTTTAGCTATTATCATGTCTGGACAACTCAAAGTAGAGAGAACACTAAATTCCTGCACTTCTGCATCATTTCTATTTGTCCAATTATATTTTTAATTCATGAGCTCTTTCTCCCCATCTATGGCTTCATAATTATCTTCAGATTTATGTAAAGTTCTAAGTGATATTGTATTTTGTTCCGTGGCCTTATTTAATGACTTTCAGGTCATTGAATTATATGCTCCCACGTACATATTCTTCCTCCTGTCTGGATCACTCTTTACTGTCCTGCACTGTGAACCCTCCTCTTGTCAATTGACTTCCACATGTTCCTCAGATCTAGGCTCAATTTAGATGTCATCATCCCTAAAAGGCCATCCTTGACATCAAGGACCAGACTGGGTGTGTTAAAGTGCCCTGAGCTTTCTCTTATCATTGGGCTTACCACACTGCATTCAATTGTTTATCATTCTCCCTACATACACTCATTCATCTTCGCATCTTTAAAATCCAACTATCTTACCTTGCCTAATAGTAAGTATATTTCAGAAAACAGCTGTTGAATAGATGAATGAATGATGAGGGTATGAGTAAATGAATCTTTACAACATTTCCTGGAAAACTAGTCCATTGCTCACCAGATGATACTATCTAATTAGGAATAAAAAAATCAACTCTATTCCTCATATACCTGGTTTTAAATCAATTATCTGTTCATTCATTATTAATTTATCCAAAACATATGGATTAAGTACCTACTGTGTGCTAGGTATGTTACTAAACACTGAATTCACAAGGCATGATCCCTACCCTGGGACACTTCGAGTAAACAGCATGGTCCTTTCTAAAGACTATACACATCATGACCCATCCACCCAGTGAACAGAATAAGACAAATGACTGCAAAGATTTTTTTTTAACCTTTGGCTAAGTTGTATAGTTCAATATCATGTGTCTCCACCTTATGTCACATTTTATTTCTCAAACCTCTTATGAGAACCTATCATACTTTTGATACCTTGAGTTTAACTATCCATGCAAATATATGCACATTTCCTACTCATAAAATGTTACCATAGGAAATGCCTGCCTTTTTGGAAGAAATGGTAATGAACATTAAGAGGGTCTTACCTAGGCAAATAAATAAAATAAGAATTTTTCTTAATCTAATGTGCAAGTGAGGTTTTAGTGACTCATATATAATATTAAATGAAAGATAATTTTGTTAATGGCATTCACGGACGAGCAAGAAATTCTGTTTATAGTAGTCATTTCTGAGACATTGAAAAAGCAAGCATGGTGAAATCAGAGTCCTGGCACGGGGGTGCACCCTTCCACAGATACTGTCTCAGCACTGCACGATAGGCCACTTTGCGCTTGTAATCTCCTACTCCAACATTTGCGTTGATGTTCATTCTACTCCCTCAGAGACTGGTTTTCCAATTGTTTTGCATTGGAAACGGAACAAAACAATTTATTTTCTATATTTTTCACATTTTATTTGAGATGGCAAAGCAACCTATGCTTTAGACAAAGGTAGCTAAGGAGATTCCAAACAGAATCAGAATAGCTAGTTAATTTGTTATTAAATTCTTTATAACCAATTATTATTTTATAGCTACTATATTAATTGTCCATAAAAATCTTATGCCTCAGACATGAAAAATACATGCATTCGTCTGCTAACAATAAATGGAGTGTGTTGTAGTAACAAAATAATGGGATTTATAGTATAAGAATGGGTTTAATTTGGAGTTTCACTCTTTTAAGTAGCTTTTTTTTTTTTTTTTTTTTTTTTTGGCTGTGATGAGTAAACATGAAAAATAAACTCTGAAGCTCAGTGGAGATTTTGATTATTACTTATGGACTAATGCCACTTCAGTTCTCACCTTCCATGAGTACTTTACTCAAAGTACACCTTTCTTAATTTATTTGTTATTAATTAATCTGAACCTGTGGTCAATGAATAATGCCACTTATTTTGTTTGAAAGAAATCATATAGAATATTTTCTACACAAAAGTGATTGAAATAATGACAGAAATTTATCCACTTCTGGATAGAGACATAGGAGGTATTCAAGAGAATCAGCAACTTGTTACCCCAAATTTAGACCAATAGATGAAGAATCCCAAATTAAAATGAAATTGAAAAAGAGTATTAGAAGGAAAAATACAAGTACCCAATTTGGGATACTGATAAGATACCACTACTTATTAAAAACACATCAAAGTATCTTTAACAATTAAAATTTCAGTCTGTTTGAACATTTCACCCCAACTCAGCACATCCAACTGGGGAACTCCTCCTGAGGGACTTGGTCCTGTCCGCACCCAGGCCTGTGGAAGAGCGCCACCTACTGCAACTTTGTCAAAGTCCTTTCTACACTCCATGAAATTTCTGTTGGGGAATTTGCTGACCAGTTGTGTAGTATTGCAAGAGTACTTTTCCTTTCTATTTTAGCTCCATCATCTGAGTTCTGCCAACACAGCATCAGAGAATACATAATGGTTGAAAATAAATAGCCAATAGCAAAATTAATAACCTCAGATCGGTCAACATATTTCAGCTTTCCAATACAATAACATTGCAAAATATGTATTTTGTTTAATGCTTGTTCTTCCCTGGAGTTCTAACTTTGTCATCCTGTATTTCTAATTGACTTGAATTTATTTCTCTATGTCATTTGAGTAACTTCACTTTGTGATTTTCCTTCATTTGGTCTTCTTCCTACCATGTAGAAGCAACTCTTCTTTGAGCTGTCTTCATTTTTAGATGTTGGGAAGAAAGGTTTTTACATTTGGAAGACTGAAGTCCAGTGAATCTTAAAATGATATTTTCTCAGCAAATCAATAGAAAACATTGTAAAGTGAACTCACATCACCTCCTCTGCTTCTGTTCTTTCCATTTGGAGCTGAATGCAGAAAATATACTGCCTGAGAGCCTAAAGGAGATTATCTCTCTTTCAGAAGAGTTGCAGATGCAGGGAGAGGTTAATTGGATATTAGCAGATACCTCAAAATGATATTTCTACTTCAATTTGGGCCTCCAAAGGATATGGAGGGAAGGATCCGAGTGTCAGTTTCTTTTTGTGAGAAACTGATGTTTAGGCTAGGAAATACAGCGTGTCAGAGGTATCTCCCAATGTGCGAGGCTTTAAAAACGAAATTACCCAGAAAACTTCAATAGTGCCTGATCTTCTAGTTAGGGCAATTTTATGCTAGTGTCACCTATGACTGGAAAATGAAAAAAAAAGAGCACAGAGAAAATTTAAAATTTAGTTTTAATTTATACCCTGAGGTGAGGATTATATTCTTTAAGAATGTTGATATTTCTGATTGAAAATGAAAATTAACCATTACCAACCGGCATGTGAACAGATTCACAAAAAGCCTCTTTGATTAGATCTCTGCAAGCTGCAACTTTAGATAGATAGACTCCTACGTGGCCTCTTGATTTTTGTGACACAATATGAAAATATGAAATCTAGTGACACCATTCACATTATGCTGCTAACAGTTACACAAAATATCTTTGTTTAGGGACCTAATAAAATTGGTCATATAAAGAGGAAATGAGATTTTTAATGCAAAATGAAGCTGACAGTGCTCTTCTATTACCAGGGTCTTATTAGGGAAAAATTCTCTGACATCTGTTTATCCCCTGCAGCCAACCTTGTATTCAGAATACAGTAATTGATTCACAGCATCCACTGGGGATCTAACTGGCTCACTTTTCCACACCGCACTACACAGGTATCTCTGCAGCTAATTCTGAATGTACATCTACATCGTTATCTCCTGGTGAACTGTGACCCTAAACACTTTGGAGGCCCAGATGAAAGTGCTTCCTCCACCCTCCAGTGCTAAGGGTGTAGCGGATTCTGCAGCATGGCAATTCACACAGGACATCCAATCAGAACCATCCCCTTTGAAGCCCTTCTCAGCTGGGAGACCATGAATGATTCATAGCTTCTCTACACAGACTAAAGAGGAAGAGCAAAGCTAGTGTGTATTATTCAGGACTGCATCCTCAATAAGGCTCCGTGTTCAGCAAATTGCTACAATGTTTTTTTTGCTTAGTTTTTACTTCCATACAACATCTCTTTTGTGTACAAGTTTTAACAAAGAAAGAGCGGCTGTTTAAGCAAACTTGTTGATTGGGTTATTTCCCTCCCCTTTAATGAATGTTAGTGTAGTCACAGATTTAACGCAAAGGAAAGTGCCTGGCAGGGACCAGTTTTCCAAGAGAATCCCAAGATCCCAACTTCAAATTAACTTATAAAATATATTTGGTGTCAGCGTCCTATTTTTTCATGATTAGGGTCAAAATATTAATTTTGCAGTGTACCCATGTGCAAAAGCTAGCTTCATAATGCCACATGTAAAACTAAATGAAATATTTTACCCATTGGAAAATACTTTTGCCAGCCAGAACTACTGGGCTATCTAGGAGGCCTAATTCAGAATCCACACCAAGTGATCATCATGATAACGATATCTAAGCATCTTCCCTGTCCCAGGATTCTGCAGACACAATAACTGGATATTACCCCAAAAAGAAATATCAGTTCTGGAAGCTTCATTATTAAGCAAGCAAGATTTTCCTTGTGCCATCATTCACAGAGGGTTAATTTTCCAAGCTGAAATATAAGGACCTGGAGAAAACCACAGAAATCTCACCTGAAAGGAATAGCGTCACTCAACATCCTGGAGGTTTTGTTCTAGAAATACCAGTTTTCTTTTACTTATGGCCAAATCTATGGATCTGATGTTGGTGTTCATAACTATAACTTTGGTATTTCCAAGCATCTTTTAGTAATCCCAAATTTTAGAATTTTCCTAAACATCTTTCATTTTGTTGCATTCACATATGTAAGAATGTTTTCAGAACTAATACATGCCAAGAGTTTCTTAGAATCAATTAACCACAGAGTATTATTTGGTAGTTGGAAGTACTTTAGCCTAGCTCGATAATTTGAAGAAACCACCAAGAAAGACTAAAATTTAAAAAAGTTCACAAAATGTACTTTTAAAAAGTTCTTAAAAGATGAGAAGCTGTATTTATTAAAACATCCAAATTGCTTACATTCAGACAACACAGTATGCTTTTTGAAAAATATTGCCTTAAAAAATAAATACATGAGTGTTTCATCCACCTTAGATCACCTTGCTCTTTTTTTTTCTTTGGCCCAGGTTCCCATGTGGGCTACCTGATTTGCTCATTGCTGGAGCTGATTGACAGGTATGGTGACAAAAATGCAAATGATATGCAAATGGACACATTAGGGCAGTTCTTTGTAAATAGAATTGCTGCTTATGTACATATGGTATTCCTTAGTAATGGGCTTCTACCTTTGTAAATGCAAAGCAATCAATTTCCACAAACTATGAAAAGCTCAGATTTAGTTCTACTATTTTGAGAGCAAAATACAAGGTAACTAGTTTACTAAATATGACTCATGGGAAAAACTTCAATGTATAGATTTCTTTATCCATAATTATATACACTTAAAGTGTCCTCACTTCTTTTATTATAGCTATGTATTTTGTGTATGTGCTTATGGTACCGTCTTAAGATATGGTTATAATGTGGCCCTGTTAGGATGAACTTTTATCTGTATATTGCAGATAGAATCACTTGATTTTAATTATGGTATTTTTTTGCTTCTAAAATTTCCATTCGATTCTCCTTTGTATCTTGCACTCCTTTGCTAAGACTTTCTATTTTTCTATTGGTTTCAAGAGTGTTCATGATTGCTTGAAGCAACATTTTTATAATAGCCACTTTAAAGTCCTTTCAAGATCATTTAAACATCTGTGTCAGCCTAGCATTGGTGCATGTGGATCACCTTTTCCTGAGATTTTTCTGGTTCTTCATATGCTGCATAATCTGGGATTGTGCACTGGATGCTTTGAGTGTTATTTTATGAGACACTAAGTCTTGTTTAATGCTGTGGAGAGTGTTGATAGTTTTATTTTAGCAGACATTTGATCTAGTTAGGTTCAGGCTGTGGGTTCAAACCTTCCTTCTGTGGGCTGTCAGTTCAGTTTTCATGGCCTTTGCAATGCTATTTGGATCTGACCCGCATATGAGCCACCCAGCCTAGGATATGGGGGTTGGTCTATCTGTTAGTTCAGATTTCAAAGTCTTCACTATGATGAATAGAATCAGTTCCACATACATGAGCTCTGAGCTGAGCCCATAAATTCATAAATGACTTTAAGGAACCACTTTCCCAATTTCTCCCCTCTCCATAGTCTCCTCGGTACTTTCCCATTTCTGAGGTTCATCATTTTGGTCTTCTGGCTATAAAGGTAGGGCTTTCCTCACCCTCCTCTGCTCTCTGCTGTGCACTTCTGCAACGGTGTCTGCATCTGGTGCCAAGTGTCAGGAAGAAAAACAATTGAAGAAGAGAATTGGCTCATCCTGTTGGACGCAGAGGCCCACTGAATGTAGAGGAAGCTTCCCTTTCTTCAGAGTTTTGCCCTCTTTAGGCGTCTGTTGCCAGTCACTGCCATTCTGATCACAGGACTATATGGGAGAATGGAGAGAAGAAAGAGAAAAACACAGGGAAGATTCTCACATCCTTTCTGTGTCATGAGTTTCTTTCCTGGCTCTTTGAACCAGAACTGAGAGCTTCTCCTTGAATTCCTTTGGGCTGCACACCTATGCCCACTTCCACGTTGGCTGAGAAATAATGGAAGAATATTTTTGTATTGGTAAGATCATTTTTCATATTGCTTCAGTGGTACTTTAACTCTGGTGTTCATCCCGAAGGCCCCTGCTACTGTTCAGTTTCAGAATTCTCAAACAGGTACTTCATTCTTTCTGTTCTGTATTCAGTGGAAGTGACAGGGTAGACTATATTACTCCATCCTACCTGGAACCAGAACTCTCTAGAATTACTTCAAATGTGAGGATATTTTTGGTGTCAATCATGAGAGAAAATATTAGATATTCTTATCTAGAAATCAGAACTGAGAAGGAAAGTGACGATTCAAGTTACAATGCAGGAATATGTTGCTTTTGGTGTTGCCCACAGAGATGCAAGAAGTCTAGGAGGAAGCTGCAAGGTGATTATGGGAGAGATGGTGCCTTCCACTTGAAATCAGACATGGGGCCAGGCATGGTTTCTACAAGTTTAGTCTGACCTGTTGGCTCTTGTAATACAGCTGATGGAAGGAGCCCAGGGTTCAAGCTAGCTTTAGGTGGAGGAATAAGTTGGAGGGATTAAAGCAGTAATATATATGTTATAAACTTGCCCCTTTATCTCTTTTTCCTATTTCTTATTCTTTTTTTTTTTTTTTTTTTTTTTTTTTTTTTTGCGGTACGCGGGCCTCTCACTGCTGTGGCCTCTCCCGTTGCGGAGCACAGGCTCCGGACGTGCAGGCTCAGCGGCCATGGCTCACAGGCCCAGCCGCTCCGCGGCATGTGGGATCTTCCCGGACCGGGGCACGAACCCGTATCCCCTGCATCGGCAGGCGGACCCTCAACCACTGCGCCACCAGGGAAGCCCTTCTTATTCTTTAAGAATTAATGACATCTTCTGGAAGTGCATCTCAATTTCTCCGTGGGAAAGGGAAACAAGGAAAGGAGAATTTTTTCCTTCTTTTAAAATTCAAGCCAAGTTGACTTGCAACATTGTGTTAGTTTCAGGTATTCAACAAAGTGATTCAGTTATATACATGCAGTTTTTCAGATTAGGATTAGGAAATTAGATTAGATTATTAGATTATTAGGAAACGAGAATTTAATTCAACACGCATTCCACAAAGATTTATGGAAAACTTGTGAAGTGTCAGCATTGTTATAAGCATGGAAATAGACTAGCAATAAAAGAAAAGTTTCTGATTTCATGGAGTTTATGGTTTCAGGATATTCTAGTTCTTTTCTTTCCTGGAACGTGCCCCAAAGTGTGATCGACAGAAGTGTTAGCGGGATGACCCTAGGGGATAAGTGTGAAGCAGAAATCAAGAGAGTAAGAGGACACCAGAGAGAATATGGACTCTAGGTGGGCAGACCAGACCTTCTGTCAGCCACCATGGTCCACCCTGCACATAGCACCCACCCTGCAGATAACATTTCCTCTCTGTATTAAACCTTGGAAGTTCTGGATTCTAATTTAAAAAGAAAAGTTACAGTCTTATATTTCTAGGAAACATGTATGTTCACTGCTCACTACAAATTCTTTATAATGATTACTTCTTTACTACAATTATATTTTCCCAATCTGGCTACAGTTTGTTTACAAATGCATTGACTCCCTACTTAGATTTCTCAAGAACTGGAGTTAGTACTGGAACCAGAGAGACAAGTCAAATATAGCTCCAGCACCCAAAAAGAGTACATTCTAATGCACAAGATTGAGAGTAAAGGATTATTTCAATACGAAGTCTAAAATCATAGGTTTTACTGTACACTGAGTGCTTTGAGAAAGGACAGTTAACCAAATCTAAGCTGATCCTTGAAAAAACAGTTGAATAAGATTGGGAACAGTGGACTTCCCTGGAGACGCAGTGGTTAAGAATCCGCCTGCCAGGGCTTACCTGGTGGCGCAGTGGTTGAGAGTCCGCCTGCCAACGCTGGGGACACGGGTTCGTGCCCCGGTCCGGGAGGATCCCACATGCCGCGGAGCGGCTGGGCCCGTGAGCCATGGCCGCTGAGCCTGCGCATCTGGAGCCTGTGCTCTGCAACGGGAGAGGCAACAACAGTGAGAGGCCCGCGTACCACAAGAAAAACCCCATAAAAACAAAAAACAAAAAACAAAACAAAAAAAAGAATCCGCCTGCCAATTCAGGGGACACGGGTTTGAAATTGTATATATTTAAAGTGTAAAATGTAATGATTTGATATATGCATACATTTTGAAATATTCACCACAACCAGGTTAATTAATCAACCACCCATCACCTCACAGTTACCTTTTGTGTGTGTGTGTGGTAAGAACACTTAAAATATAATCTCTTAGCAAGTTTCAAGTATATAATACAGTATTAACTCTAGTCACCGTGCTGTACATTAGATCCTCAAAATTTATTTACCATATAACTGAAAGTTTGTACTGTTGACCATTATCTCCCCTTTTTTCCCACCCAGAGCTCTCGCACCCACCACTCTACTCTCTGTTTCTATAAGTTCAACTTTTTAAAAAAGATTCCACATATAAATGACATCCTATAATATTTGTCTTTCTCTGTCTGACTTATTCCACCTATGCTAAGTGAGCAAGGGTATATTAACTGAAAATCAGGTCCTCAAGGAGAAACAGTTTGTGGGTAAAAGGCCATGAGATCAGGAAAAACAAACAAACAAACATGAGTTTGAGGTCAGCATGAACATACACCCAGGCATCTAACTAGTCTGGAGCTCATGAGAGAGGTAAAAACTAGAGCTACGCATAGAGGAGACAAACAGAAAATCCCATAAGATTTTCTGAGGGACAGATAGATAGATGCATAGTAGTCAGATAGATGATAGATAGATAGATTGATTGATAGATAGATAGAAGAGTGATAAAAGCAGAGCCAAGAATTGAACCCCTTAAACAATAATATTTCAGGAGAAGAAATAAAGTGTACATTCCAAACAGGTGACAGAGAAGGAACACTTAAAGAGGCAAATGGAAGTTAAATGGGAGGTGAAGATGTAAAGAGAGCAATTTTTAAGTTATTTTCTCGTCATGAACAACTATTACACAGATGAGAATGGAAGACATTTCAGCTTTTTTGTTGTTTGTTTGTTATTTATTATTAAGCATTCAGCAGAACAAACACAAAACAAAGTATTATACTTCTAAAGTTATTTATAAGAATAGATGTGAGTCCGTACACTTTATCTAAAGACACTGGTTTAGAAAGAATGTTGTGAATCCATATGTTAATTTATTAGATTGTAAAATTACTGAATGCAAAGGCAGTTAATCTGATTCTTTTGGTTTTAATAGTGCCCAGTACATGGCCTTGCACAAAATTAAGTGGTAATAAAAGAATATTGAATCAAATTGTTGAGCTAGGTTAGTGGTACCCCCAAGTTACCAGTCCATGAAGAGGTAAGAAGCTTCCTAGGTCAATTGACACGCTGCTTCTCTCATCCAGAAAATCGTGCTTTGAATAAAGCCTCAGCTGAGCCAAGTAATGGGCTTAATGTTACAGTTGATTAAATTCCAAGCCAAGGGACTTATCTCTTCTTGGGTTAATAGCACAGAGTTCATGTATCTGTTACTTTGAGTAGCAGTCCTCTAGGTCCCTGGGGTCTAAAGTGGAGCACTGACATCCCCCAAAGGGGTGCACAAAACTGTCCATTGGGACCTAAGCAGAAAACGATCATTTTTTTCATTTACCTTTTTATCTCAAAATTATTAAGAAATGGAAATTCATCAATATTTTATCAAAAAGTTGATAGAAGTACAAGTGTATACTTTATGAATGAATGTATATTTAGGTTCTATCTCACTTTTTATTATTTTATTACAGTAATAATCATGACTTGAGCAGCTATCAGAAGTAAGATACTGTTCTAGATGGACACGGGGATAGAAAGATTAGAGACAGATCCTATCCTAAATGGATTTGCAAACTAGTTGGGTAGACAAGGTATAACCAAATGAACTGTTAAATACAATATGAACAAAACAGATCTTTAAGGAAGAGTTCAAAACAATAGCAGAATAATTGCCACCAGAAAATATTTGTCATTTGAACAATACAGACAATTTTGTTCTGTTGCAGTTTAGAGGATGGAGATGTCAGTCCAGATGGGGGTGGCTAGATAAGAGGGTAAACATTTTCATTTGTTTTAAAGGACGAGCAGAGTTTAGACAGATGGAGAGGAGGGCATTGCAAAAGCAGGGAACCTGGCGGATCAAACGCTCAGATGCAAAGAAGTACTGGGAGCATGGGGAATACAGAGTAAGCCATCAGGTTGATGTGAAGTTTTTCATGTTGAGGAGAAATGGAAGAGGAGTCTTTAAATGAAGATAGCATCCCAAATGTGAAGAGTCTTAAACTTTCAGGTAAGCACTATGGACCTTCTGAAAATTTCTGATTATGTAAATTATGTGATAAATGGAATACTTCAGAGCTTTAGGCAGAAAAAAAATTTTTTAAGATGATATTTTATCTGTTGGAGTGGATTAAATTGCTGTACTTTTTTAAAATTGATATATTAGACGTTATTTCATTTATTTATTTATTTAGGGCTGTGTTGGGTCTTCGTTTCTGTGCGAGGGCTTTCTCTAGTTGCGGCGAGCGGGAGCCACTCTTCATCGCCGTGCGCGGGCCTCTCACTGTCACAGCCTCTCTTGTTGCGGAGCACAGGCTCCAGACGTGCAGGCTCAGTAGTTGTGGCTCACGGGCCTAGTTGCTCCGCGGCATGTGGGATCTCCCCAGACCAGGGCTCGAACCCGTGTCCCCTGCATTAGCACACAGATTCTCAACCACTGCGCCACCAGGGAAGCCCCTAGACAGAAAATTTTGACATGCAGCAATAATATGATATATATGAGTAAAGAAATCTATAAAATAAAATATATATTCATTAAGTCCTTAATTGCATGGCGCTGTGTGCCGAGCAATTTGGTTCAGCATTTCATTTGTCCAGGGTCATTCAGTGAATTAGCAGCAGACTTGTAAGTCAACCCAAGCACCAAGTCCAAAACCCATCGTCATAAACACTATTCTATAGCGAAGGGTGCTGGGTACAGGCAAGGTTAAAAGAATGGGGGAGACACTCCAGAAAATGAGTGTGGTGATGAAGTAACCCAGGCATGCACTACCTTTTGTGAAAGATCTCTCCTGGGCACGTGGAAGCCTAGGTAAGCAGACGTAAGAGGGTATTTTATAGACATAGCACCTTTTAGTTTATGTTTCCCCGATGTCTCTGTATTTCTCAAACCTGGAAGATGCTAATCACAGAAGGTGAAGAAACTGCAGCCATCAGCCGCAGCTAATAGGTCATTTTATGAAACTGATATGTGTGTATTTAAGTGAAACCATAATAACATTGACCGTGTTCTTCTCAGGTGCCAGGATTAACTCATTGAATTTTCACCACAACTTACTTAATAGGAAGCCCATTTTGATGATGAGAAAGTGAAGACACAGAACAATGAAGTAATTTGACAAAGAGCATATGACTAATTAAGTGCAAAGCTGGGGTTGACTTGATCCTGCCCACTTAACTACTAAATTATGGGGCCTGTAAAAATCGAACAATCAAATTAAACCATCTTAAAAACTTAAAAAAAAAAAAGAATGGGAGAGAGTTGAGATGGTGGATAGAGGAAGAAAGCAAGAAGACTTTTGGAAATTATTGTGATAAAGGTAATAAAGACCAGAAATCTATAAGTGGCAATTTATAAAGGAAGAAATGGACTTGAAAGACATGTCATGTGTAGCACAGTGCCTTGAATAGTGCCCAGACCTTACAACGGTGCCAGGTAGACTGTCAATATATAGTGAATGAGTGAATGAATGAATGAATGAATAAGTGGGAATGTTTTGGAAGCAAGGGTAATGGAGCACTGGAGAATGATGGAACCATTAACAAGTGTCATAGCAATATAGCCTAGCAGAAATACATTACTATTGCAATTAAGTCAATTAATTGAATTGAGCATGTAGTGGGGGAAAGAACCCAATCCAGACTTGTGCAAAGATGGGTGTAAAAAAAAATGATTTTATTCTAAGGATAGAATTGTTCACGATTTTAAGTATACTGGCATATTAAACAAAGGATAATGATTTCAGTGAGCATGTGATGACTTTTACTGGAGCCATTATGTTATTTACTTTCTTATTTGATAGAAACAGTGACAGGAGTTTGCAGTGGTACACCTGTAAGAGAATGGTATTTTAATTGGTGGAAAAGAAACATGAAGAAAAATAAGATTTTTCTCCTTTGAAATGCTACTTCATTTCTCTTCTCCATGCAAACTAAGAAGAAACAACAAAGACTGTATCTGCATGGTTATATGACATCAGTTCTTTCACCCCAGGAAAATTTAAGAGCATATATTTATAGTCTGAAATAAAGCAAGAAATGAGAACCTCTAAAGTATTCTGGTGCCGCAAAGCAGTATTACATTAATGCACCAGGCTTTTCATTTGAACCAAAGCCATGTTATGAGGGAAAACATTATATTGCCTACAAATATCCTTACTAAAATTATAAGCTTATTAAAAAATCTCAGTTTCCATTTAAGTCTTAAATATTTAAATATTCTTAAATATATCAATATATAACAGTGGTAATCTTCTGACATTTGTCTAAATCAGAAAACTTAACTTTCGTAACATAACTCAATCAGGGCAATGGACAAGATAAATGGCATTGTTATTATTTTATCTTGAAAATTATTATAAATTTACAGAGAAGGTTTGATACTTTATTCTTCTAAGAAGATTCTCATAGAAATTAAATTTTACACCTTACTCTTGCCTTAGGTAGTTTGGATTTACTTTGATGCAGGTTTCTCTGATATTGGTCTGAGGTACTTCTTTATAAAGCCTATCTCTGGACTCCACCCCAGATGTAGGAAGTTAGATACCCAGGGCTGGAGCCCAGGAATTTGCATTGTAGCATATGCCTGAAGTGATTCTAATGCATGCTAGAGAATCAGTAAAGTAGAAAATCTTCTGTGTCCAAAGAGAAAATAAGTGAGTTGTCTTCTTATCATGTCTGCTTTTCTTTCCCCACCTTAACTGCCACTCCTCAGAGCTGTGAAAATACTTAGCCTGCTGCATATTAACTATTCAAAGTTTATTTTTTCTCTTTTTTTCTAATTGGAGTATCATTAATTTACAATGTTGTGTTAGTTTCAAGCGTACAGCAAAGTGATTCAGTTATACATATGTGTTCTTTCCCAGATTCTTTTCCATTATAGGTTATTACAAGATATTGAGTATATTTCCCTGTGCTATGCAGTAGGTCCTTGTTGTTTACCTAGTTTACATATAGTAGTGTATATATGTTAATCCCAAACTCCTAATTTATCTCCCCCACTCTCCCCTTTGGTAACCATAAGTTTGATTTCTATGTTGGTGAGTCTGTTTCTGTTTTGTAAATAAGTTCATTTGTATCATTTTTTTAGATTCTACACAGGTGTTATCATATGATATTCATCTTTCTCTATGTGATTTACTTCACTTAATATGATAATCTATAGGTCCATTCATGTTGCTGCAAATAACATTATTTCATTCTTTTTATGGTTGAGTAATATTTCATTATATATATGTACCACATCTTCTTTATCCATTCATCTGTTGATAGACATTTAGATTGCTTCCATGTCTTGACTATTGTAAATAGTGCTGCAATGAACATTGGGATGCATGTATCTTTTTGAAATATGGTTTTCTCCAGATACATGCCAAGTAGTGGGATTGCTGGATCATATGATAACTCTATTTTTAGTTTTCAAGGAAGCTCCATGCTGTTCTCCATAGTGGCTGTACCAGTTTACAATCCCACCAACAGTGTAGGAGGGTTCCCTTTTCTCCACACCCTCTCCAGCATTTATTATTTGTAGACTTCTTGAGAATGGCCATTCTGGCAGGCGTAAAGTGATATCTCATTGTAGTTTTGATTTGCATTTCTCTAATAATTAGCGATGTTGAGCATCTTTTCACGAGCTTTGTAGCCATCTGTATGTCTACTTTGGAGAAAACTCTATTTAGGTCTTCTGCCTCCTTTTTGATTGGGTTGTTTGTTTTTTGATATTAAGCTGTATAATCTGTTTTTATATTTTGGAAATTAATCCCTTGTCAGTAGCATCATTTGCAAATATTTTCTCCCAATCCATAGGTTATCTCAATGTTTATTTTTAAACTGTAGATGGTAAATAATTGTGAATTATATCAATAAAAATATATTGTGAAACATGTTTAAATACATGAACTATAGTGTTCATAATAAACCAATATTCATCATCAATAATTTTTCATTTCTCTTTGACACAGGAAACACAGATAAATTGCTACATTTAGGAGTTCTCTTGGAAAACAATGAGGAATGTGGCAGAAGATCCACTCAGCCTCTCAGAGAGCACCCTGCAAAAGAGTACAACCATGTAAGTGATCACCATCAGGATTGTTTACTACTTTGCACTGTCTGGTGTTAAAAGGGCCAACTTAGGAGAAATGGCAAAGTGCCTCTGTATAAGCAAAGAGAAATTCACAGTTTAATAGCATTTGTAGGAATGTGTGGTACGACAGTGAACAACTGCTTTCTTTTTAAAACTCTGTTATAGGATTCCCACTTCTGACCCAGTCTCAGGGAGGAGAAAAAGCTGCATCTGATTTTTTTTTTTTTCAATTAGGTCTTCTGTCCTGGTAATAAAAATGAAGAGGACAAATAACATATTGAGTTTTCTGTAATCTATTTGAAATGCATATTTCACTGTATATTCAACAAAAACTCAGCTATATTTCTCTCCAAATCAGGGATTTCATTATTGATATGCTTTATGTCTCATTATGGGAGACATTTTTAGAGAGTCATTTTGATGTTCATGTTTTAGAGTATTAAGATTTCATAAATAACTGGGTCACGGTTATAGGATAAAATGATCAAGTAATAAAGTGTTTCAAATAACATTTGAACTAAAAGAAAATATTAAATATAAATGTGCTTTATAAAATAATACTCATTCCATTCACCAAGAAATTAGAATTAGAAGAAAACAACTGACGTTTCAAAGAATGGAAAGAGAAAATAGTTAGAAGTAACTCATCCATCTGTAAAGCTATCATTTAAGGTCCTAATCACATGGCCTCTCAAAAATAATGATTTTGATCGGTTCAAGCTAATCATCAGGGTCTTGACCTTGACAGATTTCTACACTTTGTCCTTTATCCAGACCACTACTCATTCATATTTTCAGAGGGTTCTGTCCCTGATATACCAGACAGGATGCAAACTACTTTAAAGCTCTTGCAAGAAAATGTATAGAAGCAGTATTCTGCACACCAGAGCAAGTCCTGGAGACTTGTGAAATTGTATTCTTGTCTAAATGTTGAATAATTTCCAAAATATTTGTAAGCCTGAGTCAAGCCACCAGTAACAAAGGCTAGTTTGTTTTACTTATCCACATACAAATTCCAAAAAGAATTTTCAAACTCATTTTTACATGTCACACACTGAAGATATCTCTACTTGCACTAAATGCAGGAAGGTGACTGTTCCCTTTAAAACTGGGAACCAACTAAACTTGACTTATGAGTAGTCTGTGTTTATTCCTCATACCACTCATTACAGATCATAATGAAAAAAAACCTTAAATGATATTACATGTACTTGTTATTAGAATCACTGATATGTTAGCAATTCTTCCACCATTTTATGAGGCATATTCAGAAACTGGAATTTTACTTGTCATCATAGGCTATTTGCTGTTTTGTAATGGATAGTGGCTAATTAAACTTGCGATGACCTTGTTGTTCTAGTTGCAAATACAATAGTGTCTTGAGTCATTAAGTAGGTTGTCAGTGATGGATGCAAGTGCTTCTCAATAATTAGGTGGTAAACAATGTTAACTGAGCAGTAATTCACACTAGCATTGCTAAGGTATTTTATAGTAACATGGCAAATGACTCATCACCGCCATCTTTGTAAAATGGTGCTAGCCCCCCAGATAAACCGTATTCTTCATTGGTACAAGAGACATTAGAAGACTATCATATTTCAAATAAGCCAAAGAATATATCCCTCTCTCAAATTTGTCCTGTGCACGGAAGAGGCTTCCTCTTATAAGCTGTTCTGATTTGCAACACAAATTGGCAACTTCTCCAGAGTGGCAAGACATATGGCAAACATTTTTATTATATTGGCTTTCTTTCATAGTTGACATGAGGAACACAACCAAAAAAAAGTGAAAAGAATTCTAATGGTCCAAACGAGCATCTGGAAAAGTAATAAATAAAATAAATTTGCTGATTAGAACAAATATTTTCCTTTTATCGATTCAGTTATCTTCCCCTTAAATATCCCCACATACTCTGGCCTCCAGGTCTGTTCAGTGGGTATAAGTTTTTAATAATCCTCTTATTTCTCTCAAAGTTTTGGTAAACACAATTTTTTCTTCTGTTTCATAGATTAAGACACTGTGGTATAGAATGGTTAAATGGCAAAAGTGACAAAGTGAAACAATCGGTGTAGACAAAACAATACAGGCCTTTAGATTTCAAGTTCAAAGCCACTGTTCATGAAAGCATGTGATGGTTTAAAATTGTGACTTCTGTAATAAAATTATGCCTACATCCTTAAGCTAATTCTGAAATCTGATATCTGATTTTCATAAAGTGCAGAAGAAATGAACTGCTACACTGTGCAGGCCATCTACTCTTAGGTGAGAAATGGAAGACTCTAGGAAGATTACCAACCCCTTCATTTTGAGAAGAAGGCAGTACTGTTTTGCTTGCCTGAGGACATGCAGATAGTTGATGGCAGAATTTTAACCACATGGATGAAATTTGAATTCAAATGAGTCCATTGCCAGACAAATAAGTGCATGAGTGAGCTGGGTGTTGGACTATAGGGTATGGTGGCCACTGAGAGGAACGTACACTCTGACTCAGCATGTTCCAACAGAGCCCACAGCCCACTGACTTCCTACCTACAGTTGCATCTACCTTCTTATCATGCCATATGAACTGTCTCAGCCTTTAAGGGATTTTAACCAACTATTTTACTACCCCCTAAGTAATACAAGAATAATTGCTATTAGCTTTCTCACTACAGAAAAATTTTTGAGCCAAACAATACATGCCCCGAAAGTAAATTTGGGAGAAACTAAAGGAGGGTCTTTATTTGAAGGGGCAAAGCATTCTAGATTTTCCCAAGAGAGCAGTTTTAACCTATCCTATTATTTTCTTTCTAAATAGATGTTTATAGCATTCTGTCGCTTTTACTTCAGATATACCTCTCAAAACTCCTCTCCCTCACTTCCTCTTAAAATTGTCCCTCCATACTGACTGCCTTGGCTCAGGGCCCATCATTTTTCACCTGGACTCTCGCCTTAATTTCCTAAGTGGCTTCTCCATGAAGTTAGAAACGTGTTCTCCTTCTAGTTGCCAGCATCCAGCAGAGTGCTCGGCACATAGTAAATTCTCAAAAATGCTGGTTAAATAAAATTCAAAACTGACCAGATCCCAAAACAGATAATAAAATGCCTGTTTCTATATGTGGACCTCAGGATCCAGAAGCCTGATTTTCATAGAATGAGAGACCATCACTCTGCACCAGTGAAGCAACAAAAGAGATGCCCACTTCACACTAGTTTTGATTGCAACTGACGCCTAAGGATCTTGCTTCAAGAAATTTAAAAAGTACATTTATCTATGGAAAAAATTTTATTAAGCTCATGAAGGAAAATTTTGATAATTACAATGAAAATTATAATTTAAAATTGATTTTATAGAGATGCATGCTGTTCTAGCCTGGATATAAATGTCAAGGCTGTGTTACTTTGTTGTTTGAACCTAGCTCTTCATTGGTATCAAATGTCTCTGGGGTCATAATGGAAGATTATCTCTTAGTATTCTTTCTACATGTAGATTCATAATTTTAGGGTTTTAATGCTGCTTCCTTCACACATACAATTAAATCTGCTTACTAGACAGAATGAATTGAAATGGAAAAAATAACTAAGTGTGTTAGTTCCTTTAGGGAATAAAAGGGTAACTATCTTAAATCATATGTTGTTAAAGTTAGCAGGGCATTGGTCTTTGAACCCAAGAAGGAAGTTAGAAAATTATTTATCCAGTAGAAAGGACATCACTTCTAAAAATTCCTCAAACCTTTGCTGAGAGCAATTTAACATGTTTATGAGATCTGCTTTTTTTTTTTTTCAGGTTACTTTCCTTACAAATTTGAAGGAAAAATTCACAGCCACATGAAATTAGCTAAAAGATGAATACTCACTTTACACTTTAGGATTCTTTCGGTAAATATTTTGGAATATGACAGTATGCTTTAAAGATTTCTAGAGTGCAGGGACTAAGCAACACTTAACTTTGAATTGCTGGGGTTATTGTAGTTCCTGATACATAACTGGGCTTTACAGATGTATTTTAAGAATAAAGAAACAATGGAATGAGGAAATGAGGAAATGAAATTAACCCATTATGGCAGGCAACTGAAGTTTAGAGCAGGCTCAAAGACAGAGTAAGGCATAAACGGCCCCCACCCCTGATACCCTAGAATGAAAACAAGTAAGCATGCCAGAGCAAGATGTTTTGTTTATGGTAAAAGAGTGGACCCCTGAGAGCTGACATTCTCCTCTCCCTTCCTTTACCAGTTTAAGATGATATAAAAAAGCAGTGAGTTCATACATAATTCTCAGACCTGGTGATTCCCTCTTCTGTGTGGCTGCTGTGACCACTAACTTCAGGTCTACATCCACAAGCAACAAATGCCCTGAGGACCCGAGTCCCCTCACAACTCCACGCATCCTTAATCATGAATACGCCCTTGGCATGGCTTGTTTGTTAATTTGATAATAAATAATAAGAAATGTTATCTTAATCCTTTCTGAGTTAACATTCCAGCCTAGTCTCAAATCTAGACCAATCTTTGTGAGGTCCAAACTCATACATCAAGAAGTCAGGAAAGATAAATATTAATGCATGTAAAATATAACTTGAATCTAACTAACTTGAAAGTTTTATTAAAATTACAGTTGGGACACATTATAAGAATATTCTTCACTTGAATCAAATAAACTACAGGGACATGGCTGCAACTTTAAACACATCTTATGTATTTGTTTCAAGGAACTGTTATCCCTTAAACTCTGTACTCTATTCTCTTAGCTTCCTTGTTACTCTGCAATTCAGAGTCATACTGGCTTCATGGTTGATGGATTTCTTTCATGGCTGATTTTCTAAACTAGCATAGAATCTTTTCCTTAATGTCCTCTGATACCACTGGGATAAAGCTTTATCTGTTATTTACCTTTTTAGTGGCGTGTAAGTTACATACAGAGAAGTACAAAAGTCATAGTCCATAAATTATCATGAAATGAACACACCCAGGTGATTACCATGCAAGTAAAGAAACAGATTACCAGTATCCCAGAATTCCTGTTTAGGTCCCTCATACTCCTTGTACCAACATCTACTTCCTCTTTCTTCTTCCAATTTAACCACTATCCTGACCTCCTGACTTCCAACACCATGGATTATTTTTGCATATGTTAATTTATATAAATGGAATCATTATATATATATGCACATAAATACATATAAATATATAGTCTTTCACATCTGGCTTCTTTGGCTCAGCTTTACATTTGTGAGATTAATCCACATCATTGCACGCAACTTTGGTTTTTCTCTTCCATTTTCATTGTTGTATAGTATTTTATAACCATATCACCACTTATCTACTCTACTGTTTGTGTGTAGGAATGAAATTCCTAGTTATATAGTATGTGGTTAACTAATTAGATATAACAATTTTCAAAATTTTTATCCTTACGTTCATATTATATGGAGAATTGACATTATCTACATCTCTACTGACACAAGACAACATCAGTCTTTCATTTTAGCTATTCCAGTGAGTGTAGAGTTATAGAACCATCTTTAGTGGGTTTGCTATCCACTGAGATATCGTCTTTTGTGAGATTCCTTTTCAGGTTTCTTGCTCCTGTCTCTGCTGTGTTGTCTCTCATTTTTCTACTGATCTGTAGGTGTGTTTAATCTATTTTGGATATAAATGCTTTATCATTTATATGTGTTGCATATATTTTCACCCATGGTTTGTCTTTTCATGTTACATAAGAGTTTGTCAATTTAATATAGTCTATTTTATAAATATTTTTCTTTATGGGCTTGCCTTTCATGCTTAGATCTATCATTTACCTAGAATTGTATATGGTGTGAGGTAAATGAATTTTTCCTATATAAATATCCAACAGACCCAAGACCATTTATTAAAAAGGTGACTTTTTCCTCATTGCTCTGGAGAGAAAAAATTTTTTTATAAATCAAATGTCTGTATATTAATGAAAGCTGAAACATTTCTCCTCTAAAGGCTAGGGGTGGAATGATAAGTCACATTTTATCTCTGATCAGTTGATTGTAAACATATGGGACACAGTACCAGGAAAGATTCTGAGGTCACATCTGGGCTCAGTGAAAGAGAATCATGACTGAATAACAGTGACCACCATTGCCTCAGGACACATGATGAAGGAAACAGCATCTCTTTCATATCCTTAGACTAAACAATTACAAAAGGGAAATAAAATCACATGAAGAAAGGGGGATTAAACTACATTTTATAAGCCTTAGTATCCTGTATTTTATCCTTTCCTAATTCCCAGGTTCCTCACTGTGAAGTAGGTAGTACCTGAAAATAAGGAAGGATTCTCAAAGACCTCAAAATTCTCTGGCTTCTACTCACAAGAGCATGACATCAAGAGAGAGAGTAGATTTCTTCTCTCTCCCACCTAATATAAACCTTGCCTTCTGTGGTAAAAAACAGCCTCCAAGGTGGCCTGCAATTTATTCTCCCTCCTGGATTTTGCTTCTGAGATTAGGTTATAAAAGGTCCCAGCTCCATCTTGGAAGCTCTCACTAGGTCTTGCTTCACTTGCTCTAAAGGAAGCCAGCTGCCTTTCCAGAGGGTGTCCCGTGGAGAGACCCATATGAGTGAGTTTGGAAAGGGATCTTCCAAGGCTCACTGACAACTGAGAGTGGAAGCAGATCCTTCTTCAGTTGATCCTTAGAAACGACCTCAGGGCCAGCAATAACTTCACTATGGTCTTCTGAGAACCCTGAGCCAAAATCACTTATTCTCTAAACTGCCCCTGGATGCCCCTGGATGCTCCTGAAACTGTGAGGTAATAATAACTCTTTGCTTTTTTAAGCTGCTATGTTTGGGGGTGAGTTGTTGTGCAGAAGAGAGAACTGAGGTACTTTCTTAGTTCTGGTTTATGTTCTGAGCACTCGTCTCTAAAACTACTGTATCTAAAAATACTGTAATCTAACACAGATTCACCAACATTTGTAAGAGACACACACCAACAGAAAATGTGTCAGGGTCTGTTTACATTACATTACTGCTTCCCTGCTTTTAAACATTCTTTTCCACCACCTGGAATCATCTCAACCTTGTTCTCTATCTACTTATTACTCATCCTTCAAATCCTCCTTCAAGTGATGTCTCTTACATAAAAGCTTTTTTTTTTTTTTTTACTATCAATCCAGAACTACCTAATCATCTTTAAAATCCTATGATATATATTCTTCACAGTACAGTTGAGCAGTAAAATATCTTGTGCTGTTTTGTGCTGTTTTGTCAGCATGATTCATTTTAGTCTTATCTTCATAACTAAGCTATCAGCCCCTGATGAGCTATTTGAGGTTAGCTATCTTATTTTGTAATATTTATCTGTGCCTAGTATTTAACATATTAGGCATTTAATAAATCTTTATTAGTTGTTTGTCCTATTCAGCGACAGCATCAAACCGTCCTAGACTTGACCTTCCTAGTGAAGTATTGAGAAACCTCCAATTTGCTCCATCATCTTCTTACCATGTCCCGTCTGGGAAGCAGCATTAATATGGGAATACTATGGAATCCTAGTAATGTTTGATTCATCAAGGTAATAACTAAAAAAATATTTTTAGTGATATGAGCATAAAAACCAACACAATCAGAAATTCTTCTGTATTACTTTTTAATAAAGTGTGTGTTTGTGTGTGTATGTGTGTGTGTGTGCATTGTATACCATGTCCATTTGGATGGGGTGATGTTAGAGGTAAACGCAGGAAAGAAACAACGTAGGCTTCTCTAACTATGATGTTCAAATTACAAATAGAAGTAAAGATAGTTATTTAGACATAATTTACCAATAGGATAGCTACAGTGGAAACTTAATGATTTATAAAGTGCTATTTTTCTTTCTAATTTCCCATGGGTCATATGGCTATTTTAGTCAAGGTTGAATCAAGTAATGGACATTTCAGTGCAGTATGTGTTTTCCCTTGCTTCATATTACACATATAAGGGCCAATTTTAGCCCACTGATGCACATGCATAACTCTCTCTTTTATGAGGAACATTCAGTTCCCTAAGAGTTCTACTGCTATCTATACAGATTTCCAATTAGAATGTTTCTTAATTATTAGAAAATATTACATACCAAAGAACTACTGGCCAACCTTACCTGGAACACATCTAAAGATGCAGATTATAAGTATCATTTGGGGGATGAGTTAAGGGGAAAATATAACAAGAAGTGTTGTGCAGGGGTCAGTTCCCAGTTCAGTGCTATTTAACATTTTTCCAATGACCAGGATGATGGAATATCAGGTATGCTTGTTAAGTCTGCTGATGACATCAAGTAAAAGAAATAGCCAATATCTTGGTGAATAGAATTAGAATTAAAAATGACCATAATATGTGTGAACAGTGGTCAAAAATGGAAAGGACAAAATTGAATGTGTATGCATTCCTGGTTTATATGTAATGTAGGATATGAAATGTTCAGGTAAGTTAACAAAAAACAAAGACAATACAAACCAACCAGAAACACTTTCTTTTTTTAAGGTGTGAGGAAATAAATCAAATAGAATATTAATTTCATTTTGAAAGTCACCTGCTTTTTTATAAAAAGGGGCAAAATAACGACTACAAGAGCAGCAATAACAACAATTGAAAGTTCTTAGGAACAAATGTGGACTGTTTATATAAGAACCTGCCTGTAGCCATATTGATAAGCCAAAATAACGACTTACCATACCAATGTCTTTTCCTCATGTCCTATCATTTTAAAAGGTCAATTATCAGGCTTCCCTGGTGGTGCAGTAGTTGAGAGTCCACCTGCCGATGCAGGGAACACGGGTTCGTGCCCCGGTCCAGGAAGATCCCACATGCTGCGAAGCGGCTGGGCCCGTGAGCCATAGCCACTGAGTCTGCACGTCCGGAGCCTGTGCTCCGCAACGGGAGAGGCCACAACAGTGAGAGACCCGCGTACTGCAAAAAAAAGGTCAATTATCTACCTAAGATGGTAACAACTTAAGTGAAAAATAGCAAAATGGGAGCTTTCACACAAATTTAAAGAAGTCGTACATATGCTTCTACTCATCTGAGTTATTGTTATGTAAAATTTTGACTTCACAAAACACTTCCCTGTAATTTTTTATTCACATATGCCTTGTCTCACCAACTAGACTGCACAGTTTTCAGGTGCAAAAATTCAATCCTTCAAGCATGCAAAAATCATTGACTGTAGGAATTATATTTTTCAAATAGTTATTGGTTTGAAATAGTGGAATTTTCTAGTTCAATTACGTCACTCTTTGACATAGCAACTGAACTGTTATAGTCTAAGCAGTCACCTAGCAAATGGTAACAGACAGTATTTCTTTTGTACATCCAAGTAGTTGTTTAGTTTTAGCCTTTTGGGGTATGACAGGGTATGGGTTTGCTATTTTGGGGCTCATCTACACCTTGGAGGTTACTTTCATTAAGCTAGCAGTTCCCAAGCTGTGGTCCAAAGACCTCTTGGGGCTCCTCAAAACCCTTTGTGGAGGTGCATGAGGTCGAAGCTATTTTCAGAATAAAACTAAAATGCTATTCACATTTTTCACCCTCCCTCTCTGACAAGTGTGTAGTGAAGTTTTCCACGTGTGTGTTATTGCAAAAATGCAGAAGCAATAGGGAAACTGAGCTGCCTTCTATTAAGCTACACATTAAAGAGATTTGTAAAAATTCAAAACATTATTTCATCCTTCACTGATTTTTTTTGTTTTATAAAATATTTTTTTTTATTTTTATAAAAGTTATGTTTATTGGGGTTCCCTGGTGGCGCAGTGGTTGGGAGTCTGCCTGACGATGCGGGGGACGCGGGTTCGTGCCCCGGTCCGGGAGGATCCCACGTGCCGCGGAAAGGCTGGGCTCGTGGGCCATGGCCACTGAGCCTGCACGTCCGGAGCCTGTGCTCCGCAATGGGAGAGGCCACAGCAGTGAGAGGCCCACGTACCGCAAAAAAAAAAAAAAAGTTATGTTTATTAACATGTAATAGGTTCATTGCTTTCATTTTGAAATTAATAAATACTTTAAAATTAATTAATTAATTAATACTTTAAATTTTCTGTTTTAATTTCCAATAAATTAACACAAGAGATATAACAAAAGCTCTTCAGGGTCCGCAATAATCTTTCATTGTGAAAAAGAAACCTGGGGGCCAAAAGTATGAAAAGCACTGAATCACCATAGGAGCTTCTAATTTGTTAGGAACCTCCAATTCCACGACATCATTTAAGACTGTCTTCTAGGGAGCAAGGTAGAGAGGAAGGCTGGTATAAATCAATAGAGCTTAACCTTGGCTATGCAGTAGAATCACCTGGACAGTTTTTTTGTGTTTTTTGTTTTTTTTTAAAGAAGATGTTGGGGGTAGGAGTTAATTAATTAATTTATTTATTTTTGCTGTGTTGGGTCTTTGTTTCTGTGCGAGGGCCTTCTCTAGTTATGGCAAGCAGAGGCCACTCTTCATTGTGGTGCATGGGCCTCTCACTATTGCGGCCTCTCTTGCTGTGGAGCACAAGCTCCAGACACACAGGCTCAGTAGTTGTGGCTCACAGGTCTAGTTGCTCCACGGCATGTGGGATCCTCCCAGACCAAGGCTTGAACCCGTGTCCCCTGCATTAGCAGGCAGATTCTACAGTTACCACAGTTTTTAAATGAATATTGATGCCAGGATGCTTTTTAAAATTTATTTCATTTATTGTCTTTATTTTTAGAGGCAGGGGTGTGTTTCTGTTTAGGCGTCAGGATTTTAAAAACCTTCCCATGTAGCTGTAATATGCAGACAAGGTTGGGTGTGCATGGGATAGACCTTCCTTCCTCTATGACAGTCTGATGGAGGTTTTGGACTTCTACCACACAGTATGGTGATGCCTCCTCAAATGGTGTTACCAGACAAAACTTTTGTCCACTTGCCCGCACATAACAAAGCCAATCTACTGACAACAGATTGTGGTGAAGGAAAGTGAAGTGTTTATTTCAGGGCACCAAGCAAGGAGTCCAGGCAGCTAATGTTCAAAAGACCCAAACTCCTTATGGATTTCAGGGAAAGATTTTTAAAGACAGGGTAAAGGAGAGGATTTCAGCTTGTGTGATCAGCACATGGATAATCTTCTGATTGGTTGGTGGTGAGGTAATCAGGAGTCATCATCATCAACCTTCTGGGTCTAACTGGTCTGGGGTCTATGTGCTTGTGGTCAGCATCCATTAACATCTTCCACCTGGTGGGGGTTTCAGTATTTGCAAAACAGCTCAAAGGATATGGCTCAGAATATTATCTATATCCCTTGAGGAGGAACTAAATATCCTTGACTTTGTTTAATGTTTAAACTATTATTATTTTGTCCTGCTTGACTGTTTTTCTTTGTTTTTGCATTTTCTCACCTTTTGATTAAATGCATTCTTTGGAACTTGGGGAAGGCCTAGGAGGCTAAAGTTTTTCTACAAACAATAGGCAGGTGGAGGACATGGAGGGGGCAGTCTGTCTTGGGAAGACTCCATAGGGGTCAGTTACAATGGGACAGAGCCCACACCACCCTCTGGGTAATGCCTATGATGTCTTAAGTTGATATATACTTTCTCTCCCTCTTTTTCTTAAAACATTACTTGTGAATTTCCAGTGGTTTATGATTGTGCCTATTTTTCCTTATGATTCATAGTACTGAACTTAAATTATAATAATCATTAAACTAGTTTAATGATTAAATTACAAAGGTTAAGATTTAGGTCCCATTTTTCAACACAAAAGCATAAGGAATGATTTGGTATTTTGTAAAAATGTAAATAAACTAATTTTTCCTTTCTTAGATCAAACTAAAAAGTCAGGCTAAAATTACATTCCTGAAAGAGCATGTTATTTTAACTTTAAATCAAGTAACTGGGTGAATTTCCTCTCCCATCTGACATTTAGTGATTAAGTGGGTTTCAGATATACCAGCTCCTTCAAGCAGTGGCCAATTCCATAAAGTCATAAAAGGACAACTTCAAATTTAATGGGGAATTTAGAGAATTTAGATTTGGGCTTGATACCTCTCCCCACTTATTTTTGCCCTCTGCCCTTTTTAATATAAACTATTCATAAAGAATCCAGTCATTGTCTGTGAATTTCATCTTCCCCTTCACGTCAACATATATACTGTATGACTCTATATGAGTCATACAGTATATATGTAGTCATTAATTTATGCTAATTTCATAATCTCTGGTACCCAATAGAATAAATCATATCTTTCAATATTAGAACAAAATTTGGATTTTGAAAATGATTGTACACCTTTATCAAGTATCATAGCCAAGATGGTAATTGGCTATAATATTTAACAAAATCAATTATTACAGAGAATTCTGTGTTTTGAAATTTATTATTTGGAGCATTCACACAAATCTGTGCAGACATTGCTCAAATGTCACAAATGTGTGAGTATTTCAGTGTGGTGTTTTCTGACGATGTATGGGATCTCTTGTGAGATAGTATGTACAGATGAAAAGGTATTATTCTCTAAACTGTTTTCATTTGCAGTTGAAAAGAAAAAAGTATTAGAGTCATTTAATTTTCCCATATATATGCTCAGTTCCAAATCTCTCTGTACAGTGGAATGATTCCTAATGACCTTTTTTGTCGCTCAAAATCCAGTTTACTACAAAAGAGGCATCTTTTACTAAAAGATTGGCAAAAAAATATTAAATTGCCTATTAAAATATTTAAAATGATTCTTCTCTATGTGAGTTTATGATGGAAATAAAAGAAAACTTTCTTAATATGCATCAAATTAACCCTTTTAAAGTATTAATGCATAATAGACTGAAGAGAAATATGTTTACCATGCACATATACCTATAAATATATATATTTTATTAGGTATAGTCTTTGCATAATTTACATTTTATATCAGTTTTTAAGGAATTAGTGAGGGAAGCAAAATTCTTACTTTGTGATTAAAACATGATATTATTTTAAAGTAATATCTTGATTTTAGTACAATATTTTCTTTCCCTTTTTCTTTTTTTTAATGTCGTTATTGGAGTATAATTGCTTTACAATGGTGTGTTTGTTTCTGCTTTATAACAAAGTGAAACAGCTATACATATACATATATTCCTATATCTCCTCCCTCTTGCTTCTCCCTCCCACCCTCCCTATCCCACCCCTCTAGGTGGACACAAAGCATACAGATGATCTCCCTGTACTATGTAGCTGCTTCTCACTAGCTATTTATTTTGTATTTGGTAGTATATGTAAGTTCATGCCCCTCTCTCACTTCATCCCAGCTTACCCTTCCCCCTCCCCATGTCTTCAAGTCCATTCCCTACATCTCTATCTTTATTCCTGTCCTGCCCCTAGGTTCTTCAGAACCTTTTATTTATTTTTAGATTCCATATATATGTGTTAGCATATGGTATTTGTTTTTCTCCTTCTGACTTAACTTCACACTGTATGACAGAATCTAGGTCTAGCCACCTCATTACAAATAGCTCAATTTCGTTTCTTTTTATGGCTGAGTAATATTCCATTGTATATATGTGCCACATATTCTTTATCCATTCAACTGTCGATGGACACTTAGGTTGCTTCCATATCCTGGCTATTGTAAACAGAGCTGCAATGAACATTGTGGTACATGACTCTTTTTGAATTATGGTTTTCTCAGGGTATATGCCAAAATCCAGTTTACTACATTGCTGGATTGCTGGGTCATATGGTAGTTCTATTTTTAGCTTTTTAAGGAACCTCCATACTGTTCTCCATAGTGGCTGCATCAATTTACATTCCCACCAACTGTGCATGAGGGTTCCCTTTTCTGCACACCCTCTCCAGCATTTGTTTGTAGATTTTTTGATGATGGCCATTCTGACTGGTATGAGGTGATACATCATTGTAGTTTTGATTTGCATGTCTCTAATGATTAGTGATGTTGAGCATTCTTTCATGTGTTTGATAGCAATCTGTATATCTTCTTTGGAGAAATGTCTATTTAGGTCTTCTGCCCATTTTTGGATTGGGTTGTTTGTTTATTTGATATTGAGCTACATGAGCTGCTTGTAAATTTGGGGAATTAATCCTTTGTCAGTTGCTCTGTTTGCAAATATTTTCTCCCATTCTAAGGGTTGCCTTTTCGTCTTGTTTATGGTTTCCTTTGCTATGCAAAAGCTTTTAAGTTTCATTAGGTCCCATTTGTTTATTTTTGCTTTTATTTCCATTTCTCTAGGAGGTGGGTCAAAAAGGATCTTGCTGTGATTTATGTCATAGAGTGTTCTGCTTATGTTTTCTTCCAAGACTTTGATAGTGTCTGGCCTTACATTTAGGTCTTTAATCCATTTTGAGTTTATTTTGTGTACAGTGTTAGGGAGTGTTCTAATTTCATTCTTTTATATGTGGCTGCCCAGTTTTCCCAGCACCACTTATTAAAGAGGTTGTCTTTTCTCCATTGCATATTCTTGCCTCTTTTATCAAAAATAAGTTGACCATATGTGCATGGGTTTATCTCTGGGCTTTCTATGATGTTCCATTGATTTATATTTCTGTTTCTGTGCCAGTACCATACTGTCTTGATTAGTGTAGCTTTGTAGTATAGTCTGAAGTCTGGGAGCCTGATTCCTCCAGCTCTGTTTTTCTTTCTCAAGATTGGTTTGGCTATTCAGGGTCTTTTGTGTTCCCATACAAATTGTGCAATTTTTTGTTCTAGTTCTGTGAAAAATGCCATTGGTAGTTTGATAGAGATTGCATTGAATCTGTAGATTGCTTTGGGTTTTTCACAAATGTTGATTTGTGAAAATAGTTTCACAATGTTGATTCTTCCAATGCAAGAACATGGTATATCTCTCCTTCTGTTTGTCTCATCTTTAATATCTTTCATCAGTGTCTTATAGTTTTCTGCATACAGGTTTTTGTCTCCTTAGGTTTATTCCTAGGTATTTTATTCTTTTTGTTGCCATGGTAAATGGGAGTGTTTCCTTAATTTCTCTTTCAGATTTTTCATCATTAGTGTATAGGAATGCAAGAGATTTCTGTGCATTAATGTATCATGCAACTTTACCAAATTCATTGATTAGCTCTAGCAGTTTTCTGGTAGCAACTTTATGATTTTCATGTATATTATCATGTCATCTGCAAACAGTTACAACTTTACTTCTTATTTTCCAATTTGGATTCTTTTATTTCTTTCCTTTCTCTGATTGCTGTGGCTAAAACTTCCAAAACTATGTTGAATAATAGTGGTGAGAGTGGACAACCTTGTCTTGTTCCGGATATTAGTGAAAATGGTTTCAGTTTTTCACCATTGAAAACGATGTTGCCTGTGGGTTTGTCATATATGGCCTTTATTATGTTGACATACTTTCCCTCTATTGGTACTTTCTAGAGAGTTTTTATCATAAATCGGTGTTGAATTTTGTCAAAAGCTTTTTCTGTATCTAATGAGATGATCATATGGTTTTTCTCCTTCAATTTTTTACTATAGTTTATCACATTGATTTGTATATACTGAAGAATCCTTGCATCTTGGGATAAACCCCACTTGATCATGGTATATGATCCTTTTAATGTGCTGTTGGATTCTGTTTGCTAGTATTTTGTTGAGAATTTTTGCATCTATATTCATCAGGGATATTAGCCTGTAGTTTTCTTTCTTTGTGACATCTTTGGTTTTGGTATCAGGGTGATAGGGGCCTTGTAGAATGAGTTTAGGAGTGTTCCTCCCTCTGCTATATTTTGGAAGAGTTTGAGAAGGATAGGTGTTAGCTCTTCTCTAAATGTTTGATAGAATTTGCCTGTGAAGCCATCTGGTCCTGAGCTTTTGTTTGTTGGAAGATTTTTAAGCACAGTCTCAATTTCAGTGCTGTGATTGGTCTGTTTATATTTTCTATTTCTTCCTGGTTCAGTCTCAGAAGGTTGTGCTTTTCTAAGAATTTGTCCATTTCTTCCAGGTTGTCTATTTTATTGGCTTATAATTGCTTGTAGTAATCTCTCATGATCCTTTGTATTTCTGCAGTGTCAGTTGTTACTTCTCCTTTTTTATTTCTAATTCTATTTATTTGAGTCTTCTCCCTTTCTTTCTTGATTAGCCTGACTAATGATCTATCAATTTTGTTTATCTTCTCAGAGAACCAGCTTTTAGTTTTATTGATCTTTGCTATTGTTTCCTTCATTTCTTCTTCATTTATTTCTGATCTGATCTTTATGATTTCTTTCCTTCTGCTAACTTTAGGGGTTTTTTTTGTTGTTGTTGTTGTTCTTTCTCTAATTGCTTTAGGTGTAAGGATAGGGTGTTTATTTGAGATGTTTCTTGTTTCTTGAGGTAGGATTGTATTGCTATATAATTCCCCTTAGAACTGATTTTGCTGCACCCCATAAATTTTGGGTCATCATGTTTTCATTGTCACTTGTTTCGAGGTATTTTTTGATTCCCTCTTTGATATCTTCAGTGATCTCTTGGTTATTCAGTAGTGTATTGTTAGCCTCCATGTGTTTGTATTTTTTACAGATTTTTTCCTGTAATTGATATCTAGTCTCATAGTGCTGTGGTTGGAAAAGATACTTGATACGATTTCAATTTTCTTAAATTTATCAAGGCTTGATTTGTGACCCAAGATATGATCTATCCTGGAGAATGTTCCATGACCACTTGAGAAGAAAGTGTATTCTATTGTTTTTGGATGGAATGTCCTATAAATATCAATTAAGTCTATCTTGTTTAGTGTATCATTTAAAGCTTGTGTTTCCTTATTTGGTTGTAGGTTTTTCTCCTTCATCACTTTAAATATGTCCTGCCACTCCCTTCTGGCTTGCAGAGTTTCTGCTGAGAGAACAGCTGTTAACCTTATGAATATTCTCTTGTATGTTATTTGTTGCTTTTCCCTTGCTGTTTTTAATATTTTTTCTTTGTATGTAATTTTTGATGGTTTGATTAATATGTGTCTTGGCATGTTCTCCTTGGATTTATCCTGTATTGGACTCTGCACTTCCTGGACTTGATTGACAATTTCCTTTCCCATATTAGGGAAGTTTTCAACTATAATCTCTTCAAATATTTTCTCAGTCCCTTTCTTTTCCTCTTCTTCTTCTGGAACCCTTATAATTCAAATATTGGTTCATGTAATGTTGTCCCAGAGGTCTCTAAGACTGTCCTCAATTCTTTTCATTCTTTTTTCTTTATTCTGCTCTGCAGTAGCTATTTCCACTCTTTTATCTTCCTGGTCACTTATCCATTCTTCTTCCTCAGTTATTCTGCTTTTGATTCCTTCTAGAGAATTTTTAATTTCATTTATTGTATTGTTCCTCATTGTTTGTTTCCTCTTTAGCTCTCCTAGGTCCTTGTTAAACCTTTTTTTTATTTTCTCCATTCTACTTCCAAGATTTTGGATCAATTTTACTATCACTACTCTGAATTCTTTTTCAGGTAAAATGCCTATTTCCTCATCATTTGTTTGGTCTGGTGGGTTTTTACCTTCCTTCTTCGTCTGCTCTGTGTTTCTCTGTCTTCTCCTTTGGCTTAACTTACTGTGTTTGGGGTCTCCTTTTTGCAGCCTGCAGGTTTGTAGTTCCCATTATTTTTGGTGTCTGCCCCCAGTGGCTAAGTTTGGTTTGGTGGGTTGTGTAGGCTTCCTGGTGGAGGGGACTAGTACCTGTGTTCTGTTGGATGAGGCTGGATCTTTTCTTTCTGGTTGGCAGGACTGTGTCCGGTGGTGTGTTTTGGGGTGTCTTTGACCTTATTATGATTTTAGGCAGCCTCTCTGCTAATGGGTGGGGTTGTGTTCCTATCTTGCTAGTTGTGTGGCATAGGGAGGGTGTCTAGCACTTTAGCTTGCTTGTCGTTGAGTGGAGCTGGGTCTTAGCGTTGAGATGGAGATCTCTGGGGGCACTTTCACCTTTTGATATTATGTGGGGCCAGGAGGTCTCTGGGGGACCAACGTCCTGAACTCAGCTCTCCCACCTCAGAGGCACAGGCCTGACACCCAGCTGGGGCACCAAGACCCTGTCAGCCACACAGCTCAGAAGAAAAGGGAGAAAGAAAGAAAAAAAATAAAGTAAAATAAAATAAAGTTATTGAAATAAAAAATAAAAATAATTATTAAAAATAATAATATTAAAAAGTAATTTTAAAAAGAAAAGAAAAAAAAAGAAAGTAGAGAGGAACCAAACCAACAAACAAATCCATCAATGATAAGAAGTGCTAAAAACTATACTAAAAAAAGCAAAAAAACAAAAAACAAAAAGCAGACAGACAGAACCCTAAGACAAATGATAAAAGCAAAGCTATACAGACAAAATCACACAAAGAAGCATAGACATACACACTCATAAAAAGAGGAAAATAAAATACATATATATATATAAAAAAAAGGAGGAAGAGAGCAACCAAATCGATAAACAAAACTACCAATGATAATAAACTCTAACTGCTAAACTAAGATGAACATAAAACCAGAAACAAATTAGATGCAGAAAGCAAACTCCATGTCTACAGTTGCTCCCAAAGTCCACCGCCTCAATTTTGGGATGATTTGTTGTCTATTCAGGTATTCCACAGATGCAGGGTACATCAAGTTGATTGTGGAGATTTAATCCACTGCTCCTGAGGCTGCTGGGAGAGATTTCCCTTTCTTGTCTTTGTTTGCACAGCTCCTGGGGTTCAGCTTTGGATTTGGCCCCGTCTCTGCGTGTAGGTCACCTGAGGGCATCTGTTCTTCCCTCAGACAGGACAGCATTAAAGTAGCAGCTGATTACGGGGCTCTGGCTCGCTCAGGCCAGGGGCAGGGAGGGGAACAGAATGCGGGACAAGCCTGCGGGGCAGAGGCTGTCATGACGTTGCACCAGCCTGAGGCACAGTGCGTTCTCCCGGGGAAGTTGTCCCTGGATCACGGGACCCTGGCAGTGGCAGGCTGCACAGGCTCCCACGAGGGGAGGTGTGGATAGTGACCTGTGCTTGCACACAGGCTTCTTGGTGGCTGCAGCAGCAGCCTTAGCATATCATGCCCGTCTCTGGTGTCCACGCTGATAGTCGCGGCTCGTGCCCACCTCTGGAGCTTGTTTAGGTGGTCCTCTGAATCCCTTCTCCTCGTGCACCCTGAAACAATGGTCTCTTGCCTCTTCTGCAGGTCCAGACTTTTTCCCGGACTCCCTCCCGGCTAGCTGTGGCGCACTAGCCCCCTTCAGGCTGTGTTCACGCAGCCAACCTTAGTCCTCTCCCTGGAATCCTACCGAAGCCCAAGCTTCAGCTCCCAGCCCCCACCTGCCCCAGCAGACAAGCCTCTCGGGCTGGTGAGTGCTGCTCAGCACTCATCCTCTGTGTGGGAATCTCTCTGCTTTGCCTCTGCACCCCTCCTACTGTGCTCTCCTCCGTGGCAGATCTTCCCCCCCGCCCACCCCCCGTCTCCACCAGTGAAGGGGCTTCTTATTGTGTGGAAACTTTTCCTCCACAGGTCCCTCCCTGATGTGCAGGTCCCATCCCTATTCTTTTGTCTCTGTTTTTTCTTTTGTCCTACCCAAGTACGTGAAGGAGTTTCTTGCCTTTTGGGAAGTCTGAGGTCTTCTGCCAGCATTCAGTAGGTGTTCTGTAGGAACTGTTCCACATGTAGATGTATTTCTGATGTATTTGTGGGGAGGAAGGTGATTTCCACGTCTTACTCCTCCACTATCTTGAAGGTCTCATCTCCCTTCTTCTTGATTACTGTTTTCTTTATTATGTTATAAAAGATTCTGTATTTCTTAAAACAAAATAAACACCTTCATTCCTTCTTATACTCATTTAACTTACTGCTTATGCACTGTAACCTAATTTTTCTGTCCTTTAGTAAATAAGCATGAAATATTAATTGTCAACAAGTGAGGCTTCTAAGCGGTATTGTGCACAATTATATAATAGCTATACAGAAAAACTTTGTCTCACAGTAACATTCCTAAGGTTGATAAGAAAGTTCTCATTAACATATAATTCTCTGGAAAGATGAATGAATAACTTACGTAAAGACAATCAGATTATGAACAGTCTAAGAATCAATACCCAAGTAAAATATATTCATTAAATTAAAAGTTTCTGAATTGCTTACTAGTGAGAGCCTGGAACCATTTTTTTTATTGTTACTCTTTATTGTTTACTGTTTCATGAGAAGTTTCTTCATTTATTTGTGTACCCTCTACTGCACAATGGTGTTAAGCATTATAAAAGAGCAACATCAAGCTTCTTTCTTCACTTTTTACTAGCTTCTATTTACAAATCCATTTTGGGGGTTTCCTCTAATTTTGTGTTGGCTTATGTTTTGATATCACCAACTGTGTTTTCCCCTTTTTATTTCTTAAGTAGGAAAGAATACATTATATTCCTCGTGGTTGCTTTTTCCTTACAGAATTCCCCTGGCTCACCACTGACAGATCTTGATATCCAAGAGGGAGTCAGCTTGCAGGATTAAAGGCAAGAACCTCAATTAGACACTCTCTGATTTCTTCAGATGTTTTTTCTAATCTTTTAATATGGGATTATAGGCAGCTAGAACCTGTGGTGCTGTTATAAAAATAGTGAAGACTCTTTGTTCTAAATCATAAGCACCCGACATTTTTTAAATGTCTATTTTTCTTAATTTGAATTAATTCTGGTCTAGATGAGTATAATGAACTTTGGTCAGCTCTTCGTGGTTCTGAGTACAAAATAGCTTGATGAGCACTGTGAAGCACACACACTCTCCTCAGAATCTGCTGGAAAACTCCCTCAGAGACTGATTAGTTCACGCTTGTCACAAATAGGGGAGATAATTATGGGACTTAACAGTCTATGTGGTGGATCTTTTGAGAGGCAATGGGTAGATCTAAGCCTGTCTTTGGATCAACCCTAATTCTTATTATTGCACATATCTTGTGAGGTTTTCTGTGGGTTTTTTTTAGCACATCCCCAGAGACTAAACATTTTCTCTTCCCAGAGGATGACATCACATTTCTTTTCCAGAAGATAGAATTGTCCAAATTAGATTATCTTTAATTAGTCTAATCTTATGAGCCATTCCATAAAGTTTATCACACCCGTGCTGGCACCATGTTACAAGATTCTTATTGAATGAACTAATATTTCCCCACGGAAATGATGCTTATAAACAATGTTGCTGATTCCTTTATTACAATAAAGATTTCCTTCTCTGAAGCTTCAGGTTTCAATAACTGTTTTATGGTTCTCGGTAATATCGGATGACTTTGCTTTAATGAGAATGTTGACTTCTGAGTTTCACTTGTTACTGAGTTATTCTACTGCAAAGTGGCTTCACAGTGAGGAAAGGCAAATAATTAAGTTTAAATAATTAAATTTAAATAATTAAGATTTTTAAATAATTAAAAATTTCAGAAAATTTCATTTTTATAAACTGTAATTCAGGATAATGTTATTTCTTGTTTTATCATAAGGACCAACCTCTTCAGTTTCATTCAGCCTTTTCTTTTGGAAATAGGGGCATCTACTCACACACCACATGAAAAGACCCCATTCATTAAAAGGAAATTTCTAGACAGAAAGATAAAATAAATTACCATCTCTAGAAATTATGTCCTAGTGATATTTTATTCAATCTATTTTCTGTCTCAATTGCCATCCACTTAAGACTTTAGGATGTTTCACAAAAATGTGCTTAATTTTTTTTAAAGTCATGGATTAAAATGAATTACAACCTCTGAATTAAAATTGTTGACCTGATGATCTTAATGACATTCCAAATCAGATAATAATGTCTCCAGTTTAAACTTTCTACTCTTTCAAAGCCTCTTAAAATCCTCCACACCAAGATTTTCACTCTTAATTTTAAGAATTTCAATTGGTTTGTGACCTGGATCAAGTCCCCTAACTTTGTGGATTTCTGTTTTATGATCTTTGTAATTAGATGGTTGCAAACATGGTTTGAAAATTTCTAAAACACTCTGATTCTATGATATAAAATGCTGTTGTTCTCTGAGGACTCTCTTCTTCCCAGAAAATGTTGCCCGGTTGTTGAGAGTTAAAGGAATTGCTTTTGCCAATGGGCTTCTTGGTTTCTTGAGTGATTACAGTACCTTAAGCTGTATAACTTCTAATAGAATTATTTTAACACCTGATCTAGTTCCTTGGACCTATTTCTTTAAATAATAAGCTTTCTTAGGGAAAAAAAAATCCCCCTTTAAATGAACTAGATGACTGTGTCTTTTCTGTAAAACACCCTCAAAATGAAATCAGATCATTCTTCTCCCTTACCTCTAACATATATTACAATAAGGATCATTAATATATTTTGCACCATTACAATATAAACAGAGGAAGGAACATCTTGTTATATCAGAATAAGTGTATTTGCTTCACAGAAGGTTTTTTAGAGTGAAAAATGAGAAAAGCCATATACTCAGTTTTCCGTTATGACTTCCCTAGAAGGAAATAAAATATTTCAAGTGAAAAGCTTACTTTTGGTGGTCTGTATTAGTAAATTTGCTCACTAAAACCAGAAGGGAAAAAATGAGATGATAATTATTGGGAGTTTTGAGTGCTTTTCAAAATTAAAAAATGATCTCATCAGAGAACTTGAATTCTTAGTAAAATGATGAAATTTCCTTACTTCTTTGGACACAAAGTCATCTCTTCACATTGTCATTTCTTTATATTTTGTTGTTGTTCTCTCTCTCTTCCTATTCCCTCCCTGCTATTTGGATTTAAAAGGAAGAGGTCACTGCTGGTTTCTGTCTGACTTGGTTTGCATAAGTAGAAAAGACCAGCATTAGACTTTTTCTAAAGAGTAATTGAGACTCAGTCAATCAGACTCAGTTCATTGATTTTGGATCTGAGCTGCAATGGTGCCTGTTACTGTTAGCCACCCTGGTGAAGCTGAGCAAGGCCTCTAATCCTCTTAAACAGCAGTCAAGAAATTGAGATAAAAGCTGTAATTCAAATTGTTCAAATAACAGATTTGACAAATTAGGAGGGTTCAACCCTACGATGCCAAACAAATTCAATCTTGGTGGTTATTATATGCTGTGGTTCAACAACACAGATGAGATGCAAATCAGGTCATTACAAAGAAATTGTTAGAAATACTAATAAGAGAAGCAATTCATTTTATTTTGTAAACATAATGAAAAGAAAATTATAATGTAAATGAAATGGTAACATAACAGAACAACAATCTTCAGAATTCCAAAAGTCAAAAATTAGGTATTGTACACTGACAATTTCTATGTCCCCTTTGATGGGGAAAAAAAATGAAAAGTAAGGTTTAAAAAAATATTCGTTTTGCATATCATACTTCTGGTCTAATGACATTTTTAATTTAATTCTGTTAATAAATGAAACATGAAAACATGAGCACTTTTAGTCTCTACATAATAAATATAAATAGTGTAAATATTTATGCTTAGTTAATCATTCAAATAAACTAACAAATCCAGCCAGGCAACTTATTTGGTAATTTCATTGAATTTACTAAAATTATTGTTTGTTTAAGTCAAAAAAAGTTGAGATTTCTCTTTGAATAGATATAGACAAGGGATTTTTAATGAGAATTTTGGTCTACCCTTGATATTATCATAGATGTATTCTGAAACATTATCCTACTTTGTGTTCACAAGTAATGTAGGATGTACTATATACCTGTAGGATGGGGAAAAAAAACCTTAAATTTTAATTCTAATATTTCACTTCTTTACTTGTCTTAAGGAAACAGAAATAAAGCAATATATCCATCTCACAGATCACAGAAAGGCATTTCTGTGAGATTTCATAGTTATTTGATTGCATGGGGATAAGGCTGTATCTCCTAAGCTTAACCATTTCAAATACCTCTCCTTTTTCCTTTGTTCCTTATTGGTTTTTTTCCTTTCTATCTTCATATAGCCAACAATTAGAATATTACCTAGAACATAATAAGCTGCTGGATAATTGCTTTTCCTGCTGAACAAATGGATGGATGAATGAATGAATGAATGAATGAGTTAAAATGTTTTAATTTAGATGAATTTTAGGAGAGAAAGTACTTGTGTGAGGCATTTCATAGTTCCTATTTGGCACTTATAATGCCATTATTTCCTTAGTATGAGTAAGGTTCACCATATTGGTTCTACATATTTAAATATCAAATATTCTTTAATGACTTGGAAATTAAAACTTGGCCAAACCTATTAGTCATCATTCTATTAATATTTGGAATTACTACTCCTTATGACCAGGGAGTCAATCTAATTTGTCCATTTATTTCCAGCACCTTACATGTGGAAAGAACACAGTAAATATTAATTAAATGAATGGATGTGTAAATGAATACATGATTGTGTGATCAACTGAACACCCCCAATATTAGTTGTATCTATTACACAAGTGCATTGAAAAGCTGTAGCTAATTGGTCCAAAACTGCTGCCTGGTGAGCAAGGGTAGTTGAGGGCGGTCAATGCTCATTCACTTTCATTTTCCATACATTTATTGAACAGGTATTGAGCATGTGTTCACTCTATACAGCATTCTGTAGTTGATCCTATGGGAAGATACATAGATATGAGGGATTTATGTATAATAAAGAGACCAAAAGAATACAAAACTGTGTTTAAGAATATATTAAAGGAACACTCCTAGATAAGCCACCAGATGGACTACAGGGTGAGGAGGTTAGGAGAATACGTATCACTACCCTTTCAGGTAACTACTTATCTATCTGAAGTGATTCGAGATACAAAGCTGGCCCTCAACATTCTACATTTCTACTCTTGCTAATTTATTACTTTATTTGGCTATTATTTTTTTCCCTGACCTATTTTTAAATTAAAATACCTTAAGGAGAGGTAACACAATAAAACTCCAATACTTGGGTATTTCCTTTCCTTTGTTAGAACTATATTCTCCACCAAGGAGGCTTTGAGACTTGGGATACAGGGGGGGAAAAGTGCGCTACTAAGGGAAAAAAATAAATTTGACAGAGGAGATGAGGGTTTGTCATGAGTAACTTACTTAATTTCCAGATGTATAGCAGTAGAAGAGGATAATCTCATCATTAAGAGCACAAAGGGGGCCACTGAGGGACTGTCACAAATGAAAATAAGATTAATATATGTTTGATGCCTATTATTTATTCACTTACCTAACAAAGTTACTAAGACAATCCAAACTCCTATTATATTTTCTGCTATGGATAAAAATAATTAAAATCCCAAATAATGACATGTTCTTTGTCTTTGTTAACCTAAAATAGGGGAAGGAAATTTGCTGAGTCTAGTGTTCAACAACTATTGAAGACAATTCCAATAAACAGTCATCAAATATTCCCAAAGGAGACTTTTCAGGCAAAAGATGTCAATGTGCTGATCAAATCAATGCAAATAAGAAAAGTACACCTGATTATATCTCTTAGGGAAAAATATATTTGTACAATTTAATGAAAATAGAATAATTTGACCATAATAGAATTCTATCAATGTAGCTTATTATTTGGCATCATAAACAAAATCACCTGAGTCAAAACTCATGTTGCCTGAATTATAAAATGACAAACAAAGCCTGATGTAGAAAATAGCTCTGAATCATTTAAAAAAATTAATATGTGGCAAGAAGAAAAAATCATTTAAATTAGCCAAAATAGTATGAAACAGCCAAGGTCACTAAACATTGGCAGGGTTTTACTATTTGGAACAAAAACAACAGTATTACTAGCCTGTGTTTGGCTTTTGACATAAACATTTTGAGTTAGTCATAAGAATCGATGATATCTCAACTGTCAGTCCTCTTGCATCTTATCTGTCTCTTATCACTGCAGTGAGAAGTCAGACCTTTTACTGAACACCTAATATATGCCAACTGTTTGCATCCTAACAAGTCATGCAAGGTGGGTAGCATTATCCATATTTTACAATATGTAAATAGCAAAGCCAGGGGTTGACAGAGGCACTGGCAATATTGAGCCCATCCTGGCCTTTGCTTCTTTGACATTACTTTTCTCCTTCAGTTGAAGACAAAAATCCATGAAACAAAATTTGGGTCCAAATATTAGTGTTAAATATTAGTGTACAGGCATACCTCGGAGATAAGTGTGCAATAGCATTATGTCCTAAAAACAATGTACATACCTTAACTTAATAATACTTTATTGCTAAAAAATGCTAACCATCATCTGATAATGCAGGACGGCCACAAACCAATGTGTAAAATATGCAGTATCTGAAAAGTACAATAAAGCAAAACACAATAAAATGAGGTATGCCTGTATGAATAAATAGTGTAAATAGTGTAGAAATTAGCGTCCAAACATTTCTCTAATAGCCTAAGAGAAGTGAGTCTTCTAGAAGGGATGATAACGCAAAGCAAAAAAATAATTTCAAAAAATACAAACTATTATTTCCTCAGTGGTCACATCTGTGTTCTTCCTCATTCTCTGGCAGAATAGCCCCTCTTCATTCCCTGATTCCAACCACCATGAGGCCAGCACAGTGACTGGTCTCGAGTGAGAACCTGACCAAGCTGGACCAATCATAGAACGTTCATCCTGCCCTGGCATGGAGAAAGCTGATTGGTTGTAGGAGAGCTTGAAGCTGCTCTGAGGGTAAAGGAGAATGGAGAGGTACAGAAGGGATTGCTGGCATCCCAGTCTCTGATTCCAGCCTTTCTGTTTCGCCACTGAGTTCTGACAGTTTGAATATAAGAGCTAATATATCCATATTTTGCCCAATTTAATTTTATCTGTGGCTATGACACTTGACAATCAAGGCATTCTTACGTACTGATTAGTACAGCCATTGTTTTAAAATTTACTTTTCAAAAAAATGAAAAAAATAAAATTTACTTTTCCGTGTTTCCTACTCATTCTTCCTGATCAGAAAAATCTGATGTTCATGGAATTAGACCAGCAGTGCTAATTAGCATGCATCAGAGACATCGGGAGATTATCTTAAACACAGATAGCCAGGGCTCTGCTTACAGAGTTTCTGATTCAGTGTATGTGGGTTGGGGCCTGAAAATTTGCCCTTTCTAGTAAGTTCCCAGGTATTACTGGCCCAGGCCCCATACAATCCCACTCCTAGGCATATATCTGGAGAAAAGCATAATTCAAAAGGATGCATGCTCCCCGATGTTCATTGCAGCACTATTTACAATAGCCAGGACATGGAAGCAACCTAAATGTCCATTGACAGAGGAATGGATAAAGAAGATGGGTACATATGTACAATGGAATATTACTCAGCCATAAAAAGGAATGAAATAGTGCCATCTGCAGAGACACGGATGGACCTAGAGATTGTCATACAGCGTGAAGTAACTCAGAAAGAGAGAAACAAATATCATATAATATCGCTTATACGTGGAATCCAGAAAAATGGTAGAGATGGACTTACTTGCAAAGCAGAAAAAGAGTCACAGATGTAGAGAACAAACTTATGGTTACCAAGGAGGGAAGGGGGTGTGGGATGAATTGGGAAATTGGGACTGACATGTATACACTACTATGTATAAAATAGATAGCTAATGAGAACCTACTGTATGGCACAGAGAACACTACTCAATGCTCTGTGGTGACCTAAATGGGAAGGAAAGCTTAAAAAGAGTGGATTTATGTATACGTATGACTGAGTCCCTTTGCTGTACAGCAGGAAACTAAAACAATATTGTAAAACAACAATACTCCAATAAAAAAATTAATTTAAAAAAAGTCATTGGCAATAATAATTTTTGGACTATACATTGCACAAGCCTACACAGCTCATATGTAAAACATGGGATATTGAATACAAAAGAAAGAACTTTAAAAGCTGCAATAAGAGACTAATAAAAAAATCTTACATGCAAAAAAATAAATATAGCTATTGTCACTGTAGGACTCCTCAAAGCTTTTAACATGCTAATGTACACATCTTTAAGAGGTAAAATAGAGTATGCAGTGTTTCCCAAACTTTTCTGACCCCTGAAGCCCCCCATTTATATCGAAGAGAATGTCCTAGAACTAGTACTCTACAAGAGCTGGATAGAAAATACCCTGAAACACACAGGTTTTAAGGACGGGAAAATGTTTTTTAGGGACTAGTAAGAAAGGGGTTTCTGAAATAGAAGATGGAAATGAATACTATCACTAACTGTAGCTGGTCAATGGGTTCAACTGATACACGCTCAGTGAGACAATTACTAACATTTGCTTAAAACTATGGAAACTGAATTTCATAAATTACAGGCATGGGCGTGTAAAAAATTTTAAACATACAATGGAACTTTTACTCTTTTTTTTTTTTTTTTGGCTGTGTTGGGTCTTCGTTTCTGTGCGAGGGCTTTCTCTAGTTGTGGCGAGCGGGGGCCGCTCCTCATCGCGGTGCGCGGGCCTCTCACCATCTCGGCCTCTCTTGCTGTGGAGCACAGGCTCCAGACATGCAGGCTCAGCAGTTGTGGCTCATAGACCCAGTTGCTCCGCGGCCTGTGGGATCTTCCCAGACCAGGGCTCGAACCCGTGTCCCCTGCATTGGCAGGCAGACTCTCAACCACTGCGCCACCAGGGAAGCCCACTTTTACTCTTCTATTATAGCTCCTTCTTCCTTTTAAACCAATAGACAAGTTTAGATCCTTTCCAAATTAAATTGTACTTCTCTGCTGCTGATTAAAGAACAGGAAGGATCTGAATTGAATTGGGAACTTGGTTGTCAACAACACTCATAAACTGGTATGTGTCACAGGCACAGCAACGACTGGTGAGGAAACAGGAGCTGCTGCCGTTCACTAGCTCAGATTTGCTCCAACAATGAGTCGGACCTGAGTTTAAGCCAGATGGAACCAAAGGGTTATAGAAAAATCTAAAATTTCCATTAAGTCCAATTTGCCTCCCCGGACAAGATTGGAGATGAAACAACTAGAATGGATACCTAGTTTTAAAAGTCCTCAAGTAAGAGTTTGGGATTAACATATACACACTACTATACATAAAATAGACAAACAATAAGAACCTACTATATAGCACAGGGAACTATACTCAGTATCTTGTAATAAGCTTTAAGGGAAAAGAATCTGAAAAAGAATATATATTATATATATGTGTGTGTGTATGTGTGTACATATATATATGTATAACTGAATCACTGTGCTGTACACCTGAAACTAATACAACATTGTAAGTCAACTATGCTTCAATTAGAAAAAAACACCAAACTTTTCCATAACAACAAGTCGTTGGGGAAAAGAATTGTTTTAAATTAAAATGTTTTAAGGTCCTGATGTTTAAGTGTATTTTAAATTATTTTAAATAAACATTCTTATACCTCAGGTGTAAATTTTATTGGGAAGTTAGGTTTATTTGGAAGTATGTTCGCTCACCTTGTATCTGTTTAAAGAATAATAAGCCCCATCATATAGGATATTCCCCTGCTTTGATCAACCTACATATTGAAACACTTCTCACAGATACAGTGTAAGGCAAAGCAAGTTCCTAAGGAATAGTAAGTCTCCAGAATGAGAAACTTAATTATATCATGTAACAATTAGGTTGACCAAAAACAGTATCATCAATCTCAAGAGGATCTGGGTGTTTTAAATATGCCTTATGGAGCACAGATGTCCTAAAGGAAGTCTAAAGAGTACTACTGTTGCCATTTAGACTTCATTTCTTTTTCTTCTCACATCAGAAGTAAGATGGCTGGTCTCATAGACAAGTCACCATTCTACCAAATTACCAACAAAGTTCCATTACCAGCCATGAAGGTTTATATATGTTGATTCGTGTCTCATATGATGTCCTGACAGCAAATCTCTTGACATAAGAACCAACCTGAAAATTCACTGTGTTTACCCAGAGGCTCTAGCAAGTAGAACTCTCTAAAAATCAAGTGAATATAGAAATTATAGGAAATAGGAAAATTTATCAGTTCAGTTGAGTTGATAAACATTTCAAATTAGTTTTTAAATGTTAAGGATTCAATACAATTGAAATAAGTTGGTCCAAAGGGAAATTTAGTTCTTCACTGATGATTTTACTTATGAATTCTTTTCCTGAAGTGGTACTTTATCCACAAATTTATATATTTTAAAACAATTGCTAGGGGGAATTTAAAGAAATTTAGCATAACAGAAATTTAAACTTAAGACATGTTTTTAGAGCAAAGTTAGTTTTTTAAGTATGTTTTTAAAATAAAATTTTCCCAGAATGGGAAAAAACAGGAAATCAGCTACTTTGGGGAGACTTTAGGACAATATTTGAGTCAGAGCAGAACCCGAGGCTAAAATACCTACTACAGACTTGTTCTAACCTAAATCAACATGCTCCAGGTTCAGTTTTCTCAGCTGTAAAAAAGAAATAATTGGCTTAGAAGAATGTTAAAGGCCCTTATATCTCGAAGAAGTTAGAAAGGAGTAATTATTCCATTTTTTTTAATCAAAAGAAAATTTAAATGAGAAAGAGCTTTCACCTCCAAAAAGGTAGGCCATTTCAGGATTTGGAGTCTATGGTCTTTAAAGACATAGTCTCAACATTGTTACATGAGCAATGCATAAAATTGCGTTTTCATCTGCCCCTCTTCACCATTTATTTCTGGACACCATTCCCGGAATTTCAACTTCTACAAAGCAGAAGACTGAGTTGCGGCAGAGGGGGCCCTTCTCACTGTGAATTTAAATAAAAACATATGGAGTACAGCTTTCAAATATATTTAATCTATTTGTACTCCCTTGTTCCTAATAGTCTTGATTTTCCATATCCACCACTATCGAATATGTAGTAGTCTCTCTAAAATAAATAAGATCATTTTTGGAAATATATAGATATAAAATATAAAAATATTTTTATATTTTATATTTTAAAATATAATATATAAGAAGTTTATAACATAAAATATAACAAAAGTAAAAACACTATGTAATGAAACAATTAATAGATGTAGTTTTTTAAAGATATACCATTTGAAAATTCAATGAAATACAGTATGATAAATCCCAGAATAATTGTAGAACTAAATCAAATCCAAATCCCTGTTTCATCAGAAAGTATGTGGAACCACAGGATGGGGACCAGTTTCTTACTGAACTGAATTGCTGTCAAGTGATTACTTCAGGTGATTCTGAAGTCGTAAGAGCCCATAAAGTCCTTAAGACTAAATCTTACCAGAAATGACAACATAATTCATGATGCCACGTTTCCCACACCCAGGGTCTTTAAGGGAAGTGCAAGAAGGAGCAAACAAAACCAGGCAAATATTTCTCTATGGGACCTGGGTAAGCATGTATGTATAAGTGTAGATAAGTGATGCTCTCAGCAACGGGACTACAAGCCCAAGCAGCAGTGGTGGAAAACCGAGCTCCTACTTCCAAAACAAAGACACACTGGGTGGCAGCAGGAGGCCCGACAGAGAAGCAGCACTACTTTGGAAACCAGAGGCACGTGTGTTATTATGGCTCCCCTCCACAGAGGGAAGGTTCTGGCAAGAGATTTCGGTGCAAAATATAAACCTTAGCAAAAGTAACATAAGCAATAGGCGGGCACCTCTTTTCCCCTCTATGTGACGCCTATGTGAGGAATGGAAGCGTGGAACTAAGAAAGAGACCACAAAATATTCTAGGTCTGGAGCCTAAGCGCTTTTCAGTTTCTTCCTAAAAAGAAGAATTTTACAATTACATGTGGATATTGGGCTTTGAAAATTATCATCTCCACTCTCAGCTAGAAATGGAATTACCACTCATCTGACTTTTAACTTCACCATTTTTTTTCAGAGAATGGAAATATTAAGGGAAACATTAAAGGAACTATGTAGTCCAAACCTCTTCAGGTTACAGGTGAGGATATTGGCATCAAGAAGGGTAGGGACTTCCCTGGTGGCACAGTGGTTAAGAATCCTCCTGCCAATTCAGGGAACATGGGTTCGAGCCCTGGTCCGGGAAGATCCCACATGCAACGGATCAACTAAGCCCATGTGCCACAACTACTGAGCCCGCGCTCTAGAGCCCGCGAGCCACAACTGCTGAAGCCTGCACACCTAGAGCCCGTGCTCTGCAACAAGAGAAGCCACTGCAATGAGAAGCCCACACACTGCAATGAAGAGTAGCCGGTGAGCAGCAACAAAGACCCAAAACAGCCATAAATAAATAAATAAATAAATTTTTTAAAAAGGGCTTCCCTGGTGACGCAGTGGTTGAGAGTCCGCCTGCCGATGCAGGGGACACGGGTTCGTGCCCCAGTCCGGGAGGATCCCACGTGCCGCGGAGCGGCTGGGCTTGTGAGCCATGGCCACTGAGCCTGCGCGTCCGGAGCCTGTGCTCCACAACAGGAGAGGCCACAACAGTGAGAGGCCCACGTACCACAAAAAAAAAAAAAGAAGGGTAGAGAAGCTTTTCTTTTTTTCAGATTATATGGCTACTTAGGTACAGAGCTAGGTCCAGAACCATCTCTAGGCTCCTTTCTCTAGCTCAATGCTACCACTTTACTAAGATATCTTATCATAGATAGGCTTCATTAAAATTTTAAAACTGCTTACTGTCAATATGTGATGCTGTACTGCCAGCTTATTTTTGGAACTGATGCCTTTTTAGATTTCTACAATGTAAGTAACATAGCCTATAAAATTTAAAAGACCTAAAGAGGAGATCTTAGCTTGATAATCCTTGGTGGCATACTGATTCCTTTAAAATCTACTCACCAGAAGTGATGTAAAGTGTCTTAAACTTGGCCTGGGCAGAAGGCAGGTGGACAAAGAACTTTTGCAGCTTTGGGTATAGACTTTAGATTGATTGTTCAATCAGGAGCTTGATTACAACATTGTCCTCACAAAGATATATAAAATATTTATTCCATGTCATGTTCTTTCTTACAGTTCAAATAAAAAGAGGTCTCTTACACAGTGACCAGAGCCCACAGGTGACAATGGCTGAGGAAGTATCAGGGCTCCATGTAGAAATGAAGCAGAGACTCAGAGCAGGCATTGCCAGGTTTGCATATGAAATCAGAGCAACGCTGTAAGGAAATATGTAGCCCAAGGTTATGAGACATCAGTGATTCATTTATCAAGAAAAGGAGAAAAAAACAGAAATATCTCATTGAATATTATCGGTCTCAAATTTTGCCAATAGATTTATGACTTTATGTTAGTAAGGAGGGTAATAACAATGTCACTTACGATGTTATATGTTATATGTATAAGTATGCCTGTAGTTAATAGAATTTATCAGGCAGTAGGTTTGGGCACCATTTAAAACATGGGTCAGAGGGGCATTAATTCTATTCAAAATGTCCATCTGTTGCTGCCCAACGTGCACAGAAGGTTGCATAGCAACCCGTAGAACTGCATGGATCTGGTTGGCCTCCCTCTGTGGCTTTTGTTTGCCCTCTGAGAGAGTTGCCCTTGATGGAGAAACAGTAGGTGTTCTTTTATTTATATATTTATTTATTTTTTTGGCTGGAGCTTGGCCTGGTGAATGGGGGCTCATTATAGCCTGCTGAGCTAGATGGCATTGTGAGGCAATATCTGACATATGAATGTAATTTATCTTCCTGGCATGATTCTTAGTCCCAAATTGATCCCCAAATTCCTAGAACTGTGGAAGTAGAGCAATTAAAAAGAAAATACCAGGACCTTTTACTTCTATACCCCAGAAAAACACTCAGCAGTGCAGGCAGAGAGAAGATTCCAGAAGTCTGATTACATTTTGAGGCACTTAGTCACAGTCAGACTACTCAATTTTCGCATTTCTGAACTTTGTAACTCTACATACTACAAAATTTGTTAAATTAGAACATTTCTCAGAAAATTGGACATTCTTACATGTCTCTTTGCAACATGTATCAATTCTAAATGCCTACATTTTCTTGGCTATTATTGTATTTTTTAGCTATCCCATAAAATTTGCAATGAATTTAAGCATCTATAATGTCACATAACATAAGCATTTACCTGGTTTACTTTATTTCCTGTATCAGCTGTAATTTGCGAGTAGAACAAATAGTTCCTATGCACTTCCTACTTGTCATGGATATGACTGTGGGCCACTGAAAAGTGGCAGTCTTAACAGATCTTTGCAATCAAAGTCATCAATAAAATACTCTTGAAGAAAACAAAGTTTTGATATAATTGAAAACACCATATTTGAGAGAAACTATTACAGTGCCTTAATATGTAAACATGACGCCAAAGTATTTTATGTTAATTGGTATTAAAACTCGACTTAGCTGTTTATGTTTTATTTATGGCACAGTCTAAGAAATGCCTTTCCTTTAACTCTGAGGAATCTATATATTTCAATTTTAAGCAATTCTAACACCTACTTTTTTCAGTTAATTATCTTTAAACTAACTTTTAATAAAGACCTAGTTATCAAGGGAACCCTTGAGAACATTTCCGAAGTGTTTTGAGGGGAAGTAGATAAAATGAATAATACTCTTTACCATAACTGTTATTAAAACTAGAGACCCCAGATGTGAATCCACACTTGTATAAGCAATTAATCTATGACAAATGAGGCAAGAATATACAATGTGGAAGAGACAGCTTCTTCAATAAATGGTGCTAGGAAAACTAGACGGCTACATGTAAAAGAATCAAGCTGGACTATTTTCTCATACTATATACAAAAATAAGCACAAAATGGATTAAAGACTCAAATGTAAGACTTGAAACCATAAAACTCCTAGAAGAATACATAGGCAATATGTTCTTTGATATTGGTCTTAGCAATATTTTGGGTGGTATGTCTCCTTAGTCAAGGGAAACAAAAGAAAAATAAACAAATAGGACTATATCAAACTAGAAAGCTTTTGCACAGGGAAGGAAACTATCAACAAAACAAAAAGGCTGCCTACTAAATGGGAGAAGATATTTTCAAATGATAGTTCTTTTCTTTTCAAATGATATTTCTGATAAGGGGTTAATATCCAAAAATATACAAAGAACTCATAAAACTCAATATTAGGAAAACAAATAACCCATGTCCATTGCAGCATTAGCCACAATAGCCAAGATATAGAATCAACAGAAGTGTCCCTCAAGAGATGAATGGCTAAAGAAGATGTGTTATATATATATGTATATATATACATATATATACACATATATATATATATACACATACATATATATATGTATATGTATATATAATGGAATATTATTCAGTTATGAGAAAGAAAGAAATCCTGCCATTTGCAACAGCATAGATGGACCTTGAGGGCATTATTGTTAAGAGAAATAACTCAAACAGAGAAACACAAACACTGTATGGTCTCATGTATATGTAGAAGTTAAAAGAACCAAACTCATAGAAACAGAACAGATTGGTGGTTGCCAGAGGTGCAGGGTGGGGGAAATGGATGAAGGTGATCAAAAGGTATAAACTTCCAGTTATAAGATAAATCTTACCTGTGGTTTCACTTTCCATGGTTTCAGTTATCCATGGTCAATAGCAGTCTGAAGTATTAAATGAAAAATTCCAGAAGTAAACAATTCATACGTTAAAAAAATTCAATTGAAAAATGGGCAAAGGATCTGAATAGACAATTTTTTTCAAACAAGGCATACAGATGGCCAAAGGCACATGAAAAGATGTTCAATATCACTAATCAACAGGAAAATGCAAATCAAAATCGCCTTGAGATATAACTTCACACGTATTAGAATGACTATCATCCAAAAGACAAGAAGTAACAAGTGTGGATGAGGATGTGGAGAAAAGGGTGCCCTCATATACTGTTGGTGGGAATGTAAATTGGTGCAGCTACTACAGAAAATGTTATGGAGGTTCCTCAAAACATTAAAAATAAAACTACCACATGATCCAGCATTTCCACTCCTGGGTAGCCAGGAAAACAAAAACACTAATATTAAAAGATTGCAACATTATTTACAATAGCCAAGATATGGAAGCAACATAAAAGCCCATCAATAGATGAATGGATAAAGAAGGTGAGGTATATATTCATTGTATAGTGAAATACTACTCAGCCATAAAAAAATAATGAAAGCTTGCCATTTGTGACAAGGACAAGGCCATGATTTCTGAGCCAGAGAAATTCTTGCTACTTGAAAACAGTTCTTGATATACTACTGAGTACCTGATTCTGGGACACCAAACAAATTGAAGGACTTAACAATGGGGTGAACTTTTGACCAATGGAAATGGAAAGCTGGCAGGTGTATTCTTCTTCCCTTCTCTTCCTGAACAAATTGTCTTTAGATGCAGTTGTTCTTGTGGTTTCTCAGAAGACAGTTCTGTGAGACTGAGTGATCAACTGCACTAGATAGCTCAATAGCATCTCAGTTCAGTGTAGCTTCTGTCCTGTATCACTTGCTTTTCTCTCACTCCTGCATTCCTGTGATATTTTCTAATAAATTCGTAACACAAAATCTTTGCCTCAGACTCTGCTTTCTGGGGGAACTAAAGATAAGACATCTCTCCTGCTTAAGTCTCTTCAGTGGTTAAAGTCATTGTTTCAACTTTACCTTTCCAATCACCTCTCCCAACATGCCTTGCCTTGCAGTTTATGCTCTAATGATATCAAATTGATTTGCTTCACAGAAAACATGCTGTTTCATACCTTTAGACCTTGGCTTACCCTCTTTGCTCAATCAGGAATGCCACCTTTCATTCTGACTTAATTATCTTGTAGTAATCATTTCAGGGTTTTTTAAATCAACTTTTGTGCTTTTTCTTAGTAGTAAGAGGTATGAGGTGTAATAATCTATCATTTATCTTACAGGGGATTGTCTGGTATGCCCTAGACCACTGATGCACTTGAAACTTCACCAATGTAGCAGGACCCTGAATCTTCATGACATTTCTCTCCCATACTCCGGTGTACATGTGTCATACAAGGGCCTCTAGAATAAACTGGACAGCCATTAGGATACAATATGAGGGAGAGTGGATCACCTATGAGAAAATGCAAAGGATATTTTGAAGCTATTGGTTAAGTATCTGGACCCTAGAATTCAGACTGTTGATTGAAGTAAAGGGGAACCTATACTCTGGGCAGGAAGGTAAAGAATTCACCCGAGAGGGAGTAACATTCAAGAATACGTGCTCTCCTTTGATATGAAGGAAGTACTTTGGAATGAAGAAGGCTGCAGGGGCAGATTTCTGACCCAGGCTTTGAGAATTTAGAAAACTTTGCTGAACAAAGGAATCAAGGCTGCTGTTTATAAGCCAAATGAATGTTGCTGATTATAGCTCAAGATATGTGTATATATATATATATATATATATATATATATATATATATATATATATATGACTCAAAGAGGAATCACATTTAGGGTAAAATTCACCTTTTACTTGGGGTGAGATAAGCTGATTCCTCCTTTGGGCTAAATATTTTTGAGTATTTAATGTTTGCTATGTGCTATGCTATGTGTTCCATCTTTGAGGGAACAAAGATGAACAAAGACAGGGTCTTTGTCCATAGGGAGCTCACCCTCTAATGCAGGACATAGAACTGTCCCACTGATAATGATCTGATAACATGTTAAATATGTGAGACAGGTTTGCCCAGGGTGCTGCGGGAGCCTGGGGACAAGGCTGGTCCAGGGTGAGCCTGCAGAGGAGACCCCACCATGACCCTTGCTGTCCAACACAGAGCAAGACAGGAGGATTATGACTAGTCCCAAGGACTGTCTGTAGCAACTAGCATCAATAACAAGCAATGAATACTGGGTATGGTATTCAACTGCCAGATTTTTATGAAAGGTTGGCCCATTTGATACCATATTCAGTGGTCTTTCTCTGTGAGAACATTAGTTGTTCTCTTTCCTGTTCTTTTCTAACTCAGTAGAAGACTTCTGAGTATGACGAGGTTGTTTCCGTTTCCTGTTCTGCTTTGTGTTTGCTTCATTTTTTCCTAAAATTTTTTAAATAGTCCACTCCAGTTCTGTGATCTCAAAGAGGTGGCCTCTTTCACTGGTATTTTTAAAGTAAACCAACAGCTCTTTCCAGCTTCAGCATTTGAGATTCTGAAACTGCTTCTGTTTAAACTCTTTTTTTTTTTTTTTGTCTCCTCCAAGAAAACTTCTTCATACTCCCTCATTGCTAATACTGTTTACTTAAAGTCCTACCCCTGGCTTCTCCTACACTATCCTATGCAGTGGGCAAAAGGGAGAGATCTCTACCCATCTGGATTCCTGCCCATTTGAGTCCGTTCCTTCCAGGACTGAGCACACAATTATTAAGACTACAGACTTCCTTGAATTCTGTTTGATGTGGAATAGAGTTGTTCATTTCACAGTTCCGGAGATTCACACATCTAAAATTGAAGAGTTCACATAGCCTGCGAGCTGCATGTGGCTGTAGTCTGAGCTGGAGTACATTTGGATGGAAGGCGTATATGTCAACTGAATGCAGGTAGCAATAAGCACATGTGTTCTCAAGACAGTCGAGCAAATTTGCCTCCTTACTTCCTGCAGAACATAGAGCCTCTTTTGTCTCAGGTTGTCTTCCAGCAAACAAAGAAGCCACTTGGCCACAGAGAGCTCACGTTTTATTTATTTAGTTCCCCCCTGTAGTGTTTTCAGACCAAGCTGCCCTACACGAAGGAATCATGTCTACTGATTAGCAAGGCAAGACTGTTGCTTGGGAAGTTTCCTTGTGACCCCTGCAACAGATTAATTGTTTGCCATAAGGAAGTCTCTTAACCTTATGGTATTTCCCTTTATACTCTCCAAATGGAGGATAATGATGCTGGAAAAGAAAAATGACTTGATATCCACAAAAGATAAGCATCTCTCCAATGTCTTTATACATATAGGCTTCCTGTTACAGTAGTAGTTTTATTTTGTCCCATTTAAAATAATTCAGGAGAGTTCTAGAACACTGCTCTCTGGATAATAAAAACTGTCTGTCAATTTTTTATCATTTTATTAAAATGTTTTATTTCATCTGATGAGAAATTTATGAAAGTATTTTAACTGTTCTTACTATTTTCAAAGCATTTTTAAAAATGATTTAAAATGGCAAGAGGTTGATAGTGCACATATGCCATTTTTCAAATGGAAAATAAATATGAAGTCCAGAGCGGTAGTTCATATCAGAAATGTAAATGATGAATACAACCTTAAAAAGGCAGTTTTTGAGATTTGGTCCATGACTATGTGTTGTAGGAAATCCTGACTAAGAATGAGTGCCAAAAACAGAAGAGAAAAAAAAAAAAAAACAAAGGGAGGAAGCTAAGCAATCTATTCTCATGATGTTTGAAATAAAAATCTTGCTGTGCAATGGAAGAAGCTCTACAGAAGTAGCATTAAGAAGGCCAAAGGAGGGACTTCCCAGGTGGTCCAGTGGTAAAGAATCCACCTTACAATGCAGGGGACACAGGTTCAATCCCTGGTCAGGGAACTAAGATCCCACATGCCACGGGGCAACTAAACCCACGCACCACAACTACTGAGCTCACGCGCCTCAACTAGAGCCCTTGTGCTGCAAACTACATAGCCCATGTGCCCTGGAGCCTGTGTGCCACAACTAGAGAAAAGAAAAAAAAACCCACGCCACAACTAGAGAGAAACCCACGCACCACAACAAAAGATCCTGCATGCCTCAACGAAGATGCCATTTACCACAACTAAGACCCGACGAAGCCAAAAATAAATTAAATAAATAAATAAATAAATGAAAAATAATCCTAAAAAAAAAGAAGGCCAAAGGAGAGCTGTCACAGTAAATGAATGTTGACCTAGGAAAGCATCACACAGCAATAAAACTTCTAGGATGACCCTTGCATTTGTGTGCAATCACAATTTTTTTTAATCCAAATTTTAATGTTAAAATCCATCAAACTGCAAAGCACTGGGAAACTCCTCTTTATCAGAAGAGTTCCTTTATTTAAAGTTAGTTTTTAAAACTGCAACAGCTTTATGCCCCTCTTGACAGAGTGCTACAAAAGATTGTACACTGTCATTTTGGAGCAACCTGCTGGTTGGATGAAATAAACTTATCCACTCATGTGCACTTTTCTTTTTCAGACTCTTGTGCAGATCTGTTACACTCCAAGGGCTTCCATCCCAATATAAATAGGTTTGTATGGTGTATTTTTACTGGAATTTTCTTCACTGTTTACATTACAATGTTGCTCTGAAGCTTTAACATTAAGATTTTATCACTACATTCACTTTGCACAGTCTCCGGACACGCAGGCTCAGCAGCCATGGCTCACGGGCCTAGTCGCTCTGCGGCATGTGGGATCTTCCCGGACCGGGGCACGAACCCATGTCCCCTGCATCGGCAGGCGGACTCTCAACCACTGTGCCACCAGGGAAGTCCTATGGTATTTTTTTTAATAGCACCTCAAATAGACTAAGACATAATCCTTGATTAAATGTCCAGTTTTTCATATTTTGTACATATTCTTGTAAGAGATAATCCTTGAGTTTACAGATTGAATTTTGTTTTAGAGAGTGTCCTTTTCCTTGTAAAGATCTTCCCACTAAGAATTTTAGAATATACATTGTAAAGCAACTATACTCCAATCAAAATTAATTTAAAAAAAGAATTTTAGAATATATATGTGTTCTCTAAATCTTTTCAATATAACTTATGGTGTACTGATCCCTCATGTTGAATAAACTTAAGATGACATTTTTGCTTTATTGCCCCCATATTTACTATTCCACATATTTCTTCGGTGGTCAAAATCTGTTCCAACCAAAAGTTCTTCTCCTTAATTCCACTACCTTCTGTAAATTTTCATTGAGAAAGGTAAATTAATTTATGTGATTCTCTGTTTTAAATTAATGAGTGTTTCACAAGATGTCTGGATAGCCCAGGTCCCCATTACTATTAATATTATGTAGAATTATGTAGACTATTACTGTCCTTACCTACATTAAATTTTAAGAAGAAGTCAGACATTTTTTCGTAAGGTTCAAGATCTGTGATCATTTTGTGGACTGCATCACCCATTTGCTCCATCTAAATGGGGACATATACTTCTCACTCACAGTGACATCACTTCCATTTCTTCTTTTATCTGCACATCACTTTTAGCTGCAAATTGTAAAATTCCATGAAATTAAATCTCCATGAAATAGAGTATATTTTTTTTCTACAGAACCTTTTGTTTCTGTCATAATGTTCTGAATATATGGATATCATTATACCAAGTCTCAGAGATACGTTGCTACATTTACCTCTTTTCATTAACACTTGACATTCATTTCATTTGCTACCCATATCTGTGCATCCTCATATAGACTTGTAAAGAATATGTGCACACGAATATACTGGTCTTAGCCTGGGTGCCTCACCCCTACCAAAGCAGACACTGGCACAAAGTTTTATAAGGTAGCTTATCTGATAGCATGTTTCCAGGAACCAGTACTGAACAAAAGGAGCATAAACAGAGAATTGGAAATGCTAATACAAAGGAACATTATTAAATAGGCTGTTCCTGTAGGCAGCAGTTTTGTGATAGAAACAGCCACCTAAGGAACAAAAGGGAGAAGCATTTATCCGTTGACTTCCAATGTCTATTGGGTTTGGTTTGGTCCATAGAGTGTTACCTTCTTCCCAGTTCTGGGATGCTCGAATACTGTAGAAACTTAATGCAATTAAATTTGAAAAGAAATGAACAAACACCTATACAGTTGCCACACTAATCCATCAACTTTAAAAGTATAAATAAATTATAGTATAATCTTACAATTGAATATTATACTGCACTGAAAATTAATAAATTCCAGCTGTTTTCAACAATATGGATGAATCTCAGGAAGGCACATTTACACCTAAAACCTAAGCAAAAGCATCTATTTTATAAAGTGATCAATTTTCCGAACAAAATATGGTTCAGCAATAGAAATATATACAGAAAAACCATAAAGATAAACACAAAGTTTAGAACAGTGACTAATGCTGAGGAGGGATGGAATGGGGTGGGATAAAGAAAAAAGTGAAGCAGTTGTGTTATTTTCCTTAGACACGGTGCTGGGGATATGGGTGTATATTATACCATTATTCTTGAATCTTTATATTGTACAGATATTTTGTAAGTGTTCTTTTGCAACTTCTCAATATTCAATTTATAAAAACAGTATTTAATAAAAAAAGTTAGAGTTCTTAAAAAACCATGTTTAGTAAAAGAACACACAAATGGAGTGTCTGCACTTGTAAATCTGTGGAATTGGGCCTTTTCTGACAATCTTCAGTGAATATTTTATACTCTCACAGACATCTCTGTTATAAAGGTTAATAACTATTGTTAATTTAGCCATCATGTTTTAATTTAGCGCAATTATTCCTATACAAGTTAGCATCAGAGTTACCTTGCCATTAGAACTGTGTCCTTGTTGACCATGGACCTGATTTTGATTAAAATCATAACCTTATTAGATTAAGCCTACAGCCTGAGACTTCCCTCTCATTTAATATTGCTTTACTTTACTGGCAACCAGTTTTCTCTCTAGCAAATTGTTTTTACTTTTCCACTAAACATTTTTCCTGCTTCCCCTCATTTTAAAAATTATATTGACAAAACTCTAATTACTATCTCCAGAACAGGAATTTTAGGAAGCATAATCAATTCACATTTTAATAAATTTTGATATCTTTGTGCTTTGTAAAATTTAATATGATGGCTTGTATTTAACAGCATGTTACTATATTATTTCTGCCACAGACGGCATTTTTCCTTCTATACAGTCTCATTTATCATGGTGAAATACTTTCCCTCCAATTAATTATTAATACAATTTTAGCATGAAGAGATCCTGTTTTATATCACTTGACTTTATGATAACTGCATTCTCATGAAAATAATATTTTCGGAAAACTGAAAATATTTTAGGGCATAGCAAATTATGCAGTCTTCCCAACTGCAGATATTGTTTAGAAAATATGAAGTTAAGGAAAATTATAATTAGGTAACAAAAATTTTTGGACTAGACAAAAATCCCTCTTATTTAGCTTCTCTTTCTCTTAGTATAAATATCTAAAAGAACAAATATTTGAGTATCTAATTTAAAATTATTGACTTACATAAACAAAAAGGGAGAGGGAGTTCTGCTAATATTTTCTGGGTTATTTGTATCTATGAGAACTACTTAAATTAAATTGCTACCTTAGGTCCTTAAGAGGCCATTACAGTATTAAAAAGGGGATGACAAGAGGGACAGGTGTGAAAGAGGATGGGTAGATAGATAGATAATTGATAGATTGATAGATAGATAGATAGATGGTAGATAATTTTCTTTCATTTTCTTATTTTGATTTTAGGGTACTGCCAGTATGTGAGGGAATCTAGTGGCCAGAGGACTTATTTGGTTGGGGGAAGTTCCATGATAAAGTCCATGGGCTAATTTCTCACGCCAAAATGCTAAGCCAATGCACAATAGCATTGAGCTGCTGGATGATGAAAGAGACATTCTAATGCTAGCAACAAAGGAGACCCAGTCAGCTCTGCGTCAATATCCCATTAACATCCAGAGATAGCCTTGGGGGAACTATAAAGTTACTTTGATCAACCTTCCCCTGCATGGTCATACCAGACTATTCTGGAAATACCTATTCATGTCTCTTAATTGTAAAGTCAAATCAGTTTTCTACAGGCATTCCTTAACTGTGCATATCCTAGAACTGCCAGATGACCAAGGTTAGCCCCTAAAACCCCCGGGAAGCCCAGAGTTCCTCACTTGGGTATAGAATGTAACCATACTGATGTCAAGGAGGGAAAGTCAGGGCTGGCACTTCACTGCCTATGGCCCCCATGTGGAACACTGTCCTTTAGCCAAACTTTGACCGGTGTCTTATATTCCAGAGAAAGCTTCTGTGAAGAGAGTGTTACCATGCTCTGAGATTTCCTCCACAGAACACTCACCATATTCCAAGCCTCTGTTCTCTCCCAGATCACTGTGAGTCTCTGTCATTATCTCAAGAAAATACCACAGAGGCTCTCTTCTTAGGTTAGGATAGCTCTAGAGAACGCTGGAGCAGAACTTAGTAGCATGTGAAATTTTCTGAGCAACGTAAATGCTCTGGGGAGATCCAGGAGCCAACCCAAGGACTATTGGTCCTCCTATGTGTTGTCTTTTCTCTAGCACTAGTCTATCTACTACTATCTACTGTGAGTCATCATTCTTTTGGATCAATCTTGAGAAAACACAAAGAAAATGTGAACTTGTCTACAGATATGCATCTTCTTGCTTTCTGGGTAATCTAGTCCTATCTGTCGGCTTTATTTAACAAAGAAATAAGGTGATCATCTTACCTTTCCTCAACCTGTCCCTCCTTCTCAAAAACAGAATCCCAGGCACACATATTTCTGGATAAGAGCGAGAAGATTTAATAGACACATGGAGAAAGAACAGGCAGGTTAGCCACACTTAAAAAGCCCTGTGTCTCTGCATTCCTCTCCTTTCAATACTATGGTGCACTGACTCCTAATTCTTACAAAGTTCATTTCCACACTCTCCAATGCCTCGAGGTATAGGACATATTTGCAGCAAAGGGGTATTCTCACGATTCTTTGGACATGTGTCATTGTCCTCTCTGCATATTGAAAATAATTAAAATGCCTCAGAAAGGTATGGCCCAAGGCACTAGCTCCCTGCTTCTCACATTCACCTGCCTGTAAGAAACCAGCCCAGGCTCCTCTGAGCAGCCATGGAGGAAGGCTGGGCTGTTATAAATGACTTTAATAAATGCAAACTACAACCAGACATTTTAGGTCTTCTATGGTTGGCCCTTTAAGCTGATTATCAGTTTATAAATTATTCTGTAAACTGCAGACATGAATTTTATAGAAGTAATGATATTACATGGACCCAAGTGTCATTTTTCAATGAGATGTCACATGACCCGTTACTTAATGTCTATGGCCCAAGAAATGCTAAATGCTAAATGCTAAAAGTTTTAAATAGTTGGAAACTGAAAAATAAAATTCAACCCTGATTTGACCAAAGTAGACATTTGAGTGACATTGAATGGCAATATTTCAGTACAGTTGCTAGATGTATATCAATTTGTTCCTCTTTGTAGATGAGTCTGTAAAGGTCATTCACATTTTACGTACTGTACAGCAGCCCCTATGGTTTTGTGATTCTCTTTTATATGACGTGGAAACTCTATTTATAGTTTTCCCTGATTGCACATTCAACTCTGTTCATATTCCTTCTTGCACATATGCCGTTAAATATATGGAGTTCTTGTTCAAGTATTTACATTTTTCCTTCTGGACATAAAAGAAATCTTAAAAAAATTATGTGCAAGAAATTGTATGTTCATTATAGTTCACCCGATGGAAAGATTAGAGCAGATATCCTCAATTATGTTTTACTCTGTACAAGGCATACAACATATTTTGTCTTATTATTGAAATAACTAGGACCCATTCGAATTTCAAGGGAAACATACCAGTAGAGGATGGTTAGATGTTTTACATGATCATTTACTCACTTGTACTTAAAGCTTGAGTACAAAGATGTTAAACAGTCTTAAAATTCTTAACTTCTCCTTACAGAGTTATTTTTTTCTTTCTTTTTCCTGTATGGTTAAGAACATCACAAAGAAAATTTCTTATTGAAATGAATGTTATTGATAGTAGTAATAACATGTAGAAAATATTAAGAACAGATTAAATTGAAAAAAACAGAAAAAAGCAATTTTAAGTAATGCCTCTGTGTTGCTCTCCCACTCTTTATTCTCCAGGGTATGCATCTAAAGGAATACACACAATAAATCTTATTAGTGTTAATAGTTAGATACCTGAATTCCTTGGCATGTCTCTAAATATTTAAGTCAGATTGTAACAAAATAATGTACTTGTTCACTTTGCAAAGGTGCACTGGGAAGATAAAATTGCAATAACTTATTTTATCTGTAAGGTTTGAGGGTAAGCAATATTAATGGTTTGTTAATGGCTTAATGAGTGGGCTTCAAACCATTTAAACATGCAGTGAGCCTTAGCTTTTCAATGACTTTCCTAATGAAAGATCTATATGACTCCATGTCTTGTGTCACAATAGAGATAGTAGGGAAGGTACCTAAACAATGGTGATGGTAAATCAATTGATCTGTAACCTTGTTTTTATACAGCGAGAAAGATATGGAGAGAGCATTTTACTATAGCTTTATTTCTAGCTGAAGATCAATAAATAAAAGAGACAGCTCACTATTTGAAAATGTTCCCTTTTACTTTGCTTCGAAAGCCAAGGCAGGCAGATTGATTCCTATTTTGTAGATGTGTTGGTTTCCTTTTTCACTTCTCAAAGATTTAAAGTTCTTCAAAATTAAATGTATGATAAAGAATATCTGTGAATCTAGACTTTATTGTCATGACTAAGGTTCAGATTGAAGATAAAGCTGTGGCATGATAAAAATTTCTATTTGGTTTTATAATATTCATGGATATCATTTTTTAAATTGTCCATCAAAAAAAGATTCTCATATTCTCATTTGTTGAATTTTCTTTCAGAAAAATGTAAAACATGTGAAACTAATCATAATACTCATAGTGATAACATTTCAAAATGTAATAATTTGAGATATTGTTAAGAAAATGAAAAGACAAGCCACAGACCAGGAGGAAATATGTGCCAAACATGTATCTGATAAGGGACTTACATCCAAAATACACAAAGAACTCTGAAAATTCAACAATAAATAAACAAAATTCAATTTAAAATTGAGCAAAAGATCTGCACTGATACTTGACAAAGAAGATATGTAGATAGCAAGTAAACACATGAAAATACATTCGTCACTGCTAGTTATCTAGGAAAAAAAATTAAAATCTCAGTGAGATACTATTACCCACCTACTGGAAAGAAAGACTGAAATAAAAAGAACTGACAATACCAAGCATTGGAGAGGATATGGAGCAATTGGAACTCTCACACACTGTTGGCAGGAATTCAATGGTACAACGTTTTGTAAACAGTTTGGAAGTTCCTTATAACATTAAACAAACAACATACAACCAGCAATCCGATTCCTAGGTACTCATCCAGGAGAAATGGAATCTTATATTTAAACATAAACCTGTTCACAAATGTTTATAATGGCTTTGTTCATAATGGCAAAAAAATAGAGACAATCCAAATAGCCTTTTACTGGTGAATGAATAAAGAAACTTGGGAATATTCACGCAATGAAATAAAGTAATAAAGAGTTATAAACTACTGATACACACAATATCTTATATAAATCTCAAATGCATATGCTAAATGAAAGGAGCCAGACTCAAAAGGCTACATAGTATATGATTTTATTTATATGACATTCTTAAAGAGGCAAAGCAAAAGGGAACAGAAAACAGATCAGTGTTTGGCAAAAGCTGGGAGTTGGGGGCGAGTTAACTACTAAGGAGCATGAAGGAAGAACTTTTCTATATCATAATTGTAGTAGTATTTATATAAATGTATGCATTTGTCAAAACTCATGGAATTTTACACTAAAAAAGGGTAAATTTTATTATATGTAAATTAAATTTCTATAAACTTCTAATTGTAATAACATGGAATTAACATAAGAACTTACCAAGAATTATGACCTTTCAAAAACTGGATATATAAATGTTTTAATCCTTTAACTGTAGATGAGATAGTTAACCTCTGACTGGTCTAGGGTAGGGACTGGCAAACTTCAGCCCATAGGCCAAATCTGGCCCACCACTTATTTTTATAAATAAAGTTTTATTGGGACATAGCCAAACTTTATTTATGGATGCTTTCACATTCCAATGGCAAAGTTGAGTATTTGTGATAGAAAACATATGGTCCATAAATCCTCAGATGTTTATTATCTGGACCTTTGCAAAAGAAGGTCGTTGACCTCTGGTCTAAGGCTAAATACCACACTCATTAAAATTCTTGATCTTCCTATAAAATTTAGTTTTTTTTTAAAGATACCCAATATTTAAACAAACACAAACAAAGGAAATGCCATCAGTAATACAATCAATCAAACTTTATAGTAAACATTTATTAAGCATCTACTATGTGCCAAGTATATAAAAGTGAAATTTCTATTTTTGCCTGAATTGTGGAACTTAAAATTCAGTTGATAGAATTTTTTCTTAAAAAGTGAAAGTTCTATTATAGATATTAAAATTGAAGGAAGAGTTGTTATTTCATTGAATATTTTATTCTCCCTTTCAATTTCCATTTTCGCTGTTCTTATTCAGACTTCGAGTCTTTCATGGACTTCTGGCCTGGCCTCCATGCTGATCAATTAGTTGGCCTTCATACTAATGTCAGAAATATAAAGCTTATCATGTCTTTTCTCAATACAGTTCAAAAGCTCTGTGTTCATCTTGCAATTATTTACGAACCCCTTAGGATGTACATATGGCACTATATCATCTGGTCTCAATTTATTTCCATACTAATTTCCTATTTTATTTCTTACATCCCAGGTTTCTGTCACTCTAGAGTATTCCCAGCCCTTAAACATGCAATATTTTTCTATACTTACACATTTCCTTCTTTACCCTAGAGGGCCCTCTTCCAGCATTTCTGCCTCTAGAATTCCAATTACTCCTCAAGGCCAAGTTCATTTGCCAAATTCTCTGTGAAGTCGTGTTTGTTTTGTAATGATGTAATTGCTTCTTCCTGTTTTCACAGCACTTTGCTTATATCTGTAACTCTAACACTCCTACCATGTTGCCTTATTAATTGTCCCATGTTTGTCCCCCATCTTGTTCATGTGCCCTGAGAGGAGGGACCACATCCTGTCATTTGATCCCCCTCTTCCGTAGCACCTAAGACTATATTGATACATGGCACATGGTAGGTATTTGATAAGTACTCCTTGACTTGTATTTAATTTAATTCAAACTTTGGATAAGCTATTTTTTGTAAAATCTTACAATAATGATGACAACTTCAAAATTCATTCACAACATTATTTTATATTGTCTGCCCCTCCAGCTACCTTATATACCTATTTTTACATCCTCAATATCCTTAGCAGTCGAATTCATGGAATTTAGTGTGTATTTTTAGAATTCCTAGTTGAAACTCATCTAGTCCCTTTAATTTTCCTAATCATTTTTATGTTCTACTATCTCTTTAATTCTCTGCATGTTTATAAGTTCACATGGATTTACAGAACAGATGTTTATGGTTTCACTAGAGGCAAAGGAAAAAAGAGCCAATACTTTTAGAATCTGGGCAGATCAGCTTTTCTCCTACTTCTCTCATGGGGTATCTTTTTCAGCCAGATATGCCTGGGCTGACAAGGTTGTTTCCATGTGTACAAAAATGCTTGTGCACATGGATTATGTCTAGGGTCACTATGCTGTGTCTTCTACCTTTAGTCCCCACTGCTAGGGTAAAAGTGTCATTGCTGGGACTTCCCTGGCTGACCAGTGGTGAAGACTTTGCACTTCCACTGCAGGGGGCATGGGTTCCATCCCTGGTGGGGGAAATAAGATCCCACAAGCAACTCAGCATGGCCAAAAAAAAAAAAAAAAGTGTCACTGCTTTCAAGTTTTTCTCTTTTGCTGTCAATGTGAAGCACATGTTTTTTTCATTAAAGTAAACATCCTTTCACTAATTGATTCAGTGCACTGTTCTCTGTCATTCCAATGAGGCTGCAATGGTCACCCTCACCCAGCTGTTAAGTGGTGGAATCTGAATTTAAACTTGTGCAGCAAGCACAACTTGTTGAGCAGGAAACACTATGCATGTGGCCTCCAGATATTGTATGTCTACTATCTCACTCTTAGCATTAAGACTTCTGAGGATCAGGGTGGACAAAACAGGATATGAAGGACCTCTTTAATATGCTGGTTTTATTTACAGAGCTAGAGCAAAAAAATCTTAAAATTTGAATAGAGATAAAAAAGATGCCATATAGCCAAAGAAATCTTGAGAAAAAAAAAAAAGACAGAGCTGGAGGAATAGGATCCCTGAGGTCAGACTATGCTACAAAGCTACAGTAATCAAGACAATATGGTACTGGTACAAAAAAAGAAATATAGATCAATGGAACAGGATAGAAAGCCCAGAGATAAACCCACACACCTATGGTCAACTAATCTATGACAAAGGAGGCAAGGCTATACAATGGAGAAAAGACAGTCTCTTGATAAGTGGTGCTGGGAAAACTGGACAGCTACACGTAAAAGAATAAATTTAGAACACTCCCTAACACCATACACAAAAATAAACTCAAAATAGATTAGAGACCTAAATGGAAAACTGGACACTATAAAACTCTTACAGGAAAACATAGGCAGAACACTCTTTGACATAAATCACAGCAAGATCTTTTTTGGTACACCTCCTAGAGTAATGGAAATAAAAACAAAAATAAATAAATGGGACCTAATGAAATGTAAAAGCTTTTGCAAAGCAAAGGAAACTACAAACAAGATGAAAAGACAACACTTAGAATGGGAGAAAATATTTGCAAACGAATCAATGGACAAAGGATTAATCTCCAAAATATATAAACAGCTCATGCAGCTCAATACCAAAAAAAGCAAGCAGCACAATCAAAAAATGGGCAGTAGACCTAAGTAGACATTTCTCCGAAGAAGACATACAGATGGCCAAGAAGCACATGTAAAGCTGATTAATATCACTAATCATTAGAGAAATGCAAATTAAAACTACAGTGAGGTGTCACCTCACACCAGTCACACCATCATCAAAACATCTACAAACAATAAATGCTGGAGAGGATGTGGAGAAAAGGGAACCCTCTTGCCCTGTTGGTGGGAATGTAAATTGGTACAGCCACTGTGGAGAACAGTATGGAGATTCCTTTAAAAACTAAAAATAGAATTACCCATATGACCCAGCAATCCCACTACTGGGCATATACCCTGAGAAAACCATAATTCAAAAAGCTATATGCACCCCAATGTTCATTGCAGCACTATTTACAATAGCCAGGACATGGAAGCAACCAAAATGCCCATCGACAGATGAATGGATAAAGAAGATGTGGCACATATATACAATGGAATATTACTCAGCCATAAAAATAAATGAAACTGAGTCATTTGTAGTGAGGTGGATGGACCTAGAGACTGTCATACAGAATGAAGTAAGTCAGAAAGAGAAAAACAAATATCGTATATTAATGATATATGCAGAATCTAGAAAAATGGTACTGATGAACCGGTTTGCAAGGCAGAAATAGAGACACAGATGTAGAGAACAAACGTATGGACACCAATGGGGAAATGAGGGGGTGGGTGGGATGAATTGGGAGATTGGAATTGACATATATACACTAATATGTATAAAATAGACAACTAATAAGAAACTGCTGTATAACACAGGGAACTCTACTTCACTTTGCTGTATAGTAGAAACTAACACAACATTGTAAAACAACTATACCCAAATAATATAAATAAATAAATAAATTCAATTATAAAATAAAAGAAAATGTTGATTTTAAAACAGATATTTACTTTCTGGATATGCTGCAAGTTACCTTGTCACCTCTCATTTATGTCTCCAAGTATGTGTCCCATTATACTTAGTTAGCTATTAATATATCTGGATACCTAGTATACTGTGGAATCCTTTAAAGTCCAGTGTTTATTTATACTTTCTTGGCACTTATAGCATTGGTTGTCTTTTAGTAAGATCTCAATACGTCTTGAATAGATACACTGAAGGGTATCTTTAATCCTAAGGATGACTCAATCATCAGAGGTTCTCAAACTCTTGTTGAGCTTCAGAAGGAGGCCAAATCTTCATCTTCCTATGGTTAAGAGTAAAGTGTCGGTAGTTAAGTATTCCTTATGGAGTATTTTTGAAACGTGCCTAAGATAGAGTCATATAAGATAAGATTACCATGAAGTTGTGTAAAATTCTCAAGTCTAATTCAACAGGCTACTAAATGATCTATTAATTACTTTTTTTTTTGCACCACACAGTACTCAAAGCATTAGCACATTTTATTAGATTGTCTTCAAGAAATTTTCACCTTAAATAAAGCCATGTCTCTGTGCATCTCTAAAATTCTTAAATCTTATGGTTTTCAGGTTTTCTTTTAATTTTTTTTATTAACAAGTGTTACACCTCATGCCCCTACCACTATTCTTCCTAGTCTCTCTCATCTTCCTAGGATTTTTTATGTTCCAGAATATTTTTATGCATATGTTAATATAATATAGTCTTACCCTTCCTTGTTTTCATATACCAAAAATAGCATGCTACCTGATCTGGACCTTGCTTTTTCATCCAAAAATGTATTCTGTATCTCTGCCATTCTATATACAGAAATATCCAAACCTCTTCTTTACAGCTGCATGATATTCCAATTTGTGACTATATCATAGTTGATATTGCCTTGTTTCCAATATTTTGTTATTATAAGTGACATCAGAGTGTAATATAATTGTGTTATTTGAGCCAGCAGTGTATCTTAGGCTAGATTCCCAAAAACAGGATTTCTGGGTTCAAGAGTAAATGCATCTGTAAATTTGATAACTACTGCCGAATTTACCTCCATAAAGTTTGTACCATTTGATGTTTTTCCGGAAATGTGTAACAGTACCTGCTTCTCCATGGCCTTGTCAACAGAACATGTTAACAACTTTTTGGTTTTTTGCCAATCTAAAAAGTGAGAAAAGATATCTAGTTTCATTTTACATATCTCTCATTATGAATAAGGTTTATCTTCTTTTCGTATTTTTAATACCAGTTGGGGTTCTTTTTTCTATAAACTGTCTGTATGAGGCTTGCTCATTTTTTCTATAAGGTTATTGGACTATTTCATCTCAATTTCTAGTAGCTCTTTATATATTATGAAGATTAACCCTTTTATCTGGTATAAGTTGTAGATACTTTTCCCTAATTTGACATTTGTCTTTTGACTTCTTATGGAGAGTTTTTTGTTTTTGTTTTGTTTTTGTCTTGACAAGATATTTTTTTATTTTTATGTAGCAAAAGTTTTCAATCCTTTCTTTTATGGCTTCTGAATTTTGGGTTGTAGTTAGAAAAACTTTTTTCCAGTCCAAAGTTATTAAAAAAAAATGAACCCATGCTTTCTTTTAGGACTTCTATGGTTTCCCTTTTTACATTTACATCTTTTAGTTATTTATCTTGATGTATAATACAAAGGACCCAACTTTGTCTTTTTCACAAATAGTTATCCATTTGCTCCAAAGGCATTTATTAAAATAGTCCATTTAAAAAAAATAATCCATTTTTATTTCATTGATCTGAGTTGCCACCTTTATTGTAACCTAAATTCTCATGTATATCTGAGTCTATTTCTATGCTTTCTATTCTGTTCTATTCTGTCCATTTGTCTATTATGCATCTTAATTGAATTTTATATCATATCAATACTTCTTTCAATTAAAAGCAGAAATGTCAACTGATGCCAGGAATATGGCTTGCATTTCAAATTAACAAGTATGACCATTAGTTGTCACTTTGTCTCCAGCTTTTTGAGAAGTTTAGATTACCACCTAGATCTCATTTGCTAGGTTTTAGTCTGGCACATCTATCATTATAGATCACATTGCAACATAGAAACATTCTTTTGGAGTTTTAAGCCCTATATCACCTTTAAAGATCTTTAGGCATGTATCGGGTTTCTCTAGAGCAAGCTGATGCATAGCTTCCACCTTCTGAAGTCAGATCGTGGGTCTGTAGCTGTGCACTGACAGTGCAATAGAGTCATCAGTATATTTCATGTCATCTTATGGGTACGAGAAGACTGGAAACATAATCTCTCCACAGGCCACTGGAGATACAGAACAAATCACACAAAATACCATCAACACAACATAACACAACTAGCTGTACCTCTCACATTCCCAGCAAGCCCAGCCTGGCTCATGAATACATACCTCTAGGTGGAAGCAACCCTATCAACTTCCTGAATGTGGGCTCATGATGACAGAAAAAATAAATGCTTTTGTCAGTTTAATGGTTTAATGTAGATACTTGGAGGCTGTTCCTGGCACTGTTCATTTGATGACATACTGCTCAAATCACATCAGTTTACTTCACTGATACTTAGTATCACATTATTAGTCTGATTTCAACAGAAAGTATTTGATACAAAGAATTTGCAGATAGAATTTTCCTGCAGTAGGGAAGTATTGAGGTGCTCAAATAGAACATTTTTCACCATTTTTTTCTATCAATGGCAATTATGGTTGTTTTCTTAAAATAAACCTTTGGAAAGATGCCTAATAATAATAATGGGAGTCACCATTTATTTATCTCCTGTCATATGCCAGGCCCGCCTTTACTCATGAATATTGATTGAATACTGACAAAGAAACCTTAAAACTATGGGTGTCTGTATTGTTTCATGTTTGTTTAAACATCTTTGACTTGCCAATAAGATTTGCAGATTATAAACTTGGTGTTAAACACGTTTGCCTTCCAGTTGCTTATGTTGAGAGCTTACTAAATCGTCTTCCGTGTCTTGAAAGTTTTCTGACTTCAAAGCTTTTAAGATTTAGAAAAGTTTATCTATGTTCAGCACTCACTCTGAAGTCAAGGCATTATAATTCACCACAAAACTAAATTCAGTTTTATGACCTCTGAACTTGCTTATTTGAAACATCAAATTCCATAAGTACCTGAGGGATGAATATCTATAAGACCGTGACTTATGTATTTGTAGGAGGCAGAAAATGAGTAAGAGGGGCTTCCCTGGTGGCGCAGTGGTTGAGAGTCTGCCTGCCGATGCAGGGGATGCGGGTTTGTGCCCCGGTCCGGGAAGATCCCACATGCCGCGGAGCGGCTAGGCCCGTGAGCCATGGCCGCTGAGCCTGCGCATCCGGAGTCTGTGCTCCGCAATGGGAGAGGCCACAACAGTGAGAGGCCCGCGTACCACAAAAAAAAAAAAAAAAGAAAGAAAAAAGAAAATGAGTAAGAGGTAATCCTCTTTCCCCTTTGGAAGTTTACAATCTAATGTCTTCATCATAATGTGAAGAATTCATTCTTGCTCGCTACTCCTTCTGCTACATAGTAAGGATACGATTCAACCACAGCAACATAGCTAACTTTGCATTGTCACAATCCAGAAGGATGTACTTCTCTTAAGTGTTGACTGCTAATAGTGTTGGAAATGATGGGATGTCAAAAATTACTCATACTTATTGAATCCAAATGTAAGAAGCTATTTATAAATAAGTCATTTTCTAGGACAACAAATATGGCCCAAGCTAAACATGAAATAAAGAAATTGGAATCTTAACCTATGTATTTGCAGTCCCTGTCCTGTTGTGAACAGAAGATAACATGATTAACAACAGATAATTGTTGTAACTTGTAAATATGCCATCTTTAAAACGTGGGTAAAAAAATCCTTCAACATTTTGGAACTATACATCTCAAGTTCTTACTGATGCCTGGAAGTGTCCAAGAACTCTTAGGAAGAACTGGCCTGGGAATAAGTAGCTAAGATCTGACTCATAAATCATGGGCGATAGTGTAGTGGCTCTCTAATTTTAAAATGATGGTCCAAAAGCTTTATTTACATGCAAAGTTAAGATGAAAGCTTAACCCTTTCTTCTGAGATCAGGTGGAGATGTCACCAACTCCATTTTGTAGATGCATAAACAAGTTCAGAAAATGTAAGAAATATACCTAACATCCCACCACTGCTAGGTAGTGTGGCAAGTTAGAGTTCAAAGTAAATCATTGCAGAATGAGGAAGGGGGTGAGGGAACAATTGAGAAATAATAGAATTAAATATTAAATGGGAATGTGTCATCTTGACAACCTGATAACGTAGCAAAACACCTCCAGAAATTACTTCCAGAGATATTTCCTAATATTTAAATATGTAAGAAAGTGGAGATTTTTCCATGTTGTAACTCTTAAATTTAATTTTTATTTATAGCTCTTAGTATGATAGCAATATGGAAAATTAATGTTTGAAACTCTTCTTTCTTTTAGAGAGAGAACAACATTCAGTGTCCAGGTGACTTGTGCTAAGGGACGGAGGCAAGGTAAGTGTCCTCGTGTGTTAACGGTAAGGATTATATTGCACAACCAACTGCATCTGGTTTACAAAACAGTGGAGTATTAGAACTATTTTAAAATGTTATATGATCTTAGCTTATTGACTTTATTACAGGTGGGAAATCTGAGGTCCAGAAAATGAAGTTACTGATATAGTCCTGGGTTTTATTCAATGTGTCATGATTACAATGTCTGACTCTTTTTCCTTAATATTTTCCACATCTCATGAGGCAGTGGCCTAATGTAGTACTAAGAGTGGCCTCGTCGTAGCTTCTTTTTTTTTTTTTTTAATCAATTTATCCATTTATTTATTTATTTATTTTTGGCTATGTTGGGTCTTCGTTTCTGTTTGAGGGCTTTCTCTAGTTGTAACAAGCGGGAGCCACTCTTCATTGCGGTGCGCGGGCCTTTCACTGTCGCGGCCTCTCTTGTTGCGGGGCACAGGCTCCAGACGCGCAGGCTCAGTAGTTGTGGCTTGCAGGCTCCAGACTCGCAGGCTCGGTAGTGCTGGCTCACGGGCCTAGTTGCTCCACGGCATGTGGGATCTTCCCAGACCAGGGCTCAAGCCCGTGTCCCCTGCATTGGCAGGCAGATTCTCAACCACTGCGCCACGAGGGAAGCCCCCGTCGTAGCTTCTAATTTACAGATGTTGTGTTTCATTGTTAAATACGGTTAACTAAATTAAAATGTTTACCTAGACCAGAAGGTCTTATAAAAGGAAAATGTTCCAAATTGCATTGTCTGTACAGCCAGTGAAGGTGTTAAAATGAACAAGGTAAAAACTGGCATACGGACTGGCCATTTGAAGAAATAGTGAAAGACCAAAGTTAATTTTTTGCTACCTTCCTAGACAGTGTTCTGTATCCTTCTAAGCCTAGAAATTATCTGACAGTCATCATCATTTTGGAGAAAATTTCTGTCCAGGATATTGTATACAAGATTAACAGACAATGAAGGAATGGCTGGTCTGAGTATGTGTCTCCCTATGTATGTGTGTATTGGTCTAATCATTCACTGACTCTCAAAGACAGAAAAATCCTTACCATCTGAAGGAATGGGGATGCATCCAAAGTGATGAAGTGTCAAGCAATACGATTTGGCTCAGATCCACAAATGTTTATTGAAGACCTGATGTGTTTCAAGTTAGATATGCAGAGATAAACAAGACATGGCATCTACTTTAGCACTGATATATTGCAGGGAGGCTCTCTTGACTTGTTTCCCTTTAATCATGTCATGATTAGTAAACAAGAAAATCACCAAATCTACTGGGAAAGAGTAGTAAAAGAGGTTAAGTCCTAAAGGCATGGAACCAAACTCTGGCTCTGCCACTTTCCAGTTGTATTACCTTGGTAAAATTTCTTAATTTTGATGAGCCTCTTACCTAGGATGACTATTTTCTGGTCCCAGGGCAGTCCTGGTTCATACTTGTTGTCCTTGATTGTCCTGTCTCTCCCTCTCAACAGTTTCTCATTATTTACATTCATTTTTTGATCACCTTACATCTTATTTCATCTTTAAAACTTGGATCGATCATGCCAACATCAGAAGTGGTTGTAAGAATTAAACGAATGTGTGTGTGTGTTTGTGCACAAAAAATTGCCTAGATGTATATAAATGGAATTTTAAAAACAAGAAATCCAACAAATGAATATAAGGTTACTGGAGAATGGAGATTTAATTGGTATTTTAAGATATATCCTCCTTAGCATAGGCACAAGCTTATCCCCTGATCCTGAACTTATTTATCATAGTATGAACTTACATACTGAGTGTTTTTACCAGTATCTCTGTGTGGCAGAAATACATCCCATGTCCATATAAATATATGTCAGGTATCTAATGACATTGATTTTATATTTTATTTATTTTGAAGTCATTTAAGATATAACATCTTAATGCTCTATCAAAAAATATAGCAATGTGAATGTCATTTTTTTGTACGATCCAATGGGCTTTGTGATCATTTCTTTCTTTCTCCCCCACTAGAAGGTGTGTAGCCTGTAATATTCTCTCTGAATCACGTATGAGAAAGCACAGGCCTTGCTTCTTAAGCTACAGAACCCTAGAGGATTATTCTGGTAGAATAACAGCTTGTGAAAATATCTCCACAAGATAATGCGACTTAGAAAGGAAGACCAAAGATGACCCCTTAATTACCAACATTAGAACTCAAAGCTCTTGGAGACTTGGGGGGTTTTCACTTCAATACTTAGCTAAATAGATTAAGATTATGAAATAGCCTAAACAAACAGTCTTGATATTGTTTATGAGAAATGCAAAATAAGTACAAAATTGGTATGTGTGCCTCTAAAAAGACAGCCTTAAAATAGTCACTTAGATGAAAGCCAAAATGTACCCCTCATCTTTCTGACCTCTGTAGCAATAACTAGGTTTATGACTTACCTGCTCACCTCAGGAAGTGGTAATAACAGCCATTATTTTCTGTGGAAGCAATGCCTGTAACCATGTCATCCTCTGATAAATCATACCAATTGCATCTTATTATCTCACCAATGGTTCAATTAACTCACATTACCACTCAATTTATCAAATTAAAAAGGAAGGGTTTTGTGTGTTCTAATAATTGTTTCATTAACATAAAACTAGTTAAAAACCGCGAAGCTTCAGATCTTGATTCATATTATCTTTATGCAGTTTTCTTTTGATTTGCTCTGATGGTCCTACACTGACATGGCTCTTGTCTTCTATTAGTTGTCATGATTATTCTTTCATTAACATACATATGGCTATTGAATGTGGCAGGATTTCACAGAAGACAAACAATATTATGGAACAAAATGGCAACCATAATTTTGAAAGTCTGGGCATGATCTTAAGCATCAAAAGCCTTTAAAATAAGCGTTGCTATCAGTTCAGTAGGGGAGTGTGGTCTTTATGAAAGAGCCATGTTAGAATAATACATTCAAAGATTTTTAAGTTTTGAGATCAAGGAATTTCATAGTTAATTTGAAATGACTCTTAAAACTTTTTGTCTGAGCAGAATAGACAACAGTTCTGTTGTTCCATTTTACATAAATATATCAAGTAGAAGAAATATTTAAGAGGTATCTGTCTAATAAAAAATAACTTTGGGGGCTTCCCTGGTGGCGCAGTGGTTGAGAGTCCGCCTGCCGATTCAGGGGACACGGGTTCGTGTCCCGGTCCGGGAAGATCCCACATGCCGCGGAGCAGCTAGGACCGTGAGCCATGGCCGCTGAGCCTGCGCGTCCAGAGCCTGTGCTCCGTGGCGGGAGAGGCCACAGGGGTGAGAGGCCCACGTACCGTAAAGAAAAAAAAAGACAATAACCTTGGAATCAGAAAAACAGCTTTGATGCTTATTAATTGAGAAGTCTTGGTTAATTCACTTAAAATATCTGATTGCCACATTTCTCACCTCTAAAGTAAGGATCCTGTCACTTAGCATAATGATTATGTTAAATGAAATGTGTGTGTGAAAGCACTTGGTATGTTGCATACACACTCAATAAATACTCTTCCTTTATTTCTCCTTGTGTGATGCCTTGTTGCCTTCCTTATTCATTCAACCCACCACCAAATGAACTTGAACATTTGGATCATGTTTCTGGTAATGTTCACAGCTGATTCTATGCTGGTCTCTATCCTTTCATTCCTAATAGTAGATTTCCATGTTTATACCCATGGAGATAATTGAGAATGGTACTTCTGACCATCTCCACTGGGGTAACAATAAACTCAAGATTCCTCATAATGAATTAATCACCTCCTCACCCTATTGATTGTTATTTAGACTTCTTCTCATGACAGCCCTGTAATCCGGGTATTCTTGTTCTTAGTTTGAATTCATTTTATCATGATTGTCTCAGTTTTGGAGACTCAGAGCTTTCATACTATTTTCAACTCTCCTCCCTACCTCATTTCCCAAATCCTATTAAGTGCAAAATCTCATCTGACAATTTTAGCTTTGAAATGCCTCTCACATCCTTTTCTTTCCTTATGTTTCCAATTCCCCTGTGGTACAGGCCCTTTGGCTACATAGCTGGACTATTGCAAAAACCTTCCAATTTGTTATCCCACTTCTAACTAATTTCCATATCAACATTATCATGTTTATTTTTAAATTAACCTTCTAAAATACTACTTTAATCATGTCATCCTGTTAAAAACCTGTGACTTCTCAATGCTTTCAAGACCTGGTCTAAACTCCTTAATATGGCACTAAAGATCTGCCCTCACTCTTGTAATTTTATTTCCTTATGTGCCCATATAAAATAGGTCTACTATAATTTCCAAGGTACATCTGATAATTGTGTAACTCTGAAATTTTATTCTCGCCATATTATGTCCACTTGGAATTACTTTGACTCTTCTTCCAGACTTTCTAAAACCAAACTCTTCCTCTCCACAACTGATTACAGCTTAACAAAATAATAATTGATATAATGTTTTTCATCTTGCCCTATCTTATTTACTTTCCTTCCTTCTCTCCCCAGCTGTATACTAAAAAATTTAAGGACTATGAGTCCTTAAACCCCCATATTGCATAGTACACAGAATGTGTACCACAAATGCATGATAATTAAATTGCAAAAAACCACGCGTGTAGCTAAACAGATACAGAACAGATGCTCAATATATATTTTTGACTTAATTTAAAATAAGGCACAACTTCTTTACAAAGAACCAAAAAGTGAATTTTATCTTTATAATGTAAATCTTAATTGCAAGATGCCGCAATCGGCATCAAGATCTGCTACCAGTCTCTTAATGTGCACCAGAAATTAGCCCAACGTGGAGCACTCTGTATTTAAAAAATGATATAATAGATGGTACAACTACAGTGCAGGTATTCAAAAGCAAAAGAGAATAGTCAACATAATCATCTACTCAATTGGAGAAAGACTCATAATTTTATGTCACTTAGCTCTCAGCTCTATCTTGAGCCATTAAAAGAACCCTTATTCAAGACCTGTGGTTGCAGGGAGAGGGGGCAAAGGGAGGGATGGATTGGGAATTTGGGATTAGCAGATGCAAACTATTATACATAGAATGGATTAACAACAAGGTCCTACTGGATAGCACAGGGGACTATATTCAACATCCTGTGATAAAACATAATAGAAAAGAATCTGAAAAAGAATGTATACATATGTATAGCTGAATCACTTTGCTGTACAGCAGAAATTAAGACAACATTGTAAATCAACTATACTTCAATAAAATGAATTTTGAAAAAAGAACCCTTGTTTATTGTGACCAAAGTGTTGAAAATGCAAGAGAAGACTTATCAGTTGAATCCCAATGCTTCCATATGCAGTGACTTGCTCCTTCCAGGGTCATGGCCAAATCAAATCCTTGGTGGGAATATTTCCAGTAGCTCTATAAAGATAATTTTAAAAATAATTTTAAAGCCTGCATGTTTGAAAGTATTTTGACAAGTTTCTAAGGCTGTGCTGTTAGTCTGAATGTACCATTTCCTTCACATCTCTCAAATAGGAAATCACCAGAGATCTAACCAGTGATTTAGTGTTCATCCATGCTGGAGAGAAGCTTCAATGGTTCATTAATGAAGGCAGATTCCCACTCCTGTTGCCTTTGATTCTGGTTTTAATATAAGCTTCCTATCTGTGTGACTGTCACGGGCATAATACAGCACAGAGACGGCAGCTGAAAAACCAGAAAGTTATTTTTCAATCACATATAGGCAGCCTCATTCATTATACCAAAAAAATAAGTTACTACTAATAATAAAAAATGTAACCTTTTCATATCACCCAAGTGACTCTTGAGTGTATTGTTTCTAAGTGGTTGTCAGTGTACAAAGCTCTCTCCTGTTGCATATAAAATTAAAGTTATTTTGTCCTGAGATCCTTTTTTAGAAATTTACATTAATTCTGTATTATTCTTCTCCATTCTGTATTATTCTTTTTCCAGATAACAATTATTTTGCATGACCAATAGAGAACTGCAGCATCTTTGGCTGTGTAGATACTGAATGACTCATGATACTGGAAAAGTAACAAGGAAACAAAGTAAGACAAGCAAAGTAAGGATAACTGGATTTTATATATCAAAATCTCTTGATGATAAGGAGACTTCTTTGCTATCTTTCCTAAAGAAGCAGTGCTTCACTCATTGCATAAACCAAACACAAATGAAAAAGAACAGGGTCAAAGAATGCTTTAAAAATCCATTCGCTGGACTTCCCTGGTGGTGCAGTGGTTAAGAATCTGCCTGCCAATGCAGGGGACACGGGTTCGAGCCCTGGTCTGGAAAGATCCCACATGCCGCGGAGCAACTAAGCCCGTGTGCCCCAACTACTGAGCCTGCGCTCTAGAGCCCGCGACCTATGACTACTGAGCCCACATGCCACAACTACTGAAGCCTGCGGGCCTACAGCCCAAACTCCGCAACAAGGGAAGCCACTGCAATGAGAAGCCCCTGCCCCGCAACGAAGAGTTGCCCCCGCTCGCCGCAACTAGAGAAAACCCGCGCACAGTCAAAAATAAATAAATAAATAAAAATTCATTTGCTTCTTCTCAATGGCAAAGTACTACCTGGAGTTTTTTTTTTTTTTCAACAGAAGGGATGAAAAGGTCTCTTTTTAAGTAGCTCAGTGAGATAGGGAAGCAGAGAAGTTAGGAATGAGCTTAAAAGCACTGATACAATCTGAGTATCCCAGGCCTAATTCTGATCAAGGGGAGTTCCCATTTGACCCAATACCCAGGAGGTTTGCATTAAATATCTGGGCTTAGATGGTTCACACCAAAGCAAATGGGCAGCAGAAGATGGAGTGCATGATGCTACCTCACATTTCAGCAGTAACTGGATAAAAAGAGAAGGATACAAAATGAACCATGGTGTCCTAGATTAGATCCTGGAACAAAAAGTGTTAGTGGAAAAACTAGTGAAATCCAAATAATGTTTGTAGCTTAGTTAATAATATTTTCCCAAAGTTAGTGTCTAAGCTTTGAGAAATATATCATGTTAAGTGATGTGTTAACATGAGATAAAATTAGATGAAGCATTGACAGGAACTCTTGTGCTGTCTCTGTGACTTCTCTCTAAATCTAAAATTATTCCAAAATAAAAAAATAACAAAAAGAGAGATAGCAAGAATGGTAGTTCTTGATTCCTCTTCAGCTGTTGGCTCGTTGTTATAGAAGAAATATAAAATCTAAAATAAGATTATCACTCAATAACCTATCCCATCAACAGACACAGAAATTATAATACCACTAATTTCCATAACTGCCAAAGTGAAAGACAACTGACTATTATTAGGCTGGGTTCACATAACCACTCATGCCCAAGTTTCATTTTCTTCCCTCAGCTTTCTATGTACAGTCTAACATATCATTCCACATTTGTCCAGAAAACATAAGCTCTATGTTCTAGATCCCAATTAATTAAAATAATTGAGATCCCACAGTGTACACCAGCCATTATTCAGAACAAGCATAAGGTTGGGTGACTGTTTATTTACAAATAAGGGAAAATTAAAATTGAGCCTATACACAACCATTAAATAGAGGTACAATGTTTATCGTGTTCAAATTCAACTAAGAAAGGAATAAAATTTACCCATTGCAAAAGGAAATCCCTTTTATATGATCTGAGTTTCTCAACTGCTCTATGTTTCAGTTCCTTCATCCAAAAATCCCCCAAATCAGAGCTGATAATAAAAACATCTGGGTTCTAGGTTTGCTGAAAAGATTAAATGAGATAATGGAGGCCCATTCCTGAGAGTAAGCATTCAGTAACATTTTATAAGAGTTTCTTCATCACTTGGAATCCCAGGGCTGTTGACGCAAAAGCTATTGGTGAAAACAGAGAGTCATAGATGGGAATGGGTCTAAACTTCAGGCCCTAAAGCACTCTGTGTACCTTCTAAATAGCATAAAACTGCTGTTAAATAAAGCTGGCTACAGGTAGCAAGCCAATATAAGTGGGTGGATGTGAGATGAGGCCAAATTAGAGCTGAACAAAATTCAGCCTGCATTCCCAATGCTGAATTCTTACATAGTTTTCCATAATGTTTGTTTCAGTCTTGAGGTACTCTGTCAAGCTAATGGATGCTGACAAAGCAATGCAAAAAGTGCCAGTGTAAATCCGAGCTGTTAACTGAAGAGATAATGTCTCCTTTCTGTTGCTTCGGTTGGGACAATTTGAAACAGAATTTCGAGTTTGTAGACAATACATTCTCTCAAAATAAGAGATGTTCTCAGTATCTTCCTTGGGAACTTCAACAACAGGTGTTTGGCTTCTTGGATGGATGGATGCGGTCTTGGACGTCACCTCTTCCAAATTTGAGCCTTCAGGGGCCTCTCTTACCCTCATGGGCAGCACCACAGCGTTTCACACCGCTAACTGGCAGACACGATGATGTCCTTCTCTAAAGTACCACTTTCTTTTTGGAAGGTAAAAGCAGTGCGGCCATGATTAGCTCAGCACCCGTGGGCCCGTTAGGAGCCATACTGGGACTCCTTTTCCATCCTGTTTTTGTTCTGAGATCACAGCCTTAACACGTTATCTGCTTAATCAATTCTGCCATCTAGTGGGCACTTCCCATGCTACCGCTTTTCCTTCGGGGCTTTCCCTGTCCGATGGAGGGGCAGTTGGTAGTAGGTGCGGAAGGGAAACCGTAACCCTCCCATAAGAAAATAATCATTGGATAAAAACAGGGAGAGGTTCCTGGGGCCTTACCTCCAGAAAACCAAGCAAGTAGGAGTTCTGCAGAGCTGTGTGGCTTCAGGTCAGCAGACTGCAGCAGGCTCGGAGACCACCTGTTAAGCGAAAATCCCAAAATCTTCAAAGACCTTCCAATGCCAAAAACCTGTGATGAAAATCCTCCTGCGTTTCAACCATCTTTGAAGGCAGCCCCTTGTTAGCCCTGCCTCCTCCTTTCACCGAGAGCTGAGTGTGCCCCCCCTCTGGGCTCCATGCTGATATTTTTGAAGAAAAAGAAAGGTTATTTGTTTTTCTACAGACATACAGGGAAGACCTATGATTACCTCTAACTCCACACTCTTTGTTTTCTAATGTACTAATGTCTGAAAACCCTGATATTCATGAAGTGTCATATTTTAATCATCAAATTAAGACAATGTACTAATAAAAATATCATTTCATAACTGAGCCTGCCATACCCCTTATATTGCCATTAGAGATCAGGTATAGAGATCTTTGGGATATACTATCAAGCCGGGAAAATAATGATTTTCATGATTACAAAAGTATTTCCAGAATACTGATTTAAAAAGCAAGCAATGAAAGGGGGAGGGGTGGGATAGGGAGGATGGGAGGGAGAGAAAAAAAAAGCAAGCAATGGAAGGCTTATTCAAGAATAAAAATAGAATTTCAGGAAAAACCAAAATATTAGAATTGTTCACAGCATTTCAAATAAACATAGATTCAACAGGAAATTTTTACATTTGTGTTAGTATTAACCTGAGAGCAACTTGAAAGATTTCCCCAAGAATCAGTATGGTGGATGCTGCAAAATAGAAAACTTCACGATATTTTTCTTGTTATAAAAAAAGTACCAGTTTATTTATAACCCTGGGGGTAAGAGAGGCTCCTGAAGGCTCTAGTTTGGAAGAGGTGACATCCAAGACCACATCCATCCATCCAAGAAGCCAAACACCTGATTTAAATATTGTTGACGTATACATATTTTGTATTAAACTTTGGATTGTGTTTTGTTGAGGTGCTTCTTGTTTTCTGTTTCTGCTGACTTTCCCTTATGGTTATCATTTCCTTATTTAGTTTATAATTTTTATTGTGAGCTCATCTTCAGTTAGTATTTTATTACTGTATTTTCATAGTTTGTTTGTTTTTCCTTTGGAGGTCTTGTACACTTTGCATTATGGAAAATCCCTGTGTTTGTTCACACAGAATGCCCCAGAAATTTTGTTAGTCTAGGACTGGATATTCCCCTAACTTCTCTACTTGGGAATTGTACACAACATGGATGTATAAGTTTGGACTCTGTACTTGAGATTTTTATCTCTCATGGGACATTTATATCTTCTTTCAGAGATAAGCATTCTTGACTCTTCCCAGGCTCTTCTTTAAGAAAGAGGCAGCCCTCCCAGGCTCCTGGCTTTACCTTCCATGCTTCTATATTTGATTTCATGGATCTAGATTTGATTGTCAGTGTCCCAAGGACCAGAGCCTTCATTTATATGCTTACACTTGCCTATGGTTACTCTCCTTAACTCTGCAGCTAGGACTTTTCTTGTCTTTCTTTCTAACTCATTTTTGTATTTTTACTAAAACAATACTGGTATATTTTATGCAGCATTAAGTGAGTTTTCGTTAAGGGGAAGTAGTTCATATTAAGTCAGTCTACCACATTGCTGGAACTCAATTCTTTCCCTGTCTATATGTTGTTTCATATAGTTGAAGTGGTCTCTTTGTCCTTACACCAAATTACTTCTTAAATTAGAGGGAAAAAAATAAGTCATGTCATTCAACCCCTTCTGAGCTTCCAGGGTCAGATTCTAAGTCCTGCTCCATCTGTCCTTCTACTTAGACATATCCAGTGCTGCCATCTGTTTCTAACACGTTTTATATTATGGTGTTGTGACCAATGCTTTTTGACCTTTATTAAGAACCACTAGGGTGTGAAAGTACCAAAATGTATAAATAATGAACTCAATATTCTTATAAAGCAAGTCGTTCACTACACAATCATATGGAATTACATTAAAATCCATGAACTCAATTTTTTAGAGCTGGAAAGTATCTTAAAAACCATCTCACTGTAACCAACTTTTATAAATGAGAAAACCAAGGCCCTGAGAGTTCAAGAACAATTTCCTAAGTTCTTTGCAATACCTCTACCAAAATAGCAACATTCTAATGTTAAAATAAGTATCTCTTTAATTAAACTTATTAATCTCTCCATTAAATTTATTAACAATAAATCTTAAAGCTATTATCTGGGCATGTGGATAGTTGTCTAGGCAAGGTATAACATTTTTGTTTTAATTTTCTAACGTTTTAGAGTTCGCTTACGTTGTACTTGGTTCAAACAATTTCATCATTTTCTTTTTAAAATTTCAGCGTGATTCATGGAAACGACTAAATGCCAACTAACAGTCTTTATAAACCAATACAAGCTATTTTGCACGTACATTTGTAAATGTTTTATCAACATTTTACTATATTATTAAATCCTCAGACTATATGGATCACATAAACTTTTCTTCTCTCATTTTATTCTTGGTTTTACTTTTGTGTAATCTGTGTTTCTTTTTATCTTTTGTTGATTCTGAGGTGGATCTTACAGGAAGATGGAATCCTATGAAGATGGCGTAACAGGTAAAGTACACTTTGCTACCTTGCTAAAGCAGTTACTTTCACACCCACTGTCCTGACTTGAAGAGCTCCTGAATCTCAGTGAGAAAGTTTTCTGTTCACAAGGATTTCAGTATAACATTTTATCTTTTCCCCAAGTGACTCAATTCTTTTTTCCTGAGAACTTGGAGATAATTTGTTTAAAACTTTTCATGGCCAACTTTTTCTCTCTGGACAAAAGTAATAACTCTATACACATTTCCCTAATATGTCAGCTATACAAAGGTAATATTAGCAACAAGGTTTAAATAGATTGATTCTTAATTCTTAGTATCTGAAAAGAATACATAAACAATGATTTTCCCAAGGGCCGATGCTAATGCTGGGCTAGAATGACAGTCTAAAATTCATTTGGTATTTAGATTAGGGCAGATATTAGTTTCTCCCCCAAACACATAACCCCCTGGCAGGCATTTTGAATTTGCACTCATTCAAGAGATGATATTTAGGATGTGGTATTTTTTTCAAAAACTGGCACAAACATTAGATAACTAATGTGTGAAAAGGCACATTGATATTAAAATGCTACAGGAGGCCTGGCTCTCCAAGGTTTGGTTTTAGAAAGTAGTACATGCCAGATGTTTCAGGGAAAAGCATAAAATCTACATTATGTGCCTAATTGTACTGTATTACATCACAGAGATGGAGATTTTTTTTTTTCCCTGACCACAGCTGGTGATAACAATATGCCCTGGAGCATGAAAGAATCGGGCACCCTGAATATAAGGCAGCTCCTTACTGTGTTTTTTCTGAAAGGGTGGGGAAAATTTTTAGCTTCAAAAATCTCTATGTACAGCAACGATAGCACTCTCAATTTAACAGAGTCTATGACTGTGGGCTAAAATACTAACCAGACTAGCCACTACTATGAGGAATGAACTGAAGAAGGAAGAATGTGGCAGTAAAGTATATACTATTGCAGATCTGGGTACTGGACAAACTATGCTTATAAGAGGGTACCACTGGGATTCCAAAAAGCCCCTGATATTAATGAGGAGCTTGCCTTGTTAAAACATGTCACGGAATTGAGCTGGTCCCAATAGGCTACTTTTCTCTCATTATGTCAGGAGCTGGCCATACAAAGGAAGGAGTAGCGGAGTGAAAAGTGTTAAAATGGAGTAGTCATGTTGTGCCTTTCAAAACTGACATCCACCATTGCCCAAGTAAAACAAGAGTAGAGCCTTCCAGCCTTGCTTCCTGCTACATCCTTACCTAGAAATACAGTATTTCTATATCAGCAAAGAATACTCTCTAGACATGGTGTTTATTGCACATTATACAAAATAATTTTTGGATGTAAAAATGTTTCTGTCACTCTCTCAATTTTTTTCTTCCTGTTAACACATAATGCAGGCCATCTACAAGGGATGTCAAACTTTTAGAGTAAGTCACATACCATATACTATAGTCCAATTTTGTATAGGATAACACCTGTCTCCAAGAAAGAATTGGATTATTTTTAAAACAGATTTATTAAACTTAAGTTTTTTCTTTAAAAAAATTTCTCTCTTATATGCTAAATTATTAGCATACAAAATTATACTTAGGTAAATATCCAACTCTTAGGAACTCAAAATTTTTGATCCCGACACACTTAATGATAGATGGAATATGAGTTGCTTTTTAGTTTGAAGTTAGAGAGAATGTCTCAGAGGAATTAAATGACTTTCCTTTCCTTTATTTTTCAATATAAAAATTTTGTCCAAAAAAATTTACCAAACTTTGCAATATTTGCATCACATGGTCATGGAGCCAGTGGGGTAGACAGAGGTCCTGTTTGCCTTCCTGGAATATATATTTTCCCTGTCATCAGCTTTCATGTTCCTATTGCTCTTTCTCAGTCTTTTTACTTTCCCTCTGAGCTCTGTCTCATTCTCTTGTATCAGAATCTCCAATTTGCATTTCATTTTTTTTAAACTTAAAAACTTACTGTCAATGCAGTGCAGATGAATATGTGAACTGTGCTCTAAACTTTCAGTGGAAATAATAGTTTTGTGTCATACTGCCATCTAATGGTGTCCATGATGCTGGACTTCTTCCATAATTAATTGCACATATTTTTTAAATTAATTAATTTATTTATTTTTTAATTTGGCTGCGTTGGGTCTTCGTTGTTGATTTCGGGCTTTCTCTAGTTGTGGTGAGCAGGGGCTACTCTTCCTTGCAGTGTGCGGGCTTCTCATTGTGGTGGCTTCTCTTTTTGTGGAGCACGGGCTCTAGGCACGCGGGCTTCAGGAGTTGTGGCACGTGGGCTCAGTAGTTGTGGCTCATGGGCTCTAGAGCACAGGCTCAGTAGTTGTGGCGCATGGGCTTAGTTGCTCCGCAGCTTGTGGGATCTTCCCGGACCAGGGCTCAAACCCGTGTCCCCTGCCTTGACAGGCGGATTCTTAACCAATGCGCCACCAGGGAAGTCCCAATTGCACATATTTAATAGGAGAACAAGTTATTAATTAAAACACAATTCCCAGATTTGAAGAATTTTTAGAAAAAAATGTTTTATATAATGCAAAGAATGAACACATTTAAAACCAGTTTTCATGTTTTAAGTTGTTTGCATATTAAAATAGTGGATTCTTTAGAGCTGATTTTAATATCAAACAGATTAATCCAGGATATTTACTTCTGTAGCTTGTACTCTGATCATTTTTCTCTGAGCTATAGCCAAAGACTTTCAATAATTATCAACCTCCCTATTATTTGATAACGCACAAGTAGCATATGGATTTATTTCTTCATTTGTGTACATTTCCTGAGGTTTTACTTTGGGGCTGGCAAGACCCATAGGAATTTCCTCTTTAAAGACAACCATGTATTTCCTTCAGTGTTTCTATCATACTCATAGGAAGTAGTCATCTTTATGGAGGGAGAACGGAAAAGCACTCTGACCAGCTCTAGTTCTAGTTTCTCCCAGTTCTGTCGCTGCTTCGAGCACTCTGTATTACCTTGGCTGAGGAATTTACTTCCTGAACTTCAGTTATCTTACCTCCTAGTTGAAAGGGTAGTTGATGTCTAAGTTGCCCCATAGCTTTAAAAGAATGTCATTTTCATGTCATATCCATCTAGGATACGTGTAGGATCATAATTTAATTTGACTTCATGGGCCAAAATTCTTTACAGTCATAGCTCTGTGCCTGAAACCATCTGATACAGCTAGAGGTAGAAAATAATGACTATTCACCAGATAAGTAAATTCTAGCTACTTATTAAGAACAGTCTTATCCCCATGTTGCTAATCTGGTTTTATCATATTATCTGAAAAATAAGCGATTGCAAGATGATTTTTTAACCATGAAGTAAGAGAATGTACACAGAATAAACATGAGCCTATTATGATTAAAATAATATTCAAGATAATATATTTTATCTATGTATGTGTATGCTGTGTTTATATAATATGCATGGAGAAACAAAGAAGTATGTGAATTACTCTGACATAGTATATTTTAGGTGTAGTAGAGCTTTGCTCTAAGTCACTATCAATGTAAAATAGCGGGGAGAAGAATAAAACAGTATATAGTTAAAAACAAGAATGCAATAATAAAAGACTAAAATCAGTATTACAGAAGCTCCTTAAATCAGATGGAGACAGGTAGCTACCTAATGCGCAAAGAATAGCAGAGCTTGGAACAACACTGACAAAATTCTCTTCAATTTTACTCAAACTCCTAATTTAGAGGCTTCCATTAAAACATGAATTTAATACTTCTGGATCCATCTCACGAGGTTCATGATTTCAGAAATCTTAAATGTGTAAAATTGTCTCTTAAAGCAATTTAATGTCTTCAATTAATCACTGTACTTACTAAGACGGAGAATTCAGGAGGTTTTAATTTTTATTTTTAAAGCCTAGTGACTGTAGAGATGGTAGAAAACAACTGGGAAAGTTTGAGTTCAAGATTAGAAATAGGAGCTTCCCTGGTGGCGCAGTGGTTGAGAATCTGCCTGCTAATGCAGGGAACATGGGTTCGAGCCCTGGTCTGGGAGGATCCCACATGTCGCGGAGCAACTAGGTCCGTGAGCCACAACTACTGAGCCTGCGCGTCTGGAGCCTGTGCTCTGCAACATGAGAGGCCGCGATAGTGAGAGGCCCGTGCACCGCGATGAAGAGTAGCCCCCGCTTGCCACAACTAGAGAAAGCCCTGGTACAGAAACGAAGACCGAACACAGCAAAAATAAATAAATCAATAAACTCCTACCCCCAACATCTTCAAAAACAAAAACAAAAACAAAACAAAACAAAAAAAAGATTAGAAATAAGTTTACATACTCTCATGCTTTCTCTTCCTTCCCTTCCCTTCCCTTCCCTTCTCTTCTCTTCTCTTCTTTTCCATTTTTTCCTTAATTTTTTGATAATTTTCAGCTATGTTAAGCAGGTCTTAAGGAAAACATGAAGTGAGAAAGGACCATTCATTTGGTCTTCTCTGCCAAGAGGTGGTCAAGCATCAGCTGGGAAAAAAAATAATCCATCATTCCACAGTTTTGTATACATGATAAACTCTCAAGGATTTATAGTGAAATAAAAATGTTTACTGCCTGTCTGGATGTGTTTCCCAGAAACAGAGAAACAACATCTAACTCAGAGTGCTAGGAGTGTTATCTGATACTACAGACAAAAAAAGCAATATGTTTCACAAACACACAAGTAATAAAATCCTTGAGTAAGTTCTGAAGGGAGAAAGAAGAGCCAGAGGAAAGAGGCAAGGGCTACAAATCATTAAGAAGATTTAGGTTATAAACCAGAGCCCAGTCTGCACGCCCAAAGAAGAAAGAGTCCCAGAATGGGAAGATGAAAGTATCTCAAAATTTGGCAGTCATCAAAAGCACGATTTTGAGTTCTTTGGGTGTTTGTGTGTCCTATTGTGCTTTTCTGACCTAGATTAGTCTAGTTACTCAGAACACAGCAGTATAGCCTTGCAGTAACGTTGCCCCATGGCTTAATTTCCCAATTAAACTTAAACAAATTTCTCAAACGCTCATAAAACCCTTGGTGGCAAGATCAGTGCACCTGAATATTTAATTATTTGAATGTCAGCCTGAGACATAGATAATTGGCAGCTAATAGAAGATGCCTAAGACCCGAAAACAAAAGATTCTTCTATGGTTGATCAGGGAATAAGTGAATAAATTTACCAAAATGGAGATACTTTTTTTCATTGTCTTTATCCTAAAGAAGTGGAAAGATACTAGAAAACTGAAAAGATATAAAAAATAATTAAGATAGAAGGAAAAAAGGTCATTGAATTGTAATTTTTTTTCTAGAGGCTGAACTTTGTCTGCAGTTAGATGATAGAACTAATAACATTAAGAGACCATCTATGTATATCTCCAGACTAAGTGATTGTCTATCAGAAAATATCAGGCTTAGCCTGGCTGAAAATATGCTTCCTTCTTTGGCTATAATATTTCAACATACGTAAATATGAAGCTCAGAAAAATAAATATATATATCAGACAACATTTACAAAATAAAATTAATCTACCCACCCTCATAAATCAACTTAATTATATACCTAGTGAAATGGCTTGAGCCTTGGCTGGAAGATGATAAACCCAGAGGTGGTGGTAAAAGAGTTATTGAGCTCAGGAGGGGTCCCAGTGGGAAGCCCAGGGAATTAGTACTGGGCTCAGTCTTACTTTACATCTTAATTACTGATTTCAAAGAAAGGCTAAACTGCACATTAACTAATTTGCAGCTGGTACTGAACTGGCAAACACTGGGAATTGCAGATTAAAAATCCAAAGGGATTTTAAGGAGATAGAAATAGGAATCAGTAACATCCAACCCTTTAAGTAATAATAGCAATGTTTTTGATGGTGATAAAACAAAAACTCTGGATAAATTCTTTCGTGGAGACATCATGAAGAGAGATGTGAAACAAAATATTCCTCTTCAAGACATTGAGTCAGGAAATCTAATATGCAGAAGCACTGATAGAGCAAACACTGAAACAGATGCAGTTGAAAGGACAGGAATACAGGATTAGAAAAATACCACAAGTGTATTTCCTTGATCAAAAATCAGCCTGGGGCTTCCCTGGTGGCGCAGTGGTTGAGAGTCCGTCTGCCGATGCAGGGGACACGGATTCGTGCCCCGGTCCGGGAATATCCCACATGCCGCGGAGCAGCTGGGCCCGTGAGCCACGGCCGCTGAGCCTGCGCGTCCGGAGCCTGTGCTCCGCAACGGGAGAGGCCACAACAGTGAGAGGCCCGCGTACCGCAAAAAAAAAAAAAAAAAAAAAGTCTAAGACAGTCATCAAGCTGTTTAAAGTTTCAGAAGGAAATTCCACTAACAGCTGAGTCATCCAGGAGTCCAGATTCAGTCTCCAGCCCAGCTCAGGACCTTTCTACACACTAGACAATCATTATTGGCTTATTGAAGTCCTAACCCCCAGTACCTTAGACTGTGGCCGTATTTGGAGCTAAGGCCTGTTAATTAAGGTTAAATAAAGTCTTCGGGATGGGGTTCTCATCCAATAGGACTGATGTCCTTATAAGAAGAGAAAGATACACCAGGGATGCACACACACACAGAGGAAAGACCATGCAAGGACACAGCAAGGAGGCAGCCACCTGTAAGCCAAGGAGAGAAGCCTCAGGAGAAGCCAAACCTGCTAACACCTTGATCTTAGACTTCTAGCCTCCAGAACTGTGAGAGATAATTTTTTATCATTAAAAAAAAAAAAAAAGTCTGAATTCAAATATCTTTTTCTCCTATATAGAAATGAAATCTAATGCACATATTAATTTTGCCCTGACTGAATTTGTATGCCTATGAAATCAAATAACAATAAAATATAATTAAAAACTTAAAAAAATAAAATAAATAAAAAGTTGATCTTAACATTTAGCCGTTATATTCAGGGTATATATGCTGAAGTTCTCCATATTAAAGCTGCACTTCTTATTTGCTGCCAGCAAGGGGAGTTGTAAGAACTTTTAAGCTTCTCCACTATGATGCTAAAATGAGAATCTAAAAGGGAATGGGAAAATGGTTACAGATTTAAATGAATCACTTCCCTAAATCATCATGCAGAGGGACAGCAATATCTTGTAATGCTTCTGAATATTGCATCCGATAGAGTAGCAAAGGGCACTTTTCTTTTTTTTAAACCTTTGTTGTGTAAAGATGCTCCTAAAATTTTTCTCTAGTTTTGTTTTGTTTTTCCTAAATAAAATTAATGACTGTGGACCCACTCACTTTTTTTTTTTGCACAACCTCCTGTATATTTCTGAGCCAGAAATACCAAAATACCTTACCTTTATGTGAACCGGTAAATCCTGATTTCAGGAGGGGAGGTGGAGCCTTCCCCTCTCATATTCTTCAGACTTCCTTCCGCTTTCCCAGCACTGACTTCTGATGTCCTCTAAGTGATTGCACAACTGCTGTCCAGCTGATTATTCATCAAAGCCCATTCTCTGTGAGTAAGAGGTGAACACATTATCCTACATGGTGAATTTCCTGTCTCTTAATTCAGGAATTTAATGGAAGGGATTTGTCTCTCTGGCTCAGAAGAAAAGGTATCTGAATTGTATGTACATTTCACTTTTTCTTGTTAAACTTGAAAGTGCGAGTGATATGAAGAAAGATCAAACTGGCGTAGAGAAAGGAGATAGTAATAAAATCTGCATCTAAATTAAGAATTATTCTATTGTGCTTTTCTTTTCACTTTTCTATCTTACTTTTTTTCTGTTTGTCATTTTGTGCAATTAATTCAAATAATTCAGATCAGAAAACCAAACTTTTTTTTTATATATGACATAGCACTTACTTAACTCTTTTGTCAATTTTAACCAAATACTTTCCTAAACCTCCTATCTCATTTGGTCTCTATAGCCACAAGCTATATACCTAATCTAGAACTTGACATACTGTCCATGTTTTCATGTGAAACAAAGTTAAAGTCCTCAGTGGACTATGGGATTGTCTGATTTGTTGCATAACTATATAGAGAAATGTCTTTATGCTAGAATTACAAAAAATTATGCTCCATTATTCAGAACTTAAAACTGTGTTTTCAAAAAAGCTCAACTGACTAAATAACTCTATATTCTACCTTATAAAGATTTGGTGAAAATATTATCAAAATAATTCTACTTGCTAACATGTTTACTCAGAAGTTATCATTTTTAATTGGAATTTGCCACAACTTCTCTACTATATTTTAAAAGGATTACTTTTGTTTCTTAATGTTGTCTTTTTTTTTGGCCACACCACACAGCTTACAGGATCCTAGTTCCCTGACCAGGGATAGAACTCAGGCCCTAGCAGTGAAAGCACCAAGTGCTAACCACTGGACCTTCAGGGAATTCCCTTAAAAGGATTACTTTAAATACTTTCTGCTAGGAATGAAGTCTTAAGACAGGCACATCAGCTTTTAAAAAAAAAGAGTAACTTATAGTACAGTGGTTAAGAATCCACCTACCAATGCAGGGGGTACAGGTTCAAGCCCTGGTCCAGGATGATCCCACATGCTGCAGAGCAACTAAGTCCGTGCGCCACAACTACTGAGCCCACAAGCCATAACTACTGAGCCCATGTGCCACAACTACTAAAGCCCGCATGCCTAGAGCCTGTGCTCTGCAACAAGAGAAGCCACCACAACGAGAAGCCTGCGCACCGCAACGAAGAGTAGCCCCTGCTCCCCGCAACGGGAGAAAAGCTCACACAGCCATGAAGACCCAACGCAGCCAAAAATAAATAAAATAAATAAATTTATTAAATACATATATAGTAAAAAAAAAGAGTACCTTAGACTAGAGTCTTCTGAAAGTTTAAGTTGTCCTCCATTAGATGCAAACAGCTTCAGCAAGGTGGGAACACCTATTCATATGCTGGAGCCTAAACTAGCCGGACCTGGCCTGGCAGTTTCCCCTCTGAGACTATCACTGTGGCTTCAGGAGTATCTATCCTGCCTCCTACCGTATTCCTCTATGCCAACCCTGGTTACATAGTCCCCAACACCCATCCACACACAAATCTCCGTTCAACTTTTCACAAATCAGTCTTTGACATTCTCTCTTTCTAATATATCTATATTAAAGAGAAGGAAGATGAGGAGGAGGAAGAAAAGAAGGAGGAGTGAGGAAGGGGAAAGAGGAGGGAGGGATCTCCACTCATAACCACCCACATCAGTGGTGTAGAGGCACCTCTGACATTCTCTGACTTGGTCTGGTTCCATCACTGCTGGTGGCCTCTGCTGATATGCTGTCTCGATATAAATTCTGTCTGTGGTTTTTCTGAGATGACATGAAGCTCACTGAGTCCTGCCCATCTTTAAAAACACCCTCAAAGTGTAGTGCATACACATCTTCCTCTGGCCATTCCTCCCTGGTAAGCGCCGTCTTTTTGTGTCATGGCCTCTTGGTCAACTTTGAATCTTCTGCTTCCTCTTTTGAACTCTGTTTTCCTACATATGGAGCCACAGGAACCACTGAGGTCTTCCAAGTGTTGTGGAGAACAGGGCTGGATATCCTTGTCTTTCCCCAGATCCACTACCCATGTTAGCATATTCTGCACCAATAAGCTTTGAACATCCTGTCATCTCGGGAAGAAGAGCAGTCACCAGTGTCGTGGATGCAACATTTAAAATTCCAGGTGATGCTGAACTCCTTCACCATATTCTATTTCACTTGAGCAAAGCGAGATGATGGGCCCGAACATTCCATGGCTCGGTAAGCATCCAGCCAGGGAGTAGACACCAGTTTCCCCCTCCATGGACATCCTTAGTGTCTATGATTTTGTGGGAGCCTTTCTATCACTTGGGTAGGAGCACCCCTCCTCCTCCTTCATGGGTGGGAAAGTAAAATCTTTCATTACTAACACTAAACTCCCCTGAAGGCCCACGTCCCCAGTGGCCTTCCCTCTTCTGATTCCTCTCCCATTCTGGAAGTAAAGAATGGTTTTGTTTGGGGTGGCAGTTTTAACTCTGCTGCATTTATTGTGTTGGCCATAAAGTCCATTCAGGCTTTTCCATAAGATGGTATGGAAAAATCCGGATGAACTTTTTGGCCAACCCAATAGTAAGCGCTGGGGCTGGGAAGGAGGACCCAGTTGCTTTCATCTCTCTTTACAATGGGAGTCTTAATACCTCTTTGTTTTCATTTGTAGATTCCTGTCTTAATTCTATAGCAACAGAAAAATTCCATGCATTCAGTATTGCTTTTAATTATTTTGACAGTTCTGCAAGGTGTGAAGCCTAAATATTCCACATGAGAAAGTAAAGGGACAACGAGCATAAATAACTTTTCTAAGGTCACAGGGCTGGGAAGTAGTGGATTCCAGTTCTGCCTGACTCCAAAGCCCAGGCAGGGTCTCCTTCACACCTCAGTACCTCCTTGAGCAAATGACACCATATCTCTGGACCTCACTTTCATGTGGGCAAAGCTATGAGGATACCTGCATGTTTCTTGCCAATCCTTCAATCAAAAATAGTTTACTATTACATGGATATGTTTTACTAGATATTTAAAGATTCTTTGTATATCTTTGGTTTCCCTTAATTGTTGAGTATTCTTTAAACAAATAATTAGTGAGGACACCCACTATGTGCCAGATACTGTGCTGAGCGTGGGAGTTATAACACTGACAAAACAAAGTCCCTGTTCACATGGAGTTTGTTTGCATTCTTGTGTGTGTGGGCGTGTGTGTCAGATGATAAGGCAACATGTATACATATTTATATACTCTTGATAGGTATTTTTATATATTGATATACAGCAAATGTAGTATTTACATAATGCATTTAATATACATATAAAAATATATACTACATATATATTAATTATAGCTGGATATGGTGTATATTATGAAAAAATTAAAATGAGGTAAAGAGAGAAAGTGGGTGCTTTTATATTCTGAGTGATCGAGAAAGGCCTTTCTGATTAAGTGATATTGGAGCAGAGATGTGAAGTGTGGTCATGAAATGCCACGCAGACATGTGGAGGAAGATCATTCCAGGGTGGTGGAATAGTTAATGCAAAGGCCTCAGGTAAGAGCGTGCTTGGCATGCTCCAAGTGTGAATCAGCAAGTGTGGCTGGAGGGAAGTAAGCAGGGCAGAGAGAGGGCAAGAAGTCACAAAATCCATGTAGGGTATTGTGGCCCTAGTAATGACCCTGGATTTTATTCTGAGTAAGATAGGACACCATTTAATGAGATAGAAGGAGACTGACCAACATCTTTATAGTTATCATCCTGCACTGAGACAAGACTCTAGGGGATGCGGGTGCAGAAGTAGAGAGACCAGTCCCCACTTAGCCAAGAGGTGATGGAGATTTGGACCTGAGCGTTAGTAGTTGAGATGGTGAGAAGTAGTTGGATTCTAGATATATTTTGAAAGTAGAGCTGACAGAATTAGCTAATGAATTCAATATGAAATATTAGAGAAAGGCAAAATGGATAAGCATAATTAAAAGGAATTTCTCCTACATTTACCCAGACCTATTTTTTGGATATAGTATTGTAATGTTGATATAATAAGAAATATAGGGACTTCCCTGTTGGTCCAGTGGCTGGGACTCTGCGCTCCCAATGCAGGGGCCCCAGATTCGATCCCTGGTTAGGGAACAGGATCCCACATGCCACAGCTAAGAGATCGCGTGCTGCAACAAAAGGTCCCACATGCCGCGACTAAGCCCCAGCACAGCCAAATAAATACTAAAGAAAAAAAAGAAGAAATATATATTTGGTCTAAGTCCCCAGTTCATGGCACAAAGCTCCTAAAAACCCTTGTAATTTTTTGAGTGAGCTTTTAAGACCCTTAGAATCTCCAGAGTGGTAAGAGTATCTTTTTGTGTGTTAACAAGATGACTGGTGGCTGGTGACCTCTGGTGAGCTTCAGGGTGAGGACTGGGTTTGCCAGAGGAACTAGCCATGTGATTAGAGGGCTGGAATGCTCTGTACCATCCCCTGACCTCTCGCGAGGGGAGAGGGGCTGGAGATTGAGTTTATCACTAGTAGAAATTGAGTTAATTAATCATACTTACATAATGGAATCTCCATAAAAACCCTAGACAATGGGGTTTAGGGAGCTTCTGGATTGGTGAACGCACACACCCCAACTATATGAGGAGTGAAGCTCCAGAGCTCAGGACCCTTCCAAACCTTACCCTGTGTTCCTCTTCATCTGCCTCCTCAAGTGTATTTCTTACAATAGCCTTTATAATAAACCCACAAATGTAAGTAAAGTGTTTCCCAGAGTTCTGTGAGTCTTTATAGCAAATTATAGAAACTGAGGAGGAGGTTGTGGGAATCTCTGATTGGTAGCCAAGCTGGACAGAAGTGTAGGTAACCTGGGGACTTGTGATTAGCATCTGAAGCTGGGGGTTGTCTTGTGGGACTGAGCCATTGACCTGTGGGATCTGTGCTAACTTTGGATAGTTAGGGTCACAATGGAATTAAACTGGTGACTACAGAGAATCGTAGAACTGCTTGGTGTGGAAAACCCACACATTGGATATCAGAAGGGTTATGAGTAGAGCGGTTTTCCTTTAAGCATTTAAATTTTTCTTGATCCCCACCAGGCTAGGTTTAGAACCTGTTTGTCTGTCCTTCTTCACCATCTTGAAGGCTGAGCAGTGCTCCATCTGCTCTTCTGTAGCCTAGAGGCACTGATGATGTTGAGGAAGGGAAATGGGAGTGGGGAGGACTCAGCCGGGTCTGTGTGTGTACTTCATTGAAGGTCACCAGCTCTTCTCTCTCCTTTGGGATTTTCTTAAAGGTTCTGGATCATTTCACCTAGTTTGGAAAGCGTTTTAGTCCTGAAAGGGAATGCACTGGGGCTTTGAATTTTTTCCAAAATTCATCAGGAAGTCCTGGATAATCTCAAGGCTCTCCAGTGATTTTTGCACCCATTTCTATTGGCTCTGCTAATGTAGCCATTTCTCTACAGGATTTGTCCTTAACTCTTCTTGGAGTAACTTTATCATCTTCCCAGTTCAGCCTGCTTCCAGCTCTGTAAACTGGTAGTGGTGGGTACAGATCTTAATGAGAATGCTGAGAATTTTGATGATTCGACTTTCTACACAGTATGACTATCTGAATGTGGAGGTAAAGTTAGGAGCCACTATGCTCGGCTCCATGTGAGAAATTGCGGTTTTTGTCTCAAACATCACATTTTGAACTTGTTTGATTGTTGGTTATATTTTATACTTTTATTTATATATTACTATGTTTGATTCATTTTTGTTACCTGCTATAGATAGAGCTTCTGAGCTCCAGCTTTATTCTCCCATTTCAGCCTGAAATCTATAATATTTTAATATTAATTTATCTTTGTGGCAGAAGCAATACATGTTTACATACACACACTCACACTCACACACACACCCCTATATGTAAGAAAACGAAAGAAAAAAATCTGTAATTCCACCATGAAGTGATAATCATTAACACTGAGATAGTATTTTTCTATGATAATATAGTGAGAACTTTTAATATATATATTTATATTTTTAATAAAATATCATACATGTGTAATATTATTTTACCACATTAATATATAGTTTTTGTTTACTACCCTTTTCTTATGTTAAACACTTTAAAAGTTGATTTCAATTTTTAATAATAATAATAAAATATCTTAAATAAATTTATATTTATAAAACATTATTTTAAATGAATCCAACACATTCCATTTTGTGAATCTAATATAATTCTTTTGACCAGTATCACACTGGTGGGTACTTAGATTATTTTCAATGAGTTCTAAATAATGTTTAGATACACATGCTTATACATCATATTTTATAGTATTCCTCTTATTTCCTTCAAAGTCCAACAAGTAAGCTCAAAGGATTATTTGAGAAGGAATCCACATTCAAACTGAGGTTGAAAATAGATTACCTTTCTCCATTGTCAGTGGGCCTACCTGATTTGGCCCACTCCTAGAATAACTATCTATGATTTCTCTAAGAACTAACTTTTGGAGCTAAAAAGTACTGTAGGAGAATATGTAGTTACAGCATTTAATAAATTTCCAAATGGGTATATATCAATTGTTTTTTATCTCAAGCCTCAGGACCAAGATCCTGAATTTTAAAAGTATTACTACACAGCTGGTACTTGACTCACGTGTTTTGTTGGATCAGGAGACATCAAGCTTTCAGTCTTATGATGAGTTACTTAAAGTGGTATTAAAAATTCTAAGGCTGCATTTAAGGGACAAAAAAAATGCTGTGTCATACTGAGACTACTAGCCTAATGAGCGACGTTGTGCAATGTTGCAGTAGCCCCTCAAAAAATAGCAAACTCATGACTTGTTTCTTGCTTTGTCCCAACCATCAGGACACTTCTCTTTTTCTCCAACACTGTCAGCTGCAGAGAAGGGAAGGAAAGGGAGAAGAGAGGAGCTCAGGAACTCACAAATTTGTCCTGACACAGCCATCTGCAATGTCGTCCCACAAACACTAACGTCTGCTGGGACTTGGAGAAGGCAGTTCTGAAGGGAAGTGGGAGGAGGAAAGGAGAGTGACTATTGCTCAACCTCGACTTTCTTTGTCTACTAGTGCTGGTTCACCCTCCATCAAGCACCAGCAAAGAAACAAGATTCTATCGGTCAAGATACTGTCATTCTGACAGTACTCCAGGAATCTGAGAATTCCCAATCACAGGGCGCACAATTCCCCTCATTCCAGCTTGGACTGAGTCACGCAGGTAGTAGTTCTAGAGTCACTTTATTATAATTCAGGTGCCTCACAGAAAGAAATAGCTCATGTACTTCACTTTCCGGGGCAGGGAGTTTAGTTCCCAAACCAGAGAGGTGCTAAAAGGGCTAACAAACTTTTATATCTCAAGGAAAGCATCCACTTCTGACCCTGACTAAAGGTTGTTTTTTTTTTTTTTTCCATGTTGGAACTTAATTTTTCTCACTCAGTATTATTTTGATGGCTTATCTTACAGGTTTTCTTATCCTAAAATTCCAATCCCGTGTAGAAATATCCCATAAAGTGGCTCTTGAATAGGCTCTTCAGTAAAGTCACAGGATGGGCAGATGCATCAGCACCTCTCCTAAGAATGTCATGTGCACTGATGCATCTTTGCCCATCACCTCAGACAAAGCCAAGTTTGTTGAATGAGCAAAGCAGTGAAAGAGAATTGAGAAACATGAATAAGCAGAATAAGTCTGCTTCCAAGAACAGAAAGTAGTGATTACTCAAGCATACCCACCTTTTCCAACCTATAAACTTCCTCTGTTACCCAGAACACTTTACTTCAGCTCTGGCAGTTACGGGAAGATGGAGTAGCCTGTGTTCAACCTATCAGTGAATTTATACGTTATTGAGCCCAGCCAGCCCTGTGCTAGATGACCTAGGAAAGTCACAAACAAACCAATACACACGTTCACACACATGCATGTCTATGTCATCAAGTCATTTGAAAAATGCTAAACCTATTTTGGGGGTGGTGTTTAATGTTTGGGATGCTCTTACTTAAAACTGGGGCTGCACAGCAAATGGCAATTTTTGCTTCGGAGGATCCTGAGATAAACTCAAGAAAGATAGGCAATCTTATTTAATAGAGCTAAAATTAAGACACAGATGCAATCCCATGAGATCGCTGAGTGGGAGACATTAGCCATGCATGTAGACATGTTGTAGACAGGAAATAAGCAGTTGTTTGATGGGAGGCCCACTCTAGAAGACAACTGGGCAGATACGCTAAGATAGAGGCATTGATTTATGTCAAGCTGCTTCTCACATGCACAGTTGTTAGAGCTCCTCATCGTGAGAAACAGCAGGGTTGTATAACATGCTCTAACAAACAGACCCAAGAAATGCATTATGGATCTTATTCAAGAGTAGTTTATTTCTTGCAGCCTGACACAACTGACCAGGTAGGTGAACAGTTTGGTGTGACAGGCTGACAGAGACTCTGCCATCTTCAACACGTGACTCCCACGTCTCAAATCACCTCCATTCTAACTGGCCAGAAGTATGGAGGAGTACATGTGGGAAGTTTTTAATGAATCAAGTCTGAGATGATACATATCACTCCTTCTCACATTCTGTTGGCCAACCCTCAGTCCCAAAAGGAGTTGGGAAATAAGGTCCAGCTGAGGACACAGAATGAAAAGGAGGACTTATGTTCTGGTGAGAAGCTTGCAGGCTCTGTCTTTAGGATATTCTTTTAATTATATAAGGTTGGATAACGATTCTCCCACACACGGCTAAGTAATACAGAGAAGAGATGACAATAGATAACCTTACTGAGGTTTCACAATGTGCTAAATACTGTTCTATGGGCAATACATGTATAATTTAATTCAATTCTCACAAACCCTTGAGGTATGTAATTCAACTATCCCCACATCCATACAGATCAGGCAACAAAGACCCAGAAATAGTAAGCAATTTTTTCATGGTTACATAGCTAGCAAGTGGCAGAGCCAGGAATCCAGCTAGACTCACTCTGGAGACTGCACCTATAAGCAAAGAGGTGGATCAGTAGATAGGTGGATATATCCTTCCCTCAAGACATTTGCAGTCTCATTGGGAATATATAATCAACATGCATGGAAAAATAATAAGCCATATATAGAGTCGTCTTGTGCATTGTGCTCTAGAAATTACATTAACCAGAGTTATGGAAGTGAAAGCAACCTGGGTAGCTGGGGATCTGTGTAGACAGTGATGACTCCTGAAGGACCCAGTTTTGAAAGCCAGGGGAAAGAGGGATGTAGAGAAGCAGAGGAGAACTGTAATGAAGACCCCTTATTCAAGGGATATGTTGTGCTGCAGGGACACAGGAGTGACTGTCAGGCTACCAGGCAGGGGATGGTGAGGACACTAAGCTGACTGTAGACGCCAGTGTATGATGATGAGATGTGAGTTCAGGGTAACAACCAGAGAGCCAGAGGCCCTGAGTCTGTGACTCAGTCTAGACCCTCCCCTCTCTATCCACCATGGGAAAAATCCCTGGGCCTTATTCAATGTATGGCCTTATCATTTGTTTAATGCTCTTTGGTTCTATTCTTTATTTTTTTTTTGACCAGCCACACAGTTTATAATATGCAGTTTTTGTAAAAACACATTTGTAAAAAAAATAATTTTGTTGTTAAAGATCACTAGTTAAGAGCCACACAATAAATTGCATTCAGAATTTATTCCTAGCAAAAGGTTCTCTCTCCTGATAAACTAATATACTCACTTTTATGTCCTGATGGAAGTTATGTAAACCATCATGGTGCCCCCTTTGCTAAAGATACCAGAAAGCCAAAATTAAATTCTTTTCATTTTTACCCAAAAAAGTGGTGGGGGACTTAGATTTTTTAATACAATATCTTCTCTCCCATTTCTCCCTGCCTGCAACTCTTGGGTTTTTTTTTTTTGTTTTTTTTGTTGTTGTTGTTGTTGTATGCGGGCCCCTCACTGTTGTGGCCTCTCCCGTCGCGGAGCACAGGCTCCGGACGCGCAGCCCCAGCGGCCATGACTCACGGGCCCAGCCGCTCCGCGGCATGTGGGATCCTCCCGGACCGGGGCACGAACCCGCGTTCCCCGCACCGGCAGGCGGACTCTCAACCACTGCGCCACCAGGGAAGCCCCAACTCTTGGTTTTTATCTTTATTTTAATGGGCTGACTCTCTGTGCACTCTTCATAGAGTGCCTCAAACTACTTCAAGATGGAAGCTGGTTAAGACAGCAGGGAGTGGATAACCGAGAACTGGGATTTGAAGGTACTTAAAAGTTTGGCCGAACGACAACCAAGGAATCTTTAAGGAAGTTTAAGGAGAGATCTTGGCAACATGGCCCCTCTAGTTTTTAAGACCGCCATATCTCCACCTATCCCCACTACATTTCAAATCCAGGGGGAGCCAAACCAGGTATTAGAGGTTTAAACAGCTCATGAGAGGAACATGTTAAAGAATCAATGTAAGTGGGAAATTTTCCTCTTTGTGCGAGGAATTGTAGTATCTGATCTCATTCATGGAAAATGTCTACTTTTCACCTGAGTTTTTTAATTTCACTTTTAATTTTAAGATAATTATAGATTCACATGGAGTTGTAAGAACTAACACAGAGAGAACCCCTTACCATTTACACAGCTTCTCCCAATAGCAATAAATTGCAAAGCTATAGTCCAATATCACAACTGGGGTATCAACACTGATACAGTCAAACAGAGAACATTTCCATCACCACCAAGATCCCTCATGTGGCCCTTCTACAGCTACTCTCACTTCCCTCCCCTCCTTCCTGTACCCTCTTTAGCCCTTGGAAACCGTAATCTCTTCTCCATTTTTAGGCTGGTGTCATTTCAAGAATGTTTTAATTAGAATGTAGCCTTTGATATTGGCTTTTTTCATTCAGCATAATTCTCTGAAGATTCACCCAGGTTGTCACATGTATCAACAACAGTTTATTCATTTTTACTGCTGAGTACTATTCCATGGTATAGACATACAACAAATTATGTAATCATTCAACCACTGAAGGACATGTATGCTGATTCCAGATTTAGCTATCACATATAAAGATCCTATGGACATCTGTGTGTAGGTTTTGTGTGAACATGAGTTTTGTTTTGTTTTTCTCTAGAGGATGAAGTTTTGGAGGCACCTTATTATAGCCTGGCAAAAGTGGAAATCTAGGGGCCTGACTCAACCTTTGCTGGTGGGGTAGGAGTGAAGCCACAGTTTCATCTGTGTTGTTTGCCTGTAATAGAAGGTTATTATGTAAAGGTTTTCTGTCTAGCTAGGTTGTCCTTTTCCTGGTCCTTGGCTAGAAAAAGCAGACTTTTGTTGAATTTTTGGTTTGGGGTTTTTTGTTGTTTCTTTTCTTTTTTTTTTTCTTTTTTGTCTGAGCTCTTTGGTATCCCTGGTTTCTGGTTTCTCCAGCCCCAAGTCTGGAATGTATGAGGCCAAAAAAAAGCCTGGGAACTGACCAACGCATCATTCCTTGAGTCCCCAAATCCCTAACTGGTCTTTCTACTTTTCAGTTTTCTTGTGTTCGTTTTATGTATAATGGCCAAGTTTTTTTAAAATTGTACTTAGGGGAATGAAGATGAAAAATGTATTTACTACATCTTCCTGGAAGTGGAAGTGTTTTGACATGCTTTTAAACATGGATTAATGTCTCATAAAATCAGTAAAAGCTTCATATATTATCATTTTCATCTACTTCACTGATTGACCCCTATGAAGACATAATAAAGATATAAAAATGATATAAATGAATCCTTTTTTTTTTTTTTTTTTGTGGTACGCGGGCCTCTCACTGTTGTGGCCTCTCCCGCTGCGGAGCACAGGCTCCGGACCCGAAGGCCCAGCAGCCATGGCTCACAGGCACAGCCACTCCGCGACATGTGGGATCCTCCCAGACTGGGGCACGAACCTGCGTCCCCTGCATTGGCAGGTGGACTCTCAACCACTGTGCCACCAGGGAAGCCCTAAATTAATCCTTTTTAACATCAAGATATACTATACGTTTCCAAAGCTTCACAAAATCTCAGCTACATGACTGACCTATTGTTACTCCATCTGTTTCAACTTTAGTTTGCATTAACATGGAACTTTGGTGGGATAGGTAATTCACTGTGAAGAAAACTCTCTTTTGTAGTAAAATCTGAAAGTCCAGTAAATTCAAGACACTGGTGAATTCAAAACACTGTGGATATATTTATTTGCAAGATTTTTTTCATAAGAACACTGAACTGAACATGAGGAACATGGTCTTATTATTCACATACTAATGAGTTTTTCTTTTAGGCAGCTCTCCATAATTAGCTAATAGCTGCAGGCTGTCAAAATTAAAATTAACTTAAGAAAATATCTTTACTTCAAACCTTGTTTCCTCTGACTTAATTTAAAACTATATTTAAAATTAGAAGATACCTTTTTTAGACAATCACCTTAAGGAGATAATTGAATGATTAGAGTCCAGTCTTTGAAAATTTGCAACTATTCAAGAATTGCAACAACTTTTAAAGATAATACACAATAAAGGATAACAGAAAAAAATTCAGAGTAATTAAGAATAAAGCTGTAGAGACAACCTCCAAAGTAATGTCAACATTTAGTACAGTTTATGAAAAAATAAGAAGCAGATATTTAGAAATGAATTTCATTTCTTTAGAAAACCACAGTCTCATTTATTCTTGAGGCCTGCATTTCAACCTTTTACATCTATAAGAAAAATTAATTTAGAAATTTAACTGGATATTCTCCATCATCTAAACACCATTTCCCCCCTAATGTCCAATAACTGTATGCTATGAGGCTATGTTAGCATGTTCTGAGAATCCATAAAATACACTTGAAATTTTGAATTTTATTTTTAAGAACACTTTCAATTCTGCCCAAATGGATTCCATATATTAGTAGCCAATTAAAAAGTGGGTCAGAAAGCACTACAACTAGAGCATACTGAACACAGGTAATTCACTTATCCATCTTCATTCCTTTATGTAACATTTATTTTCTGATCACCTCTTATGTGCCACGTACTGTGTTGCATGCTAAAACACCAAATAGCTAGCAACCTTTGTCACTGAAGAACTTATGCTACAAAATGAAAAAAACAAAAAAACTAGGCAACATAATCTGGAAGTACAACTGCAATTCCTAGAAATGAAACTTAATTTACTATGAGTCTATGTTCAAATCATTTGCCTGAATGAAACAGACACTTACAGTATCTTTATCCCATTTTGCTGCTGTAGATAAAACTTTTAGCCAAAGTTAAATGCTCCTAAGGACAATTTAACCAACAGCAGTATATGGTGCCCTAACACTGAGGCCTACACCCCATTGGTTCTGTGCCACAGAATATGTAAGCACTACAAGATACATATAGTATATCTTCCTGACAGGTTAATTTTACTTTAAGATTTTGAGAGATAAAGTTACATAATTGTATCAATAAATATTGATAATTTGAGTGTGATATATATATATTAAAACTCATATGATTACATTAGACAAAAAGGCAAATTTCACATGAATTGTTAAGATTAAAAATGACACTTCAAAAAATCCTTTTTGTATGATCTACTTTACTCATCTTGCTTCTTATTTAATCCAAAGGTTCTAGATTGCATTTCTGGATGTTTTCCATAACCATCAAAGTCCATTGTTTGCAATGAAATTTTTGCAAATTGCAGTACTATAAATAAGCATTAAGGTCAGTGCACTGTCAATTTTGTATGCAGTATAAATCCCTACAAATTCATGTATTTAAAGAAATGGCTGCATATGAGCTAAAGGTTACAAAAAGATAGTACAGGGAAGGAAAAACAGGAAATTATAAATCTTTGTATTAATTTCACTCTCAGGCCTGTCATGAAGGGAAAAGAAAAACACAGCAGAAACTGTGTATGATAGACCACCAGCACAGGGTAATGCAAAGAGAGGACATTAAAAATCATTAATAAATCTACAGCCAAGTCTCAGTGCATAAATCCTTGAAGAATATAACTTCCACAAAAATAATTATCAAAAGTGTATTACCAAGGGATTAGCTAAAGACTCTTTAGACATAAAAAGCATGTCATATATTGCATTGTTTTACAAAACTAGAATGGCATCATTAACGTCGAAGGTAATGGGAAAAAAAATGACCTATAGGCTAAATCTTCAAGAGGTGAACCAATGACTATTAATATGGAGTAAGGAAACTATTTCAAAGTAATAGTTATAAAAAGTATAGTACTTAGATGAAGCATTAGTTATACATACTTAAATATAGTGATTTCATATAATATTTACATAAACATACATGAAATGTGAATATGTATATCGAGTACTTATATATAGTACTTATAAGTACTTTTATTACTTCAGCAGTACTTACAACGCAGCTTTTGTCATGACATCTTGTGGGCTAATTTTTAATATATGCAAATATAAATGGTAAGAAAGGACTTCTTTTCCTGTTCTCCTGAGGTGATCACTTCCTCAGCTGTAGTTTAAATTATTACACACAGAGATGTTCCACACCATTTTATGTCTTCAGCCCAGATCTCACTTCTGGGATACAGACTCATACTTCTACCTGTCAACTACATACCATTTGGATTCTTCAAAAGCATCTAAAACTCAGCAACATTCAGAAGCAAATTCAAGTTCTCTGGCTATCCTCCCCACTACACCTTCAAACCACAGCAATGAATGGTAAAAACTTTCATCCCCTCGTCAACACAAAAATATCAGACTCATTTCTCGCACCTACACTTTCTCCCTTACCTCCCAGGTCAAGGCCATCATGAAGTCCTCCCATTCTTGTCTGCTCAATGTAACCTTCATCCATCTACCTCTCCAAATGTTCACTGATATTAACCTGGTCTAAGTGGCCAGATTCTCTGGTCTGGACCACCCCAGCTGTTCTAGTCATATCCACTCTTACCAGCCACCTTCCCGCTGTCACTTCTCTAACACTGCACTGAAAGTGATCTTTTCAAAATGCAAACATTATTATTCACTGCCTGGCTTAAAACACATCAGTGACTGCCCTTTGTTCTTAGGATAATAAACAAAATTCTTATGGTCCCTCAAGGCAACTCTGTCTCCAGCCTCGTCTGCACCGGACAACCTCTCACTCACGGCACTCTAGCTGCGCAGGCCTCTCTTCAGTTCCTCAAACACACAGTGCCCCTTCCCACTGCAGGGCCTTGAGATGCTTTTTCTCAGCCTAGAAAACTCTCCCACTTCCTTAACTAGTCAACTACTGACCTTTCATTAGATCTAAGGACAGTGATTACTTCCTCAGGTAGCTTTCCTTCATGCCCCTTTATTATGTAATTTAACATTTATGAATGTGCTTCTATGATTAGTATCTGTTGTATCCACATCTGTAAGCTCCTTGAGGACAGGATGCATCTGATTTTGCTCCACATTACATTTCTAGCACCTAGTAGAGTGTCTGGCACATAACAGGCATTCAATATACTTGTGGAAAACATGAATGAGCGCAGAAAGGTAGGAGTGTAGTGAGCAATCAAAGAATGCCTACTCTACATTTCATATACATTTTCCATTTAGTTTCCAAAAGCCCATGGTGCAGATGAAGAAGCTAAAGCTCAGAGAAATTAAAGGCTCTTGGTCAAGGTCACAAAGCTAATATGTCTCTTTACACCATGTCCAGAATCCTTATGTGGTGAGCATTTGCTGTTTCTAATTGCCCAGCATCCATCCACCTTGCTCTGCTAATGGTACCTCTAATTTTCTTTGGAAAAAGAAGCCTTCCCCACTCTCATTCCATGTGGTTTTGGAAGGGCTAACCTAACCTCTGGTTCCAGTGAAAGTAACCTTAATTAATTAATTAACTAATTTAAAAATAGGAATATATGTGAGAGAGAGGGAGGGAAAGGAATTTTAAAACAAAAGTTAACCATAGGGCTTCCTTGGTGGCACAGTGGTTAAGAATCCGCCTGCCAATGCAGGAGACACGAGTTCGAGCCCTGGTCCGGGAAGATCCCACGTGCCGCGGAGCAACTAAGCCCGTACACCACAACTACTGAGCCTGCGCTCTAGAACCTTCGAGCTACAGCTACTGAAGCCCATGCACCTAGAACCCATGCTCTGCAACAAGAGAAGACACAGCAATGAGAAGCCCGCACACAGCAATGAAGAGTAGCCCCCTCTGGCCGCAACTAGAGAAAGCCCATGTGCAGCAACAAAGACCCAACGCAGCCAAAAATAAATAAATTAATTAATTTTTTTAAAAATTGACCATAAATAATTTTAAAGAATGTATTATTCTTTTTATATGAAATTATGCTTGCTATTTATATAACAAGATATATAACATGATAGTCACAAAAAATTAATGCTGATTACTTCAGAGTATGAGATTTAAGATTATTTTTTTAAATATATACTCTTTTAAGTTTTGTTTGACTTTCTGAAAATGAAGATATGCTATGTATACAACCAGGAAACAAAGCAAGAGTACTTTTTTGGGGGGTAAGGGGAGGTAAAATAATTGGGAGATGCTGAGTATTTAGAGACCCTCATTTAGATAGAAAAGTACATTCAATACCTGGGATTCAACTATTGCTGCACAAACTTCACTTAAGAGGTACTGTCCTTCTTCTCTTCTCAACTGTCGCTCAGCCAAGAAACACACACATTGAGGCAAGAGTCAATGTGGTTTTTGTGCAAGTTTTTTTAAATTAATTTTTTAAAGTTTTATTCTTGTCACCCTCAATCTCTTAATCTTTTTTGTTGATTTTCTGTGAATTTTTAAGTGTTTCCCTACTCCTGTGTTTTCAACTAAAATTAGTAATTATATGTGAAAATATATAGAAATTAAACTTTTCATTAGCATGCACAGGGCCAATTATAACTGAAGAAAAACCAAACAACTTTGGAAAGGAGCAGAATTTATTCTGATACACTGTGTCATGTAGATTAATTCATACTAATGATGATAAAATCTCTAAGATTGTAAAAATAAACTAGAAATGTACCTTAGAGAAGTAATGACTAAAATACTAGAGACTTTAGTCTGTGAAGTCCAGTTCCTGGCATAATACCAGCCATATAGTAAGCATTTAACAAATGTTTGTTGACAAAATGAATTAATGTTTCAGTAAGTGTTAAAAACTCAAGACTACGAACAATCTTATTACAAAGCATAGCTTTGTATAGTGACTTTCCAAATTTTCCAGATAAAATTGACTATTTTTTAGCTATTAAGAAAAGAGAGACCCATTTCTTACCAAGATGGTGTCCAGGGAACAAGATTTACTCTTCTGACTTTTTAAACAACGAAAAAATAAATAAAGGAAAAAATATATGAAATAATAGTTTTCAAACATTGAACAATAAGCAGTGGAGGATGGTGATCCCTAAAGGAGGGCATACAAATGAGGTGAGTCCTATGACGGTACCAGGTTACTGCCTGGAACTATTACCAGGATTTAGAGCAGGGAAAGGGAATGTGGATGAAGCCCCGTGGTCTTCCTGAGTTGACAAGATGGAATTGGGAGGACAAGAGTCCTCAGGGCCGAGTAGCAAAGAGACCTACGGAGAGTTTCCCCCAGCCTGACACTGAGGAAAGAACCACTGGAAAGGAATAGGCATAACAGACCTCAGAATAATCACACAGACTAGGCATAGTTTGTTTCCAGCTGCCATAGTGGGAAAACTTCATAATTCACAGATTATAGAAGGCAGATATTGCCTTAGGAATGGGGGAAAAAAATCAGCCCTAGATTAAAGACTTCACTGGACCTGCCAGACAAAACTTGAAAGCAATCCTTGAAAGGATCAAACTCTTTCCAAGGAACTTAACTGTGTCCCACATCAAAGCTCAAGAACTGATATTATATTACACACACATGAATATCCAGTGCCCACTGAGGTGAAATCTAGAATGTCTGGAATCCAGTAAAAAATTATGGGCAAACAGGGCTTCCCTGGTGGCGCAGTGGTTGAGAGTCCGCCTGCCGATGCAGGGGACACGGGTTCGTGCCCCGGTCTGGGAAGATCCCACATGCCGCGGAGCGGCTGGGCCCGTGAGCCATGGCCACTGAGCCTGTGCTCCGGAGCCTGTGCTCCGCAAGGGGAGAGGCCACAACAGTGAGAGGCCCGCCTACCGCAAAAAAAAAAAAAAAAAAAAAAAAAAAAAAAATTATGGGCAAACAAAGAAGCAGGAATATATGTCCCAGAATGAGGAGAAAAATCCATCAATTGAAACAGATCCAGAAATGACACAGCTGATAGAATTTGTAGACAAGAGTATCATGAGAGTTATTATGAGTTGTTATAACTATATTTTTTATGTTCAAGAAGGTAGAGGAAGGCTTCCCTGGTGGCGCAGTGGTTGAGAATCTGCCTGCCAATGCAGGGGACACGGGTTCGAGCCCTGGTCTGGGAAGATCCCACATGCCGCGGAGCAACTAGGCCCGTGAGCCACAACTACTGAGCCTGTGCGTCTGGAGCCTGTGCTCCGCAACAAGAGAGGCCGCGATGGTGAGAGGCCCGTGCACCGCGATGAAGAGTGGCTCCCGCTTGCCGCAACTAGAGAAAGCCCTCGCACAGAAACGAAGAGCCAACACAGCCAAAAATAAATAAATAAAAAATTAAAAAAAAAAAAAAAAAAAAAAGAAGGTAGAGGAAAACATAAGCATTTTGAGGAGAAACATGGAAGATATAAAAAGACCCAAATTGTATTTTCAAAGAGAAAAAATACAATGTCTAAGGAGAAAACATATAGAAATTATTTTAAGAATTTCTTGGCTATAAATATGAAGTTTAATTAATTTAAAGTGAAATGTCCCTCCTACTGTATAATACAGGGAACTCTGCTCAATATTATGTAACAACCTATATGGGAAAATAATTTGAAAAAGAATAGATACAGGTATATGTATAATTGGATCACTTTGCTGTACACCTGAAACTAACACAACATTGTTAATCAACTGTGCTCCAATATAAAACAAAAAGTTAAAAAGAAAATAAAACTTTAACCCAGTTCAAAAAAAATAATAAATAAATAATAAAATGAAATGTCCTTAAAATAACTGAGCCAAAGTATGTGGTAGGGACATATTTTCTTTTTGGTTTTCTACCTTTTATCCTACTACCCTGATCCTCGCCCCCCAGCAAATAAAATAAATAAAACTTGCCTCATAAGCCCCTTGGAGCCTCATGGGGTGGAGAGGAACTGAAGGGTCTTTGTGGATCTGTGCTGCTTAAAGAAACTCTGAGGTGATGGTGTCACCATTCTCCTTGGTCACTGAGCATTGTTTTGGAATCTCTTTCCCTTAGAAGTATCTACCCTCCCTGCTTCCCTAGGCAAAATGGCATAATGGCTTCCAAGGAAAATGATTTGTGGGAGAGAAGAATGCAAAACATCAAATTATTATTTTCAAAATATTGTCCCAGTCATGTAATAACTGGATTACAAAGACCCTCCGTAATCAACTCTTCAACACAGGGGTATACCAGAACAACATTTTATAAACAGTTTACGTTGGCATCTACCACCTCCTATGGAGTGAAGCAGAGAATTCTCTCGTTTTTCTACTGACTGTGTATAAAATGTATCAGCAGGAAAAATCCTGTTGTGGATTATCAAATAGCTACAATCAAAACCTCTGCTAGTGGTAAAGAATGGGATTCAGTAACATTTTGTTTGTTTACTTACCAAAATATTTTTTCCTTGAGAAATAAATTTAATTATGTTTTAATTGGTTTGAATTCAAGTTCATGCTCTCAGCACTGAAATTTCCTTTGCTAAAATATGTCACCTCATCCAAAGTTCACATGTTTCTTTAACGAATAAAGAAGATAACTCTGGAAGATTATGCCCTAAAATGTGAGATCCTTAGGGACATTGAACTATATTTTACTTTTAAGTTTTTTTCTTTTTATAGCATTTCACATCTAATCCAAGATTGTCCTATTGAAATATGTCTAAGAGAAAAATAAATATTTATGCAAATTTTATTGAGTTATTTATGTTTTATGATAGATATATTTATGGAATAGGCTTTTGAAGAAAGAACTATTGTGATGCTCTTTGGCATCAAAACTTGAGTTTTGAGAATAATAGATGAGTTTGCCAGTTTTAGAACTTTTCCACATGGACAAAACAAAGATTTTCTTGTATTTTATAGCTAAATTTAAATAACACAGACTCTTTCTTTATTTCTTATAAGCCAACGATACAAATTAAAATGGAATTCAGCCTAAGTATAATATTTCAAAATGGTTAATATGGGCAATGAAACAGTTTTGGCTTCTTAAAATGTTTTGTAAATTAATGCTTTTATGGTTAAATCCCATTAACTAATGACCACAAGATTAAAGAAATGAGTGATAATTGACCTCTGTTTCACTCAGGCAAACTGCATTTTTCAGACTTAACTATTTATCTGGATCACAAAAATGATCATAAAATACACCTAAATAATCATAAAAATAAAGTTTAAACAAGCCATCAAGCAAAGTGTGTCCCACAATACTGTTTTTCAAATAAGTTAAACTCAACGAACATTTATAGAGCATTTAACAAGTGCAAAGCGTTGTGTAAAATCTAAAAGGGACACAGAGATGACAAAAGTATATTTCCTGTCACTGTGACCTTAGAATCTATTAAGTAAGGCAGACATACAAATTATTAATGCTACTACAATGAAGAAATAATGAAGTTATACAATGGAAATATTTATCAACAAGATTATATGTGTGAACTACTTTGATAAGTATTTTTTATGAATTAATGTACTTGATTTCCAAACAATCCTAAGAAATAAGGACTCTTAATAGTCTTGTTTTATAGGTCCCTTGTTTTACAGGGACACTGAGGCTTAGAGTTAAATGACCTGAGGTCAAGAAGGCAGAGGCAGGATTTGAATCAAGGCAGAGAGTTTGTAAAGATATGAATAAACTGCACAGATAGCCAATACTGTTAAAGGAGAAAAGTGTAAGGTGTAGAATCTAATTACTATATAGATCTGAATTTAAACTGTGGCCCTGGGAATTCCCTGGCAGTCCAGTGGTTAGGACTCCTTGCTACCACTGCAGGGGCCTGGGGTTCGATCTCTGGTTGGGGAACTAAGATCCAACATGCTGCATGGCACATCCAAAATAAATAAATAAATAAATAAATAAAATTTTTAAAATAAAATAAATTGTGGCTCTTTTTTTTCCTAACTGTATAAACTGAGTAAATATTCAAATAAGCCTTTCTGAGGCTTATCGTCTATAATTATGAAGTGAAGATTACATTAGCTCTTCCATAAGGTTATTGTGGGAATTATACAGTTTAATATTTATAACAAGTCTAGGATAGTGTACTATACTTGGCTCTCCCTCAAAAAATTATAATTATTTTTATCTTACAAAGGGTCTTATATAAGTTAGGAATAACTGTAACACCAAAATAACAGTGACAAACTCTCAAATGTGTATTTTCTAATGTAGAAGATGACTAAGGCCAGAAAGTCCAGGGTTGGTGTGGCAGCTCCATGAAGTCACCAGATACCCAGATTCTCCTATCTTTCTGCTCTACCATTTTTGATGTGTTGCTTCCAGATTTAAGGTGACCTCACGATTCAGAATGGATGCTGGTGTTCCAACCATCTCACCCACATTCCAGACAGCAGAAAGAAAAATAAGAGAAAGCTAAATGAGTCTGCCTCTAAGATCCCTTTAAAGAGTCTTCTTGGAAGTTTCTCACAACACATTTGCTCTTACATATCTAAATTGGATGGATACAACAGCCTCAAGCTACCTGGGAATTATTATTATTTTAAGTGGCCCTATGGTCACTTAAAGAGTGTCATTCTGTTAGTAAGAAAGGAGAGAAGGGGTATTGGATGACTCTGATGGCAACACATAAAGTAAAAATAATTTAGAAGATTGAGGAAAGAAAGCTAGATACAATTCTCAATTCCTGAATGCAAAGGAAGAGAATGCTGTACCCCATAAGCATGACCTTTGCATAACTAAATTACACAGCCCCCAAAGACAGCATCAGAGAGTAGAATTTCCTCATAGAATATGATAGTGGCATTCCCACAACATGGACTAAGTAAATTAGGTGACAACAGTCTTAGAATACAATTCGTAAGCAATGGACAGAAAAGAAAGCAAAATGAGAGTGAGTCAATAGGTTTTCAGTGGCCAACTCAGATACACGCAAAAAGGGTAAACTATACCTTCTATTTGCTGTAATTAATCTTTTTGTCAATCATCCCTGCTTGATCTAGGTGTTTGGAAAAGGAAATGATAATTCCCAGGAATCATCATCATTCAAAGCTTCCAGCTTAGGCTGCTTCCCTGAGCAACATCAGAGGTAATTCCAGGAAGGTGCAGCAGGGGGAGCCTATGGGACAGTAGGCCTGCTTGGAAGTCTCACTTGGCCGGCAATCCACCACCCCTTCCCTGAGCGCCTATCTCAATCTTTGCAGCAATCCTGACCACTGAAGGAAATAGAATGGTCCCTACACAAGAGGTTCTAAAACCCCTGGAATTCTGGCTGACAGCATTGGGTTAGAGTCCCATCTCCCTGGCAGGCTAGCTGTCAACCTTTGGCACAGTTACTCATTTTAAGTCTTGATCTACTCATTGTAAAGCTGGGATGATAATATGAATAGTACCTACCACGTGGAGTTGTTCTGAGGATTAAGAGCTCGGTAGAGTACTTCATTTTAGCAAACATTCAATAAATATTAGCTATTCTGCACGTTACAGTCATATTGGACAATAGTGGAACCCTCTTACAAACTAAGTAACTTAAATTTCTAAGTCTCAGTTTCTTGAGTATCTGGCACCTAGCAGGTTTGAAATAAAATGTAATGATTTTTGTGATAATTACAATATGTATTTAATTTTGAAATATATATCCACACATATACATATGTGTGTGTGTGTATATATATATATATGGAGACTAGTAATTGAATTTTCTCAGTATGAGTTCTGGAAATTTTCCCTTACAGATTATTTAACTGCAAGTGCATTTTATTATAATATACCAATAACTCATTTGATATATTTCCTTCTGTCTTCATACCCTCTCAAGTGATGATATAATAAGATATATTATTTAAAGAGCAGATATGCATTTGACTTAGTCATAAACTAGTGTAATATAAGGTCCCTGCCTCTTAGATCTGACACAGACTGCTCTCTTTAAATGGTATCACAGAATGTTGAGATAAGTCTGGATGTGTAAGCTTACCTTTTGATTCCATTAGCGTGTGCACAACTCACTGTATTTAAGCTACCGTCTCAAAAGGGATCATCTTTTATCTGCCAAAGACTCCAGACTTCTGAATTCCAGAAATGAGTTCACTGACCTAAATATTTGGAAAGGGGGTAAATGCATTTTCCCAAAAACGGAATAAATCTACCATAGGAAAATTAGCCAGGGAGGGAAAGAGATTACTCTTGGAACAAGCATGTGTGGATTTATACACAGTGCATTAGTCAATGATGTATTTAATGTCTTGAGATAGCCAGAAAAGGTACAGTTGGGCCAGGACTCTGCACACCCAGAGTGTTAAGCAACTGTTTTCAGGACCCAAGTTCTTTGGGCTAAGTGTTGTTGGTTGAGACCAATGGTATGTTTTCATGGTAAACATCCAGATTTAAGGGAACTGTTTGAATTATTTTGCAGATAAATTATAAATCCAGAAGTTGATAACTTCTTCCAATACCAGTGAAAGTCTCCTACATTTAGGATATAATCCCTTCCTGGGCACTAAGTCTGAAAACAATTAGCCACCAGGTGACAGGTGGAATCTTCTAGAAGTGCTACTTTCTTACTACAGTCTTAGGTTACCTCAACGTTGGAAGATATTATTCCCATTGCTTTAGTTCTGAAATGACACGTCCTAGAATCATCTGAATGCAAATACTCATGTACCATAGATCTCTTCAACCTCGTTATTTAATGGACATTCATGGTTCAAGTACTGCAGATGGAACACAGTAACTTGGAAACCTGTCAGCTTTGGATTTCAAATCTTGACACTCCCACCGATTATGGGTTTCTCCCATGCCCCAAGCAACCACCCCCTTTCCTTTCCCTAAAGAAGGTTTTCATCAGGCATAGGTGGCTGTCAGAAGCAGGTATTTAATCCTAGTCTATTCATATATTATTTTTCCAAGAAAAAATTACTCACATTATAATCCTTTATTAAATAGCCTAATAACCGAAAAAATCATTTAAACAAATAATTGTGACATTTTTTATATAATAGGAAGAACACTGGGTTTGAGTTTAAAAAATTGGAATTCAAATTCTACTTCTAGCTCTGGCAGGATTGTGACCTTGGGTTAGTCTCTTAGTTCCAATTCTTTGTTTACTAATTCATTCATTCACTAAAAACCCAATTTACAATGCCCAGTCGCTATTCTAGACTTAGTTGTACAGGAGAGAAGTAAAGAGACAAATCTCCTGCTCCTTTGGAGCTTACAATTACAAAGACAAGAAAGACATCTAAGAAATACAACATCAGGTATGGTAAGTGCCATGATGAAAAGTATAGCAATGTAAGCAGTCTAGTCTCCCAAGAGGTAGCATTTGAAAGGGAAGTAAACAGACGTGAATGAAGTGAAGACAGGAATGTCTAGGGGAAGAATAATTTCAGATTTCCAGGAATAGGAAGTAGTAGAAATGCATCCATGTTTAAGGAAAAGCGAGAAGTCCTGGTAGCGGAGGTAGAGTGAGTGGAGGAGGTGTGCGCAGAAGATCGGAGGGCGGGGCTAGCGTGAATCACGTGGTGCCTGGAGACTCAGGGAGGGATTTGAGTTTCATTCCACGTATGATGAGAAGCCACGGGAGTGACCTGAGTGAGTAGCGTTCCTAAATCATCGCTTTGGGCGCTGGGTGGAGAATGGATTCCTGGGGTCCGAGGTGGAAACAGAGGGATAGGGATTTGTTAAACAAGACGTGCAAATGCCGTTCACACTTTGTGTTGATCTTGAAGTTAGAGCTGACAGTGAGTAAGTTGAAGCAAGGAATGATTTCTTTGTCAGTGAACTCAGCTGTCATCAAACACTTGTCCCTTTTCTCCAGTGATGCTGTCCCAGGACCTTTCGATTCTTGGGTCTCAGCTGTTTATCCAAGGAAGGTGTTAAATACCTTCCAAAGGCTGGTCTTATAATCCTGGCCACTCTCTGCCCCTGTGCCTACCAGAAGACGACTCTAAATGACTTTCCTACATGAGTATCATCCCTGGAAATTCTGCACTCGGCTCCTCTGGGCTTTATCTTCTCACCAGTCAAAACTTGCTTCCCTAACACTCAAGCACAGCACATGGCAGAACCAGAAAGAATAGTTTTGTTAAAACAAAACACGATAAAGAAAAATGCATAATCTTTTGTCTATCTGGCAACAGGTTCCTGCCTCTATTTTCCAGTTCGAGTTCATGCTGTCCAAGTATAGAAAACATCCCCAAAGAGATTCTTTTAGAAATTATTAATTTTAATTCCATAGGAAATACAGAAATAGCTTTTTTCTTAGTTAAATAAAAGAATTAAAATATAACAGGTTAGACAAAGTCTCTCTGACTATCACCTCTAGTCTTTGTCCATCTTCTGGCTTAACCACAAATACGAATTTGGTGTGTACCCTTTCAGAACTTTTTCTATGCCTATATTTTTCGGGTATGTATCATGCCATAGGTATAATTTAGTGTTTCTTTTTCTTTATATTTACATATAAGGCACACTTTCGTGAGTTCTCTTTCTTTTGTATGTATACATTTAAAAGTACTCCTCTGTGTCATGCTGCAAATTGCATTGTGGTTCTAACAATACATCTGGTAGAAAGTTCTAGGAATAAATCTATGTCTTATTCCTTTAACTTCTGCGATACATTCTACAATACGAATATACCATAAGTTGTTCAGTTCTTTCCATTTATATAAAATTTCTCTTTTGTATTTCTGTTAAGACTCAGGCTGCAAAATACACCCTCATCTATGATTACTTGTTCACATGAAAACATCATGTGTCTTACTCTAGAATAATTGCCAAAAGTGAAATTGCTAGTCATATGCTATGTGCACTTTAATTGGATAGAAACAAATTGATCACAAAGTAGAACTAATTTATAGTTTTACCAGCAGAGTACTTACCTATGCATTGGCCAAGACTTAATTGACTGACTGATTTAGTTCGTTATTGCCATTCTAGCAAGTGAAAAGGGCTAGCTCAGTTTTGGTCCAAATATTGATAGTTTCCCTTATTCCTAGAAAACTTGACTAGCTTTCCACATTCTTATTGATCATTTGTAATTCCATATTTGTCAGTTATCTGTTTAATTCTTTAACCATTTTTTCTATCTTGTTGTCTTTTTCTTATATATTTGTGGAAGTTATATGTTTTAAATATTAATTCTTTGTCTATTGTATATTCTGCCAATATTTTCTCCTGGTTTATTTTTCTTTTAACAGTCTTAGCATGTCTTTTGTCACATAAAATCTTGAAATTCTGATTTAAAGAATCAAATTTGTCTTTTTCATTTATGGTGCTTCCATTATAACTTTGTTTATAGTTTTTTGTTTTAAGCCATCCCTAGCCCAGTTAATATGTACATGTTTCTGTATTTGCTTCTTGGATTTGTTTGTCAGTTTATTCATTTATTAATATATCTAGTATTTATAGTCAGATATTTAAGCCATTTTCAACGCATTTTTACTAATAGTGAGGAGTAAAAGTCTACAAATAACTTTCCAAATTCAAAGTTAATTGTCTCAAAACTGTTTTATTGGATTGTTCACCCTTTTTACCCAGATTTTCAAACTTTCACCTTGCCTGTATACTAGATTTCTACATACACATGGATCCATTTTCAGACTTTAATTTTTCCATTGATGTAATTGCCATCTAGTTCCCCCTCCTCCACTTTCTTGAGACTCACACAGACAACTGTGTTAATATGCTTTGGGTTGCAAGGAGTGGAAAACTCAAGTGAAATAGATAAACAATTAGAGGTTAAGTATTGAAAAGTCTGTTAAATTGAAAAGTCACTGAAAAAGTCCAGAAGTAGGGTTAGATTCATTCCAGACCTGGTCTAGTGCCTTGTGTGATGTGATTAGGAAATAGTTTCTTAGCTGCAAAATAGCTTCTCTCTCTCCATTTCACAGCTTTGCTTCATTAGTGCTGACTCCATTCTTGGCAGCCCCCTTGCTATGGTACTGAAAGGTGAGAAAGAAAAATCTGTGTCCAGAACTTCCAGAAAAAGTCTGTGAAGTTTACTGTTATGGAAGCCTTGAATTAAACTCCATCCTCAGGAGGGTAGGGAAAGTCAGAATGAAGGCTGCAAATGGGACAAGGCTGGGTATTCATCTCAACTTAGATTTTTTGCTTGAGCAGCTGGGTGGAATGATGGTGCCTTTTATTGTTATGGGGAAGATTCCAGGAAGAAAGTGTGGGAGTTGGGGACAGTGAAAGATCAGGAGTTTATCTTAGATGGGTTCACGTGAAATGCTTGTGAGATATCTAAATGGACTTATCAAGCAGGCAGCTGGATATATGAGTCAAACTTAAGGGAAAGTTTTGGGCTAGAAATATAAATATGGGGTTCATCCTAGATTTATATTTTACAGATGAAATATAATGCTATGGAAATAGATAAAATCTAGGAAGAGAATTTAGAGAGAAATCAGAAGAAGGCCTAGGACTTACCTTTGAGGAATTCTAGAGTTTAGAAGTTAGAGAAAGGAAGCCATGCTATAAAAGAGCCTGAGAATGTGTCTTCAGTAAATCAGAAGTTAAACTACAAGTGTGAGGCCAGAGTCTAGGAGTATCTCAATACATAAAGCAGGTAATCTAAAATATGGGCACATATTCATGAGCCTCCAGACAAGAGGGGCAAATAACAATTAACTAATTCCTATGTGGACATTGACATACATTCCTTTAAAACTCATGATAAAAGTATGTTAGAGGGCGCATAGATGCACTTGGTGAGGGAGCAAAGTTTTGGAATCAGAGAGACCAGTGACTGCCTAACCTTGGTCAAGTTCCTCAATACCTTGAAGCTCTCATTTTACCATGTGCTAAATGGAACCCATCTACTTCATAGGGTTACTGTGAAGGTGGATTATAAGACATACATGAATCCCTCATAGGTGTTTTATTCTCTGCTCCTCATTAGGAATAGGAAATAAAGGGGTAGGAGATGCACTGGGGAGAGTAGGTCTGCATATCCATGTCTAGATATCGTTTGACGGAGAGGTTAATAGTTCTCTAATCCCCATAGTAGGGCTTCATTGAGGATATGGCTGGTCAGAAGCTGTTTACATGGCAGGAAGGACATGGCCTGGCCCGGCTGTTCCCTCTCAACCTTTTGAAGTCTTTGCTTCTCCTGTTTCTCCCACACACAATAGCTATAGAAGTCATTTCACATTTCAGTGTGATTTCTAATCATTTCAATCAGGTCTAAAGGAACTACGGTGTCTATCCCTAGGGGATATCTTTACATCTTGAGTGCATGTCTGAGTTTCTCTTGACTCCAGGTTGTTTAAACATTGCCTTCTCCAGCTCCATATTCTGCTGTGGCAGTGTTTTATATTTCTTTGCTTTTCTCAATGACTTCTTCATGCATTAGTAGACTTTTGGGCACAGATGGTGCTTTGAGAAGTAATCTAATCTCCCATCACTTTGAGTTACTTCACAACTCCAGGGTTACAAGATATTTTCACTTGGACTTAGTCTTTTAGAATATTTTGACATTACAAAACACTGAAAAGTATATTGTACCAAACAATGCTGTCCTCAGTATGGAGATCAACCAAATGACCTAATGTGTCCTGCCAGTTTTTAACTTCTATGCTATCTTACAGTATGGAATCTATTCATAACATAATAGTCCTTTATATGAAGAAATGAATATATCATCGAATTCTTTATTTCCATTTTGAACCACGATGTAGCTTCTGATTAAACCCCGCATTTAAGTTAGAAAACAGATGAATATCCTTCAATATCTGCTATAGTCCTTTGATTAAAAGGTAGAATGGAAATTGATGAGGTCTATTCATTTTATAATTATCTGAGTTTTTCTTGTGGAGGCAGTAAAAAGAGAACAGCACATAGGCTCCTCCTCTTCTAAGTCATATTTATCTTTCATCCAAACCTTTCAGCTAGTTTAAAATCAAATCTAAAATCAGTGAATCATCTGATATCTTTTGTTTCAGTACATCAGTCCCACTTGTTCCACTAGAGACAGTGTATGAATAATATGCTGTTTTATCATTATCAGGATTTAATTATACCAAGCACTTCAGATCTTCAGATATTTATCATTGTCAATTACTATGATATAATTAGAAACAACAGAATTTGAATGAGGGCTTCCCTGGTGGTGCAGTGGTTGAGAGTCCGCCTGCCGATTCAGGGGACACGGGTTCGTGCCCCGGTCCAGGATGATCCCACATGCCGCGGAGCGACTGGGCCTGTGAACCATGGCCACTGATCCTGCGCGTCCGGAGCCTGTGCTCCGCAACAGGAGAGGCCACAACAGTGAGAGGCCCGCACACCGAAAAAATGAATAAATAAATACAGAATTTGACTGATCTGGAGGAATTTTCCTGCCAACAGTTTAATTTTGTTAGTATTTTCCAAGAAATTTAAGAAATTCTTCATTCAGATTTTGAAGGAAAAAATACATTGACTTTCTTGATTTGCTGTTCTATACATTAACAGCAAGAAAAAACTAAATTCCATTCATTGCCAAATGGTATAGTTGATCTGTGAAGAGCACCCATTTGTCTTTTATGACAAATGCTCATCCTAAAATCTGGTTCCCAGGACAGCCCCTGACAGATGGCAATATGGTTATATATACATCCATGAGCAGTAGTTATCTACTGGATGATTTTCATCAAAGTCATAAAAAGAAAACTATCACAGATAATTAAAAATGCTATTGTGGTGTGTTAATAATTTTTAATAGACTTTATTTTTTAAAGCAGTTTTAGGTTCACAGCAAAATTGAGTGGCAGGCACAGAGATTTCCCATTAATAATTTTTTACACCATCTGAGACTGGACTATCAAAAATGTAAAAGCAAGGTTGCCTTTCTAAGTGAACTACAATTAGTAAATTTATTCAGTGGCAAGAAAAGGAGTAAAAGTAGATACAATTGACCCAAATGCTCCAGCTGGAGGCCTCCTCATCCACTTGCACGGCTGAGCAGGTTAACCCCATTTAGCAGCTGGAATACATCCAGCGGTCAGCCTAGGCCTTGGGCAAGTGTCTGATTTACTGGTAGGAAGGGTGAGAAGAAAGGGTAGCCAGGCTAACTGAAGAGGAGCAAAGGAAGGTCTTCAGGGGCTGTGAGAACCCAACACCAGAATCATAAGATCTTCAGATCATTCCAGCCAGGGATATTTTAGGTAAAGGTTTTATGAGTCTTTCTGAAGTTTTGGTCTATTCTGACACTCCAGCCACCTTGCAAATAGAGGGCTTCCTAGAATCCTGAATAAAGCACCTCAAGCCTTTACTTCTAATCTCTTTAGGACCTTGAACTTCAGAGTAGATCCACTCAGTGTTGCTCAGTAAGACTCAGTAAGACTCGTGTGATCCAGAGCTCCCTTCTTTCTTCAACAGCATCAGATTTGACCAAAGAGGAAACTCAGTGGAAGTGGGGTCATCACAACCTGCCATGGGAAATCAGAGAAACTCAGTGTTTTGGTGACTGGCACAGTAGGTGTTTATATGAGTAAAATGTTTACATTTTATTACTTTTTTCTTTCATATGACCACAATTCCAACGCCTAACATTTTCTTATCCTTGATTGAAAAATTACTCAACTAGAGCTGATTAGTAGTCTAATTTTTCTCTTTATTTTACCTGCATAAGAGAAAAATTCTCCCCATTTCTCACTCAGCTTTCCAGGGCATGTGGAAAGGCCTGAGAAATGGCAAATCTGAGTGCCAAAAGCCCACCTTCACATGGTCTAGATTCATAAATACTTCAGAAAAATTAACAACTTATAAAAGTAAGAAGCTGCTCCTCAGGTTGTTCTTTCTTAAAACCACTTAGGCAGTAATCCAGAGAAGATTAATTTCAAATCCCTCGTTTTTTTAAAAGTACAAGTTATGAAGCACTATAAATAATCTTGTGATAAGTCCTAATAAATATATAAAATTAGTGTACCTCCAAGGCCTAAATGTTCTTTGCAGTTATGCTGATTTACCACATTTTCTCATGACTGCATATCACTACTCATAAATCACTGCATATTTATCAAAATCGATCATGCATATCTATCATAAGTCTAATCTGAATGTAGCACATCTTCCTAAAACACAAAACGGTATTTCTAAGATGCAAATTTGATCGTGTTAATTCTCTGCATAAAAATCTTTAGTGACTTTCCTCCATACCTATAGTATTATACTACATCTTCACATGATTTTTCCAGCTATAATCAGAACCATATCTACCACCCTGGCTTTATATTCCTTTTCCTACAGTCCATGTGTCCTAGACAGCTGACAACTGTTTCTTTTCCAAACTTGCTCTGGCCCGTTCAAGCTCTCTGCTTTGGCTCAAACTCTTCCTTCTGATTTCTAATTTCCTTTCCCATTGCTGTACTTCCAGCTATCAATATCCTTACCATCAGTGTCTTTCAAAACCTACCAATGCCTTCAGGTTCAATTTAAGTATCACCTCTTTCGAAATGCTTGCTCCCAGTGTGTCCCAACCAGAAGTGATGTTACTGAGTCCAAGCTTGTACCGCTCACTGCATGACAGGCCAATAAATCAAAGGATGAATTGTTGGGGCAAGGAATAGTGACTTTATTCAGAAAGCCAGCAGACCGAGAAGATGTTGGACTAGTGTCCCAAAGAACCATCTTGCCTGGGTTTGGATGCTAGTTTATTTTATAGAACAAAGAGGGGGAAGTGAGGAGGTAAAGTAAAAAAGGCAGTTAGTTGTTGCAAATATTTCCTGGTTCTGCCCAGACTCTGAAGGGGATGTGTTAATTTCTTCTTTCCTCTAGCCGTTTACAGGTGGGCCTGCCCGGTCAGGATTTTTCCTGTGAGCTAAACAAAAGTATTTTAGCTTAACACTCAGGCATGTGTGACAGGGTTCTGGAGATGGGCCATTATGTGTACTTTAAGCTATGGGCAACATCCCTTTAGTGATTAACTTGTAGCAAAGGCAATACAATACAAAACTTAAAGTAAAAGAGGCAGATCTAGTATAGAGTCAGACTTGTTTTTCCCTATTACAGTAATATTGTCATCCTTTGGATTGCCACAACAGTTGATTCCTACCTCTCTGATGTCATTTATCGCTCTGTACAACTTTGTAATTATTTGTGTACATACTGGTTGACATAGCCCCTCATCCCATAGAGCATGGCATCCACAGTAGGCCCTAGCTGAGCTTGTCTTAAATTTAATTGACAGTATAATTAAGAACTAAAGCTCTGAGGCTGTATTAACATTCTAAAAGACTTTGGTCCAATGTTAAAATATTTTTTTTATAAATATATTCAAATTTTGTCATACTTGGTAGTGACAAAGAAAGTCTTTATTAGGGCTAAATTTGAAGACAAAGGCACCCAATAAAACAACAGCAACAACAAAAAATAGAGTAATTACAGAGTTTAATAAGAAACACTCCCTGAAAATTAAAAAAAGCATTACAAAGTTTGCACACAGTTAGTGAGTAAAGGGAAAACCATATGTGTACAAGGACCCCTCAGTGCCACCAGCCTCTTAGGCTGGCTCTTCCCACTCTATCTGCCCTGGTTTCCTGAGGAAACACTTCCAGTATGAACTGCCCTAATGCTATCTGGTCCTATAAGGAGTTGGAAGGCATTGTAAAACTTTCAAACGTTCCTAATATAATCAATATCCGGGTTGCATTTACATTGAGGCTTGCTATCTGTTAGAACCTTTATACCTTGGATTCCTTTAGTAATTATACAGTAGCTTCCACTTAGAAGTTGATTCCTCCCTTTCAGTTTACTTACACCAAAAGCAGTACGCTGGTTCTGCATACATGGATTGAACCAACTGAAGATATAAAAAATTCAAAAAAAAATTCCAGAAAATTCCAAAAGCAAAATTTGAATCTTCCACACACTGACAACTATTTACATAGCATTTCCATTGCATTTATAACTATTTACATAGCATTTACATTGTATTAGTTATTACAAGTAATCTAGAGGTGATTTAAAGCTTATGGGAGAAATTTCATAACGCCTGCCACCTAGAAAGCTCTTAGAACATTTGCTTTGGGGGTTGATTTTTAGTTTTTTTGTTGTTGTTGTTTTAATGAAAAGGAGCATTCCTTTCCTGTTTTCTGCGCTTATAAAAAAAATTAAATTTAAGTAAAAATTAAAGTATGTGGGAAGATGTATATAGGTTATATGCAAATACAACACCATTTCATATAAGGGATTTGAGCATCCACGGATTTTGGTACTGGGGGAGGGTGTGTGTGGGGATACTGGAACTCATGTCCCCCACCCCATACCAAGCGACAGCTGCATTAAGTAGTACTAAGTAAGGCTGAAAGTATGGGGAAATTTCCACTGTCATTAAAAGCATTCTGGCCTATACTTAAGCCTGGAGACATCTTACCTCCCAATAAAGCTTGCCCTGCTCCTAACTTTTCCTCCTCTACCCTTTTAGGAGCACAATGCCTAGTGTTTATTTTTCCCAGCCTTGAAGCCTAGGATCCATCTCAGAAATATTAAGGAGATAACAGTAACCTATAAAATCTCTAAAGTTACTCTTAAATTTACAGCAAACAATGGACTATTTACTTGCCTTATCTGAGGATGGGTGTTCCCTTTAGTTCATTAGAGAGAAGCCTGGGGCAGAGGAAATTTACACAAGGGACTCTGGGCCTCCCAAATCTCCTAGGAAGTGGCCAGACATTCAGGGCACCAGCCCCTCTGACCTCTGCCAGTCCAGCCAGATTCTAAACACAACATATTGTTTCAAATAAGACCCTCCCTCTTTTTACTGAAACTACACATTTTGTTATAACTTAAACAAGACGAATGTAGGTGGAACAGGTAGACGCAATAAGGCTGTTGCATCATTCAGATGTGGAAATAAATAAAGACCACTCAAACAGAAGATGCTGAGGCTGTTCATTTGGAGGTTGCTGTAGGGACAGAGTCAGCCACCGTTCCTAGCACTTGGCAGAGATTCAGAGGGAGGCAGGCAGGGGAGAGGGAAAGTTTTCTGATAAAACAAGGAAGGCTTCAGGTATACTCTGAAAGTTTTTGAAATGGGGAAGCTGGAGGTGGGCTAACTAGAAGTGGGGCATCCTATGCGATTAGTTTGGGGAGCATGTTTGGCTTTTTCTGGTTGACCTTGAGATGGAAGCAGTGACAAAAATTAAGGAAGCTGGCCTTTATTGAGCAAGTCCTGGCTGTTTGGGACCAAATGCTACGGAAGTTGTGGTTTGGTTTCCTGGGCTGGTTGCTGTAAAGGTTGTAGATCAGAGCTCTATTCTCCATGTGGCCTGGCCATTTTCTGTTTGTATATTCAGTCTCTCACAGGACTTTTGTTGTTGTTCATTTTTAAATCAGTTAAAAATAAAATAAATATCTAGGAAATAATCGAAAGCTTAAGAGTAGAAACAAACTATAAATTTGTCTCTGGATATTAACTGTAGAACCAGGCATATTCTCAGTCCTCAGGAGGTTCTTCTCATTTAAAATGTTTGCCTTCAAAGGAAATTAAAAAACGACTACCATGTAGTCATTAAAAACCAGAAGTTGCCAACGTTCGTAAAGTTAAAAGTCATCAACAGTAATCATTATTAATATATTCCTCTTTTACCATGAATTAGCTCTGTGGTCACTAGTGATTGGATAATTTTCTTTCTCTATAAATGTTAATAAGTGAATAGCACGATTTTCTCCCTGAGTGTAGTATTAGTCTATCTTGCCCATTGCCCCCTGCCCTGCAAACTCCAGTTTATTATTCCATTATCACCTCAGTAAAGATGTGACCAAGGAGCATCCCTTCCAATCCCAATTAGGCAAATTCATTAGGTTCAATCTCCATGTTACCAATTTTGATATATATTTCTAATAATATATCATCTTTACAGGTATTTAACTATTATGTCTTAATTGCCTCCATATTTTTGCCTATGTCCAAGTCATCTTTGTGCTCCTAGCATTTGGATTATGTTGAATGAATGATTAAATGAAACCAGCAAGTCAAGCAAATCTTTGTAAAGTTTGAATTCTGGTAGTCAGTCTTGAGGTTGATTGGGATGAAGCTTTTGGGAACACATTACAGGATACCAATACAATATGATGCAAAATGTGAAACAAAGATTTTGCATTATTAACTCATTTATCCATCAAATATTATTAAGAGCTGTTGCATGCTAGCCACTGTGCTAGGAACTGGGAAAATATTAGTAAACAAAAAACAGGTGAATTATATTTAGAACAATCTCTTCTTGAAAGGGTCTACCTTCCATCTCTGTCTACAGAGTTCCATTTCCATGAATTTGATAGTGAACCAAGATCAGGTGGGTGACAACATGTTGAAATTCCCATATTGTATTTTTTCTCTCCTTCAGCATCTACAGTGTATAGACATGAACCTAATGAACATTCAGTCAATGTGCGCTGAATTGGATTTCTATCACTATTTGTCCACTAAAGAGACTCCAATGTTATGACCATCCAAGACTTAGAAGAGAGGCTACTTTTTCTCTGCTTCTTTGGCTCCCACCAGTTCAAGTAAAGACAATAGTTTTAATTTTCCTGGTATGCAAAATTGTGAGTATAGGGACTTGTAGTGTCAAATCAATTGGGTAAAGTTTAGGGGGGGAGGGATCCGAAATATGATAACACTAGAAAATTCTGTAGAAGTGAAGACTGCATTTCCCAGTTATGAGACAGCCTGGTATTGGGGATATGATATCTAACTTTAAAAGCAGGGTTGTAGTTCTTACCTCTCTCTCATGTAATGGTATGATCTTGGACAAGACACTTTAGCTTTCTCAGTCTTAATTTCCTCATATGTAACAGGCAAGGATTATAAAGATTAATTTCAAAGTCAATAGTATTGTTCTAGGCAAAAATCTGACCAAAGCATCTAGACTATCTCAGTTCTGTGGGCCTGATAGTCATTGTAGTGTTTAATAGTCTTCCTCAAGGCAGTCCTAACTTATGCATGTTCCCAAGCAGGGTGCTGATGGGTGACAAGAGTTTTTCCTGAGATCCACATGGTCAAGATGTTGGCCATATTGTTTTTTCCCACCCTGGATAGTTCTCATGATATGCTTTATTCCTCTACCTCTCATCCAGAAATAAATGAGGAAAAAGAATGAGTATAACTATGTAGAAATAACTTTGAAATAGATGATGTTCCTTTTCCACTCTAAGAAAAAGGCTCTCTCAATTCAGTTTTTCATGGCCCTCAACCTGTCACTGACTTATTCTCCTTAAATTTCAGGTATAGTTTCACTTTTACATATGAAAGGCTGAGTCTCCAAATTCAAGATTATTGACTTAAATGAACAGTAACCTGGCTTCTATAGGTTTAAACATGTGATCTGTCCGGATGCTTCAAAAAGTCTCACATATGTTCCAATTCCATCCCCACTAATATATATATTTTATGTTTTTCTTAAATATATATTGAATATTTAAGGACTGATCCTTAAAATAAGGAAGGGAGGATCATTTCTTTACTTCTTATGTAACTCACACCTCCTCTTCCTCCCAAATTGCCTAGTAAAAATCCCTTACATAGCACATGCCATAATGCCTAGCTCCCCTAACAGACTATGAGTTTTATAGGGTAGGCTCTGTGTCTTAGAGATATTAGATTCATCACCTAACACATAATTTGAGTTGTTGAATAAACAACTGAATGGATGAATGAATATGTGGGTCTCCTAACAACAAGGGCTTTTTAGAATATTTATATAACTGATCTGCCACTGTAAATTTACATCTATATGTGATGGGTGGGACCATCAGGCAATGGGAATTTAAAACAGAATTATTGTGAAACTTTTCATTTGAATTGAAGAGAAAGTGAAGTGCTGGGAATTGAGAGAAATGAACAGACATAAATCTTCTCCTGTCATCATCAGAGCAACACAAACTTCAGCTTAATTCACTGTAAAATGGCAGAGAGGTTGCCTTCAGTCATGACCTCAATTACCTGGCTTTAGAATAATCTCAGAATGAGAGAAATAATGAATCTCGGTTCACATTTCTGAGGCTCTAAAGAAAGCAATGGAAAGTTAACATTTATTGAATGTCTACTGCAGACAAGGTACCAGATTTTTTGACCTTTCATATATGAACTTGTATTTAACTTAATCTTTACAACACTGAGAGGTGAAATTAGTTAATATCATTATTCTACATGAAAAGCTAGTGAAAGTTATATTTTAATGTCTCTTCAAGATGCTAATAATATTCTAACCCCTTCCACAATTTTATACTTTGGACTGTGAAGGAGATGAGAACAATAGATAGCCATATTTTTCTTCCAACTTTGATACTAAAGCTACAGAAATAAAAGGTTATCTTTTTACACAGGGAGTGATACAGCTTGGAATCTTTAAAATAGCTTTAAATGCACCAAAAGGTTTTAGAGTTAATACACTAAGAATTGTTATTTATACTAATTTTCTCCGTAATTTCATTATCTATCCACAAAAAATCTTTTAATAATGGTTTTTCTCCATCTGTAAAATAATGATAGAATAAATTACAACACTTAAAGGATTTCAAAGAAACACTAAATTTTCTTGCCATTGTTTTCAGCATGGGTTATACACAGAGTCCAAATGATAAAGAAAAGAATCTCATGAAAAAGACTCAAAAGGGATCAGAGACCCACCTCCAACATAACAGCAGGAGGAGATCTTTGGACCCTCTCTCCGGCAAAGCAAGCAAAACCAGTGAACAGTATTTTTAAGAAGAAAAACAACACCAACTCAGTGTCTGGAAATTGTCCTAATGGCATACAGCAAATGAAACATTTATGTGAGAAAACCTACTAAAACTCAGGAAGAACACTGAGAGTCTGTACATCTGAGCCAACCTGCTCGCTCCATCTCTACCCCCAGTTCATCCTGACAAAAACTCCAATCCAGGTGAATGTAGCCAAGAAATGGGCTCTCCCTCCCTTCAGCTTCCAAGGAAGGGCTACCATATTTCACTGAGAGAGGCAAGTCACTGATGCCGAAAGCTCGGTCTCTCTGTAACCAGTGCCGAATCAAATCTCGGAGACAGTTCTGGGTGAAGTAGAAACGAATAGCTTTACTGTTTTTCCAGGCACAGGGGGACACAGTGGGGTCCTGACTCAGGACACTATGTGTCCCAACCCCAAAGGATTTGATGAGGGGTTTTATAAACAATGGTTCAAGGGTGGGGTCTCTGACATGATAAGATTAGGGTGTGTGCAGGGCGTGTACTCCCTTCATCTTGTCTCAGGTGGTGGGTCTCCTAATCTTGATGGGCTTCTCTGGTCCCTTTAATCTCGCCTCAGGTGGTTTCTTGGCTGCTTCTCCTTTGATTAGCAACTGTTCAAATCTGCCCTTTGGAACTCAGGGAAGGTCATAGAGGCTGGAGTCTTGCCTACAAGAAACGGGGTACAAAAAAGGCCTCTGGAAGATGGCGACTCCCATGCATCGGCTCATAGCCCGGAGACAAGCGGAAGCAAATAAGCAACATGTAAGATGTCAGAAATGCCTGGAATTTGGGCATCGGACTTATGAATGCACAGGAAAAAGAAAGTACCTACATAGGCCTTCAAGAACAGCAGAACTAAAGAAAGCTTTAAAAGAAAAAGAAAACAGATTATTATTACAAGAAAGCGTTGGAGAAACTACTGTAGAAAGAAAGACCAAGAAAAAAAGGTCTAAGAGTGTAACCAGTTCCAGTAGCAATAGCAGTGACAGTTCAGCCAGCGATTCTTCATCAGAGAGTGAAGAGCCGTCTACCTCGTCCTCCTCAGAGGACAGTGACTCTGATGAAAGCTCCTCCAGTTCATCATCTTTAGCCTCCTCCACAAGCTCTTCCTCGTCCTCTGATGCAGAAGAGATTCCAGCTCTTCTAGTAATAGCAGCAGCAGCACAGAGAGTAGCACTGAGGATGAACCACCAAAGAAGAAGAAAAAGAAATAGAATTGTTCCATCCATATTGGACTGATGGACTAAAAACATCAATGTGATTCTTAGAAGGGAATTTAGAGTGTGTTAAGACCAAATAGGTTAACTGATCAAAATTTTTAGAGTTCAAAAGTTTCTAAATGTTTTACATTTTAAGAGCATAAAGAGTATTAATAATGGATTATGTATATAAAGACTTTTTTGTTTTAGGGGTGAATCTTGTTTTTCTTTTTTATCTTTAAAATATATCTCTAAAATTAATCAAAGCTGAAATCTAGTAAATCTTTCTGTGATGAAACCTATCTCTTCTCCCTGTGAAATAAATGCCATATTTTGTTATATGTCTGTGCTATGTACCAGACATGTTTTCAGGATAATGCCTCAGAATATCTATCTGGCAGTGAATTTCTAATGCTTTTGGCTGTATGTTATTATGTAAGATTTAATACCTCTATAAACTTAGAGTTTTCCTACTGTTAATAAATGTGCTCTATTTTTATGTTTATGTTCAGAAAGTTGTTCTGACTTCTTGTCCTAAATGAAAAGTTCAAGGAATCTATTAATAAATTGATACCTTTTGGATGGTACAAGTTTCAAGTTACTATGTTGTATCATTCATTTTCTTCTGGTTCTTAGAGTTACCCTTTTATGACAAAAATTATTCTAGAGGAACTTAAAAAGGAACAAAATTCTGAAACTACATAGGACTCTAATCTTGGTGTCTTTTGATAAATTCAGTGTATCAGAAAAGAAAATAGTCATTTAAAAAGCTAACTTAAGTAAAAGTGATATAAATACCATTGCGTGTTGATATGCTATAAAAGGTACCATTCAAAGGGGAAAAAAAGGTAGGAGGAAGAGAGGTAATTTTTATAGAAAATTAGAGTGACGTTGGTTGCCTTTTACTAAAGTATTCTTAAGTTTTCATAAAGATTGCCTTTTACCATTTTGCAATTGTGGTATGACAGTTTATATAGTAACTGGTCATATATGACAGTCTACTGCATAAATATGAATGACTTGGATTAATCTGGTATGTTTACATAGCATATACACAGTTGAAATCTAGCATGAAAGTTTAAAAAGAAATACTGCACAGTATTTCTTAAAAGTAAAGTAGTAGGCCATGGTGAAATTATTTGGTTTAACATCACATTATTTTGTGATATCTTTTAAACTTTTTGGAAAGAGGTATCATTTGTAGAAAAATCTTGATTTGGGTTAAATATAGGTTTTTAAAGTACAGATGCTGTCTTTTCATATTTCTATGAAAAAGCAGTAGAAAATTACTTTTGAAGAAAATAGATTTCTATTTAAATGTTTAAATATATGTATGTTGTGAGTTTAAAGAGCTGTAATTACCTGTTTGACAGAACTGTTGCTTTCAATGATTGTAAATAAACTCTCAAAACATCATTTTAAGGCTCCATACAGAATGTGTCAATTGACAGGCAAATTTAATATATTACTAATGAAATACAATTTACAATGTAATCTCTGTAAGGGTAATTTTAGCAGTTAAACTTGGAAGGGAAACAAATGTGTACATACGTTACATCACTTGTAATTAAATAAAGCTCTGTTTGTGCTGATGAGCTTAGAAAATAAAAGGCCTCTGTGCCTGGGCACCCCACAGGGCCCCCTTTGGTTTCATCACCAGAATTTCTCATTCCCTCCAACTCCAAGTTGCAGAGGATAAATTCCAGGTATTACTGGAGGCTGGCTGAGAGTTACTGAGAGGTTCACCTAGCCCTCACTTAGAACCTGGAAGGTCTTCTCCAGCCATGGCTGGCAAGAATACTGGGGTCCTAATCACCCTGACATCAACTCAATCATAGAGCAGAAGTTCCACACCAGGAGAGTCAGGTCAAAGGACCAGAGGACCAGAGGCTAACTGCTGCAGCTTGCCCTGGAATAGGAGTGAGAGATTTTGCCCAGGTTGAGAAGCAGTTTCTAAGAGACCTCTGAAGCTTTTTCCAAAGGAAATGATAAAGTCATTATTAGAAATAGAGTTTGGTGAGGTTCAAGACTAAGGGTGTTCTTGAAAACAATAGCTTCTCTTAATTAGGAGTAAAAAGCTTTACTACAGGCCAGCTAGTTCACCAGAGAGAAACAGAGATAACTAAGAAGTACCCTCCTGAGTACAAAAGATAAAGACTGTTCTCAAAAATATACTCTTGTCTGAATTTAATCGGATCAGACTACAGAGCTATTTATGCCTCAGGGCATTGTCAAAAACTATCGAGTAATCAGCTGGTAATTGGTGGTGTCTAACAGGTGGGTGTGATACCAGATGAGGCCGAATGATCAGGAAAGGAGACACTCAAACAGAACCCTGCTAAAAATGCTGTCATCTCAGATAACTGTGTGGCTGTGCCCTCTCAGACACCCAGGGTTTCACACTTCAGAAGAGAACTTCACTAAAACAGAGAGAACTTCACTAAAACAGTTTAGCGTGTCACTAAACAAATAAACAAGCAAATAACAAGCCTCAGAGCCGGGAGGGGAATCATTAGTGCTTGCCTAGAGCTGGGGTACGAAGATGGGGAGGTGACCAGGAGTGTGCAATTTTTTCTTAGGGTGATGCAAATGTTCTCAAGTTGATTGTGGTCATGGTTGCACACCTCTGAAAAAAAATTTTTTTTTTTTTTTGCGGTACGTGGGCCTCTCACTGCTGTGGCCTCTCCCATTGTGGAGCACAGGCTCCGGACTCACAGGCTCAGCGGCCATGGCTCACGGGCCCAGCCGCTCCGCGGCATGTGGGATCCTGCCGGACCAGGGCACGAACCCGTGTCCCCTGCATCGGCAGGCGGACTCTCAACCACTGCGCCACCAGGGAAGCCCTCTCTGAAAATATTAAAAGCCATGGGTGGATTGTATGATATGTGAGTAATATTTCAATACAGATGTTTTTAAAAAGACTAACAGTACTTTTCAGACATGGGAGGTGACAGTCCACCCTCAAATACTCTGAAGTTATTTAGACAGCCAAGGGAAAGAAATATTTTTCAGCCAAAGCAAAAATTGTAAACTTGCCTGGATTTATTCAAATTGTTTGGCAGTGGACCGGTGGGAATTGGGTTCTGGGATGATGTTCAGCCAGCATTTCTAGTGACCAGTAGCAATGATGTCAGAGTGGCATGTCATTTGTCATGTTTGTCACCGGCTGAAATAAACACTCCTGCCTGTGGGCCATGCACGTAACATCCTCCCAAGCAGGCTGTGTTACGAACTCTACAATCCTGTGTATTTTATCACTAATCTCACATTGACCTTATGCTGTGAGCCTCAAGCTACTAAGGAAAGCGAAAGACTTTAGATAAATGAATCTAATTAGAAACATTTACCTCCATGTCCTTCTGTTTGTTTAAAAAGCTTACAATTTTCAGATGATGCTCAGTTTTTTTATTACAAATTTTGAGTTTGTTAACTAGACACTTTCTTTAATTCCTCATTGATTTGCTTCCTCAACATGGAAACCTCTTGTCTGACTCCTAACTTTGATATGGCTAAGTCAAATGGCTTTGGTGACATTCATTCTAACTTGAATAGGAGTTTTTTTGTAGTCAGTCTGTATTACTTACTTAGCATTGACTGAGGAAAGACATTCCTCTGCAAAGAAGGTTATATTATGTGACGTTCAGTGTGGCATGGGGAGAATATTTAAGAGGAAAAGGTTGTCAACTTTGTCAAATCATTAACAATCATTCATTCATTCATCCAACATCACTAATCCAGCATGTGCCAGGCACACTGCTAGGCCTTAGGGACATGGCAGTGCCTAAAACAGATGTGGTACCCACTCTCAGGAAATGCACCATCCAGTGGCGTTGCCCCTGTGGTTGACTCAAACTGTCAACCTGACGAGATGTCTGTGTTACAGACCATTGATTCTTTTCCTGTGCCATTTGCACTTTTCCCTCAACTAAAGGGAAAGAATATCCCAAGTTTTTGTATTCAGAGGAATGTTAATCCTCCTTTCTCTGTATGTCTGTCCAAAAGAGGCTAGAAAAATGAAGTAATGGATTAGAAGTGTTTACACAATCATGACAAATAGCATACATGCTGATGCAAAATTACCAACATCTTTGCTATCCTTAACCTTCTGTTATATGTGAAATTGAAATATACTTACAAAACATTTTCCTTATATATCACTTTCAAATTCTCAAAATACTTTTACAGTTTCTCATTACAAAGTAAATTGAATTGTCATATTTAAAAATTATTGACAAGATGTGATAATTTTTAAAAGAATTCCAGGAAGACAAAAGTTTCGGAGTAATGTGTAAATCACAGCAAAGGAATAGGGAAAAAAATATTTAAGTGAGGTAGAAGGAAGCAAACCTGGATCTTACTGACAGGGTATTAAGATTAATAATGTATGGACTTCTCTTTACATTACACTTCTTAAACTGATTCTTGTGAAAAACAGTATATCAAAAATTATCAATATCACTCTAGAGACACCCAAACTATCAAAAACTGGAGGCGAATAAAAAAACAAAAGAAACACTGTTGTTGGAAGTTCAAGTGGCAGAGGGCGCCCCTTGCTCCCTTTCACTCATTATGGACTCACGTTTTAGGAAGAGCTCTGGTGAAGGCCTCCAGGCCCTACTGATGTCACTTCAGATTCTCTTGGGGTTTGTCTCCCTCTCCAGGTTCTGCCTAGTTCCCAGTGTACTTCAGCTTTAAAAGATCTTATGGATTTGTTGCTCTGTTTTTTAATATTGAAAAAAATTTTTTTCTTTAATACTATTTTTCATTTTTTAAATCCATGTAATACTTTCCCTCAATTTTTAAAGTGTTTATGTAGTACTGAGAAGCATATATAACTCAGTCCAGCTCAACAGAGGCTTATAATATACATGGCCACATTAAGGATTTATTCATCAATTCTAACTTTATTGAGTGCTTTTGTTTTTAAACATGATAGGTGTTGAATTTTGTCCAATGCCTTTCTTGCATCTATGAAGAACAGAAATGCCCATAAGATTTTTTTAAAATCATAACTCTGTTAATGTGTTAGGTTTTATTAATGGATTTTCTAATATTTAACCACTCTTCAATTCTTAGAATAAATCTTACTTGGTAAGAATGTTTAAGTTTTTAATGCATTGTTGAATTTTATTTGCTAGTAATTGATCTAAGATTTTTACTCAGATAGTAATAGGTGGGCTTGGTCTGCAGTTTTCTCTTTTTGGTGAAATCTGTCAAGTTTTGGGAAAAAAATCTTTTACTAATTTTTAGATAAACTTAAAAGTTTTACCTCTTTTCCCCTGCAATCAAATAATTAAGGAACATTGAGATTATATGATTTTTAAAGTGTACTTTTGAGGATGAAGCAAGTCTTGCATGAAGCCATCAAGGTCACTTGCTTTTTAACTACTTTCCCTTTTATTCTGTGGCAACTGGTCTTTTTAGGTTTTCTCTCTATTGGGGTCAATTTGAGTCAGAAGTATTTTTTTATAAAATTATCCATCTTATCTAAGCTTTAAAAGAAATCTGCCTGGAATTTTTTTATTTAATCATACTCTAAACAACACTGATCATGGACACAAGTCTTACTCTTAATATTTCAGCAGTACCACCAGGGCTGTGATAATCTCAGCATAGCTGCTATTTTTTTTTAAATTATTGGTTTTATATTCTTAGCTTTATGATATCGCACTTTAAATTTTATTACTTTATGTATAGCTAAATTTGATTGTAAACTTTACATTAATTGGCAGATTGCCAGCTTACAGATGGCTATGCTTTCTACTTCTGAACATTTTTGATTATAAAGAGATCCTATAAAATACTGCTAGAAATCTTTTCCACCTTTTTCAATGAAGTGTACTTTGGCATATGAAATGAGAGAAGACTTGGGTAACCAAACAAAATTTAGCATCTCTCTCTTCTAATTCCAAGTTGCACTGAAACGTTGCTTTCCAGACCTTGCTAAGTCTTTGTGACAGTGCCTACCGAGTTTATACTCCCGGTGTTTCTCTCCTCCTTTATGAGTCTCTGAACCTTCGTACCTTCATCTCTTTTTCTCTTCCATCTGAAAATGGCCTGCCTTTGTTGTTTACTAGGGAAAGATTCCCAACATTTTCAATTGAAAGTCTCTCTCTCTCTCTCTTCCCCATATACCTCAAGTTTCAAACATTTGTTCTAACAAAAGATGCTGTATTTATTGAATATTAAAGTTGCATTTTTTTAATCCATGCTGTCAGTGTTTTCATGATTGTAGATCTAAGGAAAGACTCCCTTAGGAAAGCTCACAACATATATTACATTTCCATTTCATTTGTTGATATTTTTTAAATGTTCCTTTATAATTTGAAGACTCCAGGTCCAGGGATTCTATGCTGGAATCAACATGGTAAAACACCCCCTTTCCAAGCCATCTCAACAAGAGGAACACAGGAACTTGAAGAAGCACTTTCCAGTAAATGTGGAAATAGCATATTTCATTACGTAAATAGATTTTTCCTGCACTGGTCTGCCTTATGACCAGACATCTGCTAATTATACCAGAGGGCAAGACTACAAAGGCCAATTTACATTCTGTTTGTGGTGTCCTTGATTTGTTTCTAAGAACCAAAACAAGATAAAGGGTTACAAATGATTTAATTATGAACAGTCACGGCCTTGCCTTCACCCAGCGGGTATCGGGGTCTGTGGCTCCATTGGCCTCGCAGCAAAGTACTGACCACCCTGGGGAAGACTTTCAAGATTCCCTTAGCACAGACTCAGGATCCCCTTAGCACAGACTCAGGGCTTGGGTCTCTTCCTTAGCCACAGATGGACATTGTGCTCAATATACTGAGAAATAAAATGAAACAAGCTGGTGGACTCCTTTGGATTCCTCCTTGTGCTCTGTCCACTTCTCTGGCCGTGTTGTAATAACAACTTCTCTTCTTTGAAGTTCATTCTTAGTGAGATTATTTTCCTTGCTTATCCAAAGTTCTCTCTCACATTTTGTGTGTGTGTGTGTGTGTGTGTGTGTGACTTAGACTTAATTAAAACTCAGTTTTCAAGGGACAGGGGGTTGCATCCTGGAGCAGAAACCAGGGGGCCTGAACTCTGTTTCTAAATTTGGTTCTTATTGGCTCATTGGCTTTGAACAACCTCTTTTGTTGTCTCATATTCAAAAAATAAGGTTAACAATGGTTATTTTACAGAAATATTGTAATTAATAGTATACATGAAAATATTCATAAAAAAACTAAAAAAAAATATGTGAAGGTAAAATGCAATTATCTTTGTAGTTCTTATTTATTTAAAACTTATATATATATGTGCCAGGCACCTTATGTATATTTTAAGCATATTAAAACTTTTAATATTTACCAGTCCTTGACATAAGTACTATTATCTTCATTTTATATATAAGAAAATGAAGCACAGAGAGGTTAAATAACTTGCTGAAGGTCACACAACAGGTCTGTCTACAGAGCCTGTGCTCCCTTATATACATACAGTGCCTTGGTCAAAAAGGAGAAAAGAGTAATAATTAAACATGGACAATTATATTTAGTGAAAGATACTTATTTAAAAGATTTCAGTACTGTTCTTTGGCCAATCCAGCATCCTTGGCCATTAAAATAAGCCCACCAAATTTCCAATTAACAGAGTCTAAATCTTACTAGTTATTTCATATATATTCATGGGACTTCCCTTGTGGTGCAGTGGATGAGACTCCACATTCCCAATGCAGGGGGCCCTGGTTCGAACTCTGGTCAGGGAACTAGATCCCACATGCATGCCGCAACTAAGAGTTCGCGTGCTACAACTAAGGAGTCCAGGAGCCACAACTAAGGAGCCCACATGCTGCAACTAAGAAGTCCTGGAGCCACAACTAAGGAGCCTGCCTGCTGCAGCTAAGGAGCCAGTGAGCCACAACTAAGGAGCCCACCTTCTGCATCTAAGACCCGGTACAACCAAATAAATAAATAATTTTTTAAATAAAAGACTTTTTAAAAAAGTATTTATTTTCAAAATTATTTATGAATGACAGGCAACTGTGAGCTTTTTGTGGATACTTTTTGTAGCTGCACATTTGGCGTGCTTTGTTTTTTTTTTTGATTTTTTTTTTTTAGGTTGTGCCCTGCCCCCTTCCCTCCCGTTTCACTATGGATATGAGGGCACATGTATCTCTTTTAGACCTTGCTTTCAATTGTTTTGGGTATATAACCAGAAGTGGAATTTTGCTGGATCAGATGGTAATTCAATTTTTTTAAATTTAATTTAATTTTTTATACAGCAGGTTCTTATAGTTATCTATTTTATACATATTACTGTATACATGTCAATCCCAATCTCCTAATTCATCACACCACTACCCCAAGCCCCCCCCCCATGCTTTGTTTTCTGGATTTTTTGGGGGGATACCTTATTTTTCATTGCAGATTTATTTGGCAATGTACGGTAAATTTTGTAAACTTGCATCAAGTTTATGAATAAAGAACCATTTCAAAATTATTTAAAACAAAAATTTCATGCAGTCAAGAATACTGATAATTTTTTTAAATCTATATTTATTAGAAAGTTAGCTCATTGGTTATCTCAGAGTTATCTCATGTCTAATGTAAAAATCTTTATTTTTGAGTTACCAAATTTATTTTGAAACCTTTCCCATTTAGGCAGGAGGAGAACACTTTGATTTTCATCTGGTCCCAATTTAAACAATATAATCCCATTCTTACCTCCAAAAAATGTCTATTAGATATTTCTCTCACATTTTTGGTTGTGTTTGGTGCATCTGAATACTTATAAAACTGGCTTATTGCTTTTTACGTCAACCTTACCTATTATAGCAATTTAGGACAAGGACACCATACATCTGCTCATTTGCACTGGTGGTGACCCACACAGACTGTGGCTTGACCTACTCTGTTTTAATCTTCCCAAGATCATATTTCGGATGTCCCAAGTTCGGACATCTTTCTCTTGTCTTGTTTCATAGACTGGCTGAAACGTTTAACTTGTCAATACAGGCTTTTTGCATTTTCTTATCACTCAGTGAGTGAGACTGAAGGACAGCTTATGGGACACAAAATATACAGACTCTTTTTTTTCAGGCGCTGTTGTGTTTACAGCTAGTAGCACCTGGTGGCATTAGATGGGGGAAGAAAGTGAGGGACCTGTAATCTCCAACTGCCTCCTTCCCCACAATCTTTGATATGGATAACTGATGCTTTTCTATATTGAATGAAAAAGTGTTATACAAAAATAGCTTTAAACCCTTCTTTTCAGAAACTGTGGAGCAGCCACTGTGTTTAGGAGGACTGGAATCCCAGGTTCCCTTTTCCTGACTCCTCTGTCTCCCAGTCTGACAACTCTCCTCTGATTAACAGTGTATGTGGGGAGCTATGAGCGTGTTTGGACTGTCCTCATCATCTTCTTTTATGAGCATCTAATGTTTGGGCTTATTGAATAAGAGAAAACCTCCTAATTTAACTCAATCTCAATTTTGGTTAATATTGCCTCTCCTATTTTATACCCATGAAATACTTTTTCCCCATGGTTTTGTTGCTAAAAATTCTGTACAATAATGAGAGCTGTTTAACAATTTGAATTTTTGTTTAAAGATGGTTTACATGCTATGTAAAATGGTAACTGTCAACTTCAGAGAAATAGGAAATGTTCTAAAATGAAGTTGCTCTGGGTGGAGGGTGTTTGCAACCATTCTACTTTTCATCCCCCTTTGGAAAGCAATCCAATCCATGATCTTTAGTTTTCCATTACAAACATGTCCTCAAACATGCTATTCTCACATTAGGGGCTTAAGGACAACCACCCATATTGCATTTATTGCAATGGTATTACTCCCAGCAAAAAAGCAAAGTAAACCTTAAAATATGTAAAAATCTCTATAATCCTGGGACCAACTTACTACAATAATCATTGTCTGACAATAATGAAAACCTTTTCTTCCTAAGGAAAGAACACTCTGCACATTATCCAGGGGTGGGGCATGGGAAATGGGTCCTGAGGTTAAGTTATCTCTGGTTCCCGGACATCTATAATTCCTTTTCTGACAAGTTCATTTGTAATGTACAATGCACATGGATAAGCTATCGGTCACGTGAACATTTGAAGGAAGACAAAAAAAAACCCTGTTGAATGAAAGATCATTAATCTTTTATAACAAGGTTCCAAAGCATACTCAGAGCATATTGGGTCCTGCTCCCTGAATGTTACATTGAGAACATCTAGTCTTTGGGAGGGAATGAAATATTCAGCCCAGGTCTCCAATAAATAAAATGAAATAGAATGTCATTAACCTCAGTAGACAAATATTTGAATTGAACAGGGTATATACAATACACTATGTATTTCAAAAAGTAGCTAGGCTGTTCTATTCTTATTTTGTGGAGGAATTACACCAAACTCTATTTCATTGCCTATCCAAGTGCCACAGAACCACTTGCCTAAATAAGAGCAGCTGTGATATTCAGAATAAAAAAGTTTAATTAAATATCTCTGCCATTTCCAACTTATCAAAAAATGAGCAGTGTTAATTAAGTTCACAAATTCATACCCATTTCCCATATGAATTTTAATTGAAACAAAGTAAAAGAAACTGGAAAGTTAAAACCACTCTCAAAGACAAGATGTACAATTTCCTGATCATAAATGGAAAAGAAATACAAAGCAGTAGGTGGGATTTGCTGGTTCCAAAACTGGAAACATGTAGAGACTGCTGACAGTTTTGGCTCTGGTAATAAAAATTAAAAGTGCCATATACAAGATGAGACTATGCCAGAACACACAACCTAAAACTTGGAGCTTCAGTGAGTTCTCCCTGCCGTGAGCTGAAGCTCAGAACAGGGGTGCTCACCATCTATGTGAACCGATGATGGTTAGAACTTTTATAAAACTGTATCACTAGAGAAACAAGAGGAAGTAAGTAGGGCCTAGAAATCAGGGCAGAGACTATACCACCCATGAGTCTGGCATCTGGATTTGCACTATTTACAATATCACCGTGAGATAGAGGTTCTAAGACACACTACAGAACATGACAGACTTCCAGTCAAGATGAACCTGGAAAACAATATTCCAAAATTCATGATGAAAACCAATGTAGGAACAACAGCCATGAGAAGAATTCAATCTAATAAAATGAAAAAATAATTGAGCAATATGAAAATCAATTTAAAGTATGTACGTTAAGGATCTTCAAAGAGATATAAGAAGGCATAAGTCCACTGGATAAAAAGGGAAAATATAGGATAAGAACAAAGAGAACAGAAAATGAAAAATAGTGAAGTAAAAATAGTACAAATAAATAATACAGTAATTGAAATTTTAAAAAACACCAAAAATCTCTACACTGGACCCAGAAATAGAGAAAATTAGTGAAAAAGGAAAAAATACTGAGATGTTCTTCCAGAGCATTGCAGCAGGATAGAGATTAAAATTATAAAAGCATAGTTAATAGTGATGGAAAATGGCATGAGAGGATTCAAACACGTATTAAATGGGACTCCAGAAAAAGAGAATAGAGGGACTGGCAGAAAAGACAATATTTAGAGAGCAAGTAGCTAATAATTTTAAACATTTTTATAAATATATGAGTATTCAGACCATGAATACTGAGTGCCAAGCAGGTCAAATAAAAATAAAGCCATGTTTAAATTCACCATGGTGAAAATGCAAGTTACCAAAGATGAAGAGAGAAATCTCATAAAGTAATAGAGATTGATTACATTCAAAGGTACACCAATCAGATGGAGGTGGATAGGGAACAGGAGGGAGATTCAATTTAGTACCTTGTCTCATACAAGAAGAAGCAAAAGATAGAGAAAAACATTTGAGTTAGAGAAAGTTATAGTCAAGTATGTATGTGAAAATAGAGTAGAAATATAATCTATAGCTTCCAAACTAGCAAGGGGAAAAAAATTACCAGTCCAATAGAAAGCAGAAAGAAGAGGGGAAATGTGAAACAAAAACAAACAAAAAGAGAAGGCAAAGAGAAAAGGAAAAAATTGGAAGGTAGATAGGATTCCAAATAAATGAATAACCACAATAAAAATTGGTGGATTAAATTTTCTGACTAAAAGATATCTGACCAGACTATTAAAAAATGAAAACACTTCTAAAATGAAATGACTCAAAAAGTTAAAGAAAGAGAAAAAAAAGAACACACCTGACAAATACCAAGAAACAAAAATTGAATTATCAATATTAATATCACAGACAGCATCTAGGATATTTCCTTCTAACAATGGAATACTAATTTTCTACATCCAATTATAGATGCTGATTTAATGGTGTTTTCTTCACCACCAATTGACATGTGTGGCTTTGAGATGAACAGTTAATTTCACAGGAGATAAGATTAAATCTTGATGAACATTCAGTGGGACTTCTGAAAAAGAAAAGGAACAAAGACATTTATGATGACAAGGATATAAAAAAAGGATGGTTACAACATTCAAAGTATTTTAAAATTTGATAGAAAGTGTCTTTTATATCAGCATAGGTTAGATTTATTTTCTTCATACTGTCAAGCTTTTATTTACTCAATCAAGCTATATATGGGATGTGTGTGTGTTTTAGCAGCAAAGACTCTGGTTCTTCATTTTTCTGTATCCATGCCCTGTTACAAGAGATTTTGTAGTCTGACAAAAGAGGACTATGTGGTTTCACCTTGGACTGTGGGTTCGGTCACATGACTTGCAATGGAATGGTATTGGGTGTCATGTGACCAAAGACTTGGAAAGTGCTTGCCTTCTTGAGCTAGCTCTTTTGCACCTTTGCCATCACCTTGAGAAGAACATGTCTAGTTGAGTAGAGTTCAACCACCACATCTAGGCATACAGCCTAGATTAGCTAACCTCTAGCTGAACCCTAGACACAAAAGCAAGCCCAGCTGAGATTAACAGAGTCACTCAGCTAAGCCCATAGATCAGTGAACCTACAAATTTATAAGAATAGATGATGACTGTTTTAAGTCCCTGAGTTTTGGGGGTAGCTGGCTGTGCAGCATTTTTGTGCCAATAGCTAACCAACATACATTGTACTATTTCCAACAATCTTTTATTCTGCCAAAGCTTTTCACTGACGAGTGCTAATTAGAGGCTCTCAGTCTTTGGTTTCAACCATGATTTAACACCCAAATAGAATTTAACAAAATCAAAACCTGAATCAAGGAACATAAAATTTATAATTTCTGTATTAAAGAAAATGGGATTTATAATTTTCTCTTTCCATAGCATTCAACTCAATGCCAGAAAAATAACAACAGAATAAACCCAAAGGAGGTAGAAGAACCAAAATTATAAAATAAGTGTAGAAATAAAAGAAATGGAAAGCAAACAAAAAGACTATTGAGATTTAACTAAAAGTCAATTATTTGAATAAATTAATAAAATAAAAACAACTAGCATAACTGATTGAGGGAGAAAAAAGGGAATTCATCAAAAACATACAGCAAAGAACAGAAGAATATGAATGCAGGTAAAGAAAAATAAATTATTACAATGGGGGTAAGAATGATTCAGTTAGTGGGTTAAGCATTTATTACACAATATTCCTCACCTTCTTATCTTGACATATACACCTCCCCCCCCAAGTAACAACCCTTATGCATCAATGACAGTATATATTCTGATAGTTGTAAAATTTTTATTTCCAGAATATACTCCTAACATTTAGCTCTATAATTCTGATTGCCTCTCACTGGAAAACTATAACTGGGCAACAGTACCTCAAAAGCAACATATTATTCCATCTCTACTCTTTTTTCCAGCAATCATATCTTGAACTTTCAATCTGAGTTTCAGTCTGGGTTAATGAAATGGCCACCTGCCCAGATAGCAACAGATGAAACCTTAATTAACTCCTTCTCTCACTCCCACTCTGCCAACTTGGCAATTTGGTTCTGTAGATTCTTCCATTAGCTATCATCAAGAAAAAATACTTAGTTCTTAAGAAACCATATGGCACAAAGTGTGTACTGACAATATAAGAAGTTTCTTAATGATGGCCTAAAATTTCTTCATGTTTTAGTAGATAGACTAGATAGATAGGTTTGATATGGTTTTTATTTTGCAAAAATGCATCATTTTGTTTTCAAAGAGATTAATGGTATATTAAAAACTAAACAATGCCAAGTCTATGCCTTACTGACTTAACTTAAAAATTTGCAATTATCCCTGGATAGATTATTCCTAACATTAAATATCCCTCCTATGTTGTCAGGATATGGTAATTGAAAAAGAATATTGAACCACTTTAAACAAGTTTAGAGAAGCAGTGTATTTAAGGAGAAAAAGATTTCCTATTGTCCATTTATTAATAGATTTTTTTTTCTATTCAGAGTCAGTGAATATTATGCTTTAGGTATTAACTTAATGGAGATTACATTGGTGAGGTAATAGAAAAAAATACATATATATATATATATCTCTGCCCCCAGTTCTTGGCATAGAGCTCCTAAAACTCTTGTAATTTCCTAAGTGATAAGAACACTAGGAACATCCTTTGTTCTAATATTTGGTCTTTGATCCTGGTTCCTGACACTGAGCTCCCAAATCCCTTGGAATTTCCTGGGTGATAGGAGTGTCTTTTGTTCTAATGAGGTGACTCTTGCTGGGCATCTGGATAGGGGCCTGTCACCAAGAAGACCAAGCCATGATCATAAGTTTGGAACATTCATCACCTGCTCTCTTCTCCGGAGCAAGGCCTAGAAACTGAATTAATGACTGAGCATACCTATGTGATGACGTATCCATAAAAATCCCCAAGGTATTGGGGAGAAGGGTTCAGAGAGCTTCCAAGTTGGTGAACACGCGGAGGTGTGGAGAGAGCAGCAAGCTCAGAGAGGGCATGGAAGCTTCGTGCCCCTTACCACATCCCTTGCCCTATGAGTCTCTTCCATCTGGCTGTTCCTGACTTAAATCCTTTTATACGAAACCGGTAATCTAGTAAGTCAACTGTTTTCCCGACTTCTGAAGGCAGCTCCAGCAAACTAATCAAAACTGAGGAGGGGGTCAGTGGGAACCTCCAAAGCATAGCCAGTTGTCATAAGCCCAGGTGACAACCTTGACTTGCAACCAGTGTCCGATGCAGGTGGAGAGGAGGTGGCTGTCTTGTAAGGCTGAGCCCTTAACCTATGGGATCCGACCTTAAGTGGCAGAATCAAGTTGAACTGTAGGACACATGTTAGGGTTACAGAGAATTGCTTGGTTTGGGAAAACCACACACACATTTGGTGATCAGAAGTGTCTGAAGTGAAGTGTTCTGTGTGAGTAGTAAAGGAGAGACACACAGACGTAAGCTTTTTTCTATTCAACATCTTAGTGCTAGGAGACAGACAAATAGACAAGCATATGTATCAATACAATATATCTGGTGAGGATAAGTGCAATGAACCTAAATGAAACAGGGTAAGAAGGAGAATTTTGAAAGAAGTACTACGTATACGGTGGTTTGGGAGGCCTATGTCATCAGGAGAGATTTTAAGCAAAGGCTTGAAGGGAGTGAGGGAGCCAGCCATATGCATACTGTAGGATAGAGCATCCCAGATAGTGAGAATAGCAATTGCAAAGGCCCGGCATGTTTGGCTTGTTTGGCTTGTTTGAGGAAAAGCAAGGCAGTCATTGTAACCAAGAAAAATGAGTAAGGGTATGAAGTAGAAGCTAAGACTGGTCAGACAATGGGTAACAGGTAGGCTGGAATGTCTAGGTTGGTCATGTGACATTGCCTTTTTCACTGAGTTAGAGGGGGAGCTATGCAGAGCTAGATGTAATTATTTAAGGCATGCTGTAATGAAATATCAGAAGGAAACCAGATCACCAGATATTTAAACACTCTTGGTACTTAATGTTTCATACATAAATTTAAAATTACACCTACTGACTATAAAAAACTAGAAAAAGTACTTCTACAATGCAAATGTAACTTTCAAAACAACAAACTATTGCAGGTGTTCCTAATGAGCCCAAGAAAGTGCTGAACAAACTACTTGATTTAGGGTAGCCAGCCTATTAAAGCCACCAAATATTTCTTTCCCAAAAGGAACACACATTTTATGAGAAAGATAAAAGCTGAACAAAACCATAAATATTTATGAAAAGAAAAACTTTAATGATATAGTGTGTCTATACATTGTCTCATATTAGAGAAGCTCATATAAATTCAAAATAACACAGTTGGCCATAGTGATCTGCACTGATTGTACAGTAATACTTAAGCTAACCACACAGCAAAGAAGCTGAGTTATCACAATGTAGCCCCAGAGAATGAGCAAGAAAACTTGCATAAAAGTTATAGCATAACACAATAATAATACTTTTTACTTAAAAATATAAAATATTTCTCAACATACTTCTCACACATTTCAAATGCTGGTGGATCCAATTCAAAATCAGGTACTAGGAAACTCTCCTCCTAAATATTCCTTGAACTGATTTGTTTCTTATCAACCACTTTCTTACCTATTTTATTTCAATAATCTCTTTGCCCATCCCTGATCACCCACACTTCACTAGAATTTACTCAGAAGCAATGAAATGTAGTGGTTAGGAGTGAGGGAGCTTAGTTCAAACTGCCCTGGTTTGAATCCCTGCTTTTTCACTTAATAGATGAGTGACCTTAGACAAGTTCCCTAATCATTTATTTGTGAAATGTGGAAAATAATAATATTTCATTCACACTGTGATTTTCAGGATTAACCATAATAATGTATTTAAAACAAGCAGTCAGTAACTCCATGATGATGACTGCCAAAATGATCTTCGAAAATATGAATCTAGTTTTGCCCCTTCCCTGCTTAAAAAAAAAATCCTTCAAAGTCCATCCGTCACCAAGAGATGAACAAATCCCACAGCAGGCAGAGCCCCTCATGATTGATTGCTATCTTCTTTTTGAGCCTCATGTCCATTGCTCCCCCCTATTAATTACATATTCCAGCCATACTGAACGACAATTATTGTACCTCATCACTCTGTACTACTTTTGGACATAGCACCCCCTTCTTTTGGAATACCCTCTCCTCACTCTGCCTTTTCTACATGGCAAGCCAGCTTTAAAAATTTAGCTCAAGGGCTTCCCTGGTGGCGCAGTGGTTGAGAGTCCGCCTGCTGATGCAGGGGACACAGGTTCGTGCCCCGGTCCGGGAAGATCCCACATGCCACAGAGCGGCTAGGCCCGTGAGCCATGGCCACTGAGCCTGCGCGTCCGGAGCCTGTGCTCCACAATGGGAGAGGCCACAACAGTGAGAGGCCCACATACCACAAAAAAAAAAAAAAAAAAAAAAAAAATTTAGCTCAAGATGTTGAATACGGTTGCCCATGCTACATGGTAGGCCTTTTTTGTTTATATATACGTGTGTGTGTGTGTGTGTGTGTGTGTGTGTGTGTATCTAGGGGTTTTTTGTTTTTGTTTTTTACGTGAATGGCCATTCTGCCAACATATATTTAAACATTTCCAGTAGTTACCTATGGGTGTGTGGAAATTCAGGTGCAAGTTTTCTTACATTTGCTTTTCTGTTTTGGGTACTAAACATGCAAACTTTTTGTAATAATAACTAACATAAATGTCTAAATGTTAAAGTCTGTGCGTCAGAATATATTTATATGAACAGAAACTAGACATCTGTGGCCAAGAATGAAACAAGGTCAAATAAATGAGCATACACTCATTACTAGATTACTATGTAGTCTATACAAATGTTGTATATTTAAGGGCAGTACCACTCTTAATCCCAGGCAATCCTTGCCTGTGCCTCAGTGGGCCAGGTGGGCCGAAGCAGTCTTCCAAACTTCCAAAACCCCAGATACACTTTTCCATGTATACACACACACACACACACACACACACACACACACACACACACATATATATATACACAAAAAAGTCCTACTGTGTAGCACGGAGAACCATATTCAACATCTTGAGCTAAATTTTTAAAACTCCCGCTAATGCCTGGGAACTACAGAGGCGACAGTGCCGAACATTTCAAGAACAGCGTAGCCCTCATCCCGTTTCTCACCTTCCGGAAAGCCAAGCTTCAACTCTTAAACCCATACCACTTTGGCAGGCGGTGATACAGATGCCAGGAGGAGTCCCAGGGCTGTCTCCTCTAGGGTCATCCATAGACCCGGTGTTCTGACCAGATTCCATGAGGACGACCTAGCTAGGGGATTATTTTTTTCTGACCAGTGCGGCATTTCTTTTAAGTGATTTCTTGAGTTGGAGCCACCAGAATGATGCTGACATGCTGATTTGGGGTCACTCGAAAGAGCTCGACCCTCCTATACACAGTCACACACTTTTGGGGCTATTTTAAAGACTGAGAATATTCATATTACTGACCAGTCCCGGGCGGGTTCTAAAGCGGCAGTGCACACTCTCCCGTTTGCGGCCAGAAGGATCTGGGTTGGACCGCTCTGGGAAAACAGAAGAGTCTTGCGACAGCCGGCTCACCAATCAGAAGCGAAGATTCGACCAGAGTCCACCCAGCTGCCTCGCTCCGCTGCCGCGGGCTCCACCTGAGCCGGCGTTAGCAGCGAAGTGTCTCGTTTCTGAGAACTTGGCGTCATGGCCACCTAGTCAGGCTGGGAGGAAGAGAGAAGCAGCAGCAGTCTGAATTCTTGCAGGGTGAGGCGGCCGGTGGGCCTAAGAACGAGGTTACCCCTGCTGCTATGGATACCGGCAGGACTGGCACCCCTGGTCCTGTTGCCCAGATTCTGCCAGTCTCCAGTGACCCGGCACCACTGAGCTTCTCGGCAGCATGAAAGCTTCCTCCACCGCAGCCTCCATTTTCATCATCCCTGGGGAGACTGACCTGCCCTCTCTAAACGGTGTGCAGGTGAAGAGGCTCTGACCTCGGAGGCAGCCGGGGTTCCCACTCAGACCTCAGAGGATGGTGGCCCAGAAGGGCCAAAATCGATGCTGTGCACCCGGGAGCAAGGCCGCCACGGGACTCACAAGGTGCACTGGCCCGGTCAGGGGACAAACTCAGACCGTGGTTCAGGGGGAAAACGTGCCAAGAAGTAGCCCCACCAGGAAGAGGCTGCCCAGACCCAGAATGCTCCAATGTGCCATCTGCTTCCTAGAGCTTCCAGGACTCAGAGGTCTGAACTTTTGCTGCCATTTACTCCAGAGTCTCGGCCCAGCAGCAGACACCATTCTCAGGCTTCTGTTTGGAGTCCAGCTTCCCTGCCAGGCACTGCTCTTCACAGCCACGACCCCACACCGGGCCGGATCCTCCTGAGCTTCTGCACAGGTAAGAACCGCACTTTGCTGCTGCCGTTTTCCACCCCAGGTGGGCTGGCGTGAGTCCTGCTTCTCCCCCTAGACTGACCTTAGGAAGTCTTGTCTTCCGCTGTGCCCTGCCTCCCAGCCGGGTAGTAATGCCATTTGCATTAGTGCCTCCTCATCCTGGTCTCTTGGCACATTCTCCTTTCATTTTGCTGGGCAGTGTGTTGAGAGCATCTCCTCCTTCAGCTCTCTTGGCCTGAGCCCCTCTCCTCTCCCATTGGGTTTTCTGTCCTGAGCATCTCCCTCCTACCATGATGATGATTATTATTTGTTTTTCAGTAATGTGTATCTGCTAATCCCAAACTCCTAATTTATCCCAACCCCCCTTTGTTTGGTAACCATAAGTTTGTTTTCTATGTCTGTAAGAATCTGAAAAAGAAATATATTCATATATACATATATGTTTGAATCATCTTGCTGTACACAAGAACCGGACACAGCACTGTAAATCAACTATACTTCAATAAATAAAAAATAAAAAGTTTTGGAAGAATCAATATTGTGAAAATGACTTTACTACCCAAAGCAATCTACAGATTCCATGCAATCCCTATCAAATTACCAATGGCATTTTTTCCAGAATTAGAACAAAAAATCTTAAAATTTGTATGGAGACACAAAAGACCCCAAATAGCCAAAGCAGTCTTGAGGGAAAAAAACAGAGCTGGAGGAATTAGACTCCCTGACTTCAGACTATACTACAAAGCTACAGTAATCAAGACAATATGGTATGGGCACAAAAACAGAAATACAGATTAGTGGAACAGGATAGAAAGCCCAGAGATAAACCCACATACCTATGGTCAACTAATCTATGACAAAGGAGGCAAGGATATACAATGGAGAAAAGACAGTCTCTTCAATAAGTGGTGCTGGGAAAACTGAACAGCTACATGTAAAAGGATGAAATTAGAACACTCCCTAACACCATACACAAAAATAAACTCAAAATGGATTAGAGACCTAAATGTAAGACCAGACACTATAAAACTCTTAGAGAAAACATAGGAAGAACACTCTGACATAAATCACAGCAAGATCTTTTTTGATCCACCTCCTAGAGTAATGGAAATAAAAACAAAAATAAACAAATGGGACCCAATGAAACTTACAAGCTTTTGCAAAGCAAAGGAAACTACAAACAAGATGAAAAGACAACCCTCAGAATGGGAAAGAATATTTGCAAACGAATCAATGGACAAAGGCTTAATCTCCAAAATATATAAACAGCTCATGCAGCTCAATATTAAAACAACAAACAACCCAATCAAAAAAATGGGCAGAAGACCTAAACAGACATATCTCCAAAGAAGACATACAGATAGCAAAGAAGCGCATGAAAAGCTGCTCAACATCACTAATTATTAGAGAAATGCAAGTCAAAACTACAATGAGGTATCACCTCACACCAGTTAGAATGGGCATCATCAGAAAATCTACAAACAACAAATGCTGGAGAGGGTGTGGAGAAAAGGGAACCCTCATGCATTGTTGGTGGGAATGTAAATTGATACAGCCACTGTGGAGAACAGTATGGAGGTTCCTTAAAAAACTAAAAATAAAATTACCATGTGACCCAGCAATCCCCTTACTGGGCATATACCCAGAGAAAACCATAATTCAAAAAGACACACGCGCCCCAATGTTCATTGCTGTGCTATTTACAATAGCCAGGTCATGGAAGCAACCTAAATGCCCATCGACCGATGAATGGATAAAGAAGATGTGGTACATATATACAATGGAATATTACTCAGCCATAAAGAGGAACGAAATTGGGTCATTTGTAGAGACATGGATGGATCTAGAGACTATCACACAGAGTGAAGTAAGAAAGAGAAAAACAAATATCGTATATTAACGCATATATGTGGGACCTAGAAAAATGGTATAGATGAACCGGTTTGCCGTGCAGAAATAGAGACACAGATGTAGAGAACAAACGTATGGACACCAAGGGGGGAAAGTGGTGGGAGTGGTGGTGGTGTGATGAATTGGGAGATTGGGATTGACATGTATACGCTGATGTGTACAAAACTGATGACTAATAAGAACCTCCTGTATAAAAAAAATTTTTTTAACATTTTTTTAATTGTTTTTTAAATTTAGCTCCATCTATTACATCCCTTTTCATTGAGGAGCTTTCCCCTGAATAGAGATTCTCCCCTACCCCACTCTCTCTACCCCTCTCTGTCTGTCTCTGTCTCTCTTTCTCTCTCTGTCTTTTCTCTCTGGGTCCCCATGGATCTTTGTACATATCTCTAATTACGACATTTATTTATTTTGATGTTAACTGTTGACTTCTCTGATCCCTTTCACTGTCCTCACCACCACCAGAGGGTGACCTTCTGGCCCTTGAGGACTTTGTGTTTCTCATTCCTGCATTCTCATTGCCTAGTAGAGAGTCAAGCATACACTACACCCCTGATTATTATCTGTTGGATGAATTTAGGCTTCAAACACGACTTTTTTTTTGAAGGGAAGTTTCTCCTACAAACTGCTATTAGAACTCAGAACAATTTTAAAGGTGTGTTAAGTTTCACTACCCACTGTGATACCTATGATGATAGAAGCAATAAAACAATGACAAACGTACTTATTCTAAGAACTTTGACAAATAATTGGCAGGTTCTATATAGGCCTGTGTTTAAGCAATGACCATTGCTCAAACAAAAGTTGGTAAAAAAAATTCTTAAACACTGTTATGGTTTTAATGAGAATCATAAAAACAAAACATAAATTGACGGACAGAATAATATGCAAAATTAAATGGTATAGCCACGATTACTGTTTTTATTGCAGTATACTTAATGTATAATATATATTATGTGAGTATTAAGACTCTATTCAAAGTTCTCTTCAAGCAATCAAAATACAAGTAACAGACATGGAGTGTGCTCCGGGTTGGGACTATGTATAAGTGCATATTCTGACAGAACCCTCTTCTCTTTTAATGTTTTAGGTAAGTGTTCTAGAAAATGTCTTCATTGAATGGGAACATAACCACAGGCACAGTTTACACATAAACATCTGCCTTCGTACACAGTTTACAAAATAAAATCTATTCATAGTCCTCAGATAAACAGCGTCTCTTCATAAACAATTCTGTCAGCATTTCTTGGAACTCACAGTCTGTCGTCATCAACATTCTCTATATGTTCTGTCTCTTTTCCCTATGTTTTCCTTGACCTTCCTGCTCTGAGGGAGCCCTGGCTGTCCCCAGAGATACTCTTCCCTGGAAGCTCTCTCCAGCAGAGCTTTTTTCTCCACAGTCTTCTTGCCTTTGGATCTGGAGATGATTAAGTGCATGTCTTGCTCCTCATTGGCACTTCCAGATGCTTGCCCTTCCTTACTTCCTGAAAAAGCCTCATTTTTGAAGCTCTTGTCATCATATTAGAAGATTAGTCACTGTGCTTTTGTTAAACATATCTACAAATCCCAGGGCTATTCATGTCAGTCCTTAAAAGTTTTGTGTGTGTGTGTGTGTGTGTGCGTGCGCATGCGCTTTATCCTATACAATTGTCATCATTCTTAATGATTTCAATATCTAACTGTTTACCGTTTTAAGAGGCTGCCAAAATGTTTTCCAATATAGTTGTGTTCCAGTTCCTCCACATCCTTGCAAATACTTGTTATGGTCAATCTCTTCAGATTTTAGTCATTCTTCTAGGTGTGTAGTGGTATGTCATTGTGGTTTTAAGTTGCATGTACTTAATGATTAAAGTTGAGCATCTTTACATGTGTTTATCTATCATCTGTGTAGTTTTATGCTTTATGTTTAGTTCATGACTCATTTTTAGTTAAGTTTTGTATATGGTGTGAGATATGGATTAAAGTTCTCTCTTTTCTTCCCTCCTTCCTTCCTTCCTTCCTCCCTCTGTCCCTCCCTCCCTTCCTTCCTTCTTTTCTTTCTTATTTGCACATGAATGTCCAACTGTTATAACGCCACTTGTTAGAGGGATTGTTCCTTTTCCACTGAGTTGCCTTTGCACCTTCATCTGAATCCATTTCCCATATATGTGTGGGTCTGTTTCTGGACTCTATATCATGTTCTATTGGTCTGTTTTTCTTTCTTGATACAATGCTGTCCTGATTTGAGTAGATTTATAACTCTTGAAATCGGGTGGTGTTAGTCCTTCTTTTTCAAAATTGTTTAGGCTCTTTTAGATTCTTTGCATTTCCATATTAATTTGTAAATAATTTTGTCAATTTCTACAAAATAGCCTGTTGGGAATTCTATTTGGCTTGTATTAAATGTAGAGATCAGTTTAGGGAGAATTAACATTAACCATATTCAGTTTCGGACTCATGATCATGATGTATCTCTGCATTTACTTAGTGACTATCAGTATGATTAGGTTCAAATCTTTCTTCCTGCTAAGTGTTTTCTATTTGTCCCAATCTGTTCTTTGTTCTCTTTTCTCTTTTTCTACCTTCTTCTAGATTAAACATTTTAAATGATTTGATTTTACCTTCTCTTGGTTTTTGTTGTTTTAGTGTTTCTTTAGACTATACATTTTTTAGTCTCCAGTTTATCTCTAAGTAATATTATGCCACTGAACATATAAGAAACGTGCAATAGTATTGTCAGTTTTTTCCTTACTGACCTCTGTGCTTTTTATGTATGATGTAAAACCCATACAACATTGTCATTATCTTGTCTAATCTGTCAATTATCTTTTAAAGAGATTTAAATAATAAGAAAGACTGGATGTATGTTTAACTATGTAGTTCCCATTTCGATTGCTCTTCACTCCTTTGTGTAGATCTACAGATCCTTGTATCATTTTCCTTTTGTCTTAAGAACTCTTCTTTATTTTTGTTGTAACTTTATATTGTGATGACCAATGCTTTATTAACTAAATGATACTTTATTGCATAAAGTACTTATTTACATATATATACATACATATACACACATACATTATACACACAAATTGTACATTATATACAAATATAGCTGTGTTGAAAATATTGACAGTGATAATACTTTGAAAAACACAAAAGTGTGAAAATCATTCAGTAAAACATTATTTTATGACAGATGCTAATTAATACAATGGAAGGCGGTGGCTTCAATTAAAATAAATGTTAAAAGTTGATACTATACTAATATTTTTTAAATGTCAGTTAATTAATATGCTGATGGTTATTCTTTGTTTGAGACATTAATTAAAAGCTTGTGATAATTGATGTCAAGACTTTTTGTAATCTAAAAATTGGTACTTTAGTTCAAAGTAAATTTTTGATGATTTCAAGAACTTAAAAATTTTTAGAATGTGGCATTTCTTTTTTTTGAATTTTATTTTGTTTATTTTTTGAAACGGCAGGTTCTTATTAGTTATCAATTTTATACACATCAGTGTATACATGTCAATCCCAATCTCCCAATTCATCAAACCACCACCATCATCCCCAACTGCTCTCCCTCCTTGGTGTCCATACGTTTGTTCTCTACACCTGTGTCTCAATTTCTGCCTTGCAAACTGGTTCATCTGTACCATATTTCTAGGTTCCACATATATGCATTAATATACGATATTTGTTTTTCTCTTTCTGACTTACTTCACTCTTTGTGACAGTCTCTAGATCCATCCATGTCTCTACAAATGACCCAATTTCGTTCCTCTTTATGGCTGAGTAATATTCCATTGTATATATGTACCACATCTTCTTTATCCATTCATCGGTCGATGGGCATTTAGGTTGCTTCCATGACCTGGCTACTGTAAATAGCGCTGCAATGAACATTGGGGTGCATGTGTCTTTTTGAATTATGGTTTTCTCTGGGTATATGCCCAGTAGTGGGATTGCTGGGTCATATGGTAATTCTATTTTTAGTTTTTTTTTTTTTTTTTTTTTTTGTGGTACACAGGCCCCTCACTGTTGTGGCCTCTCCCGTTGCAGAGCACAGGCTCCGGACGCGCAGGCTCAGCAGCCATGGCTCACGGGCCTAGCCGCTCCGTGGCATGTGGGATCTTCCTGGACCAGGGCACGAACCCGTGTCCCCTGCATTGGCAGGCAGACTCTCAACCAGGCAGACTCTCAACCACTGCACCACCAGGGAAGCCCCCTATTTTTAGTTTTTTAAGGAACCTCCATACTGTTCTCCATAGTGGCTGTAACAATTTACATTCCCACCAACAGTGCAAGAGGTTTCCCTTTTCTCCACACCGTGTCCAGCATTTGTTGTTTGTAGATTTTCTGATGATGCCCATTCTAACTGGTGTGAGGTAATACCTCATTGTAGTTTTCATTTGCATTTTTCTAATAATTAATGATGTTGAGCAGCTTTTCATGTGCTTCTTGGCCATCTGTATGTCTTCTTTGGAGAATGTGTATTTAGGTCTTCTGCCCATTTTTGATTGGGTTGTTTGTTTCTTTAATATTGAGCTGCATGAGCTGTTTATATATTTTGGAGGTTAATCCTTTGTCCGTTGATTCATTTGAAAATATTTTCTCCCATTCTGAGGGTTGTCTTTTCATCTTGTTTATGGTTTCCTTTGCTTTGCAAAAGCTTGTAAGTTTCATTGGGTCCCATTTGTTTATTTTTGTTTTTATTCCATTACTCTAGGAGGTGGATCAAAAAAGATCTTGCTGTGATTTATGTCAAAGAGTGTTCTTCCTATGTTTTCTCTAAGAGTTTTATGGTGTCCTGTCTTTTTTTTTTTTTTTTTTTTTTTTTTTTTTTTTTTTTTTGTGGTACGCGGGCCTCTCACTGTTGTGGCCTCTCCCGTTGCGGAGCACAGGCTCCGGATGCGCAGGCTCAGCAGCCATGGCTCACGGGCCCAGCTGCTCCGCGGCATATGGGATCCTCCCAGACCGGGGCACGAACCCGTATCCCCTGCATCGGCAGGCGGACTCTCAACCACTGCGCCACCAGGGAGGCCCTGGTGTCCTGTCTTATATTTAGGTCTTTAATCCATTTTGAGTTTATTTTTGTCTATGGTTAGCGAGTGTTCTAATTTCATCCTTTTACATGTAGCTGTCCAGTTTTCCCAGCACCACTTATTGAAGAGACTGTCTTTTCTCCATAGGTGCGTGGGTTTATCTCTGGGCTTTGAATCTTGTTCCATTGATCTATGTTTCTGTTTTTTTGCCAGTACCATATTGTCTTGATTACTGTAGCTTTGTAGTAGTCTGAAGTCAGGGAGTCTGATTCCTCCCGCTCCGTTTTTTTCCCTCAAGACTGCTTTGGCTATTTGGGGTCTTTTGTGTCTCCATACAAATTTTAAGATTTTTTGTTCTAATTCTGGAAAAAATGCCATTGGTAATTTGATAAGGATTGCATTGAATCTGTAGATTGCTTTGAGTAGTATAGTCATTTACACAATATTGATTCTTCCAATCCAAGAACATGGTATATCTCTCCATCTGTTGACATCATCTTTAATTTCTTTCATCAGTGTCTTATAGTTTTCTGCATACAGGTCTTTTGTCTCCCTAGGTAGGTTTATTCCTAGGTATTTTATTCTTTTTGTTGCAATGGTAAATGCGAGTGTTTCCTTAATTTCTCTTTCAGATTTTTTATCATTAGTGTATAGGAATGAAAGAGATTTCTGTGCATTAATTTGCATCCTGCAACTTTACCAAATTCATTGATTAGCTCTAGTAGTTTTCTGGTGGCATTTTTAGGATTCCCTATGTATAGTATCATGTCATCTGCAAACAGTGACAGTTTTACTTCTTCTTTTCCAATTTGTATTCCTTTTATTTCTTTTTCTTCTCTGATTGCCATGGCTAGGACTTCCAAAACTATGTTGAATAATAGTGGTGAGAGTGGACATCCTTGTATTGTTCCTGATCTTAGACGAAATGCTTACAGTTTTTCATCATTGGGAATGATGTTTGCTGTGGGTTTGTCGTATATGGCCTTTATTATGTTGACATACTTTCCCTCTATGCCCACTTTCTGGAGAGTTTTTATCATAAATGGGTGTGGAATTTTGTCAAAATCTTTTTCTGTATCTATTGAGATGATCATATGGTTTTTATTCACCAATTTGATAATATGGTGTATCACAATGATTGATTTGCATATATTGAAGAATCCTTGCATTCCTGGGATAAATCCCACTTGATCATGGTGTATGATCCTTTTAATGTGTTGTTGAATTCTGTTTGCTAGTATTTTGTTGAGGATTTTTGCATCTATATTCATCAGTGATATTGGTGTGTAATTTTCTCTTTTTTGTAGTATCTTTGTCTGGTTTTGGTATCAAGGTGATAGTGGCCTCATAGAATGAGTTTGGGAGTGTTCCTTCCTCTGCAATTTTTTGGAAGAGTTTGAGAAGGATGGGTGTTAGCTCTTCTCTAAATGTTTGATAGAATTCACATGTGAAGCCACCTGGTCCTGGACTTTTGTTTGTTGGAAGATTTTTAATCACAGTTTCAATGTCATTCCTTGTGATCGGTCTGTTCATATTTTCTATTTCTTCCTGGTTCAGTCTTGGAAGGTTATACCTTTCTAAGAATTTGTCCATTTCTTCCAGGTTGTCCATTTTATTGGCCTAGAGTTGCTTGTAGTAGTCTCTTAGGATGCTTTGTATTTCTGTGGTGTCTGTTGTAACTTCTCCTTTTTCGTTTCTAATTTTATTGATTTGTCCTCTCCCTCTTTTTCTTTTTTTTTTTTTTTTTTTTAATTTATTTTATGGCTATGTTGGGTCTTCGTCTTCTGTGCGAAGACTTTCTCCACTTGCGGCAAGTGGGGACCACTCTTCATCGCAGTGCGCGGGCCTCTCACTGTCGCGGCCTCTCTTGCTGCGGAGCACAGGCTCCAGACGCGCAGGCTCAGTAATTGTGGCTCACGGGCCTTGTGGCTCCGCGGCATGTGGGATCTTCCCAGACCAGGGCACGAACCTGTATCCCCTGCGTCGGCAGGCAGACTCTCAACCACTGCGCCACCAGGGAAGCCCTCCCTCTTTTTCTTGATGAGTCTGGCTAATGGTTTACCAATTTTGTTTATCTTCTCAAAGAACCAGCTTTTAGTTTTATTGATCTTTGCTATTGTTTTCTTTGTTTCTATTTCATTTATTTCTGCTCATATCTTTATGATTTCTTTCCTTCTGCTAACTTTGGCTTTTGTTTGTTCTTCTTTCTCTAGTTCCTTTAGGTGTAAGTTTAGATTGTTTATTTGAGATTTTTCTTGTTTCTTGAGGTAGGCTTGTATAGCTGTAAACGTCTCTCTTAGAACTGCTTATGCTGCATCACATAGGTTTTGGATCATGGTGTTTTCATTGTCATTTGTCTCTAGGTATTTTTTGATTTCCTCTGATTTCTTCAGTGATCTCTTGGTTATTTAGTAACATATTGTTTAGACTCCACGTGTTTGTGTGTTTTACGTTTTTTTCCCTGTAATTCATTTCTAACCTCATAGCGTTGTGGTCAGAAAAGATGCTTGATATGATTTCAATTTTCTTAAATTTACTGAGGCCTGATTTGTGACCCAAAATGTGATGTATCCTGGAGAATGTTCCATGCACACTTGAGAAGAAAGTGTAATCTGCTGTTTTTGGATGGAATGACTTATAAAGATCAATTAAATCTATCTGGTTTATTGTGTCATTTAAAGCTTCTGTTTCCTTATTTATCTTCATTTTGGATGATCTGTCCATTGGTGTAAGTGAGGTGTTAAAGTCCCCCACTATTATTGTGTTACTGTCGATTTCCTCTTTTATAGCTGTTAGTAGTTGCCTTATGTATTGAGGTGCTCCTATGTTGGGTGCATATATATTTATAATTGTTGTATCTTCTTCTTGGATTGATCCCTTGATTATTATGTAGTGTCCTTCCTTGTCTCTTGTAACATTCCTTATTTTAAAGCCTATTTTATCTGATATGAGTAATGCTACTCCAGCTTTCCTTTGTATTCCATTTGCTTGGAATGTCTTTTTCCATTCCCTCACTTTCAGTCTGTATGTGTCCCTAGGTCTGAAGTGGGTCTCTTGTAGACAGCATATATATGGGTCTTGTTTTTGTATCCATTCAGCAAGCTGTGTCTTTTGGTTGGAGCATTTAATCCATTCCCGTTTAAGGTAATTATTGATATGTATGTTCCTATGACTATTTTCTTAATTGTTTTGGGTTTGTTTTTGTAGGTCCTTTTCTTCTCTTGTGTTTTCCACTTAGAGAAGTTCCTTTAGCATTTGTTGTAGACCTGGTTTGGTGGTGCTGAATTTTCTTAGCTTTTGCTTGTCTGTAAAGCTTTTGATTTCTCCATCAAATCTGAATGAGATATTTGCCAGGTAGGGTAATCTTGGCTGTAGGTTCTTCCCTTTCATCACTTTAAGTATATCATGCCACTCCCTTCTGGCTTGTTGAGTTTCTGCTGAGAAATCAGCTGTTAACCTTATGAGAGTTCCCTTGTATATATTTTGTCATTTTTCCCTTGCTGCTTTCGATAATTTTTCTTTGTCTTTAATTTTTGCCAATTTGATTACTATGTGTCTCGGCGTATTTCTCCTTGGACTTATACTGTATGGGACTCGCTGTGCTTCCTGGACTTGGGTGGCTATTTGCTTTCCCATGTTAGTGAAGTTTTCGACTATAATCTCTTCAAATATTTTCTCTGGTCCTTTCTCTCTCTCTTCTCCTTCTGGGACCCCTATAATACGAATGTTGTTGCATTTAATGTTGTCCCAGAAGTCTCTTAGGCTGTCTTCATTTCTTTTCATTCTTTTTTCTTTTTTCTGTTCCACAGCAGTGAATCCCACCATTTTGTCTTCCTGGTCACTTATCCGTTCTTCTGCCTCAGTTATTCTGCTATTGATTCCTTCTAATGTAGTTTTCATTTCAGTTATTGTATTGTTCATGTCTGTTTGTTTGTTCTTTAATTCTTCTAGGTCTTTGTTAAACATTTCTTGCATCTTCTCGATCTTTGCCTCCATTCTTTTTTTGAGGTCCTTGATCATCTTCACTCTCATTATTCTGAATTCTTTTTCTGGAAGGTTGCCTATCTCCACTTCATTTAGTTGTTTTTCTGGGGTTTTATCTTGTTCCTTCATCTTGTACCTAACCCTCTGCCTTTTCATCTTGTCTATCTTTCTGTGAACGTGGTTTTTGTTCTATTGTTCCACATAGTTCTTCTTGCTTCTTCTGTCTGCCCTCTGGTGGATGAGGGTATCTAAGGGGCTTGTGCAAGTTTCCTGCTAATGTTGGAGGGTCTCCTGCAGAGGCTGGTGTTGGCTGTGTATGGCTTTGAGGACAAGGACACTGGCAGCAGAAGTTCTGGGAAGTACTCCTTGGCATGAGCCCTCCTAGAGTCTGCCATTAGCTCCACCAAAAAGAGAACTCTTCTTAATATTTCTTGTGGTGAGACTCTGTTGGCAGTGAGTTCTCTCACCTTTTTATATCTGAAAAAGAAGTTTTTTTAATCTTCATTTTTGAACTTTATTTTGATTTGGTATAGAAGTCTAGGCTTACAGTTTTGTTTGTTTTTTTCCTGTCAGTATTTTAGATATTATTCCACTGTCATTTACATTGTTTCTAACTCCAGTTTGCTTATCTTTGTTTCTCTACTGTAATATGTGTTTTTTTCTTTGCCCACTTTTAAGACTTTTCTGTGTGACTGCTTTTGAGCAATTTTATTATGATGTGCATTGATGTAGTTTTCTTTATGTTTCTTATGCCTGGGCTTCATTGTGATCCTTTCATCTATAAATTTATAATTATCATCAAGTTTGGGAAACTTTTGGCCATTACTTCTTCAAATAATTTTTTTGTCTCCTGCTCTGTACTCTTCTGAAGGGATTCCAATTATGTATATATTAAGCCACTTGAAGTTGTCCTGCAGTTCACTAAGGCTCTGTTTGTTTTTTTTGTTGTTTTGTTTTGTACTAATTCTCTCATCTCTCTGGTTTTCATTTTGGATAGTTTATATTGGTATGTCTTCAAGTTTACTCATATTTTTTTTCCTGTGTCTAATAGTTATTAATCCCATCCAATATAATTTTTGCTTAACACATGTAAGTTTTATCTCTGGAAGTTTGATTTAGGTCCTTTTTATGTCTCCACAACTTTTTGAACATATGGAACACAGTTTTAATAATTGTTTTGAAGTTTTTGTTTGCTAGATCAAACATCTGTGTCATTTCTGGGTTAGTTTCAACTGATTGATTTATCTCCGCATTATGAATGGAATTTTCCTGCTTTTTTGCATGCCTGGTAAATTTTTTATTTGATTCAGGGCACTTTGAATTTTGCTTTATTGAATGCTGGGCATTTTGTGTTCCCAAAAACAGTTATGAGCTCTATCTGGGATCTAATTAGGTTACTTGGAAACAGTTTGATCATTTTGGTCTCATTTAAAAACTTTGTTGGGTAAAACTGAAGCTGTGCTCAGTCTAGGGTTCTTTATTCCATATTACTGAGGCAAGATTCTTCTCTATACTTTACCAAATGTCCTTTAAATTTTGGGACTTTTCACTTAGCTTAGTGGGACAGACACTATTCTCAGCCCTCTATAAGCATCAGGCATTGTCACTTCTAATCCTTCTGAGTGGTTCAAGAGCTCCAGCCTCCAGTAGTTTCCCTGCATGCATAGGCAGAATTCTGCTGAATACTCGAGGGGGCTCCTCTGCAGAACTCCAGTGTTCCGTCTGTACAGCTCTCTCCTTTCAGGTTGTCTATCCTGCAGTATCTAGCTACCTTGGTCTCCCAGGACTATCAGTTCCATCTCCTGAACTCAGGGAGCCTGCTGGGTTCTGCTTGGGTTCCCCTTCCCTGCACCATGGCTTGGAAACTTTCTCAAGACAGTAATCTCAAGCAACCATAGGATTCACCTTATTTGTTTCTTGTCTCACATGTATCAGTGTCCCTTGATATCTGATATCTAGTGTCTTGAAAACCATTGTTTCTTATATTTTGTTCATTTTTTTAAGTTGGTTCAGGTGGGATGTTAAATATAGTCCCTGTTATTCCACCTTGGCTGAAAAGTGGAAGTCTAGTGTTCTCACTAAGTTTTTCATTTCAATTCCTAGAATACCTATTGGCTAATTTTCAAATAATCCTGATTCTTTTTTTTCTTCATCTTTTCTTATTTCTTGATCACTTTAATATTTGCCCATTAAACATTTCAAACACTCTAATTTTATATTCTAATAAATCACTTATTTGATATTACCAAGGTGCCATGTCTCTTTTAACTGTTCCAGTTGACTCCCCTTTATGGTAGCTTCTTTCTTTATGTGTTTTGTAATTTTAAAAAAATTAATCAACTTTATTTTTTAGAGAAGTTTTAGACTTGTAAAAAACAATGAGAAGTACAGTGAATTCCCATATGCCTCCTCCCCTGCCCACGCACACAGTTTCCCCTGTTATTCACATTATACATTAGTGTGGTGCATTTGCTATAACTGATTAAAAACAATGTTGCTACATTATTATTAACTAAAATCCATAGTTTACATTAGGGTGCACTCTGTATTATGCAGTTCTATGGATTTTGAGAAACGTATAATGTCATATATATCCATCATTTCAGTATTACACAGAATAGTTTCACTGTCTTAAAAATCCTCAGTGCTCCACCACTCATCTCTCCTCCTCCCTCCCCCTGAATCTCTGACTATCACTAATGCCTTACTATCTCTTTTGCACTTGTCTTTTCCAGAATGTTACATTGTTGAAATTATCAATATATAGTAGTGCATAGGCTTTTCAGTCTGGCCTCTTTCGTTTGCAGTATGCTTTTTAAAATATTTTTGGACTTTTTAAAATTTTACTGAAGTACATGTGTTCTTTTAAGATTTCTCCATGTCTCTTAATGGATCAATAGCTCATTTCTTTTAATCACTGAATACTCCATTGTAGAAATGTATCACAGTTTGTTTATCCATTTTGGTTGCTTCCAAGTTTTGGCAATGACAATTCAAGCTGCTATAAACATCTGTATGCAGGTATTTGTGTGAATATAAGTTTTCAACCCATTTTGGTAAATACCTAGGAATGTCATTGCTGGATCATATGGTATGACTATGTTAAGCTTTGTATGAAACTCCCAAACTGTCTTTCAAAGTTTCTAAACCATTGTGCATTCCCGCCAACTATGAATGAGAATCCCTGTTGCTCCACATTCTCCTTGTCATTTGGTGTTGTCGATGTTTGGATTTTCGCCAGTCTAATAGGTGTGTAGTGGTATCTCGTTGTTTTAATTTGCAGTTCCCTAGTGACATATGATATGGAGCATCTCTTCATAGCTATTATAGTTGGCATCCATGTATTTTCTTTGATGAGGTGCCTATTCAGATCTTTTGCCCATTTTTAATTGCATTGATTGTTCTCTTAGTGTTGAATTTTAACAGTTCTTTGTATATTTTGGATATGAATACTAATTTTTTATTATAACCTGATGATTTCTATGTAGGGATGCTGTGAGGTCTAGGCTAAACATGTATCACTATTGACTGGAACTGTGTTTGCTTCGTTTATACTGCATAGGGCACTATTGATCACTGGTCACGTCAAATTAATTTCTTAGCTTAATGTTATCTAGATATGTCTGTTATAGTAAATTCAAATACTAAACTTGAATGAGGGCAGTCAGTACTTGCAGGTTCTTGGCGAAACTTTTTGTCCTATCCTGAGCTGAGGTGGACACTGATATAATATCCCTGCCATTTCTCTATTGCAACAGATGAGCTTTCTGGTCTACCCTGTCACTAAGGATACAACTTTTCAAGACCTTCAACTTTATGCTGGGATCTCAATTTTGATGTCCTTGCTTGAGCTCAAGGCCTTATTTCCTAAGCCCACTGAGCTATTAAAACCCAAACCTCAAGAAGTAACAAAAAAAAAAAAAACCCCAAACCTCTAAGTAAGGTAAACCTCAAATTTTACCAGGATAACTGCAGCTTCATGTTCAACTTGAGTTATCACTTTTGTTTTCAAACCCTCTTAGTTTTGTTTGTTTTTGTTTTTTTTTTGCGGTAAGTGGGCCTCTCACTGTTGTGGCATCTCCCGTTGCGGAGCACAGGCTCCGGACGTGGAGGCTCAGCGGCCATGGCTCACGGGCCTAGCCGTTCCGCGGCATGTGGGATCTTCCTGGACCAGGGCACGACCCCGTGTCCCCTGCATTGGCAGGCGGACTCTCAACCACTGCGCCACCAGGGAAGCCCTCAAACCCTCTTAGTTTTTTGGCTTTGAGGGTTTCTCCAACTTCATCTGGAGTTCAGCTATGAAATTCAAAGAATAGTTTTGTTATGTGTATTCTTCATTTCTAGATTCTTTGAGTTTTAAAATTATGTTTAATCTCTATATTGCCAAAAACAGAAGCTCACATTGTGTTCTTCTTTTTTTAAGTATAATTCTCTTGTAGGCAAGAAAGATTCTTGTTTAATCTTTTTTAAAATATAGATTTATTTATGGCTGTGTTGGGTCTTCATTGCTGCATGCAGAGTTTCTCTAGTTGCAGCGAGTGGGGACTACTCTTAATTGCGGTGCGTGGGCTTCTCATTGTGGTGGCTTCTCTTGTTGCGGAGCACAGGCTCTAGGTGCATGGCCTTCAGTAGTTGCAGCACGCGGGCTCAGTAGTTGTGGCTCACGGGCTTCAGTAGTTGTGGCACGTGGGCTCTAGAGTGCAGCCTCAGTGGTTGTGTCGCATGGGTTTAGTTGCTCCGCGGCATGTGGGATCTTCCTGGACCAGGGCTTGGACCTGTGTCCCCTGCATTGGCAGGTGGATTCTTAACCACTGCGCCACCACGGAAGCCCTCACATTGTGTTTTAACAGCATGATTTCAACCGATTTTTTACAAAACAAACGGCCTATCCAAATATCAGCTGGTTGTCTCTAAGAAGGGATTAATTGGGCTCTATTTAAGAAAATAATATTTTTCTTGTTAATCTCTCATGAGGGTGGGACCTAGATCTGATTTCTCTGTGTATACCTTCACAATCCTTACACAGAGTAGGCATTCAGTACAGGTTGGTTGAATACAGATTTTCTAAAATTGAATGATGAAATAAATGAATGATGTGGCTGACCATTCCTATAGCTAAGTGTAATATACCCTCATAAAAAGATTCACTTCTAAGCCAAGAGGTTGATTTTTTAGTAATAATTAAAAATGCAGCCTTCAAATGCAGCTGAGCATTTCTATTTGGGGAAGAGCTTGTGAGGCTCAGGAACAACGTTATGTATTAATTCTCTGGAAAGGATTGGTATACAGCTACCATACAGGTGTTTCCTGTTGAGATTCCAAGTTCCTATGCAAGAACTCAGATGACAGCTGAGAACAAAACTTAGCCCACTTAATTACATTTGCCCAGTATGCTGCATAAAAAGTCATTGACCAAAAATAACATGTTTAAGTAATGTTCAAGTTGAGATACAAACCAGCAGCCGTCCGGAAATTCAAAATTAAATCTGATCTCCACCCTTCACTTGTCTCATTGTGCCCAGGCAGCACCAAGGTCATAAATTAATTGGAGACACTACAAAACACACAGCCTGCAATATTTCAGCTAAGTGAGGTCACAAGGAAAACTTAGTTAGGGCCTTATTAGAGGAGTTTACAGGAGAACATTACTGTGAATATGAAATTAGAAACTTGCCTTGATCGATGTAGCACCTACCCAAGGTACTTTGTTGGGAATAATTTGAAAATGTAAGTGAACATAATTAAGCTTCTGTTTTATGGTGTCTGGTCATTTGTCTCCAGGTGCACTTGTCTCTGTAGATTTGACACTGCAAAGGCCCAGAATATAATGAGACACATTTCAGTCACTCAGTTTTAAGGTACTGTTTGGGCATCTGTGAATTAAAACAGGCCCTTAGAATTGACAGCACAGATGCAATTAACACTTTTATCCATATTTTTTCTTCAGTAGAACCAAAGATGTATGATAAAATTTCAATGGTAATATCACCATGAAAATCAGTTGTATACTGCATGTTCCATATTCCATACCACAGTGAAGCCCTTGGACATGCCTCCCCCCCAAAAAAGAAGTCACACTAAGCTGGGATTATAAATGCCTACCTGCTTGCTAGAATATGCAGGCGAAAGTATTCTCTTGATTTTAGACTATCCTTTAGGTATTTGTATTTGTACTTTCCTTTTTTTTTTTTGTTTTTTTTTTTTTTGTTTGTTTGTTTTTTTTTTTTGCAGTACGCGGGCCTCTCACTGTTGTGGCCTCTCCCGTTGCGCAGCACAGGCTCCAGATGCGCAGGCTCAGCGGCCATGGCTCACGGGCCCAGCCACTCCGCGGCATGTGGGATCTTCCTGGACCAGGGCACGAACCCATGTCCCCTGCATCGGCAGGCGGACTCTCAACCACTGCGCCACCAAGGAAGCCCTGTACTTTCCTTTTAAGAGTCTCTCTAATTCCAGGACAAACTCATTAATTTCTTTCAATTTTATTAGAGACACTGTTGCTTAGTGTTAATTAAGCTATTTTCTTTAATTAAATAAAATATATATATTTTTTGAGATTAAGGAAAACAGTAAAAGACATCAGCTATAGAAAGTCAGGTAGTACCAGGAATTTGAGATTTTTCATTTAATGCTTAACCATCTATGGTGTACTAATTGAAGAATATAATTTAATTTATACTAAAGATTCCAATCATATGCATCAAGATTGGAACCAAAGATAAATATATCATTAACTTAGAATAGCTAAGATTTCCTCAGTTATAATTTATTTTTGTTTCATTATAGAATTTAAATTAGAAATAAATTATTTTGAATTTAAACTATATTTATTTACATTTAATTACTGTATCCCACATTGTTCCAAAAATAGATTTATGGAACTTTTAAAAAGGACATACTACTAATTGATAGTCATAGTTACAATGTGTCTTTCAAAGCAACATTAAACATTTCCAACCCATTCTGCTCCAATTTGCAACTATTCAAGGGGATTGCCACTGCCTATATTTCTTGGTATGGAAAAGATGAAGCTAACCAGAAAAAAAGTACAGTAAATTAAATAGTCCATTAAGACTGATATTATGTAAGAAAATATGTTTTATCACTCTACAAGATTTAAAAAAAATAAATCTAAACTTCTTTTGGCATCAGTCTGTTGTTTCCTTTTTACATTACATGTATGGGTTTGAATTCCTGGATCACTGTGTTTGTTCTTTTCTCATGAGATCTGGGAGAAGGACGCATTATGAGACTCTGCTGTGTTGCCAGGCACATGGGTTCAGTATTCAGACATTCCAGTTCAGTTCTCCGACTTTTCTATTAAATTTTTGTCAATTGCCTTCTATGCGTCCAAACAGCAGACAAGTACATAGTGATAAACTCTACTGAAATGACTATCCCTCACTACCAGGGAATTGCATAAGAACAATTCTGTATTCATCATTTTCAGGCACAAAGGAGGGACAAAAGCCCACCCCAAATGTGACCTGCTGCACAAAATACCTTTTGTTATCAATTTAAGTGGGCTTCTGAATCCTCAAACCACCCATTGATAGATTTTCTTTTTCCCACATACATATTTATGTCATCTAATTAATTTTTCATAAGTTAAACAACTGTTAATATTAGTTCTTCGCCATCATGAATGGCAAAAATTAATTTTTTCTCCAAATCCACTTGAGAGGCATTCTTTCCTTTCTTCAATACGGTACAGAGCAGAGACTTAAAATCTCTGTAGCGTTCAGTGGAGGAGCAGTCGTCAGAGTCCTTGTCCAGACAAAAGCTTCCACACTGTGAGCAAGTCTTAGCAGAAGATTGCTTAAGGGGAAATCCTAAACCACATGATCTATCACTGACCTTTCTCCTCAGTCCTTGTTACACAGAGAACAGAACCCCTCCTCTGTCTCCATTTATAAAGTATCTGACAGTGACTGATAGTTTTATTTTTTTCATAGCTGTCATTGCATTAAAATGTGGTTGCTGTTACATGGAGTATTGGAGAACACAGCGCGAGTCTGAAAGGAGCGGGGAGAGGTTTACACAAAAACCTTCATCTGTTGGGATGTGTTAAGATCCACTGTCTCAAATTATGAATAACTTTTATTTTTATTTTTTAATATATCTTTATTGGAGTGTAATTGCTTCACAATACTGTGTTAGTTTCTGTTGTACAACAAAGTGAATCTGCCACATGCATACATGTATCCCTATATCCCCTCCCTCCTGAGCCTCCCTCCCACCCTCCCTATCACACCCCTCTAGGTCGTCATGAGTAACTTTTAAACTCCTAATACATAACAAGAATGAGGAACAATCATACACTAAAACAACCATATTTGAAATGCAAACTTGGGCTGCTCTGGCCCCTAGATGGAAGAGGGAGATTAGATGTGGGACAGCACCAAGAGGCTTGGATGACTTTTCTCTTTACATGTAGGTCAGAGATAGGACTAGAATCCCCAGTTTGGGATCAGATGAGGGGCTAGCATGAAAAAAAGGGCCTGGTCTCAAAAGAGTGGAATAGAAACCCACTCAGTCTTAAAATATGTGATTATAAAGTATAATACAAAAGGACTTCCACTCCCACCTCTTTTTCTAAACTCACAGAATCCAATTGATGCCCTTTTTATGTCTCTAGAATCTGTCCACTTCTTCCACATCCACAGCCAATACCCTAGTTTGGCCATCATTATGTCTTCCTGGATTCCTTCCACCACTGGTAATGGGACAGCCCACCTCCACTTTCCCTATGTACAGCAGGAGTCACCTTCCTACCACACAAACCAAACGTGTTGTTTTCCTGCTAAAATCCTTTCTTAGCTCCCCATTGCTCCAGGATGAAGTCTAAAGTTCTTAATAAGGTATGTAAGGTCCATGGCTTATAAGGTACCTGGCTTCTGCTTACAGCTCCAGCTCCAATGCCCTGCACTGTACCTGCAACCCCTGCTGTACTCTCGTCTAGGCAACTTCCTGAACTCTGCTTGGCCAGCTGTCCAGCAGCACTGGGGCTCCAACATAGACAGGTTTTGGGAGAGGCTTTCTCACCTCCTCAGTCTGGGTTGGCTGCGTCTGCCGTCTGTTTCCTTATCATCCTTTTTGCTCTCTATCTTAGCGTACAGCGCCCCGCATTATAAATGTCACTTAAGTTGCTACTTGTCTGTTTTACTCACTAGACCTAATGTTCTTTGTGGTCAGGGGTCGTGTTCACAGTACAATGCCTGAGCTTTGAACAGCGCCTGACCCATAGTGGGTTCTCATCAAATATGGACGGAGGGGAGGAGGGGACCACGGGAGGAGGGGACAAAGTGAGAGGCCCTCGTACCGCAAAAAAAATAAACAAATGAAAATAAAATAAATTTTTAAAACATATGTATATAATCTTGTGAATTCTTGTAAATATTTTTTAAGTCATTCAATATTTTTGTGTGGTACATGGGAAAGAGGTGGCCTTTAGTAAGAAAACATTTCATTTTAGGTTAGTTTACTATTAAATATTTATTACAGAGTTTATTTATAACCTGTCATAATATCCATTACTGTATAATTAAAGAAAATTATTTTTTACATTTAAGTGAGTTTGCTTATTGATTTACTTTCAATTAATTATGTAAAGAGAAAATATTACCTGTTGACCACAGATTTTGTTTATACTTGTTACATCATGCTTGTTTTGGGGGATCAAATAATTATTAAAGTGGATGGAAATTTAGCTATGTGTTATGGGGTCAACAACAAATAAAAACTGCTTAATAACCTTGGAAATTCTTTACTTAGAGCTAAAAATTATCTCATTAATATATATATATATATATATATATATATATATATATATATATTTTTTTTTTTTTTGTGCGGTACGTGGGCCTCTCACTGCTGTGGCCTCTCCCGCTGCGGAGCACAGGCTCTGAACGCGCAGGCCCAGCGGCCATGGCTGACAGGCCCAGCTGCTCCGCGGCATGTGGGATCCTCCGGGACCGGGGCACGAACCCGCGTTCCCTGCATCGGCAGGCGGACCCTCAATCACTGCGCCACCAGGGAAGCTCTCGTTACTATTTTTATAACAAAATAAAGGGGTACAAAGAGTGATCTGAAAATGACACATTATAAGTAAAGATATACTTTATTTCTGCAAAATAAAAAGCCAAGTTGCATGTAATTTTTATGTTTTCTTTTTATAACATGAATTTGAAGTACTAGTGACATCTTGATGTCCTATAAGAGGATTTTGATCAGATACGTGAAACTTTCAGATTATAAAGATCAAAGTTTGCAGAATTGTTACCATTTATTTTTTACATACACACACATACACACACACACACTTCTTAGTTTAACACAGTGAAATTTATTTGACACTTAATAGTCCACTGTAGGTGTCCCTGATCAGCCTGCAATCTTCCGTGTCATGATACAGGGACTCAGGTTGTCTCTACCTTGTGGCCCACCATCCACTCACGTTCATATTTGTACATTGAGAAGAGAACACCAAAATACTGTACCTGGATGATAGTGTACTTATTCTGTGCTTTTAGTAGATTTTGGATACTTTTAAAAATAACGATTTTGAGCAAATGTTAATATTGTTCATCTTACAACATTCCAGCTTAAGTCAATGATTCTATATCAATACAGACAAGTTTAAGTGCTGTGTGTCAGTTCATCCTGTGACTTCTAAGTGTGTGTTCAGTGAAGGGGAAGAACAGAAGAAAGAACGAGGTCTGTGGCTGCTTGTTTCCACACAGAAGAGAAGAGCTGGTTGGACTCTCAAGATACAATCTAGTTCCACCTCCTCTGTTTCCATAAATGAATGACTGAACCATCCTAGGCCTGCAGCCTGAAAGCAGGATTCATGCACAGTTATCGTCGCATACCTTGTAGCCGTCTGTTACAGTGCCCAGCATAGCATAGGCATATGAGTTTTCTACCACTGAGTAACAAACTACCACAACTTCAAGACTTAAAGTACCACCCATTCTTTACCTCACAGTTCTGGAAGTCAGAAGACCAGGCAGGCTCAACTGGATTCTCTGTTTAGAGTCACAGAAGAGCAAAAAATCAAGGTATCAGCCAGGCTGCCCTGTTATCTGAAGGCCCAGGAGGACACACTTCCAACCTTATTCAAATTGTCGGCAGAATTCAGTCCTTTGTGGTTATCACACTGAGGTCTCTATTTCCTTGGTGACCCATATTCCTTACCATGTGGCCCCCTCTACCTTCAAGCCAGCAATACCTTCTCCAATCCTTCTCACACTTAGAATCTCTCTGACTTCTTTTCTGCCACCATGAAAAAACTCTGCTTTTAAAGGGCTCCTGTGATTAGGTTAGGCTCACTCAATAATCTCCCTAGTGTAAAGTCAACAGATTAGTAACCTTAATTACATCTGCAAAATGCCTTTCACCATGTAACATAATCACAGCTATAACACCAAGTGCAATACCACAGTAGGGATGGGGTTTATAACTCCTCTCGCTGTAGGGCTTTGCAATGGTTATTACCTTGCGGACAAACAACAGATTCTTCCTGATGTCACGTCTCAGGTGTGTGCCACAAGGGCCTGTTTTGCCTTTTGTGGGTTAGTACTACTTATCCCGAAGCAAGCCTAAACTAGCGTGTTTCTCCTCTGTGGAGCAAACGGGACATACTTTTCTCCAGTTTATACTGGTGAACATGAAGAGGCCTTCTGAGATGTGTTGGCCTTTCGGTTCAACTCTCAACATGGTTCTACTTAGGGATTAATTGCTCAGCATTCCTTAAAAGTCTTCAAAACTTTTTTCTTCTCCTTCTAAATGCTTCCCCCCTAGGTAATCTTAGTCATCTTTAAACAGCAGTATGCAGGCTGACTATGCTATACAGTTCTGATCCCTTTTCTAAATTCTAGTCTGCCTTCTTTACACAGACACTTCAATTTTCATAAGCTATGTAATCCTTCACTTTTCATTCTTCACATATCCCAAACCTGTTATCTCAGCCTTCCCCAAGTCAGTAATTGGCAGTACTCTCAATGTAATTTTTCAAGCCAAAAGCCTAGGAGTCATTCCCAATTTCTCTCTTTCTTGCCCTGTTATCAAAATTCCATCAGCGATCTTGTTCACACTATCTTTAAAATTTTTTTAAAACAATCTACTTCTGAATAATAGAATTATAGCAACATTACCACTGTTTTGCACCACTAATTAATTAAAGTATCTGAACAATGGTTATCAGCAATTGCTAGCATCAAGAGACAATCAGATGTTATATGCCTCCTGAGGGAAGTACACTTGCCTAAGGAAAGAAAAAAATCAAACTTTAATCCAATTAAAATTCTCACTCTAAATGCCAGTTTTCAAAAGATACAGGGGATAGAGGAACATGTAAAATGACACCATTATAATGCAATTAATAAAATCTTCAACAAATTCTTCAACAATTAAATTACAGGGAAAAGAAATTTATATATATATATATATATGGAGAGAGAGAGAGGTGGGGGGTGGGGGAGGGAGACACAGAGAGAGAGAAGACACATCAACCAAATGCAGTATAGGAACATGAGGACCTTGACTCAAACAAACTTTGAAAAAAAATTCATAAGACAAAGAAATTTGAGCACTGATAGGGACATTTGATAACATTAGGAATTAATTATTGTTCACTTTTAGGTATAAATTAGTGTTCTGTTCAAAATATAAACCCTTGTCTACTGGAGATTCATATTGTAATATTTATGGATGAAATGGCATACTATTTGCTGCAAGAAAATCTAAAGAAGTTGATGAGGTATAGAAGAAACAAAATTGGCAATGAGTTGATAATGGTTAACTGTGAGTCATGGATATATCAGATTTTACTTTACCATTTTCTCTGATTTTGTATATATTTGAAATTTTCCATAATAAAGAAGTCTTCAAACATTCACTTGTTTCCAATTCCACTGCTCTGCCACCTAGTCAGTGCCCCCATCATCTCTTATCTGGGAGGCATATGAGGCAGCTTGCTGATGACATTCCCAGCATCCAGTGTTGCCTGCTACAATCTACCCTCCTCATGGCAGCTGCAGTGATCATTTAAAACTGGAATCATATCCTGTCTTCTGTACCTTGTTTTCTTTAATAACCTTCCCAAAGCTTCTCATTCAATTGGAATAAAATCTAAACCCCACACTTACAAGGTCCTTTGGAACCTGGACCCTAATGATCTCTTCAGACATCCTGTGCCACTCTCCCTGATACTCTAGCCACCCTGAGGTTCTTCTTGTCCCTCAAATATGTCATGCTTGTCCCCATCTCATGGTCTTTGTCTCAGCAATCCCCTCTGCCTGAAAGGCTCTTTCTGTTGCCCTCTTTCAGACTGGCTTCATTTTCTGGTTTTAGGAAGCCTTTCTCGCTACCACTGAACAAAAGGAACCATTCCATCATTGCCTATCACATGACCTTGTTTTATTGCTATCATTGTATCACTGACATTTAGGTAGCTAGTTTTTTTAATCCATTACCATTTTCATCCACTCAAAAGCTTTATTAGAAGAGGGACTTTTTCGACTCTTCCTCCTCCTCCTCCTCAGCTTCCTGCATCACCTTGTATCTCCTCAATCCCGACAGGTCCTGGGTTCCCAACGTCTCCTGGGTTTCTTGTTTTGATCTTCTGATGTCAATTAAAACACTTGGTTAGAGGGAAGAGGAAGATGGCAGAAGAGTAAGACGCGGAGATCACCTTCCTCCCCACAGATACATCAGAAATTCATCTACACGTGGAACAACTCCAACAGAACACCTACTGAACGCTGACAGAAGACCTCAGACCCCCCAAAAGGCAAGAAACTCCCCACATACCTGGGTGGATGAAAGGCTCGTGGTGCTGCAGCCAGGAGTCAGTGCTGTGCCTCTGAAGTGGGAGAGCCAACCTCAGGACACGGGTCCACAAGAGACTTCCCAGCTCCACATAATATCAAGCAGCGAAAATCTCCCAGGGATCTCCATCTCAACACCAGCACCCAGCTTCAGTCAACGACCAGCAAACTACAGTGCTGGTCACCCTATGCCAAGCAACTAGCAAGGCAGGAACACAACCCCACCCATTAGCAGAGAGACTACCTAAAAACATAATAAGGCCACAGGCACTCCAAAACACACCACCAGATGTGGACCTGTCCACCAGAAAGACAAGATCGAGCCTCAACCACCAGAACACAGGCATTAGTCCCCCCCACCAGGAAGCCTACACAACCTACTGAAACAACCTTAGCCACGGGGGACAGATACCAAAAACAACGGGAACTACGAATCTGCAGCCTGCAAAAAGGAGACCCCAAACACAGTAACATAAGCAAAATGAGAAGACAGAAAAACACACAGCAGGTGAAGGAGCAAGATAAAAACCTACCAGACCTAACAAATGAAGAGGTAATAGGCAGTCTACCTGAAAAAGAATTCAGAATAATGATAGTAAAGATGATCCAAAATCTTGGAAATAGGATAGACAAAATGCAAGAAACAGTTAACAAGGACCTAGAAGAACTAAAGATGAATCAAGCATCGATTAAAAACACAATAAATGAAATGAAAAATACTCTAGATGGGATCAATAGCAGAATAACTGAGGCAGAAGAACGGATAAGTGAGGTGGAAGATAAAATAGTGGAAATAACTGATGCAGAGCAAAATAAAGAAAAAAGAATGAAAAGAATAGAGGACAGTCTCAGAGACCTCTGGGACAACATTAAACGCACCAACATTCGAATTATAGGGGTTCCAGAAGAAGAAGAGAAAAAGAAAGGGACTGAGAAAATATTTGAAGAGATTATAGTTGAAAACTTCCCTAATATGGGAAAGGAAATAGTTAATCAAGTCCAGGAGGCACAGAGAGTCCCATACAGAATAAATCCAAGGAGAAATACGCCAAGACACATATTAATCAAACTGTCAAAAATTAAATACAAAGAAATCATATTAAAAGCAGCAAGGGAAAAACAACAAATAACACACAAGGGAATCCCCATCAGGTTAACAGCTGATCTCTCAGCAGAAACTCTACAAGCCAGAAGGGAGTGGCAGGACATAATTAAAGTGATGAAGGAGAGAAACCTGCAACCAAGATTACTCTACCCAGCAAGGATCTCATTCAGATTTGATGGAGAAATTAAAACGTTTACAGACAAGCAAAAGCTGAGAGAGTTCAGCACCACCAAACCAGCTTTACAACAAATGCTAAAGGAGCTTCTCTAGGCAAGAAACACAACAGAAGGACTATACCTACAATAACGAACCCAAAGCAATTAAGGAAATGGGAATAGAAACATACATATCAATAATTACCTTAAATGTAAATGGACTAAATGCTCCCACCAAAAGACACAGAGTGGCTGAATGGATACAAAAACAAGACCCATATATATGCTGTCTACAAGAGACCCACTTCAGACCTAGAGACACATACAGATTGAAAGTAAGGGGATGGAAAAAGATATTCCATGCAAATGGAAATCAAAAGAAAGCTGGAGTAGCAATTCTTATATCAGACAAAATAGACTTTAAAATAAAGACTATTAGAAGAGACAAAGAAGGACACTACATAACGATAAAGGGATCGATCCAAGAAGAAGATATAACAATTGTAAATATTTATGCACCCAACATAGGAGCACCTCAATACATAAGGCAAATACTAACAGCCATAAAAGGGGAAATCGACAGTAACACAATCATAGTAGGGGACTTTAACACCCCACTTTCACCAATGGACAGATCATCCAAAATGAAAATAAATAAGGAAACACAAGCTTTAAATGATACATTAAACAAGATGGACTTAGTTGATATTTATAGGACATTCCATCCAAAAACAACAGAATACACATTTTTCTCAAGTGCTCATGGAACATTCTCCAGGATAGATCATATCTTGGGTCACAAATCAAGCCTTGGTAAATTTAAGAAAATTGAAATTGTATCAAGTATCTTTTCCAACCACAATGCTATGAGACTAGACATCAATTACAGGAAAAGATCTGTAAAAAATACAAACACATGGAGGCTAAACAATACACTACTCAATAACGAAGTGATCACTGAAGAAATCAAAGAGGAAATTAAAAAATACCTAGAAACAAATGACAATGGAGACACGACGACCCAAAACCTATGGGACGCAGCAAAAGCAGTTCTAAGGGGGAAGTTTATAGCAATACAATCCCACCTTAAGAAATAGGAAACATTTCGAGTAAACAACCTGACCCTGCACCTAAAGCAATTAGAGAAAGAAGAACAAAAAACCCCCAAAGTTAGCAGAAGGAAAGAAATCATAAAGATCAGATCAGAAATAAATGAAAAAGAAATGAAGGAAACAATAGCAAAGATCAACCAAACTAAAAGCTGGTTCTTTGAGAAGATAAACAAAATTGACAAACCATTAGCCAGACTCATCAAGAAAAGAAGGGAGAAGACTCACATCAATAGAAATAGAAATGAAAAAGGAGAAGTAACAACTGACACTGCAGAAATACAAAAGATCATGAGAGATTACTATAAGCAACTCTATGCCAATAAAATGGACAACCTGGAGGAAATGGACAAATTCTTAGAAATGCACAACCTACCAAGACTGACTCAGGAAGAAATAGAAAATATGAATAGACCAATCACAAGCACTGAAATTGAAACTGTGATTAAAAATCTTCCATCAAACAAAAGCCCAGGACCAGATGGCTTCACAGGCGAATTCAATCAAACATTTAGAGAAGAGCTAACACCCATCCTTCTCAAACTCTTCCAAACAATATCAGAGGAAGGAACACTCCCAAACTCATTCTACGAGGCCACCATCACCTTGATACCAAAACCAGGCAAGGATGTCACAAAGAAAGAAAACTACAGGCCAATATCACTGATGAACATAGATGCAAAAATCCTCAACAAAATACTAGCAAACAGAATGCAACAGCACATTAAAAGGATCATACACCATGATCAAGTGGGGTTTATTCCAGGAATGCAAGGATTCTTCAATATACGCAAATCAATCAATGTGATACACCATATTAACAAGTTGAAGGAGAAAAACCATATGATCATCTCAATAGATGCAGAGAAAGCTTTTGACAAAATTCAACACCCATTTATGATAAAAACCCTGCAGAAAGTAGGCATAGAGGGAACTTTCCTCAACATAATAAAGGCCATATATGACACACCCACAGCCAACATTGTCCTCAATGGTGAAAAACTGAAACCATTTCCACTAAGATCAGGAACAAGACAAGGCTGCCCACTCTCACCACTCTTATTCAACCTAGTTTTGGAAGTTTTAGCCACAGCAATCAGAGAAGAAAAGGAAATAAAAGGAATCCAAATTGGAAAAGAAGAAGTAAAGCTGTCACTGTTTGCAGATGACATGATACTATACATAGAGAATCCTAAAGATGCTACCGAAAAACTACTAGAGCTAATCAATGAATTTGGTAAAGTAGCAGGATACAAAATTAATGCACAGAAATCTCTGGCATTCCTGTACACTAATGATGAAAAATCTGAAAATGAAATCAAGAAAACACTCCCATTTACCATTGCAACAAAAAGAATAAAATATCTAGGAATAAACCTACCTAAGGAGACAAAAGACCTTTATGCAGAAAATTATAAGACACTGATGAAAGAAATTAAAGAGGATACAAATAGATGGAGAGATATACCATGCTCCTGGATTGGAAGAATCAATATTGTGAAAATGACTCTACTACCCAAAGCAATCTACAGATTCAATGCAATCCCTATCAAACTACCACTGGCATTTTTCACAGAACTAGAACAAAAAATTTCAAAATTTGTTTGGAAAAACAAAAGACCCCGAATAGCCAAAGCAATCTTGAGAACGAAAAACGGAGCTGGAGGAATCAGGCTCCCTGACTTCAGACTATACTACAAAGCTACAGTAATTAAGACAGTGTGGTACTGGCATAAAAACAGAAAGATAGATCAGTGGATCAGGATAGAAAGCCCAGAGATAAACCCACGCACATATGGCCAACTTATCTTTGATAAAGGAGGCAGGAATGTACAGTGGAGAAAGGACAGCCTCTTCAATAAGTGGTGCTGGGAAAACTGGACAGGGACATGTAAAAGTATGAGATTAGATCATTCCCTAACACCATACACAAAAATAAGCTCAAAATGGATTAAAGACCTAAATGTAAGGCCGGAAACTATCAAACTCTTAGAGGAAAACATAGGTAAAACACTCTATGACATAAATCACAGCAAGATCCTTTTGGACCCACCTCCTAGAGAAATGGAATTAAAAACAAAGATAAACAAATGGGACCTAATGAAACTTCAAAGCTTTTGCACAGCAAAGGAAACCATAAACAAGACCAAAAGACAACCCTCAGAATGGGAGAAAATATTTGCAAATGAAGCAACTGACAAAGGATTAATCTCCAAAATTTATAAACAGCTCATGCAGCTCAATAGCAAAAAAACAAACAACCCAATCCAAAAATGGGCAGAAGACTTAAATAGGCATTTCTCCAAAGAAGATATACAGACTGCCAACAAACACATGAAAGAATGCTCAACATCATTAATCATTAGAGAAATGCAAATCAAAACTACAATGAGATATCATCTCACACCAGTCAGAATGGCCATCATCAAGAAATCTAGAAACAATAAATGCTGGAGAGGTTGTGGAGAAAAGGGAACACTCTTGCACTGCTGGTGGGAATGTGAATTGGTACAGCCACTATGGAGAACAGTATGGAGGTTCCTTAAAAAACTACAAATAGAACTACCATATGACCCAGCAATCCCACTACTAGGCATATACCCTGAGAAAACCATAATTCAAAAAGAGACATGTACCAAAATGTTCATTGCAGCTCTATTCACAATAGCCCGGAGCTGGAAACAACCTAAGTGTCCATCATCGGATGAATGGATAAAGAAGATGTGGCACATATATACAATGGAATATTACTCAGCCATAAAAAGGAACGAAACTGAGCTATTTGTAATGAGGTGGATAGACCTAGAGTCTGTCATACAGAGTGAAGTAAGTCAGAAAGAGAAAGACAAATACCGTATGCTAACACATATATATGGAATTAAAAAAAAAAAAATGTCATGAAGAACCTAGGGGTAAAACGGGAATAAAGACACAGACCTACTTGAGAATGGACTTGAGGATATGGGGAGGGTGAAGGGTAAGCTGTGACAAAGCGAAAGAGAGGCATGGACATATATACACTACCAAACGTAAGGTAGATAGATAGTGGGAAGCAGCCGCAGAGTACAGGGAGATCAGCTCGGTGCTTTGTGACCACCTGGAGGGGTGGGATGGGGAGGGTGGGAGGGAGGGAGACGCAATAGGGAAGGGATGTGGGAACAGATGTGTATGTATGACTGATTCACTTTGTTATAAAGCAGAAACTAATAAAAAAAATAAAAAATAAATAAATAAATAAATAAATAAATAAAAAAGAAGAGGGACTTTTTCAATATGTGTCTAGAACAGCCACTCAACAAATATCTGAATGAATCAATGAATTAATTTACATAGGATCTAAGTTCCCATTCCAATTCTACATTTCTTTGAATCTTGCCTCAATGAGTTATGTAACTAGAAAGATTAAACATGAAAGAGTTAATCTCTCCCACTGTAAGTGAGTGACTTTGGAAATTAACCTCTCCAAGCCTCTATCTATTATTCCTCTGTAAAATGAGGATCCTACTAGGTTGCAAGCACTGCGTAAATTATTATTCCCTATCTTTCTCATGATGAGCCAAGCCACTGACTCCTTAACTAGTTTGTATATTTGTTCCAACGCATTCTTCACGCTGTAGCCAGGGTTATCATAAGAAAAAGTAGATCATGTTATATCAGTACTTGAAAGCCTTCAACAGTTTCCTGTCATTCCTTGAGATACTCTGCTAGGTCCTGTGTGATCTGGCCTCTTTCCACATCCCCAGTCTTCTTTGTGGAACTCTTCCAGATACCTCACTGGCTCTCACATCCTCCAAGAACTGTTCTCTGTCCAGAGAACCCGTTCTCTCCTCTTTCTCTAGCTCTTTCCACTCATCATTCACATTGCAGCACTTTCTCAGAGCAAGTCAGGGCCCCAGGTCTCCTAGGCGTCCTTTTCTATTGTTAATAGCACTTATCACATCTTTTCATTATATGTATATTTCTATTTATTTAGGTTATATACACCATATGATTTTTTTAAAATTTATTTATTTATTTTTGGCTGCGTTGGGTCTTCGTTGCTGCGCGCAGGCTTCCCCTAGTTGCAGCGAGAGGAGCTGCTGCTCGTTGCGGTGCGCAGGCCTCTCACTGCGGTGTCCTCTCCTGTTGAGGAGAACAGGCTCTAGGTGCGCGGGCTTCAGCAGCTGTGGCACGCGGGCTCAGCAGCTGTGATCCGCGGGCTCTAGAGAGCAGGCTCAGTAGCTATGGTGCACGGACCTAGTTGCTCCGCGGCATGTGGGATTCTCCCAGACCAGGGCTCGAACCCGTGTCCCCCGCATTAGCAGGCGGATTCTTAACCACTGCGCCACCAGGGAAGGCCCTACACCATATGATTAATATCTGTCTCACCCTTGCTATGAGATTGAGGACAATGTTGTTTTACTCACCATCGTATCCTAATACTATCACAGTACCAGGCACATTCTAGGCTCAATACATAGTTATAGAATAAAGGAATGAATGAATAAATGAATCCCTATCCTACGTCCTGGCACATAGTAAGCCCTCATAAAGGAGACTTTTATTGTTATGATGGACATATGTAATGGTGGTAGTTCTCTTAGCATTAACCAGAAAGATCAGGTGAAGGAGGTCGTACAACCACATCTTTGGAATTGTCTATGTCTCATACACCCCTGTTGCAGGCAGAGGACTGGACTGGGACTTCCCACACACTCACTGTGACCCCTGGTGCTCACACCTCTGGTTTGACAGCCTGATTCTCACTTCCTCTGTCTCTGACCCTGCCGCGGCCATCTAACTCAGCCTGCCTTAGGTTTCTTACTGCTTTCCCTTCCTGTTTGCTTACTCAGTGTTATACCACATCCTGATTTCTATGTTTGCACCTCAGCCTGGTAAACCTAAAAATGACTTTTCTCTGATGACCTGCTGGCTTTCTAAGGTTTAAAATGCTGCTCTAAACTGTGACTAAATGAGGTCACTACAGCTCCCTGACATGAATAATGTAATGAAATGAAGTCATAGAAATGAAATACAATAGTCTCTTTTTGTAAAAATAGAATAGTAGGAATGCTTCCTGATGTCTAACACGTTTACTCAATCCTGATATCACATCAACATGTTTCATAAAAGTATTTTATTCATACCTCTTATTTAGTGCATTAACAACAAAACTTACTGGGTTATTTCCCCACCCCCATTATGTTTGTGTTTAAACTTTATTGTCCCCCATCCACCTTACTAAATGTCCCCTTTTTTAGATTAAACACTTTTTTCAAGGTCGTGTTATATTTTATCCTGGCTTCTCAGACATTAACATTGTCACTTAGTTTAGTATAATCTGAAAACTCGATGAGCAAATTCTCAATTATATTTTCTGTCAGATTTATTCATTGAAATTACCGTGAGTTAGATCAGTATGTCTGTTTAAAGTTTTGAAAATATCAGTTATGTGAAATATTTCAAATGTTTGAAAATGGGATTGAACGATCTTTCAGTAATATTAAGACATTCCTTCTCTAAAAATATATCTGAGTTTGCATCCCATCAGAGACTTAAATCCAGACTAGATGAAACATAAGAAATGTTGTTTAAGGAATATTCTTTTATCACCTGTAAGATTAGGTTAACTGACACATGATGTGCTTTTTATTTTCTTACATCATGATTTTATGATCCTTTATTTACAGGATCTATAGGATTTTCAGTATGAATACAATTCATTTGTTTGTGCCCAAGTTATTTTCCTGTTTAGTACATAGCAGTTTCCATCCTAATGTAGCCTCCTGATTTAACTTTCTTTTTAAATATTATTTTAAAATCTTAACTGTATGAAGGAAAATAGATGTAATATTTTAATGCTGGCTATGTACAGATCCCGCTTGAAATTTATATGGAAAGCACAAGAAAATAGCTTCTTTCACTTCAGAATGGTTATGTCTTTAATAAGAAAACAAGAAGTCAAATGGCATCTTGGGATGTTGTGTCTTGAAAACAGTCTGTGTTTTCATGCAAGGAGTCATCTGCTGAGGCACACAGGCAGCTGCAGACCCGTCCCACGGCTGAGAAGAGACTTCCCGAGAATCCTGATGAGGCTGCTGCCTGCAATCCGTGGGGTAATGGCTGACCTCTGACCCTGTCTGACAGCCAGCACTCTTGTCATTCTGCTGTGCAACAAGTCAATGAGGCTATAATTACGTTGCAGACAACGGGCTGCAATTATACATTCAAGTCCCAGAGTCTGGAAGGAGGGAGAAGATTGTGGCTGGAAGGGGATGAGGAGAAGTCAAAAAGTCACAAGACAAACCACTTTTTGATACTTTTTCTCTAAAAAAGCATGACTGTAATGTGTGCTCCCCGAAGAGGAGGATCAAACCGCATGGAAGAGCAGCCATTCTCTGATTCAAAACACCATGAAAACATGACTTTTAGCAGATGGATACACCGCAGTTTATATGACCATCTAATAAATAAAAAGGACAACTATGATTCCCAGAAGTTCCTTTGTAAATGCTGTTTACTGATTCTAATTCATTTGAATTAAACAAACAAAAATAAATTAATAAGAAGAAGGGACCAGACTGGGACTGGGAGAGATGTGGCACATAGTCATATTTTTCTTTTTTTTTTTAATTTAATTAATTTATTTATTTTTGGCTGCATTGGGTCTTTGTTGCTGCACGTGGGCTTTCTCTAGTTGCGGCGAGCAGGGGCTACTCTTCATTGTGTGCACGGACTTCTCATTGTGGTGGCTTCTCTTGTTGCGGAGCACAGGCTCTAGATGTGCAGGATTCAGTAGTTGTGGCACGTGGGCTCAGTAGTTGTGGCTCGCGGGCTCAGTAGTTGTGGCTCGCAGTCTCTAGAGCACAGGCTCAGTAGTTGTGGCTCATGGGCTTAGTTGCTCTGCGGCATGTGGGATCTTCCTGGACCAGGGCTTGAACCCGTGTACCCTGCATTGGCAGGTGGATTCTTAACTACTGCGCCACCAAGGAAGTCCATATTTTTTTTTTAATGATTTTTTAAATTGAAGTATAGTTAATTTACAATGTTGTGTTAGTTTCAAGTGTACAGCAAAGTGACTCAGATAGATAGATAGGTAGATAAATAGATAGGATATTCTCTTTCAGATTCTTTTCCATTATAGGTATTACAAGATACTGAGTATAGTTCCCTGTGCTATACAGTATGTCCTTGTTGTTTACGTATTTTATCTATGGTAGTGTTTATATGTTAATCCCAAACTACTAATTTATCTCCCCCCATCCCCTTTGGTACCCACAAGTTTGTTTTCTATGTCTGTGAGTCTGTTTCTGTTTTGTAAATAAGTTCATTTGTATCATTTTTTAGATTCCACATATAAAATGATATCGTATGATATATGGCACACAGCCATATTTTTCCATATGTTTTTTACCAGATTGACTACTTTGTTTTCTCTACTAAATTTTTATAAAGTCTAGGAACATTTTATTAGAGCAAGCCACAGTTATTCTGGGCAAATATTTGTAAAGTCCTATTTTCAAATATGCAAAATATTTTGCACCAGCAAATTAAGTAGGTTGAACAGCATAGAAATACCAATAGAAGTAAGTCTGCCCTGGCTGCCTTTGAGACTATCTGTAACACCTGGCATCTTCAGCCCTTTGTATCCAAAGTTATAGACTTACCACATAAGTTAGAGTTCTCTTAGGAAGGAGATAATTTGTATTTGTTGATCAAAATTCTGACATTTGCTGTTTTGTGTCTGCTTGAATGCCTCTACGGCTAAATATCCACCTCCTAATGGGGCAGCCCATGCCGTCTTGAAATGGCACTATCAAAAATGTCTTCCTCCTGTTAAAACAAAAAACTGTTTTTGTTATCATCCATAGGCCCAAACCCTCTCCTTAGTATACCAGTATCTGGCCACATTCCACTTGGAAGATCTCTTAATATTTAAAGATAGCTATAATGCTATTCTCCCCCACCAAAACATTCCTCATTTATTTTCTCTATGACAGGATTTCAGCCCTTTTAGCAATTTCATATGCACACATATCCATATACTTTATAGCACCTAGAACTAAAAATTCCAGAGGTGTTCAGTGCAATCAGTGGAAAACAGTCTGGCACTGCCCCCTTCACTGTTCTATAAATACTGTTGGGGTTTTTTTGGTTTGGTTTTGTTTTTTAATTTATTTTTGGCTGCGTTGGGTCTTCGTTGCTGCGCGCGGGCTTTCTCTAGTTGTGGTGAGCGGGGGCTACTCTTCGTTGCGTTGCATGGGCTTCTCATGGTGGTGGCTTCTCTTGTTGCAGAGCATGGGCTCTAGGCACACGGGCTTCAGTAGTTGTGGCACATGGGCTCAGTAATTGTGGCTCTTGTGGCGCTCAGGCTTAGTTGCTCCATGGCATGTGGGATCTTCCCAAACCAGGGATCGAACCCGTGTCCCCTGCACTGGCAGGCGGATTCTTAACCACTGCGCCACCAGGGAAGTCCCCCTAATAATACCCTTGTGATCACAGAAGTTCTCTGAGCTCCCACATCAAAGCGTTGCCTCTCTTGGAACTGACTATAAACCAAAACCCCAAAGTCTTTTTCACACATGCTCCAGTGTGTGTGTGGTTTTTTTTCTACACCATCAAGCCATTAGCTCTGACCAAGTCATTAATTCTGACACTATCTACCTGGAGATAGCCTCAGGTCTCACAGGGTAAGGACTCAGTCCTACAAGACTGCCCCCACTTCTGGCTTCTGACTGGCTGTAAATCAGAGGTTCCCACAACCCCCTCTTCAGCTTGAATTAATTACTAAAGTGATTCATAGAACTCAGAAAGAACACTACTTACTAGATTACCAGTTTATTGGATATCACTCCAGAACAGCCAGATGGAAAATATGCATAAGGCAAGGTATGTAAGAAGGGGGGCTATGTCTCCATGCCCTCTCCCAGCAGTCCACTCTCCGAGAATCTCTGCATGTTCACCGGTTGGAAGCTCTATGGACTCCATTCTTTTGAGGTTTTATGAAGGTATCATTACATAGGCATGATTGATTAAATCACTGGCCATTTGCAATTGATTCAACCTCCAACCTCTCTCCCTCCCAGGAATTCAGAATAGGATTGAAAGTTCTAACCCTCTAATCACTTGCTTGGTTCTCCTGGCAACCATCTCGCCCCTCTGTGGGTTACCTAGGAGCTTACCAGAGTTACCTCGTTAACATAACAAAAGACACCTTGATTGCTCTCACTGCTTAAGAAATTCCAAGGGTTTTAGGAGCTCTGTGCCAGGGACAAAAAACAAATATATATTTTCATTATGAATCAGAGTCTCACATATGCTAAGCCACATACATTGTTTCTCTCAGGTTCATACTTTGCTTTCTTGGACCCAAGAGCCAGTAGTTCTTACATTTATATTTGTTAAAATGTATCTTGTTCATTTCAACTTCATAATACCAATTTTCAATATCATTCTAGATCCTGATTCTGTCATTCAAAGCCTAAGTGCCCAATAAAATGTTATTAATGGAATAAATCAAGCAAAACTATAAGAAATAAAAATAAATGATTTATAGTTTAATATCAATAAAATGATATGATATTATAATCACTGGGGTATGCCCTCCACATTTCATTCAAGGAGAATAATTCAACTGAACTAAACTAGGCTCTTCCACTAATATTATGTTAATCTAGTAGTAAGGAGTAAGGTCTTGGAGTCAAACAACTTATGTTCATGTATTGACATCGCTTTTTGCTTGTTGAGTAACTTTGGAAAAGTTTACTTACTCCCTAACCTGCAGTTTCCTCGTCTGTAAAATCAGAATATATCTCTTGTAGGTTACATTAAATATCACATTAAATATTAAATGAGATAACAGATATATTTAGTACAATGCCTGGCACATAGTAAGTGCTCAATAAATGATAGCTACAAGATAATTATTACTTGAACAATTTTGAATAAAATTATTCAACTCTTTTCAAATCTATTTGTTTTAAATCTAGTCCATATTTTCCAATCTCTTTCACTAAAATCTCATAAGAAAACTTATCAAATGCTTTGCAAAGGCCTCTAAATGTTTGTCATCTACCTATTATATACTCTTGACTATTCAATAAGGTAAGCCCATGAAAGAGGGACATGAGTTTAGTTGGATGTGACTTCTTCCAAATGTCTTAGGAAATTCATGTGATATCCTAGTAGTTATTCCTTAAATATTCATAGTCTTTTAAATATCCAGTCAAGATTTTGCCTAGAATGAATGTCAAATTCATATCTTTGAAATAAGTAAACTTTGAAGTTTAAGTTAGGTCAGACATTTTTCTAAATATTTACTCTCACTTATTTTTCTTTAACCAAGAAAACTTACTTATAATGACAGAAAGCAGGAAAGGAAGAGTACTGCAAAATTCTCTAATCATACATTATTCAACTTTCACAAAATTATTTTTCAACCAGATTTCTTCTAGAAACCAGAGTAAGTGCCCATTATGTATGAATATGCCAACTAGCAGAATTAATTTATAGATTGGTTTCAGAGCAATAAATTCATCCCTAGAGGAACAAATTCCAAGACTGAAGGATATTTAATGTTATACACTCAGGTAAACGTAGAAATATGTATACTAGTCATCACAAATAAACATCAAAAATTCTGAGGAAATGTTATTGTCATGTACCGGGGAAGGCATTGAGTCAGAAGATCTGGGTTTAGCCACTAACTTTCAATTAATGTTATTTCATCATGAAGCCTTGTATTTCTCATGTACAAAATGAAATGAAATGTTTGAATAAGATGGAATTGAAACAAATATTAATATTCATGACAAAATGAATAATTATTATGTAATTCCAGAAGTTCTTCCAGCTCCAGAATTTTTTCTTTGATTTTGTGGTTTTCATGAAAAAAATGACTCAGAACTCATTAGACACAAGTTAGCAGACAACTTTCATCTTGTCTAACATTGATATATCGATGTTAATGCCTACTTAGCAAACATATCAATGGATAAAGATAGATGATTACAATAACTGTTTGAGAGCAGAGAAAAAGTGAAAAAAAATTGATTTCTTAATTTCAAAGTGTCCCTACATTAATCTCCATTGCTCTTCTCCAGGAATTCTTTATATTTCAAATAGTAAAATTCAATACTATCCCCTCTTCCCTTGACCTTGTCTACTTCCCTCCCCTTCCCTATGGCCACCATTTCCACCCCTAGGTGCAGAAAAATCACTGTTTGTGGAAAACAGTTCAGTATGATTCAATGAAGATCAGGATCAAAGGAAAAATGGATGAACTGTCATGACCGTGATTTATTCAACTAAAAAGGAAAGGGCAGGGGGCATTCTGGTTGTTACTGACTGAATCCTCTATGAAAGATAATGGCCTCTTACTCTGGGAGAAAGAAAATCTCATCCATTCAGTTCATCTGACCTATAACAAACTCCAAATAAGGTATCTATGAAAACTTGCAAGGTGGGAAAAGGCCATGAACATTACAGTAGCCTAGAGGGTTCTTTGTTTTTCAGAGCCCTTATAAATGTCTGGATTGAAAGTTAAATGAGAACACAAGCTTCCCCTCATGTGTGATTTAATGACATAAACACTTTAGAGCTACGCTGGCAGAAGACAATTGTACAGTCTACAAATGTAAAGAAACAAGTAAAAAAATATGAAAACAATCCATTGGTATCAAGAATAATTGGGCAAATCACAAAATGGGTGGTGCAGATATACCAAATTTTCATTTAAGCCGCCCTTGTTCATTTAATTAAGCACAGCTCGGGGGAGCACTTACTCTATATTCTGCACTGTGCTATGACCTATAAATAATTGGTAAGATAAGGGCCCTGCCCTTCAAAGCATACAACCAAAGAGCTTAGTGTCTCCTACGGAATACCACTGGCAAAGCTGGCATTTACACATTACTATAAATTCGAAAAAGGCTGTTGACTTAGGCAAAGCTTTTTTGGTGGCAAGAAACAGATTCGCATAGTAAGTTAAGAAAAAGAGTGGAACATACTCTAAAGACTCAGTGTAACCTCTGAGACAGAGCAGTGGCAGCAACACGGCCAGGGCTGGCCAAGAGCTAGAGCCAGAACCGGGAAGCTTTTAGGAACAACGGCTGTTGTCCAGAATTGAAAATCCAGCTATCTTTTCCCCATTGTCTCTAGTTATCCTGCTTCGTGCTGAAGATCAGTTCTCTCTGCTTATCTCTCAGTTCATGTTGTCGCAGAGTAATCGCCCTATGGCTGCCTTAGCTTCAGCCCCAGAACACTAAGTTTGCATGTCCCTCAATGTCTGGCACGCACACTTGGCCCAAATTGCTGTGTCCCAACTCCAAAATCAGGGGGGAGAGAGTATAACTGGCCCAGCTGAGCACGTGTTTCCCTATAATCCAGTCATCTGTAGTGAGGGATAGAGTCACATATTTTTAAAATCTGTCTTCAGGGGCACTCCCCTGTGTGGATGACAGTTCTCCTGGAGGAAATAAGAACTGGACAGGCACCAGAACTTGTCTGAGTATCATGTCCAGTCTACAACTTCTAGCAGATATCTTCTTTGATAACTGTTATTATATATGTAGTAGTATGCAGACTCAAGGTAGGCTACACAGAGTAAATCTAAGGTATAAATTTTTTTTTTTTTTTTGCGGTACGCGGGCCTCTCACTGCTGTGGCCTCTCCCGTTGCGGAGCACAGGCTCCGGACGCGCAGGCTCAGCGGCCATGGCTCACGGGCCCAGCCACTCCGCGGCATGTGGGATCTTCCCGGACCGGGGCATCAACCCGTGTCCCCTGCATCGGCAGGCGGACTCTCAACTACTGTGCCACCAGGGAAGCCCCAAGCTCCTTTCTTGATCTTTCCCATGAACACCTAAGTGAAAACCACAGGGAGGGGGTGAGGGAGGAGGTCAAAACGGCAATGCTAATGATATTACAAGGATATTACAATGTGGCCAAGGTTACTAGAGGGTAACTTGAGACCCCCTCTGCGCATGTGTTGGGCTGGGAAATCTCCTTGACCACAAAAATGACGGAATTTCGGGGTGGGGCGGGGAGGGGGGTGCTTTGTCTTTCACCCAATCAGGGCTCATAGTCCAACAGTAGTTTATCTCCAAGTCCCGTGAAACAGGTTGCAGCAGGTCAACCCAAAGCCTGTCTATCGCCTACCTCAAAGCGCATGCTCCATAGTTTTCATGGTCAAGAGTTTCTTGCTCAGATGCTACAAAGTTTCTGTTTCACATGCCATTCGTCAGATGCTACAAAGTTTCTGTTTTCGATGCCATTCCTCCATGCCTCATGACCTCATTACGTGCAAAACAAGGAGGTGGCTTTGCCTTCTGCCTAATACTTATGCAGGAGGAGACTGTCCTTGGGCCCAGACCTATCTTTCCTGCCTAAGAGGTATTTCTTCCCTGTTTTACTTATTACACCATAGTATTATGATTCAAATTATCAGCCTTTTCAGATATTGGAACTGTATTTAAACCTGTTCTGGGTTACAGCCAGGCACTGGGGAAATTAAAAGCGTAAGCAACAGCAATAAAGACGGGGACTTGAGAATCCATATTTAAAAGCTGATTTAGAACATCTAAATTAGATTTTCAAGTGTTAATCAGATTTCACATGTTAAAATAGTTGCTAACAAATAAAAATTGCTTTAATTTTAATATTTTATTCTCCAATATATCATACCAACTGTAAAATTTTAGCAATAAAAATAAATAATTTGAGAATAGGTTTGTTGTGTAGGCATTGGAGTGAACAACTCACCTGTAAATTAATTAATGAATAAGAGGCTAGTAACAACTTTCAACAGCAGTAACTAAGGAGACAGGCAGTTTTCGTTTTTGAACTAATCCATTCTAAGTTTAAAAACTGGTTATGGAAAATAGGAAGAGGAATACCAAGTTAAAGTAATCATTGAATATTTTAATTTTCTCATATAGCGAACAACATACATTTTGTATTTGCAATACTATTTACAGTCTGATTGTGTAGAATTGAGGGAAAAAAGCAAAGAATATAAATAACTAGAATGGAATTTTATTTTGTTCCATTCTTTTGTATGAAAAACACAGATTAAATTAAGCTGACATCAGGATCATATTAAGAACCCATAGGAGAAGCAATAAATCACACACTATATTCCTTTTCTCCTCTGTCAGCAAAGGACAGTAAAATGACAAGTATTGTTCAAAGGGCATAGAAACCCCAAAAGTGTCTTTTAAATAAAAGACATTAATTTCAAAATAAATAAATAAAAAACATTAAATTAAAATCAGTAGAGTTTTACTCTACAGTACACATTTATTTTTTCCAATACATTTATGAAAATATGGAAATAATACAGGAAAAATGGCTGAAAATGTATCCTTTAGTCTTACTACTTCCTATTAATTATGATTAATTTTTTGGTGATACCTTTTCAATATGCTTCATCTGTCTAGTCTTTGGGAAAGAAAGGACACTAACTTTAAGGACACATAAAGCATTTTGTGTCCTGCTTTCGTTGTGCTCCACTTTTTTCACTTAACATTATATCATGTGTTTTTCATGCTATTCAAAGGCATCACTTTTAATAGCCACATGCTATTTGTTTAAGTGTAGACAAATTTCTTAACTGTGCCTCTATGTTTTGACTTACACTTTGTTTCCAACTGTTATTATAAATAATACGTGAACATCTTTAGACACAATGTTTTTTCTTTATTTCCCAATGATACGTTCTCAAAAGTGAAATTCCTGGGTCACAGAGATGTTTTAAGTGTTCATGTATTTAAAGTAACTCAGCATAGTAAAATGAACAGACGTCTTAACTGAAATCCAGAGATGTGAGTTCTAATCCCAGCATTTTTTCTAAGTTACTTGGTAACTTGGTCAAATGAGTTCGCTGCTCTGGTCTTCAGTTTCCTCACCTATAGTATAAGGATGACTGAACTAAATTATTTTAGGGTCTTAGGGTTCCTACTTTGGTTATCTATGACTGCATAACAAATCACCTCAAAACCTAGTGTCTTAACACTCATTCCGTTATTTCTCATGATTCTGTGGGTTGACTGGAGGTCAGCTGTATGGTTCTTCTGCTGGTCTTGCCTGTAGTTCCTCAGGCAACTTCAGTCAAATAGTGGCTGCATATTCAGTTTCAAAGATGGAATGTCCAAAATGGCTTCATTCATGTGCCTGGCACCTTGGCAGGGATAGCTAGGCTTAGGTGGGATACTGGGGCAGCTGGATTTCTTCCTCTCTCTCTGTCTCTCTCTCCCTCTCCCTCTCTATCTTTTTTGGTCTCTGTCTCTATTTCCATACAGACTCAGAGTGCCTTCTCTTCATATATCCTTCCTATATAGTATCTTCATGAGGTCTCTCCTTCAGAACAATATGACCTGTTACATGACTGCTCAGGCTTTCGGAAATGCAAACACATTGTCACTTCTACCCCATTCTATTGGGAAAGCAAGTCACAGGATCAGCTCAGCTTCAATGTGAAGAGGGCAGTACAAGATCTTGAATATTGGGAGGCATGGTTCGTTAGAGGCCATCTTTGGTGAGTAGCTGTCACATAGTATGTGACTAGAACAGTGTCTTCCAAGGTCTAGGATATTAATTGTGTGAAGATTGTAATCCATGTATAGCAAGTACGGGTAGCATTCGGGACAGTGTGGTGAGTCTCTATTGTCAAAGATGTTCATTTCACCAGAACACTCAATTCTCAACCCTTCTGGGGGGAAAAAGTGCACTCTGTAATTTTCTCCAAATAATTACACTATGTTCTTTGTGTTGACAATCTCCACATTTACATGTCAGCCCTCAGCTGCCCAGAAGATATAAATAGATTGAAGCTCCCCATACCCTACCCTAAAGAGAGTACATGGGAGGAGATTCACCCTGTCTGAAAGTAACTGAGTTCCCTCATGTGGAGTTTAGAGGAAGGTGAATCTGACTGGATTTTACTGATTCTCCACATGATTGGGGAAATCAGAAAGAGATTAACCAAAAGTGAGTCCCCAGAGTAATGGAAAATGAAACAGCTTTGCCTAGCCTCTCCTAATAAAAGATAAAAATCCTTTCAATAGATTAATTTTGTTACTTGATAGCTGAATATATACACTAAATTCAATAGAACTGAGACTGCCAGGCTGTGACAAAACCAAATAACAGCAAACAAAAAACAAAGCCAGACTCAGTAGTATTCTATTAATCCTCAGTGCCAGATTACACATGCTTGAGGAGAATATGCTTTTTCTCCCACGCTATGGAAAATGGCAGCTTCTTATTAAGTCTATCTCTTAAAACTTAAACATTTGCTCTTTTCCCCCCACTGCTTAGCAGTGAGAGCTAAAGCGTCTGGAGCATTTTATTTATTTACATGGCATTTGCCTTGACATTTTCCAAGTAATAATACATAGTAACAGAGACATATGAGAGTTCTGTATCATCCTTTCCCTCAGGGCTAACCGGGCAGGAATAGACCTCTAATGCAAAAATCCACTGAGCAGGATAATAAATAACAGGGCATAAAATGGGGAAAATAGTTTCCAAATACAATCTTTAAAAAATACAGAAGAGAACACTATTCGACCCAAAGTGAGGTAAGGGCTCTTCAACGTTCACATTTTAGAGTAGGTTTCAGCCTCATTAGTGGATCCTTTCCCACTCACCAGGTTGCTTCTAAATCTGATAGCACTTTTTTTTTTTTTTTGGTTTCAAGAAATAGCAATGGGGCTTCCCTGGTGGCGCAGTGGTTGGGAGTCTGCCTGCCGATGCAGGAGACACGGGTTCGTGCCCCGGTCCAGGAAGATCCCACATGCCACAGAGTGGCTGGGTCCGTGAGCCATGGCCGCTGAGCCTGCGCGTCCGGAGCCTGTGCTCCGCAACGGGAGAGGCCACAATGGTGAGAGGCCCGCGTACCACAAAAAAAAAAAAAAAAAAAAAAAAATGAAATAGCAATGACTTCTACGGTGCTTTGTTAATAAAATGGTTCTTGTTCCTAAGTAGTAGCTGAAATATAGAGAGATTTTTAAACAGCATAAAAATATGATTATTCAAGCCACGCTTACTTCCTACGAAGCAATTAAGCATTTATTCAACAAATTCCTTGTGCTTGCCAGCTCTCTGTAAGACACCACGCTAGGCCGTGGAATCACATGAGGGAACAAGATATGGTTTCTTCCTTGAGGAAACTTTAAAGGCTGCAATAGACCACTAAGCAGGCTAGAGTCCAAAGAAGTGGCATCTAGTCAATCTAAAGGTTCAGGGAAGGATACTCAGAGATAATATTTAGGCTGAGAGAGGAAAGATGCAGAGGAGTTGGTCAAGGAAGGGGGAGCGGCAGTTGTATATTAGGATTCTACAGAGAAACAGGACATTATACATATATACATCTCCATGTATATAGAGAGATTATTATAAGGAACTGACTCATGTGATTGTAGAGGCTGAAAAGTCCCAAGATCTGAAGTTGGACAGCTGGAGACCCAAGAGCCAATAGTGTAGTTCCGGTCCATGTCTGAGTGCCTGAGAACCAGGAAAGCTGTTCCAGTTAGAAAGCTAGCATCCTCTAGACCCAACAAGAACTGATATTTCTGTTTGAGTCTAAAAGTAGGAAAAGACTGGTGGTCCATCTCAACCAATCAGGCAGGAGGAGTGGCCTCTTACTTGAAAGAGGGTTTTGGTTCGATTCAGACCTTCGACTGATTGGATGAGGCCCACCCACATTAGGGAAAGCAGTCTGCTTTACTCAATCTACAAACTCAGATGTTAATCTTATCCAAAAACACCCTCCCAGACACACCTAGAATAGTGTTTGACCAAATATCTGGGCACGCCATGACCCAGTCAGGTTGACACATAAAATGAACCGTCACAGGATACAATGGTAGAGCAAAAAAAGGTGGCTGTGGAAGCACTGGTCCTCAGGGAGGAGGTTTTTAAGCAAAGGAACAGCAAATGTAAAGGCCCTAAGGGCCAAAGATGGCATTAGAAGGTCTCTAGACTTTTGGGATTCAGAAGCTAACACTTAACAGCTTATACTTCAGGATATTCAATTCTGTGCTGAGACTGAGAAAAGAAATCACACATCCTGAAAAAGCCCTATACAGCTTACTCTTGTGTGCATATCCTTCAGCTTTTGTATCCTGTATGTGTAACTTGTGTTTCACCAGCTTGTCCCCCATCTGCTCCTGAAGAGCCTTTAGTTTTCCATAAAGTCCACCCAGTACAGTTATTTCTGAAAGTCCTTAGAGGAGAATGAAACTGTCCACATAGATCGGTGTTGCTCAACCAGGGATGATTTTGTTCCCCAGGGGACGTTAGGCTACCTAGCTAATAAGACATATTCAGTTTTCCTACCCGGAGGAGGTGCTACTAGCTTCTCTCCGGTAGAAGCCAGGGATGCTGCTAAATACTCTTCAATGCATAGGATGCCCCCATCACAGAGAATTATCTAATCCAAAAGATTCAATAGGCAAGTGCTGTCAGCCATCACTGGGACTTCTGGGGTGAGCCAACAAGTCTAAACATGGAACCTCTTCTTATCTGATATCCCATGTCTGGGGTTTGTTTCGATCTGCTCCACCAGAGCCCAGGACTACAGGCTTCCCTCATTTGCTTTTGGGTGACTTTTACAGAAGAGTTTCAGAAACATTCATCACTGATACTTTATGCCATTGTGGTCTTCTTGCCTCTGACTTCCACCTGTAGAGTCCATAGCCTTTGCCCTCAGAGGAGCTGCTTGGCCTGATTACTTGCAATTCCCACCAGCAATGTCTCCCAGTGTACACTGTTAAGATGTACAATAATAATTAGCCCTTCAAGGGCATGCATTCCTTAGCAGATTCTGTTCTAAATGTTTTACAGACATTATTTCATTAGGAAAACAATGAGTTTTACTTATTTTACAAATGTATTAACGCTGATAAAAGTCAAGTAGCTTTCCCAACTTGTACTGTTAATTAAAAAAAAAGAAAGAAAAAAAAAAACTGGAGTTTTAGGTTGGAACCAGTTCTATCTGACTCCTAAACTGTGTTCTCAATCAATGAACTAAACTGCATGAAACTCAGGTGACCAGACTCCATGGTTGACTGTGGCTTTGCCCTTTGTCCCTAGTGAGACCCTTCTCACATTCCCTATTTTCTCACCCTAAAAGAGATCCAGCTTAACAAAACATGAGCAAATAATGCAAGTTTGGGGGAAAATAGGGAAAAGTTTTCAGTGTAATATTTTAAAATATTTATTTAAACCACACTTGTTCTTTCCTCAAGGCCCCTTTCCAATCCAAGTATCTCTCCATCTCCTTAACTCTATACCCATCTGCCAACAAACACACAATCCTTATCATTTCTTTTGTTGTACTGAACAATTCAGCTTTCACTCTCAGTTTGGAAACCCCAACAAGTAAAAAAAAAGGAAAGGAAAGACAATCAGAAGTTAGCTGTTCCTTCCCACCTTAAAAAACATGTCATCTGGGCTTCCCTGGTGGCGCAGTGGTTGAGAGTCCGCCTGCCGATGCAGGGGATACGGGTTTGTGCCCCGGTCCGGGAAGATCCCACATGCCGTGGAGCGGCTGGGCCCGTGAGCCATGGCCACTGAGCCTGCGCGTCCGGAGCTTGTGCTCCGCAACGGGAGAGGCCACAGCAGTGAGAGGCCCGCATACAGCAAAAACAAAAAACAAAAAACAAAAAAAACATGTCATCTGTTGTTTCCAAAGACTGCCTCTTGGGAGTTTCTGTGTCAGAACTTTTATGAAAGTCTTCATTCAAAAAAGAAAAAGAAAAAGAAAGAGAGAGAGAGAGAAGAGGAAGGAAGGAAGGAAGGGTGGGAGGAAGGAAGAAAATCCCTGCATAGGTTTGAGGGAATAGGGGGAGGTTCTATTGCTAAGAAAATAAAAATTCTCTGTCATTGGTAAGTACATAATTTAACCAGCCTCTGGGTTCGCTTTCAAGATTTGCTTTACTTGAGTGCAAGAGCCTTAAGGAATAATGGTAGTCATATGAGCTACTACTATTATGTGCCAGGCATCAAGGTAGCTCATTCATTTAATAAAGGGGTTAGCAAACTACAGTCCAGAGGCCAAATCCGGTCCATTGCCTGTCTGTGTATGGCGCACAAGCCATACATAAAAATAGCCTTTAAATTTTAAAATAGTTACATTTTAAATGGTATGCAGTTAATTACATACTATCCTCAGTTCTTCCTCTTGGCCAGTCCCTAACTTAAATCAACCATTGTGCAAAGTAGAACCTGTCATTATCCCCATTTTATAGATGAGAATACTGAGGCTTAGAGTGGTTAAGTGATTTCTCTAAGGTCACAGAAGTGGCAAGTGGCAAATCCAGGATTTCAACTTACATTTTCTCATTCCAAAGCCACCATTTCTAACTACCATACTATCCAGTGATGTCCCTGTCCCCATGACCTGGAGCCAAGAACATGTATATTTTGATAAGGTGAAATATAGTTTGAAGCAAGAGGTGGGTTCTTGCTTCAACTCTCACTGGGCAGCCCGCCATCATCCCGGTGCAGCACCACCAATGTGCTCCTCTGGAGGTGCCCACGGCATGTGCTGCTGGACTCATCAGCATGTCACATAGGGCTCTGCATCCGGCGGAGAGAGAACCCCTTTCTCAGAAAGGTAGAAGAATCAAATCAGGGTGCCCCTTGTGCCCTGAGGAGCACAAAGTCTCACAAAGTTCCTACTGAAACAGCCCCACAGCCCTCGCAGGATGCGGACATGATTCCATGAGCATCTAGGTTAGGAGATAAATGGATGAAGCCAAATCTCATGCTGTATTTGGAATTGGCCCTCTTTGCCGAGAGCTAAGGCTTTTTTTTTTTTAAACTGGGTATCTTGTCTGCCTGTGAGAAGTCCTTTCTCAGGAAGTTCTCCAGTCTGTCATGCAAACTCCCTTCACCAGGTCCAGACACAACCACAGTGCAGGGCTGGGCTGAAGGAGCTAAGCTTAGACCACCGTTTCCCTATAATGACTAGGGAAACATCAGGGAAATGTGACAAATGAGCATGTATATCAAGGGAATATAATGATAGACTCTAGTGTTTTTTTTTTTTTTGCTTTTTTCCTTTCCCTGTAGAGTTGAATAAAAAAATACATTTCCCAGCAGAGGAAGCTCATTATAAAATAAGATTCATCCTCGAATATTCCTTTCTCCATAGTCACAAGGTTGTCCCAAAGAGGTGACATAAAGTACTGCTCCTGATCATGACTCTGGACTACCTGAGTTCAAACCCCAGCTCTGTGGCTCTGGAATAATTCAACCGTCTGTCTCCCTACCTGTAAAATGGGGACAGTAGTAGTGCCTGCCTTATCCATCATTGTACTGATCATAAATGTAAAGCGTTCAGAATCATGTACATATGGCACTAACTATGGCGTTAAATGCATCCCACCCTCAAATACCTCACAGCTTCAATCTTTCAGGACAAAATAAGGCTTTCCCACAACTTTCACTTAGTGTTCAATTTCCATTATGTTCAATTATGTTTTTCTGAGACAGAAAAATATACTAGGTTCTCTAAAATATATAATAATAATCAATATGAGTTCTGAAAGGACATTACTTTAAAGCAAAAGTGTTTTAAAAAGAAGTGTTTAGAAGCATATATGAAAAAAATCAGCTATTATAATGATACAAAGTTATATGCAATGCACTGTAATTTTTCATCTTTAGAAACTTCAAAGCAAGTGATATATATATATATATATATATATATATTTTTTTTTTTTTGGGGGGTATGCGGGCCTCTCACTGTGTGGCCTCTCCCATTGCGGAGCACAGGCTCCGGACACGCAGGCTCAGCGGCCATGGCTCACGGGCCCAGCCGCTCTGCGGCATGTGGGATCTTCCCGGACCGGGGCATGAACCTGCATCCCCTACATCGGCAGGCGGACTCCCAACCACTGTGCCACCAGGGAAGCCCACAAGTTATATTTTGACATAAGCTTAATAAAGATCTCTCTCCTTTCCTCATGCTTTTTCCCAAATAATTATGGATTCTGGCTTCTTTTCTATTAGTGTAACTTAAAATATCAAGGTATAAAACATAAATAAAAAGATTGAGTTTCTTTGTTCTCTGGATTTTTGCTTTAAAGACAGAGAATAAGACTAAAGAGTTACAAGGATAGAATTTCACTTGCTACTACCTGGCTGAGAAAAGCCTGAATGTGCTGGTGTGATCGGGTGGTCCTAGGGGCCACTCACTCAAAGCAGACTAAAGAGAGCAAGAAAGGAAAGAAAAGAAGGAAAGAGACACTTGTCCTTTTGAGTCCCCCACCATCTACATGTTCTCCCTGTAGCCCTTCTCAATGGGCTAGGTCTTCTTCTTTTTTTTTTAAATTGAAGCATAGTTGATTTACAATGTTGTTGTTAGTTTCTGGTGTACAGCAAAGTGATTCACTTTTATAGATATATATTCATTATACATTTCATTATATATATTCATCTTATATATATTGATTTTCATATTCTTTTCCATTATAGTTTATTACAAGATATTGAATATAGTTCCCTGTGCTATACAGTAGGTCTTTGTTGCTTATGTATTTTATATATGGTAGTTTGTATCTGCTAATCCCAAACTCCTAGTTTATCCCTCTCCCGCTCTTTCCCCTTTGGTAACTATAAGTTTGTTTTCTATGACTGTAAATTTGTTTCTGTTTTACAAATAAGTTCATTTTATTATCTAGGTCTTCTTTTCCTTTACGCTTCAGCTCTATCTCCTAGCCAGCTTAAAGTCCCTCTGTCTTATATTTTAGGACCTGAAGGTCTTATACTCTGAAAGATAAAAATTTTTTAATATAATTATTATAGCTCACGCTTGGAAATAAAGAGCCTAACCCCCCCCCCCCAAATTAATCTCCAGTGGCAGAACTCTGCCACGTGGCAGGCAGTGGGAAACCTATTTTAGGGAAGGGGCACCCCTCAGATGACTGTGATGGCTTCCCTGGTCATCTGTTCTGGTGAACACTGGGCTGGCTACAACACCTGGGTTACTGAGAGGATGAAGCAATAGGAGAGAAAAAGAACTTTATTTTTTGCTTACCATACATAACATGTTTCTTACTCCTCTGATGGGAGGTTTGAGAAGAGGGTATGTTTCATCCATGCAGTGACTGGGGATGAGCCAGAGTGGAGAGAGGGAGTTGATTATTATCTAGTATGTATTTAGGTTCATTTTATTGTCAAGAACTTTGCATCTATTGCATTAAAAAAGAGAAGAGAAACTTGCATCTTTTCTCTCTTTGCAGTTGTTGTAGCTGGATAATGGTCATATAATTTTAAACTTAAATTTTCATCTTTAATTTATTTTTCTATTTTATTTAACACAGTCAGATTTTTAAAAACAAAATCTGTGACCCATCACGTGCCCTTTCAAGGATTCTGCTTAAGGAAGAATACAAACCTTGATGTATTTTAAAAACTTTACTATACATTAAAATACAGACTTTTTATAGAAGTGTAGTTGCTTTACAATATTATGTTAGTTTATACTGTACAGCAAAGTGAATCAGCTATATATAGCTATACGTATATAGCTATATGTATACATGTATCCCCTCTTTTTTGGATTTCCTTCTCATTTAGGTCACCACAGAGCACTGAGTAGAGTTCCCTGTGCTATACAGCAGGTTCTCATTAGTTATCTATTTTATGTATAGTATCAATAGTGTATATATGTTAATCCCAATCTCCCAATTCATCCTACCTTGCCCTTTCCCCTTGGTATCCATACATTTTTTCTCTACGTTTGTGTCTCTATTTCTGCTTTGTAAATAAGATCATCTATACCAATTTTTTCAGATTCCACATATATGCATTAATGTATGATATTTGTTTTTCTCTTTCTGACTTACTTCACCCTGTATGATAGTTTCTAGGTCCATCCATGTCTCTACAAATGACCCAATTTATTCCTTTTTATGGCTAAGTAATATTCCATTGTATATATGCACCACATATTCTTTATCCATTCCTCTGTTGATGGACATTTAGGTTGCTTCCATGTCCTGGCTATTGTAAATAGTGCTGCAATGAATATTAGGGTGCATGGGTCTTTATATATATATATATATATATATATATATATATATATATATATATATAAATTTAGGGATGGTGAAGCATGCCAACTTTTTTTTTAAATTCATTTATTTATTTATTTTTGGCTGTGTTGGGTTTTTGTTGCTGTGCGAGGGCTTTCTCTAGTTGTGGCGAGTGGGGGCCACTCTTCATCGCGGTGCGTGGGCTTCTCACTGTCACAGCCTCTCTTGTTGTGGAGCGCAAGCTCCAGATGCACAGGCTCAGTAGTTGTGGCTCATGGGCCCAGTTGCTCCGCGGCATGTGGGATCTTCCCAGACCAGGGCTTGAACCTGTGTCCCCTGCATTGGTGGGCAGATTCTCAACCACTGCGGCACCAGGGAAGCCCGCATGTGTCTTTTTGAATTATGTTCTTTTTCTGGGTATATGCCCAAGACCCGGCTCCACCCAACTGACTGCAGGCTCCAGTGCTGAATGCCCCACACTAAACAACAAGCAAGGCAGGAACACAAGCCTGCCCATCAGCAGACAGGCTGCCTAAACTCATACTAAGCCCACAGACACCCCAAAACACACCACTTGATGCAGCCCTGCCCATCAGGAGGACAAGATCCAGCTCCACTCATCAGAACACAGGCACCAGTCCCACCCACCAGGAAGCCTACACAAGACACTGGACCAACCTCTCCCACTGGGGGCAGACACCAGAAGCAAGAGGAACTACAACCCTGCAGTCTGTGGAAAGGAGACCTCAAACACAGTAAGTTAGACAAAATGAGAAGACAGAGAAATATGTTGCAGATGAAGGAACAAGATAAAAACCCACAAGATCAAATAAATAAAGAGGAAATAAGCAAGCTACCTGAAAAAGATTTCAAAGTAATGATAGTAGAGATGATCCAAATCTTGGAAACAGAATGGAGAAAATACAAGAAACGTTTAACAAGGACCTAAAAGAACTAAAGAGCAAACAAACAGTGATGAACAACACAATAAATGAAATTAAAAATTCTCTAGAAGGAATTAGTAGCAGAATAACTGAAGCAGAAGAACAGATAAGTGACCTGGAAGATAAAATAGTGGAAATAACTACTGCAGAGCAGAATGAAGAAAAAAGAATGAAAAGATTTGAGGACAGTCTCAGAGACCTCTGGGACAATGTTAAACACACCAACATTCGAATTATAGGGGTCCCAGAAGAAGAAGAGAAAGAGAAAGGGTCTGAGAAAATATTTGAAGAGATTATAGTCAAAAGCTTCCCTAACATGGGAAAGAAAATAGTCAAGTCCAGGAAGCACAGAGAGTCCCATACAAGATAAACCTAAAATACAGATTTTTTAAAAAAGAATATAAAGCTGAAAGTGTGTCTATGACTAACAATGTTTTAGGGGGGAATAAAACTTATTTCAAGGCCATTAAACATTAAATATTTTATTCTTGTAAATTCTTTAGGCACTCAACTTTCCCTCTTAACCAGAGAAATAAAAACACAAATATTTTGTAAAAACACTGTGACATTATGAACCAAGGCATTCAATAGCCATAGTTAAATAGATAGCTCACAACTTTGACTCTTTTGAGCAAAATAAAGCTTTCAAAAAAATTTTATCTAGCATCACATTAATTGCATTTTCCCTAAGATACAAAAATATGTGTGGGGTATAAAATACATCACAATGCTAAATGTGAGCTATGGAAAGATATTACTTTAAATCAATGTGGCAATCCAGAGTGTAGCTGCAGGACTAGCAACAGCTGGCCACAGCTGAAGATTCTGATCCTCCCAAAACCAATGCCTGGAGAACTAGGAGGGCAATCATCAACAAGAGGGAGGTGTCTCAGAACAAGAGACCCAGCCTGTATGGTGGGATTTGGGGATGCTGCCAGGACCTTTTTAGGTAGGAGTGAGTCTGGCAATAGCAAGGAGTGATCCTACAGGTAGAGAGAGGTACTAGGAATATTAGTAATAAGATTGGAATCTAATTTCCATAAATGGAAATTATGGTTCCCAGAAGGAGGCCAAAACCTAGTTTCCAATACTGGGTCAAAAAGTAATATTGGGGCTTCCCTCGTGGCGCAGTGGTTGAGAGTCCACCTGCCGATGCAGGGGATGCAGGTTTGTGCCCCGGTCTGGGAGGATGCCACATGCCGTGGAGCGGCTGGGCCCGTGAGCCATGGCCGCTGAGCCTGCACATCCGGAACCTGTGCTCTGCAACGGGAGAGGCCACAACAGTGAGAGGCCCATGTACCACAAAAAAAAAAAGAAAAAGAAAAGAAAAGAAGAGAAGTCACCATGTGCCCGTTCATGTACCTTGTATACATCACTACAACTCTTGTTACAACCTGTCATACATGCATGAAGACCATGCTTACTTACAGAGGCCAAGGCTCTGGTTGCACAACTGGTAGGGGTGAAGTCAGGACAAAGATGTTGAATTCCAAAGCCCCAGGAATACTCTCCCTCAAGGGTGTGGGCTTTTTATTTTTTTTAATAAGTTGAGGTCCAGCTATAAAGAGAAAATGAGAGAAATAAGAGACTAGAATACATTTCTCTACCCGCCAGCATCTGCTATCCAGCCTAGCGCATCATAGGTGCCTATTTATTTGTTAAATTGAATAGGTAAACTTCTGGGCAACTTCAAGCCCTTCCACACTCTGCTGTGATAATAACAGATCTACAAAAATGGTTTGGTTAATGAAATCTTGAGCACAAATTCTCATTCTGACAAAATCCACAAATTTATCACTCTGTAGTTCCTTTTGAATCGATTTATAAGAACACCTTGCCCTACAGATTATCTCACAAGGGAGAAGGCCCATGCAGCCTCAGTGGACTTTAAGGATTTGGTTATTATTTTTATTTATTATGTGTAGAGTTCAGAAAATATGTATGTATTTAGTGCGAACCAAATATCTGCTCTTTGCTCTAAGCAGTTACAGCCTCAACTAGGTAAAGAAAATGTATCAGGCCCCAGATACAATACCCACAGGAGTGGCTAAATGTCAGAGGTGCAGGCCTAATTATTATTTATTTATTTTTCTGGCTCTGCTGTGGGAAACTTGGGTCTCAATTCCTCTGAGTCTCAGAATCACAATCTTCAGGAAGAGATTCAGCCACACCTCTTGTCCTAATCCCTAACTTAGCTCAGGAAACCAATAAGCTACAAAAGGACACGCCAGGATGTTTTCCTAACCCTCAGTAGAGACTCACAGGCAAGAGTGTTATTCATCCCTGTGTCCCTCCTTCCATCCTCCCTGGGGTTAATACATCTGACAAGGTGTCAATATATCCCCACGTATGTTCTTCATTTTAATATAAAAACGATAATACTCTATCCCTGAATCAAAAGAGAGGTATTTGAAACTCACTGATGCTGGGAAGTGTATTGTCGACAAAAGAGAAGAAACAAATTGTAAGGAGTCACAACAGTTGAAAGTGATTTTCTTTCAGGTAACATTTCTCAAGCAGAAAAAAAAGGTTTAGTTCCTATGCAGAATTCCAAAAAGAATACAAAAAGAACACTTAAAAGCTTCCTAGCAAGGATCTCAAAGCCATAAAAGAGACGTTGTGTACAAGACCCTAGGAAAAGAATAGAATTTATATTTCAATATTTGTCATTTAAAAGAGATGCTGTTTTTAAAATAATGAACCACTGACATTTGAATGTGGGCACAATGTGCTAAAAATGCACTCTGAATATTTGAGAGAAAAAGATGATTGGGAAGGCTACACTTTCCCCTTAATGCAAAACGTATGTGCCTTTAAAATAAATTTGTATTTTAATTTTTAAAATTTATTTCTACTTTGTCTAGATTTTGTTTTATGAGTCATTTCACTTTTGCAATATTTTGAAACCCTTCTTTTTAAAAACCAGGTGGTCAACTGTTTTAGAATGAAACAATTCAAAGGAAAACTTTAAGCTTTAAACCTCAAATCTATAAAGTTCAGTAGACTTTTTGCAACTCAAAAAGCGTGGCATTATATGATAGTCACCCTTCAAATTCCTAACTTTAGGAAAACTGTTTTATTATGTGATCCTATACACTATCACACACACACACACACACACACACACACACACACATAGCCATACACAGTTCCAACTTCTATTATATTCTATGTATATATATATGAATATATCTAACTACTCTTACCTGTAATCCAGATTTTCTTTCTGACAAATGTCTTTAATAAAGTCTTGGAAACTATATGTGATAAGAGAGATACTGAGCTGTGATAAAAGTAGTTTTAGTCAAAAGGAAATTACCCAAAATTATTTCTTTCCATTTGCATTACTAACCTGCAAATTTGCTATCTGTCCGTACATGATCAAGAAATCTAATTTTGGTCAGGTGATTATCAACCTGGTGTTAAATCAAAATTGCATATTTGGGAAGGGGGAGAGATGTTACAATTATGTTCAAGAACAATTATAATTATAATACAAGCTTTCTATGTATGGACAATCAGATTATACTTTGACCAAGGTTTTGCTTAACAGATTTTTAAAAACATTTCTTTACTTGTTTTTGTGTTCTATTTAAAAGAGAGAGAGACAGCGTGTTGTTTTTATCCAAGATCTCTCTGTACAAAGAAGTCAACAACTGTTAGTCAATTGCTTAGGAAAAGAAATCAATGCAGCAAAGTAACACAAACTTCTATTTTTAGTCACTAGGGGCCACATCCAAAATGTAGACAGAAATAAACATGTAATTTAAACATATTGATGTTACAGTCACAAAATAAAGTAAAAATTCCGGGAAGGCTTGGTCCATCTCTCAGTGTGTGTGATCATTTTCAGCAGAGGTACAAATGCTGTTGTATATTTGATGCAGAAAGAGAAACATGTGTTAGTATAATAATAACAGCTTTTCATTTCTCCTTTGTGAGAGAAAAATCTTAAGTGACTTCTCCCTGTTACTTTGGGTAATGAAACAATCCTGGAATGTTCGGGGGGAGAATATAGCACAACATGTTAAGGAAATGTGGATGGCACTGATGTTCCATCAGATGCACTAAAAATAGCTCCGTACTAGGAATTCCTTTTTTATCAAACAACACGGGGGCCAGTTTCTCATCCTATGAACACCGGTGGACTCTGTGGGAAACAGCCTACCCTTTTTATTTTTAAAGCTGATTTTATGCCTTATCTGGAAATCTGAACAAAAAGTCCTGCTAAGTTAAGCGATACACAGCATCTTCTCTACTTGAAATAGAGAATATGGCTGTGATAAATATGATCTAATATATTTTGAAGAAAACCAAATAGTCACATAGGAAAAGTTTATTTATAGTGTCCTGGAGGAAAGAGGAAATAATCTCAAAACTTAAATATTTTGCGGGAAAAACGTCACAAATCTTATCACAGATGATCTAGTAAAAATATTCCCGTTTTCTTGCACAGAGAAGATTATAATCATGACTTAGGTTAAAAGAAAATCAGGAGTTTTATCTGATAAAATAAGATGAAATCTGATAAAACCTGATTTTATCGGACAAAATCTCTAGGGCAGGAAACTGGCTGCCTTATCAATTCTAAATGATAAGAAATGGCTCTCAAGCTGTAGACCATAAAATTAAGCAAAAACATTTTGCATGTGAGAAGAGAATTTCTTAGACTTAGTCCAAAGGCAGATCTATTGTCACTCATAGATTTATCAGTGATGAAATTAGATATACTAGAATCTTCCTCCCACTGGTAACATTTGCAGTCAGCAAAAATGGTTTTACTCTGTGTAGAGTTTCCAACTCCTGGTATAATACCATCCTCCTATCAAATGATAGCACAACATAGAAAAGTATATCCTTCTTTGTGGGGAAGGGGAAAGTACAGTCTAGTGAAATGTCAGAAAATTAAACTGATTTAAGGAGAGCAAATTAAGTTTCTCGCTTAACAGCCATGACAATAATGTATGGATGAATTTAATAATCAATAAGGGATATAATTTTAGGTAATTTTTCAAACCCAACTAGAAGTAGAACATCACTAACCCAATACTGAAATGAAGCCAAAGACTAACTGCAGAATCACTGATTTTTACTTTTTAATTAGCTAATACTTCAGGGTTATAGCTTTCTGATATTATTTAAAAAGAGCCTAATCCTTAAAAACATGCTTTGTCTGAGAGTTAGTACTAGGCATGAATGAAAGGATTTTTTTTTGTTTTTGTTCTTGTTTTTTTGCGGTACACGGGCCTCTCACTGCTGTGGCCTCTCCCGTTGCGGAGCACAGGCTCCGGACGCGCAGGCTCAGCGGCCGTGGCTCACGGGCCCAGCCGCTCCGCGGCATGTGGGATCTTCCCGGACCGGGGCATGAACCCACGTCCCCTGCATCAGCAGGCGGACTCCCAACCACTGTGCCACCAGGGAAGCCCTGAAAGGATGTTTTTAAAGAAAAAAATGAGAAATAAAAATATAACTTTATGATATATAATCATATAGATACACACAATCTAGGAATGTGTATATGAATGTATGTGAGTACATATGCATTCCTTTGTATAAAGACGATGTTAGTGTTGGTGTCTAACAAGATAATAATAGACTAATTCCTAGTTAATATGATTACATTCAATTCTCAGACAACTCATGGAAATACTGTCTTTTAATTTAAAAAGCATTATTTATGAATATGTAGATAGTTTCTGATGTTCAATTAAAAAATTACTTTTAGTTGTTAAAAAATAAATAACCATGTTTTACAATAGGCAGGCTTACCTACTCAGGGTTAAAATTCCACACACTTTCATAAAGTACCACAAGCTCCACTTCTGAAATTGGTCAGTATCTGGGAAGAAGTCTACTCACTGTCACACAATATGCACATGCAGGAGGGGGTGAGTGGGGAGGAGAGTGAGGCTGCTCAAAGCACAGGCCAGGCACACTCATTTCTAGGTTCAGCCATAGACGACCCCTTTGGGACACTCAGATCCAGTGGGGCAGTGCTCCAGCCCAGGTGAGCCTGCTGCCTCCACCATTGCTGCCCCCAAAATCTGGCCTGGAAGTGCCCCCAAAGTGCAGTGAAAGCCCTTCTGGAAGTGGGTTGAGCTGGTGTCTGCCAAGCAACAGCTGTCAGGAGATTGGTGGTCTACCTGACTGGGATTTACATGGATCATATCCAAACTTCCCATGAGCATCCAAGGCCAAGGCTTGGTCTGTGCCCTGAAGCGCCCCAGAGGACCCAGAGCCATGGCAATGACCTCCAGTGTGTGTTGGTGTGCCAGCTGTCATTGTGTGGTCTCCAAGTGGCTTGTGGTCTGATTTGCACAGTTCCACAGAGACTGAAGCCTTTGGGGCTGGAAACAGCTTAGGATCACACTGCAGAACCGGTGCAGGGGTGGCCCACGGCAAGATCTCTTTGTTCATCCCTCAGTTAACCAGGAAAAGAGACATCAGTCCCTCTCCTCAAAGCACAGTTTCCATTGGGACCTGATGTAGTAACTTTTGTCCTGCACTTAGCATTTTACATTAAAATTGCTCAGTCCCATATAAAGGACAGCCTTCTGAATGGGAAAAAATATTTTGAAATGATATGACTGATAACGGGTTAATATTCCAACATATATAGACAGTTTATACAACTCAACAGCAAAAAACAAACAACCCAATTAAAAAATGGGCAGAAGACCTGAATAGACATTTTTTTAAAGAAGACATTCAGATGGCCAACAGACACATGAAAAAATGCTCGGCATCACTAATCATCAGGGAAATGCAAATCAAAACCACAATGAGGTGTCACCTCACACCTGTCAGAATGGCCATCATCAAAAAGACCACAAATAACAAATGCTGGAGAGGGTGTGGAGAAAAGGGAACCCTCGTGCACTGTTGGGGGGAATGTAAATTGGTGCAGCCGCTGTGGAGAACAGTATGGAGGTTTCTCAAAAAACTAAAAATAGAACGACCATATGATCCAGCAGTTCCACTCTTGGGTATATATCCAAAAAAATAAAAAAGTAAAAACACTAATTAGAAAAGATACATGCACCCCAAAGTTCATAGAAGCATGATTTACAATAACCAAGATATGGAAGCAACCTAAGTGTCCATCGACAGATGAATGGAAAAAGAAGATGTGGTATATATACACGATGGAAAGCTACTCAGCCATAGAAAAGAATGAAATTTTGCCATGTGCAACAGCATTGATGGACTTGGAGGGTATTATGCTTAGTGAAATCAGTCAGACAGAGAAAGACAAATATTTTATGATATCACTTATATAGGGAAAGTAAAAAATAAAACAAACAAATATATAGCAAAATAGAAACAGACTGACAGGTATGGAAAACAAAACTAGTGGTTACCAGTCGGGAGAGGGAAGTAAGGAGGGGCAAGATAGGGGTATGGGGTTAAGAGATACAAACTACTATGTATAAAATAGATAAGCAACAAGGTTATATTGTATAGCACAGGGGATTATAGCCATTATTTTCTAATAACTTTTAATGGAGTATAATCTGTAAAAATACTGAATCACTATGCTATACACTTGAAAATAATATAATATTGCAAATCAGCTATACTTTAATAAAAAATAAATTTATAAAAAAGGATCCTTGATTGACAGAAAGATTCAGATACTGTACTATGAGCTGAAGGAGAATGCAGTCAGTCAGCCTCCTGAGGCTACACTGCAGGAACTCAACCATTATACGTGGTCCCAAATGAAACTGAAATGCTTCTGAGAACACAGATTACTTCTGCAGATCCTCCACAATAACACCTCCCATTTTGTTAGCCTTTATCTTAGTGCTAAATTAAGAAAAACAACAATAATAATAGTAAACACTTTAGTATTTATTATGTGCCATGCCCATTCTAAGAGTTCTCATTTAATCCTCACAGTAACATAATATGGTATGGTTTCTTTTTTCTTTTTTCTTTTTTTTTAATTTATTTAATTTATTTATTTGGCTGCGTTGGGTCTTTCTTCGTTTCTGTGCGAGGGCTTTCTCTAGTTGTGGAGAGCGGGGGCCACTCTTCATCGCACTGCGCGGGCCTCTCACTGTCATGGCCTCTCCTGTTGTGGAGCACAGGCTCCAGACGCGCAGGCTCAGTAGTTGTGGCTCACGGGCCCAGTCGCTCCGCGAGCATGTGGGATCTTCCCAGACCAGGGCTCGAACCCGTGTCCTCTGCATTGGCAGGCAGATTCTCAACCACTGCGCCACCAGGGAAGCCCCCAGGTATCGTTTCTTATTGTACCCATTTTATAGATAAGAAAACTGAGGCATGGAGAGGTCAACTAATTTGCCCATATGTGGTAAATGTTGTGCCAGGATAGGTTCCCTTAATCATGTGATTTGCTTGTTCTTATTTATATTTTAATTCTTAATGTGTTTGCTTATCTGCTTCATTTGCCCAGTGCAGATTAGCTGGGTAACTAGGATAACAGTGTTGAGAGTCAGGTGGAGGTACGTTGTTAGAGACAAGACAGAGAAGTCATATTGAAACGCAGGAGGCAGGAAAAAAGAAAAGCCAGGACTGTATCACTACACAGTACAGTATACATGCTTGGTTTTTAAAATGACACCATATTTTCAAGATAAGTTTGTTTCATGCTAAGTGAAGTAAGCCAGACAGAGAAAGACAAATATCATAGGATATCACTTATATGTGGAATCTAAACCAAATTATACAAATGAACTTATGTACAAAACAGAAACAGACCCAGACATAGAAAACAAATTTATTGTTACCAATGGGGAAATGGGGGGGCGGGGATAAATTAGGAGTTTGGGATTAACGTATATACACTACCATATATAGAACAGATAACAAACAAGGATCTACTGTATAGCACAGGGAATTATATTCAATATTGTTTAATAACCTATAAAGGAAAAGAATGAAAAAATTAGATATATACGTATGTATAACTGAATCACTTTGTTGTACACCTGAAACTAACACAACATTGTAAACCAACTATGCTTCAATAAAGAGACGGAAAGAAAGAGAGAGAGAGAGAGAGAGAGAGAGGAAGAGGAAGGAAGGAAGGAAAGACGGGAGGAAGTTTGTTTCAATGATATCTTCTAGAAGACAGGGATTTGATTAAAATATCTTAGATAAAGTTCCATCCTAAGGGATAAAGATGAAGAAAATAGATAACTGTTTAAACAGGTAAGAAGTGCACTCCCTTCTGGAAACAGAATGAAGACTGTTTATAATCAGTGTCATCTTTTTATATGTACATTTCCCTAATAGAACATGCTTCATGTGAGGAACGCAGCTTTCTTATTACTCATGAAGACCTTTTACCACTCTATCACTAAACTAGGAATAAAATAAACTCATAAGCAAATCTTTTTCTTGTTTCTACTTGGTCCTGAGTGTTTCCTCTGCTCCCCTACACTTCCTCCCACTTAGCAACTCAGAATCTTGCATACCCGGGTGAACAGAATGAACGAGCAAACTTTGTTTTCACAATGTTGTATTTGGAGAGATCGGCACTCTTTGAACGTGCACGCCAGTATTGGAAAGTTGTCTCTTACATGCTCCAAGCAACTCAGCCTCCTTTTAAAAGTTTTCAGTAGAGCTTTATTCACTGGGCAAGACACGTCCTGTCCTCTTGTGTAACACCCCAAACTTCAAGACCTTTTCCCAAAAGTCCCTTTTTCTATGTCATAGCTCTCATCATTGTCTCTAGGGCATGTATCATAGCAGCATAAGCAAGAAGGCTGCGCTCTGGTTCATTCCCAAAATCCCACAGGAAAAGTACAACATCGTTTTTGTTCTGATGACATACAAAAACGCACCTCTCTGAAGTGTTCCCAGGCTCCCTTTTCCTCCACTCCCTCACAGTTAAATTTAAACTCGTTATAGTCTCAGCTTCTATGGCATTTTATTTAAAGTTCTTTTATAGTATTTTAGTATTGAATCATGTTAATTTCACTTTATAAATATTCACTAAGGATCTGCTCTGAGCTAGGCAATCAGATATACAATGAATGTGAACCAGACGGGTAAACGCCCAAGTGCTCACAAATTACTTTGATCTAGTGGGCTGATCAGACAAGTAATGGACAATGCAACACAGTGAGAAATTCACTATAAAAGAATAAGAGCAGGGAGTGATAGCACCTTGTTTGGAGCTGAGGATCCAAAAGAGGAATAAGGACAGATATGGCTGAAAAATGTAGGGACCTGGGAAGACAAGGACAGAGAGGACAGCATTCTTTCCTACTGACAACTAAAGACGATGCTCAGAATCCTTTGCAACATGGCTCTTTGGTCAGCAGACCCCAGGAGTCCCTTGCTGCACTTTCAGGGAGACTTCAAGGTCAAACTATTTTCATAAAAATAAAAAAGACATCAGGCTTCCCTGGTGGTGCAGTGGTTGAGAGTCCGCCTGCCGATGCAGGGGATACAGGTTCGTGCCCCGGTCCGGGAAGATCCCACATGCCGTGGAGCGGCTGGGCCCGTGAGCCATGGCCACTGAGCCTGTGCGTCCGGAGCCTGTGCTCTGCAACGGGAGAGGCCACAACAGCGAGAGGCCCGTGTACCCCCCCCCCCCCCAAAAAAAAAAAAGACATCACTTTCCTTTTCACTGTATTGACATTTACACTGAAAAGGAAACTTTTGGCACCTTAGCATAAATCAAAGCAGTGGAACCAAACTGTATTGTGATCATTGAATACTTGACCTCCATCATTCACAGAGGGGAAAATGAAAAGCCAATTAACTTAAGAATATCCTTGATGAAGCAGTAAAAGAATTTTATTAAATCTCTGTCTTTGAATTCATGTCTTTAAGACGTCCATGTAGTGAAATGGGAAGTACAAATGAAGCACTTCTGCTGCCTACAGAAGTATGATGGTCTCAGAGAAAAGCACTGGTGTGGTTGTTTGAGTTGGAAGTTGGACTAGCTGCTTTTTTCATGAAACACCATCTTCACTTGAAAAACATTTAATAGGCAAACTATGGTTATTCAGACTTGGGTATTTGGCAGACATCTTCTCAAAATGAACCAAGTAAGACTGTTACTTCAAAAACAACTGACAGTATTTGTTGCCTGTAACTGAATTCAAGCTTTCAAGTGAAAATTAGAACTTTGGAAGACTTGCATCTATAACCTTGAGTTAGACAGCCTTATAATACTTAAAGATTTCCTAATGAAATAGTGGTGATATTAACAAATATGATTTTTTAAATGTTGTATAATTAAATGCGCCAAAATTTGGCAAATCTTTAAAGCAGACTAATAAATGAAGTTACAGAATCATGCATGGGGAAAGAGCCATTCAAAGAGCAAGATGATCTAACGAATTTAATATAATGAGCAAGAAAAAATCATTGATATGGGTTCAGATTCCGCATTGTACCCAACCTTTAAGAGAGAAAGTTTTGAGTCAAAGAATATCCATAATTATTTTTAAAAAGCTATTAAAATACTCTTCCTTTTTCTAATATCTGCATGAGGCCTGATTTTCTTTATTTCAACCAAAACAACATATTTCAGCAGATTGAATGCAGAAACAGATATGTGAATTCAGTCATCTTCATTAAACCAGACATGAAAGAGATATACAAAAATGTAAAATACTGCCAATAATGTCTTCTCCCCAAATGTGGTTTTGCCTTGGGAAAAAAGTTGTTTGTAAGATGCAATTATTTTATACAAATATGTTATTTATGTTATGGGCTTATTTTACTTTAAATAAATAAATACTTTAGAAAATTATTCTGTTTTAATTCTTAATGCAGCATACACCAGAGATGTAACCCATGCAAACAAAAGCTCTCTGGGGTCCTCAATATTTTCAGAGTGTAAAGGGGTCCTGAGACATAAAAGTTTGAGAACTGGTGCTTTAGTGGTAGTCAATAAAAGGTTGTTGTATGAGTTTAGTGATACAAGGAAAGTGATGTTAAACCACCATCTCTGATAGTTATGTAATACCTTGTCATTGAGAAGAGCTCTCACATCAAATCATTTGAGATAGGTCAGGAAACTGAGAGTCAGAGAGGTTAATTAGCTTAAAAAGATAACACTGCTAGTAAAGCATGAGAACTGAGACTAGTTTTGATTCCTCGTTCAAAGCTCTTTCCACTATATCCATTTATCTCTGGTTTAGATTACACATATTTTCAGAACTCTCACGAGCTCAAAATCCTCACTGCTCAATGCTTTGCACTTTTATTTTCTTCCTTTCCTTGTTCTTACATTTGCTTAGATGTCTTGGCTTTGCCAACGTCGATGGGCAACACAGCTACCCTTGGATAATGTGTAATATGGACACATATCCTAAAAGAAACTAGATTTTATTCCTGTCTACTTAAAAAAAATTCAATGGTATCTTTTATACAAACGAACAGAGCAGAAATTGTTTATAGTCCTTCTGGAAAACAAAAGGATCCATACTTCCTACATCAGCCTTATAAATAAATAATGGAGCTGGGTTGGTCTCAGTTCCCACCCTAGTGCTTTCCAGATAAATCTCTGTCTTTGAATTCATATTTATTCAGGCCCTTTGTGCCTCCCACCTAGAGGAGGTCACTGGTTGTTAGGTTTATGGCTCCTATTCTTTGTAAATCCCTTAAATTTAGGGCATACTAATCACACAGGATACCCAGGGTCCTACCTTCTGGGTGAACACCAACTTGTATGATATGATTTTATGAGAAGTTTTAATAGTTTTTATTTTATTTGCCAAAATTGAAAGTTCAGACATAATATTACCAAGTTATTCTCTTTCACACTAGCCTTCATTTTGCTCAGGTGTCTTAGTTTGCTTTTATTGTCCCCCTGTGAAGTGATTTAGCTATTTCTGATACTACTTCTCAATATGGTTGCTTTGATTATTCTGATAATCCTTCAATATTCTTGGTTTCAAAGTAGTTTCATCTCTTCATTACTTCTATAATACTTTGTTATTCCCTCTATACTCCTAGTATACAAGAAGCATGTATACGTATAGCTGATTCACTTTGTTATACAACAGAAACTAACACAACAATGTAAAGCAATTATATTCTAATAAAGATGTTTAAAAAAAAAGCATGTATTCAATAAACTCATGAAGGCATGAATGAAGACTCTACTTGATTATGTCATTTGCCTAGATCATCTTTGGATCAATATTATTCAGAATTCCCAAAATACCCATATGTAGAGGTATGAATGGAAATGTTAAAACACTTGATTAATTTACAGTAACATTTTAAAAATCATAAAATATTTAGGAATAAATCTAATGAAAGACATGTAAGACCCCTACAATGGAAACTATAAAAAATTACTGATAGAAATCAAAAATTTAAGTAAATAATGGGATGTACCGTGTTCATGAGTTGAAAGCCTCCATATTTTTAAAATATTTGTTCTTCCTAAATTGATCTATACATTCATGATAATCCAAAACAAAATTCTAGCAGATATTTTATGGAAATTGATAAGCTAATTCTAAAATGTGTTTAAAAATGTAAAGAGCCATGAATAGCCCTTGACAAAGAAGATTGCTGTAAGAAGTCAAGCCTTATTATAAAGCTATAGTATTTGAGACAGTGTGATATTGGCTCAAGGATAAATACATAGCCAGTAAAAAAGAAGAGCACACCAAGAAGTTGACCCATAATTAGTACCATCACCTAATTTATGACAAAGGTGACAGTGCAATGCAGTAGGGGAAAATGGTCCCTATAAATAAATGGTTTGGGGTCAGTTGCATACCTATATGGAAGAAGGTCAATCATGACCCCAGCCTCAACCTCACAGAATACACAAAAATTAGTTTTAAATGTTAAGGAATTCTAAATGTGAAAGGTAAACAATGAAATTGTTAAAAATAAAATATCAAAATGAAGTTTCATGACCTGAAGCTAAGCAAAAACTACTAAAATGAGATAGAAAATGCACTAGCCATAAAAGAAAAAAATTATTACTTAAACTCTTCTATTAAAATTAAGAACTTACGCTTATCAGAACATGATTAACACCTGGGAATCCCCTGGCTGTCCAGTGGTTAGGACTCTGTACTTCCACTGCAGGGGGCATGGGTTCAATTCCCTGGTCTGGGAACTAAGATCCCTCAAACCACACAGTGAGCAAAAAAAAAAAAAAAAAAAAAAAAACATGATTAACACCTGAAAAGGCTATACACAGAGTGGCATAAGATATTTGCTAGACATATATTCAACAAAGAACTGATTCTCAGGATAAGAACTCCTATGAATCAGTAAGAAAATGGCAGATAGTGAAACTTTAAAATGGTCAAAAGTCTCAGGTATTTTACAAATGAGAATATCCAAGTGGTTAATAAACATATAAGAGATATCCAACTTCAGTAATCATCAAGGAAATTCTAATTAAACTATAATGATATATCATTTACACACCCACTAGAATAGCTAAAATGAAAAAGAAAACACTGTACTTACTGAGATAACGAAACAACTGGAACCCTGGTATACTGCTGTTAGGGGTACAGATTAGTTCAAACAATTTGGAAAACTGTCAGTATCTACTAAAGCTAAATATACTCATATCCAATGACCTATCACTTACTCCTAAGTCTATAACCCACAGAAATGCTATTATAGACTGAATCATGGCCTCCCATATTCATAAGTTGAAGTCCTAATCACCAATGTGACTGTATTTAGAGACAGGGCCTTTGAAGAAGCAATTACTGTTAAATGCTGTCATAAGGGTGGGACCCTAATCCAATAGGACCGGTGTCCTTATAAGAAGAGGAAGAGACCCCAGAAGTGTCTGCACAGAAGAAAGACCATGTGAGAACATAGCAAGGAAGCAGTTGTCTGCAAGTTAAGGAGAGCGGCCACTGGAGAAACCAAAACCTACTAACACCTTGATCTTGAACTTCCAATCTCCAGAACTGTGATAAAATCATTTCTGTTGTTTAAGCCACCCATTCTGTGCTATTTTGTTATGGTAGCTCTAGCAGACTAATACAAATATTGATATATTCAGATGTTAAACAAAAAACACATGTACAAGAATGTTCCTAGCAATACTGTGAAGAATAACCAAAACCTAGAAACAGCCCAAATGTCCATCAAGTGTAGATTTTTTAAATTTAATTTAATTTAATTTTTTTCTTGCCATACGCGGGCCTCTCACTGTTGTGGCCTCTCCCGTTGCAGAGCACAGGCTCCGGACGCGCAGGCTCAGCAGCCATGGCTCACGGACCTAGCTGCTCTGCGGCATGTGGGATCTTCCCGGACCGGGGCATGAACCCGTGTCCCCTGCATCGGCAGGCGGACTCTCAACCACTGCGCCACCACGGAAGCCCCAAATGTAGATTTTTTAAAATTGTGGTAATGTATACAAGAGAATATAATTAGGCAGTGAAAACCAATAGATTATAGCTAGACACAACTACATGAATGAATCACATAAACATAAAGTTGACTGAAAGAAATCAAGTAGAAAAGAATACATATTGACTGATTCTATTCATAAAAGTTATGACAGATCAGTCAAAATGAATCTGTGGTGTTAAAAATCAGGAGAGTGGATAATCTTGGGGACAGTAACAGGAAGTGAGTGCCAAGGAGCTTTCTGAGATGCTCTTAGTATTCTGATTCTCTGTCTCTGTGAGTGCTAGTTAAGTGGATATGTCTTTTTTGTGAAAAGTCATTGAACTGTACCATTATTTACTCAGTTTTTTGAATGTATGTTATGCTTCAATAACAGCTAGAAAGTGGTAGGTCTGGTATTCAAACTCTGGCTACCTGACTCCAAATCTCTTAATATTCCATTACATTGTTAAGTGGTTTTATATTCTGATCCTGTCAGTTAGTCTTAGATATCTGTGTTGATTTTCCCATTATCTATACCAACAACTTGTATCATTAAAGATCTTCTACAACTTTTCCCCTGACTAAATAGCTCCCTGTAATACGGTTCTCTTCACTGGAACCCCTCTTTTTTTCTTTCAGAACATTTTTGTTCTCAACAATTCAGAGAGCAAGTAGATTCCATTTTCATTGTTTTCTCCCTTGAAACTCAGAAGCAGGAAGGGTTTTGCCCCTCACGAAACTATCTGTCTGCTTAGACAGACTTGAAGTTTCCCATGCTGAGTCATCCTGGGAATGTCGCAAAGCACATGGCTTCAAAAGTTCTCAGAAACTCTTTAAACTTCAATTCATCAAACACACTCGGATTCTAGCATATAGCAAGACGTACTGCATGGATTTTCCCCTATTGCTTTTAGCTCATAACTTTCCATTTAAATCTCCCAGGTATTTACCCTTTCACCTAACAATTTTCCTTTTGATCAAACCAGTTTTTTTTCCTGTGATGAAGCCATCCAAGACAAGTTTTTCAAATGTGGCACAAACCACAGGAAAGCCCTATGTCCACAGATTTCCTATTTATTATTAATTTAAAATCAATTAATCCCCAGAAGTGTTCAATTCAAAGTCTTTATTAGTATATTTTCACTGATTATCAACTGTTAACGGTTCCAATTTCTAAATGTACATTACCTTATGATTAAAAATAATAACTTTATTTTACCTTGGAAGAAATATAACCAAAAAAGAAATAAATATAACCAAAATTCTTGGTAAATAAAATCACATATTTGTATCTTTTTTCCCCTTAGCTTTGTTTTAAAATAATACCTATTTTTTAACTTTTTATTGGAGTATAGTTGATTTACAATGTTGTATTAGTTTCTGCAGTACAGCGAAGTGAATTTGTTATACATATACATATATCTACTCTTTTTTAGATTCTTTTCCCATATAGGCCATTACATATATACAATGGAATATTACTCAGCCATAAAAAAGAATGAAATAATGCCATCTGCAGCAACATGGCTGGACCTGGAGATTGTCATACTGAGTGAAGTAAGTCAGGCAGAGAAACACATATATCATATGATACCGTTTATATGTGGAATCTGAAAAAAGGGTACAAATGAACTTATCTACAAACAGAAACAGTCACAGATGCAGAAAATAAACTTATGAGCCCCTTATCTTCTATTACATTATCACACGTTACCAGTTCTTTGTTTGAAAGAAAATTTTCAAACCTCAGAATTTGCTGAGTCAGTTTTTCTACTTCTTTGCCACCTTCCTACTGGTGTTTTGTTGTCAGTAGTCACATTTGCCTCTCTGCTACATTCTCAGAAAAGACATTAATTTCCCCACATCCTCTCTCAGCTTCTGCACATCCCGCTTCCTGCTACTCTCTCCCAATACTGCTGCTGGAAGTTATCCTGTCCCTACTGATCAATGAAGGAAAGTGAAATCAATCTCTCTTTCTCTCTTTGTCCCATTTACCTTTTAGAAAAACAATTGCATAGGAACTTAGAAAGGCCCAAACATAAGATGTTTTCCAAATTTAACCAAAATTATAAAAGATACATCTTTTTATTTTTGCCTTGAGGTGCACAGAATAAAGGGATTTTCATGTAGGAAACGTAAATGCATTGTAATGTTTTAAGAAAAAAAATCAAAATGTAGCTGGACCAGACATGGTGCAAGTCTTAGATGGGATCCCTCACTCTTGACCATCAGAGACTGTCATCTAGGGTCTCTTATGCCTAGTTCATTCTAAAACACATTCTAACTCACTTCCAAAATTTAGCTTCTTAAGCCACTCTTTCTGTTCTGTACCTCATTCCTTATCCCATTTCTCATGACTCTCTTTGCTATAAATGTCATAGCCCAAATCATCAGGTTGTTTCCTCTTATTTATATCAGCTAATATCCATTCCCTCAGTGAATCATCAAATATTTATCAAAAATCTACCATGTACCAGGAACTATTTTAGGCGTTAGAGCTACGGATTTGTACAAGACAGTTAAGAAAGAGTCACACTAATAAATATATAACAATATCAGAAAGCGATAAAGCTGAAAACGAATAAATTGGCATAAGGGAATAGAAAGTGGAGGGGTGGAGAGACTGTCTTAGAAAATGTCCTAGAGAAGTGCTGTCAAAGGAAAAGACATGAGAAGGGAGACTTTAGTGAAGCCAAGGGGGGCAAGACAGTCAAAAATCTTGGGGTAGCACATTGCAGTCTTGGGGAGTAGAGGGTGGTTCAGCAACAGGAAGGCCCCAAAGAAGGATTAAGTTTGGCAAGTTCAAGGATGGCCGGGGTGGAGTCGGGGGGAAGGGGTAGAAAAGGAGAATGCAGAGCTTACCAGGACGGATCCTTCAGGTCCCTTTAGGCAGCGGCAAGGAGTTAGGAATTCATTTGGCATTTATCTTCCAAATTATATTTGGAAATATATTTGGACTTCATTCAGTTACTGGAAGACACTGGAAAGTCTTAAGCAGGGGAACAACTTGAACTGACTTGGATATATATTTTGGTCTCCCTGGCTGGGGTGTGGGAAATTGACTACAGGGGCAGCAAGAGTGCGGGAAGACTCCTCAAGTCACCCCTGTCTCTCCTGGTCACACAGCCTTGGATGTTTCTCTGATGTGGCTCCAACACTACCTCTTAGCAGCTCACTCTCTGGCCACCTTAAATCACAGCCTCTTACCTCACGTCTCCTACCTGACTCAAACCCAAGACTCTGCCATCCTCCTTCTGCTTCAACAGGGCACTCCTCGGCAAGTCCCTGCTGCTGGGGACCAGTCCACACCTTCACAGACAATTTATACTTACGGGAATACAGTAATGCAGGCTTCTGGTGCCGGTGGACTACAGTCTAAAGCCCACCCCCCTTTACCCCAAAAATACCACCAGGGCACTGGAATATTCTAGAATTTTTGCTTATTTCTTACATTGGACGTTCCTGGTTTTTCAGTGAGCTTAGAATTTCAAGCTTGCCACAGTTTAAACCACCCAAGCTCAATGAGCATGTGTATAAAAATAATTTTGTTTTAGTATCGCTTTTAGAAAACTTTTGAATAAAGCAAATGCTCTGTCCTAAACTTCTACATCAAACAATCTGAATAGTTATACGAACCCACTAGAAAATAGAGACATCATTCTTGAAAAGTCTTGGAATTGTACCTTATCCATAGCTTGAAATGACAGAAACATTCCAATCGATTTTGCACAGGTCAAAGAAAACCATGTTTTTGCAAACATCTTCAAACATCATGTCCCTTACTTATTTACAATGCCAGATATGCGCAGGCTTCTGGTGCTGGTGGAATGCAGCTGACCTCGTTGAAACCTTTCTGGCTGTTCAGTTACACTTTGAAGTTGTTAAAATTTTCCAGAGCAAATATCCCAAATTTCTGATAACACGAGGTACATTATGTACAGCAAATGCACTAGGTTAAAAGAGAGTTAAGCTCTTGGAAACAAGATGGTAGTTTTTAGTCACAAAAACTACTCCATTATCCCTACTGAATAAATGAAAATTACATAGCAGGGGGAGGGGGAGGCTTTGAAAGCAGGATAAGGTTCCTCATGACTTTCCTTGTGAACTGGGGCCTCAGATCAGCCTGCAGTGGACATCAGAGAGATTCACGTTACCCCAGTGGGATAAATAATGAAACACAATGCATAATTGTCAGTAAGTTCTTAGAACCTTCTCAGACCCAGGCTACCATGCAGAATGCATTCCCTCAGGCTCCATAGGGTCACGAGGGAGGTAACCAAGTGTTGGGATGAGTAAATAGACATGATTGTACGGAACTCCTGTCATTATAACAAGCCTCGAGAAAAACTGGAATTCCATTTTGCTCAGCTGCTTTCTCAGCTCTGTTGGGAAAGAATAAATGGTCTTTGCAAACAGCAATCCTGAGCTTGTATTTAAATTTAGCTTCTCATCTTACAGTTCAACCATAGACCTGGCTGCAGAATTAACTTTGGAAATAAGTACTCTTTTATTCTCGTTTACCTGAAAATATTCCTGTATTATGAAAAATGCTTAATGAAATGTAATACTTAGAAAAGAGAGGTAGTGACACAGAAGGTCCAATTACATTACAGTTATAGAACTAGCAGGGACCCTGGTACCACAGGGTGGTAATGGACGCTGCTTCGTATGAGGCAGGCATCAAACTCTCCAACTTTAGGGACCAGTGAGATTTCACTTCACAATACCAAGGGGTGAAGGAACTCTAAGGATGTCCCAAACTGTGGATGGGTGAAGTCAGGCTCTTTCCTGTTACTCCTGCCTGTTTGTTCAACTACAAGGGCAATCAGGGACTGAAAAAACATAATGTCATTTCCCAAAGTGCCTAACTTTTTTTTAGGAGCGGTTCACAATTTTGCCCATATATCAGTATAAAACAGTTGACACAGCACCAGCCCAGGAGACAGAAGACATGAGTATGGCCCAGACTTGCCAAAGGCCAGCTGACTATGTGACCAAAGGCCTCGGCTAATTATCCTGTTTAAGGTCATTCTCCCGCTCCCCACATCGCCCAGCACGCATTCTCTTTATTTCCTTCATAGCACTTAATAAAAGTTTTAATTATTTTTCTTTTCTTATTTATTTACTGTCTCTACTACCAATATATAAATTACATAAGGGCACAGAACAAGTCTGTCTTGTTCAACTTTCTATTTTCCAGAACCTAGCAGCTGTCTGATACAAAATAACAATGTAATAAATATCTGCTGAATGAATGAGTCCTTGAATTTATTTTTCTCAACTGTGAATTGGGGGGAATACTATCACCTTCTTAAGATTTTTTAAAATATCAAATGAGATTATACATTGAAAGCTTTTTATGAGTAAATGTATAATTAAAATGAGCTGTTGTTGCTGTTTACTCCACATAAAAGCCTTCTAATTCTAGAGAGAATAACATCTCTCTCTCTAACCAATTTAAAATATCCTCAGTTTTGCTTAATGTAACAGAGAGTTGTTAAACATAGGTTTCTGGCTAAACTAACCTTCAGATTGTATCTAAATTACCTAAAAATAGGCAAATAGATGGGAGGAAATTATTTATTTTGTATTTTATGATACAATATTTAATATAGTGTAACACCATTTATAAGGCAATCTTTTATCTGAGTTCAGACACAATTCTTCATGAATTAAAGGAATGAACTTGAACTGTTTATGGTACACTATCTTTTTGTCTCACATTTATAGGAAAATGCATTTGAATTCCATTTTTGTCGGAAGCAAGATGTTAAACTTTAATTCAGTACCTCTTTGGAAAGGAAAGACATTTAAAATACACACCAGGGTTTTTAAGCCACAGTTGTTAGTGCATGGACTATTTAGAGAATTTCCTAAGTGTCCTGATTAATAAGGCATGTCATCCAAAAAAATCTTTGCTGTCCCTTTGGGAATTCCAGCTATTTAGGGTTACATAATATTACTTCAATACATATGTATCTGACCATTAGTCAACTGCACAAATGTCACCATTTCAGCTAGTTGTTCTCAGAAGCAAGCATAAATATCAGGGATAGAAAAATACTTTTATTTCTGTAACAAATCCAGCCAGATCTATGCTTATCTATGTTGAAAGACCAATTGCGTAGAAATTCCAATTTTTATTTTTAGGAGACTATGAGAAAAGCGTCCAAAAGGACATCCATGGGACATTTCTTCCACGTTTTTATTTTAAATTGGCATTTCATTGCTTCAGAATTTAGTCATTTTGTGCATTCTAACTAATATCATTTTGAGAAGTGCTTGTTAGAATTAATCGTATTTTGTCATTAAAATCTAGTTCAGATCAGTTCCATTCTATTCAACAGACACATTGATTACGCACTTCCTATGGGTTAATTTAAACACCGCTGTGGACAAAGGGCAGCACAAAGAAGCTCACACTGCAGCGAGGAGAAATCTACTCACTTCATGTAGGACAGTATAGTTTGTGCAACAATAGAAGGACAGGATGCTTTTAGGAGGCCAGGGAAGGAGCGCTCCTTCAGCACCAACAGAGCAGGTCAAGGAGAAATTCCTAGGGCAAGTTCACCATCCCTGCGTCCTGGAGGGTGAATTCTTTCTGAGCCCTAGGTAGTCATTAATCAAGCAATCCCATTACTCTCTTGAGCAAAGCCTTTCTTGATTACATTTTAAGAACGCACTTTTAATACTTAGACCTTTACATTTCCCCTTCTCATGTTTTCTGTGTAGCATTCCAGGCACAATATTTCCAACCTCTGCAAACCAATAATCGAACTATTCCCTTCTCCCTCCTACCTTTCACAAAAGGGTCTGAAAGACAGAATATGTTTAGGAAGAAACTTTTTTTTAGGAAGGACATTTTTGATTTGCCTTTGCTCTTCTGGTTGTTACTTAGGTTGCTGGAATCTCTAGGACAAATTCAAAGGATCCTGGAGTTCTGGGCAATAACAGAATTACATTTACTAAGCCTCCATCTGGTTCTCTAGTCATTCCTATGTCTGTCTTCTTCCCATATTTAACTGTTTCTTCCTTCTGTTCTAAGCTTTGATTACTCTGCTGACACCAAAACTGTAATGTTCTTGGGCATTTCTTAATTTCCTCAAAAAAATAATTAATTTAAATGAAACATGGAGTCTTTTTAATCTAATGTTCATACTTATCCCTAATGCTTACCTTTCACAAAAAGTAAGATCAAAGTACTTTTGACTCTCCATGTTTTACACAGCTATAGTTACTGGTGAGATGAGACTAAGAAGGAGCAACCAGTGATTTGGGCTGTGAAATACTGGGTAGTCATCTAGTGATGACTCCAGGAAGACTGTAGAAAAAAATGGTATGCAAACCTTTTTGAGTCTGTGGACATATGCATTTTTTTTTCTTTTTTTTTTTTTTTTTTTGCGGTACGCGGGCCTCTCACTGCTGTGGCCTCTCCCGTTGCGGAGCACAGGCTCCGGATGCGCAGACCCAGCGGCCATGGCTCACGGGCCCAGCCGCTCCGTGGCATGCAGGATCCTCCCAGACAGGGGCACAAACCCGCGTCCCCTGCATCGGCAGGCGGACTCTCAACCACTGCGCCACCAGGGAAGACCTTGTGGACATGTGCATTTTTTCAGAGGACAGAACTATAGCTCTCATCCAATTCTCAGAGAGGTCTAAGACAGAGGGAAAAAGGTTAAGAATCATTTGATTGGAAGTAATGATACTCACATAATTAAGGGTACTTAATCATTTGTATAGTGACAAGGCTGGTCCATCTCTCACCAAGTTCTCCTTTCTCTTTCAATTCTTATTTATTTTCTCTCTCTGATTTTAGTCTTTTGTCTCCTGATATTCATAAGAGCCAATCCAGAATCCAAAAAGTTAGGAAATCACCAGGCACAGAGGTACTACCAAATTTGTATGATTTTAAGTCTAATGGAGAATGACAGAAAAGAGACTTGAGTATGGGAGGAGCTGGGTCATCCACGCTCTTCTTCATCTCCCTCAGTCCCTCAGTAATTTAGGATACCTGTAGAGGATCATGATTCTCTCCTTCTAACCTCCACACTCCCCTCCTCTTCCCCAAGAACACACTTTGCCATCCGGGTATTGTGTTTCAGCTGCAAGCAACGGGCAACCATCTTGTAAATCCACGTCCTACATTACCTCCCACTCAAAGTGCTCAGATCAGATAGGGCAATGAAGTAAGAAGATGGTGGTATTTTGGAAAACACACTTGAATGTAAACCTTCACATTTATATGAAGCTCTTCCTTCACAGCTCTCACCTGAGGATGACTCATTGCTCAAAACCATTGTAGAGCTTCTTCAGATCTGGCTTAGTCTCACTGGTATAAAGCAAATGTTCTCAGTGTTGGTTGCAGTTTGGAATAATAGGGAGATTTATAAACTACCGATGCCAGAATTCCCTGGTGGTCCAGTGGTTAGGACTGTGAGCTCTCATTGCCAAGGGCCTGGGTTCGATCCCTGGTCGGAAACTAAGATCCCACAAGCTGCATGGCCAGGCCAATAAAAAGAAAAAGTAATTTAAAAAAATAATAAAAGATAAAAATTACTGATGCCAATATCCCAACATGACGATTCTGATTTAACTGGGCTAAAGCAATTGTTCTTACGCTGGGCCATGGATCAAAGTTACCTGAGGCTATTTTTAAAGATACATACCACTGTTCCCTAACTCCAGACAACTGAATATGAATCTCTGGAAATAAGATCTACACAACTGTAGTTTTCAGAACTTCTCAGGCAATTCTGATATACAATAAGAGGTCGAGATTCACTGCTCTGCATTCACACTTCATCATTTGTTCAAAATATTAACAGCCTAAACCCTCCAGAAAGTAGGCATAGAGGGAAATTACCTCAACATAATAAAGGCCATATATGACAAAGCCAACATAGTTCTCAATGGTGAAAAGCTGAAACCGTTTCCACTAAGATCAGGAACAAGAAAAGGTTGCCCACTCTAACCACTGTTATTTGACATAGTTTTGGAAGTTTTAGCCACAGCAATCAGAGAAGAAAAAGAAATAAAAGGAATCCAAATCGGAAAAGAAGAAGAAAGCTGTCACTGTTTGCAAATGACATGATACTATACATAGAGAATCCTAAAGACTCTACCAGAAAACTACTAGAGCTAATCCATGAATTTGGTACAGTAGCAGGATACAAAATTAATGCACAGAAATCTCTTACATTCCTATACACTACTGATGAAAAATCTAAAAGAGAAATCAAGGAAACACTCCCATTTACCATTACAACATAAAGAGTAAAATACCTAGGAATAAACCTATCTAAGGAGACAGAAGATCTGTATGCAGAAAACTGTAAGACACTGATGAAAGAAATTAAAGATGACATAAACAGATGGCGAGATATACCATGTTCTTGGATTGGAAGAATCAACATTGTGAAAATGACTATACTACCCAAAGCAATCTACAGATTCAGTGCAATCCCTATCAAACTACTAATGGCATTTTTCACAGAACTAGAACAAAAAATTTCACAATTTGTATGGAAACACAAAAGACCCTGAATAGGCAAAGTAACCTTGGGAAAGAAAAGTGGAGCTGGAGGAATCAGGCACCCTGACCTCAGGCTATACTACAAAGCTACAGTAATCAAGATGTATGGTACTGGCACAAAAACAGAAACATAGATCAATGGAAGAGGATAGAAAGCCCAGAGATAAACCCACACACATATGGTCACCTTATCTTTGATAAAGGAGGCAAGAATATACAATGGAGAAAAGACAGCCTCTTCAATAAGTGGTGCTGGAAAAACTGAACAGCTACATATAAAAGAATGAAATTAGAATACTTCCTAACACCATACACAAAAATAAACCCAAAATGGATTAAAGACCTAAACGTAAGGCCAGACACTATCAAATTCTTAGAGGAAAACATAGGCAGAACACTCTATGACATAAATCACAGCAAGATCCTTTATGACCCACCTCCTAGAGAAATGGAAATAAAAACAAAAATAAACAACTGGGACCTAATGAAACTTAAGAGCTTTTGCACAGCTTTTAAAGGAAACCATAAAAAAGACAAAAAAACAACCCTCAGAATGGGAGAGAATATTTGCAAACGAAGCAACTGACAAAGGATTAATCTTCAAAATATACAAGCAGCTCATGCAGCTCAATATCAAAAAAGCAAACAACCCAATCCAAAAATGCGCAGAAGACCTAAACAGACATTTCTCCAAAGAAGATACACATATTGCCAACAAACACATGAAGGAATGCTGAACATCACTAATCATTAGAAAAATGAAAATCAAAACTACAATGAGATATCACCTCACACCGGTCAGAATGGCCATCATCAAAAAATCTGTAAACAATAAATGCTGGAGAGGATGTGGAGAAAAGGGAACCCCTCGGCACTGTTGGTGGGATTGTAAATTGATACAGCCACTATGGAGTACAGTATGGAAGTTCCTTAAAAAACTAAAAATAGAACTACCATATGACCCAGCAATCCCACTACTGGGCATATACCCTGAGAAAACCATAATTCAAAAAGAGTCATGGGCTTCCCTGGTGGCGCAGTGGTTGAGAGTCCGCCTGCCGATGCAGGGGACACGGGTTCGTGCCCCGGTCTGGGAAGATCCCACATGCCGTGGAGCGGCTGGGCCCGTGAGCCATGGCCACTGAGCCTGTGCTCCGGAGCCTGTGCTCCGCAAGGGGAGAGGCCACAACAGTGAGAGGCCCGCCTACCGCAAAAAAAAAAAAAAAAAAAAAAAAGAGTCATGTACCACCATGTTCATTGCAGCTCTATTTACAATAGCCAGGGCATGGAAGGAACCTAAGTGTCCATAGACAGATGAATGGATAAAGAAGATGTGGCACATATATACAATGGAATATTACTCAACCATAAAAAGAAATGAAATTGAACTATTTGTAGTGAGGTGGATGGACATAGAGTCTGTCATACAGAATGAAGTAAGTCAGAAGGAGAAAAACAAATACCGTATGCTAACACATATATATGGGAACTGAAAAAAAAATGGTTATGAAGAACCTAGGGGCAGGACAGGAATAAAGACACAGACGTAGAGAATGGACTTGATGACATGGAGAGTGAGACAGGTAAGCTGCGACAAAGTGAGAGAGTGACTTGGACTTATATATACTACCAAATGTAAAATAGATAGCTGGTGGGAAGCAGCCACATAGCACAGGGAGATCAGCTCAGTGCTTTGTGACCAGCTAGAGGGGTGGGATAGGGAGGGTGGGAGGGAGATGCAAGAGGGAGGAGATATGGGGATATATGTATATGTATAGCTGATTCACTTTGTTATAAAGCAGAAACTAACACACTATTGTAAAACAATTATACTCCAATAAAGATGTTAAAAAAAAAGATCCACATATAAGTCGACCCATGCAGTTCAGAAAAAAAAAAACAGACAAAAACAAAAAGACACATGCACCCCAATGTTCATTGCAGCGCTATTTACAATAGCCGGGTCATGGAAGCAACCTAAATGCCCATTGACAGACGAATTGATAAAGAAGATGTGGTGCATATATACAATGGAATATTACTCAGCCATAAAAAGGAACGAAATTGGGTCATTTGTAGAGGTGTGGATGGATCTAGAGACTGTCATACAGAGTGAAGTAAGTCAGAAAGAGAAAAACAAATATTGTATATTAACGCATATATGCGGAACCTAGAAAAATGGTACAGATGAACCTGTTTGCAGGGCAGAAATAGAGACAGAGATGTAGAGAACAAATGTATGGACACCAAGGGGGGGAAAGCAGTGGGGTGGTGGTGGTGGTGGGATGAATTGGGAGATTGGGATTGACATGTATACACTAATTTGTATAAAATAGATAACTAATAAGAACCTGCTGTATAAAAATTTAAATAAAATAAAATTCAGAAAAACCAAACAAACAGTAACGTCAGTAGTTATATTACCTTTTGCTTAAACTCAGCCACTACTTGAATTCCACTACTTGACTTTTTCCTTGTCATTTCAACAGTCAATTGCATAAATGTTTACTGAGAGCCTGCACTTACAAGGCAATTTCACTAGTTATAGATGGAAGTTTCTTACCTGTACTTAAGTATTCTGTAAAATAGTGTTTTGGATCCCAAAAAGGAGAAACTTAAGCCATTTTCTTGAATTATTCAAAGTTTTTCTGACTTAGCTAGGTCTGACTTAGCAGGTTTATTAGTTTCTTCATTTCCAATCTTTATTTAAAATGTACCTATGCACCATGAATAAAATTAACTTATTTTATAGCATTAAGTTCCAAAAAATAATAAAAATGCAACTAGATTTTGAAGTAAGCTTAATAAAATTTATCATGACCATTGGTGAATATTAGTATGACAAATGATATATAAAAATATGGGGAAATAAGTGGGGCTATAGATAGGGGCAGGGTTGGTTTCCTGTTGATTGTTGGGTGATGGGTGCATTTGGGGCTTATTATAATATTCTATCTATTTTTATATAGGTGTGAAATTCTCCACAGTATGAAGTTTAAAAAATACTACACATTAGAAAGGGTTACCATATATTTTTTACTTAATGCCAATTTAAAAGAAAGTCAGAAACAATTTTTTTTTCTTTGAATTGATTCTTAAATTTGTCCTCTCCTCTTCATTTTCCTTGTCCCAGCTGCCCTAGTTCAGACATTCATTACCTGGTCCCTGGATTCCTGCAATCAACTCCTACCTAATACCTCTTACCTCGACATCTCCCCAAATTCGTCCCTCTTACCATCGTCATGCTATTCTTTATGCCATTCCAACATCCATAAACTATTCAATTCAATTTAAATGTTTCCTACCCTTTGGGTCAAACTCTTTATTTCACCTCTGTCTAATCTACTAGATTCTAGAAAGTCCAGTCTCTTCATTCATCTGAAGATGCCATGTTCATTCTTGTTGTATGTGGACAATACTTCTCTTCTCCATGTAGTCCGATTCTACAAGTCTTTTTTAAGATTGATTCATTTCCCTAAATAATTGTTTATTTTGGGACCTTGAAATAAATAGATTTTGAAAGATACATAACTTTCATAATCTGAAAAAATACACATGTATCTTAAAATACATCTGATCTTTAAAAATACTTATATAATATACATGTTTTTCATCTTAATAAGTCTATGGTGTTTACTTAATTGGACCAACTTGATAGTGTCAATTACAAAGGCAGTGATCATTTGAATATTCACAATGAAAGTATCTAATAGAATTCTTTGCTTCCTCCAATCTAGTTTTTGGCTTTAAATCTAAACCATATTTGATAAATTCTATCATTTTAAGGTATTATTTAAAGGTAATGTTTTACCTTTCAGTTGGCTCAAAGTATCGCTAAAGATAAACAGGCAAATGATAAAGATGATGAAAAATATACAATGGATGTTCTTCTTTGTTTTTCTTACAGTTTGGAATCCAGTGCCCTTTTGAGATGCCTTTGCCTGCTGTGGACTAAGGCTGCCTGGAAACTGGTGAGCCAGCTGACTCCCTAAGCATTTCCTCTGGGGCCATTGTCCCCCATACAATGATTTCCATAAAGCCCTGTTTGGGTTAACCTCAAAGGAATGCTGTTTGCCTGGGGCCAAGACCTCTACAGAACATCCTTGAAAATCAGCAGTGCAGCAGGGGGTACAATATCAATCTACAGAGCAATACAAGGGCCTCTTGATAGGATAAAAACATCTTAGGTCCAAGGCATCATGAGATTAGGGGTAAAATTGGATTTCTACTTTTAAAAAATGCAATCATATTATCTAATAGAGGGTCTCTGTTCTCATTTAAAAATTTTACTTTGCCCAGAATATTTCTACTCTAAAACACTGAATATTATAGTACTTTAATTTCTATCAGGTTAGATTAGATTTTTGCAGATGGACCTTACCACTCTTTTTGGTTTTCTTGAGGTCTTAGCTACTCAAATAAACAAATATCTAGCAAAATTTGTGGACAGCCTTCCCATTGATGTGTGAGTAGTCCACTTTGAAAACCTCTATGTAGTCCTGGAGTGACTTCTACATGCAATTTAATGACCCCACCGTTCTTAGCCCCCCTTTTGTTTGTAAACTCTTCCTTTAGCGTCCTTGACACTACTCTCCTTGTTCTCCTACCTCTTCGACTTCACAATCCTTTCTCAGTCCACCTATTCATGTTGATTTTTTAAAAATATAGTCTTGACACATGCACAACAAACTGTCTCTCTGCTCACTTTTAGTTACTTTTTTACATCTTCCAGTCGCCAGCACCTCATTTTCTCCCAACAAGCTCTCTCCTGGTTTCATTCCCTGCAGTGTTCTGTCTGGTCACGTCTGAGATACTCTCTCAGCCTCAACTCCTTTCTCAAAAAAACAACTCTTTCTGGCAAGGATGTGGAGCATCAGGAACTCTCCTCATTGACTGCTGGTGAAAATGGAAAATGATACAGCCTCTTCAAAGACAGTTTGGCATGAAAATCAACAGGTCAGATCTTGTCAACTTCCTTTCTCATTACCTATAAACGTATTGGCATCTGTTCCCACTCCACCCCCTTATTCCTTCCATCTACATGAAAGAGGGGCCCTTCCTTCTGTCCAAGGTCAGCCTCTCTATCGTACTTTAGGTCCCATCCTCTTTGTCTCCAGTGGCCTTACCCCATCACTCATACTTATTCTTCTAGTATGTCCTTAGTCTCTCCCTCTCTCAACTGGTTTCCCCTCTTAGCATAAACATGTTCAAATTGTTTCCCATCTTAAAGGAAAAAATCTTGTCCTTGACCCCATCACTCTTCCACTGATTGGCAAGCTATAAGCGTCATTTGGCTGTAGTGGTCAGGACATTCTAATTGCAAGTGAAAGAAAACTCTAACTGAACTGGCTTAGACAAAAAGGGGAATTTACTTACTCCCATAACACAAGAAAGTGGTGCAACACCAGAGTCTGAGAAGAGCAGAGATTTGGCCAAGACTCAGGAACAATCAGAGACTCATTTGTTGCCTGGATTCTCTACCTTGGCTCTACATCTCTCTGCACTTGGCTTCATTTTCTCTTAATACAGTTGCACTTTCTTCACATTTTTAGGACCTCAGGTCCCTGAATTTTACCACACACAGCTTCTATCATCAGGGAGGGTCTAACCTCTATTGTCTGAATCTCACATTAAAATCCCTAGAAAAGGCACCAGTTGACTTAGTTGGGTCCCAGGACTCAACATGGACAAATCACCGTGACAAGGGTAATGGCCAGGCAGTCAAGAGCCTGCCTCTAGGTCAATCAGCTGAGGTCAGGGAAGAGGTCATATGCTACCGTGGCAGCCCTATGGTAGCCATGTGAAAGGTGGCAATTCCAAGTAGGATAAGAGAAATGCCAGCAGACAGTATCACAGATATCCACCAGAGGAACCTGCCCTGAAATATAACCTTCCTTCCACTCAACTGAAACACTTCTGATGAAACAACATTACCTCTACATTACTAGTTACAATGGAAAACTTTTCTTCCCTTAACATATAGCAGCTATCATTTACCATTTATCACTGTTGACGGCCCCTCCCCCTTCCTGAAAGTCACTCATCCCTGATTTATGTGAAACCCTCTGGTCCCAGGAACCTCAACTCTGGCAATTCCTCCACTCTGTATATTATAAACTTCCTTTCCTCCGCTTGTTCCTTTTTCCCCAATAGTCCCTGGGACACATAAGCCCTTTGGTTTATTGTAATAGCTTCATATGATTTGCTCTGGTTGGATACTTATCTCCCTTAATTTATCTTAATCACTACTAATAGGGTGAATATTATAGAAATTGGGTCCAAATCTGTGTACTCAGAGAGTTGTTCTCTATAGTTTTTCACATAATACTCAAATTTCTGAGTTCAGCACACTTCATGGTCTGGACGCCGCTTACTGTCTCTTTCCCCCTTTTATTCCTGCCCTTTTTATCATCACTGACTGCAGTTTTTACACCTCTCTCTTCTCTGGGAAAAGAACCTCTCTGCTTCTGCTTCTTTTTTTGATTTTCTTCTAACTCCCAGTTTTCCTTCAAAATTTAGTTCAACAGGAATGGGTTATTCAACATATGATTTTTTGGGGGAAGACCATATTTGAGGCTGAAAATTAAGTTACATCTTTACCTTTTAAAAATCACTACAATCAATCCCAGATGCACCTAGAAATATTTTAAAATTTTGAAAACAAAGGCAAATGAGAAAATTAAGAGTTTGCTAGTGAATAGTTACATTTATAGATGTAAAGATATATAAAGATTAATTATGTATAAAATTGATTTTTAAAATTTAAAAAGACAATATTTAAAGATTTAATCGAGTAATAGTTTAGATTTTTGTTAGTTCAAACAAAAATATTAGAAGGCAAATGACAAACTAGAGAAATATATAAAACAGATCTTCTCTCATTATTCACAATATATAAATAGATTTTGAAAATTAAAGCACTATGACCTAGGAGAAAAAAACTTTCAAAAGACATAAATGAACATAGATATTTTTATTTTGAAAATGAAAATAAATAGACCAAAAATTTAATATCAGTTACCACTAAGTGCTTAAGGTAGAGGTGATTTTTAGTTGTTATTTTATTCTGTTCTGTACTCATTTTTCCATAATTAAATTATATTTTACTGATAAAAATATAAATGTAAACTATGCATAAAATTGTTCTGACTGCAGTATTAAAAAATGGTGAGAAACTGAAAAAAAACAACTCCCAAGAAGAGTCAAGGACTAAATCTTCTCAAAAAGGTTTCCATCACATGCTGGAGTAGGTTCTGACTTCTCAGCGTGGATGAAAAAGTACTTCCACTTGCATTAATTTTATCTCACCAACTATTTAGCTGTGGTTTTCTTTGTAGTAAAATGTAGAGATGTGACTGCTACAAGTCCTAAGTTTGAATGAAAGAACCAGAGTATCAATATCCTTATAGTGAAGATATCAAGTTCATGTAGACAGGGGCACAACAGCTACTCTAAACCTTCATTTCAATCTGCATCATTAGACAGTCTTGATAAGCTCCCACTTTAGTGAGAAAATAGAAGCCATCAGGTGTGAACTCCATCAGATTAACTCATTATTTATCATCCATTTGATAAGCTCCTTAAAAACCACTATATGAAGGCATGGAGAATTGCAGAAGCAGGTTTTGAGCACCTTACCATGTACAAAGCACTGCCCTGTGCAATGATCCCCAAGCTCCAAGAAGAACATGGACTTCAGGGAGCTATCTGGGTGTGCAAAGCCAAGTTCAATCCTATTTTTAGAGCAGAGACTTGAAGCCAAATTTCTTTGACTCCCAAAACCTAAATATGTTATTCCCACAACACCGTTGACTCTAGCTTTAAAAATTCTATTTGAAACCAAAAGAAATCTAGTTCAATCAAAGGCAAATCTCTCTTCTGCTTTTCTCAAAGGTTTTTGTCTAGCACATCAGAGACTTTTGGGAGAATTAGACTAGTTGATCACTGAAAGCAAAATTGAATGTGTCTTGAAAGACACTATTAAGTAGTCTTGTTAAGGTTTAGATATTTTTAGGACAAAAGCATTTACGTATTCTCTCACAACTAGTACCCATTCCTTTCTAATGGCTATTAAGAAAGTTAGAAATTCACCAGATGTATTTGACAGAGATATGTTTAAAAAGTTTTCTGGAGCTGAAAATGAATTTAATTCACCTTAAAATTTTTGAGGTGGTCATCCAATAGGAAATACAATACTTAAATTAAATCCATCCCTATTCTTAGATGAATGCAAAGACTGTATAAAATCTATGAAGTTATCATCAGTGTTATTATTACTATACATGTGGTTATTATAATAAAAGCCTCAAATAAATCCCCAGTTTAAATACACGTTCTTTACACACATTACACATATTTGGTACACTCAGAGTTGTAAGCAATGTTGAAACTTTAATAAACTGTTTTTTTTTTTAATTTAGAAAAGCTTATTTAGTTATGCTAAGGCTTTTAAAGAATGGTCTTAGACTGTATTCTCCATCCTGTAACCACATAGGACTTGTTTAAACATTTGCTCAAGTAAATGCTCGCTGTAAAGAACCATTTCTCACCCTTGCAAATGTGGAACTAAATCATTTGTATAAACTTGAAACTGCCTAGTGTGACTTTTATGGAAATAACAATGGCAGTTCAACAATGGAGCGGAGGGTGGAGGTGCCGGCGGTTATAAATACATCACTAATAACGTCAGTGTGTTTCCCTTGTCTTCCCCACAGCTATCTCTGGGGAAATAAAAACTCCGCTCCATGCTCACTTGAATTCCTGTCATTGTACTCTACACATCGGTCTCTCTGGCCTCAGGCTTATGACCTGTGGCTGAGGTTATCACTTTGTGTGTCACACACAGCCCCTGACATAGAATTGAAATCAGTGGAGAAGGGATTTTTTTTCTTCTTCTTCTGTAAAAGAGGCAAATGATTCATGAGCTCGGCAATAAATCAGAGTGAACCAAAACAACTGAACAGTAGGACAAATCTTAGCTGGAAAAACTGGAGGCTTCCAGAGGAAACGATATTAAATATAAACCCTTTCCTATGTGTTGATAACTATATTTGCTTCAAGTTCCTAAACCATTGAAAGTGATGACACATCTAGCTTTACACCATGCCAAGTGGATCATTTCCTTCCTTCTCCCCTCTGCACCACACCCTCCCTCTGCCTAACATTTAAGAGAAAAGCTGAGGACAGCAAACTCTTCAAGATGATACCCTTGAACTTTAGTCTGACTTATCCTGGGAGATTTTTGCCCTTTTCTTTAGATAACACCTGTTCTAGAGAGAAGCAGGTGTGCAATTTCTCTGCAGGCCTTCTGAATTTGGTTTCTCTGATGTTTCTACATAGATATAATAGCTCAGATACTTGTGGCTTTTAAGAGAGTCTTATTTTGTAATTATTAGTGCTTCAGACCTGAGTCAGGGTTTGTGGCACGGTAAATCTCAGGAGATGACTAAATCTCAGGAGATGGTAAAGCATGACTCTCTTTCTCAGATCGTTCCAACAGCTGTGTCATATCTGAGTCTGTTTCTGATGCCTGCTTTGTCTCCTCAGATAGTGTTTTTTCTTGGCTTTTTGCGTGACTCGTAGTAGTTTGTGGAAAGCTGGACATAATGTACCAGATAATAGGAACTGAGTGAAAAAGGCCTTTAATGTGAGGTTTTCTATTGATCTGCTTTAGAAGTTGGGCTGTGTTTAATATTTGCTGTAGCTGTGGGTTCCAGAAACTTCAAATTCCTGTAGCATCCTTGATTTTTGTCTCCTCTGTTGACTTGGTATTTCCTAAGTACTCGTCTTCAGAGAGTCTGAGCTTTGCAGCTTTCAGCTATAACCCACTGTTGCCATATGGGAGCCCAGTTTATGTGGCTTCTGTTCCAGGGAAGCAGGTATTGGCTGCTTCCTCTCTGGATTTTCCTGTCTCTCCAGATTTTGGTGTGGTAGTTTGCCCTGTGATTTCAGTTCTCTGATGGGTCCAAGAAAAGGTGTTGGTTTTCAATTTGTTAGGCTTTTTCTTGTTTTAAGGAAGGCAGTAATGACTTCTAAGCTCTTTACAAATGTTTGAGCTGAAAACAGGAGTCCACGTTTCTGTCTTAGGAATCAGCAAGTAGGTGTATTTGTTTAATTTGTTTAATCAAAAAGAGCCCAACTGATTGTCCCAAGATCTTCCTGGGGTTTTTCCATTTTTCTTTTGCTTTTAGCAACATCACAAGGAGATATGTATATATATATATATATATATATATATATATATATATATTTTTTTTTTTTTTTTTCGGTATGCAGGCCTCTCACTGTTGTGGCCTCTCCCGCTGTGGAGCACAGGCTCCAGACGCGCAGGCTCAGCAGCCATGGCTCACGGGCCTAGCCGCTCCGCAACATGTGGGATCTTCCAGGACCAGGGCACGAACCCCTGTCCCCTGCATCGGCGGGTGGACTCTCAACCACTGCACCACCAGGGAAGCCCCAGGATCTATATATTTTTAAAGCTAAAAATTAAGTCAGTTATACAAAACACAAAACGCACACACACATCAATAAAGCCATCCATCCCTGAGATCCAAGATATCAACACAAGACAGTACTACCACAGCCCCCAGCTCTAATCCAGCAGGCTTCTAAGACAAAGAGCACTGAGTTCGCAGTAACCCTAAGGTATTCACTCAGTCATTCAATAGCTGCAACTTCTCCAAGATCTCACACTTGGAAATTTTCCTACCAAATCTCAACCTTCAGTTTACCAACTCCACTTATTTACCCAAGGCAGCTATAGCAAAAGTGGTTTATTCCTGGCTTTTTAAATTCAATCCCACAGCCTAGTAGTTCGGCCAAATTCATCCTAGCTTCTGGGATTGGCTCCCACCCAACTTGCAAGCACCAATCCTCTAAGATCTAGCTTAAGTGGATGACTTGCTGTTCCCTAAAATATGGTTTGGCACCTTTATTCATACTGCTTCCACTGCTTGGGAATACCACTCCTTCCACTCTACCTTTCGAAATTCCGTTCATCTTTTAATTAATGAAAGCAACTTCATTAATCTAGCAACTGTATGTGAGTTTCTGTCTTTGAAGAACACAGGCCTTTATTTATACCTCTATTATGCACTTACCATACTCTCTGCCTTTTATCTAAATTTAGGTGCACCTTCTTTATCTCCTCTGGTAAGTGAGCTCTAATTTCTTTTAAAATGTAATTTATATGTGGTGCCTTGTACGTTGTAAAAAATTGTCCATCTAATGCATGAAGGGAGGAGATTAAGTTTGTGCTGGGAGCAGTGAGTTCTTAAAGCCCACTGACTGATATAATCTCAGAGTTGATGGGAATCTCACATGTCCGAGGCAGCATATTAGATGGATTCATTCAGAGAATGGATCCTACTGATAACCAGACCCCTACTTTAGATTGACTCAATATCCAGGGCCAAGAATTCTCTAACACTTTTTGAATAACACTCCCTTTGGAGCACCACGGCTTATGCTGGGGCTCATCGGACATCTTTCTGCCCACTCATACAACCTGGTAAATATTCCAAAAGTTTACTCCCATAAGATTGGTATTTTAGCCTCCAAAAGATCTGGAAGTTTGAAATTTTACAGATGTCACTTTGCAGTCTGTCCTCCTCACTGTTTAAGTGTGAAATGAGACAGATCATTCCATGAGCTTCACTATTTAGATTCTAAGTGGTCATTTAGCCAGCGTTTGACCATCTCCAATGTTAGGGCTTCACTTTCTCAGGTTTTCTGAAATTTCCTGTGTCTCTCCCAAACTTGTTTCGATGTAAAAGAAAAGGACTGTATTACAGAAATTTAACAAAGTGCTGGTGGCTGTCTCTTTAGAAAACAATTTTCTTAAAATGTCTAGAAAGCTAAAAATTAAGTCAGTTATACAAAGACTTTCTAGAAAAATCTATTTACTTATTCAAAACTCTAGCATCCTAACTCAGGATAGTGGATATATTTCTGATTGCTGAAGTCAAGAAATAAATAAATAATGAAACGTAAAAATCCACGGAGGAGAAACTAAGATAATGAAGGGGAAGTTGAGGCTTCCATAAGGAAAGTTAAAAAATAATTAGAGTTCATAAAATCAGGAATGATAAAGCCTGAGAGGAGGATGAGATAAAAATATATAAAACCATTAAGTTATTGAATAGAGAAAAAAAATGGCTGAGTGACTAAATTTTAGAACAATAAAACTAGGGACCATCCTTTAAAGTTTGATTAAAATCAAAAGCAGAACTATTTATGAAATACTTAAACTGGTAAAACTATGCCAATACACCTCCATGAAAAATTAAATAGGCTAAAGAAAAGGAATAGATGAGTTCCATGGATTATAAAGAGAAAAATGAAATCCTTGAGTATGTAAGAAACTTCCATTGTCATGGAAATTACCCGAACAGTAAGACTTCTTTAATGCCATGAGTTTTAACAATAGTCAAGCCTCTACAGAAGATTTTATATGATGAGATATGTATAATCTAATATGTGCAAGTTTGTCTGTATATTAGAGATAATTTAGGTAAATCACTGTTTCTCAATTATCATATCTGCACAGCAAAATATTGCTCTACAGGACAGGGTTTTGTACATTTTCAGGCAGTTAAATCAAAGAAGAGCTTTTGTAAAAGAAAGAGGAATATTTAACTAGAGTGTAAAACTACAATATGTAGCGGTTGCAGAAGTCAGGAATTGATTTCTATTTTAGACTGACTGATGTTGCCTTAAATGGCAGGCAAACCATTTCCAGCAAAAAAAGAACTTTTACCCTAGCAATAACTATTTAAGCAGATTTTTGCAAAAGCGTAATACTCCCTGAACTAATATTATTCATATAATTAGTGTAAAATAATTTAAGAATAATCGTCTGTTAGGAAAAAAATTGTATAATTAGGAGAACAAATAATGTTTCCTTAAATAACAATGTTTCTGAAAACACCTTGATTCTCAATTTCCTTTTTCCACTGATTTCAATTAATAGAAAAAAAAAACCTTACTGATATTTTTGTTTTTATATGCATGTTACATGTGGGTAAACATAGTCATTACTAAGACTGGGTGCATTATTTTATTTATCTTTTTTTTTTTTTTTTGCGGTACGCGGGCCTCTCACTGTTGTAGCCTCTCCCGTTGCGGAGCACAGGCTCCGGACGCGCAGGCTCAGTGGCCATGGCTCACAGGCCCAGCCGCTCCGCGGCATGTGGTATCTTCCCGGACCGGGGCACGAACCCGTGTCCGCTGCATCGGCAGGCGGACCCTCAACCACTGCGCCACCAGGGGAGCCCTGGGTGCATTATTAATTCTTTGTATAGTGATGTCAGTTGGCCTTTATTTGCTGTAAACATTACTGAAAAATTATTCAAATTTTCACCCTTATTAATCAGTGCAAGATGATCTTATCAAAGAAAAGGAGAAACATTATGAAAAGCCTGTTTTACTTATCTGAAACATATGTATAACCTAGTGGCTAACTAGTAGGCACTGGACTCAGGTTTCTTGGGGTGTTTTTTTGTTTGTTTAATTTTTATTGGGGTATAGTTGCTTTGCAATACTCTGTTAGTTTATACTGCACAGCAGAGTGAATCAGCTATAAGTATACATATATCCCCTCTTTTTTGGATTTCTTTCTCATTTAGGTCACCACAGAGCACTGAGTAGAGTTCCCTGTGCTATACAGTAGGTTCTCATTAGTTATCTATTTTATACATAGTATCAACAGTATATATATGTTAATCCCAATCTCCCACTTCATCCCACCCCACCCCACCCTTGGTATCCATATGTTTGTTCTCTACATCTGTGTCTCTATTTCTGCTTTGTAAATAAAATCATCTATACCAATTTTTTCATATTCCACATATATGCATTAATAAATGATATTTGTTTTTCTCTTTCTGATTTACTTCACTTTGTATGACAGTCTCTAGGTCCACCCATGTCTCTACAAATGACCCAATTTCATTCATTTTTATAGCTGAGTAATATTCCATTGTATATATGTACCACATCTTCTTTATCATTCCTCTGTTGATGGACATTTAGGTTGCTTCCATGTCCTGGCTATTGTAAATAGTACTGCAGTGAATATTGGGATACATGTGTCTTTTTGAATTATGGTTTTCTCTGGGTATATGCCCAAGAGTGGGATTGCTGGGTCATATGGTAGTTCTATTTTTAGTTTTTTGAGGAATCTCCGTGCTGTTCTCCATAGTGGCTGTATCAATTTACATTCCCACCAACAATGCATGAGGGTTCCCTTTTCTCCACACCCTCTCCAGTATTTATTATTTGTATATTTGTACATATGTATAACCTAGTGGCTAATGAGTAGGCACTGGACTCGGGTTTCTTGGGTTTTTGAAACCAGCTTTATCTCTGTCCAGCCTTGGGCAAGTTATTTAACCTCCTTTCCCCTGAAATTTCTCATCTGGAATTAGCCATCTCTCAGAGTTTTTGTGAGGATTAAATGAGATAATACAGAACAACAGAAACAGGGCTTGGTTCATTATAAACACAGTAAACATAAGCTAGTATTATTATAGGCTTTTCCTGTTAATATTACCACACAGTAATGAGGCCCCTTTTACAGTAATCTTAAAATTGTGTCAAATTGTATCATAACATTGACAAAGTCTTTTATTCTTCAGTCTCTTTTCACAGATGTTCATGAAACCACAACTTAATACTTAACTGACCTTATAACTCTATACTCAAAATGGTATTGTACACAATGGTGTTGTATTCCCAGCAAGGATTTTTGCTTTATTAGAGCATTAGTTCAACAAATATTGATGGAGCATTTACCATGTGCCAAATGGATTCCAGGGTGTAAAACAATTGTCCCTGTCCCTACTGTACATACTTAGAAGGTTTCCAATAACCAACAACTCTTATCCCTTTAAACAATTTTTATACCATGATTCCTGCTGTGCGCTGAATGTTTGTGCCCCCTCACACCTGAAATTCATATTGAAGTCCCAACCCTCAGTGTGATGGCATTTGGAGATAGAGTGTTTGGTAGGTAATTAGGTTGAGATAAAGTCATGAGGGTGAAGCCCCCATGATGGTATTAGTGCCCTTATAAGAAGAGGAGGAGACACCAGATCTCTCCCTCTCTCTCTCTCCTCTCTCCCCCCACCATGTGAAGATTTGGTAAGAAACTAGCCCTCTGCAAGCCAAAAAGAAAGCTCTTCTCTGAACCCAACCATGCTGGCACCCTGATCTCAGACTTCTAGGCTCCAAACTCCGAAAAATAAATGTCTGTGTTTAAGCCACTGGGCCTATGATATTTTGTTATAGCAGCCTGACCTGACTAAGACATTTCTGTTCCAGCTTTCCTAACCCAATTCTGGTAACTTTTGCACCCTCATTTAACCTGCTTAAGAGAAACATCCTCATCTATAAAATAGAAATGAGGTTGCTGGGAGAAAAATGAACTAGCAAATGTGAAAGAATCTTGTGAACATCATGCAAGGATTAGTCATTTGATATAACACTAAAAGAATTTTGACATTATATAAATTAAACATCAACCAATTAAGATAGTGCAATTCAAACAGTTGTGTCTCCTCATGAACACTGGTCGTTTCTAGATATTTATTTTCCTCAGAGAGAATAGACAAACCCACCATGGCACCTCTCTCTCCTAAGAAGTTTTTCTTCCAGAAATAGTGAGTGTCTATAGAGGCTGAAAACAAACAAAATTTTCTCCAATGGACTTTTCAATTACCATTACACTGTGCCTCGGGGTTGCTTCTTTAATGTCTTCCTTCCCTGGTCCTCTCTGACTACTCTCCTTCCTCTTGGGCCATCCCTTCTCAGTCTTTTTGTGGGCTGGCTTCAGCAATCACTTCCCATAGCCAACCTGGATGAGAGCATCCAAATTAAATGCTGATAAGTCTCAAACGTTTATCTGCATCTAAGATGTGAGCTCCAGATGCACACCTCCAGTTTTCACCCAGACATCACACCTGGATATCTCCCAGACATCTTAAATTAAACTAGTCCAAACCTGAACTTACCATCTTTCCCCCCAAAATTCCTGGGCTTCCTCTCTTAATGAATAATACTAAACATGCACCCAAGCCAGAATTACCTCCAGACTCCTCATTCCCTTCAACTCACATACAGAGACCACATCTTGTGAGTTCTGAGTCATAAATGACTTCCTCAATTTCCATCCATCTCCTCTCCAAATATTTGAAGTCAAAGTCTCTTCATCTTGCTCAGGGACTGTGATAATTTTAGCCAAAGTGCTTTCTGTGCATCCTCCCTTACCCCCTCACATACACACATCCAGTCCATCCTTTACTTGGCTTGGAATGAGATTTTCTGATACTAATATGCTCATGACACCAACTGTGAGTTTACATGCTCCCCAAGTCTAAAAGGTAAACCATAGTCTTCTTAGGTTGGTGTATTGGAGCCTCCATGATCCTTCAAATCTCAACCTTACTGCCCTGAATGCCCCTCTTCTATTCTCTATTCCAGCCATACTGACATTGAAGCTCCCCAGGTACCTTTGGAAATTTTATATCTCTGAGAATTTTATCAAGAGTCTCCATTTTTCTGAAATTTCCTGTCTTTCTTTTCTGCCTGGAACTCAGCTCCATTATGATCGTCCCTATTTAAAAAATTCTTAAACTTCTTTCTGTTAGAATTAACCATTCTCCCTTTTCTGCCTTCTCTCTGATGTTTCACACCTTTATCACATGCCTACCATGAATCTTTTTTATGGCAATAATAACATCTGATCCCCCTCTGTATGTTCAACCTCTGGTGCCTAGCGTAGTACCCAGAACCTAGAGGTTAATCAATAAGTGTTTGCTTATTCATTGCTGGAGTAAGTTAATGATGAGATAGCTGTAGTAATGGTGAATATCAACATGAAGTGCATTACATAAGAACATGAGTCTGTACACAATTTTAAGTCCAATGTGTTACCGTAATTTAAAAGGATGCCTAACAAAGAGAATCATGTATGTTTGTTGAGTGCTCACATTGTGCAAATCCTTTACCATCATCATCTCATTTAATCTGCACAGAAATTCTTTAAGATAGACATTTTGGAGCACCTAAAATATACAAAGCATTTTTTCTCATTCATGACTTCATTTAATCCTCCCAAAAAAGTTCTGAAGAAGGTATTATTTTGACAAATATACAAATGATAACATTAAAACTCAGAGAAATTAGAAAATTTGCTGAAGGTCATAGAAGTTAAAAGTCCCCAATAGTATTCCATCCTACTTTTCTACCCACCAGAATAAATGTTCCACAAATTAAATTTTGAAGTTTATCTATCCACAATATCCACGGGTGTTTTGAAATAGGCACAGGAGCTGCTAGCATCTTAAGATCACCACAGAAAAAAAATTTCCATAAAAGGACATTTGCAGAACATTTAAAACAGCCCTGTCACCAACACTTCTTAAATACATATAATGCCACTCAAGGGAAATTTGCATGTTTTAATATGTGGCAAAACATCAAAGTTTGCTTCTTTAATGTGATATGTTCTTTAGTTGGTCATGACAGATTTATTACAACTGGATGTTTTCCAGAAGTCATTATGCCTCCTGACTTATTCATTTGCTTTAATCTTGGAGAGATTTGAATTGAACTCTAAATCTGTGTTACTAAAACATTAAAGTTGAGTTCCACCTACAAAGGGATTAAAAGAAAAACTGCTTTGACCAACACCAATCATTGGAATGATTCACTTAGTATTTTTGGTTTTGATTGTATATATTGTCTTTTTCTATAAGTATGTCAGTGGAAGCTGTGAATAGACCTTAACATGCACTGTCAATATAAGCATGATCAAAACCTTTGGAGAAGAGTGTGGGATTGGAGTCAGATGGACTTAGTCTCAGATTCTCCATCCATCACTTACTTGCTGTATGTCCGTAGGCACAGACTTACTTTCTCTTTGCATTAGTTTCCTCATTTTGAATGCTGGGAAATACCTACTTCACAGGGTTTTTAAATAAGATTATATGAAGTCATACACATAGAGAAATTAAGTAACTGATATGTCATTGAGATTTCACTCAATAAATGAAAACTATTGCTACTAGTATTGTTTTAAATAATAAACATTGTTAAATAAGTAATAGAGATTGATGTTTCTCCTATCTTTTTCACATGTCACTATGTAGATATGTTCTGATAAATTAGATCCAAGGAGAGACACTGAAAAGATTAGGAAATAGGTGAAACTGTCAATGATGTGCACTTTACTTCAGAGACTTTGAGCATCTTCAATCCCCGGAATCCTTGTTTCATCTGTTCATGTTTGTACCTTCTTCAGCCTTCCTTTCTGAGACAGTGTCAAAAATTCAGGACTCCTGTCTCCACCCTTGGGTCTATTCCTTCCCTGTTCTTAATTGACTCTTTCTTCACATTTTTCTGATAATCTAATTTGCCAAGATACTTATGTCTGTGTTATAAAATTGGCATCTGATATTATTTTGTCTTGTTTTTATCTATACAAACAGAATTTACTCTTTCAGTAAACAGTTGTATAAAAATTAGTCTGTGAGCTAATGCTTCTTATTAAAGAGAACTTTTATTGTATGATTTGACCTACTCTAGCCAATGTATTTAACCAGAGATAACTATTATTAGATGAAAGGATATTTAACTCCTATGTAATAATAACACAGAGACTACTTCACTTCAAGTAGACATAACTAATCATCTTATATTTTCAGAACAGACAAGCCCCATGTGGTCGATTCATTTTTTTCCTTCAGCTCTTAGGAGAGGAATGGGCAGAGAAGATACTGAGAAAGTAGTACAGATTTCCTAAAGATCAGAAACCTGGAAGTGCAAACAAATATCATCCATTTAAATAACTCAGACAGTCCAAGAAGGAAAATAAGCTGCTTAGAGTAGCTAAGGGAAGTAGTCTGAAAGTTTGATGCTAATTTGCCCCAGAGACTTGGCAGCTAAATTCTAATCATGACAAAGAGTTGGCTCAAAGACCTGTTTCAGGGTGAGTTAATAAAGAAACGTCCTGATGGACAGAAAAAACTAAGACTATGGTTAAGTCTTATTACTAAGCTAGGAATTAGTGACCAAGTTCTAAATACTGCCTACATACTTACTTCTTTAAATATTTGTTTTATAAGATGGTATTCTATGCTCTTTATTATTTTCTCTGTTCAGATTTTTAAATAAGTTTATTTTTCAATTTTGTAAGCAGAAGACAATTTACCATTGTATTTTGTATCTGGGAAAAAATCACACACCTTGTGTTGTGGGTCACAGAACCTGTATAGTGTGTGTACTGAGAATTCTGAATAAAATTCTAAGATGATAAGGAAAATTTCCACCTGAAAATTACTTAATATAACCCTTTGTAGGAATTTTCACAAGAGTTCCCTGACAGTGGAATTCTCAACATCTTCCACGCAGACCAGAATTTTCCAAATGTCATTTATATGCTAAAATTTTGTGACAGGTCAGGTCTCTGAACCCTCATCACACCCTAAGTATAGCTACCCACTCTTCAAGGCGGGCCCTGATCAAAGGCACCAAATTTGTGATTGGACAGAGTTTTCCACCACAAGTGAAAAGGAAAGATACAGATAGAACCTTCAAAATCAAAAAATCCAAAGGAAAAATTTCAAATATAGGACCTAACAAAGAAGCTCTCAAACACGAGGATATTTGGCATCACGTAAACTGATTACCCTGGAGATGAACTGACATTTTTCATCACTATAGTTTAGTGAGTAATCAGAGAATACACAGAATTCAGGCCTGGAAGAAATTCTCGTCTAACTCAACATGTACCCACATTCCATAGCCAACAGTAAGAGATAACTTGCAAGCTAGGTTTTCCCAGATAAGAAATGATTACTCCAAATGACATGGCATATACTCTAACCTAGAGTACGTAGAGAGAAAAAGATGTGAAAGGAAACAGGACGTAGTGTTCAAAGAAGTAGTATTCAATGAAGAACACTTGCATAAATATTTACAGTCTGAAAAGACATTCAGAGTGTTGCGGGGTTTTTTTTTATATATATATAAATGAATGGATGAGTGAAATGAATGCATGGATTGTATTCAATTCAACAAGAATTTTATTAGGAATTTAAGCATCAAGGAAAAGAATTATTATATGGAGGAAAAGTTATGAATAAAAAGTGTAGCAAACCATTCCTCCCTCAGATATTAGATGTATTTTAAAAACTAGTAACCAAGCACCATCGCTACTACACTGCCTGCTGGCCCCTGCCCCCAATCAGGGCAACCCAGCATCAAAACAAAAAATAAAAACATCTTAAGAAAATCTTTTCCGAAATAACAAAGTAACCTGAGCATTCGTTTCTAAAGAGCAAAGTCAGTGTCTCATGACAGAAGTTTCCCTAAATCCTTGCAAAGCAAATTCTTTTCTGGTAATAGATATACTGCTATTGTTTACTAAATGTCTCTTCCCCTTCACCCACATCAGCATCACTGGCCAGTTAACGTGGTCCTGTAAGCCAGCTGAAGAAGTTTACCCAAAGTACCTTGGTTTTCTATATATCCAATAAGCACTTAGCTGTAAATAGGTGGATTTTTCTGAATGTAGCCACATACCTCCTTAAGGAGAAAAACATTAATATATAATGTATTTTCAATGTTTACTATCGTTTGGACTTCAGTTTACATTTGATTGTAAACAATCTAAGTTCTATTAGCATGTCAATTATGTGTATGTCTATGTTTGTTACACACACATATAGATATGCATATGAGTATATATGTTATAAATATTTATATATGGCTATGTAAAAAATAACTCACTTTACAAAAAGGGGTTGCTTTTCTTTGAATCTAAATCAGAATCACTTCAATCTTATAAACAATAGCCTACAACAGTATTTCTAACCCTTTCAAATATGATATTAATACTTACAATGTTAATATATGTCTTAAGCACTTCCTCCATATGACAGCAATTTTGCTTCTCATATCTGTGGATTGAGACCACACATAATGACATAGAACTGCCATGGATTCAATGGTTTTTAAAAGTGCTCTCTCATTCTTTGAATATAATTATATATTTTTTGAAATCAAAGTTAATTCAGGTATTCATTCAATAAGTACTTACTAACTGTATTAGTTATCTATTTCTATGTAACAAATTACCCCAAAGTTTAATAGCTTAAAATATCAAACATTTATTATAGCAAATAGTCTCTGAGACCAAGAATCTAGGAGTGGTACAGCTAGACAGTTATGGACCAGGGATTTCATCAGCCTGTAGTCAAGCTGTTGACTGGGAAGTTAGTCATCTGAAACTTGACTAAGTTTGTGAGATCCACTCCCAAGCTCTGGCTCATGGCTGTTAATAGACCTCAGCTTCTCATTAGCTATTGGCCAGAGCCTTGTTTTTCTATAAGAAGAGCATCTCCACATGAATGCTTGTAACATGACAACTGGCTTTCCTCAGATCAAGTGAGGAGTGAGACAAGAATATGTATGTCTGTGTGTGTGTGTGAACACAGAGAGAGCGAAAGAGACATAGAAGAGAGAAGATGCAGGGTCTTTTATAACCTAAACTTGGAAGTCACATACTATGACTTCTGTCACCTTCTATTGATAACACAGATCAACACATCAACCCTGGTACAATGTAGGAAAGGACTGCACACAGATTTAACACCAGGAAGCAGAGATCAAGGTGGACAATCTTGGAGACTGGCTGCCACAGTAACTAGCTGTGTACTAATTAAAATATATTCTAAACAACACATACTTCTAAAACCAAAAAATAAGAGTCCTTCATAAGCTTTCTACACACTTCACACCCCCAATATAAATATTATAAATGATTTGTTGTCTATAGTTTAAAATTTCTCTTTATGTTTTTACATATATGCATGTATGTGCATGTGTGCATGCACATGTATGTATATAATTCATAAAAATATTCAGGAGCTATACATTCTGTTCTGAAGCAGACTTTTCCATACAGCAATCTATTGTGAACATCTTTCCATATAGATCTATTGATACTTTATTCAATCATCAATGACTAAACAGTATGTCCTACTATGGATGTAATAAAATTATGTTGTAACCAATTTTTTAATGGTTGCATGTAAGTTGCTTCTAATTTTTTCTCCACTGCAGTTTACTTCAATAAATTTTTGCATTACATTAATCACAATAGCATTCACATACATTTGAAATAGAAAATCAGAAAATTCAAGTAATATTTTTTCCAAAAGAAAAAAAGCCTAGCATTCCATGAAGGGTTTTTTTCAGTTAAGTTTTAGAGACATTAGCCATATATTTCTATATTTCCAACCTCTGATACACACCTAAGCATATTTGTTCAAAACCTCCCCTGTTTGTATGTATGCACATGGCCCTTGATCTCAAAGGACCTACAATCTTTGGTGGTGGTAGTGATGGTGGTGGTGATGACTTGGTGGTGTTGGTGATGGTGGTGGTGATAAGGGTGTGGTGATGGTGCTTGTGGTGGCAGTATTAGAAGTAGAGAAAATTGTTGGATACATTGAGGCAGACAAGCAAACAAGCAATCTCGATATAGTGTAATAATTGTTGTGATAAGAAAGCCCTTAGGAGGCCTCATCTATTGCAGCTTTGGAAAGACTTCCTCATTAAAAAATTTTGTATTAACAAAGACATGAAGGAGGTAGGTTAGCCAGGTCATCTGAGTCAACCATCATTCATTGAAAAACTAATTTCTGTTTCCAATCCTCCTACTATCAGTTCACACACACAAATTCATTCTTCAATCCCCTAATATTTGACAGAGATAAGCACCTCCCCTCTGCCACCAGGAAAGAGATATGCTGATGGCTAACCATCTTTAAATTTTGGTAATGTATCCGCTTACCAATATTCACTGAAAACCTACCATGTGTCTGTCACTGTTTAGGCACAGTGAACGTGGTAATGAATAAGAAAGAAAATGTTCTTGTCATTGTAGGCTTATATTCTAGGGGAGTGAGATAGACAACTGTCAAACAGAAAAGTGTACAATCTGTCAGAATAAGAGGGGGCAAATCATGGAATAGAATTTACTTTTGTATCAGTCATAACTATTTTTGACTACTATGCTTCCTGAAAGATGCTCTACTGATCATAATTTGGCAAAAAGAAGAGTTTTTTCTTGTTCCACTATTTTAACCCTAAGGAAAGGGAAGGTTATGGCTAGACCTCAAAAAAAAAAAAACCAAAACTAGATGGAGGGATTCAAAGTCAGTAGAGCTCTTCCCCACCCTTTTTGGGTAGCTGGTGAAATTCTCCTAACTGTGAACTGACCCCTGCCATTTGAGAGACACCACTAACATCTGCTGTGAAAAAATGTTTCCCTGACATACTATAAAACAAAAACAAAAGAACTATGAGAAGGACATTGATAGGAGAGTAGGACAGCTTGGGTCTGGTACCTCCCCACCGATCGGCTTTGGCCAGCAAGGCTGTCCTATGGTACAAACATTTGTCTCATTGCGGGTACAACGCTGCATAATTAAGACAGAGGAAGAAACCTCTATGGGTCAGGAAGCTTCTCCAAGAGTATCATTTATAAGCAGCTTGATTAAAAGTTGTTGTTGTTTAATATAACTTCTTATATAAAATTTGAAAAATTCCTCACCAATATAAGGAAAGGAAGATTTGGGGGCATGGCTTTAAACATAAACGCTAATAAGACTGAGCCACGGGCTTCCCTGGTGGCGCAGTGGTTGAGAGTCCGCCTGCCGATGCAGGGGACACGGGTTCGTGCCCTGGTCCGGGAGGATCCCACATGCCGCAGAGCGGCTGGGCCCATGAGCCATGGCCGCTGAGCCTGTGCGTCTGGAGCTTGTGCTCCACAGCGGGAGAGGCCACAGCAGTGAGAGGCCCGCGTACCGCAAAAAAAAAAGAAAAAAAAAACAACTGAGCCACTTCATCAATGGCCTTACAATACTTGAAGTTTCATTTGATTTTAGTGTCAATTATCCATGTAAGTATTTTAGATGTTGTATTAAAAAATAGAAATCTGGCTTTACATAATGGCTTTAGGAAAACAGGCTTGAATTATCTTAGTCAACAACAACATCATGACATTGGGCAGCAACTATTTAGATGCTGCTTTTCAAAAATAGCATCTGGAGACTGAATTTCTGTTTCTCTTTGGCTGGCAAAAATCAGTATTTTGCTGCTAAATATAGGCCTATGTATAATACACATTTAGAGTTTGCGTCTTTACCTTATAAGGTAAAAATAGGTGTAGAAATGTTGTAAAATAGAGAGTGCTCCAAATTCCACTGGCACCAATAACAAGACCCAGCTGTGCATGTTAAACTCCTCAAAGACTACACTTTAAGCACTGCACGCATTTAGCCAAGTCTCATTATCTCTGAGAACATCTCAGAACTGCTAAAAGTTCTATTTTGGCGCATAACAGATGTATCAATAAATGCTGGATTTTTCTAAATAGCGTTCTGCATATACTTATGAAAAGTTAGTATGTTACAAACTATCAAAATTTCTGATATGATTTTGGTCTCAGATCTGCAATAATGGATAGTACATGTCCACCAACATGGAAATTTTTACCCGAAACCATTTCTCCATCACAACGCTATTGTCTTCCAGAGAACAAACAGCCAAAGAGAGTAGAAATCATTTATGCTAACCTGTGGTAGCATGTTACAGATGTTTAATAATATTAAATATAAAATGTTAAAGCATTCTGAAGTAAAAATTAGAACTGACAGCCCAATGAACCAGTTATTTTTACACTCCTCTCCAAAAGTAGCTTACTGGAGCACACTTCTTTTTTTTTTGGAGCACACTTCTTATATGAAAGTACATATTAAGAACTTACTGGAATAAACAAGGCAACTGAATCTATGTAGCTCTAACTCTGTAAGTGATGCAAAATCAGCATCTGTATAACTAATTTTCACAGTTTTCAGTTTTCTTGGCCGGTTTTCAAGTGGTTATCATTTAATTGGTCATAAAGACAATGGCCATGTCTTTGAAGACCAGTTAAATAATCACTGAGATGGTCAGTCTTGCTCACTTCTGGTCATCATATAGTTGATCATCAAAAGAAAGCAATTCAGCACAACAACCAGGGATTGCATAAACTCAGCTCTCAATCAATCATACATGCGTCAATTCTGTTAGAAGCAAGCCTCGCCAGAGAGACTCCATCATGCAGTGTCCCCACCTTAATACTTACCTTCAAGCAACCAGAAAATGTATTAATAATAAAAATGATCTCTGATATTTCTAGATGGTCAGTTTATCCCAAACACTATTCTAAATGCTTTACAAACTGTAGAATTTAAATTTTACAATGGAGTCACTATTCTTATTCTCCCTTTTAACCAGGAGATACATTGAGGTAAAATGATTCATGTAAGGCTTTTCAGCTAGGTAAATAACCAGGATTCAGAGTTGCCAAGGTCCATGCTCTTTTATCTTTTCCAGGCTACCTCCCTTGTAAGGGGACATGAGTCTCTGCTTTTTCTAATCCAGAGGTTTAAAAAGAAGATTGTTATCAAGAAGGTATTGGAAAATTTGCCTGCCATGTACAAATATGTCTTCAGGTCATTAAGAAACATCTAGCCCATATAAGAATTAAGAGAGTTGATATCTCATGGTTCTAAGGTAGATAGATCAATCTCAGCCAAAAAGTAATAGGAAATAAACCAAAGAAGGGAAAGTCTTCCAATGTACTTTTTAAAAAAATACAGGCCACCTAAAGAGAACAGGAGCTGTGTTATTAGACCAAGCTGAAGCCAATAAAACATCACTAAGTATCAAAGAATATTCACACATATGTATAGATGAAAGGTACACCTACCATGACCAGATCTTAGATATTTATCTTACCCTTTTCCCCTACATCATATTAGTGACTGTTTAGGGAGATCGAGTCCTGTATATTTTGGTCATCTCACTCATATGCTCTGAGGATTTCTAATAATCAAAACAATTCATGGTACTAGGCCCACATTTCATTTGCTCATACAAAGCAAACAATCCCTTTGCATGATTATTTCCATTGTCATTCACTTCCAGAAATCTGTTGTAACAAGCAGCATAGTGACAAGTACAGGAAATGAGTCACTCACCTTTTGACCTTCATCAGTGTCTGTACCTAAAATTTCAACCTGATACATGTTTGAATACAACTGAAAATGCTTCAATCATTATTGCTTTGTATCTTCTGCTAATGGCCTGGGCTCGAAGTAAATTTGATACTTACAGAAATTAATTTAACAGTTGGGGATTGGAAGATGAATATTGTTAAATTAAGCATTAGAAATATTTTAGTTCTTCTTAAATAATTTGGTGAAAATGTTACCAAGACAATGACATTTTGCCTTTGCTTCTTATTCCTGGAGCAAATTCATCTTAATCCTAGAGTAAAGGTAAGGATCGCATTGTTCTCAGACTTGATCTTCTCTTGACTTTCCAGAAGCTGTATTATGTCTGGAATTCCAAGGGAAGGGGCCATTTTTGTTTTTCAGGCAAATCCATTTGCATTTATATATTTCAGATTGAATAACTTAAATATGTGTTTTTAGAGGTAGTTTTAAGCCAAACACGTTGTTGATGCCTTCAGTGGTAAACCTTTTCAGGAAAAGACATTCCTTTTGGAAACAAAGCTCCTTAAAATATCATGTACTTTAGATAATTTTACACCAGAAAACACTGTCATGAAAAAAAATATATAAAATATTTGGTAACAATACCACCCTGTGGTAAACAAAAGGGATGAAATATTTCCTCAGAATATTTCTTGGTGGTAAAGAAGGACCACCAAAGATCAGGTCATTTGGTTCTTGACATAAGACAGTGGTTAACATCACAGCTTTGAAAATATGATGAGATATTATAGTCATATATAATATTAAATCCACACATATGTATATATAATAAAAGTGGTATTTTATTTACCCCCCAAATTTTATAAGACAAAAGATTAATTTAACTGTTGTCTTCTTGCTTGCATATAAAAGATTAAATATACCTGAGTAACAATAATCTTTTTCTACAAATACTTGACTCCCTCACAAGGTATGGATTATTCATTGTGAATATCTAGATGGATGGATGGATGGATGGATAGAGGGATGAATGGTTGGATAGATGGATAAAGTTAGAAGAAAAGAAATTGTGAAAGTCTAAAGATGTTATAGCTCTTACTCAGGATAAATTTTATCCAAAGCACCCCAGTGATAATCATTTACCGACTTTTTCAACTACCTTGGAATTGGAAAAATATCATGAAAACATTTCTGTGAAGTTCCTGATTGTCTATTTCACCTAAATTCCATGGCTAGTCTCTTACCAAATGGTCAAAAAGGGGAAATTTGTATTAAATTTGTCTTGAGCACTCCCACCCTTGTTAACCCTTGACCTAGTTTCTAGACACAGACTTCCCCAATCCTCACATCCCCTCAGATGAACCTCTGACTTCTACCACCAGGAACAGAGAACTAGGCAATTAAGAACAACATTTCCATTAAACGCACCAACATTCGAATTATAGGGGTTCCAGAAGAAGAAGAGAAAAAGAAAGGGACTGAGAAAATATTTGAAGAGATTATAGTTGAAAACTTCCCTAATATGGGAAAGGAAATAGTTAATCAAGTCCAGGAGGCACAGAGAGTCCCAAACAGAATAAATCCAAGAAGAAATACGCCAAGACACATATTAATCAAACTGTCAAAAATTAAACACAAAGAAATCATATTAAAAGCAGCAAGGGAAAAACAACAAATAACACACAAGGGAATCCCCATCAGGTTAACAGCTGATCTCTCAGCAGAAACCCTACAAGCCAGAAGGGAGTGGCAGGACATAATTAAAGTGATGAAGGAGAGAAACCTGCAACCAAGATTACTCTACCCAGCAAGGATCTCATTCAGATTTGATGGAGAAATTAAAACCTTTACAGACAAGCAAACGTTGAGAGAGTTCAGCACCACCAAACCAGCTTTACAACAAATGCTAAAGGAACTTCTCTAGGCAAGAAACACAACAGAAGGACTATACCTACAATAACCAACCCAAAGCCATTAAGGAAATGGGAATAGGAACATACATATCAATAATTACCTTAAATGTAAATGGACTAAATGCTCCCACCAAAAGACAAAGAGTGGCTGAATGGATACAAAAACAAGACCCATATATATGCTGTCTACAAGAGACCCACTTCAGACGTAGAGACACATACAGATTGAAAGTAAGGGGATGGAAAAAGATATTCCATGCAAATGGAAATCAAAAGAAAGCTGGAGTAGCAATTCTTATATCAGACAAAATAGACTTTAAAATAAAGACTATTAGAAGAGACAAAGAAGGACACTACATAACGATAAAGGGATCGATCCAAGAAGAAGATATAACAATTGTAAATATTTATGCACCCAACATAGGAGCACCTCAATACATAAGGCAAATACTAACAGCCATAAAAGGGGAAATCGACAGTAACACAATCATAGTAGGGGACTTTAACACCCCACTTTCACCAATGGACAGATCATCCAAAATGAAAATAAATAAGGAAACACAAGCTTTAAATGATACATTAAACAAGATGGACTTAATTGATATTTATAGGACATTCCATCCAAAAACAACAGAATACACATTTTTCTCAAGTGCTCATGGAACATTCTCCAGGATAGATCATATCTTGGGTCACAAATCAAGCCTTGGTAAATTTAAGAAAATTGAAATTGTATCAAGTATCTTTTCCGACCACAATGCTATGAGACTAGACATCAATTACAGGAAAAGATCTGTAAAAAATACAAACACATGGAGGCTAAACAATACACTACTCAATAACGAAGTGATCACTGAAGAAATCAAAGAGGAAATTAAGAAATACCTAGAAACAAATGACAATGGAGACACGATGACCCAAAACCTATGGGACGCAGCAAAAGCAGTTCTAAGGGGGAAGTTTATAGCAATACAATCCCACCTTAAGAAACAGGAAACATTTCGAGTAAACAACCTGACCCTGCACCTAAAGCAATTAGAGAAAGAAGAACAAAAAACCCCCAAAGTTAGCAGAAGGAAAGAAATCATAAAGATCAGATCAGAAATAAATGAAAAAGAAATGAAGGAAACAATAGCAAAGATCAACCAAACTAAAAGCTGGTTCTTTGAGAAGATAAACAAAATTGACAAACCATTAGCCAGACTCATCAAGAAAAGAAGGGAGAAGACTCAAATCAATAGAATTAGAAATGAAAAAGGAGAAGTAACAACTGACACTGCAGAAATACAAAAGATCATGAGAGATTACAATAAGCAACTCTATGCCAATAAAATGGACAACCTGGAAGAAATGGACAAATTCTTAGAAATGCACAACCTACCAAGACTGACTCAGGAAGAAATAGAAAATATGAATAGACCAATCACAAGCACTGAAATTGAAACTGTGATTAAAAATCTTCCATCAAACAAAAGCCCAGGACCAGATGGCTTCACAGGCGAATTCTATCAAACATTTAGAGAAGAGCTAACACCCATCCTTCTCAAACTCTTCCAAACAATATCAGAGGAAGGAACACTCCCAAACTCATTCTACGAGGCCACCATCACCTTGATACCAAAACCAGGCAAGGATGTCACAAAGAAAGAAAACTACAGGCCAATATCACTGATGAACATAGATGCAAAAATCCTCAACAAAATACTAGCAAACAGAATCCAACAGCACATTAAAAGGATCATACACCATGATCAAGTGGGGTTTATTCCAGGAATGCAAGGATTCTTCAATATACGCAAATCAATCAATGTGATACACCATATTAACAAGTTGAAGGAGAAAAACCATATGATCATCTCAATAGATGCAGAGAAAGCTTTCGACAAAATTCAACACCCATTTATGATAAAAACCCTGCAGAAAGTAGGCATAGAGGGAACTTTCCTCAACATAATAAAGGCCATATATGACAAACCCACAGCCAACATTGTCCTCAATGGTGAAAAACTGAAACCATTTCCACTAAGATCAGGAACAAGACAAGGCTGCCCACTCTCACCACTCTTATTCAACCTAGTTTTGGAAGTTTTAGCCACAGCAATCAGAGAAGAAAAGGAAATAAAAGGAATCCAAATTGGAAAAGAAGAAGTAAAGCTGTCACTGTTTGCAGATGACGTGATACTATACATAGAGAATCCTAAAGATGCTACCGAAAAACTACTAGAGCTAATCAATGAATTTGGTAAAGTAGCAGGATACAAAATTAATGCACAGAAATCTCTGGCATTCCTGTACACTAATGATGAAAAATCTGAAAATGAAATCAAGAAAACACTCCCATTTACCATTGCAACAAAAAGAATAAAATATCTAGGAATAAACCTACCTAAGGAGACAAAAGACCTGTATGCAGAAAATTATAAGACACTGATGAAAGAAATTAAAGATGATATAAATAGATGGAGAGATATACCATGCTCCTGGATTGGAAGAATCAATATTGTGAAAATGACTCTACTACCCAAAGCAATCTACAGATTCAATGCAATCCCTATCAAACTACCACTGGCATTTTTCACAGAAGTAGAACAAAAAATTTCAAAATTTGTTTGGAAAAACAAAAGACCCCGAATAGCCAAAGCAATCTTGAGAACGAAAAACGGAGCTGGAGGAATCAGGCTGCCTGACTTCAGAATATACTACAAAGCTACAGTAATTAAGACAGTGTGGTACTGGCATAAAAACAGAAAGATAGATCAGTGGATCAGGATAGAAAGCCCAGAGATAAACCCACGCACATATGGCCAACTTATCTTTGATAAAGGAGGCAGGAATGTACAGTGGAGAAAGGACAGCCTCTTCAATAAGTGGTGCTGGGAAAACTGGACAGGGACATGTAAAAGTATGAGATTAGATCATTCCCTAACACCATACACAAAAATAAGCTCAAAATGGATTAAAGACCTAAATGTAAGGCCAGAAACTATCAAACTCCTAGAGGAAAACATAGGTAGAACACTCTATGACATAAATCACAGCAAGATCCTTTTGGACCCACCTCCTAGAGAAATGGAAATAAAAACAAAGATAAACAAATGGGACCTAATGAAACTTCAAAGCTTTTGCACAGCAAAGGAAACCATAAACAAGACCAAAAGACAACCCTCAGAATGGGAGAAAATATTTGCAAATGAAGCAACTGACAAAGGATTAATCTCCAAAATTTATAAACAGCTCATGCAGCTCAATAGCAAAAAAACAAACAACCCAATCCAAAAATGGGCAGAAGACTTAAATAGGCATTTCTCCAAAGAAGATATACAGACTGCCAACAAACACATGAAAGAATGCTCAACATCATTAATCATTAGAGAAATGCAAATCAAAACTACAATGAGATATCATCTCACACCAGTCAGAATGGCCATCATCAAGAAATCTAGAAACAATAAATGCTGGAGAGGTTGTGGAGAAAAGGGAACACTCTTGCACTGCTGGTGGGAATGTGAATTGGTACAGCCACTATGGAGAACAGTATGGAGGTTCCTTAAAAAACTACAAATAGAACTACCATATGACCCAGCAATCCCACTACTAGGCATATACCCTGAGAAAACCATAATTCAAAAAGAGACATGTACCAAAATGTTCATTGCAGCTCTATTCACAATAGCCCGGAGCTGGAAACAACCTAAGTGTCCATCATCGGATGAATGGATAAAGAAGATGTGGCACATATATACAATGGAATATTACTCAGCCATAAAAAGAAACGAAACTGAGCTATTTGTAATGAGGTGGATAGACCTAGAGTCTGTCATACAGAGTGAAGTAAGTCAGAAAGAGAAAGACAAATACCATATGCTAACACATATATATGGAATTTAAAAAAAAAAAATGTCATGAAGAACCTAGGGGTAAAACGGGAATAAAGACACAGACCTACTTGAGAATGGACTTGAGGATATGGGGAAGGGGAAGGGGAAGCTGTGACAAAGGGAAAGAGAGGCATGGACATATATACACTACCAAACGTAAGGTAGATAGATAGTGGGAAGCAGCCGCAGAGCACAAGGAGATCAGCTCGGTGCTTTGTGACCGCCTGGAGGGGTGGGATGGGGAGGGTGGGAGGGAGGGAGATGCATGAGGGAAGGGATGTGGGAACAGATGTATATGTATGACTGATTCACTTTGTTATAAAGCAGAAACTAATAAAAAAAAAAAAAAGAACAACATTTCTTATGAATGAAATAATGCCATTAGCAGCAACAAGGATGGACCTAGAGACGATCACACTAAGCGAAGTAAGTCAGAAAGAGAAAGACATATGATATCGTTTATATGTGGAATCTAAAATACGACACAAATGAACATATCTACAAAACAAAAACAGACTTACAGATTTAGAGAACAGACTTGCTGTTGCCAAGGGGGAGAGGGTGTGGGGGAGAGAAGGACTGGGAGTTTGGGATTAGAAGATGCAAACTATTACATACAGGATGGATAAACAGAGTCCTACTGTATAGCACAGGGAACTATATTCAATATCTTGTGATAGACCATAATGGAGGATTGGTTCAAGATGGCAGAGTAGAGGGATGTGTGCTCACTGCCTCCTGCGAGAGCACTGGAATCACAACTAACTGCTGAACAATCATTTACAGAAAGACACTGGAACTCACCCAAAAAGATACACCACATCCAAAGACAAAGGAGAAACCCATATGAGATGGTAGGAGGGGTGCAATCACAATAAAATCAAATCCCATAACTGCTGGGTGAGTGACTCACAAACTGGAAAACAATTATACCACAAAAGTCCACCCACTGGAGTGAAGGTTCTTAGCCCTGTGTCAGGCTTCCTAACCTGGGGGTCTGGCAACGGGAGGAGGAATTCCTAGAGAATCAGACTTTGAAGGCCAGAGGGATTTGATTGCAGGACTTTGACAGGACTGGGGGAAACAGAGACTCCACTCTTGGAAAGCACACACAAACTGGTGTGTTCATCAGGATCCAGGGGTAAGGAGCAGTGACCCCATAGGAGACTGAAGCAGACCTACCTGCTAGTGTTGGAGGGTCTCCTGCATAGGCGGGGGGTGGCTGTGGCTCACCATGAGGGCAAGGACACTGGCAGCAGAAGTTCTGGGAAGTACTCCTTGGCATGAGCCCTCCCGGAGTACACCATTAGCCCCTCCAAAGAGCCTGTAGCCTCCAGTGCTCGGTCGCCTCAGGCCAAACAACCAGCAGGGAGGGAACAAAGCCACACCCATCAGCAGACAACTGGACTGAAGTTTTACTGAGCTCTGCTCATCAGAGCAACACCAAGCTTTACCCACCACCAGTCCCTCCCATCAGGAAACTTTCAAAAGCCTCTTAGATAGCCTCATCCACCAGGGGCAGACAGCAGAAGCAAGAACTACAATCCTGCAGCCTGTGGAATGAAAACCACAATCACAGAAATATAGAAAAAATGAAAAGGCAGAGGACTACATACCAGATGAAGGAACAAGATAAAACCCCAAAAAACAATTAAATCAAGTGGAGATAGGAAACCTTCCAGAAAAAGAATTCAGAATAATGATAGTGAGGATAATCCAGGACCTCGGAAAAAGAATGGAGGCAAAAACTGAGACGATGCCAGAAATGTTTAACAAAGACCTAGAAGAATTAAAGAACAAACAAACAGAGATGAACAATACAGTAACTGAAATGAAAACTACACTAGAAAGAATCAACAGCAGAATAACTGGGGCAGAAGAACAGATAAGTGAGCTAGAAGACAGAATGGTGGAATTAACTGTCACGGCACAGAATAAAGATAAAAGAATGAAAAGAAATGAAGACAGTCTAAGGGACCTCTGGGACAACATTAAATGCACCAACATTTGCATTATAGGGGTACCAGAAAGAGAAGATAGAGAGAAAGGACCCAAGAAAATATTTGAAGAGACTATAGTTGAAAACTTCCCTAACATGGGAAAAGATATAGCCACCAAAGTCCAGGAAGTGCAGAGAGTCCCAGGAAGGATAAACCCAAAGAGAAACACACCAAGACACATAGTAATCAAATTGACACAAATTAAAGATAAAGAAAAATTACTAAGAGCAAAAGGGGAAAAATGAGAAATAACATACACGGGAACTCCCCTAAGGTTAACAGCTGATTTCTCAGCAGAAATTCTACAGACCAGAAGGGAATGGCACAATATCTTTAAAGTGATGAAAGGGAAGAAGCTACAACCAAGATTACTCTACTGGGCAAGGATCTCATTCAGATTCGATGGAGAAATCAAAAGCTTTACAGACAAGCAAAAGCTAAGAAAATTCAGTACCACCAAACCAGCTCTACAACAAATGCTACAGGAACTTCTCTAAGTGGGAAACACAGGAGAAGAAAATGACCTACAAAAACAAACCCATAAGAATTAAGAAAATGGTAATAGGAACATACATATCAATAATTATCTTAAACACGAATGGATTAAATGCTCCAACCAAAAGACACAGGCTTGCTGAATGGATACAAAAACAAGACCCATATATATGCTGTCTACAAGAGACCCACTTCAGACCTAGGGACACATTCAGACTGAAAGTGAGGGGATGGAAAAAGAGATGCCATGCAAATGGAAATCAAAAGAAAGCTAGAGTAGCAATACTCATATCAGATAAAATGGACTTTAAAATAAAGAATGTTACAAGAGACAAGTTAGGACACTACATAATGATCAATGGATCAATCCAGGAAGAACAATTATAAATGTACATATACCCAACATAGGAGCACTTCAATACGTAAGGCAAATGCTAACAGCTATAAAAGAGGAAATCGACAGTAACACAGTAATAGTGGGGGACTTTAACACCTCACTTACACCAATGGACAGATCATCCAGACAGGAAATTAATAAGGAAACACAAGCTTTAAATGACACAATAGACAAGATAGATTTAATTGATATTTATAGGGCATTCCATACAAAAACAGCAGACTACACTTTCTTCTCAAGTGCACAGAGAACATTCTCCAGGATTGATCGCATCTTGCAGCGCAAATCAAGCCTCGGTAAACTTAAGAAAATTGAAATCATATCAAGCATCTTTTTCAACCACAACGTTATGAGATTAGCAATCAATTACAGGAGAAAAAACGTTAAAAACACAAACACTTGGAGGCTAAACAATATGTTATTAAATAACTAAGAGATCACTGAAGAAATGAAAGAGGAAATCAAAAAATACCTAGAGACAAATTACAATGAACACACGATGATACAAAACCTATGGGATGCAGCAAAAGCAGTTCTAAGAGGGAAGTTTATAGCAATACAAGCCTACCTCAAGAAACAAGAAAAATCTCAAATAAACAATCTAACCTTACACCTAAAGGAACTAGAGAAAGAATAATCAAAAGCCAGAGTTAGTAGAAGGAAAGAAATCATAAAGACCTGAGCATAAATAAATGAAATAGAAACAAAATAATAGCAAAGATCAATAAAACTAAAAGCTGGTTCTTTGAGAAGATAAACAAAATTGATAAACCTTTAGCCAGACTCATCAAGAAAAAGAGGGAGAGGACAAATCAATAAAATTAGAAACGAAAAAGGAGAACTTACGACAAACACCACAGAAATACAAAGCATCCTAAGAGACTACTACAAGCAACTCTATGCCAATAAAATGGACAACCTGGAAAAAATGGACAAATTCTTACAAAAGTACAACCTTCCAAGACTGAACCAAGAAGAAATAGAAAATATGAACAGACCGATCACAAGTAATGACATTGAAACTGTGATTAAAAATCTTCCAACAAACAAAAGTCCAGGACCAGATGGCGTCACAGGTGAATTCTATCAAACATTTAGAGAAGAGCTAACACCCATTCTTCTCAAACTCTAACAAAAAACTTCAGAGGAAGGAACACTCCCAAACTCATTCTATGAGGTCACCATCACCCTGATACCAAAACCAGACAAAGATACTACAAAAAAAGAAAATTACACACCTATATCACTGATGGATATACATGCAAAAATCCTCAACAAAATACTAGCAAACAGAATCCAACAACACATTAAAAGGATCATACACCATGATTAAGTGGGATTTATCCCAGGGATGCAAGGATTCTTCAATATACGCAAATCAATCAATGTGATACACCATATTAACAAATTGAAGAGTAAAAACCATATGATCATCTCAATAGATGTAGAAAAAGCTTTTGACAAAGTTCAGCACCCATTTATGATAAAAACTCTCCAGAAAGTGAGCATAAAGGGGACCTACCTCAACATAATAAACGCTGTATACAACAAACCCATAGGAAACATCATTCTCAATGGTCAAAAACTGAAAGCATTTCCTCTAAGATCAGGAACAAGACAAGAATATCCACTCTCACCACTATTATTCAACATAGTTTTGGAAGTCTTAGCCATGGCAATCAGAGAAGAAAAAATAAATAAAAGGAATACAAATTGGAAAATAGGAAGTAAAATTGTCACTATTTGCAGATGACATGATACTATACATAGAGAATCCTAAAGATGCCACCAGAAAACTACTAGAGTTAATCAATGAATTTGGTAAAGTTGCAGGATACAAAATTAATGCACAGGAATCTCTTGCATTCCTATACACTAACAATGAAAGATCAGAAAGAGAAATTAAGAAACAATCCCATTCACCATTGCAACAAAAAGAATAAAATACCTAGGAATAAACCTACTTAAGGAAGTAAAAGACCTGTACTCAGAAAACTATAAGACACTGATGAAAGAAATTAAAGTTGACACAAACGGATGGAGAGATATACCATGTTCTTGGATTGTAAGAATCAATATCTTGAAAGTGACTGTACCACCCAAAGCAATCTACAGATTCAATGCAATCCCTATCAAATTACCAATGGCATTTTTTACAGAACCAGAACAAAAAATCTTAAAATTTGTATGGAGACACAAAAGACCCTGAATAGCAAAAGCAATCTTGAGAAAGAAAAACGGAGCTGGAGGAATCAGACTCCCTGACTTCAGACCATACTATAAAGCTACAGTAATCAAGATAATATGGTACTGGCACAAAAACAGAAATATAGATCAATGGAACAGGATAGAAAGCCCAGAGATAAACCTACACACATATGGTCACCTTATTTTTGATAAAGGAGGCAAGAATATACAATGGAGAGAAGACAGCTTCTTCAATAAGTGGTGCTGGGAAAACTGGACAGCTACATGTAAAAGAATGAAATTAGAACACTCCCTAACACCATACACAAAAATAAACTCACAATGGAATAGAGACCTAAATGTAAGACTGGACACTATAAAACTCTTAGAGAAAAACATAGGCAGAACATTCTTTGACATAAATCACAGCAAAATCTTTTTTGACCCACCTCCTAGAGTAATGTAAATAAAAACAAAAATAAACAAATAGGAGCTAATGAAACTTAAAAGCTTTTGCACAGCAAAGCCAACTATAAACAAGATGAAAAGACAACCCTCAGGATGGCAGAATATATTTGCAAATGAATCAACAGACAAAGGATTAATCTCCAAAATATATAAACAGCTCATGCAGATCAATATTAAAAAAAACAGCCCAATCCAAAAATTGGCGGAAGACCTAAATAGACATTTTTCCAAAGAAGACATACAGACGGCAAAGAGGCACATGAAAAGCTGCTCAACATCACTAATTATTAGAGAAATGCAAATCAAAACTACAATGAGGTATCACCTCACACCTGTTAGAATGGGCATCATTAGAAAATCTACAAACAACAAATGCTGGAGAGGGTGTGGAGAAAAGGAAATCCTCTTGCACTGTTGGTGGGAATGTAAATTTATACAGCCACTATGGAGAACAGTATGGAGGTTCCTTAAAAAACTAAAAATAGAACTACCGTACAACCCAGCAATCCCACTACTGGGCATGTACCCTGAGAAAACCATAATTTAAAAAGACACATGCACCCCAATGTTCATTGCAACACTATTTACAATAACCAGGTCATGGAAGCAACCTAAATGCCCATCAACCGATGAATGGATAAAGAAGATGTGGTACATATATACAATGGAATATTACTCAGCCATAAAAAGGAACGAAATTGGGTCATCTGTAGTGACATGGATGGACCCAGAGACTGTCATACAGAGTGAAGTAAGTCAGAAAGAGAAAAACAAATATCGTATATTAACGCATATACGTGGAATCTAGAAAAATGGTACAGATGAGCCAGTTTGCAAGGCAGTAATCGAGACACAGATGTAGAGAACAAATGTATGGACACCAAGGGGGAAAACAGTGTGGGTGGTGGTGGTGGGATGAATTGGGAGATTGGGATTGACATACATACACTAATATGTATAAAACGGATAACTAATAAGAACCTGCTGTATAAAAAATAAAGTTAAATTTAAAAAAAACATAATGAAAGAAAAGAACAACCTTTCTTTTGAAGATGAGAAATGGATATATATCTTATACTGTATGTGTGTGTGTGTGTGTGTGTGTGTGTGTGTGCGTGTGTGTGTGTATTTTAACTAGCTTGAAGACATAAAAGATTTAACAAGGTAATGATTATTGGGCCAAGTTCCCAGAGAAATCAGAAACCCAGAGAAGTAAGCCTGTCATTTGAGGCTGCTTTTGCTGCCCCCAGGCATTGACCAATTCAGCTGTGGGAAGAGGCAGCTTCTTTCCAGCCTTGCAGAGGTAGGAGGACAAAAGTTGGAGTCCAGGACACACCATTAGTGTGGGCCCTCGTAAATGTCCCCCATTCGGGGTTGCAACTCAAAGGTGTTGCCTTTTTTTTTTAATTAATTAATTTATTTATTTTGGCAGCATTGGGTCTTTGTTGCTGTGCGTGTGCTTTCTCTAGTTGCGGCGAGTAGGGGCCATTAGGCATGCGGGCTTCAGTAGTTGCGGCACGTGGGCTCAGTAATTGTGGCTCAAGGGCTCTAGAGCGCAGGCTCAGTTGTTGTGGTGCGCGGGCTTAGTTGCTCCATGGCATGTGGTATCTTCCGGGACCAGGGCTCGAACCCATGTCCCCTGCATTGGCAGGCGGATTCTTAACCACTGCGCCACCAGAGAAGCCCAAAGGTATTGCCTCATAAGGGTAAAGGTGAAAGCTTTCACATGGACTGAAACTCAGCTTCAAGTTGTGTGCCCAGCATGTGTGCAGGACACCAGGGGCTCCCACCCTCAGGAAACTTTTGCTAAAACCCCAGCATATGGTTCCTGCTCACCAGTTTTAGCCCAAGGCTTTCTGCTCATCAGTCCCAGACTGTGTTTTCCCACTTGCCATCACACTGAGGATTAGGTTTCTACATATGAATTTTGGAGGCACACAGTCAGTCCACAGCACATATTCATTGCAACATTATTCACAATAGCCAAGAGGTAGAAGCAACCCAATGTCCATGGACAGAAGAAGCGATATTCAAAATGTGGTATATATATATGCCTCCCTGCCTATATATATACAATGGAACATTATTATTATTCAGCCTGATAAGGAGAGGAAATCTTGTCACCTGCTACAACATGGATGAACCTTGAGGACGTTACGCTAAATGAAATGAGTCATTCACAAAAAGGCAATTACTGTATGGTATCTAAAGTAGTCAAATTCATAGAAACATTAGAATGGTGGCTACCAGGGCCTGGGAGGAGAGGGAAAAGGTACAGAGTTTCAATTTTGCAAGATGAAAACTGGAGATCTGTAACAAGGCCTAACACCAGTGAACTGTACACTTACAAATGATTAAGATGGTAAATTTTATGTTACGTGTTTTTTTATCACAATAAAAAAATAAACTATGTAGATTTTCAAAGGATGAACCACTTTGGATTCCTTATTGCTCTATCCTGCCTGCCTCCCTGCCTATTACTTGGTATCCACTGCCTCTGCAGTGGCCCCTCGAATGCCAGCCTTGCATCTGGAACAGCAGCCCCTGAAGGAACATGTCTTTTGTGCATTTCCTATGAAAGCATGTGAGCAATTTCAATAATCCATAGCTGATAAAACCATTTCAGAATCCCTATTTCCACAGGTAGAAATAACTGTTCTTCCTCAAAGGCCTGAAAGAGAAGAGGCAACTCTCTGCACATCCATCTCTAAGGGAGATGACCAAAAACAGCCTTGTGAAATCGGGCACCGCTCTGAAAGCCCCTGATGATCCCTCACCTTAACAAAGATGCCATAATTCTGAGCTATTTATTTTAGTTTGGACTGGAGATAAAATTATTCATCTTATGTAAGGTAAATGAACTTTCAGGAAATTCACTGTTTCCCTTTACATTTTAGTTCAAGCAGTTCTATTCTTCTACTACTAGATCTCAACGGATAGGAAACTTTTTAAAGATGTCAACAGAATTTGATTGAAAAGATTTTCATTAAAATCCAGACCTTAATTATTAGCAGAAGTGAAATAAAAGTATCTCATTGATGAAATACAATTTTTTTAAAAGCCTGCTGTGGAAATTTTTTCTCATCTCCTAACACACTCTATTCTCTACTGCAAAGAACTTTTCCTTTCTTTAAGAAAATAGCAATTCTCCTTTATTCAGCAGGGTACTGTTAAATCCCCAAGTTTCTCTCTCTCCTTTCTTTCTAACTTCCTTTGACTATTTCACATCCTTTTGGACACACCATTAGGATATTAAAAGAATGGAAATAAGGAAAGGTGAAAATTAAAGAGAATAGAGGAAATGATCCATAAATTCATCATAAATTTTATATCATTGAAATAACAGCCCCCAAAGGAGTTCCTTACACATGATGGGATTATTCTAATATCAAAGAATGGGAGTGTTTTGTGCATGATTGAATGGCCTAAGAATAATTTCCATAAATGTCAAGTGTGCACTGGCAAACTGAGTGAGCCAGGTTGGACTGCCTGCTTCAAAGGAATTTCTAAGACATTTTTAAGTTGTGCTAAATAGTTCTGGTGAACAGTTTTAAGGATTTTGTAGACCAAGTTATACTCATTTTTTCTTTTACTGACATTGGCGTTGAAAAAAAATACATCAAAGAATATAAAAATTACTTAAGCCATAAGCAGGAGAGTAAATCCTTTAATTAAATCCTTTAATTAAAGTAGACAGTAGCCTAAGGTAGCTGAACTACACTGCTTTTCTGAAACAGAAAAAAAAGGAAGTGTGGCGTTGCTATTTCTCGTATTTTCTATAAGCAGAAAAGAACTACTTATGTCTTATTTCTAGTTACTATAAGCCTATTAAATTTTTATTACTTTAGGGGCATTATTAAGCAATCATCAATAAAGTTTCAAATCTTAGATTCTTTCAATTACAAGCACACCTCTAATTTATGAATCATGTTTCAGTTACAGAAACTGATAATATGTATAAAATAAGTTAATAGAGCAGAAATAATGTCAAAATAAAAATTTCAATAGAATAGTATCCAAATCCAAAATATTCAAATATTACTACTTTAGAAGAATAAACGCATTTTCAAAAATCCCTGTTAAGTATGGGTCATAGGGAGGCATTCATTTGTCAAAACTCTTCCAAAAGTGCAAACTGTGCAGTTAAGCCCTGTCCATTTAGCTATATATGAATTATACCTTAACTTTAAAAGACTTAAAAAAGCATCCTGGGCTTCCCTGGTGGCGCAGTGGTTGAGAGTCCGTCTGCCGATGCAGGGGACATGGGTTCGTGCCCCGGTCCTGGAAGATCCCACGTGCCGCGGAGCGGCTGGGCCCATGAGCCATGGCCGCTGAGCCTGCGCGTCCGGAGCCTGTGTTCCGCAATGGGAGAGGCCACAGCAGTGAGAGGCCCGCGTACCGCAAAAAAAAAAAAAAAAAAAAAAGCATCCTTAGCCAGAAGGCCCAAATAGCTGCAGTCACTTAATGTATGAGAAAAATCCCAAAATAGAAAGGCTCAGGCTGTTTGCTGTTGATTTGTACAGTCACTTTAAATCCTCTATCTGCTCTTCCTTCAACCACTATTTGATCATCATGTGTGGAGAAGCAATTGAACCAACGCTTTCTGTTTTTCACACACCGTGTTCCCCAGCATTCATGATTTAGAGACTGCCAGGTAGATTTCGAAAGGTACATTCATATCAAGGGGATCACATGAAAGTATTAGTTCTTTTTTATGACTAAAAGGGCTTTTCTTTGTTCTCTTACCCAGGGAAAAGATTAGCTTTGGGGCAAGCTCCCCATGGCAAACGTCTCTGAGAAATGAATTCTGAAGTGCACTGTTGAATGTGCATGCCCTCAAGACCTTCTAGTTAAAGCATTTAAAAGGATTGTGGGACATTGTTCTTCACCAACCTTTCTGTCTTTGATGGGTGATCTTAGCCAATCTAGGATTTTGATATACTTCCTAGGACACTTCAAAAAGTGTCTTCATAAAAGCAACTTTGTAAAAGTTTCCACATTTACGAAGTCAAAAAAAAATATCCTTCATCAGTGCTAACAGCAAAATTAGTGCAAATCCAAAAGTTTTCAGGAAAGGGTTATTAAAACTTGATCCAACTTTTTACTCCTGTTTACAAATGCCATTTACACAGCACTTTAACTACTGGTGAATTCACACATAAAGTTTATCAATAAAGGCTTTTAAGTCATCAGGTGAAAAAAACCTCTTGTATCTGTAGTAGTAGTGCTCAAGGTATGAGTAGAGAGAGTACAAAGAAGAAAACTAAGGTCTGGCATAAGATCTCGCCTCTCTGTTTTGCTTTTCAGGCCACTTTTACAGGATCAGTTAGCTTATCTGTTAAACCGATGTATTAGAGTGAGACAGCTTTAAAGATCATCCAATCCTTTCCCTCCACTTTACAAAAGGGGAAATTGAGACTCAATTTCTTGTGACTTGATTAAGGTCATTCATGAGGATCAAATAATAAATCTTTCACATGGTTACTTTTACGTTTTCACTCAATTGAAGGTTAAACTTCAATGAAATATTCTGATGTCTAAAATACTGCCTTCTCAAATTAGGAAAAAAAAATCTGTTTAGACTCTATGTAATTAATCGAAAGCACAGTCTATGTAACCAGATAGGCTCTGATTCAAATCCTAGCTCCAAATCATAGACCCACAACTAACCAGCTATGTGACCTTACATGCATTTCTAAAGCTCCATTTCACTATCTATAAAGTCATGAAAAACAATTCCTAGCCTAGGGACTACTGTGAGAGAGTAAATGAGATCCTGTAGATGAGGTGCCTAGTAGGTCCTGTAATAGGTAGCCAATACTGTATTTTATTTATTATTTATTTATTTATTTTGTGTGTGTGTGGTACGCGGGCCTCTCACCATTGTGGCCTCTCCCGTTGCGAGCACAGGCTCCGGACGCGCAGGCTCAGCGGCCATGGCTCACCGGCCCAGCCGCTCCGCAGCATGTGGGATCTTCCTGGTCCAGAGCACGAACCCGTGTCCCCTGCATCGGCAGGCGGACTCTCAACCACTGCGCCACCAGGGAAGCCCTCCAATACTGTATTTTAAATTCCAGATGAGGAATGTGTATGTTTACCTTAAAATTATTTGCCTTTGACCCTGAGACTTATGACTAGAGTTACCAAAATATAATTCAATTAGTAACCTAAATGTAATGATCACATCTCTAAAAATTATTTCTTGAGCTCAACTTGCGGCAGGGACATTGTGATGGTCCAGAAAGAACCTATCATTCTGTCCCTGACCTGAAAAAGAAGTGGATACACATGAAATCAATATTGAGCCAGAAAAGCCTCAATGTGATCAAGTGCTCAGTTGTATTTAACAGTCTTAAAGTGCTAAGAGAAAAGAGGAGAGTGAGATCTCAGTGAGGCTTAGAATAGACATCCAGGACTGGGTGGGAGAAATATGAATGGACGTAGTAGTGAAGATGGGAGAGCAGCTGGGAAGGAAGAGAAAATGGCCCCATCCGTAGGGCTCTATGTACGATGGGAAGAAGGACAGGTTCAAAACAGGGCGGAATATTCATACTCCAAATGCGTCCATGTAATTCCTCATTCACATAACACTCTATATTGTTACTCGGCTCAGCTGGGAAGCGACTGAATGTTGACCTTGTTTTTGCCAAGACAAGGAGGATGAGTACTGGGCTCAAAATAGCCGGCACTGGAATTAGCACTCATAACCCTAAACCATATTTCTCATTCCTTTAGCATTATTCCTTAATCATCTTCTTTAGACCACATTTCAAACTTAAAGTTCACCTTTTTTAAATAGAAATTGATTTTCTACTTCGACTTTCCCAGAAAGCATCGCATAGAACACAAAAAATCCAAGATGCTTGTCCCACCTACGCCATTAACCAGCTGTGACGCCAAGAATGAGCCACCTGGACTCTACCGTGAATTGCTACAATGCGTGGCTCCTCCTGGCTCTGAAATTTCACAGATCCAACAGGGACTTAGCTGACTGGAGGACAGCAGAGTAATTTCCAGTGTACATGGCGCAGCCTGGATTTCTGACTTCTGTTTTATACAATCTCTGGCCCAAACTGCCAGTCATTATTATTCTTTCTACCCCCTAAAAATTGAGTTCAAGTATGGATAGGAGGAGTTTACTTTATGGCTCTGCCTCATAAATAAATATTCTAAATTTGAATGGCAGCTCTCTGATGATTTTCATCCCCCCTATAGGTATCGGGTCCTTCGACAGTAATAAAATCCAGAGATAGGCTGACAATAACACTTCAAGAGACCGCAGGAAGAAGAGCCTCTGCTAGAGAAAATGAAGGAGGAATTTTAGGTCTCTCCTAGGGCAGGGACAGGGCTTGAAAAGAAAGGATCGTGCTCTTCCGTGTGGGTGGGGACCCATGCGGACTTGAAACTGAAGGGCAAAACAAAAGCAGCCTCTCCCCCACCCTCCCAACAGCTAATCAAGGTTTAGGTGTCACGGCGGGATACTTAACTTTTCTCTGCAAAGTCCTAGCGGGCTTGAAACACGTTTAATTCAGAGCCCGGCTCTAGTCTGAAGCCTCGAGCGTCGCGGGGTGTGTGAAAACTTGCCCTTGGTTTAGGCTCATCATCTGAAGAACTGAGAACCATGACAACTCCACAGCCTCCCAGGACGCGTCCCGGGCCGAGGACTGCCCTCTGCGGCAGCGGGCAGGTCCTGCTGATGCAGTCCAGGCGTCGCTCCAGGGGAAAGGTTGCCGCGCGGTCGCAAGAGGCGGGAGGAGTCTGGCGGTGATTGATGGGGAAGGGACGAATGAATAAAGGTACTTGTCTAGGGACAGCAAGGATCCCGAGCAAGCTGCGGAGGCTACACGGTCAGGCATTCCCTCAGCGTTTCGTCAGAGCCAGATCCGCCCGCAGCTGAAGGGAGGCGCGCTCTGCTCCAGGACAGCCTGGAACCCAGCTGCGAGCCAAGTGCGTCCCGGGAAGGAGGTCCCCGCTGGTCCCTCTGCGCCTGGCGCGTCCGGTCCGCGAGGTAAAAGTTCTGGCTTGGTGTTGAATTAAAATCAGAGATTGAACCTTATCCTGGGGCTTCAGCTTGGATTACTTGTTTGGGGATTTTTTTTTTTTTTTAATGTATGGATACAGCGAATTACAATGGGGTTGGAACGAAGGAGAGCGCGTGAGTGTTTGAAGCCACTTGGAGGGCACAGAAGCTTCCGCGTTAATGCAGATACTCTCCCAATCAGAACTGAGATGTCCCAGAGATTTTCCGAGTCAGCCGGCACACTCGTGGGGGGTCCGGGGGAGCCCGAGCGCAGGCAGCCGGGAAGTAGCTGCTTTCACCCGCGGGGAGGAAGGAGTCTTGGCGTCCAGACACAGGGTATCCGGGTTCCTGAGAAGTCCAATGCAGAGACTGGCACATCCCTTGGCCTCTAGGTGCCTTGATTTCCCCCGTCCCCACGCGCCCTTAGCCAGAAAGAACACACACGTCTCCCTCTGGGCACAACAGGAGCTCAGAGCTTTGCTCTAGACACCCATCCTTTCCTCCCTGTCACACCCCTTCCAGAATACCCCACCCCACTGCGAGTCATTTACCCCTCGGGAAACGCAGGGGAGAAAAACCAGCGAAAGCTGGCTCTGGAAGGGCAGGAGACGGGCTCGGGCGGCTCACACGCGCCAGAGTCCCCCGCCTACCACTGGCGCGCAAACTTGAGTTACTTTTGCGCGCGGATGGTGCGGGCGCGGCTGCGCTCTGCGCTAGCCGCTGGCAGGGGCGTGGCTGGGGTAGCTGACCCGGGTGTCCCGTCTTCCTTCCCTTGCTGATCTCCAGACTGAAAGCTGAAGAGTGGCCACCCGACTCCCCCTGGAGCAGGCAGCAGCATGCAGCCGCTGCCCAGCCTGTGCGGACGCGCCCTGCTGGCGCTGATCCTTGCCTGCGGCGTGGTGGGGGTCCAGGCTGAAGAGAGGGGATTCCCGCCGGCCGGGGCCACTCCACCACGTCTGGGGGCCGGAGAGATCATGGCGCCCCCAACTAAGACCTCCTGGCCCCGGGGGTCCAACGCCAGCGTGCAGCGGTCGTCCGCATCTCCGCAGATGCCGAAAGGAGGGAGACTGGCGGGAACCCCACCGCGCACCCTCCCCCCGCCCCCGTGCGAAAGACCCATCGAAATCAAGGAGACTTTCAAGTACATCAACACGGTGGTGTCCTGCCTAGTGTTCGTGCTGGGCATCATCGGAAACTCCACACTGCTGAGAATCATTTACAAGAACAAGTGCATGCGAAACGGCCCTAATATCTTGATAGCCAGCCTGGCCCTGGGAGACCTGCTGCACATCGCCATTGATATCCCCATCAATGTCTACAAGGTAAAGGGTGCCTGCTAATATCGCGATGGGAGGGCACACCGTTAGGAAGGGGGAGATGCCGGAGCCTTTGCAGGAAACTTAGTCACGAAGATCCGGCCCTTCCTAGAAGTCAGTAACCACTGGAACCAAATAGCCTTCTGGTTTCAGTAGCCGGCTGCTAAGCCTGGAAAAAGCATAGTCCCCAGAGGCGCAGCATAAACATAACTTGAAACTTGTTGGAAATGACATCTTATAGCCTCACCTCAAACCTACTCATCCAGAAACTCTGGGTGAAGCACAGTAGTTTGTATTTTAACAAGCCCTGCACGTAAGGTTTGAGAACCACTGGTCCTGAAGGACCTTGTCCCTAAATCCAGCTCACAAGGTACATTCTCTCTATTCAGAAACGGATGGTTCATGGACTGGCAGGATTGTTATCACCTGAGAACTTGTTAGAACTGCAAGCCCAACCCAGGCTTATTAAATCAGAATCTGCATCTTAGAATACCTAGGTGATTCAAATGCGTACTAACCTTGGGAAGCATTTTCTTAAAGGACCCTAACAGTAGAGGGGCTCGAATAGGTTTTTAGGAGACAAATGGCCTAAAAGAAAGAGACCCAGACAGGACAGTAAGAAAACACAGTTCACCTGCTGTGAATGACCATACTGTACCTACCCTTTACTGAATGCCTACGATGGGCCAGGCGCTGGGATAGATGTGTTACTTTCTTTTACTCCTTCTGACAATCCATGCGTAGACATTACTCCATTTAACAGGTGATAGGATGTTCAAGGTCTCACAGTGAGTAAGTGATGGAGGTGAGGAGAATCAGGCTCCATCTGTCAGGTTCCAAAGCACAAACTGCACCCCATCAATGACTTTGTGGACAAGACCGAGGACACTGAACATAAAGTCTCTAACAGTTTCAGTAGCTAACAGCATTATATGATTACTGCAGGCATCAGAGGGAACGGGCTTGAAGAGCTAAGGCAGGACGCAAACCCCTACGCTCTTTGACTCCCGCTTTGAAACTCTGGACACTTCCCAACATCTCTGGGCCTCAGCGTCCTCAACTCTACAATAAAGTTTCTAGTGCCCACTGACTGGGGTTTTGTGGTGTTAAGAAAAGTAGCTTGAGTGAAAGAGCTGGAAAATTTTAAAGGGCGATGCAAATTTGTAAAACTCTGCTTGCCCATCGTAACCAGCAATAGGAAGTCACACATAAAAACAGAACCAAAAGTGTAAGGGACTGGGACTGTACTTTGGGGATTTGCCTAAAGCTAGTCCTGGGCTCAGTACAAGGGAAAGAAAAGGCATGTTGGTTTAGGAAAGGACTGTGGGAGATACTTTGATCTTTGTGGCAGGAGAAGTCACCAGATGGCATGCCTTTAAATTGCCTTTTATGAATCTCTGGAAATCCTAATCCAACAAGGCATACATTAAGGAATTCTAGAGAGTTCTGAGGTTTAGAGACAGGATTTGGATTAGGATCCAGGTCCTAGAAGGCAACACTCCCAGAAATGAGGGATTAATAGATGAAATCCTAAATTCCTGCATGGCTACCAGCTCTTGTGAACTCTGAGGGTTTCCTGGGAGAAGCACAGGCTGAAATGGGTCCCTTAAATGCAGTCACAGCTCCATTAGGGCCAGAAGGAACCCATTTTAGGAGTCCTACAGACTAAGTCTTACCATTCCAATGTGGCAGGAGAATTTCAATTCAATTCCTCAAAACTGACTTGAGAAATTTTAGAGTACAAGGTGTTGTGAGAAATTTTAAATAAGTGATAAGATCCTTCTGAAAAGGGAGATTACATCTAGTTTTGCTAGGCTTGCACAGAGTTTTGTGAAAGATTGTTTAGGAAGGTCCCAGGGAACCCCACATGGCCAGCCCATTTAGAAACCCTCCTAAGTCAGCCAGGAGATGAAGTGCTGTATGGAAGGTTGGATTGAGGGCATTTTGCCTCCAGATCAGGTGTAAATCAGCTCTTCCAGAACCATCTTACTTTCTCTGTCTGGCTAAATTATTACATTCGATAAGCCAGAGAATATCCTACTCCCAAAGGACACACAGCTTTTCCTTTCCTTTCAAATTCATTTATGATTTCCCTAGGAAGTTACAACGTTTTCCCTGAAACCATTCAGCCTGTTAAAGCTGTGTTTCTATTTCTGAAATAAACAAACTGAGTCATTACAAATCTGACCATGTAATCATCCTTTTTGGTCATGAACAAATCCACCACATAGAATTAGGTCCCATCACTAGGTTTGCCATCAGTGAATCCTACATAGTGGCTTTTGGTTTATTTTTATATTGTGCATAAATATGTGTCACTTGAGATATAATATAACAATAATGGCTACCATTTATTATGTACTCAGTACTTGGTTTAGTTCATTAAATCACTGCAACAAACCCTATGGAAGAAGTATTGTTATCACCCCTGTTTTATGGGGAAACTACATTTTGGAGAGGTAAAGAAGTAAATTGCTTGATGTCACACCACTTGAAGGTCGATGTCACACCACTAGAAAGTGATGAAACTAGGGCTTGAACCCAGGCCTTCTGGCCCTAGAACCCGTGGTCCTCCTGGCCCCCTGCACAGCATGAGCTGAGCATAGATTGCCCTTATCCAACCTGGAGTATTGTTAGGACCTCATTTGAGTGCAGTGCTGCAATTATGGGACACACTACTACATAGTAGGATACTTGGTAAGCATTTTCAGTTTTAATTTGAGTCATCTGAAGATTTCTATCTCCTGAAATCCCCTTCAGATGATCGGTAATGAATATATAATATTGATAATATCACTGTTTGTTATTCTAAAGGCTTTATTTACAAAAAACACCTAATCTAGAGCTAGTTAAAAGCCATTTTCCCTTAAATAATTATGACACCATATCAGTTAAAAAAATGCATTTATAATTTCAGAGTAGTCAAGTATTATACTTCATACAAAGCAATTGAAGTGAATTATGAGTGCCATTTAAATTTATCCTAAAGTGGGGGACTTGAATCTCTAAACTAGCGATTTCTAATTTTGTTTTTGTGGGATGTTATTATTCTCTTGAGAATCCAGTTAATTATCCATCTTATATGTTATATATAATTAATATATAAATAGATAATTTATATATACATTATAATTAATAGATACTATAATGTACGTTCACAATTTCTGAGGGTTCATAGAATCCCGCAGCTCCTCTGTTGGTTTACCCACAGGCCCAGAAACATCAACGTGAATCTATTACATTAATCTGGACTTCAGTAAATCTAGAGTTCAGTAAAGTTGACAAACCACAAAATGTCATAGATCTGGCTGGAAGCCATGTTCCTTGATGCGGCTGTAGAATGGGATGGGACTTCACAGGAAGAGGCTGCTGTGAGGGCTGAGAAACCCCAGGGAATGTGTCTACTCTGCTTTGACTCCCTCAGGGAACTGTTTCTCTGGAAACTTCTAGACAGTCTTTTCACCAGGGCTCCTGTGTCAAGGAGGCAATCCTGATAGATCGATGTTGTGGGAGACAGCAAATCGAAGCTCTAAAAGAGCTTCAGATAATCATGAGAACCTGCTGGAAATAAAAGCCTCGTTTCTCCTTCTCAGCAGCGCACACTAGGGCTGTCACTGCATGACATAAGAGCATCCAGATGAAAAATGAAAAAGCAAGCGTCCAAAGAGGATGTTTAAAAATATACATGTATACATATGCATATATAAATATATTAAATGTTATAAAGAATGTATAGATGCATAAGTACATAGGTGAATATCATTGGTCGCAGTGCCTGGCACAAAGTAAGCCAGTAATAAATGTCATTAGAATGTGTGTGAGTGTGTGTGTGTGAATAAGAATGGAAACTTGGAGGGTTCTTTTTCAGCTTTTGCCATTATAAACATGACTACAAATAACATCTTTGTCCATATGGCTTTGCACACGTGTGACTGTATCTGAAGGGTAAATTTCTAGAATTAGAATGATTGAATCAAAGGATATGTGCATTTGTAATTTTGATAGGTATTGCCATACTGTAGCCCAAAATTATTGTTGTACTCTTAGTTTGAATCACTATTTTATGTAACATCTCCATATACATATATATGTATCAATGTCTATCTTTAATACACATGGGTCACTATGCCAGTATTTACATGGTCCATGTATGTACCTGACCCCCAAACCAGTGTTTAAGCATCTGATGTGAGGATGAATATCTCCTTATTCACAAGCTACTTATTGTGCCATTCCTGTGTAGACTAAAATGAATGGAATAATCTAGACATTTGTTGCCTATAGGAGCCTAGAGTAAGTTGGAGTAGCACCAATGTCAAAGCTGTATAGGAAGAGCTGGGTACACTTGTAGATGCTGTGAATTTTTTTATGTTGTTGTTGGTGGTTGGTTGGTTAGTTGGTATGGCTTGGTTTAGTTTAGCAGTGATTTTTAACAAGCCTTGATTGCAGGTTGAAGTTAAAATTTCTTTAACTTCTCTTAACATCTTAAGAAGTTAAAAATGCTTGAGCAAACAATGAGTTTTTAAATTATAACAAGTCACTCTCTTTGTACTATATTTGCATGGAATAACTGACTCAATAGATATATAGTTAACATAAATATAATGTAATATAAATATAATAAATAACATAAATATAGCTTCCTTTATGTGTAAGCAAATTGAGTTTGAAAACAAATCTCCTTGGAAACTGATGACAGATATCTACATGGGCAGACTTTGATAAGGATCCAAGTATAATCAGATGTCTAGTGGTGATGGAGAGCTTTCTAAAAATTAAGCTGGTGACCCGCTGGAGTGCCTCTAGATGGTTTTCTTGTTAAGACTTCGTAGGCTACTATTAGCGTCAAAGAGGCTGCCTTCATAGCTCTGAGAAGCAAAACTACTGACCTTTAATGTTTAACTACTTAAGGTGGGGTACATGTAACATTAAAACGCTGGTATGTCAAAATGGGAATTGCTTCACTGAACCCTCAAGTGAGTTTGGAGCGAAGTGACCTTGTCACGTAGTCAGACATTCCTGCTTGTAACACAATCAAAGCTGTCTTTCTGAACAAAATCACCTTTCTCACTATCCAGACTTAGACTACTTCTAGTACTTAACAAGTCTGCATATAATTAACTAATTTCATAGTTAGAAGTAAAAGTGAATGAAGGACCAGCAAATTTAACTTTCGAAGTTATACTTTTCTGATTAGTAAATGCAGTTTATGCATATAGAGCAATAGAAGAAGTAAAGGTATCATTGGGTAGGGGAGTCTAATTTTGCCCAAGATAATAACACTGTGCACATTTCCAGTTAAGTAACTGAGATATTTTAGTGACATTTTTGTGATGTCTAGAGACATCTTATTAGCAGAAGCATTTTGTACCCAAAACAGAACTTAGTTACCTTTGAGGTTCATTTATTTAAAGCAAGAAAGTTTTTAAGGCGTGTTAATTAAGCACATTTGAAGTATTAACATTTTAAAAGTGTTAATAAAGAGTAAGACTATTAGCTTTGAATGACCTTGAGTCAATTAATAAATAAAGCTAACCCCCAACACTCACATAGCATAGTGCCTGCAACAATCAATTCCAGGCAAATGCTTGCCGACAAAAGATGTTATACTCATATTTTTATAACTGTCCAAAAAAAGGGAGGGAAATTTTGTTCTTTTTTCTATATGTATGAGGATATTGGCCATAACAGAATAATAGGTCAATAGCAGATATCAAATAGCCCAGAAACTCAAGACTTCCTATTTCTGATTCACTGCTTCACATGTTGGCTGTGGATGCCTGTGACAAAATGGTGGGCAAACTCTTGGCCTTGAGCAATGAAATGTTCCCCAGGTTAACTCTAGGGTGCTTCCTGTGTTTGCCTTTGATCTGCCACTCAGTCACTCCATAAATCCAAGGCTCTTAAAATGTCAAGGCAATGTTTCTTTCAATGTGGTAAGGCTTATCTATCAAAGGCTTTACATTTTTTTCTTTGCTCATTTTAAATGAATTGTTCAAGATCGAAGGCATTTCCATAGTTGTACAAGAGGATGACACAGCCAAGACCATGTTGTTTCAAGGCCAGGGAGCCAGGGTCTTCATTTTCCAAAGAAAACCATATAAGGTATGGCTAATACACTATAGTTGATGATTTTTACAGAAACATGCCAAATGCTAATCAATGATTAAGTGCTCTCAGGGGTGTTGACAGATAAAGCCTGAGCTGAAATAAGATTCTAGAGGTAATTTATGATGTGAAACATTCTCTTTCAGGACTTTGCAAAGTTAAGAAGAGGATGGTTATGTTTGGGAGATAGCTGAGCATGGTGTATGGATGTACCTTAGCCGGCAACTTCTCTAATTTCAGACTTTTTTCCTTTCCGGTGCTTTTACTTTAGAGACGTATTATTTCTCTTTCCCTATAGATTCTCTGGTGAAAATGTAAAGGAACAAGAAAACGGCCAAACTGGGATGGTAGAAGAGAGAGAGAAAGAGGACTGTTCTTGAGTCAGAAGTGTATTAGCAAAGCTGACAGAAGCATTTATCAAGCAGTGTTCTGTCGCTGAGTCTCCCAGCCATATTCACACCTCCTAACTCGCGTCCCCTCTCTATTTCTCTCCTCCTTAGCTTCATCATGGTTTCCAGAAAGGAGGAAGCCTATTCTCTGGATGTTTACTTTGTACATATCTTCTTCCCCCTACACAGTGTTTTCAAATTATATTAATGGGCTTTTGAATTCCATGGTAATCAAACGCTTTCTCACCATAGCTTATCCCATAAGCCATTCTCTGGATAGAATTAGGTTTAAGTAAGACATGAAAATACTTAATAAGATTTGTTGAATTCTTTAAGTTTGAGAGTCACTTTCTGAGCCATGAGGCCATCAGGTTATAATTCTTTAGTTTCTTCAGGTGTCACAGTGATCTTAGAAGATCCAGCTCAGCTAAGTGACTCTGACCATAAAGCTAGGTTTGTGAATAGCATGTTTTAATGCTCTTAGTTGAATCTTTTCAAAATATGTGACATGTCAATGAAAGGTTTTAAGCACAAACTGTGGATAAGTTTTTAAGTTCAGGTAATAGGAGAGTAGCAATCCATTTATTTATTGGCCTGTTAACAGATTTGGAAATAAATTTCACTGTAACAAAAGTAAGGATATATATTTAAGGTGAACTTAAGTTTCTCTAAGACATATTTATTTTTTATCTTTTTTCTATCTCTTTGCTTCTCTTAAAGATTTTGTTTCCAGAAACTTAATTCATTTTAATGGAGTCATTCTTCTATTTCAGCAAGTGATAGGAATCTTTCCAGAGCAGTGGAAAGCCCTCTCTTTGCCAGTGTGCACACAACAGATTCCTAGGACAGGGCCTCTGCCTTGCACAACTCCAGGGGGCACTGTTCATATTGTGGTATTTAAATGGTACCCCTGGGGGATAGCTGACATTATTCCTCACCCACTTATTCTAACCCACATGGCCTAATCTTTAAGTGATTAAGTGCATTTTAATGGACCCAGGATGGAACCGGTAACTGACATTCGTCCCCAAGGGCACGGGTGCAACGTATGTCAAGAAAATATTTTCTATGCACTTGACCAGCAGCTTAAATTCTCACTGTATGTTTGAATAAGAAAAAAGAAAGGGAGATCCGACATGGGAAATCCTTGAATGAGGGTGTACTATCTTATTAAGACGCCAGTTCAATTGCAGAAAAACTCTTATCTGCTACAGGAAACAGAGATAAAAGCAGAAGAATACACCCTTCCCCAAACTTGTGAAACACAACCACTCCATTATTTCCTTCTTTTGACTCTGACTGTAAAAACATTTCTATAATGCCAGTCATTTGAAAGAAATGTTCACAGTTCATCACAAGATGGAACAGACAGCAATCCAGCAAAGCAACCCTAGTTGTCATTTTTAATGTGTTGCTCACCTACCTTCTGAAATGACCATCTCTTACAGCGTCTCTATGCTTCCTGAGTCCATCTCCACCAAATTTACAACTAAAGCACCTCACTGAATCCCATCAGATAGTGAGAAACAGTAGGTTCATTTTTTTTAAAGTCATTTCCCTCATAGGTTTGAGTAGGGGAGGGGAGGGGAGGAATTTTGCTTTCCACCTTTTCCGGCCTGCTTGGAAGGCAGAAGTCCAAGAGAAGAGCCAACGCCTCAACCCCAGAGGCCCTGGCTCTATGTGTCAAGAAGACCTGATCATCTGGAAGGGAGGAGGGCATGGACTAGACAGTACAAAAATCAATCAATATATAAAATGCATAGTCATCCCAATTCTCTAAAGAAATTGTTTCAAATATGAGAACTGAAAAGTTCATGACAAACGTTTTATCACAAGGTTTTTGCCTTATGATCAAATTCATTTATTCGTCCATGAACTCATTCATTCACTGTTATTCAACAACATTTAATGAGCGGTCACTGTGTGCCAGGCACTGTGCTAGGCACTAAAAATATTGTAGAATATTCTGAAACAAAGAAACAGTTAAAGCTCAGTGTATACTGTTAATTTAAAAAAAATAGGAAAGAAAAATGGTATATATGGTTAATGAGGCAGTTGAACATTTGTTAGTGCAAGATGGTTAACTTTGGCATTTCCTGGCTCTACGGGGCTAGATGCCTTTGGGCATTAAGAGTGGTGTGTATTAATAGGATTTTCTCCATTTAATTTCTCTAGAATGTAATTTTTAATTACAAAAATAATTGAAAAACCTAAATCCCCCAGTTGGAGAGATTTTGTAAGACTCACTTAATCATACTTTTACAGAAAGGATATTTATTTTCTGTTCATGTTATTTATCCTTTTAGAAGTTTTTAAAAAATTATATAATATATATTTAATATAAAAATAATTTTTAAATATGATATAAAATAATTTTTTGGATTCTATTGACTTTTTCCTTTCTCAAACAGCTGTTTCAACATAAAGTTATGAAATCATGGCCATCCTTGTGTAGAAACCCTGTAGTCAGTATGACCAAGTCTTTTTTCAATCTAGTGTTTATTTATTTATTTGTGTTTACTTTACTCATACAAAAGAAATGTGCTAGGGAAGCAGTAGAAGCCTTAGGCAAAAGGGGCCAGCATGAGGACCGGCTATCGTTTGTCAAATGGACACCACATTGCTCCTAGGACCAACACTAACAAAAACTCTTCCTTGGATGAGCCATCACCATGTGAAAACCAGTGTCTGTTATGGGAGTATTTTCTGACTGGCTCACATTTGATAAATGGTAGGTAATATATATTCAAACTTAGCTTTAAACAGGGCCTGAAAATTTAGGGCTTCCCTGGTGGCGCAGTGGTTTAGAGTCCGCCTGCCGATGCAGGGGACACGGGTTCGTGCCCCGGTCCGGGAAGATCCCACATGCCACGAAGCAGCTGGGCCCGTGAGCCATGGCCACTGAGCCTGCGCGTCCGGAGCCTGTGCTCCACAAAGAGAGAGGCCACAACAGGGAGAGACCCGCGTATCGCAAAAACAAAAAGTTTAATTCACGTGGCAGGGACCTAGAAACAATATGGAACTCTAACATTCTTTTTGCGATCAGAGAGATTTGATTACATGCATGATTTGTCTTCAGTATTTAGATCGTGCCCTTAAATTATCTAATTGAATGGGGTAAACTGCAAATAAGGAATAAGAATGTATTTTTGCTGGGTTTAAAGTTAGAGTTGCTTCCTCTTGCAATAAAGGAGAATCAATTTCCTCTACCAAGAAGAAAGCTGTATTGTTGGACTTCAAATTATAGATGTTGGATGTCATTATTTTTGTCAAGAAATAGTGAAACAGTTAATTTCCAGGAATTATAAAAATCTCTAAGAACATTCTTTCACCAAATTTTAAAGATGGCATCTTTGTTGAGAGTGATTTTTTTTTTTTTAAGTTCACAGCTTTTCCCCTACCCAGGGCTTTGTTTATTATTAAACAAGAGGTTGACATCTTTTGCATTTTAAATAAGCTCCAAGCCCTAAATTGCCAAGGCATTGAGGCTGGAGGCCATTCAGACAGAGATGAGCATCAGCAGTAGGCGTGGTCTCTGTCACAGGGTATCAGGCTTCTTGGTGTCCCCACAAAGCCTTCTGATCAGAGAAGCAGAGGTTGCCAAAGTCATCCTTCTGACTGACTACAAAATAATAGAAGTGGGCACTCCGTCCCCCCACCTTCTGTGGCCTCTCAGGACTGGCAGCATTCAGGTCTGAGTTGAAATGATGAAGAGTTTTTTTTCAGTCTCTTTCCCTTCAGAAGGGTGGATTAGAAAACTGTAATCTCTCAGTTGTGATTAGGTTTCTGACTATCTCTGTGTTGAACTTGAAGAGAATTGCTACAATTTTCAGTTTGTGTTTCCCTGTCCTCTGTGATAACTTGGGTCAGAGGTTGGGCTGCAGGCCTCCCACTGGTATGAAGAGCAATCATCCAATTTCTAGGCTGAGCCAAAAACAATAGTAACCTCAAAACAGGGCCTGGATTCAGTGCAGAGCTCATTTTCATTGGCCAGACTTCTCTCTCTTCAGTGACCGGACCCTCATTCATCTTGATTCATCTGATGGCTGTACCTATGTGATACTAATATTTGCATATTTGGAAATCTTTGAAGACAAGAAAACACTTGACACTATCTGAATATTTGGACAGTAGATGAATAAAATAGCAGGGGGGTTAGAAGAAAATTTTACTCTACATCTACATACTTTACCATTGTTTGACACATAGTTATGGGCTTTAAAATACTAATATTGATTTAATTCTAAACACGTTTCATCTAAGATCAGCTTCTTCAAAACATTATAGATTCTAGAATCAGACCACGTGGGTTCAAATGTGGATCTATTACTTACTTAAGTGAGTGACCAAGGACAAATATGTTAGTTATCTAATGCCGAGTAGTGAATTACCCCCAAACTTAGCAACTTGAAGAATAGCATTTATTGCCTGACACTCTATCTGTGGGTCAGGAATTCAGGAGCTGCTTAGCTGGTGGTTCTGGCTCAGGGTCTCTCATGAGGGTCAAGATGTTGGTGGGGCAGCAGTCATCAGAAGGTTTGCCTGAGGCTGGAGGATCTTTTCATTCACACACTTGGCAAATTAGTGCCAGCTGTTTTTAGTGGCCTCAGTTCCTTGTCACCTGTTGGAGTCTTCATAGGGGTGCTTGAGTCTTCTCCTGACACGACAACTCCCCCAGAATGAGTGATCCAAGAGAGAGCAACGAGGAAGCCATAATGCCTTCTATGAACTAGTCTCAGATGTCACACATCATCACACCCACCACATTCTATTCACTAAAAGCAAATCATTAGGTCCAGCCTGTGTTCAAGGGGAAGAAAATGAGGCTTCACCTTTTGAAGGGAGGAGTATCAAAGAATTTGTGGGCATATTTAAAATCAACACAGCAAGTTAATAAACTTCTAAGTGCCCCTAAGTTTTTTTACCTATAAAATGGGGGTAATAGTAACACTACCTCATAGGATTGCTTTGGGAATTCAATGATATACCATGTGTAAAGGGCTTAGAGTAGTGCCTAGTCCCTTGTAAGTACCATATATGTGTTAGTTTTGCTTCCCACCCCCCACCCCAATACATATAAAGGCAATCAGAATGATTAAAGAATATTACCTGGATAGTTTGTACCAAACTGGGTCTGGCAGGGTTCTTTTAACTGTTTGGAATCTTTTTATTATGTTTCCAAGGGTAATTGGCAAGTCTTTTAAAGCACCTTGAGTTCATAGCTGGTTCAGACTTGCAGGACCCTGGCTCTTTCCCATTTCAGCCAATGTCTCCACCATTCACATGATCAACCTCCTTGAGTTTCCTGAGTCTCATATCTTATATCCAACCCATCAAAAAGTCCTGCTAGCTCTGCTTTCAATGCATATCCAGTCTATAACCCATTCTTTTCAGCCCCAGGGCACCACAAGTTTCAGCCCACAATCTCTCATCAAAGCTTCCTTTCTTGACTCTACATTCTAGTCTACATTGAGCTTCCAGAGTGATCCTTTTATATTTTTTAATTAATTAATTAATTTATTTATTTGGCTGCGCAGGTCTTAGTTGCGGCACGCTGGCTTCTCTAGCTGTGGTATGCAGGCTCCAAAGTACGCGAGCTCTGTAGATGCAGCATGCCGGTCTTAGTTGCCCCACGGCACGTGGGATCTTAGTCCCCCGACCAGGGATTGAACCTGCGTTCTCTGCATTGGAAGGCTGATTCCCTGGACCACCAGGGAAGTCCCCAGAGTGATCTTTTAAAAAACATAAATAAGATGATGCCATTTTCCATTTCCCTGTTCAAAATCTTGCAATGGATTTCCTCAAAAAAAGAACAAAAACAAAAAAAACCATTCAGACTCCTCCCTGTGCAACTACATCTCCTAGACACGTGGCCTGGACCACTCGACCCCAGCCTTGAGAGCCTTCTTGCTGTCCCTTCCTCTCACTAAGCTTCTTTTGACCTCAGGGCCTTTGCATTTGCTCTTTCTTCTGCCTAGAATGCTCTTTGCATGGCTTACATTTTTTAGTCAGGTCCCTACTGCAGGTTGCCTCTTCAGAGAGACCTTGCTGAGCAGCCTATCAAGAAAACTCCCTAAATTCCACCATAATCTTTCAATATGGTGACACTGCCTGTGTGACACCATATTAAGTATTTATGTGTTTTGTGTTTGCCTCCCTCACTAGACTGTAAGCTCCATGAGAGCAGGGAGTTTGCCTTGTTCACTGATAGGCACTCTGTACTCCGAATGGTGTATGGCACATAGTAGGTACTCAATAAATGTTCGCTGAATGAATGAATGAACAAGCAGAGTTATAAGTCAGCTCATTAATCCAGAGGTCACAAGTTAGAGGCTGGTCTGACACATAAAAATATTTTGTTAATACAATGTTATCTGACAGTGTTTTTTTTTTTAAATATGAATTAGTTGACAATTTTTATAAATTGTGAGATTTCATACAAAAATTCCAATTTTGGGCTAAAAATCAAGATACTTTTGTATTGGGGATCTCTTGGCAAAAATCACATCAAGTTTATTAGCAGCAGCTCCTTTTAGACAGGATTTACCCCAGACCCCTCTGTTCCCTATTGTTTCCTGACACCAGTGACTTTCTTACACCTGGCTTCCTCCACTCTTCTGTTGCCTGCCTGGCCTTGCAGGCTTTCAGGCCCTAGAAAAAGCGTATTTGCTGTAAGTATGCCAACATTTGTTCTTCATGTTGGTGTAACTTTTCATGTCTACCTTAGAAATGAAATTGGTTCCACGTTGGAGATCCAGTCATATTCGTACTGAAACACACATTTCAGCTTTGGGTGCCACTCTAGTTACAAAACAATCACCCAGCATGACAAACTCCACAAAGAACCTTCACTAGTGAAAGAACGGAAAGACTCAATTGTGTTTCAAAATAGTTTTCACTTTTGGAAGGTTATTTTTTAAAACATTAAAACACACACACAGACACGTAGATTTGAAATACTTTTCTTTATTTTCAAAACCTCATGAACGTTCGACCCAGATGTTTACCTAAAATGATTCATTTACCAGGGTGGGGCACACCCAGTTGTCCTAAAAAAGAAAATCACTGAGTTTAACAATAGATGGTTGCATAGTCTGAAGTCAGATAAACGGAAATATACGTATGGTACCAAGAACTAGGTCTTTCGCTGGCTGGATAGCCACTGCCTATATATTTTAGGGGCCTGAATATTTAAGAATCTGCTGTATGTCAGGAACTGTACTAGGCAATTGCAGAAGTTCTTTTCTGTTTGATGGGCTAGGGGTTCCAGACAGCAAAACTTAACCAAACAAACAAGTATGGTATAATATATACAATAGGAGTTGATAAGTGCTATGGATGAAACGGGAAGTGGAGTAGGATGAGGGGGATGGGGAGGCCTGACCAGTTCCTATACCTAATAGTGTGGTCAGTGTAGGTCATGTTGAAAAGATGAGATTTGAGTAAGACCTGAAGGAGGTCAAGGAGTTAGCCAAGTGAATCTGTGGGAGAAAAGCCTTCCAGGATAAGGAAGAACGTCCAGTGAAGCCCTAGTGAAGGAGTGTGCCTGCTGGGTTCAAGGAGCTGTGTGCTGAGTTACAGAGCAGTCAAGTTGACTAGAGTGAAGAATAAGTACATGAACACGCACACTGTTCTCCATAGGAGTCGTCTAGTCTCTCTGGCTAAGAAACATTTGTCTTTTGTTTTGTTTTGGGTTTTTTTTGGCCGTGCCACATGGCATGTGAGATCTTAGTTCCCCGACCAGGGATGGAATCCTGCACTGGAAGCGTGGAGTCGTAACCACTGGACCACCAGGGAAGTCCCACGTCACCTATTTTTAGTTAACCTTATTTTGATTTGGCCACCAGCGGAGTATTTGAGACTCCATAACAGTATGAGAGGCATTTTCAGCACTGCAGGCCCAATCTTGTAAGGAGAACTTAAGCAACTGGCCCCAGTTGGCCCTGCAGTGGAGGAGACCTTGACCCTAAGCTACTGTCTGTGTATAGTTAATTCTCCTGAACTGGCTGCCCTTTCATTATTCCCAATCCACTTTCTTGTTCCAGATATCAAATGCAAGTGCTTTTCAGAGGAGTAGTCTATGAGAAAAAGAATAAGGACTGGAATTTGTTATTTTAACTCTACATGTTCATTTGTCTCCACTAAGTGATACATACAGTTCAGAGGGCACCCTGTGAAAATCTCCCTAACAGAGCTTCATGTTTCCTCAATGCAGCTACTTGCCGAGGACTGGCCCTTTGGAGTTGAGATGTGCAAGTTGGTGCCTTTCATACAGAAGGCCTCTGTGGGAATCACTGTGCTGAGTCTATGTGCTCTAAGTATTGACAGGTAAGAGCATATATCTAAGCCAGGTATATCCTGACCGCTATCCTAGCGATTGCTATGTTACTTAGAAAATAAACTGTGTAATTCAATAAAACTAGGCTCTGCCAGCTTGGCAAACGATTATGTTTTATTCTTCAGATATCGAGCTGTTGCTTCTTGGAGTCGAATTAAAGGAATCGGGGTTCCAAAATGGACAGCAGTAGAAATTGTTTTAATTTGGGTGGTCTCCGTGGTCCTGGCTGTCCCTGAAGCCGTGGGTTTTGACATGATTACCACTGACTACAAAGGAAGTTATCTGAGAATCTGTTTGCTCCATCCCACTCAGAAAACAGCCTTCATGCAGGTAAATTTTACTCTTTTGTCCCCCTTTCTTTTGTTGCCTTATAAATATTTAGCTATTTTTTCCCTGATCTCCTCTTCTTGGGAAGCTACTGATTTATGACTCTCCTTGGCATGAATTAAGAGTGTAGGTCCTAGGGCAGTGGGATTAACGGTGACTAATGACCCAGGCTACAAGAAACTGGGTCACTACTTCTCCAAGGATCCCCTGGTGCTCAGGAATACAGATAAACCAAGTTTACATGAGAGAATCGATTTGAATTTATAGCATTTCTGCTCAAATTCCCATAAGGACTGGCAGCTACTACATATTCTGTATGAAGCAGCACAGCAGTCATCAGAAGGAGTGTGTGGCTCAGGGAATGATCAAGTAGAAGTCGCCCTGGTATGGATGGATTGATCGGAATCCATGTGAATCCGTGAAGCTCGGTATGAATACCAAGCTTGTCTTCTCTCTAAAGGGAAAGCTGCCATTGCAAAGAACTTCATCTCGGCCATTTATTCAAGAGCTTTTAATCAGGAAATAGGAAAAGAATGGTAATACTGGTCATCAGAAGATAGATCCTAAGTGTAAAAGGCTCATCCCAATAGAATGGGTTAAGAGGAGTTAATGCAAAGGGGGCTGGTCCAAATGTCACCAATGATTATTTTTTATTTTACACGTAAGGCAAGATAAAGCTTTATGAATATATGTATAGATCATGGTAAACAAAAGAATAAAGAGGGGCATTAATGTGAAATTAAGACTGCTGTTTTCTTGTTTCTTATTAGTTAAAATGGGAAAAGTACTGCACAGATTACATAAATTCTGCTCCAACACAGACATATCTGGAACAACAATTTTAAGAAGGAAAAGAAGAAAAGAGCAGAAAAAGAATAAGACAAAAGGCATGCTACAAGCAGCTTTGATTTTTAGTTGATAGGTTAGATGTATACATCCCTTAGGTAACTGATTAATATAGACCTCTTCCTACCTGCTTTTCCCATAAACAAACTTGTTAAAAAGTGAAAAACTCCTATAAACACTAGGATATCTTTACCCATTCAGATGTGGTATTTCACACAAAGAATTCCTTAGGGATAACTTGCATATGTGAAGACAAAAATATTTGAATTACCAAATATTTAAAATTTTGCCCAATTACTTACATTTTTATGTGTAATGATAGTACACTTCCTTAGAGAATTGAAATGCTTTTTAGGAAAAGTTTGTTTCATTTAATTTAATTATTTGTTCAGCAGACGTGGCCTGAAAGATTCTACATAGTATTTATAAAATGGATCGACTTTAGAAGATAATTTCCCCTTGATGAGTATTTTTTAATTTAACATTTGATATGTAAGATTTTCTTACAGAGGAATATTAAGTATAACATTCTCTCTTTCCCATAGTTTTACAAGACAGCTAAAGATTGGTGGCTATTTAGTTTCTATTTCTGCTTGCCATTGGCCATCACTGCATTGTTTTATACCCTGATGACCTGTGAAATGTTGAGAAAGAAGAGTGGCATGCAAATTGCTTTAAATGATCACTTAAAGCAGGTAAGGAAGTAGAAATATTTGCTGACTCATGATTACAATCCTGATTATGAATATGAAAATTATCATGGTGATAAGAAACTAAAATTATCATACACCACAGCATACTTCCTTTTTCTTGTGCTGGTATTTTTTAATATACAAAGAATATTTTTTATATTATCTATCTGGAGATATTCTACATAGTCTAAAAAGATGTAAAAAGAGCCATTACTTTTTAAAGATGAGTCTCTAATCATTTTCTGTCTAATTCACATTAGCTATTCAGTTTAAAGCTCAGTGTCCTGAATTTTTACAAATGCCACTGATTTTTTGTAAACGATATTAAATATTTCGTTTGGAAAGTGAGAACTCTGTGATTATAATGAGGCATCTATTCAGTGTCTGACCGTGGTTTTATTTCAGAGACGGGAAGTGGCCAAAACAGTATTTTGCCTGGTCCTTGTCTTTGCCCTGTGTTGGCTTCCTCTTCACCTCAGCAGGATTTTGAAGCTCACTCTTTATGATCGGAATGATCCCAATAGATGTGAACTATTGAGGTAAGAAAGGTAAAATAGAAATAGTTGTGTAAATAAATGCCATTCAGAAGTTTTTCCATTGATTCCTTTCATTGGCAAGAAGAGAGAGTACCATTTTTCTAATCCTTAGGGAGCAATTAAGATGGCCATTTTTTTTTACCTTTACTCCTATTTCGAAGGGAGAAGTAAAGGGACTTAGGAGAACACTGGAAATGGAGAGCCAGGGTTGTCCAAATGAGTGAGTAGCACAATTGAAAACATAAGGTCTGGGCTTCCCTGGTGGCGCAGTGGTTGAGAGTCCGCCTGCAGATGCAGGGGACACGGGTTTGTGCCCCTGTCCGGGAAGATCCCACATGCGGCGGAGCGGCTGGGCCCGTGAGCCATGGCCGCTGAGCCTGCGCGTCTGGAGCCTGTGTTCCGCAACGGGAGAGGCCGCAACAGAAGCCCGCATACCGCAAAAAAAAAAAAAAAAAGAAAACATTAGGTCTGATTCTCCTTTGCACTTTGTATATCCTTTCTTTTCATCCAGCCTCAGCGCTTCCAAAAGAGATTTCATTTTTAAAAATTATTATTAATGAATTATTTATTTTTGGCTGCGTTGGATCTTCGTTGCTGCACGCGGGCTTTCTCTAGTTGCGGCGAGCAGGGGCTACTCTTTGTTGCAGTGCACGGGCTTCTCACTGCAGTGGCTTTTCTTGTTGCAGAGCACAGGCTCTAGGTGCACAGGCTCAGTAGTTGTGGTGCACGGGCTTAGCTGCTCTGCGGCATATGGGATCTTCCCGGATCAGGGCTCGAAGCCGTGTCCCCTGCCTTGACAGGCGGATTCTTAACCACTGCACCACCAGGGAAGTCCCGAGATTTCATTTTAAACGAGAGAATTGAGCATGGGTGGCGTGGGGCGATGACAGGGACAGAGAATGAGAGAGAGACAGAGACAGAGATCATAATCTGCAAAGACTAGTGATAAAGTCAAAACCATTGTAAATGGCTAATTTTTTTGTTCACAAAAACACAAAAGTCTGTAAAGAATATAGGTTCATAGCAGCATTTTTTTTACAGACATGTCTTGTATTATTTTTTGCAGCTTTTTGTTGGTATTGGACTACATTGGCATCAACATGGCCTCCCTGAATTCCTGTATTAACCCAATAGCTCTGTATTTGGTGAGCAAAAGATTCAAAAACTGCTTTAAGGTAAGAGAGTATTCGAAAATCAAAAGCCCTTTTTAATCTGGCATCAAATATAACCCTTCCAAACTATTAATATTTCTATCCAAAGAGATCTAGTCAATTGTTTTGCAGTTTCCCCTAGTATTACATGATAGACATTTCTTATTTATTTATTTATTTATTTATTTAATTTTTGGCTGCGTTGGGTCTTCGTTGCTGCGCACGGGCTTTCTTTAGTTGTGGCGAGTGGGGACTGCTCTTCGTTGCGGTGTGCGAGCTTCTCATTGCAGTGGCTTCTCTTGTTGCAGAGCACCGGTGCTAGGCACACGGGCTTCAGTAGTTGTGGCACGTGAGCTCAGTAGTTGTGGCTCGGGGGCCCTAGAGCACAGGCTCAGTAGTTGTGGCACACGGGCTTAGTTGCTCTGCGGCCTGTGGGATCTTCCTGGACCAGGGCTCGAACCTGTGTCCCCTGCCTTGACAGGCAGATTCTTAACCACTGCGCCACCAGGGAAGCCCTAGATGTTTCTTTTTAAATGTGAATTTTGCTCATAAATCACTATAATTGATTTCTGCCTACAAATCCCAGTCAACCATTCCCTACTGCCTCCACCAATCAATTTTACTCATAGAGTTACACAGAAAATGAATAAAAATTGCATGCATTGATGTCTGACAAATATCACATGATAAAATAAGAGCTACACATGATTAAAGGCACTGTTCCCATTTTTGGAAGATTTTGGACTATGCAGCACACTGTAGATTATAACTAAGTTAGTTTCTTTTTCATACAGAGGTGACAGTAACTAGTCAAACAAAGCAGTTTAATTCAGGTTTTACCTCCACTTTTCTGCCTTCATTCTATAGCAGAGAAGTGCTCCTTGATGTGGAATATGTGAAATTATTCCTCATTTGCCTGCTTGCATTTGTGTGTAACATCTATCCATCCATTCATTCACTTCTTCAACAATCTAACATAAATAAAATATTCCCTTCCCTTATGTGAGAATGATTCACTTGTCCCTGGTGTAACAGAACCCAGATTCACCTGCTCACCACTCATATGCCAATAATTCGAGAGGCAAGTGTCAGTAGAAAAGAAAGGTGCTTTAATCAGAAAAGCCAGCAGTCTGGGGAGATGGTGGACTCGTGTTCAGAGGCCAACACCAAAGATTCTGCTCAGCCATGACAGTTTTTAAAGGGAAAAATGGAGGGGGAAGAATCTCAATGAATCATCAAGGCAGGAGGTTGGGTTCTGCCTCTCCCCTGCGGACAGACTGGCTGGCTCTCTCTTCAGATGTTATCTTGCCGGAGTGGTCTGCATGCAGGATTGCTTAGGGGGGGCTAGTGTGGGTAGAGAGCTAGTCTTACTTCTTTTTATCTAGGAAGAGAATCAACAGGTTAGACAAGGCATGGTGTGCATTCAGGAGAGCATAAGTCAGGAATTCGTTTCAATTGCTTAGTGATCACATTTCTATAATTAGGTTCTTTCGAGGTTAGAGGGGAACAGAAATGGGCAAACAGGAAAGGGGCAAAAGAGCTGCTTTCAGTTCCTCACTGTCAAACACCATTCCATTTCTATGGGATTAGGGGCAAAGGTCTATCTTCTGTAACTTCTTCATGCTGACATGGGACGCCATATTCTCAGAGTGGAAGATGTCAACATGGGTCTGTAACATCTCTTTGCTGACAATTTTATTGTAGTTGCATGCTTACATATACGGGCGGAACAAGCTACAATTATTTTGCTGCCCACCAAGGTACAGATTATTATGAGCAATAATGTTAGTCCCATTCTCTTCAGGCTCGTTCTTGGACTTGTGCTAGCCATAGATTCAGTACTGCTCAGGATGGTGCAGCTTATGTCAGGGTTACAGTCTGGTCATCATGGAGTTAGCTTTTTCCCTCTGGTGGCAGTTACCGTACCTGTAAATCAACTGGGGAATGTGCATCAGACACTGAGTCTGTGGCTCTATTGTCCTAATTATTAACTGCTTGGTTTTGTACTGGAGGGTGTGGTGCCTTGGTTCTGCTTGGTTCCACTGGAAGTTCATTATTGGAAAACTGAGAACTTAGCTTCCTTGTAAAATCAAAGGCAGTCTATAAAATTCTTTGCTTACTCATAAACTCATAGATTTTAGAGCTAGAAGAGAATGTCACCAGATCATGTCCCTCATTTTACAGAATAGAAAGCAATGGAACTCACATTTTCTTATACATATAAATTCTCAGAAAACAAACAGAATTAACAGGATTTTTAAAAATCCAAGAAAAAATTTGGATGACTACAACTGAGACACATATACTTTATAACCTTATTGTGTAACAGTATTGAAAAGTCACATGAGATTAAACACGTGGCTGAAAAAAATGCTGATGTAATATTAAGTTTATTGACATGGGAAGATGTTTATGTCACTGTCAAGGCCATGGAGTAGTATGTATAGTCCAGTTTTATTAACATAATTATACACACACTTCCACAAACATGCATATATACAGTCATGTGTAGATATGTGTGTGGTAATATTTCCATTTGCATAGGAAAAAGTCTTGAGTTATGTATTTATCAAATATTAAAAGTATTTCTCAAGTAATCAAGAGTAAGTATCAAGAATTAAGAGTGGCTTTCTCTTTCAATTTTAATTAAAGATGAGGAAGTTTAATGATGTACATTTTTTCTTCTCTGTATTTTCTAGTTTAAAAGAATTATCATATACTACTTATGTAATTATATGTTTTTAAGGGGAAAATAAGAGGGCATGGAAAGAAATTGGCAGAATTGTGTATCATGCAAAGAAAGCCAGAATTCTGGAGAGGAGGAAGGGTTGTGATAGTGTAACTGATGTAAACTTATAACGAGTTACTTTGTTTTGTACAGTCATGCTTATGCTGCTGGTGCCAGTCATTTGAAGAAAAGCAGTCCTTGGAGGAAAAGCAGTCGTGCTTAAAGTTCAAAGCTAATGATCACGGATATGACAACTTCCGTTCCAGTAATAAATACAGCTCATCTTGAAAGAAGGAATATTCATTTTCTTTACTTTGGACAGAAATCATTAAAACAAGGAGGCATCCGCCAAACAAAACAAAACAACTGTGTGTTTGCACAGAACAATGTAAAAATGTAAGAGTGATTATTTTCTTAACACTCAGACGTACTCATGACATTTTATGAGCTGTTTACAGCATGAGAAGAAAAGCGATGAGAATTAAGAAAGCCTCACTGTGAAAGCACTTAATCCTTTACACTCAGCACTTCAATGTGGCTCTTCAGAACTTCTGGCATATTCATACACCACTTACGTTTAAACTGAGCTCACTCAGAATTCCTATTAAAGATGTTTATGTTTTAAATTAAGGTGAATCTGATGCCAAGGAAAAATGTGTGGCTGCGAAACAGAATTTTTAAATGAAATTTAAATTACTCAATTTAAAATTTTAAAAGTCTTTTAAAGGAACTTTTCTATTAATAGTCTCACACCATTGGTTGGACTATAATTGGAGCCAACATATGAAAGCAGTTCAGCTGGTGTATTTTTTTGATGTTAGAGACATATTTAAGTGATCAGGAGGGAGTATCAGAGAGATTGAGGTTTTTGAAAATAGTCAACTTTACATTCAGATAAGATCAAATGTCACAAAGGGGCAGAGAGAGAAGGTTTGGAATGCCATCCCAAAACACTGCTTTGAAATCTCCTATTCGTGTACTCTGCAAAGAAAATACTACCTACCATTTTTTTGAGGATTATTAAAACATTCTTCTTCTTTCACTATTGTAGTTTAAATGCTATGTGTTTAGTTTTGTCATCTGTAAATACTTAGCTACAATACACAACGTGTAGATGATTAAACAAAGGGCAGGCCCCAGCGTTCATACCTTTACGATGGAGAGATGCCAGGAACCCCATAATGGACAGAATGTGAGTTGCCTGGAGCAGTGTCCATGGGGTAAAGGAGAAAGCAGCATCTTCTCTCACCCCTGCTGCAGTTAAGATGGTCTCTGGCAATGTATCATACGATAGTTAAAACACTATTTTTAAGATCATAGATATTAGAGTCAATGTAACAGTTACCTGTAAAGCTTATTACTAATTTTTATATTATTTGTGTAAATAACTAATAGAAAAGAATTCTGGATGTGGGGCTTTCCTGTCACTTACAGGCAAAGCTGCTTTTTGAGACTGTTAAGAGCCTCTTACTTTGTGCATTCTTGCCTAATTCTTTCATCTCCCCAGCAAAGTGCCTCAGGTTAACTTGGATGAGATGTGTGTGAAAGTATGTACAAGAGAAAACGGAAGACAGAGGAAATGAGATGGGGCGGGAGGAAACCCATGGGGACAGATTCCCTTTCTTAGCCTGATGTTCGTCACTGCCCGTCACATCAATGCAAAAGGTCCTGATTCTGTTCCAGCAAAACAGTGCAATGTTCTCACAGTGGCTTCAGGAACAAATTGGGCCCAAGAGCTTTAACTCTGTCTTAAAATATAACAGAGTTTCTACCCTTGTTTTTTGTTTTTTTGGTGTGGTTTTTTTTTTTTTTTTTTTTTTTTTTTGGTAACCCAGGGCCACAGCCACATGTTGAGAATAAGCGAGCAATGTTGTTTTCTGCCAGCATCTAACGTGATGCTACCAAAACCCCAATAATGGGGCCAGAAGGAAAGGACAGTAATTAATTCACATGCCACGTGGAATCTATTTACAAATCCCAGGCTTATTTATTAATTTCTTCCCAATCACTTTTTCAGATGCTTGTCATCACAAAAGACATTTCAAACTTCGGATTTTAAATTAACTTTGGGTTACTACTGTTTTCAGTTTGTTAATATATTTTTTATTCCTATTTAAATTTGAGCTCATTTTATTACCATTCATTTTGTTTCTCATCTGCATCATAATGCCCTTTCCTCCTCCCTGTCAGAGTTGTGGTCTGTAATCGTCTTGCCAAATTTTAAACTGCACACAAATAGCATATACATGCATTATTTATAATGAAATTGTGTTCAGTAGCTTTTCTAAAAATGTTTGATTCAAAATTTTAACATACTGACAAAGGTTGGTAAGAAACAAGCATGATTTCTTAGCATAAATAAAATCAATATGGGAAAAGGTGCTACTGTTTAACTTTAAAACGTATTTTCTAGTATTAAGGACTGTATAATATAACAATGGACAAAAATAATGTTAACATGGATGTAAAACTTAAAAGATTTATAAGCGATTTTATACTGTTTTCTCCTTTATATTTGCTAATGTGGGTGTGTGTTAGTATTGACAGCTTACAACATATGGCCAAAGGAATACAGTTTATAACAAAGCATGGGTATGCTGTAGCTAACTTTATAAAATTGTAATATAACCATGTAAAATAATTATATATTTTGTTTTTCTGAGGTCACTTAAAGTGGCAACTACTGTAGTTGCTAATTCTATGTTATATAAACAAAATCAATAAAAATTTAAATTGCTTTAAAAAAAGACCAGCTTGTTTTTCACTGTGCAGGCAATAACTAACACTAATTTATTATTAAGTGTTTAAAGGAAATATAAATGTTACAAATGGACATTATTTATGTTAAACACACAATTATCAAGGAAATATGAAAGCTGTTACATTAAAATGCCAAGTTTCTATTATGTTTTATTGTGGTGAGTAACCAGATATATACACATTCAGTTTTCCGAGGTTGATTATCTGATTGATTGTTTCCAATGGCACCTTGTGTCTTTCCATCTCTGGTTTCCTGCCTTTGGATCATTTCATTGTTTAATCATTATTGTACCATAGGTGAAAGTTGAAAGGCTGAAATGAGATTTTGGAATCACTCATTTCAGTTCATAAGCTCCTTTTGAGAGCAAGATGGGATGAAATTAATAAAATGAGAGGTTCCTACTTGACAGGAGATAGAAATGATAACAAAATTTAATACAAGGCAAAAGGAAGTGACCGCTAAATAACTGTGTACTGACTGCTCTTGAGGTTCACGAGTCTGTATCTCTTAGCACATAATCCCTTTCTTTCCCTGGCAAAAATCATCTAGAATTAACATTTGCTCTTTTCCCATATCATTATCTTAAACTCAGCCTAGTGTTTCAGAGCTTTCTATGAGTCATCCCTCACCTTTGTTGGATTTCAGCTGCCTAATCTGAGCTGGGTATTTTGAGATATAGGTATTCTGAATTCAGGAGCTACATGAGAAGTACAGGAGAGCAAAACCCAGGCAGAACCCTCTCTCAGGAGTCACCAAAAAGAGCCTACCTTCTCTTGAATTGTTATTTGTCAAGTTACAATAATAATAATAATGCCCACATAATTCATTATAGTAAATGTAGGCAGAATAAATACAATTTAGATTCTTGGCAGAAAACCAAAAGATGTGGCAGCTCTAAGATGTAAATGTTCCAAAATCCAAAGAGTGCAGAGGCCAAGCTCGTGAAGAACAATGTATCTGGCTGGACTGACTTGCTTTCAGTCGTTAGTCCGCCTCAGAAGTGACAACGTTAAATAATCAACAGATCGAATGTGTATACCCAGATCAGAAAATCTCACTGGACACTTTCAGGATTCAAGGCTCGCTTAAGCACAGGGAATAACTCCACACTGGTAGGAAGGCAGCACGTGTAATGGAAAAAGCATCAAAAGCCAAAAAACAGGGCTTCCCTGGTGGCGCAGTTGTTGAGAGTCCGCCTGCCGTTGCAGGGGACACGGGTTCATGCCCCAGTCTGGGAAGATCTCACGTGCCGCGGAGCGGCTGGGCCCGTGAGCCATGGCCGCTGGGCCTGCGCTTCTGGAGCCTGTGCTCCGCAACGGGAGAGGCCACAACAGTGAGAGGCCCGCGTACTGCAAAAAAAAAAGTCAAAAAACAATATGATATCCTTGACTGTTTCATCAGTATGGTTGACCTCAAACAAGCCAGTTAATATCTTAGAGTTCCAGTTGAATTATCTATAAAATATAGACATTAATATTCCCAACTTAATTCTTACATGGAATCAACAAATTTTTAGCGTACTTACTATATAATTTTATTGTCCCCTCTAAAACATAGGTATACTCAAATGCAGAAGACATAGTTCCTGCCCTCCAGCAACTCACAATCACTATAGACAAATAAACAAATTAAAGCAATTAATTTGTTATAGATACTAGAATATAGATACATACAGTAAGAATCAAGAGTTCAGGGAAACTCATCAGAGGAGTTGGGCCTTAAAGGAAGTTTTGAATTGAGCTTTAAAGGAAGTTTTCCCAGCAGACCAGGAGTTACTGACATTACTGGCAAAATGACCATCTAATAGGGAAACTGAAGGGGTGAACCAGCACAGCCAGTTCAGGAAAAGGGCTGACCCACAACACGTTAAAGGAAGGGTTGTGAGAGGTGGGGCTGGAGAGATCACAGGGCCTGTGTTCCACACAGAAGGGTTTGCCCTTTTCCATGGCCAGTGTTTCTCAAATATCTGAGGACTGCATGCTGCAGACTCATCTGGATGTTTGTTTAAAATGCAGATTCCTGACCTTCAATTCTGATTCATATTATCAGAACCTCTGGGGTGGGACCCAGAAGTCTTTAACAAAGACTTCAAGTAGCTCTTATACATCTAAAATTGGGGGGCTTCCCGGGGGGCTTCCTGGGGGGCTTCCCTGGTGGCGCAGTGGTTGAGAGTCCGCCTGCCGATGCAGGGGACACGGGTTCGTGCCCCGGTCCGGGAAGATCCCACATGCCGTGGAGCGGCTGGGCCCGTGAGCCATGGCCGCTGAGCCTGCGCGTCCGGAGCCTGTGCTCCGCAACGGGAGAGGCCACAACATTGAGAGGCCTGCATACCACAAAAAAAAACAAAAACAAACAAACAAAAAAAAAACAAAATAAAATTGGGGAAGCCCTGCAGTGTAGAGATTTGAAGAACACTGAGTATTTTTTTTTTTGCGGTACGCAGGCCTCTCACCATTGTGGCCTCTCCCGTTGCGGAGCACAGGCTCCGGACGCGCAGGCTCAGCGGCCATGGCTCACGGGCCCAGCCGCTCCACGGCATGTGGGATCTTCCCGGACCGGGGCACGAACCCGTGTCCCCTGCATCGGCAGGCGGACTCTCAACCACTGCACTACCAGGGAAGCCCCAAACACTGAGTATTTTAAACAAGAAGTAACAGAGTAAATTCTGTTCTCATAAGACACTGCTTTGGAAGCAATGTGTAGCATGACTATGAGATGGAAAGTAAGGGGATGGGTTAAACAGCTACTGCAATCGACAGGTGAGAGAGATGAGGGTCTGAGGGAGGAAAGTGTTTGAAGGTGGTGAAGGACAGATCTGGAAAGACACAGTCATCGTAACCCACGAAGCAGATAGATATGTAAGGTAAAGCTCTTATGAGGTTTCTGGCTGGATGGCCATTAACCTGGATCAGGGATCAGCACACTATAGGCCAAGCCAAAGCCAGCCTACTGGCCAACTTTTGTAAATACAGTCTTGGGAAGACAGCCACATTCAGTTGTTTACATGTTGACTATAGCTGCTCTTCACTACAACAGCACAACTGTGACAGAAACTGCACGGCCCGCAAAGCCTGAAGTGTTTACTATCTGGCCTTTGCAGAAAACATTTGCCAGCCCTTGACTTAGATAAACAGCATTAAGGGAAAAAAGAGGTAGCAATTGAATTGGAGGAGAAAAAAGGAATTCTGGGGATGATATGAAGTCTGTTTGGGGTAGAATGAGCTTACGGTACCATCATGGAGCAACCGCGGAGAAACTTAGGAGCTCTATCGGAATGCAAGATGAAAAATGTGTGTATCGTGGTTTAGAGATGCTAATTAAAGGGAGGAAATGTTCAAGGAGAATCAGAAAAAGTAGAAAAAAAGAATAAAATAACGGGAGTCACAAATGCATGGGGAGTGAACAGAGAAGAGAAATTCAGAAGACACAGTAAGAAACAAGGAAGCCTGGTGTCTCCAGCATCATGGGAAGGTAATACAAAAACAAAGTAGGCTGTCAATCAGAGTAAAATGAGAATGTTCAAAGCAACCTTTGAAATTGGCAATTTGAGAAACATCGGAGAACTCATCTGGAGCAGTTTGTGTGTGTGTGTGTGTGTGTGTGTGTTTGAGAGAGAGAGAGATGATGATGATAACATATCTCTATTTTCTCATCTCCTATTAACTCATTATTACACATTATATATATATATATCACATAGCATGTCACCTTAGCAACAGAGAAGGATTAATCATTTGGTTAAAGGTAGCGTATTAAAAATATATGCTTTTGGGCTTCCCTGGTGGCTCAGTGGTTGAGAGTTTGCCTGCCGATGAGGGGACACGGGTTCGTGCCCCGGTCCGGGAAGATCCCACATGCCGCGAAGTGGCTGGGCCCGTGAGCCATGGCCACTGAGCCTGCATGTCCGGAGCCTGTGCTCCTCAATGGGAGAGGCCACAACAGTGAGAGGCCCGCGTACCGCAAAAAAAAAATAATAATAAATATATATATATATATATGCTTTTTTCCTCATGCTCCTTCCAAAACTCCTCTAAAATGACAGGAAAAAAAGGCTTAAAGGTATAAGCTCACAAAGACAGAGATGAAAGAGGAGATAGCAGCTGACTAGAAATGTTAACGATATTGTGTAGGATGAAAACCAGAGAGATGAGGGACAACGGAGTCAGATTTTGGCTTTCTCTACACAGTGGCTGCCAGGGAGGCAAGCCAACCTGTTTCACAGCCCAGAAGAGGCTCAGGAGTTGGAGGAACAGGTGTCTTTGAAGACAAGGGACAGAAGTGAAGCGAGAAACAAAAGATTCTATTAAAATTCTAAGAGATCAGACTCAAGCATCCATCTCCACCCTGTACAACGAGTGATTGCTCCGAGTCAGCTGAAGACACGTAGCTTATCTTCCAGAGAGGTTGTGCCTGTTATCCGTGGACTTGGTCACACAGTGAGGACAGCTGAAGGTGGGAAGGAACGGAGGCCCCTTACTGGAATCAGAAGGATTAAGCAAAGACCTGCCTTATAGACAGTGAGAGCTTCGGCCCTCATCCCCCACTAGACACACCAGAAGGGTGACTGGCAGCCTTCTACATCCCAGCAAGAGACTGAAGATTCTGTTCTGGGGAAATAACCAGCTCAACTCAAGGAAAAAAATACCTACAGATATCAATATTGAGGGTGAGGAATGTTCTCACTGAAATGGGGTTTCTACCCCACCACACACATAGAATTTCCAATCTGCCCCTTGGTGCCACAGTTTGAAATATGAACAAGCAGGCAAAGACCAGTAGACATTTTAGGAAAATGTCTGAAATGAAAGAACCTGAAACAAAGAGAAAAAAACTGGGGAGACTGAGGAAACAAAAGTGCAGAGAGCACAAGAAAAAAAAATAACAAAATTGTAATTGATTTTCCCAGAGCAATAAACAACAACCAGCAAAACCTAGATGCTGTATAAATAAAAGGGACATTCAAAGATGGAAAAAATGCTTGCTCCTGGAAAATGAGAACAGGATGGGAGAAATAAAAGAAAATAAAATTAAAGGATTTCAGAGACGAAGTTGAGGGAAAGTAGAATGGAAAGCTATTCTTCCAAAATGTGCTTAAGCTAAACTGAGGAAGGAAATTAAAGAATCCAGGAAACAGGTGAATCCAACACAGGAAAGACTCAAAAACTATTCCCAAGATGATTGAGGGGGAAAAAAATACTGTTTAACCTGTCTACAATGCAATTAATCTAGTTAGGAGCCAAAGAGCAGAGGAAGTATCTCCTCAAGAAGAAGTAGAACAGAGAGATTGCCTTTTATGTTTGACCATATTTACAGGAGTTTATAAGTCTATGACAGCATCTAAGGATAAATGGATAATCGTTACATAGAATGTAAGCAAACAAAAAAGTTATTATATAATTATTCATCTCAAAAATTTTTTCTTGCAGAGAAAAATAATCATAATAGGTGCATGACTTGGATATAAGTTAATTTATGTTGTCAATATGAACACCGAAGACTGTTTTAAATAGTCTTGTGACACAAACAAAATTGTGATATAAATAAATTGGAAGAAAAGGGGAAGAAAAGTGTGTATGATGGTTATGGTGCAACAAAGGTAAATCTTAATTTTCTATGGTAAAAACCTAACACCGAACTTGGGAAAACAATTGCAGACTATCTAGAAAAGTTGAAGATATGCTTATCCTGTGACCAAAATTTCTACTTGTAGAGAAACTGCTTATGTGACCAGGATACAGATATCAGAACGTTCATAGAAGTATTGTTTGTTTAGGCCTAAAATGGAAAAACTCTAACTCCATCTATGATAATTTCTAGGATAATTTTCTGTGGCTGGAGTTTTTGGTATAGCCATACAATGAAATACTCTACTACAGTTTTCTCAGCCTCAGCACTATTTATATTATACATGTGTTATACATTATATTATATATTATATAAAATTACATATATATGCATATATTATTTATTATATACATATTACATAAAATAGGATGCACTTTATATACTACTAAATTTGTATAATTATTTCTTTAAGTATACATGTCTTATGCCCTTTTCTATAGTTGTGTTATAGTTTATAATTTAAGAAGTAAAAAAAAAAAAAAAACAGGAAAAATATAGATAACACCTAATTGAAAAGTCGAGAAATAGCAGTAAAATATGTTATTTAGGAAGATGAAAGGAAAAGCCTGAAAAGGCTAGGAAAAAAAGAAAGTTGTTATTTAAGGGTACAGAATTCACAAAAGCAAAGGATATGGGGAAGGGGCGGGAAGCAGGTATTACTCATTATAAACCTTCTTACAGTCAACTAAGTGCATATGTTAGTTTAACAAATATAAAAATTAATTTTGAAAAATGGAATAGTGGTAGAGTGAGGCATGTGAATGCATTTCCTGGGTCATAAGCTCTATAATCATTCTGGCTAGATTTTTTTATGCTGCTTATTAATCACACTGGTGTTTATTATTTGCAGAGTGTCTGTATTCCTTGGGGTTGGCAGAAGTATGACAAGGTTATTTTACTAAACAGGTAATATAGAAGCATTTTGTAATGTTGACTAAAGATTAAGTGAATAAATTCCAAAGGGGATTTTAAAACTATTATACATTCAATATAATAAGCAGGTAAATTCGAATGCCTTACTAAAATAATTCTTGAAAGTTTAAGCTTTTTGGCAAATCAAAGGAAACAGAGGAAAAAGAAAACAATGGCTGAAAGTGAAGTTCATTTTAATATGTTGTAGATGGTGCTAGAAAAATTATCTTTTCCAAGAGGTTGAAACATAGTATAATCAACAAGACACAAATAAGCATTATCCTAGTCACTTTTAGACTAGGAAAGTTTTTATTATTTCAATTGTTTAAATTGACATTGTAGTCGCTTGGAAACTCACTGTTCAGTACATTTTAAAAAGAGTGTGGAGAAAGCCAAGTTATAAATCTGAGATAAGCAACACTGTTTATTTATTCCTATCAGCAGCCCCCAAATCAATCACACAACATGGAGCTCAGTAAGAACTCTGACAGGAAAAGCGTAGAGGAGCCCAGACTCTACGGCACTTAGGGAAGGCTTCCTAGGGCAGGTGACATTTAGACTGAAGTCTGAGCACGAGTGGGAGTTAGCTAGACAGAGGTCATAAACAAAGAAATTCTCCCAGGAGAGAAGACAGCACTGCATAGCCTAGAGATGAGCGAGAACATGACCTCTGAAGATGTGTGTGTGTGTCTGTATGTATGTACGCACATGCATGTGCATGGGTGTGTATGTCTCTGTGCATGTGTATGTGCATGTGTATCTGAACTGTGTGTATGTCTCTGTGTGTATGTGTGTTTGCGTATGTGTGTGTAGCATCAGGGCAAGAGAACAGTGACAGGCAAGTGAACAAATCTAGTTCAGAAAGTCTCTTCAAAGATAAGAGGTTCAGATTTGACTTGGGTAGCGATGGGGAGACACTAAATACTTTTAATCCAGGGATGTGAACTTAGAAAGATCACCATGGATGCACTGTAGACAGTTAAAGAGAGCAAAACTGGAATTCCAGAAACTGGTTAAAAGGTCATAGGTGATTTAGGTGACAGATATGGTGCCCTAGACTAGGGTAATAGTCCTGGAAAGATGTAGCTGGACTAAAGAGATATTTAGAAGGTATGTCAACAGGACCTCACCTACTGATGAATGAAAAGTGAGGGTCAGGTAGTTAAAGAGTCAACGACACATCCCAGGTGTCTGTCTTGGGTGATGTTGTTCACGGAGAGGAGGAATCACAAGGGAAAGGAAGCCTGAAATTATTCTGAAGGGTGTGTGTGTGTGTGTGTGTGTGTGTGTGTGTGTGTGTGTGCATGCTAGGAGTGAGGGGAGAACATATATTTGACTTGGCATCTCTTAAACTTGTGGAGCTTGGAAATCATTTGTCTTTTTTTATACATGAGGATCTTGAGAGTTTACATAACGATGGGGGTAAACTGCTAGAGAGGGAGAGGTAAAAGATACAGAACATTTGGGGGATATTGTAAAGAAGAAAACCCTGAGAAAGTGTGAGGAGATGGGCTTGGAGTTCTACAAGGACAGCTTGGGTTTAGACTGGAAGAGAGAGAGAGAAACAACTTTTTTTTTAAAAAATTGAGATGTAATTGGCATATAACATTATACTAGAAACAACTCTTCTGATTAATCTAGGTTCAAGTCTCTGTTTTCTCCTCGGCTTCTAAAAAGTTGTTATTGAGACACACATATTCGTATATCTACAAAATACATTCTGGAATACTGAAATAGCTGATATTTAATTCGTTAATTGTACAGAAAATCTTCCTTATTCATAACAAACCATGGTGGGGACAACAGGACTTTGTTGAGATTATTATGAGACAAAGTTGCTTAATTGTTTTTTATAAATATTGGGCCACAGCTTGAGTTGAAATTGTAAATTCCTTGGAACTTTGTGATTATGTCTCTGCCTCTTTTGTAACCCCCCAGGTGCTTTACATGATACTTTGTTCACTGTGGATATTCAGAAATGCTGACCACCAGCTTATAGTCATTTAAGTGCAGATTTAAAATTTTGTTTACTAGATGACTTGGGTAAGCAGGAAAACTCAAAAAATAGTGATTGATGACAAATTTTAAATTCTAGTTCAGATAACACAATAAATATTGGTAGCTAGACTACCATTAAGCATTCTGGATATATCAAGAACTGTGGAGCTTTAAAATGCTTTCAAAGAACGAGAGAGTCTACGTTTCTCTCTCAAAATTGAGGAAATCAATTTTGACTGTCATAAAATTATTCCTAAATCACCAGTGCTGGATGCAGGGTTGAGTCTTCAGCATGTAGGACAGGAGGTTACCTTTCATGTCCTTCTTTCCCATTTTAGCTCTTCAACCTAATGCATATGGTCTTCCAGCCTTACCGTCCAAGGAAACGCCTGGGTCGAGATCACCCAAAACTTCATGTTGTCAAACTCAATGGGCATTAGTTACTCTGTCCTCAGACCTCTGAGAAGCAATTGGCACAACTGACTGTTCTCCCCTCCTTTAAACACTCTCTTCATGACTCCCATGCCCCGTGTGCTGGTTTTCTTTCTGCTTCATCGACCGCCTCTCCTTAGATTCCTCTGTCTCCTGACCCAGCCTCTATCGTGCTCACGGAGGCTGGGTTCTTCACCTGTTCTTTTCTCTCCCTCCATTCTCCTCATAGCTGATTGCATCCATTTCCACAGCCTTGAATTAGCTGTTGACTTCCACATTGGTATCATTAACCCAGGCCCTTTCTGATGCTCCATACTTCTCTTTAAAACATCCTTTTGGCTTCTCCACTTGGGGGAGTCCATGAACATAGGAAACATGACATATCTAAAACAAAATTCTTGATTTTCTCATCAAATCTCTTTTCCACCTCACCACTCTCAGTATGCCTCTGTTAAGCCAAGTGTACTACCAGCCACCACCCCACCCCCCAAAAAATAGAAATGTTGATTCCTTCCTTTTCCATACTTGTCATGTCCAATGTAATAGAAAGTTCTGCCTCTGGGTTCTATTCCAAGATGTCTCTCAAATCCATGCACTTTTCTCTTCCTCTGCCTCTGCAAGGCAGATAAAGCCATCATCATCTGGATATTGTAACTGCCTACTGATTGGTCTCTCCACTTCCATATTTGTAAAATTATAATATTTAAAAATGCTTATTGGATCATGTCACTACCTCAGTTTAACCCCTCTATAAACTCTACTGGTGCTTGGAATAAAATCCAAAGTCTTTAACATGACCTATGAAGCCTACATGATGTTGACTTCTCCTATCTCTCCAACAACATCTTGAGTCACTCTCTTTTTCTTCCCATCACCTAAGCATAATGGTCTTCCAGGGGATCCTCAAAGCCAACCACTTTTCTGCCTCAGGGCCTTTGCACGTACAAAATTGTTAAAACACTCTTCCTCCTCCCCACTGTTTGCCATGCATGGCTAGCTCCTTTTTTTTCTTTCAGATCTCAGCTTAAATGCCACCTCCCCTAAACGTGATGCCTCCTATAAAAGGAATATTTAAGCTGAGACAGGAAAGAAAAGACTTTCCTATCTAAAGTAGATTCTTTTTTAATTTTTTGTCTGCGTCCTTTGCATGCTTCCTTCACCGCCCTTATCACAATTTGTGATTCCTTTATCTTCTGTTCACTTACTTGATTTGTGGGAAGGGCTCTCTCCCAGGGAAAACTCCTTAAGGGCAGGGTCTTACCCTCATTGGTGAGTAAGGGTCTTACCTTACTCACCATTGTACACTTGGCACAAGTGCCCAAGAGCTATTTATTAAATGAGTAAAACATCCTCTATAAAAAAATACTCTCTGAAATAATTTTAAGATAATTGTTTACTCAGCCTTAAACTTTCTCTTGTTCTAGACAAATAATTCAACTACATGAAACCTTTCAAAGATTTTTTTGTCTTTTAATAAATTGCTTGGTTTTATAATTCTTTCCTGAATTGAGTTAATTCTTTTCTTCTGTTCATTTACTCTGGTCGGGGAGAGAGCGATAAGAAGAGCTATCCCAGTAGAGTACTTTGTTCATCTTTCCTCAAGCCAGGAGCCTATTCTGACCCCAGTGTTCTGGGGAAACACCGCATCTTACCTGTCATCAATAGAGCGACTCGACTCTAACTCAGACCACCTGCACAGACAAACGGCCTTTCTTTCATGGAAAAGGAGGAGATGGATAGTATAGTGAAGTTAGATAGATTTTTTGATTTTCTTCTGTAAAACAATTATTTTTCCACTTACCCAGCCAGACACCTTAACAAACATGTACTCTGTCTAACAAAACAAAACATTTATTTTTTGGTCAGGTTGGGTATGATCTATACCAGTTTTTTTTTTTTTTCAAAACATTTTAAGTTTGCCTTTACCAAGAAAATATGAACCAAGAAATCACCTTGGAGAAAAGCAACACATCATTTGTTTCCAGGACTATTACTTGAGAAATTATTTTTTGAAGGTCAGCTTTAAGTTTTCAATCTGTTGTAAACCAATGTCAATAGGTCAAGGCACAACAAATAGAGTAATAAATTCAGATAAACCCCAATACATCCAAAAAATCTATAGGCTATTCAGCTCACAACAGCAATTGGGAACCAATAAGTGAGGCTAGTGTCAATCCAAAAAACCCACCACTGTGTGTCATGATGAGTTCCCTGTAATACAATCCACCACTTAGGGACAGTGAGAGGAATGTCCTACTTTTCTTGTCTCTAATCATCATCCCAAACAGTAAAATCTCTTTAAAAGCACTTCCACACAATTATCTGGCTTCAACCTTCAGCTCTATTACTTAGGAGAAGCGTTATGGATCACTCAAAAGGATTTCTAGTGTATCCTTTTCCAAATATTGTGGTTCCTAAGAAATCAATTGTGTCAAAAGAAAGGGTAAGGAGTAAGACCACATGTAGTATGAAACCAAAAGGAAAATACAAAATCAGGATGCTGCATGTTGTTTTTCTTGTTCAGGGATTGGTAATAAATACGTGGTATACAAAGGGAGCTGATAAATAGTGAATGTGAAGAGACATGTCCCTTCCATATCCTATGAGCATGTGATAGCTGGCCTCATGCAGCTATTAACTACCACTTACAGCCAGGATCTTCACATATTCATGCCTTTAAATTTTAGTACTTGCAAGCTGAGCCATCTTCCTAACCGCTTACCTCACCCTGCTTTTACCTCACCCCATATGCGCGCGCGTGCGCACACGCACACACACACACGCACACACGCACACACACACACACACACACGAGCATTCACAGAGAGACTCCCCACCTCCAACTCCACAAAGCATTTTTAAAACCCAGCCCTGGATGAGAAAATAAAACCCTTTCCTTTCCCTCAGTAGCAGCCTCCTTTATCAGTTCTGGAGGCCGGGAATTCCCAGATCAGGGCCAGCAGATTTGATATCTGGTGAGAGCCCTCTTCCTGGTTCACAGATGGCTGTCTTCTCCCTGTGTCCTCACATGACAGAAGGAGCAAGGGAGCTCTCTGGGGCTCTTTTTTTATTTTATTTATCTTTTTATTTTTGGCTGCATTGGGTCTTCATTGCTGTGCGTGGGCTTTTTCTATTTGTGGCGAGCGGGGGCTACTCTTCGTTGTGGTGCACGGGCTTCTCATTGCAGTGGCTTCTCTTGTTGTGGAGCACGGGCTCTAGGTGTGTGGCTTCAGTAGTTGTGGCTCGTGGACTCAGTAGTTGTGGCTCACAGGCTCTAGAGCGCAGGCTCAGTAGTTGTGGCACACGGGCTTAGTTGCTCCGCGGCATGTGGGATCTTCCCGGACCAGGGCTCGAACCCGTGTCCCCTGCATTGGCAGGTGGATGTTTAACCACTGCACCACCAGGGAAGCCCTCTGGGGCTCTTTTAGAAAGATATTACCCCATTCATGAGAGCTCCATTCTCATGACCTCATCACTTCCCAAAGACCCCACCTCGAAATAATATCACATTGATGATTAAATTTCAACATATGAATTTTGAGGGGACACAAATATTCAATCTACGGCACCCTCTTTCTCTGCTTCATTTGTCCCCAAAGCAATGCTTATCAGATCTGCCACCCTATAAATTTACTTGTTTTGCTGTCTATCTTTCTCAACTAGAATCACAGCTCCACAAGGCCAGGGAATCTTGGTTTACTATTCTAACCCTAGCACATACAGCAGTGCATGGAACATGATAGACACACAACAAATATTGGCTGAGTTAATCTATTCATTCACCAAGTATTTAGGATGAACCTGTTTGGTTCCAGGCCAGTGATTGTTGACTCCTGTTGCCAGGATCACACAGCTGGTTGGACACAGAGCCAGAATAAGTGCTCAGGTCTCCTGACTCCCTGCCCTGTGCTCTTGCCAGTAGATCATACTATCTTCTACTTAGGAACTACTGTTTCCAATAACTACTTAGACAAATGGACAGATTTTCTACAACGTGTGTATCTAAAAAGCCATGAGGTGATGCCCACGTGGTATGTCATATTCTTCTAGATTCTTTAAATTAAAAATCAAAAAGACAATAACTATATACTTAAAAAAACATTCTGCATTTTAAAGTGCATCAAAGAAGGGCAAAATGATGAAAGTGAACTTTCCTATTTCTTTGCATTTTAGACATTAGATTATGGAAAATTGACCTGGTCTGTTTGAAAGGAATAAGATAGCAAGAACTCAGGAACAGGAAACAAGTCATTTTTTTTCCTGGCAATGTTTTTCAATTGAACAAGTAAACATGAGTATATCTACCCCCTGAACATTGCATAATACCAACTTTAAAACTGCCTACTGAAAACAAATGTGCATCCTTTTATTACTATTCTAAGCCACTGGATAACTTCGGATACAATAAGTGAGTTTTTTCAGTAATGAACAATGCAATTTAGAAACAATAATAACAAGCTCTACTTTAATCAGTCTTTTCTGTAATTCAAATAACTAAGAAAAGTTTATTATTCCAATTTTATAAAGGTAGAAACACTGATACACATTTTATATACATTTTATTAAACAAAATATACATTTTATTAAATCCACAAAATGCCATTTGAATTCCCTGCTCCTTCTAGGTACCTGACAAGGTCCAAGACTCAGGAGATGAGAGTGGGATTATAAGAGACAGTAAAAATATTTGGATCCCTGCTTCAGAATTTAGCTAAGTCTCCCTTTCTCTTAAAAAGAAAATAGAGGGGCTTCCCTGGTGGCACAGTAGTTAAGAATCCACCTGCCAATGCAAGGGACAAGGGTTTGAGCCCTGGTCCAGGAAGATCCCACATGCCGCAGGGCAACTAAGCCCGCGAGCCACAACTACTGAGCCTGCGCTCTAGAGTCCATGAGCCACAGCTACTGAGCCCGCATGCCACAACTACTGAAGCCCGCACCCCTAGACCCTGTGCTCTGCAACAAGAGAAGCCACTGCAATGAGAAGCCCATGCAATGCAGAGAAGAGTAGCCCCTACTCATCCCAACTAGAGAAAGCCCACGCGCAGCAGTGAAGACCCAACGCAGCCAAAAATAAATAAATAAAATAAATAAATGGGCTTCGCTGGTGGTGCAGTGGTTGAGGGTCCGCCTGCCGATGCAGGGGACACGGGTTCGTGCCCCGGTCCGGGAGGATCCCACATGCCACAGAGCGGCTGGGCCCGTGAGCCATGGCCGCTGGGCCTGCACATCCAGAGCCTGTGCTCACAACGGGAGGGGCCACAATGGTGAATGGTCCGCGTACTGCAAATAAATGAATAAATAAACAAACAAATAAATAAATAAAATAAGATAAAATACAAACTTTAGAAGTTTAGGGTAAAAATGCCATTCTACTATTTCTTGCAATTTAACCAGTGTTCCACGGATAATCAAACTAAACTAATGGCAAGAAAGCTTAAATTCTAACTTTTGAGACTACAAAATTTACTTAAAATAATTTCTGGACCAATTTCCCAGCACACATAAAATCCTTTGCTTATTCACATTTTTTCCTAATCTCAACACCTTAATTGTACTCATTTCCCATAAGGAAGCACAGACCACCTCCTATTCTTATTTTAACTATGATATTATCAGGTGCTCTGGGTTCTTCAAAGGGTGTTCCCAGGGTAGCTGAGTGTCAACAGATAGAGCTGATTTCAAGCAGAAATGAAGGAAAATTATCAGAGTTCTAAAACTCTGACCTTAATTGTTAAAGTCTAGTCCTCTTCCAATAAATCCCACTAGAGTATTCTACTGAGACAATACTCTCTACATAAAAGAAATTTCACATCTATTAAATAGACACCACAGTACCTGGTTCAGTGATGGGTGTGTACTAGTTGTCAAAAATAGTTTGGTGAATATATGAAAGAAGTTCACTCATTATGAGAATCATGTGTTAAGACTGACTCCTTCCAAGAGATTTTATTACAAAAACTACAGGCACTTCTATCCTAACTCTTTGAGTGCAGTTGGGTAGAAAATCTCTCAACATTTTATGGAACAATTTCTCCCTTACAAAATGTTCTGGATTATTAGTAGCATTATATGCTTTGAATTTTATGTAAAATATTATGAATAAGTTGTTTGAGCTTCTTTAATGCCAATTGTTTATTCTCAGAGGTAAAATCTATGCAACGCATCAGAAGAAAACTTTTCCTAGAATTGAAAAGCTATATACTTATAGATTCCTAGTCGCTGAGTGGGAATTTCACAGATGATATAGTCAGTAATTTCCTTACTGCAGATTCCCAGGGCTCTGTAACTGTGCTACCCGAGAGAGGACTAGCCACCAAAAGAAAGCAAAACTTTAGGAATTTGGCTTCTCACCCCATTCCAAACGGAGCAAATCCTCTTATTTCTGATTAATATATTAGTCTTCTAGATGAGAGAGTTCTTCAACTAAAAAAAATAGTTTTGAAACCCTCTGATGATTTACCATTCCTATTCTATGAATAAGGTAACTATGTCTCAGAACCTGCTCAAGGTCCAGTATCATCCAAACTTCACTGCATTATACCAACCTCCTCCCCCATAAACTAATCTATTTTGAAACACAGATAATCTGGGCTAGGTCTGCCATCTCTCACTCCAAAGTATTTTAGCTATGTGCTGCCAATTAACCAAGGACAACAGGGCAAAAGCAATTAATTCTGAGGTATTTCTCACCAGAGAATCATTTACCACAGATGAAGCTTGAAATAAACACTCACTTTTTATCTATCATATGACCTTTTCATGACTTTCTGGTCATGGAATCAATATGGAAATGTCCCTCATATGTTCTGGGACCATAAAAGGAAAGAACACAGTACAATCCCATTTCCTGGATCCTTGAGTCCTAATAAAAGGGAACTGAATGCCCCCCCTTAAGGTTGGGAAACAAGCTCCAAGACAGAGGTACTACCCTCATCTCACAGAATAGAAGAGACTTTTGGAGTAAAGATATACTGCAAACACACTATCAAACCAATTGTATGGCTGTTAGCATAACTGATGCCATCTTGGGCCCATCAACTCCTCCTGTCCTTTCACTGACCCTATCTAGGGCTGTACTGTGTAGTAAATCTCTTCTCTGTCGTCAAGGGCTTTGTAGTTAGTATTGTTTAATAATCGTTAGGTCCAGGTGGCCTCTATGCTCTGTTAGTCTCCAAACAATGATGAAGACCTTTGCTGATGTATTCCCAGAACCCACGAGACTAGTCACCCATTCATAAATCTTGACTTAGGAATGTATTTCCTGTTTCCAAGCACGTACCCCCCATGCCCTAGGTTAACTATAAAATTGTCCCAATGGCTCCTCAGTGGGTGGAGCACAGCTGCGAATGCTTCCAGATCATCATCCACTGGATCCCACCCCATGAGCAAATCACCCTATAATAAACTGATCCATTGCTTATATGGAACTTCTTGCCTCATGTTTCAGTCTCAAGATACCTTCTCAGTTCAGTTGGTACTTTTTGCTCCCTCCATCCTCCGACACCAAGACCAAGAAGTAAATGTTCACACACATCCACTAGAATGCCTATAACCAAAAGGACAAACAATAACAAGTGTTGGTGAAGATGTGGAGAAATTAGAACTCTCATGCATTGTTGGGAGCATAAAATGATGCAGCCACTTGGAAAATTTGTACATAAAAGCTGTACATAAATGTATCATATGACCAACTAATTCTACTCCTAGGTATCTACCCAAGAGAAATGAACACATGGGTCCACATAGAAACGTGTATGCAACATTCCTGGCAGCCTTGTTCACTATATCCTCACACTGGAAACAACCCAGATGTCCATCAACTGGTGAATGAATAAACAAAATGTGGTATGTCCATACAATGGAATTCTATTCGTCAATAAAAGGGAACATAAAGTGCTGATATGTGCTATACCATGGATGAACCTCATAAACATTATGCTAACTCAAAGCTAGATACAAAACCCAGATCTAAAGACCGCTTACTGTACAATTCCATTTACTTTATGAAATGTCCAGAAAAGGCAACTCTACACAGGCAAAAAGCAGATTAGAGGTTGTCTGGGGCTGGAGCGGGAACGGTGACTGATGGCAAATGGATGCAGGACTCTTTTTGGGGTAACGGGAATGTTCTAAAAATGGATTGTGGCAATGGATACAAAATTCTGCAAATTTACTAAAAATTATTAAATTGTATACTTCAATCAGATAAATCTTATGGTATTTAAATTATATCTCAATGAAGTTTTTTTTTTAAAACAGAAGCAGACATTCACATGGAGTTAGTAAAGAGGAATACAGACTGCAGAAACTCACGCAGAATTTTTCCAAACCAGAATCTGAAGTAATCACGATACCTTACTTTCTCCTTATTATGTACCTTGCAGAACAATCGTGTACAAATGGGAATTTGATCTCAGGAATCATCCTCCTATTCTGGAGCTTCTTTAATAGTAGCACATCTTCTCATACACCTGCTATACACCCTAAGCCCTGTCAAGCCCAAGCACAATGGTGGGCATGGATGGAATATAGTTGGGTTTTTTTTAAATGCTATCTTTTTTTTTTGCGGTACGTGGGCCTCTCACTGTTGTGGCCTCTCCCGTTGCGGAGCACAGGCTCCGGACGCGCAGGCTCAGCAGCCGTGGCTCACGGGCCCAGCCGCTCTGCGGCACGTGGGATCCTCCCGGACCGGGGCACGAACCCGTGTCCCCTGCATCGGTAGGCGGACTCTCAACCACTGCGCCACCAGGGAAGCCCTTAAATGCTATCTTGACCTGGTTTTGAGGTCCTGACTAGTTAGAGGCCAATCAGTTCTCTTTCTTGAACAGCTGATTAAGTCCCCAACCCCCTCCCTTTCAGGATCTCACACTCGAGGCTACTATAAGAAGACAGCCCTAATCACCAGGGCCAGGTACGCAACAACCAGAAACAGCCCCTCTATCCTGGACCTGAAACTATTCAAATTAGCCAATCCACAGGGAGCCCAGAAACCTAGATAATCCCACACCCCTGCCCTAATAAGCTACCCACTACAGCTCCAGCTAGCTGTTACCCTACAAGCCCTTGGATAGCACTGCCCAGTTGCCTTCTCTCCTTTGGTGTTGTAGGTAACAAAGAGCTCTGCCTTTCATCCTTTCAAGTGTCAATGTGTTGTCTGCTTCCATCAAAAGAATTGTTAAATCTTATAAAACAACAGAGCAGATGCTTGATGATTCAGCAGAGAAGGAGAGATCAACAAGGAGCTATGTAACAACTGGACTTTCAAATACACTTTTCCAAAAACTTCTTATTTGCTCAGCACTTCATGAAGTCAGTCTAACTGATCTGGGAGTATCTGCCCTTGATTTTCCCTGGACATCTCCAAGGTTAATGTATCTAACAGTTCTGTGTAAAGTATTTGATTATTTGTTTACTCTCAAACAGAAGGACAAATAATCACAGAAATGATTTTGACAAAGAGCCTAATAACGTATTGCTTTTTTTTCTCCAGTAGAGTCCCAGGATTTTCCTAGGAGACCTTTAAGAGAATGAGAAACCCCTGATATTGAGACAGTTCAGCTTATCTCTTCTCCCACACAACTGGGAAAATATAGCATTTTCATGTTTATAAAACTTAGAGTTATAGAGTTAAAAACTGACAAACATCACTGACTTCAGGATTGAATGGTGTGAATCTGCTATCTAGAGGGACTTTGGCTAATTTAAATTATTCCTCATCTTGCTTCCTTCTTTCTTCCAAAGAGCTAAATGTTATGCTTATAGGGTCCTTGTTGAGCAAGTAGCATTTAGTGGTTCCAGGTTTTCTTTGGTAAACTCTTATATGCAAAAAATCAGCTGTGTGACATACTTTAATGAAGAGGAATGCATTGTTTATTCTCTTCTCAAGTTTGCCTGGGAGATAATATCACTCTCCTTTTCAGAAGGCTGGCTCTTCCAAGGGCAGGAGATTAAACAGACACAGCATATAGGCAGTCAGATGTCTATCCGAAGGTGGCCTCTTTCTCCACCCATCATTCCTTCCAGTCTCCACTAGTTGACTTGGAGCTGTTCTTAACCACTCTCAGACTAGCTTTTCCAACATTCACATTGACTCCAGGAGATATGGGTTGAGGTTAGACATAAGACCTCTCAAATAGCCAAGAGGGCCCAGTTAGAAGTTACAGAAGATGTTAAAACCCATTCAAATGAGAATCAGATTTACAGAGATGGTTTCCCCTAGCAGACAAAATTCACTTGTGTTTCCATAAGCAAGAAATATTTGCATTGCTATGAGCCGCCTGGTGACAGAGAGCAGGTCTTGTAAGAATGTGGCCTCACCCAGCCTTGTTATCCTAAAAACTTCCTCGAGGACAGCAAACGTTAAAAGGCATTATTCCTGTATATACTCACTTATTTGCACAAACACTACAGCTTTACTATGACTTGATCAACTGGGGTCAAAAATTTGGTATAACCCAGTCACACTTTTGCATGGACTTTGAAAAAGTCATGGACATTCTACTTACAGCAACTGGATTTCCACAGGAGATTTGAGGCAGTCCACAACAAAGAATGCAAGATAAAGAAGTTGATAATTTAGAAGTAAGAATATATCAGATATCTGAAAAAGACAAATAAAAAATAAATCCAGATCTATATCTTTTCTATGACTGGGTGTAATAATTGCTTATATGCAGGCTGACATGCCAAAATAACATTTTTTGAAATCAGAAAACAAAAGATTTTATTAAGAAAAAGAAGTTTTCATGGGTCCTAAATTATTGGAAAATTTTACAAGGAACATATTTAGGAGACTGACTAACATAGGGGACAAATCCTAAACAAACAATATAAAAGCAAGTGCAGAATATGGGGTCATATGATGATTTCGTGTACAGATCTTTAAGATTATGACTCTCCAACATCTGTAAAAGAACAATTCCCACAATGATTTACCAACATTCTGAATGAAAAGAGACAAAAGGCTAACTATCCACATATATTCCCTACCCCCCCAAAAGATGTGTGTCAACTGACATGGAACTTTTTTAAATTATATTTTTAAAATGTAAACAATTTTAAATTATTTTAATTAACTACAAATTCCACATGAACCCACTTTTACAGCATCATGGCTTTAAGACCACCCTTCATTCAGTAATTAATGGAAATATGTCAATTTGTCATATGCAATGATAAGCATCAGTGTCATTGGTTTAAGAATGCATACTCTATTACTCAGCATAATTAATCTGTCATGGCAGCCTGATTCAAAGAAATAAAGTTGTAATCTGTTTAACTAGTCTGCAACAAATATAAAAAGAAAAATGATATCAGAGGAAGCTGGCCACAAGCTTTCGTAGCAGTGACTCAGTAAGCAATGTGGCTGAAAATGAAGTAAAACAGAAGTTTCCTTGCAATATGCCCTTCACTGTAAAAAGATTTTTATCTTTTTCCTATCAAGTTTCAGTGTATTCTGATTTTGGATGAAATTGTTAGTTATATGTTTCATATTAGGAGACCCACACTTTAAGCTTTAGGCTATAGGGGTTCATATTTTATCTATCCACCTTAAGTATATTTGAGCCAAAATTGTTTACCTGTTTCATTTCAGACATTCATTGCAATCCCCTGTTATAACAGGATATTTTTCAGATTCTTTTGAGTCAAAACAGAAAAGCTTAATGAAAATCAGAATTTGTCTCCATGATATTGTGTGGACTTTAATTTTCTTTCCATTCAATTTTAGAAAATTTATAAAACTTTAATCCATTTTATATAACTATTTAATTAAAAAAGGTTTTAATCTCTTTGTTACTAGATTCTATTACAACTATAAGTAGGAAAATGCAACTTGAATCCTTATATATATCTTTAATGTGTATACATATATATGTATTATATATGTATATTATGTACTTATAAGAAATATTTACATAATTCATATTTTGATGCTGTAGGCAACTAAAAATGTAAACTGGTTTGAATAGCAGGGCTCAAAAGATGCACATGAGACCTGTGGGCAGGCTCCTGCTATATCATTATTTTTAAAAGACTATATCATGCACGAGTTCAAGTGTTTGAGAAGTACAATTCTCTGATGAAAATTCTGGCTCCACCTGTAAGCTCTACTTCTATCCAAACACAGAAGGAATGAGATCTTCCTGTAGGTCACAACTAAAGGACTAAAGGATTAAACTTGGCATCAACTCAATATGGCTCTCCTTCAGTCTATACAGTATACCTACTCTACCAAATTAAGAAGTAAAATTTGATTCCATCAAGTATCTGATAAGGGTTCCAAATATCTGAGAGTTGAGAGGGAATCTCAGAGATGGCTAATTGTGGCACCACTTGCCCCTTTAAGTCCTTCCATAAGCCCTCTTGCCTTGGACACCAACATTGGTTGCTTACTTCCTATTGACTCGCTTTTATTTGGTTCAAAGTTCCCCTCTGAATTCCCAGGTATCCAGTCCCACTGGAATGCACCACAGACACTGTTAGTCCCTCTCCTTGATGATGATTAAGAAAAAACATCACTTCCCACAAATCCCAATCGAATTTTAACTTTTTCCTGGTTCTCTCCCCTGGGCATGAGATGTGCGTGTGCACATATACGCACACACACACTTCTTCCTTCAAGTGATTCGTGCTGAGGTAATGGAGAGGTGTGGAGAATCCTGGAAGGACCTCTCTTGGGATTAGCCCCACCTACTGCTTCTTGTAGCAGCTCTGGGCAGCAGGTCAACAATGGCTGCCCTTGCAGTTAGCACCAGGGCTTGGTGGTTTCTTCCTTCTCCCAGCTGTTCTTAGGAAGACAGAGCTTCCACAGCTGTCTCCCTACAGCAGATCTTGCCAGCATACAAGGCTTTGTGCGTGCGTGTGTGTGTGTGTGTGTGCGTGCGCACCCAGTTTGTTCATCTGTCTCTTGAGTTGACTCCTCAAGTACCACATCAACCCCACCATTCACTGGGAACTCACAGAGCACTATAGATTACAGTGGGAATTATGGTGATGCTCAACTCTTCTAGAGAAAGGAACTATTTAAGATGCAATTGGGCTTCCCAGGTGGCGCAGTGGTTAAGAATCTGCCTGCCAAGGCAAGGGACACAGGTTCGTGCCCTGGTCTGGGAAGATCCCACATGCGGTGGAGCAACTAAGCCCATGCATCACAACTACTGAGGCTGTGCTCTAGAGCCTGCAAGCCACAACTACTGAGCCTGCATGCTTCAACTACTGAAGCCTGCACGCCTAGAGCCCGTGCTCCACGAGAGAAGCCATTGCAATGAGAGCCCACACACTGCAACGAAGAGTAGCCCCAGCTCGCCGCAACTAGAGAAAGCCTGTGTGCAGCAACGTAGACCCAACGCAGCCAAAAAATAAATAAAGAAATAGAAAAAAAAATTTTTTTTAAATAGATGCAATTGATCCTAGAGTTCTGCTCCATGTATGGCAGAAGAGAGAGGATATGTGACCTCTGAGGTCTTGAGACTTAACATGAAGTTGCACAGATTTATGACATTTTGCAAGCACAAATTACTCATAGTTTAGCCTAAATATCCATGGGATTTTTGAAATTTATTTCAAAATATATTTATATTTGTTTTAATAAAAAATGTTTCTCTCTCCAATCCAAGTCTTCAATATTTTAGTAAAATTGACACTCCAGAAATAGATGTCTATCTTATTGTCTTGCCCACCTGGGAAACCTTTGCATTTCACTCCAGGGATTATGATGATGATAGTGACAATGAAGACATCAGTGATGATCACAAACACAGTTAGTTTTTATTGAATGATTTCTGTGTGTCAGGGACTGTGTAATGCCCTTGGCAAGCATTATCTCATTTAATTCTTACAACAACCTTACCAGTTAGTACAAGTATTATCTTCATTTTATAGATGAGTTAAGTGAGGCATAAAGGAGTTAAATAACTCACCCCTTACAAACTTTTAGCTAGAAAGGTGAGGACTCAGAATATGACTCCCCACAGTGGTGGAAATTATTAATTTATTTTTCTTTTTCTTCATTAACAGTTTCCTACCATTAATCCCAGTGGGGCTAGGTGCCCATAAATTCAAGAAGGACTCGAACCAATTAACAGAGATGAGCCAACAGTAACTAAACAACCAGGATGTTACCAAGAGGGCTGCTTAGGGACAGAACTTGAGGAACTTAAAAATGTCTGTTAGATTCTTCCTCAACTCAGATGTTTTGCACATTTATCAAGTGCTGATTGGAAGCTCTTTCATGACTGAATTCTCTTTCTGGTACCTAGAGCAGATACTCTATATTAGCTACAAGAGCCACATGCTCTGGGGTACATGTGCTACAGAAAGATTTAGTATCACACTTCTGGATGACAACTCAGCTCCCTTTTATTTAGGTCTTAAGGCAAAAGTCAGGTCCTTACCTTTCAAGTCTTAGAGGTAACCTTTTACCTAAAGTTGCTTGCCCAACTTTCATCAGGATGTCTCCCAGGCAAGTAACTTCAAGTAACTAAGGAACTTGGCCAAAGCTGAGATAAATGCTTATATTACCTTTTCATGGAAATCTGGGGTACCCATGCAAATCAGGTTTCAGGAATATTCCTGGCTACTCAATGATTCCCCAAGCGAGAGATGCAAACTAATTCTAATGGGGTAACTGGGTTATATCTAAATTAAGGTAATAATAAAAGACCTTCCTCTCTCAGTTCTCCTTGTTTCTTTACCTAGCCAAAATTTCATTCACAGACCCATTTTAAGGATATATCCTCTGCATCCATAACAGGTCTTTCTAAGTATTCATTTGAGCAGAATGGCAGTGTCCATTGAAAGGCTTTGGTTGAAGCCATAAGTCACGACTCAAGACCTTACACAAATGTCAATCCAGGAAAATTCAACCTTAAATTTTACTCCAGAAATATGTCATTTCTAAAGAAGCGTTTAGTATACTTCATCCAGAAAATGGAAGCCATGTAACATGTTTTCCCTTTGAATTTGTTGCCAGGATCTGCTCCATTTAATGTCTGAATGAGGTAATATGTTTATTTCAGGTGCTTGGTAGCATCTATTTGAATACTGCAATTTGCTTCAGCAGTTCTCAAGCCCAGCTGCTCCTTAGAATCTTCTGTTTCAACAATACTGGATGTCTGGGTCAGAGTTAGCCCAGATCTAAGGGTTGGGGCCAGGTACTGGAATATTTTAAGTGCTCTCTGGGATGATTCAAATATATAGGGGGAGTTCAGAGTCATTTCTATGGATGCTCTAAATTTGTTGGTTTTTTCATTTATTTGTTTTATTTTAATTCCAATGGTCTTATTTGTAAACTAACTTGTTTACCCTAACTCAATTTCTTTCACAATAAAAGAGTCATCATAGGGCTTCCCTGGTGGCGCAGTGGTTGAGAGTCCACCTGCTGATGCAGGGGACACAGGTTTGTGCCCCAGTCCGGGAAGATCCCACATGCTGTGGAGCGGCTGGGCCCGTAAGCCATAGTCACTGAGCCTGCACGTCTGGAGCCTGTGCTCCGCAACGAGAGAGGCCACAATAGTGAGAGGCCCGCGTACCACAAAAAAACAAAACTAAACTAAACTAAACTAAACTAAAACTAAAAATAGAACTACCATACGACCCAGCAATCCCACTACTGGATATATACACTGAGAAGACCATAATTCAAAAAGAGTCATGTACCACAATGTTCATTGCAGCTCTATTTACAATAGCCAGGACATGGAAGCAAGCTAAGTGCCCATCAACAGATGAATGGATAAAGAAGATGTGGCACATATATACAATGGAATATTACTCAGCCATAAAAAGAAATGAAATTGAATTATTTGTAGTGAGGTGGATGGGCCTAGAGACTGTCATGCAGAGTGAAGTAAGTCAAAAAGAGAAATACAAATACCATATGCTAACACGTATATATGGAATCTAAAAAAAAAAAGAAGAACCGTTCTGAAGAACCTAGGGACTGGACAGGAATAAAGATGCAGACATAGAGAATGGGCTTGAGGACAAATACAGGTTGTTTTTCTGGTGTCAGGTTGTATGAGTTCTTTATATATTTTGGATATTAAGCCTTCATCAGATATATTGTTTGCAAATATCTTCTCCCTTTCACTAAGCTGCCTTTTCATTTTGTTGATTGTTTCCTTCACTGTGCAAAAACATTGTTTGATGTAGTCCCATTTGTTTATTTTTGCTTTGTTTCCCTTGTCTGAGGGATCACATCCAAAAAAATAACACCTAAGACTAATATCAAAGAGCATACTGCCTATCTTTTCTTCTTCAAGTTTTATAATTTCAGGTCTTACATTTAAGTCTTTAATCCGTTTTGAGTTTATTTTTGTGTGTGGTGTGAAAACATCTAGTCATATTATTTTGCATGTAGCTGTCTGGTTTTCCCAACACCATTTATTGAAGAGGCTGACTTTTCCCCACTGTATATTCTTGCCTCCTTTGTCCTAGATTAATTGCCTATACAAATGTGTGTTCATTTCTGGGCTCTCTATTCTGTCCCATTGATCTACATGTCTGTTTTTGTGCTAGTACCATACTGTTTTGATTACTGAAGCTTTGTAGTATTGTTTGAAATCAGATAGTATGATACTTCCAGATTTCTTCTTTTTTCTCAAAATTGTTTGGCTATTTGGGGTCTTTTGTGTTTCCATACAAATTTTAGATCTATTTGTTCTAGCTCTGTGAAAAATGCCATTGATATTTTGATAGGGATTGCACTGAATCTGTAGATTGTCTTGATGAGTATAGTCACTTATCAAAATTAATTCTTCCAATCCCTAAAACTGGCATATCTTTCCATTTGTTTGTATCTTCAATTTCTTTCATCAATGTCTTATGGTTTTCCAAGTACAAGTCTTTTACCTCCTTGGTTAAATGTATTGTTAGGTATTTTTTTCTTTTTGATGCAACTGGAAATGGGATTCCTTTCTCTTTTGTGTGTGTGTATCTATTGGTCTGTGGTTAGCAGCAAGTTCATAGTAATGTATTTATTACTTCATGTTTACTCCCTCTCACCACATTTAATTTTTTATCATATTTGACATTTTTTTTGTTTTATGTGTCCTTTAACTACTTATTGTGGATATAGATTATTTTACTACTTTTGTCTTTTAATCTTCCTACCAACTTTATAAGTAATCATTTATATCCCCTACCCTTACTGTATGTTTGCCTTTACCAATAAGATTTTCCTTCTGTAATTTTTGTATTTCTAGTTGTGGTCTTTTCTTTTCTGCTTAGAGAAGTCCCTTTAACACTTCTTGTAAAGCTGGTTTAGTGGTGCTAAAGTGTTTTAGCTTTTGCTTGTCTGTAAAACTCTTTGATCTATTCCTTTGAATCATCTAATCTGCTATTTTTTTAATGTATAAATTTCTTTCTTTCTTTGTTTCTTTCTTTTTGGCTGTGTTGGGTCTTCATTGCTGCATGCGGGATTTAGTTGTGGTGAGCAGGGGCTACTCTTTGTTGCAGTGTGCTGGCTTCTCATTGCGGTGGCTTCTCTTGTTGTGGACCATGGGCTCCAGGTGCGTGGGCTTCCGTAGTTGTGGCACACAGGCTCAGTAGTTGTGGCTCATGGGCTCTAGAGCTCAGGCTCAGTAGTTGTGCACACAGGCTTTGTTGCTCCGCAGCATGTGGGATCTTCCTGGACCAGGGCTCGAACCCATGTCCCCTGTATTGGAAGGCAGATTTTTAACCACTGTGCCACCAGGGAAGTCCCCTAATCTGCTATTGATCCCTTCTGGTATATTTTTTATTTCAGTTATTGTATTCTTCAGCTATGTTTTGTTCTTCTTTATATTTTCTAATTCTTTGTTAAACTTCTCACTGTGTTCACCCATTCTTCACCCAAGTTTGTTAAGCATCTTTATGATGACTACCTTGGACTCTTTATCAGGTAAGTTTGCTTATCGCCACTTTGCTTAGTTCTTCTGGGGTTTTGTCTTGTTCCTTCGTTTGGAACATCTTCCTCTGTCACCTCATTTTGCCTAATTCTCTGTGTTTATTTTTATATATTTGGTAGGTCAGTTACATTTCTCAATCTTGGAGAAGTAGCCTTATGTAGATGTACTATGGGACCCAGCAGTGCACTCTCCTCTGGCCACCAGAGCTGTATGCTCTAGGGGTGTCCCCTATGTGAGCTGTATGGGCCTTTGTACTGTAGTGGGGTCTTCTATTATGGGCACCCTGGTAGGCAGGACTGGTCCCCAGACAGGTTGGCTATCAGGCCCTGCCTTTTATGGTAGCTGCCAGTCCACGGATAGTGAGGCTGGCTGGTTGGCTCAATGAGTCCCAGGACTGGTGTTGGCCTGCTGATGGATGGGACCAGGACCTGGGGCAGCTAGCAGTGGTGGTGGGGGGACCCAGGGGTGGTGCAAGCCCATAAGCCTCTAGAGAAAGGACTCCAAAATGGCACTTGTGAGTACCAGTGTCCTCATGGTAGAACAAGCCCTCAAAAATGCTGCTGCCATCTCTGTGTTCACAGGGGGAGTCCCAGTTGCCTCCTGCCTCTTCAGGAGGCTATCCAAGATCAGCAAGTGGGTCTGAGCCAGTCTCCTTTCAAATTACTGCCTCTGAACTAGGACTACACTGAGTGTGATATTTTGCACACGCCCTTTGAGGGGCTGTCTCTATTTCCTATGGCCCTCCAGCTCTCCCAAATATAAGCCCTGCTGGTTTTCAAAGCCCAGCATTTGGGGAAGTCATCTTCCTGGTGCAGAACCTCCAAGCTGGGGAGCCCTGATGTGGGGCTTTGATCCCTTGTTCCTTGGGAAGAACCTCTGCAATTGTGATTATCCTCCCATTTGTGGGTAGCCTACCCAGGAGTGTGGGTCTTGATTATACCAAGCCTTCATTTCTCCTACCTCTTTCACTTTGGTTCCTTCTTCATATCTTTAGTTGTGGAAAACCTTTTCTGCTGGTCTTCAGGTCATTCTTATAGACAGTTGCTCTGTAAATTCTTGTGATTTTGATGTGCCTGTGGCAGAAGTGAGCTCAGGGTCTTCCTACTCAGCTGTCTTGACCACACCAAAAATCTTTAGCTTTTGAATTGCCATTATATCTAAGGCAGTTTGGGCAAAACAGTTAAGGTAAAACAGGAAGATGTAGTTTACAGTCTGAAGGAAAGAACAGCTGTTGGATATCTGAGGAAAGGAAATGAGGAAAAAACACAAACTTCTGTTGATCATGCATGCAAGCATAAGAGAGAGCAATTGACTCAGTGAAATGACTCACTTCATTTTCAAGTAAACATTGTAAACTGTGGCTCCTCTACTACTGTGATAATATTTAAATTTACCTTTAATTATAGGCAAAGACTGAACGTCAAAACTTGAATTCTTTCAGCCTGCTGCGGGGAAGATGTTAAATGCTTACTTCAAAAAATAACATTGTTAATTGCTTTAGTAAGACATAGATCTGGCAGCAGATCCCTTGAAAATAAATACTGAATAAATCAAATCATATAATTATTTTAGACAAGCTATAAATGTGTTTTAATGGGCCAAACTTGTAAAATAGTTGGAGGTACTGCATAGTTTTGAAGGGAAGATTAAATTGCTTCACTTATTATTTTTTTCTATTAATAATAGTATTCATATGTACTCAGATAAGACTTGGAATTATACACAATATATGGTCAAGGAACTCTCAGTTTTAAATTGGAAAGAAAAATAAAGCAGTCATGATTAAACACCTTCAAAACATTTTTGTTTTTCTATTTTTGTCTTAGCTATTTTCATTCTTCATTCATCCCTGAAAGCCTCCAAGCAAGAGAAAGAATAATGTGAGACTAGAAAGAAAGGAGGGGGAGGAAGGCTGAAAGAGGAAGAAAAAGGAAGGGAAATCAAACAGAAAGGAAGTAGATGAGTAGTGGGTCAGTTAGGGTCATTGGTCGTAAGCAGCTGACTCCAGCTAATGAAACACAAAGGGAATTTAGTGGAAGCATACAAGTAGAATCGTGAGTAAAGCTTAGTATTGGGCTTGAAAAGAAGAAACTGAAAATGAATCTTCAACTGGCAATGAGGCAGGAGACAGATGGACCCCCAGTGCAAACAGTTTAAGTTCGTTCCTTGTGGACAGATACTCTGAGATGAGAATAACAGGATAATTGAGAGAGGAGGCTGGGCCTTGCCCAGATAGAAGACAAGAGACCACATATTCCTCATTCTCGAAGTCATGAGACCTCCCTGACTACACATGTGCAGAAAAGCTCCTTGGAGGTCCAAAGGGGAGTGATGCCAACTACCCATAGGCCTTTTCGGTAGAATCCGTCTTGGCTAAGAGATGCGTGCACACACATGGGAAAATCCTGAGATACACCAAATATGGACTCTGAACCAGGCAAATCAAAATGATTGGTCAAAGGAAACATGGAAGAAATGCCCCATAAAAGTGATTCAAATTGCCATGAGGGTGCGACTCTCTCTCTGAGCCTGCCCATGTGTCTATCCACACATACTGAACTCTTTTTTTCTCTTAATAAATACTTTACTTGTTTCACTGCTTTCTGTCTTTGTGGGAATTCTTTTTCTGCAAAGCGGTAAGGCCAGGGCCTTGTCACTGACCAATGGTCTAGTGGCTAAGATTTGCTGCTCTCACTGCCATGACCCAACCTCAATCACTGGCTGGGAACCGAAACCCTTCTTCAAGCCACTGCAGGCTGAAGCCACCCTAGATCAGCAAGAGAAAGGGAGATTCCATCTGGTTTTCTTTCTCAATATTCCAGTGTTTTTTCGAGATTGTAAAAAGACATACTTTTATAATAATATGACCTTATTAGCCTTCCAAAAGAAGTTTAAGATTAACCAAAAAGTATATTATTTAGGATAAAACATTAATAATATATTCTGCAAGGAAATACATACAAAGGAAGCCAATAAGCCCAGTCAAGACTAAGTATTCAATAGGCATAACATTAAAACCCAGTTGCAAGATGTACTCCACACGTGAGTTTGCATTTGTGCCTGAGCTACTGGAGCCCAGAAGGATCATCGTATTACTCTGTTGGCAGATGCATCCAAAGAACTGGCCATGTTGTGTCTTGTCATCACAATGCTTCTTTCTCTTAAATGGTCTAAAATATTTGACAAGAACATTACAAAGCCATCCAAGGAAATGCTTCCCTTCCAGGGATTCAAGTCTTGAAGCAGGCCATTAACATTGGCCTTTGTCAGTAATTCAGCCCACATTAGCAACAGAAAGCTTCTTACCAACAGACTGGGCTCTTAAGGAGACTCTAAAGGGAACACTGAGTGCTTTGTTATTGCTTCTTCACACGTTATTAATGGAGATTTAACGGAGGGAAAGGCGGGTTGTTCTTGTCCTCAGAAAGTTGTCTTTTTAAAAAACATTTATTTCCTATCTTTATCATATTAAGACAATAGTCTAATCAGTTTGCAATGAGACTAAAAACTTGATTCTTAATTAAATGGCAAAAAGTCATCTAACAAAACGGTCTTTTTCTCAAGTATGTACACCTACCAAAAAGCCTTTGGCCAAATTACTGCCAGAAAAAGAATAATCAAAGCCACACACACAAAAAAGGACTTTGGCTCTGGATGAATATTTCTCTACATAATAGGGCAATGACAGAAGAATGGATTCTCCGGCCAACTCTCCTTTTCATTTAGAGTTTATTACCATGGAGTAGCTTGACTCTTTCACTTGGTTTGCAATTTGCTTTCTTGGAGTCTTGTTTCTAATTAAAAATTAACCCTATCTCTCATCATTTGTTATGCTTTCAGATCTCTTTATTTTCTTATTTCATTCTCCACCTCGATTTCCAAAAACCACTGACATTGGCAAAGAAACTTCAGTAGCTCATCATGGTCCACAAAAACTCTTGCCGCTTGAGAGGGATACAGTTGCATCTAAGTTAGAAGTTAGCTACTTATCCTGCATATTTTTCCTTACATTCAAATTATAGAAGCAAAGTAAAATAGCATAGTTTGCTTTCTCTAAACCACATGCTCCGTTATTGTGCCTCATTCCAATCTGAAGGCATATTATGTAGACAAGACATAAAATAATTAAATAATGGCCCCAACCTCTGAACCGCGGGGATGTTGGGAGGTTTAGTGAAAGACCTCTTTTCTGACTAAATGACACAGTTAGGATTTATAGACCATAGTTTACTGAAAAGTCATGTAATGTAGGAAATATATGTGTACACACAAACACATCGTATTTAACTTAATATTCTTATACATTCATTTTCCAGTCTTCTGATCTAGAACCAACATCTCTGGAATTCTTGAATTTGGGTGTGCTGATTGGACCAATTCTCTGCACAATTCCCATAAAGACTTATCTATGAATTTCAGGGTTACTTTTGAAATTCTTCTAAGTTAAACTAGAACTTAACAGTACTTGCAAAGAACAAACTTAATGCAGAATCACAAATTTTATTTTTCTCCCAATATTTTGCAACTATCTCACCAAACTTTAATTCAGTATAATTTTTAAAATCCCTCTTCTTTGTGGTGTTTTTTCAATATTCTGAAACTACTTTCCATGGAAAATCTTTCTTTTTGCATTTCATTGGTTTAAATATTTAAGTAAGTTATCCAACTCCAGTAAAAAACACATCTGGAATAAACAGTTTAAGAAACTTGCACAACTGACTCTTGCTAGTATACAATTCAACTGGTGGGAACAGAAGCGTTGGGTTTACCAGAGAGTAGCCTGTTCCCCACTAATGCTTAGCAGACCATGAGCAATGGTCAGCCTGTTTACAGAGGTAATAGAGTGGCAGCTAAACCACAAAATCATGTAAGTGGAAGTCAGTTAAGTGGTTAAGACATTTTGAATGTATTACACAAGACATCAGGGCACTGCCCAAAAATGACTATTTTCAGTTAAGACTGCTAATATAAAGTCATTTATAGAGAAGAATGCTTAAAAAGCCCTTCTACTCCCACAGCATGCGGAAGAATCTTCACTGAGATGAGTAAGAAAAGGCAAAGCCACAGGACAAAGACATTCAGGTTTGTGTGGGAGACAGGGAGTCACAGCAGTGAGTAGGCACTCCTGGTACCCATATATCTGCCAACAAGATTGATTTAGAATATATTGGAGACAAGAAATCAATCATCTATAGGAATCAACTATCAAATACTCTACTTACTTTAAGGGGGTTTTGCACAATTGTGATACCAAAGAAAGGAAATAAGCAGCAACATATGAAAAGGACTGTACAGGGGCTTCCCTGGTGGAGTAGTGGTTAAGAATCTGCCTGCCAATGCAGGGGACACGAGTTCGAGCCCTGGTAGGGGAAGATCCCACATGCTGTGAAGCAACAAAGCCCGTGCACCACAACTACTGTGCCTGCGTGCCACAACTACTGAAGCTTGTGCCCCCAGACCCCGTGCTCTGCAACAGGAGAAGCTACTGCAATGAGAAGCCTGTGCACCGCAATGAAGAGTAGCCCCCGCTCACTGCAACTAGAGAAAGCCTGCGCACAGCAACAGAGACCCAGCTCAGCCAAAAATAAATAAATAAAAATTTTAAAAATCTTAAAGAAAAATAAGAAAAGAAAAAGAAAAAGAGCCATACAACATGACCCAGTGAGATTTATCCCAGGTGTGCAATGTTGGCTTAAAATCTCAAAGTCATTTCATGTAGTATATTGTATTAATATAGTAAAGGACAAAACTACATGCTCTTCTCAACAGACACCAGCAGCATTTGACAAAGTCCAATTCCTATTCATGATAGAAACTCTTAACAAATGAGAAGGAAGCAGAAAAAATCTTCCTCAACCTGATAAAAGGCATCTGCAAAAAACCTACAGCTATCATCAAACTTAACTTGTAGAAGATAAATGCTCTGCCTAAAATTGCAAACAAGACAAAAATGTGTAATATAACCATGTCTATTCAACATTGTACTAGATTCTAGTAACAACAGTCAAATGAGAAAAAAGTAAAGGTATACATATTAAAAAGAAATAAGTAGAACTGTCTTCATTTGAGGATGACACCTTCCTGTGTGTGATCTATATGAAATATGTATACAATATATGTAAGATATATATATCCTAAACTACTAGAACTTACAAAAAAAATTAAGAAAGTCACAAGTTAAAATATCAACTTACACAAATCAATTGTATCTTTATACACTAGAAACAAATAATCAGAAGAAAAATTAGGTAAACAACTTCATTGGCATGAGATTCAAAAAAAGAGCAAAATACTTAGGAATAAATCTAATTAAAAAGTGTAGGAATTATACACAAAACTACAAAATATTACTGACAGAAATGTTAAGAGATCTAAATTAAAAGATATTTTATGTTTGTGGACTGAAAGATTTAATATTGTTAAAATTTACAATTCTTCACCAAATTAATCTGTAGATCAATGAAATCCTGATCAAAATCTTAGCGGTAATTTTTGTATAAATTGATAAGCTGATCCTAAAATATATATGACAATTAAAAGAACCCAGAATAGTCCAAACAATTTTGAAAAAAAAAGTTGAAGAAAATTGGAATTATCCAATTTCAAATCTTGCTATAAGGTTAAAGTAATAGGCTTTGTTGTATTGGCATAAGGATAGACATGTAGATCAATGGAACAGAATTGAAAGTCCAGAAATAGATCCTTATAGTTATGATCAATTTACTGTCAATAAAGTTGCCAACACAATTCAATGACGGAAAGGATAGTGTGTTCAACAAATGCTGCTGAGACAATAAGACACACATGTGTAGAAACAAGAAAAGGGAAAAAGCATTTAAATCCTTACCTCACACCATACACAAAAATTAACTCAAAATAGAACATATATCTAACTGTAAGAAATGAAACTGTATACCTCCTAGAAAAATAGAAACTTTCTAAAAGAGAAAAATCTAGACTTATTGTGGTGATCATTTTGCAATATATACAAATATTGAATCATTATGTTTTACCCATGAAACTAATATGTTATGTATCAATTATATCTCACTAAAAGAATAAATAAAAATCTCTGTGATTTGGGGTTAGACAAAAATGTATTAGATATGACACAAAAAACAAGGTCCATTAAAAACTGATAAATTCAACTGTAAGTGAAAATTTTTCCTCTTCAGAAGACACTATTAAGAAAATGAAAAGGGGAGCCACAGACTGGGAAAAATATTTACAAATCATATATCGTATGAAGGACTTATGTCCAGAATACAAAAAGAACACATAACTCAATAATTAAAAGACAAACAGCCCAATTAAAAAATGGACACTTTTGAATGGATATTTCACCCTAAAAAAAGGATATACCAAAGGCTAATAAACACATTTTTAAAAAACTGTTAACGTAAAAAAAAAAAAAAACTGTTAACGTAATTAGCCTTTAGAGAAGTGTAAGTTAAAACCACAATGAGACACAATTTCACAAAAAATGGCTATAATATAAAAGACAATAGCAAGTGGTAGTAAGGATGTGGAAAAATTGTAACCCTCATGCATTGCTGGTGGGAACATAAAATGGTGCAGGACCTTGGAAAACTATCTGGCAGTTTCTTTAAAAATTAAACACAAACTTACCATTCAACCTAGCAATTCTCAAGAGAAATGAACACATATGTCCACATAAAACTTGTATGTTCGTAGCAGCCTTATTCATAATATACCCAAACTGGAAACTACCATCAAGTGATGAATAGATAAAAATGCAGTCTATGATACAAGGGAATAAAAACGAATAACCTACTGCTACATGCTATAACAGAGTTGAACTTCAAAAATATTAAGCTAGATAAAATAAGCTGAACACAAGCAACTATATATTACACCATTCAATTTTTATAGCTTATTTAGGAAAATTCATATCTAGAGACACAAAAAGCAGGTCGGTGTTTATCTGAGCTGGGAATTGAAGTGGAAATTGACTGCAAATGGACAAAAGAGAAATGTCATAATACTACATTATAATGGTTGCTGCACAACCCTCTAAATTTATGAAAAACTACTGAATCCACTTACAATGGATGAATTTTATGGTGTAAACTATACCTCAATGAAACTGTTTAAAAATAACTAACATTGGGCTTCCCTGGTGGCACAGTGGTTGAGGGTCCGCCTGCCGATGCAGGGGACGCAGGTTCGTGCACCGGTCTGGGAGGATCCCACATGCCGTGGAGCAACTGGGCCCATGAGCCACGGCCGCTAAGCCTGCGCGTCCGGAGCCTGTGCTCCGCAGCAGGAGAGGCCACAGCAGTGAGAGGCTCACGTACCACAAAAAACAAACAAAAAAACCTAACATTTACAGAACACTTACTAAGTGCCAAGCACTGTGTTGATTACTTTGCATCAATTATCTTTTTTAATCTTCTCCCAAAAATTATGAATGTATAATATTTGTGCAATTAATTAATATATACATTTATAAATTATACAAATATATATTATAAAATTGATATTTATAAATATAAATTTGTAAATTATAAAAGTAATGCAAATTAAACATTCATAATGCACAAACACTATACATTCACAATGTTTGGGGAAAGAGTAAATACGATAATTTATTAATAGCCCCATTTTATGGATAAAGAAACTGAGTAAGATAGGGGTTAAATTATTTGCCCAATAGCATATGGCAAGTAACTAGTGGAACCAGGGCCCAGGCAGCCTAACTTCAGAGTCGCATTTCTAAAACATTGCACATATACTGTCTCCTAATAAAATAGCCAGCCTGATTACTTCATATGAGTTGTTTAGATTAATGAATTTGGAGTATTCTCTAAATTTTCCTATATTCCTGACAATGTAAGTTTCCCAATACCTTATATATTTAACTGTATGAAATTGCTGATGGTTGACCATTCATGACCTCAAAAATGGCAGTTTCATATGGTTCAATCTGGAGATTAAATAAATGAATAAATCAATAAACAAATATATAAATAAATAAATTTGTCCCCCCAAAACCCCTTATTTTATTTTTATAGGATCTTCAGAAACTTTAAAGAAACACATAAAGTTATATTAGATTGAACCAGCTTTTTATACGATGACTGCAAATGGTTCAATCTGTTCAAACCTATTACCCCCACTGTTGCTGCTGATATAACCTGCTATTTTTCATGTCTTGGCTATTTTCTCTTTTCAGATATCTTCATTAGTATTTCTGAAGACATCTGCTTTGCCTCTTTCCATCCTTTTCAACAGAAGCAGATGGGAGATTGCTAACCAGAGGCAATAAAGACTACAACATTAAGAATCTTCATTTTCAATGACATATTATTTGATCACCATTGTCTCTTGAAAACATTGGCCTTGACTTTATAAGCATAAAGCTTATTCCCTTAGTTCTGGATCTTTTTTTGTGAACTTCTAGGTGTATGTTAAGTAAACAAACCTCTATTCTGTTACGCTCCTCCACAGATACACAGAGAAATAGTTCTCAGTGTTCTGTTATTGATAAACAGTTCACAATCCCTTCTGACACAATTGAAAAGAAGGTAAGTTTTTCTCTCAAATACCTTCACATTTTCAGAGCAAGCTTTTCAAACTTCTTATTTCTCATTCCCATGATACTTCCAAAAATACCTAAGTATATACAAAACTAAAAACTCATTTTAAAAATATGTCAATTTGTATAAAATTGATGACTGATAAGAACCTGCAGTACAAACAAACAAACAAACAAAGAAAACAGCTAATACTAAACTTTCTTTGGGTTATTTGTATGGAAATACATTAATATAAATGTTTCAGACATTACATGAAATTTCTAAAAATCTTATATGTTCTGGTTGTAAGTCATAATTCTAGTTATTACTTTAAAATATATATCTCAGAAATAACTAAATTTCCTTGTCAACTGCATTATTATGAACTTTCATCAAATGTTTAACCATGGTCATTTTTAAGTCTTTTGTCATTCACAGACAGTTCTGGGTGTACTCTGATGCTTTTGCAAAAATGTTCCTATAAAAGGGTTTCATCTTCAAGGAATTCATGGAAAAGACTCTGACAAGTACAGGTTTCTGGTAACTGACTATACTGCTGAACTGAATGAATAAGCATTTTCAGAACTCTAATGGAAAACTGATGAATTCATAAAAGTGCTAACAAAAGATCAAGATGAAAAAAAATTAATTACATGGGACTGAGTGAACTGATGAGGATGATTATAATTTTTGAGACTTTCTGTTTGAATAAAAAAAAAATCCCACAAGGACTCAGAGGCAAAAAATATACAAATCAATTTTCACTGCAAAGTAAAGGAGCTGTTACAGTGGAGGATTACTGGACTGAATGTCAATATTATGACATAGTATGAGTGTGTTTCGTGTTTGGTAATTGCAATCATTGTTGCTTTTGTTGTGGTCATCCATTTACTATGCTTGGTGTCAGTTTACTTATCTCTTGCAAAAATAAAATACAGTGTGTGTGTGTAAAAAAAATTGTCAAATTTTTCTCTACTTGCACATTATCTATTATTTGTTCACACCAAAATTATAGAATAGATAAGAAGACGCAATATCGTTGTCCAATCAGGATGGGCACCCTACATGTACCACCACTCACTCCCAGCTCAAGATGTAGAATCTTTTTAAAAGGGTCTATGTTTAGGTTTTCCTTCTTTGGGGAATCTAAGTTCGCCCCCTTTGTGTCCTGTGGAACAGTCAACTTCACCTTGAAGATTTGTTTATAGTCTATCTTTCCCCTCCCTGTTATCCTCCTAAGACTGGAGGTTTTCTCTAGATATGTGCTGTCCAAGACCGTAGCCACCATCCACAGGTCCTACTGAGCACTTGTAATGTGGCTGGTCCAGACTAAAGGGCTGTGAGTATAAAATATTCACACAGTTTCAAATATTTAGTATGAAAAAAGAATGTAAAATGTCTCATTCATAGCTTATATGTTGGTAACTTGTTGAAATGGTGATGGGGTAGCTTGGGTTAAGTAAAACATATTCTTAAAATTAATTTTACCTGTTTCTTTTCACATTTTGAATATGGCCACTGAAAATTCAAATTTACATAAGTACTTATATATTATATATTTTGTATTATATTCCTAATGGACAGCACTGCTCTTTGTTATTTCTTGGTACCCAAGTGTCCTTCTTCCCTTGTGCTCTAGTTGTGAAGAGCTTCTCATATGCCCCCATCAAGCCCCTGCCCCCAGCATCCCAGCCCCAGCCAATGCTGTTGTACTCATCCAGAAGGGAATCTTGACAGTATTTGTAAAAATATCAATTGACAATTTCAAGGAAATATTATATTACTTCACAAGATTATTCTGGAATTCATCTGAAAAGAAGGAATAGCTAAGATAATTTAAAAAAAACCAAAAAGCAAAAAACAAGAGCAATGAAGAGGACCTTCCCAGAAACTCAGAAGTTTTTGAGAGCCTTAAAAATTATAATAGAGGAAAAATATTTACTGTTACATCTGCTGCACAATTAGCAAGCACTCAGTGTATATTAGCTATGAGTATTATTGTTTGTTCTTACCAAAACATATGAAACTATAACAATTAAATTTTATAGAACTTGAAAAGAAGGATGATTGATATAGATCTATAAACAACAACTTTATCATATATAGAATATTTAATATACTGTGTGATTATATCTTATTATAGATCATTGAGTGAAAAAATGAATTATTCAATAAACTGTCTTCAGACAACTAACAAGTTATTTTGGAGAAAACGAATTCCAGATTGATGAATTGGTGAACGTTTTTAACATATTTATTTTAAGAGAGGAAAAAAATAGGTGAATATTTATCTGATCTCTAGCATAGGAAGATATTCTAAGCTTAACAGTGATGAAAAAGGTAGAGGAAAATAGAGATACATTTGATAGCATCAGAATGTAAAGCTTTTTATATAAAAAAGTAACAAATGCTAAAGCAAACAATAAATTGTAGGAAAAAATCAATGTGAATGTTACAAAAGGTTAATAACTTTATTTTTAAGAAGGCATCAATATACGTCAATAGGAAATGTACTGAGAACTAAATAGAAAAGTGGATAAGTATAAACATGTGGGAAAATTTTGAACTCTACCAACACAAATAATCAAAATATTTTGAAGTGTTAGTACTCAATGCTAGCGATAGTGCAATGAAATAGCATTTCTGTACTGTGCCAATGAGATTCCAAGGGCAACAACTTGTTTTGAAAATAATTTGGCAACATGTATCAAGAGCTTTATATCCTTCAATTTTAGGATCATTATATAAGGAAATTATCTAAACTTCCCTCATATGGGAAAGATTAAATAAAGTTTGATATAGCTGTATGATGGAATATTACACAGCTGTTAAATTAATGTATGAAGAGTGTTAAAAATGTAGCCATGTTTATAATGTTATAATAATATTAAGAACAGGAGAGCAGACTCTAACTAGTCTTGTGTAACAATCAGTATCCATACCAATTTGCTTTTGTGTTAGTGGACACTAGTCACAAATGATAGAAGCCCAGGTTGAAATCAAACATGCTACCAGGAGAATTTCATGGAAGTGTCGAGTAACCAGATGAAGGGCAGGGCACAGATGGGTCAAAGCAGTGGCTGGAACCAGAGACCTAAGGGTGTCAGAATGCCCTGCCCCACAATCTCTGTGGTTCTGAGGTCACCTTCATTTACTCAGATTGGCTCTTTCTACACAGCAGGGAAAACAGTGTTCTGGGGTCTCAGATCTCGCAGCTTTGCCTGCAGGGAAGCACTGGCTCAGTTATAAGATTCTGAGGAAAAACACTGGTCTACTTCATGTCATCTGTTTCACCCCCTGGACAAATCTCTATGGCCAATAGTCTGGCTTCGTGATTGACAAACACAACTTGAAATACATACTTGACAAAGCAAGGTCCACAAAAATAATAGGGGCCCTGGGCAGACAAAATATGTTAGTAGCAAATGGAAAACTCTTTAAACAGGAAAATTTCAGATATCAGCCTTTTTGATAGTCTTCAATAAAATAAAAACAACAACATATGTAAAAATGGAGACATACCGCTATGCTCTTTTAAGCTCTGTATTAAAATTCAAGTCCACGGGTGAAAATTCGTAACAAAATGACAAATCCTTAAAGTAGATATTATTTTTTCAGTCTTCACAACAATGGGTAGTAGTATTATTATTTCTAGTTTACAGATGAGCAAACTGAGTTTCAGTTTACTAAATTATTTAGACAGTAGTAGGTATTCCAAAGGAGATGAGTACTTAGGAAACTTAATCCCAGAGCTTGTAGTTCAAACACTCTAATATAAATACAACAAAAATTAAAGGGTGAAGGGGAAGAAATTGATAATAACTGAACTTCATAAGAGGGCACATCTATCTCTGTATCTAAGTATATTTGCATACTATAGTTCTTCCATATGTAAACTAGTGCCCAGATGTCATTAACAACTGATTAGTTCATTTTTGTCCTCTGATTATTTATTAAGGTGATATTTTATTGGATATCCCCTTTCTCAGGTGTCCTCAATTGGGATAGTTATACAAGTTTGTGCTTAATTGAAGGAAAGAAACCATTTCTACAGACAAGTCTGAATGGCTTCAGGTGTCAAATCCCAATGCAAACTATTAATCTAGTATGTACAAACTGAAAGAGAAGAATAACTTCCTAGGATGGTTCCTACAGGATTGTTATTATTGTAATGATTTGGTTTTTCCTTGGCTAAGAATCAGCTTTGTGGTTCTCACTTTATTTAAGTCACCATCCCTTCATTAACTGATGGGCCTTCGGAGCAGAAAAGCAAGGCAGACAGTGTGTGATTTTCCTCTTTTTTGTATCTCCACAAAGTACGTGTTCGTCAAATATATTATACAAATACATGAAACTTAATTCAGGTCTTCTCAAACATTGAGAATTTTCAGAATTTTTTTGTACTGTACTGGTAGTATAAAGATGGATAAAACATCATACCTGTGCTTTGTTTTAAATTATTATTAGGTACAAATATTGATGGCAATACTTATTTGGTAAATGCAATACCAGGGTGTCCTGGGAGCATAGTTTGGACCCCCTTGGGCCTGGTATAAAAAGATCAGAAAAGGGAATTCCCTGGTGGTCCAGTGGTTGGGACTCTGCACCGTCACTGCCAAGAGTGTGGTTCAATCCCTGGTGGGAGAACTAAGACCGCACAAGCCAAGCAGTACAGCGAAAAGAAAAAAATAAATAAAAGAAAATAAAAAGATCAGAAAAGATTCCTGGAATAGTTGAAGCATTAGCTGAGTCTTAAAGAAAGGTTCAGAGGTGGAAAAGCAATAAGGGAGACGAAGGCAGCATTGCAGGGGTATGTCCATGACAGGTATTAATTTCTCTCAACATTCTAGGGACAAAGATTTAATATAAATTCACTTGGACGATGGTGCACATTTCACCTGCCAATGCCTGGCATCCATCCCATTCACCCCTTAGTTCTCCCCACTCACTCTTACCCCACCACGACAGTCACAGGGAGTTATAAGTAACCATAAAGAAATTGCTGAAGTTGATGAGATTTAGTATGAAAGTTAGACTCACACAAAACAAGCAAGGCCACGGGCCTGGAACAGGGCTTTCTTCTCTGTGTCCTCTTCCTCCACGTTGCCTATAGAAGACAGCGTTCCTTTGGATCAAAGAGTCAAAGAATCCTGGAGCAACTGAGAAAAGAGTTCCTTTTGTTTTTGTTCCGGTAAACCAGCCCCAGGCTGCAAATCTCCAAGTCATAAATAATTGCTGCAGTGTGCAGTGAAATGCTAGTGCCTGGGGCAGTCACTAATGTCAGAGCAAGGGGGAGACTGACTTCTGCAAAAGTGTGATGATAAACTTGTCTAAGGCTCCAAAAAGTTTATTGTGGGTACCACACTGAGAGAAGAGGATTAGCCTAAGGAAAAGGGCAAGGGTTTTGGGGTCAGACACAAGTGGGTTGAATCCTGCCTCTTCTGCAAATAATTATGTGGCCTCGAACACCCAACCACCTTCAACTTCAGGGTCCATACCTACAAAATGGGAATAAGAAGGTTGCAAGGCCGTTCTGAAATTTAATAAAGTATATTTTAATCCTCCAACACTGTGCCTAGAACAGAGGATGTACTTAATAATCAGTAACCATTCTCATCATTGTGTCACCATCCTAACTCTAGTTGTTCAATACAGTAGCTTTAGAGAGGAAGGTGGCAGCCCCAGAATCTTCACTGGTCACCTTTACATACTCAGGTTCACTGTCCTAGGCCAGACCCATGTCCCCTTGTTAATTGTAAATTAATACAACACCCAGCTAGATCTATTATAGGATATTCTCTCACACTCATGCATAATCCATCCTCAGCCCTTAAACCCTGACACTTACCCCGCTTGTTTAATTAGATGTGACATTGGTCTATTCTTTGGAAAGACTCTTCTCCCTAACCAAAATGATCACGTTACTGCTCAAAGCTTTAGCCATCCAATCTATATATAAGGCTGACAGAAATTCAGTTTATTAGAACAAAAATTCTAAAATAATAATAATAATTAAACAAAATAGACAAAGGCACCTGCACTCAAAAGTTGATTTTTAAATATTTCATTTGGTTCTGTGTTTGTTTTTTGTTTCATTGAATACAGAATTATGAGGCAAAGCACCTTCAAGGAAAAATTGCATTAACAAGAAGCCTGGGCACACTTTGGATTACATATTAAAACAGAATTCAGGTCCTTTTATGGAAAAGTAGCTTCAATATTTACTTCAGTCCATCTTTTGCCCATTAAATATTTCCATGTTCCTAACGTACCATGTGCTAAGGAATATATATATTTATCTTTGGGTGATATTTTCTTTAACTTAATACATCACATGGAATTTCTTTCTACACCATTGAATATTTCTATAAATAGATCCTAAAACTGTAAAATAAATGGTCGAGGTTATTTTTCTGCTCTATTATAATCCAGAAAAATTCAAACACTTTTTCTTCCAATCAATTAGAAATACTTTGGGGAAGAAGAAAAAACATATTCATATTATATTTGTATTATAAATATTTATGTAATGTAAAACAAGGGAAGAGTTTGTTTATGTATTTTAGATTGTGGTATACCAAGTTAGATAATTCAGATTAAAAATCCATGTTAGGTCTATATAAGGCAGTTAGTTGTCTACACCAATGAAATTAGGCAGTTAACTGTCAGATCTGGCCATCTCTTTGTATATTGAAAGCAATCTAAACATTGTGTTTCGTAACTTAAACTTTCACTGTTACTATAAGATGCATGCCTTGTTCTTAGCATAAAATAGGTTTTCTTGGCAAAGCAAAGGATTTTTAATGATTACAGTAACATTTCTCTTGTCCTTGGGAACATTCCATCTTGCTATGGACTGTAGCAGAGAGGGCTAGCTGTTCTTCAAGGTTTCATGCTCTCCTTCCTTAATGGAGAGTTGTTGCTGGGAAGTGGCCACCCCAGCAGAGACTACATTTCCTAATCCTCTCACCCTTTCATCTACATATGGGCATGTGATTGACTTGCCCCCATGGAATGGGAGCAGCTGTGATGTATGTCACTTCCATGCTGTGATGGGAAGCCACATGTTGAAGATGGCAGATCCCCCATCCACTTGGACCATTTTTAACTGAATGGGGCAAAGCACTTCACCTCCCCACCAGGAACATCTGCACTGGAGTGTTATATGATACAGTGTTATAAACTACACAAAAAATGCAGTTTGTCTTATTACATGACTAAAATCTGGGGATTTATGTCTTATAGTAGTTAGCATTACTGTAACTAATACATGGTAGGTATGTTATAATTATTCAGAGAGAAACTGATCTATAAAACAAATTACTTACACAATATGCTTACTATAGAAGTCAATGCAGATGGAGAATTGGGATTACTACCAAAGTTAGAGAACAATGTCAGAGAGGCCAGCTGGGACCTCAGGCAGAGCTTCATATTGTTTAAGGTCTTCGTAGATTCATCATGATACAGGTTCTGGCCCTCTGTATGGTGGGTCCAAAGTTAACTTTGCCCTGGTGACCTAACTCACATTAGCCAAATTCATAAGAGGTGATTTGTAAAGCCTGTTGTCAATATATTCATTCACTCTGACACCTGTTATACTATTCTGAATACCCATGGTAAGTCCAAGAAACATATTTACCAATCCTACCTTTTGAGTCCTTTTTTCCCCCAGACTCTATGAAGACCACAATTCTGTTGACATAATTATTTTAAATAGTCAACTTATAGTACAAATGAGCAGATAAATATTACATCATTATCTCCCTGAAGATATATCTGACTCAGCAGATATGGTTTTGAAACCATTTTTTAAGGTTGATTGCTCTACAAATGATTATATAAATCTGCTTTGTGGATAGTTATTAGCTTTACTCTAAATGATCGTTTCCTCCATTTGGGGGCCATATTATTCTGAAAAGAGATATATATGACCTAACGTCATAAAAGACAAGAAGTGGGAATTAAAAAAGAGGATTGAACAATTAGATAATGAGAAACAAAAAGCCCTGAAGAGAGATATAGACATCAAAGTAAAAAGATGTTTCCCATGACATCAGTACTTAGATTGGTGGCCCAAAGAAAACTGAGGTGATTGGATTATTTATAGAATCACTGTGCTTATGTTTGTGCTCTGTAAATACATCACTACATCATCCTGCATGCCTGAAGTAAATGAAACTTTACAATGTATTTATAGAACATCTGCCCCATATGCTCTCCCTTCTTCAGAATCAAAATTCAAGCCAAAAATGTCCCATCAAAAAGTAAAATTTACCGGGTCAGGCAATTAGTTGGTCAATTGTAAGAGGTCAGATTTTGCAGGAAAAGAATAAAGGAAACCTTAACATGAAAAAGAAATTGTTTTTAATATTTAATGTGGGTCATGCCAACAGAATAGAGCATATCTATTGAAAAGTTCAAAGTGTGCTTGAACCCACTGCAACATCAGAAATATCTTATTACAAATTAAAGGTCATAAACTGTGAAACATGCTTTAAAATCTGTGTTTTCAGGAAAATTCTGTACAGGGACTCTGTTCTAGTACACCCTGCCATAAAAAAACCTTCTCTATCATTGCCTTCATTGTGTTCATCTGGTCTACCAGAGAAGATTATATCTATATATCTATAGATATATAGATAGATATAGATTAGATAGATGATAGATAGATAGATAGATAGATAGATATAAGCTCCACAAAGCAGAAACTGCATTTTTTTTTCTTCTTTTGCCCCTTTAGCCAAGTATCCAGGATGGAGACAAGGAAGACAACCTACTATAATGCAGAAATTAAAACATTGGAACTCCTATTAACTTAATCTCATTCTACTTTTTAAATGTTTTATAATATAACATAATATTTTATTTATAAAATACTTATTTTGGGAATACACACACAAAACTTCTTAATTAATAGTTATGTAGGACTAAAAATTTATAGACCAGCGCCTTATGGAAACTAGCATAAGAAAAAAAATATTAAAATAATGCGCTGACTGGGCTGTTGCCATGCCGAAGGTGTAGCTTCAGAGAAAATGAAACAGATGCCCTTGAGATTGAATTCATTCTTTCATTCAGCAATTATGCATTGGGTATCTACCACATGCCAGAGGCTGTGTGGGGCAGCAGTCACCAGAGAAGTGATTGTGTTCTTAAAAATAGAGTGAAGTGACAGTAAATCCATGACCATTTTTCCCAACTGGGATTGCCCTTCCCTTTTCTGAAAAGGGCTCTGATCCCTTATCTTCAGGTAAGGACATCCCCGGAGGAACGTCACCCTTCCTGTGTGGCTGAGAAACTATGATCTACACTGTGGTCACTTAGTGAATACTTATTGACACACTGACGGTGGGATTGCCAACACAGAAGAAAAAGATAAATTAATTCAGTGATTCCAGTATTGCTCAGGATTGTCAAACGCATATACTTTTCAATTATAGGGGCCAGGATCCCAAGAGAGTAAATGGAATCCATATACAGTTGCCATGACTGACAAAGGATTATTTCTCACTACATCCTAACAACTGCCCTAACAGATACCTGGGGAGCCTTGAATGCTGCATTCACATGTAACCATATAATTAAATAGATAAAAACAGATACATACAGCAAGATTTTGATACAAGACCACAATGTGAATGATCCCCGAGTTTAATATACATGAGGGGAAAAGCTGTAATTGACAAATTACACACATAAGGCAGCCATATGATTTGGGATAATATGCTCCAAAAAAAGGAAATGTCTGACACACATTTGTTTTTTCTTTTCTATTTTTTTTCCTTCTTAGAGAACATTTACGTGGCATGTTTAGTCATGTGATTTTCTGTCTTGCAGACATCTGGCTGAGTACGTCATAATGTTGTAATGCATGTTGTGTCTCTCAAAGCAATGTTTCTCCAAAATTCAATCCCTGTTTAAACAAAAGTGACTTTCTCTTTCCACATTAAAATTAAGATCCAAAAAAATATTTTCGCGTATTATAATGGCCCTAGCATTTCCCATGTCTGTAAGACAGGAACTTTAGAAGATTTGATCCATCTTCAAAAGACCCACAATCCTCAAGGGCAGTCTATTTATATAGAGATCACAATGATAAAACATGTGGTTGATTTGATTACCTCAGCAGATGGAAAAGTAGGAATCAACCAGTTGAGTTTTACTCCACTCACTCCAGACATCTAATGGATGAGGACTCACAGCGAAAGATTATTACCTTTTTTGGCCACAGAATCTGCCAGAAGGAGTTTCTGCTGTGAAGCACTAGAAAGAGAGATAGAGAATTTTGAATGTCATTGGCTTTCCTCCCTCATTCTTTATTCAGTGTCTGTCAGCAAGTTTCAAGAAATTCTTCATTGCCCAATAATTATTCTATTTGATTCCTAGAAATAGGATTCAATCTGATTTAGATTCCTGTGTTAATATTCAAAGATATCATAATAATATTATTATGTGAAGTAATTAAGAATTATCAAATCTAAAGGAATGTACTAGTAAAAACATACACGTTTTTCAAAAATATAGGCATACATTTTAACATATCCCAACGTATGTGTGTGTATAAAATAGAGAATGTGTGTGATGAAAATATGGTATAGACTTATTTAGTCTTAAGCTCTCAGAGTCACAAATGCAAAAAACTCTAGCAGTCTAGTGACATAGTTTTGAAGAAAGGAAAAGTGGAAGCAAGCCAACTTAGGAACTGATTAAGTATTCAGCAGAGAATTTTCTGTGGTTCTGTCAAAAGGCTCTGTCAGTGCATTTAACTATGTGGACAAAAGGTTGTTGAGATCACACAAAGGATTTTTCCAATTCAAATGCTACAGATGAAATGATATTCACATAGAAACACACCAGATCTCCAAAGCTTAATAAAAGCCACATCTATTCATTTTATGACTTGAACTTGCAAGTGAAGTAAGAAACCAGTATAAAACAAGCATAAAGAAATCTCTTTAGGAACGGAATTCCTATTTGTACTTTGCATATTTACTTCGAGGCACACATTCAAGAAGAGGGCAAGTGCTAGGGCAGACACAAAGCAGGGATGTGAGCAGGTTATTTCACCCTCCTGTAAGAATAGCATCATTTGTATCTGGCCTCAAAAACCTCATTATGTGAAAAGTGGGCACACTTTTGTCTTAGAATATTTGTAAAGAGAGATCACCAATTTAGCAGAATGTTCTGAAGACTTAACATTCAAAGCAGCCATGTATTCAAATTTGAATAAAGCCTAAGAACTGAACAAAATGACTCCATATATTTTAATAGCTCCTTGATAAAACTTCTTTACTTTCATGAGTCAATAGGTATAATAGTTTCAACCAGTACTAACTCAACAGTAGAGGAAAAAATCAACAGGTCAGATTGCCTTTATGAGGTGGGTGTGAATTCTGTGGTCTTCTTCCTGCTAAGATTCTGTGCTCATCCTATAGTCAAATCATATAAGGTTCTGATTAGAGAGACCTCAGAAACATTTCAGAGAGAATTGCTCAAACTGTGTTGTAGAGACTCCTTAGTCCCACAGGGGCCAACAGGAGAGCAGTGAAGTGATAGGGGAACAGGAGGAATGGAACAGGGCTGGCCTCTGGAAGAATAGAGATGCTCTGCTTTTCTTTTTAAAGTTACTTTATTGAGATATGACTGACATACAAAAAGCTGTACATAGTTAATGTATACAGTTTTGATGAGTTTGGAGACGAGTATTCATTGTGAAACCATCACCACAATCAAAGCCATAAACTTATTCATCACCTCCAAAAGTTTCCTATGACCCCTTTTATGTATTCATATATTTGTTATTTTTTTAATTCTGGGACAAGAGCACTTATAAGATCTACTCTCTTAGCAAATTTTCACGTATACAATATAACATTGTTAACTGTAGGCTCTATGTTGTACAGTAGATCTCTAGAATTTACCCATCTTTCATAACTGAAATTTTGTAGCCTTTGACTAGCATCCTTCCATTTTCTCCTCCTATCAGCCACTGGCAAACACCATTCTACTCTCTGGTTCTATGCATCTGACCATTTTATATTGCCCATTAAAGTGGGATCATACAACATTTGTCCTTCTGTGTCTGACTTCATTCACTTAGCATAATGACCCCCACATGCATTTATGTTGCCACAAATGACAGGATTTCCTTCTTTTTAAAGGCTGAATGATATTCTACTGTAAGAATATACCACATTTTTTTATCCATTCATCTGATGGACTTTTAGATTATTTCCATACCTTGGCTATTAGAAATAATGCTGCAATAAACCTAAGCATGCAATATCTCTTTGAGATCCTGATTTCAATTCCTTTGAATATGTACCAAGAAGTGGGATTGCTGGAGCAAATGGTAATTCTATTTTTAATTTTTTTGAGGAAACTCCATACTGTCTTCCATAGTGGCTGCACCAATTTACATTCCTTCCAAGAGTGTGCAGGGGTTCCCTTTTCGCCACATGCTTTCCAATACTTGTTATCTTTTGTTTTTTTGATAATAGCCATTCTAACCAGTGTGAGGTGATATCTCACTGTGGCTTTGATTTGTATTTTCCTGAAGATTAATGATAGTGAGCATGTTTTCATGCACCTATTAGCCATCTCTATGACTTCCATGGAAAAACGTCTATTTAAATCTTCTGCCCATTTTTAAATCAGATTTTTTTTTTGCTGTTGAGTTGTATGAGTTTTTCAGATATTTTGGATATTAATCCCTTATCAGAGATATGATTTGCAAGTATTTTCTCCCATTTCTTAGCTTGTCCTTTGTTTTGTTGATGGTTTTTGTTGCTGTGCAGAAGCTTTTTAGTTTGATGTAGTCCCATTTATTTAGTTTTGCTTTTGTGGTCTTTGCCGAGACCAATGTCAAGGAACTTCCCCCCAAGTTTTCTTCTAGATGGTTTATAATTTCTTGTCTTACTTTCAAGTGTTTAATATATTTAGAGTTGATTTTTGTATATGGTATAAGATAGGGGCCCAGGTTCATTCTTTTGCATATGGCTGTCCAATTTCTCCAACACCATGTATTAAAGAAACTGTCCTTTCTCCACTGCATATTTTTTGCCCTTTTGTCTTGAAGTAATTCACCATATAGGCATGAATCTATTTCTGGGCCCTCCATTCTGTTCCATGGATCTATGTCTCTGTTTTTATGCTAATACCATTACCTTTGCTTTGTAATATATTTTGAAATGAGGAAGAACGTTGTCTCCAGCTTTGTTCTTCTTTCTCAATATTGCTTTTGTCATTTGGGATATTTTGTGGTTTCATACAAATTTTAAGATGGTTTTTCCTACTTCTGTGGAAAACACCATTTGAATTTCAACTGGGATTACATTGAATCTATAGATCACTTTGAGTAGTATAAACTTTTTAACAATATTAATTCTTCCAGTCCATGAGCAGAAAATGTCTTTCCATTTATTTGCATCTTCTTCAATTTCTTTTATTAGTGTCATAGTTTTCAGAGTACAAATCCTTTGCCTCCTTGATGAAATTTATCCCTAGGTATTTTATTCATTTTGATGCAATTATAAGTGAAATTTTTTCTTAATTTTTCTTTCTAATAGTTCTTAATTTGTGTATAGAAATGCAACAGCTTTTTGTGTATTGATTTTGCAACAAATTCATTTATTCTGACAGTTTTAGATGGAGTTGCAAGGGTTTTCTATCTATAATATCATGTCATTTGCAAATACTGTCAGTTTTACCTCTTCTTTTCCAATTTGGATGTCTTTTATTTCTTTTTCTTGACTCATTGCTCTGGCTAGGACTTCCAGTACCATGTTGAATAAAAGTGGTAAGAGTGGGCATCTCTGTCTTGTTCCTGATCTTAAAGGACAAGCTATCAGCTTTTCACCATTGAATATGTAAGTTGTGGGCTTGTCATATATGGCCTTTATTATGTTGATGTATGTTCCTCAATACCCAGTTTGGTTTTTTTCATGAATGGATGTTGAATTTTGTCAAATGCTTTTTCTGCATTTATTGAGATAATCATATGACTTTTTCCCTTCATTTTGTTAATGTGGGGTATCAGATTTATTGTTTTGTGGGTGTTGAACCATCCTTGCATCTCTGAATAAATCTGACATGACAATTGTGTGTAATCCTTTTTATGTATTATTGAATTCAATTTACTAATATTTTATTAAGAATTTTTGCATCTATGTTCATCAGGAATGTTGACATATAATTTTCTTTTCTTGTAGTGTCCTTGTCTGATTTTAGTATCAGAGCAATGCTGGCCTCATACAACGAGTTTGGAAGTATTTCCTCCTTTTTTATATCTTGGAAGAGTTTGAGAAGGATTGGTATTAATTTTTTAAAGGATGGGAGAATTCACCCATGAAGCCATCTGGTCCTGGGCTTTTCTTTGTTGGGAGTTTTTTGATTACTGATTCAGTTGCCTTATTTTTTATTAGTCTGTTCATGCTTTCTATTTATTCTTGATTCAGTCTTGGTAAGTTGTATGTTTCTAGGAATTTAACCATTTTTTTTAGGTTGTCCAATTTTTGTTATATAATTATTCATAATAGTCATTTAAGTTTTTTAAATTTCTGTACCATCAGTTGTAATATCTCATCTTTCACTTCTGATCTTATTTATTTGAGTCTTCTCTCTTTTCTCAGTTTAGCTAATGGTTTGTCAATTTTATTTATCTTTTGAAAAAGCCAACTCTTAGTTCTATTTTTCTATCCTCTATTTCATTTATTGCTGCCCTAATCTTTATTATTTACTTCCTTCTGCTAACTTTGGGCTTAGTTTGTTCTTCCCTTTCTAATGCCTTGAGGTGTAAAGTTAGACTGCTAATTTGAAATCTTTCTTCTTTTTTAATGTAGATGTTTATTGCTACAAATATCTCTCTTAGTACTGATTTTATTTCATCCCATAAGTTAGTATGTTGTGTTTTTCTTTGTCTCAAGATATTTTCTTATTTCCTTTTTTATTCCATCTTTGACCCAATGGATGTTTGAGTGTGTTATTTAATTTCCATGTATTTACGAATTTTCCCATTTTCCTTCTATTATTGATTTCTAGGTCCATTGTATTATGATCAGAAAAGATACTTTGGTTGATTACAGTCTTCTTAAATTTGTTAAAACTTGTTTTTTCAACCTAGCATGTGATCTATTTTAGAGGATGTTCCATGCACGTTTGAGAAGAATGAGTATTCTGCTGCTATTTGGTGAAATGTCCTATATATGTCTATCAGGTACATTTGGTCTATAGGGTTGTTCAGTTCTGTTGTTTCCTTATTGATTTCCTGTCTGGATGATATATTTATTATTGATAGTGAGGTATTGAAGTCTCCTACTATCATTGTATTGTGTACTTTTCCCTTCAGATCTGCCAGTGTTTGCAGAGTAGCTCTTCTTTTATGGGTCTAAATAAGGGAGCTCTGTGTAATAAGCCATTAAAAAAAAACAAGGGAGTGTTCCACTAACTTTTTTTTTTTTTTTTTTTTTTTTGTGGTATGCGGGACTCTCACTGCTGTGGCCTCTCCCATTGCAGAGCACAGGCTCTGGATGCGCAGGCTCAGCGGCCATGGCTCACGGGCCCAGCCACTCCGCGGCATGTGGGATCTTCCCGGACCAGGGCACAGACCCATGTCCCCTGCATCGGCAGGCGGACTTTCAACCACTGCACCACCAGGGAAGCTCTTTTTTAACACCTTTATTGGAGTATAATTGCTTCACAATGGTGTGTTAGTTTCTGCTGTATAACAAAGTGAATCAGCTATACATATAAACACATCCCCATATCTCCTCCCTCTTGCGTCTCCCTCCCACCCCTCTAGATGGCAACAAAGCACCAAGCTGATCTCCCTGTGTTATGTGGCTGCTTCCCATTAGCTATCTGTTTTACATTTGGTAGTGTATATATGTCCATGCCACTCTCTCACTTCGTCCCAGCTTACCCATCCCCTCCCTGTGTCCTCAAGTCCATTCTCTATGTCTGAGTCTTTAATCCTATTCTGCCACTAGGTTTTCAGAACCTTTTTTTTTTTTTTTAGATTCCATATATATGTGTTAGCATACGGTTTTTGTTTTCCTTTCTGACTTACTTCACTCTGTTTGAAAGACTCTAGGTCCATCCACCTCACTACAAATAACTCAGTTTTGTTTCTTTTCATGAGGTCAGGGAGCCTGATTCCTCCAGCTCCATTTTTATTCCTCAAGAATGCTTTGGCTATTTGGGGTCTTTTCTGTTTCCATACAAACTGTGAAATTTTTTGTTCTAGTTATGTGAAAAATGCCATTGGTATTTTGGTAGGGATTGCATTGAATCTGTAGATTGCTTTGGGTATTATAGTCATTTTCACAATGTTGATTTTTCCAATCCAAGAACATGGTATATCTCTCCATCTGTTTGTATCATCTATAATTTCTTTCTTCAGTGTCTTATAGTTTTCTGCATACAGGTCTTTTGTCTCCTTAGGTAGGTGTATTCCTAGACATTTTATTCTTTTTGTTGTAATGGTAAATGGGAGTGTTTTTTTTCTGTTTGTTTGTTTGGTTTTTTGCCGTACGCGGAACTCTCACTGTTTTGGCCTCTCCCATTGTGGAGCACAGGCTCCAGACTCACAGGCTCAGCGGCCATGGCTCACAGGCCTAGCCACTCTGTGGCATGTGGGATCCTCCCGGACCGGGGCATGAACCTGTGTCCCCTGCATCGGTAGGTAGACTCTCAACCACTGCACCACCAGGGAAGCCCTGGGAGTGTTTTCTTAATTTCACTTCCAGATTTTTAATCATTAGTGTATAGGAATGCAAGAGATTTTTGTGCATTAATTTTGTATCCTGTTACTTTACCAGATTCATTGATTAGCTCTGGTAGTTTTCTGGTAGCATCTTTAGGATTCTCTATGTATAGTATCATGTCATCTGCAGACAGTGACAGCTTTACTTCTTCTTTTCCAATTTGGATTCCTTTTATTTCTTTTTCTTCTCTGATTGCTGTGGCTAAAACTTCCAAAACTATGTTGAATAAGAGTGGCGAGAGTGGACAACCTTGTCTTGTTCCTGATTTCAGTGGAAATGGTTTCATGTTTTCACCATTGAGAAAAATGTTGGCAGTGGGGTTGTCATATATGGCCTTTATTATGTTTAGGTAAGTTCCCTCCATGCCTACTTTCTGGAGGGTTCTTATCATAAATGGGTGTTGAATTTTGTCAAAAGCTTTTTCTGCATCTATTGAGATGATCACATAGTTTTTATCCTTCAATTTGTTAACTTGATGTATCACATTGATTGATTTCCATATATTGAAGAATCCTTGCATTCCTGGGGTACACCCTGCTTAATCATGGAGTATGATCCTTTTAGTGTGTTGTTGGATTCTGTTTGCTACTATTTTGTTGAGGACTTTTGCATCTATGTTCATCAGTGATATTGGCCTGTAGTTTTCTTTCTTCGTGACATCCTTGTCTGGTTTTGGTATCAGGGTGATGGTGACCTCGTAGAATGAGTTTGGGAGTGTTCCTCCCTCTGCTATATTTTGGAAGAGTTTGAGAAGGATAAGTGTTAGCTCTTCTCTAAATGTTTGATAGAATTCTCCTGTGAAGCCATCTTTTGTTTGCTGGAAGATTTTTAATCACAGTTTCAATTTCAGTGCTTGTGATTGGTCTGTTCATATTTTCTATTTCTTCCTGGTTCAGTCTCAGAAGGTTGTGCTTTTCTAAGAATTTGTTCATTTCTTCCAGGCTGTCCATTTTATTGGCATATAGTTGCTTGTGGTAATCTCTCATGATCCTTTGTATTTCTGCAGTGTCAGTTGTTACTTCTCCTTTTTCATTTCTAATTCTATTAATGTGAGTCTTCTCCCTTTTTTTCTTGATGAGTCTGGCTAATGGTTTATCAATGTTGTTTATCTTCTCAAAGAACCAGCTTTCAGTTTTATTGATCTTTGCTATTGTTCCCTTCATTTCTTTTTCATTTATTTCTGATCTGATCTTTATGATTTCTTTCCTTCTGCTAACTTTGGAGTTTTTTTGTTCTTCTTTCTCTAATTGCTTTAGGTGTAAGGTTAGATTTTTTATTTCAGGTGTTTCTTGTTTCTTGAGGTAGGACTGCATTGCTAAAAACTTCCCTCTTAGAACTGCTTTTTCTGCCTCCCATAGGTTTTGTGTCGTCTTTTTTTCATTGTCATTTGTTTCTAGGTATTTTGTAATTTCCTCTTTGATTTCTTAAGCAATCTCTTGGTTATTTAGTAGTGTAATGTTTAGCATACATGTGTTTGTATTTTTTACAGATATTTTTCCTGTAATTGATATCTAGTCTCATAACACTGTGGTCAGAAAAGATACTTGATATGATTTCAATTTTCTTAAATATACCAAGGCTTGATTTGTGACCCAAGATATGATCTATCCTGGAGAATGTTCCATGAGCACTTGAGAAGAAAGTGTATTCTGTTGTTTTTGGATGGAATGCCCTATAAATATCAATTAAGTCCATCTGTTTAATGTTTCATTTAAAGCTTGTGCTTCCTTATTTATTTTCATTTGGATGATCTGTCATTTGGTGAAAGTGGGGTATTAACATCCCCCATGTTATAACATGTGTTACATAGTAACATAGTAACATGTGTTACTGTCGAGTTCCCCTTTTATGGCTGTTAGCATTCCCCTTAGGTATTGTGGTGCTCCTATGTTGGGTGCATAAATATTTATAACTGTTATATCTTCTTCTTGGATCGATCCCTTGATCATTATGTAGTGTCCTTCTTTGTCTCTTGTAAGAGTCTTTATTTTAAAGTCTATTTTGTCTGATATGAGAATTGCTACTCCAGCTTTCTTTTGATTTCCATTTGCATGGAATATCTTTTTCCATCCCCTCAGTTTCAGTCTGTATGTGTCCCTAGGTCTGAAGTGGGTCTCTTTTTTTTTTTTTTTTTGTGGTACGCGGGCCTCTCACTGTTGTGGCCTCTCCCATTGCGGAGCACAGGCTCCGGACGCGCAGGCTCAGCGGCCATGGCTCACGGGCCCAGCCGCTCCATGGCATGTGGGATCCTCCCAGACTGGGGCACGAACCCATCTCCCCTGCATTGGCAGGTGGACTCTCAACCACTGCGCCACCAGGGAAGCCCTGAAGTGGGTCTCTTGTAGACAGCATATATAGGGGTCTTTTTTTGTACCCATTCAGCCAGTCTATGTCTTTTGGTTGGAGTAAATTTACATTTACATTTAAGGTACTTTTTGATATGTATGTTTCTATTACCATTTTCTTAATTGTTTTGGGTTTGTTATTGTAGGTCTATTCCACTCTTGTGTTTCCTGCCTAGAGAAATTCCTTTAGCATTTGTTGTAAAGCTGGCTTGATGGTGCTGAATTCTCTTAACTTTTGCTTGTATGTAAAGGTTTTAATTACTCTGTCAAATCTGAATGAGAGCCTTGCTGGGTAGAGTAATCTTGGTTGTAGGTTCTTCCCTTTCATCACTTTAAATATGTCCTGCCATTCCCTTCTAGCTTACAGAGTTTCTGCTGGAAGATCAGCTGTTACCCTTATGGGGGTTTCCTTGTATATTATTTGTTGCTTTTCCCTTGCTGATTTTAATTTTTTTTGTATTTAATTTTTTATAGTTTGATTAGCATGTGTCCTGGCATGTTTTTTCTTGGATTTATCCTTAATGGGACTTTATTTGATTCCTGGACTTGATTCTTTCCTTTCCCATATTAGGGAAGTTTTCAACTATAATCTCTTTAAATATTCTCTCAGTCCCTTTTTTTTTCTCTTCTTCTTCTGGGACCCCTATAATTTGAATGTTGGTGCATTTAAGGTTGTCCCAGAAGTCTCTGAGACTGTCCTCAATTCTTTTCATTCTTTTTTCTTTATTCTGCTCTGCTGTAGTTATTTCCACTATTGTATCTTCCAGATCACTTATCCATTCTTCTGCCTCAATTATTCTGCTATTGATTCCTCTGGAAAAATTTTTTTTTCTGATTTTTTTGTTTTTTGACTACAGTTTTTTGGGGGTTTTTTGTGCATACACACACTGTATTTTATTTTTTGCAAGAGATTAATAAACTGACACCAAGCATTGTAAATGGATGACCACAACAAAAGCAACAATGATTGCAATTAGCAAACACGAAACACACTCACACTATGTCATAATATTGACATTCAGTCCAGTAATCCTCCACTGTAACAGCTCCTTTACTTTGCAGTGAAAATTGATTTGTATATTTTTTGCCTCTGAGTCCTTGTGGGATTTTTTTTTATTCAAACAGAAAGTCACAAAAATTATGATCATCCTCATCAGTTCACTGAGTCCCATGTAATTAATTTTTTTTATCTTGATCTTTTGTTAGCACTTTTATGAATTCATCAGTTTTCCATTAGAGTTCTGAAAATGCTTATTCATTCAGTTCAGCAGTATAGTCAGTTACCAGAAAGCTGTACTTGTCAGAGTCTTTTCCATGAATTCCTTGAAGATGAAACCCTTTTACAGGAACATTTTTGCAAAAGCATCAGAGTACACCTAGAACTGTCTGTAAATGACAAAAGACTTAAAAATGACCATGGTTAAACATTTGATGAAAGTTCATAATAATGCAGTTGACAAGGAAATTTAGTTATTTCTGAGATATACATTTTAAAGTAATAACTAGAATTATGACTTATAACATTATACCAGAACATATAAGATTTTTAGAAATTTCATGTAATGTCTGAAACATTTATATTAACATATTTCCATACAAATAACCCAAAGAAAGTTTAGTATTAGTTTTGTTTTGTTTTGTTTTTTAATACTGCAGGTTCTTATTAGTCATCAATTTTATATACATCAGTGTATATATGTCAATCCCAATCGCCCAATTCAGCACACCACCATACCCACCCCACCACAGTTTTCCACCCTTGGTGTCCATACGTTTGTTCTCTACATCTGTGTCTCAACTTCTGCCCTGCAAACTGGTTCATCTGTATCATTTTTCTAGGTTCCACATACATGCGCTAATATATGATATTTGTTTTTCTCTTTCTGACTTACTTCACTCTTACTTCACTCTGACAGTCTCTAGGTCCATCCACATCTCAGCAAATGACTCAAGTTCGTTCCTTTTTATGGCTAAGTAATGCTCTACTGTATATATGTACCACATCTTCTTTATCCATTCATCTGTCAATGGGCATTTAGTTTGCTTCCATGACCTGGCTATTGTAAATAGTGCTGCAAAGAACATTGGGGTGCATGTGTCCTTTTGAATTATTGTTTTCTCAGGATATCTCTGGAGAATTTTAAATTTCATTTATTGTGTCATTCATCATTGCTTGTTTGCTCTTTAGTTCTTCCAGGTCCTTGTTAAACATTTCTTGTATTTTCTCCATTCTATTTCCAAGATTTTGGATCATCTTTACTATCATTACTCTGAATAATTTTTCAGGTAGACTGCCTATTTCCTCTTCATTTGTTTGGTCTCATGGGTTTTTACCTTGCTCCTTCGTCTGCTGTGTATTTCTCTGTCTTCTCATTTTGCTTAACTTACTGTGTTTGGAGTCTCCCTTCCACAGGCTGCATGTTCATAGTTCCCGTTGTTTTTGGTGTCTTCCCCCAGTGTGTGAGGTTGGTTCAGTGGGTTGTGTAGGCTTCCTGGTGGAAGGGACTGGTGCCTGTGTTCTGGTGGATGAGGCTGAATCTTTTCTCTCTGGTGGGTAGAACCATTTCTGCTTGTTTGTTTTGGGGTGTCTGTGACCTTATTATGATTTTAGGCAGCCTCTCTGTTAATGGGTGGGGTTGTGTTCCTGTCTTGCTAGTTGTTTGGCATAGGTTGTCCAGCAGTGTAGCTTGCTGGTCATTGAGTGGAGCTGGGTCTTAGCATTGAGATGGAGAACTCTGAGAGAACTTTTGCCATTTGATATTATGTTGAGTCGGGAAGTCTCTGATGGACAAATGTCCTGAACTCGGCTCTCCTACCTCAGATGCACAGGCCTAACACCTGGCCAGAGCACCAAGACCCTGTCAGCCACATGGCTCAGAAGAAAAGGGAGAAAGAAAGAAAGAAAGAAAGAAAGAAAGAAAGAAAGGAAGGAAGAAAGAAGAATAAATAAAATAAAATAAAGTTATTAAAATAAAAAATTATTCAAAATAAAAAATTTAAAAGTAATAAAAAAAGAAAAAAAAAAGAAAGAAGAGAGCAACCAGACCAAAAAATAAATCCACCATTGATAACAAGCACTAAAAACTATATATAAAAAAAATAAATAAATAAAAAAAAACGGACAGACTGAACCCTCGGACAAATGGTAAAAGCAAAGCTATAGAGACAAAATCACTGAAAGAAGCATATACATACACACTCACAAAAGCAGAAAAAGGAAATATATATATATATAGAGAGAGAGAGAAAGAGAGAGAGAGAGAGAGAAAGGAAGAGAGCAATCAAATCAATAAACAAATCTGTGAATGATAATAAAGTCTAAATACTAAACTAAGATAAACATAAAACCAGAACAAATTAGATGCAGAAAGCAAATCCCAGGTCTATAGTTGCTCCCATATTCCACTACCTCAATTTTGGGATGATTCATTGTCTATTCAGGTTTTCCACAGATCAGGTACATCAATTTGATTGTGGAGATTTAATCCACTGCTCCTGAGGCTGCTAGGAGAGATTTCCCTTTCTCTTCTTTGTTCGCACAGCTCCTGGGGTTCAGCTTTGGATTTGGCTCCACCTCTGCCTGTAGGTCGCCTGAGGGCATCTGTTCTTCACTCAGACAGGACAGCATTAAAGTAGCAGCTGATTAGAGGGCTCTGGCTCACTCAGGCCAGGGGGAGGGAGGGGTACAGAATGCGGGTCGAGCCTGCAGGGCAGAGGCCGGCGAGATGTTGCAACAGCCTGAGGCTCACCGTGTGTTCTCCTGGGGAAGTTGCCCCTGGATCACGAGACCCTGGCAGTGGCGGGCTGCACAGGCTCCCGGGAGGGGAGGTGTGGACAGTGACCTGTTCTTGTGCACAGGCTTCTTGGTGGCTGCAGCAGCAGCCTTAGTGTCTCATGCCCATCTCTGGTGTCCACACTGATAGCTACGGCTAGCACCCCTCCCTGGAGCTCATTTAGGTGATGCTCTGAATCCCCTCTCCTCGTGTACCCTGAAACAATGGTCTCTTGCCTCTTCGGAAGTTCCAGAGTTTTTCCCGGACTCCCTCCCAGAAAGCTGTGGCGCACTAGCCCCCTTCAGGCTGTGTTCATGCAGCCAACCCCAGTCCTCTCCCTGGGATCTGACCTCCGAAGCCTGAACCTCAACTCCCAGCCCCCACCAGCCCTGGTGGGTGAGCAAACAAGACTCTCAGGCTGGTGAGTGCTGGTCAACACTGATCCTCTGTGCGGGAATCTCTCTGCTTTGCCCCCTGCACCCCTGTTGCTGCGCTCTCCTCCGTGGCTCCGAAGTTTCCCCCCCATTGACCCTCCGTGTCCACCAGTGAAGGGGCTTCCTAGTGTGTGGAAACTTTCCTCCCTCACAGCTCCCTCCCTGAGGGAGGTCCCATCCCTATTCTCCTGTCTCTGTTTTTTCTTTTTCCCTACCCAGGTACGTGGGGAGTTTCTTGCCTTTTGGGAAGTCTGAGGTGTTCTGCCAGCGTTCAGTAGATGTTCTGTAGGAGTTGTTCCACATGTAGGGGTATTTCTGATATATTTGTGGGGAGGAAGGTGATCTCCCCATCTTACTTCTCTGCCATCTCGAAGGTCTCTAATTTTTTAAATAAAAGCTTTCCCCATTTTATAGAGACTAAAACAGAAACCTGGAGAAAATATTTTCTCAAAGTCACAAAGCTTGGTAGAGGCAGAACCAATGTTTGGATATGATTCCTTTGTCCAAGCTCTCCTGGTGAATAAGATATGTGATGAAGAGGACATTTCCATTTACAGGCTTTAAGACTTAGAAAATCGTAGCCATTCAGAATTAGAAGAGACTATCTTATCCAATCTCCCAGTCAGCACAATCATCCTTTCCATAGTACCCATGACAGATGGTTATTCAGCCTCCACGTGGGTATCTCCAGAGACAGGAAGATCACTTCCTCATGTAACAGTACATTCTAGAGTAGGGACACCTCTAAACTAAAAGTGTTTTCAGATGCTGGGGAAAAAACTCTACTACTTGGAACTTTACTCCTTTAGCCTTAAACCTAATTTATGACCCAAGCAAAAGGATAAGCAATGCAAAACCATCACAAATGTGATTTTAATGTTTGTGTTTAACACCTTTAGGCAGAATGTATTTCTTCTGCACTCTCATAAAGTTCAGTGTATTGGTTAGAAAAACTTTGATCTGCACATCACAGAAAACTTGACAAACAGTGACATAAACCATAAATATAATTTTTCATTTTCTAATTAAGTGGTTTGGAGATAAGCAGTACCAAGGTGGATTCAGTGGTTCAATGAAATTATTAAATACCCAGGCTCCTTTGCTCTGCCATTTTCAGGGTCTCAGAAGTGTCTCTTTTCATCTCCTTAGTAACAGTGTGTTCTGTTTGAAGGACAACTGGCTTAACAAAAAGGGGGAGCCCAAAGAAGAAACATTTTTTAGAGTATATCACTCTAAAGGTAAAAAGCTTCTCTGACTTATGAAATTAAATATTGGATTCCCCTGGTAGGTATATCCCTTCAGAAGAAATAAAATATAATCCACCTAATTTGCTCAATTATAGTAGCCCTGTATTGAATCATCCTGCTTATCTCTTATTCTGATTATAAATAATTCTGGTTATAATAGAGCTTTCCATGAAGATTTTCCTCTAGGGAAAGGAGGCAGTTAGTGGACTGGAAAACTATATATGTTCCAATGTGGTAAAAATAAATAAATAAATAAATAAATAAATGGCAGAAACTTTGAAGTTATACAAACCTCAGTTCATATCTGGACTCTGCTATATAGGAGTTGTGTGAACATGGATGGTTTATTCAATAGTTGTGAACTTTAATTTCTTCATCAATAAAACGGGAACATTCATAAATAAGAGAGACTATATAAAAGTTCAAATAAATAGGAGGAATTTACTAATTGGTTTCAGGAAGAAGAAAAAAGGAAGGAAGAAAGGAATGAAAGAAGGAAGGAAAGAAAAAAGAGAGGGAGAGAGGGAAGAAGGAAGGAAGGAAGGAGGGAGGGAGGGAGGGAGGGAGGGAGGAAAGAAAGAAAGAAGTTATATTTCCATCATTTAGTCGATATGCTGACTTATATATGAGTGTCACATGAGATTAGTTAAAGAAAGTCAGTCAAAAATTTACCTCTGAAATCAGGAAAATGTTTGTTTAGGATCTAAGGGCTAGTCTTAAGCTCTGGAACCCCAATCAATAAACTATCCCAAGAATCTCTGCTCAAACAGCCATAAGCATCTCAAATGATAGCTCCAGATTGAAAATTCTGGACATCATATCCAATAGCTTTAAAAAGTGCTTCATTGTTCTTGATTCTGTACCAAGAATGACACCAACCAGGTCCCTGCCTTCTAGCAGTTATCCTCTGAGATAGTAAACAGAGACATACCCATACTGAGGCATGGAGACAGCACCAAGATGCTAGCGGCTATAACATGATATAAATTCAAAGAGAATCTTCTTCCTCCCCCACTGGAATTTTATTTTGTCTTCCAGTGGCAGAATGCAGATTAAGAGTTTAGTTGTCTTATGGCATCTTGTTACTGACTATAGTAACAGAAAAACAAACTCACCTGAAAATCCCTCAATGTGATCAACAGGACTTAAGCATATGGGAGTTATTATTATATACGACAGAGTACAAAATATTTTCCCTTAAGCTAAAGAACTTTACTAAACATCATTTCCAGGTTAAAAGAACACATATTTTGACTGAAGCTGCAGAGAGCATATTTTGTTTGCAGTCTGGCTGGCAGAAAGCAGATACAGACTGCCCATCATTGGGAAGAAGATGAGGGAAAAGTTTTCACTGAGACTGGATCACTCCTGCAAACAACTATCAACCAGGAGATAAAACAGTACAGTCATAAGCTATTAGGGATATGGAATTACTGGGCCCCAAATAATCCCTAAATAAGATATACTTTAAAAAAAAATCAATAGGAATCAAAATTATTACACAAAGGAGAGCTTCATTCCAAAATGAAAATAACTTTTTATTATGAATCCAATATTTTAATAGTTGAAACATTTATTAAACTAGCATTTTTCTTCAAATGCTTTCTCTCCATAAGGAGAACAGTAACAAATGCTTCTACCTAAACTCTCCCATATCATCCACCACCAAACTTACACACACAGCCTCAACCAAAAACCTGTTATTCTTTCTGTCTTCCTCATTTCTAATAATGGAAAAATGGTTCATGTTGAGTTTGAATTGCTGACGGTTCATCCCATGGAAGTGTTTAGAAGCAGAGAAAGACATAGATTTGTTGTTCTGGGTTTCTGTAGGTCCCGGACGTACACTGACAGGTATCTTCATCCAGATCCTTGGTTGGTCAGTGTTCCCAAAGTGTCTGAGCCACCATTAGACTAGACTTGTTGACTTTTTCTATTTCTGTGGGTACTGGTCAACATCTTCAGTTACTCTCTGTCCACAGCTTGTGGCTATTTTCTCTCAGCATGCACAGGCCAGAGCCATTTGGAATGGCCTTATGAATTATCTAGTGAAAACTGTAGGGATTTATAATATTCTTAGGAACTTACTCAGAAGTTTCTAGGAATTCGGAGGAGATGGCTTGGAAGTGGACCATACGTTGTTGCACACAGTAGTAGTTTATTATGCCTGAAGGAAATTATTCTTTGTAAATTATTATCAGGGTGAAGGTGTCATCATTTCACCACTGACCCTTCAATTTAAGCTAATGTCTTGTCCATGGAACTATACCCAGGCCTGTGGCTATACAGAAATAGCTAGTCCATTTCTTCTTAGAGTTAACATTCAGCCAATATTGATCGATTGATCAGGATATCTGGGTTTAACTTTCTTAATCTCTCTTACAGAAAATGTCAATGCAGGTCCTTTCCCAGAATTCAAACTTCTTATAATTAAAAGTCAGACAGAGAAAGACAAATATCATATGATATTGCTTATATGTGGAATCTAAAAAAATGATACAAATAAACTTATTTACAAGACAGAAACAGACTCACAGACTTAGAGAACAAACTTATGGTTACCAGGGGGAAAGGTCGGGGGGAGGAATAGATTGGTAGTTTGGGATTGATATATATACACTACTATATTTAGAATAGATAACCAACAAGGACCTACTATATAGCACAGGGAACACTGCTCAGTATTCTGTAATAACCTAAATGGGAAAAAAATTTGAAAAACAATAGATACATGTATATGTATAATGGAATTACTTTGCTGTACACCTGAAACTATCACAACATTGTTAATCAACTATGCTCCAATATAAAATAAAATTTTTTAAAAAAAAGAAAAAAGAAAACAAAAAAAAGATGCTAAACAAACTCTCAAATAAAACCAAGAGGTTTGCAGATAATTGTGCAACGAGTTTTTCTTTGACTTGTACAAGACAAACATCAGTAACTATTATTCTATATTTCTAAAAACAGCATTTCCTATCTTTTAGGCACCTTAAATCACAATATCGAGGGGTTTGAACATAGCCAGAGTAAAAGGCTCTTCTGATTTAGAAAACTGCCACTTGGATTTGAATATTCATTTGTTCATCTTCACCTGATTCATTTACATATTTGATCTATCCCTACGCACTTCCCTGAAGCAATGCAAGTGGCTAGGTGATTTTTCAATTTAAATAAAAAAGAGAGTGGGTTTGCTGCACATCTTCTCTTGTTTTCATTTACGAGATGTGCTTGCTTAATAAAGTAGAAATGCTAGAGAGATGACAAGTTCAAACTGTGTGGCAATTTGGCCCAACCTGAACTGCAGGGGGAAGGTGTAAAAAGGTGGATGAATGAATAAAGTGGATGGGCAATTTGGGGTGAGTGCTTTGGGGACACCACATGCTAAACACTGAAACCTTTAGAAACATTGCTCATGTGGAGAATGAAGAAGGGTAACTGTGGATAAGAATTAAGAATTGTAGATGAGTCCACTGGATGGAGACCGTTAACAGGGGGAATACACTGAAGTTACCAAAGTGAGGACAACTGTCTTGTTAGCACTTAATTAGGATGATAGGTATATCCCTGGTACCCTATCAGGCCTCTTTCTTACTTTTAAATCGTAAGAGTTGGGTTATTAGGTATGGCCTCTTTAATTACCTTTATATTCACTTGTCCAATAAAACTGATAACATAGTGTCCTTCAGACTCAAAACATTAACTCTACCAGCAGCGCAGATGAATAAGAGAGAGAGGACCCCATTCATCTCTAATGGGGCTTTTCAACCAGCCTTCTCATCAACTCTACAGCCTGCTTATTGCTGTGAGACCTGACGATCAGTACAATTACATGAATACTGGAAGGAAGACTTTACTTTTTGTCTCTGGTGCCCACTTGAAAGCCCAATCTCACCCAACACAACATGTGTAAACTGCTCAAGAGACTTCTAGGAAAAGAACACCTGGCTGGACCTGGATTCAGTATCTAACATCCACTCCACTCCATAATATGTACCTTAGAGTTGTCAGGGTGTTTTTAGGAAAACAGCCTTATGGGGCCTCACTAATTGCTATATAATTCTGTAATTCTAGTACCAGAAGGGATCTTATTGGGTAATCTAATTTAAACCTCATTCCAAAGCAAGTACTATCGTCCTCAATCAAGTAAAATGGAAAATGATTTATGCTCAAAAAAAAAGATTCCACATTTCTATCAGCATGAGTGTCTGTGGTTCAACCTTGACTTGATTTTAAGTCAATTATGAATAATATAAGCATCAAGCTCCTTACAAGATGCCGTGGGGAATTAAAATGAAGATATAATTCCTGACCTCATGAAATTTCCTGTGGAATGATAGAGGCAGAACAAATGTAGGAAGTTAGACACAGTGAGAGCTGGGAAAAGAACTTGTTTCCTTCAGTGCTGAGCTCTCGCCCTAGTGGGGTACCCAGGGTGTATACTGGGGTCAGGTGACATAGGCTTGGCTTCTGTGCCCCATCCCTATTGATTCATGTCTCATTGGATAATCTGTCACGATTGTCTCTTAGGATGAGCCCTGCTCTACTCTGAAGCTGTACAGGGCCCAGAAGAGTTGTTGAAGCAGAGAAAAAAGATACCTTGGATATGAGAAATTCCAGCCAGGGATCAGAGAGGAGCTGAGACAACAGAAGTTTTTACCTTGTGTTATTTCTCCAGTGGAAATGAATAACCAGTACCTGTCACCCCCTAAAGTATTTATTAATTGACACCTCAATCTTTTATTTTCATTTTACACTCTCCTAATTCTTTTAAGGACCCCAGGAAGGTCCCCTACTTCCAGTGTTTTAGTCATTTTTGCATACTTCTTTTAAACTTTTTAAAAGAGGTAGATTCTTAATCATTTTCAGATGTTTACTGAATGTTAAACTGAGCTAAGTAGTACGTAGTCTGTACTACATACAATTAAGTACATGCCTTTTCATGCTGTTAAAAAAAAACTTTTTAAGTCTTCCAAACACCTCTAAATGTAAAACAACATAGTTTTTATAGCAGAAAAATAAAGTTCCTGCTCTTGTGTGCCATACTTATAATTCTTGATGGATTAATGCATTGAGTTATATCACGTTTTAGTAAAGCCCAAATAAGTGCCAATCTGGAAATTCATTCAGTAAGGTTCTTGTCTATAATTCTATGGAGGAAACATTTTATTAGATCAAATAAGATGAATAATTTATTTACAATAACCATTATGGAACAATATTGAGTAAGCCTATATCTTGTTGTAAATCTAAGACTTCAGAGTGTTAGCACATCATTAACAGTACATATATTAATAATTTTGCCATGTCCAAGTCACTATAATATACGTTACTGAAAAGATCTTTCAGATTCTTAACCAACCTATTTGATATCTGTAGAGTGGTTATATCATCTATTAAACCTCATCCTATAATAACATTTTTCTTGGGTGTAATGTAATTTTCAGGGATACTTTACCCAGTAGGTCTGGGTATTAAGCTAAATAACCTATATTATCAAATTTTAGAAGCTCTGGTGGCAGGGAGTGGTCTTCTGTTCAAATTGTGGACTCCTATGGGCTGTGATAGCTCACTTGAAGATAAGGGAGAATTCGGACCATTATCCATCTTTCCTCGGGATGATCGTATTAGTCAGGGTCCCAGAAAGAAACAGAACTCACTCCCAAGATTATGCAATAGGAAAGAACCCTTGGGGGCTTCCCCGGGGCTTCCCCGGTGGCGCAGTGGTTGAGAGTCCACCTGCCGATGCAGGGGACACGGGTTCGTGCCCCGGTCTGGGAAGATCCGTGGCTGGGCCCGTGAGCCATGGCCGCTGAGCCTGCGCGTCCGGAGCAACGGGAGAGGCCACAACAGTGAGAGGCCCGCGTACCGCAAAAACAAACAAACAAACAAAAAACCCTTGTATTCTATTACAAGTTAATCAATAAAGGGATGTCTATAAGCTTAAATTATACATAATGGCCCATCTCTGGAACCTTGCTTCCCAGGTGATGAGCATTAAGCTAAAATACCTTTGTTTAGCTCATAGAAAACACACTGACCAGGCCCACCTGTGAATAACTAGGGAGGAAGAAATTAACACATCTCTTCTGGAGGCTGACCTGAACCCGGAAATGTTTGACTTTACTCCTCCCACTTTCTGAATAAAAGAAGCCTGAATTCTAACTCAGGCAAGATGGTTCTTTGGGGGACAGGAGTCCACCATCTGCTAGGTCTGCCTGCTTTCCAAATATAGTCTCTATTCCTTGCCCCAACAACTAGTCTCTCGATTTATTAGCCTGTTGTGCTTGGACTTGATAACAATTATTCAAACAAAGAAGCCTTGCTACTCGTAGCTAGCTGGCCTCAGTTGGGGAATTTTCAAGTAAGGCCCTAGCAGCTGCCCAGACGACTTGTCCTGAGGATCTTCCCTTCAAAATTCTCCAAAGTGGCACCAGCTGTCCCAGCACTTGGCAGCTGGAGAAAGGAATCATTGACCTTTCGGAGCTGACGGGCTCCGTACAGCAGGGTAAGTCACTCTGGTGTATACAGCCAGGAGCTTTATTTCCTCTCTGTTTGGGGCTTTTTCTCCAGAATATGCCAATTTGTGTGGGGGTCCCTGTTGGAGAGAGGAAATAGTTGCATTTCTTCTCCACTTGTGGCTTTTTCCTCCAGAATAAGCCAATTTGTTTTGTATTTGGGTGGGGTTCCCTGTTGGGAGAGAGGAAACAGTTGTTGAACTTTCACCCAATTTGTGAATCGGTTTGTTTGTTTCTTTGGTTGCTAGCATTTGTGTGTGCAGTTTGTGTCTTATCTTGAATTTCTGTCTTTAAAAAGGGGGAATATTTCAACTATCCCTAAAGAAAGTCATCTGAGGCACATTTTGGATAAGTGACCTGATTACAGCTATGAGCCCATGAGTGAGAGGAATATATTTTATTGTAACAGCCTGTGGCCACAGGACCTCTTAGGCTCTCCACAAGGGGTTTACGCCGGGGTATCTTGGGATCCTGTACACCATGTACTGCTACCCTTGCTGTGTTAATTATGTCATTTATGGTCTCCTGTGTCATTGGTATATGTAGAACCCCAAGACCAAACTTGAGGTTTTATTTAGGATTTTCTGTTTGTCCTTTGGGTTTTTCGTTTCATTTCATTTGGTACTATTTCTCCATTTACAACCAAATCAGTTTTGTGATTTTTTTTTTTTTTTTTTTTTTTTTTGCGGTACGCGGGCCTCTCACTGTTGTGGCCTCTCCCGTTGCGGAGCACAGGCTGCGGACGCTCAGGCTCAGCGGCCATGGCTCACGGGCCTAGCGGCTCCGCGGCATGTGGGATCCTCCCGGACCGGGGCACGAACCCCTGTCCCCTGCATCGGCAGGTGGATTCTCAACCACTGCGCCACCAGGGAAGCCCAGTTTTGTGATATTTAAAACTTTTACTGATACTAAAAGGAGGAAAGCAACAGGGGGAAAAAAACCTGTCTGTTCTTGTCCAAGAGTGGGACATTCCCAGGAAAAAGAGAAAGGTTCCACTTGTTCCTAAAATCTCCCAAAACTACAAATAGAAGTGTCTTTTCCAAAAATATTAGTAAAAAGGGTTTAGCCATCCAGACAGGTGAACTTGATTTGTCCCATCTGCCAGAAACCAATCAGAGTCCAGCCTCTTTTGTAACTGATGGGTTTTACATTGTTGTGCCTGATTCACGGCTAAAGTTTTGGAATGGGAACTATGAAGTCCCTGTGTTTGTGTTTGTGCGTGTGTTATAGATGTGTGACATTACCAAAATTAATTTGTAAAAAGCGCTCTATTTAATTGGCTTAAAAGAAATTAAGTACTTATATACATACTCAAATATAAAAACTGGCCAGAATGAATTTTGGGGTCATGTGATCGAGGAAATATTCAGTATTGAACTACTATTTGGTATTAAAGTTAGCTTAAGCTTGTTTGTTTGATTAATACAGATATGTCATTAGAGTAATCAACATTAAGTATAATACTTTTATTGTACCTAAGTTTACTAGAAATCAAATAAGACCTTTATTCCTGTTATAAAGTTTGTCAACAAAAAAATAACTATGACAAAGCTTTTAAGTAATAAAGTAGAAGTAAATGAGGTAAGAGTTTTAGGTAAATTCTGTAGGAATAATTATGTTTTGGTAAACTCTATAGGAATAATTATGTTTTGGGAGTGTCTATCTAAAATAGTCTCTCCAGATTTTTGTAACTTGAAACCAAACTAAGTTAAGAAGAGAATTCATTGACTATCTGGGTCATTTCAAATACGATAAATTTAGAACATTAATTGCTGGGCAGGTCTAAATTTACCTACCCTTGCCTCCTTAGGAGAGGAAGACTAAAGCATAAGTTTGTCAATCAGGAAATACTGGTATGAAAGTTTACAATTACTTCTTGGTTTTCACTAGAGACTAAGGTTTTAAGGTTAAGAATTATGAGGGAAATGTTTTAGTATGCAAAGATGTTGGATATGTGTTTTCAGCAAAGAAGGTATGAGGAATGACAACGCATTTTGTTAAAGGGAAAAAGCTGATTTTTGTCCTAGAGCTGGCTGTTTCTGAATGGAAAAGAAAGTAAGGGACAGATTAATATGGATACAGAAAGTTGTGGAAGATTTGTGGAGAAGGAACACTGAAAAGAGTTCTATGCATGGTCAGGATTGGCTAGGATAAGACTGAATGTAATTAAGAAAATGAATTTTAAAGGTAAAGTAATACAAAACCTGAATTTGGTTCTCTAAGAGGACAAAGTTTCCTTGAAATATTGAACTGCTTTTGGTAATAGATTGTGAGTTTCTTTAAGTGATCTGTATTTGCATTGAGATCTTTGATTATCACTGGTTAAAACTTTCTGGTATGTTTGACAAACTTTCCAAAGGTCAAATTCTAAATGAAGTTCATTTGACCTCTAGCTAACTTTGAGGTTTTCCAAAGGGTCCCTGGAACACAAATTATTTTCTCTCTCGAGAGAGAATATTAAACTAATTCGGCTTATTTGTTATGTTAAATTACATGGGAAGCATTGTCCAATAAGTGGTGATAAAACTTCTTAGAATGTATCATGGGTAAACATTATTAACATACACATTCTAGAAATTATATGGAACCCCTAAAATTCTGGTATATCCTGGTAAATGATATCATTCATAATTCTAGTAATGATCTTAAATTGTTGTGTGTCACAGCAGTCATCAAGTTTCTTTTCAACTGCATTGTAATCCCAGTTGGTTGATGCCAAAAAGGCATCCTTATAATGGTTAGAGATTATAAGTTGCTATTTATGGTCTTACAGTGGCTTTTGATGACTCTATAGTTATTTCATGAAGAAGCAGGGAAGAATGATGAAATCTTTTACGTGCAAGCACTTGTGCTGTTATCAGGGAAAATACGGAAAGGAAGGGAATGAGAGCGAGGATATGTTGCTTCAAACCTTAACTCCTCTGACTGAGCTAGCTGTCCCAGCTGCTCCAGCTGTTAGGCCAATATATCCACCTCTTCCACTACCCTCCCGTTCCTATCCAGCCCCAATTCATGACACTGGGGCTCAGGACTTCCCCTCTTCGTAGGGATCAATTTGAAAATCCTGTGTTAGCCTCTGGGGCACGGGGACTTGGTCTGGTATCACCATCTAAGACCCGACAGGACACCCAATTTGGGCCAGGACCTACTTCTGGGACAAGCAATTTCCCTTATGCCATTATTTCATAGGTGGCCTATGTGTGAACGGCCAGCCAGCTGGCTTTCTCAGACTTGTTTAATTCGAAAGATTGCAACATCCTTATAAGGAGGAGCCTCTACACCTGAAGCCCACTTCACAGCTGAACCAAACTGGTACTCCAATGAGGGAGGAAGGCCCTTATTAGAATACTCTACTTTTTTTTTTTCTTTTTTTTTTTTTTTGCGGTACGCGGGCCTCTCACCGTTGTGGCCTCTCCCTCTGTGGAGCACAGGCTCCGGACGTGCAGGCTCAGCAGCCATGGCTCACGGGCCCAGCCGCTCCACATGTGGGATCTTCCCGGACCGGGGCACGAACCCGTGTCCCCTGCATCGGCAGGTGGACTCTCAACCACTGCGCCACCAGGGAAGCCCTAGAATACTCTACTTATTTGTACATCTTGCCAGGGCTTTGAAAAGGGGAACCAAAGCAAAAGAGTTTGAACAAAATTCAGGAAACTCAGCAAAAAAAAAAAAAACCCAAAAGAAGACCTCTCAATTTTTGCAAAGGATTTATCAGGCCTACAGATGTCATCTTCATGCAGCTCCTAAGGCCCCTGAAAATACTAGAATGGTAAATTTGACCGTTTGGTGGGGAGCAAAGTGCCCCAGATATCAGGAGACACTTGCAAAAATTAGATGGTGCATTTGCAATGAACCCTTCTCAATTGGTAGATATTGCTTTTAGAGTGTTCAACAGGGAACAGCAACAGAAGAAAGAAGATGCAAAATGAAACGCCACTTTACTGGCAGCAGCATTGGATTCTCAGAAGGCGAATAACCTAAAGAGAGGTAAACCACCATTGGGGAAGGAACAATGTGCTTACTGTAAGGAGGAAAGAAAACAGATGGCCTTAGACTAAAACAGAAGAAGGAAAACAATAAGACAAGAGTTTCTCATATGGTAGAAAGAGAGGAACACTCTGAATGCAGAGGCCCAGGGGCTCCCTTGGACTTGAGGTGCCTAATTCCCCAGAGGATCCCCAGGTAAATTTGACAGTGGGGAATGAGTTGATTAACTTCTGATAGACCCCACCCTGAAATTTTTCACCAGAACAGCTTGACATGGGAGTCCCACCAGAACACGCTTTAATCCTGCAGATGGCGCTCATGAAAACCCCAGGAAAGGAGACAGAGTTCTTTCCCTGCCCTCCCCTCCCCGCACCAGACCAGAAGTGTGTACTAATGGCACCCCTGGGAAGGCCAAAACCACATGGCCAATAGGAATCTCATTAAAAAGGGATGCTGGGACACCTAATCTAAAACAATATCCTCTGAGGCAAGAGGATAATTTTTCCCACAGACTGTCAAAATATCAGCCAGTGTATTCAGAAAAGGTCAAAGAGTGGGTTTTCACTTGGATCACACCTCACTGGAAATGTAATGCACAATTGTTTTGAACCCTGAGACCCTCTTGGACACTATGCTGCAGCACATTTATAATAGTACCCATTACAGGAGAGATGCCACTTTACAATGGATTCAAAAATATATAACGGGACCTAACTTACAAAAGACCACCCAGCAAATCACTCAGAATTGCATGACTTGTGCCAAAAATAACCCAAAGTTTGCTGACACAGGGAGGCTTAACACAGAGGAACCTGCCCCACCAAAGACTGGAAAATAGACTTTACTCAAATGTCTCGAGCTGCAAGAAATTTCAGATAACCTGCTAGTGTTTGTGGACACTTTTTCAAGATGGGTGGAAGCATATCCCACTGGACAGAAAGTCTCTGAAGTGGTTAAAGCCCTCCTTAGGGAAATTATCCCCTGATTTGGATTAAGGCATTGAAACTACATTCATCCTGGAGACCACGATCAGCAGGAAAAACCAAGAAAATGAATTATACATTAAAAAGAAACATCTCTAAAATATGTCAGGAGACTAATCTATCTTGGGATAAGGCCTTGCCAGTTGTCCTGCTATGGATCAGTGACTCCCAGAAGCAGGCTTAAATTAAGTCCCTATAAAATATTGTATGGTAGGCCATTCCAGGTGTCTGCCCAGGCAGGAGGATCTATAAATGCTCTTGAAGACTTAGCAGTTGCCAATTATGTTAAAACTTTGGGCAATATACTAACCTCTGTTCATGAGTTTGCCTGCAACAGGTCTGCCTATCCAACTGAAATAGATGGTAATGCCACTGTAGCTGGAGAAGGGTCAAGCAATTTAATCTTGTCCAAATAAATAGCACAGGAATTTAGTATTTGTATTGGGAACTGGAACAAAAACCCCAAGTTCAGTTACAAATTAGACAAAGTGCTAAGGGGTTTCATCAGGTTCAAATAGTTGTAGATAAAAAAGGACTGACTAAAGATTCTAAGGAATATTTGTCACCTCTGTTCAGCAGGAAATAGTGATCTTTGTCCCTTTTCCCACAAGATTGTGGAATGAATGTTGACAGTGGGGAATTGTAATAAGGAAGAGCCTTTGTATTCTATTACACCTTAATCACTAAAGGGACGTTGTCTATAAGCTTAAGTTATACATGATGGCCCATCTCTGGGAACCCTGCCTAAACCACCCCCCGACCCAGGTAATGAGCATTAAACTAAAGTACCTTTGTATAGTTCACAGGAAACATGCTGACCAGGCCCACCTGTGAATGACTGCAGGGAGGAAGAAATTAACACATCCCTTCTGGAGGCTGTTGGGAAACAAGAAATGTTTGACTTTACTCCCTCCCCATTTAGTATAATGCCTGAATTCTAACTCAGGCAAGATGGTTCTTTGGGACAAAAGTCCACCATCTTCTTGGTCTGCCAGCTTTCCAAATAAAGTTGCTATCCCTTGCCCCAACATCTCATTTCTCGACTTACTGGTCTGTCGTGCAGTAAGCAGTACCAGCTTGGACTCAGTAACAATTAATCAAATAAAGGGACTTTAATAAGGGGAATAATTACAGGGGTGAAGGTAGGGTTAAGGGAACCAACAAAGGATGTCAAGGCACTGAGATACTAACAACAAAAGGAAGTCATTACTATTACTTTGGCTAAAGAAGCAAGGAGAGGAAATAGTGTCATCAGAGCACAATGAAGTCTGGAGCCACAGAGGAGGATCTGCCATGGAAGAGCTGTAGTATTTCAGCTACTCCCAAACACAGGCTACCAAAGAAGAAAGGGAGTGGAAATTAAATACTTGGATTATCTCTCTTCTAGCTCTTTCATCTCCTGCCAGTGTTTCCCATTGTCTGAGCCCAATCAGAATTCAGAAAGGGAGCAGTCCTCAGGGATTATCAGCCTTCTGGGGCACAAAGCAGGGCAGAGAGGAGAATAGATTGCATAGAGGGCCAACAGAAGAACCATAATCACCAAGACCCAGGAAAACTCACGGGAAGGCAAGGAAACTGTATAGAGTCTTCTAAACCATCTTCTCATATTCCTAGAAACTTCTGAGTAAGTTCCTAAGAAAACTGTAAATCCCTACAGTTTTCACTAGAAAATACACATGGCTGAGCCAAATGGCTCTGCCCTGTGCATGCTGGGAGAAAACAGCTACATGCTGTGGACAGAGTACTCGAAGACATTGACCAGGAACCACAGAAACAGAAAGTCAACAAATCTAGCCCATTGGTGGCTCAGACTATTTGGGAACACTGACCAACCAAGGATCTGGATGACGATACCTGTTGGTTTACATCCGGGACCTACAGAAACCCAGAGCAACAAATCTATGTCTTTCTCTGCTTCTAAACGCTTCCATGGGATGAACCGTCAGCATTTCAAACTCACCATGTACCAAAAACAAACATAATTTCTCCATTTACCTAAACACCTCATATCATCCTCCACTACCAAACTTACACATACATTTAAAATGATCAAAAGGTGTCATGTTTTCCCAAAGCTCCTATACAGTTGTGTTAATTCATGTAATAAATAGCTATTGTTTTTCTAAAGGATTATTTTATACAAAATTTTCCATCATATTTTTTGTATGAGTGCTGGGAAAACATGGCATATGCTGCATATTATCATTCAGTTTTTGCAGAGAGTAGTAACCATTCCCATTGCACTGTAGTCATTTCTCTATTTTTGTGTGTGCATAGTCTTGTCTTGATAGTTATCAAGCACCTGAAAAACAGAGGCTATATTATCTTTTCTTTAATTACCTTTTCCAGAAGGGGAAATGGAGGTCAGTTGGCTCCATCCTGGGGCATTTGCTGCTGGAGGAGTGCGGCTGAGGACAAGCCCACCTCCGTTTTCAGTCCTAGTTTTGTACCCTCATCAAGAGTCTGGACTTTGTGAGGACTCTGGAGGTGTGATGATGACACATTTAGGCACCTTTACACAGCTCTTGCTTTATGGCCATGCTCAGAGCACAAACCCTGGCTGTCTCTTTAGGGAGCTACCATTGCTCCACTCTACCCATCTCCTTTCTTGCTTTCTGCTTTATGTCTTGACTCATGGTGGAACTAAATGGAGTATCTTCTCTTCACTTCCAAGAGTGGCAAAAATAACTTCAAGCAATCTCTATTTTCCAGTCTTTGCTTAAAAATGTGGCAACACAGTAGTTGCCATCTACCATATAAGAAGACTGACTGTATGCCTAACACAGAGAAGGTGTCATATGTATTCCCTCGTCTTCTTGACCCTTCTGTTCTCACTCACCATACTCAGCATGGTGACCTTGTTTCTTTTCTTTAATGGAAACAAGTGAATTTCCATCTTGTGGCCTTTGAATGTGCTGATGCTTTTGCCTAAACTCCTGTGAAATTCTCCTCCCTCTCCTTCATATAACTGATGCTACCCATCACTTAAGTCTCAGCTCAGTGTCACCTTCTAAAGGAGACTCCTATGACCAACATCCCCGTCACAGCATTCATAGCACTTACTCTGTCTGAAGTGATCTTGTTTATTGGCTTATGTGCTTATTTTCTGCCTCCCCTCATAAGAATATACACTTCCAAAGAGAAGGAACCTTGCCTCTCTTGTTTTCTGCTCTGTCTCTAGCATGCAGTGCAGTTTGTAGTATATTTATGTCCTGATAAGCTCTAATGAAATTTCAGGTGACCAGAACACACACTCTGAAGCTAGATAATGTTTGTGATCAAATAAGTGGAAGATGATGAATTGGGAGGTTGGGATTGACATATATACACTAATGTGTATAAAATGGATAACTAATAAGAACACACTGTATAAAAAAATAAATAAAATAAAATTCAAAAGAAAAGTGGAAGAAGAAAAGCCAAGAATAGATGAGATTAAAAATGTAGGATGTACATTGGGGTTCATGTATATTTTTGAATTAGTGTTTTCATTTTTTCTGAATATATACCAAGGAGTAGAATTGCTGGATCATATGATAGTTTTATTTTTAGTTTTTTGAGGAAACTCCGTACTGTTTTCCATAGTGGCTGTACCAATTTATACTCCCACCAACAGTGTAAAAGGGTTCCCTTTTCTCCACAGTCTCACTGCCATTTGTTATTTGTAGACTTTTTGATGATGGCCATTATGACAGGTGTGAGGTAAAATCTCATTGTTGCTTTGATTTGCATCTCTCTAGTAATTGGAAATGTTGAACATCTTTTCAAGTGCCTGTTAGCCATCTGTATGTCTTCTTTGGAAAAATGTCTGTTCAAGTCTTCTGCCCATTTTTCAATTGGGTTATTTTTTGATATAAACTGTTTATATATTTTGGATATTAACCCCTTGTTGGTCATATCATTTGCAAATATTTTCTCTCATTCAGTAGGTTGTCTTTTCATTTTGTTAATGGCTTCCTTTGCTGTGCAAAAGCTTTTAAGTTTAATTAGGACCACTTTGTTTATTTTTGCTTTTATTTCTTTTGCCTTAGGAGACAAATCCAAAAACATATTGCTACGATTTATATGAAAGAATGTTCTGCCTATGTTTTTCTCTAGGAGTTGTATGGTTTCAAGCCTTACAGTTAGGTCTTTAATCCATTTTGAGTTTATTTTTGCATATGGTGTGAGGAAATGTTGTAATCTCAATCTTTTACATGTAGTTGTGCAGTTTTCCCAGCACCACTTAGCAGCACTATTTACAATAGCCAAGACATGGAAGCAGCCCAAGTGTCCATCATCAGACAAATGGATAAAGATGTGGTGTATACGTACACAATGGAATATTACTCAGCCATAAAAATAATGAAATTCTGCCATTTGTAGCAAGGTAGATAGACCTAGAGAATATTATGCTTTATGCTTAGTGAAATAAGACAGACAATGACAAATACTGTATGATATCACTTATTTGTGGAATATAAAAAATAAAACAAATAAATGTATATAGCAAAAGAGAAACAGACTGACAGACATAGAAAACAAACTAGTGGTTACCAGTAGGGAGAGGGAAGTGGGGGCAGGAGCAAGATAGGAGTATGAGATTAAGAGATACAAACTACTATGTATAAAATAGATAAGCAACAAGGATATATTGTACAGAGCAGGGAATTATAGCCATTATTTGTAATAACTTTAATGGACTATAATCTATAAAAATACTGAATCACTATGTTGTACATTTGAAACTAAGATAATATTATAAATCAACTACAGGTCAATACAAAAATGTAGGATGAAGCCATGAATGAGATAAGTACATAAAATGCTCATCAGAAACTGGTGCATATTCTAGTGATCTGCAACTTTGGCTTTACATTGTCTAGAAGAGAAAAAACAATTACCTTCTTCACAATGTTCATAAGGCAAAAACTCACCAATGATTCAAAAGTAGAACGATTTTGAGACCCCAGAGAAGTATCCTCGGCTTTTCTCATAAAGATACTACACAATGTGAAGAACAATTTTCTCTACTGCATCTATGTGGTAAATAAGGCCAAAATTTTCATGTTTCCCTTCATAATAGGACAGCACACTAAAGTAAAAAGCAGTTCTATGAGGACCCCCAAAACAGTTCTATGGGGATCCCAAAATGATGCTATTTGGTTGTCCAGCTTGGTGCTGGGATGGCTTCCCAAAGGATACATTTTAGACCACTTTGGTTTACATCAGGTGATAAATATTGTTCTCTATCCAGGCTGATCAGTACTAATTAGCATTTGATCCAAGGAGGCTGGGAGACACACACACACACACACACACACACACACACACACACACACACGCGTATGTTCTGGCAACTACCCAGAGTGCAAAAGACTCATACTGGTTAGTTGTATAATCATAAACTTATAGAATTAGTGAACCTCAGAATAGGCTAGTTGGCCTGGCATAGATCATTGGATCTGTAGTAGAAAATCTTAGGGAACTAGACTTGAATTTTAAGAGTTATTAATGTGAATGTATTGGGTTGGCCAAAATGTTCATTCAGGTTTTTCCGTAACATCTTATGGAAAAACCCAAACGAACTTTTTGGCCAACCCAATATTTTTAACTTGTGCAATGGGGCATAAGTTAGATAGAAAAGAGTATGACACAGAAATTTGCTCTACCACCTAGTGGCACATCTGAGGCACTGGGGCCATCCACTTGGTACTCTATGAATGAATGGTTGCTTATTCTTGCCATAATTCATGGAAGTGGAACATTTAACTGTGGGCCTGGACTGACACCTCATCCAATCTCATGTAAGTTGTGATTTAATTTTGTCTAAATTTATTGAATCACCTGGATGGCTCAAAATATTAAATAGCTCTAATATTTCTACACACAAGCAAGTCATTTTCAACAGTGGATTGATTATGCAAGATGGGAAACCTTTGGCATGTCAAGCATATGTACAGTTGTTGGGAAATAAGTCAACAAAACACTGATCAGCTCATTTAGGAACTAATAACATCAGCCCCAAGGCTACAAGAGCCATTCAGACTGGGCTTACCCCATGAGGGGTGCACAGTCTCTGAACTGGTAGTAGAGTAGATTTCATCAGATAAGCTGTCAAATGCTTCATAGAACATGCCTTGGAGGATTAAGCTTCCACTGTTCATACAATTTTATCAGACACTAGCAAGGTAGATTTTCCAGTAAAACAGGAAATTGCCCTAAGGCCATGCTTTTGAACATTTATTCAAGATGTACTTTAAATGCTGTTTCAGCTGTCATTTTTTGCTATCAGCAGAAATGTCTTTGCTTTTGTTTCAGGTGAACAGTTCCCTTTAATCACCAAAATCAACTAAAATGCAGAGAAAACGAGAGCTATAAAACTAAAGCATGCGCAAGAAGGGGTGAGGGTAGGTGGGTTTTGCTGCAAAAGCAATTTGAGTTGGTTTGGAACCATGGTTGAGATCCTGAATTGGCAACAAAAGAAATTTATAAATTTCTTTGTTTAATAAGGTTAATAAGATGTACTATATGATAATGAATATGGGGGCACTATAGCATAGGAGTTAAATGCATAATCTCTGGAGCCAGACTGCCTAGTTTCAAATACCAGTTTCAACACTTCTAACTTTTGGACTTTGAACACATTACTTAACTGCTTTGTGCCTCAGCTTCCTCATCTGTGAAATAGGAATAATTACCCAACATATGGGGCTATTGAGCAGATTAAGTACAACACTTTGTAAGCATAATTATTTGCTATTATACTATAATTCTCTATAAAATCAGTAAGGACTTACATAAAAATTAGAATACAAACGTATTATTGAATAACTCTATACAGCCATTTAAAGCATAAAAATTAATAACTTCTGTCAGGTATACCAATATAAGATTTTAGGAACCAATTTAAAATTTCTAACTTTGTTTAGGAGATACAGAACGTGTGTCAGAAATATGGAATGAATATATAGCAAAGGAAACACTCAATTTTCAACAAGTAGAATACAGGACAATTAGAACCTTCACACCTTTCAGTAGGAAATAACCTCCTGGTAGATGGTAAATACATACAAAACATTTTTTTACGCAAATAAGCTTATCATAGCCCATAAATGAAAACATACAGTTATTTCCCATTTTATTATTTATTAATCTAAGCCAGCATCTCAGGAAATGACTGGCTGATCTCATGTGGTATTCATGTGGTCCTTTACTTTCTTCTAATCGGAGAATAAAACAGCCATTAATGTCTTTTGCCTCAAGTCATTTTGGGGGAGCATCAGTTCATTTCCTCAGTACAGTAAAGGAAAATGCAGATGCCTCCTTGACATGTGTTTCAAAAGGCAAATATGATATTAAACTATAGTCCAAATCTGTAAGTGTTTTACTGCTAGAGAAACAAATTGCTTCAGGTCACTTCAATGGTCTGTATGGATAACACAGCAACACTGTCCCCTGAATGACCAGCTATTTGTCTTTAAACAACACTGGATACACTTTATATAGATGTTGACTTTTACTCAACTATTAAACTTATTCTAGAGAGTACAAACATATCCGATGACCAAGCTCAGTCTTTGATTTGCAAAGAATATAACTTTGTTATGAAGCTTATAAAAGCTCATTCCTCAGTTTGTCAGAATGACTTGCATCTTGAGTGGCCTGTGGAGTATAATTCAGTCTTCACACTGCACCTATCTGGTAAGGAGACATCGTACTATCCCCATTGCAGAGAATGTAAAAGGAGAGTGGGATGATGCTAAGTGATTTGCCTAAATTATATTTTAGAAAGAGATCATAACCTCACACCATCCTTTTACTTTATTTTTACTTTCTTCACATTTACTTTAGCTTTCTTTGTAAAGAATATATCTTCCTGTAAAGTTTTATCTTCTAATATTTCACACCATCTATATACTATGGTAAGCTTGCTATAACACTTATCTTGAAAATGTGAGTTTGCTCCAAAATGATTGACATATAGGGAATGATTTGAGCAGGACTTAAATTCAAATTTGTAGGTAGGTGGAATTCTGTTTTCAGAAATAGTAGGTAAATACAAAAAACCTCACCCAGCTGGCCCTAACAGCATAGGAATACACAAAACTCACCTCCATATGTTACCGAGTCCAACCTTGTACTGCTCACCACACAACAGGCCAATAAATTGAGAGATGAGTCAAGGAATAGCCACTTTATTCAGAAAGCCGGCAGACAGAGAAGATGATGGACTTGTGTGCCAAAGAACCATCTTGCCTGAGTTAGAATTCAGGCTCCTTTTATACTAAAAGGGGAGGGAATAAAGTCAAACATTTCCTGTTTCCCAACAACCTCAAGAGGGGATGTGTTAATGTCTTCCTCCCTGCAGTCATTCACAGGTGGACCTGGTCAGGATGTTTCCTGTGAACTATACAAAGGTACTTTAGCTTAATGCTCATTACCTGGGGGGTTTAGGCAGGGTTCCCAGAGATAAGCCATCATGTATAATCTAAGCTTATAGGCAATATCCCTATAGTGATTAACCTGTAATGGAATACAAAGGTTCTTCCCTATTACACACATACCTAAAACATCTACCAGTTATCTGTTTACTGGGTGCATTATGAGTCACTCCCATCCACAGCTGTCTTTACAATTTTCCTACTGATTTCAGGAAACCCTCCTTCCATCACTCCACAATGACTCACAAGCTGCAAAACTTCCAGACACTCACTTCTGCAAGCAAACTTCAGGTCTTTTTCAAGTAAAGTGGCATATTTATTGTAGTTGTGTATTTCTTAACAATTTAACATGTGTAAAACTGTGCCACTGTTTTTGCTGAGTTTCTGTCTTGTTTTTATGTGTCACTTATGAATCTTGTACATCTAACCCTGTAGTTTATATTGCAGGATACTGCAGAGCACAGTGACTTTTAGGAATACACATTATAGAAGAACCCTATGTGACATACACATCTTCACACTCTTAATCTCTATGAGCAGTTATCTAGCAGTTGCTATGTACCAGACAACATTCTAAACATGGTGGAGGATACAAAGACAACCAATTCTGGTTCCTGCCTTCGAGGATTGTGATCTTCCAGAGACAGTCACACACACAAATACCTCTAATGTTAAGTCATACTGTGTTCATAAATGAAGAATTACAATGGTAAGGTGGAAGGAGAGAATAACTCCACCCCAGAGGACTTAGAAAGGGTTCCTTGGAAGACATGGGACTTGACCTGGGCCTCAATGAATGAAAGGTGACATAAGCAGGCAGGGGGAAAACATATAGAAAGAAAGGTTTTCAGGTACTTCTTAATGACAATTTAAAAATGCTTCCATTAAAGGCCAATTTTGAATCCATGATGGTAGAGATGGTAGAATCTTTGATAAACAAATTGACTATCAAGGAAGGATCTCTATCACAGTTTTGGTTTCCTTGAGGGGACTGACAATAAGTTAGGAGTCTAAATTAGATAATCCCACCTTTTGGTATTTATCCATCATCCCTATGAACAACTCTCTTCTCATTCCTACTGTTGCTTTTTTTCTACCTCCTAAAGGATTTATGTTTCTAGTGGCTGGTTCCTGCCTGAGTATTATTTGATAACGAAGCTGTCACCTAAAAGGAATGTGGCCTCTCTCAGAGAGATAAATTTTTAAGAGGGGAAACTAGAACGGAAGCAGGGACATGGGAAAAATATTGTTGCACATCTCCCATGTGCCAGGCACTTTGCAAGTCCATTATATGTCTGATCTTAATGGATTATCACAATAATTCCATGCATTCTTCTAATACATCACACTCACTGCTGAAGAGCTAGAGCTACTGAGTCTACAGTAGTAGTGCTTTTTTTAAAAAAAACTGAACTGTAGTTGACTTACAATATTCCAAACAAGACATACAGAGGCCAACAGGCACATGAAAAAATGCTCAACATCACTAATTATCAGGGAGATGAAAATCAAAGCCACAATGAGATATCACCTCACACGTGTCAGAATGGCTATCATCAAAAATACAGCAATAGTTCTTAACCTTGGCTGCACATTAAAGTGGCCTGGGGGTGAGAGGAGACTTTAAAAGTCATTTTGCCTAGACCATACTCAGCACAGTGGAATAAGAATCTGTAGGGGTAGAACCCAACCCAGAGATAGGTAATTTTTTTATTTAACATCCTTATTGGAGTATAATTGCTTACAGTGTTGTGTTAGTTTCTGCTGTATAACAAAGTGAATCAGCTATACGTATACATATATCCCCATATCCCCTCCTGCTTGTGTCTCCCTCCCACCCTTGCTATCCCACCCCTCTAGGTGGTCACAAAGCACTGAGCTGATCTCCCTGTGCTATGTAGCTGCTTCCCACCAGCTATCTATTTTACATCTCGTAGTGTATATATGTCCATGCCACACTCTCACTTTGTCCCAGCTTACCCTTCGCCTCCTCGTGTCCTCAAGTACATTCTCTAAGTCTGTGTCTTTATTCCTATCCTGACCCTAGGTTCATCAGAGACATTTTTTTGTTTTTTTGGTTTTTTTAAGATTCCATGTATATGTGTTAGCATACAGTATTTGTTTTTCCCTTTCTGATTTACTTCACTCTGTATGACAGTCTCTAGGTCCATCCACCTCACTACAAATAACTCAATTTCCTTTCTTTTTATGGCTGAGTAATATTCCATTGTATACATATGCAACATCTTCTTTATCCATTCATCTGTCAGTGGACACTTAGGTTGCTTCCAGGTCCTGGCTATTGTAAATAGAGCTGCAAAGAACACTGTGGTACATGACTCTTTTTGAATTATGGTTTTCTCAGGGTATATGCCCAGTAGTGGGATTGACTGGTCACATGGTAGTTCTATTTTTAGGTTTTTTTTTTTTTTTTGCGGTATGCGGGCCTCTCACTGTTGTGGCCTCTCCCGTTGCGGAGCACAGGCTCCGGACGCGCAGGCTCAGCGGCCATGGCTCATGGGCCCAGCCGCTCTGCTGCATGTGGGATCCTCCCGGACCAGGGCACGAACCCGTGTCCCCTGCATCGGCAGGCAGACTCTCAACCACTGCGCCACTAGGGAAGCCCCTATGTTTAGTTTTTTAAGGAACGTCCATACTGTTCTCCATAGTGGCTATATCAATTTACATTCCCACCAAAAGTGCAAGAGGGCTCCCTTTTCTCCACACCCTCTCCAGCATTTATTGTTTGTAGATTTTGTGATGACGCCATTCTGACTGGTGTGAGGTGATACCTCATTGTGGTTTGGATTTGCATTTCTCTAATGATTAGTGATGTGGAGCATCCTTTCATGTGTTGGCAATCTGTATATCTTCTTTGGAGAAATGTCTATTTAGGTCTTCTGCCCATTTTTGGACTGGGTGTTTTGTTTTTTTGATATTGACTGCATGAGCTGCTTGTAAATTTTGGAGATTACTCCTTTGTCAGTTGCTTCATTTGAAAATATTTCCTCCCATTCTGAGGGTTCTCTTTTCATCTTGTTTATGGTTTCCTTTGCTGTGCAAAAGCTTTTAAGTTTCATTAGGTCCCATTTGTTTATTTTTGCTTTTATTTCCATTTCTCTAGGAGGTGGGTCAAAAAGGATCTTTCTGTGATTTATGTCAGAGAGTGTTCTGCCTATGTTTTCCTCTAAGAGTTTGATAGTGTCTGGCCTTACATTTAAGCCTTTAACCCATTTTGAGTTTATTTTTGTGTATGGTGTTAGGGAGTGTTCTAATTTCATTCTTTTACATGTAGCTGTCCAATTTTCCCAGCACCACTTATTGAAGAGGCTGTTTTTTCTCCATTGTATATTCTTGCCTCCTTTATCAAAAATAAGGTGACCATATGTACTTGGGTTTATCTCTGGGCTTTCTATCCTGTTCCATTGATCTATATTTCTGTTTTTGTGCCAGTACCATACTGTCTTGATTACTGTAGCTTTGTAGTATAGCCTGAGGTCAGGGTGCCTGATTCCTCCAGCTCCGTGTTTCTTTCTCAAGATTTCTTTGGCTATTTGGGGTCTTTTCTGTTTCCATACAAATTGTGCAATTTTTTGTTCTAGTTCTGTGGAAAATTCCATTGGTAGTTTGATAGGGATTGCATTGAATCTGTAGATTGCTTTGGGTAGTATAGTCATTTTCACAATTTTGATTCTACCAATCCAAGAACATGGTATATCTCTCCATCTGTTTGTATCATACTTAATTACTTTCACCACTGTCTTATAGATTTCTGCATACAGGTCTTTTGTCTCCTTATGTAGGTTTATTCCTAGGTATTTCATTCTTTTTGTTGCAGTGGTAAATGGGAGTGTTTCCTTAATTTCTCTTTCAGTTTTTTCATCATTATTGTATAGGAATGCAAGAGATTTATGTGCATTAATTTTGTATCCTGCTACTTTACCAAATTCATTGATTAGCTCTAGTAGTTTTCATGTTCTTCTTTCTCTAATTGCTTCAGGTGTAAGGTTAGGTTGTTTATTTGAGTTTTTCTTGTTTCTTGAGGTAGGATTGTATTGCTATAAACTTCCCTCTTAGAACTGCTTTTGCTGCATCCCATAGGCTTTGGGTCATCATGTTTTCATTGTCATTTGTTTCTAGGTATTTTTTATTTCCTCTTTGATTTCTTCAGTGATCTCTTGGTTATTTAGTAGTGTGTTGTTTAGCCTCCATGTGTTTGTATTTTTTACAGATTTTTTCCTGTAATTGATATCTAGTCTCACAGCATTGTGGTTGGAAAAGATACTTGATACAATTTCAATTTTTGTAAAATTAGGAAGGCTTGATTTGTGACCCAGGATATGATCTTTCCTGGAGACTGTTCCATGAGCACGTGAGAAGAAAGTGTAGTCTGTTGTTTCTGGATGGAATGTCCTATAAATATCGATTAAGTCCATCTTGTTTAATGTATCATTTAAAGCTTGTTTTTCCTTATTTATTTTCACTTTGGTTGATCTGTTCATGGTGAAAGTGGGGTGTTAAAGCCCCTCCTATGATTGTGTTACTGTCGAGTTCCCCTTTTATGGCTGTTAGTATTTTCCCTATGTATTGAGGTGCTCCTATGTTGGGTGCATAAATATTTACAATTGTTATATCTTCTTCTTGGATCGATCCCTTGATCATTATGTAGTGTCCTTCTTTGTCTCTAGTAATAGTCTTTATTTTAAAGTCTATTTTGTCTGGTATCAGAATTGCTACTCCAGCTTTCTTTTGATTTCCATTTGCATGTAATATCTTTTTCCATCCCCTCACTTTCAGTCTGAATGTATCCCTAGGTCTGAAGTGGGTCTCTTGTAGACAGCATATATAGGGGTCTTATTTTTGTATCCATTCAGGCAATCTATTTCTTTTGCTTGGAACATTTAATCCATTCACGTTTAAGGTAATTATTGATATGTATGTTCCTGTTACAATTTTCTTAATTGTTTTGGTTTGTTTTTTCTTAATTGTTTTTCTTAATTGTTTTGGTTTGTTATTGTAGGTCTTTTCCTTCTCTTGTGTTTCATGCCTAGAGAAGTTCCTTTAGCATTTGTTGTAAAGCTGGCTTGGTGGTTCTGAATTCTCTTAGCTTTTGCTTGTCTATAAAGGTTTTAATTTCTCCATCAAATCTGAATGAGATCCTTGCTGGGTAGAGTAATCTTGGTTGTAGGTTTTTCCCTTTCATCATTTTAATATGTTCTGTCACTCCCTTCTGGCTTGCAGAGTTTCTCTGAAAGATCAGCTGTTAACCTTATGGGGATTCCCTTGTATGTTATTTGTTGCTTTTCCCTTGCTGCCTTTAATATTTTTTCTTTGTATTTAATTTTGGATAGCTTGATTAATATGTGTCTCAGCCTGTTTCTCCTTGGATTTATCCTGTATGGGATTCTCTATGCTTCCTGGAGTTGATTGACTATTTCTTTTCCCATATTAGGGAAGTTTTCAACTATAATCTCTTCAAATATTTTCTCAGACCGTTTCTTTTTCTCCTCTTCTTCTGGGACCCCTATAATTTGAATGTTGGTGCATTTAATGTTGTCCCAGAGGTCTCTGAGACTGTCCTCAATTCTTTTCATTCCTTTTTCTTTATTCTGATCTGTGGCAGTTATTTCCACTATTTTATCTTCCAGGTTTCTGCCTCAGTTATTCTTCTATTGTTTCCTTCTAGAGAAATTTTAATTTCATTTATTGTGTTGTTCATTATTGTTTGTTTGCTCTTTAGTTCTTCTAGGTCCTTTTTAAATGTTTCTTGTATTTTCTCCATTCTATTTCCAAGATTTTGGATGATCTTTACTATCAGTATTCTGAATTCTTTTTCAGGTAGACTGCCTATTTCCTCTTCATTAGTTTAGTCTGGTGGGTTTTTACCTTGCTCCTTCATCTGCTGCATATTTCTCTGTCTTCTCATTTTGCTTAACTTACTGTGTTTGGGGTCTCCTTTTCACAGAAGGCAGTTTCGTAGTTCCTGATGTTTTTGGTGTCTGCCTCCAGTGAGTGAGATTGTTTCAGTGACTTGTGTAGGCTTGCTGGTGCAGGGGACTGGTGCCTGTGTTCCTCTGGTTGGGACTGGATCTTGTCTTTTTAGTAGGCAGGGCCACGTCCTGTAGTGTGTTTTGTGGTGTCTGTGAACTTAGTGTGATTTTAGGCAGTCTCTCTGCTAATGGGTGGGGTTGTGTTCCTGTGTTGCTAATTGTTTGGTATGGGGTGTCCAGCACTGGAGCTCACTGGCCATTGGATGTAGATGGGTCTTAGCGGTGAGATGGATATCTCTGGGAAATTTCTCACTGATTCATATTACATGGGGCCAGGAGGTCTCTGTGGTCCAATGTCCTGAACTCGGCTGTCCTACCTTGGAGGCTCAGGCCTGACACCTGGCTGGAGCACCAAGACCCTGTCAGTCACATGGCTCAGAAGAAAAACAGGGAAGAAAAAAAAATCAACTCAAATAAAAAAAAATAATAATAATAAAATAAAAATAATAAAACAAAAAAGAGACAAGAGAGCAACCAAACCAATAAACAAATCCACCAATGATAACAAGCACTAAACACCAAACTAAGGGGCTTCCCTGGTGTCTCAGTGGTTGAGAGTCTGCCTGCCGATGCAGGGGAGACGGGTTCGTGCCCCAGTCCGGGAAGATCCCACATGCCGCGGAGAGGCTGGGCCTGTGAGCCACGGCTGCTGAGCCTGTGCATCCGGAGCCTGTGCTCTGCAACAGGAGAGGCCACAACAGTGAGAGGCCCGCATACTGAAAAAAAAAAAAAAAACTAAGATAAACATAAAAATCAGAACAAATCAGTCGCAGAGAGCAAACATCAAGTGTACAGTTACTCCCAAAGTCCACTGCCTCAATTTTGGGAACATTCGTTGTCTATTCAGGTATTCCACAGATGCGGGATTCATCAAGTTGACTGTGTGGGTTTAATCTGCTGCTCCTGAGGCTGCACAGAGAGATTTCCCTTTCTCTTCTTTGTTCACACAGCTCCTGGGGTTCAGCTTTGGTTTTGGCCCCACCTCTGCATGTAGGGCACCCTCAGGCGTCTGTTTCCTGCCCAGACAGGCGGGGGTTTAAGCAGCAGGTGATTAGGGCTCTCTTGCTCTCTCAGGCTGGGGAGAGGGAGGTGTTCCGTAGTCATAATTGGAATGTGGGGTCAGCCTGTGGCAGCAGAGGTCGTCATGACGTTGCAATAGCCTGAGGCATGCCATGTGTTCTCCCAGGGAAGTTGTCCCTGGATCTCAGGACCCTGGCAGTGGCGTGCTACACAGGCTCCTGGTGGGGGTTGTGGGTAGTAACCTGCTTGCACACAGGACTCTTGATGGCAGCAGCAGCAGCAACGTTAGTGTTTCATGCCAGTCTCTGAGGTCTGACCTGATAGCCACGTCTCGTGTCCTTCTCTGGAGCTCACTTAGGTGGTACTCTGACTTCTGTGGGCACATGGGAAAGGAATATCCTCTCCTCGTGCACCGCGAAACAGTGGTCTCTTGACTCCTAGCCAATTCCAGACATTTTCCTGGCCTCCCTCCCGGCCAGCTGTGGCGCACTAGCCCCCTTCAGGCTATGTTCATGCAGCCAACCCCAGTCCTCTCCCTGGGGTCTGAACTCTGAAGCCTGAGCCTCAGCTTTCAGCCCCCACCCGCCCCATTGAGTGAGCAGACAAGCCTCTCAGGCTGTTGACTGTTGGTCAGCAGCGATCCTCTGTACGGGAATCTCTCCACTTTGCCCTCCGCACCCCTGTTGCTGTGCTCTCCTCCATGGCTCTGAAGCTTCCCCCATGCTCACCCTCCATCTCTACCAGTGGAGGGGCTTCCTAGTGTGTGGAAGCTTTTCCTCCTTCACAGCTCCCTCCCAGAGGTGCAGGTCCTGTCCCTATTCTTTTGTCTCTGTTTTTTTCTTTTTTCTTTTGCCCCACTCAGGTATGTGGGGATTTTCTTGCCTTTTGGGAAGTCTGAGGTCTTCTGCCAGCGTTCGGTAGGTGTTCTGTAGGAGTTGTTCCACATGTAGATGTGTTTTTGATGTATTTGTGGGGAGGAAGTTGATCTCCACATCTTACTCCTCCGTCATCTTGGAGGTCCCCCTGAGATTGGTACTTTTTAATGTTCAGCCAGTGGGGGCAAAGTGCAGCCCAGGTTGAGAAGCACTGACCCTGCTGTGCCTGCTTCACAGAGTAAGTGTGAGAGCAAATCCAAGAGCAAACTCATTCATTTCAGTGGTTACTTTCTACAGACTCTAGTCTTCACATTTTAATTGGAGAGAAAAGGAACTCATAAAATTACTTTAAATTAGAAATTTTAGAAGGGTTGTGTTCAGGGTTATGTGTGGATGAATTGCTGGGTTCCTGTCAACATGGAATGGATTTGGATTGTTTCCAGTTTTTTGGCTATTTATGAATCAATCTGTTGGGAACATTTGTGTATAAATCTTCATGTAGACATGTGTTTTCATTTCTCTTGGGTAAGTACCTGGGAATAGAAATGCTTGGTAATATGGTAGGAGTATGTTTAACTTTATAAGAAACTGCTTTTCAAAGTGGCTGTACACTCCCATCAACAATGTGTGAGAGTTCCAATCACTCCATTTCCTTGGAAGTACTTGGTATGGTCGTGGTCTTTAATTTTACCTGTTTTAATGACTGTGCAGTGATATCTCATTGTAGTTTCAGTTTGCTTTTCTCTGATGACTAATGATGTTGAGCATTTTATCATAATAATATTGACAATTCACATTTCTTTCATTGGAATGTCTGTTTGAATTGTAACTTTTTTTACAATTTGGTTAATTGTCTTATTATTGAGCTGACATTCTTTCTCAATGGAATTTCTGTGAAAGAATTAAACATTTATGCCCAAAGGCATCTACTATATGCAATGTATTAACTGCTGTCCAATGCTTTATAATAGCACAAATTATGTGCTCTTCTTGGGAGAATAAAGAAAATAGTCACACAAATAAGTTCCCACTCCATGTTTCAGATGAGGAACCTTGTTAAAATTCATTTTCACATATATAATGCATAATATTTTCTCCCAGTTGGTGGCTTATCTTTTCATTTTCTCTTGGTATCAAAGAGAAGATTTTAATTTTGATGAGGCCTAATTGTCTCTAAGCAGTTTATGTTTCAAGAAGCTATTATAAGTAGTATTTAAATTTTTAAAATTTTCTAAATGTTTATTATTTTCCAAAGTGGCTATATAATATCATATTCTCCATATGTAGAAAAACAGCTGATTTTTGTACATTGACCTTTATCCTGCACCTTTTCTGACGTCACTTATTAGTTCTTGTATGTTTTTTTCATTGGTTGTAGATTCTGTCTGTAGTTTTTTCTACATAAATACAGCAGTGTTATTTGTGGAAAAATAAACAGTTTTATTTTTTTCCTTTTCTTTTAATTTGTTTTCTTGTCTTATTTCTTTGGTTAGAACATTATTGAATAGAAATAAAGAGAGCAGAATCCTTGCCTTGTTCCTGATCTTAGAGGGAAATCATTGTCTTTAAATATGACATTAGCTGTAGGATTTTCATAAATGACCTTTATCAGGTTGAAGAATTTTCCTTTTATTCCTAGCTTGCTGAAAGTTTTTATCATTAGTGGGTATTGAATTTTATCAAATTAGTTTTCTCTGCAACTTTTAAAAATGCCATTTCCCCCCATCTTTGCTCCTTAAAAAACCTTGTGGAAAAACAAAACAAAACAAAAATGTGCTATCAAGTGTTAATGTAGGTCATCTCCATGTAGATAGTTCTTATGCCTCTATATTCTGTGTAAAAAACAGGCAAGTCAAATTTTCTTCAAACTTTAAAAAGTTCTAAACTATCTTTTGAAATAAAAAAATAAGAGAGTATCTACCTGATGATTCAACAGATATTTGTAGAGCACCAGAAATATGTTGAACAGTACTCCCTCCACCCCGCCAAATAAAAGATATGTCCACCCAGAGCCTATGAATTTGGTCTTATTTTGGAAAAAAAGTATTTTCAGATGTAACTAAGTTATGAATCTCAAGATAAGATCATCCTGGGTTAGAGTGGACCCTAAATCCAATGACAAGTTCCTTACAAGAGCGGAAATGGGGAGAAGACATAGAGAAGAAAGTGATGTGAAGATGGAGACAGAGATTAAAGTGATGCATCTACAAGTCAAGGAACACCAAGGATTGCTTATAGCTACCAGAAGGCCTGGAGAGAGGCATGCAGTGAATTCTTCCTCAGAGCCCCCAGATGGAACCAACATTGCTGATGCTTTGATTTTGGACTTCAGACTTTTAAAACTGTGAGAGAATAAATGCTTCTTGTTTTGAGCCACGAAGTTTGTGATAATTTGTTACAGCAGTCCTAGAAACAAATATAGATATCTCTTATGTTCCAAACATTTTTCAAGGACTGAAGGTGACATCAATGACCAACAGGTTGTGACTAGCCTGTTTTTTGCTTCTCTGCAGAACTAATAACTTTATTCTTTCTTTTGTTTTGTTTTGGAATTCTATATATGTCTTCTTTTGGAGAACTTTACTGTGGTGATATTTTAGGGAGATTTTAGAAATTTGAATAATCATACAATATTCTTTTATCTTGGAAATAAGTCTGATATTTATGTAAAAGCCTCTCTTTATCAGTCTGTCTGCTTGGATCTATATCAATAGTCATTAAAAGAAAAAGAAAAAAAACTGACAGTATATCAATATCACTTTGACAATGAGAAGCAAGACCAGTTTTTGAGCCTATAGCTACTTTTAGTGGCAGTCCTTCTATGCTAACCTTTAAGTAAATATATCAATACTTAAACACAGATTTCACTAACTCATTGGTGAATGTAGATTTCACAGCCAGGGAAAAAAGACACATATGTTTGCTTTATTTGTACTGTTTAAGAGAAAAGGCATTTTCAGTTTTCTCGGATTAAAATATTTAGGCTTCCCAAAAGGAATTAATTAATAATTAATAATTACAGAATTAATTAAAGGTAATTAATACTGGCATAAGGATGAAAAGAAGAAAATCAATGGAACTAGATAAGAGTTCACAACAGGCCTAGCTGTATATGGTCATCTGATTTATGACAAAGTTGACACTACCATGTAATAGGTAAAGAACGATCTTTTGAATAAATGTTTCAGGGTCAACATGATATCCATATGAAAAAAATCAGTCTTGACTCTACCTCACACCATACACAAAAATCATCATCTACATCACAGTGTAAATATGAAAGAAACAGTAACAAAGCTTTTAGAAGAACTACATCTTCATGATCTCAGAGCAGATGAAAATGTCTTAGGGACATAAAGCCCCTTTTATGTTTTAACCTCTAAAACATACAAGGAGAAAATGATAAATTTGATTATATTAAAATTAATAACTTCTATTCATCAGAAGACACCTCTCATGGAGTAAAAAGACAACCCATAGAGTGGGAGAAAATATTTGCAATTATGTACTAAGAACTCCTACCAGTTAAGAAGAAATAGGTATAAAAAACAATAGAAAAATGGACAAAATACTGGAATAGTCACTTAACAAAGAGAATATCCAAGAAGTCAATATGTATGTGAAACAGTGCTTACGTTTACTAGTCATAAGAAAAATGCAAATTAAAACCACAGTGTGATCCAATATACATCTACTAGACTGGCTAAAATGGAAAAAGAAAAAAAATGCAAAATACTGGTGAGGATGTAAAGCAACCAGAATGCTTGTACACTGTTAGTTGGACTGTAAATAGGAATAATCACTGGACTATTTTGAAAAAATATTTGGCATATTAATATACATATCCATGGCCCCATAATTCTACTCCTACTTATATTCCCCAAAGAAATGCAAGTATGTATTCACAAAATGATATGCACAAAACTGTTCATGGTGGTATTATGTATATTAGCCCTTTACTGGAAATTTCCCCAATTGCTCATCAATAGTAGAATCAATAATAAGTTGAAGTATATTCATATAGTACATGAATGAGAATGAATACACTACATCTATATGCAACAACATACAAGAATTTTGGAAACAGGATTGAATGAAAGAAAGCAGACACAAAAAGTGTCTCTTCTTCCATTTGTATAAAGTTTTTTTAAAATCATCATCTTTATTCGATTTTTATTGGAGTATAGTTGCTTTACAATGTTGTGTTACTTTCTGCTGTACAGCAAAGTGAATCAGCTATACATATACATACATCCCCTCCTCTTTGGATTTCCTTCCCATTTAGGTCACCACAGAGCACTGAATAGAGTTCCCTGTGCTACACTAGGTTCTCATTAGTTATCTATTTTATACATAGTAGTGTATATACGTCAATCCAGCATCCTGAACAGCCTCAAATTCTCATGTGGCTTTTCTTTGTTAAACAAGAAAAGTCCAGTAGCCAAACCCATGTAGCTGAATTATCTCCAGCATCTAGAATTAGGTAGGATCTTTCTTTCTGCCATCAACAGGGTGGGCTTTCCCAGTGGTGAATATGCTCTGTGTTAGAAAACTTCTGACTTCAACCGAGAAAAACAAAGCAACTATTTAAGTGTCACTGCTCACGTGCGGTTCTACAGAAGCTTGTATCTCTAGGAACTTCACAGTAGAGAACATTCCAAGCTCTGTTCCCTCTCCAGTGTCTTGAAGACCAAATAAGCTGGTATTTAGTTGAATCTGATACCCTGAAACTGAGGGCTTTTCATCAGCCATCACGCTTCAGAATCTCATGAGAAAAGACATCAGGATCCCCCTTAGTTCCTAGAGTAGATACAAACATACAAGGAAGAATCTTATTTAATTACCACTCTAGGGAAAATTTACAGGTAAGATAACAAGTGGTAGAAACAGGACAAAGGAAAAAAAAAACCTATAGGCCTGTCTGCTGATGTGACTTCTTGATATATCTATGTGAGTTTTTGTGAGATAAGAACCATCTGGCAGTTTTTGGCAGTTGGGTTTGGGATTTTGGTCTTGTTCTTCTGTTGCTGTTATTGTAGTTCATTTTATGTAGAAAAACAGCAGCTAGAGTGGACTTTGAGATTTTACTTTTAACATTCTCTTCTAAGACTTTAGAACTTTCACATGGAGGACATAAAGCTGATTTATCATGGGGTTCTAAAAACAGTCAAGAGAGTTGGGTGAATTTGTTTGGTTATTTAAGGCTACTGATACTTCCTTAAAAAAGAAAACCAAACCTAGCCTTAAAACACTTCATGTGACCCAGTGATTCATGCAGAACAACAAATACATTGGTTTGCTGTTTTACAAAATGTTGAGAAGCTAACACCTGCAGGTTCATGTTTGTAAGAGGCTGCAACTTTTCTAAAATTCAAAATATTTCCTTCAGTTATCATTTGTTGTGGAAATTCTTTTTAAAAAGAGTTATTTCTTCCAAACACACAATTCATTTTGTAAAGATAAATCTTTCTAATAAGACTTGATTGGAATCATGAGACCCAGCATTTGCCACTCAGCTTCTCAACCCACTGACAGCTCCGGGATCTAGTAACATTGATGGGCTTCCGTGGTTTATGTAACAGATGCTTCTTTGTGAAGCATAAACGAAAACTGAAATGCGGGTAGACAAGACTTTGAGTTCACAAGTATCTCCCGTCCCCATCTGCTCCCTAGCCAAGAACTTCCACACCAGCTCTGAGTATGTGTTTCTAGAACTTCATATTTACTCCATTTAAAAACAACTCAGAGCAATTGCACATCGACTTACATCATTTGGTTTTCAAGCAGCCTTCTCAGAGTAAGCTCAAAATCTCCCCCATAGTCTAAACCAAAAGTTTGCTGCACAAACTTGGGCAAGATTCAAAATATAAATCACAGGTGCTTGTCAAGTTCATGTAAGCACTTGAAGGCTCCCTGGGGACATATGCACAGAAAACCTGCCTAGTCCAAAAGGCAGAAAAACCCCAGCTCCGGTCAGCGTGTGGGTCCCATTTCCTTCTGCACCCCTCAATCGGTCCAGAGCAAAGCCTGCCTCTCCTTCCTCTTTGTGAGCAGCAGCTGAGTGTGACAGACACAACTTAGGCAAAAACAAGGGCTGTAACTTTGTTCCAGGAACATCTTGGAGCACATCTTGTCTCTGCAGATTCATTTACCTCCACGAAACAATAAACAAGAGTGTCAGCCGAACCCACAACTCTCAAGAGAGTAATCGCTTTCCCAGGTGCTCCAGGGCTCAGCTTCCTGAAATGTAATCATTTGTCACTGGGCACAGGAGTCTTCTACCTCCTGGGCAATGACTGTGGAGGAGCAGTCCTACGCAGGAGGACCAGGACCAGCTGCTGGGAAGCATCTAAGAGCCGGGGATGGAGGACTATCGGGGCTAAGGGACAGCCTAGTAAATCAGGCAAAGAGGGCAGGAATTCTGCAGCTCCATGAGCTGCTGAGGACTCAGGTTCCCCAAATGAAGAGATACTTTGTGGAAAGAAAAAAGTGCTGGGGAAAAGGGAGGAGTTTGAAAGAGGTCACAGTTAAGATCCTCAGAAGTTTCCATGGAGGTTTTTGTCATGTTTAGTCACTATGTGTGACATGAGAACAAGAATGAGTCCTCTCTGTCCTCAACCACATGGAAGCAGAAGCAGCCAGAGGAGAATCAGAAAGTCACCTAGCGGGAAATTCCTAGAGAAAAATCACCTGACACTGCCATGACTGGTGTCAACCACCTCTTTACAAATTAAGACGTCCCTTTTTCCCCCACATGAACAAGCATTATTTGTAAACTCAGAAAATAAAGGGAAGTCGAAAGAAGAAAATAGAAATGTACAGAAAGATTAAGAGAAGGTTGAGAGAGATGAGAGATGGAACCAGGTGGGGGGGTTGAGGTTGAGGGGCGTGGCATCAAGATTGCTTTTGTTTATTTTTTTATTGAAATACAGTTGATTTTCAATGTTGTATTAATTTCTGCTTTACAGCAAAGTGATTCATTTATATATTCCTTTTCATCTTCTTTTCCATTATGGTTTATCACAGGACATGGAATATAATTCCCTGTGCTATACAATAGGACCTTGTTGTTCATCCAGAGATTGCTTCTCTTTAAAAAGAGAACAATAGAATAGCTTCTTTTGGGGAAAAGTTCTAAGCATGGGGACTATGAAGTTTACTGACACTTGGATGAAGCTGAAGCTGACATTTTTTAATTTAACTACTTTTATTTCTCCAGAATAAGAGAAATCCAAGGAAATAAAAGGCCCTCTTTTTGGCATAAGCTTCAGCACACAATACACAGACGGAAGGTTCACGTGACTTTTCCATAACTCCTTAGAGAAGGAAACTAAGGGACTGTGCTACTAGTCCCTTCACATATATTATTCCAGTAAATTCTAGTAGCAATTTCTTGACATTGTCGGTATTACTCCTACTTTACGCAAAGAAATCAAAATTCAAGAGATTGACTGGGGACTTCCCTGGTGCTCCAGTGGTAAAGAATCCACCTTCCAATGCAGGGGACGCAGGTTCGATCCTTGGTCAGGGAACTAAGATCCCACATGCCACTGAGCAACTAAGACCACTTGCCACAACTACTGAGCTTGCGCGCCTCAGCCTGAGAGAGAAAACCCACATGCCACAACTAGAGAGAAGCCCAAGCACTGCAACAAAGAGCCTGCACGCTACAACGAAGAGCTCGTGCACTGCAACAAAAAGATCCCGCGTGCAGCAACAAAGATCCTGCATGCTGCAACTAAGACCTGACGCAGCCAAAAATTAAAAAAAAAATTTTTTTTTAAAGAGAGAGATTGATTGAATAAAGGTCACACCGCTGGAAGAGCAAGGATCTGAACTTGGACCACGTGGCCCTGGAAATTGTGTATGGTCTTTTATCCCACACTACCTATGAGCCTGAGCACCTGTATTCCAAGAACACACCTCCTCATTTCTTTTATGAACTGGAAGTTTCATGCAACTTAACAAAGACCTTGAACTCTGGCAACCTCAGCTATTTTAATCTTAACATTAGTGTATTACTAAACAAAAGTATTGTTTTGTTTTTGCATTCAATGTATTTCTTAGCCAGCTGCTAAATTGCCAATATCAATTTGCTCAATTCAACCCCTCTGCTACACTTCAGTCACTCTTGTCAAGGTGACCAGTGGTTCCATCTTGCCAAATCCAGTTGGCAAGACAGCCCTCACTTCACATGACATGGATTATAGCATTTGACACCGTGGATTATTTCCTCCATTTGAAAGTTTTAGTAACTTGGTTTTCAGAAGATTGCACAGTCCAGTTTTCCTTCTGCCTCAGCTAATGGTCCTCTGCAGTCTCTTGTGCAGGCAGTTTCTCTTCTTCTTCCCTCTTCTTTATCCACATCAACTCCCTAATTTATTTTATCTGCTGCCCCAGCTGAAAATACCATCTAGAGACCCCAGCCACTAACTCTGCCATAAGCTTCAGATTTACATTTTGAATTGCCAAGACATCTTCCAATGAATGTCTAACAGGCAGCTCTAACTGCACATACCCAAAACAAAACCCTTGTTTTCCCCTCAAATCATCATCCTTTCTCAATCTTTCCAATTTTAGTAAATGGAACCTTCACTTATCCAGTTGCTCCAGCTAAAAATTCAGGAGTTATCCCTAAGTTCTTTGACCTCTTACACAGCATATTGAATACAATAGTAATACTTTTGATATAACCTTAAAAAAAACTCTGAAATTGCTAAGAGAGTAAAGCTTAAACGTTCTCACCCAAAACAAAACAAACAAACAAAAAATCCAGTAAATATGTGAATTGATGGATGTGTTAATTCACTCTTTGAGGGGAATCTTTTCACAATGTATACATATATCAAATCATCACATTGTACACTTTGAATATCTTACAATTTTGTCAACTGTACCTCAATGACAAAAACTAATAAAATAAAATAATAAATCTCAGGAAAACAATTCTAGAATCCAAACACTTCTCCAGAATCTACGGCCATTTTCCTAATCCCAGATACCATCATCTCTCACCCATACAACTGCAACAACCCCTGCACCCCACCCCCCAGCTTCCTCTCTAACACTTTCAGAATCTATTCCCAACACACTCAGAATAAACTCTGACTCTCTGTCTACGAGATCTGATCCTGCCTATCGCCATGATCTCATCATCCGTCCTTCCCTCTCTCATTCTTTTCCACCCCCTTCCCCCTGTGCATCAAACAAACTCATTTCTACCTCAGGGCCTTTGCATTTGCTATTCCCTCTGCCTACAATGCTCTTTCACCAAATCTCGTGATTCATCCTCTCATTCCATTCACTTCTTTTCTAAAATGTTATCACCTTAAAAAGGTCTCCCTAACCACCCAAACCAAAGATGTCCTCCTCCATCTCTGTCCTGCAGTGCACACTGTATTTGGTTTCACTGGATGTATTCCTAACACACTTTGCTTTGTTTATTATCTGATCCCCTCCCCAAGTTATCAATTCCATTTGGGGAAAGACTTTGCTGCATTTGTTCTAAGTGGTACTTATAATGTATAGAACAGTGCCGAACATATATGAGGTCCTCAAAAAATATTTGTCAAGTGAATAAATGAATCAGTCAGTTAGTGTCAGGGAATATAGTAAGCAGAAGAAAACTGGTGAGAGAAAACGTGCAGAGGAGGCCTGGGTCAAGTGACATTGGGCCTCAAAGGCCACAGGGAGTAGTTTGGATTCTATTCTAAATACAACAGAAAACCTGCATAAGACCTTAAGGAGAGACAAGACATTACTTAAATCAGAAGCCCCCAACATTTTGGCACCAGGGACTGGTTTCGTGGAAGACAATTTTTCCATGGGTGAGGGGTGGGATATGATGGTTCAGGCGATAATGCGAGTGATGGGGAGTGGCAGATGAAGCTTCGCTCACTCGCCCGCCGCTCACCTCCTGCTGTACAGCCCGGTTCCTATCATGCCGCAGACCGATACAGGTCTGCAGCCTGGGGATTGGGGACCCCTGACTTAAATAATGTTTTAAAAGACGACTGACTGCCTTGTGGAGAATGACATGCATGATTTCATGCGTTTTTTGGAAAATTTGTGTGCAAATCAGATTTTGGTAAATTGAATAATATTCTCAAGGCATGATAGTAATCTTCAATTTTGTAATATAAAGAATCCATAGAGGGCTTCCCTGGTGAAGCAGTGGTTGAGAGTCCACCTGCCGATGCAGGGGACACGGGTTCGTGCCTCGGTCCGGGAAGATCCCACATGCCGTGGAGCGGCTGGGCCCGTGAGCCATGGCCGCTGAGCCTGTGCGTCCAGAGCCTGTGCTCCGCAACGGGAGAGGCCACAGCAGTGAGAGGCCCACGTACCGCAAAAAAAAAAAAAAAAAAAAAAGAATCCATGGGCAATGGAACTGCTGTTTATTTTATGGGAACAAATTTTCCTATTAATGTGGAATAAGAGCAGAAACAACTCCAGCTATGAAGTATGTAGATTTAAAAGAAAAATATCTTAATATAGAGGAAGAAGAGTTATCTCTAATTTTTATCCCCTGCAACCTTATGGACCTAGATCGTTTTTATTGTCTGCTCGAACAAGGAGAAAATTTAATCTCACTGTCAGACTTTTTAAAGTTACTTTCACCTCGAGCAGGTAAAAATAACATATGGATATAGAAGCAAAGGCGTAGTGTGGAAAAATCCAAAACAAGGAATTATAAGGCAAAAAAAAAAAAAGTTATCTTCACAAGCTGGACTCATTTAAGCTTATTTTATCTCATCAGAACAATATAACTTCCCCCAGAATAAGAATGGAGGCATGCAGCTGATTAATAAATTCAAAACAAACTTTGAACTACACAGAGGAAATATAAAACATTACACATCCTAGCTCTGTATCGTGGCAACGGGGAGCCATATTTTGTGATATTCCACAATCTCAAGAGCGGTTTAAACAGAAACAGCAACATTCTCTGCCAATATTTATGTAGCCCTTTTCTTATCTCTAACATGTATGAAGTAAACAGAGCCATTACTCTAAAGGGAATTCTCAGGATTGGGAAACTAAGGCAAAAGTGTGCCTGAATAGCATGGGATATGCAGCCAATTAGTAATAAAAAGAAGCCTCAAACTTAGGGTCCTAGCCTACCCTTGCACAATTCACATTTCCTTGTAAAATGTTTACATGTAGAAGATGGATTCAATTAAGATAATGGAAGAAACCAGTTCTAACCCCATGAGTTGTGCACACAGAAATATGAAACAGATGAGAAGTCCATTTGCAGTCAGTTTTATTTCAGGAGAAAGGAAGAGTAACAGCCCCACACAAAAAGGATGGGTGGGTTTGAGGCAGACTTCCTCATTAAGGGCTAACAAACCCAAACCAAAGATGACACATCCTTCTGTGAAAAAACAAGGGAGTTGGGCAAATATGGGTGGTATGTGAGTTATAAAAAATGAAATTGGAAGGCTTTCACATAATTGGTGACCGTGTGTTTACACAGACACAAAGTGGAGCAGAGAATGGAGAACGCATTTAAAGAAAGAGGAAAATGGAAAGTGAAAATCTGGTTTTTTTGGACTATTATCTCCTCTTCTTCACTCAATACCAATCTCAAAGTTCAATGTTATCGTATTGAGGATAAGCTCCTTGAAGACAGGAACTATGTCTTACCGCTTCTTAAAAAAGTTCTAATATCAGGAACTCAATGAATGTTAAATAATAATAATTGAAGAGGAGGCAGAGGCGAAAGAAAGCAGAGAAAAGTAATAAACGCTCTTATCAGAGGGCTTCTCTCTGATCTTGCAGCAAGAAGTAAACAAGCAAAAACCAGGGTTCACAGAATTTGGGGTTATCTTCATTTAAGCATTTGACCTTAATTGCTGTGTCAAGACCACTCTCTATGGGAAAGAGTACTGTCTAAATCAAAGTACACATTCCAAGTGAAGCTTTACAAGTTAGCAGTGGGTCATAATTCCTTTTGGAACTCAACAAAATTGAGATGGTGGTGGGAGATTTGTGACCTAGGTGAAGGTGGAAGATAGGAAAGGAAACCCCAATCCAGTGTGTCTGGCAGGACTTCCCAGGGTCTCTTCCAATGCCTTGGCTTTTCCTTTGGCTTCCCTCTCCACCAGCTCTGCAAGGTAGACAGAAGGGAGTTATCATCCTCATCTCTGGAAGCTTGTCACTCACTCCAAAGATGCTTTACGTCTTACGAAGAAAATGACCAGAAGGAACTTCTGATCTCTGTAAGAAAAAGACAACCCGCTTTTACTGGACCTGCAAATGTACACAGCTGAACTCACGGAGCTGCTGTTTTCAAGCAGGATTTGACACTGTAAATTTCCAGAAGGTAGAATTCGCCTGGCTTCTGCTTTTAAACACAGGTTAGTGTACTCTTCCATGTGTCTCGCAATGCTTTTGATGGTAACAATCACTCTGAATGAGTGATTTGGTTAAGCTAGAATAATAATTCTATCCAATGAAGCATTTCTCGTGTCAGGAGAGACAGTACTGATCAAAAGCTTCTAAAAGTAGGAATCTGCTTCAGCAGGTGAGCCTGACAGATACTGCAAGTCCAGGCGGGCATGGTTAATATATGAGGAAGAAGGATAGATCCACACAAGACACCTGAAATGAGTCCTATGAAAACAAAGGGAAACAATGTTCGGGGCTGACATGCTCAAGCAGGGATTTCCCTCTGAAGGGATTGGATTGAACAAATGTGTTTATCTCTAGCTCCCACTAAGCCCCAAAATTTAGAATGAAGGATAAAAATGATAAAAATTAATAAAAACCAAAAGAATTATAGATGGGATTATAGGAAACAATATATGTCAATAACATTTTGGAAGATGGAAATTCCAAGGACTAGTTACAATTGATTTAATGGAGCCCAGAAAAGGGTCCTATCTGTCCGAAGTCAAGTCCTACCTCCGATCCCAGCCAGTGATGATGAGATGTAGAGGGGGCTGATCCAACAGGACTTATTCGAGTCTTTATAAGAAACTGATTTCCAAATCCACTCCCTGACTCTCACAGCCAGGCGACCATATCCTCCAACACAGACATGAGACAGGAGATTTATTCTCTGTGAAGCTGGACCAGAAAGGCTCTGCCAGGCGTGGGGTTGGGGGAGGCTGAGGGTGAAGCACCTCACTGAAAACAGGGGATTGTACTACATTTTGCATATTGAATACTTTAAGGTTTTGTTTTGTGTGAACAAAAGTTCCCAGGTCTGGGCTTGCAACCTGGTCATTGGCGGGGTCGGGGAGTGGAGAATAATTTGTAAGCACCAGTAGATATAAATTATCATATGGGCAGAGGGCTCTGTCTCCCTGGGGATCTTATAAGGGAACAATTACACCTCATTTTTCTTAGTCAACAGTAAAATGAGAAAAAATAAAATGCAACAATCAAAACTCTTTAGCAAGCAATTGTTTTTCTTTTTTTAAATAAATTTATTTATTTATTTTTGGCTGCTTTGGGTCTTCGTTGCTGCACACAGACTCCCTCTAGTTGTGGCAAGTGGGGGCTACTCTTTGTTGCGGTGCACGGGCTTCTCATTGCAGTGTCTTCTCTTGTTGCGGAGCATGGGCTCTAGGCGTGTGGGCTTCAGTAGTTGTGGCATACGGGCCTCAGATGTGGCTCACGGGCTCCTGAGCGCAGGCTTAGTAGTTGTGGCGCATGGGTTTAGTTGCTCCGCGGCATATGGGATCTTCCTGGACCAGGGCTTGAACCCGTGTCCCCTGCATTGGCAGGCAGATTCTTAACCACTGCACCACCAGGGAAGCCTGCAAGCAATTTTTTTAATAAACACTTTACTATGGAGAATTTCAAACACATACAGAAGTAGAGAGAATAGTGTAATGAACCCATTACCCATATTCAACAATTATGAACTTCAGCAATTATTAATTTATGACCTATTGTGTTTCATGTTTACTTCCTTCCTTCCCTGGCACTTCCTTCTTTCCCTTACTATTTTGAAGCAAATCCCCCACATCATGTCATTTTGTCCATAAAGAGTTCAGTATGTATCTCTAAAAAATAAGTATTATAGAACTTTATAGATTTAGAACTAGCATACAGGTTTGCACATTGATCAAAGATCATGTTTATTGGTTGAGTTTTCTATACTCAGTTCTTTTAAATTAAAGAAATAATAAGAAGGTAGATCTTAGAGTCAGGACATAATGGAGTTGGAAAGCCATTTAGAGATATCAAAATGCCCTTAATTAGCCAGCGCAATATCTTAAGGTCAGGATGTTTAAGTGACTTCCTAAAGGTGACGTGCTGGTTGGAGATGAAGTCTAAATTGGTGCCCAGGTTTATCTGGGATCAATGAGCTTCAAAGAAATATACATTTATGACCGTATGGATTGTAGGGTTTTGTAAAATCTTCTACTTACTACGGTGGCTTGGTGTTGTGTGAGATCAGCTGAGCCAGAAACATGTTTCCTTGAACGACTTGAGTTGGAATTAGGTGAAAGAGCGATGTATTTGAGATTTAGAAGGTGGAAGGGAAGCAGCAGCCATGTTTACCCTGGGAAGATTGGCTGAGAGTCAAGCGCTATTGTGGCTTGCATCGTGCACATCGTCACAGATCTGCTGGGTCACCTTGGAGGTGCAGGGCAATATCCAGGCCTCAGTTCTTTCAACTCCTCCCAGATCTCCACCTTCAGCTTCTCCATGGCAAAGAGCATGAACAATTTTGCAATTACCCACGCCATCAAAGTAGGAAGCATGGAAGCAGTCAGAGACCACCATGAGTTCCAATGAGAGACCGACACAAGATCTAGCTCATCTTCGTGGGTTTCACTTTGTCCTTGACCTCCCAGACTTCATGTCCTTCTTCCCTCCAGCTTCTCCCAGCTGACCTAGGCCCAGCACTAGCCACAAAGGCAGCATATTTACATAATGGCTTAACAAGCTCCCATAATTGCATAAAGTCAGATCTCTATAATAAATCTTTTTTATCACTCAGTGTGGTTCTGCTTCTCTGATCAGACCCTTGCTGAAACAGCTGCATGAAATCGGTTAAAAATGTGTGGTTTAAACACATTTGAGGAATTGCTATTGGCTACCATTTTTGTATCTAGTCTCTTTTAAGATAGCACATTTCTCAAAATCAATAAGACAAGATGTCTCTGAAATGCACATGTAATCTTAATTGGCACCATATTTTAAACTTTCCACAGCCTGCTCAACTTCCATTATTTAATTTGATAAATTGTGAGAATATGTAAGCATTTAGCAGAGGCAGTTTGGGGGCCTTCTTGTTAATAATTGTGGGCAAGCTTAATGGTATGGAAGTTAGAGGAGCTATTTTGTTAGCACTTTAGATGATAGAGCGGTTCAGTTGAGTTTCCTATTTGTCTACAGGGATGAGGTAGATCTTGACTTTAAAGTCAACTTAGGGGTTTTCTGGAAGGTATATGTGAAATATGGGGCCTGGTTGAGAGGATGTGCATAACGATCTCATGGAAATGAGATACTTCCTGGAAGAAGATGAGTGATACAAGAAGAAGTGGAGAAAACTACCTCATTACCTCATTTGTTCCTTCAATCCTTTGTCCAAAAATATTTACTGAGAGCATACTACTATTCTCTGAATATAAAGTAGTCAACTGGACAAATGAAGTTCTGCCTGCATGGAACTTATTCTTGTTGCATGTAGACATGGATGAATAAATGAATGATAAACAAACCAGCAAGCAAAATGACATAAACAATACAACATAAATCCAAAGAGTGATAAGTGCTATGAATACAGTAAAATAGGGTGACGGGGAGAGAAAGTGAGTGGACCTGGAGGGTATCTATTTTGCTAGGGTGGTCAGGGAGGACTTCTCTAAGGAGGTGACATTTGTGCTAAGACATGGCTGATAAGATTGAGTCAGCCACACAAAGATCTTGGTGAAGAGCATTCCGGGCAGAGGAATCAGCAATCACAAAGGCCCTGAGGTGGAAATGAGTGTAAAAGTTGGACATGACTAAAGCATGAGGAGGATGAAGATTTGCAGGGCCTAATGAGCCCTATTTATTACTCTGGGAAACCATGAGAGATTTGAATCAAGGAAGAAATCTAATCTGATTTATGCACTAAAGTATCTGTCTGGCTAGAGGGATGAGAGTACAAAGAGTAAGACCAGGTACAAAACCAGCCATCTTCTTGAAGGCATTCTCCATGATGTGGTGAATCCTTACAAAAATTATAAAGGACCAGATCCCAAAGGATCAGTAGTTTTCCCTCAAGGTTGTCCAAACAAACAGCAAGATAGCAATCTGTGAGCATCCTTAATGACTAGGTAACGGCTGCTGGGTCAGCCCACCACCATGGAACATCATATAGCAATCGGGCATCCATGCTAAGTTTTGCTGAATTGGCTCAGCAAGACAAGTGGACATTCCCCTATTTGGGGACCAGGGACTCTGACGAGAGCCTGTGAGGCCTGGAGTGGTGCTGCGAGCCACAATCTCCACTGAGCATAGGAGTCACAGCTGGAGGGAATTATTAATCTCTGATCACCCTCGGTTGGAGGGTTCAGACTTCTCACCAACACTTCTGACCTGAAAGGGGATGAAAAATCTATTAGGAGCTCAACATGAAGAACTGGGCTTACAGGCAAGATGCTTAATCACTTGAGAAATAGCTCAGCTGTGACTGATTTATCTCATAAGTGACTTTGTTCTGTTACCCTGTTGATTTCAAATATCTGAAGCTCAAATTTTACTGCTTGGAAAGACTGCAGACAAAATCCTTATGTTCTTACTTGCAAAGCATGCTCAGGCTTCAAAATGGGCTGTCAGAGAAAGGCAACAAGCATGGATCTGCATGGAATGTGCCAGAGAGGCCAGCCTAGCTCTGAGGCTAAGAATGGCCAGCAGCCCAAAGCACAGTGTCTGAGTTCAAGTGGAGATGTGCTTGTGATCCAGGCTCTTTAATTGCTGAGAGGTCTGAGCCTGTGAGTTAAGTAGGGCACTGGTTCAGATCCTCATGTGGTGGAATCAGGATCCTGGAGAGCTTTGAGTGAGGAAGTGGGAAAACCATTTTTGCAGGTATAAGGACAGGTAGGGGTTAAAACATAGTTGCAACCCTAACGCAGTAGATCATGGTTGGAGCTTTATCCCAATGGGACCATAGAGAACAAATCTGAGCCCCAGGCAGAGCAAATCCTAGAACTACTCCAGAAACAACCTGCTCGTGGGGTTGAGGCCAAGTTGGTCAACATTGACCAAGTGCCAAGCAATACTGAGCTGACAGGTGAAAATTTGCAGCTTCTGCAGCTGAGGAAGGTGAGCGGATGTATGCCAGGGAGCCCGCCAGCAGGTGGATTAATGCTGGCTTTTACAGAAATTATCCTTTTTTTGTTCATTATCGTGCATGTCCCTGTGTCAACACTTCTGCCTGTTCATCGTAACCTATTTTGCACAGGACAGGTTGATAAGATGCAGGGTTTTAGGTCAGGAGATATCAAGTACTAACTAAAAAGTTGACTTATGATCATTGAGATGAAACATTAGGTTTTATCCACTTCTTTTAGCCTCTACTAAGCTTCTAGGCAGAACCGTGATGAAAAATCAATTTACATTTGAGGGCAAAGCTTTTGCTTCAAACCTCCTATTGTCTACTTCTACTTCATGATATAAGTCTGGGGACAGCAAACATTTTCTGTAAAAGACCACCTGGGAAACATTTTAGGCTTTGTGGGCCGTGTGGTCTCTGTCACAGCTACTTGACTCAGCTACAGACAATATGTAAACAAATGAGCATGACTGTGATCCATTAAAACTTTATTTACAAAATCAGGTGATGGGTTGGATTTGGTCCACGAGCTGTAATTTCCAACCCCTGGTCTATATCATCACTCGCCAAACATTTCTGATCACACATCTTATGTATATATACAAACACACAGACACACACACACACACACATATATATATACACATACATACATGTATTATATATGTAAAAACAATGTACATAATATAGTATTTATAACATGTACATGAAGTAGTAATTTTTTAAAGCTGAGATGAAAATGTAAATGAAATTTCTAATATTTTCTTCCCAAACTTGCAGTTGATCAGCCTGGGTACCCACTGGGGGACATGCACTGCACTGTCCTCTCTGTAAACACAACGAGAGCATGTGAGTGAGTGAATGTGTGTGTTGTGTTTGTGCATGCGGATGCCCTCATTTGTGTTACGATCCATTTCATGGTCCAAACAGTGAATAGTAAGTAGAATAAACGTGGCTTTGAAGTCAAGTACAAACCTAGATTTAAATTCCACCTCCCCCATTTACTAGACGTGACCATGGGGAAATAAATCTCTCTAAGCTTAGTTTTCTCCTCTAAAAAGATTAACATAATAATATACAATTACGTGTTTGACAAGTGGATTTAAAATTCATTTTCAAGTGTTCAGTGAAGTTCCTAGAACACAGTAAGAGCTCAATAACTGAATCTCTTTCTCTTCCCTTTCCTCCAAAATCGAAAGTCAAGTCTAGCTGACATGTCACGTCTGTAGCCATGAGCAGCAGTAGAGTTTTCCCATCTTCCTCCTCCAAATCATCTCTCTTCTTCCTTCCCATCAAGACCCAACCTGCTACCTGACTTCACCCCTTTGAGTAGACACCAGGCAGCCATGCTTCCACTAGAAGGGCTCTGGGATTCCACTCTTCACTTCTGCCTCCTTAGCCCCACAGAGATCATTCCCTACATCATAATTTGCTACCTACCGTCAACAAAGAGATTGGCTGATGTCTTTAATTTCTCTGCATTCTTTAGAATCATTTTTCTTGGTGAGGCAGCTGGACCTGGAGTGTAATCTACATCCACTTGACCACCACTCACCAGCCTAAAGAAGCTATCAAACTTTCATTATAATGGCCAGGGTTTCTTCTTAATCCTTTGGAAGCAATCAAACCATTTGCTGTGAATCAAAAGATAGCTAGCAGAAATTAAGATGTTAATGGCAGAAGGATCTCCTCAGAATAACAAACACACACTGTGCTGGTCCTCTCTGGCTGTCTGCTTTAATAGCTAACCTGTGATATAAATAATCAGCTCTGATGGGGCTTTGGTAAGCATGCATCCTTGCCTTTTCTTGCCTAGAGAGAGTGACGAACTTGGACCCAATGAGCACATATGTCTCATTTTCCTGAATCACCTTGATGCAACTCTCACTACATCTTTCATGCAGAGAATTTTCAAAATGCTGGTTTATAGATAGAAACCATGAAAACCCTCAGAAATTGTAAGGCAGGCACTGAGAGAAAATATGCTATGGCTCTGTCACAGTCAGAAGTATTGAATGCAAGTTCCTTTCAATAAAATCCAACAGAGAAACACACAGTCATTGTTCTGGACGTTTATCAATCCAGTAATGAGATGAGCCAAATGCAATCCAGACCAACTTATCTCAGCAGGATTTCCCAGGTCATCTTTCTTAGAACAAAGCCCTTCTGGTTCCATATTGAACAGGACAAACCCGCTGTGATTAAGCAGAGTGGCGCTGGTAATGTGATCTGAATCAGATTCCCAGGACCCCAGCGGGGCGACATAAGGGAATCCGTGTGAACCTGCTTTGAGCTGTTCAGAAAGACAACCAAAAGTTCTGTTATTGATATTTTTAGCTGCCTTTGTGTCCCTTGCACTTGGCTGGATATGCTGGATTGGTACAGGAAGATCAAAGATTATCCTTCCCTTCAAAGAGTCCCCATTTGGGAGAAAATAAAAACCTCCTGGCAGCTGAAGATGAGTTTTGGTTTGCATTTCCACTCCCTCTTGAAGCCTCCCCTTTCCACCAGTGATTTCACAGAGGCACAGCATCAACTAGGCACAATTTAATGAAATGGGGTTTCTGTCTGAAGAGGCTGAGAATGGATAAACTGAGTCTTTTAACAAAAATTCTTATCTGAGGCTTACTTTTTAGATGCTTATATTCATGGGTCTCCTTAATTTTATGTTTGTATTTCAAAATCACCAAAAGGAACAAAATATAATACGATAGACATCTGTGTATCTAGTCCCCCAGTTTAATACATTTTGCCATTTTGGCTTCAGAATTTTATTTTTAAAAATATGACATTTATAGTTTTAGCTATAATCCAAATCCCCCATCTCCTTCCCTTCCTAGACCCTGGAACATTAGTATCCTGAATTGGGGATTTATCCTTCCTCGTAAGTATTTTCAAGTTTTGTTATAAACATGAACAAATGATACAATTTATCACTTTGTTTCAAATTAATTTACATAAATGCTATCATTTTGCATAAATCCTTTGCCACTTGCTTTCTTTATTCAAAATCATGTTTTCATTCTATGTCGATCATATTTCAATATAGCTGAAAAGATATTACATTTTCAAGATTTTTCCATGTTATTCTATATACTGTAGCCCATTCAGTTTAACCACCATAGAGCCCTCCACTGTGTCCCATAGTTTTTTTAACCCACATTCCTACTGATGCTCATCTAGATTATTTCCTATCTTTCATTATTACAAAAAATACCTCGGTGAGTGTTCTTATACTTGGATCTTTTTAATACATCATACATAAGCCTTACTTTTTAGTTATTTTAATGCCTCCTTTTAGGTATAGTTATGAAAAAGAAAATAATAAAGGAACTAAACTTAAAGGAGAAATGTTCAACTCACCCCCTCCCTAATGTTTTCATATGTGTCTGTAACAACCAACCTTCTGTGCCTTCCCAAACAGTCTGAATCAAGAAAAGCTAAGTTTGTTGACAGCAACTGAAGTATCATCTGTGATAGCAGCAAAGCAACCAAGCATTCATTTATTAACTTTCTGAGGGTTGTTATTTTCTAAGGGTTTGCTTTTCCACGGCCAAAGAGATAAGATCTGCATTCAGAGAAACTCTTCAATTCCAGAATATGGCTCGTTTCTTGGGTTTAATAATAAGAGAGTCTTTCCCAAGGTATCTTCAAACTGTGGTTTAAAATGTTTGATTCTGGAATTCCCTGACTATGGAAACATACACCATTCTATGTACCTCACATGAGTGTCCTGACTGCTCTCCTTCAAACAAATGCCTACTTCCATTTCAAGCACTGAAAAGACAGTCTGACCACTGGGGTTGCTCGGACACTCTGGGCCACAGCAACCCTATTGGCCGAGCTCACTTCTGGGAAAGAGGACAAAATGAGCTCAGAGTGGCTGAGCTGTTCCTGGAAACTGGTCCCGGAGCCTCTGAGGGGATGAGTGTTGGTGTTACGTTTTCAGGTTCTAGGACGTGGGAGAGTGTGTGTGACAAGAGGGATGTGATGCTAAAGAGTAACAGTGAGGTGGTGTTTTGGGGTTTTTTTTTTTGCTTTTTTTGAGGGATTTGGAGTTTTATAATGAGATTTTTTTTTTTTTTTTTTTTTTGCGGTACGCGGGCCTCTCACTGTTATGGCCTCTCCCGTTGCGGAGCACAGGCTCCGGACGCGCAGGCTCAGCGGCCGTGGCTCACGGGCCCAGCCGCTCCACGGCATGTGGGATCTTCCCGGACCGGGGCACGAATCCGTGTCCCCTGCATCGGCAGGTGGACTCTCAACCACTGCGCCACCAGGGAAGCCCTATATTGAGATTTTTAAGAGAAAGAAAAGGAGCCTGCATTCTGGAGTAAAACCAGAATCAGAAATGTGTAGCTCCAGCAAACCTGTAGTTTGGGGGATTTTCCACCAGGCAGTGTGTGACTCCCCCTCTGCTCCGAAATGTCAGGCTTCTCCTCTCCATGTGCCACTCAGGGTCCAGGTCAAGCGCCCACAATGCAGAGCATGATGCTCTTCCAGTGCTGCGCTTCTCGGGGGGCACTTCCTCCCAGCCCCCAAGCAGCCAGCAGGCCTCCTGTGCTGCCTGGTGTTTGTGGCAACTGGAAAAAGTGCCCCCAAGCTGAAGGCCTGATGCCTGTCCCTCCCAGAACCAAAGCATCCAGCTGCATGTGCAACCAGTACCCCCAGACCTCTTCAGACTTTTGATGTGTCCACCATTAGCTCAACTTTCCCATCCCCACAGCTTCTTGACCTCATCTCATCCTACCTTGGATGTTGCTTCCATCCAAACACATCTATTCCCCAGACCCCTGCCATACTGGCCCTTTCTACCTACAGGATCTTGACTACCAACAGCCTGCCTGTCAAGTACCTTGTCTATCAACTCAAAGTCAACAAGAGCGTCAGCAGTTATTTTTGACTTCGTTCATACAAAAAGTTTTGTTGTGCACCTACTAGGTGCCTGGTACCACAACAGGTCTAGGAAGAGGGCACAGCCTTGGTCTTGGGGGCTACTGTCTGTTGAGAGAGACCAAGAAGTCAACAGGCACCTATGATGCCGGCTGATGAGGGGCTATGAGACACACCAGCCACAGGCCACCCTTCCCACAAGTGATTTTAGTTGACTCCTGAAGCAGGGCATGGAGACAAGGAGAGGGCTGTAGGAACATGAGTTTCAGCAGAGCAGCAACAGAGGCAGAGGCTCAAAGGCAAGAGAAAGCAGGGCAAGTGCAAAAACTCTCCACATGACACACTGATAAGAAGAAGAGAGATGAAAATCCACAAAGGTAGTTGCACTCCGTGCCCTTCAGGCCCTTTAAAAATGTGGAAACACGATCTGGTTAACCCAACCTCTCCCAAAATAGAATCATCTGAAACAAATACACACTAAGGGTCAGTGTTATCACCTGTGACAATGTAAGCCTAAGTAAAACAAAAGGCAGGGATTTGTTCCATACTTAACTCGATGTCCGGGCCCTCCTGCCTATTTCCTAGTGATTGAGTCACAGGGTAATGTCAAATCAGACCGCAGTATTAAGATGAGATCGTAGTGGGTCCAAAGTAGAGGCAAGAGAAATAGTACGTTTCCTTCTATATTCAACATTACATTTAAGTCTAAAAGGCCTAACCGTCTAAGAACGTTTACTAGATGTGTTGACTCAGCTCCAGGTGGGACTACCCTCTCACACTAGTTAAGAGTGTAATATTGGTCCACACAAGTGATGCAACAAGAGCCACTGCTTAACACAGGTAGCAAGCCAGGTGGTGGAGGTCAAGGTCAGCGTGGAAACTAAGAAAGGGACTTTACAAAGAATCTGAGTCGGCATCAAAAGTTTATTAGTCCATTTCCTCAGGGCCCCATGGTAATTGGGTTTTACATGGACCACCTGTGCAAGAACACGGGCCAGAGACGGACAGAGAGGACAAAAAAGAAAAAGTAGGGAAAAAGAAAAGGGAGTAAGAGAAACACAAGGGGAAAGAGAATTCAACAGATTCTTTTGGATCAGACCAAAATAAATAAATAAATAAATTGTAGCTCTTTTGGTTTCGACAGGACTGATTCTCAATAGCCAAGCATAAACCACTTTTTGCTTACACCAGTACACTGTAAATAATTCACTTAGAATTCCTATTCACTAGAAAACTGAGCACATTTAAGTTAAACCTAAAATATGCCTAGAGCAGATGCTGCCCTCCTGTGGACTGCAGTGGTATTGCTAATTGTCTTGTAATAATTTTTAGTAAACTTTTGAAGATTACGCATTTGTTGACCCATCTATAATTTAGTCTATAGTAATTTACAGTATTCAGAAATAATTATTTTTGTAAATATATTTGAGTGTTCCTTTCTATAAATAAAATGTTTCCAGATTACTAATTAAAATATGTCCCTTAACACTGTGCTTTTCTAATCATGCATCATGAAATCAATTTTTGCAATTCATTTTGTGAGTCATGATAAACTTTTTAAAAAGTTATGAAATGGAACAGAAAAGAATAAGTAGAAAATATTAGAAAGGATTGCATAGATCCTTAGCAAGACCAGTGCACACTAAGAAATGGTCATTGTGAGTGTAAGTGGTGCAAGACTCAACTGATGGAACAATGTGACATGCATATCTTAGCTAGGGAAGATCTTCTGATCTTTTCTTCACTAGTGTCTCACTAGATTTTCTGACCTGCGATAGTTAATTTGGCCGTCAACATAATGGACCAAGGTGGAAGACAGAATTCTAAGGTGGCTCCCAAGATTACCACCCCCTAGTATACAAACTCTGTATAACTCCCTCTTGAGTGCATTCCTAGCAGGTGCCTAAAATGGAGAATCACTCCTCTAATTAGATTACTAACCTGTTGACTTTTGAGCTAATCAAAAGCGAGATTATCCAGGTGGACCAAATCTAATCAAGTCAGCCCTTAACAGGACCCGGGCCTCCCCTTAAAAGGGCGTGGGCCTCTCCTGAAAGGCTGCTTTGAGGTAGAGGGAGGGAGCCAGGCAGCAAGGTAGGACCTTTAGGAGCTGAGGCCGACGCCAGGCTGACGGCCACCCGAACAGGGCCTTCGGTGCCACAGCTGCAAGGACCTGAATTCAGCCAACAGCACGAATGAGCGTGGAAGAAAACCCCGAGTTTCAGAAAGCAAAGTAGCCCATGAGACGCTTTGATTTCAGCCTTGAGAAGCACTGAGCAGAGAACCCAGTTCAGCTGAACCTGGACTTCAGATCTACACAAACCGTAAGATAATAATCTTGTGCTGTTCCAAGTTTATGACAATTTATTATGCAGTAATAGAAAAATAATACAGTTAATGTTCCACGATTTAATTTTATACTTAACAATTAATCGTGACGCAAAATACAGCTTAGCTTCATCCTCTGCAAAAATGTCGGGCCTTTCCACGGAGTCTGGGTTATGAACTTTCGGTATTACTTCAGGGTGCTTATCGCGTCTTGTGAGTTCTTAACAGTCATAACTGTGTCATTACAATAGTCCATCTGTCCTTCAAATTAATAAGTTATTAAAAGGTAAAAAGGATTACATGCAAAATACAGAAAGATGATCAATTTCAGGTTTAACTCCTGGATCTAAAAGTATGAATTGTGTATTGTAAGATAAATATTGACTCTAATCAGCAAACTTTGACTTTATCTGCATCTCATTCTAAAAAGAAAAAAGTGCAGGGTTTTATAATATTATCTCATATTTGTTTGATTTATTGTGCAATGAAAATAATAAGCCAGGCGGTATAATCTTTCAAACAGTCTTAAAAACAAAAGCAGAGGGCTTCTTTGGTGGTGCAGTGGTTGAGAGTCCGCCTGCCGATGCAGGGGACACGGGTTCGTGCCGCGGAGCGGCTAGGCCCATGAGTCATGGCCGCTGAGCCTGCGCGTCCGGAGCCTGTGCTCCTCACCGGGAGAGGCCACAGCAGTGAGAGGCCCGCGTACCGCAAAATAAAAAACAAAAGCTGACACACTTCAAAATTAATGAGACATCTGGAAACACAAAATGTGAATTTATTTATGTCCCTTGAATATAGTTTTTTAAAAAGTAATGAAGCTATTGGAACTGTTTCTTAGCCATTCTATGACTATTAATTAGCCTCATATTTGTTGTACTTAGAAGTATATCATGTAGCAAAGGAAGAGATAGCAGCTAACAAAATAAAATTCTTCCTACATGTATAGATGTTTTACGTGACTTTAATGTTAAATAAGCGAATATGTGAAAAGCCATATCTCTTTTTTGTTTTTTTTTAACCTTTTGACCACTTTCACTTATTTCTCTCACCCTACACCTCCCCCTTCCCATTTCTGGCAACCACCAATCTCTTCTTTATCTAAGAGCTTGATTTTTTTTTTGATTCCACGTATAAGAGAGAGCATACATTATTTCTCTTTCTTTCTCTGACGTATTTCACTTAATACCTTTGAGGTCTACCCATAATATACCATTGTGTGTGTGTGTGTGTGTGTGTGTATCACATTTTTTTGTCTGTTCATACATCCATGGGCACTTAGGTTGTTTCCATATCTTGGCTATTGTGAATAATGATGCAATGAACATGGGGATGCATATAACTTTTTGAATTACTGTTTTCGTTTTCTTAGGATAAATACCCAGAAGTGGCATTGCTGGATCATATGGTAGTCCTATTTTTAATTTTGGGGGGAACCTCCATACTGTTTCCCATATTGGCTGCACGAATTTACATTCCCAGCAATAGTGCACAAGGGTTCCCTTTTCTCCACATCCTCACCAACACTTGTTATTTCTTGTCTTTTTGCTAATAGCCATTCTAACAGGTGTGAGATACCTCACTGTGGCTGTGATTTGCATTTCCCTGATGATTAGTGATGTTGGGCCTGTTTTCATGTACCTGTTGCCCATCTGTGTGTCTTCTATGGAAAAATGTCTATTCAGATCTTCTGCCCACTTTTAAATCGGTTTGGATTTTTGCTGTTGAGTTGTATGAGCTCTTCATATATTTTGAATATTAACCCATTTATCAGATAGATGGTTTGTAAACATTTTCTCCCAATCAGTAGGTTGCCTTTTTACTGATGGTTTCCTTTGATATGAAAGGTCTTTTAGTTTGATGTAGTCCCACTGATTTACTTTTGTTTTTGGTACTTTTACTTTTGTTGTCAGATTCAGAAAAATCATTGCCAAGACTGTTGTCAAGGAGCTTACTTCTTCTGGGAGTTTTATGATTTCAGATCTTATGTTCAAGTCTTTAATCCATTTTAAGTTAATTTTTGTGTTTGGGTAAGGTAGTGATCCAGTTTCATTCTTTTGCATGTGGCTTTCTCTTATTGAAGAGACTGTCCTTTCCCCATTGTATATTCTTAGCTCCTTTGTGGTAATATATGTGGGTTTATTTTTGAACTCTCTATTCTGTACCATTCATCTATGTATTGTTTTTATGCCACTATCATACTGTTTTAATTACTATAGCTTTGTAATAGAGTTTGAAATCAGGGGGTGTGATGCCTCCAGCTCTGCTCTTCTTTCTCAAGATTTCTTTGGCTATTTAGGATTTTTTGTGGTTCCATACAAATTTTGGGATTGTTTGTTCCATTTCCATAATAAAAGCCATTGGAATTTTGATAGAGATTGTATTGAATCCTTAGATTGCTTTGGGTAGTATGGACATTTTAACAACATTAATTCTTCCAATCCATGAGCACAGAATATATTTCCATTTCTTTGTGTCCTCTTCAGTTTTTTTCTTTAATGTCTTGTAGTTTCAGTGTGCAGATGTTTCACCTCCTTGGTTAATTTTATTCCTAGGTATTTTATTCTTTTTGATGCAATTGTAAATGGGATTTTTAAAATTTCTCTTTCTGACAGTTCATTATTAGTGTATAGAAATGCAACAAGGTTTTAAGTATTGATTTTGTATCCTACAACAAATTCATTTACTAGTTGTAACAGTTTTAGATGGTGTCTTAAGGGTTTTCTATGTGTAATATCATGTCATCTGCAAATAGTGACAGTTCTACTTCTTCCTTTTCCAGTTTGAATGCCTTTATTTCTTTTCTTGCCTAACTGCCATGGCTAGGACTTCCAATACTGTGTTGAATAAAAGTGGTGAGAATGGGCATCCTTGTCTTGTTCTTGATCTTAGAGAAAAAGCTTTTAGCTTTTCACCATCAAGTATGATGTTAGCTGTGGGTATGTTTCCTCTATAGCTGCTTTGTTGAAAGTTTTTGTCATAAATGGGTGTTGAATTTTGTCAGATATTTTCTCTGCATCTATTGGGGTGATAATATGATTTTTACCCTTCATTTTGTTAATGTGGTGTATGACGTTGATTTGCAGATGTTGAACGAGCCCTGCATCACTGGAATAAATCCCACTTCACCTTCATATATGATAACTTTTAATGTATTGTTGAATGCAGCTTGCTAATTTTTTCCCAGTTTTAGTGAGAAATAATTGACATACATTATTTAAGGCACACAGCATGATGGTTTGATTTACCTATATTGTGACATGATTACCACATTAGGTTCAGCTACCATCCATCTTCTCAAATAGGTACAATAAAAAAAAGAAAAAAGGAAAAAAATTTCTCCTTCTGATAAGAACTCTTAAGATTTACTCTTCTAGTATATGTATCATATGTCAGTGTCACCTGTAGTCATCATGTTGTACATTACATCCCTAGTACATACTTACCTTAAAACTGGAAGTTTGTAACTTCTGACCAACTTCCTTCAATTTCCCCTCCCCGCCACCCTTCACCACCAGTAACCACAAGTTTGATCTATCTTCCTATGAGTTTGGTGTTTTGGGTTTTTTTAATTCCACACAGTAAGATCATACAGTATTTACCTTTCTCTATCTGACTTGTTTAGTTTGTATAATGCCTTCACTGAGATTCATCTATGTTGTCACAAATGATGATGTTTTCTCAATTTTATGGCTGAATAATATATATATATATATATATATATATATATATATATATATATATATATCAGAACTTCTTTATCCATTCATCCATCTATGGACACTCAGGTTGTATCCATGTATTGGCTGTTGTAAATAATGCTGCTATGAACATGGGGATGCAGATATCTTTTCAAGTTACTGTTTTTGTTTCCTTTGGATGTATTCCCAGAAATGGAATTACTGGATCATATGGGAGTTCTATTTATAATTTTTTTAAGGATCCTCCATAGTGTTTTTGATAGTAGCTGTACTGATTTACAATCCCACCTGCGCACAAGGGTTGCTTTTTCTTCATATTCATGCCTGCATTTGTTGTATCTTATGGTGGCCATTCTAACAGGTATGAGATGATATCTCATTATGGTTTTAATTTGCATTTCCCTAATGACTAGTGATGTTGAGATTCTTTTCATATACCTGTTTGCCTTTCATATATCTTCTTTGGAGAAATGTCTATTAGGTTCTTTACTAAGCTTTTAATTGGGTTATTTGATTTTTTCTTTTTTTGCTATTGATTTGTATAGGTTCTTTATATTTTTGATATTAACTCATCAGATATGGGGTTTGCAAATATTTTCAGTCATTCTGTAGGGTGTCTTTTCACTTTATTGATGGTTTCTTTTGCTACACAGAAGCTTTTTAGTTTGATGTAGTCTCAATTGCTTATTTTTGATATTGTTCCTTGTGCTTTAGGTGTCCTATCCAAAAAATCATTACCATGATCCATGTCAAGGAGCTTTATTTGTATATTTTCTTCTAGGAGTTTTATGATTTCATGTGTTACATTTAAGTCTTTAATCCATTTTGAGTTTATTTTTGTGAATAGTGTGAGATATGCTTCCAGTTTCATTCTTTTACTTGTGAATATCCAATTATCCCAGCACCAGTTTTTGAAGAGACTGTTTTCTCTACTGAGTTTTCTTGGTTCCCTTGTCAAATATTAGTTGACTGTATACACTTGAGTTTATTTCTGGGCTCTCCTTTCATTCCATTGGTCTATTTGTCTGTTTTAATGCCAGTACTATAATGTTTTGATGACTATATAGCTAGCTATATGGATAGTTTGAAATCAAGAAGTCAGATGAATTTGCTTTGCTCTTCTTTCTTAAGGTAATTTTGGTCATCAGGGTCTTTTGTGATTCCATATAAATTTTAGGGGTTTTTATTCTCCTCCTGTAAAAAAAAAAAAATGCCATTGGAATCTTGGTAAGAGTTGCATTGAGTCTAAAGATGGTTTTCATAATACTGACATTTTAACAATTTCAATTCTTCCAATCCATGAGCACAGGATGTATTTCCATTATTTGTGTCTGCTTTGATTTCTTTCATCAATGTCCTGTAGTTTTCAGAGTAGATATCTGTCACCTCCTTAGGGAAGTTTATGTCTAAGTATTGTTTTTGATGCTATGTAAGTGGGATCAATTTCCTTATTTTTTTTTAGAAAATGTGTTATTAGTGTATAGAAACATTACTGATTTTTGCATATTAATTTTGTATCCTGAAACTTTACTGAATCTATTGGTTAGACCTAAAAGTATTTTGGTTGAGTCTTTAGAATTTTCTATGTATAAAACTATATCATCTGCAAATAGAGACAACTTTACATCTTCCTTTTCAATTCTCATGACTTTTATTATTTTTTTGCCTGATTGCCCTGGCTAGGACTTCCAGTAGTATGTTGAATAGGAGTGGAGAGAGTGGGTGCTCTTGTTCCTCATTTTTAGAGGAAAAGCTTTCAAACTTTCACCATTGAGTATGATGTTAGCTGTGAGTTTGTCATATATGGCCTTTATTATGTCGAGATATGTTCCTTCTATTCCTAATTTGTTAAGAGTTTTTATAATGAATGAATGTTAATTTTTCTCATGCTTTTTCTGTCTACTGAGATGATCATATGATTCTTTCATTCTATTATTATGTCATATCACATTCACTGATTTGTGTATATTAAACTATCCTTGCATTCCAGGGATAAATCCCACTTGACTATAGTGAGTGATCTTTTCAAGGTGCTATTGAAGTTGGTTTGCTAATATTTTATTGCAATTTTTACATCTACATTCATCAGGGACGTTGTCCTGTAGTTTTCTTTTCTAGTAGTGTCCTTTTCTGGTTTTTCAAGATAATGCTGCCCTTGTAAAATAAGTTTGAGAGTGTTTTCTCCTCTTCAATATTTTGGAGGAGTTTGAAAACGAGTGTTAATTCTTATTTAAATGTTTGATGAAATTCACCAGTGAAGCCATCTGGTCCTAGGATTTTCTTTGAATCAGTAATCAAAAATCTCCCAACAATCTCCTTGCTAGTAATTGGCCTCTACAGATTTTCTATTTCTTCCTGATTCAGTCTTGGTAAGTTGTATGTTTCTAAGAATATTTCCATTTCTTCTAGGTTGTCCAGTTTGTTGGTATATAGTTCTTAATAGTAGTATCTTATGATCCTTTGAATTTCTGTGGTATCCATTGTAATGCCTCCCTTTTCATTTATAATTTTGTTGATTTTGGTCCTTTCTCTTTTTTTCCTTGGTTAGTCTATCTAAGGGTTTGTCAATTTTCTTTATCTTTTTACAGAACCAACTCAGTTTGGTTAATCTTTTCTATTGTTTTTCTTTTCCCTAGTTCATTCATTTCTGCTCTGATCTTTATAATTTCATTCCTTCTGCTAACTTGGGACTCAGTTTGTTTGTTTTTTCCCTAGTTCCTTAAGGCATAGAGTTAGGTTGATTTTTTGGAATCATTCTTGCTACTTAATGTAGGCATTTATTACTATGAACTTCCCTCTTAGAACCACTTTTCTTGCATCCCATAAGTTCTGGTAAGTTTTCATTTTCATTTGTCTCAAGAAAATTTTACTTTAATTTCTCCTTTGATCCACTGGTGGTTCAGGAGAGTATTTAGTTTCCAGATGTTTATGAATTTTCCAGTTTTCTGCTTATCGTTGATTTCTAGTTTCATTGTGATCAGAAAAGATACTTGGTATGATTTCAATATTCTTGACTTAAGACTTGCTTTGTGACCTAACATATGGTTGTGTGGCCTGACATATGGTCTATCCTAGAAAATGTTCCATGTGTGCTTGAGAAGAATGTGTATTCCACTATTGTTTGATACATTGTTCTGCATGTCTGTTAAATTCATTTGGTCTATATTGTTGTTCCAATCCACTTTCCTTATTCTCTGTTTGGATGATCTGTCCATGGAGAGTGTGGTTAAAGTACCCAACTATTACTGTATTACTGTTTATTTCTCCTCTTAGCTCTATTAGTGTTTCCTTTATATACTTAGATGTTCAATGAATAAATATTTACAATTATTATATCTTCTTGATGTATTGACCACTTTATCATTATATAAAAACCTTCTTTGTCTCTTTTTGCCATTTTTAGTTTAAAGTCTATTTTGTGTCATAAGTATAGCTATCCCTGCTTTTTTTTTTTTTTTTTTGGTTACCATTTGCTTGAAATGACTTTTCCATCCCTTCACTCTCGGTCTATGTGTGTGTTTGAGGCTAAAGTGAGTCTCCTGTAGGCAGCATATTGTTTTTTTTAAATTGAAGTATAATTGATTTACAATATTGTTAGTTTCAGGTGTAAGAAAAGTGAATCACTTATATGTATTATTTCAGATTATTCCATTATAGGTTATTACAAGATATTGAATATAGTTCCCTATGTTATACAGCAAATCCTTGTTGCTTATCTATTTTATATATAGTAGTTTGTATCTGTTAATCTCATACTCCTAATTTATCCCCCCCTCTTTCTTTCCCCTTTGGTAACCATAGGTTTGTTTTCTATGTCTGTGAGTGTTTCTGTTTTATATATAGATTCATTTGTATTATTTTTTGGATTCCACATATAAGTGATATCATATTATATTTGTCTTTCTCTGCCTGACTTACTTCACTTAGGATATGATATTATCTAGGTCTATCCATATTGATGCAAATGGAATATTTCATTCTTTTTTATGGCTGAGTAATATTCCAGTGTGCATATGTGTGTGTGTGTGTGTGTGTGTGTGTGTATACTGCATCTTCTTAAACTAATCATCTGTTAATGGGCACTTGGTTTGTTTCCATGTCTTGGCTATTGTAAATAGTGCTGCTATGAACACTGGGGTCCATGTATCTTTTTGGATTAGAGTTTTCATCTTTTTCATCCAGAAAAAGGTGAAAACTCTGGGAGTGGGATTACTGGATCATATGGTAACTCTATTTTTCTTTTAAGGAACATCGATACTGTTCTCCATAGTGACTGCACCAATTTACTTCCCCACCAACAGTGTAGGAGGGTTCCCTTTTCTCCACACCCTCTCTGGAATTTATTACTTATAGACTTTTTGATGATAGCCATTCTGACTAGTGTGAGGTGATATCTCATTGTAATTGTGATTTGCATTTCTCTAATGATTAGTGATGTTAAACATCTTTCCATGTGCCTGTTGGCCATCTGTATGTCTTCTTTGGAGAAATGTCCATTTAGGTCTTCTGCCCATTTTTTGATTGGGTTGTTGTTGTTGTCTTTGTTGTTTTGATATTGAGTGGTATGAGCTGTTTATATTTTGGGTATTAAACCCTTGTCAGTTACATTGTTTGCAAATATTTTCTCCAATTCTGTAGGTTGTCTTTGTTTTATTTATGGTTTCCTTTGCTGTGCAAAAGCTTTTAAGTTTGATTAGGTCCCACTTGTTTATTTTTGCTTTTAATTCTTTTGCCTTGAGAGGCTGATCTAAGAAAATATTGATATGATTTATGTTCAAGAATGCTTTGCCTATGTTCTCTTCTAGTAGTTTTGTGGTGTCATGTCTTATATTTAGGTCTTTGAATCATTTTGAGTTTATTTTTGTGTTTGGTGTGAGGGAGTGTTCTGATTTCATGGATTTACATGTAGCTGTCCAGCTTTCCCAACACCACTTGGTAAAGAGACTATCTTTTCTCCATGTATATTCTTGCCTCCTTTGCCAAATATTAATTTACCATAGGTATGTGGGTTTATTTCTGGGCTCTATTCTGTTCCATTGATCTATATGTACATTTTTGTGTCATAACACTGTTTTGATTACTGTAGCTTTGTGGCTCTGTTCTTTTTCCTCAGGATTGCTTCAGCAATTCTGGGTCTTTTGTGGTTCCTTATAAATTTTAGGATTATTTGTTCCAGTTCTGTGAAAAACGTCATGGGTATTTTGATAGGGATTACATTAAATCTGTAGATCGCCTTGTGTAGTATGGCCATTTTAACGATATTAATTCTTCCAAAACAAGAGCATGGGATATCTTTCCATTTCTTTGTATCATCTTCAAGTTCCTTTTTCTGTTTTATAGTTTTCAGTGTATAAGCCTTTCACCTTCTTGGTTAAGTTTATTCCTAGGTATATTATTTTCTGACACAATTGGGATTTTTTAAATTTTCTTGTTCTGATATTTCATTGTTAGTGTAAAGAAATGCAACAGATTTCTGTATATTAATCTTGTATCCTGCTACCTTGCTGAATTCATTTATTTGTTCTAATAGTTTTTGTGTGGAGTCTTTAGGGTTCTCTATATAGAGTATCATGTCATGTGCAAATAATGACAATTTTAACTCTCTCTTCCAATTAGGATACCTTTTTTTTTTTCTTGTCTGACTTCTGTTGCTAGGACTTCCAGTACTACACCGAATGGAAGTGGTGAGAGTGGGTATACTTGTCTTGTTCCTGAATTTAGCAGGAAGGCTTTCAGCTTTTCACTGTTGAGTATTATGTTGGCTATGGATTTGTCATAAATAGCTTCTATTATGTTGAGATATGTTCCCTTCATACCCACTTTAATGAGTTTTTATCATGAATGGATGTTGAATTTTGCATCTGAGATGATCATATGGTTTTGTCTTTTCTTTTGTTAATGTGCTGTATCACATTGATTGATTTGCCTATGTTGAACCATCCTTGCGACCCCTGCAAATACGACTTGATCATGGTGTATGATCCCTTTTATGTATCGTTGGATTTGGTTGGCTAATATTTTGTTGAGAATTTTTGCATCTATATTTATCAAAGATATTGGCCTGTAATTTTCTTTCTTTATAGTGTCTTTCACTGGTTTTGGTATCAGGATGATGGTGGCTCCATAGAACGAATTTGGGAGTGTTCCCTCCACTTCAATCTCTTTGTATGTTTGTTAGAATCCCCCAGTAAAGCCCTCTGGCTCTGGACTTCTGTTTGCAGAGAGTTTTTTTAAATTACAGATTCTATTTCACTTCTAGTGATCAGTCTGTTCAAACTGTCTGTTCCTTCTTGACTCAATTTTGGAAGGCTGTATATTTCTAGAAACTCGTCCATTTCTTCTAGGTTGTCCAGTTTGGAATATATCCTTTTGTAGTAATTTCTTATGATTTTTTGTATTTCTGTGGTATCGGTTATTTCTCCTCTGTCATTTCTTACTTTATTTAGATCCTCTCACTTTTCTTCTTGGTGAGCCTGGCTGGAGGTTTGTCGATTTAGTTTATCCTTTCAAAAATCCAGCTCTTGGTTTTATTTATCTTATCTATTGTTTTCTTAATCTCTATTTTATTTCTTTCCCCTCTGATCTTTATTATTTTCTTCCTTCTGCTCACATTAGGTTTTGTTTGTTCTCCCTTTTCTAGTTCTTATAGGTGGTAGGTTAGGTTGTTTATTTGAAGTTTTTCTTGTTCCTTGAGGAAGGCCTGTGTTGTTATGAACTTCCCTCTTAGAACTGCTTTTGCTGCATCCCATAAATTTTTGTAAGGATGTGATTTCACTGTCATTTGCCTCAAGGTATTTTCTGATTCCCTCTTTGATTTCATCATTGACCAACTGGTTTTTTAGTAGCATGTTGTTTAGTCTCCATGTAATTGGTGGGTTTTTTTCTCATTTTTCTTTCTGTTGTTGATTTACAGTTTCATACTACTGTGGTCAGAAAAGATGTTTGAAATGATTTCTATCCTCTTAAATTTGTTGAGACTTGTTCTGTATCCTAGTGTGTGCTCAATCCTACAGAATGTTCTATGCGCACTTGAAAAGAATGTGTATTCTGTCTTATTGAATGTAGCGTCCTGTAGATATCAACTATGTCCAACAGTTCTGTTGTGTCATTTAGGATCTCTGGTGCCTTATTGATCTTCTTTGTGGAAGAGCTGTCCATTGATGTCAGAGGGGTATTAAAGTCTTCTACTATAATTGTAATCCTGTCAATTTCTCCCTTTATGTCTTTTAGAATGTTTTATATATTTAGGTGCCCCTATATTGGGTTCATATATGTTAATGAGTGTAATATTCTTATAATGATCACTTTATCATTATATAGTGTCCTTCTTTGTCTTTCTTTACGGACTTTGTTTTAAAGTATATTTTTGTCTGATATGAGTATTGCTACCCCTGTTTTCTTACAGTTTCCATTTGCATGAAATATCTTTTTCCATCCCTCACTTTCAATCTATGTGTCTTTCAGCCTAAAGTGAGTCTTTTGTAGGCAGTATATTGTAGGTTCTTGTTTTATTATCCAATCTGCCACTCTAAATGCCCCAAACAAAAGACAAAGTCCATTGACATTTAAAGTTATTATAGATAAGTATGCATTTATTGCCATCTTAAACTTTGTTCTCCAGTTGATTTTGTAGTTCTTCCTTGTTCATTTCTTCTTTTTGGTTTTCCTTTTGTAGTTTGATGGTTTTCTTTTATATTTTGCTTGAGTTCCTTTCTTTTTAGTTTTTGCAGATTATTTGTTTTGTTTTGTGGTTACACTGGTTTTCAAGTATGTTAACCCATGACTATATCTACTTGCTTTAGACAGTTCGTCAAACAAGTTCAAACACATTCTAAAATATCTACATTATTGTTTACTCCCCTCTTCCATATTCTGTGACTTTGATGCCCTATTTTACATCTTCATGTTTATCTTTTTGCTTATCTTTTTGCTACTAATTGTAGTCATAATCACTTTTACAAAATATTTTGATTTTTTATTCTATGTACAGGCTTATTTAAGTGATTTTCAGTCCGTTTATATATTTGCCTTTTCTACTGTGATTTTTCTCTTTACTATAGATTTTTATTTCTTTTCTACTTAAAGAAATATTGAAAGGTCTTCTCTAGGTGAGGTTTAGTATTGCTGTATTCTTTTAGTTTTTGCTTGTCTTAGAAATTCTTTAACTTTCTTTCTATTCTAAATGACAACATTGCTGGGTAGAATATCCAAGGTTGCAGGTTTTTCCCTTTCAGGACTTTGAATATATTATGCCACTCCACTCCAGCCTACAGAGTTCCTGTAGAGAAAATCAGCTGACTTGCCTTATGGGTGTTCCCTTGTAACTGACTCTTTATTTTTCTTTTGCTGCCTTTGGAATCCTCTGTTTACCTTTAATTTTTGCTATTTTAATTATGATACATCTTGGTGAGGGTCTGTTTCAGTTCATCTTCTTTGGGACCCTCTGTGCTTCCTGTACCTGATAATCTGTTTTCTTCTTTTGGTTTGGGAAGTATTCAGCCATAATTTCTTCAAATATATTTTCAATCCCCTTCTCTCTTTCTTCTTTTGGAACCCCTATTATGCACAGGTCGGCACACTTTATATTAGCTCACAGATCTTGTATGTTGTGTTCATTTTTTAAAATTTGTCTTTCTATCTGCTGTTCTGATTGGGTGATTTCCATATTCTATCTTCCAGATCACTTATTCACTTTTCTACATAGTCCGCTATTCATTTCTTTTAGATTGGTTTTTATCTTGGCAATTGAGTTGTCTAATTTTGATTAGTTCCTTTTTATAGTTTATAGTTCCTTGTTACAGTGATATGCATTTCTATCAATAATCTTTCTTAATTCCTTAAGCATTTTTATTAACCTCCTTTTGAACTCATGCTCTAGTACACTAGAGAGGTCTGTTTCATTCTTTCTTCTTTCAGGGGATTTCTCTTATTCTTTTAATTGGTAGTGGTTCCTCTGCTTTTTCATTTTACTTAGATTTCTCTGTCTCTATGAATTTAAGAAAAATGGTTGTCTACTGTGGTCTTGAAGGGCTGTTTTTATGTGGGAGGCTTCCTTGTACACTGTGTAAGTCCAATATTTTTGGTGTGAGGGCTGTTTTTGGTATGGATGCCTGCCATGTCTTCCCTCAGAGTGTGCTGGCCATCTTCCCCTGATGGTTGTGTGGTTGGTGCTGTAGTGTCCAGAACCTGCACTGGTTGTTAGGTGGGGCCTCTTCTTTGTTCCATGGCTGTCACAGCCTTGTTGGGGGTTGGGTCTGCTCCCCAGTTGTTGGAGTAGAAACCCTGAGGGTCAGGCTCAATAGGACTCAATTGCCCTTAGGTGTGTGCTCCGTCCCCAAGGAGGTGAGCACTGAAGCAAGTGAGGCCCATGTGGTCACAGTGAACATATGTGCCACCTGTGCAGGTGTCTGCAGTTTTGCCCAGAAGCAGCCCAAGGTTGTGTTCCTTCCCCTTGTGTTTGTCCCAGACCTAGTTCTAGGCTGGTGGTTGGGGCCCCGGTGTTGTGGCTGCAGGAATCGAGGTGGTTGTGCTGCTGCCACCTGGGACCTGGGCTGCCTCTATGGTAAGCCTCTCCCAGGACCTGTCTGCCCCATATCCGGCTCCAAGCTGTGATGTAATGTGGGCAGTACTGGAGCGCTCCCACCGGGAAAGGAACCGCTGTGTACTCCTCCCCAGGGGCTGTCCACCAGGGATGTGTGATTCTGTGATGGCACCTGCCACCAAGTGTGTGTGCTAACAAAGTACGCCACTGTCAGACCCTCCCCCACTGTGGGAGGGCTGATAGTGAGCTCAGATATCAGCCCTGTGCCCTGCTGTGTGCATGCCAACAACGGGGCTCCATCAGTGGACCTGTGCCCTGCCCTGTGCTATGCTGGTAATAGGGCTCCAATGGTGAACCTGTGCCCCATCCCATACGAGCTAACAATGGCAGCCTGGACCACACTCCAGGCTCTCCAGGCTGTCTCCATGCACCTTGACTGAGTCCTCTCCCAGGGTCCCTCTGCCTGAGTTAGCACCTAGCTGCTACACATACTAGCAGCCCCGCCCAGCACATGTTTTGGGCTGGAAAGTATGGCAGGGGGGCAGCCATCAGCACTGGTTTCACTCTGTCCTGATTCTTTTTTTTTCTTCTTGCTTCTCTGACTGGGTAATTTCTAATGCCCTGTCCTCCACACTGCTAATTATTTCTTCTGCGTGTTGAGTCTACTTTTGAAGCTCTCTATTGAGTCTTCAGTTATTGTATTCAACTCTAGGATTTCTGTTTGCTTTTTTTTTGGTGCTTGCTATTTTCTTGTCAAACTTTTCATTTTGTTCATGCATTGTGTTTTTTTATTGTTTGCTAAACTTAGGAGGATTATTCTGAATTCTTTGTATAAAACTTTATAGATCTCCATTTTGTTAGGGTGAGTTATGAGAGCTTTATTAGTTTCTTTTAGTGCTGTCATATTTACCTGATTTTTTTGTGATCCTTGATTTCTTACACTGGTATCTGTACTTGAGTAATTGGTCTCCTCTTCTATACTTTACAGGTTTGCTTTGGTAGAGACAGATTTTCACCAGTCAGCTCAGTTTGGGTTTCTGGATATGTCTGTTGGTAATGTCCTTGGGCAAGTTGCACCTGATATTATGGTCTATCTTTGAGCAAGGCATATGTTCAAGCTCTGAGGATGGGGCTTGGGAGTGTGCCTCTGGCTAACTACAGTGAGATAGGACTTCGACCTTGGTTTCCTACCCAAGTGAGGCTGTAGGATGGGCTCTGCAGTTGCCCAGATTCTCTGGGTAGGCTTACTAAGTGCTTGGGAATGGATACCATATTCAGTCATAGATGGGACTGTTGATATATTAACTTTCTTGCCCTGGAAAGGCAGCACTGCCAACCCAGGGCCCATACAGCTCATTGTCTGGGGACTTGAGTCAGGCCAGAGTGTACACAGAATTCCCTGATCACCAGATTTGCTCTGCAGATGGGAGAAATCATAGGCTATGGTCTCTATTCAAGTACCACTAAACAAAGGGCTATTAAATGGGCTAAACAGCTTCACATGTGCTTTGGTTAGGTTCCCTAGTTAGACAGGCTGAAGGCTGTATTCAGTGATATGAGTGTGGCTACAAAATCGATTTCCCTGCCTGGGTGCATGGGGAGAAGCAGTTCTAAAGCTGGTAAAGATCTTTTGTTTGTTGTCTTAATTCAAGCCAACCTGCACCCAAAGTTCCCTGGCCAAACAGGGCCACGGGCTTTACTTTGCAGACTATTGGCTCTGCCTGTCCTTCTATAGGCTCCAGTACCACTGGGTTCCACAACGTCCAGAAGTTGTCACCAGCCCTTCTGGTCAGATGGGGCTGGAAGATACTCTCCATAGTGAGTGGAGCTTTGTCTCAGCTGTCTTGCCAGGACAGGAAGGGGAGGGGCAGCTCCAGTCTACTCTCAGTTTCCCAAACATACTCTCCTATTGGGAAGAGTCAGGAGCTGCCCTCAGCCTTGGCTGTAAATTAATCCCCCTGCCCGTGTGTAGCATGGAAACCCTCCACACTCCATTACTGGCTTTGCTCTGGGGGCAATCAGCTCTGCTCACCCACCTCTTGGCTGGAGCACCATTGTGCCACACAGCTTCCAGAAGTTGTTGCCAGCCCTTCTGGGGCCAGAAGACAGTCTCTACGGGAGGTGGGGCTGTGAATCCATTCCTTGCACAGGAATGGGCAAACCTGACTCTAGGGCCAGCAAAAATCCTCATTTGAGTATACAAATCAGGCAGATCTGCACCCCACCAAGTTCTGTGATCAGAGTGCGTCCCTGACTTGGTTCTACTGGTAAGCAAAGCCACTGGTTGTGATTATGACTTGGGCACTGCCGGTATGAACTTGGTCTGCCAAGATTCATATGCTGGTTATTGAAAGTCCCTCCCCCCTCTCTACTAAAGTCAGTTTCCCAGTGGTCCTACAGATTCCCCTGCAATCCCTTTGGAGTGAGATGAGAGTAGTAGCTCCCACAGAGAGACCCCAGTGCTGATGGGGCTCATTGTCAGGAATGACTTATTTCACTATCTTGGTGAGGTTTGCGAATATTTCATTGAGGATTTTGGCATCTATGTTCACCAGGGATGTTGACTTGTAATTTTCTTTTCCTGTGGCATCCTTGTCTGGTTTTGGTATTAGGGTAATGCTGGCCTCGTGAATTTGGAAGAGTTCCCTCCTCTTCTATTTTTTGGAAGAGTTAAGAAGGATTAACCTTAATTCTTCTTTGAATGTTAGGTAGAATTCACCAGTGAAGCCATCTGGTCCTGGACTTTTGTTTGAGGGGTTTTTGATTCTGATTTGACCTCCCTACCTGTAATTTGTCTGTTCAGATTTTCTATTTCTTCTATTTCAGGCTTGTTATGTTGTGTATTTCTAGAAAATTTTCTATTTCTTCTAGGTTGTCAAATTTGTTGGCATATAATCGTTCATAGTAGTCTCTTATGATCCTTTGTATTTCTGTGGCATAAGTAGTAATACTACTCTTTCATTTCTTATTTGTTTGAATCTTTCCTTTTTTTTCATGGTGAATCTAGCTAAAGGTTCATCAATTTTGTTTATTTTTTCAAAGAGCCAGCTCTTAGTTTCATTGATCTTTACTATTGTCTTGTTAGTCTTTATTTATTTATTTCTTTGTTTGTTTATTTATTTATTTATGGTTGCACTGGGTCTTCGTTACTGCATGCAGGCTTTCTCTAGTTGCAGTGAGCAAGGGCTACTCTTGGTGGCTGTGCACGGGCTTCTCGTTGTGGTGGCGTCTCTTTTGAAGAGCACAGGCTCTAGGCTCATGGGCTTCAGTAGTTGTGGCACGCGGGCTCAGTAGTTGTGGCTCACAGGCTCTAGAGCGCAGACTCAGTAGTTGTGGCACACGGGCTTAGTTGCTCTGCAGCATGTGGGATCTTCCCAGACCAGGGCTCGAACTTGTGTCCCTGCATTGGCCAGCAGATTCTTAATCACTGCACCACCAGGAAAGTCCTGTCTTGTTAGTCTTTATTTCACTTATTTCTGCTCTAATCTTTTTTATTTCCTTCCTTTTAATAACTTTGGGTTTCATTTATTCTTTTCTTTAGTTCCTTAAGGTGTAAAGTTAGGATGTTTATTTGAGACTTTCTTATTTCTTGAGGTAATCACTCATCACTATGAACTTCCCTCTAAGAAATGCTTTAGCTGCATTGCTGCATTGCATACATCTTGATGTTTCATATTTTTATTTTTGTTTGTTTCAAAGTATTCTTTTTACACCTTTTTTTTTCTTTTTTGGGGGGGCCACACTGTGTGGCATGCAGGATCTTAGTTCCCCTACCAGGGATCAAACCCATTCCCCTGCAGTGGAAGTTCAGAGCCTTAACCTCTGGACCACCAGGGAAGCCCCTTCAAAGTATTCTTTTATTTCTGTTCAGTTTCTAAAATGTGTCCATTTCAATGTACCTTCTTATCTTTTTATTTTTTATTGAGGTATAGTTGATTTACAATATTAAATTAGTTTCAGGTGTACAACATAGTGATTCAAAATTTGTATAGGTTATACTACAAAGTTATTATAAAATGTTGGCTATATTCCCTGTGCTCTACAATAGATCCTTGTAGCTTATTTATTTTATACATAGTAGTTTGTACCTGGTATACCCTTACCGCTATACACCCCTTCCCTATCCCTAGTTTGTTCTCTATATTTGAGTCTGTTTTTCTTTTGTTATATTCATTTGTTTGTTTAATTTTTTAGATTCCACATACCAGTGACTGTTTATTCCACTAAGCATAATACCCTCCAGGTCCATCAATGTTGATGGAAATAGCAAAATTTCATTCTTTCTGATGGCTGAGTCATATTCCATTGTGTACATGTATTGGGTTGTCCAAAAAGTTCATTTGGGTTTTTCTGTAAGAGCATACAGAAAAACCCAAATGAACTTTTTGGACAGCCCAATATATATATGACTTTATCTACTCATCTGTTGATGGACGCTTAGGTTGCTTCCATATCTTAGCTATTGTAAATAATGCTACTATAAACATTGGAGTCCATGTATCTCTTTGAATTAGTTATTTCGTTTTCTTCAGAGATATGCACAGGAATGGAATTGCTGAATCATAAAATAGTTTTATTTATACTTTTTGAGGAACCTCCACACTGTTTCCCATAATGGCTGCACTAATTTATATTCCCACCAACAGTGTCCAAGGGTTCCCTTTTCTCCACATCCTTGCAAACATTTGTTATTTGTGGTCTTTTTGACGACAGCCATTCTGACAGGTGTGAGGCAATATCTCATTTTGGTTTTGATTTGCATTTCTCTGATTAATGTTGAGCATCTTTTCATGTGCCTGTTGGCCATCTGTATGTCTTTCTTGGGAAAATATCTATTCAGGTCTGCTGTCCATTTTTTAATCATTTTTTTATATTGACTTATTTGAGCTGTTTATATACTTCAGATATTAACCCCTTATTGGTCATATCACTTGCAAATATTTTCTCCCATTCCATAGGTTATCTTCTGGTTTGTTGAAGGTTTCCTTTGTTGTGAAAAAGCTTTTTTTTTTTTTTTTTTTTTTTTTTTTTTTTCTTTTTCTTTTTTTTTTTTTTTTTTTTTGCGGTATGCGGGCCTCTCACTGCTGTGGCCTCTCCCATCGCGGAGCACAGGCTCCGGACGCGCAGGCCCAACGGCCATGGCTCACGGGCCCAGCCGCTCCGCGGCACGCGGGATCCTCCCGGACCGGAGCACGAACCCGTGTCCCCTGCATCGGCAGGCGGACTCTCAACCACTGCGCCACCAGGGAAGCCCTGAAAAAGCTTTTAACTTTAATTAGGTTAAACTTGTTTACTTTTAATTTTGTTTCTTTTGCCTTAGGAGACAGATCCAGAAAAATATTGCTACAATTTATGTCAAAGAGTGTTCTGCCTAGGTTTCCTTCTAGGAGTTTTGTGGTTTCAGCTCTTACATTTAGGTCTTTAATCCATCTAGAATGTGTTTTGTAGTTGGTGTGAGAAAATGTTCTAACTTCATTCTTTTACATGTAGTTGTCTAGTTTTCCCAGAACCACTTATTGACAAGACTGGCTTTTCCCCATTGTATATCCTTGCCTCCTTTGTCATAGAGTAATTGAGCATAAGTGTGTGAGTTTATTTCTGGGATCTCTATTCCATTCCATTGATTTCTGTGTCTGTTTTTGTGCCAGTACCATACTCTTTTGATTACTGTAGCTTTGTAGTATAGTCTGAAATCAGGGAGCATGATACCTCCAGTTCTGTTCTTTCTTAAGATTGTTTTGGCAATTTTGGGTCTTTTGTGTTTCCATACAAATTTTAACATTACTTGTTCTAGTTCTTTGAAAAATACCATTGCTATTTTGAGAGAGATTGCACCGAATCTGTAGATTGCCTTGGGCAGTATGGTCATTTTAACTATGTTAATTCTTCTAATCCATGAACGTTGTATATCTTTCCATCTGTTTGTGTCATCATCAATTTCTTTCATCAGTGTCTTATAGTTTTCCAAGTACAGGTCTTTCACATCCTTAGATTTATTCCTAGGTATTTTATTCTTTATGATGTGATTGTAAATGAGATTGTTTTATTCTTTACGATGTGATTGTAAATGAGATTGTTTCCTTAACTGCTCTTTCTGATAGTTTGTTATTAGTGTATAGAAATGTAATAGATTTCTGTATATTAATTTTGTATCCTGCAGTCTTACCTAACTCACTGAAGAGCTCTAGTAGCTTTTTGGTGGTGTCTTTAAGATTTTCTATGTATAGTATTGTGTCATATGTAGACAGTTTTACTTCTTCCTTTCCAATATAGATTCCTTTTATTTCCTTTTCTTTTCTGATTGCTGTGGCTAGGACTTCCAATACTATGTTGAATAAAAGTAGCAAGAGTAGGCATTCTTGTCTTTTTCCTGATCTTAGAGAAACTGCTTTTAGTTTTTTACCACTGAGAATAATGTTAGCTGTGGGCTTATCATATATGGTATTTATTATGTTGAGGTATGTTTCCTCTATACCCACTTTGTGGAAAGTTTTTATCATAAATGGATATTGAATTTCATCACAAATTTCTTCTGTATCTATTGAGATGATCATATGATTTTTATTCAGTTTGTTAATGTGGTGTATCATATTGATTGATTTGTGAATATTGAACTATCCTTGCATCCCTAAGTAAATCTCACTTGATCATGGTGTATGATCCTTCTTATATATTCATTGAATTCTGTTTGTTAATATTTTGTTGAGGAGTTTTGCATCTATATTTATCAGATACATTAGCCTGTAACTAACTATTTATTTATTTATTTATTTTGTAGTGTCTTTGTCTGATTTTGGTATCAGGGTAATGGTGGACTTGTAGAATAAACTTGGAGGAGTCTTCCCTCCTCTTCAATTTTTATAATAGTTTGAGAAGGATAAGTATTAGCTATTCTTTGGTAGAAGTCCCCTGTGAAGCCATTAGGTCCTAGACTTTGTTTGCTGGGAGTTTATTACTAATTCAATTTCACTGCTAGTGATTGGTCTTTTCAGATTGTCTATTTCTTCCTGGTTCAATCTCAGAAGATTGTTTCTAGAAATTAGTTCATTTTTTTCTATGTTGTCCAATTTGTTGGCATATAACTCTCAATAGTATCCTCTGCTGATTTTTTTGGGGTGGTATCTCTGTGATATTGGTTGTTATTTCTTTTCTTTCATTTCTTATTTTGTTTATTTGGGTCCTCTTCTTTCCTCCATGAGCCTAGCTAAACGCACATCAATTTTGTTTATCTTTTCCAACGCACATCAATTTTGTTTATCTTTTCAAAAAAACAGCTCTTGATTTCATTGATTTTTTTTCTACTGTGTTTTTTTCTCTATTTTATGTATTTCCTCTCTGATCATTATTATTTCCTTCCTTCTGCTGACTTTGGGTTTTGTTTGTTCTTCTTTTTCTAATTACTAGATGGTAAGTTAGGTTGTTTATTAGAGATTTTGCTTGTTTCTTGAGGTAAGCCTGTCTCACTATTTACCTCCCTCTTAGAACTGTTTTTGCTGCATCCCATAAATTTTGGAAAGATTTTTTTTTCTTATTTTTCTTGAGGTATTTTCTGATTTTCATTTTGATTTCTTCATTGACCCATTGGTTTTTTAGTAGCATGTTGTTTATTCTCCACTTGTTTGTGTCTTTGCAATTTTTCTTCCTGTAATTCTAGTTTCATATCATTGTGGTTGGGAAAAAATGCATGATATAATTTCTGTCCTCTTAAATTTGTTGAGACTTGTTTTGTGTCTAGCATTTGATCTACCCTGGAGTACATTCCATGTGGACTTGAAAATAATGTGTATTCTTCTGTCTTTGGATGGAATGTCCTGTAGATATTAAGTCCAAATGGTCTAATGTGTTATTTAAGACTACTGTTTCCTTATTGATTTTCTGTCTGGATGATCTGTCCATTGATTAAATGGGATGTTAAAGTCCCTTTGTAATATTGTATTATTGTCAATTTCTCTTTATGTCAGATAGTATTTGCTTTGGATATTTAGGTGCTCTTGTATTAGGTGCATATATGTCAATGAGTGTTATATCCTCTTCTTGTATTGAAACATTTATCATTGTATAATACCCTCCTTTGTCTTTTGTTGTAGACCTTGTCTATTTTGTCTGGTGTAAGTATTCCTACCTCAGCTTTCTTGTCATTTCCATTTGCATGAAATATCTTTTTCCATTTTCTCACCGTCAGTCTGTGTATCTTTAGCTCTAAAGTGAGTTTCTTGTAACCAACACATAGATGGATCTTTTTTTTTTTTAAATCCAGTCAGCCACCATATATCTTTTTTTTTTTTTTTGATTTTTTTTTAATATAGTTGATCTAGTTGATTTACAATGTTGTGTTAGTTTCAGGTACCCAGCAAAGTGAATCAGTTGACCCTACATCTTTTGATTAGAGCATTTAGTCCATTGACTTTTCAACTAGTTTTTGGTAGGTATGTACTTATTGCCATTGTGTTACTTTCTGGTAGTTTTTGTAGTTCTTCTGGTTTTTTTCTTCTTTATTTAGCTTCTTCCCTTATGGTTTGATGATTTTCTTTAGTGGTATGCTTGTGTTCCTTTCTCTCTAGTTTTTGTGTATCTATTATAGGTTTTTGATTTTTGGTTACCATGGGTTCATATATGTTGACCTATGTCTATTTGTTTTAAACTGACAGTCACTTAAGTTCAAACACTTTCTCCATTTTTATGCCCCTCCCTCATGTTTTGTGTTTTCAATGTCATATTTTACATCTTCATGTTTATCCCTTCACTGTTTATTGTAGTTATAATTGATTTTACAAGTTTTTTCTTTCAGTCTTCACACTAGTTTATTTAAGTGGTTTATCTACAGCCTTTACTATACATCTGCCTTTACTAGTGGTCTTTTTCCTTCCCTATACTTACTTCTGTTGTGGCCTTTTCTTTTCTACTTAAAGAAGCTCCTTTAACATTTATTTTAGGGTAGGTTTAGTATTGATGAACTCTTTTAGTTTGGGGTTGCCTGAGAAGTTCTTTGTCTCTCCTTGAATTTTAAATGATATTCTTTCTGGGTAGAGTATCCTAGGTTGCAGGCTTTCCCCTTTCAGCAGTTTAAATATATTGTGCCACTCTCTTCTGGCCTACAAAGTTTCTTCAGATAAATCAGCTGATAGCTTTATGCAGATTCCCTTGTATATGATTCTTTTTTTTCTTGATGTCTATTCCTTAATCTTAAACTTTTGCCATTTTAATTATGATGTTTTGGTGTGGGTCTGTTTTGCTTCATCTTGTTTGGGACTCTCTGGGCTGCCTGGAACTGGATATCTGTTTCCTTCTTCAGATTTAGGAAGTTTTCAGCCATAACTTCATCAAATACATTTTTGATTCTTTTCTTTCTCTCTCCTCCTTCTGAGACCCCTATAATGAGAATGTTGGTACACTTTGATGTTGCCTTAGAGGTCCATAAACTGTTCTCATTTTTTAAATTTCTTTTTTCTCTTTGCTGTTCTGATTGGGTGATTTCCATTATTTTGTCTTCCAGATCATTTCGGCCTTCTTCTGTATCACCTAGTCTGCTGTTAATTCCTTCTAGTGTTTTTTTTTTTTTTAATTTCAGTTATTGTATTCTTCATTCTGGTTATTTATATTTTCTAGATCCTTGTTAAAATTCTCACTTTGTTCATGTATTCTTTTCTGTAATTCAATTAACATTCTTGGTAGTAATGCTTTGAACTCTTTTTCTAGTAAATTGTCTATTTCTGTTTATTAGTTGTTTTTTTCAGGTGTTTTCCCTTATTCTTTCATTTGAAATAAATCCCTCTGTCTTCTCATTTTGCTTAACTTTTTCTGTCTCCTTTCTCTCACTTATGAAGGGGTGTCCTTGTGTGGGACCATTCCTATTTAGTCTGCATGTGCCCAGTGGCTTTGGTGTGAGTTGGACCTTCTCCTCTGCTCAGTGACCAACAATGCCCTACTCGGGGGCAGTGTCTGGTGTGAACTTGCTGGAACAGAAGCCCTGAGTGTTGGGGCCAATCTGGCTCTGTGCCCTCTATGTGTGTGGTCTGTCCCCTCCTAGCACTGGCACTTTTCCCTCAGAGGAGAGCAGTGCTGGAGCAGAGGGGCAGGAGTAGGTGCTTGGTATGGGTTGAGGCACGGGCTGTGGTGGTCCTGGCACCAGATCCCCAGACTTCTCTTGCACCCTTGCCTTCTTGGGTGCTAGCAATGGCTGCCATTGCTCTGTTCAAATGCCGTTATGATCCAAGCCCGCTCTGTCCCTCACAACCTCGCATTCCCCTCAGTTGCATCAGCCCTCACCCTAGTGTGGAGCTGTGCCATGGAGCAAGGGGGTGAGAGCAGGTGCTTGGAGTGGGTCGGGGCACAGGCTGTGTTAATCCCGGCACCAGTCAGTGTCCCTGACCCCTCTTGATCTGTTGTCTCCTTAGGGCCAGCAATGGCCACCCTTGCCGCATTCAGATGTTGTTCTGGGTCAAAGCTGGCTCTGTTCCTCATAACCATTCACTCCTCTCAGCCACAGTAGCCCTTATCTTAGTGCAGAGCTGCACCATGGAATGAGAGGGGTCGGGGGTGAACTCGGCTCAGGCTGGGGCACCTGCCGGGGTTGCAGGAAGCTGGTCAGAGGCCTGAGCAGTTTCAATCTGCTTCCTCCACCTTGTTTTGGGAGTAAGCAAGTCTGTTTGTGCTCTTCACAAGTGGAGTCTAGGTTTCTATGGCCTTGCCATCAGTCCCACTGTTTTTTAAACCACCTAAGGGGACTTGTTTTCCCAGTGTCAGATCCCAGGGCTGGGGTGCCTAATAGGTGGTTCACACTACTCCCCAAAAAGTATCTCCACACCCATGGAATTCCCCTCTACTCTGTGTCCTGTCCCAGGGGTGCAGATCCCAACCTGATCACGTCTCTTCCCTTCCTACCCAATTCCATGTGGATTTTTCTTACAGCCTTGCTTGTATAAGAGTCTTTCTGCCGGTCTCCAGTTTGTTTTCAGTGAGAATTGCTCTGTATGTAGAAATAGTTTTGATGTGTTCATGGGAAGACGTTAGCTCTGGTCCTCCTACTCCATCTTTATCCCCCTCCTGTGTCCTTCAATTTTGAATGTCAGCTTTGCTGGGTAGAGTATTCTTGGTTGGAAGGTTAAGGGAGTGTCATGATATATTCAGTTTCTTCTAAAATGCTGCTGAGGGCCTCCCTGGTGGCGCAGTGGTTGAGAGTCCGCCTGCCGATGCAGGGGATACGGGTTCGTGCCCCGGTCTGGGAGGATCCCATATGCCGCGGAGCGGCTGGGCCCGTGAGCCATGGCCGCTGAGCCTGCGCGTCCGGAGCCTGTGCTCCGCAACGGGAGAGGCCACGACAGTGAGAGGCCCACGTACCACAAAAAAATAAATAAATAAATAAAATAAAATGCTGCTGATAGTCTTATGGAGGTTCCCTTGTATATAACAAGTTATTTTTCTCTGGCTGGTTTTAAGATTCTTTCCTTGTCTTTAACTTTAGACATTTTAATCATAATATGTCTTGACGTGGGCCTTTGGGGTCATCTGATTTGGAACTCTAAGGCTATCCTGGATCTGAATGTCTGTTTCCTTCAGTCATTATTTTTTCAAGTATGTTTTCTGCCCCTTTGTCTCTTCCTTCTCCCTGTGAGACCCCTAATGTGAATGGTGGTCTGCTTGATGTTGTCCCTTAAGCTATCTTCACGTTTCTTTATTTTTTTTCTTTTTTAGCTTCTCTAATTGGTGAGTTCCACTGCCCTGTCTTCAGGTTCACTGATCCTTTGCATCATCATCTAGTCTGCTTTTGAACCCCTCTAGTGTATTTTTCAGTTCAGTTATTGTATTCTTCAGTTCTATAACTTCTGTTTGGTACTTGTGTTTTCCGTCTCTTTGAAGTTTTCACTGGGTCCCTCCATTCTTCAAAGTTCAGTGAGAATCTTTATGATTGTTTTTTTAACTCTTGATCAGGTAAATCACTTACCTCCATCTCCTTAAGGGCTTTTTCTGAGGCTTTACCTTGTTCTGTGTTTAAAAACTATTCCTCTGTTTCTTCGTTTTGCTTGACTGTGTTTGTTTCTGTGCATTAGATAAAACAGCCATCTCTTCCACTCTTGAAAGAATGGCCTTGTATAGGAGAGGAACCTTTTTGTTCAACACTTCCCTAGCTCTAGGCTGTCACTCAAACCTTTGTGATTGTCCAAGCTGCCTATTTTATTTTTAGCAGCTCCCAGTAGTTATGGGTCATCAGTGTCCCAAAAAAAGAGGATCTAAGTTAGGACCTCAATTCAGGCTGATTGAAAGCCAGACTCTCAGGCAGCAGCTTTTGAAGTATGGAAATATATACAGTTCTCTGGGATCACAAGCGTAAGTCCTGCTGGCCACCAGAGCCAGGTGACCTAGAAGTGTCCCCTGGGGGCAGCCACAAGAACCAGGGTGCCAGAGGAATGTACAAGCTCCTTTCTGGAGATACTGGCAAGCTGAAGTGAGGCAGAGGAGGAGCGCAAAGATGATTTCCACCAGGCTTTATTTCCTGAGAGAACCTCACGAGGCTTCTAGATATGTGCCTGCACCTCATGCCAAAGCTCCAGGACAAGCAAATAAGCCTCTTTCACAGAAAGACTGGGGGTGTATTTTACTTGCCTGTGTAGTGCCCTGAAGGTGGTAGCTGGCCAAGAACGATGTCTCTGATTGTTACAGTCCCATGGGACCCAGGAATGCAAGCCCTCCAGCCAGCAGAGCTAGGTGATCAAGGGGCATCCCCTAGGTGGCAGCCATAAAAGCTGTGGCACCAGACGTAAAAACCAGGGCACGAGGCACATGTAAAATCTTCCCTCTGGAAGATACTGGCACTCTGGAGCACAGTAGAGGGAAGAGTGTGAAGATGGTACCCAACAGCCTCCTTCCCCAGAGAATACCCCAGCAGGCCCCCACGTGTGTTAAATTAGATGCCTGCCCCTCAAGCTGATGATTTAAGATAAGCAAATAAGCCTCTTTCACATAAGGTCTGTGCACCTCTCAGCCAGCTGCTCTCACACTGGTTCCTGGGGCAAGTCAGTCTGAGCACGCGAGCCCTTTAAGAGCCATTTCTCAGTGCACTGTAGCCTTTTGGGTCTCGTGGACATGAGCCCCATTGGTTTTCAAAACTGGTATTTCGGGGGGTTTTCTCTGAAGTCCAGGTCTTAAGAGTATGGGTGCCCAATGTAGGGTTCAAACCTTTTTTTCCTCAGAGAGAAGCTCCCCAGCCACTGGTGACCACCATCCTCCTTTCTGTCTCCATGTATGTGACTAATCTAGGTACCTCATATAAGTAGAATCATACAGTATTTGTCCTTTTGTGTCTGGCTTATTTCACTTAGCATAATGACCTCAAGGTTTATCCATGTTGTAGAATGTGTCAGAATTACCTTCCTTTTTAAGGCTGAATTCCATCGTATGGAATTTTATTTATCTCCAGATGACCACTTGGGTTGCTTTCACTTTTTGGCTATTGTGAATAAAGGTGCTATGAACATGGGTATACAAAGAATCTGATCGAGTCCCTGCTTTCACTTCTTTTGGGAATATACCTAGAGGTGGCATTGCTGGATGTATGCTAATTTTTTTAATTTTTGGAGGAACCTCATGTTTTCCATAGCAGCTGCACCATTTTACATTCCCATCAGCAGTGCATAAGAGTTCCAATTTCCCCACATCCTTGCCAACACTTGTTTCGTTTTGTGTTGTTTTTATTTAGTTTATAAAAGCCATCCTAATGGGTGTGAACTGCTATCTCATAGCTTTGATTTGCATTCCCTAATGATTAGTGATGTTGAGCATCTTCTTGTGTGGAGGAGGCTCCAGAAGTAAAATGTCTTCAGAGAAAATGAAGAAAAAATGGGATTAATAGATGGCTGATAGATTTGACTATGTGGGAGAAACGTATTTTACAGAGCTCTGTGGACTATAAAACACTTAGCCACAGGTTCGAAGAACTCTAAGAAATTTTTGTTTCAAATGAAGCAGTTCTTAACTCCAGGAAAATATAATATATGAAGTCAATAAATATTGTTTAGATTAAAAACTTGTTTAATTATATTGGGAAAATGGAGGGAAGATGCGAAAGAGCGCTGGTAGCTGTGAGCAGTGCTCACCAGTGTTCCCAAATCTCTTCCACTTCTTGGACTGAGAATATCATGTTTCATGCTTCCTGTGCAGCTAGAGAGGCCGTGCGGGCAGCTCTGGTCATATTCTGAGGAGATGGCACGTGCCTCTCTCAGTGTGGAGCACTGAAGTCTTGGTCTCTGAGTCTCAGTTCTCTCTCCCTGCTGTGATGAGCTCTGGCGCCCCCTGTTGACATGGCCGTGTTATAGGAAGGGGCAAAGTGACGACCTTTGTAGCAAAACCCTCCTGACTCCACTGGACCCTAGCGTGCACGGGAGAAATGGCTGTTTGTAGCCTGAGATGTGGGGATCCTTTGCTACTGCAAGATAATCTACGTCAGGGGCTAGGAAGCTTTTTCCGTAAGGGGTCACAAAGTTAATAGTTTAGGCGTTGCCACACATAATCTGTTACATATGCTCTTGTTTTTTTAAACAACTCTAAAAAAGTAAAAATCATTATTAGCTCATAAGCTGTATGAAGATTGTACGAAGATGGGCTGTGGGCCAGGTTTGGTAGTTTTCAGACCCTGATCTAGACGACTGTAGTGGGTACCGACCGCAGATCGGCTGGGTCTTTGAAGCTGGGGAAGACAGCTATGTCGCCCAACACAGAAGGCCAGGAAGTCTGGGGACTTAACACCCACTGGCTGAAGGGAGCTGGTGAATAAATATCTCAGCTCTGTGTGGGAGACCCGAAGGAGTGCGTTCTCACTATTTCCTAGAATATCCTTATAGGCTTAAGTTCCAGCAACTGGTCAAATAAACCCCCTTTAGTGCCTGCTTTCCCAGTTCTTCCCTGATTCCACTCACCTACAGCATGTCCTGTACCTCCCAGTTAAACGGCTGACCTTTGTCTAGAATCTGCCTCTGGGGAAAGTCAAATGAATATATCTATCCTTAGTAGCACAGCTATTAGTGCAGGAATGTAGTGCTTCTGTGCCACTGGCTTAACAGTCAAGCAGTGAAAGATGAGGAAATGGCGTCGGAGTGAGAAAAGTGGTGACCCGTGTCTTGCCCATGTTATGGCAACACATCTGTGATAGCTTCTTGGCTGGGAGGCTGTGGAGAGCGGACCACAGCCCTCACTCGCCTCTAATCATTGGATGCGATGTTCCCTAAAATGAATCTGCCAAGTGCATGTGCTAAATTGGCTTAGCTCTGTTTAAAGTCTTTTTAGTAAGTGACCAAGCTCTGCCTATCTTAGCTTCTCCACGTCTCCCACGTCTTTCCCTTCCGGTCTGTCCAATGTCCACGGGGCAAATACAGTCATCTCCCCAGTGGATGTGGATATGGTGCTCCGTTGCGGGAAGCTCCCTACACTGCAGAGGACAGAAAGCTAAAACCCTCAAACCTCAGGCTTTCTTGCTGCGAGAATTGCAGATGCAGTCAAGGGTCCACTGATCAGATGCTCTTGCAGGGAAGGGTGACAATTCGGGAACGTCTGACGTTTTGTGGGCAAGCTGTGGAGGCATTGGCTTTATCCTGTGGCAGCGTTAGCAGAAGTCCCTTATCTGGTCCCTACTTTCATGTGTGGGACACATGGGGCCCCCTGTGGTCCATCTGCCTTTTGTTGGTACAGACCTGGAGGGCATGGTGACACAGCCTGGATGCAGCGTCCTGTTCTCTGCAAGGGCAGTGTGTTAGTGGAGCTAAGGGTTCCGGGGCAGCTTCTCATTCCCGTCTGCCCCATCTCTGGCACCGTTGGCCCATCTCTTGGTCTGCGATGCTATGTGACGAGCTGTTCTCAGAGGCCTATCCTGGGCTGGCCCACCTGTCTTGCCAATTATCTTATAGGCACTAATTTCTTCCATCAGATCCCTTCTGCTTCAACATAGCTAGGGTAGTTCGTGCCCCACACTGAACCCGGGCTAACACAGTCTGAGATGGCATTCTTGCCTTCCTGTCTTCCCTTGGAGAGAGCCGGCATCCCCGCCCTGTTCTTACTTTGCATGGGCTACAAGGCCGTCCCCAAATTAGCTCCTGCCCATGCCTTCAGCTTAGTTCCCTCTGGCACTCCCTTGCACCCTGCAGGTAGCTGAATGAAAGTTCACCAGATTGGCCACGCAAGTTAACACCTGTTCTTTGCACACTCCGTTTCCTTGCACGTCTTGCCCCCTCTACCAGGAATGCCCACCCCAGCTTTGTGCTTGCTTCCACCCTTGGCTCTCTTTAGTTCTTTCTCCATAGACCATGAGTTTTAACTTCACATTTATTCAAGTTATCTTTTGGTTCAAAGCCAGGGTCCAAATCCCAGCTCTGGCCCCTGATAGCTCTGTGACCATGGGCAAGTTGCTTAACCTCTCTGTACCTGAGTTTCCTCATTTTCAAAATGGGGATAATAGAAAGACAGATACCATATGAGCTCACATATATGTGGAATCTAAAAACCAACCACAAAAATGAGCTCACAGATACAGAGAACAAACTGGTGGTTACCAGGGGGGCAGGGGGTGGGGAGTGGGTGAAATGGGGTCAAAAGGTACAAGTTACCAGGTATAAAATAAATCCTGAGGATGTAGGAAAAATAAAATAAATGGGAATGATAATAGTATTTACTTCAGTGGGTGTGTTAGCTGTGCTTTCTTAGATTTGTTATGTCTGTTGGGCAGCTGTTCATCACAGGGCCAAACTAACTACCGAAGTGTTGACCTCTTCCCTGTGAGTCGGCCTGCATGTGCAGACCGGCTGATCCAAGGCCAAGTCCCCCACCCACTTCTTATCCAGTTCTCACACACCAAAGCAATATTCCACCTGCACTAAATCACCCTAGGACCAAGTACTAGGCAACTGGAGACCACCCCTATAGCTCGAAGCCCCCTGGAATTATTCGGATCAGCCCATCCTAGACTGTTTACTCTGCCCTGCCTTGCCTTTCCTGCAGAAACCCCAGCAAAGGCTCTGGCCTAGACTTCCACCTCCTGACCAAAACCTGCCTCTGTGTGCTGTGACCTGCCGCTTCCTTTCCGGAAACATGAGTAATAAAAGTCTTCTTTCAGTGGCATCGACCTCTTGATGTCATCACCCAGTCACTTCCACAAATTAAAATCCCACAGGTGTAATTTTAGAACAATAAGATTGTGTGAGGATTAAATTAGTAAAAACTTCTAAAGAACTTAGCTGAGTGTCGGGCACATAGGAAGAGAAGTATGAGTGTTAGTGTTACTATTAATAAATAGCTTCCCATTGAACTTGGAATAAAATTCAAAGCCCTTCCTTGACGTTCCACAGGCTCATGCCCCTCCCTCTCCCGTGGTCCTGGGACCTGTGCAGTGGCACGTAGGCCTGTGCTCAGAAGGGCCCTGTGATTGGTTTAACGCTGGACTGTTGCCATCCTGGAATTCTTAGTATGTTCTCAAAGTTCATTTCGTACTGGACCCCACAAAGCATGGAGCCAGCTGAGCCAGTAGCACACGAAGGTCCAGCCCCACCAGCCTTCTTTTGGCCCTTTTATCCTCCAAATTCTTCCCTCTCTCTACGTGAAATAATCTTTCCCTTTCTCTGCATTTGATGAATTCCCATACATCCGCAGCTTAAACGTCCTCTTCTCAGACAGGCCTTTCTGGAGCATCCTTGGCCCCCTGTTCCCATCCCGTTATTCTGTATCTTAGCTCCTTGCTTCTTCCTTTATAGGAAGGACATGGTATTTGTTAGATGTGAACCTGTCTCTCTTACTAGAGTCAAGAATGTCACTTCCATGAAGGTAGAACCACATCTGACTTGTTGGCTGTGATATCCTCCGCGTTTAGCACAAAGCCTGACAAATAGTAGACTCTCAAAAAATATTTGTTGGATGAGTGAACCCAGGACCTGCTTTAAGACCAAACTGCGGACCCCGCCAAAGCTGATCATTCCCTTGGTCCCCTCACCACTCTTTCTCTAAATAGCTTTTAGCATAGTGTTGCATTGTTTACATGGCTAATTCTGATTTCTCTGAATTTTAGACAGCCCAAAAAAATATATATGGTCTCTTCTCCCTAATCCCTGGCTGAATCATGAATTTAAGGATTAGATGTAGGGAGATTTGGGGGTCCTTCTGTTACCTACGAGGATGATAAAGGTAGATTATTCTTTGACAGTTTAAGGATGCAAATTGTCATTTCCTGGGTAACCACTAAAAGAATAGCAAAGGAGGATTAGGGTATAATTTTCAAACTAATAGGAGAGAAAAGCAGAATAAAAAAAAAAACAATCTAAAGGAAGACAAAAATGGGGGGAAAAGGAACAGATGTAACAAACGAAGCTCATAAGAAGGTGGTAGATTTATATCTAAATATGTCAGTAATTATTTTATATACAGTGGCTTCAATGATCAAGTTCAAGGGCAAAGATTTTCATACTAGGTTTAAAAAACCCTGAACTGAAATAAAGACAAAAATAAACACATGGGACCTAATGAAACTTAAAAGCTTTTGCACAGCAAAGGAAACCATAAACAAGACCAAAAGACAACCCTCAGAATGGGAGAAAATATTTGCAAATGAAGCAACTGACAAAGGATTAATCTCCAAAATTTATAAGCAGCTCATGCAGCTCAATAACAAAAAAACAAACAACCCAATCCAAAAATGGGCAGAAGACCTAAATAGACATTTCTCCACAGAAGATATACAGACTGCTAACAAACACATGAAAGGATGCTCAACATCTTTACTAATTAGAGAAATGCAAATCAAAACTACAATGAGATATCATCTCACACCAGTCAGAATGGCCATCATCAAAAAATCTAGAAACAATAAATGCTGGAGAGGGTGTGGAAAAAAGGGAACACTCTTGCACTGCTGGTGGGAATGTGAATTGGTACAGCCACTATGGAGAACGGTATGGAGGTTCCTTAAAAAACTACAAATAGAACTACCATATGACCCTGCAATCCCACTACTGGGCATATACCCTGAGAAAACCATAATTCAAAAAGAGACATGTACCAAAATGTTCATAGCAGCCCTATTTACAATAGCCCGGAGATGGAAACAACCTAAGTGTCCATCATTGGATGAATGGGTAAAGAAGATGTGGCACATACATACAATGGAATATTACTCAGCCATAAAAAGAAATGAAATTGAACTATTTGTAATGAGGTGGATGGACCTAGAGTCTGTCATACAGAGTGAAGTAAGTCAGAAAGAGAAAGACAAATACTGTATGCTGACACATATATATGGAATTTAAGAAAAAAAAAGGTCATGAAGAACATAGGGGTAAGACAGGAATAAAGACACAGACCTACTAGAGAATGGACTTGAGGATATGGGGAGGGGGAAGGGTAAGCTGTGACAAAGTGAAAGAGCGGCATGGACATATATACACTACCAAACGTAAGGTAGATAGCTAGTGGGAAGCAGCCGCATAGCACAGGGAGATCAGCTCGGTGCTTTGTGACCGCCTGGAGGGGTGGGATAGGGAGGGTGGGAGGGAGACGCAAAAGGGAGGGGATATGGGAACATATGTATACATATAACTGATTAAATTTGTGATAAAGCAAAAAATAAAAAAAAAAAAAAAAAAAAAAAAAAAAAAAAAAAAAAAAAAAAAAAAATAAAAAACCCTGAACTGTATGTTGTTTAACACAAGAATGATAAAATTTGAAAGCAAAGGTTTAAAAATATGTATCATATAAACACTAAAAGAAATATGTAGCTATTTAATATCCGAAAAATAGACTTTTTAAGACATTAAAAAGAAAGATAAAGAAGACTAGTTCCATGATAACAGGTTCACTTTGCCAGGAAGATAAAAGATATTTAAATATGTATACACCAAATCATGTGGCCTAAAAAGACAAAGCAAAATTTGATAGAACTATGAAGAGTAGAGGAGGGTAGAGATAAGCCACCAATAAAGTAGGAGGTTTAATCATGCTTTTGGAAGCAGAATAAACACAACATCAGATTTTAAAAACATGACTTGACTGGACTCCAGGCCCCAGTGGCTTTACCAGTGAGATTTATCACATATGTAAGGGAGAAATAACTCCAATATTATATAAATCCTCCCAGCTAGAAAAACACATAGTACTCCCCAATTCATTTTATGAGACTAATACTATCTTCATTCCAGAACCTAATAGGGACAGTTTGAGAAAAATTATAAACCAATTTTATTCAAAAATTGGACAAAACTCCTAAATAAAATATTAGTAAATGAAATCAATCTATTTTAAAAAGGAGTAATGCATCATGACCAAGTTGGATTTATCAATAATTCAAGGTTGAGTCAATATTAGAAAAATCCATTATAAAGTTAGCATATTAAGAGATTAAATGAGATAGTCTGATTTTAATAGATGCAGAAAGTTTGTTTAAACTTCACATTCTTTTATGATAAAATACTGTTAGCAAGTTTGAAACCTAATGGTAAGAAAAGAGAAAGCTTTCCTTTTGAATTAGCAAAGAGACAGGTATCTATTATCATTTATGTTTACTACTTCATTGAAGACCATAGGCAAGAAAAAGAAAGAAAAGATATAGGATAGGAAAGAAAGAAATCTAACATTCATACATTTTGACTGTGTATATAAAGATTCTAAATATAAATTAATGTAACTAACATAAATTTAAGTTGGTTGAATAAAACATTTGAAATGAAATTTTAAAAATATCATAAGTATCACATAGCATAAAGAAGTATCACATACCTAGAAATTAATCTTGCAAAAGGCATTTCAGTTCTCTGGGAAGAACTTGCACAATTTTATTGAGAGAGATTAAAGAATACCTCAATCAATAAAAGAAGAGGTAGACCATTTCATGGATTTTTAAGACTCAGTATGTAAACAGTCAATTTCCAACATATTGAATTATAAATTCAATGCAATCCAATGGAAATTCCAACAGGATGTTTTTCTGGCTAGTTTGTTTAAAAATACATATGGAAATGCAAAGGGACAAGAATATCCATGACACTCTTGAAGGAAAAGATAGCAAAACTACTCTATTTAGCAAAATGTAATTATAAGCTTATAGAGATTAAAACAGTATGGTTCTGGTACAGGAATAGACAGTTCTGAAATAGACACATACACACACAAAGACATCTGATTATGACAAAGAACAGTGAGGTAAGGACAAAGTTTTCAGTAAGTGTTACCAGGACAACTATAAATCCACATGAACAATATAAAATATAGGTGAAAAGCAAAATAATAAAACGTTGAGAATACAGGAGATTATATTCACGATTCCAGGGTCAGGAAATACTCTTTAAACAAGACACAAAATGACTAATCTTTTTTTAAAAAAATGGTAAATATGTACTATGTTAAAATTAATAATTCTATCAAAATACCTCATTAAAAGAATTAAAAGGTAAGCTACACAGTGTGAAGATATAGTTTTAACACATATAACTGACAAAAGGCTTGTAGAAGACTATATAAATAACTACTACAAATCAGTAAGGAAACCCCAATAGAAAAATGGACAAAAGACCTGAACGGGAAATCCATAAAAGATGATACGCAAATGTTCAATAAACAAATGCAAAGGTATTCTATCTCACTACAACCAAGGAAATGAAAATTAAAACCATGAAACACAACTAGATACCCACAGACTTAAAAGTTAAAGATGTTAATACCAAAAGTTAACAATACCAAATATGTGTAGTAACAGGAATTCTCATAGCCTCCTGGCAAACATGTACAGTAGTAATACAACTAATGGGAAATTAGGTTGGCATTATCTAGTAAAGTGGTTGGCAGTATTTTGCAGGGAGCTTCTAAGATGGCCCCAATGACCCTTGTCTCCTGGTATTAACATTTTTGTGTAATCCCCTCCCCTTAAATGAGGGCTGGACATAGTGACTTGCTTCCAATGAATAAAACATGGCAAAAACGATGGGCCGTCACTTCTAAAAATTAAGTCACAACAGAAAACTTGCCAGCTTTCTGGCTCATGCTCTCCCTTTTCCAACCTCTCTCTCTCTCTCTCTCTCTCTCTCTCTCTCTCTCTCTCTCTCTCTCTCTCTCTCTCTCTCACGTGCTCATTCTGATGAAGCAAGCCACTATGTTGTAAGCTGCCCAAGGAGAGGTCCATGTAGCAAGAAAGCAATGGTACCTTCTGGTCAATAGCACACAAGGAAATGAATTGGCCCAACAATCACGTGAGTGATCTTGGAAACAGATTCTTCCCTAGTGAGTCTCAGGATGACTGCAGCCTTGTGAGAAACCCTGAGCCAGAGGACCCAGCTAGGCTGTGGCCAGGTTCCAGACCCACAGAAACTGAGATAATAATGTTTTAAGCCACTTAGTTTTGTAGTAACTTGTTATGCAGCAATAACTAACTAATACAAATGTCAGCCAGGCTAGACTGTCTGTGTTAACTCAGCACCATAGTTCCCTTGCATGTTGCAGAACTAAGCATCTCAGGATCCCTTTTCCTGTATGAGTCCTGGTTTGTTACAGTGAAGAATGCACATGAGATAGAAGGTGTAACTGTTTTTTGCTTTTTCGGAATGTGTCACATGGCTTATGGGCTCCTAGTTCCCTGACCAGGGATCGAACCCAGGCCCCGGCAGTGAAAGCGCCGAGTCCTAGCCACTGGACTGCCAGGGAACTCCCTAGAGAGCATAACTGAGCTCAGCCAGAATCATGGTTTTCCAGCCTACTCCACCCACAGCTTCCCCGTCTCTGTTGGAGGAACTCCATCCTTTTAGTTGCCAGCCCAAAACACCTGGAGTTTTTCTTTTGGTCTCTAACACAGTATATCCAATCCATAAAGAAATCCTGATAGCTGTAGTTTTAGAAGACAGACTGAATCTGACCATTTCTATCTCCTCCATTGCTATCCTGCTGGTCCAGTTCCACATCATCTCTTATCTGGACTAAATAGTTTAATTCACCTTCACAGCATCTTCATTTCTTAAGAGTCTATTCTCACCAAATGTGAGTGATGCTTTTAAAAAGTCAAATCATAAACTCTGCTGCTCAAAACCATGAATAGCTCCCATTTCCAGAGTAAAATCAAAGCCTTATAGTGGCCCACATGCCCTACGTGATCTTTCCCTGTCTCCCTTCGGACCTCATCTCTACTGCCTCCCTCCTTGTTCCCTCTGCTTGCAGCCACAATGGCCTCCTTGCTCTTCCTCAAACACCCCAGGCACGCTCTGCCCTAAGCCTTTGCCCAGGCTGCTCCCTTCTTTCCAGCAGCTTTTCTCAAAGGGGGCTCTGTAAATCACCTAGAGGGCTGATTCAACAGGTGTGGGGTGAGCCTGAGGATCTGCGTTTTCTAAGTTTCCAAGAGATGCTGATGTGCGGACCATACCCTAGGGCATCTATTGATGCAATATATTAAATTCTCTCCTATGCATCTAGAATAAATGTTACATACCATCCTGGGGAGAACTGTGAAAATAATCACCAACACCATTTTGTCTTTGTTCAGGTGTCACCTTCTTAGTGAGATCTACCCAGATGACCCTACTTAATGCTTGATCTCTCCCATTCTCCATTTTCTCACCTCCTCCCTTACTTTCATCTCCTTTTCTTTTAGCACTTAAGACCTAACGTACTGTGATTTACTTACTTGTATGTGGTTTACTGTCTCTCTCCTAACTAGAATGTAAATTCCAAGATACAGGGATCTTTGGTTTTTATTCCAAGGGCTGAACAGACTTTTTTGAATATAAATGAAATACTTGATTTGCAAATGAGTTGAATCCTTTCATCTTCTCAGCAGAATATAAACTCATTTTAAAAAAATGTACTAACTGAACTACATATGTTCATAGGAAGAGCACAGTAGTGGCAAAAACAGACTTTTGAGATCAGATACACCTGGATTCAAAAGTCAGCTTCACTATTTACTAGCTAGATGTTTACACTAGGTTAATGTCACATCCCTTGGGCTCAGGGTCTTTATTTTTTAAGTGGTGGTAATAGGAGCTGACTGATTGTTAAAAATTAGACAAATATATAAAAAATTTCTAGCACAGTCCTTGTCACTAACAAAGTGCTCAATAAATATCACTTCTCCTTTGATACCTCACCTCCTCTAGCCCACATTTCATTTGAAGGACAGGCTAATTAAAAGCCAGTCTTTTAGTTCCCCATGGAACTATGTAGAAAGGCACACTTCTTAAAAATAAAAATCTCTAATGACCTTCGGGAGAACTCTGTTTTAAAACTTAACATTGAAACCTTTTACCTAACCTTTCCATAGCAACTTCAGGTGAAAAGTTTTCCAATGTACATCAAATACAGTGTAGACTAATGATAATACTTTGCTATTTCACTGACACTGAGAAAAGAAATACTTCAAGTTCCACCCCTATAAAATATTGGAATCTCCACTGACGACAGTATTCATCCACAAATGGGTTTCTGGGCAAGAGGCTCCTTGGGTTCTAGTGACCATCCTCAGTGGTACCGAAACCCCACTGCAGAACTAAAGCCTCACATCTCTTATCCCAAGCATTTTAGAGAGAATTGTTTACAAGTGCGAATATCCTGCCTACCCGCCTCAGGTATAAACGCCCTGTACAAGAGCATAACAGTGACAATACTTTCACAGTCGTGGTGAAACGTAGGCCTGGTATTCGTACTGTTTATGCTGCGCATTCATGCGTGACCTGGTATTGCTGAAATAGTCTTTATTTCTGAACATTCCAAAACAGCAGTGTACACAGTAACAAATATTAAGTCATATACCATAAGAAAGCATTCATTAGTGCAAATGGATTTTGTAAAAGGTCTATCAAAAAGATTTATTTGCTTTAAAATGCGTTCATTTCCAGAAGCATTATTAATAAAATGTTACAGTTTCATCTTCTGTAAAAGTATTGAAAATCAACTGTAGTACAGTAGCAAACATTGCAGGTATTAAGTGCAATGAGCTTGTGATGCCATTATAAATATGAAACCCACGTATGACAATAAATTAACAATGAAACGACAAGACCATTTCACTCTGTTGTTTGGCTGTCTCAGTGTTCAATGCTTCAGATTACATTGTGCTCATTCAACATAAAATTATGTCTCTCAAATTGTTATGATGGATTTTTGCTGATATATCCCTAGAGCTAAAAAAATAGTACCTTACCACAAAAATATTTTTATGGCACAAAATTTAAGTTGTTCCATAGTGGTTCACGTAGGTGTAAAAAGAAATAGGCACAAAAAATAAAATTCCTGTAAACTATAAAAAAGAGAATTTCAAAGCATACATTATAGAACCTGGTTGTAAAGATGCAGTGTATTAAAATACAGAACATGTAATGGGAAGATGTTTAGAACATGTAAGTAAACTGAACAAGTTACTTTAAGAAACTCAGATGGCAAAGAAAGCATTATGGATACATCTCAATTCTCTCAAAAAGGATTCAGGTACATATCAGTTCTACAAAAACTTCCTAGCTCTAAGTGTCACAATACTGCAACCATGGATTTGTGAACGCTGCAGTATCTCAGGCAAATATTTAAGTGCAATAATTAGTCTCTGGTGATTGGTCCATTGAAAAACAATGCAGTAAATATGTTAAAATGCAGAAGGGAAAGAATATCCCGACATCCGCTGTTACCCAGCCAGCTAGGTAACACGACCCTCATTTCCACTTCTTTCCAGCTCTTCTAACGTACATAGAACTGCATCAGTAGCAACCATCTCTCCAGTTTCCATCCCTCAGAGTGCTGAGTGAAGACAGAGGCTTTGGAGGCTGAAGGAAACTATAAAGGAATGAAAAAAGGACACAGCTTGTAAGTAATCCCACGAGTCCCATCACTTACTTTGATCTCTCCGCCACTCCAGCCGTGACAACATGCTGGCACCTTCCCAAGTGTGCCTTGTATTTCTGGGCCTTCAACATGCTCACCTAATGGAAAGCCCAGTTCTTGGCACGTTGCCACGCATGTTGTATGTGAACAAGCAGATTTGCAACCTAAGTGGAAAATGATCAATACCCTTAGTGTATAAAGAATATTTTAAAATCAGAAACAGATAAACTCAGGAGAAAAAATGGCCTAAAAACATAAGTGGTTACTTCATTGAATACAAATTGAAAATTTCTTCATGTTATTCTGTCTTACAAATAATCAAAGATTTGCCTATTATATTGGCAGAGAATTTAAAAAGAATGATAATATCCAATGTTTGCCTAAGTCTGTGGCAACAGACCTTCTCATTGTCTGGCAGTGACAGCCCTTCCAAGAGGTTAGTTTGAAGACATATATCCGAGGATAAATGGACTGTCCACAATGACCTACATACATCAAATTATGTGATTCTGTTCAGTCACAAACGCAACACGGCCCGGCATTGAACAAACATGCACCAAAATGATTTCTATCTGGATAGTAGGATTATTTACTTTTCTGTGTTTGTTTTACAATAGTTTCTGAATTTGTTTTTGAGCACCTATTTATCGGAAAATAAGAACTATTTATAGCTACCCGATGCATAAGGAAAAATTACTTGTTCTCACATCCTCTTCACACTTTTACCATGGCTCCCTCCCTCTCCTCCTCCAAATTTTCCTGTCAGAGTTGATTTACTGCCTCCATTTTCTCATCTTCTACTCTGTCCTCAACTCGCTTTTATGGAATTGTTTTTAACCGTAAGACACTCCAGGAGATCCAGTTCAAGAAGGGCACGTCACAACCATAAGATCATCGAACGCATGCCCTGCAAGCAGGCTGGAATTTTGAAAGAAAAAAAAACAAAAATTCTACCTGGAACATACCAAACTTATACCAACGTAAGCTAATACAGCCCCAGTTAAATATCACTAAGATGCTTTTAAAATCATGACTGTTGGGGGAGGGTGTGTATGTGCATGTGCCTAACGACATTTTTGCCCATTTTGATTAAAAATTGATTAAAACGGTATTGAGCCCAGAGGCAGGAGGTCACGCGTCAGGCCCGAAGCAGCAGAGTGGCCTACCAGGGTCAGACAGAGGGGAAGTCAGGATGGTCCCCGGAGCAGCTTCTAACTGCAGCCTGCAAACGAGGCCGTGCAGACGAACGAGCAAAGCTTCTTACCTTCTGACAGGCTGTGCAATTTTGCTTCGAGGCAGGTTACTCCCATTTAGTGCCAATGAAGGTCTTGGGAGTGCGCTGCGGCCCATGATCCCAGAAGCTGCAGCTTTGTTGGGGGCAGGGATCCCCGTGTTGGAGTATAACTGTAAGCCGTTGGATAAAGGCATGTTACTGCTGCCTTGAACGGTTGGACTCACGTAGGCTGTGGCTTTAAGAGGCTGCCGCACAGACACTGGGAAATGTCCCACGCTGTGGATTCTGTGTTGAAGCTGCCCTGGTGACGGAACTAGAAGAACAAAGGACGCTCACGTGAGAGAACGCTTACCACTATCTACACGTGTGTTATGTTCAAAGAAGCTGATACTGCTGAAAGGGTTTTAGATATATAGAAATTTATCTACATATATGCACGTAGATAAATGAGATACGAGTTCCAGACTGCATTTAGTATTGGAAAATTCTACTTCTTGACAAGCATCTCCTTCTCTGTCAATCAGCAGCAACATTTCTGAGTGCCTGACTATATTTAGAAGCCAGCTGGAACAACCACCTTCTTTCCTTTAACAAATTTGAGCACCTCTGAGTTCTCACAGGATTTCCTCCTTGCTTGCTTGCTTGCTTGCTTTGAAGACATTAGGATTGCTTGATGGTTGCACTGGGGGTGGTTTCATGAGGATAAAACAAGGGGACAATTTAATAGCAGTAATTATAGTAATTATAGAAGGGAAGACAGGTGGCATCGGAAGGCACCAACAGCTTATTACAGACATATTTCTTACATAATTTTCATCATGACATTTATGTCATAGGGTTGGTGGGAAGACTAAATGAGTCAATCCACATAAAGCCTTACAATGGCTGAGTAACCACTCAGCAAGTACTACCTTGATAACAGCAGCAGAATCTGTGAAACGAAGGGAGCTCTCTGGGCAGGAACCCTTAAGAACTTCATCAATATACTGGCCCATCATTGTGCACTATTTCACATTAAAAAACAACTGTTTGGCAGAAATTTTTAAATTTTATAAATCCTTTTCTCCAAGGAAAAAACTGAATCACCAATTTAACATGAACTTAATACACACAACAGTACCTGTCATTTACTAACCACTCTAGCCTCTGCTGCTTAGTACACTCGTGATGCGGTTAACACAAACGGACCCTGTTTTCTAAAACAGTTTAACTGATTTTGAACTTAAGCACAGAATATACAATAGATATCTCTTTGATAGAAAGTGAGGAGAAAGACAAAAAACGTCTATGGTTTTAATATCTCTTGAAAATATTTCCTTCAATTAGCTTTGTTCAAGTATACAGTAGGTGAAATCTATATGGAGGAATGCTGCTGTATGTGTACAGTAAGTAGCCAAAAAATTCGATGAAAAATGAGGTCTCTGTAAGATTCTGCTATAGTTCTGTTTCCATCAAGCTTTAGGGACACAGTAAACTTGTGTTGGCTGGCAAATCATCTCTAAGATCCTTTCCAACCAATTCTACAACTCCTTAATTTAGGAGCTTCTAACTGAATGTTCCAACATATTGGCTTATCAACTGTAACAAACATACCCCACTAATGCGAGATGTTAATAACAGAGGAAACTGGAGGGTGGGGGGACATGCGGGGTAATGGGAACTCTGTACTTCTCGCTCAGTGTTTTTGTAAACCTCAAACTGCTCAAAAACAAAGTCTTAATTTTTTAAAAAAAACTCAACAGGTGAATTTGGCCCAATTTTTTCTGAAACACAATATACGTAAAGTACCTAAATGTTAAGCCTAGAGCGGAACGAAATTTTGAAGTGAACACACGCATGTAACCATATCCACAGCAAGACGTGAAACACTGCCAGCACCTCAGCAGGCTCTCACATACCCTCTCCCAGTCAGTACTCCCCCAAAGTGACTGTTATTTGCACTTTTATCACCCAGACTAGTTATTCCTATGTTGAACTTCATGTGAATGGAATTATAGAGTATGTTCTCTTCTTTGGCTTCTTTGACTCAATATTATGTTTTTGAGATTCATCCATATTTGCATTGCTATGGGTATTCCATTGAATGAGTGTCAAAATCCATTCTCCTGATGATAAAAAGCTTGGTTATTTCTAAGTTTGGGGTTTTATGAACATTCTTGAATATGCGTTGGTGTTCAGATGCATTATGTTATGGGTATATTCCAAATTTATAACTATTAGGATAAATAAAGTTATTAGCAAAGTTGCTGAATACAACATCAAAATACAAAAATCAATTGTATTTCTAAATACCAGCAAACTAGTAGAAACTAAAATTTGAAAAAGATACTATTTATAAAAAACATTTTAAAAATAAAATACTTAGGAATAAATTATAGATGTATTAACCTCTATATAGAAAGCTACAAAACTTTGAGAGACAAGATGATCTAAATAAATGAAAGAATGTTCCATGTTAATGCATTAAAAGACTAGTATTGTTAAGATACCAATTCTAAAATTTATCTACAGATTCAATAAAATTTCAAAATCATTTGAAATGAAATTACGGAACAGATATTCAGGAAGATACTCCTATTACTCCTATTAAATTCTCCTACACACAAGATAGATAACCACCCTTGAGTTTAAAAAAATAACAAAGAGAAACTAGTTAAGATCAATAGACACAATCCTAATTTTACAAACGAGAAAACAAGAATCAGAAAGGATATGGAGCTTTTCCATGAACTTATGATTAAGGGACTTCCCTGGTGGCGCAGTGGTTAAGAATCAGCCTGCCAATGCAGGGGACACGGGTTCGAGCCCTAGTCCAGAAAGATCCCACATGCCGCAGAGCAGCTAAGCCCGTGCGCCACAACTACTGAGCCTGCACTCCAGAGCCCGCAAGCCACAACTACTGAGCTTGCGTGCCACAACTACTGAAGCCTGCATGCCTAGAGCCCGTGCTCTGCAACAAGAGAAGCCACCGCAGTGAGGAGCCCGCGCACCAGAAGGAAGAGTAGCTTCCGCTCATCGCAGCTAGAGAAAGCCTGCGCGCAGCAACAAAGACCCAAAGCAGCCAAAAATAAATAAAATTAAATTTTTAAAAAAAAGAAAACACCCCAACTCAAGTTTCTGACTGCTAACCCAGTGTCTTCCTTCTATATCAGGCTGCCTCTCCAACTTTCTCTATCCCACCTTTGTTCGCTCCAGAAAGCAGAACGGCCCAGAACTAGAATCTTCATGATACACACTTAGAATGTATAAAGCACATTCTCTTACAATGCTTAGGAATAAAAGTCAATGAGAGCAGAGTCCTGAGATCTGAAACAAGTTCATGACTGATCTCCTCTTACACATGAACATTGTTCTCAGGTTTTTTTGTTTTCTCTCATTATTATGCTTGACTTACAATGGTTTTTCTATTTTCTTCATTTCTTTCATGTATCAATTGCAATTCTTCTATAAAGAAGAATTTCCCCTCTTCTCCATTTATTTTATTCAATTAAGTATGACCCACAGTTAAATAACCTATGGGTTATAATCCTTTAATATAAATATTTATTCTGTGGCTCAAACTGTCCCAGATTTGGTCTCTGGGAGTTTCTTCAAGTTGTTTCCCATATCCTTTTGACATGTTCCCATCATTTTTTGAGCGCTTCCATCAAAACCTGCCATGGTTTGTAGTGTGCGTTCTATTCTCTTTTGGGTTACGTACATTTTTCTGGCACTCAGATCATGCTATTAACCCACACTGAATTAGAGTTCACAAAAACTCCTAATCATTACCCTATCTGCTACCATCACAACTGTATTTTCCCTTCTATGCTTATACTATTGACTTTTGTACTCAAGTGTAGAATTTTTATCTCAGTTAAATTTCATCATGATATATTTGGCCAATTGTCCTAACCTCCTGACATAAAATTAGTAGTCCTCTCAGTTTCCCACCATTAGTTCACAGGTTGTCTTCTGTGTCTATAAACAAGACATTAATTCAAATATAACAGATCAAGCCCTAAGATACAGCCCTATGGCATTCATTTATACATTCGTTCAAACATTTACTGAGAGCTCAGTGTTCCCGGCAGCATGCCAGGTGCTGGGGACAGAAAATCAGATGAACTATGGTCCAAGCCCAGAGGGGGCCAGTAGGCTAGTATGGAAGATGACATAATGACAGAAAAGTGTAACACGCTGAATGACAGAGGTGGGCACCAAAAATCTAACCCATTCTAGACATGTGTTGGAGGTACACAGATTAGTCTGTTAGGGCCACCAGGGAGTCTTCTGGGTGCAGACTTAAGACATCTGGTTGATGGCACTTGGCCACACACTCTGAACACACTTCAGGCCTCCCAGGATTGGGCATATCAATACTGGGACTGTGACCTTGGATCTGCCACCCAGGGGTCAGCCTCAGACTTAACCCCAACTACCCCTACAGACAGCATGAGTAGGAGGTGGGGGGGTGCCCTGGAGCCAGCACATCCCCACACAAAGCGAACACACACACACACACACACACACACACAGATTTTACTTTCACCGTGCTGTTCATCACTGGGTAAACCGTATGGAGGATGAATGGCACACTGTGGGGCAAACTGAAATGAAGTAGGTGAATCCTACTTTAGACACACTAAAATAGAACTTCATTTGCCAGGGGAAAGCTCTGGACTGGTGAAAGACAAGACCAAAGTAACAGCTAGACAGAATAAGTGTGCTTTCCTCAGAGTAAACGTATCAAGTACACAGCTTAAAAGAGGCAGATCTGCAAAGAAAACATTTTTGTATGATGAGTAAACAAATCAATCACCATTTAGTGCTTCTACTGCTATCCCTGGGTATAAAGGATTGCATATAATTTACTAATTATTAATTGGTGACATAGGCACCAGTGAAAATACCACTCAGTTGTAATGGTGAAAGACAAAAAAGTGTCACAAGGAGCAAAGTTTCCTGTAGTGTTCTTAAGAGAAAGAAAGAAATGAAATAGTAAGATTTTCCTAATGGTGTTATAACTAATTAAAATTACACACAAAAAAATTGTCATACTTACTACAGGACTGTATTCTTGAAATTCCATTTGCAGCTCCATGCAAGCTTGAGTCAAAACTCTGACTATTCCGCACGGTGACTGGAGAACTACCATTGCTACTAACAGCGGTTGTACTTGGCATCCGAGCTAGATTAGGCATACTTCTTCGGAGCTTATCTAGAAAAGAATTTTAACTAAGTTAAAAATCACAACTTTTATGCCAATTAAAACACTAGCTTTCAAAAGTAAATACAAATAGAAATCATATTTTGTTCAATGACAAACAGAAATTATCATGTGTTATGAACTCTAGCAAGCTAATTAACTACCCCCGGTAGGGACAAACACACTCCATGTCTCCAGAAAGGTTCCATCAGACTGCTAAAGGAAAGCACTTGTTCTATAAAAAGAGGGAGGAATTAGGTAATCAATTAGCTGTTTGTTCCTACACAATAAGTGTATAAAACTGAATCGAAGTGAGGATAGAAAATAATCTTACAGTTTAAAAAAAAAAAGCTAGGAATTGTTACATGTTAATAAAAAAACCTAGAAGTGTCAAACCAGCAATTACTGAATCTTTTGCTAGCATATCAAAAAAGGAGGAAATTCTTAAAATTCTAAGTTGAGATGTTTTGACATATCCACTCATCACATCAACATGACCACATTAACTTCTGGAAAGTTTTAAGGGGCATGAGTACACCACCAAACCTTTGGAGACTCGAAAAAACGCTTCCCTTTCTTTTTCCTTGCTGAGTACATCTTCCGCCACTAAGGGGCAGCAGAGAGTCAGTCACGCACAGACCTCAGTGCTGCTGAGATTTGAATTCAGCCACAAGAGGGCAACTCTACAATGTAGACAGTTCTCTCTTTAATACACACCCGGCCAATCTAAAGTACATATATCAGGTCACTCAAGCTCAGAAAACAAAGGATACATCTGAATACTCAGTAAAAACCCATTCAAGTACAAAACCAGATTCATTTTTCTCCCCTTCACACACAGCTCCTTCTGCATCACTTAGATCCCTTGATTATAGCCCAACTCATCAAGTCACCTAATCCAAAAAGCGGCGGAATCTTCCAAGTTTCACCTCCCTTCTTCACCCTCGACTCCCAAGTCCTGTCAATTCTGCCTCATAAATATTTAACAAATCTCTCACTACCACCTAGTTGAGACCTCATTATTTGTCATCCACATTTTCACAAAATTTTCCTCTTAATTGGTCTCTGTACACCCTGTCTTGTTCCTCCCCATCTTCCAAACAGCCAGTGACTTCTAGCCAGCCACTTGCTAAAACCCTCCAACCACTCTCCCTCCCCTTCCTCTGAAAGCCCAAGCTCCTGGGCTGAGACAAGGTCCTTCTAAGATACAGGCTCTGCAGCCATCTCTAGCCTCACCTCCTGCTGCCCTCGCCACACAGCCTACTTGCCAACCACAGTGGAGAACGGAATTTCCAAATCCTTCACACTCTCTTGTACCCGTGGGTGTGCTGGTCTTTTCACTTGGACACCCTTCCCCACTTTGTGGAATGAATGAATGAATGGACGGACGAGTATCTCCTGTGTATATATACTATACAGTGTGTTAGACAAGGGAGTTCCCGACTCTCAGTGGGGTCAGAGTCTAGACCATTGTTTCTCAATCTTTTCTTCTGCTATCAATCTTTAGGAATCCTTTAAGGAATAAAGGCAGCAGCCAGCTACCCACCAAACATCTAAATCTAGACTTGCAGTAAATACAGGGCTCAGGGGAGGTCCTCAGGCTAACACTGATTACACCATGCCACTGATAACCCCTGCCATACCCTAAAAATCACAGTTAGCAAATGTTCTACAAGCTTTACTCACTTATCATACCTGGCAAACTATTCGAATACAGTACCCTGCCCCACCTTATGGGCAGGGGATACGTTCCAGGACCCTCAGCGGGTGCCGGTAGCCGCCCACAGTACAGAACCTTCGATATACGATGTTCTTCCCATACAGGCGCTGACAGGCAGGAAGCACCCACAGCGTGGATACACAGGACAAAGGGATGATTCACGTCCCAGGTGGGACACAGCAGGAAGGCACCAGATTTCCTCATACTACTCACGACAATGCACAGTTTAAAACTTACGAATTGTTTATTTCTGTAATTTTCCATTTAACATTTTCAGACTGCAGCTGACCATGGGTAACTGAAGTCACAGGTAAGGGTGGGCTGCTTTATGCTCCTTTTAATCCTATGATCCCCAGAAATATACCAAGAACTTTCAAGAGCCATCCCTTTGCAAACCAGGCAATGTAGGAGCTATGGAAGTAGGAAATATTAACACGCACTTCTATTTTATTTTTAATTATTTTCTTCTATCCATATTATTTTAATAATTTAGAAAGATATTTGAGAGATTGGTTTCAAAGTTACGACCCTCATTTCACAATTTTGTTCAAATAATCCTCTGGTAACAAATGAAGGCTCAGATATCTGAGCCACGTTAATAAAAGTTTAAAAAAACAGTGGGGTTGGGGAGACCACCTTTACTTTTTCAGCACTTTGAACTTTTCCAGCGGTTTTACTCCAGGCAATGGAATGGTCATTATTTCATTTATTCCTTATGACAAACTTAGGTTAAAGGATTACATGTTACATAAAGGAGAACGTGTACCAGATGATTTGATGTCCAATTATACCTAAGTTTTCTAAGAAAGGGATATTATTTGTCTACATTTTGTAGCCAAATAAGTGAGAGCTCAGAGGCATGAGAAGCCTGGGAAAGGTATAAGTGGTAGGCCAGGAGGGGGAACTCAGCACATACTGGCCTTCAGAGCCTGTGTACTCAGCCATTAAGTTAATTAGTCAGAAGTCCAGTCCAGAGAACTGCTGTGGTATTCCATTTTCCTTTGCGTGTGGAGACCAGACCTTTTAGAGAAATAAAACTACCACAGTCAGACACCAGGCTGAGAAATATTTCCACTTTCCTAACAGGAACCATCATAACACAGATTTAGGGACACCTAACCCTTTTCATAATGGTATTGAATGTTAAGCTAATACCACTTTTCTAAGGTAGGACAATGATCCCACTGAAAACTAATCAAGATGCAGAGGGAGCATCTGCTTGACAGGCAGGACGTGATGCTCTAAGACAGCTGACAAAAAAAGCCTTTGCAGAAACAACTCTGTGCTCTCTCCCGCAGTTTTAATGATGCTGTAATTTTCGTTAAGCACCTAAGATATTGTCTTTCATATTATGAGCTGTAATAAATTACTCACTAGTGGCAGTCACTTTACCTGCCACTGTTTTCTTTTAAATTTGAAATCTGAAGGTATTAAAAAAGAAGTTCTGACTAAAAAACCTTAAATATTTTCAAATGGTCTCTCAATAAGCATGAATAATACAAGTACAGAGCAAGAAAAAGTAAACACTAAGTACATGATAGCAGGTGATGACTAGTATGATTTGTATTTGGCCTTGCAATATTTTTAAATAACTTGTTGGATCATTTCTGGGCCCAGATTTGAGAAATACTGCTGTATAATAATTAAAAGCTATAACTCTATAAATATGGTTGGTTTCTCCATACTCTACAAGATTTGTGTGTGAGGGTCAGGCTGATCATCAGTGCAAAAACATACCAGTCTTAGAATATCACATGATTATTCTCCCTATAGTTCTTGTAAGTCAAGATCTATAACTCCTGGGAGTGGGGAAAGAAGATAAATGATGAAGAGAGAAATAGAAAAAATTACAAAAAAGAACGACACATATTCCCACCCACCGTGCTGCCATCAGGACAAATCAACTTGCCGTTACCACGCCAAATATCAGCTTCCATAGCCCCACTGCTGCACTGATCTTAATTCTAGATGTCAGGACACCAGAGGGAAAGACACATCCCAGACTTGCCCTAAATCTCGATGTGCACAGCAGCATCCTCTCCAAGCACCAGGGTCCACACTTCCCATCTATCACTCTGGGCTAGGAGCAGGCCGTCAAGAGATGGGGGGTTTTGAGAAAGATGAGAGAAGATGCGGCTCCATGCATCTGACTCCATGGAACTAGGAACTCCCCAACTTCCACAGCCCTGCTGTCCTACAGCTTTACCAGCCACAGCACGAAGATGCTCCCCATTTCTGACTCAGTCTGGTACCTCACAATGGTTTTCCTGAAGCTATACATCTGGGACACGTAATCAGAAGCTGGTCAATTATAGATTTAAATGTACACCAACCAAACTGATAAGGTCTTGAGGATGTACTTAATCAGTCTTGGAAACATTTACCAGTTATTTATATCGACCTTAAAACCATTTCTTGACCATGTATGAAAGATCAAAGCACATCGAATACCAAAGGGACATACAACTTACCTCCGTTGGTCCTATTTGGTTGCTGATCTGGAGTTTGGGCTTGAGGTGAATAATACTGTTGCTGCTGGTAATTATTCGAAGGAAAATACTGGGACCCGGGGCTCCTCCTACACTCCCGTATGCTGGAGAAAGTCTGTGAATGGGGAATTCCTCTTTGGAAAGGTGAGCATCTTGGAAGACGAGGCTGAGGTGGTGGCAGATGATCAAATTCCTCCTCGTCCTCCAGGCTGAATCGATCGTATTCTTGATCACTGCATGTCCCTTTTTTTCCTGAATTCAGTGACACACTGGAACTAGGTCTCGACACAGATGCTGAAGTAGAAGCATAATCTTGCCTGAGACCTATGGAACAACAGGGAATAGTTATTTACCTTATGAGGCATTTCAATCTGGCTTAATTGTTAAGTTCCAATTCATCAAATATTTGAGGAAAATTTGTGTCAAGCAAGTGATTCAAGTGGAGACCCACTATCTTGTTCTTAGTTTATTAAATCCCAAGAAAACAGACACGTTTACCTACCAAACAGACAGCTAATACTAGACTATTCTGTTCTGGGAAAAGATTACCCCAATTTCAGTGAAGATTAAATATACCGCTACAGTTCATCAATCAGTATCTATCAATTTCCCCAAGCCATTCCTTCTGGAATCTGGAGAGATACTTAGGAAGGCTACTTAGGAGACACTATTCATCATCATGATGAGTAGTTAACTGTGAGTTAGACAATCAGACATCAAATCTCTGCCCAAGTAGGAACTCCCACTCCCCATCCCAACTTTCAAAGTCAAAGGAAAGTTCAAAACCTGGGGCACAAGTATTTTCTAACGAGGTCACTTCTCTTGTTCTTTTTGTTACTAATATTATCTTTTTCAAAGCATGCTGACTCTTCAAAACTTCAATAGTTTTGGGTCATCCTAAATGATAGCCAACTAAAAGTAGTCAAACTGGAAGTTTCTAGTTATCTTGTTGCCAACCCACAACTTTTTTTTAAAGTAGTCTATGCCTGACTGACTACTTAACTTCTGAGACTGACATCCAATCTTTCAGCCATAATTTTTTTTTTTTTTTTTTTTTTTTGCGGTACACGGGCCTCTCACTGCTGTGGCCTCTCCCGTTGCGGAGCACAGACTCCGGACGTGCAGGCTCAGCGGCCATGGCTCATGGGCCTAGCCGCTCTGCGGCATGTGGGATCTTCCCAGACCGGGGCACGAACCCGTGTCCCCTGCATCGGCAGGCGGACTCTCAACCACTGCGCCACGAGGGAAGCCCCCAGCCATATATTTTTTTAGAAAGAGTTACTGTTAGTGTACTGTTACTAAGTAACAATATAAAATAATCGTTTTTCCTCTCAAAATGTATCTTGTTAAATCTTGTATAAGCATTGCAATGTTTCTCATAGTAGCCTTGCCCGACTCTGAAAGCAGGAAATTGTTATGCTTAAATGATACTTGGCTGTTTCTCCTTACGTTGGCCTCAGAAGATAATTCCAAGAAAAGCCTAGCCCAGTTCTGTGATCTGCATCTTCTGTTGCCTTTTGATACCATTAATACCCTTGAAGTAGTTCACTCTCAGATTGTTGTAACCTTATTGCAGAACCAGTAATAACTCAATGTTATTGGAAATAACATTTCCAATATCTCTCCTTCAATAATTATGTATCTTGAGAAGTACAATTTTTATGAAGAATAGTTGACTTACAATGTTTTGTTAATTTCTGCTGTACAGCAGTTATTCAGTTATACGTATGTATATACACATAATTTTTTATATTCTTTTCCATTATGGTTTGTCTCAGGACACTAAATATAGTTCCCTATGCTATACAGTAGGACCTTGTTGTTTAACCATTCTATGTGTAATAATTCGCATCTGAGAATGCATTAATGCATGTTTAATTGAACTTTTATTAAGATAACTACACACTCACATGCAGTTCTGGGAATAATAGAGATCTTTTGTGTACTCTGTCCAGTTTCCCCTGATGGTATCATTTTGCAAAATCATAGAATAATAGGACAACTATGGTATCGCCACTTATATAAACCCATCTGATTTAGATTCTCCAGTATTACTTTTATATGTGTACATGTGTTAGTATTAAATTCTATACAATTTTATCACCTGTAGGCTCATATACCTACCACCACCGTCAAAAACAGAGCAGCTCCCTAAATCCCTCGTGCTGCGCTTTTATAACCACATCTACCTCCCTCCTGAGAGCCCACACCCTATCCCTAAGCCCCGGCAACCACTAATCTGTCATCCATTTCTAAAATGTTGTCATTCCAAAATGTTATATAAATGGAATTATACAGTATGAAATCTCCTGGGATCATCTTTTTCACTCAGCATAATTCCCTGGAGATTCATCCAAGATGGTAATGTCTATCAAAATTTATTCTTTTTTCTTTCTGAGTAGTACTCCACGGTATGGAGGTACCCCCAAGCTTGACTAACCACTCACCTACTGAAGGACATCTGAGCTCCTTCTGGTTTTTGGCTATTATTATAAATAAATAAAGGTGCTATGAACATTCATATACAGGTTTCTGTGTTTCTGAACACAAGTTTCCATTGCCCTGGGATAAATGCCCAAGAATACAATGTGCTGGGCCTTATGGAAACCGCATGTTTAGTTCTCTAAGAAACTGGCAAACTGTTTCCACAGTGGCTACACTGGTGATGTTTTACATCAATATATTTTGCCCAGAGTATGTCCTAATATTTTACAATGGTCATGAGACTGTGAGAAGCATTTAATTGCTCCACCTACAAAGTAGGATGGGATGAGAGAAAGAATAGAATTGTTTGCCCATTACCTGGGGAGAAATGCCTGAAACCTCCCCACCCCCTTAGATTTCAAGTAGAAGCCTCTAGTTTAAAATGTTTTCTAGTTTAAAAAGAGGAACCGGGGCTTCCCTGGTGGCTCAGTGGTTGAGGATCTGCCTGCCGATGCAGGGGACATGGGTTCGAGCCCTGGTCTGGGAAGATCCCACATGCCGTGGAGCAACTGGGCCCGTGAGCCACAACTACTGAGCCTGCGTGTCTGGAGCCTGTGCTCCACAACAAGAGAGGCCGCGACAGTGAGAGGCCCGCGTACCGCGATGAAGAGTGGCCCCCACTTGCCGCAACTAGAGAAAGCCCTCGCACAGAAACGAAGACCCAACACAGCCAAAAATAATTAATTAATTTAAACTAAAAAAAAAAAAAAAAAAAAAGAGGAACCTACTTTCTTCTTGCAGACGAGCCATGATCTGAACATCAGTGAGGTCCTGTAACTTATATCCCATGGAGATAGAATCATCCTCCAGCTCTGAAGTACTCAGCTCACTGTCTATGGATGACTGGGGACTGAGAGGGGAGCCCCTGGATGTGTAACCTAAAAACAAGGGAAACGTATTTGTTACTTAGTCTAAAGAACTGCTATCTGCATGTGCTTTACAGTTCACATATCAACAGTCAGCACTTCAAGGCATTCTCCAATCAAAAGGCACAGAGTGGCTGAATGAATTAAAAACAAAACAAGACCCATCTACATTTTTCCTGTTTTCATTAAGTCACCAAAAACATCCAACACACCACTATGACAGGAGAATGGCAAGACAGTATGCACATCTTCACGTGTTCATAATTCATATATACAAAACCACTTGTTTTGTTTTCTCAAATTCAGTTTTCATAATTCAAAAATCCACTCTGTGCTGTACACTAAAAAAATTGTTAAAAAGGTAGATTTCAGTAGATTTCATGTTATATATTTTTTTTTACCACCGTAAGACAAGAAAAATCAATAATGCTAAATCTGCATCCCATTAGCTTAAGTATATATCTAAAGGCATGGTATAAGAATACATATCCTGTACACTTTCAATGAATAATCAGACATCCTTGTCTCTGGTAGTAATGGATTATATATTTTAAACTAAATTTTAATCTGGTCCATTTTTTAAACAGGTACAAACAGCAGTGCTATAAATGGATAAGAATATCACACATAAAAGGCACACATCCATACAGGGAAGCACATACAAAACCTTCATAATTTAGAATCGTCACAGGAGACTTGTAGTCACTCATGAAAGTGAGAAAGTAATGGCTTGAGATAGGAGAACCAAGGAAGAAAGGGCTGAAGGGAGAAAATTATAGGGATGGAACCACCAACGCTGAGACAACTACGAGACCGTCATCTCATAAAAAGCTACTATGACTATTCTTTCTACACAGCCCTGACTTAATAAAAAGCACCAACAATTTTTTAAACAGCAAGATATAATAAAAGTCTGATAATCTTCAATCATAATGAAAATCATAAAGACCTTTATTTTGTTCAACATTTAATTTTAAAAGCACATTATGCATTTGGAAACACATAATTATATATATATGCATTTGATAAAGAGTGAAGGCTGCCTACTATACACAATTGAGAGCAGATTAATGACGTTAAAGTACAAATTAACCCTAGCCTTTGTCATACCCAAAGTAAGTGTGCAGCAGACTCCCCATTGTGATAAGTAAGATTACCCTCAAGCTTTTCAATGAAAGGTGGATATTTAAGCTGTGTTTAGTGACTGATTTACAAAGCAAGCCGCTAGACGAGAAGTTGAAATATTACCTGTTCTTTCAGGTGTTAGTATTGCTTTATTTGAGGTTTTAGAGAAGCTGGGAGTATTAATGCCATTGCTATAAGGGCTGAGTCTTGCCACAGGGCTATAAGGAAAAGCCAGGGAGACATTTGAAGGGAAGAGACTCCGCCATCGGCTAGCTGTCACAGAAGCAGAAAATAAACAGCAGCGGTTAGCTATACAGAAGCAGACGTTGACTTGTCAGAGGGAGAAAGGGAAGAGGTTAAAAAAATGAAGAGACAACGCAACTTTTCATTCTTAACTGGCTCTCCCTTATCTAAGGGAAAACATACGTAAAAGCGGGCTATTTGTGAAGCAGGGCCCGATTTCTACCTTCATGAAGAACCATTCAATCAGTGCCACCTTGATTACAGTCAGTGTGTCTACATAACAGCGAAAAGTTGTTTTTAATTTCCTCATTACGAATGTTTTCTATTTCTGCACAAAAATTTAACTGTTTTAATAATATAAAATGTTAATGTCAAAAGAAAAACTCAAGGAAACTTATCTTTAGAATTATGGGAAATAGTTCTTAATATTAACTGTTCATAGTCCTATTTTTTTTCCTAAGGTTTATTTTCAACCCATTTAATATTAATAAATGTTGATCCAAGAATTATTATGCAAACTTGTTCTTGGATTATGGAAGAAACTTAAAATGACTACTGTATCTACTGCACCTCTGCTTGAGTCCAAAACAAGCTTTATGGAAAAATGATCTACAAAAATCACAGAAGGGTATATATACACCAAACCTTAGTGTTAGTTATTTCAGGTGGCAGGCATAGAGGTAATTGATAATCTGCTAGATTTTTTCTTTATAAAAAATGTTTTCCAAATTTTCTGCATTGAACATGTGTCACTTAGGTAACTTTTAATGGTAGGATTATACCTATTATTAATAATTATTCATTATTAATTTTACAGTATTAATTAATACTGTAAAATAAGGAACAAAAAGGAATTTTACCTGCATCGGCAGATGATCTAATTGCACATTATCTCTCCTGTCCTAATTAACATATTTCCCTCCTCCAAAATTACCAGCCCCTTGGATCTTGGGATCGTAAAAAGACCCTAAATTGTAAAAAAAAAAAACTTAAGTCACACCTAAAATCACTTCCTCTCTCTTCATGACATACAAATTACTGTGCTAGTCAAAATCCACTTTTCTAAAAAGCAATCACTTAGACATGTGCTAAAGCAGGACAGGAGGGAATAGATGAAAAGTATAAGTTAGGTTAAGTTTCACTTTGAGCAATAACTTCGTTACATTTGCTGGAAACTCGACAAAACTTGAAGAAACAAGTATAAAAAGAACTGCTTTGAAATGCACTCCCAGGACACTTTTAATGAGAGATGCTAATGAGCAAATAGCTAAAAAGTGTTCAAAAATGGGCAGTGGGGTTGGAGAAGAAGAAACTGTGGGCTGTGGGCAGGCAAAAAAGTAACAAGCTCCAATCCTGAGACTGGTAAGGTCCTTGCATACTAGCACCACGGTTATTTATAAGAGCAAATGCTTCCTGTTACTTCAGCAAGAATTCTTGAGAAACAGCACCATCCCATTCAAACAACTACAGAAGAAATAACCTTTTCCTTATGCAGATGGAAGAACTAGTTGAGGAAACTACATTCACAGTGATTCTCCTTTCAGAATCCACAAGTTTCACGAAGGGGTCACTGCCAAGAAGCCTCGTTCCTAGTTGACACCAGTCACGTCACTTATCCAACAGGCAATTCCCAATCTGTGCCAGAGCAGAGACGTGCAGAGCTGGCACTCCCTTCCCTAAACCACCAGCTATGTAAACCTGATCCCGAAACACAGTGAGAAGTAGGGGTTAATATGCAACACACACTAGGTAGCTCTTCTCACATCTTCAATCTCTATAACTCAAAGTTTCTCATTAAAAATTCTATATTAAAAAAAAAAACCCAATAGTTCTTTGTGACAGCTGACTTGCTTAACAGTTGATGTTATGTTACACCAATATGATCACTCGCCAGGCAAATTACAGTGACTGCGTGTTCTCACCCACAGATGCAGGCGACAACGCATCACAAGTAACCAGCATTCATTACTCTGCACAATGACTGCTGTGACCCGGGCCTCCCAGCACAATGGCACAGCGACTGTGGCTATGACAGCAAGATCCCAAGGAAGAACACAATTAGCATCTATTGCAAGAAAGAATGCTCTGCATTGTCCTTTGGCACGGAGGCTTTTAAGAAGAGGGAGGAGAATTATCGCAGAGGCAAGCTAACAAAATAACGATGTTATGTCAGTGCCCGAGGTTGTGGTGGAGGAGGGGAGGGGAGGGGAGCGGAAGCCGGCGCCTCCTGGTTATTCTCCAGTGTGGAGCTGAAGAACCGTAAGAACTGTAACAGGAAGCATTTTCGTAGAGGATGAAAACAAAAAGAACTTTCATAGGGCCATTTTGTTTTTTCCATTGAATTAATTTAATGGATTTTCTGTATAACACGAGGATGTCAAATGTTTTGAGAGGCTTGATGATGATCAAAGTGACCCTAAGAAAGGAGCAAGACAACTTTTGATAAAGGAGAAAATGGGTGATGAACTTCGGAACAGCTAAGTTTTCCTATCCTCCTACTCTAAAGTTCTATCGGTAAGTAAAGGGCTTCTCCAACTTGGATCAAACGTATCATACTTGGCAAGGCTTTCATTCCCAAATACCTAAGTTGAACTCTCTCCCAGAACACTTCAGTCTGCACACTCTCTGTGGTCCTACTGCTGCTTCCTTCATCAAGACCTCGCCATCTCTCACTAGATTATTGCAATCTATTCCCCAGCCAAGTTCCAGCCACCAACACTGCCCTCAGAAAGCTTGCTCTGAGCATCGCTACCAAGCTTGTGTTGGTCATTGATTATTTTAACTGTGTTGCTCTCTTCCTTTCTAACGTGGCTTTTCATCCAATACTAGACCTCAGGTACTCCAGATCACCTCACTAGGACCCTTATCCAATGCCCTATACCTCACTTCCCACATCTAGAGTGTTTCTAAAGCTTCCTTGTTAAGAATACAGTTGGTATTGGTTAAACTTTTGACTTTGCCACCTTCTGTCTAATAAGCATTTTCTTGAAATAAATGTGACAAAGTACTAAGTTGTGGACAGATACCTCATCTTTCGGCAAGAAACTAGTTTGAGTGTCCAATGGTCTACTAGGTTATTTTTTTGTACACCTTCAAAGTTGTCTAACTTAAAAAATAAATTACACGATATCTGTGAAGCTATTTTTTGTACATCATTAGGCAAAGTATAACCCCCCCTGCAAAAATCAATTTGATAAATGCTCCAGTGATGATAATATCAAGAAAAATCATAAAGGACAGGTGATGGGATAGGTTTAAGAAAGAATCTAAATTTAAAAAATTTTCCATACTAAAAATTATTCCTAACAAAAAAAAGTTCCCAGAAACCATGACACTCCTTCCATGCCTTGATCATCTTTGCCTACACTCATAGTATATATAGTAAATATTCAAATTTTTGTTGAATATATATATCCATGCATATAATCAAAATCTAATTTAAGAATGCAGCATGGCTTAATTCACATAAAAGGAAAAAGAGTAACTGATCTAATATGTAAATCTTAGTGATAATCCTCAAAAGGACAGTACTGCATCTACCTAAAAGAGTTCAAAATAAAGCAACACTCTATTCTGGAAATAATCATTTTCACACTTTCCCCTTGTTATAGACAGAGCCAGTTGAGTACCCAATACAACATCTGGCACACAGTATATAATTGATAAATGTTGAATGTGGTCAAAATCTTGGCAGGTTCACTAATACTCCATTTCAAACCATTCTACCATTCCTACCTTGACATCTAAATGATTTTGCCAAATTTCTTAAACTTAATATAACTATAATTTAGTATATCTTTGAAGACAAAGGTGAGTCTAGACATTTCAGCCCAGCTTGAGGCCCAGTAAAGAAATATACCTGTAGGAGCACTTCGTTAATACTTCCCAGTAACCGCTAAATTGTTGAACTCTATGTGTGTGAATCTTCTGGTTTCGAGCTAAATGATTTTATGTCACTAACGGCCAGGTCCTGTGCGGAGTAACTGATGCATCCGGATTAAATAGGCTTCAGCCTAGATGAGCTAGTTCCTACAATGCAGTTAAAGTGAAGGATTGTGCCAGGAACACTAGTTGGCAGTAAACCATGCAAGAAGGCTACAAAGCTTCCTCAAATTCTTGAGATGCCAACATTTCTTAAAATCAAAGAAACCATATACAAAACAGCTGAAAGTGTGTTTAGTGGACTTTCTGTACACCCCACTCTCAGTGTAGCATCTGAGTTGGTTTGAGTCCTGGAGGGCTGGACTCTTACTCTGTCTCGTGGCTTCAAACAGCACAAGCACACTTCAAACCAGGTGCTATGGTCTGATTTTTTGTGTCCCCCCTAACATTCATACGTTGAAATGCTAAACCCCAAAGATGACGGTATTAGTAGGTGGGGCCTTTGGGAGGTGCTTAAGTCCTGAGGGTGGAGCCCTGAATGGAAGTAGTGCTACTTATAAAGAGGCTCCAGAGAGATCTGCCACGTGAAGATACAGGGAGAAATCTGCAACCTGGAGAGGACCTTCACCAGACCGTGCTGGCACCTGATCTCGGACGTCCGGCCACCAGAACTGTGAGCAATAAATTTCTGCCATGTATAAGCCACCCAGTCTGTGGTATTCTGTTATAGAGCAGCCTGAACAGACTAAGGCACGGGAAGTTATCCTAAAAACAAGCCCTACTCTACTTCTCCCATCTTTTTTGTTTCTTTCTCATCCAAGAATAAGACTGTAAAAGTCAAAACTGCAGTTTTGCTCACTAATTTCCCACATCTTGTTACTTGTCTCTCTCACAAAGCAGGTGATCTGGAGCATCACTCCAGAAGGTTGGAATGATCCCAGCAGTGTGAAGAAATCAGTCTAAAGCAGCCCTAGAAATGTTTTTTTTCTGCAGTTTTTAATAAGCCTGATGAAAACCCATTAACAGCAAATCTGAGTTCTGTTTTACTAAAATTCACAGAACTGCCTTCTACATAAGTCATATTTTTGTATCTCCTTGCTCGTGGCTCTTCTCAGCTACCCAAATTTATATTCTCCATCATTCCCTAAACCAGGAGCTGCTTTGAGGAACTGGCCAACTATCTGTGTACTCCTGAGCCAAAAAAAAAAACGGAGTCCAGAATAATTCAGACACCCAACATTTACAGACCACACCCACAGTCATTCCTTTATTCAACATTTACCGACAGATACCAAAAAAATAAAGGTCAGTCTCCTGGAGCGATCTCTTCCATAGGTACACACAGCACATAGTTCTTTTCCTGCTCAATTCCCACAGTCATTCTGGGAAATCTACCTGGCTCCCTATGCTCCCACCTGCTTTTCTAAAATTCATTTTTCTATTCATTTGAGTAGGCACCCACCATGGTGGCTCTCCAGTGCCAGATGCTACGGATACTGAGCTGTGTTAAATATGGTTACTGTTCTCCCGTCCTTCCCACTTCAATTTCTAAAGACCAGTAGTGCAAAAGACAGGCAAGTAATAAGAGTACAAGCGCCATGACAGCACCATGAAGTGCACGCAAAGTGAGGACAATGGTCAACTTTGAGAGAATCCAAAGACTTCACCAGAAGACATGATGTTGAACATGGCCCTTGAAGGTTGAGGGAGCTTATCTCCCAGGGTACAATGCCATTCTACATATTCATCCTGGATAACACATGTGAAGTCATGGAGGCATGAACAAGCCGTGCCTATTCAGGGAACGGCCGACGTTAGGACTGAAGCACAGGGTGTACGTGGAGAAGAGTTAGGGCTGGAGAGCTTTGGGAGGATCCGTTTCCGCACCGTCATGTATAGTAGAGGCTTTAATGTTCAAGTACTGTCTTGACTTTGAGAAGGAGAAAGGCATGATCAGATATGTATTTTATGACAACATATAGATGATGGACTAATTGGGTAGAGATTGATGATTGGGGGACCAGTTAGGAGGCTTCACAGTGCAGCTGGTGAGACACCACAAGGTACCAAACTAAAGTACTGGCAGAACATTTGGTGAGAACATGTGAAGCCACATCTGAGCTGAAGTGGAAATATCTGGGGAGCCAATGAATACAGGGAGTGCAGAAAAGGAGTAAGGCAAAGCTAACACCATGGATTCTAAGACACAGATGCCATCCGCTAAGATGGGAAACATGAGATAAGCATGCTTAAGAAAAAAATGAATTAAATTCGAGATACTTGTAGGACATGCCTATGTGCTTGTGTCCAGTAAGGAGTCAGAATGCAGGAAAGAGGGCAAGAGACAAAGAGATCAGGGTCCATCAACAAGTAAGTGTTAGATGAAACTGCAGGCACTAGTGAAATCACCCAAGCAGAATGTAAAGAAGGAAGAGAGAAGAGGCCTAAGGAAGGAGCATTTAAGAGTGGGTATGGGGAGGATCAGTGGAGGTGGAGGGAGATGAAGGTGGGTTTTGTGGCCTCTTACCTCTAGATTAGAAGGCAATAAACATGCTGAGAAGGCAGAGGCTGGAATAGAGAACCTGGCAAGTATTAACAGTAATGACCGGCCCACCACAGAGACAAGCACAGGTTATTACCTAGGGGAGTCCGGAGAGCATATCTCCGTGATAATACTAATCTCAACAGGCAAGCCTAAACAAAACACTTGAAGATGTTAGCAAGTGTCCTTTTTATGATTCTCTAAAGGGCATTTATGTCCTACTGGTTTAGGTTTAGATAGCTGAAGTGTGGTGGCCATATTACTCATGGAAATGTCAAAGTGACACCACCTTTGTCATAAACAAGGAAAAAAAAGCCCTAGTGATTGAAGGTTATTTGCCACTGGGGAATTTTAGAGATCGAGGGTAAGATCTTGGTAAGAAGAGTTAGATGTGGGCCTGGAAGGCTAGGTGGCTGTATTCAATGCCTGTGAAAGTCAGAGATGAAAGTCACAGCAACAGGCCAACACAAGAGTTGGCAAACATTTTCTGTAAAGGGCCAGGCAGTAAACATTTTAGGTTTTGCTGTCATATGGTCTCTGCTGCCACCACTCAACTCCGCCAACTCTGCCATCACAGCATTAAAGCAACCGCAGACAATACATACACGAATGAATATGGCTATGCCCCAACAAAACTTTATTTATATATACCAAGAGCTGAATATCATAGAAATTAGGGGTCATGAATTATTACTGTTCTTTTAATTTTTTTCAACCATTTAAAAATGTGAAAGAGGCCATATAAGAACAGGCAGAAGGCCAGGTATGGCCACAACTTGCCAACCCTTGGACTATTATATACACAGGTTTTGTAATATTCCCTCTGATAAATGCACAGGATTAGAATTCTATTGCAAGGGTATGTCAAGGGTTCAGACATAACAACGATAGCCAATAGCATTCTCCTTACTGTCATTTTTCATAACATACTGTAATAAAGACCAACAAAAGACTAAAAAGACATTGGACACCAGAGTTCTGGTCTCCATCCTGCCACATGCTAGTTCTCAGATCTGGAGCAGATCAACGTAACATCCTCGTGTTGCAGCATTCTCATCGGAAGAGAAGGTATGTTTGTCAGAGGGTAATAAGCAGGGCTGTGGCGGGTATAAGACGAAAGTTTACACCACGTATTCACAAACTACAAAGCATTTTTTAAGGAAAACTACTGAAAAGTTACAGCAAGTTGGGGCAAAAACGTCTTCTAAATTCTGAGGGAAAATGTTCTGGAAGCTAGGTGGGAAAAAGGAGAGTGCAGAAATGATCCACCCTTCCACTCTTCCTAATACTCAGGCCGTTTAACCTGCCTTCTCAAAATGATGGGCATGCTTTGTACGTTACAGCTCATCTAGACCATTTCACAGGCTTAACCTTTCCTCAGCTGTTAGCAACTCAGAAGCAAAGTACTGAACCTTGAACTTTCAACAGTTTGACCAGGATAGGTCAACAGTTCTCACTTATTTACCCAAAGACTATCTCAGAAGAAACAAATGTCCCAAATGACACATTTTTAAGAAATATGGTTTCTTCAAAACCACAAGCTTCTAAGTCACATCTCTGAGTCTTAAACAATGATGTTCTTCACCACAGAGTCCAGGAAAGTAAAGGAAAAGGAAGCAAGGAGAGATTAGCAATCATTCAATCCTTCCGCTTTTATTCTTTCTTTTATACAACAGGTAGGCGGGCCTCAGTTCCAAGCCAAACAATTAGAGGAATTCACCTGCATGGCCCTTTACTAACACCAGGTACAGAGTGGTTTAGGATCAGCGACGGACAGGCGACATCAGCCCTTTTAATACTTTCTGTTCTCCTTATATTGGCAAGAAGCTGTATCCGGACCACAGCATTTTGCTCTAAGCCCACAAACCACCGGGGCAGGAAGACCTCCATTTTCACAAACCATCCTCTCCAGAATAAACTTCCTAGGTGATTGTATTATAGCTTTACATACCTACAGCCTACAGAAATGTTTGGTCTAAGCTTAAACGAGGGAATTAAGAACCCTAGGAAAGAGTATTTTATTGGTTCACTCTTACAAACTCTGACTTCACAGACTGAGGTAAAGGTTTTCTGGAGTAAGTTCACAGGAAGTAAGCACTGCTGACTTGGCTCCAACCCGTGCCAGCCCCGTGAAGTGGTAACATATGGTTTGCAGCTTATCTGATCCACTATTTTTACTGGGTGAACTTGAGCAGCATTAATTTCTCCACAGCTCTCCCCAGCCTGATAAATAAGCATATGGGATCTAGGAGGTCCTTCTACTACTCTGAAACAGGTGATCACAGTGCTTTCCCAGACATACAAAAAGTAAAGAGGATTCAACTATTATGTACATGCCAGTGGATTGATATAAGGAGAAAGGCTAAAGAACTAGAAGATGAGGGCCTTAATTGGTGTAATTGGTATTCTTAGGGGCTATTTAATCAGAGTAAGTTAGCCAACACCCCCAAGTCTCTCAGTCTTCAAATTACAGCTAGAAAAACCTACTAAATTAAGTTGAATCTTTTCCCACAGGTTCAGTCCATTCAACCTACAATGACAAATGTAATGATTTAAAATTATATGTTTTATATATATATGATACATATACACCTATGATCCCGGAACATTGTAGATACTCAGTATTTAAACTTCCAGTTATATTCAAAATGTAATAATTTATAAAAACATGACTTACATACCACCTTCAAAAAACATCTAATAAAACAGTTCATTTACACATACAAATAATACCTAGAGCTCATCAAGAAAGTCACTTTCAACATTAGGATTAAGTTTAATATATTAGGTTTGAAAGTAACTAAAAGATGGTGTATACCCTCAATGACTGGCAGATAAATGTTTAATATTTGTTGAATGAGAGTTACAAAATTACACCACGAAGGAGTGTTACTTGATAACATTTATTCCATAGGGATCATAGTTTTATAATTATTCTTGATCTGAATTTCATAGTTAAAGTAATCTAGCTGGTTAAAGTATCTCGTCATCATGAGTAAGGCATTAGACCTTTTCTACTTCTCAGACCCTAACCAGTCCCGGGACCACACGCCGAATGCTCTTCTCTCCCAGCTACTACTGGATCCTTCTCAGGTCTTCTCTAACCAGGACAATGGTCTAAAAGTAAAGCTGGAAAATGAGAGTTGGGAAGGGAAATTCTGTGGATTGTCCACTTGTTTCCACTTAATCACTGGTCAAAACTGAAGATAAGCTGCCAGCTTTAAGCACACATGGACCAAATCCAGTGTTATCCGGGACTGGAGTGATCTCTATGACTTCACAAGTCACCATCGTCATCAGACTTCCCATCTGCAATTAACAGGGGAGATTAAAAATAAATCTAACTTCAGTAGTAATTAGACTTCAAAGGCATGTTTAAAAATTCCCTTGTACAGAAGTCATTTCTCCCTTAGGCTTGACTGCTATGGCTTACATCAAATTTAAGGACAGTGAAAATGGCCACAGAATGTGAGAAGAGGGCCTATGTGAAAGTAATAATGGAACCTGCAAAGAACAAGGGAAAAGAGTGACCTAAGAATCTGTCAACCATGCGATGCTGTCATGCGGATTGCAGACGGCTGCTCTCAGGTTAGACTACAGCCACAACGCAAGCCGTGACAGCCGGCTGGAAAAACTTCCACGTTCTACACGGCAATAATGAGATAAGGAAGATGCTACAGAATCTAATTCTGTTAAGAAATAGGCTAGATGATCTTACGTTTGAACATAGTGGGTTCCCCCCAGCGAACACTAAGGACAGACTAGATCACCAATAAGAGTCTTCCTGCCCTTGAACATGTACAGTGTGGTAAGAATCCAAGCCCAGTAGGCTAATAGAAAGCACTAGAAGCTCCTGAATAGAAGAGTGCTGGAAATGGAATTTGAACCATCCTTCCTATTTAGCATCTCCTGGGCTAGGGTACTCTTCTGCCAGTAAGGGACACAATGTGTGTGGCCTACATTCCAGGGGCAGAAAAGGCCTCTGACCTACTAGTCTTGCGTGGTAGTAGAAAGTAAACATATCAATATAAATAATGGAGCTTTGACAAAGCAAAAACTTTGTTTGGCCCTAGAACTAACCACTTCCATGATTTTATTAAAATACATGCACGTAGAAGAACATTCAAATATTCATAAAGGTTATAACAACCAGATCCATTTGGCAGGAGTTTTGCTTTGGAATTTGGGGACAATTATATAATTCGTATATAAGTGCAACTTTAAGTAGACAAACCAGCACCAGCTTGGTGGGACCTGACTCCCCGTGGTGAAAAGGTTAGACATTTCGTGCATGCTCACCCTCTCTTACCTTCCACCTCGGTTTGACGGTTCTATCTGGACACTGTCAAGGTTTATTGTATTTTCGTTCTGTGCAATAGCTGTGCTTCGGACAAGCTTTAAGGTGATCACTGGATGTCAAACCACATAAACATGGCATTTCAGTGTTTTGATGTAGTAAGTACAATTAACTGGAGAACTGAGCACAGTGAAAGGACCGCAGCAAAGAAAAGTAACTGGCACTAGACCCCAACAACTAGGGGAAGGACATCGTAAGCCTTCAGGGTCAAATCATTTTCTTATTTTATCTTTCTTGGTCTCTCCTAGGTCATCTTGATGACCTAGGGTTTCTAGATCTCATGGATCTCTCTCCTGGTACTTTTTCGCCATTAAACTAGGGTGCATAAAGTAAAATTTTCTAAATCTTTGCAGGTCCAAAACCCTCTCCCACTTGTGTCCACAATTTACTATTTGCCTGGGTACAAAACCAGAGTCTGAAAATAACTTCCCCTCAAAACTTTAAAGACAATATTGCCCATCTAGCATCCAATATTACTTATGAAATATCTGAGGTCTGTTACTGTTGTAGGTCTGTTACTGTTGTAGACAACCTATTTCTTCCTTTGAACATTTTTAGGATATTCTCCTAAACCCTGGAAAATCTGAATTAAACCAGGATGTCTAGGTATAGGTCTCTTTTCATCTATCCCAGTTCATGCTGAGGGCGTGTCCTCTTTCAGCTCAAAGAGATCTTCTTCTGTAATTTACTGATTCTTTCTTCCTCTAAACTATCTGTTCCAGCTTCTAAAACTTAAAGATTAGAGGTTGCAGATCTGTCCTTCAAGTGCCCTAACTTCTCTCAATTTTCTCTTTTGGGACAATTCCTTTGTCTAATTCAGATAAGCAGCTTGGTTCTTAGCCCTGTCCATTTTTATTTCAGTACTTCCAAGAAATTAAAAATGACTAAGAGTAGTCATAATTTGACTACTGCTCTTCCTGGCAATCTGTTCTTGGTTTAAAACTGTATTACTACTCTCTTGAATCTGAGCACACTGAGCTCTCTAGTCCCCTAGTTACTTCTTTTCTACAAAGTCAGCTGACCTGTTTATTTTGTTCATGCTATTAGTTTTCTCAAAAAGCAAGTGAGACTTGGTTGCTGGTTCGTATTTATGAATAAAGGCTAAGTTCATCTGAATACAGGTAACTGGCGTGAGTTTCTTTTGCACCAGTATAGGTATTACCCCAACAGGTCGCTAAGGAAACTAACAACAGACGGTACATAAACAAGTGGATTATTTCATAAGCAAGTTCTCCATAGGTGCCTGGACATGCAGCAGTAGAGTGGCTGAGATCCCATCAGCACAAAGGAAGGAGGTCTCTATCTTAGGGGTGGAAGGTAGAAGGCTTCCGAAGTTCAGCTAATACTCCTCCCACCCTCTGCTCAGTCTCATATGGACACCTGAAGTCACCTCGAGGTCTGCTTCTCAATCAGATCTCTCTGCCTTCTTTAAAAATAGGTATCTGGTTTGACCCTGAAGATTAGACATCCCCACCACTTGCAGGCATCATCTTTAGCACATGCCAGCAACTCCTACTGCTAGAGTATCCTTTTCCTGATCCCACTTTCATTATCTAAAAATGCTATGAAAATGGAAAGTCACACACGATTACATTGCATGTGCATATATACGCATGTATATGAATACACAGGCACACACAAGATGACTAAAACCTGAATTTCAAAAGATTGATACTTTTACACACACACCCCGTTCACTGAAATATAATCTTACAAGTGGAAAAATATTAAACTCACAAGTACAAAATGACAAGAGCTCCAAAATTCAAACACATGAAACTTGTCATTATATAAAAGTATAAAGCTCCATGTATTATAAATAAATGAGACTATCAAAGCCTTATATTTTCCAAGTAAATTAAGCACCATGAAGTTTGGCCACATTTTAAACTACTGCTTCTCATAGGAGGTCACGCAAGAAATTCAGGATATTAATGAGAGAAGCAGGAGAAAACATTTCCAAGTCTAACTAAGTTAAAGAATCATCCTAAAAAATGCTAAAGCCCAACTGCAACATCCCAAAGAATTTCTAAAATCACTATTTCAACTCTCCAAATTTTGCCAGAGTTCAAAAAAGGGTCAGTCTTGTAAGACAATCCAGATAATACCCTGCAGCTTTCCTGTCCAAAGTCATGTCACTCCTTTGCTTAAAACTATTCAAAGGTTTCCCAACCATCTTAACAGAAAGTCCAGAGTCCTTCACTCTAGTTTCCTTTAGCATCACTCAGCTCAGGTTTTCTCCCTGCCAGTGGTCTGCCAGTTCCTCTCACTGCACGAGTCTCATCCCATCTCAGGGCCTTTCCACATGCTGCTCCTCTGCTCTGAGCTGCTCCTCTGCTCTGAGCTGCTCCCCTGCCCTCCTCTGCTACAGTTACCTGCTGAACTTCTGCTGACTCTTCAATATGTCACATCCTCAGGAAAGCATCTCCTGGCCATACCCCTCAGACTCGGGTCCATGAACATCATCATGCTTGTTTTAAGGGAAAGGAAGAAAAAAGAACAAGAGCTGCCATCTGTGTCATCTGTTCCCTGTACTGGACTGCTTGCTCCAAAGGCCAGATGCTGAGTTCATCTTGCCACTGTACCCTTAGTCCTTAGCACTGTGCCTGCACCTAGCAAGGGCTCAATACATTTACTTCATGGTTTAGCAACTGAATCATCTCTCTGGTCAAGGCCCAGCGTCTCAGGAAAGGTTGTCTACAAATTCTTGCAGAAATTGACTGTTTTGTAGAGGTCCCAAAAAACAGGTATGAGCACCTACCAAAATAAAATTTTACTGCCATAAAGGCAAGTGTAATCAATCATCAGAGTAGTGTGAAAGAAGGAAACTACTGCTTTGGGAGAATCTCCATCATTTCTTCTCACTGGGGTGGGTAACAAAATAGCATGTCAATTATGTGTTCATTATAACAAACATTATGCACTGTCATAAGTTACTGCTTATTTTGATAAACACCTTTCTAATCATGGTGGAAATGCAGAACAGAAAAACAAATAGAAACACATGCATAATTGGCAAAAGAAAGGAAAGGACAATTGCCTAGGATTATCTGGCAAATACATATCTATGTTGTTGGATATAATGGTACAGAAACTGTGAATTTCATGGGAACACAATCCCTAATTATTTGTTACTTTACTGTACTCAACATCGTTCCTAATAATGAAGCAAATACACTGATGCTATTCGGAGCCTAAGAGCAAAGCAAGGATGTGATGGAAGCACACAGATGTGATGCATCTTCAACTTCCAGCGCACAGAGATAATAGCAAATGTCAAGAAACCCTGTTTCTGTGCAAAAATTTCAGTGTGATTCCAGATTACTTTTCCAATGAGAAAGGGACTCCTTTACAGAGCTTACCTAAAATGAACCGCACAGACTAAGTTTTAATTTTGTGTTCCAAGTGTGATAGAGCACCTCAAGACTGGAAACACGAGCTGGCGGAGATAGCATCTTGGGCCCCGCAAGGAGAGACTGGGCAGGCTCCAGGAGACAAGACACTCGATAAGCTTCTTAATGTCTCAGTTCAATCTGTGTGGCTTTTGCAAATGAAAAAGGCCACCTTCAGAGCCCTGGGTTAGTCGACAACTTTCTTCTTCATTGGCTAAATTTAGAGAGAAACACTTCATCATAACAACTGAGACAAGAATGGGAACTGGTGTCATATGAAGATAAGAGAAAAACTCAGCTAAGAGGTAATAGCTATTCACATTTGCTTAGTATATAATCCCAGAGGAAATGAGAGATGGTCCCAGGGAAACATGACCCAAGACAGCTAAGTGTGCAGAGCTACACTATTGGTGCAAACTATACCCACACTCCTCAAATGTGACCTGTCCTGATTCAATAGTTATGGACATTCAAGAATCTTAAGGCAAGATAAGGTTTTATTAACTGGCCCCAAATTAACTGAGCCACATATTGGGTGTTTCAAATTACTTAGATAAGCTTTTGGATCATTATTTGGTTATCTAACATCCCAGCCTCATGACATGGACTTAACAAAAGAGTCTAGATTAGCCTTATTCCAATTTAGAATATCATGTGAGTTAATGCTACCCATGAAAGTTCTATGGGTATTTGTTATTTACATTCTAAAGGGGTGGAGGAAGTGGGGAAGAAGAAAGAAAAGCATGTCAGAAATGAAATATTAATACATATAGATCCGAGAAGCAAGAGAAAAGGAAGAGACCACAGAGGTCCTCTTGAATAAACTACACTCATAAAACTTCAATTTGAGATCCCTAACTCTACCAAGTATCTTTATTTATAGGGAGAGAAAACAGACCCACTCCCCCAAAGAAAAAAATACTCTTCGTTTTCTATAAATAGCCAAACTAAGAGGATTCCCTGTATTTTTTTTTGGTTCAGTCTCTGAATAAAGAACTGCATATTAGGAATGTGTCCATATATTTACATGGCACTTCACATTTTTCAAACTAATTTCACATTCAACATTTCCTGAAATCTTTGTAACAGCCCTGTGAAATCTGTTAAACGTCCCCACTTATAAGCAAGACATTGGAAACAAGTGACGTGTTCTTAACCAGAGTCAAGTAGGGCTGAGGCACTAGATCTAACTACTAGATCAAAAACCCTTCCCCCATGGGGCTTCCCTGGTGGCGCAGTGGTTGAGAATCTGCCTGCCAATGCAGGGGACATGGGTTCGAGCCCTGGTCTGGGAAGATCCCACATGCCGCGGAGCAACTGGGCCCGTGAGCCACAACTACTGAGCCTGCGCATCCGGAGCCTGTGCTCCGCAACAAGAGAGGCCGCGACAGTGAGAGGCCCACGCACCGTGATGAAGAGTGGCCCCTGCTCGCCGCAACTAGAGAAAGCCCTCACACAGAAACGAAGACCCAACACAGCCAAAAAAAATAATTAATTAACTGAAAAAAAAAAACCTTCCCCCAAATTCATTCATTCAACTATCAGCATTTAACACCTACCAGGTGACATTCCAGGCACTGGGAGGGTGACAGCAGGGAACGAAACAGACTCAAATCTCTACCCTCAGAGCTAACATTGTAATGAACATGACTACATAATTTTTGTATGTGTGGCTTTGGCTAACCGGATGCCATTTACAACACCAAATGTTCAATTAGATTTTTTGCTCTAAGGAATTTAAATGTATTCAAATTAATACATCACAGAAACCAACCATTCAGAGCTTAAAACATGTTTGAAAACTTAGTAAGCACTGGCAATTCAAAAGGAAACTGAGGTACAGGTGCCCCTAGCCTCAGATGCTTAATCTACGTGAAAAAAAAGGGATACACATGTTAAAAATTCAATTAAAAGACATTCACAAAACAGGGTGCTTCCAAATGGAACATAACAAATATTATTAGAAAAAACCAACCAAGAAAAAGAGGAAATATTAGTTTAGGCTTTCTTAATTTTATACCAATAGATTGTAGATTTAGAAGTACTGAAAGATTTAACTTTCAGCAATTAGTTATTTTACTTTTAACATTACTTTCTGTACATTATCCAAAAAAGCCATTTATGTTATTCCAATATATTAGGAAAGAGACTGAATATTTAAGCCTTTATTATGTCTCCTTCACAAACATCTTTATTTAACCCCTTATAGCAACTCTATAAAATAAACATAAATGTAGAAGAGGCTGAGAAAGCTTAAGTGACTTGCCTGTGCTGACTACTTGATATGTAACACTTTACAAATTATACAATTTGAATATTAAGACCAGTTTGGAAAAGGGAAAAATAAGTTTCAGGAGCCACAATAAAGTTGCAATTAATTTAATTAATATTCAGTTAAAATATTAGTTAATATTTTAATTAAAGTCAATTTATATTCCCTATGAGAATTTAAGAGTATTGGATACATACTGATCATCTGTAAAAATATATACCCTACACCCAAAATAATTATCCTATTGTATTTTGAGTGCACTTAACCAATTAGCAAAATTATAGCTGTGACAACAAAGGTTTTCTTTTAGCAATATCTTACAAGCAGTCATAATGTGGGTGCTCACTCCCTATAAAATGAAATCATATAAAACATTTCTTTTCCATCATTTTCTTCAGAAAAACAAACCTTCTTCAAAGGGCAGGATTTTAATAAGCCTGTTCTCACAACCTCAAGGCAACACTTGAACACTTCCCATATATTCTCCCATAATTTACCAAGTTTTGGAATCTAGAACCAGGGTCACAAAGTTGTCAGATATGAATGAAGGTTATTGGAGGACCCTCCCAAATCTAGAAGGTAGGCGACGAGAAGAGAGTTAGGCCCTTCAAGAAGTTATAATCCAAACGAGCTCGTTAGCAGCTACACAATGAGAGACAATTCTAAGAGAAAGGCTACCCCGTGTACCTGCAGAAACAGAGGTTGACAAACCCTTACTCAGATGTGCTCGGAGATGTGTGGGCCTTAAGCAGAGAAGACAGCTAATTTGCAACCGAGAAAATGGCACAGGCTAAGTTCCTAGGGTACAAGGGGGAATGAGAAAGAAGAGATGTAAGACCAAGGGACCCAAGGGGACATAAGGTCCACCCACCAGATAGACTCTGGCTCCTCGTAACTATGCCCCTCTTCACGTGTTCTCAGGGAATTCATCTTTAATTGTTGAGTAATTTTCTTTCCAAAAACATCAGGGTCAGGAAATAAAAACCAAATATCTACAATACTTGTTCTCTAATAAGCAGCATCTTATCTGAAGCTGCAGGCTAACATTAAAGAACATTTACCTATCCCTTGGTAAAAGAGTGAGAGAGAGAGAAAGAGACAGAGAGGATAACTTTACCTTTCTTCAAAGCTCATCTCTAACTGCTCCTTTTCATGGCAGTGGATGGTCTTACTGAACAGTTCTGGGGTGGGGGAATGGCTGGGAGAAGCATGTACAACCACTAATCATTTTGCAACAAAATGCAGTAAGGTCAGTAAAAACCAATTATTTTAAAGTAAACATGCTTGTGAATGGAAAAGCAATGCTGCAAGTTGATACTTCAAGTGACGCCAGTCTTTCTTCTGAAAGAAAGAGATGGCTGGTAAGGAAAGTGGTGCAAAGACTTCACCCCATCTTGAAATATTCAAAAGCAAAACTGAAATTATAACGGTAGTAATTGTGACACTGGGTTCATAAAGAATTAAACAAAAACTCATTTATTTTAGCAACAGTGTCTAATACATGTCAGGTTCCCTTCTGTAGCTGGTGTGATCAACAAAACAAAGTCCCTGTCCTTGGGCAATTTATATTCAAATAAAGATACAACCCTGGTCTCAAAGAAAATGCTCAGTGACGTCTGTTACTTGAAGATGAAGAGAAATGAAGTCTAAACAAAAAGAAAATGCTTTATTAGGGAGTTACTTGAAACTTCTAAAATACGTGACACACATTATTCCAATTAAACATTTATGCTATATAATGAGTAAAGTTTAAGTTAAAACTGTAATTAACTGATACCAGTTAATTAGCTGTCACTGACAAAGAATCCCTTAACTGGAATCCAGTAAGAATTCTTTGATATGGAGGACTAACGATGATTTCTTCTCTCATTTCTACAAAACCACACTAGAATGACAGCTAACTCAGGTCTTCTAAACCTACATGGAATATCAAATAGGAGAAGAGATACTACCAGACTAAGAAGAGTCATTTTATTTAGAAATGAAAAAACAGATAAACATTAGGTGATGGACCCAGTTGGGTTTTGATATTCTCTGCTCTGAGGGTCCACAGTGGGGATAAGTGAACAAAGACCTGGAAAAGCTCTGAAACTGATGGTACAGGTACGAGGGTAGGGAGTTCTATGGTGAAACAAACACAAGAGGACTGCTGCAAAGTCTATGGGAAGAGTACCAAAACCCTTGGGCGCCCTCCCCAGCCCAAGCAGCTGCTCCTCTTCTGCTTTATCAAAGACAGATTTCATCACTTAAACTGAAGCAGAAAGCTGCTAGATTTAAGATATCTCACACATACAAGGGTATCTTACAAAAAACAGAAGGATTAAGTGAAAGTTTGCAAACTACATGGTAAACTCAATGAGGGCAGGGACTTAACATCTGTTTTGGTTACTGCTGGATCCCCGTTACTACAATGGTTCCTGACACATAGCAGGTACTTAATAAATATGCAGCAAAAGAGTTTAGCAGATGAGTTTTTTAATCTCCAAGAAAGCAGAATGTTCAAAAAAAATCAAGAATAAACAAAAGAAGAGAAAAATATAAAATGTGAACATCAATCCAGGAAATTCAGCATCTGACTAAAAGGAGAGCCTAGAAAGAAAGAATAGAGAAAACTGGAGGGGAGGGGTGATTACAAAGAAATAATGCATGAAATTTTGCAGAGCTAAAGTTTCCAGGCTGGAAGTGCCCACTGTCTAACACACACTAACACACACACACACACACACACACACACACACACACACACACAATGCAATTTCAAAATACCAGGAAGAAAAGATCCTAAAATATCCAGTGTATTTTAAGCAGAAAGATCAAAAATGAGAATGGTACAGGATTTCAACAGCAATCCTCAAGCTAAAATATAATGCAACACTGCATTCTAAACTCTGCTGGAAATGGTTTCTAAACTAGAATTCTACATGTAGCCCGAAGAACAATCAAGTGTTAAGAGCAAAGGTACGATAAAGACATTTTCAGACATATGACGTTCTCACCACTGACCTCCCACACATCCTCCTTCCACTTCTACTCCCCACAAAAAGCAACAGGAGAATGTATTCTGCTAAACTAAGGAATAAGGAAAAGGAAGTCTCTGCATTTAGGACACAAGCGATACAATGCAGAAGACAGGATGCGGAATTCCCAGGATGAGAGCAAAAGGAAGTCCCACCATGACAGCTGCGCACAGGCCTACAGAGAACAAGGTAAGACCGCAGTAAGAACAGAAGGCACCACCAGGAGGAATGGTTAAACTAACTAAATAAAAACCCTTGGTGGGTGTCTATGTCTAACCATACTGAGGATGCTTCATTTGGAGAGTCTAAGGGTAAATTAATGACAAGGATCAAGAAAAGTGTCTTTTTACAATTAACTCAAGGAAAAGCAGAGTTAAATGAATAAAGAAACATAATGATAAAATACTGCATGGCTTCGATGTGAGTCTTGCTAACATAATCCATAATGATGTATCCTAAAATTGGTAAAAAGCTACATGACGGAATATGCGGAGAAAAAGTATAGCGGGGGGAGGGAGTTAAAAATGAAACCTTCACCACCCAAAGTAGAAAGCCAACCGGTAATGATTAAAATTGACAACTCAGGCAATAGCCATACAAGCCTGGAATTTAAAAAGAGAGGGTAGACAAACAAAACCAGAACAAATAGTTTTTGTTAAGTAACTGCATCTGGGTAATAAAATGGGCATGGGAGAATGGGGTAGGAATTTGCCCTTTTCCTTACAATGTCTGTAAGACTAATGCTTGCTAAACTATAGAGGTACTGCTTTATAAAACATGTTAAGTTTCAAAAATTTTTTTTCATCCATTGAACAACCTATTCTAATCCATTATTTCTTATATCATAATGGGATTATGGATTATGGATCTTTGGAACAAAAGCATTTAGTCTCACAGCAAAAGAGGATTTAGATTTATATACAAATTTAGTAAAAGACTAATTTTGAATTTGAAAAGCTAGTTCTCTGCTCAAACTCTTTTATATGAAATTTAAATAAATTACACTATGAATAAAACTGCAATTCATGTCCTCATGACCTCACAATTTTGCTTTAGCCCCTTGCCAATGAAAGGAAAATTAGATAATAAGGCACTTAGTGTAAAATCTCAAACATAGCCACCAACTATGATTATTTTTGAATTACATTATGTTACATCGTGTTAAATTAACATAGCCTCTCCTCTATTTTTTAAACCAACCTTGTATGTAGACCTACCTTGTGTGCAAATGAACTATAAAGCAGGGGTCAGCAAACCTATGACCTGAGTGGCCCAAATCCAACCTGCCCCTGTTTTTATAATACCCACCAACTATGAATATTTTAACCATTTTCAAAAAAAAGTAAAAACCAAAATTAAAAATCGGAATATATTTCTTGACACATGAAAAAAAGTCACATGAAATTCAAATCTCTGTCCACAGATAAAGATTTACTGGAACACGGCCTTGTTCATTAATGTTTGCATCTATGGCTGCTTTCTAGTGATGGCAGAGATTGGATGGCCCACAAAGCCTAAAATATTTACTATCTGATCCCTTTCATATTGTTGACCCTTGAACTAAAGGATTCTAATTCTTAATTTCATTTGAATTTTATTTTTATTTTATTTCAAATGAAATTGAGCAAAATTCATATATAAAAGTATACATATAAAAAGTCCTTGAATCAGAGGTATTTGAATAAGGAAGCTTAGGGATGGCCTATACAACCTTTGAAAGAGAAAATAATGGTCTGCTTAGGGCCACTCAGGGAAATGGGACCAGAGTCTTGGCCCTGAGATGGCTGTCCTCTTAGACATGCATCTGTCACCAAAGTTTTAATCCTAGCATGGCTCTATTCCTACTCCACTCTTCAACTTTCTATTACTACATCACTTATTTCATTTTAGTTAAAATGCTAATAAAACATGCTGATTTTTAGTTTGGCCTTCCCCACATATTTAAAACAGATTTCTGTTCATATTTACTGTGGACTGTGCCAATAAAGCAGGATGGAATACTGGTTAAGGACTGTCTTTGGTGTCAGGGAGACCCAGGCCCTGGCTCTGCTTCCAAGGACCACTCTGCCCTCATAATCCTCTCAACTTCTCTAAACTTCACTTTTCTCACCTCTAAAAGTGAGTGTAGTACCTACCTCAGATGAGAAGTTAGAACACAATGAAAAATGTCAAAAACTTAATGTTCTGACTGTCAGAATTAACAGCTCGAGAAATGGTACCGATTATACTTTGTCTTATCATGTCCAAATACTTGATAAGCATTCATTATCCTTGAAGGGTTTCATAGGCAGTGTTCTCAAACCTCAGTGTGCATAAGAATCACACTGGTGACCTTGCCAATGTAGATTCCCTCAGCCCTACTCTCAGCTACCCTGATTCTTTAATCTGGAGGGTTAAGATTAACCCTTAACCCCATTTTCGAGCTCAAGTGTGATTTGGATGCGAGTGATCCATGGAATAAAGTGTACCTAGATAATGAAACAGATACCGAGAGGTTAAGAGACAAGCAAAAGCCTAAATAATTACAGCCTTAAGGACTAGTCTACTTTGTCAAAATAGCAAGGAGCTGAGTAATACTCATTCCTTTTGCTTTTTTTTTCCCCTGCTACAACTTATCCTAATTATTTTTTTTACTTAAACTTATGTTGGGCTCCATAATTAAATGTTACATACAATATGAAGATCATCTCCTAGTTTGTAAAGGTTAGGACTTCCAGTTATACATCCAAATAAACATTTAGGGAACTCAAAAGGTCAGTGTCCAGGTCCCAGTGGAATCCCAGTTTACTATCTTGGAATTCAGTGACACAACCTTGTAACCATCCCCAGAGAATGTAAGACTGGCCCATTTTATGTACTGGTACATTCATAAACAGAAAGAAAAAAAATAGAAAAATAGTATGTATTCCTACAACACTAAAAGAAGCTGAAAATCTGTGTAAAAACAAGCACAAAACTAAGTATGTTCTATACCGAGAAACCCTGATGTGTAAACATATGAAGTGAATCACATGCAACAGCTGCACCTTAGGGTAAGGTTTTTCAATTAAGTGTCTATTCCAAAACCAGTAACGAAACAGAGTGGACAGTGGCGGGAGTTTGAGGATGCAGGTGTACGGGTTCGCGGTTACCTTGCTCCAGTCTAAAGCACAGGGAACGCCTTGCTGCTTCCATCTCCGGAGTCGGATTATCTAGGACATGTCTACACCACTGCAAAGGGCTCAGGGATTTCTCTGATGACGGGAATGTCTTTGAAGAGCCAACGTATAACCTTAAAAAAAGAAATCTACATTATAGGGATTATATAGCTACATAGAGATTACCTCTCTTGTACTTGAGAAAACAACATGTATTTAACAGTTTCTATCCAAACAGAACTCACATTTGATTACTTCAAACATCAAAATCATTTTTAACAGATAAATATCCCCTGGTAGAATATGACACATTCTGTAGCTTGGTGGCAAGGAAGACTTCAGAAAACTATGGAACGATGTCTCAGGGAGTCGGAGATCTGTGGCTTTTGCTACTGACCTGACCTGGGGTGCCGTGATGATCTGATCAGCTCACTTATATTTCTAGAAGTGAACATTTTCATCTCTCTTTGACAACAGAATCTTATGTGAACTTGGGCTAATATACATAAACATGATGTGGCAAACAAGGCAAGTCTTTTTTTTTTTTTGCGGTACACGGGCCCCTCACTGCTGTGGCCTCTCCCGTTGTGGAGCACAGGCTCCGGACGCTCAGGCTCCGCGGCATGTGGGATCTTCCCGGACCGGGGCACGAACCTGCGTCCCCTGCATCGGCAGGCGGACTCTCAACCACTGCGCCACCAGGGAAGCCCCAAGGCAAGTTTTATTTGTATTTAACAAAAGTAAGTCTAAAAACAAAAGTCAGCTGTTTGATTCTCTCAACCCTTAAATAATCAGATATTTCCCCATCTTAAATCTATACTAAATTTGATATGTGCTTCTTTCTCATTAAAGCCAAACAGCTTTCAAAGATATGTTTTAGGAAGAGTTCACTTTCAGCATCTACACCATTGCACAATAGTTGGCAGGATTCAAAATAACCACCCTGGGGCACTACAAGTCATCACAAAGGTCTCCTCTCATTGATGTACTGTTTTAAGGTAGGTTTTAGAATATTTTCAGTGATAGGGTTATACAAAAAGGTTTACCTTGAGAATTAACCGACAGTTGACAGAAAAAAGAAAGAAAATTATAATCAGAGGCTCTAGTAACTGACCTTGCTATATAAAGCTTTATTCTAATTACAAATCTCATTAAAGTAATACTACTTCAAGCAAAGTTACCGTAATTCTAATGGGCAGGTATTCTTGAACTAACATACTTCATTATTCACTTTTACTGTTATCGTCCAGTCCACCAACTATTCGAGTAATCTATCCCAGAGGGTTGGGGAATGTAGTATTTAGCAAATTATTCTTATAGTTCGGGGTTGGCAAGCTTTTTCTATAAGGGCCAGCTAGTAAATACACAGGCTTCGTGGCCACATAGTCTCTGTCATAACTACTCAACTCTGCCTCTGCAGCCCCAAAGTATCACCGACGATAAATAATAATAAGTACGGCTGTGTTCCTATAAACTTTATTTACAGATACTGAAAGTCGAATTTCCCATAATTTTCACGTGTCAAAGAGTATTCTTTTGATTTTTTCAATCATTTAAAAATGTAAAAATCTAAGCTGATCAGCTACATAAACCAGGCAGTGGGCCCAATATGCCCATAGGACACAGTTTGCTGACTCCTGTCAGGAGATGAAGATTCTAAAATCTCTCTTTTAATCAACTTGACAGTAATCCTAATACGTCATTCTTCCCTTACAGTGTGGACCATACTCTAAGAGAGTATGTTGGTTAGTTAAAAATTCTTATTCCTAGGTCCCACCTTGGCCTACTGTGTCAAGGTTATCACCAATCTATGTAGAGCCTTTCCTTTTGCCCTTCCTTGCTGTCGGACCTCTGCACTGTTACTGTGTAGCTCTCTCTAGACCCCTGTCCAGGACTGGGTAGCTCACTCTAGACCCCCAAGTAAAGGTTAGTCTAAGCCAAAGATTGTTCTCAATCTTTGACGTATTAAAATCTCAGAGGATTTGTTAAAACACAAATTGCTAACACCTGATTGCAGGCAGCTCTAACCTACCTGATTCAGTAGGTTTGGGGTAAGACCAAACAATGTGAATGTCTAACAAGTTCCCAGGTGATGCTGATACTGCTATGTGGAGGCCACACCTTGAGAGGGATGCACTGTGCTGAGCCAATCGTGCCAGCTCCATTAATCCCATTTGCCCAATGACTGGTTTAGGCACAAGCCTTGGACACAGTCCCAGGCAATAAAAACTGAGGGGAAATATTCTGATGGGCATGTGAGCAAGTTTCTCCTCATGTTTAAAGGGGTCACGAAAGACCCAATTATATGTTGCCTACAACATGGGTACTTTAAATATAAACACACAGGTTAAAAGTAAAAGGACAGACCACTGCAAAGACAAATGAACAAAACCTACCCACAAAGAAAAGCCCAGGCCTAGAAGGTTTCACGACCAAATTCTACCAGATATTTAAAGAAGAATACCAATTCTTCACGAATTCTTCCAAAAAAATAGAAGAGGAGGGAGCACATCCCAACATGGTCTATGAGACCAACATAGCTATGAAACCTGATACCCAAACCAGACATAGACATAAGGTAAGAAACTAAAAACCAACACCTCTCATGAACACAGAAGCAAAAGGTCTAAATGTTTTAGCAAATTTTGGTACAACCATATATAAAAGGGATACTTCGTCATTACCAAGTGAGGTTTATCCCAGGAATGAAAGGTTGCCTTAACATTCAAATACCAGTGTAACTTATCACATATACTAAAATAGAAACACCATATGATAATCTCAATATAAAAAGAAAAAAAATATGACATCCATTCCTGATACAAACTCTCAGCAAATTAAAAAAGGGAGGAAACATCCTCGATCTTATTAAAGGCATCTACAAAAAAGGATCCTTAACAGTGAAAGACTGAACACTTTTCCCCTGCTATCAAGAGCAACACAAGGCCTGCAGGTTCTAGCTAGCACAATCAGGCAATAAAAACATTTGGATTGGAAAGAAACAAGTAAATCTGTCTTTATTCACAGATGACATGATCGTCTATGTAAAAAAATCGTCTATGTATAAAGGAGTATACAAAAAAGATACTAGAATGAGTTTAGCAGCAAGACTGTAGGATACCAGATCAAAGTACAAGAGTATTTCTATATTAGCAACAACCAGTATTTTTGAAATTTCACTTCCCATTTACAACAGTATAAGAAAAACCATAAGAAGCCTAAGGATAAATCTGACAAAAGATGTCAAAGACCCGTACACTGAAAACTACAAAACATTCTGAGAGAAATTTAAAAAGAAACAGAGAAACGGACCATGTACATGGGTCAGAAAACTAAATATTGTTAAGATGTCAATTATCCCTAAATTGATCTATTTAACAAAATTCCAACCAAAATCTCAGCATGCTTTTTGTAGAATGTAAAAGCTAAAATTCATATGGAAATGCAAAGATCCTAGAATAGCCAAAACAATGAAGTTGTAGAGCTACTGCTAACTGATTAAGACTTATTCCAAAGCTACAGTAATAAAGACAATATAGGATGGCATGAAAATAAATAGATCAATGAAAAAAATAGATGGTCCAGATACAGAAATACTAACAGGTGGAATACTGATTTTTTTGACAAAGTACAGAGACAATTCAATGAAGAAAAGATAGTCTTTTGAACAAATGGTGCTGGAACAAATGGATACACATATCCAAAAAGTGAACCTTGATCCATACTTTACACACTATCCAAAGTTAACTCAAAACAGATCACAAAAATATGAAACCTAAACTGTAAAACTTTTAGAAGAAACTACAGATGAAAAACTTTGTGTCCTTGGGTTGGCAGTCTTTCTTAGATATATATTTTTAGACTGAAAGCATGACCCATAAAAGAAAAAAAATGTATCAATTGGACTTCATCGAAACTAAAAACCTTGCTCTTTGAAAGAGACTGTTAAGAGAATAAATGACAGACCACGGATGGGGAGAAAATATTTGCAAATCATTTATCTGATAAAGAAACTTATAAGTGGAATATATAAGAAATTCTGCAAACTTAATAAGCAACCCAGTTTTTAAAAACTGGTAAAAGATTTAAACAGATAGTTCACCAAAGATGAGCTATGGATGGTAAACAGGTGTATGAAAAGAGGCTAATCATTAGTCATTAGGGAAATGCACCAGTGAGATACTATCACACAGCTGTTAGAATGCCTGAAGATAAGATTAGCCATAGCAAGCCTTCCTGACGACATCATGGAACTGAAACTCCTAAACTGCCAGCAGAAATGTAAAATGCACAACCACTTTGGAAACGATTTTGGCAGCTTCTTTAAAAATTAACGTACACCTACTTTCTGTTACAGCCACTCAAAAGTCATGAAGTATTTACCTGAAAGACACAAATGCCATGTATCTATGCAAAGACTTATCTGTAATAGCCCGAAACTGAAAACCCAAATGTTCATGAAAAGATGAATGGATAAAACAAACGAGCGTTGTGTCCCTACAATCTAAACCCTTCACTATAAAAAGAAATGAACTACTGATTCATGTAACAACAGAGGTGGATTTCAAAATAATCATCTTGATTGAAAGAAGCCAGACCAAATGAAACAAATGAAAAAGAGTACCTACTATATGATTTCACTGATACAAAAGTATGGAAAACACAAACTAATCTAGATTGACAGAAAACAGATCAGTGGGTGCCTGAGTTGGACGGAGGCAGGATCAGGACAGGAGGAGATACAAGGGGCCACAGGGAAGCTTAAAGCATTGGGCCATCTCCACTATCCTGACTGTGATGATGGTTTTATGGGTTATACGTGGGCCCAAATCTATCAAACAGTACATTTTAAATATATGCAATTTATATCGCACTTACACCGTAATGAAGCTTTACGAAGAAGTCACAAGACAGTAAGCAACTGACTGCTTCCCGCCCTTCAGTGAGCCAGGAGCTGCCATCCACCAGGCAGCTGGATCACAGAAGCAGGTGCCACAGCCCTGACAGAAAGGAGCCACAACACTAGGCAACTGTGCAACCTCCTTATCTTTCAGCTTCTTTTAAATGAATACATTTTCCTCACTGTTTAATACGCACACAGGTTCATGCACTCTCTGAGCGTCTGCTTGTTTGCAAACCTCTCTCTAGCTCCCACGTGAAGCACTGCTCTGCCCATCACCTCCAGCATCCCACGGGACCACCGCTGCTTTCTCCTGCCGCTAGGAACCTCCAGCAAGCAGCTTGCCTGGGGATTTCACACACTCCCACCAGTTTGGGGTTTTTTCTGGTAGAGTGTTTTGCTTTCTGCTTGCAGGGAACCCCTCAGGAAGATGTCCTTAATCTCTTCGGGCCTACGTAATATGGTTCTCTCGTTTGACCACGCAGCCTCACAGCACATTCAAAAGCAGCTTCCCAGAGCTACATGTAATGGCTCTGGGACCCACTCTGCCATATTCACGTACAGGGACTTCTCTCTTTTCTCCTCCGCTGTCCACCCATGCTATCTGCTACTGTGGCTCCCCCGACCCTGCAGTTCACAGAATATGGGGGTGATCATGCGACTGAAAGCAGGGAATTCGGCTGAAAGCCTGCGTGAGGGATAGGTGGGACCCCAGATCCCCTCGTCTACTCCACACTGCCCATCCCACCACCCCTCCTCCACCACAATCTAAGACCGGAGGCTTACTATTGACACGTGCATGAGGCTGACCCAGAGAAGCTCTGACTTCAGGCACATAGAACTCAGCTGAGAGACAGATGAAGTACCCCCACTGAACCAGAGAGGCTGACAGAAAAGTCTACTTGCTGAATGGTTAGCACCCTAGCCCCATTTTCCCCTTTACATTCCTAGAATCGACTGCCTTAACTCCTATCTCCCAGAAGGTTTATGTCTGGAGACAAAGATGAACCCAAGAGAAGACCTAAAGATACTGAAACCTGAGCTGGCCACCCACCCAATCTCTGGTAGAGTCTACCAGCCAAAGAGTTCCAGCCATGCAGAGCCTTAGGTCAACTTCGATATCGCCTTTGGGTATGAACAGACAACCCACGACACCAGATATCTGGAATATTCCTTTTAAATAAAACCCTGAGACTAAAAGTATTGACAGAAGGGAAAAAAAGAACTGAGGAGGAAAAACAATGCAGGGAACAGATGAAAAATCCAAGACAATTATAACTGATATCATCTGAGAGAAAATGTTGTATTCACAAGACAAAAACAGGATATTTAAAATGGAACAGCTTCTTCTTTCTTGGCAAATGAAACAATTAAACTGTTATAGAAGAAACAAAAAATTCAATAAGTGAGTTTGGAAGATCAAGCTGAAGAGGTCTCCCAGGAGCAAAACATAGATAAAGATTAACAACCAGAGGAGAGGGATAAGAAAATTAAATGACTGTACCAGGCAGGCCTCCATCTCATTATTATAAGTTCTAAAACACATGTGAAAGTGAAGAGAAGGTTATTTGTTTTAAAGGCAAAAAATTTTCCAAAGTTGAAGGCAGGCCACCAGGTTCTAGAGTGAGGCACCCACAAATGCTCAGTGCAACAAATGAACAGACAGGCCCATACAAGGTACAACGTGACATTTAAGAACCCTAGGGATAAAGAAAGAAACCTAAAGAAAAAGTCACAAAGGATTCAATACCCAAATCACAGTGCACTTCAACAGGTGTAAAACAATAAAAACTGGAAAAAAAAATGGAACAATGCCCTCAAACATGAGGAAAAATAACTGACTTAGACTTTTATACCCAGACCAACCATGAATCTTGTATGAGGATAGAATAAGGACATTTTCAAATACACAGGATTTCAAAGTGTACTTCTCACGCATGTCCCCTTTCTCAGAAACCTTACTGAGGCTGCATCCCACCCACAAGAATAAATGAAATTCCAAGACAAAGGATTTATGAAATAGGAGATCCAATACTGGCAAGAAACCCGAAGGAATTCCCATGGTAACAGCATTGTGCATCCAGCCTAAGGAGCAACAGTAAAGACTGGAGCAATGGGATTAAGCATTCTAGAGCGGATGGCAGTACAAAACAAATTTTTAAAGACAGATTTAAGACATTATCAGATACGTTTGACCTTCTTGAGAGATGTTATAGCTCCAGTACTTACAGAGATAATTAGTAATAAGGGATTAAAGAAAGTGAAGGGGGAAGAGAGAGAGGCCATTATTAACTCTTGGAGGAACAAAGAGATTAAACAAATGTAACATACAATTAACAGGACTCAGCTAATAACAGTGATAACCATAACACAGGTCATTACGATGATTTAAGAGAAAAGTTATGAAAGCCATTATGAGAAGGGAAAGAAGCTATGGTACCTGGAGGATGAAGGGAAGAGGCCTTAGTCCTCATTTTCCAAAACAAGTCTATATCTGTTTAAGGTCATGTAGTATAAAGACTGTTTAGAAATAAAGAACAAAAGAAACTGCCAAAGGAGTATAAAGTAATATCTATGTGGAGGACTCAGAGGTAGCAAAGAGTTGGGAGAACTGTTGCTTTCTGTAGTAAGCCTTGGTACAGAAGAGCTTCTGAACCATTTACATCCTACTTATTGTATTACCTTGATAGAACGTTAGAAGTACTACGCAAATATGTGGAATTAAGATAGAAGGGATCATTTTTAAAGTCAGTCTCCAAACAATGTTCCCAGGATAGTTTTGAGCCTACTGTTTCTCTGGCTAGGCCTAGAACTGGATTTAAAGAGAGAAAAAGGGCAGTTAGTTATGAAGATCACGTAGCTACAAACTCCCTGAGTATACCATGTCTCTAAAATTAGTTAAGCAAGGTAAGACCTGTATTTCTCCTAAATGGCTCTTATCTTCTAAAAAGTCATAAAAATCACCTCTTTCATTGTCATTACAATGCCAGCAACATTTACAATATCCTAGTTTGCCATTGTTAATACACGTACCTCCTACTAACTGCTCTTTCAACTTCTACCTTTCGTTGACAGTATATTAGAATATGGCAAGAATATTTGAAAAGCCTTAGTCTAAACCTTGAGAATCCTTCAAATAGTAGAAAAGCTATCATTTAAAATGTCACACTCTAATTTTCCTTCACTTCTCTTCAAAACTTCCAAAAGCACATGACTAGAAACTATCGTCCTTCTCACAGAATCTTTTCTTTTTCATACACTTCATTTTCTGGACCCCCTGACTGCATACATGCACTAACACTGGGAGGATGGAAATAACACAAAGTCCATCATAATAACCCTGAATGCTTCAAATGAAGTATTACAAAATGTCTAGAAAAATATCTTGGTTATTATCAATGTCTGGTTCTAAAGTCATCCTTCTGCAGATAATACAAAAATAAATGGTACAACAAAAATAATTACAATAAGTCCCCTACATACGAATGAGTTCCATTCCAAGAGCGCGTTCATAGGTCCAATTTGTTCATAAGTCCAACAAAGTTAGCCTCGGTTCCCAACTAACACAATCGGCTATATAGTACTGTACTGTACTAGCTTTATAATACTTTTCACACAAATAATACATAAAAAACAAAAAATAAAGAAAACATTTGAAAAGTACCGTACAGTACCAGCTACATCACTGCTGCTTTTACGCTTCCTTCTGGACATCCTGGGATTGATTGAAATAAAGATGCTATACTATTGGACTCTATACTGTACTGTACAGTAAAGTACACAAAAGCACAACCACTTGTAGAGCATGCATGCACATGACAAGGTACACCAGACACGTGAACTAACTTACGCGATTGGACATGTGAACACACATTCGCATCTTTGAAAGTTTACAACTTGAAGTTTCGTTTGTAGGGTACTTACTGTACATGTATATCATAGACCCGTCACTGAAAAGTAATATGTGTCAATTTTCAAACAAGCCATTTTAAGAGTCTTAAATCACCATAAGTTTTATTTTAAGGGAAGGTAAAACACCAGCACTGATTAGCACAATCAGTCAATCTTGGTCAGCTTAGATTCACTAGCATCTGCTAGGGTCAAGCTGGTTAGCCACTGCAAAAGAAACTTACCCCCAATAAGCTATTTTAAAAGGATACATTAAGTCTAAATTTTAGTTACTGAAGGTCCCATAGCAGACTCTTCCCCCTCCCTCCACATTTATATCTAAACTCTATTTCAGTGTCCCACTGCAGTGTTTCAGATTTACTCATTTGAAAGACACATCAGCACAGACTTCAGTCAACTCCACTTGCTCCTAGAAAACACTGCACATTTTCGATCAGCACTGTCAGAAAGTGAAGCACCCTCTGGTCTTTCCACTGAAAATCAATTATGCAAAAAAACAGCTTAGGTGGTCTAATTTAGCTGTGCCATATGTATAGTACAAGGTGTTCAACAGCTTTGATGAAAAATTGGCAATGACTTTAGCCAGCTGTCCAGGGTCTTGGTGTTACACATGGAAGATGAATATCTCATTCATTAAATTTTCCTTAATTTGTAGATATCACCATTTTCCCCTTGTATCGTTAAGAACTTTTCTCCTAGAGTGGCATGGACTAATATATACTACCAAATGGAAAATAGATAGCTAGTGGGAAGCAGCCGCATGGCACAGGGAGATCAGCTCGGTGCTTTGTGACCACCTAGAGGGGTGGGATAGGGAGGGTGGGAGGGAGGCAATATGGGGATATATGTATACATCTAGCTGATTCACTTTGTTATAGAGCAGAAACTAACACACCATTGTAAAGCAATTATACTCCAATAAAGATGTTAAAAAAAAAAAAAAAAAAAGAACTCTTCTCCTGTCCTTTCCAGTTGGGCAAGTTAAAGTCCCTGCCACATCTCTTTTAAAAATTAATGCCTCCTTTTATAGCTGTATTTTATACCAGTTGGCATGTTTTAATCTTGGCATTGTCTGAATACAGACTCGTCTTCTGGTTGAGGTGAGCAGGTCCTGATTTACCCCAGCACTACACTATCTTCAGGGAGCCGTGCCCTTCTACCTGTCTTCTCCAAGTCCGTTTTGCTTTGAACAGTACAAATTGGAGTTATTCTAACTTTAGCCATAAGGCACAAATGCATTAACTATTTCAACCCAGGACATATACACATAAAACTGAAATAAGTTTAATCAAGACACGTTTGTATTATAAGATACAATGTACTCTGATCCTCATTTTATATTCCACTGAACTTCATAAAAAATAATACTGAGTCAGTCCACTAAATTGACTTCATAACCTATTAATGGGTCACAACCATGCTTGGAGGAAAAAACATCAATGGTGCAAACACTTCTGAATCCATATAAATAGGTCTACATTTTAGTCAATTCTTTCAGTAAATAACTGAACAAGTTTACATAAGTTATTTCTCCTTGGCGCTTTACACTGAAATTAGGGAGCTGAAGTAGGTCCCAGGAAGGTCCAGTATGCAGTTAATGGTTTACTGTTCCCATTGCCACTTCATGCCAATCTGGTTCCCTCTCCTTGTACCCTGGCTCTTCTTAGCCTAGTGCTTCTCAGCCTGGTAACACTGGGACCGAGACCTTTAAAACATCCTTCTGTACAGACTGGCAAATCATCCAGTCACACCATGTGGCACATATGCATCAGGACTTTAGCGCTTCTGAACTTTTTAAATTTGCTCCTGGTACTCGGTTTCTCCCCTGTACTTTCTGGCCTATGGTCTCCTGGAGAGCTAAGGCTGTCCAATTAGTAGCAAGATAATGGAAGAACTGATCCAGCAGGATGTGAAGTTTACTATGGGATTATAATAATTGGACTTAAGAATGAAGGTTCTGCAACCACAGTCAACTTGAATTTTCTGAGACACTGAATTTTAGCAGCACTGTGCTAATATAACCAGATTGTGTTAAGGCAAAATTACATACTTTAAATTCAACTAAGATAAATATTTGAAGAAATAAGACAATTGTTTTGTTTCAAAGCTTTTCATCAAAACAAAAAGAATACATCATTCTTCTTGCATCAAAGTTTTTTTTCAATAAACAGAAGAAACTTACAGGTTAAATAACTGTTTGGAAAAAAGGCCTATGAGACCTGACTGATCATTCATTAACTAATGAACTATCATCAAGAAAATACTCTTCTATTATTCACTTTTTTCTTTCACACATAACTCTTGAGCCAAGTGCTGTCCAGGCTGTACATTCTAAGATTGTATTAGAAAAAACAGACTTACATGAAAGAACTTCTAAAATATTCAATATTAACCTACATTTGTAAACTTCCTTTCCTAAGGATCTGACATTTTAGCAGGAAGTGCTATTCTAAATAAATTATTAATTTTGTTTAACCCACTAGGATGAAATCATGAGAAAAATGTATGAAAAATTGTACGTGATACAGTTAAAGTAACAATATTAAGGACCAAGTTACTGTTAACGATGATGCAACTGTTACAGGGAAACAAAGATGTCCAAGATGTGTCCAATGAAAGGTAAGTGTAAAAAAAACTGATGTGGATACATTTGCATATTGATTTGTATAGCTATGTTTTTACCTTGAAGGATCTACAGAAGGTTAACAGGGTTCACTCTGAGTCATAGTAGCAAATTGAGGACAAGAGGGAAGACTTGACTTTATATTCACTTATGTTTTGTCTTTTACAATGAAAATGTGTAACTTATTGTAAAATATTTTAAAATAATTTAAAATAATCAGGTACATATTATCCACTTCAGTTGTTTCTTAATAAACATGGAAGATAAAAATAAGTAGCCTTCCTGCAAACGTATCAGGGAAGCCAAATGAAAAACACTCTATTGATGACGGCATCAGGCAGGGAACACGCGGTTTGCAGTGATGAAGGAACATCAGAAGGCTCTGCAAGCATTAACAACAAGTGGGTTTAGCTTTGAAAATTAAACCCTGTTGACTGCTGATGAACAAACAGGCCAAGTACTGCAATACAAATATATTTCAATATAAAAAAATGCTCTGATAGGGCTTCCCTGGTGGCGCAGTGCTTGAGAGTCCACCTGCCGATGCAGGGGACACGGGCTCGTGCCCCGGTCCGGGAGGATCCCACATGCCGCGGAGTGGCTGGGCCCGTGAGCCATGGCCGCTGAGCCTGCGCGTCTGGAGCCTGTGCTCCGCAACGGGAGAGACCACAACAGTGAGAGGCCCGCATACCGCAAAAAAAAAAAAAAAATCCCAAAATGCTCTGATAGAAAATTTTCTATAAATCAGGTGACCTTACAAAAATTTTAAGTCCACCCCACTAAGATTAATGATCCCTCCCTGTTTTTCCACCTGGGATTCTAACCCTGGGTTGGTTTTGAGGAAGATACTGTATAAACAGTGTGCCATTTGTCTATAGAAACACCTGTAAGGTGTCATGGCATTGATTTAGTCATTTACAGATATACTTGATGAGTTAAATTAGTAGAACCTGCTGCAAATCAAACCTGGTTAGATTTGCTTCAAACCATCTGAAGTGCTACTAGGCTAATCTCACCAAGTAGGTGATTTTTTTAGTTATTTTAATGGTGTTTTAACAAAAAATAACTACAAAAGGAAAGCCTAAGATATCAAAATACTAGCAATATTTGGGGGATAACTAAATATGGTAGAAGTCCATTTAATAAAAGAAAATATTGCAATTCTATTCACTGTGTATGTACTAGCACAAAACTAATACACCTATAAAATAGTAAGTGTATCATGATAAATTTTAAAGTGCTAATAGTTTTAAAGCACAGGATTGATCCTCAGCCAAAATACAACAAGCTTCCTTCTATTATTTAAGTACGTATCTCCAGAAAAGGCCAAGTGGGGACTAAATCAATCTAAAATAATTTGAAAGTGGCCTAAGGGCTTACAGTTATTAGTAACAACCTAAGCACCATCATGAGAGCATTTTCTGGTACCATATTCAGGCTGAATCTGAGATTACAACACAGCCTGGACTTTACAAAAATAAAGGTGCAGCTTCTAAAGAATGGCTTAAAGTTCCAGAAAGTGGCGAGTTGTTTTGATTTTTACAAGCTGAGTTACCTGCCCAGTTGCCGAAAAGTACTAAGGAGAAGGATGACTATGCCTTATTACAGCTCCCTTTCTTTTGATTCTCAGACTCAAACCAATAAGTGTACTTTACAGTTAGAGTTCTCAACATAAAAAAGTGCAAGAGAAAAGGACCACCACAGTTCCCAATGGGAAACCAGCAAGGTTCTCCATCTCCCATTCCCTCCTGAGCAATCACTCAACATAAACACAAAAAAAGTGAGGAAGAACCAGCTTGGAAAACAGGAAGAGGACCTAAGATTAAAAGAACTACAATTACTCTTCATGCTACTGCTAGGTAGAGGTGAATGCTGTTCATTTTCCCTGCGTGAACCTAAGTCTCACCTGATCTGAAGCTTCTATTTATCTGACCACATCACACTACCTCTAACGACTGAGGAAAACATGTGAGCCAACCAAAAGAAGTCATGAAGTGACTGCTACCCCGGGAGCAAGCACCATTAAAAACAAATAAAGGAATCAGAACACCCCTCTCCCCTCCCCACCCCGCAAGGTACTCATTGATGGAAAGCAGACAGAGCTAACCAGATTTCAACTGAATAAATGCTGCCAGCCTCAAGTTTTCTGATAACCAACTTCAAGTTTCTAAAAAATAAAAAAAAAAATGTTTCTCTAATCTCACTTTTCTTCAATCATCAGTTTAATTTTTTAAATTAAAGCAAGTTCCTTGGGTCCTAGGTAACAGAGTGCCTTCAAGCTGCTCACTCCATTTCCCGAAAAGCCTTCATTTTTTTTTTTTTACGCCGTTACTGATGGGAAAGCCAGTGAGGTCAGCACACTGCAAAAAGCGAGCCTGTTTCTGAAGTGAGAAGCTATCAAAGAAGATGCAGCGAATGAGGACAAACCACTGCACAACTCAAACAGTAAGAACGAATCTCTTAAGGAGAGATGCATCACTAGGCGGCTTGGGGTGCCGAGGAGGTACCCTGTCCGGCCTTGGTTTGGGAGGACAAAACAGTAACAGTCGCAAATGGAGGTCAACCCCTACCCATCCCCCGTCACTCCCAAAAAAGACTGACGAAAAAGAGCACGACTGAGTGACAAAAAGACAAGATAGCATGGATTTTGCAGTTAATGCTAACGAGGAGCTTGGCACCCAATCATCAGCAAAGACGACAACACAAGGAGAGGAAAAGGACCAGTTCATCCCCAGATAGGTCGGCCTGAGCTGTAACAAAATAGGTTTCCACCCTGGTGAACAGCCTCCGCTCATCGCCCGGCTCGGCACCTGCCAGGTCACCCCGTCTGGGGGCAGTGGCTGAGGTCCCCCTCTTCCTTCCAGCCCTCGCCCTCCCCGGGCGTCGCAGGCGAGGGCCCCGAGGGAGGGAGCGGAGCTCGGCAATACCAGGTGCAGTCGTCCTCGTCCCGCCAGGCGGCCACGCTCTCCAGGTCCAGCGGCTCCACCTCGTCCAGCAGCGTGGGGGGCGGCGAGGGCGGCGCGGCGGCGGCCCCGGGAGGTGTCCCCGCGCCCCCCGGCTCCGGGCCGCAGCCGCCCGCGCCGAAGAAGCCCGCCGCCGGCTTGAAGTAGACGAAGGGCGCCTCGGCGGGCTGCGCCAGGCTGCAGAGCAGGGAGGGCGCCGGGCCGGGTAGGCAGTAGGTCCCCGGGAACGCGGGGCCAGAACCGCCGCTGCCGCCCCCGCCTCCGCCCCCAGCGCCCAACGCCAGCCCCAGCCCCAGTCCCCCCGAGGCGGCGGCAGCGGCGGCCGGGGGGCTCCGCGGAGCCAACGGGCTGCAGGCCCCGGCGGGGGGCGGCGCGGCGGGGGGCGGCGGCGGCAGCAGCAGCAGGTGCGGTGCGGCGGCCGCGCTGGCCGCCCGGCTCCGCAGCTGCTCGTTCTGCTTCTCCAGCTTGCGCACCAGCTCCTGCAGCTTCTTCACCTCCAGCTCCGCGTTCACCACCGGCCCGGAGCCCGCTCCGGAGCCGCCCCCCGCCGAGGCGCACTTCACCTGCTCCGCCATCATCGTGGTCCCCGAGGGCCCCGCGGCCGCCGGGGGGGGGGGGGGCGGGGCGCGCGCCGACGCGCCGGCTCCTCGGGCCGCGGGGAGGCTACGGTTCCTTCCTTGCCGCCCCGGCCCGGGGGCCGACTACGCTGGGGCAGAGGCCGAGGCGGCTGTTCGCATCAGCACCGGGCCGCTGCCTCTCGCCGAGGCAGCCGCCGCCGCGTTGCTCTGCACATGCTCAGAGCCTCCCTCCAGTCCCTTGGGCGCCGCGGCGGCTCCGGGTTTTAGCCGCGGCCCCCGGGCGGGGCGGGGCGCGGGAGCCGGGTGGGCGGGGCTGGGGTATCGGACCAGCCGGGGGGCGAGGCGTTCCCGAGGGGCGGGGCCGAGAGCGCGGGCTGGGGTCCTGGGGCCACCGCCCCCGGCCGCGCTACCCAATCCCAGGTGCCTGATTGGACCTGGCCTGAACTTTCCCGCCACCGGCACTTCCTCCCGCCGCGGGGGAGGGAGCAAACTGAGCTGACTTTGGAGCCCGGGGCGGGGTTCTAGAAAAAGCAGCCGCAGCAGGTGCCTGCCCTGCAGGAGGGCAGCGTTTGCCCGCCGGTTTGTTACCTTCCAAGAGCGCTTGGGCTTAACCGTATCGTCTACCAGCCACTAGCTAGTTAAACCTATAGAAAACCAAAAGGCCGGGAAACGGTATCTTAAGAACCAAACCAAAGTAAAAACGTGGAACGGAAAGGCTTTGAGGTGATGCTATTAATCCCTTGATTGGTAATACAAAAACAAAATGGTGGGAGAGAAGAGGCCGAGGAGAAAGAAAATCTCCCTCTCACTAAGAGGAGGGAGAGTGGCCTCCCCCCACTAAAGAGCCAAGTGTTCAGTTTATTCTAAAACTGTCCGGTTTGAACTCTTGTATTACCACCAATGTTTGCCGCAATAAAAGAAAAGCATTTTTATACTATATACATTCATTAAACAAAAGATCTTTGAGCACCTAACTCTGTGCCAGATACCATTCGAAGAGCTGGCCATGCATTCAAGTGAACAAAACAGGCAAAAATCATTATGGGAGAAACATGAGTAAAGTTGAATGGTGTTCCATCTGTTAAATAATTTACAAGCTATTAGGTCAGACTTGCTGGCGTGAGGTTGGGGAAGAAAAAGAGAAAACCTCAGAGCTCGACCCCAATACCCCCAATCTCACCTGCAAACTTGCCTTTTCTTACACCTTCTGGAAATTATTGGTAGATCTGCTTGTAAAAGCGGGGTGAGGGGTGGCTTAAGCAGAAGAATTAAGTCTTTTCATTCAATTGATATTGATGTAGCATTTTGGGGTGTTTAACACAGAGAAAAGTCTGAGATTTTATTATGAGAAACTTCCACACAACTGGTTCTCATCCTCAGATGATATACTATCTAGTGAAGGTCCCTGCTCTGGGACTTTACATACCAATCTTTGTGTCAATGTACCACATCCCTCTGGAACTGGTTATTGTATCCATTGCTTTTAGATACAGCTCTGTGCCTTCCTGCTCAGAAACACTTGTGTCTTGTCAGTTGTCAATCTGTATCTCCAACTTCTGTGTGTAGGGTGGGTGATCTGCATTTAACTTGCTTGGTGAGATCTTCTGTAAATTAGATAAATATGTGTGATAACTACCCTGAGCCTTCTTATCTGGTGTCCCAGCTTGCTAGACCACCACCTAACCACCTGTATCACCCATCACCTTTCCAAGTTTCAGTCTATCTTCTAGATATTCTGGTTATTACTAAAACCTGGAGAAGTGGAGTAATACTACTGAAAGTCCTAAGTAAAGAATCTATTGAAGGATTTTCCGCATGCTCAGTGGCAGATGTGGGTAGCAGTATCCCTGCAACACAAAGAAAGGGAGACAACAGACACAATGAGAACAAAGAGCTGCTGGGTTCCACATTAGCAAAAGAAATCGGGAATAGGCACAAAAGAGCGAAGACAACAAGAATTAAGATGTAAAGAAAAGCAGTCATTTTACTGCAAAATTTATAATAAACATCCTGCTTCTCCTCCATTTACTCAGTGTGGTCTATAGAATACATCCAAGCAACCAGTAGTCAAGCCTTAGAACTGTGTTTTCTAAGTAACAATTAGTATTGTAAAACATCTTTGTTGTTTCAAAAGAGAGCATTCACTGAAATTTAGACCTAGCAAAGAGGTGAAACATTTTGTCCTAAATTTCTATTCTGTGCTCTTCTTCTGAAAAGACAAATTTGCCCTCTTCCTAACTGTTTTTTAACCTGTGAAAGGATTCATGTCTAGAGAAATTTTAAATCACCTCTTTCTTTTCTATGTCAGCACCTCTTTTTTCCCCTTCTGTGAATTACATATGTACACACAACAGAAACACTCAAAATGTACCCTGATTTTAAGTTGGTATCCCCAAGATGCCTGTCTCTTTAACACATAATTAAAGAGGTTGATGGTGTCAAGGTTTCAATTAAGCAGTCTTGATTTTTTATTTTGATGCAAATTTGTAAGCTTTGGGTTTTGAAAGAAACGGCATGCATATCTTCTCAATTTTAAAATATTTTTGTTTTAAATGAAATACGTGAGGTGATTTCAGAGGTTTACAAAGAAGATATGGAAAATAAAAATGTATGTCTCATTAAAAAATTTATGCTTTAAGGATACATTTGAAACACCATAAATCGATGAGAAATATCCATATATCACACATTCAAAATCAGATAAAGAAATTACATATTTCTCTGGTGCCCCTCATTCCTTACACTCCAGAACTATGGTCGCTGGGTCACTCTAGTGAATTTCAAGAGAGAAAATAATTGATTTGTATTTTTCACATATACCTCTAATAGTATCTATGGACGTCAGATTGATCCATCCACAAAATTGGAAAGACAGCATAGTTTCTTCCTGAGTTTGTAAATCTAATTCTCCAAGGAAATCTAGGAACAGTCTGTTATTATCCCAGTTTTACAGTTAAGCTAACAAGGTTAGGTTACTTGCCCAGGTTCAGTCTTGAAAATGACAATAATTCTTAGCACAGTTTCTAGTGGCCCAACCACTCTTCTCTTTATCCCTTTGTCTTAGAGTGAAATTCCTCTTAAGACTAAGCCCCATATGTTTTAAATGCAGATTTTTCCATCGCTGCAACAGACATACCCTAATACGACCACTACCTTCATTCAAGTTGATAGATCCACTTACCACAAAAAGAAAAAATCACTAGTGTGTTAAACTAGGATCAAAGATCCCCAGCTTTGTTTCCAAATTCATTCAGAGAAACCACAGCATTTGTTTTTGTTTGTTTTGTTTTGTTTTTGTTTTGTTTGGGGTTTGGTTTTTTTTTTGGCCTCTTAGTTGAGATTCCTGTTTATCCATACAAAATACTTGCCTTGAATATTGTGGCTCCCCGCTACCTTTGTCCAGTGCCTAGCAAGTGTCTAGCACATAGCAAAAACACATTGAAATTTTTTTTAAGAATACATGGATAAATAAATCCCAAGTTCTAGCTGAAATTTAGACAAGAACCTAATCAGTTACTTCTATAAGCCTCATTTGTCATATGGTAACAACATGGGAGGATTAGAAAGCTTTTTGCAGACTCCATAATAATTCACATCTGACCCAATTAAAAGCTATAAGAATACTTGCTGCATTAATGTGTGGATTTTAGTGTAAGGGAATAATGCAAAGAGAAAACAAAAATATATGAAGCCAGAATTTATGTAAATAATTCCCTGTGTGGGTTGCTCCATTCAAACCCCACCCAGCTCTACTCAAATTCATGCCAACAACCCATGTAATTATGCCCTGTAAAGGCACATATAGGAGTAGTTATAATAATAATAATAATTCTGCTGACTTGACAAGGTATCCTTGTCAGAACCCTTTTTAATAAGCACTTATTACATGTCTATTATGCTCGTCACAATGCTAGATGACTTTTTAAAAGTGAGTAAGACAATGTCTCCACCACCAAGACCTTATCTAGTTGGAGAAAAAAGCATATAAGCAGTTGATTATCATTCGAGACATTGTGCTAAGTGTCATGACGAAAATACAAGTCAACAGCTTAGGGAGTGCCCAAGAAGGAACAATCAATTCTGGCTAAAAATTTTCAGAGGACTTCATGTACAAAGTGTACATTAGGGGCTTCCCTGGTAGTGCAGTGGTTAAGAATCCACCTGCCAATGCAGGGGACACGGGTTCGAGCCCTGGTCTGGGAAGATCCCACATGGCACAGAGCAACTAAGCCTGTGCACCACAACAACTGAGCCTGTGCTCTAGAGCCCATGAGCCACAACTGCTGAGCCTGCATGCCATAACTACTGAAGCCCATGTGCCTAGAGCCCGTGCTCCTCAACAAGAGAAGCCACCGCAATGAGAAGCCGCACAGCGCAACGAAGAGTAGCCCCCGCTCGCTGCAACTAGAGAAAGCCCGTGCACAGCAATGAAGACCCAATGCAGCCAAAAATAAATAAATTAATTAATTTTAAAAAATGGTTCAAATAGTAAATTTTAAAAAAAGTGTACATTATTTCATTTGGTTTTCCTTATCAAGCTGTGAGGCATTGGGGCGAGTATTGTGATATTCATTTATCAGACAGAATATAGGATGTCTCAAAGCAACAATAGAACTAGGATACCGCACCCAGCTCTAATTCCTAGTCAATACTGTTTACTCCTGTGGTCAATTTGTTTTGTTTTATGAATCGGTCACACATGTACCACGCTCATTAAAATGAAACTTTAAAAATTTACCTTAATAATAGCTATTGGTGCTTATTAAATGCCAGCAACTGTTCTATGCCCTTTACTTGTATTAACTCATTTAATCATCAAACAGCCCTTTGAGTAGTTTCTATAATTACTCCTGTTTTATAAATGAGGAAACTGAGGCACGGGAAGTCACACAATCTGCCCAAAGTTACCTAGCCAGGAAGTGGCAGAACCAGGAATTGAAAGCTAGGCAGCCCCAGCTCATTCATTGCAGTATCTCTTTTCTGATCTTGGGCAGCACCTAGCAAAATATCCTGCTCTGGTCTTAACGGTTTATCAATAGAAACTATTGACTTATGCAAAATCAATAGCCAAGAATGTCTTGAACAAAGTCTGATTCATTAACAAGCAAATATTACTGGAAGTTAAAAAGTCACCAAGCATAGATCAGAAAACAGTAGGTTTCCAAGATCAACAAAGTTGCTGGTGCTGGTACAACATTTCTGACAGTACAAAGGCTATTCATTCAATGCTTATTTCTGCACAGATGACAAAACAGCATAAACTATCACTGCTTTGTTTTGTATTTCTAGCCATTTGGATTCTTCAAATGTCAATATCACTCTTAAGAATACCCAGAAGGAACCAAGTCACAGCCTATGTTGGACCTAAACAGATCCCATGATGATCTTGGATGTATTTAAAATTTCAAAAGTATAAAAATAATTCTTTTTGAAGTTCAGAAACTTATTTCAAAATCTGAAACTTTTTAAACTAAAACAAATAGACATTTTTGAACAAGTTGCTCTTTTTGAAAGAAAGTATGTAAGATTACTTAAACATTGAAAAAAATAACATACTTAAACCTTGAAAAATAAGCATCTTTATAATTTTCCCCCAATTTTTTAACTTTATAAGAGAAAAATGAATCTGGTATGACTTGAGTCTTGCTGGCAAAAATTGGTACTTTATATTACCATCACACTGGATGTCTACTCTAGAGCTTTTGAAAGACTTTGGATTTTGAACAATCTATTTTCTTGTTTTCCTCAAATATTTCTCTCATCATATAAGTCAGTGTGGTAGAGTTTTCTTTCTTTAATTCAAAAGAGCTCTTTTTTCTTTGATAATTTCCAGAGCTCTTACAAAAAACTTCCTTGCAAAAAATTGCGATCACACTGAAGTGTTACAAACCAAAGTCAGAAATCATTTGAAAGTGACACAGCAGGGTTAGAAGTCCTCCCATCACAGTGGGTCATTTTAGTTCTCCTTCGACTTACTCGCATAGCTGCAAGGACATGATGGGAATCTAAGTAAAAGGCAGTGGAAGGTAGCTCACAGAAAATAGTTCAACATTCTCTCGGGCAAATCATCACATTCTAGAAATTATAAGCCAGCCTCAAAGAAGTCACAGCAAGTTTACTCACAACAAACCTCCAGTGAGTGCCTAACCATGGTCTGTGCACATAATGAGCTTTCAGAAAATAGTAATGATTATATCATAACGGGGTTATCTGTGTTTCAACTATAATATTTTGCTCATCCTAGATCCTGCACAGAGATAATGATTATAATCATGTCACTGAAGGATTGTGTCATCAAGATTACAGATATGTCCTTACTTCTTATCTTCAGGAATATTTTTTGTTTGTTTAGTTTCAGAAAGGAAGTGTGGATTAACAGAAAATACTTTATTAAAGGCATGGTTGCCTTCATCAAAACAAAATGTAAAAAATCTCAGAGGTGAATTTACTCTGAGAACTGAAGAATAGCAAATGGGTAGGTTGGGGGAAATTAACTACTGGACAGTTTTCCAGCTTTATAACCAGTTTAAAGCCTCTGTTTTCAGACTCCAGGCTTTATTTGACAGTACTTGTAAGCACTTTTCTTTTTAGTATATGTGCTGCCGAAACGAGCACTGTAAGCACTTTTCATTAGTCCATGGAAAACACTTGTCTGAAAGCTCCCACATGCTACTAAAAACCTGGGAACAGAGAAAACAACAAACAATAAAACATAATTTTAAAAGATCAGGTTCAGTAGGTGATGAGACCAACAGATTACAAATGCAGCTTCAAAGAAGAAAGATCTAAACTAATTCAGCTTGTAGAAGACAGAAATCCAGAGAATAACTGTGGAAACCTAACTTGAGATGGTGGCAATCTGTCCCTAGGATGCTGTTGCATTGCACATGTGGACACACAGGAAGAGAGCCAGGGCGGGAGTCAGAAGACTGTCATCCTTACTCAGGTACCTGGGCTAAGGTAGGCTCCGTCTCCATGCTTCTATCATTGCCAAGGTAAGAACAAATGACCTGGACAACTGCATACTAGCTCATAAAGCTCCTGCGTGAAAGTGGCAAAAATTCCTTCTACTCACATTTCATTGACCAAAGCAAGTCACATGGTTACACATAACTTCAAAGCAGTAGGAGTATGCAGTGGAGAACTGGAAGTACAGCACTGCCTACTACAATATACTTTATGTAAATGTTTCCTCTACTAAATAAACTGAAGGCTAAGATTTACCTTAAATATCTTGGCTGATTCCCTTAAATTTTGGAATCTCCTGCTTTTGTGGTTGTTTGGCTAGAAATTGATTGAGATTATGTCTTTTTTTTTTTTTTTTTTTTGCCGTACGCGGGCCTCTCACTGTTGTGGCCTCTCCCGTTGCGGAGCACAGGCTCCGGACGCGCTGGCTCAGCGGCCATGGCTCAGGGGCCCAGCCGCTCCGCGGCATGTGGGATCTTCCAGGACCGGGGCACGAACCCGTGTCCCCTGCATGGGCAGGCGGACTCTCAACCACTAAGCAACCAGGGAAGCCCAGCTTAGGTAGTATTTTTAATCTTCTGATCTTACTATGTTGTTTTGTTTTAGAAGTGATTTAAATGAGGTACGTATAGTTGGATTTTGTTTTATCATCCAATCTGATGGTCTTTATTATTTATTGAGAATTCATTTATTATGATTATTGATATTTCTAGATTTATTTAGACTTTGGACTGAACTATTATAATATTTTGTGTTTTCTGTTCACCATACTTTTCTCCTGTTTTGTTTTCTGTTCTACTTTTCCTCAGATTTATACATTTCTACAATTTCATTTTTTTCCTTCTGCTGGTCTAGAGATTATGGATTTTACTTCTATTATTTTGCAGTTACCCTTCAGTTTTTAAAATTAATGTTCAACTATAAATTTTTCTAACAAAATTTCAATTTATTTCCTTGTGTGAATAGGACAAAGACCTTAGAATCTATCTGGCACTGCTTCCTTAGAATCCTTGTTACTGGAGCCTAGAGTTTTACTTTCATCTTTTTTCCTAGCACATACTCATGCACATACAAACGTCATTTTAACAGTGGATAGCTGAATTACTCACTTCTCAAAAAAAATGTTTATCCCCTCATTTTTTTTCTTTTATCTTTCCCTTACCTCTGAATCTGTTTCCTTCTTCTTAAATATGGAATTTTGCCTGTTTTGCTTTATTTTTCAATAAGAGTCCGTGGGAAAATGTATTCCTTCATCCTTGAATGAGCTTTAACTTGATATAAAATTCTGGATAGATAGATTTTCTCTAAGAGCTTTGAAGATAAAATTTTATTTCTTCTGGTACCTACTGGTAATAAGTCTAATTGTAGGCCATCTGGTCTTTTCTCTATGAGTAGATTTTAAGAATATCTTTGTGTTTTGCTCTTTTTTTTTTAATGTGTCTAGTTGTGCATTTACCTTTAATTATCTGGAGTATATTTTCAATCTGACAGCCTACGTCATCAACTCTAAAAATTCTCAGGTTTTATCTTTCCGCTTGTTGCTTTTGCCTTTTCTCCTCTTCTCTTCTGGGATTCCGTGTGTGTGTGTGTGTGTGTTCATTCATTTATTCACTCGTTCATTGATTTTTAATTATCTCCTTATCAATCTATCTCTTAACTGTTCTTACAAAAATTTTTTTCTCTTTGCCTTTCTGCTATATTCTGGGTGAATGCCTTAGTATTACCTCCCATTTCATTCATGTTACTTTGATCATTCCAGTTTAGAGTTCATCCAGTTTACTAAGTTTTAAAAAGCATCTTTTTACATAATTTCTCACTTCTTTGGAATGATGCTATTCCTTTTTGCATCTCTTTGATAACTCTAGATATACTTATCTTAAAGTTTTTTTGAAGGTGGCACATTTATTTTTGTTTTGTCTAGAATGATATCATTTCCCAATATTTGATTTTACTTGGTGTCTTTATTTTGTTAATTTTCTTTTTTGGTTTTGAGGTCCACCTTGAGTTGGTGCTACTTTTCTTTTTCTCTCTCTTCCTCCTTTCTATTAAGAGGTTTTGTGATTGCCTCAGCTCAGCCCCTAGGACCTGTGGTTCAAAACCTGGTCTTCTCTTGATGCTTAGGGTTCTTATTTGACCATGATATTGGGAAGAGTTTAAGGTCAGATGATATACTGGCTAGACTTGGTCACAAAGGTTGAATCTGTCCTGGTGTCTGCCTTGGCACTCAGACTGTTACAAGCTATAGCTCTGGGCAGCAAACAGCAGCACATTTTATTTTATTCTTCCCAGGATGGAAAGAGGGAGGAAAGTGTCTTGACACTGCACCCTACTTCTCTGTGGTCCTGGGGAGTTGTATCCCCGCTGTCTCTGCACACTTGCTGGTGAGAATGGCAGTCCTGTGACTTCAGACCCACATTTCCCTTCAGTTCCTGGTTTATACATTTTTTTAAAAGATTTATTTATTTATTTGGTTGCACCGGATCTTAGTTGCGGCAGGCAGGCTCTTTAGTTGCAGCACGCATGTGGGATCTAGTTCCCCGACGAGGGATCGAACTGGGCCCCCTGCATTGGGAGCACTGAGTCTTAACCACTACACCACCAGGGAAGTCCCAAGACTTATTCTTTTATTTTAATTTATTTACTTTTGGCTGCGCTGGGTCTGTTGCTGCGCGCGGGCTTTCTCTAGTTGCGGTGAGCCGGGCTACTCTTCATTACTGTGGCTTCTCTCGTTGCGGAGCACGGGCTCTAGGCGCGCAGGCTTCAGTAGTTGCGGCGTGCAGGCTCGGTAGTTGTGGTGCACGGGCTTAGTTGCTCCGCAGCATGTGGGATCTTCCTGGACCAGGGCTCAAACCCGTGTCCCCTGCATTGGCAGGTGGATTTTTAACGAGTGTGCCACCAGGGAAGCCCTATACATTTTTTATAATATTTTTTCTCCCACTGTTGTTTGCTTGGATGTGGACTTTGTCGGTGGCTCGAAGTGTGAACTTTGAATGTCATTTTGATAAGAGGGCTACACTCTTTTATTATCTGCTTTAAAAAAAATCCCCCAACTCAACAGCGCATCCTAACCCCACTCTGGCTGCGTGGGGTAGACGTGTGGCCGCGGACTTCCTCTCTTTGCGCGTTCCCGCTCCCATCAGCCGCGGGCGCGGTGCACGGCACCCCATTCAACCAGCGCAGCCCATCCCTGAGCAAAAAATGAGCAGAAGCTGCAGTGATTTTAAACTTCTCTCTCTTATGCAAGGACTGAAAGGTAAATTACCTAAACCATTTTCTCGTAAAAATAAAGATGAAAAATGTTCATATTCATTCAGGTATAGTGATAGGCTTTCTTGTTTCAACTGGGCAGTGGTTGCGGCTCATCTCTCTGCTACTGCCTCCTAGAAGTCTTTAGTCTCCTAACTCTATTTTCCACATCCTGGTCATCAGCCAGGGAAAGCTGATAAAATGAGGCATTGTCTTACTAAAAAAACAAAAACAAAAACAAAAACAAAACAGACAGAAAAACCCACCACCAACAACAAAAACAAACCATTGTTTACTATGGGTTGTAATAGATTTTGAAAACTAGGATAAATGATACTTTTAAAGTAAACATCTCAGAATCATACTTGTGATGTTTTTCACCCCCTTTTTGGGAAAGAGTGGAATGGAGATGATGAGGGAGGTTTCATTTAGATTTGTTTTAAATTTTAAAAAGCTGTTCTTTTAAATTTACCATCTGTTACTTCAGTGCTTGCAAGTGGCTATGGTAAGTGTTCGGGGCTACCAGACTGAACCATGGTATAATCCGGTATGGCTTGACCCCTACTGGGCCTTTCTCGTGGAGGGAGACCAACTTATTGTGAGTCTTGTCACATTACAAGAGAGTTTCTTTGCAAATGTGTTAGCCTTCTGGTTAATGCACAGCAAAGATAAGAATTAGTTATAGACTTTCTTGTGAGTCATTTGAACTACAAGGTGCTAATTCTGTGAAGAAAATTCTGTCATTCTCCTGAGAGAAACTTCTATACATACACCAGTACATCAACATTTTTACACAGATCTTAAATAACACCAAGTAAATATGCTTAAGGCATGCAGTTAGTCTTTGCTAAGAAAGAATGATTCATACTGTCAGTTTTCAGTTGCCATCCCTTTCCTAGAGATACTTTTATTTGAGTTGAAGAAATTACTAGAAATATATTGCTTATAGCAGTGTTGATATAGCTATCTGGAGACTGTGATGTGTGTGCTATGACATGGTATATGGGAGAAAGGAGATATTCACTAAGATGAATGAGTTTAACCTTATAACCCTGAATTCAATTAGAATATCAGTGAAGACTTATTTATATTTTTTAGTGAAAAAAATATTTTTCTTGAGCACTATGCACTGAAATTGCCTAGAGATACTGACCGACCCAATAGCAATGAGTTAACCGAGTTCCTAGAATTTGGTCTTTAAATACCATTTTCCAGAAAAAGAGATCTGGGTCCTTGAAAAAGGAGGCTGATGGTAGGTCTAAGGTAGGAAATGTACTAGATAAGTTTGAAACTTTTTATCCAAGGCTAGTAGGATTGTGTGAAAAAGACTCAGGAGCCAACTTGAATAAGCTCCCACTGTCTGAAGGTTAGATGACCTAAGTGTCAATAAGGACAATAATTCCCATGGATTGAAACACATCAAATATGTTTAAATCCATGAGTTCAAAATGATATTTAAATACATAGATCATCTTTGGAGAATACTAGGGCTTTGAGTTATTATTTTGGAAACTGGTAAATAAAGGATAAAATCTTTATCCTGCCTTTTCTCTAAATATTCAGAGTAACCAAATTAGGGATGAGAGAAAGTGTTTCTTATACATGTATTCAGGTTAATAAATGAAAAAGGGAAAGTAGAAGGAAAACATCACATTTTGAAATCCCCAAATAATTGTTAATACCACCGAATGAAAGACTGTATGTGCTTCTGATGAAAGTATCCAATATCACTTATTAAGTAGTCTTCATATATACACACATACACATACCATCACCACCACCACCACCAAACCTGAATTTAACCACATGTGAAGACAGAGAAATACGAGGGCCAAAAACATGTCTAAAACAAGACAAAACAAAAATATGAACTGTAGGAAACTTTATGAGACAAGTGACTCAGCTTCTCTTTCTCCCCATCCTCTTCCTCCTCCTTCTTCGACAACAACAAAACTGCAAGAGGAAAAAAGAGATGGAGAAAAAATCCTATAGATTAAGAGCCAAGAGCATATTAATCCAATGCAAGGGACAGAGCTTCTGTAATCGTGATTCAAACAAACTTAGAGAACATTTATAGTATAATTTGGGAAATGGGAGCACTGACTGGATATTTGAGTAGATTCAAGAATTGCAGCTGATTAGGGAGATACATTGATAATATTGCGTCATGTTTTAAAAATGTAAACATAGTAAATTGCTGTATTGAACCAGTCTGCTGAGGCAGGAGGTAAGCGGGAGTCGGGTGGGGATGGAGGGGTGGAGGGGTCGTGGAGGTGGGAAAGGAAAGTCTGTTGCCTCCTTTTGCCAAAAGAATAAACTGTAACTTGTATTTCAAATTTGGTTTTAACTCACCCTGAAGCATGTGTATGAGCCGTTTAACAAATGAGTCGATGATACTCTTAAGGTACATAGATAGTGGAAAAAGTTTCTCTCTAGCTCATTTTTCTCTACTATTTAGAAAGAAAGTGTATAGAAACTTCATAACAGATTCAAGCATCTCCATATATATTAGAGTTGACAGAATAGAAGTCTCACTACCTAATGAAAGAGTTAAAATATATATATGCTTGCATTTTAGTATTTTGTGTTTGTTAAAATTTGGTAGAATCCTAAGAGTTTTTCCCTTTTCCTCCCTAAATTAATTATCCAATATTGAGCTAGAAGACAACCATAAGAGTAAAAAATAATAAAGAAAGAAAAAGGAAATGTTGAAGCTGAATATTTTGATACTTACATAAACAATTTTTCCCCTATGGTACATATTTCCTTTGCCATAACAAAGTATCATGGAGTGATGCACTTCAGCAGTAATTCCTATAGTATTTCTTGAATGACTTTGCCTCCACTTAAAATTGTTGAAAGTTTTCCTAGGTTGTGAGATCTCTGAGAAGGTAACATATTTGATCCAGAAATACATATATGTGAAATGCCTGAAACACAGTTGATGCCTGGAAGTTATAATTATTGTGTCAGAAAAAAATAATATTAGCATACGAGTTGATTTTCCCCATTTCCCTGCCTTGTCAAAGAAAATCTGCATTGGTGAGCCCAGTTTTCTACCTCTTCCCACATCCTAAAAAAGGATGGATAATTTTGTGCTGAATTTAAGCCTAAATTAATCTACTAAACAATGTGATAAGAAAGAGGAGAGAGAAAAGGAGGAGGGCAATATTAGGTAGGCTGGGAGTTTAAGAGGGTTTTTTTTTGGGGGGGGGAGGTAGGGTTTGGGATGAGGGAAGAGGAATTTAATAAAAGCGAATGTGGTGTATGTATTTGGATCCTCTTGAATGTCCTTTAAGAGTCACTAGTAAATGATGGAATTCTTCTTAATTACATTTCAATAGTTGAACTACACTTCTTGAATAAATGTAGCACTGTTACAGGACTGAACCCTGAGTATCTCTGGATTTACAAGGTTTACAATATTATTTACTTGAAAGATGCGTAGTAAAGGATTACCAGTGCCCAAAGAGAAGTTTGTCCTTTGCCTTCAACTCCTGGGAGATCTCTGGAATGTCCTGCCTGCTAAGTGGGTCTTTGTTTACCTGGGGGCCTTGGGCCACTCCAGATATTCTATTCGAACTCTGTGATTTATGGTGAAGGCTTTGGGCCACACAGTATCATCTCTAACGGGGGAGAGGTGGGGCTGGGGGCTATAGACTAAGGTCAACTCTGTGAGCAGTCAACCAAGTCTTACCTGACTGAACCCCCATAAAAACTCTCGACACCAAGGATGAGATGAGCTTCTCTGGTTGTCACAGCTCAGTGTGTCTTGTCACACCTAATTGCTGGGAGAAACAGGCATGGTCCACACAAATTCATTGGGAGAGGATAGTTGAAGACGGGTGCTTGGCATTTCCTGGACACTGTCCTATGTGCTTCCTCCCTTGGCTGGTACTATTCTGTATCCTTTCACAATAATAAACCATAACCATGAGTAGGACAGCCCTGGGAGTCCTTCTAGTGAATTATCAAGCTGGACGGTTGTCTTAAAGACCTCTTGAACTTATGACTGGCATCAGGAGTCTTGGGGACTCACAAACTTTGCAGAAGTGCATGGCGAGATAATATTTCTACACACAAATGCAAAGTGAAAGAATTTACGGAAAATCCTAAAAGTGAAAAAGGGAACTACACTTAGAAGGGAACAAGTCTAAAACTGTAGACCAATAAGCTATACTTCCAGAACAAATATTAAAATACATATTCAGGGCTTCCCTGGTGGTGCAGTGGTTGAGAGTCCACCTGCCAATGCAGGGGACACGGGTTCGTGCCCCGGTCCAGGAGGATCCCACATGCCGCGGAGCAGCTGGGCACGTGAGCCATGGCCGCTGAGCCTGCGTGTCCTGAGCCTGTGCTCCGCAACGGGAGAGGCCGCAACAGTGAGAGGCCCACGTACCACAAAAAAAAAAAAAAAAAAGAAAGAAAAAAATACATATTCAAAACAGCAAACTATAGAAAATAAAGCTTTTAAAGGAGTAAATCTTAATCTAGCTTTTATTTACAATAGTGATAAATCTAGTAAATTGGGGGCATATAATGGGTATAATACATATCAACTTTAGTAAAATTGTTATTTGGTCTCAAGGTTTGAATCTTTAAAGCATCTCATGTTAAATGGGATCCAAAAGGGCTGTTAAACTCATCTAATTCAATAGTGACCTGTGCACAGTACAAAAAAGTAACTCATGAAAGCGGAAAGCTATACAAATGCAAGCTAGGACAGAATTTGTTTTGCAAATGTATGGCATAAATTGTATGATTATGATTCTGCCATAAAAAATGTATGGCAGAATCATAAAAACCACAAGTTAAGTAGGAGTTAGCAGTGTGTCATTGTAATTCTAAAAGTTAATAAAATACTGAATTATCTAAATAAGAGAATGGCATATGAAGCTTAGTCTGTCACTGTGTTCTATTCTGGTGAGATCATTTTTAGATTATTGCATTCATTTTTAAACCCCATGTTTAGTGAAAGAGACTTCAGCATTTTGGGTTCCAATCCTAGCTTTGCCACTGACAGACTGGCTCTATAATGGAACTGTTCAGGAACTGAGGTCCCCTGTTCTCCTCAATTCCATATCCTGTTAATTGAGAGTATTGGGTCAGAAACACACTTAAATGGCCACATAGATCTAAAATCCTTAGTTCATCAAGAAAAGACGTTATTAAAAGGGGTGTGTGTTGGGAGGTCTAAATCGCAATGTCTTTGTATACAAAGACATATAGGAGACCCTGAGGTACCATCATCCACTGATAAGCTCTCACAGGGGACAAGTCAGGAGACTGAGTTCACAGGGCTCTACAGATGCCAAGACTACAATCTGCTCCCACAATCCATTTCTCTATCTTTCTTTAGAACAGAAACCTCGACATGGGTTAGCAGGTGTCTGGCTAGGAGATACATGTCACAACCTCCCTGCAGTTGTGTGGCCAGTTGAATATGAGCGACAGGAGTGGAGGCAGATTCTTCATCACATCGTTTCTTTTACTCTTCCTTCAGGCAGGGGCACAGTTATGACAGCCAACTTTGATCATGAGATGCTAGAGGATGGCAGTACAATACGCTTTAGATAATTTCGTGGACAGAGCCTCCTTCTGTTGTGCTATGAGAAAAAGAAAAAGAATCTGTCCTATTTGAGCCACTGTATTTTATAGATGCTTTGTTACAGCCACCTCATTGTGTCCTAACTTATTTAGAAACTGGTACTGGAAATAGGATGTTATCAAATAAAAGCCTAAAACAAGTATAAGAAATGAGGAAATGTTGCAGGCAGGAAATCTGATGACCCTTGTTATGCCATGGCCAAACATTTGGCAAAGTTCTTGCTTATTTTAGCTCTGGAGCCCATGATTCTAGGAGGAGAGATTGAGAAGACTCAGGATGTTAGTACGTGTTTGCTGCTTCTTACTGCAGTGAACAAGATACGATGAGAGAGATGAAGCCAGGAGTCCATTAGCCAGCCTGCAAGCATAAATGCTTAGGCATTGCACTTCTGTCCTGACTGAGACCTGCAATCTAAGTTGCCTGGGAGTCCAGTGATTGAGGGCTTAATCAAGCTAGAAAAGCCAACTGCAGCTTTATGATGAAGAGCAGGAGATAGTAATGTTTCTCAGAAGCTGTACCAGGCCTTCCATTGAAAGCTCTTCCTCAGACAATGGGAATCAACTCAACTGCAAAGATCATTTAGTTGAAGGAGAAAGGGACAGCCAAGCACAGAGGCCAGTAAATAAAAGAGGGGAAGCGGCAGATGAAAGAACTATGACCACCCGAGGCCTTTGCTAATGTTAGTTTCATATGGAACTAACTAGAAGCTAATAGACTGAAGCATATTAAGTTTTTGAGCAAATTGTTCTGCTGAAAAACAAAACATAAACCAGGCTTACAGAAGTCTATGACAGTTTGCCATGCCCCTTCCCACCCTGAAGCAACCCTGGGTCTCCAAATCCATACCTCCAATGTCCACTTCAGATGTGAGCATGGTGGACAGTGAACAAGAGGGTGCCTCCCAGAGAACAGACAGCATGAAACCAAGCACCTTAATACCAGAGGGGACTTTCCATAACTGATGCCCAGCCAATGTTGTTCACTGCCATGGACCACTCACTGGTCCCATTCTTCCCTTTTCTGAATGAGAGTTTTACCTGTGATTACCTCGTTCCTACTCCACAATTGTGTATTGGCTGGTTGGGGGCTAGATCATGCCCTTTCTGTTTACGGGTCCCTGCACTGGAGGGGGTTGTATCGGGACCTGACAGAGGACACTGAGAGTCAACCAGAATTCCTGGCCTCTGAGCTGGATGAGTGATCAAATGGGATTTTAGGATGTATCCCTTTGAGGGGTGTGCTCTGTGTATGGGAACAAAGGTGCACTTGGATAATTGAGCAGGAAGCCAGAAAGAGAGATTTGTAATGGATACTAGTTTTATTCTGCCTTCTTCCTTTAGTAATAGAAACCCTTCAGATTTAATTGGCACTCATGGCTAGAGATTACAGTTCATCCTTCTGTGCAATCCACCTAGCCAGGAGTCCCAATTTATTTCAAAAGGGATGCAAGTAGGAGTGTTTTGTGAAGGTTTTGTGCCACATCTTTAAAAAGGAAGGTGATTGTCTCCACTCTCCCTTCCATGGAGCTGGAAGGCGGAAACAATGCTGGTGAGCCTGCTTTGATTCTGGAGTAAAAGCAGCCCCCTAGGGCATGGCAGAGTAACAGGACAAAAGGAGTCAGCAACCCTGGATTAGAGCTGCTCCGCTCACCTTTTCCGGACCACAACCTAACCCAGGGCTGTCATGTGGAAGAGAAAGAAATTTCCATGTGTTTGGAACCCTTGTCTTTCTGGATTTCATTGTTTTGAAGCTTAGTCTGTATTCTAACCCCATATCTATCATTTGATGATGTTTACATGCCCAGCATTAGTGAGCTATAGTAGGGTTTTAATAATAACTTAATTTATTAAAAAATAGTGTACTTTAGAATTGTTTTAGACTTACTGTAAAACTGTGAAGATAATACAGAGTTCCCATACATCTCACACAGAGTTTCACCTATTATTAACATCCTACATTAGCATGGTAGCTTTGTCACAATTCATGAATCAATTATAAACTAAAGCCTTAGATATGAGGGTGATCTGGCTGTGACATCTGTCACGCTATTGATCGCCAGGATTGATGTGGCTGATCTTGCTGGCTAGGAAGGTGACCTCCATCTCTCATTGCTCCATATGTGTCCCTCCCAAAACTGCCCACTTGGTTGGCCTTCCCCAATAGAGGAGGACCGTTCTTGGGTCAAGGGTCTATTAATTGCTGTGCTTCCCTGCTAGAATCTGCACACAAGATCTCAAGGTCCATTTGTAGGAGAACGTAGGGTAGCCAAACTTCCAGGACTCCAGACACATCCTAATGAGTCTGCATGTGGCAGTCTGCCTTTCTTTAAAAAAAAAAAAAAAAAAAAAAAAAGAAAAGAAAGAAAGAAAAAGCAACACTAGAGCCTATATTTTATTCAGAATTCTTTAGCTTTGACTTAAGGTCCTTTTTTTGTTCCAGGATCTCATCCAGGAACCATATTACATTTAGTTGTCATGTCTCAGGCTCTTTTTTTGCTGTGATGGTGTCTCGGACTTTTAAATTTTTGATGCCTTTGTTAGTTTTGAGGAGTATTGTCTCCTCAATGAAGATGTGTGTTTTTCTCATGATTAGACTGGAGTTCTGGGTTTTGGGGAAGAAGGTTACAGAGATATTGTGCTATTTTGATCACATCCTATCAAGTACATGCTAGTAATACCATTAATTATTACTGACATTAATCTTGATTACCTTTCTGAGGTAGTGTTTGTCAGGTCCCTCCTCCATAAAGTTACTCTTTTTTTCCCCATCCCATACTGTGGTCTGGAAGATATGCACTATGCAGCCCACACACAGGAAGTGAAGAGTTATATTCTACCTCCTTGAGGATGGAGTAGCTTTATAAATTATTTGGAATTCTGCATGGGAGATTTGTGTCTCCTCCATTATTTATTTATTCAAATGTTTATTGATGCCAGCACAGACTTGCAAATCTTTATTTTATACTTTGGGTTATAATTCAATGCTACATTATTTATTTAGTTGCTCAAATACCAGCTTTGGCCATTGGGAGCACTTTCAATTGATGCCTATATCCCTTTGACATATCCACATCATTTGTGCATACATATGTGTGTGCATGTATATGTTTGAGCACTTCCTTATTTCCTGGCACTATAAGATGCTCCGGGTTCATCTTCTCTACATCCTGCCCCAGCCCTAGAACCAGCCATTTCTCCAAGGAGTCTTGGTCACTTTTATTGGTGAATGGTATTAAAAAATCAAGATCTGGATTCATTGCTTCTAGGCTCTGTCAGCTGACAGAGCAAGAAAATATATGTGTGTATACTAACACATGTAAATGCACATACCTTTAGATATTTCTGTGTGTAACCATCCGTATCTATATTAAACTAAACATGAAATCATACTGATGTCTCTAACTCACTCATTACCACAGGGACCATTCCTGTCTCTTCCCCTCCTTATCTGTAACCTCCCACTCCAATGGTGAGAAATGTGGCTCTCACCAACCACTGTCTATTTACTGAATTATTCAATTCCAGTGTATACGTATGTATAGTGGTTTCAGAATTGTTAACCTGTACTCCATGAAAAACAACTCGGTCAACTAGAGTACAGTGATCTGTACAGTTGCTGTGTCTTTAGTCTTACACACTCCACTCATTTCCAAAGTTACTGTTCACTCATTTTCAGAGCTACTAAGGTCAGCCCCTTTTCCCCTCACTCCCTTTACTGAGACTGTTTCATACATTTGCAATACCACTGGATCCTTTTGCAACACTCTGCATTCCATCCTGGGATCCCTTGCCCCTGAACACCTAAATGAGATTTAAAATTTGCATATATTAAGGTTCATTCTTTGTACTGCTGAGTTCTGTGGGTTTTGACAAGTGCATAGTGTCATGTATTCACCATTGCAATATACAGTATAGTTCGAGTGCACTAAAAATTTCCCCATGCTTCACCTATTCAGCTCTCCATCTCCCCAGGTGCACTCCTCCTGAAGCCCCAGCAATCACTAATCTACTTACTGTCTCCATGGTTTTGCCTTTTCCAGAATGTCACATAAGTGGAATCATATAGTATGGAGCCTTTTTCAGACTGGCTTTTTTCATTTAGCAATATGCATTTAAGAAGTATCCATGTTTCTGCAGATTTGATAGTTCATTCATTTTCATTGCTGAGTATTACTCCATTGTATGGATGTACCACAGTTTTGTCAAGACATTTGTTTACTGAAGGGCATCTTGGTTTCTTCCAGTTTTTGATGATTATAAATAGAACTGCTATAAACATTTACATGCAGCTTTTTGTATGGACATAAGTTTTCAAATTAGTTGGGTAGAAACCTAGGAGCACAATTGCTAAATTATGTGAAAGAATGTTTAGCATTGTAAGAAACTGCCAAACTGTCTTCCAAAGTGGCTGTACCATTTTGCATTCCCATCATCAATGAATGAGAGTTCCTGATGCTCTGCATCCTTGCCAGCAACTGGCATTCTCAGTTTTTAGTTTTTAGCCATTCTAATAGGCATAAAGTAGTACCTTATCTGTGTTTTAATTTGCATTTCCTTAATGAAAAATGATGTTGAGTATCTTTCATATGTTTATTTGCCATCTTCTTTGGTTAGGTGTCTGTTTAGATCTTTTGCCCATTTTTTAAAATAAGTTTTTTGTTTCCTTATTGTTTAGTTTTAAGAGTTCTTTGGTATGGAGGACAAATTCTTTATCAGATATCTACATTGCAAATATTTTCTCCCAGTCTGTGGCTTATCTTTTCATTCTCTTAACAGTGCTTTTCACAGAGCACAAGTTTTTAATTTTAATAAAGCTGACTGAAATTTCTTTTATAGATTGTGCTTTTGATGTTATATCCAAAAACTCTTCACCAAGTTTAAGGTCACATTGTTTTTCTCCTACATTTTCTTCTGGAAGGTTTATGGTTTTGCATTTTACATTTAAGTCTATGATCCATTTTGAGTTAATTTTTGTAAAAGATGTAAAGTCTGGGTCTAGGTACTTTTTTTTTTCTTTTTTGCATATGGGTGTCCAATTATTTCAGCACCATTTGTTGAAAAGACTATTCTTTCTTGATTGAATTGTCTTCGTGCTTTTGTCAAAAATCAGTAGACTGTATTTGTCTCAAAATAATTTTGATCTGTTCATGAAACCAATAGTAGTCAATAATATTTTAATGACACAAATTTAAAAGGCATAAATGAATTTTATGAAATGCCACCATTCATTTGATAATCTATATATTTTTGATAATCCATTATGAAACAACCACGGCCTGTATCTTGCCTGCTTCTTCAACCTCATCTCTTTGTGTTCACTAATTCCAGCCTCCTGGCAATCTTTCTGTGATTTCTTTAAATCACATCAAAGCTGCAGTTGCCTTAGGACTAAACACTTTCTTGTGGGAGACTTTCAATCCAGTTTGCCTTTATGGGCCTGAAGTGTCCTTGAAGTTCATGATCTTTCCTTTTCTCTTGGGAAAGGAGATAAAATTAACAAGTTGTGCCTGTCAAGAAAGTTATATCAATATCTAAATGTTCCTTTCCACCAGATACATTATTCATATTGCAACAAAGGACGAGAACATGTAACATTCATAAAATTCCCGTGGGAAGTCTCTTCTAGATCTGAAATTATGCTAATTGTTTACTGTTTCTATTTGGAAAACAGAAAGGAATCTGATCCTGAGTGCTGCCTCAAATGAGGTGAGGAAACGTCATGCCTGGCCCATTGTTTCCACTTCAGGTGAATGCTGGTTCAGAACCACCTTAGACAAAGTCACTCCTTTATCCAAGTGAGCAACTTCAGCCTGAGGACCAGGACAAAGTAGCCATTTGCTGTAACCCACCCGTTGGCAGAGAGCTGAAAGCTATCTAAGTAATATCTGAATATTGTTTTGCGTGAGGAATAGAGGAAGCTTAAAAATGCTTTGACTATTCTCTGTCTCTTGGCATCTGTGAACTTCTATCTCATGTTTAAGAGAAGCACGGACACATTTAGCCCAGAAAGTGGTCTGATTTTGGCTGATCCTAAAACATCTCCTCCTGGAGTGCTTTTCCCCAGCCTGGTTCCTTCTCATCATTCAGCTCTTATTTGAAATATCATCTGACAACATTATTTTTAAATACTACCCTTTGACCTAGTCGCTGCATTTTATTTCCTTCCTGGTCTTATTTGCTTTCAGAAATTATTGTGTTTATTTATTTTTTGTCTTTCAAACTGTGCCTCCACCCTTCCTTTAGAATTTAAGTTCCATGAGGGCAGGAGCCTTGGTTATTTTTGTTATCACTCAGATCTGGAACACAGTTTCTAAACGAAGATTTTTAAATTATTGGATAACAGAACAAATGAATGAGTGAATGAATGAGTGACAATAGATTATAAACAATGCATTTTTTCCTACAGAGTCTAGAATGATTGGGCATTTCAATGTATTAATGAGAAGAATGTTTCAAAGAGGCAATGAAGTTAAAAAATCTTTCCCAGATGGATTTATAAGGCAATGATAATGATCAGTTTCCTCTCTTCTAGTGAAAAAATGGAAACCATTACCTAACTCAGGAGACATTTGAACATTTCAGGACTATCTCAGAAGCCATACTTCTCAAATGGCAGGACAGAGATCCAGTAGACATGATCCAGAATTCACTTTGTGTTGTGACAAAGTTAACATGCAATTCTGCAGCACATTCAAAACATCCACCAACTCTTAGGCATCTAACAAAAGAGATAATCTAAGAATGGGGTAAGCAGCAGGAATAGATTCATAGATTCTTGCAGTGTTTGCGCTGGTGGGTACAACAGCAAGCCAATGTTCTCAATCTCACATTTTAAGTAGCAGGAAATTGACCCATGAGGGAAGTGGCCTATCCAAGTTAATACAGGTATTTATGGGCGCCTCTGGGAACTGTTGAGTGCTATGGTATAGGTGGAATGCTAAAAACAATTTATTTACATTGTACCAAATAACCAGTATATTCAGTAGTAACAACTACAACAACAAAAAATCAACATCATCATGGTAAGTTTGCCTCTATGTAGACCAAACGGTCACTTGTTTTGGTAGAGCTCTGAATCAAGATGAATAAGAAAATGTTCCAAACACTCATGATCTTCTATCATAGTAAACAAGTCAGAGAGTGCCCCAGCAGTGAGAACTGGACCGTCTCATCACTCCTATCTAATTATAGGGGTGATTGCAATCAAACAATTAAGGATGCATAGATTACTTCTTGAATAAATTTTTATTTCTTGGCCTTAGTAAAAGAACAAAGAAGGTTTTTAACAAATTCTATTTCCAAGATTACTAGATATATTTTTGTTTTGCTTTTTGGAAGGATACTCTCATAGTGGAGCCATTAATTATTTTTTAGAGACATCTCTTCATTTGTAATAGAATTCAGGGCCTGGTATTCTGAGATTTAGGCAGTTGTGTCCAGGAAAAGTATGCCAATCATAGCATAATTAGTTAGCTGCAAAAAAAAAAAAAAAAGGGATCTTACAAACTGTTTTAGGAATCTGTCATTCCTATGGTGCAAGTAATCCCAGACATGATGAAGCGGACTTGGTAAATCAGAAGCCCTTCTCTCTCCACTCTGTATTTATTCCATTTTTACAACAGCTTTTGGTTTAATTTAATACATTATTGTAGAAGAAAGGGTCCATTAAACAGCTACAGAAAAGTGAGAATTACGTTCCTTTTAGATTTTTTTTTTAATTAAGCATTCAACAGTAGAATCCTTTAAAAATGATATTCAAATGATTTTTAATTACCACAAAGGCATTGAGATGTTAATACACTTTATATAAAAGAGAGGGATACTATTTCATTCGTCCTTTCCTGCCACAAATTCCAACTCTAAGAAAATTATTTCTTTTGATCCACTCTGATAGCATGTAATAAGAGAACAATAAAACATATGGCTCAATTACCACCGCTTCTCATCAAGCATGAATTAATGAATATCAAATTATTATTAATTGTTTTTTCTGGCTCCCTCTCCATAGGACAACGATTACACATTTCTGTATTTTAATAAGCATTAGTGTTTAACACTTTGTGGGCCAGTGTCTAAGAGGAACAGATGCTTGAAATCATTATACAGAAGAATAACTCTTTACATTTATCAACATTTAGAAAATACATGATTATCTTTTAATCTCCCTAGTTTGTCAGTTTTTTACAACTGCCTTAAACTCCCTTAGAATTCCACCCTCTCTCAATGTTCCATATGCTTTCCTTTGAGAAGCAATTGCTATGTGCATATAAAGTAGTTTATAAGTGCAATGTCTCAATTTTAATAATAATAATAGTTCCTCACAAGATTACTGAATTTTCAATTCCTTAAGAAAAAGCTCTTTAAAAATCAAAGTTATAGATTGAGCAGTTAAAAAATTAATTTAAGCAGCATGGCACAGAATATAATACATTATGATCACTATAATTGACATATCAATGCCAGTGAGTTATATTTATAGACACTGTACAAGAAGATTCTGTATAACTGACAGTTCATTTATTTTTATAAGCCATCTGTAAATATAAAGTGCTATGTAATAGGAATAGATATAGCATGCGAAAGAACATGTCTTTGTAGTCCATAACTTTCATTATTTCTCACAGATCATTTATGAATCCAGATTTTGAAATGCATGCAAAGAAAACCTGACAAATTACGTAAACACTATGTCATATGATTTTACCCATTACCCATAAATGCAGGTCTTTCTGTTTTTAAAACACATTCTATAAAACTTGTATCGGTGATAAACTGAAGGATGATACCAAGGTTAAATTGTTTAGATATCCTATCTAGTTCAATATGCCTAACAAACACAGATTCAGGTATGTTTCTAAAGAGCAAACAAAAACTTGCTTTAGAATCTGATAATGTTGGAGCAGAAAGCAACCTTAGAAATCATTTTGTCCATTGCCCCTCATGTTACAGATAATAGCACAGAAATCTGAAAAGTTTAAGTGATTTTCTGAGGTCCATACAACTTTATACGTTAACATCTTTCTGCCAAACTTTATCTTTCTGCCAAAATTTCTATCAACATTACTTTTGTACATAAAGTAAACATATCTTGCTCCCATGACAGTTTTACCAAGACTTCAATAACATCTGTAAATCCAAATTCTTAGGGAAACAAAGGTGAGAAAATGGTAAATTTGTCTATAATGGAAACCGTGACACACAGCCTAATATTGAGCAGAGACGGACCTGGTCAAGGCTGACAATGCTCAATGCCATCAGAAGCGTGCTTCCTTTGACACTGGGAACTAGAACCACTTGAATTTTTGATCTCTAAATCTAACCAGATACCAGATGGTTCCCTTTATGTATGTGACCTTAGTGGAGGCAAGTAGATTATTCATGCAAGAGCAGAGTTGTTAATTCTATACCAGAGTCAATCTTTGGTGTAAAAGCTTTCCTAGATTATATGTTCTTACAATAAAAATTTTAATTCCTTAGTGAATGCTTTCATCTTGATTTTCATGTGCCAGGATTACTGAATCCACTTTGCTGAAAAATTTAAAGAAAATAAGTTAGATATACAAATTCAGTACAAAAATAAGCCTATAACTAAAGTTTAAAAAAAAATAAATAATTACTCATCAAGGGGGTAGTGGTGGGTTAAGCATTTTACTTTCACCTCCTACTGCAGTCATCACTGTGGCATGGCTTTTCGTCATACCATGAATACAAAATACCAATGCCCTGTACTCATATTTATGACATGCCTGAGAGTCATGTCTTGACAACTTAAATATACTATGAAAATGCACACAGGGAAGAACACACAAAGACTTCTGAGTGTTTTGGTAACCACATCTCCTAAACCGTATCATGGACTCCCGGGACTGAAAGTTTTAGAGCTGCACCATGCACATCAAGGCCCCTTGATGTAACAATGGATCCTGATAAGGCTGCTCGATTAAGAAAAAAAAAAAGAAATATGAGAACTGGCTGGGGAAAGCAGAAAATAGAAGGCAAAGTATGAATATAATTAGCTTTGTTCTTGTCATTGATTCTGCAGCCTGATGGAACATGGCTTTCTGAATATTTTTCAGAGTATTTTCCAGATGTAGCCTCTCAGTACCTCATTACTATCACACATTTGTCATTAAATTCCATATTTTGGATCCTGTGTAAAAATCGCAAATGCTCCTTTTTCATTTACCACCAGCAGGCAACTTGCCTTTCACACAGTGCTGTTGACCAGCTCCCCAATATCATCATGGTTATTCTCTCTACTTACTATTGAAGCAAAAATTAAATGTTGATACTAGCTTTACAATGAAGTTTCATAGGATTTTATATTGCTAGCTTACTGTACACTGTACACATCTTTTAAATCAACTTTTACAGCTTTCATGCTAAGCTTATTGAAAATATGAGTTAAAAATGCAGACCCTTAATGTTTCTTCTCACAACATTTATGCTAATCAGGTGTCCAAATTATAGTAAAGTTGGTCTTAAAGGTAAAAAAAAATATTCAAATGTTATATGCAATATAGAATTGTACACCATTAACTCTAAATTTTCCATTTAAAAATAACATTAATATAGAATTGTACACCATTAACTCTAAATTTTCTGTTTAAAAATAACATTAAAAGGCATTTAGTATAATAACCAAATTACGTTTAAAAAAAGTTTATTCCAGTGCAAATGTAAAGGTCATTCACAGAAATGCACTTCAATTCCACCAAACAGTAGAGCAAAGAAAATCTGTTTTTGTTTGGAAAAAATGGAAAATTTCCTAAAATAAATGACTTTTGCTTAGTTGTACCTATGTCTGATCTGATATCAGAAGAAAATATAAATGTTGACTGATTTTTACACCATAAGTGAAATGCCACCATGGTATCTGCAGCTGAATTTTTAATATAATTAAGAAAATACTTTTTAGTTTTGAAATCTTTCAAAATCAAAAATTCATTAATGTTAGTGATGGTTCCTTAAGAGCTTAACACTTACCTACAACTTGAGAGTAGCAAGGTTCACAATGTATTGTCTGTCTATAAATCCAAACACTGTCACCAGCTTGTAGGTTTCCCAAAGGTTGTTTGCATATTTCACACTAAACAGAATGTATAAACTTTACATTATATATGAAGTTTAGATTCTTGGCGTAACAGGATTAAAAAAAAACACTTTTACTTTTTTCAGTACCATCCTTCATAGCAACACTCAGATGAAGAAGCCTCAAGAGAATCCAGAGGGAAAATAAGGGTATACTTATTGTCTGTGATCCACACACCGAACTTTTCAAATAAATCCTCTCATAAATCCCTCTACTATGGAGGTGTGCATTTCAGGGCATATATACCACTGAAGTTTCTATGTAACTCACAACAGAGTAGACATACATTTTCAGAAATTGGTTATGCCAAAGACAAGATCACCACTGGATATCGCAAACAAAAACACAAAGTGCATTTATTGTTTGCTTACTAAGGGAGAGCTATGCTGTCCGGGTATAGGGTCATTGAGCAAAGCAAACTTCTGATCCTGTGCAGGGTTTAGGGGGAAGTTTGTTTCAAGTTGTGTTGGTTAAAGAGGAAGGAAAGGGTTGACATCTGCCTTAGACCTGTGCTCACTGGAGCAAGTTCACTGCCAACTGGCTGACTTTCAAGTTCACTGACGCAAATTGTCATAGATCAGTTTGACATGTTTAAGCCAGTTCAGATGGTTCTCTATTATTATGGCTATAGAATAATCTGTCTTTTCCTAGGAGTGTGGGGACATTTTTATTCTCAGTAGTATTTTATAATTAAATTGAAAATGGACATAAATCATCCAAAATATAATAAATGGAACTTATTCCTATTTACCAAAAGCAATAATCAGGAGAATTTTCTTCTTTAAAAAATTTTTCTGCATAATAATTTAAAATAAGGAGCTATAGACTAACTTTTCTTTCGTTGAGTAAACTTAATAATTAAAATAAAATTTTACTGTCATAATTAAATAATTATGAAATTTTCAGATTACATTTTATATAGAATTCTATATATGATGGCCTTTTGGATTTTATTTGCTCAAAATGAGGCATCATATTTCTTCTTGCTTTGTGTCACTTTCTGAAGCTAATTTAAGGAGAAGCAATCAATTGTCAAAGTATTACATCTACTTGACTGAATTAGATAATTTGTTTCAGTCATAGAATATCAGCACTAGAAAGGACCCATAGATTTAGGCTGTGGTTCTTAAACTGGCTGCCTGTTAGATCTATCTAAGGAGATTATAAAAATACCAATGCCCAGCAATCATCTCTAAGATTCTTGATTTAATTGGGGCTGGTCCCAAGCATTCTATTTTTCCCCTAATCTCCTAAAACAATTATAATATGCATCCAGGGTTGAAAACCACTGGTCTAATCAGCTACTTCATTTTACAGATGAGGATACTGAAGCTAAGCTAATTTAGATGATCGTCCAAAGTCACATGGCCTCAGTTAGTGTCAGTCAGAATTCCAGCTCAGGTCTTCAGGTTCCCAGTTAAGTGCTCACCCAGTTACACCAAAAACTATATTGTTGACCTACGCAATGTTTTTGTGAAAAGTAAAAGAAATAGCATATAAAAACACAAACTGTGAAGCATTTTACTACGTACGCTTTATTATTATACTAAGCCACATTTAATTAGAATTAATCATGCTCTCAAAAGCAGACTGAGTTTCAACTATTGTTAAGTCCATTGGTCCTAATTTCATGACGTAAGGAGCTGCTAGCTTTCTTCTCAACAATTTCTTTGCCTTTTCAGATTTCATTATATATTTTATGTAATGCATGATTTATGAAAATGCTGCAAAAACTTTTCTAAAGAGAACCAGTGTTTATCTTTTTACAGATTTCAATCTGTAGGGCAAGAGTTATAAATGTGCCAATAATCAACTTTTAAGCCTAAAGCCAAGAGAATAATTATAAACCTTGGAGGTTTAGGCTGTAGAACTCTGAGAAATGTTTAAATAGTGCATTATTAATGTGCATGACAGTGTTTCTGAAAGCTTTAACTTCATCTCATATATTTCATTAAATAATTATTTTTATTCCAATCGTTATGCAATTTTATATTGAGTTAAATGCAATAAACATAGCCTTACCTTGAAGCAAGTGGAATGGCAGCAAATTTGTAATTCATTTAAAATCATCTTAGCTTCTGTGCCCAAGGGTTTTCGACAGTAAGTGCACATATCCATTTCAATGACAGACCTATAGAGATGTAAGCAATTAAAAATAAATTTGTCGTCATGCAAAAGACAGATGTATTCCCCATAAAGTCATATGGAAATGATATACTAATTTTGTTGATACTGTAGTAAATTATGTAAAAATCAAGGAAAGCTGAGGATTTACTTATCCTAGGATAGCAGGATAAGTGATTGATTCTTCTAGTTATTTCAAAATGATATCAAAGAATTAACATGAAGGAAAGTCTCAGATTATTAATTCATTAGCAATCAAAAGTGCATCTGGGCAGGACAAAGATGTTCACAGTTTTCTAACTGAACTAGATCATAAGTACCCCTTGAAGATAGAAGAGGGTTTTGAATTATTAATGTACTTATATCATAGAAAATTTATGCTGCAGATTAATATAAAAATTTAACTCTCAAAACATTCAATAGGACAAAAATAGAAATCCATTCAAGAATGTGTTGGTGAATTCACAAATGATGGATAACCTAGATTCTAGGGTCTAGAGTCACTAAAATGCTCCCCTATGCCACTTCTCTTGGTGTCACACTGTAAGACTCAGAATGTTGGGGGCCCTTTCATGACAAAAATTCTCCAATATGATATAATCTCACCACAAATTTGATGGGGAAAAAAGAGCTTTGCTATTTACTTTGGAAAAATAATGTTCAATAATAAATAAATGATCAGCAAGTCCAAAAGACCTTGGATCACGCCAGAGTCTTAAGAAAGGCCAATAACTACTTGATTCTTTTCCTTTTGAAAGGTCTTAGGACAGTCTTAAATAGCACCTTGCAGAGTTTACTAGTCTCAAGGTGTTAGCAAACAAGCCTGAAATTTCCAAAGTAGGATACGTACCGGGGTGGTGAAATAAAAATAGCTAATACTTAATAGTGCTAATATGTTTAATATGTGCAGTGCATTTTCCACGCACTTTGCTTATATCAACTCGTTTATTCTTCATAACATCTCTGAGAAGCAGGTACTCTTATTTTTATCATTATTTTACAGAAGAGAAAGCTGAGGCACAGAAGGGTAAGTCATGTAGCCAGTGAGTGGCAGAGGCAGGATTTGAATGAAGGCAGAGCAGCCACAGAGCCCTTTGCTACCTCTGGGCCTGCTTTGTGAGACTGACTGGGCTCGCTGGGTTAGAAAGAACTAGTCATGCCCAGAAACCACAATGGATCCTGTCATCAAGCGCAGGACTAGAAGCAGAGAGGAGGGAAAGTTGAGGGGAGGAGGGGGTAAGAGAGGAAAGGGATTGGAGTCGATAAACCTTTTTTCATTTTATACTCTCAGCCATTCTAGTAATCTCTTCTTCCCTTATGTATATAAATAAAGATTTCCCTCTTTCAATGATCTCTCTAGGTACTTGCTTACATATTCTGGGCAAAGAGTTTCCTATGCATTTTTCACGTATATGCATATGTAGGTACCCACACACTTAAATTTCCCATGTTAGACTGTAAGCACTTCCAGAGTAAAAACTGCCACTCTCTAGCATTCTTCCATTCCAGAGACACACTGAGACAGGAGCTGGGAATATAAAGAAGAGTGAGAGAGTCTCCTCTAATGAGAAGCCTTCTTTCCACTAGGGTAGCCAGGTGTGTGATTGGATGGTCACCACATATTTATGGATGTGTGAAAAGAGTTAGGAGAACACAGCCAGTGGAGCAACTTATCCCTGGGGTGAAGCAGGAAAGGCTTGTCAGCATAAGTGCCATCTGAGTTAAAGCCTGAGGGTGAAGGAGCTCTCAAAGGGAGCTCAGTGAGTTGGGGAGGGGCGTGATGGAGGGGTTCCAAGTAGAGTGAACAGGATGTACCAAGGTGCCACACAATGAGGGTGGCTGGAGTGATTGAACATCAGACAATATTCAGCAGGATCAGATTCTGAAGGCCCATAAATCATGTACAGAGGAATTTGGTATTTACCCTGTAGAGGGGCACTGGCCACTTTATGGGACTGATGTTCTTAGGTAAGAACTGTGGGGATGCAGCTAATTTCACACAATGATCAACAGAAAAAGTTTGCTGGACTAACCGGTTTTAAGAGAGAATTGACTTTTGCTCTGATGACTAAAAAAATTTCAAGGATCACTTGAGGAATAGAAGTGAAATTCTTCACTTTGAGAGCAATACTTTAATGTAGAATGCTTTTCCTCCTTAACAATAAAAATATGAGCCCAGGGAAAGCTCTGGTGTTGGTGTTATCCTTATTAAGATCATACTTAGTCAGGAATTCTCTGGTGTTTCGGTGGCTAGGACTCCACGCTCTTACTGCCAGGGACCTGGGTTTGATCCCTGGTCAGGGAACAAAGCTGTGCCTTGTGACCAAAAAAAAAAGATCATACTTAGTCAAAGATCTTTTCAGAGCATTATGAAAAACCTAGCTCTGGTGTTTTGGTTATCTAAACAGTACTTGTGGTGCTCCTGTAGTCACATCAAAGAGGTGTGACTTAAAGGCAAGACACTAAGAAGAGCCTTGGTAATAGAAGATCTTACAAAAGTGACAAAAAGAGGAAATAATTTTGATGCCTGGCCCACCTGTTTCCCTTAGTAAATGAAACATAGGTTTGTTTATTCAGGAATAATTTATTGAGTATCTGTTAGGTGCCAAGGACTGCGTTACAAGCTGAGGCTGTACATAAAAATAAGATATGGGGGCTTCCCTGGTGGCTCAGTGGTTGAGAGTTCGCCTGCCGATGCAGGGGACACGGGTTCGTGCCCCGGTCCGGGAAGATCCCACATGCCGCGGAGCGGCTGGGCCCGTGAGCCACGGCCGCTGAGCCTGCGCGTCCGGAGCCTGTGCTCCGCAACGGGAGAGGCCACAACAGTGAGAGGCCCGCGTACAGAAAAAAAAAAAAAAAAAAGATATGTCGTGACCCTCAGTGAACCATATTTCCACCCCCTGCAATAGAGAAATACCATCCATAGAATACCGGACATTTGCATTACAGCTGGTTTGGTTTCCAGTGGTTGGATTGAAATGCTAATTATTTTTATTTCCTCCGCTGGAAGTCTGCAGGCCACAGTCTCAGGAGTGTCACCTATTTACCCGACTGAGCATAAAATGGTAAAAGAGAGTAATCAAGAGCAAAAGCCTGAGGTCAGTTTACCGGCACTAAATTGATGCTCATCCTAGCCCGCTTCCTGGGAACTGAGCACGGGCCCTAGTGGGTCACAGAGGCACATCCACGCAGCTGTTTGTAAGGTGAGCTGGCTTTGGAAAACCGCAAGGAGGGAGGGCTGAGGGCACAGTCTAGGGATGCAATGAAGCCTAGATGCTAATAATGTGGCAGTACTGGGGACTCCTGGGATCACCAACAGCAGAGACACTTGCCTGGGAGGCAGCTGTAAGGCACAGAAAGCTCTACTGGAATAAAGTACATCAAAATCAAAGAACAACAGCCAGGAAGCCAAGGAGCAAATTCCTAGATGCAGAGGTTGCTGTACTTTGTTCCACTCATACAGTCACCAATATAACCACTGTCAGGAATGTCATCTCCAAGTTCAATGGACTACAAGAATGTGTACATATATATTTCAGTGCTTATACATAATGAAGATATGTAAATATATATTATATATAAATAATATACACATATATAATAAAATGTATATTTATAAAGTATGTACACACATATATATTATCTATAATATATAAAAATACATATGTTTATATGTGTGTGTGTATATACTTTTATGTATGGAAATACAGACATACTCACCTATCGGAAGTCGAATAAACGGTTTGTATGTATTTTCCAGAGATACTCTCCTGATATCTATCCTTTGGTGATTTACTAGAAACAAACACATATGGACATGTGAGAATTGGGCTATTTCCCTAGTATTGAAGTATATACCCCTATGCAGGCAAGGAAGCACACACACACCCACTCACACAGCCTCATTATTATTATTCTTTGTGATGTTACAAGCCAGGACAATGTACTGACTTTTTTTTTTTTTTAATCTGGAGAAGTATTGATATGCAAGAAACCTCCAAGTTGACATAAGTTGACATATTCACCAAGATAAATAAAGAATGGGGCAAGGAGAGTGCAAAAACAAGTGTAAGCAGGAAAAGCAGTTATTGTTTTTCATGAAGTTTATACTTGCACCTCCCTTATTTTTACTAAAAGAAAGCTATCTGTAGCCTCACATAAAGAATATACACAAAGCACGAGCCAGTGCAGGCAAATATAGACAGACACCATTCACGTAGAGAAACACTCCTGAACTTTTAGAGAAAGCTTTGGAAGTTTTTATATTTGCTTGAAAACATCCAGGAATCATTTAGAATGAAAGCAAAAATATTGTAACTTTTAAAAGTCCTCTTTGTTCCCTTTCTGCTCCAGTTTTTAAACGTCACTCTCTCCTGGAGACAAATGAAGTGTGCAGTGCACTAACCAGCTGGCTGTCCATAACTGCTTCCCCAGTACTTACACTACCTGGGAGCACATTAGGACCAGAAGCAATATGTTCCTATTATTTCATACAGTGAAGGATAACTCCATAGCCCTCACTTGGGATTTTTTAATGAGAAATCCTTCCCTCCCTCCAAACTGCCCGTAGGCAGACTGCTGTCAGAAATAGAATCTACTTTACGGAACACATAGCCCACAATGCTGAATAAAAGTTTGCACATATTTATGCCTGATACATATAAAATTGTTCCCATTTTATTGGTCAGAAAATTGAGACTTGAATTGAGACAGAAAACTGAAGTTAAGTAGTTTTGCTGAGGCCACATAGTCAGTAAATGACAAACTAAGATTCAATCCCAACTCTGATTCTAGGGCCTCTGGTCTAATATATACTGCACTGCCGGTGTAGATTTTAGGGAGAACTGGATTAAGCAGCAAAATCAAAGTTGAGGTTGCATTTTACAAGGTAACTTACTTTGGGGTCTGAGGAATCCCTTTTGGGGGGAAGGTTGCTCAAATTGAATGCACCTCGAGTTTCTGGGACCCCCGCCCCCATACTCTGCTCTCTGGACTCTTTGAAATGGGCGATGATTAACACATGCATGCGTATATCCACATCTGAATGCCCCACCGTTACCCTACCCCACAATTAGGCCAATTCTTGTTTTTATACTCCGCGAAATCGAATGACTTGTGAATCCCTGACCTTGTTTGACATTTTCCTCAACATCCATCACATCAAGCAGCGGATTTTGTGGGCCAGAGCTTATTTACTAAAAGTTATACCCCTTATTTCAGATTAGAGGTAAACAATAGTCGATAGAACCATTTAATTAAAGTGTGACTCCAAATTAGCATAGGAATACTTGTGTAATTTTATAAAGCTTATTTTGGGCATGTATGTTTATGTGACAACTCTCAAATAACTATCCTATTATGTATACATGTGTTATATTAAAATATTTTTAGTCCATTCAATGAAATTGTATGATTATTTGACAAATACTTAATAGTGGAAAGATTATAAAGAATTATATACTTATTTATATAAAGAACTCGATATACTCTTAAACGTTCTGCTATTTGAAAAAAGCAAGCATACCCTAAAAAAATGGCATTCCTTCTTAAACACAGATTATTTCAAAATTATAAAAAATATATAGCAAAATACTTCAAATAAATTTCCAGTACCTATTCTCCACATACGTCCTTGTGTACACAACAGTATCCTGTGGTCCTGCATGCCTGGTTTCAGCATTGGAGCTGCAATACAAACCATTTTACTTCATGTATAAAGTTTGTTTACAGGATAATCAAATTAACAAGGCAATTATCCAATCCAATGAAAAAAATAATGCTCATATAGTCCTTCTAAACTATTATCTTTGAAATACGAATGTTAAAGTGGTATCAATCCATTTCTGCAAAATTTATTTATGTCTCCCATTTTGTCTTAACTTCCAGAAGTGCCTTGGCCTACTTCCAGAATACTATTATGAAAATCGGTCACTCAATAAGTCTGTTGTAGAGCACGATGATTATTTTGAATATTCCTGTAACATGTTTTAGTGTCTCTTTCCCTGATGTCCCATTCATATTTCCAAACCATTGCTTTCCCCACAAATCTCAAGCAAAAAGTGGACCTTAATTAATGAACATAACATCTGATTTAATGAAACATAATGAACATAACATCTGATTTAATGAAACCTTTAAATCTACTTAAAGAACGTCAATGCCAATGTCTCAATCATGCTTTTTTAAAAAAAATTATAGGGCTTCCCTGGTGGCGCAGTGGTTGAGAGTCCGCCTGCCGATGCAGGGGACACGGGTTCGTGCCCCGGTCCGGGAAGATCCCACATGCCGCGGAGCGGCTGGGCCCGTGAGCCATGGCCGCTGAGCCTGCACGTCCGGAGCCTGTGCTCCGCAATGGGAGAGGCCACAACAGTGAGAGGCCTGTGTACCGCAAAAAAAAAAATATAGACTTTTTAAGGAAAAAATCACAGTTTACACTCATTATTCATAATTGACAACTTACCAGTGACCAAGTTGTTTACTCAACACCTTTGTATAAGCCCGCTTAGCCACTGGTAAAATTAAAAATTCCTGCATTTCAAAGGAAGGATCAGGTTGTATGTGGATGTTTAGTTTAAAAAACAGAAGGAGAATAAAAAAATACAACAGAAGGAGAATAGTCCTGTCAGCTGTTTTATAATTGACCACAGTACCTGAGCGTCTTCTGTGCTTCATAAGAGTAGGCAGTGGTTCTAGAAGATGGGCTGATTAAAGCCTCAGTAGACCCACTAACTTGGCCATCTTGCCTGAGAAAGCAAATGCAAATATTTGGCACTTAAAATCAAGGCCACCTACAAGGTTTTTGTTTTATTAAAATTCTGTTCAATGAACTTTTTAAAATATACAGTGAACCTCTTTCTTGTTTGCCTGGTTTCTGCACAGATACACAAATAGAATACATGTACGACTTTACTCCTCCACAGAGACCACTATCTTACCTTTAGGAATCATCTACAGGTATGTGTCACATTATCTAACACTAAGACAGAATATTTTTTTACCAAGGGCAGGAACCATCTGAAATTGGTTCCAGTAACATTTTCACAGCAGCAGTGCCATTTTAGAAAGTTTTTCGTGTACAACATATCTGACAGTTTATCAGTTTAATGAAAGTTATCCAGGGGTTCCTTTGAGAAATTCCAGTTTCCATTTTGTTTTTAATGGAAAGCAGTATTTTGAAGATTGCAAAAGAACTTTGACCTAGATTTCTGCTAATCTAAAAATGTCACTATGCTTAACAAAGTGCAGGCATATTTGCTTTTTCCTATGAGACAGAGGAAAATTCTAATGCAGGAGTAGTGAAAGCTTTAGCTCTTTTTCCTCCCCTGTGTTAGTAAACTCTGATATAGGAGAGACATAAAGACCAAGAGGAGGATTTAGATCTTGATCATGATTTATCATTCTTAACTGGCCTGTTCCTTCCATTTCCAGGTAGCTCTTAAAAAAGAAGAAAACATCTGTTCACATAGTATCAACTCTGGCATACAGAAAACCATCTTCTAGTTTTAAGACAGATATTTCACAAAACAGATGTTTTACAGCTGAGTTAAAATGACACTAAGTAATAAAGTAGAATTATTATTATTAGAAGATTTTCTAATACAATCATTAGAATATGTCATTCCAGAAAAATGAACCTAGTTGTGAATTGTTTGGAAATATTCAAATCATATAGTACATAATACAAAACCCAATTTTAGCAAATAGTTTCAAAGGACAAAGGTTGTCAATGAGTGTGAAATGTGTCTGTATTGTCCTCAGAAAGATAAAATCAAATATCACCAATCTGCAAAATCTGCAGATAGGAAAGTGAAATAATTTGTAAACAGTTTTGATAAGGATTGAACTGTGTCCTGCCAAAATTCTTATGCTGAATTTGGTTTAATTGGTTTGGCGTACGGCTTGGGCATTTGCAGTCTTTTAAACCTCTCCAGTAAGTCTCACGTGCAAGTCAAGACTGAGAACCACTACCTTAGAGGCAGCCTGACATCTTACCCAAAAGAGCACTGGTTCTCAAAGTGTGGGCCCTGGATTAGCAGGTGAGTCTGATGTAAATAAAATGTGGGAACCAGTGCAATAGAGGACTCTCCACCAAACTATTCCTTAGATGCCTTGAATAATATTCCTAAAGAAGAACTTATGACTGACAATGTTTTTTGCTTGATGGCTTTATTGTTAAGACGTTACCCTTCATTGAAACAAATTGCTGAATTGTAACTTGCAATCAACGTTCACAATTTTGTTTCTTTTTTTTTTGGTGATACGCGGGCCTCTCACCGTTGTGGCCTCTCCCGTTGCTGAGCACAGGCTCCGTATGTGCAGGCTCAACAACTTGGGCCCAGCCAACGCAGGCCCAGCCGCTCCACGGCATGTGGGATCCTCCCGGACCGGGGCACGAACCCGCGTCCCCCGCATCGGCAGGCGGACTCTCAACCACTGCGCCACCAGGGAGGCCCCACAATTTTGTTTCTTAATTAAATAACTCCATAAACTATAAAACCAAATATTGTGTTGGAACTTACAAAATTCCAAATGGAATTATACTTGAGAAAATGTCTTCTGCAGTGGAAGTTCACCTTGAAAATTTAACTATCTAGAACCTTCATACACTGCTAGTGAGAACATCAAATGGTACAGCTGATTTAAAAAACAGTCTGGCAGTTCCTCAAATGGAGTTACTGTAGGATTCAACAATTTCACTCCCTAGGTATTTACCCAAGAGAAATAAACACACTCTACACAAAAACGTATATATGAATGCTTATAGCAGCATTGTTCATAAGAGTGAATTACAATCCAACAGTGGAAACAATCCAAATGCCCATCAATTGATAAATAGATAAACAAAATGTAGTACATTCACACAGTAGAATATCATTTGGCAATAAAAAGAAATGAAATACTGAGACATGCTACAACATGGGTGAACCTTGAAAACATTATTCTAAGTGAAAAAAGCCAGTCACAAAGGACCACATATTTTATTATTCCATTTATATGAAATGTCCGGAATAGGAAATTTAAAGAGCCAGAAAGTAGCTTAGTAGTCGTCCAGAGCTAAGGGGTTGGGGGAAAATGATGTGTGACTGCTACTGGGCATTGGGTTTCATTTTGAGGTGATGAAAATTTTGTAAAAGTGATTGTAATGATGGTTGTACAACTAACTCTGTGAATATACTAATCAGAAAGCATATATCTATGTGGACATCCAATCACTATACAAAGTGAATACATTCATAAAGTAAACCAAGTGTCAGTTTAACAGATTGGCCTATGACTCTTATTTAGATTTCCATTGTTCTATTTGACTTAACCTTGGCAACTTGACTTTAAACGGCATAAAATAATTTCAACTGATAAATACCCATGTCACTGCAAACTTTATAAATCTCTTTTGCATGAAGACTAAAAGCTTAGTAAGAGCTTACCATTTTGAACTGTTGTATGTGTTAGGGTTTACTTCTATAAAACTATCAAGGTTTTGAGCTCTTGTCAAAATTACAGGTTTTAAATATATAAAAAGAAGTCTTATTGGTACCAAAGGGGATAGTGGAGGAGGAGGGGGCAGGAGATAAATTAGGACTTTGGGATTAACACATACACACTACTATATATAAAATAGACAATCAAAAAGGACCTACTATATAGCACAGGGAACTCTACTCAATATCCTGTAATACCTATAATGGAAAAGAATCTGAAAAAGAGTATATTATATATATATATATATATATATATATATATATATATATATATATATACATATATATATACATATAACTGAGTCACTTTTCTGTACACTTGAAACTAATACAGCATTGTACAATAACTATACTTCAATAAAAATAAATAAAAATTTAAAAAAGCAGAATTCTCCTGTGGAAAAATAAAGAGAGGACTTGAGGCCAGGACACCTCTCTAATTTACTAACTTTCTGCACCTGATCCAGTCTCTTACTCTCTGACCCTCAATTTTCTTTCTGTTAAATTTTTACCCAGAGTCAAGTAAACTTTCTTTTCTGTAGCCAGAATATATGGGTGCAAAATTTGGCCCAGAGATTTCTTTTTTCCACTTTTTTTTTTCACGTGAGAATTTTATTATTGTTTATTGTTTATTGTTTATTGTTCTTTCAGGGCTGGGGCAGTATCTACATTTTCCATTTAATTTGGAGACAGATCCTGTACAGGATTCGGAGAGAACTGAAGAAGAATGAATAACATCTGAACACAGAACTCAGGGATGAGCAGATGATTTTGTAGTGGTGGTTAAGGCGTCCAGACATAGTAACTGACTGTGATGATCACCATCCCACTGGAGAGACGGGGTGCATTTGTGAATGTACATGTGATTGTTGGGTTATGTTAGGTAAGAGGCACAGATGAAACTGCAGAAAAGTAAAGGAGAGTGTGTGTACATTACAGCCAGCCACGGTGTTTTCCATCCCACACCCTCTTCTACACAGATGGCCACAACCACACCGCCTTGCTGAAGGAGGCCAGACAGACCTTGGAAAGCTAGAGGAAGGTGAAGTTACGAGGAAGGAGAGGCAGCTAAAGCTCGTGGTTATCAAACAGCTACAGAGCAGAGAATAAGGAAGCCAATAGGTAGAGGGAAGAGCAGGAGAAAAATAGGCAGAAGCCAACAAAGAACTGACAATGACCAAGAACTAAGGTTAATGTCTGGGGATTCCTGATGGTATGTCCTCTGGTCAAGAATGAACAACCTTCCAGTGCAGGCCTCCGTGAAGCCCGGCCATGCTACCATTCCTGCCCTTGAATTTCCATTTCCTCATTAATCTTTCCAATAAAACCTGTTTCATGAGCAAGCCTAACTCAAACTGAAACACCTCTCAAGTCATATTCAGGGAAAAGTTCCTTAATTATACCTCCTCATTTACTTGTCATTTTTTAATCTGGATCATTTCCAAATAATATTTGAATAAGCTTGGTTAATTGTAAGCCCAATACTGTTCCCAAAATAGTGGATCCTATTGAAAATGTAGCCTCCCTCATTCTATCAGAGGCTTGCTTGGGATCACAAAAAGAGAAGGCAGAGGATGATTTGGAGAATTAAGGAAACAGAAAGAAACTACCTACCTCTTATATGCAAGAGCCTTTAAGAGATATGAAAAACAGACAAAACAGTGAGCCAGCTCTTTTCCTACTTTTCTACTCTCTTCACTTGATATCAACAATATCATTTCTTTACATAAACTTTTTTTTTTTTTAAACAGAAAAGGCAGCTGTATCTTAGGAAGGTTAAAAATAGAAACTTATTGCTTCTAGGGTCCTCCCATGTGTTGGGAGAAGAATTGCTAAACATGGAAGACTTTTAAAATTCTTTCCTAATTTAAACAATCTGTAACAACAATGAAGCATAGCTTCTATCCTAACCTTCGTTGTAAAAGAAACAAAGTACAACAGTTTTAAAGCTGGTATTCTCTGTGGTGTAAAGAAATTCCAAAATTAGGTCCTGTTTTGTGGCTGTGATGAATTTGTGCATTCTTTTAGCACTACGTATCCAAGGAAGAGATTCCCAGAGTGCTTTCTGCACTGCTGAAAACCTACCAAGCGACAGTAAGTAAAAATAAATCTTCACAGCCCAAGTGCAGAGCACTGAATTTCCATGATGCCTTTTACAGTAAAGCCATTGAACAGCAGGTCCTTAGTCAGAAATTCCAACAGAATTCAAAGTTTGCTAACTTTTTTCCAAATCAGTTATTAAGCACCCTGTACATTGTTTTTCATATTCAGATAGTGTTTATATTTAAATATCACAGTACAGTTCAACTTCTCAGAAAATCTTTCAAGGTTATATAATTTATGAAGGCTCATATGGAATTCATAAGAAAAACGTAAATTATAATAAGCCTTACCTTTCGTTTTTACTCTTAGACATATTGGAATTTACTTCAATTAAATTTTCTGGGTCCTGGTCTCTATAGAAAAAAAAATATATTTTTACATATATATATATATATATATATATATATATATATGATGTAATTACATACAGTTTTAGGAAATAAACATTAGAATAAAAAATTTTTAGATCAGTACAAAAATTTAAACATAGTCATTTGTGGTCTTTAAGGATATGGACATCGAAAATCTGACATCGAACTATTTGTCCTATGCAACTCAAGTATGAGCATGGATTACGTTATGAGAGAGAAATAAAGAACTAAGTTTTTGGAAGGTTTGAGAAATCTGGTCTGAAAAGAAACAACTGATTGATATTCACATTCAGCTAACTTTGAATGAATACTTACTTTGCATCACAAAGTACTAACTTGTGTATTTCCATGTGGATTATCTCATTCAGATCTCACAAAATCTTGCAGGACAGCATATGGGGCTCAGAAAGTCTAAGTGAATTTTCCAAGGTCAATTGACTAATTTGTAAAAGAGTCAAGGCTTGAGGCTGAGCCACCTGCCCATCTGAAATCAACTCTTAAATATTTAATTAGAGCCTTTATTCCAGCTTTTTGCATGACAGAAATATGAGAAGTCAACCCCAAATTTGAATAAACAATTCATAATGTGGAGGATAAATGGGACAATTACATTCTTAAATCTTGGGCTACAATAATGATTTGACACACCTTCATGAGATACAATGTTCTCTGGTATGTTATGTATATATTAATTATTTATATATTTTCTATAACACTGGTAGTTCTTAATTTTTTTCCATGAGTTTGGAAAAGCCTTGTCACCAACGCTATTGGTTAGCAGGATGGTTTAGGAGTCAGAGCAAGGCCATTTCTTCTCCTACTTTCTTGGGCAAGTTAGTCAACCTTTCTAAGTTTCCTTTTGTAAACTAGGATAATAATATCTAATTTTATAAGGTTGCAGTGAGAATAAATTAGTTAATGTAAATAAACTTTGTAGGCACAATGACTATAGTTGTGACTGAACTGAGTAAGAATAAATAAGTGATAATTAACAGAAGTGTAGTGACACAGCACTAGGCACTATGGATTCCAGAATTCTGAGGGACTATATTTTCATTTTTATTTCTGCCCTAACTTTTCACATCTTTAGAGTTAACTCCAGTTTTCATAAATCTCCCTTCTCCAGTCCTGAATAGCAGATTTCAAGTAAGGTTCTTTTACATGGAATCAGTGTAGGGACTCTGACTCACAAAATTAATATTGATAAGGATGAAAAATAACATAAAAGTCCTCATATTTATGTGGGATGAGATTTAATACTCCTTTTATATAACATCCAAGCCATCAATAAGTGATAAATATGCTAATTAAGCAGCATTCCATAGCTACACTTAAACCTCACATTTAAAATACTAGCTGCGGGCCTGGGAGATCAGTAGGCAGGCAGGATGGGCCCTCCAGGAGGAGCGGGAGAGGAGTGGAGGTTGATTGCCATGTCCACTCAGTCCTGGGGAGCCTGCTGAGCTCCTAGGCCATCCCCTGCCCTCCAAAGCCCCCTCCAGGCTGTGTGGGTCTTTGGGGGCATAGGACGGAGGCTGGGGAGATCAAGAGAGGCAGGAGGGAGGGGCCCTCTGAGGCTGGAGGAGGAGGTGAGGAGAGGAGGGTGTTTGCCCCGCTTACTCAAGCCCAGGAAGCCTGCTGGGCTCCCAGGTGAGGTCCCCTGCCATCTGAGACCAGGGGTGGGGGGCACGTCTGGGCCCCTTCTGTTCCTTGAGCCTAAGCCCCACCCACCATAGCCCCCAGGGCCTTTTCCAGCCCTGTAGGTCCTGAGCATTGGCCCTGCCCACCAACCAAACCTTGCCCTTGCTTAGGCCCTGCCCTCCACAGCCAAGGCCCTTCTTTTTTTCTTTTCCCTCCTCCTCTTTTTTACTATTGTGGTACTGATGTACCTTTCAGTTGTTGATTCATCTATATTTTTATTTTATATTCTTCCTAACGTATCTGTTAGTTTCCTAGGCTAATGTTATTTTTTACTTTGTTTATTTCTTTTTTTTTTTTTTGCTGCCCCAGGTGGCTTGTGGGGTCTTGGTTCACAAGCCCAGGGCCAAAGCTCCTGCAGTGGGAGCTCTGAGTCCAAACCACTGGACTAACAGAGAAAGATGCCAGGGAATATTCATTGGAGTGAGGTCTCACGGAGTTCCACATCTCAGCACCAAAACCCAGTTCTACCCAATAGCCTACAAACTCCAGTGTTGGAAGCCTCAGGCTAAACAACCAGTAAGATAGGAACACAATCCCACTCAAAAAAAAAAAAAAAAAAGAGATGGTAAAAAAATATGCCACAGATGAAAGAACAAGGTATAAACCTACATGACCAAATAAATGAAGAGGAAATAAGCAATCTACCTGAAAAAGAATTCAGAGTAATGATATTAAAGATGATCCAGAATCTCAGAAATAGAATGGAGGCATGGATTGAGAAAATACAAGAAATGTTTAACAAAGATCTAGATAACTAAAGAACAAACAAACAGAGATGAACAACACAATAACTGCAATGAAAAATACACTAGAAGGAATCAATAACAGAATAACTGAGGCAGAAGAATGAATAAGTGAGCTGGAAGACAAAATGGTGGAAATAACTGCTGAGGAGCAGAATACAAATATAAAAGAATGAAAAGAATTGAAGACAATCTCAGAGACCTCTGGGACAAGACTAAATGCACCAACATTCAAATTATAGGGGTCCCAGAAAAAGAAGAGAAAAAGAAAGGGTCTGAGAAAATATTTGAAGAGATTATAGTTGAAAACTTCCCTAACATGGGAAAGGAAATAGTCACCCAAGTCCAGGAAGCACAGAGTCCCATACAGGATAAACCCTAGGAAAAACACACCAAGACACATATTAATCAAACTAACAAAAATTAAATTCAAAGAAAAAATATTAAAAGCAGCAAGGGAAAAGCAACAAATAACATACAAAGGAATCCCCATAAAGTTATCAGCTGATTTTTCAGCAGAAACTCTGCAGGCCAGAAGGGAGTGGCAGGTATACTTAAAGTGATGAAAGAGAAAAACCTACAGCCAAGATTACTCTACCCAGCAAGGATCACATTCAGATTCGATGGAGAAATCAAAAGCTTTTCCGACAAGCAAAAGCTAAGAATTTGGCACCACCAGACAAGCTTTACAACAAATGCTAAAGGAACTTCTCTAGGTGGGAAACACAGCAGAAGAAAAAGACCCACAAAAACAAACTCAAAACAATTAAGAAAATGGTAATAGGAACATACATATTGATAATAACCTTGAATGTAAATGGATTAAATGCCCCAACCAAAGGAGAGAGACTGGCTGAATGGATACAAAAACAAGACCCATATATATGCTGTCTACAATAGACCCACTTCAGACCTAGGGACACATACAGACTGAAAGTGAGGGGATGGAAAAAGATATTCCATGCAAATGGAAATCAAAAGAAAACTGGGGCAGCAATACTCGTATCAGATAAAATAGACTTTAAAATAAAGACTGTTACTAGAGACAAAGAAGGACACTACATAATGATCAAGGGATCAATCCAAGAAGAAGACATAACAATTATAAATGTTTATGAACACAAAATAGGAGCACCTGAATACATAAGGCAAATTCTAACAACCATGAAAGGAGAAATTGACACTAACACAAAAATAGTAGGGGACTTTAACACTCCACTTATGCCAATGGACAGATCATCCAAACAGAAAATAAAGAAGGAAACACAAGCTTTAAATGACACAATAGACCAGATAGATCTAATTGATATTTATAGAACAGTTCACCCAGAAGTGGCAGATTACACTTTCTCTCAATTGCTCATGGAAGATTCTCCAGGATAGATCACATCTTGGGTCACAAATCAAGCCTTAGAAAATTTAAGAAAATTGAAATCGTATCAAGCATTTTTTCTGACCACAATGCTTTGAGACTGGAAATCAATTACAAGAAAAAAACTGTAAAAAACACAAATGCATGGAGGCTAAACACTGTGTTACTAAATAACCAAGAGATCACTGAAGAAATCAAAGAAGAAATAAAATAATACATAGAAACAAATGACAGCGAAAACACAATGACCCAAAACCTATGGGACACAGCAAAAGCAGTTCTAAGAGGGAAGTTTATAGCAATACAATCTCACCTCAAGAAACAAGAAAAAACTCAGATAAACCATGTAAGCCTACACTTAAAAGAGAAAGAAGAACAAAGAAAACCCAAAGTCAGTACAAGGAAAGAAATCATAAAGATCAGAGCAGAAATAAATGAAATAGAAATGAAGAAAACAATAGCAAAGATCAATAAAACTAAAAGCTGGTTCTTTGAGAAGATAAACAAAATTGATAAACCCTTAGCCAGACTCATCAAGAAAAAAAGGGAGAAGATTCAAATCAACAGAATTAGAAATGAAAAAGAAGTATCAACTGACACTGCAGAAATACAAAGGATCATGAGAGATTACTACAAACAACTATATGCTGATAAAATGGACAACCTGGAAGAAATGGACAAATTCTTGGAAAGGTACAATTTTCCAAGACTGAACCAGGAAGAATTAGAAAATATAAACAGACTTATCACAAGTAATGAAATTGAAACCATAATTAAAAATCTTACAACAAACAGAAGTTCAGGACCAGATGGCTTCACAGGTGAATTCTATCAAACACTTAGAGAAGCGCTAACACCCATCCTTCTCAAACTCTTCCAAAAAATTGCAGAGGGAGAAACACTCCCAAATTCATTCTACGAAGCCACAATCACCCTGATACCCAAACCAGAAAAAGATATCACAAAAAAGGAAAATTATACACCAATATCACTGATGAACATAGATGCAAAAATCCTGAACAAAATACTAGCAAACATAATCCAATAGCACATTAAAAGGATCATACACCATGATCAAGTGGGATTTATCCCAGGGATGCAAGGATTCTTCAGTATACGCAAATCAATCAATGTGATACACCACATTAACAAATTAAGGAATAAAATCCATATGATCATCTCAACAGATGCAGAAAAAGCTTTTGACAAAATTCAACACCCATTTATGATAAAAACTCTCCAGAAAATGGGTATAGAGGGAACTTACCTAAACATAATAAAGGCCATATATGACAAAGCCACAGCAAGCATCATACTCAATGGTGAAAAACTGAAAGCATTTCCATAAGATCAGGAAAAAGACAAGGATGTCCATTCTCGCCACTCTTACTCAACATAGTTTTGGAAGTCCTAGCCACAGCAATCAGAGAAGAAAAAGAAATAAAAGGAATACAAATTGGAAAAGAAGAAGTAAAACTGTCACTGTTTGTCGATGGTATGATACTCTATGTAGAAAATCCTAAAGATGCCACCAGAAAACTACTAGAACTAATCAATGAATTTGGTAAGGTTGCAGGATACAAAATTAATGCACAGACATCTCAGGCATTCCTATATACCAACAACAAAAAATCAGAAAGAGAATTTAAGGAAACACTCCCATTTACCATTGCAACAAAAAGAATAAAATACCTAGGAATAAACCTGCCTAAGGAGACAAAAGACCTGTATGCAGAAAACTCAAAGACACTGATGAAAGAAATTAAAGATGATACAAACAGATGGAGAGATATACCATGTTCTTAGATTGGAAGAATCAACAATGAGAAAATGACTATACTACTCAAAGCAATCTACAGATTCAGTGCAATCCCTATCAAATGACCAATGGCATTCTTCACAGAACTAGAACTAAAATTTTCACAATTTGTATGGAAACACAAAAGACCTTGAATAGCCAAAGCAATCTTGAGAAAGAAAAACAGAGTTGGAGGAATCAGGGTCCCCGACTTCAAACTATACCACAAACCTACAGTAATCAAGACAATATGGTACTGGCACAAAAAGAGAAATATAGATCAATGGAACAGGATAAAAGCCCAGAGATAAACCCACGCACATATGGTCACCTACTTTACGACAAAGGAGGCACGAACATACGATGGAGAAAAGACAGCCTCTTCAATAGTGGTGTTGGGAAAACAGGACAGTTACATGTAAAAGAATGAAATTAGAACAGTACCTAACACCATACACAAAAATAAACTCCAAATGGATTAAAGACTTAAATGTAAGACCAGACACTATAAAACTCTTAGAGGAAAACATAGGAAAAACACTCTTTGACATAAACCACAGCAAGATCTTTTTTGACCCACCTCCTAGAGTAATGGAAATAAAAACAAAAATAAACAAATGGGACTTAATTAAACTTAAAAGCTTTTGCACAGCAAAGGAAACCATAAATAAGACAAAAAGACAACCCACAGGATGGGAGAAAAGATTTGCAAATGAAACGACAAAGGATTAATCTCTAAAATATACAAACAGCTCATGGATCTCATTATCAAAAACCCAAACAATCCAGTTAAAAAATGGGCAGAAGACCTAAATAGACATTTCAACAGGAAGACATACAGATGGCCAAGAGGCATATGAAAAGATGCTCAACATCACTAATTATTAGAGAAATGCAAATCAAAAGTACAATGAGGTATCACCTCTACCTGTCAGAATGGCCATTATCAAAAAATCTAGAAACAGTAAAGGCTAGAGAGGGTGCGGTGGAAAGGGAACTCTTCTGCACTGTTGGTGGGAATGTAAATTGATACAACCACTATGGAAAGCAGTATGGAGGTTCCTTAGAAAACTAAAAATAAAACTACCATATGACCCAGCAATCCCACTACTAGGCATATACCTTGAGAAAACCATAATTCAAAAAGAGTCATGTGCCACAGTATTCATTGCAGCACTATTTACAATAGCCAAGACATGGAAGCAACCTAAGTGTCCATCAACAGATGAATGGGTAAAGAAGATGTGGCACATATATACATTGGAATATTACTCAACCATAAAAAGAAACAAAATTGAGTTATTTGTAGTGAGGTGGGTGGACCTAGAGTCTGTCATACAGAGTGAAGTAAGTCAGAAAGAGAAAAAGAAATACTGTATGCTAACACATGTATATGGAATCTAAAAAAAAAAAATTGGTATTGATGAACCTAGTTGCAGGGCAGGAATAAAGAGGTAGACATAGAGAATGGACTTGAGGACATGGGGTGGGAGGGTGAAGCTGGGGTGAAGTGAGAGTAGCATCGACATATATACACTACCGGATGTAAAATAGTTGGGTGGTGGGAAGCAGCAGCATAGCACAGGGAGATCGGCTCGGTGCTTTGTGACCACCTAGAAGGGTGGGATAGGGAGGGTGGGAGGGAGGCTCAAGAGGGAGGGGATATGGGGACATGTGTATGCATATGGCTGACTCGCTTTGTTGTGCAACAGAAACTAACACGGTATTGTGAAGCAATTGTACTCCAATAAAGATCTATTTAAAAAAAAACAAAATACTAGCTGCACCTCTTTGAAAATGTAGAAATTAGTTAAATTATTTTTTAATGTGAGTTATAGTAGAAAATATGCCTATTAATATATGTAAACAGTACAGGATTTCAGAAGTAGCTCAGAAGTATCAAAATCATTTGATTCTGCAGTCTGAATGATGTAAAATTCAAAACTGACTTCTTCAACATAACTACTAGAACTGTGTGAGGAGACCTCCCAGATCGCATCTTTCAAATCTAGAAATAGAGACAGCAGGCTTTGCATTCACCTAACCCGTGATGGTCCTTCCCTATTACTAGAGTCACCTTCTTGACCTCAGGGGTTACCATACTATCTTAATAGCCTGAGCATTAAATGATCCTCCCCTTAACATTTTAAAATACAATAGTACTTTACTAAATACTTGGGGATAATGGAATAAAAATTAAGTGGATTATCATGATTTTCCATAATCCAGTTTCCCAGGAATGCCAAACAGGGACGGTTGGCAATGGCAAACAGTGAGAGATCACCAGGAAATGTGAATTTGGGGGAATTAGAATTCTGTCCCAGGAAGTGATTCTCCCTCCAAAGCTAACCTTGGATGAACTGAGTGACATTTTTTAAGGAAGCTGGTGTTTTTCATTATGACTTGAGAGTAAAATCACATTACCATGGCTAACATGGCCTTGCACACAGTAGCTTCTCCAAAAATACTTGTGGCATTAAATTAATTTAAATTCTCTTTTTTCTCCTTCTCTGGTAGAAATCTATGCTACCTTACCCAGCTCTGGGAAAAGACCTGAAAGGAACCCCAAGGGAAAGATATTAGACCCTGAACCTTTATGGCAATCAGCTTCGGCCACATCTAGGTACAGAGTGTGCACAATAACCTCTTAGAAAAAGTTCAGAAGAGACGGTGATGGACATTTCATCTCCATTTGCGTCAATCACCTAGAACCTGCCTATTTCAACCCTGAATTGCACATATTTCTTTCCTTTTTTTCACACAGCTCCCAACCAGGGCTTTGTTTCCTTATTTTGGGACATTTCCTTAGGGGTTGAATTTTGCCCTCCCACCAAATTTCTATGTTGAAGTCCTAACGCCAGAAAAAATCGAGTTCAAATGAGGTCATTAGGGTGGGCCCTAATCCAATATGATTGGTATCTTTATAAGAGGAAATTTAGGCTCAGATACACACACAGATGGATAACAATGTGAAGACAGAGGGTAAAGACAGCCCTCTACCAGCCAAGGAGAGAGGCCTGGAATAGATCCTTCCCTCTGGACCTTCAGAAGGAGCCAACCCTACTGACATACTGATCTTGGATTTCTAGCTTCCAGACGGTGAGAAAATTAATTTCTCTTTTAAGCCACCCAGGCTGTGGTTCTTGTTATGGCAGCCCTAGTAACCAAATACACATTTGCTTCTGCCCTCATGACATGATTATGTTTAGTATCTCAGCCTGATGCTGGATGCCCTCACTTGCTCTGGCACTTTCCACTCCTGGCTGCTGCAGATACTGCATCTTTGATCTGCCTATACCACCTCACCTCCTCACCCCCAGTACTCAAGTCTTTTGGACCCTAGCTATCGTGAGGGAGAGCGGAAATGGATTTAGATCTAAGCAGGGAGGAGAAACCAGAATCCTGCAAATCCAACCACTGTAGGTAGATAACTCAAAATTGGAACGTATGCTTGCCTTCAAAGAAGCACACTCCCAAAGGGATATAATTGTGAATCATTGAGTAAACCATGTTATTAGGGGTTTCATAGAATTTTTGCTGTTTCTATTAAACAGTGCCACATATCAAGTTTGGTAGAGTGGATTATAAGATTTTATTCTGAATATTTTATACTAATATTTAAAGCAAAATTAAAAGTTCCAGGTCATGAAAAGTACAAAATGTGGATTTGCTCTGGTTGTTCACCCTGATTGAGGTCATCAGCTATATTTGGAGATCCAATAAAAGAAGTTCAGATTGCCCATAAACTTCCCAAGTTGAAGAATGTTAAAATAAATTTTCGTTCTTTAATTAAGACTACATCTATCTTATCGTGTCTTTTACACTGTGGTAGAAGATGAAGAGCTGTGAGTCAAAGTGTGAAAAATAGATTTTTATAGAAGCCCAGCCAAATGCTGCAGGGTCAAACAAAGGCTTGATTCCAAACCTTTTCTGTGGCAGTTCAGTGGAAGACCTTATAATTTTGTGATTTTATGAGCAGTTGGAATTAACTTCAAGAAGAACCAGCAGTTCTCTGTGGATACAGAGAGAAATGCTAAAAAGAAATTTTGTTAACCATAGCAACTGAAAATGCTTTTCTTTACATAGACTACACAATGTTTGGGAGAAGATATGAGTTCTCTGTTATGTAGAGTCATAGCACACATTTTGAATATAAGCATTTATCAATGTTATAATTATGTAAATTACTTTCTACTGCCCCATTAAGGAATATAATACTCCCTTACAGAGCAGATTAAAGAAACAAAAATAGAGATTCTGGGGACCAAGGCTTATTATGTCTCTTATAACACAACTTTTCCTAGGATATGCTCTACATGAGAGAGAGTGATCAGCTCACTCTCAACTGCTCTTCCTCTCTTACGAAGGTGTGGGAGGTATTTATCAAATGCTGCAATATGTTTCTCTCTCCCCAGCTCACTTACATCGTTTTTGCAGAGTATCAAACACATTTGCAAAATTAAAAACCTCCACATAGAAAATTTACTATGGTACTTCTTTTATGCCAAGAACTAAAACTAAGGCTTTAAGCTTTAGTTCAAAGGAATATTTATCTCTCTGAAGGAAGTGTAGAATACAGTGAGATAACTGCTATAATTCTTCAACTCTATTGAATTTGCAAAATGGTCCCAGCTTTACATATTTTTATAATTTGTTTCAATGAGGGAGTCTTAAAGATTTTCTATTAAAGAAATTAACAGGTCCATAGAGAAAATGATCAATTTAGGTATTTTAAATATAAGATGTGACCAAGAATTTCAGTGGCTCTAATTCACCATGGTTCATTGAGATTACGTTTCAAAATAGAGTCTTTGGCTTAAGCAAGGAGACCAGTCGTAGGGTATCAGATCCCTCCAGTCTAGTTTCACTCATGGGGCTCAGAGTGTTAGAGTTATAAGGCAATGGGCTTTGTCTAGTTGGATGATCACAGGTCTTGATTAGTTTTGAAATTTAGCTTTGTAACTCAGAGAATATTTATTAAGCACCTAATACATGCCAAGCATTGTGCCATGAATTGTAGGTAAAGACATGAACAAGACAGATCCAATCTTTGCCCTTAAAAAATCCAATAGTTGATGAGAGATTATTAAATAATAATTCCAAGAGACAAATATCATAGGACAGAAGAACAGAGAGCTTGAGAACATCCAGAAGGACCTGATGCAGAAGTGATGGGTCAGGTTGGGCTTCCCAGAGCCTGAGTAAAAGACACCTAAGCTGACACCTAAAGGATAAGTAGCAGTTATCCATGCAGCAGCGATGACATAGGAGCGAGGCGTGTTCATGTCAGGGGGTGTGTGGGTGGGCTTCGCTTGTGGGTGGAGCATAGGGAATGGGGCTGGGGAGGCCTGTGGAGGCAACTTCATGGTGAGCTTTGGAAACCAGGTTAAGGGGTACACTGTTGTCCAGTGGCAATGTGAAGCCACTGGAGGATTTCATCAGAGGAAGGACAGGATCAGATTTGTGTTTTAAGAAGATCACTCTACAGTGTGGCAGACAGACTGAAGGGCAGAAGGCACCAGAGACAGCAGAGGGACCAGTGAGGAGACTTAACAGTAAGCTGGGTTATAGTAGCAGTTGGGATGATGAAATGTCTCGGTTCCTGAGATAACTAGCAGAAGCATCCAGAGTGACCTACTGGTTATGGGGAATGAAGCAATGGAAAGGGTCAAGGTTACCTCCCACCTCCAGCTTTCTGTCTTGAGCAGAAGTATGAGAAATATGTGATAGGAAGATAGGAAGGAAACCTCCTCTTATTGGGATATAACAAGGTATGTCTTAGCAAATAGGAAGCCCTTATAAAGATGGACGTATAATACTACAAATAGTTCAGAATATTTTTTCTGCTTCAGATGAAGGTTGCCTTTTCTAACTGTAAAGACCTGTATCACTAGATGTTTTTCAATCTTTTATGTGGGAGCAGCAGTTTATAGGCTACCGATAATTGAATATCCCCCTTTAATGTTGGTTCATGAAAATGTGAATGTCATTGCTAAAATTCACAGTTTCTCCCTGAATAAATGAAAATTCTGTACACATCTGCGTTTTTTCAAGTTGTTGTGTTCCTAGAAAGAGCGCAGGGACACCTGCTTACATTTTGATCCATGACTGAAATTTATTCCACCCCTAACTGTAAATTAAATATACAGCTGCTGGAAATGTCAGCAGAGTCACATAAAAGGAACTCTGATTCACTGCTGTTATACTATTAAATAATCAGCGCTCCTGTCACATGGAATTGCATGTAAAAGTGCCTTGTGGCTGTTATTCCTGCTGGGAGTCATGTTAAAATGCCCCCTCTCTTTAGCCATTAAAATCAAGTGGGCCACATAAATACATTGCAGATACAGGTGACTGAACATATCAAATGAAGTCACTTTTTTCAAATAGGCAGCTTAGTCTTTCCTGTTCGTTCTGCAGTAATTCTTGAATATCCTGGCTGATTATCATCAAATCTGGTGTAACTACTAAAGAATAGTCAGACATCACTTAGGTTAGATTTGTGGATCAAGCTGCCATCTGATATACAGAACAAACTAGTGGTTACCAGTGGGGAGAGGCAAGGGGGAGAGGGACAACCTAGGGGTAGGTAATCGAGAGGTACAAACCATTAGGTATGAAATAAGCTACAAGGATATATTCTATGATATGGAGAATATGGCAAATAGTTTACAATAACTGTAAGTGGAGTATAACCTTAAAAATTGTGAATCACTATATCATATACCTGTAATTTATATCATATTATACATCCACTATACCTCAATAAAAAGTTTAAAAATAAATCCTTAAAATAAGGTTGCCATCTGGAAACAACTGATGGTCAATATTTTTAAATTTCTTTTTTATAGTAATCCTATCTGTAAAAGGAAAATGTCCTCTTCTTATAGATACTTTGTTAGGAGTTGCTGAAATACAAATTACTTTTTATGAAATTAGCCTCTTCTAATAAACAAAAGGCAAAACTCTTATGAGAAAGTTACCATTATCTGTCAACATAGTGCATTTGCAGAAGGAGGAAGGGAAGGAGGCAAAAGTCAGAAGAAGGGGAAAGGGAGGGAGGGAGTGGAGGAAGGCGGGAACGGGAGCGGGGTGGGGTGGGGGAGAGAGAGAGACAGAGGGCGCTACAGTTTATGGAAACAGCCACTAAGGGAGAAGTTGGCTACAGTAGCCACTGTTAGTTATTCCATACGTACTTGTTAAACCTAACCACTTCCAACACGGGTTGGGAACCTCCTAAAACTGTTACTAATAAAAATAAAAATCTGCCCCTACCAGTACCACTCTGAAGAAATGGTTCTACTTATCAAAAATATGTCCAGGGATTCCCTGGTGGCACAGTGGTTGAGAGTCCGCCTGCCGATGCAGGGGACACGGGTTCGTGCCCCGGTCCGGGAAAATCCCACATGCTGTGGAGTGGCTGGGCCCGTGAGCCGTGGCCGCTGAGCCTGCGCGTCCAGAGCCTGTGCTCCGCAATGGGAGAGGCCACAACAGTGAGAGGCCCGCGTACCGCAAAAAAAAAAAAAAAAAAAAAAAAAAGATATGTCCATACGCTTACCAGTGGCAGGGTCGGCACCAAAGGTCCGCTATTATTTCAGTTATTAGAAAATATAAGACAAATCTTCCTCTCCTCTCTGTCATTTCCACAATAATTCTCTAGAAAAAAAGTGTATCTAATTGTAGTCCTTTAACTGCAGGGGTGGGAGGGGAATTAGAAAGGAAGGGACTGTTGGGAGAATAAAGGACAGAAAGAAGGGGTAAATCTGAGGATTTTTTGCTCCCGATCTTTTGTTCTTCTTCCTGTAGTGACATCAGAAGGACTTGGATTTAGATCCAGGATGTGTTTTCTTTCTTGAGAAGTTTATTTTATATCTTTGAACTATAGTTTCTTCTTCTATAAAATAGCATGCATGAATATATTTCTCACGGGGTTGGTTTTTGTGAGGATTAAATGTATATAAATTGCCAGGCACACCAGAGGTGTTCAATAAATACTGCTCTCTAATTAGCAATTGCTCTTCAATTGCCTTGGTACCTTCCTACCTCAGACACCCCAACACCTTGTGAAAAAAACACACAAACAGAAAAGGCAAATTAAAACACTAGGATTGACATATATACACTCCCATGTGTAAAACAGATAGCTAGTGGGAGCATGCTATAAAGCACAGGAAGCTCAGCTCGGTCCTCTGTGACAACCTACATGGGTGGGATGGGGGGGGAGGGGTGGGAGGGAGGTCCAAGAGGGAAGGAATATAGGTATACATATAGCTGACTTACTTCATTGTACAGCAGAAACTAACACAACATTGTAAAGCAATTATATTCAAAAAAAAAAAAGAACCACTAATGTAGAAAACAAAAAGGCTGATGAGCATGTCACACGATCCTCTTTCTCCCCGTGGCTTCAAAGCACTTTTCCATATGTTAATTTGCTTTCTTCATCCCAGAATATTGAGACTTTAATTCCCAGCTATATATTTATTATGGCAAAATTTCAGGTCAGCAGAGCAATCTGGGCTTCTCATACAACGCACTCTGGTGCATTATCAATCAGCTCTTTTGGTGAAAGATATGACATAAAGATAGTGAATTATAAGATATTTACAAAACTCAAAATGGAAGTTCAAGGTTAAAATCTGCTGGAATATTTTGTGAGCCCACATGAGCTGTGGATCTGTAATTTTGAAGACTGAGCATCCTTTCCAATGCTCCAATGCTCTGTAGGCATCTGTGTAAACCACCGATTTGGTCCAGCTTCTCCAAAATATGTTTTCCTCTTATTTAATTTCACTCATTTTTCATATCAGTCCTGATACTCTATCTCCTATAGGCAACAAACCCTAACTTGTCTTCGTGAAAATTAGAAATACAAAACTGAGTCCAAAAGAGTGCAACTGATTCCAGAAGAGTGTAGCATGTTCTCGGTTGACAGGAAACACACGGGTTATAAATGTGTGCTCATTTGAACACTCAAGAAAAACGAAAACCGTCTTTTAAAAAAAGAGAAGAAAGAAAGCAAGAAAGCGAACAAGAAAGGAAATTCCTAACCTAGAACCTTGGGAACATGTCAAGATAGTTAGGCAAAGTCATTCACCGCTTAGTATTTCTGAGAGGTAAAGGTTTCACTTTAATAAGATTGTCCAAAGCTTGACTATTCAAAAGAGAAAAAAATAAACTCCAATTAGTGATAGGTTGTTTTGTTTGTGCTAGGTCTATAAAGTAATATAATAAATCTACTCCACTCAGGGGCAACAGACATGAGAATGTGAAATGACTATTTTTATTTGATTACCTTTGATTGCTTCTGATTACTTCAGGATTCACTTTGATGAGGTTGTTGAGATCCTGGTTTCTTTAAAAAGAAAAATAAAAAGCGAGCAGGTTAATTATAAATAAATTCTTTTGGTAAGATCATTAAGGTTATAAATGTGCTTGAAATAATTGTAAAACAAAACATTCTTCCTACCCAAAGCACAAAAATTAATACAGTTCTATTACCTTTGGTTGTTGGAGACAGTTTCAGGATTCACTTTGATGAGCTTATCAAGATCTTGATTTCTTCAAATGGAAAAAAAATTAAAGTGGCTTTTGTTAGAGATAATACAGGTTTAAGTTGGCTGGAATTGGAAGAAGGGATTAGCTAGTTTATCATTTAGTATAAGACATATTGGTTTGGCATAGAACCCCCTTGAAATAAATTTTCAAACCAATCCAGGGAGGACTAATTATGTTGGATCAGGGGAAGAATTACTCTGACTTCACACACTTATTGTCAGAGCCGATCTACAAGGGCACGCTAACTCAGAGTTCACAGCAAATATCTCATGATTGACCACTTTTACTCTGGAATGTTTTAACAGTATGAAGATACAAACTGATTCTAAGGTCCTTGATATTTTAAAAATCATATTCACCAGCTAAATATACCATTTAAAAAAAAAATAAGAAACTCCCAAACTAGGATTATACTTAACATAAGTCTTGGCAAAGAGAGTTCCAGTAGTCCATCAAAATTGTGACTTTTCTTTCCTCTACCATGACTTAAAAAGCTGAAATCATGGTAAATTAGGGACATAATCTGATAACTGTCCACTTCCTAGTTGAAACCCTATCAGTTTCTTTCCCCGGTCAGAGAACAGTATTTCCTCCCACCTGGTTTGCTATCACTCATTGCCTCTGTATAATACTTTGCTTCTAAGGGCTGGAAAGTAGTGATTTTTCAACGTGTTCCTCTAAACCGCTTTATAATATTTATTCAAAGAAGAGCCCACAATAGCAAGAAATCTTGGGATTGATAACACCTGCTTTCAGTAAATTTTGGCAGCTACCTGCCTGTACCTCCTTCCCCCCAAAAGTCCTTTTCCCTTATATAAAAATAAAGTATGGTTTACTCTTCAAAAAGACTGATACAAGGCTAGGAACTGAAGGAGAGCCACTTAGAGGTTAGTCATCAAAGTCTGAGAAAAAGGTCTGCATTTCTTTCCCCAACCCCTAAGCCTTTCCATAGAATTTGTTCCCAGCTCATGGCTTCACTGAGTTTGATCTCTTCATCCTTGTTCTCAGATCTCCATGGTAGACAGAAAGCCCCTAAATGAATGTTTACTGTTTTGAATTATCTTCAGTAGTAATATTCTCAGTTAAAGATAATCAACTGGTATCTACAAACACTATCAAAGAAATGATAAACATATGAGAACTATCCAAAATAAAATTTTCTTGTATAAATTGATTACAAAAACCTGTTATAAAGTTAAATTGTGCCTGAAAGACGATCTTTAAAATGAGGATAATTTCATACATTAAAAGAATAAAAAGTACAAAAAATAAAACTTTGTAGAGGAAATATATGTCAAAAGCCACAACCTTTTAATACATAAAATCAATCACAATATTTTAGTGTAACTACATATAATATTCACCAACCAGCATAATTAAGAGTAAGCTGCATAAAAAAATGCAAACACAAACATGAGAACTCCCGTTTTTACTGTTCTGCTCAGTACAGAAAACTTGGTTCATTCCAAATCTTAGAACTGTGCTATTCAAACTACTACATCATAGAGCTCATTAAAAAATACAATTTACATCACAGCCCAATACTTTCTGTTTTCACTCAGACAGACAGACACACACACATAATAAAACATAAATTTCACAAAATAAGACACCCACTACGTAAGAACTCTCATGTTTTCTACTCTATTTCACTCTAGTTAACTGGGAAAAAATGCTGACTGCCGCTCACTAAATTAATTACAAGACCATTTAATGGGATGTGACCCACAATTTGAGAAACACTAGCTTAGAAAACATATATATAAACACGTGCTATGTTTTACCACTTCTCTTAAAAAGATGACACCTTGTGTCAATAAAGCAAGGATCTCAGTAATAGTCCTGAATTGCCTTGACTGATAGCATCATGCAACTTAATGAATTGAAAACTTATAGACACTTTTTTCAGACCCTGGATCCTACAAACACAGGAATCTTATATCTAAATTTTATCCAGGAAAACTGTAACATTTTCCCTACTCAAGTTACTGCTTTCATTTATTTTGCTTTAAGGATATAGGGATACATTGAAATATTTAGCTATTATTATTTTCATGTAGTTCAAAAGTTGTAAAGTGTTTTGCGGTCATTGGCACAAATTTGTGCCATTGTCACTTCAAAGACTGTGAAGTAATATTTCAAGTGACCCTGTGAAAGTAGTAGAGAACATCTCCAGGCTGTCCCATGGCAAGAGCAAAAGTCCTAGCTTTATAGTTTCCACTATTTCCTGAAGTACGGAATCAACTTTCACCTATTTTAAGATCAAAGTCTCCATGCTGTGATTTAAAGACCAGGAGTGGGGCTGGGAGTTGGAAGAACTCACAGAAGATTATGAGACTTTTGCCCCGAATACTTCAGTGTTCTCATTTGTAGAATTGGGAGATTGGATTTGTTCATCTCTAAGCCTCTGCCCATCTCTAACATCTTCTACTCCTAGGAACCTATGAATGTGAATTTTACTGCCTGTCGTGTTTATTAAATTAGCTACTTCATGTCTCCTTTTCTTTTTAAATGCAACTCACTGACAATACATTCTATATTCAGCAAGCAGTACATAAGCGTCCCAAAATGTAATATATTAAATTGACAACCTACTATTGTCTTGGAGTCCCATCTCTTTGCCCCCAGTACATAATTAGCTTTAATCTATGATAATTGCTTGCTGTTAATAAGATTGAGTATGTCTACTGAATTCTCTTTTTGGCATCCACGGCCTATAATTATACCTAATGTGCACCTAATGATACCTAGTTGTAAGCTTCAAACTCAGTAGGTGCTCAGTAATTATTCACCACCTAACCGATCACAGAACTACTATTCGTCTTGCACTAGTTTTCTTTGTGACACTGGTCACATCACTTAACCTTTCTGAATCTTAATTTCCTCTTCTATAAATACAATAGGTTTGACTGGAACAGTGGTTTGCAAGTGTTCATAGTAACTGGGCTATGAGTTTTCTGAGGTTCCTTCCTTCCATCTCCAAAATTCTGCAATTTTTGTACGTACCAGCTAAACTCAAAAAGGTGAAATCATAAAAAATTCTTAAATATATATATATAAATATATACGTACATATATATAATAGTAGTGTATAATGATATAAAAATCCTCATATAACCAGAGACAAAAAGTGAATTTCATTTTCATCATTATAGATACTACTTAAAGAATTATCAAATTTTAGATCCATTACTTTGCTGGGAGCAGCAAACCATCTAAGAAATAATGAACCTCATAAAATTTCCACTGACTACCAGAAAACACCCTCTGAAAATGAGGTGAATGGTATTGCTTATAATTAATGAGGTGTCCAGCTCTTTTCAAAAAATTAACTATTATTAATAAATTTAACCAAATCCAGAGACAAAGGTATTAATAGCAATACTACAAAACATAAACAGGGTATAGACTAGCTATGTTTCTACCCCAATCCCTCCCTTCAATTGCTTTACTTGACAAAGGTATTAATATCAATACTACAAAACATAAACAGGGCATAGACTAGCTATGTTTCTACCCCAATCACTCCCTTCAATTGCTTTACTTGAGCTGCCTTTCTTTTCATTAGCAAATAGATATCTAAGTTTTCAGGGACATATAAAAATTGTGATGACTTTTCAAGATTTATATTCAGTTTGCCCATAGAATGATTACAAGTCATTTATATTCAAATTGTACTTAGTTAAGGAGAAACAAAGCAAAGTAAATAAATCACATCCTTCTCTTACCCGGCTGTGTTTCTGACAGCTTTGGGGCTTACATTAATAAGTTCATCAAGATCTTGTTCACTGCTAAAACAAAATAAAATAAAAGGTCAAATTCAGTTGGAAATCAGAAACAATGGCTGGCATTGTTTCTTCTGGTGCTTGTGAATCATTCCATGGGATCCTAGACAAAAAGTGATAAATTTACCGAGTTTCTACTTTATATATATTAGTTATATTAGTTATCTTTTTTAAATCCTCAAAACAACTGAGTTAAATATTACCATTCTCTCTTTATAAATAAATTGAGTTTCATAGAAATTAAGACCCTCTTTGGGCCAGATACCTAAGAAATGACTGAGGGTGAACTAGGACTGAAACCATAGCTGGACCCCAAACCACATGCTTGCTTCTGCTAACATCCTTCTTTCTCTATTCACAATAATTCCTTACATCTGCACAATGCTTTTCACCAACATTATCATCACAATAATCTTGAGAGGTAGCTTGGAGCTACTCTGTCACGCTTTTCTTAACTTTTGCTCCAGTGAATGATGGGTCTTAACTTTTCAAGAAGACAGGAATATAATCAAAATCATGTAGAAATATTCTAATCAAGTATTAGAATGTTATGTCACCAATTTCTGAAGAGTCATTTAATTTTTATTAATCCTTGGGTTTGTGAAAGAGAAGAAAGCCAATATTCTTTGGTTTATTCAGTTTTATGAACTTATAATTTATTTACTATAAACTTGCAGTAATAACCTACTTAGGCTACTGTTGTGTCCAGTGAATTTCTCAAATAGTCATTGAACAGAATTAGCTTCAATATTACAATTTGAACAATATTATAATGTAATAAATCGAAGCAACACAATAAAAGAAAAAATCTATCTACCATATTACACACAACAAATCAATTTGTTCTCATTTTTTTATGTCCCCTTTCAAATGTCCTTAGCCAAATAATCTTATTCTGGGGCATAAATTGAAGACTTGCTCATGAGTCTTCAATAATCTTAATAAGCTTACCTTTTTTTTGCTGAGGGAGTCACTTCGATAAGATTGTTCAGATCCTGGTTCCTAAAAAATGTTGTAAATTTCAATAAGGGGGTAAAATCAAGTCAAATCAATTACAATTTGTACTTTTTTTTTCAATCTTAATATTGAATCAAGTGATTGTTGTTAATTCAAAACTTCATCTTACTTGAGTTCTTTTTTTAGGCCTCTGTAAAAGCAGGTGGCTATTATCAATTCATTTCTTACACAACTACATATATATGAAAATTTAATTTAGTTTTATTCTTATTTCTTTTAAGACAACCTCAAATTTAAATTGCTCTTAAACTCCTTGTTTTCCAAGAATATTTTTTAAGATTGTAATGAACAAGAGAAAAATTTAAATTGTTCATCATTTGCATGTGTTCCTTGCTTCCCTCCCCTCAAAACAAAACAAAACAAAACAAAAACCTGGAATTCTTTAAAAAAGAGGCTATTTCCTGATTCTAAGGTATGGAGGTAATATACATAATATTAATATGTAACATTCAGGCTACTCCAAGATATTAATCAGTTCAGAATCATGCTTCATGCAATGCTAAGTCAGAACAAGGAAGACTTCAGATTATATAACTTGCTTTTATTCTAAACAAATAGGCAATAATAGCTCTAAAGAGACATTTCTGTTATCGTACTGGGCCTTCATACCAACGCTAACACCAGAAGGCCTGAACAAGATGCCTAATTTGATATACCTTATTATTGGACAATTTGTTATACATCCTGAAAAGAAAAAAGACTGGAAAGGCTTATATCACTGAACTAATCTTTAGGATTAACCTATAAACTAATTTTATCATGTACATAGCCTTCCATGTAAATTATTGCATTCTATTATATTGAACTATATGAAATTGTCCTCTTGTGGATCAAAAATTATTGAATGTCACAATTTCATAAAATTCAACCTAACAGATAATTTCTTTGGTATCTTCTTTGAACTAAACATTGAGTGGTGCAATGGGGATCCAACAATGAATAAAAACAGTAACAGTAATAATAATACCAATAGATAATATCTAATAAGTACTTGAGGAATAAGTGCTTCATAAGCTTGCTAGCATATAATTTTTCTGGTAATTCATGAAGAAGGTAATTCTTACAATCCCCACTTTACAGATAAAGAAGATGAGGTTTAAAGGAGTTTAAACGAAGTGTCCAAGATTATACAGCTAATAAGTATTCTCTGAACTCAAAAATTTCACTACCAAGTAGAAGAGATGGACACATGACCTAATGCAATACATGGCAGAGGGTGGGTACTGAAACGAGGCTCACACACTGCACGGGAAAGGTCATATCATTAAGGCCATCTTCACTTTACAAACTAAGTCATCTTGGAAGAGGGACAAGGGATAGCTGTCTTTCATTGACTCTTTTATCTGTAACATGAAGTATTACATGGTCTCTGGATTCAGTACCTGACCCTCAGACAGTGGCAATGCGTTATGCTCTTATTTAGTGAACAAAATCTAAGGACAATTTAGCACTAAATAATCAGATAAAAGAATGATAAAATCTTTGGTCCAACCATAAAGTGAATAAAACAAGATATGCAAGGGAGGCTTTGTTTCAGAAGCTGTTCCAAGTACATTCAGAGTTGATCCTCTTCACTCACCCACATGAAATACTGTTTAGTCCAGGAGTCAGCAAACTATGGTCCTCAGGCTAAATTCAGCCTGTAGCCTTGTTATATAAGTAAAGTTTTATTGGAACACAGCCATGCCCATTCCTTTACGATGTATTATCAATGGTTGCTAGTTGACTAGTTAAAATAGAGACTGTTTTGGTCCCCCAAACCTGAAATATTTACTACCTAGCCCTTTAAACAAAAGTTTCTGACTCCTGATCTAGTCTAATAAACTTTATATGACATCTACCTACTGTAAAAATAGAATTCCTATACACCAAGTAAGATAGAATATCTGTCAGAAAGAAAATATATACCTTGGTATCTTTTATATTTAACTCGCATTCAAACTGGCATAACAATATATATTTATAGATTCGTGGTTTTTTTACATCTCTTTGTTTACTCAACACGATGTACCTTAAAGAAAATTCTCTCTATAAAAGACAAATGTCATTCTTTATTATTTCAATAAACTAAGTATAATTTTAAAAAACAACCTCCCAACTTTAGAAATTGTTTGAGTGTAAACATAAGAGAAGAGGGGAAAAAATGATGAAGGATAAAGGAAGGAGAAATGCTTAAAATTTTAAGCATTTCTTCACATGAAGACCTTCTCTTAGGCTGCTTATGTCTAAGAAATTGTTTGGGGAAGATATTTCATCCCAGGAGGAAACTCGATTCATTCTGAGGAAATCCCAAGCATGGAACACAAATCCCACACTGATAAGAGATTATTCCCATATTTTAAGGAATTCCTCCACAAATATCCACAACCAGGGAGCCCTGAATAAGGACTTGAAGACTAGGTTTCCGACATAGAGGTATTGATTTTGGGTCCCATTATTGGCTGTCTCTGTGATGGCACAATGAGTCTTATCATATTTTCGAGGTTGAATAGAAGAAAATGTAGAAATAAGTTCCATAAACCTCACCCTTGGTTAGTTCTGTTTGTTTCTGGAGCCACTTTGATGAGATTGTCAAGACTTTGGCCCCTTTAAAACATGGAAGAAATGATCAGAGAAATGGTCAACAAGTGGTTTCAAATATTTATTAAAATGGATAAACATTTTTATTATAAAAATATTTTACTATAAAATATTTATTAAAACAGAGATCATCTCAAGGGGTTGGAGTTTTTCAGTGTTGACTCTGAAAAATATACATTTGGACCTAACTATAACTGCATAGAAATAATAAACAATAATTAATGGTTTCAGAAAATTCATGATGTGCCAGGCACTGTTCTAAGTGATTTATGTGATTTATATGATTTAATCCTCACATCAGTCCAATGAAATAGTGTTAAAAAATTAATAAGCAGGGCTTCTCTGGTGGCGCAGTGGTTGAGAGTCCGCCTGCCGATACAGGCGACACGGGTTTGTGCCCCGGTCCGGGAAGATCCCACATGCCGCGGAGCGGCTGGGCCCGTGAGCCGTGGCCGCTGGGCCTGCGCGTCCAGAGCCTGTGCTCCGCAACGGGAGAGGCTGCAACAGTGAGAGGCCCGCGTACCGCAAAAAAAAAAAAAAAAAAGAAAGGAGTAAAAATTTTGACCTCCATAAAAATCATTGGTATACTAGCTCAGTTTCCCATTTACAATAAAAATAAAACCATAAAATTAGGGCAAGATTGAGTTAAAAAGATCAATTCTAGAACTATTTGCCAAAAACTCTCACCTGGCCAGCCCCTTTCAGTATTCTACATAATGCTATAACTATAATTAAACTATATTTTGTTAATAATTTCCATTTGTAGTGCCTTTTTGCTTTAAAGGGATTTTATACCCATTATTGCACTTGATCCTTAATAATCAAATGACAAAGGTGGAACAGACATGATCCTCATTTTATAACTAAAGAAGCCTCAGCTCAGTGTTCGAGGGACTTGCTCCACGGCACCCAGCCAGTAAGTAATGGAGCTCAGACTTTCTGACTCCACAGATTTTTCAGCATAGCTTCTCTAATGAGAGCCACAAATTGATGCAGAATTTGATGCACAAACTGATGGGAAGGAAGAAAGATATGATATAATCCTCACCCTGGGTTACTTCTGTTTACTTCAGGGGTCACTTTGATGAGATTGTCAAGGCTCTGGCCCCTTTAAAGCATAGAAAACGTGATGAGGTTAATGATAGACTAGAACCAAGTTGATAAAACTATTCATTAAAACTCAGGAACAGTATACACACTCACTGAGATCATGCCAAAGAGCTGAAGATTGTTAAAGGTACGCAGAAGTATGCAGGGATTTATATATCTCTGAAACACATTGAGACTCAGTGAGACAATATTTTAATCTTGGAGCCATTAGGGCCATTAGCAAATACTGAACTAGGACTCTATTTTGATTCATTGAATGCTATGCTTTTAGCCTTTTCCAAGTGCACTAAACATATTTTGTAATAGTCTGTATACACATTTCATGGAACATTCCACAAAACACAACTCTACCCATCAACTTCCAACATGCTGTGGGACTTCTGAACTTTGGAGAACACATATTTTGTAAAATTGACATTCATTAGCAGATTTTCTATTTAAACACTGGATTTAGATAAGTATACCAATTTGTTAAAGTCCGTGATACACAAATCTGGTATCTGCTGCTGGTACTTATAACTGTGTGTTAAAACTACAAATTTTGACTAGTTGTGTTGGCAACAAACAATAGGAAGATTAAATCGATAAAGTTCTGAAATGTAAGCTATATTTACTATAATATAAAACTCTGTGTAGTCAGTGAAAACACGTCAGTAATTTATGATTACCCTTTAGTATATCTGCTTCTGATTTTAATGGAATTTTGCTTTTCCTATTGCTTCTACATGTGTTTTCCACATTCACAGTGCCAGCCAAAGTGCCTCTGATCTACAGAGGATACCACATGGGTAAAGAACGTCCACAGAAGGCACTTTTACACCCTGGATCCCCATGCCCTGTGGCCCTGCTAAGATTGATCATGAAATCTCTGAGGTTGCGTCAATGCAACATCAAAGGTATAGATATTTGGAAGCAGCTAGACGTTGACTCAAGTTTTTACTTGTATGCAGATGTCTGAGAATGTGTACATCCCTGCTAAAAGCAGCAATAAAAAATTGGATCCTTTTTCATGCAAATAATGAAATTATTAACCCTGAAAGAGACAACCATTCTACACCAATACCCTTTGCTGATTTTTTTAACCCCTTGTTGCCTGAATGAAATATATGGAATTTGAGTGCCAGTGACTGAGAAAAAAAATTCCCAGGATTCTGCTTCTAGATTTGAGTACTCAAAAAGAAACCCCATAACATTAAGCACTGCAAGTCCTCCCTTGTAATATTTGTGTTGGTTGTGTTGTCAAGACTTTGATCTCTTTAAATATATTAAATAGAGCACATATCAGTATAAGGTTTCCTAAATTTTAAAGTTCATATAGTCAATAAAGAAGAGTGTGCTATTTAATGTAGTAATGTAAAATAATATTTTGAGCTCAACTGTGGGAAGCAATGCCTCATAGGGTATATGTCTTCAATATTTATGCATTCTTTCAATCCGCAAATAGCTATGGAAAGCCTACTATGGGTCCCAAGTTATGGGATAGCTGTGAACAATACAGACGGGCTTAGCCCTCAAGAAGCTTCCATTCTAACTTGATGAGAGGCAGGCAATATGCAATCAAATGTATAAATGAATGCCACATTTCCAGATAATAATATATGCTATGAAGAAAGTAAAAAAGAGTGCCTGGTGCCTGCAATGCTGGCGTTGAAGGAGGAGGTGGTGATTTAATTATATTCAGTGGTCAGAAACGATCTCTTTGAGAAGGTGACAATATGGGAATAGAGCTTCCCAAAGTGGGAATAGCATACACAGAAGTGTTAAGGCAGAAGTGAGCCTGGAATAGAAAAAAGATCAGTTTGGCTGGACTTTATTGAACATGTGAAAGGCCATCGCTAAAGTTTAGAACTTTATTCTACCTGAAATAAGAGAACATTGAAAGTTTTTAATAAGGGAGGGAGATGATCTTATTTTTCTTTTAAGAGATCTACAGAATTTAATTATGCTTGGTAAAGGAAAAAAAAAGATGACTACTGTCCCTAAAAGGTCCCAGGAAGCACACACATACACAACCATGAACATAGGTACTCATATACACACAAAAGCACACGGATATACTCACACATATATTTAGGCACACACAAGCATGTGTACACATGTATGCAATCAAACACACATTTTCACTTGTGTGCACACATACCCGTATGCAATCACACATGTAGGCATACACACATGAATGCACACACAAGCATACACACATGAATGCACACATTTGCATGTGTGTATACACGTGTACACATAGGCACACACACACGCACACCCCAACCTATGAAAAACAATAGGTGATGATTTGAAATACTCTTTTTAATAAAAATTAGAAAGGAAAAACATGAATTTTTCTTGGAGAGTCAAAGTAAATTAAATATTTGAACAGTATCTAAATTATTAAGCAAACATAATTCATGTGAATCTTTATTATTGTTAAAACTATTCATGTCTACTATGTGCCAGGCATGACAGTATTATGTTCCCTATTTTGTAGGTGAGTAAACTGAAGCATGGGGACACAGCTAGCAAGTGACAGAGCCAGAATTTGAACCCGGGTCTTTTAGACTCCCTGCTCCCAACCTCAAGTTACCTCCCTGAAATACCCAGGTAGCCAAGGAAGTCAGTGTTCTCTTCTCAGTCTGTCGGTTGCAAAATTGTACACGTCTGCAACTCATAGAGTCACTGGGCCTGCAACCACACTGCTGCTGAGAACAGGACGGCCTGACAGCACACACCAGCTTTCAGCCAGCCAGGCTCTGCTGACAGGGCCTGCAGGCATCAGTGACACATTTTAGAATCAATGCATAATAACATGTACTGAGTGAATGGAATGGAAAGGAGTTCAAAAGAAACCACATGGAATTATTTGGTATACTTTTCAGCAACACGCCAACAAGCTCAGTTTCAGATATGTTCCATCTGTTTTTTAAAAAATAAAAAAAGAAGCAAGAGGACATAAGCTTTCCAGATTTGCTTGACAATTCATGGGTAGGGTAATTTGTTTATAAGGTACACTTTGTTAAGCTCCTCATCTTTAAACATACACTGCACTATATACACATACCCACACTACACACAAACATAGTACACATGTATACACACAGTTTGTACATAAACACATCCACAAACACTACTTACACTCCCACAGACATACACTTGTTTATATATGCTATTTATGCATATATACACATACACACACACACACACTACTTATACATACACACATACATTTATATATATATATGCATTGTGATGGTTAATTTCATGTGTCAGTTTGACTGGGCCACAGAGTGCCCAGATATTTGGTTAAATATTATTCCAGGTGTGTCTGTGAGTGTTTTGGGATGAGATTAACATGTGAATCTGTAGACTGAGTAAAGCAGATGGCCGTCCCTAACATGGGTGGCCCATAGCCAAGCAGCTGAAAGACTGAATAGAACCAAATGCTGAGTTAAGAAGAGACTTTGCCTGCCTGACTGCTTGACCTAAGACCTTGTTCTCTTGCCCTTGGACTGGAACTTAACCACGGGCTCTCTTTGTCCTCAAACTTGAACTGGAACTACTTTTGTCTCTCTTGGGTCTCCAGCTTGCCAACGATAGGTCTTGAGACTTCTCAGCCTCCAGAAGGGCATGTGCCAATTCCTTATAATAAATCTCTCTTTCGCTCTCTCTATATATTCTATTGTTCTGTTTCTCTGGAGAACCCTGACTAATACACACACATACACTTATACCAACACACTTATACATATACACTAATATATACACACATTTATATGTAACACACTATTTACACATGCACATACACATACAGACTCACACACACACACACATACATACACTTACACACAAAGAAATAAATAGTAGAGAAGGGTAGTCAAATTCTCATTTAATTTCTCAAAATCTACCTTATAGCAAATGTCACCTGAGAATAAAATGCAAGAGGTTACTTCTGTGTATCACTCATATAGAATTGCTTAATATGATGTATTTGGAAAAAAAGAGTTCAGTTCGGTTTGAATTTCAATTTGCTCTCCTGAGTGCAAGCACTCAGAATTCCAATGCATTTATAAATGCCAAAGGAGAAATAAAAAGCTTTAAATTACTTACCTCTTGATATTTTTATTTGTTTCAGGATTCTCTTTAATAAGCCCATTGAGGTCTTGTTTCCTTTGAATAAGGAAATGAGTTTTAATGAATGTCATTAAAATAAAACACTAATCAAGTGAACAATGACTGGCAAAATTAAGAAGTGGTAAGTATACATGTTTTCTATCAATGTAATTTTTAAAGCTCTAAATGCAAATGAAAATTCTTCTCTTACATCTTGAGCTGAAGACCATTTAAGTTTCCTAATTTACCAACAAGAAACATATGATGTTTTTGTTTTGTTCTCAAAATGCTTAAGTATACGTGAAACTTGTTATTTAACAAAATCAGCTTTGCCCTCAGATACATCTTGTTAGAACACCCCAGATGGGTGGCACTGAAGTAATGTTGAGTTAGATAAAGTTCTATACTGGAACCAGATAGAATGTAAATTTCCATCTAACAAATCAGATATAATTGTCTATTCTGTTTTTAAATAATAAGAATAATGTAGAAGATGATAATAGTTTAACAATATGAAAAATAATTTAAAAAATATATGTCTTCATATAAACACAACCATTCCCCCTTTTAAAATATAATTAGATTATGGTGAATTATAAGAGCAAGAAAAAATACCTTACATGGTAGGAAAATTAATGACACTTCTTGGGGAGACACATGTCACCTCCATTAAAATGCACTGAGTAATATCAAAAGGGGCATAGCCCAAACCCAAAGGGGGCAGTAGAGGATGGCAGAGGTATCGTGATTGAGTACTACTGCCTTGTCAACATAGCCCTGAAGAAGAGAAGTGGTGGGATGTTCTTCCTCCCAGTGTGTGTATCTGCCCAGCCCCTCCCCTGGGCTGCCTTCTGAGACCACCGTCCTCAAAGAAGTTGATTTTCAGTAGTTTTAGTCAAGACTCACTCTTGGCTATCTGTCATTTTGGAGATCCACTTTTAAAATATTGTCAAGATTGTGCTTTCTTTAGATGCAAAGAAATTCAATTCAGTAACTCACCCCTAAAACCAAATCAAAATCTGGGAGAAAAGGCAACTTACTATTAAACATTGGGGCAATTCTTCAAAAATAAGCAATTTTTGGGGGAGCAAAGAGGAAAGGTCATGTGGCCTATCATTATTATCCAATTCCATGCCAGTAAAACATATTTCTAAAGTTAAAATGCCAAATCATTTTATCTTATTGTCACTTACAGAAATCAGATTTAAAGATACTAATCAGTCTTACCCAGTGGTGTTTTCACTTTCTTTGGGATTCACTTTGATAACATTATCAAGGTGTTCACCTCTTAAAAAAAATTTAGATCAGTTTCAAAGTATTCCCACAGTATTTTTTTATATACACATTCCATATTATTGATGATTAATTCAAGCTTTTGGAGAAGATTATTATACTGGTATTAAACTCATTTTTGTTACGAAAGTTACCTATCAATAATATAGTTAAGTTAATCTCTAGGATTATATTGGGCTCTAGGTAAATTTAAATTTAGATAGACTCTTCAAAGTAAAGCTCAGGGCAGTAGAGTTCAGACACAGAAGAGAGAAGCCAAACTCAAAGATGTGACCCCCTTCAGTATACTGAGAAGATCACACAATTAACCCAGTAGAAAATAAGCAAGATTTAGAAACATCAAAGCAGTTCTCACCCTCTGCTAGTCTGATCTGTCCTAGCATTTGCTTTGATAACCATTTTGAGATCTTGGATTCTTTGGAAAAAACATGGAGACCTTATGCCAATTAACTTGCATTCAATTTTTTCTGAAAACCGTATAAATAAGAATGTCCCTGAAAGGATGTCAGATGTCTCCAGGGCCAACTGACCAGAGAAATTTCAATATAATTATCCCTTAGCTTATCTTTTTTAATTTCCACAGTAGTACTTGGTTTAAATCAGTTTAAAAAATCTTCGCCAACACGCCTCTCACTTTGCAATTTTGTCCTTTCTATTTCTTAATTTAAATAGAAAATTTGTCTCATTTTAAAATTATTTAAGAAAATATAGAATAAGAGATTATGCAGTAAGTTTTCCTGCACTTACTTCAGTTCAACTCAAGCATGTGGTCTTATGGAAACAGGATTCATAATGTATATATATATATATTTTTTTTGTGTGTGTGTGTGTGTGTGTGGTACACGGGCCTCTCACTGCTGCGGCCTCTCCCGTTGCGTAGCACAGGCTCCGGACGTGCAGGCTCAGCGGCCATGGCTCACGGGCCCAGCCCCTCCGTGGCATGTGGGATCTTCCTGGACCGGGGCATGAACCTGTGTCCCCTGCATCGGCAGGCGGACTCTCAACCACTGCGCCACCAGGGAAGCCCCTCATCATATTCTTTGACTACTATCTCTGATAGGCCCCAAAGTGCAACAGTTCAACTGTGACAGAGGAAAGCATAACACTCCCGTTTCCAACAAGGTGTAAAAATCTAACATGAAAAAAGAGAGCCCCGTTATGTTAGGAGTTTTACTTACCCTTTCTCGTTTTTGTCAGTCCTTTGATTAACTTTAATAAGACTTCCAAGGCCTTGGTTTCTTTATAACATTGGAGGGGGCAGGGAGAGCACAGCAACGGAGAGAGAAAGAGAGAGAGAGATTCAACAGTAGATTTTTCACAACATTAGTAAGACATTATCAGTACCTGAAACATCAGAAGTCTTTAGAAATATTTAATTCAAGTGGCTCTTCTCATGCCAAATGCTGATATGCTAACTATCCTACAGTGAGGACCCAACCATTACTCAGTTATGATTAAATCAATTTAAACGTAGAAGTTCCCCCCACATCTCAGCTTTTGCTTTCTTTGTCCTTTGAGGGTGGGTTGATGAGAAACTAACTTTAATACATGTGTTGAGATATTGCCTTCCTTAAACATGAAAATCATTCACATCAAGGGTGGAAATCAGATGATCAACATTTTAAATCTAAACATTTTGAAGATTTAGACAAGTCATTTTTAATAAAAAGTAACCTGGGAAAGGTAGAAATAACTCTTTGATGACCCCAGTACTTTATATGAGTTGACCACAACCAATAAAACATTCACACGCCAATAGCTTAAAACAATTAGGGAATATGAAAGCTAATCTCTCTAAATCCCCCAGTTGTTCAATGCCATTTTCATCTGTCTCTGTCTTTCACTGTGATAAGACTGCTGACATTTGAGGTTCTTTCTGTGTAAGGAAGAAGGAAGGGAGACAGGTAGGGAAGAAGGAAAAGAAACTGTGGGTTCTCCCTACCATACCAAAGAGACCCATCATTTCTGCATCAAAGCCCAGCTGCTACCAAGTTATACCAGCTTACAACCCCCGTCACTTTTCTCCTCCTTCCTAGCCCACACGATTGACTTGGGGTGTTCATCCCACTTTTCCTAATTTCCACCACTTGTATGGAACTTTCCAAACTTCATTTATTTATCTTTTAATTAATTAATATTATTTTTAACATCTTTATTGGAGTATAATTGCTTTACAATGGTGTGTTAGTTTCTGCTTTATAACAAAGTGAATCCTATACATATACATATATCCCCATATCTCCTCCCTCTTGCATCTCCCTCCCACCCTCCCTATCCCACCCCTCTAGGTGGTCACAAAGCACAGAGCTAATCTCCCTGTGCTATGCGTCTGCTTCCCACTAACTATCTATTTCACATTTGTTAGTATATATAAATCCATGCCACTCTCTCACTTTGTCCCAGCTTACCCTTCCCCCTCCCCATGTCCTCAAGTCCATTCTCTACGGCTGTGTCTTTATTCCTGTCCTGTCCCTAGGTTCTTCAGAATCATTTTATTGTTTTTTTTTAGATTCCATATATATGTGTTAGCATACGATATTTATTTTTCTCCTGACTTAACTTCACTCTGTATGACAGTCTCTAGGTCCATCCACCTCACTACAAATAACTCAATTTTGTTTCTTTTTATGGCTGAGTAATATTCCATTGTATATACGTGCCACATCTTCTCTATCCATTTATCTGTCGATGGACACTTAGGTTGCTTCCATGTCCTGGCTATTGTAAACAGAGCTGCAATGAACATTGTGGTACATGACTCTTTTTGAATTATGGTTTTCTCAGGGTATATGCCCAGTAGTGGGATTGCTGGGTCATATGGTAGTTCTATTTTTAGTTTTTTAAGGAACCTCCATACTGTTCTCCATAGTGGCTGTACCAATTCACATTCCCACCAACAATGCAAGAGGGGTCCCTTTTCTCCACACCCTCTCCAGCATTTATTGTTTGTAGATTTTGTGATGATGCCCATTCTGACTGGTGTGAGGTGATACCTCATTATAGTTTTGATTTGCATTTCTCTAATGATTAGTGATGCTGAGCATTCTTTCATGTGTTTGTTGGTAATCTGTATATCTTCTTTGGAGAAATGTCTATTTAAGCCTTCTGTCCGTTTTTGGATTGGGTTGTTTGTTTTTTTGATATTGAGCTGCAAGAGCTGCTTGTATATTTTGGAGATTAATCCTTTGTCAGTTGCTTCATTTGCAAATATTTTCTCCCATTCTGAGGGTTGTCTTTTCATCTTGTTTATGGTTTCCTTTGCTTTGCAAAAGCTTTTAAGTTTCATTAAGTCCCATTTGTTTATTTTTGTTTTCATTTCCATTTCTCTAGGAGGTGGGTCAAAAAGGATCTTTTTGTGGTTTATGTCATAGAGTGTTCTGCCTATGTTTTCCTATGAGGGGTTGATTGTGTCTGGCCTTAAATTTAGGTCTTTAATCCATTTTGAATTTATTTTTGTGTATGGTGTTAGGGAGTGTTCTTATTTCATTCTTTTACATGTAGTTGTCCAGTTTTCCCAGCACCACTTATTGAAGAGGCTGTCCTTTCTCCATTGCATACTCTTGCCTCCTTTATCAAAGATAAGGTGACCATATGTGTGTGGGTTTATCTCTGGGCCTTCTAGCCTGTTCCATTGATCTATATTTCTGTTTTTGTGCCAGTACTATACTGTCTTGATTACTGTAGCTTTGCAGTATAGTCTGAAGATAGGGAGCTTGATTCCTCCAGCTCTGTTTTTCTTTCTCAAGATTGCTTTGGCTATTCAAGGTCTTTTGTGTTTCCATACACATTGTGAAATTTTTTGTTCTAGTTCTGTGAAAAATGCCATTGGTAGCTTGATAGGGATTGCATTGAATCTGTACATTGCTTTGGGTAGTATAGTCATTTTCACAATTTTGATTCTTCCAATCCAAGAACATGGTATATCTCTCCATCTGTTTGTATCATCTTTAATTTCTTTCATCAGAGTCTTATAGTTTTCTACATACAGGTCTTTTGTCTCCTTAGGTAGGTTTATTCCTAGGTATTTTATTCTTTTTGTTGCAATGGTGAATGGGAGTGTTTCCTTAATTTCACTTTCAGATTTTTCATCATTAGTGTATAGGAATGAAAGAGATTTTTGTGCATTAATTTTGTATCCTGCTACTTTACCAAATTCATTGATTAGCTCCTGTAGTTTTTCTGGTAGCATCTTTATGATTATCTAAAGTATCATGTTATCTGCAAACAGCGACAGTTTTACTTCTTCTTTTCTAATTTGGATTACTTTTATTTCTTTTTCTTCTCTGAGTGCTGTGGCTAGGACTTCCAAAACTATGTTGAATAATAGTGGTGAGAGTGGGCAACCTTGTCTTGTTCCCGATCTTAGTGGAAATGGTTTCAGTTTTTTACCATTGCAAACAATGTTGGCTGTGGGTTTGTCACATATGGCCTTTATTATGTTGAGGTAAGTTCCCTCTATGCCTGCTTTCTGGAGGGTTTTTTATCATAAATGGGTGTTGAATTTTGTCGAAAGCTTTCTCTGCATCTATTGAGATGGTCATATGGCTTTTCTCCTTCAATTTGTTAATATGGCTTATCACATTGATTGATTTGCGTGTGTTGAAGAATTATTGCATTCCTGAGATAGACCCCACTTGATCATGGTATATGATCCTTTTAATGTGCTGTTGGATTCTGTTTGCTAGTATTTTGTTGAGGATTTTAGCATCTATGTTCTTCAGTGATATGGGCCTGTAGTTTTCTTTTTTTGGTAACATCTTTGTCTGGTCTTGGTATCAAGGTGACAGTGTCCTCGTAGAATGAGTTTGGGAGTGTTCCTCCCTCTGCTATATTTTGGAAGAATTTGAGAAGGATAGGTGTTAGCTCTTCTGTAAATGTTTGATAGAATTCACCTGTGAAGCCATCTGGTCCTAGGCTTTTGTTTGTTGGAAGATTTTTAATCACAGTCTCAATTTCAGTGCTGTGATTGGTCTGTTTATATTTTCTATTTCTTCCTGGTTCAGTCTTGGAAGTTTGTGCTTTTCTAAGAATTTGTTGATTTCTTCCAGGTTGTCCATTTTATTGGCATATAGTTGCTTGTAGTAATCTTTCATGATCCTTTGTATTTCTGCAGTGTCAGTTGTTAAGTCTCCTTTTTCATTTCTAACTCTGTTGACTTAAGTCTTCTCTCTTTTACTCTTGATGAGTCTGGCTAATGGTTTATCAATTTTGTTTATCTTCTCAAAGAACCAGCTTTTAGTTTTATTGATCTTTGTTATCGTTTCCTTCATTTGTTTTTCATTTATTTCTCATCTGATCTTTATGATTTCCTTCCTTCTGCTAACTCTGGGTTTTCTTTAGCTCTTCTCTCTCTAATTGCTTTAGGTGTAGTTTTTTATTTGAGATGTTTCTTGCTTCTTGAGGTAGGATTGTATTGCTATAAACTTCCCTCATAGAACTGCTTTTGCTGCATCCCATAGGTTTTGGGTCATAGTCTTTTCATTGTCATTTGTTTCTAGGTATTTTTTGATTTCATCTTTGATTTCTTCAGTGATCTCTTGGTTATTAAGTAGTGTATTGTTTAGCCTCCACGTGTTTGTATTTTTTACAGTTTTTTTCCTTTAATTGATATCTTGTCTCATAGCATTGTTGTCAGAAAAGATACTTGATACGATATCAGTTTTTGAAAATTTACCAAGGCTTGATCTATCCTGGAGAATGTTCCATGAGCACTTGAGAAGAAAGTGTATTCAGTTGTTTTTGGATGGAATGTCCTGTAAATATCAATTAAGTCCATCTTGTTTAATGCATCATTTAAAGCTTGTGTTTCCTTATTTATTTTCATTTTGGATGACCTGTCCATTGGTGAAAGTGGTGTGTTAAGTCCCCTACTATGATTGTGTTAGTGTTGATTTCCCCTTTTATGGTTGTTAGCATTTGCCTTATGTATTTTGGTGCTCCTATGTTGGGTGCATAAATATTTACAATTGTTATATGTTCTTCTTGGATTGATCCCTTGATCATTATGTAGTGTTCATCTTTGTCTCTTGTAATAGTCTTTATTTTAAAGTCTATTTTGCCTGCTATGAGAATTACTACTCCAGCTTTCTTTTTATTTCCATTTGCATGAAGTATCATTTTCATCCCCTCACTTTAGTCTGTTTGTGTCCCTAGGTCTGAAGTGGGTCTCTTGTAGACAGCATATATATGGGTCTTGTTTTTGTATCCATTCAGCCAGTCTATGTCTTTTGGTTGGAGCATTTATTCCATTTACATTTTAGGTAATTATCAATATGTATGTTCCTATTACCATTTTCTTAATTGTTTTGGGTTTTTTATTGTAGGTCTTTTCCTTCTCTTATGTTTCCTGCCTAGAGAAGTTACTTTAGTATTTGTTGTAAAGCTGGTTTGGTAGTGCTGAATTCTCTTAGTTTTTGCTTGTCTGTGAAGGTTTTAATTTCTCCATTGAATCTGAATGAGATCCTTGCTGTGTAGAGTAATCTTGGTTGTAGGTTTTTCCCTTTCATCACTTTAAATATGTCCTGCCAATCCCTTCGGGGTTGCAGAGTTTCTGCTGAAAGATCAGCTGTTAACTTTATGGGGATTCCCTTGTATGTTATTTTTGTTTTTGCCTTGCTGCTTTTAATATTTGTTCTTTGTATTTAATTTTTAATAGTTTGATTAATATGTATCTTGGTGTGTTTCTCTTTGGATTTATCCAGTATGGGACTCTCTGTGCTTCCTGGATTTGATTGACTATTTCCTTTCCCATATTAGGGAAGTTTTCAACTATAATGTCTTTAAATATTTTCTCAGTCCCTCTCTTTTTTTCTTCTTCTGGGATCCCTATAATTTGAATGTTCTTGTGGGTTTTTTTTTTTTTTTTGCGGTACACGGGCCTCTCACTGTTGTGGTCTCTCCCGTTGCGGAGCACAGGCTCCGGACGCACAGGCTCAGCGGCCATGGCTCACAGACCCAGCCGCTCCACGGCATGTGGGATCTTCCTGGACTGGGGCATGAACCCGCATCCCCTGCATCGGCAGGCGGACTCTCAACCACTGCACCACCAGCGAAGCCCGAATGTTGTTGTGTTTAATGTTGTCCCAGAGATCTCTGAGGCTGTCCTCAATTCTTTTCATTCTTTTTCTTTATTCTGCTCTGTGGTAGTTATTTCCACTATTTTATCTTCCAGGTCACTTATCTGTTCCTCTGCCCCAGTTATTCTGCTATTGATTCCTTCTTAGAGGATGTTTAGTTTCATTTTCTGAAGTTCATTTCTTAAAAAATCTGAAATCTCATCTTGTCCTGTAAAGCTCATACAACCACTTTCAGAGAACTGACTGCTTTCCCTCTTCATCTGTTCCCCATTTGGAAAAAAAAAAAATCACCTGTAATAATGTATGCACATTCACATTATAGTAATATGTTGTTAATAAGTGTTCAGTGTCTGAATGGAGTTTGTGATTGCCCACACTTTTCGTTATATAGACTTTGTTGTGTTCTACATCAGAGAGGGTTAAGAAGGCATACTGCTGAGTTTGACTTGGAATGCTAGAATACCCATCTGTGCACAGCTTGGCACAGATCAATGGTTTTTAAAGACAACCAGGACAATAGAAATAATCATCATGTTAGGAAAAGGCAAATCTATTGAGACACTGAATACAAGGTAAACAGCCAATCTGGAGAAAAAGCAGTAGGGACCTCAGAAATCTTTATCCTTTGTCATTCTTGACTGTTCTGGGATGTTCTTTAATGAAACTGTCAAAAGTTTGATTTCTTTCAACATGAAAAATAATGTCAGTAGTAATTCATTTTCTAGTATATCAGTGTCAGTCTAGAACTATAAGTTAACCTCTTTAAATGCTCTTTAAATTAATGGTTACTGATCATTAATTAATCTTTTTTATGATACAAAATAAATAAAAGCATTGCTTTTGACCTTGAGATGTTTACAAGTGTATCTGAGTGATATACATATGAAGTGACTCAATCAAGATTCCAACTGAAAAATGCCTTAGTCCCTTAGAAAGACTTCAGTGGTGAGGGGCTATGCTCCCAGCATCAAAATGTCCTATAGTGAACATATTTAGTTCATAAGCCAGCCTACTGTTCACTACTTATAATGGTCAGTTTGATTTCTTTCACTTTTAGATGTAAAAGGGAACTTAAGAGACCATCTAGATCATACCCTTCATTTTATGGACTGAAGAAACAGAGGTCTCCAGAGGTTAAGCCATTTGTCCAGGGTCGCCCAGATTGATGTTGGTGGCAGAGCCAGTACCAAGACACCCACCCATCTCTTGACCCTGATAAAGTGCCTCTTCCACCAGCCTGTCTGACTTTTGTCTTGAGCAGGGGGTCTCCCCCAGGAAATGGCATACAGTTTAGGACTCAATCAAAGAAGGCTGTATGAGTCTCAATCACATCTTACCCTTTGCCATCTTTGTCTGTCCGTGTATTCACAACAATGAGATTTTCAGGGCTTTTGGGTCTATAAAACACAAAGAAATTCAAATAAAAGACTGCATATTGAAATAAAATTGTGTGCTATCTTGAAAGGTCAGATACAGTAAAAATTCTTCATGAATTGCTCATTTACTCTTACTGAATAGAGCAGCAGAAATCCTTCCGGGCAATCATGTCCGAACTAAATGTACAATACTGAGTACACTGCCCCATCTGCAAGTACATTTTTATGCCAGAGGACATAACTCCTTTCCAGCTAATAATGTCTGAAAGAATAAAACAAGCAATCTGGGAGATCATATTTTCAGGTTAGAGACAGATGCACTTACATTTTCTCTGTTGGCTCTGCCTTAAGATTTGCTCTAAAGAGACCATCAATACCCTGATTTCTTTAAGTGTACTGAACAAAAAGTCTCATCAGTGCTAATAATGGATACTTAACTCATAAAAACATAGACCAGTTTACATCTAAGACAGGAAAAAAAGGTGGTTAGGAAAGATGAGCTACAATTCTTGAAATCACTTTATTCCAAACAGGTATCTTCCTAGACCCAAAATTTAAATTGCAGTGGACCTTAAAGAAAAGACAAGACAAGATACAGACTGGGGATCTACAAGCTGTAATAGGTTCATGGATGTGTTGTTTGGGTTCATGGAGTGTTTTTGTTTTTTATGTGGACCAATATTTACAAAGCTGGCCATGACATGTAGACACCTGGAGTTTCAGGATCTCCTGAAAGTGTCCTGCAACTTTAGGCTCAAATTCTCACGTGGCAACATCAGCTGGAGCTGAGAAACAGCTGGGCTCTCCTGGACAGGGCGCTCCCTCTACGTTACAGAGCCAGCTCCCTTCACTCATCTATCCCTGCCTGGTCCCAGTACGTCCTGAAGTCTGATTCTTAATCTAATGCCTCCTCTCTTTATAGATAAGAAAACTGACATTTGCTTTGTTTCTTCTTCACTTTGGTCCCCGCCCGTTTTGTATGTTAGTGTGCCAAGTAACAGAGAGAGAACTAAAATTGCACAGACCTCTAACACAAACCTCAATTAATATGATCTTTAAGTTATGCAATTACAAATGGCTCATAATAAGGAGATAATGTTAACTAAGAAAATGAGTGGTTTTTGTAGTGGTTCAACTACAAGTATTCAGTGACCAAACCAAACTGTTTACATACTAATATATTAGTATTTCAGGAAGAGAAATGTGGTTATTTTTATAACTGCCTTACTAAACACTGGTGTGTGAAAATCAAAGACACTTCAATATTAGTGTCTTTAAATTGTAATAACCATTTATAATAATGATGAAACGATTTCTGCAAGCTTTTTATTCAAGATTTGTAGGACACTTTTTTTTTTTTTTGCGGTACGCGGGCCTCTCACTGCCGTGGCCTCTCCCGTTGCGGAGCACAGGCTCCGGACGCGCAGGCTCAGAGGCCATGGCCCACGGGCCCAGCCGCTCCGCAGAATGTGGGATCTTCCCGGACCGGGGCACGAACCCATTTCCCCTGCATCGGCAGGCGGACTCTCAACCACTGCGCCACCAGGGAAGCCCTGTAGGACACTTTTGACTAGCCCAGTATATGGGTCCTCATGCTCAAATACTGAAAAATAACAAAGCAAATTCAGTAATAAAGCAAAAAAAATAGATGTTTTTAAATCTTTCCTGTTCAAGCTTTTGTTCATTTTGATGAGATTATCTAATTCTTCACTTTGGGGAGAGAAAAGAATATCTTACATTAGTAAAATCCGGGGGCAGATTCAGCTTAAAACAACTATTTCTGAATTCTCTGAAGTTCAACGTATGTCCCACATTTATCATCCACGAAAATCCTCTCTATCTTTCAAAGCTCTCCTCAAACACCCCTTTCGCCAAGAAATCTTTCCCAGTCCTTTAACTGAATAGAGTCCCCTACATTTTTGGAAGCCTTGCAGCGTTGCGGATTTTTGTATCTCCTTTACGGTACCTATATTGCTATACTTTGTAATATAGTAATCATACACTTGTCTCATGTTAATGTCCTTGCTTCTACCAATACTAGTGTACATAGAGACACATACACACACACACACAGACACACACACACACCACTTAAAATTTCAAAATGTATTTTATATTGGATCCTCTTCAGTGTTTAATACAGGGTTTTTCACACAGTAGATGCTTAATACAGGTTTTACTTGAATCAACAAATACAGGTATGTTGACTAATTATAGATTCTATCTTTGCATAATGTACTTGCACAAAGCAGCTATTGGAAAACACTCATTTATCAATAAGTCTGGCTTTTTTCTTGAATTCTACTCTCCCTTATTCCAGTTCAGCTACACTTGCTCTCCTGTTTCCATACTTGTGAACTGTAAAGACTCTACTGACTGCTTCTTCAGGAGCTACTTGTTTAAGCTAACCCCCTGGGTTCTGGAATATTCCTTAGAACCACAGGAGCTCAGCCCTCTCCCCAAGGAAGGCAGCCACAGTGGTTTTTCGTTCCTGTTTGCTCCTCACAACATATCCTCTCCTCAACCCTTCTATCCACCCACTTCACTCCCATTTCTCTTGCCTTCCCCACCCAGTTTTCCAGTTCACAAGTCTTGGTTTTCCCTTCTTCCTGCTCTAGCCTCACACATTTTCCACACTTCCTGAATGTTCCTCTTTCTTCTCAAGTCATCACTGATGTTGACCAGGAGGCCATGAGGCCAAGTAACTTGGTGGTTAGACATTCAGGTTCCCAAGTCAGGGGTACCTGGATTCTAGTCAGGGATTCACCACTTATTAGTTGATGACTCTGGGTGAGTTACCTAACCTCTTGCTCTCTCAATTTTTTTCATCTGTAAAATAAGAATACTAATTGTACCTACCTCAGAAAAGAACCAATAAGTTAATGAATAGAAAGTGATTAGGATTATACCTGGCATGTCATAAACTCTCAATTAATTTTGGTAATTATAGTAAACAGTTTCCAGTCAATATTAATTTTTTCATTTAAAAATGCTCATTATATTTATTTTTTAAACTGAATTTAGAGGCACCAAGACTTTGGCTCAGCCTTAGAGAGCTACGGTCATTGAGTCAGTAATGTGCTTAGAAGATGTCTGGCATAGCAGATCACCAGAATAACTATTGGAACAGTTCTCTCAGGGATCTGAAAAACTCATTCAATCAACAGCCATCACAGAGATGAATCGTTTCAAGTAATATTGCATATTCAATGGAAGAATTGAAGTCTGAGAATAAATATAGAAATATGAAAGTTGCTGACCCTGACAAAAAATGGATTAACGTTCTATCCTTGTGTGGGACAAACACTACCCAGTGCCCTGACACAATGCTGTGTTCATTTCTTATTTGAAATTCTACCTTCCAACACTGAGGCTACAAATCTGTTCCATGTCCCCAAGGGAAAGCGCAAACTCTAAATTTTAGCCCTAGACCTTTCTGACTGGTGAGTCACAATGATGAGATCAGGATTTGGGCCTCCATGAGAAAATTAACATAAATCATGAGAAGACACTCTGTGGGAAATTAAGTGAAATGGGGGCTGCATTCTGAACAAAGGAGTTGAGCTTTCAAAAAGGCCTTAAATTGATGAAAGCTTCGGATATTAAATTTCACCATTGCATTTACAATAAATTAAATGCTCTTAGTCAGATAGAAGTAAGAGTTCATTTTTCAAAGGAGTATTACAAAGCAATAAGATAAATAAAGCTATATCTCATCCCTCTAGACAGTCCACAGTAACGATTCTCAGCTATCGATGCAAAAGACATTTCCCCTGGCCCACGTCAAAGCAACAGCTTCTCCCCATGAAGAACGTATCTGCCTGTGGAATTCGTGCATCCTGGTGAGGGAGAGGGGACAGGAAAGTTAAACTAAATGCAGCTCTCACTGTTTTTGCTTGACTTGCGCCAAACCATAAGTGCCCTTCAGCATCGCTCAGCTATCTCTCCCTTAAACACCCACCAAAAATCTATCCAGTCCAAAAAACTGTCCAATCCCTATTAAAAATAAAATATTACCTCAAACAAAAATAATTAAATAAAATTAGAGATCTAGGCACTTAGACAACAAAGAAATGAAAACATTCAGGATACTTTCGACTATCTCTGTCTGGATCTAGAGCTACTACTTTGTCCATGAGTTTGCAGCAAAGAGCTAAGTGTCACTTCTGTTTCTTTTCTTCAGTTCTTTGACTGAGACTGCACTCCTAATAACATTCTTAGCACTGCTAAATTCCATTAAACAAGGAAAAATTTTGTAGGCACAGGATTTAAACTATGGAATGTTTATACTCAAGGTTTTCTCACTGCTCATCATTGTTTTACCATTATCTACTATATAAACACTTCTACTTTGCACAAAACATTGTGTCAGACTTTGCAGATGATAGATGGTGAGTAAGACAAAATATCTGCTCTAAGAGATTAAAGAGATAACAAAGATGAGACATTTACATAAATACCATGAAACTATACCAAATATGATTAGTTGTTATATAATATGGATAATAGGGCTCTAATAGCTTAGAGAGGCAGAAGTCACATCTCACTGGATCACTCAGAGAAGACTTCACAGAGGAGATGGTATGTGATCTGGATCTTGAAAAATGGGTAGCACTTGGATGGATGGATATGGTGGCCATGAGGTTGGAAAAGGCCACCATGTGGATGGAATGGTATAAACAAAGGCAGAGGCTCCGGAAACTACAGAAAGGAAGTGATTAGATTTGGTACTGCATGTAGGATAAATGTAAGGGTGAATTCAGAAATTGCTAAGGAATGTTAGGTTGGAGACAGGTTAACAAAAGCATTGAATGAGGCTATACGTAACTGAACAGGCAATGGGGAGCCAGGTGGAGTGACTTTTCCAGCAGAATCATAGAAAGAAAACTCTGGCAGTGATGGGTAGTAATCGTCTACTGGGGGGAGAGATGAGGAGTGTAAGTCAATCTGGATACCTATTCTGATTACCTGTGATGGAACCAATGACTGTTTGAACTGGGGTGAGGTTCTGGGGGTGTGCAGGGCATTTTAGACATTTAATCCATATGTGCCTAATACTACACAAAGGGGTCAAGACGTGAAAGAATCAAAAATGATTCTGGGGGGACCTTCAAGATGGCGGAGGAGTAAGACGTGGAGATCACCTTCCTCCCCACAAATACATCTACACGTGGAACAACTCCTACAGAACACCTACTGAACGCTGGCAGAAGACCTCAGACCTCCCAAAAGGCAAGAAACTCCCCACGTACCTGGGTAGGGCAAAAGAAAAAAGAAAAAACAGAGACAAAAGAATAGGAACGGGACCCGCACCAGTGGGAGGGAGCTGTGAAGGAGGAAAGGTTTCCACACACTAGGAAGCCCCTTCACAGACGGAGACTGTGGGTGGCAGAGGGGGGGAAGCTTCGGAGCCGCGGAGGAGAGCGCAGCAACAGGGATGCAGAGGGCAAAGCGGAGAGACTCCCGCACAGAGGATCGGTGCCGACCAGCACCCACCAGCCTGAGAGGCTTCTGTGCTCACCCGCCGGGGCGGGAGGGGCTGGGAGCAGAGGCTCGGGCTTCAGAGGTCGGATCCCAGGGAGAGGACTGGGGTTGGCGGTGTGAATACAGCCTGAAGGGGTTAGTGCGCCACAGCTAGCTGGGAGGGAGTCTGGGAAAAAGTCTGGAGCTGCCGAAGAGACAAGAGACTTTTTCTTGCCTCTTTGTTTCCTGGAGCGTGAGGAGAGGGGATTAAGAGCGCCGCTTAAAGGAGCTCCAGAGACGGGCTCGAGCCGCGGCTAACAGTGCGGACCCCAGAGATGGGCATGAGACACTAAAGCTGCTGCTGCCGCCACCAAGAAGCCTGTCTGCGAGCACAGGTCACTCTCCACACCTCCCTCCCGGGAGCCCGTGCAGCCCACCACTGCCAGGGTCCCGGGATCCAGGGACAACTTCCACGGGACAACGCACGGCGCGCCTCGGGCTGGTGCAACGTCATGCCGGCCTCTGCCGCCACAGGCTCGCCCCGCACTCCGTACCCCTCCCTCCCCCCAGGCTGAGCGAGCCAGAGCCGCTGAATCAGCTGCTCCTTTAACCCCGTCCTGTCTGAGCGAAGAACAGATGCCCTCAGGCGACCTACACGCAGAGGTGGGGCCAAATCCAAGGCTGAACCCCAGGAGCTGTGCGAGCAAAGAAGAGAAAGGGAAATCTCTCCTAGCAGCCTCAGGAGCAGCGGATTAAATCTCCACAGTCAACCTGATGTATGTTGCATCTGTGGAATACCTGAACAGACAACGAATCATCCCAAATTGAGGAGGTGGACTTTGGGAGCAACTGTAGACTTGGGGTTTGCTTTCTGCATCTAATTTTTTTCTGGTTTTATGTTTATCTCAGTTTAGTATTAAGAGCTTACTATAATTGGTAGATATGTTTATTGATTTGGTTGCTCTCTTCCTTTATTTTATATATATATATATTTTTTTTCCTTTTTCTCTTTTTGTGAGTGTGTATCTGTATGCTTCTTTGTGTGATTTTCTCTGTATAGGTTTTCTTTTACCATTTGTCCTAGGGTTCCATTTGTCCTTTTTTTTTTTTAATAGTTTTTAGTGCTTGTTATCATTGGTGGAATTGTTTATTGGTTTGGTTGCTCATTTCTTTTCCTTTTTTTATTACTTTTTAATTTTTTTATTTTAATAATTAAAAAATGTTTTATTTTAATTATTTTCTTTTTTCCTTTTTTTTCTCCCTTTTCTTCTGAGCTGTGTGGCTGACAGGGTCTTGATGCTCCGGCCGGGTGTCAGGCCTGAGCCTCCGAGGTGGGAGAGCCGAGTTCAGGACATTGGTCAAACAGTGACCTCTTGACCCCACATAATATCAATAAGGGAGAGCTCTCCCAGAGATCTCCATCTCAATGCTAAGACCCAGCTCCACTCAACAACCACTGCTGGATGCCCCATGCCAAATGACTATCAAGACAGGAAAATAACCCCGCCCATTAGCAGAGAGGCTGCCTAAAATGATACTAAGTTCACAGACACCCCAAAACACACCACCGGACACGTTCCTGCCCACCAGAAAGACAAGATCCAGCCTCATCCACCAGAAAACAGGCACCAGTCCCCTTCACCAGGAATCCTACACAACCCACTGAACCAACGTTACCCACTGGGGGCAGACACCAAAAACAACGGGAACTACAAACTTGCAGCCTGTGAAAAGGAGACCCCAAACACAGTAAGTTAAGCAAAATGAGAAGACAGAGAAATACACAACAGATGAAGGAGCAAGGTAAAAACCCACCAGACCAAACAAATGAAGAGGAAATAGGCAGTCTACCTGAAAAATAATTCAGAGTAATGATAGTAAAGATGATCCAAAATCTTGGAAACAGAGGGAGAAAATATAAGAAACATTTAACAAGGACCTAGAAGAACTAAAGAGCAAACAAACAATGAGGAACAACAAAATAAATGAAATTAAAAATTCTCTGGAAGGAGTCAATAGCAGAATAACTGGGGCTGAGGAACGGATAAGTGACCTGGAAGATAAAATAGTGGAAATAACTACAGCAGAGCAGAATAAAGAAAAAAGCATGAAAAGAATTGAGGACAGTCTGAGAGAGTTCTGGAAAAACATTAAATGCACTGACATTCGAATTATAGGGGTCCCAGAAGAAGAAGAGGAAAAGAAAGGGACTGAGAAAATATTTGAAGAGATTATAGTTGACAACTTCTGTAATATGTGAAACGAAATAGTCAGTAAGTCCAGGAGGAGCAGAGAGTCCCACACAGGATAAATCCAAGGAGAAACACACCAAGGTACATATTAATCAAATTATCAAAAATTAAATACAAAGAAAAAATATTAAACACAGCAAGGGCAAAACAACAAATATTATACAAGGGAATCCCCAAAAGGTAAACAGCTGATCTTTCAGCAGAAACTCTGCAACACAGAAGGGTGTGGCAGGACATATTTAAAGTGATGAAAGGGAAAAACCTACAGTCAAGATTACTCTACCCAGCAAGGATTCAGATTCGAATGAGAAATTAAAACATTTATAGACAAGAAAAAGCTAAGAGAATTCAGCACCACCAAACCAGCTTTACAACAAATACTAAAGGAACTTCTCTAGGCAGGAAACACAAGAGAAGGAAAAGACCTAAAATAACAAACCCAACACAATTAAGAAAATGGTAATAGGAACATACATATCAATAATTCCTTAAAGGTAAATGGAATAAATGCTCCAACCAAAAGACATAGACTGGCTGAATGGATGCAAAAACAAGACCCATATATATGCTGTTTACAAGACACCCACTTCAGACGTAGTGACACATACAGACTGAAAGTGAGGGGATGGAAAAAGATATTCCATGAAAATGGAAATCAAAAGAAAGCTGGAGTAGCAATTCTCATATCAGACAAAAAAAACTTTAAAATATAGACTATACTATTACAAGAGACAAAGAAGGATACTACATAATGATCAAGGGATCAATCCAAGAAGAAGATATAACAGTTGTAAATATTTATGCACCCAACATAGGAGCACCTCAACACATAAGGCAAATACTAACAGCCACAAAAGGGGAAATTGCCAGTAATGCAATAATAGTAGGGGACTTTAACACTCCACTTTCACCAATGTACAGATCACCCAAAATGAAAATAAATAAGGAAAAACAAGCTTTAAATGATACATTAAACAAGATGGACTTAATTGATATTTATACCACATTGCATCCAAAAACAACAGAACACTCTTTATTCTCAAGTGCTCAGGGAACATTCTCGAGGATAGATCATATCTTGGGTCACAATCAAGCCTTGGTAAATTAAAAAAAACTGAAATCGTATCAAGTATCCTTTCTGACCAAAATGCTGTGAGAATAGAAATCAGTTACAGGGGGGAAAAAAGTAGAAAACACAAACACATGAAGGCTAAACAATACGTTACTAAATAAGCAAGAGATCACTGAAGGAATGAAAGAGGAAATCAGAAAGTACCTAGAGACAAATGACAATGAAAACACAACAACCCAAAACCTATGGGATGCAGCAAAAGCAGTTCTATGAGGGAAGTTTACGGCAATACAATCCTACCTCAAAAAACAAGAAACATCTCAAATAAATAACCTAAACTTACACCTAAAGCAATTAGAGAAAGAAGAACAAAACAAATCCAAAGCTAGCAGAAGGAAAGAAATCATAAAGATCAGATCAGAAATAAATGAAAAAGAAATGAAGGAAATGATAGCAAAGATCAATAAAACTAAAAAGCTGGTTCTTTGAGAAGATAAACAAAATTGATAAACCATCAGCCATATGCATCAAGAAAAAAAGGGAGAAGACTCAAATCAACAGAATTAGAAATGAAAAAGGAGACATAACAACTGACACTGCAGAAATACAAAGGATCATGAAAGATTACTACAAGCAACTATATGCCAATAAAATGGACAACCTGGAAGAAATCAACAAATTCTTAGAAAAGCACAAACTTCCAAGACTGAACCAGGAAGAAATAGAAAATATGAATAGACCAATCACAAGCACTGAAATTGAGACTGTGATTAAAAATCTTCCAACAAACAAAAGCCCAGGACCAGATGGCTTCACAGGTGAATTCTATCAAACATTTACAGAAGAGCTAACACCTATCCTTCTCAAACTCTTCCAAAATAGAGCAGAGGGAGGAACACTCCCAAACTCATTCTACGAGGCCCCCATCACCTTGATACCAAAACCAGACAAGGATGTCACAAAGAAAGAAAACTACAGACCAATATCACTGAAGAACATAGATGCAAAAATCCTCAACAAAATACTAGCAAACAGAATCCAACAGCACATTAAAAGGATCATACACCATGATCAAGTCGGGTTTATTCCAGGAATGCAAGGATTCTTCAATGTATGCAAATCAAACAACGTGATACACCATATTAACAAATTGAAGGAGAAAAGCCATATGATCATCTCAATAGATGCAGAGAAAGCTTTTGACAAAATTCAACACCGATTTATGATAAAAACCCTGCAGAAAGTAGGCATAGAGGGAACTTTCCTCAACATAATAAAGGCCATATATGACAAACCCACAGCCAACATCGTCCTCAATGGTGAAAAACTGAAACCATTTCCACTAAGCTCAGGAACAAGACAAGGTTGCCCACTCTCACCACTCTTATTCAACATAGTTTTGGAAGTTTTAGCCACAGCAATCAGAGAAGAAAAGGAAATAAAAGGAATCCAAATTGGAAAGGAAGAAGTAAAGCTGTCACTGTTTGCAGATGACATGATACTATACATAGAGAATCCTAAAGATGCTACCAGAAAACTACTAGAGCTAATCAATGAATTTGGTAAAGTAGCAGGATACAAAATTAATGCACAGAAATCTCTGGCATTCCTATACACTAATGATGAAAAATCTGTAAGTGAAATTAAGGAAACACTCCCATTTACCATTGCAACAAAAAGAATAAAATATCTAGGAATAAACCTACCTAAGGAGACAAAAGACCTGTATGCAGAAAATTATAAGACACTGATGAAAGAAATTAAAGATGATACAAATAGATGGAGAGATATACCATGCTCCTGGATTGGAAGAATCAATATTGTGAAAATGACTATACTACCCAAAGCAATCTACAGATTCAATGCATCCCTATCAAACTACCACTGGCATTTTTCACAGAACTAGAGCAAAAAATTCAAAATTTGTTTGGAAAAACAAAAGACCCCGAATAGCCAAAGCAATGTTGATAACGAAAAACGGAACTGGAGGAATCAGGCTCCCTGACTTCAGACTATACTACAAAGCTACAGTAATCAAGACAGTATGGCACTGGCACAAAAACAGAAAGATAGATCAATGGAACAGGATAGAAAGCCCAGAGATAAACCCACACAGATATGGTCACCTTATCTTGATAAAGGAGGCAGGAATGTACAGTGGAGAAAGGACAGCCTCTTCAATAAGTGGTGCTGGGAAAACTGGACAGGGACATGTAAAAGTATGAGATTAGATCACTCCCTGACACCATACACAAAAATAAGCTCAAAATGGATTAAAGACCTAAATGTAAGGCCAGAAACTATCAAACTCTTAGAGGAAAACATAGGCAGAACACTCTATGACATAAATCACAGCAAGATCCTTTTTGACCCACCTCTTAGAGAAATGGAAATAAAAACAAAAATAAACAAATGGGACCTAATGAAACTTAAAAGCTGTTGCACAGCAAAGGAAACCATAAACAAGATGAAAAGACAACCCTCAGAATGGGAGAAAATATTTGCAAATGAAGCAATGGACAAAGGATTAATCTCCAAAATTTATAAGCAGCTCATGCAGCTCAATAGCAAAAAAACAAACAACCCAATCCAAAAATGCGCAGAAGACCTAAATAGACATTTCTCCAAAGAAGATATACAGACTGCCAACAAACACATGAAAGAATGCTCAACATCATTAATCATTAGAGAAATGCAAATCAAAAGTACAATGAGATATCATCTCACACCGGTCAGAATGGCCATCATCAAGAAATCTAGAAACAATAAATGCTGGAGCAGGTGTGGAGAAAAGGGAACACTCTTGCACTGCTGGTGGGAATGTGAATTGGTACAGCCGCTATGGAGAACAGTATGGAGGTTCCTTAAAAAACTTAAAATAGAACTACCATATGACCCAGCAATCCCGCTACTAGGCATATAGCCTGAGAAAACCATAATTCAAAAAGAGACATGTACCACAATGTTCATTGCAGCTCCATTTACAATAGCCAGGAGATGGAAACAACCTAAGTGTCCATCATTGGATGAATGGATAAAGAAGATGTGTCACATATATACAATGGAATATTACTCAGCCTTAAAAAGAAACAAAATTGAGTTATTTGTAGTGAGGTGGATGGACCTAGAGACTGTCATACAGAGTGAAGTAAGTCAGAAAGAGAAAAACAAATACTGTATGCTAACACATATATAAGGAATATAAAAAAAAAAAATGGTACTGAAGTACCTAGGGGCAGAACAGTAATAGAGACGTATACGTAGAGAACGGACTTGAGGACATGGGGCGGGGGAAGGGTAAGCTGTCACAAAGTGAGAGAGTGTCATTGACATATATACACTACGAAATGTAAAATAGATAGCTAGTGGGAAGTAGCCTTATAGCACAGGGAGATCAGCTTGGTGCTTTGTGACCTCCTAGAGGGGTGGGATGGGGAGGGTGGGAGGGAGGATGATGCAAGAGGGAAGAGATATGGGGATATATGTATACATATAGCTGATTCACTTTGTTATAAAGCAGAAACTAACACACCATTGTAAAGTAATTATACTCCAATAAGCATGTTAAAAAAAAAAAAAAAAGGTTCCAGAAAGGTGATCTTGCCTAAATGAAAGAAACGGGAGAAGGCGGGAAATAGCACATTTGGGGAGGAAGTTGAAAATAGCTTAGGATATTCTAAATGGGCGTGCTGGGGAGACAGATAAATAAGGATCTGGGTCAGCAACATAAATACAGGACTCAGGGTTTGGAGTAAGGTCACCACCATGGACAACTATGGTGACCGGGATGAGCATTACTCACCAGAAGAGAAAGCAGAGGATGAAGAGTGTCCATAAATGTTAGTACCACCCATTTCTAATTACCACGCGAATCTAGAGAGCCTGAGTCTTTCTTCTTTGAAATTATATGTGATAAACAACATTTGAAACAAAAAGAGAAGAAAAATGCAAGTTCAAAAGCTCTTGAGCTCTCACCCCTTGTCAGCTTTCTGAAATGAAGTGGCCTCTTTGACGATGTTTTCAAGATCCTGACTCCTTCAAACAAACAAACTCAAGTCAATGACAGTAGAGCTACCTTAGAAGGAGCTAAAATGTCTTATCTGTGTTCAGTGAAGAAAGCAAAACTCCAAGTGTTATCAGGAGTTACTGAGTTTAACTGAATAACAAAATAGTCTGTCATGTCAGCTCACGGCATTCACACACACACACACACACACACACACACACCAGTCACTCCACCTGGGCATTGGCTCTGCCATCTACTGCTCACTGAAATAACTACAGTTTCTCCTAAAGACTTATACTGGTTGTACACAATTTATATACTTAAAAGGATATGGATAAATTGGGAGATTGGGATTGACACATACACACTACTATATATAAAATAGATAACTAATAAGAACCTGCTGTATAGCACAGAGAACTCTACTCAATACTCTGTAATGGCCTATATGGGAAAAGAATCTAAAAAAAAAGGGTGGATATTTAAAAAAAAAAAAAACGATATGAAAAAGAAAATTCAATTAACTGCAAAAGTAAACACAGAAACATGTTCCGAAGTTTTTCTACCAACCAAGGAGCATTAAGCAACATATTCAGATGATCAGTTAGTCCCTTATATGAGGTGAAAGTATCTGTCTTCTTACGTTTCCAAAGGGAAAGAAAGTACATTTAAAACTGTAGCTGAGCTTGAATCCCCTCTGGTCTCCCTAGGTCATGAAAAGGAATAATAAGGGAAATCCTTATAGCTTTACCTGTAATTAAGACCTGTGCTTCATAAACGATATCTTAGAAAGTTAATAGGGTTCCATGAAGATAGAATTTTGTAGTCAAGTAAATTTGGGAAACATAACCGACTTTTAGAGATTTGGAATATGTATAAGCACACTCAAGGTTCTGGGAAGTTCATGATAGAGAGCTCTATTCCATTGTGTTTCCTAAACATGTGGGCAATTAAATGCTTCTTTCACAAAACATTCATTGACATCTTGTGGCACATGGAACATAGTTTGGGAAACGCTGAGATAGATCTGTACCTTAAGGTACTAGGTACAAGGTACTCTCCCCAAAGGTAAGATATGTGTGTGATGCATGCCTGAGAGTCAAGGGAGATAATAAAGAAAATAAAAAGTAAGTAAGTTTGGCACTTTGAAAAATGTGTTTCAGTCAAAAAAAATTGTCTAAGAAAATTGGCTTATTATAATGGTTAAGATGGTAAATTAATGTTAGGTTTTTAGCCATAATAAAAAATTGGTTTATCATATTGATAGACCTATAAAATAACATTGTTCAAAAACTAATTTTAAAAATAGTGTTTTTCAAATAAATAAATAAATATCCAAAACAAATACTAAATTGGATGGGATGTTCAAGACAACAGGCGTAAACTAGCACTGTCAGGAGGAAGCCTTGCTCAAAAGCATCAACACAATTTGTAAGTCTTTTTCTGATGGTGCAGGTGAAGCTGAATATGATCTTGTTATACAGCCAATTCTAGCAAAGCTTTTGCAGATGTTCAGCCAAATAACTATATTTCCACCTATTCACTTACACGTCAACAACAGCTGTATCATAAACCTTGGGACAAGTGCTAGGAATAAAGAGATGTTTTCCTGTCTTAAGGGGTTTATTCTGTTTTCATGTTCAGACAATTTTGGTTGCTCATAATGTAATGCTTAGAATAGAAACAAAAGGAATAAAATTCTGTAGGTACATATAAAAACATTTATTACCCACTATTGAAGTCAGCTGGAAAACTGATTTGTCTATTTTATTATTAATTTTAGGTATGTTTGTGTTCCAATAAAGTATACTTTATCATATCTACAATTACACAGATATAGATATATAGATATAGATATAGATCACTGTACCTTGTATTTCTTTCAGCAGATCTGTTGGTTTCTGTATATGCACTTGGTTTAGGTGGACATATCTGCCTATATTTTTCAAGTTAAAGATAATGTCTGTTAGGTAAGAAAACACTTCTCTGTTAGATTTAAATTTATGAGAAAACATTTACATTCAAAGAGATGAAAGTGTGTTTGAACAATAGCACTACTGGAGATAAAAATCTTCTAAATATGTTCATGTTCATTTTAGTTTAGTTTCCAGTCATCAATAAAGAATTTTTACACTTATCTCTATTAGATAATGATACAATATTTTTAAATAATAAGAATCGGGGCTTCCCTGGTGGCTCAGTGGTTAAGAGTCCGCCTGCCAATGCAGGGGACACGGGTTCGAGCCCTGGTCCGGGAAGATCCCACATGCCACGGAGCAGCTGAGCTCCTGTGCCACAGCTACTGAAGCCCACACTCTGGAGGCCGTGAGCCACAAATGCTGAGCCCGTATGCCACAACTGTTGAGGCCCGCGTGCCTAGAGCCCGTGCTCTGCAACGGGAGAGGCCACCTCAGTAAGAAGCCTGCACACTGCAACAAAGACCCAATGCAGCCAAAAATAAATAAATAAAATAAATATAAAAAACAATAAGAAGAATCATTTTTTGTTAGGTATCAGAGGGATTTTTTTCTCAAAGGTTTATCCCATTTGAATACTATCAAGAAATATGTTTGCTCAGATAAGATGGTAAACACTTTCATATTTCCAGTACACCCACCACATTGAGAAAGACCACATTGAGTTGTTAGAATTAAATTTTACAGTGCTAGGTTCTGTTACAATTTATGATATAAGACTTTTCTCTGCTCTTTTTCTAAGTATCTGTTTGGCCTACTTATACATTCTTGCTTGTTCTCAAGAAATTATAGTCAACTATTTTTTTGTACTCCTGAGGACATGTGTTAATTACATAGGAAACACTTCCCTTTCATATTCTTTCATTAAAGTCATCTTGCTGTGATTAAAGTAATCAGGGTTTTAACATGCAAGTTGTCCTCATTTTATATTTAAGACCATTTGTGGAAGAAATAAATTAGAGTAGTAAAAATGGATTAGACCAATTCCCATGGAATCTAGCTTCTTTTGAATCTGTACAAGGTCACTGCTCTAGAGTCCCGAGTTTTAGTTTAGAATTTAGGTGGTACTAACACCAACTTTTTTTAGCCCCCTAAAAAATCCTATTCAAATTAAGATTTAATTGTTCAGTAATATCAAAGTAAAAGGAAAAATAATGTAAGATAGAAAGTCTGAGAAGAAGTTATATTTAAGAGTATAATTATAACCATTGCACAAATTAAAAATTATAAATCTGGCCTATATTTTAATTAATTCAATGAAGAAGTATTCTCTTAACATTAAAAAAAAGTATCCTCTCCTCCCAAGGACAAAATCTCAAAGGTACTGTGAAATTTCACTGAATAGAAATTCAGACCTGGATTTTGGTTTTGGTTTTGTTTTTTGTGGTACACGGGCCTCTCACTGTTGTGGCCTCTCCCGTTGCGGAGCACAGGCTCCAGACGCGCAGGCTCAGCGGCCATGGCTCACGGGCCCAACCGCTCCGTGGCATGTGGGATCCTCTCGGACCGGGGCACGAACACGTGTACCCTGCATCAGCAGGCGGACTCTCAACCACTGCGCCAACAGGGAAGCCCCCGAGACCTGAGTTTTTAACTCATTAGGTTGAATGCCTAAAGCTACATAGCCCTGCCACCCAATCAGCATTTTCTGGCTGAAGTTACCCTCTTAATAAAGAATAGTTCTCAAATTGTCTTACATGTTGTCAAAAGAATCACCATCAAAAAGTAAAAATACAAGGGGCCTCCCTGGTGGCGCAGTGGTTGAGAGTCCGCCTGCCGATGCAGGGGATACGGGTTCGTGCCCCGGTCTGGGAGGATCCCATATGCCGCGGAGCGGCTGGGCCTGTGAGCCATGGCTGCTGAGCCTGCGCATCCGGAGCCTGTGCTCCGCAACGGGAGAGGCCACAACAGTGAGAGGCCCGCGTACCACAAAAAAAAAAAAAAAAAAAAAAAAAAAAAAAAAAAAAAAAGTAAAAATACAAAAGAATCAAAGGCAGGCCATTAAGCAAATCTAATGTATTCAGTCTTCATTGAGATACCATTTTTAAAATCTCTCAATAATAATGGAAATGTGCCATGTAGGTCTTGAAAAACAGTTCAATACGATACGATTAAACTGTTTAACAGGAACACATGGGAAGATGTTCAGATCTCTGAATTTGTTTTTAAGTATTAATTATAGAGCACTGGAGATTCAAAGTAGAAAAGCAAGTCTGTCTTTTTTCTTGGTTCAGAGACAAGTTAATTAGAACATTTTTTCAAAATCTGTGATAGTTTTGAAATAAATTACAAATGTCTCAATTAAAATAAGACTAAAGAACTACCCACTTCCTGGACATGACTACTGTTTAGTTTCTATATTGAAAGTGTACTTCCATAAGACAAGTAATGGCCATAAGTATCCAAAGACAAACATAAATACACGTTTGTGTGGGCAAATAGAATTAGAAAATCTTTCCAAGTGCTTCTTCAGTGAATATGCACACAAAACATACCCATGCTTTGCATAAAACAAGTCACAATTCATTTGCTTTCATTTCCCTTGAATTTCATTTTGCAAGAAATTCTGGAGTGCTAGGTCTTACCTGTTATCCCGCCTCAGCTGGTTAGGAGATGAAACAGGAGAACTGGGCTTTGGAGGTATTGGAGGGTGAACAGTTGGTTCCCTTTAGAACAGAAACAGCAGTTCATTTCACCATGGAAACACAGTAAATTTTAGCATCTATTCACCAAACGCATTTATTGTCTATATGGAAATAGCTCATGCATCTTACAACCCCTGTGCATGAGCTACCTGAAAGGCCAGGATCTTTGGAGCTCTAAACTTTAAATAAGTCAAATTAAAAGTTCATTTAATCAGATTTTTGGAAACCCTGTCCTCCCCAACTATAGTTTGAAACATAATGTGTTCTTTAAACAGCTTAATATTTTACTAGACTGTCTCACTCAAGTTGTGACATTTTGGGGCAGCAGTGCATAGCATAGTAAGTGGTTCTTGGGCATTAACATATAAGCTTCTTTAGGAATTATGTCAACTATCAAGCTGCTATGGAAACAGCAAGAAAGGTTTTTAATTCCACAGACCTCAAGGTGAAGTTGATTTGAAGCTCTTAACTAAATCTGACTTAAATATTGTCAGCACAGGCCAGTTTGATGCTGGCAAAGCTTACATACACTGTCAGCCTAAACTTTCCAACAAAATGCGAAGGCAGCCTCTGAGCTGGCATAATTTGATCACCCAGGAACTAGAGCAGGCAGTTATGGGCATATATGGGATGGAGTCAGAACTTTACCTAGGGCACGTCACTCCCCCACCCTGAAACTCCCACCTCAGTGGTTCCCCATTATCCTCAAGATAAATTCCATAAAAGTACCCCTGTGATCTAGACTCTCTGTACCCCTCTGGCTTCTGCAGCACCTTAGGGAGCAGGCAGGCTCTGGGGTCAGGCTGCCTAAATTGCCAACTGTGTGACAATGGCCTAAACTGATTCCATTTCTTCATTTGTAATAACTCTTCCACTAGGATTGTTGGGGTGTTGTCAGGACTGAATGACATCATGATTTTATTTAACACATTTATTGGTAGCCTTCTATGCACACGGCACTCTACAAAGTGGATAATTCCCCTGTTCTCAAAAGGCTTTCAATACACAAATATATGACAGATGAAGAAAAGTACTAAGAAGAAAATAAAACAGAGTAAGAGAATATAGAGTGATGGTGTGGGAACACCTGTCTGTGAGGTGAAATTTGAGCCAAGATCTGAAGGAAGTGATAAAATGAGCCATGAGGATATCGGAGGAAGAGCATATAAATATGGGCATCATCAGGTTCGAGATGGCATCTAACCCTTGAAACTGGGTGAGATCACCAAGGAAGTCAGTGCAGATAGAGACGAAAAGAGGGCCAAGCATTGACCCCTGACCGCTGCAATGTCCGGACATCAAGAATATGAGAAGGAAACAGTAAAAGAGTCTGAAAAGAAGTAGCCAAGGATAAAAGAAGAGAAATATGAGGGTGTGGTTCCAGGAAGTCAAGTGAGACAAGTGTTTCAAGAAGCACTTGATCTGTCAAGTTGCATTTGGCCATGCCAAATGCTACGGACAGAGCAAATAAAACAAGAGTGGGGAGTTACCATGGTGTTGGCAATATGGTGGTCATTGTTAACCCTGATAAGAGCAGTTTTGATGGAGCAGTGGTGAAAAAACCTTCTAGGAGTGGATTTAAGGCAAAATGGGAGGCAGAGGCATTGACGTAGATACTTCTTTTGAGGCATTTTGCAGTGAAGAGGGAAGAGAAAAATGGGACGCTACCTGAAGGTTGATAGGTCAAGGAAGGTTACTAGAGTATGTAGATATGTTGATGGGAATGATCCAGTTAAGACAGTAAATTTGATGGTGCAGGAGAATGAGCAGAAAATTGCTAGACTTGGGAAACCAGGAGACCTAGGGCACAAGGGGGGAGGTTGGTCTTGGATGGAAGCACAGAGAGCTCACTCATTTGCTCCTCACTTCAATCCCAGAGATACGTACTCTTTCTCCCTATTTTACAGATGAAAAGACTGAGGCACGGAAAGTGAATATAAATAACCCATGATGATACAGCTGGTAAGGGGCAGAGTGAGAAATCCAAACCAGGAAGTCTGGCTCCATAAGCCCTCCCCCAGCGGTGCTGCCTTCCAAGGACTCTTTGGGCAACTCCAATGGCTTAGTTGAGGTTAAGGCTCATGGAATTAAAATAAGGCTAGTAGCCGTTGTTTTCTTTTGCCATGTTCAGCGGCTTTAGGAGCAGGAACGGACTAAACAGAGAGTTGGATTTAACGAAGTTTCTAATTCAGCCAAGAAAGTGAAACAAAGAATGATGATAAGGGAAGGGGTACACAAGGAAGTGATTCCAGCGAGGGACCGTGGGGTCTGAGACGGACATGGAGGGAACTGAGGATATGAGGGGAGAGGAGCTGTGGAAAGACGGTGGAGTCAATGGATTGGTGGTTGTGGTGGGGCTGGAGAACTGGAATCAGAGGACTAGAGGGACTGAGCTGGATAGAGTAGATAAAAAGTGAGGAGATAGAAAATGGAAGCCAGAAAGGGAAAGCTTTGAAATTGAAGTTTTGTAGTGTGTGTGGTTACTTACAAGGGCAAGATCTACGGGGGGGCTGGGGTAGGACAATGGACAAGATCACTAGAGAGAAGATCAAGAAAGTGAAAGGCCAGGATGGGGAAGGATCCACTACATGGATTTGGAAATCAGCAGGCATTATGACAGGAGGGGTGTTTGTGGGAGACGATGAACCCAGTGCCAAAGTCTCCACAGAGTGAGGGTGAGTGGCTCAGAGACCTTCGGATGACTCCAGTGAGGAAGAGAAGCTCATGATGGCATGGCTTCAAAGAGGATGAGGAGTTTTAGGGAGGAGGGAGTTAAAATTGATAGGAACGAGCAATATGGAGCAAACGGGATTCCGCCTCTTCCTCCAGACCCTGTGATACATGGGATTAGAAGAAAAGCAGCCCTCACTGAGAGACGAGCCTGAAGAGGAGTGAGTTTTGATGACACTGAATGATGCATCCAGGAAGGTTCAGTGGATGGGTTTGAGGGGTTGGGATGCTGTTAGGTTGGGTCATGTTCAGCGATGCACAGAGCTCTGTGGGGATAGTCCAGGTGACAAGAAATGATCTGATCGGGGTTCCCATGGGGATCCATGGCCACAGGGATGGGGGACATGAAGGAATTAGTCCTGAAGCTTTCTGGCAGGGTGGTAGTGAGTTCCTGGGTGATGGGCAGTGGAGAAGCGGACACAGAGCCTGGTGGGTCTTCTGGTTCTTGTGTTGATGGTGGCTTTGAAGCTAGCAGGAGGGCATGCAAAGCATTAGAGCACCTCCCGGCTCAGTTTAAGTGCTGTGGCTGTTGTGCTCGTCCCATGCAAACCCAGAGCTGTAGCTGGGCCAAACCACTTGCACTTCCTAAACCCATGTCACCACAACAGCACATTCTCTCTTCTCTCGGGCATACCTCCTTCTCCCTTTCACCTGGATCCTCACCTTACCCTTCAGACTCTATCTTGGGGATTACTGTCTGTCGTGGTACCCAACGCTGTGGTGAATACATTTCTACGTCTTCCCATAGCACACCTTCTTCACAACCCATACCATGCTGTTCTGAATTACACAGAATTTTTTTGTTTCCACCCTGGCTGGACTGAAAGCCCTAAAAGGATAGTTGTATCCCAAGTACTAGGATTATATATGATGTTGGTGCCCAAGAAAGATGTGTTGAAAGGTGGAGGGATTGGCTGAAATTCTATTTGGTAAGGAGGAAAATGGGTACTGAAGAGCGGCCTAAAACTTTTAAAATCTGTTCAAGTTTAGCTGTCCCACAGAAGTCCATTGTTGATTCCACTACCTAATACCTAGTAGGTGCTGGGCGCTCAGATGAGTTATTGAGTAACATGATATGCCTGGAAAAAATAATTTATAGGAAAATAGTCGCCCCATTCTAACCTAATGTTAGATTTTACAATTAGATGTTATTTTATTTATATTGATTACCATCATCTTCCCTTCTCAAAACATATCCCTGCGTTGGGAATAATGTAATGTCACTCAAGTGATAATGTGTGTTTCATGTATCTGTGTCGATTAGCTGATTATACGCTTCTCTTCCAGGGATAGAGGAAAGGGTAAGAAGGTGGTCAGTGCCCGCTATTAATGACAAGGCACTGGATATCTGAAAACAGGCAGGAGAGCAGCAACAAGAAGGAAGGGAGGATTACAAAAAAGGAGACAAGGGATGGTGCCCAACTTTGCTTATGCCAGAATCACATTGATAAAAAGCTAAATTTCTTCCATGTAAAGTGGCTAAGCCCTCAAAGAGGTGGGTAAATATTGAGTGGGTGTGTCTGAGAGTCAAAGATGAGTAGAGAAGATCTGGGTGCACAGGAAAGAGATGGCTTGGGGAAAGAAAAGGTAGGCGTGCAGCTGTGAAGGCCAGGAAAAGCAGAGTAGCTTATTTATTTCTGAGGGTGATGCATTTACATGCCTGTTGGCCTGGGCCAGGGCAAGTCCACACTGAAGGCAATCCACCTCAAAGGAGCTTTCATTTGCATCTCTGCAGTGACAGCCACAGATGACAGAACCCCGGCCCTGGGGACAATGAGAGGAGTCATTCATGCTGTGCCAGGAGCTTGAGGCCATGCCAAGCAGGGGCATTAGAATGTGAGAGCGAGGCAGGAAGCTGTGGCCCGGAATGTTTTGAAGAGACAAAAACGAGAGACATTCATGTGGAATGATCCTGTTTGAACACCACTTTGAGACACACTGTTTAAGCTTGGATGAGTCGACCCTGGTTCTCCCCTCTGTCTTTCCCTCAACCCCATAAGACATTTGCAGGGTCAATGACACCACACTAGTGGCTATAGTTGTAAAGAATAATTTTCAGGAATCAAAAGGCAGCTTTCCCCGGCAACATGTGAAAACTTGCAGATTGCAGCCCAAAGGCCAGAGCTACTAGAAATAACACTGTCAACTTGTTTATATTTCCTCATTTTAATATGCTGCTGCAAAGATCACTTTTTTGCATTACGGCTTTTTTGGAAAATATGCTTGGCTCTGTGACTTCTGTTCCAGGCTGACTTTGAGAAGAACATTTCTATTACTCAGCACAGGTCAAGGTTGAAAGAATAATTGACTCTAAGAGTTGATGGTGAGTTTTCTTTTCACTTTCCATCATGCTTAGGTTTTGTGTCCCACAAATAGAATTTTTATTCCAACAATGGCAAAGGAGAGGGAAATTATATTTTTTTGAGTAACATGCCAACTTGGCCAAGTTCTCACATACTTGATTTTATTCAATGCACACATCTATCCTGTGGAGTGTATATGTTTTTTTTTTTTCACTGAGTCTAAAAAAAGGTGAGTAATTTGCCCTGGATCACACTGCTAGTGACTCAGCCAAGGTTTTAACCTAGTCTTTCTCATGTCAAATCCCATGTTTTTTCCTCTATCACACTGTATCAAACCAATACTCTTCCAGGTATGACCAGTGAAAATCTAAGACCAATAGGTTGTCCTGTATTATTTCCTTGCCCAAGAAAGCATCAGTTCAAAAAGCACTTGTTCCACAATTGCCCTAGTTATAATGTTAGGACACATAACAACATATGAGGCAAAGTTGGGTATTCAAAGACTAGAAAAGGTGTGGTGTGGTCCATGGTCTCAAAGAGCTTACAGAATGCAAGGCATTCTAAAGATTCAAAAGAATCTTTAGATTCTTCACTCAAAAGAATGATTGCTGTAACAATGTCTTACTTTCAGTGGCCAAGGACCATTTCAATGAGCCACACCACAACAATTGAGCATGCACTGGACTAAAATTCCAGAGACCTAGGTTTTAGACTAGTTTTGCCACTAACTTTGATTTGATCCAGGAAAGAACACTGATTCTCTCTGAAGAATCTGCTTCTTCATTTACGAAAGGATGAAACTGGTCCAGATCTGTGGCTGGTAAACCACTGCATGACCATGGGAAGGCAGAGTGATTGCAAGGAATCCTCAGTTCCACAGAGCCCTGAGGACTTGCTATGGATTAAGTACCTTGAACATTCATATACTGCACTTTCTAAATGTGTGTAGATTCAGTTGTGGTTAATAAAATGTAAATTAGTATAATTTAGGTTGGATCTATAAGAGCTCAAATAAACTTTAGCTGCCAATAGACACAGAGGGACAGAAATTTTCAAGTATTGCAGAATTCATAGCAGCACATTCTGAATTAGCTTTCTCCTCATTCTATTCAAACAAGACTTCTCAAAAATAATAAACCTTGACTCAGGTTAATGTTCTAATTACTTTGAATGTCTATAATGTGTATTCTAGGGATTCAGATTAGATTTTTAAATCACTATTCTTTGACATTTTATTGAGAGTATTAGACTCCTAATTTTTACATGACAGATTCTAGTTAATACAAGAAGGTTTTTGTTTAGATAGGTTTTGTTGAGATAGAAATAAATATATAGTATGATTTAATTTAATATAGTATGATTTAATTTAGGGTGACAGCAAACTTTGTAAAAGGTTTGGTACCAATAGAGTTAAAAATGTTGCAGCATAATTACAAAGGCTACATTTTACCGTTTATAGCTACAGACAGAAAAATATAATTGTAGTGCAAGGTTGCCATGGCAACCCACTTCTCAATCAGGATTTCTTTTCCTCCTTCAAATCTACCAATCAGCTAAGTGGAAGTGAAAACCACTGAAAGAGAAGAGGTTGAAACAAATATGGATGGGAAATTACGAAAGTATGTAGCAAACATTTAACAATATGATAATTTCCTATGTGTGTTTCCACTATTTTAATTTTATCACATATTATATAGTTTCTTTTCTGTCATTGGAAATGACTGCAGAAAAAAACACATTGGTTTTTTGGTGGTGGTGATGGCTTCACTGTTGCTCCTGAATCATTAGAATGGGTAACATCATAAACATTCATATTGTCTGTTAAACAACTACCTAAACTGGGCTTCAGTGAGTTTCTTAAATGAGCTTCATATGCCATTTAAGCACTGCATCTCTAAGTCACCTAAATACAGAATCAGAAGCACTTGAATTTACCATAAACAGAATACCGATATTGAAAGGTGGGTTCTGAAATCAGAAGCAACTTTAATATCAACTTCCTAGAAATACTGTGTCTATATTTTATTGTGATTTGACTGAGCATCTCTCATGAATGGCACCTATCATCCACGCCATTGGCTCAAGCCCTGGAAAATGTTATCACTCTTTTGAAAGACTCAAAGATGAGAAAAAGTTTAAGAACTTGAAAATTAAGACACACACTAGTGCTTGCTGACAAACTGCTTTGTGTCAGGCTTTCTGATAAATCTTAAAATGAGAAAAGTGGGAAAGGAAAAACTTTCACTGGCTCTGACCTTCTAAATTTCTGTACTGATGACATGTATATTTTCTTTTATACATATTTCAGAATCTTTAGTACACAGAGCTCAAGTTACATAAAAGCAAAGCATTAACTCTTAAAATAGAAGCAATCTTCTGAAAAGGTACCTAAGCTTATCACAAATTACAAATATCTATCCATAATGTCTTACACAAAAAGTCATTTTCTACATGGCATTGAATTTGTAATTACTGGATTTACTGCTATCACTAAACATAACTGATCATGGATGAGTGCAGAGAATGCCTCTTAGGTAGGAATCCCATAGTTCTACACACATGAATAGATGCAAGCATGTGTGAGCTCGCATGTGCGCACACGCTCAGAGCCCATGCTCTCTGGCCTTAGAACCTTTGTTCCTTCTCTCCTTTCTGCTTGGAGTGGCTCCATCCCCACCTCGCCTCTGCACCTGGCTTACTCTTATTTCATTCTTTAAGGTGTACCTCAGGCATGTCCCCTTTTGACCCCACTGTACCCCAAACACATCCTCTATTACCTCCCTCTCCATGCTCCATATTCTGTGGCTATGTCAACCTCAGTGTTTATCACCCCCCAGGACCCACTCTCAGTCAGGGCCTGCCTTCATGGGTGGCACTCCTCTCTCAAAATGACTCCCTGACAGACTCTGAGTTTCTTGAAATAGGGACTGGATCTTACTCATTTTTGTATTCCTGGCCTCTAGGAAAGTCCTTTGTTAGCACATAGTCAGTGCTCAACAAATGTTTTGGAAAGAGAGAGAAAGAGGGATGTTTAAACAGTCATCATATCTTAAACACAGAGAATAAAGCCTAATGACAGAGAGACAATAACGGGTCGAGGGAAACTCCTTATCTTGTAAATACTAAGATGTACTGGGCTTCCCTGGTGGTGCAGTGGTTAAGAATCCGCCTGCTAATGCAGGCGACACGGGTTTGAGCCCTGGTCCGGGAAGATCCCACATGCCGTGGAACAACTAAGCCCGTGCAACACAACTACTGGAGGCCATGCACCTAGGGCCCGTGCTCTACAACAAGAGTAGCCACTGCAGTGAGAAGCTGGCACACCTCAATGAAGAGTAGCCCCCACTCACCGCAACTAGAGAAAGCACGCGCGCAGCAACGAAGACCCAACACAGCTGAAAATAAATAAATAGATTTTTTAAAAAGAACCTATTAAGATGTATTAAAATTAATCAATCAATATGTACTTATTTATTTATTTATTTATTTATTTTGCTGTACGCGGGCCTCTCACTGCTGTGGCCTCTCCCGTTGCGGAGCACAAGCTCCGGACACGCAGGCTCAGCGGCCATGGCTCACGGGCCCAGCCGCTCCGCGGCATGTGGGATCCTCCCAGATCGGGGCACAAACCCATGTCCCCTGCATCGGCAGGCAGACTCTCAACCACTGCGTCACCAGGGAAGGCCAATATGTACTTATTGATAAATTACTATGGTTAAATTTATTGATGAGTCGAAGGGTTATAAGATGATACCATCTAGTTGATGAGTATGCCCCCAAAAAGTAATGTTGCAAGATAATGCACAATTAATTGCCAAGTGAGGGTTGCAGACAATAAACTAACATTCTGAGTTCAAAGGATTAAAAACAACCTTTTGGCCTGAGAAAGCTGTGTGGAGGAATTAAGATTCAGGCCAGACTCTGAAGGCTGGGCTGGTTTTGGATGGTAGAATGCGCCCACCTCCTCTACCTTCACCCTGCCTACCTCTCATCACACCTCACCTCAACCACGTAATTGCACTAGTTATTTTCCGGTTTCTCCTCTACCATTGCATTTGTAGAAACATCATGCTTCAACTTTCATTTTCTTCTCATTTAGTATTTTCTCCATAGGTAACCTCTCTTTGAATATACTACATTTAAAATCTTTGGAATCATTCCCAAATCTGGATCTCAGGCACCAACCTCTCCCCTAAACACCTCTCCCGTTTTTCACTGCTTGGAAATTAATCTCCACAAATACATCCTTTCAGTATCCCAGGCCGCTTGCTCAAACCAATGCACATTCAGCTTCTTACGACCAATTGTGTACTCCCGATTCCACTCCCATTTCTTCCTACCTCAGTTGGTGGCATCATTACGCTTAAAATCACCCTGGGCTTGAAAACCTGGCATTGTGTAACTCCTGTGCTTCCCCCAAATCCCACATCTTTTTCCAGATCTTTCCCCTGAATCCTCTGTTAGAAGCTCTCCCTACCACATCAGAGCTCCCAGAAAATGTTGATGCTTTTCTCATGATCACACAGCTGATCGTGTGTTATGGTTACCTGTGCATCCGTATTATCAACTCTTGGAGCTATAAAACCCTCCGAGCTGCTGCTTCCCCTCAGAGTTCTCTGACTCAGGAACGGCCTACCACGCTGCTGAGCATGGACACCTAGACATGTAGGCTCCCTCTGTGATCCTTCTCTCTCTCAGGAGTTCCCTTGCCCTCCTCCCCTTTTGGGTTATGGCCCCTGTGATGTTATCTTTGGGAGGTTTCATGCTGGGAATGACTCCCTCTCCATGCAAACCTGTCAAAGCACTTAGTTTGCTACTGCCCACCCCCAAGTGGTCATATCTTTTTCTTTGATCAGCACCGTGAAGTCCCTGGAATTCACTACAATGACTACTGAATAAGGGGAGTAAGGGAGACAGTTTTGTTTTAAGTGTGGATGATTGAATGTTTATTTTATTTTGACAAAAGAAAATAATTTTATTTTAAAAGGTAGCATATAATACCTCCCAAAGAGTGGATATGTCATTGTGTATGGTTGTGAGGAGGAGATTCTCTGAGGATAGCCTGGGACAGCAAAAGACAACCAAACAACCAGGCATAAGTAATTAATAAGAATTTAGGGGGTGGGGGTTAGAGGGGAGAGAAGAAGAAAGGAAGGTGAAAAAGAGAAAAAGAGAGATGGAAGAAAGAAAAAGGGGGGCTGCTGAGCAAAATAGCAACAGGGTCAGGCTTGTAGAGAAATGTCAACCAATGAGAAATGGTCAATTACAGGAGTGGCCAAAGAACTTACAAACAGGAATTTCTAAAACTACATTTTACATCGTTTGGTCTGGGCTTTTACAATGTATTGCTACTCCCATCATCCCATATCTTTATTTAAACGTTAATGCAAATAGTATTTGGACAAATCAAGGAAAAGAAGCTGCCATCCTCAATGTCTGAGTTAATGTGGAGAAGAGAGAACAGAACAGAGATCAGTCAGAAGTGCCAATTTGAAGAGAGATCAGATCAAAACATGGCCCCAAGAACATAGTGCCCTGGATGGGGGAGAAGACAGCATACCGGGCAGAGGAAACCTTATATGCTAAGGGTCTGTAGAAGGTGGGAGTATAGGACATTTAACACAAATTAAGTGACTGGAACAGAAGGCAAGGGGGACTGACGAGGGATGGAAGGGAAGTAAGGACAGGTAGTTAATGCTAAGGATTTGGGTCTTTATTCTAAGAACAATGAAGAGTCATATTTTTATTTAGTAGGGTGATATGTTCCAATTATCCTTCTAAAAATATCAGTCTGGCAACTATGTAGGCAAGAGCTTAGGGGAGTGGATATCAGGGTGAATAAAAGGAGAATATTTAGGTAGCTATTGTTGTAGTTCCCGGGAGATATGATGATATAAATGGAGAGAGGTATGTAGATTCAAGAGGCATTTGGGAGGTAAACTGACATGATTTGCTGATGGATTGGATATTGGTGGTTAAGGAAAGAAAGGTATAAAAAAGATTTCAAGATTTCAAGGACATCAGTTGACTGGAGGATAGTGTTATTGAGATAGAGGACAAGGTTAGTGAAGAGAATTATGAATTTCATTTTGAACCTGTTGAGTCTGCAACACTTTTGGGATATTTAAGTGAAGGTGTCAAATAGGCAGTTGACTAACCAAAGGTAACTCAGAGACAAGGTGTGGAGTGGATATAAACGAAGGAGTCAGGAGCATACAAGTGGCCGCTGAAGCCATGGGCATGGATGACTTGTCAGAAGGCAGAGCACTGAACAAGAAGAGAAGAGGGATATTAAGTCTTTAGGAACATCAACATTTAAGGGCTTGGTAGAGGATGGTGAGGTAGCAAAGGCAGCTGAGATAAAATGGCTAGAGAAATGTAGGCACACCTCAGAGATATTGTGGGTTCAATTCCAGATCACTTCAATAAAGTGAATATCACAATAAAGCAAGTCACAACTAGTTTTTTGATTTCCCAACACATGTCAAAGGTATGTTTACACTATACTGTAGTCTATTAAGTGTGCAATATAGCATTATGTCTAAAAAAATGATGTACACACCTTAATTAAAAATACTGTATTGCTAAAAAATGCTAACCATCATCTGAGCCTTCAGCATGTCACAATCTTTTTGTAACAGCAACATCAAAGATCATTGATCATGGATCACCATAATAAATATAATAATAAGAAAAAAGTTTGAAATATTGTGAGAATTATCAAAATGTGACACAGAGACATGAAGTGAGCAAATGCTTTTGGAAAAACGGCACTAATGCACAGGGTCCCCACAAAACTTCAATTTGTAAAAAACATAGTATCTGCAAAGCACAATAAAGCAAAGTGAAATTAAACAAGGTATACCTGTAAACAACAACAACAAACAACAAAAAATACCCCAAGAGTGTATTGGGGTTGGTGGGAGGAGGATGGTTTCAAAAGACAATGAGAGACAAGATTTTTAAAGGCATGAATAGCCAGTGGCACCTTTTGAAAGGTCAGTTAGTCATAGGGATGGATATATCAACAAGAATGTATCAGCAAGGTCATTAGTGACCTTGAGGAGAGTTGTTTCCATGAATAATGGTAGGAACCAGAAAATGAAGGTGGCCAGTGTCATCAACTCTTCTGAGAAATTTGGCTGTGATGGAGACACAAGGTGCCAGCTAAACAGATTTATAAGTTTAGGCTATTAATTTTTAGAGGCTGTTTTTTAAGATGAAAGGGATTTGAACATGGAAGAGGGGGGAAACAGTGAAGCAGGGGTTTGATCATATAGGCAGGAGAGACAGATCAATGTAATGAGAAACAAAAATTATAACGTTAAAGATTGATCCAGTCCTGATTAAAATGAAAAGAAATTACAGGTTCTGATGGCATTTGAGAAGAAGATTTCAGAGGAAATAATCTTGTTGACACAGGTTGGTCATTCAAAACACTATGTTGATGGTTTCCCTTCTCAATAAGAGAAGGAAGAGACGATCAGAGAACATTTACATCCAATGACCAAGGAGCATGAAATCAGCTAGAAAAAGTTTTATTTAAGCTCAGAACTTTACCTGCTATGTCTTATTATCATGAATTACAGCTTCTCTCTTTAATCTTGTTTTATCAAAAAGGGAGCAAGAGGCTTTCAAAGATATTTGACTTTTAACTCCAAAATTTTGTTTGATCTCCCAGATCTTAACCATCTTATTGCAAGACTAATGTATTTCATACATAAAATGATACTTGTTTTAAGAAATTGCTTTTTTTGGGGGGGTATAAATTGGGAGATTGGGATTGACATATATACACTTATTTGTATAAAATAGATAACTAATAAAAAATATCCAATTTAAAAATGTGAAAAAAAAATCTTAACCACAATTATTTTCATTTTTATAAATCCCTCTATCTTTTGTCCCAAGCTTCCATATTTTTATATTACTGTATTTGTGATATGCATTTAATTTTAATTCTCTTTTTTCTTTTATGTTTTTTTCATAATTTTCCAAGTTTTTATGTAGTTTGTATAATATAATTTCATAATACTTATTTTGACCTTCTTATAATTCAATTATGTTTCCTTTCTAGTTGTGAATTTTATAAGTTTACTACCAACTCAATGAAGTAAATATTCATTTTATTTGCTCAATCATTAAAAACAATTGTTTTTTTTTCTTTAGCTATAGATATGGTTATTTTAGAAAATTAAATATGCTCATTTAAGCTCTAGTTGAACTCACCAACCTTATGTTAATTATATAGAGAGAATTACACATAGATATAGTTCTAGATGTAGATGTAGAAATACATATAGACATAAACACAGACTTACAGAGTCATAGGTATAGATGTACATATAAATATAGATAACAGTGTGATATCATGGGTTCTTCTGTTGATAAAAAAGCTTAAGACCCTTTGGGTACAGCTTATATCATGCCTGTAGTAGATTTTAATCCAAACACAACTAAGTTTGGTTCTTCCACACTACGTAAGTCAAGAAAGGAACAACTGAGGGATGGATGAGATGGTCCATGGTATCAAAGATCATGGAGAGGTCAAGGGGGAACAAAGTTCGGGAAAATGACCCATTCCTGTAATGATTGGGAATGGGTGTGTAGGAGAAAATGAAATCTCTGGGGAAGATTAGGTGATGGAAAAAATGAAGGTTCACAAAACAAAGAACAGGAATGAGAGTGAGAGTGTTGGTATTAAGGGGAAATTCTTTTGCATAAGATAGAAGGGGAGAGGAAGGGAGAAGTAGACCAGTGAATAAGCAAAGGTTGAAGGGAAATAAGCTTAGCATTGAGCTATTAGTGAGTATTAAAAATCGTAGTCCTCCATTATTTCTGTTTTTGACCTATTTTCATTTTCTTTTTGTTCTTCTGGGGACAAAGATCTCTTTTTGAAGACTGTGCTTCCTTTCATCATTTAATAATTGCTTCTATTTTTCAGCTTTTACTAAAAAGACTATTTCTCAGCCCTGAGAATGCACTGACATTAAAGGTGAGAAACAGAAATTGTACTTTGAGCTCTTCCAAAGAAAAGCACTTTAGAAATCAAAGGCATTGCTATATTGTTACTATTCTCTCCTTCCCCTGAAAGCTTGGCATGACATTAGCTCTGATCCTTGAAGAGACATATTTCAGTCTAGCCATTATATTAATAATCTGTGACTCTTAAAAAGGAATGGATATCTAAATTCATCAACCTTATCCAATAATCTTCCCTCTCCCTTAGTTCCGGTGTTAGGGATCTGATCCAAGAATCAGAAATAGGAGCATTGTAACTTATTTTATCTTCCATGTAAATCACATCCAGCTATGAATAAATCGGAAGGGCATATAGCCAAGCACTATCAGTTCTGTGCAAACAGAGATCCACAGCTGAATGGGCATTGAACACATGAGATGTTAGCTCATGAATAATCCTTTTGTATCTTTACAAAGTTATATAAACAATTGCTTATTATGGTGATGATTTACATTAATAATGGAATAATAAATAGAAGATAAAAATAACAAGTTATTTTGGAAATAAGTGATAAATATTTTTTGGAAATAAGTGATAAATATTTCTAAGTGTCAGTTACTGTCTATCAAGAAAAAACTGGATGGATCTTAAAGTATTATCTTACAATAGTAACTAGCAAAACCAGTAGTTAATATTTTCCCACTTAGGTAGCTCCATGAAAGGTATCACTCATGGAGAAATAGCTAAACACAGCCTGAGGAGAAAGCAGGTTTTAAACTAGAAATATAATCCATATTTGGCAATTCATATAATTGTAAATCACCCATAGATGAACAGGTTTTAAAAGAAAATATTTTAAAAGGTGAATGTAATTCCAAATTGTGATTGTTCAACATGTTCAATAATTTTATATATATGTTATACACATATAATAAATACATATGTACACACACATACATGCAGATGCAGCCAGAAGTATGAACAAGACAACTTGAGCTCTTTGTGTCTTAGTCAACTAAAATTTATTTATGTCCTTACAGATTCAACTTAAATTATAAGACATTTATTTCCAAATATTCCTATTATTTGGAATATTCCTATTCCAAATATTCCTATTATTTGGAAATAAAAGAGACATTAAAAGCCTGTGCAACAGATGAAAACTTTTGGAAATAAAAGTCTCGTATGAAACAAGCACACTGTTTCATAACTCTTTTCCAATTGTTGAACTGGGACAATAAAGCCCATTTAAACATGGAAATATTTGGTGAAGATACTCTAGGGGTAGATGACATAAAAACAATTTTGGATACCCTAAAGCAAAACCAGCTTGGAGACCTATTTTCCTTCGAGTGTTGGTGATGACATAGATTATGGGAGTCCTACACTTGTGTCTACTTCTTTGAAGGCTCAAATGCAGGCTCCGTGTTTTGTTCACTGATATCTCCCAAGATCCTAGAACAATATCTGGCATACAGTAATCACTTATTAAATATTTATTAAGTTAAATAGTTGTTGACATTCCCAGCATGGAAATTGTAGAACAAGGTGTCCTCCTCATGCTCTGTAATTTTACCTGTAACTATTGCTCTCAACAACAAAAAAGTAAAAAACAAACAAACAAACAAACAAAAATCCCCCACTCATCTGTCACTTAAAGTTTACAAAGAACTTGCCATACCTATTCCCATCCAGACATCTGGGCTCGTCAGAGCCCAAAATCGCTGTGCACCAGGAGCGCACACTGGAGCGCCACCACCTGGTGTTTGTTCTCTCCTCTGCTACCCTTATGGATTGACTTATGTCCTCTCCAAATTCATGTGTTGGAGTCCTAACCCTCAGTGCCTCAGAATGTGACCTAATTTGGAAATAGGGTCATTGCAGACGTAAGTAGTTAAGTTAGGATGAGATCATACCAGAGGTGGTTGGGCCCCATATCCGATATGACTGGTGTCATTGTAAGAAAGGGAAATTTGGACACAGACACGTGCACAGGGAGAACACCATGTAAAGATGAAGGCAGAGATTGGGATGGTGCCTACACAAACTAGGGAACGCCAAAGATTGCTAGGAAAACACCAGAAGCCAGGAGAAAGGGTGGAACAGATCCCCTCTCACAACCCTCAGAAGGAACCCTGCTGACACCTTGATCTTGGACTTCTAGCCTCCAGAACTTTAAGACAATAAATTTCTTTTAAGCTACCCACTTTATGGTACTTTGTTACAGCAATGCTTAGCAAACTAAAAATACAGGCACTTACTCCTCAAAGCTTGTCAGATTTCCTACCAGGGCCACTTGCATCCTGACCTCACTTTCACTGGGCACTGTCTTATTCAGTGCTCAGAGTTCACAAAATTGCCTCCAGTTTATTCCAAAGCATCCACAATTATACGTTGTCAATATCTAACAGATTCTTCCATCACATGACATATCAGTTACCTCTGACACATTTCCCTTACCTTCTGCTGGCTCCTGTGCTTGGGGCGGCCTTATAACCTGGAGGGGGCGGTGGAAACCAGGACTGTCTGTTAAGAAATGACATCAATTATAAACATGGTGCTTGAAAGGCTTGACCCCCACCCACATGTCTACCAGGAAAATCTAAAAATAAATTGACAGTTAAAAAGGCAATAAGATGACTTTCCTACAAGGTCTTGGAAATAAAATGAAAACTATTTACTTCCTGCCATAGGAAGTAACTGTCTATATTTCAGGCTATTTGGAATATAGTAAACCCCTTTTCCCATTTCCTTTGACACCAAACAATGTAGACATTTCTTTAAAAACAAATCTGGGGGAAGAGCTTCAAGATGGCGGAAGAGTAAGACATGGAGATCACCTTCCTCCTCACAACTACATCAGAAATACATCTACACGTGGAAGAACTCCTACAGAACACCTACTGAACGCTGGCAGAAGACCTCAGACCTCCCAAAAGGCAAGAAACTCCCCACGTACCTGGGTAGGGCAAAAGAAAACAGAATAAACAGAAACAAAAGAATAGGGACGGGACCTGCACCAGTGGGAGGGAGCCGTGAAGGAGGAAAGGTTTCCACACACTAGGAAGCCCCTTCGCGGGCAGAGACTGCGGGTGGCGTGAGGGTGGGGGAAGCTTCGGAGCTGCGGAGGAGAGCGCAGCAACAGGGGAGCGGAGGGCAAAGCGGAGAGATTCCCGCACAGAGGATCGGTGCCGACCGGCACTCACCAGCCCGAGAGGCTTGTCTGCTCACCCGCCGGGGCGGGCGGGGCTGGGAACTGAGGCTCAGGCTTCGGTCGGAGCGCAGGGAGAGGACTGGGGTTGGCTGCGTGAACACAGCCTGAAGGGGTTAGTGCACCACAGCTGGCCGGGAGGGAGTCCGGGAAAAGTCTGGAGCTGCCGAAGAGGCAAGAGACTTTTTCTTGCCTCTTTGTTTCCTGGTGCGCGAGCAGAGGGGATTAAGAGCGCTGCTTAAAGGAGCTCCAGAGATGGGCGGGGCTATCAACGCGGACCCCGGAGACGGGCATGAGACGCTAAGGCTGCTGCTGCTGCCACCGAGAAGCCTGTGTGCAAGCACAGGTCACTATCCACACCTGCCCTCCCGGGAGCCTGTGCAGCCCGCCACTGCCAGCGTCCTGTGATCCAGGGACAACTTCCCCAGGAGAACACACGGTGCGCCTCAGGCTGGTGCAACGTCACGCCGGCCTTTGCCACGCAGGCTCTCCCCGTATTCGGTACCTCTCCCTCCCCGCAGCCTGAGTGAGCCAGAGCCCCCTAATCAGATGCTACCTTAACCCCATCCTCTCTGAGTAGGGAGCAGGCACCTTCAGGCGACCTACAGGCAGGGGCGGGCCAAAATCCAAAGCTGAACCCTAGGAGCTGTGCAAACAAAGAAGAGAAAGGGAAATCTCTCCCAGAAGCCTCAGGACCAGAAGATTAAAGCTCCACAATCAACTTGATGTACCCTGCAACTGTGGAATACCTGAATAGACAACGAATCATCCCAAATTGAAGAGGTGGACTTTGGGAGCAACGATATATATATATATATATATATATATATTTTTTTCCCTTTTTCTCTTTTTCCATGTGGATGACAGGGTCTTGGTGCTCTGACTGGGCGTCAGGTCTGTGCCTCTGAGGTGGGAGAGCCAAGTTCAGGACACTGGTCCACCAGAGAACCCCCAGCTCCACGTAACATCAAAAAGCGAAAATCTCCTAGAAATTTCCATCTCAACACCAAGACCCAGCTCCACTCAACGACCAGCAAGGTCCAGTGCTGGAAACCCATTGCCAAACAACTAGCAAGACATGAACACAACACCATCTATTAGCACAGAGGCTGCCTAAAATCATACTAAGGTCACAGACACCCCAAAACACAACACCAGATGCAGACCTGCCCACCAGAAAGACAAGATCCAGCCTCATCCACCAGAACACAGGCACTAGTCCCTTCCACCAGGAAGCCTACACACCCACCACTAAACCAACCTTAGCCACTTGGGGCAGACGTGAAAAACAGTGGGAACTACGAACCTGCAGCCTGGGAAAAGGAGACCCCAAACACAGTAAGTTAAGCAAAATGAGAAGACAGAGAAGCACACAGCAGATGAAGGAGTAAGGTAAAAATCCACCAGACCAAACAAATGAACAGGAAATAGGCAGTCCACCTGAAAAAGAATTCAGAATGATGATAGTAAAGATGATCCAAAATCTTGGAAATAGAATGGAGAAAATACCAGAAACGTTTAACAAGGACCTAGAAGAACCAAAGGGCAAACAAACAATGATGAACAGCATAATAAATGAAATTAAAAATTCTCTAGAAGGAATCAATAGCAGAATAACTGAGGCAGAAGAATGGATAAGTGACCTGGAAGATAAACTAGTGGAAATAACTACTGCAGAGAAGAATAAAGAAAAAAGAATGAAAAGAATTGAGGACAGTCTCAGAGACCTCTGGGACAACATTAAATGCACCAACATTCGAATTATAGGGGTCCCAGAAGAAGAAGAGAAAAAGAAAGGGACTGAGAAAATATTTGAAGAGATTATAGTTGAAAACTTCCGTAGTATGGGAAAGGAAAGAGTTAATCAAGTCCAGGAAGCACAGAGAGTCCCACACAGGATAAATCCAAGGAGAAACATGTCAAGACACATATTAATCAAATTTTCAAAAATTAAATACAAAGAAAAAATATTAAAAGCAGCAAGGGAAAAACAACAAATAACATACAAGAGAATCCCCATAAGGTTAACAGCTGATCTTTCAGCAGAAAATCTGCAAGACAGAAGGGATGGCAGGACATATATAAAGTGATGAAAGGGAAAAACCAAGATTACCCTACACAGCAAGGATCTCATTCAGATCCGACGGAGAAATTAAAACCCTTATAGACAAGCAAAAGCTAAGAGAATTCAGCACCACCAAACCAGCTTTACAACAAAAGCTAAAGGAACTTCCCTAGGCAGGAAACACAAGAGAAGGAAAAATTTTACCTACAAAAAACCCCAAAAACAATTAAGAAAATGTTAATAGGAACATACATATCAATAATTACCTTGAATGTAAATGGTTTAAATGCTCCAACCAAAAGACATAGACTGGCTGAATGGATACAAAAACAAGACCGGTATATATTCTGTCTACAATAGACCCACTTCAAACTTAGGGACACATACAGATTTAAAGTGAGGGGATGGAAAATGCCATTCCATGCAAATGGCAATCAAAAGAAAGCTGGAGTAGCATTTCTCATAGCAGACAAACAGACTTTAAAATGAAGACTATTAGAAGAGACAAAGAAGGACACTACATAATGATCAAGGGATCAATCCAAGAAGAAGATATAACAATTGTAAATATTTATGCACCAACATAGGAGCACCTCAATACATAAGGCAAATGCTAACAGCCATAAAAGGAGAAATCGACAGTAACACAATCATAGTAGGGGACTTAACACCCCACTTTCACCAATGGAGAGATCATCCAAAATGAAAATAAATAAGCAAACACAAGGTTTAAATGATACATTAAACAAGATGGGCTTAATTGTTATTTATAGGACATTCCATCCAAAAACAACAGAATACAATTTCTTCTCAAGTGCTCATGGAACATTCTCCAGGATAGATCATATCTTGGGTCACAAATCAAGCTTTGGTAAATTTAAGAAAATTGAAATCATATCAAATATCTTTTCCAACCACAACACTATGAGACTAGATATCAATTACAGGAACAAACTTGTAAAAAATACAAACACATGGAGGATAAACAATACACTAGTAAATAACCAAGAGATCACTAAAGAAATCAAAGAGGATACCAAAAAATACCTAGAAACAAATGACAATGAAAACACAGTGACCCAAAACCTATACGATGCAGCAAAAGCAGTTCTAAGAAGGAAGTTTATAGCAATACAATCCTACCTTAAGAAACAAGAAACATCTCAAATAAACAACCTAACCATACACTTAAAGCAATTAGAGAAAGAAGAACAAAAGAACCCCAAAGTTAGCAGAAGGAAAGAAATCATAAAGATCAGATGAGAAATAAATGAAAAAGAAATGAAGGAAACAGTAGCAAAGATCAATAAAACTAAAAGCTGGTTCTTTGAGAAGATAAACAAAATTGATAACCAATTAGCCAGACTCATCAAGAAAACAAGGGAGAAGACTCAAACCAACAGAATTAGAAATGAAAAAGGAGAAGTAACAACTGACACTGCAGAAATACAAAGGATCGTGAGACATTAATATAAGCAACTATATACCAATAAAATGGACAACCTGGAAGAAATGGACAAATGGACAAATTCTTAGAAAAGCACAGCCTTCCGAGACTGAACCAGGAAGAAATAGAATATATAAACAGACCAGTCACAAGCACTGAAATTGAAACTGTGATTAAAAATCTTCCAACAAACAAAAGCCCAGGACCAGATGGCTTCACAGGCGAATTCTATCAAACATTTACAGAAGAGCTAACACCTATCCTTCTCAAACTCTTCCAAAATAGAGCAGAGGGAGGAACACTCCCAAAGTCATTCTATGAGGCCACCATCACCCTGATACCAAAACAACACAAAGATGTCACAAAGAAAGCAAACTACAGGTCAGTATCATAGAGGAACATAGATGAAAATATCCTCAACAAAATACTCGCAAACAGAATGCAATAGCACATTAAAAGGATAATACACCATGATCAAGTGGGGTTTATCCCAGGAAGCAAGGATTCTTCAATACATGCAAATCAATCAGTGTGATACACCACATTAATAAACTGAAGAATAAAAACCATATGATCATCTCAATAGAGGCATAAAAATCTTTTGACAAAATTCAACACCCATTTATGATAAAAACCCTCCAGAAAGTAGGCATTGAGGGAACTTACCTCAACATAATAAAGGCCATATATGACAAACTCACAGACAACATCTCCTCAGTGGTGAACAACTGAAACCATTTCCACTAAGATCAGGAACAAGACAAGGTTGCCCACTCTCACCACTATTATTCAACATATTTTTGGAAGCTTTAGCCACAGCGATCAGAGAAGAAAAAGAAATAAAAGGAATCCAAAGAAGAAGTAAAGCAGCCACTGTTTGCAGATGACATGATACTATACATAGAGAATCCTAAAGATGCTACCAGAAAACTACTAGAGCTAATCAATGAATTTGGTAAAGTAGCAGGATACAAAATTAATGCACACAAATCTCTTTCATTCCTATACACTAATGATGAAAAATCTGTAAGTGAAATTAAGGAAACACTCCCATTTACCATTGCAAAAAAAAGAATAAAATACCTAGGAATAAACCTACCTAAGGAGACAAAAGACTGGTCTGCAGAAAACTATAAGACACTGATGAAAGGAATTACAGATGATACAAACAGATGGACAGATATACCATGTTCCTGGACTGGAAGAATGAACATTGTGAAAATGACTATACTACCCAAAGCAATGTACAGATTCAATGCAATCCCTATCAAACTACCAATGGCATTTTTCAGACCTAGAACAAACCTAGAACAAAAAACTTCACAATTTGTATGGAAACACAAAAGACTGCGAATAGTCAAAGCAACCTTGAGAAAGAAAAACGCACCTGGAGGAATCAGGCTCCCTGATTTCAGACTATACTACAAAGCTACAGTAATCAAGACAGTATGGTACTGGCACAAAAACAGAAATGTAAATCAATGGAACAGGAGAGACAGCCCAGAGATAAACCCACGCACCTATGGTCACCTAATTTTTGATAAAGGAAGCAAGAATATACAATGGAGAAAAGAAAGCCTCTTCAATAAGTGGTGCTGGGAAAACTGGACAGCTACATGTAAAAGAATGAAACTAGAACACTCCCTAACACCATACACAAAAATAAACTCAAAATGGATTAAAGACGTAAATGTAAGGCCAGACACTATCAAACTCTTAGAGCAAAACATAGGCAGAACACTTTATGACATAAATCACAGCAAGATCCTTTTTGACCCACCTCCTAGAGAAATGGAAATTAAAACAAAAATAAACAAATGGGACCTAATGAAACTTAAAAGCTTTCGCACAGCAAAGGAAACCATAAACAAGACAAAAAGACAACCCTCAGAATGGGAGAAAATATTTGCAAATGAAGCAACTGACAAAGGATTAATCTCCAAAATTTACAACCTGCTCATGCAACTCAACATCAAAAAAACAAACAACCCAATCCAAAAATGGGCAGAAGACATACATAGACATTTCTCCAAAGATGATATACAGATTGCCAACAAACACATGAAAGAATGCTCAACATCATTAATCATTAGAGAAATGCAAATCAAAACTACAATGAGATATCATCTCACACCAGTCAGAATGGCCATCATCAAAAAAATGTACAAACAGTACATGCTGGAGAGGGTGTGGAGAAAACCCTCTTGCACTTTTGGTGGGAATGTAAATTGATACAGCCACTGTGAGAACAGTACGGACGTTCCTTAAAAAACTAAAAATAGAACCACCATATGACCCAGCAATCCCACTACTGGGCATATACCCTGAGAAAACCATAATTCAAAAAGAGTCACGAGGGCTTCCCTGGTGGCGCAGTGGTTGAGAGTCCGCCTGCCGATGCAGGGGACACAGGTTCGTGCCCCGGTCTGGGAAGATCCCACATGCCGCGGAGCGGCTGGGCCCGTGAGCCATGGCTGCTGAGCCTGCGCGTCCGGAGCCTGTGATCCGCAACGGGAGAGGCCACAACAGTGAGAGGCCCACATAACGCAAAAAAAAAATAAATAAATAAAAGAGTCACGTATCACAATGTTCATTGCAGCTCTATTTACAATAGCCAGGACATGGAAGCAACCTAAGTGTCCATCGACAGATGAATGGATAAAGAAGATGTGGCACATATATACAATGAAATATTACGCAGCCATAAAAAAGAAACGAAATTGTGTTATTTGTAGTGAGGTGGATGGACCTAGAGTCAGTCATACAGAGTGAAGTAAGTCAGAAAGAGCAAAACATATACCGTATACTAACACATATATATGGAATAAAAAAAAATGGTCATGAAGAACCTATGGGCAGGACGGGAATAAAGACACAGACCTACTAGAGAATGGACTTGAGAACATGGGCAGGGGGAAGGGTAAGCTGGGACAATTTGAGAGAGTGGCATGGACATGTATACACTACCCAGTGTAAATCTGATAGCTTGTGGGAAGCAGCTGCATAGCACAGGGAGATCAGCCTGGTGCCTTGTGACCACCTAGAGGGGTGGGATAGGTATGGTGGGAGGGAGGGAGACGCAAGAGGGAAGAGTTATGGGGATATATGTATATGTATAGCTGATTCACTTTGTTATAAAGCAGAAACAAACACACCATTGTAAAGCAATTATACTCCAATGAAAATGTTAAAAAAAAAAGTCTGAAGGAAATCTGGAAAATAATAACTTTTGTTGAATCTAGATGGTAAGCTCATGGTTGCTTATCATCAAAACACCTCTCTTTGTCTTTATTTTTCTGCATTTCTGAAACATTTCATAATAAAAATAACAACAATCTTGTGCTCTACTCAAAATACGGTTTTAAAGAAATACTGTATAATAGGAAACTCTGACAAGTAAGAATATTGAAAATATAAATGAACACCACAGCAATGCTAACCTCAATTTTATATAGATGCATATATATCCAATTAGGTGTCTTCACATTACCAGGACATAATTTTAATTGGTAGAGATAGCTAAGGACTCTGTCAAAAAGAATACGTTAAGGATCAAAAATGAAGCTATTCAGAGGAGAGTAATATAGCCTAGAGAAGGAAAGTAAGGGATAAGGACAGGAGACTCCTTTAAATTCTTGGAGCTGATCTATTCTCTGAGGCATCACAGGACTGAACTAAGGTGGGATGGGAGGAAATCAAAGCAGATTTCAGCTCATTGCAATCCCTGAGAGCTAGTCAAGGCATATCACAAAAGTGAGAGTCGTATTGCTGGCTTCAGTGGTCCTGAATTATGCCTAACCTGTCAGAGGAAAGATTCTTGCACTGGGTAGGAGATTGAACTAATTGACCTTAAATTTCCCTTCCAACCTTTCTTAACAGACAAAGAATCAGTGGGGGGGATGTGAAATTTGGGTCTAAAAGAAAGGTGATTGTATTTTCTGAGACTGTAGATACAACCAAAATTCCGACTGCAGGAGAAAATAGAATCAGCCATTTCTCTCCAGGAGGACTATAGCAGCACCATGACCATCAGACAGCCCATCAACAAACACTGAGCAGCTACCCTATACCAGGCATAGTCCTAGGAGCAGGCAAAGAAAATAAGAAAATTTCAAAAGCACTGAGGTTCACGAATGCTTGTTTTCCATTTGCATCATGATTCACCGGCACAGTGTTCTCTTCAACATGCAAAAATCACTTCCACCCTCATATTTTGTCACATGGAGAATATTGCACCACCAAAGTCTAGCTCCTCTTCCATGCCTACTAGATAAATGGAACTTAGCACAGGCAAAAATGCGAGGCCACGCAGGGGAAGCTGAAAGAAGAATGACCACAAGAACACAGACTGAGGCCTCAAGACGTGACCTTTGACTCTGTACTTGGAAGTAGCACAATGCACAGAGCAGAGGAGGCATCCAAGATGCAGGCTGGTTTCAGGAGCATGGTGACACTTGGCCACACTGCAGTTATTACACACAGGGCAGGAATTCCCTGTAGTAGGACTCTGTTAAAATGTATTACCTGAAGTAGCTTGCCCTTTAATATCTGAGCTCCGTCATCAAAACATTACCTGGTTATTCAAGACCCTAAGACAGCATACTTGAAAAAGAGATCAGATTTGTGGTTACCAGAGGCAGGGGAATCAGGTGGATTGGAGGAAGGTGGGCAAAAGGTACAAACTTGCCTTTTTGGGTTTTTTGCCCTTTAGACCAATTTATTTTATATCCATGTAAAATATCATTCAACAAAGGACAATGGAGTTATAAGATAACTAAGTTCTAGGGATGTAAAGTATAACATGATGACTATAGTTAACACTCCTGTATGATATATAGGAAAGTTGTTAAGAGAATAGATCCTAAGAGTTCTCATCAAAAGGAGAATTATTTTCTTTTCTTTTTATTGACATGAGGATGTTATATGAGATGATAGGTGGATATCAATTAAACCTATTGGAGTGATCACACTATATGTAAATCAAACCATCACACTGTACACCTTAAACATACACAGTGTTGTATGTCAGTTATTTCTCAATAAAATTGGGGGGAAAAAGCTGGCATATTTGAAAGGGAGATTGTGGGTGGAAGGGAAAGGACGGAGGTTTGAGGACAGGAGTAGCCAGTAGGCACTGGATCCCTGGGAAGGGAGGAGGGAATAATGAGGAAGGGCAGAGCAACTTCTGGACGCTGCCTGGGGGCCTTGGTGGATGTTTTGGTTCAGAAATTAATAAAGAATAATCCCTTACGGAACTGCAGCAAGAGGTAGTCCCAACGAGCCCATCATACCTCTTTTTCTTTACAGGAGTAGTAGCAGAGTTGGAAGCTGGGGTGTTGGTGGCATTTGCACTGATCAAACCTCCAGGTTGCCTGTTTCATCACAAGAACAAACAATGATCACATTCCTGAAACTTGTCCACTCTACCCCACCTTTGAAAGGTCTTATAATCTACTCATATTCCCACCTGCTCTGAATCCATCACAAAATATTTCACTTGAGCATGAAAGAGCAACAACAGAAAAAGTTCTTCCTTAGTTTACCATTTTACAAACTGCCAGGCTATCATCCAAATAATTAAAACCGTAGGAATTGAATGAAGAAGTCATTCATTATATGACATGGTGTGTCTGAAACCCAGACCAATCAATTCCAATGTCCTATGGATTCCTACATATATTTTTTGATCCTGTACATGTTGTGACTAACAGAATCATATTGAAATTTTTTGCATTAAAAGCATTAGTTTGTTTAAGAAAATATTTAAAAATCACACCATTTTAAATCTCTATTTAGCGTTTATTAATATATGCAGACCCTCAAAAAAAAAATGGAACTCACTCAGGCCTTTTTCAACTACTGGAGGTGCAGTCCAGTGTGAAGATTACTTTATTTGTAAATATAAATTTAAAAACCAACTAAGTTTTCAAAAATCTACCTAGTTTGATTGTTTATAACCACTGTTAGTACAGGGAAAATGTATTTTGTCTACATAGATGGTTAGCAAAGCCATGATTTCATGACTAAGTTGTATTGTAGATACGATGGGTGTTTTGGGAGCAAGTGAAATGTGCAAGAAGAAAGAGTTGCCATAGGAATAGGGAAAAAATTAAAAGGTTCTAGATTTTAAAAAAAGAAAAGAAAAAAAGAATGACTTAAGTTTTGGTGTTTGGTTAGAGGAGAAGTCCTTCTGTGTAAAAGTCCAGACAGAAAACACTTGAAATTTTGTGGAGCATTTCAATATTTCTACTATTCAACTCTGCCAAAGCTATGAGGGCTTGGCTGAACTACAATGAAACTTTGGTCTGAGGGCGGTATATCCTGATTTTTCTTGGACACATAGGAAGAAATACACTTTATTCTTAAAATGTAATGTCAGTTAGAAAAGTACATACATCTTTGTCTCTTCTGGTGACCGAAACGTGGACATGTTTCTGGTAAGAAAAAAAGAAGGCAAAGTTTGAGCAGCAACAAAGAATGAATTCTTGCATCAATTTGCAATTGTCCATGAATTTAGAGTTATTATTATTAAAAGTTAACATTATTTGCGAGAAAGAAAAAGAAAGCATCAGCATTTGAACAAATTTGAAAAGTTGATCTCATGATTTTTTTACCTTTTGTGTATTAGATTCCAAAAGAAATTTTTTTTCTTTAGAAAATTCATTATCTTTTAAGCCCCGTGTTTTTGTTTGCTGGGTTCAGTAATTTTCTTTAACAGTAGGAATGTAAATTGACGTTTACATGTATTTCATAATCTTGCCACCAGGATAACTTAAACAGAAACATAAATGTGGTAAGAATGATTGCCTGAAGCAATGAACTCTCTTGATTTTGAAGCCAGAAGTAAGACTTTATTTTCCTTTAACCATGAGCAGGAGTAAAGTTTTTATGCCAGAATTATTTGTGAGAAAAAAAAATAGAGGATGAGAATTTACAGAAAGATATTAGGCAGGACTGAAGAATCCTACTTAATATCAAGTAAATAAGTAACACTTAGAAAAATATTGTATTACTTGAGCCTTTCCCAAAGTTAGTACCTATTGGTTTGTCGGTTATCCAGGGTATTGGCCTTATATGTTTTAGCAGCATCATTTCTGTCTGAGATCCTTTATAAAGAAATAAGACAAAAGTCTGGATGAACATTTAGATTATTAAACTCCCTTCAGACCTCGTTCTTGCTATAATCACTTCAGAACAGAAACTTTCTCTGGTAAAAACAATTGCTTTTCAGGTGTTACATGTTAGAAAATTTTGCAATTAAAAAGAAAAGCTACAACAAAATCTATTTATGAGGCTATTTTGATACAGTTCGCAACTTTTAAAGTTTATGTTTTTCAACTAGCCTTTCTGACTCATTTGAGCATTTAACTCATTAACTATTTCATATTCATTGTTGTTTAATAATATATCTAGCCAATGACAGTACTTTCTATGTCACTAAAAGGAATCAATGGAAGACTTAAGCAATTTTTAAAAAATGTTTTGTGGCATAGACAATGCTATATGCTTGTCAAACTCTTTTTTTCCTCCTGGGCACACAGGAAGACCATATTTTGCAATCTTCATTACAATTAAGGTGGGACCATATGATTGCATTCTAAACTAAAGAGTGTGGGCAGAAATACTATTCATGACTCCCAAACCCATCATAAAACCTCTTGTGTGATCCTCCATGCTCTTTCTTCCCCTTCTGCTATGGCTTTGACGCCCATGGGTTGAAGATGGCAGCATTAAAACCTAGGAAAGAACCTAGGTCCCTGAGTCCTTCCATGGAACAGGGTCGTCCCCTAATTTTCCAGCCAATCACTTTGGACTCTGAGGGGAGTGAGCAGTCATCTTCTATCGGGCTAACCGACCAAGATTCGGAGGCAGGAGAAGGAACTTGTTACAAGAGTTGCTCTACCCTGGCAAATTTGCTTACACTGACTAACACATTTTGTTAATAGGCCCTGTGGACCATCAGAGGTTGTTTTTTTTTTTTTTTTTTGCGGTACGCGGGCCTCTCACTGTTGTGGCCTCTCCCCTTGCGGAGCACAGGCTCCAGACGCGCAGGCTCAGTGCCATGGCTCACGGGCCCAGCCGCTCTGCAGCATGTGGGATCTTCCCAGACCGGGGCACGAACCCTTGTCCCCTGCATCGGCAGGCGGACTCCCAACCACTGCGCCACCAGGGAAGCCCCATCAGAGGTTTTAAACCCTCTAAACTCAGGTCTCCACCAGGAGGGTAGTTCTGGAAAAGGTGTGTTTGTCTGTCCTTCGGGTCCTAAGACAAGCTAGGAGTCCTGTAGTCTGCAGGCCAGAGATGGGTCTCACAACCACAGCCCTGTTCTGTCCCTTCCTGCCAGGAAGCACACACCGGATAGGAAAGCTTTTCCTGAGACGGGGGGCTGTCTTCTGGAGCATTCTGCAGGCTTGCACAAAGCTAGGATGTGGCAAAATTAGGCTCCAGAAAACAAAAGATCAGCAAGCTTCTTCTGTTGATCCCATACTATGGGTCTACTATAACTTTCTCTAAACTTTCACTTTTATCATCCACTTTAGTACAGGGCTTTATAAACTGTTCCTGGGAAGGACACTAACCTTGCCTTGTTCTAAAAAAACAATTCATGATAGAATAATATGGCTTAATTGTCATAGCTTTAAAATGATTTCAACTCCTAGATGTCACTTTGACATTGGGTAAATAACCCTAATCGTTAAAATTCTACGAGTCAACCCCAAATAGTTTCTGTTTATGGTACGTAATGCCACAAACTGATAACTCTTGAATGTAAAAAGGAAGAAAGGTTGGAATCCTCCAGAGCTCCGTATTCTCAATAGACTGTTCACAATACAGGTATTATCTTGTACAGAATGAATCCAAGTATTAAAAACCCATGATGATCTCTCAGGTGATCATTAGGCCAAAGACTATAAGTAAATTCCCTGTACTAATTGCTACTGAGCCTCTGATGTGTTTATATTTAAAGAGCTCTGCAGGAAACCACTGTGAATACCATAAGATGTCAGGTAATCCTAAATCTTAAATCTTAAATGTTCTGCGGAAACTACTGAGCGTTTATAGCTGTCTGTGAGGTCCTCATATAAGATAATCTTGGGAAATTGCTACTCGGGTACAGGGAAAATGACAATCTATCTAAAGAAAACAGAGCGTTAATTTCAAACACCTTCAAGGTTTAAATAAAGGAGAGTTCTGAGGTTACAGTTAAATGAAGTTAATCAAAATTCTACTGTGTTGATCTATGTGGGCAATACTGCACATAATAATAAAAATAGCTACCTACTACTCTTTGCCACTTAACTTATACAATTTCCTCTACTCTTCAGAACATCCCTACAAGGTAGGTGTAATTATTTTCGCTTTATAGATGAAGAAATGGAGTCTCAGAGAAGGTGGGTGGCTTTCTCTTGGCCACACAGCCGGGAAGTAGTCTGTCTCCAAAGTCTTCCCAGTAGGCCCCAATGTCGTACACCTGGTTCTGTAGTGTAATTGTTCCAACACTCATAATCAACATGTCTTTCTTCAGTTGTTATTTTTCACCTCCACTACCTCTTTCACTCCACTAGGGGAATCAGTGTCTAAACAATATTGGAGAGAACTCTAAACCATCATTCCAATGCATTCATCAATTTCTTATTACTTAGGGAGATTAACTTTGTACTTCTCTTAGAAACTAATTTTCTGCCAAGTTGTGATATGAGATTAATAGGAGTCAGTCTTAGAGACAGGAAATACCTAAACAATATAACTAGCAGCAGGATCCAAACAACCAAAGGAAAAGTAACACTTCCATAACCGAACGCTAGAGGGCTCCTTAACCTAGGTTTTCCAAATTAGTCAAGAAACCACCTTCAGGGTTTGCGCCATAGTGTATGCATGTACACAATTATTTACTTATATTTCTTTAGAACACTTCATATTTTTACCAACAGATGTATACGTTAAAAGGGAACTCTCCGAATGTAAAGTCAGTACTTTTCTCCTACTCATTTATTATATGTGTTAGTATTGAAATGGCACACATACTCACACACATGATACATTTGATCATCTACCTCCCAAAATTATTTCACCTCTTGCACTTGGAGTGGCCTGCATGATAGGAGTCTGACTCCTGTTATGAGGGCTTGCCTTTCTTTACAGACTCCTGTGTTCTCTCCCTCACATCTGTTCCCACACTTACAGAGATGGAGCTCACTCATGGGAGACAGACATGACCTGCGGAAGGACCTGACCAGGATACTTCTTCCAAACATGAGCCCCTAAACCTCTGTGTAAATAAAGCAGGGAATCTCTGGCCTCATTTTCTAGTTTACAAAATGAAGGTTTGGGCTAGGTTGGTGGCTCTGAATTTTGGCTGCACATCAGCATCCCTTCCTAAGCTTTAAAAAATGTCCGAGTCCTACCTCAGACTAATTAAATTAGAATTTGGGGGATGACAGCTGGTGGGACCAAGTTATCAGCAGAGTTAAAAAGCTCTCTAGGTAATTCTAATTTGTCGCTGAGGCTGAGAATGACTCAATTAGCTTGCCTGTGAGGCCTGGTCTAGTGTATCTCTAAGTTCCAAGGCTCTATCTTGACTGGCCTGATAAAAGCTTTCAGACACACAGCCTACAAAGGCTTAGGTCTCCCACATGTTTACCTTTCTTGAGACATAATTATCTCACTTGCAATTACATTCCTAGAAGTAGGGTTTCCGTCCTCAACTAGCAGTGTAATAGGACAGCCTGTGAGGCCGAGGTGAACGGGCAGAGGTATTAGGACTCCTCTCACAAACTGATTTCTGTCACGGTTGTTAATTACAAGAGAGAAGTCGCCTCCTTAGGGATACCAGGGCTGATTGTCTGCTATTCCGGAGATTGACTTAAAAAGCTATGAAGAAACTACTGTTGTTCCAAGACTGCTGGTTTTCAAGGCTACCATGGAGCTGGGGAGAGGAATAGGTGAACAGGAAGCTTTAAAATGTGGCAATTCGTGCCGTTCTTACTGACAGCCAACTCTTTTTCTTGAATAAACACTTAGCTAATTGTTTCAAGCCTTTGGTTAATTTCCAGAGTTCTGAAAAAGTTGATTTTGACAGTTTTTTCCAGTGTTAATACTTTTCTGGAGGAGTGGATTTTTGGAGGTCCTTACTCTGCCGTTTGGAAGTACTTCTCTCTTATTTGCAGAGTTCTTTATAAACTCTGGATACAAGTGTGTTTTTTTAAAATCAGATATATGATTTGCAAATATTTTCTCCTTGTCTTTGGTTTGATTTTTATCTCTTAACAGTATCTTTCAAAAAGTAGAGACTATTAATTTTGATGGATTTCAATAAATCAATTAAATTATTTTTTAAAAAAGCTATGAAGAGTGCAGAAGTGCATGCATTTGCTGTATTAATTGGCACAGGCATGGTGTGAATATAGAATCTATTAGATGCCATAAGTTTCAACATATGTGCTTCAATTGTAGCGGGTGGCATGTTTGTCTCCAAAAGCAGCACATCTTTAGCTATAGGGAGTGGCTTCAACTATAAATGGCTTCAGGTACTCACTATGTCTAGATTCCAAATAACATGTTAACTTTGTTCTTTACTTATGCCTAATAAGCACCTCTACCAAATATAAAATTAAAATGTGACTTTTAGCATTTACACTTCAACTTGAATGGATAGTCCTCAATTTTCTATATAGGGATGAGCCCTTCTTTTCCCTCTGTCTAAGACTGAGCCAATAACAGGCTCAGCCAATGACTCATTCCACAGCCATATGGTGACTCCACTGCCGAAAGAGTAGTTGCACTTTCTAAAGTAAAGAGCTAATGTCTTTATCCTAGAGCAGATCAAAACTACTGTATTATTAAAATGTACAGTCTTGGGGCTTCCCTGGTGGCGCAGTGGTTGAGAGTCTGCCTGCTAATGCAGGGGACACAGGTTCGAGCCCTGGTCTGGGAGGATCCTACGTGCCGCGGAGCGGCTACACCCGTGAGCCACAGCTACTGAGCCTGCGTGTCTGGAGCCTGTGCTCCGCAACGGGGGAGGCCGCGATGGTGGGAGGCCCGCGCACCGCGATGAAGAGTGGCCCCCGCTTGCCACAGCTGGAGAAAGCCCTCGCACAGAAACGAAGACCCAACACAGCAAAAATAAATAAATTAATTAAACTCCTACCCCCAACATAAAAAAAAAAAAATGTACAGTCTCTCCATAAGGTAATTATACAGAAACTGCTGTTTCTCTGCCTCTGGGATGGAAAGACCAAAGTTAGAACAAGAACTGGCTACTCACACACACAAAAACTATATTCTCCATTTAAAGTTGAACCGACCACATGCAGTGCTCACCCCACCTATATTCAAACCAGTTTCTTCAGAATTCTTCCTATTGATCTACTACTAGCAAGATTTTAGGAAAATGGCATATCAAGTCAAGATTTTGTGAGTTTTGAAGAAGAAGATAATTCAACCTTTATAGTCCTTCTGTCCCTGGAGATAAAATATCATGGTTCAAAACTTACTTTGGTAAACATTTAAATGTCTCATGCTTTATAAGAAACTGGATTTAACATATGTTATGCATTCCGCTTGCGTGGTTCAAAACACCTTACCTGTCCAAAGTGTCATCAGATCTGTACAAACTGATTGTGGCTTTTGGATCATCCCTCTCATTTGTTTTCCTGTAGCAAAAAATAATTATAGAAAGATCAAATAAATTACAAAAAATAGTTATAAAACTTATCATGGATTTGGTAAAATTTTGTCCTATTCGGGTAGGAGATTTACACGTCACAGTTTTGGTGTACCGAAATCTTCCCAGGCTTTGACTTGGATAGGATAAAATATAGCAAACCCTATTCCCCATGCTAATAAAATAATTCTTCTCTAGGTCCAATTATTCTAATACAATGTAACAAATTCAAATTGGTGATAAGGATATGTAAAACAAGTAACACAACATGCAAAATGGTTAATAACTAATATGTAGTGTTTTCAATGTTGTTGATTTTTACATAATAGGAACTCAGTCCCTTATAATCAGCTATATTTTGTTTGCAGTTTCAGCAGAGCCATAAGCCAGCACAACAGCTACATACAAGTTGCTTCATTATAAGTTCAGCACCGTGGACAGGGTTGAGAGAAGAGACCTTGCTGGCAGAAAAGAGGGAGGGAGAGAGAAGAAAAAAAGGAAAAGAGAGAAACAGGAGACACTGGAAAGAAATGAAAAGAAGACAGTGGGTGAATAGAGAAAGGATGGATGGGAAGGATAGGAGAAGAGAGGGGAGACCAGGAGAAGAAGGGAGAGGAGAGACAGAGGCAGAGAGTTAAGGTGGACAGATTAGTAGGAAAAAAAAGGAGTGGGGAGAAGACGAGAAAATAAGGGAAAAGAAGATAGAAGGCCCAAGAGTAGGAACGATGATCATCAAAGCAGTGGAGATAACTTGATCAGACAGATCAATCAGCAAAAAAAAAAAAAAAAAAAAAAAAAAAAGCCTGTTTAATGCTTTATGTGATACAGGGAAAGCAAGCTTTATGTGATACAGGGAAAGCAAGCTCTTTGGAGAATTATACCATGATTCACAGTTTGCATTTCAAAGCATCACTTGAAGCTGACAGATCAAACATATTGAATCAGAAAAAGTACTAAAACTATACAATTTAACATGTAATTTTTAACTTGATGTAGTATATCTTTATTAAGCAAATATTTGAAGGTAAACGATATACTGTGCTGATGACTGTGAGGAAGTCGAGAATGAATTATCTGTAACCCCTACACACATAGAGCTAGAGGGACAAATCAGACATACGTCCAAGTGCAACAAGTGGTCAGTGTCGTAGAAAAGGTTCAGGTCAAGTGCAAGGAAGTTTGAAGCTGAGAAAGCTTATTTGTAGAGGTGGGGATCACAGAAGGCTTTCAGGATGAGGTGCAGGTGGAGCTGGATCTTGGAGGATAAATAGACATGAACAAACAGAGGTATAAGGAATAGTGTCAGTTAAAGCAAGAATAAGGTTAAAAAAAGCCTAATGCAATTCCCCACATGTTTAAAGAAACTCAGAGTGAAATCATAGTGTGGTTCACCAGCAGGTGTAATACATGAGTGCAGATAGGTGCTGCAGGGCCACCTGACTCCCTTCCAGAAAACAGCCCCTTTTGCAGATGCTAATGTTTTATGTCTCATTAGCAGCTTTATTCTTCCAGGCACTTATCACCACATGACATATTATATTGTGTTTGTTTATTTTCAGTCTCTCCCTCCACCACCTTCAACTAGGAAGCAAGTTATATGAAAGCAGGGATTTTGTTTTGTCCCCAGACTTTAGAATAGTGACTGGCTCACATAGGGCATCTCCACAGGTACTATTTTTGCCTTCTGCTTCATGTGACATGTTTTAATGATCAGGCAGAGGAAGGACAGTAAAATGTCCTAGTTTGTGTGCACTATGAAGCTTGTTTTCTAGGGTGATGAGACTTATTATTTATTTTCCTTTTCCTTTGTTTTCAGTCTCTGCTCGTGTGGCACTCTTGGACATATCATTGCTTCTGCTGGAAGCGCCTCTTAACGACCACATCCTCAGTGGGGTCTCCCACTCATTCAGGCAAAGTTAGCCACTCCCTCTCCTCCTTCCCATAGCACCGGCACACACTTCCACAAGCACTTTCCATGGTAAATTTGAGTATTTGTGCTTATGTATTCATCTTTTTCCATGAAATGTGAGAGTTCCTTAAGGTCAAGGCCGGTGTCTTATGCATCTTTGTGTTCCCAGCACCTGGCACAATGTCAGCACACAGTAGGTGCTCCAACGTGGTACTGGGTGAACATCAAAGTGGACACAGCCTCTGCAAAAGGGTGGAAAAGTGTCACATGGGCATCCATTTGAGCAAATGCAAGGAGATAAATAACCTACACTACCTTTTAGGAAGATGTCGTTTGAGACGCAAGTCAAGGGGTCAAAGGGGAAACGTCTCAGGCTTGCAGATTTTTGTTACTTAGGATAAAAGCTCGATGTGCTTTAGCGAAAATGCTGTCCAGTAACAGGAAGGGTTCAGGTAACCAATAGAGTTTAAAATATAAAGTAAGCATAGACGGCATTAAGGTCCCATTATTCTGAAACACACTAAGAGCATGAAGCTTAGTTTGCCTGGTCACACTTTACAACAAGAATGTTTGTTCTTTAATAGTTGCAGAGAAAGGCAAATAAAATGAAGGGGGCATTTTTCACTGGTGCCTGGATTCAGATGATTAGGTTCCCTTTGTTTGGTGAGTTGAGGGCCAACAGAGAACAAGGATGTAAGCTTCAAAATCATGAAGACCAAGGAGAGGGCATGGAGAGAGCCTGCCAAATCACAGAACAGTCAATTGGATGAGCTAAGGCTGGAAACCCAAAAACCAATCAGATACTTGTGTAGAGGGGGGTAAACTCAGGACCCCGAGAACACATCAAAATTATGAACAATTTTTAAATGGTTCAGAAAAATTCACAGATAAAAATTCCAAAATAGACATATTCCAAGTGTCTACTTAACTTTTTAAAGTCCCCACCATGAAAGACAATCACTAAGTATGTCTTGGTGGAAGACACTGGCTACTGGACCAGATAAAACTTGTGTCTGAGAAATAGTTAAGTTCTTCTGATGGGTGTGGTTGTTTGTATGTGTGTCACTGTAAATGTACTTTAGTAAGAATATTATGTATTTATTTCATCAATATTAGATTATTTACATCATTGCGCTTATGAGTTTTGTTTGAATTTTCCTACTAATTTGCATTTGTCACTCTATTTGCCATTGAGTATCATTTACTGGTTTTCCACAAGCCTAGGAGTTTTTGAAAAGAAATGTACTGTCCCATAAAGCAAGTGAACCTAGCTGTTGTTTTGCTTTTATGGTTCCTTTCTCTAAGGCTCAGAAACATCCTATGTTTCTGTGGCAGCCCCTTCCCTTTCCTGTCAGGAGGGCCACCTTGGTAGGGTAGGCAGTGGATTGATTATTCTACACCTCCAAGCTGTATTCTGGAAGCATGAAGCTGGAAAATCACAGTTTGCCCTGTAAAGACCCCTGATGATATCACAGATTCTCCTTCACGTGCACAGAATGTCAGGGAAAGCCTGAGGCTAGCCACAAATATTCAGCCTGTCTTGAACAAGTCTACTCTCAAAAATGACTGTCTTTGTGTTTCTGTTAATGAATAACTCATCTGGAACACCCACCTGTCTGAGGCATCATGGGGGTTACGTCCATGGAGTACCACCCTACCATGATTTTCATCTCTGCAGAGAAAGAACAAAATCAAGTCACATGAGAAGTTATCACAGTATTTAGTAAGCATTAAATAAGGCAGACATGAAGGAGCTCACAATGTTTGGCAAGGTTAATTCATTTTACTTTGAGTGTAAAAACACAACGACGCATTTATTTTAACCAGCCACCACTTGAAAGAGCATGGTGAAAAGAAAAAAGGTTGTCAGTACAAATAAACATTATTCCAATTTACCCCATGAGATTTCCATGTGATTCAGCAATGGCATGAGTGTTTGTTGTTTGGCTTTTTGGTTTTGGGTTTTCTCCAGCAGTGTGGGAACATGCGGCCATCTACTTTGCATATATTAGAAAAGTCCTTTTCTGCAGGAAGGCAAACGTTTTTTCAAACGTGTTTTAAATTTAATTAGGCCCAGGCTACAGGTTCTTTGGTGGGGCTATTGGAGGACTCTGGAGGCCTCATGACAAAGACTGCTTCCCAGACCTTCTGCTGTCACTGTCCTTGTCCCCATGGTGAGCCACAGCTGCCCCCCACCTCTGCAGGAGACCAACACTAGCAGGGTCTGGATGTTCTGGTCAGGGGTCAGCCTGAGCCTCTGAAGTGGAGAGCTGACGTCAGGACTTTGGTACACCAGAGACCTCCCGGCCTCTCGTAATATCAATTGACGAGAGTTCTCCCTGAGATCTCCATCTCAATGCTAAGACTCAGCTCCACTCGACGACCACCAAGCTCCAGTGCTGGACATCCCATGCCAAACAACTAGCAAGACAGGAACACAACCTCACCTATTAGCAGAGAGGCTGCCTAAATCATAAGTTCACAGACACCACAAAACATACCACCAGATGTGGTCCTGTCCACCAGAAAGAAAAGATCCAGCCTCATCCATCAGAATACAGGCACCCATCCCCTTCACCACGAAGCCTACAAAACACATTGAACCAACCTTACCCACTGGGGTCAGACACCAAAAACAACAGGAACTACGAACCTGCAGCCTGTGAAAAGGAGACTCCAAAACATAGTAAGTTAAGCAAAATGAGAAGACAGAGAAATATGCAGCAGATGAAGGAGAAAGGTAAAAACCCATCAGACCAAACAAATGAAAAGGAAATAGACAGCCTACCTGAAAAAGAATTCAGAGTAATGATAGTAAAGATGATCCAAAATCTTGGAAATAGAATGGACAAAATACAACAAATGTTTAACAAGGACTAGAAGAACTAAAGAGCAAACAAAAAATGACAAACAACACAATAAATGAAATTAAAAATTCTCTGGAAGGAATCAATAGCAGAATAAATGAGGCAGAAGAATGGATAAGTGACATGGAAGATAAAATAGTGGAAATAATTACTGCAGAGCAGAATAAAGAAAAAAGAATGAAAAGAATTGAGGACAGTCTCAGAGACCTCTGGGACAACATTAAACACACCAACATTTGAATTATAGGGGTCCCAGAAGAAGAAGAGAAAAAGAAAGGGACTGAGAAAATATTTGAAGAGATTATACTTGAAAACTTCTCTAATATGGGAAAGGAAACAGTTAATCAAGTCCAGGAAGTGCAGAGTCCCATACAGGATAAATCCTAAGAGAAAGCCACCAAGACACATATTAATCAAACTATCAAAAATTAAATACAAAGAAAAAATATTAAAGGCAGAAAGGGTAAAGCAACAAATAACATACAGGGAATCCCTATAAGGTAAACAGCTGATCTTTCAGCAGAAACTCTGCAACCCAGAAGAGTGTGGCAGGACATATTTAAAGTGATGAAAGGGAAAAACCTACAACCAAGATTACTCTACCCAACAAAATCTCATTCAGATTCGATGGAGAAATTAAAATCTTCACAGACAAGCAAAAGCTAAGAGAATTCAGCACTACCAAACCAGCTTTAAAACAAACACTAAAGGAACTTCTCTAGGCATGAAACACAAGGAAAAGACCTACAATAACAAACCCAAAAGAATTATGAAAATGGTAATAGGAACATACATATCGATAATTACCTTAAATATAAATGGATAAAATGCTCCAACCAAGAGACATAGACTGGCTGAATGGATACAAAAACAAGACCTGTATATATGCTGTCTACAAGAGACCCACTTCAGACCTAGGGACACATACAGACTGAAAGTGAGGGCATGGAAAAAGATATTCCATGCAAATGGAAATCAAAAGAAAGCTGGAGTAGCAATACTCAGAGTAGTCAAAATAGATTTTAAAATAAAATCTATTACAAGAGACAAAGAAGGACACTACATAACGATCAAGGGATCAATCCAAGAAGAAGAAATAACAATTGTAAATATTTATGCACCCAACATAGGAACACCTCAGTACATAAGGCAAATGCTAACAGCCATAAAAGGGGAAATCGACAGCAACACAATCATAGTAGGGGACTTTAACACCCCACTTCCACCAATGGACAGATCATCCAAAATGAAAATAAATAAGAAAACACAAGCTTTAAATGACACATTAGACAAGATGGACTTAATTGATATTTTTAGGACATTTCATCCAAAAACAACAGAATACCCTTTCTTCTCAAGTGCTCATGGATCATGCTCCAGGATAGATCATATCTCGGGTCACAAATCAAGCCTTGGTAAATTTAAGAAAATTGAAATCCTATCAAGAATCAGTTCTGACCACAATGCTATAACACTAGAGATCACTTACAGGAAAAAAACTGTAAAAACCACAAACACATGGAGGCTAAACACTACACTACTAAATAACCAAGAGATCACTGAAGAAATCAAATAGGAAATCAAAAAATACCTTGAAACAAATGACAACAAAAACACAACGAACCAAAATTTATGGGATGCAGCAAAAGGAGTTGTAAGAGGGATTTTATAGCAATACAATCTTAACTCGAGAAACAAGAAACATCTCAAATAAACAACCTAACCTTACACCTAAAACAATTAGAGAAAGAAGAACAAAACAAACCCAAAGTTAGCAGAAGGAAAGAAATCATAGAGAGCAGATCAGAAATAAATGAAAAAGAAATGAAGAAAACAATAGCAAAGATCAATAAAACTAAAAGCTGGTTCTTTGAGAAGATAAACAAAATTGATAAGCCATTAACCAGACTCATCAAGAAAAAAAAGGGAGAAGATTCAAATCAACTGAATTAGAAATGAAAAATGAGAACAACTGACACTGCAGAAATACAAAGGATCATGAGAGATTACTACAAGCAAATATATGCAAATAAAATGGACAAACTGGAAGAAATGGACACATTCTTGGAAAAGGACAACCTTCCAAGACTGAACCAGGAATAAAAAGAATATATAAACAGACCAATCACAAGCACTGATGTTGAAACTGTGATAAAAAATCTTCCAACAAACAAAAGCCCAGGACCAGATGTCTTCACAGGTGAATTCTATCAAACATTTAGAGAAGAGCTAACACCTATCCTTCTCAAACTCTTCCAAAATAGAGCAGAGGGAGGAACACTACCAAACTCATTCTATGAGGCCACCATAACCCTGACACCAAGACCAGACAAAGATGTCACAAGAAAAAGAAAACTACAGGCCAATATCACTGATGAATATAGATTCAAAAATCCTCAACAAAATACTGGCAAACAGAATGCAATAGCACATTAAAAGGATCATACACCACGATCAAGTGGGGTTTATCCCAGGAATGCAAGGATTCTTCAATATAGGCAAATCAATCAATGTGATAAACAATATTAACAAATTAAAGGATAAAAACCATATGATAATCTCAATAGATGCAGAAAAAGCTTTTGACAAAATTCAACACCCATTTATGATAAAAGCCATCCAGAAAGTAGGCATAGAGGGAACTAACCTAAACATAATAAATGCCATATATGACAAACCCACAGCCAACATCATTCTCAGTGGTGAAAAACTGAAACCATTTCCACTAAGATCAGGAAAAAGACAAGGTTGCCCACTCTCACCACTATTATTCAACATAGTTTTGGAAGTCCTAGCCACAGCACTCAGAGAAGAAAAAGAAATAAAAGGAATCCAAATTGGAAAAGAAGTAAAACTGTCACTGTTTGCAGATTATATAATATACATAGAGAATCCTAAAGATGTTACAAGAAAACTACTAGAGCTAATCAATGAATTTGGTAAAGTAGCAGGACACGAAATTAATGCAAAGAAATCTTTTGCATTCCTATACACTAATGATGAAAATCTGAAAGAGAAATTAAGGAAACAATCCCATTTACCCTTGCAACAAAAAGAATAAAATACCTAGGAATAAACCTATCTAAGGAGAAAAAAGACCTGTATGCAGAAAACTATAAGACACTGATGAAAGAAATTAAAGATGATACAAACAGATGGAGAGATATACCATGTTCCTGGACTGGAAGAACCAACATTGTGAAAATGACTAAACTACCCAAAGCAGTCTAAAGATTCAATGCAATCCCTATCAAACTACCAATGGCATTTTTCACAGAACTAGAACAAAAAATTTCACAATTTATATGGAAACACAAAAGACCGTGAAAAGTCAAAGCAATCTTGAGAAAGAAAAACGGAGCTGGAGGAATCAAGCTCCCTGATTTCAGACTATACTACAAAGCTACAGAAGTCAAGACAGTATGGTACTGGCACAAAAACAGAAAGATAGATCAATGGAACAGGATAGAAAGCCCAGAGATAAACCCATGCACATATGGTCACGTTATCTTGATAAAGGAGGCAAGAGTATACAATGGAGAAAAGACAGCCTCTTCAATAAGTGGTGCTGGGAAAACTGGACAGCTACATGTAAAAGAATCAAATTAGAACACTCCCTAACACCATACACAAAAATACACTCAAAATGGATTAAAGACCTAAATGTAAGGCCAGAAATTATAAAATTCTTAGAAGAAAACATAGGCAGAACACTCTATGACATAAATCAGAGCAAGATCCTTTTTGACACACCTGTTAGAGAGAGGGAAATAAAAACAAACAAATGGGACCTAATGAGACTGAGAAGCTTTCGCACAGCAAAGGGAACCATAAACAAGACGAAAAGACGACCCTCAGAATAGGAGAAAATATTTGCAAACAAAGCAACTGACAAAGGATTAATCTCCGAAATTTACAAGCAGCTCATGAAGCTCAATATCAAAAAAACAAACAACCTAATCCAAAAATGGACAGAAGACCTAAATAGACATTTCTCCAAAGAAGATATACAAATTGCCAACAAACACATGAAAGGATGCTCACCATCACTAATCATTAGAGAAATGCAAATCAAAACTACAATGTGGTATCACCTCAAACCCGTCAGAATGGGCATCATCACAAAATCTACAAACAATAAATGCTGGAGAGGGTGTGGAGAAAAGGGAACCCTCATGAACTGTTGGTGGGAATATAAATTGATACAGCCACTCTGGAAAACAGTATGGAGGTTCCTTAAAAAACTAAAAATAGAACTACCATCCGACCCAGCAATCCCATACTGGGCATATACCCTGAGAAAACCATAATTCAAAAAGAGTCATGTACCACAATGTTCATTGCAGCTCTATTTACAATAGCAAGGACATGGAAGCAACCTAAGTGTCCATCGACAGATGAATGGATAAAGAAGAGTGGCACATATACACAATGGAATATTACTCTGCCATAAAAAGGAACAAAATTGAGTTATTCGTAGTAAGGTGGATGGACCTCGAGTCAGTCAAACAGAGTGAAGTAAATCAGGAAGAGAAAAACAAATACCGTTTGCTAACACATACATATGGAATCTAAAAAAAAAAAAATGGTCATGAAGAACCTATGGACAGGACAGGAATAAAGACATAGACCTACTAGAGAATGGACTTGAGGACATGGGGATGGGGAAGGGTAAGCTGGTACGAAGTGAGAGAGTGGCATGGACATATATACAGTACCAAATGTAAAATAGATAGCTAGTGGGAAGCAGCCACATAGCACAGGGAGATTAGTGCGGTGCTATGTGACCACTTAGAGGGGCGGGATAGGGAGGGTGGGAGGGAGATGCAAGAGGGAGGGGATATGGGGATATATGTATACTTATAGCTGATTCACTTTGTGATACAGCAGAAACTAACACACCATTGTAAAGCAATTATACTCCAATAAAGTTATTCAATTTAATTAAGCCCATTATATCTGAAATTTTTCCACTTGTTGGTCTTGACAGTTTCCCTTGACAAAATGTAGGAAAGTAAGTACCAATATTTGTGGTTAAGAAGGTTGATTTTTCAGATTTAGCCTATATATATTTTTTTTTTTTTTTTTTTTTTGCGGTACGTGGGCGTGGGCCTCTCACTGTTGTGGCCTCTCCCGTTGCGGAGCACAGGCTCCGGACGCGCAGGCTCAGCAGCCATGGCTCACGGGCCCAGCCGCTCCATGGCATGTGGGATCTTCCCGGACCGGGGCACGAACCCGTGTCCCCTGCATCGGCAGGGGGACTCTGAAGCACTGTGCCACCAGGGAAGCCCCCTTGATTTAGCCTATTTTTGAACCATGAGATTATATAGTTTGCTCTGTTTGGTCCTTAAAATAACCCTATAAATTAGGCAGGGGATACACTTATATCCAGTTCACAGATGAGAAAATTGATCAGGGATTCTGTGGCTGTCCTAAGGCTAAAAACTTAGCAAGTGACAAGGGTGATCTTTTTATTCCAAACTTTTCCTTTTCCTACTGGTCAACCCTGCAATAGAACTTCACACAAGATCCCGAAGCTATGTCTTCCTTACTTTGTATAGTGGACCTGAAAGTGCAGGCAATTTTAGGAAATGTCAAAACATGTAGTAGAGACTTTGGCCTTGGGCCAAAGCAGAGAGTAAGTATCAGAACCTTTCCATGTCAACCCTACCAAACCTGAAACAGCACATTTCTCCTGGTTCTGATTACTCAACACTCTGGAACCACTTACAATAAAGCTATAAAAGAACTGCAGTAGATAATTAAAGAAAGATGAGCAGTGAAACTGAAACAATTCCAGCGAATATATACCCTCGAAGATGCCAAGAGAACTTCTCCATCTCCTTGGGATCCCCTCCCTAAACTTGTGGGAGAGTAGCAGACACCAGACACATTTTTGCCTGAAGAAAAATACATAGCACGTAGCCCACTACTGGGCCAGTGGGCGTGGGGAAAGCATCAGAGCCAATTTCCCCTTCACTCAGCAGCTGTCATGCCAGCCAAGCTGGCTTCCCTGGGCCTTTTTAAGGAAGCACGTCTGGCGTAAAGCCATCACTTCTACTGACTATAAATTATCTTAGCCATCTCTATCGCCCCACATCTGTGCAAATCTGTGCAACCCAAAATTTGTGATCTACCTTTGATATCATTCTACCACCATGGAAAAATAGAAATGCCATATTAGCTTCCAACAGAAGCAGTAAATGTTGCTTTATAGAAGGAAGTGATTGTTTTCTAAGAATGCTAACTCCAAAACTTAGTGTGAGTCTCCAAATAACCCTATAGTTCCTTAAAATAATAAGATTTAATAACAGAATTTAATAGACATTTTTGTTTAACAGCTACAAGTACACTCCTCAAACAACCATGTATGGACAGTTTAGTAGAAAGCTTAGAGAAAGTATACTGTAATGCAGGGATTCCCAACTTCAGTGCTGTTGACATTATGGGTTTGATAAGTTTTCATTGTGAGGAGTGTCCTCTGCCTTGTAGGTTGTTTAGCGGCATTCCTGGTTTCTACTGACTAGATGTCAGGAGTACCCAACCCCCCCCCCCCCAATTTTGATATTTAAAAATGTCTCCTGACCTTGCCAAACAATTTCTGGGAAGAAAATTGTCCCTGACGGAGAACCATTGGTGTAATGGGAAGATAATGGGTCATGTTACTTTCAGCTCCACCTCTTAATAGCTGTGTGCTCTTGAACAAGTTACCTAACTTCTCTGAGCCTCAGATTACTCCTCTGTAAAAATGAGGATGTAATACCTACCTCATGTGATTGTTATGAGATTTAGTGATGCTTCATACGTAAAGTACCTAGTATCTAGCCGGATACATAAGAGGGAATCAAAGACATATGCATATGTGTATGTCTGTATATACATATATATACACAATTTATAATAAATATATCTGGGCTGGACAAATGCCTATTATAAATCTATGTTGGCAATGAGGTGATATGCTTAGGGTAATAGTCTTCAGATCTTTAAACATATAGCTAATAGAAACAATGCTTAAAGCAGACAATACTTTTGTGATGGTTAACTGTTTTCTCTTACAAAGTGATACTGCATTTACCACCTTTCCATACCTAGAGGTATACGACCAGTGCGGACTAAAATGAGTTGAGAATTGATCGGCTTTAGTTGCACATAAGGAAATTTTACATAAATTATTATTAAATTTGTAAACTTGGAATCATACTTGTGTTTGTTTCAACTGACATCAGGCACCAGAATCACGTTACCATGAATTAAATATTACCTTTTTGGAAATTGGAATATCTTTTTTTTTTTCAGATTATCAAGTAGGCACCAATGTCTATGCTATTTATAACAGCAAAATCCTACTTTTTTCTCACTAATAATTCATATTCTTTTAGGTATGTGAATATTAAAAATGGTAGAGATATTCTTAAAAATCTGATGTAACGAATTTATGCTTACTAAATCTTACCAAACATGAGGCCAAGCAACAAAGTGTTTTAGAAGGAAAGTATCCAATTTCCACATGGCCATTAGTTTCCCAAATGGAGAATGGCTCTTTCTACTCACCCACCCACCCACACTCTTACTTTTCTTCTTTAGGACGTTCCTTTATCCAGCTGTTATCCTGTAAGACAGTCCTTCTTTTGTTCACATCGTGAAAACCCTGTTGCTTCAGTATAGTCCCCTGAGTGGTACTCTTCATATCTATCAACAGAAAAATGAAACATCAAGAGATGTAGTTGCATGGAGTTGAGTGTGTGTTTATTAACTTGGAAATCTTGAGAGGAGCATCTGATTGGCCAGCATCACTCTCCTAGGCTGGCAAATCCAGTACTGTTTCAAAGTAGGATGCACTGGCAAGAAAGAACAAGTCCCACAGCCCATCATCAAAGATAACTTATAAAACTGCTCAGGTGCCAACTGAAATTGCTCGTGCACACCATGAAGCCCTGCCCCACACCTGGGAGTGTAGAACCACAGGCCTGGGAAAAACCAATACCGGGTTTAGTGGGTTGGCCATTTTGCTCAAAAAGAAATGTGCCTCAGAAGGACACACGAGACTGTTTTAGAAGTATCTAGTGAACAATAGTAAGTCCTGGTGCTTCTGATTGTAAATAACTTAATTCTTTGATCTCATGGGAGCCAAAAGCACAGAAGGTCACACACACTTGATTTTTAAAAGAAATCTTTGAATTGCAATTAGATGAGTAAAATCTACAGCACTCTTACTTTTTTCTTAAGCCTAACTTTGGCCATGTTAATTAAATTAGACGGTTGCTTCTAAGAATTTCACAGCTACATGAAAAAAAAAAAAGAACTGTGAGTTGTTTTTCCCAGATTTTTAAGTTCTCTGAGTAAGGGAAACATCATCTACATTACCATTTCCTGTGGGAGGTGTTTTTCTCAAGGTAAAATTGGACATGCTGCCTTCCAGTAAGGATCTAAAAGAAAAATGGGGATGGGGAAAACACAGTAATGACTCGACAAAGAATCAACAAGGGACTCATTCATTGCTAATGAGACACATTTTCCAATGACATTGGCGGTCACATAATCTGGTATAATGAATACATGATATGTATGAATACATGAAGTGACCCCTAAGAACCTGAGAGTTCATCTATTCCAATGCATTTATTTTACAGATGAGGAAACTGAAGCCAGGAGTGTTTAGTGTCCCCTGTGTTACAGGACAAGCAGTTGGCTGAGTCAGGCCGTCATTAACTCATTTATTCAATGAAAAAATATGCATTGAATGCTTGACACTGAGCCAGGAGCTGGAGACACAAAAAGATAAGTAAGACGAGTATTGGGCCAGGTCAACAGGGAGACGGAGACATGGAGTTTACAGCACAATGTGCAGGAGGGCTCATCAGCTCCTTCTTTGCGGAAGCCAAAGTGAACCCAGGCAACTGACATGTGTTTAGAAGGGAAGCAGCCAGAGCGTGGAAATCACAGATCTTGGGAAGCACTGGTGGTTTTAGGTAAGCCTTGTGTGGGAAAGCCCTAAGATTCTCAGCTGTGACGAACTGCTACTGCCAAGCTGCTAAGGGACTGAGGTGATTCTCATTCCCAGTTTGCCTGGGATGATGGTGCGTTGAGAGCTGCATTACGACACTGAGTCTTAGGCACTTTTGCTTTTGATGGCCTTTTCCTTCACACACAAGCACATGCACACACATGCATACACATACAAAATTAAAAATATTTTATGACTGTGTTAGTATAACGATGAATAACAATCCAGGCTGGCTTTGTTAATACGTATTCATTATTGTTATCGTATTCATTTTTTCTTCTGCTGTTAAAAGGAATTAAAATTAGGACCCTTTTGTGGGCCCCTAAAAGGGGTCCCAGGTGTGGCCTTTTCTGCTTAACGGATAAGTCAGCCCTGAGTTTCCCTGAATGTGGGACTTTCAGTTTTTAAACTGGAAAAGTCCTGGGCAAACAGGACTGGGCTGGTCACCCTAGGTGGGACATTATGTTTTTTGCAGGTTTCATCCCACCAGACAGTGTAGGACTGTTGGAGGGGCCCTCCATCTCAAGTCAGAAGCAAATCCTACATCCAGCTTCATGACATCAAAGTTCTGCGATCGAACCACTGAATCTCCCTGTAAACTGTGCTAATGAAACCTGCCGTCTACTTCATAAGGTTGTGATGATCAAACGAATAATGTACACAAACATCACTTTGTTAAACTATAAATGCTGTTGGGACTTACAGCTGTATCACCCGACAGCAGTTTCTAGGTATAACGTGGAGATTCTACAGCCCTCATCTCCCACCCTCTGGTCCAAACGTATCTCCTACAGTAACTTGCCATAGGACTTGAAGTGGTAAAGATGCATTCCTCTGGATCAAGGCATGGTTTCCCTAGTACCTTTATTTAGAATATCAGTGCTCCTAGAGTCGGTGAGAGGTGGCAGCTGCTGGTGACTTTACCAGCCTGGTGCTCGGCGGTACGGGCTCACGGCTGCATCTCATCTGGGGAACTGCCCTTACTTGCTGGGGCTGCCAGTTACACACCCTCCTCATCCACTGAACCTGCAGCCAGCGACTGAGTGACCTGGAATGTAGAGCCAGTCCTGCAGGTGACTGGTGCTTTAGCACTCACCATGGCAGAAGCTAGGCTAGCAGGGGGCTCATCGTCGCTCAGCTCCTTCTCTTCCCGCCCCGCCCCCCCACCGCTTCCCTTTCTCCTTTCTTCTGAGTGAATACCCTACATACGTCACAGGCACCCAAAGTCCTCCCAGGCACTGCTTCTAGGGGACCCAACCTAAGACTAACAACCAGCCTAAGACCAGCCGCTGTTCGCTCCGCTGAGAGTCTGAAGGTCTTAGTGAAATTAGAAAGACCTGCATGTACAGTGTGCTATTTACTGACTGTGTCACCTTGGGGATGCTGCAGTTCAGCTCCTTTATCTGTAAAATGAGGTGAATTGGGACTGTTTTGAGGATCAGGTTCGATGACATATGTAAAGTGCCTGATTACTGGCCAACACAGAGTAAGTGCTCAATAATTCTTAACTTCATGCTTCTATCACCTTGGAAAGCGTTAAGCGTAAAGATGAGATGTGGTCAGGTGTGGGAAGGAGATGCAACGGCCTTGCATTTGGGCCCTGGGCACCCAGGGATTGTGGGGTGGCCACTGTCTCACTGTATTTGGAGGTCCCTAAAACTCTGGCAGAAATGGGAGGAAAAGAGGCATGCAAACTTCAGTCTGAACTACTTGTTCACTTCACCTCAGTCTGGCCTTGATTCTCTGGGTTCTTGGCTAACCTACTTCCTGTTTCTAAATGGCTCTGATAAACTCTTTTCCTGAACTGGTAAAGACCTGGAAGGTTCGTAGCTGATTGAACTGGGATTCTGAGGTGGGCAGAATGCTGAGTGTATATCTGGTGATACACTTGCAGAGATTGCAAACTCAGTCGTGAAATACAGGGAAGGGTCAATGGAGAAAAGTCATTTTGCAATTATCTGCTTATTTGTCTCTCACAAAAGACCGAGTGTCCTGTGAGCCAGACTTAAGACTGTCCCTTCTCTATTTCCAGTGTGTGGGACAGAGTGGATGCTCCCTAGGTGCTTACTAGGTGCTGAATTTGGTCCCTCTCAAAATTCCTAACACCCCAGTACCTCAGAATGTGACTATAGTTGGAGGTGAGGCTTTTAAAGAAGTGATTAAGTTAAAATGAGGCCATTAGGGTGAGGTCTAATCCAATCTGTCCCATGACCTTATAAGAAGAGGAATTTGGACACACAGAGACACCAGGGATATGTCTGCATAGACGAAAGGACATGAGAGGACACAGAGAGAAAGAAGGTGGCCATCTGCTAACTGAGGGGAGAGGCCTCAGGAGAAAACAAAACTCATGACACCTTGATCTTAGACTTCCAGCCTCCAGACCTATGAGGCGACAAATTTCTGTTATTGAAGTCCATCAGCCCTAGCAAACTAATAGAGTGCTTATGGGAAAAGTGGTTTAAAGATTTCTAAAATAGCTAAGTGATTCAAAGGGCTTTGTGTTACCCTGTCTCTGACCTGTGCCCTTTGTGTCTTTAATTGCCCTACTGCCCGGGGCAATTGCCAATAGCCATAGTACCTGTTCTCAACTGGATACCTCACAGGCATTATCTCATTCTCACATAAACCCTGCACAGCAGCTATTACCTCCATCTCCCAGATAAGACACATGACTGAAGCTCAGGGAGAGGCTGTAACCTGCCCAAGTGGCAACAAGCAGAATCTGGCTTCTAAACCAAAGCCAACTCGTTCCTCAACAACCAGCAGTAGTATTTGTCATGAGTCACTGCAAGACGGGACCGGTAACCTGGCATTAGAGTGAAAGAGGGAAGGTACACAGCAGGGCCTGCCTGACTCGACATCTCTGGAAGTCCCATGAGCTCTGCCCCCACTGCCTGGCAGCAGGAGAACCAGGACAACTTCTCAAGGAATCATTGCAGCAGACAAACCCTCACAGAGCAGCCTTCTCTGTGTGTGTCCTGATATTTCCCTGCTTATAAACATATGTCCATACAAAAAGGTATACACGAATGGTTATAGCAGCATTATTCAAAATAGCCAAAAAGTGGAAACAACCCAAATGTCCATCAGTGGATGAATGGATACACAACATGTGGCAGATCCATACAATGGAATATTACTTGGCAATAAATAAGAATGAAGCATTGATACATATTACAACATGGATGAAGCTTGAAACATGCTAAGTGAAAGAAGCCAGACATAAAAGATGACATATTTAGGATTCTATATGGATGCTGTCTTTTAGATTTTCCTTGGTATCCTCAGTACTCCTCCCAAGCCAGGCTTCTGCTGCCCCCTTAGGCTCTGTTGGGTAAGGAGGAGAGCTCAGACAATAATAATACCTTAGATGATTTTATAGTAATTATAATATATCTCATTTCATTTCCAAGGCTATGTTCTAAGAGTATAATCCCTACTTAGCAGAGACATGGCTCGAGAAGCTGCTGAGTGGAAAGTTGGGACTCCATCTGAGGCTTTCTAGCTCAAAGCTCATTGTCTTTTCCTCTCTGCCAGGGACTCCCAGATTGATAGCACTTCCTGCAGTTGTAGAGAGAAAAGCAGGTATCTCTTCTTCACCTTATATTTAGGGTTGGCTCTAATCAGATCCAGCACCCTGCTAAAGGGTCCAATATTTTCATGCCTTTGGTAGCAGGTATTCTCCAGAAGGAGTCATAAGATAAGACATCCAAACAAGCTCAGGGCCCTTACCACTTTCTCCCTGCCAATAACTAGCCTCAGGTATCATATAAACACCTCACTGGCTCCACCCCAGTGTCTCTGGGATACTTTCTAGGGATAGTTGCCAGTGAACTCACTTGCTTTCTCTGGGACACCCAAGTTTTATCTTGTTGCCTCTTTCATGAAAGCCCCTGGGAAGGACCAGGCTTTTTGTGCTTCACCCTTTCCATCTCTGAAAGTAGGCTGCTAGGCAGAAGGTAAGATCAGCCATCTTTGGACCATGAACTAACCTCGGGACTAAAGTCACACACTAAGAATGGCAGAGCAGGAAGTTAGAAGGAGCCTGGTTCCTCATGGAGCTGCCAAATAGCCGCCAAAGAGTTGAGATGATCCATCTCTTAATTTTTGGCAAGAGGAAAATAAACCTAGTTTCTTCATGAGATTACTCTTTCATATTTTTGTTACTCAAGCTAAATGCTCTTCCTACCTGTTACAAGATCATCGTGGAACAAACAGAAGGTCTAAAAGCCCATGGTGGTCTACAAAATATAAGATACTAGTGACTTTTTTATTAGTAAAACACTATTTCTTGTGACATGTCTGTGTGTTCAATGTTCCTAGCAAGAAGGATCATATGTTTAGTTCCTACTATTGTTTCACATCATGCCACAGATTAGTGCTCATTAGCTTATTTAATCCTTCCAGATGAGTATTATTACCTCTAATTACAGGAACACAAAACTCAGGTTAAATAAACTGGCTAACGTCACACAGGGAGTGACAGTCAGGAACTGCAATTAGGTCTATATGACTGCAATGCCAGGGTCTTTTCAGTAAACGGTGCTACATGTTGGTCAAAGTACCCTGTGATATAGCCAACTCCAGACACACAGGGAAAAGCCCGGGAGTTCCGAGAGATGGAAGATAATGGGAGAGGAGCTGGAAGGAGCTGCAGTAATAAACAGCTGCTCCATCACCCCTGGGCAGCTCAGCCTCGAGCCTCACCCCTCCCGTGGCCACACTGAAGCCATGAGTGGCCTGGTACTATTCCTACTGGACTCCTCTGGATCTATCTCCCTACTAGATGGCTTGATAATGTTTTATACTCTTTCCTAGCTCCATGCTGTCCACTGGCACGAGGTAAATGAGACAGCAAAATATAATGTATTCTATTTTCAAATGATAATATTTTAATAAGTATGCAGGAGTTTTTTTTAATGAAAATGACTAATAGTGTGGGAAAATAAAATTTTTTCACCAAATCTACAGGTTTCACTTCCATCTCGTGCGCAACCTCCCTCAGCACCACCTGCTCCTTTGTTTTTCTTAGGACCCATTGGCTATGTCACCCTAACCATCTCCATATGTCAGCCCATTTGGTGGCCCCAGAACCATTTCTAGAAACTCCAATCTAAAACATTTAAGGTGCAAGCCCCACTCTCATCAACCTGTAATTCCACTGAAATTTCACTGCAGTGGAACACTTGCCATCCCAACCAGAATATAAACCAACTTTTTTTATATATGGATATTTTCTATACTGTTAATAAAAATGGATCAACAATATATGTCCCTGTGAATAATGCTCTCATTAAAAAAAAATACCCTTCTGTAGAGTGGATGAGAGATTAGAAACCTTTCAAACTGGTAATGTCACAAAATACATGCAGCAAAATCTCAGTTTTATATTATTTTTTAAAGAAATTACTTATTTCAGGGACTGAGGTTATCCTCAGTTTCATATCTACTCAACACCCAAATAATGACACTTTAATAGCTTCTGTTCAGCCAATTAGATTTATTTCTAAGTGCTGTCCTTCAGTTTCCTTCCAATCAAGTTTTAAACTTCTCACAAGAAAGATGAAACTCTCATCTGGTTTCAAATTGCTGTTGCTGGTACATATACCAAATAATGGCAGACACCAGCAACTGTGTTTTTTTCTAGCAATTATATTTTAAATGTATAATACTGTAAGGAAAGATGTATTAAAAGATGTGTCCCTATTATGCTGTGAACTACAAAAACCTTTCCCTTTTAAAGCACCAAATTCATAAGTTGAAAACTCTGATGTGAAATCATGATGTCAGAAGTCAGTATGGAAACAGGAAAAAAAAAAACCTTTTCAACTTCTGGCCCCTCTTTCATTTCCTCTTTGTGGCCAAACACCAGAAAGTGCTGGTTTTTACCCAATGCCTACAGCCTCTGCCCAAAGACATGTCTTTAGGTTTTAGATGAAATTACTCTCCTTAAATTCTGAATCACAAAACCAGTCAAGTTTCATGGTTTTCTTTGGATGCATTTGAAACTATCAAACATCTCCTGTTTCTTAAATGTATCCCCGTTCAGATCCTCTTCATCTCCCTATGTCCTTCTCAATTTCTATTTTGAATAACAGCACTTCCCCAAGAGCGTTTAGGTCCATTAGGTAATCTTCTGCTCCCCTAGCCAGTCAGCCCCAGCTCTTCCTGTCCCAACTAAGCTGCAGTCTTCTCCATCTTTTGGGTCCTCTTGACAAAAAGGCTTTGTGGACCTTGTTTATCTATTTTATTTTTTACAAGGTCCTATGTTTAGCACATGGAACTATATTCAATATGCTGTAATAAACCATAATGGAAAAGAATATGAAAAAGAATATGTATATGTGTGTGTGTGTGTGTGTGTATAACTGAATCACTTTGCTGTATACCAGAAACTAACACAACATTGTAAATCAACTATACTTCAATAAAAATTTTTTAAAAAAAAGGACTTTGTGGGTCTCACTCTTCCCCTTCCCACCCAAGGACAAAATGCCTCTCGACTTACCTAATTGCTACATATTACCACTCCCTGCTAACTCTCCTTAAGAAAGATTGTGTGAGCAAAGAAACTGGAATGAGGTGGTGCAGAGATGAAAGAGAATAGGAAGAGTAAGACAGAAGAGAAGAAAATGCAGAGCAGAAAATAGGATAACAAAATAGAGGATGAGGGCTTCCCTGGTGGCGCAGTGGTTGAGAGTCTGCCTGCTGATGCAGGGGACACGGGTTCGTGACCCGGTCCGGGGGGATCCCACATGCCGCAGACTGGCTGGGCCCGTGAGCCACGGCCACTGAGCCTGCGCGTCCGGAGCCTGTGCTCCGCAATGGGAGAGGCCACAACAGTGAGAGGCCCGCGTACCGCAAAAAAAAAAAAAAAAAAAAAAAAGAGGATGAGAGAAAAAAAGAGAAAAAAAGAGAGAAAAGAATTCACTGCTGGTATTTGGTCGTGTGATAGTGTTAAGCCATATTGAGCTTAGATTTTACACGTATTGTCACATTTAAGACCCACAGAATGCCTTAAGGCTGATACTATGATTACCCTTCTTCTATACCTAAGTGAAACTTTATAATGAATGACTTCAATGAAGTCAGAGTCCTTTTTCAGAAGGTAGGGCAGGAGTTGGAAATGTGGACAGTGGGTAAAATTAGTTCTTTCTGGAAAGAGGTTTTAGGATGAGTAGTTTGCCTAAGGCTACACAGCCAGTGCACAGTTGGGATTCCAGCCCAAATCAACCTGACATCAAAGTTCCTGTCCCAGAAGCCCAGGAAACAAAAAGGGTTCAACAAGTAGAAAGTTACCAGGTTAAAAGAAAGGGTGAGAAGAATGACATTTCCTTTGCAATAGAAATCTGTGATGGACCTCAACCAAGAGTGAGATTTGAGCAGACTTTCTCTGATCATTTTACCAAAGTATCATGAGATCAGCCCAGAGTGATAGGTGGATACTTTAATGGCTCCAAAATCTCCCAGTTAATTTATCAAGCTTCTAATAGACTTATCTAAATTGATATTTTTATGGAAAAGACCAAATATGAATAGTTACCTAAGATAAACCTCTATAGTGATAGAAAGTATAAAAAAGCAAACATAGAATAAGGAAATAAATACAGCAAAAATGTCTAGAACGACATATGTAGCTTGGTGGTATTCACTTTCGTATATGAAGAAGTCTTCATGGTTCGATAATACCTACTAGTACTTGTTTCCCAGAAATCACTGGTAACAGGGAAAAATTCTAGAACCTGAAAAAGGACAAATGCTATTAAACCATTTTCAACAGAAGAATAAGAGAGGCTCTATAATCACAAGTCAATGAACAGCAGCATTATCTTCTGTAAGGTAAATACAACAAACCACCAAACAATTAATTATCGCCTAAAAGAACATGAAATATTATGTAAGGATAAAATAAACAGGGCTTCACAAAGTGTAAACGTTAACAAATGCATTTAAATTAATGGACTATTTTTAGCCTTCATACACAGTGTATAAGGAAATCCAATACTTATTGGGCTGGGAACGACTCACTTATCCTGCTGTGATGGTTGGAAATTTGCTATTTCTTTAGTCACACAGCCTCCCAGTCTCCACTTAGCATTAGAAAACTTGCTCACTGATGGTGAAACAGTTTAGAATGTAGCACAAATAAAATCTGTAGCCAGACAGTTGTCTATATGCTATGAATTTTGAGTCTGATAACCATCGACTATAAAATGCTCTTACTGTTTGTTCTCGGTTTTAGCATGAGCCCTCACTTGCCCTTATTTCCACCACCAATCTTTTCTGCAGAATAACAGATAATGTCAAGTTTTAGCATGAAGAGTTGTACTCTCTGGGACAATGATCAATTTCATTTTATAAAAGACAATGGTCTAATATTCATTAATAAAAATACTATGTAATAAAAATTATCTATTGCTTGAACCTCTTATGGACTATTTTTAGTTCTAGCTGAAAACATTTGTTAAATGAGTAAAAGCCCAAATTTTGACCACGGATTATGAACCAAAACTCTGTTACCTTATGTTCTTTATCATATTTCATATTCGCTGCAGCTCATGTCATGTCACTCTTTGTCTCAATTTTACACGGTAAAATCTTTCTCCTTATATTATGCTCAATAGAAAATGTGAAAAATATAGAAAGCACAAAGAAGGAAAAACTCAGACACCTTTCATCAATCACTGTTATTTTCTTCCAGGGTTGTTTATTATTATTATTATCATTATTATTATGCCTATTAGAGCCTACTGATACACATTTTTCAATGCCATTTAAAAATATTTAAATAATTATTTCCTTTGCAACTACAAAATATTTCATCCTATGGGCCTATCTATCAGTATAACATAATTCCTTGGTTTTTTCCAACAAAACCACATCCTAATTATTTTCATCCATCTCTGATGGATCCTTAGGAGTGAAATTACTTGCCAAGGGGTGTAACTTCTAAAATGTTCTCGGTCCCTATCGTCAAATCTCTTTCCATAAACCTTACACCAGTTTATAGTACACCAGCAGCTTACGAATGTCCACACATCGGCCAGCATTTAGAATTATCATTTATTAGTCTCTTTAATGATTTAATAGATGAAAGTGGAATCATTTTGGCTCAAATGCATATTTTTATAATTTTATTGGTTATTTTATTTCTTATTTTGTGAATTATCCATTGATTAATATTATGGATTTCTTATTGTTTTCTTACTTTCTTTATATATCAGAAATATTTATTTTTACTTTCCCAGTTTTCACTTAGCGTCTGACTCTGATTTTTTTTTTTGATCAGCAGCTTCCAATTTTGTAATTCCCTTTCTTTCCCCTTATTAATTCTTTCACTCCTTAGAAATCCATGTAGACCATCCATGAAACTTCTTTCTGACCTCAAAATCCAAGCAATCACCAAGCCCTACAACTCTGCTCTTACATCACTCTTGATTGTCTTTCTGTCCATATTCAAACTACCAATTCAAGCTGCCATAATCTGCTTACTATTTTATCAGCTTCCTACCTATATTACCAAGCTCTACACTTACTCTCCCAATCCATTCTCAAGAGTGCCAAAGTAGTCACCACCTTGCTTAAAACTCTTCAATGGCCCTTCATTTCTGTCAGGATAAAATCCAAATTGTTATCAAAACTTACAAGTCCATACCCACCTGCCTCCTTTCTCCCCACGCCTCACTCAAACTCTAGCTTCAGCTGGACTAAGTCATTCCAATTCCTGAGGGCTCCATCCTTTTCATAACCTTTAGGCTGTTGCTCACTCTATGCTTTATGCCTAAAGCATTCTTCTTTCTGAGCCTCCTCTCACCCTTACTCTCCTTTCAGGAAAGACTCACATGCATTTTTCAGGTCACTCATTACATATCCTCCTGGATGCATTCAGTGATACCATCACAACCTGTCTTCACCTCCATCTCCCCAGGCTGAGCCCTAGGAAGTGTTCAGATAGCAAAGAGTACCTCTCTATAACAACGGTACAATACAAACTGCCTTTTGTGTGGCTGAAGTTTTTTTCCATCCCCAACACACACACACAGACACAGACACACTGTAAATCTTGAGGGTTGTAACCAAGACCGTCTTCTCTACAGTTGTATTTCCAAATATTAGTATTATATCTGGCACATAATAAGCTCTAGAGGAACATTTGTTGGACAAATGAGATTAATAAATATTTACATGTTTTATTCTAAGTTTAAAACATGTATTTTATTGTTACATGGAAACTCTAATCCATATGGATTTACTTTAGTAATGGTGGAATCCCTTTCCCATTGATATATGATTTTTCCTTTGTCACATAAAGAAAACTTATATATTCTAGAATGTGCTTCGTGGCTGTCTCTTCTATTCCATAGATCTGCCTTTAGTTTCTTGCAATAGAAACAAACTATTTTAGTTATTGTCTTTTTCTAATACATTTTAATATCTAATGAAAGCACCCTTCATTAATTTCTCTTGTAGAAATTCTATCAGCTATTCTAACTTATTCATTTCTTTAAGATAAATTTTAAAATTATTTTCTCTGGTTTCAAAACAAATATTCTACAAGAACTTTTGATTGGAATTGCATGAATACTATAAAATAGTTTGGGAAGAGCTGACATTGATGATATTCAATCTGTCCATCTAGGAATAGTACTCAAAGAAGCTTTTACTCAAGAAAGTCTTTAGGTCTTATAGTAAACGTCTGTGATTTTCTTAATCTAGGTCCCACATTTTTCTTATGGAAATTTTTTTCTTGATGTTTTACATCTCTTTGCACTAGTGTAAAAGAAATGGTAATATATGTCATATTATGTTATTATATATATATGTATAATTCAGTAGGAATCCTAAATTTTCTTTTTATTTGCTGGTTCTGTGAGATAAGTATGATCATACAAGTGACATTTGGTCAAATTGGGGGTCATAATTATATCCAAGTCTATCTGGATTCCAGCCTCCTATGGTTTTTTCTGTATGGATTCCTTTCAAATATTTACCTAATGACAAAAGGGAGAACACTGGGAAGGAGGGCAGAGGAGGGTAGGTTGTAGGGGGGCAGTTTTCTCTGAAATATTTAAAATTAACTCTCAGTGTAGAGGTACCATGCATATCCTGTGGCTTCTGAGCATTCTCTGGAATACTGCCACAGTCTCCTGGGATGTGTGTATTTTAGTTAAAAAAGCATGGTCTATATAGTTCATTACTTTCTCCCAGAAGGTTCCATACAAAGGAGACAATCACATTTTAGGTCAGGGAAACTTGGGTCTAGAAATACAGAATGAATTATTTAGATGCTTAGAGCTCTCAAGTATACAATTACAATGAGTATTCAGAACTAGAAGTAAGCCAGTTGTTGTTTAATGGATACCTATAAAAAGCACTCTTCCAATTAATCATCACAATAAAAGGATGATTCATATCCTTAAAAATTTAGCAACTAACATAAAATGCAAATCTAATAAATGTAGCTGTCATTTGACAAAGCATGCATTTGAGGAAGGGCCTTTCCCAAATTCTAAAATCACATGGATTTTTACAATGGTAATCTAGAAACCCTTAAGAAATATATTTGATAAAGACTTTTGATTAAAAAGTAAAGTTCAAGCAACTGCAGACAAATATCCAGTAATTCATACATAAAACCCTTATTTCAAAGTTCTCAGCAAGAGAAAAGGAAACATGATCAACAAATAGCCTAGGAACAGGATAATGTCAGAAGACAAACTGTGTGGGACCAACAAAGCTTTCCCCTGGACCACTGGCTGGCCAAGAATTCTATCACATCACTCTTAAAGAATGCTTAGAGTTAACGCCCGAATCATAGGGACACTATCAGTTAAATCATGTTTGCTTAAGTTGACTGCTTAGTGAATTATATGCGGCTCATTCCACAGTCTGAGTTTCATTGTTCAAAACATCTCCTCTGGGCTTCCCTGGTGGCGCAGTGGTTGAGAGTCCGCCTGCCGATGCAGGGAACACGGGTTCGTGCCCCGGTCTGGGAAGATCCCACGTGGCATGGAGCAGCTGGGCCCGTGAGCCATGGCCGCTGAGCCTGCGCATCCGGAGCCTGTGCTTCGCAACAGGAGAGGCCACAACAGTGAGAGGCCCGTGTACCGCAAAAAAAACAAAACAAAACAAAACAAAACATCTCCTCTTTGCTTTGTTTGCACAGTCTCCAGGAAAATGAATCACTAGCTGTTTCAGTCAAGATTCCAGTGGATAGAGGAGACAGCCAGCAAGCAGCCCCTATGGACTGGTAGCCGAGGTGAGGCTGTCTCCGATTGAATGTCTCACACCCTACAATCTACAACTTACACACACACCACCTCACCTTCCTACAAAGGGGCTGACCGCTCCTGAGGTTAAAAACTAGGAATATAATAAATAACAAGACTGACTCCACAAACTACAAATTTAAAATGTATCTCTTCATGTCATAGTCATTCTATATGCACTGTAATAACATTCTCAAGTATGAGTGGATAAGGAAATTCTTATTTCCGGATCATTTCTAGTTCTTTTGTAAAGCCAGAGGGAACCTCATTTATTGTTACCACATATTTTATGTGAAAGAAATTTGAAAAATCATTGAGAAAATTCAGTAAGACCAAAATCAGGTGATCAAGCTCCTCATCTGGTTCTAACTATCATCCTGGCAAGTTGCTTAACATGTATATGTTTTGTTGTCCTCACCTAGAAAATTAGTGAGTTAGACTAGATAAGTCTATGCTCCATTCTAATTGAAAATTTAGGTCAGCTGAATCTAACCTAAATTTTAACCCTTTTAATCTACATGAAGCTAAAAGTTTAATAAAAATCCTGGCCTTTTATCTGCATTCTCTGTCTACCTGACATTTAGAATCAAGCAAATGTTTTACTAAAAATTGTACTGATGTAATATCACAGATTTCTCAAATTGATTTTCCCAATACTTTAATTCTGGAATACAGCAAATATCAGAAAGACCATTTCTACATTATAAACTGTGGAAGAGAAAGCTGGTTTTCAACTTGATCACATTTTATGACAAGTAAAATTATAATCCACAAATGGTATAATTTAGTTTTCTGATTACTATACACGTTTGAAAGCCAAATTATTAAAAAATTCCTCAGTAACCTTTGGGAACTGAGCTCTAAAAGCCTCCGAGACAGCACATGACCTGCTCAGCAATGGGAAGCAATGAAAACTCTAGAATTGAAAGCAGAGCCAGGTACACTGTGGGAAGTGCCTTTCTGAAGACAGAGAGCGCTGGGTGCAAGTGTGAGTAGATCCTGGGTTCGAGTCCCACAGCTCTGCATCTCAGATGCAAATGGTAGAGAAAAAACACAGGTCAGACAAGTCAGCTTAGCTATTAATCATAAAGGAAAGCCTGCTTAAAATAACTTTTCTGTTCTTATCAAAGGGCTTCCAAAACTGGCTTTTCAGGACTAGGATATGAATAGAGGTTGAAAATTGCCCCCATGTACATTAATCAATATGTAGGTTAGAACTCAGGATGTAACATAGCAAAGTTGGCCAAATGCACACGAATCCCTGTGGGAAACTGCGCACCCTCAGTTAGCCCTGCCCTGCCTTATTCCTTGGTATATTCACTCAAGAAATGTGATTTTCTTATTTGGGGAAGATAGGGTGGAGGACTGGGCATCTCTCTCTCACAGCTCAGTGACTTGCAATGCTTTCAGCAGTCAAGAAAAGCAAAGACTTCTTATCTATAAAAGAGTGGAGTTCACCATTTCAGTAAAAGCACCATCTGTGAAGACAGGGAGCTCCTTTTAAAAAATGTTTTTACAGTCACTTGAGAAAGTAGACCGGTGAGTGCTGGTCTCTCGACTTAAAGAATTTGCTATCCTTATGTGTGACCAGATTCACCAGCTGACAGCTCCTACATGGAAACTCAAATAGGCTTTCATTTCTCTGTTGCCCGGAAATGTGTAAAATTGTGGAGAATTTAAAAGCAGGGCTTCCCTGGTGGCGCAGTGGTTGAGAGTCCGCCTGCCGATGCAGGGGACACGGGTTCGTGCCCCGGTCTGGGAAGATCCCACATGCCGCGGAGCGGCTGGGCCCGTGAGCCATGGCCGCTGAGCCTGTGCGTCCGGAGCCTGTGCTCCGCAATGGGAGAGACCACAACAGTAAGAGGCCCGCGTACCGCAAAATAAATAAATAAATAAATAAATAAAATAAAAGCAATGCCATCTAAAATCACAACAAGGAGCAGCAGAACTGTTGACAAGTAGAACAGCCCATTGGAAGCTGTTAAAATTTCACTGGAAAAAAGACAGAGAGTAAGTTCTAATTTTAATCACTTGCAAAGAAAACAGGGAAAGTTATGCAATAAAGCAGAGATATTTACATTTGCAAATATAATTCAACTTACCTTTCTTGAGCAGATAAACCGGGACTCTTTGTCTAAACAGCCTGCAGTGATTCCCCAGGTGGATCCAGCTGAAACTAATGGGTACCTGGAGTTTACTGAGTGCAGTTTCCACCTCCACCTGCCTGTGTTAATGAACAGATCAGAGGCTTCTCCCTCAGTGGCTGAGTCACACAGGGAGGAGATGGGTGGTGTGAAAGAGGGTGTCACCTTGTACAAATACCAATTCAATTAAAACAGCTCACTCATGGACCTGCTGTCTTTGGTGAATTCTTTGTGTAATTTATGGCCTTGGTAGACCAAAAATACGTACTCCTGTTATCACCCTTTTAACTGACATCAACAATACCCACAATTCTATCCCTCACGAGGTGCCACAGTATCCAACCTATTTTGGATTCTCTTTTAAAAAACAAAACACAAAACTTAAGGTAGGAGGAATCTCTATCTGCCCATGGTACTGGAAGGCTGGGGCCCAGATACATACACAGGAAATGTACTGCTGGTAGGAATCAAGATCCTTAGGAGAGGAAAGTCCTTTGGAGCCCTGAGATCAGGAAATATGAAAGGAATCTATTACACAAATTCTACACATGGAATTCTGGTAAAACTATCAAAGGAAAAGTACATCCTGAAATATAAGAATTTTGAGCTTTTTGTGATTTCATCATCTATAAAAATGTGAAAAGGATGCTGGAAACTTCTTTCACATCTGAGGGCAGCAGTAGACTCCAGGGTCGACATCTGCTTCTGATGAGGAAGGAACAGTGCAGAAGAGCCACGCTAGGTGCAGGTTCCTATTACAGGTTCTGAAATGTACCTTCCGTAGCAGCCAGGGAGGCTTTAAAGAAGCTTAGTGAATCTGGAACATTGCTGAGAGGAGTGAGTCATTAGAATTTCCTGGGTCATTTTTATTCATCTGTCACACCAATAATTAACCAAATCCTCCCCATTTCAAGACAGCTCCTGAAAAACCACAGTCCAGCTGAGCTATAGTCACAGAAGGGACTATAAGAAGATGTAGAAACATTCAGATTAGAAGGTTCAGGCAATTGCAGGATGCAGTCATGGACTGGGACATCCCTTTCTTAATGTGCCCTTATTCTGGGCTGAGGAATTTGAAAATCTAAAATGGAAAATGTTCTCTAAAAGTAGTGTGTATATATATATATATATATATATATATATATATATATATATATATATATATATGTTTATTCAGTGCTTTCATAGAATTATATGTGTGCAAGATATTTTAGAAATATGTTTTAAACTTCTGTGATGCCCATAAATGTCAGTTGGACTGAGGTTGGATATCAATATCACAGATGAGAAAGTTGAAAAACCAAGATGTGACTTGTCTCATCTCAAAAAATAAGTAAATTAGAAGTATTATATTCACGATCATTCAGCATTCATTTAGCTGAATGAAGGGCTGAAACAGTTTCAGAGCTAGCTTGTAGGGACAAGTAGTAAGTTATATTAAACATATTATAGAAGGCTTAAATGCATGTTTTCATCCTTCATAAAATATAGAACCAGAAAATAATTTTCTACTTTGCAATGAAGAAAAATATACTGTCCAAAATACATTTAAACCTTTTGAGCTTCCAAACAATTATTTCTGCATGGAATTGAGGGTTTCTTTTATTTTATATACTGGAACCCATACCACTAAGCCACGTCAGTGTCTTTCCATTTAGAACTAAATCTTTGATTCAAAAAAGGGCTAATTCTAAACACTTTGGCAAAATTCAGACCTCCTCATTGCTGAACAGACATTCAGCAAAAAGGCTGCTGAAAATTAAGAATCTCAAAGTTCAAAGATGTCAGTCAAGAATGTGCACGGGGGGGGGGTGGAGGTGGCCAAATAGGTTTGGCCTTAGTTTCACTCAGGCCTTGAGCTGGGGAGCCTTGAGCATGCTTAGAATAACTTGGCTTTACCACGCCTATTTCACTGGGAGTGGCGGAGTTCTTGAGGTCTCTTTAGAATGTAAGCTACTAGGCTGTGATGGCAAATGTTTTATCGTGGGTGCCAATGCGGACTGCTTGACGTTGGCTGCCTGGGGGGACATGATGAGGTTTGTAAGGCAACTTTGAACTTGCACAGGAGAGAGACACGATTGATTAGCAATGTCTGCCACAGGTCTCAGATGGGGGGAGGGTTTGCTGAACCTATCTCCCCAAACAGGACAGTACTTTTTCTCTGTGATGTATCCAATGAAACAACCAGCCAGAAACGAGCACTTACTACCACATAATAATGAAAATAGCAAATACTTATATAGCACTGTTCATGTGCCAGGCATTGTTCTAAGAACTTGTCATACATTCATTTAAGAATTGCTATTAAAAGACTGTTACTTCCTGTTATACAGTCTGAATGTTTGTGTTCCCTCAAGACTGTTATGTGAAATCCTAACCTGCAAAGAAAGATGATGGTGTTGGAAAGTGGAGCCTTTGGGAAGTGCTTAGGTCATGAGAGTGGAGCCTTCATAAATGGGATTATTGTTCTTATAAAAGAGCCCCCCCCCCCCCCCCCCGAGCTTTCTAGCTCCTTCCACCACGTAAGGACAAAGTGAGAAGACGCAGGCTGCTATGAACCAGGAAGCGGAGCCTCATCCAACCACGCTGGCAGCCTCATCTCAGACTTCCCAGCCTCCAGAACTGGGAGAATCAAATTCCTGTTGTTTATAAACTGCCTGGTCTGTGTAATTTTGTTATAGCAGCCTAAACAGACTAAGATACCTCCTCACCCCAGAGAGATTCAAAAAGTGATGCTGAAAATGCAAAAAAATACAAACAGGACAAATCAGCATCTCAAAGCTCTCTAATCTGTCATGCAGGGACTTTGAGAGGTTGAAAGATAGAGGGCTCCCCACTTTCCTCCCAGATGGAGAAAATAAATGTTATGCACATGTTGCAACAAAAGCGGTAACAGTAGAGTGATAATTACAGAGCCAATTTCTCTTTGTCTGGGAGTAGACAGATGCCAGAATTAATGAATTACTGCCTTACTGCCAGTGCTGCAAGAGCGGGTGCGTTGCTTAATACGCACTGATGGTGCCAGCATGATGCAGACCCACAGAGAGCCCATGAGAAACCCCACGAGAGCCTGTATTCCATCATCTCTGCAGATCCACTATTCACTATGGGCAATCACTTCATCCTCAGGTCCACGTCTCTCTTGCTGCAGGGAGATGGATGAGATCAGGCTCTTTACCACCTGGACAGGTCACAGTGAAGAGATCAGGACTCCATACCTGCACTCTATAGACAATTTCATGAGGAACCAGGAGGGCTCAGCCCTGAGTTCCTGAGGCTTTCTGACTCTTCTTCATGCTCTAACAGGCAACTACCCTTGCCCAGAAAAACCAGAAGAGATTAGGCAAGGCTGATGATGATTATAATGATGCTGATAAAAGCAACAACGACAGTAGTTTAAGTGTGGGCCAGTCATTGCTTAGTGCTTTACGTATGTTATTTCATTTAATCCTCACAAAAACCTTACACTATAGGAACCACAGAAACTGCTGTTAGGTCATGATAGAGAGCAGAAAACAAAAGCCTAAGATCACACAGTTGAGAATTAGACATGTCCAGAATTCCAATATAGGCAGGCTGACTGCAGAGCTCACTTTCTTGGATATGAAGGTCCACTGCCTCTCCAAAGTGCCAGAAAGGAGATAGGCACTTTATCCAAGAGACCATGGCTGGATTACAGGGTGAGCTAAATTTACAGCAGGTCTGAGCCCTGAATAACAGGTGACAGAAACGTACAATGGCTTTTAGCAGGAAATGTGTATATATATGCATGTATGTAGGTGCTTATATCACTCATAGCATCAAAAATAATAAACCACAGCCCACATGTGTTAGATCAAAATATCAGACAGGAGAATGGCCAGCAGTTGCTACAGAATCTAGGTCCTTTACTGATGGTGTAAATCTAACTCACCAGTTTTCTTTTCTTTTTTCCTTTCAAATAGACTACTTTTAGAGCAGTTTTAGGGTCATAGAAAAATTGAGAGGAAGGTACAGAAAAAAAACATATACCCCCTCCCCCCAGATACATAGCTTCCCCTATTTATCAACATCCCTCACCAGTGTGGTACCTTTTTTATAATCGATGAACCTATACTGACACATCATCATCACTCAAAGTCTGTAATTTACATTAGCACATCACTCTTGGTGCTGAACATGTTATGGGTTTTGATGAATGTAAAATAACATGTAGCCACCATTACTATCATACAGAATAGTTTCACTGCCCTAAAAACGCTCTCTTCTCAACCTAATCACCCCTCCTTCCCCACAACCCCTGGAAACCACTGACCCTTTTGCCATCTATGTCAGTGGTCCCCAATCTCTTTGGCACCAGGGACCGGTTTGGTGGAAGACAATTTTTCCACGGACCAGGATGGGGGGCAGCTCAGGCAGTAATGCCAGCGATGGGGGAGCGGCAGAGGAAGCTTTGCTCGCTCACCTGCCGCCTGCCTCTGGCTGCGCAGCCAGGTTCCTAATGGGCCGCGGAGCGGTACCAGAGGTTGGGGACTCCTGGTCTACGTGGTTTTGCCTTTTTAAAAATGTCATATAGGGGCTTCCCTAGCAGTCCAGTGGTCCAGCGGTTAAGACTTCACCTTCCAATGCAGGGGGTGCAGGTTCGGTCCCTGGTCGGGGAGCTAAGATCCCACATGCCTCACGGCAAAAACCCAAAACAGAAAACAGAAGCAATATTGTAACAAAATTCAATAAAGACCTTAAAAATGGTCCACATCAGGCTGCATGTACTGTATGTGGAGCAGTGTACAGTGAAGCGGAGGCAGAGCGGCTCCGCGAGCTCCTCTCTCTCCACTTTCCTATAGAGTACCCCTGACTGGCGCTGAGGGCAAGCCACACACACACGCCCTCGCGCCCGGCGAGCCCACGAAGTCACTGTCATATGACAAAGGCTTTGCTGCAGTTCATCTTCCTCCCTGTGTACTTTCTGTTTGCCTTCCTGGCCGTGTGGATGAAAGGCTCTTGGTGCTGCAGCCAGGAGTCAGTGCTGTGCCTCTGAGGTGGGAGAGCCAAGTTCAGGACACTGGTCCACAAGAGACCTCCCAGCTCCACGTAATACCAAATGGCGAAAATCTCCCATAGATCTCCATCTCAACACTAAGACCCAGCTTCACTCAATGACCAGCAAGCTACAGTGCTGGACACCCTACGCCAAACAACTAGCAAGACAGGAACACAACACCACCCATTAGCAGAGAGGCTGCCTACGATCATAATAAGTCCATAGACACCCCAAAACACACCACCAGATGTGGACCTTCCCACCAGAAAGACAAGATTCAACCTCATCCACCAGAACACAGGCACCAGTCCCCTCCACCAGGAAGCCTACACAACCCACTGAAACAACCTTACCCACTGGGGACAGACACCAAAAACAATGGGAACTATGAACCTGCAGCCTGTGAAAAGGAGACCCCAAACACAGTAAGTTAAGCAAAATGAGAAGACAGAGAAACACACAGCAGATGAAGGAGCAAGGCAAAAACCCACCAGACCAAACAGATGAAGAGGAAATAGGCAGTCTACCTGAAAAAGAATTCAGAATAATGACAGTAAAGATCCAAAATCTTGAAAATAGAATGGAGGAAATACAAGAAACATTTAACAAGGACATAGAAGAATTAAAGAGCAAACAAACAGAGATGAACAACACAATAAATGAAATTAAAAATACTCTACAAGGGATCAATAGCAGAATAACTGAGGCAGAAGAACGGATAAGTGACCTGGAAGATAAAATAGTGGAACTAACTATTTATCTAACTACCGCAGAGCAGAATAAAGAAAAAAGAATGAAAAGAACAGAGGACAGTCTTAGAGACCTCTGGGACAACATTAAACGCACAAACATTCGAATTATAGGGGTTCCAGAAGAAGAAGAGAAAAAGAAAGGGACTGAGAAAATATTTGAAGAGATTATAGTTGAAAACTTCCCCAATATGGGAAAGGAAATAGTTAATCAAGTCCAGGTAGCACAGAGAGTCCCATACAGGATAAATCCAAGGAGAAACACGCCAAGACACATATTAATCAAACTGTCAAAAATTAAATACAAAGAAAACATATTAAAAGCAGCAAGGGAAAAACAGCAAATAACACACAAGGGAATCCCCATAACGTTAACAGCTGATCTTTCAGTAGAAACTCTGCAAGCCAGAAGGGTGTGGCAGGACATATTTAAAGTGATGAAGGAGAAAAACCTACAAACAAGACACTGAATTTTGAAGTTCCAGAGGACAATGATTATGTGGTCAAGAGGGAGATGAGTCATCCAACCACTCTTCCTTCCTAAATTTTCTTCTTAACATCTTTCAGATTTCTGCTTATGAATATAATTTAGAGTTTGGCAATCTGAGGCATGGCTGGTTCAATTAATGAGAGATGGAGCAGCGATGTAATTGGGTAAGTAGGACTTGTCGCCAAACTCTCCTCAGTAGTGCAAAAGTTGAGAAACCTCGATTGAAGGTTTTGCTACTTTCCTCCTCGTTGCTGTACCCACCAGAACCAGCCATTTTGCAGCCCAGCAATATCAGTTCCTCAGGGCCAAGAGTGAGATTTGGAGCAGACTTTCTATGATCACTTTACCAAACTATCAGAGATCAGCATAGAATGATCACTGGATATTTTAACTGCCCCAAAATCTCCCAATACTTTATCAAGCTTCTCATATACTTATGTGAATATCTTTATGGAAACAGCCTTACTTTAAAACCCAGATTGTTATTTCATAATTTTGTGATCATCATTTCTGATTTTCTTCAATTCACTGTCGATCTTTCCATTTTACATCAGTCTCTCCATAGCCAAATATTTCATGGTATTACATCTCAAGCAACCCCTTGCAATCAGGGGCCTGTATATTTAGCTTTATTCTAAACATGTAGCACAGTTCTGACTCACAGTAGCACTCAGTATTGTTGATTGCACGTTGGAATAATAATCATAAACAATAACAGTTCCTATACAAGGTGTATTCACTGTTTGCCAAAAATCTGTTTTATCCATTTTATAAATCTGATTTTCTTATCTGATTTTTCAATCTCTAGCTGGACTATAGACTATATAATAGGCTGAACTAAAGGCTATATTACTGGCTCTTCAATTCACCTACAGGCTACAGCATGCACTGTTCTCTTAAAACAAGAGAAGATTTCTCCGCATCTTATAGAGATTGCTCAAATCATAATTACCATAGCTGCACTTATTACCCAAGGTTGAAACCTTCATTGTCCATGCCTCCTCCTTTCCTCTCTCCATTCCACATCCTCATCCAATTAAATGGTGACTGGACCATCACCCTCAAGTCTACCTCCTAATTCAGTCCAACCTTCCCCTTCCACTGGACTCCCATCGCCCCTGATTTGACTGGGAACCTCATCATCTTGAGGGAAAACTATTTCCAGCACCTGATAACTGGCCTCTTCATTGTTCAAATATGTCCCCTCTGAGTCAGTCAGCCTCTTTCAGGTTGTAAAGATCAGAGATAAGCTCCGGAAACCTCAGTTGATGGGAGCATACTAACACTTAAACAGGGAAGAGCCACAGTACCCAAAATGACGATATTTAGAAATCTACACAAAACAAATTTATGTAGATTTCTAAGTATCATCATTTTGGGTACTGTGGCTCTCCCCTCTTTAACTGTTAGTACGCTCCCATCGACTGAGGTTTCCGGAGCTTAAAACTCTACTCAATACTCTGTAATGACCTATACGGGAAAAGAATCTAAAAAAGAGTGGATATATGTGTATGCATAACTGATTCACTTTGCTGTATAGCAGAAATGAACACAACATTGTAAATCAACTATACTCCAATAAAATTTTTTAAAAATAATAAATCTACAGTTCATTACAGGAAAAAGATGCACTGGTAGAAACCACATTAAAGTAAAGCTGATCATCACAGCTAAAGGCTGTCTCAGTAAAGGGTCAGCAAAGCCACTTGTAAGCTCAGTTGTCCTCCCTCTGCAAGGGTGTTTGCAGGATATACTTTCTCTTATATATCAAGAATGACTGACATGTGAATAGGTCACCCAAATGGAATCTCAGCTGGAATTTCTTATACCTTGCTGGTCACATAAGGTATTCCTGCTATGTGACCTGGGGTTCTGGGGTCTCACCAGGTACAAATCATCAGTCTCACTGTTATCAATAAACAATGTTGATTAGCTGGTTCAAACCACCCTGAAATTCTTAGGGCACAGGGTTATAAAGCAATGCTATTAATCAGTATGTTTCAGATCAGTGCTGTGCATGTTTATTTCTTATTTTAGTAGAATAATCAGGCTAATTCCAGGCCTGCTGGAACTAGTCCTCACAGCACAGGAGGTTTAGTATAAAGTTTCAGGGGGCTGTAAGGAAGACAGGATAGAGTGCCAGCACCCTTTCTTAGAAATTAAATGATATTCCCTACTGGTTAACTTTGCAAAACAACACTAGTTTGTCCAGTGCAACTCTGGGCACCCAATAGCAACTCTATGAGTCTCTCTTCCATGACTCAGTCCCGCTTCCTCTGATTCTCTTCCTGCTTCTTCATTCTACCACGTTACCAATTTATCACAGTCCCTGCATGTATCAGTTTAAATCCTCTGGGAGACATCTGCTTGAGTTTGTCAGCCACCATGTCATGCTGTGTTCCTACAGGTAGAGCTCTTGCACCAGGCCATCCTGTGGCTTCTGGTAAGCCAGACGAGGACAGCTTTGTACAGACACCTACCCCGTCTCAATCAGCTGTGACCAAAGCAGTATCACTGCACGGAACAAGGCACTGCTACCCTAGGCCTTGTAACTGCTCGGAAGTGGGCTACAGGCAGAGCACGCAGCAAGTCAGAACTTTCTCCCCAGTAAAGATACATCATCTCTTAACATTATTTTTCCAGAACAGAGGCAATCATGTCACTCTCCAGCTTCAAACCCATCATAAGTTCCCCATGTCCCATCATTTGAATTAATACCTTAGATTCATATAAGACGGTGTTGTTCAATGCAGCAGCCACTAGCCATGTGTGGTTATTTAAATTTAAATTAATAAAATTAAGTAAAATTTAAAATTAGTTTCTTCAGTTGCACTAGCCACATCTGAAGTACCATATTGGCCCGGGCAGATAGCACAAGCAGAAAGTTGGTCTAGATGCCTTTTTAAAGTGACTTTCAACTATTCCAGGCTCCTCTCCCAACACTTGCCTCCATGCACCCTAAGCTCTAACCTCATCAAAATCCTTGCTTTTGCCCAAACATACTGTATAGTTCAGGCCTTTAACATTTGTCCTAATTCCATTCCTGTGACCAGAAATATCCTTGCTTCTTGTGTATCTGGTAAAGATTATTCACCTTTAAAGGCCCAGCAAATACCTAACTTGCTCTGTGAAGATTTTCCTACCATCCCACTCCCTAAACACAGGCAGCCTCCCTCTTTCTCTCTGCTCCAAAGGAACTCCGTATATGCCTTCATTACAATACTGAAACACATTATATGATAAACTACGTGTAGCCAGCATACCACATACACCCCTAGGAGACCTCAGTAGCAGAGGCAGTATGGCTAGTGCTTAAGAGCACAGTCTTAGGTGTCAGATAGACTCTGCCAACGACTACTTGTGTAACCTGGTGCTAGTCATTTAGCTCCTCTTGTCTCAGTTTCCTCATTTGTGCAGTGTTCAGTGTAGCACTCCGTAATTCCCTTCTCTTAGATGACATTACTTGCTCTTGTATTTGATTGGCTGGCATTTCGCTCTCTTTGTCCTCATTGTTCTCTTCCCTCAGTATCCCATATCCATCATGACAGAGTTTCATTTCTTTTTTGAAATCTATTTTATCTTTCCTCTAATCATTTACTATTGTATTAGTTTCCTATTGCTGCTATAACAAATTACCACAAATTTAGTGGCTTAAAAACAACACAATTTATTACTTTCCAGTTCTGGAGATCAGAAGTCTAAAGTCAGTGTGTTAGCAGGGTTGGTTCCTTTTGGAGTATGAAAGGGAAGAATCTATGTCCACCTTTTTCAGATTCTAGAGGCTGCCTGCACCCCTTGGTTCACGACTCCTTCCTTGCATCATTCTAACCTCTTGCTCTGTCATTCCATCTCCTATGTCTGACTCTGATCCTCTGTCTCTATTTCATAAGGACCCATGATTACATTGATCCCACCCAGATAATCTAGGATAATCTCCCCATCTCAAGACTCTTAATTTAATCATATCGGCAAAGTTCCTTTTGCCATGCAAGGTAACATATTCACAGGCTCCGGGGATTAGAACATGGATGTCTTTGCAGGAACATTATTCAGTCTACCACAACTATCATATTTTTGCAATTTCTCAAAGTTCTCTATAATTTCATATATTTTTACACCTTTAAAAAACTAAAAATTTTATTCAGCAAACAAAAGTTCAAATGCATAGTTATTTGATTTAGTAAATAAATACCCAAACATCTATACTCTTAAAAATAGGTGACATCTTTAGGATTGCATCGAAAATTTTATATTTAAAAATTTTGTAAACAAATGCCAGAAACACATGCAATTTTTTAAACATTTTCTATGTTCCACTCATGAGTAACATAAACAATGTTAACTTAGGCATGTTTTCAAATGATCACTAGATGCTTGAGTATTGGCTGCAATGATCATGTGAAATCTGTTCCCAGCTGAATCTTTGAGAAAAACATGTGTAAGCTGTATATATTACCTATGCAAACACACATACATACCTCCATATATTCATATTTACACACATATGATTCATATATTATAGCTGTACATGTAGCTCATATATATTAGATTTATAAATGTATAGCACTTATATATTAGGTTTATGCATATTTACACACACACACATACACGTCAATAACTCTACCTGTGTTTGTCTTTCCTATTAGAACGAAGGATCTTGAGGGTAGGAGCCCAAGCTTATTTATCTTTGAATCCTTAGTGTCCACAATGAGCCTGACCTAGACAGTTCTCAGTGATTGTTTCTTAACTGAATATATTTGCATTGCTATGTGACACCTGGTAAAATGGAATAGAAGCTGCCTGAGAAAAAAATGAAATCCCCAGACCCTCTTTTCTCCTGGGTCTTCCTTCTCAGTAACTCAGCCTTCAATAGACTAGACTAGAGAAATGTGGTCCAAACTGTTTTCCTCAGTCATGCTTATGTTTCTGTTGCTATTTTCCTGTTACACATTCTGATTTACTGAGTCTCTCAAACCACGTGGTTTTCCCAAATCGTTTCCTTGTTCCCTCCCTACACACAATATCTGAAAGACTCCCACTTACCATACTTCAGCCTCTCCTATTCACGTCCTCCTCCTCTCCTTCCTCCTCACAATTCAGCTTTAAATTATCTCCCACTTCCTTGACTCTACACAACCAAAGGATAAATCCTGCAGAAAAGAGCAGAGAATCCTAGAAAAAATTTAATTTCCAAATATTTTTGTAAACTAGTGGGTTACCTATCACTGAAACAAAATTTCTGATAGTGTAAATGATGTCCCTAGAAAACAGTGATTCTCAAATATTTTGGAATTGGTGCATCTTCTTATTGCTTTGATTTTACAGTACCCCCTGCCAACACCCTGTTCTTCTCCTAACCCCAAGTCATTTAAATTAAAATTTATTAAAAATAGTTGGTCTTAATAATTTGGGAATGTGTGTGTGTGTGTGTGAGGGAGAGACAGAGAGAAGACTTGAGGTTTTAGGTGACTGAGAATACCATGAGGTAATTTGCTTTTTTTTTTTTAGTTTGAAAAACTCTATTTACTAAGGAATTTTTTTTAATTGAAACAATTCATAGATGTGAAAATCCTTATAGTTTTCAAGGCACTTTGTAGTTTACAAAACACTTTCATATCCATTATCTCAACCAATCATCTTTGCAACCCTGTACATAAGTTGGAACTCTGATTTCATGCCTTCTCCATCATCCTCCACATTTTACTCACTATATGTCCTTACACACCAAACATACTGGACCTCTCCCCATTCTCAGATCACGATTTATACTTGGACTCTTTCTTGTTCCATACCTTTGCTCAAGCTGTTCCCTCTGATTGGAATGCCCTCTTTCTCCTAGTCCCCCAAATCTACTTTTAAAAGTCCTATTCATTCATCAACGCCTAACTTGAGCCCTTTCCCTTCCAAAATCCTCCCCAGTTCCTTTTAGCAAATGTCTACAGAGGACAACAGTAACTTTTACCTGTTTAGTATCCTTTCTTTCTTCTTATGGTATCAATAAACTTTGCCGAATGGTTTTAGTGGGAAAATAAAATGCAATGCCACTTTTCCCTCTCTATGCCCTCCCCAGCTCTATATCAGCACTACACACAAGCACCAAAGTTGGACATGTGATCCAAGCCAAGCAAAAAGGCTCTCTGCTGAGAATGCAAATTTGAGTCATAGGGCAGAAGGCTGTTCAGTTGTGAGCTGTTGAGTCTTCAGTTATTCCAGAAGCAGAATCTTAAAGATATTCTATTTCTATCTTTCCAAGACCTTGTCATTATCAACTCTTCCTTCCATTCTGAGAACCATCCAATTTCCCTCAATAAATTTTCCATCTTATTAAGGTTTCTGTTGTAAGCAAACAAGGAAATGGAACTGTTATAGTTTCTCGGATATTTCCAGAGTTCTTTCTTGGTTACCCTATTCTAATCCTCCCATTTCTGCTTTAGATAGAAGTTGTTGAGACACGTTCCTGCCTCTCCCATTGAACTATATGCTCCTCATGATGGTCTGTATCTCCTTCAGTTCTTACTACTGTCACTTATACACCTCAGTCCTCAAGAAATGTTAATTGAATTGAAGTTGAGAAAACATATATTTTCTTTAGATTGAAAACTGATTCGAATCCTCCTACATTAGTTAGTTCCAAAAGTGAAAATTTCTCAAATGCTTGGGTTAATTGAATCTTAGGACTGGGAGAGACCAATAAGTTTGATAGTTGTGATTTGATTATTTTAGTTTTTTTTATTTTTAATAAGGTTCGCATTTCTTACTTTTTAAAAAACATCTTTATTGGAGTATAATTGCTTTACCATGGTGTGTTAGTGTCCGCTTTATAACAAAGTGAATCAGCTATAAGTATATATATATCCCCATATCCCCTCCTTCTTGCTTCTCCCTCCCACCCCCCATCCCACCCCTCCAGGTGGTCACCTCTAGGTGCTTTTTTATTTCATGCATTTCATGCTCTTTTAAATATTTTTTCCTGTTGGTTTGCTTTTTATTTTCCATTTTCTCTACTTAGTATTCAGTTCTTTTAGGAAGAAAGAACTTATATATGTGTATTCATTCAGATGTCTTCCATAAAAACAAATCTAGACTTTGTCAGTTCTACTACTAATAGCCAAAGAAGAGTAAAGAAAGTGAGGGAATTTTAAACTAACAAACCAATCAAATTCCCAAGGCAGGCTAAAAAGTAATCTAAAGACTTGATTAAATGCATTTTTATATGGAAAAGGCACAATACTGATCTATGATTCCAAAGTTATTATCTGTTTAAATTATGACACTTACCAAAAAAAAGTACATCTTATGAAACATTTCTTCTCAATTGGGGAAATTTCCAAGAAACCATCAGATTCTTGTTCACAAACCTTGCATTAGCAAATAAAATATGATACTTCTTGGCTTTAAGCACAGATAGAGACAAAGTCTGGTATGAAGTCATCACACAAAATAAAAATTTTATGACAGCTTTCACTCTTAAGGTAACTGACACAACTCAGAATCAGCCCTCCTTATTGCTCTTGGTCTATGGCCAGAGGTCAGCCATCTTTTTCTTAAAGAGCCAGAGAGTAAATCTTTTATTCTAGGCTTCGTGGGCCACATCCCAAACCTCAGCTCTGCTGTGGCAGCAGAAGGCAGCTGTAGACAATATGGCCAAGGAACAGGCGTGGGGAGAATGGTCTGTAGCAGCCAGAAATGTCAGTGCTGGGCCCCCCCTCTGTTCCCTGCTAGCCAGCGCTATGGTAAAAGCATCCTTTTTCTTTTTCGTCCTCTCCCTGTGGAGGGCAAATGCTAAACGAGAAAAAAGATCATAAACGCTTAGTCAAAGCCTCATTTTCAACACAAGAATACTGAGGTTCTGAATGGTCAGATGACTTGCCAAAGATCCAACAACTTCATTTACGTGGAAGTGAGACCAGGGCCTATTCAAAATAATGGAACACTTCCTGACAACCTACTATGTCAGGTAAGCTTCGAAGCACTTACACCTTATCCGACTTCACCCTCGGAACAACTTTCTAAAGTACTATTATCATCTTCATCTCACAGATGAAGAAACTGAGATTCAGAGACGTTAAGCAACATGCTTGGAGTTTCACAGCAGTCAATGGTACGGGGAAGAGCCAGGGTTTTTAACCCTCTGCTCCTTGCTGCTGTGACTCCTGCTGCTGCAACATGTCCCCCACTCCATTTTCCACTGCATACTGTTCCATGATGCTCTCGAGAAGAAGCCGTTTGAGTGCATGTATTTTCTGTCCTTGGAAGCCAACACCAGACTTTCCACCATCGCCTCTGACTCAAGCTGGTTAGGATTTTTTCCCCTCAGAAACACTCACACAACCAGACTTGCCTATCCAGTATAACTGTAATTCTGCAGCACAGAAACAGGGAGTGGGCCTGAAGTTTACAGGCCCGTGGCCAACCCCATGTAGGAAGGCTGAGAAGGTCAGTGTTTGATCTTTGTTTGCACAATCCCAACTTGAGAAAACCCACATAAGTATCCCTCCTACTCTGTTAGAAGCCTGGAGCAGCTCTGGGGCTCATTTCCCTGTTCACAGCCACTGGGAGTCCACGGAAGGCCCCCTGAAAACCCAGACTGGGGTTTCCTTTCATTTCACAGCGAAAATGTGTGAATCTCTTGGGAAGTTGGGCTTTCCTGGCACCCTAACATCACCCTAAGCATCGCCCACTTTGCCTATTTTGTTTTTCCAAAAGCCTTGTCAAACAAGTAGGTACTGAAAATGTAGGAGGGAATAAAGAGACATTCAGTGCACAGTTCTTTTCGGAATAAATGGATTTCCTTATGAACATTTGGCAAGTGTCACATCTAAAGCCTCCACCAAATAAAAGCCATCACAAGCTAAATGGCAAGATAGGAGCTGAAAAGAAAAGGTTTTATGAGTTGATGTGTTCATGTTACAGAATCAAATATTCTTCACGTGTCCTCTGCATGAATGGAGGCCACTGTTACTTATCCAGTTACTTAAGGAGAAGTTATGTGGTCTATGTACTTTTATTTTCATCCCAGACTCTAGAAAGGGGCACATATAAAATGCATTATCCTCTGATGACTGAATCCTATAAGCATATACTCCCTCTCTGCCTTTCCTCCCAATCAAGCCCCATTTTGCCCCTGCTAAAATAGGTAGGTTCAAATGAAAAAACTAAATGGGAGCGAACTTCTGTCTTGCAGCAAGAGTAATTCCCAGTGGGTTTCTGATGAAGCTACTTGATAGTCTACTGTCCTTTACTCTTTCATCCAAATCCTTATTGCTCCAACAGTAAGGGAAAGCAAAACAAAACAGAGCACTGGGGTTAAGTTGGTAAGGCAGCCCGTAGGAGTCTCCAGTGAAGTAAAAGACTGGTGTAGTAAAGCAATGCGTCATAGTTTAAAAGAGCAGCATTAAACACTCTCCTCTCCCTTTCACTCACTCTGCAGAGCCCATGGCCCAGAGAAACAGTGTGGGGGGATGGGGGAGGGTTTCTTCTTTCAGGGACCTCCTGAGTTGGCTACAAAGATTAGAAGGAAAGAAAGCCAACATATTTCACATAACTGTGTGATTTGCCAGCATGGCAGAGGCACATCAAGAAATGTTAAGAGTTATGTCATTGATGTCATTTAGTGAAGGTAACCAGAGTTACTTAAAAATAACAACAAAAAATTACCATGGAGAGGATCTCACTGAGGCACTTCAGATATTTCTGGGCAAACGCCTAACCACAGAAAATTCTAATGTTGCACGTCAAGTTCCCACTGCCATGTGAGTGGCTGAGCAGCTTCCTGGATCTCCCAGGAAAGGTATGCAGCCTGCCCGTGTGCTGACCCACCCTTCACCGCCAAATCTGACAAGGTCCCAGTAAATACACTCTCAGAAGCAAGGACATTCTTTGGGGATTGTGTAGAGGAATTTGGCAGCTGTGTCTTCCTCATGAGGCACGGCATAAAGAACAAGTTCCTCAGCCAGGGGCATGGGGTTAGCTACAGCCTCTCTAGAAGAAATCCTACTACTATATTGTCTTTATCTAGAAGTCCACATTGACATTACAATGCCTGTAGCCTTCTTCTGCTACTGATACTTTTAAAATATTAAAACATAACAAAACAAAACTTACCCTGGCAAATATTACTTGCACTGAACCAAGTGAAGAATGGAACTAATACAGGATGCTATGCACAAATACCATTTCTACTTTTCTATTTTATCCCCTCCTTCCTTCCATGGAATACCACTGAAACAGCTCCTGACATCCATGGTAGATTCTGGGAACCCAGTAAGGGAGACTCTAATATCTCATACATCCCAGGAGGGATGACAGGCCTCAGACCCAGAACCAGCCCTGCATAGGGTTCTTTTTCAGTCCCAAAGGGCACTGCACATGCAGAGAAACACTAATATCCTTTTTACTATAACCTTGTTTCCACAGGCCACATCCATCATGGGAAAAGTCAAAGGCTTGAGAGGAATGAGGTTCCAGCTCCCACCTTTTTATCTCAAGGATTCCTACTAGACCCAACCTGAGGTCAGCATCTTCCTATTTTTTATGTGTGGCTCTGCTTGCTTTGGACAGAATACAATATTCGGTGGTAAAGGTTTTGTTATTCTGTTGGCTTGCAAAGGGGTAAAACTACTTCTCTGTTGGAGGGGAGGAATCTTATGCTGAGTGGGAGAATCAGGGGAGACTGAAGAGGTGAGCTGAGCTGTCACCCTGGGCTGAGGGCTGAGTCTCTTGTTGATTCTCAATGACAGTCAATTTTCACGGCCCTGTGAATCATTTGTGAACTAGGCATGAACCTCCTGAATGCCAGCATTGAGTGGGTGGAGCACTGAAGGGTTTTTTGTTGTTGTTACTTAGTTTTTTGCAATAAGGAAGACTCTCTGACTTGTCCATGGGAAAGGGTAGATGAAATAATAGGCCAGTTCCCAGAGGCCAGAAAGACAAACTAAAAAACAAGAAGGATGCTGGGAGAAAAACATCATACCAAATGTCTGTGGGATGTTATCAGCCCTTTGGGACTAAACCAGAGTTACCTCAGGACAGAAAGCTGTGCTGTCTGTGGTCATTTATTCTTGTGTGTGCTAGAGCAAGAATTATTAATGAATAATGGTTTATAGCCTTTCCCTCTCCCCAGCCCCTATTAGAACATTTGAACTTTGCCCATTCAGCCGTACCATCTACGGCCCATGTTTTCTAGGTCAGTCTTAAGGAGGAAAGTACTCATAGTCAAAGAAAACCTATACATCATAGGACCTTCACAAGATGGAAGAGAAGGAAATTGGTGTGTCTTAAAAGTCTACTGGATGGTGAGGAAGGTGGTGACCAAAAAGCAAGATGGCGGGGAGAAGAACTGTGAATTAGAGAGACAGTAATTGGAAGATAAGAGTGAGACACTCGGGCTTCCCCGGTGGCGCAGTGATTGAGAGTCCGCCTGCCGATGCAGGGGACACGGGTTTGTGCCCCGGTCCGGGAGGATCCCACGTGCTGCGGAGCGGCTGGGCCTGTGAGCCATGGCCGCTGAGCCTGCGTGTCCGGAGCCTGTGCTCCACAACGGGAGAGGCCAGAACAGTGAGAGGCCCACGTATAGCAAAAAAAAAAAAAAAAAAAAAAAAAAAGAGTGAAAGACTCGCTAGAATTGATGGGCACTAGAGAAGTACCATCCAAAAAAATTGATCTCATATCCCTACCAGGAAATATGTATTTTGAGCACATACCACCTATATTGACTTCTTTTTTTAACTTTTGTGTATCTTGTGTTGTGCGGATTATCTGTGGGTAACCCAGCACTATTCACCTTCCAAGATCTCTTATTCACAAGGGCTAGAAGACTAGGAGCTACATTTCTCAGAATCCTTGTTAGCAGGGTTTTGCATTGTATTAGCCTGTGAGAGATACTCACATGAGCCTTGGAAGGTGGGAGAGAAGCAGAAACAAATCTATTGTTCCTGTGCCACCAGCAGGCATGTCTGCTGGTTGGCAGACGGTTGATTAAAGATGTTTCCAGAAGTGGACTTCCCTGGTGGTGCAGTGGTTAAGAATCTGCCTGCCAATGCAGAGGACACGGGTTCGAGCCCGGGTCCAGGAAGATCCCACATGCTGCGGAGCAACTAAGCCCATGCACCACAACTACTGAGCCTGTGCTCTAGAGCCCGTGAGCCACAACTACTGAGCCCATGTGTCACAACTACTGAAGCCCTCGCGCCTAGAGCCTGTGCTCTACAACAAGAGAAGCCACTGCAATGAGAAGCCTGGGCACAGCAACAAAGAGCAGCCCCCGCTCGCGGCAACTAGAGAAAGCCTACGAGCAGCAACAAAAGACACAACGTAGCCAAAAATAAATAAATAAATAAATATATATATTTAAAGAAAGATGTTTCCAGAAGCTTCTGGTATTCCTCCTGTGAATTATTTCATTTCAGTGAACAGGTAGCTGAATCATGGTCAGCCATTTCCTGTAATTCCTGATTTCCTGAAAGCCATTAGCAGCTTTGCTTAAGCTTAATCCTCCCAGCCTTTCTGTTTCCTTAGCTGAAATTTAACTGACACATATGCCTTATAAAGCATAACATACATAATAGAAACAAAAAAAGAGTAACAGAAATACTATTTTAATTATTTTATTTTATAAATAAAACTTTTTTCAATAAAAATATTAGTCTGTAATTCTTTTCAATTAATTGGCATATAATTTGAATGTCTGGATCTACACTTATTTTATTTCAATATTTAGTTTTAATAGCTATAAGAGCTAAAAAAATGATAGCTCACAAAAATATATAGGTTAGTAAGGAAGATGCACCTGATGAGCCACACTTACTACATTGTGATATGCAAGAAAATTATGATATGCAGAAAATTACAAAACTTTCTGAAAGGATGTTAAATAATACCTGAATAAAATGGAGACAGATCTTGTGTTCTCTGGTAGGAAAATTTAATATTATAAAGACAGCAATTTACCCCCAAATAGGCTATAGATTTCAAGTAGTTCCAATCAAAACATCAACAGAGCTCTCCATGGAAGTCAGTGAGTTGATTCTAGAACTTATCAATCCATAGATGAAGGAGACTACCCAAGAACTTTCTGAAAAAGAAGGCTGTGGTGGGGTACATAACTTGCCTCACCAGATATAAGAACTTATTACAGAGCTGAAGTGATTAATCCAGTGTTGTATAGGAATAGATAAATTGATTAATTGATTAACTGGACAAATACCAAAGAAGGAAACCCACACAAATGTTTAACTTTGATATACAACAGAGTTGTATGTATTAAGCCACCCAATCCGTGGTCCTTTTTTATGGCGGCCCAGCTAACTAATACAGTCTACAGACCAGACTCTCTACTTTGCCCCTCTCCTCCATATTTCCAGGTTTGCATGAGAGCACAGTACAGCCCGAAACACGCTAGCACCTTCAACAGAATGACTTCCGTGTAGCTACTTCGGCATCTTTACAGAAAAAAGAAAACTGATAAACATTATTCAATTCTAAACTCTCTCAGCAAATACTCTTCTGAACTTATGATTACAAGATTAAGTGTCACATGATTGCCACAAATGTGTGACTCAATCCTGCGTTTTGCTCTTTTGGGGGATTATCACATATTAGCGTTTATTTTATTGACAACATTCCACACGCCTGCCATTATTATTAGCTAAATAATATTCCTTTAGTTTCATGAAATCTATAAAATGGCCAACATGAAAAGGTTATGCTGCTGTTACCAGAAATGGTTGCCAGGGAAATGCTGCAAATCATAGGACTACAAGAGGACCAACCTGGAAACCATCCTTCCCATCAAAGCCAGTCCATCTAGGCTGCTACTCTCTTCCATTCAAAGCTGAGAGAAACTAAGAGCAGAACATCGAGGCAGCTAAGCAAAAGGGACAGGCAGCCCCAGAGCACAGGTGCATGGCTGTACTCAGAATGAGAGAGGTCATTCTCCAAGTAATGAGTAACTGGCACAAGAATTTGGCTGAGGACCTTAGAGCAAATGGACTTCAACTTAATGTAGGGGATCAAGATCAGTGTCCTAAAGAGGCAGAGAAAGTGAATCCTTTGCCCTGATAGAAAACATGATCCATGTGTCAGAGCAACACAAGTTTGCTCCCTGAACAGTATTTTCTGTGTCTTCCCAGTTGTCAGGCCCAGGAGCATGGCCGCTACTCCATAGTTAGAAAACCAGGAGGCTCAGGAAGAGCAGTTTCCACCATGAAAGCACAACTTAGGAGCTGGCTAGACAGAACTCAGTTTCAGTGGGCTGGCCACTGAGAACAGTCCAGAAAATCTTCTCAGCCTTGTAACTGCAAGGGGGTTGCACAATGCAGAAGGAAACTAGGTAATTCCAGTAGGGTCTGCATTAGCACAACTATGAGAGTTTATCTTAAAGTTGGCTCAAAGATCACTCATTGAGGGCTTCCCTGGTGGCGCAGTGGTTGAGAGTCCGCCTGCCGATGCAGGGGACACGGGTTCATGCCCCAGTCCGGGAGGATCCCATATGCCGCGGAGCGTCTGGGCCTGTGAGCCATGGCCGCTGAGCCCGTGCGTACGGAGCCTGTGCTCCACAACGGGAGAGGCCATAGCAGTGAGAGGCCCACGTACTGCAAAAAGATCACTCTTTGAAAGCCAAAATAAAATATAATTTCTACCTTTAGAGATCTCCAAATTTATTACAACTCCTAAAAAACAAAAGCAAATGATCAAAAACAACAAAAAACCTTTGCCAATATTTAGGTCAGCTTCTTGGGTGATAAATTAATTGACTGTGCTGGGTGTGTTTTAAAGCCCAAAATAATATAGGTTCTCTGTTTCTTTAGTTGAGTTTTTCTAGATTTGAAACTTGCTATTTTTTAATTAATAGATTTTATTTTTTAGAGAGGTTTTACTTTTACAGAAAAATTAGGCAGAAAATACAGAGTTCCTATATACCCCCTTTTCCTCCTCCCGGGTCTCCTCTATTACTAACCTCTTGCATTAGTGTGGTACATTTGCTACAGTTGACGAGCTAATATTGATTATTATTAACTAAAATCCATAGTTTACATTAGGGTACACTCTGTGTTGTACCACTCTATGGATTTGGACAAATGCATAATGTCTTACATCTACCATTACACATCAGAAAGAATAGTTTCACTCTCCTAAAAATCCCCCGTGCACCACCTCTTTACTCTCCCTCTCCTGGCCAAACCCCTGGCAACCATTGATTTTTTTACTTTCCCTACAGTTTTGCCTCTTTCAGAGTGGCATATAGTTGGAATCATAGTATATGGCCTTTTCAAACAGGCTTCTTTCACTTAGCAATATGCATTTAAGGTGCAACTGCCTATTTTTCTTCATGGGGTGGTGAAAAAATGAAAAGAATAAAGAGAACACAGTCAATTTTAAAAGAAATACTAGTGCTTTGCCAATAATTCTCTCTCTCTCTCCCTCTGTCTCACACACACACACACACACACACACACACACACACACACACACACACCGGTCCTTAGCTTCAATGACTCTTCCCTTTATAGGCTCTGAATGCTGAGAGTGCCTTCATTTATTAAATGTTATAGAACTTTTAATATTAAATATATTTCTGACCCCGTTTAACCAATCAGTAAGAAAGTAGGTTCAGAAGAAATTTCATTGGCACATTCAACGAGCATGAGCACAGGAAACAGGAAGCAAGGGATGTCGGATTTCTGAGCGATGCTTCATCTTCTCAAGCATACAATACATTGCAGAACCCAACTGATCTTCAGAAAAGAGCAAAGGACCACTAAGTTGGAAAGAATTTTCATGCACAGAAAAAAAAATTTAAAAACCTTAACACCCAAGCAGTCACAAAGTATATTTGAACTTTTACTATGTGTCAGGCCATTTGCTAGACATGAAAGGCAGAATGGCATGAAAGAAATAAAAACTTAATTTCATAGTTTTTAGCCTCAGAGAGTTCTCTCAGCTAGTAAGTGGTAGAGCATTTCAGCTTCAGTCTTGTGTACTTCCAAAACTCATGCACCTTAGTCATGGCATGCGGGGTCTTTAGTTGCAGCATGCGGGATTTTTAGTTGTGGCATGCAAACTCTTAGTTGCAGCATGTGGGATCTAGTTCCCTGACCAGGGATCGAACCGGGACCCCCTGTATTGGAAGTGTGGACTCAGCCACTGGACTGCAACTAAAAGATCCCACGTGCCACAACTAAGACCCTGCGCAGCCAAATAAACAACTAAATATTAAAAAAAACAAACCTCATGCACTTGGTTGCTATATTTTTATATTAAGAATTAGCTTATCTTGAATACTTGCATCTTAAATTTTGGGTTTATACTCAAGTGATAGTTGAAGATACTAAATTATTGCCTTTCATACTTGTTCTTTCATGTAAAAAGTGAAGTTGGTGGTAATGGGTAAGAGAATTGAAATATTTTTATGTCAAATAAAATATTCATTGTTATTTGATTTTATTTTTAAAGTCTCACTTCACTGAGTTCTGCACAAATGAGTTAACCAAAATTTTGCAGTGTTCAGATTGTTTTATGGTTGTCTCAACATAACAACCAACATTTTCAACGGCAAGGTAATAGTTTGGATATTATTTTTCTAACTGATGCCAAAAATTCAAATTACCCAATTTTTTCCCTGAATTGCCTAGATAATTTGGAACTCTGAGAAGCCTCAGCATAGCTGTCAGGGATATCAGATTAAATATTACCCAGAATAAAATGTGGGGCTCCAGAAGCACTAGAATAAAAGCCATGCCAAAACAGATAAACACACACCCTCCTTGAAGATTATTGCCAAGTGTCTTTAAGATAAGGCCAATGAAAACTTCTCATCCAGGTTTACTTCATCTTAGTCTCCCCTGTTCTAACTCTAAATACCCAGGATGTTGCTTACAGCACCACAGTTCTACCTTGACCTTTAAAAACATATTAGTGGACTGATTGGCTGAAATCTGAGCGATGCCATTTTATTGTTTCACCTGATTTTATCATCTGCTGGAGAAGAGGCAAGGAGAATGAAGTTGAGGCATCTGGCCATATATGTGAGACCACAAAAGGTGAGGGTTTGACAAGCTCGCAGTGCGTCTGTGTGTTTCCCTGCTGGCCTGTCCAGTACCTTCTTTACCGAGAAGAGGACAAATGTATCCCTGACTGGTTGTCACGCCTAGATTCTCTGATTAATGGACCTGTCATTGTGGGAAGTTGTCCAGTCTAAACTGTGAAATCACCAAACCCTAGAAAAACTACAAAAATATCATTTGGCCTCCTGCCAAAAGGAACATTAAGTGGCTCTGAATCACAGTTACAGAGCACCAGCCCAGAGTAACCACAAAGCATAGTCTTCCTCATTTAGAATACCAACCGGTTAGTAATTCTCCCCCAAAGTACTAGCTCTTGCTATGGTACTGATCATTTTTCTTTTTTTAAGACGGGGGAAAGACAGACATCTATTACCTCAGATGCTCAAGAATGATCAGAAATAAGACAAGGATAGTTGTCTTTGGGTCAAAAATGGAGTACTTGATGTCTGGAATCCAAATATTAATCCAATTCACTGTTTAAAAAATTACTATAATGTTATAGCATTATAAAGTGAAAATCTGACTGTATTAAGGCTATAAAGTAATTTGATTTTATTAACCTATAAGATAAAAATTGTTCCAACTTGAGCTTAATACCTGCACATCATTATAATTTGTAGCATTACCAAATTCAGACAAATTACCAGCACCAAGTAGAAGATGTAGAAACAAACATAATCCCATGTTTGATCTCTTGAAACGTGAGTATTAGCAGGACAACAGGTGCTCAGTAGTTGGTGAGTTAGGGAAATAGAGGGAATTCAAGACTATGGTCCAGGGACTTCCCTGGTGGCACAGTAGTTAAGAATCTGCCTGCCAATGCAGGGGACGGGGGCTCAGTCACACATCTGGGAAGATCCCACATGCCGTGGAGCAACTAGGCCTGTAAGCCACAGCTACTGAGCCTGCACACTAGCCGGCAGGCTGCAACTACTGAGCCCTTGTGCTGCAACTATTGAAGCCCGCGCACCTAGAGCCTGTGCTCCACAAGAGAAGCCACCACAATGAGAAGCCCGCACCGCAACGGTGCACCGCAACGAAGAGTAGCCTCTGCTCGCCACAACTAGAAAAAGCCCATGAAGCAGCCGCATAGCACAGGGAGATCAGCTCGGTGCTTTGTGACCGCCTGGAGGGGTGGGATACGGAGGGTGGGAGGGAGGGAGACGCAAGAGGGAAGGGATGTGGGAACAGATGTATATGTATGACTGATTCACTTTGTTATAAAGCAGAAACTAATAAAAAATAAAATAAAATAAAATAAAATAAAAAGCCCATGGGCAGCAACAAAGACCTAACACAGCCAAAAATAAAATTACATTTAAAAATAATTAAATAAGTAAAATACCAAGAGGAGAAACAAAGTAACTTTCAAAAACAAAGACTATGGTACACACATCAACCTAAAAGTGGCAACAGCACCTAACTTTTAAAAGAAACCATGAAAGTCCATCTTCCCAATCCCTTTATTTTTTTTTAAACATCCTTATTGGAGTATAATTGCTTTACAATGGTGTGTTAGTTTCTGCTTTATAACAAAGTGAATCAGTTATCCATATACATATATCCCCATATCTCTTCCCTATTGCGTCTCCCTCCCTCCCACCCTCCCTATCCCACCCCTCTAGGTGGTCACAAAGCACGTTGCTGATCTCCCTGTGCTATGCAGCTGCTTCCCACTAGCTATCTATTTTACATTTGGAAGTATATATACGTCCATGCCACTCTCTCAATTTGTCCCAGCTTACCCTTCCCCCTCCTCATGTCCTCAAGTCCATTCTCTTATTAGGTCTGCATCTTTATTCCCATCTTGCCCCTAGGTTCTTCATGACCATTTTTTTTTTTTTAAGATTCCATATATATGTGTTAGCATATGGTATTTGTTTTTCTCTTTCTGACTTACTTCACTCTGCATGACAGACTCTATGTCCATCCACCTCACTACAAATAACTCAATTTCGTTTCTTTTTTATGGCTGAGTAATATTCCATTGTATATATGTGCCACATCTTCTTTATCCATTCATCTGTCGATGGACACTTAGGTTGCTTCCATGTCCTGGCTATTGTAAATGGAGCTGCAATGAACATTGTGGTACATGACTCTTTTTGAATTATGGTTTTCTCAGGGTATATATCCAGTAGTGGGATTGCTGGGTCATATGGTAGTTCTATTTGTAGTTTTTTAAGGAACCTCCATACTGTTCTCCATAGTAGCTGTATCAATTTACATTCCCACCAACAGTGCAAGAGGGGTCCCTTTTCTACACACCCTCTCCAGCATTTATTGTTTCTAGATTTTGTGATGATGCCCATTCTGACTGGTGTGAGGTGATATCTCATTGTGGTTTTGATTTGCATTTCTCTAATTATTAATGATGTTGCGCATTCTTTCATGTGTTTGTTGGCCATGTGTATATCTTCTTTGGAGAAATATTTATTTAGCTCTTCTGCCCATTTTTGGATTGGGTTGTTTGTTTTTTTGATATTGAGCTGCATGATCTGCTTGTAAATTTTGGAGATTAATCCTTTGTCAGTTGCTTCATTTGCAAATACTTTCTCCCATTCTGAGGGTTGTCTTTTCGTCTTGTTTATGGTTTCCTTTGTTGTGCAAAAGATTTTAAGTTTCATTAGGTCCCATTGGTTTATTTTTGTTTTTATTTCCATTTCTCTAGGAGGTGGGTCAAAAAGAAACTTGCTGTGATTTATGTCATAGAGTGTCTGCCTATGTTTTCCTCTAAGAGTTTGATAGTGTCTGGCGTTACATTTAGGTCTTTAATCCATTTTGAGTTTATTTTTGTGTATGGTGTTAGGGAGTATTCTAATTTCATTCTTTTACATGTAGCTGTCCAGTTTTCCCAGCACCACTTATTGAAGAGGCTGTCTTTTCTCCATGTATATTCTTGCCTCCTTTATCAAAGATAAGGTGACCATATGCGTGTGGGTTTATCTCTGGGCTTTCTATCTTGTCCCCTTGATCTATGTTTCTGTTTTTGTACCAGTACCATATTGTCTTGATTACTGTAGCTTTGTAGTATAGTCTGAAGTCAGGGAGCCTGATTCCCCCCACTCAGTTTTCTTCCCTCAAGACTGCATTGGCTATTCGGGTCTTTTGTGTCTCCAAACAAATTTTAAGATTTTTTGTTTTAGTTCTGTAAAAAATGCCATTGGTCGTTTGATAGGGATTGCATTGAATCTATAGATTACTTTGGGTGGTATAGTCATTTTCACAATATTGATTCTTCCAATCCAAGAACATGGTATATCTCTCCATCTGTTGGTATCATCTTTAATTTCTTTCATCAGTGTCTTATAGTTTTCTGCATACAGGTCTTTTGTCTCCCTAGGTAGGTTTATTCCTAGGTATTTCATTCTTTTTGTTGCAGTGGTAAATGGGAGTGTTTCCTTAATTTCTCTTTCAGATTTTTCATCATTAGTATACAGGAATGTAAGAGATTTCTGTGCATTAATTTTGTATCCTGCAAGTTTACCAAATTCATTGATTAGCTCTAGTAGTTTTCTGGTGGCATCTTTAGGATTCTCTACGTATAGTATCATGTCATCTGCAAACAGTGACAGTTTTACTTCTTCTTTTCCAATTTGTATTCCTTTTATTTCTTTTTCTTCTCTGATTGCCATGGCTAGGACTTCCAAAACTATGTTGAATAATAGTGGTGAGAGTGGACATCCTTGTCTTGTTCCTAATCTTAGAGGAAATGTTTTCAATTTTTCACCATTGAGAATGATGTGTGCTGTGGGTTTGTCGTATATGGCCTTTATTATGTTGAGGTAGGTTCCCCCTCTGCTCACTTTCTGGAGAGTTTTTATCATAAATGAGTGTTGAGTTTTGTGAGAAGCTTTTTCTGCATCTATTGAGGTGATCATATGGTTTTTATTCTTCAATTTGTTAATATGGTTTATCACAATTTTTGATTTACATATATTGAAGAATCCTTGCATCCCTGGGATAAATCCCACTTGATCACGGTGTATGATCCTTTTAGTGTGCTGTTGGATTCTTTTTGCTAGTATTTTGTTGAGGATTTTTGCATCTATATTCATCAGTGATATTGGTCTGTAATTTTCTTTTTTTGTAGTATCTTTGTCTGGTTTTGGTATCAGGGTGACGGTGGCCTCATAGAATGAGTTTGGGAGTGTTCCTTCCTCCACAATTTTTTGGAAGAGTTTGAGAAGGATGGGTGTTAGCTCTTCTCTAAATGTTTGATAGAATTCACCTGTGAAGCCATCTGGTCCTGGACTTTTGTTTGTTGGAAATTTTTAATCACAGTTTCAATTTCATTACTTGTGATTGGTCTGTGCATTTTTTTATTTCTTCCTGGTTCAGTCTTGGAAGGTTATACCTTTCTAAGAATTTGTCCATTTCTTCCAGGTTGCCCATTTTGTTGGCATAGAGTTGCTTGTAGAAGTCTCTTAGGATCCTTTGTATTTCTGTGGTGTCTGTTGTAACTTCTCCTTTTTAATTTTTAATTTTATTTATTTGAGTCCTCTCCCTCTTTTTCTTGATGAGTCTGGCTAATGGTTTATCAACTTTGTTTATCTTCTCAAGGAACCAGCTTTTAGTTTTATTGATCCTTCCTATTGTTTTCTTTGTTCCTATTTCATTTATTTCTGCTCTAAACTTTAAGATTTCTTTCCTTCTGCTAACTTTGGGTTTTGTTTGTTCTTCTTTCTCTAGTTCCTTTAGGTGTAAGTTTAGATTGTTTATTTGAGATTTTTCTTGTTTCTTGAGGTAGGCTTGTATAGCTATAAAATTCCCTCTTAGAACTTGTTTTGCTGCATCCCATAGGTTTTGGATTGTCTTGTTTTCATTGTCATTTGACCTGGGTATTTTCTGATTTCCTCTTTGATTTCTTCAGTGATCTCTTGGTTATTTAGTAACGTATTGTTTAGCCTCCATGTGTTTGTTCCTCTTTTTTTCCCCATAATTCATTTCTAATCTCATACCGTTGTGGTCAGAAAAGATGCTTGATGTGATTTCAATTTTCTTAAAGTTACTGTGGCTTGATTTGTGACCTAAGATGTGATGTATGCTGGAGAATGTTCCATGCACACTTGAGAAGAAAGTGTAACCTGCTTTTTCTGGATGGAATGTCTTATAAATATCAATTAAATCTACCTGGTCTATTGTGTCATTTAAAGCTTCTGTTCCCTTATTTATTTTCATTTTGGATGATCTGTCCATTGGTGTAAGTGAGGTGTTAAAGTCCCCCACTATTATTGTGTTACTGTTGATTTCCTCTTTTATAGTTGTTAGCAGTAGCCTTATGTATTGCAGTGCTCCTATGTTGGATGCATATATATTTATATATATCTTCTTTGTTATAGCTTCTTCTTGGATTGATCCCTTGATCATTATGTAGTGTTCTTCCTTGTCTCTTGTAACATTTTTTTTTAAAGTCTATTTTATCTGATATGAGTACTGCTACTCCAGCTTTCTTTTGATTTCCATTTGTATGGAATATCTTTTTCCATCCCCTCACTTTGTCTGTATGTGTCCCTAGGTCTTAAGTGAGTCTCTTGTAGACAGCATATAGATTTGTCTTGTTTTTGTATCCATTCAGCAAGCTTGTGTCTTTTGGTTGGAGCATTTAATCCATTCACGTTTAGGGTAATTACCAATATGTGTGTTCCTATGACCATTTTCTTAATTGTTTTGGGTCTGTTTTTGTAGGTCCTTTTCTTCTCTTGTGTTTCCCACTTAGAGAAGTTCCTTTAGCATTTGTTGTAGAGCTGGTTTGGTAGTGCTGAATTTTCTTAGCTTTTGCTTGTCTGTAAAGCTTTTGATTTCTCCATCAAATCTGAATGAGATCCTTGCCAGGTAGAGTAATCTTGGTTGTACATTCTTCCCTTTCATCATTTTAAGTATATCATGCCACTCCCTTCTGGCTTGTAGAGTTTCTGCTGAGAAATCAGCTGTTAACCTTATGGGAGTTCCCTTGTGTGTTATTTGTCATTTTTCCCTTGCTGCTTTCAATAATTTTTCTTTGTCTTTAATTTTTGCCAATTTGATTACTACGTGTCTTGGCGTGTTTCTCCTTGGGTTTATCCTGTATGGGACTCTCTGTGCTTCCTGGACTTGGGTGGCTATTTCCTTTCCCTTGTTAGGGAAGTTTTCGACTATAATCTATTCAAATATTTTCTTGGATCCTTTCTCTCTCTCTTCTCCCTCTGGGACCCCTATAATGCGAATGTTGTTGCATTTAATGTTGTCCCAGAGTTCTCTTAGGCTGTCTTCAGTTCTTTTCATTCTTTTTTCTTTATTCTGTTCCACAGTAGTGAATTCCACCATTCTGTCTTCCAGGTCACTTATCCGTTCTTCTATCTCAGTTATTCTGCTACTGATTCCTTCTAGTGTAGTTTTCATTTCAGTTATTGTGTTGTCCATCTCTGTTTGTTTGTTCTTTAATTCTTCTAGGTGTTTGTTAAACATTTCATGTATCTTCTTGATCTTTGCTTCCATTCTTTTTCCGAGGTCCTGGATCATCTTCACTATCATTATTCTGAATTATTTTTCTGGAAGGATGCCTATCTTCACTTCATTTAGCTGTTTTTCTGGGGTTTTATCTTGTTCCTTCATCTGGTACATAGCCCTCTGCCTTTTCATCTTGTCTATCTTTCTGTGAATGTGGTTTTTGTTCCACAGGCTGCAGGATTGTAGTTCTTCTTGCTTCTTCTGTCTGCCCTCTGGTGGATGAGGCTATCTAAGAGGCTTGTGCAAGTTCCCTAATGGGAGGGACTGGTGGTGGGTAGAGCTGACTGCTGCTCTGGTGGGCAGAGCTCAGTAAAACTTTAATCCGCTTGAGTGCTGATGGGTGGGGCTGGGTTCCCTCCCTGTTGGTTGTTTGGCCTGAGGGAACCCAACACTGCAGCCTACCTGCTCTCTTTGGTGGGGCTAATAGCAGACTCTGGGAGGGCTCACGCCAAGGAGTACTTCCCAGAACTTATGCTGCTAGTGTCCTTGTCCCCACGGTGAGCCACAGCCACCGCCCGCCTCTGCAGGAGACCCTCCAACACTAGCAGGTAGGTCTGGTTCAGTCTCCCCTGGGGTCACTGCTCCTTCCCCTGGGTTCCTATGTGAACAGCACTTTGTGTGTGCCCTCCAAGAGTGGAGTCTCTGTTTCCCCCAGTCCTGTACCAATTCCTTTTTAATTGAACAAATTCCTTTGAGTTGGATATCTTCCTAGAAAAATCGCCCTGCACTTTTCACTTTGGGCACTAGAGAGAGACGAAGTAAGAAAAATTATGATGTCTAATTAAGCAATTAAAAACACTTCGTTTTATTAATGCATTCTTCCGCTACTTTAGGAGAAAAAAAAGTTTGCATATAGTGGCCTGGCTTCAAAATATACTGGTTTGGGTTTTATTTCACAATTATTCCAATCCTACTTCTCAGGAATAAATCTACAGCTGAACCTCAGAAGATCCATTAACTCCCATGAAGGCAGAAAAAAAAAGTGAAGCTGTAAGTCAGGTTCGAGAAGGTTTGAGAATAACAAGCTTATTATTAAAGACCTACTTAAATTCTTTTCAGGAAATTACTTTCCAAATTACATGTAGTAGCACATTTTCCACTGTTATTAAGAACAGGAGGCAACAACCCATTTCTGACTTTGGCTTTCAAGTACACCAATAGGAAGGTCAAGGCTTTCAGAAACAAAAGAGAAAGAAGTATTACCATTTAGGGCATACACTTCATCACCACCTTCCCATAAAGAAAATGTGTCTGGGATTTTCATTGTTGATAATAACAAGTGTCATTAAGCCCTTTTGGGAGTTCCCAGGCTTGAACCCTTCCATCTGCTGTCCACCTCCATCTTCAAATGGAGCAAAATTTCAGGTGAAGGAAGCCTCATCTTCTAAGTGCTACCCCAGTGACCAGTTATAATCATGTTTTACATATGGAATAATTTTAGAGTTAGTTTGATATTGAGATATAATGATAATGTTTGAACTTGAACTTGTAACTGGCCTCTTCCAAACAAACTTTAAACATTGGGTACCAGTAAATATACTCAAAGTAATTGGTGAAGTAATACTTGATTTTTAAATGTATACATGTAATTTGTGTCTATTATAGTTAAGAGCCAGCCATTGTTAGAATAGAAAAAACAAAGTGATAAATGCCAATTTTTTTACGTATTTGAATAATCTTTGTGAAAACCAAATATATGTACTTTAAGTGCTGGTGCACATTTGGTTTTTATTTGCAGGGCTGAATGAGTATAAATTTAGTCAGTCTTTTCTGGGTCCTTAAAATCTGAGGGTGTATCAGTTCAATAGTGTTTGACGTCTCTAAATTGTTCCATATAGTAATAGAATGACCTTGAAAAAGTAATATTACACTTGTGTTTTATTTATCCCTGAGTTTCAAAACTTAACAGCTCTCATAAATCCTATGGATGATGATGATAATAATAACAATGGCAGCATTTTAAAATCTTTTTATCTTCAAGTTTAGTGTTTTGTGATGCTCAGATAAAAGTTGTAGAAATGCAGCGAGCCATGCCTTATGGAAATTTGCCTGAAACAGAAAGGGAATGTCATAATAAAATCTTGCAAACACATTTACAGTTTGCAGTTATTTCTAGAATGTAAGCTCCATGAGAGTAGTGGCTGCCATTGCCTTGCCCAGTATGGTGTCCCTGTCACTAGGGCAGTGCTGAGTACATGCAGGGCACTCAATCTTGGTTGAATCAATATAACTTGGGTTTGAGCAATGAAAATTGAAAATTTTATCTTCATCTTAAAGACTGAAATCAACAGGAGGTTTAAATTGCATAAATTCTAAATATTCTCACTCACGTATAGGCTAACCTGAGCTAGCCGCTCAGGGTTCCTTAGGAAATGTACTGATCACACAGAGCCTTGTATCTGACACCAAAGCTGTGACAGTCATTGACAGATGAAATGGGGAAAGAACCATTTAATATTATGCCCATTATAGATGAGAAAACTGATTTACTCTAGTTTCCACAGAGGTAAGTTGGTGGAGATGGAACTTAATCTCCATCTCTCTGAACCCAAGGTTTGTAGGCTTTACTTCTATTCCAGCTCAAGCCAAGATGAGGGGCAAAGTATGGGGAATAGTAATTTAAACAGTGATTTTACTTTCTCACTAAAGCCAAGACAAAAGGTCATGACTAATGAATGGGAGAGAAGGCAGAATTAGGGAACACACAATTTTTAACAAATTGGTTGAAACAGATAGTGAAGTCCATCACTCTGGTATAACTATTTCTAAAATGTAAACGAAATGCATGATGATAATTATTCTTCACCACAATGCCTCTGGGGATTTTGCAGCAGCATGGGTGGACCTAGAGAATATCATACTAAGTGAAGGAAGTCAGACAGAGAAAGAAAAATATTATATATCATTTATGTGTGGAATCTAAAAAATAATACAAATGAATCTACATAAAAAACAGAAACAGACTCACAGACATAGAAGAAAAACTTATGGTTGGTTACCAAAGGGGAAAAGAGGGGAGAGGGATAAATTAGGACTATGGGATTAACAAATACAAACTACTATACATAAAATAGATAAGCAACAAGGATTTACTATATAGAACAGGGAATTGTATTCAGTATCTTGTAATAACCTGGAATGGAAAATAATCTGAAATATATATATATATATATATATATATATATAACTGAATCACTTTGCTGTATACTTGAAACTAACACAATACTGTGAATCAACTATACTTCAATTTAAAAAAAGAAAAAAGAAAGAAAGCAGATTCTAAGTCAGCTGGCTTGGGGTGGGGCTGAAGACTCAGCATTTCTAAAGTCTTGGAGAATGCAGATCTATGGGTCCACAGATTGCTCTATGCATGGCAAAGCTTTACCTGATTCCTGTTTGAAATACCAGGTAAGAGCTATATCTCTCTGCTTTGTCAAATGAAGCAAGACCTTTTCAGGTTTCACCAGCTTGAAACAGGTATGGTAACAGCCAGTTGTACCAGAAATCAAAGCAATCACAACAGGCTTAAAGCAAGATTTTGGAGATTAGAATTGGGGTTTAGGTGGAATAATAACCATGCAAATATTCCAGAACACCTCCCTCCAGTTTCTTTATTGAACCTGGTGTATTCCCTCAACTTCTCACCACTCATAAAACTAGAATATAAACACCACAGTATTGGAGTTTAGTACAGTATAATGGTAGAACATGCTAAGAATCATGATATTTCCAAGGGATCAGATTTGTGGTTACCAGAGGCAGGGGTTCAGAGGAGAAGGAATTGGAGGAAGGTGGTCAAAATGTACGAAGTTCCAGTTACAAGATAAATTAGTACCAGTGATGTCATGTACAACATGATAACTATAGTTAACACTGCTTAACGTTACATATGAAAGTTAAGAGCGTAGATCCTAAGAGTTCTCACCACAAGAAAAAAATGTTTTTTCTTTTTCTTTTATTTCTTTGTATCTATATGAGATTATGGATGTTAACTAAACTTATTGTGGTAATGGTTTCATGATATATATAAGTCAAACCATTATGCTGTACACTTTAAACTTATACAGAGGTGTATGTCAATTATATCTCGATAAAACTTGGAGGGGGGAGAATTATGATTTTCCATGTCATCTTATTAGAGTGCAATGAAGGATCATACTATTTTTTTAAATTTAATGTGTGGTTCCCCACCTGCTCATTTTAAAGACAGCGATGAAGTTACAGTGGGATCTTTCCTGTTTTTTTTTTTTTTTTTTTTTTTTGCTGTACGCGGGCCTCTCACTGCCGTGGCCTCTCCCGTTGCGGAGCACAGGCTCCGGACACACAGGCTCCGCGGCCATGGCTCGCGGGCCCAGACGCTCCGCGGCATGTGGGATCTTCCGGGATCGGGGCACGAACCCGCGTCCCCTGCATCGGCAGGCGGACTCTCAACCACTGCGCCACCAGGGAAGCCCTCCTGTTTTTTTAAGCTGATATTTATTAAGGGCATACAATGCCTAGATATTATACTAAATATTTAAATGAATTATTTCCTTTCTCTACACAATAATTGCATAAGTACTACTACTATACCCATTTTTAGAGATGAGAAAACTGAGCTTTGAGGAGATAATGCTGGTTTCCCAAAGTAACATAGCTGGCTACTGAGAGAGTCAGGATTCCCTGAGATCTGCCAGAATGCAAAGCCAAAGCTCTTATTCACTATGCCCTGAGAGATCATTTTCTGAAAGAAAGGAGTACATTTTCTTTTGAATATTTGTAAAGAGCAAGTTAGAGGATTCTTTTCATAAGCCATTGTCAAGCCAAGAAGGCATTTCTGGCTTGTTGGGGGAAGTGATGCTGCTCGTCCTGGTCTGGATCACCAATAATCTTAAGTGTACCTGATTTTCATTTACATGATGATGGATTCTGGCAGTGTGCATGTTTGCTCCTGTGGGGAATTCTTTTACACTGTGCATCTCTCAGCTCCAAATTTAATGTGTAGCTGCAGCTACCCTAAGCAGTGTCCTCTCACTGCTAACTCTTCCATCTTGGCCTGTGTCTCTACAATGACAAGTATATAAGTACTTAGTTTTGTTTTGTTTTTACATCATGCAAATAGGACTTTAGAACGAGTCATGAAGCCTTTCACTTTCCATCTGGATCATTAGGCATATGAAGACACAGCCTTTCTGGAAGTGGCTAGAATAAGGAAGCAGAAACCTATAGGATAAAGACACCCCAGTGGGAAAAGCAGTCCAGAAAGCTCTAGGCAGTGCCCTGAAGCCCAAAGTGGCATAATGGTTCGGCAGTGAGTGTCTCAGCACCAGGCCCACAGTATTGGGAACTCTAGTGAACACAGAGTTGGATGTGGTTGACACTGGGGACAGATGCTGATATGACCTCAGAGAAAGGCTTAGGGCACCTGCCCCCCAAAGGAATGATGAGAACTTTGGCCCTACAGGACCCACTTAGTGAAGTTCAAGGCAAGGGCTTGTTTCTTTTTAAAAAAAGTCAAAGTTTAGAATCAAGTAAAGGTCTAAGAGGGTAAGTCACAGCATGTGACCTGATACTGAGCGTCCATGCCATTTCCCTAATTTTCTTCCCTAATTTTCTTCTAGCTCAGAATGAAATTAATCCTCAGTCAGGCACACGCCTGATCCTGTGGGGAATCCACTATGGGAATTTAACAAATATGGGTTTAGGACACCAAGCAGATCATTAAAATTATATCTTCTCTGCTTGAATTTCTATTCACTGATTGAAATAGAAGAGCTTCTTTCACGATAATTAATTAAATACTATATTTTAAGAAACTGAGCAATTGGAGATGCCTCTGAAATACTCAGATGAACATTTAAGTGCATGTTACATTGTATCTCATTTTACAGGTTGACTCATAGTCAGCCTAGACCAAGGATGGCAAAGGCTGCTATTTGTCCCAAAATAACTGGTCTCCCTTCTTCCTGGGCACATCACTGTACAGAATAAAGAGTGTAGTTCAGTTTCCCATACAGACAGGCGTAGCCCTGTGACTAAGTCTGGCCAATGGGATGTGAGCAGAATACTTTATGAAGCACCAGGAAGTGTCCTTAAATGATGGGAACATGCCCTTCTCCAATTCCTCATCCCCAGTGTCTGGGTGGGGACATGGTGGCATGACTTGAGAAATGGAGACACTGGATGGAGGAGCATCAAGATAGAAGCCTGGGTCCTTGAGCACTTCAAGAAGCAGAGAGCCTGCCATCACAGCCATGGAATGCCTACATCCAGGCGTTAATGAGAGAGAGAAATGAACTTTCTTTATTAAAGCACTTGAGTTTGATTGACAGTAGAAATCAAACCCAACTCTAAGTAATTCGCTTTGTTGCTGTCATCTCTGTAAAAGTCACATCAAGAAAAAAGTACTAATGCTAAGTGGTTACAGTGACCATCAACATATAAAATGGTAGAAATGAGGGGAAACCTGTGGGAAATCAGTTGCCAGATGATCTGTTTCAGCCATTTAATATTCTGCCTCACGGAATATACAAGTTGAGTGGTGAAATTAACATTCTCAGATTACTTCCGTCACTATTTCTTTGCGAAACTTCCACAGTCACAAGATTTTCTTACATAGACATAAGATAGACATTGAACAACCTGCATACTCCTATTGCTTAGTGCAAAAAGTTTTGTTATGTTAGTGGAACTGAAAGAAGAAAATAAATAACTAGGAACCAGAAAACTCCTCTACTGACAAACAAAAGCGTTACCGGACCATAAGATGAGAGAGAAAGTTTATACGAGAGAGAAAGTTTATACTAATCTCTCTTTGGCAGCCACAAAGGTGCTAACGTAAAGGTGCTTTAATCAGTGACTGGATGATACTCTGAAAAGTTGTGAGAGAAGGAAAATTAATAATTGACACTCAGCCCCCTTCTGGGTTGTCTCTTCATATTATTTTCTAACACTTGCACTATTTTCAGTGCAATGTTATGATGTCTTTTGGATGCTACCTACACACACACACATCCTTACTAAGATATGATTCCATTTTCCACACCTTTTCTCTCATCTCATTAACATAATAGGAGTTGATACTTATACAGTTTTTTTATATATTTGCTCATTCAAACCCATGAAGCATGTGGTTACAAGGTACCCTTATTATCCCCATTTTAAAGATGAAAGTGTGAGTTGCTGACCTAGTAAATTTTGGAGCTGGAATTCAAACACAGGCAGTCTGGCTCAATGTGAATTTGTGCTACAAATATATCCCATTTCCTCAGGAATATTTGTGAAATGAAAATTGTTGGCATTTCTCAGATAATTACATCTTCCACAAAATGCCACTCCTTAGCCTAGCTAAAATGTGTCTTCTCAAGGAAAATCAATAATACAGAACTGATCAGTCTATTGGAAGAGTATTTTGGGAAGGGGGCTATTTGTATCACCGAAATCACTCTCTTTGTACACTCAACCAGTTCATACAAGCTGGTCTTCCATCAGAATCCTATGTGTGACTATGCTTGAGCTACTAACATACAATATGAACATGAGAAAGTAAGTTAATTTTGCAATTTAAAAAATGAGATTGGTAAGAGAGAGCCCTGCTATACCCGAGCCAATAATATATTGAAAACTTTTGAAATGGTTTCCTTTTCTTTTTATGAGGCCCAAGTTTTTGATCTAAGGAAACTTCTGGAATTTATTATTTCCTGCTTAGTATTGAGCTGCTATTCTTCCATATCATTTATATTTCATTATTTTCTTCACTCTACCACTGATTTTTTTTCTCTGTGCTTCTAGACTTTTGAATCTGACAAATACAGACATTAAAAAAGATTTTTTATCTATTGTAATCATGACATACTTTATATTTCTGAGTTCTGATGCTGAGTCTTTCAGAAAGGCATTATCAACAGAAGCTACTCCTTGTAAAGTGGTATATTTATAACGATAATTGATATTTTACATTCTGTGAGGTGGATTTTTTGGTCCCTGTTTGCAGATGAAGAAAGTGATGCTCAGGGAGATATCATGCATTTCCCAGGACTAACCAGTGGGTGAGGGCAGGAACCAGAACTCATTCAGATCTCCTGACTCCAAATTTTGTGCTCCTTCTATAACACTGTGGTGTCATGCCTTTACTAGAATTAAAGGGTCTATGTTATAATGGTAAGATGAAGTCCATGAGTTATATCTTTAAGATTATGCAGTCAATGAAAATCATGATTCAATTTCTAAAAACTCACTAAAAATTCAAGCAATATTTCCATAAACACATTCACTTACATCTTTCGCCAGTGCAAGTTTTATGGTGTCCATTGCCCACCCTCTCTTCTGTTGGAAACTGGAAAACTGATTGACCATACCTGGTGAGAGACAGCAGCCATATTGTGTACATGGATTCCACCCCCATCCCCTGTACATGGGATTGGACCAGAGCAAGGCATTTGTCTGAAAGGCAGCCAATCCACTGGCCTGCTAGGAACCAATGCCAATGGGGGCCCGCTTAAAAAGATGAACTGAGCCAAAGAGATTCCTCCCTTGAGAATGTGGGACTGAGTTAGCAGCAGGGTCAGAGCTATCTTGTAGAAAGTATCAGGACAGCCATGACGGTTCACTGGCAAGCTGAAGTTCTGAGGAAATGAAAATCAAATGTATAAATAATAAGAGCCACCATTTATATGGTACTAACTATGTGTTGCATACTCTTAGTTTATTTACCCTATGAAGTTATTACTGTGGTTAACAATTCCCCCCCCCCCCCCCACCATCTACTGATGAGAATACCAAGGCTCACAGGAATTAAGAAACTTGTCAAAGATCACATACTAGTGAGACTACTAGCTGGGAGCGCAAGACTGAAACCCAGGCCATGTGGCCTTGCAGCCAAATTTGATTTCACGTAAAGGCAGCTTAGTGTACAGACATAGAGAGGATAATAAATGGCAACACACATGCAAAGAGAAGCAGAAAGTCACAAGAGACAAAGACTCAGAAACAGGGGTGGAGAGAGAGCATGTGATGCACAAGAGGCATCCAGCTCCCAGCTATATTTTACTCCTCTTCTCAGATTCCCATGAAATCCCTGATTATGTCCTAAATAGGACAGCTTAGTGCATCTGTTCCTTGTAAATGAGACATTCCTAAATAAAATAATAGGACTCATTTCGGTACTTTGTAAATGTAGTACCTAAAGGTACTAAAATTTATACTACTGTGTATTTCTTGTTTGAGGTAAAGAGAACCCGTGTAGAGCAAGTATATTGGTGCCATTTTTCCAACAGCATTTGCTCACTCTTTGGTAATTCTTGCAATATTTCAAACTTTTTTTATTATTATTATTTTGTGTGGTGATCTGTGATCAGTGATCTTTGATGTTACCATTCTAACTGTTTGGAGGGCACCACGAACTGCACCCACATAAGACAGCAAACTTCATTGATAAATGTGTGTTCTGACTGCTCCATCGACCAGCCATTCCCCATCTCTCTCCCTCTGCTCAGGCATCCCTTTTCCCTGAGACAAAACAACATTGAAATGAGGGCAATTGATAACCCTACAGTGGCCTCTAACTGTTCAAGTGAAAGAAAGAGTTGCATGTCACTCACTTTAAATCAAAAGCTAGATGATTGGGCTTCCCTGGTGGCGCAGTGGTTAAGAATCCACCTGCCAATGCAGGGGACACGGGTTCGAGCCCTGGTCTGGGAAGATCCCACATGCCGCAGAGCAACTAAGCCCGTGCGCCACAACTGCTGAGCCTGCGCTCTAGAGCCTGTGAGCCACAACTACTGAGCCCTCGTGCCGCAACTACTGAAGCCCGCGTGCCTAGAGTCCATGCTCTGCAACAAGAGAAGCCACTGCAATGAGAAGCCCACGCACCACAACAAAGAGTAGCCCCCGCTCGACGCAACTAGAGAAGGGCTGCATTCAGCAACAAAGACCCAAGGCAGCCAAAAGTAAATAAATAAAATAAATAAATTTATTTTTAAAAAATTAAAAAGAAAAAAAGCTAGATTGATTAAGCTTAGTGAGGAAGGCATGTCAGAAGCCAAAACAGGACAAAAGCTAGGCCTTTTATGTCAGTTAGCCAAGTTGTGAAAGCAAAGGAAAAGTTCTTGAAGGAAATTAAATGTGCTACTCCAGTGAACACACAAATGATAAGAAACAGCCTATTGCTGATACAGAGAGAGTTTTAATGGCCTGGGTAGAAGGTCAAACCAGCCACAACATTCCCTTAAGCCAAAGCCTAATCCAGCGCAAGGCCCTAAGTGTTCAGATCTATGTAGACTGAGAGAGATGAGGAAGCTGCAGGAGGAAATTTGAAGCCAGCAAAGGTTGGTTCATGAGGTTTAAGGAAAGAAGCCATCTTCATAACATCAAACTGCAAGATGAAGCAGTAAGGGCTGGTGTAGAAGCTGAAGCAAGTTATCCAGAAGTGCTAGCTAAGATAACTAATGAAGATAATTAATGACAGATTTTCAATGTAGATGAAATACCCTTCTATCGGAAGAAGATGCCATCTAGGACTTTCACAGCTAGAGGGGAGAAGTCAGTGCCTGGCTTCAAAGCTTCCAAGGACAGGCTGAGTCTCTTGTTAGGGACTAATGCAGCTGATGACTTGAAGTTGAAGCCAGTGCTCATTTCCCATTCCAAAAATCTTAGGGCCCTTAGATTTATGCTAAATCTACTCTGCTTGTGCTCTATAAATGGAACAATAAAGTCTGGATGACAGCACATCTGTTTTCAACATGGTTTATTGAATATTTTAAGCCCACTGTTGAGAACGACTACTCAGAAGAAAAGATTCCTTTCAAAATACTACTGCTCGTTGACAAGGCACCTGGTCACCCAAGAGCTCTGATGGAGATGTACAATGAGATTAATGTTGTTTTCATGTCTGCTAACACAACATCCATTCTGTAGCCCAAGGATCAAGCAGTAATTTTTACTTTCAAGTCTTATTATTTAAGAAATACATTTCATAAGGCCACGGCTGCAATATATAGTGATTTCTCTGATGGATCTAGGCAAAATAAATTGAAAAGCTCCTGGAAAGGATTCACCATTCTAGATGCCATGAAGAACATTTCATGATTCATGGAAAGAGGTCAAAATATCCACATTTACGGGAGTTTGGAAGAAATTGAGTCCAATCCTCATGGATGACTTTGAGGGGCTCAAGACTTCAGTGGAGGAAGTAGCTGCAGATGTGGTGGAAATAGCAAGAGAACTAGAATTAGAAGTGGAGCCTGAAGATGGGACTGAATTGCTGCCATCGCTGATAAAACTTTTTTTAAAATTTCCTTTTACTTTAAAAAAATTTTTAAATTTGAGTATAGTTGCTTTACAATGTTCTGTTAGTTTCTACTGTACAGCAAACTGAATCAGCCATACGTATACATATATCCCCTCTTTTTTGGATTTCCTTCCCATTTAGGTCACTATTAACACATATATATGGAATCTGAAAAATGTGTATAGATGATATTATTTGCGGATAAAACTTTAATGGCTGAGGAGAATTTCCTATGGATGAGCAAAGAAAGTGGTTTCTTGTGATGAATCTACTTCTGGTGAAGATGCTGTGAAGACTGTTGAAATGACAACAAAGGATTTAGAATATTACATAAACTTAGCTGATAAAGCAGTGGCAGGGTTTGAGAGGATTGACTCCAATATTGAAAGAAGTTCTACTGTGGGTAAACTGCTATCAAACAGCATTGCATGTGACAGAGAGATTGTTCATGAAAGAGTGAATCGATGTGTATAGTTCATTGCTGTCTTATTTCAAGAAATTGCCACAGACATCCCAACCTTCAGTAACCACCACCCTGATCATCCGTAGCCATCAGCATCGAGGCAAGATCCTCTACCAGCAAAAAGATTACAACTTGCTGAAGGCTCAGACGATGTTTAGCAATTTTTAGCAATAAAGTATTTTTAAGTTAAGGTATATACATGAGTTCCTTTAGACAATGCTATTGCACACTTAATAGACTACAGTAGAGTGTAGACTTTTATAACTTTTATATGCGCTGGGAACCCCAAAATACATGTGATTTGCTTTATTGTGATATTCACTTTATTGTGAACAAATAAAGCAATAATGGTCTAGAACCAAACCCACAATATCTCTGAGGTATGCCTGTACATATGCAAATTCACTAGGAAAAATATTTTGAGAACCTAATAGATTCATGGCAAAGAGATGACTAGGCACTTCAGAAAACAAAACAGTACTCGTTATCAAATATTTGGGAAAGTGATCAACCTCATGAGTAATCAAACGATGCCAAAAGCAGTATGGTACTACTATAGTTCATCCAAAACTTTACCTCATACAGAGGTTTTTAGGAAACCATACACAACTATGGGTACAGTGCTATGAAACCAGCACTTTCCCATATCGGGTCCCTCTCTGACAGGACCATGACCTGTATAATTCTTTTAGAAGCAATTTGATGACCTCTACTTTGGTGGGTGTGGTGGATAGGTGCTCAGCAGCCACTCCTACCTCCTTCACTAAAATGGCTTCGTAACCTGCTGAACTGCCAAAGCCGGAAAACTGAAAATTCATTTTGCATATTCCCTTATAGCTGTGATTCTAATATGATTTAAGTTGGTACAAGTCTATGCCCTTGGTAAGAGTTGGAAAGCAGACATGAGGCAGTGGCCATCCTTGGCTGCTTCGGCATTTTTGTTTTTTTTGATTTAAGTATAATGACTTACAATGTTGTGTTAGTTTCAGGTGTACAGCACAGTGATTCAGTTATACATATATATATATTCTTTTTCAGATTCTTTTCCCTTATAGGTTATTACAAAATATTGAGTATAATTCCTTGTGCTATACAGTAGGTCCTTGTTGGTTATCTATTTTGTATATAGCAGTGTGTATATGTTAATCCCAACCTCCTAGTTTATCCCTCCCCCTGCTTTCCCTTTGGTAACCATAAGTTTGTTTTCTATGTCTCTGGGTCTATTTCTCTTTTGTAAATAAGTTCTTTTGTATCTTATTTTTTTTTTTTAGATTCCATGTACAAGTGATAGCATATGGTATTTGTCTTTCTTTTGCTTGGTATGATAATCACAAGGCCCATCCATGTTGCTGTAGATGGCGTTATTTCATGCTTTTTTATGGCTGAGTAATATTCCATTGTAAATATACACCACATCATCTTTATCCATTCATCTTTCAATGGACATTTAGGTTGCTTCCGCATTTCTTTTGGCAAGCATAGATGTGGAGGCATTTGGGTTTACAGTGACAGCATGAAGAGAATTGCTAGTGTTCCTTCACTTCTTTTGCGGGTGTCAAATATGGGGCATCCATTTGCTGGCTTGGGTTTCAGCTGGCGCAGTGTGCTTTTGCATATGGCAACTGTGGTAGCTTCCTGGCCATTCCTGGAAGAGGCATCAGTCCCCTTGCTAGCCTGGTTCTGAGTGTGGAATTGAGAATTATTCCTGGAAGCTCAACATAGACTCTCCCCGCAAATTCTGTAAGCCTTTTAATTTCTTATTAAAAATCTTTTTTACTATTCTCTGTGGTTCTGTTCTCTGACTGAACCCTGGTTCAGACACACTCATCAAAAGTCTCTAAAATGCTCATATTATTGTCCCAATCATTCCACTTCTGGACTCCAGTCTATTTAAATAATACTTAAGAAGTAGAAGATTTATAAGCAAAAGTATGCATAGTTGTATAATAGAAATTTTAAACTAAATAATCAACAATGGGGACTAATTAATTATAGGACATTCATTCTGTATGGAAGAAAAATGCTAATGCTAATAATAATAATAATAGCTCTGCTCTGTTGTCTCTAGAATTTTGCTCATACTCTGTACTTTTCAGAAAACACCATCTCTGGCACTCCAGTCCCCTGTCCCTATGGCTTCCTCTCCTTTGTCTAATTACTGTGTTTCTTACTTCTCCTTCAAATATTGATTGATTGCCTACCATGTGCCAGACAACCATCTAGACACTGCATGTACAGCAGCAAAAAAAAAAAAAAAAGAAAGAAACAGACAAAAATCCATGGATCCATGAAGCTTAAGTTCTAGATAAGGAAACAGCCAACAAAAAAATTTTAGAGTAATATATATGGCATATGATATGCCATATATTTCCCCTTTAGGAAACCTCCTATGACTCCTCAATACTGGGCTTGGTATCTATCCCTCCCTTAGCAATCTCAGTTCATACTACAAGTTATATACATCATGCTATATTGAAATTGCCTTTTTCCCAGCAAGACACTTTTTGACAATGAGCTCTTTGAAGGCAGGGCCTTATCTCTTTTGTTTAGTAGTCTACCCTAGTATACAGTCAACATTCAATAAATATGCTAACTCCATAAATAGATGAATGATGTTTTGAAGATTTTTCACTAAATCGAGAAAATTGCTATAACGATAATACTAATGATAAAGGAGTAAACTTCAAGATGTTATGCACTGCAGAATGATGGTAATGTTGAAGCTGGGTGATGGGTTCATAGGAATTTAGTCTTCTTTTTATTATACTTTTGTGTATATTTGAAACTTTCAATAATATAAAGCTTAGAAAAATGTTATGCAAAATTTAATACCACTTATGTAAAGAATACTCTACACACACACACACATACAAAACACAGGAAAGAAATACCTTAAAATTTTGAGTTTGTTATTACAGATTGTTTGAATATTTTTGCTGTGGCTGGCAGAATTCTAAGATGACCCATGATTTTAGTCGTCTCCCCTTGAGTCTTAGCTGGACCTGTGAATATGATGGGATACCTCACTCATGATTAAGTTACATCATATGGCAAAGGTGAAGAGATTTTGCAGTGATAATCAAAGCCCCTTACCAGTGAGCTGAGTTCATCAAAAGGAAGATGAGCCTGGGTGGGCCTGGCCTAATCAGGTTAGCCCTTTGAAAGCTGGCCTAGATCTTCCCTGAAAGGAGAAACTCCTGGGGCTTAAAGAAGTAAGCTACAATGAGTTCTACAGCTGCAGGAAATGAATTTTTGCCAACAACCACTTGGGTTTGGAATCATACCATAAACCTCAGATGAGACTACAGTCCCTAGTGACACCATGAAGGCAGCCTCTGAGCTGAGGACCCAGCTGAGCTGTGCCCAGACTCTTGACCCACAGAAACTGTGAGATAATAAATGTATGTTGTTTCAAGCTACTAAGCCTGTGGTAAATTGTCATGCAATTAAATTTTTGACAGAAAATGAGTACATTTCCTTCCCACTTTTCTGAATTTTCCAGATTTTTTATAATAAATATATTTATTTTATAACAGAAGAAAAAACTTTTTATAACAAAAATAAAACTAGCATAGATAATTTAAGTCAGCCAAGTCATACTCTGCAGAAAAGTGAACTGACATTATTTTTCTTAATGTTGTTAGCAAAGAACTATATTAAAGAGGAGGAAATCTTCTCTTTGTACTTTAATGTTTGTGATCAACTCCAAAGTTACCCAGCTCAAGGACAAAAGCTTCACTCTATGTAATCAAACTGAGGGGGTTCTGAAAACGAATGTGCTGAAAGATAAACCTCTGCATAAATCATTCTTCTCTTACTGTACTAAGCTTCCATGAAACCATCCTGAACAAACAGATTTTAATTTCAGTTTAGACAGCAACACCCAGCAGGTTACTCCACTGATTAATGACGATAAAACAGTAGAAAAGGAAGCCATTCATGAAACAATATAACAATCAATCAAGCTATGGCTGATAGTATTCAAACACTGTCAAATATTACACTTGACTCTCTAGCACCACTCCATGGAGACAAGCTGAGCTGCCAAACACTTTAACTCTTATAAAGCAGAAACTAACACACCACTGTAAAGCAATTATATTCCAATAAAGATGTTAAAAAAAAGATTAATATCAAATGTATCAATGCAAACGTTCACAGTATCAAGTAGGCTGATAACTCAAAGACATAACATGGTATTGACTGATCACCTACGATGAGCTGGATTCGCTATGTTGCATTCTTAGCTTAAATCTTGTTAGAGAAACATACTTTTTCCTCCAACACCAATCTGCCACCTGCATCTGCCACAATGACACATTTAACATGAAGATGGGATAGGGAATCATCACCCTTGCATCTTTCAAGTCCCTGCTGGTGATTTTGTGATTCCTTCCACCGTGTGAAATTGTTTTTTTTATTTATTATTTTTTGCATTTTGTATCATGTATTATTTCATTATTCTCTCAATCTGTGTTTACACTGGTCACCTCAAGAGGTCCAGGACCTCCACAATAGCCCCCAATCCCTCAATTCTAACCCTAATTGGCTCTGTGAGAAATGAAGCAATCCCTCCCCCCGACCCCAAACCCAATTTATTTTTTCCATGGCACTACCTGACATACCATATATTTCACTTATTAATTTGTGTTCTTCCTCCAGGACTTTTACTGCATCAAGGCAGAAATTTTTGTTTGTTTTGTTCACTAATAAATGACCACTGCATAGAGTAGGCAATCAGTACAAATTGTTTAATGAGTGAATTAAGTATTTTTTGAAAACCATTAGGAAGAATTCCAGGGGCTTCCACTGGCCTCTTTTTATCATAATAACCTTTTTTCCATGTGTCAGGGTCAACAAAAGGATTTTGTAGTTGCTGAGGGTTTTCATTCCAATCATAAAATCAGGAACAGAGCAAAGTAACAGAGATGAGTCCAGGTTCTACTGATGTAGATTCAGCTCAAAACTCCATTTATTACCTGATCCCCATAAACCCTCACACTGACCGATAGGTCACAGCAGGGTTCTGGACCCTCAGGAGCTAGTTGCTCAGAGCAACTGTTGTACTAAACCTGAAAGGTCTAGGCATTTCCCTTTCCCAATGTCCAGTCATCCCAATAGCTGAAGGTCCCTTTGCAGAAGACGCTGGAAGAGATAATACACTTGAAAAAGTGAATTCTTTTTCAAGACTACGTAGCCTTTCTTTTAGTACCGAGCATTTATGTTTGGAAATTGGGTAAAAAGGCTGACACTTTCTTATGTGGTAGTTCAAGTTGAACCTCTGATTACTGTACCTAGAGTGTTGGGGATTTAGTTGATGTAGGTATTATTTTACAAATCAAATACTCTCTCGGTGTGCTGTACCAATAGTTCATTTCTAGAATGCCCATGAGTGTTTAGCAAATACGAGATCTCTAGGGATAGGACCACCCTGATTATCACACTGACTCAGCCTCTCCTTCCTCCCCCAGCTATGCAAACCCTAGCTGCCTCCATGGCTGCTACATGGCTTCTGCCACTCTGGGATTCTAGTATCAAAGTAAAACCAGAGAGCTCATTTCAACTGTGTCTCCTTTCACTGCATTCTAGGTCCAAAAAGAAGAGCCTCTATAGAGATTTTCTTAAAGGCTTGGATGAATTTCTCAACGCATGGCTCTGTGGAAAGGACTCGGGGCCACAGTTGGGAGTTATGGGAATGGATTGCACACAGGAAACTCACTCCCATCTCTAAGTCTTAATTTCTTATTCTTTGTATTATACCAGGAATGTCTAGGCTACCTTTGAGCCCAAATTTCATCACTAAAGTAACTTTAATCACTGCCAGCTGAATATAGAATTGCACATAGGTGCATGCACGAACTGTGAAACATTCTGCTTCATTGAAATCGCGTGCCTCCATCCTTGGTTAACAGTCCTCGGAATTCAGTCCTATGTGTATCGGCCAGTTTTTGGCAACTATAAGTGAATAAAATCTTGCAATTCTTTTAGGTTGTCTTTGTAAAAGCCCCTGGGGCTTGCTCACACTGGTGGGGTCAGAATGGATTTGCAGTGGCATTAACGGTTTGAATGCTGAGCAACCCAGCTCCTCTCACAGGTCTCCACCCAATGCTGGGACCTCTGCTTAGTCTCCTATGTTAGTTGAAGGTGGAATTTCTACATAAGAGACAAGGGAAGGTTATAAAATTGATGTAAGCAACTGGGAGGCTAAATCTTTGAGTGCACATTTCAACTGTCATTTAGCGCTACTTTAGAAAGTGACTGGTTTTCAGTGGTGCCTTGAGCTGAGAATGAAAAACTGTGAGTTTGTGATTTTTTGCTACCAAACTGTCCCACACTGTTATTACACTGTCCCACTGTTATTCCCACAGCTTTACCCCCACATACACAGTTATTAAATGAACTAATATCCCAGACCTCATAAATCAAAATAGCAATGTTTCATCCTATAGCAGTAAGTCAAAAACTATGTAAGTACAGGGTATATCACACTCTAACTTTGAAGGAGATTCCTAGAGAGCCTCCTCTGATGACTACAAAGTGACAGGTACATTAATTAGTACATATTAAATAGGGCTCTAAAAGAGCACTGAGCATGAATTATACCAAACAGGTCATCACTATAATAAGCAACTCAAAAGTTTCAACTATCTAAATCAAGTCAACTCAAGGAGAAACATATGGCCATATCTGGAAATAATATGATAGTAGAAAAGGTAATATATTTCTTGTACACATCCAAAATGTGAATCATGGTAAAAGAACTGGCTTGAATTAATTTTTTAAAAAAACAGTGAAAAGGTTTTTATAGATACAGTGTTTTAAGTCACTTATAGTACTGAAGAATACTCCTGCTAGAATAACTTCCTAAAGTATAAATCTGATCATTTCATTGTCCTCCTCAAATTCCTCACTGATCCTCAAAATAGGCCCTACATCTCTTGGAATGGAGATTATACATGAAGAACAGGTAAATAAAATCTGATTTAAACTTTTAAAAAATTCCTCCTCCACTTACCCAGTGCTAGAGAATAGAGTTTTTCAACTGTCTCTACCAGATATCAATGATTCTATAATGATTTAACTAAGGGGAGGAAATATGGCCTCCTATTGCTATTCCCACATCATGGCCTTGGCAAGTCATGTGGCCTCTTTAAGTTCAGTTTCCACATTTGCAAAATGAAGAAATTGAGCAATGTTCTTTCCAGCCCTAAAAGGTTGTCAGCTCTCCTTGGCAAAGTCCACTTGCCCATGCTCCGCTCCCACCTAAAATGGGCTCTGTTTCCGTTTGGCTTGATTAATCAAGGTAATCAGCCAAAGATGATAAAACAAAATTGTAAAATTGCCAAGTCTAAGTCACATAAGCAAAAAGTAATCTGGTTATTTGGCATTCTCATAATGCTTTATTATGTTTTCAAACAATGTTTGGCCATAAACACAAATTGTACTTAAAAAGACCCAGAGACCCAGAGATGAAAGAAATTGTCATTGACAAAATGGATCCAACAAGTCAAAAGCAGAGAAAGTGACATTTTAAATGGGTGAATGAATGATCCCATGAGTGACTGGATGAGCCACACGTATTTTTGGTATGGGTCTCACATAGGCAAGGGATGACACAATTCAGATTGAGCCCTACTTCTTGGGTCCTTGTCCCTTGTCTATTGCACTCATCCTGCCTCACCTGGAGCTGGGATGATGACTCTCCCACCTGACACCAGCGACCACTATTCTGACACTCCCATTCATCCCTCCTTGTTACAATTACATAATTCATCCAACCTTCGCCAAGCATTTGTTAGACATACCAATGTTTCACAAACTCCCCAAATCAATAAATTATCAAAATCTTTCTCCCTCATCCTCATTGCCTTTCTAGCCTCTGCTCTGTCCCTTGTTCTGCTCCAGTCACACTGGACTCTCTTCCCCCTCACACATGGCGGACACCTCCGAGTGTCCTCCCCTTCCTCCCTCCTCCTCCCTGGACTACTCCCACCCATCATATATCTCTCCAGCTCCATCTCTGTCTCAACTGCTCCTCTGGCCCTACTTCTCCCCCTCATGGCTCCCCGAACCCGGAGCTTTATCTTGGAATGTGTGCTTTATCCCAAGCTTCAACCTAGTAATCCCCAGACACATTTCCCTCCCCTCATTCAAATTTCAACCGGATTAGAAGTGATACATTGAATAGTGACTGAACCTTCGTTTTTGGTAAGGAAGTAACTTGTGGAATTTCAGAATAAAACTTTTACTCTTAAATAGTAATTACTCATTGGGAATGACATCTCTGAAAATCAATAATTAAGTTTTTTGGTGAAAACATAATGGAATCATACTTTATTCAACACACATATTGAGTGCCTAATATTCTAGGGATAAAAAGCTGAAAAAGATATATTCTTGAGCTTAAAAAGTACATAGCCTACTAAGAGAGGTAGACATGCAAATAACTAGATTACAATGGCAAAATTGCTGCAATAGACATATGATTTAGGTGGAAGAAAATGCAAAGCAAAGTGCTATCATGGTTTTTACTGGAATATATCAATATTAAAATTGTGTGTTTACTTCTTCATTTCTCCCTTTAGATTATAGGATGTTGAGCAACCAGACTATGTCTTTGACATCTTTGGTATTTCTAGCATCTAGAAAAACACTATATCTTGCATATAATAGTCATACAATAAGTGTTGACCTGAATTATTAGTTCCACGTGGGGCAAGGGGAAAATTCATGGACGGATTTGCAGAGAAGGTAACATCTTAGCTGGATCTTGAAAGGTAAGTTAGAATTTCCTATGAAGATATAGGAATAGAATTGCATTTGAAAAATCATGGGAGATATAAAATAGTAATAACAACAGCTAACATATAATGTACCATGAACTATGCTAAGCCTATGCGTTGTCATTATATGAATTGTCATTTTATTGTTATCCCTACTAAATGACGTAGGTACAATTTTTACCAATGAGGAAAGTGAGGATACAGTGGTTAAAAAACATGTCCAAGGTCACCCAGTGGTGAAGCTGGGATTTGAATCTCAGGGACACTCATGATTCTCTGACTCCAAAGCCTAAGAGCTAGGAAATACTACATGCTTTTCCAGAATCGAGCCAGTTCCAGTGTCCCAAGCAACCCAGGACCTATGGTCACCAGTTGTCTCACCACCTCCTGAGAGTGGGCACCAATCTATCCCATCTACTCTCATGAGTCTACCATTTTCATGATACGACTTCTCTATGCCCCACCAGCTCTTTGAGTCTATCTCATCTTTGCTTCTCTCTGCTATTGCTTCTCTCTTTCTACTGCTTTCTGCTTCTCTGTTATGTGCGTCTCCTATTCATGCTCTTCAGGAGAGCATCTCATTGTGTAACAGAAAAGAACAAACCTGACTCCATATTGGATCTATTCCTTTAGCTGTAACCTCTGTGCTCTGTTGCCTGTGCTTAGTCACGCTGGCTCTGCACCTTTGTAAAAGAATGTTGCCTCTATCCTGAAATATACAGCATAGCCCATTTTCAGGGCTCTGACCCTTAAAGGTATAACACTTTTCCATTCATAGACAGAGAAAAAAATCGCAGAACAGAGAATAGCATTTGCCTTGCTGGAGGTTTATAGAAACACTGTGACCAGACCTACGTGGACAGCTGCAAGAACAAAGGATTCTGGCACCAAGAAGTTTGCAGCAAACAGCCACACTCCCACCCCTTTTAGTATAAAAGAAGCCTGAATCCCAACTCAAGTAAGACGGTTCTTTGGGACACTAGTCCACCATCTTCTCAGTCTTTATTTCTGGAATAAAGTCCTAGTCCTTGCCCCAATGACATCGTCGCTCAGTTTATTGGCCTGTTATGCAGTGAGCAGTTCAAGCTTGGACTCGGTAACAATTGTGTTGGAGAACCATCCATAGCCCCCAGTTGTTGGTTTTGGCTGTCCAGCACCAGACTCCTGGGAGCAATCCAATCTCCTTTTGGGGGAAATCTCCTACTGCATGTAGCTGTAGGGATGGAACCCACTTCCCACACAGTAGCCAATGAGCCAATGCACTCTCTCCCCACCCAGCCCAGTTAGGCCAGGCCAGGAGCAAGCCTGTCCTTGGCCTAAACCAGTCAGAAAAATGTAGGCACAGCTGCAGACCACCCCCGCAAAGGAGCAGCAGCAGAAGCTGCTGAGTGAACACGCTGCTCTTCCTGGATAACTTGCTGTCCTCTGCACAGCAGAGCTCTTCAGAGCACCTTGGCTTTTGCCTCTTTTCTAACCCAGGTCCTCTAGGCCCCTATAGATATGTGAGCCATGGACATCCTTCCAGTGAGCATCCTGCTGAGGTTAAATCAGGCAGAATCATGTTCTATTGCGTGCAAACAGGAATTCAAACAGGACTCAGACACCATGTAGTTTTGGCTCTCACATCAGAGCCGCCTTTGGCTAAAGCCCCCATCATAATGCTGAGGCCAGGGTGGCAGGTGTCCTTGAAAAATGCGATGCTTTCCTCTTTGAAAAGAACAAAAGAATAAAGGATGAATTTTAATCTCTATTTTGTCTTACCTTTGCTGCAGTTTGAAAACCCTAAACCTCTGAAGTGTTAAGTAAGTTAACCCATGTCTCTGGAGCTTCCATCAGTGAATGGGATTGTTTAAGAATAGTGGTCCTATTCTTAAGTAGGTGACAGTGACCCCTGAGGCCAGGGTGGCAGGGTCACAGAACTGAAAGCATGGCAGCTTCTGTCACAGGAGCCACCTGTAGCCTCTGTGTTCAGGAGGGAGCTGGGAGCTGTCGCTTGGACTCTCATGGACCCTAAGTCAATACTTGGAAGAGATCGTGTCAGGTTTATATGCTGAGAGAATCGAGTCAGTGACGAGTCGGAGAGTGAAGATACATGAGAGAGAAGAGACCGGGTTGGAGCAAGAGCCCCGAGGAGACAGGAGTGAGGTGGAGGGATCGGTCTTGGAAAACCAGGGGAGTCTCCTTGCCCTTCTCCCCAGCCTCACTCCTGAGACTGCAGAGGTAGGCGTCTTTGTTCAGTGGAAGGGACTTGAAGGAGTTACTGTAAATAGAATCTATTTCCTCTGTGAGGTAACAGCCAAGGTAACCTGCTGATGGTGAGTAGGGAGTTCGGGGGAGGATTTGAAGAGAGGGATGAAGACTTGGAAAAACCACGGTAGGAAAGTGGGTAGAGGGGCCTCCTGGGAACTGGCAAAAGGACCGCTGAGCTGCACTGAGGCAACTGTTTCTATTTGCATTTGCTAATAGCAATTACCCACTTCATAGACGTGTTCTGAACAAGGACCCAGACAAAGGAACACACAGCTTTCTCTGAAACTTTTTCAATACAAAACCAGGGACTTGGCAAAATCTAGCGAATTTCACAGAACAGAAGACCTTTAACCTAGCTTCTCAATTTTGCAATTTTGCAGCTTCGGGACTTTTCAGAATGACCTCTTTTGCTGGCCCAGAGGGCAAACATTATTGGACCAAAAAAGAAAGTTTGAAACAAGAGAATTTTTTTTCTTAAGGCATCTGGATTCTGTCTGATTCAGTTCTTTTTGAGATTAAGAAATGAGTCCACTTTGTACACAAAAGTATAAAAGAAAATTTAGACCAAAGACTTTTAGGGTCCTTACAGAAATAATAAGTAGTAGTGTTATTCATGTTGACAAATTATTAAAAATGATCTTTATTATAATTGGTGAAAAACGTAACTACCAAGATGATTCTCATTGAAATTCAAATGCACAGTAAAAAGCTAATATTTAAAGTCTCTGAAAAATAACAGAGCTTGGGTGTGGTTATGTTGGACGATTCGGTATGTTGAATTAAATCTTAAAATGCCCTGCCTGTTGGTTCTGGTAAGCAACTGAACTGATACATAAATTGTAGACTTCGCATTGGATTATTGGTTAGATTCATAAAGTAAAAATGTGCTTCTGACATGTCATAAGAAAATGAACAATTACTCTGCGTCAGTTGGCACGAACTAAAAGAAGACAGCTTCTGGATAAAATTCAACATGCAATTTTAGCTTTTGTCCCATTTTGAATAAAAATAGTTGGCTGAAAAACTACCTATTTAAATTATTGAAAGCTGGTGATTACAAATAAGCATCCTGGCTGATAATTAAAGGGACAGCAGAAATCATTTAGAGTATGAAGAGCTTGGATAGGATTCCAAAAGTAGTTTCCCCTTAAACTGAGTGGCACAGACAAAAGCAGTTTGTTCCTCAAAGAATGACTATTCTTAAACTACCGCATTCAGTGATGGAAGCTGCACAGACATGGGTTAATTTACTTAACACTTCAGAGGTTTGGGGTTTTCAAACTGCAGCAAAGGTAAGGCAAAATAAAGATTAAAATTCATCCTTTATTCTTTTGTTCTTTTCAAAGAGGAAAGCATCGCATTTTTTAAGGACAGCTCCCAGCACACAGGTTTTTATCTGAGACACTGTAAAGAGGCAAGACAATTTCTCTTTTTGAAAGATATTCAAAACAGCCACTAGGGGACAGTAAAAACACTGGGTAATGTAGCAAGGCAAGTCCCTGGATCAGAACCTTAAAATGAAAGCTGTTTTGCAGGATTTTAAAAGCATTTGATTGTTTAGCGGGGGTGGGGGAGAGAACAAAGTGTCTCCTTGATTGCATTAATGTAACATTAATGGGAAACAGCAGTCAAAATATCACACAAGCCTGCAAGGATTTTTTACTGGCACACATTTCCACGGCAGTGTGACAACAGTTCGAAGTCTGCCCTGTGCCTCAGGGACAACAGTTGTAGGACAGTGAATCAGCATATATGATGCAATGAGGTCAGTCCCCCAATACCCTCTGATTTAACACTGCTTCCAAAACAGCAAGAGATCAAGGATAACACACCAAAACAGAAGTCACTGGCATCAGCCTTATGGAACAATCAGAGGCAGCTGTACTGGTGGATCATTTGCTATCTACGTGTGTTTTTAATGTAAGTGATGTCTTTTTAGATTCCGAAGTCAGAATTATTACTTAAAAAAAAAATTCCTATAGCTCCATTTAGCCCACACTGTTTGTGGGAGGTGAGGAAAAAATGACTCACAAAATTGCTAAAATGCTTGTGAAAATGCAGATAAAATGGTGACAGACACTGAAGCACTCAGTTCTTATTCTTTAAAAATCTTTCCAAAAGGAGAATTGGGCTAGAAGTGGGGAGGGTATGAACAGGAATTAATTCTAAGCATTATGTAGAATCCTAGATGTTACAGATAAAAAGTATTTTAAGGTCCTCAGCATAGAATATTTTCCTTTACTTCCAGTCTATAATTTTTCTCTTAGCCATTTTAAAGTAGAAAAAAAATCTGTATACCACGATATCTCATGCAAGAGGCTTTTCCCAAATCAGCTTCTGTTCAATTGACCATGGAACTGTGGTTATAAATATAGTTTGCAAAGGTTAAAAGTAACTAAACTATCTTTAGGGATTCTAGGCATGAATGTAATGAATAAGGACAGAACACATTTGATTTCCTCAAGCAGAGCTCAGCCAGCCGGTGTTGGGACTTCCCTGGACAGCACCCTGGCTCCTAGGGGGAAAAAATTTTAGGCACTTCAAGCTGAGACAATGGGAAATAACCTCATCCTTGTTACTTCAGGGTGAGATGACTAATCCTAACTTGTTGGCAGTAAAAAGGAATAAGTGTGATAGTTAGGTCTAAGACAGTTTCTCTAACTATTTGTCTAAAACATAGCTGCAATTCATATATTGAACATATTTACTTATATTTTTGTCAGGAAATATGTATTTTTCATATGAATGCAAAGAAAAGCAAATCATTTGGTCTAACGTAAACCATCTTACAATGGTTCTTCTGACTATATTTTATTCTAAACTCCTCTCTATCTATGTGACCTTGGTTTTGCCTTTCCTTTTCCTTCTTCAGAGCAGATTTGCAAGGGAGCAGTAGAATCAGGCATGCCTTAAATATTTGGCCACTTGGAATCACTGGAGTCATTCTACTTACCCTAAGAGACAGGGTAATCTTTAGTAGTGATTCCTAAGATTACTGAAGAGGCCTTCATAAGCTACATGGGTTCTGAGCACCAAAGGGGTTTTGTATATCAGGTTCTACTGCAGGCAAAGAATATAGCCTACACTATGTAAATTTCAGGGCAGGCTGTAAAGTAAATTAGTCATATGTAAGGGTGAAAGTTCGGATCCTAAAGTGCCTGCAAGTTTGAGACTTGGGGCACCCAGTTAAAATGCAGTGGAATAGATTCTAGAGATTCCTCTCTGAAGCTTCTTTAATCTCACCAGGAGAGATATGCAACCCTGTAGTTTCTAACTGTATGTTTCAGATGGCCCCGTGCATCTTATGGTTACTGTAACGTCTTAAAACGCCAAGTGGCGTCTCACGCACTGCTCAATTGTCCGGACTGTCTTGCACATTTGTAATTCAATGAATGTTGACCCGATGAATGAGATTGCAAAGACAGAAGGTAAGCAAGGGATGGGACTCACCCAACACAATTCCCTGGGCACTTCGCTTCTAGTGCAATTTAAACCTCCATCCAGAGGTAAGACCCAAAGCTTCCAGAGATGGTCTCCACCTTGTTCACAGGTGTTGGTGCTGCCTCAGGCTATGGCGTCTTGAAGCATGACTTATTCAACCTCTGCACCAATGATAGTCAACCTCTTGGTTCTTGAGCTGCTGGACAATATGAACTGATACTCCTCCACAGGATGTATGGCCTGGGTCATGTCTAGCACGGCATCTCTCATATTGGAGGTACTCTCTACAAGAGGAAGGAAGCAAAGAATGACTACATGGAAAGACAGTGAGCTCTAGTTTCTTGAATATATACAGAATTTTCAAAACCTAATCTGCTGGAGCTAGTGCAGACCACTTGTTGTTCTACTCTGAAGCCCTTCCTGTCTCTTCCATCTTCACACTCAGTAATGCCACTGGAATGGGCCATGTAGCTCCCATGAGGATAGTTTTATAAAGTTGGATGTTTTAGGAAAAAGTTGGACTCTTTGATCTTTTATTTGGTTTGTAGCTATATTTCTACTTATTCTCTCCAGGCTCTGCTTTTCTTCCCAAACCTCCTCCAGGTTATTGTGTTTGTGAAGTTGCTTGCACTTTCATTATTTTTAATATGTACTCTACCCAGGAACTCATAGCACTCCTGTATTAGGACTGAATGCTGATAGCCATAGGGATAATCTGGTATAACTAAAAGAAAAGAAAAATTATTAAACCAGTGTGAAAACAAACACTGAAATAAAATTCTGCCTGCTTTTCACAGTTGGCAGGAAACCCTCAAAATTTAATGGGATCAATTGTTTAACAAAACGGCACAGGAAATGGTCATACGAAATAAGTGCAGGGATGTTTATACACTAAGCCTGATTTTCCCATTTAGCATATAAGGAAAATTCTCTCTTCCCTCTTCCTTGCTCTTTCATTTGTTCATTCGTTCTTTCACGATCACACACGTAAGCAGATAAAACACAGGAGCTTTTCATCTTTTAAAAACATGAAAAATGAGACAAATGCGAAGGGGTCAAACACCCTGCAAACATGGCAAAGTGTGACTGAACTGTCTTCAGTGTACACTAAAATACTGATCATTGTTTTGCCATGGGAAAATGGAATATATTGGCAGAGTTACAATTCTGTTATGTCAACCATGTATATTATAACCTTCAATATACTTTCATATATTTAACTCCATTTCCATAACTCAATATGTCAAAGTATAATGGTTTCCCAACTGAAAGAATCTTTGAGGACTTTGTATATACCCTTTGAGGCTGCAGTATTTTTTCTTAGCTTTTAGTTAGAGCTGTTTGTAATTAATAGAAACAGACTCACTCACAGCATCTGTGCCAACAACTAGTTAGTTGTTCACCAAATGAATTTTTCTTTCTTCCCAAGCACACTTTTGGGCAACACGTCATAGCCGGCTTCGCCACTGGATGTAGCCCTGCGACTGGGTGTTGGTCAATGTAATATGAATAGAACGAACAGTGTATGAGTAGTAATATATATGTATTCCAGGGCTCACACACACAATACTCTCTCTTTTCCCCCCTTGCACCCATTGAATGGAGAAGTCTAAGAATAACGAAAAGGATCTAGAGCCTACACTGCTGCTTGGAGTAAAGCTGCCCAGTAGAGCCAGCCAACCAGGTGAAGGCTGTAATATGTGTGACAAGTAAACTTTATTTTGGATTTCTAATCCATATTTGAAACTTTGAAACTTTAAAGTTCTGTATTAGAGCAGTTGGCCTGTCCCAACGAATACACCAGTCTGAGAAAGTTAATGTTCTTCTATAGATTTTCATCAGCGTGAGCTGAAATGGGATACCAAGCTGCTAGGAACTGGTGTGAATACAGAGACCTACTGTTTTCTCCCTTTTTCTGTCACTCATTCACAAAGCTCCAGACTAACGTAAGATAGCCCTGGCAAAGTTACTGTGAATACTCAATTCAAAAAAACATTTGGTAAGCAAAGCTATGTGCCAGAAACCAACAGGAAGTCTTCCTTTGGTTAATCACTAGATGGGAGTGGTAAATAGTTCTTAACAAAAAGGGTGGAGGCCCAGAAAATGCACAGCTTAATAAAACAATTAACTAAAGGCTTGGGTAGGAAGAAACAAACCAGGTATGAAGAAATGGGGGAGAAAGGGAGGAGGAAGACGAGAAGAAGGAGGCTCAGGATGGGAGTAGGAAGCAGGGCTTGGAGAGATTCCTTGAGACATGCCAGAGGATTTTCAAAGGGACCTTGAGGTCCTGCTCAGGAATGAGGAGAAAATAGGAACAAGCACCAGCCTTGGATCTGATCCCTTCAGCCTTCTCATCATCACTCCCCATCTTCTTCAATTTTCCCTCATAAATCTTATTTTCTAACCATTTAATTGTCATTTCGTTCCCTTAGCTCTCTTTTAAAATAGATAGTCTATTTCCTGGTTTTGTATAGACAATGTCAATTATAGTCCCCTAAACTGGATACAAGCTGAAAGACTAATCAGGAGAAGTACCTCCCCATGCTTTCCCAAGCCATGCTCCATAGTTACAGGTCAAGGTACACCTCAGGTATCTTGTCAGAATCTTGAGGGGACTGTCACACCAATCAAGCAATAGCAATTTCTGGATCCTTTTCTGCCACAGTGAAGCACAGACCATTGTGCAGAGCCTTGAATTTCTATGCAGTACTTTTGGTAAGACATGAAAAAAAATCCTGCCCTAATTTTTGTGATTCTCTGGAGCTGGCTGCCACCAAACAAGGTTGAGCAACCTATTTCTCTGAAGGGAGCTCCCATTTTCCTGGGAAAATTTAGGCACATTCCTTCCTAGAAAAGAAGGGAGGGACTATGTGAACTTTGGCAGACTTTTAAACCTAACTATCTAAAAAAATGACATTTCACAATGATGACATGGTAGGGTCATGAAAATTTTGATTTGATATTGCCCACTGTCTTCAAACCATTCACAGTGCCTTTGTACATACATCACTTAGTTCTAAGATAATAGGGCTAGTAATAGCCTCACTTGCAGAGCCAGGTAGGTTACTTTGTACAAGGCTTCCAAGAGACTACTGTAGGCCTAGAACTAGTGCTTTTGTTCAAAGAATAACTAGAAAGAGGCTGGAATCTTAATGTCATCCCTTTTGAGTCAAATGTGCTTGCGTAGCCTAGGTAACTCTGCCCTCTGGATCTTTATCTCTGAAATGGGAGAAGTACCTGGACCAGGTTCCTTTCCCCTTCACTCCTTTTGCTAGGAATAGAGTAGGATAGTTGCACAGGTGGTTTCAGAAGTCCCACTAGGGGATTATAGATAGAGAAGGAAACTTAGGGAACTTGTGGAGACCACTGTAAGTTAATGATCGCTCAAGAAAGCTATTGGAACATCATGGAAGGAAGCAGGCTTACTTAACTATAAAGCCATCAATAAAAGCATGAGATATGCCCCAGGTCATTAAGTGAAAAAAATGAGGCCTGCATCCTGCTGGTCAAGTCCAGCAAGATAATGATCCTTAGAACCAAGGACAGGAACATAAGGGAAAGGTGACATTCCAAAGTAGGAGATCCTCATGATACTGAAACCTGAGATGATTTAACATATTTTAGTACATGTTACCACCCTTCTGCTGATTTGAATAAGCATCATGACAGTCTTAGTTTGACTTCGTAGGGTCAAACACGCACCCGCATGATGCGAAGGAGGAGCTAGTGATACAAGCCTGATGTCAACTCAAAGAGTGAGGAAGAAGGTGGTCTTTCCCCCACTCCCCACTTTCCTCTGATTATAAGAACAGAGCCCGCTAGTTCTCGGGACAGAGGTCCCTCGCCTGCCCGCCTGTATTCCTCACAAGCGTCCTATATTAATAAACCTACTTCTTGCCTACCATTTTGCCTCTCGCTGAATTCCTTCTGTGCTGAGACACAAAGGTTCTGAACCTCAGTAATCCAGACACCAGGTGAATGATTCTAATGAAAAGACCCTGGGTTCAAGTCCCAATCTGGGTTTTAGCTGGGTTGAGTCCCCGCACGTCGGTTCAAGTTCCAGTCTGAGGTGCACTGTTTCACTTAGACTCTTCTCGTTTCATCCCGTGGGGCAAGGTGGGCTCTCTGCTTCCATCCTCACCTTCAGTAGAGAGGGGCTTTTTAGCATAATATTGAGAACTTTCCTGACTTTCCAATCTAAAGGAAACATTCAGTTCTCTATTACAATGCCCTGATTTATTTTTTTTCATAGAATTCATCATTACCCGAAATTATCTTTTTTTAAAAAAAGTATTGGTTCACTTGCCAGCCATTTGCACCGCCCATCCATACATATATATTAGAATGTAATCTCCATGTCTGCTTGTTCACCACTATATATCAATAGTATAGTACCTAGCACACAGTAGTCACTTAATAATGAAGTGAATAAATCCAAGATGTGCTGTGAGAAGTGATCAATATTAGCTTTTGTTGGTCTTATGGGTGCTTCCCAAGAATGGGAAAATACAATACAAAGAGAACTTAACTAAGGTAAGTAAAGTAGCACAGTGACATAAAGTCAGGACTGAGGGACAGGGCAGAGGACCAGGGGGAAATGAGGATGAGACTGTGTGAGCCCTGCTGAGAGCAAACTTGGCAGTGACTGGAAGGCAAGCAAAGGGAGCAGCAGAGGAGCATCTCACTTTACTTCGTACTCGAGGATATTTCTAACAGATATGACTAAGCCTGGGACCATTCTTTTTTTTTTTTTTTTGCGGTACGCGGGCCTCTCACTGTTGTGGCCTCTCCCGTTGCAGAGCACAGGCTCCGGATGCGCAGGCTCAGCGGCCATGGCTCACGGGCCCAGCCGCTCCGCGGCATGTGGGATCCTCCCGGACCGGGGCACGAACCCGCGTCCCCTGCATCAGCAGGCGGACTCTCAACCACTGCGCCACCAGGGAAGCCCTGGGACCATTCTTATTAGACTTCCTAGCCATTTGGAATATAGCCTGGGACCATTCTTATTAGACTTTCTAGCCATTTGGAATATAACAAGTTGTTACAATTGTGATCCTTATTCCTTGTGGTGTTGTGAGAATTAAAATGGATTGAAGTGTATAAAACCCTTAGTACCCTTATACGGAATAAGTAGAAGCCTCAATTTCTTGGATTTCTCCTCTCCCAGGCATCTTCTGCATCTGCTTTACTTCTTCAAACGTGCACTCATAGCTCCATCTTCTTCTTCTTCTTCTTTTTTTTTTTTTAATGTCTGTGGTTGTGTTCCAGTAACATGCATTTACAAGAACAGATTTGTCCTGAGGCCCAGAGTTTGCAGACCCCTGATGCAGGTCATTCCATGTCTGAAGCCATCACCATCTCCAGACTCTCCAGCTCAAGCCAAACCCTTTTTTACTATTTGCTTAAGCGGTCATCATAAATTCCCGATTAAGATCTACCATCTCAAGCTCCCATAGCTCCATCTTCTAAATCATCTCTGTCCCTGCCTCTATCTCTGTCATTTTGTTTCTTTTTCTGAAAAGAACTCCCCACCCCATCACTGGTTGGCCTACCACAATCCAGTTACATAAGTGCTCTTGCTGAGACCACCAATAGCCCCTTGCTGTCACAAACAAGGAGATTGTTTAGACCCTTCCCTACTACCGCTTTGCAGCATTCACAATTCTTAAGCGTTTGCTTCTTGAAACCTCTTTTCTCCCAGCTTTTTTGACGTCACACTCACCAAGCTCCTCTCCCAATGGTTAGGCCACTCCTTCTCACTCCCCATTGCTCGCTTTTCCTCTTCTACCTGATTTTTAAATGTGGAAATTCTTCAACAGTGCAGAAGATCAGCCTTTGACCTTCTTCTCTATCTTCATTCTTTAAATATTTTTATCCATTCCCATGCTTTAAATCCATCTATATTCCAACTTCCAAACGAATAGCCTCCAAATGCAGATCTCAGCTCCAGGTCTGTGTAGCTAAACGTCCCCTTGACATGTCCACTTGGATATCCTCCAAACATCACGAACTTAACTTGTCCAAAACAGATCTCTTGCCCTCCCCTCACCCCAGTCGTAGCCAACACATTCCTCTTCCGGTCTTCTCCATCTTGGCAAATGAGACCTCCATTCACTCAGAAAACAGCAAGTCTCTTCCTCAACCAAGTAATGGCCAATTCACTACTAAGCCCTGCCAAGCTTCTCTCCAAATGAAATTTTGACTCTTTTTCTCTTCACCTCTACTTCCTTTATGCTGGTCTTACCTCCAACATCTGTCATCTGAATTTTTTTCCTTAAAATTTTGTGCATCTTCAATTCATTCTGAGAATTCCTATGATATCCTAGAATGATAATTTTAAAATTAAATTTGATCATATCACTCACCAGCAAATAGAATAAAATTTGTCTTTTCCATGGCCCATTCAAATAATCCAGCCTCTGCCTACTTCTAAAGCTTCATCTCATCTCAGTTTCTCATCCCTTGCCATGCACCAAGTACATGGTATTCGTCCACCCTTTACACTGGCCAAGATGTTTCCTACCCCTGCAACTTTGCACAACCTGTTTCTTCTGGATAGAATGTTTTTCCCATCCCCTTTACCTGCCTCCTCTGAGTAACCGTGCAGATTTCCATTCAAATATTTTCTTGATTCACCAATCTAAACTAGAACTTCCCCCAGTTTTTCCTGAACTCTATTTAGCACATTTAGTAATTATTTAGCTGTACATGTGATTATCTATAATAGTTACCTATAATATAAATTAATATATTTAATATTAATATATATAATATATGTGATTATATATTTATTTATATTTTATATATGTAAAATTACAAATATGTAATTATATATCTGATATAATTATATATAAATATACACATACATATATATGTATCTGTAATTATATGGCTGTACATGTGATTGTCTCCTCAACTAGACAACAGGGACTATATATGTTTTCCTTGCTATTATATATCCTGCACTTAGCACAGTGCTTGGCACATAATGTGCATACAATAAATATTTATTTCATAAAAGATTATCATTACTTAGTAGTAGTAATAAAATGTTTATAGTAGTATAGACCTAAATCCCTTTTTTGAAAGCCTTTGAACCAGAAGTGTCTGGGAATTCAGAAATGTTCTGATTTTTAGAGTAACATGTTGCACATACTACATTATGGAAGAATCCCAGCAGGATCTGGGGTAGCAACTGTAATCAAACACTAATATTTATTTCCACAGCTAAATGTACAAATATTTATAATAAGTAGAACCAGTTAAAACTACGAATAGTCCCCCATCAAGTCAGGTCCAAATTTATCACCAGTGAAGCTATGAAAACAAAGTCTTTGAGTTTTCAGCAGAGTTTGGACTTGTGAATTGCCCATAAAGGATTGAGGAGTTGCCCCATCCCTGCCATGATTTCTGGCTTTCATAAGAGGTGCCACAGAAGAGCTCACTTTACCCATGTGATAAAACACTTGACATTTACTCAGACCAACCCAAAATAAATTCAAACCACTCACAAGGAAATAACTCTCAGTGGACTCCAGTTACATGGACTTTCCACCATGAAATTCACTCTCACTGAACTAACCACCTCCTGGGAGCACTTGAAACTCTCCATTTTGCAACAGATGATTTGGGAGGAAAAAATAATTAAGGAATCTGTCCAAAGCCAGGATCAACGCTGCCTGAGAAGCATTTAACAATAAAAGTTCTGCATATACATATAACCATTCTTTTTTAGATTCTTTTCTCATATAGGCCATTACAGAGTATTCAGTAGAGTTCCCTGTGCTATGCAGTAGGTCCTTACTAGTTATCTATTTTATATATAGTAGTGTGTATATGTCAATCCCAATCTCCCAATTTATCCCTCCCTCCCTTTACCCCTTGGTAACCATAAATTTATTTTCTACATCTGTAACTCTATTTCTGTTTTGTAAATAAGTTCATTTGTTCCCCTTTTTTAGATTCCACATATAAGTGATATCATACGCTATTTGTCTTTCTCTGTCTGACCTATTTCACTCAGTATGATAATCTTCAGGTCCATCCATGTTGCTGCAGATGGTGTTATTTCATTCTTTTTTATGGCCGAGTAATGGCTGTACACCTGAAACTAACACAACATTGTAAATCAACTATACTCCAATAAAAATTAAAAAAACAAATTAAAAAATTTTTTAATTAAAAAAACAGTAAAAGTCCTGCCTCACCCATCCCTGCCCTTGCCCCCCGCTCATGGCTTATTCACCTTCTATGTTAATAACTTTCCTAAAACTTCCAAGTGAGTTTGTGCTTGCATTATAAATGCTTTCACCTTTAAATTCAACACAATGCTACACATTATTGATTATTCTTTGTAATGACTGTTTTATTTTAAATTATTTTATCCATAAAAGAATTAAGTATTTATGGAATTTTTCTGTCAAAACTTAACAATAGGGCTTCCCTGGTGGCGCAGTGGTTGAGAGTCCGCCTGCCGATGCAGGGGACACGAGTTCGTGCCCCGGTCCGGGAAGACCCCACATGCCATGGAGCGGCTGGGCCTGTGAGCGAGCATGGCCGCTGAGCCTGCGCGTCCGAAGCCTGTGCTCCGCAATGGGAGAGGCCACAACAGTGAGAGGCCCGTGTACCGCAAAAAACAAACGAACAACAACAACAAAAAAAAAACCTAAAAAAACCCCTTAACAATAAACTCATAATAAAAATGGACTAATTAAGGGAGGAAATTCAAGGTGCTTTATATTCTGTCAAAATATGTCTAGGTTCGTGGAGTCATGTCTTCTTGCCTTTTACCACCATCCTGAGGGAAAACAACTCTTTCTAAAATAAATCTCAGGCAAGTTTTTGGATGAAAATCTGCATTTTAAAACACCTGATAAATTACTGTGACTCTACTTTAAAAAATGGAAAAATCATTCTCACTATAGTGTTACTGGCATGAATCTTTGACACATAAAGGTATTTACGATAGTTATTATGTCAGAAAATAAACAACTTTTGAAAGCATCACTAGCCTACTTTAAGTAAGTAGGCTACTTTAGCCTCTTAGCCTACTTTTAAAAAGCCTTCTATTAGCCTACTTCAAAAAAATAAAAGAACAGTAAGATTCAGTCAAATATTCATAAGGGAACAAGAAGAATATCATTAATAGGTGGGGTTCACTTTCACAAATAAGAAAGTATTTTATAAATATCTTTAACTTGATGCCCAAATGTACATTTTAAATATGTTCAATAGTAAAAAGACATGATAATATCACATCTTTAATGTTAACCGTCATGTACACTATCTCCAAAAAAGCAATTTTCTAAGACAACAACATTATTTTTCTTAATTTTCCTTCCATATTTGTAATTGTAAAATAAATGCTAGATGCAACTTTATTTTATCTAAAGTCAGAGCCCCATAGATATGTCTCCGAGCTGGTGGCCTACCAAGAGGTACATATTAAAAGAGGCAAAAGAACTGCTGGTGACATTTTATTCAGCCTTAAATCAGTAGAGACACAGAACTTTAGAGAAGTGTAGCTTATACCCCTCTTAAACTAGGAAAAGGGATAAACATGGAGATGAAGCTAGAGTCATTTTAAACTTCTTTTTTCAATTTATTTCTTAAACTGTGATAAAATATACATAAAAGTTGCCATTTTAACTATTTTTAAGTGCATAGTTCTGTGACTTTAAAGTACATTCATGTTGTTATGCAGCCATCACCTTTATCCATCCCCAGAACTTTTTTATCTTCCCAAACTGAAACTCTATATCCATTAAACACTAACTCCCATCCCCCACTCCCCCAGCCCCTAGCAATCACTATTCTACTTTACGTCTCTGTGAACTGAACTATTCTAGGTACCTCGTACAAGTGGAATCATACAATATTTGTCCTTTTGTGACTGGCTCATCCACCTAGCATAATATCCTAAACATTCATCTATGTCATAGCATGTGTCAGAATTCCGTTCCTTTCTAAGGCTGACTAATAGTCCACTGTATGTACATACCACATTTCCTTCAACCATTTATCTGTCTATGGGCACTTGGGTTGCTTCCATTTTTTGGCTATTGTGAATTATGCTGTTTAAACGCTTTTTAAAAAACATGTCTTGTAAAAGGAAACATTTCTTGTAAAATATTGGCTAGAAAAATTTCTCAACAAGAGAAAACTGACACCCTATGCTTCAAGTGAAAACCTATTCAGTTATTCAGTTATCCTACAATCACCTTCCCTCAAGTTAAGGGTTGTTTCATTAGATGAAAAGTATACTGTCCTCTTAAACAACTTCCCTCCAGATCACCAAACAGTTTTCGAATTCATGTGGTATAGAGATTGTAATAAAACATCCTCCTATTGTTACTAAATTTGTGCCACTGAAAAGACAATCATTTGCCAAATTCACCAAGATAGTAACAAGAACAGAGAAAAAAATCCTTGTCTTCCAATTTTCCAGGGAATTGGGTTGACATCAACGCTGTGGATACACGTAAGCTTCAGAATCAAAACAGTCCAAAACCCAAGTAGATTTTAGGATGAATTTAGGTCTATCCTAAACCCCACACTGGGAGGTTTATTATTAAGACTTCACTTTAATATGGTCCCTTGCAATGAAGTTTTAAATGAATGACTCCCCAAATTTTCTCATAAAAGGTGTAATATGGAAGACACCTAGAGATTATCTTGGACAATTCATCATTTTACATCAGGCCAAGAAGGAGTATTTTCCCATTATATCATATAGCCCGTTGCCTTAAATCATTTTAGGAATAACAAGGGAGATGAGTTAATTAGTAACATCCTATGTCTCCTTTTATGTCTAAAAGGATGATTCTAGCATACTTTGACGGTTTTCAAGGAAGCACACTAGGAAGTTATCATTTCATATTTTCAGGCTGCAGAGATTGAGTGCCGTGAAGTTGAAAGTATCCAAACCTTTCATCTCAGGAACTGCTATTAAAGTGGATGTGTTTATCAAAGGCCAGATCTTGTTGATAGCTCGCCTGATCGAATGCTTCTTGGCGATGAACTATTCATCTGGGAGAACCATCACACTGCTCAGTAATACATGCAATTCCCTTCTCACAGGTCTAGTGCTGTTTCCTTGATGAAAATTAAGGTCCTGCCCTCCTCACGCTCGCCCTTCCTCCTAATCAGTGTCCTAATGTTGCCTCTCAGTGTGATTTTATCATGAAGGCACAGAGAAATAACTTTGGGGTTTTTTCGTACTATAAAGAAATCGTAGTAAAACACTCCACTGTTGCTTCTAAATTTGTGCCACTCAAAGCTGACATCTTGTCATCTGTTTAAAAATACTGTGCGCTGTCTCTCAAACAATGTCACATAAAAAGCCAGCTAAAGGGAAAGAAAAGTCATACTTTTTTGTCTAACAAAGGATTCAATCTTTGCAGCAAATGCTGAACAAACAGGTATTTTTTGTTTGAAGTCGGGGCATGGGGGTGGAAAGCAACTTTTCATACTTCCAAATTTATAAAATCAATAAATTAGGGGAATTATTATTTATATCGCAAAGGAGTTTTTATGTTTTTCATATATGGACTCACTAAGCCTCGATTCAGCCTTTGAAATCTTGCATGAGTTCATTTCATTGACAATATAAATTACACCCACAACAGCAAAAGCAAAGGAGTCTGGGAAATAAGATTCTCAGGCTTCCAGTCCTGTGATACAAGGGAGAGCGTAAAAGTGTGGAAATAAATGCTGACTTTATGTGTATATGTATACTTGGAGGGACAGAGTCATGAGATAGAATATATTCATCACACACACACACACACACACACACACGCACACACACACCTGCCAAATTGGGTATGTAGGATCTCGGAGACACAGCAGTGAGCAGTCCTGAAGAGAGGTCTTAGTTCCCTGCCCAGGAATTGGACCTGGGTAGCCTGGATGAAAACCAGGAATCCTAGCCACTAGACCACCAGGGGCTAGAGGCTAGAAGCAAAACGGCCCTGGCTCTTGCCCCCATCTGAAAGCAAGAAATATTTCAAGGAGGCAAAACCTGTATAAACAGGTATGAAGTTTATTATTATTAGAGACACAGCACAAGCAAGTGGGAGAGCACACAGAGAAACAGCTTGTTTATTTGAGCCTGAAGCAAGGCAGAGAGACACACCCGGACAGAAAGGATGTGGACGTTCCCCCCTAATGAGGAGGAGTGCAGTAAAGAGGTGATTTAAGTCACTTCTATAGGACAGTTCTTCCGGGTCTTTGTTTACCTTTGGCCAATTAATCTTTTTTTTCACAACTGACCTGCCCTAGGAACCTCTCCAACATGCGTGCGCAACTTTATGCTAAGATGGATTCCACCGCAGAGGCCTGTGGGGGTCTTGGCATCACCTATTATGGGGTGGCACCCTCCCCCTTTGACCCCCAGAGTCATTCTGTGAAGTCGGGGAAGTTTCCTTGACCTCAGGAGTGGTCCTCTTATCTCTTTATTCCAGCAGAGCTCAGCTTCTGCCACTAGCTTTGTCCTTGGAGTGTCTGGGAGAAAACAAAGCTTCAATTTTACTCCACTTGCAAACACCAGCTGTCCAGCCCAGGGGCCCATCGATCTCCTACCTCAGGTAAAGGGTTTCCCTTTCTCGCTTATCAACTGTGCTAGCCTGAGTTTACACCATCCATACAGATGGCGTCCTACATGGAACCATCTCTAGGCTCTTCCACAGAGATGGTTATAACACTGCTTTGTGAACTGTCACCCCCTTAGTTTACTCTTATACGCTCTTCTTAATGTTGTCACAGTTATACAGCAATGCAGAGTTCAAAAAAATTTTTTTTTAAAAAGCCAGTTAAGCCTGGCAATTCCATTTATGAATTAGATGAAGAAAGCTTTCTTCCTAAGACTTTGTCTAGAGCAGCCAGCTGGCTTGCATTTATAAGCCAGTTTCAGCATTTGCTCTTGTGTTTGCATCTGAGTAGTTCTTATTTGGCAACATTTCTTGAATATCCACCCTAAAGCGAAACAAAGAGAAACCACAGACATTTCCCTGGATGAATATACATTCTACTTAGTTTCGTGAGGACTTATTGAGCAGTAGAAATTTTACATACATTTATGTACATCATTAAATAAATCTGCAAGGCAAATATTATTATCCTAATTTTCCAAAAAAAAAATTAAATGAAAAGGAGAAACTAAATATCTTGCAAAACCCCAGCTCCAATCGAATTACTGCTAACATAGAAACACGTAAGAAGTAGTATATCAACAAGCCCACCTGAAGTGCAGGAGTACTGAAAGGATGCAGAACTAAGCAGAGGGGGAGATAAGTACATGGAAAAACACAGGTTAAATACAGGTTACTGAAGCAAATCAATTACCCCAGGTCCCTTTTTAAAAGCAAAAACAAAACACTTATACAAAACTCTTGCACTAACTCATGACACTTAAAACAGCATGTTTTAAATTTACAATAATATTGCTAATTTAGCATTCACTTTTGCTTTCTAACATCAATTTTCTCTTAACAATGGATAGTATTATGCACTAAATTTTGACACCATACACATAAAAGCTCCAATTTAATTAAGAATCTATGACTATACAATCACTTCCAATGAAAATCTGATGTCTAAGTGTGGCTGTATATTAACAAGTATAATGAGATATAACCAGAGTTCATAGGATTTAGCTACAGCAAAGATAAAGTTCACCTTGCCTGGCATAGGTACTAATAGTCCCAGGCTCCTGCCATTCATTGAGTTTATAGACTGGCCTCAGTAAATCACTGGTCAGAGTTTTAGCCTCTCCAGTTCTGCCATCCTGTGAGTGGACCCAGTCAAAACAAAGAGGAACATGAACAATAATCTAGTAAATAAAACAACTAATTTGGAAAATTTAGGCCAAAACAACCTTCTTGCAAGTAGGACTTCTGTACTGCCTCAGCTGCCCTCTTCAAGTCAGCCATATGTTCTCAGTCTTACTGTCCTTCATGGCCTTTAATTCTTTGAGACACATATAATAGTAAACATAAGACATTGCCTTAGAAATAAGTTTCTGGAATGAAAAAAGATGAACTTAACAAATGAGGCTATTTTTTGAGGTTATTTTTAAAAGCAAAAAATTGTTTCTTGCTTGGAAACCACATTAAACCCCCATTTTTTTTTAAGGATAAAACTTTTGACTTAGCTTGTCCAATCAATAGTCTATTATCCAAATTTCAAAAGACTTAGCCTACTTCTTTTCCTAAAGAATGGTATTTGGTATTACTGGGTTCATGTAGTTCAGACATTCATGTCCTAAGCAAATCAAAGATTTAGTTATGCCAGCCAATCAGTCTTCCTGCTTCTGTTTGTCACTACAGGGCTCCAGCAGGACTTGCAGCCACAGAACAGTATTCCATGGTCTCTTCAGTTCATCACAATAGTCATTTCCAAGATGAAAAGTTTGGCTTAAATTTTCCTTAAAGTTATTTTCAGCCTTTAATGTTGGCTAATTTTCAACATGGATCTGACTACCAAGACGTTATATAGCCAAAATAACAAATCCAGGCGAGTAAAAAGCAAATAGGCAGTTATTTTGGTTTCATATGGATACAATTTTAAAGGCTGACCATCTCCCAACAAGATTGGAATTACCGTAATTAAATTTTATTTAATTTAACCAAAACCACCAAGCACACTTTCAAGTGGAATAAAGCATGGCTTGGCTAAGAGCAGCAAGTGGATGCAGGTCTCATGACCCAAGGTAGTGGTTCTCAAATATCCTCATTGCTGCCCTGGCTCCAGCCATTAGAATCCCAACCCAACCTCAATCACATACACACAAAGTAATTTTTAATCCTCTGAGGTGAAGAAATGGCAACTCTACATTGATCGAATGATAAGATTTTTCCCATAGCTACAATCTAAGTCAACTTGTGTTGGGTAGAGAAAAGCAAGAGATGATCACAAAGCCTTGTCATAAATCTAATCATATCTTCTACTGAAGGACCAGACTAAAGCTACCTGAGTCAACTCCAACAAAATTGTTCATGATTACAACATATGTTTAAAGGAGAATTTTTCTTAAAATGGGAATTTCTTTGCAGTCACTCAAGAAGCACTCTTAAGTCTCTTACTCTTCCCTCTTTCCCAGTAACTAAGTGTTATTGTAATTAGCACCTTACAACTATAGGTAACTGTCTATGTATCTCTGAGATTTAATCACTTACATTATTTTCATACCATGATTAATTGTTATGGACCTGCCTGTCATCTCTCTTCATCAAGAGTGAGAACTTTGATCTTTTCCTTTCCCCAGTGACCTATGTCTTCCATTGATTTTTTTCTTTCCCCACTGACCTATGTCTTCCATTGATTTTTTTCTTTCCCCACTGACCTATGTCTTCCACACTCTTTTGGGATATAAACACTCAAAGGTATTTTATAAACAAAAATCCCCCAAGTCAAAAAAACATATTTCAATTGTTTTTACTTCTTTTCTAATCTCTGAAATACCTCATTAAATATAGTTTTAATGTTCCATTCATTAATAGCACCAATATAATATGACATTAACAAGAAATATGTAAGCAATTAAAACTTCTTTCAAATTAGAAATTTTATTTTGACATGTATTATAATTGTCAACCTCCTCTGTTCCAAATATGAACTTAAGCAAGTGACATTTACCTCCAGCTCCTGAGGAAATATCTTTGCTTGCATGTTTAAAGTCTGAATGTCATCTACTAACAAAACTTGGGTCACCGTTATTTAATTTTCTGATGGGAGTCTTGACCTCATAGATTGCTAAGTCTCTCTTCTGTGTGTGCTCTCTTTCTTGTACACTATGGTTTCCTCAAGGACAGGAGTAACATTTTATTCCTATGAACACACAGGGACTGGCAGACTAAATGATGTTTACTGATGATTTACTATAGCTTATAAACCATTCTGGTCTAAAATTCAACAGAATAATGGTGATTACATCATCTCAGTGATTAAAATCCTTATCTTCTATTCCAAAGAGAATACTGTGAAATGTTCCTCTACTTTCCCTGGGAAAAAGAAAAAGAGGTACAAAGACATAGGGACAAAAGTTGGAAAGTATTACAGTACACAAAATAGCATTCATACATCATTAATAAAATCATACAGTTGTGTGAAACAAATATAAAAGTGCCAAAATATAAAGTGACTTTTCCAGAGTCAAGCTCATTTTTAGCACCCTAAAATGTACATTACCTACCTACATACCACATAAAGAATTCATTCTGGTCTATAATGTAATATACTCTTCCACAAAAGTATTACATCAGGTGTTCTTCTACTGGACTTAAGGCAGAGAAGATATGCCAAGCACTGGGGCCAAGACTTAGAGTCAGAATCTGGGTTAGATGCAGCTACGCTTTCAACCAAAAAGGATAAAGAACCTTATTTTTAAAGAGCCCATTAGATGTGTGGTAAGCAGAAGAACGACCCCTTCAATTATATCCATGTCTTCATACTGGGGTCGGTGAATATATTGTCTTACATGGCAAAAGAGATTTAGAAAATGTGATTAAATTAAGGATCTTGAGCTGGGGAGATAATCCTGGATTATCCAGGCGAGTCCAATGTAATCACAAGTGTGCTTATAAGTGAAAGAGGGAAGCAAGAGTTTAAGAGTGAGAGAAGGAGATATGGTGAGGGAAACAAAGTCAGAGTGATGAGCATGAGAAAGACTTGATTGGCCATCGTTGGCTTTGAAGATGGAAGAGCCACCATTGAAGGAATGCAGGCAGCCTCTAGAAGCAGGAAAAGGCAAAAGGAAGAGTTCTCTCCCAGAGTTTCTAAAAGGAACACAGCCCTGATGAGACCTTGATTTTAGCCCCAAGAGGCCCATTCCATACTTCTCACCTCCAGAAATGTAAATAATAAAATTATATTGTTTTAAGTCACTAAATTTGTGGTCATTTGTTACAGCAACAGTAAGAACCTAATACAAGGTCATTAAGCCCTCAAAACTCTCACCCAAACACTTGATAATCACACCATAATAAAAATGTTGAAAGAATTAGTGCACAAGTTATACCTAGAGGAAATCAATGTGGAAGGAAGGAAGGGAGGAAGGAAGGAAAGAAGTAAATCTAATTTAGCAAGTTCACAAAAACACTAGGGTTGCTCAAAATTCAAAGCCTATGGCATTTTGAAGAAATGGGCTACTGAGAGGAGAAATCTTAGGAAGCCCAGTAAGTAAGTAAAATTTTTAAAACTGAAAAAAAAGTTTAAAAAAATTTTGTGGGATCTAAAAATTGAACTTATTTACAAAACAGACTCACAGACTTCGAAAACAAATTTATGGTTACTAAAGGGGAAAGGTTGAGGGGAGGGATGAATTAGGAGTTTGGGACTAACACATACACACTGCTATAAATAAAATAGATAATCAACACGGACCTATTGTATAGCACAGGGTACTCTACTCAATAGTCTGTAATAACCTATAGGGGAAAAGAATCTGAAAAAGAATGGATATATGTATATGTATAATTGAATCACTTTGTTATACACCTGAAACTAACACAACATTGTAAATCAAGTATACTCCAATATAAAATAAAACAAATTAAAAATTTTAAATTTAACAGGAATGAGATGAAAAAGGGGTACAGATAAACAGCATTGCTCAATAGATCTAAGCATTGCAATAGTGGACTGAGATCTCTTTGGGGACATGACTCAAGTTTTATTCATTTTTCTATACTCTTACCCTACCATAGTACCTAACACCGGTGCTTAATAAGTGCCAGTGGCACTTATAAAGTGAAGCTGGCTCTTAATAAGTATTTGCTTCATAAATAAATATAGGCTCTAGAGAAGTAGAATCTAGAGAGAAAGAGAGAGAGTAATACAGAATAAAAAGTCATTCATTTATTCATCCATTCATTCAACATATTTGTTCAACGCCGATTTTGTGCCATGTGAAAGAGTAATAAGAAAAATACAGTCCCTGCTGACATAGAGCTTCAAAAATTCCTCTGCCTACAGATACCCTCCAACCTTTAAGCATCTGTGACATCAGTTTCCCAGGGAGATACAGCTTTAATTTCATAAATTACTATTTCATTTTGTCAGGTTTTTATATTCTGAAGAATCTGAATTATTTGAAGCCAGGATTTACTTACTTCCCAGCTTGTGCCAATGGAGCCAAGTTATTTTAAAGAGCATTTTTCATACTCTATTTAAAAGGAAAAAAAATGGATCAAGCTCCACAGTCTACCAAGTCCTCAAGGGAATCCTCTGCCTTTAGCTCTAGAGTTTCCATCACCCCCAAGGGGTTGAAACAAGTTGAGAAAACCCAGGCAATACAGTGAGAATGGATGCTCCAAGCACAAAGAAAATGGAAAGTATTTTAAATGAATGTAAGAAAAGTGATTGAATTTTATTGAACATCATGGATGGCAATGACTGAATTTAGAGAACATATTCTCACATGCCCTCAGTGTAGCCGGTTTGCTACATTCACAGGATACCCCAGTGCAGTGGAGAGTGCTACAGAGTGTACATGCTTACTAAATGAATGAATGCCTGATGGTCAGGGCTGCAGCCAAATTCTTCTTCCCAGAGACAAACCTGTCTTCTGGTTTAATAAATAATATACCCACTGGGAGCCCTAGAGAATAGGAGCGCTCTAATCCATTTCTGGTTTGAATGCTGATGGAGAAGGCTAGCAGAGTTAAGCATCTGGTTAACTGTTTAGTCATTTCTTCTTTAGTTTACCAACCTGGGTCCTGGCAATGCTCACTCAGAGCCGGGAAGGTCAGGCCTTCAGGCCTGTGGCAATTTTAAGCAAGGAGATGAGCGGAAAGTTGCAGTGTTGTACAGATTTGAAGAAGAGCAAATGGGGAACTGCTTCTTGAATCTCGTGACTTTGGCTAGACTAAACTTTTTTTTTTATTATTTAGAAAATGGTTTGTGTGCCAGCCCAAAGAAGTTTTATAAAGTGGACAAAGTACGCTTGATCCTCTTAAGTCTCGCCTTGGTTTCCCTGCCCTCTCGCCTTGCTCAGCTGAGAGAGGCTCTCCCTGCACTGGCTTCCAGTATCAAATCTGGCTGCTAAGGGCCTTCCCTCATTGGAAGTACTGGCTCCATTAATTCCCAGCTGACTACAAAATATTTTGCTCCCCACTCCATCCCCAACTGTGCTGTTAGCAGCCTAAGGTATTCCTCCTAAGAAATCCTACCCTTTAACATGGGGTGTATGGAAACATTTCCTTGGCCTCAAGAAATGCAGCTTAGCACAGATGATATTCATCAAAAAGGCTTCTCATCCAGCTGAAGTCTTATTGTAAGTTTGATAATGGCCACCCCTCAGGAAGTCCTGTCCATGTGAATATAACACTCCAGGAGTCAGATAAACAGCATCACAGCATGCAGAGATCAAACCCTGCACCAAAAGGTTCAATTGGCTGGCAAAGGAACGAGATGAGAGAGGAAGAGAGTGAACCTTATTACTACATCACATGCAGTTCTAGTGTGTCCCTGTATATCAGGTTCAATTTTGGAATATCCAACAAACATCCCAAAGGTGGGTCATGCTTCTGTAAAATTATTTTCCTTCTTACAACGATGTTCTTTTGTCCTTGGAAAGAAATCTAATAGAATTTAACTGTATTATGAATGTGGTGCTCCAAGGACAATGGTGCTTCAAGGGCAAAGGACCACGACAATGAACAGCTCGGCCAAGGGTGTATTTTTAGTTTCCTTTAGAGGCTTTAGTATATATCTATACCGGAAACCATCAAATTCTTAAATAGATTACATACAGTTTGCGTGTGTGTGTGTGTGCACATGTGTGTGTGTGTATGTGTGTGTGTGTGTGTGTTTAGGAAGTGATACTGTTTTCAAAAAGATATAAACTGTATAAATTCTGCTGCTACACATAATGTTATGCTGATCTAAGATATACCAGTTAATAGAAAATTCACTTTGGAAAATAATTTCTGTAAAATACACAGTACCATCTTCCTTACAGCTGTTAGGGTAGCAACAGCACACGTGGCCTGAAGTTGATTCTCTAAGCCCTGGGAAAATGTTCATTACTGCAATAGGGTTGTTTAGGTGGGTGGTTTGTCAATATGTCTAAAGTGGTGTATATAGTAATCATTTTTATGACCACAAGCACTAGAGAGGCTATTATAAAATTACAGCTGGGGAAAGATAAAAACACAGACTCTAATCATTGTGGTTGTTGCCTGTCATTTTAGATCTATTCTTTTGTTGGTTGCCACTAGCAACAAGAAAATCAAGCTGAAGAAATTTTAATCAAATAAATACTGCTCTTTACCTCCCTGATCATATACTATGTTGCCCTGAAAAGTAGGCAAGTTCAGTAGAAATCAATAATCTGAGATATGAATTTTTTGGAGGGAACTTTAAAAAAATCTTAAAAACAGCAAGCATCAATCATAAAGACTCGGTTCTTGGAGCCATAAAAAATAACCTTCACTGAGCCCATGAGCATCTTGCTACCTGCAGCATGTGGAACAATGAGATTTCTTCTCTAGTCCCCAAAAACAGAGGCAGAGAGCAACTTAAATAACCAGTATCTGACCCAGAAATTGATCTGAGCTCTAGCATTGCTGATTGTAATCCTAAGGGCTTCAATCTTTAAAATAAAAAGTGCCTTTAAAAAAGCAATAAAAAATCTTAATAGCACAAAAATAATATAGCTGAAGCTACTCTTAATTGAGCATTTATTATGCCAAGCACAGTGCTAGATGTTTACAGATCCTAACTCATTTAATTTTCATGTGTCTGCAGATGCAGTCTTCCTTTTCTTTTAATACATGGGGAAACAGAAACTCAACGAGGTTAAATAATTTGCTTAAAGTCGCTTGTGGTCAAGGAGTGACAAAGGAGAATAAGGATGGTTTTGTGCAACTTCAAAGGCCCTGCTCGTTCCACTCTGCCATACTTGCTCTCTGAAAATGCAGAAAGCTATGATTTCTTAGCAGTACAGGTATATAATGTGGGTCAAGGAGGTAAGAAAACAGAGGACCCCCTGTGTTCCAGGCACTTTCCATACATTACCTCCTCGAAAGCACACTGCAACGTTGTGAAGTAAGAATACTGACATTCAAACCCGTTAAGGGACATAATCAAGATTACAGAAATACTAGGTGGCACAGCTAGTACTTGAAATCAGGTTTGTCTAACTCAAACGCATGTTCTTTCTGCTTTACCTTCCCACCTCCTACAAAGTGAAGTCTTTAGATAATGTTGGTATTTATGGATTGAATAAATACCATCTTAGATTAGAATTTTTTAATTGAGTATAGTTATTTTCAGAGGATAATATTTGACCTATGCTGTGGCCAAATCTGTATACATCACAAATTGCTCTATGAAAAAATTCTCCTCTATTTTCTAGTTTTCATTAGAGGACACACCTCTCATTTAATCTATGTATTTTTTTCTTACTCTACTTGCATGGAGAAAACAAAAGAAAGAAAGGAAAGGCACAATGGAGCAAAAGAATGTTATGGTCAAATAGCATAAGAATAAAATGCTATTGCTTACGCATAACCTATTTAAACTTTTATTGCTTTATGACTGTCATTCAAGAAACAAAAGTAAACAAAAAATCCAAATTCAAATGGAAATTAACAGCAAAAATTTATCGATTGAATGACCATTTCCTATAAACTAAATTGTAACTTACATTCTTACAAATGCACATAGCATTTGCAAATTTCAACAACCTGTTAAACTGAAGCAAGAACAGGTAGCTCTCTCTTCCAGAGGTTGTTCTCCTGGAGACCCAGCCCTACAGGCACTGTGTCTTGAATGAAATCTCCATAGGTTTGTATATTGCTTCCAAAAAGCAAAGGCAGTGGTGTGAGAAATAAAGAGGTTCTTGTCAACCGTGCTGAATGGCAGAAACTGGAAGCACAGAAAAGTGGCAGGCACTGTCTTCATTCTGAACATAAGATGATGCTAATATCTTAAATTTCAAAATGCTGTTAAAAATAATACCTGCTTCCCAACACAATTTGTACTCAGGCAAAACGATGGTGTCAGCAAGACCCCTCACATGGCCGGGTGATTCTACAAAGACTTAATAACACTGTGGGGCAATCTCCCCTCTCAGACCCCTCAGCCTCACAGTTGGCATCCCCAGACCACTTAGCTTCTTTCCCTCTGAACTTTGGCTTCGTTATATTTCTATACTGTTTTTCTTTTTCAATTTCATTGATTTCTGCTCATATCTTTGCTATTTCTTTCCTTCTATGTATTTTCACTTTACATTGCTTTGCTTTCCATTTCCAACCTTCTTGAGATGGAACTTTAGATCATTGATTTTAGACCTTTCTTCTTCCCTAAAATAAACATTTAAAAACTTAAATTTCTCAACACTCTATGACATAAATCACAGCAAGATCCTTTTTGACCCACTTCCTAGAGTAATGGAAATAAAAACAAATATAAACAAATGGGACCTAATGAGACTTAAAAGCTTTTGCACAGCAAAGGAAACCATAAACAAGATGAAAAGACAATCCTCAGAATGGGAGAAAATATTTGCAAATGAAGCAACTGACAAAGGATTAATCTCCAAAATTTACAAGCAGCTCATGCAGCTCAATATCAAAAAACAAACAACCCAATCCAAAAATGGGCAGAAGACCTAAACAGACATTTCTCCAAAGAAGATATACAGATGGCCAACAAACACATCAAAGGTTGCTCAACATCACAAATCATTAGAGAAATGCAAATCAAAACCACAATGAGATATCACCTCACACCGGTCAGAATGGTCATCATAAAAAAATCTAGAAACAATAAATGCTGGAGAGGGTGTGGAGAAAAGGGAACCCTCTTGCACTGTTGCTGGGAATGTAAATTGATACAGCCACTATGGAGAACAGTATGGAGGTTCCTTAAAAAACTAAAAATAGAACTACCATATGACCCAGCAATCCCACTGCTGAGCATATACCCTGAAAAAACCATAATTCAAAAAGAAACATGTACCACAATGTTCATTGCAGCACTATTTACAATAGCCAGGACATGGAAGCAACCTAAGTGTCCATCGACAGATGAATGGATAAAGAAGATGTGGCACATATATACAATGGAATATTACTCAGTCATAAAAAGAAACAAAATTGAGTTATTTGTAGTGAGGTGGATGGACCTAGAGTCTGTCTTATACAGTGAAGTAAGTCAGGAAGAGAAAAACAAATACTGTATGCTAATACATATATATATGGAGTCTAAAAAAAAATGGATCTGATGAACCTAGTGGCAGGACGGGAATAAAGACGCAGATGTAGAGAATGGACTTGAGGACACTGCGGGGGGAAGCTGGGATGAAGTGAGAGAGTAGCATTGACATATATACACTACCAAATGTAAAATAGATAACGAGTGGGAAGCAGCTGCATAGCACAGGGAGATCAGCTCGGTGCTTTGGGACCACCTAGAGGGGTGGGATAGGGAGGGTGGGAGGGAGACGCAAGAGGGAGGAGATATGGGGATATCTGTATACATAGAGCTGATTCACTTTGTTATTCAGCAGAAACTAACACAGCATTGTAAAGCAATTATACTCCAATAAAGATGTAAAAAACCAACAAATGAACAAAAAAATCCATTCCTACTCCATAACTAAAAGAAAAACTCTAAATACTCTTCTGCACTCCACTTTTATGATGTTTCTTGAAGATCTTGCCATATTCATATTTACAGAGCTTTACTCATTTTACTTCACAGTGTTTCTCTGTACGGATCTACTATAATTTATTAACCATCCACTGTTAGTGGACTATTAGTGATTATTGTTTTTTTTTGTTATTATAAATAATGTGCCAATAAATATCCTCAAAGAAAATTTAAATTTCTCTGTTAAGTGCTGCCTTTGCTGCATTCTACACATTTTGATATACTGTCATTTTGTTATCATTCAGTTTGAAATACTTCCTAATTTCTCTTATTACTTTTGTGATCCGTAAGTTATTTAGAAGTCCAAAATACCAAAAATTTGGGATCTTCCTTGACATGTCATTATTGATTCCTAATTTAATTGTCATGGTTCGAAATCATACTCTTTTTGTGAAAATTAATAAACAGAAAACTCAATTAAAATACAGTCGTGAGGCCAGAAGGGGGAGCCCACACACCCTATGATGACAGCAAACCCCAACAGGAAGAAAGAAGACCTCCTCTTCTTACCTGGCAGGAGCTCAGCCAATGAGAGACTGTCACAATTTAGCCAGTGAAAAGCCACTATGCTTTGAACTCTCAGTTCCTCCAACGGACTCTTTGTTTACTGTAGCCCTCTCATAACTTCCTTTTCCCCTCAATAAAAGATGTCTCCTTCCCTTGCTGTTTGGGGAATTGCACCATGGCTCACCATGATTGCTGACCTGAAGTGACATTCTTTATCGATCCCAAGGAAACTCATCTTTGCTGTAGAAATAACTGGCAGTCTATTTGTTTTAGGTCAACAATTTTAATCCTTTCAAGTTTACTGAGGCTCATTTCATTGCCTAGCATAGTGTAAGTATCATATACATTTTTAAAGACTATGTATTTTGCAGTTGTTGGGTGTAGTGTCCTATAAATATCAGTTAGATTATGATGGTTGATAGTGTTGCTCATTTTATCTATGTCCCTACTGATTTCTTTGTCTAGTCTATGAATTAATGAGAGAGGAATATTTAAAACTCAAAATATGATGGGAATTGTTCATTTCTCCCATTAATTCTGTTAATTTTGCTTCATGTATTTGGAGACACAGTTATTAACCATTGTGGTATAATAAAAAAGAAATATTTGGTTTTTGTCCCTGGTTCCTACCTCAGAGCTCCTAGAACCCCTGGAATTTACTGCCTTTTGTATGCTAATGAGATAACTCATGGGAGGGCCCTACATAGTTTTAGGATGGGGGTGTGCCACCAGAAAAACCAAATGATTAGAGGAATTAGACCTCAGGGAGAGGAGACAACTGGAGATTGAGTTCAGTCATCAATAAACCAGGGATTTAACGAATGGTATCTACATAATAAAACTTTCATTAAAAAAAAAAACAAAAACTAAAAGACCAGGTTTGGGGAGCTCCTGGGCTGGTGAACACATTAGTGTGCTCAGAGGGTGATGTGCTCAGAATGAACAGGGATGCTCTGCACCCCTTCCCCCTATATCTTGCCCTATAAATGTCTTCCATTTGCCTGTTCTGAGTTGTAGTCTTTATAATAAACCAGTAATTGTAAGTAAAGTGCTTTCCTGAGTTCTGTGATACATTTTAGCAAATTATTGATTCTGAGGGAGGGTCATGAGAACCTTTAAATTTGTGATCAGTCTGGCAGAAGTATAAGTCTCCTGGGAACTCCATTTGTGGCTGGTGTCTAAAGTGGGGGCAGTCTTCTAGGATTGAGCCCTTAACTTATATGGTTTGGACCAAGTCTGAGTAGTTAGCATCAGAACTGAATCGATTGAATTGAACTGTAGGACACATAGTTGGTGTCAGAGAATAAGTTGGTTTCAAGAGAAAAAACACATAGGCATATAAACATTTATGACTGTTATGGTTTCCTGATGAATTGATCCCTTTATCATTATGAAATATTCCCATGTGTCTCTAATAAAGCTCTTCATCTTGAAGGATGTTTATCCGACATTTGTATAGTATATATTTTTGTATCTTTACATTTAATGTGTATCTCTTGTAAAATGCAAATCATAACTACCATGAGATACAACCTCGCACTGGTTGGAATGACCATCATTAAAAAGTCTACAAATAACAAATGCTGGAGAGGGTGTGAAGAAAAGGGAACCCTCCTACACTGTTGGTGGGAATGTAAGCTGGTGCAGCCACTATGGAAAACAGTATGGAGGTTCTTCAAAAAACTAAAAAGACAGTTGCCATATGATCCAGCAATCCCACTCCTGGGCATATATCCAGACAAAACTATAATTCAAAAAGATACATGCACCCCTATGTTCATAGCAGCACTATTCACAATAGCCAAGACATGTAAACAACCTAAATATCCACTGACAGATGAATGGATAAAGAAGATGTGGTACATATACACAATGGAATACTACTCAGCCATATAAAAAGAATGAAATAATGCCATTTGCAGCAACATGAATGGACATAGAGATTATCAGGTTAAGTGAAGTAAGTCAGAAAGAGAAAGACAAATATATGATATCACTTACAGGTGGAATCTACAATCTGACACAAATGAACTTAACCATGAAACAGAAACAGGCTCACAGACATAGAAAACAGACTTGTGGCTGCCAAGGGGGAGGGATAGAGTGGGTGTTTGGATTTAGCAGATGCAAACTAGTATATACAGAATGGATAAACAACAAGGTCCTACTGTATAGCACAGGGAACTATATTCAATATCCTGTGATAAACTGTAATGGAAAAGAATATTTATATATATAAAAGAATTTATATATATATAAAAGAATGTTTATATATGTACAACTGAATCACTTTACTGTACAGCAGAAATTAAAGCAGTATTGTAAATCAACTATATTTCAATATAAATAAATAAATGAATAGTATCTCTTGTAGACAAGATGTAATTTTTTTTTTTTTTTTTTGGTACACGGGCCTCTCCCGCTGCAGAGCACAGGCTCCGGACACGCGGGCCCAGCGGCCACGGCTCATGGGCCCAGCTGCTCCACGGCACGTGGGATCCTCCCGGACTGGGGCACGAACCCGCGTCCCCTGCATCGGCAGGCGGACTCCCAACCACTGCGCCACCAGGGAAGCCCAAGATGTAATTTTTTAAAATTCATTTTGACCTTCTCTGTTTCCAACATTGTCTAGTAGAACTTTCTGGAAATGCTCTACCTCTGTAGTATATAATATGGTAGCCACTATCCACGTGTAGCTATTGAGCACTTAAGATCTGGCTAATACACTGAGCAACTGAATTTTTAATTATATTTAAGTTAATTTAATTAATTTAAAATTAAATAGCCACATAAGGCAGTGGCAGCCATATTAAACAGCACACGTTTAGTTCATTAACATTTAAAGTAATTGCTGATACAGTTGGACGTAGGTCTACATTTTGTTTATTTTCTGTTTTTTTGTCCCTCTTGGCTGATTTCTATTGATCTTTTCCAAGCTGCCTGGCACTTTACTTTGACATATGAGCTTTAACTCGTCTGCACACTCCTTTCTTCTCCTCCATCATTTGGAAGCACATACTCACTGGTCAATACTCAGTTAAGTGCTTTTTCACTCTTTGAAGAATTTCCTGAATTCCGTAAGTGGGACCATTACCCTCCTGTTGCCCCTACTATATTGTACATATTTCTCTCTCCTGGTACCTTTAATCTTATTGTTAGCTCTCTGTCTCTTCCTTATAAGCAGTCTATGTCTTATTCATCTTCAATCTGTCCTCCTAACACTGTGATCTGTTCTCTCTGTATTGATTCTTCTTTCCTTTACATCATTTTTCAAATCTCATGATAAGATCTACTAGAAGTAAAACTATTCCCTACAATAGAATTTTTATCCGCCATGGACTGGAAAGATATGAATAATGTTGTCCTCAGATTCATCTGACTGAAAACATTATGAAAGAATTGCATCTCAGAAAAACCCCTAACAACAGCACATCCTTTGCCAAGAGGGGGCCTTGTTGCTATTAGACTGAATTGAAATCCACATCAATGGAAATAATTTAATCAGCTAAAGGGATTCTGGATTCTAGCAAAGAAGAGAATGTAGATTTCCCTCAGAGATTGTGAAATTGGCAGCAAAATATTTAGTATTCACTAAGGAGACAAAACCACCTTCTGATTATCGCTCCCTGTAATTGGAAGGACAAATTTCCCAGACCTTTTGGCCTATTCTCTGAGCATACAGCAGGTGTAGTAGAAAGAACAAAGGCTCTGGAGTAAAACAAACCTGGTTTTGAATCCCAGGTCTCCTGTTTACTAGTTGTGCAGCCTTTGAGATATTCTTTAATCTCTCTGAGCCTCTGATTTATCTATAAAATATGAAAAATGATACTTAATTTGTGCCATTGTTATAAGTAATTAAAATTGTATATTTAAAGTCCCTGGGGGGCTTCCCTGGTGGCGCAGTGGTTGAGAGTCCGCCTGCCGATGCAGGGGACACGGGTTCGTGCCCCGGTCCAGGAAGATCCCACATGCCGCAGAGCGGCTGGACCCGTGAGCCATGGCCGCTGAGCCTGTGCGTCCGGAGCCTGTGCTCCGCAATGGGAAAGGCCACAACAGTGAGAGGCCCACATACCGCAAAAAAAAAAAAAAAAAAAAAAAACCATGTATGGGCTTCCCTGGTGGTGCAGTGGTTGAGAGTCCGCCTGCCGATGCAGGGGAAGCGGGTTCGTGCCCCGGTCTGGGAAGATCCCACATGCCGCGGAGTGGCTGGGCCCGTGAGCCATGGCCGCTGAGCCTGCGCGTCCGGAGCCTGTGCTCCGCAATGGGAGAGGCCACAACAGTGAGAGGCCCGCGTACCACAAAAAAAAAAAAAAAAAAAAAAAAAAAAAAAAAAAAAAGTCCCTGGAAAATAAAGTTTGCATTGAACAAATAGAAATCTTTAATGTTATTATCTTTATGAGCTTTATCATTATTATTTTTATTTATAGTATATATGTAGTCAAGTTCATTGGAAACAATTTAAGGCATATTACCACTAATTTGGTAGCTACTCTTGGCAATATATTTTATTTTGCACAAATTCAAAAGTCTCCAAAATTTTATTTTATTTTAGCTATTCCTAGGACTTATCATTCAACCTCTGAGAAGGAAATTTCAGACCAAAAGAAATTTCCCAGGATCATACGTCAACTGCAGAAAAAGCTGTAACTTACTAAGAACTAAGTGCCAGGTACTGTGCTAAGTGCTTTACCTGTATTATCTAACTTAATCCTACAAGAATCATTTAAGGTAGTGGCCGTTGCAAAGGAAGAAAACAAAGCCTTTCAGAGGTTAAACATTTTGCCCAAGCTCATTCAGTAAGATGCAAGATGGGATTCAAAGCCATGTCTCTAAAATCCTTGCTCTGCGTTCCAGCTGATCCAAACCCTCTGTTTTCCAGGCCTGCTGGCTCACTTAGAGGCCAGTCTAGGGTGTGCACTTTCTTAATGGTAAAGCCAATGGTAAAACCAACATGAACCAGAAAAGAAAGTGCTTTGACATCAGGAAACCACATCATTTTAAGTGTGCTACAAATGAATGTTTCTATTAAAGCAGGGGGTAACCAATATTGGTAGGCAGTAGCAATCCTAACACCAGGATTAGCTTTTCTTCCAAACACTTATCTATGTTTTTCCCTAATGCTCACAAGGGTTCTCCTGACAGAGTTGGCTCTGCCCTGCTTACCAATGGGGAAAGCAGAGCCTACTTCTATCCAGACACCACCCGCACAAAAGTGAATCAACCTCAGAGGTGCTAAAGTTCTCTTCATCACTATCAAGATTTTTTCCACTTTGTTGTTTCAGCTTAATGAATGAGAAACTTAAAGGAGAAAATGATTATTAAAAGGACAACAATAGATACTAAGATCCATCCACAGAGATCACATTTCTAAATGTATTTGGGGACAGGAAATCAATATTCTAACCTGAAGACTTGCAAACTGAATTGAAACATTCTCTTCCCCTCACAATGTCTAAAACTGAAGAATGATTCTGTAGTCCTTATTAAAAGTAAATACAAATATCACTCTTAAAAGGCATGCTATAGCAGAGCTATAATCAAGGCCAAAAGGGCTTTAATTGGCTTTTCCTTTGGTCAAGAAAGGAATGTTGGTTGTAATTCCTTAATTTTCGGAGTGTGCGTATGTCTAAGTGAGATGAAATGGAGTTTTAAGACTTCGGCTTTAATAAATTCCTCTTGAGGAATTATCACTATGATGATCACTTGCAATTAACTGGAGCTGTTTAGAGAGCCACTAATTCCAGCAGAATTCCTGTGTTTCTTGCTATGACTCAGGTTGCCCCTAAATCCTACCTAGCACAGAAAAGCTGTGTGTATGTGTCTGGAAGAGAAAAAAAATGATTTTAAGTTTTTTAGACTCTGGTTTTAGCTAATTTTTCTTTTTTCTAGTGGCTCATCTAACACAAAATAAGAAGAATGCACAAGAAAAGCAGAAAATTCATTGAATGTTCCATTACTAAAATATCCAGGTTCAGGGCTCAATGTTTTTGGTTTTCAAAATCTCAAAATATCTTATTAAAATCATTTATAGATTACAATATTAGAAGGGAAGGAACTAATCTACCTAATGCACTTTCCTTGAAAAATAATGACGTGGATGTTTAATAAGGTATAAATCAATAGAATGTAATCATTTTAAATCTTTTCAAACTAGGCAGACTAGTACTTTCTCAAGAAATACAAAAGGACGCTTGCCCTTCCCCCCCAAAAAAATCAAAGAGAAGATGAGATAAACTAGAGCATCCCATACAGTTGTATATTTTGTGCACTGGTTAAACACACATGACCAAGGCGGGGGCAAATGAGTTTGGAAATCTAGGCTCTGTTTGCCTAGCTGGACTCCATGGCTCTCCAGGGGAGGTTCTCTGTTGGGGGGGGGGGGATGGGGGGTGGCAAGTCAGAAAGAACACGTCTACCCAGTGGATGCCTTTTTCTAATTTACCCAACCAGAGGGCGCACTCTTTCTAATTTGTAAAAGGCCCTGTAGAGCCTGGTTGTCATCTGGTGGAAAGACCACATTCTTCATGATACACACTTTTCTTTGTTTAACTCTAAAATTGCTAGTGCTCAATTTCGTATGTGGTTCATTCATTCAACAGTCCCTTAGCTGTTTCAGACACTGATATACCCAGGAACAAACCATAGCACCTGACCACAAGCAGCTTTTAGTCTACGTACATGGAGACAAGTACCCAAAGATTACAATGCATAGTTACTTTTAGGCTTTTGTGGGATTATGTTCCTAAAATTACCATGACTATCAAAACTGAAGCTGGCAAAATAACATGTGGCAGAAAACAGGGAATATGGAAGGGAATAGTTCATTTCCACAGCAAACCAGATTCCCCCATGTTAAAAACCTTGCTTCACCAGCAAACATTTCTCTTGACTAATTTTCTCCAATTATTCAGAAAAAATTACTGCATCCTTGTGATCTGGGAAACTATAGAATTTCCTACCAGTTCACAATCTGTGGACTCTCTAGGTCCAATACAAACTCCATCCTTTATTAGTGTATGAACTGGGCATGTTCTGTGTCTCAGTTCCTCACTTGTTAAGTATGGATTATAATAATATAGAATTGTTAAGAAGATTAAATGAGGTAAATCATATAAAGTGACTGGATTCTATATTTTATGCATTTATTTTAAAGTTTATAAATCTAATGTTGCTGGCAAGTTTGAATCTAATGGGTCGTATTTTGTTTTGATTTTGGGAGGGATTTTTTTTTACATTTTATTCTATATTGGAGTATAGTTGATTAACAATGTTGTGATAGTTTCAGGTGTAGAGCAAAGTGATTCAGTTATACATATACATGTATCTATTCTTTTTCAAATTATTTTCCCATTTAGGTTGTTACATAATACTGAGCAGAGTTCCCAGTGTTATACAGTAGGCCCTTGTTGGTTATCCATTCTAAATATAGCCGTGTGTGCATGTCAATCCCGAACTCCCTAACTATCCCTTCTCCTCACCCTTTTCCCTGGTAGTCTGTTTCTGTTTTGTATATAATTTCATTTTTATCATTTCTTTTTAGATCCCGCATATAAGAAATACCATATGATATTTCTCTTTCTCTGTCTGACTCACTTCACTCAGTATGACAATCTCTAGGTCCATCCATGTTGATGCAAATGGCATTATTTCATTCCTTTTAATGGCTGAGTATATACGAGTATATATGTACCACACCTTCTTTATACATTCCTCTGTCGATAGATATTTAGGTTGCTCCTATGTCTTGGTTACTGTAAACAGTGCTGCAATGAACACTGGGGTGCATGCTTTTGGACCATGTTTTTCTCCGGATATGTGCCCAGGAGTGGGACTGCAGAATCACATGGTAGCTCTATTTTTAGTTTTTTAAGGAACCTCCATATTGTTCTCCATAGCGGCTATACCAATTTACATTCCCACCAACAGCGTAGGAGGGTTCCCTTATCTCCACACCCTCTCCAGCCTTTGTTGTTTGTGCATTTTTTGATGATAGCCATTTTGACTGGTGTGAGATGATATCTCATTGTAGTTTTGATTTGCATTTCTCTAATAATTAGCAATGTTGAATATCTTTTCATGTGCCTCTTGGCCATCTATTTGTCTCCTTTGGAGAAATTTAGGTCTTCTGCCCACTTTTTGATTGGGTTGTTTGTGTTGATGGTATTAAGCCCCATGAGCTCTTTGTAAATTGTGGATGGGAGAGATTTTTTACATTTTCCTTTGGTTTTATATTTTTCCCATTTTCACAATTTTCAATAAAATTTTTATTTACCTCATGAGGCTTTCACAAGTATCTTGGTAGTTGAGGACTGATTTTCTGAATTGTAAGAGCAAAGAATAATAGTAAAAGTATTGGTTCTGAAGCCATACAGTTCTGAGTTCAAACTTGCCTCTGACACTCCTCAATTCGAATGCATCTGACATCAGGATCATCTTAGAATTACTGTGTGTATATAAGGCCATATTTCTTTCTCTCCCTGAAAAGCTATTGTTAAACCAATAGTGTTTTGGCTTTTGAGTTTTTGGTGTTTGGGGCTTTCTTGGCCTTGCTTTGTTTTATTTTTACAACCTATAGTGTCTTCGCATTTAGGAAATAGTAATTTGTGTAATGGTAAGCAATTTGTTTAAACTCCTTAAGTCACTGTTTCTTCATCTGTAAACCTATTTTACTCATGAACCTGTTCCTTAAAGTCAATATGAGAAATAAATGAAATAATGCATATAGGGTGCCTGGCATTGTGCCTGGCATGTACTGAATGATTTATACATGTTAACCATTAATAATTTGTATCCACATTTTGCATTGAGAGGATGAAATATAAATAGATTCTCTTTCTCTGCAGTAAACCATAAAGTTGCTCCCAGAAGGGTCTACTGGAAGAGTCATTATCACTGACTTTTTTAAGGGAAACACATTAGACGATTAGAGGTCTCAAATTTTGGCATTTATGTGTGAGTAGGGGATTGCTGTATTGTCGTGGCTATTTTGACAGGATGAGTAGAGTCCAGAGAAATTCACAGATCAGCCCCCTGGAGATCACCTGTGGAAATCATTCTGGGGGAAGTGACTTCTAGGCTGAGACCTGAAGGATGAGCAGAAGTTAGCTGGGTAAGCACAGAGGAGAAAGAGATCTGCAGGTACAGGAGGTACCAAGTCCTGAAGGTGAGAAAGAGCAGGGTGTGTTAGACACTAATCAGTGCTATTCATAAAGCTTTACTGTATTTACAAAACATACTGCGTATTTGACCATAAGTAATGAACACACTTCTTTAAAGATTTAGGGGATCATTCCTAAATCATAAACCCTCTCCTTTTTGAGATAAAGAAACCAAAGTTTAGAGACGAATGACAGGAAAGAGGGGGAGATAGAAGGTAACTAACATGGTGGGCACCTATTGTGTGTCAGACAAATGACATTATGCATATATAATAGATGAGGAGGCTGAGACATAAAGATGTTAATTAAGTCGCTCAAAGCCATAGCTTTAACAAGAGCAGAGTCATACGTTTGTTTCCCTACATCTGTGTCTCTATTTCTGCCCTGCAAACTGGTTCATCTGTACCATTTTTCTAGGTTACACACAAACGTATGGACACCAAGGGGGGAAAGTGGCGGGGTGGTGGTGGTGGTGGTAGTGTGATGAATTGGGAGATTGGGACTGACATGTATACACTGATGTGTATAAAACTGATGACTAATAAGAACCTGCTGTATAAAAAATAAATGAAATAAAATTCAAAACAAAAAACAAGAGCAGAGCCAGAATTCAAACCCCAATCTACAGTCCCTCTAGAATCTAGGATCATTTTCACTACACTGCCTGGAACTTGTATGAGATCATCCACATGTGAAATTATCCTCACAATGGCATTGTAACTGTTTATTTGTGTATCTATTTCTGCACTAGTCTGTAAGCTTCTTGGGAATTGTTTTGTATTTGTAAGCACATTTCCTGGAAGATAGATGAATCCAACAAGCTGTCAGATGACTGGATGGATGGATGGATGGATGGATGGATAAATGAGCATTTGAGAGATTACTTGAATGGATTTTTCCAAGGGTCTATCCAATTACCTTTCCAGTAAATTGTGATATTCTCAAACTTATTTCTAAATCTAATTAATCATACACATTTAAAAAAGTCAATAAGAAATCTACCATAATTTTAAATTTAACAAATATAAACTGAATGGTTCTGAATAAAGTAATAAGTGGCAGATTCATGAATAGAAGTCCTACATAGTGAGCTCCTTGCAGACACAGTCCATGACCAATTCATCCCTTTGTCCCTATTATCTGGCCTCTGAGCATATTTGGCAAACATATATTGAAAGTCTAATCAGTCAACAGTTCTGATTAGAGTCATGCATGACTGGCCTTTTAAGTAACAGAAACAGTCCAATTCTGAAAATAACATTTTCTGGTGGACAAATAATTCTAGACTGATCCTTAAAGGAAGAGGAGAGGTAATGTTTTACCACACAAAATATCTACATTTACTGTCTTCATAATGAGATTCCAATGATGCTATCAGAGGTCAAATTAAATGTAGATTATGGGCAGGAATGACATGAACATATCTAACCACTGGTACATATAAGTACAAACTAGTCAGAACAGACATCATGACCCAGCAGAAGGATGCCTCAATAGGTAAGAACAGACACCAGTATAAATTACCAGTCAAATGCATTGTGTAGGGCATAAATAACAGCCCTGCTCATAGGTCCTTGGAGATGAGGAGTAGAGATGTGGTTGATGAGGATCGGAGAGAGATCGAAGAGGAAAGAGGACCACAGAACAGGCTATAATGTGAGGACTTGTTTTGAGGAATAGGATAGAGCACAGTTTGCTAACCTCATAACCCATATCAGTCTTGTAGCAAGGCACAAGTGTTACTAAAAAGGCTGAGCACAGATCAGATACTTGCATATTTGGTGCTGGATAACCCAAGTATTGACCTAGAGGTACTGACAAAGGATGGGATTCTTCCAGTGGTCTCTGGGTTAAATAGAACCTGCAGGTGGAGACTACTCGGTTCAGCTGTGGGGAAAGGAGAAAACCACTCAGCCTTCAAAATGTGTGTCATATGTGTTTGTAGGAGCAGGAACCCTTCCTCCTTCCTCCTTTTGTTTCTCTTCTGTTTGAATTAGATAGCATCAGTTCCTACTGCTTGCAATCAAAGAATAACTGCTACATAAAATACTTTGCCTTATTTCTGACACAATATCCCTAGTAATTCTTTCTAAGCTCATTAGCTCCTTGGACAACCAACTGCTTACTCATTAGGTATTTCTACAGATGTTCATGTAATTTGGGGTTTCGCTCTAAAATATATTGATGAAAGATACCGGACAAGAACAGTCTGAGTAAGATTTAGCAGTATAACTAACAGGCTTTTCCCCCATGATTTTATATTGAAGAAGCTATCATTGGTTACTGACTATTGCTAAGTTCCAACACTCTCTCTCCACAGCCCTTGGTTCAGGTTACTTTTTCTCCTAGAAATGCCCTTCCTATCATCTTCACCTGTAGAGAACATATTTATCTTCAAAAGGCTGATTTAAATATCAGCTCTGCGAAGCCTTCCCTATTTCCCAAGGTAGAACTAATCGCTCCACATCTGTGATTCCTGGCAACGTCACCTTGGTTGGAGCAGTGCCCTGGTGTGCCTTGAACTGCAGATAACTGGACTCCTCGAAGAATTCATCTGAGGTTATCCAGGGCTACAAAAAATGTTAAAAGTTATATTTGACTCATTGGTATAAAAATGAATATATTAATATTGTATACTAAAACATTTTCTTTGACCTAAAAGTTCATTTTTCTTTCTGCCAGTTTCAAAAGAGAGTAAAACATTTTCATTGACCTTTAAAAGCAAAGTGGACCCTTGGCACTGTGCCCACTTTGTCTAATGAGTAAGCTGTCCCTGTGTGTCTGTGCTCTCATTTAAACATTTTTCTCACTTATATAATCCACAGCCTAAAGGGGCTTCTCTGAAGGAAGATAGGTTTGGTTTCAGAATGTGGGGATAGAACCAAACTTGAGGTAAGGGTAAAATGATTCAGTCTCAAGGGGGTTCTCTTAAAGGAGGCTTATATATTTTTTCTAATTGAATGATTCAAGTATATAATAATTCTTTTAAAAAAGGTTTTTAAACCCATGGATAATTTGCTAATTAAAATTTTTCTCCAAAGAAAAAAAATATTTAAGATATAACCGGGGATACAACGGGCATTAGCAGTCATTTGTTTTGTTTGGGGACACACCAATTTAGAGCAATATCTGAATTAATCTGAAATAAAATAACTAGCCTTTGCATTATGCTTTATGACTTATAAAGCACTTTCACACATTTGATCTGCACAGCCAAACTAAAAGGTTGGTATCTTTTATTTTTCATTTGATAGGCAAGAAAAACAAGCCTCAGATGGATTAAGTGACTTACCCAAGGTCACACAGCTGGTAATGCAGAGTCTGGGACTCATGCCCAGTTTTTCTAATTCCAGAATCTCGTATTTTTTCCACTACATCATGCTGCCTGTAGAAAAAAAGCATCTATGTAACACAAGCTTAAAAATATGGATCTCACACTTCTAAGTAGATTGATGTTCGTTTAGAAAATTTAACAGCATTTCTGGAGATGTAGTTGTGTTGTGGGTTTGGTTCTAAAACATTTTAACAAAAGATGATTGACAAAATTTAGTTTCGATGAAAGTCAAAATTAACTGAACAATATATTGAACTTACATGAAATCTTGGACAGTGAACTTTGGTCAAAATTATGATTAAATATGTCAGGAATGTATAGGTAAGTATGTTTTTTATTTCAAATTCCACGTCTTTGTTCTTTGGGTTGTTAGATTTATTTTTTCTTCCTTTCTCTTCTCAGTCACTTAAGCCTCCCCTTGGAGATGGACTCCTTTCATACACTCTTTTGGTAAACCTAAAACAGACTTGATGGTGAGAGTTATCTTTTATCAACTCCTTTGCTCCTGAAAGGGGTAATTTCTTCACAAAGGAAACAAATGGAAGGAAGGAGGGAAATGGCATTGAACAAGTCTGATCTTGAAAAAGGCAAAATTCTGCAAAGCATGAAGAATAACTCACACATTATCTGGAAAAAAAGGGGGTGTGTGTTAAAATTAGTCAGCAATTCACTCTTCAAAAGAAAGCTGGGCAAAACAAAGAATGAGATTTCAGAAGGACATGTTGACCCAATGTCATACAATACACAAACTGACTCTTTCAATTATAAATCCAGTAGTTTCACAGTTCTAGGAACTAGTCTGGCTGAAAAGAAATTATATTAAGCCAAGTTTGCAAGGTCAGTCAGTGAATAATTGAATGATTGAATGTGAATACGTCATTTTGATTACCCACAGAAGAAGGATCAGGAAACAGTGATTAAGATTTTTCTGGAATCCATTTCTGAAGTTTAAAATATTTTTGTGTTATTTTATTCAGAAATAAAAGTCCAACTGATTTCACAAATGTCTTGATTTTACATGTCTTACTACTTGTTATTCTCTTCATTTGCAGTAATGAATACAAATAATTATACTGTACGTTTTTAAAATACACAACCTAATTTCATCTTACATTCTACATTCGTCAACTTTTTGGTCTCTGGGTCACAAAACAGAATGTATAATTAAGGTGCAGCCTCATGAAGTTAGCACTGCACAGATTGCTTTATCTATAGCAGACATCTAACCAGAAAGCCAGCAACTCACCCAAATGTGCATTACAACCCGGCTCAACGCAGCCATGAAGTACTTGAAGCAATGTCTGCACAGTGCGTGTTCCTGGTACTCAGGCAATTATTGCCATAGTAGTGAATGTCATTTGGAAACCTAAGAACAATATTTGCTCCCCCATATTTTACTGATTGCTACATGGAATTGTCCCCAAAATTTGAACAAACATTATTGGAACTAAGAGGAAACAGTTAATACAGATGGAACACTTCAGAGAGCAGATGGGCTTTGGGGTTACTTTCAGTAACAATTTTATGGAAGGCTGCTATAGGCCAGGCACGTGTCAAGCACTAGGGATACAGGATGAAAAAGACATAACCCCTAACCTTAAAGAGCTCAGAGGGACTAACTTTATCTTATCTCCAAAATATAGCACACTGATTGGCACATACTAGATGCTCAATAAATCTTGGGTGAATCCCTGGAAGTCCTGATTATTATTGCAAAAAGCCTGCTGCAATCACAGATAAATACACAACAGAAGCTCCAAGCCAGAGGGTTAGAGGGAATAAAAGAAGGAGTCACGAATGAAATGAAAAGGATAATAATAGGTGTGGCTGGTATTAGACAACATAGAAGAGAAGTGTGGTGTGAAAAAAAAATTAATCTTAAAGTGAAAAATGAAAGTGAATTTTATCAGAAAGTAAAAGAGAAGCTAAACACTAGATAACCAAAATATGTACAATAAAAAATTTATACTAGAAAACCAAAAGTTACTTTGAAACCAGAAAGAACTTCATTGATAAATATACAATTTTATGTCAACTTAAAGTATAAGTTTTAAAACAAATTTTGGAGACTTTAATCATGACTTGCCATTTACAAAATCATCGTTTTAAACCTTCAATTTTTTTCAACCATTTGAGTTCCTATGCTAAATAATAATAGATGGTTAACCATTATTTTTCCATAGTATTCCTTATTTTTTTTAATTTGTTTTGAAATGTAGGAAAATAATGTACTATAGATTTGGTGATGGAAATTGTCAAAAATAAAATTAGTAAAGGGCAACTTTAGGAAAAACTAGCGCTCACATAATTTATAGTTGCCCCCAAAAATTCTTAACTTTTTTTCAATTTTACTTTTAATAAAATTATACAGAGCAATAACTGGTAATGATTTCCATAAGTCTAGTGAAGATAATTTTTTCATCTTCACAATGCACTTTTCATCCATGTAAATTAATGGGACTGGAATCAGAAAGTTAAGGAAGTCATCAACTTGACTTGTTGAAATTTGTCAGGGTTCAGGGAGCAATTGGCAAATCAGACAAAGCAGTGAAGGCAAGAATTTGATATTTCAGATCTCAGTGCCATTTTGGCTATGGTAGGTTTTTGAATTGGAAAACATGATAAATCTTGAAAGAACAATTTCCACCTAGGCTTTATGAAGATAGGCACTGTTGACAAATTAATATATGATTCTGACAAAGATATCTTCATTCTTATGGCTAAAATGTGTCCAACTATTAAGGAGTTATCTGCTGCTAAGACAGTTCTTAGTCTTTGTGAGTCTTTGTTACGCCGACAGAGACTTTTTTAGTCTAAAAGACCAACAATGTTCAAAACATTTTCAAATAAGTCCTGACTTCCCAATAAGATATATTTATGCTTTCTTTACACCGTAAAGTAATGCAGGCATGACCCACTTTCTCCCAAAGACCTGCATAATACTAAATACATTTATTTAATTTAAAATTTTTTCATTAACCAAAATATTCTGAATTACAAAAGACAAATTTGATCTGTTCAGTGATATTGTTTAGTGATAAATGGTTTACATTTTATTTACTATTATATAATTTGGTCTTCCAACTGCTTAGCTACTTAGATATTAGTCAGGTAAGACTTACAGTGTCTCAAGCATTTCATAGAATAATATATGAATTTTTCAGATTATTGAAATAAAATATAGATTTGCTTTAAATCTATACCTACTCTTTTCTTGTGAAAGCTAGTGACAAAATACATATGCCAGTAGCATAAAATTGCAGCCAAACTGTTAAGAAAATCTGGCCAAGTTTGATTCTATTCAAGACAAAATTTCATTTTCAAAAAATATGTCAATTATCAAAATTATTAAAACGTCCTATACACACATTAAAGCAGTTTTATTTTACTTAAAAAAAAAAAGATCCAGACCTATCAATTCATTCTGAAAATAAAGGGATTAATTCCATTAGAGACAAAAAGAGCAGTACCTGAAACAAGGACCCTTCCACTGGAAGCAAAGCAAGTTTTTTTCCATGGTACTAGGAAGAGAGTACAAGAAGATGCCAATGTTCTGAAGATAAGAAGGGAAGTCTACCCAAGAACAAATGACCTGCAGAATCATCCTCCCAATACACACTCAAAATAATGTTTGACCATGTCTGGGCAGCTCATGGCCCAGGCAAACTGACATATAAAATTAATCATCACAAATGACATCTTTAAAGTACTGAAAGAAAATTCTGTTTTTCAAGGAAAATGTTCTTTATAAGTTACCCAAAAATTCATTTTCAGACAAACAAAAACTGAAAGATTTAACTTCCAGTAAACCACACTAAAAGAAGTACTGAAGGAAGTTCTTCAGGCATAAGAAAAATAATCCCAGATTAAAAGTATGAAAATTCAGGGAAGAATAAAAAGTCGTAAAAAGGGGAAATTTGTTGATAAATCTAAGTTAATATTGAATAATTTAAAAATATTTTCTGGAGCCTAAATACATAACACCATTTGCCAAAAAAAAAGAAAAAACGTTAGGCTCTAATATGTCAAGGATGCATGTTATAACCTCTAGAGTAACTATGAAAAGAATGAAAAAGAATGCGCACACAGCTAATAGTTGAGGGAGAACAGAATGCTGATTAATGAATGAATAAAAGAGTGAATGAATTGTAATTTCTTGTCAACAAAAAAAAAAAAAAAGAGAGAGAGGAAAAGGAAGCTAGATCAGGGAGAAAATGAGAAAACAACACTAATGTACTAAATTTAAGCTCAAATATACCACTATTTGCATTAGAGTTAAATGGACTAAATATTCTAATTAAAGGACAGAGTGGATTTTTTAAAATAAGAGCTATAACTTAAGTATAAGGACATAAAAATATTGAAACTAAAAGAATGGGAAAGATATCACAAACAAAACAATAAAAAAAAACTGTAATAGCTATGATAATTAGACAAATAGGCCTCAAGGCAAGAAGCATTCCTAGAGATAGAGTGTTCCTACTGTTAAAAGTGACAATTGACAAGAAAGATATAAAAAAACTAAATTTGTATGTATCAAATAACATAGCTTCAAAATGTAGAAACAAAAATTTGCAGAACTAAAAGGAGAATAAAACAAATCCACAGAATGTGATACTTAAACACAACTCTCTTAGTTACTAATAGAATAATTGTGGGAAAGTATTAACAGAGACAGAGGAGATTTGAACAACACAATAAATTTGACCTAATTGACATATTTAAAGCATTGGATTCGACAAATAAAAATATACATGTTTTTGATGTGCACATTGAACATGCAAAATTGATGCTATGCTGGGCCATATAGCAAACCATGGTAATGTTCTCTGACTACAGTGGAATGAAGCAAGAAATGAATAAAAAAATAAAAACTATTAAACCCTAAACTATTTATTATCTCCAAAACTTCTAAATAACTAGTGGGTCAAAGAAGAAATCACAGTGTTAGATAATATTTTAAACTACGTGATAATTAAAATGAAATGTATCAAAGATATGTGAAATGCATTAAAGCAATTATTAGAGGAAATTTTATAGCCTTAAATACATATTTAGGAAAAAAAGACTAAAATCAATGATGCCTATATCAATATCAAGAATTTAGAAAAATAACAAAAAATAAACAAATAAAGGGAAAATATTTTAAAGACAGAGGTTAATAGAATTTTTTTTAAAGTCAAATAGTTCTTTGAAAAAAAAAATTTGTGAACCTCTAGCACAGCTAATTAAGAAAGTGAGAAAAAAGTCACAAATAATCACTACAGGAATGAAAATGGGGACATCAGTACAAATACTAGAGTCATTAATAAGATAATAAGAGGATATTACTAAGAACTTTTGTCAATGAATTTGAAAATTTACACGAAGTGGTCAAATCCTACAAAAACACAACATATCAAAACTGATTCAAGAAGAAATAGAATAGAGTCCTGTATGTATTAAAGAAATTGAACCCAAAATTAAGAACCCTTCCAAGAAAACAAAAGACAAAAACACCTCCAGGTTCAAACAGCCTAACAAGTGAAGTTAAGAAAGAAATAGCACCAAGCTTATACAGACTCTTCCAGGGAATCAATAAAAGGGGGAATAAGTAGCAACTCATCTACGAAGCCATCATAACTTTTATGCAAAAACCTGACAAGGACGTTGTAAGAAAGAAAATTACAGGTGAATCTCTCTCAGAAACACAGATGTAAAAGTTTAAACAAAGTATTATAAAATAGTAACCAATATATAAAAAGTACTATACATCATGACCAAGATGGGTTTTTTCCCTAGGAATTCAAAGGTGGTTTCACATTTGAAAACCAATAAATGTAATTTACTGTATTACAGACCAAACAAGAAAAAGAATGTTATAGTAGATTCAGGAAAAAAAGTTGATATTTTTCAGTACCCATTGGTGATTTAAATAAATAGTAATTTAAAAAAATTTAACAAGCCCAAAATAGAAGACATCTCTTTGTCTTGAATCTGGGCTTGTCTTTGTGACTTTCTTGACCAATAGAAGATGATAGAAGTGACATTCTGGGACTTCTAGGATTGATCATAAGAAGACGTGAAACTTCCATCCAAGCTTTTCTGAACCTGCCATCTATCTAAAGTCAACTATCCTGAGACTACCATGCTGGAGAGGACATAGGCGTGTGCTGTGGTGAATTCTCCCAAATGAGTTCAGCCTTCCAGCCATCCCCACCAAGAAGATACATGTGAGAAAAGCCATCCACCAGCTGAATACCTCAAAGTTACCTCCTTCAATATCATATGAAACAAAAGAATTTCTCAGGGCTATGCCCACTAAAAATATAGCAATTGATGAAAAGTCAAGTACATCTTGTATTTAAATAGGATGGGGTGACAAATGTTACCAATTATTTTCTGAGTAGCTGTGGAAGATCTGAGATGTCAGAAACTGCTACAATTACACAATTCATCTATTTCCTTCACTAGAACAGGAGTTGACAAACATTTTGTGCAAAGTCTCAGACAGTAAATATTTTAGACTTTGTGAGTCAAGAGGCCACAAAGGATATTATATATAAATTACATAAGTGAGAAAACAAACTTATAAAAATTTTTATTCAGAATTCACAGTATGGGAATTCCCTGGCGGTCCAGTGGTTAGGACTGCGCTTCCACTGCCGAGGGCCCAAGGTTCGGTCCCTGGTCGGGGGAATCTAAGGAGCTGTGAGCTGTGTGGAGTGGCCAAAAAAAAAAAAAAAATATATATATATATATATATATATGTATATATATATATAATAATCATAATGGAGTATAATTTTTTGTAATACAGGTCTTCTAATGAGATGAATGGAATTATTTTGGCAATGACTGCTGAGTTGGGGGTCAAAATTCGTGTGCTTGTCATCAAACAAATCACAAATGTTCATCTATAGAAAACTTTATCTTGCAGGCCATACAAAACCAGGCAGCAGGCCAGATTTGGCTCACAGGCTGTATTTTGCCAACCCCTGCACTGCAGTATAAAAAAGCTGAGTACTTTCCTTGAAGCTTCTCTGCAATTAGGTGGAAGCACAAGGTCATTTTGTTGTTGTTTTATATGCTCTTCTGTTGGCTTGGGGCAGAGCAGGGCAAATCCACAAACGTTGGCTGGGTACTTTTATGTGATTACTGAGATATATGGGTAAGGCAACAAGAAAATGTGTCCTTCAGGCTTTTCTTTACTTTTTTTTACATTTCTTGACTTTCCTTAAGACCTCCTTCAGAAAGCCTCCCCACCTCTCTGGCATAGAACCTTAGAATTGACTCTAACCCCTTAAAACAATAATTTGGGCCTTAAGACTCAGGTGAATCATTCTCCAACTATAATATCTCTAACCAAGTTTAGGTATCTTTACTGTAAAAAAGTTTGTTTTCCAATCTCAATCATTTAAGTTGTGATTTAAATTGCTTTGAATTTAATTAAAATAGAGAACAGTTACTTCTATACAAGTATCCTCTCATTACTTGCAGGATAGCCCTAGATATCCATTTCCATCTCTTCCTCTAAGTGTGTGACAATGTCTCCTTGACTACAGGAAGTGTGTTGTTGCTAAGAAGCACATTGCTGTACTGGATCTAAGACAAAAACCAACACCACAGGGCTTCCCTGGTGGCGCAGTGGTTGAGAGTCCACCTGCCAATGCAGGGGACATGGGTTCGTGCCCTGGTCCGGGAGGATCCCACGTGCTGCGGAGCGACTGGGCCCGTGAGCCATGGCCGCTGAGCCTGTGCGTCCGGAGCCTGTGCTCCGCAACGGGAGAGGCCACAACAGTGAGAGGCCTGTGTACCAAAAAAAAAAAAAAAAAACAACAACAACACCATCAATGAAATAGTTATCAAATATAGCTATTTCCTACCTGCAATTAGCCATGGGGTTTTTGTTAAAACCCAACAGACTCCATCTGGAAAACAACGTGATTTGAGATGAATCAACATTCTTAGAAAACTTCCAGTAACTCCTACTAAAAATTGTACACTATCATTAAATCAATTCATGTGCTGCTAGCAAACACTCTTTAGACAACTGAATTTAGGTACTTTACGACGGAAACAGAACTATATTAGAAAAAACAGCATTTTAACTGTCATTACTAAGCATCCTCCCATTCTCCCACTTTATTTCTTTGCATGAAAACATTCCTTTTGCCCCACTCTTACTATTATTTGGGATTTGAGAACTAAATTGTTTTCGAAATTTCTAGTACACGATTTGTCTGAAATAATACAATGATGTATAAGATACAGAAAAGTTTAAGGTACAAAATTAGCAAATATTTATGCAAATGAATAACCTAAAGGTGGAATTTCATTTTTTTTTCTATGCCCAGAAATTTAAAGGTGCTCATATCTATTTTTCCTTCAGACTCTCTACATAGTGTTTTATCATGTATTATGACCTTCTAATGAGTGAGTTATCTTGTGTGCACATCTTATCTCCCTTACCAGGGACCTTCGCTGTCCCGTGTCCACATTTTTCCATATGCAGCACTAGAATAATGATGGGTCAAATTAGGTTGATTAAATCACCAGCTCCAGTGAGTTCCTGAGCATTTTCGCTCTGCTGATAAGGCAATGAAAATATTGCTATGAACATTGTTTGCTTTCATAACAGGATTACATCTTGGCTGCAGCTAACTATACCTTAACTTTGGGGTGGGCCTTTTCTTTGGAACATATCAGTTAGGACTCCAAGGAACATAGCGTGCTTTACTCACCTATCATGTTAATATGTCATCCTCTTTTTGCTGGAACATGTTCTCTTATGAGAACAATAAGCTTTTCAAAATGTTTTGCTGTGGATTTTTTGTTTTTGTTTGTTTGTTGGCTTGTTTTCATCTCAGCGAAGATGCATTCATATGTGTAAGCCTAGGCACGATAGTTCCTAAGAGCACAACAGAATTTGTTTACTTCTAAAGGGCCGATTCATCATTGCTAGCTGCTGGCTTTGTTTGTCGCCTGGGAATGGAATTCAGGAACTGCACAATTATGAGTGTTTTCATGAAAGGACGCATACGTGTTCTATAATTTTATTTACCATTTCCATATTACTTCATCAGGATTGCTCCACTTGCCTCTGTGTGCTCTGGGAGGGATGGCTCAGTCTTAAAAGTAATCATACATGGCAAGGAGTTCTTTGCTAATCATTTGATTTTTAAGTGAATTTCATTTGCAGTATCTGGACTATCTCACTCTGCTCTGAATTTTCCCAGAGCAATTTATTTGCATCTCTTTTATGACCTTTAGTATGTGTTGTGGGCTGAATTATGTTCCATCAAAATTCATATGTTGATGCAGATGGCCAATAGGCACATGAAAAGATGCTCAGTACCCCTAAGTATTAGAGAAATGCAAATCAAAACTACAATGAAGTATCACCTCACACTGCTCAGAATAGCCATCAACAAAAAGTCTACAAACAATAAATTCTGGAGAGGGTGTGGAGAAAAGGGAACACTCCTACACAATTGGTGGGAATGTAAATTGGTGCAGCCACTATTGAGAACTGTATAGAGGTTCCTTAAAAAACTAAAAATAGAGTTACCATTTGATCCAGCAATTCCACTCCTGGGCATATATTTGGAGAAAACTCTAATTCGAAAAGATACTTGCACCCCAGTGTTCACAGCAGCACTATTTACAATAGCCAAGACATGGAAACAACCTAAATATCCATCAACAGATGAATGGATAAAGAAGATATGGTGTCTGTATGTGTGTGTGTGTGTGTGTGTGTGTGTGTGTGTATACATATATATATATATATATATATATAATGGAATATTACTCAGCCATTAAAAAGAATGAAATAATGCCATTTGCAGCAACATGGATGGACCAAGAGATTATCATATTAAGTGAAGTAAGTCAGACACAGAAAGACAAATATCATATGATATCACCTATATGTGAAATCTAAGAAAATGATACAAATGAACTTATTTAAAAAACAAAAATAGACTCACGGATAGAGAAAATAAACTTATAGTTAGCAAAGGGGATAATAGTGTGTATGGGGGGGGTAAATTAGGAGTTTGGGATTAACAAATGCACACTACTATATATAAAATAGATAATCAACAAGAACTTACTGTGTAGCACAGGGAACTATACTCAATATCTTGCAATAAACTACAATGGAAAAGTATCTGGAAAATAACATATATATATATATATATATATATGTATATAGCAGAATCACTTTGCTGTACACTTGAAAACTAATACAACATTGTAAATTAACTATACGTCAATAAAAAAAATTCATATGTTGAAGTCCAAATCTCTAGCACCTCAAATTATGGCTGTATTTGGAGACAGGGTCTTTAAAGAGCTAATTAAGGTAAAATGCAGTCATTAGGGTGAGGCTTAATTCAATATGACTGGGGTCCCTATTAGAACAGATGAGGATGCAGGCATGCAGAGAAGGAAGGCCATGTGAAGACACAGGTAGAAGGCTGCCATCTGTGAGCCAAGGAAAGAGGCCTCAGAAGAAACAAACTCTGTCAACACCTTGAGCTCAGACTTCTAGCCTCCAGAACTGTAAAAATATAATTTCTTTGCTTAAGCTGCCCAGTCTATGGTACTTTGTTACGGCAGCCCTGGAAAACATATATAGTATGCCATCTTGGGCAACAGTTATTTATGCATATATACTAGCTCCTAGATATTAACCTTATGAATTATTTGGAATCAAAGTCCATGTCATAAACATTCATGTCCTCTACAATGCATTCCTTTGCAGACAGTACATATTTCATAAATATAAACTGAGTGAATACATTTATTAATTAATTATAAAATATGGAAATGGTACAAGATTTATCTACAAAAATATTTTGAAACAAGTTAGAAATACACGTTTAAAAAGACATTTATTTAAATACAGTACTAAAGAAAAGGATTTAAAGGTATTATTATCTTTTGCAATGAATAATACCTATTATCATGTTATGATCTTGAGAGGGATTTAATATATGTGATTATTATATTAGTTTCCTATTGCTGCAACAAAATAGTGGCTTAAAACAACATGAATTTATTCTCTTACAGTTCAAGAAGCAGAAGTCTAAAATCAAGGTGTTGGCAGGACCAGTTCTTTATGGAGGCTTTAGGAGAGGGTCTGTTTTCTTCCCTTTGCCGTCTGCATTCTTAGGCTTCTGGCTCCTTCCTCCATGTGCAAAGGGCATCACTCTGACCTCTGGTTCTGCCATCACATCTCCTTTTTCTGATTTTGGTCCTCATACCTCCCTCTTATAAAAATTATTGTGATTACATTGGGCCCACCCAGATAAGCCATTATAATCTCTCCAGCTCAAAATCTTTAATTTAATCATATCTGTTATGTTTCTTTTACCACGTAAGGTAACATATTCATAGGTCCTAGGAATTACGCATGTACATCTTTGGAGGACCAATAGTCAGCCTGCCACAAACTTGGGCAGGCTCTGGGGCTAGTAATGCTGTAATAGAGGCAAGTGAAGAGGCCAAGACAGCCTCAGGGACTGCACAGAAAAGGAAGGGGAGAAGGGAACTTACTATGAAGTGAGTACCAGGAAAGGCAGCTGGGCAGGCTGAGGGCCAGTGTGTAAAAAGACATGTCAAGCTCAGGTGTGATCTAACCATATGGAAGTAAAGATAACTCTCAGTTTCCATCAGGCTCTCTATCACAGTAAATTAACTTTTAATTTATTTAGTGGGATGGAGATGTGGAAAGTATGTGTCTGCTAAATTTGAAAATTAATTCCATTCAGACCATGAATTCTGGCAATCATTCCAGGTCAATGTCCTAAAAAGCATTTAACTGTACAGAGATATCATTTTAAAAACACTATTTGATGTAGCTTTATCACTTTTAATAGAGCTGCTGAGAAATGACACCATTAAATTTCAGAGAGCTTTATATAATAATTGTATCTTTGTAGGAAGCATAAAGTTTAATAATTAATTCAGAGACCATGATCAATTAGGTATTCTAGGTGGGATGTTATGCAAATACAAAACAAATACAAATAAGTAAAAACCAAAGCAATATTGGTTTTGGAAAAAAATTGTGCATTTGGTTTTTTTGTTTTTGCTTTGTTTTGTTTTGTTACAATTTCCCCGATCCATTCTCTTCCTCATTCAGTCCAACCTTATAGCCATAGGAAGTGAACATACTTTATGAATCTCTTTGATCTTTTTACCAGTATTTATTTACCAACTATAGAATTTTAAGTTTCTTATTAAATATAAAATTAAATCATATACTTATGACCTAGAGAATGTTAAACCTACTAAGACGTGGGCATCTGAATAACTTTGAAACCCTTAAAGTAAAACATGTATACCAAACATCACCAGAACTTTTTAAAACAGTCACTATTATATATATATATATATATATATACACACACACATATATATGAATAAATAGACAAAATTCAATATTCTATATCACTGGGTAGAGTAGCAAATAGGAGTTCTTTTCCCAGTTTTTTTAAAGTCTTTATTAAATCTGTTATAATATTGCTTCTGTTTTATTTTATGCTTTGGTTTTTTGCCCGTGAGGCATGTGGGATCTTAGCTCCCCGACCAGGGATCAAATCTGCACCCCCTGCATTGGAAGGTGAAGTCTTAACTACTGGACCATCAGGGAAGTTCCTCTTTTCCCAGTTTTAACTCTTTAATAGATGAATAACCATAAACAGCTCATATAACTGCTCTAAGCCTTAGTTTCCTCCTCTGAAAAATGAAGGGATTGAATTAGGGGATTGCTTCAATCATTCTGACTCTTGAGTTATATGATTTTAAGTCTGTGTGTCCTCATTACCCACAGAGTAAAATCCCACTGTGGTGAATTTCATATAAGCTTTACAAGTTTTAGTCAAAATAAAATGTTAGATGGGAATTCAATACTAGAATTCACATATTGTTCCTATAGAACCTACAGACTAAACAGCCAAAAGAGAGAGATTATTAAGGGAAAAGAAAGTCTTGGAGCCCTTTATTAAAAAGGAAGGAACATCAATTTCCTTCTATCCCAATCTGTCTTCTTAAAAGCTCCTGGATGCTGCCTGTGTAGTGGCTCCTCCGGGAATTCAAGCATATTTTCCCAGTAAGAGTTGAAATATAAGTGAGGCAAGAAAGCAAAAATGGAAGAATGGCTGTTAGTTGACATTTTTGACAAAAGAATTCAAGAACTACATATGAGTGTGATATTAGTTTTACAATGCAAACAGCACACAAACAAGCTATTTTGACCATGTGTGACAAAGACCAAGAAAAGCATTTATAAAGAAGCATTCAGGGACTTCCCTGGTAGCACAGTGGTTGGGAACCCGCCTGCCAGTGCAGGGGACGTGGGGTCGATCCCTGGCCCAGGAGGATCCCACGTGCTGCGGAGCAACTAGGCCCGTGTGCCACAGCTACTGAGCCCAAGTGCCGCAACTACTGAAGCCCGTGTTCCACAACATGAGAGACCACCACAATGAGAAGCCCGTGCACCACAATGAAGAGTAGCCCCCACTCGCCGCAACTAGAGAAAGCCTGTGTGCAGCAACGAAGACCCGATGCAGCCAAAAATTTAAAAATTAAAAAAAAAAACTTAAAAAAAAAAGAAGAAGAAGCATTGAGAGTATAGAGCCCACAGAAGACTGTGAGCCATTAGCAGAGGCAGAGAAATTTTGTTATGGCAAACTCTTTTTTGTAATTGTTTTCTTATAATTACACATTTAACTATAAATGCTCCCTTACCTGGCTGACACATGCCTGGCTTGGCCACCTGCACTGGGTACCCCTAGCACCCACTGGCTGTGTGTTGAAAAGACCAAAGCATGTTTGCAGAGAAGAACAGATGGGTGCATATGCCCGTAGGCAGTTTTGTCTTCCCAGAAGAACAAGCTTGTTCTGGCAGAAGGGTTTAGAAAATGAGCTGAAGGAATCACTCTATTCAGACAAAGCAAAAATATCACCAATTTCCCCTTTCACATGCATAACTGGAAGCTATATCCTTTAGTCCTCTTAATTACAAAAAGCCAGTAAACATATCTACAGCATATCTACCGTTTTCTATAACCAACTGAGAATGACTTTCATTAGATTTCATAGTTAATGAACTGGGTGTCTGGGAATTAGGGTGGGGGAAGGCATCTTTATTTCACTCAAGAATGTCTAAAATAAAACAAATTTGGCCACGGATGCTACTAAAAGCCTATTAAAAACAAAATATCCCCTAACCACTAACCAAAGTTTGACCCATGATGAAGACCATGGTTTTGTAGACAAAACAAATGCAAAATTTAAGCTATTACCTAATTATTTTTACCAAAGGCATCATCTGAGCTGCTTAGACCACAAATATTTGCTTTTTTCCTCTCTAAATCAGGTACATAATGTGGAAAATCTATTTTCCATTATATGTCCATTATTAGGTAATTTCCATTATCACATAGCAGGAAGTCTACAGTTTTTCAGGAAAAACCACATTCTCTAGTGAGCTCCGAATAAGAAAATGTCATTCATTCATTCATTCATTCATTTTTCTGACTTGTTACTCATCACCTCATCGCTGACCTCAGGGACAAGTGTGGCACATTTACTAATGGATAGGTATTCTTCCTGAGACCTGGTATGCCAATTACAAGGGAAGCTAGAGAACATAAAACCAAAAGAACATAGGCAATCAGTCCTGAACACAGTTGCTCAGAATCTGCTTAAGGCAAGCTGAGAGATACAGGCCGAAGTCCAAGTTACCCAAACACTTTTGCAGCTTTGCAGTATCATAGAACGTTAGGTCTCAAAAGGTAGGCTGATATCCCAACACCCAAGTGTGAAGCACTCACACGGGGCAAGATCCAACTCTCTCATGGCCTGGCTTGCCCCACTGGTGAGGCTTACGGTTGTCCATGAAGAGAGATAAATGCCATATCCTGCAGGCAATTGCATACCTATGAATATTAGATATTCATATATCTGTGGATATCATTCCTTTAGACAGTTTTAAATATTAGATATTCACGTTATTAATTTTGTTCTTCTGAATGCAGTTTTTGAAAATGATTGAGAAGCAGGGTCTTCAAGGTTAAAAATTTTATAGTAGAAACCTGAATATGGCTAGGTTATGTTTCTAACTAAGGGCAGATCAATAGGCTTTCAAATCAACTGATACTAGTGATGATCTTCTATGAGTGCTGAAGAGCTGACCTAGGACTCATGGCCACCAGATAGCTGCATGAAGGAACAATAAAGCCTAGGTCCCCAAACTTTTGGGCCCAGGAACTGGTTTCGTGGAAGACAATTTTCCCAAGGACCAGTGGTGGGGGGATGGTTTTGGGATGATTCAAGAGCATTACATTTATTGTGCACTTTATTTCTGTTATAATAATAATACATCATAATATATAATAATACATTGTAATATACATTATATATTATAATATATTATAATATATAATGAAATGATTATACAACTCACCATAATGCAGAATCGGTGGGAGCCCTGAGCTTGTTTTCCTGCAACTAGATGGTCCCATCTGGGGGTGATGGGAGACAGTGACACCCGAAGTGTGTTGCTTAGGTCCAGTCTACTCCGTAATCTCGTTCTGGTTGCTGTCACTGCAGAAAACCCTGCTTCACAAAGATAGGATGTTGGAAATGGAAGCAGGCTTTTCAGTGCTCTTGTAGCAATCTCAGGATATTCCACCTTGACTTTAATCCAGAACACATTGAGATGTGAAGTTGTCTCACACATACTTTTAAGGCCACCGTCATTTGTGATCCCAAGCAGTTGATTCTCTTCTAGCATGGACAAAGTTGATTCACCCGGCTTATTCAGAAATGGGTTTCAGATCCATTCCTTCCCAGCTCCGGGGTCTTTTGTGGTTGGGAAGTAATACTCAAACTCCTTTGAAAGCTGAGACAAGTGATCATGCACCAGCTAGGAGAAAGAAGGCTCTGGCTCAGTCCCTTTCAAAATCTCTGCAAATGTTTGAAACGTCAAATATCCCAGTGTTCACTTGTCGCCCCCATAATTCCAGTTTGGCTTTGAATGCAGCTAGTTCATTGAGCCGGTTGAATAGGTCACACAAGTAAGCACGTTTTTTATTTTATTTTATTTTTTTTAATTTTAATTTTTTCGGCTGCATTAGGTCTTTGTTGCTGCACGCAGGCTTTCTCTAGTTGTGGCGAGTGGGGGCTACTCTTCATTGTGGTCTGCGGGTTTCTCATTGCTATGGCTTCTCTTGTTGCAGAGCACAGGCTCTAGGCACAAGGGCTTTAGTAGTTGTGGCTCGTGGGCTCAGTAGTTGTGGCTTGAGGGCTCTAGAGTGCAAGCTCAGTAGTTGTGGCATACGGGCTTAGTTGCTCTGTGATATGTGGGATCTTCCTGGATCAAGGATTGAACCTGTGTCGCCTGGATTGGCAGGCAGATTCTTAACCACTGCACCACCAGGGAAGTCCAAGTAAGCGAGTTTTGCAACCCATTCTGTGTCACTGAAATGTGCTGCCGGTGCTGACTTTTTCTAAAATAAATCTTTGGAGTAGCTCTCGTAATTCAAAAACTCTGGCCAGTGATCTGTCTTTAGAAAGCCATCTCAGTTCTGTGTATAAGACAAGACATGTATGATCTGTGTCCATCTCCTCACAGAGCTGCACAAACAGATGTGAGTTAAGGGCATGTACTTTAATGTGTTTGATAATTTTAATCACATCCTGCAAAACATTGTTAAGTTCAGGTGTCATTTTTCGGCTAGCCAGCATTTCTCTATGGATGACACAGTGCGTAGACTCACATTCAGAAGCGACCTCTTTGACCTGAGTAGTGAAATCAGAAAGCTGTCCAGTCATGGTAGCCGCTCCGTCTGTGCATATACTGACACAAAATGACCAATTCGGTTTCCCTGATATGTAATCATTCAAAGACTTGAATAGTTCTGTAGCTGTGGTGTTGGTAGGCAACAAAAGTGCACGTAACATATCCTCATGCACATACTCCTGAAAAATATATCACACAAAAACAAGCATTGTTGCCTTGTTGTCAACATCGGTAGACTCGTCAACCTGGATTGCATACCACAGCAACACATTAATCCTCTCTAACAATTGTGCCTCAATATCCTCTGCTATTTCATCAACTTGTCTAGTTATGGTGCTATGTGAAAGAGGAACACGTGCCACCTTTTGAACTGCAGCCTCTCCTGAAAGTTGACAACAAACGTCCTTAGCAGCGGGCAGGGTCAACTCTTCACCAATAGCAAAGGGCTTCTTAGCTTTAGCAATGTGGTCAGCCACTGAGAATGACGCTCTCAGTGCAGACACATTTGATGAAGTGGTGGCCTTCAGAAATTGCTTCTGTTCTTCGTGTTCATGTTTTTTCTTTTGAAAAATTCCAGAGGCTTGTCTTTTAATGCAGGGTGCTTGGTCTCCATGTGGCGAAGCAGTTCTGAAGGTTTTATGGCTTCACTGGATAGCTGGTTGCCACATATTATACAAAGCAGGCTTGGAGAATGTGAATCACCTGTTACAATGGACCCATAATTTAAGTAGGACTCCTGGTATTTTCTTTTAAATGCAGCTTTCTTTTTGTTGGCAGTCTTAGAGTCTTCTGCTGTCTCATCATTGGGTCTTTCCCTTTTTTCAAAGAAGCTCTCTGGTGACGTTTGTTTTTTACTCATCTTCACTAGGGTTAGCTTGTGGGATTACCAAAACTGTGACTGAGACAAGTGCGCAGTGTGGGAAAGAGGTGCGGACGGGAGTGGTAAATAAAATAATGCACGGGCCGCACGTGGACTAAAATAAGTGTGGGATTCTGACTTAAAGCCTGCCACCAGATGCAGCTGTACAATTGAAATACATCAACTTACTTGCCACTACAAAGCCTGCCACCAGACGCAGCTTAATTGTCACTTGCCACTCACTGATAGGGTTTTGATGTGAGTCTGCAAGCAACTGATTTATTATGGTCTCTGTTCAGTCAAACCTCTCTGCTAATGATAATCTGTATTTGCAGCTGCTTCCCAGCGCTAGCATCACCACCTCAGCTCCACCTCAGATCAACAGGCATTAGATTCTCATAAGGAGCACGCAACCTAGATCCCTCGCACACCAGTTCACAGTACAGTTTGAGCTCTTATGAGAATCTAATGCCACCACTGATCTGACAAGACGCAGAGCTCAGGCGGTATTGCAAGCGATGGGGAGCGGCTGTAAATTCAGATGAAGCGTCACTCACTCACCCACTACTCACCTCTTGCTGTGTGTCCCAGTTCCTAACAGGCCACAGACAGGTACCGGTCCATAGCCCGGGGGTTGGGGACCCCTGCAATAAAGCACTGTCATATTGGAGGTCACCCACCTTCATGCTACCAGTTCAGCTTCACCCTCGACGTAGCATATTATTCAAACAGAAAAAGAGAGAGTTTTAATAATATTTCATCCTTGCTTTTTATTTTTCTTTAAAACGGATTGAAATTTCCCTGTTATGTTATTTCATTTTGCGTGTGTGTGTATGCATGTGTGTGTACCGGAAAAACTGAGTCCAGAAAGGTAACAGAGAGATTGAATTAGAAATAATTTCTTCATTCCCAAACTTCTCTCCAAGGTGCCTAAGCAACTAGAAACTTCCTTTAAAACTAGTGATTGAGATCAGGGAGGACAAACAACTGATTAACTTTTCATCCAGTTATATGCTTCTGCTTAAAAAAGCTACCAGTAAATAGTCTCAACTATCTTATATGCAAAATGGTATGTCTCAAGGTGCAATTTCAAAATTCCTTCCAAAGATAAGCCATTGAGCAACAAAATCAACAAATTATCTGCTGCTAAAAGACAGGCAAAAATTACATTTTCTTCCATGTGACATCAGACAGAAATCACTCAAATTCAAAATAAGACATTAGCTCTGTGAAGTAACCAGATTAGATGTTTGTCTATTGCATTAGAGAAGCAAAGCAGCAGGACTGCTATTGCATGTTCATAGGTCAGTATGCAGCTCCTTGGAGATGTTGATCTGGAAATATAATAATTTAAAATCAGAAAGATTATCTAACTTTTTACTGGAGAAGAAAAAATGGACAATGCTTTTTCTCTACAGTACTGGTTCAGTTCTTAGATATATTTTAAATTTTATTCAAAATTTTCTGTAAAATTTTTATAGGTAGCACTCCATATAATATATCCATAAAATAAACAAAGATTCAAGGTAATAGTGTACTAATGAGCTTTAAAGAAACAACCAAAGGTATTTTCTATTCAAATACATGAAGGCTTTTGTTAACATTGTACTTGTTTTCATAGAAATGCTAGAAAAGCTTTTCTAGCAAATTCCCCTTTTCAACATACAATTTGCCTCTATGCTTGTAACATGAGCTTTCCCTGTTATGCTGCAAGAACCAAAGGTCCAATCGGTGAAAAGATTTCACAATATTTAAGCAGATGTTTAAACATCTGCTTCTGAGTAAACAAACAACAAGTGAGCGGGCCTTTCAGAGAGGTTCCCCACATGAAATTAGTTTCCATCATGTGACATTGCTTACTCTGTGCTGAGCAGTCACTTATGCATATTGGAAGGTATGGCCAGAGGCCTGAAATAACTCAAAGGTGAGACATGCTTTGGCCACAGATAGCAATGTCCACGATGACTATATAGGGCAACTGACAAGGCTGGGGTCAGAGCAGACTGCAGGTGGGTTAAGTCTCGTGTTTATGAGCGTAACTTAGTAAAAAGGAACCAGAAGATTTTACTACAGGCTGAGCAGACTACACACAACGAACGTCAGGATCAAGCAGAGTGAAGGAAGGAAAGCTGGCTTCCCTGGAGACAGCCTGAGAGCTGCCTGCCAGTCCCTGAAGAGGAGGCTGATGTAATGATGTATAACCTTCAGGTCACTGAGCTGCAGAGAACAGCCCAAGGGGCCCTTGGCAAAGATGGGGTTGCTTTCATCTGGTCTCATGTGGAAACATGTAAGTGGGAAATCAGAACTGAAGTGGTTGGCTACTTAGGAACAAGACAACCTGGGTGCTGTTATCTGCTGTAAGTGTGCTCTGGGTGTGCCCAAGCCCGTGTTCTGATCCTTGAAGGTCTCAGTGTGGCACCAGTGTGGTGGTTAATGGGACCTTTCATGGCTCCAGGAAAGAGCTCCGGACTGGGAGTTCGAGATATATAATAACTCACCCGTGAGCCAGACCCCACCTCTCCACTCAAGTTCCATCTCTCAGAGTCTCACCTCAGCCCTTCATTCTCAACCCCTTTGTCTCGGCACTGGGCCAGTTGCTCATGTCCTTCCCAAGGTCATTCAAGGTCTCCTAAATTATCTTCCTGTCTCTGGTCTCTCATCTTTTCATTCCATCCTTCAAGAATTATATTTTCAAGGTTACATTTTGTTTTTGAATATAAAAGTAATACATGTAATACATATCTGTAATAGAAGAGATGTTAAATATAAAAAAAGAAAATCACTCATAATCCCACTGTTATCTTTTAATGTATGTGAAATAAGTGAAACGCCTTCCTTCTCTCCTTTCTCTTTAGCACCCAGCTCTGTAGCCACCATCAAGAGATCATTTTATATTCTTCCAGATTTTATTCTATGCTTATAGGAATATATATTTTTATTGTTTTTTCCCCCAATGAAAATAGAATCAGGTTATGAATATGGTTTTGCAATGTGCTTTTTGTTTTACTTATAATAAATATTTTTGCAAGTCCATACATATAAATCTACAACTTTCTTTTTAATTGCTATATGAATTTCCTTTAATGAATATTCTATATTGATTTAAACATTTTCCTATTAATTGAGAATTCTGCTTGTTTTTGGCTAATAAACAACACTGCAATGAATGAGCATCCATGGACATTTATTTTGTGTGTAATTAAGCTAGTACTTCTGTAGGATAGACCCCTAGAAGTAGAATTTCTAGTGAAATGTCTGGGTCAAATGTCATGCATATTTTACTTTTGATAGCTAATGTTAATTTGCCTTACAAAAAGCTACACCTGATGGAGGAGCTTCAAGATGGTGGAACAGTAACACGTGGAGAGCACCTACCTCCCTGCAAATACATCAGAAATACATCTACATGTGGAACAACTCCTACAGAACAGCTACTGAACGCTGGCAGAAGACCTCAGACCTCCCAAAAGGCAAGAAACTCCCCACGTACCTGGGTAGGACAAAAGAAAAAAGAAAAAAACAGAGACAAAAGAATAGGGACGGGACCTACACATCTGGGAGGGAGCTGTGAAGGAGGAAAGGTTTCCACACACTAGGAAGGCCCTTCGCAGGCGGAGACTGCGGGTGGCGGGGTGGTGGTGGGGGGAAGCTTCGGAGCCGCGGAGGAGAGCGCAGCAACAGGGGTGCGGAGGGCAAAGCGGAGAAATTCCTGCACAGAGGATCGGTGCCGACCGGCACTCACCAGCCCGAGAGGCTTGTCTGCTCACCCGCCGGGGTGGGTGGGGCTGGGAGCTGAGGCTCGGGCTTCAGAGGTCGGAACCCAGGGAGAGGACTGGGGTTGGCTGCGTGAACACAGCCTGAAGGGGTTAGTGCGCCACGGCTGGCCGGGAGGGAGTCCGGAGAAAAGTCTGGACCTGCCGAAGAGGCAAGAGACTTTTTCTTGCCTCTTTGTTTCCTGGTGTGCGAGGAGAGGGGATTAAGAGCGCCGCTTAAAGGAGCTCCAGAGACGGGCGCGAGCCGCGGCTGAAAGCGTGGACCCCAGAGATGGGCGTGGGACGCGAAAGCTGCTGCTGCAGCTACCAAGAAACCTGTGTGCAAGCACAGGTCACTCTCCACACCTCCCCTCCTGGGAGCCTGTGCAGCCCGCCACTGCCAGGGTCCTGTAATCCAGGGACAACTCCCCGGGAGAACACACAGCGCGCCTCAGGCTGGTGCAACGTCACGCTGGCCTCTGCCGTCGCAGGCTCGCCCCGCACTCCTTACCCCTCCCTCTCCCCGGCCTGAGTGAGCCAGAGCCCCCGAATCAGCTGCTCCTCTAACCCCGTCCTGTCTGAGTGAAGAACAGAGGGCCTCTGGCGACCTACACGCAGAGGCGGGGGCAAATCCAAGAAAAAAGGGAGAAGACTCAAATCAATAGAATTAGAAATGAAAAAGGAGAGGTAACAACTGACAGTGCAGAAATAAAAAGATCATGAGAGATTACTACAAGCAACTATATGCCAAAAAAATGGACAACCTGGAAGAAATGGACAAATTCTTAGAAATGCACAACCTTCTGAGACTGAACCAGGAAGAGATAGAATATATAAACAGACCAGTCACAAGCACTGAAATTGAAACTGTGATCAAAAATCTAACAAAAACAACAGCCCAGGACCAGATGGCTTCACAGGCGAATTCTATCAAACATTTACAGAAGAGCTAACACCTATCCTTCGCAAACTCTTCCAAAATATAGCAGAGGGAGGAACACTCCTAAACCCATTCTACAAGGCCACCATCACTCTGATACCAAAACCACACAAAGACGTCACAAAGAAAGAAAACTGCAGGCCAATATCACTGATGAACATAGATTAAAAAATTCTCAACACAATACTAGCAAACAGAATCCAACAGCACATTAAAAGGATCATACACTATGATCAAGTGGAGTTTATCCCAGGAATACAAGGATTCTTCAATATACACAAATCAAAAAACGTGATACACCATATTAGTAAATTGAAGGAGAAAAGCCATATGATCATCTGCATAGATGCAGAGAAAGCTTTCGACAAAATTCAGCACCCATTTGTGATAAAAACCCTGCAGAAAGTAGGCATAGAGGGAAATTTCCTCAACAAAATAGAGGCCATATATGACAAAACCACAGCCAACATCATCCTCAATGGTGAAAAACTGAAACCATTTCCACTAAGATCAGGAACAAGACAAGGTTGCCCACTCTCACCACTATTATTCAACATAGTTTTGGAAGTCCTAGCCATGGCAATCAGCGAAGAAAAAGAAATAAAAGGAATCCAAATCGGAAAAGAAGAAGTAAAGCTGTCACTGTTTGCAGATGACATGATACTATACATAGAGAATCCTAAAGATGCTACCAGAAAACTACTAGAGCTACTCAATGAATCTGGTAAAGTAGCAGGATACAAAATTAATGCACAGAAATCTCTGGCATTCCTATACACTAATGATGAAAAATCTGAAAGTGAAATCAAGAAAACACTCCCATTTACCATTGCAACAAAAAGAATAAAATACCTAGGAATAAACCTACCTAAGGAGACAAAAGACCTGTATGCAGAAAATTATGAGACACTGATGAAAGAAATCAAAGATGATATAAATAGATGGAGAGATATACCATGTTCTTGGATTGGAAGAATCAACATTGTGAAAATGACTCTATTACCCAAATCAATGTACATATTCAGTGCAATCCCTGTCAAACTACCACTGGCATTTTTCACAGAACTAGAACAAAAAATTTCACAATTTGTATGGAAACACAAAAGACCCCAAATAGCCAAAGCAATCTTGAGAAAGAAAAATGAAGCTGGAGGAATCAGGTCCCTGACTTCAGACTATAATACAAAGCTACAGTAATGAAGACAGTATGGTACTGGCACAAAAAACAGAAGGATAGATCAATGGAACAGGATAGAAAGCCCAGAGATAAATCCATGCACATATGGTCACCTTATCTTTGATAAAGGAGGCAAGAGTATACAGTGGAGAAAAGACAGCCTCTTCAATAAGTGGTGCTGGGAAAACTGGACAGCTACATGTAAAAGAATGAAATTAGAACACTCCCTAACACTATACACAAAAATAAACTCAAAATGGATTAAAGACCTAAATGTAAGCCCAGACACCATCAAACTCTTAGAGGAAATCATAGGCAGAACACTCTATGACATAAATCACAGCAAGATCCTTGTTGACCCACCTCCTAGAGAAATGGAAATAAAAACAAAAATAAGCAAATGGGACCTAATGAAACTTAAAAGCTTTTGCACAGCAAAGGAAACCATAAACAAGACAAAAAGACAACCCTCAGAATGGGAGAAAATATTTGCAAATGAAGCAACTGACAAAGGATTAATCTCCAAAATTCACAAGCAGATCATGCAGCTCAATATCAAAAAAATAACCCAGTCCAAAAATGGGCAGAAGACCTAAATAGACATTTCTCCAAAGAAGGTATACAGATGGCCAACAAACATATGAAAGATTTCTCAACATCATTAATCATTAGAGAAATGCAAATCAAAACTACAATGAGGTATCATCTCACACTGGTCACAATGGCCATCATCAAAAAATCTAGAAACAATAAATGCTGGAGAGGGTGTGTAGAAAAGGGAACCCTCTTGCACTGTTGGTGGGAATGTAAATTGATACAGCCATTATGGAGAACAGTATGGAAGTTCCTTAAAAAACTAAAAATAGAACTACCATACGACCCAGCAATTCCACTACTGGGCATATACCCTGAGAAAACCATAATTCAAAAAGAGTCATGTACCAAAATGTCCATTGCAGCTCTATTTATAATAGCCAGGACATGGAAGCAACCTAAGAGTCCATCAACAGATGAATGGATAAAGAAGATGTGGCACATATATACAATGGAATATTACTCAGCCATAAAAAGGAACGAAACTGAGTTATTTGTAGTGAGGTGGATGGATGTAGAGACTGTCATTCAGAGTGAAGTAAGTCAGAAAGAGAAAAACAAATACCATATGCTACCACATACATATGGAATCTAAAAAAAAATGGTCATGAAGAAACTAGGGGCAAAACAGGAATAAAGATGCAGACCTAGTAGAGAATGGACTTGAGGATATGGGGATGGGGAAGGGTAAGCTGGGACAAAGTGAGAGAGTGGCATGGACATACATACACTACCAAATGTAAAACAGATAGCTAGTGGGAAGCAGCTGCATAGCACAAGGAGATCAGCTCGGTGCTTTGTGACCACCTAGAGGGGTGGGATAGGGAGGGTGGGAGGGAGGGAGATGCAAGAGGGAAGAGATATGGGGACATATGTATATGTATAAGTGATTCAGTTTGTTATAAAGCAGAAACTAACACACCATTGTAAAGCAATTATACTCCAATAAAGATGTTAAAAAAAAAAGCTATACCTATATTCACTCCCATCAATACAATTATGAGAGTGCCCATTTTCCCTCACTAAAGGCACATGTTATCAATCTGTTGAAATGCTGCCAATCAAGTGGGTGAATAAGATATCTTGGTATTGTTTAATTTTCATTTATTTAATAATTATTGAAATGGGTCATTTTTTCATAAGTTTTTGGACATTTATACACTTTCTTTCATTAAAGGAACTCTGTTTGAGTTCTTTGTCAATTTTCTATTTGGCTGATTGTCTTTTTCATATTTATTAGTAGAATGTTAGAAGATAATCTGGATATTAATCTTTTGTCTTTACATAAATTGCATATATTTTTCTCCCAACCTCTCACTTATCTTTTACATTTACTTTTATCTTTTCAAATAAATTTTTTATTATGTTGATTTTCTTTATGGTTTCTAGGTTTACATCATGCTGAGATAGCCCTTCCTCATCCCACAATTATAAACCTATGTTTCATTCCTTTTCTTCTAGCATTCTTCTAGTTTGAGGTATTTTTTAGTGTGTATACCTTTAATTATTTGGAATGTATTTTTGTGAAAGGTGTGGTATAGAGATCTAACTAGATTACCAAATATCTTAACATCATTTGGAATAATTATTTTGCGTATTAATTCTGAAATCCCACAAGTGTTATTATACTAAATTTCCATATGTTTTAGTGGTTAATATAAACAAAGTGTGTGTGTGTGTGTGTGTGTGCAGTTGTTACATATATACACGTTTTAATATAATGTCTATGGCCTATAGGATATAAGAAATGAACTTACAATTCACAATAAATGAAATTATGCTTAAGAAACTCTGATATACTTATTAAAAATGATGCTATTCAAAAGCACACACACAATGCTTTTTAATTAGTTCTTTTAAAATATTGCAAAATATGTAACTTAAATTAATGTGTAAATAGTATTGCAAAGAGCATTCCTTTTTTAAACATTATCTCACAGTCTAGTTGGGGAAAAAAAGCTTTTAAAAAGAGCGGGCAATTTTCTGTCATCTCTTTAAGCTGAGAGTAAATTATTGCTACCACATTTTACAGTTCATGTCATGACATAGCTTCAATTAGGAAACCATTTATTGTGTCCAGTGAGACAGAATAAATGGTTCGCAGTGGCAGTCCATTTTGCCATTGCCAGGTCTCTAGTCCAAAAGAAACAGAATTTTTTCACAGAGGGGTAATTCCCAAGGGACCAAGTCTCTGGAATCTTCCCTTAAAGTCTACATTTAAAAAAGATCTTTGTTTTGACCCAGGATAAACAATTTTGCACCGAAGTATAGAAAAGAAACTTTAAAAAAATTATTTAACAACCTAGACAGACATGGCATGACAGGTATCAATGAGGGGTTGCTAAAGGCATAAGATACTTATAAACCCTACCACTTCTTCAGCTCCACTGAATGTTCACTGTTGCTGAAGCCACAGATATTCTAAAAGAGCCGGGGGTTGTGGGGAAGCATGGGGACAGGGTGGCAAAAAGACACCAAAAGAGCATGTCTCCAACCCAAGAGGAAGGTCTTCCTAACTCCGCCATCCCTGCACCATTGCTTTGAAGTGTAAACATCTTCTCAAGGAGAATGAATGGAAATGTATAAAAACCACTGAATTATTAATGTTCTTCACACTGTGAAGCTAAGTGATGAAATGTTCCCTAAATTAGCTTGACATGAAAATGTGGATTTTGCCATCAGCTAGGCTGTCTTTGTAGCTACGAAGAACGTTCAGGCAAAGGTCATGCATAGTGAAATACAGTTTAAGAAAAGGTCTTCTGCTACCTTGTTCTTAAAGAATGTAACATCATTTTAAATCAGTGAATCCTCCCTACCTCCGCCCCAATAAAAAGACATAGATTAAGTGCTCCCAACGGAGTATGGCATCTGTCTGCACACCTGAGTGTCTGTTCCTTCAAATTGATAGAGATAATTAAGCCAGGAATAATTTGCATCTTGAGTATATAATTATTCTTTATCTTAGCCAAGGATAAAAAACTCAGATCATGTCATTATTATTAAAACTGCTTTTTGTCCTTTAAAGGTTGTATTGGCTACCCTGTTCTGTGCCCATGTCTATGTGCCATTGTCTTAATCCTTCCACACTAGGGCCAGGACTATGCTTTACTCATTTTTATATCCCTTATAGCATATTGACTTGCACATAGTAGGTGTTCAGTAGACTTAGTGGGTGAACTACGTGAAGCATAAAATATTCTCTAGAATAGTATGATCTAGGTGGGCACCTGGTCCAATCTGATTTATATAAAAAGTTAGTACTCATTTGAAAATATAATAGTCACTCTAAGGTTTAAAGATATAGTTATCAGATATTTAAAAACCACTATAAAGAAAGACATACAGTTTGCAGATATAAATGGTGAATTAGTTAGGTCTCAGATGCTTTCAGATTAATAACAGCTCTTGTGTTACAAACCAAAAGAAGGAAATGCACATCTAACTCCTTAAACATATACTTGCCTATTCATTTACACATTAAGAATTTAATAAATGGTTACTACATTAGATGTGTTCTTATGTATATTTCCTTATACACCCCTCAGAATTAAGAAGGAAGTAACATTTCAAACACCTCAAAGAAAGGTAACAAACTCCAGGTCAATTAATCTGATATGGATACTTAGGTGGCCCTCCTTAGAGCCACAGCCATATCAGCTTTGTGGTTCTGACCCAGTCTTATGCCCTTCTCAGGGTTCTAGCAAGAATTCCCAGGAAAGGAGTTGACAAGGCTTAGGAAGAATATAGGGTCCTAGACAAGAGGCTGAAGTTAGAAGCATAACAGCCATTCTGAAGGTGACACTGGAGTACAGAAAAGGAAGTCATGGTAAGAAGTTTTTCTTAAGACTGTGTTGAACACGGTGGAGGGAGAGGAGGACAGAGGCTGAGGGGCTGGTTCACAGGAATACGCTACTCAGTTTATATTCACTCCAGATCCCAGCATCAGGTATGTATGATTCCAGTGACATATTGTTGCCTTGGACAGGATGAGTTCAAAATCTGGGCAGGAGAGGAGCCTGGCGTGGGGAAGGTCCTCTGTATCTGTAGCTGAACGGGACTGGGATAGGCAGAAACGGACCAAAGCATTAGCTTCATTAATGGACCGTGTTCTCTCCCCACTACCCCACTCATACCCAGTGACCATCTCCTCAGGATAATTTAGTGTTGTGTGAACAAGTTCAAACACAGTTATGCTGCTTTTAAAATATTTATTTTGAATAATTATTGTCAACAACACCACCATCATCCTTTGAAAATGGTAGAAGTTGATGAGGATTAACAAGGAGAATAGGTGGAAATAGGAAAATGTTTAAAAATATCTGTAAAACTGGTTTTATGTTTTTAAATTACTACCATAATACAATATGCATCAACCTTATAAACAAGTGTATGAAATGGATATCAGTATAACACTTCCCTTGGGGCCTATTCTAGGAAATTAATTTTCCGTAAGCTAATTTATTAGCTTACAGTGAAACTCCCAATAACGATTCCACATCAGAAGGCCAGGACAACATAATAAAGTCATAGTTAAATTAAGATGGTCTTTGGGCTCTCATTCATTACAGAGAATTCTAAGGCTTTGGTTTCATAGGCAAGACATGGCTGAGAAGCGGATGCAGGACAACACATTATTCTCCTTATCAGACACAGGCTAGCTGGTCAGCCCCAAAGTAGTCTAAATAGTAAATGAACTTGAAACTTTAAAAAAAAAAAAAAAAGGTACATCCAAAGCATTTTATGAAAGCATATTAGAAAAGTTTTCAGTGAAACCTTATCCGTACTTAACCAATCTAATCTGCCAGCACTCTCCACCATAAGCCCACAAAACAGATTTATTCATGACTCCCGAACATGCCTTGTGCTTTCCTACCTATACACCTTTTGCAGCGATTCCCCCAATCAAACAAATCCCTCTATCATACCCCCATTTACCCAAGCTTTCTTCATCCAATAAGACCAATTCAAATCCCACACCTCTCATGAGGTCTTTTTCATTTATCCCACATTGAATTGATTTCCCACTACTCTGAACTCTCAGGTCATTCACTGGACCCTCCATATATATTTCCCTGCATTATTAATTTTATTTTCCTGTTCCTATAATTAACTGGATTGCTAGCTCTTTGAGAAGGCAGTGATTGTATCTTATCACCTCTGGATCCCTATTCTACACTAAAATGCTCAATAAAGATGTACAGAACTGAACTTGAAGTCAGAAGCCTTGTCTTACAGTATACATCTCTGTATCTCTCCAGCCCTAACAGCCCCAGCATATGCCTTGTTATAAACCTAAACAACTCAAAATGATACCTGGTACTGGCTCTGACTGGTTAAAAAACAAGTACATTTAAAATTTTCTCTCTCTTTCTCTTCCTCTCTCTCTCTTCCTTCCTTTCTTTCTTTTTTTTTTCCAGTATATTTTATCTTTTCTAAAGCAACATCATATTGCTAGAATTTGAAATTTCTCTGCTAAATGGAATTAGACCAAAACTATAAAACTACAGAGGAAAAAGTAAAAATCACATTGTAGTGATATTATTTCCTTATTTCCCAAATCATACATAATCATTAAAGAAAAATTAGAAAATAGAGAAATACAAAAAGAAAAATACATATTTTTCAAATCATTTATAATATTCTGGTGCCTAATCCTTCCTTGGTAAAATTACTTTATGCTGCCTATCTGCCTAGGTCATTCTAAATGAACTTACCCTATCCACACCCTCTACCTTATGAAACTTACCATACCAGCGCATCACCCCAGCTGCAGGTAGATATCTCCCCAAAGGAACAGATTGTCCAGCAATAAATATAGACCAACAAAATAAGCTAAGCAACAGGCTCTATCTTGAGAATTTAAATTGTGTACATGAGATACTAAATGTCTTCTACAGTTTTTAAATTGCTATCCCCAGATGACAATTAATCATTAAAAATATACCCACTGAAATGGTGGTTATGAAATGGACACAAAATAAATCCACTGAAATGGTGATTTCTATACATTCACAAATTAAACAAAAGCTTGCTAAGCTATATACCTAGACTCATATTATGCAATTATAGTATACAATTGCAGCATTTTTATTACTTGTGGAAAGAGAGCAATTTATTTTCTCCTTGGTAAGGTGATAGTAGTACAACAAACCAAGTGATGTGAATAACTCTGATTTTCTCATTTGTTTTAGATTTATCAAATGAAGTGGTCAGAATATTTTTCTCTCTTGAAAAACTCGCTGAAGCTGTACTTAACCCAAAGTCTTATTAGTTTGCTATGGTCTTTTCCTCTTTCTTAAAAGAGAAGATATTTCACTGAGATAAAATAATCACCTGTGAAAACTTTGATATTTTTTGTTAGTCTGAGCTTAAACCACCTGAAAAAAAGTTCATCAGTGCATTTATATAGCTCCATGCACCATTTTTAATGATATTAACAGTGACTTTTCCTGAAACTGAGTTATAGTTACTGTTTGATGAACATACTATTTGATTACTTTCATTTGAAATGTTCTTGCATATCTTAGTAATGTGTGGCCCACAGTTTCATTCTGGATTATCACTATGGTCAAAAATATATAACCAATTCAAACAGAATTTAGATATTTTTTCTTCTCTTGGAGCCCTTAGGGCAGTCTTGTCAAGGTTCCCTACTTAAAAATGCCACGAAATGTTTGATAATTAATGACTATATACTGATCATGAGAAGAGAGGGGTGCACGATAATCACATTCCCTTCTCAGACTAACCTCAGCATCCCCATCCACAAAATGAAATGAATACCTACTTCATAGTTTTTTTAATTACTAAATGAAAAAAAATATGTGAAATAATTCAGTTAGCCTGGTATGTGGCACATAAGTGTTCAGTTACTGTTTTTTGCATGAGTCTGATTTAGCCATCTGCAAGAGCACTGCTTTTGGTCCAGCTTAAAGCCTATGAAATTTCCCAAGAATTTGTGACAGACTTTACAGAAGTAATTCTCATTATATAATCCTCAGAAAAAAGATGGTTTAAAAATATCAAATTCCAAGAAAAAGTCAAATAGGTTTTCTACTCACACTCACTCCACAGTAATGAAAACAACCGAAAGAGAACCCCCAAAGTTGCATAATTTGTGTTATTTCTAACATATTCTAAGTTCGGATACAGTAGATCCGATTTATTTATGTTAACCAGATGGTGTTGAAAAATAAACAGGTTATATGAATATCATTTTAGCTTTAAATAAAACGAGAAAAAGGATTTTTAAATAAGCTAGTAGAACAAACACAGAAGAGACTAGGTTTTGAAGAATGTCCAATGGAGCTTGATTAATTAGACAGGGAGGAGTCCTGACAGTGGGGTGCTTGAGCTGGCTAAGACTGGCTTGCAAGAGCCAATTGTTCAATTTTCAGGAATTTTGCAGGCCAGTTGTTAAAGATGGTTATTATTAAAAATTACTTACGTAAACTTACAATTAAACATATTATATTACATTGAAAATTGGTAAATACTCAAAACTGATCACTTCCTAATTATTTTACTAAATTTTAGTGTTATCCAGTCTCTTGCGATTATTTACATCTATTATACGTGTATGGTAGAAATAAAATACAAGTGCGTGCTACTGTACATCTCTTCCTAACTCCATGTTCAGTGGTCCTATTGGTAGTTTAAAATCAGCCATGGTAGGAATGTTTGCACCATGGAAATCAGCAAATGCTATGAATTAGGGCTTTTTTCTTTTCAGAGAACCAGTTGTTAAACATCTGTCAGCGCACCAGTGAGTATTGGTCTCAGTTTTGCTTTCAGAAAGACACAGATTCTGGTCAACTCCTGGCTTTGGGAAAGAGCTAGGTCCTATATATAACCTTGTCGGGAGACAGTTCTCCATGAGACTCTCATGATTCTACACCTCTTGTGAAACAAGGCACTGTCATTCATTCTGAACTATCTCTTCAATGATTTAGTACAGCAAACAGCCTTGAAGGTTATAGGCATGCTTGTTGCCCATTATAAAAAAAAATTCAGGTTCCCTAAGCTTAGGGTTCCTCTCCTGTAACTCAAGTCACTTCCGTGAAGGCATCCATCTGAGCCTATCTGTGTTGCCTACATGGAACTTGGAGGCAAAGGGAACAAAGACAAGTATGTGCTGATGCTCAGACTATTTGCTGTGCTGTATTTTTGTTACTCTCAGGCCCAGGATTTTCGTGTTTTCTACCAGACTCCATCAAACTGTGGCAGGCTTGCTTGTTAGCTGGCAGAAAGGGTAAAAGTTTGGGCCTTTCATAGTTCTTGATAACTCTTTCTGAAAGAGTAATCTAATAGTTTAGTATAGCCTACGATTAAGCTAAAAAGAGCTAGAAAGTTTTTCTTTTTTTCTTAATATTGCAGCGCGTTACTTTTCTTAGATGCAATTCCAAGGATTTTAGTTGCTAAATACTTCCCTAGACCCTTATCTACTTGCCAGAATCGTCATATTGTCTCAATTCCAGACTAGGTCCCTTCCATTTATTTTCCACAACACAAGCAAAAAAAGTATATTTTCAAGAGAATGACAGAGAAATGATAAGAGGAAAAATAATAGCTTAGAAGGAAAGAGAGATATTTTTCAACAGTGAAAATTAAGATGCCAGTAGAAATTTTAAAAATCTTAAGACTGTTTGAAAAATAAGGAAATTATTTTTTTAAAAAACTGTTTTAAGGAAATGGCAGTTGATATCAAAATAATAGAGTCACCTAGTGAAAATAGTATCTGAAAGTTCTAAGAAGGTATGACTATGACACACTTATTGTTATTTTGATATAATACTATACCCATTTTAGAAATATTCTTGTCCTCAAACAATGCAAAATCTTATTTTGTATGGGATCGTGGTGTCTGGAGCGAGTACCCTCTTAGCCAACCCAAATATATCTAATACGCCATTTCCCTCTTTAGTTACTCTAACTGGCTCTGGGCACTAAAGGCCACTGTGAAAGTCTCAAGAATGAAGATTTGTGAAAATCGAGTTCTGTGTCACTAAATCAATGCCTGCCCCAGGTGGCACATGCTTGGAGCACCGCCAGCACTGTTTATGACAATTAGATTGCCTCTGTTCACAAAGAAATGGATAATAGCATTTACAGGCTACCACCCTTAATAGTATATCCTAATACAAAATCTCTTTAGTTTACCATTTTCAAGTCACTGGCTATGTCTTATTTCTCAAAAACAAATGACAAAGGCATAGCAGTAGAAAAATAATCCATTATACAGCAACAGAACTTAAAGTAGGCAATATTTTTCTAAATCATGTCCCCTGCACTCTTTACCGTTTACCTACCTGACAGTTTTAGAATTAATTAGCACTTAGAAATCACAGCAAAGTTTTCATCATTTAAAAATAGTCAAGAATAGCAGGAAGATAACTATTGTGCCAAACAAGAGGCATTTTTTATAAAGATATGTTGATTAGTAGTTGATTTTATCATCTTTTTTCTTTCTTTTATCTCATTAAACTGGACTCAAAATTAAAATAAAAGTATTTTAAATTAACCTAATCGAGGTATGTTGCCCATATTTCACCATATAACACCCACCTAGAGAACAGAATTAAGGCGCACTGATAGCAACAACCTATATTTCTTCTGACTTTGTCCCCTAACCACAATTTTGGGATGTCCAGACTCACTCAAAATCCCTCCAGTTTTACCTGGGAGTCCCCAGGAGCAGATCCATTCTGACTCTACTACCTGCATGGAGACTTGGCATCTGCAGGACCCAGCCCTCATGATGCTATAAATGTGGCACGCTCTCTAGAAAACTGTATGTGCCAAAGCCATGCTGTGTTCCCTCCATAAAAAGGAAAATGCACCTCTTACTTTTTGACTTTGTGTCTAGAGACCAAATTAGAGATGCTTAGTGTCCTCATGTCTTAGAGTGAGGTTGTGGACACTTGTACATTCAACTCCTATTTTCTGTAAGACCTATGTGGAGCTGGATCAGGGACACTGGCTGAGAGTCTGACAAGGTGCTACACATAAAATCAAGGCTCCCTTTGATGCCTGAGGCATTTGCTAAGCCAAGTCTTCCCTGCCTGACTTTTCCTTCTTAAGCATGAGTTCTTTCCCAGGAAGCTTCATGTATTCATGTAAATAGATCTCTTGCAGGCCCACTCAACCAGCCAGCCAGACATGCTTGAATCCTAGAAGGAAAATACCGCTTACACTCTAGTGGTGCTCCCAGTGTGCTCAGAAAGAACTGTAAAAGTTGGCAGCCATCCTCAATTATTGTTATATACCCAGCATGAGATAAAAGGCTAACAATGGTCTGGTGAATTGAGAATGTAGAAGGTAAAGTGAGTTTTTCACAATCATTTAGGAAAATCCCTTTGCCTCTATTATTTAGAACATCAGCACAAGGAATATTTATCTATTTATAAATATGCTCTTAAAAGATGGACTCACAAGATGATTGTTATATATAATGCAAAAAAACCCCTAAAGCTAACATAATACTTAGTGATGAAAGACCAAACACCTTCTCACTAAGATCATGATCAAGGCAAGGGTGTCTACATTCAGGACTTTATTCAACATTAAACTGGGGATTCTAGCCAGAGCAAAAGGGCAAGAAAAAGAAGTGAACCCCTCAATACTGGAAAAGAAAATCTGTCTTTATTCAGAGAAGACATACATAATTATTTATGTAGAAATCCCATGGAATCTACAAAAAAATGCTACTAAAACTAATAGGTGAATTTTGCAAGGTTGTGGGATACAAGATTGACATAGAAAAATCTATCTTATTTCTATATACCAGCAACAATCAGAAATTAAAATTGAAATGAGAATACCATTTATAATTGCATAAAAAAGTGAAATACTTAGGGATAATTTTGACAAAAGATATGTATGACATGTTGAAAACTATTGAACATAGCTCAGAGAAATTAAGAAAGACCTAAATAAATTGAGAGGTAGACCATGTTCATAGGTTGAAAACTTCAATGTTGTTAAGATGTCTGTTTTCCTGATTGATCTATAGGTTCAAAACAGTTCCAATCAAAAAAAGGAGGTTTTGTATAGAAATTGACAAGATTCTAAAATTTATATGGAACTGCAAAGGACTTTAGAATAGTCAAAACAACTTTGAAAAAGAAAAGCAAACGTGGAGGACTAACACTACCTGATTTTAATACTTACGATAAATCTACAATTATGACAGTGATATTACTACAAGGTAGATAAATAGATTAATAGGGCAGAATAGAGATTCCAAAAGTAGATCCATACATATACGGACAGCTGATTTTTTAATAGATGTGCACAGGCAATTCAATAAGAAAAGATAGTCTTTTAATAAATGGTTCTGAAATAAATGGATGTTAATATACAAAAAAATTGAACTTCAATCCATATCTCAAACCTTATATACAAATTAATTTAAAATGCACCAAAGGTCTAAATGTAAAATCTAAAACTATAGAACTTCTAGGCAAAGACATAGGAGAAACTATTTGTGACCTTCAGTTAGGCAAAGATTTCTTAGCTATGCCACTAAAAACACAATCAATGACAACAACAAAAAAGATAAAATGGCTTTGTCAAATTTTAAAACTTCTGCTCTTAAAAAGACATGGTTAAATGAAAAAAAACCTACTAGGAAAAAATATTAAAATTCAAACTTTCAAAATTCAACAGTAATAAAAACTAATATAATTATTTTAAAATGGTCATAATATTTGAACAGACACCTCACCAAAGAAGATATATGGATGGCAAATAAGCATATAAAAAGTAGTCAACAATTTTAGTCATTAGGAAAATGCAAATTAAAACTACAATGAGGGCTTCCCTGGTGGCACAGTGGTTGAGAATCTGCATGCTAATGCAGGGGACACGGGTTCGAGCCCTGGTCTGGGAGGATCCCACATGCCACAGAGCAACTAGGCCTGTGAGCCACAACTACTGAGCCTGCGCATCTAGAGACTATGCTCCGCAACAAGAGAGGCCGCGATAGTGAGAGGCCTGCACACCACGATGAAGGGTGGCCCCCGCTTGCCACAATTAGAGAAAGCCCTTGCACAGAATGAAGACGCAACACAGCAAAAATAAATAAATTAATTAAGAGTTAGGACTTCAACATATTCATAAAAAAAAAAAAACTACAATGAGATGCTACTACACAACTATTAGCGTGGCTAACATGAAAAAGACTGACCTAGTGTCAGGGGAAGCACTTCCACACACGGCCCGGACCACCAAGCTGAGGTGTCAGTGCAGCCATTTCGCACTAAGCACTCTGATCTGAAGTGCCAGGTGCAAGGCCTCTGCATGAAGTACCCTGTGAACAAGAGAAACCAGACGAAGCACAAAGGAAAAGAAAAAAAAAGCAAGCTGCAAATCCTCTGAAAAAAATGTCTCTGCACCTCTAGCTCTTGCACAGGTTGGTGTCTTTAGTGGAGTCTCCTATTGCAAGGCAACCTTCAAGATGGCGGAGGAGTAAGACATAGGGATCACCTTCCTCCCCAGAAATACATCAAAAATACTTCTACAGCTGAAAAATTGGAGTGAGAACAGTGCCTCTTGACCAGTTTTGCTTCACCGACTCAGCTGTGGGAAAAGGACCAGCACTGGGTCCAGCTGGAAGTGGAGGCTTGCCTTGTGGCTGACAGGGTCTTGGTGCCCCGGCCTGGTGTCAGGCCTGAGCCTCTGAGGTGGGAGAGCCGAGTGCAGGACATTGGACCACCAGAGACCTCTGGACACCATGTAATATCAATTGGCAAGAGCTCTCCCAGAGATCTCCGTCACAATGTTAAGATCCAGCTCCACCCAACGGCCAGCAAGCTCCAGTGCTGGATGCCCCATGCCAAACAACTAGCAAGACAGGAACATAAGCCCACCCATTAGCAGAGAGGCTGCCAAAAATCATACTAAGTTCGCAGACGTGCGGAAACACACCGCCAGACATGGCCCTGCCCACCAGAAAGACAAGATCCAGCCCCACAAACCAGAACACAGGCGCCAGTCCCCTCCACCAGGAAGCCTACACAAGCTACTGAACCAACGTCACTCAATGGGGAGAGACACCAAAAGCAATGGGCAGAACAAACCTGCAGGCTGCAAAAAGAAAGGCTGAAACAAAGTAAGTTAAGCAAAATGAGAAGACAGAGAAATACACAGCAGATGAAGGAGCAAGGTAAAAACCCACCAGACCAAACAAATGGAGAGGAAATAGGCAGTCTACCTGAAAGATAATTCAGAGTAATGATAGTAAAGATGATCCAAAATCTTGGAAATAGAATGGAGAAAATACAAGAAACATTTAACAAGGACCTAGAAGAACTAAAGGGCAAACAAACAATGATGAACAACACAATAAATGACATTTAAAATTCTCTAGAAGGAATCAATAGCAGAATAACTGAGGCAGAAGAATGGATAAGTGACCTGGAAGATAAAATACTGGAAATAACTACTGCACAGCCAAATAAAGAAAAAAGAATGAAAAGAATTGACGACAGTCTCAGAGACGTTGGGGACAATAATAAATGCACCAACATTTGAATTATAGGGGTACCAAAAGAAGAAGAGAAAAACAAAGGGTCTGAGAAAATATTTGAAAAGATTATAGTTGAAAACTTCCCTAATATGGGAAAGGAAATAGTCAGTCAAATCCAGGAAGTGCAGAGAGTCCCATACAGGATAAATCCAAGGAGAAACACACCAAGACACATATTAATCAAACTACCAAAAATTAAATACAAAGAAAAAATACTAAAAGCAGCAAGGGAAAATCAACAAATAACATACAAGGGAATCCCCATAAGGTTAACAGCTGATCTTTCAGCAGAAACTCTGCAAGCCAGAAGGAAGTGGCAATGATATACTTAAAGTGAAGAAAGGGAAAAACCTACAACCAAGATTACTCTCCCCAGCAAGGATCTCATTCAGATTTGATGGAGAAATTAAAACATTTACAGACAAGAAAAAGCTAAGAGAATTCAGCACCACCAAACCAGCTTTACAACAAATGCTAAAGGAACTTCTCTAGACAGGAAACACAAGAGAAGGAAAAGACATACAATAACAAACCCAAAGCAATTAAGAAAATGGTAATAGGAGCATACATATCGATAATAACCTTAAATGTAAACAGCTTAAATGCTCCAACCCAAACCCATAGATTGGCTGAATGGATACAAAAACAAGACCCGTATATATGCTGTCTACAAGAAACCCACTTCAGACCTAGGGACACATACAGACTGAAACTCATGGGATGCAAAAATATATTTCATGCAAATGGAAATCAAAAGAAAGCTGGAGTAGCAATGCTCATATCAGACAAAATAGACTTTAAAATAAAGACTATTACAAGAGACAAAGAAGGACACTACATAATGATCAAAGGATCAATCCAAGAAGAAGATATAACAATTGTAAATATCTATGCACACAACATAGGAGCACCTCAATACATAAGGCAAATGCTAACAGCCATAAAAAGGGAAATTGACAGTAACACAATAATAGTAGGGGACTTTAACATCCCATTTTCAACAATGTACAGATCATCCAAAATGAAAATAAATAAGGAAACACAAGCTTTAAATGACACATTAGACAAGATGTACTTAACTGGACTTAATTGATATTTTTAGGACATTCCATCCAAAAACAAGAGAATACACTTTCTCCTCAAGTGCTCATGGAACATTCTCCAGGAGAGATCACAGCTTGGGTCACAATTCAAACCTTGGTAAATTTAAGAAAATTGAAATCATATCAAGTATCTTTTCCAAACACAACACTATGAGGCTAGATATCAATTACAGGAAAAAATCTGTAAAAAATACAAACACACGGAGGCTAAACAATACACTACTAAATAGCCAAGAGATCACTGAAGAAATCAAAGAGGAAATAAAAAAATACCAAGAAACAAATGACAATGAAAAAACGACGACCCGAAACCCTATGGGATGCAGCAAAAGCCGTTCTAAGAGGAGGGAAGTTTATAGTAATACAATCCTACCTCAAAAAACAAGAAAAATCTCAAATAAACAACTTAAACTTACACCTAAAGCAATTAGAGAAAGAAGACAAAAAACCCCTCAAATTTAGCAGAAGGAAAGAAATCATAAAGATCAGATCAGAAATAAAAGAAAAAGAAATGAAGGAAACAATAGCTAAGATCAATAAAACTAAAACCTGGTTCTCTGAGAAGATAAATAAAATTGATAAACCATTAGCCAGACTCAACAAGAAAAAAAGGGAGAAGACTCAAATCAACAGAATTAAAAATGAAAAAGGAGAAGTAACAACTGACACTGCAGAAATATAAAGGATCATGAGAGATTACTACAAGCAACTATATGCCAATAAAATGAACAACTTGGAAGAAATGGACACATTCTTAGAAAAGCACAACCTTCCGAAACTGAACAAGGAAGAAATAGAAAATATAGACAGACCATCACAAGCACTGAAATTGAAACACTGACTAAAAATCTTCCAACAAACAAAAGCCCAAGACCAGATGTCTTCACAGATGAATTCTATCAAACATGTAGAAAAGAGCTAACACCAATCCTTCTCAAACTCTTCCAAAATATAGCAGAGGGAGGAACACTCCCAAACTCATTCTACGAGGCTTCCATCACCCTGATTCCAAAACCAGACAAAGATGTCACAAAAAAAGAAAACTACAGGCCAATATCACTGATGAACATAGATGCAAAAATCCTCAACAAAGTACGAGAAAACAGAATCCAACAGCACATTAAAAGGATCACACACCATGAACAAATGGGGTTTATCCCAGGAATGCAAGAATTCTTCAATATATGCAAGTCAATCAATGTGATACACCATATTAACAAATTGAAAGATAAAAACATATGATCGGGCTTCCCTGGAGGCGCAGTGGTTGAGAGTCCACCTGCCGATGCAGGGGACATGGGTTCGTGCCCTGGTCCGGGAAGATCCCACGTGCTGCAGAGCAGCTAGGCCCGTGAGCCATGGCCGCTGAGCCTGCGTGTCCGGAGCCTGTGCTCCGCAACAGGAGGGGTCACAACAGTGAGAGGCCCGCATACCACAAAAAACAAAAACAAAAACAAAAACATATGATCATCTCAATAGATGCAGAAAAAGCTTTCCACAAAATTCAACATCCATTTATGTTAAAAACTATCCAGAAAGTAGGCATAGAGGGAACCTACCTCAACATAGTAAAGGCCATATATGACAAACCCACAGCCAACATCATTCTCAATGGTGAAAAACTGAAACCATTTCCACTAAGATGAGGAACAAGACAAGGTTGCCCACTCTCACCACTATTATTCAACATAGTTTTGGAAGTCCTAGCCACAGCAATCAGAGAAGAAAAAGAAATAAAAGGGATCCATATCAGAAAAGAAGAAGTAAAACTCACTGTCTGCAGATGACATGATACTATACATAGAGAATCCTAAAGATCCTACAAGAAAACTACTAGAGCTAATCAATGAATAAAGTAGGAAGGATACAAAATGAATGCACAGAAATCTCTTGCATTCCTATACACAAACGACAAAAAATCTGAAAGAGAGATTAAGGAAACATTCCCATTTACCACTGCAACAAAAAGAATAAAATACCTAGGAATAAATCCACCTAAGGAGACAAAAGACCTGTATGCAGAAAACTATAAGACACTAATGAAATAAATTAAAGATGATACAAACAGATGGAGAGATATACCATGATCTTGGATCGGAAGAATCAACTTTGTGAAAATGACTATACTACCCAAAGCAATGTACAGATTCAATGCAATCCCTATCAAACTACCAATGGCATTTTTCACAGAACTAGAACAAAAAATTTCACAGTGTGCATGGAAACACAAAAGACCTGGAATACCCAAAAAAAATCTTGAGAAAGAAAAACAGAGCTGGAGGAATCAGGCTCCTGGACTTCAGACTATACTACAAAGCTACAGTAATGAAGACAGTATGGTACTGACACAAAAACAGAAATATAGATCAATGGAACAGGATAGAAAACCCAGAGATAAACCCATGCACATATGGTCACCTTATCTTTGATAAAGGAGTCAAGGTTATACAATGGAGAAGAGACAGCCTCTTCAATAAGTGGTGCTGGGAAAACTGGACAGCGACGTGTAAAAGAATGAAATTAGAACACTCCCTAACACCGTATACAAAAATAAACTCAAAATGGATTAAAGACCTAAATGTAAGGCCAGACACTATAAAACTCTTAGAGGAAAACACAGGCAGAACACTCTATGACATAAATCACAGCAAGATCCGTTTTGACCCACCTCCTAGAGTAATGGAAATAAAAACAAAAATAAACAAGTGGGACCTAATGAAACTTAAAAGCTTCTGCACAGCAAAGGAAACCATAAACAAGATGAAAAGACAACCCTCAGAATGGAAGAAAATATTTGCAAACGAAGCAACTGACAAAGGATTAATCTCCAAAATATATAAGCAGCTCATGAAGCTCAATATCAAAAAACTAACCCAATCCAAAAATGGGCAGAAGACCTAAATAGATATTTCTCCAAATAGATATACGGATGGCCAACAAGCACATGAAAGGATGCTCAACATCACTAATCATTAGAGAAATGCAAATCAAAACTATAGTGACATATCACCTCACACTGGTCAGAATGGCCATCATCAAAAAATCTACAAACAATAAGTGCTGGAGAGGGTGTGGAGAAAAGGGACCCCTCTTGCACTGTTGGTGGGAGTGTAAATTGATACAGCCACTATGGAGAACAGTATGGAGGTTCCTTAAAAAACTAAAAATAGAACTACCATATGACAAAGCAATTCTATTACTGGGCATATACCCTGAGAAAACCATAATTCAAAAAGAGACATGTACCTCAATGTTCACTGCAGCACTATTTACAGTAGTCAGGACATGGAAGCAACCTAAGTGTCCATCGACAGATGAATGGATAAAGAAGATGTGGCACATATATACAATGGAATTTTACTCTGCCATATGAAGAAATGAAACTGAGTTATCTGTAGTGAGGTGGATGGACCTAGAGTCTGTCATACAGAGTAAAGTAAGTCAGAAAGAGAAAATCAAATACTGTATGCTAACACATATATATGGAATCTAAAAAAAAAATGGTTTTGAAAAACCTAGGAGCATCACAGGAATAAAGACGCAGCTGTAGAGAATGCACTTGAGGACAGGGGGAGGGGGAAGGGTAAGCTGGGACGAAGTGAGAGCGTAGCATTGACATATATACGCTACCAAATGTCAAATAGATAGCTAATGGGAAGCAGCTGCATAGCACTGGGAGATCACCTCACTGCTTTGTGACCACCTAGAGGTGTGGGATAAGGAGGGTAGGAGCGAAACACAAGAGGGAGGGGATATGGGGATATATGTATACGTATAGCTAATTCACTTTGTTATACAGCAGAAACTATCATAACATTGTAAAGCAATTATACTACAATAAATAAGTTAAAAACAACAACAAAAAAGAGTGACCATCCCAAATGATGGCAGGACACGTACACCTCCTACCCAACTGTAATTAGGAATGTAAAATGGATTGAAACACAGTTTGGCAAGTTTTGAAAAGCTGAACAAAGACTTACATATGATCCTACCATTCCACTCCTAAATTTTTACCTCGAGAAATGAAAGTACATGTCCATACAAAGATTTATATAAGAATGTTCACAGTAGCTTTACTGTAATAGCCCAAACTGGAAACAACCCAAATGTCCATCAACAGGTTGATGAATAAAGAAATTGTCGTAAATCCATATAATGGAATATTACTCAGTATAACAATGAATGAACTATTGATACACACAACATGGATGAATCCAAAATAATTACGCTGAGTGAAAGAGGATAGACAAAAAAAGAGTACATACTACACAATTCCTTTTACATTAAACTCTAAAACAACCAAACTAATCTAGAGTGACAGAAAAGAAATCAGTGGTTTCTTGAGGAGAAAGGGGAGACAGGATAGGTATTATGAGGGGCACAAGTAACCTTCTGGGCACGATGTGTGTGTTTGCTATCATGATGGTGGTGACATTTTCCGAGGTGTATAAATAAGCTAAAACATCACATTTTACTCTTTAAATACATGCAATTTATTGTATGACAATTATACCTCAATAATGCTCGTAAAAACAAAACACATGAAAAATACTTTCCCCAGATTATTGAATGGGAAATATCACTTGAAGCTTCAAAATTGGCACCAACAGTAAGAATTACTAACATTTGTATCAACTTCCTACCTTCTAAACAGTCTGCAAATTAATGGACATTTACCAGAAGTCTGAAATAAAGGGATTTTGGAATTACAATACTTTAAGTCACTAATAGTCTTATTTCACACCACAGTGACACAGTAAAAAGTTAAGTTACTACTGCTTTTGAAGCAGTGAAATGTTAAATTAGTACTCTTTAACGTGAAAGACTTGAATTGATTTGAGAAGGTCTATATGTAGGGATCCTGGAGTAGGAGTCCACTTTCCCTGAAGTTGTAGCTTAAACGCATGGAACACAGTGCATTTCAGTGGGCCCTGCTAGTAACCGCAACCTCTGGAGGGGTTAAACCACCATTAGGTACCTAGCATTCTAGCCGTTCAGTGGGTAAAGACATCTGTTGACTTAGCAGGATGATAACACTTTTATCAAATCTATATTACAGGCTGTTCACTGTGCTATGTGCCAGGCTTTCTATGTATACCAGGCATACAAGAGCAATTATAAGGTCTTAAGGGACTCATAGTTTAGTATTATCTTGATATCAACAAGCATTACTATTGCGTCATGAACATAATTTACCCGACATAGTATTGCTAAAGAATAAGACGTAACTCTCTAATTGCAGAAATAATTACACTGAATTTATAGGGAATATGGCTTTATGCCCATGGAAGAATAAAGAGTACTGCATTATGGTTGTGATTTGTGAACACCCTATGCATCAGACACTGACACAAAAGAGATCAAGCACAGTGCATGTCTGGGTACAAAGAAAGAGGGAAAATATAACACTGTGTAGCCAATTATCTGTTCACTAGGCCTAAATTATCTTTAATTTGAATTTATTCTTGTCAAATATGAAGGCTGCTGTTTCCTTATAGACTTTCTTTTGACATTTGTAGGCTGCTTCCAGGTTGATTCATTACCTTGTTGATAGACTTCAAATTCTATTTTCAGGCTTTTTTTTTTTTTTTTGGCAAATTCCAGAATCAAGATTAACTGCCTGTGTGATCATTTCTCAAGTAAGAAATTGTTTTGCATCATTCACTTAGATGTGTCCTAGATTGTGGTTAGCAAGTTTAAATAAACAAATGTAGAGAGTGGGTGTAGTACAAGTATAGTGACTATGATTAGGTAGGCACTTCCCTATCATTAGTTTGTAACCTTTCACAATAACCCTCACGCTTATTAATAAGCTATTATTTTTTATGCACTTAACCCTGCTTCTGGAACTTGATTTAAATTCTAATATGCTCTGCCTATATCTACACAACAGAAAGTAAAATGAAGATATGGGGAAGTTAAGCTGGATACAGTAGATCGAATAATTCCCATCTATATTGCTAACCTAGGAAAGCAAAATCACTATTTAGTTCTAAATTTGTCTCTTTCACTAAAAGTAAAATATTTGATCCAGTTAACACTAATAGGAAAGAATTATGCATTATTATGTACTGTAGCTCTGGTTAACATGCCCAAGCTTAATTAAAAGGGCTTTGGTGAAGTTGTTGAGGAGTCTCAGCTCATTCTACAATTTCAGATTTTCCACCCAATAATATAAAAAGAAAGTACAATAGTAAAATTATATTCTGAATTTAGTAATACAAAATAACCTATTATTTTGAGACTAAGATTAGTTGGGCTAGCCTAGATGATCATACTCCTAAAAAGTTCTTAAAGAATGTTTCACTTTTCTCATTCTCCTTAGGCAACATCAATTACAGCAAGCACAGTGATGCTGTAAAAACTTATTTCTACCATCAAGAAACAAAGTTAAATTAATACATGCTGATTTAACTTTCTGGAGTATATTCTTAATATAAACAGACATCAACTTGACTTCAGTTTTCCAACTGTTTTCAACTTGCTAATGCACTGAATACATGGTATATATACTATTTTCAACTGGCTTATAAACTGAATGCATGGTGCTGCTCAATGCATTTTTCTAATATCACAGTAATATTATAATTAAGCAAATCTTATGGTATTGAAGTGAGTGAAGAACAGAGTGTGAGCCTCCTCTGGGAATTTCTAGAAGGCATACTCTAACATCAACAAGAAACATGAAAACAAAACCTAGTTTTCGTGATTCTGTTCCCTTCTAGATATTCCTTCACTAAGAATACAGCAATGCTAGTTTTTCTCTTTCCAAAATAAAGACAAAATGTTCTAAACAGGAACTGATCTGTGCAGGGTTGCATAGAGAACTACAAACAGTACATTTATTTCTCCTCCAGTGTTCTCTGCCCTCTTAATTATGTATTTCAATTGCATTAACATTATTTCTCTTGGGAATTTTCCATTAACTGATCAATCTGTCCATTAGGTTATTTTCCCTGAAATAATATTGAGCTCCTGCTCTCATTTGCTATTTTCCCCACATTAGTGCTAATTAGATCCCCTTGGATCAGGGAGAATAATACTGTTCCATCTTGGCATTCTCTCTCAAATACTGTTGACAATGAGGCACAGCTTTATTTATTATGCATTGAATACTTTTAAATTGTCCTGAATAATTCTGCCTGAGATTGTAATTATGTTGACTTGGCCTTCTTTGAAAGTTCTCAAACTTTCTGATCTTTTCAAAGGTAAGGTATTTAAAATCACTAGAATATTAAAGAAAACGTCAGCACCCACACCCATGACTTCTGATTATATCTAGAGAAGAAAGAGACAGAGAGAAGGAGAGAGACAGAGACAGAGAAGAAGAGAGAGGAAGAGAGAGAAGAAAAAAGTGTGATTTACCAAAGAACATTAAAGTGGAATTTAACACAAAATACATTTATGGTCATTTTAACTATGATATTGACTAACCCAATTTCTAATATAAAGCAAAACTATCAGAACTTTAAAATTAGTCCAGTTGTTATGTTTAATGAGCTTAAAAATTTGATGACTTTGTCTTTTTTCCTTTTGTATTTCTCCTCTCATCTACTGTTATTCTCTCAAAATGTCTTTTGCTTGACATCTTAGATATTCAGCAAATACTAGTTAATTGAGAAGTACAATATTGATGGACGATGGGAGGAAGAAATACAAATAGGATTAAAATGTCTTATTTCCATAGGATTTAATGTGTGACATGGGTTGCCACCTGATTTAAGTAGTTGTGGGAATCCCTGTTTGAATTCTTTAAAAATTACTAAATTACAAGTCAATGGTGTGAAAAAAATAAGTGAGGGACCGTGTTCCATGTTAAAAGAGTCAAAACAATGTAATAATTAAATATAATGTGAGAACCTAATTTGCATCCTGTTTTAAACGAACCAACTGTAAAAAGACATTTTTGAGACAATTGGGACAATTTGATTATGGCCTGGGTGTTACATGATACCAAGGAATTACTGTCAATTTGTGAGGTATGATAATGGCGCTGTGGTTGTGAAATAAAATTTCTATAATTCTTATTGACGCATACTGAGTTAGGAGTGAAATGGTATGCTGTCTGAGATTTGCTGTAAGGCATTTTAGCAAAGTAAAAAGAGGTGGGGAATACATGCAGTACGTAAGGTAAAAACCCTGATAATTGTTGGCTGTACTAGATGGTACATATATGGAGATTTATTATTCTATCCTCTACTTCTGTGTATGTTTAAATCTTTTAAAATAAAAATATTTTAAGAAATAAAAAAGTAGCACATATTCAATATGTAAAAGTACAAATAATATGACATGTATAATTTAAAATGCAGAAGTCCTCTCTCACCACCGCTCATAAATCTTACTCACAGAGGAAACCACTATTAACAATTTGGTGTGTACCAATATGGACATTTCTATCTGCATATATACCTATATATATACATATTTAATTTTTTTTTTACCAAAATGCTTTTTAACCTTTTCTTTATTAAAACTGTATCTTGGACACTTTTCCATGTCAGTAAGTTTAGACCTACCTTATTCTTACTAACTAATGCAGATAATTCCATTGCTTGGATATTTTGCATGGATGACTTTATTTCTACAATCCCATATAGATGAGTATTGCATTTGTTCCCAGTTTTTAACTCTTACAAGAAAAATTACAGGGAACTTTTTGTACATGTCTCTTTGTACATTTGTGTGACCACGTCAGTAGAATAAAGTTTTAGGAGTAGGGTTGAGAGACAGTGTAAATTAGTGGGCAAGGGTGTGCACACTGCAGTCAGGATCCTTGGGTCCTAATTTCAGTGCTGTCACTGACAATCTGAGTGATCTTGGGCACTCAGAATGTCAGTTTGTCTTCTGAAAATAGGATTAATAAAATCATACTCACTTGATAACATTATTGTGAGAATAAATAACATATAAAGTATTTAGAATAGCTGTGAAATAATAAGAAATATAGATATTGGTCTCTGTCCCTGGTTTCTGCTACTTATATACTTATATTTGGTGTTTGACCCCATTTCCTGACACAGAGCTCCTACAATCCTTGTAATTTCCTGAGTGAAAGGAGTGGCTGACACAGAGCTCCTAAATTCTCTGGAATTTCCTGGGTAATAGAAGCTTCTTTTGTTCTCAGGAGGTGACTCCTGTTGGGCTCCTGGATGGGGCCACGACATGATTAGAAGGTTGGAAATTTTAGTCCTACTCTCCATTTCTCTGGAAAGGGGACAGGAGCTGAAAACTGAGTGTATTATCCATCATGTCTACATAATGAAACCTCCATAAAAATCCCTAAAGCACAGGGTGTGAAGAGCTTCCGGGCTGGTGAACACATCATGTGTGGGAAGGGTTGTACACCCCAACTCCATGGGGACAGAAGCTTCTGTACTTGAGATCTATCCAGACCACACCTATGTATTTCTTTATCTGGGCGTTCATCTGTATCCTTTATTACATCTTTCATTATAAACTGGTAAATGTAAATAAGTATTTCTCTGAGTTCTGTGAGCCATTCTAGAAACTATCAAGCCCAAGGAGGGGGTCATGGGAACCTCCAGTTTATAGCCAATTGGTCAGAACTAGAGGTGGGAACCTGGGACTTGCTATTGATGTCTGAAGTGGGGGCAGTCTTGTGGGACTGAGCCTTTAACCTGTGGCATCCAATGCTAACTTCAGGTTAATAGTGTCAGAACTAACTGAATTGTAGGACACCTAGCTGGTGTCAGAGAATTGGTTAGTGTGGGAAAAAATCCACACAACAGGTCATAGAAGTATTCTGTGTGAATGCAGTGAGTAGGAAAAAATAGTTTTTCTTCAGTTGGTATAGAGAGTTTTTTCCTTCCTATAAAACAGCTCATGACACACATAGGAAGTTCTCAATAAATGTCAGTTATCATTACTGTTAATGTAGATTGGGTTGATTTACATTCCCACCAACAGCAAGAAAATAATTTTTTTAATCTGATGAAGGAAAATCATCTCATTGTTTCAATTTCCATTTTCTTAATATTTGTTGAGGTTGAACATTTGTTTATAGATTTCCTGGCCACTTTTATATTATTTCTTTTATATTAACTTTTATATTAATGAGTGTCCTTTACCCATTTTCCCACTGAAATAAAACTTAGTAATGGCACATTCTAGGGAGATGAACAACCACCTACGAGTGCTGATCAGACTGAATTTCCAGGTAAGAGAATCTGCATATTCTAGCTTTAACCTGACTTAAAGGAATCTAGAGGACATCCACCCCCAACTATGTATCAGACCAACACTCTCACCAAGAAGCTGGGTCAAATCCTATAAAAGAAATCAGCTATTTGAAGGCACTCAAGAGCAACACTTAAAGGGGCAAGATCACAGAGAGAAGAGAAGCACACAAATGCGAATTTAACGTTCTCCTCCACTTTATCTCTTGAGAAATTTGCCAATACTTAAGCACCACTGGGCTTAGTGGCCAAGCAGAGAGTTCACCTTTCAAGCTCAGAGATTTCAGCATGTTCACAGGGATGAAAAGATAAAAACTGATGCTTAAGAACCATCAAGGTAAACACCTTTGCTTTGCATTAGACTCCAGAAAGGCTATGTCCCAGGACTGAGGACAAATCAAAATATACGAGACCTTACATAGACTGAAATTCCATCACAAATCATCTTAATTGTTGATTAAATCAAAGACATCTACCCTTATACAAACTGCATTCCAACAGAAAGAATACCTCCGCTGGAAGGAATATAAGATCATCTGAACGTCTATAATTTTTATGCCTTCAGTCAAATTTTATGCCTTCAGTCAAAAATTACTAAGCATGCCAGGAGACAAGGCCATATTACCAACCACCAAAAGCCTAAACAACAACAAAAAAGTAGACAACAGGAATGTATCTATAGATTATCAAATAATGGAGTTATCATTTATGGCAAAGAAAACAAAAAACATTTCCTTCAAATAAGCAACAATAATACTGACAGCTGTCTTTTTATCATAAATGTTGAAAGAAAATAACTGTCAAGCTATATTTCTATAGCCCCCCAAAATAACAAAAGTGAAGAAGTTTTGCAAGTTCTAGAGATTGATTGCATGACAATGTGAATGTACGTAACATTATTGAACTATACACTTAAAATGGTTAACTATACACTTAATGGTTAATTTAATGATAAATTTTATGTTGTATATTTTACCACAATTTTTTAAAAAGTAAAGGAGAGAGGAAAAAATAAAATGAAGAAGAAAGTGACTTTTGTGGTACGTAAATTGTACCCTAATAAAGCTATGTTTTTAATGTGAGGAAACAAAGACATTTTAAAACAAAATAGAGAGAGTTCATCACTGGCAGATCAGTATTAAAAGGAATATTAAAGGTAGCTCTTCAGACAGAAGAAAAATAACCCCAGGTAGAACACAGAAATGTAAGACACAATGAAAAGCAATAGAAAGGAGCTCTAAATAATTGTAACAGCAGAAAACAACAATACTACTACTGGAAGGGGCTAAATGTATATATATGAAAATGTAAGAAAAAAGGCAAAAGTGTAGCATATGGAGTCAGTGTTCAAATGTCTTGACATTGTTAGGAAGTGGTAAAAGTACTAAGTTGTGTCGACTCTAGTGAGTCACGAATGCATGTTGTAAAGTCTATGGTAATTACTAGAAAATATTATGAAATAACATAGAATCAACAGTTCATAGAGGGCAAAATAGATTTATAAAAATATTTCATCAATTCAAAGGAGGTAAGAAAGGGAAAGAAAGAACAGAGAAACAAGTAGGAAACAACAAAACGACAGATCTGAAAATAAAAATATCAGCAATTTGGATGAAATTCTCCAATTAAAGAGACCATCAGAGGGACCTCCCTGGTGGCACAGTGGTTAAGAATCCTCCTGCCAATGCAGGGGCCTGCGCACCGCAACGAAAAGTAACCCCCACTCACCGCAACTAGAGAAAGCCCAGGCACAGCAACAAAGACCCAACACAGCCAAAAATAAATAAATAAAATAAATAAATTTATTAAAAAAAGAGAGAGAGAGACCATCAGACTAGATTTTAAAGTAAAACTCAATTATATATCCTTAAAAGAGATGCACCTTAAACATAAGGACATGGAGGCATTAAAAACAAAATATTGCAGAAATGTATACAATGCAATAACAAAAAAAAAGTTGCTAGAGCTGTACTAATATCAGGGGGAAAAAAGGCATTACTAGAGGTAGCAAATATATGATCAAGATAAAAGGGTCAATCCACTAAATTGACTTAATGATTATAAATGTGTGTACTTCTAATAATAGAGCCTCATAAGAAGCAAAATTTGACAGAACCAAAGGAAAAATGGATGAATCACGATTAGATCTGAAGACTTGAATGCATCACTCTCAGCAAAGAAGAAGCAAAAAAATAACCATAGGATTTAGAAGATTTTAACAACATGATTAATGAGCCTCATTTGACTGGTATGTACAACAGCATACATGTTTTTTTCAAGTGTACATAAACCATTCGCCAAAATTAACCACGTGTTGGACCATAAATCAAGTCTCAACAAATTTCAAAGAATTTAAATCATTAATCTTATGAAATGAGGCTGGAAATCAACTATTAAAAGTAACTAGAAGAAGTCCAAATGTTTGGGGGGAAAAAGCCATACACTTCTAAAAAAAAACCCATTGGTCAAAGAATCGTTCACAATAAAAACTTTGAACTAAATTATAACAGAAAATGTGAAATATCAAATGTGTAAGATGCAACTAAAACTGTGCCTAGGGTGAAATTTAGAGCTTTAAATGCTGACATTAAGGAAACAGAGGGCTACAGTTCACTGATCTAAGTATCTATCTCAATAAATATATACTTTTGATCTGAGCAGTTTTCAGTATGAATGTTCTACTTCAATTTTTAAAAGTTTACTTAAAATCTTTTTTAAGAAAAAGAAACTTCACAAGGTCCATTTTCTGATTCTACAAGTACTCAATGGATCTCAAAGTCTGTGAATGTGCTTCATAAGCCAGTCAGCTCTAGCCCCTACTGAGCATGTATTTAAAATCCTATGCATACCCTAATCTCCCAGGGTTTTGACAGGTTTTTAGTGAGGTTTTTTTTCCATTTTGCATATGCTCTAATGTCAGATTAGCCTCTTTAGAACCACTCTGCAGCAGAAGAGAATACCCAAAGATGCTGTGGTTCAGACTCACCCTTCCAGAAACAGGCAGACACAAGCCTCTGGGTGGACAGAAAAAACCAGTTACTCTGTAGGATTTACCACACCCATGCAGCAAGAACTAGCTGTTCCACATATGTGTTTATCACACTAGCCTCAAAACAGGATTTGCTAAGTACGAAATTACACAGGCAGTATTTTCAAAAAGTTTCTGACCTCCTTTATAACATCATAAAATACAAAGTTAAAACTCATTCATTGCACTTGTTAAATTATTAAGCAGCAGGCATTTCATTACTATCATCTATTGCTATTGACATGATTCCTGTCCCTTATTCATGAAACTTAATATTGTTTTGAGAAAACAATGAATTTAGTATTTTAGTTCTAGAACTTAATAACTAATGTACTGAAAGAGAGTTTTCATAATGTACTTATGAATTTTCATTTGAAAAAGTATTTTGGGCATGGGTGTGTATATATTGTAAAGGTATTCAAATTTATTCCCCCCATAAATAGAATTAGATGATTTGTGAGCACTAATTAGAAAGACTTCATTGAAAACATCAGATTAACATATTATCAATACGATATAATTCCTGGCCACACTAAATATTCAAGGGCTTTAAAATTTCCTTGTTTCCTTCTCAAACACTAGTGTGACACTGGTCCATTTATATAGTTTTGGTAACTGAAATGATTAATTTCATTTCGTGGTCTCCTACTTATAGAAATATTATGAGAAATGATACTCTTGATAAATCTGAGATCAATCCTCTTCATTGAGTGTAAGTAATGTACTTCCTTGAGCACAGAAGGACAAAGCAACCACAGCCTGCCCTGCATCTAGTTCCTGTGGCAGCAGGTTGCCTCTGCAGCCACTAAAATGACTCCTTCTCTGGTCAGGGCAGGAAAATCAGAAAAAAGAAGAAAAAAAAAAAAAAAAGAATAAGTCTCTGCCATTTCTTCTTGGGAGGTTTCCAAGCCCCGAGTCAATGCCCACTGCCTTGCGAGTGACTGTGAGTGATACTCCTTCTGCCCACAAAAACACCCAGGGGATTCCCTCCAGAGGTTTGTGCCAGAGGGAGATGTGCTCCTGGCAAGCAGGGAGGATGACTGGATAGGAGGAGCTCGGGGCAGATGTTTAATCCTTGACATGGATGGCTGCCAAAGGGAAGATCTGTACCCTTTCTGCAATACTTGCATATTGAGCACCACCCTTTGCTGAAAAGATAATGAGCATCTTGCAGATCTTTCTCCACCTCCATGTGTTTCCTCACGTCTCACCTCCCTTTGCACATTTAAACTATTAGAACAGGCATTCTGCTCACTCCTACTGATCTGGACTGCTTCCTGTCTGAATTCTGCACACCCATTTTTAATGCACCCTTGGAAATTACAAATACTTTTCTCTCAGTCAGAGCTAAACCTCTCTTTTAAAGTGATTATCTTCCCAAAAATTGCTACCTATTTCAGTGTTCCTACAGCAAAATATGTTGAATTACGGAATCAAATATCTGCCAGTTTGCAAGCAGAGCCCTAAATAAAGATAGAGAAAAGAACCCTAAATGTTATTCAATGCATTGAGATGCTATGAAAAAACAGTCTTATATAACTGATTCACAGCAGAGACTAACACAACATTGTAAATCAACTATACTCAAAAAAAATTAATTAAAAAACACAGTCCTAAATGACATTTTATCAGTTCTTAAAAATGTATTTGTCCACATTTCATTAAAGTGTCTTTAATACCATGGTCACTCATTTCTGGTTAAGAGATAACCAGTAAATGCTTTTTTTTCAGAAAGCTAGACAAGGAGCAAGTCAATTAATAACATCTTATGTTTGTATAGCATCCTAGTGACACTTCATTTTCACATACCTTCTGTGATTTAATCTTTCAAATAACCACATGAGGTGGACAAGGCAAGACTCATTACTTGCAGTCTAGCACTGGAACCATCAGAATCTTGTGGCTAATACAGCATTCTAGTACTTTCACTTTAACACACACACTTTGCCTCTTCAAACATTCATAGCAACTCAAATATTCATAGCAACAATCCATCACCATAGATAATATCTAAACAAACATGACATTTTCATTTTCTGTAACATCTTTAAAACAGAAAGGAAGATGCTAAATATGAATTCATCCCAAGGACTGTAGGACCTAAAGGAGAAAATTCCTCCCAGGAAAAAAGGCCCAAAGATTGTCATACGCGCATGCCCCAGAGTCTGCTATTTGTTTGGATCGGCATGGGTCCATATCCCTCTGCTAGAGGGAGGGTTTATGGAAGAATTCACCCTGGGTTGACCTGGGTATGCTGGTCTATAACTTCATTCCAAAGATTTAAGGGGGAAGAGTACTAAAATCTCAGCATGCAGGTCTATGTGCAATAAAGAGGCCATTACTTCTCTCCCTCTCCATCCTGCCCCTCAGCCTTTGAAGAGAGAGGTTAGACTCTATTCTCTAATGAGAGGGAATCCCAGCAAGGTTGCACTTGCCTAGAGAAGGACTCAAAGATAATTAAGAGAACACTATCACCCATGATTGGAGGTGGTCTGAGAGACCTAAAAGTGAATGTTAAGAGTTCCTCCACTTCTGCAGAGAAATCATGATGCACAAGGTGCTCTTTAGGGCTTTCCAGCCTCAGCTACCCTGAAATTTTGAAGGTTCTTGAAGGCATCATGCTCTCTTTCAATTTACAGGATTTGCACAAACCTCAGTTGAGAACAATCCTCACCTTGACCTGCCTACGGTCTACTCGCTCAATCATCACCTCCTCCAGAAAGCCATCCTTCACAATCTGCACTCCATACCACTGCCTTGTATGCTCCTGGAGAGCCCTGTGCTTATATCTTTATTTGTGGTTCTGACCACACTTGATTGTAATCAGCTTGTCTAGTTCACCTACAGGACTCTAAATTATACCCTTTCATCTTTGTATTCCCCAAATCTATCATAGAGCCTGGCACACTGAGTGAAGGAAGGAAAGAAGGACTGCTTATCCCTGACCCCATCCCAGAACTTCTGATACCGTCTGGCCCATCAGTTCGGTCGTGTGTACAAATCTCCTCTCTGAATGACTTCATCTAGCTTTGGTTCTACCCCTGCTAACTAAATCTCACCCGGGATTTAGTGGAGAGACTCTTGACCAAAACAAGCCTGGGAGGATTCTCCCAGTCAGGGAAACTTTGTTCCCCAGCCAAAGGAAAGAGATACAAATGGCCCCATTCTTATTCTAGTTGCTCCTACATCACAGCCTTTATCAGGCATTGCTCCACCCGAGCCCAGAACAACTGGATGATAGTTTAGCAGGTTATTAGTAGCTCCCTTTCCATCTAGTTGGCTTTGTTAAAATAGTCTGGTCAGACACTCATTGTCTGGTGCTTTGTTTTGCTATATAGTGATATGACCTACCCTGAGATGCCAATATGCTTGAATAATCCATATTCACTTTTCCTCGTCTCTCTGTCATCAAGCTAAACTTCTCTTTTGCTTTCCTGCACTTCCAGTCAGGTGGTCTTCCCTCTGAACAAGCTGTTCCTGAAATCCAATGTGGCCCAGAGTTCCTGATGCCGTCGCTTTCACCAGCATCTCTTGGATTGCCCTCCAACTTTGCCCTTCATTTCCCACACCTCCTTTTGAACCTGGTTCTGTTCCGTACTTTGCTTGGGATTTTTCTCACTTGTGTTTGCCTTTTTTATTCCAAGTTCAACATCCAGAAGCATGTTCCCCACTGAAGATAAGGATAATCAAGCTGAAGGGCAACATAGGACATGATACACTTCTAAACTACTTAAACTGCTCCTAAGTGTTTCCCTTAATAAAAATTTTTATGCTTTGTAGATCCTGCCAATAACTTCGATAGAATAGCTGATCAACCATTTAGAAGGACACTATAAATTGCGCCAAAGTTAAGAATCTGAAAGAACTATAGTCTCCACAGACTTTCATGTGATCACACCATGTGCATTGCATTTTATGGCATATCCACTTTTATATGTCTATTTATGAGTACAAAGAGGCTTAGCCGCCACTGCTCTGGCTTGCCAGCTTGGACTGACTGCTGCTATTTTAACCACATTCGCCTCTAGAAACGGCACAGCCAACAGTTCCAAATTCCTGAGGGAACCATAACTGTTTATACTGAGAAAACTGAATGACACATCGTTTGGAAATTTGTTACTATTTAAGCCACTAACAACTTGGGTTTTTTTTGTCCAGAGTGATCTCTTATGGCCCAAAGTGCCATATTTCTACCTAGCCCTCAAGAGAGACTGGTCCCAGGAGCAGAAAACTGTCTTGGAGAGAGCTTAGACAACAGACACCAAGAACCAACACACCCTAAAAGAGGAAGGTTTCAGGGCTCAGCCAATGTTCTCCATCAGGTAAGGTTCTTCCTTACCTCTTAAGTCCCATGGGAGTTACATGGAGCAGCCTAGGTAGATGCTGCTCATGCAATGCGTTTGCATCACAGCTGAAAAACTCTGGGCTTAAGAAACCCCGATCTTTTATCATAAAAAATGGACAAGAAAACCTGTCTAAAGTTACTTCAGAGAGAGACAGTATTTTTATTATACTGGACAGCAAAAGAACTTGCCCTCTGCTCCAGAGGGAGATACCATCTCTATCTTCTATTCACTATCAAACATCTTTGAAAAGATCATCCAGAACTAAAGACTATCTCAGTACCTTTGCTCACAAGATGTTCAGAAACATGAGAAACACGTGAAAAATTGTCTCTTAACAGGAAGCTGAAAAAGTCAGTGAATAAATGAATGAATGACACAATTTACGGACACCTTAGAGAAAGAGGCAAAGTAACGAGTACTGGATACAAATAGTTAATCAATTCTCTACTGTAAATAAGCACACAAGCATATGTCAGCAAAGGTCATTTCTGCTCACTAAGGAAGATTCTCATTTTCTTAATTTAATTGTAGATTGCTCTTTCAAATAATTGGCACTCCTTTGAATAAATCCTACAAAACTTAACAAGTGACACTTTTAAACTTACCAAATGCTGTCTACTTGATGGAACCAGTTTCTTTCAAATATGGCATCACTTCACACATAAACTATTGTACATATCTCTTGATTCTAAAAATCTTTATCCCAAAGACAAAAATGCAAATGACACAGAATTTTGAGACTGAAATTAGTCAAAATAAAGAAATAAAGAAAACTGTGTATAAAGACTGTGCTTCTAACTTCATTACACAGTAGATCAGAGGCCTTGGAGGGCAGATAGACATAGGTTTAAGTCACAGAAATAGTTCATAAGTCATCCGTATCTTCTGTGGCTTCCTTCTTATAAATGCCTTGGTATATCTTTCTGATGATGGGGCTTTTTCTAAACAAACTGTTATTTGGGTCAGAAATGGTATGAGCAGCATTCAAGGAATTCCAAGCATTACCATGGTTAAGCAGCATTTTGCAAACTGTATTCTGGGGAACACAAGTGCCCTTTATGATGTTAATAAATATTCTGCCACCTAAAAAAATTACTTAGGCAAGTAAGTTTGGTAAGCTATAAACTGCAAAATTTTTCAGAGACTCTAATTGGGCTAATGTAGATCTTAGACCAATGAGCTCCATTTATCACTGAACGTCCAATAGGTGGATTAGGAATATGGTATGAAACATTCCCCACACTTATTTCACCATGCAAAATCTTTAACATAAGATGTTTTGTATTAGAGATACTAGATGCTTCAGGAATACTAGAGTTCCATAGACCACGGTTAGAAAAACTCTGGGCCACAACCCAGGCTAAATATGGGACAAGAACAATGAAGGTATTGAGATAGTTGGGAGTTAGTTTTGCAAAGGACCTTGAATTGTATGCTGATATTTGAACTTTATTATGTAAACAGTGGGGAAATATCCTGTTTACATTCTTTATATTTTTTAATATGTTTAGATATAGTCATTTTAGTCAGAAACATATTAAAAGGTCCTAGGATCTTTCAGTTTTGTAATAGATTCCTCCATAGAAGAAGAAATCTACAGAAGAGAATAACCTTTGTAAATACCCAAGTTCAAACCTTAATAGCATTCACTCTTAGGAAAGTCCTCTGTATGCCTAAGAATTCCTATGTAGTAGCTCAAATTAATTTACTTTTTTCTGTTCTGTGTTCATTGTACTTCCTCTTCACCGAATTCCAACTCTAGAACTCAGCCTTGCAACAGAGACAGACGGAGACACCAGATCCATTCACGGATTGTCCCAGTCTAAATAAAATCAATCCCCAAGTTTCTATCATGCAGCTTATTTTCCAACATTTCCATCACAGTCAGGATTATCTTGGATGCTCTAACCAAGCTTTCTTTGTTATGTCATTCAAGGAATATTTAATGAGCACTATCTGATGAAGGCATTGTAGTTAAGTGCTGAGAGACATAAAAGGAAGATTTAGATATATTTCCCCTTGAGACCTGTTTATACTTTGAGTATTTTGCTTTAAGATCAAATTAACAATTTCTTTCAAGCTTTGATTGATTTGTGCAGCTAATAAAGGCCAATTATATAAAGAACAGTTCAATCCATCAGTCAGTGAATATTTACTGAGCTTTTGCTATATGCCAAACACCAATGTTAGGTGCTGGGGATGCAGCAATGAGCAAGATAGGCCTAGTTCCTACCCTCAAAGAGCTTACAAATCTAGTTGTAGCTAAAGACAATAGCATGACTGTGAAATTTGTATTAGTTATCTAAACTCTTTTTAAAACGTTATTAGTTATAAAGGGGAGTAAAATATATATGGCAAAATGTTAATTAGTTAATCTAGGAGAAGAGTATATGGATATTCATTTAACTATTCTTTTGATGTTTCTGATGAGTTGAAATTTTTCAAAATAAAATGGTGGAGGAAAGTTTAATAAGAACAAATCAGTAAAAATGTAAACATTTTAAGTCATATTTCTTTCATAATCTAATACTTTTTTGCTTAGTTGTAATATTTCAGTGTTCTATGACTTTCAATTCACTTATTTCCATATTAGAACTCCCAACGCAGAAACCAAAAACATTACTTTAAGAATAACTGCAAGACTTGGTTTGCGTTTTCCCTATCACAGAATGTCCCGCCCAAAGGGAGCACTGTGGCTCTTGAATGTGGTAAGCATTTTTGTTAAACTCTCTATAAAATATGTCAGCATACTTAGTTTTTGGCTAAGTAAATAAGGAGAATTACAATGTCCAGACCTGCTATTTGCTGTCATTCATTTGGCATTTCTTAAGCTATTTTCTAAGGCAAGTATATATGTTTTAATGATTATAATAAACTATAATAATCAATAAACTCAATGTATTTGCTGTATATATGCTAAGATGTGCAAGATAGAACCTCTTCGTTCTACTAGTGGTGGGACAGAAATGACACCACCTATGGTGTATCCAAATAAAACAATGGGTGTTAAGAGAAAGTATGGATGGATTTAAGTGGCTTTTAACAAAGTCTTCCTATGACTCTTAACCCCAGACTCACCAAATATTATCATTGTTTGCATTTTTATTTTCTCACCATTTCAAGTTGCCAGATACATCCTTGTCTCTGATACATGATATATCTGTATTTTCAGAAAGGAATGCATATAGGAGAAAATCAAGGGCATAAAAGTGAGAGCCAGTGATTAAAAGTGAAAAGGAGCATGAAAAAACGTTACGTAGCAAATAATATGACATCAAAGACCTGCTACAGGTATTCCTAAAGAAAAGAAATACAGGTATCCCCTGCTTTTTGGAAGTTCCCTTGGCTTTTATGAAAGACTTAACATTAGTAGCTCTTTTTTGATAATCAAAAATGATCTGAAGAGGATTTTCATTTTTATGGAAAAAAGCAAAAAAGCAAAAGTAGCATTCAGTGTTGGTTTTGCAGTGACCCAGTTATAGAGGCAGTGTGTACCCCGAGCAGTGAGAGTGGCACTGCCAAGATCCTTCTCTGGGAACTACACTCAGCATCTCAGACTCAAGCCGCCATAGCTTTGAACAGTGTCTGGGAGCATCTGTGCTTTATCTTGATTTATTTTGTGTATTTGTTAGCAAGATGTGTCCTAAGGTATTTGCTTCTTTGCTTTACCCCATTTTGGCTTAGGAACTTTCAGATAGTGGGGAAAACCTGTACAGGTTAACAGGTAAGTGACATCTCCCCTCCATTAATTCAAAAAAATGTGTTGCATGTCTGCTATGTGCCAGACACTATACTAGTGGAGATAAAAGAATACAGTATAGTCTCCACTTTCAGAAAACTTGCCAGACGTGCATGATGGAATAAGAGAGATGATAGGTATAGTGGAAAGAAGCAATGTAGGTCTTGGACTCAAACTCACATTAAGTCTCTGTCATTTATAAACTATAATCATACCCCAGGGATATTGTAGGGAGGGTTCCAGACCACCAAATAAAGTGACTATTGCAATAAAGTGAGTCAAACAAGCTTTTTGGTTTCCCAGTGCATATAAAAGTTGTGTTTATGCTATACTGCAGTTTTTTAAATGTGCAATAGCATTATATCTAGAAAAATAATATGCATACCTTCATTTAAAATATACCATGGGCTTCCCTGGTGGCGCAGTGGTTGAGAGTCCGCCTGCCGATGCAGGGGACACGGGTTCATGTCCCAGTCCAGGAAGATCCCACATGCCGTGGAGCAGCTGGGCCCGTGAGCCATGGCCGCTGAGCCTGCACGTCCAGAGCCTGTGCTCCGCAACGGGAGAGGCCACAACAGTGAGAGGCCTGTGTATTACAAAAAAACAAAACAAAACAAAAAAACAATAAAATATACCATATTGCTAAAAATATGCTAACCATAATCTGAGCCTTCAGCAATTCATAATCTTTTTGCAATATTAACAACAAAGATCACTGATCATAGATCACCATAACAAATATAATAATAATAAAAAAGTCTGAAATATTACAAGAATTACTGAAATGTGACAGAGACATGAAGTGAGCAAATGCTGTTGGAAAGATGATGCCAATAGACTTGCTTGAGGCAGGTCCTCCACAAATCTTCAATTTGTAAAAACTGCCATATCTGAGAAGTGTAATAAAGCAAAGCGCAACAAAACAAGATATACCCATTGCCTCGGACACATGATCTGACCTCTCTGAGCTTCAAGTTCCTCATCTGTAAAGTTCAAATAATAATACCTACCTTGCCCTATAGTCATAAGAATTAGGATTAAGGTATGTAAACTGTCAGGCACACACAACTACTCAAAAAATCTTTACTACAAATAAATACTTCAATAGAGGTATGTGTATAATGATTAAAACCCACAAAATTTGCCCCTCCTAAAATTTTACCACTCAAATAATTTTGAAAATTATGCTATCAATGAGTGTCCTATAGGAAACTGAGATTTTGAATAGAATCTAATGAAGGGACTCTTTACAGGGATGGGGGCAGGGTTAGTAGGGGACCCAACAAGGATACTGAATCCCCCAGGGGCCATTACACCCCTAGGCCTGACCCCAGTGGTAGAAGAGACTTGGAAGTGGATCATCCACTCTATAAACACGGAGATGACAGCTCAGACTCTCAGAGTCTGATGTCATCAAAGATAACTAATACCCTCACTCAATAATCAGCAGGTTGATTACAATTTCATTTTTCCACTTAGGTTGCCTGCAAGAACAGAAGTTGCTAGCCAGTTAACACAACAGTTTACACTGCTCATTGAAAAATAAAAAATAATGAGTTGACAGTAAGTGTACATAAATATTCAGACAACCAAATAATTTAAACAAGCCTACTGCTCCAGAAGTGGGTTAAACCCAGCAGAATACGGTGGCACCACTTTCTGGCTATTTTGCCTCTATTAATTTAGGTTACCTATATTAGCCACCATGCAGCCTACAATGAAAATTCTTAGGTCTTTTTGCTCTTGAAATGCTGTTAAGCTATGACTCTGTAGTAGATTTTTTAATCTAAATTTCACATTTGACCTTTGTCCCTGTTAAGATAGTTTTACTTCAGTACTTCATTTCAACATATTAAGATATTTATACATTCCATCCAAATTAGCAGCTTTATATCATCTAAAAATTCGATAAGCATGCCTATGTCTTTTTTTAAGTTGCTGATAAAAAGATTGAATGTGGTAAGGACAAGATCAGAGACATTTGTAAGCATTCATTTAAAAAATTGAGCATCTTATATGTACTGGGCTCCGTATTAATTTCTGGGGATGCAGATAATGCAAAACTAAGTAATAAAATTTTGGTTAGAGATAAATGCTACCAAGAAGCAAAATATATTATTAAACTAGTGCCTAGATAGGGTATAGGCAACTTTAGATAAGGGGACCAGGGAGGCCTCACTGAGCTCTAACTGATAGCAGTTTGGCTGCCCTGTGCATACTCGATAGAAAAGTGTTGAGGAAGAGAGAAATAGGAAGTGCAAAGGTCCTGAAACTGAAACAAGCTTGACAGATTGGCAGAAAAGAAAGACAGACAATTTGGGTGGAACAGTAATCAAGGGGAAGAATAATACATGATGAGTTAAGAGAGGTAGACAAAGATCAGATCATGCAGGGAGCTGTAGTCTCTAGCCAGGAGTTTGAATGTTACCCGAAGTGTAATGCCACCTCCTTTTAAGTTGGCACTGACCCCACTGATCTATTTATGAATATAGCTTTAGAACAGTAACTTTACTGTACTAACAATTAGCATAGCTAAAATCAAGAATTAAGACATCATTCATGGGGATGCAAACAATGAAATATTTTCTGCCAAACAAGAATTTAATCTGCCTGAGAAACCTATTCATTTCTTTTTTTAAAAAATTTATTTTATTTTTGGCCACGTTGGGTCTTTGTTGCAGCACATGGGCTTTTCTCTGGTTTTGGTGAGCGGGGGCTACTCTTTGTTGTGGTGTGTGGGCTTCCCATTGTGGTGGCTTCTCTTGTTGTGGAGCATGGGCTCTAGGCATGCGGGCTTCAGTAGTTGTGGCACACGGGCTTCAGTAGTTGTGGCTTGCAGGCTCTAGAGCACAGGTTCAGTAGTTGTGGTGCACAGGCTTAGTTGCTCCGCAGCATGTGGGGTTCTCCCAGACCAGGGCTCGAACCCATGTCCCCCGCATTGGCAGGTGATTCTTAACCACTCTGCCACCAGGGAAGCCCCCTATTCATTTCCTTAAACTGCATTATATACCGGGATTTTACATAAGCAGTCAGAAGAGAATTTACACAAGCCTCCCACACCCTCTACACACTTACCCACATCTGGGCCCACGAACTCTTCCTTGCCTGCTATTTCTGTGGATGAATTATATTCCTCCTGAGACCAACCCCTCCACCTGTGCATTCACTCATGCCTTCCACCTCTCTCTTAACCAACATCATTCCAACTCTTTCTTCTCTCCTCTGCATCTCAGTTTTTGCCTTTTCATAGGCTCATACCCATCAACATTAAACATGCAGTAATTTCTCCAATCTTAAATACATACATACTTACATCTAATCATACAAACCTCTCTTGGTCCCTACATCCCTCTCCAGCAACTACCTTGTTTCTCTTCTAGCTTTTATAGCAAAACTTCTCAAGCGAGTTGTTGATATCTACTGCTTTAATTGTTCTCTTTTCATTCTCTCTTGAACACTGTCCAATCAGATTTCCTCCCCACGGCTTCTGTAGACTCCTTCCTGTCCAGGTTACCTGACCTATCTGCCTTACATATTGTTAGTTGTTCAGGCAATAGCCATTTCTTTCTACCAACTTCAATGATCAAAAAATAGCCATGTGCTTTAGGGGACTTGGGCCTTTCTCTAGACTGAGGGTCAGGAATCATGTTTATTCTCTAAGCCATCCACCCTACCACCATGGCCCTTACTGTTAGCTGGCTTAGAAAGGACACACATGTGTCACAATTCAGACCAATAAACCTGAGGGCGCTTTTGCACTTATAATAAAGTGAATGTACTAGTTAGTTTAACTACTGCCCTAATGGTGAAAATTAAACCGATTGCAATTTAGCCTTAATTATTAATCAGACAGTTACAAACATCTTTTTGAATGTAGGGATTCTGTTTCCTTCTGTTTTGTTGATTAGACTGAATTCTGGAGGTCATTGTTTCAGGAATGATTTTACACTCCCATATCTATTCCACTACTCTCTCATATAATGATAAATTGCGCAATAAGCCCTCAACTCAAGTTCACTCCCCACCCCCCATCATCCACGCTTAATCAGGTTCTCTTGTTCTCCACCTTCTTAGAGACACATTCCTTTCCTTTTGGATACTCATCTCTATAATAATACAACTGCTAGTATCATTATTTGAAGATATCTGTCTCACCCACAAAATTGTAAACTCCTTGAGTGCAGGTACTCTGTTTTCTTCTCATTGAATAGTCAGCACTTGTCACAGTGTAGGCACATAGTAGGTACTTAATTATTATTAAGTAATTATAATTACTTAATAGTTATTTGTTGAGGCGAGAAAGTAATACAGAAGACAGGAAATCCTCTGCATAGTAATATATGATAATATTTCATGTGCAGAATTGCCTTGCATTCAGACATTCTATTCCTTGTAATGTGAATGAGCTCATCTCCTTCAAATGGTATATGAGATAAACTTTTTAAATTCTAAGTAACAAACAAACTCTGGATAACAAATTTAAAAAATGGGGAGGGGGATTTACTGGATGAATACTGAGGCATTTCACAAGATCAGTGGAAGAGTGGACAACAAAACCACAGGAAGGCAGGTGCAAAGGTAACAAGATAGGAAATCTCAGAGCAAGAGTTAAGAGGCCTTATCTCTGGGCACTGCCATTAATAGAGCAGGCCTCCAATCAGACCAGTCTGCACTTCTCTCTCATAAGTTTCAAATTGTCTGAAGAGAGGGTACAATTGGCCCAGCTTGTGTCAACTGTCCTCCTACACCTGGATCAATAAGTTGATCGATAAGTTGACTGGAGTGGCAGTATCACACATTACAGGCATGGTCACTAGAGGCCCGCTCCTGTGTTTTGATCCATTCCCAGCAAAAAGGAAACTATTTTGAGCAAAGTGGCTGCCCCAGATGACAACCCCTTTAGATACATAGGGAACATGTTTACATTGTCCAGCAATCATGTTAGAGCAAGGGAAGGGGCAATTTCAGGGTCAATTCTGTTAACAAAGAAATATTTTCATATAGACTTCTAATTATATTTATTGTGTATTTTTATATTTCTTTATATTTATATTATCTATATTTATTTTCAAACACATAAAAGTAGAGATAAAATACAATGACCCCTCAATGTTCCCATCACCCAACTTTAATAATTACCAATTTTTAATTATCCTTATTTTATCTTCTCCATACCCAAAAGCTTGTTTCCTGGGGTATTTTTAAATAAATGCCAGGTATCATATTTCACCTTATAAATATATCACTGTATATCTGTATTAGGTAAGGAATTTTAAAACCATAATCATAATATCATTATCATACTGAAGAAAGTAACAATAATTCCTTAATATTAGATGTTACTGGTTGGTATACTTCCATTTCAATAGACTTGCTCCCTTATATCAAAGACTTTAAATCTAGAAGGGGTGTTAAGACCTTTACTTAAATAAGCAAGAGAAACAAACACCATAAGAAAAACAGAGATGAAGTGCCATGTGGATTGTCCAAGGAGGGAGATGATGGTGGAGACGGAAGAAGTAGAATATATATTAGAATACAATCAGGAACCCAGAAACAAGCGTGTAACAAAAAAATCAAGGGGATCACTGGAAGTTGAGAAAGTCAAGACTCAAAATTCAAATCGGCACCTGGGACTGACGGGCCGAAGTACTTGAAGGAGCAGTGGAAGGTCAAAGGGCCTGGTACAGTCCAGAATCACAGGAACAGAGGACACGGAGTGAGGAAGGGAGACCCAGCTGTCCTGGTCTCAACTGAGAAGCAAGTGAAAATCCCCAGTGAATGGTCTAGAGGCTACAAGGGATGAAACCAAGAAGAGTTAGGTCTTGGAGACACTCAGCTGGGATGCAGTGTGTTTACTGCTGATCCAGCAGAATCTGTTGTTTACTGCTGGCTTTGCTTCTGATTGTATGGGACTGTGATGCATGAGTTGTTAAATATTTGAACATAACCCCTGATTACAAGAGATACTGCCATGACGTTGGCTTTTACCCAGAGTATCCTTGGTGCCTAGTCTAGTGCCTGAAACAGAGAAGGCACTGAAATATATTCTGAAAGAACAGATGAATGCATAAATTTTATATTGCTTCATTAAACTCTTTTTAAAGTTATATAGAAAAATCTCACTCATTCATTTACCCTTTATTTTTTAGAGCTCATGCTATGATAGCTTCCAGTCATGTTGAGGGATTTCTTCATTAACTCAGGTAAAAATTGGCTCGAAGAGAAAAATGAAGAAAGAAGATTCTAGGGAAATTATTTTTCAATATGCTTCAAAAAGTATACACTTCCTAGTACTAGTTACAAAACAACCTTAAAAAGGAACTTAAGATTATTGTCAGAGTAACATTTGTATCAACTAAGTATTTCTCTTATTTGCAGAAGCATGAGTGTAAAAGTCATAGAACATAATATAAAATAGCTAATGAATGAATGACCTTAACTGAAAGAGAAAGTTTCTTCTTTAAAAGAAAAAAACCTCAACAGCAGTAATATTTTAGAATTACCTTATTCTTCTATAAATCAAGAATTACCTAGGGACTTCCCTGGTGGCGCAGTGGTTGGGAGTCCTTCTGCCAATGCAGGGGACATGAGTTCCATCCCTGGTCCATGAGGATCCCACATGCCTTGGAGCAACCAAGCCTGTGCACCACAACTACTGAGCCTGCGCTCTAGAGCCCATGAGCCATAACTACTGAGCCCATGTGCCACAACTACTGAAGCCTGCACACCTAGATCCTGTGCTCTGCAACAAGAGAAGCCATCACAATGAGAAGCCATGCACCACAATGAAGAGTAGCTCCCATTCGCTGCAACTAGAGAAAGCCCGTGCACAGCAACGAAGACCCAACACAGCCATAAATAAATAAATAAATAAATAAATTTATTAAAAAAAAAAAAGAATTACCTAAAGGTCAATATTTCTGTCATTTCTAATAATATTGTGATCTTTTTTATTACTCGCTCACTATTGGGGAAAAAAAGTAGAGTCAGTGTAAATATTATTTGTTATTCACACAAACATTTAATTCACTGTCATCTACATAACTACCCCAATAGTCAAAGGGGTTCCTGAGCAAGTTTTACCTTGTATGGGAGGACTGAGTCAATTAAGCTCCTAAAACAATGTGTTAGAATGAACAAAGCTGGTTCATAAGGGATCACTGAATCATTGTGCAGGAAACATCTTTGTTACATAAGCAAGCTTATAAAAGTGCAGTGTTGAGTAAGAAATCTGGTTTGCTCCACAAATCACTGAAGGTTATAGCTTAAAATTATATGCAGTCTCCTCAAACATCTATCTCAGAAGGTTATATGTCTGTGTTTTGGCGGGGGGGGTTGTTTTTGTTTCTAAGAAATAAATATTCACATTGAATTGGAAAACATTTCACTCTATAAAAACAAAAATAAAATGCAAATTGTGATTTCCAGAGTGAGTCAGAAAGTTATGCCACCACCTGTATCAGTAACAATCCCAGCAGGATATAGACTAGTAAGGAGAGGGTTTAATGGAGAGATCTTTGAAGGGGTGGGCAGGGTTAAGGAAATCAACAAGTGAAAGTGAAGCACTCCAAAGCTAAATAATTGGGAGTCAGGACCATCCCTAGATCCGAAGGAGTAGGCAATTACTGGAACGTGAAGAAGGTTGGAGCTGTATGTGCAGGAGAAGGATGCTCAGAAGAAGCTGTAGACTCAGGTAGAAGAAAGCAGCTATGAGGCCCTGCAGAGAGGGAGCTGGGTGAATAGTTACCCTAACTTCACTCCTTCTGCCCTTCAGATTTCCTTCCAGTGCCTCGTATTGTCTGAACCCAGTAGAAGCCAGAGGGCAAGGGAGAAAATTAATACAATCCATAAAGATCAGCCAGAGTAGGTAGAGAGTGGGTCTAGAAGGGCATTGGGAAATATCCAACACACATTCCCTTCCACCACTGTAATTCCAGTTTCATTAGCCTTACATATTTTTCGGCAGTTTCTCTCATCCCCATGATGGGCAAGTCAAGAAGCAATCTAATAGGTATTCAGGAAACTCAAACTTTCTAGATAGATCTCTCTAGATTCTAGCACTATACTAAAGTCTTATAGAAAAACATAGAGGTGTGGGATGAATTGGGAGATTGGGATTGACATATATACACTAATATGTATAAAATAGATAACTAATGAGAACCTGCGGTATAGCACAGGGAAATCCACTTCGCTGTACAGTAGAAACTAACAACATTGTAAAACAACTATACCCCAATTAAAAAAAAAGAAGCCTAATAACTAGAAAAAAAAATATATATATATAAAGAAGTTCAAGACACGGGTTCTTCCCCCAAGATAAAGACTGGAATAAATGGGAACAAGATAATATAGACAAGTTGTAGATCATAGAAAATATTGAAGATTTGGCCTCAGGAAAGACCAGTTACATCCTCTAAGGCAGGTTGTACGTGTGAGTTGCAGGAGTTAACATTTATTAATGGGCCAGGCACAATGTATACAGAGTCTGATTTAATCTTCACAATGACCCTATGAGCTTGGTATTATTCAACCAATTTTACAAATGGGAAACTAAAGCCATGGAGACTCAATGAGTCACCAACGTTACCCTGCGAATGAGGGGTGGGGTTTAAATGGCAACTAAGATCTGTCTGACTCCGGAGTTTATTTTAGCTATGGTCTTTAATGTTTGTCAAAAGTGGGTGCCACTCTTCTTCCTTTCCCTGGAATTCCCTTCACCTTCTTAGCCTGCCCAATTCTGTTCTTTGTGCTTTTCTTTGTGAAGACAGACCTGGCTCCACCACAAAGAATCCATCATTCCTAGCTCGTGTTCCCACCACACTCTACTGCCAACCTCAGGCCTGGTGTCCAGCAGTAGTTTTTCACACTGCATACACTCTAAGGTACTTATGCAGAGGTGCCTCAAAATTCTCCTCATGTGCCTGAAGGTTTACCTCTCATTGTGGAGAGAAAAGACCATAGCTAATTTGGGTACTGTGGAGAAGACCAATCTCTGGCTGAAGCATAGGAGGAAGTGGCAGCTGGTACAAATGGAAAGTGAGGTGAGGTCAAACTGTAAAAATTTAAGAGGGATTTTCATAGGTATGCTGGCAAGAAACATGATGGTATATTATGTACTCAAATTCAGATTTCAGAAAATAATGGAAAGAGCACAAAATATTAAGATAAAAATATTAATGTGTCCTACAGAGACCAAATCTTTCACTTAAAGAAAACCAAATAACAAGCTTCTCTAATGCCAAGGAAGTTATTGTTATGCAAATAGCTGTTGTGTTTCTGTTAATTACAGTTTGTTCTCAGTGAAAGAGGAGAAAAGTTTTTATCTTCAAAAATGGAAATTAAACCAATTTTAAACTATACAATGAAACAAAAAAATTGCAAAGTGTTTTTTCTATAATTAACACTTTTCAGTGACCCCATTTTCTATGTTGTCAATAGACAGTTGTCTCACAATTTGTATGTTATTTTTTCTGTCATTCAGTAATATTCAGTAATTTAGTAATTTTTGTCTTTCAGTGATAATAAATATTCCATTATTGGTTAAAACTTGTACAAAAAGCAAACAAAAGTCCACATGCAAAATGAATAAGAATTTAACACTTTTAGAAATTCCTCCCAAGCTGAAATGCAAGGCTAAGATTAAAAAAAAAAAAAAAATCCTAGCTGATTGGATCTAGAGTTAGCTCTGGAACCTAAGCTTGGTACTTAGGACAAATTTTGGGAATCTCTAACCCCTAAAATGAGATTTTCCTTATGCTCAACAATATCATTCTAGCCTCTGTGGCTACTACTCAAAACATTTTTGCAATGGGGATAACTTTAATCACTAACATTACACTTTTTTTCTTAGTATATTTACAAGGTTGTACAATATCACCACTATTCCTTACCTGTCACTCTCCAGTCCCTCCTCCTCCTAGCCTCTGGCAACCACTAGTCTACTTTCTGTATCTGTATATGGATTTGCCTATTCTGGACATTTCATACAAGTGGAATCATACAATACATGACCTTTTGTGTCTAACTTCTTTCCCTTAGCATAATGTTTTCAAGGTTCATCCATAATGTATCAACAGCATGAATCAGTACTTTATTCCTTTTTATGGCTGAATAATATTTCATTGTGGGGATATACCACATTCTGCTTATCCATTCATCAGTTGATAGACACCTGGATTGTTTCTACTTTTTGGAATTATGAACAATTTTGCTATGAACAGTTGTGTACAAGCTTTTTTGTGAACATATGTTTTCAATTCCCTTAGGTATATACCTAGGAATGGAATTGCTGGGTCATGTGGTAGCTCTACAGTTAACTTTCTGAGGACTATCAAACTGTTTTCCAAAGTGGCTATACCATTTTACATTCCTACCAGCAATGTATGAGGGGCACAATTTCTTTACATTCTCACTGACACTTCTTACTTTTTAAAAATTATTATTATAGTTATTCTAGTATATATGAAGTGGTTTTGATTTGTATTCTCTGGTGACTAACAATGTCATTTAAAATAATAACAATAAAAATTAGGAAAGTGTTATTTCTATGAAAAAATAGCAATAGTAAATGCTTTGTATGTTAACGTAAATAACATATTTTCCAAAACTGGAAAATGAGAAGAGTCATATTGTTTCACATTTTGGCAAATCTGCTTAATATTTGGCTTAAAATAGAAAAGAGCTGGATTCTTATGTCTGCTTCTACATTTAATCAGCTATGATATGTTGTGGTTGAAGTAGATGAAGAAAATCCAGTTTTAGATATGTGATTGGAAAAGGGAGGAGTATTTTAATTGCCTTTTCAGATAATTACAGATACTGTTCAATTGATAACTGGGCAGTGGTAGTTTTTAAGAGGTTAGATGCAATATGGAATTTAAAACCATACCAGTGAATTTTTTATTCTCTGTTACAGTAAAATCTATTGGCTTATCTTGCACTTCGAACAGATTTCCTGCCCATGATCTTGTAACATCCTGCATTGGCCATTTGGCACTTATTGGCTCACTGAGTTACATAGATCTTCCAAATGTTGACTCAGTTCATGACATAATATTTTTAAAAAGCACATCCATTAATTTAACCAACAATCTCATTAGAAAAATCTTTAGGTGTTAGGAAGCTGTCAAGTTCATGGTGGCAGATACAACTTTTACAAAATACTAATTTTATCATTGGCAAAAAAAAAACTATTGTTTTCCTGAAGTGACAGACTCATTTCATTCACTTTCAAGAAAATATCTGCCTAATAGCTAAGGCCCCAAAAAATCATAGTTTGTCTGTCAATTGTTCTTTCAAGGAAAAATGATGTGCTACAGGGTAGTGGGGATGTGACAGGCTGGTTCAGCTTGTAATTCAAACAATCATGCAAACTTTTTCCTTGGAAGAACTAGGCATTTTGATATGTAGAAGTGTTTTATAGATACTTCCCATTTCATCACACTGATTATTAAAAACTGTGTACTTAAGGATCAAGATTTAATAAAATTAATACATTTTACTGCATTATCAAAGATATTCTTAAGTGAGAATGACTTTTTTTTTTTTTTATTATATAGACACAGAAATAGCAGCTTTTTTTTTTTTTTTTTGAAGATGTTGCGGGTAGGAGTTTATTAATTTATTTATTTTTGCTATGTTGGGTGTTCGTTTCTGTGTAAGGGCTTTCTCTAGTTGTGGCAAGCGGGGGCCACTCTTCATCGTGGTGTGCGGGCCCCTCACTATTGCGGCCTCTCTTGTTGTGGAGCACAGGCTCCAGACGCACAGGCTCAGTAGTTGTGGCTCACAGGCCTAGTTGCTCTGTGGCATGTGGAATCCTCCCAGACCAGGGCTCGAACCCGTATCCCCTGCATTAGCAGGCAGATTCTCAACCACTGCACCACCAGGGAAGCCCGAGAATGACTATTTTTTTGCTTGACACAAATATGCAGATACAATGATGACTATATACTACCGATACAGTTCAGTGCCACTGTCTTGATTCCTGTTAAGGAGCCGTTTTAGCCACTATTTCTCTTGTACCATCAGTGCAAACGTTATCATAGTGGAAAAGGCAAATAACACCTTAGTATTACTATGAAAATAGTTTTAACCTTGCAGAACTGCTGCAAGGGTCTCAGGAACCAGAGCTGTCCATACTCTGAGGACTACTATCCTACGCAAACTACTTAGTTCACATTGGAATACTTTTTTTTTTTTTTGGCCACACAGTGCAGCACGTGGGATCTTAGTTCCCTGACCAGGGATCGAAACTGTGCCCCCTGCAGCGGAAGTGCGGAGTCTTAACCACTGGACCGCCATGGAAGTCCCTAGAATAGAATACTTCTGAATAAGATGTTGGTATTTATGCTATCGAGAAAATTGGAAAGAAGTGGGTTCTTTTAGGGAGCTCTAGAATTTTATCTCTACAGTCCTCTCACCTATTCTTTCACTTGCATTGCTACAGACACTATCCAAGATCAGGCATGTATCGCTTTATATACAGATAACTCCCTGGACTGCTCATTGGTTTCTGTCTCTAAAATCTCCTCTCTCCAAATGTTCTTCTGTGCTAACTGCTGCAGATTAATATTCCTAAAGCCCACTTTGATCCCTTTGTGCAGGCATTTCCAGTGACTTTTTCTGCCTAACAAATAAAGTCTAAATATCTTCATTTGATTTCCAGGGTTCCCCTTGTTCTGGGTCCAACTTCCAGAGTTTTCCCCCACTTTTTCTCCATGCTTTCCAACCTCAGAACATACATAGCATTTCCCAACTTGTAGTGTATTTGTCTGAACCCCCTTTTCATGTTTGGGGCACTTCCCCACCTTTTGAATCTTCATAGATGGCAGAGTCTACCTCTCAGTAAAAAGGCTGAAAAGGATGGATCCTTGCTTTCCCAGGAAGTGTGGTAGTTAGAACATGGCACATGAGCAAGGCTCAGCCAATTATCAGGATCAGACTCTTCAGGATTTTGAATCTGGAGCTAGTGACATAAAGTTCTAGGGAGGTGGTAGATTCATCTGGCAGTGTCAGGGGCAGGACAAAGAGCCACATGGGGAGCTGGGGTAGCAACTAGTATTCAGTGGCCGCAGCAGCACCTGGGAATACCTAGCAGTGTCATTGGCATTGGAGCTGGAAGCTGTGGAGCCCAGCTCTTCACGTTCCCTGGGTGAACTTGGTACAGTGACTGGTCATGACTAAGAGGAAACAGGGTTTGCTGCTGCACAGGAAAGTCAAGTGGCAAAATCAACATGCTCAAAGTAAATTTTTATTCACTTTTGCCATGTAAGAGACAAAATGTTGGAAGAGTGTAGAACAGACTTTTCTTCGGTCAGTTATTTTGGGGTGGTAGAGCTTGAACTAATGAAACCATGGTCACTATTTCACAGGCTGTAAAGGTAAATCAGCTGTTCTGTGTTTTTTGGTCACACACCATTGGATAGAAGACAGAGGTGGAAAATGATCATACTGTAGTCCCAGTAAATGACAATATTTGTGTCAATGTCAATATTAAGATCATACTCCAAACGCACAGTTCAGTGTATCAGTTTCAGTGTCTTCACATACACAAACTAGAGTCCATTGACTAATTCTGTCCCTCAAATCTAATCTGGCAGAAAATCTCATTTATTTCATGGAATTTGAATTGGCACTTACTACCTAGCTACTTATATCAGTACACTAGGAGGGAAGAAGAAACATTTCCCTCTGTTAGGCTCACAGGATGAATAACAGAAAAGATACCACATTAAACAAAACTTCTGGTACTTGATTTTTTTCCCAGAGGGCTGATAGGGGTGGTTATCTGGTCTTTACTAATTTCTTTCATGTCCTAAGTTTGCTATTGTTTTCATGATTCCCTTGACCTCTGGATGCCACAAGCATACAAATGATTTAACACTGTGCAAACAACAATGTATTAGTCAGAACTTTGGTAAAGTCCTCTGTGGCAATTTTGAGAAATTCCACTACAAAGGACAGATATAATTCAAAGTTTGGTAGTAAGGAGTGTGAGTTAAGAAGTTGAATTTTATATGACCTGAAGTTTAGAACGTTTAAGAGAGACTGACTCTCATTTTTGAGTATGAAAAGTTTTCCTACATTAAAGATAGAAAACAATTACTCTCAGTCCCATGTGGTAGATGGAAATGACAGCAGGGAGGATTTAAACTAGAAATTAGAAGAGCTCTAAGGATTATGAAATGTGGGTATATATTGTCACAGGATTATAGAGTTTTATTTTTTTTAAACAGGGTAGAGTTGATAGTTATTTTCAAGTAATTTTAGCACAAACTAAAAACAGGATGACTTAAATTCACATCAAGATTATTTGCAGGGATGGAGTGATATAGGAAGACATATCTCTGCCCTCTGAGAGTTACAATATTGAAAGGAGGGTGAGCAGATTTAGCCAAATATGAAAGTACCTGCAAAATAAAGCAAAGTATAACTGATAAATACAAAAACAAAATCCTATATTTCTGCAGAGCATATCACTGTAATGACAATTTATCAGATTATATCACTGATGACAAAAACTGAGATTCAGATGTCTCAGCCCATAGGCTGTGTTCGCTCCTCAAAGTGAAACTGAGCATTGGTTGAGTAACCATAAGATGGACTAACTATAGAAAATAAAAAGAAGTTGCCATTTGGCTATGCTATATAGCAATATCATTTAACACAATTTGGTAAACAGAGTTGAACATTACTAGTTTTCACATCTTTGACCAAGTGTACAAGGAGGGAAAGGTTTTAAGTTAGGAAAATTTGCAGAAGGAAGAAAATGTGCTTAAAGAAGGATCTTTACAGTTCAAAAATTTCAATTTCTAAACAGACCTAGAATATTTATAATTTTAAAGTTTCTACAGTATGTCCATGTATATACTCTGGTAGTTGAAAGCATGACCATATAAAAAATACCATAAGAAAATTTCTACACAATCATTGAGTAAAAATGAAAGAAGGGTTTTAAAACTTGCTTCATGTTCAGTGCTATGCTGTGGATACTTAGTAAATACATTCATATTTATTTCTGAAATATTTATTAAAATCAAATATCCACTTATAAATGGCATTGATTTTTAAATCACTTAGCCTGTCTGATTCTCATACATATGTGCTAGAAATAAGCTTTCTGGAAATAAGATGCAGAGAAACACTGTTTTCACATTTCCCAATGTCCTACTAATGTTAGCAGGACCATGGCATCCCTAGTAAAACAGCCTTCTTCAAAAGTCAAACTGTAAAAAATAATCTGCAGTAAAATGTAACCTGATATATGGTCATTCAACATTCATCAAGAAAATGCTGAAACTGCAGTAGAGAAATTGGCAATGGCATGACCAAAACAATTTACCAAAAAAAAAAAAAGTTTAATTAAAATGAAAAAATATAATAAAAGAAACACAAATAAAACATTTTCCTATAATATTCAGAAATGAGTTTTAATTATAATGATCAGCACTGAGGAGTGTGATATTTAAGTGAACACTCGCAAACACAGCTTGTGTAAATGGAACTTGGTACAATCTTTATAGACAGCTAGCCAGAAATTCAGATCATAAGCCTTAAGAAGGTTTATAACATTGACCAAGTTTTCTACTTTTAAGAATTTACACTAATGATGCAACCACTACAGAAAACAGTATAGAGGTTCCTCAAGAAATTATAAATGGAACTACCATATGATCCAGCAATATTACTTTGGGGTATACATCTAAAAGAAATGAAAACAGGATTTCAAAGAGATATCTGCACCCCCATGTTCATGACAGTATTATTCACAATACCCAAGATATGGGAACAACCTAAGTGCCCATCAGTGGATGACGGGACAAAGAACATACATACAATGGAATATCATTCAGTCATGAGAAAGAAGGACATCTTGCTCTTTGTGATAATATAGATGGACCTTGAGGGCATTATGCTAAGTGAAATAAGTCAGACAGAGAAAGACAAATACTACATGATCTCACTTATATGTGGAATCTATAAAAGCCAAACTCATAGAAACAGAATCTAGATGGTAGTTACCAGGGGCTGGAGGGTGGGGGAAAGGGGAGATGTTAGTCAAAGAGTATAAACTTCCAGTTAAAGATGAATAAGTTATGGGGATCTAAGGTACAACATAGTGATTGTATTACACACTTGAAAGTTGCTAAGAGACTAGATTTTAAATGTTCTCACCACAAAAAAGAAATGGTAATTATGTGATGTGTTGCAAATGTTAGCTAGTGCTATGGCTATAGTCACTTTGCAATGTGTAAGCGTATCAAATAAACATTGTTGACTACCTTAAATTAATATGTCAATTATATCTCAATAGAGGTCCAGGGTGGGGGGAGAACCTACCTTAAGGAGAAAGATATACAGTCAACAATATTCACTATTTATAATAGTGAAAAGTTGGCCCCATTAGTCTTCCATGGGGAAGGCAACCATGAGAATCCTTTGCTAGGATCACCTTTGTCTGCACTGTAATGACTACACAAGAAACAGCAATAAATACGCTAATCAATGTTTTTCAGCTTGTGTAATTCAGAGCAGAGGGTCATTTTTCCTAAGAAAATGTCTGGCAATATGTGAGAAATTTGGTAGGACTGGGGGTGGGACAAAGGGTTCTATAATACTTAGAAAACTATGTATTAGTCTTCTCAAGCTGCCATAGCAAAATGTCATAGACTGGGTGGCTTAAACAACAGAAATTTATTTTCTTACAGTCCTGGAGGCTGGACATCTGAGATCAGGGTGCCAGTATGGTCAGTGTCTAGTAAGGGTTCTCTTCCTGGCTTACAGATGGCTATCTTCATTCTGAGACCTCAACAAGATGGGGAAAGAGAGAGACAGGGTCTCTGGTATCTCTTTTCATAAAAGCACTAATCCCATTATGGGGTCCCCACCTTCATGACCTCACCTACACCTAATTATCTTCAAAGGCTCCATCTCCAAATACCGTCACATTTGGCGGTTAGGGTTTCAACATACGAATTTTGGGGTGACACAATTCAGTCCATACCACTATAATAAAGAATAATCTTTCAAAGTCAGTCTAACTATAGAGTGGTTCTAATAAATGGTAATTATGTTAAATTTATTCCACTTATATTGGCTAAAGATCTAGCACCCTGATGCAATTCTTTAAGAAAAAGGGGGAGGTACTGAAAAAATGTCCTATTAGTATGACAGTATTAGAAAATAAGATTCTGAAATAAATGACTGTGAAAACCACTGAGTAGAAGAATGCTGGGAGAATAGGATAAACCCACAATGCCCAAGTATCACTTTTCAGATTACTTATTAATTCTCCAACATAGAGATCTGGCAGTTACAATCTGAATTTAATGATGACACTTAGCATCACTAGTAGTGGGACAACCTGACATTATATATCTCCGAGTTAGATGTGAAGTCACAACATTACTGTATTGTGAATGAAGTATTCTTCACAAATATGCTTAATCTGATTTTAATCAAATCCAAATCTAAACTTCAGTGTACATAAAATAAAGGGAATAGAGGAACAGGTTAAATAACATCATGAGAAACAATCAGGGTATAGAATAAACTATATAAGACAATTGGCCTAGACTCTTCAAAAAGTCAATGTCATAAAAAAATGGTCAAAATTGTTCTGGTTTAAAAGAGACAATCATCAAGTTCAATATGTCAAATTCAATACATTCAAATATAAATATATATATATATATATATAGTATCTGGAGACAATTGGAAGAATTTGAATATGGAGTGGATATTAAATAATGTTATAAAATTATTAAAAATTTTCTTGGATATAATAATGGCATTGGGATTAAGTAGAACATTCTTAGAAGTTGTACAATGAAGTATATTAAGGAGGGAAGTTTCATATGTCTGCAAATGACTTTCAAATATTTCTACAAGAAAATAAGTTTACACATGTATATAGACAAACATTTAAAAATTTGGTAACATTAAAAATTGTTGAACTTACTGGGCATATATGAATGCTTTTTTGTATCATCCTTTCACCATTTCTGCATATCTGATGTTTTAAAATAAAAAGTTGTCAGAAAGGCAACTTAAATGTTTCATTAAAAAATAAATAATTCTAAATAATATATTGAGTAAAGATGTAAGTTATAAAACATAATATAATAAATACCCATAAATATACCACCCAAGATCTAGAACACTAGCAATATCAATAAATCTACATATATGCTCTTCTTCATCCTATCTTCCAAACTCCTCCCCAACTATCTTGATATTTTTAAGATTCATTATGGAAATATTCAAGTGTACACAAAAGCTCTTGCCCCAGATGTGCAGTTTTGTTTTCGTATTTTAGTGGTTTATTCTTAGAGAATTCCCTTACCATTTGCAAAAACAGAAACACCTCCAAGGTCTATACTGTCCAGAAGTTTAAAATTCTGTAAAGGAAGATACTTTCAGAGATATTAAACCAATATAATAGCAGAAGGAGAAATCCTTAATGCAATTCTTAACCTTTCTGAGGATACACTCTTATTTCAGTTGGGACCAGTTCTAAAATACAGCATTATTTTGGATATAATATTTCTTTCCGTACAAAACCAAATAGATTTTTAATATGAAATACAAAATATCTTTTATAACTAGCATCACCTTGAAGAATCTGTTCTGGTACTTCATTCAGTTTAATTCATTGCTATTGTGAAATGAGCTGGTAAAACAGAAATGAAACTTAGTTCTCTGTCCTGAGGACCAGTTGAATGGAAAGCACGTATACCAATCAGAAGACTATCAGTCTTTGAATTTGATAATTAAAGTGGCTAACACTCAGGGCTTCACTGGTGGTGCAGTGGTTAAGAATTCGCTTGCCAATGTAGGGGACAAGGGTTCGAGCCCTCGTCTGGGAAGATCCCACATGCCTCGGAGCAACTAAGCCCGTGCGCAACAACTACTGAGCCTGTGCTCTAGAGCCTGCGAGCCACAACTACTGAGCCCGTGTGCCACAACTACTGAAGCCTGTGCACCTAGAGCCTGTGCTCTGCAACAAGAGAAGCCACTGCAACAAGAAGGCTGCACACCGCAATGAAGAGTAGCCCCTGCTCACCGCAACTAGAGAAAGCCCGCACACAGCACAAAGACCCAATGCAGCCAAAAATAAATAAATAAATACATTTTTTTTAAAAATAAAAATAAATAAAGTAGCTAACACTCAAGGATGAAGAAAGTATTTTAGTTACTAAATGGAGTGAACCTAGCAGAACATTGAATGATTAAGAACAAGAAGCTTTTTTAAAAAAAAACAAGAAAAAAAGAAAAGAGAAGAAAGACTTGAGTCAAAGTTTATAGTGCTGTTAAAGAGGAAATAAGAAAAGGAAGTGGTTTATAGAGTGAGGGTTTTTAATGTGTTAACTTGAGTTTTACCTATAATGGCGGGAAATACAAGAGCCACCATTAAAAAAAAAAACAAGAACAGAAAAGCTAATACATTATGGGATGAAACTGTTAAAGCATAAGGTAATTATACTCTCCAATTAATCAGTTCTCCATTGCATATCTAGATGCTCTCTCGTGGTCAACGATGATAGAATGTTGTACACCTGTTAAGTGCTGGATTATCTCATGTATCTTCTAATTTTCACAGTAACCTCAGAAGACTAGAATCATCCTTTCCATTTTATAACTGAGTTAACTGAGGCTCGGAGAAGTTAAGTATGGATACAGATCACAGAACTACTAAATGATAAAAGTAAATTTTGAACTCTGGTTTCCCTGGCTCCAACTTAATGCTTTTCATTTGCTAGGCTAAACCACCTCAACGGCCTAAATAGGGGTTCAAACGTGAAGCCTATCTTCAGAAGACATGGGATTTCTGAACTGTTAACAAGTATACGATTAGACAACTTGATTACTATTTAATCAAATCTGAGAACTAGAACTTAATAAACTTTTAAGCATTGCCAGTGGTGGTTAGAAAGGGAAAGAACAAACAGTTCCCAGAGATAAAGTACAAAAAAATTTATATGTGTGTGTGTGTACATATATATACACACATACACACACATAAACACTTTAAATATATATGTGTATATATATATATACACATGCATTTAAAAACATGGAACTCTAGTAAGCAAAAATGATGAAAACAGTCATACATTTATGTTGCCTATCAGCTTGGTAACTTTATTTTAATGCTAGCAAGAGTACTATGACACAGGTCTAATACAATTGTTCTTGGAGTTAAGACTGACATTATCTTTCTTGAAAGTGATGTACAGTATGTAAAAGTTTTAAAAAGAAAAGCTGTTCATCTGGTATGCCTGCTTCTAGAAATCTAGCCCAACAGAAAAATAATGGTGATAATCACAAATTTTTGTACAGAATGATGTACAACTCAACATTATTTATAAGGGTGAAAGAATGGAAACGACTGAATAACAAAAAGGGAATTATTGAATAATGCATGGTACTTTCCTATGTTGCTTAGTATGTAGTCATTAAAATGAATTTCTCAATTATTAATTATACAAAAATTACTACAACATAATTCTGAGTAAAAAAGTAAGATAGAATGCTGGATATACAGTATAATCTTAAAATATCTTTAGAAGTATATGCACACATAGAGAAGAAATATTAGATGAAAATATACCAAAATACTAACAGGTATTATTTCCAGGTTTTATGATTATGGGTTAGTTTTCTGTTTTTTTGGGGTTTTTTTGTCTGTACTGCGCTGCTTGCGGGATCTCAGTTCCCTGACCAGGGATTGAACCCGGGTCCTCTCTCTTCTTTCCTTGGTTAGTCCAGCTAAGGGTTTGTCAATTTTATCTTTTCAAAGGACCAACTCTTAGTTTGGTTCATCTTTTCTATTGTTTTTCTGATCTTTATTTCATTTATTTCTGCTCTAATCTTTCTTATTTTCTTCCTTCTGCTAACTTTGGGCTTAGTCTGTTCTTTTTCTAGTTCCTTAATGCACAGAGTTAGGCTGTTTATTTGGGATCTCTCTTGCTTCTTAATGTAGGTCTTTACTGCTTTAAATTTCCCTCTTAGAACTGTTTTTGCTGCACGCCTTAAGTTCTGGTAAGTTGTGTTTCCATTTTTGTTTGTCTCAAGAAACTTTAAAATTTCCCTTTTAACTTCTTTGATCCACTGGTTTCTCAGAGCCCCAGTAATTTACCCTCCTTTTATCCTTGCCCTTTAACATAAACTTGCAGATTCTTTCACTGAAGTCATAGAGCCTATTTCTTTTATTCCTTGAATCTGGACTTGCCTTGGGATTTCTTTGTCTCAAAATTATTTTATTTTCTTTAATCAATGTTCTTTCTGGGTTGTTCTTTGGCCAATGGGTAATTAGCAAACATGGCACAAGAAGGAACTTGAAAAGTATTGGTACAATCGGGCTTTCCATGCTCTTGCATGTTGCCTTCACCAAGAGAAGTCCATGTTTGTGTCAACCAACTGATCCCAGGATCAGAAATGCCAAAGCCATCCTAGCTGAAGCCATCCTAGGTTATTCAAGAATCATCAACCCCCAGAAAATTAGTGAACTCAGCCCAAATCAGCGGAATATCTTAAACTTTTTAGTGAAATAAATATTTGTTAAATAAAATTTCATTGTTGTTTGTTGTATGACATTATTTGGCAAGAGATAACTTGTATACTCCATTCAATGGTGGTTATGCTGAAGCTGGTCTATTAAATTTCTTTCTTCGGTCTTGCCATCTTTCTCTGATTTCCTTTTCCTATGCTCAAATAAGCACAAGGGAAGAGCAATATACATCCACTGCCTAAGCAGACTGTCAAGAACAGTGAAGAGTCTGAGACTTTACCTTGCTTGCAAGCTAACAACTTAGCCTGCCAGTTTCAAGGATACTGGTAGAAAACACAAGACCCTTGCATCAGAGAAGAGTAGTAGTTTATTACTCACAGCAGGAGTGTAGCCACAGTATCATTAATTTTGTGCTGCTTCCCCAAGCCTCAATTCCCACAGGGAGTGACGAAGAGGGCCAGATGATACCTGCATATGAAATGGGTTGTATTTCAGGAGAGGAATTTCGAGTTTAGGGAACCCAAATCTCTTAAGACAGGTACTTGTTGAGCCTGACGTTTGCTCCAGAAGGAGACATCTTCATTATATTAGACAGCAAGCATTCTTGCCCTTTGCTCCAGAGGGAAACACTATCCCTGACTTCCAAGGCTGTGTGCTATATAAACATTCTTGAAAAGATAGGCCAGAACAAAGTGTAGTCCATGCTTCACTTGTGAGACAAGCAGATATGTGAGAGACTCATAAAGAATGGGAAGAATTTCTTCCAACAGAGACAGATGTCTACCAGGAAAGAGACTGCAGTCTCTTCTTCTAGCCAGTTATTCCCCATTTTTAGAAGAGTTTCTCTTGGTCCCTCTCCTCCCCACCACTTCCACCAGGCTGACAATTCCCAACTGCCTTTCATTATCTTGACTCTCAGACTTATTATGTAGACTGAGAAAGGGTGTCAGGCATCAGTTATTTCAGAGCCAGTTTCTGTAGCTGCTATGCAATCTTGAGCCTAATTCTCAGGCAACAAGAAAAGTCCCCATTCTGTTACAAATGAACCGTATTGCTCAGTGTGTGGACGCTCAGTTGAGCTGTATGCTCAATCAGTATTTCCTAGGAAATAATGCAAGCTGGCAGCAGAAATGTGATAACATTTCACAGCCACACAAATTTCTATGTGCAGCACAGATGTGTATTACTGGAACTTGGCAGCAGATGCCATATGAACAAGTCTCACAACAATCTTAGATGGAGAAGTTCTTTTGAGAATGTACCAGATTCCACATAATATTATGCAACCTCTGAGGCAAAGAAGATTTACAGGTGGATTCAGCAAATGACACATATTCTTTTTGTCAATGACATCTCAAAGTTAATAGGCAAGTCATGAATATTTGCAATACTGCAACCAATTAGTCCTTTATTGCAACGAATAAAGGATTAATATTTAAAATATAGAGTAAAAGTCCCCTACATACGAACGAGTTCCATTCAGAGAGCACATTTCTAAGTCCAAGTTGTTCATAAGTCCAACAAAGTTAGCCTAGGTACCCAACTAACCAATCAGCTATATAGTACTATACTGTAATAGGTTTATAATACTTTTCACACAAATAATACATAAAAAACAAACACAAAAGATCAAACACAGAGTATGCTATGGTTCTTGTTACCATCATATTATGGTGCTTTATTATTTAAATTATATTTTGGAAATTGTGTTTAATACAAATATGAGATATTAATATTCACTCATGTGCTACAAAAGTGGAATTAAAAAAAATAGGATAGCTATAAAGTACAATTTAGAAAATCCTAAATTTGAAGGCATGCAATAAATAAAGCCAAATATCAACTTAAAATTTATTTTAGCTGATTATTTTCATTCTTCCTAAGCTATGTATTTATGCATGCATGCATGCATGTGTGTATACATGAAGATTTGTAAGTAAATATGCATTTCATCAGAGCTGGTTCTAAGAGTTAAATGTCACAGCCTTCCAAGTTCACTCTCTTGGGAAGGGAACAGTAACAGTGAATCAGCTTACTGAGGTTCCTTTTGAGAAATAATTTATCATATTCATAAAGGATAGGATGACATTGTTATGATTTTTGTGCAGAATGGAAGAGGAAGAACAAGAATGGAAAGTTCTCACTGATTCTGCAAAATCCTGCTAACCCTCTAGTTATCTTTATGCCCCATCCTCTCACATTTTATCTTTCCAATCCAATTATTTCACTTTAGGAACTAGGGCTGTTTTCCTTATGAATGTTAGCCATATTAAAGTAGTCAAATAAACAGTACAATGGCCCCAGAAGTATTCTGGCTTTTAAAGTTTATTAATAGAGTCGCACTATGATCCCATGTGGTATAAATTCATTTCATATAAGACAAACCGTTACTGTGGTATTCTACAACTCTTATGTCCTATCACCAATTATATAAAGTATGGAATCAGAGCAGTGGGGTGTACAGAGTTTACAATAGTTTATTCAATAGTTATCAGATTTGTACAACTCTGAAAAAGTAATAACTCTAATAAGTGAAAATTTCATAAAATAACCCTATTATTTTGAACACTGCAATTGTAATACTACTACTAGTAACTAATGTGTCTATTATTTTTAAATGTGTCTCATGGTGCACTTTGAATTGGGGGATGCAGTTTTCTCGGGCAGAATAAGAAGTTGTTCTTTCCTTTGTACCATTTTATGCTTTGATGTCTGAGTAAAGAAAGAAATTTAGGGGTTGTGCTCAGTTCTGTGCTTGTGGCTAGAAAATGGAATCATGGGGCAAGATACTGGGCACACACACACATACACACACACACACTTTGAGGCAATGCTTCTGCTTGTCAACAGAAATAACTTTCTCTTGCATTCTGTAAACATCCTTAGGACAGGCCAATGTTCACTTTTAGAACCTTATATTACTTTGAAATGAGAGTAAATTAAAGAATATAAGCGATGATATTAACCCAAATAGACTGGGCACCTGTATTATAAACGATAGTGGTGGGTTGACTTCTAAAATTTACTATTATGTGTTCTTGTTATACTTTCCTTGGTGCAAAGATTAAGTAAAGGTAACTTTTTACCCACGGAAGAAAGGCTCTATGATTTGTGTTGGAAGAAAACAGGGTGACAAAGAAGATGAGTAGGTAAAAAAAAAATATTTGTAATACCTTTTAATACCGTATATGTTGCCAGTTTTTAAAGAAGTTAATCGTTAAATCAGTCACTGTTTGCACTTAGGAGTCATACTCATTTTTCTCTTGCCACTTTAGAATTGAGGCTGACCTAGTTCCCCAAATCAAAACTGAAGTAGACACAGTGGTTGGCTTAGAGTGGGGATTTTCTCTCTGTGGTCAAATATTCATGGGGTTCCCACACGAATCTTTAGTTTTATAAAGCATATAGATAGAGCTTGATGTGAAGCTAGATTTCTCTTGTCCCTCCTTAAAATAAAGAAGGAAAATGACAGTGTTTCACCTGAGCCTACTGTAGCAACAGTAGTTAAGTCATTATGTCTCTTACATCCTTTCCGTGATATACTTCTCAGGGGCCATTCGTACCTTACACCAGTGGTAATGAACAGAGAATCATTTACTGTTTCCTGAGCAGAAGCTGAATGATGATTTATAGGACTGTTTTAATTTGAGACCTTGTTTCTCTGCCGCCTTACCAGACCAGAAGGGCAACATCTGTCTACTAGACCAGGAAAGTAGCATCTGTCTATTAAATAAGAAAGTAGCATGTGTTGACCAGACCAGGAGGGGAGGATCTGCTGACCGGTCCAGGAGAGGAGCATCTACCAGATCAGGAGGGTATGACCTGCCTCCTAGATCAAGAGGATGGTATTTGTCTACTAGAACCCGAAGTTTTGTCTATCCAAGAGCCAGGAGGGTAGCCTCTGCCGACCAGACCAGGAGAGTAGCATTTTTCAGAGCTTAACTGAATTTATCTGGTCTTTATATTTGTTTACTTGTTTTACAAATCGTATTATGGGAAATGCTGATGATTTAATAATCAAAGACCCATTTATATACTTTGGTATAAAAGTAAAAATATTAGAAAATAAACTCTTCAGTGCAGAGTAATGAATTACTACACTTGTATAAGCAGTAAGAGGTCACAGGAACAGATTATCAGTACTTACAGCTCTACAGAATTTAGTTTCAAATGGTGAATATATTCTAAGTACAGTATTTTAAGGAAAGCTATGGGATAAATACATTTGTGCAGAGGCTGGCTTCACTAAAAGGTCTAATGATTTTTTTTTCTTGAGATTATAATATGAGGTGAAGCACTTTGCAATGTCAAATTTAAAATAGTTATATAAAATTTCAGTTTTATTCCCAAAACATGATTATATAGTAGATAAATTTAAAAAATTTTCATAGTAAGGTACATCAGTAAAATATGAGTGTTACTATAACACATATCTAGACATTCTTACTAACCTGGTTCAAACTAGAAAATAACAGAATTATTTCTGTGGGAGAAAGTCATTTTTAAAGATAAGTGCTATATATTCTATAAGAATTATACATTTTAATAATTGGAGAAAACACAGAACTATTATTTAGTCATTCATTTATTTATATTCCCCATGTTATTGCCCAGAGATTTGAGCTGATCTGTGTCTAGAGTACATATTTTCAGTTTACAAAATTTACATCAAAGTAGAAAATTAAGATCAAGGAGAAGACAAATATGGAAACCAAAAGGAAATGCCAGAGTATCAGTTCAGTTTACACAGACCAGTGATTTTTCAACTCAATTACCAAACCTCTTTCTTATAGTAAATATTGTGTAATAACTACTTTAGTATCCTGATATTAAATTAATAATATAACTCATCTTCATATGTACTAAAAAAAATACAATGCCTTTACATAAAGGAAAACTAAAAATGAAATTTATCTATCCTATCAATACTTTGGTGTTTTATATATATATTTAATAAATAAAATGCACATATAGATTTAAATATACTTTCTATTTTATAATTATTTTAATATACTTGAATATATAAATATGCTTAAACTAAAATGAAATACATGTACATATGTTTACATCTATGTAGTATATATATATATACATGTATATACTACATATTTATAAATACTTTGGTAAGATTTCACTAGAAGATATAAAGAAGCAATCAGACACGTGAACCTAAATGTTGACTCACCATGAATGGGATAACTACAAAGACAGACTGATGCAGGTGTGTTATATTGGTGACTCAAATATAATAAATAAAATTCCAAACATAAGAAAGGTTAAATTTCCCTTGGTTTATACCTTTGCTATATTTCTGGAAAATTCTTAGAACTAGACAACGGTCACTTAGTGTCTGAGGTAGCTACTCTCTGGAGATGGCCCTCAATGCTCTTCTTCTCCCTGTATGGGCAAGCTGCTTCTCACAAAAGGCAGAGTTTCTTTGTCCTCACCTTAAGTCTGGACGGGTCTTTACCAATAGAAAGCAGCCCAAATGCTGTTCTGGGACTTCTAAGCCCAAACCTGAAGAGCAACAGCAGCTTTCACTTACCGCCTTTTGGAACCCAGTTACTATGTTATGAGAGCCCAAGCCATGTGAAGAGGCCACATGAAGGAGGTCTGAGGTGCTCCAACTGACAGCTCCAGATCAACTCCCACCCAAGGACCGGCAGTGTGAGTGAGCCATCGTGGATGTTCAAGCTCAGGTGAGCCCAGCTGACTGCAGCAAGAGTCAACATCACCTGGAACAGAACTGCCTGGTTGAGGCAGTCATCCATAGGATCTTAGGAAATAATAAACTTCTATTGTTTTAAGCCTCTAAGTTTTGGGTTGTTTACTATACAGCAGTAGATAACTAAAACAGCATTTATATATAAAGCTGAACGAGGTTCTAGGCTTAGGTTGCTATGAATAGATTTTTCATCTATTTAAAAATCTAGTGGGACATTTGAAAGTGTTGCAGGAAAGAGAATGGTTCTTTATTATAAGGGACTGTCCTATATAATGCAGGATGTTCATTATCTCTAGCCTCTGCCCGAAATGTCAGTAGTGTCCTGGTTATTATGACAACCAAAAACACTTCTACAAATTTTCAAACTGCTCTCTAGATGCTGACTCTGCTAAGAACAACTAACTAAAATAATTATTTGTATAGTGACTACATGATAGATACTGGAAAAGGTAGAAATGAAATACAATCCATGCCTTCAAGAGACTCAGAGTTCAACTGACAAGAAATGAATGAAATAACACAAAATGATAAACATTATGATGGAGTTGTTTTCCTGGCACTGTGGTAGTACAGAGACCTGGTAGTTAAATCAGCCTTAGGAAGGGTCAGGGTAAGTTTCCTGGAGGAGTTATTGAGCCGAGTTTTGAAGTGCAGCCAGGTAGAGTAGAGGGAGAATAGAAACTCAAGCAGAGGAAACAGCTTGTGCAAGGCACAGCGTGGGGCACTAGCGGCCATAAAGGTAGTAAGGTGGGCTGGGCCCAGATGGTGGTGTATTTTTTATGCCCTGCTAAAGAGTCCATTTAAACCTGAAGGCGATTTTGTAATTCTATCCAGAGATAATGTCACATGTTCACCACACCACTAATCCCAGCCTCCCTCACAGTTAGCCTGCGGCCCTGTGACTTGTTCTCAGCAAAGAATGTGGGTGGAATGGATGTAAGCCACTTCCAGGGCTGGCCCTTGATAGCAGCCCCTACAATCTTCCAATTCACTCTTTTCCTGCCTTGTGCTGGAGGCCACATGGTCCAGATGGCAAAGCTCCAAGATGAAAGGGGGCTATTTGACTTGTACCAAGTGTGTGAGGAGTAAGCTTTTACTGTCCTAATCCATCAAGTTTTGGGGAGTATCAATCAGAATTCTGTCAGAAAACAAATCACCCCAGATGGTTCAAATGAAGAGACTTTAGTGAAGGAAATCCTTTCAGAGGTGTGGGCAGGGTCAGGGAAGAAACACGGGAGGCAGGAAGCTGTTTCATTCCTAGAACTGAAGGGGCAGAGAGGAAAAGAGTTATCAGAGCCCTGGGAGCTGGCGCCAAGGAGGAGGAGCCCAGCAGGAACTCTAGTTATGACGCGATACAGCCACTGCCAGAAGAAGGGCGAGAGCCGGGAAAAAATATCCTGGCCTCCTCCTCTCCTGTGCTCCAGTCTCCTGAGAGGGTACCCCATTGGCCAAGGGCAACCAGAATGCAGCCTCAAGGGAGCCCAGGTCCGAGCCTCCAGGTGCACAAAGCAGTTCAGTGAAGGAAGGAGAATGGCTCTGGGGGTAAAAGAACAAGCCGTTCATGAGGTTTGTCTGTTGTGGCAGCTAGCTATAATTACTCTAATACAAAATCACTGACGGATTTTCAGCAGATTTAATAAATAAGTTTCATTAAAAATAATTTACATTCCATAAAATTCCACCTTTTAAAGTATAAAATTCAATAGTTTTTAGTATATTCAAAGTTGTGCAGTCATCTTTACTAATTCTAGAACAATTTCATCACATTCCCCACCCCCACCCCCCAAAAAATCCCATACCCACCAGCAGTCCCTCTCCATCCGCCACTTCCCCAGCCACTGGCAACCACAAATCTACTTTCTGTTTCAATGGCTTTGCATATTCTGGATGCTACACATAAATGGAACCACACAATACGTGGCCTTTTTTGTCTGGCTTCTTTCGTTTAGCATAATATTTTCAAGGTTCATCCATGTGGTGGCACGTATTCCTTTCTATTGCTGGATGATATTTCATTGCATATGATACAATTTTCAAAGATGACAGCTGTGTAGAGAATAGGTTGGGGTAAGCCAAAAATCAATGGCAGAGGAATGTGTATAAGTTGGGGAGTGATCGCACTCTCTAGAAACATTCTCTCAAATTATTTTCAGAGCAAGAAACAGAGAAAGTAAACAGCACTTTTCATCTCCCATCCTGAAACAGCCTTCTTTCCCTGGATTCCATTTCAATGAATGACACCACTGTCCACACAGAATTTGGGAGTGACATTAGGATCCTCCATTTCCCTCGCCCTTCACGTTAGATCACTTTTTTCCTGTGGGTCTTACCTCTTGAATGATCCTCTCCCCTCCATTCTGACTGCCTTAGTTGAGGCCCTCAGTGGGTCATGCTGAACTACAACAACTGCCTAACTAATGTCCTTTGTTCCTGGTGCCCAGCTACATCTATCACCGGGAGGAGCAACCATGACAGAAGATGGATGAACGATGAATGGGGGAGGTGCAGTGCCTTATCTCACTGTTGAGTTAGGAAGCAGAAATACATAGGTTTATAGCTTGGCCCCTTCCTCTTTTCATCCAACTGGGAGTTAGGTGCCTTCAGGGAGCACGCACCCTCTTCCCAAAAGCATAATGAGGACGGCCCTGCCAGTTTTAAAGGGAGTGTGTGGCTAAAACCGTTAACATCTGGGGTTCAGAGGACAGAGCTTCTTTGGCTTTACATTGAGGTCTGTCCTCTCACTTAGCCATTATTATAATAAAGATGAATTTTTGCTTCCATTTGCTACAAACCTTTTTTACAGCTTTTTTTTTCAGAACTTGAGAGAAAGGACTGCAGCAAATACTGTGTTTACTGTTCTGCAGTAGCCGAATGTAAGGGAAATTGTGATCAATCATGTAACTTTTATTAATAAAAAGGAAAAGAAGAGTAAAATCTGTTTTTATGAGTACTTAATTGTAAAATCAGATTTGGAACATGGCATGATGTCATGAATAATGTCATCAATATTTCAAGCAAATACAAGGACACATTTTATGTCTTCTAATCATAGTAATTGTCTTGGTTTAAGTTTCCCAGGAAACCAACTCTGAAATAAAAGCTTGCATGCAGAAGTTTATTATGGAGTACACTAAGAAACAAAACCTGTAAAGAAATGAGGGAAGCAGGATTGGGAAAAGGGAGAAGTTGAACAGAGATCAGTTAAAAAGAGATGCATCAGCCAAACCTACAAAGAACTCTGGAATTGAGATGCCCTTAGCGTTGTACCCAAATTAAGGCAACTGGGCTAGACCCTTGTACCACCACAATGTTAAGTCATTTGATGCAAACTGCACCTCAGGGAGAGGACATAACATAACCATGGTCCAGGCAGCAACCCTCCACTGATTTCTGAGCCCAATTCTCAGAGAAGAGCGCAGCTGTGAGGTGTCAGCCACCAACACTTCTGACCACTGGGAAATAAGTGACTCAATCCCGAAGCGGCAGTGAATCTGGGCAAGAACCTTATAGTATCTAAGACAGTCCACCTGCAGCATTGCTCAGATTCACTTGCTTCTCTAGAGAGTTCACCCCATATCCAGGATTCTGGATAGTCTTTTTTTTTTTTTTTTCTGCGGAAACCTAAAACTGGAAGATAAGTGGGGTGAGCCACAGCCCTTGTTACTGTTGGTCTCAATGCTACAACTGAAATTCATAATGACCCTCCTCCACATCTGTCCTAGACTGCCTTAACTTCAGCTAGAATCTCTGCTAGTCTAGGTGGACCACCTGGTAGGACCACCCACATACTCATCCCTGAGGTCCTAGTCACCATGCCCTTCTTGGGCCATGGGGACTGTACTTGCTCATCTAACATCAAAACTTTGTTAGGAGTACCAAGAGACACACCCGTGGCTCACCTATACATACTCTTCCCTGCTCCCATGTGTAACAGCAGCCCTATCTACTCCTGATGACAGGGGTCAGTTACTCCTGCCAGCATAGGGACTCCTTTCTTGGTCTGCTGGTCTCCTGGACCAAGGAGCCTGAAATGACTAAGAGCAACCCAAGTCCAACGGGGCTGTTACTGGGCCCTCTCGTGGAAGTATTACATCTTTGGGAACCAGGAGCCCTAGAGCTACAGAGCCCAGGCAGGACAGAAAGCATATATTCTCTAAGGGGTTATTGGAAGTAGGGCCACTACTGCTTCTGCTCTGGGTTCCTGAACTCATATATTCTATCTATTGGGGACACAGCACCATGCAACAGCTGTTAAAGTACATTATGTGCAGCTTATGCCCTAACTTCACCTTCAAAAGACCACACCATCATTCTATTGATATTAACAGCAGGTTCTGGGTGGCATTTTATATGATAAGATAAGTGGATCCAATGGATAGTGTATTGGTTTCCTTTTGCTGCTGTAACAAATGTACTGGGTTAAAACAAACCAAATTTATTATCTTATACTTTTGGTGGACAGAAGTCCTAAAAATCAAGGTGTCAGCTGGGCTATATTTCTTCTGGAGGCTCTGAGGAAGGATTTGTTTCCTTTCCTTTTCCAGCTTCTAGAGGTCATATGCATTTCTTGGCTCACAGCCCTCCTTCCACCATCAAAGCCAGCAGCATAGCATCCTCAAATTTCTTTTTCTCTCTCTTCTCTGCTTTTGCCGTCACCTCTTCTCTGACTCTGCTTCCATTGACACATTTCCTTCTCTCGCTCTGACTCTCTTGCTTCCCCCTTATAAGAACTCTTGTGGTTCTATTAGTCCCACCTGGATAATCCAGAATGCTCTTCTCATCTGAAGATCCTTAATTTAATCACATCTGCAACACCCCCTTTCTACTGTAACGTATTCACAGGTTTTGAGGATTATAAGGTGGATGATTTTGGAGGGGCATCATTATTCAGTCTAACACAGACATAAACCATTTACTATAAAGTGGGCACCTTGGTGTGAGACAATGCTTTTCAGGATCCCATATCTGTGAAACAGAACTCTGCAAGCCTTCAGATAATGGCACTGGCCAGTGTGGGCAGGGAACGCAAATCCATACCAAAATATGCATCAGTCCCAGGCAAGCTGAATCGCTGACCCCTTCCAGGGTAGAATGTAATCAACTGTCCAGCAAGTGGCTGGTTGGTTTCCTTGAAATACTGTGCTTAACCTTGCTGGCAGACTGCACATTCTGCAGCAGCTAGATCAGCATTGTTAAGGGAGAGCCCTCCCTGTGAGTTCCATGCGTAAACTCCATCCTTGCCACCATACATAGCCTCCATCTCTGCACCATGGCTATTCTGTCCATGTGCCCTTTGTGCCCCTATTGGGTAGACAGAAAATAGAGGCTAACTGATATCCAATGGTGGAGTCAGCGTATCTACACAGTCATTTACTGTCTCTTCCATGGTGGGATAGTCTCTGATGGGCATCACCAGGTGATTCAAAGATAGTCCCACTTTGTGCTTACTCCCATAGGTTCATTCACATGCCTCTTCCATAGACCTTCTTCTCCCCAGTCCTCCAATCTTTCTACTTCCAGGCCCCTACCAAACTGCCAAGCCATCTGTTACTACCCATTAGTCTTACATATTCGTACTTCAGGCCACTTCTCCTTATATGCAAAATGGATGACTATGTGCAATGCATGAAGTTTGAACCACTGGGAGGATTTTGCCTCATCATTATCTATCAGATCATAGTGTAGCAGCAGTTCATGTCAACTTGCACTTACTTACCAAGTCATCTTATGCTTGAACCAAGCTCAGCCTTTTTCCTCTTCTACATCAATCATAAGGGACCCCTGGGTCCCATGCAGCCATATGGCTGAGCTTAGAGGCAGGTACCAGTGCAATAATGGTTGATGACATCTGGCCACACACTCCTGCAGCTTACTTGTTCTCTGGCCCTGTTCATGCCCAGTCCTGGGTACATCACCTCCATCTTACCATAGGTTTTTGCTGGGCCCACTGGACCTTATAAGTTGGTGGATCTGACAAAACCTAGCTCCTGTTGGGCAGTTCTAGCCACCTGACATCTCATGGCGAGGTGCTCTGTCATTATCCTGGCCCAAATAGGGTGCCAGGAGCTATTTTGCAATAGTTTATGATTTTTTATTCTAAAGATCACATACGTGGCCTTGCTCCAGAACCCTTGGATTTCTCTTTGTGATTTTCCCATTGAAACTTTCCATTCATCCCACAGCATCTTTCCCCACCACTAATACATTAATATCGTACACTCTGTCATGCTGTATGTTCCAAGTGCTTGCCCCACACTTAAGAGATGATGCAGAGTCCTTTTCTGCTCTGGGCACCACTTAAAACTGGCAGCCATATGTGTCATTCAGGAAATGTATCATTAAATATTCTCAAGTAAACATTTTACCTGCAGAACTCAGAGAAGCCTAGCAGGTGTTGTCCCTCCCTTGTGTAGCAAGTGCAAGATGTGATAACCTACCCTTTACTTTGTAGGAGGTATCTGGCATGCCTCAGACCACTGGACCCCTAACTCAGCATTTCATTGTCTTTCTACAGTGCCGTATTACCACAGACTTAGTGGCTTAAATGACACACATTATTATCATGGCTTAGCTCTGTCCTCTGCAAGGCTGTAATCAAGCTGTCAGCTCGGGCTACAGTCTCATCTAAGACTCAGCTGGGAAAGGAACCACTCCCACATTCAGTTTTTGGCAGAATTAGGCTCCTTGTAGGCTGCTGGACTGAAAGACTCAGTCCTTGTTGGCTGTTGTCCAGAGTCTACCATCAGCCCCCTGCCATGTGGACCTCTCCATACAGTGGCTCACAACATGGTAGCTTGAGTCTTCTAAGTCAGCAAAAAAGAGAGGGTCTCAGCAAGATGGGAGTTGTAATATTATGTAACTTAGTCACATACATGTAATCATGTCCATCCTGTCACGGTGTCATATTCTATTGGTTGAAAGGAATTTGAAGGTCCTACCCACACACAAGGGGAGAGATTTATACAAGGGCAGGGATATTAGGAGACAGAGATCATGGGGTCACCTTAGAAACTGTCCACCACAGATGGGGTCCTCACTGCCACCCAACCAGTGGATGATCCAGCTCCAAAATCCCATTTTAGAGTCTGCTTTTTCAGACCACTATCCATACCAACTGATAGGTCAGGCTTCCTAGGAAACAGACTCAGAGATGGAGACTCGCATGAAGAAAGTTTATCGATAAGTCCTTTCAACAATACTGCCTGTGAATGAGTGAGCAAAGCAGGTGAGAAAGAGAAATTGATGCAATGCCGTTGGAACAAAGGCCTTAGCTAATGCAGAGTTCTGAGCTAGCATGGCTCTTCAGAGTCATCCTGAAGTATGGTCAGAAGGCCAGGTCTTTGTACACCACACTGAGCAGTTAATGGATGTGGGATCCTCCTGGGGAGGGGCTGGAACCTTGGAATCTTGGACAGCTCCCTAAGGTCAAGAAGTCAAGAGTAACTTATGAGAAGGGGCTTAGCTGTGATCAGCTAGCAGTCAATACTTCCAGCAGCTGGGTGGAATAAGTGCCTCAGACCTGGAGGATACCTGAGAGGCACACCTGTAGAAATCATTAATAAACCCAAAAGGAATGACATGAAATACAATTCAGTGAACTTTTTGATGTTTGACTTGAATAAAGCAAGGAAGGGTTCCCCCGCCCCCCATAAAAATAAGTTTGAAACTTTGTTCAATGGTTCCACAATGTCAAGGATGATGTCAGTGATGCCCTTGGCATTTATCTCACACCTCTTATCTCATGGCTACAAACATCAGCCATTCTGACCACCTTTGAGGTGGAAAGAGAGAAAGACAAGAAAGCAGTAGCAGAAGATTTCCCTTCAGCCTGCTGGCCTGAACTGTGCCCCAAAGCCAACCTAAGATGTAGGAGAGTCTCACAGAGAGAATACTTCATTGTTTCCTGTCTCTAGAGCAGAGGCAGGCATGGAAGAAGAGGATTTGGAATGGGTGCAGTGAGTCAGTCAATACTGTTTTCAAAGTAGGTTTCTGTTTTGCTAATTGAGGTCAGATCTACAAGCTTTAAAGACCAAATGAAAGATGATGACATGCCATCATTTGGCTGAGGAGCCAATTCAGGTCTATTATGTGGATGGGAGACTATCTGCCTCACGCCAAGTCCAATCAGGAAAACAAACAAGTGCATGCCAGCTCTTTAAGAGAGGGGACTGAATATGGGGAACTAACTGCAAGGGTACTGAAGGAGCTGAAAAGCCAAAGAAGGGACAGAGATATCTCAGGATTAATATCAGCAGGAAGCTACTCTTAATCCCTAGGGTTGGAGATCCCAAAGGAGGAGATACTGTTACAAGATTCCAGGATCTGGGGCTGCCCAGTGAGAACGGTTTCTGCAACAGCGGGTACCTGGCTGGAGCTGGATCATGGAAGGAGAAGCTGTCCAGGAGAAGCTGGAATCACAGAGGAGATGCTGCCCAAAATAGAGCAGGGAGGGTGGGGGATGGGAGAGGCACAGTTTCTCCTCCTTCCCACTTTCCAATCACCCATCTCATCGCACAGGCTAGCTGGCAACAGAGCCTGGAAAATGAAGTTTGCGGGGCTCATTCCCTTGTTGTACAGAGCAGGACAGGGAAATGGAGATGAATGGACTCAAGAGCAAAGAAACAAATTACTGGCACGCCATCCCACCTGCACGTGGAGATGGACGTTAGGAGTACCTGCAGGGAAGCCACAGCTTTTCTCAGGAAGGAGTGCTGTCTTTGCTCCACCACATAAATAATCTAGTTCCCAACATCTGACATCATACAGATAAGATTATTTGATCTGAACTAAGAAAATAGCATTACTCACCACAAATTAATTTAGGAAAAGCGTGAACTATTTTTCATGAAATACATGTTCTAAAAACTTTTTAAACAGCTTCTGGCCCAGTTTGAGGACAAACTTGACATGATAGGCTCAAGAGGGAGGGGATATGGGGATATATGTATCCATATAGCTCATTCACTTTGTTGTACAGCAGGAACTAACGCAACATTGTAAAGCAATTATACTCCAATAAAGATATAAAAAAATCTGACATGATAAAGGAGCAAAATATTTTTAAGAGAATTATTTATGAAGAACTAGCAAATCAATTCCTTTTTACTTGCAAAATATAAAAGTAAAAATACTGATCAAAACAGGAAGTTGAACTAGGTGGGACTAAGATTTTGATGTTAATTACAGATAACTTAACAGAGGATGTGACCCACGGATGATTTATAATATTTGACCCTAGAAGTGTACCAGCGCCGCCAGTCACTTGAGAAGAAACTATAATGTTTTGACTATTACGTGTCAAAAATATAGCCATCAGTTAAAATTCCAAAAACTCACTGAATTTATGAAAGTAAGCAATATGTTTTGTTGAAGTAACAAATCATCCAAGGGTATTTTAGGGAAATGAATAGTCTTAAGATTCTATTCTTCTTGTCATATCAAGATATAGTAAATCTGTATTTGTGGAGAGAACTCTGTCAAAAAACAAACTTCTAAATCCAAGGGTATAAAACTCAAACTGTATAACTATTTTGTTACTTCCTCTAGCATAAGATTGGGACACACCTCAAATAAAGCACCACACATAATAATAATAGTTATTGCCTGCCAGATAATGTGCTAAGCAAGTCCTTCATACATATTATTTAACTTAATTCTCAAAGAATCTAATGAAGTAGGTGCTATTATTACCTTCATTTTACTGATGAGAAAACTTAGCCTGAGGGAGGCTAAAGGTCTTTAAAATAAGAGCATGCCTAGTGTAATCAGTTTAGAGCCATTTAGATATATCCTGATAGCTGGATTAGCCAAGAACCCTATTAAAAATAATATATTTCAAGGAAACTTAGACGTTGTAAAATTGCTATTCTATATAAAAATTTCAATAGTCCTTTAGGGTTTGAGGAAATATGATTTAATTATTAAACTATTTAACCTTAGTAATAAAGACCAACCTAATAATGTATAAACTATATTGAAGTTTTCAAGATTAAAATTCTGTGGTTCTTACATTTCTCTCTTTCAGAGTTATAGTTTATATGACTTTCTGTATCAGTTGTGAAAGCTTCTTCTGGGCTAAAACACATCACAACAATGAGATTTTTAAAATTGTGATTTGCGTTCATGTATATGTTATTGAATTTACATATTTCAAAGAATATTCTCATTAACAGATATTTTAGAATAATTTTTCAGGGAGAAAAATTTAACTCAGGGCCCCTAGAATCTGAATATTTATTTGTAGGAAAATTTGCACATAAAATTTGTATCTTTTAAAACTAATATGAATAAAAAGGAAAAATCATTAACTCTTCATGCCTACAAATTACTGACTCTTCCAAGGCTCTAAAAATAGTTGTTTAAAGGAAGAGGTCAAGGTATCTAGGTGATCCTATATGTAATTTTTGTTTAAAAAAATTTAAGTTGCCATGTTGACATTTTCTGTTCAGTTTGCAGTATTAAATATATGAACTATATTTCATTTTAAAGTGCAATACATCACATTTGTCAAGAAAGCAGAATCCTGTGGTCCTCAGAAAGCGGCTACTGAAGAGTGAAGCTGGAGCATTTTTTTCCTTCCAAATTGTTCTCAGCGACCAAGCTTGTTTTAAGATGCTCTCAGCCACCAATTTTGTTTTTTACATGCATTATCCTACAAATCCGGGAAACAAACTCAGACTCGACTTTGATCACATTTTCAGCAGTCTTGATGTTTCTGATAATGTACATGCTTTCCTGTGTTTGTAGGCTTGTGTAGCATTAGTACAATATTAACCTTTTAAATGAAACTAACAATATCAATCATTGTCCTCTTACAAACACTTTATGGTTTCTGCCTGTTATTTGCTACAGCAGTGCTGATGGCTTCCTTTAAAAAAAATCTACTTAAAGATAGAGTAGAAAACATGTAAATCTGATAAGAGTTCAGAAAATTATAGTCCCAGGTTTGCAATTTCAAGTGGAGAAGAGCGGCAAAATCTGTGATCATAGGGATAAAAGATGAAGCCATGGTCTTATATGGTCATAGATAAGAGAGATGCTTTTGAGAAATGAGCATGATATCAACCACAAAGACTAAAAAATACTATGCATGTGTTTCACTAATAAAATGGGCAAAGTCAGGATTTGCCGTAGTTCAATGTTATTATTTGAGGGTGGCTGTGTCCTCAACTCCTGTCTAGCCAGTTTTAACACCCAAACCGCCCAATGCTCCCGCCACTCTCCTCCACGCCAACTGCCCTCCCTCCCAACACGAACGCGCACACACACCCAGCCCGGCCAGAAGATAAAGCTAAGATGGCAGCGCGGAAAGTACTGGAGCCGCGCTCAATGTGGCCGGAAAAACAAAAGCAAAGGCCTCTATATATTTCTTCCTTCTGCACATTTCTCTGAATAATAAGAGCCCCCTGCCCCCCTGCCCAACACAAGGCATTCTGCAGGAGTGCGCGCAGTATTGGCGGCAGGGGACGCTTGCTTTTGCACATTTCGAGAAATCCACTTCTCCCGTTTGCAGCGGTGGTTCAGGTGACCCTCGCGACTTGCCTTGGGGGACCACCCTCCCCTTCAAGTCCCCTGGACAGTGGAATCAAGGGTGAGTCCAAGCGCCCTCTCCTTCCCGGCTTGCGCCCCATTCCCTGCCACCCCACGGAGCCTTCCAAGGTGCCCAGCTGCCAAAGCAGAGGAGTAGCAGTCGCAGTGACCCGGGAGCGTACAGTGCGGAGGCAGGAAGAGGAGGAGGAGGAGAAAAAACGCTGCATTGGCTACAATTTAGAGTAAAGCGGCCGCTACCGCTGCCGTGGAAGGAAACGCTGCCAACCGCAACAGAAACGCCACCCTCGGATACCTAAGTGAGCATGTGTGCGACTCTGCGCACGCCTAGTTGCGCCCCTCAATGACAACGGGTTCCTTAGAAATTTATCCAGCTACCGGGTTTTGTGTGTACCCAGAAGGCTCGGGAAGGGGCCTGTCTGGGACTGAAGGGTATCGAAAGGACCAAGGGGGAATTCAGGACTGGGTAAGGGGGCACTTGGGGAGACAAGTGCTCCAGGTCAGTGTCCACTAGAAACTCTAAACGGGCAATGACTGCACATGCCACCACCTAAGCCTGAGCTGGAAATGTTTCTCTGTGCCGGCAACATTTATTCATTGACATATTCATTCATTCAACCAGTATCTATTTCCCTCCTGCTTAGGGCAAGAGTCTGTGCTAGGAGCTGGGAACGTGATGGGGGAACAGACACAAGCATCATTCCAGTCCTCATGGAAAAGTCTAGTATGTTTTGCTTTGTGCGTAACCATCTGTGAAAAGCCATGTGACAAAGTGGCTGTCCTAGACGCTTGAAGCCCTCCCACAGTCCACAGAAGTATTATTTTGACCATTTTTCACTGGATGAAACTTGCCCAAAGACATACAAGTATCAGAGTCAGGATCCAAACCCCTCCTCCTTTTGGGGGCCTCTCTGGCTCCTGCAACAGCTACAGCCCTTAGAGCTACTAAGAGTTCGGGCCTTTAACTCCACCAGCCTTTAGCGGCCTCCATACCTGTGTCTTGGCTCTCGTCCCGGATTTGGGGGAGTGGGGGCGGGGCGGTTTCTCTTCGACACAGGTGTGTAACCGTGCTGAAGCATCAGGATAGGAATTTCGCCCAACAGATACTTACTGGCTATCTACCATACAGGAGGTTCTAGACAGGGGCTGAGGAAGACACTAAGATAAACAAGAAGCTCTGAAGGAGCTTATAAGATAGTTGGGGAAACAAGTTTCCTTGTCTTTAAAAAAGACAACTTTTTAAAATAAAAATGACATCCATTTATTATTCAAAGCCCCAGATAAATGCACTCCTTCAGCACTCTCTCCCGGCAAAAACTAGAATTCGTTTAATTTACTTCCCCACTCCTTGTCTGTACTTCTCTAAACAGTAAACAGGGCTTGATTTTTTTTTTTCCCCCTAAAGCAGGATATTCAAAGAGGCTTAAGAGCCAGTAAGTGTAAAAAGGATATAGCACTGGGATGATAGGACTTAAAAATGATTTTGCCAGGACTATTAGGCAAACTCTTCAAATTGAGAATCAAAAGGCTAAAACTTAATAGGAATCAGGGTGCACTGCCGCATACATTTCTACGGCATTTACTTAGAGGGAGCTGGTAGAATAGCTTGGAACAGGGGACTCAGCAAATATTACATTTTTATGGATAACAATGATAAGATCTTTGATAGATATGGCATTTTCAGATGTTACACAGTCAGTCACAACTAGTTTCAGGTCATATTCAAGAATTATCTTTAGTAATGTAAGTCTGGGAGGAAAAAGATAAGCCATGAAGTGACCACTGTCAAGAGATAAGAGTGCCCTCTTAGGGTGAGCGTGGAGTCAAAAAAAAAAAAAAAGAACATTTAAGAAAAGTACTGTTGCATTGAGATTTAGCGCTGATATAAACGTTACAAACAAGAATTTTGGAATGCCTCTGACTTGTGAACACTCTCATATCTGGGAATTCTACTTTCACAGAAAAAAAAAAGAAGAATGCGCTAAATTACTCCTTGTCTTTCGTAAGTAAAAATGATTTTAAACAGACTTAAATCCTAATGACAAAAATTCCAAACTAAGATCGCCAAAGGGACTTCTAATTCGCCGGGCCTCCTCTGCCTAGAATTCTGAGTTCAACCAGCGCCATTCACAGTACATCTTCCCGCTAGCAGCACACACTCTGGGGAACGGCAGCAGGAGTGCGTACCGTCAACCTCTGGAGGTGGGCACGGGGCCTCTATCTTTCAGGTCCCAGTTCTCCCACCTGGAGGGAACCCAGTACCTGAAGCCGACTGGTTGTAGCTGACAGCCTCCCCAGCACTTTCCTTACTCTTCCTCAAGCTGCTAGTAAAACCCGGAGAAGCGGCCTTCTTTCAGATCCGGCCCGACTCTCAGGCCTCACATCCAGAGGCCTGAAGCAGAGGGAGTGGTGGCGGAGAGGGGGTGGGGAGGGAGCGGGGCCGGAGTGACTGAGCATGTGCGAGGAGGGGCGCATGCCCAGTGCGGTCGGCAGTTTCCCATTGCGGGTGGCTCAGGCGGTGGCAGCGGTGGCGGCGGCGGCGGCGGCGGCAGCAGCGGCGGCACCGCCTCCTCCTCACACTCCCGGGGTGGCGAGGTTAGATGAGCGGCCCCAGTAGTGGCGAGGGCAGCGCGGGGGGGAGGAGGAGAAGAAGGAGGAGGAGGAGGTCTCTGTCTTTGTAGTCTCCCTGCTGCGGAGCGAGAGGCCGCCGCCGGAGCCGTCGTCGTTGGAAAAGGGCTGTTTGTGCGCGCGCGTGTCTGCCTGCCCGTCCCGCGGGGACGAGGCGGCGGCGGCTGCGAGGATGATGATGTGCGCAGCGACTGCCTCTCCCGCCGCCGCCTCCTCGGGGGCCGGCGGGGACGGATTCTTCCCTGCCGCCACCATCTCTTCTTCCCCGGCGCCGGGGGCGCTGTTCATGCCGGTTTCCGAGGGCTCCTTGGCGGCCGCGGGGCTGGGGCTCGGGCTGCCGGCCGCGGACTCCCGGGGTCACTACCAGCTGCTGCTGTCAGGCCGGGCCCTGGCCGACCGTTACCGGAGGATTTACACAGCTGCGCTCAGTGACAGGGACCAGGGGGGTAGCAGCGCTGGACACCCGGCCTCCAGGTGCGTCTCCGGGTGCTCTTCGTTGCGCCACATGCTGCATGTGCGCCCGTGTGTGTGTGTGTGTGTGTCTGTCTGTCTACATACGTATTTACTGAGCTGTCTTTCAGCAAGCGCTTGATGCTAGATGATAGAATCACTTATTGAGATAGGAGGGTGCGGTGGCGGCAGTTTCTGTTCTAAGTGTGTGTAACTGCCTTTGTAGCGGGCAAGAGAGGGTGGGAGGGGAGCTTGTGATGCTAGAAAAGGTGGTGGTGCGGGTCGGTTATGACACGTGTATGTGTATTGTTGAAGAAGGAGGAGGGATGAGCAGAGGGTAATGCACCAAGAGAATTTGCAAGAGCGATGAGGGAAGTGTCATTCCCAGTGTCTCTGCCGCAATGGTATTTGCACGTATTTCTCATACCCCTCCCCCCCACCCCTTCATGACATTCCATGCTCACCTTTCCGCCTCCCTTAAAAAAAAATCTGCCTTTCATTGGGGGGGGGGGTGATGGTATCGGTTAAGGATAATGTCATATATATAGGATGAGTTTTAGATAATCAGCCTGTAGGATAAAGCATGGGGTTTCAATTTAAGAGATTTATGCGAAAGGGATGCAGTTGGAGGTTTAGGTGGCTGTGAAAGGTGTCTGATACAGATTTTTAGAGCTGTACTTTGATAAGTGGACCTTTTGGTCCTCTAGAGATGTGGTTGCAGCGGTGCTTGTGTTCTGTTGTCCCATCGGCCATTTCCCTTCTTCTATTTCCTCTGTCACTTTTCGGGTTTAGAGTGCGGGAGGGCGGTTTATGGGGAAAAGGGGAAACCTGAAGAACTTCAAAATATGACAGCTGGTGTAGTGATCAACTGACACCAACTGGAAAATTTGAGTAGCTCCTAGATCTCTTCCTAGACTTGGTGCACCTTCAGCTCCCGTGATGGAGGAGATGTTAAACCACTTTCATTTTCTTTTTCTTAAAATGTGGGTGTCTTTTTGCTTAAGGCTCTCCTGTTGTTTTCCTTTCCATGCTCTTACATGCCACATACCTTGAAGGATGGTGACTGACTTGTTTCACCAGCTTGCCTTTGGCAGGGGTAATTGGGAGTTGGCTTCATCTTTTTTTTTCTCACACCTTCTTGCAATACATAGGGAAAGCATAGTAGGATTTTGTCAAATAAGTTACAGAGTTTACTGTATTTATTGAATATGTAGTTTGTTCGGTAATAACCAGATGCCATTTTCTCTCATTATGAGAGGGGCTAGGCTGTGAGTCAGGTATTTGTGGTTGACCAGTAGGTACTGTGGCTCCTATCCACTGCAGAGAGTTGTAAAGATGGAGCTTTCTTCACACGTTTTCTGGGTAAACCACTCTTCTCGTGTGTATAATTGTTTACAGGATTGGGACTTGAGTAGTTTTATCGTACTGATATAAATGTGTGTAACTAACTACCCTTTGCTATGTAAACTGAAGGCCACAATGGCACGTCTGTTTCTTGCTGATGCTTTTGAAAATAGCACAAAATCTCAATAGACAGTTTGCTCTAATGATTAGGTATAATTTGGAGCTGTGAGTCTGTATATTATGGCACCATAGGTACATCTTTACAAACCCCTCTCAAAGAATTTGAATTTATTTTGTATGTTGTTTCCAGACTTATGCAATAATTTGTGACTGGTATGTTCCCTGTTTTAACTTTGAACTACTATACTTGTGTAATAATACAGTTTCTGTGTATTTAGAACTGTGTAAACAGTTTTAGACAAAATTAATATAGATTAACCACATACATAAAGTCTATGAATGATTTTTAGTCTTTGGTCAATTTTTGTACAAGCTGTCAATTAAAATTAGTGAAGAATTAGTTCAAGTACTGTATTTCAAGAAGTACTAATGGAAACGAGCCTTAAGTTGTGTGATATTGCCTTCTAGTGCTTGTTCAGAACATGATTGTTTATTATAGTTCACATTAGTTTTTCTAGGTCTTGGCCTGCAACTATTCTTTATTGAGGGTTTGCTTAAGAATTCAGTCACATTTCTTTTTTTTTTTTTTTTTTTTTTTTTTTTTGCGGTACGCGGGCCTCTCACTGTTGTGGCCTCTCCCATTGCGGAGCACAGGCTCCGGACGCACAGGCTCAGCGGCCATGGCTCACGGGCCCAGCCGCTCCACGGCATATGGGATCTTCCCGGACCGGGGCACGAACCCGTGTCCCCTGCATCGGCAGGCGGACTCTCAACCACTGTGCCACCAGGGAAGCCCAAGTCACATTTCTTATTAACTATGAATGGGGAAATTGGAGCTGGGATTTAGGTTCTGAATGAATGATGTAATTATTTGTATGGGGCACTAGTTGAGTTAGAGGAGAAGATGAAATGTTTCAGAGACAGAGAATGGAGCAAGAATAGAGGGTGAAATTCTAGTGAGAACCAAGTTTAAAGCTGTGAGAGAAAGGAGACAGTGAAGGAAGCTGAAAAAAGATTAAAAAAATTAAGAAGAGAACTGTGGGACAGTAGCACCTCCGGCCCTAAGAAAGTGGATTGAAAGTCCTCGACAGGGATAAATGTTGAAGAAAGTGAGAACACTTTCCAGGTCGCTGATGACTTTTGAGGAAGTGGTCAAGATTCTGTGGAAGAGAGATGTGGCTGCGGAGTCAATGGGATATTTTGGGGTAATGGGGAGATGGTTGAGGGAAGGATATTTGAGTATGGGAGGGTGAGTGGGAAACATTCAGTAAGTGGAGAAGGAGAAATTAAAGAAGAGAGGGGCTAAATGATGGTGAGAAGTCGAAGTCTATGGGGACGGATTTAACATGACAGGTGGAGAGGTTAGCCACAAAAAAAACGTTAGGAGCTAGTCATCCTTTAGTATAGAAGGGGAGGATAGATCTAAAGACTAGGAGTTTATTAAGAACTGTATCCTACTCGTTTTGGTAATCCCAGTGTCTAGCACAATTTTTGGCATCTGTTCTGTAAATATCCAGTGCCTGCTGTGTGCCAGGCACTGTTTTAGGTGCTGAAGCTGTAACAGTGAGCAGGAGAGACTAGGTCTCTGCTGTCTTTGGAACTTCCACTCCAGTGGGGAGAAATAAGCAACTGATCATTTCAGGTAGTGATAAGTAACCATGAAGGAAATGAACCCAGTTGCACGTGATAGCTGATTTGTAGTTGGCGGGGGCTGGGGGTGTATTTTAGGTAGGGTGGTCAGGATGGGTCTCTTTGCGAGTTGGCATTTAAGTTGAGTCACAATGATTGGAAGGCAGAACTAGAGGAATGGTGTTCTAGGAAAATAGAGTCTCTGATGCAGAAACAAGGTTGTGTTCAAGGAATGAAAACAAGCGAGTGAGTTATCAGTCAGTGTTGAATAAATTAATTACTGTGGATTATGTTTTAGGTGTAGGTAGAGAAGTTAAGGAATGCAGCCTTATGGTGTCAGTGACTTTGATGGCATTGTAGTGAATGCTTGGATTCTGAAGCTGGACTGGTTTTAGATCCTGGCTTTGCCGCTTTTTAGCTGTGTGACCTCGGGTGCATTACATAACTCCTATACCTCAGTTTTTTGCTTAAAAAATATTTTTGAGATATAATTGGCATATAGCATTCTATCAGTTGTAGGTGTACAACATAACCATTCCGTATTTTGAGAAATGACTACCACATAAATTCAAGTTAACATCCATCATCACACATAGTTTTTTTTCTTGAGGTGAGAGCTTTTAAGATCTACTCTCTTAGCAACTTTCAAATATACAGTCTAGTATTATTAACTGTAGTCACCATGCTGTACATTACATGCCCATGACTTATTTATTTTATAACTGGAAGTTTTTCTTTGTACCTTTCAACTCCCTTTGCCCATTTTGCCCATCTCCCACCCCCTGCGTCTGGCAAACATGAATCTCTCCTCTGTATCTATGAGTTCAATTTTGTTTTTGTGTTGTTTTTTTTTTTTTAGACTTCACTTATAAGTGAGATCATATGGTATATTTGTCTTTCTCTGTCTGACTTATTTCACTTACCATAATGCCCTCAAGATCCATTCTTGGTGTTGCAAGTGGCAAGATTTCCCTCTTTTTTATGGCTGAATAATATCCCATTTATTATATATATCACACCTTCTTTATTCATCCATCAGTGGACATTTAGGTGGCTTCTTGGCTATTGTAAATAATGCTGCAGTGAGCATAGGGGTGCAGATATCTTTTCAAGTTGGTGTTTTCGTTTCCCTTTGAGTATATTCTCAGAAGTGAAATTGCTGGGTCATATGGTAGTTCTATTTTTAATTTTTTGAAGATCCTCCCTATTGTTTTCCATAGTGGCTGCATCAGTTTACATTCCCACCAACAGTGCATAAGGGTTCCCTTTTCTCCATATCCTTGCCAGTACTTTTTATTTCTTGTCTTTTTGATAATAGTCATTCTAACAGTGTGAAGTGATATTTCATTGTTGTTTTGATTTGCATTTTCCTAGTGATTAGTGATGTTGAGCATCTTTTCATGTACCTGTTGGCCATTCATGTAACTTTTTTTGGAAAAATGTTTATTCAGAGCCTCTTTCCATTTTCTGAATTGGATTGTTTGTGTTCTTTTGTTTGTTTTTTGTTGTTGTTTTTTGATATTGAGGTGTGTGAGTTCTTAATTTTAGATACTGACTCCTTACCAGTAGTATATGGTTTGCGAGTATTTTCTCCCATTTGGTAGGTTGCCTTTTCATTTTTGTTGCTTTCCTTTGCTGTGCAGAAGCTTTTTAGTTTGATGTAGTCCCACTTGTTGTTTTTTGCTTTTCTTTATGCCTCAGTTTTCTTCTATGTAGAATGGGAATAATAATAATGAGGATCGTATTGTAGGTTGAATGAATCTGTATATGTAAAGTGCTTGGCACATTAAGTGCTAATAAATATTAATTAATGATTTCTGCTGAGAGTGAAGGAGCAGATGGAGTTTGGGGACTTAAAGAGAAGGCGGAGATCATGTCTGACTCTTTTATGTTTTGGTCTCAATGACTGTGTTGAATGTGGGAATAACTATTTCATTTATTCAGTGACTGAATAAATATATTTTTGTAGGAATGAATCAATCAAAGTTGGAACATTTGCTTGAGGAAGGGGATTGTTAGGAAATGAATAAAGGAATGTTTGATCAGTTCTTAGTGGGAATGGCAGTACAGCATTGATTGCATTTGGGAAGAACCATAGCACGGTGGCTAAATCTGCTCTGAAGTCAGACCGTCTTAGTATTTCAGTTCTGCTTTTTTCTGTCTTAAAATGGGCAAGTTAATTAGCATTTTCATGTCTGTTTCTTTACTTGTATCCTTATAGGGCTATTGAAAGGACATTGTGCCTGAACATTGTTAAAGTGCTCATTAAATGTTAGCTGCTGTTGTTGGTGGTCGTGGTATTACTACTACTACTACTACTGTTATTATTATTAAAATCACATATTTAAAATTCCAGTCAGCATGATGTTGTTGTAAGCTTTTCCACTCAGAAGAGAAATGAAAAAAACTGCTAGTTGATTCAAGGTTGAAGTGTGCCTGGAGGTCTAAGAAAGAAAGAAAGTGAAGGTTTTTGGTGACAAAGATTGAACATATGGTAAAAAGGAAAGTGATGCCAGGAGGGAACTGATAGACTGGGAGATAAAGACAGTCAGGGTATCTGGGCTGAAGTGGTAGAAGAACAGTGTTAGTGGAAACAATAGAGGAGACTGTGGTTAAAATGGGAAATTGCTTTTCTTCTCCAAGCTAAACCCACTTACTTCCTTCAGCTTCTTTATCTCTTTCTTGTTAGGAATGCTATTTGAGCCCATCCTTCAGATGCATGGGATTTCGGTTAGAAGAGGTTAATCCATCCAAGATTCCGGGATTAATACTTGGTGCTAACCCTTGGCCTTATAAAGATTTGCAAGACAGTTTCTACGTTGAGTTTATTGTCTGGATGGGTGTGAAAGGTACAAAGGCAGGTACTTACAAAAGTGTTAAATGAAATGACTAAGAAAGCATAGCCTATTGTGACAAAGGGATGGCATTCTGAGCTGGTACAAAAGCATGAGCAAGAGGTGAGAAAGCACAGTTTGTGTGGAGGTAATGGTAAGAATTCTGTCAGAGCTAGAATGTAGGTGTTATGAGGGAGAGCAATGGGAATTCATTCTGGAAGTGGAGGCTTTGGTCAGAGGGTATGGCAGCTTGAACTGCCAGGTAAGAGTTAGATTTATTCAGTAGACACTGATGGTTTTGAGCTATGAAGAGACATTATTGTAGGAGTGTTTTAGTAAGTGATATGGGATCGAATCAGTATATTTGTGGATAGGTAGTAATTTGCTTCATATAGCTGTTACATCTATGGAATCCTATATAAACACACTTTAAGGCAAACATTGCTCTGTTGGCATGTTAGCAAGTAGAACTATGAAATGAATTTGTTTCCTAGATCAAGATAAAAGAAGATCTTGCCTTTGGGCTTAAAAAGAAAATAAAAGTGTTAATTTAAAAATAGTTTTGCATTTTAAGGTATTTATTTTAAAAAATCAACAGAATAGTCAGAATAGTCTCACTTTTTCATTCAAGAATAGATTAAATATTCAGGTTTTGGGGGGAGGGGACAGGTTAATCAAGGTTTAATTTACATATAATAAAATTCACCCTTTTTAAGTGTCCATTTGAGGAGCCTCCGAACCATCACAGTCAAGTATAGAATATTTCCATTATTCTAAAAAGTTTCTTCTAACGCCCTTTTCCTACCCCTAGCCACTGGCCACCACAGACCAGTTTTCTGTCACTAATATTTTACCTTTTCTAGAATGTCTTATAAAACTAGCTCCTTAAGGACAGGACCCCAGATACTGTGCCCCTTTATGTCATCTATCCCCATATTTCCTATAAATGGAAGTTAGGCTTTAAAGCTTCAATAGGTTTCGGTTAAACACTTTTTGGCAAGAATATTTTGTATATAATGCTGAGTACTGCACATTGCATCCCATCCAGAGGTTTTCAGGTTGTCTCATTGTTTAATAATGCTCAGTCTAGTTACTTGAATCACTTGGATAAGATGGTACCCACTAGGTCTCTTTTCTGTAAATGTATGCTTCTTCCATTTGCATTAGGCAGGTAATCGTGGGTAATAACTTTGGCACACTGAATATCTTCCACCTAACGGTTTTAGCATCTTTTGATAATCCTTGACTGAGTCAGTAATTTCATTAGGGGCTTCAAAATGATGATTCTTATATTTCTGTTAAAATAGAATTTAGTAGCTGATGCTCTTCTACAAAGAAGAGTTTTCCCTTATCAACTGGTGGTAAACTTATTTCCTCCTAAGAAAGCAGGGTAAATGATTCATTTTCTCCCCTCATTAGCCCATTTGGTATAATAGTCCAGCAGTGGTGTGGTGGTTGCTCTAGGTCATCACCCATGCCCCTCCGTTCAGTTACAAGTTCCCCCAGCCATTGAGAATATTGGCAGCTAAAGCTGATTGCAACTGAGTCTCTCCAGGCATTGCTGTGAGCCAACAGACCTGCTTCCCTCAAAGTCTTGCGTTTTCTTCAGGATCAGCCTGCATCCAATGCCTTTTCTGTATGGGGGTGTGAATGCCTGGCCCTTTTGCCCTAAGGTAGGACAAATTTGAAGATCCATCGCAACTCCAGAGCTCCCCATGGATTGGCTGAGGCCTTCCTGTGACTGCATTTCAATTCAACTCCTTTGTTTAGTCTCACTTCCTTTCCTCTCCCACAGGTGTTGATTTGGAGGACATTCCCCAGTACTTTGGTTGTGCAGATCTTCATTTCAGAGTCTCTTTTCTTCCAAGGCAGTTGTGGTACCAGCAGTGGTCTGAGGAAGTAGTCTTCAAAATGGAATTTTGGAGCTAGATTATCTGCTGGCTGGCTAGCAGTAAGAACCCCGCTACTGGTTGTAGATGGAGCACTGATACCGACAACCCTTTGCATGCACTGTAGCTGTGCACCTGTTAAAACTTTCACTGGTGGCAAATTGGAATGCCATTCCTGTAGAAGAGAAAGTATTTGTGGGTACAGTATCTTAGGCTTTTGAGACATTTAGGGAAGTTATTAATTATACGGACGGTGTAGTCAGATGGCTGTTTGGTGAGTGACATAGATTGGAGGAAGACAATGAAAGGTTGAAGGTAATTGGGAGCAAAATGAGAAAGTTAGGTAATTTCTTCCTCTGGTATCATGTAAAGAAACTCATCTTCTGCAGTAGGAGGAAAGAAAAAGCTAAGGATTAGGCCCAAGATTTAATTTCAAGGGTAGCAGAGCTCCAGGGCAGGTTGATTTCTCAGCAAGTCTGCTAAGCCAGCGTGTCTGTCCTCTGGTTAGGAAGGAATGAGACCCTGGCTTTTAAGATGGGACGTCTGAGTTGATGCACTGGAAAACCTTGAAACTCCAAATTCCTCTGAACCCTCTGAGCCTACAGAAGTGACCTTCTTCTCCTGGCTAGAGGGTAGTTACGTGAAGATTATGCTGCCCCTGCTACCCCCATCTATCCTCCTCTCCCCTGCTGTCTATCACCAAACCAATAACTAACTAGAGTTAAGTCACAACAAAGCCTACTGGGAGGTGCTGGGTCTGCTGAGGGGGGAGAGGGACTGTGGTGCGTGCGCGCACGCACAGATTGATTCCTAGACTGCAGTGAGGCACCTCCAAACACCCCAGCAGACACACAGTACCATTGGATATTTCAGAATTTTAAAGGAAACACAGAAATGTCTGTCACAAACTACTGACTTGAGGTAGTTCACAGTTTTTACATTAGATCCTGTTGCACTCCTTTTGATGATGTCATATCTTTTTAAAGTTGAATTTTTGGTGGTTGCTGTGATACAACAAAGCACTGCACAAAAATCAGTGTGGAAGAGAAGAGGAGGGTGACATGTTTAATCTGCACAAGTTTGAGAAGTTGTGCAGTACTCAGAATGTGCAGTGTCCTATTATTAAGTAATTGTGGTTATTTAAGATGAGATATAAATATTTTTCTTTAAGTTTATGTGTATTATTTTTTCAAATGGCTACTAAGTTGTTAGAATGTAAATTCTTATTAATTATTTGGATCTCATTACATAAGAAGCTCTACTGTTAGGTTATTCCATTTGGCCTACAAGGGTTATGGAAAAATTACTGATGATGGCTATGCAAGGGCCCAGTAATGGATTTATGTTCATCAGTGCTGATCTAGCAACTGAACTGATGAATGTCCAGCCTGACAGTAGCAGAGACTAACTTTCCTTCAAGGATACTAACCGGTCCTTGTGCCTTGGAAAGGATCGTGATTCATTTTGACTGGATTTCATGCATATTCTGTGTATGAGTTTCCCTTTGCAACTTGCCGGGGCTCAACCAGTGCCCATATTTGAAGGCTTATAGAGTGATCCATCAGCACAGGGTGCCACATAACATCGTTTCAGAGTAAGGGACCCACTTTATAGCAAATGAATCCCACAGATCCATTTGTCCTATTGTGCACCATAACTGCCCAGAAGCTGCTGACCTGATAGATAGTAAGACAGTCTTTTGATGGCACAACTGATGATGAGCGTAAGGTCCTATCCTTCAGTGTTCCTGATAGGAAGAACACATGGAAATTGGGATGCCTCCACTTAGCATCACTGTCAGTGATCCACTGGGGACTTTATGCTTCCCATCTCTGTAGCTCTGAGCACTGGGGCTTAAAAGGTCCTGGTTCTCCGAAGGGAAACATTTTCAACAGAGACACTGTAAGAGTCCTGTTATACTTTAAGACACCGCTACTGCACCACCAGAGAAGCCCTATCTATGTTTTTATATTTAAAGTTTCTCTCCTTTGGGCAGTACACATAGAATTTTACTTTTTTTTTTTTTAATCCATTCTGTCAATCTTTGCCTTTTATTTGGAGAGTTTAGACGATTAATATTTAATGTAATTAATTATTGATATGGTTGACTTTAGGTCTACCATTTTATTGTCTTCTGTTTCCCTCTTTGTTTTTCATTCCTCTCTTACTCCTTTTCTGCCTTCTTTTAGATTGTTCTTTAGATTCCATTTTAATGTAGCTATTGGACATTTTGGGTATATCTTTTTGTATTAATTTTGAATGCCCTAGGGATTACAATATAGATACCTACCCTTTCACAACCTACTTAGTGTTACTATTGTACTGCTTCACTTAAAATAGAGAAGGCTTGGGCTTCTCTGGTGGCTCAGTGGTTGAGAGTCTGCCTGCTGATGCAGGGGACGCGGGTTCGTGCCCCGGTCCGGGAAGGTCCCACATGCCGCGCAGCGGCTGGGCCTGTGAGCCATGGCTGCTGGGCCTGTGCGTCCGGAGCCTGTGCTCCGCAGCGGGAGAGGCCACAACAGTGAGAGGCATTCGTACAGCAAAAAAAAAAAAAAAAAAAAAAAAAATAGAGAAACCTTACAAACATACAGATGCTTTTTTCCCCCTCTGCTACATCCCAATCCCTCCTTTGTTACAGCTCTCATATATGTTATGGCTGCACACTTTGAAAACCTCACTATGCAATATTATAATTTTTGCTGTCAACAGTCATACATATTTTAAAGAAATTAAAGGAAAAAAGTATTTTATGTTTACCTATATATTTATTATTTCTGTTATTCTTCCTTCATTCCTGAAGATGCTACATTTCCTTTCAGCTTAAAGGACTTACTTTAGCATTTCTTGTAAAGTAGTCTACTGGGGATAAACTCTCTTTTTTTCCTTCAGCTGTGAATGTCTTTATTTTGCTTTCATTTTTAAAGGATATTTTAGGGGAACATAGACTTCTGAGTAAAAACTTATTTTCTTTTAGCATTTTCATGATGTTGTTCCACTGTCTTTTCATCATTATGATTTCTGATGACAAACCTTTGGTAATTCAAATTTTATTTCCCTTTATGTAATATGTCATTTTTCTTTATCTGCTTTCAAGAATTTTTTTGTTTTTGTTTTTCAGCAGTTAGAGTTGATGTATCTAGTCTTTATTTTCTTTGAGTTTCTCCTCTTTGGAAAATGCTCAGCTTCTTGAATCTGTAAATTTGTCTTTTACCAAATTTGGGATGCTTTCTGCCATTGTTTCTTAAAATATTCTGCTCTGGTTTCTGTCTTTTTTCCTGCTAAGATTCCAGTGACAAAACTTTTGAGATTGTCCCGCAAGTCTCTGACTATTTTTTCTATTGTCAATTTTTTTCCTCTTTGTTCTTCAGATTGGGTAATTTTTATTGATCCATTTTCAAGTTCACAGACTCTTTTCTCTCTCATCTTCATTCATTTATTGAGCCAATTCAGGTGAATTTTATTTCACATACTGCATTGTTTGGTTTTTAAATTTACATTTGGCTCATTTTTAAAATAATTTCTCTTTGTCTTCTGAGAATTTTTTCCCGTTCAGTTCACCTGTGTTTGCCTTTACTTCATGGAGCATATTTATAATAGTTGCTTTAAAGGTACTATTGGATAATTATAACATGTGGATCATCTCAGGGTTGGCATCTGTTAATTGTTTCTTCCCTTGAAATTTTTCACATTTTCTTTTTGCATTGCGAACATTTTTTATTGTATCTTGGACATTATGAGTGTTTGTTTTGAAAACTCTGGCTCTTACCATAATTCTCTGGAGTGTTGATCTTTGTTGTTGTTTCTTTTAGCCGACTATCAACCCGTTTAGCTTCAGATTGCAAATTTGGTCTTGCCTTTTGTGGGTGGTGGTTTTTAATTCTCAGAGACTTTGCTATGTTGGTATGGGTTTGTCTCATACCTGTGCAGCTCCAGAGCAAGCCTAAGATTTACGTGAGCTTATAGGCAGGATTAGAGAATCCCTTTCTCCAATCTTTCTCCCTTCCAGGATTTTCTCCACATTCTCCAGCATGCAGGAGCCCCTTTCCCCAATTCCTGTGGCCAGAAAGATAGGGTTTCTCTTGGAGTTTTAACTTCTGTGTTGCTGCTCTCTGTATGCAGTGATTGCTTCCTGGCCTTAGAGCAAAGCTGTTAGAGAAAGGAGAAGAAAATAGCCGAGCCGGGAAGCTCACTATCCTGTGGGTCATTTTTCCAAGTTTGACTCCCCTCCACAATATGCTTTTGTTTCCTTTTCAGAGTCCTCAAATAATTTTTTCTTTCTTTTTTTTTTTTTTTTTGTATTTTGCCCGAAGTTTATAGTTGTAAACAGTGTGAAAGATAGATTGTATTTGGTTTATGCCACCATACTGGAATCAAAATTCCTTCTCTGGTTGCTTTTAAGATTTTTCTCTTTATTTTTGATTTTTAGCAATTTGACCATGCTCTTCCTAAATGTGTTTTTTCTTAGTGTGTGTTTATCATGTGTTTGGCATTCATTGAACTCCTTAGATATGTGTGATATAATTTTTGTTTAATTTCACACATTATGCCTTTACTTCCTCCAATATTATTTCAAACCTAGTCTCTCTCATTGCCTTCTAGGAATCCACTTATACACACATGAGGCTGCTTGATGTTGTCCCATGTTTGAAGGGTCAGCAAACTTGTTCTGTAAGGGGCCAGATAGTAAATACTTCAGGCTTTGCAGGCTCTCTAGTCTCCCTTGCGATTATTGCAACTCTGTTGTTACAGCTTGAAAGCAGCCATAGGTAATATTTAAACAAATGCGCATGACTGTGTTCCAGTATAATTGTATTTACAAAAATAGGTGGCAGGCTAGATTTGACTGCAGGCCATAGTTTGCTGACTCCTGAGGTGTAGACAGTAATAGTTGCCGGAGCTACATTGTGAATATAGAGGTAAAATCAAAGAAGTGTAAAACACAGATATTGACAATAACTAAAATGTGGGGCAACTGGACGAATGAGAATAAGGGTGTAGGAGAAGAGACTGAAAGATGTGTTAGGACTGGATTACTATGTTCCTGTATTGCTTTATTTGAGGACAGAAGTGATAGAGTTAAACTCTCAATTTATAAAAATGTCTATAGCAGCACTGTAAGGGATGAAAAGACATAGATCCCCAAAGCAGGGGTTCCTTTAAAGAAGCAATTGCAGTAGCTCTGACAAGTGATAATAAAACCTGAGAGAAGGCAATGGGAATAGATGAAATAGAACAGATTTGAGAGACATTTTGGTGTTAGAAGGATGATGAAAGAATGACAGGTATAGCAAGTGACTAGATGTCAAATACAGAAATAATAATGCCTTTCCTCTAGGTATTAAGGGAGGTAGGAAGAACTAGTTTCTCAGGAGGCCATTTTTGACACCTTTCTCTGTACATTTTCTTTGTCGGTTACTTCAGTCAGTCCTCTGATTTCAGTAATTACCTAATTGTTTTGGACTTCTTTTCTGTGGTTTGTAGCTAAAACCTTTCTCTTGGTCTATAGACCTGTATTTTGAAAAGTCTTCTGTTAGGAGTCTCTCAATCCTGACTCAGATACATTATGTACAATATATTCAGAGGCTCCTCATGAGCATATTATCACTTACATACTGACTCTTTCCCTATAGGTCAGCTAAACAGAAGTCTGAGACATCATCTTGAAGTTGGCATTAAGAGATGATAATGACCTAACACTCACTCATCCCCACCTCCTTTTTTCAGAAGGCTGAGAAAAGTCACAGTCAGTGGGAAGGTGAATTGACGTTAGATGGAGAAGGGAGTACAGCATTTAGAAATTAGTGTTTAGAGGGAAAGAAGGAAGATGGTAGCTTGAGGAAGGGGACAAAGAATTAATCTGTCTTTTGGGTAAGAGACACTGTAGCAGATGTTTTTAGTGTCCTAGCCATATTTCTTTGGCTTTCATCTCTATATTGTCTACTTACATTTATGAATTTCTGCCTGAGAACTTTCTTACTGGCCATAGAGACATGCTTGGCCTGTGTGCAGGGCAAGCCAGAAATGCCAGGGAGTTAATGCTGTCAGAAAGGCTTTCAGCCACTGATGGATGGGGATGTGGTGGATAAATACCTCATTTTCACATCTCTCCTTTGGGATAACTGAGCTGTGTTCTATACCATCCGTTAGAGTTCTCCAGTAGGATCACACTCTGGTTTCCCATCAGGGTAACTGGCTTAATAATACACTCTTTCTTGACTGCCTTCCCTTCCCTATTTCACTTCTGATTTCCCCTATCAGTGTTTTTCCTGGATCACCTCTCAAACAACTACTTGTACTTGAATCCTTAAATCATGTCTGCTTCTGGGGAAACCCAAACCACAGTAGACACTTTAGCATGGTAATAAAAAGAAATAAAATTTGTTTAGCACTTATTAATAGTAAGCATAACTGTAAGTGCCTCATAATCTAATGGGATAAGTACTATTTTCATCCTGTTTTACAGATGAGCTGACTGAGGCACAGAGCAGTTGATTAACTTTCCCAAGATCACAGAGCTAATAAATGACAGAGCCTGCATTTGAATCTATGCCGTCTGTCTCTAAATTCTGTCCTCGTAAGCTGGTAGGCTAAGGGAGAAGAGCAGGAATAATGAGCAAAAAAGAGAGAGTGAGGACAATTAATGGAGTAAGGCCCACGTAGAGATTATTTTGAGGTGGGTGAAAGGAAAATAAAGGAAGTAGTTCATTCTAAATGATGTCCCTTTTAGCAGTTAAGTAGAGGGTTAAATTATGTGCTCTGCGCTAAATGGGTAGTGGTGGGATTTTGAAGTGGCTTGAAAGGTGGTAGGTTTTCATGGTGGATGTACCTGTATTGTCAGAGAACATAACTGGTTCTAGACCAGCATTCTGATGATGCTTGTGAACTCCCAGTAGCTATTATTAAGGTTGTTATAGCTTATTGAAAACAATGTAAGTTACCAATATAGAAATGAATATAATTATGAACAGATAACTCTCATGAGAAGTAATATATGTGCTAAAGATTTAAGCGACAGGAAAAGGAAGAAAAAGGAGCTAATAAAGAAGACTGAGAATCATCATCAAGGGAGATGGAACACTAAAATAGAGGTTCTTCTAGAAGCTGAGGGTGGGGAGTATTTAAAGAAGTAGACTGTTTGATAGTACTCATATGTAGAAGAATATAAAGGATGAAGACTGAAGGTAAGGAATTCAGTAGGCAACAAAAAAGTTTGTGTTGTTGAGAAGTCTCATACACTTGTAGGAGCTTGATCGTAGGGGACAGAAAACATTTGAGACAGTTGTTCCTCAAGAAGTTTAGTGATGAAGAGGGCAGAGGGATAGAGAATCATTTAAACTCTTTTTTTAAATTGGAGGAGACCAGTAGGCCTCTAGGGTTAGAAGCCATAGAAGACAGAGATTAAAGAGTAAACAAAGAAAAGGTGTAAGTGGTTGAGCAAAATCCCAAGGATGGTGAATGAGATGGGGTCCAGTGTATGGTAGGAAGGGTATACTTGGATACAGTTAAGTTCTATCTCTTTTGGGATGCTGGGACTTGAAGGAGGAGATTTAAGTTTTGGAAGAGGTCTCAGGGGCATATTTTCACCCTTTTTATCTTTCTCTCTCAATTCTAGTAATTTTTTCTGATCTCTTCAAATTCTCTCTTCACCGTGTCTAATGCTGTAAACTCACCTACTGAGTCTTTAGTTGCAGTTATATTTTTCATGTCTAGAAGTGGGATTTGATTCTTTTTCACATGTGCTATATTCCCCATACCCTGCAGATATTTTAAAGCTAGTCTTTTTTTTTTTTTTTTTTTCTGTAAAGTTGGTAAGCATAGTTGTGTCTGAAACTTTTATCTGGAGTCTGTTTGTCCTTCTGTTTTCTTTTTCTGCTAGTTCTCACTCATGGTGCCTTGTATCTTTGTGTGCCTGGTTGTTTGACTGCTAACTCTCATTACCCTTCTGGTGGCTCTCTTAGTCCTAGGATAAATGGACTGTCTTCAGAAAGTTTTATAGTTGCTCCATGGCTTGAGTTTTGCTTGGCCACCTAGGCTCTGTGTACCTAGATTATAAATCTGCATGAGGCATGGTCTAATAAAGTCATAACTTTTCAGAGTCTTTTCCTCCCCTCACTCTCTACTCCCAGTCTCTCCCCCACTCTCTTTTTCTTATGCTGCTCTGCCCACTGCCAAGGTAACTTTATTTATAGTCCTTACCACTCCCACACCCTCCCGTTCCTATCCCCAACCTAAAGACTTCCAAATAAAATGAAGGGACTGAAGATATATAGGAAATTGTTTGCCTCTCTCTCCTAGATCAACTTGAACTGTTAAAATCTCTCTTCTTATTACTAATTATCAGCCTAGGTTAAGTAAATAAAAGTTTTCTACTTAGTAATCAGACTACTATCCCTCCCTAATTTATTCAGTGTTGCATGAACACAGTGAGAGTATCATTACATTAATTACACAGGAGAAATGTCTGGCTACTATAGAAAAACTTCAGTTTACGTATGGTGTTTTTTATTTATTTATTTTTATTTTTTGGCGGTACACGGGCCTCTCACTGTTGTGGCCTCTCCCGTTGCGGAGCACAGGCTCCGGACGCGCAGGCTCAGCGGCCATGGCTCACAGGCCCAGCCGCTCAGCGGCATGTGGGACCCTCCCGGACCGGGGCACGAACCCGCGTCCCCTGCATCGGCAGGCAGACTCTCAACCACAGCGCCACCAGGAAAGCCCCGTATGGTGTTTTATAAATTAGTTGATTTTTAAAAATTGGTCTTCTATTTACTGACCTTGATAATTTATTTATTAATTCTTCATTTGTGGATTATTTTGCATTTCCCATAAATATGGTTATGTTGTCTACAAATAAAAATGCTTTACTTTTTCCTTTACAACCATTATGACTTTTATTTCTTTTGCTTGACTTCCTGACTTCCTGTGCAGTATTAAATAGAAGTGGTGACAATGTAAGTTCTTGTGTTTTTTCCCATTCTTAGTGGGAGTATTTAATTTTTCATCTAGTATAATTAAGTATAATGTTAGCTGTAGGGTTTTTGTTGATAATCTTAATTAGATTAAGTAGCTTCTCTTCTTTTCCTACTTAATGAGGCATTTCATCACAAATGATTGTTGAGTTTTATAAAATAACGTTTCTGCTTCTGTTGAAATAATATTTTTCTGCTTATTCCTCTTATTCAGAATAAGGGGAAACATTTAAAAATAAATTTTGCATTTTACTTATCCTTTTTATATGTTGATGGACACTGAAATTATTTTTAGGTCAATGGCTTTTTTTCCTCATAATTTTTATATTGAGATATGAAATTCACATACCATAAAATAGACCTTTTCAAAGTATATCATTCAGTTATTTTTAATATATTCACAACTTTGTGCAACCAGAACATTTTTATTCACCCCCAAAATAAATCCCGTATCCTCTTGTAGTCACTCTCCATCTCCTTTCCGTCAACCCCTAGCAACCAGTAATAAGCTTCCTGTTTCTATGGATTTGCCTATCTGGACATTCATATAAATGGAATCATACCATCTGTGATCTTTTGTGGACTTTGCTTCTTTCACTTAGCATAATGTTTTCAAGGTTTATCCATATTGTAGCATGTGTCTACTGCATTCTTTTTTATGGCTGAATAATATTCTGTTATATGGATGTGCCACACGTTGTTTAATCCATTCATCAGTTCATGAACATTTCGGTGGTTTCTACTTTTTGCCTATGTAGTATTTTTGTTTCTATGTTCATGGGAGATCCTGGCCTGAAATTTTCTTAGTTTGAAATATCCCTTTCAGACTTTGGTATCAGAATTACTCTAACCTCACAAAATGAGTTGGGAAATGTTTCTCCTTTTTATATTCTCTGGAACAGTTAGTCTAAGACTGATATTGTTTGAAAGACTGTACCAGTGAATTCTTTAAGTGTTTGAAGGAATTCTCTGGTAAAGCCATCTGAGTCTAGAGTTTTTTTTTTTTGTGGGAAGGTTTTGACTAGGGATTAAATTTCTTTAACAGATATGACTACTCAGATATTGTGTTTTTTCCTTGTTTAATGTCAAGAAGTTATATTTTTATAAGGGATTTGTCCTTTTATTTAAGTTGTGAAATTTATGGGCAGTGTATGTAATTATGTCCCCTTTCTAATTTATTTCTCATATGGGTAACTTGTGGTTCTATTTTTTCCTGACCAATCTTTCTAGAGGTTTATTAGATTTATTAATCTTTTCAGAGAATCCATTTTGACTCCTTGATTTCCTCTATTGAATGTCTGCTTTCTGTTTCATTGATATCTGCTCTTATTTTTATTTCTCTCCTTCTACTTTCTTTTTTTTTATTTTTAAGATTTATTTATTTATTTGGCTGTGCTGGGTCTTAGTTGCGGCATGTGGGATACTTAGTTGCGGCATGCAGGATCTTTAGTTGCAGCATGTGGACTCTTTAGTTGTGGCATTCAAACTCTTAGTTGCGGCACGTGGGATCTAGTTCCCTGACCAGGGATTGAACCTGGGCTCCTGCATTGGGAGCATGGAGTCTTAGCCACTGGACCATCAGGGAAGTCCCATCTCCTTCTACATTCTTTACATTGAATTTGCTCCCTTCTTTCTAGCTTAAGTTGTAAGCCTACATCATTTACTTTCAAGCTTTCTTTTTTCATTGTATGCATTTGTATGCGGAAAGCTATATATTTCCCCAAAGTACCGCTTCAGCGACATGCCACAAGTTTTGATATGTCATATTTAATTTTTATTCCATTGAAAATATTTTCTGATTTCCATTGTAAGTCTCTATTATAGCTCTTTGACCCATAGGTTATTTAGAAATCTGTTTTTTTAGATTTTCAAACGTTTGAGAATTTCTTAGTTTTCTTTCTGTTGTTGGTTTATAGTTTAATTTTTCTGTGATCATTGTCCTTGGAAATATGTTGAGACCTGGTCTGTTGTCCAGCATATCATCTATTTTGGTAAATATTCTATCTGCCTTAAAAAAGAATGTGTATTCTGCAGTTGTTGGATGTGGTTTTCTATGTATGTCAGTTAGATCAAGTTGATTAATCATGTTTTTACATTTTCCTGCATCCATGCTGTTTTGTCCTCTACTTGTTATATCAGTTAGATAGAAGTGTGTTAAAATCTGATTTTTTTGACTGTGGATTTATCTTTTATTTCTTTACTTCTCTCAGTTTTGCTTTATATATGTTGAAGCTATGCTGTTGTTATTAGATGCATTCGCATTTAGGATTTTTGTGTCTTCCTGTTGAATTGACCCTTTCAGCATTATGAAATGTTCTGCTTATCTCTAATAACACTTCTAGCCTTAAAAATTACTTTGTCAAATATTAATACAGCCACACCAGCTTTTTTGGGGAGGCCAGTGAGTGTGTACAAGATATATCTTCTGCAATCCTTTTACTTTTAGTCTGTGTCCTTTCATTTAAAATTTTGACATGGCAATTTTTAAAGGAAGACCTTTCTTTGGTATTTCTTGTAGTGTTGGTATATTGACAAGGAATTATGTCAACTTTTGTGGGTCTAAAATTATCTCTATTTTTGTCTTCATTAAAAAATTTTTTTTTGATGTGAACCATTTTTAAAGTCTTTATTGAATTTGTTACAATATTGCTTCTGTTTTTATGTTTTGGCTTTTTGGCCACGAGGCACGTGGGATCTTAGCTCCCCAACCAGGGATCAAACCCTTACCCCCTGCATTGGAAGGCAAAGTCTTAACCACTGGACCATCAGGGAAGGCCCTGTCTTCATTTTTAAAGGATATATTTGATAGATAGATACAATTCTAGGTTGCTAATCCCCCCTATTCTCCACCCCTCAGCACTTTCAACACAAAGAATAGAAGGTATCAATCTTACTGTTTCTTCAAATGTATCTTTTCTTCTCTGGCTGCTTTTAGAATTTTCTTTCTATCCTTTGTTTCAGCAGTTTGACTGTGCCAAGCATTTGGTGTGCCTGGGTGTGGTTTTCTTTGCATTTTCCTGCTTGAGAGTTCCCTAAATTTCTTGAATCTCTGGGTTGATTTCTTTCCTTACTTTTGTAAAATTATCATCAATTATTTCCTCACCTGTTGCTTTTGTCCCGTTGTCATTTTCTCTCTCTCTCTGAGATTACAATTACATGAATATGAGACGATTTGACTGTGTCCTACATGTTTCATACTCTCTTTTTTGTTCATCACATTATTTTCTCTGTGGGGGAGTTTGGATATTTTTTCTTGGCCTGTCTGCAAGTCAGTGGATTCTGTTTTCCTCTGGTCTATTCTGCTCTTAGAGTCTTCTGACAAGTTCTTAATTTCAGATATTGATTTTTCTGTTTCAGGAAATACACTTGGCTTTAAAAAATTTTTTTTTTGTTGAAAATTACATCATTTCATCCATTTTGTTCAACTTTGCATCTGTGTCAGGTCCTTGCCTCCTAATATCAGTGTCTGGGTTATCTTGAGTCTGTCTGATTGTCTGGTTTTCTCTTGATTATCTGTCTATCACATTATTTTGCTTCTTTGGATGTCTCTTAATATGTTTATTTTATGCCTAACATTATGTGTAAGAGAACAGTTAATTTATTTCAGATGATATTTTCTTCCAGAAAGGTTTGTTCTTTATTGTGTTAGACAGATAGCGTGAGGTGTTGGCTACCTCAGTCCAAATCAGAGATAAAGTCGATTCCTCCATCTACTGAGATTCTGTCTTCTAAAACTGGGCAACTATGGGAAATCGACCCTGCCCTTTTGGCCCAGCTTCCCTATCTTTCTTCAGTGCCCCATCACTAAGCAGATGTACTATTAGATGTCCTGGCCACATATTCAGAGCGTTTCTAGATTCCAGTCTGTCATTCCAGTCCATGCAGACATCTGTAAAGCACCCGAGTTTTTGGTTTCCTTTAGTGAGCTCAATCCTCACTTGTACCCAAACTCTGCAAATGCCCTCATGCAAGAAAACGCCAGTGATCTCCGCTCACCTTGGAAGTGCTCTTCCATCTCTGGATTTTTACTTCATCCAGTCCTCAGTTGCTTCCAGACCTTTCGATATTAGTCTAGTTTTTGAAGGAAAAACAATGGTTGCTCCTATCTGGTATCTTACTTTAGTAAAATAAAAGTGAAAGTCAGGAGTTTATCTTTGCAGAAAGAAAGGCAGATAATTTTAAGGGTGCTTATTGATATAAGCATAGTGATATTCTGAATATTTTTATCTGTGTTGCATATTAATATTTTTTTCCTTCTGATATGAGCCTGTTTATCAAAATATACTCTAGGTCAAGGGTCAACAAACTATGGTCCACAGACCAAATCCGACTCAGTTCCTTTTTTTGTATGGCCTGTGAACTAAGAATGGTTCTTACATTTTAAAAATACATACATACATAAATATACATACATAAATAGCTATATAAATAAATAAATAAAAGGAGAAAAATATTTTGTGACACCTGAAAATTGTATGAAATTCAAATTTCAATATCCAGAAATTACAATCGGATTGTAATACAGCCACATTCATCTGTTTTTGTGTTGTCTATGGCTGCTTTCATGCTAACAGATGAGTAATTGCAACAGAGATCTTATGGCCCACAATGTATAAAATATCTATTATCTGTCCCTTTACAGAAATAAATTTGGCGATTCCTGTCTTAGATCGTAGACTCAGGAATTTTTCATTTCTCATTTCTAAGGGAAATTGAACAAAAGACTGAAACCCTCTTATTCCATAAATTCTTTGAATTTTGAGTTATTTAAATACTAGCATTTTAGAGTTGGAAGGGACCTCAGAGATAATCTCTTTTATCTCTTTATTTTGCAAATGAAGAAACAGATTTAGAGTCAGAGAAGTTTTAAATTAAATTATGGCTAATTTTTGTTCTGTTAGAAAATAGACTCAGTAATAAGTTGATATAGAAACTAATGATCTATATCACAGAACAACTTGCAAAATTCATTTGTTCTTATTGCAGAAGTATTTGGTTTTACTAAACAGTGGTAGCTATTAAGAGAATTTCTTCTTTGGAATTTTTAAAGTAAATATTTTAAAATAAATATTTAGAGCATGTTAATAACCTTTGCCTTTCATTACCACCCATAATTCTTTCAAATCTCATGGGTATGAGGTTTTTTTTATGAGAAGACTAAAAATCTTATAGGACCAATTCCAGACATTCTTTATTAAGCTCCTATTGATTTAGGATTTAAAGTCCTAAATCATCAGAAATTCCACAGTGAAATGTTAATGTGTAAGACTTGTTTCTAGAGTTTTTCTTTTATCTCTCCATCCTCAAACACCATGAAACGTTTATTTAAGCTTAGTTCTGAAATGCAGTCATATAGTGGGATATTATATTACTAAAAAACAGCATTTTTATTTTCTAATGTTGAATACAGATTTTCTACGTATAATTTTTAGCTTATTACTGGCTCTCTTGGATAACTCTCTACTTCTAAAACAGCCAAATCAACAAAAAACACAGTAAAATCAATTTGTGGGGATTTGGGGAAAGCTGATTTTTCAGCTAATCTGTACGCAGGATTTGGTGGGTCCAGATTCATTAAAATTGTGCCAAAACTAATTAAATGCCAAATGCATAAAAATAAATATTTTAGGAATATGTATAAAGTCATTTGAACTTTAAGAAGTTCTGTTAAACAAAACAGACAAAAGTATTGGTATATGCTTTGGAAAATTTAAGTCCGTGATAAGTAGGCTTCAGGAAATTCATCTTAATTTATATTTATATATTCTGTTTCTCTGAAGACTGGTTTTGAATGAACCTTCTTGCTTTTCTAAATTGTATAGAAAGGGCTAACCTTTTAGCATTTACATATTCCTTTTGCTGAAATAACTGATTTCACTTAAGTAAACTTTAGTATAAAGGAAAGTTGGTTTCCTAAACCACACATGAAAAATACTCAATGCTTTTCATCAACTTGTTTATTCACCTGATATTTCTTGAACATCCATGATGTGTCAGGCACTAATGAAGGTGCTGAAAGGGAAAATGTTGAAATAAATATTTTTTGCTCATAGTTGAATAGATTGTGTGAGGAGGTATATCTCTTCATGTGTAGCATTTGATACTGTTACTCTCTTTCTCTTTTCTTTTGTAGCATGCTATCTTGGGGAAATCCCATCTACATACATGATTTTCATTACCTCCTTTGCACCAAGATCTGAGTAAAATACTCCCATGGGTAATTCCTTAATGGACATTTCTGGCTAGATATCCTTTAAATGTATTGATGTATCTATGGGTCCATCCTTGGCCCTCTGCTTATTTTCCTCTCTAAGTAAGGCTGGTAGCTATAGCTCTGAACTTCCTTCTCTTCTCCCTGTCCTCTCTCCTTCCTCCCATTTTCTCTGTCTCTCAAAGTACTGTTGAGTACTTTGTTTCAGGTACTTTTCTGAGCACAGAGGCTTGAGCAGTGAACAAGAATGATATGGCTTCTGCACTCTTGGAGCTTACAACTTGGTGAGAGTGATGCATTAAACAAGTAATTCCAAACATACAGTTGTAGGTTACACAATGAGACACAAGTATACGATGAAATGAGAATGGATGTTAGGGAAACTAGCCTAGTCTGGGACACTCCTGAGTAAGTGACACTTATACTGGGACCTCAAAGATGAATAGGGGTTAGCAAGAGATGTGGGATAGAATTCCAGGAAGAGGGAGAAAAAGCCCCTAAGAGAAAGCTGCTAAGGAGCTTATTAGCAGGTTCAAACAACGGAACGAATAGTCCTTGTGGCTGGAATGTGATGAACAAGTTGGAGAAGGATGCAAAACGAGGTGGGAGAGACTGGTGGAGGTCAGATCTTGGTAGAGGATCTTCTAAACCACGTCAGTGCTTTTGGTCTTTATCTAAGAGAATTGAGAATATATTAATAGAGTTTGTAGTGGGAGAATTACCTATTCATTTGTTTTTTTAAAAGTTGACTTGAGTGCTTATATGAAAAATGGATTGAAGAGGGGCAGACATGGATGTGCAGAAATGAAGCTTTTTTATGAAGCTTTCACAGTGGTCCAGGCAGGAGGTAGGGGTTACTTACATTGTTAGCATATCAGCAATAGAGGTGATGTAGATAGATTCAAGAACTGTTTACAAGATATATTTGATAAGATTTTGTGATTTTTTTAGTTTAAAGTATGAAGCTGAAGGTAGTGTCAAGGATACATTTTTCATATGCTTGTTCATGTGTATTTTGTTGACATTTTAGTGTCTTGAAGTCAAACATTTTCAAAATCGAACTCATTTTTTCCTTTTGCAAACTAATTCTTCCCCTTGACTTCCCTGTTTTGTGAATGACATCCCTACCTCCAAGTGACCTAGCCTTATGACTTTTTTATTTGGTCACAGCTTCCACTACATTAGTTACCAAGTGTTAAGGACCTGACCTCTGTAGCATCTAGAGTCTCTCCCTTCTCCTCCTCCTCAAATCCTTCCCTTTTCCTCTTCCTCCTCCTCCTCCTCTTCACCTTTTGTCTTTGTTATAGCAGTAGCATCCTTTTGCTGGATCATTAAACTATGCTTTTCATTCAGGTCTCTGAGCTCCTTGAGGAAAACAACTCTCCTTTTCATCTTATGTCTTTAGTACCTAGCAGTGTGCACTTCAGCATGGTAGATGTAAAAAAATATTAAATGAGATGAAAATACATTTTCCTCGGTTTGGGTTTCTTCCATTAATTCTTATTCTTTGCCACATTAAAAATTTCTTTTCTCAAAGTCATTCAGGTGCTTCCTTTTGCTTAAAGAATAATTTGGTCTTAGGGCTGTGATGTTATGAAAAACTGGCTGCTGGATATGAGAAGTGTATGAGTTGGGGTTTTCCTGTAGTAATTTAGTAAAAATGGACTCCTGATCCTTTTTGCACTGTAGCCCTGACTACTACAAAGAGTAGATTTTTCTGGGAAGGGAACATAACTGGTATTTATTAGCAGCCCCACTGTTAAATAAAGTTTTAAAAATTTCATTTGATGGCTTTTTACAATTTTTAAATTTTATAAAAGTATTTGCAGAATTCACATTTAAAAAATAATTTAATGTGTATTTCTTAGCTATCCAGTATTTTGCTGTCATGTCAATAGCTATATTGTATGTTAGTATCTTATATGTACATCTAGAATATATTCTTTCATAGAAAGTTTATACAAGAATTATTCATTTATTTTGGAAGTACCTATTTTTAATACCTTTATATGTTCTAAAATATGAACTTCCATAATTCTTTTATTCTCCTTTTTTTCTTACATTTTTAGGAATAAGAAAATTTTAAATAAGAAGAAGTTGAAAAGAAAACAGAAGAGCAAATCAAAAGTGAAGACAAGAAGCAAGGTAAAACTGTTAGCAATTTATAGTGATTAAGCACTTTTTTATTAATTTGAATAAAAATGCCAGAATTAAAAAGGTAATTTTAATTTTGGTAAGAGGTAAGAGGTACAAACTACTATGTATAAAATAAACAAGCTGCAAGGATATATAGTACAATACAGGGAATATAGCCAATATTTTATAATAACTATAAGTGGAATATAACCTTTAAAAATTGTGAATCACTGTGTTGTACACCTGAAACTTGTGTAATATTGTACATCAATGATACCTCAATAAAAAAATAAGGTATGAGTATAATTAGCAAACCATTTTCTGTGTGCTAAAGTAATTTTTAAAAAACCCTTATTATTTGGTCACACTGTTAAGTTTCATCTTTTTGGCATTTTTTTTTGACCAGCAACCTGGAAGTTATTATCTGGGTGCTGAAAATTATTTATTATTTATTTTTGTTTTCTTTGATCAGTCCTTTGGGGGAAGATATCTATTTCTCTTCTCTTTTTTCACTCTGGTTACATGTACTGGAAACTGAGTAAAATTGGCCTGTGAGTTGGGACTTGGATTTGGGTTTTTCTCATACCTATGCATACATTATGAATTAGAGAATATCTTGGTGCATCTATAAACTTTTGACTGTTCTGAGCTTCTTTAGATTGTTGGTGGCTGTACAAAAAAAAAGGCAATAGAGAATATTTGAATTAGGTGGCACCTTAGAGATCAAGGATCTGTTCTTCTACCCAATGCAGATATCTTCTCTATAAAATCCATCTAGTTTTTTCTTAAACATTTTCAGGGACCAGATACCGCTTTTTGTAAGAGAATCTCTTTTCTAATGAACAGTAGTAAGAAACTTAGACAGGAGGAAGAGAGCAATCATACTTGTGATTTCTGAAGAGCTCCACTTTTGGTTATAGAAACAGTCACTTAGCTTGGGTTGTATATCATATTTAAGTTCTAGAGACAATTGTTTCCTGCACTTTTTAATGAGTATTTTTGCTCTTGTAACTGAGAGAAATCTACTTTAAAGTAGTGAACCAAAAATAGAAGTATAAGGGATGGAATTGATCAGTTGGACCCAGGGATTATAATAATGTCATCAAATCTTGCTTCTCTTTTCCTCTGAGTGTGGGTTTATTGCCTGTGGCTGAGGACTAAGGCTGCTGGCAGCTCCAGCTTTATTTTCTTTAAGCAAAAGGCGATTTCTTCTATTAGTTGTGGCAGAAAATCTTGGATGGGGTTTTTGATTGACCTGCATCATTCACTTTGACCTGGAAGATGAGGTACTTTGATTGGTTAGACCGAGTTATGTTTGTAACCTTGTGATGGACTATAGGTGAGCACCCTGATTAGAAGGCTATGTGGAATGGGAGGGCTGGTTGCCCTAAGGGAAGTGTTGCTGGGTGGGCAGATAAATAATATGTGTTCACTATATCACGTCATACTACTGTTTTGGGGACAGAAGAGGGAAGTGGAAAGCATTCTTACTATACTTGATATGTGAAAACCTTTAACAAGTAAATAGTCATTCAGATTTACAACTTCTACCCCTTTTCCACTTTTTGGTTCTGTGTGCAGAGTTGGAATATGGGAATATTGAAAATCTTTTAAAGCCCTTTTTAAGGTTTCATTTGTTGATTTTCCTAAAAGTGGTGGCATGTGATATCCAGGAAGATATGGGAAGTCAAGCTCTTTCTTCCACTTCAGTTCTGTCTCTAACTAGCTTTGCTCCCTTCATAATTCATCTTTCTTCTGTTGGCCTTCAGCTTTTATATCTGCTTTTTTAGGAGCAGCTTGTGATAAGACTGATAAAAAAAAATTCATTTACACCTCAGACTTTAATTGCACAGTGACTCTGTGCAGGCCTTGTGCTTGGTATTTGGGATGCAAAGATGAGTAAGAAACATTTACTGCTCATAAAATGGTGGTGTTAGTCTCTTTGCTCTCTATTACTGTTTTTGGAGTATTTTTTATCCACTCTCTTTTTATAAAAGTTATTTTTAAAATGCCATTTAGCTATACTTCTTCATCTCCTTTATTGCTGTCATTGACCCCTCTATTTCTCCATTAGCCATCTCCTTCATTTACTTTCCTTCTTATCCAGTATAGGTACTACAGTATTTTTAGAAAAATTCTTGCTTAATCTCCTGTATTAGTTCTTTATGGCTGCTGTAACAAATTACACAAACTTTATGGCTTAAAACAATACAAATTATCTTACGGTTCTGGAAGTCTGAAGTCTAAAATGGATCTCACTGGGCTAAAATCAAAGTGTCAGCAAGACTATCTTCTTCCTGGAGGCTCTAGAAGAGAATTCATTGCCTTGCCTTGTCCGGCTTCTAGAGCCTGCCTGCATTCCTGGGGTTGTGCTTCCTTCCATCTTGCCACCTTCTCCCATTTATAAGGACCCTTGGGATTACTTTGGGCCAACCTAGATAATCCATAAAATCCCCCATCTCAAAATTCTTAATTTAATCGTATCTGCAGGCTCCCTTTTGCCATGTAAAATGACATATTCTCAGGTTCTAGGGATTAGGGGGTAGATATTTTTGGAGGCCATTATTCTGCCTACCGCATCTTCCTTTCCCTCATGTACATTTGTTGGATTTATCTGACAAAACTCAGTCCTGTACAGATCCAGCCATCTTTCCCTCTTTCCCTCAGGTGAGTACCATGTACTGCTAAAAGGAGTTAAACAAGAGTTTATTGATACCAGTACAGTTTCATGATTACCAGTATCAAATGGACCATCCATAGCCAGACTGTCTTCTTGTTTTTTCTGGTCAGATAGTTCTTCCAATTTTCCTGTGGCTATTTCAGACCTTTGCCACTCTCCTCAGACTTCTGATAAATTCTGCTCTCCAGCAAAAGACTTCACTTCCTTATAAGAGAAGTAAAATCCATTACCCAGGAAACTTCCTCAGCATCCTGCTACCAAATGTATCTGTCTTAGATCAGGTTCCTTAATAGTAGAACCTGAGACAGGGATATAAAGTGTACAATTCAGTGAGTTTTGAAAGATACAATCAAGGTTTAGAAATTTTCCATCATCCCCAAGGCTTTCCTCATCCTCTGCTGCATTCCATCCCTCCTTACAGCCCTAGCTGTACACAACCACAGGTATACTTTCTGTCATTATAGATTATTTTTCATTTTCTAGAATTTCATATAAATGAGATCATACTGGCTCTACTATTGTATCTGGCTTCTTTCCCTCAGCATAATGATTTTGAGTTGTGTTGATGTAGTTGTATATATTAATAGTCTTTCCTTTTTTTTTTTTCTGATTAGTATCCCATTGTTTGGGTATATCCCAATTTGTTAATCTATTCATCTGTTGATGGACATTTTGGTATTGTTTCCAATTTCTGTCCCTTGCAAATAAAACTGCTATGAACAATTTGTGTACTAGTCTTTGTGTGGGTATAAGTTTTTGTTTTTGGGGGAGGGTAAATACCTAGGAGTGGGAGGATTAAGTGATGTTTTCTTCGATGATTTGCCAGAAGGACTCATAAGACTCGAAAGCAATTTATACTAATGGCTAAGATTCATTACAACAAAAAGTACAGAGTAAACAGCAGGAAAAATAAATGTGTTGGTGGTTAGGGAGTAATGGCCTAGGCCTCCTGGTCCTTCCTCATGTGAGACACAGGACGTGCTTTCTCTCCGGTGGTGAACTGCAGGAATATGTGTGGAACGTTTCTGTCCAGGGAAGCCCGTTTGAGTCTCAGGATCTGAGACTTTTATGGGGATCTGGTCACATAGACACATCCTGATATGCAGCCAGCCATAGCAAGTGAAACGTGGGTTCACATCGTCAGTCATGATGTTTCTGCAAAGCAGTCGGACAAGCCAGTGGGTATGGTTGCTCTAGGAGTATGTAACAAAATCATCAATACCTAATATAAAGGAAACTCTAAAGACCACATTCCTAAGTACTGGCCAGGGGGCAGTGATGGTTCCCTTGGAGAAATACAAGGAGTAAGCAGTGTTAACTCAGTGTTAACTCTTCTTCACAGGTGGCATAGTAGATGAATGTTCAGCTTTTTGAGAAACTGAGAACTGTTTCCAAAGTGATTATTCCATTTTACTGTTCCACCAGTAGTGTATGAGAAGTCCAGTTGCTTCACATCTTTGCAAACACATGATCTTGTTAGCTTTTCAAATTGTAGTCATTCTTTTTTTTTTAAAAACATTAATTTTATTCTTTTGTAAAAGAAAGGGGCATTTAGAATCATAGATGAAAATGAATGATTTTAAAGCAGTTAAAATTATTTCCTAGGGAATAATTATGGTCAAAGTTTGTATGCTAGGAAAAAAAAATACTCCTGAAAAGATATCACTGTTTTTCACTCTGTAAGCATGTTACACGAAATTTTAGTCATTCTGATAAGTATACAGGGGTATCTCACTGGTGTTTTACTGTGCTTTTCTCTCATGACTAATGTTGTGAGCATCGTAATCATCATGTGATGTGCCTTTCACCAGTTATGTCTTTTTATTGTGAAATCTCTTCAACTCGTCTCCCCTTTTTATAATTGTCTTCTTATTGAATTCTCAGAGTACCTTATACATTTTAGATATTTATACATTTTAGATTCCTTTGTCAGCTGTGTTGCAAATAATTTCTCCTCTTCTATGGTTTGCCGTTTTTGTTTTTGTAGAGTGCTTTATAAGAGCAAAGGTTTTTAAGTTTTATAAATTTAATGAATTGATTTTTTTTTTATGATTCATGTGTTCTAAGTCTTTGTCTACCCAAAGGTCACATAGATTTTCTTCTATATTTTCTTCTACAGATTTTATAGTTTTAGTTGTTACATGTAGGTCTGTGATCCATTTCAAGTTAATTTTTGTGTATGGTATGAGATAAAGGTTGATGTTCATTTTTTCACATGTTGGTATTCAGTTGATCCAGTATCGTTTCTTAAAAAGACATCTTTTCCCATTGAATCATCCTGGCATCTTTGTAAAAAATCAGGTGACTGTATTTGTTTAAGCCTATTTCTGGAATTTATTTTGTTTAATTAATCTATATGTTTACCCTTATACCAGTACTGTACTGTCTTCATTACAGTAGTTTTGAAATAGGTCATATGTTTTTAACTGTGGTCTTTTTTAAAAAGATTGCTATAGTTAATTTAGGTTCTTTACGTTTCTATACATAAATTTTAGAATCAACTTGTAAATTTACATTTTTAGAAAGCCTCTGGAATTTTTATTGGGATTTCACTGAATATAGGTTTGGGGAAGAATTGCCATTTTAATGATATGGAATCTTCTCATTGATGAACATGGTCTCTCTCTCTCCATTTATTTGTCTTCTTTAATTTCTCTCAGCAACATTATTTTGGTTTTCAGTGAACAGAGATTGTACATAATTTTATTAAATTTAACTAATAATTATATATTTTCGATGTTATTGTAAATGCTGTTATTTAAAAATTTTGTTTTAATTTTGAGATTGTAATGTAAACACAGTTGTAGGAAATAATACAGAGAGATCCTGTGTACCCTTTACCCATTTTCTCCCATTGGTAAGGTATAGCATAACTATAGTAAATATCACTACTAGTAAATCAACATTGATACAACCTACAGATCTTATTTAGATTTCACCAGTTTTACATGCACTCATTTGTTTGTGTGTATTTAGTTTTAGGCAGTTTTATCATGTGTGGGTGTTTGTGACCATTACTACAGTGAGGGTGTAGAACAGTTCCATCAGAAGGGTCCATTGTACTACTTTTGTATAAACAAAGACATCTCCAAACCTCACCCTCTCCCTAGCCTCTGCAAACCACAAATCTGTTCTCCATCTGTGTAATTTGTCATTTCAAGAATGTTACATAAATGGACTCATGCAGTATGTAACCTTTTGGGACTGGTTATTTTCCACTTAGCATAATTTTGAGATTCATCCAAGTTGTTGCATATACCAAGCTTGCACCTTTTATTGCTGAGTAAGCATTCCATGGCATGGATATACCACAGTTTGCTTAACCCTTCGTTCATTAAATGACATCTGAGTTGTTTCCAGTTTTGATTATTTTGAATAAAGCTTCTATGAATGTTCATGTGCTGGTGTTTGTATGAACATAAGTTTTCATTTCTCTGGTATAAATGCCTAAGAGTGCAATTGCTGGATTATACTGTAAGTACATGTTTAATTTTCTAAGAAAAAGCTGTACTTTTTCTAGTCTCTGTATTATTTTACATTCCCATCAGCAATGTATGAGAGATCCAGTTTCTCCACATCTTCACCAGTATTTGTTGGTGTCACTATTTTTTACTCTAGCCTTTCTGATAGGTGTGTACTAATCTCATTTTAATTTGTATTTCCCTAATGGCTGATGATATTGAACTTTTTTTCATGTGCTTATCTGCCTTCTGTATATCTTCTTCAGTGACATGTCTGTTCATGTCTTTTGCCCATTTTCTAATTGGGCTGCTTGCTTGTTTGTTTTCTACTCTCTGAGTTTTGAGAATTCTTTATATATGCTGGATGCTAGTCAGTTGTCAGATACGTGGTTTGCAAACATTTTCTCCCAGTCTGTAACTTTACTGCTACTAGTTTTAAAACTACATATTTTGATTGTTTACTCCTAGGATATAGATATATTATTCATTTTTACAGATTTATTTGGTACCCTGTGACTTTGCTAAATCCACACATTATTACTAGTGACTTTTTTTTTTTTTTTTTTTTTTTTTTTTGCTGTACGCGGGCCTCTCACTGTTGTGGCCTCTCCCGTTGCGGAGCGTAGGCTCCGGATGCGCAGGCTCAGCGGCCATGGCTCACGGGCCCAGGCGCTCTGTGCCATGTGGGATCTTCCCAGACTGGGGCACGAACCCGTGTCCCCTGCATCGGCAGGCAGATTCTCAACCACTGCGCCACCAGGGAAGCCCACTAGTGACTTTTTTTTTGCAGACTTAAGATTCTTTTTTATGTCTCCTACAAATAAACACATTTGATTTCTAGGAGATAACTTTTTCTTTCTAACTATACCTTTTATTTCTTTTTCTTGGGTTACTGCACTGGATAGCATATCTAGCACAATGTTGAGTCTGATTGCTGAGAGTAGGTATCTTGCCCTTGTTTGCAATCTAGGGTGAAGGCATTCAGTCTTTTACTATGTTAGCTGTGTGTTTTTCATACGTAGCCTTAATCCAGTTTTCAAATTCTCTTCTGTTCCTAATTTACTTAGGCTTTTGTCATGAATGGGTATTTGATTTTTGTCAAATGCTTCTTCCATGTTTATTTACAGTGTCTTTTTTTTTTTTCTCTTACTTTTGTTGGTGTGGATTTTGGATTGCTTTTCCATTGTTGTACATCCTTGTTTTTGATTTGATCTTGATGTATCATCTTTTTAAGAGTATTGTTGGATTTGAATTATTAATATTTATTTTTAATATCTCTGGAAGACATATTTACATGTTATATGTCAGTTAACTTTAGTATACTTTGATTTAACAAGAAGTACTCCATGTTTTTCCTAATTATTTATGGAAGAAGGGTAGAATTTTGAGACTAAACGTTCTTGGTACTCAAAGTGTCATTTTATTTATCTTGGATACTTGTTGGACATACTCTAATTGTTGGAATTTGCATTTGTAGACTATCTTAAACTAGTTCTGTATATTTATGATGTAAATGTTGATCTCAAAAATGTGGTTGGAGTCTGATGAATAAAGTGGTGGACCAAAATAGAAATTGAGTATTTAGTTGTTTTTTGTTTGTTTGTTTGTTTGGCTGTGTTGGGTCTTTGTTGCTGTGCACGGGCTTTCTCTAGCTGCGGTGAGTGGGGGCTACTCTTCTTTGCGGTGTACAGCTTCCCATTGCGGTGGCTTCTCTTATTGCGGAGCACGGGCTCTAGGCGTGCGGGCTTCAGTAGTTGCAGCACGTGGGCCCTAGAGCACGTGGGCTTCAGTAGTTGTGGCACATGGGCTTAATTGCTCCGCGGCATGTGGGATCTTCCTGGACCAGGGATTGAACCTGTGTCCCCTGCCTTGGCAGGCAGATTCTTAACCACTGCGCCACCAGGGAAGTCCCGAGCATTTAGTTTTAACAATTAAAGTACCAAACATGTGATTTGTAGTACCTATTAAGACAGATAGCTAAGAGAGAGCTTTCAGAAAGCATATGCCCATAATCTGTAGTTTTCTTAGCCTTACCATTGTTTGAATGAGAATGAAATTAGAATTGACTAAAGTTAAGGGTTTAGTTTTTTTTTTTAGTCCTAATTTCTGTTTAAGGCCCTATATCTACTTTTGAAAGAAATCAAAATGTAATTCAACATTTGTGGTAGGCCTTTGAGACTCTGCAGTACATCTGGTGTCCCTCAGAAAAGCAACAAATGAATATCCTTTGAATCCAGCAGTTAAGCTTTGTTGGCTCTTTTCCTATTGTGGGGTAAAAGGGTAGTCCTGATGAGTTTTTTGCTGGTGTCTTTCCAGCCCTTATCAGGTTGGTTATTGCTGTGTCACCTATGTGACTTCTACAAATCATCTAGCCTGTCTAATATTTAATTTAAAAAAAATGAGAATTGATGATGATGGAAAGGAATATAAAATTGAAATATTATATCCTGTATTTCAGTCTGAAAACTTGGAGAATACAGTAATCATACCAGATATCAAACTACATAGCAATCCTTCGGCATTTAATATTTATTGCAATGTACGCCATTGCGTTCTGGAATGGCAGAAAAAGGAAACATCGTTGGCAGCTGCATCTAAGAACTCTGTGCAGAGTGGAGAATCAGATAGTGATGAAGAGGAGGAATCCAAAGAGCCCCCTATCAAACTTCCAAAGGTAAGTCACTAAGATCCACTTAGATGCATAACCTACAGGTGTTTGGGCTTTAATACATATGTTTGCATTGCTAAAATGCCTTGCTTTTAATAAAATTGCACACTGAAAATAACAGAGCCTATGGGTAAAAATAGGTTTGAGCTAGATCAGGAAAACTTTAGGCAACTTTATAATTGGAGTGCTAACAAAGTCAATAATTGGTACCTCAGTGGGGAGTACTTGGAAAGCATATGAAGGGAGTTCAGTGGCTTGGAGTCTGTTACAGGGGCTGTTAAAAATGTACAAAAGCAGTAGAGGGGAAATGGTGGCTTGCGGGCACTGAGCCATTGCAGATGGAAGTGGAACTCTGAGCCAGTGAGCTGCTATTAAGGTGGGCACAAGAGGAAGTGCAAATTACTACAAGCCAAGAGCCACGAAAAGCTGGGGACACATCCCTCCCTCTGGGTACAGGTATACATTTTAATTTTTCTTGAAATAGAGCTAGAAGTGCTCCTAGTTGTGCAGCAGCTGAGCTGAGAGCTTTTGCCTTTTCCGCCTAAGGTTAACTGTACTCTTGCTATCCTGGCTCCCTTTGCCTAGGAAAAAAATTACATATGAACCAATTCTGCATTGTTCTGATATCACTCCCATATTTACCAGAGGCGTATAATCTAATTGGTGTTATAGAAACGTGTATTGAAGTAGAACAAACTGTTCTTAAGGTACTCTGTTCTATTTAAGCATTTCTATATTTCAAGACTATAATGTTACTTTATATATGTATTTTTCTATATAGTGTGTGTAGTTAGTATTTCTAACAAAAGAATGGGTAAAAATATAAACATATTTTAAAATGGTACCTTTATCATAAATAATTTAGTGCATTTGTTTTTTTCTAAATACAGACATTCTGAAATGATTTCCTTTATCATAAATGATTCGTGTATATTGTCTTTTTACTAAATGGATACCTTAAAATTGTGCCTTGAAAACTTCTTTATATGCATACGTAAGATATCATGTAAATACTTACTTTACTACTTGGAAATAGCAGCCAGATAGAGGCTGTGTTCCTGATCTGTTTATTTTGTACATTTCATGGTGGCTCTTCATAAGTTCGCCACTGTCCTTTATCATTACTGTCAGGTTCTTCTCACCTTATTCTCAGCAGTTCACTTGCTTCCTGTTTCATAGAGCAGTAGAGGTTTTGTGAAGTTCCTCAGCCTCTTAAATCAGCCACCTTCAAATGTCCTTATCTCCTCTTGGGACCCTTTTTCCCCTTAGTCGTTTTCTCTCCAGTGTCCTTAACTGTACCTTCTCTACTAGCTTCTTTCTTCAACTTAAAACAAACAAGCTCATCTTTTCCATATAAGTTTCTCCAGGTAAAGAGCATGGTCTCTAATTCTGATTTCTTATGCTTAATTAGGGGAGGTTGAGGAAAAATACATTGTTAAGTTAGGATATGAAGGAATCAAGTATACTTTTGTTATAAGAATTCCATTCTGTGTGTGGGTGAGTCCCACTGTACTATAGTAATCACTCAGCTTAGGTTCAACATTAGGAAGGAAAATAAAGACCCAGAGAAACCTTTCACACAGGTATGCAGATTTTGAATAATAAACTATAGTCAATTTAAAAGATACTGCACAATCAAGAACAACTGATTCTTAGGCTGTCTTAAAACATCAGGATGAATGAGTGTTAATGAAATAAGATATCAGGCATTCTTAAGACAGTGGATTTTTAGCATGATTAGCAGAGTTAAAAGATGCAGAGTCAAAAAGGGATCTTGAAAAGAAAAGTAGAAGAAAAGCAAATAGCTCAAGTAATTAATATTGAGTTTTCCATCAAGTACTGACCTGTCAGGAAACAGGATATAGTGATGAATATGGGAAGTAGAGTCAAACTGCCTGAGTTCAAACACTTGCCATTAAAAATACGAGCTGTGTGATGCTGTGAACGTTGTTTAACCTCTCTCTGCCTCAGTTTTGTCATCTATGAAATGGGGATAATGCCTATCTCGTAGGTAGTAGTGAGGATTCAAAGAGTTAATAAATGCACGTGTGCTCAATAAATGATAGCTGTAGTTGTAAGTATCAGGTGCAAACAGGAAAATGTGTAGGTCCAAATGAATTTCATTAGTTTTCAGGGGACTCATCAATTTATTAAGAAATACTTCATATCCAAGGAAATGAAACCTCTAGACAATCAGTGAGATCAGAGAGGAAGGAGCAATGGGATGCCTTTATGCAGAGGTAGTCAGAGTGCCATGGGTGGGGGCAGGGCAGGGAGTGAAACTTCCAGGTCTTAGGCAGCAGTTTGCAGGGCACAGAAGAAGAGATGGAGCCTTGAGGGTTTGCGGTGATGGGAGTGTGAGGGCAGGTGAGAAATGGGGACTTTTTCTTTTCCTTTTGACCATTTCTGTGCCTCTGCTCCAGATGCTCTTTCACGTCAGTTCCTCCCTTTTCTTTGTTGTTTCTCTCTTGCTCCTCCTGAATGTGTGGCTGTCACTTTCCTTTTTCTTGCAGATGTTTCTTTCTCTCCTGCTTCTTTTTTTTTTTATTTTTTATTAGTTTCTGCTTTATAACAAAGTGAATCAGTCATACATATATATCTGTTCCCACATCCCTTCCCTCATGCATCTCCCTTCCTCCCACCCTCCCCATCCCACCCCTCCAGGCGGTCACAAAGCACCGAGCTGATCTCCCTGTGCTCTGCGGCTGCTTCCCGCTATCTATCTACCTTACGTTTGGTAGTGTATATATGTCCATGCCTCTCTTTCTCCTGCTTCTTTTTTATTTCACATAATGAAGACAGTTTTTATTTGTTGTCAAGGTATCATTTTGATACAATTCTGTGTTTTCCCTTCTTGACTTTTAAAAGTTAGCTAAATTGGGCTTCCCTGGTGGCGCAGTGGTTAAGAATCCACCTGCCAATGAAGGGGACACAGGTTCGAGACCTAGCCTGGGGAGATCCCACATGCCGCGGAGCAAGTAAGCCCGTGAGCCACAACTACTGAGCCTGCGCATCTGGAGCCTGTGCTCCGCAACAAGAGAGGCCGCGAGAGTGAGAGGCCCGCGCACCGCGATGAAGAGTGGCCCCTGCTTGCCGCAACTAGAGAAAGCCCTCGCACAGAAACGAAGACCCAACACAGCCAAAAATAAATAAAATTAAAAAAATAAAATAAAAAAATAAAAGTTAGTTAAATTGGTTTTGACTCTGATGTAGACCTTGCTTGTCAGATTTTTTTGCTTTTTGTTTTTTGCTTTTGTTTTTTGCATTTAAAACAGTACTTTCTTACCCCCACCCGCTTAAAAGTATACCTTTCTTACCAAAAGCAGTTTTTACCCAGCTCAAACTGTCTTTCACTATCTGATTTCCAGATCTTCTAAAGCGCTCCAAATTTCATAGCTGCATAATTTTTTAATAGTAACATTAAAATCCTAATATGAATGTTAGGATTCATACTTCCCATCCAAACTTATTTGAGGCTAGTCATGCCTCATATTTTGTTAAAAGATGTAGATGTACACAGATTCATTTATATACTTTTTAATTCAGTAAATTCAGTTTATAGCAGGCATTCTATTAGGTCCTGAGAACAAAAGTCCCTGAGACACAGTCCCCACCGTAAAGAAAGTTATGTGTAGCAGGCATGTCCAGTGCCCTAAGGATTGATAGGGGTGTGCAAGGTATAGTGGAGCCCGGTGGAGTAAGGATGCAGCACTGACTGAAGATGCACGTGCAGGCAGGGAGAATGGCATCGTTACAAAAGCACAAGCGGTCAGCTTTGGCTAGAGTGGACTGGCTGAACAGGGCAAGAGTAGAGAACAGGATCATGGGCCTTAAATGTCATACAGCCATTTTCAGATTTTGTCTGGTAAGTTGGAAATATGAAAGATTTTAAGCAAAAGACTATGATCAGACTTGTATCTTATTAAAGTTACTCGGGTGCTGGAAAGGCAGATCCACTAGAGGGTGGGGAGACTAGAGCAGAGGGACTAGTGAGGCAGTTATTGCAGTCGTCTGAAGTGTTCATGGGGGATGCAACAAGGGTAGTAGCAGTGTTTGGCAGAAAAGAAATATTAAGGAAGTAGAATTGTCAGGAATTGCTAATTAGTTGGTTATGAAGGCTGAAAGAGAAGGTAGAATGTAAAAATATTTCTGAAGTTTCTAGGTGGTGATGCCACTTAAAGAGAAAGAACTGGAGGAGAAACAGTGCTTTGTTGGAACGATGATTAAGTTTAGTTCTGGCCGTACTGAGTGTGAAGTAACTGTGAGATGTCCGTTGCTCACTATGGGAGATTGAAGTTCAAAAGAAAGGTCCCAGCTAGGCATACGGTTTTGGGAGTTAGTGTGGTGACAGAAGTTGACACAAAATTCTGTTAGAGATGGAACAGTAGGTGGGATCCAGAACATTGTTTAAAAACTAAATTAGCTTTGACAAGTTGTAAGAGCGCTTTTTCCTCTGGGTGTGAAGAGAAGGGAAGAAGGTGGTAGAAGTCGTAGATAAATTCATGTGTTAGAGGCCAGGAGGTTAGACATTTCACACCTGGATCTTCTGAGGAGCAGAATTCTTCTCCTCTTCCCACCCCCCCACCTTCCTCCTCTGCTGCGTCTGTTGCTGTTGCCTCTTCTTCCTCCCTTCTCTCACTCCTCTCTAGATTTTTATTTTTTATTATTTATAAATGATGTCTCTACCAAATATTTACTTTAGAGAAGAAAATTTTAAAGACAGTATGCTTCACTCTGTAGTAATATGTAAATCTACTTTTGGTTTCCTTTTGAGCTTGTTCAAATGTTTTCTGTATGTCTTAGAACTGATTCTAGGACTTTTTAATAGAGGATATAATTTGTAATGGCAAAGAGTTTATTAATATTAAATCTAAATATGATGTATCTAAACGCTTATGTTATTGTTTGTTAGTGAAATAATAATGCCACCTTTGGAAATACGTGATTCGAGGAGAGAAAAATAAAACCTCAAAAGAGTCTTTTTTTTCTTTTTTTTGGCCAAATATGTTTTTGCCTCACTTTTCTCAACAGTGACATTGGACTGGCTGTACCAGTTAATTATTTGGGTTTTGTATTCCTTCACGTATAATAGAGAGCTTTCAGGATTTAATTGTTTGAAAACAACAGTAAAGATAACATTCAGTAAATTTACAAAAGACCATTTTCTGAAGAGACGTGGAAGACCGTGTGTTTGGTGGTTAGTTATAGTTTATCGTGGAACGTATTGAGTGCTTAGTGTGTTATCTTATTATAATGAACTATTCTATTTAGCAGTCAAACTTATTAATCATTTATTTTGCTATTTTAAAGGCAGTGCATAATCAATGTAGATAATTTGAAAAAATGGAGAACATTTTTATAAAGAGGAAAAGAAAATTTTACATTAGAAGTTATTTCTGAAATCCTATTAACCAAAAATACCCACTGTAAACATTTTTGTACATGCACATTAAAAATATATTTATTTCTGCACAAATGAAATCATACTGTATTTGCAGTACTATATATTTTTTTGTCCTTATACTCTTCCTTCCTAATATTGAGGGAGGAGGACATATAGTGTGTTCTCAGTGACTATAAGACAGGCTGCAAAGTGTGAAGTGCAGTTTCAAAGTTTGTACATATAGTAAAATACTCTCAGCCAAACCTCAGAAAAAAGTCTTAATTCACAACATGTTGTGCTCCTTTGCTCAATGATTCAAAGCTAAATATGATTGGAAAACTTGAGGTTGATTTTTATTTTGTTGTATATTGAATACATATCACAGTTCTGGAAATGAATTAGTTTTCCCCCTTATTAAAAAAAAAAAATCCACACCGAACTAAGATACAGATGATAAGCGAGAATCACAGTGGTTAACCTAGACAGATGGGTAATTCCTTGTCTTGATCGTTTTGACTGACGTTTTATGAGTGTTTTTCACGAAAGCCATCTAGTGCTTTGCTCCTGGGTGGCCCACCTGAGTTACCTGTTGTCATACATTTGTTATCATACCTTAAACTTATTAGAGAGACAGCTCGGGAATATGTTCAGTAAGTAGCCTTACTGTTTTTGCAAAGGTTCAATACTTACCCTGTTGCTCTAGGAGTCTACTTACAAAAAGAAACCCTAGCCAAAAATGTCATCCGAGAAGAATTCTTTGAATTATGAAAAGTCATGATTGGTAGTGGTAGAGTAAGCAGTCTTCAAGACTGATGGATAGAGTAGTCTCCTACTGGCCTGAGAATAGAGCCCTACTTTTGTATCGTACTCAGGAGATCTTTGACTTCAGATTTGTTTCCTGTGTGGACATAAACAGATGGAAATCTTGGACAGCATGTTTTTATTTTCTAGTCTGTTTCAGGAAAATAAACTATATGAAATGGCAAGTTTTCATTTCCATTTAATTAATTGAAACTCTATACAAGCACTTCTGTAATCTTAGCTATAATCAAGTATTCTAGGATTTTAGTAACTTCTCTAAAGACAGTCCTGTTAGTTATTTTGACTTCTCAGTCATATCTGTATTCTTCAGAAACCTTGCAGATGTTAATCAGAACTGCAACTGACTTGCCTGCAGTTGATGTAACCCTTGTCGGACAAGTTGCAGTGGTTTTTAGCACACAGCTGAGAGAGTAAATAAATATTTGTTGTCTGCCTATCATGTGCAGGCAGTGGGATAGTCATGGGAGATATTAGTTAAGATACACTCTGTGTCCACAAGGAGATCCCAATTTAGTTGGGAAAATGGAAACAAAAATAGTCAGTTACACTATAACATAATAAGTGCTATAAAAGAGGTCTGGACTGCGTAAGCATTATATATAAGATTCATTTACTCTGTTAGATTATAAACTCTTAGAGAACAAGGTCTAGTATAATATATCTCGTATCTCCTGTGGCAAGTTGTACAAAATAAGTACTTAAAATGTTTATGTAATCTATGAATTAATGTACAGATCTCAGCAGAGAGAATATCTTCTGTTTTGCTCAATAGAATTAATAATGCTTTGATGCATTTCTACTAATTAATCTAGTTTTAACTTTTTCTGTTACTTACTTCTTCTCCAAATAATTTAACACGTCTTGAGAAGATCTTACACATTTCCTTTTCAAAGTGTTGGCATTGACTGAGAAATGGAATTGCATTGTCTATTGTTCTGTGAGCACTCTGAAAGTATTTCCTTATACCAGTTCATCACATTTGCTGTCTCAGTCTTTAGTTACAGATTTATCTATCTTTTGCTAGATACTGAGTTATATTTTTCTTGGTCCTGATGAGGAATAAAGTAATTAAAGTAAAAATAGCCATGATATTTTAGCTAGGCAGTTTTTAATTCTTTTTGTGATAAATCCTACAAGAATAAGGAACACCATCTACAAATAATAATATGGTGATTGTGCCTTATAGGAAAGGCTAAGATGAAAAGTTCCTTTTTTAATCTTTTCACCATATGTACTATATTGCCTTCTTCTCTGGTCATAAGTAACAATTAACGTAACAGAAGAGTGCCAATTTTGACTTGAGAACAGCCAAATGAACTTTGTAAATAAATAGTGTATTTTTTTCTGAGTGAATGCAGTCTAGTACCTAGTTCACTGTTAAACCATTTTCATGATGTTTTATTATGGCTACATTATCCTGAAACTACTTTTTAAGTAGTGCCACTATTTTCTTTTTTTAACAGTTTGACAGTTTCCTTTTATTTATTTATTTTTGGCTGTGTTGGGAGTGCCACTATTTTTGAACCTTCTGTGTTACCAGATGATTTTCTAAATCTTAAAATTAAACACACTGGGTTTTACTCTTTTTTATGTGATGACTCTTTTGCCTTTAAAATATTGTACCATTATTCATTTGCTGTGGAAGTAAGCTGTATCAATTTTACTGTCTGAGAAGTGTTATTATCTCACATGCTATAAAGTATAATTTTTTTTTCATCTTAAATAGATCATTGAGGTTGGACTCTGTGAAGTTTTTGAATTGATCAAGGAGACGCGATTTTCTCATCCATCCCTGTGCCTCAGGAGTCTCCAAGCCCTGCTTAACGTGCTTCAGGGTCAGCAGCCAGAAGGCCTCCAGTCAGAGCCACCTGAGGTCCTAGGTAAGAGCTTAGGCACATTGAATGAAGCCTTTAAATGTAAAGAGCTTCTCTTATGGAGCACATACAGCAGCCTGTAATTCAATCTCTGTTTGTTTATGGTGCTGAAACAGCAGGGGTATAAATTTTAAGTTACTTTGCTGTGCTCCTCTGGAGTTATGATTTAAGAGTTACAGTTCATGCACAGTCATTTCCTGATTATTATGATGGGGAAAAGCAAAATATAAATTCTTGGAACCCAGAAATAATCCTCAAGCCTTATAGTCACTATGAACTTAAATAATTCTTAATAAACCTTTGGCCAGAATAGCCAACATTGACTTTGTCTAACTTTACACGTTACTTTGGAGAGTTAAAAAAGTAGGAAAAGAGGGAACAAACACTACCAACCCAAAACAACACAATTAGTTTCTAAATAGAGAGGACATCTCTTTTGCGTTCATGATAAATAAAAATTTATTTTTGTTAAAGATAAAGCTTTTGAATTAGTAGCACCTTCCATTAAGTAAAAATGTTTGCTTTTTGTAAAGTGCATTTGAATTTTATGAATGCCTGCCTTTCATGCCCGTGACCTAGGCTCAACACATAATCCTGTAAGCAGGATGGGGACTCTTAAGGAAGAGAAATAGAGATGGAAGCTTAATTTTGAAGGCTAATTGCTTTTCTCTGATGCTAACTGTGGGCCTTCAAAGAGTCTAGAGTTTTCTAAATCTCAGGCATTAGCTTGTTTGAGTCATATATGTGGGCCCTAAGTGTGGAGTATCTGATTCAGTAGATTTGGGATGGGACCTGAGAATTTGCATTTGGAGTAAGTTTCTGGGTAATGCTCATGCTCATGCTGCTGGTCTGGGGACCACACTGCTGGTCTGGATTAGAGTTTGTTCCTCTTTCTCTACTTGGCTATTTGGATTATGTTAGACCCACATGTGAGAACCTAATTACATGGTTTTAATTTACATGTCAGATTGTTATTTTTTTGGTCATGTATTGTGATTAGTTTTTGTGTTCCATTTGTTTTGTTACTGCTTTGTTTTAGTTGGTGGGGGGAGTACTGGCCATGAAAATAGGCTGAGGATTTTTAAAAACAACAGCAGCCCCCCAATCCACCATGTTATGAAATGCTACTACCAAATAAAGCTGCATATGTTACGAAGCAGGCACCTTGTTTATTGTCACTGTAGCACCAGTGATCGTATTACTGTTATGAAGTACTACTTGACTTCATGGCATTTTATTGAAGATTTAATTAATTTTATTTAAGAATATTTTGCTAGTTAACCTTAGCTCTGGTTTGTAAATTAGCAAATAATTGAAGTATTTAAAATATCCACTAAAACAGTATATCCTATATTATATGCTAATCCTCGCTTTCCTCCTAGATCTTCTGCCATTTTGTTGTCTTCTATCATTTGTTGTATACTTTCTCTTATATTCAGTTTATACATAAATCTTCCCTCTCCTTTATTCTTTTCAAAATAGATATTCTTCTTAATACTGGGTTTTAAAATTATAATATGTGCTTTAGCTTAATCGTCTTCTTTCTGTCAAAACTTAGGTCTCCTGATTAATTTGTTTTTATTTTCTTACTAACAGTTTCAAATGCTGCTATACTGTCTTTGATCTCTCTGCTATCCTTCCAATGCTTACTTTTCTGATCTCTTCACTGCTTTGACTTATTTTTCTGTTCAGGCGTTTATCAGCACTTCATACTTTTTATTTTGTTTAATTGGCACAAATGTGTAAGTAGTAATTTGGTTCTTTAAATCGAAATTTGTATTGAAATCTGTCTCTTTTCCTTTGATTTAATATCATAGTCACATCAGTTACACTTTTCCCACATTGCTTTTTTTCATGTTACTCATGAAAATATATGTATATTTGTATCTCTTTTATTGTTGGGGTAGCTTGATGATTATTATACATCAGACTTCTCTTTGCATGTGGATTTGATTTACAAATTGTCCAGTTTTTTAAAAAAATCCTTCCCTTATATCTATCTTTCTGTTCAGTTTAAGGTTAGAATATATGTTCTCAATTATTCACTTAAATGTAATAGCACCTTCTATGTTCTGTGCTAAGAGTGTATAATATAGGGGTGATCAATATAAACATTGTTGCTGTTATTATGGAATTTAGCATCAGACAGTTGGACACATGTATGATTACAAATGTGAATAACTAGTATGGGGGAAAGAGGGAGTTCTGGGGTTTATAACAGGCTTCCCTGAAGATGTGACATATGCGATTTGAAGGATGAGTAAGAAGGAGTTAACTAAGTTTCCAGGCAGAAAGGAGAGCATGTAGTAGGCTTTGAGGTAGGAAGGAGAATGACTGGAGAAAGGCTGTATGACTAGAGTGTGGAGAGTGAGGGGATGGAAAAGGCAGGGAGTAGATCGTGCGGAGCTTGATAGGCCAGTTCAAGGAGGATGGTCATCGTTCTAGGAGAAATTGAGCGTCACTGTCTCCTGACGGTTTTTAAAAAATTCTTTATAGTCTTACACTGTTTTCTTTAATCTGACTCTAACTTTTTTGATGGCAGGGACATTCTTTGTCTTTGTCAACGTACTACCCCAACCTAGAATAGTTCCTGATGTACAGGAAGAATTCAGGAAATATTGGCTGAATAATTATGATGAATGGGCAGAAAGATAATGATAGAGGAGGGATGGACAAACAAGAAAGATGAAAGGGTAGAGGGAAGGTTAGATGGCATAAAGGAAGGACTGAAGGATATAGAGAGAAGTGAAGAAGGGAGGGAGAAAGGGAAGTGGGAAGACGAGCGGGAGGGAATTAACAAAGGAGTGAGTGGACTTTAAATAGAAAACCAGAGTTTTGGTTTAAAAATTCTCTTTGGCTATAAGGGTGCAAAAGTGTATGGTAGGAGCTAATTTATGAACACTTTTTAGTAGTCTAATTAAGAGATGGTGATAGATAGCATGGATTGGGGAGATGCTGATGAGATGCAAAAAGTGGAGGAATTAATTAGGAAGTAAAATTGACAGGACTTAATTAGGGATTAGATATGGAAGATGGGGACTAGATAGAGGAAGCCTAGGTTTCTGTGAGCTAACAAATAAAACACAGATGGCCCTTTAGTTTGCAGAGAATTACAGTACGTCAATTCTCTCTCTTGCTTTCCGCCTTCTTTCCCCTTTCCCTCTCTTTCTGTCTTTCTCAGTTTTTCTGTTTCTTTTTCTGACTCTCTGTTTTTTTCTTTCTCTCTGTGTCTCCGAGTATGTACTTCTAAGGGATTTTCAAATCCTCCTTCCCTTCTACGTAAGAAATACCTAGAAGTTTATTGATTTAATCTTGAGTGGAGTTTTGTATGGAGACCTCTGATGACCATAGAACATTCTTGTGTTATTTTTCCATCTTTGCCTCTGACTTTATGATTTAGGGAAAATCTCTTAACCTCCCCGGGTCTCAGTTTCATTATCCATGAAAAGGGGATATCTGTCCTATTGACTTGCAGGGTTTTTCTAGAGTATAGAATGAATTACAAGTGTGAACTGCTGTTATGTTAATGATAAAGCCAATTTTATATTAAACAAATTATTGCATATGTTTTGTTTATTCTGTTGTTGTTTTGCAAATAAATACATAATTTTCTGGCCACTTAACATTTTAAGATGCCCGTATTTTTCCCAATCTAAATGGTAAAAATAAGTGCAATGAGTAGTCTGGTACTACCTGATAGGCTTCTTCTTGAATACTGTGAGTGCCTCAGAGCAATTTTCTTTTAAATGATCTTGGATAGATTCCATTTTTTCATTTACAAAAATAAGGAGTTCACTAAATATTCTCCAAGGTCATTTTTATATAAATATTCTAACTTTTGGGGGGAAAGGGTAACTAGAAAGGAACTAATGCAAAGTAAGTGTTGTAACTGCCTTAAATATTTATTTATAATGAGGCAAGGTATAAACAAACAGATACCATATAATGTTCTGTGTGTTAAATGAATATAATTGAGTTCTATTTTATCCACAGAGTCTCTCTTCCAGCTCCTTTTGGAAATCACTGTTCGAAGTACTGGAATGAATGACAGCACAGGACAGTCTCTGACAGCACTTTCCTGTGCTTGTCTCTTTAGTCTGGTGGCTTCTTGGGGAGAAACAGGAAGGACACTTCAGGCCATCTCTGCTATCCTCACCAACAATGGCAGCCATGCTTGCCAAGCTATTCAGGTATTTCATATCTCTAGCTGCTTAGAAATTGATAGGATGCCAAGTTGCAATTTCACCTCAGTTTCTGTCAAAGCAGTGTCTGCTTTTTCTCACTCAGTATAATGGTTTGATCTGTTCAAGGTTGATATATAAATAATCTAAGCTATTTGAGCTAAGCTACATGTGTTTAACTCTGTGACATTAAACGTAATAAAGTGAAATTTGGCAAAAGCTTAAATCTTGAACCTGGTCTTTGTGTCAGCACTACAGCCTCCTTTTTCATTGCATTGTCTTGCTCTCTGCCTTCCCCCACCTCCCATCTTGCCCTGAATTTTCAAGTATGGAATTCCTTCATAGTTTCTAAATATCTTTTCTGTATTGAAAGAAAAGGATATATCATTTTTACTGTATTTTTGATTGGTTGATTATAGTTTTTCGTGAATTGATTTGTTTCTGAACTACTTCAGCTTCACGTATAGCATTTTGAACTTTCAATATGCAATTGTGGAATAAGCTCCTCATCCTTGTTAGTAGTGGGAAATATAACCCTATTTATAGGCAAACTTGATTTAATTCTTTTGGACTGTTCTGGAAATTGAGTAAGAAGTTACAGTTTTAAGTGTCTGTTATGTGCTTTTCTCTGGCCCCTTGGATGACCTCCAGAACACATGGAAGGGATGCCTCAATCCCGTTATTAGCGGGCCAAAGATAGCAAAAGGGGTAAATGGGCTATTTTCTGTGACTTACTCAGTGATTTTGAACTTCCCTTGTCAAATACGAGCAGTCTCCTTACTCTAGGTTTCTATTCCTATTCTTTTCCCTCTTTTTGTCCTGCCTGAAGTCCTCTTTTCCCTTTTTATGGTCCTTACTTATTTTGAAGTCCCTTTAATTCAGTGATTTCCGAATTGTTCTGCAGCTGTGCTTTGAGGGTTCAGCAAAATTTTAGTTTAAATATATGCTTAAAATATACAAATACTTTCAAAATTTTAATAGAATAAATGCAAACATTCAAATACCAATGCCAGATTTTAAAAGTATAATGACCATAAACACATGTACCTATTAGAATCCAGTGATTTATTTTTATGTAGATTTATTCCAGAGGCTATGACATGAGATCTAAACAGTGAATTGAGACTAGCCAGTGCAGAGGGAGGAGGTGTTGGTATTGGTGGGGTAGAGAGAGAATGTTCTTGGTATCCATGTGCTAAAGCATGAAAATAAGAGTAAGAGTAGAATACTGAAGGCTGGAAGAAGTTTAGTGTAGTTTTAGTGTAGCGAGCTGTCAGATGGCAGAGACAGGACTTGAACGCTTATCTGTCTGACTGCAATATTATGCTCAAGCACTAGGCTGCACAAAACTACTTGATCTCTTGAACCACAGCCGAGGTTCTCTGTGGACCTGCCCCATCGCTACACACCCAACTCCAGGCCAAACGCCATATTAAAACCTGTTATCTTAACATGGCATATAGTGTTCTTCATGATTTGGCCCCATTCCACCTACCTACTTCATTTCACAAAACTCTCTTGGCCAGGCTGTGACTGGGGGGAGAAGAGTCTGAAAATGTATAAGTGTAACATCTCAAATTATTTTGGGATCCAGATGCATATTACTTATCTTGTTCCAAAAAGCTTAAGCTGAGAGTTTAAAGTAAGGTAGGGCTGGTAGTAGTACTGTAAGGTGCCTTATTGAAGGAGACTAAAATCCGTTCTGGAGGGATGAACCCCCTACTTTAGAGGCCTCCCACAAACACAACTCTGCTGTATCTGAACTCACAAACAAAAAGGACATAGAAAAAAGGCACCGCCATTGGGAGTTAGTAGAAAGAAATATAGTGGAATCAATCTTGCCAAGTCTATATATATTGAAATTATTTGATATAGAGTATAAAATATATGTGTATATATATTCAATATAGTTAAAGTATTATTATTAAGTATCAAAAGTATTATTAAGGAATAAGGATATAAAAAGTAATCAGATCCGAAAATGAACCAAATAGAACTGGAAATGAAAAACCAAGTACTTACAATTAGAAACTTAAAGGATGAGTTAACCAGTAGGTAATACAGTTGAAGATAGAAGCAGTGAACTGAAAGATAAAGAGGAAGAAATTATTCAGAATGCAGCACAGAGAGACAAAATATGAAAAATAAGAAACATGGATAGAGAATGAGAAAGTCTAAAGTATCAGTACAACCTGAGTTCCACAAGGCAGTAGTAGATTTGTGGAGAGGCAGTATTTGAAATAATGGCTAAGATTTTCCGGAATTGGTAAGTGACTTGGAATCCTCAGTTTAAGGAAGTCTGGTTTATCAGAATAAATTCTCTAGGTCCTGCCACAGTGTTGGTGAGAGAAAATCAATAGGATAGGAAAAGGGGTATATCTGAGACTTCTGATTGTAGCACTGGGTTTTCTTAAAACTTTAATACCCTGTTAGAAAGCATGAGAGAAACAGAGCCATGTTGAAGACACTTTAGTTTCTGCTCTCCCCTCCATCCCTGCAGTTTACACTAAGATTATAATAAAGGATTTTTTTAAAGTATAAACTTTTAAGAATGGGACACATTTTTAGAAGATAAATATTGGGGAGAGCTGAAACTTAAGCTTCTCAAGAGGCTAGTGCCCATAGAAAGTAAGTTGATTTTCACATAGAACTATAGATAGGATTTAGAATTGGAAGTAATAAATACCTGGAAAGTGGTGGTGAGGGGAAGAGCTAAAAATTGATTGGAAGTCTGTGTAATGAAAGCTCGAGAACCCCAGAGCCCTCCCTCTACGCTTCCCAGCCAGTCAGCTGTCCTTCTCTCATACCCCTAAGAGTTAGGTTTGCTGTCTAAAGAAATTGAGCCAGAGAGGCCAGGGGAAACCAGGCACAGTTGAGAGTGGAATTGAGGAGCCAGGCTGAAGATGGAGATTAAGTGAAAGTCTCCGTATTGATGATGAAATTTCTTAATCCTCGCTGAGTTCCCAGTACACTGGGAGTGAGGCTTATAGCTTCTAGGAAAAAGACTGGCAGATGCTTCTTTGGAGAAAAAGTGAGAAAAGACGTATAGATGCAGACATTTGGCGGGGGTGGGGGGGTGTATGGGAGATCCTCCAGTGAAACTGCTAAACTTAGTGTGATCATTTTGAGGTGAGCTCACTATCTTTCACACCCTATCCATTCACAGCAGCTTCCTATCAGTTTTTTAGTCGCTTACTCTTTAAAAATAAGTGTACAGCCAAGTGTCACTAGACTAACATGAAAGACAGAATCCCCCAAATCAGTAAAAATAGTAATAATAATAATAATAAAAGAAACTTTGATGAAAAGAGTATAGGGAACAGAAAAGCTCTAAGAAAACTGTAATTAGTATTTTGAAGAGGGATGAGAAAATGATTATTTACATTAAACAGCAGTATTTTTTAAAAAACTCAGAAGAGTTTTTACAAGTTAAAAAAAATAAGATAGCAGCATGAAAATCAATAGAAGGGTTAGAACTTCAGATTAAAGAGGTCCCCAGACTATAGAAAAAAGAGAGAGAAAGAAAGAAAATAGGTGACATAAAGTAAAATTAGAGCATCCTTCCAGAAAATCCAATATCTAATAGGTATTCAAGCAGAGAGGAGGAAATTACCTAAGCTTTATAAGGAAAATTCCCATCCGCCAAAGATACTCATTTTCAGATTGACAGAACACACCCTCAGTGCCCAACACAATGAACGGCAAAAGACTCACACCAGGTATAACTTTGCAAAATCGTAACACACAATAAAGGGAAAATAAATGTTCCAGAGTGCAAGGACAGGTTATGTACCAAAGATTAGGCAGAATGCCATTGAACTGCTCAAAAGCAACATTGGCATAGAAAATAACAAACAGTGTCTTCAAAGTTCTGAGGGAAAATGATGTCGCTATATCTAGCTCAACTGTCAGTCATGTTTGAGGGAAGATAAAGATGCTTTTGAACGTGCAAGGCATGGAACATTTTTAACCTCTGTGCCTGCCCTTGTCCTTAGTCTAGAGTGGAGCAGGGCCTCTTGAGGGATGTTGCCAAGGGGAAAAAGTAGAAATGATGTGTTTGACTCTATTGAGAGGAGTGTGAGGAACACTTAGGCGTAGGTATAGAAAAAACTTAGCAACTGCAAAAATAGGGCAGTTGTTGACTGGATGAAGAAAAAGGAAAATTATGTAAGGGAAATGTAGTATGTAATACAGTTGGCTCAGTTCTGAACCATGATCACACAGACATAGTGAAATGACCTCTGACTACTGGTTTAACCAGAAATTATTGTACAGCTCAATTCTGAGGATTTGGGAAGAGAGGAGGAGCATCATCTTTCATAATAGACCCAATAGAAAGTATCTGAAACCAAACCAAAAAAATTGAAAGTGAAGCTTTGACATATTATATAAGGATACTGATTCTAGATAAAATAGTTTTAAGTTGAACGTAGTTGCTTCTAGGGAGAGAATTTGTAGTATCCAACCATATATATAAATAAAGTTTTATAAAAGTAAGAGTTCCATATTTTGATTGGGTCAGAGGCCTTAGAACTCGAGGGGGAAGAGAACACATCTGTGAACAGTGGGTTAGTTATCCCTCTGAAATCTCTACCCTTTAGAACAGTACTGTCCAATAGTAATATAATGTAACCCACATATGCAATTTAAGTGTTTCTATTAGACACATTAAAAAGATAGATGAGGTTAATTTTAATAATGGATTCTTCTCAATATATCCAGAAAATAATTTCAACATGTAATCAATATAAAATTATTAAGAAAATTTATATTCTTGTTTTTAATACTATGTTTTCAAAATCCAGTGTGTATTTTATATTTCAAGCACATCTCAAGTCACACTAACCCCATTTCAGGAGCTCAGTAGTCACATGTGGCTAGTGGCTGCCGTATTGGACAGTGCAGCTGGAGAACTGGGGCTAGTACAGTGCCCTAGGGTCTTGACCTGCAGTCAGATATGTGGCAGCCATCCTTGGGCAGTGAAAGAGAGGCAAAAAATGAGGAGCAGGGAGTTTTCTCTGGTGGCCGAGTATTGGTCCCATGCTGGTAACTTTTGAGGACTCATTTACAACAAACGATAGATACTTGATAAATATTGGTTAAATGAATGCTGAATGAATACACAATTCATACAATTAAATTTTTGTATCATGGAAAATTGTTGATGTTAATGGGTATTAGGCGTAATAAAGAAGCAAAGTAGAAGAGAAATACTGGAAATTTTGTTTCATCTGTAGAAGCAGCTGTATTTCTCTTATGCTTAATTTTGTACTTCATTATCTTGAAGTATATTAATGGATATACATATCATACCAAAGATATCATTTTGGCTTGAGTGCACTCTAATACAAAAAATATATGTCAGTATTCATACTTTTTACTAATCTAGTATGCTTTATTTTATGAAACTTAAAATCATAGGTAGTACTTGTTGCCTGGTGTTTTGGAGAAAGATGCATATTTCAGTGTTTTTGGTCACAAATACAAATTAATATTCTTTGGATTTACATTTTTATTTTGTCTTGCTTGAGAATTGTTTCTTATAGATTTTCTAGTTGGTACTTTTTGCTGACAAGCTAAACATGATCATTCTGAATAATTTTTTTCTTATAAATGATGATATATTAACAAAGTATCTTTATCTTGTCTGTTTTATGTTTGAGACATTTAAAAATGTCTTTCTGTGTTTTTCTTCTCTTGACTAGGTGCCAATGATACTAAATTCACTACAGAGAAGTGTACAGGCAGTGTTGGTGGGAAAAATTCAAATTCAGGACTGGTTTAGCAATGGCATTAAGAAAGCAGCTTTAATGCACAAGTGGCCATTAAAAGAAATATCTGTTGATGAAGATGATCAATGTCTACTTCAGAATGATGGATTTTTTCTTTATCTGTTATGCAAAGATGGATTATACAAAATAGGCTCTGGATACAGTGGAACAGTTAGGGTAGGTGATTCCTTACAGCTCTTAATCATAGTGGAAGTTATGTCTAATACTGAATTGTTTTCTATTTGCTTCTTGCTTTATTTTTAGAGTACCATCTAATTTTGATGTAATCTTATTTCTTTGAAAATCAAAATGGAACATACATATTAAATGTCATTCATCCATTTATGTTATTTTTCACTGATTATTAATTATGAAATTGTTGATAGAACTAACTTTTGTTGTTTCACAGGGCCATATATATAATTCTACATCTCGCATCAGAAACAGAAAAGAAAAAAAGTCTTGGTTAGGGTATGCTCAGGTAGGAGAATATCCACAATAAACCAAACTTTTCTTTCTTATCTTTTAAAATATGTGGTCCATATTTGTTTAATCAATAAATAATTTCACTTCTATTGAAACAGATAGAGCATATTTTTTAGTAACATGACTGTAACAATGGTATGATGTAGTATAAAGAACACCGACTTAGAATTCATGAGAGATTTACTTTTAGGTCTGGCCCTGCTTCTTACTAGCTGTGTGTCTGTGGACAACTCAGCTAATTTATTTGATCCTGTGTGATTTAGCTGTAAAATGGGAATAAGTATGTCTTCTGTTGGAGTTCTTGTTTAAGAGAGCCTCTAGCTAAGAATCAAAAACCACCTTTATCATTTGCAAATCTGAATTAGGAATGTAACTGTGACCCAAAGCCAAATTAGAGCTTTTTACCACAAATCCTTTCATTCTAAGTCTAGATCAGTATTCTCCGGGGAACAGTGTGTGGCCTGCCCAGTAGATAGCTGCCTGCATGGAGGATCATGCAGAGTAACACCAGTGAGAGAAAAGAGCTAGGCCCATATTGCTCTCTTAATGCTGTGATCTCATCACCTGACTGACTTGGCCAAATGGGTGTCAGCAGTTGGATGCATGAAGCAAACGCATGATGAAGCAACTGAATGACGGTCAGAGGGCCAGCAATGTTTACTTCTATACTATCCTTCCTGAGAAGTGAAGCCCAAGTTTCCTTGTGGAAGAATATAGAATAAAGATGTCCCTGCACTCCTGTCTTGCCTAGCTCAAAGTTTGTTGTCAGCATCAGATGAAAAAAGATATTTGAAAGCATTCTGAAAATTAAAAAAATTATTGTTGCATGAAAAGTAATCTTACTCAACTTGCGGGGAGATTTTGAAATTAAATTTTAAATATCAAATTAATTACTCAGGAATTGTCTGTTAAAACATAACCTGGTTTAAAATATCAAATTTTTATTTGCCACTGCTGTATTTTATCTAACAAATAATAACATGAGAAATACATTTACAGAAATACGTTCAATGACATATCATTCTATCTAAAACCACTACTGATTTTTAAATATTAACCTAAATATTTGTGAAGGAAACAGCAGTCATTTCTATTATTTACTTGGCAAGTGATGTGATAATTTTGACCAAAATAACCAAAATGTTTTTACTGTGTTGTGTGGTGTATCTAATATGTGTATCTGAGAATTAATAGGTTAAATTGATACTCAGTGGTGTATAATACCTCCTCTTATTAAAGTATCAATATACTCAGGTTCTTCTGTTTTAAATCTTTAGTGTATTTTAGACATCAATATTGATGTATTATTGTACCTCAAAAAACTGTAATACAGACTTCTATGGCTACTTTTTCTACTAAGTGGTTAATGAAAAAATATTTTAACATATAACATAGCAAAATTTTTTGTTGTTATCAGGGTTATTTATTGTATAGAGATATGAATAACCACAGCATGACAGCCATAAGAATAAGCCCTGAAACACTGGAACAGGATGGTACTGTAATGTTACCAGGTATGTTACTCAACTAGTCATCTGTTTTCTTCACAGGTGATTTTAAGAGATGTGCATGTTAGGCCACTGAGACATATAAAGAATGGTTAGCAAGGAATAGTGCTTGCTTACAAATGGGTTAAAGAAATCTTGACAGGCAAAACATTTTATAGTCTATATAAAATTAATGCATCTGAGAAAAACATACCATAAATATAGTATGAAGTGTTTTTTGTTTTCAAATTCTTGCCCAAATTCTGTAGCCTGACCCCCCACCCTTACCCCACCATGACTGCTTCAACTCCTCAATTAGTGGGGAGATGTTGCTTTGTTGCTCTTAATAAATCCACGACTCTGGCTCTCAAATAACCTTGATGTAAAGAACCTTCTGTTTATTTTGACTTTACCAACAGTGTACTTTGGGTTTTCCTCTTTATTTTAAAGGGTTTTCAGAGACAGATGTTAGGGTGGGTCAGGAATTTTTAAAATTCTATCATTTATACTTTTTAATAATACTCTGGTAAGCCACTTTGGACAGAATTCATTTTGCTTTAATTTTGAGGTTATACGTATGTATTTATCCTTCAGATCACTGTGCTGTCTAAGTTCTTAGGCAGTGAATCTTAAATTTTATGGAACACCGGGCAAATGCATAGTATATTCTCCATTGTAAGGTATTTGAATTTGCTTATATCTTTAATACATTCTAAAGGAGCTTGTTTATACTAAAATCTTGAATGTTTAATGTGTCTACCAACAATTTCATGGTAAGCATCAATATTACTTCAAGGCACGTTGCCATCTGAAAATGACTGAGAACTTCTGAAGAACACATTGAAAAGGATATTTGCTTCCTGGCTGCTTGTTAATTTTTAAGATATTTTTATAACTTCATCAAACATTTATTTGAATATTACTATGTCTACATATATCCAAATTAGTGTACCTGACGCCATGTTAAGGTAAATGTCACATTTCATGTGTGTTTCATAAATAAAGCTACTTTGGAAAACAGATAACTTATTAAAGCCATTTTGTAAATAACCATTTTCAGATATGTCTACAGGGTTTTATTTGTTTGTTTATTTGTTTGTTTTTTAATCGTCACAAGTCCAGGCCATGTCTCTGGTCCTAATGATGATGCTGATGATTATGATAATAACAATAATAATAATAAAAATATTTTGAAATAATAACATGTACCCCCATATATATACATATATTAAAAGTAATCATATTTATTGTACAACTATTGTATAAGCAAAACAAAATAAAAATTAATTGTAACCCCACTTCCCATCTATAAACACTACCAACATGTCAGTGAATATCCTTCCTGTCTTTTTCCTGTGTATATTATGTACATACTTGTACAAAAGTGATTGTATGCTACATATTGCTTTTTTAAGCTACCCCTTTCACTTAATATTCTGAATATATTTCCAGGCCATTAACTAGTCTTCTGTAACATCATTTTAATGGTATAAAATATATTCCATTGATTAATATTTGAAATGGAGGTCCCATCTAATTTTTTGCAATGTATAATAAATTTTACTGCAATGAGCATCCCTATCGCTCTGTCTCTGTGCGAGTCATTTTAGGATGTCTTGGAATAAGAAATTGTTAATCCCCCCGTGACCCCCTGCCCAACAGATGAATACTAATATAAAGGGTTTACTTCTGAAAAACCCTGATCATTCAACAGAGATTGTGACTGGGAAAGACCATTTGAAAATGGTCTGCTTACAGCCCTTTTATTTATTCCATCATGGTAAAAAATGACTTGTTAATGTTTCAGTTTAAATCCCTCTACTTCATTTAACATATGAAATGCACCTTTTTAACAATACAAATGTGGCTTTCTGTGTTTCACAAATATGTACCATATTCATGGTGAAGAAGGAACCAAACTGGGGGAGATAGTCCCATGTTGTGTATCTTGATATTTTCCCGAAGATGCTGTCTTATAACGTTACATGAAGGATACAGAAAGGATGAAGAGAAAAATCTTTTTGAAGTCATGCAGCAGGAAGACTTGCCTTCAAGCCTGAAGAAGCCTGTTGTCATTTTTCCCTTTCTTTGACCTGGGAGGCAGTTTCTTTAATAGTCCTTTTTTCCCTAGCTAGGGGCAACTCTGCTCTGTAGCTTTCCCATCAAGAAGGAGCAGAAGTGAACTGTCAGGTTTATAGATGGTAATGAATACCACGTTTACAATTGACAGAAATCTGGTAATTCCTTGAGCTTCATGTTCCAACTTGTCTTATAGACTAGTTTATAAATAAGTTATTTTCAACCCAGCACTGATGAGCTGAAAACATACTTTTTTCCCCCCTGTTGTCATTTAGCCTCGATATGTTGGCATACCTTTTATCTTGTATCCCTGTGTCATTTACTCTTCGTGTCTGGTGACAGGTTGCCTCAGATCATGAGGGTTTTTGCTACTCTTCTTGCGCCGCTTCACTCCTCACCCCTGCATTTATCTGAAATTATAATGAGTTTTTCTTCTTTGCTTTTTAGTTTAAAATCTTACAGCTTAGAGCTTGAGAAGCATCTTTCTTGCACCTCTTTGTATTCTGTACAGTGGACTAGGAACTCTTTCTTTCGATTTCTCCTCTCTTTGATTACCAAGTCTCTTGGGCTACCAGTGGGCCTTGTCTCCCAGTTTCTATTTCCAGTTTGTGATCACTGAATTCTCTATTTGGTAAGGGTCTGCCTGTGTTTTGCATATTTATAATAAGGAAGTATGCTAGTATGAAGCTCCTGGGCAAAGATATAGAGTAATTCAGCTTATTTGGGTGGGCTCCATTCCTGCATTCCAAAAACAGAATTTTATATTTTGCTGATTCAGGTGCAAATAGAAATGAAATATTATTTTTTGGTATTGTAATTAATGGAGAGATTCATCCTAGTTCTCTGCAGGTATTTTGGGAAATGTGTGTGCTTTTAGACTTGCTTGCTAGACATTTGTTTTTCCAAAAGGATACAGTTTATACTTAGATATTGAGTTGCTTGTAGTTTCATGTTATTTAGTAGCAATCACTAACACACGTCCCACTGGTCCTTCTGTAATACTGGTATCCCTTGTTGCAGTTGCCCTTGTGCATTATTTTGATCCAAGTATATAGTGCACTGTTCCACAGAGATATATACAGTATTGATGAAATATGGCATTTCAGCCAAAATATATGAAAACTTTCAGACAAAAAGAAACACATAACCATAGATTTGTTCTATGAAGGGTGAACATTTAAAAAGTGTATCGCATGCTAAATGCTAAAAATACTGGGAATAAGCGTTAAACCTAAGTGGAAACTGTACAGCCAGTTCTATATTATAAAGCAAGGGATATCTGTAGTTGGACACCATAGACCTCAAATGCAGAAGCTTTAGGTCTATCTGTATTTTTCTGTGACACTAATGACTGTGATGTATGTCTGAAGGTAGAGTGTTGCCTACCTCGCATGTGATTGTATTGAATTGATTATAACCACATTATAGTTTGCTCATTGTGGTGCATGTTTACTATCAGACTATATCTAATACTAGGTCATTTTGAAATTAGGTGGGCTCTCAGGTCCTTGATTATGGAAGATTTATAAATGTAAGCACAAAATGTAATGCATATTATTAGTTGAATTGTTTAGTTTCTGCTAATTTGTAACTCTTTATTAAAAAGCACAGTCTCCCTTTAAATTACCTTTATTGTGTGGAGAACTCTCATTCTGACTTCAACAGAGGAGTAAAGTCATTTTGTGAGGTGTTTATTTATATTGTAATGTAATTGCTGTTTCTTCCTCTTGCACAGATTGCCACACTGAAGGTCAAAATATTTTATTCACTGATGGAGAATATATTAATCAGATAGCTGCTTCCAGAGATGTAAGTATTCTGAGTCATGAGAAGCTGATATAAATGGAATCTTTTTCTTGTAAATTATTTGATTTTTATTAGATGGAAAGTAGAGCCTTAGAAGATTAATTCATGTAACAAAATACTGTGGATGTTTTATTTCTCTTAGGATGGCTTTGTTGTCAGAATATTTGCCACAAGCACTGAGCCTGTGCTACAACAAGAATTACAACTTAAGCTGGCCAGAAAATGCTTGCATGCCTGTGGTATCTCACTATTTGATCTGGAAAAGGACTTGCATATTATAAGTAAGATGGTCAAAAAAACCTTTCTCCCACATTTTAATTTTCAGATTCTTTATTCTTTAGAAAACTAACATTGTGTTTTCAACATTGTAGCTTATATTAGGTAGCTATTTTGCTGTCTGTTACTATGAAGCACACTTAATGAATTAATATGTACAAATAACTAGGAGTAACTTGAAGCCTTTGATTTTTATTTGAACAGGCTTTCAGGATAGTCATAGAATGGTCCCGTGGATTGTGAAAATGGTAATTGGCCTAACGTTTGATTTAAGAATCTTTCATTTGGATACAGAAATGCAGACGTCCACAGAATATTTCTTGGACTTAGTATACTTACTCTTGCAGTGTCATAGTAGTAGTTAGGATTACTAGTTTCCATGAGGGTCTCAATTTTGGTTTGCCATACTGTTCCTGGTTTAATAATTCCATTTATTAACTTGTGGGATTCCTTGCAAGACCTAACTTTTTTGACTGTTATCTTATTAAATTTATTAAACTTCATTAGTGATTTACTTTGCATTTGTGTAGTATTTTTGTTTTTCCATAGAAAAATATTGTATTGAACTCATAGTTTTTAGATTTCAAAATCCCGTAAACTCATTAGTAGTTTGTATAATTGGACAAACTCATAAAATGTGCCATATATGATTATTTACTTATAGTTTCACAATTTGAAAATGTGCATAAGGGTTTTGTGTGTATGTGCACGCATATGTATTCAAATTCATGGAGTAGCTACATGAAATGTTCTTCTATAGGAAAAAGCTTGGGACAGGGAATCTGAAATACCTTAATTCAAATATCTGAATGGCATTGTTCAAGCCCAGACACTTCATGTCAGGACTTACTTCACCATGCTTTATATATTTGCTCATTTGTAAGCCAAGCAGTATAGTTGTGAGGATCAAATAGGAAAAGGCTCATGCATTCTATAACGCCTGATAGCTAATCGATGCCCAATAAAAATTAGTTCATTCATTAATTCAAGAAATATGGCTGACATTGATTTAAACAATTTTTTTAACATTAAAAAAATAATTTGGCACTAATTTGAAACAAATTAAGAAGCTTATGGTAACTTTATCTTTCCTTGGAGTAGTGTGGCTACTGTTAATATTTTTTTAAATTGAGGCATATGACATACCCTGTCATCCTTGTTTTTGAGTGATATTAATTGAATTGACTTTTTCGTCACTCAAACTAACACAAGTTGTGATAGAAATTATTCATATTAAAAATGTAACGGTATTTATTAAGTCTTGTTGTATTATCAGGTACTGGATTTGATGAGGAGTCAGCAATTCTTGGTGCAGGACGAGAGTTTGCACTAATGAAAACAGCAAATGGAAAGGTAAATTATTCCTTTAGGATTAAAAATTACATTATCTGCTTTAAGAGATAGTTGGTATAATCAGTTGATTAGCTTACATAGTTCACTTGTTTAAACATAATCATATTTTAAAGTTTGATTAAAATTTTTTATATAGTAAAATTTTATTCATGTTGAAATAATGTGAAAGAAAATTGTGACATTTGGGTATAAAACTTCATAAGCTTTATAAAATTTAACCTTTTTACAGATATTTACTTTAATTATGGAGCTCTTTGTGTAATTGTTTGAGCTGGGGTGAATTCACATTTGGGTTTATTTTGAATAGGTTATCCCTTGCCAACTTTTGTAAATGTGCAGACACATATAGACTACAAGCTGGGGAAAGTAGGAGCATGTACAATTAAGTTATAGATTGTAGAGATCTACTTATAGAGATGGAAGTTTTTTTCTTATCTGGTGGGTGCGAGGATAAAGTAAGGTAATTAAAAGAATGCTGAAAATTAAAGTTATGAGGCATATACAGTATATTTGTATGTAAGCCTTTTTTTCACTGGGAAAAGTGAATTGACAGTTTTATGAATTTCCTTCTGTTGTATGTTTGGAGTATATTTATGGCATATATTTATTCATACCTATTCAGGATACTTATGAAAGATGATAAGTATCCTGAGTAGATACGAAAAAACTATTGTGAACTGTATATTTTTGGAAAAATATGCCTATTTCTCTCCTGCTCAGCTCTCAGAAGTTGAATAGTAGTAAAGAAAGAGTTTGAGTTCTTGTTATTTTTATTTTCAATAAAGTATGGAGGTTTTTTTCTCTCATGTGAAACCTGGTGCACTACTTCAAAAGGCACTATAATTCCTTTTTTTTTTTTAATGTGTTAAGATATATTACACTGGCAAATACCAGAGTCTCGGAATCAAACAAGGGGGTCCTTCAGCAGGAAAATGGGTTGAGCTACCAATTACGAAATCCCCAAAGATTGTGCACTTCTCAGTTGGACATGATGGCTCTCATGCCCTGTTAGTTGCAGAAGATGGAAGCATATTCTTTACAGGATCTGCTAGTAAAGGAGAAGATGGAGAGTCAAGTGAGTTGACTATTCAGTAAAAATACTGTGGAATTTACTAACATAAGATATATCAATTTCAGCAGCACTAACCTTCGCAAGTTAATAGAAGATTTTATATTGAGGAATATTCAGTTAATGGTTGTGGTGTACTGTTCATTAAAGAACTATGATTGCTGATTTCATACTATAGTTCGTATTCATGAATTTTTATATGGCTTATGCATTGCATACATGGCTATTTATCTGTTTTGTCAGTTGGTGTTATTTTAAAAAATTTATTCCAATATATTATTTTAGAAAGAATATTTTGGAAGTAATATATTGGAAATTTTGCAAAGAGTATATATTTCACAATAAGGTAAACCTTATGTAAATTGTATAATGGTGTCAGTTATGAAATACTGTTCTTGGTGTTATTTCATTGTGATAAGATTCCTAAGCAATGAAAAATTAAACGATTTTTATCATTTATCTCTTAGCTTTCCTATGCTTCTGTTCAGTTTTCCTCAAAGGGTCATTTTTCTGTTTTTGTAACTTCTCTTGTACATTATACATTGTAGTAGTTGGGGTAGCATCTTATGAGGATTAGGTTTAAAGTCAACATCTAATGTAGAAATCATGTGTAAATAAATGTTATCCTGAAAAAAATCCCTTCAAATAGCCATGAAGTGTATTACCATACCTCAGAAACTTCAGCCCAGCCAGTTTTTCCTTCTAGCGTTTGGAGGACATCATTCTTCCTTTGCTTAAGCACCAGATAACTTAGTTGTTGTATATAAGTATATAGATCATGTTATAAGAAAAGATATAGTGGTATTTTAATCCCAGAATTGTACCCAACACAGCAATATGTTTTTAATCAGAAAGGCATGCAAAAACTGGGATTGAGTAAGGGAGCAAAAGATTGGTATTTCCCATCTTTTGCTCAATTCAGGGATTTAGTTTTTGAGAGCAGAGGCTGCTTAAATCATCTACGTTTAAATTTGTTTGCTCTCCCGCCATATGCATATTTCCTTTCAATCTCTGACTAGGTGTAGCTGCTTAATAAATATGTGTTGAATGAATGAGGAACTGATTTTACTTTCCAGGATCTATTGGAGGAATACATGTGTGATAGAGTTTGAGAGTAAAGGGATTAAAAAAATTATATGTATATTTATTATATATATATATATAACTTTATATATTTATATTATATATAAATATAATATATATATATGATAATGGAATGATATTGATAATATAAGTGCTAATCTAGAGATTGGGCTCCTCAGAAATTTGGTAGAAAATTGGTGTTTCTCATTGGGAATTTCAGTGTACTACAAAGAAGAGAATCTGACAGCAATAGCCTAATAGACATTTAACAAGATGAGGCTTTCAGATTGACTCATTTAATTGACATGTTGGGAAGCCCAGGCCTTTGTGAAAATAAATAAAGTGTATGATAAATGAAGATGATATGCTTTTCCTTGGGCTTTATATACAAATCATTATTTTTATTTGTACATAGATGCCTTAAATAAATTTTTTTTTTTTAAGCTAAGAGCAGACGGCAATCAAAACCTTATAAACCTAAAAAGATAATTAAGATGGAGGGAAAGATTGTGGTGTATACAGCCTGCAATAATGGAAGTAGTTCTGTTATTTCTAAAGATGGAGAGCTATACATGTTTGGAAAAGATGCCATTTACTCTGATAGTTCAAGTAAGTTAACCTTAAACACCGTTTCACTTTTATGCACAGAAAGTCCTATACTAGACTTTATGTATTAAAAAGATATATCTAGAAAATTAACATTTGTAGCATGCTTTCTCTACATTTTTCACATTTCTTTCTAAGTACAGTGTTTTGTTCTTCCTTCCTGCCTTATTGCTGGGAACAGTGTCACTAGTTTCCTGCAGAGCTAATCATGGGGCTTGACTAGTGCAGCTCTACCTTAGCTGTTACTTTCTCTGGAAAGCTCTCCCTGGACTCAGTTAGACGCTCATGTGACATGTTCCTGGTGGTACTCTGGGGACATGATTTTCATAACTTAGCGAATTTATAACTGATGGATTATTTATCTCCTCCTATTGTTAGGTAGTTAGAGAAAGGCTATCTCTCTCTTATTTACTATTATATCCCCAGTGCCCAGCGCAGTGTCTGGTGCATAGTCGGGCCTCAGGAATTACTTGTTAAGTGACTGAGTGACTGATAACTACAAGTAGTGGATATGAGGGCTAGAACTAGCCAGATAAAGGTTTTATATTTATAAACTGTAATCTCAAAAACTTGTCATATTTGGTTGTTATATCTCCTTTCTAGCATTTAGAAATGAGTATAATGATTGTGGCAACCCACTTGGAAGGATTTTATATGAAGTAAATATGTAAAGCCTATAAATTTCTCTGTAAAAAGGAAATCAGAATTAACGAAGTTTCTGATTAGAGGCTTAGGTGATTGTCTCATGTGGGGAAAATGACATATATCAAACGTTTATAACTATCCATTATTAATTTGAACTGTGCTCAGGTGACTTATGAGATGGTTTAATGTGGTAATATCTAGAGTCTCAATTGGCCTCAACTGTCAGAGTGAATCAAAATTTGGAGGTGGGCTCATGTATAGTTTAAAAATAATATTCAGTGTAACTATTGCTTGCTAAAATCCTCTTGGCTAAGGCTTATGGAAACTTGTGCATTTATTCAGCATATAGTTATTGAGAACTAACAATATGTCAGGGATTGGTGGACCAGACAGACATGGTCCCTTTCCCTTTGAGGCTCTGAGAGACAGTTGGACATTACAGAACTTAAATGTTAGAAATCTGTGGTCTAATGGTTATGGATATAGACTCAGACCCTGGCATGGCCACTTTTTATTTGGCTAACTAGCTTAAATTACGTAACTCTTCAGAGCTTTTCTTAACTTTTCATTTTTTTTCCACCTGTAAAAGGGAGCTAATGATAATACCTGCTTCCTATGGTTCTTATAAGGTTATAGGAGATAATGCTTATGAAATGCTTAGAACAGAGCCTGGCACATGTAAGGGCTCAAGACATGTCAGCTAATACTGTTAATAATAGTAAATACTATTTCTGTATATACATATCTTTTTCAAGTATGCTAAATACTAACAATGGGAGTTTTTGAGGTATGCTTAACCAAAAGACTTAAGTTAGTATAGGGTGAAAGGGAAGGTCACCTTAAGGAAGTGGTATCTGAACTAATAATATAGAATAGTTTTGCCAAAGTGTGGTATGAGAATTCTATTATTTGTGATTTAAATAAAACAAATACTTCAACTTTTTAAAAATGTTTATATTTTAGTGTATGTTATAAATACTCAACAATCTTTGATTTTTACTGTTATTACTACTGAATAAGGTTAAAATGCTTTAGTCAAATTTAAAATTGACGCAAAAAATGTTAAGATAATATGAGCGGCACTTGGATATGGCAACTATAATGAATGCAATATGTGAATAAGTGAAATTTAAGAACTACCTGTACGTTGGATTGTGGAAGAAAGCATTGTAGATTAAAAATGATCGAAAAATACTGCTTTGGAATATCTCGCAGGTTTCTACAAAAACAATGTTATTTCAGAATACTCTGGTGAGTATTTTACTCTGTTGTGCTGAGACAGGTCAAAGCAAGTAAAGTACATGATTCAAAGGTTCCTTTGTTCTTGGGTCAAGAAAGTTTGAAATCTAGTGACCCTTCTGAGAATTGTTGAGAGGTGCTGCCACTTAGAGCAAGCGTTCAGGAGAAGCAGGCTTGAGCTAATGCCAGAGTAAAGATTTGTCCCAAGTCTAGATGATAACATTTTAAGATTTTGAAGCTTCATTACAAAATTATAAAATTAATTTACTGATACCCTGCCCATCTTTTGGCTACTATTTCCCATTTTGATGGGTTATTTTTTCCCAGAAATGAAAAGTTCTGCGTTGAAGTGGTCCTTTTACGTTACTGATGATTTACTAGGCCCAGAAAGGCTTTTTTGTTGTTTCTTACCAAGTTTGTATCTTTCCTGTAGGTTTGGTAACAGATTTGAAGGGCCATTTTGTAACTCAGGTAGCTATGGGCAAAGCTCATACTTGTGTTTTAATGAAGAATGGAGAAGTTTGGACATTTGGTGTGAATAATAAAGGACAATGTGGACGAGACACTGGTGCCATGAACCAAGGTGGGAAAGGTAGGTGTTTAATGTGTGGATATTAAATTTTGTGTTGTTTTCTTCAATAGTTTTTCAGAACACCATGGTGAAGAATCTTACTCTTTAAAAAGCAAGTGGCTTTTTGATTTCATACTTAAAATTATGAAAACTACTAAATTTCTTGTTTATTTGTCAGTCTATCACTCACTGGAATAATCACTATACTTTAGACTTCTAATTTCTGAGTAAATAAGCTTGCTTACTTGTATTTTTTTCTTAATTTTATATGAAATGAAATAGCACTTCTTTGATTTACCATCTTTAGTGGTTGAATTATCCCGGAAAAGTGCATTTTTGAAACTCTTTGTTATTCAGTCCTTTCATACCCCATGTTTTAGTTATAACAATTTTTGGCAGCAGTCTATCTGCAAATATTATCTTCCTGTTTAACAGCATGTACTACCTGTAATTTAATCAGTTCTTGACAACTAAGAGTGATCTATAAGAATACTTGACCCTTTATCAAGAGTGAAATTGTAGATGCACCTTATATACTGTATCCTTTGCCCCAACACTCAGGCTGTTGAAGAAGGATGAGAGGGGTTAATCCTTTGCCATGTTTGTGGTGGGGTTTTTGTTTGTTTGTTTTCTGGTTGTAGTTGTGTCTACCTCATGCTTACTCTCAGGTTTTACTTCTAGCTGCTATCAGTGTTGTCCTGTACCCTTCACTCCAATTTCAGGTTTTCTCTTTTTAATTTTGTATGGATGGAGAATAGGAAATAGAGACATATTATTAGAATTAAGCACTGAACTGTGTTTAAAGCATGAATGGGTTTGAGGATTAATATTTGTATAAATTAACAAAAACAAGTTTAGTTTTCTGGGGGCCTTCTTGGTGGCAGGCTCATCTGGATATCAGGAGCCCTCTATTTTTTTCTTCACCTTATTTATATTTGTGTATATTTAAAATACTTTAATTTTTAAAAGAGCAAGGCTATTAGAGCATGTTGATTTTAAAGAAGAGGGAAGAACAAAATGAAATGAATTACTTCAAAATGGAAATTATTTTTCTTCTTGCTGAACTAGTGAGCCATGGATTTGGATAACACCTACTAGGCATAAAGGAGAGAAGCAGCTTAGTTTTCTATATATAGTATAAATAGAGATTAAATTATATTTTATAAGAGTTCTGAACTGAATAAAACTGTTCTTTATTATCCTGAAACTATGTTTACACCTATGTTTTGGATTCTTAAGGTAAATTTTGTAATAACCAAAATGAAATTGTTAAAAGTTGTTTTTACTTAATATAAATCACACCCACTCTGTTAGTAAGTAATGCATTAGAAAGCAAACTGGTAGCCTAAGACACATAATGAATACAGGTTGCAGAGTTGCAAAGAAATAAAGGATTTTTAAAAAGATGTTTTTAAAAAGAAAACAGGGGCTTCCCTGGTGGCGCAGTGGTTGGGAGTCCGCCTGCCGATGCAGGGGACACGGGTCCGTGCCCTGGTCCGGGAAGATCCTACATGGCGCGGAGCGGCTGGGCCCGTGAGCCATGGCCACTGAGCCCACGCGTCCAGAGCCTGTGCTCCACAGCGGGAGAGGCCACAGCGGTGAGAGGCCCGCATACCAGAAAAAAAAAAAAAACAGGAAAAGTACAGAAAATAATAATGCAATGTAAAAAAACTGTGTATCTACCACTACGTCTTACCATTTTTCAGTAAAGAAATATATAGATAAGATTTAAGTGTCCCACATTCCCCTTCTAAGGCTTATTATTGTACTCCATTTCTCTCCAGAATTAGTCACGATCATGACTTTGATTAATATCCTTTCGGTCATGTTCCTGTATTTGTACTTGTTTTTATATATTTTGTATATTATATGCTCATATTTTACACGTAAAAAGAAGATTTTTATAAGTGCTAATCTATTTATATTTTTCTGTAATTTTTTTTTAATCTCACCATTGTGTTTGAAATATAGTGACACTGGTACATATAAATCTAGATGACTCATGTTAACTGCTGTGTAATAAACCGTGTGACTAACATATCACAGTTTATCCATTCTCCTGCTGATAGATGAGTTATTTCCAATTTTTCACTATTATAAATAATTTTAAAACCTCCTTTATTCATGTTTCCTGGCAGAAGTGTGTGAGACTTTTCTCTAGTGTTGTAGATTTCAGCTTTGCTAGATTTTTCTTGAAAGAGGTTGTACCAATGGATATTCTTAGAAGTAAAATCTGATTTTCCATATCACACTAATAGTATTGACAGACTGATTTTTGTCATTTTGATGGCTATGACATGGTTTTTCATTGTAATTTTTTGTTATATTGGAGTATAACATACATGCAGAAAAGTACACATAGCATAAGTGCACATCTTGATGAATTGTCACAAAATGAACAACACATTCATGTAATCAGCACCAAGATCAGGAATATTACCAGTATCCCAGGAAGCCCCCCTTTGTGTGCCTCTCCAGTTACTATCTACCTCTCCACTTAACACTATAAATTAGTTTTGCATACATTTGTACTTTATGTAAATGGAATCATGTAGTATGAGTTCTTTTGTGTCTAGTTTCTTTTCATTCAGCTTTATGAGATTCATCCGTAATGTTGCCAGCTAGTTATATATTCTTCATTCTCATCGTTGTATAGTATTAAATTGTGTGAATATACCACAGTTTTAAAATCTTTTCTAGTATTATGGACATTGGGGTAGTTTCTATTTTGGCTTGTGTTAGTGTTGCTGTGAACATTCTAGTAAATGTTGGTGAAAATATGAGTGCCCTTTTTTTGGGTATTTAACTAGGAGTAGAATTACTGAGTCTCTCTTGTAATTTGCATTCCCTCAACTATTAATAGTGAGTTAGACTCTCTTCAAACTTTTCTTATTTGCTTGCCTTTTTTCCTATTGATTTGTAGGAATTTTTTGTATATTGTATGCCTTGCAAATATCTTTGACCAACCTGTGGCTTATCTTTTACATTTATTTGTGGTTTCATTTGTTATATATAATTTAAAATTTTTGACAAGTTCTTTATTGTTTTCCTTTACAAATTTGTCAGGTTGGGGCCTTTATTTTCCATGTGAATTAGAATCAGTTTTTTTTACTTGTCACTGTGATTGGGATTGCTTTGAATTTAGAGATTAATTTGAGCATGATAGTTATAGTACTGTTGGGATGATTAAATGAGTAATACATGTAGAGCCAGTTACAAGTAAATGCTTGATGTGGTTTAGCTGTTGTTGTTGTTAAAAATATGACTTATGCCTTCTTAACGATTTCTTTATTCTAACTCTTGACATAGTTATCCAATACTTGGTCATCTAACTTCTCAACCTGTCCATAGATTAGAATTGGCAAAAATAAAAAAGATTATGTATACTATGAATTCATTTTTTGATTAGACAGACTTGTACTGAGTCTGTTATAAGCGTAAGTGGTCAGAGAATAAGGTTGACTAACAATAAGTGATGAAGTGAGTAAGATATAACCTTGTCTTTGAGGATCTAGGTCTGCTATGAAAGACAAACATAAAAAATAATTACTTGATTCCCACAGATTTGCTCTTTCATTTTATGGACTTGTAGCACTATATGTTCTTCATAATTCTGTCACAGTTGTATGTTTATACTTTTCACTATGGTTATTTGATTAATGTCAGTTTTTCTTAATAGCTTGCAAGCTTTATAATTGCTCATTATCATACTGCTCAGTGCCTAGAGCAGAGATTTGCAAACCATAATCTGATGCCTTACCTTCTCAGTGGCCTGTTTCTGTATGGCCCTTCAAGCTAAGAATGTATATTATATTTATAAAGGGTTATTTTTTTTAATGTGACATAGACTTATGTGGCCCCCAAAGCCTAAATTATTTACAATCTAGCCCTTTACAAAAAAGTTTGCTGACTCTGACATAAAGGAATGCCTGGGGCATAGTTGGTGTTCAATCAAAAAAAAATAGTTGAATGAATTATAACACAAGTAAATAAGTTGTAACCGAGGTATAAACAGGCTTTGAAGAGATAATCACTTACCCTGGAAAAAACTGTAAGTGCTTTCATAGGAACTGACCTCCGAGTTGAGTTTTTGAAAGCTGAAAAGGAGTTTCTCTGGTAGATGAGATAGGAAGAGGCATCCGATAAATGAGGCAGAGAGATACAGGTGGAGCAGGAATGAGCAAAGGCCCTGAGCATGTGAAAGGACACAGGTTGTTTATAAAGCAGAGGGAATTTAGGTTCAGCTGGAATATAGTTTGCATGGAGGAAACGAGGTTGGAGAAAATCGGGAGCCATGTTGTGACTGACTGTATCTTGCTAAGAAGTTTTGTTCTTTTGAAGACCTTTGAAAGACATGGGAGGTTTGTAAATTGTGGAGTCATAGGATCAAATACATATTTTAAGAAGCTGATTTCCGGGCTTCCCTGGTGGCACAGTGGTTAAGAATCCAGCTGCCAATGCAGGGGACACGGGTTCGAGTCCTGGTCCAGGAAGCTCCCACATGCCACGGAGCAACTAAGCCTGTGCACCACAACTACTGAGCCTGCGCTCTAGAGCCCATGCTCTGCAACAAGAGAAGCCACCACAATGAGAAGCCCGCACACTGCCACAAAGAGTAGCCCCTGCTCACTGCAACTAGAGAAATCCTGCACACAGCAATGAAGACCCAACACAGCCAAAAATAAATAATAAATTAAATAAATTTATATATATATAAAAAAGCTAATTTCCAACAATGAGAGGATGTTCTAGAGTGGACAAACTCTTGGCTTTTAGAATGTGGTTAGGAGACTTTCTTTGGTCTGTTGAACAAAAGTATTGGCGGTGAGGATGGAAAGTATGGACTAAAATCAGAGAAAATTAGACGTATGAGTGACAGAAAGTAACAGCTACGAGATACTCCGGCCATCACTGCCTCTTTTTGCAGAAAGGAAATGGAGAGAGCATTTATTAGTGGTCCCTAAATTAAATTTTATTTTTGTTCCTCTAATATTTTATCATTCCTGTGTATATCCATTGGAATTAGTATGTGTTCTACATTTTTTAAATTGGGAAATAAAATTACTAGTTTTTTAGAAATGGGAATAATCTAGATGAAAATTATAAACTGATCTTTCAAATAGGGTTTGGAGTTGAAAATATGGCAACAGCAATGGATGAGGACCTGGAAGAAGAGCTAGATGATAAAGACGAGAAGTCCATGATGTGTCCTCCAGGCATGCACAAGTGGAAGCTGGAGCAGTGCATGGTGTGCACCGTGTGTGGAGACTGTACTGGTTATGGAGCCAGCTGTGTCAGCAGTGGGCGTCCGGACAGAGTCCCTGGAGGGTAAGAGAATGATTAATATTCAAGATAAAATAATAGCAGAAATTACACAAAGCACATTCCTTTTCAAAGTTATTCTAGAGTTCATTCTGTTGTGTTGTTCTTAAAGGCACACTGGCATATAATTATAATTCTTATAATTGTTTTCTATTATAATTTGCTTCAGTGTTATTTTATTTAATGTGCTTTTCTTTCGTTTGATTTCTTTAAACCTTTTACTTTATTTTATTTTATTTATTTTTTAACATCTTTATTGGAGTATAATTGCTTTACAATCGTGTGTTAGTTTCTGCTTTATAACAAAGTGAATCAGCTATACATATACATAAATCCCCATATCGCCTCCCTCTTGTGTCTCCCTCCCACCCTCCCTATCCCACCCCCCCATCCCACCACTCTAGGTGGTCACAAAACACCGAGCTGATCTCCCTGTCCTGTGTGGCTGCTTCCCGCTATTTTACGTTTGGAAGTGTATATATTTCAGTGCTACTCTCTCACTTTGTCCCAGCTTACCCTTCCCCCTCCCCGTATCCTCAAGTACATTCTCTACATCTGCAGCTTTATTCCTGTCCTGCCCCTAGGTTCATCAAAACCATTTTTTTTTTAGATTCCATATATATGTGTTAGCATATTGTATTTGTTTTTCTCTTTCTGACTTACTTCACTCTGTATGACAGACTCTAGGTCCATCCACCTCACTACAAATAACTCATTTTCTTTTTTTATGACTGAGTAATATTCCATTGTATATATGTGCCACATTTTCTGTATCCATTCATCTGTCGATGGACATTTAGGTTGCTTTCATGTCCTGGCTATTGTAAATAGAGCTGCAATGAACACTGTGGTACATGACTCTTTTGGAATTATGGTTTTCTCAGGGTATAGGCCCAGTAGTGGGATTGCTGGGTCATATGGTAGTTCTCTTTTTAGTTTTTTAAGGAACCTCCATAGCTGTTCTCCATAGTGGCTGTATCAATTTACATTCCCACCAACAGTGCAAGAGGGTTCCCTTTTCTCCACACCCTTTCCAGCATTTATTGTTTGTAGATTTTTTGATGGTGGCCATTCTGACTGGTGTGAGGTGATACCTCATTGTAGTTTTGATTTGCATTTCTCTGATCATTAGTGATGTTGAGCATCCTTTCATGTGCTTGTTGGCAACCTGTATATCTTCTTTGGAGAAATGTCTGTTTAGGTCTTCTGCCCATTTTTGGATTGGGTTGTTTGGTTTTTTGACGTTGAGCTACATCAGCTGCTTGTAAATTTTGGAGATTTAATCCTTTGTCAGCTGCTTCATTTGCAAATATTTTCTCCCATTCTGAGGGTTGTCTTTTCGTCTTGTTTATGGTTTCTTTAGCTGTGCAAAAGCTTTTAAGTTTCATTAGGTCCCATTTGTTTATTTTTGTTTTTATTTCCATTTCTCTAGGAGGTGCGTCAAAAAGGATCTTGCTGTGATTTATGTCATAGAGTGTTCTGCCTGTGTTTTCCTCTAAGAGTTTTATAGTGTCTGGCGTTACATTTAGGTCTTTAATCCATTTTGAGTTTATATTTGTGTATGGTGTTAGAGTGTTCTAAATTTAATTTGTTTACATGTAGCTGTCCAGTTTTTGCAGCACCACTTATTGAGGAGACTGTCTCTTCTCCATTGTATATTCTTGCCTCCTTTATCAAAAATAAGGTGACCATGTGTGTGTGGGTTGATCTCTGGGTTTTCTATCCTGTTCCATTGATCTATATTTCTGTTTTTGTGCCAGTACCATACTGTCTTGATTACTGTAACTTAGAGGTATAGTCGGAAGTCAGGGAGCCTGATTCCTCCAGCTCCGTTTTTCTTTCTCAAGATTACTTTGGCTATTCGAGGTCTTTTGTGTTTCATTACAAATTGTGAACTTTTTTGTTCTGGTTCTGTGAAAAATGCCATTGGTAATTTGATAGGGATTGCATTGAATCTGTAGATTGCTTTGGGTAGTATAGTCATTTTCACGATGTTGATTCTTGCAATCCATGAATATGGTATATCTCTCCATCTGTTTGTATCGTCTTTAATTTCTTTCATCAGTGTCTTATACTTTTCTGCATACAGGTCTTTTGTCTCCTTAGGTAAGTTTATTCCTAGGTATTTAATTCTTTTTGTTGCAGTGGTAAATGGGAGTGTTTCCTTAATTTCTCTTTCAGATTTTTCATCATTAGTGTATAGGAATGCAAGGGATTTCTGTGCATTAATTTTGTATCCTGCTACTTTACCAAATTCATTGATTAACTCTAGTAGTTTTCTGGTAGCATCTTTAGGATTCTCTATGAATAATGTCATGGCATCTGCAAACAGTGAAAGCTTTACTTCTTCTTTTCCAATTTGGATTCCTTTTATTTCTTTTTCTTCTCTGAATGCTATGGCTAAAACTTCCAAAACTATGTTGAATAATAGTGGTGAGAGTGGGCCACCTTGTCTTGTTCCTGATCTTAGTGGAAATGGTTGCATTTTTTCACCATTGAGAACGATGTTGGCTGTGGGTTTGTCATATATGGCCATTAGTATGTTGCAGTAAGTTCCTTCTGTGCCTACTTTCTGGAGGGTTTTTATCATAAACGGTGTTGAATTTTGTCAAAATCTTTTTCTGCATCTATTGAGAATGATCATACGGTTTTTATCCTTCAATTTGTTAATATGGTATATCACATTGATTGATATGTGTATATTAAAGAATCCTTGCATTCCTGGGGTAAACCGCACTTGATCATGGTGTATGGTCCTCTTAATGTGCTGTTGGATTCTGTTTGCTAGTATTTTGCTGAGGATTTTTGCATCTATGTTCATCAGTGATATTGGGCTGTAGTTTTCTTCCTTTGTGGCACCTTTGGTATCAGGATGATGGTGGCCTCGCAGAGTGAGTTTGGGAGTGTTCCTCCCTCTGCTATATTTTGGAAGAGTTTGAGAAGGATAGCTGTTAGCTCTTCTCTAAATGTTTGATAGAATCCACCTGTGAAGCCATCTGGTCCTGGGCTTTTGTTTGTTGGAAGATTTTTAATCAGAGTCTCAATTTCAGTGCTTGTGCTTGGTCTGTTTGTGTTTTCTATTTTTTCCTGATTCAGTCTCAGAAGGTTGTGTTTTTCTAAGAATTTGTCCATTTCTTCCAAGTTGTCCATTTTAGTGGCATATAGGTTCTTGTAGTAATCTCTCATGATCCTCTGTATTTCTGCAGTGTCAGTTGTTACTTCTTTTTCATTTCTAGTTCTATTGATTTGAGTCTTCTCCCTTTTTTTCTTGATAAGTCTGGATAATGGTCTATCAATTTTGTTTATCTTCTCAAAGAACCAGCTTTTAGTTTTATTGATCTTTGCTATCGTTTCCTTCATTTCTTTTTCATTTATTTCTGATCTGATCTTTAAGATTTCTTTCCTTCTGCTAACTTTAGGGGTTTTTTGGTTCTTCTTTCTCTAATTGCTTTAGGTGTAAGGTTAGTTTCTTTATTTGGGATGTTTCTTGTTTCTTGAGGTAGGATTGTATTGCTATAAACTTCCCTCTTAGAACTGCTTTTGCTGCATCCCATAGGTATTGGGTTGTTGTGTTTTCATTGTCATTTGTTTCTAGGTATTTTTTTGATTGCCTCTTTGATTTCTCCAGTAATCTCTTGGTTATTAAGTAGTGTATTGTTTAGCCTCCATGTGTTTGTATTTTTTCAGAATTTTTTCCCTGTGATTGATATCTAGTCTCATAACGTTGTGTTCAGAAAAGATAGTTGATACGATTCAGTTTTCTTACATTTACCAAGGCTTGATATGTGACCCAAGCTATGATCTATCCCGGAGAATGTTCCATGAACACTTGAGAAGAAAGTGTATTCTGTTGTTTTTGGATGGAATGTCCTATAAATACCTATAAAGTCCATCTTGTTTAATGTATCATTTAAAGGTTGTGTTTTCTTATTTATTTTTATTTTGGATGATCTGTCCATTGGTGAAAGGGGGGTGTTAAAGCTGCCTACTATGATTGTATTACTGTCGATTTCCCCTTTTATGGCTGTTAGCATTTGCCTTATGTATTGAGGTGCTCCTGTGTTGGGTGTATAAATATTTACGATTGATCCCTTGATCATTCTGTAGTGTCCTTCTTTGTCTCTTGTAGTAGTCTTTATTTTAAAGTCTATTTTGTCTGATATGAGAATTGCTACTCCAGCTTTCTTTTGATTTACATTTGCATGGAGAATATCTTTTTCTATCCTCTCACTTTCAGTCTGTATGTGTCCCTAGGTCTGAAGTGGGTCTCTTGTAGACAGCATATATATGGGTCTTGTTTTTGTATCCATTCATCCAGTCTGTGTCTTTTGGTTGGGGCATTTAATCCATTTACATTTAAGGTTATTATCGATATGTATGTTCCTATTACCATTTTCTTAATTGTTTTGCGTTTGTTATTGTAGGTCTTTTCCTTCTCTTGTGTTTCCTTCCTAGAGAAGTTCCTTTAGCATTTGTTGTTGAATCTGAATGAGATCCTAGCTGAGAAGAGTAATCTTGGTTATAGGTTTTTCCTTTTGTCACTTTAAATATGTCCTGCCACTCCCTTCTGGCTTGCAGAGTTTCTGCTAAAATATCAGCTGTTAACCGTATGGGGATTCCCTTGTATGTTATTTGTTGTTTTTCCCTTGCTGCTTTTAATAATTTTTCTTTGTATTTACTTTTTGATAGTTTGATTAATGTGTGTCTTGATGTGTTTCTCCCTGGATTTATCCTGTATGGGACTCTCTGTGCTTCCTGGACTTGGGTAACTATTTCTTTTCCCATATTAGGGAAATTTTCAACTATAATCTCTTCAAATATTTTCTCAGTCCCTGTCTTTTTCTCTTCTTATTCTGAGACCCCCATTATTCAAATGTTGGTGCATGTAATGTTGTCCGAGAAGTCTCTAAGACTGTCCTCAATTCTTTTCAATCTTTTTTCTTCATTCTGCTCTGCAGTTGTTATTTCCACTATTTTATTTTCCAGGTCACTTATCCATTCTTGTGCCTCAGTTATTCTGCTCTTGATTCATTCTAGAGAATTTTTTTTTTTTTTTTTTTTTTTTTGCGGTACGCGGGCCTCTCACCGCTGCGGCCTCTCAGCAGCCATGGCTCACGGGCCCAGCCCCCCCGCGGCACGTGGGATCCTCCCAGACCGGGGCACGAACCTGCGCCCCCTGCATCAGCAGGCGGACTCTCAACCACTGCACCACCATAGAAGCCCCCATTCTAGAGAATTTTTAGTTTCATTTATTGTGTTACTCATCATTGTCTGTTTGCTCTTTAGTTCTTCTAGGTCCTTGTTAAACATTTCTTCTGTTTTCTCCATTCTATTTCCAAGATTTTGGATCATCTTTAGTATCATTACTCTGAATTCTTTTTCAGGAAGACTGCCTATTTCCTCTTCATTTGTTTGGTCTGGAGTGTTTTTACCGTGCTCCTTCATCTGCTTTGTGTTTATCTGTCTTCTCACTTTGCTTAACGTACTGTGTTTGGGGTCTCCTTTTCTCAGGCTGCACATTCGTAGTTCATCTTTGTTTTTGGTGGCTGCCCCTGGTGGCTAAGGTTGGTTCAGTGGGTTTTGTAGGCTTCCTGGTGGAAGGGACTAGTGCCTGTGTTCTGGCGGTTGAGGCTGGATCTTGTCTTTCTGGTAGGCAGGACCACGTCTGGTCATGTGTTTTGGGATGTCTGTGACCTTATTATGATTTTAGGCAGCGTCTGTAGTAATGGGTGGGTTTGTGTTTCAGTCTTGCTAGTTGTTTGCATAGGGTGTCCAGCACTGTAGCTTGCTGGTCGTTTAGTGGAGCTGGGTTTAGCGTTGAGATGGAGATCTCTGGGAGAGATTTGACCGAATGATATTATGTAGAGCTGGGCGGTCTCTGGTGGACCAGTTTTCTGAACTCGGCTCTCCCACCTGAGATACACAGGCCTAACACCCGGGCAGAGCACCAAGGCCCTGTTAGCCCTATGGCTCAGAAGGAAAGGGAGAAGAAAAGAAAGAAAGAAAAAAAGATAATAATAATAAAATGAAATAAAAAATAAAAAAATAATTATTAAAAATAAAAAAATTCAAAAGTAATTTAAAAAAAGCAAAAAGAAAAAGAAAGAAGAGAGCAGCCAAACCAAAAAACAAATCCACCAATGATAACAAGTGCTAAAAACTATACTAAAAACAAAAAAGCAAAAAAAAAAACGGACAGACAGAACCCTAGGACAAATGGTAAAAGCAAAGCTATACAGACAAAATCACATACAGAAGCATAAGGATACACACTCACAAAAAGAGAAAGAGGAAAAAAATATATATATATATATCGTTTCTCCTAAAGTCCACTGCCTCAGTTTTGGGATGATTTGTTGTCTATTCATGTATTCCACAGATGCAGGGTACGTACATCAAGCTGATTGTGGAGATTTAATCCGCTGCTCCTGAGGCTGCTGGGAGAAATTTCCCTTTCTCTTCCTTGTTCTCGCAGCTTCCGGGGTTCAGCTTTGGATTTGGCCCCGGCTCTGCGTGTAGGTCGCCTGAGGGCCTCTGTTCTTTACTCAGACAGGACAGCGTTAAAGGAGCAGCTGATTAGCGGGCTCTGGCTCACTCAGGCCGGGGGGAGGGAGGAGTACGGATGAGGGGCAAGCCTGCAGTGGCAGAGGCCGGCGTGACATTGCACCAGCCTGAGGTGCGCCATGTTCTCCCGGGGAAGTCGTCCCTGGATCCCGGGACCCTGGCAGTGGCAGGCTGCACAGGCTCCTGGGAAGGGAGGTGTGGACAGTGACCTGTGCTTGCACACAGGATTCTTGGTGGCTGCAGCAGCAGCCTTAGCATTTTATGCCCGTCTCTGGTGTCCGCGCTGATAGCCGTGGCTCGTGTCCGTCTCTGGAGCTCATTTAGGCGGTTCTCTGAATCCCCTCTCTTCGCACACCCCAAAACAATGGTTTCTTGCCTCTTCGGCAGCTCCAGACTTTTTCCCGGGCTCCCTCCCAGCCAGCTGTGGTGCACTAACCCCTTCAGGCTGTGTTCACGCGGCCAACCCCAGTCCTCTCCCTGGGATCTGACCTCCGAAGTCCGAGCCTCAGCTCCCAGCCCCCGCCCGGGTGAGCAGACAAGCCTCTCGGTGAGTGCTGGTTGGCACTGATCCTCTGTACGGGAATCTCTCCGCTTTGCCCTCTGCACCCCTGTTGCTGTGCTCTCCTCTGTGGCACCAAAGCTTCCCCCCTCCACGGCTCCGAAGCTTCCCCCTCTGCCACCCGCAGTCTCCGTCCATGAAGGGGCTTCCTAGTGTGTGGAAACCTTTCCTCCTTCACAGCTCCCTCCCACTGGTGCGGGTCCCGTCCCTATTCTTTTGTCTCTGTTTTTTCTTTTTTCTTTTGTCCTACCCAGGTTCGTGGGGAGTTTCTTGCCTTTTGGGAGGTCTGAGGTCATATGCCAGCGTTCAGTAGGTGTTCTGTAGGAGTTGTTCCACATGTAGATGTATTTCTGATGTTTTTGTGGGGAGGAAGGTGATCTCCACATCGTACTCCTCTGCCATCTTGAAGTTCTCTCTTATTTTATTTTTTTTCCTCAAGTTCCTCAGTTCATTTTATTACTTAAGTTTTTATTTTACAAAGAAATGTACTTGTACATATATTGTGTTTTTATGTATTGGTGAATCTATTTCTATGGAATGTATTTCCAGGGCTGTTACTGCTTGTTTAAAAACTATTGGTTTTTGTTTTTTTTGTTTTCTTTATGGTGGTTAGTGTTTTTAAAAAATGAAGGGTTTCTGTTTTCACTAACAGCAGTAAAAGGCAGTTTCTTTTGAAATACTGCCAGTAGCAGATCATATAATTCTTTAATTTCTGTCAACTCAGTGAATGTGAAGTGATATCTCATCATTATTTTCGTATATATTTCCATGACTCACATTTTTCCTGGATATTTAAATATACTCTTCTGTGAGTTTTCTCTTAAAACCCTTTCTTTGCCTGTATTGTTTTTATCCTTAAAAATTGAAAGATGTTCTCTGAATATTCTTCATATTAACTGTTTTCTGTCTTCTCTACAAATAGTGTTTCCCAATTTACTTATGATCATATAACTAAATTAGGTTATATTCTGTTACACAAAAGCACTTAACATTTTTAATAAGCAAATATGTATTTCTTTGAAATTTTTGAATTTTCTATCTAGACTAGAAAGGTCTCAGTTTCTAGCTGATTATATGATATCTTAAATATTCTTCAAAAAGCCTGTTTTATTTCTTTTTACATTAATAAATTTTAAAGCCAATGGATGATTATTGTTCTGATGTGGGGTAGACATCTAACTGTATTTTCTTACCAGTAGCCAGTTGTACAGTCATTATGTGTGAAATGGCTACCAGATTTATCATTTATTATATTCCCTTATATATCAGAATCTGTTTTCTGGGCCTTCCATTATTTTCCTGACTTACTGATCTAGTCTTATGCTAATATTATGTGGTTTATGTTTTGTATGGTATTTTAACATTTAGTAAGGTTAGCAACTCTCAGTGTCTGTCTTTTTTAATTGTTTGGGGGACTATTCTTAGTATTTAATTAAAACAAAATATAATTTTAATTGAAATTGCATTTAATTTATCTATTAGTTTTAGAAGAATTGATTTTTATGGTATTAAATATTCCCACTCAGTAACAGGATGTGTCTTTCCATTTATTCAGATTCTGTTTTTGTTTTGAATTTTATTGGGATATAGTTGATTTACAATGTTGTGTTAGTTTCAGGTGTATAGCAAAGTGAATCAGTTATACATACACGTATATCCACTCTTTTTTAGATTCTTTTCTGATATAGGCCATTACAGAGTATTGAGTAGAGTTCCCTGCGCTATACAGTAGGTCCTTATTAGTTACCTGTTTTATATACAGTAGTGTGTGTGTGTCAATCCCAATCTTCCAATTTATCCCTCCTCCCCTTGTTACCCCCCAGTAACCATAAGTTTATTTTCTACATCTTAACTCTATTTTTATTGATATTTTGTAGATAAGTTCATTTGTAGCCTTTTTTTAGATTCTACATATAAGCGATATCATGATATTTGTCTTTCTCTGTCTGACTTAAGCCATTATTTTAAAACAGGTCATAAATTTCCTTAATGCTTGGGTCTGTGCCTTCATTTGTAGTCATTTCGTAAGACTGCTTTAATGCCAAAGATCTATTCATTTGTGTTGAACACGAATTTTTTCGGTGTGGAATTATCAAAATCATATAGAATACTCAATTGGGGGTATATAATTTTCTTTTGAATTGATAAATAATTCACAATTTTAGGAGTTGGAGGAGCTGTCACTTCTAAAGTTGCATTATTCCTGTTATAATTATCCTTTTCATTCTTGTTGGACCACTTTTTTTCCCCCAGGGTTCTGTGTTATTATCACTTTAAAGTTAATATGTGAGTTTGACAGAATCAGAATGCAGGTTTTCCCCTAGAATCTTGGAGAGAATTTCAAGTCCTATTTTTGTGTTGCCATTTATAGCTAATATAATATAATGGGTTATCCTTTGGGAGATCAAATTAATTATCATGCATCTTTGTATTATGATAGATCTGATCTTTGTAAGATCAGATTATTTATGATAATTAGCCAACTTTGGGAAGTAGGGGGAATATTGTGAAAAAAAGCCCTGAGTGAGAGCAGCCACCTCCTCATCTCTGGCTTCCCTATTTGACACCTCATTAGTATTCAGGTGCTTCTTCCCAAATAATGTCTGAATTTCCTATGAGTATATTTCTGGGTTTATACTTGGCTTAACATAGTTAAATAGATCATATATAACAGGCCTTTTCTTTTAGGCTGTTGGAATATTATGATTTTTTAACAATAAGTTTTCTTTGCTTTTTTAGCCTGTTAAAAAATATTTTGGCTTTCTTTATCAAAGGATAGTATTTCTTCTAGAAAGCTATATATTTGGCTCTGTTTAGTGTATTTAAGCCCCTAACTTGTTTATTTTAAAGTTTAATTTGGATTAAAGAAAGATTCTGTGATTTTTTTTTAAAAAAACAACATTGGAGTTGAAATTTATCTTTTTGGATCTTTCCCAAGCTATTTCCATTTAAAATTAAGTGTTCCCAATCTCTGAACTTAAGCCATTGATAAATGTCATAAGTGAATTTCTAAAGTCTTTGGTCCTTTCTGAAGTTAATTCTTCTTTTTTTTCCCCGAGAGATATACTATCAGTTTCCAATAATTATTTACAGATTTAAGTGGATAGCATCTAACGAAGTACAGTAATTTCTTTATTAGTGAAGCAGAAATAAACACACGAATTAAGTCAACTTAGGAATAAATATGGAGGACACTAAGCACTATTACAGATGACTTAAATATCGTAAAATTATGACTACATATCTTAGAATAAATTTAGAATTAAACATTATTTTTAAAATAGTGCCCATGGCCAAGTCAGTAGGGCATATTATTTTATCAATTTGTTACTGTTGTAGTAAGTGATCTTCCAAATTGTCACTAATACTGGCTTTTGAAAGCCAAGAGTTTCACAGGGCACCTATGTGTTTCAAAACTGTTGCCAGGTAGATTCTTTGTCTTGTGTCTCCACAAATCTGGACAACCAGGGAGAGGCTCAGTGAGGCTGTCACAAGTTTTTCAGGACGGATCCAACCAAATAACTTTAAAGCTGGGACTTCTGCAGGATATGTGACTAAGAAGTTAGTGTTCACCGACCCTCTAGCCAGCTCCTGGGAGTGTTCTTGTTTTCTTTTATGTTATAATCAAAGGCCGTACATACGCTTAGTTCACAAATGATAGGAAAAGGACAAAGAAGAGGAAAAATAACAGGTAATTAGATGCAGTGAAAGAGAATGGGAGATGATGGCGTGTAAAGGAGAGGGAGGGGTAAGGAGACAGAATTCATGAAGCTGGCAAGCTGGGCTCACTCACTGAAGGCTGCCCACATCTCCCTAATCTGGGAGATAGCCATGTTGTTTGTTTGCTAACCTTTTAATACTAAACTGCTGGTGCCTCTTTAATTGTGAAACCTTTTTAAAGATGTTATTAATAATGGCTTTGAAGATAGCAGAATCCATTTGTACTTTCTGTAGAAATATACCAATTATGCCTATTAGGAGTGTGTAATATCTATTCATACCTTTTAATTATTCATCTCTTCATACCTTTTCTTTAAAATCGACAAATCCTGATCTGAAGGGGTGATTTCATTGCTGATTCATTTAAGTTAAGCTTAAAAGTGCAGAAAAGATGTTACAGAGTTTTGAGGAAAGAGAAGGATTTCAGTTAATAATTTATTTGTTTATTTTTAGGATCTGTGGTTGTGGTTCTGGAGAATCTGGCTGTGCTGTATGTGGATGTTGCAAGGCTTGTGCAAGAGAATTGGATGGTCAAGAGGCAAGACAAAGAGGGATTCTTGATGCAGTGAAGGAGATGATACCTTTAGACCTTCTGTTAGGTAGTATTTCTGATAGTCTAAATAATTCCTTTTAGATATGTGTTAAAAAATTAAGATAATAGTTGATTATGCAGTACTCCGTGTTTGGTAACTGACAGTGTGTCATTGATTAAGGGATGAGATTCTTTTTGTCTTTTTTTCTAAGATCCTTGCATTAAAAATCATTTGTGTTTTAGACAGTGTTTTTGCTAGCTTTTACTTTCTTGAATTTCATATAGTTCTGTCATATCTATTATAAAACTAATTGACTGACTGACTGTCAATCATCTAGCTGTCCCAGTACCCGGGGTTAACATTGAAGAACACCTTCAGTTACGCCAAGAAGAAAAACGGCAGCGTGTAATCAGGAGACACAGATTAGATGAAGGAAGAGGTAAGATGTAGCTGCAGCGAAAATGTATATGAAAATACATTTTCTTACCCTATACTGAGACCAGTTAAAAGTTTACAGAGTAGGCTGATTTGGTAAGAAATTAAAATTAGTAACATTCTAGTAACTCATGAAAGTATTATGAAAATATTCAGGGTATTACAATTGTGCTAATAATAACATACATTTAATTCGGTATTGTGTTTATGGCATAAGTCAACCATATTAAGAATTGTGCCATATGCCAAGCATCAAAAACTATTAGCAATGGCAATCTTTAAAAAAATACAAATTTGAAGAACTGTCCTTCACCCGTATTTTGACTCATCTACTTAACTCTGAACACCAGTAGTTTAGTATTTTAAGTTCTGATTTCTTACTCATTTACAATTATTATCATTTGGGCATAGTCTCACTGCTCTTCCTTCCAATTTAGTGCATAATGATGCTTTTATGTATCTTTCCGGAAAAAGCTTATTCTGGTTATGTACAAGAAGGGTAAGTTGGAGGGTCTGCAGGTTTTAATTGCAAAGATAGATTTATTATCTATTATCTATCTTTTCCTCATTGTTTATGACTATTTCTCAGCCTAAAAACTACATTTAACAGTGATTATAGTAAGTATTTTAGTATATATCCAACAAGCAGAGATAAATATAAGTATTACTAAAGTTATTCTTGCCCAATAGAATCTTTTCTTTGTAGGATTAAGACAGATTGTTACAAAGGTCTGTAATTTTATTCCTCTGCTAGGCAAAATTTTGATTCGAAATATTTAGTGATAGATAAAGCCTATCACTCATTTAACCATCATTACAGACTTTGTTAGGTGTTCCTTTTTTTAATATAAAATGGAGTAAGTTGAATATAAAATATATAGCACATATGGTAATTCTGTTTTTATTAAACTTAGGTCATAAGACATCTGCTTAGAACTTGAAGATTGTTCATTATAGTGTCTAATAAGCAATGTTGAGGAATTGATACAGTGAATATTTGCTGTTAGTTTGGCTTTGTTTACATAAAATCATTGCCTTTAAATGATATTTTAATGAGATTAATGTATCTACTCTTATTTATATTATATAAATGTATGAGAAAATTGCATATTAAATGTTATGTAGAGAATAGGGTAAAATTTAAGTTCTGGGTCTTTATGACACATGGTAATTAAGTGATAATTCCTTTTGTATTAATAGTATGATTTGCTTAAGGTTAATTACTAGTGATACTTTTACTACCTGTTTTTTTTTTTTTGAAATATTAGGTTGAATCATACGAAATGACCTACAAAACCCAGCTATTTCCTATGTTTCAACCAAAGTATAGCAAATCCTTGTGATGACATTTAATTACTTGCCTAATGCTATATATCTTATTTTTTTCTCTCCCTCTATAAAAAGCTGTTCTTCTCTAGGTATAGTATATATTTCTGTATATCAGAAGTAAAAGAACATTGATGATGCACTGGTTATTCAACAAAACTTTGTGATAGCAGAATATTCTTTTGCCTTTTATTTTAAAATGTATCATAGACCTTTAAAAGATAAACTCTAACCCTTTAAGAGTTAAAAAACTCCATTATTTAAATATTTATGGAAATTAGATTATTGTATCTGTGCTTTAACAAGCTTTCCCAGCGATTCTGAGGGTGCTGAAGTGTGAGAACCGCTGCTCTAGGGCAGTGATGTTCTAAGTTTGTTACATGGGCCTTCTACATCAGAATCACCTGGGCCTCATGCTTCAGCATTTCTGCCTGAGGGTCCTCGATACAGATTTGAGTCACATGCACAGTGTTCTAGGGCTCTTGTTTGGCACCATGCTAGCAAGGATTGTTAGTCTCGTTTTGTCCTCATGAGGAAAAGGAATGTCAAATAAATTTTTAGTGTTCCAACTGCCACATGTACATACTTGTCTTTTCTCCACACACCCCCCCCACCCGCCTTGGCTTCTGCTTGGTGTTTTTTAGGTAACTAACAGTTAGCAGTCTGTTGGTAATTATGCTTATTAGTAATTGGCTTTACCTGTATTGAAATTTCAGCCTTTCAGTATTAGATTAAGTTAAATTATTTTACTTGATTTATCTATCATCCTATTCACCAAGTTTGTGTTATTTGTTTTAAAGTTGCTCAAAATTTTAGGACCTAGCTCGTGTATCAAAAGCCTTGCTCATAAACCTCAGGCCTATTGATGTAGTTCAGCTGCTGTTCATGACACAAATTCTGTTGCTGTTGAAACCCCCAAAAGTAGTGTGGTTACTACTTTTTGATAAAGTTGGAACTTTAATTTTTTTATGCTATTAGTCTTCTAGATAATACTTTTCTTACATATATATTCTTAGGTACCAATAGTATTCATTTACAGATTTTATTTCAGTGGTGTTTGTGATCATTTTTAGTTTGTTTTTTAGATTAGACAGAGTTGATTGATATATAATTTCTCTGAGACTTGTATTAACTTTACAAGTGGAGTGCTTGTTCAGTGGGATTTTTAAGTAGAACTCTTTAAGTCATCAGGACTCCTGGGTGATTGTATCAATGTTCTTATCTTTATATTCCTTCTCAGCGCTCTGTTTTAAGGAAAACTAAGCTCAAATAATGTTGCCTATTTTTCCTTCTTTCTTTTTCCCCTAAATGTCAAATCAAAATTCCATGGTTGTGAGCTGTTGATGGGGTGAGTTACGTCCTGGTTTGCCTGGGACAGTCCCATTTTATGCCTATTGTTCAGATGTATTTCTTACAGTGCCCCCTTTTGCTCTCGGTAGAGAGTCTCATTTGGATAATAAGCTATATAGTTAGCATAGCTATATAGCATGGTGGTTGAATATATGGGTTCTGAAGTTAGACTTTGGTTCATATCCTGGCTTCTTAAGTTTTACTTGGAGTATAACCACTCTGAACCTCAGTTTCCCTACCTTTAAAACGAAGATTACAACTGTACCTACGTTAAGTAGGGATGAGGATTAAGTGACTTGCATGAAAATGCCTGACCTATACTAAGCCCTGGGTAAATGGTGATGATGGCGATGGTGATGATGAGGATGCTAGTGGTGGTGGTGGGCTATTTAGTAAACTTCTGTTCTCTTTGGATTTGATTCTTTTCCAACTCTGGCCTCTACTTGACTGCTTTTCTCGCAACATTGGGATGCTCATCACAAAATTTTGATTATTATTAATAAAACCCCCTACATCTTCTGTAGAATAAAATGATTCTATCTTGATAGAAAAAAATCAGTTTCCCATAGTCACAAGTTAGAATCTAAAAACAAGTTTATTATAGTCTCTCCAGTTTCAAAGTGATTGAGAAGTTATTGGTATTGATTTTCAAGCCTCGAAAACCATTAAGTTTTCTTAATTTGACATGTCAAATCCAGTATTAGCTGATCTTCCAATACTACCTTAAACTCTCCTTTTAAATTAAAATATATGAAGCACATGGAAAACATAAGTAAGAAAAATATGTCAATGTAATTCTCATCCAAATATAACCACTATAGAATTTTGGTATACTTTCTTAAAGGTTTTCTATGCATACTTTTTTGTTTAGACATTTTACATCATTTCATAGTGTGATATATATTGGTGTACTGTTTTTTCCCCTTAATAATTATATCATAAATTTTTTGTGCCTTATTGTAATACCATATTGAAGTAATACAGGAATTTAGGTTAAAGGTTTTCCACAAGCCTATCCTTTAATTAAATTATTACTTTCATTTGTTTCATCGGTATCTTCTAATTGAGTTTTATACATTTCCAGTTACATCACTGACTGAATCTTTTTTTTAATATATAAATTTATTTATTTGTTTGTTTGTTTATTTATTTATTTATTTATTTATTGGCAGTGTTGGGTCTTCGTTGCTGCACTCAGGCTTTCGCTAGTTGCGGCGAGCCGGAGCTACTCTTTGTTGCAGTGTGTAGGCTTCTCATTGCAGTGACTTCGCTTCTCTTGTTTGGAGCACGGCCTCTAGGCGCGCGGGCTTCAGTAGTTGTGGCTCGTGGGCTCTAGAGCACAGGCTCAGTAGTTGTGGTGCATGGGCTTAGTTGCTCCGCGGCATGTGGGATCTTCTCGGACCAGGGCTCAAACCCATGTCCCCTGCATTGGCAGGCGGATTCTTAACCACTGCTCCACCAGGAAGTCCCTCACTGACTGAATCTTATATTTCATATATTTGCTTAATGTTACAGTATGTACGTTTTTAAAATTTTTCTAGCAGTTTTTTCCTTGCCCTCCCATTCTCTTTTACCAAGCAAATGAGGTTTAGTCTAATAGGTATATTTCTGTATCTTACTCCATTAAATTATAATCATGTGCAGATATCTATACATATGTGAGCGTGTAGGCATATGTTTATTTACAGAAGGGATATTGTATTAAATATACAATTGTTTGCAACACCTTTTTCCCATTTTACAGTACAACATGAACACATACTAGTGAATATGGATCTATCACATTCTATTTAATAGCTACATAACATTTCATAATATGTCTGTACCACAGTTTATTCAGCCATTATTTTGTTGATGGTCATTAAGGTTATTTTCAGGGTTTTGTGGATTTTGCTATAATAATATATTCTTAAACTTCTAGCCATATGTAGTGGAATTTTTGTTTATATAATAGAGCTTCCCAGAAATAGCATATTTGGGCCAGAGAGTGTGTATGTTTTAAATTTTAACAGATACTTCAAATTTTTTTAAAAATGTTATAGGAATTTATCTTCCTAAGACTTACGTATGAGAGTGGTGTTTTCCTGTAGCACCACCTTTATTAGGTATTATTTTTAATTTTTGCAAAACGTTGGTGAGCGATGTTATATCCTTGCTAATTTAAATAGCACAGAAGTACTTTTTCTTTATAAATCTTGTTTTAATGGCTGAATATTACTCCAGTGAGAAAATATACCATAGTTTTTTATTAACTGTTCTTCTTTTTGGATTGTTTTAATTTTTCGTTACAATTAATAAGGTTATAATAACACCTTTGAGCTGAAATCTTTTAAAAAATATTTCAGTTTTCCTTAGGACAGATTTCTGTTTGTATAATTACTGGGCCAAAGGATAATAATAATTTTTAGGTTCTTGAAATGTATCACCAGTAACTTTCTGAAAGTAACTCTGTACTTTCCCACCCTCAAGTTTTGCCAGCTGCCCCTCCAGTGTGCTTAGTTTTGTCATAGCACACCATCATAATTTCTTCTTGAGTTTTATGTAAACTTCCCTCAACCATTAGACTGTGAGCTTCTTGAATCAGAGATGGGGTCTTGTTTATGCAAGTGTTCTTAGAACCTTGCATGGTGCCTGAAATTGGTCAGTAGTTAATATGTGCTTGTTGACTAACTGAAAACATTTCATGGACTTCTCTTCACCTCTACAATGAAGTGTAATGGTATCAAAAGACATTAATTACCTCTTTTGTATATTCATCTCCAAACTCATTTCCCACTACTTTCTGCCTCATAACCTTATACTCCATCCATTTCAGCTATGTGCGTGTGTTTTTCTTTTTTCCCTCTCATCCCATTTATTAAAGAAACAGTAAGAAAAGATACACTGCAGGAAAACACCAACCGTCCTTTCACATCAGGCTGAACGAAGCACAGTTATTTCTCCCCTTCATTCCCCCCACCCCCACCCCAATTCACATAACCCCATCCACATCAGTTTAATTTTGAGGTCCTTTGATTGGGAGTACCAGTGGAGAGGGAGTGGGGTGAGCAGTGGAGCCTTGATCCTGGCTTCCTTTAAGTAAGTCCCAGGAGAAGGGAGCTGCAGGCCCAGTCAGGCAAGCAGAAATTGTATTTGGTGGCTCTCTGAAGTGGTTGCACTTCCCTGTTCTGTGTTCCAGCCCCCAGGGGAAGGTATGGCAGTAGAGGGTGGCCAGGTCAGTGCTGCTGAAGCATGGTCCGCTCACCAACACAACATTTCTGGAGAGCAGTGAGCTGATTCTCCAGTGGTGAGCAGGGGACCGCATATGAATTGGGACCTGCAGGCCAATGTATCTCTGAGGAAAAGTCCACAAGAACAATTCAAGGTTGTTCAAGGTAGTAAGAAACAAGGGGCAGAAAGCTGTGGGACAAAAGCACAGCAGGCTTCGGGAAGGCTGGGGATCATTCCCACCTGCCAAAATCCATGTCCCACAGATAACATTTTGCCTTCACTCAAGAAAGACGCAGGGGGGGGGAAAGGCTCATTTGAACTTGAAGCCCAGCTATGTACTTCAGACTGTAGCTCCATATCTACGCTTTCACCCAAAACACAGCCCCTGCTCAGAACCACAGTGTCTGGAAACCAAGGTGGTCCTGGAGAGAAAATGGCGCCTAAGGGGGTAACATTCCATTTGGGTACATTGTAGCCATTGGAGCCCCTGGTCTGGGAAAGCAGCTGGGTTTGTGCCAGGGAGGCTCCCCACTCTAGGAAATGGGACCAAAGTCTTGCTTGCAGGGCCATTCATCCTTGGAAAGGAAGCTGGGTTTAGACCCAGGGTCCCAGTTGGCCTTGCAAAAGGAGCTGGGTTGATACCCACAGGGCCTGCTGGTGAAGAGCCTAGGGAGCTGACCTGGGGGAATTAACCTGACCAGGTCCTAATGGGCCAGTAGACCTTGGGAAGGTAGCTGGACTTGGACCCTGTAAACTAGTGGCCCATGGGAAGTTAGCTGGGTTGGAGCCTAGTGGCCCAGAGGCTCTTGGGAAAATTGCTGGACTTGAGCCCTGGAGGCCAGCAGACCTCTGGAAGTTAACTGGGTTTGAAGCCAATGTGTTAGAAGACTGAGAGAAAGCAGCTGGGTTCAATCCCCCTGAACCTGTCCCCCTTGGAAAAGGATTAGCATTTACTCCCATGGGGCCAGCGGGCCTTGAAAAATGAGCTGAATTAGGGCCAATGGGGCCAGGAGCCCTTGACATGGGAGATGGATTTGGCCCTGGAAGGCCAGTTCCCTGAGAGCCAGGACCCGAGTTTGGGCCTGTGGGGCCAGGTGTGCTGGCCGTGGAAGATGAGCTTGTGCCCACGTTTCCAGAAGCTTGTGAGAAAGAAGCTGAATTTGCTCCTAAAAGACCAGCTGCTCTTAGAATGGGGGCAAGATCTGGGCTTTGAGGTCCAGCCATTCTTAAGACCAGATCCTGTGCCCAAGAGGCCACCCGCTCTGGTGTCCAAATTAGGGCTTGGGCCCAGGCCACCTGCCCTTGGATTAGGCCCAAGGCCTGGACCCAGGCCACTTGATCTTGGGTTGGGCCCAAGGCCAGGGCCTGGAAACGTACCTTGGGGCAGGGTTTGTACCTACAAAGCCTGATCTCAGATTGGGACTTGGTCCGGGGCCCAGGCCAACAGGTCTAGGATTGGGAGGACCATTCCCAGATGTCAACAGGACACCTGTTCTCAGGTTGGGTCCAGATCCAGGGCCCATGGGGCCACCACTTCTGGGGTCAGGACCTGTTCCCAGAACACCATCTGGCCTTGGGTTGGACATAGGACCTGGCCCTGGGAGACTCCCTAACCTTGGGTTAGACAGAGGCCCTGGGCCTGGAAGAGCCCCTGCTCCAGGATTTAGAGCTGACCCTGGGCTTGGGCCCAAGAGACCACCCGGCCTTGGGAAAGAAACTGCACCTATGCCAGTGGGATTCATCCCTCTTGGAAAAGAAGCCATGCTTGGGTCACGAGCACCAGCAGGGAAAGGTGCTGGATTTGAAGCCAGTGAACCTCATGAAGTTGGAAAAGGAGATGGGTTCCTTGGAAATGGGGCCAAATTTCCAAGAGAACCTGTTGGAAAGAGATCCCCAAGGAAGGGATCTGAGTTCATACCCAGTGGGTGGCCTGTGTTTAAAACAGGACTCCCTTGTGGTCCCAGGAAACTATCCATCTGTCCTTGAGGTGGCAGCGGAGCATGAGTCCAAGGAGTTGGCCGCTCTCTAGGAAAATCCGGGGTTCTTTCATACTTTCTTGGGGACGTCGGTGATAATGGGCTTGGGGCGAGTTTTGAAAAGGATCTTGTTTTTGGTGAGTGCCGTCACCAGGTACGGGGTGCCATTCTCGCAGCCAAAATCATCACAGTCTTGCTCCCCCCCCGGAGTGTGTTTAACAAGGACGGCAAAGGGTTTCTCCAGGTGGATGATTTTCCCATACAGGATACGATGCCCCACGATCAGCACAGGGATCCCCTCAGTGGTGCAGGTCTCCCAGGAGGTTTCCAGCTAACCCAGTGCTGTAGCGAGCCTCGATCTCCCCCTGTAGCTCCATCAGCACCCATTCTGCCAGGCCTCCAGCCCCAGCACTGGAAATAACCATCTGCACCATGAGCTTTCCGCCTTTAAAAAGCAACTGAAAATAAGCTGCCGTGGCCGCCGCCGAGCGCAGTGCCGCACAGCCAACTGGTGACAACCAAACCTCCTGTCGCTGTTGCCATCGCCGCCGTGAGCACTCGTGTGTGTTTTTAATGACCATACAGTAATGTTGTTTATGTCTTCATGCTTTTATAAATCCTATTCCTTTTACCTGGAATGCCCTCTCTTCTCTTCTTTCTCTCTTGGCAAACTTTTTCTCATTTTTTGACATCTTTTTTTTTTTTTTGGCTGCGTCAGGTCTTCGTTGCTGTGCGCAGGCTTTCGCTAGTTGTGGCGAGCGGGGGCTACTCTTCGTTGCGGTGCGCGGGCTTCTCATTGCAGTGGCTTCCTTTGTTGCAGAGGACAGGCTCTAGGCGCACAGGCTTCAGTAGTTCTGGCCTGTGGGCTCAGCAGTTGTGGCTCGCAGGCTCCAGAGCACAGGCTCCGTAGTTGTGGTGCACAGGCTTAGTTGCTTCACGGCATGTGGGATCTTCCTGGACCTGGGCTTGAACCCATGTCCCCTGCATTGGCAGGCAGATTCTTAACCACCAGGGAAGTCCCTCTTTGAAACCTCTTTGATTCACTCAAGTTGATTTGATCACTTTTCATCCTTCAGGATATGATGTGTATAGATTTACTTTATGGCATTTATTAGAACATATTGCAATTCTTTGTTTTTATTCTGTCTTCCCTGGTAGACTGAACTTGAATGAGGTCTGTGTCTTTGTCATTATATCTATGATACCTAGCATCTGTTGCATTAAGTATAATCAAAAATGTTTGGTGAATAAATGAATGACTTAACTATGTAAGAAAAATTATTTTAGTCCATGGGATACAAGAGTATTTTAGAACCTGGTAACTTGATATTATAAATGGTAACTTAAGTTGAGCTCGAGTGATGTACTTTCTATGTGTGATTGCCAGTGGGCCTTCTGTATTTATGTATAGAAAGGACTCTGAAAAGATTGAATTTATGAGAAGCTAAATTACTCTGAATATTATGGGTATAATATTTTTATGGAAAGACATAATATCTCAGGCAGACCACAGAAATTAGAAAATGGTAATACAGCTTAATATTATTGTTATTTTAATATTTACAATTCTTTTGTATAGTTGGAAAGTGTCTTACACTTTTTAGAGTGATATTATCTGCTAATAATATTTATATTATCTGCTTTAGTAAATCAATTGAAAAATAGGGCAAGTTGAAGAAATGACATGTGTTCATATTTGAAATGTATCTCATTTTATTATATTTTAAAGATGAAGCTTAGCTTATATAATCTTAGTTTGAAAATGATTGATACTGTGTTACTGGAAAATAATATTTAATTCTTCTATTAACATTAAATTAGCATATTTCTACCTGTAGTAATCATAGAATATGTTATTGTTGGTTTTTCATAGAATTGATGCTGCTTGTGTTTTTTTCTATATCTAGAGACATAATTTAAATGTATTTTTTTTCTACCCATTTTTTAATGTTTAATGCAGGGTACTTTGGTATTTAATATGACATTTGTCAAATTTTATTACAGAGCAATAGTTTCATTTTGTCACATTGTTAGAAAAATTAATTATAGCTGAAGATCTATAGAGAATCACAGAAATTTAATTAAAAGTGTTCAGTGCATATATACTGTCAATTTCCTTTTCAAATACTGGTAACTTCTTAACTGTCAAATTTAGTGTTTTGAAATTTGTAAGCATTTTTGATATTGCTAAAACTCAAAGAAGCTGTGGTTCTGTTCTATAAGAAAAGAACTAAAATTTTAAGGTATAATTTAAAGTTTTCTTTTCAAGCTAAACAGTAATGGGGGAAACAGTTTTTAAATTTTATTGAAATTAATTTGACTACAGATTTTTTTCTTAAATACTGTATAAGTAGAAATGACTGTAATCTGTGTCAGTGTATATTTATGTATATATGTATACGTACATAGAGGAGCTTCAGAAAGAAATTGTTTTATGAGAGAACCATTAATGTTCTAAAAATGTTACTGGGTTTAGAGTCCCCTCTTCATCATCAATATGAAATTCAGCTTATCCTTATGTCTGATTTTGTGTATATGGTTAAAATCATAAAGTTAGATTTATCTATTTTAGTAAATCAAATCAAATACATCTTATACAATTCTGTCTTTATAAAGCAGTGATTTTATATATATACATATACATGTATATATGTGTGTATGTTGTATGTATGTATATGTGTGTATATAAATGTGTATGTATATAAATATGTATATCTCAGATCATAGGAATTTTTTGTTTTTGTTTTTGACCACCTTGTTTTCTTACCTCTATGACAGAATGTAGTTGTCAGTAACATCTTGGTTTTGTATCAAGATTGATGTGGATATTAAATCTTGAAGACCTTGTTAAAATTTAATCATTAATTTGAAACTTTGTTGGTGTTTGGTATTTTAAAAGGAAAGATATTTGTTTTTAATGAATGTGTGGTTTACCAAGTTTGAATATATATGATATTAAAAGATTTGTAAGATAATTTGATTTATTCTATTTGAACTCTCTGATTATCTATTTGAGACTATTAGTAACTACCTAATAATTTTATAAGTATAAAAGATCAGAATTTTTACTTTATTAACTATATTTAAGATAATAAAACTTCTGTGTAGAATGGTGAATAGGTTGTGGTTGGGAGTGGGAGGTTAACGGGGGGGATTTGGGAGAAAAGTATCATGTCCAAAACTTTAATTTCCATGCTTTTTAGTTTGAATTATTTTTGTTCATTGTAGTGTTTTCATTTTGTGAGCTTTTCTATGCACATACAAAATGTTTCTCCTCAGGCCCCCTTGTATTTGCTGGTCCTATTTTTATGAACCATCGAGAACAGGCTCTAGCCAGACTCAGATCCCATCCAGCACAGCTAAAGCATAAACGGGACAAGCACAAAGGTATTTGGTCTTCCTTATCAACTAGGTGGGATACTTTCCCAATTTCTTCCACTTATTTGAATTTTGTCTCTGGGAAAATGCACAAACCTAATTCTTCTACTTTGCTTCTATCATTATTATATAGCCTGAGGAGAAAGAACATGCTGAAAGTGTACTGTTTGTCAATAACTGTCAATCTTATTTTATTGTATTTTTTTTGGTTAACTTTAATAAAAATAAGACATTTTACAGTATATCTTTTTCTTTTCCATTTCTTTTCAAATTTCCTAAAGTTAAGGGAAGGTGGAAAAAATAATTATTGCTCTCTATTTTATATACTTTATTATCTGCTCTTAGATCACTGCCATCTGGCACTTTGTAGTCCTTTTCTCTTTTTTAAATTCTGTTTATTTGCTTTAGAATTAACAGAATTGCTAAGTTCAGTGTATAAAGTAATAATGAGTTGACTGCTACAGCGCTTCCACTGTTTTAATATAAAAGTTTATATTCACAATACACATGATTTATTTGATATTTGATATATTCCTAAAGTAAGATTATTTTTCCTTAAACCACAGATTATGGGTCAACTAAGATCAGGAAAGAATTTAATGCAGAGAACTTATAAATTTATGTATAAATTCTGCCTTGAATCCTGGCATGGGAACCAAGCACTCTTTGAGTAGTACAACTTAGACCTACTATTTTCTTAAATGCCTGAAATAAACCCTGCAAAATAGAAGATTTTAAAAACACATATTCCATGCAAATTAATCTTACTAATGTTTTTTTCTTTTTTGGGGGCTGCAAAACTGTTATAGACTAATTTTATTTTTAAAATTTCATATGCCATATATTATAATCAACTTTATTTTTCTTTGCCTGTTTCAATCTATCAGTTTGTCACTCAAAGCAAAAATGCAAAACAAAATGGACAAAAACCCCTGTTTTTAGTAAAAACACAAATAGAGCACTACTCAAGTTATATTCTGCAGAAATAAAAATTGAGAGTATTTTAAGTCTAATGTGATTAACCGTAGTAAAATTTGTGATTGCTTTATTTACTGGGTGCTCTAACAATGCCATTAATATTTAAAACTAAGAAATAATATTTGGGGTGTGCTATGTAAATTATTTTGGTTATTGCTAGAATCTCTGATCTCACATTTTCTACTATGCCAGTATTAGAACAGATTTGATCAAGTGTCTTTTTCTTGCCAATTATATGAAAGCGGAGTTCTTCCAATACTTTACCGGAGGTTAACTATTCACATTTCATTAAACAGTTTTAAAACTTTTTCAGCTCCATGTTAGTATCTTATAGACAGTCATCTTTGTTTTTTTCCAGAATTTTAAAATGAAATGCTAAAGAAAACCAAGGTTACAAATTTAAAACAGACTTTTTACGATGTCACACTGATTAGCTATAGAAATTACTCAACAATAGCGAGCCTTACTTCCATCTTGTCTGCCACAGGGTAACCTCTTTGGAAGGACTTACTTTGTAGTATTACAGCATAAGGCCATTTTTCTTTTAATCATCAGATTGTATGGTTTTATAGAGTGGAATAGTTTCATCTCTTTACCACCAAAGTGAATTTAAAGTGTAAGTAATCCTTTATCAGATGGTGTCCCATTTTATCTAGAGAGTATTAACTTACCAGTCACTGTACATCCACAGGTTCGCTTTGCCTGACTCCCTTTGCATTCGCTGTGCCTGTCATTTAATCCCCTTGCCAGTCACTGCTTTTACTCCTGCTGCATATAGTCATAGTCTTTTAATAAATTATTTTTCCTATGTATATTTTTTTTCTCTTTTGTATTACCGTGTTTATCTTGCACTGACAAATTCACTGTATTAATTGCTGTGTTCTCTCTTACATTTAATTATGTTGGTGGTACACATTGTAGGATAATAATGATTTAAATTTTCTAGACTATGACTTTTTTGTAGGGGTGTGTGGAGGGTAAGAACTGTGGATTTATTGTTATCAGGAGTGAGTTCTAAGATGGAACGATGGAAAGCTTCTGGCTGATTGGAAAGAATTCAGAGAAGGTCACGGAATCTATCCTATACAGGCAAATTTTGACCAGAGGCAAAATAGTGTATAAGATGGAATCAATTATGTATAACATATAATCCATATAACATATAGTATTTAAAGAATGTAATGTAGACTGTATTTTAAACAGTTATCTGAATTAACATGTGTTTCAACTGTTCAGTGCCTTACATAGAAAAAAAAGATTTTAATGTACTACTCTTAGTTAGGAACATTTGAATTATTCTGGAGATAGTCTTGAAGTGACTGATGTGAAAATCTGAAGGCGCAGTCAAAAACGTCTGTGTGTATTTTACACCTGTTTTCTGTAAAGAAACAGTGTGGTGTAATGGAAATACAGCCTTTGGAATTAGGCCTCAGTTTTAATCCTATTTTTCATTTACTAGAACTGTGTGGCCGTTCATAAATTTCTTAATCTCTTTGGTTTCAGTTTCCTTCTTTTAAAAATAGGAATGATAATTCCTAACTGAATATGTTGATATGAAGATTAAATTAAGATGTGTGTGTGTGTGTGTGTGTATGTGTATACTTTGCAAATAAAAATTCTCCATGAATACTAGCTTGAATTCTTTGAATTGAATTCCTTGCATCCTCTTTTAGAATTATCTTAAAGGTACAAAATTTGAGATTTGTTAAATGTGTAATTAATTTATTTTTACAAAAGATTTAAGATGTCAGCCATTTGGTGGTGGTAAAGTGTGTGAGCCTTATTTTTGATCAATTTCTAAAACTGCTCTACCATTTATTACTTTGGGCTGGCTACTTAACCCCTCTAAAGCCTTGATTTTCCCAACTGCAAAATGGAATAACAATACCCTTATCATCAGATTATTGTATTGATTAAGGAGAGCAACAATAGTGAATATTGACTGAACACTTTTCATACATTATTGCACTTATTTCTCATAAGTACCATGTGAGGTAATATACCATTATTCCTATCTTATAGATGGGAAAAAACTAAAACTCAAAAAGATCCAGTGTCCAGTTATCATAAAACTAGCAAATAGTAGAGCCAGGATTCCAATCCAAGTCTCTTAGGCTCCAGTGCCCAAAAGCACTATCCACTGTACTATTCAAATTTTCGGTGTTTAGCACAGAGGTGTTTAGCAAATTGTAATTACTACTACTTTGCTGTTTTATTTTAGTGATTTCGTTCAAAGTACTCACTGTGTTCTGTGATACATTCAGTGATATGCATGCTTATAAGATTACCCAAAAAGTATAGATTTAAATAAAAATTAAAAGTTAGAGTCCTTTAGATACTGAATCCTCTTTTCTCTGTGTGTGTACACAAATATGCATAAATAATGTATATATACATACAATACTTGAGTTACGTATCTGTCAAAACTTTATAGCTATCACAGTTTCAATATCATATGATACATGTATGAACATACTCATATTAGGGAAAATACTGATATACCTAAATGGCCAATTATAAGAATATTTAGGCCTAACTTTCCTAAAAATGTGAGATTAATTTTACTGCTGCTCATTGACATTTTACTGAGTAATGAGCTTGAGGAGAATTTATCTTGCTGAATTTCACTTGCTAGTTCTTGAATTTACACTAGATTCTTGACTATTTATTAGGTATCTTTTTTCTTTGATAAACTTGTAAATTTCTAAATTATTAGAATTGTACTTAATTTTTTGAACTGACATAAAATTCCAGATACAGATGTATATTTAAAAAATTCCGTCACTGCTGCTACTAGTGATCAAGAACCTTATCCCTGTTTTTTCTTATAATAACAATATTTTCACTATCTATAATAATTGAAAAATTATTTTATATAGATAAAGGTTTGTTTAGATGCACTTGAACAAAATGTTTCTAGTACTATTTTTTACCTCTAAATAATAGCTAGTCCTCTTTTAATCACTATGATTTTAATCAGTAAATTACTAGGCTTGTTTTTCCTCCTTCCCTGATGCTTTGTCTCTATTGTGGGCTTTGTCTCTATATTTAATCTCTGATTCGAGGGAGAGGGCAGAATGCCAGATTCAAAGGTAAAAGCTTTAACTAGGCATCAATACATTTATATAAACTGAAATTAAGGAAGCATTGAACTTAGTTAGGTCTGGCACAATCAGATGAACACAATTTGTTTTCTATATTAAATCAGACTTGGTTTTAATAATTAGATATTTTTATCAATTGAGATAAAGCTGTAAAATTTTTATATATCTGTCATCTTATTTAAATAGTCTTTGGAAGATACTTATTCCTTTATGGGTAGGCCCTTGTTTATACTTAACCATTTCACTGCCTTTCCAAGATGAGGAGTCTTTGAACTAAGAGTATATTGCATTTTTGATGGAGTAAAACTAAATTTTGTGATTTTTTTTTTTAGCCCATCCATTCTTGCAGATTTAATTTGGCAAACCCACATTAGATAATTTAGCAAAAGAAGAATCATATTCTTTTTCCTTTTATAGTAAAACCTCTCACTAATTCAAAATTTATGGTACTTCAGATACAGTATTTGTGATCTTTTTTGAGTAAAAAATTCAAAATAACTTCTTCCTCTGAATTTTCAGGGTCATACTTATAAGGGGAAACCTGTCTAAAATCACTAGCTTTTCAAACCAAGGGCTCAAGAATGAAGGATTCCTTCAACGTGCCTTCAGCCTCTGGGTCCAGCAATTAATTCTTGTATGTTAAAGGACTTTTATGTTTATGGTACATTTTTATGTAATATAGGCCTATTTTGAATTATAATGTAGGTAACCACATTTTATTTATTGTGTCAATAGCATTTAGTTTAATCTATAATCTGTACTGCTTGAAGGTAATAAAACTGAACTTGTACTTAAACATTCTATAATTAAGACCTTTTCAGTAAGTTATATAGGCCAACCCAATCTGTGTTATTCCGAATTAGTGAGGTTTTACTGTCCTAATGTTGTAAAGAGTTTAAAACTTTTTGAAATGCTAGAGTCATTTAGTTATAGAAATGGAACACATAATTTAGGCCAGTTTTGTCTTACCTGGATAGTACTAAAGGTTAGAAATATTAGATAGAAAAAGAAATATTAGATAGAAAAAGAACATGACATGATTTGATGTTATTCTGCTTAGTATTCTAAAATGGGTAATGAAAATACAGAATTATTTTAAAATGTGTATCTGTAGATCCACATGTGTATCTGCATATTATACATACTTGTTTAGATATACTATATCACAAAGCAGTTAGCTTGTTGACCTGGAATTCCATCCAGATTTACATTTATTCCATGTGTAAGGAATTTGAACCTTGATGACATAGAGGTCGTATTTTAGTTGATGTATAGTATTAGACTAGGAAAAGTAAGTTGCCTTTCTTATTTACACATTCCAAAGTAAAGTTGTTAAATTCTGGAATGTGTTTTTAAAATTTTATGGTTAAAATGCCAGAATATTCAAAGTCAAATATAGAAACCAGGGTTGGAGGGAGGGCCTTAAAGCAAGCTTATGGTAGGAAATTATAAAAAGAAGGGAGGAGGAAAGAAGGAATAAAAACAGAGGGTTTGGTTCAGAGTTGTGTTTGGGGGCCAGAAGAAGACCGCAGAACAGACTGGCTGAGTGTCAAGGTCTAGATGTGTTTGGGAAATCTAAGTCATTTGCCAGTCAGCTAGAAATTTTTTTTAAATGGCTAGCACTAACAATACCACTAAGTTTAAAACAGTTGTTAAATGACTTTGCATGCAGTTATTTTTATGTAAACTAAATTTTCCCATATAAACTATTACATTTAGAATTTTGTTATTTCTATAACTTAATGACCCATTTACATTACATAACTGATTAGATTAATAGGCTTTATCTGTAACCAGACCTTATCTTTGTTTTTACTGATTTAGTGATATTTGCAAACAGAAGTATATAGTATATCTTTTCAAAATTGCTTCTTTGCAGGTAGATTCTTGATCTCTCACTTCTAACAGCTACAGATTCTTCTTGCTTGTTCCTTTTAACATTTTCTCTTGTTTTTCCATAGTAAACTGATTTTAAATTTTATTTTGAAGATGAATAATGGCTTAATTACAAATTATAACACTTACAGATGGAAGTGGAGAACGAGGAGAAAAGGATGCAAGCAAAATCACAACATATCCTCCAGGCTCTGTGCGATTTGACTGTGAGCTCCGGGCAGTACAAGTCAGCTGTGGATTTCACCATTCAGGTAGCGGCTGGAACTTTAGGGTATAACTGCATTTTTACAATTGTGCTAAATAACCTATTTGTTTAGTTTTGACAAATGTAGTCTGTTAAGTGTGTTTAAAAGTGTTTAAAAGTGTGACAGTATCTCTCAAATCTATGAAAGCATATTTACTACAGAATCTCTCTCTTTTAAGCTATAAAATGATTGTCTAGAGATTTGACTTCTCTTTTTTTTAACATCTTTATTGGAGTATAATAGCTTTACAATGTTATGTTAGTTTCTGCTGTATAACAAAGTGAATCAGCTATACGTATACATACATCCCCATATCCCCTCCCTCTTGTGTCTCTCTTCCACTCTCCCTATACCACCCTTCTAGGTGATCACAAAGCACCGAGCTGATCTCCCTGTGCTATGCGGCTGCTTCCCGTTATCTATTTTACATTTGGTAGTGTATATATGTCAGTGCTACTCTCTCACTTCGTCCCAGCTTACCCTTCCCCCTCCCCGTGTCCTCAAGTCCATTCTCTACATCTGCAGCTTTATTCCTGTCCTGCCCCTAGGTTCATCAGAACCATTCTTTTTTTTTTTAGATTCCATATATATGTGTTAGCATACAGTATTTGTTTTTCCCTTTCTGACTTACTTCACTCTGTATGACAGACTCTAGGTCCATCCACCTCACTACAAATAGTTCAATTTCGTTTCTTTTTATGGCTGAGTAATATTCCATTGTATATGTGTGCCACATCTTCTTTATCCGTTCATCTGTCGATGGACACTTAGGTTGCTTCCATGTCCTGGCTGTTGTAAATAGTGCTGCAGTAAACATTGTGGTACATGTAGAGATCTGACTTCTAATCTGTCTTCTGATGGACTTATTTTATAATTCAATTCATGAAATTCCTGAAGGTAAAATAATCCCTGAAATCCCTTTGAACTCTACAATTCTGTGATTTTTATAATCTGGTCACAAACTTTGTTACTGTTCAGTGAGAGATGTGCATCAACAAATTTCTATATTTTTTTAAAAAGTAGAAATTTCAATTCCTAGTAAATAATTGACATTTGAATTATATAGCTTAGGTTGTACTCTTCAACATAAACATAAAAAATGTTACATTCTTTCTTGTGATACTCAATATATATATATATATTTCCTTATTTGATAAGACATTGACAAATACTAAAGTTCTGACAGACATATTGATGTTGTACATAACTGTGCAGAGCTCAAACCCATCTACCTATATAATTATCCTAGATGTGAGGGAACATTTTGTATGTAGTTACTCATTATAAAAAGACTTTACAGTTGACCCAAACCAATGTTTTATTAAATATTAATGTTATTAAATGGCATTTATAAGAATTTTAAAGGGTATATTATGAAAACATTATACATTTTTATAACCTACAAAAATATTTTACAGAACTGAAATTATATTTATTTCTCATTAAATATAAACTTGTCGATGCTTCACTTGCATATTTTTAATGGCTCTACAAATTGTAAACAGTGAAAATTGCACTGCCTTCAGTATAGTTGTGATAGAAATATGAAATGCATACAATGAAAAAAATAATGCTCTGGATTTTGGTTTCAGTGGTTTTGATGGAGAACGGCGATGTCTACACATTTGGGTACGGGCAGCACGGGCAGCTCGGACATGGAGATGTCAATTCCAGGTACTTTAACTTTTTGTGTGAAGATGCTGAGTCGTTTTTTTTTTTTTCTCTTTCTTTCTTCCTTCCTTTCTTTCATTCTTTCTTTCTAAATATATATTTCTACACTTGAAAAAGTATTTAGACCACTGTTTTGCAAACTGTGGCCCATAAATTATTGGTTATTCTTGATTTTGTGGTTGAGTGCTTTTGTGGGGATAGATGATTTTGTAGTTTCGGGAGAAAAATTGATTTACATCTTATACATTTAAACTGTAAGAGTGATTATGATTATCATGAAATCTTACTGCATTCTTAAGAATTAATATCTTTTTAAAGGCTGTTCATGGCAATGGATAAGACAGTGACTATCCCCAAATAGCATTTTAACAAATCAGCGATAGATTTATTCATATTCCTTGATGTTATCGTTTTTAAATTTCGGTCTAATATTAACATGAAGTCATTGAAGCTTTTCCATAATTTTCAAACAAAATCTAATGGTCACTCAGAGAAACTGTTTTGACTTATCCGGAATAGTGAAGAACTAATTGTGGTAGAGACTACTAGACATTTTGTAATATCCATTCTTCCCTACTTCATCTGGCAATAGAGTTTTAGTTGGTGACATGACCATGAAGCCAAAGACTTCATTTTCCCGCCTCCATTGCAGCAAGATATGACCAAGTAAACTAAAGTGATATGTGCAGCTTTGGGGGCATGCTCTTGAAGGGGAGGGGGATACCCTTCCATTTCTCCCTCTTCCCTCCCAGCTTGCTGCCTGGAGTCCATGCCTGGCGGCAGGGGCTGGAAAAGTCATCATAGCGATCATAAGTTGGAAACAATGTATCGAGAATGGCAGAGCCACAAGATAGAAATAGTCTGCGTCCCCGACACCATGGAACTGCCACATCAGCTCCTTATAATTGGGTGCTTACCTGAAAGAGAAATAAACTTCTGTCTTGTTTAATTCCCTGTTACTTTGCTTTCATTACAGCAGCTGATTCCATTTCTGCTTAATACAGTGAGAGTGCTTTTGGTCAAAAGTATAGAAAATCCATCTTTGTTAGCTCAGGTCTTCCAAGAAGAAGATGCTAAGATACGATTAGATGTGCAGAGGGTTTATTGGTAGAAAACTGCTGTGAAAGATAAAAGGGAAAAGAGCAGGAATAGGCCCGATGTAGATCTGACCCCTGTGAAAGGAAAGAAGGAAGAAGAATGGGGTAGGAAGAGTTAGGTTACAGTGAAGTTCTGATTGAGTTCTAGCCAGGCCAGTGGGGTGTCCTCAAGCCAAGGTTGCATTTGGAAGAGTCCCAAATTGGGCAGGATGGGCCAGCATGCATACCTTCACAGTGCTCAGTCACGGGCTGGTAGCTTCCCAGGGGAAGAATGGCCTCGTGGACCCAAAGGAACAGCACCTGGGGCTGTTCATCATTTATGTTCCCTGCAGCAGGTGGTCTTCAAGATCTGGGTGGTCCACGTGTGTGGCTGCCCCACCACTGAAACCAGGTTTATTTATAAGTCTGGGGATATATAGGGCAGCTTCAGGCTAGACTTGACTCACCAATTCAGTTTGCCACAGAACCTCCTTTCTCTTTGTCTCTCTACCCTTGCCTGATTCTTCCTATAGTCACAAGATACCTGCCAGAAGCAATTGGAACTATGTGGTTTCTCATTCACATACAGTGAATCACTCCAGTCATTAAATAAAATCCATAATTTTCACTTTATTCTGAAATCAGTTCATTACTGTGGCAGGGATGATGCCATTTACATGGTAAAGACCAGTGATTCTTAATCCTGCCTGTACAGTAGAATTACTTGGGGAACTTCAAAAATGCCATGCCTGGACCCTAAATCTAGACTTTTTATGAGGTGTGTGTTGGGAAATGGGCATTGGGGATGGGAGATGGAGGCAGCAAGGGTTGGATAGGATGCCAGCATCGGTTCTTTCCTAAAAGCTCTCCACAGTCTACTGTGCATCCGGGATTAAGAAACGCCATCCATCCCTAAAAGGCAGTGTCAGGTCCTGCAGTGCACAGAAAATGAGGATGAAAGGAATGTCCTTAGTTACTTCGATGACCATTGTTACTGATGAAAAGAGATGATTTGAGATACCATTGAGTTGAACTTCTCACTAAAAACGCAAGTGCAACATATATTTGACACTTGTTAAGACGTTTATAAAACTATCACAATCTTAAGGACAAATATTGTGCTTGGAAAGAGAGCAAAAGGTCTTTCACAGATTACTGTATCAGATGTCACCAAGTATGGCATTTGTGTATCGGACATTGGAAATTTCAGAATATCAGTAGCTTTGCAGGGTTGAGCAATTACTGTCACAGGTATTAGAAGGCAGCATTTACTTTGTGTCGCAATTGAACAACATCACTCATATGCAGAGACTGAGACAGGGTTTGTAATATGCATGGAGAAGAATTTGGAAACTTTTTGTTCTGTTTCTCATGGAAGACTCATGACACAGAAGAGAATTTATTATTGTCGTCATCATCACCATTATTGCTTTTGTTATTTAGCTGGAGATTATTTTGTGAGTCATGACATAACCTGGGAAAGGTGCGTTACAGTTAGACATGATGGAGCATCAGTCATGTGTGCCGCAAAGGGGCCACTTTCTCACAAATCAGACTCTGTACTTGTATATCATTCCACAGAAAAGATTTAGCAAATGTATGTGTTTCCTGGTCTTGACTGAGTGGGAGGGAAATAGTGGAAATCATATCTATAATCAAATCACAGCCCTAAGGTGCCTGCACAGTGTGAAGAATGAACAGCGTAAGCACAAGTCCTGCCACCCCACGTTGAGGTGTAACGGCTGTAGAACGGGAAGGATCTCAAGTCAGCTCTTAAAATGAAGAGGCTACCTAAAAACATTGCCTCCTGGTCCTGATCATCAGCCAGGGAGCACCATACCTTGACTTGCAGTGAATTGCTCTGGTGACAGTATCATGGCAATATGCTAAGTATTTTTAATAGTTTCGAATATATCTTCATGAAGTAAGATAGCTTTTAATGTTGAAAATTAAATAATTAGGGTTTTTTAAGGAGATTAAACTCTGGTGGGATTTCTTTTAACTGCCCAAAGTTGTTCTTTTCCAACATGTGAATTTTCACTCCTGGTTCCATTGATTGAGTTGTAACTGGAAGGCTGATTCCATGGGAGTGGGGAACACCAGTCTGGGTAATGCAGTGAAATAACGCCTACACACTGTGCCTAGTGGATTAAACGAAAACCAGCCAGAACCGTCTGTGCTGTAAACACTCCAGTTACCCTGTTTGTCTGGATCTATCTGGGACTTGGAAGGCAGGAGTCAGGAACTGTTATGAATTCCAAAAGGAATTGACCATGTGTATGGAGGAACAATCCCTGGAGGAACAAAGCCTCAATAGCATACATATTAACTAACTACCATGAAGCAAAACATTTATAGATATTTAGTTGAAATAAAGTTAGAAGGTATTTTTTTTAAGTTTCTAGTAATCAAGCACTTTTAACTGAAATTTATTGTATAGCACACATTAATAATGTGTGATTAATGTAAGATAAATATTGTAGTGTGGATGTGCTAAAGGTAGAAACGTGTTATTGGTATTCTCTTTATTTAATGTGGTGTCTTGCCAGGATGACTGAGTCTGATTATATCACTTGGTGCCCATGTGACCTTGACCAAATTACTTAACTTTCCTGTGTCTCAGTTTCTTCCTTTTGAATGGGAATAAGTATCTTTCTCTCAGAAGGTTGTTGTTCAGTGAGATGATAGGTGTTGTTTACTTAACACAGGGCCTAGCCTGTAGAAAATGCTCAGTAAATGTTGGCTGTTACTGTTGCTGCTTTTAAAAGTAAATGTCAAAAAGCTTCTGAGGGCTGTAATACATTCACTCATGACATGAGTCTACCAACCCTCTTTTTTGTTTATTTTCTTCATTATGCTCCTAAATCTCTGAATTCCAAATTCTTTTACTCTTTTCAGTAAACTTAAACCTGGATGTTGGGAAAGGGACTATAGCATTTAGATGCTTTTATTCTCCTTTTTTCAGTAGAACTTGGATAATTCTTATAATGTTTCTGAGTTTCATCGTTTTCTTGCTATATCCTCCTTCTGCATTAATATGCTACACAGTCATGGTGTCTGGAACCATTTAGACAAGGTTCATATCTTTGATTCATCTCTTACCAGCTATGTGACTATAATTTACTAAGCCTTAGTTTAAATATCCCATAGCATTGTTAAAGAATTAATATAGTGGGCTTCCCTGGTGGCGCGGTGGTTGAGAGTCTGCCTGCCGATGCAGGGGACGCGCGTTCGTGCCCCGGTCCGGGAAGATCCCACATGCCGCAGAGCTGCTGGGCCCGTGAGCCATGGCCGCTGAGCCTGCGCGTCCGGAGCCTGTGCTCCGCAATGGGAGAGGCCACAGCAGTGAGAGGCCCGCGTACTGCAAAAAAAAAAAAAAAAAAAAAAAGAATTAATATAGTGTCTGTAAAATGCCTGGCATGCATACACATACACATATAATTTTTGTTTTCTGTTCTTCCTGTGTTTACCAAATAATTTAATAAATGGGCTCTGGTATCATGAAAAGAGTTTATTAGAAGAATTGCCACTAACTCTGGGAAAATTCTTGTTAAAGGGCTTCAGATCTACCCATAGAGTTATTTTGATAACCAGTGATACATTTTATATGAAAATGCTTTGTAAACTGCAGACAAGTAAACAGTTTTAGGTACTGTTTACTTGTCTGCAGTTTAATCCTTTGTTTGAATCCTTTGTTTGAATCTAACTGGACATTTCTGTGAGGACATTAGTTTGCCATACAGCCCTTTGACCTGGTAATTGTTTATTGCCAAGACTCCCAGTACCTCAGATTTGAGAACCACTTAACTTTCACTGCAGTTCCTAGCCATATTATTGTATCCTCAAGTAAAAACTACTCTTTTGAGGCAGGGCCATTCTGCTCTCCTCCCTTTGGTTACTACCTACCTACGTTTTAGTCACTGCCTTTCATTCACTGAAAATTTAGTATCTGGCTCACGATGTTTTCCCAGTCTGAGTCTTGTGACACTCGTGAAGGGTCCCATACACTACAGTTACCTTGACACCGTGAGTTAGATCTAGTGAACTTTACTTCAACATTCATGGTGGTCATTCCCAGGACCCATTACGGATCTAGCATAGCTCCAACTCTGTATTTTTAAGTTTAAGCAACCCATGATCTGATGACAATTTCTTCTTCTGTTACTTAGCATTACTTTACTTGATCTTTGGCTTTATCAGTATTTCATTCTCTACAGCTCTCTACTTTCTTAGTGTCTATAGCCTGTTTCAGTTTTTTTCCAACTCAGGTTAGAGACTGTCATTTATTCTCTTCACTGGTGCTCTTACCATTATCCTCAGTTTTCTCACCCTCTTGGGTCTTGATGCTAAGGCATGGCAAAACTTCAAGCGTGAATCGGCCTACCTATATTTTCTATGTCTAACTTAGGCTTCTGGAAAAAAATAAATCACCATACTTATACAGATTGTTATGATTTGTAGATTGGACCAATCCTTCTACAGTAGGCAGTGATCCTCCTGGTTTGTAGTTTTGAACTATTTGATTTAAGACCTTTTGAGAATGTGATGAACGACATAGGCTGTCTCTTCAGAAAAACAGACATAAGAATATACACTTAAAAGTTGGCTTCCAGATTTAGAAGATTCACAGATCTCCTGAAGTTCACTTTCAGACTTCCTAGAAGTCATTTGGATCTGGGTTAAAAACTTCTGGTCTAGGTTTTTATTTTTTCCATTCACCACCGTACCCTTTCCATAATCTTTAAATTCTCTCCTCATCCATTTCCTTCTTCCTCTCAGCACTTGACCTCTGTTCACATCACAGCAAAAATAAAAACATTAGATGGGACATTCTTCAGTCCATTAACTCTGCCAACCTGCCTGCATCCATACTACTTCTTTCCTCCTTCTTCATGTTACACTGAAAGAGGGGGCTGTCCCTGTCCATGCTGTGAAACCTCTCTGCCTTTTCCATAGGGATCTAGTTCTGTTTCTTGTCTCCCCTCTGAACCATATGTCCTTATCTTTACTCACTCTTTTAAACTTCTGCAAATTCTTAAAAAGGACAGAGCTTCCCCTTCAGTTCCATTTTCCCTCTAGCTGTTGGTTCTCCTTTTTCCCTTTTGTGCTGAGGTTTTTGAAGGGGTTTTGCATTAGTCTCTGACCCCACTGTCAACTCTTCCTTTGCTACATAGTGTTGTGCCTACTCCACCAAAGAGACTTCCTTCTTGCAAAATCAGGTGGTCATTTGTATCTGTCTCTAGAGCATTCAGCATGTACATTATTTCCCTATTCTTGAAATGACTGTCTACATACCACATTTTCCCAGAGTTCATTCTTTGTTATGTCCTAGATTTTATGAGCTCTTCTTCTTCCTCTGTCCATACCTAAATGTTAGAGAGACTTACAATGAAAACTATCTTTTCTCTCTTCCTCTTCCTAGCTGTCATTCATTCTCATGCTTAAGTGAATGTTACCACCATCTACCTTGTTACTCAAGCAGAAAACCTTCATTGTCCCATGTCAATCATTGCCAGAGTCTGGTCAGTTCTATTCCTTACAGAGCTGTCAAATCCATTCATTCCTTTCAGTCCACACTGTTCCTATTTCAGGCCTTCACCATAACTCACCCAGATTATTGTGACATTTTCTTAACTAGGTTTCCAGCTGCTAGTCTTGCCTCTTCCCAGTTCATTTTTCATTGCAGCCTGAATAATCATTAAAAAATATGTAATTTAAAAAACTTTAAAGTATTATAACTACATTGTCTCAAAAACAGAGCTCTCCTATTATGTGTGGACTATTTCTATAGTGTGATTATTCTCGTTATAGATGATGTTTACTGAAAGTGGTAAATAAAGTGATATAACGAGGGTTACAAGGATAGATATGATGAATACAGGGATGCCATTTATCATAATAGTTACCATTTATTAATTGTTAACTGTGTACCAGACACTGATCCAGGCCCTTGACATATGTGAGCTTCTTTATTGTTCATAGGAACCCTATGGGGTAAATACTGTTTAGTATTATCTCCATGTAATAGAAGAGAAAACTGAAATACAAAAAGGATGAGTAACTTGTTCAAAGTCATGGTACATTGCTACTACATGGTGGAGCCAGGATTCACACCCAGGCAGTCTACATCTAGAGCCTGAGCTTGTAGCCACTGCTGCGGTGCCTCTCATGATACTGTATTCTAATTCATTAACTACTGTATATGTCAAAACCTAAAATTACAGTTCAGTGAAAAAATGATAGAAAAGAAGACATAAAAATAATTGACAGTTCAGTGGAAAAAAGTAGAAAAGAAGACATAAATTTAATTGTTTTGTATGGTTCTTGGATTGAATTCCTGTTAAATCAGCACATGATTTTTATTTCACCTGACAAATATTTATAGAGCTCTCTAACTTGCCATTCACTATATAAGGTAACATTTTCTTTTTCTTTTAAAACAAAGGTAGCACCAGTCTTTCAGAAAAAGTAAAAATTATGTGTCCATAGTTAGGGTAGTAAACTCAAGAAACCTTTTTAATAATCTCCTTAAAGTCAGTGATTATGTCTTTTTCATCTTTGTGTACCTAACACATAGGATGGAGACAGGCATGTAGTACCTAAATAAGTGTTTGCTGAATATTCTTATTAGTGCCTTTTATCTCTTCTATTTTTTATTGCATTGTTTATTGTTTTTTATTTCAGTTGGGTCTTGTAAGAAATTGACTTAATTTTTTTTTTTTTTTTTAACCTAGGGGATGTCCCACTCTTGTTCAAGCATTGCCAGGCCCTAGCACACAAGTTACTGCAGGCAGCAACCACACGGCAGTACTTTTAATGGATGGACAGGTCTTCACATTTGGAAGTTTTTCTGTAAGAAATTTTTTAAGCATTAATAATATTGCATTGTACCGTTGCCTTGCAATTGTCTACGTTAGCTATTTTTTCTGGTTTCAGTGAAATTCTTGTATTATAATTATTGCATATGCATATTTCCTGTCTCCACATCCAACATACACAAAACCTAACAGACTTTGCTTTGAAATGATTTTCTTCTCTAGTGTAGCATTAAAATTTATTAAATTTAACAGCTGTGTTAGAATACTGGACATGTTTATTCCAGGTCAGAATCTGTTAAGCATTCAGTAGAGCTAATTCTGTCACTGAAAACTTATTTCCCAACTAGTTTGTAAAGAATCATTTTTCTTAACATGTAGAATTATTTTTATTTTAGAACTTTTTAAAGGCCTGGTTTTCTTGTTAGATTTGTTTAGAATTAGAGTTTACTTTTTCCTCTCCCTCTCTGTGTCTCTCTCTGTCTGTTTGCCTGTCTGTTTTGCTCTTTCTCTTTTTTGCCAAAGCTTGAAAAGGTGAAGATGCTCTGAGAATTTTGTATAGTTTGGGCATAGTAGAGCTCAAGGAAAAGCTTAATAAGACTGTGCTAATAAACCTGTACCATCTGTGATGTGGGTAACTATTCAGAACCCTCTAACCTAAGTCTCTGGGATGTAATTTGCAACTCTTGATTTTTTAAAAATGTAAATGTGAACTTAAAAATATCTCTTACCTGGAAATGATTTTAAGCTTACAGAAAGGTTCCCCAAAATAAGAATAGTACATAGAGCGCCCATATATTCTTGAATCAGATTCACCTATTGGTAACATTTTGATCCGTTTGCTTTATCACTTGTACATTCATGCTCTCATTCTCTCACGTACTCTGTATGCATGTGTGTATAAAACTTTTTTTTTCTTGTCCTTTAAGAATAACTTGCATACATTATGATCCTTTACTCCTTAAATAGTTTGTGTTTTGTCAGTTGATCCGGTAATTCTTTTCTGGCATTTTTCCCCTCCAGTCTAGGATCAGGCATTGTATTTATTTCTCATGTCTCTTTAGTCTCCTTTAATCTGTAACATTTTCGCACCTTTTCTTTGTTTATTGTGACATTGACATTTTTGAAGAATATGGTACTTCTTTTTTTTTTTTTTTTTTTTTTTTTTGCGGTACACGGGCCTCTCACTGTTGTGGCCTCTCCCGTTGCGGAGCACAGGCTCCGGACGCGCAGGCTTAGTGGCCATGGCTCACAGGCCCAGCTGCTCCGCGGCATGTGGGATCTTTCCGGACCGGGGCACGAACCCACGTCCCCTGCATCGGCAGGCGGACTCTCAACCACTGCGCCACCAGGGAAGCCTGGTACTTCTTTTTTTTAACAAAAGTTTCCTTATTTTTGTTTCTCTAATATTTCCTCATGTTTACATTCAGGTTGTGCATTCCAGACTAAAATACCATGTAAGTGACATTGTGTCCTTCTCAGGGCATCACATTTGGAGGCACAAAATGCCCACCTGCCCTTCACTGGTGATGTAAATTTTGATCACCTGTAAAATTTTGTTTGATTTCACTACTGCAGAGTTAGAATTTTTTCACTTGAAACTAATAAGCAGTCTCTGGGTTGACATTGCTAAGTTTTTTTTTTTTAATATTGCATATGACTTATATGGAGGAAGATACAATAAGTTCTAGAAAGACAAAGAAAAATCATGAAAAACATAGTACATAACGAAAAAGAAATACATAGTTATTAATGAAAACTGGGGTAGGTAGCAAGTATCAAAGCATAATGATTTTTTTTTTTATTTACCAGTTTCTGCTTTACAACAAAGCGAACCAGTCATACACACACACCTGTTCCCACATCCCCTCCCTCCCGCGTCCACCCCCCACCCTCCCCATCCCACCCCTCCAGGCAGTCACAAAACACCAAGCTGATCTCCCTGTGCTATGCGGCTGCTTCCCACTATCTATCTACCTTACGTTTGGTAGTGTATATATGTCCATGCCTCTCTCTCGCTTTGTCACAGCTTACCCTTCCCCCTCCCCATATCCTCAAGTCCATTCTCAAGTAGGTCTGTGTCTTTATTCCTGTTTTACCCCTAGGTTCTTCATGACATTTTTTTTCTTAAATTCCATATATATGTGTTAGCATACGGTATTTGTCTTTCTCTTTCTGACTTACTTCACTCTGTATGACAGACTCTAGGTCTATCCCCCTCATTACAAATAGCTCAATTTTGTTTCTTTTTATGGCTGAGTAATATTCTATTGTATATATGTGCCACATCTTCTTTATCCATTCATCCGATGATGGGCACTTAGGTTGTTTCCATCTCCGGGCTATTGTGAATAGAGCTGCAATGAGCATTTTGCTACATGTCTCTTTTTGAATTATGGTTTTCTCAGGGTATATGCCTAGTAGTGGGATTGCTGGGTCATATGGTAGTTCTATTTTTAGTTTTTTAAGGAACCTCCATACTGTTCTCCATAGTGGCTGTACCAATTCACATTCCCACCAGCAGTGCAAGAGGGTTCCCTTTTCTCCACACCCTCTCCAGCATTTATTGTTTCTAGATTTTTTGATGATGGCCATTCTGACTGGTGTGAGATGATATCTCATCGTAGTTTTGATTTACATTTCTCTAATGATTAATGATGTTGAGCATTGTTTCATGTGTTTGTTGGCAGTCTGTATATCTTCTTTGGAGAAATGCCTATTTAAGTCTTCTGCCCATTTTTGGATTGGGTTGTTTGTTTTTTTGCTATTGAACTGCATGAGCTGCTTATAAATTTTGGAGATTAATCCTTTGTCAGTTGCTTCATTTGCAAATATTTTCTCCCATTCTGAGGGTTGTCTTTTGGTCTTGTTTGTGGTTTCCTTTGCTGTGCAAAAGCTTTGAAGTTTCATTAGGTCCCATTTGTTTATCTTTGTTTTTATTTCCATTTCTCTAGGAGGTGGGTCCAAAAGGATCTTGCTGTGATTTATGTCATAGAGTGTTCTGCCTATGTTTTCCTCTAAGAGTTTGATAGTTTCTGGTCTTACATTTAGGTCTTTAATCCATTTTGAGCTTATTTTTGTGTATGGTGTTAGGGAATGATCTAATCTCATACTTTTACATGTCCCTGTCCAGTTTTCCCAGCACCACTTATTGAAGAGGCTCTCGTTTCTCCACTGTACATTCCTGCCTCCTTTATCAAAGATAAGTTGACCATATGTGCGTGGGTTTATCTCTGGGCTTTCTATCCTGTTCCATTGATCTATCTTTCTGTTTTTGTGCCAGTACCACACTGTCTTGATTACTGTAGCTTTATAGTATATGACATTGTTAAGTTTTAAGGTACCTGCTTCTCATCAAAATTTCTCTCTAGATTTTGCATCTGTTGATTGTTCTTGCCTGAGCCAGTCTTTACTATAATGGCTGCAGAAATGATGATTTTTCCAACCCCAGCACCTCGTCACATTTACCTGTCAGCCCTTTGTGTTTTACTCTAAGCAAGAGCCCATTTAATATTTGTTTGTTTGCCTGTCTACTTATTAGTGGTGTAGACACATTTCTCTTTTCTCGTGATTACTGTACTTAAGTATTTGGGTGCTTATATTGTCTCAGATTTCGCCAGTGGGAGTCCCTTCACGCTGACTTCTTTGTTCTGGTGACATGCCTCTTCGTTTTTTTGAGTACTTCCTTACGTCCTGGCATAACAAGTTGTTCCAGGCTTATCTGAATGAGTCCTAGAATCAGCTATTTCTCTAAAAAACCTAGGTTGTTTTTAGTGGGGAATAGTACTAGACACCAGCTGAGCACTAGGTGTATTCACTGCATCCCCAGTACACATCTCTGTGCATATATACATACATACGTGTATTTTAGAAATAATAAGTCCGCACTGATACCTCTTAATTCCAGCCCATTCCCATAGGGTTCCTTCTTACCTTGTCTCATTCCATGTTTATGTCCCTTCTTCCGCAGTAAGAATCCTGGCTCCCAACAATATCAATACGTTTCTCTCTCATTCACTCAGTCCTAAAGTATGTCTACGATGGTTTTATGTTTGCTTTGCCCACACTCCTGTACAAGCTCACTCCCTAACACGAGTCCAGGATTTGTTTATCACCCTTGCTTCTGCCCACCCTCTCCCCGGCTCTCGCCCCCTCTCGCCTTTGTCCGACCCCAAGACCGCAGGTATACAGTCACAGACTGCGTTCATAGGTCACTTGGATTCTTTCCTCCCACCCCCTTGCAGTGGGATTATGTGATTCCTGTGGAATAGAGTTGGGTTCATTTGTCTTAGTTTTCTTTTTCTTTAAACTCTGTTTAATATGGATAAAAATAGGTAGAACTAGCAGATTCTTTGTAAAGAGTGACAACAGCCAAGGATCACCTTCCTTCCCTTGTTCCTGAAAACGGGCCCTTTTACCAGGTACACTTTGTCTCACCCTGTCCTGGGACAGGGGTTCATCTCCGTAAAGTGAGTAAGCTCTGATCTCGGGTGGGGGAGGAAGAGGGATGACCTTTCAGCATGGAGATAACTTTGGCCTTGAACAATGAATGAGGCTCCAGAGGAATGCCAAAGGTAGGGCAGAAAAGGGACGGATTAAAGGACTGTCACTGAGTGGGGCTCCTCTTTTCCCTCTTGTAACAGTCTTCCTGGCCCTTTGTAGGAAGACATTGGTTTAACTGCTGACCCCTACCGTGTCCTGCCGACTTGGAGCTCTCAGACTTCCAAGGAGAGTGGTTTGTGGTCCAGTGCGCTGTTTCCGTTTGCTTTTAAGTTTAAGGGTCCCTCCTCCCTCCCACATCCTTAGATGGAGTTTTATTTTTTGTATGTGTAGAACCTTAACATGTTTCCAAAAGTTAAGTCACACAAAAATGGTATACTCACCCAAGTGTCGTTCCCTCCCCCACCTCTGGCATCCCTACCTCCCACCGCTTCACGCCGTGCTTGTAGCTTATGAAGTTCATTGTTTTCCAGTTTCTCCTTCCTGTGTTTATTCTTTTAAAGATTAATACATAAATAACCACATACACCGTCTATCTATATCTGCATTGATGTAAGTATAAATATGGGATGTATATATATACATATATATAATTACTTCCCCATCTTTATTTTTCACAATGTAGCATTTTATATATACTCTTCTGTACTTTGTCTTTACACTTTACTGTATCTCCTAGAAATCATTCCTTATCAGTTCATAGGGATCTTCCCAATTCGTATTTTACATTTGCATAGTACAATTGTGTATATATCTTGTAGTTTATTAAATCAATTTCTTGTGCTTGGAATAAGAAGTATTTCTAATATTTTGCAACAATAACAATGAATATTGTTAGAGGTGTACCTCTGAGGTAAATTTTTCGAAGTAAGATTGCTGGGTTGAAGGCTAATGCCTGTGTAGTTTCGTTAGATAGTAACAATTCCCCTCTATTTTGCATTCTCACCAGCAGTGTCCGAGAGTGCCTGTTTCTCTACAGCCTTGCCAGCAGCATGTGTTGTCCCTCATACCTTTTAATTTGTGTCAGCCTGATGGGTGAGCAATCGTCCTGCGTACTTTGAAGCCTTTTTCCTGTGGCTGGCACTGTGAACCTTCAAGCCCTTGCCCGTATCTGGCATTTTCATGCAGAGGTTCAGGTTTTCCCTTGGGGGATGATTTTGCCAGTTCTTCCCTCTGTTCCCTTCTTGAGCCTCCCCTTCTGTGCCCGGCACCCTACCTCCACCCTCTGGTTTCAGGCACCTTAAAAGTCCCGAGGTCCATTATTTCCTGATACTGCTGAAGGCTTGAGTCATGTGTGGTTTTCTTTGCTCTGTGTGGATGTTTTTTTTAATTAATTAATTTATTTAATTTTGGCTGAGTTGGGTCTTCATCGCTGTGCACGGGTTTTCTCTAGCTGCGGCGAGCGGGGGCTGCTCTTCGTTGCAGTGCGCGGGCTTCTCATTGCGGTGGCTTCTCGTTGCGGAGCACGGGCTCTAGGCACGTGGGCTTCAGTAGTTGTGGCACATGGGCTCAGTAGTTGTGGCTTGTGGGCTCTAGAGCGCAGGCTCAGTAGTTGTGGTGCATGGGCTTAGTTGCTCCGTGGCATGTGGGATCTTCCCGGACCAGGGCTCAAACCCACATCCCCTGCATTGGCAGGTGGATTCTTAACCACTGCGCTACCAGGGAAGCCCGCTCTGTGTGGATTTTATGTTGTTTTTGAGGGAATGTGAATGGTAATGTTTAGAATCAAACAATCATCATTGTCCTCTAGTCCCAGAAGCCGTAGCTGTGAACCTCTATGTATTTAAATGTGGCTTATTTATAACCATGTTCTGAATCCCATGGGGCCTGTCCAGGCAGCTATCATATTTTTAGACTGCTTTTCTTCACATTAGTTGGTTGATAGGGGAATAGATATTTATTTCAGTGGTCAATGAAAAATATAATTAGTTTCTTTTCCTCCCAAAGCATAATATACCCCTCAATATGACGTACACATTCTATGCTGTTGTTGTTGTTTTGTCAAAACATAAGAATCTTGAAAGAAGCTGAGATAAACACTGAAATTTCTTGGCTGCTTCTCTAATCCTGTGCTTGCCACTTTTCCCTCCGTTGGTTCAACCCAGGGGTTGAAGCTCTGTTGCTTTTGCAGTCAGTTTGTGGCTGTGTTTGTTTGCAGGGCTCCCGGCTCCCTTATGCTTTGTGTGTTTTGCTGTGATTTCCCATTCCCGTTACTTGTAGTGAACCCTGGCTGCTGTGGTGCAGCATTGTCTGCCTTCCAGCGGGTTGTGGAAGGGGAACGCTAGGAGAGAGAGAGAGAGCTCCTGAGCCACGGGTGGGTGAATATTTCCCAATCCAACATTAACATTCTTTTACAGCTACTCGCTTAGTAGTGAGAAACTTCCTATTACTCTTACCTAACCAGGTACCTAGAGACAGCCATACTTTTTAAGTGAGTTCACAGTTACTTACTTAAGACATCATAATGATTCTGCTCTCTATCTTGAAAAATAAATGAAATAACTTACTAACACATGATCATGTGAAAAATATGTAATTTCCTAATTGTATTCACAGTGGCAGTATTCATTATTTTGGCCTTTTACCCAAATATTTTTAGACTGAGTTCGAGAGTGACATTTTATTGTACTGTCAACTTAAAACAGCAAAGTGACTTTTTAAATGAACAATTTGTATTACCAATTTTTTAACATATTGTGTATTTATTATACTTTTCATTTAAATGTTGGTAAAGACAATCACAGTATTTCAGGGAGATTTCTTACATGGAGAAATATTTCAACTGTATTATTATTTTTTTAATCATGTACTTTGTGGTTTATTAGGGAGAGAATTCCTAAGAATAATAGAAATTATTTTACTCCTTTGTAAATGTTTGGTCCAAATTTCACATGAATTTCATTTATTAAAAAATATAGCTAACAACTGATGAATAATAATGTCTCATAGAGCTATTTTTGTCTACTGTTTCCTTAACTTTATAAAATATTATAAATTGTTTATCCAGTAATATTGTTAATACGATTTATTTAATCTTTTAGAAAGGACAACTGGGTAGACCAATTTTGGATGTGCCATATTGGAATGCAAAACCAGCTCCCATGCCTAACATTGGATCAAAATATGGAAGAAAAGCTACCTGGATAGGTGCAAGTGGGGACCAGACTTTCTTACGAATTGATGAAGCACTTATTAATTCGCATGTGCTCGCTACATCAGAAATTTTTGCCAGTAAACACATCATAGGTAATACCTCAAACAAGCAAATGTCCCTCCAAAATAGCCTTGATAGTAAACGGTCATCCTTCCCTATTATGAGATGTAGTCCTGTAGCTTTTGGTTTTCTTCTGTTTGAAGAAGTTTAAAAGAAGCTTCTAAGTGTCTATGTTTATATGTATCTATGTGCTGGAAGAATGAAGTAATTAGGAAAGTAGAAACCAAAGTACTTATAAGCTAGAGAGTGGTGGAAACATGAGCTAACTTGCAGTGGTAGAAAGCCTGTGCAGTGTATCGGAAAGAAGAATTTTTCTGTGTTGGTTGTTGTCAGATAAATGATGGAAATTAGTTTTATGGAGGGTTACATAAATCAAACTTGGACGTTTCATTGAGACCAAGGTGTCGATTTATACTTGTGTCCATGATATCATGAATAATTATATAATAGAGTAGTATTGTGTAGAAATTAAGGGCATGTGTTGTGGACTTAGACAGTCTGAGGTTTTAGTCCAAATTCTGCTACTTAAAGGTTTTTAGTTACTTAAATCCCTCAGTCTCAGTGTCTTCTTCTGTAAAATGGAGATAGTAATAATACTTACCTTATAGGAAATGCTTATCTTATAAGTTCGGGGAATATAAAAAGGTAATGCATCTTTAAAATATATAAATACTTTGTCCTAAGGCTTGGTACCTGCTTCTATATCAGAACCTCCTCCATTTAAGTGTCTTCTGATAAATAAAGTGGATGGGAGTTGTAAAACGTTTAATGACTCTGAACAAGAGGATCTGCAAGGATTTGGTGTGTGTCTTGATCCTGTGTATGATGTCATTTGGAGGTAAGCTTCTCTGTTTATAAAATAGAGTAATAAATAAGTTTGGATCAAATTGTACTTTTGTGGAATATAAAAGTCATGTATAGGCAGACTTTGCATAGATGAGAACTCTCCTATTTAACTGTTAACTACACTTCTATCGCAGTGACTCTTGGGGACCTTTACTCTTGCTACCTTTAGTGTAGTGGTTAAAAGCATGAATTCTGAGCCAGAGTGCCTAGGTTTATTCCAGCTGCACACTTTGCTTTCTGTGTTGCTGTGGAGAAGTTACTTTGACTCTGTGTGCCTTACTTTTGTCATTTATAAAATAGGTATAATAATGGTACCTTATAGGCTGTTATGAGAACTTAGGGTAGAGGCACATAGCAGGTGCTGTAGAAGGCTTTGCTACTCTCATTATAATAAGAAATTTTACTCTCAAGAGTTCTCTTGTTAATTATTTTTAGTCGGTCAGCATTCTTGTCTGTATTGTATAGAATTCACTCTATTTCCTGGTCCCGTAAATATCTAATCATTACCAGCTATGTAGAAGAAATTATGCCAAAGACAATACAGAATAAATATGATCAGTGCGCTTGCCCTTTAGGAATGTATGTAACAAAATCCCCATATTGGTAGAGAAATATACAGGGTTATCAAACTCTGGAAATTATAAGAATGTAGAGATGGATACAGGTACACAGGCGATTCAAGAAATTATATTGTAACTTGTTTAAAATTTATTATGGTGCTTTATACACATATAATGAGTAAAGGAAAGAGTTATCCTCAGATTTGTCGCTTTGAATGCTCATAGGGCGTGTACACTGCTCTTACCAGAGTGGCTCATCACAGGACTTAACCTTTTTTTCCCCCTTGCATTGTTTATTTGGCCAGCCTTAGTAGGAATCCAGGTAAGTGGAAAGGTTAAAGTGGCATGGGTGAGGAGAGGGAAGACTTCCTCTGTCTTCTTTCTTCTGCCCATTCCTGCTTTCATTTCCACCAGCCATCCCAGTCTTAAAAGGCCATGTTTTCTGTCAGTCCTGAGGCCTGATTCCTAGTGAAGGAATTATAGTGCTTCCCAGGTTGCTTGCAAGCTTGCTATCTCACTTGGGCATTTTGTGGGAAGACTTGGAGGCCAGAATTGAGTTGAGTAGTGCTTTTAGGTCTCCCTAGCAGCAATGTACAGGGTAGATTAGATAACAAGAGACTAGAGGTGAGTCGTGTTATAGTGATTCTTATGAAGACATGAGGCACTGAGAACCAGAATTAGAGTGGTCACAGTGGAACAGAGGGGGTAGAGAAACAAATGATGTAAAAATAGAATTGTCCTCAATTATTTACTGATTGGAAGTCAATGTACAAGAGACTTAGTTACCAAAGAGCAAGCTCTGGTTTGGACCTAGGTTTCAATTGATGTTTGATTTTCTATGATCCTTATATGTTTTATTTTTAAATGAAGTAAATTTGAATTAACAAAATAAAGTAGAAACTGGCAGTACGGAATTTGTTTCTGGATACATTTACTAAATTAGAAATGCATTCTCTAAATTAGAGAGAACAGTAGAAGTAGATTCTAACAGTATAACTAGAATCATTTCCCTGGGGTCTTAACAGAACTCCAAAGTGCGGTATCCGATTACTTGAACCTTGCCTTTTTCACATGTGGTAGCAGTGGGCACAGATGATCTCAAATGCTTGCCAGGTCCTTGATCATTTACCCTTTATTCTAAAACAGAGATTAAAAGATGAAGGACAGTCTCCTCCTATGTTTGAGTAAAACAGCTGGAAGGTGGAGAGTTTGTTCCTTTATCCTGACTTCTGGCTGCTTTGTGTCCTTTGTGTTTTTCAGTAGGGTACGTGCATTTTACAGCTATCGCAGACATTGCAGATTCAGTATTAGCTTACTTTGACTTTCCTTCTGGCCTGAGTCTGCCTCCTTTTGTATTCTTAACAATAACTTCTCCTGAACAATTAGAAACTTTTAACATTTGAAAAGAGCAGATAAATGTTAATAGCAATTTTATTTCCCGTTGCAAAACTTACAAAACTAACACATGAATCTGTGTTGTTATTTTTTAAAAAGCAAAGCAAAAATACAAACAGGAAAAATGATGTCCTTCTCCAAATCTTTTTCTTCCCCCATACCAAATCCCACTAACCTCCTCTATGGGTCACAAGTATTAGGTTTGGTTTATATTGTTTGATACCTTTTTTTTTGCGGTACGCGCGCCTCTCACTGTTGTGGCCTCCCCCGTTGCGGAGCACAGGCTCCGGACGCGCAGGCTCTGCGGCCATGGCTCATGGGCACAGCCACTCTGCGGCATGTGGGATCTTCCCGGACCGGGGCACGAACCCATGTCCCCTGCCTCGGCAGGCGGACTCTCAACCACTGCCCCACCAGGGAAGCCCCACATTATACTTTTAAGAATACTGTTGCTCTGTTATTCATGAAGTGTGATCTATATTACTGTTTTGTTCGAATTATTTCATTTATAGTGACATAATCACTTTATTTATATCTTTAGCTCAGATATGGAAAGTCATGAGCTACGTTTTGTCCTGTTTAAGCTGGCTGTATTATTCTCTTTGTATTGTCAATTATACTTCACAGGTTTTATTATACTGTAATTATTCTCTTTCTTGCAAGGTTTCGACCAAACACTAGAGAACTGTGGTGTTACAATGCAGTGGTTGCTGATGCCCGATTTCCCTCTGCAGCAGACATGCAGTCCCGATGTAGTATTCTAAGTCCTGAACTTGCCTTACCAACGGGATCAAGGGCTCTCACCACCCGGTCTCATGCAGCTTTGCACATTCTAGGTAGGGTTGGTATTTGATGATCAGCTAATTTTCATTAATGTGTGCTGAGGATTTTTTTTAAGAGTATTTATATTTGTATATCATTCTGTCATGTTTGTTAAACAATAATATGCTAGGTGCAAAATAAGTTAAATCCTCTAACTTTAAGAGGTTTACCCTACAGAAAACAGTACATCAGACTTACACCAACAACCTGAACGATTCATATATGCCCAAATATAAAGCAGCCCTGAATATAATTTTCCTAATATGTATCTTGTAAAATAATGTTTTTGCTTAACTTGAATATATAAACTTTAGTGATGTAGGTTAAATATTCAAATGTATAATTATAATATTTAATTTTTATACATTATTTAAAATAAATTCTGTAAAATATGATATGAATTTTATAGTTACCGCTTCTGTTTCTTCTTCCATAATAGTTTTCCACAGCACATCAACTTCACTTCTAATTAATTGATTTGAGACATAGCACTTTTACAACATCTGGTAGCCATTGTAAACATCCAAAATTAGCACCGATTAAGGTTATCTCAGGCTACTGTGTCTTCCTCAAATAGTACTTTAAGAATCAATCTAAAGTGATTCAGAGAGTTTGATGAAAGGAAGAACCTTGTAGGGGCTCAAAGATTAAGCTATTCCAACTTTTCAGAGAGATAGTTTTGTGTGAAACATTGTCATATAGCTTATGTTTAAATATGATAATTACCCAGGCAGAGGGTAATTTTTATTGGCTGTAAAAGTATCTTCCATGAAATGTTAAAGCTTGGAATAAATTTGTTGAGCACATTCAGAATTTATTGTTTTCATTTATCCCCTCCAGCATCTCATATTATAAGTACTCGGGGAAGTTTTAATTTAGGGAGTTGAATTTTTGTTTGTTTGCTTGTAGGTTGTCTTGATACCTTGGCAACTATGCAGGATTTAAAAATGGGTGTTGCGAGTACAGAGGAGGAGACTCAAGCAGTAATGAAGGTTTATTCCAAAGAAGATTATAGTGTAGTAAACAGGTTTGAAAGTATGTATATTTATGTTTAGGAAATATTGTCTTACAAATGAAATGTATGGATATTTTAAAGCATAAGTTATCATTTGCATCTTTTAGGTCATGGAGGAGGCTGGGGTTACTCTGCTCACTCGGTAGAAGCTATACGTTTTAGTGCTGACACAGACATTTTACTTGGTGGTCTCGGTCTGTTTGGAGGTAGAGGAGAATATACCGCTAAAATTAAGGTAAGCAGTTCATTCGCACTGTTGCCTTTTGTGTTTGAAGATAAGTATTTTGACTTAATTTATTATTTTATAGAAGGCACCTTTGTATGTGCCTACTTTCTTGTAGCCGTTTTAATTTTATTTATTTATTTATTTTCGGCTGTGTTGGGTCTTCGTTTCTGTGCCAGGGCTTTCTCCAGTTGTGGCAGGCGGGGGCCATTCTTCATCGCGGTGCACAGGCCTCTCACTGTCGCGGCCTCTCTTGTTGCGGAGCACAGGCTCCAGACGCGCAGGCTCAGTAATTGTGGCTCACGGGCCTAGTTGCTCCACGGCATGTGGGATCTTCCCAGACCAGGGCTCGAACCCGTGTCCCCTGCATCGGCAGGCAGATTCTCAACCACTGCGCCACCAGGGAAGCCCATTGTAGCCGTTTTAATGATAAGATGCAGGGGCATTCTGATGTAGCTTTAAAAAGTTTTTAGCATTTTTACTGCCAAATACTGTGTAAACAGACATCATCACCACAGGCATGAGGACCAGGGATGAAGTGAGTAAGGGGATGGATTCCATCTGGTAGAGAGTCAAAAAACAATCAGAAGTCCTAAGTTTACTGCACTATTCATCTCAGAAAGGGCAACAGTTATACTAAGCAAAGGATGTTCTCAGTCTTTGAAAATTCACTAATAGCTTGAATTTTCTGTTGTCGCATTATCCGATTTTGCTCTTAAAGTGAGAGAGACAACTGTAGTTTGTGCCTTAATTTCAATAGCAGGCTTCTTAAAAAAATTCTCAGTTAAATACTGCTGTAGTCTCAGTCCTTATCTTCCTTAACCAGTCTACAGAATTTAATCCAGTCAAGCTCTTCTTCAATATGGTTTCTTCACGTGGCTCCCAGGACACCACACTTCATTTTCCTCCCATCTCCCTGGCCGCTCTTCTTAGTCTCCTGCTGGCCACTCATCATCTTCCCGACCTGTAAACGCGGCAGTGCCGGAACTCAGTCTTGGACGTCTTTTTCAAGTCTATTCACCCCCTCGGTGATACAGCCTTACGGCTTTAAGTATTTTTCCTCTTATCACTCTCACACTTAATAGACCTCCAAAGATATATATACAACTGCCTACTGTGCATCTCCATGTGGATAGCTAACAGGTATTTGGGATGCAACATACTCAAAACTAGGCTTCTGACCATCTCTCTAAACCTGCTGTTCTCTTGTCCTTCCCCATCCCAGTTAACTGACTCAGAATAGAGTTAACTTCGTTCTTCCAGTTGCTTAGGCCAAAAACCTTGGAGTCATCCTTGCCTTCCCTCTTTCTTTCACACCCCACATCCACTCTCACAGCAAATATTGTTGGCTGCACTTTGAAAATAAATCCAGGATCTAACCACTTCTAAAAACTGCCCCTGGTACCAAGTTGGTCCAAACCACAGCTGCTTGGAGCATTACAGTAGCCTCCCAATTTGTATCTGCTTCTGTCCTTGCTCCCTTCGGTCTGTTCTCAACATAGCAGAGTGATGCTCTTAGAATGTACACCAGGGTATGCCACTCCTCTGTTCAGATTCCTGCAGTGTCTTCTAGTATTAGAATAAAAACCAGAGGCCTTACAAGGGCCTGCAAAGCACCATCAGAACTGACTTCCATCACCACTCTGACCTTATGTTATACTAGTTGCTTCACTCTGACCTAGCCATACTGACCGACCCTTGTTCCTCACACGTGCCAGGCATAGTCAGACCTCAGGACCTTCACACTTGCTACTTACTCCCTCTTGACGGCAGCTCTTCACTCTGATCCCTGCAAGGCTCACTTCCTCTTTACCTTAAGATCGTGACTCCTTGGTGAGCCTATTTAAAACTGTAAATCCTCTCCCTTACCACAGACTTACTTCCAGTAGCCCCCCCGCCCCTCTTTTTTGTTTGCATTGTTCACCCCTGTATGCCCGGTTCTTAGAACCCTGCCTGGCACACAGTATGTGTTCAAAATTATTTGTTGAACATAAACAGGGGAGCCAAGTTAGGGGCAAATCATTTAAGGACCTTTATATCATGCTCAAAGAAGAAGAGAAACCATTGAAGACTTTTAGATTAAGGAAGTATTCTAATCAGATACTCATTTTAAAAAGACTGCTGTGGGTTATTCAAGAAAAGCAAAAACCCTTAACTTTGTGGAGTATGGGTTAGAGCAAGGAGAGAATGGAGAGAAGAACTAATTAGTTCATATTGAACTCTTCCAGCTCGTAACACTGCTAACACTGGTTGCACTGACAAGCTTTGGTACCAGCAATAGGAGAGATACAGTGCTGGTGGAGAGATTTGGAAAAAAGGATTCTCCCAGGGTTTTTAATCTGAGTGAGTAGGTGAATGATAGTGCCATTAATCAGAGCCGGGAAGGCAGGAGGCAGGAGAGATGAGTCACCTTACAACTGGGGAGGTTGAGCTGCCCGGGGAATCCCAGGCGCAGACTAGGATCTGAGGTGGAGACAGATTTTTAGACTATTAGCATATATAGTTGAAAAATGGAGACCTCGAACAGAGTAATTGTCCAGTAAGTTTTAATGTCCCTGTCTCTTCCTTCTTAGGCTTTTACTCACCTTTCTTGTAGTTCACCTACTATAATCGTCAAGAGAAATAAGGATTTAAAAAATATGTATTAGTCCATTCTTTTTAAAAGAAAAGATCCCTTCCTCATAATTCTCATTTACTTTCACTTAATTTCATAACTTTTCCTATTGGATATCTTCTTTTATTCTTTTCCTGTCCTCTGCGGTCCTCCCCCTTTTTTATAACTGTTTTTTTCCCCCTTACTCTTTCTATCTCCTTTTCCCATGCCATTTGAGCTATTTTTTGTTACCTGTTTTCTTAAGGATCCTCTCCTTCTATTATTCCTCAGCTATTATTTTTCTAGCCTTTTTTTCCCCCCACTGGGTATTTTTCTAAGTGTTCCACAAGTATTGTTTCACTTAATTCTCACAATTACAATGAAGTAGGCACTGCTAGTGTCCATCTCCCTTTAATGGATGAGGAAACTGGGTCCTAGGATCTCACAGCTAGTTATGTGTTGAAGCAAAATTCTACTACATTTGGAAGCTCACTTGGAACTTATAGTTCTCTCACCTTCAGATGTTTATATCTGGTACAGAACATTTTTGGAGCATTTTCTATAAGTAGGCGAATATATAAAATAAGGAAAACTGAGGTTAATACAGACCATAAGACATGTGTTTCTTAATTTAGATATATAGATTTGTACATTTCACTAATAACATTTTTTTAAAAGCAGGTACTCTTTTACATTCTGTAGTGTCCAGCATATACTGGAGACACAAAATTATAAACATATTATTCAGCAGACCTGCATGACTGAGTGACTGGGCACAATATGTTTTTCTCCTCTCCCCAGCTGTTTGAGTTAGGTCCTGATGGAGGAGATCATGAAACTGATGGAGACCTTCTTGCAGAGACTGATGTGTTGGCTTATGACTGTGCTGCTAGGTAAAGATTTCTTCAGTATTCAGTGTAATCCTTGCATACTTAACATGACATATTTATTATAAGTGAATAACGCAACTTAAAGAGAAAGTTTTAAATAACCTGTGATCAGATGCTTAAGAAACTAAATTATATACTAGGTAACATAACCGTTGCTTTTAACAATGCTACATTAAAACTAATAGTATCCTTCATATTTGTATTTCACAAGATAAATTGACAGTTTCTACATTGAAGATGGAAATATACATATATTTTGCACACATATTTTCATGCATCACTTAGAGAACACCATATATGCTAGTAGTGTTCTAGTGATGCAGTACAATTATTTACTACCGGTAGCGTTATGTATACTGTGTCAAATAGTCATAGTGGGCCGTACTTCAAATCACCTGTATGCTCTGACACCAAGCCTATAGTATTTGCTTGATTATAACATGCTTGGAGAGGTGGCCAGCTTTACTGAAACCTCTCAGGAGGTAACCAGAATCAGGATGTTTATTTATGAAGGTTCATTAAATAATGAAGAGACTTAGATTTTAAGAATTATCTCAAGACTGTTATGACAAGTTAGTGATTTGAATCAGGGAATATTATGATGAGAAAAAGAACGGATTTGGACTTCATGATAATGGTAGTATGCTGTCTTTCCCAATGATAGCTACATTAAGAAAACCTTCTGTGGCATTCATAAGCTTTTTGTTAATGAAAATGTATATTTTCTGAAAATGGTAGTAAGGCATTGAGTTTACTTTTAACAGACAAATACTTTTGAGAACAAAATAGTAAACCTAAAGAAAATTTTGACTGTTTCTTCACTTTAGGCATTAACCAGTATCAGGAGATACTGTTTCAGTAACTTCTTAATGTTATACACAAATGAGGATTAGGGCAATTTCAGGAAAGTTAATTGATTAATTAATTTTTAACAAAGCCTTAAGATGCCATTGTTATCACTTTTTTGAGCGTATGATCGTGTGAGTCAAAAATACAGTGTATGGTTTTATGTATAGAGAATCATCTAGATTTTCTTCATTTGCCTCCTAACAAAGCCCAGATCCCTAAGGCTGGTATTAAAAGTCTTCCACAATCTTTCACAGCGTCTTTTTAAACTTTCCACCTATGACTTTTCTATATCTGTCTCAGTGCTTTAACCTAACTGGACACCTGGCCACTTCCAGACCCCGTTTTGTACTTTCAGACCCCTGCCGATCTGTTCATGACAGTCTTGCCCTTCCTCAACATCTTTATTCTTCTCTCTGTCCCAGCTACAAGCAATATGCACTCCTTCCACTCTATTACCTAGAACTTTGTAACTTGGGTATATCTTTATCAGATGCCCTTATTTGTATACATGTGTTTTCTCTCCTCCTAATTTAATAAACTTTTTGTGTAGTTACTGTGTGACAGGCTCAGTTCCAAACACTTTGTCTAAACTCAATTCCCAGAACAGTCCTATCCTATGAGCTAGATATTGTTTTTATCCTATTTTCAGATGACGAAACTTAAGTCACAAAGAAGATGTAGTAGTAACTTCCCCAAGGTCACCCAGCTAGCGAGTTACAAAGTCAGGCCTTGAACTCAGGCCATCTGACTCCAGAGCTCTCGAAAGACTTTAACTGAATACATGAACTTTAAGGTTCAAAGTTTTCCAACAAAGCTGGAATGTTTTTTTTAACAACAGTTAAAAAAAATTGTCTTATATTAGTATGAAAACTTTATAACATTTAAGCAAGCTTTAGAACTCAAGATGAGGAGGAAGAAATGTAATGCCATCACTGTAGCACCAGTAACTATTATTTGTGTTCTTGTCCAAACTTTTTAAAATAGAGGTTTTTTAATGTTGTTTGACAAGAATCTTATAATAATACAGTGTATTTCATGTTCTGTTTATAAAGAATTTAAAAAAATAAATGTATGTAACAGAGGAGTACAAAGGCATTGTCTTTGATATGTTAATTTTCCTCTTAGAGAAAAATATGCAATGATGTTTGATGAACCAGTCCTCCTGCAAGCTGGCTGGTGGTATGTAGCCTGGGCTCGAGTGTCAGGACCCAGCAGTGACTGTGGATCTCATGGACAAGCTTCTATTACCACAGATGATGGGTAAGCAGAATGTTTAAGTATTCCTTAAGCAACTCCCATTTTTGTTAGTGGAATATTGTTTTGAAAGCTCAGAGGTCTTTTAGTAGAGTAAAAAAATCTTTGTAGGTCTAGAGCATAATATGACCTGCTAAAAATTAAATTCGTATAATCGCATGCCAAATTAAGGTAAGACAGAATGTGGAGATAATAGAACTGGTATTCTTTGCTCTTGTCAGTTGGCATTTGTGTGTATTTCTGGATGTTACCTTGTTTAAAAGCTTGTTTGCAAAATTAGAAATTATACAGAGGAAAATGACAAGGATAGGGAGTTTGGAAACCATGAAAAAGAAATATATACATGCCATAAAATTTGACAGTGCTTATGAAAATACTTTATAAATTGCAAAACCTTAATGATATGAGATGCTACAGTTTTAATAAAATGTAAAGGGAAATTTACCGTTTAAATTTCAAGTATAGAGCACTTCCCAGTTTATAAAATACTTTCATTTATATTATCTTGTTTGATGCCCTCAGTAACTTTGTGAAGTGGTTATTAGCCCCGTTTTTACACTCGGGAATAGAGAGACAAAAGGTGAAATGATTTGCATCAAATTGTATGGCTACTGTGTGGCAGAACCAAATCTGGACCTGGAGTTTCTTGACTCTAAGTCCAGCCTTCTCTATACTCTGTACTCTGATTCATGTGAAAGAGAAGTTCAATTTATTCTTTATTATTCTTGAGCATAAACTGTTTGAAATGGGTAGAAGTTATGTAATCTTATATTTCATATAGTTTCATTCAGCTCATAAGAGAGCTGACCAGAAAAAGAGCAGACTGATTTATGAGGTGAATTCTGTGTTCCTGAATGTTCAAGTAGAATGCTGAAGATAAATTAAGTCTATTGTTGTAACGTATCCTTTTCAGCTTACTCTAAGATTGTACGGTAGAACCGGGGAGACTGCTTTGATCCTGTATGATTCCCATATACAGTTCATTCAACCTTGGACTATCATAGCATTTTGAAGCTAAAGTTTATGTTATATCTATTTAAGCAGATTTTAAACTGTAAGTTGAAATACTTTGTTAAAAGCTTATTGTTCTGGTTAAAGTTGAGTTTTAACCAGGAGGGAGGGAGCATAGCAGCTACTCACCTAGGAGCTCCCAATCAGTTTCAACTCTTTCATTTAACCCATTAAGGCATTCAGAGCTAGAATTAAAATCAGAAGTGTCTTTTTACGTGTATTTTTGTCCTTGAAGAATGAATCTCTCTTTAGTAATGTAAGATTTGAAAGCATGATTGTTAAACTTTTCATTTCCTTCCATGAATCTTGAATAGTGTTTTTGGTTACATTGTTATTTTTTCCCTTCTTAGGGTTGTTTTCCAATTTAAGAGTTCAAAGAAATCAAATAATGGTACAGATGTTAACGCTGGTCAGATACCTCAATTATTATACAGGTATTTAGCGTATTTATAATTAACATGGTTTATTCCTTTAATATAATGAGCTAGGATCATTGTAAAATATATGGCCTAATAAGGGAGAAATTATTCGAAGCATTTAGCTACATTTAATAAAAACAGTTAATTTATGTTTTGTATATTTTTAAACATTTTTTTACCTCAAGTTAATTTTAATAAAATATCTCTAATGACTCAGATTATCTGTATTATGCCTATAACAGTATTTTAATAACTTATTTTTTAAACCTATTGATTTTCTTACCAATTTCAGAATGTTTTAAACTTTAAATTAATAGAATTTGTCTTAGAGAAATGAAATCTGAGTGTTAGTTGGGGATTTTAGATGTAGGCCTGGTTGATTTGTTCTACAGTTTTATATTTCTTGTTCATCTTGTGATGGAATGAATTGGAAAATCCCTTACTGCTGAAAAATTTCCACCTTTAATTAAAATATCAAACAATAACTTGCTCATATGATAATACTATTATATTTTAACATTATTTAAGAATTTTAATTACTTCATGGTAATTGAGACATATATGGGAACAATGCCTATGTGTATGCCCATCTATATCTAGGTGATTACTGCAATAATTTTTAGATTAAAGAATTTAAATAGATATAAACCCTCACTAAAAAATGGCAGTCTTTAAATAGTAAAAATCAAAGGCAATACCTTTAGAACAGTGATTCTCTGTCTTCTATATCTTTTATACTAATATCTTTAAGAATCTAGATGGTATAACCTCACTTTTTCCAAGAGTATATTTTTGTTTGTTTTTATACAATCTGCTATAGTCAGTATTTGTAATATGTAGTATTATGAACATAGCAAGTTGCTTGGACTACTCCTGGGTACAGTGGTTGAGTAACTCTTTAATGGTAGCATTTAATAGTAACATTACTAGAGAACATACGTTCCATAACATTGTCTAGTAAGAGAAGAGAGTTTCTACTACCCAGTCTTACAAAGGTGAGATTTAGAAGATGAGGTACTTATGTGCTAAAAATTTTGCTTAGCATTGGAAAATGTTTGTAAAAAGCCCCATATTGGGATTTTGCCTAACAAAAATGCTTAAATGTTTAATTTGTTTTGCCATTGCAAAAATGTATATTTGAGAAGAAAAATGTCTGTGGACTTTCCAACATAAATTTATGTGTGTATGCTACCTTCAGACTTCCAACCAGTGATGGCAGTGCTTCAAAAGGCAAACAGCAAACCAGTGAACCTGTACATATTTTAAAGAGATCTTTTGCAAGAACTGTCTCAGTGGTAAGCCATTTTTTAAAATGTCAGCTTTTCTGTCCAGTGCTGAGTTTTGTTTTGATGTTTAGCACTTAGCCACTTTTCTAAGAGTTTATCTTAGCATAGCTTTATAATTCAGCTTTGTTTATATTAGCTTTGACATCCCAGGCCAAAGAATATGCACATTTAAATAATGGAAAATAGAGATGTTGACTGATTTTAACATACCTTGCTATTTCTGAAATACATGGTGAATTTTCTTATAAATTATGTATGAACACATATGCTGAAGGAGTTAGAAAGTGAAGGAAAAGTTGAGTGATATTAACCAAGAATGTTACTTTAACGCTAAAGAATTAAGTAGAAGGGTTGTATATCTAACTAGGGACTTGGTTGAGTTACCTGACCATCCCCTTCGTACATTTAAAGACATGATGCCATTGGGGTTACCAGTGTAGAATGGAAAGCCAATAAGATATAATTGAAACACCATGGTGTTTCAGCTCAGGAAGTCTGGGTTAAATTCTTGCTCTTTCATTTGTTAGTTGAGGACTCTTAGGAAGGTTATCTCGACTATATCATAGCCTCATTATGAATTTCTGAGTTAAGGGATATAAAAATTCTATTTAATTTGTAAGGCTCTATATGAATATGATTTATTAATGTAGCTCATAGTCTGTCATGTTAGTAAAATGCATAGGGAGAATGCTTTTTTTCCCCTTTTTTTCTTAGTTTTTTTTTTAAACCACAAAACTAATACACATCCCTGGCGGGAATAGGGTTAAAACTATACTAAAATTACATTGAAGTTCTTTTCCCATCACCCTTTTATCACCATATATAACTGCTGTTTCCATTCGGATGTATATTCTTCCAGACTATTTTTTGTACATAAATTTATTAGTCTCTGTTTACTGTATGCTATACAGTCTTCTTGTTTGTTTTTGATCATGCTTAAAGTTCTGCCTATTACTTTTTAAAAATTTCTTTTTTTTTAAAGGTGGTAGTAAAACACTTCACAAATGACATGATTTTTCTTTTCTTTTTTTTAATTCAATTATAGTTGATTTACAATGCTGTGTTAGTTTCAGATGTAGAGCAAAGTGATTCAGTTTTATATATATATATATATATATATATATATATATATATATATATATATATATATATATTTTAGATTCTTTTCACTTACAGGTTATTACAAAATATTGAGTATATTCCCTGTGCTATACAGTAGGTCTTTGTTGGTTATCTATTTTATATATAGTAGTGTGTATATGCTAATCCCAAACTCCTAATTTATCCCTCTCCCCTTTTCCCTTTGGGTAACCGTAAGTTTGTTTTCTATGTCTATGGGTCTGTTTCTGTTTTGTATATAAGTTCATTTGTATCCTTTTTTTTTTTTAGATTCTACATATAAGCAATATCATATGATATTTGTCTTTCTCTGTCTGACTTACTTCAGTTAGTATGGTAATCTCTAGGTCCATCCGTGTTGCTGCAAATGGCATTATTTCATTCTTTTTTATGTCTGAGTAATATTTCCTTCCATTCCATTCCATTCTATTCCATTCCTTCTTTATCCGTTCATCTGTAATAGCATCACTAGGGCTGCTGTGAACATTGGGGTACATATATCTTTTCGAATTATGGTTTTCTCTGGATTAATGATAAAAATTTCATCAAATACGCTACAGATATATTCCATGTTAATACATTTGGCTCTATCTGAATATTTTTAATGTTTGCTTAGTATTCCGTAGAATGGTGTACTCTAATTTATCCAGTTCTATTCCTACCAGAGGACTGTTTATTTCTCATTTTTCACTATTACAGTTGTCCCTTGGTATTTGAGGAGGAATTGGTTCCTCACAATTCCTCAGATACCAAAATTCCTGGATGCTCAAGTCCATTATATAAAATAGCACAGTGCTTGCATATAACCTACACTCATCCTCCTGTGTACTTTAAATCATCTCCAGCTTATATATAATACCTAATACAATGTAAATGCTATGTAAATAGCTGGCAGTGATTCAAGTTTTGCTTTTTGGAACTTTCTGGAACTTTTTCTTTTCTGAATATTTTCGATCCCTGGTTGGTTGAATCTGCAGATGCAAAACCTGTGAATACAGAGGACCAACTGTATATCCATATCTGTACATATGTGTCTTTGATACTTGCGTACTTCTGTGAATATTTCTACTGGAGGTGGGCTCATTTAAATTTTGATATATCATGTCAAAATTCATCTTCCAACAGAGGGTGTGCTTTGAATAAGAGGCTTTTAAGAGCTTTGGCTCCTTGGTACCTTGGCATCCTTTTAGTATTAAGATGAGTTTGGTATCTTTTGATCCAAATAAGTATCTTTGCCTCTGTTATGTCTTTTTCAGTGATCTCTTCTATCTGTGTGTAGTAATTCTTTTATATTTATGTCTAAGTGATTTTGTGGTCATTAGGTAATTGTAATCTTTGTATAAGAAACTTACTCATTCATTTCTTTACAATGTTAAAGTACAAACCTTTATTCTTGGTTTTGCCACACCAGAGGACTGATATTTGGTGGAGATGAGGGAATAAGTGCTTTACTTTGAGATTCATCAAGTATCTGTCATCATAAGCATGATAAAACCCACAGGCCAACTAGAATGGCAAGGGATGCTCACCACCCTAAACTCATATTCTAGAATTTTTAAAGATCCAAATAAGTGTGTTTTTGTATTTTCTAGTCAATTTTAAACTTCTGTTAACTTGTTTATCAAGATTTGGCTATAGTTTGTATTGTAAAATTTAATATGTAGACAAAAAATAACTTATTTGTTATTGTCACTGATATCTAATACTGGAATACTTTATTATATTCAAAGATTATTAAAATGCTTAAAATACTTTTAGTTTATATACATAATACTACATTGACAATATAGGGTTTAATTTTTCTTTCAAGTAAACATGTTTATAAGTGTTTATAAGTGTTTTTCTTTTTTTACTTTATTTATATGATAAACTAGATAGGTTGGTAGCAACTTAAAACTTAAAAAGTTTTTTAACTTCTTTAACTTAAAAATATATTTTTAAATAGGTAAATATTGAAGAATGTTGTTTTTATAGATGCCTAACTACTTTACCTTTTTTGTTCAAAGATATTCCTAATGGTAATGTAATGAATGAACTAATAGAATGTCTATTATTTGGGCTACCAAAACTCAGTACAAACTTCAAAGTAAACTTTTCAAGTTGAATGTCATCTTTCCATTTGATTCAACCTATGGTACCATTTGAACTAATTGTTATCTATTTTTTCATATTCTGGATTAGGAATGTTTTGAGTCATTGTTGAGTATTCTTCACTGGAGCTGGACCACCTTAGTCTTAGGAGTTGAAGAACTAAGAGGATTAAAAGGATTCCAGTTTACAGCCACACTTCTAGATTTAGAAAGACTACGCTTTGTGGGTACCTGTTGTCTGAGGTTATTGCGTGTCTATACCTGTGAAATTTACCCAGTGTCAGGTATGATACATTTTTTAAATGACTTTTGAGGAAAAAATGTTTTGAGACATTGAGAAGGTTTATATAGGGATTACCAAAAGTTTAAGATCCCCAGCTGCCTTTATTTATCCCGCTCCTGAATTGAGGGGAGAAACTGGGCTTGCTGTGATGCTTATATATTTACTTATAAAGAATATAATAGATTACATGTCATTCTGATAACAAAAAGTCATGTTAGACTAACGTTAAGTACTCTAATAAGGTGTTGTTATAAACAGATTCTGTCAGATAGAAATATTTTGAACGACTGATTTGGACTTAAATGCTGAAACCTGTGCAGGTTTGTTTTTTTTTTTTTTTTCCCATTTAGAGTCCTATTTAAAAAGAAATAATTTTGGACCACACATAATCTCTATATTGTTTCATTCCTAGGTTATGAATACTTATATGATTTTTAGCCATATAGGAAATTACTTGAATTGTATTGAATGTTTTCATACATATTTATTATTCTGTTTAATTAGCAATCTGCTTTGTTCTCTTAAAGCTGCAGGAAAAGCTGTTGTAGAAGAAACTAGCAAATTAGCAGAATGTATTGGAAAAACCAGAACTTTGCTAAGAAAAATTTTGTCAGAAGGAGTTGATCACTGCATGGTGAAGTTGGATAATGATCCCCAAGGATATCTCAGTCAACCCTTGACTCTCCTAGAAGCTGTCCTTCAGGAGTGTCATAATACCTTTACTGCCTGTTTTCATTCTTTCTACCCGACTCCTGCCTTACAGTGGGCTTGCCTTTGTGATCTACTGAATTGTTTGGATCAGGTAATTTAAGTTTGTAAAATGTCAGTTGAAAATATGTTATGCTACTTAATACTTTTCAAGAAAATATATTTCAGTTACCTCAATCTTTTTAACTTGTATAAAAGGTAAATTAAGAAATCAGTTTGGTATATGTGACTTAAATAATTAAAGTTAAAACAACTTTTTCTGTTTGCTTTATTATTTCTTAATTATAAAATTGACAGGCACGTTGTATAGCTGCTGGGTTGTTCTTTGAATCTATAAGTGAGAGCAAGGACAGTTCATGGTAGCCCCTGCCACTCCCATATCTCCAAAACTGTCAGGAGAGAGAGCTGCGAATGAATTTGCATGCTAACATCATTCATTTACTCATGAGGAAACTGCAACCCTCATGAATGTGTATGCCCCAAATCAGTTTCAAAACCCCTGAGCAAAATACTGGCAGAACTAAAGGGAGAAGTAGACAAATTCACGTTGATAGTTGGTGACTATCAGTAATTAATAGAACGTAGAACTCTTTCAGTAATTAATAGAACAACTAGACAAAAAATATCAGTTGGAATACAGAAGATTTGAACAACACTATCCACCACTTTGGCCTAACTGACATTTATGGAAAAGAATGTGCAAGTTCAGTATACATTTTTGTTTCAAGTATACATATTATGTTCACAAAGGTATATTACATGCTAGGTCATAAAATAAGTCTTAGTAAATTTCACAAGATTAGAATCTTAAAGAAAATGTTTTCAGACCACAATAGAAGTAAATTAAAAATTAAATGCAAAATATATCAAGGAAAACACCAAATATTTGGAAAATAGACAACAGTTCTGAGTAACCAGTGAATCAAAGAAGAATTCCAAAGGAAATTAGAAATTTTTCACACTGAAGATAAAAATATATCAGAATTTATGAGAAGTAGCCAATGTGTTGCTTAGAGAAAAAATTTGTATTTTTAAATGCTTATACTACTAGCAAAGAAGAAAAGTTTAAAATCAGTGATCTAAATTTCTACCTTAAGAAGCCAGAAGAAGAGCAAATCAAACCTAATGTAAGAAGAAAGTAATAAGGAAAGGATCAAAATAATCAAGAGTCAAAATCAATGAAATAGAAAATAGAGAATATTAGCAAAGTCAAAAGTTGGTTCTTTGAAAATAAAACAAAAATTTTAAAACTCCTAGGAAGTCTGATTGAGAGATAAGAGAGAAGGAAAAAACACAAAATACCATTATCAGGAATGAAATAGGAAAGATCACTAAAAGGTTGTTTATCTTTTATATATCCAAAAATTTGGATTATATTGATACAGTATTTCTTTAGTGAGGTGTATATTTTTGTTTTTAAAAGGATATTCAAGAGGCAAACTTCAAGACATCAAGTAGCCGGCTCCTTGCAGCTGTGATGTCAGCTCTGTGTCACACTTCTGTTAAGCTGACTTCTATCTTCCCTATTGCATATGATGGAGAAGTACTGCTACGATCAATTGTTAAACAAGTTAGCACAGAGAATGACTCAACACTGGTTCACCGTTTTCCCCTTCTGGTAGCACACATGGAAAAACTCAGCCAGGTAGGTCTTTTTCTGAAATATCTTTTATATTGAAGCAATAAAACTGTAAATGGAGATATACCTAGCTTGGTGCTTATTCTTCTGTATCAGTACGTATATTTACCAAATAATTATGAGTTTTACGAGAAGAGTTAAAATTAAGAAAAAAAATTTTCTCTGTTTACCTGTTTACCTGTAAATGAGCAATCTTTTTTCTCTAATTTTTCATTTTAAATGATCCCTAACCCATAAAGAACTTGATAGAGTTATGAGATAAATTCCTGTACGTTTGTTTTTTGCTGAACCATTTTAAAAATTGCAGATACTATAAGCACACTTTTATATTCTAATATAGTATTTTAGATTGCCAAGACAGAATTTTAGGGAAATAAATTTTTTTTTTTTTTTTTTTTTTTTTTTTTTTTGCGGTACGCGGGCCTCTCACTATTGTGGCCTCTCCCGTTGCGGAGCACAGTCTCTGGACGCGCAGGCTCAGCGGCCACGGCTCATGGGCCCAGCCGCTCCGCGGCATGTGGGATCTTCCCGGACCGGGGTACGAACCCGTGTCCCCTGCATCGGCAGGCAGACTCTGAACCACAGCGCCACCAGGGAAGCCCCGGGAAATAAATAATTTTTAAAACATTTTTTTCTGTAACATTTTGGTATGTTAAGATAAGTATTATAAAACAATAGTCATAGGAAACATTGTTTAGTAAGTGCTTCTGGTTTATTAGAAAGCATTGTGGAGAAAAATACACATGAAAACCATATATAATTACTAACAAGTTTGATGAGAAGTAATCTTTAAAATTAAAGCAAAAAAAAAAAAGAGTAGAAAATAGAACAGTTATCCCAATTAGTGTACAGTAGCAATTTTCTGTTGACTGAAGAAACAGAAAAATTATGAGAAAAATTTCAATGACATACAGAAACAAAACAGGACAATAGCAGAAAGGGAAGAAAATTTGCAGTTAATATAATACCTTTGTAGTATCCCAGTAGAAATAATAAAAGTAAATATAAGAGGGAATTTAGAGAGTAAGGCAGCATGGGAAAATTTTCAGCCTTACTAGTAATTAAATGAGGGTGAAAGTTCTATCAAGGTATCAATATATTTGTAAAAAATTAGGACAAATAAATTTTTTCTCTTATAAAGCTCCTGTGCTGGTGAGACTGTGAGGCAACCTACTAACCTTGTTTAAGTGAAATAGTTGAATTTGGATATATCAGCTTGATAGAATATGGTTCTACCAGCCGTGAAAAATAACTACATTTACATTTAATATCAAAGCAGATGTTTTTAAGTTTTTAAAATAAAAAGTCAGAAACCAAAGTATACATATACACTATGATGACAAACTATGTAAAATATGTATGCAAAAACCTGCATATTTTGGAAGAGAATATTGGAAGTAAAAATAATATTTAGGTGATAAAGCTATGGATAATCTGTGTTTTTCTTTTTAAATTCCCTTTAGTGTTGCAATGTTTTCCTTAAAAATGTAGTAAAAGTTCAAAATATTAAAAAAAAATTTTTTGAGAACTGCTAACATTTGGTAATTATTAAAATTAATAATTGCATATTTGCATGTCTGTATTAACATTATGTGAAGATATATCCTGGTTATTATATATTCTTCTACCCTCTTTTTAGTGGATAATATAGAATTCTACCATTTGGATGTAGCATAATATAGTCAACCAGTCCTTTCTCTATATATATTTTTAGATTTTCCCAATATTTCAGTATTTTAAACAAGGCAGCTGAAAATGTCATTGACTACATTTTTATGTGTATACACAGATTTTTCCAGAATAAATCTTCAGGAGTGGAAAATTCTTAAGTCAAAGGAGAACACGTTAAGACTTCACTAAAATTGCCAAAATGCCCTCCAGAAAGCTAATGTCAGCTTGCATTCCCCACCACTAGTGAATAAGAGTTCCTTTTGCTAAAATTTTAGTGTCAGTAATGTGCTAATATATATATATATATATATATATACATATATATATATATGTATATATATATATATACATATATATATATGTATATATATATTTTGGCCCTTTAACTAAAACATATTGGCACTCTTGATTCCATGTTTAAGATTTTATGGGAAGCTTCTCGTATTAATCTTTTAATTACTAGTTAGAAACTTAAGTGGGCGTAACTGGATAAATGCACTCCACACACACCCCTATGCCCCATCCCCCAAAGAAAGCCCTTCTAGATTACTGATTATGGAGTACACTTGGGGATTAAGTTTCGTCCAAAGCTAATTTTCTGAGATGTTCCAAAAAGTAAAGTTTTTGGAGAATGAAAGTGATGTAAAGGATAGAAGAATTGTAATTTTAACAGAATCAAGAATTGATTATTTTAAAGCCAGGAAGACTAATTACATAGGATACTGACGTAAATGTTATGGAAATTTTATTCAAAGATAGTAGAAATAACTTAAAGATTGAAGATTATCTCTAAGTAACTGTATTTTCAGCCTAAGATTGGACATTAAGAAAATATGAGAAATTGTACACATTGTTGAGAGTGATTCATAATAACGCTCATGATGATTTTAACTGAAAAGTTACTTAATTTTTTCTAATGGATTGAAAGTACACTCATTTATATATTTGGTTTGTCTTGGGGAGAATGATTTAAGACCATTTTCCACCTCGAGATTTTTATGACTTTATGAAATCTGTTGAACCTGCGATATCTTGTAATGCAATATGGAATGTAAGTATTATGGAAGAACTTGCTTGCTCAGGGGCAACAAAGTGTTTTTTGATAACGTACTCATAGCAAATGGTTCCCCCAATTTTACAGATGAGGTTGAGGCACTATGAAAAAACTGGAACTAGGTCCCAAATTGTTTGATTCCCTAGTCCACAGGACAGCTGAAAGGGTCATTGGTCACGACTGGCCCTCTGATGAAACTGAATGCATCTTGTTCTCTGTTCACAGTGAGCTAAAAGATATTGAGGATGGTAAAAGAGATAAAGAGTGTTCATGCTGGATATCAATTAAATTATTCATCTTTTCCCCTTTTTTTTCCTGGAAAAAAAAGTATTTTCCCACTGGTCTTTAATGGGACTCTGTAGTTTCTTATTTTGAAAGTTTTTCATTGGTAGTAGAGGTTGGAATTTCTTATCTTCACTTCTGAAATCAAGTACAATAGGAATTGTAAAGCTGCACAGAAGTATTTATTGAACAACTCCATATTTTTGTTACATGCATGTACAGAAAGAATTTTATTAGAAAACAGATTTGTATAGACTATTTCTCAGTTGCTTTATCTTTAAATCAGAAATCATTAAATTATTTCATACCAGAAATAATTATCTCAGTTTGGAATTTTGTCCTATAGAAATAGCTTTTTAAATAGGAAGAGTTTTTTTCTGTCATATATGATTCTTACTGAAAAGTTAAATAAGAAGGTAGGTGAAAATGACCCTAGGTTAATAAAAACACAAATACCTTGTAAATGTGTGGTACTTTTATGATGCCCAGAGACTGATAACTTAAAAAAGAACTTCTGTGGGAAAAGTAGATATAGTGACTCCACATACAACTGGATAGATACATAGACATAGACTCAAGTCTGAATTTTAAAGGTGTCATCTAGAAAGACAAGATTTTGCAATTGAGTATTCATGTGAAGGAAAACAAAGCAATATCTTAGAACGTTTTATTTTCATGTATCATAGAATGAAGAGAATATCTCAGGGATGACAAGCTTCCGTGAAGTTCTGGAGAAAATGCTGGTTATTGTCGTGCTCCCAGTCAGGAACAGCCTGAGGAGAGAAAACGAGCTCTTCTCCTCCCACCTGGTCTCCAACACTTGTGGATTACTGGCCAGTATTGTCAGCGAACTGACAGCATCAGCCCTGGGATCTGAAGTAATGTTATTTTTTGATATTGGATAATGAGCACATGATTAAACTCTCCACATTGTTTCTTTTTTCATATATTTTGGCTTTGTAGAAACTGACTTTTGTTAAGAAAAAACATTGAAGCTAGGCTGTTTTGGGGGTTTTGTTTTTTGTTTTTTTCTCTCCCTTCCTTATACCTCTTCTCTGCTCTTCTTTGCTTCCTCTCTCTCACCAGTTTACCCAGGATGTTGCAGTAATACAAAGCATACATTTTCCCCTCAACTGCCCCATTGCACAACCCCCCACCATGCACCAATAAAAGCAAAACTAGTTCTCACTGCTGGGTAATGAGAAATAGAAGTAGGACTACTAATGAATATGCGGCGTGGAAAAGGTAAAAAGGTTCAGACCTTAGCTCTGCCAACTTGATTGACCCTAGACAAACACAGATGTAAAATGGGAATAATAATTTTTATCTCACCAATATCACAAAGGTTTTTCTTTAATTGTAGTAAATTAGGTAACAAAAAATTTATCATTCTAATCATGTTTATGTGTATAGTTCAGTGGCATCAAGTACATCCACATTGTTGTACAGCTGTTATTACAGAGTTTTAAAAGGATCAAATATTAGTATGTTTAAGGAAACCACTTTGAAACATTTTAAAGTGCCTTTACATTTTTGTAAAGTAATTATTTTTCACCAGTTCACTGCCCTGCTCACTCTGTTTTATAATTTATCTAAATGTTTTGACTGAATTTGGTGAATGTTTCTATTTTTTTCCTGAAAAAGTAGATGGTAGATTGGTTTTGAAAATCATGCCATATTGTGAAATATCTTATATCATTCAAATGAATGTTTAATAACCAGGATGTACTGATTGACCCCAGGTCTCTCGTTTCTTGCAAAGGAACGTCTATTTTACTTTTATAAGTCCTAGTCTTTGCTTTTACTCACTTAAACAGATTTATTTCAGAATCTATTCTCAGTTAATCCATTAAGTCTACACTCATTACTGATTCATAGTGAGAGTTTAGCCTTTAGGATTTCTAAATGATTACACATACCTGAACAGATTTTAGTATCTCACCCTGGCCTAGGAGGTGAAGCCCTGGTCAGAACATTTTAATTTTCTTTTTCACTTATTCATTCAGCCTATAATATGCTTCCCTCTTGTACTAGACCGTGGAGGAGAAAGTTTATAAGGCCTCAGTCCCCGTCAGAAATTTGCTATGTAGTAATCCCCTGTGAACTTACTTTTCTAATGAAAAGGAATGCCCCAAATTGCAAGTGCCTAATATACAACCTTGGGAGTTTCTAAAGGTCCTGTCTTAGATATCCACATTTTTTTTTTCCTCAGAGGAGTTTGTCATTCTTGCTAGAATCATAAACTTCAATTTTTAACTCTTGTAGGTCTTTCAGACTTCTGCAGCCAACTTAGATAAGAAGCAGGCTCTATAATTAAAAAGATAGTTTCAAACCAAAATAAGTGCTCTGATCCTCTCTAATCAAAGCCTGTAATTAATGATGTTGTACAAGTGTGTGTGTGTGTATTTTCACATATTGACTGCCAAGTTATCATAGTATACATTAGCGATACTCAGACTTAGGGCACAGAACATTTTCTGTAATGATGTCTTAGCTTGAAAACTCACAGATAAGAGGAAGGATGGCCTGACTGAAGAGGGGAACCTTGAGTCTGCCTCTTTCTTGAATATCCATCTGTCCAGCATTCCTAGTGTTCTATGTGTAGCATAGTTTGAAAACTATTGGTCTATAAAATATTGATGAAATTTTTGGTATCTCTTTGCAAAGTGAATGATAATTCATGCATATGTTATGACTGTGATAACTTACAAGTTTATAGTTCTGACATAAATTAAGTGAAAAGTATAGTTTAATATGACTAAAAAATATACTGTCACATGATACTGATTTGTGAATGTAGAGTAATAAAATCTGGTTTTATTCTTCGTTAATCTCTTATTGGAATGTACCTTTAGGAAGTTTTAAACCCTCTTGTTAAAGGTAGGTTAATTTACTGAACTTCCTAGAAACCTTCGGATAGTTTTGTTAAAGGTATGTTAGTAATGCTCAGGTCCAGACTACTGATGTAGTTGCTTTCGTTGTTCACAGGTTGATGGGCTTAATTCTCTCCACTCCGTTAAAGCCAGTGCTAACCGATTCACAAAGACAAGTCAGGGGAGAAGTTGGAACACTGGGAATGGGTCCCCAGATGCAATCTGTTTTTCAGTAGACAAACCTGGAATAGTTGTGGTTGGTTTTTCTGTCTATGGAGGAGGTGGAATTCATGAATATGAATTAGAGGTGTTGGTTGATGATGTGAGTACCACTCTTACAGTGTTCCTCTTGCTGTGTGGATTGTGTGTCAGGACATATCATCATTATAATATACAGTACAGTACAGTGGTCCACATCCTTGAGGGCTTAGCAGATTAGTCATAGATGGACAACGTTAGAGAAATTGAAAGGGAGCGATTCTACATGATCGCTCAAGTGCCATTTTGGATAGCTCCTGCCTCATGTTTTTTGCACATCCTGGGAGGATTTTCAATGAAAAAACTAGAAATTATACAGCTAAGCCTCTGACTATAAATCTTGAGTAATTTTTTTTGCTATTTTAGTATTTCAGAAAACAAGAACAATATTCAGACTGGTATTTTTACCCATATCAGTGATTAAGCAATTTTGTCAGAGTGCCAGTGGATGATTCTTAGTAAAGATAGGGGTGCTGACTGAATTAGCAGTATCTTGCTGTTTCCACTATAAATTTTTTAAAGTGCCTGAGTTTTACAAAGTTTTATTAAAATGAGACAGGTAGCATATAAATCATTTGCTGGTAAATAACATTATATCTGTATTTTGCTTCTTTTGAGCAATTAATTTGAATTATTTCCTTACTTCATTAGGCTCTATAATTAGATATAGCATCCTTATGAAGAAGGGGGAATCATTTTAAGACAGATGAAAAAGCCTATTTATATGATATAATTTGTAGATGCCTCAGGAAATCAGATACAAATGAATGGTTCTAGAGGACCAAAAATGTTTTCTTTAGTACATATGGATAAATGCTAATGGATAATTTTATATGCAAGGAAATAAACTCTTAAAAACAATCATTGATAAGTCAAAATTGTTCATTTAATGAAATTAAGAGCATGTGGGTTTTGTTTTGTTTTAATTAGAGTGAACATGCAGGGGATTCAACTCATTCTCACAGATGGACATCTCTAGAATTAGTCAAAGGAACTTATACCACAGATGATTCACCCAGTGATATAGCTGAAATCAGACTTGACAAAGTTGTTCCTTTAAAGGTAATTTTAACAGTATGTTTCTTTTGTAAATAGGATGTATTATTATGAGTTTACTTAAAAAATAGTGAAAAGTATTCCTATATGTGGTCCTTTAAATGTTTCTAGAGTACCAACTGTATTCCTGATACTGTACTGTATTATATTCTATTTTTGCAAAAGATCTCTTCAAGTCTGGTATAGTAGAAAGTATCCATAAGTTCTGGAGTCAAACAAACCTAGCTTCAGATACCTGCTCTTCCAAATATTAGCTCTAAGACATTGGATATGTCATCATTTGCCCACTCTGAGGCTGATTTGTACATTGGGAAGGATAATACCTCCATTGTAGTGTTGTTCAGATTAAACTAAGGAATGGAATAAGGTACTTGCCTCAATGTCTAGCACAATATATTAGAAACTCAATAAATATTAGTTCCTGTTTTTCTTCTCCTGTTGTGCCAAAACTCATGTAAAGAGCCAGTGGTCTTAACAGATCGTATTAAATAACTATTAAAGTTATTATTATTTTATATAACTTGACTGTCTCGCAGAAAATAACTACTTAGCAAAACAAATTTTACTTAACATTAAAGTAATAATTAATAGAGTAATTCTGAATCCAACTATAATAATTTTTATTATACAGCAGAACTTTGGATGAGGTAAGTTCATCAGTTACTTTATCAAAAGCATAAACGATACCAAAAAACAAACAAAAAGAAACCCATCGTTATGAAGTTTATGTCATGGATCATTAGGTGCCAGTATCTATGTCTCACATTTTCTATATACAGTGAATCTTGTTTTGGAGAACTTTTTCATACGGATATTTTTTTTCCATGTCTGTCTGCCTGTCTGTTTCTGTCTCTGAATGTCTCTCTTAAAATAAAAATATAATGGATTCACCATTATTATTTCCCATATTTAAAACTGTTTCAAAAGTTAAACTCATCAAAGGAAAATATTAATTCATGTATTTAAAGTCTTTTATTATGGCTAATATTTTTTACAATGTGATTAAGAACTAGAGGCAGGAACTAGAATCCCACTGCCTGTATTTAAATCCTAGTTTCATCACTTACTAGCTTTGTGACTTTGGGCAAGTTACTTAACTTCTCTGTGCCGCAGAGTCCTCATCTGTAAAATAGGGATAATAATGGCACTTACCTTATGAGGCCATTTTAAGGATTAAATTAATTAAAGTAAATTACAGAAAGTACTCAGGACAGTTTCTGTTAACTAATAAACATCAATAAGTGTTAGTTATCACCCTGTTTGATTCGTTAAAAAAAACTCATTTAACCAAATTGTCTATAAATATAACAAATTCATTATACAGTGGACCCCGGAACAACGTGGGGTTTAGGGATGCTGACCCTCCTCACAGTGGAAAATCCAAGTAATAGTCAGCCCTTTTTATACCTCCCTATACTGGTTCTGCATGTGTGGATTCATCCAACCTCCGGTCGGGTAGTACCGTAATACCTACTGTTGGAAAAAATCCCGTATAAGTAAACCCAGGCAGTTGAAACCTGTGATGCTCAAGGCTCAACTGTATTTGCCCAGTTTGCTACTAGAGCTCGTTTTATATATCCTCTGTACATTATGAATAAATATAAACATGCCTTACATCTTTATCGTGAAGGAAAATGTTAAATATGCTGTGCGCTTGAGGAACTATGGAAGCCGCACAGCAAACGGAGATGGAGGAATGACCACGGTTCAGTGCCCTGATGGCGTGACGTTTACATTCAGCACGTGCAGCTTGAGTAGTAATGGTACAAATCAAACCAGAGGACAGATTCCACAGATCCTCTACTACAGGTAGGTGTGTGTATAGAGATCAGGGAGCTATTCTACAGTGGTAGAACATGTGCAATTTACTACCAAGGTACAAAACGCTCAATGGGCAGTGATAATTGAATTATACAGTGTTATCTTCATTGCACTTGCTGATTTGTATAAAAAGATCTCATTTTCATATGTAAATTCAGTGTTTACTTTAAAATGTTCTTTGTCATTATTTCTTTAATATCTTTGAAATGTTTTTGTACTGGGCATATGTGCTTGGGCATATGTGTTGTCACTTACATAGTTTTGTGGTCTGCATTTTCTAATTTTAATGGAATTTATTCATTTTTTTTTTAAATACCAAAAGTCAATGATCAAATCATCTCTACCAAAGTATTGTTGTTACCTTGAACCAGTTATCCAGTCTGCAAAATATTTTGGTGTCTGTGAATCTAGTCCTTGGAGCCCTAGAATATATAATGAGATGTTTCTAATATTTTTAACTAAAGCCATTCCTTAGGTAAACAGTGGAAAACAAAGAATTACAACAATTTTGAGTTAAAAAAAACACTTTTAAACATACATTTCTCACTGAGTCTGAATTTTTCTTTCAGCAACTTAGCTGGAATCGTAGGTAGTAGTGAGTACCATTCACCACATTGGTCCTCAACTTGACTTGACATCAAATCACTGAAGTTGCATATCACCTTCAGAGGCTTACTGCTTCCTCTGTTTCCTTCGTAAACAGTCAAGAGGATACTGCCTAGGCACAAAATGTTTTTCCCTAGATGTAGATGATCTGCTTTCTTTCTCTATGTAAAATAGAATAGAAATAGTAGGCATTAAATAGCTACATAGTGGCATATTGCTGCTGAGATACAAAAGCTTTCTAATCTTTTTACCCTAATGAAAAGCCTTTTCTGTTACATAGTCCCACAGTAAACAGTATATTGTTGGCTTTCTCAAAATGTAGATTGGAAGCCATATCAGGCACAAAAGAAGAGTTACATGTTTCGAAAAGCTGGAGAGCCCCTTAAAAGCATCTGCTGTCCAGACTTTATATCTTACACAAAATACAGTGTTTTTGATATTTTGATATTTTCCACCAAGGTTTAAATATCTTCAGCTTTAAATTTTAATTAAGTTTTAAAAGATTAAAATCACTTGACCATTAAAACCATGCTACTCTGATGGCTCCCAAGTTTATATCTCTAGCTTCCATCTCCTCTGAGCCCTGGAATGAATATCCAGGTCCCTCTGATATCTTCATCTGAGTGACAGTAATGGAGATGATGATGAGAGTTCCTGTGTACTGAGCACTTCCTTTATGCCACGCGGTGCTCTGAGGGCATTCCTTGTCTTAGTCAGTCCTCACAGGAACCCCTGTGAGGTGGGCAGGTTCCTATCCCTCCTTCACAGATGAGGGAACTGAGGCCTGGAGCGGCTCAACAACCTGCCTGAAGTCTCACTCATAGTAAATTATGGTCCTGGGGTTTGTAGGCAGGAAATTGGACTCCAGATGACCTACCTTTAGCCACTGTACTACACACACGTCCTCCTTATGGTTGGCTAATAGACGTCTTAGTGATACTCGTCCACAGTCCTCCTCCCCACCCACAGGTACAGGTACAGCAAACACCTTGGGGGCATTCTTGACATCCCTCTTTCCCTCACACTTTACGTCAGTAAGCCTTGGCAGCCGTACTTTTATTATTATTTTTTATTAGTTTCTGCTTTATAACAAAGTGAACCAGTTATACATATACATCTGTTCCCATATCCCTTCCCTCTTGCGTCTCCCTCCCTTCCACCCTCCCTATCCCACCCCTCCAGGCAGTCACAAAGCACCGAGCTGATCTCCCTGTGCTCTGCGGCTGCTTCCCACTAGCTATCTACCTTACGTTTGGTAGTGTATATATGTCCATGCCTCTCTTTCGCTTTGTCACAGCTTACCCTTCCCCCTCCCCATATCCTCAAGTCCATTCTCAGTAGGTCTGTGTCTTTATTCCTGTTTTACCCCTAGGTTCTTCATGACCTTTTTTTTTCTTAAATTCCATATATATGTGTTAGCATACGGTATTTGTCTTTCTCTTTCTGACTTACTTCACTCTGTATGACAGACTCTAGGTCTATCCACCTCATTACAAATAGCTCAATTTCCTTTCTTTTTATGGGGCAGCCGTACTTTTAAAATGTCCTACATCTGACCTTTTCTACCGCTCCCATAATTAACAGTCTAGCCCAAACCATCACGCCGACCTGGGCAGCTACCTGGATAACTGGATCTTAGAGGAAACAGCTTCCAAACAAGTCTCCCTCCTTTCACTGCTGCTCTCCTGCAGTCTGTCCTCCACCGCACAGCCAGAGTGACCTTAGAGAAACGTAAATCGTATCAAGTTCCGCCCTTGCTCACATTCCCCTCATAGCTTCCCCTTCCCATTCCAGGATAAAATGTAAAGTCTTTACTGTGGTGTTTAAACCTCGTGTGATCTGACTCCTATTTACCTTGCCCACCTGTCACCCTTCACTGTCTCCTTTCATTCTAGTCACACACACTCTTTCTCCTTTCATTCCAGTTCAAGGAACTCACCCATCTTGTTCCTGTCTGAACCTTTATCTGTTCTTTTTGCCTGAATACTCTTCTCTCAGCTCAGATCTTTTTTAACACAATTCAGGCCTTTGTTTAAATAGCAGTTCTATCATGATCTTATTTAAAATAACTTTGTGCCCTTATCTGGCTTTATTTTTCTTTGAAGCCCTATTACTCCTTAAAACTATATAGCTCTATATTTACTTTTTTTAACTTTAACTTTCTTAACTTAAATGAGCTGTGATCCAGAAATGATTCCTAGAGTTAGGTCGTGTTTTACCCACCATGTAAAATGATCTCATGTGTTACTCATTTTATAGGAGTGAATTCGATGGAGATTTACAATCTCAACTTCTGAGTAAAGCCAATGAAGAAGATAAAAACTGTAGCAGAGCTCTCTCTGTGGTAAGCACTGTTGTTCGAGCTGCAAAAGACCTCTTGCACAGAGCTCTTGCCGTGGATGGTAAGACTTCTCTTTTACTTCCTTAATAGTCATATTTTAGATTCTTTATTCCCCAACTTATGCACAGAGCTACTGAAGAAGAACCATCTTGTAGAATCCCAGAGGGTTTTATTCATTATAGATCTACACATATACGTACATTAATTTGGGATCAGCCATACTCTCCATACACTAATGCAGAATTTTTTAGAATGTTCAGAAGTAATGATTTTATACTGTAGTTTTCTTAGTTAGCCCATTAAGAGAAAAACTCTTGGTTAAACTGAGTCTTTGCTTCTTTCAGTAGTCAAAAAAACATTTTGTTTTCTCCTTTAGACCTGTTTTTCTTTCTGTGTGTTCTATTTCTAGCAATAGTATCACCATTCATCCAAAGGTCTGGGTAATCCCAAACATCTCCCCAGATTCACTTGTCTCATTTGAGTTCTGTGAATTCTTCCACTGGAAGCTCTCCAGTTTGTATTCTCCTCTCTATCTGTTCTCCCATAGTTCAAGTTGCCATGGTTCGATCACATGTCCTCTTTTCATGGGTTGATAACATCCTAATAATCTCCCTGCCACCTTTCCCCCACTCCCCATCTAGTTATCTAGTCATCTTCCACACTGGCAGCAGAGTTACATTTACAAAAACATTACTGTTAGCTATAACATTTGTTCCTAAATGTAGTTGCACATCAGAATCACTTGAGAAGCTTGCTGAAAATAAAGAATATTTGGTCCATCCAAACTAGGGGTTTAGGCTGAACTAAGAAACTATTGCCCAGCCTACTCTGATGTAACAGCAGATCTAGAAACAAGTATTTGGAAATAATTGGCCTTCAATATAAAGGTCTTCATAACGTAGATTCAACGTATCTTCCCAGCACCATGTTCATGGAGAAATAATTAAAATGTCCATCAGCAAAGTGTTTTTTCCTTGGAAAAAATAGAAGGCAATATAGCTAATAACAGCAAACATTTTTGGAGTACTTAATATATGCAGGCATTGTTCTAAGCATTTTACATGTATTAACTCACTGAATCATCACAACATCCAGTGAGGGAAGTATTGTTATCCTGTTTTACAGATGAGTAACCTGCACACAAAGATTACGTAGTTTGCCTAATGACAGAAATATAGCTATGTATTGCACCAAGATTAGTGGTTTAAAATCATGACTGTTACCCTAAGTTCTAATTCTGGCTCTGTCATTTTACAGGTGTATGATTTTGGATAATATACTTAAACACTGTGTGCCTTGGTTTCCACTTCTAAAAGGGGCGATAATAAAAGTACCTTATTGTAAGGATTAATTGAGATAATGTATGTAAAGCCCTTAGAGTAGTGCCAGGTCCTTTATAAGCACTCAATCAATGTCAACTATAATTTTACTCAAGAGACTAGAATACAGGCTTAGTACAGCATATATACATTACAATGAAATTACCTTCTAACTATAGTTTTAATGCCTTTTTTAGCTGATGACATTCCAGAACTGCTTAGCTCTTCCAGTCTGTTTTCCATGCTGCTTCCCCTTATTATAGCCTACATAGGACCAGTAGCTGCTGCTATTCCCAAGGTGTGTGATTTAATTCTCTAACTTTGAATCTTTTTTGTAAATATAATTTTATTTAGACTTTATATCTTTCCTTTAAAAATACTTTAATATTTGAGGCATCTGGGTTACAGGTAACAAGCAGGTAGACATGTAAATGGTAGAAGTTATTAGTTAAATAACTAATTCTCTGATCTTAGTATTGTTTACTGGATTACCATGCTTACTTATTGGCTTTACATTTGAAGAACTTGGGAATAGGAAATATATTTTAGAATGTGATATGTAAGGAAAGCTTAAGTTCACTGAGATCTTTAAAAGTTATAATGTCGATGCCAAATCTCCATTTTGAATAAAAATAACAATGTTAAAGGATAGGAGTGTTGTAAAATTGTGAAATATTCAAGACATGGAAGAAATTATAAACTACTGATTCTTTGGCATAATTAAATTTGAGTAAAACCTAGTTTACTGCAGGTCCCAAAAAGGCAGAAGGGTTTAAAAATATGGACTAGGCTATATGTAACATCTAAGATAAATATAAGTCTTTTTTTTTCTTTCCATAGAACAGATTTCTCTTTGAACGAAAACTTAGCTAGAAGAAACTCTAAATAGAAATTCCGAATAATAAGTATAACCAACAATTATAGTACTTAATCATTTTAAAGCAACTTTCACACTTATCTCATTTAATCATTTTTTTTTTATACTAGGTGGCTGTAGAAGTCTTTGGCCTTGTCCAACAGTTGCTTCCTTCAGTTGCCATTCTGAATCAGAAGTATGCACCCCCTGCATTCAATCCTAATCAGTCAACAGATAGCACCACAGGAAACCAGCCTGAACAAGGCCTCTCTGCCTGTACAACCTCTAATCACTATGCTGTCATAGAGAGCGAGCACCCCTATAAGCCTGCATGTGTGATGCACTACAAGGTGGGCACCAGTTCCTAGGGACAGTTTAAACTTAAAACTTGATTTGATGTTCTATACTGATATCTTAAAGGATACTTGGTCTCTGTTCAAGTATAACTTCTATATGTAAATAAAGAGAATCAGCAGGTGGTTAGATACTGTCAAATACACACCAGGGTTTAAGACAGTCTTTACTGTTAAAGAGTATAGGTTTATAGGGTTTAGGAAAGTTGTTCTCATATCTTTTTGTAAGTACAGGGCATGTGTAATGCTCAACTGCCAATTATATATTGTAATAGTGGATATCAGCATTAAAATTTAAAAACCACTTTTTTTGAACTGATACTATTTCTACCACAGCCTGAGCTCTGAAAATTTACGTACCCAGTGTAGGATTTAAAATACTATACATAATGTTAAAATGTACCTATAAAATATTTATAAGTATAATGTTGTTATTATAGAGTATCCAAAATCCTATTCCTTGCTTTCTAAATTGTATCACTTAAATTAAGGGAGAGCAAGAAAATTTGTCCACTTAAATTAATTATAAGTTTAAGTTTTATGTGCTTGTAAAATATTCAGCTTTTTATTGTAGAATATGGTAAACATATGAAAGGTCAGCCTAGTACAGTTTACCCCTTTTCTCCATCATCCCAGATTCAGCTGTTATCAACTCTTGGTCAGACCTCTTTCATTTATTCCCCACCCTCTTTGTCCCTTCCACATTCATGGATTTTTCATTATGTATCTCAAAATGTAAGGACCTGTAAAATATAACCATGTTATTATCACACTTAAAAAAATGAATAATTCCTTTAGGTTATCAAATGTGCACATTTTAAGCTGTTTGAATTAGAATCCAAATAAGATTCATACATTGTGATTGGTTATGTCTTTTAAGTCTCTTTTAATCTGTTGATCCCCCTCCATCTCTCTCTTTTTTGTTTCCTTGAATTTTATTTAAGAAACTGGATCGTGTGTTTTTTTGATAGGATCCTCTTCAGCTTGACTCCTGAGTCCTTTAGACACACCCCTTGTAGTCATTCATAACATCCTCACTCTCTGGTGTAAGATGTTGTAAGATGTTACAGGCTCTGGTATAAGACGTTATAAGAGCTTACACATTTCCTGCCTCAAATCTGAAACCCACCGTTTTTTCAAAGTGCCGTGATTCCTTTAAATGGTAATGAGTCTTTAAAAGCCAAAATATGGCACTGGGAATGCTCATTTCTCCTGGGTTGTCATTGTTTCTAGATATTTATAGTGTATAGAACTAGTACATACACTCACACATAAACACACATGTATTTATATACACAGGCATATATTATTTGTATATATATTTATGTATGTGGGTATATTTATGAACAGACACATCTATGTGTATACGTATTTTTTTAAAGATAAAATACCTCATGAGTTTGTACTGATGATACTCATTCAAAATAAGGACCACAGGATGTTACACCTGAATCTCCTTTCTCGTAAAGCGAAAGTTCCTGTTCTCGATGGCACTGGGAATGTTAGAATTAGAAAATCACTTAATTATTCATTCACTCTTTGTGTGTGTGTGTGTGTGTGTGTGTGTGTGTGTTTTGTCTTTTGGGCATATTCCCAACTAGGAAGTACAGAGAAATGACCATGTTTTCAAAGTAAGTGGGTATAGTCAACTACTGTGTTTTAAAGTAAATTGGAATAATCCCTCTCTCTGTGATTATGCCGCTAATTGGATGTACATTTGGCATCATTTATTTTATTTTATTCTAGATTTTTAGGAATTGCTTTTTAAGTTTTGTTTGATAATAGTTCAATTACATAGTTTTAAGTCAAATCTGTAAAACAAAGTGTATTCAAAGAAGTCTCGCTTTTATCTCTGTCCCCTCATTCTGTTCCCTTCTTCCCCGTCATGTCTTCTTCTCAGGTAACATTTCATATTATTATAATTTTATAGTTTAGCCTTCCATTATTTCTTTTAATGTAAGCATAGACACACAAATACAGATGCAGATGTGTGTGTGTGTATTCATTCCTCATGTTTTTCAACTTTTTATTTCGAAGAATTTCAAACCTGTATAAAAAAGTAATAAGATTTGTGCAGTGAACACCCCCATATGCCCTTCACTTGGCTTCGTTAGTTAACATTTTGCCATGATTGTTTTATTTATCTCTATTTATTATTGTCAGACCATTTAAGAGCAGGTTGCAAACATCATGACCCCTCACCTTGTTCCTAAGAACAGTGAAGTTTTCTGTATAACCCTAATGTACCAATCGAATTTAGGAAATTTAACATTGAAACAGGGTTATTACCACAATAAAGAGTAGTAGTATATCATGTTATAAGCTGAGCATTTTGCCTTTTTTCCCAACAGTGGTGTTCACAGAACCTTTTTAAACCCAGACTGGGATCCTATTGGGTTCAAACATTGCATTTAGTTGTCAGGCCTCTTTGATCTCTTTTAATCTGCAGTAGTTCCTCAGCCTTCCTTCATTTTTTATGACATTGGCATTTTTGAAGAACACAATCAGTGGTTTTGTAAAAATATCCTTTTTATTTGGATGTAATTGATTGTTTTTTAATGATTAGATTCACGTTTTGTGTTTTGGGTGGCAACACCACGTAAGCGATGTCCTGTTCTCCTCAGTGCATCCCATCAGGAAGTACTTAGTCACTTGATTAAGGTGATAGCTCCACCAAAAAAGCATCTTTTTTTCCCTTTGAAAGTGTCTATGGGTAGATATCTATGGGTTAAACACTATGTAAAAAATACTGTCTTTCAACAAATTTTAGTATCCATTGGTTATTCTTACCCAAATCATTCATTACTATAAAGACGGTGGCTTTCTAATTCTATTATTCCTCCCAGCTGGTGTTCTGTTGTAAAGGAGAATTTTCCCATCCCTTCCCCTTTAAAAATTATTTATTTATTTATTTATGTGTTTATATCAATATGGACTCAAAGATTCTCTTTTTTGCTCGGTGTTATAATCCTTTGCTGTCATTCAGTTTGATGCTCAAATTTTAATTGATTTGGCCAGGGAAAATCTGTTCAAGCTGGATTCTGTGTCCTTTTTCTGTTTTCATCAGATTTTGAGCACTTCATCTTAGTTCTAGTCAGCACCATTGAGGTCTTTTCTTTATACCCTTTTCATTTACGTATGCCACTGTGAATAATAAAAATATTGAATACTATATAAAATTAACAGTTTCTTTGCAAAAATTTTGTCTTTTGTTAATCCCACTGACATTAGGATAATCAAAGTACTTTATTCAGAAGTTGCTTGGGGTAGTTCATTTTATGTATATGTGTAAGTGGGTATATGATCAGTTTAATATAAAGTTAGGCTTATTTGTTTATTTGTACTTAATTTTTACGAGTCTTTTTCCTATCCTAGTTGATTTAATTTTACTTTTAAAATATGTGAAATATTAATATGGCTCCAGAAATAAAATTATACAAAATAACATACTCAGAATTATAAGTCCTTTTCCTTCTCTGCTTCTCACTTACTCCAGTAAGTATCCTGGTGTATCCTTCCTGCGTTCTTTTTTGGAAAAAATTAGAACGATAGATAGATTGATTTAGTTGTAGTATTATTTTCCACCTTTATTTTAAAAAGGTAGCACACTATGTATACTACTTCATACTTTGCTTTTTAAATTTAACACTGTGTATAGAAATCTCTCCATATCCATTTACAGAGATCATCCTCATTCTTTTTTTACAGCCTCATAGTTCTCCAGTGTAAAGACCTATCATAGTTTATTCAGCCAATCTTATGTGTGTGAGCATCTGGGGTGTTTTCATTTTTTTGCAATGAATAACTTTGTGCCTGTGTTTGGAGTTTTTTGTTTGTTTTTTTGTTTCCGTATTGTTAGAAGCATATCTTCAAAGTAAACTCCTAGAAGTGGGATGGCTGGGTTAAACAAATATAGAATGAGGAGGCTTGTGCTCGATAGATCTGGGATTGCTGATTCAGAGGGTGAACGCATATGTAGCTTTGCTAGATGTTGACAGTTCCCTTCCATAGAAGTTATGTCTCTCTTTTTTTTAATATTTTGTTTATTTATTTGGTTGCTCGGGGTCCTAGTTGCAGCAGGCAGGCTCCTTAGTTGTGGCATGCAAACTCCTAGTTGCAGCATGCATGCGGGATCCAGCTCCCCGACGAGGGATCAAACCCTGGGCCCCCTGCACTGGGAGTGTGGAGTCCCACACACTGCGCCACCAGGGAAGTCACAGAAGTTATGTCTTCTTGTGTCCCACCAACAATGTATCAGAGTGCTTGTTTTCTCACAGCCTCCCCAAAAGAGTATGTGGTTAAATTCTGGGCCTTTTGCCAATATAATGGGAGGAATGGTGGGAAAATGGTGTCTCAGTTTAGTTTTAATTTATGTTTATGTTATTATGAATAAAGTTGAGCTTTTTATTTAAATAGAGATTGTAAAAAATCCTCTACTAAAAATATTTGCCATCGTCTGAGGTAATTTTTTTTAGATTAATATAATATTTAGAAAATTTCTTAAGGTTTATATCATGTCCTACAACCAGTTCATAGTTTACTACTTGACATGGTCCTACTTAACTGTAATTTGACTACCGTTACAGCATTCCTTCTACCATAATGGTGACAGAAGCTTAAAAGTGGCCTTAAAAATATATATAATTATGTGCCATCATAATCTCATATATACAATGAAATTTCAGGTTAGGACAATATAAAAATCTAGGCTTTTATCAAGTATATAAGTGTGTGTGTGTTTATATCTATTCTCATAATATATGAAGTTACAAAGTTTTTTTGTTAATGAAAAGAAACATTTGTAATGGATACTATGAATGGTAGAATGGTAGATAACCTAAAAGTGACTAAAACTTTACATGTTAATGATTTATTAATTTCCATCAATGTATCTTTATATTTTACCTATCAAATTACATTGTGAGTTACCGACTTACATTCCTTAAATGCACACTGACTGAAGTGGAAAATTCATTATATAAACTCTTCCACAGGAAAGTCAGATAGCTGAATGTTTATGGAAATTAAGCAGCTTTGTAATTGTTTTTCTAATGATATCAGTGTGTACTTAAAAACATTAATGCAAATATTAGATAGAAAGCAATAGATATTTCAAGTGAGGAGTCGAGACAATTGATACTGACCATTAATACCTTGATTTCTGATCACTTAATTCCTTACTTAAAATTTATTTTACAGTATGTTGAAGGCATCATCTTTACAGTATGATGTCCTGTTTCTAAACTAGACAAAACGCTAAAATCTAATTCATCTTGTGCGAGTGACTTCTTGCCTGTTGACCTCAGGTGACATTCCCAGAGTGTGTACGGTGGATGACAATCGAGTTTGACCCTCAGTGTGGTACTGCACAGTCAGAAGATGTCCTCCGCTTGTTGATTCCTGTCAGAACTGTTCAGAATTCAGGATATGGACCAAAATTGACATCTGTTCATGAAAATCTTAATTCCTGGATAGAATTAAAGAAATTTTCAGGATCCTCTGGGTGGCCTACCATGGTTTTAGTGTTGCCAGGTAAGTTATTCTTTTCTTTTTTGTTTTATATGGTAAAATATATGCATTTATGATAATTATGTTTAGTAAGGATACATCATTGAAAATGTTTATTTAATTTTTAGAAGAATTTCTTCAAGACCTACCCTGTATCTGGATTGCAGTTGGGTAGTAAAGAAGACTCTCTGGGCATGGGGCATAACATGACCAAGTTTTAGGAAAGAGAATGTTTTGAGGATCTTGTGAGAAGAGATCAGCTTCACAAAAGCAGAGAGTTAATACTGAGGAGTGGCTGTCTGTATAGTTGGGGCCAAACTATAGAAAAAGTGGATTAGGTATTTTATTTTCCCAATAAGTGCTAAATTTTGAGAAGTTACCAAGGACTTCTTCCTTTCAAGAGAACTGGTGAACCACCGAACCCACTGTGTTATGTGAAGTTATTGTTTTCGAGCTTGAGGGTGTATGTGGCCGGGTGGGTGGAGGCACTTTTGCTATTACAGTCTGTTGTTTTTTTTAACCAATTAACCATAACTACTCTTGTGATCTCTCAAACTAATAGCCAATTTGAATTTAGAAACTTTTTTCTTCTAGGCTGACCTGCCTTGTTTGTTTGTGAAGAAATCACACAAAGCCAGATTTTAGCCTAGAGAGGATTGCTCACTCTGAAACAGAAGAGGCTATCCCAGGTCACCTTAGTAATTGACAGATAATTGACAGTGATCACTGGTGTAACTTAACTTAGGACATGTGATTAAGGAGAATTACATCATAAAGAAAACTAACAACTGGCATGGTTCTATTGTTTCTACTGTTGTTTTTAAGCACAGCTTTGTTCAAGTAGATATAGGGACCCCAAAAAAGACTTGGTTTTTTTAATACCTGATTTGTATTGCCACCTATCTTGAGATAGATAAAAGTAAGGAAATTTTGATAAAGTTGTTTCAGATTTTGAACTCAATGTTAGCTTTTTTCTTAGGAAATGAGGCCCTTTTTTCACTGGAGACTGCATCAGATTATGTGAAAGATGACAAAGCTTCTTTCTATGGTTTCAAATGTTTTGCAATTGGATATGAGTTTAGCCCTGGACCTGATGAGGTGAGAATGAATTATCTTCTCATTCTGTTAAGGAAGATTGTGTTTCTAAGAGCTGCTGTTGACTTAAATTGTGTTTGCTCTCTGTATTCAAGAAGTCTGAAATCTATTTTAAGCTATAGTGTATAATTTAAAATACTCTGTAGTTTAATTTTGTGCAGTGGTCTGGTTTTGCTACTTTTAATATGTGAAGAGAATGGAGTCTGTGCAACGTGACCCAGCCTTTAAAGACTTAGTATAGTTGTGCCTGTTCCAAACCTGCTCTGGTAGCTATACCTTTCTAAGTAAATTATAGAACCTAATTTCACCATGGGACGAACTTAGTATCTCTTCTAAATGTCTCAAATCATACAATAAAAAAAAAAGTCAAGGTGAAAGACTGATCATGTTCCTTCAAAGTAATGAATGAAAAATTCTTTGGACAATGAACCTGTAGGTCTGAAACTTACAACCAGCATGAGACATAATATTAAATCTCTTACACTCTTTTTTTTTATTATTATTATTTTTTTTTTTTTTTTGCGGTACGCGGGCCTCTCACTGTTGTGGCCTCTCCCGCTGCGGAGCACAGGCTCCGGACGCGCAGGCTCAGCGGCCATGGCTCACGGGCCCAGCCGCTCCGCGGCATGCGGGATCTTCCCGGACCGGGGCACGAACCCGTGTCCCCTGCATCGGCAGGCGGACTCTCAACCACTGCGCCACCAGGGAAGCCCTAAATCTCTTACACTCTTAATTAACCATTAGCTCCTAACATATGCTTCCTTTTAATTTCAAACATTACACTTGAATGCAAGTCTCATTTTTTTGATAATCCACATCATCTTTCAAAAATTTCATCTTCCAAACGTTTTTTAAAGCATCTGATTTTGTGTTTGCAATTCTCCAGGGAGTCATTCAGTTGGAAAAAGAACTAGCCAATCTTGGTGGGGTTTGTGCAGCAGCTTTGATGAAAAAGGATCTAGCACTTCCTATTGGTAAGTGTGGTCAAGTACTAGGTGTTTGTTTATGATTTAAAAAAATTTTTAAGAATAGAATATGTTCATCGCAGAACATTCTGAAAATAGATTAGCAAAATGAATTCACATACATTCATGAGCAACTACTTAATATACTGGTTGTTTGGGTTTTTTAAATGGAGACTGAAGAGTACCTCTCTAGTTTTTTTATTCACACACATATATGCGTACAAGCACTTTCTTATGTACATACATGCTATGTGCCAGGCCCTGGGTTAAGCACTGGAAATAGAGTATTAAACCAAAAGCTTGAGATATCTCTCATAAATCCTAGTGGACATATCAAATAGGCGATCGGATGCTTATTGTCTGGAGCTCAGGGGACAAGTCAATAGAAATGTCATTTGGACATAGTTGACATTTAAAGACCATATGAAAGAAACATATGAAAGATGAGCTAGGAAGAGAATGCAAATGAGAAAGAAAATAACCAAGGGTCAAAGCTGGGACTTGTCAAAATTTCAAAGACCGATGGAACAGGAGGAAGAGGCTGCAGAAAAGACTGAAGCAGCAGCCAATGAGGTAGATGTAAAACCTCAGGAGAGTGGATATTGGTGGGATTTTTTAATGAAACTGAGAAAGCAATTAAAATTTGTCACTGGGTTAAACTTGTTGGCTATTTATATACTCAAGAAGAAATATATATATATCAGTAAAAGGAGAGAAGTATAAGGACTTTTAGAGTGGGATGAGACAATGGAAAGTCAGGAGGGGGAGTCAGGTTGAACGTAGATGGCTCTTTAGAAGAGTTTTCATGTGATGCACAACAGAGAAATGAGGCAATGGCCAAAGAGTACCTATTTCTAGGATACAGAATTGTGTGATACATGAGTTGATTTATTATCAGAATTGTAAAGATGAAAATAAGGCTTAAAATATTTACTAATTCCATGACGTTTATCCATGATCAAACATTTTATTATTACAGTAGTTGGGAATAAAAGGCATTATTATTGTATTTCCCCAATTCTCACCTCCAAAAGTCCATCTGTATCTTCTCCCTCTAGGGCTACCCTTCCCACTTTATTCTTTCTTTCCTCCCTTCTCTTTCTTTACTCCTTTCTTCCCTATCTAATCCGTCTCCTCTTCCTGCTCCCTTCCACCCTTCTCTGTTCCCTTGTTCCTGCTTTGTGTTGACACATGATGAGGAAATGAGACAATGAGACATCTGTGTTCTATTCATATGAGGGAAAATGGCACAGCCTCTTTGAAGGAGATGTGTCAACAGCTATTCAAATTTTACATGCATGTAGCTTTTGATGTAGCAATTTTTTATGCATACTTGCACAAATGCTCAAAAAAGGTATGTTGTAAGATAGATTAATATAGCAGTATTTGTGATTATAAAATCTAGAAGCAACCAAAATGCCTGTCAGTTGGGAACTGGTTCAATAAGCAATGGTAAGTCCATACAGTAGGAATGTATGCAGCTTGTTAAAAAGCAGCAACAAAAAAGTAGACCTCTGTGTCCGGGCCAAGGAAGATGTCCAAGTTATATTAATTAAGAATAGCAAGCTGCGGAAGAGGGTCCTATTTTTGTGAACATTATATTGTAAGTATATAAATATATGTGTATGTACCCACATGTGTATACGTTGACACATATGTATATACACATTATTTGCACACAAAATTTCTAGAACAATACATAAGAAACTGTTGACGCTCTTTATCTTTGGAAGGGAGTGGTAGCAGAATTTTTCATTCTACACTTTTGCATACTTTGACTATTTCCCTTTGAATATGTATTACTTTAGTAGTAATATTTTATGAATTAATTAAGCTATCAAAGAAAATTCAATGAATAAAATATATTCTACATCAAGCAGTAAAGGAGAAAATGGCTAGAGAATACAGTCACTATCTTACATTTTCCTCTAAGTAACTGTTGTTTACTAAAGGTAAAGCTCTTCTACAATATAGGCAAACTAGAAAGGCTCGGATTCTGAAAATTCAGTTCCCTCATTTTTCTTTTTTTTTTTTGGTCAAAAAGTAAATACACTAAAGTCAAAAATACACATTTGTGTACATAAATATAGTATATATCTTTTGAAAATCACTTGGTGGTTGCTTTTTGAGTATTGTCTTGAGAATTACAGCTTATATTCACACTGAAAATAGCATTTGAAAATTTAAGCCACTGAGATTTATCCAGAATGATAATAGTTCTCTTCAATTTGGAATATCAAATGTGTGGGAAAGATGTCATGAATGCAAAAGACTAGAAAAATAAACTAAGGATGAATATATTTTAGTAAACCTTTTCATTTACACAACAGGTAATGAATTAGAGGAAGACCTTGAAATTCTTGAAGAGGCTGCATTACAGGTATTGTCCTGATAATTGTAAGGGTAAACTTTGTACATTAATTTTTTTTTTTTTTTTTTTTTTTTTTTTTTTTTATTGTGGGCCTCTCACTGTTGTGGCCTTTCCCGTTGCGGAGCACAGGCTCCGGACGCGCAGGCTCAGCGGCCATAGCTCACGGGCCCAGCCGCTCCGCGGCACGTGGGATCCTCCCAGACCGGGGCACGAACCCGCGTCCCCTGCATCGGCAGGCGGACTCTCAACCTCTGCGCCACCAGGGAAGCCCTGTACATTAATTTTAAGCAGAATTTTCACTCAGATCAACCTTATTTTTCTTGAACGTAGCACTCATTCATGTAGTATTTCATTCCATAATTGGTAGTTATAGAGATAAATAACTCATAATTTCTCCCCTTGATGGGAGAGACCCACCACATGAGCCCTTGTTGTACTGTGTGATGGGTGTTAACTCTGGAGTGAGATGAAAGCCCTGCTGGAGGAAGAAGAGCTACCAAGTGCCAAGGGCCCAGGGGAAGGCTTTGCCCAGTGGAGGACATTTAAATTGGATCTTGAAAGAAGTTTTATTGACCAGTGAGAAAAAGGGGAAAAAAGCTGTTAGTAATGGTAATTTAAATAACATCTGTAGAGCACATTATAGTTTGCCATGTCTTTGACATTATCTGTCTGTTTCTGCAGTTACACTATGAGGTCAGTATTTTCTCTTGTATCTTACAATTATAATAACTTCAGTTCAGAGACGTTTTATGATTTGTCTAAGAATTCAGCTAACTGGGAGATACAGTCTAATATCCAGGTCTTCTAATATCAATACTTAGAGTTAGTGGTTTACATTTTATTTATTTTCTGAAATGAATTGATCACAGCAGTAATAATAAAAACAAACATTTATTTGATCTTAACTTTATCACTTACTATTCCAAACACTTTTCACATTTTTAACTCATTTAGTCCTCACAGCAACCCTATGAATTAGAGACTCTTATTTATAGATAAGGGAACTGAGTCACAGAGAACTTAAGTAAATGGCCCAGAATCATACAGCTGGTAAGCAGCTAGGCTAGAATTTGACCTCTGGCAGTTTGGTGACAAAGTCCATGGTCTTGATCACTGTGCTCTAATCATAGGGAGTCATGGTGTCCTCAATAATGTTAAGAAACATCTGTGTCTTAAAAACCCACCAGCTTTTGTTTTGTTTTTTTTCTTTTAAAAAAGTTAAATCTCTGTATCTTAAGATACAAAAATAAAAATTAATTTAAAAAATATTTAATAAATATACTATGTGTCAGATAACATTCTAGCTAAGGAAAACCACCAAGTAGCTCATATTATCATTGCAGGGATTATTACAGCTTATAGAATGTCATTTAGGCCAGATAAAAAGAGGTCTTTATCGTACCGCTGTAAAGAGAAAAGTGATTTCCCAAATTACCCACCGTTTTGGCATGTAAGGTCATCACTGTGATGGTCTAACACCTACTGCTTGTTAGGCAGATGGTGGGCATTTAAATGTGTTATTTAATTTAAATTTTACAATAACCACGGAAGAGATATCATTTGATCACCAGTTTATACCTTTCACTGATTCAGGAATGGTCCGTAACTTGTTAGCTTGAGAGCACACAGCAATAACTTGTACAGAGTCAGGATTTGACCTCAAGTCTGTTTGACTTTAAAGATTACGACTTTGAAATTGCATGGCTTATAGAATGCAGAAGTTACTTGTGGAAGAAATTGATAGAAATGGAAATATAATCCTTCTCTATGAAAATACTATGTTTCGAAATTTATTATATGGTCATTAAAAGTTTTCTAGAGTTTTAGCCCTTAAAGCAAGTCTTTCCAAAATATAAGGCTTGCTTCTCATATAGGTGAGAACTAAAATTTCAGTTTTATCTGCCTTTTTTTCTTAACTTTAATAAGGCTTACACAGGCTAATGCAGTGTATGTGCAGCCACAGTCAGACTTCCATCTACTTTTTGCCCAAGTCAAGACCTCGGTACCCACCTGCCCAAGAGAACAGACACAACGTACCCAGGATAGCTGCCAGTAATGGAGACACAAAAAGAGGGAGACCTTTACAGCTGTCTTCAAAAGGGAGCCCTGGCCCTGACAAAGAGGGATGTGGCACATGTAGAATGCTAGAATGGGAGGAGATGCACCATTGCATCTAGCATGCAGATCTCTGATAAATCACTTCTTTTTTGTGGGAAGAAAGACACTGGAAATATTATCCCAAGTTTTTCCCTCCTGAAAGTTTTCTACTTTATAGGCTAAAGGAGCACTGGGACACGGGAAGAAAATTATTTCCCCAAAAGGCCTATCTAAAATTGGGTGCAAATACAAAAAAATTCATGTAATTAAAGTTTTATATTTTAAAATATACAAATGTCAGATAGCCTTATCCACCAGAGGGCAGACAGCAGAATCAGGAAGAACTACAGTCCTGCACCTGTGGAATGAAAACCACATTCACAGAAAGATAGACAAAATGTAAAGGCAGAGGGCTATGTACCAGATGAAGGAACAAGATGAAAGCCCAGAGAAACAACTAAATGAAGTGGAGATAGGAAACCTTCCAGAAAAAGAATTCAGAATAATGATAGTGAAGACGATCCAGGACCTCGGAAAAAGAATGGAGGCAAAGATCGAAAAGATGCAAGAACTGTTTAACAAAGACGCAGAAGAATTAGAGAACAAACAAACAGAGATGAACAATACAATAACTGAAATGAAAAATACACTAGAAGGAATCAGTAGCAGAATAACTGAGTCAGAAGAACAGATAAGTGACCTGGAAGACAGAATGGTGGAATTCACTGTCATGGCACAGAATAAAGAAAAAAGAATGAAAAGAAATGAAGACAGCCTAAGAGACCTCTGGGACAACATTAAATGCACCAGCATTTGCATTATAGGGGTTCCAGAAAGAGAAGAGAGAGAGAAAGGACCCAAGAAAATATTTGAAGAGATTATAGTTGAAAACTTCCCTAACATGGGAAAGGAAATAGCCACCCAAGTCTAGGAAGCACAGAGAGTCCCAGGTAGGATAAACCCAAGGAGGAGCATGTCGAGACACACAGTAATCAAATTGACAAATATTAAAGACAAAGAAAAATTTCTAAAAGCAACAAGGGAAAAACAACAAATAACGTACAAGGGAACTCCCATAAGGTTAACCCATAAGGTTAACAGCTGATTTCTCAGCAGAAACTCTACAAGCCAGAAGGGAGTGACACGATACATTTAAAGTGATGAAAGGGAAGAACCCACAACCAAGATTACTCTGTCCAGCAAGGATCTCATTCAGATTCGATGGAGAAATCAAAAGCTTTACAGACAAGCAAAAGCTAAGAGAATTCAGCACCACCAAACCGGCTCTACAGCAAATGCTATAGGAACTTCTCTAGGAAGGAAACACAAGAAAAGGAAAAGACCTACAAAAACAAACCCAAAACAATTAAGAAAATGGTCATAGGAACATACATACCGATAATTACCTTCCATGTGAGTGGATTAAATGCTCTAAACAAAAGACACAGGCTGGCTGAATGGATACAAAAACAAGACCCATGTATATGCTGTCTACAAGAGACCCTCCTCAGACCTAGGGACACATACAGACTGAAAGTGAGGGGTTGGAAAAAGATATTCCATGCAAATGGAAATCAAAAGAAAGCTGGAGGAGCAATGCTCATATCAGATAAAATAGACTTTAAAATAAAGAATGTTACAAGAGACAAGGAAGGACACTACATAATGATCAAGGGATCAATCCAAGAAGAAGATATAACAATTATAAATACATATGCACCCAACATAGGAGCACCTCAGTACATAAGGCAAATGCTAACAGCTGTAAAAGAGGAAATCGACAGTAACACAGTAATAATGGTGACTCTAACAGCGCACTTACGCCAACGGACAGATCATCCAGGCAGAAAATTAATAAAACTCAAGCTTTAAATGACCCAATAAACCAGATAGATTTAATTGATATTTTCAGGACATTCCATCCGAAAACAACAGATTACACTTTCTTCTCAAGTGCACACAGAACATTCTCCAGGACAGATCACATCTTGGGTCACAAATCAAGCCTTCGTAAATTTAAGAAAATTGAAATCCTATCAACCATCTTTTCCGACCACAACACTATGAGATTAGAAATCAGTTACAGGGAAAAAATACATAAAAAACACAAACACATAGAGGCTAAACAATACATTACTAAATAACCAAGAGATCACTGAAGAAATCAAAGAGGAAATCAAAAACTACATAGAGACAAATGACTATGAAAACATGATGATCCATAACCTGTGGGATGCAGCAAAAGCAGTTCTAAGAGGCAAGTTTATAGCAATACAGTCTTACTTCAAGAAACAAGAAAAATCTCAAATAAACAATCTAACCTTATACCTAAAGGAACTAGAGAAAGAAGAGCAAACAAAACCCAAAGTTAGTAGAAGGCAAGAAATCATAAAGATCAGAGCAGAAATAAATAGAAACAAAGAAAACAGTAGCAAAGATCAATAAAACTAAAAGCTGGTTCTTTGTGAAGGTAAACAAAATTGATAAACCTTTAGCCAGACTCATCAAGAAAAAGAGGGAGAGGACCCAAATCAATAAAATTACAAGTGAAAAAGGAGAAGTCACAACGGACACCACAGGAATGCAAAGCATCATAAGAGACTACTACAGGCAACTCTATGCCAATAAAATGGACAACCTGGAAGAAATGGACACATTCTTAGAAAGGTATAAACTTCCAAGAATGAACCAGGAAGAAATAGAAAAGATGAACAGACCAATCACAAGTAATGAAATTGAAACTGGGATTAAAAATCTTACTACCAACTAAAGTCCAGGACCAGGTGGCTTCACAGGTGAATTCCATCAAACATTTAGAGAAGAGCTAACAGCCATCCTTCTCAAACTCTTACAAAATATTGCAGAGGAAGGAGTACTCCCATACTCATTCTACCATCACCCTGATACCAAAACCAGGCAAAGATACTTCAAAAAAAGAAAATTACAGATCAATATCACTGATGAATACAGATGCAAAGAACCTCAACAAAATACTAGCAGATAGAATCCAACAACACATTAAAAGGATCATACACCATTATCAAGTGGGATTTATCCCAGCAATGCAAGGATTCTTCAGTATACGCAAATCAATCAATGTGATACACCATATTAACAAATTGAAGGATAAAACCATATGATCATCTCAGTAGATGCAGAAAAATCTTTTAACAAAATTCAACACCCATTTATGTTGAAAACTCTCCAGAAAGTGGGCATAGAGGGAACCTACCTCAACATAATAAAGGCCATATACAACAAACCCACAGCAACCATCAGTCTCAATGGTGAAAAACTGAAAGCATTTCCTCTAAGATCAGGAACAAGACAAGGCTGTCCACTGTCGCCACTATTATTCAACATAGTTTTGGAAGTCCTAGCCATGACAATCAGAGAAGAAAAATAAATGAAAGGAATAAAAACTGGAAAAAAAGAAATAAAACTGTCACTGTTTGCAGATGACATGATACTGTACATAGAGATTCCTAAAGATGCCACCAGAAAACTACTAGAGCTAATCAGTGAATTTGGTAAAGTTCCAGGATACAAAATTAATGCACAGAAATCTCTTGCATTCCTATACACTAAGAACAAAATATCAGAAAGGGAAATTAAGGAAACAATCCCATTCACCATTGCAACAAAAAGAATTAAATACCTAGGAATAAACATACCTAAGGAAGTAAAAGACCTGTGCTCAGAAAACTACAAGATACTGATGAAAGAAATCAAAGGTGATACAAACAGATGGAGAGATATACCATGTTCTTGGATTGGAAGAATCAACATTGTGAAAATGACTATACTACCCAAAGCAATCTACAGGTTCAGTGCAATCCGTATCAAATTACCAATGGCATTTCTTACAGAACTAGAACAAAAAAATCTTCAAATTTGTATGGAGACACAAAATACCCTGAATAGCCAAAGCAATCTTGAGGGGAAAAAAAACTGAGCTGTAGGAATCAGACTCCCTGACTTCAGACTATACGACAAAGCTGCAGTAATCAAGACAGTATGGTACTGACACAAAAAAACTGAAATCTAGATCAATGGAGCAGGATAGAAAGCCCAGAGATAAACCCATGCACCTATGGCCAACTAATCTATGACAAAGAAGGCAAGGATATACAATGGAGAAAAGACAGTCTCTTCAATAAGTGGTGCTGGGAAAACTGGACAGCTACATGTAAAAGAATGAAATTAGAACACTCCCTAACACCATACACAAAAATAAACTAAAGAGATGGATTAAAGAATTAAATATAAGACCATAGGAAGAGCACTCTTTGCCATAAATCACAGCAAGATCTCTTTAGACTCACCTCCTAGAGTAATGGAAATAAAAATAAAAATATACAAATGGGACCTAATGAAACTTAAAAGCTCTTGCACAGCAAAGGAAACTATAAACAAGACGAAAAGACAACCCTTAGAATGGGAGAAAATATTTGTAAACGAATCAACAGACAAAAGATTAATCTCCAAAATATGTAAACAGCTCATGCAGCTCAATATTAAAAAAAAAAACCAACCCAAAAATGGGCAGAAGACCTAAATAGACATTTCTCCAAAGAAGAAATACAGATGGCCAAGAGGCACATGAAAAGCTGCTCAACATCATTAATCATTAGAGAAATGCAAATCAAAACTACAGTGAGGTATCACCTCACACCGGTTAGAGTAGGCATCATCAGACAATCTACAAATAGCAAATGCTCTGGGGTGTGGAGAAAAGGGAACTCTCTTGCACTGTTGGTGGGAATGTAAATTGATACAGCTACTATGGAGAACAGTATGGAGGTTCCTTAAAAAACTAAAAATAGAAGTACCATATGACCCAGCAATCCCACTACTGGGCATATACGCAGAGAAAACCATAATTCAAAAAGACACATGCACCCCAATGTTCATTGCAGCACTATTTACAATAGCCAGGTCATGGAAGCAACCTAAATGCCCATCGACAGATGAATGGATAAAGAAAATGTGGTACTTATATACAGTGGAGTATTAGCCATAAAGAGGAATGAAATTCGATCATTTGTAGAGACGTGGATGGACCTAGAGACTGTCATACAGAATGAAGTAAGTCAGAAAGAGAAAAACAGATATTGTGTATTAACACATATATGTGGAATCTAGAAAAACGGTACAGATGAACCAGCCTGCAAGGCAGAATTATAGACACAGAAGAAACGTATGGACACCAAGCGAGGAAAGCGGGGTTGTGGGGAGGTGGTGGTGGTATGAATTAGGAGATTGGGATTGATGTATATACGCTAACATGTATAAAATAGATAACTAGGAAGAGCCTGCTGTATAAAAAATAAAATTCGAAAAAAAAGTCTAATACGATGCAAGAATATATATATTTAAAATAAATTTAAAAAATAAAATATACAAATGTTCTCTTTTACCCAACAGGTGTGCAAAACCCATTCTGGTATTCTTGGAAAGGGTTTAGCGCTTTCTCATTCACCAACTATATTGGAGGCACTAGAAGGAAACTTACCACTTCAAATCCAAAGCAATGAACAGTCCTTTCTGGATGATTTTATTGCTTGTGTCCCAGGATCAAGTGGTGGAAGGCTTGCGAGGTAATGTATATTAAGTACTACAATGACTTCCTTTCAGGGCTTGCCTCAGTCCTCATTTCTGAAGAGAAATGAGAGGGGAGTCGTTAGGATGTTACGGTGCTGCCTAAGATAATCTAGTTTGTGTTTTGGACTTGCCGAAGTATAAAATGGTAGTTAATATTTCAAAGTATTTTTAAAATATATAGTAGTTGTTAAAAATACATAGAACACCTGGTAAAATTGAGAAGTCTGTGTACTTGATAGTAGTGTTTAATATCTACTAAACTCCTAAGTTTATCACTATATTTATTTTAATATGAGTTTTTACCAAATCTACAATTAATGCAAATATAAATTTAGAATTTAAATTAAATCATTTGAGGTTGTGGATTTCTCATTTATTTTGTTGCTATCTGCTTTTTTGTAAAGATGAAAAGAACAAATATGCTGACTTGTGATTTTACTAGTAAATATAGAAATATGACTTTTTTCTGGCTTTAATTTTAAAACTACAGAGATTACTCTTTAGTTTTTAAAAACCAAAATGGTGATTGGAGAAGAATAGAAAATCTTTTAAGTCAGCCTCCGTGCTATCTTTATGGACTTTTTATGTAATGCATGGCAGAATTACTCATTACTCATCTCACAGGACAACTTGAATGTAGATCATGGATATGATGATCATGAATTCAGGCATGGATATAACAAAGTACAGAAAATAGGCCAAATTTACATGGAAGAGAGGGTAGAAGGGAAGATAGTTAAGAAATTGTGTAAAGGGAAGCAGCCGCATAGCACAGGGAGATCAGCTCGGTGCTTTGTGACCACCTAGAGGGGTGGGATAGGGAGGGTAGGAGGGAGACGCAAGAGGGAGGGCATATGCGGATATATGTATACGTATAGCTGATTCACTTTGTTACACAGCAGAAACTAACACACCATTGTAAAGCAATTATACTCCAGTAAAGATATTTAAAAAAAAAAGAGAAGATAGACAACGTATCTTTAACCTGCTTGCTCTCCAGCAAGCAGAATATCACTTCTGTCCCTGCTTTGACAGACACCCTGCCCTTTTCCAGGCTTTCAGGTTGGCAAATTCAGCAGGCCTCCCTTAAGGAGTGTATTTGGGACTTCAAAGTATATGCAACCTAAATTCATTTTCTTGCTTATTTTAAATCAGCTATAGTTAAAATTTCAAATTTCCTGATTTTAAAATTATTTCTATTTTATTTGTAATCATCAGAAATCTAATATGCTTCAGCATGTTTTTTGATGAATTTGTCATTAACTATTTTCAAGGGATACACTTGTGGTCATTATCACTGAATCAGAAATGAAGATACCATTTTAGCATTTTGTTAGATATAAGTTTTATTCATTTGGCTTAGTTTCATGTTAATCATTGAAGATGTTGATGAATGTTTGGTTTTTTGTTTACTTGTTGTTTTCATTACTGCTAGGTGGCTTCAGCCAGATTCCTATGCTGATCCTCAGAAAACATCTTTGATTCTGAATAAGGATGATATTCGTTGTGGTTGGCCTACCACCATCACTGTTCAAACAAAAGACCAGTATGGAGATGTGGTACACGTTCCCAATATGAAGGTAATTATATTGGGATTGTATTAGTAGACAACTATGTACTGACTGTTGTAACTAATAAAATTTTAGAAATGGCAAGTGCTTAGAGTCCCTATGCAGTACCCTCTTTAGATACACGTAATGAAGGAAGCCAAAAAATTGTTTAAATGGCTTGTTTATATTAATCAGTACTCAACTTTCCAAGGTATCTACTTTTTGGTTTGTTTTTTTACATTTTGCTAGGTGCTGTGGTGATTCCAAGGAAGGATAAGAAAGTGTCTGTACAAAGAGTGCTAAGCACACAGAGGGAAGGCCATTAATACATAAGTGACTGAATAAATCAATGAAAGAATACATTTTAAAATTTTGTACCTATCTTTTAAAAGACTCAAATACATTTTGCATTTGGTACTGTTGAAACAAGCTTTAAAATATAATATTGATACTTATTAAATAAATTAGAAATGCATAAATTTGGATTGTAAAAGAATGAGGATTGGAACTAGTCATGTGCTATATTGAAGGATATAGTTCTTTGGATACCTTTTCCCTGAAACATGAATTAATAATGACATTTCAGAGCATATTGTAATGCATGATATTAAGTCCTTTGTGATATAATCTATTAATTAAATATCTTAAACTTTTATTATATTTCTGAAAATAGTCAATATTGAACGAAAATTTGTATAGGCAATCCCTAGCCGCCCCTGCCCCCCAAGTTGTATTACAAAGTGATTTGGTTGTTTGGAACTTAGAGTTGATTAAGTCACAAAATCTTCTTTACTCACAGAGCAGCTGATTTTAGCTCAATATTACTTTTTTTTAAAGACTTTTTTGATGTGAACCATTTCTTTTTTTCTTCTTTTTTAAAAAAAATAAATCTATTTATTTATGGTTGCGTTGGGTCTTCGTTACTGCATGCAGGCTTTCTCTAGTTGCAGCAAGCGGGGCTACTCTTCACTGCAGTGCGAGGCCTTTTCATCACAGTGGTTTCTCTTGTTTCAGAGCACAGGCTCTAGTGCTTGGGCTTCAGTAGTTGTGGCACATGGGCTTAGTTGCTCTGCAGCATATGGGATCTTCCCAGACCAGGGCTTGAACCTGTGTCCCCTGCATTGGCAGGCAGATTCTTAACCACTGCACCACCAGGGAAGTCCCAGAACTATTTCAACTACTTGATTTATACCATGAAGAAGCACAGTGCCACTGGAGCCTCTAACTTGACTCATAGTAAAAAAAAGACAAGAGACATATAGTTCACATGTCTTAAGACCAGTAAGTAAAACTGTATGGAAAAGTATTTGACCCTGATACTAAACAAAAATCAGTCTCTTTACCAGTGGCTTTCAAGGTTTTGGCCATGACCCCCAGCAAGAATTTGCATTATGACCCAAACGTACATATATAGGGTGGAAGAGTATGTACTCTTAGTTACATACAATATACATAATACACATTCATACAGTATGCTGCACTCTTATATTTTCCCTTATATCTTACTTTTTAAAGGAAGATCACACCCCATCAAAGCAATTTCAGGCCTGCTAAGAATTACTCTTTAGAATGCAAAAAGCATCACAGATTATAAGAAAAAAATTGAACAGAGAAAAAAGTAATTCTGAAAGTGATATAAAAAATCACTCCACTCAAGGACAGAGTTTTGATCACAATACAGTATACATTAATATATTGAGGGGTTTGTGTATTCACGGATGAATTTCCCACTTAAGTGTATGTAGTGAGTTGTTAAATCCAGTCTTTGAACCCACAGTAAGTTCCTTATTCATGTGACTACGTTGTAGTTACCATTTTCCAGGTCGGCATAACATTTCATTTCTTTTTAATGTTCATACTGTTATGCCTATAGTGTATCTTCTGCTGTATTTTCCTGTGTTTCCACCTTGCTTTGTTGTCTCTTACTCCATTCTGGTACCTGGGTTGTTTACATCTTACATTTCAGAGTCAGACTTTATGCTTTTATCTTTTGTTCTCCTCTTTGGGTTCTTTTTTTAGCCACATGATCTGTCTCTCTTTCTTTACTTCCTCTTTTTTTTTTCCCTACATATTTTGCTTCTTGAGGGCGAGAAGCCCTAAATCTCATACTCAGTATGCTCAAGTTCATATCAGATTTATGTCTAATTTAGAAACCGTATCTAGGAAACTCCAGTAAATACTATTTAGGAAAAGTGATTTGCATACCTCTTGATGTTTAATTTATTATATCACATTATCATACTAGCTGAAAACAAAATTAGTTCAATCTGTTTTGTTTTCAGCCTGATAGCACAAGAAGTTTTAGGAGCATTTTAGACTTCTCAAAAACTACTGAAGTATCCTTATATAGTAATAACCAATTATTTGGAACAAAAAAGTTGGTTTGCAGATAATATTTCAGGAAATAAAAGAATAACAAATTTTACAAAGAAGCATAGTTTATGAAAGAAAGCAGAATGGTTATCATTTTATATCTCAGTACTCCTAGAGTATGAAATTATTCAGTGATTTACTTCAAGGTTCGTAGTACATAAGCAGATGTACTTCTACTGTTAATTTACTTAGGGTAAATATAGTTGTTTAATGAAAGATTAAATCAAAATAGTACATATAAAAATAGTTGCTATAATTTAAAATCAAACGTCTTAGAATTTGGAAGCATTTGCTTTTTTTTCCTTTTTATTACATTTAAGTTTAAAGCTTTTAATGGTGCCAATGTATATGAGCTTAAGAATTTTACCATGTACCTTTAAACTTCTGTGTTTTAAATGTAAGATGGGTTTTTAATATTTTCAGAGCCTTATATCAATCCAAATACTGATTTCTCATAACCCCAACTAAAGATTGTGGTTATTTAATGGAATGTATTTGCTAGCTACACTTAACTTTATATATAGACACTGAGAGTCTCAAACTACTGACTCCCTAGAATGGCATTAATAAGAATAATACACGTTAAAGACATTCCACATTTCTGGGGTGTCTCTCAATTACTTAAGTAATATTGTCACTTTCTTTTATGCAATCCTTTCTATTCCTTTGAAGAGCTAGATGTTGAATTACCTGTTCTTGCCAACCACAAAAGTAGTGTCTGAAAAGAACAGAAGAAATTTTGGGTGACCCTCAGAATGATAAAGAGCTAAAGTGGTATTTAAATTGTTTGTAACTTTGTGGTTGCCTAGGGATTGAGTGTTTTTTGCCAATGCATAAACAAATAAATAACAATAAAATGTTTTGTTATAATTCCTGGAAAGTATTTCTGAGTATTATTTATGAGACAATTTATACTTTCAGTGTTTTAAAATGCCTTACGAAGTCTGTTCTTTGCATCTCTACAGTAAAGTATAGATAAAAGATATCCCCATATTATTGTCGAAGAAGCTGAGTTGGAAAGTTTAATTATTGATAGGTTGCTTAGCTCTAATAGTTTGTGTTGGTGACAAAACTATCTAATAGTACTCTTTTTGCAGAGTAAATAAACATCTTTAAGCTTTAGGTATAAGATTTGTTTTATTAGCTGTTAGTTTCTAAGATACCTATCAATGGAGTACTTTTTCTTCTGCAAAACAATATAGCTAAAATTGAGATCAGTGCTTTAAAATATGTGAAGATTGCTGGCAAGTATTTATACCTGAATTACCAGATAAAATAATTTAATGTTAGCCCCTGCAAGAATGTAGATTCGTTTGACTATCCTTTCCTGGACTTTATTAATGGCGGCCTTTGTTTTTATTTTGTGTTTTGATATTTATGATTATTTATTCCCAAAAACAAAGCCTCTCTTTTACACTGTGTTCAGGACCCCTATTGAGGTGGAACCATCTTGATCATTCTGGCAATGTTAAATAATCTTTGAAAGGAATGCCCAAGAGGGACGAGTGATAACATAAAATGTATAGAATTGTGAGTTTATAATTGTGTAAATTGCTTCTTTTGATGTGTTACGGACAGTTATATAATAATAGCATTTGGTTTTTATAATATCATGGTTAGGTGGAAGTGAAAGCCGTTCCTGTTTCTCAGAAAAAAACATCTTTACAACAAGAGCAAGTAAAGAAACCTCAAAGGATTCCTGGCAGTCCTGCAGTAACAACTGTACCTTCTAATACTGACATGACTTTTGGTGGGCTGGCATCACCAAAGCTGGATGTTTCATATGAACCAATGATAGTGAAGGAGGCTCGGTATATTGCCGTAACAATGATGAAGGTAATTTGTTTTACTTATCAGAAAAATTTTATTTTTTCACCGTTCATTCATTTAACAGACATTTCAGTGATTCAAACTCAGATACAAATCACAGGTCTGGAGAGTTCTTGATAGATGTCAAACTTGCAATGTTTTTTTAAGGATAATGTTATTTTCCTATGGAGGATTTTCATTCATTCTTGGCAGAAGTCTAGAGAGGTTTCCAGTTGTAGATCAAGTTAATTCAATCAGAGATTGAGATGTTTGGAAACTGGATTTCATTTCCTTCAGACATACTTGTCTATTTTCAATTTACCAGTACTCCTAGGACATAGCCCTTCAGGGATTCAGAGTTTACCTAGGCCCCCTTTAACTTTGGGTTCTTCCAAATGCCAGGCTCATCTCTTTGGGTTTCTTACTCCTTTAGGCTTTTTAGCTCTTTGGTGCCTTTAGACAGATTAAAAAAAAAAATTTTTTTGTCCAGCTTTTTTAGTTATCTTTAGAGGCAATGTTAGTCTAAATTATCAAGATGGTTGTTATTTGAAGTAGAAGTTAGGAATTATGCTATTTTCAGAGAGCAGTGGTGAGCCATTGAAGGCTTTCAGTTGGAGGAATGGCATGATTAGATTTGTGTTTTATAAAGATCATGGTGGAATATGGAGAATGTAGTTAGGAGGATAATCAAGAGACATGGTTTGGTTTAAGTCTCTTTAGGAGACTGTTGACTTAATCTGGTGAGATATACTGATCCCTTGGACTAGTGAGTTGTCAATTAGGGTAGATTCAAGAGATATTTAGGATAGATTAAGACAGTGGCTAATGGATATGGGGTAAAGAGAAAGGTAGGAAATAAAAAATGGAGTTCACATTTTGAGCTTGAGTAGTGAGACTGATAGTGTTGGAGAAGGGGCAGATTTTGGTTGAGGAAGATAACAGATTCAGCTTTGGATGTGATGAGTTTTAGATACCTCTGAACTATCCATATGAGGATATATAAAAAGAAGTTGGAACTAAAAACCTGAAGTGATCACAGTCTTACCTCAAGAAAAGAATTGGAGAATCATCAGTACTTGTATTACTCATGAAATTATGGAAACAGATGATCTCTATCTAACGTGGCGAGAGGAGAGGGAAGTTCCAGGACCAGGTCCTGAGGAACATCAGTATCAGTGATTCTCAAACATTTGTCCACATCAGAATCATCTGGAACTCTTATTTATTTATTTATTTTTCTTTAAAAAATAAATTTATTTATTTATTTTTGGCTGCATTGGGTCTTCATTGCTGCGTGCTGGCTTTCTCTAGTTGCGGTGAGCCGGGGCTACTCTTCATTGCGGTGCGTGGGCTTCTCATTATGGTGGCTTCTCTTGTTGTGGAGCACGGGCTCTAGGCACGCGGGCTTCAGTAGTTGTGGCACGTGGGCTCAGTAGTTGTGACTCGTGGACTCTAGAGCACAGGCTCAGTAGTTGTGGTGCACGGGCTTAGTTGCTACGCGGCATGTGGGGTCTTCCCACACCAGGGCTTGAACCCACGTCCCCGGCATTGGCAGGCATTCTTAACCACTGCGCCACCAGGGAAACCCCGTGGAGCACTTATTTAAAACGGAAATTTTCCTACCATCCAAAGATTTAGATCCAGTAGGTCTGAAAAGAGGTTCCAAAACTCACGTGTAAAACAAATATGCAGAATGATTCAGGTTCAAAAGCTATACTTTGAGAAATACTGATTTACAAGATACATAAATTAAAAAACAAAAGAAATGAAAATGGAAACAACATTGGCGAGAATACCAGCCAAAGGGCTAGTACAAAGTAGGACACCAGCTCTTACCTTTGCCACTTTTCCCCCCATGTTGCATATGGCAACTCATTTCATCCTCATAACAACCCTATAAATGACTGTTTCTTATTCCCATGTTACACAGGTGGAAATTGAAGCACCGAGAGGTTGAATAATTTGCCCAAGGGCACACAATGACAGAGAGTCTGATTCCAGATTTGATTTTCCTACTTCCCCCAACTACCTTATGCCACGTCCTGAAGGTCATAGAAAGCTGTTTAAGACGGGTTAACAATGTTATGCTGCAGAGTGAAGTCTTGAAAAGGATCTAGCAGTGATCAGTGATCTTGGCAGGAGCAGCTTTAGAGGCATAGTCAGTTGATTAATTTGTAGATGAAGAGGAAGTGAAGATAGCTAAAGACAAAACGAATGTAGATAAGTCTTTCAAGGTGTTTGGTTATAAAAAGAAACAGAGGAAATGGGATTGAGTGAAGGCTTTAGAGTCTGAGACTGAATATAGAAAGACACGTTTTAATATTGATGAGGAGACGATTGAGAAGAAGGGAACAATGAAGATACTCCAAGAGATAAAAATAGTATCTGTAGCTCAGGTGGAGGGATTGGCTATATGTAGGAGTATTGCCTCTTTCACTGTACCAGGAGAGGGAAAAGAAAAGAATTAATACAATTGCTAATAAATTTGTAGGTTGTGCAGCAAAGAATTATTTATGATAGCAAGTATATGTTTTAGATCGGAGATGGGAGTGATGAATCTTAGGGTCAAGATTTTGAAAGAAAGGGAAAAAATGAAATAGTCATTGTAGAGAACGAAGAGAAACTGATCAGAAAAGACTTATTAGACATCCTTGGAGAATCAGTTGAATTGAAGATCCTGTATTAACAGTGCAATGTGAGTCTTATGAACACGAATAAGATAATCACTTGGATTGATTCGGCATGGATCTTGTGCCAGATAGTTCAACAAAAGAGCAGTGACTGAGAAGGAAGCTGAGCATATGGTGGTTAAAGAAAAGACAGCGGAACCCAGCTGGTTTGGAAGGGAAAATAAAAGTGGCTTCAGGGAGAGAAATTTAAGGAGGTGAGAAGGACTAGAAATCTAAGAATAGATGCGGTAGGAGTTATGGAGGCAGAGAGCGGAGCAGGCCATTTTATTTGGATATCAGAGATTGAACAGTTCTGAGTAACATCACAGGTCTGTGCATTGGTACAAGTGGCTGAAACAAAGTTAAAGTTGAGATTATTGAGGTTGAAGAAATAAAGGAACTGAAAAGCTAGAGTTTTGGATGAGTTGTCCACAATTAAAGAATTTGAAGCTAAATATTCTCATTCATTTCAACTTTTTTTTAAGAGATTTAGTTTCTGGACTCCTTACCTCCCTAATTATTCTTTTAGTTTCCTATGAACATACTTAGGTTTGTGTAGTTTCTTTTGAAAATCTAGTTACCAGAACTGAATTCAGTATTTCAGGAATGTTCTGAGAGGCCCAGGTTAAGGCAGTTACAGAATACCATTCCCAAACTGTCTCTTTGAGATATTAATTCATGTTCCAGGAAAGTGGATTCTCTTATATCAACCATTCACAGATACCGTGTGCTACCCAGTAGTGAACTAAATATGGTGGAGGATGTAAAAGTGAGATATGATCTATCCTTTCATTATTAAATAGAATAATATGTATTTGAGGGAAATTGTTGGAGTAGAAAACCCATTGTACTGTGAATCTGGAAACCTGAGTTTTCCTGCTATTAACACCGTTGTAATCTTGTTAGACTTACCCTGAAATTGCGTTTTCCTCACTTGTAACTTTTTAGTAGGTGACAGAAGCTAGGTCATTTCTAAATCACTTTCATGGAAATAGCGAGGGTGGGGCGAAGGAAGGGGGCTTGTGAGTGGTGTGGGTGTGCTTCTCTTTGCTGTAACTATAGTAGTAGTTAGAAATGAATGAGCAATTGGAGAACTTTACCTGAACCTTGAAAGGTTTATTTGGAATTGCTGCAGGAATATAAAAGTATTGGAAATAATGTGACAAGTTTCATGTACCTACAACCCATTTTTATCTTTACATTTAACCAAACTTTTTCAGATCTTTTTGTTATTTCTGTTAAGAGACAGATTGTTAACAGTACAATTGCAACCCTCTGTAAACCCTTCTCCCTGGACCCATTCCCATCCCTTCCCTAGAGGTAACCACTGTCCTGAAGGTAATTAATGGTTCTTCTTCCCCAGATACATTTTTTGTATTTTACTGAGTACAAATTAATCTATAAGGAATATAGTATTTAGAATTTTGTGTATTTTTCAGAAGTTTATAAAAATGGTATCATATGCATCTATCACTTTGCCAGTGTTTGCCCAACATTGTTTTAAACGTTTAGTCATGTAGCTGTAGTGCATTCAATTTATCTGCTTTGAAGTATTCCAGTGTATTACTGTTCCATAATTTGTTCATTCCCCTACTGATGGGCATTTAGATTGTTTCTAGTTTTTTCACTACTGTAAATTATATTGAAATAAACATCCTCGTATATGTCTCCTTTTGCACATGAGCGAGAGTTTTTCTAAGATATATATCTAGAAGTGGAACTGCTGGATAGTAGGACATACCTGTCTTCAGCTATATTAAATATTGCCAAAATTTATATGCCCATGAGCAGTGTATCAAAATGCTAGGTATTTCATGTTCTCACCAGCATTTGGTTCTTACCAGCACAACTTGATGACTGTGATAGGATCATCTTGTTGTTTTAATTTGCATTTTCTTGATCCGCAGTCTAGTTGAATAACTTTTCAAATGTTTATTGGCCTTTCAGATTTCCCTCTTCAGTGACTTGCCTTTACTCACTTTTCTTTTGTGTTGTTTCTGTCTTTTGTATTGATTTGTTCTGTATATATTATGGATTCATATCCCGTTAAGGTTAAATGAATTACGAATCCCCTTGTCCCAGGTGAAGGCTTAACTTTGCCATTTCTTTATAGTGTCATTGTTTTGGAGAAATTTAAAATTTTAATGTGCTCAAAACATATTATCTTTTTCTTCTTCTGATTTTGTTGATGTTTTATTTGTTACATCTAGGTCTTTAACACACCTAGAATTTATTTTTGTAAATGGTGTGATGTAAGTAATTGAGTTTTTTCTTTTTCTCCTGTATGGATAACCAGTTGTCTCAGCACCATTTATTGAATGTTCTATCAGTGCATTAGTTAAGAACGTTTCTAATGATTTTGTGATTCTTGCTCATCTCTTTCTTAAAGGTTTATGAAAATTACTCATTTGAAGAACTGCGTTTTGCATCACCGACTCCTAAGAGGTGAGGATAATTTTCTCAAAGCATAGCCAAAACATGTGTTGCCAACTGCTTATAACTAAGATCACCCTGCATTCCAGCCTTATTTTCTATAAATAAATATAGAATTTAAAAATTCCTGGTAGAGATTTTTTTTTAACATCCTTATTGGAGTATAATTGCTTTACAATGTTGTGTTAATTTCTGCTCTGTAACAAAGTGAATCAGCTATACGTATACATATATCCCCATATCCCCTGGAAGAGATTTACGACAGGTTTTATAATGTGTAGATTCACAGGTAGAATGTATTTATATTGAACTGTAGTACTGCCAATATGTTACATAATACTAAGGTACTAAAGTATCTAAAAGTATATAAGTTGGCTTGTAAAGCATTGGTTAGTTTGTTTTTTCTCTTTTTGCTGCCCTCTCCCTTCACCTAATGAGTGACAGAGCGATTTCAGTGTATGTTGTATTTGTATTTTCAGTTATGAAGTCCTTTAATTTTAAGCCCCTGGGTAATTATTTTAACTCCAGATTGAAGCAGATTTTCTGAAACAGAGTTTTTGGCTTACTATTTTATTTGCTTGTTAGGAGAAGTACTTTTTAAAACAGTTGCTTGGAAAAACTTATTAGATGGATTGTACTTTAGACAGACCACCTCTGTAGAATTTAGAAAAAGCTCTGAAGTGAATCTGAAACAGCATTAACTTAAAATTAACTTAATTAGAAATTAATTAACTTATTAGAGATTATCCAGCAGAAGAGGGGTTTGCCAAGATTGGCCGGCAGACCCAACCAGGCATGTTTTTGTAAAGTTATATTAGAACACAGCCTTGCTCATGAGCTGATGTATCGTCTGTGGCTGTTTTTACACTACAGTGACAGAGTTAAAAAGTTGTGACAAAGACTGCTTGGCGCAATAGACTAAAATACCATTAAAGAAAATGTTACTGACCCCTGGTATCATGATTTTTATGGGGATCAAAAAGTCTGAGAAATGAGCAAGAGTTTTTTGTTTTGCTGGGTGCTGGGGTGAGGAGGAAATGATAATTCTTCTGTGGGTATATTAAAATTGAGATGCCAAGATGCCTCTTAGTTATGCAAGTGGGGATATTTCCAGGGCAGCGGGAAATACCAGTTCAAAATTCAGGGGAGAAATAAATGTTTGAGTCATCTTTATACATATGGTATTTAAAACTGAGGAATGGATGACTGGTCAACTAGAGAGATGACACTGAAAGAAAAAAGAAGATCTAGACCCAAATCCTGGGGCATTCTGTAAGTTAAAGGGTGCTCAGAAAAGGGAGAGCCAACAAAACACTGAGAAAGAATGGCCAGTGAGGTACAAGAAAAACCAGAAAAGTGTTGCAGAAGGTTTTTCAAGAAAGGAGGAGTTGTCAGCTGTTATCAAATGCTACTGAGAGGTTGCTGAGGATGAAGAAGCAATGATTGGATTTGGGGACATGGTGGTCATTGGTGACTGTGACATGATCAATTGCAATGAAGTATTGGGAGCAAAAGTCTAGTGAGGATAATAAGCTTTGGAAGAGAATCGGAAATGAGGAAACGGAGAGTGATTGTAGGTAATTCTTTAGATAAGTTTTGCTGTAAATGGGAAAAAATATATGAGGCCATATTAGGGAAGGCTGTAATATCAAGGGGAGGTGTTTAAGATGGAAGATTCTGAGTTTGTTTGTATAGAAAGGAAAGAGAAATAGAAACGATCCAGTAAAAGTGGGAGAAATTGACGGTGAATGAGAGAGAGCAAGATAATTGCATCACAGAAGTGCTGACGGAACGAGATTCACAGCCCAAATGGAGTGGCTGGCTTTGGACAAGACCCAGGACACTCCTTCCATTGTAACAGGAGGTAGATGAAAATAGGTTTAATCTGATTGCAACTTTGAGGTTGTATCTGATTGCTTCTGTTTTTCACTGAAGAAAGTGATGAGGTCATGATCAGCTGAGAGTGAGGAAGAGTGGTGCTAGAGGTTTGAGGTGAGGAGGAAAAAGTAAATTCAATCAAGGAGAGTAGGAAAACATGCTCTGACAGTAGGATTGCTATTCATTGTGATAATACAATCAGAAATTTTATGTTTGCTGATACATGTTAATGATGATGTCAGCTGTTTAACCAAAAGTAAATGTTGCATTACCCATCTTATTTCCTTTCAGGCCCAGTGAGAATATGCTGATTCGGGTCAATAACGATGGCACTTACTGTGCAAATTGGACTCCGGGGGCTATTGGACTCTACACCATTCATGTTACAATCGATGGCATTGAAATAGGTATTTTTTTTTTTTAAGTTGTGAGTTACTTAGTGCAAAGAGCTAGAATCAAAATCCTCTTTCTGTTCTAGTTTGCCCTTTAACATGTGTCACAGACATGGACAGATTTCATAACTTTTAGGGGGCTTCATATCCTCCTTTAGAATGAGTACTTAATTCGTGCATTGTTAAGGTCTTAAAATGTTGTAATAATTTATGGGTCATTGTAGCCCTCATGATTCCTTCCCTGCATTCCCTGATGTGGCTGGTCAGGTTCGATCTCCTCCATGCTGTGCTATAACCATGTGCATGCCTCGTCTCCCTACCCTGTGGTATGTCTGTCTTCCCTTCCTGGCTGTGAGCAGACACCTCTTTCATCTTTGGATCTCCCAGTCTGGCTCAGTGCCTGGCGCATGATGGCTGCTCAATAAATACTTGCCGAAAGGATGAATTTTTTTTACCTACCACTAACTTTGAAAAATATATTGCTTTTCCTTTGGGCATTAATCTTTCTCTTTTCTTTATTTTTAAACTATCCATATAATAGGACAACAGTAGGACAACAAAGCTCTAATAAGGGTTTATCAATATGAATTCCTTATAATACTGTCTTTCCTAATGCTCCTCAAGCAAAAGGGTTCCTATGATCAGGCAGATTTAGAAAGCCCAATATATTGTAGTCTCATCTTAGACATTAATACAATTCATATTATCATATTTGGGATTCTAAGAAATCTTGAAATTAAGAATCCTCTCTAAATTTGTTTAATCCTTATCTTGAGAACCTTACATGTAGGGAAGAGGAGGCAGGTTAGAGATAAAAGTAATACTGATTAACATTCCACCAAAATACCCTTTGGGAAACTTTAAGTAGTTTGTTTTTACAGTGAAGATAAAGAGGTACTTTACATTGCTGTAACCATAGATGTATAGAGTATACATTAATGCAACTATAGGATCAGATATATTAGATTCATCTATACCAACCTAGAGACATTTAGTGGCAGCCTTTGCTGCACTCTTTTATTTCAGCATATCTTTAAAGCCTTTAGTTCAGCAAACTTTCGCTGTTTCTGGGCAAAACATGTTCTAGGTAAGACAATTCCTGGCAAGTGTTGACAACTTACTGATGATTGTAAGATAAAACAGCCAAACAAAATCACATGAAGTAGAATATAAGTAGTGATGTGCAAGGGGCACACATTACAGCAGCTCAAAAGTGGAGATAGTCAAGAATGGTTTCTTCTTGACTAATAGCGGGTAAAGGAAACTGATACAAAGTAGATAAGAAAAATCCACTTATATTTGTTTTCTGGAAAGACACTGAAGAAAAAGATTCATAGTTACTTAGAATCATTCATTTTGTTCCCCACCTTCTTAACTTAGCTTTCTCCAAAGGTGACCAAACTGTTAGTAGACTAGGATCTTGCTTGACTGCAGTCAAGGACAGATAATAATTCATTAGAATAAGGAGGATGATAATAGCATTTAATATATATCTAAAAATTTTTATACACACCTTACATATTTTATATATATATTTTTAAAATCATTTCATTCTCACAGCATCTCAGTGAGATAGGTGCTATTCTCATCCCTATTTTATAGATTAAAAAAATGAGGCACAGAGAGTCAAACAGCAGGTGGCAGATGTGGGAACAGCCAAGTCTAACGTGAGAAGCCCAGCTCTTAAACACCACACTGTGCTGCCTGTTACTCATGAGATGATTGGTATAGATGATGAGTAGTGTTCTGATTGGTTGTTATGAGATAACGTTTGATCACACAAGCGTTTCTTTTTGATTATTTTGAATTTTTCAGTATTAGTTTACATATTCTATAGCCCCTCCTCTTTTCCTTGAACCCCTGAGACACCCCTTTGGAATCTTAAGGTCATTTTTCAGATATTCCTCTCTTAGCTATTAAATATTAATCACCTTAAAAGGACAGAATTCAGATATTTGTTTTAATTGTTTAAAATAGCCTGTGAATGTGTATTAAGTTAGGTTTAAGGGTCCTCCCTCCCTCGTGTTCTCAAGTGTTACAGTTCCCTTCCTTTTCTTACAGATGCTGGCCTAGAAGTAAAAGTAAAAGACCCACCAAAAGGGATGATACCACCAGGAACTCAGCTGGTCAAACCAAAGACTGAGCCTCAACCAAATAAGGTTAGGGTAGAATGAAATCAGAACATGAACTGGTCTGAGATTTATTAATTTTCTTCATTGATGCTTCAAGGTAGCCATCAAACACCTCATATTTTACTTTATTTCAGTATTCGAATTCTGAGTATTCCTAAATGAACTTGAAGAATAGTTCATGGTAATTCTAATCATTTCTCAATTGTAGAACCTGTACTTTTTGGCTTCTTTGTATAATGCTATAGTAATTTATAGGCCTTGTGTACTTTCTGTTATTGAAAGTTTACAGTTGGGACTTCCCTGGTGGTCCAGTGGTTAAGACTCCGCACTGCCAATGCAAGGGGCCCAGTTTCGATCCCTGGTCAGGGAACTAGATGCTGCATGCCGCAACTAAAGATCCCGCATGCCGCAACGGAAGATCCCACATGCTGCAACGAAAGATCCCGCGTGCCACAACTAAGACTTGGTGCAGCCAAATGAATAAATAAAAGCTACCCTTAAAAAAAAAAAAAAAGAAAGAAAGAAAGTTTACAATTCACAGAACGTCTACCGAAATTAAGTGTATAAAGTTGACAAAGTTAACGTATCCTGTGCTGTTAAAAGAAAAAATTCATTTCCTAACATCTAAAGAGTAAGCACTATAGGAGTTTTAGTAAACTACTTATTAAAAATGAAATATGGATAATAGAATTTATATACCTTTCTGAAAGGAAAAAAATGGCTCTTTTCTCCTTTTTATCATGTCTTCAAAGTTTAGAAAAGAAATTATAAACGTATATTAATAATTTTCTATTTTTTCAATAATTTACATTTTTACACATTTTAAAAAACATTTTTTTAAAATGTTGTTTTTATAAATGTTTTCTCTTGTTGTTTTCATAAATTAACCACTGTTATTTGCCCAGGGAAACCAGCTACAAATAATTTTCGAAACTTTATCAGAATTATACTTTCAAATCTGTTTAATTTTCTCTCTTACCACTTACTTATAAGGACTTCTGTTCCGTGATTTCCCCTGTCTCACCTGTCTGTCTTTGCCTTTCTCAGGTTCGAAGATTTGTGGCCAAGGACAGTGCAGGGCTCCGTATCCGTAGCCACCCTTCCCTTCAGAGTGAGCAGATAGGCATAGTGAAGGTCAATGGAACCATCACTTTCATTGATGAGGTAATTTGTAAGGAAACACTTGGTAACAAATTTTGGACAGAAAGTTTTTGCATTGTTTGCACAATGTAAGTTTACTAAATTGTTTGTTAGAATGTGTTTTAAGCAGTTTGGGTAGTGTTTGGGAAGTCATTTCACAGAATTTCAAAATTCTGTTCATTGAGTTTCAAACATTGCATTCATTTTTCTTTATCAATAAAAAAAGTAACTAAAATTATATTTTTAGCATAAAAGGAATTCAGTTAACATGGTAGTCAGAACCTGTACAAGGATTCAATGAAAATGAGTACAGTTTTTCTTGAATTTTTAGAATGTGGTTTGTTTTTGAATGTGTTTATTATATTGCCTTAACTTTGGACAGTACATATTTCTAATAATTCAGTCAAGTAACTTCCAATTATGAAAATCTAAATTGAGGGGAAGGAAATCTTAAGTTCTTTTGGGAAACATCTGATTTTATGTTTGAAATATTTATCTTAAAGTGCGATTTTTTTGTGTGCTTTTACTCCTAAGTGACATTGTTTTTTACAATCTCACCATGTGAATCATCATGTTGCTTGGCATTCCTTGCTGGTTTTTTCCTTAAAGGTTCTCTCATTCTTACCTTCTGCAAAAACTAGATGCTTAATCTCCATGTCCAGCATTATTTGCCTGCTTTGTAGCCTTTCAGACCTTGCTACCCTCATAGGAGTTACAGGAGGGCGTGGCTTGTTTCTGTTGCATATATTCTGTAGATCCACAATGATGATGGTGTGTGGCTGAGGCTGAATGATGAGACGATAAAGAAGTATGTTCCTAACATGAATGGTTACACTGAAGCCTGGTGCCTCTCTTTTAATCAGCATCTTGGGAAGAGTCTTCTGGTCCCTGTTGACGTAAGTAAAAGGTGGTTTTAAAAAGCTTTCTAGGTATACTGTGTCCTCATTACAGGGCTTTCTTTAATTAAGGCTTCTCAGTTCTGAGGTAAACCACAACTAAATAACTTTAAGTGCTTGAATTCTGAGAGCTTCTGTGTAATAAAGAGGGAGTTTGGCAAGGCTAAGGACCTTACTACTTACTATGGTCCATCACAAGCAAGAAGTAGTAAATTAAAACTAGGCCTGCTGAATTCCTTACACAGAGGTAGGGAACGAGAGCGGTTTCGTTTTTTTCCCCCTTTCTTATTCACACTACTGTTTGGAATGAATTCCAAACTAAAATTTAAGAATTCAGTGTTACTCTTCATTTCAGAAATATGTATAATGTATTTTTTTTATGTTGGCATTTTGTAATTCTATGTTGTCTAAGTTTGGATCTTTTCTTTCTTGGCATGTGATACTGCTGTGTTAAAATAAGGTGGATTTTTAGACTTGTGGTGCTGTAGTGTTCTAGTTGAAGTTAAATCTTAGTGTCTGAGAGAATTCACTGAGCCTCTTTGACAGATGCAGTAGAATACTTAGAGTGTTCAGAGGTTTGCTATATCAGTAAATATGATAGGAACCCACAGCTCTTTTTATAATTTAAACAGAAATATATGATTTTTTTCTTTTCCATTTCCATCAAATGTATTCCTTATGACACTGCTAATGAATAGAACAGGTAAATTTTTATTTAAAAAAAAACTTAGTATTTTAAACAGTGGAATTTCTTAAAAATAAGTATATAAAACTAGCTCTTTATATCAAATCATTTAATATATTGTTTGTTTTTCTCCTTAATAGTTGAGAGTAATGTTCTCCAAAGGGGTGTATACAAGATGATTCTTTGGGAAAGAAAATAACAGAACTTCTATTTAAATTTATTGATTTCATTCTTTTCTCTATTCCTTTGTATATGTTTTATAATAGTACAGTGGGGAGAGATATATGTATCTGTATACTTTTTACAAATAGATGCGTGATAAAGTTTGGAGAGTGTTGGTCTACTGCTTTTTTGATTTTTTGATTTTTTTCATCTGTGGCTCGAAAGTTGGCCTTAAGTGGTTTGAACCCATCTCTCATTATGGTAACCAAATATTCTTCAGGATTACGAAAATGATATTTTAAATGAGATAATTATAATAGCCATTTTGTTTATTTCATTAACAGCACATTTTAAAAATTTTGACCAATTTAGAGTTTTGTGTATTTTAAGGCCCTAATAAGGCATTATATTAGATTATATTATCTTTACTACCTTCCCCACTTCAATATATTCTTCCTAATTCCTTTGTTTGCTCATTTGAGAAGGTGGTTTTGGAAGAGGAAGATATTCACACAGATAGAGCAAGAGAATAAACAAAGGTAGAAAGGAAGAGCAAGAAGTGTGCTGTGTGTTGAAGTTCTGAATCCCATGGCTTCATTTTGGACCACTGCTGTTCTGTTATTTGATGCTTTTAAACTCTAGCCAAGAGACAGTTTTTAGTAGACAGTCTTGAGGTCAGAGAGAGAGGACATAATAAAGGTGAGAGGGAACGCTAAATGGAGTGAGCCGTACAAATACTCGTTGATGGCTTTTCACTGGTATGTGAATGAGGAGATTATCACTGACTTATTTGAAAAATCTAGATGAAGAATATTGGAGATAGAAAGTAAAATGAAGTAGCTTTTGATATTTTCTAGCTTGTCTTTATGTTGAAGAATGACATGAGTTCTCTTTTAACATTAAGTAACTCAGAGTATCTGGTATCATTAAGAAGGCTGAGGTTTTTCTGGTTCCTTTATTTCAAAGATGGTAGTGACTTGAGATCCTTACAAATTAAAGGAAAGATGCCAGTAGAAAAGGGAGACATTAAAGATGTAGATAAGAAATCTGAAGGCTGAAAGAGGAGGAGAAAATAGAATTGAGGGCACATTGGAGAGTTGTTTCTGTGAAGGAGGAGGGGGTATATATGGCAGTGGGTAAGTTTTTAGGGTTGAGGGAGGAAGGGAATAGGTTGAAGGAGACCATGATTTCCATATAGAAGGGAGAAAAGTCATCAGCTGAGATTGAAACAATTGAGTTAAGCTAGAGAGTTTAGAAATGCCATAAAGATTTGGAGTAATGCTTGAGAGAAATAGCGGGATCTGACAAAAAAAACTACTTGTTTGGGGATTATTGGGCCACTGAGGACCCAGTGGGACCACTGGATAGATCCATTCTGGATACCCTTCCTCTCCCATGACCCTAAGTATCCAGCATTAAAGGAGCCAGGAAAACAGATGATAGCATTGGCTGGAATTTCCTGGGCTGCTGTGACAGGAAAATAGGGACAAAAGGGAATTTCAGATGCTGATGAAAGAGCAATTGAGATCACCAGCTGTGGGATCCAGCCTGAGTTGGAAATGTGAAAGGACAAATGGACGGTCCAAGGGACTTGGAGGACTTAATAAAATAGAACAATATACTGAGTGTGCTATACTTGAAGAGCTGGAAGGAGATAGGCAATTTTTGTGATAACATAGCATGTTTGAATTTGATTTCATACTTAGAGCATTTTATTGAATAAAATGGCTCATTAATGTGGCCGTGAGAGGGCAGCTGAAGTATGTCGGAAGTAAAGGTCATTGGAACTTCCCAAGTCTAAGAACTAAAAGGCTAGGCAGTTGCATGATATCCCCATCGACACGAAGACGTACCAGTGATGGCAACACTGTGACCTGCAAGGTTTGAAAGAGAGTTTGTGTAGCATTGGAGGAAGAGTCCCATTAGATACAATATAAAGTCATGGGACAAATGGGAATAATTAGATGTTGGATCAGGAAGAAGCCTAGAGTAGTTTTGGTATAAAAAGAGAACAGGTAGATGACATAAGGGTTTATATTTTATGTGGTGACCAAAGAGGGCAGAGGGGATGTGTGACAACTGGCCTAGGGCTTCAAATAGATCTGGTATAAAGTTGCTTCAGTGAGGATGTTATATGAGGACCCACAGAGTCAGAGCCTGGCATAGGCAAGAACAGGCTGGTTTTCCAAGGTTTTGATTTTAAGGACCAGGACAGCCTCTCATACAGTCACTAAGTTTTTAATGAGTACCTTACTCTACAGGGCAGAGCATGATAGGACATAGAGGGGATAATGATTCCATCTCATCTCCTCAAGGAACTAATAGAGCTGAACAAACGCATCTTGCTGCTTCTTCCCTTTGCATCTCTTACTTCATTTACTACTAGAAAAATGCTGGCCACCTATTCTCCCTTTTTATACTTCAGTTCGTTTGTGAGTAAATCAACTATAAATTATGGCTACCCATTGTGAAACACTACTCAATTAAAAAAAGAAAACTAGGAGATTTGAAATAAAATTAGAAATTATTGAGGACTAATGCCACTAACTTAAAGAGATGCAAAAGTACCAAAAAGTTGCCTTGAGCAGCCCTTACCTCAACCTCTGCAGCCTTTTCTAGTTACAACAATTGTATTCACATGAATGCGTGTACCCTGTTTGGAGCCTGACTCAAACAAACTGTTGGAGAGAATGGGGGTAGGGATTGGAAATTGAACACTGACTAAATATTTGATGAACTATTTTTTTTGAAAAAGATTACCATAAATAGTCATATTTAGAATGAACTTTAAAATTATTTTTGTTGCACTGTCTTGTTTATTTACTCATACTGTAGAACTATCATTTTCATTGTAGATAAGTACTTTAGCTAAATTTTGGCCTACCTAGCATTAGTTCTATTTAAACATCATTACTTTACTGAGAAATAATGACATCCTAACTTAGTTCAAATATGACTTTAACTGTGTTTTAGTACTTTAGTAATGCTCTAGTTTAGAGATTAAAAAACATTAGGCATCCATATTATGACTATGTCTTTTTTAGAATATTTTTAAATCAAAAAAATTTTTTTACATCAGTGGGAAGAATAGGGATAAATATGAAGAGTGCAGATTGTTTTTTGTGAGGTGCTCACGGTCTGTTAGAACTTGTTGCCCCTTTTAGAGCACACTGTTTAATTTTACATCTTAGAGTCTTTGTTTATGTTGTTTCATTTGTCTAAAATGCTTTTGCTTCCATTTTTTTTCCTAACTTTTCTAATATTTTCCTAATTGGCCAGGCTCAAAAGTTTCTATCAACGTTTCTCATCCCTGTACATCCCAATAATGCTGTAGTTATCAGTTCATTAATTGTTCACTCAGCATATATTTATTGAGTCCTTATTTTATTATGTACCAGATACTAAGCTGGGAAGTAGGTGTTGGGTGGAGAGGCAAAGGGGAGGGATACAAAATAAGTAAGAGTGCAGTTCTTGATCTTGGGGTACTCACTATGTAATGGGATAGACATACAATATTCAGATAATTAAGTTGCATTATGTTAAGTTCTAGAGTGACTTTACTTAGGAGGTGACATTTGAGGAAATCTTAAGGAAAAATTGCCAGGACAAAGTGAAGTAATTTCACATTAGAGAGTCAGATGTCCAAAGTTATGGAGGCATGCTATGTATGGGAACTAAAAAATGGTTGATACGGGTGAAGCAAGAATTGAGGGTAAAAAGCATATAAGTATTGGGGACATTAGCTTTTTCTCTCCTTTCTCAGGTAACACTTTGTCTGTAAAAGCAGAAAAGGCTTATAAATGTCTTTCTCCAACTACCCATAATGTTTAGTTTGGATTTTTTTTTTTGGCCTTTAGCCCATTTGTATTTATAAACCTCTTATTTCTGTTAAGCTCCTCAAGGGTTAGGGCTCATTTAGGATCCCTTCTTATATTTTTTTTCCAGAGTGTTAAATATTACATTTTGCTCGTGGTAGGCTTTCAACATTTGTTAAATACTAAATTTTAGTTCTTGGCATTTGGTAGGATCATACTGCTTAAAATAATTTCTGACCCTCTTATGCTCCATACCTTAATTCTCTCATTTAATTTTCATTGTGCCCCTTTGATGTTAAGTTTTTATCATTCTCATTTTTCCAGTGACAGAAGAGAGCTATTCTCCCAAGATCATAAGTAGTAAGTAGTGGAGCAAGCTCTGGAACTCCAGTTGATGTGATTCCAAAGCCCATTTTTTTATGTTCAGTCTACCTTAATCTAGTGGAGCCATAAGGATAAATAGTTATAAAAGGATAAAGTAAATATAGCTATAAGAATCATACTACCTTGGCTAGAACTCCACAATTAAATAAATATGAATACTAATAACCTTAATGGCTGAATGAGGATGAATATCGTGATGTATGTTGAAGGTATACCTGGGGAAGGCTGATTTTAAATTAAAATTCTTAAGATTTGGAAACTACAAATGTAAGCCAATAGAGTGTTTCAGATACCAAGGAAAATATGTTTAAAAAGAGAGAGAAAATCAGTTATGCACGTGACTTGGGAGACATTTGACTGCCTATAATAGAGCCTAAATTTTTTGGAAAGCAAGTTTACTTCTAAAATAGGAGATATTACTGATCTGAAACTTATAGGCCCAGTTCTTTGGATTCTTTGTCAAAAATGAGGTCTTTTAACATTGTGAATGAGGTTGAGTGATAGAGAAAGTTTATATCAAGGAAAGAAGATGATACCTCATTAGAAGTATTCAAAGATATCTTTATAATGCCGATATTATCCAAATTCTTGCAGAAGCAACTTGAGTCTCCGAACACACCGTACAATTATACAAACCACTTTCTACCTACTTAGGCTGATTGGTGTTCACATATAGAAAGTAGGCTGATTTTTCTGAATTTGGGGGCTCTGAAGATTTGGGGGAGAGATGAAGGAAAAATATCATTTGGTATTCTCTCTTACAACATTACTCAGGGTAATTGGTAAAGTTAGCAAATGTTTCTTGCATTTTATGTCAGTTTCATTCTTTTGGGATACCTAATGATGCCTGATAGTCACAGCTTTAATATACCCCAAATTTCTTGATTTTGTCTCGCTAATAAATTTGTGTGTATATGTATGCATAACCTGTTTTTCAGTCCCACTAAATACTAAGTATTTACTTAATACACCATTAGTAAATATGCTGTCCTTAGATGGTTATCAAAAGCTTCATTTCATACTTTAGCTTGATGTTTAAGTTTCCTAAACAGAATGGAATTAAGGCTTAAATTCCATTTAAGCCTTAATTTAAGCCTCTATTAAAATAACACTATAATTGCTTGTATATATGCTGTATTTAATTTCTCTGAGATATTTTATCTTTTTCACTTTAAAATTGGCAATTTTTAACTCTGTGATCATCCAGCACAATGAAACAATTACTATCTTTTTTCTCTTTTGCATGAGCATTTGGCATGTTTGGTCACGTATTTCTCCATGAAAATTATTCGCTTATTTGGTCTCTTCTATGCCTTGAAAGATTATTGTCTTAGAGTTGCAATTTGGTGCTCATCAATTTAGTTAGGTTTTTAGCATGCTTCAGTTTCTAAGTTTCTTGACAGAACTTTTTTGCCTTCACAATAGTCTTTGAGAATAAAATGATTTAGATTATTGTAGATATGTGTGTATTTGTATATGTGTGTGTGTGTGTGTATATATACACACTTTTACATACATATATAGTGGTGCTCATATTATTCTATAAAATTGTACAATATGAAAGCTAATTTATATATTTTAATAGTGAGAAATTGAGACTTTGGAGAGATTAATATTTTCATGCATGTTCGTATCTTTAGACTAAACTTTCCTAAATTTTCGAAAGAAAACTATGCAAGTACATTTTAATTTTAAACTCCAGTTTTCTATCTGGTGCTTTTTTGATACTTGATAAATGCAATTTTATTAGGATAACACATTTTAAAAATAATCTTATAATAAACCAGCATAGAAAGAATTTTCTACAAATGCAGAACAAAAGCAAAAAAGTCAAATTTGAATCCACATATAATTAACATGTACAAAATTGATTTTATTGGCAATTTGTTACCATGGTTAGCAGTTACATCACTTTAAGGTATCATTGTACATGTTAACTCATGTCCTCAGACTGAGGAAACACTTGAGTTTGCACATTGAAATAAGAGAGGGAATTCCCTGGCAGTCAGTCCAGTGGTTAGGACTCCGCTCTTTCACTGTCGAGGATGCGGGTTCAATCCCTGGTCGGGAAACTAAGATCCCACAAGCTGCATAGCGCAGCAAAAATTAAAAAAATAAATAAATAAAAGAGAGATACAAGCTTTAAAATTGTCAGTCACCACATTGCTTCTTTATTCCTAACTCATCTGCATTGCTTTTTACAACGCTTTTCACATTGCTTTTGATGCTAGAAAAATTTATGCTAAAAAATAGAATATGCTAAAAATATTAATATTGTTTTATGTCAAAAGGTTTGCACCGCTATTCTCTGCAAAGGAGAAAAACGATTGAGCAAATACTCCACAAATTCTTACATACATGGACGAACCAGTAAGGACATCTTTTTCCCCCCAAAATAGCATTTCAAAATACTTTGCAACATGTTTCCACTTCACCTAAAGAGAAAGTGCCCTGTCTGCTGTCTATTTTTAAATGTGAAGGGGGCTTTGGTTTTTTGTTTTTTTCTTTTGTTTTGCATTTATCTGTAGGCACACTAATAGAAGCTCATTTTTTTTCTGGCTTTTATATGTTTTATATTTCTGTATTAGCATATATGTATGTATATGGGTCTGTATCTACATCTGTCCCTACATGTACATACATGAGGAAAATACAGAACTGGAGAATATTAAATAAATTCTCGTTATCTAAAATGGCTTACAGTTGGTTGGGAATTGTGTTGTTTCTTTTGTGCTGAAGTCTTGGATAATGACAACTTTCATTAACATTTTGAATGTCCTCTTTTTTGTATTTATATAAGCAGTAAAATTGTGTAATTGCTGGTTTCTGGAAGGATTTTAATTTCCGATCAAATAAATATGTTCAATAGGATGATATGTCTATGTAAATGTATATCATTTTAATTTTTATGAAAACATTTTGTGAAAATGTTGATTTTTCTGGGACCATGTTGCTGTGAATTGGTTGTTCTGTAACAAAATATTTTTAGACTCTAAAGTAAAGATCCTAAATGCTCTGTGCATTTCCTAAACTTTGAGATGGAGAAAACTAGGTCTGCCTTTTGATAAAAGTTCAGATTGTATGTTTTTTCTCTGTGCTTTTCTTAACAAATTTGCTAACAGCTTTCAGTAACATTTCCAAGTGACTGTTTTCTCATTTGTAGAAGAGAGCAAAATTGAAAAATGACTTAGATTTTTTTTTCTTTTTGATTTTTTTTGTACTTTAAACAGAGATAACTAATTCACATATACTACATGCCATTATTATTCATAATAATAGTTGCTCTATCTATACAATCTGTGTTAGTCACATTTTCTTTATAAAACAGCAGACTGTCTTCTGTCATAAAACAAATCTGGCTTGTACTGGAATAGCCACGTCATCATTTAAAGGAATTTGAAGGTGTCCTTCTTGAACTGACTGTCTTAAGGTTTAAATCAATGTCTGGCTCTTAATTGTAGTAAATGGCATGACACACTATATCCATGGAGAGCTTTTGACAAAAACTTATGTATCGGAATTTCTTTGCTGTGTGGTTTACTCAGGTGGCTTCAGTTTCCCTTTAGTGAAATAATATTCCAGTGCTGGTGCTAGAGTATAGAACATTGTTGTTACTGTGAACGCATCTTCTGCAGATGATATCCTGTTCCCTTTCTTTGTTGATATTTTTCTTTCTTAAACTTTGTTGCTCAGAATATCTTTAATGCTAGCCAAGGAGTCAGGGATTTGGACGTATTTTCATGGACTTCCAAAGCTTTTTTCCCCCAGGTGAGTTAACTGTAAGGAACAGTCATACATTATTCAGGTATTTCAGCTTGTATAACAAATTTTACATTGTATCGTTGAAGCCTTTACTTAAGATTAATTTTTAAAAAAATTCTTTTTACCAAAAACGATCTATACAGAGTTCTGCAATTGAGTTTCCCCATAAACCTTTCCCCTCTATTTCTGCCAAAGACTGTATTACTAGTGTAAGTTAAACTTTTACTTGACTTCAAATTTGGTATATTTAACTTTATGACTAGCTTTTCCAACAATTATATACAGGTCTGGCTTTTTCAGAACTTACTTATTTAGGTGGGAGAGTTCCAACCCTATGGCTCTTCTGTTTTTTTCCTAGCCTTGCACAGTGGCCTTTTGAATGTTGGGGTGGGATTGCAGGGAGCAAAAATTAACATTGCAGCTCATCAATTTCATATGCTGGTACCCAGGTCTTAAATTGCTGTATAGAATAAAACATGCATTTTAGGATTTCTTGAGAATAACAGATACAGTTCTGTGATTTTAGCTCTATCAGTTCTTTTTATACTTTTTAGTATTAAGAAAAAGGATAGACTTTGCTGTACATTTATTAATTTATATAGTTTCTTTAACTAATCAATAAAATATTAAATATTTTAGGACAGTTTTCCTATATTGACTTTCAGTGAATAACTTGCAATTATTATAATTATTATTAGTGTTTGCCAAGACTTTTCTCTCACTGTTACCCTGAGTGGTCAAATTGGAAATATTGTTATAACTTAATTAAATGCTCGAGATGTATCATCAAAGACCAGTGAAATTGTTTTTTCACTAAATCTATGAATATTTGTTTAGTTTTTACATCATGCCATGTAATTTTTAAAAGATCATTTGTACATATGACTAATTTGACTCTTCCATCTATGAAATAGCATCATGTATTTGCCAAAATTGATCATTCACAATGACATTTTTAAATATTTACTGAAAATCTCATGAGTAAAACAGCACAATTTAAAGTTTAGACCTTACTCTCCATTTTTATTTTGAGTGCTCTCTTTGTATTCATATAGTTGTACACATTTATAACTTTTTACAAATATGCATGCATGGGTATATAAAATGCATATTTTATTTTAGATTGTAAATCTAAATTTTTCAAGTACTTAAAATTCTCATTTCCATTAAATTGCCAATATATAAATAAGAAATGTTGGACAAATATGGTACAGTAATTATAATAAATGTAAATAAATACTGTCCGTAGTACGTATTTGTATAAGTAAAAATTGATGATTATTCATCACCACAATGAAATTTACAAGATATTATGTGAAGGTTAATAATGGATTTAAAATTTTTTCTGACCAACCATATATTAAATTAAAGTCACAGGTACGGAGAATTCTTGGATCCACATTTTTTTAACCTTACGACTTGATTTTTAATTTTCCACTATATAATGGGCATTTCTTTTGGAATGAGACTACTCATAGGGATTAGAGCTATTCAGTAATATTTTATCTTGCATAATATGTTAGTGGGTTTTTTCATTTTTATCCTATTTATAACATAACTAGATATTAATTTAATTTTAACCTAATGTTTGAATAAGTGTCCCATTGTGATCTTTTACTGTATTTGAATAAAACAATTTGTAGAGTCTATATCGCTGTATTTAAACCATTTAAGTCTGTTTTAAAGAAGTAATAATGACAGTGGAAGAATTTCCAGTGTAGAACTTTCCTTTACATTTAATTGGGAAAAAGAGCAAATATGGGAAGGTTATTATTTCTCTTTATTGCATTCACGTAGGAAGTAATTTCATCACAGCATTCAGATTCAACAGGAAATTTAGGGTATGTTCCGTTCTTTCATTTTAGAAGTGACTCTTTTATATCCAAATATATTATATTTATATAAAACCACATCTTTAATGTTAATCTCTCCTCTCTACTAAAATATAATCATCTTTTTCTGTTAAAAGCATTAGTATATCACTGTTTAACAATGGTCTAGCAAATCTAACAAGCCATTTTTATTTGTACTGTATTAAGCAAGTGTGAGTTGTTAAAATCCTATAAGCATTCTTATTTCATTCATAACTAGTAAATATTAACATGTAGCTATATTTCATGCACATTTTTCATCAGTTATCTCTGTTTATAGATAAGTCTCCAGAATCTTCATACCTATTTTCTCTATTAATAGCTGTAAACAAAAGTACAAAGAAATGAAGATTTAGACTTTTTAACCCATACCGACAGGCAGTAATGCAGTAATAATGATTCAAAATTATTCAGTTGTGGTTCATATAGTAAATTATTTTTGTTTATCCTACTGTTAAATATTTCACTAAAAGATAAAAGTAAAATCAAGTACTACTGTGTTTCTCAAATTATGGTGGACAGAAGCTAGAGGTTCAGTTCCTCTCCTATCTTTTCTTCTCTTCAACTCTATTTTAAATATTATTCATAATTGAATAACTGAAAGATTCTTTAATAGTAGTATTAACCAACCCTTGAGCTATCTTTGGATATGTGTTCTTTTTCTTAATTGATGCATTATGGACTTGCTGTAAAAGCAATTAAGAAGGATGTTGAAAGTGATAATAGATTGTATTTTGTTTACTTTCTTTTCCTATTCAAATTTTCAGGAACCTAAAACTAGTACTGATGACTTTTTCAAAGACATAAACTCCTGCTGCCCACAGGAAGCAACAATGCAAGAGCAGGATATGCCGTTCTTGCGAGGAGGGCCAGGCATGTACAAGGTAGTGAAGACGGGACCTTCCGGTCACAACATCAGAAGCTGCCCTAACCTTAGAGGTATCCCAATTGGAATGTTAGTTCTGGGAAACAAAGTCAAAGCAGTGGGAGAGGTATGGATTCTTGTAGCTTCATGACTTCTAAGATATTCATTTTTAATATAATACAACCAAAGCATCTCTTTCTTCCAAAGGTTGCCATTTCCATCCCAGGTGTTTAAATGTTAATGTTCTTTATCTTTACCTGTATTGAAAATACTAATGCAGTTTTTCTGTGCTTCTTTTTTAGTAATTTTATTCTCATAATTATCCTTGTGAAAACAATATTTATATAACAAAGTGATTTGTATTGTATATATAAATGTTTGGTATTTGCAAATATCTTTTCACTATTGCAAATGTGTACTGTACTGTCATGGATGAACAGCACTTCGAAATATTTGCTATGAATCAGTTTGGAGATGTGTTATATTCAAAGGGTTTCATTTCTTCGTTCCCATATATGGGTGTCACTGAAGTCCTGAGCAAATAACATTACTCTTTAGTCAACTGTGGCATTTGCCTCAGCTGATGAGCTTAAAGATGTAGTGTGTCATGCTATTTCTCAGTGTCAGGGTTACTTTCAAGTTGCATTTTAGGCACTACCAACCTAAATAATAGAGAATATGCTGTGTTAGGACATTTCAGGTGCCAAACAAAGAGCCGTGTGTTTTGGGGTAGCATTTAAAATGATTAAGGGATTATCCTGTGCCTTAAAAAAATATTGTTTTTACTGAAGTCATCAGTGAGCATTATTTTACAAGACTGTTTATTGATTTCTGTCTTACCTCAGGCTGTGGTCTTAATTTCAGAAACTAATTTGATGATAGAGATTTTTTGGAATAATTACTCACTTAAACTTTTTGCTGGTTTTCAGCCTGAGTGCCCTGAAAGAATCAAGCCAATCAATCATGCTTTTTGTTATGTACTAGGTAACCAATTCTGAAGGTACATGGGTGCAGCTGGATAAGAACAGCATGGTAGAGTTCTGTGAGAGTGATGAAGGAGAGGCATGGTCCTTAGCTAGAGACAGAGGCGGAAACCAGTACCTCCGACATGAAGATGGCAAGTTGGCTTAAATTTGTGATTTATTCCGATTTACCTTTGCAGTGCAGAAGTTTAAAGTGTACTGTATTTCTTTTGTTGTAGAGAGCTTTTTTGTGTTTATTTTTTAAGTAAAATCAAAACTAAAGGTTTAAAAATCTTGCAATTGTTAAAATTCCTATGTAAAGTACATAGGTACTAAATGAATACCCATAACAGAAGAGAATTAGAAGGAAATGTGAAACATATGAATTGATCTTTGTAAAACATGCTTTTTATTTCACTAATATGAATTTAAATGATAATTCTTCTGTGCCAGTTCGGGACTAAACCTTTTACTCTTTCTACCACTAAATGGAAGTTCAGTTTTCAAACCACTGATTGTAGTACTTCTCCCAGGCAATTTCATTCTTTTGAATTCTGTCTCAGGAAAGGAGCATTGAATATATGCTTAGCTTCTTCTGGGGGTTTCCTATTTTGTTGTTAGAGTTTCATCTTTAAACTTTATTTTACCGTTTTTCAAGAATGACCTCCTTTAATAAAAGATTTTCCTTTTTGCCCTCTTCTCTTCATTCTCCTGGTGGCAAAATCTTGTTCAGACCATGTCATCACTTAGGTGAAGCTTTAACTGATTCTCACAGAGTGAACAGTTACCTCTCATCCTAAAGAACTGAATTCACCACTAGAACAAAACTGATATTATATTGAAGTTAATTTTTATTTCTTTGTACCCAGATTGTGAGTCCCTTGTGGACAGGCACAGGTGTTTTATCTTTGTATTCCTAGTTCTAAAGCAGTTTTCGCACATACTGGTTGCTCACTAAGTTTTCTAAATATACAAGTTGAGTCACAAAAGTATTAGTTAGGACATCAAAATAAGTGGATAAGCCAAACGTAGACTTTTCTACGAAATCCCAGAATTTATAGGAAAGGGTAAGACAATTAAATGAATATGCTTCTTTATCCAAAAGAGTATAAAGTTATAATAACCATTATCCAAGAGGTAATATGGCCATAGTATATAAATAGATTCAAGAAAGGTTTGGAATTTGTGTGAATAACAGAGTACGTTTAGATATATTAACATGGTACATTAAACATTCTCCCCTTTTTCCCCACAGCAAGCCTTTGAGATCAGTTATATAATCTTCATTTTACATTTCTAAGCTCACAGAATTTAAAATGACTTGCCTATGGTTATACCACTGGAAACAGGGCAGGTGAAAGACTTGAGCCAGAATCTTCATTCATATTTCAAATGCTGTGCTCATTACATCACACTGCATCAGTAATCCACTGAACCCAATTTGAGAACCTACTTCCTCCCTTGTCTTTACAGACCAGTTTTTCTTAGTCAAAGATGATGTCATCATAAAATAATGTCCTGAGATGGTAGAACTATTATTCATTATGTTTTGAAAAGCAAAAGTCTTCATTTCATGTAAATCAGACATTTTACAAAATAGCTTTCCCATTTACAGTATACTTACTACATATATAATTATTACATATTCATAAATTCTTAAACATTTTCATTATATAGGGATATTCAGATATAAATGAAAATAACCTAAAGCAAGATCAGCTTTATATAAGACATAATTAAATAATCTGAGAATGGTTTAAGTGACTGTCAGGGTCTTTCTAGCTTAGTAATCATTTTAACTAGCACTGAGCATAATGTGTAAGAGTAGACTCTGGGACTGGACTGCCAGGGTACAAATGCCAGCTCTTAACTTTTCAGTTGTCCAAATTACCTAGTATCTCTGTGCCTTGGTTTCCTCATTTACAAAGTGAAGATACTTTATAAGATCTATATGAAAGCTAAGAGAAGAAATAACAAAGCTATCAGATGGTAAGGTTAGCTATTATTGTTAAAATGTAAAATGCTTTCCATACTAAGGAGTGAGTTTTACCATAGGAAATTGTATTCCCATATACTTAGAAGGTAGAAGTTTCTTTTTAGATAATGCTTCTTAAATTAGGATATCGTTTCTACTAAGATATATACTCGACCCGAAAAGAGGTGTAAGAGAAGTTTAAATTTCTCTGTGATCACTTAATGATTTTTTGCCATATATATATATGGCACAATAAAAGCAAAAAAAAGCAATAATAGCAAATGTTAATAGCACAATAAAAGCAAATTGACTCCATAAGAGCATATCCCATTTCTAAATATTATAGTGATTTTGATTGATGAAAACAAAGATTTTGTCATATACTTTGTTGGTGTCAGTGACCAAATTGGTAGACCAATTATCAAATCTAAATGTGAGGTTATTTTAAAACTTAACCATCATAAAAATCTTTCTTGCAATTTTCTCTCTTTATAAATGGGGAATAGCACATAAGAAACTAATTTTATAGATGTTCCTTTTATTGTAGAACAAGTTCTTCTGGATCAAAATTCTCAAACTCCTCCTCCAAGCCCTTTCTCAGTACAAGCTTTTAATAAAGGGGCAAGTTGCAGTGCCCAAGGATTTGATTATGGACTCGGAAATAATAAAGGTAGGTGTTTTAAGTGAGTCTTTTACTTACCTAACTGTAATATTTTTATTACCTTCTCTTATAACCATTTTTATTACTGTTCACCCACAAAACTTTAAGTTTGTTCCTAGAAAACTAACAATCAAAATGTTTACGACGGTGTTCTTTTTACAGTATTGGTTTTATCCATTTTATCTTAAGTTTATAGTTCTTGCTTACCCGTTCTTATTTTGTAGACACTCATTTTGAATTCACATCATAAAGATTCTGTGTCACTATATCCAGTAGAAGAACTTTTCTTTATCATCCAGTTATTATTAAATGTTAATGAGCAAAAAAGAACTTCCCAAAATGATCCATTTAAAATCAAAATATTTTAAGTAATATTTTTAAGTAATATTGCACATCAGCTTTATTAAACATGTGTGGTTTTCAATGTCTAATCAAGTTATCTTAGTTAATTTCAAATTACATGAAATGATAGCTTTGGGTTTGGTATGTATAATGAAACCAAAAAATTGTAAAAAGAAAAACAAAACCCCTAAGCCATATGGATATAAAATGTATACAACTTGTTACGGTTGCATTAACAGAAGAGACCAGCATCATGGACAGTCCAAATAATAATTATTTTGGAGTAATTTATGCTCGAATTTCATCCAAAATTCCATTTGTATGTAAATTTGGACACATTCACATGCTTTCTTATGAACCTGCTCCTAACTCTTAGCTTCAAAATCGACGATATTGTCAGAAGGTAGCATATAGCTGGACAGTGGGTAGGAAGAAGATAGCCTACATGGAAATACTTTTACTTTAAAATGTTATTTAAACTAATTCATGAGATTTGATTTCTAGACACAAATACAGTTGTTTTAATACCCGACTTGCAGAGCAAGTGAAATAATGAAATAGTCAACAAGATACAGAATTACATCAGTATAGAGGAAATATTCAATTTAAAATAAAACCACTTTCTGTTTGATACCTTTATTACTTTCCACAAAGTATTTTTATTAAGAAGGAAGCCTTAGCTACAAGATTTCTTTTTGGCTCTTCCTCCTACATCGGGTTGCTCTATCCTACAGGCTTGGGTACTATCTGCTTGCTCATTTCTGGTAGCTCAGATTTCAACTAACTTAAACTAGACCTTCATGTTCAAGTAGGGTAAATGCTTTGTGGTGTTTTCTTCATGTCCCTTTCCTTCTGCCGCTCCCAGTCCTTAAAATCTCAGTGTTTACTTACCACTATATACTTGTATAGTAATCTGTTTTAAAGCCATGTTTAATTCAAATTGTATGCTTTCAGTCTCTAAAATGTCTAAATTGTACTGGTGGCTATCACATTAAATCAGTCTTTAAAACAGAATTTGTTAAAACATCATAAGAATAAAAATCAACTTTCAATAGAGACAAACATTGCTGAGAACACTTACTAATTAGAAATAATGTATTACTTTTTTAAACTGATTTTGCTAATATTGTTCAAAAATAGCATGTACTTCTTAGTAGGCTTTTAAAATATTTAGATGGAGTGGAGAAATATTAAGAAACTTTCATCTGATTAAATATATCTAACCTTTATTTATTATCTTACCTTTAATTGTAGTTCCCATTTTCTTTAACTCTTTATGCTATCCAACATCAAGCAATTGTTTTTTGCAAAAATTCTTTTTCCTTAAAACAATTTTATAAAATTCTTCATCACCTCTAAAATCCTTTTCTAATCACAGCATTAATTTTTTTAAGTGAAGAGATGTAGCTTGTGTGCACAGTTCTTTCCATATTAATCTGTTTCTTGTTGGTGTTTCATTTAAAATTTTATTTATGAAACTTTATTATATCTAGAGAATATGCCTGGAAAGGTACTGTTTTCCAGTTTCTGCATCAGCTAGTCTGGATATGGTTTCCCCCCCCAACCCTTCTTCTTCAGCATCATTTAAACTATTTAATATTTATATTCTCATAAATAAGGAGCTATCATCCATCCAATTATATCATTTCATATTTTTAATAGTATTTTTCTGTTAATGTCCTTTGTATTTAATTTTGAAGAAAATATCAATTCATGTTTGAGATACTATTCAAATAAGGTACCTCATATTCCTTTTTTTCTTATAGGTCTTTTATAAATTTTTACATTGCCTATCCGAGCAAAAGAGTTCATGCTTTTAAAAATGTATAATTTCTTTGGCAATAACAACTTTAAAAAAGAAAATATTAATTTATAAATGTATTACTAAATTAATAACATATACTTTGCCTCCCTTCAGTCCTGCATTGAACTGTTCATATTATTTGCATATTTTCTGCATGAAGTGTACTGCGTATGAGGCAGGGTGATAATAGTCAATGTCAGGTACTGCACAGAAGACATCATCGACTTAGATCTTCCTTTATACTTGTATGTTATTGAATCAACTTATCATACTTACTTCATAGACTCTGTATTCTCTCGTGCTGCTGCTAGATGTTGTATATGAATTTAAATGGATTTGGTTTTGTAAGTGGGCCATTATATAAAATTTGTTGGGGTGCTTCCATTATTAAAACAACATACAACATTCGGTCCCTAATTTGAGAATAACAGTCATCAACTTCCACAACAGTTCTGAATTGGCATTGTTTTATTTAGTGTTGAACTTTATCTGAATGTCATAAAGCACCATTTACTTTGCCATTTTGGATGTTAATTAATAACAAGTTGTAGTTTTGACTGTTTTGCCCACTGCAGGTGACCAACTGAGTGCCATATTGAATTCCATTCAGTCACGGCCCAATCTCCCAGCTCCTTCCATCTTTGATCAAGCTGCAAAACCTCCCTCTTCCCTAGTCCACAGCCCATTTGTGTTCGGACAGCCCCTTTCCTTCCAGCAGCCTCAGCTTCAGAGTAAGTCTTGTCAGCCTTACCTGCCTCATCAAACCATTTCTGAAGCTTTGTTCTGAGTTGTTTATCAGTTACTAATTATTTATCAACTCACCTAACTGGTTTTATTTAATGAGGACGTTATCCCTTCCCACATTTTTGAAGCACTTAAGCTATTCTGACCTAAGACATTCTGCAGCTAAGACATTTGTTTTTAATCACATTTTTTTATTAAGTGTAGCTATTAAAATATGACTTTTATGTTTTCTATTCTAATTCCAGAATAAGCAAATCATACTATAAAATATATTAAGAAAACATTGATTTAAAAAAATTTTTCATAATATGCACGACTATGGTAAGCATCAGTTATAAGGATAACTTTCATTGTTTTACACTGAATTTTTGTTACTTAGAGATGCCCCAAGAGAATGAACCTATTTCACTATACCAGTGGGTGGAGGAGAGGCTGTACTGGGCAGGTTTGTTTGTTTCTTTTAAGTGAATTTGGTGTCTGTGAAATGTAGAGCAACTTAGGTTTCCAAATGTTCTCACATTGTTGTTTCTTCTCTTGCTTTTTGTTGTTGTTGTTTTTGTTCTTGTTCTTGTTCTTAATAAGTTAAACCAATCAGTTGATTCCAGTTCTGCCTTCTAGGATTATTCTAGCCCTTTATCCATGATAGTAATTCATACTGATCTGGAAAACAGACCCAAAACAAATTACATTTACCTGAGTCTTCCTTTTTCTTAATAAGTTCCTGAGGCTTCCCCATAAACTTCTCAAACCTCCTAGTATGACAACAATATGCTCTTCTTGGCCTTCAGTTCACATATTGGCTCTACAGTATATAAACACACTCACTGAATTGAGAGAGTTTTTGGAAGTCTCAGCTTGTACACCCATTTGTTTGAATTCAAATGCATGACCTCTTTGCTTTACTTTAATAAAATACATCCACACTTAGATCTAAGTTATTTTTCTACAAAAATACTTTTATAGCTATTATTAGGATTACTTAAGAGAATGCCAGCTGGTTTAGTTTTTATTAGGAACCAGGGTAGTGTATAGTTAGCAAATGATGTTATTCATTATGATATTATTACCTATCTTCAGAAAAGAGTATATAAGAGTTTAAACTTTTTTAGGTTTGCACTATACATTAGGCAAATTCAATTAATGAAATTAGTTTGTAGATATAAGTAGTATCAATTTCTAGCTAATCATCTCTGTTCATGTGTAATATTCACTTTAATGTCTCTTAAAAGAAGAATTTCAAGGAAACATAATAGTGTCATGTGTGTGAAATAGTTTTTTCTTCCTTGATAAGCATTATAGAAGAATGAAAGAGAAGTGAAGGCTCAGTTTCCCCATTTAATGGAGTGACAGACACTTTACATTTAGATGTGCCCAGGTTGCAGGAAGTTTTAAAAGTAAGGACAAGGAAATAAAAGGGAAAAAACCATCATAACCAGGCAGAAAATTCATATTAAATATAAAATTACCCTGATAATGTCATAGTGGGAGCAGACAGGAGAACTAAGGAATAAGAACCATTTTGTTTTACCTAAAGGGTTATTGCAAGTCTTCTCGAAAACTTCTCTAAAAAAAAGTATAATTACTGTTTTCATTTTACCAAATTACTTAATAAAATATTGTAAAACAAAATGTAAAGACCATAAGAAAATCAGATTTGCCTCTTTTAAAGGATAATAGGTTTCTAACTGACATTGTGTCAGTATAATTTTGTTCATATTGTGTCTAAGTGTTATCAGTACCACCACTTCCTTTACCACCATCTTGGAGCAAATTTGAAATCATGGCCTAGAAATGTCTCAAAATTACCAGTTTTCTGAATCATTACCTGCGTGTACTCCAGTGATACAGACTTCTTATTCTCAGCAGAATATCACTGAAGTTTGACTACCCAATTCCAGAAACCAGAAGGCTTAATCTTTAGCACAACTAAAAACAAGTATGGAATCTAAAAATAGTTTAATGTTTTATAGATATATTAGAACTGTAGTGATTACATCATAGGAAAATTAAATATGGCAGAGTTAAAACTACCTGAGTAAGATATTCTTTCCTGAATTTCACTGCCGTCCATCACACTAGCATTTCATCTTGCTTTAGAAGATGGCTTATTTATACTGAACTTCCCTTTACTAATTAGTAAAATGAGAATCATTTTTGTCTTACACTTTTGTGATTCTAAAATATTGAATAAAATATTATGTATAGAAGACTGTATTTACTAGTTCTTGCTTATTCTGATAAGTCACCACTATGTACTTACTACTGTCCTTGAGCACTTTAGTACATCCTCATTTGAGATAATGTCTCCATTTTACAGTTAAGGAAACAGAGGCTTAAAGAGGATAAATGATATGCCCTAGAAATATACATAGTAAATGGTAGAGTCAGAACATGAGCCCAGTTCTCCTGACTACAGAGGAGGCCATGTTTTTAACTATCTAGCTTTGCCTACTAATAAATAATGTAAAAATTTGCTCTTTAATACATAGTTTTTAAATTTCTGTTTCCATTTGGTTCTAGGATCCAGAGTATTAGCTTTGTTTGGATTGGTTATTTTCCCCTTCATAGTTTAAGAATGTAGCACGGTTTAAAAGGAAAAGGTTTCCTAAATACTGTAACTCAAGTTCCCAGCTAAGTAGATGACATACATAAAGTAGGGACATACATAAACTGCTCCCCATGTCAGCTTTATGAGCATTATTAATCAGTATTTTTTAGTTTTTTTATTCCCCTGAAGCGTAGGGGTTTTTTAAATTAATCTTTGGAATTGAAAATAATCTGGCACATTAAATTCATTTGGTAATTTTTTTAAGTTGCAAAATTATTTTATACATGCACACATACATATATACATACAAATTACTTCACCTGTTGTTCTAGTGAAATAGAATAATTATAGAAATAAAAGTCACACATTTTCCTTGTCTTAACATATTTATATGTGTGCAAAGGCATGAGAGAGAAGAGAGGTGTGTATATAAACTTTTCCTTTACTGTTCCATAAGTTACTTTTTTATTTCAGAAGTATTTATGTAGGTTTTAGAATTGGTAAGCAATTTGGCAGTAAATTTCTAGTGGACTGAGGTGGGGAATGATATAGGTGCCCACTTTCTTTTAAGAATATTACATTCTGTATTTTCATTATCTTTCCTCATTTCTTTTGAAAGCATCATTTTATTTGTCCCATATCCTCTGACAATATCTTACACATCATAAGCATTCAGGGAGTATTTATTGACTGTAAATGCCTAAGATGATCATTTCTTCAGTGTAAACTATGAGTTTAAGATCATGTATTTCTTGTTATCTTATGATTGATATTCCTGTCTTTACTCAGAGTACATCTTCAAAATAGAGGAAGAATACTTCAGTAGTAATTAAATTTAACTATAATGTGATGATGTGATATCTAATAATTCTGAGTTTATACTGATGGAATTTTACGAAAGATCCTCCAACTGAAAAACTGTATTTCACATGACTGTGTTTAATATAAACATTTTTTAGCTACTGTGCAGGGAGCTAAATAATTTGCTTTTTTTTTTGTAGAAAAAAATGGTAAATAGAACATTAAGACAGTTGACGATTCTCCCAGAGATTTTAAATATGTAACATATAATATATATATCAAAGTATGTCGTACTTTCAAGCCCAGATATGAGAGCTCTAGGTTACTTTGCAACGAGTTTTTCTGTTATACCCATAATCACATTCTCAAATGAGACAAAACTTTTGCTAAATGTGACAAAAGAGTCCACCTGAGTATCTGTATGCATATTGGTTTGTGTTCAAGAATACTAACATATACTAAAGCACTGTGTTTACTTACTTAGCTTATAAAGATATAGTGATGGAAAGACGTTAAGCTCAGATTTCCTTTCCAGCCACTTAAGTTACTTGATGCATCTGAGCCCTTTTTACCTCATCCATAAAATGAGGTGCCTAATAAACATTATCTGTTGATATTGATATTGCCTTTTGATGCAGACATTTAACATCTCTCATGCTGCAAGGAAAAGTGGAGGAAATCACAGTCTCAGAGAGAACAGTCTGTTCTCTGTGGAGACACAAATGAGGTTTCCTAGCTACTCCTCAGTACATTTTCACAGCTTAACTTCATTATTTGCTTTGAGATTAAGTCTTCATATGATAACACTACATTCAGATGTTAGTATGAATATCAGTATAAAAGCCAGGTTTTTTTCTAAGACTTAGACTTCATTTTTATCCTGGATTATAATCCCAGCCCAGAATCTGTCTACTTATTTGTTTGCCTGGTGTGAGCTGTGGCGTGGATGGAGCCCTTGACTTGGGAAGGAGACCTGTGTTTTAATCTCTGTTCTCCCTCTGGTTAGTTTTGTGACACTAAGCTGATTTCTCAGACCCTTTTCCTCTTTATAATTTTTATTAAGGAAAATTAAATGATGATATCAACAAAGATTTCGTAAAATCAAATAGTCAAGTGCAGTAAAATTTTTCATACTTGAACCGATAGCATCTGTCACAATGGCCAATATATTTATTTCAATTTGGGCTCTAACATCTCTAGCATCCCTACAAATCCTTGTCATTTCAGTCATGGGCCAGAATTTATCTTGACTCAGTGTCTCCATCTTCTCTGTGGTAGGAAAGCTTTGACCCATGTTCCTTTCCCTCTTCATCAGCCCTCACTTCATCCTAGGAATTTAGACCACAGAGAACGCTGCTGTTGTTTATAAGACAGTGTGCCCGAGTGCATCTGTTTGCTTTCTCCTGACCAGATCTGACCTTTTGTCTCTCCCTTTGCTCCCATCTCCTTATTGGCTACTAAATTTATTCCACCCCTTATTACCATTTTTCTTCAGATGGGTCATTTATTCTTCCATCATTTATTTACCTGCGTTTGTTAAATATCTAGTCTATGCTAGGCTATAGGGAGCAATAAAGTAAAGAAAATATTATCACTGATCTTGAAGGGCATTTGAAATACTGAAGAAGGCAGCCATGTTGAAAAAAATGATGGTATTATTTTAAGTCTGCAGGAGCAATATTCACAGGATGCATTGGAAACATAGGAGAAAAAGCTGCTGACTCAGCTAGGAAAGGTTAGAGAAGGCATTAGATAAAGAGATGGCCCCTAATCAGAGTGTTGAAGGACTCATAGGAATTTATCAGGCAGCAGTGGGGGTGTGGAAGGAGATTACAGGTGTATTTCCTCTCTAAGAATAGCATGAGCCAAGTTTTGGGGATCCACTGACTCAAAAATATTTATTGACCACCATCTACATGTCAGGCACTCTTCTAAGTAAGTACTGGTCATGCAAGGAGTCCAGTTTGGGAGGCTTTCATAGTAATCCAGGTGAGATATGATGGTAGCTTTACCAGAGTAGCCTAAGAGATGGTATTAAATCATGGAATACTGGATATATTTTGAAGGGGAATCAACAGGATTTGCCTAAAGATTGAATAAGCAATGAGAATACCAAAATAGTGGAGGGCAAATCTAAGATTTTTGCATAGGCATTTGGAAGAATGTAATTTCCATTTAATATGGGGACTGTAGAACTAGGTCTGGGGGGCAATAACAAAGGCTTAATTTTGGACATTATATTGGTAAGCTACTGTTGCATAGCAAACCACCCCAAAAGTTAATGACTTCAAACAAGCACTCTTTCACTCACAGTTCTGTGGGTTAGCAGAGTAGGCTGGGTTCAGCTGGGTAGTTGTTGTGATCTTGCCTGGGATCCTTCATGCATCTGTAGGTCAGCCAGGTATTTTTTTCATTGGGGACTGGCTGGCATGAAAAGGGTGACTAGGCCAAATATCTCTTGTCATTCAGTGGGCTAACCTGGGTTTGTTTGCATGGACATTGCAGGATTCTGCGAAAACAAAAGCATGCACAGTCTTTTGAGGCTTAGGCTTGACACTGACACAGCATCACATATGCCATACTCTGTTGGTCAAAGCAGGACACTTATGTTCAAGGATGGAGAAATAGACTTCACTTCTTGATTAGAGTTGCTGCAAAGGGGCATGGTACAGGGATAGGAATAATTGTCACCGTGTTTGCAAATGATCAGATATGTTGTTTGAGGTTCCTTTTAAGTCCAGTGGAGATATCAAGTTGAGATCGATGTAAGACCCTGGAGTTCATGGGAACTGTCTGTGCAGGACACATAAGTTGGCAGTTCACTGGCTTATAGCAGAATAATTTGAGAGTTGCCCTAAGGGTGGATTAAAGCAGCAGGAAAGTAGGTATAGGGAGAAAAGAGAAGATGCCTAAAGACTGAGCGCTGGGGCACTTCAGGGTTTAGACATGGGAGAGAGGAGGAGAAATCAGCAAAAGAGACTGACAAGTGGCCATAGAAATAGGAGGAAAACCGAGTCAGTGTGGTGTTTCTAGAAGCCAAATGAAGAAAGTATTTCAAGGAAATAGTGACAAGGTGTATCAGATGTTGCTGATGGGTCAGGTAAAGTGAGAATTGAGAATGGACCATTGGATTTAGCAACGTGGAGGTCACTGATGATCTTGATGAGAGCAACTCTAGTCGGATGAGATGCCAAAACTCCATTAGAGTGGGTTCAAGAGAAAGGGGGGAAGAGAAATTGGAGACAGTTGTTATAGATAAATTTGTCAAGTTTTACTGTAAAGGGAAGGAAAACACATAAAGTGAAACCAAGGCAGAGGATGTGAGATCTGGAGAGATTTTTGTTTGGTTTGGTTTTTAATGGGGAAAAGGTAACATCAGGGTTGTTTTTTAATGAGAATGATCCAATAGAGAGGAAACTTGCCAGTGCAGGAGCGAGGGGAGGATTGCTGGAACAGTATTCATCCGTGGGAGAAGGGGTGGGATGTAGTGCAAAGGGGAGACGTCGGCCCAGTAGGAGCAGAAATAGGCGATCCATCGTACCAGGAGAGGAAAGAGTGTGTGGTGTCAGCAGCTTGAGAACGGTGTCCATTTGTTTTCTGTTTTGTTTGTTTCCTCAGTAAAATAGGAAGCCATCATCAGCTCAGAGTTAGCATGGGGCAAGTGTTGGTGGTTTGAGGAAAGAGAGATATGAAATGGTAATCGCTAACACATGGCAGTCATTTACCACATAACAGGCACCATTTTAACCACTTCAAATGAATCAACTCATTTGCTTATGTTAGGAAACATGATTCACTTGAGCAACTTCACGTGTTTGTAGCTTAGAGTGTTAGTGTCCTAGTGGCAGTTTCTTACACTAGAGAGGGCGGGGCCACATCATGAAGGGTCTTGTAAGCCACTCTTAGTAGTTTAGACTTTATCCTGTGAGTAAAGTGAGTAAAATGGAGGGAGCAGATGGAGGCATATATAGTTCTGCAGAATTTTAAACAAAAATAATGATATGCTCAGTCTTACATTTGTGAAAGATAACTAAAAATATTATGAAACGGTTCTGGAGAAAGGGAGAGCGTTAGAGGCAGGGATTCCAGAGAAGAGCTGAGTAGGGCTTATACTAAGGTAAATTACAGTGGACGTATAGAAGAAGGGACAAGCTTAGAAACACGTAGGCAGTAAAATTGTACAGGACTTGCTAATCACAGTTGAAGGAGCCAGTCTAGAATGGCGTCCAGTTTTCTGTCTTTGTTTTGAAAGATTATATGCTTACCTAATGCCAATACACAGAATTAAAAGCAGATTTTAAGAAAAAATGAGTTCGGTTGGGTAACTTCGCCTCCAGTAAGCTGTAATATAATTCGAATGTGGGAAGCATACTTAGCATTTCCATAACTGAAGATGGCATTGTTGACGGACAGTTTGAAAATACATCATTACAGATTTTCATCCATCTTCCATTCCGCATTTGTATCATATGGATGAATGTTATATTCTAGTGAAAAGCTTATTTCTATTTTAGCCTTAAGTTGGAAATTTTGTTCTAGCTGTCATTCTTTTATAATTCATTTAGTATACTAACATTTATATAAGTAAATTTTAGTTCCTATTCTGTGTCTTAAGCCCTTTTTCTTCTGATACATTTAGTAGGATTCCACATTCTGTTAGTGCTTATACATATCTACATTTATGTGTGTATATATTTTTTAAGATATAGAAAGAAACCTAATTCTATAGATCCTTCACAAACAAGGATAATAACATTTTGTCAAGTTTACAATAGAACAGCAGGAACAGTGTTTCTGACTTTCTTCACTCAATTTAAACCCTGGTAATTGTACCTTTGCATTCTTCTCTGAATAGTACTACAGATATTTTGACAAATAGACTCTTAACACAGGCAGTAAATGCTTAAGCTTAACTTATAACTCAGATATTCTGGAAATTACTTCTTTTAAAACTATTTATTTCTAAAAATATAAAAAACTAGTTTATTGGTTATTGAGGAGACAATATATAAACTATACCTTCACCCTGGCCAAAAGATGTGAGCAACCAAACAACATGCAGATAAGAAATAAGTACAATTAAGTGTAAGTATTATTCCCACGTCTGTCTATTGATGTTTTGGAGGATTGAGAATAAGGTGATAGTGATGATAATTACGTCCTCTAGCCAGCAGCTGCCCGGACTGACAGCTTTAAATGCACATTCACTGGGTATAATCCGAAGAAAATGAAAACACTTACTTGAAAAGATACACGCACTCCAGTGTTCATAGCAGCATTGTTTATAATTGCCAAGGTATGGAAGCAACCTAAGTGCCATCAACAGATGAATGGATGAAGAAGATCATTACTTCATTGTTGACTCAAACCTGAAAGAGTATACACCCCTTTCTAAATCTCAGAACTGCACTTTTGTGTACTGCCACCAGATGGTGACAGGTGCCTTGATTCTTCCAGTGTATTGTCCCAATAACAAGGTCAAGGTCCTGATACAGCAAAACCACAGTTTGTCCAACTGAAATGAGGATGCTTTCCTTATTAAAAAGAGAAGTTATACTGTTTTATTATTATCATTAGCCTAGGGAATAATTTTTTTAAATACAATTTACAATGAGCTCAGAGTTTCTATGACCAGAGGCTGAATGAAGTACCCCAGGGAACTTGATACTCGGGATTTAAAACAAAGAAAACAAAGAATAAATGACATGTAAAGAACCGTATTGTTAATAAGGGGATACTTTATACCAAACAAACAACGTTGACTTCAAATGAATACTGGAGGAAAAAATCCAGCTTTTTATATTGTTTTAAACATTATTCTCCTTAGTTAACTATATTATGACAAAAAAATCAAAATTCTACAGACATTAATTTAATAATTGATTGTTTTATCTGTAAAGCAAGGTAAAAAGGAGCATGATTAATCTTCATCAGGTGTCTAAAAGTTGATCAGTTTTTTCTTCTGTGCATAGATAGCAAAGTATCTCTTTTTTTATTTTTTTTATTTTTTTATTTTTTTATTTTTTTTTTTTCTGGCCCGCCCACAGGTAAGACTATTTAACCATAGCCTTACCTGCTGAGGTTTTTTTTTTTTTTTTTTTTTTTTTTTTTTTTTTTTTTGCAGTACGCAGGCCTCTCACTGCTGTGACCTCTCCCGTTGCGGAGCACAGGCTCCGGATGCGCAGGCTCAGCGGCCATGGCTCACGGGCCCAGCCGCGGAGCGGCATGTGGGATCTTCCCGGACCGGGGCACGAACCCGTGTCCCCGGCATCGGCAGGCGGACTCTCAACCACTGCGCCACCAGGGAAGCCCGCAAAGTATCTCTTAAGGATTACTTCCCTTTTTAAATTGAAAGATATAAATCTTTTAAAAAGTTAACTATTTCAAAGTATTTTAAACATGAGCTTGTGAAAATTAAATGTCTAGAACAAGTGTTGTGTGAATTCACAGCTTACTGTACTTAGGCATTTAACAGTAACCTTTTGTAGACTTTCAAAAGATGTTTATTTCATCTTATTCACTCTGAATCATACCTAGGAATCCAGTCTCTTTAGGTTTTGTAACATACTGGAAAGACTTCAAGGATGATTTGGCTTCAAAACTTTGTCCAGGAGTTTGTCCTTAAACCTCTAACATCTTATCTAATAAGTGTCCATGTAGTTTTGTACTTTTATGTTACGGGTGCTTTTAGTTAAGATAGTATCTGATTTCCTACTCCTGTGTCCTCCTGCAAACCCAGTCTTCACAGATTTTAGTGACCAAGCTGCGAGACTGTATCCTTACATTGGCAGTTTGAATCGTCCTTGAATTCCAATCAAAAACTGGCACTCTCCTAACTGACATTTTCAGTGAGAGTTGCAGAGTAAGTATTATATGAGATTGAAATAGCATAAGACCTCATTTTGCAGCTCCTGGTGCCTTTGAGTTTTACACACTTTAAAAAGAAGAATGTTCAAAAATATTAAAATTTTAACATTTCTTTAACTTAGAGGAACATGACTTGTTGGCATGTGTCTCCATCCCTCCATCCACTCCTACCATTCTCTCTTGAACCAACTACAGGGTTGAAATTGAAGTTGTCCTTATCCACAGAAATTGCTGTATTCAGTTTTTGACTTTTGTTTTGCTAAGTTCAACTGTCAGTTCTAAGATTTCTTTCTTTTTTTTTTTTTTTTTTGGCGGTACGTGGGCCTCTCACTGTTGTGGCCTCTCCGGTTGCGGAGCACAGGCTCCAGACGCGCAGGCTCAATGGCCATGGCTCACGGGCCTAGCCGCTCCGTGGCATGTGGGATTTTCCCAGACCGGGGCACGAACCCGTGTCCCCTGCATTGGCAGGCAGACTCTCAATGACTGCGCCACCAGGGAAGCCCCTAAGATTTCATTTTACTTGCTCTGTTGTCAGTGTTTGACAGGATTGATCTTTCTCTTTTCCTTGAAACGCCTTCTTCCTTTGCCTGCTGGATGTCTCCTACCTCAGCTGTTCATGTCCAATCTCTTTTCTACATCCTCCTCTATTCTGTATTCCTAGGACTGTCCCAGGGCTTTGGTCTCTTCTAGGCCTTGCTACCTAAGTTGTCTTATCCAGGCATGGAGTATTACCCAAAATCTGTGTGCTTATTACTCTCAGGTTTATCACCGCTCCATCTAGGGTGTATTTGTTCATTGTCTCTCTCCTTTTACTGGAAGATAAGTTCCATAAGAGTAGGGACTTCATTTCTGTTCATCATTTTATGCTCGATTCCTAGGACAATGTCTGACACATAATACATACTCAGTACCTTATATGGAAGGATTCTTGGTTTTATGAATAGTTCATCTTTAACCTTGGCCATAATAATGAATCCATCAACTATTACTTTTTCTGTTTTGAGAAAAGTGTGTGTTGTATTCATTTTTTTAATTTCAATAATGTTAAGAAAGTTATCTCCTTATTACCTGAATTTATTTCAGCTCACTTGATTACATTTATTTTCATTGCCATGAGTTAAAATTTTAAATAGTGGATTTATTTTCAGATTTAGATAGAGATTTTTTTTTTAGCATACTGCTTTTGAAAGACCACTTTAAAGGTTCTGTTAATTTTTTGAAAAGTAATTTTTTTTAATTTTAAGCACTTCATTTTCTTCATGGTGAATCATTAAGGTGTCTAACATTTCCAGTGACTTGTAAATCTTTTTTGCTTTGTTTGTGTTGTGAGACTTTTTATAAACAGAATTTGGTATCTCAGTAATAAGATCGACAAAACAAACACTAACTATTGGGATTAGCACTAACATTTTTTACTGAGGATGGACTCAGAAAAGTAGTTGACCATAAATGTCAACTTGGGTCCATTCTGAGATACATACTGGAAAAATTATAGTCATGTGTCCATACAGAAAACCAGGTGACAATAGGTTAAACTGTAAGTAACATCTCTTTATCTCTCACTATTTACAAAAAAAAAATTACTTATAAACTTTCATTTATAAGTAAGTGAGCACCAAATTAAAGAAAACTGAGTTAAGGAAATATTAGTCTGAAAAGAAATGCTCAAATTTGATTTATCAGTGCTATGAATGTTATTTAACTTTTAGGCTAATACATTTGGCGCTGTCGTTATTAGTCTAAATTAATTAATTTGACCTTTGTATTCAGTTTTTAATTTTAGAGAAATAATAAACTTGCTGGAAAATTTAGCAGAATATAAACTTTTTGATAAGTTAGTAGTCGCGCATACCATTTGAAATGCTTTGTTTCTGCTTGTGTTCTCTGCTAAATTTTTTTTCCATTGAATCTGTGCTGCTTCTTTGCCAATGTTTTCCACTGTAGAATCTCCATCTCGCAACCTTGCTTCTCGTGAGCGCATTTACAAAAATTATGGTGTAGCTGGGCCTGCCTCTGCTCTCTCATCTCTGTCTCACAAACTGAAGGGTGGGTATGCGTGCCTTCACGGATGGGCCATTCTTAATAAACCTAGGAGGTTTCAAGAAAGAAGTTTTAGTTCACCTCAGTCATTTTCATCTCATTCCATTTAAGATTAAAGTTTATAATTTTATTTAAAATTTGATATTTTGGGGTAATTTGTGATGTATCTGTTCAATATTTATTGATTATCCTAATTGATATGCCTGTTTACTATGTGTAGGTTAAATAGAACTCTTGCTTAATCTCAAACCTATATGAGATATTAAATAAAATAAGTGTGTAGAAATAAATGCCTTTGGGGAATTGTAACACCATTATTACCAGAACGAGGTGGTACATGTGTAAGCCATAAAGCACATTGTGATCTATAAGAATATAGTATCTCATGTGACAGGTTAGTCTTCAACTCATTTTTTCTGTTAGGTAATGTAAAAATCATTTTCCTGTTTTAGTTTTTTTATGAGAAACAGTTTGATAATTAAATTCTTTAGTTTACCTTAGTTTTCAGGGCTGTCCTGTCTGGCATGAGTCATCCTTATAGTATTTTCTTAGCTGCTTAGTTTTAATACTTTAAACTTAGAAATGTTTAAACTATTGACAATTGATAAAATGCCAGATGATTTTAAAATATGCTCTGGTCCTATAAAATACTGTAGATACCTAGTCACTTATTTTTGTCTTAGTGTAATGTTTAATTAAACTTTTAAAATCTTGTATTCCTAGAAATGAGTAAAACAGTTTTACATTTCTCCTTTGTACAGTTGACAGTGATACTATATAATATTGTAGTATAATTATAGAACCTGATCTCTGTAGTATATAGTCTTGTGTAACCTGATATATAGTATATACTATGGCATATCATATTACAGTAGAGTATTATATTATGATTATATTATAGGGTGGTATTATATAAACTTTTACTTATAATTTTGGCATAAAAATATGCAGGTTATTAATGAATACCTAATATTTAATATTTTTACTAATCTGTTTGAATGTACTAAATTTTTATCCTGTCCTGTATTATTTTTTCTTTAGAATCTTTTGAGATTAAAAAAGTGTCCATTATTGCTTAAACTTACATATGATAAACATTAAACAAAATTAAGTGACGAATGTGAAAGTATTTACGATCTAAAGCTTTTTAACAGATTGTGTTGATATTTATTGATACTTAAAGCAGCCACATGACCAATTTTAGTAATACTTACTGCAAGCCTCAAAACTTTTGAAACCCAAATGAAGAAGATAAACATCAGTTAGTATGTGGGTTTACCACACTTCACTAACTTGACGTATTTGTTTTTTAAAAATATATGAAATATATTTTGGAAAAGTAAATTTTTTCAGCAGGATTTAATTGTAATCTGACATCTTGGGAAGAAATAATTTTGCATTATTTATGTGCCTAGACTCCAACAGGTATTTAGCTGTCACCACTTACAGATCTTAAAAAAATATTCACCATTACTTGAAGCATAGAAATAAGGTATACAGCTGCCCATATTCTCTGGCCCTCTCTATATAACAAAACATTTTTGCTAGCATATGACAGGTGGTGTTCCTGATATTTGGAAGATTCAATTGTTTAGCCAGTCACAGTGGAGATTTCCTTTATGAGGAATTGTGCATCATTAATTACAAAGCAAACCTCTTTCAATTCATGAACTAATCTTGTAGAGAGAGGGGTGCCAAATATTAAACATTTACTGCTTATTAGTCTAGATTCAGCATTATGTATGGTTCAGCTCATGAAATAAATGTGATGATGAAGGCATTTCCAACTGTCAGAGTAATAACGAAAACTAGTGCTCCAGACATCAGTCACTCCAAATTAGTGGCCAGGACTAAGCTGATGCTTGATTCTACCAAATACAATATATTGGTTTATAAAATCTGACCCTCACACAACAATGGCTACTGTCGCCTCTTGCCCTGTGGCTGTGGGAGCCATAAAAGTAAAAAATGAGAATCTGAAGATTTGTGACTAGCAGAAAGGAAAGAAACTAAGAAAATAGGAATTTGTTTGCTCATTTAACAAAAACACTTACTATGCTGACCCATTCTTGACATGACATCAGTGGAGTGTAGTAATGAGCAAAACTACCAGCCCTTGCAGGCCTTCCATGAGGAGGCAGATGCCATGGCAAAGCTCTCTTGACGTATAGGCAACTAGGCTGTGACTCTACACACACACTGCAAGCAAGCCCCAAAACACATTTCTACTTTATCCACATTTGTTCATATCCCTGTAAAAAGGAAAAAGAAAGAACTACAGTGTAACCAGAGTCATCTCTGGTTTTTACTAAGTATCCTTCTTCAAAAAATGTAAATGCTTCTAGCAAGGTTTATGGATTTTCAGTTTTTCATGTCACTTGAATCACTTCAGTCAGGTTGCTTTCCTCGTAACAGTGAACTAGTATCACTTGCACTGAGGGTAGAAGTTTTGATTTTAGGGAGGAAAGATAATCTTGAAGGTTGTACCAGGGACTGACAGCAAAGACGACCTGGCTCTAAAGCCTCAAAGGAAAGTGTGAAGTAGTAGGAAGGAGAGACACTGAATGAGGGCCAGGATGCCAAAAGCAAGTGGTGCTCATGTAGAAACATCTAATGCTTTACCTAGGAAAGAGCGAGATTATTTTTCTTTTTATCTTTTTTGTTTCTTATTCTCCTGACTCCTTGTTGAAAGGCCCCAGAATTCAGACTTGTAATTCTAATTCTGAGGATCCCACCATTTTTCTTCTTCAAGCTCTGAGTTCTAACCAGCTAAACTTATGAACTAAATAAGCTGTTAGAACATAACCTCTTTACAAATAACAGACTGCCTGCATTACATGTAATTAAATAATAGCTTTAGGGCACTCATACACTAATTATAAATTATTCTAATCCAAACATTAGAATATTAGAATTATAAAATGATGTAATAGAAATTTGACGAGAATTCCCCCTTTTTTCTTTATTCTTGAAGTATTTTTGTCTGTGACAAGCAATACAAATTTTTTTAGCTATGTTTTCTTACTTCATTGTTTAGTGGCTAAATCATCAGTAAGTTATAATTATATTAACAAGTTTCACTATGAAATGGACCATACAGGTGACCGAGGAACCATCTCAACATCTCCTAGACCAGTCTGTACATCAGGAAAATCAGAACTGTCCTCCAAACACAGCAGAACACTGAAACCCGAGGGACGTATGAGCCGGACTACTGCTGACCAGAAGAAGCAGAGGGGTCCAGAAGGGCTGTCGGCTAGTGAATCTCTCATGTTGAAATCCGATGCTGCAAAGTTGAGGTCAGATTCTCACAGTAGGTCATTATCCCCCAACCATAACACCTTGCAGACACTAAAATCTGATGGGAAGATGTCTTCTAGCTTCAGAGCCGAATCCCCAGGACCAGGTTCTCGGTCATCATCTCCTAAGCCAAAGACTCTCCCAGCCAGTAGGTCTAGCCCATCCAGTGCTAGCTCTACACGCTCCTCCTCACCGCATGATAAAACTCTACCTCAGAAAAGCACTGCTCCTGTTAAGACGAAACTTGATCCTCCTCGGGAACGGTCCAAATCGGACTCTTACACCCTTGATCCAGATACCCTCCGCAAGAAGAAAATGCCCCTCACAGAACCATTAAGGGGACGATCAACGTCACCGAAACCAAAACCAGTACCAAAGGATTCGAAAGACTCCCCTGGATCCGAAAATAGAGCTCCTTCTCCCCACGTGGTACAAGAAAACCTCCACAGTGAGGTGGTTGAAGTCTGCACTTCAAGTACTTTAAAAACGAATAGCCTAACAGACAGCACCTGTGATGAAAGCAGTGAATTTAAGAGTGTGGATGAAGGTCCAAATAAAGTTCATTTCAGCATAGGAAAAGCACCACTGAAAGATGAACAGGAAACGAGAGCATCCCCCAAAACCAGTCGGAAATGTGCTAATAGGCACACCAGGCCCAAGAAGGAGAAATCTAGCTTTCTCTTCAAAGGAGATGGATCCAAACCTTTAGAGCCAGCCAAGCAAGCCATGTCCCCTTCCGTGGCTGAGTGTGCCAGAGCTGTCTTTGCCTCTTTCCTGTGGCATGAAGGCATAGTGCACGATGCAATGGCTTGTTCTTCTTTCTTAAAATTTAATCCTGAACTTTCCAAAGAACATGCTCCTATAAGAAGTAGTTTAAGCAGCCAGCAGCCTACAGAAGAAAAGGAAACCAAATTAAAAAATAGGCACTCATTGGAAATATCATCTGCACTGAATATGTTTAATATTGCACCTCATGGACCAGATATATCTAAAATGGGCAGTATCAACAAAAATAAGGTATTGTCTATGCTTAAGGAACCTCCTCTGCATGAAAAATGTGAAGACGGGAAAACTGAGGCCACTTTTGAAATGTCCATGCATCACCCAATGAAGTCTAAGTCTCCTCTTCCCCTGACTCTGCAACATTTAGTGGCTTTTTGGGAAGACATCTCTTTGGCTACTATCAAAGCAGCTTCCCAGAATATGATTTTTCCAAGTCCTGGTTCTTGTGCAGTCCTTAAAAAGAAAGAGTGTGAGAAAGAGAATAAAAAGGCCAAAAAAGAAAAAAAGAAAAAGGAAAAGACAGAAGTTCGGCCCAGAGGTAATTTGTTTGGTGAAATGGCCCAGCTGGCGGTAGGAGGACCAGAGAAGGACACCATCTGTGAGCTCTGTGGAGAGTCACATCCATACCCAGTGACATACCACATGAGACAGGCTCACCCAGGTAGGTGATGTTATTGAATATATGTAAGTACTTTGTGTAGAAAAACAAATTAGGTCACTTTGACTTAAGCTGTTCCATGAATTATGTTCAAGTACAGGGAAACTTCTGCCCAGAATTTATAGTGTCTTACAATGTAATTTTTAAAGTGCTTTATCAATACAGTATAGGGTTTATGAAAAATAGGTAAAGAAATCTAATAGTATGGTGGTAAGGCAATCTAGTACTATTTCATTTTAATGTATCCCATTCTGAGATATTGTTAACTTTTTAAATATTTTGTGTGTTACCCAAAGGATGCTGTTAAGGTGTCTCACACAGTAGAAATAAGGACATGTCCATTCACACAATAGAAATAAGGACATGTCCATACACACAGGAAAGATCACAACATTAGGTCTCCTTTGATTGTATTGTTTTCCTGTTCAGAATTGCAAATTCAATTAGATTATACTGATTTCTTTGGGCATTTTCCTGTGGAAGAGATATTAACTGTTTCATCAGAAGACAGTTTTATGTTTTAGGTAAATGTAACGATTTCTGTAACAATTTATATTCCAAAATTCACTTATTATGGATTTGGGTAAATGTTTTTCTCTTCCTACATATTACACTGCAACCTTTTGTAAAATACATGATTTGTAAAACATATTATTCTCAGAGTGTTTTATACCTAATACCTGTCTTCTTCCATTTTTTTAGCATACTTAAATAAATCTGTATGTACCCGTATCTTAACAGTTCTTCTCATCTGCCTGTATAGAGTATCGTCAGTATTTTAGGCATCGTTTACTTGATTAATTTTGGTTACACCTTCAATTTTGCTGCTATAATTAACAGCCCAGGTGGCGGTTAGATATTTGCTTCAGTATTTTGCTTACTTTGAAAAGGAAAAGCTGTCATTTATGTACAGGCGGCAAGGAGCAAACTATTAAGGACACTTAAAGTGTTAAATTTTTATTTATGTTCTTACTTCAAGGTTGTGGCCGGTATGCTGGTGGACAAGGTTACAATAGCATTGGGCATTTTTGTGGAGGATGGGCTGGTAACTGTGGTGATGGTGGCATAGGGGGAAGCACGTGGTACCTGGTGTGTGATCGCTGTAGAGAAAAATACCTCCGTGAAAAACAGGCTGCTGCAAGGGAGAAGGTATTTTTATTTTGTTCTGGCTGTGCTGTTAGTGATCAGAATAAACCTTATAAAAATCTCTTTATGATCATATTATCAGACAACTCCACATAATTGATATTAAAGATCAGCCTTCATAACAGGAATAATATATAAATTTAATTTATGTACCAGGTCAGCTGTTTTTAATTACAAAAACAAATTATATCTTGGGATAACACAAAACAGCTCTCCTGTAGCATACATACCTTATTGAACAGATGTTTACTGCATAATTTATTATTAATTTGTCTGCTATTGTACACATATATATAGCTTTCCCTCTTCACCTTTATCTCTCTTAACTCTCTCTTTCTCTTTTTCCTTTTCTTTTTCTACTCTTTATCTCCTCTCTCTTTTTCTTTTCCTGGAAAGTCAGGATCATTCACACTAGTGACACACCTAGGTAAAAATATTTGCCAAATATACACACACATGCACGCACACACAGATTATTTACCCTTTTATTTAGATAACTACATTTAGATTTTACTACTTAGGTTTTTTAACTTTCCCAAGGAAAGAGAAAAATATAGTTTGCATTTGATATAAATTAGTTTTAATAAGTTCAGGAGAAACATGAAGTGAATGTTGTTTTTGGGAATCACTATTATTATTTTAAAGCAGTTCTACAGTGTTTAATAATTTTTATTGGAAATTCGAAATATTTAGGTTAAGAAATTTAAAATTTGAGTAGAAGTAGGAAAAGATCCCTACAAATTTTCTTCTCAGGTCAAACAATCTAGGAGGAAGCCATTGCAAGTCAAGACTCCTCGTGCCTTGCCCACTATGGAGGCTCACCAAGTGATTAAAGCAAACGCCCTCTTCCTGCTGTCCCTGAGCAGCGCGGCCGAACCAAGCATTCTGTGTTACCATCCTACAAAGCCATTCCAGTCTCAGCTTCCCAGCGTGAAAGAGGGCATTTCTGAGGATCTTCCGGTTAAAATGCCTTGTCTCTACCTGCAGACATTAGCTAGGTAATATAACTCGGCTGTTGTTTTTTAAATCACTTTGGATTAACCGCTACTGTTTAATATCATGCCCTGAATTTCCACACTACAGTACATATTGTATACGGTAAAGTAACCTCCAGGAATTTATTTTCTGAGTTGCCTTAACTCAGAAATATGACTGGTAGAGGTATAAACTTTAGAGTAGTAGGTATTTGAAAAAATATGTAAATACTATGTTGATTTGTATTATTATTAATACATAGTATGTCTTAGTAAGACTTTAGCTATCTTTTACTCTTTGCTAGGCAGACGTCAGTGTGTTAATAGTGGGAAATGCTAAAATGGAAATAAACTGATATTTGCTATCCAAAATCTTTCATTTTTCAAATTATTAATTCTATTAGCGTTTAAATTTTGGTTAGCTGAGTACCAGCTTTGTGTTACACTAAGATGAATATAATAAAATCCTGACGTCGTGTGTTCACACTCTGGTGGAGACAGATATGTAAAGGAAACATTTAAAATGTTACGTGAGGAGTACTTATGATAGAAGTGTGTATAGAATACTGTCACAGCATAAAAGGTAGAGAGTACCTGAGTCTTGCCAAGGAAATAAGGAAAGGTTTCCCAGAGGATCCGACATTTTAGCAGTCTTGAAGGATAACTAGAAATCAGTCAAGCAGGAAATGAGAGGAAAGCAATTCCTGACATAAACCACATATGTGAGGATGCAAATGAAATAGCATTACCCATTTAAGGAATACAGGCTTATTAAAGTATTGGTTACCAGGAGAAATATATGAAGTGTTGTTTCCCAAGACCAGGTAATGCGTGGCTCTGTAGCCCATGGTAAGGTTGGATTTTATCCCATTGAGGAAACAGTGGATAAAGAAGAATTTTAAACAAGGAAATGCATGAACTGGTTTGCAGCTGGAAGATCACTCTGCTGCTAATGTGGAAACCGGATCCAAGGGCATAAGTGAAGATGGAGAGAAGCCTGTTAACAGTGTACTGTTTTTCCTATATTGGGCTTTGCTGGTGCAACCCATATGTTCATGCATTGCACACTGATACTCCAAAACAGCCTTGCATAGGCCAAATTCAGATTTTTTTCATCAGCTGACAAATGAAGATTTCTAGAAATTGCCTGCTGCCGTGGCTTACCAACCAACAGTTCCATTTTGAGAAGCAGAGTTATGTAGTTTGTTTGTTTTTGTACTTATTATTCAATAAAATGAGTGGGAAACAAAAATGAAAATGTGAGACTAAGTACATTTGGGACTGCGGAGGAAGTCATCAGGAATGCCAAGTACAGCAAGCCTTCAGCTTCCGTCACCTGTTTACTGTCCTTAGTTAGACTAGTACCTCTCTGTTCCAGTTTGAAAAGGGTAGAATCAAATGGTAAAACATGTAAAAAATGCTAGCATACTCTAATTATGGATTTTATATTTTTAGCCCTGTGGGGAATAGATATCCCTGTAACCCATGGAACATTTCATATATCTAATCTTTTTCAAATTTCACTCTTAAAAAACAAACAAACAAAAAAATGGTAACCGCCTGTGCTTTAGTGGTCCATGCAGAAATGTCGTGAGCCTGAAGCAAGGCAGTGATGATGGGGAACAAGAAGGGGAATAGTGAGAGGGAACCTGGTATCCACAGGCCTAAGTGACTGGTCGTGGTCGAGGGCTGAGCCTGCTGTGACATCGAGACACCTAGAGAGCTGGTGGGATCACTCACTGAAGCTAGAAGATAGAAAAGTTCTAAAAAGGAGAGAAAAGAAATTCAATTTTGGATTTGAAATGTTTATGGTACCAGGAATATCTATGTGTAAAATTATCAGACTTTTATCTCCTTTGGCTTACATCTACAACTATTTTAATACTTTAATCCTCAGTTACAGACTTAATGAGTTGCTTTTACTTTTACGAAGGAGATTAAAAGTAGAAAGTTATCTGTATTGCCACATACTTTTTGAGTTATTTGGTTTGATTTAATGCAGGCATCATCATGAAAGTTTTGTGGGTTATCAAGATGACAACCTATTCCAGGATGAGATGAGGTACCTGCGTTCAACATCTGTACCTGCCCCGTACATATCAGTAACTCCTGATGCGAGTCCTAATGTATTTGAAGAGCCAGAGAGCAACATGAAGTCCATGCCACCCAGGTATTTGAGTTATTGTCTTTCTGTTGAGTCCAGTGTTTGGTGGAAGGAAGACTGTAAGCTAGAAGAGAATGCTCTAGAAGTTCTTTCATACATACCTCCATCTCGGGAAGGAAGTCGTGTCAACTCTGCTAACTGTTAGAGCAGTAAGAAAAAGCATGCATTCATGAACCAGGTAAGGTCCTTGATGGCAGAGGCAGATCCAGTTGGAGAGAAAAGATCAACTAGTGAAGTAATAAAGGATTCCATTTCCATTCTGTATTATATCATTTAATGCTGTAGTAAATCAGACTAGAGAAAGGTCACTTTGAGGCAGTACTTAGAGGTTTCATGGGAGATATAGCACTGAAAGTAGATCTTGAGCTTCTTGGATTATTACTTGCAGAGCTCCCCCCGGCCCCACCCTACCCCCTTATAGTATCAGAGTAAAGGGCTTCTTGAAAACTGAAGAGAAGCATATATATATAATGCAGAAAGAAACAGGGTACCACTGAGAGTTTTTAGAGGAGGAATGACGTGGTACAAATGCAGAAATAGTCTCACAGTGTCAGCTGAGAAGCTGAACATTTCAATCAAAGATTTCAGCTGTGTGTGTGGAATTGGATTGTGTTGGCAATGGTTGTTAAAGACAGATGGGTAAAGGAAATATTTTGGAGGAAAAATCAGTGTGACTTGTTGAGTGACTGGATAATGAAAAGGATCAGTTTAGGATAGCATCAAGAGTTCAGGCATGAGTAACTGTGAACATGATGTCATTAGAAAGGTAACCTTTGGGTTTTCTTGTGTTGCTTGAGTTTCTTCACAAGCTTGATCAATTTTATAAGAACAAGTCACTATTTTTTAGGTTGTACAGCAGTTTTTTACGTTGATAGGTAAACTTCCTCTAAAAGCAGAAAAGGTGTCTTGTGCTTTATAGTAACACCATATATAAAGTGAATTAAATTAACATATCCCTATATTCTGGTCATTCTGGAGCCAAACAGTGGAAACTGACATCCAGGCACCTTTACCCCAGTTAGTTATCATCATTAACTAAATGATTAAAGAGTCAAATTAAAGAGTTAACATTTATAACATTTATAATTAAATGTTTAATATAATTTATAATTAATTTAATTATATTAATTAATATTAATATAATATAATAATTAATTATATTATATTAAATTTAATATAACTAAATTTAACATTTATAATTAAAGAGGTAACATTTATCATCTGTTCAAACAAGAATGTGCACACACTTAGGCAGTGAGGAAAGAAAATGGCCAGGGAGTTAGCCACTTACTAGAAAGTATATAAGCTTTACTGAGGGACATAGGATTTTTAACCTGGCTTGAACGATGGAAAAGAAACAACTCTAGAACTCAGGGTGAGAGCAAAAATAGCCCAATATGGAATGAGGTGACAGAGAAAAGAATACATGAAAAGAATAGTTTATAAATTTGCCTTAGAAAGTAAAGAACGGTATTTCTCTTTTTTATAAAATGTCTCAATAAAGGAAATTATATAACCATCTTAATACTTTTTCAAGTGTTTTTTAATGCCTCTATAGTAAATAGAAAATTGTTGGTTTCCTAAAGCCCGCATGAAAACCATTGAGTTCTCATATGGATGTAAGTATAATATAACTGACACTGGAATTCAGTTTGTCACCTGTCAGTACACTTTGGTGCAGCCATGCTCTGGATAGGGCTTTGGGCAGCACCCCCAAAGAATGAGAAACCTCACAGAACACTCAGCACCAAAGGAAAATTGCGTCCTTTCACTTTCCATTTTATTAGGTCTCTGTATGTACATATCCTTTTTCTTTCTATTCAGTGCTGTTATGAATATATCTGCCTGATTTTCCTGAATATCATGACACACGTCTTCCACCACGGTGCTTTTGATTCTGAAAGGAGCTTAGAACATTTGAAGCCTTTTCTTCTTTTTTATTTGAAATGCAAAGTAGATTTAAGAAAACTGAAAGTTTTAAGATGCAGTTCTGAAATCAGTCAAAATGTGGCTACATTTGGAAAGATCAAATTGTGATTTAAAGAGAGATTGTCAAGTTGGCTTTGAATTTGTATTCTTCCACATGAAATACGGGTTCCCGTATTTGACTACACTATTAAAAACTAAATAAACATAGTTGTCCCGTCATTCACTTTTTCTCTTGAGTTTTTAGCTGTCACCTTGTTCTGTCTGCAGTTTGGAAACCAGTCCCATAACTGATACTGATCTTGCCAAGAGGACTGTCTTCCAAAGGTCATACTCAGTTGTTGCTTCTGAATATGATAAACAGCACTCCATTTTACCTGCACGGGTTAAAGCCATTCCTAGAAGAAGAGTTAACAGTGGAGACACTGGTAAGTATAAAATAAAAGAGAAGATTGAGTGATCCAAGTGGTTTTATTTGTAGATATTGTTTTAATCTAATTTTTTTTTTTTTTTTTTTTTTGTGGTACGCGGGCCTCTCACTGCTGTGGCCCCTCCTGTTGCGGAGCACAGTCTCCGGACGCGCAGGCTCAGCGGCCATGGCTCACGGGCCCAGCCGCTCCGGGGCATGTGGGATCTTCCCAGACCAGGGCAAGAACCCGTGTCCCCTGCATCGGCAGGCAGACTCTCAACCACTGCACCACCAGGGAAGCCCTAAAATTGAATTTTTGAAGGCAGAGAAATGGATTAATTTTAAATTGTGGTAGACGTTCCTTTTATGTGACTTAGCCATAAATGTGCCTCTCTAAATTGCACATCTCAGTTGGAAGAGACACCCAGAGATCATCCAGTGTTATTTAAGAATAAATTGACCTTTAAAGTACATTACTTGTTAGATGTCTAAGCCAAATATTGCTACCAGTCTCCCTTCCACTAAGCTTCAGTGAACCAGCAGGTCCAGTGACTTAACACTTTCACAGTGATCTTCCCACTCGCAATAGAAGCTTATAACTCCTGTAGCTACTACCACTCAAATAGATAATAAAAACTGGGGATATGGCTAGCTCTTAATCAGTAAAAATGTTAGATAATCTGGACCAATTGGTATCAACAGTCTCAAACTGGGGCTGATTGATTCTGTCTCAAGAATAAAGAAACCCAAGGAGAAAAGGATAATGTGTTAATGATTTATCAGGCCGACCACTTACTAAATGAAGATCTGACCTAATATTTATAGGTAAATAATTATGTATCTTATTGAAGATCTTCAAGGAAAATATTGAGGATAGATCAAATATTAATGATTTATAGGTTCATTCAACAAGTATTTTTGAGCTCTTATTGAGGTACCATTTGTTATAAAGCAGTCCTGTAGAAAATGATGGGGATAAGATGTAGATTCCATTTAGGGAGAAAATAAATCACTTCGTGTTAAGTGTTTTAGAAAGCATGAACTTTAGATTCAGACCTGCAAAAATAAAAACAAAAAAACCGCAAAGACTCTAAAGTGAATAAGCTAGATACTATTCATTAATATCTTCTTAAATACATTAATCATATGTATTACCTATAAAAGTTAATAATTTTCTTTTTTTTTTTTTTTCCTTTAAATAGAAGTTGGTTCTTCCCTCTTGAGACATCCATCTCCTGAGCTTTCCCGGCTAATCTCAGCCCACAGCTCTCTTTCCAAAGGAGAACGAAATTTCCAGTGGCCAGTTTTAGCCTTTGTTATACAGCATCATGATCTGGAAGGTCTTGAAATAGCAATGAAACAGGCCTTAAGGAAATCTGCTTGTCGAGTTTTTGCTATGGAGGTAAGAATACATTAATAGGATTATTGATTCATTCATCATACATTTCATGTGATGATTCTATTTAATGATGTCACTTTTCTACCAAACAAATTGTGACAAATTAAGAGACTTAAGTGAATAGAAAATATCGTGTTCACAACAAAATTAAACTCAAGTTTATGAATATAAATGAATTTAGAGTTTCATAGTTAAGCGCTCTAAAAAACTTTATTTCTGCATTGCTTCATTATTTGAATCCTGATAATATCTTTTTAAAAAAGCTTTTTGTAATCACAGAGTCTTTTCAGTTAGAATAATCCTGCAAAGGGGATGAAAAGTGAGCTTTTGAGTTGTAAATTTAACAGTAATAACTTATCTGAGTCTCTGGAAATGGATTGCTATATATCATAGACTTGTATATAATAAATTTTTTTTCTTTATCATGGGTAGGAGGTAACCTGCCATTTCATCAGTGGGAGCAATATGAGTATATTTAAGTAAATGGTAGCTTGTGTAGAACTTAAGAAACATTCTGTGTTGATCCTGAATGCAAGTTGGAAAAAAAACGTGCATGGGTAAATTAATATGAAGACAAATTTTTGAAATAAAAAGTATTTTGGGAGAGTATTTTGGTATTGCATTTCATAGGTATTATTTTCCCTATTATTATTAATTTTTTAATTAGGCCCAAAATTATTGACTGTGTAAGTTCAGTGTACTTTCAGAGAAATGAAGATCAGGCTTCCTAGTATCTTTCCTTAAAAGACTTAGTCCAGGAAGGTTCTTTGTTTCTGAATAAGAGAAGTCCTGCTATGTTCACTCATATATTTTCTTTTTATCTTGGACTTATTTAACCATCATTTATTCAGGCTTTCAACTGGCTTCTGTGTAATGTCATCCAAACAACTTCTCTCCATGATATTCTGTGGCATTTTGTGGCATCACTGACTCCTGCTCCAGTGGAACCAGAAGAAGAAGAGGATGAGGAAAATAAAACAAACAAAGAAAATGCAGAACAAGTAAGTGAGGTTCTTGGATTTTTAATTGTCCATATTTTTATAGAAGAGTAGAACTACTTTCAGATAGTGCGGTAATTTTCATGAGGTCATTCACAGATTATATAACCTAAAGACAGGAATAAAATTTCAGTGCTATGAGCAACATATTAACTATGCTGAGTGAAAGTCTTCTGTCTCCAAAAACGCTGTCAGTCAGTTCTGATTTCTCACTAGCCATCACTGTCTCGAAGCAATCAGCTGCAAGATAAACACTATCACAGTGCAGTATAAGACAGATAAACAGGGCAACATTATTACAGAGAAGATCAGTCTACTTTACAACATTACTGTAAGGTACAGAGCGTGAAAATGATACTGTGTAGGGACATGAAATTCAAAAATCTTTGGCTAGAAGGGACTTGTATTTTATAGGAGGCAGCCTGTATCATGGAAAAGCATTGAACTTGGACCCTGGAAGCCTGGATTCCAGCCCCATTTCCACCTCTGTAGCTGTGACTTGTGGGCCTCATTTCTATTTCTAGAATAAAAAAGTAGAGGACTAAATCCTCCATTTAAAAGACTGTCAGAATAGGCAGAAAAAAACAAAAGCTAGATACAGTTTATAAGCATCACATCTAAAACATAAGGATAGAGGAAGATTAAAAGTAGAAGAAGATATACTGGGTAAATTCAAACCAAAATTAGCTAGTTGAACATCAGAAAAAAACAGACTTCAAGACATAATTATCACTAGGGATAAAGAGGCTTTCTACAAAATGGTAAGAGTAGCTCTGTGTAGTTAACGTAGGTTTGTAGTTAATAATATAGCCTTTAAAGAAGTAAAAATCAGCAGAGTTGCAAGGAAAAACAGAAAAAAAATCCACAATTACAGTGTGAGATTATCACGCATTCACAAGAGCTGTCTATTCCTGTGTAACAAACCTCCCCAGAACCCAGGGGATGAAAATGCTTGCTTATTGGCTTACAGCTCTGTGGGTCAGCAATTTGGGTGAGGCTCAACTGAAGGGAACGGCTCATTTCTGCTAGTAGACTAGTGAGTACACTGGAATTGATACTCACATGTGGCATTTATTTGTTTGGTGATTTTATTTATGGGTGACCTTATCACTTTTTCCCTTAAAATAATACAAACATAAATAGTTAATCTTAACGGATGCCTTGGGTATGGTTTGATTTTGTTTACATTTCTGTTACATGAGTATCCTTAAAGTATACATTTTTTTGTGTGGGGAAAACTCCTTCCAGCAGACAAATGGATCAACTTGTTTTCAATTTCTGTCTTAGGAGAAAGATACAAGAGTATGTGAACATCCACTCTCAGATATAGTGATCGCAGGGGAAGCTGCTCATCCTTTACCACATACATTTCACCGCTTGCTTCAAACGATCTCTGATCTTATGATGTCTCTCCCCAGCGGCAGTTCGTTACAGCAAATGGCCCTGAGGTAATCTTATATCTAAGTATTGTAGGTACCCTGGAAAAGGGATTTTGTGGAGTAGTCAAAGCACAAAATGCTTGAAAGACCTCTTTAAATAGTAAGATAGAAAGAATACCTGCATTATGTGAATGGTGCCTCCCTCATGACTGTCATAATTTAGAATTGTCCTTCTTCTTAGTTCATGCCTGTTGGCCCCTCTGTAAAACATGGGTAATATACTACTTAGTCCTCTAAATTATCACAGTCTGTAACAGTCTTCCTCACTTTCCCCTCTCTTCTACCTGAAATCACGTCAGTACTACTCAACAGTAGAGTCTTAAATGTCACAAAAAGGGAGAGGGAATGAAATCTCAAAAACAGAAATCAAAATAGGATTTTGAATTGAAAAGAATATCAAGAGAAATAGAGCCTAGTCATATGCAGCCAATCCTAAAACTACATTGAAGAACATCGCCTCCTTTTAAGTCCAGACCTGCTGAGATTCAACATTACTTTTACATTGTGGACCTTGTCATTAGAGCCATGTACTAGACTACACATATAAATAAATCCTCCACTGATCTTTATAAGAAATAGGTTGAAGGAGTGATTTTGGCTACCCACATCCCTAATGTTAAGACCAGCAGAGAGGAGATTTTGTTTCCTCCTCACAAGATTTTTGAAGTACAAAGTGTGTTATACTTTGGTGGATTAGTATGGAATTGTAAGACTAATACATTTAAGAGGCTCTTATAGTTGGGGTAACACTTGTCTACAAAACTGATTTATTACCTTTTTTGCTTCTGTAGCCTTGACCTTCATGTATCCAGTTTTAAAACGGGTGAACTTTCCTTAGAATTTATATTGTTCGAAAGAAATGACCTTTATTTCTCACACACACAAAAAAATAGAATGAATAAAAGCCAGTAGAGGGCTTCCCTGGTGGCACAGTGGTTGAGAGTCTGCCTGCTGATGCAGGGGACACGGGTTCGTGCCCCGGTCCGGGAAGATCCCACATGCCGCGGAGCAGCTGGGCCCGTGAGCCATGGCCACTGAGCCTGCGCGTCCAGAACCTGTGCTCAGCAACGGGAGAGGCCACAACAGTGAGAGGCCCATGTACGCCAAAAAAAAAAAAAAAGCCAGTAGAAATAATTTTGTTTCTTGAATTTTTAAAATTTGTATTTTTTGTACCTAGAGCATTAAGATTTCTTGAAATATTAGCTACAGAGTGCTTTTTTCCAGGAATTCCTTAGAGGTTCCCGAAAAAGAATTTTTTAATGTATTACTTATGCCTTTTTAGATGCTGGAGTCTGAAATTCAAGCAATCTGATCACCAGTTCCTCCATCAGAGCAACGTCTTCCATCACATTAACAATATTTTGTCAAAATCAGATGATGGAGACAGTGAAGAGAGTTTCAGCATCAGCATACAGTCTGGCTTTGAAGCTATGAGTCAGGTCAGTCATTTAGCATTGTTACGACTCAACGATGTATTGAAGGAGAAACTGAAAATTACTTCTAAATAATTTGATTCTTACTGCTATTTCTTGTCTTATGTCTGTTCGTTTTATTATCATGGGAGATGTCCATTTGAGTGTTATAATTATGTATATTTGTTTCTGGTAGGAATTATGCATTGTAATGTGCTTAAAGGACCTAACCAGCATTGTTGACATAAAAACTTCTAGCCGACCTGCCATGATTGGCAGTTTGACAGATGGTTCCACAGAAACCTTCTGGGAATCAGGAGATGAGGATAAAAACAAAACTAAGAACGTCACCATCAACTGTGTGAAAGGAATCAATGCCCGCTATGTATCTGTTCATGTGGACAATTCCCGAGATCTTGGGGTAAGAAAGGAAACTTAATTTGTGGTTCGTTAGTTCTTTTCAGACCTTTATTTATCATGCAGTCTCATTTCTGAGTTTTAGCAAAGAGATTTTCATCTGGAATTCACCAACCAAACTATATTTTTATAGTTCTAAAATAAATCTTACGTCTAAAAACAGATGAATATGACTGGGAGCATTGTGGAATACCAATTCTAAGAAAAGGTCTGATTACAAATATACCATGGCTATAGCTAAGCAATATAAGTATCCATTCCATGATTTTTTACCTCCATGCCCCCTGTTCAGGCTATTTCCTTGGCCTGGAAGTCCTCTCCTTAAACTCTGCTTTTCATATCCTTCCCAAATCTAGGACCCAATAGACAAATCCTCTCCCAGTACCTCATCTATAAAAATTACCCTTTCTCTCCTCTGGATTCTTTTTTATATTACTCTGATGGCACTTAATACACTTTGACCGATAGTGTAATTAGCTTTCAGTTTTTTTTGTTTTTTTGTTTTTTTTTTTTGGCGGTACGTGGGCCACTCGCTGCTGTGGCCTCTCCGTTGCGGAGCACAGGCTCCGGACGTGCAGGCCCAGCGGCCACGGCCCACGGGCCCAGCCGCTCCACAGTCTGGGATCCTCCCGGACCGGGGCACGAACCCATGTCCCCTGCATCGGCAGGCGGACTCAACCACTGCGCCACCTGGGGAGCCCTAGCTTTCAGTTTTTAATCCTCACCCCCGGCCATCATGAGGGAATTGGGGGAGGTTCCTGGACTAACCTAAGTAATCATACTTTATGTTCTCCCTAGCTCTAGCCTGTCTACCTGTTTCCACTGAATTGAGCACTCTTCTACAAAAAGCACTGAAGAGGAAAAAGCATCCTATTTACTTGAGTGTTCAGAGCCGAGAAAAAAGTAGCACCAACTACCAAACTCCCATGCTTTTACCCCATTCCTGGGGAAGAATACTTCTTGGTATTTTTTTCCCTCTGAATGGAAGTGGCTTGCTAGCAGATATAGTATTAATAAGTCCCCTTGGGCCATTTCCAAGCTGCTCTGATCCCATTTGTGTATTTCCTTTCCCAGGGACAGCCAAAGTGATGGGTGTGGGTCTCCTGTATGGAGAACGGCAACCACAGAAGTTCAGTGTGCAGTCAGAGCACTCCTTGCCGTCCACGGTCACCCCAGCTTCTGTCCATCAGCTCAGATTGAATAAGGAATAAAGGCTTAGCTAATATATCACTCGCTTACCTCCTCTTGAGACCCAACAGTTCAGGTGGTACAACTACTTTATCTTACTTGAAAGTCAAGTATAACAAATCAAAACATTTTTCTGTCAGGAACTCACTGCTCAGTACAGTGTTATCTTTGATGCATGTTGTAAGCTAGGACACTTTCCCTCAAAACAATGGTTGCACTCAATTTGACATTTTTGTCTTTTATGAGAGATAATCATGATAATACTCATTTTTAAAAGCCCCAGTATGTATGCTGACATCAGCTTTTCTTTTAGGAAACCTCCTCTAATTTATATGCATCATTAGGACTTACATACTTCTGTGTCCCTGCAGCCTGCCCACCACACTGCCTTAAACACAGCACTTGTTGATTTGAATTGCATCAGCCTATAGCACTTAAAGTATGCAGCTCTCCAAGGAATTAGTATGTCAGTCTCTTTCTTGATGTGCTTGGCACAAAACTTACTCAAACTTAAGGTCTCTGGCTCTAGTACCAGTGTGACTCTTCTCAGTACTTAAAGGTATTGAATTGCTTTTGATATTTTACTTTGTGTGTTAATGTTCCTTCCCTAGTTTGACAAGGATCTCGAGGGGATAGAACCCATCCCTCTCATATATCCTTCTCCAAGTCCCTAAGGCCATCTGGGTCCATCATGATACTCACAAGTATTTGTTGCCTAAGCTACCTGTCTTCCTCCTTTTTACAGCCGGAAACAATGAGAATAATGTGATAAAAATGGCACATGAGTAGCAAGGCAAGTTGCTGAAAGGCTTCATGATAAAGATAGAATTTAAATGATTAGACTTTGGATGAAAAGAGGGAATGCCAACCTCCTCTCTCAGAGCCCGTAGAGAAGGGCTGAAATGTGAGATTCAAGATGGAGTTTGTGAGAATAAGAAGACTGGAGTTGTAGGAACTGTCGTTGGTTGGACAGATGGAATGAAGTCAGTTCGGAAGGATCGTAAAAGACAGGCAGAAGAGTTGATGTTATATTGATAGGCTGTAAGAAATCACTGTCAGTTCTGGAGCCAGGAACATGGCATAGTAACTATTTTGAATTGTTTATTTTAGAATAAAGTTACCTCGATGACCTTCTTAACTGGCAAAGCAGTAGAAGATTTGTGCAGAATAAAGCAGGTAATTAAAACTTTGTCATTAAATGTTTTACTGCCCAGGGAGAAATTTCTTCTTCTCAGTCTCCACTGTTGAGTTCTAATTTTGGCGTGCCACCCAAGTACAAGTATTATAGGAAATTGTCTGTTTACAAAACACTAAATTGGCAAATGGTCCATGTATAAGAATAGTTACAACCATCTCTGTTCTAAACATCTTACCCATTATTTCCCTGAATCTCCCTAGTGATGAGGAGGTACACCATGCTATAGCCCTCTACCCTGACTCCTGCTCCCCTGCGGAGACTCAGGGTACCTTAAGATTCATCATAGATCTGCTTCACAACTGTCACCTTGATTCACCCACACTTCAGGTTGAAATGTAGGTTGTTGTCCTGTAGCTTGAAAATCTTTCAGTTACAACACTGCGACTGTATCCAGGTTGAAAGTCAATTTACAAACCAACTCTAGAAACAAGTTAAGTTCTATTTGGGCATGTGACCGAGATTCTGTATAAACTCACTTACTTGTGAGTGAAGAGTGTCAAAAACCATTTTACAGGAATTTAATCCTTGAAAAAAAGTTGTATTCTCAATGAAATATACTGAAATAAGTAATGACCAGTGTGAATTTACATATTATATAATTTTTCTTCAAAAGTAAAATATATTAAGTAACTGCACAGCAAAAATCCTTGCTTTAAATGTGCTTTCATGTGAAGATGCACAAAACAGGGCTTCATTACAGTCAGTGTAGGTACAGTCATGTAAATTGTTTGCAGTGGTTTCACTTACGTAACTTGTGCTCGGAAGCCACATAGTAAGCAGACCTGCATTTTAATTCTCAACTCCATCACTTACTAGATGTCTGCCATCTGTGTTAATTAACCTCACTTTCTTCATCTGTAGCTACTAGAGTATTATCCTCACAAGGTTTAAATAAGATAATCAGTGTGAAATAATCTAATAAGCTTTTCTGTGGGTACAATTATTTGTTATTTGAGCTTGCTGTTATTAATGCAAAGTCTAGGACAGTGATAAAACAGTAGTACACCTGTATCAGGTTTCTATCCCTTTTCTTCTCTCCTAGGTTGATCTGGATTCCAGGCACATTGGTTGGGTAACAAGTGAACTTCCAGGAGGGGATAATCACATCATCAAAATTGAATTAAAGGGCCCAGAAAATACACTGAGAGTTCGACAAGTTAAGGTTCTGGGCTGGAAGGATGGTGAAAGCACAAAAATTGCTGGCCAGATTTCAGCCAGTGTGGCCCAGCAAAGGAACTGTGAAGCTGAGACTCTACGAGTGTTCAGACTTATTACATCACAAGTGAGTGTCCTTACTACACATTTTCTAGCACAGGATAAATTGAAATAATATGCTACTTCAACAGTAATATCAAAGGTTAACAAAATATTTTGGAAAGCTTGTTAGAGATTGCTGGCTACAAACGTGGCCCGTTTTTTTTCTTCTCATAGCCCTGAATTCTTGTATTTCACTTTGCGTTCATCTCCTGAAGGGTAGAGGTGTGCAGTAGGAATAACCTAGTAGCATAAAGACCACAGAGCCAGCTGCTGACTCCTCTAGCCTTCCCGAGGAGGTTCTGCCATTGAGTTGTTCTCACCTCCTTCTCTTCTCCACCAGGTATTTGGAAAGCTCATCTCTGGAGATGCTGAACCCACACCAGAACAAGAGGAAAAAGCACTATTGTCATCACCTGAAGGAGAAGAAAAAGTATACAATGTATTTATTTATATTCTAAAAATATTTCTTTCCCTTTTTCACTTTGTTACTTTTGTTCACTGAAATAATCCATGTATTGCCGTGTATTTTAATGTATATGGGATACTAGTTTCTGTATCTTTAACTAAAACTAAAGTTAATAGTTTTTACTCTACTTAGAAAGAAGATGAAGGAACTACCAGAAGATATTCACTTTTTGTTCATGTACGATCTAGCTGGTATTTTAAGTAACAACAAAATTTGCTCTAAACCTTGGGGCTGTTGTGTTTAAATGTTTGCACTTGTAAAATCAGCTTCGTCGTTGACTGTGCTGTGCGCCTTCCACCATCTTCTCTGTCCTTCACGGTTCAGCTCAAAAATACTGTCTTCTCCATGAGCCTCCTTTGTGATGGTTCAGGGGAAACCATAAAGAAGGTCGCGGAGAAGCCACAAAGTAGTATGTCCTCTGCTAGGCTTCATAGTAATTTCTGTGTCTCTTCTTGGTTTCTCTCTCGTTAGGTTTATTTGTATTCATGTTTTATATCTTCTACTTAATTATACCTTCTTAAAGACCAAGTACATGTCTGGTTTGTCTTTATATCCACCATGGCATAAACACACATGTGTTCAGTAAATTTTTATTGGAATGACCTGTTCTTTATACTGTTCTTAAAATTTCTTCTAAAATGCATTTGCCTAACTTATCTGGTCTAAACTAAAGCACTATATCTAAGAGGAGAGCCTCATCCATTTTCAAAAACAGAGGTCAACCCTGACTAGTCTTCATATTCTTGTGTCTTTAGATGCTGTAAATAATCAACTTGACAGCCCTTTGAAAGATAATTTCAAGGACTTACCTTGGCTGACCCTGTGCCTTCTGATACAGTAGCATCTAAATCATCCACATTTTTCTGTTTGGGTTCTGTAAAAAAAAAAAAAAAAAAAAAAAGGGATTTCATAAACTCTGGTAATTTTTTTCAGCATCTTTAGGAGATATTTGCACGACTGCAAGACTGAGTAACTACTCATTAAATCAGCTGAATTTTAACAAATGTCAGTTCTTTGCTAAATAACCTTACAAGCTGGTAACAAGCCCTGAAAAAGCTTACCTTCTGTTCTTAGATGTGAACAGTCCATCCGCTCCCTCCCAAAAACAGATCAACAGGAATACTCTACAGTGTATAATCTACTTATTAAATGTGTGGAAAACTGCACATCAGTTGCCTGTCAGGATTTCAGAGTACATTGAGGTTATTGTTTGTGCCCTAGAGTGGTCAGAGAAGGCTTCTTGGGGGATATTAGACTTTGAGTTAGACCTGAAAGAGAATGGATGAAAGTCAGATTAATAGGATGGGAGCAAGGGCGCCTTGAAGAGGCTGGCCTAACTCTAGGAGAGTGTATGCTGAGGCATTAAGATTGAATAGGAAAGGTTATGCTAGTGGTTCGATGGCGGTGAGATAACATAACGTTTAAGGGAATCATTTTATATAAGTCAGGTTTTTGAAGTAAAATTTACGTACAAAAAATTCATCTTTTTAAACTGCATCGTTTCAAATTTTTTTTTTTTTTTTTCTTTTTGCCGTACGCGGGCCTCTCACTGTTGTGGCCTCTCCCGTTGCGGAGCACAGGCTCCGGACGCGCAGGCTCAGCGGCCATGGCTCACGGGCCCAGTCGCCCCGTGGCATGTGGGATTTCCCCGGACTGGGGCACGAACCCGTGTCCCCTGCATCGGCAGGCGGACTCTCAACCACTGCGCCACCAGGGAAGCCCCGTTTCAAATTTTGACCAATGTATACAGTGGTGAAATCATTACAAGCAAGTTTTAAAACACATCTCTCCCAGAATTTCCCAGTTGTTCCTTTGCATTCAATCCCCTCATCTCATTCCTAACCCCTGGCAACCACTGAGATATTTTCTGCCCCTATAATGTTGCCTTTTCCCAGGTGTTATTTAATGGAACCCTGTAGAAAGTAGCCTTTTTATTTTTTTATTATTTTTTTAATATGGTCTTTTTTTATAACATCTTTATTGGAGTATAATTGCTTTACAATGGTGTGTTAGTTTCTGCTTTATAACAAAGTGAATCAGCTATACGTATACATATATCCCCATATCTCCTCCCTCTTGCATCTCCCTCCCACCCTCCCTATCCCACCCCTCTAGGTGGTCACAAAGCACCAAGCTGATCTCCCTGTGCTATGCAGCTGCTTCCCACTAGCTAGCTGTTTTACATTTGGTAGTGTATATATGTCCATGCCACTCTCTCACTTTGTCCCAGCTTACCCTTCCCCCTCCCCATGTCCTCAAGTCCATTCTCTACGTCTGTGTCTTTATTCCTGTCCTGCCGCTAGGTTCTTCAGAACCACTTTTTTTTTTTTTTTTTTTAGATTCCATATATATGTGTTAGCATACAGTATTTGTTTTTCTCTTTATGACTGACTTCCCTCTGTATGACAGTCTCTGGGTCCATCCACCTCACTACAAATAACTCAATTTCATGTGTTTGTTGGCAATCTATATGTTCTTTGGAGAAATGTCTGTTTAGGTCTTCTGCCCATTATTGGACTGGGATTTTTTTTTTTTTTTTTTTTTTTATTGACCTGCATGAGCTGCTTGTAAATTTTGGAGATTAAATCCTTTGTCAGTTGCTTTGTTTGCAAATATTTTCTCCCATTCTGAGGGCCATCTTTTCATCTTGCTTATGGTTTCCTTTGCTGTGCAAAAGCTTTTAAGTTTCATTAGGTCCCATTTGTTTATTTTTGTTTCTATTTCCATTTCTCTAGGAGGTGGGTCAACAAGGATCTTGCTGTGATTTATGTCCTAAGACTGTCCTGCATATGTTTTCCTCGAAGAGTTTTATAGTGTCTGGCCTTATTACATTTACGTCTTTAATCCATTTTGAGTGTATTTTTGTGTGTGGTGTTAGGGAGTGTTCTAATTTCATTCTTGTACCTGTAGCTGTCCTGTTTTACCAGCACCACTTATTGAAGAGGCTGTCTTTTCTCCATTTTATATTCTTGCCTCCTTTATCAAAGATAAGGTGACCATATGTGCGTGAGTTTACCTCTGGGCTTTCTGTCCTCTTCCATTGATCTATCTTTCTGTTTTTCTGCCAGTACCGTACTGTCTTGATTACTGTAACTTTGTAGTATAGTCTGAAGTCTGGGAGCCTGATTCCTCCAGCTCCGTTTTTCTTTCTCAAGATTGCTTTGGCTATTTGGAGTCTTTTGTGTTTCCATACAAATTGTGAAATTTTTTGTTCTAGTTCTGTGAAAAATTCCGTTGGTAGTTTGATAGGGATTGCATTGAATCTGTGGATTGCTTTGGGTAGTATAGTCATTTTCACAGTGTTGATTCTTCCAGTCCAAGAACATGGTATATCTCTCCATCTGTTGGTGTCCTCTTTAATTTCTTTCATCAGTGTCTTATAGTTTTCAGCATACAAGTCTTTTGTCTCCTTAGATAGGTTTATTCCTAGGTATTGTCATTCTTTTCGTTGTAGTGGTAAATGGGAGTGTTTCCTTAATTTCTCTTTCAGATTTTTCATCCTTAGTGTGTAGGAATGCAAGAGAATTCTGTGCATTAATTTTGTATCCTGTTACTTTACCAAATTCATTGATTAGCTCTAGTAGTTTTCTGGTAACGTCTTTAGGATTCTTTATGTGTAGTATCATGTCATCTGCAAATAGTGACGGTTTTACTTCTTTTCCGATTTCGATTCCTTTTATTTCTTTTTTGTCTCTGATTGCTGTAGCTAAAACTTCCAAAGCTCTGTTGAATAATAGTGGTGAGAGTGGGCCACCTTGTCTTGTTCCTGATCTTAGTGGAAATGGTTTTAGTTTTTCACCATTGAGAACGATGTTGGCTGTGGGTTTGTCATATATGTCCTTTATTATGTTGAGGTAAGTTCCCTCTATGCCTACTTTCTGGATGTTTTTTATCATAAATGGGTGTTGAATTTTGTCAAAAGCTTTCTCTGCATCTATTGAGATGATCATATGGTTTTTATCCTTCAGCTGGTTGATATGGTGTATCACATTGATTGATTTGCGTATATTGCAGAATCCTTGCATCCCTGGGATGAACCCCACTTGGTCATGATGTATGATCCTTTTAAGATGCTGTTGGATTCTGTTTGCTAGTATTTTGTTGAGGATTTTTGCATCTATGTGCATCAGTGATAATGGCCTGTAGTTTTCTTATTTTGTGACATCTTTGTCTGGTTTTGGTATCAGGATGATGGTGGCCGTGTAGAATGAGTTTGGGAGTGTTCCTCCCTCTGCTATATTTTGGAAGAGTTTGAGAAGGATAGATGTTAGCTCTTCTCTACATGTTTGATAGAATTCGCCTGTGAAGAAGCCATCTGGTCCTGGGCTTTTGTTTGTTGGAAGACTTTTAATCACAGTTTCAATTTCAGTGCTTGTGATTGGTCTGTTTATGTTTTCTATTTCTTCCTGGTTCAGTCTTGGAAGGTTGCACTTTTCTAAGAATTTGTCCATTTCTTCCAAGTTGTCCATTTTATTGGCATATAGTTGCTTTGAGTAATCTCTTATGATCCTTTGTATTTCTGTGGTGTCTGTCGTAACTTCTTTTTCATTTCCAATTCTATTGATTTGAGTTTTCTCCCTTTTTTTCTTGATGAGTCTGGCTAATGGTTTATCAGTTTCGGTTATCTTCTGAAAGAACCAGCTTTTAGTTTTACTGATCTTTGCTATCATTTCCTTCATTTCCTTTTCGTTTATTTCTGATCTGATCTTTATGATTTCTTTCTGTCTGCTAATTTTGGGGGTTTTTTTGTTCTTCTTTCTCTAATTGCTTTAGGTGTAAGGTTAGGTTGTTTATTTGAGATGTTTCTTGTTTCTTGAGGTAGGATTGTATTGCTATAAACTTCCCTCTTAAACTGCTTTTGCTGCATCCCATAGGTTTTGGGTCGTCATGTTTTCATTGTCATTTGTTTCTAGGTATTTTCTGATTTCCTCTGATTTCTTCACTGATCTTTTGGTTATTTAGTAGCGTGTTGTTTAGCCTCCATGTGTTTGTATTTTTTACAGACTTTTTTCCTGTAATTGATAACTGGTTTCATAGCGTTGTGGTCAGAAAAGATACTTGATACTATTTCAGTTTTCTTAAATTTACCAAGGCTTGATTTGCGACCCAAGATATGATCTATCCTGGAGAGTGTCCATGAGCAATTGAGAAGAAAGTGTATTCTGTTGTTTTTAGATGGAATATCCTATAAGTATCAATTAAGTCCTTTTTGTTTAATGTATCATTTAAAGCTTGTGTTTCCTTATTTATTTTCATTTTGGGTGATCTGTCCGTTGGTGAAAGTGGGGTGTTAAAGTCCCCTACTATGCTTGTGTTACTGTCGATTTCCCCTTTTATGGCTGTTAGCATTTGCCTTATGTATTGAGGTGCTCCTACGTTGGGTGCCTAAATATTTACAGTTGTTATATCTTCTTATTGGATTGATCCCTTGATCATTGTGTAGTGTCCTTTGTCTCTTGTAATAGTGTTTATTTGAAAGTCAATTATATCTGATATGAGAATTGCTACTCCAACTTTCTTTTGATTTCCATTTGCATGGAGAATATCTTTTTCCATCCCCTCACTTTCAGTCTGTATGTGTCCCTGGGTCTGAAGTGGGTCTCTCGTAGACAGCATATATACGGTCTCATTTTTATATCCATTCAGCCAGTCTATACGTTTTGGTTGGAGCACTTAATGCATTCACATTTAAGGTAGTTATCGATATGTATGTTCCTATTACCATTTTCTTAATTGTTTTGGGTTTGTTATTGTAGGTCTTTTCCTTCTCTTGTGTTTCCTGCCTAGAGAAGTTCCTTTAGCATTTGTTGTAAAGCTGGTTTGGTGGTGCTGAATTCTCTTAGCTTTTGCTTGTCTGTAAAGGTTTTAATTTCTCCATCGAATCTGAATGAGATCCTTGCTGGGGAGAATAATCTTGGTTGTAGGTTTTTCCCTTTCATCACTTTAAATATGTCCTGCCACTCCCTTCTGGCTTGCAGAGTTTCTGCTGAAAGATCAGCTGTTAAGCTTATGGGGATTCCCTTGTATGTTATTTGTTGCTTTTTTCCCTTGCTGCTTTCAGTATTTTTTCTTTGTATTTAATTTTTGATAGTTTGATTAATAAGTGTCTTGGCATGTTTCTCCTTGGATTTATCCTATGTGGGACTCTGCGCTTCCTGGACTTGATTGACTATTTCCTTTCCCATATTAGGGAAGTTTTCAACTATAATCTCTTCAAATATTTTCTCAGTCCCTTTCTTTTTGTTTTCTTCTGGGACCCCTATAATTCGAACGTTTGTGTGTTTAATGTTGTCCCAGAGGTCTCTGAGACTGTCCTCAATTCTCTTTTTTTTTTTTCTTTATTCTGTTCTGAGGTAGTTTTTAATTTTGATAAAGTCCAATTTATCTATTTTTTTAAATGACTCATGATTTTTGTGTCTTATCTAATTAAGGTCACAAAGATTTTCTCCTGTTTTCTTCTAGAAACCTTAGAACTTTAGTTCTTTTATTTAGAACTCTATACATTTCAAGTTTTTCTATACAGTATGAGCTAACGGTTGAGGTTCATTTTTTTGGCATGTAGATGTTCAATTCTTCTACTGCCATTTGATGAAAAGTCTATCCTTTATCAATAATCAGTTCACTGTAAATGTGTAGGTCTGTTTCTGGACCCTATTCTGTTTCATTAATTTACACGTATATTCTTACACCAGCATCAGGCTGTCTTGATTACTGTAGCTTTATAGAGAATCATGAGATAAGATTCCAACCAAGTTCTTTTTCAAAGTTGTTTTGGCTATTCCAGGTCCTTTCCATTTCCATAGAAAGCTTAAAATCAGATTGTCAATTTCTTCCTCCCCAACAGATAGATAGATAGATAGATAGATAAATAAATAAATAAAAAGAAACCTACTGGAATATTGATTGGAATTGCACCAAAGTGCTAAGTCGGTTTGGGGAGAATTGACATCTTAATATTGAGTCTTCCTGTCCATGAATATGATATTTATTTAGGTCTGTCCATTTATTTAGATCTTCTTTAATTTCTGCCAGCAGTGTTTCATAGTTCAGTTCTGTGTACCTGTCTTACACATTTTATTAAATTGATCCCTCAACATTTCATGGTTTTGATGCTATTGTAAATGATATTTTTAATTTCACTTTCCAGTTATTCATTTCTAGTGTATAAAGATACAGTTGACTTTTTGTATTAAACCTATATCCTATGGTCCCCTTAAATTCACTTATTAGTTCTGGAAGCTTTTTTGTGGTATCTTTGGGATTTTCTTCATTGATAATCATGTAGTCTTCAAAGAAAGTCAGTTTTACTTCTTCCTTTCCAATCTTATGTTATTGCACTGGCTAAGACCTTCAGTACCATGTTGAATAAAAGTAGTGAGATTAGTCTTCCTTTCCTAGATCGTAAAAAGAAAGTATTCAGTCTTTCACCATAGATTTTTTGTAACTGCTCTTAATCAGTTTGAGGAGGCTCCTTCTGTTTCTAGTTTGCTGAGAATTTTTATCAGAATGGATTTCTTATGTATTTTTCTTTTTTCATTTTCTTTTATTAAGTAAAATAATCCATATATTTCTATGTATGTTAATGGATATGCTGTATTTGCTTATATGCAGTTTATTTTTCTTTAATAAAAAAGAAGATTAACTAGAGGCGTGATAGATGAATGGCACAGTGTTTCTTTTTGGGGTGATGAAGATGCTCTAAAATTGACTGTGGTGATGGTTGCACTGATTTGTGCATGTATAATATATAAACCATTGAACTGTACACTTTAAATGAATGAATAGTATGGTATGTCAAAAAAGCAAAGTGAATTATGAAAGAAGTTAAAAGGCCATTCTATCTAAAAGGAATTCATTTGTTAATGTATAATCTACTAGTATCTTAAGTAGCAAAAAAAAAAATTTATTCTACAAATTTACTTTCCTTAGTAGATACAGGGATATTGCAGTTACCCATTCTTTTTGAGTGAGCTTTGGTAGTTGTGTCTTCCAAGTAATTTGCCCATTTCATCTAAGTTGCTGAATTTATTGGCATAAGTTGTTCATAATATACTCTTACTATCCTTAGACTCTATAGTGATGTATCTTCTTTTATTATATCTTTCCATCTGATTGCTCTGGATTTGATTCGTTCTTTTTCTGGTTTCCTAAGGTCCTAATATGATGACTCGAGACCTTTCTTTTCTCATATAAGTAATGCTGTAATCTTCTTCTAAGCAGTGCTTTAGTGTCACACATTTGAGTGCATTGTTTTTTTCATTTCATTAAATTTAAAATATTTTCTGACTTCTATTTTGATTTCTTCCTTGACCCCTGGGTAATTAATTTCTAAATATTTGGGAGATTTCCTGATAGCTTTGTATTATTGATTTCTAGTTTAATTCTATCACGGTAAAAATATATATATAAATTTCGTATAATTTCATCCCTTTTAAAACTGTTAAGACCTGAATTCTGGCTCATAGTATGGTATAGTTTAGTGAATGTCCATGTACACTGGAAAAGAATATGAACTCTGCTGTTGTTTTGTGAAAGGTTTTATAAATATTGATTAATTCAGGTGGCTGATAGTTTTGTTCAGGTCTGTAAGAACCTTGCTGATTTTTGTTTCTTTGCTCATTTTCTTGTTCTGTCAGGTACAGAAAGAATTTTGAAGTGTCCGACTATATGGATTTGTCTTTTTAGATTTTAGTTCACCTGGTTGCCCACCTCAGCTCTCTGATGGGCACCCCAAAAGTTATGGTTTTGTAGATTATCAGCTTTTCTCATAGTTAAGGTGGGAGTGACATTCTCTATCCTAAGAAAAGTGAAACCAAGAGTGATTGTTAATTCTAATACAAGGGTGGTTTGCCTCAGTTTTCTTACCTGTAAGACAGGCAAAACATCAGATCTTACCTTATGGAGTTTTTGTGAGGATTAAATAAGATTGTGTATTTATGTGTTTGCATATTTATCCACCACTTGAGAGTGCATAAAACTTCAACCTTCATTTTTCTTCTTACGATATGCTTCTTTGTTTACTGTTGGTGTTGGAGTAGCTTGATTTAAGGCCACCGTTATCAGAGAGTTTTCTTAAGACACTTTCCTTTTAACCAAATGTCATTTTCCTGAGTTGCTCTTCTAATAACCAAATGTAGGATATGAAGTAATAATGTTCAGAGTTCAGAAATAGATTCAATCAAACTGACACAGATTGACTAGATTAAAGAAATCCATGAAGTATACTTCTCTGGATTTCTTAAATTCAGAAATTTTGCCCTTTTTATAGCCACCTTAGCCAACAGTGATTTCTTCAAACTTTTTATCCTTTGTCCTAGTATTATAGATCTCCATTTAAAATAAATTCACCTTGTAAAAATACCTGCATAATTATTTCTCAAGATGCTTCAAAATGTCAAATATACAAATTTTATTGAAAGAGCCCACTTCCTTTTTTTCCTTTTTGCTGTATAAAGGCAACTTCAGATGCTGACCTGAAAGAACATATGGTTGGAATCATATTCAGCAGGAGTAAACTGACTAACCTACAAAAACAGGTTGGTTAACAGCCATTTCATTGTCTTCATCAATGTTTGTTTGTTTGTTTTTAGGGTGTAAAGAATTTTCCAAAATTTATGGAGGCTTTTCCATGCTGACTCTTTTATAGGTCCTGCAGAATGTGTCTGCCTTTTTCTAGAGAGGAAGGAATATATTGGCATACCTGCATCACTTTAAAGATTTTGTTATGAGTGTTAACTTTCTTACCTTGCTGCTCTTTGTTTTTATCATTTTCAGGTAGCTTGTTTCATTTTGGTGTCAAGTACCCAGCTATATCAGATTCCATTTGCATTTCCTGTGTTCCTTCCCCCCCACCCCGTTTTTTTGTTTGTTGGTTGATTTTTTAAAATTATTTTGCTGAGCAATTATAATGTGAACTAAACCAGTGTTGTTATTTTTAACTATCAGGAGATGGGGGAGTAGCACTAGATCATTCATATAATGGGGGTTCATTTAGGGGTGCCTACGTAACAAAATTAGCCCTTCAGAGGTCAAATAAGATATTGACTTTTGAATTAGGTTTTAAGTTGGCCATTATTCTAACTTTCAACACCATTAAATCTTTTAAATAAATCACATAAATTTATGTGTGCTTTATCTTTAACAGCATTCTATTGAATCTTAGAAGCTACCAATTGTAAAATGTGCTGTTATTTTATATATCACTAAAAAAATTTGCTGCCAATTAAATTATGAATTGCATCAATTATAAAGCACATTATGAATAGAAATGTTAGCGTGTGGGGGGAAATGTGCCTTAGAAGTGATTAAGTATGGTGATTTGTTTTCATTTCATGTCTTAAACCACAGGCAGGGGAATTGGTAACTAGTATATAATTTGTTTCTATACTAGTTGATTTAAATACTCAGATTTTTAATCATGGTTTGCCTAGTTTTCCTTAATTGGTTTTAAGATGAGTTAAGAGAATGGTATGATGGAGAATTAACTGGGAGGAAGAGTATTAAATTGAGTATCAACTAGTATTCTTGTGTTGTTTTGTTTTCAACTAGGCCTTACAAATAATGTTTTTACATTTTCTTTATGTTGCCCTCAAATAGGTGTGTGCTCACATCGTCCAGGCTATTCGCATGGAAGCCACCAGAGTTCGTGAAGAATGGGAACATGCCATATCAAGCAAAGAAAATGCCAATTCGCAGCCCAACGATGAAGATGCCTCCTCCGATGCCTACTGCTTTGAGCTGCTCTCCATGGTGTTAGCCTTGAGTGGCTCCAACGTGGGCCGGCAGTATCTGGCCCAGCAGCTGACTCTGCTCCAGGACCTCTTTTCACTGCTCCACACCGCCTCTCCACGCGTCCAGAGACAGGTGACTGATCACACCACTTACCTGTAGGCTTATTTTGTTACTTGAAACATTGTTAAAAATCACTCTAGCAAAGAGAATCAGGGGGTTTTGTTTGGTTATTTTTTGTTGTTATGTTTTGGTTTTGGGATTGTATTTTAACCCCATGTTTTTTCTTTTTGACTCATTGTAATGAGAATATGGAAGAACAAAATATGTTCCATTTTAGTAATGTGTTATTGTGATAAGAGCGTGTTCTGCTACTGAATATCTTATTCATGAGGTATATAATGTATATAATGACCAAGTAAGAGACGTGTTTTTTTTTTCTTGCTGCCCTGGAGTGGTAGTTACCACTTGAGAAATTAAATCATGTTTAAATCATTTCTCTGTCCTTCTCAGAGCTTTTGAAGTCATAGAACATCAGCTAGACTCATTAAAAAAGATGAAACCTTTAAAACACCGATCTTTTTTTTTTAATTTTTATTTTATATTGGTGTATACTTGATTAACAATGTTGTGTTAGTTTCAGGTATACAGCAAAGTGATTCAGTTATACATATATACGTTATCTATTCTTTTTCAAGTTCTTTTCCCATTTAGATGATTATAGAATATTGAGGAGAGTTTCCTGTGCTGTACAGTAGGTTCTTGTTGGTTATCTGTTTTAAATATAACAGTGTGTATATGTCAATCCCAAATCTTTAAATAGGATTCTTTTATTTTTCGTACCAGGTGACCTCCTTACTAAGACGAGTTTTGCCTGAAGTTACCCCTAATCGTCTGGCCAGCATTATAGGAGTGAAATCCCTCCCCCCAGCAGATATCAGTGATATTATTCATTCAACAGAGAAAGGAGATTGGAATAAGCTAGGTATCTTGGACATGTTTCTAGGATGCATTGCCAAAGCACTCACAGTACAGCTAAAAGCCAAAGGAACCACCATCACAGGCACAGCTGGTACCTCCGTGGGCAAAGGCGTTACAACAGTTACCCTTCCAATGATTTTCAATTCCAGGTTGGTCATTGCATATGTTTTGGTACAAAAACAGAACAGAGTAAGCTACTGTTTGAAGAATTCAGACCTTTCAAATTCCCTCTTATTTGCTTATTTACCAGAAATAGGAGCCATAAATGACTGGCCCATGTATGAAAGAGAATGCTGTGTGTAATAAAAGTGTCTTTTCAAATTAGGGAGGAGGGGCTTCCCAGGTGGTCCAGTGGTTTAAGACTCCGCCTTCCAATGCATGGGGCGTGGGTTCTATCCCTGGTCTGGGAACTAAGATCCCCACATGCTGTGCAGTGCAGCCAAAAATTTTTTTAAATTAAAAAAAAAATTAGTGGGGAAAGAAAAATCTGCTGAGTATATGATGTTAGAGTACTTCCCAAATGCAAAAGAAAAAAAAAAAAACTGTAGGACCTCACACCATTACAAAATAAACTTGGGATCAATTAAAGGTTTGTATATTTTTGTTTTTACACTCTAGTAGGACAAATTATAGAAGAATATTTTTGTAATCTTCAATTTGGGAAGACGTCCTTAAATAAAACACAGAACCCAAAAGTAACAGGGGAAAAGACTCAGAGATTTGGCTACATAAAAGTGAAAATTAATTGATAGACAATACTTTTAAAATACAAACAACTGACTTGGAAAGAAATATTTAACACTTATATAGTAGGCAATGAATTATTAGTCCTAATATTAGAAGAATGACTGTAAATCAATGGAAAAAAAAGACAAACATCTGATACAAAAATAAATGCCAAGAGTAGTCACTTCAGAGAAGAAAAGTTACAAATGCCAGTAAGTAAATGAAAAGATACCTCACTGGTATTCAGAGAAATGTAGATTAAAACAATAGTAAAATATCTTTGCATTGGCATAATTATGAAGAAATAGACAGTTTTTATGACATCTAATGTAAATTGCCATAACCTTTTTGGATGTCAGTTTGATAACATATCACTATATTTAAAATGTGCATATCCTTTGACCTACCAATTCTACTTCTGTAGAACTGTTTGTCTCAAACATGTTCATACATGTGCAGAAGGATATATATACAGGGCTGTTTGTTATAGAACTGTGTGTAACAGCAGAAGATTAGAGACATCTGGAATAATGTTAGTCAAAGAGCCAACTCATAACATTAAGCGAATAGCACTAGAATGTAAATAAGTATATTGCTTCCTTCATCTGGATAGTCTTCCTAGGGGAAAAAAATGTGAGCTGAACTAAACAGTAGTACAGTAAGTCCCCTACATACAAATGAGTTCCATTCCAAGAGCGCGTTTGTAAGTCCAGTTTGTTCGTTAAGTCCAGCAAAGTTAGCCTAGGTACCCAACTAACACAAGCGGCTATATAGTACTGTACTGTAATAGGTTTACAATACTTTTCACACAAATAATACGTAAAAAACAAACAAACACAAAAAATAAACATTTTTAATCTTACTGGGTACAGTACCCTGAAAAGTACAGTAGTACAGTACAACAGCTGGCATACAGGGGCTGGCATCGAGTGAACAGACAAGAAGAGTTACAGACAGGAGGAGGGAGAGGAGGTGGGAGATGGTAGAGCTGAAGGATCGTCAGCAGTAGGAGATGGAGGGCCAGCTGCAATGTCACTCACGCCTGACGCTGATGGCACAGGTTCTGGTTCCTTGCTGGAACCAGATGCACGTTTGCATCTTTCAGAGTTTGTCACTTGAAGGCTTGTATGTAGGGGACTTGCTGTATGCTCAGTGATACAGTTGACATATTCTGGTGCAATTTCCTATCTTTATGTGGACTGGTAACAAATAGTTTGTGTTCTATTGATATAGTTTGAATAGTACTGTTCTAAAAGATGCATATAAAATAATATGTAAACAGTGAAATATTTGAAAGGGAACACATATCAGAATAGCTACTCCCTTGGGGTTGAAGAGATGGATTACGAATAATGTTGTCGTTAATTTTCTTTTAAAAATGTCCTGACTGGTTGAATCATTTTAAAAATTAAAATGCTGCATGCTGAAATAACAGTTTTCATCTTATTCATTTGTAACTCTCACTGATTGGTTTACAAGCGCTGACTTTTCTTGTAGTTATATCCGACGAGGTGAGAGTCATTGGTGGATGAAGGGCTCAACTCCTACGCAGATCTCAGAGATCATCATTAAACTTGTTAAGGATATGGCGGCAGTAAGTTCCCATCCTCCTGATCATTATGTCAGTGAAGTACAGTAGGAACCTGATTGGCAAAACGAGTAGCATAATCATTCTGCTGAATTGAGAGAACATTCGTGTTATTTTGCTTTGCTTACAAGGTCCATTTAGTAGGTTCACTATCGCACGATGTCTTTCCAGCTGGTGATAAATTTGCCCTTTGTGTAAACTATGTTCATTTCAAGCTTCCCAATTAATTTACTTGAGAATTATTACATAAGTCTTCCAAGACTTTGAAACTTAAAAAAAAAAAAGTATACTCTTTGAACCCTAAAAAAAACAGCCTGAGCCCAAGAGCCTAAAGGGAGAAAAAGGGCTTTTCAGAGCAAAGGTTTCTTGCTGTCTTTTAGTTCTCACAGTTTATGAACATCCTGTACTGCTGTCTTTAGGTGTTGCTTTTGCAGGGAGATCCCAGAGTGCGGAGGAAAGGGAATTACTTCTCAGAGTCCCTGGCTCTCACTGGTTACTCCATGTTAGTTTCCTCACATTCCATTGTATTTCCAGGAGTTCAGCCCCAGGAGGGCAGGACACTGTGGATGACAGGTTCCTGAGAGGTAGAGTAGACGGCAAGCATTTTGGAAGAGGAGGACTTGGAATTTGAACTGTCCCTTTAAAGACTGATAGCGTGTGGATATGAGACGAGTAAGGATATTCTGGGGCAATAGGAAGTTCTGTCACTTTTCCCAGCAGTGTGGACATTTCCTCAATCAGAGAAATGGAGAATTTTTTCCATTCTCAAATAGGCTTTCTGAGTAAATAGGCTTTTCATTGGATGAAAATATTTATGAAAGATGTTTAGGAACACTCTCTAGGAGTAACATGTTGGTGTTCAGTAAAAATCACGTTAGCAAATTAAGGTAGTTGTAATTTGAACCCATTTATGCTCTCGGGTTCCAGTAATACTCTTCTAAAGCGCTTTAGCTTAGCTGTGTGAGCTCCATGTCAAATAACAGGGTTTCATGATCAGAATTTCTCAGTCATAGACAGCCTAGTATTTGTTATGTTTTTATCTACATGTAAGATGAAATGCCCTTGAACTCTGTAAGAAAAGAGTACTGAGAACTTAAATTTTTATTGACTTTTGTTTTGAATCATCAAAATAGTAAGTAGAAGTTGAATTGTTCATATAGTTGTGAAGGATTTTTATATTAAAGTATGCCCCTTGATCTAAGATTCCACTAGCAAATAAATTTTCCTTTTTGGTGAGAGATGTTCAGAGAACAGAATCTGCTCCTTTGATTATACCTCTCTGGTTGTTTATTAAATTATTCTGTCCTGCTCATTAGGGTCATCTGTCAGAAGCGTGGTCCCGAGTGACAAAAAATGCCATTGCAGAAACCATCATTGCCTTGACCAAGATGGAGGAAGAATTTAGATCTCCAGTGAGATGTATTGCAACAACTAGGGTAGGTTTCCTTTCATTTGGTCTATATTGTTGCATGGTCTTTTTCAGTAATAGATTTGAACAAATTTTAAAAAATAAGCCAGCTTAATTTACTTTTCTAAAAATTTATTTTATTGAAGTATAGTTGATTTATAATGTTGTGTTAATTCCTATTGTACAGCAAAGTGATTCAGTTACCTATCTATCTATCTATCTATATATATATACATACACATTCTTTTTCATATTCTTTTCCATTATGGTTCATCCCAGGACATTGAATGTAGTTCCCTGTGCTATACAGTAGGACCTTGTTGTTTGTCAATTCTCTGTATAATAGTTTGTACCTGCTAATCTCAAACTACCAATCCATCCCTCCCCTACCCATCTCACTCTTTTTTCTTACCAAATATTGTATTTATTGAAAAAAGTATGAAGGGCTTTTTTGAATTATAATCTAAGCCTGGTAATTTTTAATGTTCACTGTTATGTGTTCTTTATCACTTGTTTTTGTTATTATTTAGGGAGCTAAGGATATACTCATTAAAAAAAAGCTAAATTACGTATATGTCAGTGTACTGTCTTTCTAATGATGTATTTACTGTTAATTTTAGTGTCAGCATGACATTGTGATAGACTGAAGGTCCTTTAAAGAAAAGGCCCCTGCCTACTCCTTCTGTAATAACTCAGTTGTCCTAAAATAGAGTCCTGTGGCCTACTTACTGAATGTGTAGGCCTTACTTTTCAAAAGCAGAAAGTGTGTGCCCAGGGCACAATGGGGCAGAATCTCTTAGGAAGTGAGATTGCATCCTTCAGATGAGATGCAATCTATTGTAAATTTTAGTCTACCAAATTTTATGTCCCATATACTTCCAAAAGAGATTTGAGATTTCCTTGAAGCAGGGCAGTTGTGACAGCATTAGGAAGAAGTCAAAACTGGTAGAAATTGCCTAAGTTAATCCTCAGAAGTCTGAAAAAGAAGATACATTTTATCTCCCTTGGGCAGAAAAAGCCAGTTCCTGCCATGTTGCCAGTGAGTGTGACTCTGAAGCAGCTGCTCTGACAGTCACCCTTTCCCACCACGTATATGCTGCACTCGTTCTTCAGTCGGCTCTCCCCTTTCTCCTTGCATAACTTTAATTTTCTTCTGGCTTCTCTTTTCCTATTTTATTTCCCCCTTACTCTTCATGTCCAGTGATACTCACATGCACTTCTCAGAGTTGAGACAGTTAAGTATTATTTTCTATTTTTCAGTAATGAAGAAATATATTATTCTTTGTAAAAATGAAGCTTGCTCTTTAAGCCTCAGAAAGCTTTAAAGTATTTTTGAGGGCAATTTTCTAATGCTTGTAAGATGTTTACTTATTTCTGACAAAGTGTACCCAGCATAGTGCTCGACTGTTAGAGGCATAGAGATTTCCTTGGAATTTAATGCCTCAGGAAGATATTAGATGGAAAGTGTGTAGAAGGCATTGGTATATTAAATATGTAAATTTATGTATTGATATGTTGTTTACATATCAGGTTAATTTTATATGTCAGGTAGACAACAGAATGGTTCATCAGAGCAACAGTCATTTACTCAGTATGTATTTCAGTGCCTACTCTGTGCATAGCACACACAGTAGAGGGCGTGGGTGCCTGGTACCCCACCAGGAAGACTTGAGAGCCACTGGGGTTGTACGTCTTTTCAAGTCCAGCTGGCCTTCACTGAGCTGTGGCGGTGGGTGCTCTGTAAGGCGTCACCCCACGCTCTGTAGTGTAACAGCCTTTCCCTTCGGCAGCTCTGGCTTGCTCTGGCGTCGCTGTGTGTTCTCGACCAGGACCACGTGGATCGCCTCTCCTCAGGGAGATGGATGGGAAAGGATGGGCAACAAAAACAAATGGTAAGATCAGAGTTACTTTATAAAAATTTAGCTTGGTTTTCTTTACAGTAAGCTTTGGCTTAGCTTTAAAAAAAAAAAAGGACTCTAGGGGTTTCCCTGGTGGCGCAGTGGTTGAGAGTCCGCCTGCCGAGGCAGGGGACACGGGTTCGTGCCCCGGTCTGGGAAGATCCCACATGTCGCAGAGCAGCTGGGCCTGTGAGCCATGGCCACTGAGCCTGCGCGTCCGGAGCCTGTGCTCCGCAACGGGAGATGCTGCAACAGCGAGAGGCCCGCGTAACGCAAAAAAAAAAAGGACTCTACGTGTCAAAATACACAGTTAGTGGACCTCTTGAAAACTGGTGTCACACTGCCCAAGTTCATCTCACAAGTCTGTTTCACTTAGGGTTCCCTCTGCATAGTATATTAGGGGATTTAATTACATAAAAAAACTGTTCCCTTCTTCTCTGAGTCATGTTTGCATCATATCAAAGTTTGGTTTTAGCCAGACTCTGATTCTATATCTAGATTTTGTACTAAAATATAATCAATTTTATGATAAGGAAATAAAGTAGTAAGAGAACAACATGCTATACCATTTATTCACAGATGTACTTAAAGTAGGTTTGATAAGTATCCCTTGCTTCACTGGAAGGAAAAACTTTATACAGGCCCTTTCAACATTTTCTTTTTAACACCCAAGTTTCAAAAATGCATTATTTATTCATTTAGCATACAAAATGTTTGAACATAATGGGAGAAATTTTCTTAAGTCGCTAAGAAAAGTATACATGTTTATTTTGTTAATCATTCAATGCCCATAGTGCATTTATCATTGATTTGGGGATTTTGAGGCCTTTTTTTTAATATGTATAAATTTTATTTATTTATTTTTGGCTGCGTTAGGTCTTCGTTGCGGTGCACAGGCTTCTCACTGCGGTGGCTTCTCTTGTTGTGGAGCTCTAGGTGTGTGGGCTTCAGTAGTTGTGTGGCACATGTGCTTAGCTGCTCCGTGGCATGCGGGATCTCCCTAGACCAGGGCTCGAACCCGTGTCCCCTGCATTGGCAGGCGGATTCTTAACCACTGCGCCACCACCAGGGAAGCCCAAGGGCTTTTTATAGTTAAGTACACTTGCCATAATTCTGTTTAATGTTCAGATTCTAAATTCTTATTCAAGTTCAGAGTAACAGTCTGTTCCTGTTGTAAATAAATCACATTCAATTTGTATGAGTATTTAAGACTTTCTTGTTAATCTTTTGTAACGTATGGAAATGTCCTGTTCTAGCCTATGTGTGATAACCATGATGACGGTGAAACTGCAGCAATCATTTTGTGCAACGTATGTGGAAACTTATGTACTGACTGTGACAGATTCCTTCATCTTCATCGGCGAACCAAAACTCATCAAAGACAGGTGAAGATTTCTGCATTTACATGCAGAATAGTATCTGTAACATAAAGTATATTCAGTAAGAAATAATGTGGGAAGGAGACTTGGTGTAATGGGAGAAAAATGAACCTTGGAATCAAAGACCTTGGTGGAGTTCCCAGCTGTCTCATTTACCAGCTGTGTAAATCAAGCATGTTGTTTAACCTCTGAGACTTGGTTTCCACATTTATAAAAATGGGGCTGTTGTGAAGATTAAAGACAAGACTAGAGATACCTGGAATTTCTTAGGGTGCTTAATAAATAAAAGCTGTTTTCATTATTGAATAATTAAAATTTATACTTCTTTCATAGTGCTATATTTTCCCCTTTTATTTAATGATACAATAGGTCTTCAAAGAAGAAGAAGAAGCTATAAAGGTTGACCTTCATGAAGGTTGTGGTAGAACCAAATTGTTCTGGTTGATGGCACTAGCAGATTCTAAAACCATGAAGGCAATGGTGGAATTCCGAGAACACACAGGTAAAAGGATTTAAGAGTGAACCGTGCCTGACAAATAGATTGAACCATCCCTACTGATTACGATTAAACTAGATGTTAGTTTAATTTAATTATTTAATGTGAATAATTTTGAGTGTTTTCTATTAAGTGATGATGAGATCATTGATCACTGTCTGTATTTTTATATTTACTAGACAGTGTTCAGTGTTCTATTATAGAACATTAGATTAAAAGTCAGGAAAGTTGGTTTGCCATGAGCTAGCTGTGTGACCTTGGGCAAGTCATTTTATCTCCAAAATATGCATTTTTCGTTTTGATTTTTTTTCTAAAGTCTGGTGTATTCCCAGCTTAAAGGTACATTGAATCTTACAGATTCTCAATTTTCAGCACCTCTGTTGTCTGCCGTTTATCTGACACAAATTTCTGATTTTGGTGTTAGATGTAAATCTGACAAATTTAAATATGAATAACTTTTCATGCTGCAAGAGCATGGTCTTTTCTTTTCTCACAGCTGATTTTTTTTTCTCCTATTTTCCCTCCATATCATATTACATTAATGAATGTTCTAGTGTTTGAACCATCATTGTATTTATGACCTAAACTATCCTTTTTAAAAAACATTTTCTGTAAATATTGCTAAGTTCACTTATCATATTTAGAATTTTGTACCTGTGTTTTAAAATGAGCTTGGTCTGTGTTTTTCAAATCTTGTTCTTTTTCCTTTTGTTCTTTGTTTTATTGGTTCCATTCCTCCTTTAACTTTTCAAACATATTTAAATTCCTTTTCAAATGTTTCTATTATCTTTAGTTCCCTGGGTGGGAATTCTTCACGTTTCATATTCTCTCCTGATAGGTTTTCTCCTATACCTTGTAATGTTGTCATTGGGAAAGGTACCTAATGATTTCCCTTTTTTCTATATATCTTTATTTAATTTTTGTTGTTATCTTTTGTCTGACATTGTGCTTTTGTAATGAGGGGGCTTACCATAGCTGCTCGACCTGCTGTCTTGACTAGAAGCCTAGTCTGTTTCTGTGTACTGAAGAAGTATAAATAAATCAGTTAATAATTTATTTGGCTTCAGGTAGCTCTTTAGTCTCTTATCCTTTTTTGTGTGTGATTATTTACTTTATAATTAGGGCAGCTTACAACACTTCAGCTGCAAAACTGCCAGGCTGATTTCTCAGTGATAGCAACTGATACATATCCCTGCTTGCTTGATTTGTTTTCTTCAGTTAGTTATATTAAAATATGTAGAAAACATATACTTAAGGAGGATTTTTCTTTTCTGCTTGAACCTAGGTAAACCCACCACAAGTAGCTCGGAAGCATGCCGTTTCTGTGGTTCCAGGAGTGGAACAGAGCTGTCTGCTGTTGGCAGTGTTTGTTCTGATGCAGATTGCCAGGTGCGTGTATAGTTAGTTAGGCCATCATGTAAGGAATAGCATGTGTTCCCTCCTGACACCTTCACTTCTTATAAATAGGACTCTGAGCTCAGCATCACTTTTGTTTTCTAAATTAGTGTATTACCCATGTCAAGAGTTAAATGCTTTATCAAAGCTGGAGAATGGATCAGTTAAAGCTCTCAAACCCAAATCAATCTCTTTTGTATGTTTCCCAGCTACCACCATCATATATATTTTTTTTTTTTTTTTTTTTTTTTTTTTTTTTTTTTTTTTTTTTTTTTTTTTTTTGTGTGGTATGCGGGCCTCTCACTGCTGTGGCCTCTCCCGTTGCGGAGCACAGGCTCCGGACGCGCAGGCTCAGCAGCCATGGCTCACGGGCCCAGCCGCTCCGCGGCATATGGGATCCTCCCAGACCGGGGCACGAACCCGTATCCCCTGCATCGGCAGGCGGACTCTCAACCACTGCGCCACCAGGGAGGCCCCATCATATATATTTAACATTTACTTCTGTGCTAGAAGCAGATAAAAATCTATGGGCTGCCTTTCCTTTTCTTCTTACACATTTTATTCACTTGTTTCCTTAAAGTTGTTTATGCATGAACATCTGTACACATTCCATGCTATCCAAATATTCTTGATTCCTCAATTTAGTTAACAAGAATTTGGATAGTGTCCAGATAGTGAAGGATACCTGTATATTTTTTAATCCCCATTTCATTTTGGAGAGAGGTAGGTGGTGATTGGATGATTATATGTCAGGAATTTTTTTTGCTTCATGGCTATGCATGATAACAAATAGATTAAAATTGCAGCTCACTTTTTAATTAGCATTCCCTTTATGTGGAGTGAAATTTTTTTTAAATCACATTAGACTTTGTTAATAATCCTAAGTTATATGCAAACAAAGAATAAAAATAACTTTACTTTGTGGTTACTTAGCCTTATATCTATTTCCCGTGGGAAAGTATCTTAGAAGATTAATATAATGGATGTAATTACCAGGATGTGTGCCTTTTTTGATATTTTCTGTGCTGCTGTAATTCATCTTTAACAGGAATATGCTAAAATAGCCTGTAGCAAGACGCATCCTTGTGGCCATCCATGCGGAGGTGTTAAAAACGAAGAGCGCTGTCTGCCCTGTCTACACGGCTGTGATAAAAATTCCGTGACCCTGAAGCAGGACGCTGACGACATGTGCATGATCTGTTTCACAGAAGCGCTCTCCGCAGCACCTGCCATTCAGGTTGTCTCCGCTTTTAACGTGTTAAGTGTGCCTAGATTTTTCAATAGGAAATATAAATATACGTGTCAAATAAACAAACGACTGGGCTTCCCTGGTGGCGCAGTGGTTGAGAGTCCGCCTGCCGATGCAGGGGACAGGGGTTCATGCCCCGGTCCGGGAAGATCCCACATGCCGCGGAGCGGCTAGGCCTGTGAGCCATGGCCGCTGAGCCTGCGTGTCCGGAGCCTGTGCTCCGCAACGGGAGAGGCCACAACAGTGAGAGGCCCACGTAATGCAAAAAAAAAACAAAAAAACAAAAAAAAAACGACTGAATCTTTCTTACACCATTGGGAGAAAATATCCCACTAATATCCACCAGTTTATTACAGAGCAAATGCTGTCTCTTTACGTTCTGTCTCCATTTTGTGCAGTGAGCTTTAATCTGTGATTTGTGTGAGCCTGTATAATCAATTGAATGTATAAAATGCTCATAAGGGAGAAAAAAAAATAATTAGATTATCCAGTAGCTTCTCTCTTCTTAATTTCCAGAATCCAGCATGGCCTTTTATAGCATTATGTAATTGATCTATGCATGATGATACATACCTCTGTATGTAATATATATACATATATCTATAATGTTAGTAATATTATAGAAGTTACAATTTGCTAAATAAGTTTTTTTTAACATTTACTGGTTGTTTGTTTATATTTCCAGTTCTTGTGATTCCAAGACAATAAATATTCTCAAAAATAAATTTTAAATCTTTAAATCAGTAGTTTCCTCTTCTTCCTATGAGATACAAAATTGAATAATTTCACATTTCTCCCTAGCCCAGCTTACTCTCTATAAGGTGGCGTTAATACATGAATGGTAAAAATTGGGAGAAGCTGAAGATCTAGTTCATAATGTCACATGAATAATAGAGAAGTGCCGAAGTTTCAGTGTACTGAATTTCTAGATTTTTCTCTTACCTGCCCTAAGTAGCACCTTACATTGACTAATCTGCCAGTTACTCATGTTTATTGTTATTACATTTGCTTATATCCTTCTCTTTTCTTTATTTAAGCTGGATTGTAGTCACATATTCCACTTACAGTGCTGTCGACGAGTTTTGGAAAACAGATGGCTTGGTCCAAGGATAACCTTTGGATTTATATCTTGTCCCATTTGCAAGGTATGGAAAGAATCAGAAATTACCTGCTTTCTATTAATTTTCATCTTTGTCTTCATCTTTCATCTTTCAAAATAAACATGGCAGCATCTCTCAGTGTCCTTCTTAGTCTGCTTTGTACCACCAGCCCCCATCAGTTTCTGCTCTCTTCACCCAGGTAGTACCTGAGAATAAGATCTTTCTATCTGTTATACTACATTTCAAGGCATTAATTGTCCATTAAAAGCTGATTAAATTAATCTATTGCATCAGAAAATTCATTTAGATATCATCATGCATTGAAGGGCATGCATCATTGCTTTCAGACCCCCTGAGAGTTCAGGCCATGTGACTTGTCAGTGGGTGACTACCAAAAAGAAGAATGAGCCTGTGGTGCTTGTAGGTACTGATACCTGCCGTGAAAGAGTGAAACCGGAACTTTTTAAAGTGCCATTAGGACAGATTCTTTAGAGGTCAGGTAAAATAAGGAGAAAATTCTTGACATTTTGACACATCTCTGCAAAGATAGTAACCAAAGTAGCAGGTTATTTTGGCAAGCTAATAATGTTTAACAAAAAACTTTTGTTTAAGAATGTACTGCCAGACTGGTGTTTAGGGTATAACATGGACTTAGCACAGTCATTGCTTAGACGGAGCAATATTCAAAAAGATGATAGGATTTTCTCTCCCTTCTCTTTTGTTGCCACAAAGAAAAGTCACATTCAGGAAATGATAGATGAAAGGGATATAGAAAATACTACTTGTTCATTTCTCTTATCTAACATTCTGCCCCACCCCCAAGGAACCAAAACACACACAGAGGGGTATTTGTGGCAGCAGGGTAACCTTTTATTCCCAGAACAGCTACGGCAGCAGGAGATATATTTCATACTCAGGAATATGAAGCTAATCAAATGGAATTTTTGTGTTCTGTGCCCCACTTGCCGCCACTTTCCCTGCTCTTGGGAAACTATAGGCTTGTGAGGACTTTACAGGATTATTTTTAAATGGCATTTTATTTAGGAAATGTTTGGTTATCTCCTGTCCTAGCACGGTGCTTGGCACTTAGGTGAATACTAAGTGTTTGTTGAATTAATAAATGAAGTGATTCTGTTAAATAAAGAATGTTCATATTTCAAAATTTCAGAACAAAATAAATCATATCGTGTTAAAAGACCTGCTTGATCCTATAAAAGAGCTCTATGAGGATGTCAGAAGAAAAGCCCTAATGAGGTTGGAATATGAAGGTCTGCATAAGAGCGAAGCTATCACAACCCCTGGTGTGAGATTTTATAATGACCCTGCTGGCTATGCCATGAATAGATATGCATATTATGTCTGCTACAAATGCAGAAAGGTACGCTGTTAATCATACTACGAATTATTAAGATTACCTGTGTGATTAAGAAGTTGAATAGTATAGTGATGTCTAATTATTCTGACGTTTTAAGTCTAAAGTTAAAAATGAGAAAGTTTGGTGCTGTGCTTCAAGTAGAATTTATTTTCTTAATTTGTTTTGGGGTGCTTTTTTTAAACATATACAGACTATTTCCAAAACAAACATGAGGTGTTTCTCTACACAAGCTATTTCCCATCAGCAATCCCCTCTTGTTTTCCAAATCCAGTTGGCTCTGGAATAAACTTCTTTTGCTTAACTCTTTTGACCATTCCCTTCTTAAAATTCTTACCTCCTTGGCTCCCAGGACAAGACTCTCTTTGGTGTCTTCCTTCCTTTCTGGTCACTTGTCTTTAACCCCCTCACAGAGTTCCTCTTTATTCATCTTCTCCTTACATATTTGTTTCCCCAGCCCTCCATTCTTGCCTGATCATACTTCCTCACCTTTGGTGACCTGTATACCCATGCCTTTGCCCACCACCTGTATTGTTCTGACCCTCCAAAATTTTTCAGATTTGGATACAGATACCCAACTGTCTACCAGACATTTAGATTTCTCACAGATACTTCTGACTCTCTCAGTCTCCAGTCTGTATTAACAAATGAACAAAGTCATTTCTGCCTCCAAATCTCTCTTGAGTTCTTTTTTCTTTCTATTATTATATCTTTAGCAACCCTCATCATTTTCTTTGGTAACTGTTAGTAGCCTTCTTACTGGGCTCCTTGTGTGGAGCCCCTAAGCTCTCTGTTCCATGCTTCACACTTACACTTACAATTTCACTAGCAGATGAACATTTCTAGATCCCAGATCTGATCGTGTCACTGTTCAGCTTCTAATCCTGTGGCCCCTCCACCTCTCTAGTCTCATCTCCCAGCATGCCACCACTTGTGCCCCGTGCAACAAAACACCAAACAACTTGCAGTGCCCCAGACTGGGCTGTGTCGGCTCACTCACCCACACCTCCACGCTGTCGCCCGGGCTCTTCTGTCCGTGGAATGCTCTTCTCTGCCTCCTACTCTGCATCTTACTCTCGCTTGCCACCCATGCACATGCTTGTAGGCACGGCCAGATCTGTGCAATCACACTTCCGGATTCGGCTCCGGTTTCGCCTCCTCTGCAGCGTGCCCCGACCTCCCCACCACCGCCACGCCATTTGGACATCTCGCATACGTCCGTCTAAGCGCTCATTATTCTGCGTTAACAGTGACTGGTTCACGTGTCTCTCTGTCCCCCTTGATAAGTTCCATGAGGACGAAGACTATGTTTCTTAAGTTCTCTATCTCTAGTACTTGGCACTTATTAGACACTAATTTATTTATTTTGTGCCCAGAGCAAATAGAGAGGAATTACCCATGATGATAACTTCATATATTCAAGTATCTGTATTAGATACTGTTGAGTCCCTACATGTAGTGCAGCTCTGTAAGTATGAGCAATGTCCTGAACAGAATATCCAAATTTGCCTTTACTTTTTAAACATTTTTATATGATCAAAATTGATTTTTTTTCTTTCCCATTAGCCTCAGGATTATAATTTTACACTAATATTTATTTTAGGCATTTTTTTAGAGTAATAGAAGGGAATATGTTATTTCATATTTCAAAAGGAGAAAAACTATTCAAACTTTGCCCTGGAAAATCATAGCTTCTCTTTACTACTTAATATCCTATTCTTGATATTTATTTGGAATATTATACATTCTTTTGTTACTTTGCTTTGACAGTACAATGTTTGAACTTTCTACTGTAAGTATGAATCCATTCCAGAACTGAAGTAGCTTTATTTCATACCCTGATCTATTTCTTACAGGCAGCAATATGGGTATCCACTGGGCATTACAAGGGAATGTCAATAGACAATAGTATTTCCTGAGGCCTCTCGATCTCACTTCCATTGCACCCACACTGAACCTCCCATGGCAGAGTTTTCTGTTTCTTGCTGTGATCTGAATACATTCCCTCCTTAGGCATATTTCGGTGGTGAAGCTCGCTGCGATGCTGAGGCTGGACAGGGGGATGATTATGATCCCAGAGAGCTCATTTGCGGTGCCTGTTCTGATGTGTCCAGGGCTCAGGTGGGCAGAACATTTTATTAGAAAGGACAGTTTAGAAATGTTAAACTTCTGTGTTTTTGAAATAATAATATAACGAATATGATGGGGATAGTATAGTACATTTTTTCCCCCAGTGCTTTCTGATGTTTGTAGGGCAGTGTATAATTTTCCAGATCATTTTGTATATATTATTTCTTTTGGACGGTATTTGCATTTTATAATTTTGTCTCCCATAAGATAATCACCATATTTCAACAAGTAATAAATTTACTTATTTCATTTTCTTAAACCTGCAGTCACACTTTTAGGTTTTCCCGTCTTCAGTGAAATCTTAACAATACATCTATGAGATTGAGAGATAGAAGAAATATTATTAATTTTTCAATTTGGCTGACCAAGAAACATTCACAAGGAAATTAAATGGCTAGCTTATTAAATAATATTGGTTATTATGGAGCTGGGATTTAAACTTGGGGCTTCGTCCAAACCTTTCAGGCCAAGCCACACATTTATTCAATATTTTAATGTGTGTATCATCAGTTTTTCAGTCAGTTTTGAGAGCTGTGTGTACTCTAAAAATATGAATCACTGAGTTATGTGTATGGTTTTCTTAAGTATAGTTGAAATAGACTCGTCATAATCTTGTATTTATTTTCTTTTGCTGTAGATGTGTCCGAAACATGGCACAGACTTTTTGGAATATAAATGTCGCTACTGCTGTTCAGTGGCAGTCTTTTTCTGTTTTGGAACAACACATTTTTGTAACGCTTGTCATGATGATTTTCAGAGAATGACTAGCATTCCTAAGGAAGAACTACCACACTGTCCTGCAGGTATGCTTTTAATATTTATAAATATGGTTATAATGTATATGGTATCTCATTTTATTTAATGATCATATGAGAACACTTTGTTTCAAGTGGCAGAAACCCAGTTCAAACTATCCTAAAGAAACAAAGGGAATTCCTCGGCCCTTGTAAGCTTCTGACTTTCTGAGTGGAGTAAAAAGTAAGATGACCATCATGAATGAGGGGCTCAAAGCTGTAAGAAGCAATTGTGTGGGGACTGAGAAGGAAGTCAGCTAAGGATTAGTAGAAGGACTGCTGTTCAGCACTAAAGGGCCATGAGAAGTTTGAAATTATAAATTGATAATAGAACCATTTAAAAGGATTTTGTGATTTTTTTTTTTTTGGTCACACATCTGCCTTTATTGTGAGCAGCTATGATATTTTTTAAGAAGCCTGGAACCAGCACCATAAAATGGACAAGTGATTTGATCTAGAATGGCTGGGAATGGGCAGAAAGCCAAGGGAATTAAAGAAGCCACTGAGAATACAGGAGAGATGATTGTCTATGGAGGTCAGGCTGAGAAAAAGTGAATATGAAACCAAAAAGAGACAGAAAATTGGAAGAGGTCAGGAGGCTGGTGATCACAGTGGGGTGGAATACCAGGCTTAACAGAAGTGAGAAGAGTGGAAGGAGAGGTAAATGTGACCAAGAAGAGACAGATCTGAAACGAGTGGAAATACATGCAAGAGCACATACACTGCAGTGTACAGCGTTGTTAAAGCTGGGAAACACGCGGTCCCATCCATTGCTTATCAGAGTGCAAATGGCAGAACCCTGCGGTGCCTCTCAAAACTGCCAATATACCTGCCCTTTAGCAATCCCACTTCTGGGGATATACCCACATATGTGAGAAAAATAAAAAAGAGCAGATAGGAAGGTTATTCATTGCATCATTGTTTATAATAATACAAGCTTGTAAACAATGCAAGGATCCAGTAAGAGGTTGGTTAAACACTCAATACTACACACTATTAAAAAAGGAAGGTGACTGAGGATGGAGTTTCTGTGTACTAATATGGAAAGATCTATAGCAGATACTGTTAAATGAAAAACCAAGTTACTGAACAGTGTGTATAGTATGCCGCCTTTTGTAAGAAAGGGGGAAATGAGAATATACACTCATATGCATTTAAAAAAACACTGGGGAGATTGACAAGAAACTAATAAAACTGATTAACTATTGGGGAAAACAGGAAAAAATGGGATAAAAATGGGGGAAAGGTGACTTCTTTATGTATGTAATTTTTTTTTTAATTTTGATTTTTAAACCGTGTGAAGTATATTATCTATTCAAAAGCAAGGATACTAAGATACATAGGGTTTTTTTTAAGTACGGCTACTCTTTTCTATTTGCTCATCTCAAGTAAAATTTGTTATACTATTCTTCCTCTACTTCCTTTACAGTAGAAGTACTTTAGGGCTTTTCAAGGAGCTTTAAAGAAGCAAGATGAGAATAACGTGAGGCTATAGTGTTTAGGAAAATGGCCAGAATAGAGGCGTGAGCCACGACGAGCAGGAGGAGGGTAGTGAGCTGGAGGTCAGCGAATGAAGGGAACGAAAAGGGGGCAGTGTTGTATGGATGAGGACAAGAGTCCAGATTAAGAAGTTGAAGGAGATAATCCTTCTGGACTGGGATAGGGACCCTATCCCTTTCTGTTGCATGTATGTGTTATGTTGAATTTTTTATAGTGAATGTTTTTATTTTTGTGGTTAGAAGAAAATAATTTTTTAATTTTACATTTAATTTTATATTTGCATAACCACAGTCACATTATTTCTCTAAGTAACTTATGGGTGGTTAATATTTTCATTAGGTTTGTATGTGTGTGTGTGTTTTAATTATATTTTTTTGCCTCCTTCAAAATGTATACAGGTCCCAAAGGCAAACAATTAGAAGGAACTGAATGTCCTCTCCATGTTGTGCATCCACCCACTGGAGAAGAGTTTGCCCTGGGTTGTGGAGTGTGCAGAAATGCTCACACTTTTTAGAACACTCAGATTCCTTTGTCTACAGAGAGAAAAGTTGCCTTCATCCCCCCAAGTGGATGTGGTGAAGTTTAAACTCTGCTCAGGATAAGGACGGGACCATTTATACATCCATCAAAATGAACCATTCACAGTGCAAGAAGGATGCCAAATACCATGTACATAATTCTTGCTATGGAAAGTTTCCCTATTATTTCAGTTTATCTTCTTTTGAACCAGGACATCAAACTTGTGAGGTGTTTGCATGTGGCCATTATCGTCACTGGCCTGTGAAGCATTGGACATTTATAGATAATTGATAACAAAGAATTGCCATGCCCATGGACTAAGAATGATGCTGGCTTTCAAGCAAAAGAGAAAAATTATCATTGTTTATTGTATACTGCCTTTTTGTAATCCTGTACAATTGCATCACAGGTGGGGATAAAAAGAGGAATATTCTGGTTTATTTCCTAGACTGTTATTTTAAAAAAAAAAATGTGTTAGGACGGCATATAAATGTAATAATTATCACACTGTATATAAAGATATCAATGTTTGTCCTGTATAAGAATTACTAAATTACAAATGCAGTTTCATTTAAACTTCTAGGTTAAGTTTGAGCCTGAAATTTTAATGAAGTGCAATACTGAGTGTGCCTCATTATCCTGCAGCTGTAAACATATTGGAATGTACATGTCAATAAACCACTGTACATTTTTATACAGTGATAAAGTCTAACAAGTGTGTAAGGTGTTGGCTTGAGAAACAGAATTTAAATACCTAAGGTCTAAAACTCCATCCAATTTTCCTTGGAAAGAAATTTACTAACATAGCACAATCATAACCTTCAAAACTGTTTGTTGGGGAAAATAAGATTAGTAATGAAGTACAATGTTGGAATCTTAACACTGGAGAGATAGATAGATATTCATAAACAGACATATGCGAAAGATAGAAGAAAATATTTAGGAAATTCAGCAACCTCCACCTTATTAACCAGCACCTTTTTCAACATATATAACAATCAACAGAATCACTAGTCTTTGCTTTATCTATTATAGACTGTGTGTTTTAGTAGATGTTTTTTACAGTTAACTCATGAAATTGATGCATTGTTGACTTATGATGAGTCATAAATCAGATTATATTTATTTCATGAGACAGACTGATCAAAAGTTCTGATCAGTTTTGTTCTAAATTCCTACTGTTGAAAATAGATAATTTGTCAATAACCATTATTTTAATGACTTTGTTAAGCATTTGTGAGAAATTTAAAATAATCTTTGCCTTGAAGCAACTTAAACTATAAAGAAAAGATCTAGCCTGAGCACAGATAACTATTTAGAGAATCTTCTAATAAATTGCATAAAAATGTCCACACCAAATGCTTCAGGGTTTAGGAAAGATGGTTATTCATGGTTTTTTGTTTTTGTTATTGTTGTTGGGAGGGAGGCGGTTAGCTAAGAGGCCCCTTGAGCTTCCCTTTGAAAAATAAGTAGCATTTCAAGCGTGGAGATGTAGAGAAAGGCAGGAGGAAAAAAGTATGTGTGTAGAAAATTCTAGAATGTGATAGAACAGTGTGAATAGTCCGACTTTCCTTGTGTTGGAGAGCTTACTGCAAAAAAAACAAAAAAATCTGAAGATCACAAAGACTGATCTCTTCATGATATAATTTGTGGATCCACTGTATGTACAGGCGCGGGGCCTTCCTGAGCAAGAAAGGACTTTGAAACAGTACAGAGGTCCCTCTTCATCTAAATAAGATACATCTGAACCATCACTGAAAAAGTAATGATAACACTTTCTTTTAAAATCGCTCAAGAGAAGGACATTATGCAAACGTCCTTTGTTATTAGTGACGATGCCCCAGAGTTGCAAGCAACTTTTAACTGCCCAGTGCGTTCAAAAGCCAGGAGAGTGATTTGTTGTTACTGAGGGCACTTCTGGGTGGTCCCAAGTCAAGCTGAAAGGGTTGCAGGCAGGGCTAGTTCAATTTCAACCTCCAGAATACTTTGGATTTATAATTCGGGAAGAAGCAGAAAAGGGTCCTAAAGGCACTCGCATGTTTATATCCCCCCCCGCCCCCCGAACACACACACATTTCTCTTTCTGACAAAGGGCTAGCTGGGATTCTCTACCCATGTTCAAAAGAGGTTCCAGAACCTTCAGGGCAACACAGTTGTTTTCTTCAAAGCGATCATTCTACCATGAGGTTGTTGGGCAACAGGCATCAGGAAGGGATGGTGACGCTGCTCCCAGACGACCCCTCAGCCCCAGCTTCTACCTCTCAGCACCTGCTCGCGAAGCTCTGCCTTTCACAGTAACCTCGTAATCTCGTTTCATGCCCAAGCCTTGGGAGAACACTGAGGGCACAGATTCAGGATTGGCTTTCAGTGTTTCCCAAAAACACAAAGTAGGTCAGAGACAGAAGCAGTTCGTAGGTTTACCCCAGAAAACCAGATGTGATGAGGCCATTGTGAACATATCTGACTTAAATTCATCGGCCACAGTAATGAAACTAACCTTGAGAATGCCGCGCAGATAGGAGGCATCATGGACACCTGAGAAATGTAAGCTGCAGTGTGTAAATGGGAAGGAAAAAGAAGGGGAAACTATGGAGATTGCTTGACAGTCATGAGCCATCTCAAATTAATACGCTGGTAATAGAAGGGATAAAAACAACAAAGTCCTAAAACATTCTCACAATGACTCCAGCTTATCTTCGTTTATGAGGAAGCTATTTTTAGTCATATTCCAAGCATCTCAAAACCAGAAAAGTCTTTTATGAATAAATACGTTCTGACAAAGCACAGAAGGCAGATGGCTTTGGCATACGTTTGGCTCAAGCATACTGTGCCCAAAGGTTTCAAATGCTGTGCAGGATACCAGGCAGGAAACAGAAAGCAGAATCATGAGAGCAGGTGTTGGGGAATCTGGAAACAAACTCTTTTCCTGTTATATTTTCAGGCCTGGGAAAAGCCATTTTTCTTAAGCAGTTTTCTGGCCAGTCTGTTTAGGTCTAAAACCTCCTTACTCCATCAGTAAGCATATTTGAAAAATATACACAGTTCACTATTAACTTCTCATATACAACGGTTACTTATTCACCTACTTTTTCAGATTTTTCAGCCCAACGTTTCTCCCTGGCCACTTTGTCACTGAATTCCACCAGTACCCAGCCACACGTGTTTCTGACAGATGGAACACCGCCTCTTGTTTTCCTGAAAACTGCCAACAGTACATAAACGGCGCTGAAACAGAAGCCTGGGGACTTGGGTTCAAGCCCTGATTCTGCCTCGGTTTTGGCTGTGTGACCTTGAGTCAGCCACTAATTCCTTTCGGTCACAACTTCTTGGAAATAATAATACCTAATCTAAATCAGCTGAGGAAGCATTTATGAAAGTGCTTTATCCCACGTAAAGCATTATTTGAAAGTGAAGAGTAAAGGAGAGAACATTTATTCAGCGCCTCCTCAACAGCTGCCACTGAATTATAAGCATTTTATTTAATCCTCCCAGCAACTCTGTTGCTTCCCCCAAAAGAGCTGCTAGGCAGACAACTGAGTAGGTAAAACATTATTAATCTCATTTCAGCAGATGATTTTAATCTCATTTCAGCTGCTTAAAGAAGTTAAAGAACTTGCATTAGATGCCAGCTGATCTAACACAGCTTTGGCTGGAAAAAACCTGCGATGTGAATCCGGATCTTTCTGTGTCTCAAAGCCAAGTTCTTCCTACCCCATCGTGCTATTACTATTATTACCAACTGGTCCTATGAAAAGAAGTAACTCATGAAACGGTCACTGGACACCGGTAATATGGGCAAGATTGCCAAGGAAACAAGACAGGCTTTGCCTCAAGGACCGTGCAGGGTAGATCCAGAGGGAGCCGGCACCCACCTCCTTCATGGCGGGTGTGGGCACAGGGTCAGCTGCCAGCCTGCACCTGCCCCACCTAGGGGATCCGCCACGGCATTTGATCCAAAGCCACACTCTTCCCCTGCAGCCCTGGCCAGTGACAGAGCATGGCAGGGTACCAGGGCCCGGCCGTGTCTGCCCCAAGAAGCGCTCCTGTGTGTGCCATCTGTACACCAGGACTCAGGCTAGCCCAGCCGAGAGCGGTTCCTTGGAGCCGTGCTGCAGTCAGAGCCTTTTCCTGCCTGGCACTCCTTCTCCCTGTCCTGGGGCAGATGCCCAACCTGCGTGGCAGTCTGAACGCTCCCTCGCCTACTCCTGCCCCCTCGCACCTGGATCTTTCAGAGGCACCACTCCCAACACATTTCTTGCACTTCTAACTTTATCTTGGCATAGAGGACTTGGCTGAGTGAAACAGAAGGATAATACGTTTTAAATGACTGACTTAACGGCTGCTTCATTTCACGAGCGACATAAGGGAGCTAAGAAAAAAGTGCACAGGCTATAAAAGAAGTACTGGAGGGAGGTACAGTGAAGAAAAATTATTATTAAAAAAACAAAATCAAAGCCGAGGTTAGAGGAGAGTGTCCAGTAAGTGACTGTATAAACTATGGTTACACAGTCTTACATAGTTTCTAGAGAGAAGGCCATCAACTTCACAATATGTTAGTTAACAAAGCAGGACAAGAAACATGTTCGGTTAGGACTTACAAGGTCCATTTCCTCAAAAAGAGCAAAGCTGGTATTTCAGCCCAGTCTTGCAGGATGGATACGTTTTGAGAGGCACAAGTGAACAAGGCATTCCAGGGAGAGAGTGTGGTGAAAACTAAGGTGTTGGTGTGTTCCTCCAAAGTGGAAGTAAGCTGTTTTGCTTCATCAATTCATTTAATAAACAGTTGAACACCTGTTCTATTTCCACTTGACAGTACGTGCTCACAAGGATGGGAACTGTGTTCCCACTTGCTTAGTAACCATGAGTTACACACAGAAGTTGCCTGATAAGTGAACTGTACAAGTTAGTAAACACATGCAGCACTGGGCCAGGTGCTAGGGATGAGACGGCCACAGAACACAAATACGGAACCACGTAAGTAACACAATGTTATTCAGAACTATAATCAAAGTTTTCTAAGAATAAGAGAGAGCGTTTGTTGAGGGCTTACAGTGGCCGATCTCAAATATGGCCACATCCTAATCCCCAGTGGGTGTGAATATGTCACCTTACATGGTGAAAGGGACTTTGCAGATGTAATTAAGGGTACAGGCTTTGAGATGGGGAGATTTTCCTGGATTAACCTGGTGGGCTCGATGGGGTCACAAGAGTCCTAACGTGGGAAACAGGAGGCAAGAAGATCAAAGTCACGGAAGGAGATGTGGTGACAGAAGAAGAGCTCAGAGATAGAGACTGGAAGACCCTACACTGTTGGCTCTGAAGATGGAGGAAGGGGCCAGGAACCAGGGAATGCAGGCAGCCTCTAGAAGCTGGAAAAGACAAGGAAACATTTTCATGCAGAGCCTCCAGAAGGAATGCAGCTCTGCCATCATCTTGATTTGAGCCCATTTGGACTTCTGACCCCCTGAACTGTGCAATAATAAAGTTGTGTTATTTCAAGCCACTAAGGCTGAGGTAATAAGAAACAAACACAATGGGCTTCACGTGCATTATGGCATTTTCGTCTTCCCACAAACCTATTAACTCTTATTTTCCTTTTGCAGATGGGGCAATTCCAGTCTCACAGAGGTTAAACAACTAGCCCAAGGCTTTGTAAAGACTTGGTATCAAAAGACAAAGTATTTAAGATATCTCAATAATCTTTTAAATTGCTTACATATTGAACTGGTGATATTTTGGATATACTGAGTTAAATAAAATATTTAATATTAAAACTAATTTCACCTATTCCTTTTTAGCTTTTCTAAAATGTGGAGTCTAGAAATTTTAAGTTATATGTATATGGCTTGCATATATTTCTAAATGAACTATCCTGGCCTAGAATCTCCTTCTCAACTGTTTGGATTTTATCACGCATCTTTGGATTTTTTTGAGAAAGAGACAGGGGCTTTAGGAAGGTAACGCAAGAAGCGGGTTAGGTGGTCTGAAAGACACTGCCCTTGGAGAAGTCTCAGGAAGAGTTGATAAAGGTTCTTGTCACAGGTTCTTAAAACAGACTTCTTTCCTTTGAGGAGTCTACAGTCTAGCCCTAGATAGAGTTAAAATTCCAAGAGACAGCCTAAAATGAAGTAGTTTCATTGGGCTAATCTGCCTGAGAGGGAGAGGTATGCTGGCGTAACTCAGAGGAGAGAAGTGGGGTTGCTGAGGTAAGACGCCAAAGAGGCCTGAGTGTCCTCATCTGCGGAGTTGGAGTGGTGATAATAAGAGCAACGTAGCTAACACTCACTGGGCGTTGACTACATGCCTGCGACTGACGTATGTGCTTCACGTACGTTAACTCATTCGATTCTAATGGCAACTCTATGTGGTAGATATAAAATAATAATAATAACATTATTATTCCATTTTATAATTATTAATAACATTATATTATCCTACTATTATTATCCCACTTTACAGATGAGGAAACTGAAGCACAAAGAAGTTCAGTAACTTGTCCATGCTTGCATATCCAGTAAAGGCAGAACCAGGATCAAAACCTAAGCCCCCGCCCCAGGTGCCAGACCTTCTCCATCCCACTCTGGAGCAGCTTCGACTGAGCAGTGGAGACTTAACGGCTCTCAAGTTTGCAGGGCCCCAGAAAGGCCTGAGGAGACGCCAGTTCCTCCTCTTGTGGGGAAACGCCAAACTGGGGGACCTGAAAGGAAAGAGCTTCAGAGAAAGGAGAGGAAGTGGGGAAAGAGAAAAAGAGGTCAAAGAGTGGGAAGGAACCTGTGGGCATCCTCCGTATAAAACCGTACATCTACAAGGCCCTTCCCTCGTGTGATTCAAAGGGATGACTAAGTTACCGCTAAAGCTGCTGTCCCTCCCCAGCTCAACGGCTCCTCGGGGAGCTACCTGACCTCGGAAGAGAACTCCATGCATCTTTCTCTTACAAGATCTGTGGCTGAGCTGCCCACTTGGAAGGCAGGAAATCCTGCAAAAAGAGGCAGTCGTGGGCTTCCCTGGTGGCACAGTGGCTGAGAGTCCGCCTGTCGATGCAGGGGACACGGGTTCGTGCCCCGGTCCGGGAAGATCCCACATGCCACGGAGCGGCTGGGCGCGTGAGCCAGGGCCGCTGAGCCTGCGCGTCCGGAGCCTGTGCTCCGCAACGGGAGAGGCCACAACAGTGAGAGGCCCGCGTACCGCAAAAAAAAAAAAAAAGAGGCAGTCGTCAGGCCCACTCATTTTCCTAGAACTCCATCCGAGAGGAGCGTACCCCCAGCCACCACCCCTGTGTTACTCGGCAGAGTCATGCTTGGTTAATGGCAGCTATGGAGAGATGCCACCCCTAGCCCCACTCCCAGACACAGGACACAGCGGGAACAAATTCCATGATCGCCCTTCAGTTAAAAGGAAACACTGAAGAACCAAGGAGGAGCCTTTCCAGGTCAAGTCCGCACTGGTAAGGAGTTTTGGTTGCACGCAAAAGAAAGCAAATGCAGAGTAACTTCAGCAAGCCAGAAAAAAGGCAATCGCTGGGATACCGCCGGGTCTTGAGAACAGATTAGGACCGGCGCTCGGGCTGTGGTTTCGTCTCTCCTCTAGGTCCTCTCTCTGCGTCCATCTTGCTCTTCTTCCTTCTCACTGCAGGCCACGCTTCTCTGCTTTCCAGACCATGTGGTAGAAAGTGACCACCTATAACCCCTGTGTTTGTATGTTCCCAGTCCAAACACCCAAGGAAGGGACTACTCTCTTTCCTTCCGTATTAATTCCAAATTCCCAGCGGGGAGGACTGTCTTAACTTGAATGACGTGTCCATTTCTGGACCAATCAGCTGTGGACAGGGCCTAGGTTCACGTGCTACAGGAAACCACTACTAAAACCAAGCAGATTGGGGGGGGGCTTCTCCCCAAAAGAGCTACTAGGCGACAACTAAGAGTTCACTACAGATTTCAGTCTTGGGCAGGTGTTGAACACAATGACCTTCTAATTATGATTCTATCATCTTACCAAATCCTGGCCTTGTGCTTCCCTTGCCAGTTGGATAGACTGCCTGCCTCTCTTCTCCCTAATTCCATTATTTTCTTCGAGATTCGATTCAAAACTGACCTTGATCAACGAATGAGCTCTGCCCATCTATCCCCATTCTACTCTGCATCCCGTGCCCTCAGCACTCTTGTATACTACCTTATTAGGAACTTATTAAGACATCGCTGTACAAGTGTTTTCTGTTTCATTGGTGGATGTTATCCCTTTAGACGGCTATAGAAGGACACAGACCTTGTCCCTTTCCTCCTCTGTCACACCAAGCACCTTGTAGACAGTGGAGGAGAAAGAGGAGGACCACGATAGTTAAGAGTTTCTTTCTCCTGTTCTATTAACAGATTTCCTGTTTTCTGTGAGGGGGCTCCCCGTTCCTTGTGGGACTTATGATACTGGTGAAGCACAAAAGTACAGGGTTCCTTGTACGATTTGGAGCCTCTGGTCCGTCATCAAACTCGCTTATCCCCATTTACCTTTTAGGATTCTCCCTCTCCTGCAACATCTATCTGCCCGTCTACCCCCCACGACGGATTTATTTTAGTTGCAACATGGCTCAAATCCGGGACACTACACCATGTAATACAAAGAGAAGCCCCAACTTGTCACGTCCTTTCACGCTTCAGAGAAACACTTACCGAGCCAGGAACTGTTCCGGGAGCCTAGGATCTGCGAACAAACCAAACTAAGACTCATGTTTTCATGGTGCTTATTATATCTGAGTTGGGTCATTACATAACAGACATACAATATGTAATATGCTAGGAGGTGATAACATGCTGTGATAAGGGAAAAAGAGGTCAAGGGGGCTCCGGAGTGCTATTGTCACTGTTTTGTCCTGGTTTTGTTTATTTTTTTGGTTTTGGTAGTACATTGTTGAATTTGATTACCTAATATTTCTTTTTAAATTTTTGCACCTATTTTCATAAGAAAAATGGGGCTTCGGTTTTCCTTTCTTTTCCATTTTTGGTTTGGGAGTGATGATTATACTAGCTTCATAAAATGACCTGGGCAGCTTTTCTTCTTCAAACTTTTTCTCAAACAACTTGTAGAAGAAAGGATTAACTCTTACTTGGGAGTCTGGTAGGGCTCACTTATAATTCCCTCCGGGTCTAGGGTTATTTGGGAGGAAAGGGCTTTGCCAATTACATCAATGTTTATTGATCTATTCAAATTTTCTACTTCTTCCTGCCAATTTTGGCATTTTATATTTTTCTAGGACTTTACTTGTTTTATCTAGGCTTTCAATTTTATTAGCTAATAATTATTTACAACATACTTTTATTGTTTTAAATACCTATGGTGGCTATATTTGTTCCCCCTTCAAAACATTTTGTATTTTGTTAATTTGCAACTCTTTCCTAACCAATCTGACTAGAGTTGTATCTACTTTACTTTTATTTGAACCAGCTTTTGTTTTTGATAATCTTCTCTATTTTTCCCCCCTATTTTGTTGATTCCTGTCCTTGTCTTTATTATTTAATTCTCTTCCAGTTATCTACTACTGCATGACAAACCACTTAACGCCTTACTGGACTGAAACGGGTATTTATTATTGTCTCTTGAAGTTCACTGAGCATTGCACTGTGATGCTTTGTTTTCTTCTGACATGGTGACTGGTTCTTCTGGCACACTGTCTGAAGAGTAAGCATCCCAAGAGACCCAAATAAACGCTGTAAGGTTTCTTAAGACCTAGCCTCAGAAGTTTTAAAATGTCACTTCTGCCTCATGCTACTGGTGAAACAAATCACCAGGGCAAGCCCAGGTTCAAGGGCAAGGGAACTGGACTTCATCTTTTTTATTTTTGGCCGTGCCATGTGGCTTGCAGGATCTTAGTTCCCCAACCAGGGCTCGAACCCACACCCTCTGCAGTGTAAGCGCAGAGTCCTAACCACCGGACCGCCAGGGAATTCCCTGGACTTCATCTCTTAATGTGAGAAGCAGCATTTGACCATACGCAAGGGAAGAATAGGTGGTAGCCACCTTGTAAACAACATTATACTATCCTTGATGCTTTGGATATTTTCTGTTGCTTTTTCTTTTGATTTATTGAGTTAAATATTTGGCTTTTGTTGAATTGTACTTGTTTCTGAGTAACTATATTTAAAATTATGAATTTCACTCTAAGAGTTAGCATAGATGTTTTTCACAAATACTGATATATATGGTATTTTCATTATCATACATGAAAAATTTTCTTAATCTCTGCACTGGCAATTCTGGCAACCCTGTCCAGCAGGGGTGGTAACAAAATACTCTTCGCTGTTGGACCACACTACTCCACCGCCCCTCTCCCTTCCTCCAGACTCATACTGACTAACACAACGGGTAAACTTAAATAGGTATTGAATGATTTTAAAATAAGCACAAGTTGCTTTTTTCAAAAATGTAAAATAAAATCTTTCAATAACAAAAACAGGAAAGAAGAGGAAGCGTTAGATAGGCAAGGTGTGCCAAGATCTCATGTTTGCCTTCTTTAGGGAGAGGATAGACTGTAATGAGGAATTAAAAGGGGACTACAATTACAGTGTGAAAATTTTAATGTGATGTAATATATACTACTTATGTTTGCTGATTTGGTTTAATGTGTTTTGCTGATCATTTATTCTGTTAACCTAGCTTTCAATAAATGGGCTTGTATTTGACTTGTTTTTTCTTCCTCTTATAATGATCACAGCCTGTCTTCCTATTGTCCTTCAGCATCCAGTCATGGAGGAACCTAAAAAATGTTGCAGTGCAGGTACACATTATTATGTTGCTAGGGACTTTGTTCCTTGTGACCTAATGATCAGAGAGCCAGGCCCTAACGAAGAACAGTGGCATCTTCCCGCGTTGAATCTTTTTTTTTTTTTTTTTTTTTTTTTTTTGCGGTACGCGGGCCTCTCACTGTTGTGGCCTCTTCTGTTGCGGAGCACAGGCTCCGGACGCACAGGCTCAGCAGCCATGGCTCACGGGCCCAGCCGCTCCGCGGCATGCGGGATCTTCCTGGACCGGGGAACGAACCCGTGTCCCCTGCATCGGCAGGGGGACTCTCAACCACTGCGCCACCAGGGAAGCCCCCGCGATGAACCTTGCTGTCATCTTACACATGGCTTCCTAGCTCAGTTTTGTGGAGGGCTGCCTGGGCTTCATTGCCTTCCAGTCTCTTACACATGGGTCAGATCCTTGAAAAGACATCTATGTTTGGATGAAAAATTACTTTCTTTTTATTTTTGAGGGAGGGAAGGTGCATGATTCAAGTTATGATTTTGCACCTAAGGACAGTTCTAACTTTAAGAAAACCCAGTATCCCCAAAATCCAAACCTTTAAAACAAGCTAACCAGGTAGCAGTTACAAAGATGCCTCTACTTACAAAAGGCTTCACGAGAGTTTTCTTTTAAATAGCCATATACTCCCTTACACTCTCCTCATTGTGTTTCAGAAAGCAACTTACAAATTTCAGGAGTCTACTTCATAAAGGCGATTTTTAAAAAATCACCTGTAATCCCAGAGTTAACACTGTCACCATTCTGCTTTCATTCCCCGCAGTTTTAAAAGACACCTTATGCATACATGATGCATATTATTATGCTATACCTGTCATGGTCTATATGGTGTGTTATTACAAGCTGTATTTTACCCCCTCGGTTTACGCGGTGCAGGTGTGGCCATCGGAGTTCCCGCCTCGCGCGCGGAGGTGTGTCCGCTGCAGCAGCTGCTGTTTATCCTTCGGCCCGAGCCAGCTGCTGGGTTACAGCCGGCTCCAGAGACTCGCCCTTCTTTCTTCTCGCTGCTCCACCTCCCTAAACTTCCAGTTTCCACCGCAGAGAGTCTCTTAGGCATCTAGCTGGCTCCAGCCCTCCCACCTTCGGTTTGAAGAAGAAAAACCCCGAAAAGCCGCAGTCACGTCTCCGGGAGGAAAGCGGCAGCTCCTCCTGCCTGAACCAGGCGACTGAGTGCCCCCGGCCGCGCGGGGCGGCGCGCGCTCCCACGTGGGCGCGGCCTCCTTCCGCCCCGCGCCTCGCCCTCCGCGGACGCGCCGCGGCGGAGACGCGCCCGCGCCCCTCAGCGGAGACGCGCCGGGGGAAGCGCGCGGCCGCGAGCGCGGGCGCCATTTTGGACTCGGTGTCTGGCCCGCAGCGCAGGGGACCTACATGGTGGCTGCGGCTCGCTGAAGGCGTCTCTCGCGCGGCGACGAGAGAACCTGGGAGAAGGACGCGGACGGCGCGGGACTGAGAAGGGCGGCTTCTCCCTGGGCAGCCAGAGCCGCAAAGGCGGAGCCGCGTTGGCGCCCGCCCCGGGACCAGCGCCTCGGATGCGGGTGGAGCACGGGGCGCCGCGGCGGCGGGAGCGCAAGGCGCGGGGCCTCATGTGAGAGCCGCGAGCCAAGCCGCTCCCGGAGCCCGGGGTGGAGTGTGGGGGAAGCCGCCCCCGGCAGCAGGTAACGGCTGAGGGCCCCAGCCCCAGGGCGTAGGCGGGGCCGGGGAGGGTCGCCGACGTGGGCGGGCGGCGGGGCTGGCCGGGGTACGCGGGGCCCCGGGTGCACGCGCGCCGCTCCTAGGGAGCGCGGGGCGGGACGCGGTGCGGCGCGGCGTCCGGACAGCGGAACCTGCTCCGGGGCATTTCCCCGCAGAGCCTGCTTCAAAATATGTCAACAAGGCGTGGTGCGTGCGCGGCGGCGGCCTGCAGCCTCCCCGCGACACCGCCGAGCCTGTCGCCCGGCTTTGTTAACCCTCGGCGGGGGCTGGTGACCGACACCGTTGAGGTTGCGCTCTGTCCGGCTCTTCCCGGTGTCGGCTAAGGCCGTGCTTGTAGCTTGAGAACTGAGGGGCATTAAGATGTCAAAACAGACTGCCCGGGGTAGGGCGCAGCAGAAATGTCAGGGAAAGCCAATCCGTGGAGGTGGCGCGGGAGGAGGGGACGCCCGGGCCGCGCGTAGCCACGTGGAAAAGTTGGTCAACTTGTGATGAGCAGCTTCACGCCTGCTTTGAGCAAGAGCACCGCTTTCAGGTGGGGTTGCGTACAGGGATCAGGAAAACAGTCTGTTAAATGATTGGCCTGTATCTCCAAGCTAAGAGATGAGCTATTTTGTTGCCGATCATGTTCAATCGAACAGCCCAGATCTTTTTTTTTTTTTTTTTTGCGGTACGCTGGCCTCTCACTGTTGTGGCCTCTCCCGTTGCGCAGCACGGGCTCCGGACACTCAGGCTCAGCGGCCATGGCTCACGGGCCCAGCCACTCTGCGGTATGTGGGATCCTCCCGGACCGGGGCACGAACCCGTGTCCCCTGCATCGGCAGGCGGACTGTCAACCACTGTGCCACCAGGGAAGCCCGGTCTAGATCTTTTAGAGTCGTCTTCCTTCTACTCCTGAAATCTTTATAAAAACGCCACCAACTTCTAGTATCTACAAATGATCGCTCCACCACACTCTCTTATACCATCTAGTCCTGAGTTAAGCTCTTTGCGCTGTTTTAGTCTTGTGTTCCAGCCAAAGAATGCATATTAATTGTGATATTAGTCAAAGAAGAACATAAATGGAAAGGAAATGTGTTGCCCAAAACAGGCTTTTTAGAGTTAACTACACATGGGCTTTTAAAATTACTACCAGTGCAATGAACTAAAAATACAACGAGGGGCACACGGCTGAGTGTTTTCCTCTGCTACTCTTCATCTGATGAGCAAGTGGACCGCTCCTTTCAGAGTGTATGGAAATGTGAAGAGTAAATTGCGTAACTCCCTGTGCTGCTCAACGAGGCTGGAGTCTTTCCTCATTAGTTTGCTTTTTGGTGCTTCGTAGCGGTATAAGTCCCTCACCAGATGCTTTTAGTGGCCTAAGTTGCATCGATTATTTGGGGCCTGGAAAAGTTACAGTTTGAACTGAACTGCCGGAGGCATGACGAGGCCTAGTTCGTGTGCTCTACAAGATCTAAGAGATGTTGATCATCCAGCTTCTCTGCACTCCTGTTCAAGTGTGAGAGGTATCTTCACTTTGACTAAAAGATAATCCATTGAAGTAAATTCTTTGCAGACTGGCGGATGCTCACAATTGTTTAACTTTCTGTATAACAGAGCTTCATGTGTAAATAGATTTAATAAAATACTTTTGAAAGCAATGTAAATTTTTGCATGAATAAATGAGATCATCGTGGAAAAAAATTAGACATTAAAATTTTTTCTTAGGCGCCTACTATGAGCTCACATTTTTTATGCATACATGAGGATAATACAGAGACATTTATATTGGCATTTGGTCTTACATTTTTTCTATTGCTTAATATACTGTAATTCTGACATATTACAGTCATATATGATAATTTACAGACTACTTCAGCTAGTCATAGACTAGTGTTTAAAATATATTTGGCGATCATATAGTGTTATATATCTAGACCAAGAGATACTTTTCCCTCCATGTTGCATACTTCTTTTTAATATGTCAACTTTTCTCCCCTCAACTTGGAAAGGTATTGAAATATACTTTATTTAAAACAAGGCTGCAACAGACAAAAGAAGGTATTTGTTAGGATCAGCAAAGATAATTGTGTAAAAAAGGCTGTCATTTTATTTTTGTTTATATGTCCATATACTTTAAAGTAAAATGAATCATTCTGTCTTTTTTTTTTTTGCGGTATGCGGGCCTCTCACTGTTGTGATCTCTCCCATTGCGGAGCACAGGCTCCGGACGCGCAGGCTCAGCGGCCATGGCTCACGGGCCCAGCCGCTTCGCGGCATGTGGGATCCTCCGGGACCGGGGCACGAACCCGTGTCCCCTGCATCGGCAGGGGGACTCTCAACCACTGCGCCACCAGGGAAGCCCGAATCATTCTGTCTTTAAGTTGAATAGTTCTGGTTTTAGAAGACTTTTCTCCAGAAATAGATCAGCATTCTATAATAAGTAGAAATTATAAAGATAACTTCATTATTTTTTGAATCTCTGTTTCTCAAAATTCTGAGTAGTTTTAGGTAGTCAGAAGAGAAATTATAAGCCCTGAGTAGCAAACTCTTTGTTCTTTGACCCAGATTTTATATGCTAAAACTAAAGTAAGCCTTCAGGATAAGTTAAAGCAGAAAAATGGGTCATAATGACAGTGTTATCTCAACCTCTAGTGAGAATTATTCCTAGGAGAGACTTTTTTTTAATATTAAAGATGACATTGTAGATTATACTGCCTTTCCTCTAAACACGTTTTAAAAATGTATTCTTAGATTTAGATGTAAGTTTTAGTCTTCTATAAAACTACCCTCTTGCTATCACCTCTGTCATTCTGTTTTCTCCCTTCCTCTCCCCCTGCACAATATTATATACATCATTTAATTTACGTAACTTAGAGTTGGAAGTAGGAGTAATGAGGAATAGGTGGTTTGCTGCACATGTACTAAGACCTCCTGGGCTGAGTTTAATGGCATGAAAGCCAGGGTCCTCTGCCATTTTCCTCCAGCCCCTAATCCTCCTTCACAATTTTAGCTAGCTACTAGAGAGAGAGTCTGCAGAGACATATTTGGTTAAGAGCCGTGCTTGTGTACGTGTGTCCCATACAGGAGTCAGAATTCTTACATACTGAGGTGCCAGAAGAAGGGAGCTAGAGCTACAAGCCATCCTTTGTGAAAAAGTTGTGACTCTAAATCCAAACCATACCCTGCCAGAACTCTCTAGAGACAAAAGTATTGCAGGCTCTAAACTAAATAGGGATACCAGTGAGTGGTCTGCAGTTATCCCCATTTAGTTAGAGCCTGCAGTATTTATTTTTCCAAATAAATCAAAACAAGACCTTTTATCTGATTACAGTTTAATTCACTGACATGAAAAGAAACGTGTAAAATATAGGGAAGCATACCGGCAAAAAAAAAAAAAAAATCACCTGTAATCCCACCACTGTTATTGTCCCACTATTATTATATAATCCCACTATTATAGTTACTATATTAATGTGGTAATCTACTTCCAGTGTATGTTTCTCATACATAAGCTTGCGTTCTTATTCTCTCTCATACACACTTCATTTTAAAACAAATCTAGGATCATTCTTTGCCTTCTGGTTGGTAACCTCTGTTTCTTCTTGTGTTGCACTTTAATGTCCTTAACACTAGACTGCTTTCCTATACCTGAGTTCAGCAATCATCGATATCTCCTTTCAAAAGCCCTAATAACTGTTTAATTCCTAACAAGAACCCTGTGTATTTCTGTTATTCCCATTTCACAAACTGAAGCACAGGCAAGTCAAGTAATTTGTTCAAGGCCACATAACCAGTGAGAGTCAAAGCCAGGAATTAAACCAGGGAGCTTGATTCCGGAACCTGTTCTCGTTAACCGTACTACTATTTTACACAACAACAACAAAACTACTTTCAAAAAATCAAATGGAATGAAGGTTGTACAAACATATAGAATAAACACTTAACTCTCATTCAGAAATACAACTTGGATAAAACATTGCAGCAGCAAGCGATGTGTTGGAAGAAGCAGCCACATTCCAGACCAAATACGCACAGTGGGGATGAGTTTGCTCATTTTAAGCAGAGGTTGGGTCTGGCAGTAACACATATCACAGGCTACCCAGTGTGGCGAGATCTGTTGATTACTTAATTCAGGTCTTCTCTGGAGGTTCCTGGGACTCTGCCATGAATTCAGGAATTCAAATATAGTAGGTATCCTTAGATGACTTTTAAGAAATCTTGAGAAAGTGTCACTGTAGGTTCTCTTTTGTATTCCTTCTAGTTGACTGCAACTTTTGAAATATACATTCTTGGTTTAGCTTCAAAATTATGATCAACTTCTCCCCCAAGGTAGTACAGTACAAATGTTTAAAAGCACCTACCAAAGACAAGTTTGTAAAATGACAGTTGGTCTCCGCTGGCGTTTTTCATTATATTTTGTTTTGACATTCTTCTCCTTGAATTACTGATCCAGTTCTTCCTGCATGTTTCTGTTGGTATTTGTATACACATCTCAGTGACAGAAGAATGAATTTTGGATTTATTTCTATTGAAAAGTATAAAAAAATGATGCATTTTTTCTGAATAGGATGAAACGAGGAGGAGGAGGAGATAGTGACTATAACTCATCAGAAGAAGGTACTGCAGAGAAATCCAAGAAACTGAGGACTACAACTGAGCATTCTCAGACTTGTGATTGGGGTAATCTCCTTCAGGACATTATTCTCCAAGTGTTTAAGTATTTGCCTCTTCTTGACCGGGCTCATGCTTCACAAGTTTGCCGCAACTGGAACCAGGTATTTCACATGCCTGACTTGTGGAGATGTTTTGAATTTGAACTGAATCAGCCAGCTACATCTTATTTGAAAGCAACACATCCAGAGCTGATCAAACAGATTATTAAAAGACATTCAAACCATCTACAATATGTCAGCTTCAAGGTAATACTTTAAATCCTTCTTTTAAAAATAAAGCATATTTAGTGGCTTTTGTGTCCTAAACCAATACATCTTCTCATGTCTTTAAACGGTTGCCTTTTTAGGGAAAGTGCTGAAAGATTTAGAGTAATCGTGTACCTTAGAGGCTATCACAAATAACTATATTGATCTAAATTATTCCATTTTATTATAAATTTTACTAATTTCTTAAAAGAGTAGAAGCAACCATTAAATAAACATAATCATATACCAAAGCTGTCACATTGAATTATGGTGAACAAATTTGAACCAAAAGAAATAATACAGTAAAATAAATAAAAGATGTGGAAATTTTCACTAAAACTTAATTGTTATTTTTATTTAATAGGACTGAGTTTTGCTTATTGATGGCTTTGTGATATGGAGGCTTTAAAGAAAAAAGAGATACAGAAACTCTATGTAAAAGGTTTGGATGAACATATTTTAGAGAGAAATAGAAAAAGGTACATGGAAGAATGCCAGAGAGAACTGTTCGTTTCTTTTCATTGCCAGCAGGGACATACTGGAAATGAGGCAGTGATGAGATAAATGAAGAGGGGTGGCTTTTTGAGGTGTCCAGAATAGTTTAAGGAATCATAGTGGTTTGTATGAGTACAGAGGCTTGTAGCGTTTTGTTTGGGGGTTCAATAATGAAATGTGGGTATGTTCACTAAATCCTTAATACACCTGATAATTATTGTTGAAAAGTAACACATGAATACCTGATTTGCCATATACAGCTGTTGTTAAACAGGTTACGTTAAACCCATATATAGCAATGGTTCTTAACCCAGAGATCCTTGCCAAAACTAGTCTTGTCTGCTTCCAAGACTGTCATTCCTTTTAAGATGGGGATTACCTGTTTATTCTCCCATATGTGTCACAAGAGGAGAGAGACCTGGTGTTGGGAATGGTTGGGTGTATTATGGCTGGCTTTCCAGAAAAATGCACAAAGGCACTTAGGCCACCAACTGTAGGATTGCTAGATTTAGCAAATAAAAATAGGGGATACCTAGTTAAATTTGAATTTCAGATAATCAATGGATAGTTTTTAGTGTAAGTATCCCTGGCATTATTTGGGACATACTTAATACTTATTTAATTGGATGTCCTGGATGTTATGTTGCAACCCTAACTGAGGGCAAGGGTGGGAGAATAGTGGGAGGATAGAACAAACAAAAATCCGGGAACTCCTTATGTGTTGTCCCTCTCTGCCTGCCCATGGGGAAACCTGAAGAGCCTTCCCCTCGGTTTCAGTCATCTTTGAGTTGTCTAAAAGTGTTCTTATGGTAAATGCTATAAAAAGATGGGTATAATACATTAATCTCCTAGGTCTAAAGACCAGTTCCATCCAATGGATTGGCTGGGTCAGTGTTAACCTGTGACACAATTCAGCTGTATCCAACATGTGTAACCTTCACAAAACCATTTGTCCTATAAGTTTAAACATTTTTATTAGGGATTGTTTATTTTTCTGAGGAAATTTCTGATTTGTAGAAAGAGCCACATCCCAGGATTCTTCTGAGCTCTCCTGATAATATTTGTGTTTAATTCATCACTGACCATAGGCCAGAGTCTTATAGTCAGAGTTATTAGTGTAGAACAGTGGTTCTCAGATTTTATGTGCATCAGAAATGCCTGGAGTGCTTACTAAGACAAAGATTGCTGGGTTCCAGTGCTCCGTTACTGATTCGGATAATCTGGATTGGGCGTGAGAATGTGCATTTCTAACAAGTCCCCAGCTGATGCTGCTGGTCCAGAAGCACAGCAGTTCTCAAAAGAACCGCTGGTGTAGAGAAACTTAGCCAAAGGGTGGGATTGAAAATAGTTCTGAAACTGTGTAATGTAAATTGGTATATCAGTTTTACAACGAGCTCTTCAGGACATTTTTGGGTTAAGGTAATGTACGTCAATCTGGAAATTAAAGGAATATTACTTTTAACTACTCTAAGATGCTTTTTAGCCCAGGGAACAGCTTCCTTTTTAATAGAAGAGCTCCTTCTTATATCCTTGAGGAGTTTTTTGGCCATATTTCCCTTCCCCCAGGAAATGTCTATGCAAAAGAGTGCATGGGAGCAGCCACTTCTCATTTGGTTCAGATTTTCATGCTTGACTAGTTGGACACCCTTATTTTACTTCACATTCATCTTTCAATTAATAACATTAATGGTAAATCCCAGGTTGTGATTCACTGGAACCTTCTGAGTAAATACTCATTCAGTTTGTTTTGAAGCATTTGTACTGTAGCCGCTGTACTTACATGTGTGATCTGATCCACTGCCAAATATATAATTATTTTTCAAAGATTGTAAGTTCATATTTCCATTAGGTTATATAGTCCGTTTGCAATAAATCAACTTAAAAGCCAGGTCTTTTTAACATTAAATAGATACCTTATCATAGTGAAAGTTAAGTCTTGACAGTTGCCCTTACAGTCTTTCAGGGAGATTCAGAGAAGGTTGACATTGTATGTGAGGGTAGATGATTGAAAGGATAAATATTAATTCTTTAAATTATAATGCAATAAACTAATAACTATTTCTTGCTTTTGTAAAGTTAAAATATGCACGGAGAAATGTGACCATATTCATGTGTAAAGGACGTTTTCTTTTCCTAGGTGGACAGCAGCAAAGAATCAGCTGAAGCAGCTTGTGATATATTATCACAGCTTGTGAATTGCTCTTTAAAGACACTTGGACTTATTTCAACTGCTCGGCCAAGCTTTATGGATTTACCAAAGGTATCTGCTGGTTTTGTTTTATTAGCTTTTACTGAGAAATCCAGTGAAACCCTACCCATTTCTTGTACTGATAATGAGAATGTAAGAAAAGTGGTATGTAAAATGGAAAACCAGTTACTATTTAGAATGTTAAGTATTATGATTTTTTTCTAGAGCACTTTTCCGTTTTTTTAAACTTTGTGTTTCTTTATGGGTAATATTAAAGAGTGAGTGAATTTGCAGAGGATTCTATAGGAAGCACTGAAAGAGACTAAGTAAAACTGAGAAATAAACGTATTAGAAAAAAAGAGACATACAGATGCTCCCTTTTGGACTTTCAGAGCAGATTGGTGAGATTATAATCAAAGAGAAGTAGACAGTGCCAGTATTAAGAGCAGTTAGAGCTCGCTTAGAAAATCTTCTGGTAAGTGTGTAAAGATTTGTTCTTGAGCAGAGTTAGTATAAGTACAGCTTAGATTAATTTACAGACTTAAAACTTTTTTTTGGTGAAATATACATTTATATAAATTTTGTATTCATATATATGTTCTAACATGATCCTGCGTGTAATTCGACATAGTCTCTTTCTCTAATAACTATTCTCTTAAAATAGAAAAATAAGAAGTGTGCATTTTTAGAAAGGCAACTGATAAAATCCCTGTGTATGTCAGCTCATGTTCAGTTAGGTTAGTATCCAGCAGTAATCTGTAAGATTTTATCAGAATATGCCACAAACTAAAATATAGACACCCCTTTAAACACCTAATCGTGTAATTTACTAGGATGATTCAGAAAGAAATATACTTCCTTTTATTGCACTTCACTTTATTGCAGCACTTCACAAATAATGCATTTTTTACAAATTGAAGGTTTGTGGAGTGTCAGGCAAGTCACTTGGCACCATTTTTCCAACAGCATTTGCTCACTTCTTGTCTCTGTGTCACATTTTGGTAATTCTTGGAATATTTCAGACTTTTTCATTATTGTTTTACTTGTTATGGTGATCAGTGATCTTTGACGTTACTATTGCAAAAAGATGACAACTTGCTGAAGCCTCAGGTGATGATTAGCATATTTTAGCAATAAAGTATTTTTTAATGTATATGTATTGTGTTTTTAAATATAATGCTATTGCATACTTAATAGACTACAGTGTAGTGTAAACATTACTTTTATATGAACTGGGAAACTAGAAAACTTGTGTGACTAGCTTTATTGTAACAGTCGCTTTATTGTGGTAGTCTGGAACCAATTCCTGCAGTATCTCCGAGGTACATCTGTATTACTAAATTGAATTTATATTATAACCCAGGTTGTTCAATGGAATATCAGTAACAAATGTATCACCAGTTGATTTCAAAGTCTTAATTGATTTTTTAAAAGGTTCATTAAATATGTACATTTGAGATAAATTGTTTTCCTCATGTGTAACATAAGGGAAATCAGCAAGAGTCTGTTCATGTCAACATTTTAAGGTTCTAAGTATAGGAGTTCAATCACTGTGGTTCTCAAACTTAATATGCATAAGAATCATCTGAGGAACTTCTAAATTTGGGGTATCCTTCCAAATTACCTTTTCCTAAGAGCAGTCCAGGTGGTTCTGATTAAGATGGTTCATGGCCCTCTAAGAAGCACTGAGTTATGTGGTATAGTAGTGCCTTGTTCAAGCTTCATATGGGAAATGAAATATTTTGAATTGATTTTTCTGTGTACATATTATAGTTAAAAAACAAGTACAGTATGTAAAATATACCATAGTAAAATGTATGTTGAACATAATTTCCTTCTTTTTTATTACTCAGGATGATCATTATGCATATCTAGTACTAGTATTATACTTACATGCAGTCGTTTTGGTTTTGGGAACCATGGGTGCATCTGGGACTCTTCCTTCCTTATTAAATGGGCCTAGGATGTTTATGCTGTTTTTCTTTCTTTTCCTATTACGGCTTTCGTAGAATATTGAAAGCCTATATTGCTATATCTTGGAAATCCTGGGCGAACTGAAGAGAACGTGAAAGAACTGTATTTGACTAGAGCTAACTCTGAGGGAAATGGGAAAAAGAAGGCAGTGATGGAGTCATGCATATACTGATACAGATATAGTTGAATTTAATATGGAAATATTAGGAGAAAGATGTTAACATTTAAGTTGTTAAACAGATACTTAATCAAAATTTAAGTAGTTATTTAATCACAGTAGGAAAAAAGTAATTTAGGGAACGTGACCAAGAAGATAATGTTTCATTGTACTTTCTTGGCTACTAGCCTGCCCTCATCCCTCCCTTTCACTGCTGTGGTGAGTCCATTGGTTATGGCTTATTAGCTCTGATCCGGAGTCCCATACTTTGTGCTTTAATTCCTGTTTCCTACAATGGTTAAGAAATGGTTTCCTACAATGGTCTTTAGGTCAGATTCTGTGTCCAACAGAATATCGTATATATATAGATAATTGTAGATAATTTAGCATATTTAAAGGAGGTTTTTTTAAAAAAATATTTATTTATTTGGCTGCTCCAGCCCTTAGCTGCGGCACACAGGATCTTTAGTTGTGGCATGCAAACTCTTAGTTGTGGCATGTGGGATCTAGTTCCCTGACCTGGGATCAAACCTGGGCCCCCTGCATTGGGAGCACAGCGTCTTAGCCACTGGACCACCAGGGAAGTCCCTAAAGGAGTTTTAAGTTTGGAATTTTATTTAGTTATGATTTTTATTATTTTAGAATCAAATTTTGTAAGAGCTTCCATATTCCAAATAAGTCTTTCATAGCTCCTAAGTTGATTGACTGTTGTTTTAATTTTTGATGATTTTGCTAATAGTTATTAACTATTTTAGTGGTCATTACTATCACCAAAAAAGAATGCAGTTCAGTGTTATAATACACTGGAGTAAGATTTCCAGATAAGGTGATGTGAAGTGTCTGAGAGGTATTCTCATTCTGGGTTCCAGAGTTCCTCTTTTTACTTACCAATGACTGTTGTGCTTCAGAGACACCCATCCTGAGGTTTGAAATCTTTTTCCCCCCACGTAAAAAGGTCGTTCTCAAAGATGGTGGGAAGTCACCTCTCTTTTTTACCATATTCCCACAGCAGAGTGAGGGGCTGCTACCCCAAAACAGTTGTGAAATATATTAGGGTTCAGATGAGCTATGTGTGTATTATATGAAAACCCCTCAATTCTCATTTGTAAAAATTGAAACAGTGTTTTAATTTTTTTGTTTTTCAGTCTCACTTTATCTCTGCACTGACGGTTGTGTTTGTAAACTCCAAATCCTTGTCCTCCCTTAAGATAGATGACACCCCAGTAGACGATCCATCCCTCAAAGTACTAGTGGCCAACAACAGTGATACACTCAAGTTGCTAAAAATGAGCAGCTGTCCTCACGTCTCTCCAGCAGGTTTGTGTGGCTTTTGCCAGATAATATTTTAGTAAAATGTATTGATGTGTTTATCAAATTAAGGAGAATCATGATCATTAACCTTGAAGGTGAGTTCATATGATTATTTCCTCTATTGCATAAAAATATTTTTATTGTTATAATACAATAGCATAAATTCTGTAGCATTCCTAGTGTAGACACTTACTTTCAACTTATTTTCTAATCTTTTTATTTGGCAATTTATGTCCAACCTGTGCTAGAAAATGGATAAATTAAAAAAATAAAAGGAAAGGACACTGCAAGGTCAGCCTGAGATGGCCCTTTAGGTAAAGTAGAATTTTCTCTAGTTGTGGTTGAGCTAACAGGGTAGGTTTTGAGTCATAGAAATCTCACAGTTGCTTTTTGTCTCACTATGGGGAGGGAGAGGAGTTGTGCTGAAGTTATCACCTTACATTTTGCAAAATAGTCCTTTTCCTAAGTTGAGTTTTAGAGCCGAGTGCATCAAATGGAGGAGTAGCATTATTAATGCTCTTCCCAGCTTTTCTTGTATAGACTAAGCATTACTGGATTATTCACTTTGAGAGCATTTAAATTCCAAATGGTTTGTATTATAAAGCAGTTATAAACCTACACTTTGTGTTAGTCTGATGCTTCATTCCTGACTCGCCCTCCAACTGTTGACATCTCTCCCAACCATTTGGCTGTGTTACTTTGGAAAACCTGTTTTGATCTCTTTACAGAACACCTCCCACCTTTTTGCCATAACTAAAGCCTGGCCTTCCCCCAAGAAAATGATTCCCTCTTGGATGGAGATTACTTTCTATCCTCCCATGTCTCCCACACGGAGGGTCTGGTGATGGGAATGATGAGGTCTGTTGCAGTGTTTTCCTATCTTTTTCTGCCGCTTCTACATTATCATTGAAGGTGATAATCTCAATAAAATAGAAGTTAAGAAGATCGGGCATTGGCAGCTCCTTATGTGAACGTGATCACGTTTTACTGTCTACCGTATATAGGTTCCTATGAGAGTACGGTCCATACTTCATAGTGTACAAAGATCTTTATATCCTGACCCCCACCTCTCTCTTAAATCTTGTCTGCTTTTTACTCACGTGTAGCTTTTATTTGAGCCCTATGTAACAACAGTTCTTTGTATGTGTGTGTGGCCAGTACACTGTACCTTGGAGAATGCCTCTATAAAAAAATTTGTTTTTACTTCTTCACCTGGCTAACTCCAGTCCAGCCTTCAAAATTTAGTTCAGCTGTTCCAGTTTCTTCCTCCTCCCCTCTGGTTTAGAAGCCCCACTTGCTGTTTCCATAGCACTCTCAACATAGCTTGTAGCACTTACCACACTGTACGAGAAGCTTTGGGTCTCTGGTTTCTCTGTGAAACTGAGCTCATTATTCTCTTTATCCTGGTACATCTCATGCTCGTTTATTTTTATTAAATATACATATCAATGCTCATAATACAGTATAAGCTTGCTTGGTCTTACTGAGCTTTAATGGCATTTGGATTAGTTGTTGGGAAGGGAAGAGAAAGAGCACCTGTAATACGTTTTAATTTAAGAGTATAAACACAGGATTTAATTTAAAATCTAACACTTGTGTATTTTTTTTCTATCCATAGTTTGTATATTTAGATAGTTTCTTTCTCTAAGTTGTAATTAAGGGCAATTTTCTACGCCTTTTTCTTCACTGAACAGTTTTTCAGTTCAATTTTTATCAAAAAATTTTTCCCATTTCATATAGTCCTTATAATTGTCTATTACTGGACCTCTAAGCACCATTTGACACTAGTGACTTGATTTTCCTCCTTCCTCTCTGATTGTTCCAACTGTGTTTCCTTTGCTAGTTTCTCTTTTCATTCCTTAAATTTTGGTGTTTCATTGTGTTCTGTTCTGGGCCCTTTTTTATTCTGTAAACTCTGGGCTGTGTCATCTTCATCAATGGCTTCAGTTATATTTTATATGTTAACACCTCCTACTTTTAGTGTTTCTGGAACTCCAGAGCTATGTGTTGAGTTGCTCATGGCTTAGTGCCTCTAGAATGTCTCACTGGTACGTCAGATTAATGAACTTCCTTTTCCCCCTATTGAAATCTCTTGCTTCTCCCTTTTTACTGTCTCAGTGAATGGTACTGCTTGTTTGGTTGTCAGGGACCGAACAGATATCCTTGATCTCTTCTACCCTTACTTTCTACATCCCTTTAGTCACTGAGGTCTGGTGACTCCATCACTGATACATGCTTTGAATCTCTATGCTATTTAGTGAATGTTTGTATTGTTCTCCTCCACCCCTCACCCACTGCCCCAGTTCACGTGTTGAAGCCCTACTCTCCAGTGTTTGAAAGTGGGTTGGGAGGTATTTAGGTCATAAGGGAGAAATCCTCATAAATGGGATTAGTGCCCTTCTAAGAAGGGATAGGAACGATGATCTGATCTCTGTTTCTGCCATGTGAAGACACAGCAGGAAGCCAGAAAGAGTTCTGGCCCTCACCAGAACCCAACCTTGCTGGCACCCGATCTTGGACTTCCAGCCTCCAGAACTGTGAGAAATAAATGTTTATTGTTTAAGCCACCCAGTCTGTGGTATTCTTTTAAGCAGCTGAAACTAATACACCCTACCTTTCTTCATGTCCACTCTAATCTAGCTCTGTAATCTTTCTGAGTACCCTCTTAACTGATTTCCTAACTTGCAGCCTTGCTCTTCTCTAATTTGATTTCCATGGTATAGCCAGAGTAATCTTTCTAACATATAAATCTGATTTTTTTCCCTCCAGTTTCCTTCAAAACTTCTCACTATACTTTAGGTAAGATCCAAACTCCTTACTGAGGCTGACAAGGTCCCATATGATCTAGTCCTTGCCTGTCTATTGGATTTCGGCCTTTAAGATATTCTTTTACTTACATACTGTATGTTGAGCTCCCTTCATTTCTTACACTGCTTGTGTTTTCGTCCATGTCTGAGTATTCGCAAAGAAATGCTATTCTCTTTGCTTCTTTACTCGCCTTTTGCCCTAGCTTGATCCTTCTGAATTCTGTAGGTTTGTGTTAGTTCTGTAAATTCTTCCCTGATTTCCTTGCTGTGACTCCCAGAGCATTCTTGTTTAATTATCTGCTGGCTTCTGTTAGGATAAGGATGTCTTGTTTCTGTTGACTCTTTACCATCCTAGCACCAGTTGTTAACATATAAGACACTCATTGATTATCAGCCGAACTAATGAACATTTAGCTACTTAGTTTTCTGTCTTGTTGATAGGCCAACATTTCCCTCATAGTTCTTTTACAGTTGATCACTTAACTTGTTTCTACTATTTGCTGTGATTTAAAAAATGAACTATTTTAGCATATAGTTTGCTTCTGTTAATTTCTTCTTTTGGACAAGTTATTAAGAAGTGGAAGAGCTAGGTCAAAGGGTTTAGATTTTTTTAATGCTTCTTGCTGTGTTTTTTTCCAACATGAGTTGTATGAGTTTATACACCACCACCAATGGATTTCTGTACCAGTTTTGTAACAGCTTTATTGAGATACAATTCATATGTCATACAGTTTACAGTGTATTGACTTTTAGTGTATTGACAGAGTAGTGCATCCATCACTACAGTGAATTTTAGAACACTTTTACTATCCCCAAAAGGTCCCATGTACCTCTTATTTGTCACTCCCCAAAACCCTCATTCCAACCGCCCTATGCAATCACTAATCTACTTTCTGTCTCTGTAGATGTACCTATTTTGGACATTTCATGTAAATGCAACCATATGTGGTCCTTTGTGACTGGCTTCTTACACTTAATGTGATGTTTTCAAGGTTCATCCATGTTGTAGCGTTATCAGTATTTCTTCTTATTGCCAAATAATATTCCATTTATGGATAATACCACATTTTTCTGTTGATCAGTTGATGGATATTTGGGTTGTTTCTACCTTTTGACTATTATGAATAATGCTATGAAAATGTATATGCAAATTTTTGTGTGGACACTTTAATTTCTCTTGGGTGTATAACAAGAATTAGAATTGCTGAATCATATAGTAACTCTGTTTAACCGTTTGAGGAACTGCTAGACTGTTTTCCAAAGCAGCTGCATCATTTTACGTTTCCACTAGCAGTGTTCGAGGGCTCCAACTTTTTCACATCCTCATCAACACTTATTTGTCTTTTTGATTATAGCCATCCTAGTGAATGTAAACTGGTATCTTGTTGTGGTTTTGATGTGTATTTTCTTGATGACTCAAATGTCTTTTCATGTGCTTATTGATCACTTATATATCTTCCTTGGAGAGATGTCTATTCAGATCCTTTGCCTATGTTTTAATTAGGTTACTTGTCTTTGTATTATTGAGTTGTAATAGTTTACCAGTTTTATCTTTGTCACTATTTCGTGTTAAGTATTTAAGCACTTGTAACTGTGTGTTTTCTATTGCTGCATAACCAACAGCTACAAATTTAGCAGCTTTAACCATCACCCATTTATTGGCATCCCAGTTCTGTAGGTCAGAGCTAGAGGCATGGCTCAGCAGGGCTCCTCTGTTTAGCTAGAGAAGCTCTGAATCTGACTTCCTCTTCTGCAACCAGCCAGAGAAAACTGTGTGTATAGGGCTCATGTGATTAGATTAGGATCGCCTGGCTAATCTTACTTTAAAGCTAACTGTGCTGTCTATAGCATAACAAAAATCATGGGAGTGATCATCCTATCACATTCACAGGTTCTGGATGTTAGGGCATGGAATCTTGAGGACAACTTTTAGAATTATGCCTGCCACAACTGTTTTAGTAGTTATTAAATGATACCTCAAGGTTTCTTTTATTTGCGTCTTTGGTTACCATTTCCCATGTGTTTATTTTCTTTTTATATCAGGCTTTATGAGATTGCGAAGAACAGAGATGTGTCCAGGTTACCTTGGATGATCAGGGTTTATTTCAAAGTATATCCATACCTTGTGGAGAACAGAAGTTTTGCAGTGGCTGAATAGTGAAGCACAGATGTCTTTTACTCCCTCTTCTGGTGACTCTCTTATACTGGTGATGCAGTTTATCACGTCATTGATTCTGTTGCCTATATTCTCCTCCCACAGCTGTATAAAGCTTTGGCTTATTGGTGACCTCCGTCTTGTTACTTCTTAGGCAGTAGGTGAACACGTGCACTTAAGAGTCACTCAGTCTCTGTTTGAATTCCAGCTTTGCTATCTTTAGCTAGCTGACTCAACTTCAAACTAAAAAAGACACTTATTTTTCTAGATTTTTTTTGAGTATTTGTGGGATAACATATCTAGAACCTAACATATCATATTGTACAATAAATAGTAGATAATCTGTTTTCTGTTTTGTTGTTCCTATCCTCGTTTCTAAACGCAGAAAAGAAATGGTTTGAGCGGGTCATTTATCAAGTAGTATCAGGGTGTGTCCCTTTGGGGCAGAGTTCTTACACTAGACCACTTCAGAGATCAGATACTGACCTTTGGTAAAACCTGCTCCTACGCTAGGGGTTTTGGGCAGTTTTGAAGCATAGTGCCCGAAGTATAAGGAACCATATAAGGAATTGCTTTCTGAGAATGTCAGAGCTTTAAAAAAGTCATAATGTATATTTCCATTGATGTGAATCGAGCAGTTATCTTTTGATTCATCTATCTAGTTGATATCTCGGTATTTTTTTCTTAGAAATTTGACAGGCTTGTTACATTATTATTAGCAGTTAAACTCTTTGCTCATTTGATGGAAGTCTTTTTTTTTCTAATTTTTCAAATGTCTTATTTAGTTATATAAATCACATTTTATCTGGTTTTACCTTATTTTTTCATTAAGATTAGATTTTGAATTTCAAAAAAATGTCTTTTAGCCTCTGTCACAATGATTATGTGATTTTTCTTGCTTAACCTATAAACTTAGTGTTAGTCATCAGTTTTTTAAAAAATATGACACTGCATTACTGGGATAAGTCTTCTTTAGTCATGGTATATTTTTAATGATAGTGAATAATTTATGATTTTTCTGAGTTGGTAAGTGAGCTTCATTTCTTTTAAGGTATCAGATTTAGAATTGGTCTCATTTTCTTACGGACAGAATTGGTAATAGATTTTTAAATGTGTGTGACTTCCTGCTGGTTCAGTCAGTACAACTAGATTTTAAATTGTATAGCTCTGTGGTAATGAAACGTAAAATTTTATTGTAGGCCATGTACTTGATCAAATTCTTGGAGATGGTGGACTTGTAGAAAACTTTATAAATAACTGGGTCTTCTTTCTTCCAAGGTGTCCTTTGTGTGGCGGATCGGTGTCATGGCTTACGTGAACTGGCCCTGAATTACCACTTGCTAAGCGATGAGTTGCTGCTTGCTCTATCTTCTGAAAAACACGTTCGATTAGAACATTTGCGCATTGACGTGGTCAGTGAGAATCCTGGACAGACACACTTCCATGCTATTCAGAAGAGCAGCTGGGATGCTTTCATCAGACATTCACCCAAAGTGAACTTAGTAATGTATTTTTTTTTATATGAAGAGGAATTTGATCCGTTCTTTCGGTATGAAATACCTGCCACCCATCTTTACTTTGGGAGATCAGTAAGCAAAGATGTGCTTGGCCGTGTGGGAATGACATGTCCTAGACTAGTTGAGCTAGTAGTGTGTGCTAATGGATTACGGCCACTTGATGAAGAGTTAATTCGCATTGCAGAACGTTGCAAAAATCTGTCGGCTATTGGACTAGGGGAATGCGAAGTCTCATGCAGTGCCTTTGTTGAGTTTGTGAAGATGTGTGGTGGCCGCCTGTCTCAATTATCCATTATGGAAGAAGTATTAATTCCTGACCAAAAGTATAGTTTGGAGCAGATTCACTGGGAAGTGTCTAAGCATCTTGGTAGAGTGTGGTTTCCAGACATGATGCCCACTTGGTAAAGACCAGATGACATAGGGCATGATGAATAATAGCACCTTAATTTTAAGCATATTATATTATAATAAAAGTTTATTTCCTGTAGGTCTGATATAATTCTACTATTTTGTGGCACAGAAATTTGATATCTTCATTGAGTATATAAGGATTGTTTTTTGGAAGACTCATGGACCAGTTTTGGTCAGAAAAGTTCATGTACTTCTTTAGCCTAATAGCAGTTAAATCTCAAAAAATTAAAAAAGTGATTCAGATCTGAAAGTAATAAAGATTAAGCATTTTACAGTCTGAAGGAAACAAAACATATATATTGTAATATCTAATAAGTGAGTACTGATAGGTTTTCCAAAATGTTATGTTCTCTACGCATTTTTAAAAAATGTAAACTTGACATTTTAGGGTCTTCAGTTATACATACACCTGTTATAAGGTGTTTAATATAGCTCAGGAAAGTGAGCATTTTGTGAGAAAAATGTAGGATATATTGTATCTAACGAAAAAGTTTGGTTCAATGTTCTAAAATGTTACAGAGCAGTTTAAAGAAGTATATACAGTTAATTGGAACACTTCGAAAAACAGATAAATGTCACACAGTGGTTATTGTAGAAAGATAATAAATAGAGCCAAGATTAAATTAAAAGAAAATGAGTGGAATAAAAGGGAGGCAGTGTTTAGCTTTGTATGAACTTTTAGGATTGCTCTATAATCTGCTAAACTATATAAATTCTTTTCTGTGATACATTACTATGTATGTGGCACTTGGGGCATCATATGTAAAGTAAGGAATGCTTTTACTAGTTCTTCTTGGGTTTATCTTTGTTTAAACTAGTTTTGAAGTATTACACAATAATTTAAATGAGAAGTTTTATCTATTTTAAAAAGCCAAATTGAAATAATTAAAGGTAGAACTTTAAAATGTTTATAAATTGTTTCCATGAAAGAATATTAGTCTCCAGTGAATTTTAGTGATGGCTTCTTTTTACATTTTGGAATTATATAGTTATGTAAGTAGAATTTTCAAAAATCATAAAAGCACCAATGTACAGTTCAGCATAAACGGTAAATTTAAAAGAGCATATATTTAAGTTAATAATCATATTTTTGAGTAAATATTGCTCAGTGGACTGGAAAATTTTAATAGAAAAATGTCTGCAGTTTTGTGATAGTTAATTTGGTTAAACTGATATTTTATATTATTTGTTAGGCAGCATTTTTATTACTTTCATATGAATAAAGGTAATCCATACATTGTAGAAACTGTAAAAATATTAAGTTTGGGGCTATATTTAGTTTTTTTTAGATATTATATAAACTTGATTCTGAGCACTAGTGCTAGTAGATATTACCCTCCTAAGGGAAATTAGAAGTGATTTACCCCCAGTGGGATGTATTAGTGCTTGAAACTTAGAAAGCATCTTGGTAGATATGGAAGCTAACAGTCTTACGGATCTAATCTATTTTTAAAATACATTACTTTCCTAAGAATCAAGTAAAAAGGTGATTTTCTGCATAATTTATGCTTTCAAAAGTGATGGTATTCTGAGCGCATATAAATGAGAAGAAAAAAGGCTGGTCCAGACATGGAAATAAAAAGCAATTATTGTAATATTCCTCCCTCTTAAAAACAGTGAAAAACTTTGTACAAGAAATACCTGTTAGTGGATGAAGCTTTTTTCTTTGAACAACTTTGGAAAATGGATTTGACAGTATGTAATCAGTTCTACTAACCAAAGCTTTATTTGGAAATTTACTTTCTGTACAAATTGAATTATATAATGCTTGAAAAACTTCAAGTCACTTCTTAAGCAAAATGCATAGCACTTGTTTATACTGTAAAGTATATGTTAAATGCTTTTATCAGTTTTAGAATAAAGATAGTTATAAACGCTGTTGTATTATTTTTTAAAACTACCCTAGCAAATGTACTTATTTGATTTTAAAACAAGTTAAACTTACAGATTCATAGTTTTAGTTTCAAATCCATATCTGATGGATGTAATGTTTAATATTAAATATTTATGATAGAGTGGTTTTTTGAGATACAAGATTAGGCATTTAGAATAAGAATTTAAAAAACAGATTGTTTAGGAATGGAATTCTTAGGATCCTTGAAACCAGCTAGCATTTTTAGAGAGAAACACCCTTATATAAATCCATACAATCAGAATAGTTTTTAAACTACTGAAATTATTTTCCATCTCCAGCTTCCATAAAATAACTTCAGTTTACCTTGGTAATGTTAATCTGGGCTATTTTATTAACAATATTATCAGTAAAAAGGCATGACTAAAGATTAAGTCAATTTACTGCAATCAAAGGAGAATTTTTTATATTTATGGAAAAGCTTAGGATAGAAGGCAAGGGTTGGTATGAAGAAGGCTCAGGCCTGAACTAGGTCCTTTAATAAGCTGTAATCTCTACCCCATACACAGTTGGGCACAATCTTTGCACAAATTCCAGCTCAGTTTATCTGTGGGGCTGGTTTTTAAATGTTACCAAGCAGCCAGAAAAATTTTACCTACTTGCTGATACCCAACTTTCCTTTAAAAAAAAGGACATATCATATGATATATAAAAACACAAAGCCTTTTACTCCAAAGTGAATTAAGGGCTTATCCTTAGAATAATCAGTCCAGTAAAAGAATATATGATTAACATGCTATCTTGTTTTAAATAGGGGAGAGAAAATGTAGAAGGTTTAAGAAGCAGGATGCTATTTGGACAATAAAAGGTAAACACGAGGAAGATGCTGGAAACAAACTTTGGCCAACTCATTTGCTGTGAGGGGAAAGGCGTGTGTGGGATTTGGGAACGTTGCTGTTTTTGTAACATACCAACAATTTCTTTAAAAAAAAAAAAAAGTCGTCTTCTTAAAGGAAATAGTCCTAGGGAATTCGTTAAGTGCCACCAGAGCAGATTATAAAACTGGATGAGACTTCTTAAGATTTTTTTTTTTTTTTTTTTTTTTTTTTTTTTTTTTTTTTTTGCTGTACGCGGGCCTCTCGCTGTTGTGGCCTCTCCCGTTGCGGAGCACAGGCTCCGGACGCTCAGGCCCAGCGGCCATGGCTCACGGGTCCAGCCGCTCCGCGGCATGTGGAATCTTCCCGGACCGGGGCACGAACCGGTGTCTCCCGCATCGGCAGGCTGACCCCCAACTACTGCGCCACCAGGGAAGCCCAACTTCCTAAGATTTTTAATTTTTATTTATTTTTCTGATTTCTAATAAGGAGCCAGTATTGATTGAGGGTTCCAAATATTTACAGTTGGAGTTATTTTCACCTTTTGCCTATTTTCCTGTACCTACAACTGATGACACACTGTGGGTATACTTACCTAATATGGAGCCAGAATTAATAAGTTATTAATAAGATTATTCTAAAGCCCTAATATAACTTAGACTTCAACTAATGGTTTCTTGTAGAGGAAATTTTATACATTTACAACTTAACGAGAAAAACAGAAATCACATTTAAGTTAGTTATATAGAAGTTCAAAGGACAGCAAAATTTAATTGGCAAATTCCTGCCTGGCTTGTGTTTTGGTTTTCCATCTACCATTTTAAAAGCTTTTTCCTGAATCATCTCTGCTTCAAAGCCCTACCTCAACTTGTTAGTTGATAGGTTTGATAAATTCTTAAGAAGTACTTACTTATATGAATGCTACACACTCTGTTATAGTATCCTGAGTCTGTATGTCAAATTCTCAGTAGAATTTCTTCACTTATCAGTATTCTTAGGAACAGTGGAAAATCATGAATGCTTTTTAATGTAACTAGTAGATTCTTGCTTTAATATTCAAGTTCCATGTATGGATGTCCTCATTTGTTGTTGCCGTGGAACCAAGTTCTGTGATTTACAGTTAATACAAACTTGGCATAGGAGTTTCTGCTTGTTACCCCAATGCAGTTCTGGAAATCCAAAACACTTTTTCCAGAGCAATTTTCCTGAGAATCCGTAGAGGTTGACATTGCCCGATTTTAGCCACTAGATGGTGCTAGTGCAAAGATCCAAGTTTTCTTGGGACATATTCCGAAGACAACTAGTAGGTTAAAGAGGCTAAAGTAATCAGGAATGTTTGGCGCTATTAACATGAGTAGACAAGGCTGAACTGTAGGCAGTGAAAGCCAGTTCTCCCTGTGCTCGAGGGTGAGACATCCTCTGTGCAGCAGGCATCATCATAATGGTGCAGTGCTTATGCTATCTGTGCTGAAGGGCTGGGTTTTTATTTTTAGACTGCGTTTTAGTGCCTATAGTTTTGAAGACAATAATAAATTCCTAGACAAATGAAATAAAAGCAAAGTACAAGCCCCCGGTTTTTTTTTTTTAATTAGATTCAACAGAAACAAAATTAGTCCAACAAGTTGCTTTAACAGTTCCTCCTCACAGACCAGAACATATGGTGTTAGTAACTTATGGTCCAGGCACTGGTCTGATGCAGCGCTGAAAAACCTGCTTGATGGTGCATCCCATTCAGTCAGCAGAACTTGGTTCAGAATGAGGCTCCATTACCACTAGGTGGGTAGCTGTGGAAAGGTCACGTAACCTTTCTAAATCTCAGTTTACTCATTTGAATCACGTAGAGTACCTACACTTAAGCTTTTTATGAGAACTCAATGTACTAACCTCTTAGGAAGCACTCAAATGTGGGCAGAAACTGAATAGAATTGGTACATTTACATATTAAATACAGATAGTTTTCTCTGATCTCTGCCTCATCATTTTCCTGACTGGTAGGTATTTTTTCCATGAATAGAAACAAGGTGTTCAGTTATCAGACACTTAAAGGACCTTGAAACCTTGTTTGGTGGCCCTAATGGAAGCACGGCTACTTGGAGATCCTTGACAAAAACCTGCCCTCTCTCTGGGAAGTGTACCTTCTTCCACTGCTGGCAGCTTTAAGTGGGCGGCGGAGGGACTGTGTGAAGCAGTGAAGGAGTTAGTTAAAGGGTGCCTGTTCACCCAGATGTACCTGCAGTCAGATACTTCCATGTTCCATGTGTGTGAAGAACCGCAGAAGCACTATGCTGCCAGCTCAAAGTCTAGGTGATTATTACAAAACCAGGAAAGGGTGGCATGTAAACCACATTAGGCAAGATCAATGCAGATTGTTCTTTGATTAATCGTTATAGTTACCACTTACTGTGATAACTTACTAGGCCAAACTATACATGGCTTCAGTCTTTACAACAATCATGACAGATGAATCATTTTCGAGATAAGGAAACTAAGGTTTGGAAATGATAAGTTGCTTAAATCACAAAATACCAGTTACTGGCTAGTTCTAAAATGCTAGCCAGAAACGTGTGCTCTTTATCACTGATTTTACCACATCTGGAAGCATGACCACTCCAGCTGTGGTGTCCAAATTACTTTTTTTTTTTTGCGGTACGTGGGCCTCTCACTGTTGTGGCCTCTCCCATTGCGGAGCACAGGCTCCGGACGCGCAGGGTCAGCGGCCACGGCTCACGGGCCCAGCTGCTCCGCGGCATGTGGGATCCTCCCGGACCGGGGCACGAACCCGTGTCCCCTGCATCGGCAGGCGGACTCTCAACCACTGTGCCACCAGGGAAGCCCCCAAATTACTCTTTAAGTGAATAGAAGAAAATCAAACTACTAGGACTAGCTCTAGAAGTTACAAAGGCTGTAAAGTCAGTCAAAACTACCAGAAAGTACCTAAATGAAAAAGTGTAACTACCGTATCTGCAAAAAGTAGCTCCCACCATGACAAAGTCACTGACAGTATTTTTAAAGTTTTGGCACAGCATATCCACAATTTCACATTCTGAGTCCAAAGATCCTGTATATCTGATGATATGATATAATTCTCCATATTAACAAAGCCTTGGAGATTGAAATCAAGATCACCTAATGGGTTCAACTTTGGCCAACACAATAAGCGTTTTCATCTTCTTTCCAAAAAAATTCCCGAGATATTATTATGCAGCAATTCTGCCCCTGTATATTTTACCTTTCTGTCCCAAGGAAGAAAGGCCTAAGAAATCCACACATGTAAAACCACTCCCTGAAAAACTGATGTGCTAGTAGAAAAAAAAAGCAGTAGAATTAAGGTTTTATAAACCAGAGAGTGTTCTGTTTCTGTTAGGTAAAGGGATTTCTTCATATGTTATTTTAATAAAAGGGAATTTCATAGGTAAAAACCAATATTCAAAATTATAAAACAAATAGAACTGTCTGTGTATAATCACGGCATTAAAAATCTGCAAGAAACTCAAAAGAAACTCTTTAGTTGACAAATGTGGTTTGAAAGGGTCATAAAATCTTTTTATGGCTAAAGCAAGAGTCTTGTTTCCTGTTGGCCCAAAAACAGATGTTTCATTTCCCAAGTAAGTAGGTTCTCCACTGTAAAGAAATATTCTTGTATAGTTGGTTTCTGTCTTCTTGAAGTCCGCTCCAAGCTCAGCCAACTTCTTATACGTCCTTAACACAAATTTGGAACAGTCGTAGGATTCAAACCACGTCTCTGCCCCTTCTTCTGGGCTGGCTTGGACAGTCCATGTTTCATAATAAATTCCTGTTTCATTGTCCTGTTTTACCCACTTTGCCATTTTGTTAAATATGTCTCCTAGTTAAAAACAAACGAACAAAAAAAAACAAAGAACAACACTATGTGAACATTTTCAAAGCTAATCATGTTAGTTTTAAGTAAAATGCTCTAACCAGATCAAGGCCATGACTACATGATTAAACAACAGTTTCTGAATTTCCAAACCTGCATCTCACAAAAGGAATCCAAGCTCAGCCAATTTCTGTTCCATTTTTCAAGGCACAAGGTATTTCTGAACTCAACATTAGATATAATAGGTGTGTAAAGAGGAGTGTTACATACAAATTCTATAATCATTTAAGCTACAGTCAGAAGCTAATTGTACATGTGCCAAAGCCCTCTTTCTCTACTCCACTCAACAAATCTTGGATTCAGAGGCAAAAAAGAAGCAAGGGAAAAATTGTGGAAGAGGAAAAAGTGAATGAGGCAAAGACAGTGTAAGAAGAACTGAGAAGTGTGAAACACAAAGCTTTTCTGTGCAAAGCAAGGTATGAATGGCTGCCCTGAGGAACAGCTACTTGAGAAGGAAGCACCGTGCCCCATTCACCCTGAATATCTGGTATCTCCCTTTGCTCCCTGTACTGTGGCTACTGCTTACAACCTTTCTACCCACTACACAAATTCTTCCAGTGAATCAACTAAACTGGAAATGTTTTTGACCAAGTTCATGGATTATACAGACTCCAGGATGGCTAACACTCTCTCTTACCACCTTGTACCAGACCAGAGGAATCTCTCCAAATGTTAACAAAATACTCTGCATGGTTGCAACCACATCTGGGCCTAAAACGGCATGGCCCCAACATTTCACTTTGTCACTGTGTGTGAATCTTTCTTAGGTTATTCCAACTTGAGTCCATAAAATCAATATTTCAAGCCCTACAGAATGAACAGAGTGGCTGCTTTTATCAATTGTATGGTATTAAAATGGTGAAATAATATAAACCCTGTTTTCTTAGAGCTGGGGATACTGTTCTTAGTGTTCTTCAACTTTGAAAAGCCAGTGCATGTAATGAAGAGATAAGAACGCTTCAAAACCCTACTCTGTAATGTGAAGAAAGGTCAACGAACAGGATTAATCACAAGGCAGATGGATAACTTACAAGATTTAAGTACCAGCATATTGCAAACTCTTCTACAGAAAATAGTGATCACTTGTTCATATGATCATACTTTGATGTCAGAAGGAAGATTTTGTAGATAATGAGGTAGGTGGAAATGGAGAAAGGAGAGATGTGAACTGGCCTGGAATGAAAGAAGGATAGCTATTTACCACACCGAGCATTGCTAAAAGAGAAATGGACTTTCATATTGTTGGATGGTTTGGGGCACATCAATTAGAAAATAGGAAGAAAGATAGAAAACAGCATGATATATAGTTAAAAGATTCCCAGATTACATTTAAAAGACACCAATTCTGCAAATCAAAACCACAATGAGATATTACCTCACACCTGTCATTATGGCCATCATCAAAAAGACACCAAATAACAAGTGTTGTTGAGGGTGTGGAGAAAAGGGAACCCTCATGCACTATTGATGGGAATGTAAATTGGTGCAGCCACTATGGAGAACAGTATGGAGGTTCCTCAAAAAATTAAACATATACCATATGATCCAGCAATTCCACTCCTGGGCATTTATCCAAAGGAAGAGAAAACACTAACTTGAAAAGATATAAGCACGCCTAAGTTTCCTGCAGCATTATTTACAATAGCCAAGACATGGAAATAACCCAAGTTTCCATCAAGGGATGAATGAATAAGGAAAATGTGGCATGTACATACAATGGAATATTATTCAGTCATAAAAAAGAATGAAATCTTGCCATTTGTGACAACATGGATGGACCTAGAGGATATTATGTTTAGTAAGTCAGACAGAGAAAGGCAAATTACCATATGATTTCATATGGTATGTAGAATCTAAAAAATAAATGAACAAACAAAACAAAACAGAAACAGACCCACAGATACAGAGAACAAACTGGTGGTCACCTCTAAAATAGAGATTTACCTCTATTATTTTATTTAGAAAGTCCAATTTAATTGTACAGCTTTATATCATTTATTTTTATTACGAAAATAGAAAAGATAATCTGTAGATAAGGTGAAGTTTTACATGAGTAATAGTTTGGATCAAAGGTTAGTGATTCCAGAAGTGTATTTTATAAGTTGACCTCTGACGAGTAGACCATTACTGAGAAGCCTCAATGAAAGTAATTTCTGTCATTTTTGGATATTGATGCAATCATCAAATGCTGCCATATTTTTGAAACTTACCTGATATGGTTGCTACTAGAACTAACGTCCCATTTTCCTTCCAGTGAATATCATCAATTCCTTCAAAAAAGCAGGCAGCTCCTTGATTACACCAGAAAGGGGCATTCATTTCAGGTCGGAGATGGGGAAATGTGCAGTTTCCAAGCTGGAAAAGTTCATACCATTCCATTGTGTAGTTCTTTCCAGTTAAAGTACTCCTGAATCCAATGGCATCGTGCATAATTTTCTGTGTAAAAATCATACATGTATCAAAGCATCTGTGACATAACCACTGGTTCAGGAGCCAGATGGGAGAAAGTGCGATACCACAACTGCATATAGAGTAGACCAGTTATTCACCTTCCCTGTTGCTATTCTCACGTTGAGAAGCCTCCATACCCCAGACTCAGGAAGGAAGTCTGTGTACCTCTCAGGTGATGAGAGGCTCAAATGGTGAGCTAACCTAGGAAAAGTGTGCACAATAGGAACTGGACGTGAAGAAGTGATTCCCACCTGCCTTGCCCCTTGCTCGGGGCCGCCTCCTTTCTTTCTTTCCAGGATCTGGGTACAGGAATTGCGTTTGGATTCATAATATTAAAATGGATTAAAGCAACTGCATTGATTATTGTCAGGCTCATAAAACCTGATTTTTTTTGGACTACTTATTTAAAATTCGCTAAGAGGAACACCAATAAACATAATCTAAAACTAGTGACTGAATAGAGATTATTCCCTCAAATCCACTTAATCAAATCACTTAATTAACCAGCTATAAGATCAAGATGCAGCCTTACCAAGTGTCCCAGGAGGTCTCCATATTTAAATTCCCACACTGGGGCTTGTAATCGAAAGACTTCAACGACATCATCATCCTTCATCACTGGGATAGGGGAGCCAGTGGGACAGAAAGTGTATTTAGCTTGACAGTAAGGATCTGGTTCTGGACGGAAGGAAAAGCGTCTGACAAAGAAAAAAAATCATCAACTTAGATTCTAATAGGAATTTGGTTCTCGCACATTGTAAAATCCAGATTTTAATTTCACTGTCAATCACATTTTTAGAAAAAACACCCAAAGCTCAGCCATAGTGTATAAATATACATTTTATATGTTATCCTGTGAACAAACTCCAATGATGTCTTTAATAGCAAATGATACATTGAAAGCACTGATAATTGCATGCTTCCTGGTTCCCCGCTCCCATTGTGAGAATTCTGAAGACAGGGACCACATGTGAAAATGTTTATAGCCCCACATCTTATTTAGTAGACAGATATTTACTGAATAAAGGAATAGCTTTCAAATGATACTGAACTTCCCAAACAATCCATATGTTAAGATTATTCAAAGATAATCATAATTAAATAGAACATATTTTCTATTTTCTTGAGGATTAGCCGACATCCCCTTCAACCAATATTACTGAGGATCTACAACTATACTAGAAAGGAGGGAAACAAAAGTTAAAATGCTGTTCCTCCCCTCCAGGAGCTCTGGGGGAGGGCCGCTAAGACATTAAACAAGTGATGAAGCGCAGCATGGTGAGTGCTTACAAAGAAATAAATACACAAAGTCCTGAGGGTGCAAAAGAGGGAGAAATCATTTTTACCTGCTGCGGGATGGCTGGGGGTAAGGAGGCAAAGGAAGAGATGAAGGCCTAGCCTAGGTTTTTAAAATACTTTAGGAAGTCAGTACGGAAAAGGAAACAAAACACTAAATACTCTAAGACAAGCATGACACGCTGGAAGAGTCTCAAGTGGGTAAGGAAGACTGGAGTTCAGGCTTCAAGGCAGCAGCGGTGAGAGGAGAGGGAGGCAGGGACTGTCACTTCGCCCTAATTCAGGTGCACCTCGGAGACAGCGTGGGTCGCTTCCAGACCACCACGATACGTCGGATGACGCTGTAAAGGGAAGGGAGTCACCCGAGCTTTTTAGTTTCCCAGTGCATATAAAAGTGATGTTTACATCATACCGTGGTCTATTCAGCGTGCAATAGTATTATGTCTTAAAAAACCCAACATATTGTATGTACCTCAATTTAAAAATACTTTACTGCTAAAAAATGCTAACTAGCATCTGACCACACAAGGTTGCCACAAATCTACCGTTGGTAAAAAATGCGGTATCTGAGAAGTGCAATAAAACGAGAGGTATGTCTGGACAATGTGAAGGTCACCCTCTAGAGTGCCACAGCTGGGGAGGGCTGAGCCCGGGAGGGAGATCAATGGAAGGATCTGAATTAGCAGACGTGCTATAACTGAATTTGCTCTAAATAAGCCTCACTTTATGAATTAGAAAAGGGCGGGGAGAAAGGCCAAATTAAGGCTGAGAGGTCAGTGAGGAGGTCACGGCAATAATACAACAAGAGAGAAAGCAGCCTGAAAAGGCCATGGCAGTAGGACCGGGGAGGGGGGACTGTGGTGATTTCAGATCAGCAGACACTCACTACACACCTTCCACTGGAGAGAAAGATGAAAGAGAAATCAGCTGCCTCTATCTAGCCTCTAAGAATCCTAGATTCCCTCAGGTTCTAGCCCAATCTATTGTTTTACAGTCCTAACACGTCAACAAAAATGTCTATTCTAATTTAAAGAGTTAAAAATCTTGATTTAGGGAGTTCCCTGGTGGTCTAGTGGTTAGGATTCGGTGCTTGCACTGCCTTGGCCTGGGTTCAATCCCTGGTCAGGGAACTAAGATCCCGCAAGCCCTGCAGTACAGCCAAAAAAAAAACAAACCACAAAACTTTATTTAGACAAAAATATTGACAACCCCTCCTAAAAGCTTACGAGTCTTGGATATACTTAACTGTTTTATAGGTGCTTACCTGGTTTAAGCAAATGGGCAACTACATATAGGTTTCACTTACCCACAGCAAAATCTATTTTAGGTCAAAGGTAATTTCAAAAGTATGATTGAAGTGTGAACTTAATAAAGTTAAAATTTTATGATGGGGATTAGATGAAGGCATGTACTTAACACTTCAAACTTTTAAAGAAACAAGAAGTCATAGTCAATATCTTGTCCTTAAATCAGGTAGTTTTGGATTTCCAATCTCTTCCTTGTTTTATTGAATATTACATTTTTACTTCTTTTGAACATTTTATTAACACTTTCAAGAAAACCAGCTTCAAACTCAAATTTCTCTTTTCATGTATATCAAGCAAAACAAGGAAGTACTGCGAGCCATTTAGTGAGCAGAATACACCAATACTGTATTCAGGTTTGAAAATAGCTGGCTAGAATTTACTAGATTTAATCCCCCCAACAAACCTGAAGTAACTACTGTTCCTACTTTTTGACTCAGGACATGTGGACACTGAGATACTGAGCAACTTTCCCAAGATCACACAGCTAGTGATGGTGGAGCCTGACTTGATCCGCAGTGGTCGGAGCCCAGAACTCACTCGCGACCCCTACGTTATCCTGTCTCCCAACTCACTATTTCGTCATCCAAAATAGTTGTGCATTTTCAAAAGCTGCTGGCCCTTCTCCTGCCTGATGTTGACACCATGTTTTCTTTCTTTCTCTCTGCTTAGCCATCTCTGACAATTAGGCCATGTAAATACTCTTCTAGTTCAAAGGCTCAAATATGCTTCGCATATCTGCAGTCTCCCTGTCCTCAGCTTATGACCAGCGTCCTACCTCCAGGCTAAAGACAGTGGACAAACGAGGTCGCCAACCGAGGGGGCGAGTGGATTCCCGGGTCGCCGGACTTCTAGTGCTAAAACGGGAAGTCCCAGGCAAACCCAGGCAAGCTGGGTAAACTGGACACTTGACGCGCAAATGTTATGCACTCAAGATAACTAAATGAGAGGGCATGACACGGTAATAAATGCGATATTAAAGGTCTCCCCAAACTATTCAAAGTGTCAGCGACTTGCATCCGACAGTCACGCGACGAAATAACACTACTCCGTTTTCATCCATGATTCGGGGCAGCCCTGAGTCTAGGTCATCTCGTAAATGGCTCAAGGGTCCCGGGAGGAGGTGACCCCAGGGCGGCGCGCAGCAAACAGCCGCGACTCAACAGCTCTCTACTTCATTCAACGCCGCGCCCTCAGGGTCGCCGAGCGCCGCCCCCGCACAACTGCACGACCGGGACACAATCCCCTCCCCGACACCCCGCCTTTGACCCGCGAACTTCGGCCGCGCGCGCGAACGCCCGCCCCGCCGCGCCCGCGCACTCACTTGTAGGGCACCGGCCACTGGCGCCGGGAGGGGCCGCTCGCCGCCGCCGCTGCCGCCGCCGCCAGCCAGAGCAGCGCGGAGGTCCAGCGCCAAGGCGCGCAGACCAGAGACGCATCCCCTCCCGCGCACCGCCGCCCCCAGGCCCCCGGACCAGCTCTCCCCGCCTGCGCCATGAGGCGGTTCCCGCTGCTTGCGCCTCCCGCGCCCCGCGACGGCGGAGGGCCGGCGAGCCGAGCATGCGTAGAGCCACGCCCTCAAGCGAATCCGGGACCCGGGCGACTGTCCGCCGGCGGCTCCGCCCCCTGCCCGGCGCGCCCGTCCCGGCGACTCGATCCTCCTCACGCCGGCCGGAGCACTAAGCGGCGAGGCGCAGGGTCTCCGCGCGGGCCCGTCTCCTCTCCTGTCCGGTGCCCCGAGCGCGGGCGGCTTCTGGACTTGGCCGACCCGGAAGGCGCTTTGGTCTAGTTCCCCCGAGCAGCCCAAACAGGCCGTGGGCCTTCTTTTTCTCTCTTAATGCCGAGTTCTTTTGGCCTCATGTCTCAGTTTAAAGGTCACCGCTTCTTTGGAGCTTCTGCTGACCTCCCCCCAACTACAGTCACCACAAGCAAACAAACAGAAAGTCCAGCTTTGGTCTCTTTTGGATTCTCTAGCACCGAACACTTACCTCATCCCTCAGGGCCCAGACTAGGAGACAACAGACATCTGAGTGAAGGAGAATATATGGGGGAGGTGAGTGCAGTGAGGAAGACAATGATGCGGGAGTGACTGGTCCTCACCTGACTAAGCCGGTGATGACAGTGGCCGCACTAACAAGTAGCTCACGTCCACCCACCTCCCCCGCCCGCCCCCCGCCATGTTCATCCTTGTAGCTACCGCTTCAGTTGCGAAGGAGATTCTGCATTACTCTGTCTTCTTTGACCCTTGAACCACCTGAAGAAAACAATGGGATCAGCTGCCCTGCTTCTGATGAGGCACTCACGGCCTGCACTGCTCTCATAGACAGAGGTTGACGTATGTCTATAAACAGTGCATTAGGGACTTCCCTGGTGGCGCCGTGGTTAGGAATCCGCCTGCCAATGCAGGGGACAAGGATTCGAGCCCTGGACCGGGAAGATCCCACATGCTGCAGAGCAACTAAGCCCGCGAGCCACAACTACTGAGCCCGTGTGTCACAACTACTGAAGCCCGTGCGCCTAGAGCCCGTGCTCCACAACAAGAGAAGCCACCGCAATGAGAAGCCCGAGCACTGCAAGGAAGAGAAGCCCCCGCTCACAGCAACTAGAGAAAGCCCGCGCACAGCAACGAAGACCCAATGCGGCCAAAAATAAATAAATAGTGCATTAAAGACACATAATCACTTATAGTCACTTATGGTCACTTACAGTCACTCGTTTCACAAGAGGGCGGCCTGCAGGACTCAGACCAGGGCTTTCCAACGCTTTCACGTCACCCACACCATGAGTGAACCAGCATAGTATTTGTAAGTATGTTGGAATGAGCAGGGTGACTGCAATGGCCAGAGGGGACTGTTGTGACCCGGTGGGCGGGGGGTCGGGGGTGAGGGCTCGGTGAGAGGTGGGAGTGTCATTGGCTTCCCCATGCCTGCCAGGCCTTCTGAGGGTCGACGGGAATGGTTCCCCTCTACGCACACACGCACACACGCACGCACGCCTTTGCCCACTTGCTGCGGCAGGTTGGGGATTCTGGGGAGGTTCAGGCGGGGCTTCATTTTAACCCTCATTTACCTAAGCATTTAGATGGCTCCAACCCTAGTCCTCCTCCGAATACCACCACCCAGTTCAAAATCACCAAACCTAAGCAGGCTTCTCCAAAGACCCACCCAAGATGAGAGGGAAACTCATCCTAGCGGTGACAGCGGACGGGTACTGCTTGATCTGAAGGGCACCTGCAGGATTCTGAGTGGGCCCGCACTTGAGCATGGCTTAAAGCTAAAAGAAGCAGCTCTCGGAAGAAACATTATAGACTTTACAAATAAGGAGACCAGACACTAGAGGGCCACAGTGGAACTTTCTACCCTGCTCAGGATTTCCCAGAGCTACAAAACCAAGCTTCAGATCGACCTTGGTTTGTGGTGGGGATCTCCCCTCTTGGGTGTGCAGTCTCTCCACTCTGTGTGCAAGGAGCCCTAATGGTTAACAAAGCGTTTGCTCAGATTAGCCCTGACTCAGTCTCTCGGTAGCTCCCATCTGCTCTGCTCTGGTCTGCCTTCTGTTCTTCTTGGCTATGACCCTAGCACCCCAGGCTAAGGAGGCTTCCAGACTATTGTTGCCTGAGCCCTTATCACACTTGCTACTTCTTTCTAGTCCGACGTTTTTAAACTTTGAGGGCCCAACAAATAGACTGAATTTTAATCCAATTGGTTTATTTTGCAGGCTTTTCCAATTAGCCTAAGACCACAATAGTGGAACAATACTGTAGTCTAGTAAAATCAGGTTTATTAACCGTTGCACCGTGGGAGGTTGCTCACAGAGGAACTGCGTGGCATCTCCCCAAGCAAAGGAAAAGATAGAGTTATAGGATTCTGAGGTAAGGTGGAGTTTAAGTGAGATTTAAGTGAGCAGTATTTTGGTAGGCTCAAAGCAAGGCTGTGTGTCAACACAGAGTCAACGTGCAGCTTAGATGACAAAGTGGACCTGGGGTCCTATTTCCTTGGATACCACGAAGTTTAAATAGAGATGGCATTTTTGTGTCTAGAAACCCCTATTGTGAGCTCGGCACCTGGGTTGTAAAGGTTGTAAATTGAAGCTGTTTCTCTGTGTTAAGGGGCTGAGAATCTCCAGGTAAATGTGAGATATTTCATTCTTACTGATGTAATTTCCAACAGCAAAAACTCTCTAAGTCTTTAACTTCAGGGAACAAATTTTCTCAGTGAGTCAGAAAGCAGGAGGTGGTTATGACACTTTACAGCTCTGTTTGTGGAGAAATATTGTTTTATGTTAATTTTGCAACTGATTTTATCAGCCTTTTATTCCAGGCTCCTGGATGGCAGGGCAGATTTTTACAGTCCAAGCTAATTTTACTTTCTCACTTATGATGAAATAAAAATTCATATTTTAAGGCAAGACAAGAAAAATTTAAATGTAAATATTTTCTCTCTCCATCTGGGCTTCCTCGCTCCCCTCTAGTGTGCACTGTGCATCTGCATTATGTGTTAACGAGACCTCTCCGGTGGCAGAAATACCTGCTCAACATAAAGATCAATTTTTCTCCTTCTGGCGCCAGCCATGTTGTAACTCCTTAGAAGATATCATTCCTTTCTCAATCCTGTAAGAGGTCACGATGACTCACCACTGGCCTTATCTGGGCAGACATCTTTAATGAACTTTATGTACAATGCCAATATATCATTTCCCTTAAAGATAGGGATTGGTACAGAACAGACTGGTCAGAGGATCTGGGGAGATCCTGGGCCACACCTAATGGAAATTCTTAGCTTAAATACTTATATAAGACCTATTAATGTTACTGGCTATGTTAGTAAATATTCTGCCTCTTTTACAAGATTATTGTTTCTTGCATTACCAAATGTGTGACAAGCCTCAGATAAAATTAATGGTGATTATGCGACTTGAAATGATTGGCCAAATATACAGTTCCGTAAGATCAATGATTGTAATAGTGTAACTGTAGATATGGGAAGAAGCAACAAGAGGGGACCATGTCCTGGACCATAACAGACTAATAAAACAGGTGGTACAGAAGCTTTTGCCTATGGTTAACAGGGCCTAGTTTAGTAACAACACACTAAGTGGCCTACCAAGGAAATCCTTGCCTAACCTGAGGATGAGCATTCCTAGCACCTTGGGACAAACTGGTCATGAAATGCCTCCCAGACCTTGGCTGAAATTAAGACTGTAAGGGAAGGGATTGGAAAACAAAGAATGTTGCCCACCATCCAGTTCTACAAGAATCATTTCATTAGCCACTGCAGTCCCTGACCTACAATACACCCTAAAAGGAATTAAGGGTGAAGATCAGGATAAGGCACTCTGTGCTCTGGGAAAACTGACAGAACTGGCCTTCAGAGAGTTAGATATTTTCAGAAGAAAAAATTTTATGAACCTGGATTCTTACATCTTCCCATACTTAGAAAAATACTAAAAAAAACCATTAACTAAGATATCTGTTCCTCGTGACTAGCAACAAACTTCTACCAAGCTGTGAGCTTGATTGCACATACCGGCTTCCCCAGAATCACGTATATACTGACCTCCCCTCTTAACTCTTTGGAACAGTTCTCAGAGCTCTCTGAGAGACTGTCTCCTGGGTTATAATCCTCAGTTTGACTTGAATGAGATTTTCCGTTTCTTTCTTAGACTGTTGATTAGTTTTTTCATTGACACGTATAATGCAGTGTCAATATTGTAAATCCAGTGTTAATATTATTTTAGTTACTAAAAAACATTAGTCTGAGAAGGGGTTTAACCAGGCTGCCAAAGAGATCCATGGAACATGAAGCAAGGTTAAGAGCCCTTGCCCTGGGCACACTAATTTCCTGTACTAATTTTAATGCAAGAGGTTAATAGTATCTTGATGTTAATCAAATCATTAACAGCCCTCCTCCCCCCAAAGCTATGAAACTTGGGTACACGTACCTGTTTTACAGGTGCTTAACTGGCTTAAACAAATACAATCAACTATATAGCAATATATAGGCCCTATTTTCAGATTTTTATTGGCAGTTTCACTTACCTACAGCATAACTTATTTTAGGTCAAAGATAATTTAACAGTATAATTTAGTGTGAATTTAATAAAGTTACAAATTATATCCACTTGAAGGAATTAGTGTCACACACTTAATATGTGATACTTTAAAACAAACGACTGTGGAGCTATAGTTAACCCTCTACCCTAATCCTAAATCAAGTAATTCCAGATTTAAACTCTTTTACTTGTTACATGAAATCTTTTAAACAATTCTTTACAATCTTCTAGTTCGTTATTGCATATATTTTTACTTCTGTTGTGAACAGTTTGTTAATATTGTCAAGAAAGCTTCAGAACAAAAACGTCTCTTTGCTTTCATGTATATCAAGCAAAAGGAAGCAGTTCCTACCATTCAGTGAGCAGAAATACATGATTATTAAGGTTTTTTTGTTTTGTTTTGTTTTTTTTGCAGTACGCGGGCCTCTCACTGTTGTGGCCTCTCCTGTTGCGGAGCACAGGCTCCGGACGCGCAGGGTCAGCGGCCATGGCTCACGGGCCCAGCCGCTCCGCGGCATGTGGGATCTTCCCAGACCAGGGCACGAACCCGTGTCCCCTGCATCGGCAGGCGGACTCTTAGCCACTGCGCCACCAGGGAAGCCCATTATTAAGGTTTTGACACACTTGACATTTACTATACTTAATCCTCCCAACAGCCCTGTGAAAAAGGTGCTACTTCCCTCTTGCAGATTGCGGAAGTGTTGACACAGAGATATTAGTAACTTTCGCAACATCACTCAAGGTAGATCCCCAGCAGGCAGACGTGGAACTTGCTCCGGCCAACCGGTTATCCTGCTTCTCGAGTTGACTAATATCTCCTCCTCCTTCTTCTCCTGTTCCTCCTTATCCTCAATGATGTGGGCGGATGCCTCTGCGTTTTCATAGGCAGCTGCTCTTTCCCCTGCCTGATGTCGGTACCATGTACACTTCTTCTTTCTAAATTTAGGCATCACTGACAGTCTTAGGCTATGAAAATGTCCTTCTGGGTCAAGAGTTAGAATCAGCCTCATGGGTTTGCAATCTTCCATCCATGACTTATGACCAGCATCTATCTCCAGGCTAAGAAAGGTAGGTTTCTTCTTGAAAGTAGATGTAGTCCTTTATTTATAACACTGCACATAACAAGGGCTTAGTAAATTTTTGTTGGAGGAAGATAAGGTTAGTAATTTAAAAATCTAACAGGGGAAGTAGAGATGTAATTGATGGAGATTGTAGATTTCACCCTTTAATAGTACAAGACTAAATTTCTTTCAAATATCTGGTCAATATATGAGGTCATACAAAAGAAACTCGGGGAGCATCCTAGCTAAACAAGGTAAACACATTCTTTGCTGTTGCTTTCCTGTGATCGTAGAAGAAAACTAGGTTACAGATATGGTTATTGGACTTTCTAAAAACTTGCTACATTTGTGAAACGCAAAATATCAGGAGGAGCACAGCATCCTAGCCAAGACTGGCTCCTTTCACCGCTCTCAGTTACAGTCCACACTGTATCTGGTCATCAACCTTTCCATTTTAAGTGACCTAAGAAATTATTTGTCCTTCAACTCTGATGCAGATGAAAGGGTGCAGTGGCACTTCTCGTTCAGTTTTTTGTGTGTCAAAAACACCACTTCAACTTCTGCTTTTGGAGCTGAGCAGTTAAAAAATCTATTGAACACGATGCAAAAAATTGTTTCAATTGAAATATAGTTGATTTACAATAGTGTATTAGTTTCAGGTGTAGAGCAAAGTGATTCAGTTATACATATATATATATATATATATGTATTTCAGATTATTTTCCACTATAGGTTATTACAAGATGTTGCATATAGTTCCCTGTGCTATGCAGTAAAACCTTGTTGCTTATCTGTTTTATGTATAGTAGTTTGTGTCTGTTAAGCCCATACTCCTAATTTATCCCTCCCCCCCCCGCCTTTTCCACTTTGGTAACCGTAAGTTTGTTTTCTATGTCTGTGAGTCTATTTCTGTTTTGTATACAGATTCATTTGTATTATTGCATTTTTTTAAAATTAAACAATTATTGTATATAAATATTGATGTTCTCTTTTGGAATAAATTGCATGGAAGTTACTTTGGTCCAGCTAAAGGTAGGATTCCGTATTTTTTTCCCTCTTAAATTTAAAGATAATTTTGAAATGAAACATTCTGGTTAATAAAATCTGGGTTACGGCTGCCTGGCACACCTTTTCTTCCTTCCCAGCACAAGGGACAATAGCTGCAGCTTCCCCTAGTCCTGATGTGTACGCAGTTTCATCAGGCGCGCTCTCTCTCCCGCCCGACTGGTGACCCCTGGCCAACACCCTCTCCATCAGGCTGTGCGCGAGGCCGGTCCGCCGCCAGGCGGCGATCGAGTGCAGCCCGCTGCCGTCCCATCCCGCAGCAAGTCTCAGCGGTCCCACCTTCGTCCTGGCGGATGTGGCGTTTCTGTGGCAGCCCTGGCAGCCCCTTTCTATGGCAGCTCATCAAACTTTGGCGGGGCTGAGGCACCAGGGCAAGGTCAGGACAGCCCGAGGGCAGGAGGAGGGCGCGCTTTCCCTCTGCGGAGTTGCGGGGCAGACGCATCCGAGGACTTTTTCCTTTCGTGCGGTTTACTTCTTTCTAATTTTGAACTGTATTCAACTCTCCCCCTTTGTCCCCTCCACTGGGTCGCCAGCTACTGAACTGCGTTTTAGACAAAGAAAAGCGGGCCCCCTGGGAATGTTAACCATCCTAGTGTGAAGGCAGGGCTTCAGCCTAAGAGGCCCGTCCTTCATCTGCAGCAGCCTGACAGGCACCTCCACGTGGTTGCCCATGGCCAACAGCGTGTTTCTGGTTTGGTTTGGGTTTTCTGGCAGTAAAATATACATAACAAATTTTATCATCTTAAGCATTTTTAAGTCTGCGATTCAGTGCCATTAAGTACATCCACAATGCTGTGCCGCCATACCACTATCCATTCCCAGAACTTTTTCATCATGGCAAACTGAAACTCTACCCGTTTTTGATATTGTGATTTTTTATAAATATATATATGGTCGTCCTCTTGTTTCTGGCTCAAAGCACCTAAAACCCAAGGAATTTCCTAAGTGAAGTGAACTTTAAAGATGTCTTTTGTTATGTTTATAAAGTGACTTTTGGATGCACCTAAGGGGGCTGGTTGCCAGGGGAACGAACCAGATGATTAGAGGATTGGAACTTCCGGTCCCACCTCCCCTGATGTCCACATTAGAGGAGAAGGGCTGGAAGTTGACTCAGTTGTCAATGGCCAATGATTTAATCAATCATGCCTATAAATGACGCCTCCTTAAATATCCAGAAGGACAGGGTTGGGAGAGCTTCTGGGTTGGTGAACACGTGGCGATTTGGGAAGATTGGAAGGTTCAGAGAGGGCTTGGAAAGTCTGCACCCTTCCCCATACCTTGCCCTATGCTCCTCTTCTGTCTGGCTGTTCCTGAGTTATATCTTTTTATAATAAACTGGTCATCTAGGAAGTAAAATGTTTCTCTGAGTTCTGTGAGCTGCTCTAGCACATTAATCAAATCCATGGAGGGGGGGTCATTGGAGTCTCTGATCTATAGCTGGTTGGTCAGAAGCACAGGTGACAACCTGGACTTGAGACCAGTGTCTGAAGCGGGGGCAGTCTTGTAGGGTGGGTCCTTACCCTGTGGGATCTGACGCTATCTCCAGGTAGATAGTGTCAGAATTGAGTTGAATTGTAGGACACTCAGCAGGTGTTATGAGAATTGCTTGTCGGTTCAGGTGGAAAAAACCTGGACAGGCTGGAGTTGGGTGCAGAATCTTACTATTGAACAGTAATTCCCCATTACCCGCTCTCCCAGCCTCTGCTAACCTCTACTTTCTGTTTCCATGGATTTGACTACTCTAGGTACCTCAGGTAAATGGAATCATACAATATTTGTCCTTCTGTGGCTGGCTTATTTCACTTCGCATAATGTCTTCAAGCCTCATCCAGGTTGTAGTGTGTATCAGAATTTCATTCCTTTTTAATGATGAATAATATTCCACTGTATGCATCTATCACATTAATTGATCCGTTCACCTGTCCAAGACATTTGGGTTGTTTTTATCTTTTGGCTATAGTGAATAATGCTGTTATGAACATTGGTGTACAAGTATCTGCTGAGTACCTTCTTTTAATTCTTTTGGGTACATACCTATATGTGGAATCATTGGATCATACGGTAATCCTATGTTTAACTTTTTGAGGAGCCACCATACTGATTTCCACAGTGGCTACACCATTCTTTTAAATAATAGTTTAAGATATGCTACCCATTCATTTTTTTGACTGCAAGACTTGAAGTTTGAAGTCAGAGAATATGTCTATTCATGAGGAACTCACTGAGTTTCCCCAGGAGGAAAAATGACTTGCTTAAAGTCATTATTAGGTAGTGACAAAGCTCCTCCTTTCAGAAACAAGTCTCTTGCTTCTAAAACTTAGGAGAAGAAACCATTTAAACCTAGCACCTATTTACCTTGAAGGGTATTAAAATTTATGTGGCTGTTATTCATTCATTTGTTCAACAGGGTGTTATTGACTTCCTGGAGGGCGCAGGGCAACATCCTACCAGCTCTGGGTTGTTGTTGTTGTTTAATGAACCCAGGTGTCTGTCCTTGAGGTGAAGTTCCTCAGAAGTAGAGGGACTTGTTTACTCATTTTTTAGTGAAGTATAGTTGATTTACAGTGTTGTGTTAATTATTGCTGTACAGCAAAGTGATTCTGTTATACATATATATACATTCTTTTTTAAAAATATTCTTTTCCATTATGGTTTATCATAGGATATTTCATACAGTTCTCTGTGCTATACAGTAAGACCTGTTGCTTATCCATCCTGTATATAAAAGCTCACATCTACTCACCCCAGCCTCCCACTCCATTCCTCCCCCAACCCCCTCCCCCTTGGCAACCACCAGTCTGTTTTCTATGTCCATGATTCTGTTTCTGCTTCATAGACAGGTTCATTTGTGTCATTTTAGATTCCACATATAAGTGATATCATATGGAATTTGTCTTTTTCTTTATGACTTCACTTAGTATGATAATCTCTAGTTGCACCCATGTTGCCACAAATGGCATTATTTTGTTCTTTTTTGTAGCTGAGTAGTATTCCATTGCATGTGTGTACCACATCTTCTTTATCCATTCAACTATTGATGAACATTTAGGTTGTTTCCATGGTTTGGCTATTGTGAATAGTGCTGCTATAAACATAGCGGTGCATATACCTTTTTGAATTATAGTTTTGTGCAGATATATGGCCAGGAGTGGGTTGCTGGATCATATGGTAATTCTATTTTTAGTTTTCTGAGGAAGCTTCATACTGTTTTCCACAGTAGCTGTACCAACTTACATTCTCACGACCAGTGTAGGAGGGTTCCGTTTCTCTACACCCTCTGTAGCATGTTGTTTGTAGGCTTTTTTTTTTTTTAACATCTTTATTGGAGTACAATTGCTTTACAATGGTGTGTTAGTTTCTGCTGTATAACAAAGTGAATCAGCTATACGTATACATATATCCTCATATCCCCTCCCACTTGCGTCTCCCTCCCACCCTCCCTATCCCACCCCTCTAGGTGGACACAAAGCACAGAGTTGATCTCCCTGTGCTACATGGCTGCTTCCCAGTAGCTACCTATTTTACACTTGGTAGTGTATATATGTCCATGCCATTCTCTCACTTCATCCCAGCTTCCCCTTCCCCTTCCCCGTATCCTCAAGTCCATTCTCTACGTCTGCGTCTTTATTGCTGTCCTGCCCCTAGGTTCTTCAGAACCATTTTTTTTTTTTTAGATTCCATATATATGTGTTAGTATACGGTATTTGTTTTTCTCTTTCTGACTTACTTCACGCTGTATGACAGTCTCTAGGTCCATCCACATCAATACAAATAACTCAACTTCGTTTCTTTGTACGGCTAATATTCCACTGTATATATGTGCCACATCTTCTTTATCCATTCACCTGTCAATGGACACTTAGGTTGCTTCCATGTCCTGGCTATTGTAAATAGAGCTGCAGTGAGCATTGTGGTACATGACTCTTTTTGAATTATGGTTTTCTCAGGGTATGCGCCCAGTAGTGGGATTGCTGGGTCATATGGCAGTTCTATTTTTAGTTTTTTAAGGAACTTCCATACTCTTCTCCATAGTGGCTGTATCAATTTACATTCCCATCAAGAATGCAAGAGGGTTCCCTTTTCTCCACACCATCTCCAGCATTTACTGTTTGTAGATTTTTAGATGGTGGCCATTCTGACTGGTGTGAGGTGATACCTCATTGTAGTTTTTTTTGTTTTGTTTTTTGGGGGTTTTTTTTGTTTTGTTTTGCGGTACGCGGGCCTCTCGCTGTTGTGACCTCTCCTGTTGCGGAGCACAGGCTCCGGACGTGCAGGCTCAGCAGCCATGGCTCATGGGCCTAGCTGCTCCGTGGCATGTGGGATCTTCCCGGACCAGGGCACGAACCCGTGTCCCCTGCATCGGCAGGCGGACTCTCAACCACTGCGTCACCAGGGAAGCCCTGTTTCTAGGTATTTTTTGATTTCCTCCTTAATTTCTTCAGTGATCTCTTGGTTATTTAGTAGTGTATTGTTTAGCCTCCATGTGTTTGTATTTTTTACAGATTTTTTCCTGTAATTGATATCTAGTCTCGTAGCGTTGTAGTCGGAAAAGATACCTGATGCAATTTCAATGTTCTTAAATTTACCAAGGCTTGATTTGTGACCCAAGATATGATCTATCCTGGAGAATGTTCCATGAGCACTTGAGAGGAAAGTGTATTCTGTTGTTTTGGGATGGAATGTCCTTTAAATATCAATTAAGTTCACCTTGTTTAATGTATCATTTAAAGCTTGTGTTTTCTTATTTAATTTCATTTTGGATGATCTGTCCATTGGTGAAAGTGGGGTGTTAAAGTCCCTTATTATGATTTTATTACTGTCGATTTCCCCTTTTATGGCTGTTAGCATTTGCCTTAAGTATTGAGGTGATCCTATGTTGGGTGCGTAAATATTTGCAATTGTTATATCTTCTTCTTGGATTGATCCCTTGATCATTATGTAGTGTCCTTCTTTGTGTCTTGTAATAGTCTTTATTTTAAAGTCTATTTTGTCTGATATGAAAATTGCTACTCCAGCTTTCTTTTGATTTCCATTTGCATGGAATATCTTTTTCTATCCCCTCACTTTCAGTCTGTATGTGTCCCTAGGTCTGAAGTGGGTCTCTTGTAGACAGCATATATATGGGTCTTCCTTTTGTATCCATTCAGCCAGTCTATGTCTTTTGGTTAGAGCATTTAATCCATTTACATATAAGGTGGTTATCGATATGTGTGTTCCTATTACCAGTTTCTTAATTTCTTAGTTTTGCGTTTGTTATTGTAGGTCTTTTCTTTCTCTTGTGTTTCCTACCTAGAGACGTTCCTTTAGTATTTGTTCTAAAGCTGGTTTGGTGGTGCTAAATTCTCCTAGGTTTTGCTTGTCTGTAAAGGTTTTAAGTTCTCCATCGAATATGAATGAGATTCTTACTGGTTAAAGTAATCTTGGTTGTAGGTTTTTCTTTCTCATCACTTTAAATATGTCCTGCCACTCCCTTCTGGCTTGCAGAGTTTCTGCTGAAAGATCAGCTGTTAACCTTATGGGGATTCCCTTTTATGTTATTTGTTGCTTTTCCCTTGCTGCTTTTAATATTTTTTCTCTGTATTTAATTTTTGGTAGTTTGATTAATATGTGTTTTGGCGTGTTTTTTCTTGGATTTATCCTGTATGGGGCTCTCTGTGCTTCCTGGACTTGATTAACAATTTCCTTTCCCATATTAGGGAAGTTTTCAACTATAATCTCTTCAAATATTTTCTCAGACCCTTTCTTTTTCTCTTCTTCTAGGACCCCTATAATTCGAATGTTGGTGCATTTAATGTTGTCCCAGAGGTCTCTGAGACTGTCCTCAATTCTTTTCATTCTTTTTCTTTATTCTGCTCTGTAGTAGTCATTTCCACTATTTTATCTTCCAGGTCACTTATCCGTTCTTCTGCCTCAGTTATTCTGCTATTGATTCCTTCTAGAGAATTTTTAATTTCATTTTTTGTGTTGTTCATCATTGTTTGTTTGCTCTTTAGTTCTTCTAGGTCCTTCTTAAACTTTTCTTGTATTTTCTCCATTCTATTACCAAGATGTTGGATCATCTTTCCTATCATTACTCTGAATTCTTTCTCAGGTAGACCCACTGTTTCCTCTTCATTTATTTGGTCTGATGGATTTTTACCTTGCTCCTTCGTATTCTGTGTATTTCTCTGTCTTCTCATTTTGTTAAACTTAGTGTGTTTGGGGTCTCCTTTCTGCAGGTTGCAGGTTCATAGTTGCCGTTGTTTTTGGTGTCTGCCCCCAGTGGGTAAGGTTGGTTCAGTGGGTTGTGTAGGCTTCCTGGTGGAGGGGACTGGTGCCTGTGTTCTGCTGGATGAGACTGAATCTTGTCTTTTTGGTGGGCAGTACCGCGTCTGGTGCTGTGTTTTTGGGTGTCTGTGAACTTATTATTATTTTAGGCAGCCTCTCTGCTAATGGGTAGGGTTGTGTTTCTGTCTTGCTAGTTGTTTGCCGTAGGGTGTCCAGCACTGTAGCTTGCTGGTTGTTGAGTGGAGCTGGGTCTTAGTGTTGAGGTGGAGATCTCTGGGAGAGCTTTTGCCATTTGCTATTACATGCAGCTGGGAGGTCTCTGGTGGACCAGTGTCCTGAACTCAGCTGTCCCACCTCAGAGGCTCAGGGCTGACACCCGGCTGGAGCACCAAGGCTGTGTCAGCCACATGGCTCTGAAGAAAAGGGAGGAAAAAGAAAGAAACAAAGAAAAAATAAAATAAACAAAATAAAGTTATTAAATTAAAAAATAAAAAATATTATTAACAATAAGAAAGTAATAAAAAATAAAAGAAAGAGATGGTAACCAAACCAAAACAAATCCACCAATGATAAAAAGTGCTAAGAACTATACTACAACAAACAAAAAAACACGGACAGACAGAACCCTAGGACAAATGGTAAAAGCAAAGCTATACAGACAAAATCACACAAGGAAGCATACACATACACATTCACAAAAGGAGAAAAAGAGAAAAATATACACGTATAAAAAAAAATGAAGAGAGCAACCAAATCAATAAACAAATCTACCAATGTGAATAAGCTCTAAATACTAAACTAAGACAAACATAAAACCAGAGAAAAATTAGATGCAGAAAGCAAATCCCAAGTCTACAGTTGCTCCCAAAGTCCACTGCCTCGATTTTGGGATGATTCATTGTCTGTTCAGGTATTCCACAGATGCAGAGTACATCCAGTTGATTGTGGAGATTTAATCCACTGCTCCTGAGGCTGCTGGGAGAGATTTCCCTTTCTCTTCTTTGTTCGCACAGCTCCTGCGGTTCAGCTTTGGATTTGACCCCGCGTCTGTGTGTAGGTCGCCTGAGCACGTCTGTTTTTCACGCAGACAGGACGGGGTTAAAGGAGCCGCTGATTCGGGGGCTCTGGCTCACTCAGACCGGGGAGGAGGGAGGCGTACGGAATGCAGGGTGAGCCTGTAGCTGCAGAGGCCGGCGTGATGTTGCCCCAGCCTGAGGCGTGCCGTGTGTTCTCCCGGGAAATTGTCCCTGGATCATGGGACCCTGGCAATGGCGAGCTGCATAGGCTCCCAGGAGGGGAGGTGTGGATAGTGACCTGTGCTTGCACACAGGCTTCTTGGTGGCTGCAGCAGCAGCCTTAGCATCTCATGCCTGTCTCTGGGGTCCACGCTGATAGCCATGGCTCGCGCCCGTCTCTGGAGCTCGTTTAGGCGGTGCTCTTAATCCCCTCTCCTCGCGCACCCCAAAACAATGGTCTCTTGCCTCTTAGGCAGTTCCAGACTTTTTCCCGGACTCCCTCCCGGCTAGCTGTGGCGCAGTAGCCCCCTTCAGGCTGTGTTCACGCAGCCAACCCCAGTCCTCTCCCTGGAGTCTGACCTCTGAAGCCCGAACCTCAGCTCCCAGCCCCAGCCTGCCCCGGCGGGTGAGCAGAGAAGCCTCTCGGGCTGGTGAGTGCTGGTCGGCACTGATCCTCTGTGGGAATCTCTCTGCTTTGCCCTCCGCACCCCTGTGGCTGTGCTCTCCTCTGCGGCTCCGAAGCTTCCCCCCTCCACCCCCGCAGTCTCCGCCCACAAAGGGGCTTCCTAGTGTGTGGACACTTTTCCTCCTTCACAGCTCCTTCCCACTGGTGCAGGTCCCGTCCCTATTCTTTTGTCTCTGTTTTTTCTTTTTTCTTTAGCCCTACCCAGGTATGTGGGGAGTTTCTTGCCTTTTGGGACGTCTGAAGTCTTCTGCCAGCATTCAGTAGGTGTTCTGTAGGAGCTGTTCCACATGTAGATGTATTTTTGATGTACTTGTGGGGAGGAAGGTGGTCTCCACGTCTTACTCCTCCACCATCTTGAAGCTTTCTCTGTAGACTTTTTTTTTTTTTTTTTTTTTTTTTTTTTGCAGTACACGGGCCTCTCACTGTTGTGGCCTCTCCTGTTGCGGAGCACAGGCTCCGGACGCGCAGGCTCAATGGCCATGGCTCACGGGCCCAGCCGCTCCGCGGCATGTGGGATCTTCCCAGACCGGGGCACGAACCCGTGTCCCCTGCATCGGCAGGCAGACTCTCAACCACTGCGCCACCAGGGAAGACCATCTCTGTAGACTTTTTAATGATGGCCATTCTGACCGGTGTGAGGTGGTACCTCACTGTAGTTTTGATTTGCATTTCTCTAATAATTAGTGATGTCGAACATCTTTCCATGTGCCATTTGGCCATCTGTATGTCTGCTTTGGAGAAATGTCTACTTAGGTCTTCTTCCCATTTTTGGTTTGGGTTGTTTGGTTTTGGGGACTTGTTTACTCTTGATTACAATGCAACACGTTGTTAAAGGGTCCAAGGGGCACCCTAGTGGTGGAAGTATGTTTGACCTTCACCTCCACCTTGGGCTGGTGGATCCAATTAATTCCATGAAGCAACTGCAGGCCAATCTGTTTCCAGAATTATTGTTTTAAAAACCAGTTCATGTTTGTTTGCATCTGTCTTTCTTTCCCTTCAGAATGTTCTAAGTCTTTTCACAAATAATGGGATATGTATGTGTTTAGAATCTCTCTCATGTATATCAAAGATAGGAGATATTACTCAATTTTGTAAAAACAAAACTATGGAGCAGAGAGCATGTTTAGAATATTAATATATATTTTAATCAAATACAAAGTTTAATAACAGAAGGCTGAGACTCATGACTTTATGCTTTCTAGCCCTAATGATGCCTTCTCAGAGTCAGGGGACATTTGACTCAGACCAACCCTGTCCACCTCCAGAGGAACTGAACCTTAAGCTTGAGAGTAGACAAGAAGGCAGTGAAGAAGGTATGACTCAAAGGCTCTCCCCAGTATACAGGTGCCTGCCCTGAGCCTCCAAATTCTCATATCTCCCCACATCAGTGCCCCTGCAGGATTTAAGGGTTGGGGGCAAGGGAACTGCAGTGATTCCCTCCCCGTCCAAGCGTTTCTGATGGCAGGTGGGGATGGGTGTAAATCCAGAGTTTGGTGGGGCTAGATGAATAGAAGTGGGGCAAGTGAAACCTTCCAAATCTGCTTTGGGCTCTTGGTATTAAAAGCCCTGGGATTTTAACTCAGAGCCCTGAGGTTGTGAGTTTTATATCTCATTTGCTTTAAATCCTGGATTGCCAACCTGGCAAATGATGGAATCACCTGGGGAGGTTTTAAGACATACCATTGCCCAGGCTAGTGCTATACTCCCAAAGATTCCCATGTAAATAGTCTATTTGGGCCTCGAACACCCCAGGGGATTCTAATATGCAGCCAGGGTTTAGAATGACTGCTTTGGAAAGATTTCAAGGGCTGATTTAATCAATTCTCCCATGTTTTGGAGCCCTATTTGTTCCTGTCTGTCAAATTGGATCCTTTCATCCATCTGTTTAAAAAGCATATATATATATGCTTTAAATACACACACACACACACACACACACACACACACACACTCACACACAATACAGGCAACTAACCTCTTTCTGTTCGGCTTCCTTTCTGGAAGCTAATTTATAGCTCTATTTTTTTTTTCCTCTAGAAATCCCCTGCAGTTTCTCCCTTGCAGTTGACCTGTAATATTTGCAGTTGGTGTTGGCCGTGAAGACACACAGAATTACTTAGTAGTTTTCTGACTTCCTTTCTGGTTTAGGATGTGAGATTGATTTGCTTGATTGTTTTCATAGAGGTAATGACATCATTTGTTTTTATTTCTATTTTTGAAGGTGAAGATACTTGCTCCTAATGTTGAGCAGATGCACATTATTAATCACTTGAAAGAGAGCCCAACAGAAGAGAAGAGAAATATGCCGGAGGAGAGTGCCAGGAGGGCCCATGGAGATGCACAAGACTTGGCAGACCTGAACTTCAGCAAGCTCGATGCAGTCAGGATACCTGGTGAGTGAGCTGAAAACTGTGAGGCCAACTGTTCATTTTTATTAATGCTCCCTGACTTCCAAACCGTCTTCCTGAAAGAGTGGTGCAGGCTCAGCTACCATTTTGAACCTCTGTTCCAGGCTCTGGGTCTGCAGCACATGAGAAACACTTGGAGAATTTTTAAAACCTCCCAATGCCCAGGTAACACCTGAGACCAGTTACATAGGACTCTGAGGGTAGAGACAGACATTAGTGGTTTTGATGCTCCCCAGGTGTCTACTCTGTGGCCGAGTTTGAGAACCAGTGCTCTACCTAGAGTGGCCAGTGGTTCTCAGGCATGGCTGCACCTGAACTTACCTGGTGGGCTTCAAAACCATCAAGGCCTGTGGCCTTAGGGCCTGGATTTTGGAATAAGATTCCCAGGTGAATTTTATATGCAAGCAAGTTAGGGAGCCACCAATCTAGACCTAATGAGTATACGAATCACCTGGAGATCTTGGTCCACTGCGATTCTGATTCAGCTCCTAGGTGACAGGTGGCATGTGGCGTGCGGCCCACATTTGGGCTCTGGGAATCACAGTGGAGGACTGTCTGTTTCTGGACCTTTTCTGTGCAGGAATCATTTATAAATAGGTGACTCCATCTTTTAAAATAAAAGATTGATTTACAACTATAACTGTCTTAGATATTTTTGATTGCTTTTCATGGAGTCCCCTTCATAAGGAGCTATATGTTATATATTTCTTTTTCAAACTCAACAGCTAAAACCAGTTTTAAGATTATTTTAAACGTTCACAGTATTCTTGATATTTTGGGAGGCAATTTGGAGATGTCCCACAGTGAGAACTGGGAGTCATTATTTTAGATTAGGAGTGTGTTGCTCCTAACCCTAATATGTGGATACTTATCTATCTAAATAGGTTGCTTACTCTCCTTTACATATACAGTATTCCAGATATCTATTGCTGTGTAAAAAACAGCGCCAAAATTTAGTGGTTTAAGCAGTAATTTATCATCTTTCCTGTTTCTGTAGGTTGACTGGGCTTAGCTGGGTTTGCTTAAGATCTCTCACACAGTTGCAGTCAGGTAGTAGCTGGGGCTGCAAAACACCACAATGGTGTCTTCACTCCCATGTCTGGTGCCTGAGCTGGGACTGGCTGGCGTGTGGCCACGTGGCAGTCTTGGGCTTCCTTATAACCCATAGACCTCAGGTGCTTAAGTTGCTCATGTGAGAGCTGGCATCGCTCAGAACAAACATTCCAAGAGAACGGGGCTTTCCTCTTACTATCTAACCACAAGAGTTCCTCAGCATCATTTCTGCTACATTCTATTGATTAAAAGTGAGACCAGATTCAAGGAGGGGAGACTATAAAAGGGCATGAACATTGGGAGGCATGGATACTGGGACGTCATCCTTGGAGACTTGCTACACATTATGTGTACACCAAATTTATTATGTATAAACAAATTTAAATATCTATTTACAAAACCCCAGAGAGGGTGAGGGAAATTATTGTATTTGAGCGGCTGGTGTTTTGACAATTTACTCTTTTCTTCCATTGTAAATAGGTTTGCCCTAAGACAACTTTATAAAGATTATTGCCTGGCAGGTCTGATGCTAAAATTAGTGTGTTCACATCTAAGACAGTATTACTTGTAAATCAATAAAAAATTACTGCTATTTTTAAAAAACACTTTTATTCTAGCACATAAAAAGAGGTTTTTGTTTTTAGGAGAAATGAAATTATCTCAAATGCTTTAAAAATATATATAGTTCTACTTTGTACCAAACTTGAAATATTTAGCAAAAATTAGCATCATGATGGGTATTCCAGCTTGCGATTCAGAATTTCATACTGTTGATGCAAAATGTTTATTATTTTTATTATTATTAGGTTAATATAAACCCTTTATGTCTGTCTATAAAGTCCACTTGCTACAAGGGCTACACTGAAACCATAATGATTAGGTCTGTGTTCTAGCATTTTGCACCAACTTTTACAAAAATATGTCTGAGCCACTTTGACAAATATAGATTGCTATCCTGACTTTAAAACCCAGTTAATGAGGAACCCCCCTGGTGGTCCAGTGGCTAAGACTCTGGGCTCCCAATGCAGGCGGCCCGGCTTTGATCCCTGGTCAGGGAACTAGATCCCACATGCCACAACTAAGAGTTTGCATGCTGCAGCGAAGATCCTGCATGCCACAGCTGAGACCCGGTGCAGCCAAATAAATACATAAGTAAATATTTTTTAAAAACTAAGTTAATGAATTAATCAAAGTCATTACCAACTCCAGAAGACTTTAAAGAAATGTTCTTCTGCCATTTGATTCACATGTTATTGCTCTTATATGCCTTAATTCTTTGCTTAAAAATTGATTGATCATAGGTTCTGCCTCAAATAATCCCAGGCCCCCTGTCTTTGCAGGTGGTTTTGTGGTGACCCAGAACTGCATTGTCAACAGTTCTGTAAAGGACATTTCAGCCCTTCCACTGCGCTAAGAAGCCCATGAGCTGGTGCTGCCTTTCCCTGTGCGGGCAGCTGAAACCCTCCTGCTTGTGAAGTCACAGTGGGTCAGGATAATATTGTGGGTGGAGAAGAAAAGGATGAAAGGCTTCCTGTCAGGTAAGCACTCTCCTGTTTCCCTTTCTCCAGATGAATATGTGTGACTGCTTTTCTAATAGCTTAACAAAGTATCTTTCATGATGGGGCTGCAGTATTTGGTGATTGGCCTTAAGGTCGGGGCAGCCATGGCAAGGGGCTGTGGTTTAAAGTGATAAGACCAGGTGGCATTGAACCGTCGAGAAGATGTATTCTTACAAAATACTCTGGCTTAGTCTGTAAGGAAACAGTTTCAATGTAGCAGTTCTCTTGTATGATATCATTCAGCTACATGGATCCAATAGTGCTTACTTGAATTATTTCCTCTTGACCCTAGTCCATATAGCCTTCCTTTCTCTTACTAACTGGGTATTTCAATGAAGCCTCACGTTGGAACAGATTTCTTATGTGCACAGTGCTTGTGAGCTTTTGTTCCAAATATTGTAGTGTTTGAGAGGCTGGTGTGAGCTGATAATTTTAACTCTCTTCACAGTCATGCTGTCAGGTGCCTAAGAAACATTTTCTCCCCCTCAGAGTTCCTCTTCTGATAGGTTTGCTGATGCAGACCCAGCCACTGCCACCCAGAAGCCTAGATGCAAACACAGCTATGGGGATGTGAGGGAATCCTGCCAGGATACTACCAACGAGATGGTGCAGACATGCGCCTTCGTGGCATGGCCCCTCGTGTGAAAATCATGATGGAATGGGGAAAATGATGTGAGGAGTGCTTTATGATGTATTTGAAAAGTGATACTTCACAGTCTTTGGAAGAAATTGTTCAAGTAAAAATAGTTGAGATCCAACCAATTGAATTACACATTTTACCACTTGACGATAGGTACTTTCAATGGGATCGTGACTCACGATGAAGTAACTGTCACTGAATTATCCAGATATCCGTGGTTTCTAGACAAGCACCTTGTCTTTTTTATTTGTCATTTGTTAAAGTCGGAAGCAATACTTTCATGCCGTGTTTTAAACAGATGGGCATTGGACCATTGCAAAGGCTTTTTACTGAACCTCCAGGTTGGCTTCTGTATGGACACCAGCCGTAACTGGAATGGGTTGACTTGTTTTTAGAATTAACTCCAACAAAGGGCAAGGAGAATTTTTTAAGTGAGACAACGATATCTGAATGTAGATATCTGCATTAGCAACTGAACTTGGTGACTAGACAAATTTTCATTATTTCTGTGAAGGTATTTATTCTGTTCTGTCTGATTCAGATAAAGCCATGACACTTGAAGCATCATACATTCTTTTAATGTGCTGTGCAACTGTCAAGTGCTGGGCAGGGTTTCATCAGGAGCCAGAGTAGTGGCTTCTGAAACACCTGCTTTGGATGCCTTTTGAATGATCACTTTTTGTGAACTATCACTAAGCTATTTTTTATTTATTTATTTATTTTATATTTATTTTTGGCTGTGTTGGGTCTTCGTTTCTGTGCGAGGGCTTTCTCCAGTTGCGGCGAGCGGGGCCACTCTTTTTTTTTTTTTTTTTTTTTTGGCTGTGTTGGGTCTTCACAGCATGTGGGATCTTCCCAGACCAGGGCTCAAACCCATGTCCCCTGCACTGGCAGGCAGATTCCCAACCACTGAGCCACCAGGGAGGGGCCACTCTTCATTGCAGTGTGCGGGCCTCCCTCTCACTATCGCGGCTTCTCTTGTTGCGGAGCACAGGCTCCAGACACGCAGGCTCAGTAGTTGTGGCGCACAGGCCCAGTTGCTCCGCAGCATGTGGGATCTTCCCAGACCAGGGCTCGAACCCATATCCCCTGCATTAGCAGGCGGATTCTCAACCACTGCGCCACCAGGGAAGCACACTAAGCTATTTTTTAAAATGTAGGGTAGGAGAAGAGAGGAATAATAGGGCAATTTCACTAGTGCATAATAAAAACTGCAGTGCTTCAGATAGATTTCAGTGGTAGGAAGAGACCACACACCATGGTGGGTGCCCGCACACACGTGTGCACCTCTCCTGGAAGGAAAACAGTGCATCTGGTTGTGATGTTTCCTCCTTCCTTCAGTTCCCTGTAGCTTTGCTCTATGCAGGGAAGTCCTCCCAGAATTGACAAGGAAGATACACCCCTACAGTTCCTTTGTTGTCACAGATTATATTCTTCCAGAAGAACTGGGGCTATTCATTCACATGCATTGGGCTCCCTGGTCCCTGAACCCAACTCAGGCTCCAGAAACTCACATTCCCACCAGGGGAGGAATGAAGGAAGCACAGCTGGCCCAGAAGAGGTGCACAAAGAGCACTTTCTTTGTCCTGTTGCTTGTCTCTGTACTCACTCTAGGTTTCAAGCTCACGGTTGTAAGGGGTTTTTGCCTATTTTGTTCACTGCTCTAATCACCTGCACCAAGAACATCCTCTGGCACATATTAAGCCTTCAGTACACATTTGTTGAATTGAATGGACACCCACCATTTACCTCACATCCCCAAAGAGGTTCCCCTACATAAACTATCACAGACCTTAAGGTGGTCCCAGTTTTCGTATGGGACTTATCTGTCTGAGATATTTTTTAGATAGGACTTCAAAGTAAAGTTGTTATAAAATATAACGTATAAAAATTCCCTTTAAACTCACATTCTCATTTTAAATGCCTGGGTTAAAATGAGTACAGCTCTTTGGTCTGTGGCAGCTCTAAGCCTACTGGAGATATCAGTTTTAGTTAATGCAATGATAAAACACACCGTTTATAGATCTCAAGTGCTACAGGGCAGAGACAGTTCTTCAAGTGGAGGCAATGTCCAGTTTTCGTGTATCGTTAGTCTACCCTACAAAGCCACACGAACAGGAATGGAAGGCATTTCAGGATGGGACAAGATGTGCAGAAAAGAGAGAACATAGCAGGCTGGAGGCCACTATCTTAATTAGGACCTCTTTACAGGGTTGGTACTTGGCTGGCATCTGGGAACTTGGCACTTGATCCACTCCCTAACTGATAAAAGTGATCCACTTTGCCTATATGGTTCAAACAGTGTGAATTATGCTGAATACCTGCTTTCCTTCTTGGAGTTTGGAATTATCACTGTTGCTGGGCAGAGGGTGCCTTTATGACCAGCTGCTTATAAAAACCTTGGGTGGTAAGTCTCTTCCCAGGGCAGAAACATTGAACACATTTTACTGAACTTTTCTCTGCTGGAGAAAGGAGCACATTCACCTCCCTCCTCAACCTGGAGGGAGGGAGCGTTGAAAGCCTATGCAGGGGTTTCTCCAGACTCTGCCTGTGTCTTATTCTCTTGTGGATCCAGTATCCTTTCACTATAGTAAATCTTAACCATGAGCACAGCTATATGCAGAGCCCCATGAGTTCTTTTGGCATGCACCCGAATATGTGCCTGGTCTTGGGGATCCCCCAAATATATGCTAGAGCACCAGGGGTCCCCAGAGTGGGCAAAGGTGCGCCTGGGGACTGAGGCACTTTGGCTCAAGGTCATGAGTATGTGCTGAGGATGCAGAAATACAGAGAGGGAGCTGGAATAAACCTCTCTCTGTGAGCTAGAGCCTTTGTCTCAGTCTCATGGTGGATTTTCTCCCTGGCTGTCTGGCCTGATCCGTGTGGAGGACTCATTTGCCTACACACAGGGCCTATCACACTAACAGTGGGCTGAGCTGCATCCTTCATTGCTGTACCCAAGGAAAAGGAAAGGAAGAAACAAGCATTTGCCACAATGCCTAGACATCAGATCAGAGCTGCCGGAGTCCCATCTTGGGCTTTCTCAGGATAGAATAGCTCACAAGCTGTCCTTGCTCCCCAGCCTCATGGAAGGAAGAGACGCTAGCTCAGCTTTAACTCTCTCATTCCATCCAAAGTCTCCACCAGCGCAGTGGCCCTAGCTTTTTGAAAGGAATCATCTAGAAAAGAATGTGGGGAGCCAATCTCTCTCTTCCTCTCTCTTCTCTATTATTTGTATGTGGTAAGATGGGGGTGGATTGTGTGCAGGGTTGTCAGTGAAGAGGACCCTTGAGCTCTCTCTACAGACCCATATCCCCCCATATTTTCTCCTGCCTTCAGTTAACTCAATGGGCATAATAGCCAATATCAAGGTCACCTTGAGTACTGTTGCTCCCTCAGGAGAGACTGTCTTCCCCAACACCTGCTGTTGGTCCGAAACAAGCTTTGGGGGTGTTACAAGTTAAACTGAGTCATATTAAGATTTTTTTTTTAAGAGTTTAGTTGAGCACAAGTTGATTTGAATCATGCAGTACCCAATCTGGCAGGTAGAAAGGGGATCTAAAGAACTGTGCAAAATGAAAGACTTTTATAGGCAGAAGGGAGTGGAAACAAGGAAGTTACACTAGGCAAAACAAACAAACAAACAACAAATTGGTTATTGCAAGGTTCCTTTCCTTAGGGGATGGCAGGGGTCTATCAGGCAGATTACCTAACTAGTGCTGATCAGAGATTCCTGATTTGCTGGTTCAAGATTCCATTTTTGGAAGAGCCAAAACTGTAATTCAGTTAGTCTCAATTTGGTGGATATGGGGTTAGCATAAACAACTCCATCTGGGGTTTGTTGTCTTGTTTTTAACAGGGGTTATCTGAGGATATTATTAATGGCCCTCAGATCTTGACCCTAGAAACTTCTGAAATGTATCAAGATAGGATAATTAAATTTAATCTCAAGGTCACAGTAGAAACCACCTCTTCTATCTCCTCTTTTATCAACCTTGTTCAAATTTATAAGTGTTACCATGATGTGTCCTATGGAACAATATAATCCTTGTAATACAGAGCCAGCAATAAAAAAATTCTACCCATTTCTAAGTACTGCTTCTGCTACATACTATAGAGTTTGATACGTGGTATTTTTGTTATTGGTTAGTTCTAAATGTTTTATAATTTTCTCTGTAATTTCTTCTGTGACCCAAGAGTTATTTAGAGGAATGTTTATTACTAAACACTACAGGCTTTTCTAATTGTCTTTTCAATTTTGATTTTTAACTTGATTACATTGTGATTAGAGAAAATGATCTGGATGATCCAGTGCTTTGAAAAGTTGAGACTTGCTTTATGCCTAAGTATATGGTCCATTTTTGTAAATGTTCTGTGAGATTCAAAATATTGTGAATTCTCTAGTTTTTGAGTACAGTGTCCTCTATATGTCCATTAGATAAGACATGTTGATTGTGTTTAAATCTTATATAGTCTATTTATTTTTGGTTTCCTTGAAATATAAATTACTAAGAGAGAAATGTTAAAATTCTCTCAGTATAGTGTTGGATTTATCTGTTTCTCCTTGCAGTTTAATAGTATTTAGATGCATGGAAGTTTAGAATTATTTTAGTTACCTAGTGATTTGAATTTATCATTATTATCTCTTTTCTAATAGTGCTTTTCTGCTTGAATTCTTTTCTGTTTAATATTAACATTTATTTATTCTAGCTTTCTTTTGTTAATATTCTATCCACATTTCCCCTATATTTTTTACTTTCAACTTTTCTACATCCTTGTGTGTCTTGAATAAAGTATATAACTGGATTTAAAAAATGCCTTCTAGGGACTTCCCTGGCTGTCCAGTGGTTAAGACTCCAAGCTTCCAGTACAGCAGGGGCAGGTTCGATCCCTGGTCGGAAGACTAATATCCCACATGCTGCGTGGCACGACCAAAAAAAAAAAAGAATGCCTTCTAATAACACCAGAAGTAGGAACAAAAAAATTTTTAAAAAATAGCAAAATGGACTTGAACAAAATTTAAAGCTTCTGTTCTTCAAAAGAGACCATTAAAATCACAGTAAGACAAGCCACAGACTGGGAGAAAATATTTGCAAAAGAGATATCTATTCAAGAACTTATGGCCAGAATATAAAATGAACTCATACAACTCAATAAGTAGACAACCTAATTATAATAATAGGCAAAAAAGGGCAAGAGTTAGTCATTAGGGAAATGCAAATTAAAACCACAATGAGATACCATTATACACACACTTGACTGGCTAAAATTATAAAGACTGATAATTCCAAAGGTTGGTGAGGATAAGGAGAAACTGGAACCATTGTACATTGCTGGTGGAAATGTAACATGATAGAGCTACTTTATAGAAAACAGGTTTTACTAAAGTTAAACATGTACTTACCAAATGACTCAGCATTCCCATTCCTAGGAATCAACCCAAGAGAAATGGAAAGATACGTTCATAATAGCCCCAAACTGGAAACAATCCAGCCACTCTTTAATTAATGGGTAAACAAATGTGGTATATCCATACAATGGAATGCTACTTGACAATGAAAGGGAATAAAGTACTGATACATATGTGGAAAAATCTTAAAACTATTATGCTAAGTGAAAGAGCCAGACACATAAGACTATATATTGTATGATTCCATTTATATGAAATGTTGGAAAAGACAAAACTATAGAGATAGAAAGCAGATCATTGGCTGCTGAGGGCTGGAGATTAGGAGTGGGAATTGATTGCAAACAGGCCTGAGGAATGTTTGGAAGTGATAGAAGTATTCTAAAACTGGATTTCAGTGATATTTGCACAACTCTATACATTTACTAAAACTCATAAAATGTAAAATGGATGAATTGATGATACGTACAGTACCTGTTAATAAAACAAACATTTAAAAATGTGTTCATAGTCTTTGTATTTTTTAACTGGAGCATTTAGTTCATTTACTCTCTTCATAATTATATATATATTTGCATTTTTCCTATCATTTTAAAAATTTATTTATTTTAAAATAAATTTATTTATTTAATTTATTTATTATGTTTTGGCTGCGTTGGGTCTTTGTTGCTGTGCACGGGCTCCCTCTAGTTGTGGCAAGTGAGGGCCACTCTTCGTTGCAGTGCACAGGCTTCTCATTGCAGTGGCTTCTCTTGTAGAGCACGGGCTCTAGGTGCATGGGCCTCAGTAGGTGTGGCTCGCAGGCTTAGTTGCTCTGCGGCATGTGGGATCTTCCTGGACCAGGGATTGAACCCATGTCCCCTGCATTGGCAGGTGGATTCTTAACCACTGAGCAGCCAGGGAAGTCCCTCCTATCATTTTATATTGTGCTTTCTGTCTGTTCTGCCTTTTCTATATTTCTTTTTCCCCTCCTTTCTTACATTTCTTTGGATTATTTTTTCCTAATTCCATATTTCTCTCTCTATTAACCTGAAGTGATACATTCCACTGCTGTTTTATAATAGTCACTCTAGAAATGACAGCATACATACTTACAAATCAAAGTCTAGAGTTAATAGTGTTGCCCTTTTCTTGAACAACATGAGGAATTTAGAATACATTAACTATAATAACTCCCTGCTTGTATATATATATATATATATATATATATATATATATATATATATATATATATATATATATATACATATGTGTATATATATATATATATAATATGTATATAATGCTAATGTTGCAGTTTTTAACCCCACAAGACATTCTTATTACTTTATACAGTTTAATATATATCTGACTACCCACATATATACTATGTTTTGGCTGTCATTCTTTATTACATCTCAGACTCTACATCCATGATATTTGTCTCAAAAATTTTTTTGTAATGAAAGGTGATCTATTGTAGTGGTTAAGAGCATGACTTCTAGAGCCAAACTGCTTTATTTTTTAGACTGTTTTTTATTTATGCTTTAAAGATAGAGAAACTTAAGTAGAGGGTTATCCAGAACCATGGCCAGGGTCACATCTAGTCAATGGTAGAGGCAGGATTTGAAGCCATGAAGACCTTATTTTAAACCCAATGGCATCCCCTCCATTGTGAAGGGCTTCTGATAACCCATAGTGTAAGAAGTCCATTGGTGGCTCAACAGACCAGAGCCCTTCTTCTGTCAGCAAGTTGTATGCAGAAGTTCAAATCCCTCTCAAACCTTGAGGTTCATGAAGTTCATAAATAACTCCTCTGAAAAGATTAAGCAAATCACAGGTGACCTGAATTTCAGCCTTATGAATGCTTATAAAATAAATTTCTCTGTGTTTCTTGCACCATTATCTTGCTATAGGTAACTGGCACTGTATTGCAAAATTTACAGGACAAGACTTCTTCCATGTATATCCAGTTCTGTGTCTGGACTGTCTTCAGCATGCTGCATTTATTCCCAGGCAGACCAAGAACAGACCCTTGCTCTGTAAAGCAAAGCATTGAATTTTCCCCAATATAAAGTCATTTAGATGTTGTTAAGCCTCAGGAGAGATTGCATGATGGAACTGTTAAATGCTAGAGAGATTTTGAAACTATCTCTGGTGGAGAGGGTTCTTTCAGAAGTGCAGTTAACATGGAGCAGTCTTCCAGGTCTTCTAGGTTTTCTACTATCTCTATAAGCCTTTCTGCAGTGTGGCAGGACAACATCCTGCAGGCATTGGCTCTGAACTTTTCCTGTAGGTCTTTCTGGCTCAGAGGCTTCCTCCAGTGACCGTAGAAGGTATCAGAGCGCTCTGTGAAGAGGGATCCATCCTTGAGGGCAACACTTATCTCACAGTAGAGGGTGTTGAAATTTGGTAGGTTGTCCCGAGGGTGCTCCAGCTCTACCTTACCAAGCAACTCCCTTACCCGTGGCCTGTTGACCTGGTGTTTGTGGAATGATGAGACAGTGATGGCACCATCCAGCAGCATGGCGCAGGCCACATACTGGAAGGAGTGGCGGGCCTCATGCTCCGAGTCTGGGAAGGGCCTGTTCACATACCGGACATCTGGAATTCTAAGCACAATTCTCTCCGTGTGGTCAGTGGGAAGCAGGGCTCTGTCTCTTACAAGATGTTTTCTCACAGATGCAGCTGCGTCTGCCACCCAGTGCGTGGCCAAATGGGCAGGGAAAAGCTTGAAGGCCACATCCTGCTGGTCCAGCAGCCAAGTGTGTGAATCTACGTCTGGAAGGATATTGGGGGCATAGTTGGCATAGAAGGCCCCAAACCCTGACTCCATGTCCAAGACCTGTTTGTTTCCCTGGAGACCCAGCATTGCCAGAAAAGCAGCTTCTAGCCCATGCCTGGCAGCATTGCCGACGTGAAGAGGCTTGGTCTGAGTGGTGGCATTCGCCATGGGTGCCCCAGCATGAGAAACAGCAATAGCCAGGGCCTCTTGGCACTCTGTCATGCTGAGCCCCAAAAACTTAGATGCTGTAGCAGCACTACCCAAAGTTCCCACCACTGAGGGGGGATGGAATCTGAAAAACAAAAAACACAAGAGTTGGAGACTTACAAACCTCAGCCCCCAGGGGGCAGTATAGCACAGTGGTCAGGAGCTTAGCTAATGGAGCAGCCCTAATGCCTAGTTTCAAATCTCAGCTCTTCCTCTTATTAGCTGTGTGATTTTTGGAAAAGTTATTCAGCTTCTCTGTATCTGTTTTCTCTTATATAAAATGGTCATAATAATAGTATCTACTTCATAGGGTTTTGTGAGTTTTGAACGAATTTGCATGATTACAACAGTGCCTGACATAGTAAATTATTTATAAATGGTACTTTTGCAATTATTGCCAAAAAGGCAAAAGTTGTTGAGTGCTGAAAGCCTATGTAAGTAACTGTAACAATTTAGGGCCTTGTAGAAACCTTGAAAGTTCACTCAGTATTCCGATTTATTCCTCCCCCAGCAGGCTGGACCAAGGGGCAAAATAAATATTAGATTGAACCATATGATACAGTCAGCGTTTGACCATTTTTGATCTATGGATTGAACAGTCGGGTTTAGGATATTCTGAATGTTCCCATTAGTCTGAAGGACCCTAGCAAATACCAAAGTAGACTCTGCTTTGAGATGAGATGAGGGATAGTCAGAGTACCCACAGAGGCCAGAATGACATCATCCTGGGGTGAGAGGCTCCAATTTAGTCTATGGTCCTTGTTGCTTGATAGGCTCTCTAAACCCAGAGGAGACTTTTCACTAGTACTTCTGAGGTCACACCTTTGTATATGGATGTACAGTTTGGTATGTGACTGGTTGAGTTGACTTATCTGCCAGCACTAACGTCAGCATCTTCAACTGAGCCAACCTCTGTATCAGAAAGATCTACAGAGATAACGACTAACAGATGAAGGGGAACGTGGCCGCCTCACGATGGGGCACAGTTTCTCCATACCTCTTTGGTATGTCCTTGGCTTCCTTGGAGAAGTGCATTAATCGGCCTTGCACTTCAATACCAACGTTGAAAGCCAGCAGCAGGTCAAGGCCAGAACACTTTGAACTTGAAGGCAGGGCTTCTGATAAAGCCATGAGGACAGGAAGGACAGCTCCAGAAGGGTGGGTGGCAGGGTACCACGTGTCATCAAAATCCATTGAGTGAATCTATGTGAACAGATACATAAACAACAACCAAAACCTAAATGTATTTCCCTGAATGCAATGACTTTTGGACCAGTCAGGGTTTAGTTCAATAATAACCTTGTTTGATGTGAGATTTTTAGATCTGATTCTCTGAAAATTAAACCTATGAACTGGCTGCGATTTTATTATTATTTTTTTTTTTTTTGCGGTACGCAGTCCTCTCACTGTTGTGGCCTCTCCCGTTGCGGAGCGCAGGCTCAGTGGCCATGGCTCACGGGCCCAGCCGCTCCGCGGCATGTGGGATCTTCCCGGACCGGGTCACGAACCCGTGTCCCCTGCATCGGCAGGCGGACTCTCAACCACTGCGCCACCAGGGAAGCCCTGGCTGCGATTCTTAATCACATGACTTAGCACTAGGCAGGCTGTCCTATGTCCAGATCAGGTGCGACCTCGGGGAGCAGCTAGTGAACCACAGGGAACTTGGGTCTTACTCAGGTGCCACAGCCCTTGGAAAGATCTTTATCTACCTTACAAACAAAGCTGTAGAATTAGGGGGCTGCTCCTCCCTCCCTCCCTCTTCCACCTTTCAAACAAGTCACATGAAAAGTTTAATGTCATTTATTCCACATCAGGCCATATTTTTTGAACCCTTTTATTATAAATAATTTCAAACTTATGGAGAAGTTGCAAGAACTCTTGAACCCAGTTTAACTATTAAGCTATATTTTAAAATCATTTGGTTTTTCCTTATACGAAATAGTAATAACCAGAAGTTCATTTAAAAATAGATTTTTGTCTACTAGTTGTGGCTGGTGCCCTTCCCACTGCTTACTTACTGGATGTTTACTTCTGGATGCACCATTAGGTTTGACTTTCAATATTCTGAACTACTGTCCCATAAACCATAAAAATATCTCAGAAATCCCAACAGGTTCATGTCCAAATTATATCTTTTAGACTGCCCTTGACACACAGAAAAAGCATAAAAATTGTCAGATGAGAAGGGCTGATTTTTGGTTCAGAAAATGTAGACAACTTATGGCCATTGTTTCTTTCTCAATAAATATCTGTTGAATGAATGAATGAATGAGAGGCTGGTTACTGGATAGAAGCTGATACTGCCCACAACAGAAAGAACTGACAAGGAATTGAGTCTGGATATTTAGTTTAGAGTTGAGATACCTTAGGAGCATTTTTATCTAAATACTTCCATCTTATTTCCTCTACCTCACAATTTGTTTGAAAAGCATCAATTCACTGTAAAAACGTGAAAACTGAAATTACTACAAGGAGAGAGGGCAGGCCACTTCACCTCTCTGAACTTCAGTGATCTCATCAGTAAGATATGGAAACTGGGCAATTTCTGAGATGTTTTCTGGCCCTGAAATTGTTCTGATTGTTGAACAGTTACAAAAACATGGAAATCTCCTTACAGCCACACCGTTAAGGAAAGCAGCGTATGTTGGTGGGAGCCTGAAGTCTGGCTGGCCCCAAACAGTGCTGGTTACATTGGAAGTATAGATCTGAAACAAAAGAGTATCAATCAGTGATACAGAGTGTGAATCCAACATGCCAAGTCACCATCACAAGAGTTGTTCTTCATGTTTGGAGGCATTACTTTAATACTTCTTATTGAGCCCTTTGTGCTAGACTGAAGCCCTAGTCATTGGATTTCTTTCTTCCTTGTAGAAGAATATATAACTTTTTCTGTGGAAGGGAGAGGAGAAGCTGTTGCTCAGCCCCAGACTGTGATCCATAAGTGCGCCAAGGAATGAAGTCTGAATTTACTCTTATTTACTCCTTGAGGATAAATACTAGGAAAGGTGGACTCATCGTCTGTAGACCAAGCATATTCTTTGGGGAGTGGATGCTACATCTCTCACGTAATCACCTACTCTCTGCTCAGGGTGCTGGCCCAGGCTTTTCTCCAGAGAATCCTGAAGTCTTTGCATGAACAAATGGCCTGGGGCTATGGCTGCTAAGACTCTCAGGTAAAAATGTGCTTTCAGTCAGACTAGTAATCAACTTTGAGATTTTGCTAGCCTTGAGATTAAGACTGGTCTTAAGATAGTGACTTAGTAAAGGATGTGGGTGAATATTAAGACTCAGGTAATAAAGCATAGAAAAGCATAAAACTGTATACAACAACGCTATATACACCAAGCACTGTCTCTAAAATGAAGAGTAGGGCAGTAGAACACAAACGCACGTCCCTGGGCGCGCTTCTGGGTACACCTCACAAAAAGGCACATGTGCACACTTGGTTTTAGCTCTAAAGTAGACATTGAGCTTCTTACTTTACTGTATTCCCTGGCTTTGCGGAACACTTCTGTACCAGTTCCCAGGAACCCAACCCCCAGGGTGTCCAGAATCATCCTCTTGCTCCTCTGGATAACACGATCTGTCAGGTGTCCCACTTTCAAGCCGTGGATCACTTTGGCAAAGCTCTCTGTGACAGACTTTAAAGGGAAGAGCGTTAGAACAGTGCTTCACTCACTATGTATTCACACACTTCCTTTCTACACGAGAACTGGAGGTACTTTTACACAAAGAGTTTATACTCCACTATAGGAAACGCAGTTGGTTAAATTAAGTTCAGTTCCTAAAAAATGATGTGTACTGAACACATGTGTGAGGCAGAGGGATGTGGACATGAGCGATAGCCAGCTTCTGTCCTCAGTCGAGTGGAGGACACAGAGTAGCAAGCAGATAATGTGTGCTTGGGTGGTGGGCTCTGGTGGAGGCATGCAGAGGCTCAGAGGGCGAGCAGGGAGGGACGTCTCGCCTACCACGTGGGCACGCCTGGGCGTGGGGTGCATTCAGACAGCTAGGAGCTGTCACTGGTAGACATGTGCCAGGTGTTGAGCCGAATGTTTTAAATACAATGTCTACTTAATACCCACTGGTCTCTAGGTATGTATCGTGAGTCTCTTTCTGCAGGTGAGGAGACCAAGACCCAGAAAGGTGAAGTTCCCAAGTCCCACAGCTGTAACTTAGTTAGTCTGGACACAAACCCCTGTAGGACTAACTCCGAAATCAATGCAGCTAGCTCTTAAGCCCCCATTTCCTGAGGAACACATACATTAGAAACCTGGATTTCCTGCTGAGAATGCACATTTCTGGTTCTCCATCCCACACCTCCAGAATTAGACCCTCCTCAGAACCAGAACATTTGGAAGCTTAGTACAGGGTTCTAGGTTTCCATTAAGCTCTCTAGGTGATTCCTAAGTGACTCCTAAGATAGCTCTAGTGCTGTCGTGTCCAACGTGGTAGCTACTCTCCACATCTGGTGATGGAGCGCTCCATGTGACTAGTCCAAACTGAGACGTGTCATCAGAGGAGAATAAACACTGGGTTTTGAAGACTTAGTAGGGAAACAAAGGAATATAAAGCATTTCATTAATAATTTTAAAATATTAATTACATACTGAAATTGATAATATTTGGGGTATATTGGTTAAATCAAATATATGATTAAAATTCATTTCATCAGTTTCTTCTTTTTTTTTGTACGCGGGCCTCTCACTGTTGTGGCCTCTCCCATTGTGGAGCACAGGCTCCGGACGTGCAGGCTCAGCGGCCATGGCTCACGGGCCCAGCTGTTCCGCGGCATGTGGGATCTTCCTGGACCGGGGCACGAACCCGTGTCCCCTGCATCGGCAGGTGGTCTCTCAAACACTGCACCACCAGGGAAGCCCCATCAGTTTCTTCTTACTTTTTTACAATATGCCTACTGGAAACTTTAAAATTACACTCGAGAACCACTGCCTGCTCTTTCTGTTGGTGGAGTCTTGCTGGAGGAGTAGATACCTGAGCTGCTTATGAAAACTTCTGGGAGTCAGCCAGGCGAAGGTGCTGAGAATGAAGATGGAGGTTAAAGGCAGAGGTAGCAGCGTGGGCTGGGGCTTGGGGGTGTTGGTGCGGGGCGGTGCCGTGAACTGGGCAAAATCCAGCCACAGGGCTGCCCACAAGGGGCAGAGATGACAGGGAGAATGGATTTGCAGGCCAGGGCCGAATGGTGAAAGTTTTATTATGCTAAAGACCGGGACGTCATCAGGGAGCCATAGTGCTGTCTTAAGAGGGGAAGAGGTGTGATCAGAGCTGTGTTTTGCAAAGATCTCTGTAGGTACTCACGTAAAGAATAGATGGGGAGCGGTAGACAGGGCAGGTAAGAGACCGACGCCACAGGTTCTGGATGGGGAAACGGCAGTGCCATTTGCCGTGAGAGGGAACACAGGAAGAGGAGCAGACTTCTGGGCAACGATGCTGGGCTTATCGTGAACTTGTTGAATGTGAAGTGCGTGTGGTCATCCTAGTTGAGAAGACCTTATGTTTCTACCCACAAACCAGATAAAGAGCATGTCTGTTACGTAGTTAAAAACATCCTTTCATGTTTCGCTCTATGCCTAGCACTTTGTACCACTTACTAAATGTTAGGTCTCTTCCCTTCCCTGCTCTGATTACTGCGTCATTATACAACTTCTTTGTCTCTGTGAACATCAGATAACTCATTTTAAAACGTGAGCTATAGGATGGGGGTGGGGGCTTATTGGATAGAGGATCTGGGGTGTCTGGGGCTCTCTAACGCTAAGCTCAGTGCAAGAGCAGAGGTGCAAAGATAGAACCAGTTCCCAGCTGAAAGTCCTTCAACCTGGCCACCGACTTGTCGACTTGTCCTATATTTTCAATCCCTAGGCTGTCAAGCCAGGGAAACCTTGCCATTTGCGAAACAATGGGTTGCTTTTTATGTCTCTGAAGCTTTGCTAGAACAATGAGAGGACGCTGATGTGGGAGCAAGCAGGAGAGGAGATGGCTGGAACAGAGAAAGGGGTCTGGGATGCAAGTTTCAGGTTAGGGTGGAGAATAACAATAACTTGGACTTTCATGTGGCTAGAAATCTGGGTAAACATTTTAGGGACAGAGAAGGGAAGGAGGGAAAAGAACTGGCTTGATGATTTACCAACTAAAACTTAGAGATTCAAGCACTGGTTGGATCCTTTCTTATAAGCAAAACTACCTCTTTTTGACCTCTCTTCTCATCCCCACAATTCCCACAGTGGAGGCAATTAATGATGGATTGTTCATCCATTCAGGGTTAGATCTGACCTGGGAGTGCCTTCTGGGGCAGCGTCTATGCCTGGGGAGCATGTATTTGCAGGGCGCCACCATGGAGTGCGGGAGGTGATTGGGGCATCCATCCACACAATCCCACGGTGCTAGTGACTTCTGAAAGTAGGGCCCCAATGGACCCCCTGACAAGTCCTGAACACCACCCCATGTGCCAAAGAATAAACAGCCTCCTTCTGGCCCCTGAGGAAGGGAACACTAGGAAATAAACATGCAGCTGCTCAGCTGTCTTTAGCCTTGTGCCCATCTATTTCTAAAATATCTTTTTGGTCTTTTTTTTTTTTTTTTTTTGTGGTACGCGGGCCTCTCACTGTTGTGGCCTCTCCCGTTGCAGAGCACAGGCTCCGGACGCGCAGGCCCAGTGGCCGTGGCTCACGGGCCCAGCTGCTCCGCGGCATGTGGGATCTTCCCAGACCGGGGCACGAACCCGTGTCCCCTGCATCAGCAGGCGGACTCTCAACCACTGTGCCACCAGGGAAGCCCCTTTTTGGTCTTTTTGATTTTCTCCTGGCATTAACATCTGTTCTTAGTAAAATACTATGATTACTGTAAAAATTAAGGTGAAATATGCAGTTATTTAATAAATATTTCAGGAGTTCTTGTTATGTGTCTGCCCTGTGCTAAGCACTCTAGAATACCAAACCAAGATGTTATGGCTCCCACCACAAAAGGCTTATCTTCTCCAGGGGACTAAGGACAGTAGACAGATAATTAGAAAAGCAATCTGGCAATGCCATAATGGATACATGCCAAACTAGAAGGTTAAAATTCTATGAACTTATAATGATTTGTTTTCTTCCTGATTTTATACCAGAGAATTATGTCTATTCTTGATAAAACATTGATAAAAAGCAAAATACAGTTAAATAGACCACCCAGAGGCTATGAAAAATATTAAAATCACATTTTTAAAGTAGAAGCAGGTAGCTCTTAAAAGGAGAGGGCAACTGAGGAAATCGAGAAGGAAAGGAAAGCTAGAAAAACCAGTTTAAATAAGCCACATAAAAGGAAACAATACCTTGAGCATCATGTTGTTCAACAGAGGAGGTCTGTCTCAGGAGTGAAGTGGGGAGAAATTTGGTTGCTGACTGTCTTTATACTCCTCTCTTCTCTCAAACTCACTCTCTCTCACTTTGTTCTAACATGAAAGTTTCCACCATTTCAACACCTCCCAGCTAAACTTACTTCAACTTCCTCTGCCATGAGTTGTTTAACTTACCAGTAAACTAAATAAATAAACCTAAGAAGTACAGGAGCAATGATCATATGATTCCTCACAGATATCAGAAAAGTACATTGAGGGCAAAACTAGGCTTGCGTCTTGTGGGCTTCCCTGGTGGCACAGTGGTTCAGAATCTGCCTGCAAATGCAGGGGACATAGGTTCAAGCCCTGGTCCAGGAAGATCCCACATGCCGCGGAGCAACTAAGCTCGTGCGCCACAACTACTGAGCCTGTGCTCTAGAACCCGCGAGCCACAACTACTGAAGCCTGTGCACCTAGAGCCTGTGCTCCACAACAAGAGAAGCCACCACCATGAGAAGCCCGCACACCACAACAAACAGTAGCCCCCGCTCACCGCAGCTAGAGAAAGCTGGCGTGCAGCAACAAAGACCCAACACAGCCAAAAATAAAGTAAATAAAATAAATTAAAAAAAAAAAAAAGCTAGGCTTGCATCTTGTGCCTAGATGCCATATGTCAAAATCAGAAAAATATTCACACTCTTTTATCTAGGTATTCTACTTCTAAAAATTTATCCTAAGGAAATAGACATGGCTTTATGGGAAAAAATTAGCAAATGAAATAAAATAAAATTCATAGACTTACAATATTAAAAATTGGAAAAAATCAAATGCCCCCCCCCAATAGTGGCTTGGTTAAGTAAAATACGGCATGTACGGTATTTAAGGTACACTCTCATTTTTCCCTTCCATTTCACATCTGCTAGTCACCATTGTCAAGGGACAAGAGTACCAGAAGTTCCTGGTAGCTTGCGATTAAGAACTTAGAAGGGCATTGGACATTAATCACACTTCTTCTCAGGTGTTCCTTGATTTGTTCCTGAACTACGTTTTTCAGTATATGCAGATCTGTGGTTCCTGGTCCTCTGCCTGGCTTCTGGGATCTATTGCCTGCCGCCCTGCTATTGCCCAAGTGGGCTTCAACACAGCTTGTCCAAGCCTTTTTGTTTATAATCAATCACTGTGGGTTGGCTAGTCTGAACCCAGCTCTGGTCCTCTAGGGAACTGTGATTGCCCTTGGGCTGTCTAGTCCTGGCCAATTGGTTTGTACTTACAGTGGGTACCAACAATCAGGTTATTTAAAATTTGAGCTTGTTGTTCTAGCTGTAGTGGCGGAATTCTTCTTTGAGGGGGATTGTATTTTAATTTTAGAGGAAGTCTCCAGGAGCCTTGTGGCTCTACCCCCATCCTGTTATAGAAGGGAGAGTTTGAGACAAAGAGAAACTAAATGGCTCTGCATAAAAATGCAAAAGGCTGTCTTTCTTGTGGTCAGACAGTACCTCTAGGAGAAGAGGTTAGGTGGTTTGCTTCTCTTGGTTGGAGCCTGTGAAGAAAGAGTCTGGGGCTCTGGAGACAGGGTCAAGGGCAGGGTCAGTGGGAATCCCTGTGGATTGTTGGGGGTGATACCCTGGTTATAAGTCAGAACTACACACAGGTGAGGGGTGAGGCTGGAGGTGGGGAGGTGGTCAGTGGGGACCCCCAAGTGGAAGGACTTAGGCAGACAGATTTAAGGAGCCGTGGAATCAAATATCTACTTTGAAGTTTTTCTTTACAATATAATAATTGTTTGTCATGCTCAGGAAAGTTTGTTACATACTACAACCTAGTGTCAGCCATGCTTTGGGGAGTGAAGGCAGGGCGGTTGTTTGTGCATAAAGAAGGCTTGGAGGGTGGGGGGCTTCCCTGGTGGCTCAGCGGTTGAGAGTCCGCCTGCCGATGCAGGGGACATGGGTTCGTGCCCCGGTCCGGGAGGATCCCACATGCCGCGGAGCGGCTGGGCCCGTGAGCCATGGCCGCTGAGCCTGCGCGTCCGGAGCCTGTGCTCCGCAACAGGAGAGGCCACAACAGTGAGAGGCCCGCGTACCGCAAAAAAAAAAAAAAAAAAAAAAAAAAAAGAAGGCTGGGGGTACCAGTCAGAGGGATAAGTGACCGGCAGCAGACTGGGGGTGGAGGTACTTTTTGGTTATCCTAAGTAGTAGAAAAGTCAAAAGAAGGGGGTCTGATTGTACCTACTTGAATGATACAAGAAAGAGGGACTTGAAAGGATGACGCTGGGAGATGTTTGGATTCTCTTCTTAAGCCAACTGTGGCCTGAGGTGGGCTTCCCAACCATGGTCCAGATTGGGGAAACCCAGAGCCAGGCTCAGGATTGGCACCCACAGTGGTTGTGGGCAACAGGGTACCATTTCAGACAATCTGTTTTAGATCAGTGGACTCCAAACCGAGGTTCCAGTGGACGGGTGAATTTCTGTATCCAAAAGTAAAGTGAATATTTGGGAATAGGGAGCAAGTTGGGTATTTGGGGCCATTTGGATAGACTCCAGCAAGTAAGAACAATCGTACTATAAGATTTTGTGATTTATTGCTAGATAGTTTACATCAATTGGTGTTAAGAGTAATCTCATCGAGTTGAAAGGAAACAGACATCTAGTTTGAAAAACACTCAAAATAGAACTCTCTAAGAATTATCTCAGTTGGGAGTCCTGGAGTTTTCAGCTTACTTAGATATTTAGAGACTCCTAAGACCACTTCTACATGAAAGTGAAGAATGGGCTATGCTGGCTTCAGCCATCTCACCATGGAAAAACTTTATAAAGTGATGATGAGCTTTATCAAGTCTGATGAGCTTTGATGGAGGTGCTGTCACGTAGTGACTCTGGGCTCTCACTTTTTGTCACTATTGAATTCAAAGACGCCGTTAGTTCAATTATTTGCTTGCTTAATTACTTTGTGTTTTTATGGAACTGTGACCAATTTAAAGACTAAAGCCCTCTGTAATTAGAATCACTTTCTAACTATCTAGGGGCTTAAATGATAAATTGTAGATTGACTGGCACCTCTCTAATCAAAAACAATTGATGGCTTCCAGTTGCCTCCTTGATCCTAGCTCTAAGTAGAAGCCAGATTATTTTTAAAAGCAAATTTTATCTTCCATCACTGTCTGGAGGGGAAGCAGTGTAGAGGGCAGCCCCATGAAGGCCCACGAGGGGCGGAACTGAAGCCTCCTGCTAATGGTGGGTTTGGGTGAGCATCTTTCCATAGCAAGCCCAGTCTTCAGAGACCTAGCTGGCAACTTAACTGCAACCTCCTGAGAGACCCAAAGCTGTGCCTCCCAGCTAAGCTGCTCCAGGAATCCTGACCCTCAGAAACTGTTAAGATGATAAAGGTTTGTTCTCTTAAGGGGAAAAGGCTTGAGGGTAATTTGTTACACAGTAATAGACAATACAAACTCCAACCTGCTAATATGCCTTACACGGGCCCTTAGGATCGGACCTGAGTTCTCTCTTCATTCTCACATTGGGCCACCCAAGGGGCCAAGATCTTCATGCCTTAGGGACCTTTGTACCAGTGATTCCCTCCCACTTCTTGTGTCTTCTCCCCACATCATACTCCTTTCTTCTCCCCTCAGCCCACAACTTTCTTCTCCTCATCTTCCATCTAAGACAGTGGTTCTTAGCCAGAGATGAGTTGTCCCCCAAGTTGTCTGGAGACATTCACCAAGTTGTGGCATCTAGTGGGTAGGGCCCAGGGATGTTGCTAAACATCCTACAATGTAGAGAACAGCCCCCTACAACAACAAATTAATTGGTCCAAAATGTTAATGGTATTGAAGTTGAGAAACCCCTATCTAAGTGTGGAGGTTACATCTAGGAGGCCTCCAAAACATGCCAAGTTTAGGTCGACACGTTCACCTGCATGTACCTATAGGGCACAAAGTTTCCCTCTTTATATTCCTTATTAGATAGGGAAGTTCTGTTTAGGAAGGGAACTGATATACCCCATTGATCACTACATCCAGAGTCTCACACATAATAGGTACTCAATAAATTTTTGTTGAATGAATTAATGGAAACCCAATGCTTTCTATAAGTCAGTCATACTAACACATGAATGAAATTTAATCCTTCTTTATTCCCAGTGGAAATGTGTCAGGAAGGTATTCTTTTTAATGTCTGTGGGGTTTTTTTTGTTTGTTTTTTTTTTGTGGTATGCGGGCCTCTCACTGTTGTGGCCTCTCCCATTGCGGAGCACAGGCTCCGGACACGTAGGCTCAGCGGCCATGGCTCACGGGCCCAGCCGCTCCGCAACATGTGGGATCTTCCCGGACCAGGGCACGAACCCATGTCCCCTGCATCAGCAGGTGGACTCTCAACCACTGCACCACCAGGGAAGCCCCCTTAATGTCTGTGGTTTTATACTACTGTGGAGTGCTGGTCTGCCAGCAAGTAGAATACAATGAACAGATCTTTCTGTTTCTCTTGACAACAGCAGGTCCAGCTATTCGGGATGGCTTGTGAACATGAGCTATCAGAGTAAATCAGGAATATTTGAAACAACAAATGAGAAATGTGAGAATGCAGACTATTTCTAAAAAGGAAAAACCATTTAATACAGTCAACTTTGCCCAGAATAGCTGATTTTGCATATTTGAATTTTGGTTTTCCTTTTTCTGCCTTGCCCTTCCTGTGTAGTCTGATGAGTCAATCTCCAGACTGTAATTACTAAGTTTCATTTTTGGGGAACGCTTATGTTTTATCAGAGAGCACAGTGGTAGCAGCCAGGGTTCCTTCCCCTGATTAGTTCTTTGTTAGTTCCTTTGGGATATTGAAACATACTTACCATAAGAACGTTTTGTAAAGGAGAAAACTTTGGGGCAAAGTGTATTTAATTTCCTTAAAAGAGCACCACAGTAATAACAGCCATCAAAATCTCCAAGGCTTACGCCATTATCTATCTGCCATTATTCTGGTTCCATTTTCCCCAGGCCCTAGAGAATAAGATAAAACCAAATTTTAACGTGAAAACTTCAGTAAGACATCAAGAGAGAATGTTTTAAAGCAATATTTAAGAGAATGTCTCACGGAGTCAATGGTTACCTTGTGTATATGTTCTTTATATGTTCTCTCTCTGTGTGTGTATGTGAACTTTTTACCAACTTATTACATTTTGGATGGAATTTTGAAAGTGCTCAGGAAGGAATTAGGTTCCTATGAAGTGAGGACTTTAAAATAGCGAAGGAATGTGTGGCCGTAAAATCATCGCTTCAATATAATTGACTCAGCATAATTTTTTGTGAAAACATTTTTCCATTTGTGGAAGCTGAGGGTGGTTATAATTTATCCTCTAATGCACTCTACCTCAAAGAAAAGTATTGTTTGTAGCTTTTCTCATAAGCACAAAATAGCTTGTTAATATTTCTTAGTTAACTCGTAAATGCTGAATGATTATCCACAGGCTGTATTGCTCTGCATCAGATGTTGGCAAAAAGAAGAATAAAATGGATGGATGCCTTATTTGAAGAAATCTGGTAGACATTTAAAAAATATTCCTTCAGAAATTGTGTATGCACATTTACCAGGCAGAATAGATTCTAAGTACTTCCTCCTCTTTTGAAGCTAGAATTGTTGTGGACCTCAAAAGAAATGTGGTTAAGCATTTCAGCAGCAAAAGTCTAGTTATTTCCTTTTGATATTCCCATTTCACACCAGAGACTCTTTTTCAGATGATCAAGTCTTTCTTCAGCTCCAGGAAATTTTCTTCTGTTGTTTTCTAGATTCAGTTCCCTGTCTATTCTCCTTCTGAACATGTATTAGGTAGATATTGTTTCTCTTGCCTTTATCCTACATATCTCCACTTGATTCTTGTAATTTCCATATTTTTACATTTCTGTTTAATGTTCTGATAGGACTGCATGACTTGGTCTTCCAATCACTAATTTAGTCTTCATTTGTGCCCTTCTGCTATTCAGCTCTTTTAATGAGTTTCTTATTTTGGCAATAATTTTTTTTATTTTATTTTATAAGAACTCTTATTGTTCTCTGGTTAACATTTTACATAGCATCATTTTCTTATTTTATGGCTACTGTAAGTTAATCTCCTTGAGAAAATTACTTTAAAATTTAAAAAATAATCTTTTTTTTCTGTTTCTTCTGGGATCATTGACAATACTTCTTCATCTGGTACCTCTCTTTCAGCTGTTGGTTTTCCTCCTGTTTATTCATGATGAGACCCACATGAGTCAGACAGCTCACCAGTGTTGGGACATGACTCTTGACTGCAGCATCACTCTGTCTATGGTGGATGCTCTTCCATCCCTTCAGTCTCCCGATCTAGAATGATGACTCCTGGGCTTGGAGACCATGGGCCTCTCTGGCCAGATCTTAAGGTAGTTCTCAAACTTAGCTAAGGTGAGAGGTACTGGTCAGGATACAAAAATATGGGGGCTGGGCTTCCCTGGTGGTGCAGTGGTTGAGAGTCCACCTGGCGATGCAGGGGACACGGGTTCGTGCCCTGGTCCAGGAAGATCCCACATGCCACGGAGTGACTGGGCCTGTGAGCCATGGCTGTTGAGCCTGCGGGTCCGGATCCTGTGCTCCGCAACGGGAGAGGCCACAACAGTGAGAGGCCCGCATACGGCAAAAAAAAAAAAAAAAAAATGAGGGCTAACATGGTCAGCCATGCTTGCATATTACAGTTTTAACTCACAAAAAGAAAAAAAAATCTGCAGACCACAGAACCTACAGAGACAACTTCACGTTTACTAAATGCCATCTCACTTTGGTAGAAATTTTGGATCAAACCACCACCAGACCACTGGTAGTCTCTAGATTTCTCTCCTTAGGTCAGTGTCTACTGCTTGGCCAGTCAGTCATGGCAGGGATGCTGGGGTCTTGTGGGACCTGTGTGATCACGTAGTCTTCAGAGGGGGACCATGGGTGTGCCGTACATTATTTGGCTTGTCTTCTCAGGTGTGACGATCTTCTTCCAATAATTGTCATTGTTTACTTTTCATATTCTTTTCTTATTTTACATGTGGCTTTGACTGCCCCCATTCAGTTCAGCATAGGCCACTAAGCAGGATATTTCGCTGATGTCTCAGTGATTTTATCCCCTTGTCCTCCGTTTGCATATTTTCCTTATGGTTGATAAACTAGAGTTCTAAAACTTGCTTCATGAAATTAGAGCAGGGGGAGAGAGAGAGAGAGAAAGAGAGAGAACAAAGAGACATCAAGTGACAGCTGGGGCTGGGCCCCATGGAAACATCAGCTATGGGCTCACCTTGGTACGTGAGCACATTCACAGGACTGGTTATCAGTTTTGCAGGTCTTTTTTTTTTATCAGTGCACCCATGACTGACTTGAGTCTTGGGGGCTCACTCACACTAACCCAAATTATTTGAGAATAGAGAGTTAATCCGAATGCCAGTTGGTTAATTTGCATTGATCAGAATTCCATAGGGTCTTCCATTTAAGCCCTTTTCTTTATCAGGGTCCCCAGGAAGTTAAGTTAGCAGTGTTCACCTGGTCAGATCCGATTTGGCCCAAGATGGCAGAAGATTTGACTTCCAGCACACCTTGAGGAACGGGTGCTGAGAGCTGCCTGTCCAGGCTGTGGAAGAACTGCTGTCCTTGCCCCATGAAATCTCCCACCTCCCTGGTGCCCAGACACATGCGTCCACCAGATTCTCTGCTAGATACACTTGGCCAGATTCTTACTTTGCTCTCCATAAATTACCTTTATGTTGTTAGCCTTTTAGTCTTTGCTCTGGGAAGACATGGTACTAACTTACAGCACAATGCAATCAGACATTCCTGGGTTTTTCATTTTATGCCCCAAACACATCAGCCTTGTCTGTTGGCATGCTGGGTGAGCTCTATACCCTCTTCATTTACTACACAATAAAACACAGTCTCTGGGTAGCAACAGCATGACAACTAATAGGTAAAACTCACTGTTGTCATGTTTCAACATGAGAAAAATTCCTGTCAGTTGAAATGTCTGTCACAGTTCATTCAAAGTATACAGAATTAGCCATGCATTTCAACATCTTAGTATTTCCTCAAAATTTTAGAAAAATACTTAAAATGAATGTGGCGTCTTCTGATTTTTCTGAGACTTGGTATTTTCCATATGACTACTTGGGTTCTGCCTTCTGGAATTTCTACTTATCCCTGCTCCTTTCCTTTCTTCCTCTATAATTCACAGAGAACATTCTTCTTTTTCTGCAGTTTAACAAACATAACAGAATCTAGTTTGCAAAGATTTTTAAACTTTCTTACTGGTTTCATTCCTTGAATCAGTGTTATTCTTTTTTCCATCAACTAAAAAAAAAAATATCTGTCTTGGTCTCAGATGTGTGGAAAATGGGAAAAGGAATGGTCAAAATCAACAAGAATCTTCTGTATGTGGGAGAACACTGCGCTAAGGACTGTGGATGTGGAAGTGAGACGGGAGGGAAGGGGGGCAGGGCACAACCATTACTGCTGAGGGCAAAACAAAAACCGGTCAGAACCGATTTGGCCCAAGATGGCAGAAGATTTGACTTCCAGCAGACCTTGAGCCTCATTATACGCTCATTGTAATACATTAGCATGTGCTAAACAACACACCCACAGGTGCCATGACAGTACCAAGGCCGACCATAAAAGGCCAGAAAGTGGGCAGTGGCCCAATTCCTGGAAAATCACCACCCCTTCCCCAAAATAGCTGGAATAATCCACCTACTCATTAGCCTATGAAATTACCCAGCCCATAAAAACTAACCACCCCATATTTGGGGGCTGCCTCTCTCCTTCTGAGATGGCCCAGACTCTGTCTATGTAGTGTGTATCTACCTGAAGAAACTTGCTTTCACTTTACTATGGCTTGCCTTTGAATTCTTTCCTGCACAAAGCCAAGGACCCTCACTTGGTGGCCCCATCCCAGGGACTCACCCGAGACCTGGGACATGACCATCCTCTCTCATCCCATTTTCCTGCAACAGAATAATAAGATGGTGGGAAGATGTAACTAAAATCAAAATCTTCTCTCAACCCTGAAATGCGCTCCACAGAGGTAACAGAGAAAGAAAACACTTTAATTATTGAATAAGCATTGAACCAGAATGTGATGCCCCTCACAGGCAATCACCAAAGAGACTGCAAAGACAGAAAAGAATCTCACCCCCTTCTGTAGCCAAGCAGACACTATGCATTGCATACATGTTCTCGAGATAAACAATAACTAGTCCTCAAGTCAGAGGACTTGATAGCACCTTTTGTCATACATACTTCATTCTAAATTTACCTGGTAACTGAGGTGACCGTTGGCTAATTGACTTTATCCAGAGGAAAAACACACTTCTCATCTCTTCATGAAAGGAAGTAGCTTGCAATTTGGAGCAAGGCACCCACCAAAGTTAGGCTCCAGTACCTATCAGCAGTCTCTGCCCCATTCTGGGTGCTGTGTGAACAAATGTGTGAGGGAGTGCATACATCTGGACCCTAGGTGAGTATGGTGGTTCCAAGTCCCTACCTTGTTCTGTTTTTTGACCAGCTGAGAAATCGCATTTTAGTGCTGGGAGTGACATTCCACCTGTATATCCCACAATGGACAGTGGGGCTTTCCTGAAAGGCTCTGGAATTGCTCTGCATCCATGGACTTCTGGAATGTCAGGGACAAGTTTCAGTTCGGGAACTCACCTGGGGGAAGGATGAAAGCTGACAGTGGGATCAGTTGCCATCAGGGAGTAAAGAGGGAGAGTTTAGAGAGGCAAGCTGGCCACTCCAGCAGGTCCCTCTGGGAAAATATCTCCATGGGGTTACCTGAGTGAGTGGGCTGGATCCAGCCCTGCGTGCTGAGCTCCTCTGGTGAGGGATCTCACCCCTCATAGGAAGTTGAGGCATGGACCAGAAGGCCAGTGTGTCATTTTACACTTTGGATGTTCCTTTACATTGCAAAACTGGATGTATTCACTGTGTAGGGTCCTTCCCTATGGCACTGTGGCTGGGACGTCAGATGAGTAGTGGGATGTTGCTTGCTGAATGTGAAACTGGAGTCAGCAGTGGCAGAAATTTGAGGGACATATACCAAGACTTTGGGAAAGCTAGACATCCCTGTTCCACACGATGGATACTTCTCTTTGGTCTTCCCCAAATGTAAGATCTTGCCTTTGTTTGCATTTTTACTTTGTTCCTCTTTGGAAATTCCATATTGATCATCTTCCTGTTGCTGCAACACACAGACACGTAACAGCACATTGTTTGGCCACCTTTTCAGTGTAGTTCTAATAAGTTAAAACTGAGTTCTCGTAACTGGGAAATTGGCAGCTTACTTTGGACTATCATGTGTCCCTGAAGTATCCTTGTGTCCTGAGGTCCTGTCATAACTCTTAGAAATCTCTCCTTTCCTCCCTTCCTTAGCACAGGTCATTTGTGTAGAACTCAGTCATTATATGTGGATATTGCTAGTGGTAATCTTTGAGTGGTAATCTGTAGAATCAGTCCCAGTCTGGGAGGCACCTTATGTTGCTCCAATGTGCTAATAATAAGGATTAGACCCACAAGTGTATGAGACTAATCATGTCTGAAAGTCTCAAAGTCTTAAGGTAAATAATTAGTGGAAAGTTGGGGTGGAAGATAGAAAATGATTAGGAATGAGATGACTGAAAAAATAAGTCCAAATGCAAGGTTGCATAAGGACCAATAAGGATAGAGTAGGAGAGTGAGATAAAAAAATAAGAGCTGAGATACAATGCCCCAGGGTACAGATGTACAGGTTGTGAGCTGTTCAATGATGCCATACATAAGAGGGCTCCATTCACACCATAGGCATTGTAGTTTTGCGTATTTATTATGATAATTGCAGAAGAGAGGACATGACGTTTTTTAATTCTAATAAAATCGGTATATTATAACAATTTTTCTGACAGTGAAAGTGTGCTGGGAGATAGTTCCTCATGGGTCTCACATGTATCTTCACATTTTGCTAGCAGAGGCATGGACTGTTTATTCCGGATTGTCTTTTCAAGGATGTATGGAGCAAACAGCCATGGAAAGTAGAAATATTACCTCTCTGGAGTAAAGGGTAGGCAGGCTTACTGGTCATGATTAAAGGTTTAGGTTCCCTAAGTTCAGGGGTCTTCTCCTGTAACAAAGCCCACGCATGTGCAGATGTCACCTGGCCCTCTGTGCATTGTTGTGAGAAAAAGAGCTTGGGGAATTGGTGCAAGAAAAAGCAGACACTCTGGCTACAGCTATTTCTGTGAGTAATAAAGTCCTTTGTCTCTGGCCCAGGAGTTTCATGGATGGTCTTCTGCCACCATCCATGAAACTGGCTGGCTAACATGTTAGCTTGCATGTAGGTCTGACACCTCAGACCCTTCTCAGTTATTAACACAGTGTCTTAAAGAAAGGAAACATTTTTCTGAATCGCAAAAGTCACTATATAGACTAGCAGTGGCTGGGGAAGGAGGTAAGCCCAGAGCATAACTATGAAGGAGAGAAGGAGGAGATAAATACACAGGGATTGTGTTTTTCTAGCCATTTTGTTTCTCATTTACCTATGTTTGGGTCCATCACAACTTCCAGGATCAATGCTGACAAGTGTAAAGGAGTGTAAGATGCTCAACCCTGGCTATTTAATAAACTCACTTAGGGAGATTTCAGAAATCTGATGCCCAGACCAATGAACCAGACTCTTGGGGGGAGCCCCACGCATCAGTAATTTTTAAGGCTCCCAGGTGATTCTGTTTGCAGCCAAGGTGTGAGCCAGTGGTCCAGCCTAAAGTTCTGAGGCTTACTGATGCTGTTACCCCCTCGTGGGTGGTCAGCACTCACAAATATCCTGGCTTATACTCCAGGATTTCAGGCTTTTCTGTTCCTGATACGTGCCTGACTTTGTGCAGAGCCCCACTGTTCCTCTGATTCTACCCTGCTTTTGCTGCGTCTTTCCCCAGGACCCACAGAACCCTCCAGATGCTGTCTCTGTCTCCTTGCATTTCTGACTTTTGTCTGATTTCTTACAAGTTGTGTCAGGCTCCATTGGGGAACAAATGAATTCTTTGAAGACCCCAAGCATTGAAAAAAAAAATGTAGGGCCTTTCTGCTCTTTCCCCAACTTATAATAAAAATTAATTTTGATGAAGCACTTACTGTATATCATGCACTATTCTAAAAGTTTTACATATGCTGTATTAAAATAATGTTTAATTTCCACAAAACATCATTATCCCCATTTTATAGATGAGGCAACTGAGGCAGTGAGAGACAAGTAACTAGCCCAAGACAACACAACTGGTACATAGTACAGCCAGGACTTTGAGACAGGCAGTCTGGCCCCAGAGACTACACTAAGCCACGCCAAACAGTAAAATGAGTTTAAAGGAGGCGCATAATGTGATTTTCCCATTGGGTCTACTTTGATGCTCTTTTTTTGGAAATGTCAAATTCTTTCAAAAATTTTTTCTCATCCTTTTGGTGTCCCTGCTTAGCAGATACCTTAAGCACATGCCTATTCCTACTGTCAGGTGATCCACCACTGCTCGGTTAACCCATGTCAGGCTTCCCTGATGTTGAAAGCTTGCGTCAGTGCCCCCCACCAGCCCCGGATATTTGCCTGCAGAGAAGGCACCCACTTGATGAGGCTTCAGCCAGTCCCTGGCAGGGCCTGTCTCTCCAAAGCCCACTCGCCAACGTAGGCAGATCCGTTACAAACTCCTTTCCTGCAGCTAACTGAGCACTGGCTTGTCTGCCCTGGTTGTCTCAGCCCCTAGACAGCCTCGGTTCCCTTCCTCACGGGAAACAATGCAATACCTGGTCCCTTTAGGCAAGGAGATTACTTGTTTAGAGCAGTGGTTTTCAAACTTTCTGTGTGTCAGAGTCACCTGGAGGGCTTTCTCAAACCCAGACTTCTTCTAGTCTAGGATGGGACCGGAGAATTGGCATTTCTGACAAGTTCCCAGGTGATGCCCATGCTGCTGGTCCCATGACCACACTCGAGAACCACTGCCTTAGACCCGGGCTGCTGCGGTGTGGTCCACAGATTGGCATCACCTGGGAGCTTGCTAGAAACGTAGAATTGCAGGCCATAGCCCAGACCTCTAGACTCAGAATCTGTGTTTAACAAGTCTCTCAAAATGTGCTATGTATGCACATTACAGTCTGAGAGGCACTGGTTTAGGTCACCTGTCTTGATTCCTTCTGGGACTTTTAATGTCAAACAAAGATAAACCTTATTTGACAGCAATATCCAAAATAGTTACCACATTAAACTATATTCTGGCCACAAACAAGACCAAATAAGATTATATGGGTGATTTGGGACAAATCTATCACAAGTCGTTCCAAGCTCCAAATGACTCAGCATCATGTCTCTACCAGAGGGAGGATGATATGTTCAAAGTGATAGCAATTTAAAAGATTGTTAATATGCACATGCTCAATGCAGCCTAATGCTGGGGGATGGGGGAAAGAGATTTTTAGCTCCTTTTCTATCAGTAAAACAATGGCATAAAATATACACTCCATTTAAAGGTTATTTAGGGTTCGAATACTTTGAAAATCAGTCAGTCAGAAATGAAAACTGCTAATTTTGGGTCACTGAGGGTAAGAGGTGAGGAAAAGGGAAAGCTATTTTCACTGTTTCTTTTATATTTTGGAAAAAAAGATAGGCAGACAAGATAAACATCAAGTTCTTTTTTTAAAAAATAAATTTATTTAATTATTTTTGGCTGTGTTGGGTCTTCATTGATGCACACGGGCTTTCTCTACCTGTGGCGAGCGGGGGCTACTCTTCATTGCAGTGCACAGGCTTCTCATTGCAGTGGCTTCTCTTGTTGCGGAGCATGGGCTCTAGGTTCGAGGGCTTCAGTAGTTGCGGCATGAGGGCTCAGTAGTTGTGGCTCGCGGGCTCTAGAGCTCAGGCTCAGTAGTTGTGGTGCACCAGCTTAGTTGCTCTGCGGCATGTGGGATCTTCCCGGACCAGGGCTCAAATCCGTGTCCCCTGCATTGGCAGGCTGATTCTTAACCACTGTGCCACCAGGGAAGTCCAAGTTTTTTAAAACGTGAAGAAAATAGTTACTGAGATTACTATTATTTCCCCTGTCTTGATAAAGATTTTTGGATTTTGGAAGTCAAAGGATGAACAATCAGATAAGTCTCCAACACTGTAAGAGAAAATAACTTGCATCTGTCAATAGATTCTGACAAGCTGGGTGAGAACAATCAAGCAATATCAGCAAAGCTACTGCTTCAAACCAAAAAGTGTGGAAAATAGAAGCATTTAAAATGTTTCTGAAGTATAAAATCTAAGTGCTACAGCAATCTGAAACTTAATAATCAAAAATAGCTATCTTTCTGGGTGCTTACTGTGTGCCAGGAATTAAGCTAAGTGCTTTATCTATATGTTCTACATGATCTTAATAATCCTTGCCAAAACCTTTGGGTTCTACAGTGATTTGTATTTTACAGATAAGGAAACCGAAGCTCAAGGAGGCTTAAGAGTCAGTATGTGTATATGCATGTTAATACATGTATACTGCAGTTACACTCTGCATAACCTACTTCCTGAAGAAATAATTATTAGCTTATTTTGCCTGAATGTTGCTGGTAGGAGGATAAAGAGGAATACCTTCACAGATTTACTTAATTTGCCTTTAATTAGGATGAAGAATGCTTCCTGTGACCAGCTGTCTTGTTTTTTTTTTCCAGTGCTAAAACCAGAAAATCTCAGGCAAATTGGGACAGTTGATCAGCCTATTGGGATTTCAGGCAAGTGAAGCATTGGAGCCAAGCCTATAAAAGCAGATTGCTTGAACTTTTCTTGAGTTTTAGTTAACAAGCAGTTCTTATGACAAAAGCGAACTAAAAGCACTGAAGGTCTATGCTTAATGGATTAAAGAATGCTGAACCTGCTGTCACTAGAACTGGCTTTTTTTGGTTTTGCTTTGTTATTCTCAGTGGTAGTGATGAATGGCCATATGAGAATCATATTCTGAAGTCATAGATACTGTGATTTGCCCCTCCTAAGGGAACACAGGGAAGAAGTCAGCTTTGAAGGACCCTCACTCTGGATATGCCTCCAAGACTTTGTGCCCTTGGACTTTTCTAGCTGGCAAGTGAAAAAGCCTACCTTGCTTGCTGTACACAAGCACTCCCACTCCCACCTGTGTTTTGTAATTTGGGGTTGTGAGCTTATCTTTAGTGAGGCTTAGTCTGTGAACTTCCACAGTGGCCTGAGTTGAGGGTGTGACCCCTCCCCACCCAGAGTGGGTTTGTATTTGCTTGTATTGGGAGTCCTGGGGTATCATGGTCTGAACATTTCTTATACTAATTTCTGGCCTGGTAGGTGAGGGTCATGAAGGTAGGATAAAAAGTTGAATCATAAATCCATGTAAGGGCAGGCCTATGACTTAATTCTTGGGAGGATACTCTCCCCACTGCCCCCCACTGATAGCCCATATGGATATGCGCATGTATTCTTGTTGACCTCCTATACTGCTGAGTAATTTTTCTCGTGTACCTAGGGTGACCAGGTGAAATATAGAGCTCCCAGTTAAATCTGAATTTCAGGTAAACAACAAATAATTTTCTAGTATAAGTGTATCACAAATGCTGCACTGGACATGCTTGTTTTAAATGTTTAGTTGTTGTTCATCTACAACACCAGTTTAACTGGAGGTCTTGTATTTTTTTTGCTAAATCTGGCAGCCCTGGGTGTACCTTTTATGAGGCTGAGGTCCTTTGGGAAGTCTAGCTTTATACGGGGTCTCAGTGGTAACTCCCCAACATGAGGGGGGTGGGTCTCCTGCTTCCATGAAGCCTTGGAAACTTCAGCCCTGGGTTGAGTCAACCCACTTGACTGCTGCACTCTTGGTTCTCTGGATTCCTGCTGCAGTTTTCAGTTTCAGTTTCATTTTCCGCCCCTTGGAGTTCTCTTATTTTCTTCCAAGTCCAGGCATGCCTTGAAGAGAATGTTTGTTACATTTTTTCCAGGATTTTCAGATGTTTTGAAGTGAAAGGGTTTCAGGTTATCTGGTCTACCCTATCACAGAAGATGGAAATTAGGACATAGGTTCTGAAACAGTCAACTAAGTTCTCTGATATTATATTGGTGTTGGGAAAGTTAACATGCTGTTAAAAGTTAAAAGTCTCCAGGCTTTCTGAGCTATTAATAGGAGGGAGATATTATGCATGATAAATTATATTTGACCAAAGTATAACCAAGTCAGTGGTATGGTGAGATACTTTGAAGTCAGGTTATTATAAAACAAACAATTTCAAATGTACCAAGGGTTAAAGATACATGGGAAGAAATAATTGAAAGAGCACCTAACTAATTTAAGAACATGTAATTTGTAAGTCCAGGTGACACAGCTCCTAGGGTAGTATTATAAACAGATGGTATTACGGGTCACCAAGTATTTGGTGTCCTCCTTGTAGTGCCCCTCCCTGGGAGGGGTACACACCCCCTTCCAGGCCATGTGACTGGGGTCTGGCTAGGGAAGCAGAAGTGCTAGGAAGTGATTTGTGGTTTGTCATATCTCTTTTCTCTCTGCCATGGCAATCTTCCAACAGATATGAGGTAGACTGAGCTATATATAGCCAACCTCTATGATGGATATATAGCGTGAGCAAGAAAAAACCCTTTGTTCTTTTAAGCCACTGGGGTTTTCAGGCTGTTTGTTACTGCAACACAACTTGGTCTATCTTGACTGACACAGATACCATCGGTCCTCAGGCACGAAGCCAGGCACTGAAGATGAAACAGTGACCAGATTAGGTGTGGTCTTTCCCCTCAGGGAACTTAGGTTCTAAGAGAAGTGACAAAAATTAATCAAACAGAAAACGTAAAAGTAAAAGTTTTGAAGGAAACCAATTCTTGGTAAAATTAACATGCATTTCTTTAAAATGATACCCCACCTATTTCCAGAAAAGCCTGAAGCTGTTTGCAAAATCAAACACAATGTACAACTTAGACAAGAGACACATTAATAGAGCAGAGGAATCAATGTCATAGGGCTGTGAGATAAACCAATTACCGCAGTAGGGCACAATAATTATTTCTACTTTCTGGAGCTAAGGCAAAAAGGGAGATAGTTGGGTAATACAGTTCTTATTGTTTGACAGCAGAATGCAGGCTAGATCTTTGAGGAACTGAACTTTTTCCTGCCCTGAATCAAGAAGCAATTTATCAACTGGGTCTTCATATGAGAGGCATTTCACAACTTAACAGGCAATAACTCTAAATTTGGCCTTGCAGAAGTCACGAGAACATTGTTTAAATGGATATTCCTGGTATAAACTATCTATAAAAACTAAAAACAAAAGTCTTAATTAAGGGAAGGCATTTCTGCAGGGAGCTTAGGTAATATAAGCCAGACTGATTGCTTTGTGCTGTCTAACCCATGGCAGGGGTGGGTGGGGGAGGGAACGGCACTGCTGGAAGAGGGACAAGGAAGCGTATGTCGTTAGATGACCCTTGGAACTCTACTATCAACGGCCTCACATGAGCCTATGGAAGGAGTTGTTTTCGAAGTGGTGGGTGTTTGGGTTTTTTCAACCCAAACATAACCTTAAATTATGTTCTGTGTTGTTGGCAAGAAGAATCCATCTATCCATTCAATTTAGAGGCCATAAGGAGGCAGAAATGCCAACGTGTTGTAGAAGTTCAAGAGCCTGATTTCTGTCTTCTGTCATCCGTCAGTCCCATGGGACTGTGGGAAGGATCGATATTTTCTTCAAAAAGGAACATTAAATTTCCTTAAATGCTTCATTAGCTATTTAAGCACCATAAAACATCCCGTAAGAGATTATTTGTGTCTGAACATTTTAAGGGCTTTTGATGATGGACTGCTTCAGCCAAATAAGGACCTGACAGGCCTTTCCTGGATCATTAAATGGAGGGGTGGTGGGCATTTAGTCTAGATCAGCGCTGGATTTGGGAAAAGGCCTGCCACATAGTCCTGTCACTTCCTTCATGGAAAGCTGTCACCCTGTGTGGGCCAGGGTGATACCACAGACACTAGCACAGTACTGTGTGATTTCAGCAGGACGTTCGTCAGAGTTTCTCATGATTTCTGGGGCAGGCATGCATCTCCATCCATAAACACAGGTGTTTAAGGAGTGTATCTTCTGTAAAATTTCTATAACTGAATATCTTTTCTCACTGAATCTTTATTCTGCTGAATGTCAGAAGTTAAATCTCAGTTGGTGCCAGGATCTCCCCCTCCCTCATCTTCCTGTACCGAGTGGGGAGGTGGGGTGGCGCTATCTCAAGGGATTGGGTAGGAGACACCAGGTATCAGCTGTCAGGGTGGCGTTGTCATCATCTATCTAAACTGGCTTCAGTGGAGACACCCCTGCTCTTTCTGGCCTCTGGTCTCTGGCCCACCTAAGCCTAGCGATGTGCTGTACAACGTCGTGCCTCTAGTTATCAAAACTGTAGTGTGCACTTAAAAACTGGTTGAGGGCTTCCCTGGTGGCGCAGTGGTTGAGAGTCTGCCTGTCAATGCAGGGGACACAGGTTCGTTCCCTGGTCCGGGAAGATCCCACATGTCACGGAGCGGCTGGGCCCGTGAGCCATGGCCGCTGACCCTGCGCGTCCGGAGCTTGTGCTCCACAACGGGAGAGGCCACAACAGTGAGAGGCCTGTGTACCGCAAAAAAAAAACAAAAAACAAAAAACACAAAACTGTAGTGTGCACTTAAAAATTGGTTGAGCGAAGATGTCATGTCAGATGTTCTTCACGCATACACACAAAAGGGTACAAGGAGACTTTTGGAGGTGCTGAATATTTCTGTTACCTTGATCGGGGTGATAGTTTCATGTGTGTATGCATATGTCCAAACTCATCAAATTACATACATAAAATATGTGCAGGTTTTTGTGTGTCAACTGTACCTCAGTTGATATACGACTCTTTTTAAAAAGCTGTTTAAAAAAAGAATATAATATGTGGCAGGTAGTGGTCTAAATGCTTTTTATGTTAACTTATTGCACTATCACAATAGACCTTATGAGATGGGTACCCATCAGTGTGCCCATTTTTACAACTGAGGCAACTGAGACCCGGAGAGTGAAAAATAATTTACTCTCTCTCACCCAACTAGTAAGTGCTGGAGCAGCTGGGACCAGCACAGAGGCAGACCAAAGTCAGAACCTATGCCCTTAATCCCAGTGCTGTGCTCCCTCCTGAAACACCCTTCCTTTGGACCCCATCACACCAGGCTGTCCTGATTCTCCTCCAGCCCCTCTAACCATACTTCTCTGTGTCCCCCATGGCTCCTCTTCCTCAGCCAGCCCACTTCACCTGGTGCTGTCTGAGCTCCGCCTTGGCTTCCTTCTTCTCATGCTGAGCCCTCTCACCAGGGGCTCTTTGTAGGTCTTGTGGGCCCTGACTCCTTGATCTGTGTCTGCTTGGCTTGTTCTGCTACCCCAAGCTTCAGGCTCAGACGTTCCGCTGTCTCTTAGCTACCTCCACCTGGATGTCCTTAGGCACCGAATGCATCATCTTTCCCCCTAAAGTGACTTCTCCTGTGTGCTCCAGATCTCACTGGGCCCATCCTCGCTGGAGAACTAGGAGTCACCTGGGCTTTCCTTCTCATCCTCCAGTCTATATAATCACCAAGTTTGGGAACTTTCATTTTCCCCTTGACTGTTGCTCTGGTTGGAGCCCTTATCGGTTCTTACTTTGACAGCTGAGAAGGCCTCCTAAGTGGTCTCTCTGCTTCCAGTATCATCCTCTTCAATGTATCTGCCTTTAAACCCAAAGAGTGTTCTCTCTAAAATACAACTCTTTGTTATTTGTTTGTGGAAATCCCTCAAAGGCTTCCCATCATTTACAGAAGTGTTTCTTAAAAAGGTGGTTCTTGGGTAAGATGTATCAGAGCCACGTGAGAGTGGAAGATTTCTGGTCCTTGCTCGGACCTGCTGTGTCATCACCTCTGGTGCTGCAGCATAGGGATGTGTACTTTCATGATGCTACCAGGGTGATTCCTAATTTGCCACCTGGATAAAATCTAAGCACCCTAAAAGGACGTGAGTGTTCTGATCTCTATTCATCTCTCCAAACTTCTCTCTTACCAGTCTCTCGGAGTTTCCCCAAATACCCAGCAGTTTATGTGTTCTACCCAACTCCATGCACACACAACTCACTCACTGGATGAAAGAGTGCACCTGCTGAGGTGTCCCTAATCCACCTGGCCTCTGTGGCATAGGCCACACTGCCATCTGGGGCTAAATCCCCTTGTCATGCCTCTGGGACCCTTTGGAGACCACCAGCTCTCAAGGTCCCATCTACCTCCCTTTCCTTCTGGGCTCACAATGGCCCAAGCCCACCTCCCATTGTTTCCCACACTTCCATCTCTCCTCTCCCTCTCCGTGGTGGCTTAGAGGAACCACGGGTAGATCGCAGGGCAACGGCTTCTCTACTCTCAGATCCCCAAACTCACATGGAGCCCTCTGTCATCTTCCCTTGGCTGAGGAGGTGGGAGTGGGTGCAGGAAACCTGCTTCCAATGACTAAATATTTTTTTAAATATTTTTTTGTAACTCTATGCAGGTAGTAGCAGAAAAAACAAATGCTCCCTCATTATGTCTACCCCCAAATCTTTCTGTCTCACACCATACAGGTCAAAATTGCTCTAAAGTCAAGAATGTGATAAATTTTTTCTTGCATTCCTCCTGGTTCTCCGTATAAGGGTGGGTCAAGCGGTTAAATCCAATTCAGGAGAACCCACATCAGCTAGCAGTTTGAGAACATCCCACACTTAGGATAAGTGTTGTCATGGGAGCAGATGAGGTCACTTGAGGGTGTGACGTAGAGCCTGGCCCCTCTAACGTTAGAGAGCAGCTGCATGGCACAGGGAGATCAGCTCGGTGCTTTGTGACCACCTAGAGGGGTGGGATAGGGAGGGTGGGAGGGAGACGCAAGAGGGAGGGGATGTGGGGATATATGTATACGTATAGCTGATTCACTTTGTTATCCGGCAGAAACTAACACACCATTGTAAAGCAATTATACTCCAATAAAGATGTTAAAAAAAAAATCACCTGGAGGGCTTGTTAAAACATGGATTATGACTTCCGGGGAAGATGGCGGAAGAGTAAGACGCGGAGATCACCTTCCTCCCCACAGATACACCAGAAATACAGCTACATGTGGAACAACTCCTACAGAACACCTACTGAACGCTGGCAGAAGACCTCAGGCCCCCCAAAAGGCAAGAAACTCCCCACGTACCTGGGTAGGGCAAAAGAAAAAAGAATAAACAGAGACAAAAGGATAGGGATGGGTCCTGCACCAGTGGGAGGGAGCCATGAAGGAGGAAAGGTTTCCACGCACTAGGAAGCCCCTTCGCGGGTGGAGACTGCGGGTGGCGCAGCGGGAAAGCTTCCGAGTCACGGAGGAGAGCACAGCAACAGGGGTGCGGAGGGCAAAGCGGAGAGATTCCCGCACAGAGGATCGGTGTCGACCGGCACTCACCAGCCCGAGAGGCTTGTCTGCTCGCCCGTCGGGGCGGGCGGGGCTGGGAGCTGAGGCTCGGGCTTCGGTCAGAGCGCAGGGAGAGGACTGGGGCTGGCGGCGTGAACACAGCCTGAAGGGGGCTAATGTGCCACAGCTAGCCGGGAGGGAGTCCGGGAAAAAGTCTGGACCTGCCAAAGAGGCAAGAGACTTTTTCTTCCCTCTGTTTCCTGGTGCGCGAGGAGAGGGGATTAAGAGCGCCGCTTAAAGGAGCTCCAGAGACGGGCGCGAGCCGCGGCTAAAGGCGCGGACCCCGGAGACGGGCGTGGGACGCTGGTGCTGCTGCTGCCGCCTCCAAGAGGCCTGTGTGCGAGCGCAGGTCACTGTCCACGCCCCGCTTCCGGGGAGCCTGTGCAGCCCATCACTGCCGGGGTCCCGGGATCCAGGGACAGCTTCCCCAGGAGAGCTCACGGCGCGCCTCGGGCTGGTGCAACGTCACGCCGGCCTCTGCCACGGCAGGCTCGCCCCGCACTCCGTGCCCCTCCCTCCCCACGGCCTGAGTGAGCCAGAGTCCCCGAAGCGGCTGCTCCTTTAACGCTGTCCTGTCTGAGCGAAGAACAGACGCCCTCCGGCGACCTACACGCAGAGGCGGGGCCAAATCCAAAGCTGATACCCGGGAGCTGTGACAACAAAGAAGAGAAAGGGAAATATCTCCCAGCAGCCTCAGAAGCAGTGGATTAAAGCTCCACAAAAAACTTGATGTACCCTGCATCTGTGGAATACATGAATAGACAATGAATCATCCCAAATTGAGGAGCCATGTGGATGAAAGGTTCTTGGTGCTGCAGCCAGGAGTCAGTGCTGTGCCTCTGAGGTGGGAGAGACAACTTCAGGACACTGGTCCACAAGAGACCTCCCAGCTCCACATAATATCAAATGGCGAAACTCTTCCAGAGATCTCCATCTCAACACCAGCACCCAGCTTCACTCAATGACAAGCAAGCTACAGTGCTGGACACCCTATGCCAAACAACTAGCAAGACAGGAACACAAAGCCACCCATTAGCAGAGAGGCTGCCTAAAATCATAAAAAGTCCACAGACACCCCAAAACACACCACCGGACGTGGACCTGCCCACCAGAAAGACAAGATCCAGCCTCATCCACCTGAACACAGGCACTAGTCCCCTCCACCAGGAAGCCTACACAACCCACTGAACCGACCTTAGCCACTGGGGACAGACACCAAAAACAACAGAAACTACAAACCTGCAGCCTGCAAAAAGGAGACCCCAAACACAGTAAGATAAGCAAAATGAGAAGACAGAAAAACACACAGCAGGAGAAGGAGCAAGATAAAAACCCACCAAACCTAACAAATGAAGAGGAAATAGGCAATCTACCTGAAAAAGAATTCAGAATAATGATAGTAAAGATGATCCAAAATCTTGGAAATAGAATAGACAAAATGCAAGAAACAGTTAACAAGGACCTAGAAGAACTAAAGATGAATCAAGCAACGATTAGAAACACAATAAATGAAATTAAAAATGCTCTAGATGGGATCAATAGCAGAATAACTGAGGCAGAAGAACGGATAAGTGACCTGGAAGATAAAATAGTGCAAATAACTACTGCAGAGCAGAAGAAAGAAAAAAGAATGAAAAGAACTGAGGACAGTCTCAGAGACCTCTGGGACAACATTAAACGCATCAACATTCGAATTATAGGGGTTCCAGAAGAAGAAGAGAAAAAGAAAGGGACTGAGAAAATATTTGAAGAGATTATAGTTGAAAACTTCCCTAATATGGGAAAGGAAATAGTTAATCAAGTCCAGGAGGCACAGAGAGTCCCATGCAGAATAAATCCAAGGAGAAATACGCCAAGACACATATTAATCAAACTGTCAAAAATTAAATACAAAGAAAACATATTAAAAGCAGCAAGGGAAAAACAACAAATAACACAGAAGGGAATCCCCATAAGGTTAACAGCTGATCTTTCAGCAGAAACTCTGCAAGCCAGAAGGGAGTGGCAGGACATATTTAAAGTGATGAAGGAGAAAAACCTGCAACCAAGATTACTCTACCCAGCAAGGATCTCATTCAGAGTTGATAGAGAAATTAAAACCTTTACAGACAAGCAAAAGCTGAGAGAGTTCAGCACCACCAAACCAGCTTTACAACAAATGCTAAAGGAACTTCTCTAGGCAAGAAACACAACAGAAGGAAAAGACCTACAATAACGAACCCAAAACAATTAAGGAAATGGGAATAGGAACATACACATCAATAATTACCTTAAATGTTAATGGACTAAATGTTCCCACCAAAAGACACAGATTGGCTGAATGGATACAAAAACAAGACCCATATATATGCTGTCTACAAGAGACCCACTTCAGACCTAGAGACACATACAGATTGAAAGTAAGGGGATGGAAAAAGATATTCCATGCAAATGGAAATCAAAAGAAAGCTGGAGTAGCAATTCTTATATCAGACAAAATAGACTTTAAAATAAAGACTACTAGAAGAGACAAAGAAGGACACTACATAATGATCAAGGGATCGATCCAAGAAGAAGATATAACAATTGTAAATATTTATGCACCCAACATAGGAGTACCTCAATACATAAGGCAAATACTAACAGCCATAAAAGGGGAAATTGACAGTAACACATACATAGTAGGGGACTTTAACACCCCACTTTCACCAATGGACAGATCATCCAAAATGAAAATAAATAAGGAAACACAAGCTTTAAATGATACATTAAACAAGATGGACTTAACTGATATTTATAGGACATTCCATCCAAAAAGAACAGAATACACATTTTTCTCAAGTGCTCATGGAACATTCTCCAGGATAGATCATATCTTGGGTCACAAATCAAGCCTTGGTAAATTTAAGAAAATTGAAATTGTATCAAGTATCTTTTCCGACCACAACGCTATGAGACTATATATCAATTACAGGAACAGATCTGTAAAAAATACAAACACATGGACGCTAAACAATACACTACTTAATAACGAAGTGATTACTGAAGAAATCAAAGAGGAAATAAAAAAATACCTAGAAACAAATGACAGTGGAGACACGATGACCCAAAACCTATGGGATGCAGCAAAAGCAGTTCTAAGAGGGAAGTTTATAGCAATACAATCCCACCTTAAGAAACAGGAAACATCTCGAATAAACAACCTAACCTTGCACCTAAAGCAATTAGAGAAAGAAGAACAAAAACACCCCAAAGTTAGCAGAAAGAAAGACATCATAAAAATCAGATCAGAAATAAATGAAAAAGAAATGAAGGAAACGATAGCAAAGATTAATAAAACTAAAAGCTGGTTCTTTGAGAAGATAAACAAAATTGATAAACCATTAGCCAGACTCATCAAGAAAAAAAGGGAGAAGACTCAAATCAGTAGAATTAGAAATGAAAAAGGAGAAGTAACAACTGACACTGAAGAAATACAAAAGATTATGAGAGATTACTACAAGCAACTCTATGCCAAAAAAATGGACAACCTGGAAGAAATGGACAAATTCTTAGAAATGCACAACCTGCCAAGACTGAATGAGGAAGAAATAGAAAATATGAACAGACCAATCACAAGCACTGAAATTGAAACTGTGATAAAAAATCTTCCAACAAACAAAAGCCCAGGACCAGATGGCTTCACAGGCAAATTCTATCAAACATTTAGAGAAGAGCTAACACCTATCCTTCTCAAACTCTTCCAAAATAGAGCAGAGGGAGGAACACTCCCAAACTCATTCTACAAGGCCACCGTCACCTTGATACCAAAACCAGACAAGGATGTCACAAAGAAAGAAAACTACAGGCCAATATCACTGATGAACATAGATGCAAAAATCCTCAACAAAATACTAGCAAACAGAATCCAACAGCACATTAAAAGGATCATACACCATGATCAAGTGGGGTTTATTCCAGGAATGCAAGGATTCTTCAATATACGCAAATCAATCAACGTGATACACCATATTAACAAATTGAAGGAGAAAAACCATATGATCATCTCAATAGATGCAGAGAAAGCTTTCGACAAAATTCAACACCCATTTATGATAAAAACCCTGCAGAAAGTAGGCATAGAGGGAACGTTCCTCAACATAATAAAGGCCATATATGACAGACCCACAGCCAACATCATCCTCAATGGTGGAAAACTGAAACCATTTCCACTAAGCTCAGGAACAAGGCAAGGTTGCCCACTCTCACCACTCTTATTCAACATAGTTTTGGAAGTTTTAGCCACAGCAATCAGAGAGAAAAAGAAATAAAAGGAATCCAAATTGGAAAAGAAGAAGTAAAGCTGTCACTGTTTGCAGATGACATGATACTATACATAGAGAATCCTAAAAGTGTTACCAGAAAACTACTAGAGCCAATCAATGATTTTGGTAAAGTAGCAGGATACAAAATTAATGCACAGAAACCTCTGGCGTTCCTATATACTAATGATGAAAAATCTGAAAGTGAAATCAAGAAAACACTCCCATTTACCATTGCAACAAAAAGAAAAAAATATCTAGGAATAAACCTACCTAAGGAGACAAAAAACCTGTATGCAGAAAATTATAAGACACTGATGAAAGAAATTAAAGATGATACAAGTAGATGGAGAGATATACCATGTTCTTGGATTGGAAGAATCAACATTGTGAAAATGACTCTACTACCCAAAGCAATCTACAGATTCAATGCAATCCCTATGAAACTACCACTGGCATTTTTCACAGAACTGGAACAAAAAATTTCACAATTTGTATGGAAACACAAAAGACCCTGAATAGCCAAAGCAATCTTGAGAACGAAAAATGGGGCTGGAGGAATCAGGCTCCCTGACTTCAGACTATACTACAAAGCTACTGTAATCAAGACAGTGTGGTACTGGCACAAAAACAGAAAGATAGATCAATGGAACAGGATAGAAAGCCCAGAGATAAACCCACGCACATATGGTCACCTTATCTTTGATAAAGGAGGCAGGAATGTACAGTGGAGAAAGGACAGCATCTTCAATAAGTCGTGCTGGGAAAACTGGGCAGGGACATGTAAAAGTATGAGATTAGATCATTCCCTAACACCATACACAAAAATAAGCTCAAAATGGATTAAAGACCTAAATGTAAGGCCAGAAACTATCAAACTCTTAGAGGAAAACATAGGCAGAACACTGTATGACATAAATCACAGCAAGATCCTTTTTGACCCACCTCCTAGAAAATGGAAATAAAAACAAAGATAAACAAATGGGACCTAATGAAACTTCAAAGCTTTTGCACAGCAAAGGAAACCATAAACAAGACCAAAAGACAACCCTCAGAATGGGAGAAAATATTTTCAAATGAAGCAACTGACAAAGGATTAATCTCCAAAATTTATAAACAGCTCATGCAGCTCAATAACAATAAAACAAACAACCCAATCCAAAAATGACAGAAGACCTAAATAGACATTTCTCCAGAGAAGATACACAGACTGCCAACAAACACATGAAAGAATGCTCAACATCTTTAATCTATAGAGAAATACAAATCAAAACTACGATGAGATATCATCTCACACCAGTCAGAATGGCCATCATCAAAAAATCTAGAAACAATAAATGCTGGAGAGGGTGTGGAGAAAAGGGAACACTCTTGTACTGCTGGTGCGAATGTGAATTGGTACAGACACTATGGAGAACAGTATGGAGGTTCCTTAAAAAACTACAAATAAAACTACCATATGACCCAGCAATCCCACTACTGGGCATATACCCTGAGAAAACCATAATTCAAAAAGAGTCATGTACCAAAATGTTCATAGCAGCCCTATTTACAATAGCCCAGAGATGGAAACAACCTAAGTGTCCATCATCAGATGAATGGATAAAGAAGATGTGGCACATATATACAATGGAATATTACTCAGCCATAAAAAGAAACGAAATTGAGCTATTTGTAATGAGGTGGATAGACCTAGAGTCTGTCATACAGAGTGAAGTAAGTCAGAAAGAGAAAGACAAATACCGTATGCTAACACATATATATGTAATTTAAGAAGAAAAATAATATCATGAAAAACCTAGGGGTAAGACAGGAATAAAGACACAGACCTACTAGAGAATGGACTTGAGGATATGGGGAGGGGGAAGGGTAAGCTGTGACAAAGCGAAAGAGAGGCATGGACATATATACACTACCAAACGTAAAGTAGATAGCTAGTGGGAAGCAGCCGCATAGCACAGGGAGATCTGCTCGGTGCTTTGTGACCGCCTGGAGGGGTGGGATAGGGAGCGTGGAAGGGAGACGCAAGAGGGAAGGGATATGGGAACATATGTATATGTATAACTGATTCATTTTGTTATAAAGCAGAAACTAACACCCCATTGTTAAGCAATTATACTCTAATAAAGTTGTAAAAAAAATTTAAAAAAAAAGAACAAAGGGCTGGTAAATGGTGGAACGTGGATTCAAAACCAGGTATAATTCTAAAGCCTTTTCTATTACTCTCCATATTGTAGTAGCTAAAGACAAGCCCTGTCTCTGAATCTCCTGAACTTGGGGGTGGAGATGGAGAGAGGAATATAAGATTAAGATGAGCTTGGGGAGATAAGGCAGTTCAGATTACTGATATTCTATTCCATGATTCCCACCTACCGTCAGGTATTCTACAGAAAGCCTTCCATCCGGCAAAGTTTTTCAAGTAAATCTTCATTGACCAAGGTAAATTTTTATGTCCCACAAAAGCTAAGACTCAGAAAAGAAAATGTAAGTTACAGAAAATTTTATTAGCATCTACTGATCAAAAATAAGTATATGGGACTTCCCTGGTTGTCCAGTGGTAAAGAATCCACCTTCCAAGGCAGGGAACATGGGTTCAATCCCTGGTCGGGGAACTAAGATCTCACATGCCGCCGGGCAGTTGAGCCTGCGTGCCACAACTACTGAGCCTGCACGCCTCAAATAGAGAGCCCGTGTGCCACAAACTACACAGCCCACGCGCCACAACTAGCGAAGAGAAAAAAACCCTCATCCCACAACTAGAGAGAGGCCTGTGCGCCGCAACGAAAGATCCCGTATGCCTCAGCAAAAATCCCACGTGCCACAACTAAGACCTGACGCAACCAAAAAAAAAAAAAAAAAAGTATATGTTGCCCTTTAGAGGTAAATTGATTTTTGATAAGCATATTCAGAGTTTGTGTAGGGTCTCCTTGAAAATGTCTTCTCACCACAACCTTCAGGAAATGAATGACTTTTCACTTTTACTAGCCTTCCACATTAAGAAAATAAAGTGATTCAAAGTCTCAAGTAAAAAAAATAAATAAATTAAATAAAACATGGATTATGGACCCCATCCCAGAATTTCAATAGGACTGCAAGAGGGGCCAGTATTTTGCATTCAGGATGGCAGGATTTAGCAAATAAAAATACAATATCCCAACTAAATTTGAATTTCAGGTAAATAACAAATCTTTAAAGGATAAGTATATCCCAAATATTGCATGGAACATACTTATCCTGAATTTTTTTATCATAAAATTTATTCATTGCTTATCTGAAATTCCAGTTTGACTGGGTGTCCTGTATTCTATCTGGCAACTAGATTTGCATTTCTAGCAAGGACTCTGGTTGCTGGTCTGGACACCGCAGTTTGGACAAGCGTGAGTGCAGAGCCCTGGGCAATACCAGGATTTTACCAGCAGAAGAATCTGAGCGGGAATATAAGGAAGGCAGCAGAATTAAGAGTGTTTTCTCAGAACCCAAAGGAGGAAAATGTTTCAAAGACACGGAGTGATCAACAGAGTCACATGTCACAGAGAGTTTGCGGGAAGCTGAGGATTGAAAAGAAATTAGATTTGGCAATGAGGAGGCCTCTGGGGATCTTTGTCATTTTCAGCGCATTAATGGGGGCAGGAACAGTGTACAGTGATGAAGAGAGTGGGAGTGGAAGAGTGGAGATGACAGTTTGCATGTGATTGTTTGGTGGGGCTCCATTGTGAAGCGATATAGCGGGGGATACAGGGGCACTTGAGGGTATCTTTTTTTTTTTTTTTTTTTTTGCGGTACGCGGTCCTCTCACTGTTGTGGCCTCTCCCGTTGCGGAGCACAGGCTCCGGACGCGCAGGCTCAGCGGCCATGGCTCACGGGCCCAGCCGCTCCGCGGCATGTGGGATCTTCCCAAACTGGGGCACAAACCCGTGTCCCCTGCAATGGCAGGCGGACTCTCAACCACTGCGCCACCAGGGAAGCCCGAGGGTATCTTTTATGAAAGGAGACAGGGAATATATTTATGGCCAGACAAGAAGTCAATAGAGAAGGAACGTCGGAGATTACAGAAGACAGAGAATAGCAAGTGGGGCACAAGGGCAGGGGATCACCAGCTGGGGTAGCAAGAGAAAGATGGAACGAGGGAGAAAAGCTGGGAGGGTAGTAGCTGGACGGGGTGCAGACTCAGCATCCCAGCCCAGGGCAAACTGTTGGATGTCAGTTTTACAATTTGGCCTCTAAAGGAGAAAGAACATCTGCTTAGAAAAATCTCTGCTGACACTGAAGGTTACTATTGCAAAGTAGAAAACCATCTGTGTGTGTGTGTGTGTGTGTGTGTGTGTTTGTAGGGGTGCTGAATAATACATTAAAAAATTCTGTGTGCTTAAAAAATTTTTTTTTGCTGTAATTTATTCTTTGAGTCTCCTTTGCATTCGGTTTTATGAGGCCATATTCACAATTTTCCAAGATTGGTTTTTCCTCCTCAGGGCATTCTTTTTCTCACGGAGTAAGCCTTTTTAATCTGCTTTTTGGGGCTTCAGATTCTCATTCGTTTGTACCTCGTGTATTTCTTTTCAGGGCTGCACTTCGCTGGAGCCCACAAACATCCCCACCCAACCTCACTGGTTTGTCTCTGATGCTTTTTCTTCTTGCCTTTCCCACTAATTTCTGTGTCAAGTTAAAAAACATTGGTCTTATATATTCAATAACCTAAATCCTACCATTAAAGCATTGTTTTACTCTGTAGTATTAAAACGATCTCAAGCTCAGTTTGTTTAAAAGGTCAGAGTTTCTCAAATTGTAATCCTGGGAGCATCTGTCCCAGAATCATTTACTGACTTAGGCTTTAGGTGGTGTCTAGAAGGACAAATCTCTTATGAGCCACAGAAAACCATTTTTAGAAATCCTGGAAGGAACAGGAGTTTTGAGGCAGAGCCACCAGGCTCTACCTCCTCCACTTTTGCCCAACTGGCCTGTTCTCTGCCGGGGTCAAGCTGACCGCAGGAAGGAATACTCCTTCTTGTTCTATTTCTTTCCTCCTCTCTAAAGTGCGTTAGGTGAATGTGGTGATTAGAGCTCTAGCAGGCTTTTTGAACCATGAGGGGAATTTGAGGATGGAAGCTAGTGATAGGGTAGACCAGGAAAAATAGAGGACCTGGGTCCTTGATTGTGTGGACACACACTAAGGTGACCACCAATGAGTCACACCCTCAATGAAAGTGTAATGTCCTTTCATTGAGTTAGGATGAAACCCAGGACTTGCTTCTTCTAATCAATTGAATATGGCAAGGGAGATGGAATATCGCTCCCATGTTTATATTACATTGTATGGCAAGGGTGAAGGAATTTTGCAGATGTAATTAAGGTCCCTCATCAGTTGTCTTTTAATTTGTCAAAAGGGAGATTATTCCAGGTAGGCCTGACCTAATCAGGTGAGCCCTTTAAAAGAAGGCCTATGCCTTCCCTGAATTCAGAGATCACAACCAGCAGGGAGTCTTTTCCTTTGTTTCTGGCCTTGAAGAAGTAATGCTCCAGGAATTTTACAGCTACAAGGCAATAAATTCTGCCAAAAACCTAAGGGATTTTTCCCTTGTTTTCAGAAGGGAATGCAGCCAAGCCAACACCTTGATTTCAGTCTTGTGAGAACAGCCCCAACTAAGACATAACCAGACTCCTGACCCATGGAAATTGTGAGATAATCAATGTGTGTTGTTTAAAGCTTTTAAGTTTGGGCTAATTTCTTATGCAGCGTAGAACACTAATGCATTGATGTCCATGTTGTTACTGTAACAGCCCAGGGATGCCTACCTCCAGGCTTCTTTTACATGAGCAAGAATTAAATTTCTTGCTTCTTTAAGCCATTGTGATTTTAGATTTTCATTAGGCATCTTAACCTAAATTTAACTGATTCATTGAGTAATGAGGAAGGACTTATGGAAGATCATTTGTGGTTGACCTTGAAAAATGAATACAGTTTTAGAAGGTGGAAACTGGGTGGCTGGACGTAGAAAATCATTTTCATGGGACAGAATGAATAAAGTAGAGTAGTAGGTATTTTGAAGAAAAAAAGAATAATTCAGTTTCACTAGATTGAGTGAGATGAGGATAGAAAGGTAGATTAGAGCCGAGTCACAAATCCAAAGGGGCTTGGGGATTATTTTTCAAGCACTGGAGAACATGGAGATTTTCTGACCAAGGTAGTAGCATGATCAGAGCTATGACTTATTTTCATTTAGTTATTTATTATTTATTTATTTATTATTTAAAAAAATAGAAGTATGTTTATTTACAACATTGTGTTAGTTTCAGTTTTACAGCAGAGTGATTCAGTTATACAAATATGTACATATATTCTTTTTCAGATTCTTTTCCATTATAGATTATTACAAGATAGTGAATATAGTTCCCTGCACTATACAGTAAATCCTTGTTGCTTATTTATTTTATCTATAGTAGTGTGTATCTGGTAATCACAAACTCCAAATTTTTCCACCTCCCGCCCTTTCCCCTTTGGTAACTATAAGTTTATTTTCTATGTCTGTGAATCTGTTTCTGTTTTGTAAATAAGTTCATTCGCATCGTTTTTTCTTAGATTCTACATATAAGTGATATCATAGGATATTTATCTTTCTCTGTCTGACTTACTTCACTCGGTATGATAATCTCTAGGCCTATCCATGTTGCTTCAAATGGCAATATTTCATTCTCTTTTATGGCTGAGCAATATGCCATACAATGTAATATAAACATGGGAGCTGAGTAATAGTCCACTCTATGTATGTGTATGTATATATGTGTATGTACATATATAATATCTTCTTTACCCATTCAACTGTTTTTCAATTAATTAATTAATTTAAAAATTTTATTGGAGTATAGTTGATTTACAATGTTGTGTTAGTTTCAGGTGTACAGCAAAGTGATTCAGTTATACATATACATATATTCATCCTTTTTCAGATTCTTTCCCCATACATGTTATAATAGAATATTGAATAGAGTTCCCTATGTTATACAGTAGGTCCTTGTGTTGGTTATCTATTTTATATATAGCAATGTATGTATGTTAATCCTAAGCTCCTAATTTATCCTTCCCACCCATGTTTCCCTTTTGGTAACCAGAAGTTTGTTTTGAAATCTGTGAGTCTGTTTCTGTTTTGTAAATAAGATCATTTGTATCATTTTTAAAAATTAGATTCTACATATGAGTGATATCATATGATATTTGTCTTTCTTTGTCTGACTTACTTCACTTAGTAGGATAATCTCTAGGTCCCTCCATGTTGCTACAAGTGGCATTATTTTGTTCTTTTTTATGGCTGAGTAATATTCCATTGTATATATTTACCACATCTTCTTTATCCATTCCTCTGTTGATGAACATTTACATTGCTTCCATATCCTGGCTATTGTAAATAGTGCTGCAATGAACATTGGGGTGCATGTATCTTTTTGAATTAGAGTTTTAGTCCTTTCTGGATATATGCCCAGGAGTGAGATTGCTGGATCATATGGTAGCTCTATTTTTTGTTTTTAAAGGAACCTCCATACTGTTCTCCATAGTTATGCCTTATTTTTACAATGCAGTATGAGTCAGTTCTCTTCTTTTTTTTTTAACATCTTTATTGGAGTATAATTGCTTTACATTGTTGTGTTAGTTTCTGCTGTATAACAGAGTGAATCAGCTATACATATACATATATCCCCATATCCCCTCCCTCTTGCGTCTCCCTCCCAACCTCCTTATCCCACCCCTCTAGGTGGTCACAAAGCACCGAGCTGATCTCCCTGTGGTATGTGGCTGCTTCCCACTAGCTATCTATTTTACATTTGGTAGTGTATATATGTCAATGACACTCTCTTACTTTGTCACAGCTTACCCTTCCCCCTCCCCGTGACCTCAAGTCCATTCTCTACGTCTGTGTCTTTATTCCTGTCCTGCCCCTAGGTTCTTCAGAACCATTTTTTTTTTTTAGATTCCATATATATGTGTTAGCATATACTATTTGTTTTTTTCTTTCTGACTTACTTCACTCTGTATGACAGACTCTAGGTCCATTCACCTCACTACAAATAACTCAATTTTGTTTCTTTTTATGGTTGAGTAATATTCCATGGTATATATGTGCCACATCTTCTTTATCCATTCATCTGTTGATGGACACTTAGATAGCTTCCATGTCCTGACTATTGTAAATAGTGCTGCAATGAACATTGTGGTACATGACTCTTTTTGAATTATGGTTTTCTCAAGGTATATGCCCAGTAGTGCGATTACTAGGTCATATGATAGTTCTATTTTTAGTTTTTAAGGAACCTCCATACTGTTCTCCATGGTGGCTGTATCAATTTACATTCCCACCAACAGTGCCAGAGGCTTCCCTTTTCTCCACACCCTCTCCAGCATTTATTGTTTCTAGATTTTTTGATGATGGCCGTTCTGACGGTGTGAGGTGATACCTCATTGTAGTTTTGATTTGCATTTCTCTAATGATTAGTGATGTTGAGCTTCCTTTCATGTGTTTGTTGGCAATCTGTATATCTTCTCTGGAGAAATGTCTATTTAGGTCTTCTGCCCATTTTTGGATTGGGTTGTTTGTTTTTTGATATTGAGCTGCATGAGCTGCTTGTGTATTTTGGAGATTAATCCTTTGTCAGTTGCTTCGTTTGCAAATATTTTCTTTCATTCTGAGGGTTGTCTTTTGGTCTTGTTTATGGTTTCCTTTGCTGTGCAAAAGCTTTGAAGTTTCATTAGGTCCCATTTGTTTATCTTTGTTTTTATTTCCATTTTTCTAGGAGGTGGGTCAAAAAGGATCTTGCTGTGATTTATGTCATGGAGTGTTCTGCCTATGTTTTCCTCTAAGAGTTTGATACTGTCTGGCCTTACATTTAGATCTTTAGTCCATTTTGAGTAAATTTTTGTGTATGGTGTTAGGGAGTGTTCTAATTTCATTCTTTTACATATAGCTGTCCAGTATTCCCTGCACCACTTATTGAAGAGGCTGTCTTTTCTCCATTGTATATTCTTGGCTCCTTTCTCAAAGATAAGGTGACCATATGTGTGTGGGTTTATCTCCGGGATTTCTATACTGTTCCATTGATCTATATTCCTGTTTTTGTGCCAGTGCCATACTGTCTTGATTACTGTAGCTTTGTAGTATAGTCTGAAGTCAGGGAGCCTGATTCCTCCAGCTCTGTTTTTCTTTCTCAAGATTGCTTTGGCTATTCAGGGTCTTTTGTGTTTCCATACAAATTGTGAAATTTTTTGTTCTAGTTCTGTGAAAAATGCTCTTGGTAATTTGATAGGGATTGCATTGAATCAGTAGATTGCTTTCTGTAGTACAGTGCTTTTCACAATGATGATTCTTCTTGTCCAAGAACATGGTACATATCTCTCCAGCTTTTTTTATCATGTTTAATTTCTTTCATCAGTGTCTTATAGTTTTTTGCATACAGGTCTTTTGTCTCCTTAGGTAGATTTATTCCCAGGTATTTTATTCTTTTTGTTGCAGTGGTAAATGAGAGTGTTTCCTTAATTTCTCTTTCAGATTTTTCATCATTAGTGTATAGGAATGCAAGAGCTTTTTGTGCATTAATTTTTTATCCTGCTACTTTACCAAATTCATTGATTAGCTCTAGCAGTTTTCTGGTAACATCTTTAGGATTCTCTATGTATAGTATCATGTCACCTACAAATAGTGACAATTTTACTTCATCTTTTCCGATTTGGATTCCTTTTATTTCTTTTACTTCTCTGACTGCTGTGGCTAAAACTTCCAAAACTATGTTGAATAATAATGGTGAGAGTGGGCAACCTTTTCTTGTTCCTAATCTTAGTGGAAAAGGTTTCAGTTTTTCACCATTGAGAGTGATGTTGGCTGTGGGTTTGTCATATATGGCCTTTCTTATGTTAAGGTAAGTTCCCTCTATGCCTACACTCATAAATTTTTTATCATAAATGAGTGTTCAATTTTGTTGAAAGCTTTTTCTGCATCTATTGAGATTATCATAAGGTTTTTATCCTTCAGTTTGTTAATATGGTGTATCACATTGGTTGATTTGCATATATTGAAGAATCCTTGCATTCCTGGGATAAACCCCACTTGATCATGGTGTACGATCCTTTTAATGTGCTGCTGGATTCTGTTTGCTAGTATTTTGTTGAGGATTTTTGCATCTATATTCATCAGTGATATTGGTCTGTAATTATCTTTTTTTGTAGTATCTTTGTCTGGTTTTAGTATCAGGGTGAGGGCGGCCTTGTAGAATGAATTTGGGAGTGTTCCTTCCTCTGCAATTTTTTTGGAAGAGTTTGATAAGGATCAGTGTTAGCTCTTCTCTAAATGTTTGATAGAATTCGCCTGTGAAGCCGTCTGGCCCCGGACTTTTCTTTGTTGGAAGATTTTAGCCACAGTTTCAATTTCATTACTTGTGATTGGCCTGTTCATATTTTCTATTTCTTCCTGGTTCAGTCTCGGAAGGTTGTGCTTTTCTAAGAATGTGTCCATTTCTTCCAGGTTGTCCATTTTATTGGCATAGAGTTGCTTGTAGCAGTCTCTTATGATGCTTTGTATTTCTGCGCTGTCCGTTGTAACATCTCCTTTTTCATTTCTAGTTTTATTGATTTGAATCCTCTCCCTCTTTTTCTTGATGCGTCTGGCTAATGGTTTATCAATTTTGTTTCTCTTCTCAAAGAACCAGCTTTTAGTTTTATTGATCTTTGCTATCATTTCCTTCATTTCTTTTTCATTTCTTTCTGATCTGATATTTATGTTTTCTTTCCTTCTGATAACTTTGGGGTTTTTTTTCTTTCTTCTTTCTGTAGTTGCTTTAGGTGTAAGGTTAGGTTGTTTATTTGAGATTTTGTTTATTTTGCTTCCATGTCCTGGCTGTTGTAAATAGTGCTACAATGAACACTGGGGTGCATGTATCGTTTTGAATTAGAGTTTTAGTCTTTTCTGGATAAATGCCCAGGAGTGGGATTGCTGGACCATATGGTAGCTCTATTTTTAGTTTTTAAATGAACCTCTATACTCTTTTCCATAGTTATGCCTTATTTTTTTTTTTTATTTTTTTTTTGCGGTACGCGGGCCTGTCACTGCTGTGGTCTCTCCCGTTGCGGAGCACAGGCTCTGGACGCGCAGTCTCAGCGTCCATGGCTCACAGGCCTAGCCGCTCCGCGGCATGTGGGATCTTCTCAGACCGGGGCACAAAACCATGTCCCCTGCATCAGCGGGCGGACTCTCAACCACTGCGCCACCAGGGAAGCCCTATGCATTATTTTTAATATGCAGTATAAGTCAGTTCTCTTTAGGTTGCAGGAACTTATCTCAAAGTAAATTTTGTCTCAAAGAGATTTATGGGAAGAGAAACTGGGGGAGAGAAGCAGGAACAGGAAAGAGAAGCCACGGACATCAGCAACCACAACAAGAGACTCCTGTCCTAAGGGGTCTTTCTCCTCTCCTCTCCTCTCTATTTGACTTCATTCTCTGCTGTGCTAAGTTTCTTATGGCTGGAGCATCACCTCTTACAGCTGCCCATTAAAAGGGAAGGAGTGGACTTCTCTGCCAGCTCTGGTTCAAGACATCACTTCTGGAAGCTGCACTTTGATTGGACAATCTTGGAATAACTCCCAAAGGCCAAGGGTGGGTTATGGTGATTGGCCTGGCCTGTGTGTGTGTGTGCACGCCTGTGTGATATCTGCTACTAGAAAAAGGAGCTTGGGGAATAAAAACAAAATAGGTGGGACTTCCCTAGTGGCGCAGTGGTTAAGAATCTGCCTGCCAGTGCAGGGGACACGGGTTCGAGCCCTGGTCCGGCAAGATCCCATGTGCTGCGGAGCAGCTAAGCCCATGTGCCACAACTACTGAGCCTGTGTGTTGCAACTACTGAAGCCCACGTGCTGCACAACAAGAGAAGCCACCACAATGAGACGCCTGCACACCGCAGCAAAGAGTAGCCCCCCTTTGCCACAACTAGAGAAAGCCTGTGGGAGCAAGGAAGACCCAACACGGCCAAAAATAAAAATTAATTAATTAATTTATAAAAGAAAAGATACAGAGTGAGCATCTTTAAAAAAATAGGTGTGATTTGAATTTCACAATTTTTTGTTTTTATGTCAGTGTCTCAGGGACAGATGACACATTCACATGATTACACTTGCACCAAGGGAATAAAATTTTAGTTGAATTTCCATTTAATTTAGGAATTGAAGTATGCACAAATGCTTATTCATAATTTTTCCAATTATTTCTCCTTACCACTATCATCGTCAACCAAACTATAAACTATATAATTAAAACTAGTTTCCACTATATAAGTTTTTAAGTGTTCAATTATTAATTTATTGTGTGTCCAAAGTGTGTGAAATACTGTATTATGTTTATGATATCCATCACTGGAAGAAAAGAGAATTTCAGAGTAGCTATTTACAGGTACCTCCAAGTTCTCAAAATAATCTCAGCGAAATACAACTTCTTGCTTAAGGAAGCAGCACTCTTTCGCTCAAATATGTTAGTAGACTTACATAAGTAATAATTAAATAAATTTTCAGATCATCTAAGAAATATACTATTTTAACCTGTACATTTTACTATACATGCTTTGGGTATCTGTGAAAAGTTTAGGGTCTTTTTCTAAATTCTTGGATATATTGATCATCTATACAATTTATTTGAAAATATTCAAACACATTAAGTTGACTCAAATCTGTAACTGACATACATGACAAACACCATCTTGGGAATTAAAGATACCAGCATTTAAGATGCCTGAAATGTATTTTTTTTAAATGTGGCTGAAATACTTCCTGGAAGACTTGCAGTCAGCTCCCCGGTGGGTGCAGCTGATACTTTTTACCACTAGGTGCTACTCTTCCTCCATCACATATGAATCTAGTCTCAAAAGAATGTTGTGCATGCAAAAGCAACAAACTTCTCTATCTCCTGGCTACTGTTTAAACCCAAGATACAGCTTTACCTCGAATACTTACTTATGGTCATAACCGTTTGAGCACTCAGCACCATAGACGGTGAAGTTTATTTCTGCTTTCTGTAGTATCATCCCACACCAGGTGTCAGAAAACTAAAGACTATCAATACCTTTAGTTGCTGTTAATTCTTCTTAATGGAAGGAAGCTACAGGGTTAAAAATATAGTTGACTTACCCATGATTTCTCCCTGAAAAGGTGATATATTGTAGTATCTAAACAATTTTACATGTGAGATGATTAAAAATAGAAAATTCTGAGCTATGAATTATGTATTATTAATCAACCAAAGGTATTATTATTGATATACTTACTGTACATCCATGAAAGAGGGAAATGTATAGCATCTGTTTATAGTGTCCTGCTAACTATTTTGAGGTAGAAGGTAACTTTTTGTTTGACTTTCTTGGAAGTATTTCTCCCACCCTCTGCCTGTGAATGCACAGTGAACATTTTTGAAGATGAAGAGGACATATACCACTCTCATATTTATGTCTACCAGGCCCTTTCGAGAAAAGAGTCATACATTTTACCAAGGCATCTGATTTTAAATTCACCAATTCTAAATATTTAAATTTTAAAATTTTCTCTCCCCAATGGATAAAAAAGTATGAGGCAGGAAATAATAAGAAGCTAAATACACTGTGATCTAAAAATTAGAACGAGCCAACCCGGCAAATTAGACACTTGGAACATATTCATTCACTTCTTCCCTCCGATTCACCCATCCGGTTTAGTTGTTCATTCACTGTCTCATTCATTCATTTATTCATTGAACAAACTTTTAGTGGGCGAGCTCATATATTTCAGGTACAAAAATGAAGTAAAACGGCCTCTATTCTGTGGAGGCTTAAAGTTTAGGGTGAAGTGGGGCTGGTAAGGAGGAGAAGGAGAGTCAGATTTGTAAACAGAAAAGTGGCACAGTGACAGCTCACGAGATCATCTTTTATTTGGGCATAACAACAAAATATGAATATAAGGGTCTTTTGGTGACTCTAACACGTCTTGAGACTAAGTGGATGAAAACGTTTCACTGACTGGACAGATGTGTTGCCGGCCCTGCTGGTGGCCTGCTGTCCCATTGCCTGACAGTCCTCCAGGTAGATTGCTCCCACCTGCCCACCCTTGTTATGTCACTGCCCTGGATGAGGCCACATGACTAAGTTTTGGCCAAAGAGATTGATGTGAAAGTGTTGGACGGCACCTCTGGGACAGCTGAGTTGCCAGGTGTTGTCTGCCTTCCTCGCCGCCACCACCAGCACGTGCCAAGGTCAGGAGTGGTGAGATCTACTCCCGTGGACTGTAATGGGATCAAGGGTAAGCCGGGAATAAAACCAGCACTGGTTTTTGTTTTACTCAAATCTGTTGCATCTAGCTTCCCCGTTAAGAACCTATTTTGATCATAGGAATAAACACCTGCTTTTTTTTTTTTTTTTTTTTTTTTTTTTTGCGGTACGCGGGCCTCTCTCTGTTGTGGCCTCTCCCGTTGCGGAGCACAGGCTCCGGATGCACAGGCTCAGCAGCCATGGCTCACGGGTCCAGCTGCTTCGCGGCATGTGAGATCTTCCTGGACCGGGGCACGAACCCGTGTCCCCTGCATCGGCAGGCAGACTCTCAACCACTGCACCACCAGAGAAGCCCAACACATGCTTTTTTGTTCTAACCTTGGAAATAGGACATTAGTTTTCAGCCAGGCAGGAATAAAGAGAAACAACATAATGATCAAATCTAGCAATTCAACCTCTTTCATACAAGCAAGAGTGCAAGTCACCAACAAAGGTTATTTTTGAAGGTCAAAAGAGAATTTAAGTGAAGGAAATATTGATGAATCCAGGAGAAGCTGGAAAGGCTCTGCTCTCAAGGTGGACTCGGAGCTGCGGGCTTCAGACACGTGATGTGAAAAAAGGAGGCTAAAGAGATACTGAGAGACTGCAAAGGCGAGAGGTGGGGAACCATCTTCCCTTTATCCCCTCTTGGTTGGAAACCCCATTATATGCTCTGTTGGCTCCCTGAACTCCTCCTCTGAGGAGAAAAGAATATTCTCTGAGGAGAAAAGAATATTGAAGCGTAATCCCATGTCTTTTAGTGCTATTTTCAGCAGGCCGTACTCGTGGCCTCATTTTCCTCCTTGCACGGGTTGGATTCATTCCATCATTTTAATCACTCCCTTGACTACACCTTCAACTCTCTCCCTGGGTAAATCCAACTCTTAGCTTCACCTGAGTAGCTGGAGGAAGAAAACATATGCCTTTTGATGTTGCTGTACAGGGTGCATTGTTATTGCCTTAACCTGCTGATAGGGCAGAAAAGATAAAAAAGAGTTACTCACTACTTCTCGGATTGAATATCTGAAGGTTTGATCAGAATATTTAAATACCTAACACATATTAGTATATATTTAGCTTTCCTAAAGTGCTCTGACAAAGCATTCAGGGATAATCATTTGGTTGGTTAAAATCACTGTATAACTCAGGAAAAATATTAAATAAAAAATACAGCTTATTTGAAACTTATCAAGTAAGTGGTTATTCCAATGTTTTTAAAAGATGTTCAGTTTTAAGGAGGTTGAATATGCATACGTTATTCGATTTCTTTTTTTCTTAGTAAACTCTTTCTAGGTGGTATAAAGGAAAATTTTAATTAAGTCCAAGTTATTTTCTTCATCAGTTGAGTTCATTCATTCATTTAACCAATATTTGTTGAGTGCACGTTATGAATGTAATAAACATAGAGTTGTTTATGTATTGTAAAATTAGTTTGTTCTCTGTCTGAATTCTCTGCTGAGGATATGAATTCTGCCTGCCTTAGACAGAGCTGTAGACCCAGAACTCAACACAGTGCTTTATGCACTATAGGCACTCAACAGCTACTTCCACTGCCCAAAACAGCATCCTTGAATACTTAGGTGGCATAGGATGGGTCAGTGTAACTTCTAGTTAGATGGCTAGAAGAGTCAGAAGGGTGATGAAGATTGTTTCAGGAAAAGGGATCAGATAATCCAAATATGTATAAAATTCTTAACCGTGGAAAAACTATCCCATTGTCCTTGGGATCTATATTAAGGACACCTGGTTTTATATTAAATTGGGTAAGGTTAAGTTAAAATTCCAGATTATGACAATGTCACTCATTGGAACTATTCCTGAGATAAATGAAAGCTGTTTCTTTCTATTTTTAGTATCTCTATGGATGAGATATTTGTAAACAATTATGAATGCAGGGTGGTAGACCCTTTTGGGCCATGGACCAAGGGTAAATTATCAGAGGGCTGATGAACTTTTGACTGCTTCATTTTAAAAAATTAATAGAGTTTATTTCTTTTTTTTCTGTTGTTCCGTAATTTATTTAGCCATTCTCCTATTGATGTACATTTATGAATTCCCAACCCCTTGTGGTTTTGCTATTACAAACCAAGCTACAACAACTATCATTGTATGTATATCTTTTGCACATGGGCCAATATTTCTTCAAGCTGGGTTTCTGGAAGTGAAATTGCTGGGGTAAAGGGAATGCATTTTTTAAAACTGAAGTGTAGTTGATTTACAGTGTTGTGTTAGTTTCTGGTGGACAGCAAAGTGATTCAGATACACACATACACACACATATATTCTTTTTCATATTCTTTTCCATTATGGTTTATTACAGGATGTTGAATATAGTTCCCTGTGTTATACAACAGGACCTTGTTGTTTATCTGTTTTATATATAGTAATCTGTATCTGCTAATCCCCCTCAGACATGGAATGCTTCATGAATTTGCGTGTCATCTTTGTTCAGGGGCCATGCTAATATTGTCTGTATTGTTCTAATTTTTAGTATATGTGCTGCTGAAGTGAGCCCTAGAATTTATTTCTTAGAAAATTTTAAGTGTAAAGAAAAACTGAATAGAAAGTATAGGTCCCTGAAAATGGGAGACAAGTTTAGAAAGAAACAGCACCTGCTGTGCTCTGAAATTGTAGAAGCTTAGAAATAGAAAGGAAGTAGAGATCACTTAGTACAGCTTCTTAACTCAAATCATGAATCTCTTCTCTGTTGCCTGTCTTTGGTGGGTCTATAGCTTAGATCTACAGTAGGAATGGGAAACCAGCTCTTGTTGAAGTGGCCTTTCCCATCAATGGGTGGCACTAGTTGTTCAAAAAGCTTTCCTTAAGCTAAACCTGAACTTTTCCTTTTAAGAACTTCTATCTGTAGGCTCTAGTTTTGCCCTTTCATTTTGTAAAGAATACAGCTGCCATGCTGCCTCTAATAGTACTCCCTTCTATGCTATTCTACTATATTCTAGGCTAAAAAAAACCACAAAAAACCCTTGACATTTTATATCTGTTATATGGTTTTTAGGTTCCTCACAACCTTGCTTACACCCTATGAAAATACACTCGAGCCTATTAAAGTAACTCTTTTTCTTTGCTTATTGTTACTATCATTTGCGGTAAGAACACTTAACATAAGACCTACCGTTGTAGCAAAATTTTAAGTATACGGTACAGTGTTGTGAACTATAGGCTCTATGATGTGCTGTAGTTCTCTAGGACATATTCATCATCTCATCACTTTATCAACTGAAATATTGTGTCATTTGACTAATACCTCCCTGTTCCTCTCTTCTCCCAGTCCCTGGCAACCACATTCTGCTCTCTGCTTCTATGAGTTTGACTATTTTAGATTCCTTATATAAGTGATATTATGTAGTATTTGTCCTTCTGTGTCTGGCTTCTTTCACTTAGCCTAGTGTCCTCCGGACTAATCCATGTTGTCCCCCAAATGGCATGATTTCCTTCTTTTTTAAAGGCTGAATAATATTCCATTGTATGTATATATACCACCTTTTCTTAATCTATTTATCTGTCGATGAATAGATTTAGGCAATTTATTTAGGCAATAAAAGCAAAAATAGACAAATGGGACTACATCAAAGTAAAAAACTACTGCACAGCAAAGGAAAAAGTCAACAAAATGAAAAGGCAACCAACAGAAATGGAGAACATATTTGCAAACCATATATCTGATAAGAGGTTAATATCCAAAATATATGAGGCACTCCTTTACCTCAAGAGCAAAAAAACAAGTAACCCAACTAAAAAATGGGCAAAGGAATTGAATAGATATTTCTACAAAGAAGACATCCAGATGAACAAGAAATATATGAAAAGGTCCTCAACATCACTAATCATTAGAGACATGCAAATCAAGAACACAATAAAGTAACTTTAAAGAGTACGATGTCTACAATAAAACATACATAAATACCAGATGTAGTTTTACTATCAGTTATTGTGTTTTTATTATTGCATGCTCAGCTTTTCTCTGCAACATGGGAGATTTGACTTGAATAATTTCTAAGGTCCTTTCCAACTTTTAAAAGCTATTTTATTTGGGTGTGTGTGCATGTGTGTGTTACAGCCATGCCATCTTATTGACTTCTTGAACTTGCAGCTGATGCAGAGTCCCAGATAATTTTTCACATGAAGTTCTGCTAAGCTATATCTTAATCAGCTGCATAACTTTACATTTATCCTTATTATATCCTCTCTTGTTTGTTTCTCTTTGTTACTGAAACCCATGTGAATGATTTTGAACATCAGTTCCCTATTTGTTGGATTGGTTAGCCCACCAAGATCCATGTCATCTATAAATACTTTTTAAAATGATTCCCACATATGCACTTAATTTTTAATTTTGATTCATTTAGTTTTGATTGACTTAGTTGTTGATAAATTAAAAGTTCAGTAGAAAAGGGCTAAAACAAAATCTTATTTCTAGCTTTTCTCTTCAGTTTGACATTGTTCCATTCATCAACAATCTTTGAATAGACCTGTCTTATCAACAATGTGTCCATCTAATTGAAACTATTATCCAGCTTACATTTCTCATTGTCCAAAAAGATATCATGAATGAGCTGTGAAATCCTTGCAAAAATATAATATACTGTGTCTACAGTATTACCACAGTTCATGAGATTAACAATGCTGTCCAAGAAGGGAAAGTATTTTGTTTGACCTGACTTACTCAGGGTGAGCTCATATTGTCTCCAGAAGGCAATTCTCTCTCTCTCTCCCTCTCTCTCAAAAGGTCAAAAACAGTCTATTTAATCATCCATTATGGAATTTTTATGGGGATGAATGTTAAGTTTTCTAGTCTCTATTTTCTGGGAACCATCTTTTCTCTCTTCTTGGAAAGCAGAACATTTGATTGTCTCATTCATGAGTAGGAAAGGTCAACCCTTAGACACGCTGTTCATATAGATGGAAGACATAGAAAGATCTGTAAGGGGTGGGAAAAGTGATTTTTGGAGGGAATTCGGGCATTGTCAGTTTAGTTACAAGATGCTTCCTTCCTCTGTGATTGCTTCATGCTTTTTGAATAGAGTCATAATAAATGATACATAATAGATTAATAAATAATAGAGAATATCTCCATCAATGATTGAGCATTTATGTACCTTATGCAATGTATCCAAAACACCTAGTTTCTCTCTACTCATGGTACTATAAATACAGTAGAGGGTCTCCTCAACTCCCAAACTAATAAAGCTGAGAGTGGAACTGCTATAGCTCCTCTGTTAAAAACAGCTTGGACTCCACAAGTCTGTCTGAAACTTAATCATAAGTACAGGGGGACTAAGAAGACTAAACCACAGATGCTCTTACACTAAACACGAGTATAGTACCAGTTTTTTATAACTTATGAAGCTGTGGCTTCTTGCTGATGAATAGGCATCTTTCCTCAAAAGAAGCTCAGTTTCACTTCCAATAAAACACTGCTTGGAAATTATGATGGTTAATTTTATGTGTCAGCTTAGCTAGACTGTGATGCCCAGCTGTCTGGTCAAACACTAGTCTAGATGTTGCTGCAATGGTATTTTGCAGACACGATTAATACTTACAATTAGTTAGCTTTAAGTAGATTATCCTTGATAATGCAGGTGGGCCTCATCCAGTCAACTGAAGGCCATAAGAACAAAAAACTGATGTTGCTCAGAGAAGAAGGAATTCCATGCCAATGTAGCATAGAAATCCTGCCTGAGCTTCCATCTTCCCTGCCTGCCCTACAGATTTTAGACTTAAGACTGCAACTTCAACTCTTGCCTGAATTTGCAGCCAACTGGTTTACCCTACAGACATCAGACTTACCAGCCTCCACAATTATGTGAAACAATTCTTTAAAATCAATGAACCTCTCTCTCTGTATATGTATCATTTAACAGATATAGATACAAATGTATATACAGACTTCTATCCTATTGGTTCTGTTTCTTTAGAGAATACTGACTGACAAGGAAGGTAACTTCCCTCCCTATGATCTTCATATGTGACATGTGGAACCCCTGCCATTACTGGCCACTCACTTTGATATTTCATACTTTCTCATAAATCATGGACCATCCATGACTTCCAGGAAGATCAGGCACATAGCAGCCACTTCATAAATACTTGAAGGGATGTTGAATACAAATACAACGTAAGGAGGAGCTAAACATCCCCTGCACTGTTGATATTCCTTCCAGTAATATCTGCTACAGTGATGCAGTCTGCATTTGTGTCTTCCTCTTGTGCCTCATCACAGCCTGGGAGATATGGGGAAACACCACAGTTGCCCTTTGGGATGGCATTCTTGCTGCTCTGCCCTCTTTAGTCTTGGATCTTCATCAGTTCCTGGAGGAAGTCACTCTCTTAGGATTCTGAGGACATCTGGAGTTTTTTAGGCCCCTCCTTACAGCACCTCTGCCCATTTCTACCTAGACTTTCTCTCCCAGGTGTTGCCGATGGCAGGCTGAGTTTTTAGTTAGAGATAAAACTAAGCTATGTTAGTAACTGTCACTTGAGATGCAAAGACTAGGATGAGAAATAAGCTCTGAAGTGGAGAGTCCCAAGCTATCTAGATTTTGATTACATCTTCCAACCAAAGAGCAAATTTGTGAGAAATGACTGACTCCTGGGAAGAATGAGGAACTGCAGATGAAATGCTATTGACCTTGGTCCACTATAGATACTGCTGAAGAGATGTCATCCAAGAAAAAGAAATAAAGCTAGGAGGAGAGCAAGGAAAGCACACTCAACAAGAAACTGTTTGGGTTATAGAAGTCAATGGAAACAGGGGAGTGGGAGGGTAGAGGCAGAAACTTATGTTTATGATGTGTCTGTTATGTGCTGGACAGTGTGAAATGAAATGCTTTATATCATCTTATTTAACTTCACAAGAGTCTGATGAAACAGGTGCTTTTGCTCCATTATAAGATAAAGATCTAAAGTTCAGAATATTTAAATAACTTCACCCAGTATCTTAGATTTTAAGTAACAAGGCCAGAAGAAGAACGTAGGTTCATCCAACTCCAATGTGTATGATTTTCTCATCTATACTTTACTGTAGGAAAAGAAACCTATTTTCTAAAAACAAATCCTATTATGTAATATAAATTTAAAGTTTAGCATAGTTTGAGGCCATTTCCCTACTGTGAAATATTATGCATATTTCTGGAAAGCAAACTGGAGAAAGGTGTTTTCCCCCCTTAATTATATCAAACAAATGCTCTTACAATTACATAAGTAGTTGCCCATTATGTGAAAATGTTTATATACATAGTTACATACGTACACACAGTGAAATCTGCAGACTTTCTGGAACCACATATTAAAATCTTTGAAGTTGAATGAGCCTTTTTTCTTTCTGAGTAACCTAAACTCAATGCCATTCAGCTGATTAGGGAATTCCAGGGATGAGATCTTTAAAACCCAGTGTCAAAAGGTGATAGTCTTTACTGATTATCTGATAAATCATTACTTTAGTTTCACACTCATGAAAACTGGCTTTGTCCTAATTATTCTCAGGCATGTGGGTGTGTCCTGCAGTGTGGTGCCCTGTATTACAGCCTTGTAAAAAGTAATCAACCCCAAATTTGGCATAGGTGTAAACTAACGAAATAATGTTCTTGTGTAAACTAGCCCTGAAGAAAATTCCTAAACAGATATGCCAAAAGTGGTGGGTGATTCTGACATCTCTCAAATAAGCCTATAGTCCCCAAGGTGATTATTTTGAGTGCCAGCCCTCATTGGGGGTATTAATGGAGCAGATTTGATAGGGCTGCTAAGGAGTTTGAAGAGCACTGAATGAGGAGTCAGGAAGCATCCATTTGCATCCCAGCACTGCATCCCAGCTACCTGAAAGGCACCATTTGCATTCTGGTGCTACCTGAGAGGCAATGTCAGTCGCTAACCTTTCTGAGATTCTTTCTTCATTTGTGACACTGTTGAACAACATCCTCCAAAACTGTGATCATCAAGTGAACCTGACAATATGAAAGCCCTCAAAACAGTGAAGCACTAGAATACAATGTGATAACTCATTTATAATTAACCTCTACGTTTAATATCACAATTTGAAACCAAAACCCTCAGATTCACATGAAACATCAGTGATGTTAATAATTAGCCTCTGTCAGAAGTTCCAGAATCACCCACGTGCATGAGGGCCAGTTATTTTTGTGCTCAGTGTGACATCTAACGCCACAGTAGAATACATATGTTCCATTTTACAAGCTCCAGAAGACCAGTAGATACTACTTGCTTTTGAATACTAGAACCTAGGTCTCAACAGTTTCCATGGACTCACTTTATCCTAGTCCACAGTAAATGAGATCAGAATAAAACTGAGTAAACATACTACAAACCTGGTGCTTTATAAACCATAATGGTACTTTAGAGAGCCAGAAGTAAGATCATATATTTATTGTGTGTAGGACTCGGGTGGAGCGTAGGACAACAATGTGTCCATTCTGTCTGTGGGCTCAATATGTCCTTGGAGATTCTTACTTGAGGCAGGATTGTGCCATCGATAGAAGGAGAAATGAGAGCCAAGGATTTAACTCCTTCCTGATCCTAATTCTCCCACAGTAGCTACTTTGAGTTTCTGGTTACCAATCCTGTAGAGCATAAGTCCATGGACGTTAGAACACCATTCTTGTGCTTAGCAGGGCTAAATGGCTGCATTATCTTGGTCACATTACCTAACCTCTCTTTGCCTTGGGCTCATCATCTGTAAAGTGGGGAAAATCATAGAACCTATTTCTTTCCTACATATAAAGCATTCATAGAAGTGTTTTTATATACATAGTTACATACACGCACACAGTATTTAAAAGCACAAATTTTAAAGTTAGACCTCCTGGGTTCAAATCCCAGCTCCACCACTTATTTGCTCTCATGATCTTCTAAAAATCAGGTAATAACAGTACCAACCCCATGGAGTTATTGTGAGGATTAAATGTGCTAATACTCGTATAGTTCTATTAACTGGGCTGGCACATAGTAAGTGCTATATAAATGCTAGCTATCATATTATTACCTGTTTCCTGGAAAAGCTTCAGATACTGTTTATAAGGATATGGAAATAAAAATTTAAAAATTTCCAACATTATTAATTTTTGTTTCTCTGGTTCTCTTAGGTATAAAAATCATATAATAGTGATGTTGGAATTTACTTTCTAGACCTAATATTTCGGCAATGTCCCTCACATAACGTTTTCACTCTCTTTTTTAAAGATTAGTTATTGACATATCTTTTACCAGATCTTCATTAGGATCGTTTTATCCCCTGGTTCATTTAAGCTTAATGTTATTTAATCTCTCTGTATCTAATTCTTTTCTCTCCCTGAATGCAAAAAGTCGATGATTTTTAAAGCCTGCATACAGATAAGATTCACACATATTGGGAGGATGATGAATGAGCTAAACACTTGTTTGGGACAATTTCTGATTCTGCCTCTTCTCCCCTTTCCCCACAGCATTCATTTTAATGTTTCTGCCATTCATTTATTCATTCAGTATTTACTGAGTAGACTTGTCAAGCATGATAGACAGTAGAAAATACTGATTCTGACACTTGAATGGTGTTTTACAGCTTACAGACCATTTTCACATATATTACATTTATTCAATCCTCAGAGGCACTCACTTCATTTCACCCCAGTTCTTCCTCCCCTTTTAACTTTATATTTCTCGTAATCTTCCTCATTCCTTTCTTAAATCTTTGGTGTTCAGAATATTTACTACGTGCAGTGGAGGCAGGGTGGGAAGCTGATTGGAAGGCAATAGGTGGGGGAAGAGATACAAATCAGATGAGAATGTAGGTCCAGAGATGTTTCCAATACCCTACACTTTAGGATAGAAGGACAGCTGTCTGTTATGTAGGAAAGTACACAGTCACTTGAAACAATGACCATCAACGTATCCATCACTAGAAGCTGGATTGAGATGAGACACAGAGCTAGTGGCTTCCCAAATCCTCCCTTATCCTCTGACAATTAAGCATATTTAACCTATTGAAGAAGTTAAAGAGTTATGGCCCCTCCCTTCCTCTATAAACACTCAGGCCCCTCCCTTCCTCTATAAACACTCAGGCCCCTCCCTTCCTCTATAAACACTCAGGCCTTTAAGTCCCAGCATTGAAGTTCCCTATTTTATTTCCTCTTGAATTTCATGACACCAACTAGTAGGCAGGAAATAGAACATACAAAAGTAGCCAGAAAATTATTCCTTCAGTCTCACATCACCTGTTTCATTCATTATTATTCCTCTCATGCAGAACTGAGACTTCTGTAAGGAAATCCTGATGGCTTCCTGCAGTAGACCAGCCTATGGGTGATAAATATGGTAAGTGATGGAGAATGAAGGTAGTGTCTAGGCCTGCAGTATGGCTCACATTTGAGCTTGTGCTGATCTATTCAAAGGCACTCTGGAGATACAAGCAGATGATACAATAGACAAAGTTCTACTGTTAGATGTACCAAAATCATTCCTAACCCAAACTCCTTTCACTTGCTTTGCCCTCTGCCTGGAATGTTCTTCCTCCAGAACTTCTCATGGCTTTCTTGCTTATTATTCAGCTCAAATGCCACTTTTGTGGGGAGGCTCCCAGGCAGTCTATATAAACTTGTATCCCTGTACTCAGTCCCTCTATCTCATTTCATAATTTTATTTTCTTCATGGCATTTATCTCTACCTGAAGTAGATTTACTCATCTATATATTTATTATCTGTCTCCCTCACAAGCCTGGAAGCTCCAAGAAAGCAGAGATTATTTTTTTTAACATGTTGCCTAGAACATAGTGGTGGACCTTTAATAAATATTGGTGGAATAAACAAGTGGGAAACAGATATTTATCCAATGTCTATTATATGACAGTTCTGTTCTAGGCACTGGGGATGTGGTGATGAATCAAGCAAACCCAAGTCTATGCTCTCTTGGACTTTATATTCTAATGCAGGGAAACAAACAGTAAACAACTGAAGCAGGGAAATGGATGCTGCTTGGGCGGCGTTGTGCTATATTAAATAGGGTGATCAAGGGAAGGTCTTGCTGCAGAGGCCTGAAGAAGGTGAGAAGGGAGACACCTGAACAAGATGAGGAAGATAAGAGGCAGAGGGGAAGTGAGTCTTTCAGCACAGGGAGCAGGGAGTGCAAAGGCCCTGAGCAAACAGTAGGGGGTGGGGGTAATGTGGTTAAAGCATGGAGCTCCTGGGAGAGTGGCAGGGGACGGGTCTGAGAGGTTCTGGTGGGACAGCTCCAATCTTGTAGGGTATTGTAAGCAATGAAAGTACTTTGGTTTTTACTTTTGGTGAGATGGGAAGCCAGTGAGGGGCTTTGGACACAGTGACATGATCTGACTTAGGTTATAATAGGATCCCTCTTTTTGTTCTGGTGATAAAAAGACTGTAGGAGGCAAAGGTGGAAGCAGTTAGGAGGCCAATGCAAGAGGTGATGGGTGGCTTGGTCCCGGGTGATGGCAGGGAGGTGGTGAAACATGTTAATAGCCTGGAAGAATTCTGAAGGCGGAACTGACAGGATTTGTTGATATGATGAACAAAGTAATGATACAAAAATATGTACGGAATTGATATGAAAAAGGCTTTTCTTGGAATTACAAAAAAGAGACTGGTTTCTTTAGGGCTTTGACACTGATATTACAAATAGTAGCCCAGCCGCCTAGAAATTCAGCTTTGGAACTTGGAACTTTTGCGTCAGCTATTATTTATACCAAAGAACAAAAAAAGAGTGGTCAGATATATTCAGTATCACAATCTGTACTTGCAGTTAAGTGAGCTGGTCTGGGGCTTGATCTTACTTCAGTACACTGACATGAATGAGATAACTGTTCAGCAGACATAAACATTTCAAAGTAAAAACGACACACATCCATGAGGAGACTGTAAAGCTCATCGGGTAGTTACACAAAAGGTGAAACATTATTATCAAGAACAAAGATCTCGCCTGATTTATACTGATTGACAGTCTGTACTTCAAACCGATCTGATAACAGCTCAGACTTCTGACCCTTGCCTACCGGGCTACACTGAAAGCTCTGTGGAGCCTATTCCGTCTTACCTATTCTTCTACCCGGCGCGGCCGAATGAATAGCTGGCGCACAACAAATAACCATTGATTGATGATTGCTAAACATTCTTCACTACCCTCTCTTCCGTCCTCTTTCTGCAGTGCTCAGGAGACTATTTACCAAAGTCAGAGATTAGATAATCACTCACAGACGTGTAATGTCAGAATGTGTTGGGCGTTAGGGCGCGTGGAAGGGCCCATCCGAAGCCCCACCCACCTGAGAAGTCAGGGAAGCTTTCTCAGCGGAGGAGGCCTGGGTGCTGCATTGTGAAGGGCGAATACGAGTGCGAAGGGAGAGGACCGGAAGGGAGCTGGAGCGGGCCTTCAGGTGTACAAGGGCCCTGAGGCTAGAGGGCACTCGGAAAGGGCTGAACAGAGTGACCCAGGCCCGCGGGAGAGCGGGTGCGCCTGGACCTTTGGGAGGATTTGAAAGGTAGGTTTTCTAAATTATATTTGATCTTCAACCCCTCCGAGTTCCATAGCGCGATTCACCCGGGGCTGATAGGGCCGCGGACACGTAGCTTTCCCTTAGGCCTCACAGTACACGCCCCTTCAGCTTGGCCAGAAAAGGGGCGATGGGGAAAGTCGCGTCCGCCACCGGGAGGGGAACGCGCCCCGAAGTCACTCCTTGAACTCACCCAAGTTCCCCTTTTGCCATTTCCTCCAATTTTGAGGTCTCCCAACTAATGAGTTTGCCTTTTTACCCAGAAGATAAACGATGGGAGAGCGTTCTACAGCAGGATACGGAGGTTAGCTTTTTGTTTCTAGGCTTTTTTCGAGGCTACTCGTACGCGCGAACAAAATCTAGCTGCCTCCAGGCCGGGGCGGCCCCACCGCCTCTCCAGATTTTTTGGGCTCTCTCTAGAACTTTCAGCAACGAGACGAGCCGCGTGTTTAAAGCGCCACAGTTACAGTGTTTAAAGCGGCTAGTCTCCGGGGGCAGCCAGGCCCTTCCACTCCCCGGGTGGGGGGAGCCGGAAAGTTCAAGTGCTCCTTCCACAGTCTCCGGCTGCAGTTAGGAGGAGAGGGGACGCAGTGACTGTCCCTCCAAAGAAGGCTCGTCTTCCGATGCGGCCAAGCCCAGGTTCTGTCCGCTTTGGAGGAGGAAGAAAGTTGGGCAGGAGCGGGAAGGGGCTAGAGCGCCGGGCGAGGAGGGGTAGGGAAGTCGGGGTGTCCCGGCGGCGCGCGAGCCGGGGTGGAGCCAGCAGCCGGTCGCGGCGTCAGCGTTTCAGATGCAAATCGATTCCCCGCCCCACCATCCCCCCTCCCGCCCTGGGAGCGAGGCTCCGCCGCTCCGCAGCCGCCCCCGCCTTCTGCGCGCCGCGGCGCCCGGGCGGGCGGCTCTACTTAAGCAGCGCGCCGGTCGCCACCCGGCACTCTCCTGGAGCGCGCGGGCGAGGCGGGAGGAGTGCAGCGGGGCTCGCGGGGGCGCACAGAGGCGCGCTCGCATCGTGCGCTCGGCTCCGCGCGGCTCTCGGCGGCAGCGGCGGGCCGGGGCGCAGGGCTGAGCGAGCGTCCGAGAAAGGCGGCGGCTCCGGCGCGCGGCCCGTCTCTCGGCCACTGCCCTAGCCCGGCCACCTCTTGGCCATGGCTCTGGCGGACAGCACTCGTGGACTACCCAACGGGGGTGGTGGCGGCGGCAGCGGCTCCTCGTCGTCCTCGGCTGAGCCGCCGCTTTTTCCCGACATCGTGGAGCTGAACGTGGGGGGCCAGGTGTATGTGACCCGGCGCTGCACGGTGGTGTCGGTTCCCGACTCGTTGCTCTGGCGCATGTTCACGCAGCAGCAGCCGCAGGAGCTGGCCCGGGACAGCAAAGGCCGCTTCTTTCTAGACCGAGACGGCTTCCTCTTCCGCTACATCTTGGATTACCTGCGGGACTTGCAGCTCGTGCTGCCTGACTACTTCCCCGAGCGCAGCCGACTGCAGCGCGAGGCCGAGTACTTCGAGCTGCCGGAGCTCGTGCGCCGCCTCGGGGAGCCCCAGCAGCCCGGCCCCGGGCCGCCGCCGCCGCCGCACTCGCGGCGCGGGGTGCAGAAGGAGGGCTCGCTGGGCGACGAGCTGCTGCCGCTCGGCTACGCGGAGCCTGAGCAGCAGGAGGGCGCCTCGGCTGGGGCGCCGTCGCCCACCCTGGAGGTGGCTAGCCGCAGCCCGTCGGGGGGCGCGCCCGGCCCGCTGCTCACGCCGTCCCAGTCGTTGGACGGCAGCCGACGCTCGGGCTACATCACCATCGGCTACCGCGGTTCCTACACCATCGGGCGAGACGCTCAGGCGGACGCCAAGTTCCGGCGAGTGGCGCGCATCACCGTGTGCGGCAAGACATCGCTGGCCAAGGAGGTGTTCGGGGACACCCTGAACGAGAGCCGGGACCCCGACCGGCCTCCGGAGCGCTACACCTCGCGCTATTACCTCAAGTTCAACTTCCTGGAGCAGGCCTTCGACAAGCTGTCCGAGTCGGGCTTCCACATGGTGGCGTGCAGTTCCACGGGCACCTGCGCCTTCGCCAGCAGCACCGACCAGAACGAGGACAAGATCTGGACCAGCTACACCGAGTACGTCTTCTGCAGGGAGTGAACTCCCCACACCCCCTTGCGACTCCAACGCGCCCATTCCCTCTCCTTCTTGCCCGGGAGAGGGCTATAGATTTCCCCTGCCACCCCACGTTCTCCCATTCCCCTGTTCCCCACCTGCGGTAGACCCACTGACCCCTCACTTTAGAACCTGCAGCCACAGATCCTCTCGGCTTCTTCGTCTTCTCTGGACCCCACTAAAAGAGAGCGCCCAGACGTACCTCTCCACCCCATGCTTCCTCTGCCCCCCGGCCTCAAACCACCCCTCCCCCGGATTGTCCTTCAGTCTGGATGTAGTGGGGCAGTGTGGCTACGAAGTCACCTAGTACCTGGGAATGACTGAATTGTTCCGAACCTAACTGGACCCTGTCCAGTGTATAGAAGATTCCTTGAAATCTTCTCAAGCCCTGATGACTCACTCGCGGTTTAAGAGAGAGAATTGGTAGCAGTGTCTGGGAATAGTTTTGAAAGGTCATTTATTACGCAGTCTTTTGACCCTCTTTAAAGGTGAAGTTTTAGAAGGCTGAACGGAAGACTCCAGAGCTGGAATTAGGATCCCGCGGAGGCTGTTCAGGGACTATAAATGAATAAAGTTTTGAAAAGTTACAGGTAGAAGTAGGAGAAGAATATGGTGATGGCATAATGAAGGAGCGTTTGGTTTCCGTGCAGATTTAAAGGTCTTCTCCTGTGGTTTAAACTTGTAGAAAGTTCCCCTCCTGCCTGAAGAGGCACCCTTTCTCCTGGGCTCACCGCCAGAAGCCCTTGGTTCGACTGCTTGACATGGCAGCCGTTATTGGCAAGAGGGGGAGAGAGAATGACAGCTCAGGTCGCCGAGCATTGCGGGAGGTCACCTGGCTGTGACTGTAAACGGAGCTGGGTAGTAATGCACGTCGTGGGTGTTAAGAAAACCTGTATTATTGCAGTGACTGTCAGTAGGACCTTAGCTCTTAAGCCTTGGGGGGTGGGGTGGGGAGGGAGGAAGGAGGGTAGGAGGGGTGGGAAGGGAGGAGCGGACATACTCATTTATTATTTGAAAGTTGGAAGTTTGTACCGTCCGTTTGAGTACATGCACATTAACAAAATAGCACACGAAAACATGCAAAGCATTTTGTAAAGGTGAGTCACAGATCTACTCTTACCTGGCAGTTTATTGAACTAACTGTTTTGCTGATACTTATATAACCTAACCAAAGAGTTACCCAGTAGGGTTCTAGTTTTTGAACTTTATTTTCTTGTTGATTATAAGTCCTGATTTTAAAATCTATTTCCTTGAACAAAATATATTGATTTAGGTTACTTAGACTTAAGTTCTCTTATTAAAAATCCTTAACTGTCTGCAAGCCCAGCCAATGTTGAGTTCTGGGCAAACCTGAAAAATGCCACTTTGATGCAGGTTGTTTGAAATTAAGGTGGAATCTTTTCGAATGACAGAGCTGCAGAGAATAGAATCACCAAGGGCTGCCATCTGTAGACAGCTGTAAAGTGGAATATTTTTAAATGAAGGCAAATAAGTACTTAAAAGTGAGCTGAGCAATAAAATGATGTTCCACGTAAATGCAACTGAAACAGAAGGAGACCTGGTTGCCTTATATCTTTACTCTAACATGGAATAAATCCCCACTGTATATTGTATCTACACTGTAAGTGAAGGGAAATGAATCCTTGTCCTTCATGCTGTGAGGCTCCTTTGGATATTCTGTGATGACGGAGAAGCCTGTCCTTTTTCATTTGTTTCAGCATCATTCTCTTGAAGTAGGTTTTTAAAAGATTTTGTAAGAGTCGTTTTCAGTGTTTAAATTAGCACTATTTTTTCTTCTTTTTAAAAATGAATCTTGTACTGTATCTTACTATATGTCCATAACAGATGTTAAGAATTGGAACAGTTTTATTCTTAGACTCATGTGATCCAATCTGTATATACCATATATAAACATTTTACACGAATCACTTAGTTTTTTAATTAATTTACTAATGCTATAAACGTTCCTGTCTTTACCCCCAGTAACTTGCATCAGATGGTGTATCTACTAAAGCAACATGTTTCAATGAGTTTCTTATATCCTTGTCTATGGGGAAATTGGGTTAGGAAAAAAATACATAGTTATAAAGCTGAGTTTGCTCCATACTTTTTGCTTGGATATTAGTTGTATACTAATATGTCGATTGACTGTCTACATAAACCACGGTACCTGTATTTTTAATCCACCAATTCTTTTTTTTTTTTTAATTGGGGAAGAGAAAGGTTTGAGGTCTTTTGTTGGAGGTGCCTGTTTAGAAAAGTAAAGTTAGCTTTACAATTACAAAGACCGTAATTGTAAGGGAAGCAGAAACATTCAGGAAGTCGCATTTGCTTATGTGTTGGGTGTGTTCTCGGACTAGGTAACACATCAGAACTTACCCCTGTTTCAAGCCTGAAATGATTTGGGAATGTCACTCACTGGCCAAAAGTAAGTGTCACAGAGATTTCTGCACCCTGTGTGGTATTCTGCTAGATTGTGCAACAAAAAGCACATAATTGAGAACATCTTGGGACAGATCAAAGTCACTGACCTATGGCAAGACTCCGAGATTTCTGATTTGCCTTGTTAAATCTGCTCAGCTCCAGGAGTCACGGGAAATTGCTCAAGTTTTGTCTCTGCCACCCAAGTCTTAAAAGTTTTATCTTGTAAAACTTTGAGTTGAACTATTTCACAGCTTTGTGCATATGCACATCTCACTCCTCCACACATCCTTGCTGCCCTGCAGTACTCCCTAACCCCTTTCGTTATCTGAAGGACTGGGAATTGAATGGTTAGAGATGGTAAGCCAACCTTTTTTTCTATGATGACTATCCCCTCTAAAGTTGGAAGTTGATACATGACAAATTCTACCTTAGCCCAAAGTAAAGGCTGGGTAGGAAACTCATTTTTACATTGGGTGGATACTATAACTGAGATAAGATGACTTGGCCTCTGCACTTTTGGGTCCCTTATTCACCATGTGCTCTGAGCCACAGAAGGACCCTTAGTGGTCTGCAGAGTGGGCTGGAGTGTTGGTTGTCATCTGTGAGCTTGGATGAGATATTGAGCATCCATTTGAGTAAGCTCTCCAAAGACATTCAGTAACCTGGGAGGGTGTTATAAATTATTCAGAAATTATGACTGCATTAATCTGGCTCAGTGTAGCATGCATTTACATATGTAATGGCTCTAAGTACCATTTGGTTCATAAATACAACTGAGTGACATTAGATTTTAATAACAAATTTAACTTTTTAAAAAAGAATGGCTGACAGTGGTGGTTAAAAAAACAGGTACCATGTTCGGTGCTTTTGCACCAAGTGTTTGACATATTGTCTGTTTTTTAAAACATGTAGCCTATGAACCATGTTCATTTTAGTTTTTCAAATTACGTGTTGTGGAAAATATTCCTTGAATGTGTGGGACTTAAATTTTTTCCCTTTCAGTACAATTTTTATTCTCGTGTTTTATTTGGTTTTTTCATTGATAACAAAGTGATAATTTGTAATACTAGACAAAATTGTCTTCTCTTTCAAACCAGATCCATGTATATATGGAGCCTGTTGCTTTTCTGGGGAAATGCATAGTCTGTGAATTCTCAGACAAAATAGGCAACTGTCATGCTCATAACATATTCCAATTTTTATTGGAATTTTCCATGGAATGTTATTATTACATTAAAGCCATGTAAGGTGAGGCTTTGATAATTTTTTACTTTTAAAATTATGGTAAATTCTAATCTAATATTCAAAAACATTTTTGTACTCCACATGAAAAATGGTAAATGATAGTGCAGGCATTTAGAACAGTATTGACTGGAGGCATTGAATTCCTTAAGAATTTCTTTTATAATCTAAATCATAAATACTTTACTCAGTTGACTTAAATTTCTAAAATTGTAAACTGAATATTTGTATTGTAAATCTATCAGAGTAAATCCTTTGCAATTTTTTTCTGTTTTTCCTTATTATAACTCATTTAAAAACTGAATTAGTTTTCTTAGATGACCTAAATCTATCTTTTGAGAAATAAATAAAACAGTCTTGTGTTTCCAGTGGCTATAGTACCTAAAAATAGGCTTTCCTAGAGCCAGAAACATGCTATGTTGAAGTTAACTTTTCTTTGTCACAGTTTTGGATGATAACATCTAAAAGTATTAATGTTTGAAGATTTCTATTCTCTACTGGGGCCCTTGAAACTAAGATGGAAGAAATTCAACCAGAATATTTACATTAGAGTATAAGCTCGTGTGGTAGGAAGCTGAACTAGTTGACCAAGAATTCTTGTCACCTTATACATTTTATGATTTTTTTCCCAGTTTTTTTTTTTTTAATTCTAAATGTGTTTTGAGGTATGTGAACATTAATTGTAATGTAAACTATTATACAACTGTCTTTCTGACTTTATAGGCCGGTGAATTTTGCTATTAATATTGAATACAAATGATGACAATTCATTTATGACCACCCAAGCAGCATTTGTGACATTTAATGACAAAGGTTAAAACATCCATTTTGGATATTAATTTTGAAGATGTAAATTACGCATTATTTAAATTTTTCTGGGCATCTGAAAAACTCTTACCTGAGAAACAATGTAAGATTCCCGCAGAGTTATCTGGGATTATGAAATTGTTGAAAATGTTATATGCTAAGTGATACATATCACTGAGCCATTTTCTCAAAATTGAAGGAGAAAGGGAAAAAATCATTATACAATTATCAGGTTTTCTAATGAAACAGAAAGCCAAGAAAAATAAAAAATCCTTTTATATTTTAAAAACTGAGGAAGTTTTTCCAGACATGCCCAAACTTTAAGAGAGAATTTCTTCAACCATCTAAATGCTCTAGAGATTTTGGTTCTCTCTCTGTGTTCACAGCCAGTTATATAACAGAAATCCTCAAATTGTTTTCCTCCCTTTGTGTGAAGTAATGAATCATTGATTATGTGACTTGTGATGTATTCTATTAAACACTAAAGAATAAAACATTCACCCTTTAATTATTCCTCTTGGCTCTTTGGTATGGATTGGCTCAAACACTGGTCTAATTTCATTTCAGGGGTTCTCTGAATACTGGGAATGCTTCCTAAATTGTTGTAGGGCTAATGGCATCAGAAGGACTCCTCACTGGGTAATTGGCTAGGAGGTCCAGGAATGAATGGGCCCTTTCCCCAGAGTTTATTGTCAAAAACCCCTGTTGTCAAGGTGGTTTGGTCCTCAATGTGGAGGAAAAGTCCTTCACAAACATTTTCTTTGACCACAGTCTTGGCAACACATGTGAATTACTTTGAACATGGGGGATGTAGGTAGAGATGACCTCTTAAAGTTTGTGGGGAAAAGGAAATAGATGCTGCGAGATGGGCCTTAATCAAAAGTATAATGCATGAAGATAAAATTCTAAAGAATGTGGGGAGAGGCTCTGCATTTCGGATATAGGGGCTATTTCCTGAAACATCCTCAGTCACTGATGTCCCCTGTCTCGAGAGAAAGCATAGTGCCTCCCAGGTTGAGAAATCACAGAAGTTGGAGCCCATCACACCAGCCCCGGGCTGCTGGACCCGGGAAGCAGTGAGTCAGGCGGGCAGTGAGGCAGGCTTTGCCCTTCCTCTTTGCTTTTGCCTTTACTTCCTCCAGATAGCTTTTGTTTTAGTTTTTGAAAAGTTTATGGTGAAAAATTTAAGCAATATAAGAGTATGTATCGTAAAAAGTAGATCTCCACTCTCCAGTAACCGCTAGTTTTTCCCAGGGATAATCACTAGTGCATCTTTACAGAGACATTACATATAAATGAATGAATATATGAATGAATGAATACATAAATAATTCCCCTCTTCTTTTGTATTCAGTAGAATTTATGCCTATTCCTTGCCTTGCTTTCTTCTCTTAACCACTTATCCTGGGAGCTCCTGTAATGCATGCTCGTACACGTAACAATGATCTATCTACCTCATCTTATTTGATGGCTACATGATACTGTGCATGAAATGCTGTTGTCTAGATGTGCTGTCATTTATTTTACCAGTCTTTTTTTTTTTTTTTTTTTTTTTGCGGTACGCGGGCCTCTCACTGTTGTGGCCTCTCCCGTTGCGGAGCACAGGCTGCGGATGCACAGGCTCAGCGGCCATGGCTCATGGGCCCAGCCGCTCCGCGGCATGTGGGATCTTCCTGGACCGGGGCACGAACCCGTGTCCCCTGCATCAGCAGGCGGATTCTCAACCACTGCGCCACCAGGGAAGCCCCCCCTCTGTTTTTATTCTAGTTTTTTTTTTTCATTAATTATGGCTGATGCTTGGTTTGTAAGAATGTAATACAGAAGAGGAACTACAACGTATCCCGTATTTCTTATCGAGGCACTTCTTGGGGGAGTTGGAAAAGGATGGGAAGCTATAAAATAAATATGGGACACCTTCCTGGAACATCAGTTTGGCTAATTGAGGTGTGGATGTATGAGTTGGGGAATTAAGTCGTTTCACTGGAAATTTACATGAATTTAAAAGACAAAAGTCCTAAACATTAAAGATATTCCAACTTGTAGAATTCCAGGGAGGAGTTCACGTTCGTTTGTGGTTAAGAACTTGGTGGTGGAGGGCTGGGGGGGGTGGGGGGGTGGGGGGAGGGAGGGGGACGCGGGAGGGAAGAGATGTGGGAGCATGTGTATGTGTATAACTGATTCGCTTTGTTGTAGGGCAGGAGTAGCACGCCATTGTGGAGCAGTTATACTCCAATGGAGATGTGAAAAAAAATTATATGAGAAAGTAAATAAAAAACAGCAACACGTTAAAAAAAAAAGAACTTGGTGATGGGGGTGGTGGTGATGGGGTTGAAAACTGCTGGTATCTGCTGGGCTTGTATTTGATGGATAGTTTAGGAGAAATATTAATCTCTCAAGTTCTCCGCTTTACTCTGCTCACAAAATAAGTTTCAAGGCCAATGCTCCTTTGGAGCCAGAAAGCACCTCTCCTTCTACTCACAGATAAGAGTGGCCTATGGGGCTAAGTCAAAAAGAGGTATCAAGGGCCACTTTAAGCCATTAGCTCTTAACTTGGCTCCTGCAACATTTCTCCACGTACAACCACTCCGTCACTCATTCATTCAAAATCTCTTGAGTACCTGCTATGTGCTGGACTGTGCCAGTCTGATCTAGATACACGAATGAGTAAGCACTGAGAATTAGTAAGGGGGCTGAATGCATAATGACAAAATAAGTAGGACGTGCAGTGCTGGGACAGTCTGAGTCGTTATAGGAGTGAGAAAGGGGGATATCTAACTCCTGCCATAGGCTTGCTAGAGGAGGAGATGCCAGACTGAGGCTTAAAGGTAAAGAAGAGGAAGCGGAGGTGCCTTCTAAGCACAGGCCAGCTTAATGAGGAAAGACCTGGAGATAGTAAGAACCAGCAACTCCTGGGAAAAAAAGCCCCCCGCCCCCCCAAAAAAAACCCACAGCCAAAAAAAAACCTGAAAAACCCAACCAACCAAACAAAAAAACAGCTGAAGGGGCAATGAGAGCCTCACATACCATGTTGAAGGATTTGGACATTAGTTGTTAGGGATGAAGAATTTTAAGCAAGTGTGAAGTAATCAGAGGATTCCTTTTCGCAAAGACCCCTTGAGGCTCTGTGGGGGATGTGTTTGGTGGGCATAGCAAGTTAGAAGCTAGTTAGGCAGCTGTTTATGGGGTAAGGTTTATGTACATTAAGTCACATGCAGAGCACCTGGCTGCAGGGGTGGGATAAGGTTTTGTTCACCTTTCTTCTCCCTTCAAAGCTCTCAGGTCATGCAATTTTACATGAGACTCGGTTGCAATAATATTGGGAACACCGTGTTTGAATGAGAAACTCTTTTCTTCTGCTCATCCCTAGATCTCATCATCAAGAGACATATTAGGGAGTGTTGAGAGAGACATAATAAATTATTTATTTAGTAGGTAGTTTATCAAGCACCTGCTGTAATGCATCAAGAACGCTGAAATAGCAACTCATCTGTTCAACTTTCAACAGTCGTTAATTGAGCCCCTAATATATTTGAGACACAGGCATATCCTTTCAGGTGTGTTTTCCTTACCTTCAACAACAGAGCAAAATGGTGAACAGGCCAGTTAAAGGGCCTTTACCTCTGGAACTACCAAAAATCACAGAAAACTTAGCCATGTTAGGCCTTACACACTTTGCATGTTTGCACTTCCCCCTACAATTTAAAAAATATTGATGCATTTAATAGCTACTAAGAATGATACCCTGTGCGTGTTGTGCCCCCTCTTCCCACCCACCTGGGTTTTCAAAGTGGAAAAGATGAAGCACAGTAATGGCAGATTCTAAAATTTGGGGCTTCTCTTTTGTTATAGAAGCTGACAACAATTTCCCAAATTATTTACAAATTATTCCTCATTAATTCATTCTGTTACTTTCTGAGTGGGTGAGAAAGAATCCAAGGTAAGAGCAAGCCCTCATTTCTGTATATAAAAGGAAAGGGGAGTAGAAGTATTTTCTTGTTTAGCCTTTATCTTTCTTCTTTGGAAAGCATTGAATAAAAGTCACAGGTTAGAGTGAGAGGAATGTAAGGGAAATGAAACTAGGATTTTAGATTTCCTGGTGGCTTGGGTTGCTTGCTTCTACTTTATGGCGTGGTCTTAATATTCACTCACCTTTGACCTCTATCTGCCCATTCGTAGGAGGGGAAAAAAAGCATTTATTTCTTTATTTTTGTTTCAGGGCTCCATGCTGCCTAGCACATAATAGATCATCAGTAAAAATTTGTTGAATAAATGAATGAATGCTTATGTTAATTTATGTATTAAGGAGAAAAAGAACTAACTTAAAATTGCCCTTTACTTTTTTGGTAACACTACCAAGAATCAATTATCCCTCTGTGTACCTATATATGTGTTTTTTTGAGAAATTTCTAACTAGTTTTCATAAATAAATACATAAAAATGACTATCCTTCTCTTTGACTTGAAAGTCACAGAGATTATGATGAGACCTAAACTGATTTGGGCATTTGTTTCTGAATAGTTATTAGGTGGCAGCTGCTCCAAAGCCCAAAATACTTGACAACATTTCCATTTTATGATGGAAGTTAAGTTCACTGACAGCCATATTATGGGCTTTCCTCTAGGGCTGTTATTTGTCACACAGTTTTGAAAATCTTAACTGGAAAGTTTCAAGAGGTGCCTCTTAAGAGTTGTAGGAAAGAAATTTGACTTCCCTGAAATGCTAGAATATACTGTTCCAAATGTTCAGCTGGTGAGAGTTGTGGGTTTTTTTAATGACAGTTTCAAGGACTTTAAAAAAATAAATGACCTGTACAATGATGCTCTGACCTTACAATAGCAGATATGATTTTTTTTTCTCTGCTCAGAACCATGTGTATTCAAAGTATAAATTCTCTCCCTGAGTTTATGTCAGAAACACAGCTGTAAGGTCAAAGTTTTATCCATGGGATCTGAGAGGGTTTCTTTTAAAACGTGAGCAAGAACCGACAACAGTGCTAAGGAATGAATGTTTATGTCCTCCCAAAATTCCTATGTTGAAATCCCAACCCCCAGTGTGATGGTGTTTGATGGTGGGGATTTTGGGAGGTGATTAGGTCATTAGGGTGGAGCCCTTATAAATGAGGTTAGTGTCCTTATAAAAGAGACCCCAGAGAAAAGAATTGGAAAAGAATAGATACATATACATGTATAACTGAATCGCTTTGCTGTACACCTGAAACTAACACAACATTGTTAATCAGCTACACTCCAATATAAATTAAAAAGTTTTAAAAAAGAGACCCCAGAGAGACCCCTCGTTTCTCCCACCATGTGAAGACACATGAAAAGACAGGTGTCTAGAACCAGAAAGCAGCCCCTCATCAGACAACAAATCTGCCAGCTCCTTGATCTTGGACTTCTCAGCCTCCAGAACTGTGAGAAGCAAATGTTTGTTGTTTAAGCTAGCCAGTCTATGATATTTTTGTTACAGCAGCCCAAGCTGACTATAACAAAGTTTCACAACAGTGAAACTTCCTTATATTGTTGTTATATTTCTCCCCTGTAATGCGTAGTCTTCTTCTACCCAGAGTCTTAAAAGAATTCTCAAAAAAGCTTCATGTTATTATCATCATGTAGTTTCATTCTAGGTTTGAGTCAATCTGGGGATACGTGAGGAAAATCACTACTTTTATTTTAGTTTCTGGATCTAACAGGTGAAAAGAACCTTTGGGGCTTGCTCATGTTAAGTCCATGTAGGCTGTTGACAGGAAGATGGAGGATGGACAGGATTAGTCAGACATTGAGTAGTGGGAATGTTTGAAGCATGATTATGTAAGACAAGAATTCTCTTTTTGTGTAAGAAAGTTGAATTAACAAACCTATATAAATGCTGTCCTTCAAAACAACTTTTGAACTACTGTTTTGGTAGACTTTACATTTATTTCAATAAGAGCTACAGGAAATTAACTTAAAATGACATTTAGCGGATTATTAGTAGACAGAAGGGAGGGAGTATCTCTTAAAAACTGTTGTCAGTATATACACTACCAAACGTAAAATAGATAGCTAGTGGGAAGCAGCTGCATAGCACAGGGAGATCAGCTCGGTGCTTTGTGACCACCTAGAGGGGTGGGATAGGGAGGGTGGGAGGGAGGGAGACGCAAGAGGGAAGAGATATGGGGATATATGTATATGTATAACTGATTCACTTTGTCATAGAGCAGAAACTAACACACCATTGTAAAGCAATTATACTCCAATAAAGATGTTAAAAAAAACCAAAAAAACGTTGTCAGAGAAGATGAAAAAGTTTTGGAGGTGGATGGTGGTATGGCTGCACAACAATGAATGCATGTAATGCCACAGAATTGTACACTTAAAATGGTTAATTTTATGTATAGTTTATCACAATAAAAATAATATGGGTTTAATAAAGATAATATAAAATATAGAAAACTATAAAGCAAATAAAAATTTTTATTTAACCCTACCACAAAAGTTGACATTAAAATCACCTCCAATTGTGATGAAGAACTATGGAAAGTCACTTCTCTGGCTGTGTTATGCCAGTAATGTAATTCTCAAACATATTAGCAATTCTCCATTTGGATGATTTATGAGTCACACAATAAAACCAGTCTAATAACTTTTAGTAACCTTTTAATTTCTGAAAATTTGAGAATATGTGTGTGTCAGCATGTGCTTAAATTTGTATTTCATGGATTTTCTATTTTTGGTGCTTCATTCCTCTCCATTAGCTCAAATAATTAAGATTTCTTACTCAAAATGAATTGAAATGAAATTCCACCCAATCTGGAATTTCAAAGGGCTTTGCAAGAACATTATAATTCATGTTCCACAAGTCAAAGGGAGGAATGAAGGTAAGTGTGTTCAGAGTCAGGAACCTAGCATTTCTAATGTTAAGAAAGGGTTTGGTCTATGTTCTGTCTATTAATATTCTCATTGTTATATAAATTAATTTAGTGTTTACAGGGGCTTATTGCGTAAGGCCAGTCTTTAGGGAACAGAGGTATGTAATGGAGAAGTCACAGTTGTTCCTCTGCAACAGGAGGGTTAAGGATGATTAACAGATGTGAGAATCTGTTTTAGCTGCTTTGGGGTTGGCATCATTTGGGAAGCTGAATCAAAGCTGAAGGTTTTCAACTCAGGTGGAAGTAGATGCTTCAGAGTAATGGATGGTAAACTTGGGTGAAATTGAAACTGGGAAGGAAATACATACCAGATGGCAGAGGAACCAACCCTACTGAAGTAGTTTGGGGGATTAGACATACAGACAGAGCAGTGGTTCTCAATAGGATTTGGGATGGGGGGGTCAGTTCTTCCCCCTCCCCAGGGATCATTTGGTAATGTCTTGAAACATTTTTGTTTTGCAGGTTGGGGGAAGAGTGCTCCTGGCATCTAGTGAGCAGAGAGCAGGGATGCTGCTAAACATTCTGTTAGTATACAGGGCAGCCTCCCACAACAAAGAATGATTTGCCCTTACATGTGATAGTTCTGAAGTTGAGAAGCCCTGTGATAGAAAGGAGAATGGCTAGGTGGACAAGAGACTGGACAGGGTAAGACGTTTGGTCCAAATGTAGAGCAAGGCGTTGAATGTTGCTGGTTTCCAAGAAGAAAAGGTTATGTGGATTGTCAGATTTGAGCTGGGCTTAAGTGAAGGAGGGAAATGGTGGGTGTGTAGTTAGACTCTTGCTAAGGTATTTTTGTAATCTTGGTGGGTGTTCCATTGGGAAAAGCCAGGAGAAGCCAGGACCTGGAAAAGAATGGATTGGAAAGTCATGCCAGGCTGTGTATCGAGTCTGGAGGAGAGCAACAGATGGCAAAAAGGAAGGTCAAGAGGCCCTAGGAAGATGAAAAGGAGTGGGTAAATATGGTGGGTCTGGGTAGGTGAGTATGGAAGAAAGTCTGGGAAGAAGTCGAAGGTAAAAAGGAACAGAAGCTAGCAAGGTGGAACAATGGCTCTCAAACCTTTTACACATTAGTCACCTAGAGAATTAAGAAACATGCTGATGCCTGGGCCCCATCTCAGACCAGGGTGGGTTCTGGACTTCAGGTATGTTGACAGACATTTCCCAAATATTTCTAACGAGCAGCTAGGGCTGAGAACTGCTGTCCTAACAGGTCAGTAAAGTCAAGGAGGAACCAACAGGGTGACTGACTAGAACAATACTCTGAAATAAGCTGCCATCTAAGATTAGGGGCTGCTTGTCCTGTGTTGTGGTGATTTGCTACCTGTCCTTTGTAGGGGTCTGTGTGGGCTGTCGCTGAGGTGCGTGGGCCAGGAGCTTCAGGCTGGGTTTTGCTTATAATTTGATATAAGGAGCGAGCAGGCAGCAGGGGCTCACTTCTTACTAGTGACTAATGACTGAGCTTTGGGTTTAAACTTGCAGAGTCCCCTATTTACCTTGTGAAGGAAAGAAATCACTTAAAGTAAAAATAATATTATGTAAGTTACATGGACAATGAAAAATTACTTCATAGTCTACATATAAGACTGATGTTATAAAAAATAAAGATGTAGACTTAAAAAAAAAGAATGATGTTATAATAGAAGAAATGAAAAGCCATCAAACTATGGGTATCTTGGAGAAAGTTCATAATTTTCTCTACCAGTAGCTGATAAAGGCAGCCTGTTTTCTTACCTCGTTGCCCAAAGAAGGATGATGAACTGGCCAGAGGTTACCACTAAGGACCTCCTTTTCAGAAGGTTATCCCTTATCTGCCTTTTCCAGATCTGAGAAAACATTCATTTCTAGTAGAAACGGAATATGAGTGAAAGCATTCTCTGTCTGCAGATTCTGGGGACATTTTCAAAGGGATTGAATAAGTGACTGGTGGTGAGAAATCTGTTCTGTTTTCATTTGTCTCTAGCAGGGCCTGGTGGCAATTTAATATTCTTTATTATTATTTTACATGTGACTTCCTTCCTAGCTTATGATTCCTGTCAGGACTGTGTATTATTACCCATTAGTCATTTTTCTTGGGTTGGCCTATGATGCTTCAAAGGAGGGCTGGTGCATTTCAGTCATTTTGCTTACAATTTGATTTGTGTTCTCTAAAATCCCAATTTAGTTTCATCAGTACATTTCAACATACAACAGCTGGGCCCCTGGATGGGGTCATTTAAATACATTAGCAGCTGACAGCTAGGCACCAGTGACCCAGAAGCTGGCCTGATATTTTCCCAGAGCCTCACCTGACATTTTTTGAAATAAACTCTTCCTCCCTATTTGTAAACTATCGGTGTCAGTGACAATATCCTGTGAACAGTTTAAAAAAACTGTTGGTCTCCAGATAACTTTTAAGCTAAAACACTTTGATCGGAAACCTTCAAGGAGGGGCTTCCCTGGTGGTGCAGTGGTTGAGAGTCCACCTGCCGATGCAGGGGACACGGGTTCGTGTCCCGGTCCCGGAGGATCTCACATGCCGCAGAGTGGCTGGGCCCCTGAGCCATGGCCGCTGGGCCTGCGTGTCCGGAGCCTGTGCTCCGCAACGGGAGAGGCCACAACAGTGAGAGGCCCGCGTACCACACACACACAAAAAAAAACCTTAAAGGATAATCAGAGAACAGGTTTGGTCCTACTTTAGTATCGGGTAAGGATATTGCCTTCTCCCATTACAATGATCTCTGTTATTAGACAAATGTTAGAGAAATTGGTTTCTCAATTGGTCAGTGGCTGCCTAAAGACAGATAGTCCATTAATCCACAAACATCATTGTGACTGAGGCCTGAACATGACTCTGAACACCTGACATCACACAGTCATGACATAAGGACATGGTGTGAGGCTTATGGGCAACTCAGGGTTTTGTTTTGTTTTGTTTTACCATTTTCTTTGTCTAAATTTTGTTTAAATTTTTGAACTGTGGTCTTGGTCTGTGTGATAGACTGAAAAATACCACCACCACCCCAAAAAAGAGAGATATCTCCTTCCTAATTCCTGGAACCTGTAATTGTGAAAAAAGTGTCTTTGCAGTTGTTGATAGAGTTAAGGATTTTGAGATCAGGATTTTTGGTTATATGGGTGGTTCTTCAATGCCATCACAAGTGTGTTTATTAGAGAGGCAGGGGGAGATTGGAACACAGACAGAAGAGGAAGAGGTCATGAGACTGTGGAGGCAGAGGTTGGAGTGATGGGGCCATAAGCCAAGGAATGCTGCAGCCACCAGAAGCTGGAAGAGGCAAGGAAAGGATTCTCCCCCAGAGCCTCTGGAGGGAGTATGGAGCTGCCAACACTGTAATTGCAGCCCAGTGAACCTGATTTTGGACACCTGGCCTCTGGACTGTGAGAGAATAAATTTCTGTTGTTTTAAACCACCACATTTGTGGTAATTCGTTACAGCACACATAGGAAACTAATATAGTCTATAAGAGTCTATCCCATGGTTTTGGACAGGTAGCTTATTTTTTCTAGTATGTCAATGTCCATGTATGTTTTCTAGAAATTGTTAATTTTCTTGATATTTTTCATTTGGTATCTTATTTAGGATCCATTCATTCTACTGAGTCCTTTCTATTTGGGCAAGCAGAGACAAGTAGGGTAGATGAGCTGCAGGATTAGTTGATCTGCTAAAGAAACCCCCAAACATGGGGCAAAACATTTGTGAACAAGTAACCCAGAAGATTTGTTATTCCAGGAAAGAGAGAGAATATTCTCTGCTATATATTGAATGTTTATCATTTCAGCATTTTACTTTCCTTTCCAGTTTCCATGAGATGGATAGACCCACTGTATTTTATCAGTAAAAAGTAGTGTTCTACCTTAGAACTGGAATTATACTCTATGGAATGGATATTGGTATGAGTTACAGATTGTTATGATTCTGGACTGAAGTGGAGAAAATAGAACCAGGATGTCCTTGTCCTGTTCAGTCAATAGCAGAGTACTGTCAGACTTTGCTTCCTCTGCTGTGATATGACCATGATGCACTGGGGCTGGCTTATGAATTATGGGACACTGTAATACAGGTGTCACTGAGGATAATGTGGGCCCTTAGGGGAGCCTATTTATACATAAGATGTGATGCCCAGTGAAATGTTTCAGAAAAGCTAATGGGTTTTTGGTTTTAGCCAAAGGTCCTAGAGCTATGAATGAAACAAACTGCTGGAAATCTTAAAAATGTCCTTTGTAAAAGCACTTCATGAATTCTCCTGTTAAAAAGCCAGAGAGACATAATTCTTTTTTAATCATTGACCCTCTTGTGTGACAATAAGCACTTCTTAAAGGGAACGGTCAAAACTTTATAATAGGGTTGGAAAAACTGAAATGGCTTTGTTTTGCAAAGAATTTTAATCATGCTATGTGTGCCTATGTGTTTACCAAAAGATATCAATAAGCAATCATTTCTTTAAAGACTTAATATTATGACAAAATTGTTAAGTAAATTCTCAGTTAAATGTAAATGATTCTATTTTCCCAAGGACCTTCCTGTTGGAAATGGGTGAACTCCTTTATTTTTTTAATTAACATCTTTATTGGAGTATAATTGCTTTACAATGGTGTGTTAGTTTCTGCTGTATAAAAAAAGTGAATCAGCTATACATATACATATATCCCCATATCTCCTCCCTCTTTCATCTCTCTCCCACCCTCCCTATCCCACCCCTCGAGGTGGACACAGAGTACCGAGCTGATCACCCTGTGCTATGCGGCTGCTTCCCACCAGCTATCTATTTTACAATTAGTAGTGTATATATATCCATGCCACTCTCTCACTTTGTCTCAGCTTACCTTTCCCCCTCCCCGTGTCCTCAAGTCCATTCTCTACCTCTGCGTCTTTATCCTTTCCTGCCCCTAGGTGCTTCAGAAACACTTTTTTTTTTTTAGATTACATATGTATGTATTAGCATACGGTATTTGTTTTTCTCTTTCTGACTTACTTCACTCTGTAAAACAGTGTCTAGGTCCATCCACCTCACTACAAAAAACTCAATTTTGTTTCTTTTTATGGCTGAGTAATATTCCATTGTATATATGTGCCAAATCTTCTTTATCCATTCATCTGTTGATGGACATTTAGGTTGCTTCCATGTCCTGGCTATTGTAAATAGAGCTGCAATGAACATTGTGGTACGTGACTCTTTTTGAATTATGGCTTTCTCAGGGTATATGCCCAGTAGTGGGATTGCTGGGTCATATGGTGGTTCATTTTTAGTTTTTAAGGAACCTCCATACTGTTCTCCATAGTGGCTGTATCAATTTACATTCTCACCAACAGTGCAAGAGGGTTCCCTTTTCTCCACACCCTCTCCAGCATTTATTGTTTGTAGATTTTTTGCTGATGCTCATTCTGACCGGTGTGAGGTGATAACCTCATCATAGTTTTGATTTGCATTTCTCTAATGATTAGTAATGTTGAGCATCCTTTCATGTGTTTGTTGGCAATGTGTATATCTTCTTTGGAGACTGTCGATTCAGGTCTTCTACCCATTTTTGGATTGGGTTGTTTGTTTTTTGATATTGAGCTTCATGAGCTCCTTGTGTATTTGGAGATAAATCCTTTGTCAGGTGCTTCATTTGCAAATATTTTCTCCCATTCTGAGGGTTGTCTTTTCGTCTTGTTTATGGTTTCCTTTGATGTGCAAAAGCTTTTAAGTTTCATTGGTCCCATTTGTTTATTTTTGTTTTTATTTCCCTTTCTCTAGGAGGTGGGTCAAAAAGGATCTTGCTGAGATTTATGTCATAGAGTGTTCTGCCTATGTTTTCCTCTAAGAGCTTGATAGTGTCTGGCCTTACATTTAGGTCTTTAAAGCATTTTGAGTTTATTTTTGTGTATGGTGTTAAGGAGTGTTCTAATTTCATTCTTTTACATGTAGCTGTCCAGTTTTCCCAGCACCAATTATTGAAGAGGCTGTCTTTTTTTCCATTGTATATTCTTGCCTCCTTTATCAAAGATAAGGTGACTATATGTGTGGGTTTATCTCTGGGCTTTCTATCCTGTTCCATTGATCTATATTTCTATTTTTGTGCCAGTACCATACTGTCTTGACTACTGTAGCTTTGTACTAGAGTCTGAAATCTGGGAGCCTGATTCCTCCAGCTCCGTTTTTTTTTCTCTAGATTGCTATGGCTATTCAGGGTCTTTTGTGTTGCAATACAAACTGTAAAATTTTTTGTTCTAGTTCTGTGAAAAATGCCATTGGTAGTTTGATAGGGATTGCACTTAATCAATAGGTTGCTTTGGGTAGTACAGTCATTTTCACAATGTTGATTCTTGCAATCCAAGAACATGGTATATCTTTCCATCTGTTTGTATCATCTTTAATTCTTTTCATCAGTGTCTTATAGTTTTCTGCATACAGGTCTTTTGTCTCCTTAGGTAGGTTTATTCCTAGATATTTTTTTCTTTTTGTTGCAGTAGTAAATGGGAGTGTTTCCTTAATTTCTCTTTCAGATTTTTCATCATCAGTGCATAGGAATGCAAGAGATTTCTGTGCATTAATTTTGTATCCGGTTACTTTACCAAATTCATTGATTACCTGTAATAGTTTTCTGGTAGCATCTTTAAGATTCTCTATGTACAGTACCATGTCATCTGCAAACAGTGACAGTTTTGCTTCTTTTTTTCCGACTTGGATTTCTTTTATTTCCTTTTCATCACTGATTGCTGTGACTAAAACTTCCAAAACTATGTTGAATAATAGTTGTGAGAGTGGGCAACCTTGTCTTGTTCCTGATCTTAGTGGAAATGGTTTCAGTTTTTCACCATTGAGAATGATGTTGGCTTTGGGTTTGTAATATATGGCATTTATTATGTGGAGGTAAGTTCCCTCTATGCATACTTTCTGGAGGGTTTTTTTTGTTTTTGTTTTTTTTTGCAGTACGCGGGCCTCTCACTGTTGTGGCCTCTCCTGTTGCAGAGCACAGGCTCCGGACGTGCAGGCCCAGCGGCCATGGCTCACGGGCCCAGCTGCTCCACGGCATGTGGGATCTTCCCGGACTGGGGCCCGAACCCATGTCCCCTGCATCGGCAGGCGGACTCTCAACCACTGCACCACCAGGGAAGCCCCTCTCTTGGTTATTTAGTAGTGTATTGTTTAGCCTCCACGTGTTTGTATTTTTTACAGATTTTTACTGTAATTGATATCTAGTCTCATAGTGTTGTGGTAGGAAAAGATACTTGGTATGATTTTAATTTTCTTAAATTTACTGAGGCTTGATTTGTGGCTCAAGATATGATCTATCCTGGAGAACATTCCATGAGCACTGGAGAAGAAAGTGTATTCTGTTATTTTTGGATGGAATGTCCTATAAATATCAATTAAGTCCATCTTGTTTAATGTATCATTTAAAGCTTGTGTTTCCTTATGTATTTTCATTTTGGCTGATCTGTGCATTGCTGAAAGGGGGTTGTTAAAGCCCTCTACTATGACTGTGTTATTGTCGATTTCCCCTTTTATGGCTGTTAGCATTTGCCTTATGTATTGAGGTTCTCCTGTGTTGGGTACATAAATATTTACAATTGTTATATCTTCTTCTTGGATTGATCCCTTGATCATTGTGTAATGTCCTTCTTTGTCTCTTGTAATAGTCTGTATTTTAAAGTCTATTTTGTCTGATATGAGAATTCCTACGCCTGCTTTCTTTTGATTTCTGTTTACATGGAATGTCTTTTTCTATCCCCTCACTTTCAGTCTGTATGTGTCCCTAGGTCTGAAGTGGTTCTCTTGTAGACAGCATATATATGGGTCTTGTTTTTGTATCCATTCAGCCAGTCTGTGTCTTTTGGTTGGAGTATTTAATCCATTTACATTTAAGGTAATTATTGATATGTATGTTCCTATTACCATTTTCTTAATTGTTTGGGTTTTTTTTTTTTGTAGGTCTTTTCCTTCTCTTCCATTTCCTGCCTAGAGAAGTTCCTTTAGCATTTGTTGTAAAGGCGGTTTGGTGGTGCTGAATTCTCTTAGCTTTTGCTTGTCTGTAAAGCTTTTGACTTCTCCATCAAATCTGAGTGAGATTCTTGCTGGGTAGAGTAATCTTGGTTATAGATTTTCTCCTTTCACCACTTTAAATATGTCCTGCCAGTCTCATCTGGCTTGCAGAATTTCTGGTGAAAGATCAGCTTTTAACCTTATGGTGATTCCCTTGTATGCTATTTGTTGCTTTTTCCTTGCTGCTTTTAATATTTTTTCTTTGTATGTAATTCTTAATAGTTTGATTAATATGTGTCTTGGCATGTTTCTCCTTGGATTCATCCTGTATGGGACTCTCTGCGCTTCCTGAACTTGATTGACTATTTCCTTTCCCATGTTAGGGAAGTTTTCAAGTATAGTCTTCTTCAAATATTTTCTCAGTCCCTATTTTTTTCTCTTCATCTTCTGGGACCCCTATAATTCAAATGTTGGTGCATTGAATGTTTCCCAGAGGTCTTTGTCCTCAATTCTCTGCATTCTTTTTTCTTTATTCTGCTCTTCAGTAGTTATTTCCACTATTTTATCTTCCAGGTCACTTATCCGTTCTTCTGCCTCAGTTATTCTGCTATTGATTCCTTCTAGAGAACTTTTAATTTCATTTGGTGTGTTGTTCATCATTGTTTGCTCTTTATTTCTTCTAGGCCCTTGTTAAACATTTCTTGTGTTTTCTCCATTCTATTTCCAAGATTTTGGATCATCTTCTTTACTATCATTACTCTGAATTCTTTTTTAGGTAGACTGCCTGTTTCCTCTTCATTTGTTTGGTCTGGTGGGTTTTTACCTTGCTCCTTCGTCTGCTCTGTATTTCTCTGTATTCTGATTTTGCTTAACTTACTGTTTTTGGGGTCTCCGTTTAGCTGACTGCAGATTCATAGTTTCCATTGTTTTTGGTGTCTGCCCCAATGGGTAAGGTTTGTTCAGTGAGTAGTGTGGGCTTCCTGGTGGAGGGGGGACTGGTGCCTGTGTTCTGTTGGATGAAGCTGGATCTTGTCTTTCTAATGATCAGGACCACATCTGGTGGTGTGTTTTGGGGTGTCTGTGAACTTATTATGATTTTAGGCAGCCTTTCTGCTATAGGGTGGGGTTGTGTTCCTGTCTTGCGAGTTGTTTGGCATAGGGTGTCCAGTGCTGTAGCTTGCTGGTCATTGAGTGGAGCTGGTTCTTAGCACTGAGATGGAGATGTCTTGGAGAGCTTTTGCCGTTTGATATTATGTGGGGCTGGGAGGTCTCTGGTGGACCAATGTCCTGAACTCAGCTCTCCCACCTCAGAGGCTCAGGCCTGACACCAGGCTGGAGCACCAAGACCCTGTCAGCCACACAGCTCAGAAGAAAAAGGAAAAAAGAAAGAGAAAAATAAAATAAAGTTATTAAAATAAAAAATATTATTAAAAATAAAAATATTTAAATTAATTTAAAAAAGAAAGAAAGAAAGAAGAGAGCAACCAAACTAAAAAACAAATCCACCAATGGTAACAGCACTAAAAACTATACTGAATAATACAACAACAACAACAAAAATGGACAGGCAGAACCATAGGACAAGTGGTAAAAGCAAAGCTATACAGACAAAATCACACAAAGAAGCATACACATACACACTCACAAAAAGAGAAAAAGGGAAAAAATATATATATAAAAAGAAGATAGAAGCCAAATCAATAAACAAATCTACCAAGGATAATAAGCTCTAAATACTAAACTAATATAAAACCAGAAACAAATTAGATGCAGAAAGCAAACCCCAAGTCTACAGTTGCTCCCAAAGTCCACTGCCTCAAGTTTGGGATGATTTGCTGTGTATTCAGGTATTTCACAGTTGCAGGGTACATCAAGTTGATGGTGGAGATTTAATCTGCTGCTCCTGAGGCTGCTGGGAGAGATTTCCCTTTCTCTTCTTTGTTCGCACAGCTCCTGGGGTTCAGCTTTGGGTTTGGCTCTGCCTCTGCATGTAGGTCACCTGAGGGCATCTGTTCCCTGCCCAGACAGGATGGGGTTAAAGTAGCAGCTGATTAGAGGACTCTGGCTCACTCAGGCCTTGGGGAGGGAGGGGTACAGAATGCAGGGCGAGCCTGTGGCTGCAGAGGCTGGCATGACATTGCAACAGCCTGAGGTGCGCCGTGTGTTCTCCTGGGGAAGTTGTCCCTGGATCACGGGACCCTGACATTGGCAGGCTGCACACGCTACCAGGAGGGGAGGTGTGGATAGTGATCTGTGCTCGCACACAGGCCTCTTGGTGGCTGCAGCAGCCGCCTTAGTGTTTCATGCCCATCTGTGGTGTCTGCACTGATAGCCCTGGCTCGCACCCGTCTCTGGAGCTAATTTAGGCGGTGCTCTGAATCCCCTCTCCTCGCCGAGCTGGAAACAATGGTCTCTTGCCTCTTTGGCAGCTCCAGACTTTTCCCGGACTCCCTCCCGGCTAGCCGTGGCGCACTAGCCCCCTTCAGGCTGTGTTCACGCCGCCAACCCCAGTCCTCTCCCTGCGCTCCGACCGAAGCCCGAGACTCAGCTCCCAGCCCCGCCCACCCCGGTGGGTGAGCAGACAAGCCTCTCAGGCTGGTGAGTGCCGGTCGGCACCGATCCTCTGTGCGGGAATCTCTCCGCTTTGCCCTCCACACCCCTGTGGCTGTGCTCTCCTTCGTGGCTCCGAAGCTTTCCCCCTCCGTCACCCCCGTCTCTGCCCGCGAAGGGGCTTCTAGTGTGTGGAAACCTTTCCTCCTTCACAGCTCCCTCCCACTTGGTGCGGGTCCCATCCCTATTCTTTTGTCTCTGTTTATTCTTTTTTCTTTTGCCCTATCCAGGTACGTGGGGAGTTTCCTGCCTTTTGGGAGGTCTGAGGTCTTCTGCCAGCGTTCAGTAGGTGTTCTGTAGGAGCTGCTCCACAAGTAGATGTATTTTTGATGTATTTGTGGGGAGGAAGGTGATCTCCACGTCTTACCCCTCCGCCATATTGAAGGTCCCCCCCACCACTGAACTCTTCAAAGATAGACTTGAGTCAATGGTAGAGGAAATCTTTACTTAAAGATTAATTTTGATTATGGACAAAATCTAGGAGTTTACACTTTTCAGATGCTCTCCCTCCCTTCCATAATTCAGTCCAGGGCACCTCAGTAGATACTGATTGATATAAATAAGACATTGTTTTTCTTTTAAATGTTTTATCAAAGCACTCATGCATTTTCACATTCAAAGCATTTGTGAGCCAGGTGGGCCTGAGATCAGATTGAGAGGTGAGAAGCTGTTCACTTTGGAATGGATCTAGCAAAGACCAAGAATAAGTTATATTTCACTCAGTTGGGAGGTGGGTTACGCATGTGTAGTTTTTATTTGTAAAATAAACCTTCGATAAGTTAAATGCTGAAGATTTATGACAGGCTTTGCTCTGAAGTGTCAATCTGAGAATTGACCAGAGAGGTGGCAAATGAATTAAGAATTTTCCTTTCCAGTGAAATCTTTTATCACAGTTCCTTAGGAAATTTTACATTGTGCATATCGAAAAGAATGAGAATTAATTTAATTGTCCATTTTCTGTTGCTTATTATTTATTTTTTATCCGAAAGAAAACACTGAGTTTTTTTTGCACAACTGACAATTTTGTTAAGTGAAACTATGGTGAAAGCAGATAGAATTTTTTTTTTGTTTTTTTTTTTTTTTTTTTTTTTGTGGTACACAGGCCTCTCACTGTTGTGGCCTCTCCCGTTGCGGAGCACAGTCTCTGGACGCGCAGGCTCAGCGGCCATGACTCACGGGCCCAGCCGCTTCGCGGCATGTGGGATCTTCCTGGACCGGGGCACGAACCCATGTCCCCTGCATCGGCAGGTGGACTCCCAACCACTGCGCCACCAGGGAAGCCCGGTAGAATGTTTTTGTTATTCAAAATGTTCTAATCTATATAAGGAGTATGTTTTCTTTAGCTGAGGCAATACACATTGACTTACCTATCTTAATATACTAAAAATATAAGAAGGTGGGTAGTGAAATGGTATCATCTAAAGTTGAAATTTGCTAAGTGATTAGTTGATTGAGTTGTGTAAGGAGATCAAAATAATAGAAAAGTAGTTTTTGTATCTGGAGTAAAATGTCTTTTATGTTTGGAGAAGTTTGTGTGGAGGGAGGGGGATTCAGTTTGGGGAGGGTGAGAAATAAAAGGGTTTTAAAACTCAGACTTAAGTGTTTCCTTGCAACCATCCAATGGTCCTGCCTTTGCTACACACTGAGTCCCGCTACTCAAGTCTGATTTCACAGTTTTGAGTCTTCAACACTGGCACCTCCCAGCTCCCACACTTTATCAGAAGTCTTGCTGATCTAGGAATCAGGCTGCTGGAGCTGAGATTCTCGCCTGATTGTCAGCTAAAGAAGGTGTGATAGAGTAGAAAACAGGATTTCCACACAGGAGACCTGGTTTTGAATCCTGGTTTTTAATCCTAACACTTATTAACTCTGTGACCTTAGTAAGTTATCTCTTTTGTGCTTCAGTTTTCTCACTATAAAATGGAAGTACTGCACAGTTTTGTTTCAAGTATTACATAAAAAAATGTATGTAAAAACATCTAAATGTTATTTGTAAGTAGTAGGGACTCAGTCTTTTTCTTTCTTTCTTTCTTTCTTTTTATTTTTTGTAAAGAGCATCTTATTCAGTCAGTCATCAAAGCACCTCCTCTGGGTGGTGGTGTAGATTCCAATGGTTCCCTGGAGATATTTCACATATATTTTATTTATTTATTTATTTTTATTTATTTATTTTTTTTGCCGTACGCGGGCCTCTCACTGTTGTGGCCTCTTCCGTTGCGGAGAAGAGGCTCTGGACGCGCAGGCTCAGCGGCCATGACTCACGGGCCCAGCCGCTCCGCGGCATGTGGGATCTTCCCAGACCGGGGCACGAACCCGCGTCCCCTGCATCGGCAGGTGGACTCTCAACCGCTGCGCCACCAGGGAAGCCCTATTTTATTATTTTGAAATAACAAATGAGCAGAAGAATTAAGGACTTTGTATGTGCATACGCCTGCATATACCTATATATGTATACGTGTATATATGTGTGTATATATATATATATATATATTATATATTTTTGAGAGGACGTCTTGTCTTTTCCTTCCTTCTTTTTTCCGTATTTCTCAGACTGGACTAGTTCAAATGTGGACATTGGCATAGGGCTGCTAACAGGGGCCCTGGACAAAGTTTTGAATTTTGTTTTGGTAGCAGCAACTTTTTGGTATCCCTTCATGTGTGAGCCCCACTTTTGCTTGTCACTGTTTTCCAATTCTGTCTCTAGGGATGACCAGCGTATCATGCTGCTTGTGGCAGTCAACGAGGCCAAAGATCTCAAAAACCCATTTCTGAAGACCTAGAACATGAATTAAGTTTGCATTTCCCAGGAAGAATTTTTCTGTGTAAAGAGGAGAGGGTTAGCCCATTTGGGAGGATAAGCAGGCTGGGAAAGGCCTTCTCTACTTGCTCTCTTCCTCCTAAGTGCAGTCTCTTCCAGGATTTGCCAGTGGAAGCAAGGATTTGCATATGTAGATAACAGACATGATTTATTTGACTTTCATAAAATTTAAAAAATGAATTAGCTGCAAAATTTTCGAATTCAATAGATTTAGATTCAGGTTTCTCCTAGAAAGATCTGGCAACATCTGAACAGGGTAAGGATCAATGGATGACAAATAGCTGCCTTTGGAAGGGCAAGTGATCCCCAGATCAGACAGTTCTCCCCTGACTTGTGTAATTGCCTAAATTAGCTGTTTGACCCTTGTAGACATTTGGATTTGTGACACCCACTCTACACTTAGCATTGCTTACCCACCTCTACCTGTCTTGGCCACATCTTCCCTCTTCCTGCCCTGACATCCACCCACCCATATATGTTTTTCTAACAGAGCCCCTGAGCTCAGTAAAAACAAGAACTGGTTGTCAGAGAAAAAACAGTGTTTACCATGGCAAACCAATGATATTCAAAACCACAAACCATAATTCCAGAAATGCTAGTTCTGTTTCTTGTTTCTTATGAGAAGTGAATACTCTTATTTTGGAAGTTAAAACTTGCTGTATTACTTTATTAAAAAATAGACTTTTGGGCTTCCCTGGTGGCGCAGTGGTTGAGAGTCCACCTGCCGATGCGGGGGACACGGGTTTGTGCCCTGGTCCGGGAAGATCCCACATGCTGCGGAGCGACTGGGCCCATGAGCCATGGCCGCTGAGCCTGTGAGTCCGGAGCCTGTGGTCCACAACGGGAGAGGCCACAACGGTGAGAGGCCCGCGTACCACAAAAAAACAAAACAAAACAAAAAAATTTTTAAGGCAAAAAAGCATCACTAGAGATAAAGATAACATGCTCAGTGCCTTTGAATGATGTAGCAGTATTAAAGTTGCATGCTCCAAATAATACAGTTTCAAATGTATAAAGCAAAATCAATGGAATTGTGGAGAGAAATAACTTTACAGTCATAGTGGGAGATGTAACAGAAGTAGTTAACAACAGAACTAGGTAACTAAGTAACAGGACTAGTTAACAACAGAATCAATAAGGAGAGAGAAAATTGTGAGCAACATATTAACAAATTTGATCTAATGGTCACATATATTACATCCAAGAAGTGAAGAATACATTTCGTTTTAAGAACAGATGGATCATTTATAAAAATTGATGTATCCTGTGCCAGAATGGAAGTCTAAACAAATTTAAAATAGTAAAATCATACACAACATGTTTTCTGACCACAAATGCAATTAGGTTAAAAGTCACTAAAAAAAAGATAAGTAGAAAAAAATAAATATATGTTAAAATTAAGAAACAAGGTTCTAAATAACCCATGGGTCAAAGAATAAATCATAATAGAAATTAGAAAATATTTAGAATCACACCTAAAAAAAGATACTATGTATAAAATCTGATGGGGTGCAACCAAAACTGTACACAGAGGAGAATTTTTAGCCCTAAATTTATATTTCAGAAAACTTTAAGCTAATACATTTGAAAATATAAATGAATTTCTAGAAAAATATAATTTCCAAAAACTGACTCAAGAAGAAACAAAAAGCCATCCTACAAAGAGCATTTAAGGTCCAGATAACTTTACGAGAAGTTTTACAAGATCTTCAAGAAACAACTATACAATACTATACAAACTTAGAGAATAGAAAAAGAGGAGTAATGTTTAGAATAAAAAGTGCTTAGAATCAATATAAAAAAGTCCTGTAGAAAAAGAGGCAAAAGACTTGAACATCTTCACAAAAAGACCTTTTTTTTTGTATTTAAAAATTTTTTTAAACAGCTTTATTGTGATATAATTGATATACAAAAAAAAAAAAAACTGGACATATTTAATATATACAATTTGCTGATTTTGGAGATATGCATACACCTGTGAAACCATCACCACAATTAAGGCAATAAAATATCCATTACCTCTAAAAGTTTCCTTCTGCCCCCCCTTTCTTTTTTGTGGTAAGAACACTTAGCATGAGATCTATCCTCTTCACAAATTTTTAAGTGTACAATATTGAATTGTTAATGATAGATACTATGTTGTACAGTAGGTCTCATGAAAAGATCCTCAACTTCAACTTCTCCTCTCCCCTCCCCTCCTCCTTTACCCCCCTTTCTTGTCCAGGGACCCCAGTGGTCTTATTCATCAGCAAATTCCCAGAGCATAGAAAATGGAACAGGATCTGGCTCATACTAGTCCTTCAATAATATTCATGTAAACTGCAAATAAATACATGTAGGTGAAATCATCCAAGCAGAGGAGAGAAAGCTCGAAGAGAAAGTAAATGGAATAAGAAAAGAAGTAGGCCAAAGGTGAGACTTTCCGGAACATTAACCTGCAGGAGGTGGTAGAGTTCAGGAGAAGGCCTGTAGAGTAGGCAGAATGTAGAAGGGAGGCCAGGAAAGAAGTATATCAATAACAGCTAGGATCCTTTGCCTGCAAGGGACTGAACATCTAGCTAAGAGTGGCTTAAACAATAGGGGCTTATTATCTCACATAATAGTCTGGAGGTAGGTAGTTCCAGGGTTGATTAATTCAGTATTTCTTCAGTGTCCAAGCTTTACATTGGCTTCTGGTGATTCTTCTGGTTTTCCCCTCATGGTCACAAAAAGGGCTGTCACAGGGCCAATTGGCAAAAACTGAGATTAAAGACAAGAATTACACATCAGGAGGAACACATCCTCAGGTTCCACTGGCCAGGACCAACTCCTAAACCAATTACAGCAAAGGGGAATGAGATTCCCTTGATTGGTCTAGGCCAACGTGGTTCATCTCTTGGGGCTAGGATAGGGGATTACTTCCTCTGAGCATACTGCTGCCCACACCTGAACACAGCTGGCAATGTGCTAGCAAAGAAGTAGGGGTGTGTACATGGAAACTGGGGTAATGTCTACTGAGGAGACAACCAGCAGGGTATTCTGTCACAGGATTCAAGGAAAGAGATGTTCAAGGAAGGAGTCAGTTGGGTCATTGGTGACTGAGAGGTCATTCATATAAGACGAGGATTGAATGGGACTATTGGATTTCACAACAAAGAGAACATTGATGGTGGTGGTGAGAGAATAGCTCTGGAGTTGGCAGAGGAAATTAGGCAGAAGAGACCCGGTTATGGTGCATTAAAAAGTAAGTGGGGGATGAGAGGGTAGAGGTAGGGAGGGAAGGCAAATTGTCCAAGGGTCTTGGTTATAAGGTAGATGAGAGACAATGGAGCTGGCCTGGGTCTCTGTCCTGTTCCTGGCTGGGAATCCTATTCATTATGCTCCCCAGCCAGGACTGTGTTGGCTGTGCCATTCCCCGCCTACACATTTCAGGAGTTTTTGAATAATTCTCAGATCTGATAATGTTAGTTTATCATCCATTCCTCTGACCATTCGAGTTACTTTTCTTTGACCCTCCATAGTGCCAACATTTCCTTTGTTGGATGTGGCAATAAGAACTATGTATATGCTTTTGTTGAATTTAGAAATGACTCTTTTCTCATGGTAAAAATGGTATGTATTCATCATAAAAAAGTGACAAATAAAACGATGCTGAAGGAAAAGTAAAAAAATATATAACCCTAATCCACAGAGATCATCACAGATATATTGCTGTTTTTCTTTTAGCTCTCCCCATCCACATTTGTATTATTTTGTATAGTGAAATACTATCTTGCTTTATACCTTGTTTTTCCCTTAATATTATATGATGAGTTTCTCATCTCATGAAATGCTCTTGATGAATACAATTTTTTGACTGAAAAATATTCTATTGTATGAATAGGTCATTTAACATTCTTCAGTTAATGAACATTTACATTGTTTCCAACTTTTGTTTGCTACGTTGTGCCTGCCTATGACTTACTAGCTTGGGATAGGTTTGTAACAGTGGGATGAGCAGTTCAAAAAGTGTAAGATAATTTTAAGGTTTTTATCAGGGCAGCAATTTGGTTAAATGTAGGTGCTCTGGGTCATGCTTGAGTTTTAACTCAGATTCTGCCATTTTCTAGGTATGTGACTTTGGGTAAGTAACTGACCCAAGTCTTAGTTTCCTAATCGTAAAATGCGGATCATAGTATCCACTTCCTGGGATTTATAATAGGTTAAATAAAATAATTTGTGGAGAGGTTTTAGTACAGTGTCTAACAATAAATATGAGCCTTTCTAGAAATGATGCATCAATTTACAAGTCTAAACAGAACCTATTTTATTTTTAATCTGCTCTCTATAAAGTTTAGCATATGAGTTTTAAAAAAATCTAAAATGATTTATGGCTGATGTGTTCAAAGACATTTATCTTAATAAATTTGGGGTCAGTAAATCTTCAGCCTTTATGTTTTTCCTTCAGGCCAAATATTTCAAGTTCAGAGGTAACACTGTGTTGGCTACAGAGTGTTCTCTAGACACCTTCACTGGGTGTCTCTAGCTAGTGCATTCTGTGCATATTCTCTTACATCTGATGAAAGCATTTGAATTGATGTGGGTGGTGCTTAGACAACTTATTCCTCAAAGGGCTTTCCCCACCTCTAATCTATTTTAGTTTCTATTATGTATTATGCCATCAAGACTAAACAAAGCTATAAATTGGCTTTGAATAAAACTAATGCTTAGATCTGTAAAAAAAAGCGCTGATACCAAATGTAACCTTTAGGTCTTCTGGAATCTCTCAGAACAGAGAAAAGACAATCTTAGAACCTTGCTGAATGCCAAAGGATTTTCAATAGCTAGTCAAGTGACCTTAGCTCTGATAGTATCTGACTTTTTCACTTTCTGCCCTGAGGCTCAGTTCCAGCTTGTGGAAGTTTTCTGGCCCATGGATTTGCTATAGCGTGGCAGTCATGTAACCTGGAGTTCTAACTCTATAATAATGTTCTGGGGATTTGAGAATAATCTTTGGGAGGATAGAATCAAGTTAGTTTACCTGGCACTTTTATGTCCCAGAAATAGCTCCTACTGAATTTTTAGTTACCAAATGGAAACTTAAGTGTAATTTTTTTCATATATAAGCTGATTTCAATCTATTTTTTCGGTGTATGTTTTTCTCCTTTAATGATAAAACAAAATTCCAATAATTAGAATGATTTTTTTTATGTGATTCCCCACCACCTGACCCCCCGGAACTTTAATTTCTGTATCTCTACAAAGGGTTTTACAGTGGTCGGCTGGAGCTGGCTCATATTGGCTCAACTGGAACAATTATTAAATTTTCACAGATTGGTTGAGGTCATGTTGGTAGCTTGAAGTTGTCTGTGGTGTGGGTGTTTACACCATAGAAATCAGCAATGCTACAAATCAGGACAGTCCCCTGTCCACATGCTCCCCTCCCCGCCCCCGCCAAACTGGTTGGTAAACATTTACCAGCAGACTACCGCTTTTCAGACAATTTGAAAGGAACTAGAAAATTTAACCTCTCAGACTAAAGTTCCATATCATATAGTTGAGGCAGAATAAAAAGTTTAGTTATCAGGTATTGCACCTTCTACCAGTGGATGTTTGTGAAATGCTATCATTTATTAAAAAGATAGTCATTTAAAACATGACAGACAGATTGAATGTGGGAAGAAAGGAAACCACAAATAGAAGGCACACATTACAGTAAATGTAGAAAAATAGACAACAGAGTTAAGAAACTAGAAAGCCAAAGGAAACAATTTTTGAAGAGTGAAGGACAGGAAGAAGACAATTTTGCCCAGCAAAATTGACACTAAAATTGAATTGGAGAAGTACAGGGAGGTTAAAAATGGCATCAGAATGAAATAGTTTTGAAAATGGTCAGCAATACCAGCTTGGTGAAGTAATGTCTTCCACCCAAGGTGACATTTCCTGAAATGGAAGTGGCACTAAAACCACCAGCCACTGAAAAACAACACATTTTGCCTTTGGCACGTTGGAACACATTTAGAGAATAGCATTATGGGTAAGGAACCATATATTTATTGTCCAAACTAGGACTTCCGTGAGTGAAAGGGGGCTCTGTTAATAATTACTTCTGTACAACAACATAAACCAGAGCCATCGAAGCAAACCAGGATGTATGTACACACTAATTATAGGCTCTACCACTGGCAACCCAGTTTCCAACCCAACTGGTTAAAAGAACTTGACCGATAGATGTTACAATGAAAAGGTTAAAATAAATGTTCCAAGAGGCTATAGTGATATTAATTGTTTTCCCATTATGAGAGGGTTAAAAAGTAAAAGGAGGTGATTCATATTAATGTTGAAAAAACAACAAAAAATATGTGAGGAACTGTGGAGCCCCGTCTCCTTCTGGTGTCTCCTGACCTGGTGGAGGCGGTTCTAGGATAACTGTTCTTGTTGTACTTGTCAGTGTTGAACACTGTAGGCCCAGACACACTCCAACTTCCAGTTACTCATTAAGTCCTCTTCTTTATGCTGTTTCCTGTAATATTTCTAGCCTTTTTTCTTTGTTCTGCTTGAAGGATTAAGCTTCTCAGCACTCCCGACAGCTGGGTAGGAACCATGTGCAAGAATGGCTGCCCTGGAGAGAAGGGTTCATGAAACTCTATTGAACTCCATGGTTTTCCTTCCTCAAACTTGACGTTGTTCATCATAGCTGTTTGTTTTGGTCAGCTTTCAGGAATCTTTCTCAGAGACTCGTAGAGGATTTCTCTTGAAAATCCCCAATTTTGCTGAATTACACACCCAACTTGTGCTCCAATATCTGGGCATACATTTCTCATGATATAATGGGGCTGCATTTGGCACTGCAAAGGTGATTTCATGCTCTGGGGCTTTGGCCATATTTCGCAGTATATTCACTTTACTTTCCAGGAAATGGGTCGAACTTTAAAAATTCAGTATCAGAGGCAAGGGACTCAAACATTCTTTTTCTTGGAACTTTCTTCACAAGTATCTTCCTAGAAATCTTAAGGTCACTTTTCTGTAAGGAAATCTCTAGTAAGACTGTGTTCCCATTCCTTCCATCCTGAACATCAAGTGAGCGTGTCAAATGGCACTGTGTAACCGACCTTTCTGTGATGATGGAAATGTTCTGTATCTGGGCTGTACAATATAATAGCCATTTTCTTTTTTTCTTTTCTTTTTTTTTTTTTTTTTGCGGTACGCGGGCCTCTCACTGCTGTGGCCTCTCCCGTTGTGGAGCACAGGCTCCGGACGCGCAGGCTCAGCAGCCATGGCTCACGGGCCCAGCCGCTCCACGGCATGTGGGATCCTCCCGGACCGGGGCACGAACCCGTGTCCCCTGCATCGGCAGGCGGACTCTCAACCACTGCACCACCAGGGAAGCCCCACAATCAATTTTAGAACATTTTCATCATCCACAAAAGAAACCTTGTACCCATAAGTAGTTAATTTCCATTTCTCCTCATCATATCACTCCCAGTACCAGGAAACAGTAATCTATTTTCTGTCATGACAGTTCTACCTATTTTGGAGGTTTCACATACGTGGAATCATACAGTATATGGTCTTTTGTGAGTGACTTCTTTCACTTAGCATAAGCTTTAAGGGTTCATCAGCATTATAGCCTGTGTCAGTACTTCATTCCTTATTATTGCTGGATAATATTCCATTGTGTAGATATGCCACTTTGTCGTTTTTCATTCATCAGCTGATGGACATTTGGATTCTTTCGATTTTTTGGCTATTATGAATAATGTTGCTTTGAACATTCATGTACAGGTTTGATATGGAAAGCTGTTTTAATTCCCTTGGGTATATATCTAGGAGTGGATTATGGGCTCCTATGGTGACACTATGTTTAACATTTTAAGGAATAGACAAACTGTTTTCCAAAGCAGTAGAGTCCTAATGAGAACGCCAAATCCTAACTACTAGACCAACAGGGAGCATCGAGTCCTAATGACTTAAAAGCCAAATTGTCTACAGAAGAGAAAGCCTATGTGACATATCTCTCAGGACAGCCATCCTACACCTAATACTTCAGCCCATCCAAATGTATCATAATGATTCAGTGTGTTACGTCTTTGCCCTTCCTGAAATTACACATTCTTCCCCGCCACCCAGTTTTACTGAGAACTAATTGAAATACATCACTGTATAAGTTTAAGGCATACAGCATCATGGTTTGATTTACATATATTGTAAAATGATTATCACAATAGGTTGAGTTAATATCCGTCTTCTCATATAGATACAATAAAAAGAAAAGAAAGGAAAAAAATATTTTCCTAGCCATGAGGAGTCTCGGGATTTACTCTCTTAACAGTTTTCCTGTATATCATACAGCAGTGTTAACTGCAGTCTTCATATTGCACATTACATCTCTAGTACTTCCTTGTTGTATAAGTGGAAGCTTGTACGTTTTGACCACCCGTCCTCCAATTTCCCCTCCCCTGCCCTCTACCTCTGGTGAACACAAGCGTCTGATCTCTTTTTCTGTGAATTTGACCTTTTTTCTTTTTGATCCCCCATGTAAGTGAGATCATATGGCACGTGTCTTTCTCTGTCTGACTTCCCTCACTCAGCATAATGCCCTCCAGGTCCGTCCATGTTGTGGCAAATGGCAGGATTTCCTTGTTTTTGTAGCAGAATAATATTCCATTTATTACTTCTTTATCCATCCATCCATTGATGGACACTTTGTTTCCAGGCTTTGGCTATTGTGAATTATGTTGCTGTGAACATGGGGGTGCAGATATCTTCTCAAGTTAGTGTTTTCATTTTCTCTGGGTATGTTCCCAGAAGTGAAATTGCTGGATCATGTGGTAGTTCTATTTTTAATTCTTTAAGGGTCTTCCAAGGGAAATTTTTTTATGGGAAGAAACAGTCTCAGGTGGCCATGCTAGGTATCACATGACTCTGGTCCCCGGTTGTAGTTCATTGTTCCAGAGATGGGTACCTGCCCCAAAGGCAGCTGATTCCCAGGCTATCCAGAGCCCTATACCATCAGCTGGCTCCAAACGATGAGCTGTGCCGACTCAATTCTCTCTGTCAGGAATGTGATCTGTGAATCCTAATGATAGAGAAGAGGCCAGCCATGGGAGCTGAAAGTAAAAGACGGCTTAGAGAAAAGCGATGGAGTAGCGTTGACACCATGGGGATCACGACAAACCAAAGTCATGAGGAAGCAGAAGTGATGAGGAAGATGAAAAGACAGAAACTATGGGTAAGCAGGTAAGAAGATACAAGGCAGGGAACAGATAAACAGATCAGCATAAGAAGAGTCAATCTCTAGCTACTGGAGAATGATAGACATGGGAAGGAGTAGCAGAGCCACATTGATGGCAAAGCCATAGAATGAGAAGTACAAATTCCGGCTGCTGAGGCCCTCGGTAACTGGGCATCTAAATGGCCCTGGTCCCAGGAGCCTGATTCTGCCTTTCCTTTTCTGTGTGAGACAGGGCTGTTGGCTTCTCTTGGGTTACCTAGTATAGATCTGTATTAGGCAGGGTTTTCTAGAGAAACATATTATATATAATATATAAATATTTAATTATTATGTATGTATAATATATAGTAAATAAACATGTATAATTTATATATTGTATGTATATTATATCTATATAATCTATATAATATACATATAATATGTAATTTATATATATTTATATATGTAAAAAATATAATATATATTTATGTATTATTATATTGCATACTATTCTATATCATATATGTGTGTGTATATATATATATAGAGAGAGAGAGTGAGGGAGGGAAGGAGGGAGAGAAAGAAAGAGAGAGAGAGAGAAATAGATTTATTTTTAGGAATTGGGTCGCGTGATTGTGGGAACTGGAAAATCTGAGATTCGAAATTCAGGTAAGAGTTGATGCTGCAGTCTTGAGTCTGAATGCTTCAGGGCAACAAGTTGGAAACTCAGGCAGGGTTTCTATGTTGCAATTTGGGGGGAGAATTTCTTCCTCTTTGAGGAACCTCAGTCTTCTAAGGTCTTCAGCTGATTGGATGAGTCACACCCACACTATGGAGAGTAAACTGCTTTACTCAAAGTCTACTGATTTAATTGTTAATAGCACGTAAAAAATACCTTCACTGCAACATGTAGCCTGGTGTTTGACCAAACAATTGGGTACCATAGACTAGCTAAGCTGACACATAAAATCAACCCTCACAAAATCCTTACTAAAAATCTCCTCTTGCTTGAGGCAACTTTAATCTCTGCACTGTTCTCAAGTTTTTTCAGCTAGTAAGGATTTGAAGAAGGATTTGAACCCAGAAATCTGACTCAAAACTTGCATTTTTGACCACTAAGAGCTTACATCATTTTGTCTTATATCTATCATTTACTAACTCATTTCTTTATTCAGGAATATTTATTGGAGACCTCTTAAGTGGTTGGCATGGTATAGGCTTCTGGGGAGAGAGTAAATAATTGAAATCTATAATACTATATTTATTAAATATAATAATGGAATATGATTAAATACAATGTCTTAGTTAATGCCTATATTAAATATATTTTAAATATAATTAAAATAAAACATAATATATTTAAAATATAAAATTAGATCTAATGTGATAATAGATGGGAGAGGAAGGCAAAATCAGAGGGGCAACTACTGTGGTTGGGAGGTAGGTTTAGGAAAAGTTTCTACTGGGCCAAATTGGATGTTGGATGTGAAAGAGGAATCAGCATTAACTAGGTAGGAGGAGAGAGTGGGGAAGCACAGAGGCTGAGAGAAAAAAATCACATCACTGAAATGTTAGCTGGAGGTCTCCATTTAGGATTTAAGTGCTTTGAAATAACGATTTGCATGCCTTCCCTCCTTCCTTCTTTCCTTCCTTTCTCTTTCCTCTCTTTCCTTCCTTTTATTTTTTCCTTTCTTTCTCTCTCCCCTAATTTCGTCCCCCAGGCACTTAATTGATGTCTTATATATCCTACACTCTTTTTTTTTTTTTTTTTTTTTTTTTTTTTTATTTTTATTTTTTGCTTTATCACAAATTTAATCAGTTATATGTATACATATGTTCCCATATCCCCTCCCTTTTGCGTCTCCCTCCCACCCTCCCTATCCCACCCCTCCAGGCGGTCACAAAGCACCGAGCTGATCTCCCTGTGCTATGCGGCTGCTTCCCACTAGCTATCTACCTTACATTTGGTAGTGTATATATGTCCATGCCGCTCTTTCACTTTGTCACAGCTTACCCTTCCCCCTCCCCATATCCTCAAGTCCATTCTCTAGTAGGTCTGTGTCTTTATTCCTGTCTTACCCCTATGTTCTTCATGACCTTTTTTTTTCTTAAATTCCATATATATGTGTCAGCATACAGTATTTGTCTTTCTCTTTCTGACTTACTTCACTCTGTATGACAGACTCTAGGTCCATCCACCTCATTACAAATAGTTCAATTTCATTTCTTTTTATGGCTGAGTAATATTCCATTGTATGTATGTGCCACATCTTCTTTACCCATTCATCCGATGATGGACACTTAGGTTGTTTCCATCTCCGGGCTATTGTAAATAGGGCTGCTATGAACATTTTGGTACATGTCTCTTTTTGAATTATGGTTTTCTCAGGGTATATGCCCAGTAGTGGGATTGCAGGGTCATATGGTAGTTCTATTTGTAGTTTTTTAAGGAACCTCCATACCGTTCTCCATAGTGGCTGTACCAATTCACATTCCCACCAGCAGTGCAAGAGTGTTCCCTTTTTTCCACACCCTCTCCAGCATTTATTGTTTCTAGATTTTTTGATGATGGCCATTCTGACTGGTGTGAGATGATATCTCATTGTAGTTTTGATTTGCATTTCTCTAATTAGTAAAGATGTTGAGCATCCTTTCATGTGTTTGTTGGCAGTCTGTATATCTTCTGTGGAGAAATGTCTATTTAGGTCTTCTGCCCATTTTTGGATTGGGTTGTTTGTTTTTTTGTTATTGAGCTGCATGAGCTGCTTATAAATTTTGGAGATTAATCCTTTGTCAGTTGCTTCATTTGCAAATATTTTCTCCCATTCTGAGGGTTGTCTTTTGGTCTTGTTTATGGTTTCCTTTGCTGTGCAAAAGCTTTTAAGTTTCATTAGGTCCCATGTGTTTATTTTTGTCTTTATTTCCATTTCTCTAGGAGGTGGGTCAAAAAGGATCTTGCTGTGATTTATGTCATAGAGTGTTCTGCCTATGTTGTCCTCTAAGAGTTTGATAGTGTCTGGCCTTACATTTAGGTCTTTAATCCATTTTGAGCTTATTTTTGTGTATGGTGTTAGGGAGTGATCGAATCTCATACTTTTACATGTCCCTCTCCAGTTTTCCCAACACCACTTATTGAAGAGACTGTCCTTTCTCCACTGTACATTCCTGCCTCCTTTATCAAAGATAAGGTGACCATATGTCCGTGGGTTTATCTCTGGGCTTTCTATCCTGTTCCATTGATCTATCTTTCTGTTTCTGTGCCAGTACCATACTGTCTTGATTACTGCAGCTTTGTAGTATAGTCTGAAGTCAGGGAGCCTGATTCCTCCAGCTCCATTTTTCGTTCTCAAGATTGCTTTGGCTATTCGGGGTCTTTTGTGTTTCCATACAAATTGTGAAATTTTTTGTTCTAGTTCTGTGAAAAATGCCAGTGGTATTTTGATAGGGATTGCATTGAATCTGTAGATTGCTTTGGGTAGTAGAGTCATTTTCACAATGTTGATTCTTCCAATCCAAGAACATGGTACATCTCTCCATCTATTTGTATCATCTTTAATTTCTTTCATCAGTGTCTTATAATTTTCTGCATACAGGTCTTTTGTCTCCTTAGGTAGGTTTATTCCTAGATATTTTATTCTTTTTGTTGCAATGGTAAATGGGAGTGTTTCCTTGATTTCACTTTCAGATTTTTCATCATTAGTATATAGGAATGCCAGAGATTTCTGTGCATTAATTTTGTATCCTGCAACTTTACCAAATTCATTGATTAGCTCTAGTAGTTTTCTGGTAGCATCTTTAGGATTCTCTATGTATAGTATCATGTCATCTGCAAACAGTGACAGCTTTACTTCTTCTTTTCCAATTTGGATTCCTTTTATTTGCTTTTCTTCTCTGATTGCTGTGGCTAAAACTTCCAAAACTAGGTTGAATAAGAGTGGTGAGAGTGGGCAACCTTGTCTTGTTCCTGATCTTAGTGGAAATGGTTTCAGTTTTTCACCATTGAGGACGATGCTGGCTGTGGGTTTGTCATATATGGCCTTTATTATGTTGAGGAAAGTTCCCTCTATGCCTACTTTCTGCAGGGTTTTTATCATGAATGGGTGTTGAATTTTGTCGAAAGCTTTCTCTGCATCTATTGAGATGATCATATGGTTTTTCTCCTTCAATTTGTTAATATGGTGTATCACGTTGATTGATTTGCGTATATTGAAGAATCCTTGCATTCCTGGGATAAACCCCACTTGATCATGGTGTATGATCCTTTTAATGTGCTGTTGGATTCTGTTTGCTAGTATTTTGTTGAGGATTTTTGCATCTATGTTCATCAGTGATATTGGCCTGTAGTTTTCTTTCTTTGTGACATCCTTGTCTGGTTTTGGTATCAAGGTGATGGTGGCCTCGTAGAATGAGTTTGGGAGTGTTCCTCCCTCTGCTATATTTTGGAAGAGTTTGAGAAGGATAGGCGTTAGCTCTTCTCTAAATGCTTGATAGAATTCGCCTGTGAAGCCATCTGGTCCTGGGCTTTTGTTTGTTGGAAGATTTTTTATCACAGTTTCAATTTCAGTGCTTGTGATTGGTCTGTTCATATGTTCTATTTCTTCCTGATTCAGTCTTGGCAGGTTGTGCATTTCTAAGAATTTGTCCATTTCTTCCAGGTTGTCCATTTTATTGGCATAGAGTTGCTTATAGTAATCCCTCACGATCTTTTGTATTTCTGCAGTGTCAGTTGTTACTTCTCCTTTTTCATTTCTAATTCTATTGATTTGAGTCTTCTCCCTTTTTTTCTTGATGAGTCTGGCTAATGGTTTATCAATTTTGTTTATCTTCTCAAAGAACCAGCTTTTAGTTTTATTGATCTTTGCTATTGTTTCCTTCATTTCTTTTTCATTTATTTCTGATCTGATTTTTATGATTTCTTTCCTTCTGCTAACTTTGGGATGTTTTTGTTCTTCTTTCTCTAATTGCTTTAGGTGCAAGGTTAGGTTGTTTAGTCGAGATATTTCCTGTTTCTTAAGGTGGGATTGTATTGCTATAAACTTCCCTCTTAGAACTGCTTTTGCTGCATCCCATAGGTTTTGGGTCGTCGTGTCTCCATTGTCATTTGTTTCTAGGTATTTTTTTATTTCCTCTTTGATTTCTTCAGTGATCACTTCGTTATTAAGTAATGTATTGTTTAGCCTCCATGTGTTTGTATTTTTTATAGCTCTTTTCCTGTAATTGATATCTAGTCTCATAGCATTGTGGTCGGAAAAGATACTTGATACAATTTCAATTTTCTTAAATTTACCAAGGCTTGATTTGTGACCCAAGATATGATCTATCCTGGAGAATGTTCCATGAGCACTTGAGAAAAATGTGTATTCTGTTGTTTTTGGATGGAATGTCCTATAAATATCAATTAAGTCCATCTTGTTTAATGTATCATTTAAAGCTTGTGTTTCCTTATTTATTTTCATTTTGGATGATCTGTCCATTGGTGAAAGTGGGGTGTTAAAGTCCCCTACTATGATTGTGTTACTGTCGATTTCTCCTTTTATGGCTGTTAGTGTTTGCCTTATGTATTGAGGTGCTCCTATGTTGGGTGCATAAATATTTACAATTGCTATATCTTCTTCTTGGATCGATCCCTTGATCATTATGTAGTGTCCTTCTTTGTCTCTTCTAGTAGTCTTTATTTTAAAGTCTATTTTGTCTGATATGAGAATTGCTACTCCAGCTTTCTTTTGATTTCCATTTGCATGGAATATCTTTTTCCATCCCCTTACTTTCAGTCTGTATGTGTCTCTAGGTCTGAAGTGGGTCTCTTGTAGACAGCATATATATGGGTCTTGTTTTTGTATCCATTCAGCCAATCTGTGTCTTTTGGTGGGAGCGTTTAGTCCATTTACATTTAAGGTAATTATCGATATGTATGTTCCTATTCCCATTTTCTTAATTGTTTTGGGTTCGTTATTGTAGGTCTTTTCCTTCTGTTGTGTTTCTTGCCTAGAGAAGTTCCTTTAGCATTTGTTGTAAAGCTGGTTTGGTGGTGCTGAACTCTCTCAGCTTTTGCTTGTCTGTAAACGTTTTAATTTCTCCATCAAATCTGAATGAGATCCTTGCTGGGTAGAGTAATCTTGGTTGCAGGTTTCTCTCCTTCATCACTTTAATTATGTCCTGCCACTCCCTTCTGGCTTGTAGAGTTTCTGCTGAGAGATCAGCTGTTATCCTGATGGGGATTCCCTTGTGTGTTATTTGTTGTTTTTGCCTTGCTGCTTTTAATATGATTTCTTTGTGTTTAATTTTTGACAGTTTGATTAATATGTGTCTTGGCGTATTTCTCCTTGGATTTATTCTGTATGGGACTCTCTGTGCTTCTTGGACTTGATTAACTATTTCCTTTCCCATATTAGGGAAGTTTTCAACTATAATCTCTTCAAATATTTTCTCAGTCCCTTTCTTTTTCTCTTCTTCTTCTGGAACCCCTATAATTCGAATGTTGGTGCGTTTAATGTTGTCCCAGAGGTCTCTGATATTGTCCTCTGTTCTTTTCATTCTTTTCTCTTTATTTTGCTCTGCATTAGTTATTTCCACTATTTTATCTTCCACCTCACTTATCCGTTCTTCTGCCTCAGTTATTCTGCTATTGATCCCATCTAGAGTATTTTTCATTTCATTTATTGTGTTTTTAATCGATGCTTGATTCATCTTTAGTTCTACTAGGTCCTTGTTAACTGTTTCTTGCATTTTGTCTATTCTATTTCCAAGATTTTGGATCATCTTTACTATCATTATTCTGAATTCTTTTTCAGATAGACTGCCTATTACCTCTTCATTTGTTAGGTCTGGTGGGTTTTTATCTTGCTCCTTCTCCTGCTGTGTGTTTTTCTGTCTTCTCATTTTGCTTATGTTACTGTGTTTGGGGTCTCCTTTTTGCCGGCTGCAGGTTCGTAGTTCCTGTTGTTTTTGGTGTCTGTCCCCAGTGGCTAAGGTTGGTTTAGTGGGTTGTGTAGGTTTCCTGGTCGAGGGGACTAGTGCCTGTGTTCTGGTGGATGAGGCTGGATCTTGTCTTTCTGGTGGGCAGGTCCACGTCTGGTGGTGTGTTTTGGGGTGTCTGCAGACTTTTTATGATTTTAGGCCACCTCTCTGCTAATGGGTGGCGTTGTGTTCCTGTCTTGCTAGTTGTTTGGCATAGGGTGTCCAGCACTGTAGCTTGCTGGTCGTTGAGTGAAGCTGGGTGCTGGTGTTGAGATGGAGATCTCTGGAAGATTTTCGCCGTTTGATATTATGTGGAGCTGGGAGGTCTCTTGTGGACCAGTGTCCTGAAGTTGGCTCTCCCACCTCAGAGGCACAGTACTGACTCCTGGCTCCTCAATTTGGGATGATTTGTTGTCTATTCATGTATTCCAGAGATGCAGGGTACATCAAGTTGATTGTGGAGCTTTAATCCGCTGCTTCTGAGGCTGCTGGGAGAGGTTTCCCTTTCTCTTCTTTGTTCTCACAGCTCCCGGGTCTCAGCTTTGGATTTGGCCCCGCCTCTGCGTGTAGGTCGCCGGAGGGCGTCTGTTCTTCGCTCAGACAGGAAAGGGTTAAAGGAGCAGCCTCTTCGGGAACTCTGGCTCACTCAGGCCGGGCGGGAGGGAGGGGCACGGAGTGCGGGGCGAGCCTGCAGCGGCAGAGGTCGGCGTGACGTTGCACCAGCCCGAGGCGCGCCGTGCGTTCTCCCAGGGAAGCCGCCCCTGGATCCCGGGACCCCGGCAGTGGCGGGCTGCTCAGGCTCCCGGAAGGGCGGTGTGGACAGTGACCTGCGCTCGCACACGGGCTTCTTGGCGGCGGCAGCAGCAGCCCCAGCGTCCCACGCCCGTCACTGGGCTCCGCGCTTTCAGTCGCGACTCGCGCCCGTCTGTGGAGCCCCTTTAAGCAGCGCTCTTAATCCCCTCTCCTCGCGCAGCAGGAAACCAAGAGGGAAGAACAAGTCTCTTGCCTCTTCGGCAGCTCCAGAGTTTTCCCGGACTCCCTCCCGGCTAGCTGTGGCACATTAGCCCCCTTCAGGCTGAGTTCTCGCCGCCAGCCCCAGTCCTCTCCCTGCGCTCTGACCGAAGCCCGAGCCTCAGCTTCCAGCGCCGCCCGCCCCGGCGGGCGAGCAGACAAGCCTCTCGGGCTGGTGAGTGCCGCTCGGCACCGATCCTCTGTGCGGGAATCTCTCCGCTTTGCCCTACCCAGGTATGTGGGGAGTTTCTTGCCTTTTGGGAGGTCTGGGGTCTTCTGCCAGCGTTCAGTATGTGTTCTGTAGGAGTTGTTCCACGTGTAGCTGTATTTCTGGTGTATCCGTGAGGAGGAAGGTGATCTCCGCGTCTTACTCTTCCGCCATCTTACCCGGAAGTCTCTATCCTACACTCTTTATTAAAATTACGGAATGAATAAATGAGTGAATATATGACTAATAAGAAATATACGCTTCATCTTGATAAGCAAATTCTTCCACAAGTCTAGTTGCTGCTTTCAGAGACCAAAAAAACTGAGATCACAGGTTCTGAGCTGGTATGATAGTTTTTGTTCTTTCAAATAATTTTCCTTTGATGATGATATTTTAAATTATTGTTACCCCTCCCCCCTTTCTGCATAGATAAGCAAGGATTGGTTGTGGCTATGAACTAGGTAGGCAGAGGAAGAGCCTGAAGACTGTGTTGAAACTTAGGCTCAAGCAATGGAATGTTGCAGTTGACTGGGGGGAATAGCTGCCACAAAGGGCTCCTTCTGGAAGCCAGCAATTAGGAAAGAGGAATCTCAGAGTTCAGTTTGAATAGAACCAATGTGCCATCTGGAGGGCCAAAAGACAAGGCAGTGAATCGTGATGAATATTGCAAGAAACAGTGTGTGTGCATCATACGTGTGTGAGCATACATGTAATGTGTTAGGAATGTCTCAGTTCATGAATACTTTCTATTTAAAGGAGTGTTAATACAGAACAGAGACATGGGGAACTATTATCTTGGCTTAAATGGTTATTAAAATGTTTTGATCTTTTAATTATATATTTTAAAATGTAGAAGGAACTGAGTAATTGTATTTAATTCAATGCACAGCTTAAAGGCAATCTGCTTGTAAAAATATATGTTTTTTTTTCCCTATCCCGATAGCCTAGCACATGTGACATTACATAGATATGTATGCACTATCGGGTCTGTGCAGAAAGATGAAAATAACTAGTCATAACTCCTAACTGTAACATTATAGTAAAGAATAGCCCACAGGTTCGTATGGGATTGAAAATTCTTTTCATATTGATATTCTTTCGGCTCTAGCTTAGCACTACTATTGGCTACTTGTGAATAAGTTCTTTAGCTTTTCCGAGCCACAATATCTTCATCAGTAAAATAGGGGACCAGAGTAGTTGATCTTTCTAATTCATAAAATGTTTTGTTCATCAGAGAAGTTCATATTTTAAAAAGCACTTTGAAAAGTGTAAGATTTCCTACAAAGATTCCTACAAAGATTAGAAGTAGAGCTAACTTTCATTCATTCATTTATTTAATATATTGATCACATTACACTGCTGAAATATGTATAGTCATATATTGTATATGTATAACTATATTATATGCTCATTCTATGCTAATTGTTGAGGCCACATTGATGAAAAAGACAGATTTTTTTTTCTATGTGGTCTGTGTGGTCTCTTGGAAGTGGGTGAAGACAATTGGAAGATTCTTGTCAGTTTCTATGTTACCACTTAATGCGTGTGTGATTTCCACTTAATAGGTGTGTGATTTCAGGTGTATAATGGATGATTATACAGGACTATATCACAGGATGGCTATGAGAATCAAATGTGGTAATTGTTGTATAATGTATTAAGTGCTATACAGTGTGACCCAACTATGAAATATCAAGTGGAGAGAGACAAGAAATTGGAAGAAGGTTGAACCATGGAAACTTCCCTAACCTGAGGACAGGGATAAGAGAAAACACAAAAGAGAGTAGAGTAGAAAATTGACAAAGAGAGAGGTAGAAAAGTGAGAGGAAATAATACATGGGAAGTATTAATAAGCCAGCTGTACTAAAAAGATTTTTCAGATTTTACCTAGTTTAATGTGTTAAATTCATATGTCTTATTCTAGCAATATTTCCTTCAAAATTTGGGTAAAAAGTACATTTTTACTTTTAAAAAAAGTTACAAAAAGAAAAACATCTCTCTGATTCTTGTATAGAAATTCTAAATTAGTTTCTTTCTAGCTTAAAGAAAGGTCAATTATACAAAATCAGTCTGTATTTGCCCTTTATCCTGAGCCTGTATTTTCAGCTACTTTGCTCAAAAAGATCTTTGCTTTGGACTTGGAGAAAGGGCAAATGGTGTTGCAGAAGAAAGATTCTATCCAGCTGACCATAAATTTCTGGCTGTGTGTGGGAGCGCACATTCTGGCTAAGATCTGACACCAAAGCTTCATATTTCTAAAGAACAGTTCTTGCTGGATGGTATGACTATTTCATTGGTTTTGTTGAAGAAGACAGGCAAGATTAAATGCTTCATTGATGTAAGAACAAAGGTAAGCCAGGGGATCTGGCAAAGGTTGAGCAGTATATTTTTCAAGTGAATATGATAGCAATTTTTATGAGTCTGCTAGTCACATTTTGGTTGAAAATCTAATCTTTTTCAAAGACTGAAAGGATAAATTAATACCCTCTAGACAACATACAAGATGTTTAAAGGCAAAACTATTTGATTATTTTTATTCTAACATGTTGAGAAACTGTCATTTTAATCAATACAATGAATTAGTATGGCACTGTATTTGAAGCTTTTATAAAGTAAAAAACTTGTTTGTGAGTGGTTTTGCTGATATTTATCATTATCTCTCTTCTTTGGTCTCCAGTATTTTGGCTAATGCTTTATAGTCCTTCTCTTGATTTAAACTCTAATCGTTATCTACTTTGAGTCACTCATGAATCTTATTTTGCTGAATTAGAACCTTTGATATTTAGGGCAAATTTTAATGATCTGTCTTCTTCTGAAGTGACTAATTTTAAAGGAAAAAATGCCGAGTCATACTCACCCTTTCCATGCATGCATTATTTTGTGACAGATTTCTTCTGAGCATAAAGAATTTCTTCTTAGAGAAAGAACTTGGAAGAACACAGGCACCAGGTCCAAAGCATCTACAAGTGGATTGTCTACAAGGGGAAGAGCTTATCTTAAATTTGAGCTGCAATCAAAAATAAAGGTAGATAAAACCTTTGTACATTGTCACCGTAGGAAGGAAAAGCACAAATGAATACTTATTGCTTTGTATCTCTTTTTACATATCTTGCGAGAAAAAGATTTTCCTGGTCAAATCATCTTTGCTAAAAAAAGTTACAAAAAGAAAAACATCTCTCTGATTCTTGTATCTCCGGAGGGACACTGCTGCTCAATCAAATCTTTGCAAGATTTTACCCTGATGTTCTAAAAAGAAAAAGTACTCAGTATGATATATTTTATTATTTTCTTTTGAATAATTCCAGGTATAGGTCATAAAATACTTTGGTTAGCAAGTGTTCCAGACTGAGTCTTGGAGATTAAGTTGTCAAATTAAAACAGAGAGGTTACAGAATCCTTGTCTGGTTTAACTGTTATACTGACATACTCATATGCTACCCAGAAACTGATTGATAGTATCTTTGTCACTTTAGATGAATAAAACAAAAAGGTTTTTTGTGTGTATGTGTGTGTTTCTTCCTTTTTTCCCCTCATTATTTTGCCTAATTTACTACTTGTAATTTAAAAACAAAAACCGGTTTCAAATGTTAATATCAAAAGTTGACTTACCTGTTAAGGTATATGAGCCCTCAACAATGAAATTATTAATCTTTAGAGCTTTTGTAGTTTCAATTAAAGGTCTCAGTCTCCATGTACAACATATGTAAGCAGGATGAATAAAAATCCATTCTCAAATGAAAAAGAGTAATAAACACAACCCAAGTTTAAGAGAGGGAACTGCATAGAAAGACAAATATTAAGATAAATATGTTTAGTTAAAAATTAATTTCCTGTCAAGAATCCTGGTTCTACCAGAACTGTTTTTTTTAAAATTAATTTTTATTGGAGTATAGTTGCTTTACAATGTTGTGTTAGTTTCTGCTATACAGAAAAATGAATCAGTTATACATATACATATATCCCTTCTTTTTTAGATTTCCTTCCCATTTAGGTCACCACAGAGCACTGAGTAGAGTTCCCTGTGCTAAACAGTAGGTTCTCATTAGCTATCTATTTTATACATAGTAGTGTATATATGTAAATCCCAATCTCCCAATTCATCCTACCTCCTCTTCCCCGCCTTGGTATCTGTAAGTTTGTTCTCTACATCTGTGTCTCTATTTCTGCTTTGCAAATAAGTTCATCTGTGCCATTTTTCTAGATTCCACATATAAGCGATACTATACAATATTTGTTTTTCTCTTTCTGACTTACTTCACTCCGTATGACAGTCTCTAGGTCTATCCACATTTCTGCAAATGGCACTATTTCATTCCTTTTTATGGCTGCATAATATTCCGTTGTATATATATACCACATCTTCTTTATCCATTCCTCCGTTGATGGACATTTAGGTGGTTTCCATGTCCTGGCTATCATAAATAGTGCTGCAGTGAATACTGGGGTGCATGTATCTTTTTGACTTATGGTCTTCTCCAGGTATATGCCCAGGAGTGGGATTGCTGAGTCATATGGTAGTTCTATTTTTAGTTTTTTAAGGAACCTCCATACTGTTCTCCATAGTGGCTGTACCAATTTACATGCCCACCAACAGTGTAGGAGGGTTCCCTCTTCTCCACATCCTCTCCAGAATTCATTGTAGATTTTTTGATGATGGCCATTCTGACCAGTGTGAGGTGATACCTCATTGTACTTTTGATTTGCATTTCTCTAATAATTAGTGATGCTGAGCAGCTTTTCACATGCCTCTTAACCATCTATGTCTTTGGAGAAATGTCTGTGTAGGTCTTCCATTCATTTTCCATTGGGTTGTTTGGTTTTTTTTGATATTGAGCTGCATGAGCTGTGTTACAATTTGGAGATTAATCCCTTGTCAGTTGCTTCGTTTGCAAATATTTTCTCCCCTTCTGAGGGTTGTTTTTTTGTTTTGTTTATGGTTTACTTTGCTGTGCAAAAGCTTTTAAGTTTAATTAGGTCCCATTCGTTTATTTTTGTTTTTGTTTTCATTACTCTAGGAGGTGGATCAGAAAAGATCTTGCTGCGATTTATGTCATAGAGTGTTCTGCCTATGTTTTCCTCTAAGAGTTTTATAGTGCCGGCCTTACATTTAGTCTTTAATCCATTTTGAGTTTACTTTTGTGTATGGTGTTAGGAAGAGTCCCAGTCTCCATGGTAAATTAGTCAGTGGTGACAGTGGTCTGACCTTAGCAGAGGAAGTGGATAATGTCGGTTACTCTTCTCCCATATTCTCAGTTCGATGTTGCATAAGGTATAGAACTTGAGGATGTCTGGTGGTCTGAGATATCAATGAGCAAGATGAGCAGAATTTCACTTCGTAGAAGAAATAAGAAAACCCAAAAGTCAGTCATAGTTTGCTCAATCTTTTCTTTCCCCAACCTAATAGTTTTCTGAGTTTTTATGAACTTAGTGTATGAGTAATAATCAGAAAAATACTTGGGGATTATTTGTTTAGAAGCTTTTACTTTAACCAAAACTGCAAAGGACTTTTTCCTTGGATCAAGCACTGGGGCCTCAAAGCAATGTCATTTAATATGCCATTTTTAGTAGACTTTCATCTGAACAAGTTGGAATTCTTAAAATGAAATTAGCCCTCCAAATTCATTATTATTTAATTATTTATCAAAGGAATCAGGACCAAGAGAACTTTACCTTTTGCTTTTACATGACTGAGTTTTTACTTTTGGTTTGATATTAGAACTTCAGTGCTTCAAGTACATCTTCTTTGAACTGATGTACTGAAACGGAATGGCATTCCAAGGAAATTGATGGCTGGTACTAGGGAGGCTACAGGTGATTGGAATTTTCCCATGGCAGTCACTTTTATATAACATTCTACAGTTTTGTTCTAGTTCCTATCCACTGTCCTAGCTAGAATCAGTCTCATTTCCTTTCTTCCACCATTTTCTTTTTGGTTATAGGTATCAAGAATTTTAATGATTTGTAAACAGTTTTCTAAACTAATGAAATAAATATGTGTCAAATGCATGTTTTTACATTTTATGTTTTAATAATTAATCCCCCTGAGTTCATTTTCTTGCCATGCTAAATGCAATTCTAGAATGGATTCTATTTCATTAGTGTTGAAATACAGGTCTTTGAAATCTCATGCTGTGGTACCTTATCACTTGACTGGTACTGTTACTGCCAAGGAACCATGTTTCATAACTTTTCTTAGTGAAGTTAAATTTGATTTGTGAAACTAACCAGAACACTTAAACCAAGAACTCTTATCTCCCCTTCCTCAATCTTAGAAATGGAAAAGTTAAAGACAATCCAGGTTTCTGTGTTTTGTCCTGTGTCTAATTTATTGTCCTAAATGAGCCAATGCTCCCACCATTCTAAAGAGGCTCCACTTTGGCACTTGGCTTCAGTCCTTCCATGGATCCTCAGGCTGTCTTGTATCCTGGATGACTTCAACACCCGCCCAATGACACAGGCTTCTCAGGGTTTTGAGTTACTTATCTCCAATAGCTTCTACCATAGCCCCTCTTCATCATGTCCTTCTGTTTGCATACTCAGCACGTTTTCATCACCAGTGTCTTCAGTACTGAAAATTTATATCCAGACCTTGCTCTCTTGACATAGCCTCTGGCAAGTTTCATTCATCTTTGTCCCATTAGGCTCTCCAGACTCTAGATTCTTGTTTTCTCTGTTACCCACTTTCTATATTTGTTTCCCAAGCCATTTAGATTTTATGTTCCAACACTTCTGTCTCTCTTTGACAGTATCAACTCTTTTGCCCCATGTTCTTCTTTCACATCTGCTTAGCAAAATCCCAAGCCTGGCTGAATTCAAACCATCAGTCTTCCACACCTGAGTCATGCTGATTAAAAAATCTCCCCATGGTTAGATTGATGCTGCCAAAGGTTTGGATTCTTGGTATATCTTGGCCTTGACTCCTTGCCATTCCCAGGAACATGCCACGTATCTTCAGCTATTTGAGATGTCTTTTATTCCTCAGAAAAAGGAGTTGTGACTTTAGTTATGCATGGGTTTGCATATTTCTTCTTCAAGTTTTTCTTTAGTATCAGTAGTTCAAATTGTGGTGTTGAAAGATCCAGGGTAAATTTTGGCTCAGACTCCAATGTGGTGGGAGATCCATGGGCAGTAATACTGATATTGAAAGTCTAATGGGAGGTACATGGTGGTATGTGGAGGTTTTTCTGATTTATGGCTGGATCCCAGGTAATAACTGAATAACAGGGATCTGCAAATGGGCTGGGAAAGTTCTCAGGGCCTCAGCTAAGTGTCCAGGCTTAGGGAAGAGCTTCAACCCCAGTAAGGGGACAGGAAGGCTCAGTCAGAATCTGAGCAGGAAGGCCATGCACAGTGTGCTCAGCAGTTGGGTAGGATTAGCTCAGTTCTGGTTCCCAGGGCTCACCCAGGCACACGAGATACTAGTTGTCTTACCACGGGATTGGTTTAAGACCTTACCAACTGCCTCCTTTGTCAGGACTGGTTTTGAGACATGGATGGAGCTGAGAGTACAGGTGAGTGGGCTGGTGAAACTCTAGGGGTGACAGTGATGGAGTGTCATTAGAGATGAGGCAAGAGAGGTGAACTGGACTCAGCCTGTAGAAGGCTTAGCCTCAGGGCCTTACCTGGTAGAGAACCCTGGAGGACAGTGACCCAATTGTGGAACAAAATTAAGTGGAAACTGAACAAATAGGAGAGGGTCAGTTGTAATGGTTTTTTCACAGTATTATTTCATTCATATAAAAGGGATGGGAGGGAAATTTTAAGCCAAGAATTAACTCTTGGTTTGCCCTCTGAGGATTGTACACTTTTAGGAGATTTTAGACCTGGGCGTAGTTTTTGGGTCTGTGGCCTCCCGGCTCTCTCTTCTACATGCTAATCTTCTGGTTGCAGTACATTCAAGGAAAATAAACTAATTTTAGTATTAGCCTAATCAAAGTACAGGAAGGCAGATCTGCTTTAATAACATAATATGATAGACTCCAAAGCTTAATATATGTTTCCTGCTGTAGACAACTATAATATGCTAATAGATAGTTACCAAAAATATCAATTGAAGGATAATTATTTGCTTTACAAAATTTGATCATAAGATTCCTGTAAAAAAGAACGAATCTCCTCTAGAGAATTTAAAATCTGATTTGGTGTACTACTGTGATTCCAGTTGCATGCACATTTATCCTGATTAATAATCAAGTGAGACTTAATAGGGATAAATATACATTTTTGAGTTTAGGTTTAAAAATGTCATTGTAAGGATGGAGCTGAGTGCTCTGGCTTTTCGGCAGATCAAGAGGCTAGTTTTAAGTATAAGGCAGTAGTGTGACACAGATGCCAAAAAACGGGAGCGCCATCTGAGCCTCAGCTAATAGAAATCAAGGTCCAGAATGAGAGTGGCAGATAGGCTGCCACATGAATCACATCCCGGTACTTCCCACCCAACTTTCCTGGGGAACCGAACAAACTTGCTGTCTGTAGAGGCCAGTGTCCTAGATGCTGAGGGAGCTGGGGCCCCATCAAAGTCTCAGAGAATGAACAGATAGAGGATGCTTGGCTTGAGGAAGAGAAGGTGATGGTGGTTCCTTAAAAATTGTGATGATTTGCCATGTGGAAACAGACTTGGATATATTTGTTATAGGTTCAGATTTAGAATTCAAGGTGGGAATTACAGGGAGGTATTTTCCAGTTTCCCCTTCCTCAGGTCAGAGTGTGTCAAGGTTTGTTTTTGTTTTAATTTTTTATACAATTTTAAAAGGTTACACTCCATTTAAAAATATTGGCTATATTTCCCATGTTGTACAATATGTCTTTGTAGCCTATCTTGCACCCAACAGCTTTTATCTCCCACTCCACCACTCCTATACTGCCCCTCTCCAGCTCCCTGCTGGTGACCACTAGTTTGTTCTCTGTATCTGCAAGTCCGCTTCATTTTTGTTATATTCACTAGTTTGTTGCATTTTTTAGATTCCACGTATAAGTGATATCTTACAGTATTTGTCTTTCTCTGTCAGACTTATTTCACTGTGCATAATACCCTCCAAGTCCATCCATACTGCTGCAAAATGGCAAAATTTCATTCTTTTTTATGGCTGGGTAGTAGCCCATTGTATATATATACCACATCTTCTTTGTCCATTCATCTGTTAATGGATACTTAGGTTGTTTCCATATCTTGGCAATTGTAAATAATGCTGCTATGAACATTGGGACACGTGTGGCTTCTTGAATTAGTGTTTTTGTTTTTTTCAGATATATACCCAGGAGCGGAATTGCTGGGTCATGCTTTTGGTTTTGGTTTTGGTTCTTAGAGGATTCTTGTGTGAGAGAAGAGGTTAGACTGGAGGCTTCCATAGCTCTTCCACTGACTGATTAGTTTAAATTTATCCCATCAGGCATCAGGTAAGCTACACAGCTGCTATTATTTGTTATTTATACTTAAGTACCACTTATTATATGTTTGGGAACTGTTCTAAAACTGTAAAAATATCAATTCATTTCACTTATTTTAACAACCCTGCAACATAGCTATTACCTGCACTTTATAGATGTGCATCCTGAGGCTCAGAGATATTAAGTTACTTGCACAATGTAACACAGCAAGAGCCAGATCCACACCCAGGCTATCTGCCTCTTTATTTTAGGAATATGTGTCTTGAGGATTACATTATGCCTGAATTATGTATGTGGTGACTCCATTTTTGGTGTATTATTGAGCTACTGCCTGAAAATTACTTTTATCTTCATGATTATTATGATTTAAAGTTTTTCTGATTGGGAGGAGTTTCTGATTCACTTTGCTGCACATATGTATGTTTTGCTAGAAAAACAAGTAGAACTACTGTTTTGTGTTCCCTGTGGTATAAATCATTTTCAAATAGTAATTTGGATGATACTTTCTCAGCTCAGGTCTCTCTTATTTGTAAATTATAGTAAATTATAAAATGACATCTCTCACAATTGCTTCTATTCACAACCCATGTGATTTCTTTACAATCACAGGATCTTATATTATACCTCCATGACTTGGAAGAACTGTTTTTTTTTCCCCAAATGTTAACTCCCTGTCAGGGGCATCTCAGTACTGGAGGGTATATGGTTTATTAAACACAGAATGGTCTTTGCTGTTCCTTTGGCTCACAACCTCCAAAGCCTCATCTGTTAGCAGACAGCTGTAACAGTCTTCCCACTGTTTATGTTTAGTTCATGAAGCAGAAAATGTGACAGGTTCTGTATCTTTCAAAACATCTTCCCCCAAATGCTAGTTAATCCCCTGGCTTTCAAAGGTCAACAAAAGTTATGTCTGCTGGCAGCAAGAATATAGGGTTTTTTTTCATTCTTATGTAGATGTTATTTATTGACACTATTGTTTATCCAAGATGACTATAATTTTTCATATGATATTAAACAGACAAACCTTTGTTTCCAAAATGTGAACTAAGTTGATGAAGAAGAAAATATCAATCACCAAGTCCAAGTTACAGTTTTTTCTTTGTTGTTGAAATGGTTGAATAATTTTAGAGCTGAAGAAGTACTATCTGAAATAAGTCCATAGACAATTTAAAAATATTTTAATAATGTAATTATTTCAGTGAACAGTTTGTCTAAACAACAATAATACAATATGACAATTGGAAACACTATTTGCAAACTGTGTAGCTTTTACTAGTTTTATCGTGTATACAGCTGAAACTAGACTTCGTTAGTGAGCCGGAAGGGGCTGAGGATTGATTGGGCAGGTGGGCTTTTTGAGAACCACTGGGGACAAGAAAAATTGGTCACAGTAATAAAACTGATAAGATGGAGAGAGACAAGTGATGGGAAGATGTCTGCCCCCATTACCAGGTGACACTGAAGAGAAAACTTATGAACTTGGTGTCAAGGGGAATAAGTAGCACCAGTATAGGGATGCTGGTCACCCAGAGTGTGGCTTCCTGGAGGGCAAGAAATGAAAAGCCTGCAGCATGAGCAGCTGGAAGTGGGATCAGCACCTGGGAGCAGAAAGATGGAATGGGGAAGACCTAGAAGGAAGGGCTCCCTGGATCTTTCCAGGATGCAACTTATGCAGGGCAAGTTGGAACACTGAACACAGAAGCGCAAGCACCAAGGACCTAGTTTTACCCTAGGAAAAGAAATCAGGTATCAGTGAGAATGACTGCTGCAGACTGAGATCTCTCGGGTCGTCTCATGAGCAACATGGAGTCTATAAATGTATCGGTCAGGAATGCTTTTGGCTGCATGCATTAGAAAACCTGAATACGAAGTCTTAATTGTAAAGGGGTTTATTTTTCATATATGATGAAAAATCTGAGGGCGGGTAGCTGTTGGCACTGGTTGAAGGGGGGTCAGCAAGGTTAGCATTGAGGTCTCTGATTCTTTGGGGGCTTCCTTCATAGGCTGGCGATCATTTCAGTAGGAAGAGGGGAAAATGCTTTTCCTGCTGCACTGTGTCATGTGCACATTGCAAGCTGGAAGAGGACCTAGGGAAGAGACTGGAAATGGGGTTGGGTCATTCAACCAACAATGTCTGCCACAACATATTTTCTGCTAACTAATCTTTGTAATATCATCTCTTGAGAAGAGGTTTTTTTTTTTTTTTCTCTCTTGTATTTCAAACATCCCAAGAAGTGCTAGAAAAGAAGAGGACATGTGAATGTGAAAATACCCTGTGACCTTCCATGAAACTATTTCTGAGAATTGAGATTAATGGATTGTGGTACCTTATAATGATGATGATGATGATGATGTTGATGATGATATTAATAATAGCTAGCACATATAACTTCTTATGTGCCAAGCTCTGATTTAGATGCTGTGTATAAATTACTGTTAAAAATCTTATCAACTACATTAGAGATAGGAACTAGCATTATTATTCCCATTTTACATACTGGATAACTGAGACCTCTGAACGATTAAATGACCTATCCAAAGCTAGTATAGTATACTATACTATACTAGTATAGTATAAGTGGGGAAACCAAGAACTACACTCTGCAGTCTGGCCCCAGGGCCCATGCCTTTCATCCCTGGTCTACTTGGTTTTTTAATTTAAATTTTTTTTTTAACTATCACACTTACCTCTTTAATATTATTCTAAATTTTGTCATCACTGTTATTTTTTTCCTGATGATTGCTTAATTCTGTGGTCCTGAAAAGGCTAAAATTGTAAATATGGACATTTGCCCATCGCCAAAAAGTAAAATCACTGCTAGGAAAATAATACCTACACGGGTTAGATGGAAAGATGAAATACTGAATCCAGATACAGTGAAATTGGCAAAAGATGGCTGAGTTAGTTTAGTTTCATCCATTTTGAGAAGTCTGGCCCAGATTAGGAGCCCTTAGAGAAAGCAGTGTGCAAGGTGCAGTTTGGAGACATGACATATTTAAAAGGCACGCAGTTGAATGATTCCAGCTCGTATATACCATTGGGTATAATGTATCTAGTCATCTGCCTGAACCAAATAGAATTATTTCCTGCTGGTATTTTTCTTCTGTGTTAATGATTTTGAAGATCCAGAGTAAACAATTTATTTTTTATACTGAGGCAAAATTTCACAAAATGCCAACATTCAAATCAACCAGCATCTTACCTCTCAAAATTGAGTAAAAATCTGTGTGTGTATGTGTGCATCAATAAGTGTAAAGCAAATAATTGAACTGTTTGGTTGCAAATGAAAAAACTCAGTAAATAATTTAAATTAAAATACTAAGAATAAAGACATAATAATCGCATACATTTGCCTGACATGGTGAGCTATAATTGGAGAAAAATATAGTTTGCTGGAAAGAGAAGTTAGCTAGAAGTGAGAAGAAGCAGGCTCCCATTCTATGACACTTTTAATGCTCTTTTCACTTCACTATCTTAATAAGACTGTGGTATTTGTCCTGCGGTATGGTTTAGTGCCTTCAAAAGGACAGATCCATGTTATAGGTCCATAGTTTTGTTGGCCATTTAAAATCAGAAAATAGAATCTTGGCTGGAAGGGATTTATCTCAGAGGTCTTGTCCTCCAATATCCATCTGCAGAGATGATCCATGAAATGTTTGAATTAGTATCTAAGTAGCCATGTTGATGAGGATTCTATGGCTTTAATGTAGTTGGTTCATCTAGAATCAAAGCTATTCTTATTTTGCTTATTAGATCTTGGAAGCTGCATGAAGTCTTTTCAAGCCTAGACATTTTCCATTTGCCTTTTGGATAAAGTCCCAAGTCTTTTGCCTCCAAGCTTATCAACTGGCAAGTGGTCACTGCCTCTGTAGAGAAAACCTCATCACTTCTGGCCTCTTACTATGCAGAACTTTCTAGGCTCCTTCCACATACCATGTTATCAGTGTCCTCTTCCCTCTCCTTACATATTTCCCCTTACCTGGAATATCAATCTTCATCTTTCAGTTGGCTAATTCCTTTGTCATCTCTAAGTCTCAACTCAAGTATCACCGCCTCCAGAAAGTCCACAATCTTGATTGCTTCAGGTTGAGTTAGGCAGCCCTTCCTTATGTTCCCATAATGCCCTGTGTACGTGTACTCTAGTACTGTATGTTCCACATTGTGTTAGAATGATCTGTTTATGCCTCTTCCCACTAGGACTGTGAGCACATTGACAGTAAGGACATGTCTTAGCTATCTTTGTATTTCTATGACCTGCTATAAGACACATTGTTAAATTCTCAATAATACTTATGGACTTTATGAAAGGATAGAGAAAAACACCCCTGAATATTCCTGCCACAGTGTATAGGGTCATTCTATCCAGGAGTGGCATGGAATGAGTTTTGAGACTGCCTGTATCCTGGTAGACACAATTTTGGTCAGAAGCCCTGTATGCTTTTCTTTGCACATCATAGGCTGGGGTTGGCTGTCATTGTATTTTGGTCAATGGCAGCTGCTGGTAGCTAAGGGATTTTATTTGTTCAGTTGTCCTTAGCGACAATAATATAAGATGTATCTACTTACAGTGTTAGTTGATACCTGATATTATGTTGTCTTATTTTCATTTTTGATATTTATTTTCTCCAGTTATTTAAAAATAGTTCAGTATCTGTACAGTACATTATTGTGCAACTTCTGGGTTCAGCATATTGGAAGGTTTAATACCAGCAAAACTTAGAGGTTGTATATTTTTTACTAGTTTCTAGACTCAGATTTATAGGCTTTTCGTATTATATAGTTTGCCATCAGAGATCCAAGTCAAAGCCAGATGCCAAATATTTGTTGAATCTATTATGTGCAAAGTCCCATGACAGGTGCAAAAACATGTAAGTGATAGACTAGCAGGAGGCACAAAGCAGAAGTACCTGGAAAATTAAGGGCAGAATAAGGGTTAAATAACAGAACAAGCACAGCTACGATGCTGGATGAAAGTGTAGCTAGACAGGTTCTGTAAAATTAGAGGCAGGTAAGAACCCTTGGGCTATGGAGATCTGCGAAGGTTTTGGAGTTGAGAGACTCACCTGGGACTTTGAGAAATACGAGTGCTGCCTTTAGGCAAAAAGAAGGGGAGAGGGCTTTGCAGATAGTGGGGAGGAGGCCTGAGAGGCCTGGAAACTGGGGCAGTGTGGTTTGGTGGAAGCAGAGCATTCATGGGGGGCTAAGACCACAAAGGGAGAGCCCTGAAAGAAGCTGCTCTAACAAAAAGGCTGATAAAAGTGGCTTCCTGGAGGGTGTGTCTCAAATGTGAATGTAGCTGTGGGTTCTCCTGAGGCTCTAGTTAAAATGTGGATTTTGATTCAGTTGGTCTGGGGTGGGGGCTGTAGATTCTGCATTTCTACCATTCTGCTACTCCATGGACCTCACAGCAACAGATTGGAGGACTAAGTGAAAAGTTGTGAAGATTTAATTGGAAAAATGGTAAATGATATTCTCATTGTATATTACATAACCTGACTATTTCAGGCTTTTACATAGCACTTTGGAGGTGTGAAAGCATTATGTCCAAAGGTGCATAATATTCAACCAGGGAGTCACATAGACAAAGTTTACATTCAGCAGGTAACACAGTTTTATGGAGCTGTCCTGAAAGAGAAAAAAATTGGTTGGTTTTTATAAAATATCATTATAAAATATGTATTTTATTGAGTGTTAGACAAATGTAAAAATCTAGAGGGATGACTTGTTTAAATTAAATTGGAATAACTTTTTCAGTATTTGTCTCAACAGTCATAATTGAGCAAGAAATTGTGTTTTGCATTTGCACATGGGCTTGGTACTCTGCTTGTCTTGGGTTTAGATCCTTGATTCAGAACTCTGACTCACCTTTGAACCACCTGCAGAGCTAAAAAAAAATACTGCTCTACGCCAGACCAATGAAATCAGAATCTCTGGGGCTGGTGCCTGGGGGTTAGTCATTTTTAAAGGCTTCCAAGAGATTCAAATGTACGTCCAGGATTGAGATCTACTGGGTTATCTGACCAGATTGTCTAACACTGAATTAAGATGCTGGCACTGGGGGGTTTGACTAACAGACTGCGGGCCTGGCAGGATTAAAATGAGAGTCAGTGCTGAGAGTCAGTCCGTGCTCCAAGAGGCGGAATCCCTGGGATCCCCCTCTGTAGGGTTCTAGGAGTTCACGGGGAATGCTGTGAACAGACAGGGTGGTGTCAGAGGTGTGCTAGGATGGGGAGCCCTGGTAGCTAGGGAAGCGAGCAAGGTAAGCAGAGGCGTGGGTGTGGGAGCAGTTGCCAGGGACCAAGGCAAAAGCATCCTGCCAGTTGGTGCCTGCTATCTCCAGGGCATGGAACTGCTTTCACCTGGCGAGCTGCAACACAAAGTCTTCAAACTGCCATCCTGGGTAGGTGGTTCAAAGCACAAAGCCCTTTTTTTTTTTTTTTTCCGGTACGCGGGCCTCTCACCGTTGTGGCCTCTCCTTTGCGGAGCGCAGGCTCCGCACGCACAGGCTCAGCGGCCATGGTTCACGGGCCCAGCCGCTCCGCGGCATGTGGGATCCTCCCGGACCAGGGCACGAACCCGTGTCCCCTGCATCGGCAGGCGGACTCTCAACCCCTGTGCCACCACGGAAGCCCCACAAGCCCTTTGATGTGGACGGGCAATGTGAAGATGCAGAACAAAGAGACGCTTCCAAGGGAGTCTACAGAGTGTAAGAGGGTGCAAAACAGAGAGAAGGGGACCCCCCGTACAAACCTCACATACTTTCTAAGCCGCCTTAGCGGCGCCGCGGTGAAATCCCCCGCTCAGTGCCCGAGGCTGTGCCAGTACATGGTCATTCGTAAAGCACAGATCCTGGTGACCAGATTCTTGACATGTGTTTGTATCAGATTTGAGCTAATGGTGTAAGGCACTTGCCCAAAGCTGTTCCTTAGGTTTTAATGAGCTTCCTATTGGAATATGCCAAGCTCAGTGATTTTGGTACTGAAACAAGTCTTTCAAAACAAGGTGCAACTCAATGGCTTGGCTTAATTCTTTGCTTTTTAGATGTAAAAATCTTATTTCATATAAGAAATAAGTTGTTCTTATTTTTCAAGGATTTATGGTGGCAAACTTTTAACAATATTCACATCTACCAGCAGCCACACCATGAAGTGAACTCGAGGACCCAGCCCGAATTTCAGGCTGCGTCTGTATGTGCCATAGTGATGCTGACTCGGGCCCTATTGAAATTAGAGGGAGACAGTTGCTATGGAGCAGATTTGACATCTTGGCTCCCCTCTGGGTTCCTGAGTAGAACAAACAAACAGGCAGCATGGTAAAGAAAAGCACTTTCAGGCTGTGGAGGAGTTAAGCACACGTAAGTTATTATCTGTTCTCAGTGTGAGCCTGAAATAGGCACAGGGGAGACTATTCTTATCCTTGGCAAAAGGCTCTGGATTGTAAAATGTGTTTCTCGCAGGAGATTCATCTGAGCACTCCTCATATGAGACCCTAGTTCTGACATCTTGTAGGGCAGGAGGAAAAGATCCCAGATGATGGTTTGGTGAAAGGATTGTGGCCAGGAGCTGAGCTGCAGCTGTCCCCACCTTTCCTTGCCTTGGACCTTGGATGTGTAGGAGGCCTCACGAGGGCTGGGCAGGGTCCCAAGCATGGGCTTGCTGGGAGTGGGGGGTGGGAGTAGGGGGCTGGGGGGATGGGCTGGGGGTGGAACACTCAGACTTCAGTAGGGGAGGCCAGTTTTGATTTTAAAAAAAACATTTTAAGGATGGGAAGAAAAATAGGTGAGGCTTTGTCAAACCATCAGCTTCTAACTTTGCAATGAAATTTAAGGCCAGCTATAAACTCAGTAGTTCCTTCGTCGTGAGATCTTGGCTAAATGTTTGTTTTTTTAGGAAAATCTCCCACAGATGGGAAGAACGTAGCCATTTAAAACAGTTATTCAGCAAAATGTTTCAAAGTTAGGATGGATCGCTTTTTTTAGAGACTAGTGCTTCCACCAGGCAGCCCAGACAAAGCCGCCCGCAGAGGACATCTGTCGTCTCTACTCTCCCTCCTGCTTTTTATTCAGGCGTTCCCGATTCTTCTTATTGAAATATGTTACCTGGGAAAAGGTATGAATGACTCATAAGAGTTTAAAATGTTCTCTGTCCGGGAATCACTTTTAACAGGAATCCAAACCTTAGGCCACAGGTTAATTGCAAATCTGACTAAGGGGGACTCTAGCAGCTATGCTGCCTCCCTGTCCCATGAACAGGAAACCTTCTCAAAGGGCAGTTGGGGGTAGTGAGACTAATTCGTGCTGTGTGTTTAAATGCCAGAGTCTTTGCAGATTATCGGCCACCTTCCTTTCCATTCTTGGGCTGGTGGTGGTCTCCCTTTTTTCTTCCTTGCCATCTTCAGGCCTTTGGGAGACTGGGATCTCTCACGGAACAAGTCTAGCAACTCCTCTCTACCTAAGTGAGGTCATGCAGCCCTGAGACCCCTTGAGGAAGGAGTCTTTGTGGGGCTTCCGAGAGTTTGTAAACCCCTGAAACTGCCCGCAAATATGTTCCCTTATTTTTCGAAGAAGAGGATTGATTAGATTCCTTAGAGTCTCAAAAGGCTCAGCAATACCCCATACCTCCTGCTACCCCCGCCAGCATCCCAGATGCTCCAGGATGGCATTTCAGGCAGCAGGTAGCAGGTGGAAGAAACTAGCTGAGGTCTCTGGGGTCTTCTTGGTGCACAGCTCGCATGGGTCAGTGGTCAGGTCCTACCGGAACCTACCAACACACAGTCCTCCATTAAACTTCCTTACAGGCTTATTATCTGTCGAGTATAGACTCAGCATTAATACAGTGAGCCTCTTAATTGAGCCTCACAGCAGGCCTGGGAGTCCCAAGACTGAGGTCTGAATTATGTAGCACTCTTTCAGTTGCAAGTTAGTTTAAACAGAAGAGACGATTTATTGGCTCACAAAGATGGGGTATTTGGGGGGAGGAAGTAGATTTTAGGGATGATTCAGCTAATAGCATTAGGAATTGCTTTCCCCCTCAAACGTAAAGGTTGCTACCTAGACTGCCAACTTTTGTTCTGCTAGTTTAGAAGCCAAAATGTAAAGTCTTTAATCCCTCCCTCCCTCCCTCCCTCCCTTCTTTCCCTCCTTCTTTCCTTCCCTCCCCCCCCTCCATCCCTTCCTCTTTTTTTTTCTGATCTGATAGCTCTAGTACAAGTCCTAGAGAACGCTCTCATCAACATTGTGCTATCCCTGATTTCTTTGCTGGGACAAGGGGAATGAGGTATTGTGACTGGTTAAGCTTGGGTGACGTGCCCACTTCTGGAGTTGGTCCACTTTTCTTGAATTGCATGGACTAAGAATGGGAAAAAGGTGGGTTCACAAAGGGGAACTAGTGCTGTTACCAAAGGAAAGGGAAGGGATGCTGGGCAGGCAAAAGCGATGGCTGTCTACCATGATGTCCTTCTAATTCAGGTACCTTCAGCATCTGAGAGATGGATGGGATCTTAGAACATCTTATAGTTGAGAAATGTAGGATTCCCTGAACTTGTATGAAAAAAAGAGTCTGACACATATATAAATGTGCCTAGTTTCAGGGAGAGGATCCATGGCTTTTACCAGCTTCTCAGATAAGAACCACTGAATTAAGAACCCTTCACTTTTTTCAGATGAGGAAGCGAGGGCTCAGAAACTCTAGATGTCTCGGCCTTGGAGACACTGTGTCCAGCTTTATTCACACCCCCCTGGGTTTTCTAGCAGGACACTGGCCTCTGGATACTGTGTTAAAAACAGGCTTCTCTGGTCAAATACATTTGGGAAACACTACACTACTACTACTATCTACCTCTGGAGATTCACCATACATTGAGGCATATTACAGGCTCTGAGAAATCTTATTCTAAAGAAATACATTTGACTGTATTTAACCCAGAAACCTATTTGAATACTTTTTCTTTTCACGAGCAAGCAGTAACACACTTCGGGAAACTGTGTTGCAGCACCGTGCCTCTCCTTTAGGCTGGAGGCTGTACTGTGGGTCCTGGTTGGGAATCTGGGGTACCCACTTTCCAGTGCCGTGTGCTCCCTGTTAACCTGGTTCAGTTTCAGAGATTTCAGACACAGTCACTGTCTAAGGTATGGAGGCTCCTTGCCACCGCACTCTCCTGCATTCTATCACCCCTCCCCGGCCACAGCAGGGCCGAGAGGCAAAGGCCTCTGGCTCAACCCTGCAAGAAAAGGAGGACCACAGTTCAGTGCCAGGCCCTTAGTGGGCCCTGGTCAGTGCCGTGGGCCTGGGGCGTGGGCAGTGTCCATAGGTTGTTCTGTACACTCTCGGATGGTAAGACAAGCTGGTCTGCTCTATTTCCCTTTCAGCCCACCCTGCACTTCCTCCACCACCCACTTCTTTTACCCCTCCCCTCATTCACATCACCCCCTGGGGCCTTCCTGTTCAGAGTTCCTAGATCTTTTTCCTCTCCCATTAATGTGTGTTTAATCAGTCGAAATAACAACAACAACAATAATAATAATAACCAGGAGCTTACTATATGTCAGGAACTGTGCTAAGCATTTTAGAGGTATTAATCATTAACTCTTCACAATGACATGACGTGCTAGGTGCTATTCTGTCTCCACTTTATAGAGGCAGATTCAGATTGCATTTTACATCCAGGGATTTGCATGGCTCTGAGGACATAGCAGAGAACAAAACGAACATATGTCTATGGTTGGACTTATTCCCTTGGGACAGCTGACTAAGGTGACCACCAGGGAATACAACACCCAGTGCTCGTGAAAATCTTAATGGGCACCAAGGACACAGTGTTTCCCTCCCGGGAAGTGTTCTGCTTTTATCAAATGTCTTGGGAAGATAAGATGTCTTTAACTTAAGAACGACCCTAATGACGGGAGTTTTAGACATGAGGGGAGGGTTGGGGAGACGATTTTTCATGGGGAAGTCTTTACTTCCCCCTTGAAGCACACCTGCACGTGGCTGCCTAAGTGGAGCTGCCTCTTCCAGACCATCCAGCTTTTCCCCTTCTACTGGGATTTATAGAGCAGGAGAAGCAGGGGTGTCTATACTGGGACACAGAGAAAGGCAGTGCTTACATGTCCATTTTTGCTAAGACTTTAGGCCTATGACAAAACTTAGGGACCCCGCTCCGTTAGCTGGTTTTCCTTGGCTTGGGCCAGTTCGAGTGTACATTTATGTGTCTCTGTTCACACAGATGTGCACAGTCTATGCTTCTTCCCTTATGGTCTTCTTGTTCCACAGGGGAGCACAGTGTCCTAATATGAACCCTACCCCTGCAATTCATACAAAGGAGTTGGTGGCAAAATGCATTACCCTTCCCTAAAGTTCTTTTTTATTTTTTTTCCACATCTTTATTAGAGTAAAATTGCTTTACAATGGTGTGTTAGTTTCGGCTTTATAACAAAGTGAATCAGTTATTCATATACATATGTCCCCATACCTCTTCCCTCTTGCGTCTCCCTCCCTCCCACCCTCCCTATCCCACCCCTCTAGGTGGTCACAAAGCACCGAGCTGATCTCCCTGTGCTATGCAGCTGCTTCCCACTACCTATCTATTTTACGTCTGGTAGTGTATATATGTCCATGCCACTCTCTCACTTTGTCCCAGCTTACCCTTCCCCCTCCCTGTATCCTCAAGTCCATTCTCTAGTAGATCTGCATCTTTATTCCCATCTTGCCTCTAGGTTCTTCATGACCATTGTTTTTTTGTTTTTTTTTTTAGATTCCATATATATGTGTTAGCATACGGTATTTGTTTTTCTCTTTCTGACTTACTCACTCTGTATGACAGACTCTAGGTCCATCCACCGCACTACAAATAACTCAATTTCATTTCTTTTTATGGCTGAGTAATATTCCATTTTATATATGTGCCACATCTTCTTTATCCATTCATCTGTCAATGGACACTTAGGTTGTTTCCATGTCCTGGCTATTGTAAATAGAGCTGCAATGAACAGTTTGGTACATGACTCTTTTTGAATTATGGTTTTCTCAGGGAATATGCCCAGTAGTGGAATTGCTGGGTCATATGGTAGTTCTATTTTTAGTTTTTTAAGGAACCTCCATACTGTTCTCCATAGTGGCTGTGTCAATTTACATTCCTATTATTCAACATAGTTTTGGAAGTTTTAGCCACAGCAATCAGAGAAGAAAAAGAAATAAAAGGAATCCAAATCAGAAAAGAAGAAGTAAAGCTGTCACTGTTTGCAGATGATATGATACTATACATAGAGAATCCTAAAAATGCTACCAGAAAACTACTAGAGCTAATCAATGAATTTGGTAAAGTAGCAGGATACAAAATTAATGCACAGAAATCTCTGGCATTCCTATACACTAATGATGAAAAATCTGAAAGTGAAATTAAGAAAACACTCCCATTTACCATTGCAACAAAAAGAATAAAATACCTAGGAATAAACCTACCTAAGGAGACAAAAGACCTGTATGCAGAAAATTATAAGACACTGATGAAAGAAATTAAAGATGATACAAATAGATGGAGAGATATAGCATGTTCTTGGATTGGAAGGATCAACATTGTGAAAATGACTCTACTACCCAAAGCAATCTACAGATTCATTGCAATCCCTATCAAACTACCAATAACATTTTTCACAGAACTAGAACAAAACATTTCACAATTTGTATGGAAACACAAAAGACCCTGAATAGCCAAAGCAATCTTGAGAAAAAAAAACAGAACTGAAGGAATCAGGCTCCTGGACTTCAGACTATTCTACAAAGCTACAGTAATCAAGACAGTATGGTACTGGCACAAAGACAGAAATATAGATCAATGGAACAGGATAGGAAGCCCAGAGATAAACCCACACAGCTATGATCATCTTATCTTTGATAAAGGAGACAAGAATATACAGTGGAGAAAAGCGTTTTCAATAAGTGGTGCTGGGAAAACTGGACAGCTACATGTAAAAGAATGAAATTAGAACACTCCCTAACACCATACACAAAAATAAACTCAAAATGGATTAAAGACCTAAATGTAAGGCCAGACACTATCAAACTCTTAGAGGAAAACATAGGCAGAACACTGTATGACATAAATCACAGCAAGATCCTTTTTGACCCACCTCCTAGAGAAATGGAAATAAAAACAAAAATAAACAAATGGGACCTAATGAAACTTAAAAGCTTTTGCACAGCAAAGGAAACCATAAACAAGATGAAAAGACAACCCTCAGCATGGGAGAAAATATTTGCCAATGAAGCAACTGACAAAGGATTAATCCTGAAAGTTCTTACATTTCAGTTAAGGACCTGGGCTTCCACATAGGACTGTGAAGGGCTTCTGTTTATGTGAACTAAAATGTCCTTCTTACCTCTGGGCCATTTTTTATAGATTGCACCTGTTTAGCAGAGTGTAGAGTTTTTAATACAGCTGATAGATAGTTATGGGTCTTTGGTTAAGGAATCAGATTAAGAAAGAGGAAAAGGGAAATGTATCTGGTGAGTTCAGGGCTGGTAATGAGAGACAGGGCCTGGAGCAGGTAGAGGCCAGGAGAGGCTGGAGGGAGCAAGGTTGAGGGCAGCCATCGATGCCCAGTGCCCAGAATGAGGGAAGCCGAGAAGAGTTAGGAGCTTTCTAAGTTATGGACTTACCTATGCTTTACCTCGATGGGTGTATTTTTTAAGCCCATATTTCAGAATCTGTGATAAAGCACAAGTTATACTCTAAAGAGCTAATTGATAATTCACTATGGAGGAAGGGAACTAGGCTGCAACCTCTAGGCAAAAAACTAAAGAGGGGGGCATTCTGCCCCCCCCAAAAAGGTATGTAGAAGTCCCAGCCCCCAGTACCTCAGAATGTGACCTTATTTAGAAATAGAGTCTTCAGAGAGTTAATCAGGTTAAAATGAGGTCATTAGTATGGGCCCTAATCCAACATGACAAATATCCTTATAAAAAGGGGAAATTTGGACACAGAGACAGGCATGCACAGAGGAAAGACCACGTGAAGTGACACAGGGAAAATGTCACATGAAGATGGCGGCAGAGGTTGGAATTATGCTGCCACAAGCCCAGTCCGGGACTACCTGCAACTGGAAAGGGCAGGGAAGGACCCTTCCTCTATGGATTTCAGAGGAAGCATGGTCAAGCTTGACCTTGATTTTAGACTTCTTGCCTACAGAACTGTGAGACAGTAAGCTTCTGTTGTTCTAAATTACTACATTTCTGGTATTTTTTTGTGGCTGCCCTAGGAAACTCATATCAGGGGAGAAGGTAATTACATTTGCTAAGACTTCCTATGTGCCAGGCACTGTGAAAAGGTTATCATAGTCAGTGGTCATCTTTATCTTCATGGCAACCTTGGGAGGCAGGCATTGTTATGATATTGAGGTTAGATAATTGCTCAAGGGTATATAATTAGTATTCAGTAGACCCCAGGGTTTCAGACAAAAGCCAGGTCCTCTCACCACACTGCAGCTCTCAGTTCCCTGGGCAGTGGTAATGGAATTGATGGTTAACCTTGGAAGTTTTCAATTTGTGGCCACACTGAGAATTTGGTCTGAGACTTTACTTCTTAGTCATCACAGAGCTCACTAGTCTCTCCTATATTCATCTGAAATTGTTATCCTCTGCTCTGTTACACTAGTTGGAAAATTTTGATTTGAGGAACACAATGATGAACTATTATTATCATGGGTCTCTCTACTAGCTTTGTTATTCTTTGTACTAACATTGAAACTTCTAGAGTTCTTATTTCAGTTGTAGGAAAGTCTAACCTGGGATAGAAAGACCTAAGATCATCAACCTCATTATCTTCATCAAAAATAATCGGTCTAGGGCTTCCCTGGTGGTGCAGTGGTTGAGAGTCTGCCTGCCGATGCAGGGGACGCGGGTTTGTGCCCCGTTCCGGGAAGATCCCACATGCCGCGGAGTGACTGGGCCCGTGAGCCATGGCCGCTGAGCCTGCGTGTCCGGAGCCTGTGCTCTGCAACGGGAGAGGCCACAACAGTGAGAGGTCCACGTACCACAAAAAAAAAAAAAAAAAAAAAAATCGGTCTACTGTATTGAGTCTGGTTCTTTTGTGGAAAAGGTACACAGCAAATTAAATAGACATGACCCTCATTTGCATACACATTTCAGTGAATTAACAACCTTTAAATTCCATAAACACTTTAAAGTAGACTAAAGAAAGCATACACACAATAAAGTAGTAAAATCTAAATTTAAAAATAATAGAACCACAGTGTAAAACATTTTTGGGTAGATGTCAGGGTAGGAAAAAAACATAAAATGCACATGTGCTAAGTCTCTCAGTTTGGAACTGATCAGGAGAAAGAAACACAGTCATTTGAACATGGCAAGTTTAATGTAAAGAATTATTGACTGTAACAGGGAATTGAAGCAACAAAGCGTTGCCCGGGAGGAAGTCAAGAGAACTCTGTAGAATATCGGAATAGCGGAGATGTGGAGCAGACACTATTCCAAGGGTTGAGATAGAGTGGGAGGAGGACTCCCCCAGGGCTGAGACCCAGTCCCGGTTGGCACGGCTGTGGCTGACTGGATAGCAGAGCAGTCACTGTGATGCTGTACTGTAGAATTATCTAGAAATTTGCCCCAGGAACTTGCTGGCAATCTGCCCTCCAGGGTGTTGAAGTAAGCTATTCACTGGGAGGTGAACACACAGGGAGGCGCCTGACCGGAGAAACTCTGACTCTGCTATAAGTCATCCCAAAGGCATGCTGGGGAAGCTGCTGGCTGCTGGGCGATATTGACCACTGTGCCTTGCAGGAGTCCCTGGGGCCTGGGGAAGCTGCTTCTGCTGCAGGTGCTGGGTGCTGGGGAAGCCATGTGTGCTGTCAGAGGATCCTAGAGAAGCTGTGCACCCTGCAGGAGCCTGGAGAGCGAGCACCAGACCAGGAAACAAAATCCTTTCATCCTGAACTGTCTCTCCAGAGCACACTGCTGATAAAGGTTAACAGGGCCAGCTGACAAAGGAAAAACATTTAAAGGGCCCATGCCCATTTTCACAGAGCAGACAAAAAGGATGCATTTAGAGCTGAGAAGCAATAAATTGTTAACTGGCCTACTGAGTCATAAATGGCTTCAATTCTAGTTGTATCTAAAATAAATAAATATGATTGGCCTGAGATTGGTCCTGAGTTTCCTGGTGGCCAAGGTAAAATGAAAAAACATGATCACTTTTCATTTTTTGTAAGACATATGATTTTGAGGCAAAACTTTTTGTAGAACAGAAGTTTAGAGACATTTTCTCATGTGGTACCTGCTTCCAGAAAACACCAGAAGAGGGAAGGCACAGCATTCCCATAGTAAATGGATTTTCTGTAATTTTATAGTTTCCCCCAATGAAAGCTGAAAGCATAACATATTTATTGAGATCTTACTTTTTAATCGGACACTGATGTTTAGAAGCTTACCATCCTGTGTAGGAAACACTGAGGTAGGAAAAATAAAGTCAACTATATTTCTGATGAGAGAAGAGAGTCAAGCACCTAGAAGAGATTACCAATAACACTCTCCTTGGATGAACAGAGCATAATAGAACAAAAAAGAAGAAGGCAAAAAAGGGTTTTTGACTTGGGCCACTAGAAAATGTTAACCTTCCCATTAACTCTTGTTATAAATATTTGAATTCGTATTTGATTTCTAGGATGTAGATACCCATCTATACCACACTCTTAGTATTTTCTTGAAAACTGAGGCTTTTGGAGTTTATTCTCAGACATACCTCAGATAGAATGATTAGCATACCATTAATTTGAAGAGGTGAGAGCAAGTTTGGTTTCTTCATAGACACCTCTGAATATATGAGATGTTTCTACATGAATCTCTGTGCCACAAAGAGGCAGATGTTTCTCTCACCTGTTTTATCTGACTTGACTCTTTAGGAAGGGTGAGAGGAAGCTCAGCATGTGCTCTCTGAAGTCCCCTCAAATAAAATGAGAAACAGAGAAATATTGGTAAGGTTTCTTCTGTTGAACCATTCTCCATGTTAAAACAAAATGTTTTGTGAAATTTTTCTTTAAAATTCTTAGAATACACTCTTTCTGTAGACACCATGATTAAGTTTGCAATATGAAAGAGGGTATCTTGGTCACTAGCCAGTGGTTAAAAGCACTGCCTCTGGAACTGGCTTGTCTGGGTTCAATCCTGGGTCTGTCCCTTACATGCTATGTGACCCCGGTTGAGTTTTACACAGGCTCCCCATCTGTAAAATGGAAATAATGTCATTTACTTGATGGAGTTGCCATAAGGATTTGTGAGCTCTCAGAATACCTAACACCTAATCAGCACTATTCCGATAAATATTGGGCCAATGTGTCCAGATGAATGAGAGATGCTGAGGTGTTATGTCTGTTTCTGCCAGCATGCTTGCTGGGGAAGAATCCATTGCTGACTTCTTCCTCCCTGTGTTCTACTTAAGAAAATGCACAAGTGTCAGCATGCAGAGCAGGGCCATGCTAAGAAGCAAGGGTATACATTGTCACTTTGATAAGTAAAAACTCGGTGGAGTAAAGTAAATTTAAAGTCACATATCTTTATGGACTGCCTGCAATGAAGAAGCCTCATGTGAAATGCTATGGGTGTTCCAAGAAATCTAACAAGAGCTTCTGCCATTAAGGGCTTTAGCGGCTGATTGGGGAGATAAGATGTATTTATGTATAAATCAATAAATAAGAAAAGACACAAAGAAGAGTTTGAGACAATGATAGAAGTAATGTCACATGGTACATGATCTACTGACAATGGAGTATGAGGTAATAGTTACTCCTGGAGTTTTTTAAAATTAATTTTTATTGGAGTATAGTTGATTTACAATGTTGTGTTAGTTTCTGCTGTACATCAAAGTGAATCAATTATACATATATCTACTCTTTTTTAGATTCTTTTCCCACATAGGTCATTACAGAGTACTGAGTACAGTTCCCTGTGTTATACAGTAGGTTCTTATTAGTTATCTAGTTTATATATAGCAGTGTGTATATGTCAATGCCAATCTCCCAATTTATCCCTCCCCTTCCTCCCTAGTAACCACAGATTTGTTTTCTACATACCACTGGAGTTTGAGGAGAAGTCCTTCCTATTAGGGAATTATGGAGGGTGATGGATGTGGAACCAGAGCTGTGTGTTGAGGGATATACGGTTTGGGTAGGCTGAGCGGATGGTGGCTGGCCCTGTAGGGATATGAAACAAGGTGAAAGCACGTGCTGGGTCCCAGGATGGGCAGGCGGCAGGAGCTCACCAGTATGGCTGTGGGAGGGTAGAGAATTTTGGAAGGTGAGTGGAGATGCTGGAAAGGCAGACCAGGAGCCTGTTGTGGACGACTTTGAATGGTGGTCTAAGGACTTTGCTCTTTTTCCTGAAGGTTGTGGGTACTTTTGGTACTAGTGAGGGATTTTTTTTTTTTTTCATTATGCGGGCCTCTCACTGTTGTGGCCTCTCCCGTTGTGGAGCACAGGCTCCGGACGCACAGGCTCAGCGGCCATGGCTCACGGGCCCAGCCGCTCCGCGGCATGTGGGATCCTCCCGGACTGGGACACGAACCTGTATCCCCTGCATTGGCAGGCAGACTCTCAACCACTGCGCCACCAGGGAAGCCCCTAGGGAGGGTTTTTGAGTCTACATAATTGGCCTTTCTCAATTTCTTAGCAAGGATAGAATCTCATTTTCTAGGTAGCAAAGCTTTATGTGAGACACTGCTGTGGAGTAATAGAAGTAGGAGGGCATTTTGGTGGCCGCAGTGCCCCCAGGCACATGTGCCATTCTTCTTGAGTGCTCAACAGCCATAAGTAGGACCTATGAAGATTGTGCCCATGAGTGGAGAATTCCCCGATGAAGACACCTACCCGTCCCCCCAGCCTTTACCCAGCATCCCTCCAGTTAGGGCACAGGCATGTGACATGGGTCCCACCGGTCAGACTTTGAACTGGAAGCCGGTGAAGCCAGGGCTGGTGTGAGGTGCATTTTGGCTAGTGTTGTGGGAAGAGCATCCAGTTTCTGGAGACGGTTGCCACAGACAGGCGAGGGGAGCCTGGTGTGCCCACGCTGGCCGTGTTGGTTGTGGTCACCTAGCTCTCTGTAACCCCCGGGCTGATTCAATGTGATTTGTGGCATCTTCTTGGCTGCTTAGCCCCCAAGCCTACTGAGGGGCTTTTCTAAATTTTCTGTAAGTGAATTCATCTCTTTTAATCATATTTTTTTCTACTTTAAACTCTTTAGAACTGGTTTTGGATGACCTAAAAGGAAACTAACACGGCAGGTGGCTCAGGGGGCAGAGGGGGCTGGGCACTCTGAACATCATCGCGGTAGAGAAGAGCCACGCTTCAGCATCCTTTATCTGGACATCCTGTGCCCTCTCTGTCCTCTTCCCCTGACCTTCTGAACAATTTATAGACCCAGGTGCCTTGATCTATAAATCAATCTAGGTGATTTATAGGCTTTTGGGCGCCTTGGGTTAGCTGTCTTTGCCACCTTTATAAGCATAATGGATCACACATGTCCTACTGATTTCATATGATCTTATTTGACACACTTGATGCACTGCCTGGAACACATAGGATGTGGAGCCCAAACTCTGAACTCAGGCTTCCTGATGACTTGGAACTTCTAGAATGATAAAATTAATAGAGTGAGTGGACAGATGTGCAGGAAGGGAGACGGAAGTACAGAGAAGGACAGGGCATCTGCAGTCACTTAGTGCCTGAAACAGAGCAGAAAGCGAGGAGGGTGTCATGATCGGGGTCAGAGGCATGAGCAAAAGAAGAGGGGGAAGTGTGTAGCAAAGGCACGCCCTGGCTTGCCTCCTGCCCCCTTCTCCGTTATCCGGCGTGTGGTTAACACAGAGAACATGTACCCCGGGGGCCAGCCCATTGTAGCACCCTCCTGACAAAGACTCCATTTGCTTCTCACCTGGGTTTTCTTTCTCACTTCATCATCCTGGCAGAAGTCTTGAGGGAAAGAGATGCCATCAAGCTACTTTTACCATAACAAGTGAACTTTTATTTTTAAAAAGCAAAAGCTCAGTTAAAGGGGCCAAAGCACAGGGCCAGTGTCTGGGGTTTAAGAAGCTACAGACTCCTGGGCTTTGTGGCCTTTGGTGAGATCAGCTGGCTGGGAACGGCTGCTTGGAGAGGAAGCTCCTGTGTGGAGTCTGAGAAGTTGCCCTAAGCAGACTTGGGGAGGAAAGCAATTAGGGAGAGCCCTGGACCCAGCCCACCAGGCACATGGCTGGGCTAGGAGAAGTTGGGAGCTGTACTGACTTCATTAGGGGTCTGGAGTCAGAGAGGTGGACTCGGGGCATGAGATCACATGGTCACGTGGAGTAGCCCTGTTTCCCTTTTTCTCCCTGTCAGATATATCCTCTGAATAATATATTTTTAGGAATTCCCTGGCGGTCCAGTAGTTAGGACTTTGAGCTTCACTGCTGGAGACACAGGTTCGATCCCTGGTTGGGGAACTAAGATCCCACATGCCATGCGGTGCATTGTGGTAAAATATGCATAAGATACACTTTACCATTCGAACCATTTTTAGCTGTGTGCTTTAGTGGCATTAAGTATATTCACATTATTGTGCAGTCATCACCACCATCCATTGCTAGAACTTTTTCTTCTCCCCAAAGTGAAACTCTGTACCCATTAAAGCTTATCTCTCCTTTGCCCCCTCCTCCCAGCCCCCGGTGAATACCAGCCATTCTACTTTCTGTCTCTGTGAGTTTGACTACTCTGGTGACCTCATATAAGTGGAACTGTAGAGTGTTTGCATTTTGGTGACTGGCTTGTTTCACTTAGCGTAATGCTGTTAGGGTTCATCCATGTTGCATCATGTGTCAGAATTTCTTTACTTTTTAACACCAAATAATATTCCAGTGTATGCATATACCACATTTTGTTTATCCCTTCTTCTGCCGATGGGCATTTTGGTTGTCTCCACTTTTTGGCTATTGTGAATAGTGCTGCTATGAACTTGAGAATGAAGAGGGCTGGTTGAGTCCCTGCTTTCAATTCTTTTGGGTATATACCCAGAAATGGAATTGCTAGATTTAATTAATTCTATATTTAATTTTTTGAGGAAACATAATGTTTCTAAATAATATTTGTAATGAACTTTTTTTTTTTTTCAGCTGTGCCACACAGCTTGTGGGATCTCAGTTTCCCTCCCAGGGATTGAACCCGGGCCCCAGCAGCGAAGGTACCAAGTCCTAACCACTGGACCGCCAGAGAATTCCCTGTAATAAACTTTTTTTATTAAGGGAAATGTTAAATACACAAAATAGAAAGAATAGCATAATGAATCCTCATGTGCACAACATTTGGTTTTGAAGATTATTTAGGATGATTGTTTGATGTGCAGGTTGGATCACTTTAGTGATTCAGAAAACATGTGTTGAGCAGTCGAGTATCCGATGATGAATCAGGCATGATTCCTATCAGCAGTGGTACCTCTGGGTGCTGGTGATGAAAATGTGCAGCTCCTATGCCCTGCTCTGGGAGTATGGCTAATTGACAGCCCCAGTTGTTGCCCACCCTGGATCTACTATCACGTTTGCACCGAGTACACACTTTTGGTGGGCTGCTACCAGCACGGTGCGGGCATTATTTCAGGCCTCCTCCAACAGTGTTTTTGACTTGAGGACTTTCCACCAACCTGGCTGGATCTTTTGTAGAACTGCTCTGTGATCTGAGGCTATTTCCACCCAATTTTCCTTCCTTGCCCCTCTTGTTTCATGAGTGTCAGAACTGCATCTCTCTCTGAAGTCTCTTCTTACTTTCTCCAGCTCCCTCCCCTTTACTCTTTCACAGATGTTTCCCCAGTAAATCTCTTAAACGTCCAATCATGTCTGCTTCTTGGCAGACCTAAGCCAAGACACTTGCGTTTTGGGATTTAAATAATATGGCCTTGAGCCTTTCACTGCACATATGCTGGGAAGCCTAACCTCATGACCAAGATTTCTGCAAATTCCTGAAGGTATATATTTTCATTTTTGGCTCCAAGCTGTAAGCCTCTGAACTCCTACATTCACTTCTATCTCATTTCCATGGTTCCCCTCTTCCCTCTACTTCCTCTTAACTCCTGCCTGGAACTCGGCTTCGTTTCCTTGATTTGGTCCCAAACCACTTCACACAAACCCTTGGTGGGTGTATCAGGCTTTACCCAAGTGTTAGGTCTTTCTCACGTCTCATAAATACAAACAATTTGAACTTAAAGATGACCCATTCCTGTTTTAAATGTCCTTCAGCTCCTGTCACTGGGAGTCTCTCACTGGCCACCTCTTTTCTGCAGGCTGAAATCTTTTTCATGTTGTTTGACTGCCTTTGCCCCATTTACCCGACTTATTCTTCCCTGCTCACCCTGATCCCCAAGTGTATGTGTCTCTCTCATGCAGAGGAACTAGATCTTTCTTTTTCTCGTTACAGTCAGAGTCTTTGGGACTCATCTTTCCTGCCAAAATTTACCTGTCAAGGTATTTTTCTTAAATGAAGACAATTTCCTATCTAAGTCTGCTTCTGATATCAGCTCTCAAAATATGTGTTTTTCATGAAATATTATAGAAGATAATGTAGGAAAAAAGCTCCTTGACATGGGTCTTGGCAATGATTTTTTTTTTTTTTTTTTTTGGATATGACACCTAAAGCGCTACATCAAACTAAAAAGCTTCTGTACAGATATTTTTCCAAAGAAGATATATGAATGACTAACTGGTACCTGAAAACATGCTCAACATCACTAGTCATTAGGGAAATGCAAATCAGGATCCCAGTGAGATATCACCTCACAACTGTTAGAATGATCCCCAAAAAGACAAGAGATAACAAATGCTGACAAGGGTGTGGAGAAAAAGGAACCCTTGTGCACGGTTGGTGGAATTGTAAATTGGTACAGCCATTATGGAAAACAGTATGGAAGATCCTCAAAAAATTAAAAATAGAACTACCATATGATCCAGCAATCCCACTTCTGGGAACATATCCAAAGGAGATGAAAACACTAACTCGAGGGCTTCCCTGGTGGCGCAGTGGTTGAGAGTCCGCCTGCCGATGCAGGGGACACGGGTTCATGCCCCGGTCCGGGAATATCCCACTTGCCGTGGAGCGGCTGGGCCCATGAGCCATGGCCGCTGGGCCTGCTCGTCTGGAGCCTGTGCTCCGCAATGGGGGAGGCCACAACAGTGAGAGGCCCGCGTACCACAAAAAGAAAAAAACAAAACAAAACAAAACAAAAAACACTAGCTCGAAAAGATATCTGCACCCCTGTGTTCATAGCAGCTTTATTTACAATAGCTAAGACATGGAAACAACCTAAATGTGTGTTGATTGATGAATAGATAAAGAAGTTGTGATATATATATATATATATATATATATATATATATATATATACACACACACACAAACACACACACACATACATACACATATATATAATGCAATATTCACGGAATGTATATATATATATATATAGGAATATTAATGGAATATGTGTATATATACACATATATATAAACATATATGTATATAATGGAATATTATTCAGCCATAAAAAATGAGGAAATCCTACCATTTGTGACAACATACAAGGATGGACCTTGAAGGCATTATGCTAAGTGAAATAAGTCAGATAAAGACAAATACCATGTAAGTTCATTTATATGTTGAATCTAAAATAAGAAAAAAAAACCCAAATTCATAGAAAAAAGGATCAGATATGTGTCTACCAGAGATGGGGGATAAGGGGAGGGGGACTTGCAGGAAGATAGTCAAAGTACTTCCAGTTATAAGGTAAATAAGTACTAAGGATGTAACATACAACATGATTAATATAATTAATGCTGCTGTATGTTATATATGAAAGTTTTTAGGAGAGTAAATCTTAAGATTTCGCATCACAAGGAAAAGGTATTTTTAGTTTTGTTTCTATATGAGATGACAGATGTTCACTAAACCTATTGTGGTAATCATTTCACAGTATAAGTCAAACCTTTATTCTGTACATTTGAAACTCATACCGTCACGTATAAAAATTATATCTCAATAAGACTGAAAAAAAATTTGTAATGTGTTTTTCAGCTCCACTACACATGAATATAGATAGATAAATAAAGTCAAAAGTGCAGTAGGTGCTGTAATAGAAGTGTCTACTGGGTAGAGTGAGCCACAAAGGAGGGGATGTTCGATTTGAACTGCAGGTGGGTGGCGTGGAATATACTAGAAGCAGGAAGCTCAGCTAGGATCCTACTCATTGCAGGTGACCTGGGGAGGGGTGGGTGTAGGACCTGGAGAGGAGTAGAAGTGGAGGTTGTAAGAAAGGCACCGATCTGAAAAAAAAGATTCTTATCATCGGAAAAGCTGCTGCTATGTAGCATTTATTACGTGCCAGACACTGTTCCAAGCGCTTTCCATATAAGTCAAGGAACCCACATAACAGGAGGTGTTACTAGCCCCTCTTTCCACAGGAGGAGAATGAGGCAGAGAGTGAGTGACTGAGCAGCTGGTCAAGGCCATAGCGCTAGTAAGTGGTAGAATCAGGATCTAGGCTTGGGCTGGCTGCAGACTGTGCACTCTCCCCTGCGGCTCTGAGACCACGTGGCAGGTCTGCTCATGGTTTGCATGTGGGTGTGTGGGTGTCCGAGAGGAGGAAGGCTCAAAGTTCATCATCTTAGCAACTGGCACGCTCATCTTTCCAACTGACCTCAAGTGCAGAGACAGTGGTATCATTACTAATGCTTGCTCTAATATAAAAGATAACATTCAATATTTCTAGTAAGCCAAGGCCATTTATTTAAGCAAATGCAAAGAATGACATGAGTGTTATTTATCTGTTCCAGTACCATATGCAAGAAGTGATGGGTATTTCTGAATTTAATTGTCATGCATCTTTCAGTGCCCCCCATCCCATACAGCTCATAACTCACACAATCTTTGCCCTTCTGAACTGTAATAAAATGCCTTCGCCATAGTGTGTCATCTTTACCTGCAGTTAAAACGGAATAAGGACCTATGAGTTAAAAAACACATTTTAATTCTTTTCCAGTTCTCATCTCTGTGAACTGTAGAATAAAATAACAAAAATGACTAGAGATGGTTGAAATATGAATCTGTGGGTTAATTTCTGTGTCCTATTTCTAAAGTAAGCCAGAAAGTATTCATATCAAAGATTTCATTTCCAAAAAAATATACCTCTTCTTAAAAGATTACAAACCATTGACATATAATTGTTTATATGTCTAAAATTATTTTAAAAGTAAAAAAGACTTCCAGTTTATAAACTTCCTGTGCTATTCCTTCAAAGCCTTATTTATTCTCCCTGAAAGCACGCAGCAAACCATGGATGCAATAAAAAACAAATGTCCTAAATGCAAGATGGAATCAGGGCAATAGCTCTTAGTCTGGGGTGTACGATATATTGACTCAAGGCATAACATAAGCTATTTGTATTCTTTATTTACAGTCACTTAATCGCTTTAGAAGCTAAAGGTAATTTTTGACTGATGTAGAATACCTGGGGGAACAGTTTTGGAGCATTTTAAAAGCTATTCACAGCCAGGGTCTGAATGTCTTATTCAGGAGGATGTCCCATCCTGGCTCAAGAGTGTCTCCACCATTCTTATCCCTATTATTTCTGCCCTCATTTTATACTCAGACCACAGCTATGGCTGTTAACCGTTTGTGGGTGAGGCTCCATCCTATCACACTGACTCTGCTTCGTGGGCTTGATCATGGGATGCAGAGCCTTCTGGGAGAAGACCCCAACACGCAGCTGGCTCACCAGGGGGACTGGCTCTCTCCTCCCGCATCTCCCCCATTGAGTCATGCTCAGCATGTTATCAGGCAAACCAGTAATCCATGCACCATTGTGAAGGTTTTGTTGATTTCTTTCTCCAGGCTGTCTGTTTGGCTGTGAGCTTGATGACTCAGACACGGTTGGCTCCCTGTTATGGGAGCAGGTGATGCTTCCGTGTGCTGACAGGCACTCTTCCTGAAGCAGTTGCCTTCCACAGCCTCTAAGCCTCTTCTGCCCCTTTCTTCAGGGCCCTGGGAGAGAGGAGACCCTAACCAGTATCTGGTACCACCAGAGAAAACCAGTTCACAGAGACTGTGCTTCCCATGTCCACTGAGTCCCCTACTGCAACTTGTTGGGAAATCTCAAGAGATAATTCTGGTAAAGCACTCTGGATGCTTTTTATAGACCAGAAACTCACAGGCCTTTATCCCGTCATCATCATCATCAATCATCATCATCACCACTATCTCCAGTTAGAGCACAAACATTTATTAAAGACCTAATTCTAAGTGATCTTCTATTTGATACTGAATCAAAAACTAAACAGTCTAGATTCCTTCTGTCTAGGATTGTAACCTCAGGTAAACCCATCAGTATGGCCACAAATGTTTAGGTGTTAGAGAAAGATGAAACCAGCCTGCTGGCAGCCAGCATGGGGAGCACACTTACAAAGTGGGCCCCTGATTGGCATATCAGAAGAGCTTTTAGGTATCTCAAAGAAAAGGAGGTAGTTCACCTTTCTCTGGTTAGCATTCAGTGGAATGGTGAGAGTAGAGTTGACCTTTGCGGAGTCTTAGTGGTCCAGGAGAGTGTGGGGTGAGTGGGTGTACTGGGGGTTTTATGTGCTCAGATTTACGGAGAGTAGGATTGAACTGACTGTGAGATTTGGCCAGCTGCACCTGAGATGGGTGGAAAGAGCCCAGCTTCCAGGTCCAGGCCTGGTTTTGAGTCACCGCCCTGTTACCCGTTAGCTGTACGATCCCGGGCAAATCATGCAACCAGACATTCTCAGCCTCATTTTATTCATCTGTAAAACGGGAATAAGAACATGTACTCTGTCTAATGTATTTGAGGTCCCTGGCATGGACCACAAAGAGTGATTACTGTTATCTCAGTACATAAGAAGGGACAAAACAAGTAATATGACCCACATGACCCATATGAAAAATCCTGGAGGCTTGGATTTCAGTATGAATACACGTTTCCTAAAGATGGCATGAGCCCCAGCTTAAAATCTAGCTTTTGTGCTGCATGTCGATCCACAATCTAAAGAAGAAGAAACTGTGCTTTTATTTTTAGACTCTCAAAGCCCCATTTTACAATGAGTTAATGGGACAGTTTCTGCCACAGGCAGGGGAATTCACCTGCTTTCACTCTGACTTTTGAACAGCACCTGTGGAGGCAGTAGGGCAGGGGCCTCTGCAGCTGTGGGTTAGCTGAAAGCCCTCCATGCTCCATCTCTGCATTTTGTCTGCTAAGGCTGAACCACAGCTTCCCTTTTCTAGGTTTCCGCTTGTTTCCACTGTAGCTGCAGGCTGCCCAGCCTGCAAGAAAGGCCCTGGGAGGCAGAGGGCTCTTTCTCTGTGCCTAGGGACTGAGCTGAGTTCTGCTACTGTTCCCCTGCATCCAGAGCTGGCACCACTCGATAAGGACAGGTCTTTGGAGGAGCCAGTCAGATACCTCGTGAGGACTGTGGGCAGAACAGATGATAACTGCACAACTTCTGATTCAGAAAACCCTTGGATGGACGTTCTCAAAGTTTTCCACTGCAGGACCCCCTTTACCTTCTTTCTCTGTTCATCCCTTGCACCAGGAGACTGAGAGGAGGAGTAGGTGGAGAGTCATTGGGAGCCTTGAGTTCTAGTCCTGGCTCTGCCTTTGTGTAACTGTGGGCTCCCACTGCCCCACCAGGGTAGTGTTTGCATCAGTAAATAATGAAGGTGGACCGAGATTCCTTTCTGTTGAAATTGAACCCTAAGGACACTTAGAACCTCCCGCAAATCCCCCCTCCGCCACCACGGTGGCCCACATTCCTGTTGCACGGAACCAGGGCTCTGCTTGAGTCTCTGCTGCCCTGACCCAGCCCAGAGCCTGGCTGTTTGCCACCCACCTTCTGTGTGGAGCCGAGGGTGCTGAGAGGAGTCAGAGCCTGTTGCAAACCCCTGGTGGGGAGGATGGGGCAGCAGAAAGTTTGCGCTCATTTCTATTTGCCTGATGGAAATTGAGCCGGGTTGCTGGGAGCCAGGAACCATCCAATAAGCACGATTTCCGGGGCAGGAGTCAGGGGGCTCCACTCCCGGAAAATTCCACTTCTCTGCTTCAGGATTTTTGCATGAAACCTTTCAACACTTGAGTGCTTAGCTAAAGCTTGGCGCTGTTCCTCAGCCGCTGGCCTTCCTGTTGGACTGGCCAGGCTGCCAAAAGTGGCTCATTGTGTTTTGAGGCAGTGAGGTTTGGTTAAACCTATGATCTCATTCTCATGCTTTCTTCCTCACAAGTCCACACTTGAACCACAAATCTGGTGCCTGAGATGGGGCCGAAGAGGCCAAAATGAAAGCTGGGTCAACACGTGGGTGATGGAAGAATGGATTAGGAGACATGTTATAAGAAACATCTCATTAATGTGGCAACTTCATTATCTGGAATATTCCAGATGAAACCTCCAGAATGGCTTGCTCCCTTGAATATAGATACAGCTAAAGACAGTGAGGACATTTTGTGACCCATGGTGTTCTCTGCCTGCTTCCTAGCGAAATACTTAACGGAGATAAACATGCAAAGTATGGCCTGTAAAAAACTTTTCTAAATGGTTTCTTAGAAACGGCTGCCATCCATGGCCCTTACCATGTGAAACGGCAGATGGAGTCGCATATTCCCCACGGGAGTAAGGATGTGTGTAGAGATTTCCTTCTTACTCCAGTGCATTTGTTACTGAGACAGAGGAAGCATCGTGGAGCTTGATGCCTTTGCTCATTACCGCTCAAGACTCAATTCAGCCCAAATTGCTTCTGTTAGAGAAGTGAACTTAGATGGTTCCTGTAATGGCAAGAAGGGGAAATTCCATTTTCTGCCTGGGCTCAAGGCGGCCTGCCCGAGGGCTGAGAGGTCCGGATGTGGTGCCCACCACCGACTTGGATTCAAGCGGAACAGAGTCAGCAGACCTGGAAGCTCAAACCTAACTTGGAAACAGATGCCATTAAAGCAGAACAGAATCCACTCTGAACAAGCTGCCACCACAGCTTTCATGGCCACCATCTGCGGTAGTAATGTCCCCACCATCATATCTCCTTGCTTCTTCTGGTTCCCTTCCCATATGAGTACTGCTGCCTGGTTTGGGAGGCTGTAAGCTATAAATAATGGTGTCAGCGTCCGTGCTCGAGTCTGGAGCAGAATTCTCTACTCTAGGACTGGTCCCAGCAAAGGGAGAAGTAGCTGGTTGTCTTCATCTGCCCTCCCCCTCCGTTCTCTTTCCCCCCTCTTGTCAGTTCTGTCCCCCCAATCCCCACCCTCTCTCTCGTCATCTGTGGCTTGCTTGCCTTGCCGACTGCACCTAAGAGGCTAGCTTGGAGCAATGAGCTTTTGCGTCCCAATCCACTGGAGTTTGCACTTTGAAAGAGAGCCCCGGGGAGAGAGCAGTGCTTATTCCTGAAGAATGGACTTTCGAACAGTGGTTTAGCAGGTGCCCTGCTTACTAGCTCCTGGGCCAATGAGATACTTCTATACAAGGCTGCCTCTAGATGCCAGTCCTTCAGATCAGACCATCTCTAGGTCATTTGCTATGCAATCGAGGGTAGGGTTGGCACTGACACTAATTAATTTTAATCCTGCCTCCAGAGTAGCAGCACCCAAGAATGGGAACTCTTGGCATTCAGCTGACTGCCCTGGGGACAATTTCTTCAGACATTTCTGTAGTTTAATTCAGCCCCTGCTTTTAGCACAGGGTTCAGACGTTGTACTAACTATAGGGCATTGGGTGTCTTAGCTCAGCTTGCTATAACAAAATACCATAGACTGTGTGGCTTAAACAATAGACATTTATTTCTTATCATTCTGGAGGCTGGAAGTCCAAGATCAAGGTGCTGGCTGATTTGGTTCCTGGTAAGGGCTCAGTGCCTGTCTTGCAGACGGCTGCCTTCTTGTAGTGTTATGTCCTCACATGGAAGAGAGAGAAAGAGAGGGAGAAGGAGCAGGTCAGGGGGAGGGGGAGTCTCTCTTTGGTCTCTTCTTATAAGGGCACTAATCCTATCATGAGGATGGGCAGTGATCCCACCCTCATGACCTCATCTAATCATCTCATGACCTCATAATCACCTCATGACCTCATAATCATCTCTCAAAAGCTCCACCTCCAAAGACCATCACATTGAGGGTTAGAGCTTTAACAAATGAGTTCTGGGGGACACATTCAATCCATAACACTGGGCAAATCACATAACAGTTCTGGACCTCAGTTTCTTTATCTGTGAGATGCAGATAATGATAGGACCTACTCATAGGGTGGTTTTAGGGACTGAATGAGATGGTGTGTGCAAAACACCTGAAACTTGATAAAGATGTAGTCACTGGTAGTTCTTTTTCTTCCATCTTAGCAATGTTTTCCAGTAGTCTGGCATGTCAGCTCAAGTACCTTAGAATCATAAAAATTTAGAGCAGAAAGGTACCCTGGAAATGATCTCATCTAGCTCTCTCACTTCTTAGATAAGGAACTGAGAATGAAAGTGTGGAAAACAGGCTTCCCAGAGCTTTAGTGGCTGCACAAGGTCAAGAACCCAGGTATTCTGAATCCCAGTCTATTGTTATTTCAACAACTTCCTTGTGCCTCAGGTACCGGTTGTTATTTTAGTTACAAAATCTGCCATTTCAGACTTCCTTTGGCAAGGAATTTGTGCTTATGAAGTAATTTTAATAAAAAGAATATTTGTCTCTTAGAAGAAAGTTGAATACCTGAGGATTTGCAGATGCGACCATCAAATGAGTAGCACTTGCATCAAAAACAGGCCAAATATATTCTTCTCTAAGGAAAAGTAACACTAGTTCTTCTAAGCAGAGGTGACAACTTGAATAAAAATACCACATTGTCCTTGAGATCGTCTATTGGCAACATTAACCTTAGAAATAAGACATTTCACATACAATCAACATGAGGCTCAAGAACCTTGTTTGACCTTATCAATGTTATGAAGAATGAGAAAGAATATGACATCCAGGTTTAGGTGGGGGAGTAAAGAACAGGTGAGTGTGGGATGTAGGGAATCAAGAGAGGTCAACTTTGGCATTGACATTTCAGGCTGTCTCCTGTGAAGGCAAAAGGTACCCATCTTCCCCAACTTGATGCATGGACTCCTGGAGACAGGTGTGTTCCTGTTGTGCTGATGAATGGACCAGAAGTCATATAATCTGAATCCTCAGGCTAGCTCCAAGGCTAGGCTCACAAAGTGAACTTCTGCTTTCAGTCTGTGTTCTGTGTTGTATTCATGATTGCAGAGGCTGGGCTGGCTTGAGGAGACAGGCATGAAGATCCTGAATGCTACATGGCTCAGTGTAAATGTACGTGCTGGCCTTTTTGTTTATCCCTCAATCTCCCATGAGCTTAAATCCTCAAGAGATGAATTCACTCGTGTGTGCTAACAGCGTGAAATATCAGAGCCTCCAAAGGGGAGGACTTGGAGAAAGCACCAAGGGAATGTAACTTTGTGGGGTCATTTGGCCCTAAGCCTGGCAGCTCTCCTGGCGACACATCTAACCTTCTTTCAAGCTTCGTTTGATGTAATCAGGGCAATTATTTATATGCATGCGGTGTAATTGAACTACATTTCGTCCAACTACGTCAAAGCTTAACTTCATCCTATTTTCCTCTTTTCAGCTCTTGCTCTACCTTCTCCTCCCAATTCCTGTTTTTCATTTCAGAGGCTGCTTATGGGTCTACTCATTGTTGAAACAATCTGAGAAAGTGCAATGGGGCTTATCACCTGCTAGTCTTTCTTGTGTGTGATACAGTCTTGTCCTGGACAAAATGAAGTGCTTTATTACCCTATTTTCTAAGGGATGAGTCATTTCTGGGTGTGTTTCCAAGAAACAGTCAATTTAATAACAGAGGTATTTGTCTTTATGTAATATGTAATATAAGAATATTTGTCTTAATATTTTACTTTATGGTCGTGCCTCATGCAGGGAGAGAATATGACACAGGATATCCTACCAGATGAGGGGAAAGAATCCAAACCCTGAGAGTGCTGATAACAAAGATAACAGAAGATGGCTTTTTTGATAATAACAACAATAATAGTATCCTTCTATATATGTATATCATTTCACATCTATTATGGTGTTTGACCTTCATGACAACTTTGTGAGGCCACTGGGAAGGCTACATTGTCTGCCTTATTTATGCAAGTGGGAACTGGAGAATGCCTAGTTTTGAATGAGTGTTCTGTTGGTGGTGGGCAGTGATGCCACATACGTAGTACAGGAGGTTTTGAAAATTCAGGCTACTACTGATTTGGAACCTAGATTCTCCTTTCAGGATCAGACCCATCTGCGATATAACGGTCACTGCTTCCTACCAATGCCCATAACCAGAATCACATCATCTTCCTACCAGTGAGAAACTAGTTTATTAATTACTATTGTTGAGTGCCTATTATGTGCATGTCCCCCTCCTGGATTCTAGAGAAAGATTTATAGACACGATGCTTGCTTTGGAGGTCACAGTTGGTGAAAATATTAATACTAAGGAGAGCTTCCTTTCACTGAAGTAATCAGCACTGTTTGAGATGTGGAGTTACAAAGATAAATTAGACATAATCCACATCTTCTAGGAACTCATGCTTAATGTTGAAGATAGAAGGATGAATAAGATATTTTTCCTATACTTAAAGGGTATAATCAAGTAAATGCTAATAGATATAAATAATAATACCTTCTAGTCATTGAGGATCTACTGTGTACCAGGCACTGTGCTAAATGCTTTCATTCTACCCCTAAAACATTATGCTTTGCAACTCTATTCTAATATTTAATTGGGGCTAGTGATCCCAATTACAGAGAAGCGTTTGGGGTCAGAGAGATAAAGTGAGCTGATATTGATCACCTGGGCAGAATGTTATGGAAAAGGGATCAAGCTCAGTCTGACTCTAAACCTTACCTTGTTTCTTCTGTACAATAATATAGAAGCCTGTTGTTTAGTAAAGTTTTATCATCAGTAAGGAACAAGTTCTCTTATACCAGCTGTATTGTTTCAGAAGCTCTAGTGATAGACAGTATAGGAAAGCACACAGGCCCCATGGTGGGCAACTCAGAAAGAAGGTGCATATTAATTAAGGTAGATTCATTGCTGTAACAAACAAATCTGAGTAAAGAATGTAGAATGGCTCAAATACAAGAGAAGTTTACTTCTCACTTATGTAACACCCTAAAGGGTTTGATTGGAGTCTCCTAGTGGTGATTAAGAGACCCAGGCTCCTTCTATCCTGTGGCTCTGCTGTCCTCCCCATGTGGCTTCCAAAGTGGTTGTATTTGTTGCATCAGACTAGTGGATGGAGAAAGAACACGGATTACTGTGCATGGGAGTTTCATGGGCCAGACCTGTGAGTGCCACTCAGCCCTCACAATCCACTAATTAGAATTCAATTTTGTGGTTTTAACTAACTACGAGGGAGCTGGGAAGGGAGGTCCAGCTGTGTGCCCAGGAAAGAAGAGGGAAATGACTACCGGTCTCTGCCACAGGATGGTCTTGCTGCACCTCAGTACCAAAAAGCATAACTAACTTGGCAGCACCAGTGTGTCCCATGAAAGAGAACATGATATTTTGGTTATAGCCTCAGCATAGTGGCCCAGAAGTTCTGGCTGGAGGATTTTGTGGAGAAAAGTAGGGAAGAGGTTTCTGAAGGAGAGAGAAGGAAAGGTGAGGACGGGAGAGATTCAGCACCACTCACATTTTTAGAGTCCTCCTCTCATCTACAAATTTACGCACTCTTATTGGCATTTAATTGGTGATGTTTCTGCATCTGACCCAGCACCTCAGTGGGGCATGGGGAGTGTCTTCTTGAGTAGGTTGCTGTGGACTGTACAGAGTGATGGAAGGCCACTGGGACCTGGGCTCTCATTTTCCGACCTAACGTCCACTTGGCCTTTCAGGATCAGGCACACAGGACTCGGCAGTTAGCAGGTTAGGGTGGCAGAGGGGTGAAGAAGTTGATCACTGGAGCAAAAACAGAACACATTATTTTTCCTTTTCCCCAGATCTCTTTCCCTCATTTCTCTTCACTGAACATGAATTTTCTCTGAGAAAATAATTGTGCAGATCTCATACCTCATGGATTCCCCCTCCATCATCCAAGTTATGGAAAATGTCATCTAGGGACATGCTGTACAGAAGCTCCATGGGGAGAAGAGTTACAGCGCCAGACCCTGGGCACAGCCAGGAAGGGGTGACATTATTTGGGTCCCTTTTGCTTCTCCTTTCATTATGTGTCCCAGAAAGGTGCCTTCCTCTCTCTCTTGACTGGAAAAGTATCTGATGAAAGAATCTCTATAAATTCTTAGCTGTTATGTGGGGCTGGGTATTGCATTGTGTCGAGTAGCTCTTCACACATCTTCAGAACAAATCCCCAGTGACAGGATTTCTTGCTCCTCAGTGACCTGCTGGGGGTTAGAGCCTGGGCAGAGCCTTCTAGGTGCTCTCCAGAAGCTACAAATGTCTTGAGATTCATATTCTTGAGATTCGGGTTTTTTTTTTTTTTCCAGTGACATTCAGTGATTTTATCCGAGCCCTGAGTCGGGTTTATTTTCCTATATACATGGAACAAATCACTGAATAAATGTGAAAAAGTTCTCTGCTACCCCAAATCATTTCCTTTATAGGTCTGAAATTCTCATCTGTAGACAATGTACTGAGTTAAGCACCTGGTAAATTACGATTATTCAGTGGAAGTGGTGTTAGAGTTGGAGCATTTGATCTACACTCAACAATGAATCCAGAGGTTCTTAACGTTTTTGTGTTCTAGGCATTAACAGATTGACAGCACACTGCAAGAGATTGAGGGTCTCCCAACAGCACAACAAGCGAGCAGCAATTACAGTGCAATTGCTATCGCGGTGTAGTGATGCTTCATGGTGTCCAGGAAAGCCTTCCCCTTTCTCACACTGCTCACTAGTTTGCTCCAGTGGTGTTCATTTCGGTGGACTCATTGCTTGCCCTTCTCTCATATACTTACAAGGCAAAATTCTTGTGTTCTAATGAGCAGTCTTTATTTGGATCCAGATAGATTATGTTCCTCACCTCTTATTCACAGCAAATTGTCTTCTACTCTATAAAATTTAAATTAAAATATGACAGTACATCCATGTAAGGCCCACATTGACTAAGAACCAGTTCAAGAAAGGGTTGAATATACAAAGAGGAACATGGAATAGCTAAGCAGTAGCACAAGGCTACTTTGTACTATAGAGGGTGTTGTGGGTTGTGTCTCCCAAAAAGACATGTTGAAGTCTTAACCCGCAGTACCTGTGAATGTGACCCTATTTGGGAATAGAGCCTTTGCCAATGTTATCAAGTAAAGATGAGGTCATCCTGGATTATGGTGAGGCCTTAATTCAATGACTGGTGTCCTTATAAAAGGAAGCAGGTTTGTACACATGGACACAGAGACATACAGGGAGAGTGCCATGTGGCTGCAAGCCAAGGAATGCCAAGGAATGGCAGCAAGCACCAGAAGACAGGAGAGAGGCATGGAACGGATTCTCCCTTGGAGGCTCCAGAAGGAACCAACCCTGCCAACACCTTGATTTCAGACTTCTAGACTCCAGAGCTGTGAAAGAAAAATATTCTGTTGCTTTAAGCTACTCAGTTTGTTATGCTTTGTTATGACAGCCCTATAGGAAACTAACACTTAGGGTGATATTGAAATGTCTTCTCCTATGCTACAGGTGTGCCTGGTATTCCTGGAAACCCTGGAAATGTCTGCTGGTGGGACAATGATTTTGGTGTAATACTGCTCCCTCTTAGAGCTAAGACAGCCAACCCTCTCTTTCTCTCTCTCCTTTCCCTCCTTCCTTCTCTATTTCTCCTAGAATCTTAAAGGTCACTCACTGGTAAAAGCATCACAATGATACATGTACTTTCTTTTAAAATGTGTGTTGACAGGGGCCTATGTTTTTCTCTTTCTTGTTCAAATGCTGAAATTTTAGTGAGCCCTTTCTTGTCAATACTGCAGGGCTTCAATCAAATAGCACTTGAAGTCTTTCAAAGGCCTACAAGATTCAAAAAGATTCCAGCCTGTTAGAATGGGGAATAATAGGTTTCACATACCCTCCTGATTCCTATAAATATCTCTCTTCCCTTGCTGCTAGAACTCTGAAAGAGAAGGGGACCTGTGCTCAGAGGAGATGCGGGGGGCTTGGCAGTACAGAGCAGCACGAAGGAGAGGAACTGGCATTTTGTGGATTATATCGGTTTACTGATTATCCCAGAACTGTCTGTTGAATCCAGGGTGCCTGTTAAAGTCACCCCAGCAGTCCCACTGTTGCCTTTGATATTTAGAATTGAGAAGGTTAAGGTAAACCCAGTCCAATTAAACATGTGGTACTTTAATCAAATAAGGATTAAGGGCAAGCAAAGACAATAATAGTACCTTTACTGATTTCTGGGAGATAATTAAATCAGACTTACAGCACAGGGAGAGAAAGGGTATTATAAGTTTATGAAAGAGAAGACGTTAAATTCTGCAACATTAAGTTAATGCTCTGCATCAACAAAGTGAAGAAATCTCCTCTTTGCTGGGTGATGTAGGGGAATCAGGATAGTAAGTAGCTATTAAAAGAGATAGCAAGGGTGAACAATGAAATACCCTCAGCCATTTGAGTATAATAATCTACAAATATATTGAATAGTTGGATGAAATGTTCTTTAAACTTGCTGCATAAAGTACAAAATTTTTCAACACAGGGAGGTGACTCATTTCTTCACTATTGGAATTCTCACTGAAAAACCCTGTTGACAATTTTAATTGATATTCCATTGGAGGTACGAATGAAATTTCAGAACATATTGCTAGGTATATGTGTGTGTGTATAATGCCTGAAAAAGATGTTTTCTCAGCTCTTGTCATTTCCCTGGAGACAGCTCATGGTAGCCTTCCTGCTTGGAAATTCAACTTCCCTGGATCCTCTTTACTCGTCGATCAGCTGGATGCATCTAACCATATATACTAATCACCCAAAATGTAAATAATATATTTGATGTGTGTTCTTACTCAGTGTTTATTTCATCAGTAACTGTAATGGTCAGAGTCCTTGGGTTGTAGGCAATAGAAACTGACTTTGGGCAATTTAAGAAGGGAATCTCCTGGAAATTGACCAGGAGCTCAGCAAATCAATTGGAAAGCTGAGAACAGGGTTTGGCAATAGTCATTTCTTAAGGTTGCTCTGAAGGGCTGAGAATGTTTCCAGACAAGGAACCACCATGTCAGGGAACCATAGCTGGAAAGAATGATTTCAAGAGTTTCCTCCATCCCAGCATCTCTCACATAAGATGTAAATCCTGGAAGACAGCAGCTGATTCCCTGGGCTTCTGACTCTTCTGAGAAAGTGTGAGGAATGCTGTTTTATTTGACATTCCTAGTGGGAGGCAGGCACTGGATTTACTGTTCCACTAAAACAATACTACTGGAAAGATGTAATTCTCCAAAAGAAAGTTTGTATTTTATAGAAAGGATAAGTGGATACCGAGCTGCCAAAAATATTAAACACACATGCACACAGCTATCTACTGAAATAGTTTATACCTATGTATTTATATTTGATTTATTTTATATATATGCATTTGTGTATATACACAGATATTTGCCACTTTTTAATGATACCTTGCAATGGTAGTGCTTAATTAATACTTCACAATCAAAGTTTTACAGATTTGATGTAGATTTTTGAAGGCTATGAAACACTCCTTTGATGATTCTCTTCTGGAAATAATTTTCCCTAATCTGAATTACTTCTTTAGGGTCTAGCAGAGAAGGACTGAGGGTAATGTATTGAATCAAAAGTACATCTGTTGATTTATGGGGTGCTTCAGTAGTGACTTGGAGATGAACAGATCGTTAATTTGATAACTGTTGAAAAGGTAGATGGAAACACATAGAGAGAGAGGGGTTGAAATTACTGGACCACTGGCCTTTTAACATATGCAGAAAAGGGATCAAAAGCATGGAGGGGTATGGCTTATGATACAAAGCAGGTGGTTGGAAAGGAAGAGGAGAACGAATATGTAATCATCTAGTCTAGGTCATTTTTAAGACTTGTGCAGCTAAACTAAAAATTATCAGATTTTATACTTGACGAGTATATCCTTTGCTTGATTTTGTTCCTATAAGGAGTTAGTTGTTGTTTAGCTATATTTATGGGTAAACATCTTCATCAAATTCAATATAGATACTAAAATTTTATGTAATTAAAAAAGTAGGGTTATCACATTAAATTTATAGACAAATACAGTTGAGTTCTCTTTTTTAAAAAAGTGGTTGCTATTAAATGATATTCTAGCATTTTGAAAAACACTGACATCTGTGATCAAAAAAACTGAGTCTAAGTTGTTATATTTTGAATCGAGTTTTTGTCAGTGTCTTGACCTATAAGCACTGATACACACTGTCTGCAAACTAAGTGTTTTCAGTAGAAGAGAGTAGGCATTAACTACTAGCAGAAGTTACTAACAGAGTTAAATGTGATTTATTTGGGTGTACCAAAAGAAATGTGCGTTTCTCTATGTAATTTCCTTTTAAATCCAGTAAAGTTGTGGCTTTATTTTTTCACAATTCTGCCATGCTGGTGTTCAGTTGAGGTTAGTCTCTTTTGTTTTCCTTAGCTCTCCAGTGGTGGGTTTTACTTTATTCCCTCCAAGGCTGACTGTGTATGTAAGAATGGCAGGATGGTCTACACTGGAGACAAGCTTTTGCTTTACTGATATGGGGCTATATGAGCTTGTCAACCATATTAAGCCTAAAACAGGAAGTGGCAGGTAATGTATTTGGTTTCCAAGGTGAAAAGTAAACAGATTCCACATCACTATAATTTCCTTAATGAAAGAATCTTTAGCCATGGCTTTCACATATTTTGGGTAGTCTTAAAATCAGCAATGCATTTATAGAAATGTGAGAAGCTCCAGCAAAATCTTAAGCAAGTGTTCTTAACATGGGATTTGTAGTTACCTGGGACCTACAGGAGGTCTGATGGAGAAACTGTTGGACCAGAAGAAGAAGTAGATCATAAGAAAGAGCTTGTACTAGAGAAAGATAAGGTGGGATGCTATACTTGGGGGAGGGGTGGGCTGGGCTTCTTTCTCTCAGTTCCTTATATCATCCCACTCCCTCTGTGCTCCCTCCCACTCCTCCCAAATCCCTTAGAAATCTTCAACCATGGGGGTGGTTGCTATAGATCAACTTAAAGTCTTTTCTTCTATTATTCTTACAAAGTCTCCCTGGAGTAGGCTAATATTATCACCATTTTACAGATGAAGGAACATATGTCACTAGCCCACAGTTATAAAGAAAATGGCAAAGCAGAGATTAGAAAATTGTTCTGTGCTAAATTACCTAAAAATGATTCACGATATTCATGTGATTAATCCCAGAGTAAGTGGTGTGAAGGTTCAGAAATATCTGGAAAATTGCACAGCCCCCCCAAGGATTTTTTTTTCTTTTTTTTCTAAAAAAGTTTCAGTGAGAAAATTCCCAGTGATCTCAGAAAATGAGAAAGAAAAAAATATGTCCTCCCCACACTGGTACATTAAAAAAAATGTTTTCATACCTTAATCCAGAGAGGGTGGAACATTGGGTACTCCTGTCTTGAGAGCCAGTATTTTGTAAGTCCTATATACTTGCTGGAAATAGGTATCTAGAGTCAGGTGTCTGTAGCAAGGAACAGAAGGAGGCGTGGCCACTAGCAGGTGCTAAGATAACCTTGCTGTGTTCGTGCATTATCAGAGCATGTGATGGCTTCTCATCACTGAAGCCAAGATTAGGGTTGGCTGCCAGGCAGTGCCCTGGGGATGTATCCTTCAGGACACATGTTTGCAACCTTCTTAGGATCCTTCTTCTCTTTTGACTTTTGCTTCTGTCACTTGTCAAAATCTAGGGCAAGTAAAAGCAGAAGTTAATTTTGTTATACTAGATCTCAGAGAAGAGAGGCTATAATAAACACTGAAGACTACTACGATGAATACTTAGCATAGAATCCTGATTCAATGATTGATTTATTTCCTATTTTAACTCCATCTGGCACTTGTGTGAGCTTCATCAAGTCACAAGTCTCCAAGCCTCAGTGATCTCATCTGTAAAATGGAGCCCTTCTTCCTGGATCTTGACAGGGTGTTTTGAAGGATACCGAGTTAAGATAGGTAAAGGTACTATACACAGTAGAAGCTGGGCCTATACTGAATACTTCGGTCTGACTTACAATTATAACCCAGGTCTTTCAGACCAAGTCTGAATTCCGCCTTTTGGAGTTACATGTTAGAATTACCTATCTAACTAACAGTGTAGAAATGTGCAGACAGAACACCTTGTGTTTGGAACTCAGATCTGAGGTTTTCATAGTTGGTCATTACTTCAATATCTCCCAGTTTGTGTGATTGCCACAGAATCACTGAAAAATGGTATCTCATGTCCTCTGTTTGTAAAAGCATCACTTACCCACCTAGGGCTTAATAAACTGAAAGTTTTACTGCTTAGAAAATAATCAGGTGTTGAGAAGCACAAATTGTACGATCATTTTCTGAAGGTTAATAGGCTTTTTCTTTTTCTGTTTTTTCCTCCACAGCGTTACCATCTAACATGAGGACACTTCTCCAGATGAAGGAGAAGTTGAAGTGTCACACCAGCATGATCAATTAGATGATAGAGAAAAGAGGCATTTGCTACCTGACCTTAATCTCCTGGGCAAGAATGACTGAATGGGGAAGGCCGAATACAGAGAGACTCAAAGGTGGAGGAAATCAGCAGAGTATCATTTAAAGAGACACAAAGCAGTATGAATGTTGACTCATGACAAAAGGGGCATATTCAGGGTAAATGCTTATTGGGTTGTAGACTGGTTCACTTATTTGTTTAATTCGGAGTGACTGCAAAATGAATATAAACACCTTTAACAAAAGCAGTGTGGTAGAAAAGGAAGCAGGTACATTTTTCAAAACGTCTAGATTTTGTATGATTTAACTTGCTTAACCGAAGTGGCAAGGAGAAAGATGATACAAAATATATGGGAGCTGCAGGGTGTTCTATGAAGAAGACAGAGGAGATATGACTAAGAAGGGAATATGATAGCTGACTTCCTCTATTTAAAGGCTTGTCATTGGAAGAAGGATTAGACGTATTTTGGTAGGAATGGCAGAGTGGAGGGGTATAAGGACTTGGCTTTGACTTAGTGTAAGGAATGGCTTCCCAACACTTGGAACTTGACAATCATCGGAGCAGCCATGCTTAGCTTCCCATTTCTGGGTCGATGGATAACCATGGGTGTAGAGGGATTCTTGCATTAAACAAGATGACCTCAATCACCCCTTAATAGGCCTGTTCTGGAGCTTTACATCACACTGGAGAGGTCTAAAATGATTCTGAAACTTCTGTAAGAGAAGAACTGAATGAACTTTGGAGCTGCTCAGGCTTTGATAGAATTAGTCCTTCTCGGCAGCGTGCATGTATGTTGTAGGCCTGGGAATGGTTGCTGGTCTGCTTCAGTTATGGGCATCTGGTGTTAGCCAAGGGATGTACTGGATTAGTCGTCCCTAGTAACAATCATATGTGGTGTTTCTCCCTGGATTATTAGGTGATATCTTTTATGTTTACACTTTCAGTTTTATATTTATTTTTCTTTTCCATTCAAGCACAACTTAATGTAAAAGCATTGTGGTTGGGAATCTGCTTCTCAAAATAAACCACTTATTTTTTTCTAGAATCCATTTTGTTGTTTCTATTTGTGGAGTTCAATTGTGAGACATCAATTTATCGTAGCTGTGGAAAACTAGCAGGAGGTCCAGAGAAAAGCCATGGAAACGATGAAGAACTAGGAAAATGGAATTCAACCATGTATCCTGGAGAGGTAAGGTTGAGCATAACATTTACACTTGTTTGCATGCCTATTTTCCTAGCACAGATGCTCAGATACCTATGTGTTGATCAACTTATGTACAATTGTGGTCTTCTAGTTTATGAAGGCTACTGTAGAGGATGCTTTCTGCTGAGACACGGGCATGATCAAGATGGTTACATAGTAGGTACCCTAAATTTAACAAATATTTATTGGATTAACTTGAATTCATTGTTAGTTTCAGTATAAGCGTCACACTGATAGTGAAGGTCATTAAACTTTAAAATGTGTTCCCAAGGAACACTGTGGCATCTTCATTTGAGAACATCTTTTAAATTGGTTAGCTAATTATCTGTTTAGAATAAAAGCAGAGGAACAATTCTGAGCACTTCAAAAGGGCTCATACAGTTCTTGATTTCACTTGTGCGCTTTGCTTTTGTGTAAGCAAAGCACTAAATCTACAGCACTAACTCTATAACTCAGGGGTAAAATAACGCATACGTAAGATGACTAGGTAGAAAGAATCTTCTCATTTGAAATCTTGATTTCTCTCTAATCACAAAGTATATGATAGTCCTACTTCTGCACTATCAAATTTTCTAATTAAAGTAATTATCACCTATATGCCTAAGAGTGCCCAACATGTATTGCAAACCTATTGTCCCTAGGAAAAATTGATACTGGGGAAGAGGAGATAGAATAAAACTTTGACTTAAAAAAAAATGGTAACTACATGGAGGACATATTGTTTCAGAACAAATAGTGCCAATGGGAATTAAGAGTTTCAAGCTGGACTATGATTATAATTATACTGTTGGAGGACCTCTCTGTGCTTTTCTGGCTGATGAGTACTGTAGTAGACACTTGGTGTTCACCTCTCCAGCATCCGTTATCCCCCAGGAAGTTTAGATGACACTGATCCTACTTGTACCTCCAGGTATGTAATCAGATGGTTCTGACTGGCTTAGTCTAATCTGAATATTTCAGTTTCCCTGTCCATAAGGGAAGAGCATGTAACACAATCAGGCCAGTGAGAATGTGGATTCCAGAAGAGGGCTTCTTTTCCTCTGAATGGTGTGGTGAGGCGATGTAAAGACTGACACTACTGCAGCCATGTTGCTACTAGGAGGGAGAGCCAAGATCCTGTCGAGATGAAGCTGACTAGCTCTTTGTTCTTCAGTTTCCTCATCTTTAAAATGGATATGATAATAGCACCTTTGTCTGGGTTTGTTGTGAAATTAAATTGTTTAACTTACATAAGATGCTTAGAATAGGAAGCACCAATAAATGATAGTTTTTATTAGTAGATAGAGTGTATTTCCTCTACTTTAACAGAAGCATCACTTCCCCTCCCTGAGCCTAATGTAATAATTTTTAGGGTCTAAGCTGTCTGGCTAATTGTATTTAATTCCTTACATTTTTCCCCTCTTAGGTGAGCCCTATACTTAAATGATCTCTGCACAGAGTTGGTTTTGCCAGTAATAAATTGTCCATGTTAGCATTTAAATAATGAAACCTTAAGGGCTGGTCCCTAAGTGCCATCTCTGGACTTCTAGTACCTGCAAAATACCTGATCCTTCCTCTGGAACCTGAAGCTCTGTCCGGGTTTTGCAGAGAAGCAAGAGTTGTGATGCTGTTTCCTAGCAGTGCCCACAGGCAGGATGTGTTGTCAAATGGGAACTAATCTGGGGCATCTGTTGAGCTCAGTTAAGAGTCAGAGCTAATAAGGGGGGCATATGCCTGTGTCTGGGAGGCCAAGAACGGTGCACGCAGAGGCTTCTGTGCTGTTCTTGCTGTCCTAGTAACATTTCTTCCTCTAATATCCAGGTTTATTTGCTTATTATTTTAAAGATAACAAGATTTAGCAGATATAGAGAATAATGGTCAGCATCAATTCTAGGAGCTATAAATAATGGACTTTTCTTTGAAAGGCAACTATTCCATTTTAGTAAGAAATTTGTCAAGTTTTTGGTTAAATTTGACAGAACAAAGTCTTGTGATATTTATAGATATTCTTGTGGTGTTTTGGGAGAGACAGATAAGAACTATGTAAAGGTATGTACTTTTACAAGGTCTAAAACAGGTTACCTGTAGGTAGAGGAGTGGGTGGGCAGAGGGTGAGACTTGAAGGAGAACTTCCAGTTTTTACTCTATGTATATCTGTATGGTTTGAATTTTATTTTACAGTGAATTTATGTATTGCTTGTATAATTTCCAGAGTTTAGCTTTAAAATGTCAATAATCCCATCCAAGTTAAGGGTTATATTTTCTATGACTAATTGTTCAGATCAGGTTATTGTAATCATTCCAGGTGTTTATACTTGAGTCACCTGATGATTCAGATGAATTCAGACTATTAAACTTAAATATTAACTCCTTATTTATGTTTGGAATATTACATAATTTAATGTTTCTCAAAGACTACCTTGCCTATCTCTTTTTTGAGCCCCCGCCCCAAATTTGGGCTGTATTTACATCTGCAATGAATATTTTGCCTGAGAGATTTGTTCTGAGATAAAACAGCATGTTGGATCTCCTGCATATTTATGACTCTTGGCTTTTACCACTTCTGGTTGCGTGAGAATAATTTGCTTTGTGAACAGAACTTTGCAGTAACCTCACACTCATGGCGATTAGAGCATTCTGCTGCAATTGGATCTAGCAGCTCATGGAAAGTAGAAATTTTGAGTGAGACGGGCCCAATCTTTCAGTTCATGTATGGGGAGAGTTTGGCCCAGGATGCTCAGGGATTTCCAAGGCCCTGATTACTCTTGGGGGCAGGATGGGGACAAGGATACAGTTCTTCTGGTTCCTTCTGCTTCCTGACACATGATGCACTGAGTCACTCGGAAGTCAGCCTGCTTGCTTCATTTGCATCCCGGATGCTGGAAACAAAGTTGAACCATGTGCGCCTTGGGAAATCCAGACGATAGGAAGTGAAGTTAGTGGAGTAGAATGTGGTATAAATAAACAGTAACATGTAGGTTTAAACTGAGGACTATCTTACCTCCGTGTAGCAGTTTGAAAAGATTATTTCTTTTCTGCTTATAAAAATCATACATGCTCAATTTAGTAAATTTTTTTTTTTTTTTTTTTTTGTGGTACGCGGGCCTCTCACTGTTGTGGCCTCTCCCGTTGCGGAGCACAGGCTCTGGACACACAGGCTCAGTGGCCATGGCTCACGGGCCCAGCCGCTCCGTGGCATGTGGGATCTTCCCGGACTGGGGCACGAACCCGTGTCCCCTGCATCGGCAGACAGATTCTCAACCAAATTTAGTAAATGTTTGAAAGCGTAAAGAAGAAAATCAAAATTACTCTTAACCACTTTGCCAAGAAATGATCAAGATTAATATTCTGGAATCACACACACATATATATGCATAATCAAATCAGATCATGTTGCATATATAATTTTGTATCTGGGTGTTTTCATTTAATATTATATGATGAGCACTTTCCCGTGTCATCGAATGTTCTGCCTCAGTATGGTTTTTAAACGGCTAAATAATATTCTCAGGTGGTTCCTTCTGGTTTTTGTTGTTTTAAGTGATGAACCATCAGACCTGGAGGATGTGGAATAAATCCTGGTATATTAAAAGAAAGGGGTGCTAAGCTTTGGTGCTACAATCTGAGGTGTCAGCGCGGAAGGAACGGTGACAGCAGCAGCTGAAAGCTGTCGGTCCTTTACAGGCAGCAACGTGAGGGTGTTTAGAGGCAGGTGACAGAAAGTCAATTCAAAGGCACACATTTAAGACAATGTAATAGCTTCTTATTTCGTCCTCACCCTCAGCACACATTTGTAACGCAAAGCGCTACTTAGGCCAAAGACTGGCCAGTCTAGACTCCCACAAGATAATGACCTCATCTTGGAAGTGACTCAGATACAAAACCGACTCTTCAGAATTCAGGCGCCGATAGTCCAGCCCCCTTTGCGCTCTGTAGACATCCGGCCTTTAGACCATGTCGCTGTTCATTACTCTTCCACCAGAAACAGGGCAATTAAAGGCGGAAGGGGTAAAATGTCTAACAGTCCACTTTGTTCCACGTTCATCGGTTTTGCTGAAAGGGTGTTGAAGGATGAGGTAAAGTACTTGAAGGCCTTGCCTTCATTTGCTTCATGTGTCCCCTGTTGCCATGGATAACGGGGAACTTGCAGAGTGGCAAGTACCAACATAACCTGAAAGATGAAAGTCAAATCCAGCAGCGAGGGTGGTTTATCCCTTGGGGCTGGGGAGCCCTACGTGATTCGAGAGGTCTCCTCTTCTGAAAAGTCCTGGAAGAATGGGGCTGGGACAGAGAGGAAACCCAGCCTCCCTCTAGTGCTCTGGATGCGGTAATGCCTTTCCTTCCCTCTTTCCTCATTTCCCCAGATTTCTAGTATATTTGATCATTAAAGAAGGGAATCATACCTCTGTTCTAATGAATTAAACAGAATTCAGGTAGGGAGCACAGGACTTCAGGTGAAGAGAGAGTTTATGTAATGAGTCCGGGAAATGTTCCTAAGACTGATAAATACTCTCAACGTAGTGAGAGCAGTAAAGATGCAGTGTCTTTTGCTTGCTTTGTGTTTTCATTGTAGGTTGGGTGGATGAAGAGTCTGTTGCCAGCAGGCTATGGTTTCCTCCTGTGCAGAAATGCCACATTTGCAGCTCTTGGTGGGGTATGAGCTCGGAATGTGATTTCTTCCTTTTTTCCCCAGCAATTTTCTGCCTGCCTGCGTGAAATGCTAATGAACATCTCACACATGACAGAGCAATGAGATGTATCCTTATTTTACAAGTTTTGGCAGATTCGACTTGACAAAGTCTAAGTCTTTTTTTAAAAATTTAAAAAGTTTTTGGTTGCATTGGGTCTTTGTTGTTGTGCGTGGATTTTCTCCAGTTGCGGTGAGCGGGGGCTACTGTTCGTTGCAGCGTGTGGGCTTCTCATCGCTGTGGCTTCTCTTGTTGCGGAGCACGGGCTCTAGGCGTGCAGGCTTCAGTAGTTGTGGCACGTGGGCTCAGTAGTTGTGGCACGCGGGCTTAGTTGCTCTGAGGCATGTGGGATCTTCCTGGACCAGGGATCGAACCCATGTCCCCTTCATTGGCAGGTGGATTCTTAACCACTGTGCCAGCAGGGAAGTCCCACAAAGTCTAAGTCTTAATGTGACGGTGACAAGACACTTCCAGCACTCCCTTCTCCCATCTCCTTCAACTCTGCACTCCAGATGTCCCTCTCCCCACGCTGAGCTGATGTGTTGTGTCTCTGATTTGCAGTAAGCTCTATATTGCCGTGTCATCTCTGCATCTCATCCTTTCCCACCATGCCTCTGTGTCCAAGTCGCTGGGAAAAGTCTAGCTCCGGCAAAGTTAAGTCTTGAACTTCAATCTCAGACCAAGTCAGGTATTGATTATCAGTCGTTAGCGAGTAGCATCAAACCACATTTTATTTATTTATTTATTATTTTAACTAGTTGGGGGTGGGATGGGGCACAAATAGGGAGGTGAACAAGCTTATGGGCTGCAGGTTAAATGCTTAGATGATTTTATAATTATACCATCAAATAAGTTTACTTGTGGGGGACTGAAGGACTTGGCTGATTGATGGTGCCAGTGGAGAGCTTAGTTTGGGGCACGGTGATCTTTCTTTGTGGAACTGATTGCTCTGATAGTCTCGCCACATCTGCAGGAGGGCCACTCACAGGTTCCACGAGTGACAGAAGTGTGCCTGTGCCTGAAGCACAAAGGATGCAACCTTGCTCACTGCAGAGACAAATAGAGTTGCTCCTCTGGGGGAAGTCTTCTGTCAGCATTGACTGAGGAGGAGCCCAAGCATGTAAAGTTGGAGTTCATCCTGTTTCCTGTTTGCAACCCAAGGCTACCTGTGGCATTTGGGCACAATTTTTTTTCAACTGTAGAAGAATGAGAGAGACCAGAGAAGACAGAGATGGATTTTGTAAATGCAGTAAAACTTAGAAAGATCCAGGGCAGAGAAAAGGATGGGCCTGGGGATACATTCCCCAGCATGAATTCAGCTTGTCCAGAGTCCCCTGGTTCTGAGGTTTAATTCAGCCTCTGTGTTTCCTTATTTCTGTTCCATCTTCACCTTATGCTCTCCTTGTTCGTCTTCTCAGTGAACTCAGAAATTCTAGTTTATGATAGTAAGGTTACTATCAAAAAGTCCATGGCTGCAAACTATACCAGCTGGACAGCCCTTGGATCGATAATATACCCAGAAAAAGGATGTGTTTCCTCTTTTGTTCCTCTTAGTTTCTGTCATACAGAAAAGAAATTGAAAGATGCCACAATTGGATAAATAACTTAGGAATAAATGTGCTCTGCTATAGACCTGATCTCAGAATAGCCTAGGGTAGTGAACTCAAAATAATTATAAGTATTAAGAAAGATGAGTTGGAAAAATCCTTACTTTTTCTGAAAGAGCTTCAATATTTAGAAAAAATTTAATAAATTAGCATTTGTGGTTGGAATAGCAAAGGCCAAGAAAGTTTGATTGAACATTATGAAGGTGTGAAGAGTATAGATTGGGTTGACATGCACGGGCCCAATCTAGAAACACCTGGCAGGAGGTGGAACTGGAAGCTTATGAATTTCACAGAAGAATAAGGATATAAAATATAAACAGATTCAAAAAAGGCTTAGGTAAATAACAGTCATGGTTATAAAGGGAGTGGTGAGTCCCTGGAGGGTGCATTTCCACCTTTGTTTTTAATATTCTAAATATTATTTTGAACTAATTTAAAAAACATTCTTTTTTTAAAAAAAGAATGTATATATATGTATAACTGAATCACTTTGCTGTACATCAGTAATTAACACAACTTTGTAAATCAACTATACTTCAATTAAAAAAAAAGAAAAACGTTTCCAATTTTACATTCTGTTATTAGAAAAAAAACATGGAAAGTTAAAAAAAACAATCTGGGCAACATAAAAAGGAAGAAGAAAAAATAAGGATTAATTATAGTCTCACTTTACAGAATTTTTTACATTTTAATATATTTTCTTTCACTTTTCCACACTATTAAAAAATTCTTTCACATAGTTGTGAGTTTGCAATTTTGTATTCTTCTTTCATATTTTTATTTAAGCCCAAAGTTTTCTCTAGGTCTCTAGGAAGTCTTTATTTTAAATGATTTTAAGATGCCATTAACTGTACGACACATTATTTTACATACTACTACGAAAGGAAAAAAAATGTTTCCAATTAAGCTATGACACAAAGCCTTAATGATCTTCTGAAACACATTTGTTGCTTACACCAGCCTTTTGATGCTTTGACATTTCTTTCATCTATCCTAAGCGTTTGGCAATGCTTTTGCCTTGAGTTGCACTACTTAGTGTGTAGGAGATGCTTCTTTTGCATATTCCTCAGAAAACAAAATGTAGCACAGTTTCATCTACTTAGGTTCTATAAAACACGCGATTTTTTGCTTTGGAACAAAATATGGAATAGTGATCATTTCTCCTGTGATGAATATGTGCTTCACCAATATAAAATTTACCACTGCAGCTCTGTTTACATGCCTATTTGTGTACACAATAACTTTTCATCTCAATACTGAATCACAGTGTTACTTTTGAAGACATTTTAAATGGCAGGGAAATCAACATGTGTAGTACCAACAATGTACATCAGTCATTTGAGGTAATGACAAGATGAACATCTGTGACCAAGTTAATGCATGCCTGCTGATGACAGCTACTTTGTGGCTGCTTCGTAGCTGATGGTGATAATAAGGGGCCAGCTACCATAGGACACATTCCAATTTCAGAGATATTAAAATCTGGAAAAAAGTGAGTCTTAGTATCAATGAATGTACTGAATTTAATAGACCATTTTGTTATTCTGGATCTTTTATTTATAAAAATTTATTTATTTATAAAAGGTAAACTTATTTTCTCTTATAACACAGATGTTTCTTTGCATCTGTGATTATTTCCTTGGAATAGATTCTGAGAAAAGGAATTATGCAGTCAAGGGATAGACATATTTTAAAGGTTTTTGACATGTATTTCCAAATAGCTTCTCAGAAAGGTAGTTGCATTTATATAGTCCTATGAACAATGCTATTTCAGCTTCCTAAACTTGACTTAATGGAGGAAAGCTGTGGTAGGTAGCCTGCAGGATGGCACCAAAGATTCAGAGTGGTGGCATGTGGCTTTGAGACTTGGTCTTACAGGATTGTACCTCCCCCCTTGCTATTTTGGACCACATATTCTTCAGATGACTGTAACATCTTACCAAGAAAAGAGACTTTCTGGATTCCATGAAGAAGGAGGAAAGTCTACATTAAATCCAGGTCAGTATCACATAATATTACATCTCTCTATCAACATGAATTATCTTACATATTAAACAGAAACATTTAAGATAAGGCACATTCCTTTTCATGTGGAATGTTTCCATTTTCCTTGGGCTGATATGTCTGATCTGTGTGGCTTTGGGTCTTTGCCTTGCAGATGCTTAATGCGGGTGGGATCCAAATGCATGACAAATGGAATATTTGCTAGAAGTTAATTAAGAGTTCAAGAGAAAACAGGAGGGTCAAATATCTGTGCATTATGGATGAAGATCATAGTAGCAATTGGATTGAATTCAATTCAAGAAACACTTACTGAGAGTTAACTCAGGCTGTGTCAGGTAGTATGAGTAGTGTGGTCAGTAAAACTGATGGTCTTCCTGTCCTGGTGGAGCTTACAACCAAGGAGTAACATCACTCATCCCAACTTTCTTGAAATGTACCCTCATCTTCTATCATAAAATGTAAGTATTTGAGGGGTTCAAAGGATGCTGAAGCTGGGAGTGGACTGTAAAATGTTTTACTGGGAGAAAGAGTTTTTCTCTTTCTTATATTCTATGGTATGCTGGGCACAGTTGGTTGGAAACTCCTTGTCAGCTCCCATGATGTCCAGATCAACATGTCGCCAATATGCTTTCCTAAGGTTTTGAGAGTCAAACAGAATCTGTCTTCTTTAGGTTATCCCAGGACCCCAAAAGGTCTGTGTCTCCTCCCAAGAATAGAAACACTGTGTGTGTTTGTGTCTTGTTCTTCTCTGGTACTTTCTATCTGCATGTCATCCTGGGCACCCTTAGAGGCTGTGTGATATAGTGGAAAGTTATGGGAATTTGGAATTATAAGAACTAGGTTGGAATCTGATTCTTCCACTTCTTAGCTGTGTGTGACCTTAGGAAAATTGTTTAATTTTTCTTGGTCATCATCTTTCTCATCATTTTCACAGCCATCTTATGATTTTAGATACTATTAAGGTCATTTGACACTTGAAAAACCAGAAGTTTGGCAAGGTAAGGTAATTTTCTCAAGAACTAGGGTTCAAATACATGGGGCTTGACTTTAGTGTCCATACTTAAGGACTCATTTATGTCAATTATTAAGAGCTGAACACAGTATTTGGTTCATAGAGAATCCACAATAAAAGGCAATAACTATGATTATGGTTGTTATGACTCAGAACCAGGATAATGGGAGTATTTACCAAGGTGGAAGCAAAATCTCAAAGGCAGACCTGTGCTAGAGTTATTTTGGAGTAGAGAATCATTCTCATTCAACCTCTGACCCCAACCACATGTAAGGCTAACCTTGATTAGAGTGGTAAATGTCACCTGTAATTGAAAGATCTAATTTTTATAATTCTACTTCTGCTTTCTTCTACCAAAGAAAAATTACACTTTTGACATTTTAAATGAATGCTTTAGATAGCCCTGGATGCCGACATATGTGGTACGAGGGGCCTTAAACCAAGATCTAAAATATAGAGATGAATCCTTTATTAATCCTTTATTAATCCTTTATAAATGAATCCTTTATTAATCCTTTATTAATGAGTTATGGGTCCTGAGAAGAGGTTAAAGTTAAATAAAATATGTGAAACTAGTGCTGTTTTGAGGTGTTTTAAAATGTTCCTATTTCACATCCATTTTTTAAAATAGGCAAAATGTATATAGATTTTCATATATGGCAACACATATAAAAGTTTTGGCTAATGATACACTGTTATCTCTTTGGCTCAGTATGGAGAAATGCAGTCTAATTTTCTTATCATTTCCTCCCTATCTTATTAGCATTTCAGAGGTTAATCCTCTGTTAACACATCTTCTCAGAGTGCTCTTGTTTTACACTCACAGGTTTTATTTATTTTTTATCCACCGTAGAGAGCTATTGTCCTCATTTTTTGTTGCATTTAGGTAAGGGATTGATGTTGTTCAAGCGTCATATTTAAGGATGTCTTTCCCGTTCTTTCCGATTTCATTCTTTTTTTCAAGTTTTCTGTTGCATCTGAAATAGTCTCTAAGTTTCTGGAGAGGATTAAAAAATCATTTTATATCAAAATTTAGAGCAAAAACTATTGCAATTATTTTTTCTTCTTTGAAACACTATCAAGTCTCATTTTTCTGCATAATCGTGACCCAGATTATCTGGTTTGGGTAGACAAACAGGGCAGTGACTTGACCATGAACATGTCCACCCACACAAGTCCTTGGGGAGGGTGAAGAGCTTGTGATATGGCCACCAAAACATGTGTGCTGCTTGATTTTCCACAGAACTATGAAAGTTCAATTCAAATAATATTCATTAATGGACCAATTTTTTTTAAACCTACACCAAGTAAAAATGAACTTATTCAGAAGCTGCTGGCAACACCTGACTGTGGCTTTGAAGACCTGCACCAGCAAATCTAACCCAAAATATTCCTGTTTTTGAAGGAAGTGAAGAAGAAAACTCATTGCTTCATACTTACATAAACACTTATAAACATGCAAGAAAACCAGTTTTGTTCCTAGAGTGTATGTCAGCTCTTTTGAGATGAAAAAATTCAGACTTCAGGCCTGGGACCTAACTGGAATTATTCATTGTTAATGATTTAGTGTTTTATTTTTTCAGAGTTCATTACTCTTCAAGGTCCAATAACAATAATAAATGAAACTAACACAATATTGTAAATCAACTATATTTCAATTTAAAAGATAACAATAATAAAAAAGAACTTTTTCTTTAATTTTACTCCACTGCCAATGAGACTGTACTGTGGATTTTGTCAAAAAAGAAGTAAGTAAATTTGAAAACTCAAGACATCCTACTCATCTGGAAGGGTCCATTCCATCATCATCCTTTAAATATGTTGTTCTAAATAAATTTAGACAAATGAACACATCTGAAATATTTTGTTTGGGAACTCATCAAGAAACTCCAGAGTTGTGAGTCTTAGTGTGTATTTACTGAAAATTGTAAGAGCCAAGAAAAGGAGAGTCAATTTTAGGATCCTAAGAATATATAATTAAATCACCCTGCTTTGTTCCATAAAAGTGACTGAAGATTTTTTTTTTTTTTTTTTTTTGCGGTACGCGGGCCTCTCACTGTTGTGGCCTCTCCCATCGCGGAGCACAGGCTCCAGACGCGCAGGCTCAACCGCCATGGCTCACGGGGTCAGCCGCTCCGCGGCATGTGGGATCCTCCCGGACCAGGGCACGAACCCGTGTCCCCTGCATCAGCAGGCGGACTCCCAACCACTGCGCCACCAGGGAAGCCCATGACTGAAGATTAATGGAACCCATTTTCATCTATAGTGTGATGCTGTTTGTGACAGGGACAATTTGTATGAAATAGAAGCTAACCTGCCTCATGAAAAAAACTGTAATAAAGGTTTCTGTTTCTGCCACTGAATCACAATCCTTTCAAACTCCTCCTCAGTGCATTTATCCCTCCTAGAGAACTCTATCGGAACTCCCTATAATGTGTGTGTGTAGAAAGGCGTAAAAGTCCAGTGGAGTTACTAATGATGGGGGAGATGGAAGATAAACTTCTTTCTTAAAAACTGAAAGAATCTCAGAACATGTCCTTTTATTCTACATAGATATGAGGGTATGGAAAATGTCTTCTTTAAATATACAGGTATTTTTATAGGGCTCTTAAATCTTTGTCTGATACTGTAGTTTCCTCCCATATGTTTACTGTCAACTAACGGCTGAGAACTGATGAGCTGGGTGGAAATGTTTTGTAAAGCAGCAGTTCTTCCTTTCTGACAACTGTTTCTTTTGTTTAACTCAAACTTCTTCTAAAAAAAGGAATACGATTTATTTGCATACTTTTTGTCGATAGAACATGACCAATAAGGGTAGTTTTTGCATGATGTGAAAGGGGGTTTTGTTAGATACAGTTTCTTGTATTGTGATTAGAATGGATGTGACACAAACATGCTGTGTTTTGGGAAGATCACTCTGGCCATAGTGACGGAAATAAGGTGAGACTGGAACCAAGGAGACCAGATTGAAGGGTAGTAGGAGAGGTATGGAGAAGAGGGAACAGAATTCAAGGATTTTCTAGGAAGTAGAGTTACTGGAAGGGAAATTTATTGAGGGGGGAAAGAGGATTTATTATGACTCAAAATGTCTTCCTTGGGTGATGGTAAATAACATTGATCGAGATTGGGAATGCAGAGGAAAGATGCTGCTGTGACATTTTGCGATTGAGATGCCTTTGGTGCCTGCATGTGGTTCAGGTAGGAGTTGAGCTAAAAAGAGAAATCTGTATTGGAGATTCAGAACTGGTTGTCTTCATCCATATGACAGTTGGGAGTGTGTGGTTTGAGAAGACAAGGGAAAGGAAAATGAGAAAACCAAAACATGAGAGGGTGGGTAGAGAAGACGAGGTTGTGAAGGAGTGTCAGAGAAAGAAGGCAAGGATGCTTGAGTCTCCTCACCATCACATGAGGAATGCTTGAATGAACAGCCATGTTTGGTTCTAGGGAGAGCCGATCCTTCCAAGGGTTGACTAGTGTGCCTTTTAGTCTTTTAAAGAGAGACTAGATTTAGTCTGTGTTGCTCCTCCTGAGGGTACTGAAGAACTTTATGGAAGTAAATTCTGCTTTTGTTTATGGGAGCACTTTCAAAGCATGGAAACACACAACAGGGGATGTAACTACCCCAAAGCCTCCTTAGCTGCCTCCCCATTAAAGAGAGCCTTACTGCCCATCAATGAAGAAGTAAGTCCTGATTGGAGGGGGCTGGTGGGGACACTAGATGACTTCTAAGATTCTCTGAAGTCTAGGAGTTGATACAAAGACTAAAAAAAGTCATACTTTTTTATGAAAGTGCTTTGCAAAATTTAAGCTCAGCTTCAAGGGGACAGTACAATGCTATAGTGACAAACAAACACAGACACAGTGAAGAGAAATGCCATTTCCCCTTCATGTTGGCATTCCCCCAAATTGTGATACCTTAGTCCCCCTTATCCTATGGTGTAATATTCAGGCTTAGAAATTATATAAATTATAAAATTAACCATTTTGAGGAAAGATCAGACAGCTTTTCTTGCCTTGTTATCTATTTGTATTTGAAAATAAGGAGGTACCTTTATAGAGGTCTGTAGTCTGATAGTCAGATGATTAATATTGTTTTTCCTGTAAACATATGATCTTTCATAATACAGATTTGTCACTGTGCTAATTCCACATCAGATCCTGAACATGTCTTAGGTTCACTCTTATTGTGGCACCATAATGCTGTAACTGCTGTACCAAAGAAGACTCAGAAATATATATTGTTCATGGGGAATCATTGAGAATACATTAAATGAAACTAGCCCATAATAACCAATAATTTGATCCTATTAAGCCAGGCAGATGTGGCAGGGTTAGGAAGGCTATTATTTATCTTACAGAAACACATTTCTGATGGAATATGTAGATTGAAGTTAGCATGTTGGGATTAGAAGTAGGAGAGGACTTGAATGGAGTTCTGGTTGTTCATATAATTTCTCCTGCTCAGTCACATAGACTTTATTATACCAAATTACAATCTGCATCATTCAAATGCAAATGAATGTTCAAAGCCCTGTGTGGGCTTCATGTAATTCTTTTTGGGCAAGAGCTGCTCAACGCTTTACTCATTTGAAAGAATTCAGTGATGCAACTAATTCCAAGAGAAAAAAAAGATGTGAATTTGGAAATGTTCCTCTTATTGGAAGGGATGATATAATCATATCAAATTCGCATCTGGTTTTATTTTGCTGTCTCTCCTCTTGGTTTCCCTAAGTGTATATGACTTATGGGATACATTATATCCCTTTACCTGACTTTCCTTTGTTTCCCAGTCTGAATCTTCCCAGAATCATGATCCCACTTAAGCATTGACTATAAAAGTAAGGAACATAAAGTTTTGAAAAGCATAGCAAGCTAAGAGTGTTATTATGGAAATGTGGAAATGCATTCAATGGTAACACTTCATTTTGGACCTTTATGAACCAATCTCGCAGTCATCCAGACTGCTCATAATACGGGACACTTCATAAGTCACCAAACCTGCCTTGCTAGTTTATTTTAACATCTCTTGTTCTCAAATGTAAGAAAATATTCACACAGCTTTTAATACTCTCCAGCTGTTCATTGGTAAAGACCCCAACATGAAACTTGTAGGGAGAAAATTGTGCTTGATTTAAATTCTAAAAGCGACTCTACAAAAAGCCTGACTCCCTTTAGCCTCTGCTCTCAGAAAATACATCTTCTCTCATCAGCCCCCTGACACTTGTCGTGCTTCTCAAGGCTTTTCAGTGGTGATTATGTGGTCACCAGTTCAGTTTACTCAGTGAACAGCTAACTGGTGTGAGCTTCTCTTCAGATCTTTCTCTGACCAGGTCCTGCCAGGTGCAGAACATGGTTTGATTCTAAAGAGGTCCTGTGGAGACCTGATCATGTAGGATGCTTCATGGTGAAAAGGATGCATAGGACAAATCAGTTTGGGAAATGAATTTAGAGCTTATAAATAGAAGTAGTATATTAAAGGGTCTAAGAAATTCTGCAGTAAAGAATTTCTACTTAACTGTTTAACCCAGTAGTAGATCACCATGTTTGAGAGCGCAGATTTGAACACAGATAGACTTGTACTGAAATCCCAGGCTCACTATTAGCCATGAAACTTGGGCAAGTTACCTCCCTGTACAATGGGAAAAACCAGTCCCAACTCAGGCTGTTGTGGAAAGGAAAAATATAATGTATATAAAACATTCCTCAGAGTGCAGGATCATAGTCCACACTCAGTTACTCATTTGTAGTATAATGTTATTATCTTATATGGTTGTATGACTCTTTTCTAGGTAACATACAAGGAACCACTCTTCTAAGGAAAAGTGATGGGAAATGCTGATCTGACAGATTAGGATGTGTATCAATACTTCTAAAGAACTGAGAGGGTTAGTGTCCTTTATATCATGAGAATTCTCTGTTAAGTTGGCAGATACCTCTGTCCCAGTGTTGTATCATAGACAAAACATATAGACTTTGGGGTGAATAATGTGAAATTGACTTTGAAATATAATACACAAAGGTTGTTGTAAATGAGGCCTATTTTCTGTCTTGAATATCAAAAGCTAAATTCTAGGACCTACAAGTCCAGAAAGAAGCCCCAAGAGGTGAGAAAAAAGGAAGGGAAATTTGTTTCCTTGTGCAAAGAAGTTAATGGAAAATTTGAACACCCGTGGGAACAGGCGTGGAGCCAAGTCATCTTTTAGAGCAAGAGATGAGGGTGTAACAAGGCTGATGATTAATTAGGTTCTAGTAGGTAATTGGTTTTTAAGCCCAAGTGAAATGTAGGGAGAGGTTTGTGTTCAACTCTAGTAACTGCCCTTTTTAGTTTTCTTCTTTCCCTCTGAGGTCTCTCCTGCCTTTTTCTTAATTCCTCCTCACCCAAGGCACTTTGCTCGATGAGATAAAACTGTACAGAAACCTGCTGTTAGTTAGCTAAATTTATGAAAGGACCTGATCATTAATTCGCGTGAAGGTATAAAGCGGAGTTCCTCAATCCCCTCACTCTTGACATTTGGACTGGATAATTCTCTATTGTGGGGGGCTGTCCTCCACAATAGAGGACCTTTAACCAAATCTCTGGCCTCTACCCACCATACGCCAATGGCCCCCTTCACCTTAGTTGTGGCACCAACAGTGTCTCCAGACGTTGCCAGATGATTCCTGGAAGGTAATATCCCTCTTGCCCCTCACTGAAAACCCCTGAGTACAAAGGTTTTACAGCAGATAAATCTGTACCATTTTCTGAGTTAGATTCCCTTTTTATCGTGTGTAATTTCTTAATTTCCCAAGACAGAACTTGGAAAAGAAAATTCATTTATAAACCACAGGTCAGGGAAAAGTGGTTTTGTACAATCACATCGAAGAGGTGGATGCCTCATTTATTTAAACCAAATAGTCCAAACCTGTTACAGCAAGTAAACTCTCCTCCTCAGCGGATGGCTTGGGATAGGTTTGAGGCTTCATCCACATCTGTATTAAATTTGAAGCCTACTTCCCACCCTTCACTAGAAATATTTTTAAAGGCTGAGCATTACACAAGGAAAAGGATCTCCGATAGTCTATCTGACTTGGTCATAAATAAAGCAAGATAGCAAAATAGATTGACTGATAGTTTTTTGTCCTTAGGTGACTGAATTAGGTTTACTGTTCAACAAACCCTATGGCAGAACAGCACTTCCAACAAAGGCAAAAAGTAAATTCTAAACTGGGGATATTTCTTTAAATACACATTTGGCAACAAATGCAAAAGAATATGGGCCGAAGTCCAAAGACTGCTGTTTTTTTCCTTAATTTGCATTTGGCTTTTTGAGTCTGGTCTTTCAGGTGCCTGTTTCCCCTTCTCCCTCCTCAATTGCCATTCTTCTCTGTGAGCTTTTTGTTTAGCAAAGAGGAACACGTACTGTGTGATGAGAACATCCGCTGTAAATCATCTCAGCTATAAAATGTAGCAGTTTGGAGCCCAGTAATTGGGACTGTGTTTCTGAAAACAAGGACAGCCAGCATCTGAGTGTGTCAGTTAATTGATCCACAGGGAGAGACTCTGGGAGTGTCCAAAAGACTGGGTTTTTTTTTTACACTTTTTATTGTTCTAATTTTTCCATGGGACCCACAGTTTTCCCTTGCTAATCATTTGCCACAACTAACTTTATTTTGTGTGTCGAAATTCCATGGGTACTACAGAATTCAGAGCTCTGACACAGGGTGAGCCTTTCAAAAGCCTGGATACTTGGCAGGCATACATATGTGTGCTCTGTAGATTTGGTGCAAAGTGAGTGGGAACATTTCTTCATGGCCACAGTGCAGTTTGGGACACCAGCTACCGTGTTATCTGTGAAACCCAGGTTGGGAGCAAGGCACAATCCTTGCTTTGGTCACAGGGCAAATAATTAACTAATTTATGTTAGATATATTAAGTGTGCTCAGAATTCTCATTGTTTCATGAAATCCATAGTTTAAGAGTATGGATATATGCTATATAATGTGAAGATTTGGAGTAAAAATGGTCAACACATGGAGTGAGCTGATATGTGTGTCAATGATTTGTTCTCTGAAAGTCAGGTATCAAGGAGATCATCTGTCTTGTGAAGTGTGAGAATATGCATTCCCTGCACTGAAGTAAGAAGAGGGTTTAGTCTTCTTTCCTTTTTTGCCAAACCTGAGAGAATGTATTTAATGTATATATATGTATACAAATACATATGTATATGTATTTAATTATGTATAATTACACTTCTCTTTTTTAATCAGTAAATGTTAATCCTGAGACCCAGAAGGGTGGTTCCAGGAATGTTGGGAACTTACATTCTAGAAACGAAAGGAGATTCTGGGGAAGGTCAAAGTTGAGGTGAGCTGAGCCAATGGCTGAATGTCAACTTCTTCTTTAGAGTGTGGTCTAATGTTGCTTTCCTCTCCTGGGCATTAGGGTCTGATATCTCTGGCACCCAGCATCACATGGTCACAGGGCACCAGTAAATGAGAACTGAACTAGTTAACAGTAGTCACCCCTGTCATAGAATGCTTTTTTTTTTTTTTTTGCGGTACGCGGGCCTCTCACTGTTGTGGCCTCTCCCATTGTGGAGCACAGGCTCCAGACGCACAGCCTCAGTGGCCATGGATCACGGGCCCAGCCGCTCCGCGGCATGTGGGATCTTCCCGGACCAATTCTGCTGGCGTAGTGTCAGCAGGGCCCAGTGTTGACCTGAGTCTTCATCTTCACCTGGCAGCACTGAACCTTAAGGAGGTGGTACAGGCCAGGACTACTCAGCCCTCCACTTTCCCCTGGGCTCAGCAGGGCCCAGTGGGGAGCTGAGCCTCCACTGGATCTGATCCAGTAGCAACAAGACAGAATTGGGAGGTTTGAGGCAGGGCTTGCTGGCACTATGCCCCACTCCCTCCCCTCCCCTGGTGGCAGCAGAGCCCAGCAAGGTGGGAGCTGGTGCCCCACTTTCACCAGGAAGACATCAACAGGGCGGAAGGGGGAACTGACTAGGAACCCCATCTGCAGTGACGCAGGGTGAGTCAGTGCCCTGCTCTTGCCAAGCTGGTGTTGGCAGGGCCCAGAGGGAACTTGAACATATATACTCTTGCAGTACACCTCACTAGGGGGGCTGTCTGCTAAAAATAAGATAAAATAAGATCAAGAGTCTCCTAGTACTATATCCAAAATGCTCAGAGAACAATAGAAATCACTTATACCAAGAACCAGAAAGATCAGAACATGAATTTGAAAAGACAGTCAACAGATGCCAATACCAAGATGAATCGGATTTTGAAATGATCTGACAACAGTTTTAAAGCAGCCTTCTAAAAGTGCTTCCCAAGGAATTACAAATTCTCTTGAAACAAATAGAAAATTATGAAATTTCAGGAAATAAAATAGAAATTATTAAAATGGAACTGAAAGGAAATTATAGAACCAAAAAAAATACAATAACCAATGTAAAAACTCATTGGGTGGGCTCAATAGTAGAGTAGAAAAAACAGGATAAAATCTGTGAATTCAAGAACAGATCAATAGAACGTAATCAATATGAACAGCAGAGAACGTAGACAGAAAAAAAAGACTTTGGACAAGTTACTTAAACCGTCTGGATTTCACTTTCCTCATTTTTAAAATGGAAGTCATGTTTGTAGCTATGTCAAAGGCATGTTGTGACAATTGAGATGTATATAAAAGACTTATTTGTCAGAATGTCAGGCACATAGTAAGTCCTCAATAAAAGTTAACTATTATAATTATTATAATCACCCTGGGAAGATAACCATGTGATTTCATCTCTTTGTACAGTTAATGCAATTTAATCTGTAATTCAAAATGATAAATGCTATTCTTAAGGGCTGAGGGAGAGATCAGTGTGAGGGAGTGCTGGATAAGGAGGCTTTCTTGAATGAAAGTGTTTTTAATCAGGGCTTAGAAGGTGTCATGGGCAGGGATGAACAGGTGGAGCCTGGCACCTTCCTCACAGAGGAGGCCTAGAAATGAGAAAGACCTGGTTAGCAGCGAATAAGGGCTACTGATGGAGTTTGTTTGCCTTCTTAAGCTCATAAGGATAAAAAGAGCAGTGAATGGGGCAGTGAGGAAAGCAGACCTCAGCCTCTAGGGGACCATTTAGGAAATGACTCAGCACTGACGTGGTTCTGGTCTAAGGGATCTCATAAGAAGCAAGTTGCTATGCTACTTAGCCCCCAAATATCTCTACTCTTTGTCTCCTTCTAAGCCATGGAAACACCTTACCGTTGAGGTTATTAGGAGTGATCTACTGTTAGCAACAGCTCTTCCTTATGTTTTCATGTGCCCATGTGCACACACATGCACACTCACGTCACACTCACATATACACTCATACACGCATACTTACGTACAAACACATACACCCATATACATCCACATTCACACAGAGTTGCGTATATTCACAATTATACCTCCCACAGACACTCATGCATAGAGTCACCTACACTCATATACCCTGTCACACATTCACACACACAGGCCACACACTTACACAGCCATGCATATGCACGACCACACACATCACGCACAACCACATATGGGCACACTCAAGTCACGCAGACATAAGTAAACGTACCATACACATACAAGCAGTCACCCACCTGTACTCACACCTCCTGCAGAACATACACACATAAACACACATGCGCAAGCACCTTTTGAAACATCCCAGCGTATTTATTTTCTTAATATGATGTAATATTAATGCATAGACAATTTTCATAAAACAAGCTAAAAATAGACACTCGACTACTTAGTTAAGAATGAATCTCTACAAGGTCATATAGTGAATCGCTTTCCTTTGTGTGATTTCTCAAGGTTTATTTTTGAAGGAAAGCCCCCAAGATTCTATAACTTCTCTTAATAGGCAACAGAAATGGGGTGTTACTGGGGTTTCTTATTTGCTTTGTGTCACCATAGTATTTAATAATAACATACATTTCTGGCTATGAACCTTCTTAAATAAATAAGTGCTGTTTTGTCTACCATATCCTTTCTACCTTCTCAGCATTTCCAATTTTATTCTATTTTCTGAAACAGCCATCTATTTTTCAATTGGTCTTGTAGGTTGTTTTTCTCAGAATCATCTTTTTGTAGTGGTTAAATTAATCTCCCAAGCATTTGGATATTTTTTATCTTTGATTTTTGGAATCTCTGAGACTTTTTTCTTACAGTCAATTACTTTCCTTTCATTCTCTTTCACCTTTTTAAATAGAAATATTTATAGAAATATCCTTTTTTATAGAAATATCCTTTTTCTGCTTTTGATATTGCCTTTAATGTTACAGCACACTGCTTTCTTCACTCTAGCTGTGAATAGCCTGCACGAGCAGATAGGGACTAAAACCCATGATGAAGAAGCTGACATCATTTGCACAAGGCCCCAGAGATACATTTGTCATGCTGTGTACCTAATGGTCGAATCTATCACCAAAGCAATAAAGGGAGCATATTTAGCAGACATATTGGTGCTGAGGATGGTTGCTTAAGAGAGCATAAATAAGAACAATATTTTTCAAATAGATAAATACCACCTGAGTTTCCATCTTAGCAAAGACAACTGGGAGCCATAATGATAACCAGGAATTGCTTCTTTATTGGTTTCTTGGTTTTTAGTTAGGTAAGGAAGGGTCTGTAATTTAGATCAGGACGATTGGCTCTATAATGGTCAAATAGGGAATAATAATGCCAGTTAAACAAGTCATATACCTCATCTCTGATCCAGAATAATATGATTCAGGATGAGAAAGTACTTAGGTAACGAGGTATATTTAGCCTTCTTAAAAAAAAAAAACAACAAAAACCCCCCAAAAATTGGGTCTCTTAATTAGACAGTTTTAGACTAGCCCAGTAAGAAAATTAGGTAAATGTGCAGTGACCCAGAAGCCAAACTGTGCCTTCCAGGAGGTTAGTGTGGAGGGCCAGGGTCTGTACTGGTTTTCTTCAATGCTGTTTTCACTCCCCTACTCTACCTGCAAATGACATGATTACTGTCATCAAATGACATCATACTGTCAATTCTTAGGTGCCAGGCTGAGAAAGTAGTCCAGGCCTATCATTCTTCAACTCAATTTTTACTCTTCCCCTTGGTGTTGGTGTCATTGGTGATTGTGGTAGACAGAGCAGTAACAGCCTTTTCTATGGCTCCTTGCGGTGTATAAGTTCTTCACATTAATTCTCTAGCCTTGTGAGATAGCGTGAATCACCTTTTCTACTTGATCAATGAGAAAATGGTCTCAGAAAAAGTTGGATAACTTGTTCAATAACCATGCTTTTCCCACTCATGGCAGAACTATTTACTGAATAGGCATGCTCTCCCTGACATTTGCTAGTGCCCTTGTGGGAAGATGGAGCATTTAAGAACCAGTGCATGACTCTGCGATCCCTTGCTCTGAGGGTCTTTGTTGCCACCATGATCTAGAAGCCACATCTTGAGATGTTGGAGCCCCAGAATGCAAGTGGACTGGACTCCTGCTTCTCTACTTGAGAGGAACTGCCCTGGAGAGCTTCCAGACTTGCCAGTGATTTTGCCCGAGTAAGAAATAAACCTTTTATGTATTTAGTTACTGAGATTTTATTTATTACTTATTACTGCAACATAGTCTATCCACTATAGTAAAATGATCCTTATTTTTATCTAAGTATGTATCATTTAAAAATATGTTTCTGTATATATCAAACTTAATCTCCACAAGAATTCTGAAAAATATTATGTTTATTTCCACTTGATCAGTATAATCACAATACTTATATGTTCTGATTATTTTCTGCTCTTTTAGGACTAGAAACCTTTCACACATAATATTTATCACAGATGGGAGTTTATATGTATTTATATAATTCTTTGATCAATGGCTGTCTAGAATTCAAGCTCCACAAGGATACTATATTCTTAAGCCTGAATTAGGTGGTTAATGCTTATTTGTTGAATTTAGTTAATATATGAGTGCTGGTATCAGCAGATGAATGCATCTTATCTCTGTGGACAAGCCACAGATATTCTATTTAGAACCAGGAGGGTCAGTTGTGTGATTTGACTAATCCATGGCATTTGGAAAAAGGAGATCGATTAATTCATCTTCATCGATGGGGCTATATCTACGCTTGAGACACAGTGAGCCCTGTCCTTGGGCCAGAACATTCACTCTTCTGGCTGTTTTGATGTGGGAAATACCGACTTCAGGCTCTTTATGTTTTTTGTTAAAAATGATCTATATTGGTGATCAGCCTTCATGCTCAGTTTACTGATATAATACATTCTGATGGCATTCTAAACTTTGCCACAATTACTCTGGAGGCAAAGCCAATTTCATTGCATTTTCTGCTTTAAGACCATAGAGAAAATCCATGAAGGCTTTGGTTGTGGTGATGTCCTTAATTGTGTGAACCTTAGACTCTCATCTTTTGACACTGTAGATATTAATTACAGACATTAGGTATTAGTACAGGTGCTGGCTTGGAGTTGTGTACATAAACACTGGGTGAATGGCACTCTTAATGAAACACGTCTATATTCAGTGCAACTGTTTTCACAGGACAATGACCCATTTCTTTTTGGTGGGATAGATGCTTGAATTGTTTCATCTCTTAGGATAGTGGATTTGTGCTGACCTGGCTGCATTTTCATAAGTTGGTCTTCTTGGTAACCTACTGTCATTTCTGAGACAATTGACTAGGACTAGTATAGTCTGTGACATGGAATTGAGTGACAATAACTGACAACTGAATAGATTAATGGCTTTGACCTTATTAAAGTAATGTGCTAATCATCTGAACTGAAGAGTGCTGACTTCAAAGAGAATTCTTGGAACCAAGCAAAGCTACAGGGATAAAATGCAAAACGAGTGTATGTTTTCCCAGCAACGCAAATCCTACTCAACTGTATAAATCTGGCCACCATGGACTTAAGGACACCCATAATTAGGTAACTTAATCCTTCAATCTAATGACGAAAATACAACAGCACTCTGCTTATTTGGACACAGCTCTTATCTGTGCCCGTGAACAGGCTGTGTGGTAACCAGAAGTCAAAGCAATGGTGGCACTGTTTGCACACAGAGGTTACAGTCAAAGGCATGTGTGAGAGCCATTGACAGTGAGGGGGATGTGGCTGCAGACCGACCCCACTGAGCTGTCATTCTAGGTAAGGCCCTCAGCCAGGCATGTCTTACCCATGGGGCAGAATCACAGGGCTCCCACCTGTGAATGGCCCAATGTCTTTTATGCCAAATACAGGCCAGACATCTGGAAAGGAAAGCCATGTGGGTACAAAAGGGGATCTTTTAATCAGATTGGTAAAAGAGGGGAGTCACTGTTGGCTAGACCTAGATGGTTTGCCTTGGAGGGCTGGAGTTCTTGTCCTCAGGCTCACAGGAAGCAGAGTGCCTTATGATACCCTACTTAGGCAAACCCCTTCATCTCTGACCATGTAGGTGTTTAACCATCTATCTGATTTCTTTCATAATTTCGTGAGCAAATCCTTTCACTTGAAGTTGCCATGTTGCGAGTTACTGCAGTGAATTATTATGGAAGTGTGTATTCAGATGTTTCTGAAGTTGTAGGAAGCAGAAGGCATTTCCTGCCTATGTTTCAGAACTTAGTGCACAAAGTAAGGAAAGAGTTAAGTGTGAATAATTTAAAATTCAGGGATTGGGGAAGAATAGATTCTGAATGAGGAAGATGAACAGTACACTGAAGAAGAGGGAGGAAACGTAGAAGTTTCCAACAAGGGAGGTGAAAATTGTCAGTGGATTGTGCAAAGAGATGGGATGACATTGCTTAGCAGTTTAATTCTGCTAAATCTCCACTGAGGGAGTTAGATAAGAAAGGGATGCTTTTTTTTTTTTAATTGTGCTGTTCTCTTTTCTTTTCCTTCTCTTAAATTTCTTTTAAAAGAAGCCTAAGAAGCAGCATGCAAAGCATTCAGAATAATGCAAATTTACTCTCAAATACCAATAAATGTAAAAGAGCTTTTTTTTTTTTGCACTTGAACAAAGTGCATTTTCTTGTACCCTGCAAGTTCTCGTTTTGTGGTAGTTTGTGTCACGTTTCTCACAGTAAGCAGACTCTGACCAGCTCAGCGATTTCTGAAAATGAGGCCCACAACATTTCTTTTACAAATTTCCCATTAAAGAATCTTTCTTTGTTCAGGGTCATGGAAAGAACTGTTGGTTGCACAGAGGTCTTTCAAGGAAGAAAAACACTATATAAATAGAAAGTATTATTAAATCAACCCAAATTCTCCACTTCACGAGGCAGAAAGCAAGTTTTCTTGAAAACCCGTGGCAGAAAGTATTTCTAGATTGAGAGGAGTTTGGGAATGAAGAGATAGGGAGCCCATCTCCTCACCCCGTGCCAGGGCAGTGAGCCAGGCATTTAATAATCGTGGTAACAATAGCAAACACTTACACAGCACTTACCTTGTGCCAGGAACTTTTCTAAGCACTGCTATTCTAAGCACTGTATATAGCTCAAGGAATCCTCTCACAGCCCACGAGGTAGGTGTATTTTTGCACATGGGAAACTGAGGCACAGAGATGATCTGACTTGTCAGAGATCCCACAACCAGTATGTGTCCTCCTGTGGTTTGGCCAGCTTTCCTTATAGATCAAGATGACTGCTCAGGGGATATGACTTATGGCCTATCAGAAAGAGACCTTCTTGGTCAAAAATACGTCCATAATGCTCTCTGAGATTCTTACCTTAGTGTCTGAAGCCAGACCGATAAAAACTTCATTTGAGTTAAGTAGCAGACTTCATTCAAAGGAAAGCCTCAGTGAGACACGAGCCACGTTTCCTTTCCTACAGAACTGAGTGAAATGTGTAGGAAGGAGAAGTTAATTTGTGTGTGTGGAGGCTTGCAGTCTGGACAGAGGGCAGTGAGGGCGGGTAGCTAAGGGACAGCAACCTACCCTCCACCAGGGGAACCGCATAGGAAAAGGTAGTAGGGGCCGGAAGAGGCCGTGCAGATGGATATTAAGAGTCAGGCCGACTTGAGTTTGAAACCCTCGCTGCCACTTCCCAGGCTACTTAGTTCACCTCTCTAAGCTTCAGTTTCCCCTTCTCTTACCACTTGGTGTGGTTTTAAACATTCAATGAGATAATGAGGGTAACATGTTAGCAGAGACATTAGCACAAAATGGAGACGCAAAGTGAAGAACACAAATTCCAGAGCCAGGCTGCCCAGGTTCAAGTCCAGGGGGCCTCACTCATTGGGTGTGTGTCTTTGGACCCATTAGTAAAACTTTCTGTAATCTGAGGCTCATTATAGTATCTGCCTCCTAGTGTTGTCTTGGACTGGGGGTGTTGATTGAGTTAGTAATCTGTTTAGAATAGTCCTTGGTACGTAATATGTGCTATATAATTGCTGGCTATTTTCAGAGGAAGCGCTCAAAAAACTAGCAATTAATATCAGTAAGTATAAATTTGCCTCAGAATTTTTTTCTAGCATGTCCATGCCATGCCTTGCTACCTGTCAGCCTATAAACAGGCTCTTTTCATTGGCTTTGAACTTTCTTCTACCCACTGTGAACTCTTTGTGTTTTGGTTAAATTTTATCTCTTACCAAGTATAAGGTTGGTTCCAAACTGTAATGCAGTGGGTAATGAGGTGAGATTTTGTTCTTTTAGGCTTTGAGAAGCAGTCATTGTAGGAGTGAAGGATTCCATCTTTGTGTTTGGATCGACAACCAAAGGGTGATGTGAATTGTATGTGTCCTTGTTCCCCAGGTTATAAGGGAATAAACTTGTGATTTGCTGTTCAGCTTCCTGAGCTGTGTGTACCAATGTGACCCTTCAGAACTGGGACAGTTCCAGAGTTTTGTTCTAGTGACACAGAAATGCAAAGACTCTAGCAGGGTGGCCCAGTGAAGTACTGATGAGCCCATTTACAAATATGTATTTGTCATTATTTCCTGGGAACATTTTTAAATGATCTTGATGCTTTGTTCTGGCTTCCATTTCAATGTGCTGTGAATGGCATTCCACCCAGGGATGTTGTGTACAAATATGAAATGCTGGCAATCACATTTTTGTAGTTAGTGATTATTCACTCACCTATCCATCCATTCACTTAAAACCTGTTCGTTGAGCATCTATTATGTGCCAGGAATTATTCTAGACACTGGGGATTCAGCAGTGAACAAAATAGACACAAATATCTGCCTTCAGGGTGCTTGCATTCCAGTGAAGGGTGAGAGATAATAAAGTAAGTAAAGCATGTGACATGTTAGGAGGTGATAATGTATAAGGAGAAGAACAAAGCAGGGGAGGAGGTTGGTAGGGAGGAGCCTACCTCAGGGGGAAGCCTCCCTGAAAGGGATGTTTGAATAAAGTTCTGAGGAGTCTGGGAATGGGATATGTGGGAAGGCGTTCCAAGCAGAGGGAACAGCAAATGTGAAGTCGACGAGAGTGTAGGGCAGGTCAAGGGGGCTGTTATCATAGCTGGAGAGGAGTGAGTGATGGGGAGAGTAATGGGAAATAGAGTCAGAGGACAGGCACACCATCTAGGTCATGGTCAGGGATTTGGCTTTTCTCAGGGTGGCACGAGAAGCTATTGTATGGTCTCAGGCAAAAGAGTAACCCAACCTGAATTTCATTTCACCAGGATCACTCTGGTTGCTGGATTGAAAGTAGATAGAAGGAGTAGGGAGAGAACACCAAGTAGAGGCAGCAGTCACGGTGCTATTAAGGTGAGCCAGGGGAGAGAGGGCATCAACTCGGATCAGGGTAGTCTCCCAGTAGTGAGAAGTGGTCGGATTCTGGAAAAGTCTGGGAAGGTAAAATGGTACAGCCACTCGGGAAAATAGTTAGGCAGTTTCTAAAACAAAACGAAAAGAACAAACAAACATAAAACCCTAAACATACATTTACCATATAACCCAGCAATTGCAGTCCTGGGCAATTATCTCTGAGAAATAAATGCTTATGATCACACAAAAACCGGTACAGGATTATTCATAGCAGCTTTATTTGCAGTAGTAAAAAAACCGGAAACAACCAAAATATCCTTCAATAAGTGAGTGGTTAAACAACTGTGGACCATCCGTACCACAAAATACTACTCAGCAATAAAAAAGGAACAAATTATTGTTACACACAATAACTTCTAAGGACCTCAAGGGTATTACGCTGAGTGAAAAAAAGCCAGTTTCAAAGGATCACATACGATATGGCTCCATTTATATGACATTAAAGAAATGACAAAAATCAAAGAGATGGAAAACAGATTAGTGATTTGCAGGGGTTAAGGGTGAGGAGAAGTAGAGAGTATAAAGGGGTAGCATGAGAAATTTCTTTTTCATGATGGAACAGTTCTGTCTCTTGATTGTGGTGGTGGTTACAGGAATCTATATGTATGATTAAATGATATGGAGCAATACATACACACGGATGTCAATTTCCTGGTTTTGATAATGTGCAATAGTTATGTAAGATGTAACATCAATGGAAAGTGGATAAAAAGATACGTGAGATCTCTGTACTTTCTTTGCAACTTCCTGTGAATCTGTAAATATTTCAAAACAAAAAATTAAGCAATGTTATTAGCTAACGAGGGGATAAGGGAGAAGTGTCCGGGGAGGTAGGGAGTGAGGAGGGCTCTGAGGGTCAGGCACAGTTGTGGCTCTTTCTTGGGGTCGTCTGTGTTCTCTGGCATTCTTGACAGCATCTGTGGTTCCTTTTGAACTTCTGTAGTTGTGTAAGGCTTAGACCTTTTTAATAATAATAGAAGATGCTGATGAAGGCAGAAAATGAGTGGAGTCAACAGGATTTGCTGACAGAGCTGATGTAGGGTAAAGAGAAAAAGGAGCTGAAGATGATTCCAAGAGTTTCTGATGGAGCAACTGAAAGAACTGAGTTGTAGTTAACATCAAATGAGCTAATTTGGGGGTATGTATCAAGAGTTCAGGTTTAGACATGATAAGCTGAAGATGCTAATTAGACATCTTTGGAAATGGCCAACATGAAAATGACATTTCAAGCTATAAATCTAAATAAGATTATCAAGGGAGTGAGTATAGATAGAGAATTTGGGGTCTGAGCTTGGGATATGCCAACATTTAGAGATTTGAGAGATGAAGAGGAACCAGAAAAGAAGATCAGGATGGTGTGTCCAGACAGGTAGGAGAAAAATCAAGAGAGTGAGGGGTCCTCAAAGTCAGAGAGGGAGGTGACAGAAAAATATAGTTATCACCTGCCTCAAATGCTGCTGAAATATCAGTAAGATGAAGACGGAGTTTGGACCATAGCTTTAGCAACGTGGAGGGGGCTTGGGATCTGGATGGAGTTTTGAGGGTAAAAGTATGACTGGAGTAGATTCAAGTCATAACAGAGAGCATTAAGTTGAAAACACTTCTCATGCCAGTTCCTGGGGCACGTTGCTATAAAGGGAAGGAGAAAATGTGGAAGTAGCTAGGGAGAAAGGGTTTTTTTTTTTTCTTTTTCTTTTTTGTCAGGTGAGTGGTAGAGAGCATGTTGTTTTCTGATGGATGTACTCAGCGTAAGAAGAAAAAATTGATGCTGCGTGAGATTGGGGAGAAGAGCTGAAGAAATGTCCTAGAAGAGGCGAGAAGGGTTGGGATCTAGTGCACAGGTGGAAGCGTTAGCCTTTTCCAGGATAGAGGAGGAGAGTCCAAAGGAGCAGGTGTGTGGATGCGTGGGGTATGTGTGCAGAGGTGCGAGCTTGTGGGAGTTCCCTTTGGGTGGATTCTCTTTCCAGTGAAAGGGCAAGCAATACCACAGCAGCTGAGGGTGAGAATAAGGAGGCGGGGCTGGAGGTTTGAGGAGAAAGGGGTTAAGTAGGAAACTGAGAAGAAGGAATGCACCAGGGGCACCTCGTAAACTTCTTGGGTGGCACCAAGTGAGTAAGTGACCCTGAGTGTGGAGGTGTGGTTTTCCAGGGCACCTTCCTTCAGCTATAGCATGTGTATTGAATGCAGGGAGACCTCTCTACCATCAGTTTGGTGTGTCTGTCATTGCAAGAACTGTACTTCCTGTTTAGTCAAGGATTCCACAATTTGTGCAACCCCTGTGACATCAAGTCCGTTTTAACCTCTTAAGTTGAGAGGTTAATTTTGAAACTGTAGATTTTGGAAGAAAGAAAAAGAAGTGAGGGGACGTCTCATGAGAGGAGGTATGAAAATCAGAGTCAGAACAGAAAATAACACCACTGCTTATTTCATCAGTTAAGGAACTCGTGAAAGGGTTTTAAGTCACTGACATGCAAACAGGGGCAGTTGTACCTAATGGCATAGCTGGGGGAGCTTTACTTGTGTTACACTCATTCAAACAAATACTTATTGAGAATCTAGTATTGGATCAGGCACTATGCTATGTCCCAGGGATGTGAAAGCAGATGGTCACTGCCCTCAAAGGGCTCTAGGTACCAGGGAAGCGAACTGTAAAAAGTGTGGTAAGTGCAAGGATGCAAAGATAGAAATACACACGTGGGAACCAGGAAGGGTGGCTCTTGAATCCCATCCGACAGTGGGTGGGAGTGATTCAGAAAGATGCTGAGCTAGGGAGGCCGCAATTGAGATTTACAGGAGGGGGGGATAGCCAGGTGGCTGGATGGAGGGGCAAAGAAAGGCATTTCCTGCAGTGTGTGAGAGTAGAAGGGAAGGGAATCAGGGAAAGCAGGGCTCCAGGGGAGAGTCTGTAGGGCTAGTGGTCACATAGGTCTACAGGTCCTAGATGGAAAGGACGAGAACACAGAGGAAGTGGGGTGAATAAGGAAGAGAGGAGAGGGGCCGGAGGAGGGCTTTCACCCTGGGAACTTGCATTTTATTGCTTTAGCCATGTTCATGCTGTATCTTTTTGCAAGCCTGGCTGGGACCTGGGAGAGGAAGAGGAACTGACCAATAAGGAAGTAAGGACAGGACAGGAAGAAGGTCAGCTTGCTGGTAGATGCAGCTGGGATGGTCCCCCAACGAGTGAGGCTCCAGCCCTGAGCCTGCCTTTCCCTCCCTCTCAACCTGGGTCAGAGTTTGTACAACTTGTCAGTACAAGGGAGAGTCCTGGAAGTCATGGAAGAGTGCTGGACTAGATGTCAGGAGACCTGGGTTCTAGTCTCTGTTGTGAACTTCTGGGCAACTCATTTACTGCAGGGCCCTACTTTTCTCATCTGTGAAACCAGAAGGTAGCCCTGAAGCACAGATGAGTCATTCCTAAAGAATGTAACCTTGTACTAGATAGTAAACCTTAGTGACTTCAAGGATATCCTATTTCGTTCCCCTCTCAACTCTCCACGCAGGGCTTGCCCTCTTTCATGCTGGTGAACTATTCTACTTCAGACCCCCGGTAATGCATTTGTGGCCCCTCTGCATTTGTCCTCTTAGTCTCCTCTCACTTAGTGTCACCGGTTGCCATAGAAGATGATTTAGTACTTTCACAGAGAGAATGACTGTCAAGCTTGTGGGTGGATGTTCTAAAAGGAGTGAGGAATGTGTGCAATAATGATGATGATGAAGATGGTGATTCTAATAGCTAATGTTTATTGATCACCTATCTATTTTTTACATATGTTATCACATTTAATACTCACCACAAACCTTTGATGTAAGCATTTCCATTATCTGCATTTAACAGATGAGGAAACTGAGGTACAGAGAGGTAAGGTAACTTTCTCAAAGTCACATGGCATTTGAATTCATGTCATCTGACCCTGGCTGACATTTCAGCATCACACTAGGCTGCCTCCCATGTGCAGGAATGGCAGCTCTGTGCAGAGATCCAGAGCTCCACTGCAGGGTGTGGTAGAGGAGGAGAAAGGGAACAAAGGTGAGGGCTGGGGAATCCCTCATTCCTCCCCAGTCGAACTCTGCCAGGAGATACGCTCTCTGTCAGGTGACTCTCAAATGTTTTAAAGTGATAATATTGCGTAGCAAGATGAAGAATGTGGCTGCACAAACAACAGAAGGACTTTCCAGGGGTCCAGGCTCTCCAACCCCGTTAAAATGGCAGAGGGGGAGGTTGGAACCAGCACCTCTTCCCTCACCTTCCTCCCCAGCTCTGGAGGGCACCTCCCTCTTAATTCGGCCTCTAGCCAGACAGGAAGCTCACCATGACAAGACACCTTTTACCATGTGGGTCTGTTTACAGAAAGGAAACATGTTATTTGGAAGCAATGAAAAGATGATTCTGTAACCATTCATGTCATACAAAGTAACTGACATTTGTGTCATACTCGATGTTTGCAAAGTGCTCTCACACTATAGTTAATATTTTTTGAGTACCTACTGTGTGCCAAGTACTGTGCTAGTTAAACCGTTAGTACAGTTTTTTTTTTACATGTGTTATTTCACTTGATCCTCACAACAACCCTTTCAGATTGGTTTCATTGTCATCTCTGTTTTACAAATGAGGAGACTCAGACACAGAAGTTGTGAGTTGTTTCAAGTCACATGACTAGTGTACCAAGAATTTGACTCAGGCCCAGATGACCTACGAGAAAACAGGAATGCACATTTTCCTGTTCGGTATGAGGACATTTTCTCTGTATGCCCAATTCAACTTGTGGCACCAGGGCAACTGTAAATGTTCGGTTTTCCCAGAGACTAACTACAACTTGAATGGAGAAGAACTTTGTCATTCTTCAGAAATCAAAACCTCCTCTATTCAACAAGAAATCTTTAATATTTTTCTGATCTTCTCTCTGGCAGGCTGTGAACCATTTCTGTAAATAATTATCCTTTCGTTGCAAAAGTCCTACCAAAGAGGCCAATGGGTGAAGGAAAGAAATGACACATTTCCAGAAATCTGCTTTCCTCTTTCAAGTTCTTTTCTGGCCACTTCTTTTTCCTGTTGTGTAATCAGGCAACCCTCTGTCCGATGAGGCAAGTCTGCTCCCTCTTGCTATGGATTTTTGGTGGTTGGTCTTTTTGACATTTTGGGGCTGAAACCAGGCCAAGGGGCCCACTGAGTAGCTTTAGTCTCTGCCAGACGCTTATGTACCATGGACGCTCAATAAATGTTAACTACCAATGATGATAACAAGGCAGATTAGGGGAGGGAACAGACCAGCATGAAGCAGAAATTGTGGCCACTTCCTCCTTGAATGCAAGGCTCTTAGGGCACTGGCAGCAGCCGTCCATTACTATTTGAATAATCTATTGTACTAAGAATAGAGAAACTAATTTCATTTCTACAATGCTACTAGGATCTGCAGTCACTTATTTTAGGATGCGACAGTTGCTTGAAATTGTCTTGCCAGAAAATGAAGAGGTGTTTGGAAAATCTTCTCCCTGGTGGTGATGCCGTGGTTCATATTTTGTTTTTCACTCTCCTGAATGACATTCCTCTCCCTTGGCTTCCAGAATGCTTTACAAAGCCTCTGTGTATAGAAGTGATGCCAACTGTAGGGAAATGAGCGCTCTACACACTTTCCCCTTGTTTTGTTTTCGCTCATCTCTGCCTCCGGACTTACTTTGTGGCTTCAGGGACCAAATTCACATGGCCTCTGAGTCTGGGAGGTATCTTCTTATATGTGTGTTTTCTCACTGCTATCATTTCTGTTACCAAAAACAGTAGGGAAGTGGTCTATTTCTGAAATGAAGGGTAAGCTTAGAGATTAAATGAACACATTTCCTGACATGTATAAATGTTGACATACTAAAGATGCCCAATTTTTAAGTAAAATGATACCAGTCTAGAGATCTCTGAGTAATTTAAGAATAAATACTTAAGAGTGTTCTGTTTGGATGTTCAAGAGACACAGTCTAAAAGTATGTGACAGGTGGATTTTGTGACTCTATCAACTGCCCAGTTCAATTCTTTTGGTGGGGTGATGGGGTTCTGTTATGATCTATGCAAGGGTGTAGGGAATGAGAACCCCACTCTCCATGTTCCGATAGCGTGTTGTGCTCTGGAGAGGAGAGACTTGCCCTTGGAATCTGGGGTGGCTAAGAAGTCTCTGGGCCTTTGGGATCCTTCACCGATGTTTGGGATAAGACTATGGGGTGTGTGTGTGTGTTTGTGTGTGTGTGTGTGACTTTGTTCTTATGGAGGCTGGATCAGCTCCCAGGCTAAGTGTCCTGGAGAAGAGGGGATAGTGCTTGGAGCTTCCTGGGAAGAGACCAGGCTTCTTGGAACCCATGGTGGTTAATTTTATGTGTCAACTTGGCTAAGCCATGGTTGTTTGGTCAAACGCAAATCTAGATGTTGCTGTGCAGGTATTTTTCAAATATGATTAGCATTTAAATCAGTAGACTTTGAATAAGGCAGATTACCCTCCATAGTGTAGGTGGGCCTCAGCTAATCAGTTGAAGGCCTTCAGAGCAAAGACTGAGATCCCTGGAAGAGGAAGGAATTCAGCTTCCAGTCTGCCTTTGAACTCAAGACTATAACATCAACTCTGCTGGAATTTCCAGCCTGCTAGTCTGCCCTGCACATTTAGACTCACCAGGCCCTACAATCACTTGCACCAATCACTTAAAATAAATCTACGTATACACATCCTATTGGTTCTGTTTCTCTAGAGAGCCCTGACTAATTCAGAAGCCCATTGGATCCTGGGTTGAGACTTCAGCATGTGTTCCTGGGACTGCTGGAGGGAACTTCATCTGGAACTGTGGGCAGCCATGGGGATTCCAAGGGTGGCTGCCCTTCCAAGCTGACCTCAAGTCCCCAGCTCACTCAGGCTGCCCTGTGGTTCAGACTTCAATGTCAGCAGATTGTGGTAGCTCATGCGCCCTTGGCTTCCAAGTCTCATGGGTGACTGATGAGTTGTTTATATTTGCAGGTTGGGATTTATTTAGCCTACTGCGAGTATACGGCAAGGTCTCGGCATTTGTGTTTCCTGGCTCTAAAGTATTAGTGGCTGTCCTGACAAAGGTGGAGAGTCTGTTTGGTAGGGAAGATGTGGCAGGAAAAATAGAACATTTCAAGCTCTGAAGGTGTAGTGTACTTTTGGGGGGGACAGGAAGGGACGGGGGTGTTGTTGAAGATGGAAAATGTGAATTGTATTAAGTCAACCAATTAGATTAGAACAAAAAGGGGCCAATAAGGAGACAGGTGAGGACTGCAAGTCTCAAGAATTTGGAGGAAGGGGAGAGCTTCAAATAATGAGCCAGAAGGGTGATAGGCATAGAGGGCAAATGAAGGCTGGCTCCACTCTATGCCATTTTACCCACCACATGCACTAGAGAATGCCCTGGTAGGCCTGCAGAGCCACAATAGGTGATTGAAATTTATTTAAATGAGGTCGAATCCTGTTCACTTTCCCCTCAGGGGCTTTTCCTCTTTACTTTTTTACTGTTTTCATTTAGTTGACTTGCTTGCTTGTCTTTAGGTTTGAGCAGAAGTTTCACCTGAAAACAGCCTCCATAAATGCAAATTTAGACAGATAGTTTGGAGGTGCTGGGGTATGTGTGTGTCGCCTGCTTTTAAAGCCTCATAGACTCAGGGCCGGAAGGTGAACTGCCCATATACATGGCAGATTTACTTCCGGCACCACTGGAAATTTATGTCTTGGCTTCAACTCAGTTGGGTGCAATTACTCCCTTACTCTAGATAAACATTGCAGTCTTATTTTAAAAATTAGTATGATTCTTGTTTGTCCCTCAGACATTTTTATGATATGTAAATGAGGGGTACTCCAGGTCATTCTCATTATATTTACACTTGGATTTTTTGTCTAGCTTTCTTTCTAAGAGCAAAGTTATATGAATTATACCAAAGCTATCATCAGTGGTATATAAAGGAAAGAGTGGCGGGGCATCTGGGAGGTTTTTGTGGGACCAGAAAAGATGCTGCTCAAGTCTGTTTGACAGGATGGTGTTAGGGAGCTGCAGACATTGATGGGTGTGGGATATTTGCCCATGTGGGAGATACATGTGGGTGCTGAGTATAACTGGTGATGGAGACCACTATACCATGTGGTCTCCGTTGCTCCATGAGAAGAGCAGATGCAGGTGTGACAAGCTCATTTGATCTACAGACAACATGTCGCCCAGTTATTTTGTCATTTTTGTCTGAGCTGTATGATGTGTATGAAATTTTCTGGGGTCTGAATTCTAGGTATGACTACACACTAGTCATTCTTGTGCCAGTTCACAAGCTAGTATAATAAGCTACTAGGGATGTCCCACCTTTTACCCTGAAATCACAGGGCAACTTGGTCAATGGAAAGAGAGACCTGGAATCACCCTGAAGGGGCAGACACGTTGGGGAGCCCTATTGTGAGCTGATGGATGTTAACTCAACTTATTGTGGTAATCATTTTACAGTATAAACATATATCAAATCATTATGGTATATACATTAAACTCATACAATGTTATATATCAGTTATATCTCAGTAAAACTGGGGGAAAAAGAGGAGTAAATGAGGAGGATAAGCAAGGAATTACTGAATGTCTACCCTGTACCGGGATGGGGTCAGGTCCTATGGGAGAATTAAATATGACTAAGACAGAAATTAAAAATGACTAAAATAGGTCAGAGAAATGGAGATGCCATAGGTTGTGAGGCACAGTGTTATTTTAAGTACCATTAAGGAAGAAAACCACTGCCAGTTTTAATTGTAATAAATTTTACGTTGTCAGATACCCCAGCAATTCCAGAGATATTTAAATGTGGAAAAATATGTCTCTTAGAAATAATGCAATTAAATACTTCAGAGTCTGGATTCTGGTATCAGATTTTTGGAGCAGTTTATTTAATCTCTCTAAACCTCAGCACCTCCATCTGAAAAATGAGCATATTAATAGATCCAAACTCATAGTGTTGCAAAAGGATTAAATGAGATAATTCATGCATAGCTCATAGCCCAATGTCAGACATATAGTGAATGCTCATTAAATACTGGCTTTTAATGGCTTTATTTAATTAATTAATTAATTAATTTTAATTTTTTTATTGAAGAATAGTTGATTTACAATATTGTGTTAGTTTCAGGTGTATAGCAATGTGATTCAGTTATAAATATATATTTTTTCAGATTATTTTCTATTATAGGTTATTATTTTTATTAATTTTTGTTGGAGTATAGTTGCTTTACAATGTTGTATTAGTTTATACTGTATAGCAAAATGAATCAGCTATACATATATCCCCTCTTTTTTGGATTTCCTTTCCATTTAGGTCGCCACAGTGCATTAAGTAGATTTTTTTTGTGGTATATAGAATGTTCTCATTTGCTGTCTATTTTATACATAGTATCAGTAATGTATATGTGTCAATCCCAGTCTCCCAATTCCTCTCACCCCCCACTCCCCCCTTGCTATCCATATGTTTGTTCTCTACGTCTGTGTCTCTATTTCTGCTTTGCAAATAAGATCATCTATACCATTCTTCTAGGCTCCACATATATGTGTTAATATATGATATTTGTTTTTCTCTTTCTGACTTACTTCACTCTGTATGACACTCTTTAGGTCCATCCATGTCTCTCCAAATGACCCAATTTTGTTCCTTTTTAAGGCTGAGTGATATTCCATTGTATCTATGTACCACATCTTCTTAAGCCAGTTGTCTGTTGATGGACACTTGGATTGTTTCCATGTCTTGGTTATTGTAAGTAGTGCTGCTATGAACATTGGGGTGTATGTACCTTTTCGAATTACGATTTTCATCTTTTCCGGATATATACCCAGGAGTGGGATTGCTGGATCATTAAGATCTTGCCCTCAAAATAGCTTAGTGAGAGACATAGCTAACATAAGAGAGCCAACAAAATGAGGAGATGAATGGGAAAATTCCCCAGCCTATGTGTTCCAAGTGGGAAACTGGTATTTGAGTGTGGGCTGCTTCTCCAACTCCAGAGAGAGGCATGATTTGTTTAAAAGAGGTCAGTTGGAAGAGTCTTTTTAAAATAGTTCTAGGACAGCTGACACGTGTGGTGAATATTATGCCTATTTAAATGGTCTGAAGAAAATCTCCCTAAGTAGCAGAGAGAAATAGTAACTATTCAGACAATTCCATTACATTATTCCTCAGTTCCCCTCATCTGCCTCGAGTGGACCAATCTGGGAAGACTGCCCCCTGCATAGAAATTTAGTCACTGGAAATATTTGAATGTGGCTGAGGGCATTAGAGGTTCCTCCCAATGGGAGACTTACAGAACATGTTCTTCTGGAAAGTTCTCCCATTTTCACCAATGACTGGAGAGATAAGTTCCTCAGTAAAATTGTCCTTTGGTGACAAATATCCCAAGCAGAGAGAGAAACTCCCATTTGTTTTCAAGGAAATGTTGACAATTGTAAAAGAATGGAATCCTCTCCCCAGAAAAAAGCTGATTATAATAAGTTTTATAGTTCTTAGAATAAGAATCCTTTCCAAACACATTTTCTTTGCTATGCTTGATTTAGAACAGAGAGCCCCTCTTTCAAGTATGTTTATTCAGTGGTACCTATGACATTTATGGCGTAGAAGAGTATAACATATCAATTATGTCTCAAAGAAACTAGCCAACCTAAAGTTCACCAAGTTATCTCTGAGACTTTTTGGTTTCTTAAAGTACCTCATATGTTGTATTATGTAGTTAAAGTGTGAGACTAAAGAAGCTGAAAATCCCAGACTTTTAAATATATATCTCAAAATAGTATTTTATTGTATTCAGGGAAATTTTTTAAATGGATTAGTCTTGCTGAATAATGTATTTTTATTTATTTATTTATTTATTTATTCATTCATTCATTCATTCATTGGCTGAGTTGGGTCTTCATTGCTGCACATGGGCTTTCTCTAGTTGCAGCAAGCGGGGGCTACTCTTCGTTGCCATGTGCGAGCTTCTCATTGTGGTGGCTTCTCTTGTTGCGGAGCATGGGCTCTAAACACGCAGGCTTCAGCAGTTGTGTCTCGTGGGCCCAGTAGTTGTGGCTTGCTGGCTCTAGAGTGCAGGCTCAGTAGTTGTGGCGCACGGGCTTCGTTGCTCCGCGGCATGTGGGATCTTCCTGGACCAGGGCTTGAACCCATGTCCCCTGCATTGGCGGGCGGATTCTTAACCACTGTGCCACCAGGGACGCTCTTAATAATGTCTTTATTTCTAAGTTTTATATTACTTAAGGGCTGGCCTTGGGATATTGTTACTTAATAACATTCATATAAAATATTTTCATTTGTATCAATAGAAGCTGAGTATTTCTTAGATTCCACCAGCTTGTGGAAGTCCCCTGGTTGAGGTGACTTTCACAGTAGTAGTCCTCTCATTTAATGGGTCAATGACAGCTTCTTTTGAGAGGCAGGCCCTGATTTGTTATGGCTACTGTGTTACTCAGGGAATCCTCCAGAAGACAGAGGAAGAGAGAGCAGAAGCTGGCTGTCTGGGCCCTTCTGGTCCTGTAGGTTGGCTGCTGCCTCTCTGCTTGGCATGCACAACTTGCCCTTGACCTCTAGTGACCTGGAGTATTTATCCTCTGAGTTGCCATGGGCTGGAATTCTGCTGCTCCTGACCCAAGCTGTTCATTTCACCCTTCGGTCAACAGGAAAGTGTCCTCTCCTTCTAGAGCCCAGCTCTCTCCTTCTTGGGCACATGGGTGTGTGGGAGATAATTAGACTGTCTCATAAACAGACTTCAAGAGATACATCTGTTTCAATTATATTACAAGCTCTCCAGTGGCCAAGTGGCAATTCATACAGCAGAGTGGCTTAGGGTCTTACTGATACAGTTTTGCACAGAGGAAGACCCAGAGGAAGAGTAAAACTGGAGCTCCACATGTAAAAGTCTAAATTCTTGAGTATAAACCAAGTGAAAATACTGTTATATAAAATATATCTTATCCTCCTTTCTTGACAAATGTCCCTCCATTAAAATGAAATTTCTATTTTTAAAATTTCAATCTTTTTACTTTTTTGAACTCCATTTTGTATTTCTACCATGATTTTATCTTGTTTTCAACCTTGATGATCTAAAGTATGAAAAAAATAATTTTATTTATAGTGTACTAAATTTGAACACACTTTTTAAAAACAAATTAAGATAAATGTAAACATTGAAAAATAAAATCTTTTCATATTTTCCAAAAGGTTCTTTTTTTCTTCTGAAATATTAAAGATCTATTGAAATTAAGAGGTAAAATTCAAATGGGAATTAATGAATATCATAAATTTTAATCAATTAAAAAAATAAAGCTGGTATTTTAATTTTCTGAATATAAATTAAATAATTTAAATATACCTATAAAAATAAAACTATTACTACTTCTAGTGTTCAATGTCCATCAGGTTGCCAGTGTAAAACAAAAGATATTTTGCTTCATGCATGTTTTGTCTAGATCTTTATGCATAGTTTTAAAGTTAAACTCATATACATATAATTTAAGAGTAATGTGAACTATTTAATATTGAAGAATGTTTCTCATCTTGCATATGCAACTGCTGTAAGTGGTGAGATTTGTGAATGCCTCTAGAACCCCAATTTGAAACGTGAAGAGAAGGAAGACAGTGGATGCTCAGTAGTAATGGGAAATGATACTTCATTATGCAAGAATCCATTATATTCATAATATGGGGGATGATTGTGACACATTATTTAATATGTTTTTCCCTTCCTTAAGTACTTTTTGCTACTCACATCATCCCTGTGCTCTGAAGCGTTGTCAGTCTCTGAAGTTGGCAGGGGCATAGCCCACAAACCTTCATGGCATTTGGACAAAGTTGTCATTTCTTTCAAAGACAGGATGAGAGATGTGAAGAGTTTCCCTGAGGCTTGAACAAACTAGTGATGAGAGCAGATATGTAGGATTATGGATTGTGCTTAAATCCTGAGTCTTGGATCGCAAGAGACAAAGATGCCCAGGTGTTGTTTAGTGAATTCCTTTTGCTTGGGTTTAAGGGCTTAGGCACCATCAAGAGACTGAGTTTTAGGGCTTCCCTGGTGGCGCAGTGGTTGAGAGTCCGCCTGCCAATGCAGGGGACACGGGGTCGTGCCCCGGTCCGGGAAGATCCCACATGCCGCGGAGCGGCTGGGCCCGTGAGATATGGCCGCTGAGCCTGCGCGTCCGGAGCCTGTGCTCCGCAACGGGAGAGGCCACAACAGTGAGAGGCCTGCGTACCGCACAAAAAAAAAAAAGAGAGAGACTGAGTTTCAAAAGGTGTCAGTGCATCTCCTTGCTCTGGACCAGTCAGCACTGCAGCTTTGGATACTCAGGTCTTGTGCTACTTCTCATCTACCATCCCAGATGCTGTCCTTATTTACAGTGCTTTTCTTTGGGCACTTGGCTGTCCTTTCCTGACATCTAGTTTTCCCTGGACTTTTCCAGAAGACCTATTTCTAATGTACCTGAATATCTCTGTTGTCACAGTTTGAGTCCTTTCCATGTCTTGCATGTCCCTGAACATCCTGTGATGCTGAAAGACAAGTTTTTAGGGTCTTAGGAAAGATCCTAAGTACTTCCAGGAGTGTTGCTTAGATCCAGATGCTGGTCCAACACAACCCCTGGTCTAGCCTACAAAAAAAGATCCTGTTACATTTAAATTATTATCTTTCTAAATAGTCTTTTCTCAACACTGGTGGTCTAAAAAAATGACAAAATGTTCCAGATAGTGTGCTTTGAAGATAAGCATGATATTGTTGAGAGAGCTTATTCCTCTACTCCTTGGTTCTTCTGTTGATCTTATTTCCTCATAAGAAAGTATAAAAATAGAGACCATTTCTCCTTCTTGGGCAACACCTCTGGAGCTTCTAGTCTATGGCTTTTCTGAGAAGGTCACTTTTTTCATTTTGACTATATCCATGCAGAGCAGAGCCCACACAGATAATTTATGGTAAAAATAGAGAATTTAAGAGCTCGGATTATCTTTTTTATTGAGATGTAATTCACATGTAACATTATATTAGTTTTATAAAGATTCAATATTTGTATTCATTGCCACATGTATAATGATCACCACAATAAGTTCAGTTAACACCTGTCACCTCATATAGTTACAAATTTTTTTTCTTATGATAAGAACTTTTTTAAAAAAATTATTTATTTATTTTTGGCTGTGCTGGGCCTTAGTTGCAGCATGCATGTGGGATCTAGTTCCCCGACCAGGGATCGAACCCAGGCCCCCTGCACTGGGAGCACTGAGTCTTACCCGCTGGACCACCAGGGAAGTTCCATGATGAGAACTTTTAAGATCTATTCTCTTAGCAACTTTCAAATATGCAATACAGTATTATTAACTACAATCACCATGCTGTACATTGTATCCCCATGACTTGATTATTTTATAATTGTAAGTTTGTACCTTTTGACGCTCTTCACCCATTTCTCCTACCCTAGATTGCCTCTGGCAATCACCAATGTGTTCTCTGTTTCTATGAGTTCAGGTTTTTTAGATTCCACATATAAGTGAGTTGATAACAGTATTTGTCTTTCTCCATCTGACTTATTTCACTTAGCATAATGCCCTCAAGAACCATCCATGTTGTTGTTAATGGCAAGATTTCATTTTTTTTATGGCTGAATGATATTCCACTGTATGTATATGCTACATTTTCCTTATTCATTCATCTCTCGATGGAAACTTGGGTATTTCCATATCTTGGCTATTGTAAACAATGCTGCAATAAACATAGGGGTGCTTATATCTTTTCAAGCTAGTGTTTTCTCTTCCTTTGGATAAATACCCAGGAGTGGAATTGCTAGATTGTAGGGTCGTTCTATTTTTAATTTTTTGAGGACACTCCATACTGTTTTCCATAGTGACTGCACCAGTTTACATTCCTACCAACAGGCTTTCCTTTCCTCCACCTCCTTGCCAACATTTGTTATTTGTTGTCTTTTTGATAATAGCCATTATGACAGGTATGAGGTGGTATCTCGTGGGGTTTTTTTTTTATCTCATGGTTTTGATTCATGGGTTTTTTTTTTAATCTCATGGTTTTGATTTGCATTTTAATGGCTCAGAGTATTTATAGCTGAGAACAAATATTAACTCTCTAGGTATTGCTCATCAGTTCTGTATCTCTCATCAGTTTTAAACTCTTTAATCCTGATACTTCTTCAGCGATCTTCTTGCTTCAGAACCATAGATCAGTCATTTTGACACCAGTACCATCTTTTCAGTTGTTCTCTTCTGTAGCCCTTCTTCCCTTTCACTTTCTCCACATTCCATATTGAAATTTGCATGGTAGTTAAGGGCAGGCCTAGGCCTTGAATTCTAGCTCCATCACTCACTAGAATGTGACTTTGGGAAACTGCTCAACCTGTCGGTTTCCCTATTTATAAAGTAGGGATTATAATGCCGACCTCCTAGCATGGTGGGAAGGATTAAATGAGATAATGCAGGTAAAGTACTTGGCAGAGATCTGACATACGAAAGATACTAGTAAATGGTACCTATTGTTATTTGTCTTCCCTTTTATTTGTCTTCAGGTTGTTTCACAGCTTTACCTGAACATTGGTCCAATCGAAGGAGGAGAATTAAAGGGAAATTTCAAAGTTAAACAGCAGAGCCCAGAGTTTTATAGGTGTGGCTTTTTAGCACTATTTCCATTTCCAATGGAGTGGAAGTTAAGTAATTAATAGAACATTATCTCTATATAAAATACTAACAGGAAAATCCCACCAAACCCCCAAAACAGAAAAAGTCAAACCCAGCCCATATGGCCCTCATGCTTTCTTAGCCCTCCCCCACACCCAACTATTACTAGGCTGACAGTAGGGTGGGCAGGTGGTGGGAGGAACATGTGCTGCTAACACGTGGTTTCTGTAGGAAAGAGGTCATACTTTGGTTATGGAGAAACACTACTTCAGGTCTTGTATTTAGTTTACTACCAAAAAAGCTGTGCATTAAAGGAAGTAGAACTTGAGATAAATGGGGAAAAATACTCCATCTAGTCAGAGTGTTTGAAGCTGTAATGAGCAGAAAAATGTCCCCTTCTTAGAGTTGAAATAATTGAAACTCTCTTTTAACATGTTAATTGGCTTTCTCTGCTTGCTTCCTCTTAGGTTTACTCAGTGTTCCTGAAAATTCTCAAAGCAACCCTCCCACATGTCTTTAATCTTGCTATTCCCAGGCTGGAGTCCCTTGTCTACCTCTCCACGAATCCTAAGAGTTCAAGGTCTTGCTGGCATTTCTGTTCCTCCTGAGACCCCTCTTCCTCTTGCTTGCCTTTTCATGGCTCTCGAAATTGTTTCAGTTAAATTTTAAACTGTGTAGGAGCAAGGACCAAGTCTTGTATTTTAAAAATGCCACGTCCCTTACGGTGCCTGGGTATAGTTTTAGACACACTAGAGATGTAAATGGAATACATTTTGTCTGATGATTTGAAGACCTTCCTTTTACTTGACCAGATAATCAGACTAATTTGTCAAGACATTTATCTTTCAAAATATGATTAATAAGACTTAAGAAAAACTCTGTGTCTCTTATGTGTTAAAATTTCTCTGCTCATATAATTCTATGAGGTTAATGCAGGGCAGCCTTGGATAATGAACATTAGGTGTACTTTCATAAACAACAGGGGAGGCAATACAGATGCAATTGAAACCCATCTGGAAGAGTAAAGGTGATAGAAAGATCAAACTAGAAAATAACTTCATAAACATTGTAGACTTTGTTGCTACTCTGAAGAATCATCCCAAATGTAACAACAATGATAACAACCTCCAATTCCCATGACCTAAACAAGCAGAGCCTCTGGAAAATAATCATTTTTGATTCAACAGGAAAAACAACATGGAAATGGATGGCAGGGTAGTGGCCAAAGGAAAAAGGAAAACCCCAAACCTAGAAGGCCACGAGTGTGAGATGACCTTTTTGTTTACTCTCTCCTTTTTATTTGCTGCTGTTTGGGATTCAGGAAAGACAGCTTTTCATTTTGTCTCTGCTAGATCTGCTGTAGCTTTTCCTTCCATTTTTAAAAGTCTCTCAGCAGATGCTGTCATCGAAACAAAACCAAACAAAACAGGACAAATCCACAGATAACCTCCCTTTTCGTGTTAAACCTGCCACATTCTGACGTCAGGAAAGAACAATCCTTTCTCTTTACTTCTCTATGTCCAATAGTAGCTTTGGGTGTGTGCTTATGTCTCTTAGAATTTTCTTATTTCTGGGTTTATACATTATGTTCTTTTCTGCAAATCCACATGAGATAATATAGATAAAGAGGGTTTCTGCTAATTACTGCATAAATCATTACAGTAGCTACACTAGAGGTTGCTGTTAGGTGGATTATTGAAGAAGGAACACTATTAGCGTCCTCTATTCTCTTGGCAGAAATGGTATTTGTAGAGGAAGGTTGGCTTGGTTTGTTCTGTTACTGATTTAATCCTTCCTTCTCTTCCTTCCTTCTGTCCTTGCCTTCCATTTCTCCTTCCCTATTCTTAGCCTGCTATGCAGTGATTCTAAACTATAATGACCTCCCAGTGTCTTTTTAATATTTACCCACTTCATATGGGAAGCAGGACAGTGCCTGGGTTTGCTGCTTTCTTTAATATCTACTTATTCAGCTGCATTTTAGCTTATGGACACACAATCAGAAGTTTTAAGTTTGGCTCCCATGTTTAGCTTGACTCAGTGTGATCCTATTAAGTGTCACATAGATTTTCCACATATTTTAACATGCATTTCCCTCTATTCCTTGTTGAATTAAACCTCACAAGGACTAGAGGGAGGGGAAGGACACGGGGAGGGGGAAGGGGAAGCTGGGACGAAGTGACAGAGTGTCATTGACATATATACTCTACCAGATGTAAAATAGATAGCTAGTGGGAAGCAGCCGCATAGCACAGGGACATCAGCTCGGTGCTTTGTGACCACCTTGAGGGGTGGGATAGGGAGGGTGGGAGGGAGACACAAGAGGGAGCAGATATGGGGATATATGTATACGTAGAGCTGATTCACTTTGCTGTACAGCAGGACTTAACACAACACTGTAAAGCAGTTATACTCCAATAAAGATGTTAAAAAAAATAGAGCAAAAAATTCTTAGTGCATCCAAAATTTCACGTTGGTTAAAATCAGGAAGCTTAAGAAGTCCAATGAAAAGAGAGAATTTTTTTTTCATTTAACAAAATTTGATTGGAGACACAAGAACCTGGAGGTGGTTCTTAAAAACTAATAGTGACAATAGTAAAATACCTGTGAATGATATACTGGAGTGGACCAGTATAAGTCCCAGTTTCCTGGGGAGGAAGAAGGATGCTCATATTTGTGGAAGGGGAAAGGGAAATCATGCTTGTGGAGTGCCAGGCCCTGGGCTAAGCATTTTGCATCTTCAGTCTCATTTATTCATCACAACCCTGCAATTCAGTATTATTTTTACTATTTTGCAAAAGAAGAAACTATGGTTCTGTCACTTAGGAACAAAAATATATGGACCATAAGTAATTTTTTAAACAATATCTTCCATTCATTGGGTATCTGGGGTTTGGATTCAAACGTAAGACTATAGCTTGACTTTCAAGGCCATGAGATTTCTTTCGAGAAATTGCCAGCTCCTCTCTTCTGTGAAAGTATGTTGAAATCCTACACTACCTACCACTGCCACTACTTGGATGCTACTCATTTCAACTAAGCTGGTAAGAAGAGCTGGAGACCTCCAAGCTGTGATGCCCTGCTATTCTGAAGCTTCGCCTACAGCCCTGATGGTAACACCTGTTGAAACTTGTTAAGCCTGTAGCCAGACAGTGGGACAACTTACTTATCCTTCTATTGACTCAGGTTAAGCGGCTCTCACACTTATGATGGAGAGTCCCTGGGGAAGCAAAGTGGAACTGATGTCTCCCTCCTGGAAATGTCGTTACAGACTGAATTGTGTCTTTCTCTTCCCCCAGTTCATATGTTGAAGCTTCAGCTCCCAATATGACTGTATTTGGAGACAGGGCCTGTGAGAAGGTCATAAAGATTAAATGAATCATAAGGGTAAGGGCCTTAATCCAATAGGACTGGTGTCCTTATAAGAAGAAGAAGAGATATCAGATCTTTCTCCCCCTCTCTGTGCCTGTACACAGAGAAGAGGCCATGTGAGGATACAGCAAGAAGGTGTCCATCTACAAGCCAGGAAGAGAGGCTTCACTAGAAACCAACCCTCACAACACCATGATCTTGGACTTCTAGCCTCCAGGACTGTGAGAAAATTAATTTCTGTTGTTTAAGCCACCCAGTCTGTGGTATTTTGTTACAGCAGTCTGAGCTGACTAATATAGGTGGCTTCTGCCAAAAGCTGAAATAAATGTTTGAGTACCAGTAGTTTCTTTGGGATGTGGTCCCAGAAAGCACTGTGAGATGGTGAGGATGTGAGACAAAGAAAGGAGGAAAACCAATGAAAGGTGCAGTAATGAGTGGACTGGGTGTATGAGGAATTGGGTCTCAGTCTTTCTGGGGGGCTTATGAAGGACTGTGGAACACATCTTAGAAACCTCCTACTGCAGAGTATTTATTCACTGACTCATACCGCTCATTCATTGAGGGTCCTTCCTGGGGCAACTTCTAGCCTGCAAAGATTCTCCCACATTCAGAGACTGCCAACACAGGCAGAGAGATGCGGGAAGCCATTTAAGCATAAAGAGTCAATTACTTATCTCTTTTTTTTTTTTTTTTTTTTTTGCGGTACGCGGGCCTCTCACCGCTGTGGCCTCTCCCGCTGCGGAGCACAGGCTCTGGACGCGCAGGCCCAGCGGCCATGGCCCACGAGCCCAGCCACTCCGTGGCACGTGGGATCCTCCCGGACCGGGGCACGAACCCGCGTCCCCTGCATCGGCAGGCGGACTCTCAACCACTGCGCCACCAGGGAAGCCCAATTACTTATCTCTTGAATGGGCAGAGGGTTACCTTAAAAAAAATGTTAAACTTCCATCTTAAAAAGAAATCACTGTACAATATGTGTAATAGATACCCCACTCCATCTCTGTGCCAGACTGTATCCTGGATCCTTTTCCAGTCATGGGCTTATCCCATTCCTGCAGCTCATCTTCTCCTGAACTGCTAAGGTGTGGAGTAATATTTCAGGATGGAGGGAAAGTCACAAATGTCCTCATGTCAGAACCACGCCATCAAAAATTCCCACATTGAAATAAAGACTTTTGTTTCTGGTAGGATTGTCTAGACAAACAATTGACAAGTACTAGCCTGAGAAACTTAATTCAGCTGAAATTCCCCTGACAAGAAAGTCCCTGCCACTGCCTAGCAATGGTTTGAGAAATTCTCACCCTTATAATTTCCCCTTTATATTAAGGCACGATGTCCACCAAAAAGCTAACCAAATGCATATTTCAAGGGAAGGAGTGAGCAACACAAGCATACATTGTTTCCCATTGGCACCCCTTATCAGAGCAAAAGGAAGGAGAAGTAGAATTGGTTGTATTTTGTTGGGAAAGAGAGAGATAAGTGCACAAGCACTCCTGGGCTCTTTGCTGTTGAGAGTGTAGCAGCAGGACTCTGGGCCAAACTCACTAATTGTTTAATGTGTATTAGTCTTGTTTCCCTCAAAGGCCACACATGGCTTGAGTGTATGCAGTGAAAATTTCCTCTTTTCACACCTCCCTCCCTTCTTTTTTCTCCTCCTCCTGTTTCCTTCTCTCTGTACCTGATCATATAAAGAATATTGACATTATCTCTAAAAAAAAAAATTCTTGCTCACCATTAAAAAATCAAACAATGCTGAAAAGTAAAAAACTGAAATTAAATATTTTCTTCAATTTCTCCACCCAGAAATAACCTATGGTTATTTTAGACACCTTTCTATGTATATTAGAAAGATAGATACACAGAGATATAAATACTTATAGAAAAATGGGGCTATGTTCCTACCTAAGAAGACAAAAGGTCTGTACTTAGAAAACTATAAGATACCGATGAAAGAAATCAAAGATGATGCAAACAGATGGACAGATATACCATGTTCTTGGATTGGAAAAATCAATATTGTGAAAATGACTCTACTACCCAAAGCAATCTACAGATTCAATGCAATACCTATCAAACTACCAATGGCATTTTTCACAGAACTAGGACAAAAAATTTTACAGTCTGCATGGAAACACAAAAGACCACAAATAGCCAAAGCAATCTTGAGAAAGAAAAATGGAGCTGGAGGAATCAGGCACTCAGACTTCAGACTATACTACAAAGCTACAGTAACCAAGACAGTATGGTACTGGCACAAAAACAGAAATATAGATCAATGGAACAGGATAGAAAGCCCAGAGATAAACCCATGCACCTGTGGTCACCTAATCTATGACAAACAAAGCAAGAATATAAAATGGAGAAAAGACAGCCTCTTCAATATGTGGTGCTGGGAAAACTGGACAGCTGTATGTAAAAGAATGAAATTAGAACACTCCCTAACACCATAAACAAAAATAAACTCAAAATGGATTAAAGACCTAAATGTAAGGCCAGACACTATAAAACTCTTAGAAGAAAACATAGGCAGAATATTCCTTAACATATATCACAGCAAGATCGTTTATAACCCCTCCTAGAGTAATGAAAATTAAAAAAAAATAAACAAATGGGACCTAATTAAACTTAAAAGCTTTGGCACAGCAAAGGAAACCATAAACAAGACAAAAAGACAACCCTCTGAATGGGAGAAAATATTTGCAAACAAAGCAACTGACAAGGGATTAATCTCCAAAATATACAAAAAGCTCATGCAGCTCAATATCAAGAAAACAAAGAACCCAGTCGAAAAACGGGCAGAAGACCTAAATAGACATTTCTCCAAAGAAGACATACAGATGTCCAAGAGGCACTTGAAAAGATGCTCAACATCACTAATTATTAGAGAAATGTAGATCAATACTACAATGAGATATCACCTCACACAGGACAGAATGGCCATCATCAAAAAATCTACAAACAATAAATGCTGGAGAGGGTGTGGAGAAAAGAGAACACTCTTACACTTTTGGTGGGAATGTGAATTGATACAGCTGCTATGGAGAACAGTATGTAGATTGCTTAAAAGACTAAAAGTAACTTATGACCCAGCAATCCCACTACTGGGCCTATACCCAGAGAAAACCATAATTCAAAAAAACACATGCACCCCAATGTTCACTGCAGCACTATTTCTATTTACAATAGCCAACATGGAGGCAACCTAAATGTCCATCAACAGAGGAATGGATAAAAAGATGTGGTTCATATGTACAATGGAATATTACTCACCCACAAGAAGGAACAAAATTGTGCCATTTGCACAGACATGTATGGACCTAGAAAGTGTCATACAGAGTGAAGTAAGTCAGAAAGAGAAAAATGAATACTATATATTAATGCATATATGTGGAATCTAGAAAAATGGTACAGATGAACCTATTTGCAAAGCAGAAATAGAGACACAGACATAGAGAACAATCGTATGGACACCAAGGTGGGGGAAAGGGGGGGTGGGGTGAATTGGGAGATTGGGATTGACATGTATACACTACTATGTATAAAATACATAGCTAATGAGGGCCCTGCTCTATAGCACAGGGACCTCTACTCTACTCTGTGGTGACCTAAATTGGAAGGAAATCCAAAAAGGAGAGGATATATGTATATGTATAGCTGATTCACTTTGCTGTACACCTGAAACTAACACAACATTGTAAAGCAACTATACTCCAAGAAAAAAAAAAAAAAGAAAAATGGGGTTATTCTAGGTGTGCTACTTGAAAGTGATAGGCATTTTTATTTTAATTTAATAAAAAAGAAGAAAATTAAAATGAAGTATTGCTGAAATTAAGATAAGTTTTTACTGTAAGGCAAAGTGGCTCTCAAGGAATCCTGCTAAGAGGATAGAGAGAATGTAGTGATTTTTTAAAACTACAGATTTAAATTTTAGACAGTATCTGTTGACTCCTTACTCTGAAGATTACAAAATTAGCCCACCTCTTCCCTCCAGCTTTCACCTCTATGGCAGTTTTTTAAATTATTCATATTGTAATATTTTTATTTTCAAGATTTTGGGGATACATATTTTGTTTAAGCATAGTTCTATGTACACATTGATTCAATGTTTACCACCTGTCATTTCCAAAGTAATTTATTTTGGTTCACTTTTGTGTTGACTGAATTTTACCTTCTAGTAGTTTTTTAATTTTTTAAATTAAATTAAAATTTTTTTGGTTGCACCATATGGCTTGCAGGATCTTAGTTCCCCGACCAGGGATCAAACCTGAAAGTGCTGAGTCCTAACCACTGGACTGCCAGGGAATTCCCAGTTTTTCATTCTTCTTTCCTTTTTTAGGTCTTAATGGGTTATGGAATTTCCAAGTTCTTGCCCACTTGAAGATATTTCTCTTTTGCTTTTGTTCTAGCCCTTGAAGAAAAAGTTGGCTGTATATAAAGTTCTTGGCTCAAACTTACTCTCAAGACTATAAATAGTTCATCAATGTTTTCTAGAATTAAGAAATTTTGTGGAGAAATCTGGGGTCTACCTGATTAGTTACTTGGTTTTTATACTCAGATTTAAAAGTTTGTTATTTTTTAATGGCAATCAGTAACTTTGCCAGGGTATATACTTCCATTGATCATACTGGTACTGTTTATACAGCTACATGTTGTAGTCTTATAATTTGTACATGGAAGGATCTAGTTCAAGAAAATTTATTTATTTTTCTAGGATATCTTTGTATGTTTTCCTCTGTTCCATTTATTCTGTTCTGTCTTCAAGAAATATTATGTGTATGTTAATTTTTTTGGTCTGTCTTCCATATCTATCACTTTTTCTAGACATTTTAATTATCTTATTTCTTTCCATCTCATTTTGTTTAATTTTCTCAAGCCTATTTATTATGTCCCTGAGGATATTTTCAGTTCTGCTTATTCCATTTTCTTAATTTCTTCTTGTGTAGCATCTATCTCTGAGATGTTTTTATTTTTCTCTTCCATTTATTTCCTGAGCTCTGCTTACTTGCATATGATATTCTTCTATAATTGAAAAAGCTCTTCTTTGAACTGTTTTTTTCTTTGGGTTTATATTCCCCCCTCTCCTTCAGATAATTTTGCCTATCATTTTTATGAAACCAAGGAGAGCTATTTGTCTCTTACCTTCCTCTTCTTTCTTTTCCTTATTCATTTTTCATTTTTGAATAGAACCAATTGTTTACTGACAATTGGTCAACATTTGTGTGTCAGAACTGGGATTAGGGTGAAGCAAGCAAGGTGCCTGGGGTGCAAAATTTAAAAACAACAGACTTTCAGGGTTTCCCTGGTCTCCTTGCTTGCCTTACCTTACTCCTGGCCCTGGTGTGTGTGTGTGTGTGTGTGTGTGTGTGTGTGTGTGTGTGTGTGTCTAGAGAAGGGGTATTGTGGGTAACATTGAAGGGATAGCAGTGGTGGAGTAAGTCATGGATACCCACTGCCCCCTTAGGGTTTCTTGTCTTGAAAACTTTCTCCCTCCCCAAAGTGACATTCCCCTTTTGCCTAGGGACACAATTTCCCTGTGCTTTTTTGGTATATAGAGGATAGTATAGCTAACAGCAAAGCCATTTGGATCACAGGCTCACAGTTCTCTGCCCATCACTGTTTCCTCTCTTCCCTCCACTCTGCTTCATGTCTGGCTATTTCCCTTGGATAAGAGGCTGGATCATCCCATTGAAAAGGCAAGATGACATGCTTGTACTCTGAGCTCCTTCTCCTTTCTCCAGTTTTGTAATATTGCACTATGACTGTTCAGGAACATTCCCTGCATCTCTCATTATCTGTCCTCATGACAAGAACACATGGTTTCAGTTCAAAGATTATTGGCTATGACCTTCACTTCTAGTAGGGGATGTCTTTATCCCACCTGATGTCTGAGAAACTGTGCACCTAGGCAGTTACCTTAGTCCAGATTGCACAGTGCCTGGCAGGTTGGCCCTCAAGGTGTGTGGTTTGTGGTTGTGACACTGCCCATGTTTTGTAGAAGTGGGAGGTTTTTCTCTGTATTTTTAGATATTTTTGGTTGTTTTTGTGGGTTTTTTAGGATGGCAAGCTGAGCAAAAATGCTTTTATGCTATATTCAACAACAGATAGCATATTTCCAGGCCCATAGGAGATACATGATAATTACCGATGAACTGTGGATGTGAAGATCTGGGGTAGAACTTTAAGAGAGTCAGAGTGTGAGAGGAGATGGGGAGGGTTCAGAAGGGAGCACTTTTGCTGTTGAGTCTGTGACTTCCACAAGGTACCAACTTTTCCCTTTTTTTACATCCTCCAAGCTGAAATTAGGGGCATTAATTTAGAAGGGAGGAAAATTTCTCTTAGCTTTTCATCTTTGTTACAAGGAAGCTGGGCTGTGGAGGGCCTTTTCCAAGTCTAGGGCTGAAGATCCCAACTATAGATAGTGCACAGGAGTGTTAATTACTCCTGCATTGCCATATCCAGACATACATAGGCTGTTGTGATTCACCCAGTGAGTCAGTCACTTCATAGTTTGCCTACAGCAGACATAGGGTCTCCTTGGAGCCAGACTGGTGCTTGTCTGGGTCTTTCCCAAGGCTCTTCCTTGGACCAACTGGTCTCTTTACTTAATCTAAATAATTTTTTGATTTTAGCAAAATAGGCTAAAAATAGTTTATACATTTTAATCAGAAGAAGAAAGCAACACATTAATATAATTCCAAAAGACAATCATATTTAGGAAAAATGTCTTTTCTGAAAGTTGATTGTTTTATTTTTATTGGTCTCATGATAGAGTTAAAAACGATCTTTCAAGGTTGTTGGGCATTTTCAGGACTGATTGTAGCCTCTCCTTTTCTGAGCCTTGTAAGAAAATGTTAAATAGGAATAAGTTTTGCCTGGTTTGAAATCATTACCGTTTGGAAGAATGTGGATTTTTAGACAAGTGCTTGAGATTCTTTCCAGATCTATGATTCAATGGTAAATCCTTCCCAAGTTTTCCAATGTAAAACTACTATTTATAGAAAAACCAGGAAAGAAGGAGTTATGGTAAATAATTTCTTGTAATATCTTTGGTGATCCTAGACCAAGTCCTTTTTAAATTTTTTTTAACAACTCATTTGACATACTGAGTGCAAAAATCTTTTATTTTTCTGTTAAAGACATTTGTCTCACTTGTAAAACATGATAGATGGTATTCATAAGTTCTCAGATAACTCTGTCATGTAAATAAATAACTTTTCTTTTAGGTTTGAGTATTCTTGAATAAGTTGCCTTTAAGTGTTCATCTAGACTTACAACATTTTGAGGGTCAGTACATTTATTGAGATTATCTGTTGCTTTACTTGATATTTTCCATTTCCTCTCTTTTTTGGAATGCATTTAGTTTCAGTGTGTATTATATCTATTTAATTTATAGTTTTGAATAGCTGTAGTAACAACATCTTTGAGATTTACTATTTGTTTCCTTTTTCTTAAACTACTTCAATTGTTTTATCTCCTCTTAGCAACTTAAATATAAAATTTAAACATGCATTTTGTTCCATAAGGAATAATTTCTTGTGCTTGTGAGTGGTTCCTACCCCCTTCCTCCCCCCACTGCCCCCTGCATTTTAAATTCTCATCCTTTACTTCTGTATATACTCCTCCTCTGAATCAACACTTGATTATTTTGGAGTAGTCATATATAATTAATTGCTTTGCTGCTGATGGGATTGGCCATATGACTCCCAAATTTGATACTACAATGGGTCAACACTTTTGATATAATCCAGACAGTACTATGAAACTGAGAATATTAGGTCAAATAATGTTGGAAAAAAATTAAAGAATCAGTACTTGTAAAAAAAAATCAGTTTTTGCGTGCTCTAATCATGTTGCTTTTATATACTTTTATCACCCTACTTCTTTCTCTTTCCTTTCCCACATGTTGCTTTGATCATGGTATTTTTTATGGTTCCTCTTTCCCATAATCCCTTCTCAACTACGATGACTGCTTAGCCCAGCACAGGAGTTTCTCTCCTGTGAGCCTTCCTTCTCATCAAGCTCAACCTTCATTCTTCTCAAGAGATGGATTACAGAAAGAGCAGATTTAAAATTCGCTGCCTGCTCATGAATAAAGATGGTAAAGAGAGCCGTTGTGGTAAAGTTATATTACAAAATATTTGTTTAAAAAACTCCTCATTTTGCTCTCATGGGAATTTCTCTCTTAAATTTACTTTAGCAAATAATGACATCCATAAAAAAAAGATCTACCCAAGGGCCTTAATGAAAAGGGAGAACCAAAGCACAGCATTTTATGTCGTGAAAATAATAGCTCTGAGAAGTTCACAGGAAACCCCACTGCTTTAGGCTGACTTTGGCTATTCGGTTTTCCAGCGCTTCCCCTCAAGTCCTGTGCGTGTTGGGAGAGCGTGAGTGCACGCAAGCTCACGCGTGCCTAAAGCACACGTGCTGATTAGAAGTTGGTTTACTGAGGTTTCGTGATTGTTTTTGTTCATCAAAGTGCTTATTTAACATAAGCGAGGTTAACGGCAGCCCACTTCCCTCTCATCCTGTCCTCCTTCCTGGTCTTTATTTCCAGCGTGATAAGAACTTGTTCTTCCCAAATAGTTCGGCTGCAACTGGGAACGTTTTTTCCTGAGTTGGTAGATTCTCACTGTGGCTCTGAGTAAAAGACAACTGTCTGCTATAATGGCCTGTACAGCCCTATGAAAATCACTGTTTTCCTGATTAAAACAAAACAACAAGAAAAACAAACAAACCCTGCTGCTCTCTTTCTAGCTTCTTTTGAACTCTCTCTAGCCAACTACTTTGAAGGGCAGAATAGCGGACTATTTAAAAGCTGGGTTTTGGAGTTAGATCCGGGCTTAAATTCTTTTTATTTTTCTTACTGAAGTATAATTTATTCACAATATTGAGTTAGTTTCAGGTGCATAGCAAAGTCATTCAGTTATACATTATCTATCTATATTCTTTTGCGGTACGCGGGCCTCTCACTGTTGTGGCCTCTCCCGTTGCGGAGCACAGGCTCCGGACGCGCAGGCTCAGCGGCCATGGCTCACGGGCCCAGCCGCTCCGCGGCATGTGGGATCCTCCCGGACCGGGGTACGAACCCGTGTCCCCTGCATCGGCAGGTGGACTCTCAACCACTGTGCCACCAGGGAAGCCCTATCTATCTATATTCTTTTTAAAATTCTTTTCCATTATAGTTTATTACAAAATATTGAATACAATATAGTTCCCTGTGCTATACAGTGAATTCTTGTTGTTTATTTTATATATGATAGTGTGCATCTGTTAATCTCATACTCCCAATGTATCCCTCCCCCCTTCCACTTTGGTAACCATAATTTGTTTTCTATGTCTGTGAGTCTGTTTCAGTTTTGTAAATAAGTCCATTTGTACTATTTTTAGATTCCAGATATAAGTGATATCATATAATATTTATCTTTCTCTGTCTGACTTACTTCACTTAGTATGATAATTTCTAGGTTCATCCATGTTGCTGCAAATGGCATTATTTCATTCTTTTCTATGGCTGAGTAGTAGTCAATTATATATATATATATATATATATATATATATATATATATATATATATATATATATAAATAATCTCACATCTTCTTTATCCATTCATCTGTTGATGGACATTTAAGTTTCTTCCATGTCTTGGCTATTGTAAATAGTGCTGCTGTGAACACTGGGGTGCATGTATCTTTTTGAATTAGAGTTTTCATTTTTTCTGGGTATATGCTCAAGAGTGGGATTGCTGGATCATATGGTAGCTCTATTTTTAGTTTTTTAAGGAACCTCCATACTGTTCTCCATAGTGGCTACATGTACAATTTACATTCCTACTAACAGTGTCGGAGGGTTCCCTTGGGGCTTAAATTATGACTCCACCATTTACTACATGGCATCGAGCAAATTATTTAACCTTCCGTCTGTTTTCTCATCTATCAAATAGATATTTGTAAAGACAAAACGAAATCATTCATGGAATAACTGCTATCACAGAATAAAACCTCAGTAAAATGTATCTCTTATTATTGCTGTCTTATAATACTGATGTGTGCTTGGAAGCCATTTTATTATTTTTAAAGTGTTTTTATACCCTTTTTATTCCCACTAGATCCCTACCTTTGAAGGAGTCTTAAAGACCATTGCCATTATTTACATTTAGCAATCACTGGGATTTTTTTGAGCATTTGTGATTAGAACACTGGACCGGGCTCTTTGGTTGCTATTAAAAAATAGTGGAAGTATTCATTCATCTTCTTAATGTGCTAAATATCTGGTCCAAACTAAATATCATAGCTGGGGAATTCATTAAGGGGGGAAGACTTCCTGGAGAGAGGAGGGCACATTTAGAATTCTGAGAAGCAGCCAAGTTCCTCTCCCTTGCACAGAATGGACCAGGAGTCCAAAGACCTGCATTTTAGTTCCACTGACTGGGTGTCTTCTTACCACTTAACCTTTTGGGATCTTAGTCTCTTTGTTGATTAGGTTAGTTTTCCAGGAGAACTGCTTCTATCATGTTGTTCTACTGCTTGAACGTCTCTCCCTTGCTCACTGAATTAAAGTCCAAATCTGTGCCTGGCATCCACAGCCTGCACAGCCTGCTTTCCGGACCTGGTCTGCTGTGAAGCTGCTTCACGTACCCCACACTCTGTCGTGGGTGGCATTGTTCCCTAGGGCTTCCCTTGCTCTCTTGTCTCGGCCTGGCCTGAATGCCCGTCTCCATCCCTGCCATGGTCTCCTACAGTGAACATACTACTTCCCACTCAGCTGCTGAAGGCAGAGGTCTCGCTGTTCATTTTTACATTCCCTCTGCTTCCCTCATCAGTTGATCATTCACCACCCCATCTTATTAGTTTCCTCTGATTAAAATCTTTTCACGCATTCCCTCTGTAGTCCATGCACTAGGTTGGGCCTCCTTTATATTTTGCCTCGATTGTTGCTGTAACCTCCTAATGCTTTTTGCTTCACTTTCTCCCTTTAAATCTGTTCTCCACCCTGCTGGCCCGGGGATCTTTCTAAAGTTACGATTGTGTCACTCTCCCGCATACGATCCTTCAATGCTTTTCCATTAGTCTACGGAAAACAATCAAAAGCTTTTCATAGGGCTTCCCTGGTGGCGCAGTGGTTGAGAGTCCGCCTGCTGATGCAGGGGACACGGGTTCGTGCCCCGGTCCGGGAGGATCCCACATGCCGCGGAGCGGCTGGGCCCGTGAGCCATGGCCGCTGAGCCTGCGCGTCCGGAGCCTGTGCTCCGCAACGGGAGAGGCCCGCGTACCGCAAAAAAAAACAAAACAAAACAAAAAAAAGCTTTTCATAGCCCACTTTGTACTGTAGTTACATGTGTCTTTGCTTTGTTGTTCCTCTTGATTATAAGCTATTAGAGAGCAGGGACTATGTGTTACTCAGCTTTGTATTTCCCAAAGCATCTAGCAGAACAGCTCACACTCTAGTAGGTGTTCACTATATGCCTATTATGTGAGTCCATCAAATAGAACTGATGTTATTGACTTTATCTTTCTCAAACTAGATGTGATGATTCCATGAAGTATTATATAAAAGAACATTGGTAAAATTAAATCGATCCATCCTCAGCAATATTAAAAAAAAAAAAAGCCTGGGTGATTCACATATTCCTGAGTCCATCTGAAAACTTCATTCTTTGTATGGACTACTCAGTAAAAACTCATCTTTACATGATTGATGATGGAGCCATGCTGAACTGTTGCAAATCTCAAAAACAATGGCCGAGCTCTATAGATAGAGTCCAAAGAAGGTCGAGCTGGGATGCAGTCTATCTGTAGAGCTCTCAGCAGCATGTAGGGCAGCAGGACTTGATGAGGTCTAGGGCTCCCTACAGACGGCCAACGAGTATTTAATGGGCATCCCAGAGTGGCTTAATGTTCCATACCGTCACCCAAGGACCTTTTTTCGGAGCCAGGATTACTTGGTAAATCAACAAAGCCGAGTGGCCTGTTGCCAGAGTTCAAATATTCTCTTTCTCTCTCATCAGTTCTTCCTTTCCTCTCCTAGCTGCCAGGCATGGAAAAGAGGATATGAGCTGGGACGGCTCTCGGCTCTCGTCCTGGTCCACTTTAAGCGTTATTTCACCATTAAAAAAAACAACTCACCGCTGCCCCTCTTAAAGAGATGAAAACTTCTCTGCTTAGAATTCAGTGACTCATTCCACTCGAACACAACCACATTCTTTCTAGGGCGGCAACCCTGAATTCAAGTGCAGCCGGCCAAGTTGGGGAAAGAACTTTAAGCTGTTTCTGGGAAAGAACTTGTCTTCTCACTCATGGCGAGAAACAATTTTTACTCTTTGCAAAGAGTTAGAAGCATAAGTATGCTAGTGAATAATAATCGTAGACCTAGACAAAGAATGTTTTGAGGGGTGTTTTGATGACCGTTAATTTTTTTTTTTTTTTAATTAAACACCTAAGTTCCTGAATTCTTGTCATAAATGTAATTCTGGAGAAGCATCAAGGTGGGGAAGAAGTACATACTGGGGTGAAACTAGGGATGGGTTATCAGATATTTGTAATAGCAAAGTGTCTTTTCTCTAAACTCTTCAGTAGCTAAAGCCACAATTTTCAGTGCTATATGTAATTGTGGCTAGCCGCCATATGTGCTTTCTCATTACATGCTGGGATCTAAGCTAGACACTCACCCCACAAGATTTCATTTAATCCTCACAGAGACCCTGTATGATGGACAAAGGGTAACTGCCATACTGGATCTACATTTGCCTGAGAGACCAATGAGTATTTATTTCAGCACCCCTGGTAGAATTATTTAGGGACTAAAATAAAGCTGTGACAAAGCAGGAAATGTACAGCACTGAGAAATTCAGTGTTTAATAGAATCCCAGTAAGGGAAGGGATGTTCAAGTAACAGGACTGATGCTAAACTCCCTTGGGCAGGTAATCATCTCTTTTGGCCTTTATAAATCACAAAAGTGTGTTGTAAGTTTTTCTGGTCTGCATATTTCTATAGTCTTCCGAGTCCCTGAGGATTGCTTAGCACCGTGCTCTCATCCAGGTTAAAGGGAAGCTAAAAAGAATGTAATTAGCCTCATTACCTAACCTAAAACCTTGTGCAGTGGACCTAGAGTCTCCTGAGTGCCTGCTATGCTTTAAGGTCCCAGGGGGCTGTGTTTCAGTAACTAACCAAGGCATTCTTTTGTGTATATCTTGCCAAAATCCCTTAAGAGCATCTTAGCAGCTTGGCAATTTTCAGGATGAATCCTTTTCAAGTGTAAAATAAACAGGGATTTAAAAATCTTTCCTTCTGTTTTGGACAGAATTCCAGCTGTCTGCTTCTCTCCTTCTCTCTCCAGCAGAAACAAAACCAGTGACTTGTATCCATTTACAATCCACAAAGTTTAATCTTGGTGCTCTCTTACGGGATATATTCCTTTTGCTGTGTTTCCTACATTAGTGAGCTTTTCATCTTCTGCATAATCTTGGTGTCTCTCAGTGCTTCCCCTACTCATTGTAACTCTGTTCAAGCCTTTATTAGTTTTCGTATTGCTATCGCTTACTAATTTTTTTTTGGTTCATTTTTCCAGTCTTACCCTTTTCCTGCCCATCCACCGTGCTGCTATACTTACCTTTACGAAGCACACCACAGGTTTTATCTGCCTTAAACCTGTTTAAAACTGGTGATAAGTCCCTACTGTTCCCGAATGCCTACAGGAGAAAGTACCAACTCCCCAGTGTTGGGGTTTGAGGTGGAGCTTAATTATTTACCTTTCTTCCTTTGATTCCAGATTTGGAATCAATTGTGTGTTAGACACACAAGCCAGATGGGCATGAAAATGCAGTATCCGGTTTACTGCTGATCACGCTGCACTGGGGCTTGGGCCAGAGGCAGGCTAAAATATGGCTTCCTGCAGTCCTTTCCTTGAACCTAACCATGAAGTTCAGGAAGAGGTGCTGGAGAACTGTAGCCCATTTCCTTTTGGTGCAGATTTCCGGCGGCCTGGTGACTGCCTCAAGGGTTGAGCAATCAATCACAAAGCCTGTTTACAGGGCTTACAGAGTCTCTGAAATAGCACTTCCTTAAAATCTCAGAGGGAGGCCAGCCTATACAATTTCTGGAAATCCAATAGGCTAGCAACTAAGATGCAATCATACCACATCATGGTCCTTGAATCCAACTTGGTTTCAGAGTTTCTGTCTCTTAGCAATGTGTTTACCTTTTTGCCTCTTGGTCCCTGTCCTTGGAACAGGCTGGGATAATGAGAAGGGGTTCATCCTTGGGGATGTCCCTTTAAAATGGTGAAATTACAGTCTTTTTGAGGTGGGAAGCGTATAGCCTGAAGTGTTTGGTAAGCACTGGGGAAATTAGGTTTCCCCAATATTGTCTCCTTTCAATATAGAAAAATAAGTTTTTGTGTCTTCATAAAGATTGCTCGAGAAAGAAATGATCTCTTTGGTGAGGCTATCTGGACCCTTTCTGTCTCCTGTCAGAAGGCGAGCTTGGCCTGAAACTTTAAGGACCACACTGAAGGTTGACTAAAACACAGTCAACCCATTTTAACTTTGTCATAGTTGGTTCCCCAGACACACAGAAATGAACTGGATTGAGTCCCCAGGATACAGATAGGAAAAATCTTCCCAGCTGCTTTGTTATCACTTACAAAGTACTGTCACATTCCCAGGTAATGAAAGGTCACTTTCACTGCCCAGCATACCACTTGTTTTCAATCAAATTCACATTGTAATGCCTGTCAATTGCAATACCCCACTTCTGACTACTGATCTCTGCATTAGACAGAATTCTTGTGGGTGCAAGTGAGAGAAACCCAACTCAAACTAGATTATAGCCAGAAGTATGGAAACCCAAGAGGTGTCTCTGACCTCAGGCTTGGCTGCATCCAGGAGCTTAAACTACCTTATGATGATTTTTTTCTCTCCATATCTGGGCTCTTCCCTCTGGTAGTCTTTAGCTTCAGACAGTCTATTTTTATATTTTTATAACTGCTTCTAGTACCAGAGAAAGAAGACTCTTCTCTTCCCAGAGACCTTACCTCAGATGTGTTGGAGAAGGTCTGATTAGCCCACTTGGAGCATGTGCCTCTCCCTTAACCATACGGTGCCCAGAGGGATGGGCTGCTCTGAGCAACCAGGTCTGGGTCCTATGTCATATGACTGCCTCTGGAGCACACAGGGGTGGGGTAGATACCTCATCTTAACCACCCTGGAAGGAAGTTGGCATTTCCTGAAGGAAGAGAGCAGAACAGACAAGAAACCTATGCCCACTTCCTGGAACTTATTGCGTTGTACCATAATTGTGTGTTTCTGTGTCTCATTTAGCCTCCACGTTAGACCCAGAGATACAGCATGGCGAAGAAGATCAGAGTTTGACCCTCTCACAAAGTCAGAAGACGATGTTTCAGTCTGGATTTCACTTGTTTATAAAGGGAAGAAAAGAGACTCTCCAAGCACTGCAGCCTTGTGGCTGTGTGCCTTGCGCTCTAAGCACCAGGCCCAGCTGGGTCAACACCCCGTTATGCACACTGAGAAAGGATCCTGGCACAAACACTTGCCCTGCTGGGCCTGGCGCCTGCCCTGCCGAAGCCTGAGGCTCAGTGTAGCTGTCACCTGGGAGGTCTGCAGAGACATGGCCCTGGCCAAGCCACCTGCTCTGGCTTTTCAGTGCCCCCCATGCTGTCAAAGTTTCCCAGGCCAGTAGGGTTTCTGCATACAGGATAGAGCAGTCTCCGTGACCCAGGAATGTTCCCGGTTAAGGGTGCTGCACACCAACATGGCCTACACTCCAGGTTCTTTTTATAATGTCCCTCCTTAAATAAACTTCTTATTATTGAATTCATTTTAGTTTTACAGAAAAGTTGCAAAAACAGTACAGTTCCCATATGTTCTTCGCCTGGCTTCTCCTCTTGCTGACATCTTATAACCAAGATGAATTTTTCAGAACTAGGAAATTAATATTACTCTAAACTAAAATACAGACTTCATTCAGATTTCAGCAGTTTTCTCACTAATATGTTTTTTTTTTTCTTCCAGGATATCACATTGCCTTTAACCAAGTTCTTTCAATTTACTCACAGAACTAATTCTCTTACGTCAAATGCTGGTGCGGTAGATTAATTGTCCTAATGGCCTCCGTTGATTACCCGTCCCTGTAACCGTGCTCCTTGTGATGTGAAATTTTAGCACCTCCTAGAAAGAAGCGCTCTACCTCCCCACGCTTCAGTCTGGGCTGACCTTGTGACTTGCTTTGGCCAATACAATGCAGCAGATATAAAGATGTACTCATTCTGAGCCTGGGCCCCAAGAGGCCTCGGGTACTACTGCTCCCTCTCTTGGACCCCAGCCTCCTTCATAAGAACAAGGCTGGGCTAGCCTGCTGAATCGAGGAACTACATGAATGAGACAGGAGATATCCCAGATATATACTGAGGCCACTGTAGACAGCCAGGCCCCAGCTGACTGCAGATCCATGAGTGAGTCCAGCCAAGATCAGCTGAGCCTGTCCCAGAGCACCAGGATTACCCAAATGCCCTGTAGACTAGTGAGAAAAATAAATGTTTATGATTGTGAGTCACTTAGAGTTTGTGGTTATATTTATGTAACAGTGTTATAGCAAGAGATAACCCGTACAGCTGGGTCTGGATAGTGACCCAAGTTTCACTGTCACCGACAAGTTGAGTTAAATTTGTTGAATTTTTCAAATTGTTCGTCTTCTTGGGACTTCTCTTAGACCTTTGTAACCAGGTATAGTGAACACTTCTTAATAGGTTCCCCTTCTCTTGATCCAAGTGGACTTGAATAGAAATCTCATATGTGAAAAAATATTTCTCTTGTAACACTGGGTAGTTCTGGGTGCTTGCCTAACCCCTGGTGTCTTTGGCTTGTGCATACTGACTGAAGTTGTGGGTCACCACAGTATGTCCCCAGGTTTCTTTCTATCTAATTCCAAGGACAGGAAATCTCCTCATACTTGCTCTAGGTTTTTGCTGCTTTGGGTATTTCCCAAATAAGCTATCTATGTTGGCAGGGTTTTCTGCTGACTGTAGTGGATACAAGTCTGGAATTTAAATTTGATGTCTTCAGCCACCTTAGATTAAACATTTCTTTTTTCCCTCTCCCAGGGTAGACAATGGTTATTTTTTAAAAAGTGCTCTCAGAACGGTGGGGTACTGCTTTGAGGCAAAACCAATTACAAAAGGACATTCTATCATTTCATGTAATGCTGATTAAACAGCTTTACTTTTTCAGTCTTGAAGTTAAATTCTGGTTCTTCTGGAGAAGGCTCTGGTTTTCTCCTTTACAAGGGCTCAAGCTTTTCCTCTGTCTTTTCCACTCTCTTGGAGTTCTCCTCCTTCCTACTGGGGTGGTGGCAGTTTTCCCAGGGTTACAAAGATGCAGGCGGCAGTCCCAATCTTTTTGCTATTCTCCCTCCAGAGACTATCTTAACCCCGACTCCCATGCAGGAGTTTCAATATCTTGTGGAGGGGAAAGCAAGAGAGCCGCATGTTTCTGAACTCCGGTCAGCAGCCATTGCCTGGATGTGTCAGATGAGGAAGGGGATCTGGACGTCTAGCTCCCTATCCCAGGCTTCCAGACTCTCCTCCTGTTTGTGGTCCTCTGCCCAACTTTTGAGGCAACTGTGCCCCCAGTACCTGAGTCTTTCTGGGCTTTGTGGAATGAGGTGACTTGCTTCATTCACTTGCTCCTCCCTTTCCCCACGCCCTAATTAGGGCACTTGTTCAGCTTTTGGTTCCTTGGTTCCATTTTGGTTCCATTTTTCCCTCTTTCAAAAATGTGTTGACACCGATTTTTTACTACTATATCCTTTTACATTCTCTTAGTCCTTGTGAATCTTCTTTTTGAATGCATTATTAACTTTTATTAAGCTTTGAAAGTACAAAAATGCTTAACATTAATTTTCGTGCCTTTTATGCCTAAGCTATTTAATAATATATAAAAACAATTAAAACATTATTTACTATCACATCCATAAAGCTAATGATAAAAATGACATACATCGATATGAAGAAATATTGAATAAATATAATAAATCTTATTAACAGTAAGATGAAAATAAATGCACCCTCAGATGTAACATATAAAACTTGATGCTACAGGGGTGGGTTTATATCTTGATTTGATTCTTTCACTCTTATTTTAGTGGGGATTTGCAAGAAAGTTACAGTCATGTTCCGTCTGCCATGTTAGCCTGAAGTCTTCAGACTTTTTAGATTTTTATGAACATATATAAATTTGTTCTGCTGTAGCTCAATAATTGTCTTCTTCAGGAATCTTGTCTTGCTTTTTAAAAAGGCACATAATAAATTATTTTAAAAGGAAAAGGAGTTGGAACTGTAGAGTTTAGAATTTTAAAGCAAAATTATTTTTTACCTCTGAGGATTTGAGTAACTCATAAGAATAGCAACAAAATGTAAACATCACTGGACACATCTAGCATTTGATTATATACAATTTTTGTTCAAGAGAATGGATTTTCTTTTCTTATCACTATTAGCACTCTCATTAACACAGAGCTTGTATTCATTCCTATCATCTTAATCACCCATTTTACCATTATTATGATAAACAAAAAGAGTTTATCTGAACCACAGAGGAAGTAGCTCTAGTGCTACAGCTTCTCTTGCATGACCTTGATGTTGGCCATGATAGGGACAGTATAATGCAGTGTTTGTTCCAAAACATATTAAGGATATGACATTATAATGAAATCCTACCTAAGTTTTCACAGATGCAAATATTATTTTAAAAATATATAAACTGGATCATAACACATCCACTGTTCTGCAAATTGCTAATTTCTCTTCATAGATTGTGAACGCCTTCCATGTCAGTACATAAAGAACTAACTCTTTTTCTTTCTAAAATAGCTTCTCAGATGGTTTCCAATTCAAAACAATATTGTAACAAACATGCTTTAACATACTTTTTTGCTAATTTGCTTATGTATTTCTGTAAGATGTTTTTTCCCGGAAGTATAATTATGAGTCACATGGCAAGCACCTGTTGTATTTTGATAGATAAGACCAGATTGCCTTTCAAAAATGATCAATTTATACATTCCAAGCAATTGTCAGAATGTTCATTTTTTCATCCCCTCTTCAAAATTACATTTATTTTCTCCTTTGTGTCTTTGCTTATCTGATAAGCGAGACAGTACTATCTTAGTTCACACTCTTGAGCATCAGTGTGGAGGTGTTGTGCTTTACTCCAACTCCAGTCCCCAGACACAAGCAAATACTTTTCTCCCATTTCTGATAAATGGTAGAAGAGTGAAGTCAGCCCTAAGGTTTTCAACAAATCCAGATATTTGTTCATCAAAGGGCAGTTGTCCTTGAGAACATGAATGACCTGAAAAGCTTATCTTGTTTACCTCCTGATTCTGTCACTTTGGTAGCATTTTAGAAAATATGCCAGGTTAGGACTCAAATACTCTCTCCCTGGTGCTCTCTGAGAAGAGTTTGAACTCTTGGTAATAATTGTCTCTAGCCAGAGGGAGAAACATTTTTTTTTTATTTCCTTTCTTGGTGCTTTAGTCCAATCTTTGGGAGCTTCTTTCTGTATCAGTTCCTTGTGGTAGTCACTGGAGATATATTTTGATTCTTTCATTTTAGGCTTTTGAAGTGTTTGTACCCTTGTCCCTCTTTCTCCCCCATGAGATGTGGCCATGGGATGCTTCCTCTTCACCTGAAGCCTTGTGAAAAGGGTTCTAAGGAAGAAAGAGTGGCCTGATGCCTGAGAAAGAGAAGCAAACTGACTAAAATTTCCTGTGTCTTCAGATTAGAGCAAGGAAGTCAACTGGGTGCCTATTATTAATCCCTTTAGGTTCTTTAGGTTTCACTCTAGCCCTCTAGGCTTCAATCTATTTGGGGAAGTGAAAATTGACTATATCTTACCTAGAACCTCTTGTTTCCTGTGCTGGGGCTTCTCTGAGGCTGTGGCATGGGATGCCGTAGGACCCCACTTGGCACTAATGCACTGACTCCTGGACTTATGGAGGAGTTAACACCAATGGGACAACCTTGATCAATAAGGGATGGGTACTGCCAGAGAACTTTGTCTCCCTTTCTTCCCCTAGGTGGGTGGTCCTGAGATGGATTGCATAAGACTACTTAGAAGGTTCTGCAGGAATGATTTGTCCATAGCAGTGGCCAGTGCATCTGTGTTAGGTTGAAAAATGACACCCAAAGATGACCATGTTCTTACCCGGGAATCTGTAAATGTGTTAATCTTTTATGGCATAAGGGACTTTTCAGACATTATTAAGTTAAGGATTTTGAGATGGGTAGATTATCCCGAGTTATCTGGATGGGCCAAAATGTAATCACAAGAGTCTTTATAAGAAGGAGGCAGTAGAAGGTATGATGATGGAAGCAAGAGGTTGGAGTTTTGTGGAAAAGGAATCATGAGCTAAGGAATACTGGCAGCATCTAGAATGTGAAAAAAACCAAGGGAAAGGATTCTACTTTCAGAGGCTCCAAAAGAAACCAGCACTGCCAGCACCTTGATTTTAGCCTGTAAAATCCACTTCAGACTTCTGACTTCAGGACTATAAGATAATAAATTTGTATTGTTTTTAAGATGCAGAAGTAATAGGAAACTAATAGAGCATCCATGTTTCATTCCCTCATCCCTTACTCCTATTCCTTGGGATCATATTCCCATATGAAATTGCTTATTCAGACACCTTTGGCTCAGAGTCTGCTTTTAGGGGAACCCAGGTTAAAACAGGAAGTAATTAGACTTCCACTGACAGTTTCTACAGTGTGTTTTTCTTGAGGATCAGATTTAGGGCACGTGTAGTTGGTTTGAGTTAGATTCCATCTAAGATGGCCATTGGCAGGGAAAAGAGATCCCAACTGAAAGATACTCAAGTATCCCCAAGGACCAGGGAAGGAGGGAGAAGCGGCAAATGGTTAGCCAGAGTACATGCCCATGTCCGGGAACTGAAGATGAGATCCCCAATATTGGGGGAGGTGGTGTGTATGTGTGTTGGAGTGTATCATCAGGGTCTAACTAGGAAAAAAGAAAGCACCTTCAAGTATTTACAGTGAAGGAAACTTACTGCAGGGAACTGTTTACACAGGTAACAGAGGAGCTGAGAACCAGAAAGGGGATGGAGAGGTAACCCAGAGATTGGAAAGAGCAGGAAACCATTACATCCTCAGGTTGGAGAGCAAAGTGAGGGGTGGTGATATTGGACCCCATGGGCTGGGACCACCAGAAAGAAGCTGGAATCAGAGTGGGACTTTTCAGCAGGACCGACTCTCTGAGGAAGTGCAGCCATTTGCTGCTGGAGAGGCCACAGGAGGGAAAGTGAGATGGGGAGAAGTACCCTGGCTTCTCCCCCCAACCCACCTTCCAATCCCCATTCAGCACCTTTTCTTTGGTCAAACCCAAAGAAACCAACTCTGTTGAAATACAGGGCAGGTAGAGTAAGAGTGGATCTGACAGACCCGCGGCTGGCATAGAGCATCCTTCCAAGTCTATGAAGAGACACCCACAAGAGAAAGAATCTATTTTAAATACCCGCCAATCTCTGTGGAGACCAATTCCAGATTGGTGCCAATTGAGCAAAACTTTTTCTTGCCTTATCTTTTCTCCCTTTCCATGCTCCAAGCCCTGAGGGATCAGAAACCGTAGCTGGTAAATATGGCAGGTTCCCGGAGATGCTGACAGAATAAATCTCCATAATAAAGAAGGAAGAATCTGTCTTCTCCTTTTCCACTGCTGGCTTCCCATCTATCATGAGCTTGAGCTAAGGGAAGTGGAAACTTGAACTCTGAATGAAATTTAAGTTTTGGGTTGTTACATAAAGCACACGTTAATTACTAAAACAAGTCTGTTTTAGGCAGCACTGACATGACTAGAGGGTGTCATCTGAGGAAATTCAGATAACCTAAGGGGCCTGCCCTAGAGTTCATCTAAAGTAGTAAGAATAAATTAGCCTTTCCTCTCCATGCTGAACAATTATGCAAAGAAAATTGTGAGAGAAGAACACAGTTTAGTTGAACGCTTCTCATCCCATCTGTGCGTGGGAAGCTTTGTGACTGGGCCCGTTGAACTTTTTCTCACTTAGTTAGAAGTTGCAGGAAAGATTCCATACTACTCCCTTTATACTCAAGAGTGGGTTAGGAGCCAATGATTATGTAATTGTTTTTGTTTTTGTTTTAATTACCTCCACTGTAGGAAGTCAAATGTGGGAATGGTTGGCATCCATTGTTTTGGAGCTTCAGCCACAACTCAGACTGTAACATTCTATTTTAATATTCTGAAATGACTGTGATTTAATTGATTTAAAATCAATTCATAAATGATTACGTTTTTAGCATCAGCAGAGAAAAAGGAGTGTCTGAGGTGTGTTTAGTTATGAAGGTATCAAGAAAACTCTATCTCTGTATACTCAACTTTTGTGATTGTTGAAACTCATATCCCTTACACATGGACACTTGTCTGAAATGACGAAGAATCCTGGTATATGGCACCTCTGCTCCACAAACTAATATAATCTTAGATGAGCATTGGAACAAGTCAGCTTGAAATCAGAGTTGTGAGCCTATGAGAAAAATGGTTTGCAGCAAGGAAGAAAATTTTCTGAAGTCCCAGCTGATTTTGGAACAGAGACTATCATAGGCCTGTGATTGAAAGTGTATCACAGAAAAGGATGGGCATGGAAAGACCCCAACTGCAGACATATAGGCGCTGAAACTATTGACTCTTCCTGAAGAGAGAACGCTGTACAATCTTAGGTGAAAAGTACGGAGACCGGGGATATATTAAGAAGGTCTTCGCTTTGAAACGAGAGGATGCACCCCATAATTAGGCAAGGAAGAGACTTTAAAGCTAGGAATTGGGATACTAGAGCAGGCTTGGGAGATCTGAAGGAGGGGTGGGAGTGGGCATGAGACGGGGTCCAAAAAGTGGAGACAAAAACTACTCTAACTAGGTGACCACACCTCAGAGACTCAGTGACCCTGGGGAGGAAGAAGGAATGGCAGGAGATTGTGTTGGTGTTTCACCCGATACTTCTCCCTGCCTTTAAGCAAGAGCAGCTGCTCACCCTCATTGAGCAAGTGCTGCCCCAGCTTGTCGATCTCAAGGGAAGCCGTGGCTCTATCTGAGGTTGAGCAATCTGCGTTGGGTGGGGTGGGTGTGGTCAGCGATGCTGGGAGAAAGGAGAGTGTCTAGAGAAAGAAGTAGTGATTCTCTACTGGAAAGATGTGAACAATTCACTAGGAGTTGGGTTCAACCTACATGCTCTTGGGTAGCTTACTGCTCCGAAGAAACACATTCCAGTTTTTAACTGTGTCCCACCTTCTGGGAAGGGCAGGTTGTGTGTGGTGCACTCAGAGGCCGGCAACTGTCACTTGTAGGAATGCAAAGCTAGTAAAGCTAGTCAAGGGGAGAACTGAAGCAGGATGACACACATGCACGCAATTACCAGTGAAGAAAACAGATGAAGAGCCCTAAGCAGATTGGAGTAGGGTGGCCAGCAGTGGTGGGTGGCACAAGAGGAGTATGCATGGACTGTGACATGTGAGGAGGTCATGCAATGAGAGGAAAAGATCTGGAGGGACCACATGAGGAAGAGCAGAGGAACCTTGAGCCTCTGCTGGCTCCTGCCATGTGACCACTATTGAGGGCATGGCGGGGCATCAGTGCCCATGCATTCCCATCCATGTGGCCTGTGCCTGCCCTTTATGCAGAGGAGCTACAGCAGCTGTCCTTCTAGTGAGAACTGATGTGATGGGAAAAACTGATGCCTGTTCAGCTCCATCTGAAACCCTCAGTATGGATCTTCCCCTTGTAGTGACCCAGAACACTTACAGGTTGGAATGTCACTCCCAAGCCCCTCTACAGAATACACACAAACCCAGAAATTCAGGCCCTTGACAAACAGGGGGATGTGGGACATGGGAGAGAAAACCCTACTGCCTTTACTTGGTGTGACTGAAGAGAGACAACTTGAGATCCTTTCCCAGAGCTGGGACATGTGGAAACATGGCCGTGTGTACCATCTCTGCTATATGAGCCACAAAACCACACTTTCTGAAGCCATCTCCCCACCCCACTGCTATTTTTTAAAAATCCCAGTTAATATTCCACTTCAATTTTGATTTCTAAAGAAGACCCCAAATATGGGTGTCACCCAGACTTTTATCATTTGCCTGTCTCTTTGACGTTATAGCACACACCATCTCTATAATCTCAATATCAGCAAATGTTATCTAGAAGTGTTTAGGTGGTGCTGAAACCATAGCTTTCCACTCCCATACCCTGCCTTGAAATAGGGTTAGTAAGTAATCTCTAAAAGATCAGATACACTGTTTCTTGAGAGAGCATGTCCTAATTTGAGTGATTCAGAAGTACAGGCAGAAAAAGTCAAAGGTTATTTTGTAATTATCAGCAATTTATGAATGTTTAATACAATACAACATTGGACATAGATTTCTTTGCTGTTTTAGAAGCACTTTCAGGGGCTTCCCTGGTGGCGCAGTGGTTAAGAATCAGCCTGACAATGCAGGGGACACGGGTTTGAGCCCTGGTCCGGGAAGATGACACATGCCGCGGAGCAACTAAGCCCGTGTGCCACAACTACTGAGACTGCTCTCTAGAGCCCGTGAGCCACAACTACTGAAGCCTGTGCGCCTAGAGCCCGTGCTCTGCAATAAGAGAAGCCGTGGCACTGAGAAGCCCGCGCACTGCAACAAAGAGTAGCCCCTGCTTGCCGCAACTAGAGAAAGCCTGCGCGCAGCAACGAGGACCAAAATATAAATAAATAAATAAATAAATAAAAGCACTTTCATACACAAGCCTAGAAATACATTTGGCCCAACTCTGAGAAATATACGTTGAAGATACTACGGTGGGTAGCTCTGCAGTTGTTGAATTTAAGTCCTGTCTTGATCAGGGAAGAGAAAAGGCCTGTCTCCAGCATAATCTGATATAGAAAGCTAGGTAAGTGGAGGTCTCTTCTGAGTAATTCCACAGAGGGCTCACTTTCTCTGTGTATATTTGAGAGTCTTGTGATTCACTAGGCTGGTAGTGAAAATATCAGGAAAATGCTGTGCTTGGAAAATTCTCTATATCTATACTTCTTTTTGTTGTTTAAGTACATAAAGCAATTAGGCTGCTATCAGAGGTAACTGGCTATCTAATTTCAATTTGTCAACAGTAATCTCTTTTATGGTATATAAACATACACCCAAATATAAATCTGCCAAAAATATTTTAATTGATTTAAAAATTAGCTAATCATTTTTAATTAATATTTGGAAACTAAAAGTCCCCCAAGGGTGACTACAAACTTGCACATTAGATCTTAAAGAGGATTAAAAAAAAAAATCTCAGTGAGGTCTCAAATCACAAGAGAGAATTTTTTAACTCCAAAATTCATCTGGCCTTATAAGCATTTAAAAAAAATAATTGTCTTTTGGGGATTTTCATATGAGACACTATTACTCTCATACTGCATTTTGCTTGTCTTTTTAGACACAGTATGGCAGATTTAATGAAGTATGAAAAGAACTAAATGTTTTAAAGTTTGCATGGATAGTTTTTTGAGGGGGAAAGGAAGGGAATTTTTTGTTTTAAGATTGCTTTTAGATTTCCCCCAAATTCAGATCCAAGATTATAGGGAGAATTGAACATAACTGGAAACTCAGAAAGTGAGGCCCTGTTAACTTAGTGATAGCTTACCCTCCACAGAGATATCAACACCTCACTTCCTATGCTAGGGCACATTGGTTGCAAGCAACAGATACCAATTCTTTCTGGCTTAAGTGTATAAGGACTTTGTAGGAAGGATTCTGGAGAGCTTACACATTCCAAGTAATTGCTGAATCCCTAAGCATCTGGAAGGACAGGATTAGGAAAGTTGGGTGGTCAAAGCCTGCTGGCAGTGATGTGACACCTCTTTCTTCTTTCTCAGATAGACATCCCTCATTGTTAGAAGAATTTTTTTAAAAAGTCCCATCTACTTTCTGTTTATTTTAGCCCCATAATTATAATAATAGTATGCTCTATAATTCATGCAGATTATCTGCAAATCTTAATAAGAGTAACTGGAAACCAGTGCAATCAACATTCTATATATACTTACCTCAACACTGGGAATTGCCATATATTTAAGTGTAATGACATAAACTGCTCCCATCTGATTATAGTAGCATAATGAGATGGTTTCTATATCTGACATGCATCTAATTAAAAGAAGGTATCAATGATAGGCATATAGGAAATGATTTAGATAATGAATGATAAACATTGACATTACAAACAACTTTATTTTTATATATTCCCATCTTTTCTCCATTCTATCCAGAGTTCTGTGGTTCTTGTCTTATGTAAAGAACAGTCTTCCACAATATTTGTATTTCTTTTAGGAAAAGTCTCCACAATTTCACTGACTTATAGGCAGAGGTGGGTTTACTTTGAAACAAATGAAGCTTTAGTTTCAGTACCTCTCACTTATCTGGGTTCCTTCCAAGCCCCTGTATCTAACTTTGTATTTTTGTGGAATTTTTTTCTTTAAAAGATAATTCCTCAAATGTTATCACTTTAGGCCCCAGAAAACCTGGCTCTACCCTGCTTTTAGACTTTATGTATGGAACCAACACAAGGTTAGCCTTCCCTCAACCACACCATGATTCTGTTTTAGGCTGCATCAACCCAAACTTGGAACATAGTACATTCAATGGTTTCATCAAGAAATCTAATAAACATCAAGAATTTTTGTTAGTGTATTTTTTTTGTAGAGTTTACTGAAGATATAGGGTGGAGGAACACGGTGGGAGGATTGAGTAGGCGTGGGAGTCCCATATTATGTAACATACAGTGCGGTAGGGCTTGAGAGATGTCTCTGTCAAACATCAAAAATGGAGTAGATTCCATCTAGTTGCCTATTTATTAAAAATGGTTCACACAGTTATATAATGGAGACGGTTCAATATCATTCCAATATATGCATGGAAATAACCACCTTACCAATAACTAGCAGTGTTAATTATATCTGCAAAATCTCTTTTGCCATGTAAGATAATAACAATCACAAGTGTGATGTCTCATCACATTCATAGTCCCAATTTTAATTTAATCACACTATGCATTAAACTATAGGCAACTATAGTTGCAAATGGCATGAGAGCATAGCAGCATCACATTGAATAATTAGTCAATTCAATTAGAAAGATAATCAAGATTGAAATTTATATGAGTTGACTAGGAAGTTGTATCAAGATTATCAAACACACCAAGAAACTTAATGACTAAGGTGAAAAAAAAAAATCATACTAGATACTTATGTTAGCTGGACTTCTTTCTTGGCTTTGCCCCTACCGAGATGCTGCTGCTGTTTCTCTGTTCTTGCCTCTGCTTCTCTGTATCCTCTTTCTTCCTTTGAATTTCCCCAGAGCTCTTCAAGCTCCTTTGCCTTCTATTACACAGACAGGTCCAGCTCTCTCACTACTCTTACCCCTGGCTTATTGCTCACCCATCACAGGACCTAGAACATACGGCCATGTTTAACAGGTTTCTGATCCTTAGCAAACATTTTAATGAAAATCTTTTACTTGAGTGTGTCCTCTGGTGTCTCAAATCTCACTAAAATGTGCAATGCTTGCACCAAGAGGAATTTTGAGAACTGAAATATTCTTTACCTCCAACTTTTTACACGTATGTTTTCACATTTGAACTATATTAAATTGAAGAACAAGGAATTGAATGATTTACTGCCAGATTACTGTCTTGTCTCTTCATGGTGTAACCTAGCAGTAGTAGCTCATACTAGAGGCTCAATAAATGAATGCTGAATGCTTATCAAATGAGGTTGTCATTTTAATAAGAGGTGGCATTATTGGTATCTGCTTTTTAGTATGGCTTAATACAGAAGCTGCAGGAAACACACACTGACTGTGCCTTTTCTCCAGGGAGTTTACAGAATCTGTATAGATTTGGAAGAACAAAGAAAGGAAAAGAAAACCAAACCAGATTAGTCTATTAATCTACAACTTAAGTGGTTAATAACAGGGGAATTTGAACTAGCTCTTACTATTGATACATGTCTGCCTTCATATCATTTTACAAGCAATGTTTTCTAGCTTTGGAATTTTCACAAAAAGATAGATTCCACAGAAAAATAATCTAACTTTTAGGGGGCTTTTTTTATATTGCACATGAGAAGATACAGAGACAGATTATGTAAAATGATAAATAGACTTATGACAAAGTCTTTTTGTTCATTTCAAATATTCTGAAACCTACTGAATACTATCATACAAGGAAAAGCAATTTTCAAAATAGCAACTGAAGAAACAAAATATTTTTAGGTTCCCAAAATGGCTTTCTATGTTGTAAGGCTCCTGGCTTGAAATAAATTGTAACTTATATTTCCCTTTTAATTAGTGCCAATTCTCTTCTCAAAGAGGATACATATTCTCTGGTTCCACCAACATGTCCCCTTAGTATCCTCTGTCACTCTTGTCTCATCCCTAGAGTTGACGGGGGCCAACTCTTGGTTCATGTTAGTAGGAATTGCACTAGTCAGAGATGAAGCCTCTGACTGATGTGCCCTGGGATTCAATCAGTCATGTCTTAGATCGGGTTTTGTCACATGGCCACTTGACGAAGGTGCTATTATTATGCTGCTGGAAATGCTCACTGGGGCTATTGAAAGGATAGATAAAGGGACTAATTCAGTATTTTAGTTGCAATCTTACTATCAACCATTTCCTTAAATAAGCTTCCAAGGCTAGTTATCCACTCTTATGCCCAGTGTCATTATTCCAGAGAGACAACATTAACACCAGAATTTTCCATGATTAAGTCATGATTGGGGAACTTCTTTGATTCAGCAGATCTTATATGGCATGAGATTTCATAGAATACAATAGAGATTAAAAGAAAAAAAAATTCTTCTTTCTTTAACAGGTTTCTATGACACTATTTATTGCAACTCCATCTCCCATTCCTCCTTAACAAGTTTAGTCATCATACTTTTTTCTTAGTCTAGACAGGAACTGAAAATCAGAACCTAAAATATTTTTAGGGACAGATTGACAGGAACTGGACTTAGTATTAGGAGACATTGTTAGTTTGGGACAATATGTTCCTGTAAAAACTACCCATAGACTGGGACTTCTGTAGGGCTTCATTTTGTAAATTCAAAGTAAATAAAGCAAACATAAGAAAAAATTTTATTTTTTATTTACCTTGTCTTTTTTTCTTGTTATTATAGTAGTTAAAAAAATGACAGCAGCCTCCATTTACCGCTTAACCTATTGCTGTAACCATCATCAACCAATGATAGTGGTATCATTGATTTCCAATTTTCAGGAAAACCATTCTGCTGGTGGAAGCCCAGATCTATTCATTTATTATTGTGTGTATTCAAGGGAGGAATGTGAGCCCATTGATCCAGCGGTGCACCAGCTGGTAAATATTTAATATTTATTCTCATCACTGAAATTATTTCCAGTTTGAATATTGACATTCACTGGCATGCATGGTCTGGTGTGGCCTCTGGTACATATCTCCAGCAGGCTACAGTTCACTTCATCTTTGTAGATTAACTTCCTTGTTGTTTAGTAGTTTCGCAACATTATTTTCCGGATGGCTGTCCTGAAGTCCAGACTTGAATTTCAGTTAATCTTGATGTCTTTTTTTTTTTTTGCAGTATGCAGGCCTCTCACTGTTGTGGCCTCTCCCGTTGCAGAGCACAGGCTCTGGACACACAGGCTCAGCGGCCATGGCTCACTGGCCCAGCCACTCCGCGGCATGTGGGATCTTCCCAGACCAGGGCACGAACTCGTGTCCCCTGCATCGGCAGGCGGACTCTCAACCACTGCGCCACCAGGGAAGCCCAATGTTGATGTCTTTTGGTGGAAGGATTATGTAAAGGACACTTGAGCTCTACTCTTCCTCACCATTTGAATATTATTCAGACTTTAACATCCTCAAGTGTACTTGAGAATTCTTGACCTTTATAATGACCATAACACCTGTGTCTTCTCGTGCTATTTCTTACCAGAGATACTTTGCTGCACCAGGAGAAAGATGCACCTTTCGGGTTTTCACATGGCAAGAACTATTTTGCTACAAGCCACTGAGGTTGTTCACATTTAAGTGTTTAAATCTTGGCCTTTATTTTGAGATCCATGGAAGTCTGCCCAGCCTCAGTCTTTGAAGCCACTGTCATCTTCCCAGCCATCATATACTTTCTGGCTCCTTCAAGGGAGCATGAATACCTAGAAGTAATGGAGACATTTCTCCTGAAAATGCATGTCTTGTTGGACTGGTTCTGGTCTGCTAGAATTTTGTCTTCAAGATCAAGGGCTTTTTGTTTCTTGTGTTGATTCTTGCCTTTTACTCTTGGATTTGACACTAAGCTTCTCTCTCTTGGGCCTTTGAACCTCATTTTTCCCCACTGGTTCTCCATCAGCTAACCCCCTGGCCATGAGTATTCACTGCCTCTACAGTTTCCATTAAAACCTAGGGAATCTGATCCTGATCTCAACCAAATACTAAATTATAAACCATGTTGAGTCAGATCAGCAGCCTGTTCAAGAAGAAAAAAAATCATATATTGTTTGACTGTTTCTATGTTCTTTATAACAAAATAAGTATAAGACTCCTGCTTTCTGGTTAGGGGGTCCAGTTGTTCTGTGTTATTATAGCAGTGTTTGTACTTCCATTTTAAAATTGTGAATTAATATTAACTACAGCTTATTCATTAAAAATTACACATTCCATTGGCTTCTCTGTAAAATTATTTCTATTACGTTTTTCATCTTTGGGAGAAGCTCATGAAAGTCTGAAAGAAGTAGGGTCTCTAAACAAACTTTTGGCTAGTCATATTTGTGAAATGGATAGAAGATTGGAAAACAGTGTAATAATCTACCTATTATGTGTTTAATTTATCAAGTGCATTTTTAAAGAAAAATGGCTTTTCCCATGATTCTAATAAGGGATTATTAAATTCTCTAGAAGATAATATTTTGTTAAAAAAGAGGGGAGTGTCCTAGAGGCAGACTGCCTGAGTTTTAAACCTGACTCTGTGTGATTTTGGACAAGTCACTTAATTTGGGGGGCATTGCTTTCCTCATCTCTAAATGATAACATTTAGAGTGTCAGGATGAGATAAAATGAGATAATGTACGAACTCTTTAGCATGGGTCTTGTTCATAATAAGAACTAAATAAATGTTATTATGATATGTATGTTAGATCAGAGTGCTTTCATCTAAATGTAACAGAAATTTGACTCAAACTGGCTTAAACACTAAGGAAATTTACTTTCTCGTATGATAGGAAGATCAGTGGTAGGACACTGGTTACTGCTCTGAAGGGATGGTTGAGTCCATAGCTCAGTGGTGTTATAGAGATTCATATTCTTTCCACCTGTGATCTGCAGTTTTTACGTTGGCTTCAGGCATAGATAGTAGCATGGCCATAGTAGTTTCCTTGAAAAAATCCCGTAGAGCAAGGGAAGCTATTCCATATAGCAGCTCTCTTTAAGCAAGGATACTTTTCTTAGAAGCTCTCTAGAAGACATCTTCATACTTTTTTCCTTTGTTCTCAATTGAGTCATAAGCCTGTTACTGAACTAGTCACTAACAAAGGAAGTGAGAGTCCCCTTAGACAAATTAAGTGCAACTTCTGGATCTAAAGATGGGGTCAGCTTTCTTTGAGGGAAGAGGTACATTTTCCAAGATTGGGTGAGCAACCTCAATGACATAAGAACTTCTTCAGAGATTGGTGTTAAAAATATTAAAGAATGGTTTGTACTCTTGGGAAATGTGTCATACTGACATCACTAAGGGAAAAGCAGCAAGAAATAGGTCTTCCTTACTAACCCTTAGGATGATTTTCAAAATCCCAATTGTTTTAGAATAAAGAAGTTCAATGTGGAATTTTGACATTTGTCACATTTAAAATAGGATAATTAGTAAAATGTTGATTCTTCATTATCAATTTTTCAATTACATAATTCGAATTTAATTTGCCTGAGCATTTCACATTCTTTTGATCTGATCCTTAATAGACCCATGTAAGAAGGCTGAGCAAATATAAATGTCTTAATTTCACAGATGTAACCAGAGATAGAAAGGTAAAGTGACAGTACTAACGTCATCCTCCTGACACTGACCCCAGGCCTTTTCATTATATCATGTACTACGTGTCTATTATTTTCCTTGATGTCCTAATCTCCTTAACTAGAGAATATACTTTTTAAGGTAAGGGGCATAGTGAAATAAAATTCATATTTTAAGGCAAGACAAGAAAAAGTTAAACATAGAAAATTTTCTCTGCCCAATGGGCCTCCTCCCTCCCCACTAATGGGCCTTGTGCATCTGTCTTATGCATTAACCAGACCTCCCCAATGGCAGAAATACCTGCTTAACTGTAAAGATCATTTTTTCTTCTTCTGGCACCAGTGATGTAACTCCTTAAAAGACAACATGCCTTTCTCACCCTGTAAGGAGTTACGATGACCCACCACTTGTGTTGTATGTGCAGACATGAGTGAACTTTATATACAAAGCCAATATATCATTTCCCATAAGGATAGTGATTGGTATGGAACATACTGGACTGTACCTAATAGAAGTTCTTAGCTTAAATATTCATATCTGATGCTATTAATGTTACTAGCTATATTACTTGTATTCTGCCTATTTTACAAGATTATTGTTTCTTGCATTACCAAATTTGTGACTGATAAAAATAATGATGATTAGGTGACTTGAAATGATTACCAAATATACAGTTCTATAAGATCAGTGATTGTAATAGTGTAACTCTAGATATGGGAAAAAGCAACAACAGGGAACCATTTCTTGGACGAGCGCAGGCAAGTAAGACAGGCAGTCCAGAGGCTTTTGGTTACTGTTAACAGGGCCTGGTCCAGTAATAACACATTGAGTGGCCTACAAACGAAATCTTTGCTTGACCTGGGGATGTGTTACTAACACATTGGGACAAACTGGTCATGAGATGCCTCCCAAACCTTCATTGAAATTAATACTGAAAGGGAGGGGATTGTAAAATAAAGAGTGTTGCCCATCATGCGGTTCTCTAAGAATCAAGTTGTTAGCCACTGCAGTCACTGACCTACAATATAACCCTGAAAGGAATTCATGGTGAAGATCAGGATAAGGCACTTTGTGCTTTGGGAAAACTCACAGAACTGGTGCTCAGATAGTTAGATATTTTCAGGAGAAAATTTCATGAACCCAGCGTCTTGCATCTTCCCATACTTAGAAAAGCACTAAAACCATTAACTAAGGTATCTGTCCTCGTGAATAGCAGTAACCTTATGGCTTCCATTTGTGACTGGTGTTCTGGGGATTCCAGTGGAAACACCTGTGTGGGTCCTTTTCCATTCACAGGCTTAGTTGGGAGGATTCCTCCATGAAAGACCCAAAGTATTAAACAGTATCTAGCAAAGGCTAGAACCTAAACCCAGATGGATAAAGATATGGCAATGGACCAGCATTTACCTGTTTAGTCTCATTTGAAAAGTAGGCTAATTGTTTTTTTCTATTTGCACCTTGAATTCTTTCTTATTCCAAAATTGTTTTGGTTTTTTCAATGCTTTGATTACAACCAAAGTCAACAAGGTCATCTGCATGGACAGTTGCTGGAAAGGTTTTTATAGGTAATAAATATCTTTATTCCATGATGTGTAGCCTGCACACATTCACAGGAAGAAAAATACTGACATAAAAATATATATTGGGGCTTCCCTGGTGGCGCAGTGGTTGAGAGTCCGCCTGCCGATGCAGGGGACACGGGTTCGTGCCCTGGTCCGGGAAGATCCCACATGCCGTGGAGTGGCTGGGCCCTTGAGCCATGACCGCTGGGCCTGTGTGTCCGGAGCCTGTGCTCCACAACGGGAGAGGCCACAACAGAGAGGCCCGCATACCGCAAAAAAAAAAAAAAAAAAAAAAAAAAAAATATATATATATATATATATATATATAGGCATTCTATCAGAATATGACACTTAGAAGTAATATGTAATAAAAGTTTGAGAATAAAAATGTTTCTTTCCAACTATTATTTAAAATAGACCATTATTTAAATATAGTATAATGTCTATTTTTATGAGTGCCATTTGTAAACAAAAAACAAAATTTATAATGTCTTTTGGTGAATGAAAGAGAGAAGTTTGGGGGCTAAAAAAGGTGTACTGTTTCAGTTGTAGCACTGGTGCCTCTACTTTTGATTGAAAAAAAAAGCATTTTTAAAACCAAAAGCAGGCTATTTCTATTATGGTAAATGTTACATTATTCAACAGATGTGTATTAAATTCATGGATTATCTAGTTCCTTTATTTTCTCTCCTTTTTTTAAACCTGACTTCATTTTAGTCGCTCCACCAGAGAAAATATAAATTAAAGATTAACCAAGAATGAACTAACAGTGATGGCTAAATTATATTGTTTGAAATACATTTTAGTCACCCATTCTGGCCTTGTCTCCTCATTTGTTAAGGCCACTTCCAACCCTGAGTGTCACTAAATTTTAATGATGTGCTGAATTTCTCGTGTAGCCTCTCAGCTGTTTTGGTCTAGTAAGGCATGGCAACCTATTTTAATTGACAGTGATTCTATCCCAATTAACTGTAAACAACTCTGAAAAATTAATTTTCAGCCAGTCCATTTTCATAAAATATTTTTTTCACTCTAGGAGAAACTAAATTTGAAATCATACTTAAAGTAAGAGAAAAGGTATATGAAAGCCTTGATACAATTGCTAATTCCTTCTGGGAAACATATTAGCTGTAGTTTCAGCAACATTTTCTACTATTAATCTTATTGCTAAATTATTAAAGTATTTCTTAGGAAAATGGATTAATTCATGAAACCTGACAAGTTCTCTTGATTTTATATGGTAGGTAAATCTGTAAGCACTAGGTGGTCATTTAGTTATGCAAATCCTCGGTTTACAGTGCCCTGAAATGTGAAAACTGGGAGATGTAGCTGGAGGAGCCAGTGGATTCCTTTTACAGGAGGAAGGGTGTGAGGACTGCTGTTCGCTTGTGATGGTGTGAATATGTCCAGGCTGCAATCAGAGGAATGGGCTAAATGACTTTAGAGGTTTCTTCTAGACCGAAGAGCATTTCCTGTAATTAACTGTAATTGCTGTTAAGTATCAGCAATTTCAGTCTCCATATTTAGACCCCTATATGCCCCATTGATTATTTTCGTATGTAACCCAGATATGAAATAAAGCCTCTTATGCTCCTGATGTCTAAATGTTGTTTTCTAAAGCCTTGCTAAAATACATGGTTTTGAGAGTTTAGAGCTTGCCTCATGATTTCTGTTAATTTTCAGAACTTTCACTCATATAGTGAAAAGCCTCTATTTTTCTGCCTCTCTTTTATTCCACATCAACCACAGAGTTCCAAATTATTTTCCTGCTTTTTTTCAAAGTAATTTTCACTCCCTCCTTCTCCCACATTGAACCTACATACCTAAACTCAGAGATGATTTTCTCTAGGATAACTAGTCACTTCGGCAAGCTAGCAGTTTATTAGACATATGTCATATTTGATTACAATAGCTCTCCTTCCCCACATATCAGCTGCAAAAGAATTTCTTCCTCTTTCCTTTTACAGCCTCTCTTCCTTTAAAATTATCTCCTAAACATTGCTCCATGGCATAGCAACCCATCTGGAACCGTTTGGAGGTAACCTGCCTCTGTTTATTCCAGAATCTCTAGTTACATAGGATATGGTCTGGGAAAGTGAGGCCCACATAAAATTCCAACACAGTTGGAATTTGTCCAGTTGATGTTGATAAGCTCTGCTATTTCTGCCACGTCTCTGTTAGGGATAAAGATGAAGCTTTAGCTAAAAGGTAGCATATTGAGACAAGTTAGAAATATAGGTGTCCTAAAAATATTTCCATTGCAGTTTTTCCCCCTGCACTTATAATCAAATCCTCATTAAGCCTATGGGACCACCTGGTACTGCTACTCTGAATTATAAATTCAGTACAGATAATGCAACCAGCTGGGAATACTTAAGAAAACTCAAATGAATGCTTTTTAAAGTTTTTAATAAAAACAGGTTTTAATACTCAAATGAAGATCTGTGCAAGATTTGGGTTTAATTGGATGCTGGTCTAAACTGGAATAAATGATAGCTGAATATTCTCTTAGAGCTTAACAAATGCTATTGAATGTCTTCTGATTGTTTTTCTAGCCACAGCTGAGTGTAATATTTTTTTCCTGAACATATTTGAGAGTTTGCAAAACTTTGCTTACAATAGGGACTTAAACAATAATAGGTTTGAATTCAGTACGTAGGACTCTGAAGCAATTATGTGTTTAAACCTACAGTGAAGCCCTGGTATATGCTTCAGCCACATGGCAAATCTATAAATTTATCTTTCTCTTTATTAAGCTTGCATTTACCTGCATGATACCCTCCCTTTTTTCCTTGAAGGTATCTCTTTTTGTCTTTTTCTGAGATGTGTTTAATCTTCCTTTAATTTTTTTTTTCATTTAATCCAAGGATTAACTTCATTATCTCTTCTCTCTTTTTTCTTCCCTAGGAGCTGAAGCATTTTTGTGATGTTCTAAATCTTATAGCACTGAATTGAATATAAATAGAATTCCAAACAAGCAAATGCATAATCGATCACCCCTTTCTGGGGTTGCCAAGTATCAAAGAAAGTTTATTCTCTGCTCTCGGGGTTTTTACATACACATATTATTTTCACTTAGGCATTTAAAACACTTTATTAGGTTTTAGTGTTTTCTTGGGCTCTTCTATTTTTATATAAACTGATATGTTGAGTAAGTAGAATATTTTTCTCTTCCTATAGTTCTAGAATTGGACTATTCCATAGAAATATGTCCCTTTCTGAGGAAAAACATTATAAGTGTGCTTGACTTGGAGTTTCAGGGCCAGCAGCGAATTATTCAACACTAGGCTTTCTTAATAATAGCACCCATGCCCTCATTTTGGGGAAGAAGAGCTGAAACTCATAGAAGAAAAGTGACTCATCTAAGTTACCGGCAGAGTTCAGTGCTCTTTTGGGCACAACCTGCTGCCTCTCATCTAGAAACCTTACCACGTTCATTGAGCTCCTACTGCATGCCAAGACTATATAGGAGACATTTCTTTAATTGAATGTTTTTCAACTTTACCGAGACCTAATTGACACATAACATCATGTACATTTAAGGTGTACAGTGTGATGATTTGATACACGTGTATATTGCAAAATGGTACCACAATAAGGTTAGTTAACACACCCATCACCTCATACCATTACAATATTGTTTTGGTGTGTGGTAAGAACATTTAAGATATAGCAACTTTCAAGTACGTAATACAGTACTGTTAACTATAGTCAACATGCTGAATACTAGATCCCCAGAGTGTATTCATCTTATAACCAGAGATTTGCACCCTTTGACCAACATATTCCCCTTCCCCCAACCCCCCAGCCCCTGGCAACCACCATTCTACTCTGTTTCTATGAGTTTGGCTTTTTTTTTCTTTTTTAGGAGTCCACATGTAAATGTAATCAGACAGTATTTGTCTTTATCTGACTTGTTTCACTTAGCATAATGTCCTCAAGGTCCAGCCATGTTGTTGCAAAAGGCAGGATTTCCTTCTTTTTTTTATGGCTAAATAATATTATATTATATATATTATATTATATTATATATATTATATTATATATGTATACATATATTTATATATATATATATATATATATATATATATATATAAGAATTTTCTTTATCTATGTATCCGTTGATGGACACTTGGTTTGTTTCCATGTCTTGGACATTGTGAACAGTACTGCAATGAACATGGGGTTGCAGATGTCTTTTTGAGATCCTGATTTCATTTCCTTCAGATATATACCCAGAAATGGGATTGCTGGATCATATGGTAGTTCTATGTTTAGTTTTTAAAAGGAACCTCCATACTGTTTTCCATCATAGCTGTACCACCAACTGTACACTAGGGTTCCCTTTTTTCCACATCCTTGCCAACACTTGTTAGCGCTTGTCTTTTTGATGATTGTTGGAGGAGATCACCAAGAGGTTGTGACCACTGGCTGACCCATGAGCTGGACCAGGGCAATCTGAGGCTCTTCTCCCCTCCCCCGTCCTTGGAATGTATGTTCTGTGGGAGGGTGTGGAGATCTACTCCTCTTGTGGCTGCCCAAGACAAGCTTCGTATATAAGTTCCCTTGTTTATTAAACCTGCCGTCTACCAATCTGGAGTGGGCTGCCTCTTCCTTTTGTCTCTCTTTGCCCTCAGTGTATGGGGGCCAATTTTGTGAAACCACCAATAATGACTGAGAAGGGCTGGAGCCAGTTTAGGGGCCACTCCAAAGTCCACAGCCAGGACGGAGTTGTGTGTGGGGGGGGCGTCTCCTGGGTGCCTTGGTGTATAGTGCCGGTGAAGATACAAAGCCAAATGGGGCTGCAGCCAAGTCCTCAGGGGTATGGAGCTGTTTCCATTTCTGCAGCTAAGACCGGAGTTGGCAAGTCAGCTACCAGATAACAAGCTTGTGTTCTCAAAACAGCTCTCCTTGGTCTTGGACTGCACTTCCACTGTCTTCTACCTGGATCCCAAAGCTCCCACAAAGGCACTTTTGTCCATGCAGGGATGCCAAATTATTGTTGTTGAGGGGGGGGATATGTATGAGGAACATATTCAACCATTTTGCTCAGGATGCTATTTTTATATGGTATATATTTCTCCTTAATCTTTATGGCTTCCCAAACTTCAGAGTATATATACTGAGAGAAGCACATTAACAGTTATTTAAATACATTTTGTTTAAGAAATTGGACCTAAGCAAACCAAATGAATGACAGAAATAATTCACCTAAAAGAAGGGCACTTGAATACAAAGTAATAGGATTTGTTATTTTGTGAGTAATGATTCCAAATAAATGGTTTGACACACTTTTGGTATACATTTTCAGATAAGAAGCCGCAATATAAAAATCACAAGAACAGGGCTTCCCTGCTGGCGCAGTGGTTGAGAGTCCGCCTGCCCATGCAGGGGACACGGGTTCATGCCCCGGTCCGGGAAGATCCCGCATGCCGCGGAGCGGCTGGGCCTGTGAGCCATGGCCGCTGAGCCTGCACGTCCGGAGCCTGTGCTCCACAACCGAAGAGGTCACCAACAGTGAGAAGCCCACGTACCACCAAAAAAAAAAAAAAAAAAAAAAAAAAATCACAAGAACATAGGCTCTGATATCAGAGAGGCCCAGGTTCAAATCCTAACTCCATCATCTACTGGTTGTTACTCATGGCCAACATGATATGGGGGAAACCAACATACAAGTAGAAGTATGGAATCTGCATAGCATGTGCACTGATTGGGACAAGTCCAGGATGCTATGAAAATGTGGATAAGGGGCCCCATCAAGGCTGGGGCTGTTGAAGAGGTTATACCTGACCTTCCGCGATTGAGAGGCTAATATCAAGGTCTGCAGTGTAATTTGTGAGATGCAGAAAAGCTCTCTTGTTCAAAAATATTTCTATCATCAACTGTTACTCTCAATAACATAATGCTGGAATGCCTAAAATTCCCACTGTTGTAATAACTTCTTTGGGATAAAACTTTTCTCTAAAGAACCTCAATAAAATACAAATATGTCCAAAAAGTGGGTTGACATTCAGAACATATCCCCCTGCCCTTTCTTTTCTTCCTTGTTACCTGGAAGCAGGTGATGGCTTTGGGAATACGAACAAGGATAAAAGAGTTGCGGCGAAAAGGCTGGGAGAGAGTTGGTGAAAGGGTGGAGGCCCAGATGTCTGGAACAGAAGTCCTCTGGAGGAAAGAGGGAGTGTGTAGTGGGCACACGTAGCTATAAGGATAAACTTTGCTGACCCGATTATTTTTCTGAGACCAGCCAATTCCTAAAAGTGGAGACAAATTTTCAGGACAGTGACATTATAAGATACTGACAACTGGAAATCTGAGACTATCAAGGAAGCATTTCCCCTTATCTACAGCTTTAGCATGCACATTTTATGTATTAAAAAAATGAGGGGAAAGTCAGCATGTTTACAAATGTGGAAAATGCAGAAAGTAGCTACTATGAGGAATTACCTTTCATATGAATAATATTTTATATATTTGTCAAAGCCTAAATCCAGGGTTGAATGAGAACTAGAATATGAGGCAAAAACTTTGAGAAACAGAATCTAACCAACCCCAAAGCTGCAGTTTTCAACTTGTATGTCTTGTGACACTGCTGACTGGGTCCTAGGGAATTCTAGGATTACCATCAGAACTCCTAGTGCAGCAAAGGGCACCTTGGACCACTGTTTTTGGCTCAGCTCTGCTCTTAGGCCTGAATCTTAGCCCTTGGATAGCCAAATAGCTGAAGGTTTACTTCATTTCTGGCAACCTGGCATTTGCACTTTGAACAAAATAGATTCTATCATATCTTATCAACCATAACAAATCAGTGATATGAGCAAGGCATGTGTTTGGAGTCATTGTTAATATTTGACTTCACTTTCAAATAGAGGTACAAATGTTTGATATATCTTGGAGCCAGGTAATATCTTTATGCACTTTACATGTTGAAATTCTATCAATGTCTGAAATCAAATGTACAGTAATAAAAGATGATTAGAATGATAGATGATTTTATATATATATATATATATATATATATATATATATATATATATATATATATATACACACACACACACACACACATTTTATACTAAGGTCCCTCCTTTATTCAGATTTCCTTGTTTTTACTGGATGTCCTTTTGTGTTCCAGGATCTCATCCAGGACACCACACTACATTTAGTTATCATGTCTCCTATTTTCCTCTTGGCTATGACAGTTTCTCATACTGTCCTTGTTTTTGATGTCCTTGAAAGTTTTGAGGAGTGCTGTTCAGGTGTTTTGCAGACTATCTCTCAGTTGGGTCTGATCTTTTCCTCATGATCAGAGGAAGGAAGTGGAGGAAGACCACAGAAATAAATAATCATTCTCATCATATCATATCAAGGGTATATCCTATCAACATGATTTATCCTTGTTGATATTAGTCGATCATCTGGGGGACATAGAGTTTGTCAGGTTTCTCCATGGTAAAGTTACTCTTTTTCCTAGAGTTTCCACACTCTACTCTCTGGAAGGAAGTCACTATGTGTATCCCATATTTAAGGAGAGTTATATTCCACCTCATTGAGAGCAGTGTATCTACATAAATGTGGAATTCTTATTTGGAATTCTTCTGCATAGATTTGTATTTTCTCCCTCATTTATTTATTATGCAATTATTTATTTATACCTGTATGAATTCAGGTATTTATTTTATACTCTGGGTTATAATCCAATACTACTTTATTTATTTTGTTGCTTAAATTGTTGCATCTTTGGCTATTCCAAGCTCCTTCGGTTGGCTTCAGTGTCCCTTTTACATACACCCATCACTGTGTTTTTACCTTGTTTTTTAAACAAAACAAAAGAAAACAAAAAAACCCACTTCTTTACTTTCTGGAACTACAAGATACTCCAAGCTCATTTTGTGTATTTTGTGCTCCAGTTCTAGAATTGGCCTTTTCTCCAAGGAATCCCAGTTTCTTTTCTTGGAGAATGGGTATTAGAGACCACAACTTGGGTATGAGGTGTGCTTGCTGCTACTGGGATGTAATTGCTTTTTGGACCTTTCAGTTGACAGAGCAAGGAAATATATGTGTGTACACTAATCTGTGCATATACATATATCTGTAAATATTTCCATAATATATCCATCTGTATCTGTATTAAGCTAAACATCAATTTATATGGATGGATATATAACTCCAACTCTAATCCATTACCAGGTAGATAATTCTAACCTCCCTCCAACCCCTTGCTTGTCTGTAAGCTCCTACTACAACAGTGAGAGATGGTTCCAACCATCCACCATCCACTTATTTGTTAACTTCCAGTATACTTGTACAGTGGTTTCAGAATTGTTAACCAGAACTCCCATGGGAAATAACTTGTCAACTAGAGTATAGTGCTTACCTATAATTTCTTTTGCCTTTAGTCTTACAGTCTCCACTCATTTCCAAAGTTACTTAGATTGGCACTTTTTCTTCCATTCCCTTCAGTGAGGTTGTTTCACATATTTGTAATACACTTAGATTCTTTTGTCACATACTATATTCCATCCTGGTATTCCCTGACCTTCTAAATTTTAAAAAATTTGCATAATGTTTACTCTTTGTGCTGAAAAGCATTATGAATTTTGACAAATGTATAATATCATTTAGCTACCATTACAATATCATAAAAAATAGATTCACCACCCTAAAACTTCTCCATGCTTCATGCATATAACCCCCTCTGATATAATTGGAAAATATCTACAATACTTGTAACTGTTTTCTTTCATTCTTTGTATTTCTCCCTCTTTAATTGACCATTTCATATGATTCCAAGTTATCTTTTCTCTTAATGTATCAATTATATTTCCCTAAAAATGTTTAGTGGTTGTCCTAGTGTTTAACATATACATTTTAAACCAATCTCAGTCTAGTTTTGAATAACTCTCTACCACATCACATATAATGCAGGTAACTTATGGCATAGTATTCTCAGTTCCTCCCTTCCATCCCTCATGATATTGCTATGATTCATTTGACTTATCTATATGCTATAATCACCCCATACAGTGTTACTATATTGTTTAACAAACTGTTATTTTTAAAATAAGTTAATAATGAGAAAAAATTTTTAAATATTTTAACTCTATATTTGTTGAGATTCAATCAAAGAAATGGAACCAGTAGGAGATATATATTGAGATTTATTGCAAGGAATTGGCTTAGGTAATTTTGGGGGCTTGCTAGGCAAGTCCAAAATCCACAGAGCAGGCTGTCAGGAAGGGAAGGCTGGAATTCTGGGGCTTCTGAAGCTGAAGCCACTGTCCACACAAGCAATTTATTTTTTAGGAAAACTTAAGCTCTGCTCTAAAGAACTTTGAACTGATTGAGTCAGCCCATTCAGATTATCTAGGATAATCTCCCTTACTTAAAGTCAACTTATTATGTACTTTCATCACATCTACAAGATACTATCATAGCAACACATAGATTAGTGTTTGACTGAACAACTGAAGACTGTAGCTCAGCCAACTTGCTGCATAAAACTGACCATCATGCCTTTATTTATTCCTTCTTTGACACTCTGCCTTCTTAATGTAGATCCATGTTTCTGACCAGTGTTCTTCTCCTTCTGTCAGTAGGTCTGCTGGTGATGAGTTCCATGTTTTGTTTGTCTGAGAACTTCTTAGGAAGTCTTTACTTCTTTTCATTTTTTAAAGATAATTTTACTGTAAATAGAATTCTAGGTTAGTGATTTTTGTTCAGTACTTTACATATTTCATTCTCATTCTCATTCTTTTTCTTCTAGAGCTAATGTGTTTTTTCTCCCTCTGGCTTCTTGGTTTCTTTCAAGATTCTTTCTTTGTCTTTGATTTTCTGCAGTATGAACATGATATGCCTGGGTTTAAGTTTTTTGTTGGTTTCTTAATCCTGCTTCGTATTCTTTGAGTTCCTAGATATGTGATTTGGTGTCTATCATTAATTTTGAAAAGTTCTTGGTCATTGTTACTTAAAATATTTCTTCTGCCTTATTCTTTCTCTTTTTCCTTCTGGTATGTTAATTATGTGTACTTATGTCTTTTCATATTGTCTCACAGTTCTTGGATGTTCTCTATTTTATTTTTAATTCTTATTTTCCTTTAATTTCACTTTGGGAAATTTTTACTGCCCTATATTCAAGCTCACTGATTCTTTCCTTAGCTGTCCAGTCTATGAATGAATCCATCAAAGGTATTCTTCATTTCTGCTAGTGTTTTGATTTGTAGTATTTCCTTTTGATTCTTTCTAATAGTTTCCCTCTGTCTGCTTACCTTACCCATCTATCTGTCTTGTGGTCTACTTTTTATATTAGAGCTCTTTGCATCAGTCATAATTATCTTAATTTTTTTTTGTTTAATCACATCAACATCTGTGTCATATACAAATCTGCTTTTATTATTGCTTTGTCTGGCACAAAGTAGGTTTTGACTCTAAGTGGGAAGAGTGAGAAAATGAAAAGTAGAATAAGTAAGTATAACAGAAATCTCTTACTGAAGTACAAAGGTTTAAAAACATACAGGTATATGTTTAGTAAAAAAAAGATGAAAAATGGAAAGAATGGTAACACACCGTAATAGATTGAATAATCACTCCCCAAAATATCTAGATCCTAACCCCTGTTACCTGTGAATATTACTTTACATGATAAAAGAGACTTTTCAGATGGGATTAAATTAAGGATCTTGAGAGGGGAAGCTATCCTGGATTATCTGGGTGGCACTTAAATGCAATTGCAAGTTTAGGCAATGTGACCACAGAAGCAAGATTTTTGCTTCTGGGTTTGAAGATGAAAGATGGGACCAAGAGCCACAATGCAAGGAATGCAGCTCTAGAAAATGGGAAAGGCAAGGGATGGATTTTCCTCTGTAGCACAGTCCTACTAACACTTTGGTTTCATCCTAGTGCAACCATTTTGGACTTCTGGTCTCCAGAATTGTCAGAATAAATATCATTTTAGGTCACCAAATTTGTGGTACTTTGTGACAGCAGTCATGGGAAACTAATGCATATGCTGAAGTTTTTAAAAGAGATCTGAGTTGGCTCTGGCTTCCAATAGAATTGAAGAGCCCCACCTGAATGTAAACTCTCTGGGGTGGAACCCCTGGTGAGTGGAGAGCCTGATGCAGAATATTTTAGATATCTCTTCTCTGTCTTTCCTTTACTGTCTAGCAGCTTGAGCTCCTTGCCAGAGCATCTATTTCAAGTGGAATTTACCTGCCAACTAATTAGAGATTTTAGGCGAAAAGGAGTTATTCATGCCTTTTCTGTTATGCAGCTTCAAAGTCTTCAATGTCGAGCCTCCTGGCATAGCCACAGAACTAAATACTCAGCAAAAATGTAAATAAAATGAAAGTTGTCTTAGATAAATTGGGCAAAAATTTCTGAATATAAACAAAATTGAAAAGGATACATTTGAAAGGGTTACAAAAATGTCAAAGAAGCTGAGAACATGCAAACATGTATGAAATGCTGTCACTTATTGAATTCTTTTTATTTTTTATTTTTTTATAGTTATTTTTTTACAAAAATGGATGTTTATTTTTTTTTATTAGTTTCTGCTTTATAACAAAGTGAATCAGTCATACATATACATCTGTTTCCACATCCCTTCCCTCTTGCGTCTCCCTCCCTCCCACCCTCCCTATCCCACCCCTCCAGGCGGTCACAAAGCACCAAGCTGATCTCCCTGTGCTATGCAGCTGCTTCCCACTATCTATCTACCTTACGTTTGGTACTGTATATATGTCCATGCCTCTCTTTCGCGTTGTCACAGTTTATCCTTCCCCCTCCCCATATCCGCAAGTCCATTCTCAAGTAGGGCTGTGTCTTTATTCCTGTTTCACCCCTAGGTTCTTCATGACATTTTTTTTCTTAAATTCCATATATATGTGTGAGAATATGGTGTTTGTCTTTCTCTTTATGACTTACTTCACTCTGTATGACAGACTCTAGGTCTATCCACCTCATTACAAATAGCTCAGTTTCATTTCTTTTTATGGCTGAGTAATATTCCATTGCATATATGTGCCACATCTTCTTTATCCATTCATCCGATGATGGACACTTAGGTTGTTTCCAGCTCCGGGCTATTGTGAATAGAGCTGCAATGAACATTTTGGTACATGTCTCTTTTTGAATTATGGTTTTCTCAGGGTATATGCCTAGTAGTGGGATTGCTGGGTCATATGGTAGTTCTATTTGTAGTTTTTTAAGGAACCTCCATACTGTTCTCCATAGTGGCTGTACCAATTCACATTCCCACCAACAGTGCAAGAGGGTTCCCTTTTCTCCACACCCTCTCCAGCATTTATTGTTTCTAGATTTCTTGATGATGGCCATTCTGACTGGTGTGAGATGATATCTCATTGTAGTTTTGATTTGCATTTCTCTGATGATTAATGATGTTGAGCATTCTTTCATGTGTTTGTTGGCAGTCTGTATATCTTCTTTGGAGAAATGCCTATTTAAGTCTTCTGCCCATTTTTGGATTGGGTTGTTTGTTTTTTTGCTATTGAGCTGCATGAGCTGCTTATAAATTTTGGAGATTAATCCTTTGTCAGTTGCTTCATTTGCAAATATTTTCTCCCATTCTGAGGGTTGTCTTTTGGTCTTGTTTATGGTTTCCTTTGCTGTGCAAAAGCTTTGAAGTTTCATTAGATCCCATTGGTTTATCTTTGTTTTTATTTCCATTTCTCTAGGAGGTGGGTTCAAAAGTATCTTGCTGTGATTTATGTCATAGAGTATTCTGCCTATGTTTTCCTCTAAGAGTTTGATAGTTTCTGGCCTTACATTTAGGTCTTTAATCCATTTTGAGCTTATTTTTGTGTATGGTGTTAGGGAGTGATCTAATCTCATACTTTTACATGTCCCTGTCCAGTTTTCCCAGCACCACTTAGTGAAGAGGCTGTCCTTTCTCCACTGTACATTCCTGCCTCCTTTATCAAAGATAAGTTGACCATATGTGCGTGGGTTTATCTCTGGGCTTTCTATCCTGTTCCATTGATCTATCTTTCTGTTTTTGTGTCAGTACCACACTGTCTTGATTACTGTAGCTTTGTAGTATAGTCTGAAGTCAGGGAGCCTGATTCCTCCAGCTCCGTTTTTCGTTCTCAAGATTGCTTTGGCTATTCGGGGTCCTTTGTTTTTCCAAACAAATTTTGAAATTTTTTGTTCTAGTTCTGTGAAAAATGCCAGTGGTAGTTTGATAGGGATTGCATTGAATCTGTAGATTGCTTTGGGTAGTAGAGTCATTTTCACAATGTTGATTCTTCCAATCCAGGAGCATGGTATATCTCTCCATCTATTTGTATCATCTTTAATTTCTTTCATCAGTGTCTTATAGTTTTCTGCACACAGGTCTTTTGTCTACTTAGGTAGGTTTATTCCTAGGTATTTTATTCTTTTTGTTGCAATGGTAAATGGGAGTGTTTTCTTGATTTCACTTTCAGATTTTTCATCATTAGTGTACAGGAATGCCAGAGATTTCTGTGTATTAATTTTGTATCCTGCTACTTTACCAAATTCATTGATTAGCTCTAGTAGTTTTCTGGTAGCATCTTTAGGATTCTCTATGTATAGTATCATGTCATCTGCAAACAGTGACAGCTTTACTTCTTCTTTTCCCATTTGGATTCCTTTTATTTCCTTTTCTTCTCTGATTGCTGTGGCTAAAACTTCCAAAACTAGGTTGAATAAGAGTGGTGAGAGTGGGCAGCCTTGTCTTGTTCCTGATCTTAGTGGAAATGGTTTCAGTTTTTCACCATTGAGGACAATGTTGGCTGTGGGTTTGTCATATATGGCCTTTATTATGTTGAGGAAAGTTCCCTCTATGCCTACTTTCTGCAGGGTTTTTATCATAAATGGGTGTTGAATTTTGTCGAAAGCTTTCTCTGCATCTATTGAGATGATCATATGGTTTTTCTCCTTCAACTTGTTAATATGGTGTATCACATTGACTGATTTGTGTATATTGAAGAATCCTTGCATTCCTGGAATAAACCCCACTTGATCATGGTGTATGATCCTTTTAATGTGCTGTTGGATTCTGTTTGCTAGTATTTTGTTGAGGATTTTTGCATCTATGTTCATCAGTGATATTGGCCTGTAGTTTTCTTTCTTTGTGACATCCTTGACTGGTTTTGCTATCAAGGTGATGGTGGCCTCGTAGAATGCGTTTGGGAGTGTTCCTTCCTCTGAAATGGTTTGGAAGAGTTTGAGAAGGATGGGTGTTAGCTCTTCTCTAAATGTTTGATAGAATTCGCCTGTGAAGCCATCTGGTCCTGGGCTTCTGTTTGTTGGAAGATTTTTAATCACAGTTTCAATTTCAGTGCTTGTGATTGGTCTATTCATATTTTCTATTTCTTCCTGAGTCAGTCTTGGCAGGTTGTGCATTTCTAAGAATTTGTCCATTTCTTCCAGGTTGTCCATTTTATTGACATAGAGTTGCCTGTAGTAATCTCTCATAATCTTTTGTATTTCTGCAGTGTCAGTTGTTACTTCTCCTTTTTCATTTCTAATTCTAATGATTTGAGTCTTCTCCCTTTTTTTCTTGATGAGTCTGGCTAGTGGTTTGTCAATTTTGTTTATCTTCTCAAAGAACCAGCTTTTAGTTCTATTGATCTTTGCTATCGTTTCCTTCATTTCTTTTTCATTTATTTCTGATCTGATCTTTATGATTTCTTTCCTTCTGCTAACTTTGGGGGTTTTTTGTTCTTCTTTCTCTAATTGCTTTAGGTGCAGGGTCAGGTTGTTTACTCAAGATGTTTCCTGTTTCTTTAGGTGGGATTGTATTGCTATAAACTTCCCCCTTAGAACTGCTTTTGCTGCGTCCCATAGGTTTTGGGTCGTCGTGTCTCCATTGTCATTTGTTTCTAGGTATTTTTTAATTTCCTCTTTGATTTCTTCAGTGATCACTTCATTATTGAGTAGTGTATTGTTTAGCCTCCATGTGTTTGTATTTTTTACAGAACTTTTCCTGTAATTGATGTCTAGTCTCATAGCATTGTGGTTGGAAAAGATACTTGATACAATTTCAATTTTCTTAAATTTACCAAGGCTTGAATTGTGACCCAAGATATGATCTATCCTGGAGAATGTTCCATGAGCACTTGAGCAAAATGTGTATTCTGTTATTTTTGGATAGAATGTCCTATAAATATCAATTAAGTCCATCTTTTTTAATGTATCATTTAAAGCTTGTGTTTCCTTATTTATTTTCATTTTGGATGATCTGTCCATTGGTGAAAGTGGGGTGTTAAAGTCCCCTACTATGATTGTGTTACTGTCGATTTCCCCTTTTATGGCTGTTAGTATTTGCCTTATGTATTGAGGTGCTCCTATGTTGGGTGCATAAATATTTACAATTGTTATATCTTCTTCTTGGATCGATCCCTTGATCATTATGTAGTGTCCTTCTTTGTCTCTTCTAATAGTCTTTATTTTAAAGTCTATTTTGTCTGATATAAGAATTGCTACTCCAGCTTTCTTTTGATTTCCATTTGCATGGAATATCTTTTTCCATCCCCTTACTTTCAATCTGTATGTGTCTCTAGGTCTGAAGTGGGTCTCTTGTAGACATCATATATATGGGTCTTGTTTTTGTATCCATTCAGCCAATCTGTGTCTTTTGGTGGGAGCATTTAGTCCATTTACATTTAAGGTAATTATTGATATGTATGTTCCTATTCCCATTTCCTTAATTGTTTTGGGTTTGTTATTGTAGGTATATTCCTTCTGTTGTGTTTCTTGCCTAGAGAAGTTCCTTTAGCATTTGTTGTAAAGCTGGTTTGGTGGTGCTGAACTCTCTCAGCTTTTGCTTGTCTGTAAAGGTTTTAATTTCTCCATCAAATCTGAATGAGATCCTTGCTGGGTAGAGTAATCTTGGTTGCAGGTTTCTCTCCTTCATCACTTTAATTATGTCCTGCCACTCCCTTCTGGCTTGTAGAGTTTCTGCTGAGAGATCAGCTGTTAACCTGATGGGGATTCCCTTGTGTGTTATTTGTTGTTTTTCCCTTGCTGCTTTTAATATGATTTCTTTTTGTTTAATTTTTGACAGTTTGATTAATACGTGTCTTGGCGTATTTCTCCTTGGATTTATTCTGTTTGGGACTCTCTGTGCCTCCTGGACTTGATTAACTATTTCCTTTCCCATATTAGGGAAGTTTTCAACTATAATCTCTTCAAATATTTTCTCAGTTCCTCTCTTTTTCTCTTCTTCTTCTGGAACCCCTATAATTCGAATGTTGGTGCGTTTCATGTTGTCCCAGAGGTCTCTGAGACTGTCCTCTGTTCTTTTCATTCTTTTTTCTTTATTTTGCTCCGCATCAGTTATTTCCACTATTTTATCTTCCACCTCACTTATCCGTTCTTCTGCTTCAGTTATTCTGCTATTGATCCCATGTAGAGTATTTTTCATTTCATTTATTGTGTTTTTAATCAATGCTTGATTCATCTTTAGTTCTTCTAGGTCCTTGTTAACTGTTTCTTGCATTTTGTCTATTCTATTTCCAAGATTTTGGATCTTGGAAATAGAATGTTGAATTCTATCATCTAAAGATGATCTTGGATCATCTTTACTATCATTATTCTGAATTCTTTTTCAGGTAGACTGCCTATTACCTCTTCATTTGTTAGGTCTGGTAGGTTTTTATCTTGCTCCTTCACCTGCTGTGTGTTTTTCTGTCTTCTCATTTTCCTTATCTTACTGTGTTTGGGGTCTCCTTTTTGCAGGCTGCAGATTCATAGTTCCTGTTGTTTTTGGTGTCTCTCCCCAGTGGCTAAGGTTGTTTCATTAGGTTTTGTAGGCTTCCTGGTGGGGGGGACTAGTGCCTGTGTTCTGGTGGTTGAGGCTCGATCTTGTCTTTCTGGTGGACAAGTCCACGTCTGGTGGTGTGTTTTGGGGTGCCTGTGGCCTTATTATGCTTTTAGGCAGCCTCTCTGCTAATGGGTGGGGTTGTGTTCCTGTCTTGCTAGTTGCTTGGCATAGGATGACCAGCACTGTAGCTTGCTGGTTGTTGACTGAAACTGGGTGCTGGTGTTGAGATGGAGATCTCTGGGAGATTTTTGCCACTTGATATTATGTGGAGCTGGGAGGTCTCTTGTGGACCCGTGTCCTGAAGTTGGCTCTCCCACTTCAGAGGCACAGAACTGACTCCTGGCTGCAGCACCAAGAGCCTTTCATCTACCTGGCTCAGAATAAAAGGGAGAAAAAGTAGAAAGAAAGAATTAGTAGAAGAAAGAGAGAGAGAAAGAAAGGAAGATGGAAAGAAAGGAAGGAATGAAGGAAGAAAGAAAGAAAGGAGGGAGGGAGGGAGGGAGGAAAGAAAAAGAAAGAGTGAAAGGAAGAAAGAAGGGAGGGAGGAAAGAAAGAAAGAAAGGAGGGAGGGAGGGAGGAAGGAAAGAAAAAGAAAGAGTGAAAGGAAGAAGGGAGGGAGGGAGGAAGGATGGAAAGAAAGAAAGAAAGGAGGGAGGGAGGGAGGAAGGAAAGAAAAAGAAGGAGTGAAAGGAAGAAGGGAGGGAGGGAGGGAGGGAGGAACGAAAAAGAAAGAGTGAAAGGAAGAAGGGAGGGAGGGAGGGAGGAAGGAAAGAAAAAGAAAGAGCGAAAGGAAGAAAGGAGGGAGGGAGGAAGGAAAGAAAGAGAGAAAGAAAGAAAGGAGGGGCGGAGGGAGGGACGGAGGAAGGGAAGGTAGGAAAAAAAGAAAGAGAGAAGATAAAGTAAAATAGAATAAAGTATAAAATATAGTAGCGTTATTAAAATAAAAAAGTAATTATTGAAAAAAAAACGGACAGATAGAACCCTGGGACATATGGTGGAAGCAAAGCTATATAGAGAAAATCTCACACAGAAGCATACACATACACATTCAGAAAAAGAGAACGGGGGAAAAAAATCGAAAATCTTGCTCTCAAAGTCCACCTCCTCAATTTGGGATAATTCATTGTAAAAAGAGGAAAAGGGGAAAAATTCTGAAATCTTGTCCTCAAAGTCCACCTCCTCAATTTGGGATGATTCGCTGTCCATTCATGCACTCCACAGACGCAGGGCACATCAAGCGGACCGTGGAGCTTTAATCCGCTGCCTCCGAGGCTGCACAGAGAGATTTCCCTGTCTCTGCTCTCACAGCTCCCGGGTCTCAGCCTTGGACCTGGCCCCGCCTCTGTGCGTAGGTCGCCGGCGGGCGTCTCTTCTTTGCTCTGACAGGACGGGTTTAAAGGAGCCGCTGATTCGGGGGCTCTGGCTCACTCAGGCAGAGGGGAGGGAGGGGCACGCAGTGCGAGGCGGGCCTGCGGCGGCAGCGGCCGGCGTGACGTTGCACCAGCCAGAGGCGCTCCGTGCGCTTTCCCGGGGAAGCCGTCCCTGGGTCCCTGGACCCCAGCAGTGGCGGGCTGCACAGGCTCCCCGGAAGGCGGGGTGGACGGTGACCTGCGCTTGCACACAGGCCTTGTGGCGGCGGCAGCAGCAGCCCCAGCGTCCCACGCCCGTCTCTGGGGTCCGCGCCTTTAGCCACGGCTCGCGCCCGTCTCTGGAGCTTCTTTAAGCAGCGCTCTTAATGCCCTCTCCTCGCGCACCAGGAAACAAAAGGGAAGAAAAAGTCTCTTGCCTCTTCGGCAGCTCCAGACATTTTCCCCGGACTCCCTCCCCGCTAGCCGTGGTGCACTAACCCCTTCAGGCTCTCTTCCTGCCGCCAGCCCCAGTCCTCTCCCTGCGCTCCAACTGAAACCCGATACCCGAGCCTCAGCTCCGCCCCGGCGGCCGAGCAGACAAGTCTCTCGGGCTGGTGTGTGCCTGAGGGCACCGATCCTCTGTGTGGGAATCTCTCCACTTTGCCCTCCACACCCCTGTTGCTGCGCTCTCCTCCACGGCTCCGAAGCTTTCCCCCTCCGCCACCCGCAGTTTCCGCCCGCGAAGGGGCTTCTAGTGTGTGGAAACCTTTCCTCCTTCACGGCTCCCTCCCACTGGTGCAGGTCCCATCCCTATCCTATTGTCTCTGTTTATTCTTTTTTTCTTTTGCCCTACCCAGGTATGTGGGGAGTTTCTTGCCTTTTGGGGGGTCTGAGGTCTTCTGTCAGCGTTCAGTAGGTGTTCTGTAGGAGTTGTTCCACGTGTAGATGAATTTCTGATGTATCTGTGGGGAGGAAGGTGATCTCCGTGTCTTACTCTTCTGCCATCTTCCTCCGTTCCCCTTGAATTCTTTTTAGAAGTAAGAAATTAAAACAGAAATGTCTCCAACTTGACTAAAGACATTTTTGAAATATTTAATTTGTTAAAATAGAAAACTAAAGCAATAGAAAAAAATCTCAGGAAGAGTTATACTGATATAGCATAAATAAATTAAATTTTGATAAAAATGGATTTTAGGTAAATATGCCACTAGAGATTAATAAGGAAATGAGTCCACATAGTCCCATATATGGTATGAAGTAATTCTAATGTTTAAAAGACTGCAAGTGTCTGTAGCACATATCTTTCTAGTAAGTGTAACCCACCAAAGACCCTTATTTTACTCCAGTAACTAAGCAAAAAGCCTTCATCAAGAATTCATCCTAGAGGATCACCTAAATTCTTTCTATTCTTTCAATCTCAGATCTGCCCCAGTCATACACAATATTGAGATCATCACACACCATCTTTTCAATTCAGTAGAGACGGCAGGTAATGAGGAAAGATCCTTATCACTTTCTGTAAGGAAAAAGCAAAGCTTCAAAGAGTCAGTACTGTGAACAGCCAAGAGCAGATTCTCAGCAGACAGAGCATAGTTCCAAGGAGGAGACTTTTCAATTCAGTAAATATTCATTGAATATCTACTATGTGTTAGACACTACTGAAGTTTCTGTCTCCAGGGAGCTCCATGAATTTGAAGTTTTATGGACAATAACTTTATTTGCTCTATCATTATCACTGCTAAGTAAATGGATCAGATTGAAAGGATGAAGCTGTTGTCTCTACCCCATTGCCATGGCTGAAGCATGACATCAACTGCTATTTCTGTATTTATAAGTAAAAGACAGTGGCAACTTGAAAAAGTTATTGCTTATTGCTTTCTTTAAATTCGGCAAATTATTTTTATGAAATGCATGTTTATATCAAATACACCAAGTAGTAAAAAGTAGTGAACAGTCCACCTTTATTTTCATCTGATCTCACTCCTTGAAGAAACTAGAGTTAACAGTCTATCAGGAGTAGTCTTCAAGTATACCTGTCTGTTGGAATTATCGGAGGAGTTTGGAAAATATGCTGATACCTTCCAGCTGGCTCTGTGGGGTGGGGGTGGGAGGCAGTGGCTGTTTCCCAAGCCAGCATCAGCACCAGTATCCACTGCCTCTTCCCTCATCCCATCCGGCCCCGCCATAAATGAATCAGAATCTCTGAGGATCAAGCCAAGGAAATCTGTCTACATAGAACCCTTGTAAGGCAGTGCTGGGCACCCGGGGTTTGTAACCTGTCTCTATCCCTTAATATTTTTGTAACATTAGGTAACATTATGCCTCTATTTTCCCAGCTATAAAATGGTGATATTAACTGTCCCTACCTCTGAGGGTAATTACGAAGATTAAAGGAGTTTATCTGAGGCCCTTAGGTGAATGTCAGGCATGTTAGCTCTTATTTGTCTCTCTTAGCTCAGTTTCTTCCTGTTAACGGGGCCTCTTGGAGAAGACTGTCTTGAAGAAGACAGTCTCCATGGTAATTTTTGTGTATTGGGTTGTCTCAAATCACTCAGAGATGTGTGTTGGAAAGAATTAAAGATGAGCCTAGATTAAGAACTTAGATTGAGGACAGATTAGAATTTTAATTAAATAGACAACTAAAATTCATAGAGTATTGTATTTCATTTCTTACCACAGACTGGGTCAAAGGGGTTAGAGAACTTTTGATCAGCTCAAAATATTTCCTGTGGACTCACTCCAATACTGTGAACCTGGGTTAAAAATGCATGCTACTTTGGCAGTGCACAACGCATAAAGGCAAGCTCTTCTAAAGAAGCTTGCCTCCACGGAGTATGTACAGGCTTGGGCTTTGATGAATACTGAAAGCAGAAATCAGTCCCTTGAAATGAATTTCTGAAGAAGAGCTTAAGGGTTCAGATCCACTGCTCATATCATTAAAAAACTTTCTCTCTTAAGGAAACCCTGCTCACTTTAAATCATAGAAATTTCGAGCCAGAAGGCACCTTAGAGATCATTCCTTATTCACCTAAAAGAGAAGAACTTGTTGCTAACCAGGTCTTGAGTTTTAATAAGCAAGTTCTGAATAAGCCCCTGGCATTTTCTCAAATGTTCTTGGGCTCTCAGTTTTTCCCTCCCTCAACTGAGCTTTCTGAATGGAATTTTAAAAATGTACTGCAAGTTTCTGTTAACTACACTTTGCCAGGTCACTCTGAACAAAGGGACACTTACTAAATGAGAAAATAAAGGAAAATAGTAGAATGTTATTTCTAAGTAATGGTACTGGATCAGTTTGGAAATATGGTTTTTTGTTTTGTTTTTGTTTTTGTTTTTGTTTTGTTTTTTCAGCAATGCAGCCTCTGCTATTGTATGTAGGGCTTCACTCCACAGCAAGTTGTGGTCTGTGTTAAGTGATAATGAAAGGTCCATCCTGTCTAGATGATCCACGTTCCCACCACTTTTTGGATCAGAAAATAACTGTTTACAGTGGAAGAAGTAAGGTACCAGTAAGATATGATTACTCTGCAGTATCTCCAACAGAGTAGCGATTATGCTCCTAGCTTTTGTTTTTCTCTGTGGTTCAGAAATCTGGAATTTCATCATTTAAAAAAGTGTTTAAAATTTCACATATGGCGTGAAATATTGGGGGGCAGGGGGAAGAAAAGAGAGCAAGCATTTTTAAAATTTCTTATTTCACATGGGACACAGTAAGTTGTAGTTTTCATGTGTTCTCCCATGAAACCTAACTTGCACCACTGTCCTGAGGTGGGGAAACCTCAAGACAGTGGCAGAAGTTAGGTTTCATGATGTGTTAAAGTTGTAGGGTTAATACTTAGCAAAACTGTCTTGCTCAGCTGGTTCTGACTCCAAACATGTTATGAGTCCCATGCTGCTTGTGAAGATGCAGGATGAATGCAATATTGTTACAAGGGCATTGCTTGTTTAGGTATTTACTTTGCCCTCTCTTCTATGAGCTCCACTGAGAGTAGAAATACTGTCTTCTTCATCTCTACATCTTTCACCAAGCAGTATCCCCTGGTATATAGAGGAATGTTCTATGTCTGCAATAATTGGAAAGATTGCAACATTAACATATATAATAATTATAGGCCCTATCAGATTTTCAAAGACTGGATTTTCAAATCTCTTGATAGAAAATTAAGTAGGACTTAAGTGCTGCCCTACCTCAGAGCTTAATAGTTGCTAAATAAAATTTAATTTTCTTCTACCCCTTTATGCAGTCCTGGAGGCAGGACAAGGAAGGGTATCATGAGGAGGAGGTATGGTGAAGTAGGTGATATGCTTATGCTCTGGATTCTTGAGTATAGTTGGAGGTTTGCTACAGTGGAAACGGTACAACTAGTGCCAAAAGGAATCAAATATGCTAATGAAGATTGGTGCCATCATTTAAACATCATTTATATGGTCTCTATGAAGAAATTCACTGAATCCTAAATAAGTGATGATAAACCTTTGAACCAACACTGGTCCCTATTTGGTCTGAACTGCATAGGATTCATGTAAGCATTTCAGGTTAAATATGCTGAAATTATCCAAATTTTCTGAGAAAATGCTGAATAATTTTGTCTTTCCACATTTATTATTTAATATTCATAAGGTAATATTTTCATGACACAAGTTTACACAAGAAATATTATCACGATGAATAATGACTAAAGAAGGTTTCTGTTGAGATGCATATTATACGATAATAGACAGGATGATGTTTGAAAACACTACATCTTTTGGGGGGGGCGGGGCGTGTTACATCGTGGCATACAGGATCTTAGTTCCCCGACTAGGGATCGAGCCCGTGTGAGCTCTGCATTGGGAGTGTGGAGTCTTAATCACTGGACTGCCAGGGAAGTCCCGAAAACACTACATCTTGTGTGAGAAGTAGAACTGGAGAACTTGCCCTTAGATAATAGCTGCTCTTAAACCCTGGCTTAGAAAACATGTAGAAATTCCTTGCCCAAAGATGTTTATAGTTTCAAAAAAAGCATGAGATAACCACACAAAAGTCTGGGACAAGTAGCAAAGAATCAGCTTCTCCCACAGAAAGAACCCAGGCTATGTGTTCTGGGTCCACCTGAGTTTCAGCTGGGAAGATTCAGATCACAGAGAAGCTAGAAAATACACTGAGGGAAAGTTCTCACTGACACGCCTTTGAAGGCACAGGATTTCTTCAAAGTATCGTGAGGCTTAAAAAGCCTTTCAAGTGCCCGCTGGAAGGTTGGGACTGATCAAATCCAGATGCAACCAGAGCCCTTAGCTTTTTCTGCCCACTTGGTTCTCTAGACAGAATTCTTGGTGCCTTAAGTATGGGTTGAAGTGGCTAAATGTGGCATCTGGATGATGAGAAAACTATAGTTTTTCTTTTGGGTGATCAAGATGTGGGAAGAAGCTATTGGAGGCATTCAAAACAAAACAAAACAGAACTCCAACGAAAACCCCAAATCAGGAGAAAAAGAAGCAATCACCCTGCTGACCTTGGAGAGCCCTTTGAAAATCCACTCAGACTTTGCTATTCCACTTAAAATCTTGTTTCTGCCCTGTCTTGATAGACTTTGACTCTTTTTACTACCTCTTTCATTTCTAGTTTTTTGGCCAGGTTTCATAATCCTGAGTTCATGACCTCTTATGCTGATGCCTTATATGTGCTAATATCAGTTATTGTTTGTGGGTGGAAAGCAGGAAGTGCTTTGGGCTCCCTAAACTAGTGATTGATTCTAGTTCCAGACTCTAAAGTGAATTCCAGCCACCAGGGGAATGTTTAGAGATGAGAGTGAGGAATTATAGTTTGTAAGAACTGGAGAAGCTCCGTGGTGGGAACAGCCAGGGAGAAGGGGTCTTGAGACATTATCAGACGTGAATGCCAAGTGTTTAGAAATCTGTGGTGCCCTGCAGCTGACAAAAAAGTGTAGTCAATAAATTAAAATCCCAGGGGAAGAAAAGGTCAACAGTAGATAGAGAAGCAAAAGGCAAGTCAGAATTAACGGGACTTCCAGGGGGAGTTGAATTTGGTTAAATGTGCTCATCTGATTCTAATTGGACAATCTCAGGATTTCCTTTATTGGTAAAAATACACATTTTCTAGTAGAATAGAAATATTATGCATCTCTCAGTAATTAATAATAAAATTGATGGGATCATTGCAGTGATTTCTCTAGTGATTGTGACCAGAGCGTTGATTTTTTTTATTGGCACTGCTTAAGAATATAATACAGATACTTCCTTCTCTCAGAAACATACAATAATATTTTAAAATCCCAACCTAATATTAAGGAAGGCATATTTATTTGCGTTAAAAATAATTAATTTCAGGGCTTCCCTGGTGGCACAGTGGTTGAGAGACTGCCTGCCGATGCAGGGGACACGGGTTCGTGCCCCGGTCCGGGAAGATCCCACATGCCGCGGAGCGGCTGGGCCCGTAAGCCATGGCCACTGAGCCTGCGTGTCCGGAGCCTGTGCTCCGCAACGGGAGAGGCCACAACAGTGAGAGGCCCGCATACCGCAAAAAAAAAAAAAAAAAAAAAAAAAAAAAAAAAAAAAAAAAAAAAAATTAATTCCAGTTTATTTTAATAGACAATTTCCTTTGTGTATTTAAAGCAGCTTTCCTATTGTACAAATTTTCAGAAAGATTTAAGTTCATGCTTCTGGAAATTCAAAAGTTGCTTGCTTCTTATTTAAAAGATTTATATTAGGGGCATAGAATTATGGAGGAAAGATTACTCAGTAGCTGTGAGATCTTGAGCATCTCTTTTAACTGCTCTGCTCTGATCTAATCTATAAAAGGAAAGAGCTGAATAGGTATTTCTAAGATAGTTTCTAGTTATCTTCTCTGTAGGTCTATAATTCTGCTATATACAAGACAAAGTTTCTTAAAAAGTCTCTTTCATGTCACTGTGCAAATGAATTTCTGTGTGGTAAAATATAACCTAGCCAAAGAGCAGAAGGGGCTTATCTGATTCTAACACCTTCTCCCCTCTGGTTCCTGTTCCTGTAGCAGTCGTAATCTCTGGTGTGATGGGAAGAGAAGAAATCTGTAGAGCTATATCTGAATTCTCCCAGGTTCTTTTGTTCCAACAGAGCAGTTGCAAGTAGCAATCATCTTTTAATGCTTCTTTTCACTCCACTTCCCAACTCAAACGTTTTCATTTCTCCTTAAAGAAAACCCACCAACCAACCTCAAGGAAAATTACCCCCCAACAAACCATGAGGATCAACATGTATAACAAATATTTTTATCATCAACTAACTAAGCAAACAAAATGATGGAAAATATATGCACTACCACAGCACCCTGTGTTTCCTTCATTTTTATGCTCATTATACCTGCATAGCTCTGTGAGGCTAGGGACTATACTTGTCCTATAAAATGAGTAAGAACATAAATGCCAGAAACTTAGAGGAAAACAGATAGCATTTACATGATGTTCTCCTCCTTGACTGGACTTCCAAATTAATACTTTTTATTGACCATTTTTACTAGCTAGGCAACATCTTTACTTCTCTATGTTTTTCAGAAAAGGAAATCTACTTTTAGCACAATTTTAGTCCAGCAGGCAGTCTTCTATAATTCATGCAGCTTATCTGAAAACCGAATGTTACTGGATAAAAGGAGAGAATGAATGAATGGCAACATACAGTCACTGTTTGGAGTGTCAGGAATGCCAGCCCTCCTTTTTGTTCATCTGCCAAAGCTACTTCTCTTTCTCCAGGGTTCTGCTCTAAAGGCTTAGCCTCAGGTAGCTGGTTACCTCTTGGTATTTCAAAATGTGTTTCTGCATACTTACCTCTAGGGATTCAACATTTTGTTACATTAAGGGATTATCTCACTCTATTTTAAGTTTTCATTTTCCATATCTGTCTCCTACATTTCTCTGAATTTGTAGGGGGATTTGATATCACAAATAAGTAGAATGAATACATAAGAGACCATAAACACATGGAGAAAATGACTATGGGAAGAAATTAGCAGAAATAATTTATTTCAAGAATGAGTAAGGAAAATGTGCTAAAATAGAAGAGATAGATAAGAGATAGAAAGAAGTCAAAAGGAAATCTAGGAGAGAAGAGTGAGAGAGAAGTTAAGGGAAGAGTTTATATCCGAATATGTGAGATCAACAGGGTCAAATGTCCATTTTGAATCAGTCAACAAGTATTCTAGAAAATACTGTTTTTTTCTAGAAAAGAGTACTTTAATAAAAATCTGTAATTACAAAATATGTGTTTATTGAAATTAATGAAACAATGCAAAGGTGTACTTAAAGATTTGCTTTTCTTTCCTTTATTCCCAGTTGTTCCAAATTAATTTCCTTGTTGGATGTTATGGTTCCATGATTTTCTCAGTGCTCATACAAATGCATGTACATTTACAGGATCTCATGTGCACCTTCACACACAAAAAATTATCATACTATACTTCCTTACATGCAAATTAGCAATGCATCTTGGATATCCCTGTAGTGAATACCGATCTGTCTTTTCCTTTCTTTTCTTTTCCTTTCTTTTTCTTTTCCATTTTTTCTTTCCTTTCTTTCCTTTCCTTAATTTAAAATTTTGTTTTACTGTGGTAATAACACAACATGATATCTGCCCTTTGAACAGATGCTTAAGCGGGCAATACAATATTGTTATCTATAGGCACAACGTTGGACACCAGATCTCAGAACTTGCATTACTGCAACTTTATACCTGTATCAGCAACCCCCCCCATATCCCTCTTCCTTTCTTCTCCTTTTCAAGAGACATATCTACAGAATGGATATTCCACAATCTATTTCACTATTTCTGTATTGATGACATACTTTGTGTCCAGGGTTTTTTCTTTTTCTTTTTTATCTTCACAAAAATAGTTGCAACAATCATCCTTATATTTGTTATCATGCACTGATACTTTTCTTTCTGTAGGATAGAATTTCCAAAGTGAAATTGTTTGTTCAGAAGGTATGTATAGTTTGGATGTTGATAGCAATTCCTGGACCTCTTTTTTTTTTTTTGCGGTACGCGGGCCTCTCACTGTTGTGGCCTTTCCCGTTGCGGAGCACAGGCTCCAGACGCGCAGGCTCAGCGGCCATGGCTCACGGGCCCAGCCGCTCCGTGGCATGTGGGATCTTCCCGGACTGGGGCACGAACCCGTGTTCCCTGCATCGGCAGGTGGACTCTCAACCACTGCACCACCAGGGAAGCCCCTGGACCTCTTTAATGTTAGCTTACTATAAGGAGCTTGAGCAACTCGTAGTCCCATCAATAAAATATGGGAGCGCCCATTTTCCCATATCTTCATCAGCATCGAATGCCCTAAATCTTATTTTTGCTGATTAGGGTGAAAAATACCACTTCTCTGGATACTAGTGAAGCTAAACATCTTTTCATGTTTATTGCCAACTGTGTTTCATCATCTGTGAATTGCTTGTTTGCAGCTTTTGTCTACTTTTCATTTTTTCAAATTAGAGGCATTCTTTTTGCTTTTTAGAAGGACTGGCCCTTTGTCACATGAAGTGCAAATTTTTCCCTAGTTTATCTTTTTTATTTTGACTTTGTTTGTAGTGAATTGGCCATATAATATGTTTTAATTTTTTAAAGTCAAAATATGTCTTTCTTTTATTTATGATTTCAGGCAATTACATTTTGCATAGGAAATTTTTCCTCTACCTCAGGTTTATGAGAATATCTTTTCTAATTTTTAAAAACTTGAAAAATATTTTTGCACTAAACTTTTATCCATCTGGAATTCATTTTGGCATATGGTACGAGATAAATGATCTAGCTTGTTTTCTTCTAGACAGGTAGCCGATTATACCAGGATCATGTATTAATAAACCAATTATTTCCCACTGAATTAAAATGTCACTTTTGTGGATTTACTTCTGCCCTCTGTTTTGTTCCACAAATATATTTGTCTATTTCTGTGTCAGTGTTAGAGATTATAGTGACTTTATAGTAAATTTAAATATCTGATAATGAACATATTCTCCTCATCGCTTTTCTTTGTTTATAATTTTCTTTTCTACCATAGACACTTCCTTTATTTATAAACTTTAAAACAATTTGATCCATCCCTCCACCAAAAACAACAAAAGGATCATCAAAATTAGGATTTTGATTGAAATTGCATTAACTTATTAAATTAATATTGGTTGAACAAAATTTTTGGAAGAAGCTCCTACTTTTTATAAGAATTGTTTGGGTATTTGTGCACTCAGTAGACTATTTTTGCTTCCTCTTTTAAATGACTTTATAATGTTGATTCTGCCCACCCCAACACACATCATTTTTATTTTTTAATTAGTTGGAACTTTTATTACTATTTTTTGTTGTTAATTTTTATGACAGCCTTATTGAGATATAATTCAAATACCGTACAATCTATCCATTTAAAATGTACACTTCAGTGGATTTTGGAGTTGTAACTTTTATTACGAAGGACATATGCATATAAACATTAAAAAACACCAGTTAGTGAATTATCACTATATCATTGTGGCATCACAAATGGTAACAATCTTTTTAATTTCTGTCACTCTGGTGGGTTTATAGTGATAGTGATTTATGATCTTAGCTTGCATGTCCTTGATTACTATTGAGTTGGACAGTGTTCATAATTTTATTGGCCATTTGGTCATCCTTTTTGGTGAAATTCCTATTCAAATTTATAGAGTTATCTCTTCAATGATGATTTGTAATAGCTCTTTAGTCTATGTATGAACCTTTTGTTGGTTATAATTGTTGCAAATATCTTCTCCACTTCTGTGACTTGCCTAATTACTTGTTTTGTTTTGGGATATTTCAATAGAGTTCTTCATATCATTTTAACCTAATGTACCAAACTTTTTCTTTGTCACTAGGACTTTTTATATTCAGTCAAACTACTTCAAGGTCCTAAAGATACATGAAAACATTTTCATCTAGGAAATTTGTCTGGCATTTCACATTTAGATCTTCAATCCACCTAAAATTGACTCTTCTATATGACATGAGGTAGGGACCTGGTTTCACTTTTTTCCAGTTGGATATCCAATTGACATGGAACCATCTATTGACAGACTCTCTTTCCCTCTAGTGCTCTGTAGTGTTATCTTTATCATAAATGAAGTCATCAGATATATGTAAGTTTCTATCTAGACACTTTAATTGTCTGTATTGGTCTATTTATCTATCCTTGAGGCAATACCACACTGTTTTAATTACTGCAGCTGTATATCTAGTTGAGTAAATACTCCCACCTTGTTCATCATCTTGGTTATTCTTGATTTTTTGCATTTTAATATGTAGTTTAGATTGCCAGCTTCTATCAAAAGCTGTAGAAATTTGAATCCATAGACAAATTTGAAACAATTGACATCTTTATAAAACTGAGTTTTCCAATTCATGAAAACAATTATAACCATCCATTTATTTAGGTCTTATTTAATTTCTCTTAATAATGTTTTGAAAGTTATTGATTCCTATGTATTTGATATTTTGATGCTATTTTAAATGCTATTTTTAAAAAAACTTACAGTTATTTATACTATATAGAAACAAAATTGATTTTTGTATACTGATGTTTGTATCCAGAACTTTTGGTAGCATCACATTAATCCTAATAATTCATCTGTTTGTTTACAAAATTTTCTGTGTATTACAATCATCTCATTTTGTGTGACTACTTTAGACAAGGGAGCCAGGGAAGACTTCTATGTAGAAGGAGCAGATAGAAGAAACCTTGCTTCTATGGTTTCAGTCTCTTCTCAAAACAGAAGCTAGAAAGCCTTTAAAAATATATCAGAGCATGTGACATACTTGATTTTATACCTTTTAAATTGTTACTTAACATTTATTTTTCCCTCTCCATTTCTCTAATTTTGCTGGCTTAATAAAATTTTCCTTTTATCTGCTTGTCAGTTTGGAAGTTCTATTATACTTTTAAGTTGTGACAAATGTATAAGCCTATATAACCACCACCAAAATAAAGACGTAAAACACTTCCATCACTACCCCCCACAACAAAGTTTGCATGCTCCTTTGCAGCCAAGCTCCTAATTCCTCACCCAGGCAACAACTAACTTGTTTTCTGTGTTAGTTTTGCATATTCTAACATTTCATATAAATAGACTCCTTAAGTATATACTCTTTTGATTCTGGTTTATTTTGCTAAGCATAATGACTTAGAGATTTAGCTATGCTGTGGCATGTATTTTAATTCACTCCTTATTTATTACTGAGTGGTACCCCATTGTGTAGATATGCCATAGTTTATGCTTTCATCATTTTTTTTAAAACATCTTTATTGGAGTATAATTGCTTTACAATGGTGTGTTAGGTCCTGCTTTATAACAAAGTGAATCAGCTATATATATACATATGTTCCCATATCTCCTCCCTCTTCTGTCTCCCTCCCACCCTCCTTATCCCACCCCTCTAGGTGGTCACAAAGAACCGAGCTGATTTCCCTGTGCTATGTGACTGCTTCCCACTAGCTATCTATTTCACAACTGGTAGTGCATATATGTCCATGTCACTCTCTCACTTCATCCCAGATTGCCCTTCCCCATCCCCGTGTCCTCAAGTCCATTCTCTACGTCTGTGTCTTTCTTCATGTCCTGCCCTGGTTCAGTCTCAGAAGGTTGTGCTTTTCTAAGAATTTGTCCATTTCTTCCAGGTTGTCCATTTTATTGGCGTATAGTTGCTTGTGGTAATCACTCATGATCTTTGTATTTCTGCAGTGTCACTTGTTACTTCTCCTTTTTCATTTCTAATTCTAATGATTTGAGTCTTCTCCCTTTTTTTCTTGATGAGTCTGGCTAATGGTTTATCAATTTTGTTTATCTTCTCAAAGAACCAGCTTTTAGTTTTATTGATCTTTGCTGTCATTTCCTTCATTTCTTTTTCATTTATTTCTGATCTGATCTTTATGGTTTCTTTCCTTCTGCTAACTTTGGGGATTTTTTGTTCTTCTTTCTCTAATCGCTTCAGGTGTAAACTTAGGTTGTTTATTTGAGATGTTTCTTGTTTCTTGTGGTAGGATTGTATTGTTATAAACTTCCCGCTTAGAACTGGATTTTCTGCATCCCATAGGATTTGGGTCATTGTGTTTTCATTGTCAGTTGTTTCTAGGTATGTTTTGATTTCCTCTTTGATTTCTTCAGTGATCTCTTGGTTATTTAGTAGTGTATTGTTTATCCGCCACGTGTTTGTATTTCTTACAGATTTTTTCCTGTAATTGATATCTAATCTCATAGCATTGTGGTCAGAAACGATACTTGATATGACTTCAATTTTCTTAAATTTACCAAGGCTTGATTTCTGACCCAAGATATGATCTATCCTGGAGAATGTTCCACGAGCACTTGAGAGGAAAGTGTACTCTGTTGTTTTGGGATGGAATGTCCTTTAAATATCAATTAAGTTCACCTTGTTCAATGTATCATTTAAAGCTTGTGTTTTCTTATTTAATTTCATTTTGGATGATCTGTCCATTGGTGAAAGTGGGGTGTTAAAGTCCCCTACTATGATTGTGTTATTGTTGATTTCCTGGTTTATGGCTGTTAGCATTTGCCTTATGTATTGAGGTGCTCCTATGTTGGGTGCATAGGTATTTACAATTGTTATATCTTCTTCTTGGATTGATCCCTTGATCATTATGCAGTGTCCTTCTTTGTCTGTTGTAATAGTTTTTATTTGAAAATCTATTTTGACTGATATGAGAATTGCTACTCTGGTCTTATTTTGATTTTCATTTGCATGGAATATCTTTTTCCACCCCTCACTTTCAGTCTGTATGTGTCCCTAGGCCTGAAGTGGGTCTCTTGTAGGCAACATATATATAAGTCTTGTTTTTGTATCAAATAGCAATCCCACTACTGGACCTATACCCTGAGAAAACCATAATTCAAAAACAGTCATGTACCCCAATATTCACTGAAGCTCTATTTACAATAGCCAGTTCATGGAAACAAACTAAGTGTCCATAGACAGACGAATGGATAAAGAAGATGTGGCCCATATATACAATGGAATATTACTCCACCATAAAAAGAAATGAAATTGAGTTATTTGTAGTGAGGTGGATGGACCTAGAGTCTGTCATACTGAATGAAGTAAGTCAGAAAGAGAAAAACAAATACTGTATCCTAACACATATGTATGGAATCTAAAAAAAAAAAAAAAAAAAAAAAAAAAGGGTTCTTAAGAACCTAGGGGCAGGACAAGAATAAAGACATAGAGAATGGACTTGATGACATGGGGAGGTGGAAGGTTAAGCTGAGACAAAGTGAGAGAGTGGCATGGACATATATACACTACCAAATGTAAAATAGATTGCTAGTGGGAAGCAGTCACATAGCACAGGGAGAGCAGCTCGGTTCTTCGTGACCACCTAGAGGGGTGGGATAAGGAGGGTGGGAGGGAGACACAAGAGGGAGGAGATATGGGCATATATGTATATGTATAGCTGATTCACTTTGTTATAATGTAGAAACTAACACACCATTGTAAAGCAATTATACTCCAGTAAAGATGTTAAAAAGAAGTCAAAAAATAAAGTTCTGAAAAATTTGAAAAAAAAGTAATAAAATGAAAAATACAAGAAAGAAAGAAAGAAAGAACAGAACAAACAAGCCAAAAAATAAATCTACCAATGATAACAAGTGCTAAAAACTATACTAGAAAAAGAAAAAGAAAAAACGGACAGATAGAACCCTAGGACAAATGTAAAAGCAAAGCTATACAGACAAAATCACAGGAAGATGCATACACATACACAGTCACAAAAAGAGAAAAAGGAAAAAAATAGTCTCTCTATATATATATAAAAAGGAAGAGAGCAGCCAAATCAATAAACACATCTACCAGTGATAATACACTCTAAATACTAAACTAAGAACTAAGATAAACATAAGACCAGAAACAAGTTAGATGCGGAAAGCAAACCCGAAGTCTACAGTTCCTCTTAAAGTCCACCTCCTCAATTTGGGTTGATTCGTTGTCTATTCAGGTATTCCACAGATGTAGGGTATGTCAAGTTGATTGTGGAGCTTTAATCCGCTGCTCCTGAGGCTGCTGGGAGAGATTTCCCTTTCTCTTCTTTGTTCGCACAGCTCCCAGGGTTCAGCTTTGGATTTGGCCCTGCCTCTGCGTGTAGGTCGCCTGAGGATGTCTGTTCCCCACTCAGACACGACGGGGTTAAAGGAGCCGCTACTTCTGGCGCTCTGGCTCACTCAGGCCGGGGGACGGAGAGGTGCGGATGCGGGGCGAGCCTGCGGTGGCAGAGGCCTGCATAACGTTGCACCAGCCTGAGGCGCCGTGTGTTCTCCCGTGCGTTCTCCCGGGAAGTTGTCCCTGGATCATGGGACCCTGGCAGTGGCGGGCTGCACAGGCTCCCGGGAGGGGAGGTGTGGAGAGTGACCTGTGTTTGCACACAGGCTTCTTGGTGGCGGCAGCAACACCCTCAGCGTCTCATGCCCGTCTCTGGTGTCCACGCTGATAGCCGTGACTCGCACCGTCCCTGGAGCTCGTTTAGGCGGCGCTCTTAATCCCCTCTCCGCGGGCACCAGGAAACAATGGTCTGTTGTCTCTTCGGCAGCTCCAGACTTTTTCCCGGACTCCCTCCCGGCTAACCGTGGCGCACTAGCCCCCTTCAGGCTTTGATCACGCAGCCAGCCCCAGTCCTCTCCCTGGGATCCGACCTCCGAAGCCCGAGCCTCAGCTCCCAGCCCCGCCCGCCCCGGCGGGTGAGCAGACAAGCCTCTGAGGCAGGTGAGTGCCGGTCGGCACCAACCCTCCGTGTGGGAATCTCTCCGCTTTGCCCTCCGCACCCTGTTGCTGTGCTCTCCTCCGTGGCTCCGAAGCTCCCGCAGTCTCCGCCCGCGAAGGGTCTTCCTGCCCTACCCAGGTATGTGGGGAGTTTCTTGCCTTTTGGGAAGTCTGAAGTCTTCTGCCAGCGTTCAGTAGGTGTTCTGTAGGAGTTGTTCCACATGTAGGTGTATTTCTGATGTATTTGTCGGGAGGAAGGTGATCTCCGCCATCTTGACGGTCTCCCTATCCTTTCATCTTTACATAGAAATTTGGGTTGTTTTATTTTGGGGGCTATTATTAATAAAGCTTCTATGAATATTTATTTCAAGGCTTTTGTAAACACACATTTTCATTTCTTTTTGATAAATATCTGACAGTGCAATTGATGGGTCAAAACTTTCTCTAATGAATTCTCCAATGGGATTGTACCATTTTACATTGCCATGAATAATGTGTAATAGTTCCAGTTGCTCCACATTCATGTCAACAATTGGTACTATCTGTCTTCTTAATGTTAACAATTGTGAGTGGCTTATAATAGTATCTCATTCTTGTTTCAATTAGCTTTTCCCTGATGACTAAAGATATTGAGCATCCTTCCATGCACTTATTAGCCATACATATTTTTTTTAGTGTGTGAAGTTTCTGTTTAAATCCTTTACACACATTGCTTTTTAATTATCTTCTTCTTCTTGAGTTGTAAGAATTCTTATATCATCTGGACATACATCTTTTGCCAGCTATATGTATTGCAAAAAGTTTTCCAGTCTTGGCTTTCCCACTCTTTGACTTGGCTTTTCCACTTTCTTAGTGGTGTGTTTTGAGGAGCAAGATTTAAATTTTTAAAAACTTCTAATTAATCACTTACTTATAAATGGTTCATTTTTGTGTATTCTCTTTATAAAATCTTTGTCTCTCTCAAGGTTTCAGAGGGTTTTGCTCATTTTTTTCTAGTAGTTTTTATAGTTTCAATGTTTATATTTAGGTTTATAATCCATCTGGAGTTGATTTTTGTTTGCCATGTGAAGTAAGGGTCAAAGTTCATCTTTTTTTCCACACTGACATCCAGTTATTCATGACCATTTATTGAAAATACAATTTTTTCCTCCCCAAATTATCTTTTTAACTTTGTTAAAAAAAAGAAAACCTGCGCCCAAAACCCCCACTCCCTGTAAAACACCCCAAACGGAGCAGACACATGTAGGTCTATATTTGGATTCTCTATTTTGTTCCATTTTTTATGCCTATTTTTATGCTACTATCACACTGTCTTGACAACTGTAGCTTTATATAATAAGTGTTAAAGTCAGGTGATTTACATCTTCTAACTTTGTTTTTCATATTCTAAACTATTTCAGCTATTTTAGGTCCTTTCCGTTTTCACATGATTATGCGAATCAATTTGTCAGTTCAAAAAAAGCCTAATGGCATTTTTTTTTTTTTGAAATTGCATTGAATCTATAGATCAGTTTGGGGAGAATTGATATCTTAACCTTGTATCAGTCATTCCATGCACATGGTATATTTCTCCACTTATTTAGGCCTTCATTGTTTTTTAAGCATTGTTTTGTAGTTTTAGTTTGGAGGTCTTGTACATGGGTTTTAAGCTTATGCTCAGTATTTTACTTTTAAATAATATGCTAAATGGCATTTAAATTAGGGTTAGGATTAGGGTTCCAATTGTTTAGTGGAATATAAACATTGTTGTTGGTTTATAGAAATATGATTGAGTTTTTTTTTTTTTTTTTTTTTTTTTTTTTTTTTGTGGTATGCGGGCCTCTCACTGTTGTGGCCTCTCCCGTTGCGGAGCACAGGCTCCGGACGCGCAGGCTCAGCGGCCATGGCTCACGGGCCCAGCCGCTCCGCGGCATATGGGATCCTCCCGGACCGGGGCACGAACCCGTATCCCCTGCATTGGCAGGCGGACTCTCAACCACTGCGCCACCAGGGAGGCCCTGATTGAGTTTTTACATAGCTTATTCTGTAGATTCCATAGGATTTCCTGTGTACAAAATTATTTCATTTATAAACAAAGCAAGTTTTACTTCTTTCTTTCCAGTTGGAATGCCTTTTCTTTTTCTTGACTTATAGGCAGACTGATTAGGGCCTCAAATATTATATAGAAAAGGAGAGGGCCGACAACCTTGCTTTGTTCTCACTGTGTCACTTGTAATTCTTTTTTATTCTCTTTTAATTTATAGATATATTTTCTAATTTTCTATAATAAACACATTATTTCTTATGTAAAAGATAATTAAAAATGGAAGGAAATGCTGATCTCTGAATATGGGAACTAATGTTTGTAGCTAATAGTGTTGATTTTCAATATTTTAATGAATCAGATATAATCTTAGAGTTCTCTTTCTTGAGATTAAGCATAGATATAACTTTAAAATCTCAGATATTCGTCTTTTGGTTTTGTAGTTTGTAACTATGAGATTAAAATGTATACATATGGCAATGCTGAAGTAGCCTGTTGGCCCTCTCAGGGATATATGTGGTTCACCCCACAATCATTTCAGCCATGGATATTGCTATTGGTCATTAAGAGACTGAAACTTGTAGGATGGCTGGCTCTGCTGGTGACATTTGGTGCCTCAATATAGATAGTCATAGGCTCAATATCTTTTATTACAGCCATTTTCCCACTGGATTTTTAAATTTGGGAACTAGAATTCACAGCTAAAAAATGTTTCTCAATATTTAAATTAAACACATAGAATTTTTATTGTGGTAAATGCATTGATTTTACAGCTGAATCCTTTAACAATACCATCCTGAAGAGAGTGATTCTTGGCATGATTTTGCCTAGGAACCTTCTATGAATGTAAAAGTGTTCTCGGTAATGACAGACAACCTCATTGCAAACTGCCTTGCACAAAGGCAGTTTAGGAATCCACTTTGGTTTGCACAAAGTGGATTACTAAAATTGGATTTCCATGCCTAAATTCTTTCTGTTTGTAGAACACCTTGTTCTCAAAATCACTTTTGATGCATGGGCTCTTGACTAAGTTTTCTCAAATTAATTTGGTTGTACATTTATATTTACTTTTGCTTCTCCTTCTACTTCTTGGCATTAGTGGCCTTTCCAGATGCTTAAGACCTAGGATAAAAGGTGTAAGACACAATCTCATACAATGTTAACTTCCCCAGTAAGCCAACACAAGTTAGTGGGGGAAAAGGATTAACATATATTAGCTACTTGTTTAATAATTGCTGCCTGTCTTCCTTAGTTTAGTTATTAATTTTCACTAATCTCATCCTAATTTCATTAAGATCCTGAGTGTTTGCTTACAGAGCTGCCTTATACTTTACATGAAAATTTTTAAAATGGATCTGTTATTTCTGGGAATGATCTATCTACTCTAAATTGATTGCCAGCCCACTGTTTTGAGCACTATCTGTGGAGTCAGGAAGTCTGGGCTTTTGTCCCTGTTCTGCTTCTAACTGTGTGTCCCTGTATAAGACACATTCTTTCTGGTATTCAGTTTCCTCATTTTGTAGATGACAAGATTGGTCTAGACGGTCCCTGAGATCCTTTGTAGTTTCCAATATCTTGGGATTTATAAATTGATTAAAGTTCTTCATTGGAAATTTCAGTCTCCAAATGGATTTCTGCAATAGAAGATTATATGCAGTTATTTGATTTCTATGTCAAATTTGTTCTGCATGGGCATTTCACACAAATGATGTCACGTGTTATTTTAAAGAGTAAAATGTCAGTACATTTATAATATCAGCTAGTATGATAGATGACAAATCATGCATGTGTCATGTCAATAAAGGAGAAAGACATGCGTACAGTTATATTAAATCACTGCCATTGTATTTATTGTCTACCTAGAGTAAAACAAAAGCTAATTTGTCACATTACTGATTCCTAGATGGGCATGTTTTGCCATGTGCTTACTGAAACTGCAGAAGAGAAAATTATTTTTCTGGTTTCTGACAAGTCTTTCAATAGTCTTCTGTTGTTTCAAGAAATCATTCCCTTAGAGCCAATAATTTCACATCCACTAGAAAGCCTAGTCTTGTATTTTAGGACTCTATTGGAGCAAGTTTTGTACAGGCTGAGCTCCTGAGTTGTCACTGGTGCTGCTAGTTTAGCAAGTAGAATTGTCTATAATAGAGAAAAAAAGTGCTTATAGCCTCCCAGCTTCTCGCCTTTTATATCAGAAGCTTTCTAATTAAATGTTTCTACAGACCACCGGGGAGTTTGGTTTGCTGGGTACAGGATGCCACAACCAAGGATAGCTGAAACTTCACCTTCCTTGGTGAAGTTTGGCACCTATTTTGGGGAATGATTGGCACCTATTTTCAACCTGTTCACATTACTCCTTGACTCCCTTTCTATATGACTCCCTTTCTATATTCTGTAGTATTAGAATTTGGAGCACATTAGCAGACAGGGTTCACTGCATTATTTATTATTGTCTGACAATAGCTATCATCTATTCAACTCTACTAAGTTCCAGTTACTGTACTATGTACTTCACCATATTCAACATCATTAAACTCTTGCAGCAATTAGAATATTGCCCTTTGAGACACATGGATGCTAAAAATCAGAAAGTTAAGTAGTTTGCCTAAGGCCACACAGTAAGAGGAGGAGCTGGAGGGTGATCTCAGCTCTGTGACTACAAAGCTTTGTTCTTTCACTGGGTCTTAGGTATGGTGTGCAACACAGCATTGTTAGCATGTTCACTCTGAATATCAAAGTCGTTCATAACACTTATTGTATTAGGTTGGTTATAGATTAAGCAGTGACACCACTGCTTCATCCATCGCATTCCTTTTTCCCAGTTATCTGCATCTTTTTCCCCCACTGATATCATATTCTGTTGGAGTTATTTGCATTATGATCTTACTTCCTTCTATTTGGCCCACTTCCTACAAATAAAGCCACAGCCGTTCTTAATAACGGCACAGGCATGCAGTATAAGGCCTTTACATAAGCTTACTCTTATTCCCAGCTGTGACTTCTGTTATTAAAAATTTTAGCCTCTGATCCTTTGTCATAGTTACAGAATCATAAAATAAGAAAAAAACTTTTGAAATTATGGGAAAGTAACCCTTCACTTAACAGAAGAGGAAATAAGTTCCCCAAAAGGTTGAATATTGCTCAATATATTTATGGAGCTTGGGAAAGTTTTTTAGTTGCTTAAATTGTTGAAAGAAAAAAGGACACTCCCATTACTATGGTTAGGTCTACATAGTGATATATAATCCAATTAATTTTGTCCTTAAGTCTTTCAACTTCTTGGATATCCTGTAAACAATAGTGTATAAAATGGTTTTAAAATGATTTTTCCCCAAATCATCTTATCATGACCTGTTTTCTGATTCCTAAAAATGTCCCTAATGCTTGGCTACTTCATATTTTTGGCGAAAATTATATCATTTGTACAATAAGGGCATCTTTGTTTCGGACAGAATCTGTTTCACTTGACCAAGTTTAGTGGGGTTTACAGAGCTTCATTTAGGGGGTCTCAACACCAAAATTTAAAAAAAAAATGCTGTCAGGAGATAAAAATACTAATTAAAAAACCCAGTTATCCCATATGAAGAAAGAATTGGATGATGCAAGCATGTATTTTGTAAGGAATTAAGAATGAACTCCCAGGGTAGAAGACATAAACATTTTATTGAAGACTCTTGGATTCTGTTCCTTGATTTGGTCAGGTTGGTCATTCTTGTCTGTGAGCAGATGTTCTGCCATATACACACTTCTGTTGAACTAAAAGAAAGCTGTCTTGCATGCTCTCATGTAAATAATTCACTCAGTGTGTCATGCATCCACTCTGGAGAGAGCTAGCCATTTACTTACTTCCCACGTGAAACAACTTAGTTTCCATGGTTCACCATTATAAACCCACAGCATCCCTAAAGTCCTCCATCTGGTCTGGTGCACTTGCCTAGTTAGACACTCTGAGTCAGCTACTCCAATGAGGCTGTCATACAGGGCAATCCTATGATACATCTTTTGCATATTTTATTTTTCATTTTTCAAAATAATTTCCAACTCTCTTTCAAACTTTCCTCAAACTCTTACACACTCTCTTTCCTCACTCTTAGCTGATGACTTTGTCTCATATTTCACTATTGAAATCATATCATAATTTTTCTTAATTTTTTAATATCTTGGCTCCACCAGTTTTCTCCCTCTGACTCTTGCATCTTCTGTGATTTTCCGCTGTATAATTTCCATTGATATCTAATGAAATTTCCCTTCTGTCTTAAATATCCTTTCTTAAAAAAGAAGAAAAACTCATTTCTCAGTGGTTATAGCCCCATTTCTCTGCTCCCCTTTGGAACAAAATTTCTTCAAAATAGTTTATCTTTTTTCCCACATGATATTTATATTCTCCCCTCAATCAACTCTAATTTGGCTTCTATCCCCTCAACTAAGCTGGGGTGGCTCCTGTCAAAATCATGAAATGACCTCTGGGTTGCCAATACAATGCTTATTTATTTGTTTGTTTTAAGTTTTATTGGAGTATAGTTGATTTACAATGTTGTGTTAGTTTCAGGTGTACAGCAAAGTGAATCAGCCATACATATACATATATCTGCTCTTTTTTTAGATTCTTTTCCCATATAGGCCATTACAGAGTATTGAGTAGAGTTTACTTCTCTGTTTTTTTAATCTTTGTTGACCTCTCAACAGCATTCAGCATTAGAATGTTCCTGGAACCCTTCTCCTCTCTCTATATTCTCCCTTGATAATTTCATCCAGTCCATTAAAAAAAAGAAGCAAAACAAAAAATGTATAGGCCAATGACTCCCAGCTCTGTATCTTGAGTCCTGATATTTCCCCATAATTCTAGCTTCATATATCCAGTTCCTACTGGAACTCTCCACATAGAAGTCTAATTGACACTTTAAACTTAACATGGCCAAACAGAATTTTTAATTTTAGGCACACCAGAACTCCACTGATTTTTTTTTTTTTTTTTTTTTAGTCTTTCTTATGCTGATAAATGGTGTCACTATCCATTCAGTTGCTCAAGTAAGGAAACTGGGAGTTATCCCTAAGTTTATATTTATCCCACTTGCTGCATCCACTTTCCTAGTAAGTTTTGTTGATTATATCTCAGATACATTGACCCCATTCATTTGTTTTAATTTCCACCTTTACCCTCCTAGTCCAATCTTCAATAATTGTCATTTGACCTACTATGTAAACGCCCTCTTGGTCTCTTTGTTTCTACTTTTACCTGGGCTGGTAAACTGTCTTTTTGTTCTCTGATCTCTTGTTCAGCTCTGTGCCTCAGAGAACTAAATTTCCCAGCCTCCCTTGCCCTCTGGTTTCTGAATAGATTGGGCCAATAGAAGGAATTGGTGGAAGACTGCTTTTTGTGATGTCTCTTACACATTTTTCCCTGTGGCTTCAGCTCCTGCCAGATAGTTCCACCTAACTCTACTGGAAAGCCTTTCCATGCTGCTGTCAGTTGGATGACTGCAGCATCTGGACCCTGCTCATACTACCTCTTTCCTTGGTTCCTTCCATCCCTGGCTATGGCTATGGTGAATCTCACATTGCTTCATCATACCCTGTTTGAATTCTTAGCTTTTCTGTCAGCTGTGTACCCAGTTCCTAGTACTAAATGTCCTTTGTTTAAAAGACCCTAAGTGATTTTTAAAGCATTTCGTGATTTAACATTAATTAATATACTCCTACAGAGTATAATTTCCACACAGCAGCCAGAGAAATAGTTTCAAAAATGTAACTTAGATCCTGTCACCTCTCCCTTCCCAAACTTATTTAAGTCTTTCCAAAAACTTCTTATCACAATGAGAATGAAATTTAAACTTCCTATACTGGCTGACAAAGTCTACCATGATCTGGTTCCATTCTGTGACTCTTATCTCATTTATACCACTTTACCTTTCACTCATTATACTCCAGCCATGCTGGCCTTTGTTCTATTCTTTGCATAAGCCAAGTTGTTCTGGCTTCAGGAATTTTGCACAAAATCATCCCTTTACCTGGGATGCTCTTCTCTCTGTTCCTCATGCTGTGCTCCTTCCTATCATTCAGATCTCAGTTTTAACATCAACTCTTCAGTCAAGACTTTTATGATTCCAATTGTAAAGTGTGATCCTTCTTTACTCTCTCACATAAATCTATGTTAATTCTTTGTGTATTGTTTGTTAATATGTAATCATTTTTATTCCTCTGTCAATTTTCTGATTTATTCAAGCATTCATTTTGTCTCTGTCTTCTAGGCAGAACAATGTTTGGTACATACAAATCATCAATAAATATTTGAATAGATGTATGAATGAATGAAAATCAGACTTCTGGTTAGGCAAGGGTTACATGGATAAGCACTAGAATCCCTAAATTAAGTAGTTAAATAATCACTTAGTGTTTAGAAGGTAAATTGAAAAATGTTGCTAAAGTGCTAAGTACTATATATAAAAGAAGACTGTAGCCTAATATAAAAGAAGGTAAAATACTAGAGTCAAGTTCACTACTCTATGTCTGCAGGCTAAGCCACAAATATACTCTCACACTCTTCATAACTGAGAGGAAAGAGATTAAAAAGAGTGACTGTATGTTTCATCTGCCTGGGACTTCAACTTCTGGTAATGGCTGATAAGGTAATTCAGTATAACTCTAATATTGAAAATAGCTTTAAAAGCTGGAAAAAATAAACTAAAAATACCTGCTAGAAAGCATTGGTGAGCTAGTAAGGCAGTAAAAAATTACAGAAGCAAGATCTGGAAAAAAAAATGAGGTCCAGAGAAGTAAGCCCAGCATTTGGGTCAGTTTTTCTCTAAGGATATCTGCTGATTCTGAAAGAGGTAGCAGAGAGGCTGAAAAATACAGCAGGGCTTTTGACAGCTACATGAGACCAAGGGTACAAAATCACAGTAAGGATGAACAAGAAGTAGACTGAAAATCTATTTACATCCAGAATGTATAAATAACTCCCACAAATCAATAAGCTAAAGACAGGCAATGAAATAGAAGCCAGAAGACTTGACCAAACACTTCCCAAAGAGGATGTACAAATGGCCAATAACATGGAAAGTGCTAAACTGCATTGGCAATAAGTCAAATGTAAAGTAAAACCACAATGAATACCATTATACAACCATCAGAAAGGATATAATAAAGTGTTGGTGAGGATATGGAGCAACCAGAATGCCCATATAATTGGTGAGGCTGTAAATTAATACAATAAACCTTGGGACAAAGTTTGGCATTATCTTCCAAAGTTGCCACTCCAACAGAAATGCATGTGCTTGTGTACCAAGAGACATATACAAGAATATTTATACCAATATATTTGTTACTTCTAATGTTTCTTCTGCTCCTTTCTATCTTTCTTCTCTTTCTAGTATTCCAATTATGTATATATTATACTTTTTTATATTGCCCCACTGTTCCTGCATACTCTATTCTTTTTTTCTTTTCTTTCACTGTTCATATCCAGTGCAGTGATGAACACATTGAAACAATCCTTCATTTCTGTTACAGCGTTTGTGGCTTATAGCATTTCCTTTGATTCTTTTAGAGTTTCCACCCCTTTACTTACATTATCTATCTGTCCTTGCACGTTGCCTACTTTTTCTAACAGAAAAAGGATAGAGTCCTTAACATATAGTTATTTTAAATTCCCTATCTGATAATTTTAACATCTATGTCATACCTAGGTCTCGGTGGCTTTGTCTCTTCAGATTGTTCTTTATCTTTGCTTTTCATATGCCCTGTAATTTTTTGTAGAAAGCTGGACATGTTGTATCAGGTAATAGGAACTAAGATAAATGGATCTTTCATGTGAAAGTTTATGTTAGTCTGCCTAGGAGTTGGGCTGTGTTTAATGTTTGCTGTAGCTATAGGCGCTAGAGGCTTCAAATTCCTCCAATGTCCTTGTTTTTGTTTCCCTTCTTGACTTTGGGATTTCCTAATTAATCCTTCTCAAAAAGAGACTATGTCTTGAAGCTTTTTCAACTGTAATCCACTGTTTTATACTTGAGCCCTGTTGGTGTGGTGATAAGATGTGGCAAAGGGGAAGAATTTTATAATCTTCTGATTAAATCTCAGATTATTAATGGGCTATAGACTAAGTGTGGTAGGTAGAAATTCTTGGATGGGTCTTCAGCATTATACACCTCTTAATCCCTGGAACCTGTGAATGTGATGAGCTACATTTCCTTGATTGTGTTATGTTATATGGTATATCAGTTTGCTAGGACTACCGTAACAAAGCACCACAAATTAGATGGCTTAATACAACAATAATGTATTGCCTCACAATTCTAGGAGCAGATATCTGAAATCAAGGTATTGTCAGGACCACACTCCCTCTGAGACTCTGGATAGAATACTTCCTTGCCTCTTCCTAGCTTCTGATGGGGGTGGATAATCCTTGGTGTTCACTTACATTTGCCTCAGTCAGTCTCTATCTTTGTCTTTACATGACATTTTCCCCATGTGTCTTCATATCATTTTCCTTCTGTGCCAGTCTCTATGTCCAAATTTCCCCTTTTTATAAAGATACCATTATATTGGATGAGGGTCTACCTTAATGACCTCATTTTTACTTGATTACCTCTTTAAAGACCCTATTTCCAAATAAAGTCACATTGTGGGGTCCTGGGGGTAGGACTTGAACGTATCTTTTTGGCAGGATACAATTGAACCCATAATATAAGGCATAGCTGACCTTAGAAAAGGGAGATTATCTAGGTGGCCCTAATATAATCACATTAGCTTTTAAAAGCAGAGAAATTTCTCTGCCTGGTGGCAGAACAAGAATTGAGAGAGATCTGAAGTATGAGTAGGATTTGATGTGTCGTTGCTGGCTTGAAGATGGAGAGGTCCATGAATCAAGGAATGTGGGTACCCTCTGGGATCTGTGGGTGGACTCTGGTTGGGAGTCACCAAGGAAAGGAATCTCAGACATAGAGCTGCAAGGAAATGAGAGTTCTGCCAGCAACCTGAATGGTTTTGAAAGTGGGTTCTTCTCCTGAGCCTTCAGATAAGAGTCAGTCAACATCTTGATTTTGGCCCCATGAAAACTTAGCTGAGTCCACCTGGACTTCTGACCTACAGAACTACGAAATAAGTGGATATTGCTTTAAGTCACTAAATTTATGGTAATTTTAATATAGCAGTAAAAAACTAGCACAGTACAGAGTGTTATGAACTCATCTCTAGAGTTTATGCTAAGAGAGCCACACTGGGATCTAGAACAATTCTTAAATAACAGTTAATTTCCCCTTTCCTACAAGAGCTGCTGACAGATTTGGGGGACAGACTATGACTAGCAGGGGAAACAGATCCTGGAAGTTTCTGGGGGTTAAGGGGCAATTCAAGAATTTGCTGTGCTATTAAAGGGCAGCTGAAGCCACAGCTGAGCCCTGCTAAAGGGGCTTCCTGGGAGTGCCAGAATAAATATATCGACAGCAGCCACCTAAGCAATGGAGACATTTTAATTGGAAACTTCTAGTCTTTTATATCAGTGTTCCTAGTAATACAAAATTGCCACAGATTAGTTCATCGTGGCCCCAGACAAGCAGGTTGGAATTAGGACAAAATTTAAGAGTCAGTGGGGGGACTCAGGGAACAAATAGGAACAAGAGAAGTCCTATCCCATGAATGGGGCACACATGGTAGGGCTCAGACGTAAGCTGGCAGCCTGAGAGCAAAGAGATCTTCAAGGGCTCACGTGGGACAAACTGGATAACATCCACAGGGCAGCCAGATTAGGGGTGGGACTAAAGCTCCTGTACATGGCAGGGCTTGCTGATTAACTGAGGGGCTGGGTTGAGCAAGCAGCATGGAAATCTTCAACCCTCATCCTTGGGCAGGAGCTTGGGCATGTGGGAGCTGACCTGATATGGTGAGAGACCCAGAAATCCTGATGAAATCTATAAATGCAGAATCCTTGGATTGAAACTGATATTCATATTCTCAGCTTCTCAGGGTATTATTTGGGCTTGGAAAAGGAATACATACATGCCTATTTCCTTAGATCCTCTAATTTCTAAATCACTATTTTCCCTGGACGATGTGTTTTTATCCTTTACTGAATAAGAAGAATCCAGTGTAACTGTTTCAACAGAAAGTGAAAGTTATATGCTCTGTTGTGAAATAGAGCTTTTTGTTTATATCCGGTTTAAAATTATGCACCAGTCACTTACGAAGTCAACATAATGTGAAGGAAACAACCTCTTAAGAACTGCTTGGTCTCAGCTTCTGTAATTCTTCTTTCCCCTCGGCTGGTGTAATTGGTCCCCTCAGTACAATGAGTCTGACCCCAGCCCCTGGACATAGCCTGACCATGGCCAAATTAGGTTTAAGGGCTGATGATTCAGCCTCAAGTAACTGTTTCTGCTCAGCTGGCCTTGCCCTTGGTCCCCAGAATCTGCTCCTAGACTCTGCACCACCTCACCTCAGTAGACCAGTTCTGGTTCTGAGTGACCCCAACCAGCTGCAATCATTCAAACCTGGCCTCTCTGCAATGCTTCTGTGTGTCTTCCCCTGGCCAGGCTGCAGTGACTGAACCTCCTGAGTACCTGATAACCCGTAGTTATTCAACGCTTAGCATAAACTACCTTGTTAAGGTATTTATGTTTTTGTTTCACCTGAACTCATTGACATTTTAGAGCTATGAGTGCTCTAAGCAAGAATTGATTCTAATCTCCCCATTTTCAGAATATGACTCTGGCCTTGAAGAGATTAAGTATTAGGCTAAAATCATATCGAGGAAGGGCCAAGGCTAGAATTATATGAAAGAACGTTCCTTGTCTTCTGTTATTTTTGTTGTACAATCAAAGCATATTTTATTTTGTATTCTCAATGGAGTATCAGCCCCTCAGTGATCAAGGACCTATCTTTGTTTTCTCTACATTTATAGTAGATAAAACATATTGATGTCATTAATGAGAAAGCTTACTGATAGGTATCCTAGTCATCTTCCATGGCTATTTATAGGTCATAATGATTATGGCTGCCTTTATTTATATCATGAAGATTAACATCAGTTACGTAGTTTTTTTTCCTTTATGGACTTCATGAAGATATTGTCCAAATTTTAGCAACTCTGTAAGTCAAATAGGAACCAATCCTGTAGTAAAATTCAATATAGGTAATGAGTTTGGCAGAGGAATAGCTTTAGCCAAAATACATTTCTTTAAAAGATAGGAGAAACACTTAAAATAGTATATATTAGTCCATTTTATCAACTTCTCTTTCATTGAGAACACAGGCATACTTGAACTAGGAAGGTTAATATAAGTACTAGAGATTTGATGATGGGATGGAATTTTTTGTTATGATATATATTGACTATGAAGCTTTTTGATGCCACATTTATGGTTGAATATGATACACCATAACAATGCACACGTAAAATGTTTTATTAATAACTCACTAATGTAAAACATATATTGCTATTTGCTGTAGTCTGGTAATAAGTCCTAATAATAAATTTAGTCAGAAATCTAGATTTAGTTGGCATACTTCAAATTGCTGGTGTTTCTTGATTCAAAAGTTTATTTCCAGGGTATCATCGTTAAGATAAAAAAGTAACAAATTTGACACGCGTATTTATTTAAAGGAATTTGAGTTACTTGTGTATGAATTGAACACTTTTCTGGTAAGTTATTAGTGTCTGTTCTGCATCAAGGAACAGAATTCCACTCCGCAGTCCTCTTTTCCCTCTTACCTTTTTAAAATGATTATTGTGTGACAGCTTACTGTAGGAAACATTAAGCAGTTGTTCAATATTCTTTGCTGAATTTGGCAACAGACATTCCAGTGTTAAAGTATTTATTTGTGAGATTTCTACTGACTCATCAGCTGGGTCATGGAATGAAAGACAATAAAAAATGGCAGTAAACACTAACCCAAAAGTAATGCTTGGATCAACCCTGGTAGTTGATGGAGAATAGGGTATGGTTTATGAAGTGTCCTTCAAAGTTCTTGTTGTGTCTAATTGTGGAGTTAGGAGTCACAGGCTCTAAGAGCAAGGAGGAAACTCTACACATCCATGTCAACAATTCAGACAACTGGTGAGCAGCAGTCAGGATGACTACCCTCCCCCACCCCCTGCAACAAAATCACATCAATTGGCAAGTTTGCCAGTGAGCCTGGGCAGCAGGGTGTTTTCTATTGATGCTCAATCTAATCTAAACCAATGCTAGTTTTTAATTTTCTGGAATTGGCTTAATCAGCATTTTAAAGTCAATTTATCCATAGAATTAAACATCCTGCAGTGAGGCACAGCAGTCTCTTAGAAGGTAGATGACCCTTTCAGGTCTGTGGCCGGTACACATAGCCAGAATCAGGTTTGCATATCCCTAAACCAGATAAGCAGGCAGCAGCTGGGGTTACCCCTCACCAGGGCAACCATGGGGCAGCTTCTCCTTAAGGCCACACAGGGCTTGGTGTCACATGCAGTATAATTCTGGGGAAATAAAACCTGAAGCATAAAGGTTTTTGGAAAATAGTCCATAACTATATATCATGAGCCACAGAAGAACAGGAATTTCTTTCTAAGGAGGACACACGTTTTTAAGGTTTTCTTTTTTTAGTCCAGTAATTAGGTTGCCCATATGAGAAATTCATTGTAATTTACAAATTTAATAGTCATAAAATGATAGAAAGTGTCAAGTTATGAATAAACTCTACTGTTCTAGATAACAAGAGAAATGTATGGATTGAAAGTGATCTGTCTAAAGGAAGTTGTGTGCTTGAGATCTTTACTAGGGATCCTCCCAGTCTCCTGGTTTTGCTCTCCCTTGGCAGAATTGACTGCTGGTATTTCTCCTGGATGTAGTTTTCCTGCCACTGGAAGTCCTCCTTCCCGTCCTTAATACCTGTCCAGTCAGGTGAATGTTCACTTCTGCTCCTCTCTGTTGATGAAAAATATCCTTTACAAGGGGAGCCCACTGTGGGACTCAGGTTCTTTGATAGAATGATTGGTGGAGCATGATGCAGATAACTTGGCAAACCATAACTTACAGCACCTAACATACCTGCTGGCTGTATGCGGGTAACGATATGGTCAGTTGGTAACTTGCTTGTGAAAATCCTCGTTGTTTTGTTTTCCAAATGTGACTCATTAATTTACTTGTAAATTAAAAATCATTTCCTGTTACCTTAGTTTCTCTTGCTTCCAAAAAAAAAAAAAAAAGAAATGAAAAGGAACAAAACAAAAAATTCCAACCAAACCCTACTCAAAAGGTTCTATTGAACAGGCCAAAATATTCTATGATGCTAATTAAAATAATTGGTAACAGGTGGCTAGTTAAGGTTCACCAGCTGTAATCATGAAGACAAAGAGAACTTTCATGGTCAAGGTTGGGGCCTTCAACATACTTTTGATGTGAATGGAAGCCTTTGTAAGGATAAGGAATAAGAATACAATGAAATACTGTATCAGCAGAATGCTGTCAAATGCTAGGAAAACTAAAACATAATAGTCATTTTTCAATTTACAAAAAGCATTCCTTATAATAAATTCTTACTTTATTTCCCACTTTTTACTCATAGATGTAAGGATTTATATAATTAGAAGAACCATTTTCTTTACTAATCATGAGATGATTGATGGCCAGAGTTAAGGCAAAATTATGTGGGGAAGTATAATTTGTTCTTACTTAAAGGAATGGTATGTGTTGTTTAGATTAGCTATTCTGTAATATTTCTTTGAAAAGAGTGATTAATTTATTAATAAATTTATTTTAAAGCAACATATACTTCTTGAAACCATGTTAGAGACAATGAGACTAAGCATTAAACTTGATAGATACTTAATTAACCAAGTTGTACAATTGCAGAGTTGGCAGAAATAAAAATAGACCTTAAGTAAATCAGAAAGGAAAGTGTTGACTTCATGTTTTAAAGAACGAGTAGGAGTGCCCATAAGGACTTTCATGGAGTTTTCCAGTATTTGACTTTGGTTTCCATGTTACTAGTATTTACACTGTAACTCTCCATGAATTTCATATTCTTTTCTCCTACTCTTTGTATTGTTGTAGGGTGGAATCAAAAGGAAAAGTGCCTATACTCATCTTTCTGTTACTTAATATGTTGCCCTATGTGCCCCTTCAATTTATTGCCATGCTTCTTCAAAGATTATTTTCTTGTGCTATATATGTATTGCTCTCTGATTCCTTGGAATCTTATAATAATAAATTGTAGCAGCAAACATTCACCTAAAGCTTGCGTCAGGCAGTGATCTCAGCACTTTAAATATGTTAGCTCATGTGATTTTCATGTCCACTCTCTGAAGTAGGTGCTGTCCTTATCTCCATTTAATAGATGTGGAAGCTGAGGCAGAGAGAGAATAGATAACCTGCCCAACATCACAGAGTGAGCAAAAGGTGCAGCTAGGATGCAAACCCGGGCAGTCCCACTCCAGAGTTACCCAGGCTGCCTCCCACTCAAGGTTTACATGATCTCTTAATTACCATATCAAATGACTTTTTTTTAGTTCTCCTGTTGCTTGGCATCTTGATAGTACTCAACTGGTAATCTTCCTCTTTCAATCCTCCCTTGGATTCTGTGACCATGAAGTCTTCTGGTTCTCCTAGTTATCTGCTTTTTTCCCTTTTTTGTGGTTTTTATTATAGTGTTTACTTTTTTTGTGTGCTCTATATTCATACACTTACCAAGGCACTATCCTTATTCTTCTTGTTTATTTTCCCACTCTACTACCCTTCCTCTGGAAATCTCTTCATCTGTCACCACTTTGTTTTGATGATTCTCATGTATTATTTCCATGCCCAATCTCTGCCTGAAGTATATGCTACATCTCTCTCTTCTGGAACATTTCATAGGTACTCTAAAGACAACAGGTCCCAAAATTCATCTCCAGTATCCCCTTTCCTCCCTTCACCCTGTGTCTGAATCTCAGTTCACTTAATGGCACCACTATCCTTCCATCCATCTAAATTAGGCACCATCAGAATTATCCTCAAAAGCTCTCTTCCCCTGACTTTTTGGGTAGAGTTAGCCATAAAGAATTTTAGACAGAAAGAACAATTTGAGGAAAGGATAGCAATATGAATGTTCTTGGCACGTTAGGGGAATGGTGAGTAGCATAGAGGGTCAAAGGAAGAAAGAATAAATCTGGGAAAGAAATGATTAAAAGAGGTTGATTGAGTATAGTTTGTTGACCTTCGAACAGAAGTGTTCTGTGAGGCCAAAGTGTATCACTGATTGACTGACTCTTCATCAATAGGCTTCTCTTCTTTAGGGTAACCTGGCCTTGGTGAAGATACTGAGGTCAGATCTGATCTTCATCCCTGCACATCCAGGACCTTGGCATTACCAGTATTTCTAGAGATGAAGAGACTCTCAGAAATGGACTGACACCAACCAAAGCACTATCAGCCAGTCATGGCGACTAGAAGAAGAAATTAAGCCTGGGAAAGGGGAACATCCCTTTCCAGTGCTTATGTCCCCCACTCAGGGCACTACCCCGATCATCAAGCCCCTTGGGAAGCCAATCCAGTCATCAAAGCACCTTGTGAGCCTGGAGAGGGAGTAAGGATAGAAAGTAGCCTGGAAGCAGGGAGGGTGGTTTCTCCTCCATCCCTCAACTCTGAGAACTGATGAGTTACTAGTGCGTAGCATCACGATAGCACCTCTCCTGCCTTATTCCAAGCACAGCTGCCAAAGGTTACTTCTGCGAATTCTATTCCAAATCCTCACTCCGTTCATCTTCTTTCAAGCCCACATTCTTAGGTAGGAAAGCTAGAGGCAAGGAGATAATTCCTTAGGATATGGAAAGCACTCTATCGTTTTTACTATAAGATCAAGTCTTTACTCAGGTTAAGGGGGTGGGATTTAGGCAAATAAATGATGTTTTAGTGAGTCAGAATAAGCAAGTATTTTATCGTGAACAGGGAATCTATAATCCTCCATTAGGGCAGTGACCTGGCCTTTGTGGGTGCCTCTAGCTGACGTCAGACTTAACAGAAGGGCAGTCTTGGGGGGAGCTGTGTCTAAGGAGTTGAAGGAGGGAGAAAGAAGCTCAAAGGAAAGATCCTTGCTTACTAGCTTTGTGAGATTCTGTTTAGACACTTAGATACTAGGGCGGATTTGGGAGTTTCCCGGGGTTTTCTAATTTAAGACATTTTATTTTGATAAAGCCAGAGTAAGAAAATGTGTTCTCTAAAAATGCTCAGTAAACTATCAGTTCCTTGGTACTTCTTTTAGGAGCCTGGCTTGTTTGAAAATTGAATGAGTCTCCTCCCACCCTCACCAAACAAACATAAAAGGTAGAACGTCATAGTAGTCTGGTCACCTCTGAGCCGTTCTCATTCCCCTTGAGTGTTATAGGGGCTCACATCATGAAGGTCCAAGATAGATCATACCTCTGCGATGGGAAATATTTTTTTTAAGATTTTTTTTTTGATGTGGACCATTTTTAAAGTCTTTATTGAATTTGTTACAATACTGCTTCTGTTTTATGTTTTGGTTTTTTGGCCGTGAGGCAGGTGGGATCTTAGCTCCCCAGCCAGGGATGGAACCCACACCCCATGCATTGGAAGGCAAAGTCTTAACCAAAGTCTTAACCACTGGACTGCCAGGGAAGTCCCTGTTGGGAGATATTTTGATATAATTATTTCTTTACTTTAGTCTTCTTCGTTTTGGTTTCCTCACTGTGGTTACTTTACACTTAGTCTGTTTTATAAATTAACAGTTGGCAATTTGTCAATGAAAAGAAACCATAAACTGCCAAAGAAAGTGGGGGGAGGAAATAGAACTAGTGAAACATAGAAATCTGAACATATGGTCACCATATTTCCTGCATGAAACATCAATACGCACGGTCTGAACAGTGTGTGTCTATCTAGGGATAATAACTCCAAATATATTATACCATGAGTATTCCTGCAACTTGGCTTTTATGATTTCTACAAGCCTTAGAATAAGGGACCTATATGGGTGCCTACCACTGCCAGCTGTGGAGGGCACAGGTGGATCCTTGGAGAGGGTCCATTTAAACCCTTCAGCTCTTGTTCTCAAGGCGATATTGACAGAGAAGGGAAATTCATTCCCCCATTCCCGTGAAAGCATCAGCAGGCTTCAAGTAGCAAAATCTCTTACCAAAGTTCCAGTGTTTGATAACACTGGCTTTTCTAATGTAAAAACTCCAGGAAAGCATTCATAAGGTTACTAAGAGCATTCATAAGGTTACAAAACTGCATATCTTATTAACTTTACTATGCATTAAAAAATTGATTAAAGTCAGGCTTGATTCTTAACTGCATCACTGTGCTCTTTCTATATGAAAGAGATTCATGCAGAGCTATACACTTAAAAGGACATGTGTGCTTTTCTACAAGCAGATTTCCTCTTAACAATAGGTTCATAGCCCCTTTCATGTTTTTATGTATTTGTGTACCTGTTTGTGTTCCAGTGGTTGGAAACATTTTTGTATAAATAAAAAAGATCTCTGTAAAGAGCAATCCAGTAAAAGCACTCTTTCTCTATTTTAATTTGCATGACAACTTCAACTTTTATCCTGTCTGTATTGGATAAGACTAGAGCGATATTGAATGATTAAGAATTGTGTATATATATATATATAGCTTAGCCACATGCCTACATTTTTACTTTTTTTATTTGAAGACGTTACAAGCTGTTAAAACACATAAAAACATAGAATACTGTGGAGATGGGAAGCTTAGGCTTTGTGAATATGAAATAAAATATTCCTTGGTATGTCTTCTCTTAAACTATCATCTGAAGTTCATTCCTGGGGGGGATATTTTGGCTTTGATGTTTTAATAGGTCTGGAAGTCATTTTGCAAGTGCCAGCTTCCTCATTCTTTCTTCTTGATTCTATACCCTCCTCCAAAGTCATAACACTGATAGAAATTAAAAGACAACGTTGGTCCGTGGGGAGGGAAGAGACCTCTCCCACCCTTTGATCCTGTTTTTCATTCCGCAATCATCCTCAGCAGGGGAGCTAGCATCCCATTTCTGCCACTTGAACTTACTGTAAGGCAAAGAGGAGCATTAGTAATAAGACATAAGTTGTCCCAAGCTAAAGCCAGAAATTAAAGTGGACATACTGGTCTTCAGGGTGAGAATTCATTTTACTTTTAACTCAGGAAAGCCCCTGAGAACTATTATAATAGGGAGAAAAGATTCAATTCCCACACCACAAGATGTTCCTGTTTTTAGCCAAGAAATTTCACATGCTCCTGTTCCTTCTCCCTCTGCCCATGTTCCCAAATTTCTGCACCATAGAAATTCTTGCTGAGGTTTGGACCTCCAATGTCAAATACAACCCCAAGCTGCATTTACTGCCAGAAAATAAATTGGTAGGTTATAGTGTTCCTACTTCATTTATGACCAAGTAGATAGACTTGGGAGCCTTGTTTTGTTAAGTATCTATGTCTGGGCTTGTCTCAGAGAAGCACTCTTTACTGCACTCTGACAGCTGTGCTCAAAGGTAAGCAATTGTCCCTTCCTTATGAAGAGCTTCCAAAATGCCTCACTTATGTGTCCTCATATATTGTACTGTCTTCAGATGTTCTCCATAAAAATATTAGGACACAGAATCCCTTGGTCTTATTTCTATTTTACCACCCTTTGTGTTGCACCCTCACGAAGTTCTCTGTGTAAAAATGGGTCTTCTCATTGATTCAGAGGGTGGACTTATACATACAAAGAACTTTGAGAATCTTGGCTGTGATGGTTCATTTTATGTGTCAACTTGCCTTGGCTAAGGAATAAACCCAGCTAGGTGGTAAAACATTATTTCTGGAGTATCTATGTGGGCATTTTAGGAAGAGATCAACATTTGAATTAGTAGACTGAGTAAAGTAGATGGCCCTCCCCAGTGCAGGGGGGCATCATTCAATTCACTGAGTGTCTGAGTAGAACAAAAAGGCAGAGGAAGGGCGAATTTGCTCTCTGCTATAGCTGGGACCTCCTTCCTCTTCTGCCTTTAGACATTGGTGCTTCTGGTTCTCAGGCCTTCAGACTCAGACTAGGACTTACACCATTGGCTCCCCTGGTTCTTAGTCCTTCAAGTTTGAATTGGAACTATACCACTGGCTTTCCTGAATCTCCAACTTGCAGATGACAGGCATGTCTTGGGACTTATCAGCCTCTATAATTGCATGAGCCAAGGACTCATAATAAATCCTGGAAATATATATATATGTATATGTATATGTATATATATCCATCCCATTAGTTCTGCATTTCAGGAGAACCCTAACTACTAATACATTTGCTAAATGTCATCATGCAAGTTCTTCATGCAAGTTCAAATTAGTCATGTGACTAAAGACCTGAATCAGCCTGTGTAGGACAGTAGTTGTGCTCTGTGGTGACCTAAATGGGAAGGAAATCTAAAAAAAGAGTGGATATATGTATACATATAACTGATTCACTCTGCCGTACAGCAGAAACTAACACAACATTGTAAAGCAACTATACTCCAATAAAACTTTAAAAAATAAAAGGGCTCTGGAGTCAGGCTGCTAGAGTGTGAATCTTGGCTTTGCTGTTCACATTACCTGTGCATATTGGGGAAGTTATTTAACAGCTCTTTGTTTCAAATTTCTCAGCTGTAAACTGGGAGTATGACTAGTGCTTACCTAATAAGATTGCTTGTAAACATCTGTAGGGGAGCAAAACTTGAACCCCAAAATGCCTCTTTGGCATGCAGATTGTTTGGAGTGGAAAAAATTCAAGGTCCAGGAAGAAACTTTGACCTTTTCCATAGCTGTCTAAAAGAATTTGTATAGAGGGCCTGTTCCTGGAATAGAGCTTTGCTGAGATAGCTGCAGAGTATGGGCTAGGTGCAGTGGGGGAAATGCTAGAGACCAGAGTCCACTCTGTGTCCTGTTGTCTCTGCATGACCCAGCAAACATTTATTTACCATAGTCTTTTCCATCTTCATGTGAATTGCCTGCCTCCCTTTTGAGGTTCCAAAGCACTACCCCCAGCATCCTCTTTTGTCTTTAGTTGAAGATGGTATTTGAGGTGAGGGTTTTGGCCTTTTTGGCAAATTAGTCAGGTTTCCTGGGTCTCTCCCATGCATACATGGCATTAAACTTTTGTTTGATTTTCTCCTGTTAATCTGTGTCATGTCAATTTAATTCTTAGACCAGCCAGAAGAACCTAGGAAAGTAAAAGAAAATTTCTCCCTCCCCGACACACCGTGTGAGATGTGCATGCAAGGTTTTTAGAATAGTTCTTGTCATGTGTTACCAATTATTTAAAAATTTCCCATCTTCCCACTTGTTGCTGTTTCTCCTTCCCTATTTCCCCTCTTTGGCTACATATGCTGGGGCTTCATACTCCTGACTGGGTAGGTCCCATGTATATATGATAGCAGTGCCCTGTTCTCTGGACCCACCCTTCCTCTTACCCATAACTGAAAACCTTGCACAGCAGGTTCTCCACTTAAGATATAATAAAATAATTCATCCTAAGATGTTAATGACTGAAAGTATCTATGCATGTTCTTTCTTCCCTGTCTTTGTATTTAAATAGGGCACAAGATCTTAATTTAAAGCATGAATTCCTAAAGGGTAGGCTTTAAGATGGGATATATTTCCATTGGTGTTTAGTGCTAGAATATTGATTTCAAGCCATAGATAGAAGGCAGTGGTCAACTCTAGTTGTTTAAAATTCTAATCAACTTCCTTGCTCATTTACGACTGGTCACTATCACTTCCTCATCATCGTGGTTGTCATCATTTGAATAAGAATAGTGACTTGAGCACTTTCCTTGGCATTTTACAAGATTATCTGATTCCTAAAAAAATCTCTGCAAGGTAGGTATTACTCTTCCCTTTTCACATATAAGAGAACAAATAGTCAGAGAAATTGACTCGGCAAAGGCAGGCAAGTGGTGGATGTTTGCTGTTTGAGCTCAGATTGTGCTCCACGTCCACCTGGCTCTGAAGGTAATGCTTTAATTCCTATAGAAATAGAATGAAATAAATAGGCACCTGGTTTATGTTCTTCCTGCTCTAGTGGACAGCCACAGGACAGCAGGCTCAGTGCCTGCCTCTTCCCACGATGACCCACAGTTCACAGCACAGGGCCTTGTTCAGAAGGTCCCACTACATGTTTGTGGGAAGAATAAATAGATGCATGAATACATTAATCAAATCTGAACATTTCTCAAGGAATGAGATGTGACTAATGACTTGGGTGGGTTTGTTAGTTTTCATATAATGAATGGTTTAAGAAGTATTAGGAGAGTAAACTACCTCATTCACTGTTCACAGACCATCTTAGTAATGTTAGTAAATCAGAAAAACCAGGTATCTGAATCACATTCATTTGCACTTTATGCAAACAGAACTGCCTATGATCACAAACAATATCTGACAATTATACGATTAATTTGACCAATAAGGAGACTAGTTCCTAGATCCATCTTAGAATTTAAATGAGCTCACTTAGGTAGTCTCCCTTGTCCAAATTAACTGATCTCTCAGATCCTCTAGTCTCTTTGTGCTTTACCTGCCCAACCACAGATGGTGTATTTTACTCTTTTCAGTTGTACTGTATTCTGAGTGCGGTCCTACTGGCATCAATTTCAGCACACTGGGTGGAAATGTATTTCTCATTGCACAGTAAGGCTATTGCAAGTTGCATGATGAAACGCTATAACTGCTTGCTGTGCTGAAAGTGTGTCTCATGGTGTCCTATATTTTAGTGCCCTATGAACCAAATTTCTGAGCAATATTGAAAGTAACAGTAACTGGAAGCATAGATCCAGTGTCACCACAAATTCCTGCTCCAGAGACTAGCTTTCCATTTTTAAACAAAGAGGTGGCATGTGGTACATATCTAAGAGATTCCCTTTTGATGTTTTGGAATTTCTAATTTTTAAAGAACTCAAAAACATTCTATAATATTGATAACATTCAAATAGAGTTCATAGCTGGGACATTCTAAGAAGAGTGCTGTTGTGTACCTCTTGAGTGATTTCTAACTTTAAAACAATAAAACATAGAACCATGGACTAAAACTTAAGGGCAAAAACCAGAGATATTTTATACTATGGCACAATTTTAAAAAATAAAGCACATATGTGGGATTCAAATAAATTGCAAAAGCAAGGCAGAAAGCTAATGGTTTTTTTTTTAATATATTTAGCATTCAAAAATATTTTCATCACTCTGAACTAAAATTGCACAAGAAGCAACTGATAGTGTGTGCAATTGCTTGAGGACATGCAGAAAAATGCAACTGAATTAAAAAACATTAATTACATTGTTCAGAATTTGTATGGTATTTTGTTTCTTAGGTCTGTTTTCTTTCAGGAACTTTGTTGTGTTCCCAGTGAAATGATTCTAAAGCTTTTTTTAGTAAGTAAGCCTGGTGCATTCATATAACAGATTAAAATTACTCCAAGAAAGACATTAAAGTCAAATAGATCTATAACCATCCAGTAAAGGTGGACGTACTAAAACTGTATTTTCTTTTGCTGAGTGATTGGGAGAAAAAATCGCCATAACTTATTTTTTTACTCCAAATAGTAAAAAAAAAAAAAAATGCTTACTTTACTAGTCTCTGCTTTTGTGCACTGCTGACTGTGCTGATACATGAATTACTTTCCATATATTGATTTTCTGTTGAAATGAGAATCTGCAAGGTGCCCTACAATGGATGGGCAGGGTCTTAACGTCTGTAAAGTGGTGTGCTGGTACTGATTTGGGGAAACTTCAGTTTTCAGGCTGCATGTGCCACTTGGAAGGAAGTGGGTTCCTACTGCACACTGGGTTTTGGTGGTGCCTGAGGCTTTTATGAGCACCCTGGACAGTGACTCTAAACCTGGACATTTCTAAGGTGAGGAAACACTACACAGGACTATGTATCTGTCACCAATGTGATTACTCAGCCGAGATGCTGAGTTTGGTCCATTTATAATCCAACACAGCCACAAGGTCACCATGATGCAGGGGACATGATGCTCATTAGCAAAATAAAACCTAGGACCTCTTGGGTCAAGCCCTGGAAGAGAATCTCCAAAGGGGAAGAGCCAGCATCAAGTGCCCTAACTGTTCTATCTGAGCATCCTCTCACTCTGATTCCTTGTACCATTAGGGATACACTCAATCCCTTAAAAGGACTTTGATTTTCTCACAGAACAGCAGATAGACTAGAGTTTTCAAAAAGGACTTTTTTAAATACTAAGGGCAGACAAAGTTATAAAATACAGAAATTATAAGCAGAAAATTACAGGTAACATATATATATATATATATATATATATATATAGCCAAAAAGTTCATTCGGGTTTTTGGTACCATCTTATGAAAACCCGAACTAACTTTTTGGCCAACCTAATAATATTAGGATTTTCCTGCTATGGCTAACCTTAGCTTCATTCCTAAAAGAGCACCTTTAGCCGAATTCCTCATTTTCTAGCTTCCCATTGCATTTCGTGCCTTGCTTCCAGAAAAAAATGCCTTTATTCACTTGGTCTCTTTGCTACAAAGTCACGAAAGGGTGTTTTAACTCCGATTCTTTCCTGAGCCCTTCCAATTTTTTGGTTTTTAACCTGAGTGACAAGCCTTCACCCTAAAAGAATGCCAGAGCAGGACACATTTCTAGGTGGTAATTGGCTCTATGTATAGGAAGTGGCTTGATCTCTAGAACCTCAAAATATGATTTTCCTTTAAACCAGCATCAGAGCCATATGTATCAATTAATGTGCTTTTGGTCGAGTGACAGAAACTTGACTTCATTGGCTTAAATGTTGAGGAAATATATAGGGTCATTTAACAGAAGCAGGGCAGGCCTCAGGTTTGATTGAACCGGCAGCTCAGGGTGTCGTAAAGGATCCAGATTTTTCCATTTCATCTGCTGTTCACAGTGTAGACTTCATGCTAAAGCTGGATCCCTGACAGTCTTAGAGGAACTGCTAGTAGCAAATGATGCTACCTGCTTTTCCAGCCATTTCAGCAGAAAAGAGAGAAGGAATTTCCTCCTGTAACTCTCTCTCTCTGGAAATTGGCCCCTGATGTCTCATTGACCTGATTTGAGTCACATGCCTATTCCTGAACTGATGTCTGTTTCCGGGGAAATGCCATGATTTGTTGGCCTACGCCTGGCTTCTTGATGCTTGTGTGAGTGAAGAGATTTCCATTATTGACAAAGACTGCTTAGTACAAACTCTGAAGTAGTGTCAATCCCCAACACTGCACTGCTGATGCACGATGAGGAGTGGTAGAATCAACACGGGACGGTCAATCATGCATGTATCTGTCCATAAAAATGAATTATCAACCAAAGGTGATCGAAAGCCCACTCCATTATGCTCTGTCTTTTTAAATGATAAAACCCTTGACTTCTTCATCAAGGGGCTCAGTAAATTGGAGGACAATAGGGATTCTATCTTTGTTCTCACTAGTTTTATGTACACATTTACTTGGAGAGGGGGCTCTTAAGCTGGATATGTTCAGTTTTAGCTAATATGTATGCTTTCTGTTGCACCTTGACCACTTCACGAGATGTCACACTTCCCAGCCCCATACAGATGTGGGCTTATGAGTTTCTTGGGACAAGGGGATTTTACATAGAAGTGAGGTTGATAAAGACCAAACAGAGACTTGGGGCTCTGATGGATGTTGCTCATGCTGGCTGGTCAATAGCTATTGATCAATTCTAGCGGCTGTCAAGGAGAGGTCCTCTCTGAAATCCAGTGGGGAGGATAACTAGCTCTTTGGTACAAGCACCACTCATGTGAGTGGAGACTGGGTGGCTTATGGGCTCTGTTTCTGCACCCATGGTGTGTCTGGTTGTTAACAATGGCCTGGACTTCCGTCTGGGCCATCTCTGCATCCTGACCTAGCTTCAGTCTTCAGTCTCTTCACAGTGGAATCTCTTGTCCCAAGCTCCACCAATTTCCACATGGTCTCTCTTTGCCTCCTCAGCAAAGCCCACGAATCCCATTTCAACTTTGCTCATCACGTGTTCCTTCACATCTACTGTTTATTCCTTGCATTGTTTCTTTCCATCCTTAAGAGTTTTGCACCTTCAAAACCAGGGAGAGACTCCTAAGTTCAACTCCCTGTTTATACAGGCATATTGATTGAACTGTTTGTCCAACCCTCTGTCTCAGAATCTAACCATTTTCTGTGACTTTAATTTCAACTTAGTCTCACTATTTATTCTTCTTTGAAAATTACATGCCCTCAGAATCCTGAGGACTGGAATATTTTTTATAAGGTGAAATAATAAATCAATATGATACTGTGTCATTTATTTTACATTTCTGGCTTTGAGCCAGGTACATAGTAGGTGCCATAACTCTTGGAGAATCTTTTTAACTTTCTGGAGGTAAACATCTTATGTAAACCTGCTTGGAATTTTAGAGGATTTTTAGAACTCAGAAGCATCCTTTGCCTAATTTGCAGGGATTGCCTAACATGATCAGTTTATTTTTTATATCAGTATCCTTATTCCTAAGACATTATTGATGAACTTTTAATTAATATCACAATATTTATATATATAATAATAATATTGACTAGTATTTAGGATGCTTTGAGAGATTACAGTGTGTTTTCTTATTTTTTATCTCGGTTATTTTTAACCTATGATGGCAGATGTAAATAATATTTCTATTATACAGAAAGTTAAAGCAACAAGCTCAAGGTCATGTATGCAAAGTGGTGGAGTTGATGTTTGGACAAATACAATCTAACTCCAAAACCCGCACTCTTTCTATTGGAGCAAGCTACTTGTATTTACCACTGGGAAAGCCCCTCTACTAAAATCTAACTGCTCCCTTAGCCTCCATGACCTCTTTCCCTTTTTGCCTTGGAAAGAATTGATGGACACTAAGAAAACATTTCGATGCATTTGTATAAAATGAAAAATGGTTTTATAATCTCAAGGACAAGGAAGAAGGCTAAAAGGGATTTTGTTATTTTTGAAAGGACACCCACTGCTACATAATATATAGCTTGTTGACTCAGGGAGTGATCTAACTCATTTTTGTTAAAGGACAGCACTATTTCCTTAAAATTATAGGCTAATTAGTTTCTTAGCTGTTCCATCTGAAAAGCAGCTCAATGCCTAATTGGCATACTGCAGACTTCCTTCTCCTAGGCCTATATTTTATGAGAAGAGAAGGAAAGTTTTAAGCTGAGAAAGGGAAAAGTAGCCTTTGATACCTAAGAACTGGCCTGACACTATCAGCTGGGTGTTGGTGTTTCTAGGAGCTGGCCTTGAGAAACTCACAGCAAGGCCTTGTTGTTGTCTATCTCACAAAGTACGAGCATCAGGCAAGGCCACTCTGTGACCGTGAGATGAAGTGAGGCACAAAAGGAGACTGGTCTGTAATCTTGTCTATACACAAACAGAACAGGGTTATATGCAAACCACAAAATACCACACATTCCCCAATCTTGCGTAATATGAGTGACTGCTGCTTTTTTCCTGATCACAGCTTTAGCCTCACTCTACACTCCCCTTCTTGTCTATAAAATATGTTTCTAGAATTTCTCCTGTTTCCTGAAAGCATTGCTTCACATCCTGAAACTTCTCCAAAGTCGCCTAACCCAAGCCTGATAACTATAGTAAGTTCTTTCTAATATCCTCTTACTGAGACATCCCATGGCTCTCCATGGTGTGTGTCTCCTTTATTACAATGAGCAATAAGTCTAATGTTTAAATACAGAGGTGTTTCTCCTGGTAGATTTTGGCTGGAGGCCGTTGACAAAGTTTAGTTATTCAGCAAGAGGAAAGATTTAAGCATAGTGTATTCTATTAACGTCTTTCGTTATACACTTTATTACCTTGGAGAAATCTTCTGAGAGTAATAGAAGGTTAATTGTGGTTGTCATTGATAGGAATAGTTTATGGATTATCAATATGATCTCCATAGACACCAGTCCCACCCAGTTATTGACAGTTATTTAGAATTTGCACTTTGTGCAAGGTCAGTAGTAAAGGTTTTGGATAGTTCTTACATCAGTTTGCAGTGGGTAAACTAGAGCTATGCCTTGAATCTATTTTTAGTAGTCCAGCTACTAGTACTAGCTGTGTGACTTTGGAAAAGGTGTTTATCTATTTGTGAAATGGATGATGATAGTACCAAATTCACAGGGATGTTGTGAGGATTGAGTGAGATAATGTCATATATTAAGCACACAATATATTTTAGCAGTTATAATGACTTTCACTATTATCATGACTTAGGAGTGGTATGTTAGTCTGCTCAGGTTGACATAACAAAATACCATAGACCAGGTAGCTCAAACAACAGAAATTTATTTCTCAGTTCTGGAGACTGAAAGTCTAAAATTAACATGCCAACATAGTGAAATTCTGGTGAGAACCCTCTTCCTGACTTCCTTCTTGCTGTGTCCTCACATTGGGGTTGGTGGGGTAGAGAGAGAGAGAGAGAGAGAGAGAGAGAGAGAGAGAGAAAGAGAGAGAGAGACAGAGAGAGAGAGAGAGAGAGAGAGAGAGAGAGAGAGAGAAGAGAGAGAGAGACAGAGAGAGAGAGAGGGAGAGAGAGAGAGGGAGGGAGGGAGGGAGGGAGAATGTGAATGAGCACAAGCTCTCTGGTCTCTTCTTCTAAGGGCACTAATCCCATCATGGAGGTCCCACCCTCATGACCTCATCTAAACCTAATTATCTTCCAAAGGCCCATCTCCAAATACCATCACAATGGGGGTTAGGGCTCCAGCATATGAATTTTGGGAACACCTAATTCAGTTTACAACAAGTGGTCTTCTCTTTTAACTCATGAAAGAGCTAAAAAGTAAGTATACTAAAACCCAAGTAATAATTTATGGTGGTCAATTCCCTCAATACTGGTTTATGGTTAATCATTTGATACAGTACATCCTGTAGGATATATCAAAAATTTACATAGTTCAAGGTTACACTTTCTACGAGTCCCTTACAGAGATTTTTCATAACCTTTCCCATCTGTGCCTCCTCCAGCCTCTCTGGGCTGACACAGTGTGGCTTTCTATTAGGACTGAAGCAATTATCAGACTTCTCAGCTTTTGTAAAAGAATGGAAGCTCCACCCCCAGCTGGGCTGACTCAGAAGACAAGTGGCTCTGGATTTAACTGAAAAGATAAAATATTACACTTTAGGTACTTATTGAGTATTATCTCAAACTCTCTGCCACTTACTGTTCATTAAAAGCTCCATTTAGAGAACTAATACTTACATGTTGTGACCCATTTATTCCTCTATGCTTTCTAAAATCTATGCTAAATTTAAGTCAGAGCAGGACAGTTGAGTACCTGGATTGTATCATTTTGGCTCATGTAGGGTTGCTTTTACAAATTGGGTTTTGTGATTGTGCTGTCAGCCTGCATTAGATGTCTCAAACTAAGGTCTTCTGTTACTTACTGCTAAATCTGGTGAGTGGTAGAGTGTCTAGAAAAATATTAAGTGTTCAGTATTTGTTTAGTGAATGAATAAACAAATGAATAAATGATTACATAGGTGTTTGGTATTCATTAAACTACATTCATTAGGATGGGAGAAATTTCTCATAGGACTTAGTACTAAGACTAGAAGCATTTTACCAGTATTTAAAATCTTTTTATTTTTAAGTTAACATATGGTAAAATTAACTTTTGTGGGGGCATAGAGTCAGTAGAATGTACAGTCAGTAGGTGTGCAGTAGAATTTTAACATATATCTACCTTCAGGTAACCACCACCACAACAGGATACAGAACAGTTTCATCACACCAAAAAACTCCCTTGTGCTTTCATTTTGTAGTCATACTTTCTCCCTCCCCCTAATCCCTAGCCACTGATCTGTTGTCAATCACTACAGTTTTGTCTTTTTGACAATATCATAAAAATAGAAGCATACAATATGTAACCTTTTGAGAATGGATTCTTTCATTTAGCATAATGCCTTTGAGATCATCCAAATTGTTGTATCATTAATTTATTTCTTTTTATTGCTGGGTAGTATTTCATCATATGAATGTAACATTATCTTCTCACCCATTGAAAGGTGTTTGGGTTGTTTCAGGTTTTAGTGATTATACATAAAGCTGCTGTGATCATTCATGTACTGTTGTGTGTGTGGGTGTGTATAAGTTTTTGTAACTCAGGGGAAATAACTAAAAGTGAGAATATGGGATTATACAGTAAGTGTATCTGTACCTTTGTAATAAACTGCCAACTGCTTTCCAGAGCAAGGGTACATGTTTTACATTCCCACCAGTGATGTATGAGAGTTCTGGTTGCTCTGCATGCTTGCCAACCCTTAGTATTGTCAGTAATTGTTTTGGACATTCTAATAGATATGTTATAGTATCTCATCATAGTTTTAATTTGTGTTTCCCTAATGGTTAATGATATTGTATATCTTATCAGGTGCTAACTGCCTTCTGTATATACTCTTTTGTGAAGTGTTCAAATCTCTTGCTCATTTTTTAAAGACTGGGTTATTTTCTTACTGTTGAGTTTTGAGATTTCTTTGTGTATTTTGGATAAAAGATCTTCGCTGAATATGTGATTTGCAAATATTTTCTCCCAGTCTGTACTTTGTCTTTCTTTCTTTTAACAGTGTCTTTCACAGAGTAAACCTTCTTAATTCTGATTGGGTCCAATTTATTAATTTTTTTCTATTATATCTATGAATTTTTGCCAATTTTTTGCCTTAACCATAGGAAATGTTTGTCATAAATTTTCTCCTGTCTTTCTCTGAAAGTTTTACAATTTTGCATCTATATTTAGGTCTGACATTCATTTCAGTTAATTTTTACATAAGGGGTAATGTTTTGGTTGAGGTTCTTCTTTTTTCTTTCTTTCTTTTGCTTATGGATGACCAATTGCTCTGTACCATTTGTTGAAAAGGCTATTCCTTTGTTAAATAGCTCCGAATATGAACTGGCTACTTCCTTTGTTAAATAGCTCTGAATATAACTGGCCAATATAGCAAATATATTTGCTATGTTTGCATGAGTCTATTTCTGCACTGTCTATTCTGTTCTATTAATCTATATGTCTATCCTTTTTCCAATACTACACTGTTTTGATACCATTACTTTATAGTAAGACTTAAAATGGAGTGGTGAGATTACTTCAACTTTATTCTTAGTTTTGAAAATTGCCTTGACTATTTCAGTGCCTTTGCCTTCCGTATAAATTTTAGAATTAGCTTGTCTGTATCTACCAAAAATCCTGCAAAGACTTTGATTAAGATTGAGTGAAACCTATAGATCATTTTGGGGGAGAACTGGCATCTTAATAATATGGTGTCTTCAAATCCACAAATGTGAGGTAACTCGATTTATAAAGGTCTTCTTTCATCATTTTGTAATTTTCAGCATACAAATTCTGCGTGTGTTTGTTTAGATTTATACCTAAATATTTTCTTTTGGAACTAATATAAATGGTATTTAAAAAATTTTCAGTTTCTACTTGTTCATTAGTGATATAAATATAATTGATTTTGGTGTGTTGACTTTGTATCCTACATCCTTGCCAAACTCACTTATTTGTCTTAGGAGATTCATTGTAGATCACATGGGATTTTCGAGGCAGACAATCATGCCATATATCAAAAGAGAGAGTTTTATTTCTTCCTTTCCAGTGTGTATGCATTTTTGTTCTTGTTCTTGCCTTATTGTTCCGACTAAGAATGCCAGTACAATTTTGAGAGGAGGTGAGATGGACTTCCTGTGTTGTTCCTTACCTTAGGAGGAAAGTATTCAGTCTTTCACTCTCCAGTGTGATGTTAGCTGTGGGTTGTAGATGTCTTTTATCAGGCTGAGGAAATTCTCTTCTGTTCCTAGGTGGCTTAGAGTTTTTATCGTGAATGGATACTGGATTTTGTCACATGTCTTCTCTGCATCAATTTATACGATCATGTGGCTTTTCTTCTTTAGAGCGTTAAAATATGGTGGATACATTGACTGGTTTTCATATATTAAACCAGCTTTGCATTTGTTGTGATGGGTCATACTGTTTATATATTGCTGGATTTGACTTGCTGATACTTTGTTAAGGATTTTTGCATTTGTGGTTTATTCTGTAGTTATCTTTCTTGTTCAGTCTTCGTTTGGTTATGTTATGAGAGTGATGCTGGCTTTATAAAATGACTTGGAGGTGTTTCCTTTTCTTATGTTCTCTGGAAAATATTGTGTAGAATTGATGTTATTTCTTTTTCAAATGTTTGGTAGAATTCACCATTGCAACCATTTAAATCTGAAGATTCATTTTCTGGAATTCAATTCTTTTAAATTTGTTGAGGATTTTTTAATGGTCCAAGATATGTGTATCTTAGTGTATCTGTGGACACTTGAAAACAATGTGTATTCTTCTATTGCTGAGTGGAGTATTCTATATATGTTGTTCCACTTTCTTCTGGCCTCCATGGTTTCTAGTGAGAAATACACAGGAATTAAAATCATTGTTCTTGTATAAACAATGCATTATTTTTCTCTGGATGTTTCAAGATATTTTCTTTGTGTTTAGTTTTCAGCAGTTTGATCATAATACGTATGGACATGAATTTATTGTATTTGGGATTCACTGTACTTTCTGTATTCCATCAAATTTAGGAAGTTCTCATCCATTATTTTTTCAAATATTTTGTCTGCATTATGCTCTTTCTTTTATTCTGGGCTTCTGATGACATAAATATTAGATCTTCTGATATTATCTCATAGGTCCCTGAAACTCTGTTCATTAAAAAAACACAATGTTCCTCTGTGTTTTTCAGATTGGATAATTTCTATTGATTTTTTTCAAGTTCATTGAATCTGTCCTTTGTCATTTCCATTTTGCTATTAAGCCCATATAGTACGTTTTTTTTTTACTTTGGTTATTATATTTTTTTCAGTCCTAAAATTTCTGCTAGGTTCTTCTTTCAGTCTTCTGTTTCTTTGCCAAAACTTTCTAGCTCTCCAGTTGTTTCAACTGTGCTTGCAATTACTTGTTGGGACATTTTTTATAGTAGCTGCTTTAAAGTCTTTGTCAGACAATTTCAACATGTGTGTCACCTTGGTAGTGACATCTATTTGTTTTCTTTACCCATGTAAATTAAGATTTTCCTGTTTCTTCATATACTGAGTTAACTTGGATTGTATACTGGACATTTTGAATATTATGAAACTGTACATATTGTTTAAATCCAATGGAGGGTGTTGATATTTTTCTTTCAGCAGGCAATCAGTCCAGTTGAGCTCAGCCTGAAGATTTCCACCAATCTTCTATTGGCTGTGGTTTCAATGTTCTTTCACCTTCAAAGCCTTTTTGGTACTATTCAGTTCTATTTCACATGTGTGTTACCCAGTGGCCATTTCCAGGACCCGGGTGGTGGTCTAACCTGGGTGGTATTCTATACCTTGATTCGGTCTCAGAGTCAGGTCTTTACTATGGTGTTTAGGATTCAGTCCACACATGTGTAGCTCAAGGTGAGTCTCAGTGGTCATAAACTACTTTATGGGATCAGTTTCCTGAGTTCTTCCCTCTCAGTGATCTCCCTGGTACTTTCCAGTTCTTTGGATACTCTTTTCAATCTTTTGGCCAGAAACTTAAGACTTTATTTACCTCACATTGCCATGCACTTCTATGATTGTGCCCATGTCTGGTGCCAAGAGGTGAAAGGACAGGGAGAGAGAAAAGGCATCAGGGGTTCACCCATTCTCTTGGGACTGAAGCTCCTCTGATCAGGGAAGAAGTTTCCACAGAGTGTTAGTTGCCTGCTGTTCCAGGTGCTCCTGCTATTGGTACTGGTAGACCTCTTTCTCATTCCTTGAGCCTCAGTCGTGGGCTTCTTCTGGGGCTATCGCAGTCCTCATTAATGCCCTCACCTCTGTTTCTTCTAAGTCCTGGCTGGAACAACTGGAGAAAAACGGCGCTGAACTCACCAACAGTTTGTCAATACTTTGGATTTTGGTCTGCTTTTCTAATATACTTGCTATATTCCAGAGTCTTTAAACAGCTCTCCTTGTATTCTGTCCAGCTTTTATGGCTGCATTCAGTGTCAGAGACAGGGCGGTGAGTGCTTACTCCATATTACCTGGAACAAGAACCCTGTTATGATTTGCTTTTACATTCTGAACATAACAACTCGTGTAACTTATAGTTTATCTCTCACTGCCTTTCAGAGATTTTTTTTTTTTTTTTTTGCGGTACGCGGGCTTCTCACTGCTGTGGCCTCTCCCGTTGCGGAGCACAGGCTCCGGATGCGCAGGCTCAGCGGCCATGGCGCACGGACCCAGCCGCTCCGCGGCATGTGGGATCTTCCCAGACCGGAGAACGAACCCGTGTCCCCTGCATCGGCAGGCGGACTCTCAATCACTGCGCCACCAGGGAAGCCCCAGAGATTTTTGAGCCAAGTTTTGGCTGACTTATGCCCATATTCCCAGCTCTAGTTACTCTGTGGTGTTTTGAACATTTAGCCACTATGTCATATCTCAGAACTTTGAGAAAGTCCTAGGAAATCTAAGTAAACATCATCTCCTAAACCTTACTTTTTCCCCATGCTGTCCCCTTGAATCATGTGTGCATTGTGTGTGCATGTGTATGTGTTTTACACTCTGAAGAATCTTGTGATCTAGCTAAGGTGAAAGGAAGACACTTGTAAAACAAATGTGATTCATTCTTGTAAGATTATTCACAGTTTTCTGAATGTAATGTGCTATTTAGTGCTTTCATGCTAATGCTCATAGTGTTCTTTCTAGAATGCTTTTGCAGCCTTCTATGACTGGAAAATTCCTAGTCATCCCACAAAGGCCTTCAGACTGTGTTTTCATTTCTTTCAGCCTCTTTAATTGATCTGCTGTAGGCAAAGCTGGTTGCTTTTTTTATGCTTCAAGAATGCTTCATTCACATACCAATATTATGATACTGTGGTATGTTACATTATTGTTTCCAATTGTCTGCTCCCTCCCCTGTAAGAGTATAACACATCCCCACACTTGCCATGATGCCAAGTAGATGGTGTTTTCCTGTTCCGTAATCAGGATGGGCCAAATGACTTTCTTTGGCTGATAGAATATGAGTGGATGTGTGTCCTTTCAAACAGCAACTTATACATGCTGTGCGGTTTAGTTCATCCTTTGTTTTCGCTATCAGCCATGAGAACAGGGTATCTAGGTGGGGGTCAAACTTTCAGCCAATGTCCAGAATGAGAAGACACATGGAGCAGAGACAAGCAGAGCCCCAGATGACCTGCAGACTGATAAGTGAGAAATACATGATTGTTGTTGAGTAAGCCACTGTGATTTTCAGGTTTATTATTATTATTATTAAAAATCTAAGAGAATGTCTGATTCTTCAGCTAGACTGCTCAACAGGGTCAGAAACTGCATGGGCAGAGCTTAAAATGTGAGAGGTACTTGTGGAAGGCTGTTGAGGCTAAAAGACCAAAGAAGACAATGAGACCAATGAGTATTTCACACATAGGAGTTCCTGGGGCCTCTGGCGCTTCCAGCCTTAACCTCCTGGGGCAAATTCAGACAAAATGATCAATGAATGGGTTGGCCCAGTCTGAGTATATACTTTGGAATGTCACTGGTTTTCTGGTACTGACTGAGTCCAGGGGTAGCCAAGTATGGTTCACAAAAGCATATACAATATGATCCATACTTCAGTGAGATTCAATCTAGGAATGAGATGGCTTAAATTAACTCAGATACTGATAAACTGGATGACCTTGAACAAATCACTAATCTCTCTCCTCAGCCTCATTTTTTTATCATCCATAAAAATGAAGGGGCGTAAGGGTGGATAAGAGTTAGTTTACCCATTTTCAAAGGTCCCTTTTTTTAGTGTTATTTTTCTCTCTGATCTTCTGTTGAAACATTTTTGCTTTAGTTCTTTGTATGCCTAGATAGTTTAGGTGTATCCACAGAAGGGGCCAAGTTAATATATGGAAGGCTCCTGCATAGACATGCCATTTCAATTATTTGGGATTTTATTAGAGTAAAGAACTACAGGTTGCATCACTAAACAGAACCATCAGCAGATCAACTGAGTTTGGTGCCAGCCAGGCTGGGAGTGTGCAGGCTTTTCTGAGCATCTCAGCATCTTGGCTGTGAACTGCCTTCTCAGCTTGCTCTCCAGCTTTGCTTGGTCCCTTTAAGCCACTCTCAACTCCCAACCCTATGGCTTCTTTGCCCTGTCCCTGGCAAGGACAAATAGACATATGTCCTTCTCGGCTGTCTGTTGCTGTTTCTACTCAGAAAGGAAAGTAAAGAGACTGTATTTGGGGCTTCTCATGTGCCCCTGATGAAAAGTGCAGTTTGTCTCTTGTGGTTCAGGGTCCTAGGAGTTGTACATAAAGACTCACAGAAAAATTGAGCTGGAAAAGAGTTTACCCAATTCCTAATTTAGAGATGAGACATCAAAACCCAGAGATTTTGACTTACTTAACCCAGCAAAGCCGACTAGTGGGAAGTTTGGGGATAGAAATTGGGTCTGTGACCTTCCCCCTCAAAACTAAAGACTGAAGATTCAAGAATCTGAGGAAAAATAAACTACATAATAAAATGCAAAATGATCCCTAAATTATACCAGGTTAGAAGCAGAAAAGAGATCTGCTAGTTAGCTCCAGTCTCCTTAGTTCTTATCCTCCTCTGCCCTTAAACATGTCATTTTGGTCCGACCACTTGACAACAGTCCATCTTTTCAAAGTCTTTTGCATCAGCTTTTAAGCAGCAACAACTAAAACGCTGAAAAAAAAAAGAAAGAAAAGAAATAGCAAAAGAAAGCACAGCAAAAGACCCAGTAGACTGCTGGTGTTTTGAGGATCACCAGAAAATTGACAAATCACTCAGCCTGTAAGCCTCATCTACTGTAGTTATCAATTATGTATCATAATTCTTGCTTGTAAAGTCCTTTGAAATATTCAGACATAAGACTCTAAAGGGACAAAGTAATTAAAATGATTAGTTACAGCAGAAAAAAGTTTAAATCAATGTTCCATGTAGTGTCCATCATATTCCATTATGCTTAGTTCTTATCCCCCCTGTTGCAGATACAGGAGATGAGCTAAGAGAATAGAAAGGGTGGGATTCATTTTCAGGGGGGTCTGGTGGGGCAAAAACTAGTCCTTACTCAGCATATGTTGAGCAAGATGTTGCCTGATTCATATTGCCTCATTCAATATTTCTAGAAAGCCCCTCCAAAGAGAGAAAGGTAAGAAAACTGAGGGTCAGAAAGGATACATTTCTCCAGATCACACAATACCTAGACTTGAATGCAGACCTTTCTAACTCCAAAATCCATGCTTTTAAGATAGGTTGATTTCTTCCTTTGGTTTATGTATGCATCTTAAAAGTAAGTGGGAGAGCTGGACAAGGGGTGGGTAGTGGGGTGAGAAGAGATATGGGAACAACATTGCCTGGCTCTCTGTACACCTTTATCAATTCATTGTTTCATACATTGCTTGCTGACTATTGTCAAGATACTGTAAGATAGAGATGAAGCTGACACAGTCCCCATCTTCAAGGAATTTAGGGTCTTGTAAGCAGAGGAATAATCACCAAAAGACTGCAGGAAAGTATTCTAAGTACTCGGATGTGTAAGAGCAAAGGTAGCTCTAAAATTTCTATATAGAAGGGGCAATTGGATCTTGTCAGTTGGCTCTGAATATCCATTCCCACCTCTTTCTGTGTCCTGTCTTGTGCTGCAAAAGGCTAGAAAGCAAAAGTCTAGTTTACCCAGACTCTCTTACCGCTAGGGTTCTCAGTGTAAAATAGGTTCTGCCAAAGAGATGCATATGCATGAGTCTTGGAAAGCAGGAGAGAGGCAGAGGTCATCTTCCTGATGCTCCTGCTGATAAGCTGAGCAGGTATAGCAGCTAAAACCAATTTCTCTATCACTTGCCTTGTGGGAGTCATAAGAGTCATAAGACAGTGGGAGTCATAAGACTTGTGATGAGTCATAAGACAGTTGTGATGGGTGCAACAGTTGGGTTGGGAGTCATAAGACAGTTGTAATGGCTGCAACAGTTGGGTTGATGACAGGGTCGTCTTGATTTTTATGGCAGAGGGTTCTTGAATCCAATAATTCCGAGGTCACCCCTGGTTCCCTCTTCTCCTCCTTCCAACAATTTTATAAGCACTTAATCCTTTAATCAATCTCTTTCTTATTTATATATGTAGAATAGGATCTATTTTCTGCCCAAATGCCTGATGGATAGAAAGGGGCTTAGGGAGAGGAATTGTTCGGAAGGGGGAGGGAGTAAAGAACTTTTCTGGAGAAGTCATTTGCATGGCGAGCACTTTATGTCTCTGTAATTGTGTGTTTATTTCAATTGGCTTAGGCAATAAATGGCTTTAATGGATAGGCTTGCTCCAAACAAATAACACCAACATTTTCTCTGTCTTTTTTTTCTTTCTTTCTGCTGTTATGTTCCAGTTTAAATCACCTGTGTATCCTAACCTCTCAATTGAATATAGGCAAGAATATCAGACAAAGCCAATTAAACTATCCCATTTATGTTTTGTTTTGTTCCTGTAGCTAATATTAGTTGGAATGATTCTCACCCATCCCAGGTCAAGAATCTGTGAGACATGGGACGAAGCACTAAATTAAACTTACTTTGAACCCAAAACTAATCTATAAACCAAAAAGTATAATAGTGATTTGATACTGAAAAACACTGAATTTTTAAGGTTATATTAGACTATGTTAGTTTTGAAACAGGATGTCTGTATTGAATGTTGAAACCCATTTCAGCATGACGATAACATGTTTTTCTCTTTTACTGACTAAGATAAAGAAATAACTGGCAGTTTGCTAACTTCTATATGGATTTGCTGGTTTTTATTAATAATTACTTATGTGCCGTTTGCAACAAGTGTGGACCTAGAGGTTATTATGCTAAGTGAAGTAAGTCAGACAGAGAAAGACAAATACTCTATGATTTCACTTATATGTGAAATCCAAAAACCAAAGCAAATGAACAAACAAAACAAAACAGAAATAGACTCATAAATGCAGAGAACAAACTGGTGGTCCTCACAGAGGAGGGGATTGGGGGAGTTGGGCAAATTAGGTGCAGGGGATTAAGAAGTATAAACTTCCAGTTATAAAATACATAAGTCACGAGAATGTAATGCTGTAATGCATAGCATAGGGAATATAATCAGTAATATTGTAATAACTTCATATGGTGACAGATGGTTACTAGACTTATTGTGGTGATCAATTCATAATGTGTATAAACATTGAATATGTTGTATACCTGAAACTAGTAAATATAATCTTACATGTCAACTATACATCAATAAAACAATATAAAGGAAAAAAATAATTATTTAGGTACCTTAAGATCTGTAAGTATAAAAAATATTTTGCTTCTATCTGTGATGCTTCTTATAATCATTTCTATGAAATGTATTTGTTTAATCATATAAGCTAATAAGTGAATTGGTTACATCATTTTAGCCTACCAGGCAAGAACTGTGCCTGGTGCACTTCTGGCTTTTAATAAATACCCATTTGTTAAAATGCCCTGCTTGGAAAAAAAAAAACAAAAAACAACAACTGAGAGAGTATAACAGCCATCCCAAACAATCCCTGGTACTGTCTCCCTAGTTTCTACAGTCTGGAGAGAATAATAAAGGTCCTGATAAGGTAATAATAAGACTGGTCTATGAGATGTGGATTGAGAGATAGCGTGGCTAGTCAGGGAAGACTCCAAAGAGCAGGCAACTCTTTTGTTGAGTCTTGGAAGATGGAGGTCCTTTGCCTGGTAGATATGGGGAAAGGCAGGGTGTTCCAGGTAGAGGAGCATAAGAATCAGAAGCCTGAAAGTAAAAGAAGGCATTGGGAATCCACAGAACTGCAAATTGCTCAGTGTGACTAGAGTACAGGGGGTTGGCAGAGGGAAATCTAGAGAGACCCTCACTGGTCCAAACCTTCAGGGTATGGTCCATCTCATCACAGAGTTTGCTTGGGGCAATGGGATATTTTGATGGGTTTTAAGCCTGGAAGCCACATGATTGGTTTGACTTTTGGGAAGAACATTCTGGCTGCAGCGTTGAGGATGGAGAATGGTGCTGGAGGACATTTGGGAAATTCAGTGAGAGAAGGAGTCAGATGACAGAAGGTGGATTCCAGTGGGCTGAAGAGTGAAAGGTGAGGTGTGTTACCAGAAGTGCAGATTTGTCCCCAGAGAAGATAAGTTGGGAGGCAAGGGAGGGGGAGACCCTACCTTGAGAGAGCTACAGGGTCAAAAGTGCTTGTTATTTATTTATTTGTTTGTTTGTTTGTCTAATGTGTGAGACTTCAGAAAGCGTATTGGTTAAATGGAAGAAACAAGGAAAGAAAGGCACTAGAAATACAAGAGAGGTAAGTTTATTTTTTATGAGGCTTAAATAAATAATATAAAATACTGAAATAAGGTCCAGATTTTTCTATTGATAAAAATCAGGATCACACAATATATTAGAAGATAATATAGGTAATGATATTTATAATCTTTTGATGGAAAAGTATGATAGACAGAAGAATGTCCCCTCACCAATTTCCATGTCCTATTTCTTGAAGCCTGTTAATATATTACCTTACATAGCTGAAGGGGCTTGAAAGTTTATTAGATTAAGGGTGTTGAGATGGGGAGATTATTCCAGATTATTTAGGAAAATGCAATATAATCCTAAAAATCTTCATGAAAGGGAGGTAGGAAGGTCAGAGTCAGAGATGGAGATGGGAGATGTGATGAAGGAAGCACAGATGTGTTTGTGTGTGTGTGTGTGTGAGAGAGAGAGAGAGAGAGAGAGAGAGATTTGAAGATACTACACTGCTAGGCTTAAAGATGGAGAAGGAAGGGGCCATGAGCCAAAGAATGCGAGTAGCCTTTAGAAGCTGGAAAAGGAAAGGAAATTGATTCTTTCCTAGAGCCTCCAGAAGGAATGCAGTCCTGCCAACACCTTGATTGCAAGACTTCTGACCTCCTGAATTTCAAGCTAACAATTTTGTGTTGCTTTAAGCCACAATTTGGGGTAATTTGTTACAGTAGCATAGAAAGCGAATACAAGAAGATATGAGATGGAAACCAAAAAGCAAAGGGAATATGGCTATTCTTAAAAAGTTTAAAACTTTTTGTATTAGTTCCAAATCATAAACCTGCTGAAAGACAATTGAAAACTGAGAAAGGTTATACAAAAGGCAATATATGTGCAGACAAAAAAGAGTTAAAAACAATGCTAGTACAAAGCAAACTAAAATCAGTATAAAAAGACTAATCTAATAGAAAGTGAGAAAAGAATAATAAATTGTTAATGTCAAAAGAAATCCAGAAACAAATAGGTAAATATGTGTTGCTAAGAAATGCAAATTAAAACATTGAAATAACCTTTTTTTTAATCTGGACAAGCAGCAGTGATTTATTAGACACCCAGCGCTGGCCAGAGTATAGGGAACAACAAACACTGCCATAAACTCTAGGTGAAGTTATAATTTGGTAAAAGCTTTCTAGACAGCAATTTGGCATTTATTACTTAAATGGTAACTGTACTTACTCTTTGATTTAGGAATTTCATTTCTAGGATTTCATTCTTTAAAAATGCTGACTCATGTGAACAAAGATATATATATATATATATACATAAGAGTGTTCATAGTAGCATTGCTTACATGGAAATAAACTAAAATGGGTATAATTAGGAGAATGTTTGAAAGACATTTGCCATATTCAAATAAAAGACATTTGCCATATTCAAATACTGGACTACTATGGTCCCTTTAAAGTATTGAGGTAGATAAGAGACAATGTTTATAATACATTGATAAGTGACCAAAGCTAGTCAAAAATATGTGCATTCTGATTCTATCAGAAAATGTGTATATGTGTTATGTGCATTTATATATTTGTGAATTACATGCACAAATAATTTGTATCAGTATATACTTGAAAAAAAGTCTTCCAGAATTTACAAGCAAACAGTTAACAGAGGAAAGGTTGTGATTACAGGAGGCTTTTGTCTTCCATTTTATTTATTTCTCTATCATTTGATTTTTTTTTTTACAACACATGATTTTTTATCCCGGAATAAAAAACTTATAGAATGGTGAAAATGTTAGAGTTTTTATGACTCTTACGTGACTTAATTGAGCATAGTGGAGAATACTCAACTGAGCGCAGTGGAGAGTATTCTTCTCTTGCTAACAAATGACCACTCTGATTACATGTGGAAGAAAGAATCTAGCAAATTATTATTTTGCAGAGTAGACAACAAATAACTACTTGCTGAATGAGTAAATGAGTAAATAGAAGAAAAGTGACATGCTTTCATAGCTAAGAAAGGAAAGGCTCTATAAATCTCCCATAGGGACCAACACTCATTTCTTTGATGTTACCTGAGGAAAGAAGTGTTCAAATATCTCTGGTGTTTTCTTTCCTTCTGTTTGCAATTCCTGAAGCTATCTTCAGTGTCCTGATGTCAATTTGGAATCTTCATATAATACAAAGTATAAACATAACCTATTAGGAAACTCAAGTACAATGTTTCCTGTTGATAAAGAGTAAATTATCTCAAGAAGAAATTCCAGAGGAAATCGTCTCTGGAGTCCAATATTCTGAATCATGTGAACCTAGTGGTAGCAACTGTATCAAATAAGATTTTGAATGTCATTTAAAGACTTATTTTAAATGTGATTATGCTTAATTGTATAGCACTACTTAAAAAACGGTATTAACCTTGACAGTTTAAAAACAATATTTTGGCCATTAGCTACATCATGAAGGTGAGTGAGGTCGGACATTCACATAACCAATTTCAAGTGGTTAAATGAAACCCAGTGATTGAAGTTGGCTTTATGTCTGAGGAGAGCTTAAAAAGACCAGGTCTTACAGTTGAAGTTTTAGAACTGTTGTCTGTTCACATGCTCCCAAGAGACCCCCTTTCACAACCTTTTTTATGTTCACAGTTGCACCAGGCATAGATACCTGGACCATTCCGTGTCTCTGTCCAGGGAAAGTGGAAATGGATTCAGGAGGCCCGTTCCCTAGATATGGATAGGTGTGACATTGAAAGTCAGGAATGGTGGTAGCTTCATATTTCTCTGTGTAGATGGACAGTAGAGAAAGCCTATTGGGAGGGAAAGAGGGGAGAGGGAGGCAAGGGGAGGGGAACAGGAGGAGGAAGATGAGGGATGAGGAGGAAAAGGAAGAGGGGAGGTGTGCGAGAAACCAGGTGTGCAGAAAGAAGCGGAGGCAAGAGACAGTAAGAGAAGGAAAGGACCACCTGTGTTCCTGAGGGATTCACAGTTCTGATGCCTTCCTAGGTCCAGATTACATTCCTGTAACCATTTGTTCCTTTTTCCTCAAACTGCGTTGGCTTGGTTTCTACTACCTGCAAGGTAAGAGTCCTAATTAGAACTAGAGAAGAAGTAAATGTGCCTTTCATCTAGAATTACTTCAAGTAAGTCTGGAAGTCAAACTCTGTCTAGATGGCCAGAGTCCCCTGTACCTGCTGGGGTCCGTGTCTCATTTCTGGACTCTGGAGGTGAGTAGCTTTGGAGTCTACCACCCTCAGCCCCTGATTGTTTCAGTTGTTCCATTCCAACACTTAGGTTTCCATGGGAAGCAGGGGGCAGTTGGCTGCTTTGGGCAAATCACATCATTACCCAAGCTTTATCCTCTCCTTCCTTCATTACTGACCACAAAGGCACACCCCATAGATTATCAGAGGTGGAAGGAGCTCAGAAATCATCTGGTGCAACCCCCTCATTTAATAAATAAGAAAACAGAGGTTCAAGGGAATGAAGAGGCTTATTCAACATTACCTGACAAATCAGAAGCAAAGCCGGGACCAGAACTTTCCAATATGTCTCCTCCCTGTGTACCACCACCTGAAGTGAGCATCTGTGTTAGGTTGCAGCCAAGGAAAGGAAACCAGTGCTATGAGGAAATGGTGATGAACTTCATGAAAAGCAGCAATTTTCCTCAGCTTTCAGCTTCTTGGGAGGCAGCTTAGAGTTTTCGTTCCCTCTTGCAGAACAGAGGATTCAACCCTGCTCCCACAGCAAGAAAAGCATTCAACTTTTCACAGCTTTCACTTTCAGGGTCGGTATAGTAAATAAGAGAAAAGCTCTGCACTTAATTGGAACTTCTTTTGTAAAGCAGAATGGAAGGGTCACATAACTGTCAAAACATTTTCCAGTGATCTGGGCAATTTACCTTTCCCTAATGCAATTGCCAAATTTTTCTGCATGACATTTGCATTGTAGAAAGGCTTGCAGGGAATTAGAAATCACAACAGGCCAGATTTTTTTTTTTACCCTCTGCACTGATCGAAATAGGGGATTCCTACAGAGGTTTTGCGAATATTTTGTTTTTGTTTCTTTCAATTATTTTTTGGGCTTAACGTTGGTTTCAAAGCTTTTTCTTCTTCTTCTTCCATGAACCATACTTTTCCTATGTAGAAATTGCTATCATTAAAACACCCCAGAGGGCTTCCGTGGTGGCGCAGTGGTTGAGAGTCCGCCTGCCGATGCAGGGGACGCGGGTTCGTGCCCCGGTCCGGGAAGATCCCACATGCCGCGGAGCGGCTGGGCCCATGAGCCATGGCCGCTGAGCCTGTGCGTCTGGAGCCTGTGCTCCACAACGGGAGAGGCCACAACAGTGAGAGGCCTGCGTACCGCAAAAAAAAAAACCAAAAAACACCCCAGAGTCCAAATTTCAACAAATTACAGAATCAAATTTTTTATCTTAAAACAGTCAAATTAATATTCATTATCAATAAAATTAATACTCAAACTGATATCAAAGCCATATTCATGGAAATGTTTTAATGGATGGTAACATATGCACTATTTGTTTTGTTATTTTAATTAATGGTCACTGGTATACATTTTAAATTAATCATTCCCTACCTTGTGTATTGAAAGAGGACAGTGAATTTAGTTGAACTCTACTGTTTCAGGACTTGATCATTCAAGGTAATGTTAGTTTGAGATCTGATATTTAGCTTGTTTGGTAAAAATCTTTTTCATAGTTAAAGTAAACTTATAGTGCAAACAAGGTGTCAGGAAAAACAGTTAAAATGCTTACTTTATTCTCTCATTTCCTTGTCAGAGCAACCCTATAAGATAGGCATTATTACCTACCATAAACTCCTTTTACAGTTGAGACAAGGGGGTGGAAGAGAGGTTGAGAAACTTAAGATCACACAGGTACTGTTTGGCTCAGCTGGAAAGTAATCCCAAGTTTTTCTGACTCCACAGCCTGTGCCATTTTCTTTGCCAAGGTGCATCCAACAACCATTCAGCAGCTTATTTATTAATTAATTCACTTACTCATTAAGCATTTACTGAGGCCTTATAACACATGGACCAGACAGGCTCTGGCAGTACCAAAATGACCCTAGCCTGGGGGCAGGAGATGATCACTGAACAATGTGGCCACCTCTGTCACTGAGCTCTGTACACAAAGTAACCACAAAAGACACACTTATTTGCTAATAATGAATTTTACTTATTGCTCTACCAAAGTCATATTGTTGGCATTCTTTGAGTTGCTGTGTGTAATTCAAATAGTAGAACTGACTTCATTTCTTTAATAGCTTTCAGTAGTTCAGATTATACTAGTTAAGGCTGGCCACTCACCAAGTAGCCCAACATTAGTTAGGTTTTACCTTATATACCTTGTTGATCTCTGAGAGAGGGATACTGTAAAAGATACAGCAAGCCAGGCTGACATTTCATCCAAAGGCTGACTTAGGTTCTGAGTATGAGTCAAGAAACTTTTTGTGTCCTCCAGGAAACTAGAAAGCAATACCTTTGCTGCATCAGTATTTCACCATATACATTATGCTTGCAACCACTGTTCTTTGAAATACCTTAAGTAAGATATAACTTTAAAAGTGAATATTTTCTTTATTTTCTTCAGTTTTATGTTTTTTTCTAAAAATATTTAGTGAGCTTTTTCTAGCTTTCTGGTACTGCTTTCAAATACATGGGTATATGCAAAGAGTAACATTTATTTGAAAAAAGCCTGTTTTCACTCATTCTAACAAATCATTTCACTACCTATAAATTGGAGATAAGAGTTGTACTGACTACTTAGGGATGTAAATGAGATAAACTTAGATAATATATGCAAAATTATTTGGAGAACTCTATCAGGTAAATATAGTAGCTCTTGTAAAAGTAAACTTATGTGCTCCAAAGTATGTAGTTCATAAATTGCAAAGTATGTGGTGTGGTTTTAGGTGGACTAAAGGATTTTATTTTTGAAACAAATTCTAATTGATTAAACATCTTAGTGGTGCAAAAGACTTCCTCTAAAACTTTTGTTTTATGGGTTTAGGCATTGACATTTCTCATAGCAGGACACATTTGCCCTTCCTTTATAAAGCACATCTATTTTAATGGACTTCTGTTCTATGTAATACCTCTGTTTCAATACAACTAGAAGCCAGTTTGATCCTTGTATTTTTATTTTTTCTAGAAGTCCAGTGTTTCTCAGATCACAACAAAAACAAGTGAAAGCTTTTAGCACAACCAGATTCAAAGTCTGAAACCTTTTTTTAAAAATTAATTTATTTATTAATTTTAAAATTTTTGGCTGCATTGGGTCTTTGTTGCTGCACATGGGCTTTCTCTAGTTGTGGCGAGTAGGGGCTACCCTTCATTGCAGTGCACAGGCTTCTCATTGCGTTGCCTTCTCTTGTTGTGGAGCATGGGCTCAGTAGTTGTGGCTCACGGGCTCTAGAGTGCAGGCTCAGTAGTTGTGGCGCACGGGCTTAGTTGCTCAGCAGCAGGCATGTGGGATCTTCTGGGACCAGGGCTTGAACCTGTGTCCCCTGCATTGGCAGGTGGATTCTTAACCACTGCACCACCAGGGAAGTCCCTGAAAGCTTTTTAAAATCAGGCTTTTAACTTTCCACAAACCTAGACCCCTGGCTGTGAGAATAACAGTGATCAACGGTGTTGTCATAGTCCCAGATCTGTCATACTGTACTTAAATGCTGTTACAATTTGCTACAATTTGCAAATTCTGATACAATTTGCATCAGAATTAAATGATTAAATTTGAGTTTTGCCTGCTGTGAAAGTTTCAAACAACCACACAAAAGGAGACAGGCTTGTGCTGTCAGTACCTACAAGTGCAGCATGAAGGTGCTGAAGGAGTGGGTAATTAATGATCTTGGAGGGATTGGAGGGCTGAGTGAAAAATGGTTGAGGGTGGGGCTGCCCCTCTGGATGGAGCTGGCTGGTGTTAGTGAAAGTTACTCCTGGAGCTGTGTATTGCCTCTGGGAGCATGTAAATACTTCTTCCTAATTCGAGTTACTATTTCCAAAGTCTATAAAAGGAGAGTCAATTTTGCATGGGCTGCCTGAAAAAAAGAAAGCAAAATACCCAGTGGGCAACTGGTATTATAAAATTACCACACAGAATGCATTTAAGAATGAGTGGGGAAATAGAGGGCAGGGGAAACTTATTCTATTTCCAGATAAATGGCAGAGTCTGGCAATAAAATTTCATTGCTCATGAAGTTAGAGTGCCTTCTGTAACAGTTCTAAGAGAAGCTTAGAATACCCCAGATGAATTCTCTAAACCGTAGCCACCAACCATGAGAATACATTGGGGGCAGGCAATGATGGAAGGCAGGAAGGGAGATACTGGGAACTCAAGTTTGAGGATCAGCTGTATCACTCACCCTGCAGTGGTTAACTCTGATTTCAAAATTTTTTGAGATTTTCATTTTGTCATCATATTATTTTTTAAGTTCAAAGACCTTCTTTTTTTTTTCTCTCAATGTTCTTAGCTGTATAGTTTTGTGTTTTTAATTTGTGGATTAAGTATACTACTATCTTACTTCCCTGAGGGTTTCACTTACAGTTTATTCGAAGTTCCTCTCTGCTTACTGAAATATTTTTATTTTTCCTGAGTTATTTTTTACTTTTTGGCTATTTTAACTTCTCTCTTTCACGTTGGAAACTTTGCTCAAGTGACTAATGATTCTTGACTTCCACTCATTTTTAAGGATGAGGCAATAAAATTTAGTCAATCACTATGTATAAATGGGAAGTGTTTATCAATGGGTGACTTCTCTATTGATAGACCCCACCTGTCAGTACATGCAAGTCTTTTCTTTTGGTTTGGTCATTATCCTATCTGAAAGTTATAAGCCTTTCTATCTGCATTCTGGAGGAAATGAGCAGGGCTCTCACCATTTACTTAATGCCCATATTTACAAGGTAACACACAGACCCTCAGTTCTGCCTATGCATTGAGCTCAGAATCTCTCTGGTTCACTCTCTTTAGAGAGTAAGACCTCTGTCTTCTGTTGGGATGGGAGAGACTTCTGGGGTTCTAAATGCATTTTGTGCAGATTTTCAGTTTATCCTCTTGTTTTTATAGCCCATCTGTACTCTCACTCCCATATAATAGGCTGCCTCAATTCCTGAAGTTTTCTGTGGATTAGCCTGGCTTCTTCCCGCTGCTGGTGGTGAGTCAATTTTCTCAGCTCTATGTCATCAATTACCTCTTATCCACCAGCTTTCTAGTTTCCAAAGTTGTTTCGTTGTTGTCTTTTTTCTTGTTCTCTCCTCCTTTGTGAGTTTATGCTCTTAAAAAAAAAATCTCTCTACTGTCATCCAGTGTGGTTTTGGGAAGGAAGTGATAAACACCATGTGTAAGTGGTCTCAGTGTTTGCTTTTAATATTGCTTTAAAAAATCTGGAACTAGTTTCTCCTGAGGGCAAGCCTATTAAGAACAGAGCACTGTGGGATATTTCAAAATGGCTCCTTTTCTCCTTCCTCTGCTGGAAACATGAGAGGGTATTTCTCTGATGTTTTATGAGGGAATCTGGTTGGGTTCCTGGAGGTAAATCCCCCTATGACTGGGTTTCCATGGAGATTTTTAACTCTCAGGCTTGTCCGTGCTGAGCCACCATTAGTTCATCAATTACAGTTCCCAGCTTCCTGCCCTGCACTTGGTTCCCAAAGGTAGGGTGGAGAAATTTAAACTGTTCAAGAGAATCCAACTGGCCTCCATAAGCACTTGTCAAAGAACTTGGAGCTTCCACAGTGAGCATAATGTGGAAGGTGTCAGAAGGAGGGAGAAGATGGCTGTTGCCAATCATCAAAGTGGATTATATTGGAAAACACTACTGAGCTCAAAAATCATCAGGCCTTGATAAGAAAAGATACAGAGTTTCTCCCCAAATTGTCACTAACCTCACTGTAATCTAACAGTAGTTGCACCTAAACTGCCTAACCAAAAAGGAAAAAACATGAACTGAACCATTTGAAACTCATACAGTTTTCCATCAAATTCCAACATGCTGGGAATGTTTACAGTCACTGTGTATTGGGTAGAGTACACTCTGGTAGAAGTTTAAGGACTGGGGACAAGATGTTTTTGGCAAAGACAGTCTGTTTCTCTGAGACTTGTTCTCTGGTTTTCCTCAGTAAATTGGGTGTAGCAGGAAAGGAATCTTAGAACTGCTGGGGTTGCAGAATAAGAATGAAAGCATAGGAAATAGTACAAATATCTGTTCTAGCCAGCTAATTATCATAAATATTTTTAAAAACAAAAATAATCTACCATTGGACTCTGGAAGGGCTCATGCCAAGGAATACTTCCCAGAACTTCTGCTGTCAGTGTCCTTGTCCCCGTGGTGAGCCACAGCCACTCCCTGCCTCTGCAGGAGACTCTCCAATGCTAGCAGCCGTGTGGCTGACAGGGTCTTGGTGCTCCGGTCTGGTGTCAGGCGAGCCTCTGAGGTGGGAGAGCTGACTTCAGGACATTGGACCACCAGAGAACTCCCAGCCCCATGTAATATCAATCTGTGAGAGGTCTCCCAGAGATCTCCATCTCAATGCTAAGACCCAGGTCCACCCAACGGCCAGCAAGCTCCAGTGCTGGACACCCAATGCCAAACAACTAGCAACACAGGAACACAACCCCACCCATTAGCAGAGAGGAGGCCTAAAATCATACTAAGTTCACAGACACCCCAAAACGCACCACCAGACGCAGCCCTGCCCACCAGAAAGACAAGATCCAGTGCACCCACCAGAACACAGCACCAGTCCCCTCCACCAGGAAGCCTACACAAGCCACTGAACCAACCTTACCCACAGGGAGCAGACACCAAAAACAACGGGAACTATGAACCTGAAGCCTGAGAAAAGGAGACCCCAAACATAGTAAGTTAAGAAAAACGAGAAGACAGAGAAATATGCAGGAGATGAAGGAGGAAGGTAAAAACCCAACAGACCAAACAAATGAAGAAGAAAAAGGCAGTCTACCTGAAAAAGAATTCAAAGTAATGATAGTAAAGGTGATCCAAAATCTTGGAAATAGAATGGAGAAAATAAAAGAAACGTTTAACAAGGGCCTAGAAGAACTAAAGAGCAAACAAACAATGATGAACAACACAATAAATGAAATTAAAAATTCTCTAGAAAAAATCAATAGCAGAATAACTGAGGCAGAAGAACAGATAAGTGACCTGGAAGATAAAATAGTGGAAATAACTACTGCAGAGAAGAATAAAGAAAAAAGAATGAAAAGAATTGAGGACAGTCTCAGAGACCTCTGGGACAACATTAAATGCACCAACATTTGAATTATAGGGGTCAAAGAAGAAGAAGAGAAGAAGGAAGGGTCTGAGAAGATATTTGAAGAGATTATAGTTGAAAATTTCCCTAACATGGGAAAGGAAATAGTCAATCAAGTCCAGGAAGCTCAGAGAGACCCATACAGGATAAATCCAAGGAGAAACACGCCAAGATGCATATTAATTAAACTATCAAAAATTAAATACAAAGAAAAAATATTAACAGCAGCAAGGGAAAAGCAACAAATAACATACAAGGGAATCCCCATAAGGTTAACAGCTGATCTTTCAGCAGAAACTCTGCAAGCCAGAAAGTAGTGGCAGAACATATTTAAAGTGATGAAAGGGAAAAAACCTACAACCAAGATTACTCTACAGAGCAAGGATCTCACTCAGATTCGAAGGAGAAATTAAAACCTTTACAGACAAGCAAAAGTTAAGAGAAGTCAGCACCACAAAACCAGCTTCACAACAAATGCTAAAGGAAATTCTCTGGGCAGGAAACACAAGAGAAGGAAAAGACCAACAGAAAAAAACCCAAAACAATTAAGAAAATGGTAATAGGAACATACATATCGATAATTACCTTAAGTGTAAATGGATTAAATGATCCAAACAAAAACATATACTGGCTGAATGGATACCAAAAGAAGACCCATATATATATGCTGTCTACAAGAGACCCACTTCAGATGTAGGGAAACATACAGACTGAAAGTGAGGGGATGGAAAAAGATATTCCATACAAATGGAAATCAGAAGAAAGCTGGAGTAGCAATTCTCATATCAAACAAAATAGACTTTAAAATAAAGACTATTACAAGAGACAAAGAAGGACACTGCATAATGATCAATGGATCAATCCAAGAAGAAGATATAACAATTGTAAATATTTATGCACCCAACATAGGTGCACCTCAATACATAAGGCAAATGTTAACAGCCATAAAAGGGGAAATTGACAGTAACACAATCATAGTAGGGTAGTTTAACACCCCACTTTCACCAATGGACAGATCATCCAAAATGAAAATAAATAAGCTTTAAATGATACATTAAACAAGACGGACTTAATTGATATTTATAGGACATTCCATCCAAAAACAACAAAATACACTTTCTTCTCAAGTGCTCGTGGAACATTCTCCAGCGTAGATCGTATCTTGGGTCACAAATCAAGCCTTGGTAAATTTAAGAAAGTTGAGATCATATCAAGTATCATTTCCGACCACAACGCTGTGAGACTACATATCAATTACAGGAAAAAAACTGTAAAAAATACAAACACATGGAGGCTAAACAATATGCTACTAAAAAGCCAAGAGCTCACTGAAGAAATCAAAGAGGAAATTTAAAAAATCTATAAACAAATGACAATGAAAACACAATGACCCAAAACCTATGGGATGCAGCAAAAGCAGTTCTAAGAGGGAAGTTTATAGCAATACCATCCTACCTCAAGAAATAAGAAATATCTCAAATAAAGAACTAACCTTACACCTAAAGCAATTACAGAAAGAAAAGCAAATAACACCCAAAGTTAGCAGAAGTTAACAAAAGGAAAGAAAGGAGAAGTTAGCAGAAGGAAAGAAATCATAAAGATCAGATCAGAAATAAATGAAAAAGAAATGAGGAAACAATAGCAAATATCAATAAAACTAAAACATAGTTCTTTGAGAAGATAAGCAAAATTGATCAACCCTAGCCAGACTCTTCAAGAAAAAAAGGGAGAAGACTCAAATCAATGGAATTAAAAATGAAAAAGGAGAGGTAACAACTGATACTGCAGAAATACAAAGGATCATGAGATATTACTACAGGCAACTATATGCCAATAAAATGGACAACCTGGAAGAAATGGACAAATTCTTAAAAAGCACAACCTTCCAAGACTGAACCAGGAAGAAATAGAAAACATAAATAGACCAATCACAAGCACTGAAATTGAAACACTGACTAAAAATCTTCCAACAAACAAAAGCCCAGGACCAGATGGCTTTACAGGTGAATTCTATCAAACAGTTAGAGAAGAGCTAACACCTATCCTTCTCAAACTCTTCCAAAATATAGCAGAAGGAGGAACACTCCCAAACTCATTCTATGAGGCCACCATCACCCTGATACCAAAACCAGACAAATATGTCACAAAAAAAGGAAACTACAGGCCAATATCTCTGATGAACATAGATGCAAGAATCCTCAACAAAATACTAGCAAACAGAATCCAACAGCATATTAAAGGACCATACACCATGATCAAGTGGGATTTATCCTAGGAATGCAAAGATTCTTCAATATATGCAAATCAGTCAATGTGATACACCATATTAACAAATTGAAGGATAAAAACCATATAATCATCTCAATAGACGCAGAAAAAGGTTTTGACATAATTCAACACCCATTTATGATAAAAAGCTCTCCAGAAAGTAGGCATAGAGGGAACTCACCTCAACATAATACAGGCCATATATGACAAACCCACATCGTTCTTAGTGGTGAAAAGCTGAAACCATTTCCTCTCAAATCAGGGACAAGGCAAGGATGCTCACTCTCACCACTATTATTCAGTATAGTTTTGGAAGTTTTAGCCACAGCAATCAGGAAGAATTAGAAATAAAAAGAATCCAAATCGGAATTGAAGAAGTAAAGCTGTCACTGTTTGCAGATTCTCTATGATACCATACATAGAGAATCCTAAAGATGCTACCAGAAAACTACTAGAGCTAATCAAGGAATTTGGTAAAGTAACAGGGTAAAAAATTAATGCACAGACATCTCTTGCCTTCCTATACACTAATGATGAAAAATCTGAAAGAGAATTTAAGGAAACACTCCCATTTACCACTGCAACAGAAAGAATAAAATACCTAGGAATAAACCTACCTAAGTAGACAAAAGACCTGTGTGCAGAAAACTATAAGACACTGATGAAAGAAATGAAAGATGATACAAACAGATGGAGAGATATACTGTGTTCTTGGACTGGAAGAATCAAGATTGTGAAAAGCACAGTATTACCCAAAGCAATCTACTGATTCAATGCAATCCCTATCAAATTTCCAATGGCATTTTTCACAGAAGTAGAACAAGAAATTTCACAATTTGTACAGAAACACAAAAAACCTCGAATAGCCAAAGCAATCTTGAGAAAGAAAAACAGAGCTGGGGGAATCAGGCTCCCTGACTTCAGACTATACTAAAAAGCTACAGTAATAAAGACAGTATGGTACTGGCACAAAAACAGAAATATAGATGAATGGAACAGGATAGAATCCCCAGAGATAAACCCACACACAAATGGTCAAATTATCTTTGATAAAGGAGGCAAGAATATACAATGGAGAAAAGACAGCCTCTTTAATAAGTGGTGCTGTGAATACTGGGCAGCTACATGTAAAAAAATGAAATTAGAACACTTCCTAACACCATACCCAAAAATAAACTCAAAATGGATTAAAGACCTAAATGTAAGGCCAGACACTATAAAACTCTTAGAAGAAAACATAGGCAGAACACTCTATGACATAAATCACAGCAAGATCCCTTTTGACCCACCTCCTAGAGAAATGGAAATACAAACAAAAATTTAAAAATGCGACCTAATGAAACTTAAAACCTTTTGCACAGCAAAGGAAACCATAACTAAGACAAAAAGACAACCCTCAGAATGGGAGAAAATATTTGCAAATGAAGCAACTGACAAAGGATTAATCTCCAAAATATACAAGCAGTGCATGCAGCTCAATATCAAAAAAACAAACAACCCAATCCAAAAATGGGCAGAAGACCTAAATAGACATTTCTCCAGAGAAGATGTACAGATTGCCAACAAACACATGAAAAGATGCTCAACATCACTAATCATCAGGGAAATGCAAATCAAAACTACAGTGTGGTATCATCTCACACCGATCAGAATGGCCATCATCAAAAAAATCTACAAACAGTAAATGCTGGAGAGGATGTGGACAAAAGGGAACCCTCTTGCACTGTTGGTGGGAAAGTAAATTGATAAAGCCACTATGCAGAACAGTATGGAGCTTCCTTAAAAAACTAAAAATAGAACTACCATATGACCCAGCAATCCCACTACTGGGCACATACCCTAAGAAAATGATAATTCAAAAAGAGACATGTACCACAATGTTCATTGAAGCACTATTTACAATAGCCAGGATATGGAAGCAACCTAAGTGTCCATCTACAGATGAATGGATAAAGAAGATGTGGTGGCACATATATACAATGGAATATTATTCAGCCATAAAAAGAAATGAAACTGAGTTATTTGTACTGAGGTTGATGGACCTAGTCTAGTGTCTGTCATACAGAGTGAAGTAAGTCAGAAAGAGACAAACAAATACCATATGCTAACACGTATATATGGAATTAAAAAAAAATGCTCCTGAAGAACCTAGAGGCAGGACAGGAAGAAAGACACAGATGTAGAGAAGGGACTTGAGGACACAGGGAGGGAGAAGGGTAAGCTGGGACAAAGTGAGAGAGTGGCATTGACATATATACTCTACCAACTGTAAAATAGATAACTAGTAGGAAGCAGCCACATAGCACAGGGAAATCAGCTCGGTGCTTTGTGACCACCTAGAGGGGTGGGATAGGGAGGGTGGGAGGGAGCCGCAAGAGGGATGGGATATGGGGATATATGTATATGTATAGCTGATTCACTTTATTATACAGCAGAAACTAACACAACATTGTAAAACAATTTTACTACAATAAAGATGTTAAAAAATATCTGCTGTAAAAGTAACGTGTGTTATTTTAGACAATTTTTTAAATTATAAAGTGTGATAAAAATAATCCAGAATCCTACTTTCTGTGGATAATTAACATTTCTTGAAATCATTTTTTTCTAGAATTATTTTTTACATAGTTGAGACCATTTTGTGGTATAATGTTATATCTTCTTTTATTTTTACTCAACACTATAGGAATTTTCCATGTTATTATCCAATTTGTTAACATTATTTTTATAAGTTCCATTATATTGATTTCAGTATACCATAGTTTAAGTAGCCATGTGTCTATAACTGAGCAATTGGGATGTTTCCCTTTTTATAACATTTTTTAAAAATGGGTAATTAAAATCTGTAAATAAATTCTTTTCTGTATTTGGAAATATTTTTAAGGACTAAATTCCAGGAAGTGAAATTATTGAGTTATAAACCTATGAATATTATTAAGGCCATTAACACATTAAAGCAAGCATTACAAATTTTTAGCATTTAGTAGAAATTAAATCAGTAGAGCAGTGACCTAGCTATTCACCATTATCTGATATTATCTTGTCTCCTACCATGTCATGAAGAAGCCAAAGGGTGGCTCCTAACTATGCCTGGCTTTGCCTCAATCCCCATCCTCACTGCAAGATCCACCTCTGATATTTGTAGGGCCTTGGGTTAAAGAATGAATGCAAGCTCTCAACCCATAGACTCCCACCTTCACTTCCCACATGCGACTGTGTCTTCAAATGCATGTGTGTAGGCGTTCCAGCTTCTTCATCCAAGTAAATCCACACCTTAAATAGTTTCATCTTAGGCATTTCTTGGGACTAGGGGTGTCTATACTGGCAGTGCAGCCCATGTTCAGGAGGAAAGACTTGGGGTCTCTTTGGGCAGGGCAGGAAATATTAAGATTTCAGATGCCCAGAATGTGGTCTAGAATGTGAAGGGGAGGGCGTGAGCTCTCCATAGGCGCTTCTCTTTGACCCATAAACTCCTTGCCTTGTGAGGAAGGATGGAGTCATTGTGAGGCCCCCAAAGTGCAGGGCCCATGGCAGGGGCCCTAGTAACCTGGGTCTAAGGGCAGTGTTACTGACAGCCTATGGCTCACCATACTCCAGGAACAGTTCCATCTATACATGACCCGATTTAGCAAGGGATGAAGGTGGGGTGGGGGTCCCTAGGGAGTGGCGAGGGTGGTAAAGATATGGAAGAAAAAGGGATAAAGAGTAGTATCTTGTTCATTTTTTCCAAAGAAGCAAAGATAGACTGATAATCTAACTCTACTACATGTAGTTGTCTTCTTTGTGAGTGAAAAATAGAATATAATACTATAGTGGGTTGAAAAATAATGACTCAGAGATATTAAGTCTCAAACCCTTGGAACTTGTAAATGGTACCTTAAATGGTAAAAGGGTCTTTGTAGATGCAATTTAATTAAGGATCTTGACATGAGGAGATTACCCTGAATTATCTGAGTGGTCCCTAAATGCCATCACAAATATCCTTATGAGAGAGGCGAAGGGAGGTAATACAGACAGAGGAGAAGGTTATGTGGAGACACAGTAGAGAGAGCTGTGTCTATAAGCCAAGGACTGCCAAGAGCCACCAGAAGCTGGAAAAACCAAGGAAAGGATTCTCCCCTAGAGCCTGCAGAGAGAGTGCGATGCTGCTGACACCTTGGTTTTGGACTTCTGTCTCCAGAACTATGAGGAAATAAATTTCTGCTGTTTTAAGTCACACAGTTTGTGGTAATCTGTCATAGCAATCATGGGAAACTAATACAAGTACTATTAAATGAAAATTACCCTTATCACTTTCCTTTCAATCCCTAACACATGGGTTTCAAGATATAGAAAACAAAATTATTAGATCATGTTTTGTCTGGTCAAGGATTTTCACAAAACACCAGTTAACATTTTCGTAGTCTGGAGAAGCTGACATTTAGGACAAAGACACGTTATACATAATTCCTGGGATTGTTGCACATTACCAGAGATTAGTCCCCCAGTTCTGCTCCCCTAACCAACAAAATATATTTGGCTCAACTCTCAGCTCTACCACTTATTAGATGTGTGAATTTAGGCATGTTACCTAACCTCTTACCTTGCAACACTGGAGATAAACTTGTCCTAGTACCATCTTCAGAGGCACTTCAAAGGAACCTTGTGATCTCCATGAAGATCTCTCCTCATCAAGTCTGAGTTTCATGTATGTATTCCTTTATTGCAGTTTGATAAATCTCTGGGCATTCAGAGATTATAGTGTGGAGAGTGTACGTTTTTCAAAATTTGGATAATTTGGTTCATACTACAATTTGAATGGTTTAACAGCACTTTTTAAAACCAAAGGGATGAATATCTAATGGTAGAAGCTTATACATTATGGCTGGGTCATAATGGTGATTTTTTAGTCAGAATTGCATTTTATATGTAAATTTCAGGAATAATCTATTGATAAATCAACCATTTTATATCAGTATTTCTTTCTGTCTTATTAGCACAATAGGGCAAAAGGAGTGCAGTTATAAAAATAATGAAAAAGTAGGATTCATCTTCTTATGTTATTATTGCAGTCTAGACGGGTTTACATTTAGACCAAGGCTTATTTCCCTTTATGTGGGAAAGAAATCAGTTGAAACCCACAAGGGATAAACAACCCCTGTTACAGATCTTAAAGAGTGGAGTTGTGAACAATTTCCATGAAGAGCAGCAGACCATGCCTAACTTGTCACACTGGATTGAAGCCAACATTCACAGCTGCTCTTTCTTCTTGACTTTGCAGAAGCAGCTTATCTGAGGAATTAGTGTCACTCTGTATTTCTTTTGGGGGCTGTGCTCCTTTTGACTTAGTCTGGAATTAAAATATTCATTACTAAATGCTCACTTTTAAGTTTAGTCTTTTAAAAGCATTTTATGCCTCCTTTTGGAGGATCTGTAGGTGGTGAGGTTGGGTTGGAAAATGATTGCAGTGATAATAGCTGTCACTGCTGTAGGAATAGCATGAGTGATTATGAGATGAATTCTCTGATGTGTGGACCAGATGTGTTCTTGGTGGGAGATATAACAGCTAATTTTATTTGTTTCATTGTTGTTGTTCCTGGTGGGAGACATAATAGCTGATTTTGTTTCATTATTGTTCTATGGCGGGGGAGGGAAGTTGGGTGATTCCAAAAATGGAAGACGTTGAGAAGCTGGAACTTGGTGATAGATGGCTGGTCAGTTCAAGAAGGACAACAAACAAGGACATTTTGGCTGGTGCACTAGGGCACCAGGGTCAGTGCTGTTCTGGTAGATGTTTAACATTCAGCTCTCTGGAAAAAGATCCTGATTTGGAGTATTTGCTAATGTTTATGAAATAAATACCCTCTAAATGGCTGATTTTAAGCTACAACGTTATATCAATTGGCTCAAAAAATTTCTGGAAGTTTGACGTTTGGCTCTGACAAGCTCTTAAGAGAGCCAGATCCAGCACATCATTGGCAAGATAGGGGCTGAACTGTGCTCTGTGTGTGTGTGTGTGTGTGTGTGTGTGTGTGTGTATGTGATGGGATACTCCATTATAAACAGAAGTGGTTTATGTCTGTACAGTCTAATAGCCAAGGGTCTTGGGGATATTTGGACATCGGTGGGTCAGAAAACTGTGTGGCATCTCTGGTCAGTCTTTGACATGAGTTGTTGCAGGTAGCAACATTCTGAGCATGTGTTGGTGGGTGCAAGGTCGTTGTGAGTTTTGTTGACCATGTGAATGGCTCTGAGGACTGGCCAGGATGGCATCAGGAATTATGTGTCTCTGTGGCCAGTGACAATGTATATTGTGTCCTGTCCTTGTAGAACAAGGAACCAACTTCTTTTTGTGCCTCTAGGGACACCAGTAGGTACTCATGTGCATTCTACTGTCATTAAGAATTTGTTCAGTCTATGGGGCTATAGACCTGTTTGGGGTTTTGCATCTAGATACGCTTGTGGTAAGGATTCCCTCTGCTTTTTTTTCTGAGAAAAAGAACATTAGTGTGGCAATCTGTCAACAAATGGTGAAGTGTGACTGCCAGCACACACTGAATGTCAAGTGCTTTTAAGTTGTTCCACGTGACAGAGGAAGGTCTTAACACATCTTCAACAAGCACCAGGGGGTCATGCCTCTATGCCTTGAAGGTTCTATCATTGACCACGTGTGTTCCCCTACACTGGAATTGACTGTGGCTGAGACCCATTTTTGGAGAAACAAGGAAGGGACGAGGTCATTCAAGCTAGCATCCTCCTGGATAGAATGTTATACACGTCCATGCTGAGTGCAAGCCAATAAAGAGCCTCATCAAAAACCACCATGAGTGTTTGCACTTAGCCTCTAGAAGAGGAGTTGGCAAACCATGGCCTCCAGGTCAAATCCAATCCCCTTTCCTGTTTTTATAAAGTTTGATTGTAACTAGGCCATGCCCATTCATTTGCATGCTGTCTATGGCTGATTGTGCTGCAGCTTGTGACAGAGACTGTACAGCCTGCAAAGCCAGCAACCTTTCCTCTCTGGCCCTTTACAAAGAATTGTTTCAGAGTTCCTCCTGTTTCTCTGCTCCACTGACCCACATCTTCATTTTCTTGATTTTTCTACTTCTGTGTTGGTAATTATGCAACGTGATAGAGGTGTTAGCTAACACTGTTGGGAATCATATTGCAAAATGTAAATGTACCCAGTCAACAAGTTGTACCCCTTAACTTTACACAATGTTATACATCAATTATATTTCAATTCTAAAAATTGAAGGGACTGAATAGGATATGTTGGATGGCATATTGTACCTCTTTCTTCCTTGGGCTTTAACCCAGGTTTGAGGACTTTCCATGATGTTAATAAGCACAGATGACTTCAAACAATGATGAATGATGGTCAGTGTTAAGTGTGAAATTCTTCAATGTTAAATATTTAAATTCTCTTTTGAAAAGTATGAGACCTTGTGTATAGGAGAAAAAAGAAATATGAAAGGAATTTCATTAGTTCCAATTTTAGAAGATAGATCTGATTGTTCTTCCTTTTGAAAAGTTCCTCTTTCCCAGAAATTGGAGAATAAACCATGTACCTCTGAACAAAGAACAGACCCTTCCTTCACTTTTTTTAGAGAAGATCTTTCTCAGCAATAGTTACCAGGTATGTTCTTGACAAGAGACATGGACATCAGCTACTTACTCCCATAGTTTCAAAGGAAAAAAAAAGTCTTCCACAATTTCAGCCAAAGAGCAAAAGTGTCATTTTTTTGGACATAAGACACCATCTAAATATTTAGAGTAAGGTTGAACAACGGACTACAGAGACTGTATTAGTTTCCTAGAACTCCTATAATAATGTACCGCAAGCTAAGCAGCTTAAAACAACAGAAATGTATTCCCTCACCGTTCTGGAGGCCAGAAATCCAAAATTAAGGTATTGGTAGGGAACCTCTAGGGGAAGATCCTTCCTTGCCTCTTCCAGCTTCTGGTAGCCCCAGGCATTTTGTCACCAATGGAAGTATGGCTCCAATCCCTGCCTCCGTCTTCACATGGCCATCTTCCCTCTCTGCCTGTGCCCAAATTTCCCTCTTTTTATAAGGACACCAGTCAGAGTGAATTAAGGGCCCACCTTAAGGACCTCATCTTAACTTGATTATATCTGCAAAGACCCTATTTCCAAATAAGGTCACATTCATAGGTATCAGGAAGGCTAACACATCAGCCTATCTTTTGGGCGGGACACAATTCAAGCCATAACAGTGACCAAATGTTTATGAACCATGGCTGGACACAAAAGAATGAATTGAGGCAAACACATTCTCTATCTTGGGAATCTGAAATCAAAGCAAAATAGGAAGTGGTTTTTTTTTTTTCAAAGGATGTCATGGATCACGACTGTGACTAGCCAAAGCCTTGTGCAAACTGAAATTGTAAGGGAGCAGAAAAGATATAAATAGGTGGAAAGGGTAAAAGACAGATGACGTGTATAGTGAAACAGGGGTGAACAGAGACAGATGGAAAGTAAACGAATATTTTGCACAGCAGCTTGAATTCTTCAGATGAGCATCCTTATACTTAAGGTACCTCTGCCCTTGGGATAACCCAAGTGGCTTTTTGTTACTTGGAAACAAAAGGGCAAAACCCTAACAACTAATCATTGCCCACAAGATTCAGGCAGAGAGGCTCAGGTTGGGAGGTGACAAGAGGGGCAAGGAAGAAGGAGAAAGTCAGGAACAAAAGCTTCCAATTCCTTACTTTCCTGTTTTGTTTGTGCCTTGTTGCTTATCTTTGTTTTCTGCCATGGATTCTCACAGGCAGCATTTGTTTGTAAAATCACACTGACCTTCAAATCCAGCTAGAACAAAGGATGAGGAAAAGCTCTTATTGATATTACATCCCTTTATTAAATCATGCATCACTCATTCTCCTGGGCTCAGCTAGAGGAATAGAAAGATCAGTAAATACACACACACACACACACACACACACACACACACACACACAATCCATTATTTCTGCTTCTCAAATTCACTTTTCAGTCTTGACTAAAATTTCCCCTTCAATGTATGTTTTATAAAATATGAATTGTTTGCTGGGTCAATAAAATACAAGGTGGTGGAAAAACCAAATTTTATGCTTTTCCAAAGACACATGTTGACACTTTCTATATGGGAAGGCTTGTCTCAAGTGCACCCTAGACTCACTGTTTGGGGTAGAGAACTCAGCCAGCTGAGGGCTCAGGGTGTACTCTTCCTTACAACCAGAGACTGGTGTCACTCTCTCCTAAATAATATTTTTGATACTCTTGAGTGCAATACTCTTGTGCATTCAAAGAGATGGCAAAATAAATTGCATACAGCCTTAACTTTTCTTCCTGATCAATAGAAACAAGCCTGTGGTTTTTGAGCTTTCCAAGAAGTGGCTTTAATATTCTGTTCAATTTAAGTTTCCTATATCAACCTCCAGAAAAATCAACAAAATTTTTCTAAAAGGAATTTTAGTTCTCATTAAGGCATTTGCTTTTTGGCACATTTAAACCTAGGTGGGAAACTATTTCTATTCTTAAAATCTTTCAAGATGGAAATTTTCATCCTTGCTCTCTGAAGATAATGTCTTCACTCTTGTTTTTTTGACTTTCATTTTGGGATACAGAGTCAAGTTGTATCCGAAACTGTGTTTGCTACTTTTGACTTTGGCAAGCAACATTCATCTGAATGCCTGTATCTCCCAATCTTTAATAATCGCTATTTCAGGTGGAAGCGTGCTGCATTTTATTGAGAAGCCGTCTACCAACTGCCAGAGTTCTTTTTATGGGAACCTTGGCATACATTACTAGTGTGGCTGTAAAATGTTTACAATCATGTAAACTGTCAGGATCTGAGAATGATGTATGAACATTGTCAAGTTGAAGATACATCTTGCTGGAAAAAACTATGTTATGTGGTTGCCTGGCACATTTAAATCAGCAATGCTTGTTTTAACTCAAGGAAAATAGTTTCTGTGTTTGATAAAAGCAAATTATGGTATAAAATTCTGTATAACATACTGTGAAAAGTTCTCTCATGTTCCTGAAGAATTTAGTTTTATTAGGCATTATCAGAGAAGAGACAAAAATCAGATATGGCATCATCAGGAAGCATGTGAATAAAACCAATAGAAAAGTAATTGCATCAGTAATGGTCTCCCTTTTAGGATATTTGGTTTATTCTTTATAAATCTAGGCTTTCATGTATTTCTCTTTTGTTGTTTATTAACTTTAATTTTATTATGTTAAAGGTAAAGAAACATATGGCAAAATATAGCCCATACTTTTCTTTTGCTGTGTTCCATTTAAAAGAAGAAAAATGAAAGTGAAGAGGAGGATGTGATAATCCTCTCTAAAGAAGCCTTCTTGGTTTCTTTATTTTTCTGCACAGATTTGATGTTACCATATTAAGAGGGAAGGAATAATTGTTACATAATTAAATCTGCTCTCTCAGATGTCACTGTCAATCTATTTTGCTTTATATTTTTAAAAGTTTCTAGAAAATATATCTAGTACTTGCTTTTGAAAGACCCAGCCTGGATAATAAATCAAGTTCCATACCAAATATTTCTTTCATTGCAGATCTCATGAACTCTAAGCTTTGTTGTTGTTTTCCTTTGATTTGGGGAAAAAAAACAGGATCTCTACTTAAAAAGCAGATGAGCCCCGATCCTGGAGGCACACTACCTGTTTTCAAATCTTGACTCTGCCACTGATTAGCTTTATGACCCAGGGCCAGGCACACAATCTCTCTTTAACTTAGCTTCTTTATGTATAAAATGAGAAAATGATGTTATCTTTCCCATAGGGTTAAAAGAGTGCCAGCCAGAACTTTAGCTCTTCCTATTATTTGCAAGATGAATAGACAACCTATTCCACACAGCAAACATTTGATCATGCACACTTACCTGGTCAGCTCATTTGTCATCTGCTCTCCATGGGGCCACCATATCGCACAATATAGAATATAATGTGAATGACACCCCCGGAGGCCCATTATTGTGTTCTCCGAGAATGATGTCTCCTGGTGTTGTATAATTTGGAGGCCTTGCTCCATCTGCTTCCATTTTATACCTATCAGTGCAGACCATCAGCTTTTTGCAGAACTTCTAAACCACACTAAGAGGATGAATTTCCTCTCTGCGTTCCAGAAAAGGAGAGAACAAAGTACTTCTATTATAGAAGAAAACAAATGAAACAAACATATCTATAGAGATGTGACAAAATTGGACTAAACAGGGCTTCCCTGGTGGCACAGTGGTTGGGAGTCTGCCTGCCGATGCAGGGGACACGGGTTCGTGTCCCAGTCCAGGAAGATCCCACATGCGGTGGAGCGGCTGGGCCCGTGAGTCATGGCCACTGGGCCTGCATGTCCGGAGCCTGTGCTCTGCAGCGGGAGAGGCCACAACAGTGAGAGGCCCGCGTACCGCAAAAAAAAAAAAAAAAAATTGGACTAAGCAATGTAGTCAGTTTGCTATTCTATAGTTCATCTAAAACAGGCAGATTATTCTGGGGAGACCTCACAGTACTGTGTGTGTTGCTCAGGTAATGTAAAAGGATGCTCTCAGGGAACTGGTATAACCAAATATTTTGGTTCTATTGTCATGGCAATATTTACAGTGGGTGTTCCCTAATAGATGTTGCTTTAAAAAATGTGTCTTTTATAAGACAAGGAGGGGTAAGATATTCTGTTTCTTATTCTTTTTGGGGGGACTTTGAATATGTGACACAGAGTATAAAGCATTCATTGTATTAGCATTTCAGAGCTCACCCCTGGACATCAATACTCAGGAGACATTGATACTCAGTTGGATTAAATTCAAAAGAATACTTTGAATTTTAAGGTATGGGAATTTGTGCTTATTTTTGTTTCAAAATGATAACCACCTGCTGCCTTGTCAGAGTTTTGTTTCTTCCAGTCAAAATAATGTAGCTCTTAAAAATTCATTTTCTCTACTTCTGAGAAGCAGAACATTAGGAGAAAATGTTCCCTTCTATTTCTTTAGTTTTTGTTTGTTCCCCAAGTTGATTACCAAACCCTAGGGGTAACAGAATCTAATTCAATCATCATAAATGTAGCATGAGGCCCATTTAGGAATTTTCTAGTCTGTAATCCAATCACATCATCGTGCTTTCCTGGCCAAAAAAGAGACTGTTGCCAACAGCACAGAGAAGGCATCTGAAGTTTCCCTTTTTAAACTTCACATTAATAACGACCACTTGTAAAAATAAACTGTGTTCAAAAGAGAAGTGCTTCTTCATATCTCCTCAAAGAATTGTGGAATTACTATGTGTAAATGTTTATAAAGGCTTTAATTAGCACCTTGGGATTTCACATAGAGATCTGTAAATAAACAGTGGATTGAAATTTGAAAAAATATTTTTGAAACCTTTACTGTATACAATACTTTAATTAAGGCCTAACACCTCATCCTGACTATATTATTTCTAGGAACTTCTGTAATCCTTTATCTTAGTTTCTGCAATTGCTTTCTGTCTACAGTCTTCTTTCCACTTTTACAACTGCCTTATTCTTATCAGCTTGCCATTTTATCATGGACTGATGGTGATTTCTCCCCAAGATTCTGAATTTTCAACTTATATTTGAACACATCATCATCATCCATTTCAATAACACGTTTTTGTACCTGATGCCCTTGACTTTCCTCCATATTTTTCATTTATTTATGTATTTAATTTGATTTAACTTTGATCTGCAACCTGAATTTTTTACATTCCCTGCTCTTGGATTGCTGGAGGAAGTCATGCTGATTTAGGTGCTCTAAATTCATGGCAAATAGCCTTCGATGAGCTCTCAGTGAACCCTGCTAGCCAGTTGCTATGATGCAGAGCCATAGTCTTCATAGCTGCCATTCCATAGATGTTTTTCTCTCTTCAGACCTGGAAACCAATCCATATCCCGTTTTATTTTCACCAAGATTAATAACACCATCTAAAAAAAAGTCAAGCATTTCCCAACTCATAGTCCCTCAGGTATTTCCCACCTTACATTTACTTGGTATTAATATTTTCATCTGTCACCTTATTCTTAATTCTTATAAAGTCTTAATTCTTATAATGGAGAAAGAAGATTCATTTTCCTCTCAAGGCCAGTGGTTGTTTATACTATGCTCATAATCCCATTCCTTTTGCAGAACTTGATCTATTATTTCCTTTATTTCACATCTTCAAGAACTTTCTTTCTTTCTTTTTTCTTTTTTTCCTTTTCTTTCTTTCAACATGCTTGTATCTTTCTTGAAACTGCTACTTTCTATGAGTTTCCCTTTCAGTAGCATTCTATGCTCACTAGCTCCATTTTTTAATAACTTGCTGATTCCATAAACACAATTTGATGAGTGGTATTCCATTGAGAGTAATACTCTACTGAAGTCACAATCTCCTAATTGTAATGAACCACCTTATATTTAAAATAAATCACAAATATTTACATGATGATTGTCTGTCTTCTCAAAGAAGAATAAAAGCCCTTTCAAGACAAAGACTTTATCTGTCTGGTTCCTCACTGTATATCCTACATATCCTGTCTGGTGCAGAGGTGGTACTCTATAACTATTCACTGAGTGACCAGGTAATCACCTAATCCAAACCAACTTTAATTTTCAGAGACTTCTGATAATAATTCTGCTTAATATTAATTTTATGAGGAAACATTCTTTGAGGATTATCTTCCTCATCTTTCATTTCCACCAAGATATCCAGTCAGCCCCCAGTTTCTTGTTCTACAAACTCTCATATGTATACTTTTCTTATCTGTTCTTATTTCAGCATTCTCAAACTGGAAAATTTCAGTACCATAGCCTAGTACAGTATCCATGCCTCTTGTTCAATCCATCCTGCACTGAGCTACCAGTATAATCTTCATCTGAAACAAAGTTCTGGCCACACAACTCTCAGCAGCTTCTGTTGCTTACATATTAGAATTGTAGGCTCTAATTGGTCTTTACTGCCTGATCTCTGAAAAATTTCCTATATGAAATTTATGTCCCAGTTAAACATTTTTCAAATATACTCCACGGTTTTTGTTTTTGTTTTTGTTTTTGTTTGCGGTACGCGGGCCTCTCACTGTTGTGGCCTCTCCCATTGCGGAGCACAGGCTCCGGACGCACAGGCTCAGCGGCCATGGCTCAGGAGCCCAGCCGCTCCGTGGCATGTGGGATCTTCCCGGACCGGGGCACGAACCCACATCCCCTGCATCGGCAGGCGGACTCTCCACCACTGCGCCACCAGGGAAGCCCACTCCATGGTTTTTATAAATATACATGAAGATAAATGCCTTCCTAATCCAGTTCTTCTGAAATTTCTTCTTCCCTTAGCTATCTAACGCATCTGTCAGGATTTAATTCAAATGTTACCTCCTTCAGTAAGCTCTGTCAGAGCTCCCCAAATGGAAATGACCTCTTTCACCTGTAAATCTTCATAACATTTTGAACTCTTTTCATGGTATGCCTCACATTATGTATTTATTCAACATATTCTATATATTTTTCTCTTGTTTACAAAATTATACATTGTTTGAGTACAGGAATATTGTTTCTAAGATCCTTTTATTTCCTTAGTGCTTAGCATAGCACCTTTTCCCTCCAGTTTTATTGTAGCATAATTACGTACAGTGAAATCCATTTAAGTGTACAGTTCGTTGAATTTTGGTAGTTACATACAGTTATCATACCATAATCAAGATATACAATATTTCTAATACTATAAAAAGTTTCCTCATGCATCTTTGAAACCTGTCTTCCTTTAATCCATAGACTTAAGTGATTACAGATTTTTCTGGAACTCTAGTTTTGCCTTTTCCAGCTAGAATTTATATGAATAGAATTGTATAAGTTGCTTTTGTCTTTGACTGCTTTCATTTTGCAGTTTTTCACCCATGGTGTTTCATATTTTAATTGACTTCATGTATTGAAATTCCATTGTATTGCTCAGTATGAATATACCACAATGTTATGTTTATCAATTCACAAGTTGATGGACGTTTTGAATTTGTTTGGGTTTTTTATTTCAGCTTTTGGGTATTACAAATAAAGCTGCTGTGAACATTTATGTACAAGCTTTGGTATGAACACATGCATTCATTTCTCTTAGCTAAATCATGTTGTAGATATGTGTCAGGAAGCTGAGTGTGCAGCCAGTCCAATAAAAAGTCATAATCCCTTGCTCAGTTCTAGGACCTGAGCCAATTTTCAGATCTGGAACCCATTGACTAACAGGTGGCCTCATTCCTAGGAAGAAGATCACAGCAACTTCCTGGCAATTATATATTATAATGATTTCACAGTCCCTCCCCTGAAAGACCTAAGTCATTTACTCAGATTGCTACATACTTGGGAGGGGGAAATGCTCAGACATTTCAAGGACTATTAGGCACAAGTAGAAAGTGAATTTGGTGCTTGGGGAACCAACGCATCATCACGGCTCCCCTACTAGAATACTGGTTTATGAAGATAAGATAAAAAATGGAGTTCTGACTAAAATCCAGTTTCTAATGGGTCCACTGGTTCCACGGATCTACTCAGTGGTCATTTCCCAAATGCATAACTAGGATTAACATACTTGTAGTTGGGATAATTTTTTCATTGAGTATTTTGCCTGTTAGATAAGAGATAATATAATGAGGACAGCCTAATAGAAACCTCTGAAACTTCATCCACCCATGCTGACTCACACATTCTGGGGCAAGGGTGTAGTAGAGCATGGCACAGATAGTGGGGTGGTGGTCCCTTATCATTTCCTTATCTCCTTTAAATTTGTCAGTCTGACCTCTTTCACATACTGATGGATCCTGGAGAATAACTGTAGATCACTGCATGTTCAAACACATAGTAGCCCTGTTTGCAGCTGCTGTGCCAGATGTTTCATTGTTGCTAGAGGAGTTATAGAAAGCCACAGCTAAATGACACTGGGCCATTAATTTGGTAAATACATTTTTTTGTATTCTAATAAGAGAAGAGGATCAGAAATAGTCCATATTTTCATGGAATGGACAAAAGTATTTATTAATAGGTTTGCCCTACCTGGGGCTATGTTAACTCGTCCTCCTTCTCTCATAATAGGATATAAGGGGATCTGGAGCCCACAGAACATTGCATGCATCCATCATATCAATGGCATTATGTTGATTGGGCAGGATGAACAAGAGGTGGCTATTTGCTACAGGCTCTGGATCCTACATCAGGATCTAGCCTATCCTCCTCTTCCTCATTAGAGGTCTTCTTTTCTTTAAGCCTAATTCATTTATTTGCCTACTCAAAATTCTTGTGCTATTGATTATACTTTCCTTGTATATTTAACATCTTCTCAAATAGCTTTTTCTTATCAATTTTTGAAGCTCTCCATGAAAACAAACTCTGACAATCCTTCCTTTACCCCAAATTCCCATCTATCCTTGTTTCCATCCCTTTACCTTGTCCCACCTTATAATCAAAATTTTCCAATTTGGTTTTAATATCTATCATGTAATAAAATTTGATATTATATTCCAGCTTCGCAATCCCCTTGAGCTCCAGATTCATATAACTAACTGAGTACATAATCTTTTTACTTGGATGATTCAATGTTACCTCAAACTCAACTTATTTAGATTCAAAGTCATGCTCCATTTGCCACGTATAGTCTTTACATCCAGTGGTCTTTGACTCAGTATAGCTCCAGAAAACACAGGAATTAATCTTAACATTCCCCACTCTCTTATTCTCAATACCTGATCTCTCACTAGGAAGAGTTTATTTCCTCCCAATGCTTTTCCAACGTGTCCCTCTTTCTTTTCTACTGCCTCTGCCCTTGTTGTAGAATACTCTCACCTAGAGTATTGTAAGCGTTTTCTAACAGACTCGCCCTTACTGTCAGTTGTCCTCTTCCAGTCCTTACTCCATAGTCAGAATATTTTTTTTCTTCAAACAGACACCTGATCAAGTCACACCTTCTGTATAACAGTTTAGTAAAATAAAACCCCAAATATTTAATGCAGCCAAACACGCCCTGCATTGTCTGTCCTCACTTCTCTCCACATTGTGCTTTAATCTTACACAACTTCCTCACCCCACGCTCTTCAAGTAGGGAGCTCTTGCCACTCAGTCACCAGTCATGCAGGAAGGACTTCTCTGGCCATCTCAGTCATTTATTTCTCCTTGTTAAATGTGCTCTATACATGTACTCCATTCTGTACCCTTATTTATGAAACATTCAACTAGAAGTTGCTATGTGTCAAACATTATATAAGCATTTAAAATATTAGCTCGATTAATACTTATAACAATCCTATGAAATAGATACTTAAAATTTTTCCATTTTACATATCAGCAAACTGAGGACAGAGAGGTTAAGTAACTTGCCCATGGTCACATCGCTAGTATATGACAGAAGGGATCAATCTCATCAGATCCATGAAGGGGACCCATGGATCCAACAGAAGGGGTCCATGTTTTAAGGACCTTACTTATGCTGCCTCTCTCCCTTAGTGACATTTTTTCAAAGTCACAACTTACATTTATTTGTGTGAGTGTCTATTTTCCCATTCTAAAGATAACGATCTGTTTTACTCATTATTATGGTACATAATACAAGTAGAAATGAAAGAATGGAAACTGAATGAATAAAATATTGAACTATTTATTTACATCAGTCTGCATTTTGGATGTTAACTTCCTCTCATATGTGTCCTGTGCTCTGGAGTTTCATATTGCTAGGTTAATTATTTCCAAAAAAGTCTGTATGAGCCTTGGCAGAGGTATTTAAAATAGGTAATGAATATTTTCATGGCCTAACAACTTAAAAAATGGAGGGTCTTAAGTAGAGATATCAGCATGTCAGAAATGTTAGAGAATATTCATTTTTCACTCATGTTGAAAGTTTCATGAACCAGAAAGTTTCATGATGTTTCATTTCCCTTCCTCCAATTAATTATGAATTCAAATTCCTTGTCAAGCTAAAGTCAAGGAATAGTAAAAGAAGGGAACATTTTTCTGATTATGAAATAACACATGTTCATTACATGGAATTTTAGAAATGTAAAAGATTTTTAAGAAGAAATGAAGAATCAATTACTGCTAAATCTGCCAAGAAAAGAAAAACCAGAATAGTTTGGTGCATAAATCCTTTAACACCTATATGCATATATAGATATATAAATCATATTTATATATACATATATGTCATATACAGAGGAATACATATACATATGTGTGTATGAGTGTGTATACTTCAAAATTAGCATGTTACTTTAAATGAATGCTTATTTAATTTTGTATAAGAAGCATATTTCACTATTATTGTTTTTCAAAAACATCATATTTAATGTCTAGATAATATTCATCCTATGGATAAGCCATAACTTATTTTACAGCTTGTTCTTATTTTCAGTATCTTTAAAAATAATAATTCAGTGTTTTCTTATGTATAAACCACTATCCACATTGCTGAACTTTTCCTCATGATTGAGTCCCCAAAGTGGAGAGAAAAGATCTTAAATGTTCTTACCAGAAAAAAGAAATGATAGTTATGTGAGGTGATGGAGGTGTTAGCTAATGCTACAGTGGTAATTATATTGCAGTACAACATGTGTATCAAATCAACGTGTTGTACACTTTAAACATACAGAACGTTATATGTCAATTAAATCTCAGTTTAAAAAAGTGAATTTTAATTCCTTGATTCATATTGCTGACTGCTTCCCAGAAAGGTTGTACATAATTAAACAGAAGCATACAGGGGTACCTACTTTATGATACCTTTATCAACTTTAAATATTGCTCCTGGAAACAAAATCTTTGATGGTTAAAAACTTTGATAACACTGTGTCAATGAGTGTCTGAGAAACAGATATTTTCATATTTTGTGAATATGTGTAAAAATTGCTACAAATTATATGGAGGGAAATTTGGAAACTCCTGCTAAAATTTCATTTCTCTTTTGATAGCAATTTAATTAGTTTCTAGGATTTCTCCAGATATGTTCAAGCTTGGTCTCAAAGTCATGTGTACAAAAATATTCATGACCCCTTGTTTGTAATAGCCAAAGGCTGTAAGCCACCCAACTATCCATCTATAGGAGGTTGGTTATATAAATATGGTATAGTCACACCATAGACGACTGGATCAATTAGAGCTCTCAGTGCTAAAAATAACAGACATCTAACCCAAATTGGCTTACACTATAAGAAAATCCATTGATAACTTGACAGTCCAGAGGCAGAGTGGACTTCAGGGTGGCTTTAACCTCCTGACTCTCATATTCTTGACTCTTACTATCCCCAAAGACCTAGTTTCTCTGCTCTGCCTTCTGCATTATCTGCTAAAATACATGGCTTGGCTGCCTCCACTTGTGATTAAAAAATGCTCTGGGCTTCTTTATCTCATGGAGAGAGGGAGCAACTCCCAATCATTAAAAAAAAAATCTAGGCTTCATTTTGATTGGACCAACACTGGCCATTTGACACTTTAATAATCACTGTTGAACAGGGACAACACCCCTGGAGTTACAAATGGTATGAGTCTCACTCAAACTTTAGTGCAGTGACACAAAGGAGGTGGAAAAGTGGAGGGTCACTGGGAAGCAACCTCAATATCCACTACAATTTTTATGCAAAATAATTAATATTGCACATAAGCAATTTACTTATTGATTTATTAGAGATCGTTATATATGTTTTCCAAGTTCATGGTTTACTTTTCAATTTGTCTTCTTAATACATGGTTTTAAATATTTTTATGCAGTTGAATGTATAATTTTGCCTCTTGTCCCATTTCTTTCTAATATCTCTCGGAACCATGTAGAATGATAATGGTGATTAAAGATCTTCTAATGTGATTCTTTGATTTAAATGGAAATCACTCTAGTATTTTACTATCCAGTATTATGTTGTTTATTGGCATAATTAGATATTCTTTATTACGTTGAAAAAGATTCTTTTATTCTTAGTTTTCTTAAAAAGTCAGTGATAAGTATGGTGAATATTAGCAAATGTTTTTCTGACATTTATTGAAATCATATTTTAAAATTTCTTGATGTAATGTACTATATATTAGCAATATGAATCAAATGAATAGTAAGTCAACATTGAATTTCTGGGAAAAACAATTCTTTGTGTGGGTAAATAATTTAATATACTCTTAGGTTCTTACACAATTTTTAAGAAAAGTGTGCAAACTCATAGCTACTCAAACAGGAAATTAGTACATCATTAAGCATTTACATAAGTTCAGATATTTTATCAATACAGGAATTTTCTTTCCTGCTTTTTCTGCAAAGACAGGAAGAACTCTTACAGAGGATAGAAATTTTAAAGCTCTTTAAATGACAAAACTGGAAAAGGATTGATAAAGCAAAAAGGTCAGCAGCATTGCAGGCAAAAGGGGTTAGTGGGTAACCTTGCTTCATGAAAAAGCACTAATGTCAGAGCTTGGCCAGACCAATCCTTGACCACCACTATTAACTGTTAACCCACCTCTCTAACTTATTAATATTTTATTCAACATTTCTGCACTAATTTCATTAATAAAACTGATTTTTAGTTTCCTTCTTTTATTTTGGGCTCTATTTTAGGATGTTATATGCAACTTCTATTAGCCCCACCTCAGGTTGGAGACTTATTCGTACCTAAATCTTTGATAACATTTTCAAGTCTTTTGTAGGTATTTGGTTTATTCTGCTTTTTTTATTTTTAAACTTTCTTTGAATTAATTTTGATAATTTTCATTACACAGTTGTAAGTTGGTAGTTTATACTAGACCACTGATTTTCCAAGTGCAGTCTGAAATATTTTTTAGGGCACTGTGAGGTCAAAATGATTTTCATAATAAAACCAAGCTGTTGTTTGCTCTTTTATTCTCATTCTCTTCTGGGTGTATGGAGTTTACCAGAAAGTAAATTATGTGTAATGATGTCATTATTCTGATATCTGAGAGAAACGTGCTTACCTATTCTTGTGTTTTAAATATTCCTAGTTTTGTAAATCAACTATTCTTTAACAAAAAATAATGAAAAACAATTCCTAACTCAAAAAATTCCTAATAGATATGACTATTAATTTATTATTAAATAAATAGTTTAATTTCTAGTATGGTAAATAGTAATAGATATGACAAACATAAACAAAGGCACTTTGGGTTCCTCAATACATTTTAAGTGTTTAAAGGGGTCCTGAGAAAATTTTTGAGCATTACAGTTCTATCTAGGTATTGTCCATTTTTTTAAATGCAAAGTTTTAATAGTGATTGTAAAAAATATTTCTTTATTAATGTTAATCTCTCCCTCTCTCTCTCTCTCTTATATATCTTTCCTAATAGTCTTATTTGTGTTTTATTCTCTTCTAAAAATTGGATATGCCAAAAGTCTGTCCATTTGATTGATTTCACTTGATTTTGCCCAACAGTAACTGTAACTAACTCTATTCTGAATTATTTTATGTTTTGCTTGTTGTTGTATCTTTCATAGAGATCTGAGGTTTAACACAAAGCTCGATTAATTTTTATTCCTTATTGTTCAACATGAAAACATTTAAAGCTATGTTTAAGAACAAAAGATTTTGCCCTGAAAATTTAAAACAAGCCAAGCTAATGCTTATGTACTACAGCAATAAACATATCTTCCTAGATACACATAAACTCTGAAATAACATGCACATGCTTTTTCTTGATAAATTACTTAAGACATATTACAGTCAACCAAAAAATTGATCACAAAAATTCAGTAGTGTCTAAGGAGTATTATGAAATGAAGTGATATTATTCATTGAAACTATCTAAACAGAGATTTGATCAATAAATTGCTATAAATAAGTATATTTACTGAGCCCTTGACTTCCTGATGGTATTTTTCTATTTCTTTCATACATTAAAAATAACTTAGCAGGTAAATAAATTTAAGGCACAACTTTTCCCCTTCAAATTTCTTTAGACCATGTATATTAGTATCCTATTGCTCCTTTAACAAATTGCCACAGACAGTGGCTTAAAACAACACCAATATGTTACCTTACAGTTTTGGGAGTTGGAAGTCTGAAATCAATTTCATGGACTAACATAAAAGCATTAGCAGGGCTGGTTCCTTTTGGAACCTCTAGGGGAGAGTCTGTTTGCTTGCCTTTTCCGGCTTATAGAGAGCACTTACATTTTGACTCAGGGTTGCTTCCTCCATCTTCAAAGCCAGCACCATAACATCTACTCTCCTCTCTGACCTCTGCTTTTCCATTATTTTATCTCTTTCTGATTTGATCTTCCTGCCTTTCTCTTATAAAGACCCTTATGATTACACTGGGCCTACTTGGATAATCTAGGATCACCTCCTCTCAAAATCCTTAATTGATCATCTGCAAAGTCCCTTTTACCTTGTAAGACAGCATATTCACATGTTGTGGGAATTTGGATGGGGACCTCTTGGGGGGAGGCTATTATTCAGCCTACCATACCATGTTCCATTTATCCTGGTACTTAGCATTCCAGAGGAAGAGTGAGGTCATCACTCTTTTCATTTTATTAAATCTGTAGTTATTTTCAAAACAATTTAAAACCTCCTACTATCTTTTTTTTCTTTAATTCTTAAAAGAATGTGGTAGTGGTGGTCTTCACTGGTGAATTGAATTATTAGCCCCAGTTCTTCTCCCTTTCTGTGCCCAAACTCTTTGCCTTGAACTTTGCAGTCCCTGCTGCCAGTGTGGGCTGCATTCCCTAGCCCTTGTCTTTGGTCTTGGCTAGCTGGCTTGCCCTCCAGCCTCATTTCATCATTCCTCACTTGCTCTGGTCCAGCCACATGCACCAGGCCTTCAGAAAACATTCCCTTTGCCTCAAAGGTTAATCCTCTCTCTCTTGAAATTAGATTCATTCTCCTCACCCTCCAGGCCACTGTGTTAGGGAAGCCTTCCCTGATTCCTGGACAAAGCTTTACTGCTCAGCAGCCATTCACTGCTCTTCAGTCTCATTAAGACAACTGCTGAGACAAAACTATGTTCAGCTGTTCTTGGAAACATGATCCATTCACAGATATTTATTGTGCACCTGATATAATGTCCTTGAGAGGACTCTCAATCCAAGAAAAATGTCCCATCTCCAAAGACAGCCCCTGTTGACTGAGGACCTGCTCAGACAGCTTGGCGGATGTAGCTCAGATCTGGTTTTCAGCTGCCCATACATGTATTCACACGTATGCACTTTGATCTACTTTAGAGTTTGTAGACTTTGAGGACTGCTGAGGATACTCCTGGATAGACAGTCTTGACAGGAGACAGGGCTTGTTAACAACACAGACAACTTGGATGAGCCAAATTGTCTGTCTTGAGCCATCTGACAGTTGAATAAAATCAAGGTACTCTCTCCTCCATTTGTACAGAAATTTACCTTCAGAAAACACTTTTGGTGCTGAAAGCCCCTCCAGGAATACTCTGGAGTATACCAGGGCTGGCTGATGAGCCTAAGAGCCAGCACTCATTGGCAAAAGCTGAATATGTTATTCTGCACCTCATTTCCCAGCCTGCCAGGCAGAATGTGATGGCTGGGATGACAGCTGACATCCTGGGATGACCATGAGATTTCATTTACTTGTTAAATGAGGTCACAGAACTGCTTTGTTTGGCTGTGCTCAGTGTTTCCAACTCTCCTGTGGAAAAGGAAGGACCCTTCACACTGTTACAGAAGTCTGCTTTCAGACCTCCAAGTTCTAATCATGCACTGTCCGTGACCTTTAGCTCAGCTGAAGCTAAGGACACTAAGCACCCATCTATAGACAACCCCTCTCCTCCAAGCCTGGTAGAGAGGAGAGTGGAGATGGCTTCTTAGAGAGTTGAATCCCTGGAGAAACATGCCTCCTAGCATGTCAACATCCTCCCAATTTCCTTCGTGTTTCTCTTCACTGAGGCATATCTATTCTTCTTTATGAAGATCTGTCATGGGATTCAACATGATTATAGGGCTCGTTGATCACTGATCTTTCTGGAATTCTCTCTTTTTTTCTGACAATGTACCAGCAACTTCTTACCTGGTTCCACGTGCCAGAAGCAGCTTGTGATTTTTGGTGTGTTAAACTGACATCTTCCTTAGCCTCAAGTTATCAATAGTATTCTTTCTCAAAAGTAACACAACACAAGACTGAAGCTCCATGAGGAGAGCAACTGTCGATTTTGCTCATTGTTGTATCCTTAGCAACCCATATACACCTTCAACCATGGTAAGTCTTTAGTAATGAATGAACGAATGGTTTCCTTGGCAACCTCCCAAAGACTTTTCAGTTCCTACTGCTGCTTCCTGTCTACTTCTCTCAATGTTTTATCTCAAGTGAAGTAGAAGTGGAAAGAAGAGGTTGTGTGCAAGTGCTAAGCAAGCCCTTCATTGTGTTTTCTGGTATCTCTCTCTCTGAAACTACTCTTTATCCTGAAAGTTCTCTGGAACTAGTTATTTTGACATTGTGATTTCTTCCATTGACACCTCTTCTCTGTTCTTTAGGTCTGTATTTTACAAAACACTTAGTTTTTGGTTATCAGAATTCCAATTTGAACTAAATTAAACAAAAATGTGGGAATTTGTTATCTCATGTAACCAGTGGATATAGCTGGACTCAGGATCAACTGGAACCGGTATTCAAATGTTGCCAAGATTTTTTATGTGACCTCTTTCTTAGGGAAGCTGCATCTACTTTACTTCTACTGAAGATCAACTTTCTCCCCATTGTGTGGGAGATGGCTGCCAATAGCTTTCAAGTCTTTCATCTCAGAATCTCCATCCCAAATCTCAGTATGAAAAATCCCATGGAGAGACTTAGGTTCACATGGTTTGGATCATGTAACCCCTGCCTGGACCTACCTGTGGCCAGAAGAGTGGAGTATTGGGATCAGAAATCCCTTTGGGTGAGGGATGGAAAAGATATCCCACAGAAGTCAATATAGTTTCCAGAAAACAGTAAGCTATTACTCAGTGTCTGATAGTAGACTAAGAGAATAATACCTCAATAGTTGAGTTTATGTTAAGCCACATCATTCTTTACATCATTGAACATAGCTGTAATAGTGATTCCTGTCTGCTAATTCTAACATCTGGGCCATCTTGGAGTCAGTCTCTGTTGATTATCTTTTCTGTTGAAAATGGATTACATTTTGCTATTTTTAATATGTCTAGTAATTTTGGATTGTATCCTGAATGTTATGTTAGAGTCTCTGGATTCTCTTGTATTCTACTGAAGAGTGTTGATTGTATTGTTTTAGCAGGCAATTAAATGAATGGGCTGAAACTGACAACTTTGTATCTTAGGCAGCAGCTCCAATATCAGTTTAGTTCTTTTATCTTCTGTTTGACTGTTTTGTGCATGCCTGACTCAGGGATTAAACAGAGATTTGGGTGGAATTTATAAATAAAATTTGGGATTCTCCTTTTCTAGCTCTCACGTTTCCAGGATTCCCCCACTCACTTTCCAGGGCCTGTGATTATTCCAAACTCTATCCTCAAGTTCTTTAGGCCAGAAAGATTGTGGCTTTTTTAAATCAGAGTTTTAGATGTCCTTCAATTAAATTAGTACCTATGTTAGTCTACTTTTAAATCACACTTCAGATTAATCGATCCTGAAACACTTTGAGTGTGTTTCCTTTCAGTTGTAAAATGAGGCACCTTTGTGCAGAGATCAGTAGGAAGTAGAGAGGAGCTTGAAACTGTAGCCAACTGCTGTGTGACCTTAGGCAAATTACCTCTTTTGTCTGAGGTGTGATTTCCTCATTTGGAACGTAAAGTATCAGCCTCAAATTTCTTTAACACTAATGTCTCCACAAGTTCTAAATTTCTGGGTTTTCATGGTGGGATGAGAGGTGAAAGGGAAGATTCCTTCTCTCCATTCTCTCTTTTAAACAACTGTATTGAGGTACAATTGGCACACAATAAACTGTGCAAATTTAAATTGAATAACTTCATGTGCTTTGATTTGTGTATACCCCTGGGAAACCATCACCACAGTCAAGGTAGTGAATGTATCTGTCACTTCCCAAATTAACTTGCGTCCCTTTGTGATACCTCCTCTTCCTTCCTTCAGCTCCTGTCTCCAGGCAGAAAACTACTAATCTTCTTTTAGTCTCTTTAAATTACTATGTGGCAGTATCTCCTCATGGTTTTGATTTGCAGAACCCTAATGACTAATGATATTGAGTATCTTTTCATGGGATTATTTGCCACTTATGTATCTTCTCTGGTGCAGTGTCTTTCAATGTTTTGCCTGCTTTTTCTTGGATTGTTTGCTTTTTTATTTTGGGGTTTTCAGTTTTTAATATATTCTGGTTACAAGTTCTTCCCCAGATATATTACCAGTGTCTTTTAAAGAGCAGAAGTTATGTGGAGCCTGAATTTCTGACCCACATAAATATGAGCTACCATAAAATAGGGGTGGTTTTAAGTCACTAGGTTTAGAGTAGTTTATTACATAGCAGTATATTATCAGAACATTCACCATGGGATCTTTAATCTTTAATCACCAGGGAGTAAAGAAGGAGTGGAGCAGAAATGAGTTAGGCAGCAGATACAATGATTCAATCTGCTTTTGCCCCACCCAAGGGCTCTGTTTTCACTCCTTTGGGAAGCTGGATCTCTCCTTGAATTTTATAACTTCAGGTTCTGATAAAAGAGAAGGAAACAGCTTCTTCTCTGCAGAAATGAGGCTATCCTCTCTTCTATGTCAACTATTTTGGAAAATAGAACTTTGGTAACAAAGAGGGCAGATCCTTGAGACACCCCTGAGGTTGGTGGGTCCATGGCAAGGACCAGTGGAAAGGTCCCCATGGTCTTCAGTAAACATTTGAAGTAGGCCAGGTTTTCCTCCAGTGTTCCTGGTGATTCATCCTCTAACAGTCTCCTCTTCCTTTTCTGCCTGGGGCCTTGTGCTATCTCCATCCTTTTATCTGTTAAAACTTATTCTTAAAAAATAATCTGTTTTCAGTCATTTGTCTGTTATGGGGTCTTAATTTTTGCTTTTATTCCACATCTTATCCTATGCAAATTCTTTCATATAAAGATTTCCCCTCTCTGAAGAATTTCATGGAACATCATTCATTCATTCATTCATCCATTTACGTTTTTATTCACTTACTCTGTAAGTATTATTAAACACTTCTGTACATCTAGTGCTGAGGATATGATGGGGCACAAGTTTTAGTGTCTGCTCTCAGGGAGTTGTAGAGAGTGATGTCACTGCCTCTCTGGCCAGAAGTGTGTATTGGGGTGAACCCAAGAGTTCTTCCTGAGATATCCTTTTATCTATCTGGACAATGCCTGGGTCTGACTGTGAAATATTTCCAGTGAACATTTACCACTTCCTGTAAGAGCATGTCAGTCTGACTGCTGCAGAGGTTCTTCCAGTCCAGAGGCAGACATCTCAGGTAACCTCTGCAGGAAATTACACATTGCTCTTCCACAGAAGGAAGTGGGGGAGGTAGTGTTAACTTTGTATGTAAGCAGCATTCTCAGACTACAGTTGATGGACAGTTAACTCTTCTCAGTTGGCATACTTTTGGTACCTTAAGATGATAGCTTTGGAAGTCTTGAAAGAGCTTCCTCCTTTTCTGAATGTGAAATTTCAAGGGGAATACTCTCATGGATTTCCTGTATTAAATGGTACCTGAACATTTGCAGACACAATGTAATCAGAGTATTGCTTGATGCTTATAGGGTATGGGTTGTCAAGAACTAGGGCAATTGAATGTGGGAAAATGATCAATTAAAAATATGAGTAAAAAAACATAGGAAACAAAGTTGTTAAAATTCCCGTTGCTTCTAAATGCAGAATGAAACATCACAAAAGAAAATGGAGATATCTAAGTAGAACAAAGGTCCAAGTGGTTTCTGCTATGAGGTCTCAAAGCTACACATAATGGCAAGGACACTTTTCAAAACCCATACAGACTGTCAGCAGTGGAGGGTCGGATTCTTCCTCTCTTAAACTGAAGTAGGCTTGTGTTAATGCTTAAAGTTTTTATTTGCAGTTGTTTTTAAAAATAATTTTGGGCTCAATAAAGGAAATGCCATAGCTATAACAGTAAAATTATTTGAAGAATCTGAATGTCTTAGATTATGTAAGTGTGCAATTAAAATTACTTGGGGTATTTTTTGTTATAATAGTAATAGATATTCATTGTTATAAATGTTGAAAATACACGTAGGCAAAGATTGCATCTCAACTATTAATATTTTGTCATATAGATTTTAGTCGTTTTTCTTTGCTCTTATGCATTTGCCTTAATTATATAAGGAATACAAATTAAAGTTATAAAATATAACAGGAAGGTATAGTCCAATAGGAGAAAGTGCTCCTTCACCCAGATAATCACTGCCAAGAGTTTGTTGTCAAGTTCCACTCTTTTTTTATTTTATTTTATTTTATTCTAATTTTTATTGGAGTATAGTTGCTTTACAATATTGTGTTAGGTTATACTGTACAGCAAAGTGAATCAGCTATATGTATACATATATCCCCTCTTTTTTGGATTTCCTTCTCATTTAGGTCACCACAGAGCATTGAGTAGAGTTCCCTGTGCTATACAGTAGGTTCTCATTAGTTATCTATATAATACATAGTATCAATAGTGTATATATGTCAATCCCAATCTCCCAATTCATCCCATCCACCACCCTTCCCCCTCAGTAACCATATGTTTGTTCTCTAAGTCTGTGTCTCTTTTTCTGCTTTGCAAATAAGATTGTCTATACCAATTTTTTCAGATTCCACATATATGCGTCCACTCTTTTTTCTATGCATATTATATTTACCAAAAGTGGGATTTTAGTGTATGTTCTGCTTTATGACTCACTTTTTGTCTGATCATATATTAATCTTGTAAAATATTCTTTTACATCATTATTTTTTATGGAAAGGACTTAGTGATTTAATTACTCAAACTCTTATTAATATGTAGGTTGTTTTAATGTTATGATCATCGTGATTAGGTAAGTATTTGTATGTATCCTTACGATAAATTTCCAGAGGAGGAATGTTAGATCAAATGTGTTCTGAACTTCTAAGTTTTCTCTTGAGATAAAAACAAAAATTGTCCTCCAGGGGAAATTTACAAATTTAGAGTTCTAACAGCAGAATATGAGAAAGCGTCTTTCCCTTATTGTTGCCTATGTTGAATACTATGTTTTACTCTTCCCTAAATCTGATCCTAAGAATATCTGATAGTTGTAATTTATGTATCTTTAATTGCTGGGAGGATGTGGGTATGCAACTTTCCAGTATAGAGGAAACAGTAAAGTGAATGTATTTTAATGTAGTCCTCGGGGCTTATCTGTGTAAGTTGGATCAAAGTGACTCAAAGTGGGAAAGTTGCTGTTGAGCACTTTGTAAGATGAAGTGGGATGTGGGGCAATACCTAATTCGGAGATGCCCTGTCAACAGCCAGAGTCCATGTTTATTTCGCATAAGAAGTGGCAGCAGGATGAAATGTGCTGGGAGCAAAGACGGAAGCAATGAGGGCCCTTGTGGGGCTGTGTTTCTTTTTCCTTTGGGAGAGTTTCTTGGCTTTAGGGTCTCTGGTGTCTCTACCTTTGACTTTCCATCTGACTTGAAAGTAGGGCCAACTCTTTGAATGCTTTTCTTCTTTCTGTAGGAGTTGTTGGAACCAACACATTTTGGAGGGCCGGTCTACACACCTGGACTTCATTTTGAATAACTATCCTCTCTCCTCTGCCTACTTCAGCTCTGGACAGCACATTAGACCCGCCTGTGGAGCTTTCAAGACAATTCATACCTCTCTTCCCTTTCTATCCCCTCAGACCAATTAAATTAGAATCTCTGGGCTGTGAGACCTGGACACAGCAGTGCTTTATTAAATGCTCCAGATAAGACAATATTGTGCATCCAGGCTAAAAAAACCCACTGGACTAATTTATTTCCACCCTTCAGTTATCACAGGCACCAATTCTCTTCACACCGTCCCCCTCCGTACATACACATGTCTTTTTTCTAGCCAGCTCCAGCTTGGATTTTATTGAGAAGAATCAGAACAACAATATGGTAAACAATATACAATCTTACTACATAGGTGTGCATAAGCCTAATTGTGATAAGTATCACAAGGGTGCCCTTTTGTTAGGTCACCAATTTCTCCTGCAACGGACAGTTCAGTGTGTTATATGCATAGAATCAATTTCATATTGATTCAGTGGTTCAACTATATATTAGTACCAGCAAATAAATCATTCCCTTAGCTTCAAGGATCTAGTGGGTCTAGAGGTTCAGCCAGGGGACTAGAAATAGTTATTGGTGTTCTGAAGCAGCCTATGGGCCTAGAGAAACTATCCTATCTGAAGCCCTACCCTGACCTCTGGCAACCAGGCCACAATCCCAATTCTGTCTTCTTTATTTTCTTGCTGACACCTCGGGTATAGAAATCACCAAATCACACTGGCTAGCTGGACCCATGGCTCCCACTATGGCTTCTCTTAAATCTTTCTCTCTTCAGGTTGGCTTTGATGCAGGACTTTGTAGTTTCCATGTAGTCTCTCAGTACTGGTCCAAAATGTTTATCTCTCCCCTAAGGTTCAGAAGAACCATAGGATAGAATAGCTCCAGGCCAAACAAAGAAGCGTGCTCCCCTAACAGCAATTGTCTCCTTTTTCTAGGGTCTCTTCCAGTTCTCTGTTTGGAAAGCTTCCGCATTCTCTAAAACAGCAAGCAAGAGACAAAAGTGTATATTTGACATGCAAAGACTATGCTTAGTATTCATATAGTGCTATCCCAGCAGGAAAGTTCTCAGCACTTTTAAACCCGTTAACTCTTTTCTATTTGAATACTTATGGTTTTGCTCCCACTTGCTGCTGGGGAAAATGAAAACACAGTATAAAGAAGGTGAAATAGTGGTCAAAGACCTATGGGTGTGCCGGAGACTTTAGCAAGTTACCTCTCTCTGCGCCTTAATGTTCTCATCTGTAAAGTTCATAATAACACCTGCCCTCCTGGACCCACAGGGGTGTTGAAACAGGATCATATGTGGGAATATGTGATTTGAAAACTGTGAGGTGATAAACACCTCTTTATTGAAGTTTAATCTATAAATAATAAAATGCACAAAGTTCCATATGTTTTTGCCAAATAGATATACTTGTGTAAAAATGTCCAAAGCAAGATACCATAGCTCACCATCCCTGTAGAAGGATCTCTTTTGTTCTTTTATGATTAATCCAAGCCACATCTCCCACCAACCCACAGAAAACCACCATTCAGACTTCTATAGAAATAGATTCATTTTCCCTGTCCCTTAATTTCAGATAAATGGGATCATACAATAAGTGTTTTCTTGTATTTGACCTTGTTCTCTAAAATAACATCAGTGAGATAAATGAATGTTCTGTGTATCATTCCTTTTTACTGCTGAGGAGTATTTCATTGCATGAATAAACCGCATTTTGTTTATCCATACCCCCATTTATGGACATTTGGATTATTTCAAGTTTCAGCTATTATGAATAAAACGATTATGAACATTCTTGTACATGTTATTTGGTGGATATACACTTTCATTTCCCTTGGATATGTACTCAAAGTGGAATTGCTGGTCTGTGGTGGTAGGTACAACTTTACCTTTGTAAGAAATTGTTAAACTGCTTTCCAAAATAGTTTTATAAGGGTCCCAGATGCACCACATCCATGCAAATCTTTTCAGTCTCTTTAATTTCAGCCATTCTAGTGGGTTTCAGTATATGGCTTTAATTTGCATTTCCCTAATGACTAATGGAGCGAATCATCTTTTCATGTGCTTATAAGATATTTATGTATATTCTTTGGTGAAGTGTCTTTTATCTATTTAAAAGTTAGGTTATGGGCTTCCCTGGTGGCGCAGTGGTTGAGAGTCCGCCTGCCGATGCAGGGGACACGGGTTCGTGCCCCAGTCCAGGAGGATCCCACATGCCGTGGAGTGGCTGGGCCCGTGAGCCATGGCCGCTGGGCCTGCGCGTCCGGAGCCTGTGCTCCGCGGCGGGAGAGGCCACAGCAGTGAGAGGCCCGTGTACCGCAAAAAAAAAAAAAAAAAGAAGTTAAAAAAACTTAGGTTATTACTGGAGAGTCAAACCCATTTTTTGCTTCCCATTCTTATAGTTAAAAATCCTCTAGTTATATCAGTTTGTTTCTTTAGCAAACACAATTGAGAACAAATTTAAGAACAGAATTCTCAATCTAATAGCCAGTGGTTTTTCACAAGTCACCTGGATATCCTGTTAAAATATTTATTATGATTCAATATGCCTTGGGTATGGCCCAAGATTCTGAATTTCTATCAAGGCACTGCAAAATATCAAAACCTCTGGTCCAGTTACCACCTTGGAGTAGCAAAGCAATCAGTGCTTCTTTGATGATGGAGCCCAGCAGTATTGGAAGGTCATTTTATATAGCTACATCTATATTTATTGTAAATCACTGTTCTTGTGGAATCATAGCTTGAGAAAGCCAAGGGTGAAAGGAGTCTTCAGAAGTAAGATTAAAAGTTATAGATTCTGGTATATTGATTTGACTAGTGAGCCCAATTCTCCAACCTCGTGTTTTCAAACCATTTGCTGTATAGTGTTGTTACGTCCCTTCACTTCCACTCTGTGTCAGGCATGTGACTTGCTTTGTCCAGCGAGATGTTAGCAGCTTTGGCAAAGCAGGGCCTTGACCAGTCCTTGTGCATTTGGGTTTGCCTTTGCTTGTTTCTCTATGTTCACCCATTTGGCTTCCTGAAGAATGAGAAAAACACATGGTCATTTATTGGCCAGTGTTTCCTTAGTGCCTGTCATTTACTGAGAATGTGCTATGGTTCAGGCAACATGTGAATAATTTATATTTTCCCAGTACACTTCCCACAGTAACCCCATACCATAGGTAGTACTACTGAGGACTTTGAAACCTAGAGAGGTTCATCGAAGCAATTAGCTCCAGAACTAGGATTTAAATCCTTTTTTTCTTCTAACTCTAGATGAAGTTTTAGCAACCAAGGTTGCAGACTACAGCAATACCTTGGAAAGGGAGACAAGGACTCTAGAATGTTGACGGGCAGCAGTGGAGTATTGGAGGATTTTCTTTGGTACCCTTATGCCTCCCTTTATGCAGTTCTTTCCTCCATCAAAAGATCATCCATTATCTGTAGCCCCAGTAACTCTGTTTAACAAACTTCTGGAAAAACTCACTGCCTTAAAACAATAGGTATCTATTTAGTTTAAGAATTTAACAATTTGGGTTGGGGTCAGTGGGGCAGTTCTTCCTGTATCCATCACCAGGCTGCACCAGCCAGCAGTCAGCAGACCACCAAACATGTGCATGAGAAGTTATAATTATTTTTATCTGGATTTTATATAATTATCATTTTATTTTATATATATATTACATACATATATTACAACGGAGTGATGACAGACATCAGTATTCAAGATAATGTGTAAAAAGCCTTATTATATTAGGTTCTATTCCAGGCAGAGCATGCTATTCAGATAGCTGTGTAATTTTACAGAAGTACCAAAATATTTTACTTTTATGGGTAATGACTTTATTCATAATATTGATTTCCTATACTCACTATCTGAGTCTGGGCTGATAAATCTGTCTTGAAAGGATCTTAAATCTTTTTCTAAAAGTAAATTTTACATGTAACATCCTACTCTTGGCAGCTGTATCAACTCTACCAGGACTGTTTTCTTTAAGCTGAACCACAGCTTATTTCAACTGAAAAAAATGTAACAGTAATTCCTTATTCAAAATACTATTTGGAAGATTGCTTGACTCAGTAGGTAAGATAGACTTCCAGTGATTTGGGTCAGTAGCTGAGTAAAGCAGCATGATTAAAATGACACACAATCTATGTTACTAGAATCGATTTTCTTGTGTGCCCCCTTTATCTCGTGACTTTTATTTTTTTATTTTTCAGGCTATTGAGCAATATACATTTCATGATTTGGAAAAGACAATTACTTGTCTGTGGTTCTCCCAATACTAAATAAAAGAACCTTAGAAGGAAAACGTGTCACTTTATTAGAAATAGTGAAAGGGAGAAAGTGTTCTTTGTGGTTAAAATTATGAAGGAGAGCTTTGTGTCTTGAATCTGATTCTGTTGATGTATATTGAGAGCGTCTGGAACAATAAAGATTGTTATGAGCCATGAGAGATAGAAAGCAGTTAGTCTGATGTTTCATTTATTATTTTCTCTCTAGAACAACGAATTCAGACACTAGGATCCTGGAGAAATCAGAAACAGGAATGATTTATGTATGAATTGCCATAGATGACATGCACCTAGACATTTCAAGCTCAAAGTTCAAAACAGGTCACTTACAACAGGTCTGCTGTTCGGCTGAGGCATTGCCACTTGAGGCATTATCTCAAGTATGGAAAATGAGAGTCTTCTCTTGGGTTTTAGGTTTGGATAGACAAAGGGAAAAAGATAATGAGTTTGGACTATCTATATATAACTCACAGCAGTACATAAAGAACAATGTTCTGAGGGCAAACAACAATAATAAATAATGGATTGTAAAATGCAAATCTGGAGAGAGGAGTTTTCTGCTGGGCCTTAATCTTGAAGGGTTCTTAAAGCCTTTAAAAAGTATGTAACTTTCTGAGTTTTGAGCAAGAATGACAAATAGCCTAATTGTCAGTATACTGGGTACAGAATCCACATAGGAGATAAACAGATACAATTTAATAGGAAACAAGATGGAAACAAAAGAAAAGAAAACCTCAAGTAGAAACAGAAGCTACAGAGTAGAAGGCTCTTTTCTTGCCCTGAGCTAAAGTTAAATCAAACAGTCATTAATAATTAATTTTTGTAAAGTAGCTAGAGGCCTTTCATTTGGCTGATGTGAAACATAAGGTGCTTTACTGGAGAGATGGCTATAGCACTGGCAATAGTTTTAGCTCATGAAATGAAAGTGAAAAAAGGCATTCTCTGGCAAAGTTTTTCTTAACATTTTCTTTTGATTTTTTAAAATATTTCTCAAATAGTATGAGAGCATCCAAATATTAGAGGAGTATTTCTTCTTTTTCTTGTTTCCTATTTATGAAATCTGAGCTTCTAAAAGTCTAGCTGGGTTAATTCATAGTATTAGCAGTAGTAGTAGTAGTATACATTTTATAAGCTATGGCTTGATGACACATCTTTGGCAAACGTTAGAATTCAGATCTCTCAAGAATCAGACATATGTAGCCTAGATGATAGAAGGCATGCAGAAGTAAATAATGTAGTTTCAGACTGCTGCAATTAGGAGTGTTTTGGCATCCATTTTCTACCCAAAGGGAGACCCCTTACAGACAAGACAAATATAGAAAATTTTTTCCTAACTCAAAAGGCAAGACTTATAAAAACAAAAACTTTGCCTGTCACGGTATAACCACCTACATGTCTCCAAACAAAGTATTCAGAAATAAAGTTTCAGTGCAAGGCAAATGAGAAGAGGAGTCATTCTCTAAATCAAAGTAAATGGCAATGGCATTTTTCTGAATCTGTTGGAGGAAGCAACTCCTTAGCAAGAGAGTTAATGAGGTCTTTGCTCTTTGAAGTCTGAACTTTGAGCAATTCCAGAGAGACTTAGAATTTGCTCTATTTAGTTATAAGGGAAAAGAAATATGGGTGCAGTTGACTCAGTGCAAAGCAGAATGGGACAAAAGCAAGGAGGACACAGAGAGATCATTAAGTCAGAAAGATGGAAGCAAGAGGGAACGTAGAACATTAAAAATATTCCCCCAGCCCCATGAATTCTTCAGTGAGTAGGGGAAGGGGAGGGAGTTAATGATGGAACACCACTTTGCATCACTTACAGCTTGTTGTGTTCACCCATACTTCTGTCAGTTGTATACTAAGATGTCTACAGCTCTAAATTTCAGAACATAAGTTCAGTCATTCTCAGTTGAGTTCTTGGTGTCTTCTTATGGTCATGCATTAACTTCATGTATTCTTGTGGATCTATATCTGAGCCAGTTGGATCCCAACTGGCAAGATTCTGGTAGATTAGACTCAATAAGCAGCATCCCTTCTACCATGTTACATATTAAGACTCTCTTCCTCTCTGAAAGCGATATACATTATACACACACTTCATGAGACATAATATTTTGACTCCATAAATGGAAACTAATATTGTGTTTCTGGTTGTAAGATATCTAGTTTTGTAATACCACAAAAAGAATTAAAGTAACTTGACTGTTTAGGGTGCTTTATAAGCTACAAGCACTTTTATATCTATTCTCTTATTTCTTCTATCCTTGTTGGGTAGATATAGATTTTTAAAGATGAGAAATCAGGTTGGGGTAACTTAAATAATTAACTTGGGTCATGTTTTTAGTCGAAAGACCTATAGTTAAGTTTTTCTTTCTTTTTTATAAATCTTGTAATTCTGTCGCCTTGCTGTTCTTTCCAGCATAAACTACTTCCAGATTATAACTAAAGTCTTTTTTAGGAAGGCTCTTTTTGTAGATCATTTATTTGAACTTCTCTTTCTTATGGCAAAATTTGTTTTGACCACAATCTTATTTTACACATAATTTAGTCATTTTTTTGCTTAATAAAAGTTCTTTTATAAGAATGTTATATACTTTCTGTTGTTTAATTAAAAAACAATAAGTATGTATTCTTTAAAGAGAATGAAAATGTATGTTCTATAATAAGAAATGCTAGTTCAGAATTCTCAGTTGCTGGCTTCCAATCTGACAGTGGTAAAACAGGCAGATTCACTTTATGAAAAAAGGTTTGCAAAGCCTGTAATAAAGTAAATGATGCTGTACGAACAGAAGGCTCTGTAAATGTAAGATGCATAAGCTTGAATAAACTGTGCTTTTCTTCTGATAAAAATGAAAGAATTGACACATTTGAACTCTGTCATTCCTAACAAAGATTCACTAAATATAATCTGTTAACTTTTCCAAGGTGATCTTGCATACGAATAAAAGACTATGCTGTATCAAAGTTAAAAAGCAGATATTTCAGGTTTTTTTGAAGATTGTTTTTGTTTTTGTTTAGTGAATATTATGGAGAAGCACAGGTTAAGATAAATACTGTTTTTTTTCAAAGCTACAGTAAATAATTCCAAATTCCCCAGAGGTCTGTGTTAAAATGGCTGTTGTATCTAAAAAGGATCATTGACCAGATTGTGAAATTATAGAATCTTTACAGCTATGGAGAAAAGGAAATACTGTATTGTCCAATCTGTAATTTTACTGATCATTTTCCTTTTACTCTTCATTTTCGGAGACCCTAAATCCTAAAACTCAGCACCAGTTCCATTCTTGTAGTCCCAGACTTTTAGTTTGCTAGTTATATAACAATATCGTAGACTTTCTATTGTTAGAAAACAATTAAAAAGTATGGTACAAATGAACTTATTTATAAAACAGAAACTGACTCACAGATATAAAAAACAAACTTATGGTTACCAAAGGGGAAAGTGGGGATTAACGGATACACACTACTACATCTAAACTAGATATAAACAATAAGAACCTACTATATAGCATAGGGAACTATACTCAATATCTTGTAAAAAAAAAAGTATAATATTTTTAAGAAAATGCTAATTGATATACTATGATAATATAATATAATATAACCTGTTTGTGTGCCTGAAGGTTGCTATCCTGAGCGTATAAAGCACAAATTTCTCACAGCTGACAGCATAATGTGTCATTCTCTTCATGGCTTTACACCTCAAGTTGGCATAGCCATTTGTTTTATGGCTAGAAGACAAGGAGACATTCTAGGTCATTTGTGTGGCGACAGTGGTGTTTTCAGTTAGATTTCCCTTGTCAAAATTGCAGCATGATCACAGAGTATGTCGGATTTCCCATCAGAACTGGACAGGAAAGCCACATGACTCTGGGAAGATCAGATAGCAGCTTGACACATCTGTACTCATGAAGTGTCACGTTGGGAAGCTACTAAAAAAATGCTGGTTTCCCCAAAGAAACAGGCAAAGCAAATGGCAGAAAGGACAAATGAGATGGAAAATATTTCCAATCAAAAAGTCTTCCCCTCAGAGCGGGGAGGTTCTAAAAGCAACAGGACACCAACCCCAGCCCTAACTATCGTAACTTAGGGGTGGTCTGAGAAATGTAAGAGCCAGTATAAAACAGAGGGAAAGTAAGTAATGCTAGATTTTCTCCTTTTCAGTATAAAATAAGGACTTAGACACCTATCTAGAACCAAAGCTTAAACTTGGTAATTTGAATATGTCAAAACAATGACATGAATATTTTTTCCTTTGTACCCATACGCTTCTTGATTTTTCCAGGAGCAGAGGCCTCTTAATGACCCATCCAGAGGTCAGTGGTTCAAGGAGTATCTGTCTGTCATGGATCAACACCTGGCAGAGAAAGCCCAGTAATGAAGAAGGTGAAGCAGACTCCCAGACAGGAGTAACGGTGGGTACAGTGGTGGCAGCTGTACTGTATTCTCAGATGTATGTGTTTACGTCTGCTTGTGTTGGGCCTTTGCCTTTCAGCTCAGTAAGGGACTCAGTTTTGAACACCATTGTCCCTGTCTCCAAAGAGACACTTGGGTTGGAATTGCCAAGTCAGGGAAACTGCTGTCCTTTGGGACAGTGGAATACTGAATCCTGGGGCTGCATTTCACTAGACTCTTCTCTGTGTGTTCTGTATTTCTTCAACAGTGCTGGGTGGGAGTGGTGCCTCGACCGTAAGAATCAGCCTTTACAGTGAGAGAGAATATGTTCTATCTGAAATGTGCCAGCAAATAAACTCTTTGAGGGCAGGACTCTTTTCTACATTACATCACCAGTATCTGGCACATAGTATGTGCACAGCAAGTGTTTCCTGGATGAATAAAATATAGCATAGTTTTGTCAGATTGAAGCCTTTTCCAAGTAGGTGTTATAATTCTCATCTGCGTTATTTTTATGGAAGTTTCAGTAGGATCACTTCTGCCAAAACAGCTAGAGATTTGTCCCTCTACCAGAGCTGGTAAGTCAGTGAACTGATAACTGATACGAGGACAACATAAAATGAATTTCTTTCCAATTTATCAAAACGGGTTTACTATTTTGTTCTATGAGATTTCTCATATGGGTTGAACTAAGTAGAATAGTTGGGAAACCACTTATGCTTGACAGGATTTGTACTTCTGTTTCATGAACTTAGTAGTTGTATCTTTGCTTTACTGGCTGGGAAGAGATGCTAGCGATCTCTTTGAAATAACTTTCAAAGCAATTAAAATTTTTTGGACCCCTATTGTTCAAGGAGGGGAGAGGAGATTAAAGACACAATAGTGTGTCTCTGCCATTAAGCAGCATAAATCCTAGTTGAGGGGCAGAGATATGTACATATCTACATGACTCACAACTTCATTTCATAGAGGACTCGCTCAAATGTTCTATCCCCTTACCTGAACTTATTTTGCTTTATAGTCCTTACAACATGTTTGTTCATTATCTGTCTCTTTCCACTAGAATATAAGCCTATGAAGATAAAAAGAGTTTGTTTATTTTGTTCATTGCTCTGTTTCCAGTGCCCTGGACAGTGGTTGGTACATACTAACCCCTTAATAAATGTTTATTGTTGAATGAACTATCAGTATCAGGTAACCTATAATTTCCTCATTGATTTAAGACTAGATAAACTGTGAGCCTTTTAATGATAACATTTTACAGTCACCTATGGTCAAGGACAAATGTCCAGTCAATAAATAATATAAGAATTATAAGAAAAAACCTGTTCCTATCCTATTCAGAAAAGAACTGTGGACTCCAATGGATTTCATGTCTTTCAAACATGTATTAAGACATCTTATTTTCAGCAAAGCATTTTTTTTCTTTTTAGTTTCTGGAGTTTCTGCTAGAGTCAGTTCTCTTTACTACTTCTGTTGCTGAAGTGACAACAGTACAGATGGGCCTCAAAAATGTCTGATGGCATTTTGTAGTATATAGAAGCTTATACTCACAGAAATAAAATTTTTATGGATGTTACAGTCTTTTTGGAAATTAAGACCACAGAATCTGAATTGATTACTTGAGGGGGAAAAAAAGAATCAAAAGCAATACATAACTGCTTAATGTCTCCCAGACTCTGAATTACAGAAAAATTTTTGTTGAAACACAATGAAGTTATACTGTGCAATTCAGTCACAGAGTAAATGATTCAGAGTTGTTTTTGCCCTAAAATCCATCAATAATAGCAATAATATTTGGCAGCAAATGCAATTTTGAAGATTGATGTGAACTGTCTACTTAAATAACCATAACACGAACCAATTAAGTTTTCTCATAGTCATTTTCCTCCCCCACCCTTTTTTTATACACCGGTATCTTAGAAAACACCTGCTGATGACAACTAAGCAACTGTAATTCTTCTGCCTTAGCTTGACTTATTTTTGCCTTAGAGAATGAATAAGCATGTAAATTAGACATGACTCATTTTAGCCACTTATCAATCCAAAAATATTTGAGCAAGTTAGGGCAAAAATGACTGGCTGGGGATTGCAGAATCTATTGGACTATATTGCTTTCTTTAAAATATATTACTTTCTCTAATTGGATTAGGTTAGCTTCATGTAATTGACACAGACAAACCTGAAGGACGAGTGGCAGATGATAGCCTGAGGGTCAGGCTAAATTTGAAATCAGGAAATCACTTAATATTGGGCAAGATGATCTTTAAGTTACCTTCGAACCAGACACTGTATGATTTGAAGAAATCGTAGCCCATCACTACATGCCTCAATCCAGCAATATCTTGCAGAGTAAGAGTAGGAAGCTGAAATATCTATAATAGAGTGGAAAACATAATTAACTAATCCACCAACCTGGATTGTCAAATACCCTAACCGATATTTTCCAAGCTTGTTGGTCTTAAGTGTCAGTGGATGAGCTTGTTAAAAATACTTAGTCTCAAGTTCGTCTCTATTCCTGAGCTCTGCAGATTCTGATGAAGTGGGAACAATTTGAACCAAAGAGAAAACTTTCCTATAATCCTACCAGGAATTAGATGAATGTAGCTTTACCTTTTCCCAGTAACTAAATAAAATGACTGACCCTATGTATGACCATTTCTAATTATTTACATGTTTGCCTGATCTAGGGGATCATGAATTTAGCTTTTAAATTACCAGGGACAGAAGTTTGATCACATCCAAATTTGATTAATATTTTACATATATACATACTCAATAAGCATTTTAAAAAATATGTACATACTCACATAACATTATTTATATAAAATATTTATTATACATAAAATTATACATACGTTTGTTTTTGAAATATTAAATGGGAAAGAGATTGATGTTTTCCTCTCATTCATATTGCAATATCAATTCTCAGGAAGAGAAGACTTGTCAAATTTTAAAATAGTGTGCAATTCCCAATCAGATGTTTTAGATTACATTCTTAACACCCTATTCATCATGCAGAAAATGATATGAAAGGGATGGGCACACTGATATATGAATAACATTATTAAAAATAAAAAGTTTTATGGCCTCATGTGTATGAACTGAGATGCCATTTAATTATAGACTCAAATAAATGACTCTCTCAGGATAATTTTTTTGCATATTTGCATGTGGTTACTTTGGGGAAAACATATTTATTTTTGATAACTTTAAAAGTTCACTCTGTATAAAATAGTTTAATAAAAGTCCTGGGGGAAAAATCATTAATTAAAATATTTAACTTCATGCTGATATTCTATAATGGGGTTGGCACCAGAAAAACACAGCATGACTATTTTTTCCTATAAGAAGATTTTGTATTAATTATACAGCACACTCATTGAAGGCACAAAGGGAGACATTTGCACTCATGTAGCTATGTGGGCAAATGGACATATACTACCTGTGCAACTAATTATTTTTTTCATTCATTGATGAAGAAACCAACATTCATTACTATATGTTTAGATCTAATGAGAGATGGATCTTCTTCTTTGACATTCTATAAGTTAAAAACAACATTAAAATATTTAAAAAATTGCTGGGGAAAGCAACATTTCTAGTTTAAGATGAGACTGAGGACTAGAGGGATGGATTAACATCAAAGTTGTGGCCTGGGTTTCCTAGAGCATGTTCTTCTGTGCTTCAGTGTCTTCACTAGGAAAATTACAATACTTTCTCTTAGGTTGCAAAGATTCAGTGAGTTCACACATGTAAAATGTTTGGAAGAGTGCCCAGCAAATAATGATGCCCAATAATAATAACTATTGTAATCACTGATCTTAGAACAGGAAGCACTCTCAAGGAAATACAAAGTCCAGGCAGCCCTCTTCTGAAGCATTATAATCTCAGGTCTAAAGATGAGGCAATGAGGGGAAGGTCTAGAACCTACCTCATAAGCCAACTTTTCTTATGAATGTCCACTAAAATGCTTCCGTAGCTCTTCTCTACTTCAAAAAATAATTTTAAAACATTTTCTGATGCTATCTGCCTTGGGGCCCCCTGAGTGCCCAGCCAATGTGGGACCTGGCCCCCACCCACCAGAGGGCCCAGGATCTTGGCCTACCCACCAGCACACCTGCACTAGCCCCAGGAAAAGCCTCACCCATCAGTGGCTAGCATCAATGGCTAACTATGACATTGTTCTTGTAGGCCTCACCTACCTGTAGGAGGGCATCATCTAAAACTAGTAGAATACACATTCTTTTCAAGTGAAGATGGAGCATTCTCCAGGATAGATCACATGCTAGGTCACAAAAAAGTCTCAATAAATTTGAGAAAATTGAAATCATATCAAGCATCTTTTGCAACCACAATGCTATGGGACCAGAAATCAACTACAATAAAAAAAAAAGAAAAACCACAAACATGTGGAGAGTAAACAATATGCTACTAATCAATGAATGGATCACTGAAGAAATCAAAAAAGAAATAAAAAATACCTGAAGACAAATGAAAATGAAAACACAACACTCCAAAATTTATGGAACACAGCAAAAGCAGTTCTGGGAAGGACATTCATAATAATACAAGCTTACCTCAGGAACCTAGACAAACTCAAATAGACAATCTAATATTACACCTCAAGGTACTAAAAAAGACAAAAAAAAAAAAAACCCAAATTAGTAAGACAGAAGTCATAAAGATCAGAGCAGAAATAACTGGATTGGAGACTAAAAAAACAATAGAAAACATCAATGAATCCAGGAGCCAGTTCATTGAAAAGATAAGCAAAATTGAAAAACTGTTAGCCAGACTAATCAAGAAAAAAAGAGTGTGGCCCCAAGTCAATAAAATCAGAAACTGAAAAGAAGTTACAACCAACATCACAGAAATACAAAAGATCATAGGAGTTTACTATGAAATTATGCACCAATAAAATGAACAAACTAGAAGAAATGGGTAAATTCCTAGAAATGTACAATTTCCAAGACTGAGTCAGGAAGAAATAGAAAATGTGAACAGACAATTACCATAATGAAATTGAATCAGTAGTTTAAAAAACTGCCCCAAAACAAAAATCCTGGGCCAGACAGTTTCACAGGTGAATTCTACTAAATATTTACAGAAGAGTTAACACTTACCCTTCTCAAACTATTCCACAATTCACAGAGAAAGGATTGTTTCCAAACTCATTTTACAAGGCCAGCTTCACCCTGATACCAAAACCAGACAAAGATATCCCCCCAAAAGAAAATTATAGGCTAATATTATTGAACATAGATACAAAAGTTTTCAACAAAATATTAGCAAATCAAACTCAACAATATATTAAAAGAATTATATACCATGATCAAATGGAATTTATTCCAAGGATGCAAGGATGGTTCAATATCTGCAACTTGTTCTCTCCATTCTAGAGTCCTTAAACCTTTTTCCTCTTGCCCAGCCTATGAAAACTCTGTCTTAATTTGAAGGTAGCATCTATTTAACTCAACTTTGAATATCGTCAGTGGGCATAGACGTTTGGAATAAAGGCCTAGGAGTTTACTAATACACTTCTACTTCCTGCCTTGCTTCAAACCTCCATCAATTAATGAACACAGAGACAGCTACTTCCTGAAGATGATGCAAAGGAAAAGAGAAGCAGACAAGGAGACATTCCCATGAATTGCTATTAAAGAATACTATCCATGCATGCTGATTTATTTTCTGTTACAGCTTTTGATTATCCTTCCCAACTTCCCAGACTATAAGTTTTATGAAAGCAAGAACTCTTATCTTTACCAATATGTATCTAGCAACTAGTACAATGTCTAGACAAAGTAGACACTTAAAAATTTGTGTTAAATAAATGAATAAATATAATAGGCATTAAATACATATTTATTGTATTCCCATTGCTGAATACATTACTTCATAAAGAGAACATATTTAATAAATATTGAATGAAAAAACATAATTAAAGGTTGACAAGCAGAAAGAGAAAAACAAATACCATATGCTAACACATATATATGGAATCTAAAAAAAAAAGGTTCTGAAGAACCTAGGGATGGGACAGGAATAAAGACGCAGACATAGAGAATGGACTTGAGGACACAGGGAGGGGGAAGGGTAGGCTGGGACGAAGTGAGAGAGTGGCATGGACATATATGCACTACCAAATATAAAATAGATAGCTAGTGGGAAGCAGCCACATAGCACCAAGAGATCAGCTTGGTGCTTTGTGTCCATCTAGAGGGGTGGGATAGGAAGGGTGGGAGGGAGATGCAAGAGGGAGGGGATATGGGGATATATGTATACATATAGCTGATTCACTTTGTTGTAAAGCAGAAACTAACACACCACTGTAGAGCAATTATACTCCAATAAAGATGTTAAAAAATAAATAAATAAATAAAGACATGCTCCTTTTTAAAGAAGAAAAAAAACTATATTTGCAGTTGACATGATCTTGTATGTAGAAGGTCCTAATGAATCCACTAAAAAACTATTTAATTAATAAATAAGTTCAACAAGTTTGCAGGTCAATTGTACAAAGACCATCTGTATTTTTTATACCAGCAATTAACTATTCAAAAATAACTTTAAGAAAACAGTTCATTTACAATAGCATCACAAATAATAAAATATTTAGGAGTAAATTTAACAAAAGGAGTACAAAATGTATACTCTGAAAACAACAAAACGTTGTTGAAGAAATAAAAGATGAATTAAATAAAGGGAAAAAAAAAAGCTTGACAAGGAGATGCAGCAGCAAAACCTTGGAGGTCATTTCACACAGCCTTGAGCCAGCTGAGTCGGTTAAGATTTGGCTAAGGATATTGAATGTGTGAAACTAACCTCTGATCTAATCATAGCACCAATGACAAATGAATATCAGCAAGAAAGGATCCTACTCTTCATTGTATGTCCCTGAGTCTCTGATTCAAGTTGATTATACTAAATCTCTATCAAAACTTTTGCCTTGACTTTGTAGCAGTGGTTCTGGGCTTATACAAAGTTTCACTTTGAGATGATGATTAGAAAAGAAGTGTGTGGTATGAGCCTGGTAAAAAAAAGTGAAGTGAATTGACCTAGTTAGCTGAATGCTCCAAACAATTGTATGAACTCAAACAACGTGGAGCATCTTACATATTTTATAAAGAAAAAACAGAAAGGACTGTTGTCTTGATGAGAGTTCTTTTGGAATAAATATACAATATTAGAGTGAACATGCTTTGTTATTAAACAAATTCATGACCTCGAAAATTCATTTTTTTAATTTCTCTGTGACGTGAACAAAAGTAAAATTAATTATCTCATGGTTATCCCAGAAAAAGGGACAAGTGTAAAAACATTCCCTTTTGCTATAGAGTACTGTGAATATACTGTTATAGAAATACTGTATTATTAAGCGACTGTTTATTCATATACATGAGAGATGGGATTGAGTCTTAACACTCTATCCACAGTCAAACACAGTGCCCAAATCTTTACTGAAATTACATATTTTTCTTTTGAAGTCAAATAGCTTAGCAAACATGCTCATCTTATCAAATAACATAAACCTTCCTATTAACCTCTTCTAGTTCCTTTCATTTGCTCATGTAGATTCATGCAGTGTCATTTTCTTATTTCAATACAGCTTTGGTCTCACCCTCTTCTTGAACTTGTTATTTTCAAATACATTACATTTCCATGTTAAGCTTATTGTTATAGGCTTAACAATACAATCATATACGTACTGTTTTTTTTTTTAATTTTTATTTTATATTGGAGTATAGTTGATTTACAATGTTATGTAAGTTTCAGGTGTACAGCAAAGTTATTTAGTTATACATATACATATATCTATTCTTTTTCAGATTCTTTTCCCATATAGGTTATTACAGAGTACTGAGTAGAGTTCCCTGTGCTATACAGTAGGTCCTGATTATCTATTTTATATACAGTAGTGTGTCTATGTTTATCCCACCCTCCTAATTTATCCCTCCCCCCACACACACACCTTTCCCCTTCAGTAGCCATAAGTTTGTTTTCTAAGTCTGTGAGTCTCTTTCTGTTTTGTAAATAAGTTCATTTGTAAAATTTTTTAGATTCCACATATAAGTGATATCATATGATATTTGTCTTTCTCTGTCTGACTTACTTCACTTAGTATGATAATCTCTAGGTCCATTCATGTTGCTGCAAATGGCATTATCTCATTCTCTTTTATGGTTGAGTAATATTCCTGTATGTACATATATATATCTCACATCTTCTTTATCCATTCATCTGTCGATGGACACGTAGGTTGCTTCCATTCTTGGCTATTGTAAATAGTGTTGCTATGAACATTGGGGTGCATGTATCTTTTCAAATACAGTTAGTTTTTAAATAAGAGAAGAAAGGCAAAAAGATCTTTTCTGAATAAAGGTGTGGTTTTCTAATTTAACAGTCATGAGAAGTGCATTTAATCTCATCACTCATATTCCTTGCATTTTATTTGTGCTGAATCAAATATTCAGATCCGTGTTGTTCTATTATACCATGAACTTGTGGAAGGTTTGATGGTGCTCAGCAAGTAAGTAAGTACACGCCTATTGAGTGTAAGATGACCATAAAACGTCTGTGCCTTTTACCTTTATATACTTTATAATACTTTCTATTAACTGGTCTCAATAACCATGACACAACTTCCCTCACCTTAAAATGAGCTACAAGTCACATCTGAATATACGACAGGAAAAGATATATATGTAAACAGGAATGAGAAGCATTATATTTATTGTAAAGTGCTACCCCTACTCATTTATTCTCACTTTTTATTTTCACTTTTGCTCACTTCTCCCTTCCATTTTGAATCATTATACAGAACATTTATCTCAGAATCCTGCTGCTCATTGATTGCTGACAATCAATTCTTTTTGATTGTTTGATTTTTCTTTTCCTGAGAGAAGTTAGCGCTCCAAGTGACTGGGGCTGCTAACACCTGCTATGGAGTTAGAGAGGAGTAAAGTATAAGCCATTAATTTTTTTCATGGACAACTAGTGAGAACCTGGCATACCGCCTGGGAAGAGGTAGATTAATGAGAAGGGGATGAAATATTGATTCTAATGTTACCTATTTCTGGATTCACAGGTAGATAACTCTTCAGGTAAGTTTTGGCATTATACATCCTCTTGAAATAATTGAGAATGTCCGGTGTAAAACAAAATTTAGTTACTTTTATTTTTAAGCCATATTTATTGACATATAATTTGTTTACAGTAAAATATATTCTTTTTTAGGTATATGGTTTATTTTTGACAAATGTATACAATTGCATGACCACCATGACAACAATGATACAGAACATTTTTATCATCTCAAGGAATCTCTAGTGCCTGTTTTTGGTGTATATCCTCCACTTCCTCCCCACACCTTCTGGTAACCATTGATGTGATTTCTGTATCTATAGTTTTGCCTTTTCCAGAATGCCATAGAAATAGATTATATGGTACGTAGCCTTTAATGTTTGACTTGTTGCACTTAGCATAATGCCCTTGAGATTAATGTTGATGCAGGTATAAGAAATTTCTTTCTATTGCTGAGTAGTATTCAGTAGTATCATATATCACAATTTCTTTATATATTCAACAATTTTTGGACATTTGGGTTGTTTCCAATTTTTGAAAATTATGAGTAGAGCTGATATAAACTCCCATGTACAGTACTTTGTGTGCACATATATTTTTATTTCTCTTGGGTAAATACTTAGGAATGGCATTTTTGGGTTGTATGGTGAGTATGTTTAATGTTACAAGAAACTGTTTTCCAAAGTAGCTATACCTAGCCATGCCATTTTTGCCTTCCCATCAGTAATGTATCAGACTTCCAATTGTGCCGCATCCTTGATAGCACTTGTTATTGGCAGTTCATTGTTTTTTAAATTTAGCCATTCAGTAGGTGTGTAGTGATGTCTCTGTGGTTTTAGTTTGCATTTCCCTAATGGCAAGCTTTGTTGACCAACTTTTTATGTGCATTTTGTAATTTATATCTCAATTTTGTTGAAATATCTGTTCAAATTTCTTTTTCTGGGGGGGGGATTTTTTTTTTTACATCTTTATTAGAATATAATTGCTTTATAATGGTGTGTTAGTTTCTGCTTTATAACAAAGTGAATCAGTTATACATATACATATACCCCCATATCTCCCCCCTCTTGCATCTCCCTCCCTCCCACCCTCCCTATCCCACCCCTCTAGGTGGTCACAGAGCACTGAGCTGATCTCCCTGTGCTATGCGGCTGCTTCCCACTAGCTATCTATTTTACGTTTGGTAGTGTATATATGTCCATGCCACTCTCTCACTTTGTCACAGCTTACCCTTCCCCCTCCCCATATCCTCAAGTCCATTCTCTAGTAGGTCTGTGTCTTTATTCCAGTCTTACCCCTAGGTTCTTCATGACATTTTTTTTTTCTTAGATTCCATATATATGTGTTAGCATACAGTATTTGTCTTTCTCTTTCTGACTTACTTCGCTCTGTATGACAGACTCTAGGTCCATCCACCTCACTACAAATAATTTGATTTTGTTTCTTTTTATGGCTGCGTAATATTACACTGTATATATGTGCCACATCTTCTTTATCCATTCATCCGATGATGGACACTTAGGTTGTTTCCATCTCCTGGCTATTGTAAATAGAGCTGCAATGAACATTTTGGTATATGACTCTTTTTGAATTATGGTTTTTTCAGGGTATATGCTGGTTCAAATTTATTAACTCATTTTTCTAAATTGTTTTTGTTATTATTATAAATGAGTTGTAAGAGTTTTTAAAACTACACTTTGAATACAAGTTGTTTACCAGATTTTGTAAATATTTTCTCCTAGTCAGTGGCTTGTCCTTTCATTTTCTTAACAGCATTCTTAAAAAGCAGAAAATTTTGATTTATGAAGTCCAACTTATCAAGTTTTTTTCTTTTTCTTTAATGGCGCATGCTTTTTTGGTTCAAATAAGTTTTTTCCTAAACCAATGTCATAAATATTTTCTCTTATGTTTTCTTCTAGAAGATGTATAGTTTCAGGTTTTACATTTAGGTCTATAATCCATTTTGAGTTGATTTATGCTTAAGGTGTCAGGTATGGGTCAAACTTAATTTTTTGTATGTGGAAGTTCATATATTTTTGGAAAGACTATCCTTTGGCCATTGATTTACTGTGATACATTTGTTGAAAATCAATTGACCATATGTATGTGTGGAGGTTCATTTCTAAACTTCACTTGTTCCTGTTTTACACTAATACTGTCTTTATCATTACAGCTTTATAGTTAATCTGAAATCATGGAGTCTAAGTACTCCAACTTTTTTCTTCTTTTCAAAATTGTTTTTGTTATATATGTCACTTTACGATTTCTACAAAAAAGAACATTTTGGAATTTTGATTAGAATTGTGTTTAATCTTCATATAAATTTATGGAAAATTAGTATCTTAACAATATTAGTTATTTCAATCTATGGGTATGATGTAACTCCCATTTGTTTAGATTTTATTAATTTTTCCATTAATTTTTGTAATTTCCAGCAGATCTTGCAATTATTTTTAAAGATTATATCCAGGAATTTCATGTATGGATATAAAATTTCATATATGGAATTTCATGTATGGTCCTATTGTAAATGACACTATTTAAAAAATTTTTTCATTTCTAATTGTGCATTGGCACTATATGGAAAACATTTGATTTTTGCATATTGACATTTATCATTCAAACTTGCTAAACTAACTTATTAGTTCTAGTTGTTGTGGGTTTTTTTTTTTTTTGGAGATTATTTGGGACTTTCTATTTAGATGATCATGTCATCTGTGACTAAAAACTGTTTTATTTCTTCCCTTCCCATTTTTATGCCTTTTATATTTTTCTTGCCTTAATGCAAAGTTTAGGATCTCTAGTACAATGCTGAATAGAAATGAAGTGGTAAGAGCAGAGATACTTGCCTTATCTCCTTTTCTTAATATATTCAATTAAAAGTATAAAGATAGTAAATTCAGAGTGGTGTCAGAAGCTAAGTTCTAGCTCCAGATCTACCATTAACTGTTAATTGAGATACTAATTTCCTCTTTCTTGTAATGAATATCCCCAAGAATGAAAAGTGTTTAATACCAAATTAAAAACCTATTTACAGTATGAAATAAAATATCAGATTTCCTGATCATATTTTGTATTTATATGAATGAAACAGAAAAATGCCTGAGATTTGATTAAACTTCCTGATCCATAGACAACAACATTTAAGGATATATCCATATAGTTATACCTATTACTCAACAGTACTTGAATCTTATTGCTTAGTCACATATTGTGTACACATTAAGTATTTAGATAATTATAAATCTAAAGTTAAAAATAAACTATAAGGCTATATTGTACAACACAGGAAATATAGCTGATTTTTATAATAACTATAAATGGAATATAACCTTTAACAATTGTGAATCACTGTATTGTACACCTCAAACTTATATAATGTTGTACATCAACTATACCTCAAAAAAATACCCAGATTTTTTTGTTAATCAATTAAAAAGTTAACTATACTTGCAGTTTTAGTTTTTGTGTACCCTGCCTTCTAAGATTACAGTTGGTGATTGACAAATAAGATATGCATTGCATTATAAATTATAACATTAGTTTTATGGTTTTGAAATTAGCTTTTTGTAGGTTGAAATTGTGAAAATTAATTCTTTAGATCTGAATGTCTTTGGGTAAATACAATTAAAATTTTCTTAAGTTTCTAAAGAGTGGCTAGAAGCAGGCTTTAGATGATGGTGACCCTACCCAGAATGTGTACCTAATTCTCATTGTTTTTTAATAAAAGAATGCAAAAACAACAATTCATTGAGGAATTTTTAAAAAATATATGAATGTGCTCTTTCCATTTATACTTGCTTGAATTTGACCTCTTTTTTCCCTTTCACCCAGGTATATATTACCTTAGGAAGATATGGATTGTAATAATTTGAAATGTAAAATAGCCAATTTTAGCTTTTGACTCACAAAATAGGATCTTACAGCCCATAGACAGACAATAGTTCTGAAAGCCTTTGCATATCGAGTAAAACTTGGTGATCTGAACTGAGATTTTAAGCCATAGGTAGTAAAAACTCAAGATGCGCCCAGGTTAAAAATGAAGTCTTTAAAAATTCTTTTAATTACATTTTTTTAATTTAATTTTTTATTTTTGGTGAGAACATTTAAGTTATACTCTCTTAACCAATTTTTATAAAGAGCCTTTATAACTGAAGTATGGAGAAGGCAGAGACTCTTAGAAAATAAGACTTTCCCTCAGAGCTCTGCTTTCCCTTTTCCAATCTTTATCCTTCAGGCTTTGCCTTGGGTGTGAACCCTAAGAAGGAAGAAACTCTAGATGGGGACTTCTGGATCTCAGGGCAATTACCACTCAAGGAGTCCCCTCTCCAACATCCAGCACAGAGCAGGTGCAGATGAAGTAAACAGTGTTGTGGTATGTTTAGGAAGAAAGAGGGCCTAAGATAATATAATGTTCCTGAGTAAAACTCAGCTCTCAAGTGGAGTTGTGTGAATTCCAGACCCCTTGGTAACCTTAGAGGGTTATAGAAGATCAGTGAGCAGGAAATTAAGCTATAGCTGCAGTGTGGACCCACAAAACAGTTCTGGCTACACATAAGTTAATCTGCAGTGCTCATGGGGGAAGACTGGACAACAGGGAGAAGTGGCTGATGTCTTTGGAGACAACTGGCATGCCTTGCCCAGGCTGAGAAAGCAATTCACAATTATATAAATTGATATATAGCCATGGACACATCAGCATTAGAGGCTGTGAGCAGGTGCACAAAGACAAAAGGGGCAAGACATTCATTCAGGGGACAGCATTTGAACCTCTGATAATCCAATGCTATGAGAATATTAGCTTTTCTCTTCTCTGTACCCAGGCACTATCTTGGCAGGAGGCAAGGATAGGAGACCTCCTTGATGGGGAAGAAAGCCTGGGACAGAGACTGAACTTTGACCCTGGCCCCATTTATATCCAAAATAGAATGACTTCCCTTTAGTTAGAAAGTGTAAATCATTCCTCTAAGCCTGTCATCAGAGGGAAAGACACTCAGGAACAAAATGAAGTATGTCTTGGATAATAAAGGAACTTTTTGTTTTTTGCACTTTGGGAGTATCATGTGTGAATTCTCATCCTATTCCACCCTTACAGAAAAAACTAATTTTTCAGGACAGAAAATTTGCTTCATACATGTGGTATGTGGCTAATGACTCTTTCAGTGATGATATTAAGCTGAATGCTTGACTTTCTGGCAAACCCCACCTCTTACCTCTGTCTTGTCAAATTTGGAGTTAGAAATTCTGAGAAAGCTTTGAAATTTGTCTCTACTTCAGTGAGAGACTGTGTACCGTGATGCATCAGTTACAATCTAAATTTTTGAACAGTAAAACGTTCTTTACAAAAAAGTAACTCGTTACTGAAACAAAAATTTTAAAGTGAATACACAAAAGGATTTATATGGCTTTAATTTAGATGATCAGCCTGAGCTGATCCAATTGCACCTGCCAGCATCAGTTAAAAATAAAATACTAACATGTTTAGGGCTAATGTTCATGAAAGGATGTATTGTCTATCCTGAACAAAGCAGGATTGTTTCCTCTTGACTGTAAAGGGCTTCTTGCTTTCCCTGATGCTCAAAACTTATGTCATGGGGCTATTTAGAAGTGAGTAGCATCCAGATCTTATATACTTTGAAAGTGAGATTTGTCATCTGAGTTTCAAGGTTTCCTTAATACCCATGCCAATTTTAGTTTCCATATTTCAAGAGAAATTAGAGAGCATGTAGGCAAGAGTAATTCAAATGTATTATTTATTCTTAGATTTAAGTTTGGAACATGAATCAGATGGACTTAGGTTTAGAAGTAAGGATGAATTTCTTGCCTCCTGATATATCGCAATGGTTCTTAAATTGCTGTCACTGGATCAGCAGCTTCGTGTGGGACCATGCTATGGGAACTTATTAAAATTCTCAAGCCCTGCTCTAGAACTACTGAATCAGAAACTCTGATTGTGTGGCTTGTATTTTAACAAGACTTCCAGGTGATTCCAATGCATGCTAAAGATTGAAAACCACTAATCTATAGAATACTACTCAAGAAACATCACTTATCCTGAAATCCCTTAAAAATGAGACAACTGCATATTTTGAATGCTTTGGTAAAAATCTTTCCAAGAAGTAGCTGGACCAATAATCTATTTAGCATTATTTTATTTACATGTACTAAAATGTTTAATTATAAATTTCTTAAAATGGTATACATAATGGTATGTATGGTCACTTTTGACTCTAAACATATATGATATACAAAGATAAGAAAAGTAAATATATAAAAGTATTTAGAAATGTGACTGGCCATTAGTTGAATGCTAATTAAAAGTGATAACACTTAAGGAGCATCTATTTCATGTAGGCAACATGCTAGCCAGTTTTACATATATTATTTTGTGTAAATATCTAATATTTATAACAAATGGAAAATATCTTCCCAAATGTCACCCAGTTAGGATGTGATAAGTCAGATGCAAGTCTGTTCTTCAACTATAGCCTTACCTCCTTAAGTTAATTTACTTAAGTGCTCCTACTCTAGCTAGGAGATTCATTAATGACAATAATAAGATATTAGTTTGAAATACTAGTCTCCTAGTAATAATCAGTGTGCAGGTAATATCATGTATTTGATTAATATGGTGATACACTGGAATAAAGCCATTGAGGAGGAGGCTCATCAGTAGCAGCCTTTATATTTATGATGTGCTTAAATATCTCTTCTATCACTTATTTTTGATGTTAAATCCTCTTTATAATCTGAGTACTTTAGCGATTCAGACTAAAGTCATGACTTTCCCATGACTCTGTTATATATATCACTACTTAAAGAATAGTCTTCATAACTAGACTAAGAGAAGAGTATGCAACAAGAATGGAATTTAAGTCAGTAGTTTGCTATATCAAGAATTTATTGCATTATTTTAAAAGTATCTTTTCTCTGAAAACTTGGACTCTATGCTACATTATTGCTATCTCAAACATTTTTTTGGAAAGAGTAGTGACAAACTAAGTTTGAAAAATACCTTTTCACTCTGCTATGTTGTTATTCCGCTCTGTATAAGTACATATTCAACATCAATGAAATAAAATCCAATTGCCCACAACAATTAGGAGGAAATAGCAATATCTGGAGGGCTGATATTATAGGTGTAAGTAGGGAAAAGACATTCAGGAGACTAGAATTCAGTAAAAAGCTATAAATTTTTAGTTTATGGGCTCAGAGCTCAAGAGAACACTGCTATTATTCAGTCAAACTATCAAGAGGTCATAAGACTCTTGGGTCAGATAAGACTTTTGCTTTCCTCTGAAGCTGCGCTAAACCTAGAGTAAAGAACTTTTTTGGAAAGCATGAACAGATTAGGATAACCGTTATGGATTGAATTGTGTCTTCCAAAAAAAGACGTTGAAGTCCTAACCCCCAGTAGCTTATAATACGACCTCATTTGGAAATAGGGTCATTGCAAATGTAATTAGTTACCATGAGGTCATACTGGGGTAAGGGGTCCCTTCATCCAATATGACTGGTATTCTTATAGGAAGTCAGAAACATGGAGGGAAGAGGGCCATGTGAAGACACTCGCATAGAGACCGAGATTGGAGTGATACACTCTAAACCAAGGAATGCCTGGGACTGCCAGAAGCTGAAAGAGGCAAGGAAAGACCCTCCCCTAGAGGCTTCCGTGGGAGAATGCCCCTGTCAACACCTTGATCTGGGAAGTGTGACAGAATACTTTTCGGGTGTTTTAAGCCACCCCGTTTGTGGTACTCTGTTACGACAGCCCTCGAAAACTAACACAATGAGGTAACGGGAGAGGAGAGAAAGAACAGAAAAGGGAAACTGAAAATTCTCTAAAAAGCGTTAGTTAGTTCAGCAGAACCAAGAAAGCTGACTCCCAAGCTTACTATGGGAAAGTCAAGAAACACCCTGATTTACTTTGTCTGATCCCCCAAAACTCAGAAAATGATAATCCAAGGTATGTATGTTAACTAAGTTCCTGGACCCAATTCCAACCTGTGTGTGTGGAGCCTTCCCCACACTAACAAGCAATTCTTGGATACCTGCAGCATGTCCAAGAATTCAATTCAATTCTGACATTATCTACCTGGAGATAGAATCACGTTCTATAGGTAAAGGGTCCAGTCCTGCAAGACCACCCTTTACTTCATCCACCAATTGCAAGCCCAGGTTACCTGTGCTTCTGACTGACTACAGATTGGAAATTCTAACAACCCCCATCCAACTCAAGATTCCAATCCCAAGTCCAGACTGTTACCTGTATGTCTGACTGACAGGCTTAGATCAGAAGTTTTCACAACTCCCTCATTGGGTTCAGTTACTTTGCTAGAATAGCTCATAGAACTCAGGAAACCTATTTACTCACTAGATTACCAGTTTATTACAGAGGATATGAATCAACAGCCAGATGAAGAGATACTTTTGGTGAGGTCCCGAACATAGGAGCCTCTGTCCTCATGCAGCTTAGGGCTTGGCAAGGTGGCTTGTAGAAGTGTTCAGTTTCCTTGACCTGGAAGCTCTCCAAATCCCCTCCTTTTGGGTTTTTTTGGAGACTTCATTACTTAGGTATGATTAACTCATGGACCATTGGTGACCGATTGAAGCTTTAGCCTCTCTCCTCTCCCAGGAAATCAGGGGGTGTGACTGAAAGTTTCAAACCACTATTCAGTTGGTTCCCCTGGCAACCAGCCCCCATCCTTAGGTACTTTGTAAAAGTCACCTTCCTTAACATAAAGCCAGTTGTGATGGAAAGGGCTTGTTATGAATAATAAGATACCCATTTCACCTTTATGGCTCTGAGGCATTTCAGGAGTTGTAGACAAAAGACCAAATATTATAGAAAAAGAGGCTCCCATTGACTTTATTGCTTAGGAAATTCCAAGGGTTTTGGGGACTGTGAACCAGGAACTGCGGAGGAAGAGCAAATATAAGTGAGAAATATATTTTGGTCATCTGAGTGACCAAATATATATATTTATTATAAATCATAATATCACAATATGGAAGCTGAGATGAGGGAGAGTGGGAGCTGAAGCATAAGTGGGTAGAGACAGAATCAAGCAGGAAGCTATAGTACAGAGACAAGGATCATCAGACCAGCCCCATGGGCTTCTGAATAGAAAGAGATGAAGATCTTGGAGAATCTTCCTGAGATCCTGGAATGTAGCAGCAGGTACTTTTTATATTAAGAGCCCAAGAAATCTAAATCAAGAGTAGGAGGGAGTTTCAAAAAGTGCTGAGCTAGCATGGACAGATCTCTTGATATTTTCAAGTTTTAATGGTGTGACAATACAATTTAAAGATGGGGCAAGGTGGGAAGAAAGGCCAGCTTGTAAACAATGATATTACAAAAACAGCTGCATCTTGGCAACAGTGTGATTTGACAGGACTTAAAGAAGGTTAAGTCAAATTGGAAGAAGTTGGGTTCCATGTAAATGTTTTCTAGTTTAGAATAAATTTGTAGAGAAAAGAATACCCAATTAACCCTGGCTATTGAGGAATAGAGACGTTAAGGAAAACCAAGGAATTGCCAGTTACTTCTCTTTAAGGCTATTGGGAAAAGAACCATCATATTCTACCTAAATGCAAAGCCTTTGAGACCTAATTTTAAGTATGAAAATCTATGAACAGTTTATTAAAGGTACAGTTTTTTCTTCTTTGTCATAAATCTTTAAATGACTTGGTGTTTCGCTTTTAAATGTATATGGCGTCTTTGTAAAAATCTACTTAAATTCTTTTTTTATGCTATATTAACTTAATGAATCACTTTTCATTTGAAAAATAATTGGTTGTCCTGCTGTTTTTCTACTTCAAGTTTGAAAAACAGTGACCCTAATAGTAGCCGGAAAATGAATGAACGCAAATTCTTTGGTGTTGTCAGGAAGGGGAAAATTTCCTCCTTTACCCCTCTTAAGTTCTTGTGGCTGGACTAATAATAAAATCAATGCAAGACAGATTAACAGGAGAAAAGGAAACAAATTTTAATTCATGCACATGGAGGTGGCATAGAAATGGGTCCTAAGAAGTGGCCAAAGCAGGTAGCTTTTATACTTTTTAGACAAAGAAAATAATAAATTTGGGAGGAATTGACAGGACAAAGAAACTTAGTTTTTGGGTGCTCGGTTAGTGAAGAATCTAAACAGAATGTGGGTTTGGGATAGTAAATTAAAGAAGTAACAAGATTTGTTTATAGAGGCTTCTCAGGCTGAATTCCTTATCTGTAGAGTGAACCTTTCATATGGCGGGTTTATTTCCTGCTTTTGGGGAAAAATATATTTGTGTATATATATATGTCTTAAATGGCCCGAATAGATAATGCTTGTATAATTTAAGTTTGACATTACATTTACCAAAACCAATGGAGTTCATTTTAACTGGTAAATGTAGTAGAAAATAAAGGACTACGAACAAGGAAAAACAAAGAGCGTGGCTCACCACCCAGTTCTGCAAGAGTTAAAGTTGTAACCCGCTGAGGTTGCCCGTGGACAGTGCATACTGAGAGGAATTCGGGATGAAAAACAGGATGAGGTACTCTGTACTTCACATAAACAGATCCTTAGATAGTTAAATGTATATGTTAGGAAGAACTTCAATGATCCCAGATTCTTGCACAGAATAGCACTAAAACCATTAACTTGAGATCTCTGTTCTTTGTGAATAGCAGCAATCTTCTACCACAATGTATGATTGACTGCATGTACTTCCTAGCCAAAAAAGTCATACATAAACTAGCTTCTCCCCTATCTCTCTCTTTGGAGCAGTTTCCTCAGAGCCACTGAGTGGCTTTCTCCCAGGCTATAGTCCTCAGTAAGTCCTTGGATAAAACTTAAACTCACAACTCTTTTTTTTTTTACATCTTTATTGGAGTATAATTGCTTAACAATGGTGTGTTAGTTTCTGCTTTATAACAAAGTGAACCCACAACTCTTATGTTGTATGTTTTTCTTTAAGTCAACGCATCTTAAATTTTGAAGAATTGGCACATGTGGGAAAAAAATCAATGTTTTGGGGGTTTAATTTTCCTTTAGAAAAAAGTTCTAATGCTAACTGTTTTTGTTCACAATGTCACATTTTCAAATTGTGTAGTTTAAAAAAGTGGATTTAGGTCAAGGGCTATTTCAAAAATCAAATAGGGTCACTAATTCCCTCAGAGGACTATAAGTAGTTGTGAAGTGAACCAGTTTTCCTAAATGCTGACTGGATGCTATGTATTACTTTAATTCAGGTATTATAACATTAAAGCTTCTTTCAGCTGTGGATTATGTATATTTCAAAAAGACAGCATTACTTCACCTCCTAATTTGATGTCACTCTTTTTATGAATTTCTTTTTATGACTTTCTCAAGAGGCTAGGCCACATAACTCAGAAATTCAGACTATAATTTCTTCAAAAACTATTCAGTTAAATTAAAATTTTAAACTAAAAACAATTTAGTTTCAAAAATATGATGAATAATTATTCTATTGAAAAAATGATGAGTATTGTGACATACACAAAGATGATGCAAATATGTGATAATTTGTATAGATACAAAAACGTGATGCATCCTAAAAAAGGAGAAAATATCAACTTTTCTATCAACAGATTTAAAAGTTAGAATTGTTTACAAAAACTTTTCCCATGAAGATAAATGTTTCAAAGAGTTTGTTTTAATTCCCACTTGTCAAATTCTGTCTTCATCAAATATAAATACAGATGTGAAACTTTTGTAAATAACAGTAATGCACTATTACTAAATAGGTTTTTTTGGGGGGGGGAAGTGGGGATGCATTTATCTTGATCAGTTTTCACATTCTCATTGAGTGTGATCAACCGTTCCTTATGTTCAGTGTTTCCTGGTGAAATGGCTATAATTAAGTGGGCAGTGTATAGGTGCAGAAAAATAATATCTAGCACTTATGTAGTGCTTACTGTGTGCCAGGCTATTTGAAGCTCTTTATACATATTAACGCAGTTAATTCTCAGAACAACCCAACAACATGTAACTAATATTCTCTCCATTTAACGCGAAGAGATTAAGTAACTTGCCCAAGGTTACACAGCTGTTAAGTGACAGGCAGAATTCAGATACAGGTAGTCTGGTCCTGGAGATTATGCCTTAGACCATAATTCTATAGCCCAAGATTTTACAGTAATAACTCTGTAGAGTTATTCACTCACAGACTCACCATTAAAAATATCGATTATGCTAAATTGGGATAAGGATGGAAGAGGGAGGCAGAAGCTACTCTGATGAACTATGCAGCTGAGGAAATTTATCAAATTCATGGTTTTGTATTTGTAGAACTCACCCAGTGGCCTGCTCTATCATTTCTGGAACATTGACAATTGAAAAAAAAAAAAAAAAAAAGGAAGAAAGGAGTAACTACAAAGAGTCTCCTAAGACCCACTATTCAAACCATTAAATGTTTTAAGTCACAACAGAAGAAAAAAGTTCTTGGTCCTGTTTTGATCTTGGTCACAGAGGCATTTGTACTAAACCATTCAGGTTATATCTGACAGTTGCAACAATTCAACTGCTTTCAGATCCCTCAAATCAATTTAAAAATGAACATTATGGACGAGGGTTAATAAATATGTGTATCTAGTGGTCAGCCACAACCAAGTGTCTGAAGAAATGAAACAGCTGGCGCTCTCCTTCTGGACACACACACAGTGAGGCAGGGATAACAAGTAGGTATCAGTAAGCCAGCTCCCGGGGCTGGCTAGGGCTGCCTATGTGCCCAGGTAGCTGCGTCCTGGAGAATTCTGAGGCTACATGCAGACACCAAAGGGAAAGAGGCTGCCCTGAGTTACCAACAGTTACAAGGGTACATGTCATCTTAGGTAAGAGGATAAAATGTCTAATTCCAGTAATTATGAAGAGTCCTTCAATTCAATGCGTAGCACTAATCAAATTCTCCCTTTACCTCAGTTTGCCTTTCAGAGTCAGTAATCATTTACTTTTGCCACTCAGCTTCTGTAGTTTGTCAGGACACAATATGTTTCTAATTTAAGGTCTCTTAAATGAAGGTATTATGGAAGTATAAAACATTTTAATTCAGTCGTTTAAGGTAGCATTGTAAACCCAGTTAGAAAAATAAACAAATAAGGAAATATACCTCAAAACCTTTATTTGCTTTTTACTTGCTGTTCTAAAGAAGTTGTAGTTCTGGAGAAATTATTCATTTCTCCCAAGAAGCAAAACATCACTTATAATATGAGTGCTGGCACATATACTTGAGAAAGAATCACCTGTTTGCAAAAAAAAGCACTGAATAAGAATCTATTGTGTATATGGTGTATACACAATAGTCAGGGTGATCACAACTCTTCCTGCATGAAGTTATTTCTGCTGCAACTATTTGAACTTAGTAAGACAGTAACTATCCCTTGAGCAGATTTCATGGTCACAGATTGCTTCAAAAGCGTTGGTAGGAGAATATCATTGGTAATGAGTTAACTGTTAAAAATTATTCAGCATCTGGGCCCTGGGGTTGCCAAGAACTGTGGTGTGTTCTTGATTGTTGGCTGAAATTCTGGAGCAGATGAAGGAGGACGAGGAAGAAGAGCAGAATCCTTTGTTGACATTGGATGAGGCAGGTGCTAATATGACTAATGGGATGCAGTCACATACAGTGCCTTTAACTCAGCAAAAGTTCCTGTTCTGGCTTCCCTGGTGGCGCAGTGGTTGAGAGTCCGCCTGCCGATGCAGGGGACACAGGTTCGTGCCCCGGTCCAGGAAGATCCCACATGCCATGGAGCGGCTGGGCCCGTGAGCCATGGCCACTGAGCCTGCACGTCCGGAGCCTGTGCTACGCAATGGGAGAGGCCACAACAGTGAGAGGCCCGCGTACAGCAAAAAAAAAAAAAAAAAAGTTCCTGTTCCATAGTGATAACTAAAGAAGGGGAAAAAAAAGTTTTGAAGCCTAATCTTTAAAGGTGCAACTGTAGACACTTTAGCCTACAAATTCAGAAGGTTCCTTATCTCAGTATTGATATGTGGTTTTGTAAGCATTCAGGTTATTGCACATTTATTAATAGGCAAGAGGAAGTTGCCTGGTTTGAACATATGGGGAAGTCTTGAATTTTGCTGGTTCTCCCAGGAAAACACAACAGCTTGGCTCAAATTATGTTAATTCTTCAGCTGGCACTATTTGCACTAAGGTTTACTAATCACTCTGTTTTGGTACAAATTTATAATCATTTCTCCCAGAGCACCCCAGAGCTGAGGGGTGCTGGGTATTAAACAGGTGATTCCTGGGCACCTTTCCACCAAACGGGGACTCTGATATTACCATCCTCATTCGGCTCCTTGAGTTCAACCTACCCTGTCATATTTCTGTGCCTTTGTATGGAATTTCCTTCCCTAAAACACCCATCTTCCTTTCTTTTCAATAAAAATCTCATTAATCATTCAAAATAAAGACTAATATTTCAAGGACAACTGAAATAGAGACGTTTCTTCTAAGTCTGACAATTAGCCTTAGCATTCAAATTTCTCCAGAGTGAGAGCTCTCATAACTGTCATGCAAACTATATATAGATTAATTGTATGTGCTTAAATATGCCTCTGGTAACTGGAAACGAATTTGCTCCAAAGGAAAAAGGCAGAAAAGAATAAATAAATGGCAGAATATTTATGTGGAATCTAGAAAAATGGTATAGATGAATTTATTTGCAAAGCAGAAACAGAGTCACAGATGTAGAGAACAATTACATGGACACCAAGGGGGGAAAGGCGGGGTGGGACGAATTGGGAGATTGGGATTGACATACATACACTACTATGTATAAAATAGATAACAAGTGAGAACATACTGTATAGCACAGGAAACTCTACTCAATGGTCTATGGTGATCAAAATGGGAAGGAAATCTAAAAAAGAGTGGATATATGTATACATATAACTGACTCACTTTGCTGTACAATAGAAACTAATGCAACGTTGTAAAGCAACTATACTCCAGTAAAAATTAAGTAAAAACTCATATTTACTAGATATGTAAGTCCACCATTTACATGAAAATTTTAATTATCAGCTACATACAAATTGTGGTACCTATGCTGACCTCTTTTCATCAGCAGGTAAACTAAGAAGAAAGCTCAATTTTAAAACAGTCTGTTTTCATATTTAATTGTTCCATCAAGTTGGAGTTTTTCTTTCCTATTGGAGAAGGGAAGAGAAGGACACTTCAATGTGTTCTTCTGCACTCTATAAGGCTATAGCTCTTTTTCTATTAAACCATCTTGAAAATATGGCCAAAATTTCAGCTTCACATTATAAGGCATGATACACTTTTGCTAAGTATGCCCTTGCCTTGATGTCCTTCAGAGCATTGTTTAGAAAATTATGTTTACAGGCATATTTCCTCTCTCATAGCACCTGTGGGAATATTGCTGCATAGAAATGGGAGGGTAATGACCCAAACTCTTCTTAAAACTCTTAGGAAATGATTTTCAAAGACATTTAATTACAAAGAATAGCAGCTTGTACACACAAATATTTCCTCATTAAGCATTGTTGTCATTGGTATTATGTTTATATCATTCCTAGACTTTTGGGAGGACTGAAAAGCAGACAGTGGTGTACTCATCTAGGAGGAGAGTCACTGAGTCATCATGTTCCTGTTGGGCCAGAGTAAACTCCTGGTGGGGTCCTTCATTTTCAGACTTTTAACAGCTTGTTATTTGCTCTCAAGTCACAAGGATTTGTAGAAAAGCAGCTTTGTTTTTTCTCAGGAAAAGCAGTCTTCTTCTCTTCTCTGAAATCTTCTTGAAAATTTAAATTTCCAAGGATATCGTATTGGAAAAAATAGTGTTTGGGATTTTATATATCACTTTATTATTTGCACCTCACATTCTCATATTTAATTCTCAGTAGATATCATTATTAGGCACCAATTAAATTGGTACTCACACTGCTTCTTCCAGTGGCCATGTCTTTACCAACCCCATCTCTCTCTTTGGAGAACTGCTTTCTTCTTCCATCCCTAGACAACTGTTCCAAATGATCCAATATTTTTTATGCCTCTGACTCTCTGGTTTAGCAATTGTTAAGGGTTGGTCATGTGACCCAAGCCAAAGTCCTTCCCTGGAGTTTTATTTTTAGTATCAAGTGTGTGCATGGTGGACAGGTCAGTAAGTGGTTACCAAGTAAGTCTAGAGTTGCTGATGGCCATGGCCATGTGTCCACAGTGTGACACAGAGTGCTCTCTGATATTGAAATCAGCGTGCAGAGAGAGGCTGAGATAAACTTGGTAGGAAGAGAGGAAGACCCCACCTGCAATTTGATTACATAAGCCAATTAACTACCCTTTATATGTTGAAGCCATCAGTACAACTGAAGTGAGTTGATACAATACTTATTCCCAACTTAAACTGGAGAAATTGAAATCTTGTAAACATACGTGATTTTACTGAGATGTTAAAATGCGTTCTGTTTTCTGCCCCTTTTAGAATTCTTTCTATTGAACTGCACTTTCATGTTGTGCCATTAGCACAAACTGAAGTAAGTCATCAGAATAAAATTCTCATCATTTTACAACCTGGTGTTCACTAACATTGTACAGTGTTTGCACCTGTAGCTAGGGGGAGCTTACTAGGAAGATGTTTTCATACATGATAAGAAAACAAGTCGATATAAGGAAAAAACACAGATTATCCTCAATAAGAAGTTTATTTGAATTTTGAAAACATTACAAATTTTATAACTGATTTTATTTCCCTCTTTGTCTGGCTGGTGGAACAAAGAGATAAATTTTCAGCTTACCTTTAGCAATTGTGCAGGACTGTACAGTATATATTTTCTACTGTCTACCTCACCTCTAGTGTTATTCATTTTTTGTGCATTTATTCCTTTTGCCAAAAAAATTAACTTCATTCCTTTTGTATTATATACGCTTTTGAAAATAAACAAACAAATGAATAAATGAAACAGAGAATGAATAAGTAAATGCATTTTTTATATTGCAGTAGATTAGTGTGGTATGCTTTCTTCCAAACTTCATTAAACACTACTGAAGGCAGATGAAAGCAGAAAGTAGCAATAGCACCTTAAGTTAAAGGAAGATCACATGTGAGGTCTTTTTCCTTTCATGGGCCAGAAGAACTTGCATTTATAGTATATCCTTGAGAGGCATGTATTGAGATTCTTAGATAATATAGCATGTATTTTGCTTTCTCAATAAGAAACACCTGAATGAGGCTTCCCTGGTGGCACAGTGGTTGAGAGTCCGCCTGCCGATGCAGGGGATGCGGGTTCGTGCCCCGGTCCGTGAAGATCCCACATGCCGCGGAGTGGCTGGGCCCGTGAGCCATGGCTGCTGAGCCTGCGCATCCGGAGCCTGTGCCCCGCAATGGGAGAGGCCACAACAGTGAGAGGCCGGAGTACCATAAAACAAAACAAAACAAAACAAAACAAAACAAAAAAGAAACACCTGAATGGTCACTACTGAGATAGGAAAGGACTTTAGCCCGTCATGGTCTGCTGCTAATTATTGGAAATGGCGATTAGGAGAAACACGGAGGTGAAAAGCAAAGAGCTCCCCCATAGTTGCTCAACTTCAATTTTTCTGAGCCAGTCAGCTCTAGGAGAACCTTTGTACCCAATCCGTCCCTATCCACATCCCAACACATAGGATCATCAACTTTTCTCTTAGCCACTGAGAGACCATATCTACCAGGAGGTATCATGGCAGAGGTGTATTGCATCTTGGGCTGCTCAGGTACCTGAAGAAGTTTCATTTCATTGACCCGCTCATCTTTTCACAGTAGATTTCTTCTGGTCACTGTCTGGACTAAGGATGAGTAACTCTTGGATCACAAGTTGACCCATGGTCCAGTTGGCCCTATCTGGAGGGAGGATATGTAGTACAGGGTACCACCATGTACTGTGAAGGGCTTGTGAGCCAGTAGTTCACCTCACAAGAGGCTATGGTCATGGCAGGCATTCTGAAGATTGCCTATTCCATTACAAAGTCTTTTGCAGTTATTTCCTTTTTCTTCCTTTAAATTATGAAATTTTCAAGTGTAAGAATTTAACTCTCTGTGAGTTTGTCTATACCTTTTATATTTTCATGTGAAGTATTCTCATTTCCAAATATTATGTAATTATCACTTGAATTTCCTCTTTGACTCACTAGTTTTTAGGAGGGTTTTTGAATCTTCATTTGATTTGTTTTAAATTTAAACATTTGCTATTAATTTCTAGGTATTTTTGTACTGTAGTTAGAACTTAGTCTGAAAAAAAATTGTACATTTTAGAATTTCTTACAATTCTTTTATGATTAAAAATAGGATTTTTGATAAATTATTTATAATTTTTTCCCATGATTTCTCATATACTGAGAATGCCATGCTGAAATCATTTGCCTGTATTGTTTTTACTCATTTCTTTTATAATTGTTATAGTTTTTCCCACAAATGCAATGTTATTTGTTGCATCCAAATTTACAATAATTTTACTGTTATTGTGCCCTGTAAGCTTTTATTGACATAAAATTATTCTTTTTGTCCTATTTAATGTATTTCATTATGCATCAGATTCTCTTTTGTTGTTATTACTACTAACTTTTTAAAAACATACCTTTTTTATCCCTTTTATTTTTAAACTTATTAAGCATTTTGTTTTAGGTGTTTCTTTCAAATAACATGTAGTTGAAATATTTAGAAACTTAATCCTTGTATGTATTTTTCATAATAAACTTAAATTTTATTTTCATACCTGAAGAAAATATTAGTGAATATTTACCCAATCCTTGACTGGAGAAGTAATCACTAAAAAGAGAAATGATGAAAATAGTTTCAAAGGGAAGGAGTAATATGTTAGGTTGCCTAAACTTTAAAACACAGATGTTGTAAAAATGTCACAGCCTCCTTGAAAATAGAGGAATCACTGACAAGTGTGACCAAAGCAGAAACAAAACTGAACAGAAATATAAAACATTATGATAAAGAAAAATTATATAACTAGCAATGTGGAGAAGAGTAAAAAGAATTAAAGATACACAACGGATATGTGTAAAATGGATAGCTAGTGAGAACCTGCTGTATAGCACAGAGAGCTCAGCTTGGTGCTCTGTGATGACCTAGATGGGTGGGATGGGGGAGGGGTGGGAGGGAGGTCTGAGAAGGAGGGGTATATAGGTATACATACAGCTGATTTGCTTCATTGTACAGCCGAAACTAACACAACAGTGTAAAGCAATTTTCCGCTAATAAAAAAAAAAATTTTTTTTAAAGGGTACACGGTGGATAAGTTCATGGAAATAAATCTGAAAGTAGAGATGGAAAGTAGAGAGACAGAATGTTCCTGAGCAGTAGTGTAAAGATGTCAATACACCTTCAAAGTAATCTATACTTTTAATATAATTTCTACTGTGTACAATTGTAAATTGTTTTAAAATGTCCGATGGAAAAATATATCAATAAAAACAATCAGGAACATTAAAATTATTTTTTCCTTTTCTCATTAGTGTATCTGCAGTATAAAGAAAATCTAAACAGAAAGTAAGCACACAGTAATTAATTACTAGTTTCACGAATGCATGGATAAATATGACTTTCACAGTATTAAAACATAGTAAAAAAAAAAGGCACAATAATTAAAACAATATGGTGTTGGTCTTAATGCTGTATCTAAATTCTAAATATGGAAATTCAATAGAATATGGAATAGGCTTGTTAAACGGAATAGAATAGGATGGAATAGAATAAAGAATCAAATAGAACAGAATAAGTATTTTTTTTAAAAAACCCTCTCAAAAATATTATGGGAGGAGATCTATGAATTATTGATACGTGACAAAGCAATTACATTTTATAGTATAATAATGACTAATATTAACACATTGCCTACTATGCATTAGGCATTTTCCTAGGTGCCTTTCTAAACTGATACTAAAAGCAACCATATGAAGTATTTTCTCAATTACAGATAGGAAAAGAGAAGTTCAGATGGGCTAAGTTACTTAAAAATTTACAGATGAGATTTGAACCCAGGCAGTTTGTCTCTAGAGTCCATACTTTTAACCACTTGGCTATATTTTCTTGTATTTGTGTGTGTGTGTGCATGAATATAAATACACCCATTATATAAATCAATATATAAATAATGTAGTCTTATAAAATATATGATAAACATTGATAGTGGTGTGGTTGTCTCTTACAAGAGAGATTTTAGGGAAACATTCACTCTATAATTTTGAATTCTGTGCAAAGGACATGTGTTATTGTTACTAAAAGCAAAACGTGTATTCTTTTCAGAAAAAAAGAGAAGCCTCTCTTTTTAACAAGTATGGTTGAACGACTAGGTACCCTTATGGGAGAAAGTCAACCTCGAATCTTAACCACACCATATACAAAAATACCATTTGGACAGTAAAAAATACAGCCCAAATCTCAAGCAACCAGAAAGTATTAAAAAGATTGTCAGCCTAGAGGCCAGGCAGGGAGGAGCCAGGGTTGGTGCTAAGGGCTGCTCCCAAGAGCCACGTGAAAGGTATATACCAACTAAGAAGGCAGAGGGGCTCAGGAACAAACACAGAGCCTAACCATCTCGTGCCACACACCTCAGTAGATGTACTTCTTAAGTATACAAGTCCTATGCAACATCAAGTCAGCTTGAAAACCTTAATTTTACCACTTTTATTTGCTCAGCCTATGTCCAGAACCAATCCTGTCCATTCTATCACCTGGCTAGTGATAAGATACTAATTACTGCACTTACTCAAATTGTCTTTTTTTCAACATTGATTTGACAGATCAAAGGACACTTTCTTCTAGTGAAATTTGGGGCTTAACATTTGATTATACTTCAGAGAGAACTTTTTTCTCTACTTCCACCTTAAGTTTCTTCATTTTCTCCAGACCTTATCAGTGTGAGAGGTCTATTTGTGGGTTTGAAAGGAATCTTCACTGGAGCAGAAAAGACACTTTTCCTCCATGGAAGGAGGAACTGTGCTTCTGGAAAGTGGACTATCTCCACAGGATAATTTTACACTCTATAAGTAGGACATAGAGAGTCAGAAAAACATCTGGAAATCCATAAATAACCACTTATATCTGTCAACTCTCTTCCCTCCAGACACTCTCCCTCTTATTACTAGATATTTATTGGCATTTATGTAAAATTGTGAATTGAACCTAATCAATTTAGCTGCTGTTTATTAAACGAGAGGGAAATCACCTCTTTTATTTGCCAGTGGTGGAAAATAGTCATAAATTGGAGCTTGAATCAACTTGAATTGTTATCATTTTGACTCACAATCAAATACAACCCAGGATAACTGCTCCAACTCTGAAAAACAAAATCATAAATAAGGGCTGAAGGAAAAAGCAAATGAATGAAAGTTTCGGAATAACAACTCAAAAAAGAGCCTAGAGAGGGAGAGAAATGGACAGAGACATCATCATTGAAAATCAGACAGCCACTGGCACTCATTATGTTCAATTTGTAGAAACCAACCAGCATCCTCATAATTAAGCATTTACTCAGCTCCTCTGTACTAAACACCATGTATGTCTCTTGCAGAAATGAAGAACATGCATAATTTTAAAAATCTTAATGTATGTGTATATTTATAATAACACCTGAAAACAAATATATTCTATAGATTGCCTTAGGCACAGTCTACACAACACAGTTTAAGGGGTTAAGAAATCTCCACTAGTAACCAAGGAAGTTTTCCCCCAAGTTTACCACATCTTGAAATTGATTTATGAGGCAAAGTGCTTAAATGAGAATTTCTGGGGAAATCAGTAACTTAAGGAATATATGCCTGATATTAATATTGTCTATCACTAGAGGGTCAAAAGGTGGAAGGAAAGACCAAAGAGCCCTAGGGATAGTAAGTTCAGAGAAGAAAATTTCACCTCCTTCATAATTTTATGCAGACCTGGACAGGCATATTTTTAATTTATTTCAGCTATAGGAGAGTAAGGAATAAAGACAGATTTTTCTTTACTTTTTTCTCCTAGTCCTCTTTTGAGAATCTGGTATAAGCTATAAATTCTGCCACCAAAAAAAAAAATGTACATGCACACATTCATCCAAATACTGGAGGAAATTTTCAGGGATTCAAAGACTCTCTGAAATTCATCCAAGATGGAAGGTTGAGAAGCACTGATCAAAGGGTTCATTGGCATCACAAGAATAAGGGGGGTTTGTTGGAAGTCCTGAATGTGATGAGCGCTTTCATGTCAGTTGGAAGAGAAGGCATGAGGAAAGGGCTGGAAATAAAATTACTGAGTGGCGGATAGAGCGAGTTATTTCATCTGGAGTAAAATGTGCAAATGGATAAAACAGAAGGCAGAATTAAAAAGTTATAACCAGTTCCCAGAACAAGTACAATTTGGAAGATGCAATTCACAGAGCACATTTATTTCCTTTTCTCACTGGTGTCTTGGTGCTCAGTGAGCTAGATTTCCCCCTGCCTACGAACCAAAAAAAGCAGTTATAGGACTTTGTAGAACACATGCCAAAGATTAAGATCACTTTAAGTCACAAAATTGTCTCATTCTGGTACTTAAAATGTCCATAATGCTTCCAACTTCTGCTGGAGTGGATTGGGGGACATGGACTACCTCCTGCTTTGATTCTCTTCCCCAGCTCACTAACCCTGACTTCTGGTCCAATGGCCCTGAGATTGGAAAGTGGGGAGCGAAGGGATGTAGAGGGTTGAGAAAGTGCTTGCTCTCATAAGCCATCTTCATGCTAGGTCTGAGTCAGGTCTATGTTCAAACACACTTTTTGACTTAGAGATTGGATCTTTCCCCATTGCTGGAGATCTTTTACTGGCAATTCCCTAGATGCAGATAAGGGACACTCCTCTGGCTTCTCATTTTCTCTCCTTCCACAGTACCTAGGAAACTTGAGCTTCCCTCTGCAGAGGCCTGTTCCCCAGCATGCCTCCATGAGGCCCTTTCTTAACTATGGTCCCTGTCCTGACCCTGGGGAGCAGTCATACTTACTTTGCTATGGTACATTTTTTGAGCGTTATGCAAAACCCCTTTTCTCACTTCTGCCCCTGGAAGAATTGGCCAGCCTGTCTTCTGCCTTTTGCAATTCTTAGGAAGGATTCAAACTCAACAAGTGAGTGAAATCCCTCAACTGCTGGGAAAAGAGTGGAAGCTCTCTGATTGGTCCTGAGGAAGTTGAGGTGAAGGAGGTCCCTCACCCCATTTCTTCTCCTGGGTGGTGGTGAGTGGCTCACTGCATACCAGTAACACTTTCTTCAAGATCATTCTCACAAATTCTCTCTGGATCTTTTGCATGCTCAGTGTGGAAGGCCGTATTTAATATGATCTTGAGCATCTAAATGTTTGTAAATTCTACTGTTGGTTTTTCCCACAACCCATTTTAGAATTAGCTTAGGGCAAAAATTAGATAAAACTTTCAATACACAGAAAATAAGGAACATATATGTGTAGTTTTACAGAAATGAAAACAAAATTAAAGCGTATATGCATATCGTAGACAAAATAGTTGTGAATCAATATATAAGGTTTTAATTTAACAAATTTAACAAACTCTATTGCCACTTTTCCAAGCACTTTACAGACTAACTTGTTTAATCCTCGTAACGATCAACTTTACAACACAAGCACTACTATTGTCATCCTCATTTTCCGTTGAAGAAACTGATGCCCAGAGAGGCTCAGCAACCCATCCAAGGTCACACAGCTGGCAAGTGGCAGAGCTAGGTTTTAAGCCTATGCAGTCTGGGTCCAGTATGATTGATCTTAGCCACTGTGCTATCCTTCCTCTCAAGGTTATTGGAATCCCTGAGTAATTATAAAAGGAGAAAGTGTATATTTTATCAATCTGAATTCCAGAGTGGTAATTTCAACCACTCTGCAGCTACAACTCTCAAATGCTTTGCTTCCCTGTAGCTCTGTCCCTCTTATGACCTGGCAAATCAGATCACGTCAATTTCTTACTTAAAATCTTTAGTATTTTTTTATTACTCACCAAGACCACATTTCTTGGTGATGTATGAAAAGCCTTTCGTGTTCTTCATGTTCTAGTTTCTTTTAACATCCGTAATCTCATTCCCTGTCATTTCGCTAAACACTCTTCTCCATCATGCTGATCTACTTGTCTGTGCCCTGAACAAGCTAAAGCTATTTTATTTCTCTATACCATGCCATCCACGTGGAAGTATCTCTTTCATGTATACCTTTATAGTCTTCAATCCACAAATGAATTGATTTTTCTTCTAAGAAGCCATCCTTGACCCTTCCATCCATCTATGTATCCATCTATTCGTCCATGCTTTTGTCATACATTCACCAAGTGCCACAGGTCTTAGCTTTCCAGGTGCTGGAATATAATGGCGACCAAAGCAGATACAAATCTTCATTTCCTCTTTGGTGCTCTCTTAATTCCTGGGAAAATATTCATTTCATTCCTTGTTGCATCATTTTGTAATAGTTTGTTTACATCTCTCCTCTGCACTATAATCCGAGATCCTCCAGGGCCCCCAAACAGGTCTTTTAAACAATATTATCTCCATTTCTCCAGGCACATAACAAGGTTCTTAGCATAGACATGATAAGTGATGGATTATTAAATTAATTAATAAATGCACACATTAGTGAGATGTAAATGAATAGTTGAATCTAAGGATACACTTGCTACTTTTGTATTATTATTATTATTTGGTGCAGTTAGAAATTGGTACATGGGGAACTAATAAGAAAAATGTTTCTGGAGTCTAGGTTCAAGGGTTTCGAGTCTGAACTAGCTTCCTAAAGCTGTGGGAAAAAATGTGGAGCCGGAAAGGATTTGGCCTCAATTGAGAGAAAATGAAAGTGATCCACTCTGAAGGCAAACTGAATGCAGCTTTTCAGATTTAAGACTTGCTCTGTTATCCAGAAAACTGTTGAATTGACCAAAATGAAAATTTCTAGCAGAGAAAGGCAAAAATTACAAAAAGAGATGTCAAAAGTTTTCAAATTTTTATGGTTTATTTTTTTCTATCCAAAGTTAGATCTTTCCTTTGATTTCAAGGGATTCCAATAAAGGGTTTTAATATTTAAAGATAAGTAAAACACCCTACTGAGCCAAGTTACCCACAGTCTTCTCATGCAAAGTGAACTGAATATTCAAAGAAATTAAAGGTGTATAGTTAAGAAGTTGCTGTTCTTAGTGAATGTGGCTCTCTGTTGATGTGTGTGTTCAGTACTTGGATTGGCTTTCAGCACATTTTCTTAAATTCATCTCCCAGGCTTCCAGAGAATTATTAACAGCTCAAAGAAGAAAGCTGTCTTTTTATTAGATCTTTTTATGCTTATCTAATAAAATAAATAATGGTTTCTTTGATGTCACTGTATCAAGGATTACGTTTCCTCTAAGGAAATTATTCATATCCCTTCCACAATATGGTGAAAACGCTGAGTCACCTGCCATTGACCTTCACATGTTTATGTGTACTTATCTAAACCACACATCTGTTCTTTATTTTCCGATAAAGAGACCATATGCCCCTTGACTCACATATAAGAGCATAATGTTCTAAAACAAACGCACTAAAGTTAATTTAGGGGATAAAATAAACTTTCAAGAGGATTCACATTCAATGCTCTAGCTGTGAAAAAGAGCAGAATTTATTTCTAAACTCAAGAGTGGCATTTTATCTCTTCTTCCATAATGCTCTGGTGAATAAAATAGTTTAATGAAATAACTTTTTAAGAAAGCTAAAGAGTTAGCATCCATTTGTCGGTGACTTTTTAGTGAAAAGTTATATAAAAATGGCTTTCACAGTTTTGGCCCAGGTTCATAACAAATACTTCATACCTTAGAATAAATTTAAAAAATTTTTTTCAAACTTTATATTTTACCTATTTATGCCACCCAAAGGCAGTCTTAGAGACATATCAGCCATAGGTCTGAAACTCACAAAGTAATAATAAAAATAATTTCATATTTGAAAAAACTCAACTTTTAAAAAACTTTTACATAATAATCTATTAAGGTAGGAAGGACTATTATTATTTTGGTTCTACCAATGAGGAAACTAAAGCTCAAAGAGCTTAAATAAACAGTCTGAAGTTCTAATGACAAAAGAGAAGATAGATTTTGAACCCAGGTCGTTTGCCAAATATAATGCTAAAAAAACACAGTGATGATTCAGAAAAGTGGAAGTCAATGGTTTAAGTCACATGAAGATGCTTGTTCTCAATAAACACAGGGCATAATCATCGAAGTACATACCCACTGATATTATTTATCTATCTATCTAGATATACATTTTCTTAGATTCAACCAAACCACAGCCAGAGTGGGAGATTTAATGTATCTTTTTCAGAATTGAATTGGCTGAAGTTGACAAATATAAAAGGTGCAGAGGAGTTTTAATATAGACACATTGACTCCAAACCCAAGAAATATACATGATTTTCAAATATTCATGGAAAATATACAAAAAACTGATCACATACTAGAGAAACAGAAAATCCAATAAATTCACAGTTAAAAATGCTACAAGTTGTAGTGAAAAGAGAGTCCTTCAAATATTATCTCTTGGAAATAATAATAATAAACAATACACTCTTAACTCTTGAATTAAAGTGGAAATAAAGATGAAATAAAAGACATTTTAAAATCAATGTGGATGAAAATGTTATATGTCAAAACCTATAGGGCATTACCAAATCTATAACCCAGAGGAAACTTTATGGTTTTAAGATGTATATTAATGAATAGGAAATATTGAACAAAACTGAAATTAGAAAAGATAACAAGAGACAAAAGAAGAAATTAGTAAAGATAAAAAGTTAAAGATAAAAGCAAAATTTAATGAAGTAGGTAAGAACCACCACCACCACAAAAACAAATCTGTACAGTGCTGGTTCTCTAGACTGAAAAAAGAATTCGACAAATCTTTTAATCATGTATGACTAAGACAAAAAGATTAAGGAGAAAAATATAAACACACAACATCATTAATATAGATATTGACAGAACAGATGTTTTGGCTAAGATCATCCCTTATTTAATAAAAATTTACACTGAATTTTTTTTGAGGAGAAGGAAGAGTGTCTTAGAATAATGTGTATTCTTTTTTTTTTTTTTCTTGCGGTACGCGGGCCTCTCACTGTTGTGGCCTCTCCCGTTGCGGAGCACAGGCTCAGCGGCCATGGCTCACGGGCCCAGCCGCTCCGCAGCATGTGGGATCTTCCCAGACTGGGGCACGAACCCACATCCCCTGCATCGGCAGGCGGACTCTCAACCACTGCGCCACCAGGGAAGCCCTGTATATTCATATTTTGAACAAGAAAAAGTAATCTTAATGACCATTTCTTTCTTGCTTCATGAACTCATAATCTCCCATGAGGAAAAGCCAAGTTAACATAGTGTTTATGCTAAGAAAATCCCCAAGAAACCATATAAAGAATAAATTCAGAGCACCAGCTTTCAAAGCTAGAGAGTATATAGTTTTATCATTAACATAAAATGTATCTGTCTATCTATCTATAGATAGATAAATACCCCCCACCCTGACCAAGACTTTTGCAATAAGTTCTTGTTGTCTTCTTCCTTGTATTTTGGTGTTAAGTAGGAATCTGGTACAAAATAACATGGAAAGCAAAGTCCCATATAAAATCTAGAAGGACACATACCAGATTACCAACAGTGGTTAGCTTTGGGAACTGTGGCATGAAAAATTACAGAAGGCTTTCTACCCTTATACACATCTATAATATTTAAACTCATAAAAACCACATATTTTTATTAGACAAATTAAAAAAAATAGTTCATATACTTTGACCCATAATTCAAAGTACAAGAGTCTCTTTCAAGGAAAAAATCATAGATAAAGAAAAAAAGCCTTAACTTTACCCTTATAATGTCATAATATTGAACAATTATATATAACAAATATTCAACAATATAAAATAATTATCTTAATTACAGCTTGTTAAAAAAGTAGATTATCCTTCAAATGAAGTGGTTTCAGAAATGTTTAATAGCTGGGGAAACGTTTATAATTATATATATATATATTAGATTATAACAAATGCAGAGTCTAGTTACTTTTAACCTTCACTAGACCTTAATCATCCTTTTGTGTTCTATGATGCAGGTTAAATATATAGCTGGATGATGGATGGATACGGAGGAAGGAAAGAAGGGCCCTGAACACTTCTATGTGCATTATGGTATCACATTGAATCTTCATAACATCTCCATTTTGCATATAAGAACACTAGGCACAGAGAGCTTTAGTCACTTGCCATCTTCCTCTCTATCCATCCATCCACTTGACAAATATTTATTGAGTTCCTACTATTTGCCTGTGACAGGTGTTGGGAACAGATGGACATGCAAGATAGATATGGTTCCTGCCCTCAAGGATCTTAGAGTCCAGCATGGAATCAAGCATGGTATAATTAAAATAATTATTGCATAACTAATTAATTGTACTTATGAAAAGTACATAAAGGAAGTACTTAGGTAGGCAAAGAGAAAATTGAGGGAAGGCTCAGCAATAAAGGAATAAAGGATGTCTGTAGTTAATGTAATAAGACACATTCTTCTTCTATATCTCCTCTTCCACTTACTGTGAAATTAAAAAGAAAGTATCTATTGAGCTTGTACTGGATGCCAAAGAGGGAACTATTTATATGGAGTTGTGGACTTTATAATACAGATCAATCCCAGGAAGGAAACAGATGTTCTTAGTAAGAATAATGCAGAGATAGCTGTTTTATAAAGGGCAGAGTCAAAGTCAAATTCCTGGGAGAAATTTTCCTTTCCTCAGAGAAGACTTGAGTGTATGGTCTTTGTGAAAAATTCATGCTCACTTGGGTGGGGTGTACAAATTTTTTAATGAAGAAATAAATACTAAACTTTACATTTACAGTTTGGTTATAATTGAGATTATAGTTCAGTTTAAAGTGAAATCAGAGTACCCATTTTTTGTTCCATCACAAGACTGTTGTTCAATTTTCGCCTTTAGGGATGAATGAGGTCCATTAAGCTCCATTAATATTCAACTGAAAGAATTCATCTCAAAGAATTCAAGCAGGAACCATGGAGATATGTTTCCCAAATGAAGATGGGGTAATTGATTGGGGGCCTCGGATGAGGAGTATCCAGAAAAAAGGAGGGGGATTAAAGAGAGAGGGTCAGCAAAGAAAGAGCACCCAAATGTTCCTGCTCATGTAAACGTCAGTCTCTTATGAGTTGAATTAATATGTCATTCTGCAGAGATGGATAAATTTGGGTTGCTTTGATTTAGGTGAAGACTCTGAACTTGCAAACATCAGGACCCTACCACGAACTCTTATAAGTGAGTCAAATTGTGACCACATAATGAGATCCTTCCCAAGTTACTACCTGTCTTTCCTAGATGACTTATTTACTTACTTACTGATTGACTGATTGATTGATTGATTGTCTATCCCAGCACACCAGTTACTATATAGAGCTAAACAGTGTTTTCTGGCTGACATTTCTCTTTATTTTTGAAGATATCTGCCTTTGTTTATGGGGGCTTGTTCCTGAAAATTCCTGAAAATGCTTGTTCAGGAATGCATTTTTTATTAAAACTTTTATTTGGGGATAATTGTAGATTCATAGGTCATTGCCATAGATAATACACAGAGATGTCATGTATCCTTCATCCAGTTCCCCCAGTGATAGCATCTTGCAAAGTTTACTGTACAATGTCACCAACAGGAAATTCATCTAATTTTAATCTTACTCAGATTTTCCCAGTTCTACATGCACTTGTGTCTTCGTATATTTATTTCTAAATGATTTTATCACATTTATCAATTTGTGTAACTTGTGTAATAGAGTTGTCTTAAATGTTTCCTCTGTATCCATTGAGAACTACATTAGACTATGTTATAATTTATGCTTCAACTGTGAAATATGATTGAGAAAACTCAAGAGGAAAAAGAAGGTCAATTTACCCATGTTTTCTCTCTCCATTTTTCTTGTTATTTGGTGATTCCTACTTTTACCATTTCTTTTCTGCTTAGAGCTCTTCCTTTAATCATTCTTTTTTATGGTATGTCTGCCAGTGACTAATTCTTTAACATCTTCATCTGAGACTGCTTGATTTCCCCTTTCTTTTTGAAGTATACTTTTGCTGGATATAGAATTCTCTGTCAACAGTTCTTTTATTTCACCTCTTGAAAATATCAAGCAGCTCCTTTCGGCCTCTGTGGTTTCCAAAGAGAAATGCACTTCCATTCCAATTGTTTTTCCTCTGTGTATCATTTCCCTCTTTCTACTTTCAAGACTTTTTGTTTGGATTTTATTTTTCAGAAGTTTGACCAGGATTTGTCTTGGTGTGGAGTTCTTTGTACTTTTACTTTGGGGAATTACTCAGCTTCTTGAATCTGTAGGTTTATGTCTTTTGCCAAATTTAGAAAGTTTGAGCACTTTTACCTCTGTCTTCTTTCTCTGCTTCTTCTGGGATTCTAATAACAAACGTTAGATCTTTTGTTATAGTCTCACTCTTCCCTGAGGCTCTGTTCAGTTTTTGTGTTTTTTATTTTTTCAGTTTATTTTCTCTCTGCTTTGCAGATTGGGTAATTCATATTCTGTCTTAAAGTTCACTGATTTTTTTCCCTCTGTCCCCTCTATTCTACTGTTGAGCTCATGTACTCATTTTTAAATTCAGGTTATTATATTTTTCAGTTCTAAAATTCCTACTTGGTTTTTCTTTATATTTTCTGTTTCCCGTCCTGATACTTTCTATTTTTCCATCTGTTTCAAGTGTGTTTATAATTCCTCATTAAAACATTTTTATGATGCCTGCTTTAAAATTCTTGTCAGATAATTCTAATAGCTATACCATCTTGGTGTTGGTGTCTGTTACCTTTTTTCACTCATGATGAGATTTTCCTGGTTCTTGGTATGATGAATGATTTTCCACTGACACTGGGACACTTAAGGCATTAAATTATGAGGTTCTGCGTCTTGTTTCAGTTCTGTGTTTTAGCAGACTTTATCTGAAACTGCTCCAGCAGGAGTAGTAGAGTGCTGCCTCACTACTGCCAAGAAGTGGAGGAGGTACAAGTTTACTGCTCATCTGCTGTGACTCAAGTGCAGGGGCAGGAATGAGCCTTCTCATTACTGATGGGTGGGGCTAGGGGTCTAGGCTTTCATCCTCATCCTCACCAGTCCTCAACTGGTACCATTCTCTCTGGGAACTGGAGGAGAGCTGCTCCCCATGTGGTCTTCATTGAAACCATAGGAGGGTGTTGCCTCATTATCACTGATAATAATCCCTCATTATCACATTATCACTGAGCAGTGATGATGAAAGTCCTGACTCTCCATTGTGCAGCCTCTGAACCATCTCAAGGTAGGGCTACCTTGTTACTACCTGGTGAGAATGTCACAGCTCCCAACTTGGCTTTTTTGACACCACCCTGCAGGGTGTTAGGGTGCCTTGTTGCAGCTTGTTGAGGGTGGAAACCTAATTTCCCCCGGCTTACAGTTGTTTTTCTTTCTTTTTATTTGTCTGTGGCATTTGCCTGAAGAAGAGCAATTATCATGTAAAACTATTCTGTCTTTCTAGGCTGCCTACTCTTGGTTCTTCAGCTAGAGAGAGCAGCCTCTTTTGGTGTCTTTGTTTTGTTTTGTTTTTGTCTCTGCCTGAGGGTTTCCAGGATTCTGGCTTCTTTGGAACCCAGTCTGGGGTATGTGAGACAAAAAGAAAAGTCTGGAAATTCACCACCATGTTATTCCTTGGGCTCAAAGTTTTCATTTCTCCAACCTTGAGAGCCTCCTTATTCTTGTTTTACATATATTTCCAAGGTTTTTAGTTGTACTTAGCAGGAGGAATAGGGAAAACTATGTCTACTTCCTCTTTTGAAGCGGAAGTGGAATTCATTTTTAAAATGTAAAAATGACCCTGGCTTGCAGGACGGTAGTGGTGATGGATTTGTGGAAGGAAGCAAATCCTGAGGGAATTCTGCTTACTCTTCCTTCAGGTGATTTCTAGGACCATTTCTGGAGGTACTTGAATAAAGAGGCTGAAAGTTTAACTTAAGAATTTTCTTTAATAGATTCGAGAAGAAATAAGATCAACAAGAAAGTATCTCTTATTCTTTTTTTTAAAAGAAGCAAATTAAAGGTGAGAGAATAGATAGAGGGAAAACCAGATTTATCTAGAATAAATGGTTATATTAGAGAAGTAATCGGAAAGAGATGTAATAATAGTTAGAAATTAAGGTTTAGGGTATTTATATAAATGGATTTAGAGGCTTCTATTTTGAGAACTGCGAGAAGAAGGAAATCTCATTCCTACGAGGACAATATGAGTTTCAAAGAAGAGCTGTAGAAAAGGGGAGTAAAACTAGCATAAAAGAAGTAATAAAAAATGAGCCACAGATATGAGAAATCATATTCTCCAAAATAAAGTTTCCCCCTTCTCCACCTTTATGCTGTCTTGAAATTCAGTCTCAGTAATTTCCTACAACTATTGAAAGGATATTTGTAAAACTCATTCCTCCAGCATTTCATGTTCTCTTTCGTTCATTAATTTAAATGAGGGTAGATGCATTCTGGAGGACAGAATTCTGAAATAAAGCATCATAAAAACCTGCTGTATAACACAGAGAGTTCATCTCAGTGCTGTGTGGTGACCTAGATGGGAGTGTGGGGAGGTCCAAGAGGGAGGGGATGTACCTATACATAGAGCTGATTCACTTCACTGTACAGCAGAAACTAGCACAACATCGTAAAGCAATTATACTTCAATAAAAAAAGAGATCCTCAAAACTCATTTATTAAGGAAGTAAATTATTGAAGTTATCTTCAATGTACTTTATGTGCTAAAAATATTTTATCATATCCTTATCTTATCTATCCTAGCATGTACAAGTTGCTGTACTAGACTCCGTGATCCAAATTAAATTAACCACAAGACCCTTTCCATAAGGTGTTAGGCAGTAACTGAGACACCTTGAATTCGTTTCTGGAGTTGGGTGGGATATTTATTATAAATAAGTACATCATGATTACACTAACCAGGGTACTCTACTATCCAAGTATGATATTTCACAAACGCAATTGTACTAGAATATATAAAAATTATCATGATTAATTCAATTATGAACTAGACATTTCACTCTACCTTGTGGTGACATGACTATAACAAGAATTTCTACAGAAGGGGCAAGGTGGAAGTAGAAAGAACATGATAGATTGGGTGAAAATACTGGCTCTGAAACTAATTGGATTTATACAAGTTATTTGATTTCTTTAAGCCTCAATCATTAATCCAATTTTGGAATCCTTAATCCTAATTGAATTTGGATTCTTAAAATTTAGATGCATTTGAGAACCAAAACCATTTACACACATACAGCTTACTATATATCTTTAGAAAATTGTACTGTTGTGCTATTTTCACTAGTACAACTTTACCATTCCAGGAAACTTTTGCTCAAAAAGATAAAAGTTGCAAATAGCTATATATATATTTTTTAGGAAAATCTCTTCATTCCTCCAAAAAGACATCTACATGAACATCAGACTGTCAACTTTTCCATAGATACTTTTCCCCCCCTAAAACTACTCTTTTCTCCTCATTATTCTTAGAAACCCTTGCCTAAAAATCTCCACCTTGCTGTGTTCACCACATCTCCTCTGAGATGGCTAAGGGATAGAACCAGCCATTTCACATAGCTCGGAAATTGTAGTACAGCTCTTCCTTGCTCTAACCTTGCTCTGTTCTTAACTTTATTTCAAGACCATCAAGGTAACACGTGCAAGCTAGTGATACTTACGTTTTGATGCACACATACACACACGTGGAATGTTAAATAGACATTCCCAAGATACAACTAAGTCCCAGGAAATGGTCTCTGTATCTGACAAAATCTTCTCCCTTCTAGGATGATACTTTAATCGACTTGACCTTCCTTTCATGCCAGCAGATTACTGAACCACACAGGAAACTTTCTGATAGGAGATAGTCATACACAAACTTTTTATTTGCTTCTTTTCAGCTGAAATATAAAATGCAATTTCTAGATTATACTACTCCAGAAACCAGTTGAAAATGGAAAAGTTTGTTTTATACATGGTTTTGTTTTTATAAACTAACTCATCCCTATGCAAAGGTTCAACCTAATGGAAGTAATGCAACAGATTCAGAATGGCCCACATCCTCAGGACTATTTTTCCATGTATCCCAAAGAATAAAGAACCATCTTAACATTTTTAAGTCCCGCACATTCTGAAAGGAATGCATCCTGAATGCTCAGAGATGTAGCTTTCAGCCCAGCCCTGAACCATATAAGTCAGGTGCCCTAGGAGAGCTGCCACCTTGACCTGAGGAGGCTAAGTGTATTTATCCAGGTTCCCTCATGGGATCGGTTCTGCTCTGTAAGAGGCCAACTGGCACACAGCATATTTAGAGGCAAGAATTAACAATCCCAATGTCCAAAACTTTCAAAAGAGGAAGGATATATTTCCCAACCTGCCAATGGACTTCTCATCTCCCTCTGTGACATTAAACCAGCTTTTCATGCCAAGGAGAGCATCTTAAGCAGATAATCCTCTTCATTGTTGCCTGGTGGAGGTGTGGTGCTTAAATATTCCAAGAACCATCAATTTCAATTATTTCTAAGATCTTGTAGAGTCTCTTGATGACCCATGGGGGTCACTGAATGAGCATCTTTTAAATGACAAAACAGTTTATTGAAACCAGTGAATTGGTGTGTGAAGAACTGAATTTGAGATGTAATCACTGTTTTTAAGCCTTTATTATGTGACAGTCATCCTGCGGGCACTTTCACATATGTGGTCTTAACTACCTCTATAAAGTGAGTACTGTTATTTTATTTTGCATGTGAGAATGCTGAAGCTCAAAATGTTGTCTAAAATAAAATGTTGGGACTTCCCTGGTGGCGCAGTGGTTGAGAATCCGCCTGCCAATGCAGGGGACAGGGGTTAGAACCCTGGTCCGGGAAGATCCCACATGCTGCGGAGCAGCTAGGCCTGTGCGCCACAGCTACTGAGCCTGCACTGTAGGGCCTGTGAGCCACAGCTACTGAGCCCATGTGCCACAACTACTGAAGCCCACGTGCCTAGAGCCCATGCTCGGCAACAAGAGAAGCTACCGCAATGAGAAGCCCACACACTGCAACGAAGAGTAACCCCACTCGCAGCAAGTAGAGAAAGCCCCGCACAGCAACAAAGACCCAACACAGCCATAAATAAATAAATAAATAAAATTTATAGAATAACTAAATAAAATAAAATAAAATGTTGGCATACATGTTTAGTTGGGATTTGGAGCCATGGTTATATTTCATAATGAACGTTTCTTGTATAAATCACTTTGAGGATCATAGCATCATCGAAGGAAAATATGTCTAAGAAACAGATTTTGAAGACACAGAAGAATATGATATTTTATTTCAGAAATCTCTGGCCTTGTAAAGTACAGGAAAATAAGTAGAGATGTTCAGTATGAATTTTTTTTCCTGAAATGAGATGCAACTAGTTTTATGCTCAGTTAAATCTTCCTGGTATTATATGTTTTTTTTTTTTTTTTTTTTTTTTTTTGCGGTACGCGGGCCTCTCACTGTTGTGGCCTCTCCCGTTGCAGAGCACAGGCTCCGGACGCACAGGCTCAGCGGCCATGGCTCACGGGCCTAGCTGCTCCGCGGCATGTGGGATCCTCCCAGACTGGGACACGAACCCGTGTCCCCTGCATCGGCAGGCAGACTCTCAACCACTGTGCCACCAGGGAAGCCCAATATGTTCATTTTTGAGCAGAAAAAGTTTTTTAAACTTCAGCATAGACAAATTTTAATGGTTAGAAACTACTTTTAAATTTACGACAACCTTTAAACAGCCTTCTCACATTAACATTATTGTAAGAAGTAAAGCCAAATGCAATGAAGAGGTTTTGCCCATCACCCCAAGGGTGGTGGCTCAGAGCAGACAGAGTCCAGACAGGACCGTTTCAGCAGCAGTGCGGAAAGGGCAGAAACAAACGTTACTCTTTCCGACTGGTAATTCCTCCTCTTCTTTGAATTCTTGTCTGCGTAGATTCTCCCTTTCGCTAGAGACTTTGAAATCCGATGAAGAATGGCGTGAGAAGGGTGCATTTCAGGTTACAAAGTTTGATTTTTCTAGTCTATTGAATGTGGTGCCATGTAGATTTGATAACTGCTGTAATTAACCATCAATCAATCGTCTCATTGGGTCCTCCGTTCTGTGTGTTCAGTGATGGGCTGGCTACCTTAGACTGGTTTCTGAACTTCTCTTACTTTTGACTGTTAACTTTGGACATGTAAGAATATGAAAATCTCCCATACGTAAAGGAGGAATTAAGTGGTCTGTTTGCTTCCTTATGTTTCACTCTTACTCTCAGGGTTTAGAATATGGATTTGAGGCAAGGTTATTAGAACTTGGATCCTACCTCTGCTACATTTTAGCTCTGCTCACCTGAGCAAGTTTTTTAAACTTCCTATATCTCATTCTCCCTACTTACCAAATAGAGAGAATGATACCTACTTCATACAATTATTTTAAAAATTTAGACTCAGGATAAGTAAAGCATTAAAACCATGCTGGGCACACAGTAAGTATTAGCTGTTCTTATTAAGGATGCCTGATCATCCTGATAGCATGTCTGTGTGGGACTGAAGCATTTCAGTTCAAGAGTTGACGTGTTCATCATTGACGTGTTCATGTGAAATATCAAAACGATTTCTCTTAATCCAAAATTTAATTTTCTTTATTAGCATTATATTCCATCAAAAGTTATAACCATAGTCTTAGAATACAATACTGAGCTCTTTCTTTTACCTTAGACACTGAGAAATCTTATATTTCAAAATATGTCTGCATTTCTTTGAGCGTTTCATCCAAGTACTCTGCCAGCTTTGTGTAGAAATCAGGGAAAAATTACCATGAACTGTTAGAAATGATAATCAGGCAGGATTTTGTTAGGAAACAAAAGGTGGTATTTTTGTGGTGGTGTCAAGCTAGAATTTGAAGTCACCTTAGCTGTAAAACACACGTGGAGGAATTCTAGCAAATCTGCTGCCTTTGCTCTAACAGAAAGTGTTTGGTATCAGTAACCCACATCAACTGGGGAGTGGTTAAAATACCAGGTAAATTCCCACAAAATGCTTTTTTTTTTTTTTTGAGTGAAGTGTGCATCTTTTTTTTTTTTTAACATCTTTATTGGAGTATAATTGCTTTACAATGTTGTGTTAATTTCTGCTTTATAACAAAGTGAATCAGTTATACATATACATATACCCCCATATCTCCTCCCTCTTGCATCTCCCTCCCTCCCACCCTCCCTATCCCACCCCTCTAGGTGGTCACAAAGCATGGAGCTGATCTCCCTGTGCTATGTGGCTGCTTCCCACTAGCTATCAGTTTTACATTTGGTAGTGTATATATGTCCATGCCACTCTCTCACTTTGTCCCAGCTTACCCTTCCCCCTCCCCATGTCCTCAAGTCCATTCTCTAGTAGGTCTGCGTCTTTATTCCCGTTTGCCCCTAGGTTCTTCATGACCATTATTTTTTCTTTCTTTCTTTCTTTTTTAGATTCCATATATATGTGTTAGCATATGGTATTTGTTTTTCTCTTTCTGACTTACTTCACTCTGTATGACAGACTCTAGGCCCATCCACCCCATTACAAATAACTCAGTTTCGTTTCCTTTTATGGCTGAGTAATATTCCATTGTATACATGTGCCACATCTTCTTTATCCATTCATCTGTCTATGGACACTTAGGTTGCTTCCATGTCCTGGCTATTGTAAATAGAGCTGCAATGAGCATTGTGGTACATGACTCTTTTTGAATTATGATTTTCTCAGGGTATATGCCCAGTAGTGGGATTGCTGGGTCATATGGTAGTTCTATTTTTGGTTTTTTAAGGAACCTCCATACACTGTGCAGCCACTCTGCACAGTGGCTGTATCAATTTACATTCCCACCAACAGTGCAAGAGGGTTCCCTTTTGGTATACAGTCATTACCTTAAGAAAGCATTGCAGGTTCAATTTCAGGTTAATCTCTTGCATATGAGAAGCCCATCGTATGTTTACAAGATCGAAGATGACAACTGAGCTAAAAATTGTCCTAAATTTGGAACACGTGTTAACGAATGTATGCTGGGAAATGTCGAAATCAGCAGTAGACTCATAAGTCCAGCTTCTCAAGTATCTCTCAACCGGGACCAAGCACTGTGGTGCCAAAAGCCATCAAAAAAAACCAATCTCACAAAGAGAGAGCCCCCAACACGATGTGACTCCAGGGGTGTTTAAAGCCCCCTTGCTTATTTGCTTATTTAGCTTATCAATACCGAGAGTTCCAGTCTGAGAAGATCTTTGATTTCAGTTCCATGTGTTCTTTTAAACGTGTGTTCTGTTAAAAAAAAAAAAAAAAAAAAAAAAGGCCGGTCCCAGTTATGAGCATCATTAGCCTCCACAATGCCAAATCTACTGTACACATTTGGTCTTTATTTTTCCTGATCTCAGAAATATTTGACAAACTGACCACTCGCTACTTTGATATTTCTTTCTTGTTCCTTCCTTGATACCTCCCTCTCCTCTCTCTCTCTCTCTCTCTCTCTTTCTCTCTCTCTCTCCGCATCTCTCCCTCTCTCCCTTTCTCTTTCACTATTTCTCCCTCCTCTTTGGATTCTCTGCTTAGTTTTCTTTATTAGTTCTATCCAATCAGTAAATATCAGATTTTGAAGACTGCTTACTCTTTTCTCTCTCTCTGTGATCTTATCCACTCTTGGCACTTGAATTACCACTTACCCACTGATAACTCCTATCTTACCTAGGTTCCTCCAAAAGCAGAATGAGGCAAAAGTTTGTAGTTTATTTGAAAGTTAGTCCAGGCTGTGGCAGAAATGCATGGGACGAGCAAGACAGGGAAGGAGGAAAACCAGCAGAAGGATGCATTATCAAGTTAACCACTTCTGCAGCGGCAACTGGTGCTGGATCCTTCTGAGATCTTCTGAGCAGCCTTATAAAATGCAGCTCAGATTTGCCCATCCGGGGGAGAAGAAAAAGAAGTATTTATTCATCAGCTTCTATTTCCCATTGATCAAGGATGGCGCCACAGGAGTTACCTCCCTCACATTCTGGGGTGTTCATACACGAGCCTCAGGCAGCCCTCAAGAGATACAAGCCTGGGTTTCCCTGGTGGCGCAATGGTTGAGAGTCTGCCTGCCGATGCAGGGGACACAGGTTCGTGCCCCGGTCTGGGAAGATCCCACGTGCCGCGGAGTGGCTAGGCCCGTGAGCCATGCCTGCTGAGCCTGCACGTCCGGAGCCTGTGCTCCGCAGCGGGAGAGGCCACAACAGTGAGAGGTCCGCGAACCACAAAAAAAAAAAAAAAAAAAAAAAGAAGAGATACAAGGCTAAGGCTGAGGAGAGGCATTATCAAATTAGACCTGCAAGTATCTGGTTGGAACTTGGATGAGAGGGGATAGCAGTGGTGGTTGTAGCAGCTTTGGTTATAGTAAGAGCTGGGGTTGAAAGGATGTAATAGGATCTGTGAGACGGGCCTGATACAACTCCCAAGCATATTTCTTTATCACAGACTTTACTGAACTCTGGATTCCTATAACCAACTGAACTCATGTTCTTTTCCATGAAATTCCTCCAAAGTTTCCCATCTTGGGAAATGGTACCTAGTTGCTCATGGCACAAAACTTAGTCATCATTCTTGAGGTTGCCCCCTCCTCAATTCTCCATCTGAATGGGTCCCCAGTTCCTCTTCATGATTTTCTCCTTTTACACAGAGCCTCCTATAGTATAAACCACCATCATCTCTTACTTTGACTACAGGGATCACTACTCCTTATTTGCTCTCGATTCCTTCAGATCTCTTTCTCCCCCTGTGAACTGAAAGGATCATTTTTACATGAAAGTCTAAGCACATAATTCTCTTGTTAATTCCCTTTACTGACTTCTCATTGCTCTTAAGAAAGTCCGATCTCCTTAAAAGTGGCCAGGGTTGAGCCCTGCCCGTCTCTGCCCATCATCCTCCTTGTAGTTCACAATGGTCCAGCTGCACAGAGCTTTCCTTCATGTGTCACATGACACAAGCTCCCTCCTTCCTCTGTTCCTGAATGCACTCCTGCAGTAAATACATCCTTTTCTGTGAGATATTTTGGGAAAAAGGCAGATTAATGGAGACGTTTGGAACTTAGAAAGATGGCATGAGTCAAACTCAGGGGACAGCCAGAGAGAGGTAAGTAGTTCAGAAAGAGGGAGCTGAGGTCTGATTTCAACATTGACTACTTTACTGTTTTTAATCCAGGGCCTGTGCATCCAGGCATTCAGTATTTACTTAACAGTTATATTGGTTATACAGCACTTAGTTTGTGCAAAACACTGTCCCAAGTGCTTTGAAACATTAATGCATTTACTTAATTACTGCTGTATTTCAAAACAGAGCTCTGTTAAAGATTCTAGTTCCTTAATGTTGTCATGCTTAGTAGGCAAACTACGATGCTTCTTGGAAGCCTGTTGGTTTTATAGAATGAGTGGTTTAAACCTTGAGATTAAATTATTATACATTATGCAATTCTGGAAATACCTGGCTTCAAAGCATTCATGCTTTTTCATTTATTTTTTCTTTAATTCATTCAATATTTGATGAGAATCATCTTTATGTTAGGAGCTTTGCTACCACTGGGATGTGCTTCCAAGACCTCAAATTCTCTGTCCAAACCTGACCTTTCCCTGCCACCTGTCTCTCCTTGTTTTGGATAAACCTCTTCACAGCTACCTAAATCCTCTTGCAATATAGGACACATGTAATCTATTCCAATTCCTTAACTTGAAATGAAAGACCCTTTACTATGCATGTATAGCCCAGACCGTGGCCCTGGGAGCTCAGTTCTAATCCCCTTCCACACATCTCTAGCTCCAGCCATCCTGCCATTCCAGTAGTAGCATCTCACTAGGAGTGCCTTCTTCTCTCATTGCCCTGTTTTGCGTTTCCCCTGCCTTCTACTTGCAAAGTCCTTTAACCTTTGATTGACTTAGAGACTCCACTCATTCTTAAGCATCTAGATCAAATGTTGCATTTTATTAGGAAACTTATTTTGCAGAGATGGACACTGTCTCCTCTGAATCCTCGCATCATTTTGTGCATGTGTTTATTTTCCCAATTTTACTTGTTTGTAAACTCCTAGTTCAACTCTGAGCTTCTCAAGTTCACAAATCATATCTTCTCCATTTTTCTTTTATCAGCATTTTGGGAAGAGACTGTCACCATCAAAACAACAGAGATAAGATATCTAAGAATAAACACAAATTAAAGATATCCAGACATTATATGAAGAGAATTTTAATATTTCACTAAAGGATATGAAGTAAGCCTTAAATAAAAGGAAAGTCAGACCCTATTTTTAGACATAAAAACAGAATTCCTATTGGCAATTTTTCCCAAAATTAAACAATAAACTCATTTATATCTCAATTAAACCAACAACAGATTTTTTAACTTAGCAAAAAATCATGTAAAATAATCAGCATGTGAGAACATCTTGGGATAGTCTGATAAAGAAAAGTAATTAGCAGAAAGTCATTTTTATTGGTTTAAAAGTACTATGAAGCTACACTAAAGTAATTTGTATAAGTTAATAAATAATCAAGAAAATTGAAAGAAATTCAGAAACAGACACATAAACATAATCAAGATATTGGTGAAGAGGATATTTAAAATTGTTGATCACCTGATAGATTATTCAGAAGGTTCTATTGGGCCATTTGGATAGCTCTTCTCAAAAAACTAAAGCTAAATCCCTACTGGAAGTTTTATTCTAAAATAAATACCAGATATACAAGCATTTAAACTAAAAAGAGATATTCTAAAAAGACCAGAAGAAATAACCTTACTTTTTAAAAACTTTAGAATGGAAAAAACTCTTTCTAACTTAGAAATTGAGAGGGGAAAGTCATAAATTGGACCACATAAAAAAAGTATAAATTTGGTATTACAAAAAAATTTCATGTTGCAAGAAAAATGACAACTATGGAAAATGTATGGAAAGTATAAAATCTATGCCAGACAAATGCCATATTTTCTTACTACACAAAGCATTCTCACAATAGAAAAATGAATAAAAATGAAACATTTCACAGAAAAAAATAACAAATAGTGAATAGCCAGCCATATGGTAAAATGCTAAAATTCACACATAACTATACATGCAGATTTAAATAACAAGAAGACACCATTTTCCCCTATCTTATTGGAAACACTAGAATGTTTTATAGTAGCCAGTGATGGCTGGAATAAGTAAGTACTCTCAAATCATGCTGAAAGGCAATTTTAAAATACCAAGATTTCTTGTGATCCAGAATCCTACTCACAGGAATTTATCTAACATTTTTACTTAAATGCAAAGATGTTCACTGATTTTCAGATCCAGAAACAACACAAATGTTCATCAAAAAGAGAAGTATTAGTAATATTCATACATTGTGCTATTTTTGCAATTGTTATTAGAAATGGTACATTTAACTATTTAAATGGAAAGTTGACCAACCTATCAGTTAATTAAAAAATTGTAAAACACAGATGTTTGTGTCAATGAAAGGATCATTTACATGCAATAGTACATATATCTTTCCGGACATGAGGACATGAAACCTAACACGGTTAAATCTGGGGAATACCAACTGAGCCAGAGGGGAGAAGGCAAGGGGACAGTATAACCTTCAACACTTCTCTATTATTGGAATCATTTTATAAACCTAACAAAGGATTGGTTTTTATAGGTTTCTAAGTTTTTCCAAAAATGACAACTCTTCTTACCTCTGTCACTTTAGACTGAGAGAGTTATCCAGGAATAACTTGTTTATTCTAAGACACCATGTGTCTTCCCAGTAACTGATGGATCCAGACATTGAAATATTCATGCTCCCTGATGGTGACAAGTCCCTTTTGGGGTTAATTTTTATATTTATACTTTGCTCTAACAGGAACGCTGAAATCTGCATGTGCGTGTCATAGCTAGGATGTTTTTGGCACAAGCAGAGACCCTTGCTGCCGCCGTGAAGAAAGAACGGATGCCTATGACAGGAGTGGCAGCTCGCTGGCGATGAATGGCCTCACTTATTTTGGCATTGCGTACGTCATACTTTTTCTTAGTCCTCTGCTTTCGGCACAGCCTTCCAGGTTTAGTAGAAAAATCGATTTTGCATTATTATTTTTTTTCTGTTGTTTCCTGATAAAATAAGAGGGATAAATATTGCCTTTCTACGTGCTCCAATTGCCAAACACGGGAGCTTGGCTCTCAATCATGTAACTACAGGTACAACTGCTTAGGTGAGTGACTCTTCTGATGACCACGTGTGGTTTTGTACCCAGTTCCAATGTGTGTGTTTTTTTCCCGACACCACCAAACAATTCTCTGACACCAGCTTGGTGTCCTACAACTGAACTTAATTATGACACCATCTACCGAGGGATAACATCAGATCCACAGGACAACCCCTTCTTCAGACACCAGTGGCAAGTGCAGGTTGTCAACTCTGCTTCTGACCGACCAGGTATAGATCAGTGGTTCCCACAACCCCCCTCTGATGAATATTTGATTAATTGCTAGCATGGCTCACAGAACTCAGGGAAACAGTTTACCTACTAGATCACCAGTTTGTTATAAATGGATATAACTCAGGATCAGCCAGAGGAAGGAGGTGTGTAGCGCAAGGTGTGGGGAGGAATTCAGAGCTTCCATGCTCTCTGCGCATGACTCTCCCCACATCTCTGCGCGTTCACCAACCCCAAAACTCTTCAAACCCCGTCCTTCTGGGTTTTTATGGAGGCTTCATTACATGGGCATGATTGATTAGAACATTGGCCATTGGTGATTGAATTCAATCAGTGGGTGAGACTGAAAGTTTCAACCCTCTAATCACATTGTTAGCTCCATTGACAACCAGCCCCCAGCCTTAGGTGACCTAGATTCTTTCCAAAAGTCACCTAATGAACATACACATGACACTTTATCTCTCTCAACACTCAGGAAATTTCGAGGGTTTTAAGAGCTGTGTGTCAGGAATGGGGTGAAGACCAAATTTGTATTTCTTATTATAAATCACAATATCACACCATGGTTGGTCAGATCCTTGGAAAGTTCGAAGGTAACAAATACAGATGAGAAAACAAAATAAAAAACATGGAGGGTTCCCTTCCTATTGTCCTTTTATTCTGTAGGAGCACTAGTATCCAGGATTTCTGCTGATGCCACTTATTTAAGTCAAAAGTGTGGAACTCAGCTTGCAGCCTCTTCAGGAAAAAGAGTAGGGTAGATACTGATCACTTCTAGCCATGTTTTCTATTCTGAGTTCAACATCACTAACTAGATAAAAATTGTTCCCAAGTGGTGGTAGTCTTTAAAAAACATGATAAATTCTTAAAGCTGAATGTAGTGTCCCTATAGCCTTGTATGTGGTGATAACTCAAAAAAAAAAGAAAATGTTGCTGCCACACTTGTTTGTTACCTAAATCACAATAGGATGCAGAGGACAAATATTCCTCTAACCATAATATTCAGCGTTTCTAATAAATTAGAAAAACAAAAATAGTAAAGAGCAAAAAGGCACAATTTAAAAATAAAAATAGAAAAGCATTTAGCCCTCTATTCCCTCAAACATTGAACACGGTAATTCAGTGCAGTACATAGGCACTATCAGAATTCAACTCAACCAGTTTCATAGAACTTACTTGCTCCTAGAAAGTGATGTACTTTTTTTTCTTCTTTTTTTGAAATTGTGGCTCATAACTCTTTCTATAAGGGAAACCACCAACTCACTTTTTCATGACTTCAATATAAAACCATTAAAAAGTACACTAGCTACTTACCAGAAAAGGAAGGCATTTCAGTACTGGGGCATGGGGTAGCTGTTTCTCTCACTTTTCAAAATGGAATTTAGTTAATTTTATGATATTTTAGTTTTAATTTTATTATTAAAAATCATGCTCATTGAAAATAATTCAAAGCATACAGAAAGTTATAGGGTGAAAAGTCACTCCTCCTTGCCTTACTTCCGCGGGTCAAGGGCATTTGCTATATTCTTAAATAACTTTGTGACAGATCAGCTAAGATTTTCATCGGTTTCAAGAGAATATGTAATTTCTTATTGAAACGTTTTTATGAAGGCTGCTTGTCCCATAATTCCAGTATCTGATTCATCTTGGTGTTGGCATTGGTTGATCATCTTTTCTCAGTATGATAGTTACTTTTAATTGTATCAACCTTTCAACAATTATGTTAGGAGACTCCAGGTCCTATTTAAATCTTTTATTTTAGCAGACAGTCACCTGCTCGGGATTAACACACAGCTCCTGGCTTACCTTTGCAGACTGTGGTTCCGAGGACAATTCAATTTTCTTTTAAGTGTACACTTCAGTGGTTTTTAATATAATTACTGATACGTGCAACCATCACCACAGTCAATTTTAGAACATTTTCATCACAATGAGAAACACTGTATCCTTAGGAATCCTCTCCCTGTCTCCCCATCTCCCAGTCCTTAGCAAGCATTAATCTACTTTTGTGTCTATAGATTTGCCTGTTCTAGAGATTTTACATAAATGGAATTCAAACACATGACTTGCACTTTCACTTAGCATAATGTTTTCAACATTCAGCCATGTTGTGGCATGTATGAGTTTTTATTCTTTTTCATGACCAAATAATTTTCCATATATGGATACACCACATTTTGTTTATCTGTTGATAGATAGCCAATTGATGAACATTTGGATTGTTACCACACATTGGCTATTGTGAACAGTGCTGCTATGAATATTTGTGTATGAGTTTTTGTTTGAACGCCTCACTTCAGTTCTTTTGGGTGTATATATAGGAGTGGAATTGCTGGGTAATCCTATATTTAATGCTGTAATTCCATGTTTAACCCTTTGAGGAGCCACCAGACTGGTTTGCACAGTGTCTGCACCATTTTGCATTCCCACCAGCAACGTATAGGGCTCTAATTTCTCTACATCCTCACTCACACTTATGTTCTTTTTTCTTTTGGACAATTTAATTTTTAGAGCCTTTAGAGTGCCATTTTGTCCGCTTGGTTCATCTGGTGTCACTGGGCCCTTCCAGTGCTTGAGGAGGAGAAAGGTGTCCCCCACAGCTGGGCTGCCTGGTGCCTCTAGATGGTGAGAGTCTCCCCCTCTCCCCAAGGGACAGAACATTCTTCTGGGAGAGACTCCTTTTTTTTTTTTTTTACAACTTTATTGGAGTATAATTGCTTTACAATGGTGTGTTAGTTTTTGCTTGATAACAAAGTGAATCAGTCATACATATACATCTGTTCCCATATCCCTTCCCTCTTGCGTCTCCCTCCCTCCCACCCTCCCTATCCCACCCCTCTAGGTGGCCACAGAGCACCGAGCTGATCTCCCTGTGCTATGCGGCTGCTTCCCACTAGCTATCTACCTTACGTTTGGTAGTGTATATATGTCCATGCCTCTCTCTCGCTTTGTTGGGAGAGACTCTTAATGTAACCGGATCCCTTTTGCCATTGGTGCCCACTCACCCAATCTCTTGGTGGGGGAAGGGAGTCTCAGGTCTACAGGGACAAAGAGACTTTCAAACCAGGCTGCCTGCTGTGGCTTCCCCGACAGTGTCGCCTGGCTGCCCAGGTTGTCTGTGTGGAAGCAGATCCTGTCCCTTGCCTGATGATTTCCAGAGTGGGTCTTGATCTCTCACCCTTGTATACATTGCCCTGTTTGCCTGGTGGTGTTCCTAGAACTCCTATTTGATCCAGGGGAGGAATGATCTCATTTGGGCTCCCTTCTCTTCTCTGATGGGAGATCTGTCACGAGGGGCTGAGTAGCCTTTCTCTGTTGGGTGGAGGGTTGTAAGACCCCTGCCACTATGTTTTGCCCTTAGTCGTAGGATCACAAACAAATTCGTCTTCCTCTTTCCACCATGCAGATTTCTCCTTCCGTTGCCTCTTGCATTATTTCCAGGGTTTATAGCTATACTTGGCGAAAAGAAGCTGGGAGAAATGAATCTACAGCCTCTTTCTTGTCCAGACTGGAAATCTTTAGTTTTCTCTTAATGTGCACGTCTCCCCAGCTAAACTCTGAGGGCTAGGGAAAGACACCACATCTTAAAGTTGTGTCTTCAGCATTTAATTCAGTTTCTGGTGCATAGCAGGCACTTATTAAGGAAGTGTTAATGAATTAACATACAGAATTTGCTCTGCTTATATTTTACTATGGTGAAGAGGAGATTTTTCTGTGCTATATTACTCAGCAGTGACAACAAACGCAGATTAGGGCTCTGCTTAATAATGTAAAAATGTGACTTTTTTCTCTGCACTTGGATAGCTGAATTCACATTTATCTTTTAGTGTTATCTCCATTGTAGGCAACTAAAAGATGTCAGAAAAGGATATCAGTAATGCATCATGCCACCATGTCATAAGCATCAGAGAATGTATGAGTGGGCAAATAGTTTTCTCAGATGACTTTAGAAAATAGTCTCTATATACCTTTGCTGCTCAAGGCTTCCATTAAGACAAGATAAAAATAAGAGTTTTACTCTTCTAATTACAAGTAAGCCTGTGAAACACAAGCACCAGCATGGTTGAAGGTTTTGTTTGTTTGTTTATTGCCCTGGTTTAATGGAATCCTGGGGCAAAAACCTTAATGTAGGTTAAGATTGTTTAATAGTAGTAATAATGCCTCCTTCTTTTTCAGTGTCTCCTGGCGTGAAGCTCTGAGCTAGCCACATTACTTATATTCCTAGTCAACTCCACAAATCTCCATTTTGTAGATGCCGAAGTTGTGAATTAGAGAAATTATATTATCTAAAGTCATACAATTTGTTCAAACAATAGAGTTAAGTGTGCACACTGAGGACTGTCCACCATTTTGTTTGTAGGTTGGCTCTTACAAAATACAGTATTTAAAAGAAAGCATGAAAATGTAACACATGACAAAATAAGGTTTGACGAAAAATATCTTTTTCTTCATTTTTCCAAAAGTGTCACAGTAATAGCTTAGTATTACAGGATGTTTTGTTGCAGTGATAGTAAAAACTGCCTTTTGACAAAATAATGCATTGTTATTAGCTCATTGAACTAGAATGGAAAACATTGTTTCCAAAGGCAGTAATGTCTTATAATACAGCGACTTCTGCCCTGCCCCCTACTGTGTTATTTTCTTTCCTCCACACTGACAAAAGCATTCCACAAAATGAGAAAATAGTGGAGGGCACAGCTGAATCAAATTTTGAAACAAACAGCCAAAGATAAGTGTGTCACATGAGAACAGCTCTTAATTGTTCTGGGATAATTCACTCAAAATATAATGATGTTGTTAGAAAGAATGAACTACTTTTTGCGGATTAAGAGAAAATCATTTGTAGAAGATGAAAGGGCATCTAGCATTTGAATAGACAGAGAAAAGAACTGCAAGAACATGAAATTACTTTTTTGCCTGATAAGACATTTATCTGTGTTTCTCTATCCTCATGCTAAATGAGGTCTAGAATAGATAATGTCCTTTGAAAGCAGAAATGGTATTAGGTTGGAATTCTCCAAAGAAAGACATAAATAGGCATTGCAGTGAGGCAGCTTACTAACGAGGAGACCTCTTTAGTTAAGCCATCTTAACTAGCTTTTTTTTCCCCTGAAAACTGCCCAGGGTGTCTTACCAAAAACCAAGGCTGCATTCTATATTTGCAGGGAAATAAGATGTATAAGTAACCCCCCCTTCACTGGGACAATTTGGCTCCTAGAATATCTTAGCTCAAATCTTTCCTTTAGTGTTAACACAGATTTCAAAGCAGATGGTCATAGTAACTTGCCTTTCAAGACAAGCCTAAGGGCTTCCCTGGTGGCGCAGTGGTTGAGAGTCCGCCTGCCGATGCAGGGGACACAGGTTCGTGTCCCGGTCCGGGAAGATCCCACATGCCACGAAGCGGCTGGGCCTGTGAGCCATGGCCGCTGAGCCTGCGCGTCCGGAGCCTGTGCTCCGCAATGGGAGAGGCCACAACAGTGAGAGGCCCGCATACCACAAAAAAAAAAAAAAAAAAAAAGACAAGCCTAAAATCTTACCAATTCACTCAGACTTTTAAAACAGTCCATCCTCCTGCTAGAGGCAGCCTAGCAATATGAAATAGCCTCTGCATTGAACTTATATTTGAGCTTCCCTGACTGCCCTTTTTCTTGTACCCTTCCAATACGGAATCTTAGCTACACTTTAATGATGAATCCTCCCACTCTAAGCTGGACAATCAATCGATGGTATATTTGATTGGAGTAGGAAGAACCTGAAGTCTTTGCATGAGATAGTACAAGTGGGCTCTTGAATGTTTTCAAAGTGGAAATTCCTGGGCACTTTTTGGGAAATTCCTAAGAATTTTTTGGAATAAGTTCTTTTAATAAGAATTTCCCTAGAAATATGGACCTATTTGGTATAATACAGAGGGACAAAGGAATTGAGGATTGAGGACTGAGAGGGGAGGTGTTAGGGTCCAAGTGATATGGCACATGACTGATTCTCAAGGACCCACCTACTTGATGCAAGCAAATCATGCATAAATTATAATAAAGTGTTTGTATGTTTAATATACAAAATATTTCTTGTCTTGAGGAATTTAGAATCTAGAAGAGTAAGCAGTGAGGAAAAAATACACATGAAAGTGGGACTTGCTTTTGAGTCAAATGCCCAAACAAACAATGGAATCAGGAATCAGATATTAGGAGTCGGGAGTGAAGGTTTTTCTGACATTTGTAATATAAACTGAATCCACAAAGGCGTCTCAAGTAGCTTTAGAGAGAAATGTGTGTATTCTTTTTGGAAGAAAGCATTCTGATTACAGTTTTTTAGGAATCCATGGAATAAGCTTAATTAAATATAAATGTAGATTTAAAAATTATGCAAAATTCAAGAAAACAATTCACCATATGTGAGTCAACAAAAACAGCAAAAATATTTAGATCTACATACTTCATATATTGGAATTATTAGATAAAAAATATAAAGTAACTATGTATAAAATGTTTAAGAAGTAAAATATGTGCAAAAATGATTGAGGAAAAAGGAAATGGAACCATGAAAAATAAGCCATAGCTTTGTTTCTGGTAATTCCCACGTGATTTGGGTCCACTATCCTGGAGAGGATAAGAAGCAAAGCTGCAGGGCTGTGTGTGTGTGTGTGTAAGTATGCATGTGTACCAGCTTATAGGAATGAAAGAACCAAAAAGGCAGCTAAGAATTCCTGGTCTAAGACCCACATAAAGGGGGAAGCCAAGAAAAATGGAAAAAGATATGTCATGCAAATAGTAACCAAAAGAAAGGTGAAAATAGCTGTCAGAAAGCATTACTAGCAGTAAAGGAAGACACCCATAATGCTAAAATTCAGGAAGATGTAACAATAATTTGAATGAACTTCAAACATTGACAGAACTAAAATGAGAAATAGACAAATTCAAAATGATGATGGATGATTTTTTAACACAAGCCATTCAATAATTAACAGAACATGGAGAAAAATTAAGTAAAAAATAAACATTTGAAATACTCATTAATAGACACACACACACACACACAACTCCACCCAACAACAGTACAATACAGTTCTCCAGGACACATGGGGCAGTTAAAAAATTTATCAGATGCTGCCTCACGAAGCACATCTCAACAAATTTCAAAGAATTGAAATGATACATGCTGTATTCTCTAATCACAGTATAATTAACCTAGAAATCTGGAAAAAAATCAGTTTGGAAAATCCCCATATGTTGAAAGCTAAGAAATATATTTATAAGTTACTCATGGTCATGGAGGGAATCACAGTGGCAAAGAGAAAATATTTTTAATTAAGTGTAAAATAAAATACCATTTTCAAAACTTGCAGTTTTCTGTTAAAGTGTGCTTAGAGGGAAATGTGCATCCTTAAAAATGCATGTACTAAAGAAGGTGAAAAACTGAAAATCAATCATCTAAGTCTCCATCTTAATAATTTAGAAAGAGAACAGCAAACTAAATCCAAAGAATGTAGAATACAAGAACTATTATAAGTCCATAAATAAAGAAATATAAAAGATTATTAAAATGGATACATTTTTGATGAGATTGACTAAGAATGAAAAAAGAGAAGACAAAAATAATCAATATCAGATATTTAAAAGAAAACATTTAATAGGTTAGAAAAGTGCACAAATAAGTTGGTTAAAGAAATAATCCAATGTTTCCAATAAAATAGACATTTCTAGAATCATATAACTTACCAAAATGTAAATAAAGGTAGAAAATCTTTGTAATTCTATACTTGTTCAATGTGAATTAAAATTTTCCCAAAAGGAAACTGTTGGCTAGTCCAGATGCCTCCATTAGTGACTCATACCAAACATGAAAGTAGAAAATGTCAATTTTGTTCTTCCTGAAAATAGAACATAGGGGTAAACACCTCAAGTTAATCTTTGAAACCAAAATAATGAGCATATGTGAAATAAACCTAATAGAATTTTTATAAGGAAATAATAATTGAAATTAAAAACTTAATGGATGAATTCAACAACACACAGACATAAGTGAAGAAAGGATTTGTAAAACTGGAGTATAGAGGTAGGGAAATTACCCAAGTCACAACATAGAAAAACAAGAAGATGGAAGTATAATAATTGAAGGGGACAGTCTAACAATATAACACATCACTGTCCCAGAAGGAAAAGTAGAATGAAGAAGGGGGCTGATATTTTGCCAGAACTGATGAAAGGTACAGACTCAAAGACACAGAGAGCACTGCTTGCTCAAGGCAGGATAATTTAAAAAGAAATATAGACTCAGTAAATCTGTAGAAAGCCTGAGGGAAAAGGTAGCCAGAGAGAAAGAACAAATTACTTGCAAAGAACAACACTGTCACCAGGCTTCTTAAAAAATTGAAAGCCAGATGATAGCAGAATAAAATTTTTGAAGTGCTTATAGAAAATAACAGTTAACTAGAATTGAATATTCAGCAAACTTGTCTTAAAAAAAAAAAGAGGATGGGTTGAAACAAATACATTTTCAGATACTGAAAGTCTGAGTTTACTTACCACTAATCAGCTTCACAAAGAAACATGTAAAGATTTTCTTCAAGAAGAAAGAAAATAATCTTACAACGAAAATGAAAAAAATAATTGTGAGAAAAGAAATTGATAAGGATAATACATTAGATATCTAATGCTGTGTAACAAATAAGCCCCAAACTTCGTGGCTTAAAAAATAATCTTTATTTATCTCTTACAGCTTCTGTGAATCAGGAATTTGGAAATGACTTGGATAGGTTTGTTTTAGTCTGGGGTCTCTCATGAGGTTTCCATCATATGCCAGTTGGGGTTGCAGTCATATGAAAAAATAACTGTAGCTAGAGGATACACTTCCAAGGTGGCTCACTCACATGGCTTTAAAGTTGGTACTGTTACCAAACCTCTGTAATAGTTCTTGGGTGTCCTGACAGCATGGTGGCCAGATTCTCTCAGAACAAATGATTCAAGACATCAAGGTGAAAGTTAAGATGTCATTATAACCTAGCCTTGGTGGTCACATTCCATTGCTTATGCTATATCTTATTAGTCACACTGGTCAGTTATGATTCAGAATGAGAAAGGATTACACAAACACGCACACATATAGTTACGGTCAAACAAACGTTGTCTTCAGAACATGATAATAATGATATGTCAATTTTGAAAAGAAAAGCAAAATTGGAGGATGACATTATCACAGGAGAGACACCATCAGAGTTAAATTCTTTTAATTTTTCAAGAAGGGAGTAAAGAAACTGATTTATAGTTTTGTGCCCATGGCAAAATTGTAATGGTAATCAGTTAAAAAATTGGAACAGGTTATGTAAATTATGAATTGTATAGAAAAGTAAAAGACCAAAAGAAGCAAAAAAAAGTCATAGAAAATAGAAATAAGATGCAAGAAGCATACAAAAATGGATCAACCAGAAAGCACAGTGAAATATGGTAGAAATCAGTTCTGTTATATCAGTAATCACATTAAATGCAAGAAGAATAAATTTGTTCATTAAAAGACAGACATTGCCACTTTGGCTAAAATAAATCAAATTTAACCATACAAAACACATATAAAGCATGAGGACATAAAAAGTTGAAAACAAACAATTAGAAAAATATATATGTAAATGTCAGGAAAATATAAAATGAACAAATTTTAAAATGTGTAGTTATATTAATATCACAATGTAGAGTAACCAAGAATAAATCTTTTAAAAATCTAAAATAAATACAACTTGTTTATTTATATATATTTCTTTGGTGCAAAAACCCCCATAACTATTTACTCATAAAGATGATTTAACAGATAGAGAAGTATTCCATGTTCTCATAAAGGAGAATCCAATATCATGTTTATTCTCCACAGAATAATTTTACTGGTTCAGGGAAATTGCAGTCAAAATCCCAACAGATTTTATTTTTAAATATTGACAAGCAGATTGTAACATTTCTTTGGAATAGGAAAAGCTGAAAAACAGGAGTTTCCCGAAGAAGAATACTGTGGGAACATCCCCTGGAACATTGCAAGACTCATTACAAAGCTACTGTATTGCCCCAGAAAGAGACATGCTGCCGATTGACCCTAACAGAGAGGCCAGAAACAGTCCAAGAATATACAGAAATTACATATGACACGTGCTACTATAAACCACTGGCAAAAGAATAGACTAAACAATAATGGGGCCAGAACTTTTGTTTATCCCTCTAGGAAAAAGACAAAATTGGATTCCTACCTCGTGTCATGTACTAAAATAAATTCCAGGTGTATTAAAGACTCAACCATGCAAGACAAAACGTTAAAGCATTTGAAGAGAAGACTTAGGGTGAATATTTTAAGATTTTGAAGTAGGGAAGAATTTTTAAACTAAGACTCCAATAGCAATAACACCAGAGGAAGAAATAAAATAAAGGAAAATCCTGATAAATTTTTATGCAAAAATAACACCTACTTGTTAAGACATAGTGGAAGTGAAACATAAACAACCAAGTTGGAAGAAGATATTAGCAGCAGATGTAGCTGATTATTTATATTAGTTTACAGAACATATAAAGAATTTGCATTGCTTGGGAAATGCTGAAAATTCTGACAATTTCAGACATTAATGAGGAGGAACAAGGGAGTATCTGACAGCTCAGCAATTCACTCTAGATCTCTATCTAAAGGAATATTTCTCACATGCAAAAGGAGGCAAGTACAAGAACATTCAAAGTACCCAAAACTATTCTGGGCATGAACACAAATGTATATACTTCCCATTATGGACTAAACTGTGTCCCCTCTCCGCAATTCCTGTTGAAGCCTTAATCCCCAGTACCTCAGAATGTGACTCTATTTGGAGATACATCCTTAAAATGGTAATTAAGCTAAAATTAAGCTATTAGGGTGGGTCCTAATCCAACTCTTGTCGTTGTAAGAAGAGATTAGGACACAGGAGAGACACCCAGGAATGCGTGCGCACAGAGAAGGGGTCAGATGTGGACACAGGGAGAAGGGAGCCATCTGCAAGCCAAGGGGAGAGGCCTCAGGAGAAACCAAACCTGACGACACCTCCATCTTGGACGTACAGCCTCCAGAACTGTGAGAAAATAAAATTCTGTGTTATAAGCCACCCGATCTGAGGTATTTTGTTATGGCAGCCCCAGCAAACTGATATGCTTACCCCCTTTGTAAAGGCAAAAAATGAAAACAATCCAAATATCCACCTACACAGGAAAATGGATTTTCTCTCTGAGTGTAGCCTTTAAGATAACTCAGTGCAAGGGAACCTTAGTCCCTATGTTTTACGATTCGAAGTCCCCCAAATCCAGAAGAGAGAATCTGATTCAGCTCCTGGAACACATGCAATGACTACTCCCACCTGGGTTCGCTACAAGAGTTTGAAATGAAGCATCAATCAGATCTACCAGCATGTGAAACGGTGGTTCCATCTAATCACCAAGCAATTATACTCCAATAAAGATGTTAAAAAAAAAAAGAAAGTACATATCTTTCTACTCATAAAAGAGGAATGGCCCTCTGACAAAAATTCTATGAGCCCCCATCTCTTCCCCTGTTGAATTTTCTTCACCTGATCTTGGTTTAGGTCTCTTGAATTTCCAGAAGTGAGAAGGACGATGAGAATCAGGGTGTGTGTAGAATAGTCAGATTTTAAAACCTGTGCTGTAGTGGAGTTTATTTTAATCTACTTTATGTCCTTACTCTCTTTCATAAATGTGAGCCTCTAGGCAGACAAGCAAGAGCTGAATGTTAGATTCCAGTGCTCTGTCTTGCGGGAATTTTGGAGGATGGATATTATTACAGAATAGCCATCAGTCACATTTTATAAGATTTGTTACTGAGGACTTTTTAATCTAATAAAGAATCAGTAGGGCAAGGCAAAACTTGCTGCAGATGAGACAGCAATGAACTAATTTATCCAAGCTGGTCTTTTCTATTAATCTTAAGTAATTAGTAACTGTCTGCACACTTACTGTACATAAACACGTTTAAGGAGGTAAGATCTGAGGATTAAGTGCAGGAAAAGCAATAGGTCAGAAACTATTAATTGTGGTTAAACATGTTACAAATTAAAAGAAAACAAAAACTGTTCAGCTCTATTTAATTTGCTTTGCTTTCATTTTAATTTAATTTTGCTTTATAACCAGAAGTTATATTTTGTGTATCGACCATAGATAAGGAAAATTGTTTCAGCTAGAATTTGACAATAGAGGCAAATATTTACATAAATAAAATTGTTCCCAGAACTAAACTTGTAAAAACAAACAAGAAGCATAGTTTCTTATTGCAACAATGCACAAACGTCACAGAAATAATCCTTAATTCTATGTGTAGAGGAAATTGACTCTTTCTCTATGGTGTACTCTCTGTATCCATTCAACCAACATTTCTTTACCTCTGGTGGTAGGTCAGGCACAATTCCTGGAGGTGGAGATTTAAAAATTAAACAAACTATGTGTCACCAATTGGACTAATGAACGAATTGTTCATTAATCCAATTGGAATGATGGAGAAGTGAACAGTTATCATCATCTAGTCAAGTGTGATCAAGTTACACAAAATTCAATCACTAACAACTGGGTTTAGATTCGGGAGCAATACACGGATGAAGTGTGCCCAAGTTGACTCTTAGAAATGATGAGGGATTTATCAAGTGGTGGCAGAAGGGGGATGAGGGGGACTGTAAGAGGGTGGAACATTCCAGGCAGAGGAGCTATAAGGTCATTCATTAAACAAAGAAAATTCAGTCTTGAAAATACATTGACATGTAGACTCAGAAAATAAAAAATAACAGTTAATCCATTTGGTGCCAGGGGGAACTTGATCCTAACTTGTACTGACCTCAAAAATGGTCAGAAACTCAGCTGCTTTTTAAAAAAATCTGTGTCAGTGCCAGTCTCATTTATTTGCTTCCAACTCTAATTAATTTATTCTTAGTGTCTTTATATGTTGTACAAGCTCTTGACATTTTAATTCTTAGCAGTCACAGGTTTTAGATTTCTAAGAAGTATGTCAAACAGTTTTAAAACTCTCCAAAACTTTTAGAACTTTTGAGAGAGGCAATAAAATAGATTGAATTTTCCAGCATTCTAGAGACATTCATGTGTCAAAAATATCCCCTTATACCCCAAGGTTACACATCACAACTCCTCAGATTTCGCTATAGTTTATTACAGTGAAAAAACACCCACATGGTCTTGAACGCATATTCAATTTATGAGCATCAAAGGAAAACAGATTTAGATACATTAAAATGTGGTTTCTATGTTTATAATGATATGAAGCCACATAAAAAATAATGTACAGAACACCTTGTCCTACAAAACAGCTTTGGATAATTTTCTCTGACTAAAAATTATCCTAGTTTGAGAACATTAGATTAGACATGGACATAAGTTCGAGACATTATTAATTTATTTGAAAGAGTTGAACATTTAATAAGCCTGTTGCTACCAGTGGAAACAAAGATGGAAAACTGTCAAATAATTGTGAGTTGCTTGGAATTCTGCCTGGCTTCCAGAAATTAAATTGGGAACAGATGTCTGACCACACAGTGAAAATGATATTAGTAAATTTTCTTTAAATGAAACACACAATGACAAAAATGATTCTTTAGCAGACTTCCACTCAAAGGGAAAGAAATATTAGATAGGTTGGAATCTCTGCCATGGTCTTCAAATTTCAGAAGTAGAGACTAGAAATTTAGAGGTATTTTTCCTGGGATGCAAATAAAACTTTGCAATTCATTTATAATTCATTTTTTGTGAACATTTTGATGAACAACAAGAAATAGTTGATGAAAAGATTAGACAACTGAAAGAGGGCTTAGATTTCATCCTTCTTAGTTCAGTTTCAGACCCTAGTACATTTACTTTTGATTGGTTAGAAGCACCAAAACAGATTTTTAGTTAAATGATTTAAGGAATTAAGTAGTATGTGATTTCAAAAGAGAGAAATACTGTTAATTATTAAAAAATGAAGTGAATCATTTTACTTTAACTATAGTTATATTGATAAATATAACAGGTTAAAAATAACCGTTTTTCTTACTCTGCATTTGTAATCAAATTTTGCATGGTAGTTGATAGGTTTTTGCTTAGGTATTTGGAGTCGTCTTTCAAGGAGAATAACTATTTTTCTTGAATGTTAAAATAGGAATGAAAAAATATATGGCATTGTGCCAAACCCCTTACATAATACTTTTGACCCAGTTAGTTCTCAGTATTTCTTGGTTTTATTGGAGAACTATGACTCTAGAGAGGAGTAAGTTTAGCAGTTACCACCAGGGGGCAGCAGAGGCTGTAGGATCTCAAGACCTGGAAGTAGCTCTACTGGCTCAAACAGGTACAATCTCGCGCTCTTCCTCCATTTTTGCCGAGATGCGGCTCTTAGCTGGGAGTGCACATCAGAATGTTCCAGAGAGTTTTGAATCATAATCTCTGGGGAAGTGTAGTTTCCAAAAGCTATTGGTTATTCTCATGCGTAAGAACAGGTGAGGAATGAGAAAGAGAAGAAGGATCTCAAGATGACTGCCTACTTTCCCATTGGGTTGACCTTAGGGAACTGGAAACATGGACCACAGCTACTGGGTTTTCAGTAACTTCTCTGGGGATATCCAGTCTTGTATTCTCTAGTCACTTGATAGGAGGAAGGGTGAAGCAGCCTGAGCTGTTTTTGCCAGGTCCCCTAAGGACTCACATTTTAACTGGTAGAGAATATCCACTGAGGTGAAGTTTATTAGGTTTGACTCAGATATAAATTGGCCCACAGAACCTCTGATTGTTCTCGTTTGCTCTGGCTCTCTAACGGAAGTTGTTCCCATGCTTTTAAGCTGTCAGTGCTTTTAGTATTCACTCAAATAACAAACGACTTCCTTCTTCAGTTAACTGTTTTCTAAGCTCCTAGTATTTACACTAAAATCATTAATGGTGGTTAGAGCATATAGTTCTGATTCTCTTAGATATACAGGTTTTTTGAGGTTGAGTTTCTTGCAGATTACTTCTGCTCTTATGATGCCGAACTCAGGGGTGGTAATAACTTTTTCTTTTAGTCTTCCAAAATCAAGTGTAAAATATGGTCTTTCCACTTATATCTAAGAGGTGAATCGACAGTGCTTAAACAAGAATTGAGTAAAGAATGTGGAATAACAAGAGGGGAAATAAACATGGGCATTTTTATGATTCTAGATAATATTTCGTACAAGATAGGGTCTATTTTCCAGACTCACAAATTTCATTTTCTCCAAGATAGACCCCAAGAACAAAGAAGATGAGTAATATATTCTCTTCTTGTTATTAATTAGTTCTTCTTCCAACTTTAAAGTATTGCAACCTCCTCTCCCAATTAGATTAAGAGGTTTGAATTTTATTCTGACTGTGATGAGAAACCTTTGGAAGTTTTTAACCAAGAAGAAGGAGGTTCAATTTGTGTTTAAAAGAGAGGAATCGGACTGTTCTGTGATAAACAGTGAGAAGATGAGGCGAAATGCAAGAAGATCAATTAGGAAACTAAATGGTGATCTCAGAGAGAGATGATATTGTCTGGACTATGAGAGTAGTGATGGAGATGGAGAAAGTAAAAATATTTGGAACAGACTTTGGAGACCCTAGAAGAACTGAGTCGATTTTTATATGGTAAGGTGGGATGGGGGTGGGGAAGGGATTTTGGAAAGGAATGGTTGGAAAATCTACCTTATTTCCTTTCAGTGCCCTTGCATGGGTCTCTGAGATGCTGCTTGTGCTCCTGTTTTGCTAAAGAAATTGGGTAGAGTAAGACTAACCGAGTTTGTCCTCTCTCTCCTACATTTTAAAGGGATTAATGTACCCAAACAAATTCACTGAAGCAATGACATATTATGAAGAAAAACAAACAAACCCGTGTGACCTCACACTGTATAACGCAGAGATAGGAAGTGGCACACCGGGCAGGATAAAGCATGCTGTGAAGTGCTTGCTAGAGGCACTGGTGTGCCCAGGAGTTGTTTAAATTGCACATCCCATCCTGGGATCAGTCTACCTAGACATCAAGGGGAAGGCATAGATGTACTTTGTTGGAGCTTGGTCATCACAACATATTTTTCAGTTTTCCTTTAGTGTTCTGTTCTTTCCGATGAGGCTCTGACTTCTTTTTTCCTCCCCCCACCCCATATGTATAAGGGATTAAAAATAGGTGTTGGAGAACATCCCCATGAAAGCACTAGCCTGGACGTCTGGATTTCCATTTGTGAGACCTGCCTCCCTTACTGAATAGCTGAAAAGTCACGTATCCTCCCTGGAGAAGTGATTGTAATATAGGGAGCTTGACTCCATGAACCCCAAATGCCTTTCAGCTGTCATAATCTGTGACTCTTATCTTTGAGGTCTGTATGAAAATAATGTCAATTCTTGGGCTTCCCTGGTGGCGCAGCCTGTGCTCCGCAATGGGAGAGGCCACAACAGTGAGAGGCCCGCGTACCGCAAAAAACAAAAAAGAAAAGAATGTCAATTCTTGATACCATCAGTGGGTTGCCAGTTCTTGATTTAAATGAAAGAGCCTCAGCCATTGCACGGTATATCAGCAATCTCAGAGAAAAACACATATTTGAACTTTCAAGGCAAAGAGAAAAATAATGACTACAGGCTGTTGTTTCAGCCCCACTGGATATATTCATATTTCTTTCTGGGTTCACTGAATCCACATTTTGCTTTTCCTTGGTATTGTAATCATCTTCTTTCATCCACCTTTTTTGTTGAACATCATTTATTTCTTATTACACTGGGCTAACAGTAATGTCTTCAGAGTTCTGATTTCTGTATAATCCAATAATCTAATTCAATGTCAATAGAGATCAAGAATATTATATAGACAATAGGCCAGCAAGAGAAGTTTCTCCTAGCTTGGTGTGGACTAATAAAGTCAAAGTGAGCAAGGTACATTGGCTTAGTGGGCAACAAGAAGTGGACAATGAGTGGTTTCCTTCATGAGCCCAGAATGATCAGACCATTCTGCTGTCTCTCTCTTGTTACAATGCTTCCTTGGTCATAAAATCCAACAAGAGGCTCAACATTAGGCACTGTGACAGCTCAGAAGAAGAGCTGCCAGGTACATTCAAGGTATTTAAAGAGGAAGATGTTGGATAAATATTACCCCTTACCTTGTGAATTGAAAACAAACCAACTAATAGGCTGCTGCTTTTATTCTTCTCCATTTGACCAAATTTGAGAGCGTCCAGAATTTTGAAGAACAGAGTTGAGATTCTCAAGTCGCCTGTCCTATGATCGAACAAGACTGGCATTTCCATGCGGATGTCTTGGTATCAACTGGAATGAAATCTGTATAACATTTAAATTGTTCATCTGTTCCTGCCCCTTTGATCCAGCCCCTACTAAAAGTTACCCTTCTCACATCAGTCTAATTCACCCGAATTGGCAGTTGCCAGTTTTTGTTATTATTTTAGAGGCTGCCTTCATACTGACCATTTAGTTGCTGATACAAAGTCTATAAAGATTTGGCATGTGGGGCTGACTCCACAGTGACCCTAAGTAATTAATGCACATGGTTTCTGGATAGGCTAAGATAATATCTATACCATACTCTTAATTATCGTTAGGGCTTTATTTCATTTACCTTACCAATGCAAGTGCATCTTGAAGTAGAGTTTAGCTTAAATCTTAAATTAGAGCTCAGCCAAGAAGTTATCCTCTGCCTACAGAAATCAAAAGGGATTGGCATTTCCTTCTGCTCCTACCACTTCCCCCCTCAAATCTCCTCCCCTAGGACAGTCCCAGGCACCTACAAAAGGAATATTTGATAGTGTGCAACACCAATCTGTAAAGTAAGAGATATAAACTGTAGCAGCAATAACAACAGAAAACTCTTAAGGATTACTCTTTCAGGACCAAGAAACTGCAGTGAACCTGACACTTTCCTGCAATTAGTGTGCCAGTTCTGATACAAAGTAAGAGTCATTCTATTATAAGGTGGGGCCGAACAGTGTGGCATCTGCCCTGGCCTGGAGCACGAAGGGGATGCCTTGGATGAAGTCAAGACAGACGGTGATGAAGACAGTCCTGCAGGAGGAATTTACTGACCTTACTCAGAAGATATTAAAGTTAACATGAGAATCACACACCATCTTTAAATTTAAATAACATGCGTAGTGTGGGTTAACTCACTTTCAGGTTGCCAAATTTTTATAATATCTAGAGTCCAAAGCACCAGTTAAAGTGCTGCTAAAATAAGTAAGGGGCTTCAACCAACAATTGAAATCAGATTTTCATGCCCAGCATGTGTTTCATCCACCCAGATTGGTCTCCTGCTGAATAAAGACTTTTGGTGTCTCTGGGCCTACCACAGCTAACTTATGCACATTCAAAAGCCAAGTTTTGGCAGACTCTTTATTTGCCTTTTCCTTAGGAACATTTCATGAGCCAGAGCAATAATTTTGAGGTTTGGATAAAAATACTCTATAAATATATGATTAAATTTTGCTTTTAAATACACAGGCTCAACTCTAATTAAAGTCATGAGCACTTTCAGATGGGGAGCCACAAGGATTCGGTCAGGGTGTACTCAAAGAAAAATGGCAAAGCTCAGTCTTTTATGTTTAGGACAGGAGAGGTAAAGGAGATCATTTGGGACAAGGCAATATATTGTCAATAAATGGAAGAACTTATCACATTTCAAGTACCTTAATTCACGACCCACGGTATGTCTTTCAAATGCTATGTTGAAATGCAAAAGCAGAGTAGTAAGAAAATTTGGGGTATGGAATAAAGCCATTTCACACAAACTGCCGTCTCCTATGCATGTTCTAAAGAGAAAAAAAAAGGGTCTAGTGGAAATGTTAAATGTTTTAACTACGTGAAAGTATTTAATTCATCAATGAAATGGTTTTTTAAATAATTCCTTAAAAAATGTTTCACTAAGATGGTTCTAGAGGACATGGATTTGGGGATTATAATTGAAAAATTGTATATGTAGATATCTAACTCGGGAAATTCTTTTCTAAAAAAAATTGAAACTTAAAATTTAATGTGGTCCCAGTGGAATGAAATTAGCAAAATACAGAAGGTTGGAAAAAAATCTTACAAAACAAGTTAATTCGTTTTTCTCTATAAAAGACATTAGAATGAAGTTGGGGGAGAACCTATAAACTAAAAGAGATTTAAGGTAAGTAAAAGTTTAATTTTAATATGTGGACCTTATTTGGAATTTGATTCAAATAAATCAAATTGTGAGTAGACAAAGTTGCACAGCATTTACAAGGAAAATTTAGAAAATGTATACATTGACAGGATATTTGATAATATTAAAGAATTACTGTTAATTTTATTCAGGTGTGATGATATTTAAAACAAAAAATTCCATTCATTTGGAGTCACATGCTGAAATCTTTACCAATAAAATAGGTTAATGTGTTTGACCCAGGTTTTTTTGGTTTTGGAAAGAAAGCCAGTGGAAAACTTTTAAAACAGCAGAGTACTTGATTTCTTGGACTCTACCTCATTTAGAGTATTTTTAAAAAACTCCTATTAGAATCAGGTTTTTTTTAGTATCTTGATATTTACAGATGGCTATGTTCAGAGGGAAATAATCCTTACCACTAAGAGAGGAATGAAAGAAACACACATGCAGTTTGTAGAAGCAAATCCATTTTAGATATTCCTACTTTGATTCAAGGCAAGATGGTCCACTTTTCCATTTAAGCCTACTTCCCATCACCATCAAGGTGCATTAGACATTTTCTCTCCTCTGGGAGAAGATGCCCAATAATGTCCTTTCCTAACTGCACGGCCACTGGGTAGGGATGACAACTGGCTGTATGTCTGGAAGACAGCGAGATGTAGGTCATAGTTAGGGTTTTTTGGATCCATGCTGCCAGATGAGTGTCTGTAGTGATGCCTCCTGCCATGATTCTTGATTGGAGAAGAAATTCAAATCAATCTGCAAAACTCCAATGGTGAACAAATACCACTCTCTGTACCTCAATCTCTTTCACTTGATTTTCTATATTTTATCTATGGGATAATGCACTATGCATATAACATATGTATGTAGGTTTAACTTTAAAGAATTAATTATTGATGGCTTAAAAGGGGGTATCACTAGGAGAAACCAAATAAGAGAGCAACAACTCAAAGGGAAGCACAGAGATTTCACAGAGAAAAAACAGAACAAAAAACAAACAACAACAAAAACCAAAGGTGACAGTCAGTAGAGACTGGGAACCAGACAGATACAATACAGAAGAAGAATCCAGCTAGTAGTTTAACTTGTACATTACAGGTCTTGGAACAAAAAATAAAAAAAGACTTGGGAACCAGACAGAAGGATGGAGATGGGAAGGACAGTCAATTGGAATTGATGGACTTGACAGAGCTACCCACATAAGTGGGAGGTTAGGAAGTGATGCTTCAGTAGGTGTTTATAGATGATCCCTGGATCCACTCATTCATTCCTTTAGGAAAGATTATTAGTTCCTGCGTATCATGCACTCTTCTAGGCAATAAGGATGCAGTGATGAACAAACAGTATTTTCCTTACTTGTGGTTTGTATCCATCAGTTATTGCTGCATTCAAGAAGAGTAACTTGAAATTCTCTCGCAGGAATAAAGGCTTACTCTGAAGACTAGATATGAAGGAAAAAAACAAAAACAAAACATGTACTGCTTGAGAGCTAAAGGAAGCACCAAAAGTGGACACCTACATGTGGTGACAAGCTGATAGCACCCTCTTCCCACATGCAGACATAACTCCTGGGGTAACTCAGACTAATCTCCTTCCCATCACAGAAAGTGCAAAAGAAACATTCTAAACCCAGAGGTGGGGGTTGCAGAGAGTGCATGGGAATGCTCTGCTTTCTCTCTTTTTCTTTTTTGGACCCTCTTCTCCCCTTTTCACTATGTTCTCATAGAAAGGAGGCTTGGAGCAGCTTGAATGATTTCAGGATAAAAAAAAATCAGGCACAGAAGGTACAACGGAGACCAAGGGCAAAAAAGACACATACCTGAAGATGAGCTGTATGTTACCTGTGTTTTAAATCACTCAAGCATCTCCACAGATTTGGTAGGAAATGAAGATTATGGCATCTAAGTTCCACAAAGGTAGCAGCCCCTTCTGTTGGTTTCTATTACTGGCTTCTAAGGGACCTAGCATATTTTCTGGTACATGTTAATAAATATTTCTTGAATGAATGAATGAATGAATGACAATGACAAAGATTTTACTGATAGTAAAGAAAATGAAGGTGGTGACCAGTCTTGTAGTTTTGCATTCCGTAAGTCTATTTCCTGTTCTGTTTCAGCCTTAATGTCTGCTTCTCTGGGGACTCATGGTTATTTGTGTTCTCAGCCTTCTAAGATATGTTAAACAAGATAGTGCTATTTTAGTCCATGACACAATCTAAGATGGGACTAGACAAATGCATTTAATGTGCATTATATATCAGTAGTTTGTGTTCGATATACACTTGGGATATTGAATTGAAAAATGTTCCCTGCCTCCATTAATAATAATTTAAAGATAAATCCAATGAACATTATGTCAACTCTCATTGATTCAAGGACTGGTTATCTATTCGGAGGATTATCAAGATTTTGTGCTGTTTTTCCTTTGACTAGAGAGTCTCTTTGGGGATCATGGCTGAATTAACATACTAATGGCTCATTAGTATGTCGGAATAAAATATTCTGGTGTCTATAATTTTATAAAGGGGTGTGGAATATGATGATGGGGAGGCGAGACATAAAATGCATTGGGTGACTTTTTTAAAGGTCCTGTCCCTTGGTGTCTCACAAGCAGAAAGCATCCTATTCCTTCACATTCCTTTTCCTTTTCTTCTCCTTCTATGTATGACCTGGGATGGTAGTGATGGTCATAGAGCCATGAGCGGGTGGTAGATGGTCAAAATAATTAAAGCAGAATAAGAGAATTAGTTTTGAATGAAATCTGCATCTCTCTCACTCAGAATCCCACACTAGCAGAAGCAAACTCATGTCAAATGAAAGTCCAGTAGATGAGCACTGTGGGGCAAACATTTCAGAATCACAGCTGATTCTCAAATGTGCTACTTCAGGGCTGTTTGACTTTGAGTCAGTTATTTAATCCAATTTTAAAATATTTATCTCCAAATGAAGGTAATGATGCCAAACTTATATAAATATGAGAATTAAATTCATTAATGCATTTAAATGTTCAGTATACTGCTTGGCTATTGTTATGGTGCAATAGATGCTAGCTAATATTATTTTTCCTTTGATAGAAAAATAATTATTTTTTTAATAAAATAAAAAGAAATTCATTATGATTGTGATTATCCTTCAGTTTTCTTCTCAGATTTTTTAATTTTTAGCTAACCATTGAGTTTGCTTTCATGTAACATGCAGATGTAATGTTCTTTATCATTGGCCTGGAAGATATTATTTTAAGAAAAATGATTATTGCTGGTGCTTAGAATATAGATTTAAAGGGATTTTTAGAAATGAACTATTTTCTATATCTGTGAGAAGAACACACTTGTGGTTATCAAAGGGCAGAGGGAAGGGGGGAGGGACAAATTAAGGGTATGGGACTAACAGGTACAAACTACTATATATAAAGTAGGTTAACAACAAGAATATACTGTATAGCACAGGGAATTATAGGCATTATCGTGTAACAACCTATAATAGAGTATAATCTGAAAAATACTGGATCACTATGCTGTACACCTGAAGCTGTATAATTTTGTAAATCAACTACACTTTGACTAATACAAAGAACTAATCGATTCTAACCTGTTGATTCTGCAGATGAGATTATGGTGAAGCAATGAGGCTAATTTGGTGGCCGATGGTCGCAGGTACCATTTAGGAACAGCTCTGATGACAGCTCGAGTCTCTGCCACTGTGTCCAGTTCTCTTTCCCGAGAAAGCATAGCCTTGTTTAAACAAGTCCTGATTGGACAGTGGAGCAGATACATGACTCTTGGTGGACTCATGAGCTTCTCTTTCCTATTAACATGAATTAATAACTCAGAAATGGTACATCTTGAGGTTGGTAGAACTGAGAGGGAGTTTTGGGGGTAGGAGAACATTGTATGGCTCAAGCAGACATAGTAGCAGGTAAAGGAACCCTATGGAATTGCAACCTAGTTGTCTCCCCAAAACTCTGCTCGTTGGGATGGGTTTCTGCTACTATAATCAAAAGAGCCTTGAAAAGGACTAAACGAATAATCATTTTTGTTCAGATGAAATAAGTATTTAACTGCAAATTTATACCTTATTAACAGACATTAAATAATGCAACCTGGAATTGAATTTTACAAATGTGTTGGCATTTTAGATGTACTCTTGTCTTTCATAAAATAGAGCCATCTGCTAATAGCTTTGATCAAAGCATAAAACATTACTTAAACAGAGATTTCGAAATGGAAACATGAAGAGAAAAATTCTTTAATTTTCTAATTGCTCTTCTCTGCTATTGAAATTAACTATCATTTTATCTTTAATGGGAACAATTATGAAGAGAAACATTTGCTAGCTAATTTAAAAGTTAGCCACTATGGCATGACTAACATCTATGAGAAAAAGAATCAGTAAATTGTTACACTGCAGCCATCAGTATAATTGACTGCTCCTGTGAACACCTGGAATATTTAACTCCTCATTTTCTTCAATGGATCATAACCACTGAAGTCTGCACAAAGTAGAAATTCGACACAATAAATATTCGTTTCCTGCTTTTGCCAGCTCAAATACGTTTCTAATAATAGCAAGACTTTATATTTTGTTTAAAATATTTTGCTTTTAACAAAGAACAATTTTCGCTTTGATTATCAGTTTTCACATCCCAGTAACTCTTCCTCATGAGCAGGTAGGAAGAGAGAAAAGGTGCTGGAAGTGGCAATAACTTTAGGATTACATCATCTCCAGCACCAAATGTGACCCCTAGGAACTGAGACTGGGAGAATTCTTCACTACAGTTTATCAGTCACCCTCACTTAGTCCCTGTCATCACTCAGCTCTTTTTCATGGTATTTCCATGTATGTAGGGAGAAGGGGAGAAGTGGTTTTAAAAATCCACCTTCTCACTTGGAAAGCTTGAAGAAATTAAGATTTTACTTTTGTACAACTAATGTTTTTTCAATAAAATGGCTAATTTTTCAGGTTGAAAAGTCAATTCTCTAAAGAAACAAAAGCCCAGTCAGATTCATGTGGCTTACAGTATTCTTACTGTGGCCACGTTATAGAAAATCTTCTGATGTGTTTCATTGTTTCTCAAGCCAAAGCACACATCTATGCTCCCAGGATGTCCTGATGTAGATGCTGTTCTTCCAGCCAAGTAGTATGGTCTGCCACTTGGCAAAATAAAGACGTTTGAGAGGCAGTATGAACTTGACTGGCTGGCTACATATTCATCTCTGCCAACTAGTAATGATTATTTTATTTTTACAAATTGCTTATTGAATTTTATGTATGCACTTGCTCTTAGAAGAGGCAACTTTACCCTATGAAGAAAGAGAATACTATTTGTTCAGCTGTGGTGTTTGGGACCTTATAATAACAATCCTGTTCTGATAGAATATAGAGCCCTATCTCAAAATGTACAGGTAACAGGCTCTATCCAGACCACTCAATCAGAATGACTGGACAGAAGGAAGCTGCCAGTTTGATTTTTAAAGAAGCTCTTCAGGTGGTTCTTAAGCAAAGTGAAGTTTGAGAATCAGTGATTTAGAGGACTTCAGCATAAAGTCCTCTCCAAATACAACTGGTTTATTGACCCCTTTGAATTTCTCTTAGGGGCGGCTGCCTAGCTGGGCCCGTGATAAGTCTGTCCAGCCCTGGAGCACATTATTAAGATATCCTTTATGGCCATCCACATTCTCTAACATGTCTTTATCTCTATTTTCCTAACTTTCTTCAGTGGGTCCCAACATGTGTTGGAGAAAGGAATAGCATTTACTGGGCGACTTCAAACCCTCAAATACAAATAAGCAATATTCTCTTCTTTTAGCCCAGGAGTAGATGGCTTATACCAGCTTATACCCAATCAGTATCTATCATCCATGCCTGTCTATCTATCCTCCCTCTAACAGAGAATTACTAAACATCTATGATGAGCAAAGTACTAAGCAAAGCATCATTGGAAAAACTAGGGTGCATCAGACACATCCTCAAAGGAGGTTACAAACACCTGAGTGCAGTGATATAAACAGATATAAAGGGGCACTAGATTAGGCATGGAGATGATTCTAACATGAGCTGAGTGTGGCACTAGGAGACCTTGAAGTTTTGAACTTGGGACACTTGGACCCTGGTGACATTTTGAGAGGTCACACTTGAATCCCTAAACTGTGACGTGGCATTGTAAAGCCATATTAGGGACACAGGGGACAGAATAACTGACACCAGGGAAGAAATAATTTGTGTCTTGTCAGGGATGAAACCGTGCTACCTAGATAGATATTGGAGCATAGCTGAGCCAATCTATAGCACTGGAGCTATTCTTTTTAGTTCCATCATACTTTTTTTTTCCCTATTTGGATGGAATACAAGTTAGTGGTTCCCCAGCTGAAAATGAGATGGTAATTGTAACAGACGATAGAAAGAACACCAGAGTGAATGCTTGCCAGTTGGCATGGTGGAACTCTTTCCAGCTTGGAAATTCAGAGCAAAGAGGCATCTGTGTGGGTTGAAGCCATCCCTTCAGGATCTGCAAGAGTCTGCCTCTCATTCCTACTGTTTTTAGGCAGGTCTTCACCACACTCTTTAGACAAGAACCTCTCCATTTTTATCCTAAGACAAAACAAACAAATAGTGAATCTCCAATGAAGATATAGAGGACCTCTTGTTTATAAATGGTTTTTCAATGTTATTACAAAGTAATATATATACATTGCAAAACATTAGAAAACATATCATACAGGAAGAAGAATAGGGAATTTTCCTTCATCACTTTAACATTTTTTAGTATTTAGTCCCTTGTCATTTTTTTCTGTCATACGTACTATGCATACATATTCTTATTACTTTCCACAAAAATAGAATTCTTTTGTATATAGTTTTAATACTTTCATTATTTAAAAATGTAACTCCGTATTCTAAACATTCTCCCTATTGTTTAATATTCATCCTTATTATTATTTTAATGGCTAATAACTGCTTATTACATTTGAATGTAACATACTTTATGTAAACATTTCTCTATTTTTGGACATTTAGGTAATTTCTAGTTTCGTGTGAGTACCACCATATAGTTGAGTGCAACCAAATATACTTCAAAGTATTAAAATTTCCAGTCAAAAGATCAAAATGATCCTTTTGAAACAGAGCTATAGGCTGTAATTTGGCCAAGGAACTTGAGGTTTTGGCACCTCAGTGGTTAAGGTCGTACAAAACTGGGCAGTCTTAGGGAAGATAGTTCTAGGTTTTTAGCTGATGATAAATTGTGTACTGATCTCTAAGCAGGGGGAATTATTCCAGTCTGCAAAGTGGACTAAACAAATAAGAAACCAGGAAGATTAATGGTCAGAAGATAGGTTCAGGGGAACCTGGCTTTACCGTGATTGATGGCCTCCAAGTGGAAAACAATAACAGGTCCAACAAGAGTTTAATCATCTTTAAAAAAAAAAATGGCTCTCCTCTGTCCCATAAGTAAAACTTTTAAAATGCCCTTATTTTAAAATGATTGTATCAAATCATGTTATTTTTATTTTGGAAACTTTTAAATGCTATGAAAAGATTCATTTAATAAAACCTCTTTACAGAAATCATAATCAGCATTTCTAACCAGAGAACAACGGTGGGAGGGAGAATTATTTTCAGAAATACAAAGAACAATGCCGAGTTTCTGATTTTGAAACGAGTTGTTAAATAAGGCACAGAAATGAACTGAGGAAAAAAAAACAATTTAAGAAATTTTCTCAAGTTTCTCTCAAGTCAAAGAGAGTGTACTGCAGAGTTTAATAGCATAAAGATTAGGCTTGGATTTTTAAGATCTGCATGTTGAGATTACAAAACTCTATAAATCATGTTTATAGTGTGAGTCTCAATATTTAAAATATTTTATTTAACTCTGGAGGCCATGTTCAGTTGATTAAAATAAAGTCTTATGTTTATGCAAGTCTCATACCATAAATCAATACAGACTCACTATTACAGTTTATGAAAAGAAAAATGAAAGACTCCACTACCCTTCTGATGTACATTTCTGAATGGCTTTCCTCCCTCCACAACAAAAATTAAAACATTTTTAGAATTAAAACTTTTAAAATGCCTTTATTTAAAAATTAATGTGTCAAATCATGTTATTTTATTTTGGAAACTTAAGTGATGAAAAGATACATTTAATAAAACCTCTTTAGAGAAATCATAATTAGTATTTCTAACCAAAGAACAATTTAGCATACAGATTATATATGCAGAATAGAACTTACACTTATATATGTGGATGGCTTCTCCAACTGTTAGAAATAAAGGAAACAGAGGTACTCTTTATGAGTTATATTGTCTTAATTTAGACTTGCTTGAGTCTATTTAATTTGTAATAACAAATAATGCATTTAAAAGAAGAATGTATCAACAGAGGGACAATGATTAGTATAGTGAAAAGTTCAAATGGTTGACCTTTGAAAACATGTATGTCTAGCTCTTCGGAAAGATGCTGGATTTGGAGTCTAGGATTATGCTTGTTCCTCAGACAGGTGTTCTGAACTCTTTGCTGGGAGGTGTTATTCTTCTGTCATTTAGAAATAAGAAAAGTGTAACTACTGCATAAATAAGAAATGTTACAGCTTTCCACCCACAATTTCCTTATCTATTAAACAGAGCCATCTAGTGTGTAACTCCTACTCTCCTTGTCTTAGAACACTTTTCATCTTTTTCCCTAGTATGTATATAATTCTGCTTCTAATATAGTCAGGGAGAAATACCTCAGTGTCAGGATGACTATGCAGTTTGGCTTCTTAAGAGAGGATAGTATCATAGGGCTCTAAGCCTTCAGAAGCACTGGATGGAAGGCAGAGAATGAATGATTTCAGTGGCAAGTTACTGTATCCTACATTTTGTTTAAGGGGCTGTGTATGTGAGAAACCCATCCCCCTGGAAGGGCTACTTGAGACCTATAGACATCTTAAGCCAAAGGTAGCTTTTGAGCAGCCCACCTCACCTATGACTGAGTGATCTCAAGATGCAGCCAGTCTGATTTATATTTGTTTTTCTTTCACATTATCCTAGGACTCCCAAAGTCCAAGGCAAATAAAAAAAGGTAGGATACTGGAAATGAAAATGACTCTGGATTAGCAACTTCAATCCACATTCAGAATAATTTATCTTTGTTTCCTCCTATTATTTATCTCTGTCTTTTAACCCTATTGTGTGGGTTCCTTAACTTTATCTTGTCACTCTTTAAAAATTTTTTAAACTTCCATCTATATATGTATTTTTCCATATTGTTAAACTATTCTTTTAAAAATGGCATCATGTTCACTTCATGAATTTAATATTTTCTATTTTTTTTCCTAAGGATAAAAATTTTAGTTTTTTGAAGTTTTTTTTTTCTTCCTGCATTGTCTCTTTTATTTTGAGACATTGTCTCTTTACACTGTGTATGGATGGTGGTGTGTTTTAGTCTTCTTGTTAGAGTTAGAAGTTTTCCTCTAATGTCTGTTGGTTTCTGACTGACTTAAAAGTGACACAGTAAAGTTGTGTGTCTGTCAGGTCAGCTTTAGTATTGAGGGATCCCCAAATCTGTAGTTTTCTTTTCATTCTAGAGAAAGTTCTCAATCTTCTGCCTTGATGGGCAGCCCATCAGCTAGTTCTGGATGAGTGAAGAGGACTCACTCTTTGGCATGTGTACTGTGTCTCACTGCCTGGTGTCCCTAAGCCAGGACGTTCCTAGTACAATTTCTGCAGGGAATAAATCTCTCATCTCTAGCAGAAGTATGAGGGGGGCTGTTGCTTTAGTTGAATGGGGACCAGTCCCTCTGATTGTTCCACATATAAAGTGTCAGCCAATCCTCTTTTCAGTCTCTCGTGTCTTAACCCACGTTCCAGCACACCTTCTGCCTACAACCCTTAAAACTCCTGGGTTCCCAGGAGTGAATCATCTTGATTCTTGTCAGTATGCACATCTTAAGATATTTGGTTTCATTGAGGCTTCCGTCATGTTTGTGCATATACCTGGAGTATTTAGCTTCTAGTGGAGTGTCTTAAAACAGCAAGGAAAGATTATAACCAGATCTGGACAGGGTCTCCTGGGCCGCTTCCTCTTTTGATGAACCTGGTTCCTCCCATCCTCTCTCTAATACCAGGAGTGTTCTATCATGCCTATTCCTTGTTATCCACACCATACTGACACGAGTCCCAGAAAAAGGAGGAACGCGTATCCTTCCCCCATATCCTCATTTTCTGTCCTGATATTACTTTCACTCCACACAGAAGGACACGATCCAGCCATGTGGTCCCCAAATTATACAATTGTCTGGCTTCACCACATGTCCCGGATTCTGAGGTATTAAGTTCCACCACATGAGGAGATCAGCAGCTCTGGAAATACAGCTCCAAGCTCCATTTAATCTCTTTTCAGCCTCTCCTTGGCAATAGGTTAGAAATCTCGTGGTCAAAGTTAAAGCAGAGTCTCTCTTGTCCAAGACAAATGAATAACACACAGGGTGAGAGTGACAATCAACACAATAGAAGTGACACCAATTACTTGTGGAGCAGATACAGCAATTTCAGCTGAGAGAACTGGGAAAAGCTCTATCTCTTTTTTCCTTTTCTGTCTTTTATCATTTTGTTTCCTCCCTTTCTTTCCTTTTTTTTTTTTTTTTTTTGATGACCATGAAGAACAAACATTTCCCAGTTTCCCTTGGAGGAATTCTGCTGGGTTACAATTCTAGTAGCCAAGAAGTTCTTCATTATGTCCAATCTAAATTGCCTCTGACTTAATTTAATGCTATTTTATTTCATTCAATTCACCATGGAAAGGGGAAAAGTAATAAATTTCAATTTCATAGAATCCCTTCATACACTTGAAGACAGTGATTAAACCACTCCAAGTTTTCTTCTCTAGCCTAAACAACCCTGACAAAAATCTTTCTGAAATGATTTTTAGATTGGGTTCCAGGGATTATGTTTCTCTCAGTAAAATAAGATCCGACTGAAGCTTTTCTTCTGCTTTTCTGGCTATACTTTTTTTTAAACTACGCATGTACTTCAATCACACTTTATAAACCTCATTTACAATGTTCAGTACTTACATACTCAAAACTTATAGGCCTTTAAAAATTGCAACTTTACTCAAATTAACCAAAGCAGATATCATGGTAATTCAAAAGTGATTACTGGCTGACTTTGGTGTTATGAAAACATAAACATTGGTCTCCTGGGCTAAATTTCCTCTTTCATATGGTCACAATTTTAAGAACAGGCTGTGTAGACAGGAATGTTAGTGCCAGAGACACCACTTGGAAGCAGCCCTAAGTGTGCCAGTGTGGTTAGTTTGAGCTAAACAAAGAAACAGTAAAAGTTTAATCAAGTCCAGTTGGAAACACAGTCTGGGGGGATTGTGTCTGTGACAAGAGAGATTATTCTGCAAAGCAACTTTCCTTAAGCTTCTCTAAAAGCATATAGATATCACAAAGTTTTTGTTTTCAGTTAGAAAAGATCATGCCACTAAACGATTAATAGCTGCCCATTGTATTTTGACAAGATTGACCTTCACATTTAAGATATGCAGTCCTAACAGCAAGGGATTACTTAATAAAGATTATTTAGGAGGCATTAAATCCTGAAAACAGAACCAGGTATTTAATCATCTTTAAAATATGGAAGGCTATTTATTCCATGATACTTGGAATGGATAGGCTGTATATGTTGAGCTTCCCTTTCTCCTTTTTGGTAAGAAAATCTCTTTTCCTAAGGAAATCCATCCCATGAGATTTGGATGGAGTGATCACTATCCCTCACTCCATGTCCCACCAGCATTAAGGGGTAGACACGTGATACAGGCCTTGCCTAGCTGAAGACTACATGCCCTTAGAGGCAGTGGTTATTTGTGGACAGACATGTGATAGAAGCAGTGGTATTTCTGAGATTTTTCAGCCAGTCCCAGATAAGGAAGATGGTGTACAAGAAGTCTCCTGAATGTAGAGAAGCAAGAACTCTGTGTCACTAAATTCTGCTCCCAGCCACTTAAATTTTTTTTTTTAGCTGGACTAGTTTTATATGAATTTCTATTACAATTAAAAGTCCCAGTTAATAGGACTGATCAGAAACACTACATTTTAAGCAAGGAAAATGAGGCATGATTTGCCTAAGTTAACACACAGCTGGTTTGCTGTGCAGCTATGCTTGATGCCCAGCTCTCTTAAGTTTGTTCTTTGACTCTTATTTCCTGGGCACCTGCAGTGTGTCAGATCTTGGTGGTAGAATGATAAGCCTCCCTTCACCAAGCTTAGAGTTGATTTCTCTTTAATTCTCCATTTTGGTGAAGCTATGTATTTTTAAATAATTAAAGTCTCCAAGAGAGAATTTCTAAAAGCAACTTTGTTATAATAAATTGAACTGCAAAGAAGAAAGTGAAAGATTTTCCATAGAACTATAAATATTAAATTTAGAAATATTAAATATTTCATCTAAATCTTGAAGCCTTTTTTATAAACCCCATTTTGTAGCTAAAATAAGTACTAAGAAAATTAAGCCACTTTGCCAAATTCATACTCCATTCAGTCTATTTTTAAAAAGAGGTTCATTGTTCGTTGCTTAATTCATTATGAAGACTGTGTATAAGAAAAAATACTGAGGTTAAATTTTTTTTCTTTTCTTATATAATAGTATTGCATGACTTCATTTTTTAAAAACTTATAACTCTTCTATTACCATAAATATCCTAAAGCTTAAATAATACTATTAATGGAATGATTACTATGAATATGTCTAATTGCCAGCTACCTGCATTGTGGGAGGGAATTTGAGACCCAAAATTCTTCCTGTTCTTTCATCCTGCCTTGAAGTTGCAACGACCCCTCATCTCTCGCCTAGCTCAAATGCTGCAAACATATAACCTCCAAAACTTTCCATCAAGACAAAGAAGCCCAAGAAGGTCTAAAGTGACTAGAGGGAAAAAGGTAAGTCTAAAATATACCTGAACTTTTTTAACTCTTAGATTCAATGCTTGTTATCATATACCAGTTTATTAGGCAGAAGGTGCTAATAAACAAAGTGCATAAATTTAATTATTGAGATAGGTCAATTTATTATTTTTCAAATAGGCATGTTAAGTGGGGTTTTTTTGTTTTTACTTTAAATATGTGTGTTTCATTTTATGTTAATTATAACTTAATGAAGTTGTTTTAAAAAAGACAAAAAAGATGAGACATCCATATCAGCAAATTCACACTCACAAGGAAGGATGTCTATAGTGTATTAAGTGAAGAAAAAAATGTGAAACAGTAGGCATGATATTTTTTATGGAATACCTATAAGCAGAAAATGTTAACTTTGGCCGTGGGAATACAAAGAGTTTTCACTTCCAAATTTAAATACTGCCATAGTCTACAATGAACATATGTAAGGGTCAGGTTCCAAGATGACCCCCAGGGATCCCTACTTCCTGGGATTCATGCCCTTGTATATTTGTCTCCCACATTGGATCATGGTTAGTTTGTGTGACCAATAGAATATCTCAAAAATGATGATATGCCTTAAAAGGCAACATGGCTTCCTTTTTGCTCTCATTTGAATTATTTATTCTGAAGGATACAAAGCAGCTTTATGGTGGGCTCCATATGAAGAGGAACTGAGGCCACCTGCCAACAACCATGTGAGTGAACCATCTTGAAAGAACAGCCCCCAGATGCAGCCCAACCTTCAGATGACTGCAGCCCTGTCTGTCATCCTGATTGCAACCTCATGAGATGAGAGAGAATCATCCAGGTAGGCCATTTCCAGATTTGTGATTCCCGGAGATGTTTGTTATTTTAAGACATTAAGATTTGGAGGAATTAGTTACATAGTAATAGATACGCAAAACAGTATGTATTCCTTTTTTTTTTTTTTTTTGGATAGCTATATATATTATATATATAATAATATATATATAATTAATATATAATGAATTAAACATACATATATAAAGAATACAATTTGATAAGTTTTTATATATACAGTTGACCTTTGAATAATGCAAGTGTTTGGGGCATCAATCCTTTACCCAGCTGAAAAAAACCTACCTATAAATTTTAGTCAGCTCTCAGTATAATGGTTCCTGCATATCTGGGGTTCCACATCCTTGGATTCAACCAACTGCAGACCATGTAGTACTGTGTTTATTGAAAATAATCCATGTATAAGTGGATCCACCCAATTTGAACCAGTATTGTTCAAGGGTTAACTGTATATGATATAAATATATAGATATGATATGTAACTGTATCTGTAAAGTATCACTAAAATCAAGACAATAAACATACCAACCTTTCCCCCCAAAAGTTGCTTAGGACCTTTGCTTATTCCTCCTTCTTCACACTCCCAGCTTGCCTACCCCAAAGCAATCCTGTCTGCTTTCTGTTGCTATAAATGACTTTGCATTTTCTAGGATATGCGTAAATAGAATTACACAGTATGGACTCTTTTTGTTTGGCTTCATTAACTTAGCAGAATTATTTTGAGAATCATTCGCGTTGTTGCATCTATCAATAGTTCATTCCACTTTATTGCTAAATAGTAATCCATTTTATAGTCAGCATTGGATATACCAGTTTGTTCATTCATTCACCTATTGATGGAGAGGTGGGTTGTTTAGAGTTTGAGCTTTTCCAAATAAAGCTTCTATGAATATTTATGTACATATATTTAATGGATATACGCTTTCATTTCTCTTCAAGAAATACCTAGCAGGGGAATGGCTGGGTTATATGATAAGTATATGTTTAACACTTTAAGAAACTGCCTGTTTTCCAAAGTGCTGCCTCATTTTACATTGCTAGAGAGTTCCAGTTTTTTCACATCCTTGCCAACACTTGCTATGATAAGATTTCTTAACTTTAGTTATTCTAATAGATATGTAATTGCATACTATTATAATTTTAATTTGCATTTTTCTAATGACTAATCATTCTGAACATCTTTTTGTGTGCTTAATTGCTATCCATAAGTTTTTTTGTGAAGATTCGACTCAGTATTTTGCCCAATTTTTTATTGAGTTGTTTGTTTTGTTGTTAGAATTTTGAGAGTTCTTTATATGTTCTCTATCATATATGATTTGCAAATATTCCCTTCCAATCTGTAACTTGACTTTTCATTCCTTTAGTAGTGTCATAAACTAGCAGAAGCTTTAAATTTTGATGAAACCCAATTTATCAATTCATTTTAAAAAACAGATTATGTTTTTTCAACCATATCAAAGAAATCTTTACCTAACCCAAGGTAACAAAGATTTTTTTCCCAATGTGGTCTTCTAGAAGTTTTATAATTTTAGATTTAACATCTAAAATTCACTTTGAGCTAATTTTTGTATAGAGTAAATTTATCAAAGTTCACTTTTTTGCCTATGTACATACAATTGTTACAGCATAATTTGTTGGAAAGAAGACCCTTTTCCACAGAAATGTGATTGTATTTTTGTCAAAAATTACTTGTAATATGTAAATTTAAAAGGAGAGGATTAATTGATCCTCTGGGGGAAACTTCCAGATGAAGACTGGTTCTTTTATTTGAAAATAACTATGTTTAATAACAAAAGTTATATAGGAAAATGCAGAAGACACACAGGAATATTAGAATCAATCATAATATCACTGGCCATAGATAATTAATGGTTTTCTAAGAATACAATTCATCTTTTTATCTTTTAGTAAAAATGGGGTCAGAGTACATTATTTTGAAATCTGCTTTACATATCACTGTATGGCAAATAATTTTGATATTATTAACATCTCCTATAACATGTATAGATTTTAATGAAACCATGGTGATGACCACAAAATTCATATAGAGGCAGAATATATTCCTGTGTACCAACCAAATTCAGAAAATTATTAGTCTAAAAAAATTAAAAGCTAGATAATTGATGATTCATTTGAAAGTTTTATTTAAATTATTCAAAGTCGAGTGACATTAACTTGTGACTTTTTTCTGTTAGTTTCTGTCTGCATTTCTGGATTTTTCCATGCTAACAATTTGCCTGAATTGTTCATGACTCTTTCTTTTTGAGAGAAGAGAAAAATAATTTTGGTACAAAGTTCTTTTTATCATAGTGGAGATTTTTTTTTTTTTTTTTTTTTTTTTTGTGGTACGCGGGCTTCTCACTGCTGTGGCCTCTCCCGTTGCGGAGCACAGGCTCCGGATGTGCAGGCTCAGTGGCCATGGCTCACGGGCCCAGCCGCTCCGCGGCATGTGGGATCTTCCCAGACTGGGGCACGAGCCTGCGTCCCCTGCATCGGCAGGTGGACTCGCAACCACTGCGCCACCAGGGAAGCCCCATAGTGGAGATTTTGGTATTAATAAATATTTAGAATTCATATGAAATCATTTTATAGGACTCTGGAGCTGAAAATTTGGGGATATAAATGGAAATTTGCTGTCTAAAGATTTTGGATCTCGATTCTCATAGTCACTCAGAATGATGTTGCTGGAACCTATCCAGGATTATACAAACTTCCAGCCTCATTGACATGGAGACGGATAATATATTTCAAAAACTGCATGAAGTCCTTCTGTGAATAATCAAATTAAGCCTTTAAAGATAGCACTCTCAACAAGACTCAAATCAATTCCAAGAATGATTCAATAAAACTGACAGTTTCGGTTATTCAAAACCACCTAGCCAGTCTTGAAAACACGTTAATCTTCTTGAGTAAAAATGTGACCCAAGAGAAATGAGGCAGTATTAATTTTGTTTGTTGCTAGGGGCAGTGCTAGCCAAGTTTTATAACTCATTCTCTCACTGTTGTAGTAGAAGGAAATGAAAATAGAGAGGATATAAATCAGCTCGGCTGGGCCAGTTCTGGAAAGGGATTTTTACACCATTTTCTAAGTCTAAGAGGGTACTGCCAACAGGGGTTGCTGGCTGAGGAAGTATTAACTTAGGATTTTGCAAGTAGGGAATCAGGGCATCCAGATGAGTTCAGATCAAGTCGAAAATTATAGAGTGTTTGATCAAACCTGAAATGAGTATGTGTATTATAGGTGTCTAACGGGACACTACAATCTTAGGAATGACGCTAATGAACATTTGGGTGAGATATTGTCTGTTAATATTGAGTACCATCCTTGCCCTTCTAAGATCCTCCCTATATCTGCATTTCCCAGACTCCTTCACCACAATCCACATGGTTTAAATTTAATTCCAAAAAGAAGAGTAGTCACAAGAGATACGAAGGACAGACTGAAGTAATTTTTTTGTTTCCAGCAGTAACAGGTGAGATGTTCAGCTGACTGTAGACATAAGGTTTGCAGCATCTTCTGGATGAGCTGCTTTTAATCACCTGCTTCAGTGCTGTAGGCAACTGAGAGATTCAGCAAAACTTTTCTGAATCTCCACACTTCCTGATTTCCTAAAACCAGCAGTGGCACACCCTGACCTTTATTTACCCTTATGAACAGCACTTTAAATATCCAATTCCCTCTATTAAATCCCTTCCTATTAAAACAAGTAGAGCAGTTTTTGTTTTCCCACCAAAATGGACAGATAGACCATTTAAATGTTAAGATTACACAATAGAATTCTCAGCATTTGTGTATGGTGTACACACTTAAAGTTTCAAGTGTAAGTCCGGAGTAAGGAGGTGAATGCCCAGCTTCTTCCTCCAAGCAAGCATTTATGGTTTACTACAATAGAAAACACAGATAAGTGTTTTAAAATAACAGGACAAATTTTTATCATTGCCCTGATTGACCCCTCATGGATACTTCATTAGGAAGACTCAATTTAAAAGAAATGTTTAGGACTTCTAACACAGGCAAGCAAAGTTTGTTGCATGGAATCGATTCAGGAGAATAAACTACACATATGTTAGCTGACACATTTCATTCAAAATTTTAATAGCTTTTTTGAACCTTCCAGGGGAAAAAAAAAGATACATTCCTATGATTTAGATTATTTTCATTATTGAATGAAATATTGGCAATGAAAAAAGTTGACACCCCATAGAAGCCATTAAAATGTTAAAAACTGAAGTTATTTAAGAAGTAAGAACACAAAGGCAGCTTTATAAATTTTTTTATCTAGAAATTCGGTTATAGGTCTAATTGCAAAACTTCCTGGGACGCACATTAAGCACCCATTTATCGTTGCTCATGTCTGACATTTAAGATAAAAACCACAAAGCTTTATCAAGGGACATAAAGTCAGTCAAACAAACAACTTGAACATGAATGAATGTAAAATGATGTCATGTTTCTGGATGGAAAGACAACATTTTAAGATGCTAATTCACCCTCAAATTGATATCTCCATTTCCTGTAATGTTAATTTCAGGGGGATGTTTGTTTTTCTTTGACCTTTCAAACATTATTCTAAAGTTCATGTGGAGAATAAAAGACAACATAGTCAAAACATTTGGGAAAAGATGTGCTCATCTCCGATTAGGTGCTATAAAAGGCTGGAGATGTGGTTGTGGGGGTGAGGAGGTGTGGCGAGCATGGTCTGCATCAACTGCGCTGCATTCATGAAAAGGAATGCACTGCAGCCAAAAAAATAGACTGATGTACGTACTGCTCAGAAAGATGTTGGGAATATATTGTTAACAGAAAAAACAACCTACAGATCAATGTGTTTAACACAATTATATTTCTATAAAAACTGCACACACCTTTATACGTACGCAAGCAAATGTCTGCATTAGCCTTAGAACACTTGACAATACATCAAACTGCTAAAGTGGTCCCATCTGAGACATAGTGGGAGCTGAGGTTGACATTTGCTTCATATTTCCTGTGTGTGTGCACGCACATAATATTTAAAGCAGCGATGACCTTGTAACTTTCAACATTTTGCATTTTTAATATTATTCAAATTAAAGTGTAAAGAAATCCATCATGTAGTGTTTTCTGTTCATGTAAATAGACATGTACATTCACATACATACACATTTATGCAAGAAAGAAACTTTGATATTTACAAACATGACTGCTTTTTTTTGAGGACAGATCCTTTCTTATAGAAATGGTATTTGTTAGGTTGAAAAATCTTGATTTGGGTAGGCAAATTAGGGAGCCGGAGTCTGAGAAGCCTGAATTGCTTTGCACGATAGAGAAAGGTTGTGTGCACGATGTGGTTTGACTTGGTTACTGTCAGTGGTATGATTTCAATATTGCCTCTGCCACCCCTACAAATTCCTGAATAAGGTCTACATGGTTCATGAAAGCTTTGGTATAAGTGGATTTCTTGGCAGAATTCAGAGTCAATTAGAGTGCGGTTCAAGGGCAGATGCAAAGACAATGCAGCTTGAAGAAGAAGGGACTATAGAAAGTAAAACTCCAGGAATTTTCAGAAATTTAGAAGATATTTTGCATTTTCCCCACGTATGGCTTTGGACAGTGCTTCAAGGAGAACACTCAGACAGCTTTACTTGTGTTACCCAGAGTCTGTTCAGCAAAGAAGGCTGGTTCAAAGTCTGATGAAGCTTAAAAGTGAGAAGCTATAGCTGTCTAGTTATTCTGAAGGCTGAGCGAGAGTGATTAGAAAGAAGGTTCAAGAGGGCTGCCTAGAGGGATGATGGGATCCTAATTTAGAGGATATCCTGTGAGGAGCGGACCAAGGGAACTAGAGGCTGGGAGGGCAGAGATTTGCGAGTAGCATCAGGGGAAGACTTTACCTGCACTAAGTATCTGCAGCGAGAGATCCCAGAAGCAAAGGAGTGATATCTGAAGAAACTACAACCACTCCCTAAGAAACAGAAGTAGTCTTAACACCCTCCAAGCCCAGAAAGTACCAAGACCAGGTCAACGCTAGAGTTAAGTAAGATATTTCTTGCACTACAACTCTCTTGTTATCTGCCATGTAAACCTTGAAATGCCAGAGGCAGCCTAACAAGTGGGGGAGTGGGAGGAGTGCTAGATGGGCCTTAAAGACATATGTGAATCTCAAGGTCCTGATTTCTACAATAAGCCTAAAAAATTTAAGAACATTCTCTCCTCCCCCACTATAGACACACTTGAGAAAGAAAATGCAGAACATACTAATATTCAAGATCCAGTAGTAGTTTAAAACATGTACTGAGGCTTCCCTGGTGGCGCAGTGGTTGAGAGTCCGCCTGCTGATGCAGGGGACACGGGTTCGTGCCCTGGTCCGGGAAGATCCCACATGCCATGGAGTGGCTGGGCCCGTGAGCCATGGCCACTGAGCCTGCGTGTCCGGAGCCTGTGCTCTGCAACGGGAGAGGCCACAACAGGGAGAGGCCCGTGTACCGCAAAAAAAAAAAAAAAAACAAACAAAAAAAACGTACTGATCAGTTAAGAATCTGTCTAAATTTTTTAGTTTAATACATTTTACCTCTATAATAAATATGATTCATTTGCTTATTCAGCACTATTTATTGAGTGCCAACTTTGTGCCAGGCACACTTCCTCTGGGCTCTGGGGAAATCAGGAACAAAATGACAAAGTCTGGCCCTCAGCCTCAGGGAATTTACATTCCAGTTGGGGTGACCCAGGGTAAAAATATAATAGTACAAGGCCACATAGCAACAAGTTCTATTATGAAAAGTAATTCGGCTAAGGTGATAGAGTGACAGGACTGCTAATTTATATAGAGACATCAGGTTACTTTGAGAGTCTAAAATTTAAGTAATTTGAAAGATATGAAGAAATGAGTCATGGGATATCTTGGGGAAGATCCATCTGGCCAGAGGGAACATGGAATACAGAGGACTGAAGCAGGGATAATCTTGGCAGGTTGAAAAGTGCAGGTTGAAAAGGAGGTCCTGGTGGTTAGACTGTAGTGAAGCCAATGAGCAATGAACCCGTTTTTTTCAAATGAAACAACTTTCAGGGAGAAGGACCTTTGAGATGCTAACCTTTCTGTGGGCAGGATCTGGAAGGAGAGCCTGCTGGGCCCTAGTCAAGAAGAGGATCTGTTATAACCCATACCTTGCATGTGTGTTTAGATCGTGCTCTGAAACTCACTGCGACCTTCATGGTTTGTCCACGAGCATTAATTTTTTTTTTTTTTTTTACCACACAGGAATGATTGTTTTTAGGATCGAGATATTTTCCAATATGCAATACATTCATAGTAAACCCCAGGGCAGGAGGACTCCACACAACTCTCCCCTCTTCCCTGAAACGTCGGTTTTCTGAAACATAGCTTGTTTGCTGCACACGCCCATTACATGGTACATCACCTGAACAACACTGCCCACTTCAAAACACACGTGCACACACACAAACAGACACGCGCAGACCTGCCCACAGGGTCAGGGACTGCCACTTCCTGGCAGGGGAGCGTGGCTGCAGCCCCCCTGCTGCTCAGTGAAAAGTGTGGGAGCTGTGGAAGCCTACACGGGCTCCTGCTTGACCAAGGGGGTCACTGGTGAGTAAGAGGGTCAGTGGGAGCTCCCTGAAACCACCAGCTGGATTTGCTTGTTTTCTTCATCATTGAGAAAAGCAGCTCGGCACACAGGATTTTTAATAAACAGTGTAATAACCCACACACCTTCTTAGAAAATGTGAAGCATGTTAACAAAACTCCTAACTGTACTGGAAGATAATGACATTTGGCTTCTTCGTGTGGCCACATACCTTCATTACTGGACAGTGGCGCTGAACAGAATGCCACCCAGTTACTAGTGTGGAAAATCTGCCATCCATGACCATAAATATATAAAACTCTGCTTGCTCCGAGCAGTTGGTCTGTGCAGGTTCCATTTGCCCTGTTGGTCTCAGATGAGCTGTTGATACCCTTTCCGACCCCAAATAAATAAAGTCCGTTAACAAGTTCCAGCATGATGAGAGGGCCTCACACTGAGAACGGGGGGGCCCCTTTCCTGGGTCTCGTCTGCAGTTGCCTAAAGTGGAAGCCGATGAAGGGGTTCATCCAGAGCTTCGAAGGGGGCCCCCCAAAGACGGACTTCATCCCTTCCTATCGCAGCCACTGCTCCCATGTGGGCTTCTCGCTCTTCAGTCTCTCTATTTCTGCTTTGTCATTGTATATGGAGCGGATTTGGGTTTAAGTACTGCGGTGGTGGGCACGCTCAGGCTTGATACAGCAGCGCTTGGGACACTTGTACAGATCCCTTCTCCAGGCTTCGGCTGCAAACCTCCGTGCCTTCTTTAGTAGCATTTCCTTTGGGTACTGCCCACGGCTGGGTGAGCACGGTCCTCAGGTGAGACACCACAGGGCAAGCACCGCCAGGCAGTTAAAAATGATCCCGTGGGGGGCTTCCCTGGTGGCGCAGTGGTTGAGTCCGCCTGCCGATGCAGGGGACGCGGGTTCGTACCCCGGTCTGGGAGGATCCCACATGCCGCAGAACGGCTGGGCCTGTGAGCCACGGCCGCTGGGCCTGCGCATCTGGAGCCTGTGCTCCGCAACGGAAGAGGCCACAACAGTGAGAGGCCTGCGTACTGCAAAAAAAAAAAAAAAAAAAAAGATCCCGTGGACCATGGAGTACCAGAAGTCTTTGGAAGGCAGCAGCAAGACCAATGTCACCAGAAAGTTTGCATAGGTGACCAGAAGTCACGTGACACAGGCACAGGTCCTGCCGCAGCCCAAGCGGATGAGCTGGACTCTGTCTGCCACGTCAGCCACGAAGGCAGAGGAGGCTGAAGAGTCATAACAGTCATTTTCACTCAGGAGAGGTTGATGCTCAGCATCCCAGAGCTGGTGTCCTGATGACGTCATGGTTTCCCTACGCACCCTCTCAAATTATTTCTAAACATTCCTTGGACATTTTGTGCCTTTTCTTTAGGACCTTAAGGTGCATACTGTCCTGTGGGATAGGATACAAGGCCCGAGGGTGGGGGGGCCGGGTGTCGCCTGGCATTTCAACTCCCAGCCTGCTGCTGGCGGAGACTGCAGCGGACAAGGCAGGGACGCATCATGCAGCCACGCTGCTGGCCAGGGCTGCGTGGGCCCCGCAGCTCGGCTCGGCGGGGCTCCGTTCTGCCCGGCCAGTCAGAAGAAGGCGGCCTCCTAGCAGACTCGAGAGCCAGAGCCCAGCCTCCCTGAGCATTCCTGCGAGACTCAGATGACCGTCCTGCAGCAGCCGGGCTTTCTCCAAGGTAGGTTCGTGAAAATCAATACTGCATCTACCCAGGGAAGAATATCTGGTCTAAGGAATCTTCTCTCTTGTGACGTTGACGTGTGTAATAAATAGGCCTTATCTTTTCCTTCCCACTGGGGTCAAAGAGTGATTTGTTCTTTTGAACAAAATGGATTAGCTAATGCAAATTGAAATACATTGTCTAGAAATTAAGTCAGTCCTGAACCCTTCCCCCAGCAAAGAGATTGCTCCTAGGGCTTGTTTATACATGAGGCGTCTAAAGCGCTTGTTAGTGTGCTTAGCACAGCACATGCTCAATAAATGACAATTATTACTATGTGGTAATAATAGTGGCTTGAGATCACCCCAATTAGTAGGTAGTGACTAATCAATACAAATGAAGTTTCTACCGGGCATAAGCACATGGCTGGATATGTTGCATCACATATGCATATCTATACCAACCTGGGCAAGAGGTATGTACCCATCAGGATTGCCTTAGACAACAGGAACCCCTGCTCTTCCTTCCCAAGCCTGGGAATAAGCAGTCCCTGAAGCATATGGTAACATGCCAGTGAACTTCTGAACTCAGAGTTCTGTTAGGAAGGTGGAGGAAAGATATTGTTATGGAGTCCAAGCTCGTGCTGGCTTGCTACATGACAAGCCCATAAATCCAGAGAGGAGGTGTTGGGGCAAGGTATAGTGCCTTTATTTGGAAAGGCAGCATACTGATAAGATGGTGTCCCAAAGAACCATCTTACCTGAGTTAGAATTCAGGTTTCTTTTATACTAAAAGAGGAAGAGGGTGTGGCTCATTGTGCAAACTTCTTTGTGCCGGAATCCTTTGTTCGTACAGTTAGTTGTCCATGTAGGTCTGTTCACAAGGTTCCTATAAACTTCCAACAAGACAATTTTTGTTTCCTGTTCTGCAAATTTTTATCTCCATATACATGGAAAAATGTTATACCTTTGGGCTTCCCTGGTGGCGCAGTGGTTGAGAGTCCGCCTGCCGATGCAGGGGACACAGGTTCGTGCCCCGGTCCGGGAAGATCCCACATGTCGCGGAGCGGCTGGGCCCGTGAGCCGTGGCCGCTGGGCCTGCGCATCCGGAGCCTGTGCTCTGCAACAGGAGAGGCCACAACAGTGAAAGGCCCACATACTGAAAAAAAAAAAAAAAAAGTTATACCTTTGAAGGTCAGAGCCTTGAGAATGGGCTATCCTGTATATTTCAGGCTAGAGGCAACATCTTTTACAAAAGGTACGGAGCCAGCATGACTAAGCACAGGCAACAGACCACAAGGGTTAGAGCTAAAGAAATAGATCTAATATGGAGTCAGATTTGTTCTTCTCTGTTACAGTTTGGCTATTAGACAGCAACCAGCAGTGTCTGTTACAACCCTTAGCTTTCCCACCTCTTTCTCTGCTCCTCCTCGCGAATTCCATAACCATATGGTTCTGAATTTCATATATGTGTGATGAAGTGAGCTTAAATTTCTATATGGCAGTGTTTTCTCTTCTGTATATCCCATGCTCTTTCATGCTTTCAGACTTTCATATATGCTCTTGTTTCTGCTTGTCATTCCTCTACCTTTCTCATCTTATTCAGTCTTCAGGATTTTTTTCATTCTTTTATTCATTCAGTCTACATTTGACAAATATCTATTGTCTATTATAAGTCAGGCATATAGACATCATGACAGGAAGTATAGACACAGCCTATGATGGAAGAGGTAGAGACATAAAGCAACAACTAAAACAGAGCATAGTAAGTGCTCCTATGGAGGTATGCATCTGAGCTTCGAGTCACCAACTCCACCTAAGATAGGACATTGACCTTGCTGGAGGAGGTAATGTTTAAATGGTATCTGGAAGGAGTCACAAAGGTAGGAGGGAAGAGTAGCCCTTGCAATATGAGCAGGGTTCTGAGAGAACATTGTTCCTTCAGGAATGTTCAATGGTAAAGCCTGAGCACCATCCAATGGTTGGAGAGGAACTTCCTGACCACCTCAGAGGGATTTTATATCAGTCTAAGTAGGTTTGTTATATGTGACAGCTTTATAAGCTATTCTATACAAGTCAGTGAGTCATTGTGTATTCGTGGGAAAAGCCAGAGATTGGAATTAGACAGCTCTGTATTTGAATCTTGACACTTTCACACACTGTGTGTCTTTGGGCAAGTTATCTCCCTCATTTGAGCATCTTTCGTATCTGTGAAATGGGAAAAAATATGCTTTAATATTATAAGCACCAAAATAAGTTAGTACTTGCAAAACACCTGTAAGTGCCTGCCTCATAATGAGTTTTTAGCAAATATTACTCCTCTTCCTTCTGCCTCAATATTAATTAAACTTTGGTATTAACTTCCTTCTTGAAATTCTCTCCTCACTTGGCATCCGTTATATACTCTCTCCTAGTTCTCAGCCTCAGTGTTATAACTGCTCCTTTTGGCCTTCACCATGGGTTTCTCTTCCACTGATGGATCTTCTTTTCTTAAAGATTGGTTATTTCTAAGGATTTGTCTTACCCTCTTTTCTACTCAATTTTTTGTTGTTGTTAATTTTTTTTAACATCTTTATTGGAGTATAATTGCTTTACATTGTTGTGTTAGTTTCTGCTGTATATTTTCTACTCAGTTTAAGGCAGACTCTATTTCTTTTTTTTTTTTTTTTAAAGAAATTAACTGCCTCACTGTGCAGGTAGGAAAGATAGAGTGCTCATTACCCCAAGAGGTGATAGATGGGCCTTTCTTTTTTTTTTTTACAACCCTATTGGAGTATAATTGCTTCACAATGGTGTATTAGTTTCTGCTCTACAGCAAAGTGAATCAGCCACACATATACATCTGTTCCCATATCCCCTCCCTCCCGCGTCTCCCTCCCTCCCACCCTCTCCATCCCACCCCTCCAGGGAGTCACAAAGCACCGAGTTGATCTACCCATGCCACGCGGCTGCCTCCCACAAGCCATCTACCCCGCGCCCGGTAGTGTATATATGTCCATGCCTCTCTCTCGCTTTGTCACAGCTTACCTTTCCCCCTCCCCATATCCTCCAGTCCATTCTCAAGTCAGACTCTATTTCTTGATATGCTTTCTAATTTCAGTGCACTCTCCTAAGACTGAGAGCTGTATTTCAACAGCTCTGTGGATAACAATATTGTGTTATATATTTATCGTTGTGTAGGGATTTACCCTAAATGTAATGGCTCACAGCAACATTTATTCTTCCACAGTTTCTGTAGGTATGAATCTGGGCCTCCCTTATCTGGGCCATGTGTCTTGTGGTCTTTCATAGGGAGGCAAGCAAAGTGTTAGATGAGGCTGCAGTCTCAAGTCTCCACACACACTCACGTAGTTGGACCATGTTTCCCATGGGTGATTGGACTGAAAGCCTCAGTTCTTTACTGGTTGCTAGGTAGAGGCTTCCCTCACCTCCTTGCCACATGGCCTCTGTATAGGACAACCCAAACATGGTAGCTGGTTTCCTCAGAGCAAGTAAGAGAGTGGGAGAAACAAGCAAGATGGAACTCACAGTCTTTTGTAGTTTAATATCAGAAGTAATATCCCATTACGTTTGCTATATTTTGTTAGAAGTAAATTGTTATGTTTACCCACACTCGAGGGGAAGAGATTATACAAGGGTGTGACTACCAAGTGTCCTTTTAGCAACTACCTACCATACTTAAGAAATTCCTATGAGGTAGATATTATCCTTGTTTTACAGATGAGAAAATAGCGACCCTGGGAGTTTAAACATACTGCTCAATACTTACTAATAATTTATGGATCTGGCATTTGAAACTTAAACCTGTTTTTTATTTTGTATTTATTTAATTTTATTTTTGTAACAAATAAAAATTGTATATATTTAGGTCTATAAGTGTTTTGATATATGTATACATTGTAAAATTATTACCACAATCAAACTGATTAAGATAACCATCACCTCCCATAGTTCCTTTTTTTTTTTTTTTTTTTTGTAGTTGAGAACACTGGGGATCTTAGCAAATTTCAAGTATACACTACATTGTTATTGACTATAGTCACCATGCTGTTCATTAGGTCTCCAGAACTTACTCCTCTTATAACTGAAAGTGATCAGTAATTCTCCATGTCCCTTACCCTCCAGCCTCTGGTAAATACCATTCTACTCTCTATTACTATGTGTTTCAGTTTTTTGGGTTTTTTTTTTAGATTCCACATACAAGTGAGATCATGCAATATTTGTCATTCTGTGCCTGGCTTATTTCACTTAGCATAATGTCTTCCAGTTTCACCCAAGTTGTGGCAAATAGCAGAATTTTCTTCTTTCTCATGGATGAATAATATTCCATTATATATAAACATCCAGGATTTTCTTGATCCATTTATCTGTTGAAGGACACAGGTTGTTTCCTTGTCTTGGCTACTGTGAATAATGCTGCAATAAACTTGGGAATGCAGGTTATCTCTTCAAGATACTGATTTAGTTTCCTTTGGATATATACCCAAAAGTGGGATTGCTGGATCATATTGTAGTTCTATTTGTAATTTTTTGAGGAGCCTCCAGACTGTTTTCCATAGCGGCTGCACCATTTATATTCCCACCAGCACTACACAAAAGTCCCCTTTTTTCTACAACTTCTATAATACTTTTTAACCTTTGACTTTTTGGTAACAGCCATTCTAGCAAGTGTGAGATGATATCTCATTGTGGTTTTGATCTGTATTTTCCTGATGATGAGTGATGTTGAGGATCTTTTCATATACCTGTTGGCCATTTGTGTGTCTTTGGAAAAATGTCTATTGGATTCTTTGCCATTTTTAATTGAATTATTTTTTCCCTCTTGAGTTGTATGACTTTCTTATATGTTTTGTATATTAGCTCATATAAAATATATGGCTTGCAAATATTTTCTACCATTCCACAGGTTGCCTTTTCATTTTGTTGATTGTTTCCTTCGCTGTGCAGAAATTTTTTAGTTTGATGTAGTCCCACTTATTTATTTTTGTTTTTGTTGCTTGTGCTTTTAGTGTCAATTCCAAAAAACCATTACTAAAATCAATCAAAGAGATTGTCCCTATGTTTTCTTCTAGGAGTTTTACCATTTCATGTCTTATGTTTAAGTCTTTAATCCATTTTGAGTTGATTTTTGCATATGCTGTGAGATAAGGGAAGCTTGCTTTTTATTTTTTTCACACTAACCAATAGCTTTTGAGATGTTTTAAAGTTATATTATTTCCAAAGAGGTATTTTCTGTAACTTATCTATGCCTATTCATGTATATGCAAATGAAGCTAGACCAGTGTTTCATGCAAATATGGACATAAAAGGAAATCAATCAAGTCTTTGAATTTTAAGTCTCATTTAACTGGAAGGTAACATAAAACATGCTTGAAGCCAATAACTGGTTTTTCTGGCTTTGATCCTACCTTCTTTTTTTTTTTTTAATACTGTTAATGTGGACTTGGGTGAGGCCATGTCACTGTGCTATGGATGATACCACTTCCTTCTGACAAAAGCTTAATCCAGAGCCATATTTTTCAGCCTCATAGCCCCTATTGAGGCAGAAGAACCTGCCCCTGGATAGTTCTAGCCTGGGATTTCATCTGAAATAATGTGCCCTGGCAATTGCCTCATACTTATGATTGTTTGGAAAAGTGTCCCATTGTGTGAATTTCTGAAGATGCTGGTGACAGAATGCTCAGTATGGAATTGCTTTATATACTCTTTCACCTTGCCTATAGTACAAGTCAAGATTAAACTTAGTATTCAATTGGAATAGTTTTTTGGCCACATTTTTTCCCCTGATTTTGTGCTTAAGGTATAACTTCTTCACTCTGGCATTGTATTACTTTTATTTTTATATTTTAATAGTTATTTTTAATATATGTTTTCCATTATGAGGTGTCTTCCATCATTTCTGGAAGTATTCAGGGTCTAAATTAGGAACAATTAATAAATATTAAATGACACAAAATTAGCTTAAGGTTTAAATTTACATGAGCCATTTAAAAAAGATTTTTAAAATGTATGTGAATGCCATATATAGAACTCCAAGTACATGCCCACATATTAAATATTAAGCAGAAATATTTCATTATTATTTATTGAATTCTAATGTTTTCAATTGTAAATAAATACTAATGAAGGAAATTACAGTAGTTTTTATGAATTATTTGATCACTCTTTCAGGAAAAAGAAACAAGAGAAAAAGGCAAGAACAGTATTTTCAAACTCAAGTCAGAAGCAGAGAGATTTGCTTATTTAACAAATAGATCTAAGTATCATTAGTCATAATTTGGAAAAGTGAAAGCTATTAAATGGAAATTGAATGGCTAAATGTCCTCACAAGAAATGAATAGTATAACAGAACTGTTTCTTTGAATATAACTTTTCATAAACTTATAAATTAGAAGATAGAGTTTCCTAGCATGATAATATCATGACACACAATCAAATATTAAAGAGCATAAGCTCATTATTATTTTTATTTTCAACTCCCTGATGGGACAGTTATATGTTAAAGAGTACTTTTGAAAAACATCAGAATAACATTTCATTTTCTAATATTTCTCTGGATACTTCCTATATTTTGTTAGAACTTGGTCATGCCTGTTGAATGCTAATACACAGTGTTGGGCCATTTTACTAAAATCTTCTGGAATTGAACATCTAATTTGTCAGCGACAATTTAAAACTTGGCCTACATCAAAGTCCACCCTTCACATGTCTGCTGGTTTTGGTTTGATTCTTTGTGACAACAGCTGGCTGGATGTAAGGGAAGGTCTCACTCCTCAAAGTTGTGACATTATTGTAGTTATTTATAGATTCCTATCTGAACCAGTGGCTTTATGAGTTAATATCCTGGGAATTATAATGAGAGCCATCGTTTAAACTGCTTTTGGGCTGACTTCAAGTGTCCATAGGCTTATCTTGAAGTTAAATTTCATAGAAAGATGTGTCCAAATATTCATGTGTTAGAACTTTCACAGGATTTGAAAGCTTCAATAAAATAATTTTACTGGTCATATTGGAACCAAGAGAGACTCCTATCAGCAAAGATCTCTTTCAGGAGAATGATGCTATAAGATGGTGGAAAACCCATTAGAAACTGTCCTCAGCCATATGTCCTCTGCTCACCATCTTTGTGTGTCTCCTTGGATAAGCCAATCAAATCTCCTGAGTGTATTTTCTCTTTTGTAATATAAGAAAGTGAACTAGATCATTATTACTCTTTTGGGGTCCTAATTTTCTATGATTCAATTAAGCAAAGCGAAAATGAACAAACATCAAGTTGTATTTCTGCTAATATAACCTGTAGCCATCCACAAATACGTATCACAATTTGATGTCACAAAATTACATAAAAAATGGGAGGAAAACTTTAGGGCCATTTCAAATATAAAGAAGCCCTATAGCAATACAAATATAAAGACACTTCTATATGAATAACAAAAACAAAAACATAAATGCAAAACATTGAGACATTAACTATAATAATATTTCTAATCAGGAAAGGGCTTATTCAGTCCACATAAATTAAGTCAGACCTAAAGGTCTAAAATATTTCTTTAAACTAGGACAGAGCATATCTGGCCTTTCACTGAGGAATCATCTAAGTGCAAATCATCTAAAGGCTTTTCCATATGATCCAGAGCAAAGTCAAGGAGAGGCTAAGAGGTATATTCAGGTTTCTTGAACTTTAATTCATTTCCCTTTACACTCAGGGTGTTTTCTTAACAAAACTGTTCTTCAAGTCATCTCACAATTTGAAAAATAAAAGAGAAAATAATATCTTTCAAAAGCGTGTAATGGGGCTCCCCTGGTGGTGGTGGTTGAGAGTCCGCCTGCCGATGCAGGGGACACGGGTTCGTGCCCTGGTCCAGGAGGATCCCACATGCCGCGGAGCGGCTGGGCCCGTGAGCCATGGCCCCTGAGCCTGCGGGTCTGGAGCCTGGCTCCACAGCAGGAGAGGCCACAACAGTGAGAGGCCCGCGTACCGCAAAAAAAAGTGTGTAATGGATAATTGTTTGGAACTATCAAATTGCTCTGTGATAGACCTGATAAACGAAACAGAAACAGATCTTGGCTGCTCCTCAGTTTCTGCAATGCAAAACCATTCATAATGGAACTTATCCCTGCCTTTAATATACATATCAGGTTTTTAAATTTTCAATTTAGTTGCTCCTTTTGCACAAAAGTCCATTTTAATTCCTCAGTGAAATGGTTTGAACGATTTGAGTGTTTTTTGCTGAGATGTGAATCAGGAGTCTGTAAGCTGTAAACATCAAGACGTGTTGGAAATGAAGAAAGTAATCCTGTAATTTAAACTCAGAGTATCTTTTTTCACATTGTTAATTGAAGTTTAATAGACAACAGCCCAAGGACATTGTCATATGGGACTTTCTTTTTCCCCCCTCTGATGTCAACACACACTCTTTCAAAAATGCTTCCAAGAATAAGATGTTTTTCATATTTTTTAGTTCATTAGCAAACATGTATAACAATTTTAATCCTTTCTACGGATAGCAAGTAAGAATTAAAATGCAATAAGTAACCAACCATGACACAGCTGGTTTTCATCTCAGAGAGCCAGTCAAGCAGCCGTTTTATTCACAATGTGACATAAATGATCAAAATCAGCTTGTTGACAATCGTATCATCATATGCTGTGGACTTAGATTTGGCTTGTCATTGCTAAAACTCTCTCCTGGGAAGTTGTGAAATACTTTCTGCCTAGAGTGAGGAAGAAAATTCCGTTTTTGTGTTTAAATTATAAAAAGGAAATAATTTTTATTTGTGTTCTGAAAAGGGAAGTGATAATAATAATTTTTAGGCTATCATTTTAAATATCTATATTTGTGAATACACTCCATATATAGTCTTTTCTGTGTGTGTATGTAGCCACTTATATTCTATACATAACACTATACACATAAATAATTATATAAGCACATATAATTATTTTTCTATAAAAGTTATTTTCTTCCTTGCACTCACATTTTATTTAGTACTATTTATCTCTACTGCTGAAAATCCCATTTTACCAGAAAGATAACATTTGAGATAAGGTATGTGAAGATGTTTGGTAAAATGCTTACGGCAAGTCTTCTTGCGTTCACAACAAAATTTTTTAAAGTTCTGTATCTCTTTTGGTCTTTTTCTTTTTTAGTGAAATTATGACATGAGTTGCTTTTGGTGGCAAATACTTGCTTTCCATCATGCATATCCTCACAGAGCAATGTGGTAATGCCAAACTGCAAAATCCTAAAACTTACTACAACAACTTTCTAAATTATTTTCTTGATTTCAGGCACCATGATATATAGAAGTGACAAAGTAGGCAGGATGACATTGAGTACAAGGAAAATATAACAGAAACGGGAGGCCAAGGAGATAATAGTAATTCTGAAACCGGAGCAAATCACGATAATGGGTTTTTAAGAGATAGTCGCTATGGCCCTATATCATCATGGTAACCTCAGCTGTGAATGGCGTTCAGAGTTTCTACCTTCTGAACCGTTCTCATTCTTTGAAACTTAGCTCAAGAACCCTTTACTTCCTGAAGCTTTAGCTTCCCTAAAAGTATAATTTATCCCAGTATTTAATCCTGATGCCAAGTTGTTAATTGACAAGAAGAATATTAAAGTCTGAGATTATTTCATTTCAGAGAAATCATAAGCTACATATAAGATTGTAATAATTTCCTCCTTATCAATGTTGACAGTTAGTGAAAGTTCAATTTCTTATAAAAGCTGAGAAAAGCATTTTAAAACATTTCCTTTGTATCTCTATAGAAATATTTTGACTATTCTAATTTGGCTTGGCTTTGAATTTGTTCTGATGAGAATCTGTAAAATGGGCCATAATTTTTAAGGAAGATAAACCTCATTAAAGGCGGCACAAGGAGTCATTTTAAGTTGTAACAAGGAATGTTTTGATAAATATAAGTAGGAAAATACCTTAACTGTGAATCTCTGGAGCAGGAAACAAAAGGAAATTGCATGATTACTGTTTCTGAAGACATAAGAATATCGCTAATATAATTCAAGACTATAATTGCCATTTGCATAGAAGCATATAGTTTAATGAATATTAAAATAGGGAAAGAGATTAGATAACTTTTTGAAATTCATTTTGACGTAAGTTGGTAGTGATTGAAGTTTAATGAAATGAGTTGGAAAAAAATTAGTTTTCCTTTCTATAATTCGAAGGTTACTTATTTTTTAAATTTCTCCAAAACATAGTACAGGCCTATTATGTCTCTTGTCCTGAAAACTATCCTGCCATTTCCTGATATTACCACTGCCACTGGATCTATAATTAGGATTTTTACTCTGGGTGGCTTTCCAAGGGCAATTTCAAAATAAAGCTAGTGGATGGGCATCCTGAACAAATGCCAGACAGTAAATCCAACTGGAAGGTAACAGGGTTGCCTTGGCTAATTGCATTATACACACAGTTGCTGACAAGTTTTCTCTTTTTCCTGGTTTCAAACTTATTTCACAGAATATTAATCATTTTACAATGATGTTGAGTCAGAGAATTAACAGTGACCTTGGAGGATATTCATGCTTGCTTTTTAGGTAGTCAATATTGCAGTAATGAGAGTTTTCTGTACAATATTTTGGAGTAAACATCTTTTCATCTTCAAATCTTCAGGCAGGCTGGCAGGCAGGTCAAAAAGAGAAATGAATGGAAAAAGAAAGAAAAGGAGAGAAGGAAGAAGGAAGGAGGGCAAGAAGAATAAAGAAGGAAGGAAAGAAAGGAAGGAGGAAGGGAAGGAGGAAGGAAAGAATCCTTTTATTACAGCACCTAATCCTAATGAGTCATTTGGTTCTTGGAACTAAAACTGGATTTTAGAGTTTTTCAGTCAGAATCTGAAGATGAAAAGGAAAAGGATAAAATAAATCACTAAAATACACAACGGAGGAAGAAGCTACGTTTTTCTGGTTTGTCATGATAAATATTATGTAATTTAAAAAATACATTGGCTCCTTGCCAGTGTATTTTACTAAACAGAGAGACCAAACAGAAATCTCTGCAAGTGTAAGATTTTGGGGAGGAAAACAATGGAAAATAATCCGTTATTGGGGCTGTTGTATTTTACTGCATGTATGAACCAGATTTCTACAGATGGGATAAAGCTGGCTTTATATCAGAGCCATAAGTCTTTCAACTTTTGATGGTTTCTAGCAGGATGTTTTATCAAATGTACTCTAAGACATTCACATAAGTTGGACTTTTATTTCTGTCATTAAAATTTAAGGCAAGATTGCCATTTGGGTGCTATTATACAATAAGACCTACCAATTGCTTTATAAGACAACGTGTAAAAGGGGAAACTTCCATTGCTAAATTTGTTGTATATTTAACTGTATTTGTATATATTAACTGTATTTTTACATTTTATTTTTATAGAAAATATAATATACTTTTATAAATGTAAATTATATATAGTATAGTTTATTTAAAATATTTTATAATTAGTGAGATCATATCACATTTACTGAAAGGAATTAGAAAATCTTTGGTCTGCATTCTTTTCCATACTAATCTTATCTTCCTTTACCAAGTTTCCATCTATCTGGACCATTTCAGTCTTCTTTTCTTTTTAATGACAAAAGGAAAGCCCTACTCCTGTCAAATGATGATACCTCTTATATTCTAACTTCTATTCTTTGGGTATTTCCTCTCCACTTGCATATCCAGTCTATTTCACCTACAGGATCTTCTCTAGCAACTTGCAAACCAGCTCTGATAATTCATATCTTTAAAAAAAAAGACAAATGCCAAAGCTTTCTTTGATTTCACATCCCTTTTTAGACCTACTCTGTTTTTCCATTTCTTTGTATAACCTAGAATCCCATAAGAATCATGTGCTGTAGTGTTTCTACCTTCTTACCTATTTCCCTCTTTTACTCACACCATTTGGGATCCTCCTCTCACTTTTCCAAAGAAACAGCTCTTGCTAAAGCCACAGAAGCCTCACCATAGCCAAAATGCAATGGACCTCTTAGCCCTTAGCATACTAGATCTCTCTTTTTTTATCTTTCAGACACCATATTTTCTTGTACACTGTTGTCTTCTGACCTCTGAGTTCTCCTCCCCAGTTCTGTTAACTGTTGCTTCCTTCTCTAAGCAATTGCTTGGAGTTGGGAGTGCTACTGAGGTTGGCCTTGAACTGTTTTCAGTTTTCATCCTAGATTTTCTCACTGGGTCAGAGTATTTATTTCCTTGGTGTTCGGTGACATTTTTATGGTGGTGACTCTCAAATTTGCGCTCCCAGCTCAGGCCACTCTTGTGAGCTAGACTTTTATAGTCAGCTTCTCGTTGACATCTCACAGATATCAAACAGGCAACACAAATTCCTTAACATATCTAAAACTAAACTCTCCATTTTTGAGTTAAACAACCTTATTCTGGTCTTCTTATTATAAGTAATTGGTATCAAACTACCCCATTATTTGGGCCAGAGAAGAGGAAGCTCTTTGAGATCTCCCTTTGCCTCTCTTCACTTGACACATCAATTCAAAAAATCGTTCCTCTTTTTTCCTCTGGTTCCACTGCTTCCTCAAAAATATATTTGGAATCTATATACTTTGCCCCACAGCAACTGATGCTACTCTCTCATCTTGACTTATCTGCTTCCTCTTTCGTTTTTTATCATCCATTCTCTAATAATCATTCAATTATCTATGTCCCACACTTATTTTATATACTTTTAAAATTACTACCCATTGTACTTAGAATAAGATCCCAAATTATAAACATGCCTTAGCAATGTCCTACAGGATCATACCCCTGCCCTGCTCTCCAACCTAATCTCATTACTCTTGATTATTATATTCCAGTCATGTTGTCTTTTAATTTTTTAAATGTGTCAAGCTCTTTTTTGCATCAGTGTCTTCATCCCTCATTTCCTCTACCTGAAATACCCTTCCTTCCCCTTGCTCCTGAGTGGCAAATGTCTACTCATTCCTCAGGTATTAGCCTACAGTTCACTTCTTGAGACAACTCTTACCATATCTCCCAATCTGAATTAAATTAAGTTGCTTCTGTGTTCATATAGACCATTATTGCTTTCATTAATAATTAATAGCATATTTAAGTTTGTTTGTTTGCTTTGTTGTTTTTCTCATGCTTGTCTCTTGAATAGATTTTAAGATTCTGGGAGATCCAGGCCCTTTTTCAACACTATTATTTAATACCTATCAAGCCCCAGTACTGGGAATAGAGTAGTTATTAAATATTGTTCAATAAATATATCTGAATTATTTTTGGTTACCTTGGTAACCCAGTTTTCCTTAGACTCAGAAATAGGATGATGTGAGCATTACTACACTGACAGTTATTGTAAAAAGACTGTTCAGAGAATGAAAAGATAAACTTCACACTTGGAGAAGATATTTGCAAATCACATATTTGGAAAAGGACTTGTATCCAAAATAGAAAAGGAACTTTCAAAACTCACTAGTAAGAAAACAACCCAACTACAAAATGGACAATTTGCGTAGACACCTCACCCAAGAAGATATATCAATGACAATAAAAGCACATGCTCAATATCTTTAGCCATTAGGAAAATTCAAATGAAAACCACAATAAGATAAGACCACATACTGGCTAGACTTTCTGAGCAACAGAGCCAGAACAATACCCTCCACCCCCCCAAAGAAAGAACACATGGTGCATAATTTTATTTATATCAAATTCTAGAAAATGTAAGATAAACTATAGTGACAGAAAGCAGATCATTTGTGATGGGGAGGGTAGGAGATTTAAGCAGGATAACAAATGTGCATGAGGAACTGGGGGGAGGTGATACATATGCTCATTATCTCGATTGTGGTGATGTTTTGCCAATGTATCTATCTGCCAAAATATTTCAAGTGGTAGTAAATGTTCAAATGGTAAATGTTAAACTACATTTAACATGTAGTTTATTGTAAATTTATTGTATGTACCTAAAATGCTGTTTAAAACGAGCAAAATATAAAATGTTGGTAGTTTAATTCCATTTATATAAAAATGCAATACATAGCTAACCACAGATAATCACACAAAATAAGACTGAAGTAAAATATGCTTGAATTTTAATAATGACATCAGGAGTGAAGCTTTTTCTTTATTACCTTGTTATTAAAGTTTTTGAAAAAGATATATGTAATTTTAATCTCCAGAAAAGGTAAAAATTTTGTTAAGTAAAAAAAAATGCCAAGCTTTAACTGTGAAAATAACGTTTCCCTCAAGTTTAAAGCACAACTAACTTTACTCTTAAGTTCAAAATACATCTTCCTTTCTTCTCTTTCTTGCCTTCTTTTAAAATAGAAAGTCAACAGTAATCCACTAGACTGCCCTTGGCAAAGTCAAACATGCAAAGAATGCTAAAACTAGACATTTTTCATTAGATATGGGAAAACAATAAAACTCTGGGTAGGAAACGATAACTCAGTATGCTTAAGGGTATACCTGATGCTCTATTATGGAAAGAAAGAAGCTCCTCTCTCGGCCTTCAAGGGCTCTGAAAAATTAAGATTCTCACTGTGTAGGCAGGTCTACAGGAAAAAGGAAACTAGTCAAAGGAGACTAATTAGCCAGGTGGAAAAGAAAAGAAAAGAGAAAAAGCATGGGAAAACAGAAGAGGAGGCAGTAGAAGCAGCAGCAGTGGCTAGAAATTTGGAAACTGAAGACAAAGCAGAGATGTTGGAAACAGGCCTGACTTACTGCCTAGCTGATGTCTCTTCCATCCTTGCCTACCCTTCTCCCCAGTGTGCCACTAGGATGGGATTGAAAACCTATGTCTCTTCCCACAATTCTATATTTAAACCTTATTTTGACATTTCCCTTTTTTTCTACCTATTTTTATGATTTTGTACATATTTGATTCTCCTACTATATATTTAGTTTTTCTAAGAACAGGGATCATGTCCTTTTCTTACTTACCTTACCCTCCTTGCTCCCTACTTTTCTTGTGTGAATGCCTAGAAAAGTGCTTTTCAAATAGTTGGGCTAATTGATAGACATTCAGAGTGCTTAATATCAAGATAAACTTTCTGTGAGTTCTATGTAACAGCCTTCCATTCCTCTGCACAGTCTAAGCTTCCCAGTCTCAACTCTGCAAAGGAGGAGTAGATACATGAAACACATTATTAGTGTGTTAAAAGCTAGGGGTATCTTTGCCTTTCAGCGTCACACAGTCATCACATTTCACAAAGACCGAAGGGTATTCCCCATGTTCTGCTTAAAAAATAGTGAAAAGTATAGTATATTTTTATCCTTTGTAGCAAAAATGTTTAAATGCATAATTTTGAGAATTTACTTGTGTGAACTAACCCATAGAAGAGGCAACAGTGTCACTAAACTTGGACACTTTGGAAGAAATATGTGGTTCAGATAATGCTTAACAACTGAGGCATTATAGTACTCTTTGAAAAACAGAGATCCAATTGTTAGGATTCAGTTGGAAGGATGTTCATTTTGGATTCATCCTTCAATACCAGTGCTTGTTAGCTAAGGATTCTAACTCAGTGTTAGAATCCTTTGTCTTTGTGTTTCTGCTGTAAGCTCTGAGAACTCTTTCATATGTCTATGTGTCAATAGGACACAGTCTGAGGAATCTGAAGTCTTCTATTTTATCAATCTAGACATTCAAATGGAGGCCATATGGTTCATGTCTCTAACAGTTAAGGCAAAATAAGATATTTGGTCACAATTTATATCCTCTCTACACTGATGTCATCCCTATTTAGTGGTGACCTATGCTCTAGGTGAAATAGAAAACACTGTTATTGGTGGATAAATGCCTTCTCTAGCTAGGCATTCATGTGTTTAGAAGACATGAAAAAGAACATATCTCAGAAAACAAAACTTATACTTTGGAAGGCAATTTCTTTCACAGTCCAATTAATGTTCAAAGCACAGCTATAATGGATCATCACTTACTTGGAGATTTTCTTTCAATTATAATGGGAAATTTACAAAAAGTAGAATGATTCATTTCAATTCAAAGTATCACTAAAGAAATGTGGAAAAACATTTTAATGCAGTTGTCCAGCTAAAAACTTACTCCATTATAAGATATTCAGCAAATAAATTGAGATTCATTCTGAACATTATTTGCAGAGTCCTATTTAAGGTACTTACTTCATTATGACACATAGTCAAGGATGTCTTTTGACATTTTGCTGGTTATGTAGAAGATTAAGTTGCCAAGGGAAACTATCTGAAATGGTTGGAGGGTAACTGGAATAACTAGATTCATATCATAAAGTGATACAAGCTTCTGGTGTTGTAGAAAATATACTGAGGAAAGATAAGAAGGAAGTAGGGACAAATGGAAGTCATAAATAAGAATTAAACTACCGAAAAAAGGAAAATGTTCAGGAGTTACAAATGCTGTAAAATATAATAGAAGATTTTGAACAAATCAAAGACAATACCAGAGCCAAAATTTAGCTTAATGAAAGAAAAGGTCATACTTTTGTTGAAGTACACCTACAGAAGCATTTTAAGAACCAAAATATATCACTCGATTTATATTTCCTAAACAATGAGCCCTATTGTTTCTTGTAAAGATAAATGTCAGCAATATGAATCTTATAGAAAAACTAATTTTTGTTAAAGGTATTCAATAATACCTTTAAATTTTTTTTAAATGAGAAAGAGAGGAAATACAGCAGCCCCACTTTTGTCAGTTGGTTAAATAGGCAGAAGTTTAGTACATTCAAAGCATCACATTTATCACAGTCTGCTTTGCATTATACTGTATATGTCCCAGTAAACTATAAGCTTCTAAAGGGCAAGAGATGGGTTTTGGGCATCTGGTGTCACCACAGTTCCTTGCATTTATGTAAGATATTGAATAGTCTTCTTTGTAACATGCTGCTGCCCAGTCTACCGACTGGCTCAAGAATATTCCTCTGGACTTCAGCCTCCAAAGTTACAGTGTAAAGAGGTAGGGATATATAGTTGATACTCATTATTCCTGGCAGTTAACATTCTATAAAGTTGCTGCAAACACTGAATTAGTAAATAATGAACCAGGACATACAGGATTAGGTTCCCGTAAGTCTCTGGTAACAACATTTTCATCAACTGAGCAATCCATAACCTTGTTTTACATGTGTTTCTGTTTAAAGATACTTAATTTAATACATATTGTTAATTCATTAACATTGAACTCAGTGGCCAACAGCACTACAAGTAATGACTGAACAAAACTTATCTAACACACACATTTCCTCCTAAGGCACATCCCAGCTTAGGAACACTAGACAGCCCTTCAGCACTCTACTTGGGGCATTTTAAAGGGCAAAATCACCTAAACAAATGAGGGAAAAAAAGTGGCAATAAATAGACTGTGAATAGGGCACTTGCTTATAGTATGAGAGCTGAAATGAGAAGGTAGAGCTTCACCTTGTTCAAAATCAGGTGAGAACATGCAAATCAGGCAACTAAATTTTTTCAGTGCTCTGCGTGCGTTTGTGAATGACTACAAAAACACCATGGGTATTGATTTGGGGGTTACGAATAAATGTTAGCATTTAGGCAAATTCTCAAATATGGGGTCTGTGAATAAAAAGGAAGCTTAGGATGAGATAAAATGAACATAGGTAGGACCGCAGAACAAACCTCATCCAGTTCAGCATCTAAGTCTAAATTCAAGTGCACGTTTGTTTTCCCACTCTGCTCATGTGATATTTTACCAGGTTGGAAAATTTGTGGTATACTTGTGGTTTCCAGCACAAGTCCACAAAATAAATAGGTTTCTATATTTGCTACCTACTGCTGTGCCATGCATTGACCTATAATTCTTACCTGAGAAGGAAGCTGACATTTACTGAGAATTGAATACTTTGCTAGTTGCTTGTCTTTTTGCTAGTTCTTTTTTTTTCACTAATAGGACTCTGATTCATTGGGGGGAGGACAGCAATAGGCTCAATAAAAAAAAAAAAACCCAAAACACCTCCAGTACCCTTCCAGATAAGGTGATTAAATAAGCACATCCTGGTCAATGAGAAGCAAGAAAAATTTGGCTTGGTCTTCAGGGAAAATAGGAAAGATTAGGTTGGCATGGACCTAGTTGTCGCTTCATCTGCTCTATCCTGCCTAAAATAAAGATATAGGGGCTGAAGCATCAGTAACAATGTGACTGAATGACCTTGATGTTGAATGACAATCCCTCACCAAGGCTAGTGGAATAGAAAAATATAAAAGCCTAGATTTCTGATTGTATAATGGAGGTTCCATACCAGCCTTGCCTCCAGATTTCCCACTAGAAAGAAATAAAACTTTGAATATTTCTAAGGTTGGTTGGTCTGTTTTTGCAACTCTACTGACTGCTGTCAACCTTCTTTATGTTTCTCTTATTGTTTAATAATGTCATTTCCAAGCTTTCTGATTAATGGTATTCTTTCAAAGCTTCTACACTTTCCTCTGTTACTCAGTTTTTTCTTTGATCCACTTGCTAAGAATTGCACTCACAGTGGCTCCTATTCATCTGGGAAAGCATTTTTGGTTTCCCAAGCTCTTGAGATTGCCAAACAAACAAACAGTACAAAAATAATTACCTGTTTTTCCTCCTCTGGTGGAGGCTAAAACCACTCAGGTAACTTCCTGCCCCCATCCACCACCAATTTGTGCTCTGGTATTGGAGGGACGTTTTTCACCTAACATTGTTTAACACGTTGTACACAGATATTTTCCTTTGCTATCCTCGTTGCTCTGTCTGTTTCAATGGAAGAGTTTGAGTAGATTAAAATGTGATAGACTCACTCATGATCTTTTCTCTCACAGAAATTTAATCTGCATTCTGTCTAATATAGCATACTCCCACAAGCAGTTGTTGTCTATATATTCCTTTATTTCTCATTCAGAAAACCTTTCGAGGTAAGTATCACATTTTCAGATGACAAAATGAAAGCCCAGAGAGGTTAAGTAATTTGCCATAAGTCACCAAGATAGAAATGGTTGTTACCTACTTTTGAAGTTGGCTCCGTTTAGTCCATTCCTAAGTGCTACGTAAACCCTTTAAAAATGAATCTGAAAGCACTATTCACAACTGTGCCCTTGCAGAGGGATGCTACACCTGGCCTCAAAAAGTCATAGAGACCTCATGATTTTGATGCTTAACTCATGAGTCAAAATACACGTTAAAATAGACAGCTAAAAGTTTCTAGCTGGAAAAAACGTAGTCAAAGTTTAAAAGAGAAACACAAGTATTTTTGCTAGTAAAAGTCTAGGCAGATTCTAGTCAGGACGTTTGTCCACATGCACATTCCCCATACACCACTGCAAACGTAAGTATCTTTGAGATAAAGAGAACACAATACTCTGTCTAATAGTAATCATAACTGCTTGACAGCACACATCAGCATTTTGTTACAAAGTTAACCATTCTAGTTCCTTTACTTCTCTACATAGGACTTTTAAAAGCAAAAATGCTTATATCACTCCTTTAAACTTTTCCCAGATCCCTTTCCGTTATCTGTGCTCTCCTGAAAGAGTTTAACGTTTCTGTTGGCACTTGCGTGTATAACCTTTTTTCTTTTCCCCAGTTTCCCTTGGATGTTATTTTCTTTTCCCAATTGTTTTCCTTGGATATTATTTTCACCTTTGAACAATGAGGACGGCAAGATATAAGGTATTTAGTTAGAGAGAAGAGGAGGTAAGATGGTATGTACCATGTGCACATTCCCGCCACAAGTGATTTCCATTTAACATCTAAGTTTATCCTTGCATGGCTGTTTCCTCCGCATCACTACAGTCTCAGCCCAAATGTTATCTCTTTAGATAGATTTTCCACTATCCCTATAGTTAAATCCACAAGTCCTCTCCCTATCTTCCTACCTCTTAATCAAGGCTCTCTTATTTTCCTTGTAGCACTTTTTCATTCTTTGAAATTCTTACTTAGTTATTACTTTCTATGTTTATTTTCTCTTTTCTCACATTAGAAAGCAAACTTGTAGAAAACAGGGATTGGGTCTATCTTTTAAGTCACAAGACCCTGGGTCCTAGACATTGCTGGATAAATAATATTTGCTCACACACCAATGTAAAGCAAGTATACTCTAATAAAGATGTTTAAATAAATAAATAAATAAAAATAAGCAATACAATCAAAAGGCAAAAAAAAATGTATGTGGTTAGGAAAGAAGGTGAGGACACTCTTATGCGATGGTCTTGACTTTCTCAGAAACATAGTAGGTGCAGACTTTGGTATGAGATAAGGCTACCTTGAAATAGATGTCACAATGGGCTTCATCATTATAATATAGGTTAGTTGTAAGCTCTCTGAGGGCAGTCTTCCATGGCAAGTTCCTGACTGTCTCCACTGATAATTGTTGTACCTGGAATATAGTAAATACGTGGAAAATGTTTGTTGATGATATGAATATATGGTTGGAAAATGAAAAAAAATTATATTTTCTCAATAAATATTAAATAGATAAATGATTAGATAAATAAAAGAACAAGGAATTCTGTGCAGATAGAGACCAGGATCTCAACAGAACCAAAATGTTTATGAGGATAAAAACTTGAACAAGAGAAGAAAGAAGACTGGTAAGAAAAACTTAGAAAATATGGATGGAACCATATTTCCTTCATTCCCTCAAAGGCATTGTACAATGGATTGTAAAGTTAAAATGAATAGGCCTACAACTAGATTAAATAAACAAGTAGTCTGTCTTACATTTTCTGTAGGGTGACCTCTGCTATTTTCTTCCTTCTCAAGATTACTAAACAATTACTAAATTAATAAGGAGATTATTCTATTGAGACTAACTTTCTGGATAAAGCCAATCACATGCCAAATAATAATTATGAATATCCTAAGGCAAATCTCATTGCTACCTCATTTACTGTCTGATAGGTATAATTTAGCTGCTGAACATTTGTTTGCTCAACTCATATTGACTTAGGTTAATTCTTTCACAGTGAGATTTGGATATAGTAAATTTATGCATTATCTAGTAATTATTGTTATGAGAGGGTCCACATTAATATGTTAAATTTTGCTTTAAGATGTGCTAATTAAGCTTATTGTGTGGCCAACTCAGACCTTACATTTTGAGTTTGTCAGTGTTTCTCTCTTGAAATGTCTGGGATATTTTTGTTATTCAACTGTGCTGGTTTAAAAAATAAGGATATCTGCTACAATATGAAGGACACTTTACTCTCTCAATTATAAATCATAAATGTTTTATGAAATATGTTTTAAAAATATTTTTTAAAGTATTGAAGAAATGACCACAGAGGAAGGAAATATGAATGAAAGTGGGAACACAAATAGGCAAGCAGAGTTTTGTGTCTGCTTTTGTGCTGAGGACATGCTGCCAAAACTTGAACTTAGGAACTTGAACTTAAGTTTTGGTGGTGTTTTGAGCAAGAAGGAAAACTTCTAACATTTGACACTGAACAGAGCTGGCCAGGATGCAGTGTGGGAGACATCATCACTAAGAAGTTGTAATCACTAGAAACTCCTCCTATGGACACACAGCCCAAATTTCCATCTCCTGGTTTAAAAATAACCTCTCAAGCTGTGAACTTAAAAGGAAGCAAAGCATTTTTTTGTGGGAAACAGCAGAAAAAATAGATAAAGAAATAGACCCAAAAGACTGCAAGTACTGGAAGTATCAAAAAAAGATAAAGCAAATATTCTTACTACATTCAAAAACTAAAAGCAAGCAAGGAACATATATCTATAAGAAAATGTTATAGATTTTAAAAAATGGAAACTCTAGAAATGATAACTGTAACTAATATTGAAAACAAAATGGTTAAATATATTAGCCATTTTGAAATACCTAAAAAGAAAATTCACGAGTTGGAAAGGTAGGTCAAAAGAAACTACCTAGAATGCCACATGGTGAGGCAAAGTGATACAACTCAAAGATATAGAATATAATCATAGTGTTGGAAGGATGAATAACTCCAAATATTGGAGAAGCCCAATGAATCCCCAAAAATTCCTTCAGAAGAAAAATTATTCCAGATGCAAGGGTTTAGATGCAAGAAGGAATAAAAATCAAAGAAAACAGTGCATATTGGTTTTGTCTTGCTGAACTTTTGTTGTATAAAAGAATAATAATTACATCTCAAGGGATTAAAATGAGAGAGAAATAAAGTATCAAGCAACGTCCTGTAAGTTAGGAAGTGAATAAATGAATTGTTTTAAGTTAGGGCCTCAAGAGGCATATGTCAAAGAAGATTAGATGTGCAAGGGATTGACTAGACTACCTGAAGGATAAAAGGAGGAGAGCTGAGAAAGGGACCACAGTACAGGTCTCCCACATGTGTAAAGAGAGGAGGAGGAGGGAACATTGGGTAAAAAGAGGATCAGGCTGCAGCATAGATTGGATAATATTTCATCCAGACCAATGGAGAGTTCTCCAGTAAAAGTTGTCACTCAGAGGAAACTTGCATTGGGCAGGAATGTCCGACACTCTAGTCCTCACTGTGGTCATTCTGGGGAAAGCATGACAGCAGCTTAGGGGAAGCATGGCTGCACCATCCTCATGGTGGAGGATCCAGAGAGGCTGAGTGTCAACTATTCTCCCCCACCAGCAGAAGATCTGAGAAACATATTTCTATGACTGCCACATGGAGTTAAATTTTCTAATATCTTTGTATTTTGGAGGAAGAAGAAGAAAGATAAAAATATTGATGAGTGTAGATTTTAGTAGGTTAAGTATGCACATTGTAATTTCCAGAGTATTCACTAAAGTAATAAAAACAGGTATATTACTTCCAAACAAACAGAGGAGAGATGATGATGGAAACAGAATTTCAGAAGAAGGCAAGAATAGGGAAAGGGGACAAACAAAATAAGACAGATTAGTAAGTAGAAACTGTAAAATAATATGTTATATATTTTAAAAATCACTTTTAGATTACCTGTAATGGACTACATGCTCTAGTTGAAAACAGTGGTTGTCAAAATTAATCTTAAAAACCAATCGGTATACTTTATGGGATGTAGGTAGTTTCTACACTAGATTCTACTTCTCTTGAAATTATTATTCCTTTCACAAATATTTTTTCTTGCTCTGAGAATGAACACAGAAATGCCTAAATTTCACAGGGAAAAAGCCAACTTAGAATTTGAAATTTATTGAAGGCACATGCAGAACACTAGTGATTTCTCTTCAAAAATTTTGGTGGGGAGGGAAAGGTCAAATACCCTGAAGTTTCATGACAAAACAATAATTACTGTTTGAACTGTTTTTATTTCTGAAAATAAATTGGGATAACCTATAACTCTAGACTTATTTGATTAGATCATTAAAATCAAAACAGAAGTTAAAAAATTGTATTTGGAGACAATGGGTATAGTAAAACCAAATCATTAAGTTATGTCATTATTATGAGTAATAGGAACCTGAACAAGCAACAAAAGGAAATGCAAAGGATTATATACATTTTTCTTTTTCCAATAAAAGGGCGATGACCTTTCTTTAGGAGTGACAGACTTTCAAAGTGATCTTTTTTTGCATGAATAATGAATGCATACTCAAGAAATACAAACAATCTGATGGAATGAGTCATAGCTGTTTATTAAAAGAGGAAGAAATGATCTTACCACATTTTTCTTAACAGGGTAATGGGGTTTTTGTTGTTGTTGTTTTTTTGTTTTTTTTTTTTGCGGTACGCGGGCCTCTCACTGTTGTGGCCTCTCCCATTGCGGAGCACAGGCTCCGGACGCGCAGGCTCAGCGGCCATGGCTCACGGGCCCAGCCGCTCCACGGCATGTGGGATATTCCCGGACTGGGGCACGAACCCGCGTCCCCTGCATCGGCAGGCGGACTCTCAACCACTGCGCCACCAGGGAAGCCCAGGGTAATGGGTTTTTTAAGATGCATTCGAGCAGAAGTTAATGTACATTTTCATCAGCCCAATTCCATTTTGTGGCACAGCAAGGAAGGTTTAGTGAACTCCACAAGCAAACTTGGTCACCTTATAAGCACATCTTCAGTTTTAACTGATCTCTGTGTTCAGTTCCCAAATGTTTAACACTCAGCTTCAAACCAAGATTTATTTCTGAGTTTTCTCTAGGAAGGCTTTCCTCACTGCTGTAGCCAGTCATTACCCACCCAGGCTGGTAGCTGACACACTGATGCCTGTGTTATTAACTGAACTTGGCACTCTTCCCATCAATAAAGCCAAACATCCAGGGGAGTTAATAGCTATTTATACATTCTTATTAACAAGATGCAGGTTTATAAACCTTCTTTCATTGTGAAGCTCTAAATGCATATGCTCTTCTATTAAGAAAAGTTGTATATACAGATGTATATACAAATTTTGACAGTGCAGCATTTTTCATTCATATCTTATTTCCTGTTGTCCATATATCATGGGCAACTTTTTTGAGAGATATCTTAGGAACTTCCATGCAATGTTTTTTATTCCCTTTGACCAGTTGTTGCTGTGCTTCTTTAGACAGGTGATGAAGCCAGACAGCATTATTCTTTGTTTCCTCCTCTTCACCCACTCCAGACAGCCCCTCTACAGATCTCAGCAAAGCAAAGACAGCTTTAAAAATATTACTGATTCTTTTTTTCTTTTAGTGAGATGAAAAATTCTGAGCCTTTCATGATATAAAATTTTAGAAAAAGTAATTTATTGAACCCTTTGTAATGATGCTGTTTCTACATTATTCTTTTTTAAAAGGAGAAAAGACACTCAAATGACACTTGGTGATGTTCTGACAGCTAATGAGGGAGATGTCATCATGATTCTGAAGACTTGCCATGTCACCGAGGCTGTTCTAGGATTCTGACTGATATTTAGTTTTTAAACTAAACACTTTCCCTTTAATAAAAAAAGTACAACTTGTTTTTGTACAATATTAAAATTGCATTGGTTGTCCAAAGAGATAGTTGAGAGTTGTCTAATCCATCCTTCTAGATGGGTCATAAGACCCTTTTAGTCCTTTTAGAGAACATTGAACAGTATAACATCCAACCATGAATCAGACATTCGCCACGGTGAAACTTAAAAGAATAGGGCTATTTTAATGTAGAATTACAAAGAGACAAGGCTTATTGATTTAAATTAAGTGAGATACTTTATACGAAGTGGTTAGCACAAAGTTTGTTCATAGGAGTAATAAACAGTTGCTGTTTGACCTTTGGTTGGGAGATTCTTTTTCCTCCATGGTTTGATAATGGAGCAGGTATACAATACCACTTACCTATCTGCTCTTGTAACTTATTTCTTAAGGTTTGTGAGTATTGCTGATGTTGTTCCTCCTAAATGTAACCCACAAGATATTTTCCACCAACCTTGACCATTTCTCCACCAACCCATTGCTTCAGGTGGTGGGGACAAGACCCAAGGACAAGTGGGCCTTTTGCAGGACCAGGTGGAACCTCTGATTCCTCTGTGCAGAGCTCTATAATTAGCTCCTCCCAACACACTGGGGAGGTGGCTCTGAAATTTTGACAATGTAATCTGAAACCTGACTTTACTTTAGAATTACAAAATACCAATTATGAAAGAGAGATAAAAATGATATAAAGCATGAAGCCCCATCTTGGTCACGTGATTTTGACTTATGCATCTTGCACTGTCTTTTTATGTTTGAGTTTTTGTCTGTTGAATAATCTACACACTTTTCATAGAACTATTATTTAATTTGGGAGCATCAGTAAGAGTTTTCTTGAGCATATTTATCTCAGTTCTTGACTTAAAGCTCACCCTGCCCATCAGAGCTTCTTTTTGTGACATACCTGAGAATTATGAAGAAATATCAGTCAAGCTTGTGCCTTGAGAAGAATTTCTTCATTCACCTACCAATACTGACTATTCTTTATGGTTTTAAAGATAATTTATGTTGAATGGTTTTTATTTTTAAAACTTATATTGCAGGGCTTCCCTGGTGGCACAGTGGTTAAGAGTCCTCCTGCCAATGCGGGAGACACGGGTTCGTGTCCCGGTCCGGGAAGATCCCACATGCCACGGAGCGGCTAGGCCCGTGAGCCATGCCACTGAGCCTGCATGTCCGGAGCCTGTGCTCTGCAATGGGAGAGGCCACAACAGTGAGACGCCCGCGTACCGAAAAAAAAACAAACTTATATTGCATAATTCTGTACTTTGTTCTTAAAGTTGCCTCAGCTAACACATTTTCAAGGCATTTTTTTAATTAGTTGTGTTTCTGACAAATAAACAATAGCAACCATAATGAGAGTAATGCCACCTTCACAGACGTAGTTTCATGCCCTTTTCATACCACTTTTATTAATCAACTTACAATGACATTTTAACTGCGTGTTCTTAATGGCTAATATTAATTTCACAGCCCCTTTTAAAAATTTCTTTCTTAAATAATTGTTTTTACACATAAAAAACTTTGTCAGTCCTTTACTTCCTTTCCAGGTTGCTACTTAAAATAATTTAGAGAACTGTGAAATCGTCTGTTCTTTGTCTCTGGATTGACTGAAGATTTATGTGACTGTGGATTGTGTATATATCAATTGCAGTTTCATCCTTTGCCTTTGTGGATTTTGGTTGGAGATAGTTCAGCAAGTGTGGATAGACACATTTGAGCTCAGTAATACTTTGTCTTCCTTCAGTGATCAATTTCAGTTAAATTATTGCTGCTTAAAAAGATGGCCTCAGGCTATTTTGTGTTTTCAATGACTGATTGTGAAGAAACATTGAGGGCTTTTTCAGCCTGTCACATATCAACCTGACATTTTCTGCCTTATTCTGTAGCTTCTGATATTCCTTCAAAATAACTCAGAACAAAAAAAAATTGAGAAAGTTCTTAAGTTTTTAGAATCATACTTCTTTGCCTTCCATTTAATTTTTATTTTGTTTTAAAAGGCCTAACCACTACTCCTGGGTTCAGTTAAGAAACCTGATATCCATTCAGCCTTATTAGTAACTACTTGTTCTCTTATTTTATGTTACACCATCTTCATGAGCAATGACCATGGCTAATTCATTCTTGGTACCACTAAAGGTCTAGCACAATGTCTGTCAAGTAACAGGTAATCAAATAAGTATTTATTAGTGTTCAGGACTATTGTTGTGTGTATTAACTGTGCAGGCAACAAATGCAGTGGCCAGCTGGTAATAAATATTTGACAGACACATAGTTTGCTCTATAAAGAGATCTGTGAGGACAAGGATAGATAGTTTTATTAATCATCTGCTACCTGGTGACATATTAAGCACTCAGTGTGTGTGTATTCAATAAATAAATGCCATAATTTTGTCTTAGGTTTTTGTTACTTTGAGCTCATGTTAGTGTTGTCTTGCATTCATATAGTTGCACACCCATGACTAACTCAGTAATTTTTGCTAAAAGTGATCATTGCTTGGCATATTCACAACTTTAAATTTCTATTGAAAAATAAAGAATTGAAGGAAGAAGAGATGGCTTCGAAAATAGCATTTTGGCTTTTCCTCTCTTGCACTGGTAGGTTGGCACCCTTTGCCATGGACTTGATGTTTGTGTCCCCCTAAAATTCATATGTTGAAATATTAACCCACAGTATGATGGTATTAGGAAATGCGGCCTTTGGGAGGTAATTAGGTCATGAGGGTGGAGTCCTCAAGAATGGGATTAGTGCCCTTATGAGGAGAATCATGAGAGAGCTTGCATCACCTCTGTCTGTTCTCTACCATATGAATATACAGTGAGAGGATGGCCATATGCAAGCTAAGAAGAGTGCTCTCACCAGACACTGGCTGCAGCCACCGTGGTCTTAGACTTTCTAGCTTCCAGAACTGTGAGAAATAAATGTTTGTTGTTTAAGCCAGCCAGTCTGTGGTATTCTGTTATAATAGCCTGAACTAAGACAGCCCTTCATCCTGTGTAAATTGTCCTCTGCATCCAGACTTAACTTCATCATAAGCAGGAGTGCCCATGGTAGAGTTTCTAGTGTACTAATTAAGCTCAAGTTAGATGGCTGTTTTTGCAACTGCTACAAAATGGTGACCCAGAAGATATATATGGGACTTTTGTTCTTTCCTGAAGAATAAAATACAAAATTTAGCAACTTTAGGTACATGAAAAGAGTACAAAAGATAGATGAGAAAGATGGAGGTGACTCATTGAGACTTACAGCTACTCCACATTCCCACGCTAACATGATGGGTTGCTTTTTAAACCAGCTGTGTTCATTAAAGTGTCTGGAGACTATAAGCCCAAGTAGTTCTGGGGCCCAGATAGTAAAATACCACCTTGTATTTAAAAAGAGCAATACACTCTCTTCCTCCCCACATACTATGGGATGCATAGCAGGCAATGGTAACAACCTTCCCCAAGGAAGCAGTGACAAGGCATCTTAACTAGTAGGGCAGAGTCAGAGAATAAGGTTAGATTTGTTCTTAAGTACATTGTCCCAGGACACTGTGGATATCCAAAACATTACTGAGACAATTTTGAGGATAGAGTCTAAATTATTGTTGGGAGAAAGAAGCCAGTAGAGACTGACATTGAAGACTTAGGGAATTTGGATCAAAACAGGATGAGATTATAGAGTAATTCAAAGCTATCACTGCTGTTTCCTGAATCAGTCTCCAAAGTGGCTGAGAAAGACAGTCCAATATTACCAGGAAAATAGAGTGATACAGTGTTTGTATACCTAATATAAAACATCCAATATTTAGTATTTCTTCCAATAAGGAATTCTTAGAGGTTACATTGTAAAATGCACACACACACACAGACAAATACATACATGAATATCTTTTAAGTTTCTCAGATGTAACAGAATACAAAAATAGGAAAAAAGTTCATATATGATTATAGTTTAGAGATTTTTTTTAAATGGACTGGAAAAAGAATTTAAAATAATTAAATTCATCAAAGAAAGGACAAGTTGAGAAGTCCCAGAAGAATAATTTATCTGGTCTGTAAGCCATATTAATTGCATGTGCTCTGAATAAACTAGCGTGATTCAGAAGGACTAAGGAAAAGATCTAAAGGTGTTAGACTAACTAGACTTCGAAATTTGGTGGTTTTTTATACTTATTATGTGAAACCATCCAAGCCTGGAACAATAGAAAATCATCTTTGTGCTGTTTGTATCATAGATGTTTTCAATAATTGAAAACTTATTTTTGAATACCAAATGCGTGCCTGAATTTTTTTTTCTTGTGGAGTTAAGGTATAACAGAGAGCAAAACAGACAAATATCCTTGCCTACCTGACATTTACATTCTGGCAGAGAAGCAGAAAATAAATGACAAACAATAAAACTAAAATCAGTGTAAACTATATATCTTTTAAAAGGCAACAAATGCTATGGAAAAAGAATGAGAGCAGGGTAAGGGAATCAGGTTTACCAGGTAGCCTCACTGAGGTGTTGTTTGAGCAAAGAATCAAAGAAACAGAGTTTGATGCATTAAATTCCAACAGCTGAAAGTCAACTCCAAAGAAAATACATAGTATGCTTATACCAGAAGGTCCCCATATTCCAAACTGCAATTCATATGCTACTATGATGAAAACAGCAGATCTTAAAAAGCAAATTAAATGCTTTCCATCATCCATCCCTCTTGAATCTTTTATGCAATAATGCCTGTTTGGCAGTGTGCAAAGAAAATGGTTTCACATTGCTATGAATGCCCTCTCATTTCTCCTGGACAGCATCTGCTAACCCAAAGAGTACACCAAAAAATAAGAACTAACACTAAATTTTTCAGTTGGGCCTTAGTCAAGAATGCAGGAGTTGGGATGATTATACAAGCAGAAACAAAATAATCTCCCTTTCAAAGAATAAAGATCATTAAATCTTAAATTCACAAGCTCGGGTTATAAGGATATCATTCCCCATTACTATGAAGTTAAAGAAAAATCCTCTTCTACCACTAAAGAAAAGAAAAACAAAATAAAGCGTCAGTGGGTCAGGTTGCCAGGTTAAATAAATGCAGAAGATTGTATATTTATTGAGGAATTTGAGCAGGTCTGAATTCCATTTACTTCCCTCCCTGTTTTCTCATCTGAAGTCCAGAAATCACATGATTGATGATCAAGTCTATTAGATAGTGTTCGTTTATTTGGTGAAATATGACAAAGACGGTCATATAGGGAGAAGGTTTAGTTTCTAGTGTCCCTTATCAGATAAGTCTAGTCCTTTTCCTGCCTTACTTTTCCATTCACATTATGCTTTCAGGCATGATTCTTTAGAAGGACCTTGTCGGGTACACAAAGGCATATCCTCATCCAGCTGAGTACTTCGTGGACAAGTTCCCAGGTCTGTATGAGCAGAGGTAATAATGTTGAAATGGCTCCATAATATATTAGCTGTCAAACTGTAAGTCAAAATACTCACATGAAGATAACAATGTGTCCTTATATAGACTGATGAATCATGTCCTGTGTCAGCAGAGAGATTTTCAAAGATGTCTATGTCCAAAGTCACTGTAAGAGATTCAGAACTTTTGAAAGAGCAGAATCCTTTTCGATAAAGGTGAAAATTGAACTGCCTCATGAATCAGTGGCCATGAGAACTGTCCCTTCATTCTCTGGCCATCCCACTGTAGGTGCTGAAAGCCTTGAGCTCAGCTAATAGCTCATTGTTTCCTTGACACGCAATGTCTACATCATACCAGGATACCACGGCTTATATTGGAGTTGCAGTTTCCAGGGATTAAGCTAGATGTATAGAGTGAGTCAGAGATAGACCTTGAGGGCCTGTATCTGTCTATAAATTTTTTTCTAGGGTCCTGATTTCTTTTTGGAAAAGTCCTCCAAATCCAGAAGACTCCTAGGGAGTTGCAGCAATCCCAGGACCCCTACTCTAGTGATTTAGAATATTTTCTTTACCTTATTCACTTGTCCCAATCTATAGCAGTTCAAAGTTCCCCAAAGCATCCTTAACTGACACCAAACATATAATGTAAGGTTACTGTTTCAATAAGTGGTCAGGCTGTGCCACAATATAGACTATAACATGAGTGAGGCCAAGGTCAAAAGGTAATAAGTCCCACCCAGGGAAGACACCCTGGGTGGAACTTACCTACCAGGTCAAGGTCTCTGAGAACAGAAAACATGTACAGTGGGCTGAAGTAGCCCAGCATTTACTCATAGCCAGAGGAGAGAACGTATACAGAATCAGTCCCTTGCAACACAGTGGTGCCCCATGGATAATGGATCCATTCTGCAGCCCAGACAGGCAATATGGCCCCGTGAATCCCACTTAGCACTACAGTACAAGGACTCTTGTGGGGTCTGAACACAAAAAGTTAGTAGCATGCCTGATGGTCACTGAGACATGCATAACTAAGCCATTTCAAGAATAGTTTACATATACCTAATACAGAGGAAACACCCACTGTCCGTGCTCTGACTCTCTTCATACTATGCGATTTGTGAGTTTACCAGCACTTCTTGTACAAAGCACAAGGTTCTTCTTGGGAACACAGGGGAGGTGTCGGGCTGTGCTTGGACCCTCCCTTCACAATTTTGATCAAATTTATTGTTTTTAATCTTCTGCTACTTTTTTCTCTCTAAACATCAAGAGACAGAAGAGCAGGAAATAACCACAGGTCTATCAGAATTTCTGAACATCAAGCATTGATTCTTGGCAAGGTAAGCCAAATGCTAAATATAGTACTGGGCAAAAGTAATCATTCGATAAATGTAAAGCTGTCATTTTTTATTATATAATTTTTGATAAAGTAAAAAGCCAATATAGAGATGGTAGTCATCTCTATTGTCATCTCAGTAGGCTGTTACCTTGCCTTTCAAAGGAGTTTGGATTAATATGTTAAGAGAATTGGAGTTGCCTGTGTAGACCTTCATTATAATACACTGCATCAGAACAAGTTATTTGTCTCATTTTATTTCTGATGCTGCACATAACTAAGAGGATTCCAAACGTTTATTTTTCTCTCATTTAAGATTTTATTATGAATAATTTCACATATACACAAAACTAGAGAAAACTGTGATGAATCTCCAGGTACCCATTACCCTGCTTCTACAACTATTAACTCACATCCAGTCTTGTTTCATCTATATCTCCATCTATTCTTTGAGATACAAATTATTTTAAAGCAAATATTATCATCATATAATTTTACCAAAAATATTTCAATATGTATCTCATGGTGATAAATACCCACAATATTATTATCCCACCTAAAAATAAATAAATTTAAAAACTAAGTAATTCTGATTATGGAAGAATAAAGGGACTGGCAAATCGTTTTTTGGAAAAAAAAAACAAACCAACCAACCAAGCAAAGAAAACCCCGTATAAAATTGAATAAGTTGTCAAAAACAATAATTTCAAGCTGTGGGAATAAATGAAATGCAAACAACAAATTGAGAAGCATTCATTCTTTAATAACTGCTAGGGCTTCACATAAGAACAGCAGGAGCATGTGTTCTTGCCTGCAGCTGCTCTCATCTCTTCCTAGTGTTGATTTATGAGAACTGTAGCTTTCCAGTGTGGGTCTGGCCATGAAAAGTAACAAATTGGCTGCCAGAGAGAAGGGGCTATATTTGGAGCCCAGACTTTGACAACTAAATATGATGAACTTGTTAGGAAATGAATGGGAAAAATTCACAGTTGTGCAACTTTGCTAGTTGCAGTTGTGGCCTCAAGATATCCTGAAAATGAGGGAGAAATGGAAGTGCTGAGATAAGCTCTTCAAACATCCCTGACAGATTGAAAAACTACACACATACATGGCGGAGATGCTAGAAAGGTCAGGGGAAAATAAAACCAAGACAGACTTAAAAACTGGGTGAAAATTTTAATGTTCTCACCAGACTCCACACAGATTGAGTGGAAGGAGTGGAAGGCTCATGAGTGCAAGGTGTTGAAATGCAAACTCTGCCCAAATCATTGACTGACCACTTGGTTATTCAGACAGAAGTTTGAGCTATAGGATATCAGACTTGAAAATATAAATGATTTTTCAAAATTGTGTAGAGACATCAGCAGCCAAACACCGCAAGCGAAACAAATGCCAAAGATTAAGTCTGGAAGGAAGGAAGGAAGGAAGGGAGTGAAGGAAGGAGGGAGGGAGGGAGAGGAGGAGAGGGAGAGAGGGAAGAAGGAAGGTAAAAAAAGAAGAAAGGGCGGGGCTTCCCTGGTGGCGCAGTGGTTGAGAGTCCGCCTGCCGATGCAGGGGACGTGGGTTCGTGTCCCGGTCCGGGAGGATCCCACAAGCTGCGGAGCGGCTGGGCCCGTGAGCCATGGCCGATAAGCCTGTGCATCCGGAGCCTGTGCTCCGCAACGGGAGAGGCCACAACAGTGAGAGGCCCGCTTACCGCAAAAAAAAAAAAAAAAAAAAAAAGAAGAAAGGGGAAATATCAAACCTCAGAAAAAATAAAAACAAGACCTAGGATTAATATAAAGTATTAGGTAAAGTGTCCAGTTTTTCATCAAACATTATCAGACACACCAAGGGGCAGGACAGAAAGCAGACAATATACATACTGACTCTGCATGGACCTAAAGTTGTATTTAGTAAAGACTCCAAAACAGCTATTTAAAATATGTTCAAAGAATTAAAGGAAACTATAGTGACAGTGGCTTAACAAGTGGAGAATCAGTAAAGGTAAACTATAAAAAGAACCAAGTAGAAATTTTAGAGTTGAAAAACACAATAACTGAAATGAAAATTCAACAGATGGTCTCAACAGTAGTTTTGAGATGCCAGAAAAAAAAGTCAATAAACTTGAAGAGAGAAAAAAAAGCTAAAGAAAAAATGAACAGAGTCTCACAATCCTATGGGATATGGTCAAACAAACCAACGTATGGATGGTGGAAGTCCCAGGCAGACAGAAAAGAGAGAAAAGAGTGAAAACAATGTCCAAAAACTTCCCAAGTTTGATGAAAAATATTTTTATTTGCATCCAAAATCTTAACAAAATTCCAAGTAGGATAAATACAAAGAGATCTGCACCTAAACTCATCATAATCTATCTGCTTAAAGCCAAAAAGTAAAATATTGAACACAGAAAGAAAAAAATAATTCATCATGTACAGGAGAGTAGATAGCATTCTTTTTCTTAAGTGGAGAACCCTATAAAGGTAAAATATTCCTTATCATCTATTTGGTTACCCTGTGGGATAATTCTTACAGGCAGGATAAATACTTGAGTAATTGCCTCTGCCACTACCATTTTTTTTATAAAACAATTTCCAAAATAATGAGTTGGTGCCCTAGCATTCTCCAGTGAGAATTTTCCTTTTTCCTTTTTGTCAACTCCACTTTTGATTTTTTCAAGAGTGAGTAATATAGTTTTTAATTCTTTTAAATTTTTATGAGCCTCAAAAATGATGTCTGATTTTCATTACATCTTCTAATTAGTTTTTGATTATGTATAAAAGATTATTAGTTTTTGTTTGATGATTTCTAACCTTTTTTTTTTTTCGTGGTACGCGTGCTTCTCACTGTTGTGGCCTCTCCGTTGCAGAGCACAGGCTCCGGACGTGCAGGCTCCGGACATGCAGGCTCAGCGGCCATGGCTCATGGGCCTAGCCGCTCCGCGGCATGTGGGATCTTCCCGGACCGGGGCACGAACCCGTGTCCCCTGCACTGGCAGGCAGACTCTCAACCACTGTGCCACCAGGGAAGCCCTGGTTTTATTTTTAAATCTCATATTATTATAGTAATTTTACCATTGATTAGTTTGGGTTTCCCAATATTGAACAAATCTTTGGAAAACTGAGATGGTTGTACCTCATCCTTTCCAATTTTAATGCAGTTAATTTCTTTTTCTTGTCAATTGCATTTGCTGATACCTTCAATACAATATTAAATAGTGTGGATGTTATGAGTGTATTTTCTTCTTTCTTCATCCTGACTTTAACAGGAAAGTCACTTTTGAGATATATTGTTGGCTTTTGACATATATACACACACATACAAATACGAATAAATAAATACATGTAATATATGTGCATATATATGTATGCAATATGTGTGTATATTTGGGTGTATGTGGAGAGAGAAAGAGAAAGATAGAGAATGAGATATAGACAGACAAGAAAGACAGAGACAAAGAGAGCAAATAAAATCCATAGGTTCCTACTTTAATGAATGTTTTCAACAGAAAGGGGGATTGACTTTTAAAAAATCTCTCAGAATGTATGGCAATATATAATGATTTTTCTCCTTAGACCTAAAACAATGAGTAGTTAGTATTAATGAATTGCCTTATGTAGCATCTCCCTTGCAATTGTGGAATAAAACCCCACAATTTTTCAAATGGATCATTTAGTCCTGTTTGCTATTTTTTTAATTTAATATTTTTGCATTGATGTTCATATGTGAGATTGGGTTGTATTATTTTTCATCTTTTTTGTTGAAATCTCTTTCAGGGTGTTTCTTCATGAAAGAAAATAGAAAGTTTTCTTCATTTCTGTATTCTGGAATAGTTTAAGTAGCATTAGGATTATCTGATCTTTAAAGGTTCAGTAAAATTTCTATTTCTTCTGTAGCAATTAGTCTGTTTAGAATCTCCATCTCTACTAGAGCTAAATTTACCAGGTTGTATTTTTGTAGAAAAGTATTAATTCATCTACATGTTCACATTTATTTACATAGTTTTTTATTTAATTTTACTAACAATTCACATATTATGCTGATTTTTTAAAGTTTGACTTTATTTTCTAAAATATGAAAAAATGTATGGAAAATATTTAAAAGATATTTATATATTATGTTGCCTTTTTTAGGTTTATGACTTTATTTTCTAACTTATTAAATTCTGTTTTTCTTTAGTGATTCCTAAAGTATACTTTCTTTGGCTTACTATATTTTTCTTTTTAGGTTTTTGAGTTGGAATTAATCAAAAATTTTATTTGTAACTTATTTATTAATTGATATATAGATATATATAATTTTTGGCCGTGCCATGTGGCATGCAGGACCTTAGTTCCCCAGCGAGGACTCAAACCCATGCCCCATGAAGTGGAAGCACAGAATCAACCACTGAACCGCCAGGGAAGTCCCAACTGATATATTTTCATTTTTCTTGATATAGGTACTAAATATTATGCAATTTATCAGATAACTATTTAAGCTATATTCCAGAGATTCTGATATTTTTCCACTATTGTTTTCAAGTATTTTGGCATTTTGGTTTTGAATTTTGTGTTTTATACAATAATTGTTCAATAGCATATTTCAAATTTTTGGTGTGAAAAGGGCTCTTTTGTTTCTTGATTTTATTTTGTTCATATTTTTCCAATTCTCTGGAATTTATTAAGGCTTTATTTGTGGACTAAGGAAAGGTCAATATTTGCAAGTATTCCATGTGCTTTTAAAAAGGTATAGTTTCTATTTTTGAGGTTCATAATTTTATAAATTTCAATGTAATATATTTTTAAAATCTTCTGTCTACTCACTAATTTTTTCCATTTGATTGTCTTGTATTGAGAGAGGTGTATAATATTCATTTCCTTGCATCTGTTTTCTGCTTTAATGTATATGGCTGCTCTAAGTTACATAAATATTAATAACTCTTAAATATATCACTTTCAGTGTGCTTATTTGTTTTTTTTAATGCCTTTTGGTTTGAAATCTACTTTGTCAGATACCAAGATTGACATCCTCTGTTTCCTTTTTATTTCCTTTGGTCTCTTATATATGTGTCTATACTTTCATTTTTAACCATTTTGAGTCTCTTTCTTTTAGATATGTCCCTTGTTTACACTGCAGTGTTACATTTGTTTGGTATCCTATTTGAAGTATTTTTCTTAATAGTTTAATAAAATCAATTTAAATTTATTGATATTATCAAAATTTTTGACCTCTAGAGTATTTTATGTATAGATACACATACAAACATATATATATATATTTATATATATAGATACTCACACAAACATGTATATGTACTTTAATACACACACCCATACGTATAAAAATATGTTTGTAATACACACATATATATTTGCATTTTAATCTGTTTACCTATATATTACCATTGGTCCTCTTTTATAAGCTCTTGTGTTTTTTTTCTTCTGTACAATATTTTTATTAGTTAGTAATGTTTTCTTTCCTCAACCTTCCTTCTTTGAAATAATATATTTTAAAATCCTAATTGGTAAAATTGTTCTTTCCATACATTCTCTTCATTCCACAGATTGTTCTACTGTATCTACGTTTTACACAGTACTACTACCTGTAATACTTTTTCCCTTATAGCCATCATTTGATCTTGCCACATGTATATAATATTGATATCCCTCCAGCCATTTTGGTTTTGTGAAATTCTTGCTCAGATATACTAGGAAGTGCTCAGTGGAACAATATTCTCTATCTTTCTTTATGTTCGTAACAGTTTCTTAGGAGCCTTTGAACTTGAAGAACATTTTGTCTGGCTATCAAATCTTATTTTCTTTGAGTATCTTAAATATGTCATTCCACTGTCCTCTGGAGTAAAGTGTTATTGTCAAAAAATAATATCAACCCAACAGTCTTTTCTTACAACTAACTTTAGAGTAGATGCTGGATGTCTTTTAAGAAGCAGGTGCACCCATCCCCTGGTACTATGAATGTTGGCTACTAAAAACTCATAACTGTTATTTTCTCCAGAAGATTGCTCTTAGCTGATGGGGACCATCTTTCTGGAAGGTCACATACTTCTTGGGGAAGGGCCAACAGCTCATGACTGTCTGATATGGGGCATGAAAGACTGGACCTCTTGCCTAAAGGGAGAGGCAGCTCTGCTGTGCATACCCTTCTCAGTACTCTTCCTCTTGCACACCCTGGACTAGACCAAGGTGAGGCTTGACCTGAGACCACATCCTCTCTCAGATTTGTCTCCTTTCCTCCCCAGCTCCCCTCACTCCCCCATAGATTTTGTTTCTTCTAAATAACGCGTTCACAATAAAATCACGTACATAGAAATCTCTGTCTTAGGCTCTGTTTCTAGGTAACCTGCCCTTTTCAAATCTTCTTTTCTTTATTTGCCTTATAGTTGAGTTTTGTTTCTAGTTTATGTTATTCCTTCATTGCTTGTATTATTATTATTTTTGGAACTTGCTTTTAATGCTTTATAAATTATTAGATTACTGTTTTCACTGGCTAATGGGTATTCTTTCTGGATTGCCTTCATTTCCATAGTATGACTATCCTGCTTCTTAGATTCTTTTTTCCTAATGTAATTTTGTATGGGATTCAACAGCAATATTTGTCTTTTTTCCTTTTTATGTGACCTTGTTTTTTTGGTAATTTTAGGGGGAAAATGAACTATAATAGTTTTCGTAGCTTCATAGCTCTTAATATTTCTCTTCTGATGTAATCACAGGTAATAATATTATGACTCTATAACTTCTGAATTATTCTGGCTTCTTCCCTCTCAATTTTAGGTAAAACCTCTTGTTTTTCCCTGATATTCTTTGGTTCTACTTTTTTGCAATTTCTCCAGAGTAGGAATTATTCTGTTAGCAGTTTCTTTCCATGGGACTCTATCCTAAAAGAGAACTTGAATTAGTTTTCTGTGTTTCAGGGGCCCAGGTAACTTCAGTGCCATTTGACCTCTTATGGGTCCTTAAAATCAGCTGTGAACTGATGACAGTCCACCTCCCTCTCAGTTTCTGTTACTCTTCTCTGATTGGCTCACTGAGGTTTCCAGTGCGTACTTTTTTCTTCGGTTTCAGCGTGGTTGTATTTATGTTGCCTTTTCTTTGACTCTTCCTGTTCATTTTCTGATTCCTTGTGAGTTTTGTTTCTGTCAATGGTTTATTTCAGTCCAGTCGAATTTGGGGTTTGCTGTCATACATTTTGCCTTACTTTGTTGTATATGTTGACTCCAGATTTTCAGTTTTGCTGTTCTAATGGTTGTCTGTTTTTAGGTACAATTTATGTAGATTTAAAAACTATGCCACCGCTACTACCATCTTTCCAGATTGCTACAGGTTTATTAGTAAGTGTTTAAGTTTAAGCAGGTAAAAAACAACCACAACAAAAGATAACACAAAACAAACTCCAGACTTCTGGTAGACTGAGTTAACAATTTGGATTGCCAATTTGTAGCTCATTAATTAGCTCTGCAGGACTGAAATAGATTTATGCACTGCTTGGTTTGTGCTTGGTAAGGGTAGGAGATTTTCAGACCATTTTATGAACTAATGCTCAGTGCCCTTCACTTTGTGTAGATTTTCCTTCTAAACTTTATAGCATGCAAAATTCATGCTTCAGGCATGAAAAGGAGGTTGGCGTTGCAGGTAGTAGAAAAAATGCATACGACTCAAGTTCATTTGAATGTGACTTAATTTGTCTAATATCCAAAAGTCTTGGCTTCCTTCCCAGCCTTCTAACCACTCTCCTACATTTCTTACATTCAGTTTATTCAGTCGGTCTCTAAGAAGCTTCTTAAAATTTTGTTTGACTGTGTGTCCCTTGAAAAATTACAAAGTGGGAGCAAATGTTAGCCTAGGTAAGGTGAATTTTCTAAAATGTATTGTTATAATCCTATTATTTTGTGAAGGAAAAACTTAGAATCATACTTATTGAGGTTCAGATACTCATATTGTCTGGGTTAGACTCAGATTTGAGTTTAAAAGCACGTTCAATAAGAGCTCAACTTGTTTTAATGGCAAGTTAATAATTTCTTACTCTCTAACGAGACAAAATCCTTAAGCTAATAAAAATTAAAATTAAACCCCTCTCTGCAGACTGGGTGTTCAGAGGAAATAAACCACTACCAGGATTATGGGAATCTTGGGATTAAAAGGACAATGGGAAGCGGGACCTGCATATTCAGATGCAGTCTAGTGGCATGCTATCCAAGTCATTTGCAAATGTCATCCAGCCTTTTTCTTTGAATGACGCCTTGAGACCCAATCCTGTTTCTCCAACTCCTTTCTAGTCCCCTTACATACCGTAGGACAGGGGGCTGCAAACTTTTATTTTAAGGACAATAGAGTATGTATTTTAGGCTTTGCGGGGCCCAAGTCTCTGTCACATTTACTCAACTCTGTTATTATACAGAGAAAGCAGCCCTACACAAAACAAAAAATAACGGCTCAGTTGTGTTCCAATTAAACCCTCTTTACAAAAAAAGGCAGTAGGCCAGATATTGTCTGCAGGGCAGTTTGTCAACTGCTGCTCTAGAAGAAGATCATATTGGAGGGTAAGGCCTAGCCAAGTCTTCACACAAAAGGAACATTTAATAAAAACCCCATTATCAACAACTTCCATTTAAGAGAAGAAATGCCATTCACTTCAGAGTAACCTGCTTTGGGACCAAATATGGGGGAATGGGATTGAGGGGCATCAATGGGATTGGGAAGAAGATATTTCTGTAGTTTCCTTTCTTGTGTGCTATATATATATATTTTTTTAATTTTTTAATTTAATTTTATTTTTTTTTATACAGCACGTTCTTATTAGTCATCAATTTTATACACATCAGTGTATACATGTCAATCCCACTCGCCAATTCAGCACACCTTGTGTACTATATATTTTTAAAAGTTCTTTCCTGGGGCTTCCCTGGTGGCGCAGTGGTTGAGAATCTGCCTGCTAATGCAGGGGACACGGGTTCGAGCCCTGGTCTGGGAAGATCCCACATGCCACGGAGCAACTGGGCCCGTGAGCCACAACTCCTGAGCCTGCGCGTCTGGAGCCTGTGCTCTGAAACAGGAGAGGCCGCGATAGTGAGAGGCCCACGCACCGTGATGAAGAGTGACCCCCGCTTGCCACAACTAGAGAAAAGCCCTCACACAGAAACGAAGACCCAACACAGCAAAAATAAATAAATTAATAAAAGTTCTTTCCTGTATTTATATTTTTGTGCTATGAAATGAAATTACATGGACATAGAGAGAAATATGAAGATTCCTCCAGCTAGCTAACAAATAACAAATCTCATATAAGAATACCAAGGGAAATTGCTTGAAGTACACTCTATGATGGAGATATAAAGTGAACAAGACTCCGGATCATTTTTGGTAATTTTTATGCATGAGATACTCAAGATGTCTTGTGAATTCAATCCATGTGATGGGAAAATGCAGTCCTGGCAAATAGATTTTGATTCTGTAGCACCCGGTTAAGGAAATAAAAGAGGTAATTGAAGAAGATCAATTTTAAAACAATTATATTTTACCCAGATTGAGATAAAACATCTAATTATTAAGTATGGGAATAGCCCACTTTGCTTGGTTTGTGTATCCCCATTTTACACTTGGGTATATCTATTATAATGAATAAGAACTATTTCTCCTCACATATTCTTTATTTATATAAAACAAATATATGATAGAAAGAAATCTAATTAACAGAAAATATGGTAGCACTTGTTGGGACATGTATCAGTCTGCTAGGGCTACCATAACAAAATAACACAGTCTGGGATGCTTAAACTGCAGGAAATTTATTTTCTCAAAGTTCTAGAGACTAGAAGTCAAAGATCAAGGTGTTGGCAGATTTGGTTTCTCCTTGACTCACAGAAGCCTGCCTTCTCTAGGTGTCCTCATATGGACTTTTCTCCATGTGCTCACACCCCTGGTGTCTCTCTTCTTGTAAGGACGCCAGTCCTATCAGATTAGGGCCCACCCTTATTACAGCATTTAATCTTAATTCTGTCTTTAAAGACCCTACCTTCAAATACAGTTCCACTGGGGGTTAAGACTTTAACATGTGAATTATCAGGGAACACGATTCAGTCCATAACAGCAAATGCTGCCAAAATTTTAATTGTTGGACCAAAAGCCTAACATTATAGAAATGGTAATTGGAGTTGCATGTTATATAGACAGGTAGAGAAATATTTCTCTGTGAATGACCACTAATAAGCAAGGAGCTTTGCGAATAATTTCATGTTAACATTTTTCAAATTGGTTATCTTGAATAATAAAGTGTTGTTTTCATAAACTAACACATTAATTCCAGTCCCCAGTCCCCAAAAGAGCCATCATTGCATAAAACCAAAAACAAGGCAGAAGATTTTAAACTTATAATTAACAGTTGGAAATTTAAGCAGGGTAATACATGAAGTCTGTACAAAATTTTTATGATTGAGTTGTGAAAAATACTGTATTATCCCTGTTCAAACTGATGTTGCAGTTTTTTCCTCTAGGAACAGACAATCTTTCAGGCTAAATAAATTGGTTACCGATTTCTACTTGATAATCCTCAGTTCCAACCACTGACTCTCTCTTCTGCCTTTGTGGTAGGGAATGGCATTCTTCTGCAACACAAAGTAGACAGTGAACATTATGTGCTGATGTAGAGATTGGTCAAGACAACACAACACGCAATAGCTCTCAGAAGCAAAGAGCATTATTGGTCAAGTTCTATGACGAAGCCAACTTTGCATAATTCCTGTAAGAGTCAAAGGTATGTGATCTTATTTGCATGAAGTCTATAAAAATTTTATACACATCTAATTATTGCTTAAAATATATCTTCATTCCACTTAAAGCATTAAGAAATCTGAATATGAGTTGTATAATATTCTGATGAAGAAAAAACATTGTGAAATATTTCAGAAATCTTTCTTCTGAAGTTTTTTTTTTTTTTCTAAATCTTAATTTAGATTTAGAAAGGGAAGTCAGAAAGTATAATTCCTACTCTGGCCTGCCACAGATTGTTTTGAAATATTCATCATTTTTCTAAGATGATGAACAGTACAGAATTATTTCATTTTTAAAGAAAAATACATAGTTTACTTTGAAGTTCCTCAGAAAGAATTTTCCTAATACGTGTACTTAACATGTGCTAAACTTTTTTTCGAGAAATAATAATTTCCAATTTGGAAACCAAATTCAGCAAACCATTTAATTCATCAGCCACCTGTGTATCTGAAATATTCATTTGATTCCACTTCCAATATTTCAACACTATCTGAATATTTTTAGACAGTCTCCAGTGTCTGTTAACATTCAATCAAACCTATTTTTATAAGCCACATAGTTTTTTCAATATATTTGTCTGGTTTATAGTGTATTGAAATGCTGCAATCTTTTTGCAGAAGGCTGGTACTGTTGTTCAAAGAATTATTAATATTCATAGAGTTTTGGAGTTTCACTTGCTGACAGAACATCCTCCAAATTAACAGTAAATGGTGGTCATGACAGTACATATAAAAAGGTCTTCTGTCTCTCTCTCTCTTCCTAAACTTTGAAAAAACTATTAAACATTCCACCCATGTTATCAGCATGATTATACTTCTGCCTGCTCAATTATGTTAAAATGAACTCTGATTTGCTGCAGGTAAATTTTTATCACTCTGTTTAGATTGGTCTCAGTCATCTTTCCAATGTAATGAAAATCAAAATGCTCCCTTATTTAAAAGAATCTTTGATGCCCTTTGAGAGCATTTTACACTAATTGATAGCCATACCACTTTTGCTCCATTATTTGTTGATTGACATCTACTGGAAACAATGCTTTCACACATTCTGAATTACATTATTATTTTTCTGCCTACAGAACTGTTCAAATCAATCTGTGAGCTCATACATAAAAACATCTCTTTTTTACCTTTCTGATTTTCAACAACTAAAAAAAATCTCTTTTCTTTAAAAATGAAACAGACTCATCATACTCTTTTAACAGTAAATACTATTTCCTGACAAACAAATATTTTTAACTCTGAATTTCAGGTTTCTTACATTTCCTTCAATATGTTTTTGTGAGAAGATCGTTTATCTGCAACAGTTCCATCACAAAATCCGTTTTGACTCCAAAAGCAATCACTTCAAGTATATATTACTTTTTCATGTGTTCTAATTTTCTAGGAATTCTTTTTTTTAGAAGCTTCTAATTTTGTTTCCAAATAATTATAGCTGCCTAGAAAATACATCACAGTTACAAATAAGCTAGACAAAAAGTCTAAATATTAAGGGACAGAGGAAAGCAAAGTGTTTCTGAGACATATAATGTTGAAATGAATAAACAGGTTTATGTGGATGGGATGGTGCAATTAAAATATTGCTAATTGTGTTATTGTTCATTATTATTATTATTATTATTATTTTTGCGGTACCCGGGCCTCTCACCGCTGTGGCCCCTCCCGCTGCAGAGCACAGGCTCCGGACGCGCAGACCCAGCGACCATGGCCCACGGTCCCAGCCGCTCCGTGGCACGTGGGATCCTCCCGGACCGGGGCACGAACCCGCGTCCCCTGCATCGGCAGGCAGACTCCCAACCACTGCGCCACCAGGGAAGCCCATTGTTCATTATTTTTGTTTGTTGTGATTTCATTTTCTATTTTGATGCAGAAAAATTCGTCTATTTTGTGCTGCCACAGAACAAATAAAATCATTGCTATGTTTCACAGTTTATGTAACTATTAATTTGTGACAGGTACATATTTTTCCCTGTGTAGAAAGAAACAGAAGCAAATGTTGGGGCCATGGAGAAGAACACAGTTATGATTTTAAATGTCATTTCATCATTCCTTTGGTGATGAGGCATGGAGCCATGTACTAGAGCCCCCAGAACTTCTGCGTTGTGGCTTGAGGTTAGCTGCCTTTCTGAGTCTTCAGTATCTCCCAGATCCTCACTGGTATTGTCTGTTTCCAAATAGTCAGTTGCTACATTCAGTTTTATTATCTGCCAAGTCCTTCACACTGGGCTTAAATTCCACCATTAATCTGAAACAGGCAACCCCCAAGGATAACAAACACAACCTTATCAAAATAGGAAAGGAAAATTCTAGTGCTCTACCCAGGTTTGCAATCTTATCCTTGCTATTGTATGTCTTGTTCCCATGGTTTAAAATACAACAAAATAAAATTTTCTTTATTGATTTAGATCCCCAGTGAAATATCCCCTTACTATCCCAAAGTTTGATTCAAAAGACTGCAAATAATAGACTATAGACTTTTGCTTTAAATCCGGTTTAACAGGGACCAGATTTACCCACGCACCTGAAATAGCGAAAATACAAACAAAACAAATAACGCTTTGGTTTTCAAGACACTGAATATCACTGACAGGGAAGGTTAAGAATTCCTTAAATATGGGAAACAAATTTGATGAGCCGTACGTACAATTGCATCCAGCTTACTGCCTGGAAAGACTTTTCACGCCGTGATGCAAGGAGGGGAAATTCAGACAAAGTCCAGTGGACACCCTGAATTGAAGAGATGGAGCTGGGAGTCCAAGGAGACTAAGGCAGATAGAGTTGTCAGGGCAGAGCATTGCACAGGAGAGGGCAAGATACAGAAATTTTTGGAGTCCCGCAGAGGGCAAGATGTGAGAGACAAATACAGAATAAAACACAAATTGATATCTCCCTGAGGAACAGATTCTAAATATATAGTCTGTCAGTGTACATTCCATTATAATTGAGGCCCTAGGTGAAAACCTTAGGAAGATCCTCCAAGATGATTCATGGAGCAAAAGGGGTGACATATGCTGCAAAACACAGAGCCAAGGAAAGCCAAAACTGAAGCAGGTACTGGCACTATTAGGGTTGGTACTGGAGAAGTTAACAAGAACGGATATTCTAACAACAAGTAAAGCCATCACCAGACGAAATCAGGATAGAATAAGGGTTGAAAAATGGAAGTCAGGAAAAAGGGTGTATAGGGAGGAGGGGATAGAAGCCAAGCTTACGAATAAGGGAGTGTTAATAACTTATGACATATTTTTGCCTAAAAATCTGAATCAGAATCTAATCAGGAATCTACATCTAAACTCTGGTTAATGGGAAATTTGGGTCCATAGAAGAACAGGTTAAATGGAACCATGAGAAGCAAACAGCTAAATTCAGAATATGAACCATTCTCTATGATGTAAAAATAAAAATAATATACCTGTAATAAACCAATGACATGAAATCAAAAGGAAGGAGGATAGTTAGAGAATGAAAGATCCATAAGCGATATAAAAAATAAGTGCAGTGTGCGGAGCTTGTTTGAATTTCATCTCAAAACTAATCAACTGAAAAAAGATAGTATTGAGATAACTCAGGAAAATTTTAAAAACAATAGGAATTTTAAAAAATTTTGTTTGTAAAGATCAAGGAATGGTGGCTATAGTAAAAATTTCCTTTAAAATTATTGTGCATACTCAAGTATTTATAAGCAAAATGAAATTATGCTGGAGAATCTCTTTAAAACAGCCAAAATGAAAAGAGATGGGGCAATACACAGAAATGGTTGGGAAAATATTAAAAATTGTTGAAGTTGGGTGATAGGTATGTGGGGACTCCTGTTTTTCTTTTTTTAAAAAAAATTTATAAATATAAATTGGTTTACAATTTTATAAATATAGTTGGTTTACAATGCTGTGCTAGTTCCAGGTGTACAGCAAAGTGATTCAGTTATACATATATGTAACTTCTCTTTTAGATTCTTTTCCATTATAGGTTATTACAAGATACTGACTATATAGTTCCCTGTGCTATACAGTAGGTCCTTGTTGGTTATCTTTTTTTTCTTTTTTATTTATTTACTTATTTATTTATTTTATTTTTTGGCTACGTCGGGTCTTAGTTGCGGCGTACGGGTTCTTTGTTGAGGCATGTGGGATCTTTTTTGTTGTTTTTACGGGCGCACGGGCTCTTCATCACTGTGCGCGGGCTTCTCTCTAACTGTGACGCACGGGCACCAGGGCGCGTGGGTGGGCTCTGTAGTTTGCGGCACGCAGGCTTTCTCATTAAGGCTCGAGAGCTCAGTAGTTGTAAGGCATGGGCTTAGTTGCTCTGCGGCATGTGGGTTCTTAGTTCCCCGACCAGGGATAGAACCCACGTACCCTGCATTGGAAGGTGGATTCTTTACCACTGGAACACCAGGGAAGTCCCTGGTTCTGTATTATATATATATATATATATATATATATATATATATATATATATATATATATATATATATATATATATGTATGTATATTAGTGTGCATATTTTAATCCCAAAGTCCTAATTTATCCCTCCCTCCCCCTTTCCCCTTTGGTAGCCATAAGTTTCTTTTCCACGTCTGTGAGTCTATTTATGTTGTGTAAATAAATTCATTTGTATCATTTTTTTAGATTCCACAAGTAAGTGATATCATGTGATGTTTGTCTTTGTTTGACTTATTTCACATAGTATGATAATCTCTAGGTCCATCCATATTGCTGCATATGGCATTATTTCATTCTTTTTTATGGCTGAGTAATATTCCATTGTATATATACCATATCTTCTTTATCCATTCATTTATTGGTGGACACTTAGGTTGCTTCCATGTCTTGGCTATTGTAAATAGTGCTGCTATGAACACTGTGGTGCATGTATCTTTTTGAATTATAATTTTCTCCAGATATATGACTTGGAGTGGGATCGCTAGATCATATGGTATTTTTCTATATACTTTTGTGTTTGTTTGAAATTTTTCATGATAAGATTTTTTTTTAAAAAGGAAAGAAAAGATGTGGCTATTCAATAAACACTTATTACCTGCTTACTTGAGCCAGACCTCAAGAGAGCATGGAAATGAAAGTCAGAAGTTTTAGTTTTGGGTGTTTATGAATTTAAGCAAGTCTTTAACTCCTTTTAGACTCAATTTCCTCACCATAAAGTTGAAATCATAATGACAGCTACTTGCCTCAAACTGTATAGAGGACCAATATAATGTATGCAAATGTGGGCTGTAAACTAAAAGAGTATTATTAAATATTATCTATCATTACTTATTTAGCAGCAATTATTAATTGCTTTCTTTGTGCAAGGTACTTTCACATATGTTGTTCAATTTTATCCTCCCATCTCTCCTGTGAAGTTGGTGTTTGATAAACAGGTTTAGTAAGTGGAGGAACTAAAGCTCAGATGGGTACAGTAGGATTCTCAGGGCCACAGGTCTAGTGAGCAACATTGCAGAGACTGGGCAATCCTGCCTGGCTTTCACCCCAGACCCCCTTCATCCACTGGGGCACACTTCATAGTTATGTCAGTTTTAGGATGAGCAGGAAAGTATGGACATCCATCTCAGGTATTCTGAGTGAGTCCCTTGATGAATAATTTACAACCACAGACCTTCAGAAATTGTCAGTAGTAAAACCACTAAACTGTCTGTAGTATCCTATGTAAAAATACTTCAAAAAATACTGATATCTAAAGGACCACTGGAGAGAAAGTGAATACAAGTAGGAGAGAAATAATACCTTGGAACAGATAGCACCTTGCTGCCACAGTAGCTGAGGACAATGAAATCAATAACCTCACTGGCTTTATGGCGGACTTGGTTCCCAAAGAAGAGGCTGAATACTCAGGGAACAGAAAGACACCCAATATTATCCTGAAGTCCTAACACTACCAATGAGCTTTCCTGTGAGTATAAATGATGCCCTTAGTGACACCCGCACTGTGACATAGACCCTAGGAAAAATGTAGCTTTAGAAACTATAATTGCCTTAAAATGCCTTTCTCTAGAGACTAACACTTACTCAAGTTGTCATTAATTCCCAGTGTAACAAGTTAATGCAAACTGTGCTGGAAATTACATCCAAGTTCTGTTAAAAAACAGGTCATGTTGGGCTTCCCTGGTGGCGCAGTGGTTGAGAGTCTGCCTGCCGATGCAGGGGACACGGGTTCTTGCCCCGGTCCGGGAAGATCCCACATGCCGCGGAGCGGCTGGGCTCGTGAGCCATGGCCGCTGAGCCTGCGCGTCCGGAGCCTGTGCTCCGCAACGCGGGGCCGGGAAGCCCACAACAGTGAGAGGCCCGCGTACCGCAAAACAACAACAACAACAAAAACAACAGGTCACGTGTAAATACAACTAATGGTAAGAAGCAGCATCAACAGCATCTTTGACTACAAAGAAAAACTACATGACACCAAGCTCAGTTTAAGCTTTCCCTCCCACAAGAGTAGTTCTGCATCATAAATGATCAAAGCAAAGCCATCAACTTGAAGGAGAGTCTAACAATGATAGGGACTTGAGTGTAAGGGTTTATTATTTTTTTATTAACTCACTTTTATTACTTAAGTCTTGAATAAAATTAAGTTTGAGCAAATTGTAACAGCCTCAGCAGGATGGGATTTGGAGGGAAAGAATGAGGGAGTCAGAATTTTTGAGAGGTTTTGAGCTTTTATGTGCTGCAGCCCATCCTCACTATTTGCACAGCTTGAGAGACATGACTCAGGTTGACTGTGTATCTGGTCAACCCCAATGTTTCCTATCATGGGTCTTATATGATGGTCTGCTTACTGTTCTCACTCGGCTAGCACCTATTCCTTATGACCAGGAAGAAAATATGGATTCAAAGATCTTAGAAAAGTACCACTGTGCCTAAGGAAGAAGCAATGGGGGTTACGTAAAGGGATTGGGAGCCAAAAGCAGGTTGATTACAGGATGGGAGATTAGTTTTATGATTTGTGCGTTGTGAGCATGCATGGGGTGTCATGCTGTTAGGCAGGAGGGAACGGTTGTAAAATCACAGAGAACCTGAAATTCAAGCTAAGTACTCTCTAACATCACATGAGATGTCCCTTGGAACCCACCTTGCTATCTTGCTTGATATAGAGATAACTTTGCCTTTCATATTTTGGTACCATTTTGCAGCTGATCATATAAGGCACTAATTCGGTAAAGCAGAGGCCGCTGTGAAGGAATGCAATTAAAATAAGAACAGTGTGCTGAGAATTGGGAAGTCTGAGGCCTAACCCCTTTGTAAACTTAAATCACTTAATTGAGCTTACCCTCAGCTTCCTCATGTGTTTAATGGAACTATTAGACCATAAATCATTGTAGACGGCTTCCTGTGTTGAGTGGGGTTCATTGATTGATAAGGACCCTTCCATCTTTATATTGCTGTGGTTTGACACATTTAAAACTATATTAAATTTTAGCTATTATTGTATACTAACACTCAGCCTGTTTATATCACACCAGCACAAATAATAAATCAACATGGCAACTCCATGTAAAAAGCCAGCCAACTCAAATAACTTACTGAAATGTCTACCTACTAAAATTTTTCCCTTTCTCATTTAGAATTTTAGATATGCTAAGCATCAATGTCACTTCTCATTTAATCTAGAATGCAATAATTTAGACACACCCCATATGAATTATCACTCACCAAATAATTAAATCCGTTCTCTGACAGTTTTTCATAGAAAACTTTTGTCATACAAAAATATGTGAGTTTTTTGTCATCCATTTTCCACCAATATTAGTAGATACAAGGTGGACAGAACACAAGGTCAAGCAGTATTGGTTTCTTATAAGCATGAAGTACAACAAGCATAGTTTGCCTTTCGGGAGGCCTGGTTGGGTTTAAACACCTAAAATGAAGGGATGAATTTACGTAATTCAGGCACTGAAATCAGGTTATAGACAGAGAGGGGTGAGAAGCCTGAAGAGTGAATCCAGCTCTGTCACTTACAAGCTTTTGATTTTGTTCAGGGTGTTAATCACTCTGAGCCTTGATTTCCTCACCTGTGAAATGGGTACAATAATCCCATTATAATACAATGCAATGAGAGTTAAATTAATGTACATAAAACAGAGTATTCCATGACATAGTAAATATTCAGTATACATTAGTTAAGAACATATAGGCTTATAAAACTTAAATTTCTAAAGTTTTATGACTTTGAAATGAAACCATTACTATTATTATCCTTCAAGGGTGTTCTCTGAGGTCCTGCTTGATAGTAACTACATTAAATTACCTTAACTATACATTTCCCCCTGTATGTTAGTGTTCACTTTCATGTGCTGACAAATATAAAAGAATTATCTACAGGATGAAACTAATCAATATTTATTTTCATGTAATTAATTTTAAAAGTATCATGCTTCATATACATAGGTTTCTCAGTTTTAAGTGAAGTTTTTTTCATCCTTTAGATTCTTAGTGTCCCCCTCACCTTGGTTGCAAAGACCTACACTGTGTCTACACACACACACACACACACACACACACACACCCCAAATCAAAACAAAGTAAGCCCTTCTGGCACATAGTTAGTTACTTACATCCGAGCAAACCCTAAAGCACTGATTTTTTTTTTTGATGAATCTTCTTACCTTATCTTTCCCCTCTATCTGTTGTTTATACAACCTACTAAACTTCTACAATTGAATCTTGGACAAACAAACTTGCACATTGTGCAATGTTTCAATAGAGATGTGTTGCAGGGTGCTGTGAGTTTCCTCTGTGTCTATCAAGTGACCCTATTCTAAACACTTTCTTACACAGCCGCTTTCTGCCTGTCCATGGACTAGCTCAGTTCTGGACAAACAGGAAGGCATAGTAGGCTCCAGACACTGTGTTTTTATCCACAGGACTTCTCCATAATTTTGTTGCCTGCAGAAACTCAAACAAAGCAATGGGTGACAGATAGAACAAGCCTTTTGGAGACACAGAAAAAGTGTAACCTTTTGCAGATCCTAACCAGATGTTTTATAGGCATTTATTTGTTCCCTCTTTTTCCTCTTTTTGCAAAAACAGTTTAACTATACACAACAGATTAAATAATTACAACAGATTCATAATATACAACAGATTCATTTATACAACAAAGTGTTGTCATGTGAGCCCTTGAACATTTTACTTAAGAGACAGGAGGTTAGGCAATTGTTTGAATTTCATAAGTAAAAACAGATGTGGTTTCAAGGTCTCATGCTAATGGAATTGAGGCCGTGGGGAAGAATTGGAAAACTTGCCCTTCTCTAAAGCTACCGCTCTTTGGTTTGTTCACCAAACCAAAGGGCCCAGGCTGGGTGGCTTGGAAACACAGGTCAAAGTCATTCATTCTTCCTGCTTAAAAAGATATTAGTAAATTTATAACAAAGTCAGTAGATGAATTTTCTTGTTTATTTGATAAATTCTATTTTGGGAATATTAGGTGGTAAAACCAAAAACCATTTAGAGTGATTATAGACGGTGGACAAGAAATTTGTCCTAAAGTGTTTTTGCTTTCATCCAGTGTACCAATAGTTCAATCAATTAATTCCACTAAAGATAAAAAAAATCACTGTAGAAACTGAAATATATGGAAGGGAACAAATTCTATATCATGTCTGACAATTATCTCATGAGACATATTGCCCCCATAATGTTAATTTCAACCACTAGTTCCCAAACATCTCTGATTATTTGTAACTTGGGATGTTTTATAGGAATTCGAGTTCTTTGGACCACCTCAAGCTTATGAAATCAAAATATCCAGGGATAGAGTCTGGGAAACAAACATTCAGACCTAAGAGACACTTTAGGAACCTCTCATTAAATCACAGTCAAGGGTGACATGTGGTGCAATATTCCTTCTATAGAGACATGTTTTCTTTCCAAATCAGTTTGCTAGGGCTGCTGGAACAAAGACCACAAACCGGGTGGCTTAAAGAACAGAAGTTTATTGTCACACAGCTCTGGAGGCTAGGAGTACAAGATCAAGATGTGGGCTGGGTTGGTTCCTTCTGAGGGCTGTAGGAAAAAATCTGCTCCATGCTTTCCCCTACCTTATGAGTTCTCTGGCAATCTTTGGTATTCCTTGCCTTGTAGAAGCATCATTTCTATATTTGCCTTCATCTTTATGGTGTTTGTCATGTGTGTGATCTCTGTACCCAAATGTCCTCTTTTTAGAAGGACACCAGTCATATTGGATTAGGGTCCACCAAAATAACCAAATCTTAACTAATTACATCTGCAATGACCTTATTTTGAAATAAGGTCACATTCTGAGGTACTTGGGGTTAGGGCTTTAACATATGAATTTGGGATGGGGGTACAATTCAACTTATAACACTCAGAGATAAAAAAAATAAAGCCTTTTTTTGGGTCATGGTAAATGTTCAGTTATTGGACTATGAATGTAGTTCTTTTCCACTTAAAGTGTAGTCTGCCTCATCCAGGAACTTGTTAAACGTGCAGAGTTTCTAGCCCCACCTTAGTCCTACTAAATCAGAATCTGTATTTGAACCAGATTTCCAGCCTATTCACCTGCACATTCAAGTTTGAGAAGTGCTGCTGTAGCTTCATCGTGTTTCGCTCTCCAGCTGGGCTTGCAGATATGTCTGAACTAAGCTTTACTCTCACTGGCAGCAATTTCTCTTGCTAAACCTTCTCTCTCACAATTTTTCTCTTCTCATTCCTATTTCCCTTCTGGTATGTGACACCTATCTTATTAGTAGTAGTTATAAATTTATTTATTTATTTATGGCCGCATTGGGTCTTCGTTGCTGTGCACGGGCTTTCTCCAGTTGCAGCGAGCCGGGGCTACTCTTTGTTGTGGTGCGCAGGCTTCTCATTGCAGTGGCTTCTCTTGCTGTGGAGCATGGGCTCTAGGTGCGCGGGTTTCAGTAGTTGTGGCACGCAGGCTCAGTAGCTGTGGCGCACGGGCTTAGTTACTCCGCAGCACGTGGGATCTTCCCGGAACAGGGCTCAAACCCATGTCCCCTGCATTGGCAGGTGGATTCTTAACCACTGTGCCACCAGGGAAGCCCTGTTTTTTTAACAATTAGCTTTGTGTCTTATCACATCTCTTTTGAGATTTATTATATCTGCTCTTTTTTACTTGAAATCACCTTAAGTCACTTTTAGGAAATATGCAGATTAAAGTCTATCTTTCCATACCAGCTATCTAATAAAAAAAATTGCCTTCCCCTTCAAGACCTCTGTGACCACTGCTAAAATCAGCACTGCTCCTGGCCCTGAACTTCACGCCACAGCACAAAGTCAGAGTGGGAATCTGGATGGACATTGTCTCCTTGGTTTTCTGAAACATTTTATTTGACTGTGGAGTGAAGAATTGGTCTTGAAAATGGTGTACCGTCTGGTAGTTTGGTAATAAAGTATGTGAACAGATGGTTAAAGCTATATCTGTTTGGAGTCTGATCCAGCAAGGAGAAAAGCAAGCAGAGATGGTTGCATTCATTAAAAATGTGCTATAACCTACTGGGCAGCAGAATCCTGTGGCTGGAAGAGAAGAGTGCTGGAGTTAAAGAGATCCGGGCTTGGGCTTCCCTGGTGGCGCAGTGGTTGAGAGTCAGCCTGCTGATGCAGGGGACACGGGTTCGTGTCCCGGTCCGGGAAGATCCCACATGCCATGGAGCAGCTGGGCCCGTGAGCCATGGCCGCTGAGCCTGCGCATCCGGAGCCTGTGCTCCGCAACGGGAGAGGCCACAACAGTGAGAGGCCTGTGTACCACAAAAAAATAAATAAATAAAGAGATCCGGGCTTCAATCAGAATAATCCACTCACTATGCATATGACAGCAGGTGAGATAGTCGACCCATCCAAGCCTCAGATTTCTCACCTGTAAAAAAGGGAATCATATCTACCAACTAAGAACACTTGTAATGGAAACATTAAATTAGATACAAGAATAAAACCAGCTGGGAACAGTTCCTGGCACATACAAAAGCCAAAGAAATGGTCATTTTTCTTACTTAGTGATGTACAAGTTTTAACATGATTTTTATTCTCGAAACTCAGCTCATCTTCTTAGGCCAGAGCCATTGCACCACATATTTATGTGACAATCTTCTCTGGAACTCATCAAACATTATGAAAACTAAAATATGTATAATTGGCCTAGAGTAATCTCATGAGATAAGAAAAGCTTGGAGGAACTTATGACTTTGGCGTAGCAATGATATGGTACAGATTAGGTGTGTGAGGGAAAGCTGGATACTGGCTTTGCTAGAGGAAAGTAACAATTGGAATTACAGGTATGTAAGTGGTGGGAACGTGAGGAAAGTTAGGAAATAAAGTAATTGAAGGCCCAAGATAGAATTTTAAAATGTTTATATTTAAATTAGCCTTATAGATGAAGAAATGAAGATGCAGAGAGTCAGCGGTAGGCTTTAGCTTCTCCTCTAATCTCTAATTTATGTATACCACTGGGTATTGGGCCAGTAAATCTCCATCTCCCATACCCTTGCCAGCCAAGCTGCTGCTCCTATGCCTCTCCTAAGTAGCATTCCTAGAGATCCCCTGTTAAGGTGATCACTGAAGAGCTGGGTCTAGAAGTCCAGTGTTTGACTCAGTATTTACTGATTTTCCTCTATGCCGTTTTGTTTTTAAGAAAACAGTAGTAGATAAAAAGGAGTTATAGATATGTGAAAATTGATGAAAACAATAATGTAACTAAAAGTGAGAAAATGATACAAAATGTTCCGTCTTGAGGGCTGAGCAACTCTAAACCATATTTTTAATTTTTTTTTAAAATACACGAAGCATAAAATGCATCCCACTTCTTTAAGACCATCTTCATCAGATGGCAGCTGACTCTTGGCATGAAGCACTAAATTAGAAAGATCTAGAACTGCTATCTCTGGGCCCATGGGGTGTCTTAGATTACTGAAGTACACCTTTAGAATTACTGAGCACCTTTAGAATTCATGAGGGCATAAAGTGGATGGCAAAAAAGACATATGAAAACTCATCTTAAAAGGTGATTTTTTTTTTGCTTTCATATATGAGACTCTATTTCCCTAAGTGATATAGAATTGTACCGATGCATTGTCTCTGAAGGACTAGCTCTCTAGCTTTTGGGAGAAAACTCAGATACCTATTTTAATCATTATCACCATAGTGAAAGTTGCAGAGGCATGGTCGTAAGAGGCAGAGGCATCGGGTTCCAAGTCCAAACGTTATTACAGTGAATGAATCCGGAGTAAATAAACCATATCCCCTTATACTGCCTACGGTATTAAAGTATGGGTGCCTAGAATGATGAACCAACCGAATATCAGAGGGATAAAAACAATCTAGGAGGTACCCCAGTGTCCCCTGGCTACCTGCCAATAGCCTAACACTCTGATGGACAGTTCTTGTTAAAAGTAAGAAAATTCGCAAGCATATCAACCAGGAAGGATTTTTACTTAAAGTGACGGAAGGTAGATCTACCACCAGCTTAAATAGATAAGGGTTTTTACTCCTTCAGAATTAGATGGCGGCCTAGGTGTGGTGAAGCTGTTCAAGGATGTCATTCAGAACACAGGCTCCTCTGTTCTGCCCGTTCCACTAGCCTCAGTGGGTGGTTTTCAACCTAATGGTTGCAATGTGTCTGCTGTCCCTCCAGGCATTGTGTCTGCCTGCGAGCAAGAAGAATGGGGAAAGGAAAAAGTCAAAGAATATGTTACTAGAGTTGTCTGCTCCACTTAAAATTTTCCCAAATTCCTTATGCAGTGACTGCTTCTTCGCTCTCACCGACTAGAATGGCATCCCATGGCCATGGCTGGCTGGAAGGGAGGCTGGATAAGCAAGCACTTGGGGTTTCCAGCCTTTGTAATAGAGAAAGGAAAGAGAGAATGAAAACATGCGTGATTTGCAGAAGCAAACCCATATAGTCTGTGGAGCAAGTAATTCTTTCTAAACAAGGTGACAAAGTCGAAATTGCAAATGGTTTATTATTATTATTATTATTATTATTATTATTATTATTATTTTTGTGGTACGCGGGCCTCTCACTGTTGTGGCCTCTCCCGTTGCGGAGCACAGGCTCCGGACGCGCAGGCTCAGTGGCCATGGCTCACGGGCCCAGCCGCTCCGCGGCACGTGGGATCTTCCTGGACCGGGGCACGAACCCATGTCCCCTGCATCGGCAGGCGGACTCCCAACCACTGCGCCACCAGGGAAGCCCCATATCTTTATTCTTGATTAACAACTGGAAATTCTTATACCCCCTGGTTCTTCACAATGAAGAAGACACAATACTTACATCATCTTCCACATTCTTTTCCTCGTTCTTTCTTTCTCAGTTTCAGTTATACATAGTTTATGTGTCTTTTCTCTGTGACCAGAGGGAGGAGGAGTAGATAGAGTTGAAAAGAAAAAGCACCCTAGAGGGTGTCCAGCTTCTACTGGCTGTAGAAAGTTATTTCTTAACCCAACTCAAAGCCAAGTTTTAGGGAAACTCTAAAAGAGAACATGATAGGAAAGCCTGACCTTTCCTTTCCTGGTTGGCCTTTGGCTTAGGCAGCAGAAGAAGGTGGTGGAGTAGAAGGAGGGATTAGTTGGAAGAGCCACCTGTTCTCTCCCAATCTCTGATAGAAGTGGCAAGGAAGCAAAATTTACAGCATATCCAGAGCACTCTGGGAGGCAGCTGGGTTTGAGCTATGTGGCTAGGATCATCCCTCTGAGACAGCTGTTTTCCGTTTGAGGAGGGCCCCCGCCAGCAAGATGCTGCTAAATATACCATGTTATGAAGAGCAGGTAGTAGAAGTTGAGCCAAAGTCACATGTGAGTCTAATCTATAACTTATTATGGGTGAGCTAGCACTTAGACTCCAGAGGCACAAGAGATATCTAGAGCAACACAGTATGAGCCAGAAAACACTCATAACAAAGAAATGAGGATTACTTCTGTGTTCCAATAAATAAAGGATAAGTGCCTTTCCCCTCTTCCCTTCTGTCTACTCCCACTGCTGGAATAGTTGGATCCAGAAGAGAGAGGGAGAGGAGGGCCATGTCCTTGTTCCTATCCTTCTCATTTCAGGTCCTTCCACTTCACATCTGGTCTACTGTGAGTGCGAGGGAAGGAGACCTTTAAGGTGACTGTTTGCCTGAAATATTAATATTAGACTAAAGAGTTAATGACTAGCTATAAAAGAAAATTTATGAAATCTCCCCAAGGTATCCTTAAGGAACTAGAAAGGGAATTTGACATGATCTGGCTGAAGGCAGTGATTGAAGAAAAAGTAAAAACTGCTCAGACTTGCACTCCACAGGACTGAGACTGGTTATTGGGTCTTTGTATGGGTAATGTGCCAGTTTCTTTGTGTTGACTGCATGAAGTGAATTCTGGGTTAGTAGATTTTCTTCCTGGTATGGAGAAAGTTCTTTGGTATAACCCAGAGTGAGAGTGTGAGATGCTTTTTGTTTTCTCCACAGTCCACAAAAATTTGTAGCTCTGAACTTACTCTCTCTCCTCCATCCCGTAAAGGTGGTCTCCTGTGTGGATCTTTATTCACCTGGTTCTTCCTTCTTCTCATTACTGGCATGAAAGGCCCAACGAATTTCCATCTGTTAGTCCATGAATCCTGTTCCTTTATTTCCAGTAAAGAAATTTCATACTACCTCCTTCACTTCATCTTTTTATTTTGGAAAAAATTTGAAGCTATAAAAATTTACAAAAGTTCACGTGTATGCACTCTTCACCATTTGCTTTCTTTCTCTTTCTCTGTACATTGTAAGTATACACACACTGACAATGTGCATATATAAATATTTTTTACTGAACCAGTTGCAGACTTCAAGATTCTTCACCCATAAATACTTTACGTATATCCTAAGAACATAAAATTATATTAGAAAATCACATATAATTATTAAATTCATGAAATTAACTGTGATACAAAATAACTATATCATTCATATTCATAATTTACCAGTCATCCCAATAATGTATTTTAGAGCATTTTTTCTGATCCAGTTTCCAATCCAAGATCACACATTGAATATAGTTGTCATGTCTCTAAGAAAGATTATTCTTTACTATGGAACAGTTCTGTGTGCTTTCACCTCTTTATACTGACATTTTAGAAGAGCATGGGCCAATTCTTTTTCAATATGCTCCTTTGTACTCTGTTTTTTGGTGTTTGCTGACAACTGTTCAGTCCTCTCTACGTCTTCCCTTTCTGCTTCACATCTGGACAAGCTGGTAGGAAAACCGAGATTCTTCCTTTTGGGTGCATTTGGAGGTTCAAACCGTGCAAGTTCCTACCCACGCTGGGGAGGAACCACCTGCCCTGTCCCCACCTCCTAATCACAGTAAAATCCCCAAGCCAGTCTCCTGTTCTCTTTTAAACTGTTTTTGGATGTTCTTAGGATCCACTCCACTTAACCCAGAAAGCTTCATTAGGTGAGTAATAAACCTTTCCCTTTCATCCTGTGTGCATGTGTGTGTGTGTGTGTGTGATCATCAGTCTCAATGCTGGATCCAAATTTTGGGTGAGGATCCATTTCAATGCTGTTGGATGTCCGTAACAGCCTCAGTTTAGACTGTGTGATGCTTTCCTCAAAATTCATTTTAGGTTATGATTTTTAGGGGGGACGAATGAGTGATGTTGTGCCTTTCTCAAGAGACCTGTGATGTTGACTTTCACCATTATGGTTGACATTAACTCTGATCACGTGGTTAAATTCATAAAACCTGCTTGGGAGAACCATGTTCTGCCCCATTGCTTGAAATTCTAGTTCCAGGCATGCTTTCCAGCATCTTCCTTCATCTTTATTTGACCTTCACTACATTTGGCCGTGTTTCTACAGACAATGTAGTTCTGGTTACCAGTGTGTCCAATTTTATTGAAGTGTGAGTTCGCACTTCTGTGTCTTGTTATCCTTGTTATTTTAGAAGGCAGAAGGAGACAGGGGCATGCATCCAATATTTGAAAAAAACAAAACACCCCAATTTATTTTGTTAAAAAGTTTCCATGTCATGATCTATGAAATAGTGTAAATAAAACTGAAATTAAATTAATTATTATTACCATGGAAATCACAAACCAAGGGTGATTTTAATTCTCTAATGAGACTCTGGTAGCAATCATAATTCTTAGGCTCCAAAAAAAGAGAACACTGCTTAAAAAAAACATTTCAGGTGGTTGAACTTTATTAAAATTCCCAAATTAGAACTTGAAGCTGGAATGGCTGTTTGATTAGCAATGCCTCTCTGGTTAACTCACAGGCTCATGGAATATTCTGATTATTTGGGAGAGGCTGCCAAGATTCACAAACTGAATTTCTCCATTTTTATAAAGATACCTTAATGAAATAAATACCATTGGTTTTCCTCCTGTATCAAAGCTGCAGATTGATTTCTTCCCTGGAGTTATTTTCTGCTTGCAGAGATATGCTACTGATATGTTTATTTTTTCTTCTTCTCACTGTACTGTGATGAAAATTATTTTGCAGCATTCACTACCACACCTGGGGAAAATGGGGAGGTATTGGTCAAAATGTACCTAAGTTGAATAAGGTCTGGAGGCCTGACGTATCACGTGGTGACTGTAGTTACTTGAAATGTGCAGATCTCAAGTGTCCTTACCATACACACACACACACACACGGAAGTGTGTGAGGTGATGAATGGGTTAATTACCTTGGTTTTGGTAATCATTTCACAATGTATACATATATCAAAACATCACATCGTACACCTTAAATGTATACAATTTTATTTGTCAATCATACCTCAATAAAGTTGCAAAAAAAGACTACCATATCTTTAAGGACAAAGCTGGAAAGACTTTCATTAAAGTCTATTATGCTAAATTTACCAACTTTGTTTTCATATGATGCTATTTCTGTGACTTTTAGTCATATTTCTCTATTTTGAAGAAACAGAGAAATTGAGGCAAAGTCAGAAACTAGCTTTCTTCAGCCCTGACTGGAGACCCTCACTAAATAAAAGTGAGCCTTTTCTTAGGCAGAAGTGGGTTAATTCTAAAATCTCAGTTTTCCTGATTTTGTAGCTTCCTAAACCTTGGGAAAGTGAGAAAGCACTGAAGTTATTTTCCTCAGGTTTTCAGTTGTTCAAGAGGGAATGGCTCAGAGAAGCGGCCACACTTCTATTTCTAATTATGACAGGAAAAATTAAAAAACAACACTGACATAAAATATTACCAAGGATTACATTTTTTTGTTTTAAAATCTCATGAAAAGGATATGCTTAAGTGGAGGACCTTAGATAGTTTTTTCTAACGGCCTTTCCATCCATTAAAGGAAGATGATGCAGAAAATGAGAAAGCATAACTGAAAGCAGAACATATTACGGCTGTTGCTGCATGAGAATCCAGCCAGGATGAAAAGGTTAGGATGTTTTCAACAAAGGTGCCTCCACATTTCCCCATCATAGGTTCTGGCCTTTGCTAATAGGAACAAGCCTAATTTTAGCCACCAGATGTGCCGCACTATGGTTTTAACCTTTGCAGGGAATTTTTTTTTTTTTTTTTTTGCATTTAAGCCGAAGTTTTCAAACAAAATCTCATTTTAGCAAAAAAAGTCTCACAGATGGTCTGAGGCCCAGTCTTTTGATGGATGGGCGACAGAGGCCATCATTTACAAAGTTCATTATAGTGTCAGGAAAATGAATAAAGGACAAAGGGAAATAAAAATATTTTCCAAAGCCTGCTCCATGGGCGGCCTGAAGTATTCCAGATGCTTTTCACAACCCCCTTACCCCAGTGCTGCTAGCACAATTTCTGAACTTTATTGAGAAACCTGGGCAACCAGAATTGTATTGATCATAATCATAAATTCTATTTCTATGCAAACTTCCTCAGGATTGAGTTGCAAGCATGAAAAGCATATTATCGATTATCTTCCCAATTTCAATTGATGGAAAGGGGGTATAGCGTTTCATTTTGAACAGAATCAAGAGAAGAGAGGTTATAGCGTTTGCAAATGTCATTTGATGAAATGGCCAGGATCATACTTTACCACCTGGTAAATTGCCCCCCTGCCCTTCCTCCACTGCTTGACCCAAATGTGTGTGCCCCATTATCTTCTCCCTGGCACCATGGGTACTCCGGCAGAGGCGTGGGGTGGGCATGATCCTCAATGGGCCTGAATTTCTAGAGGGCCTCCCTCCCTGTTCCATGAGCTGATCACCCTGTCCGTGATTTATGCACTCTCTACGGCTACCAGCTAGTTCTTCCTGTCGTTCCCACTCCTTCCTCAACAGGAGCGATTTTCAGATTTCCTAGTGACATGGAGAATACATCTGGGATTTGGGATGTAAAGCAAGTAGATAAGGGTGATTGTTCTACAAGTGACAGAGACTGTATTGACTCACAACTCAGGTTTTCCTTAGACTGCATATTCAGGGGAATATTCCATCCTGCCTGTTGCTTCTCAAGCTGTAGCTCTATTGGGACCTCAAGGCTGGAAAGATGCCTCCCGTATGATTCTAGATTATTCTTATCAAAGGAAGCACTGTCCCCTTTCACCATCCCCCAATACCATCCCCCCACACCAACATACTTTTCTTATTTTATTTTGTGACTCCAAACACCCTTGCTTTATTGATCTAAACATAAGAATATTTTTACCACTTAATAACTGTTCCTTTCTTTGGTGATGCCCATAGTAATTGTATTTTATACTTGATTTCACATGAAAGAAGCCAAACAAAAATTTCCTCTTGGCTTTGTTTTGTTCTTAAGCCAGTGGAAATAGGAACGGAATTGGTGTTTTGGGGGGTTGCCTAAGACTAACATTTATTTTTCTCACATATTTTCCATCCTAAAGAATTGCTCTTCCTGATTTACTAATGATTACTCATTCAAGGTTCTCCATTATGAAATTTCTAGCTAGAGTCACCATTCCCATGGCTGTGAAAGAAAACACCAACTTCTTTTTCTGGTAGACAAGGTTATGGTGAGTTCAATACAGTAAATCTTAAATTCTTAAATATTTTACAGGGAATTGCTAATGATACTACATATATTCCCTATTGCTATTAGTAATTTAGTTTTAATAAAAAATGATGGGCTCATGAGTGGGCTTATTGACAGTAATATATAACCAGATTTCTTTTTTTACCATTAACCCTTCATCCCACTGATATAATACAGTTATATAATATACTTATATAACATAATAAACTGATATAATACCATTTCTAACAGTATAATTTTGTGTATCTACTTTATAGATGCATTTATGATCAAAAACAAAACATGAAAAGATATGCTGAAGACTTGTAGACTAATTTAGAAAGGCATTTCACTTAAAAGATTTATTAAACTTTTTCATGTATAATTGATGGCAAAATTATTGGGCCAATTTATCTGTTTAATGTCTACACATTTGGGACTCATATATTGATGGCAATTTTACTATTTTATATACTTCTGATGCAGTTGAGATCTCTGGACTCAAGGGTTTGGCAGTTAGTTCAAAATAGGCCTTGAGTCTAACTTTTAAAATAAGCAGAAAACTTAGATGTAGCCCCAATCTCCTCTCTCTCTCTCTCTCTCTCTCTCTCTCTCATATACACACACTCAAATTCAATTTGGAAGACTTGTCTCAGGACAGTAACAATGGCAAAAAGAATTCATCTGGAGGAAACTGCTGGTGGAGACTTTGATGCTTGGAGAGATCACAGATGCTGTGTAGACCATGGCCTTCAGTTCTACAAAGAGGTTGAGGATGTAGTGAACAAGTTAGATTACTGATGGAGTAAGATTCTTATAGAGATGGGCTGTGAGTCTCCAACACAGATGGAGGAACTGACTCTGGTTATGAGTGTGAATACTTCTTTCTCTGAGACCTTTGGAAAGGAAATTGAGATGAATGAATTATTCAGACCTGGTAACTTCTATTTTTTTCTGGGAAAAAAAGCAGTGTGACTAGTGAAATTGAATAGGGCAAAGGTAGAGCTGGAGGTTTGAAGGGAATAATAAAGGTCAGAATATAGCTACTGTGAAGAATGAGAGAAGTTATTTACCAAAGGCTGAGGATGAAGATGATAAATTAGGAGTTGTACTCAGTCATGCTGCTCTCAGATTTTCTCTGTTAGCAGTCAGGATGCAGGAAAGAAGTTGGGTGTCGATGTTAATTCAGAGTAGGGATTTTGTAGAGCAACCAGGTTTAAAGTGATAAGACCAGAAGGTAAGTAATATAAGATGGTGGGACAGAGTTATTTAAAGAATGGAAAAGTTGGACTATGCGGTCTGTTTTGATGGAGAAGGAAAAGAGGCAGGAATGAATTGGGAGTATGAGGTTAAAAGGAATGACTGGGGATTGGAAATGGGAAAAAAGGAAAGATTAAAGGGCTCATTCTTATGAGGTAGATGAGCCAATAGAGTGGGGATAGGGTAATAATAACGTTAGAAAGATAATAAGTATGGTTACAGATTTGGAATTAAGGAAGTGCCACATAACAAGGTCCTAGTTTAGGTTAGCAAAGGATGGCTAAAATTAAAGAGATCAACAAACTTTGTGGAGTGGGTTGTTCAACTTCAACTGAGAGCTAGAGTCGTCACAGATCTAAGCAGAAAATGGGAAAGAGAAGATGACTGTGAACCAGGTCACACAGATGTAATGATCTTGAAAGCAGAAAAAAAGGAAGGAAGGGAATAGCTATGGAAATGGTAGGAAGGCCCGCCTACCAAAGCAAAAGGTAGAACCAGTGAAGGAAGCGACCACAGAGTGCAAAAAACAGACCAAACAGACCAAGCCCCAGAATCCTTCTTCCCTAAGGAAACACAGGGGGAAATTTAGGTCTGACCAACAATTCTGGGCTTAACAGTGAAAAGCTGTACATTTAGGTGACTTACTAATGAAATTCAGAAACCTTACCATTCAGCAGTCTCAGGGAGAATATGTATATTAATCTAAAAATGAATGCGTAGGTTCCATTTTCCAGTCCTCTATTTCTACCCACAACTTTATATCCCTACACTTGGTTTCCTGAGACTGAACTCCATCAAGGTAAGATATTTTCTGCTCAGTGAACCTGATCCTTTAATGAATATTTAGCGACACTTTTGGAACTTTCTTCTGTCTTTTCAGTGCTGAATGCTAAAGGCACCACCATCTCTGTTTCCAGTTCTTCTACTGGTCTCAGTTGCCTGGATTTGAATCCCAGGTCCATTAGTTACTGGCTGGTTGGCCAAAATCTTAATTACTCATGACCTCAGTTTCTTCACCTACAAAATAGGTATAATAATAATATTTACTACACAGAGTGATTCTGAAGATTGAATGTGATAATCCATGTAAAGTAAATGTAAATAACATGGGATGGAGACGTACGTAGTCATCACTCAGTAAACATCAGCTGTTTTATTATTGTTGTTGTTGAATAAGATTTTGTGGAGTAATCATTGTACCTCATGATTAAATTTTATCATATATAAACTGACAGAGAACTAAAGTGCTATGGTGTTTAGTTAAATATGAATGTACCTATGATCTTTGAGAAAAATAGTATGAGACAGAATCATAACTATTAAATCAATATGGTACAACAAGTTTGGGACCCTTAGTAATCTATCACAGGAATATCCCACTTCAGGGTATGTGATGTAAATGTACTGAGTCAGGCCCTGGAAGTTCTGATTTCAGGTAATGTCTCTACTCCTTCCTACATATTTGTCCTTGAAAAAATTACTTCCTGAAGTCTCAGTTTCCTCATCTACAAAATGAAAGTAATCATCGTACCTCTTCCCTGGGTTGTTATAAAGATTGAATGATATAATTAGGTAAATCATACAGCATAGCACTAAGTCCAGAGTCGGGACTTATGCTTTTACATCTCCCCAAATTCCAGTAGGCTTGATCATCTGATTTTCCAGCTTGCAAGTTATTTGAAACAGCAAATTAAAGTGTGGGAGGCTGTTAGAACAAGTTTTATTGATTTTGATAAAAAGTGACAGCCGGTAAACTGATGTGGCAAAAGCAATACAAGAAAAATTAAAAACACATATAAGATGTGTTAAAGCTACATAGAGATCTGGGACATTTACTTCAGCAACAAACAGTCCTACAAACATCAAAGGGATGAGGAATCACTATTATAATACAGTACACTAATCAATGCTCTCAACAGAGATATTGTGCTACTGGATTTTGATCAGAGAACAGGCCCTGTTCATGTTCTCAGGTTTAATAAGAAGAGTTTGGGGCATAAAGTGAGAAAGGAGCCAAACTCAATGCATATACATCCACACATTGTATCTTAGTCTTCTCAGCAATTCTAACAGTTTAGTAATTTTATTCTACCTCATAGAGTAGAAAACAGAGGTACAGAAAAATTAAGTAATATGCCCAAGTCCATACATGAAAATGAACAGGTCTGTCTTTTGTAAAAGTGATATTTTTTATCAAAAAATAAATAAAAAGTTAAAGGGAGTATGGTTATAATCTAAAACAATCAATTAATATGGGACTTTTTTTGGTTACTATAAAAAGAGAGGATAAAATATGCATTAATTTAGAGGTAAAAATTTGTAAACTCAAAAGGCTCAGCTATCACAGAGAAGGAAAAAGAACAAAATTAATTGGGCAACATAAGTATATATTTTGGGGTTCTTTGGGTTTCTGAAAACAATTTTATATCATGTGAAGAAGCCTTTAGTAGATATTAGAAATCAAAGAAGAAATGAAACAGACTATTGTGTTGAAAATATACTACATAAACCCTGTTATGGGATACATTGTGTTCCTCGAAAATTATATGTTGAATTCCCAGCCCCCAGTACCTCAGAATGTAACCACATTTGTAGATCAGTTCTTTAAAGAGGTGATTAAGTTAAAAGGAGGTGATTAGGGTTGGCCCTGATGCAACAGGACTGATGTCCTTATAAGAAAGAAAGAGATACCAGGGGTGTGGGTGCTCAGAGGACATGGTATATGAGGACACGGAAGGCCACCATCTGCAAGCCAAAGAGAGAGGCCTCAGGAGAAAACAAACCTGCCAACACCTTGATATTGGACTTTCAGTCTCCAGATCTGTGAGAAAATTAATTTCTGTTGTTTAAGCCACCCATATCCCCGGAAGGTACCCATGTACTCAGAATGTAGAACTGAAGAGTGGGATGCTGTGTAACAAAAACCTAAATGTGTGGAATTGACTTTGGAACTGGGTAATGGGTAGAGGCTGGAAGAATCTTGAGATGTGTGTTAGAAAAAAGCCTATGTATAACTGATTAACTTTGTTATAAAGCAGAAACTAACACACCATTGTAAAGCAATTATACTCCAATAAAGATGTTAAAAAAAAAAGAGAAAAAGCCTAGATTACCTTGAAGAGACTGTTGGCAGGAATATGGATGTGAAAGGTGATTCTGCTCAGGTTTCTGACGGAAATCTGGAACATGTCATTGGAAACTGGAGAAAATATGATCCTTGTTATAAAGCATCAGAGAACTTGGCTGAATTGTATTCTGGTATTTTGTGGAAGGTAGTAGAACTTGAGAATGATGACACCGGATATTTAGCTGAAGAGAATTCTAAGCAAAGTGTTGAAGGTGCAGCTGGTTTCTCCTTGCTGCTTCTAGTAAAATGTGAGAGGAGAGAGAGAAATTAAAGGAGGAATTGTAAAGCAAAAAGAACCAGAACTTGAAGATTTGGGACATTCTCAGCCTGACTGTATTGCAAAAAAATGAGAAAGTTCTAGAGAGAACACCAACGGTGTGGCTGGACAATCACTCCATAAAGAGATTATAGGTGTGACTCATGATTTTATACAATGGTCTCAGCAGAAGCCAGGAGCAGAGAGAGGTTATACCAGCATCAACACTGCCAGGTTGGATCGAAGAGGGTAGAGATGGGACAGAATGAAGGAAGGCCATTGTGCGTCTGGGATTCTGCAGGACAGAACATTAAAGCTATCCAGCTGCAAATATGCAGCATTCTTCAAAAACAAAAAAAGGGAAGAATAACCCTAAAAGTGATTCAGAGATCAGTAGGGCTGCCACTGCCACCACAGGTCTGAGGAGCCAGGCTGTCTCCTGCTAGGTTTCAGAGGTAGGGGCCACCTCCTTGTTTACAGCAAGTTAGACTGCTGCCCATGGCTGAGAGGCAATGATACCACCAAAATGGGCCCAGAAGGGGGCTGTCACCCCAGTGGACCCAGAGGAGAGAACATTGTACCAAAGAAGATTATTCTCAAGCCGTAAAATCTTATGATATTTGCCCTGTCAGGTTTTGGACTTGCTTGAACTTGTGACCCCTTTCTTCTTTTTGATTGTTCCCTTCTGCAATGGGAATGCTTACCCTATGTCTGTGCCACCATTGTTTTGGAAGCAGATGACTTCTTCAGTTTCACAGATTCACAGCTGGAGAAGAATTTTGCCTCTGGATAAATCATTCCTTGAGTCTCACCCACACTTGATTTAGGTGACATTTAGATAAGATGTAGACTTAAGAGTTGATGCAAGAATGGCTTAAGACTTTGGGGATCAGATAAATGTATTTTGCACATGACAAGGATATGAATTTTAAAGGCCCAGAGGGCAGGATATTATGGGCTTAATTGTGTTACCCCAAAATTCATACACTGAAGTCTCAACCCCTAGTATAGTAGAATGTAACCATACTTGGAGAAAGGGTCTTTAAAGAGGTGATTAAGTTAAAATGAGGCCATTAGGATGGGGCCCTAATCCAATAGGACTGGTTTCCGTGTAGGAAGAGGAAGAGACACCAGGAGTGTGGGTACATAGGAAAGAGGCCACATGAAGACATAATGAGAATGAGGTCATCTGAAGCCAAGAAGAGAGGTCTCAGGACAAAACTAAAACTGCCAACACCTTGATCTTGAACTTTTAGCCTCCAAACAATGAGAACATAAATTTCTGTTGCTTAAGTCACTCAGTCTGTAGTATTTTCTTATGTCAGTCCTACCAAACTAATACAAACCCTTTCCTGGGTGGCAATGTTATACACAGATTAATAATTCTGCTATAATCATTTGCAAAGTCTATAAACTACAGCTTTCTAAATAATCAATATTAAAATAATGATGAGTGTGAATTATCTTCCGTGTTGAACTATTCCAGAAAAAAAAAATCAATGTCTACTACTATCATACATCATTTTACATCCTTTTGCTTGGGAATTACATTCTCTCTACTGATTTATGATTTTAAAGATCTACACTAGTATAGCATATATTAAATTTATTACTTCTCAATATTGGTATGGTGAGATTTTTACTTCTAACTAAGAAACTGTGGCTCATTATTCACCTAACCCTTTTTCATCTACCAAAGCTCAAGATTCTTGCTTTGAAATGTTTTCCAGATAGAAATTTTGCTTCTATTAATATTATAAGCATTTTAATCTAGACCTTCTCCTTCCCATACTGTATTTCTACTGTTACTTATATAATCTCCCTACCTCTGTTTTACACTACTCTAACTTACTGTTTATAATGGTGCCAAATTAATCTACTTTTCATTAAGCCATCCTCTTGTTGAAAAATGAACTATGCCTTTTATGCATATCAAATATCACTCTACATGAATCTTGAGAATTTCATGTAATCCAACTCCTACATTCTATCCTCCCACACAACTACTGATTTAACTATATTGTTTACTCATCTTTAATTATCACTCAACTTCAAGTCTTTTAAACAGGTTTTCTCAACATTCCTTAAGTCATGTTCATTGTTTTGTCTTCATATCGTTGCTTATTCTGTTCTGCCACCCTATCCTGAATGAAGACACTGATGTATATTGTTAAGACTATTCCAAGTCTTAAAAATTATCCAACTCACTCAAACTCATATTAGTCTTAACCTTCTCAGCACAGTTAACTCCTTGAAGGTATCACACGTTGGAGTTTCATTTCCCTGGTGAGTCCTCCTCTCGCCATCCAGTAGCACATAGCATGGTGTCAGTTACTTAGAGGGAACTCAATGGAAAGTTCTCCATCAATGCATTCACTATCCTCATAAACGTTGCCAAGGTATCATATTTTTTCATAATATTCAAATTCATTAATTGATTTGTCTCATCTACATGCAATGATTAATATCTACTGTTTGCCTGGTATTGGGTTTCAAGAAGGGCATGGAGACTAGATATTGGGCATAGAAACATGAAAAAAGTACAACCAGATAATCTGTGAGTAAAGACATATGCAAACAGAAAGAGGCTGTGTGATGAGTGGATCCACAGAGGCAAGGGCAGTACTACTGTAAAGTGATGGACTCTGCTTTCTGGATGAGAGAAGGGGGTACAGTAGGGGAGACACTTGAGTTCAGCCTTGAAGAATAAGCAGGAGGGCTTCCCTGGTGATGCAGTGGTTGGGAGTCTGCCTGCCGATGCAGGGGACGCGGGTTCGTGCCCCGGTCCAGAGGATCCCACGTGCCACGGAGCGGCTGGGCCCGTGGGCCATGGCCGCTGAGCCTGCGCATCTGGAGCCTGTGCTCCACAGCGGGAGAGGCCACAGTGGTGAGAGGCCCGTGTAACGCAAAAAAAAAAAAAAAAAAAAAAGAATAAGCAGGAATTCATTTGTCTCATAAGAAGAAGGATGCCACAGAGTGGAAAACAGTAATTTCTTTACAAAGAACCCACATACGGTATTTGATTGATGCTTGTGTGGGTTCAGTACTGTGCTCATCTACTTCCTTAATAGAGAAAAAAGATTTAAAGCATCTTATTAAACCGTAACAATAAAATTGTTTTTAAAATGTTGGAGGAAGACAAGGGAGAAATCAAGTTTGGAAAAGAGATAAAAGCTAGCATGACAAACACTAGGGAAAAATACAGTGATTACACTTGACCATAAAATTTAGCCTTGAGTTTTCTGAGAGACATTGGGATGAGAGAAATATAGAAAGTTACTCAAGGCTTATAAGATAACAGTGAATACAAATATATCTTTATCCCAAACTCAAAGGAAATATTCCTCACTGGAAACTCTAGAGAGAGATCTGGGAGATATAATGGATGATATTCTCACATATATTTTTAATAACTAACACAAAAGTGAATGCAAATAAATATTTTATTTTTTACATATCTTACTTAAATTTTTACCTACACAGAAAATGCATTGAATCTTTGTAGAAGGAAAGCATCAAAGTCCCGCATTAGAAAGCAAATAAGATCAGAAATAAGAGACTCTTCTTTGAGAATTTAGTCAGTAAAGTTATTTCCAGCTAGATCTTTAACACTAATAAAGTGTTTTATTTTAACTCAAAAATTTTAACTAAAAAATTATACCTCAAAATGTTTGAGTTAACTTTAACTCAAAAATTCTTCTCAAACACCTAACTCCTCCAAAAACATGAGAAATTTCCTGATGTTAATAAACTTAATAGTTTGAATAACTTGTTATATTAGACTTCTGTCCCTTCTTCTTCTTTCAATAATTTAGTTGTTTCAGAGGCTGATGAAGAAGTCATAAATTATAGCTTAAAATGATATCTGTTGTGTGTTTCAGCAGTAGACCTTCTAAGATATTCATAAATGTATATTTATTCAGAGAGACATTTCACAGTTCTGGTTCTACTACTGGAATTTTTCAAAATAAAATATTTTGCATATTTATTTTTTCCTGGAACTTAAGCAGAGGGCTGTGCTTTTTTGTTTTGTAAATGTTTATACCCACGTGTTTACCCTTGCTTTCTTAATTAGTTCACAGCATTTATTACATATGAGTGACAACTTACCTAAGGAGCACAGAGTCCAGGAGCCAGCCCAGGCACCATGGCTTGAACTGATGTACTGGCCAACATCCAAGGTCTCTGAGGGTCATTCCCTCATCTCCTGTTTGAATTTAATAGATTGTCTTATCAGCCTTCCTAAGTGCCTCTATCTAAGGCATTTAATCCAGAAAGGAAATTATGGGGAGAAGCTTCAAGACGGTGGAAGAGTAACCACGGAGATCACCTTCCTCCCCGCAAGTATATCAGAAATACATCTACACGTGGAACAACTCCTACAGAACACCTACTGAATGCTGGCAGAAGACCTCAGACTTCCCAAAAGACAAGAAACCCCCCAGGTACCTGGGTAGGACAAAAGAAAAAAGAAAAAAGAAAAAACAGAGACAAAAGAATAGGGACGTTACCTGCACCAGTGGGAGGGAGCTGTGAAGGAGGAAAGGTTTCCACACACTAGGAAGCCCCTTCACGGGTGGAGACTGCAGGTGGCGGAGGGGGGAGCTTCGGAGCCGTGGAGGAGAGCACAGCAACAGGGGTGCAGAGGGCAAAGAGGAGAGATTCCTGCACAGAGGATCAGTGCCGACCGGCACTCACCAGCCCGAGAGGCTTCTCTGCTCGCCCACCAGGGCAGGCGGGGGCTGGGAGCTGAGGCTCGGGCTTCGGTCGGAGCGCAGGGAGAGGACTGGGGTTGGCTGCATGAACACAGCCTGAAGGGGTTAGTGCGCCACGGCTGGCTGGGAGGGAGTCCGGGGAAAAGTCTGGAGCTGCCGAAGAGGCAAGAGACTTTTTCTTGCCTCTTTGTTTCCTGGTGCGCGAGAAGAGGGGATTAAGAGCGCTGCTTAAAGGAGCTCCAGAGACGGGCGTGAGCCGCGGCTATCAGCACGGACCCCAGAGACGGGCGTGGGACGCTAAGGCTGCTGCTGCCGCCACCAAGAGGCCTGCATGCGAGCACAGGTCACTCTCCACACCTCCCTTCCGGGGAGCCTGTGCAGCCCGCCACTGCCAGGGTCCCAGGATCCAGGGACAACTTCCCCGGGAGAACACACGGGAGAACACACAGCACGCCTCAGGCTGGTGCAACGTCACGCCGGCCTCTGCCGCCGCAGGCTCGCCCCGCACTCCATACCCCTCCCTCCCCCCGGCCTGAGTGAGCCAGAGCCCCCGAATCAGCGGCTCCTTTAACCCTGTCCTGTCTGACGGAAGAACAGATGCCCTCAGGCAACCTACACTCAGAGGCGGGGCCAAATCCAAAGCTGAACTCTGGGAGCTGTGCGAGCAAAGAAGAGAAAGGGAAATCTCTCCCAGCAGCCTCAGGAGCAGCGCATTAAATCTCCACAATCAACTTGATGTGCCCTGCATCTGTGGAATACCTGCATGGACAACAAATCATCCCAAATTGAGGAGGTGGACTTTGGGAGCAAGGATATATATGTTTTTTTCCCTGTTTCTCTTTTTGTGAGGGTGTATGTGTATGTTTCTGTGTGTAATTTTGTCTGTATAGCTTTGCTTCTACCATTTGTCCTAGGGTTCTGTCTGTTTGTTGTTTTTTTTTTTTTATTACTTAAAATTTTTTTTCTTAATTATTTTTTATTTTAATAACTTTATTTTATTTTATCTTCTTCTTTTTTCCTTCTTTTTTTCCCCCCTTTTATTCTGAGCCATGTGGACAGCCTCTTGGTGCTCCAGCCAGGTGTCAGGGCTGTGCCACTGAGGTGGGAGAGCCAAGTTCAGGACACTGGTCCACAAGAGACCTCCCAGCTCCACGTAATATCAAACGGTGAAAATCTCCCAGAGATCTCCATCTCAACGCCAAGACCCAGCTCCACTCAACGACCAGCAAGCTACAGTGCAGGACACCTTATGCCAAACAACTAGCAAGACAGGAACACAACCCCATCCATTAGCACAGAGGCTACCTAAAAGCATAATAAGGCCACAGACACTCCAAAACACACCACCAGATGTGGACTTGCCCAGAAGAAAGACAAGATCCAGCCTCATCCACCAGAACACAGGCACTAGTCCCCTCCACCAGGAAGCCTACACACCCACTAAACCAACGTTAGCCACTGGGGAAAGACACCAAAAACAATGGAAACTATGAACCTGCAGCCTGCATAAAGGAGACTGCAAACACAGTAAGTTAAGCAAAATGAGAAGACAGAGAAACACACAGCACATGAAGGAGCAAGGCAAAAACCCACCAGACCTAACAAATGAAGAGGAAATAGGCAGTCTACCTGAAAAAGAATTCAGAATAATGACAGTAAAGATCCAAAACCTTGGAAATAGAATGGAGAAAATACAAGAAACTTTTTTTTTTTTTTTTTTTTTTTTTTGTGGTATGCGGGCCTCTCACTGTTGTGGCCTCTCCCGTTGTGGAGCACAGGCTCTGGACGTGCAGGCTCAGAGGCCATGGCTCACGGACCCAGCCGCTCCACCGCATGTGGGATCTTCCCAGACCGGGGCAAGAACCCGTGTCCCCTGCATCGGCAGGTGGACTCTCAACCACTGCGCCACCAGGGAAGCCCGAAAATACAAGAAACTTTTAACAAGGACCTAGAAGAGCTAAAGAGCAAACAGAGATGAACAACACAATAAATGAAATTAAAAATTCTCTAGAAGGGATCAATAGCAGAATAACTGAGACAGAAGAAAGGATAAGTGACCTGGAAGATAAAATAGTAGAAATAACTACTGAAGAGCAAAATAAAGAAAAAAGAATGAAAAGAATTGAGGACAATCACAGACACCACTGGGACAACATTAAAAGCACCAACATTCGAATTATAGGGGTTCCAGAAGAAGAAGAGAAAAATAAAGGGTCTGAGAAAATATTTGAAGAGATTATAGTTGAAAACTTTCCTAGCATGGGAAAGGAAATAGTCAGTCAACTCCAGGAAGCACAGGGAGTCCGATACAGGATAAATCCAAGGAGAAACACTCCAAGACACATATTAATCAAACTATAAAAAATGAAATACAAAGAAAAAGCATTAAAAGCAACAAGGGAAAAGCAACAAATAACATACAAGGGAATCCCCATAAGGTTAACAGCTGATCTTTCAGCAGAAACTCTGCAAGCCAGAAGGGAGTGGCAGGACATATTTAAAGTGATGAAAGAAAAAAACCTACAACCAAGATTACTCTACCCAGCAAGGATCTCATTCAGATTTCATGGAGAAATTAAAAGCTTTACAGACAAGCAAAAGCTAAGAGAATTCAGCCCCACCAAACCAGTTTTACAACACATGCTAAAGGAACTTCTCTAGGCAGGAAACACAAAAGAAGGAAAAGACCAAGAAAAACAAACCCAGAACAATTAAGAAAATGGTAATAGAAACATACATATCAATAACTACCTTAAATATAAATGGACTAAATGCTCCAAGCAAAAGACATAGACTGCTGAATGGATACAAAAACAAGACCCGTATATATGCTGTCTACAAGAGACCCACTTCAGACCTAGGGACACATACAGACTGAAAGTGAGGGGATGGAAAAAGATATTCCATGCAAATGGAAATCAAAAGAAAGGTGGAGTAGCAATTCTCATATCAGACAAAATAGACTTTAAAACAAAGACTATTACAAGAGACAGAGAAAGACACTACATAATGATCAAGGGATCAATCCAAGAAGAAGATATGACAATTGTACATATTTATGCACCCAACGCAGGAGCACCTCAATACATAAGGCAAATACTAACAGCCATAAAAGGGGAAATCGACGGTAACACAATCATAGTAGGGGACCTTAACACCCCACTTTCACCAATGGACAGATCATCCAAAATGAAAATAAATAAGGAAACACAAGCTTTAAATGATACATTAAACAAGATGGACTTAATTGATATTTATAAGACATTCCATCCAAAAACAACAGAATACATATTCTTCTCATGTATTCATGGAACATTCTCCAGGATAGATCATATCTTGGGTCACAAATCAAGCCTTGGTAAATTTAAGAAAATTGGAATCATATCAAGTATCTTTTCCAACCACAGCGCTATGAGACTAGATATCAATTACAGGAAAAAATCTGTAAGAAATACAAACACATGGAGGCTAAACAACACACTACTTAATAACCAAGAGATCACTGAAGCAATCAAAGAGGAAATTAAAAAATACCTAGAAACAAATGACAATGAAAACATAACTACTGAAAACCTATGGGATGCAGCAAAAGCAGTTCTAAGGGGGAAGTTTATAGCTATACAAGCCTACATTAAGAAACAAGAAACATCTCAAATAAAGAACCTAAGCTTACACCTAAAGCAATTAGAGAAAGAAGAACAAAAAAACCCCTAAGTTAGCAGAAGGAAAGAAATCATAAAGATCAGATCAGAAGTAAATGAAAAAGAAATGAAGGAAATGATAGCAAAGATGAATAAAACTAAAAGCTGGTTCTTTGAGAAGATAAACAAAACTGATAAACCATTAGCCAGACTCAACAAGAAAAAAAGGGAGAAGACTCAAATCGATATAATTAGAAATGAAAAAGGAGAAGTAACAAGTGACACTGCAGAAATACAAAGGATCATGAGAGATTATTACAAGCAACTACATGCCAATAAAATGGACAACCTGGTAGAAATGGACAAATTCTTAGAAATTCACAACCTTCTGAGACTGAACCATGAAGAAATAGAAAATATGAACAGACCAATCATAAGCACTGAAATTGAAACTGTGATTAAAAATCTTCCAACAAACAAAAGCCCAGGACCAGATGGCTTCACAGGCGAATTCTATCAAGCATTTAGAGAAGAGCTAACACCTATCCTTCTCAAACTCTTCCAAAATAGAGCAGAGGGAGGAACACTCCCAAACTCATTCTCAAGGCCACCATCACTCTGATACCAAAACCAGACAAAGATGTCACAAAGAAAGAAAACTACAGGCCAATATCACTGATGAACATTGATGCAAAAATCCTCAACAAAGTACTAGTAAACAGAATCCAACAGCACATTAAAAGGATCATACACTATGATCAAGTGGGGTTTATCCCAGGAATGCAAGGATTCTTCAATATAAGGAAATCAATCAGCATGATACACCATATTAACAAATTGAAGGAGAAAAACCATATCGTCATCTCAAAAGATGCAGAGAAAGCTTTCGACAAAATTCAACACCCATTTATGATAAAAACCCTCCAGAAAGTAGGCATAGAGGAAACTTACCTCAATATAATAAAGGCCATATATGACAAACCCACAGCCAACATCATCCTCAATGGTGAAAAACTGAAACCATTTCCACTAAGATCAGGAACAAGACAAGGATTCCCACTCTCACCACTATTATTCAACATAGTTTTGGAAGTTTTAGCTACAGCAATCAGAGAAGAAAAAGAAATAAAATGAATCCAAATTGGAAAAGAAGAAGTAAAGCTGTCACAGTTTGCAGATGACATGATAATATACATACAGAATCCTAAAGATTCTACCAGAAAACTGTTAGAGCTAATCAATGAATTTGGTAAAGTAGCAGGATACAAAATTAATGCTCAGAAATCACTTTCATTCCTATACACTAATGATGAAAAATCTGAAAGTGAAATTAAGAAAACACTCCCATTTACCATTGCAACAAAAAGAATAAAATACCTAGGAATAAACCTACCTAAGGGGTATCTGTATGCAGTATCTGTATCTGTAAAATATCTGTATGCAGAAAATTATAAGACACAGATGAAAGAAATTAAAGATGATACAAATAGATGGAGAGATATACCATGTACTTGGATTGGAAGAATCAACATTGTGATAATGACTCTACTACCCAGAGCAATCTACAGATTCAGTGCAATCCCTATCAAACTACCACTGGCACTTTTCACAGAACTAGAACAAAAAATTTCACAATTTGTATGGAAACACAAAAGACCCCGAATAGCCAAAGCAATCTTGAGAAAGAGAAATGGAGCTGGAGGAATCAGGCTCTCAGACTTTAGACTATACTAGAAAGCTACAGTAATCAATACAGTATGGTACTGGCACAAAAACAGAAATACAGATCAATGGAACAGGATAGAAAGCCCAGAGATAAACCTACACACCTCTGGTCACCTAATCTTTGATAAAGGAGGCAAGAATATACAGTGGAGAACAGACAGCCTCTTCAATATGTGGTGTTGGGAAAACTGGACAGCTACATGTAAAAGAATGAAATTAGGGCTTCCCTGGTGGCGCAGTGGTTGAGAGTCTACTTGCCGATTTAGGGGACACATGTTTGTGCCCCGGTCTGGGAAGATCACACATGCCACGGAGCGGCTGGGCCCATGAGCCATGGCCGCTGAGCCTGTGCGTCCGGAGCCTTTGCTCCACAACAGGAGAGGCCACAGCAGTGAGAGGCCTGCGTACCACAAAAAAAAAAAGAATGAAATTAGAACACTCCCTAATACCATACACAAAAATAAACTCAAAATGGATTAAAGTCCTAAATGTAAGGCCAGAAACCATCAAACTCTTAGAAGAAAACATAGGCAGAACACTCTACGACATAAATCATAGCAAGATCCTTTTTGACCCACCTCCTAGAGAAATGGAAATAAAAACAAAAATAAACAAATGGGACCTAATGAAACTTAAAAGCTTTTGCAAAGCAAAGGAAATCATAAACAAGATGAAAAGACAACCCTCAGCATGGGAGAAAATATTTGCAAATGAAGCAACTGACAAAGGATTAATCTCCAAAACATACAAGCAATTCATGCATCTCAATATCAAAAAAAAAACAACCCAATTCAAAGGTTGGCAGAAGACCTAAATAGACATTTCTCCAAAGAAGATACACAGATTGTCAACAAACACATGAAAGAATGCTCCACATCATTAATTATTAGAGAAATGCAAATCAAAACTACAGTGAGATATCATCTCACACCAGTCAGAATGGCCACCATCAAAAAATCTACAAACAATAAATGCTGGAGAGGGTGTGGAGAAAAGGGAACCCTCTTGCACTGTTGGTGGGAATGTAAATTGATATAGCCACTGTGGAGAACAGTATGAAGGTTCCTTAAAAAACTAAAAATGGAATTACCATATGACCCAGCAATCCCACTACTGGGCATATACCTTGAGAAAACCATAATTCAAAAAGAGTCATGTACCAGAATGTTCACTGTAGCTCTATTTACAATAGCCAGGACATGGAAGCAACCTAAGTGTCCATTGACAGATGAATGGATAAAGAAGATGTGGCACATACATACAATGGAATATTACTCAGCCACAAAAGAAACGAAGTTGAGTTATTTGTATTGAGGTGGATGGACCTAAAAACTGTCATACAGAGTCAAGTAAGTGAGAAAGAGAAAAACAAATACCGTATGCTAACACATATATATGGAATCTAAGAAAAAGAAAAAGAAAAAAAAGGTCATGAAGAACCTAGGGGTAAGACGGGAATAAAGACACAGACCAGAATGGACTTGAGGATATGGGGAGGGGGAAGCTTAAGCTGGGACAAAGTGAAAGAGTGGCATGGACATATATACACTACCAAACGTAAAATAGATAGCTAGTGGGAAGCAGCCCCATAGCACAGGGAGATCAGCTCGGTGCTTTGTGACCACCTAGAGTGGTGAGATAGTGAGGGTAGGAGGGAGGGAGATGCAAGAGGGAAGAGATATGGGGACATATGTATATGTATAACTGATTCACTTTGTTATAAAGCAGAAACTGACACGCCATTGTAAAGCAATTATACTCTAATAAAGATGTCAAAAAAAGAAAGAAAGAAAGAAAGAAAGGAAATTGTGGGCACAAAATTGTGACTGCCTTTACCCTGTTCCCAGAATGTGAACAGTTTCTTAATTCTATTGTTTCTTGTTCTTATCACCTGTCTAGGGATTTCCAAACAAGAATATATCGTGTCATTTCTTCTCTGTAGCCCAGTTGCTATGCCATTCTTCTCTGTCATTTTTAGTTTAACTTTCTTTATGATTCATGAAATGTAATGTCATTGCAGAAGAAATAGTAAGAAAGTGGTGTGGTGCCTTTGACAATGAAAAGCTTGCTGGGCATCCTGGCGTGAAATCTGACATCAGGCAGCCGATTTGCTGAAGCCAGAGAGGAGAATACATTTCTTTAAATGATGAATGAAAGACATCACTTGTGTAGGAGATATGGACTTTCAGAGGCCAGATTAGTGCAGTGCGCTTTTTAACATAAAGGTCAAATACAGAGAAAAAAGAAGGCTAAAGTTTTAAATAATAAATGATGAAAAGAAACCTGTTTATTAACTGCAAAAAAGATTCCTATAACATTGTTATATTTAGAAAACTAAGTTTGAAGAATAATAGTGTCGTATTAGGCTTTTACTGTTGATTTATGTCATCTTATTTTAATTAGTCATGATTTGCTTACAACTCCAGACCAGGCTTCAACCTTTTTCTATAAAAGTCCAGAGATTAAACATTTTTGGCTCTGCAGACTACCCAGGCTTTGTCCTAACTCTTCAACCTTGCCAATGTAAGGCAAAAGCAGCCATGGACAACATGTAAGCAAATGAATGTGACTCCGTTTCAATAAAACTTTATTTATAAAAAATAAATAGATGATGGGTCAAATTTGACCTACAGGCTGAAGTTTGCTCACTCTTAATCTGACTCTATAAATGAACTGATGTACTCAGTTTAGTGATGCCTGGTGTGAAGTCAAGAAAAAAGGAGATTAAGTGGTATTAATACAGAAAAGAAGGAAGTTACTTCCTTCATTCAACAAATATTTACAGAGTCCTTGCTGTGTGTCTAGCACAGGGCTAAGGGTTAGGGAATCAGTGATGAAGTTGGCAGAGTGATTGCTCTCCACCCCGAGAAGATTACAGATAGAGGAAATGAATAAGCAAATTAACATATGGAATGTGATAAATTCGATGATGTAGGTACATATAGGGTGTTAGAGGAGCACGTAGGAGGAAAAGCCATAATACCCATATATAAAGCTCTTTCTATTTTCTTCCAAGGTCTTTAGAGCAGTAGTTCATGATTTTATAAAATCCTTTCTAAAGATACAACCAGATTATTTTATTCTCATATTTCCTTTATATTTACTTTCATTCTCCTCAGTTTCTTCTTTTATTCAATGATTATTGTCAACCTAATTCTGCCCAAGGTAGTCTGTAGGAGATGCTGCTTCTTAAAATCATAAAATAATAGAGTGGGAAGAGATCTTTACCCATCACCCAGTAGAGTCCCCATATATTTCAATTGAAGATAATGAGACTTGGAATGCCTAGATGATTTGGTCAAGGCCCCATGGAAGAAGTAGGATTCAAATGTGAATTTTTGGCTCTAGATGAGTTCTAACTTCTGTACAATACCTTCAACTCAGAAGCAACCTCATGGCCAATAAATAGGAAAGTTAAGAATGCAGTCCCTAAATTAAGAAAAGATGCTACTTGATGTGAGGACTGCATCACAAAATGTTTTCTTTTTCCTCTTTTCTGAACTTCAAAAACACTTTAATCAGATTCTCTAAAAGTTCATTTGCTTCCTTGCCAGCTAGGTATTCTTGTACACTTACTGTTCTAATTATAATTGTGTGGAATGTTATTCTTTTTTTTTCCCAAAATCTTACTCTATATTTAGGTAAATGGTTTCTAAGTAAAAGCACTCAAGGCAACACATAGATAATTATGAACCCAAATCTGCCATTATAAAATTTCTTCCTGGTAACATGCAAAATGTAGATTTCTTGAAATTTTGGGTTTTGGTCTGGATAGTCACATTGCTTGAAGCTACTAAGCATTCTTGCAGGGCCTGAGAAGACTAATACTTACAAAGTTTCGAAATTAATTTTAAAGAGAAGAATTTAACAAGTGCAGAGAAAGTAGGGGCAATGGAAAGAGGATGTACGAACAAAGAGCTGTGGTCGTCCCAGAAAACTTCTTTGGTTTGTATAGCTGAGTTCACTTTTAAATAATTCTTCAAAACACCAGTCTGCAGAATGAGCAAGTTAATGACAAGACTGAAAGCAAATCTGTTCTTCTCCCAAGTTTCATGGAGTTAGCATTTAGCTGGTGATCATTTTTTTTTAGCCCCGTTCTGTTTGTAGAGCTGAATCTGTGCTTTTCTGCTGTAGTCTATGCCTCTGAATCATTTTGAGGGACTAGGAGAAGGGAAGAGAGGCATGCATTCATAGTTAACGTTCTCCTCTAAAATGTACCTAAAAGGTACTCATTTAGAAAGGGGGTATTTGAGTGAAAAAATAGAGAGTATTATGAAGTTAAAAACATTTTTATTAATGGCTCATATACATAATGGCTATAATGGTGAGTTAGAAATTAAGTTAACAGGCTAAGAGAAAAAGAAAAAGGTGTGGCAGATGAGGGACTGTGTTGTGGTCATTACAATGGGACAACAAGAGAATTTATTCTAAGATAACATCTTCTCATGAAAGGCTTGACTCTATTTAGCTAACAGGCTTTGAAATCTGTCAAACACAAAGTGGGAATGCCAAAAGCTTTTCTTCTTATATAACAGAGGTTACTCCTGAATCCATAAAAATCTGACTTCTCAGAGACATTCTATAGAAACTCAACTAAAATTTGCCACTAGTTTACTTTCTTAGCATATTGGCCTTCTGGTAATTTCACGAACTATGGTAACTATTGACTGAATATATGAAAGCATGTGTGTGTGTGTGTAGGTGTTTTGTATATATAATCAACATAAAAGTTTTTAATAACCAAACCTGTTAAAAAATGCACCTCTATGTTCTTTGGATTTTTGCCTTAAAATTTTCATGGTAATATTAAGCAATGCAGCAAATATATTTTATAATATGAAGTCTAAAATATATTAAAAAGAACCCTAGAATCTAAAGTTTGGTAAAGATCTTTAATGCACACTGGTCAATCTCCCATCCAGTCATTGAAATTCTTCCACTATTTCCATACAACTTACCTAGTACAAGTCTATAAATGTAATTTTTAATTTTAAATTAAATATTTATAAAAAAGACAAATAGGATAAACACTAAGATATCAAAATTTTGTGAAATTTAGGATATTTTAAATTTCTTCTTATGCCTTTAATGTGACCTTTGAAATCAGAAAATCAAATCCACGAATTGAGAAATAAGAAAAGAACGCCTTCTTTTGTGTCTTTCTATAGCTTCTTCACCACTGTAGACCAAAGCTGACCTCTGGTTACTTAAATCTGATCCATCTTTTACATTATAGACCTTTAAATACATAAATTAGTCCCTCATTTGCCACTAGAATCTTTCCTTTTACTAGATAAATAAGATCATAGGATCTTTCTCTCTCTTGATCTCCATATCAAGTATATGAAGATGAATATTTCACATCTTCTTTTGTTAGGAATTGGGGGGAGACCATATTTCATCTGGGACCTTGGTCTTCCTGAATTTATCTCTACAGCTCAATGTTATTTTCTGTAATCCTTGGTTACATACCCCTTTCCATATCTTCTGATTATGTTTTCCTTAAATTAAAGCCCAAGTAGTCTAGTTATATATATGAAATAATTTGGTGTCTGCCCTTGTCAGTCTTTTCTACTTAAGTTCTTTCACTTTATTTCCTAAGATATGATCTCAAAAGTAAACACTGTTGTAGTGGAATAAATATGGGCTTTGGTTTGATAAAACTGAAGAGTACAAAATTAATCTCTGGGGAACTGGTCCCCCATGGGACAATTTGTACTGCAAGCATCCAGAGTTGTTGGCAAATTCAGGGAAAATTAGACGAGATGATTCAAAGCTTATGGGGAGAGAGAGAGAATTGCAACTATTTAATATGTGCAGATCACCACTCTGTTCTGTGAGTTCTACCACCTCTCTTGGGTGTCGGTTGTCTCTTTCCAATATTCATTCTACAGTTTTCAGTATAAAGATCATTCTTGAAATACATGGACTGTTATCTTTTTTTTTTGTCATCCGTCATTAAAAATGATTAGGGATTTGGGTTTTATTATAGTACTTAAATAGATCCATTCAGTCAACCAGTCAGTAATCAGCGAATACTTACTGTGTGAGATATACTTTAGTCAGGAGCAAATCCTGGTTTTGAGGCCTTAAAGTTTACATAATAGGTAATAGTGAGGCTTCTTTAAGAAGAATAACCAATTTAGGTATGAAAAAGAATATTTGTTTAGAATGTTTGTTAGAAGACAAAAATACAAATGTTTTGAATCTGAAAAATTTCACAAAAGTCAGAAAAAACATAATATTTTCATGAAATAATAGCCTAACGTCTCTAAAACATATTTTTCCTATATATTTTGGCTGCAGATGCTTTAATTATCTGTTAAATGGCAGTAATTTTACAATGTTACAGAAAGAGTAGGAAACCTGTAATCTTTCCTCTATATGTTTGATCCAAATTTGTTTTAATTATTATTATTTTATAGGACATGAAACTTTAAACATAGGTTTATTTGTTGTGAGAAATATTATGGTAGGTTTATGTCATACAAACAAAGGCATCCTGAAAATTATTTTACCAGATTTTTAGTATTAAAATATTTTTTATCTATATCTATATAGCTTCATTAGATTCAGTTAATCTGTCTCTAGTACTAGGTGCTAAGATACAAGAGAGAACAAAATAGACACAGCAGCTGCTTTTCTGGAATTTACATTCTAGGGAAGAAAGGAGAATCCCCAAATAAACTTTATCTATTTCATGAACAATTTTCAAAGTGTGGTCTAAGTCCATTTGGGGGTTGCCCAGAGACCCTTTTAGGGGGGGTCCATTAGGTCACAGCTATTTCTTTAATAATACTAAGAGATTTGCCTTTTGTACTGTGTTGACATTTGCACTAATGATGCAAAGCTGTGATGGGCAAAACTTTTGGTACCTTAATATGAATCAAAGTAGTACCCAACTGTGCTGGTGGTCACTGTATTCTTTGCCATCATGTGCACTCACAGTGAAAAGAAAAGAAAAGAGAAAGGGACCTAATGCAAATAGTTATATAAAAAAACTGTCTAAGAACAATTACTGAAATTAAGCACCAAATTTAGGTCAGAATTCATCTTCTTAGCAGAGGTAGCTATACCAATCAGTTATCTATATTTAGAAGTATACTAGCATGTTAGAAGAGGGATAGATTTCCTAGGGTTCAACTCCTGTTGGTAAACTTTTATAGAGGGTCGATACACAAAGTTTCAGTGATTTAGCCAAACGTGAAGAAGTAATTGGGTGGCTTTCATTGTAGTACCTTTAGTAAAAGTCAAGAGCATTTCATAATATGATGATACTATGATTACCTTATTGTGGTAATCATTTTGCAGTATTTACTGACATCAATTCATCACACTGTACACCTTAAACTTATACAATGTTATATGTTAATTGTATCTCAGTAAAGTTGAGAACAAAAAGGTACAAGTCCAGGGTTGGATTGTATCTAGTGCATGACACACTGCAGGTTCTGGGCCTCCTTTATCTAGAATACAAAGTAATTGGCAGCAGGCTCCTGTGGATTCCATGATGAGCTGAATGGCTTCACCAGCCCTCCATTTCTTCCATCTGCCTTTTCTCTCCCACTTACTCCTTCACATCCCCTATCAATCACATGAGCCACTCTCTCTTGGGCACATGGCAATGGCATTATTGCAGTTCTGTTGCTTCCACAAACCAGAGGCTTTGGAACTATCAGGGCTTCACCCTTGCTATATATTTTTTGTAATAAAAATAACAAAAGACAAAGAGTGAACCCAACTGTAAACTATGCACTTTAGTTAATAATATTAATATATCAATATTGGTTGATCAGTTGTAACAAATGTATCACATTAATACAAGTCATTAGTATTAGGAGAAACTAGGGGAGGAGGGTGTATGAAAACTGTTTGTATTTTCAGCTCAAACTAAAACTGCATCTATCAATTTTTTTAAATAACACTAAAAACAATTATGCTTGGTCTCAAAATTGTGTGAAATGTTTCAAGGTCTCTGAAAATATTCTGAGTTTCACAGCCCAGTTTTATCTTTTGCTATTCCCATGGCAGAGTTTCAGATTAATCAAATAAATAAATAAATAGCAAAAGAAACACTTGGGAGCTCTTCTTACAATTTCAGTTTTTAAGATTTATCTCCACAAAGAAGTGTCTGTTTGCAGTATCATGTTTATAAAGGGTGAGACATTCCATTATGGAAAGGAAAGAAAAATACAAAGAGATTTCTTGAGGTAATTGTCAAAAGCAGTTTGTTTATAATCTAATAAAAAGCATATTGTGAGAAATTATTTTAAATAACTGAGATTAAGACAGGCGAATGATGGAGGTTTTTATTATTTCCTTTTTCCCACACTCATAACTATAAAAAAATAGATGCAATGTGGCTTTTGGGTCTCATTGCACTCATTTTGATTCTCTTCTCTCCTCTCCCTCTCTCACCACCTTTGTTTTCTCAGAACTTTCTTCCCCGTGACCCAACATTTAAAGGAGAATTTCTGTAGAGACTCCCAGCTGTGAATTTCAAACTCCATTTTTGTGCTGGCTTAGATCCAAATAATTTGATAATTTGACTTACAGTTGTGGGCATGGTGCCTAGTGGCAAATCAGAATTTAAATTGCTTTAAATTGTTTTGAATTCTTTGGCTTTTATACTTTTCTGTTGCTCCTGAAGAGACCTAACATCAGAACAACTGCTACTAATAACAACAGCAACAACAAAAAATGACAATATTTGTGTCACATGAACCTGCAGTTTGACTCATTTGAAAAGACTTTGTCCACTGTTCACCAGTTCATTTATCTTTAATTTGTGCTAGAAAGCTTTCAGAATAGATGATCCTAGAATGATTGGAAGAGCACTTTCTCACCTTCTATTTATTTTGTACCAATATTGGTATCAGGAAAAGCAAAGTACTTCTTTACTTATGCATTTTAATGAGAAGATATTTATTAGGAAAGGCTAGAACCTTGGAAATACATGTAGTTTGCAACAGGAGACCTCCTTTTGTAGTACTAAGTAAATAAAAAGTAACTCAGAAAACTATCCTGGATCTAGGTGGTATCTTCAATACACACACACACACACACACACACACACACACATATATCCTGTCTAAGAAAGAAGCAAGGAGATTCTGTAATGCAGATCACCCCTCACTTGCATATTTACACACATTGAGTGTATCTTCATGGAATCAGAGTCTACAGGAGGAACACCAAATTTAGATGAAAGACTCTGGGGCATTTGGTTGGATAGTCACACCTTAGGAGGTTAAGTTTTTCTTTTTCTTTTTCTGACCTGTCTCCTAAACACACGTCATTAAATCATTATACAGTGTTGAAATGTTTATTTGTGAATTCTCCCAGAATTCTCTGAAAATGATGTAGTGAAACCTTTGGAAGTCACTTAAGGATCTAACAGCCTTACAAACTTGTGAGGGATACATAGGCAGCACCTCCATAGGGGACAGGACTCCGACACAGGACAATAGGAGGACAACAATTTCACAGAAGAAAATTGCCACAAAGGACCTGACAGGCCAAAATCCCGCTTTCCTTCTCCCACAGTCCATGATTACTATGCCTGGGGAATCATTTATAAAACCCCCCTGCGTGGAGTCCATGGGTGATGAATGAATCTGGGGCCTTTGCAGAACACCCAGAGATTTGTCATTCTTGTATCCATGTTAGTAAGAATGAATTCCAGCCAATGTTGAAAGTCAGAGTGCAGCATCCTTCAAGAGGCCTGAGAAATTTCTGGCCCTCTGGCTGCCATCCTGTTTTCACTTTTTATCATAAACTAATCATACATTCTTTTTCTTTCCTTTTATATTGAAAGAAAATGTACTCTGTGGGATAAAGAAAAACATCTTAGCCTCCAGGTTATGCTTTCTCCACTCTCTCCTTGCTCATGTTATCATTCCTCTTCCATTCTCTTTATGTTTTCTCGGGGTTTTTTGGCTTGTGGGATCCGAGTTGCCCGACCAGGCATTGAAGCCGGGCCCCCTGCAATGGAAGCACAGAGTCCTAACCACTGTACCTCCAGGGAAGTCCCCCATTTCTTCTTTATTTGTATATCTAGAATTCCCTTTCTTTACAATTACCTCCTTAGTGCTTTCTGTATACCTCTGTCCAGAGAGTGTCGTCTCTCTTTCCTTAGGAGTCTCAATCTTTCCCTGTTTAATAATCTCTTAAATTTTAGCCTCCAAAGATTTCTTATCTTTTTCTTATTCCCATCATTCTTTCTTCTTTATGTTCCTTGAATTACTTGCTTTCTCTCTTTCACTCTGTTTTATCCCTTCTCTCTGTTTTATACTTCCAGGGAAAATTGCAATCTGTGGCAGTTGACTGTGACCCTGGAGAAGATTTTGGAAAGAGTTCAGGATGTTTTAAAATAATCCTTATTCTTTGACAGATACACCAATTGGAGTACTCAATTCAGTCTTTGGGTCCAGGACATTGGAATATATTCATTCCTAAATAAATTCACATATTGAATGGAAGGGGTCTCAGTAAATTTATGATAAAATAAAACAAATATTAATTGTATGAATTATGGGAGAGCCATAAGCCAAATCTAAATATTCAGTGAAGATAAGGATAGGCTTGAGTATGGAGAAAGTCATACCAGAATTCTAAAACTTCACCTGACTTAGGAATTGGAATAGGTTTTCAATTAAGTACACTATAAAAAGCCCTATTCTCTTTCTCCTTTGTTTCACCAATATAGCAACAATAACTCTGTGTGTGTGTGTGTGTGTGTGTGTGTGTGTTTTCAGTGATGGGAAGGGAGTTCAGAGGTTTTTGGCATGCGATTATTCTAGAACTGTATCCTATAACCAAAACTTGTTCCTTGAAATTGAACTTTTATCATTTTAGTGCACACTTATGCACAAAATAGCTGATTAACTCTGAAACCTAATCTTAGTATCTGTTGAGCATTTATTTAGCTGAGAAGTTGATGCTTGGTGCAGGATTGGAGGATGCTTCATGCAAGAACACTGATAGAAATGCTCAACTGCTCATCTAGCCACAGTACTTTAACGCTGACTTAGCTCTTTCAGAAACTCAAACACCCTTCTCCTCAGAAGGCAGTTTAGCAACCATGCCTCCTGAAGAGTCACATCACCTGCACATCCCCCCAAACATAAATAAATTTTCTAACTCTTCCTTCAATCCACATCCAGGACTCTTTCTGAGAGTTTTAATAAATAACTTTTTTCCCCTGTAGGCAGAATAACGACCTCCCCAAAATGTCCACATCCTAATTCCTGGAACCCATGAATGTGTCATGTTGCATGGCATCTGAGTTGGCCCAATGTAATCATGAGGATCCTTAAAAGTGAGAGACAGAGGCAGAAGAAGAGGTAAGAATAATGTGATGCGATGAGCTTTACTGGCCATTGCTGACGGCTATGGGTTGAATTGTGTCCCCCACCAAAATATGTAGAAGTCTTAATGCCCTGTACCTCAGAATATGATCTTATTCAGAAACAGAGTTTTAAAAAATGTAATCAAGTTAAAATGAAGTCATTAGGGCACACTTTAATCCAATATCACTGATGTGTTTATAAAAAGAGAAAATTGGGGCACAGAGAGACATGCACAGAGGGAAAACTCTGTGAAGAAACATAAGGATAGCACCACATGTAGGTGGAAGATGGAATGACGCATATGCAAGCCAAGAAATGCCAAAAATTGCCAATAAACCAACAGAAGCCAAGAGAGTGGCATGGAACTGATTCTCTCTCATGACCCTCAGAAGGAATGATCCCTGGCAACATCTTGATTTTGGACTTCTAGCCTCCAGAACTGTAAGACAATAAATTTCTGTTAATTTAAGCCACTCATTTTGTGATAGTTTGTTATGGCAGCCTTAGGAAACTAATACACTGACTTTCAAGAAGGAAGGGAGCTGGGAGCCAGGAGCCAATCAATGTGAGCAGTCTCTAGAAGCTGGAAAAGGCAAGGAAATGGATTCTCCTCTAGAGTGTGCAAAAAAGAGTGCAGTCCTGCTGACACCTTGACCTCAGGTTTTGTGTTATTAACTGAATGTTTGTGTTACTCCCAAAAACATATGTCAAAGCTCTAACTTGCAGTGTGACTGTGTTTGGCAACAGAGTCTGTGGGGAGATGATAAAGGTTAAATGAGGTCATAAAAGTGGAGCTATAGAGCTTGTACCGTTATGAGAAGAAGAAGATACCAGAGCGCTCGGTCTCTCCGTACCATATGAGGATATGTAGAGAAGGTGGTTGACTGTAAGTCAAGAAGAGAGTGCTCACCAGAAATCAAATTGACTAGAACCTTGATCTTGGGCTTTCCAGCCTCTAGAGCTGTGAAAAAATACATTTCTGTTGTTTGGGGCCCAGAGTCTGTGATACTTTGTTATGGCAGCCCAATCTGACTGAGACACCTAGTGAGACCCATGTTGGACTTCTGGCCTCCAGAACTGTAAGATATAAATTTGTGTCATTGTGAGCACTAAATTTTGGTTTGTTACAGCAGCAATGGGACACTAATAGTTTCCTGTATTGTTAAGTTTCTAGTGATGTCTTAGCTATGATGTAGACTGGCATCATGACAAGCATGTTAGTTCATCTTTTAATTATCTTAGCTTATGATACACTCTAGAGTATCTATATAGACCTTAGATCAGAAATTCAGCAAAAGGAGTGATTACAAGAATTACAAATGTAGTGACATGCAGTTAAAGGCATAGCATCACATAACCATTATTGCCTTCATTTTACAAGTTAGGGTTTTACTTATTTTGCTTTAAAAACATACTTTTAAAAGATAGTTATGAAATAGTTCTCCTTACTAGAAGAACCTGTTGTTTTGGTAACTTAAAAATCTATGAATACAATGTTTCAGAAAAAAAAATGTCAAATGATATGGTGAATTATTTCTATTTGTGGAACATTTCACACCTGTAATTTTATCTGAAGGCCATAAATTTTTCCTGCTGTCCATGAAGCAGGCGTAAAGCATAGAATTAGCATTTTGAAGGAGACCAAGGTAGAAAATACACCTTGACAAAGACTGAGAAAAATTTAACAAACATAACCAAGGTCTAAAATGATGTGAAATAAAATACATTTTACCATGAACCAATAGTTTCAGAGTATACAGTAAACCCAGAACTATGCACTCCTGAGACACAAAAATCTGTAGACTCAGAAAGTTTGTAGTGTAGATGTCCTCAGGTTTCTTCCAGTTCTACCATGTAATAACTGAGTAGCTTTGAGCAAATTTGTAACCCTCCTCTAAATGTTAACATCTTTAAACTTATAAGTTAAATAACTTTTCATTTTTATATTTTAACATCAATAAACTTATATCTATGTAAAAGCTTTATTTATGTTGTTTGGTTTACCTATGTAAAGTATTTAGCACCACGCTAACATCGAATGAGCTCCTTATGGAGCATTATTTAACTCTTATTCAACCTTTAAGACGTCTCTTAGATTGTCTTCCCTAATATACCTAGTCAGATTTTACCATTATTTCCAATTCCCTTTGACAACACTTGATTTATATCCCCTTTTTAACCAGTTATGTCACATATCTTACATTATAGTAAGTTTATACATCTGTATCTCTCATTAGACTGGAAACTACTTTGGGTGAGGGATGGAAGTTAGGAAGTTATCTCTTACTTAGCTTTCTGTTTCTACAGTACTTCCACAACTATCTTAAATCCTAGAATATACAAAACATTTAATAAAATTTGCTCAATGAATAGATACTAGCATCATTTAAAATTTTTCTCTTCTTCTGTGTACTTGGCTCATAAATGACAGAATAGATGTATTTTTTATATGGCATAAGAAAACCAAATATGCCAACAAATTAAATGTGTAGAGAAAAAATTTGTGAAGGAGTTAGAATAATATATTTGCTATTGAAAATGCCTTAATTCATTATTATTTATTTCCATGGTGAAATGAAGAAAAGCACTGAGTAGAAGTCATAAACCCTGGGACCTAATCCTGCTCTCCAACAGTTTGGCTCTATTATTTGGAAAAGGTCAATAAAACTCTTTGGGCCTCCATTTTTCTTACCTACAAAATGATGTTGAATGGTTTCTAAGATCCTCAAGAATTCTTCCCTTGCTCCCATTCTTCACTTGCTACCATCTTGCTACCTCAAGAATTCTTCACTCGCTTTGACTACTTATATAGGTAAAACTAAAGTATCCATATCTAATGCAATCAGTAGAAACACAGTACAGTCAGAAAGCACTGCGGTAAAATGGCAGCATTTTCCCAGGTCTCAATGCAAATTTCTGGATCCTGTAAATCATCTTCCAGAAGGACACAGTTGCAAGTGATAGCATCTGAATGTGCAAAGGCCATGTCTAACATTTAGAAAGCTCAATTACCTTCTCTATGCCCAGCCTTACTTGCATAACTGTGGAACAGTCCTGCGCATAGTCTAGAGCAAACCTGGCCATCTTTATGCGTAGTAGAATTTCCCATCATGACGAGATGGCAAAGACTTGTCTCTCCCTGCTCCTCTGCACTAACTGTAGCTATAAACTCTGGAAATAAGCCAATAGAAAATCAAAGGAGGGCTTCCCTGGTGGTGCGGTGGTTGAGAGTCTGCCTGCCGATGCAGGGGACACGGGTTCGTGCCCCGGCCCAGGAAGATCCTACATGCCGCGGAGCAGCTGGGCCCGTGAGCCATGGCCGCTGAGCCTGTGCGTCCGGAGCCTGTGCTCCGCAACGGGAGAGGCCACAACAGTGAGAGGCCCGCGTACCGCAAAAAAAAAAAAAAAAGAAGAAAATCAAAGGAGAACTTCGAAAGTTGCAAGAGGAAGGCAAACTGGCTAGAGACCCCTGGGCTAGGGAAATAGAACAGTGGGAGGACGTCTTTCAACCCCACAACCAACAGAAGAAGGTGATCTAGACCCAGTGTTTCTTGATTTCCAACCTAACCACAAAGGGCATCCCAGATTAGCTCACTGCTACTGCATCAAGTGGGAGTATCTCTGACAATACCAGGCAAACCCAGCAGAACCAGCAAGGAGAATCCGTTGGAAACCTTTTTGATAATAAGCAGCTACAAGAAGCACTCTCCTTCCCCACTGGTCCTATGATTCCCCTCCCCCACCCAGAAACACCATGCATCCTTGGGACAAGGTGGATCTCACCACAAGTACCCAGCCCAGGAAGCACTCTGTGTAATGAGCCTAAGAATCTCTTCACCCTTCTAGAGAGACAAGGCAACCTGGCTTTGATAAGCTTCTTCAGACCCCTCAACTAGCATCATCAGGGACCAGTAGGAGCCCCAGTGGCATGAAATAAACCAAACAGACCAACATAGCACCACACAATCTCTGAAAATTAGACTGTAATTGGAACACAAAAGTAGACTAGGACCTGCATGCCAAGCCTAAACAGGGTGTCTTCCTGTTAAAATAAAATAATTTAAATAAGGCCCAGTGGCTCTGAACATAATATCCAAAATGTTCAGGAAGTGATTAAAAAAAAATCATCATCTGACTTAGAACCAGGTGATCTCGGGTGGCCTCGGCCTGCAGAGCAGCTTGAAGCAGGATTTCAGTTCCTGGCCAGAGACTGAGGCCGGGTTGTGGCAGTGAGAGCAGCAAATCCTAGCCACTAGACCAGTGGTCAGTGAAAAGGCCCTGGCCCTATGGCTTTGTAGAAAAAGAATTCCCACAAAGAAGGAAAGTAGTGAAACAAGTAAAGTACTTATTAGAGGAAAAAAAAGAATTCAGTACATGTGGGTAGACACATGAGTGGGCTCAGAGAGAAAGTCACACCCTCGTGGCAGTTTGAATTACTTATATGGGGCATTTCTTCCAGGTTTCCTCTGGCCATTTAGATTTGCCTGGTTCAAAGTCTGTATTTGGTATATCTCAGGATCTTCCCTTGTGTGCATGCGTCTCTTAGCCAAGATGGATTCTACTGAAGAGGCCTATGGGTAGACTTAGCCACTTGGCATCACTCCCCTTTTGACCTCCAAGGAGCCTTTCTGCACATGTATAGTCGAGGAGGTCTCCTGACTTCGAGAATGAGAAATATGTGGTCTCTTATCTTCTATCTGGGCAGGGCCCACCCTCCTCTCTCAATTGTCCTGTTATTCTTGTCTCAGAATATCAGTCCACAGGAACGAACTCAAACTGTTTGCCCCAGGGACCCATCTATTCCCTGCCTCACAGGGAAATCACAACCTGAATAAGAAAAGATAATCAACTGATGCCAACACACCTGATGATGAAATGAATAAGATGTTTCAATTATCTCACAAGGATTTTAAAGCAGCCATCATAAAAGTGCTTAACAAATAATTATGAATTCTCTTGAAATGAGAGAGAAACATGGAAAATCTTAGAAATGAAACAAAACTTAGAATTTAAAAAATAGAGATTGTAGAAATGAAAAATACAATAGGCAAAAACTCAGTAAATGGGCTCAATAGTAAAGTGGAGATGACAGAAGATAGACCCTGAATTTGAGGATGGAACAATAGAATTCATCCAACCTGAACAACAGAGAATATAAGCTCAAAAAAATAAACAAATCCTCAGTGACCTGTTGAAATAATAACAAAAGATCCAACTTTCTTATTTTTGGAGTCCCGGTGAGAAGAGAAAGAGAGGCAATGAGAGAGCATTTGAAGAAATAAAGGCTGAAAATGTCTCAAATTTGGCAAAAGACACAAGCCTACAGAATCACCCAGTTGGGGAAATACACAGCAAAACACATAATTATACTTCTGAAACTACAAAGAAAAGATTTTAAAATGAGCCAAAGAGAAATAACACATTACTTGAGTCCATGTGAACATAATGAAGTCACACAATATTCTTCAAGGGCTGAAAGAAAAGAACTACCGCCATGAATTCTACATCCCGTGATAGAAAACTCTCCTTCAGGGTGAAGGGGTATTAAGGACTTTCTCAGATGAAAGAAAACTAAAAGGATTTGTCCCTAGCAAACATACCTTAAAGATTGACTAGAGGGGCTGGTGCTGTGAAGCAAAGTACAGTTTGTATCAGATTCTATACAGCAACCTGCCCGCAGGAATTTCATATCCCTTGGGTGGAGGTTTTATTTAGATAATTCCAGTAAAGTAGAGTGAAGTGAAATGATGGAGCCGTTCAGGGGGTGTCATGGAGCACATAAAGTAGGGGGGCCTTTGTCTCAAAAGTTGGTGCCTTGAGGAGATGATATCCAAGCTAAACTAGCAGAAAGAAACTTGAGGGAAAATCTTGACAAAAGCAGAGTACTACAAAGTGGAGAGCTAGCAATGAGCCGATAATCTCTTGAACAGAGAATAAAGGCTCCAGTCAAGGCTGTCCACGTAAAAAAAAAAAAAAATGCACGACCTAAAAGTTGAGAGTTAGTTAGTTTTTTTCGGCAGACTTTCTGAGGACTTCAAGTTCTGAAGACAGACTCTCAGATAGCTCTGAGGGACTGATCCGAAGAGGTAAGCGAGGGGCCAGGATATATAGAGGGTTTGGCAGCAAAGACCAGGTAGTCGGAACATCAAAAGATTACTGTTAATTAAAAGAAAACCAGGTATCTCAAGATAAAGACTTTAGCACTTTTCTAAGTATGGGGAGATGCAAGAGTCTGGGCTCATTGAAATCATTCCTGGGGCTGGGGCCGTTATCCTGTGCTTTCCATCTTGAGTCCCCTCAGGGTGCACCTTAGGTGGTGGCTGCAGTGGCGGAGGGCTGGGCAGTGGGCAGCCCGTTTTGTCTCCAACCTGAGCTCCCTCAGGGCTCACCATTGTTCATGCTTGTAGTGGCTTGGTGGCTGCAACGCCCTTTGTTTACTGATACGGCAGGAAACATTTTTCATTCACCAGGCTAGGCAAACACAGAGCACCGGTTAATACTGGGCAGGGAGCTTAGGGAAGCATCATGGAAGGCTTTCGAGAAGGACTTTTTACAACAGAAAGAAGTAAAGGAAGGAAATCATTTAGTTATTTCACAGATCCTCTGCAAAATAGCCAGAGCCTGGCAAATCACTTCATGGAAATGCAAACTCTAGGGGCTAATTGATTTTAATGGAAAAAGAAGAGGCTGGCTTTGTCAAGCTATTGTAACTAGTAGCAAAGAGAAAAACATCCAAAGTACCCTTAGGATACCTTGTAATTTTCTGCAATAGGAAAGTTCTTAACTTCTTTCTAAAATAGTGCTATGCCCCTCTTTTCTTTTTAACTTTCAAGTGACACATTTTGAAACTTAAGAAAAAATAAGTTGCTTGAGTAGTTTAGGATAAAGTTGCTTTCCATTAGTGTGAATAGAAGATTTGCATTCCCTTTCTTTTACTAGAAAAAAATGAACATTTATGTTTTATAGCAAAACATTTTGCAGTTTAGCTACCAGAGGAATTTTTATCTTCTCCACTAAAAACAGAAAGTTTATAAAATTATTTTTTATGCAGAAACATTTGTTTGCCATCAAAGTGAATATGCATCTGTGATATGTACAATAAAATATAATAAAAATGTAATGGTTTATTGGAATTGCTGGTATATAATTGGTGGCACTTGAATAAGTGTCCATCCAGGGCTTCCAGAATCACAATACATTAAAATGCTCTCCCAAATAGGCCCAAATAACCAGATCAGTAGTCAAGGGCAAGTCATAATTTTGTCAAGGTCATGTAGGTTTCCTTTGTTATACTGGATAAAAGACGTCTTTCAGCTCTTCTTTGGAAATAGTCTCATCCATCCCTTCTCCATACCTACTGCTCAGTCACAGTCCACTCTCTCTCTCTCTGTCTCTCAGCTAAACGGCTGCTTACTGAATTTTTACCACTTTTTACTATCTCCCAAATCTACCCATTTATCCCACTCTATAGCCTTTATCGAATAACCTTCATTTCTCATGTTACTATCACAGTAAATTCCTGGCTGAGCCCTGGATCTCTAGTTTCATCCCTTCAAACCATCCTTCAAAAAACTAAAAAAAGTAAGAGGCCTTTATAAAACATGCACTTCATCATATGTTTCCTCTGTTTAAAAGCCTTCAGTGGTCTCCAATTGCTTTTAAAATAAAATCCAAACCCCGTAGCATGGCCTCGGGGCTTTTACAGGGTGACTCCTGACCATCTTTCTAAGGTTTTCTCCTGCTGGGATTTCCATCACATCCCAAGTTCTGACAAACTGAACTTCTTGCAGTTTGACCTTTGAACCCTGCTTCTTCATATCACCTTGTCTTTGTGCAAACTCTGCCCTCAGTCTTGAACACCCTCCCTATGCTTCTTTCCTTTGTCATACTGATGAATTCTTATTCATTTTTTTTTAAGATACCGTATTAGTTTGCTTGGGCTGCCATCACAAAGTACTACACATTGAGTGGCTTAAACAACAGAAATTTATTTCTCACGTTTCTGGAGACTAGAAGTTCAAGATCAAGGTGTTAGCATTTCTTCTGGGAACTACGAGGAAGGATCTGTTCCATGCTTCTGCTTTAGCCTCTGGTTGTTTTCTGGCAATCTTTGGTGGTCCTTGACTTGTAGGACTCAGATTTCTGCCTTCGTCTTCACATGGCATTCTCCCTGTATGCATGTCTGTGTTCAAATTTCCCTTTGTATAAGGACACCCATCATATTGGATTAGGGTCCAGCCTAATAACCCCATTGTAACTTAATTACTTCTGCAAATAACGTGTCTTCAAAGAAGGTCACATTCTGAGGTCCTGGGGGTTAGTACTTCAACATGTGAATTTTGGGAGGACACAGAACTCGTAACACTCAGTTCAAAGGAAACCTCTATGACACCTTCTATAATCCTTCTCTCACATAAAGAATCTTCTTTTTGCCTTTGTTTACTCACTGTACCTTTTAAACAGTTTTAAAATAACACCTACTACTGTGAATCACAATTGCTGGTTTACACGTTTTGTGTACTAATGTGTATTATTGTATATTACATTTCCTAATTTACTATATTGGGAATTCCTTTTTTAAAAACAGAACATCTTTTTGTTTTTTTATTCCCAGCACTTATTATAGTGTCTAGGTTATACATTAGTTGCTCAATAAATGTTTATTGGATGGGTAAGTGGATGAATGTGTAAATTGGCATATTGTAATCTACTCAAGTTCAGAGAAAAATTTCAATTTCTAAAAATAAAAATGTTTAAAAATAGATTAAAGTACAATTGACTTCAAAATCAAATAAATTATTAAATTCATTATCTCATGAAATTAATGGATTAGTTTTTAAGATTTCAAATGTGAAACTTAGGAATGAGTGAAGCATGAATTTTATTTAATAATACTTTTCAGTTGGCATCATGTTTTAAAATCTTTAAACTTGGACATCTAGGCAAGAGCTGCTGGTCAATGTCAAATTTATGTGGTGCTTTATACTTGCACTCTCTTCCTAGAAGCTATCATATTTTATCCTCAGAACCACCTTATTCTATGGACATTATTATTCTTATTGCAAAGATAAGAAAATTGATACTTTGAGATGTTTGGGACTTTTCCAAGAATTATAACTAAAATCCATATCTTCTGATACCTTCCTTGCATATAAAAAAATTTATGATTGCAAAAATATATACTCATATCTTTTCTACCATTACTGAACTATATATTTTAATACTTTTAAAGTAAAGTTTAAGTCAAAGAAAGATGAGTATAATCAACTATATTCACAAATTGTCTAACATTCCATAAACTGAGGAGCGAAAATTTTACTTTTGTTTTCTCCCCGAGATGTGTATGCTTCATGGAACTTTGTTCGATTTTTATGTTCATCGGAACATAGACCTAACTGCAGAGCAATAGAATAAATGATGATACAAACTGTGTTTTCACAAAGTGCAAATGAAAGTGCTCTCAATAACAACCTGGTTTAGATCAGGAAGACTGGCAGAAATAAGAAGAGGCCCAGAGACAGTTTAGATGAGAAGAAAATGATTTCACCAGTAATATAATCTGTTTTTTCCTTTGAGCAGAATGTTCCATCACAAGAAGAAGAATAAAAGAGAAATTTAAACGTTTGGAACCTCTGTTATCTATAAACCTTTAAGGTTGTGCTTACCTAATTGGATTATAATGAAACATAAACAATGAGGGTCTGGCCATGACATCGGGCAGATACAGTAATCATCTGGGCTCCAACTGCTGGGAAAATCTCCACCAGACACTTCCCAAGTTCACTCACAAGATAATTCTCCCCCTAGGGTAATCAACACTTCTAAATAACAAATCAAGAGAAGATGAATTGTATTTCAAGGTTAACTCAGCACACTTCTCACAGATTTAAAACAGAGAAACATGATCTATACTTAGAGCAGAAGGTCTGGGTCCACCTCACTATTTTCAATGTTCCCTTAATTCTATTCACTTTTAAGCACTTCTTTAAATCACACACCAATACATTCATAAATTTCCTCTGGTTTTTCCATGATGCCCAGCATGATGTCAAGCATAAAGGAAGTGTTTACTGAATAAATATAGACGGGTGGATAACTGTTTAGGGTTTTAGAATAAAATGATCATAGTTTCCAAAGCACATTCAATTTATCCCATTTAAACTTTGTAACATTGAAATGAAATAGATATTATTAAATGACCTTTGAAAAGGCATAATGAGGCTTCCCTGCTGGCGCAGTGGTTGGGAGTCCGCCTGCTGATGCAGGGGACGCGGGTTCTTGCCCCGGTCTGGGAAGATCCCACATGCCGCGGAGCGGCTGGGCCCGTGAGCCATGGCCGCTGAGCCTGCACGTCTGGAGCCTGTGCTCCGCAACGGGAGAGGCCACAACAGTGAGAGGCCCACGTACCGCAAAAAAAAAAAAAAACAGGCATAATGATGCATGGCTCCGTGTCCGTTTAGAAAACAAAGGGCAGTCACCGTCAGGGATTGACCCCCCTGCCTCTCAACCTGGAGGAACTATGTGGTTTATACCTCATATAGGGCAGGCTGGTTGCTTGTCTAGAGCCTCAGTCATTAGGAGAGGAGGTCTGGAGCAAAATGCTTTAGTCCACTACCTTCCATTCCTGTTACTACGACTGCCACCCAAATCTCCCTTCCCTATTTTTTGAAGTTCTGTATTAGCTGCCTAAGCAGTCTCCCTTCATTCACCCTCACGTGTTTTCTACAGTTCCTCTGAAAGTGACCTTTTACAAAAGCACCTCTGATTTTGTCACTCCTCTGTTTTGTGAGGTAAAGTCCTTCCACAGCTCTTATACTAAAGACCACAGTCCTGGACCCGCAATGCCCTGCATGTTTAACCCCGCCCACTTCCTGTCCATCACCACGTTCCCCTCTCCCCCAGGCTCTCCACACTAAGCTATAGTGAACTTTGTCATATTTCGTGACCCTGCTAAAGTCGCCTGCCTCATGTTCTCCACGTCCTGATGTATGATTGGCCCCCTGCTCTGACGCTGCCAAGCTGGCCGCGATCATTTTATCCTCCAGGTCCAGCTCAATGCCACTTCCTCTGGAAGTCTTCTCTTTCTTTCCAGTCTGGGTTAGGTCTTCCAGATTAGCTAGAGATGTCCTCCCTGGTAACACTCAGAACATTTATATTTGTGGTTATAACGTTTTTTAACCTCTATTCCCAGCCTCCCTCCTTCTCCAGTTCGTCAACAAATCCCCAGTAGCAATCACATGCATAACCCTGAGTAGATGATTCATAAACATTTATTGAATTAAATAAATCTCTTTTCACTGTTTCAGCTCTACTGAGCAATTTTTAATAACTTTTCTCTTTTGCCCTAGACATTTGCATATTCTGGATCCTTTTCCTCCTGGCTTTTTTCCCCCTCTGCCCAAGCTCATTTGCTTACTTGGGACTCCATGAGGACCCAGTTTAAATGTCACTTTTTAAGAAGGTGTTGATCTGAAACAAATAGGCTGCCAGTATGTGTCCAGCAAAGATGGGTTTATTTGTGATCAGCAGCAAATTACAATTCGGTGTCTGCAGCCAAGGCCAGCTGCCTGCAAGTCCTCATCTGGCAAGGGAAGGAGAAAGCTTTTATGGAGAGAATAAAGGAAATTGGGAGGGCTACAGTAAACAAAGCGTCCATGGCTTTTCATTGGTTGAGTGTTTGCCGGGAGGAAGGGGAAATCTTTCTTCTTCCTGTTGGGCTCTGCCCTCATGGAAGGGAGTGAGAGCTCCCCCTTCTGGTCTCACAGCTCTATTTAATTCAGGTTTCTGTTTCTTAATTTTTACAAAGGCTAGTCTTGATTTTTGATTCGATATTTGAGAAAATAACTGAAACATTTATTATAGTTTGAAAGTAATAACAGCATGCCAATATGTCATTAACACTTACCTAAGATTGTAATATATGATAGTGGTGATAATTACTTGAAACTAAAATATATTTGGAACATTAAACTTAGTGTTTTTCACAAAAGAGAACCTTTTGAAATTAGGTTGATATGATGCACTTCCACACAGTAGGTTGACAACATTCAGAAAAGAGTGATTGGGGTTAAATTTCATTAAATAAATAAACTGCTCTTCATGAGACAATTTATAGACCATGGCATTAGAAGATTCTTGTGGATCTTTCCAGCAGAGAGCTGTAGTACAAACAGACAGGCCGATAATAAGATCTCACTAACTTTCGTGATTCCTTGAATACTATTACTGCTAATATCTTGTTAAATAAGGTTCACATGCATTTAAGGTTTTCAATTTCTTTGAACCACATTCTCCATTAACTGTATACTCTTCCTGGCAATATAAACGAGGTTACATTTTCACTGAATCAAGCTTTGTAAATATTTTATATTTTGCAGCAGTTTGATTTTATTAATCAAGGATAATATAAAACATTTAATGGAAGCATTTGGGAATCTTAAATGTGTGTAGTGTAGAGAAGATATATTTAGGAGATAGTGACAAAATTAATAGCAATAAGAACTAGTGTATTGTGAATGGTAGAACGGATGAGAAATCATTTGATATCTTTAAAATGAGCTTTTCTCCAGATTAATATCTTTTCTTTTCCAGTTATATGTGCTCAGTGTAGACAATACAGAAAAAGCTAATGATATCACCATGCAGAGGTAACTGAATAGAACATTAAAATTTTGCTGTATTCTAATATATATGAGAGAAACCGTATATATATATATATATATATATATATATATATATATATGGTTTCAGAATTATAATCATACATGATTTGTACTTTTGAAACCTTCTTTTCTCATTTAGTATTATTAGTATATTAGTATTATTTAGTATATTTAAAATATCCTTCTGAAATACACATACAAAACATACTTTTCTCTTAAAAGCAAACATGATTTTAATGCTACCATAATATTCTAATTTTGATTAATTTATTGATTAATTCTCTAATCATTGGATACTTAAGAAATTTCTCATATTCTAACATTATGAATAGCAACTTGAAAAGATTTGTGTATATACTTGATTATTTTATTAGCATGGGTTGCTAAACATGATATATATATATATATATATATATATCTTTAATGCTTTTGATATTATTGCCAAATTGCTTCTCTTTACGGTATACAGTTTAATCATTTCTTTCTGAGAATACCATTTTTCAACTTAGGCTCACCAATACTGGGTACTATTTCAAAACATTAAGTCGACTTTGAAAAGGTAAATCAAGGGAAAATAGTTTGAAAAGGCAAATCGAGGGACAAAATCTTTACCAGTGGTAAAGTTTCCATTGTATGTCCTTAGATATCAGTAAAACAATCTTAAAGAGAAACAGAAATTTGCACGGAATGGTAATAAGAGCCTGGGGTAACCTGTCTGCAGATTGGCTAGGGCTTTTTAACTTGACCTGGGGATGGTATAATTTGCAATCTAAAATAGCTTTAAAATGCCCCAAAGAGAAAACAAAGCAAGGAAGCAAAGATGGAAGGAAGGTAAGGAGGGAGGGAGGGAGGGAGGGAGGGAGGGAGTTTCCCCAAGTATTCCATCTAATTGTATTTGTCTGACCTCTAACTTCTATCTTGCATCATGCATGAGATTTGAGGAGTGAGGAGAGAGATGTGAGCAAAAAATTCTCTAAAAATCTTGGATTGAAAATAAAACAGCAAAACAAGGGAATGTATGCCACTTATACATATTTGAAAAGGTTAATTCTGAGGATTATAACTACATTGTTTCTTCACGTAGACAATTTCCTTTTAAAAACGTCCTCCAGGAAAATCACTCTGTGCTGAACCAAATAAGAGCTACCCCTACTTACAGAAATAAATATAGCTGTAACAGAAACACACAGACACACACACACATTCACAGTTTGAATTCAACTGTGTGGATTCATATGTACTGAGAATGACAGCTATCACAAAAATCAAAACATACTTTTTGCACTCTACTTGCCCATTCTAAGAGTATGACTGCCTTGTCATTGGAATAAAGAAGAAAATATGGAATTTTGAGCTTGTATGTGCTTACAAAAGATAAAAACAAAGGAAGAACTTATGTAACCACCCCCATTTACTCCTCTGCCTGTTTATTAAGAGAATCAATGCTTTTCCTCTTCAACCCAATCATTGAGGATAAAACTGAAAGCTTTACAATCTGTGTTCTGGTTTTTCCAATAATGGCAAATGATGAAGCATTATCATTAGCAAATATTTTTACCTAAATAGAGGGTGACTAAATATAATCCCTTCTTTAAGAGATTTTGGTAGGAAATAGAAAAACAAATGTTGACATTTCAGTATATATGTGGCCAAACAATGAGGAAGAATCAAGCAGTTACATGATGGAAAAGCCAAGGTGAGTGCTTGTGTAGTCCCTGGCTACAGTTTCTACAGGCTGTACTGGAGGGCAATCAGTGTGCTTGACCTATGTCGAGATAGACCTGAGGACACAGCCAAGAGTGAGGGGCTGCTTTGGTGAGCTCAGGTGAGGAGAGTGGCATTTGGGAGTTGCCTCAAGGAACAGGTAAAGCTTTAAAATCAGTCCTAGAACATAAATTTCCCACACACCAAAATTTGTGCCTTTGAAAAGCACCATCTAATCTACTATAAACACTTAATATTTTCCTTGAGCTCCCCGAAGAACTTTTGAGAGGTCTTACAGTATGTAATAAAATGACAAGGTAATAAAAGAAAAAACACAATGGTGAGTGGGTGGGGTCGGTGAGAGGGGAATGTAAAAAGTTCTGCATAATGAAACTCAGAAACAGTTGTCAAGCTTGTTCTCAAACATGATTTGTATTTGTATTGAGTCAGAGACATTATTCCCACATGGGAATGGTTAACAATTCATCAGTTCTTTTCTCAGTAATTGAAAGCCACTCAATTATACTCCGGTAAAGTACAGAATCTGAGGAAAGGATTGCTGACTATGCAAACTCAGATCAGTATTAAAAAAGTGAGCTATGTCTTCAAACCTATGGTGACAGGCACAGTTAGAGCTGATATCTTTAAGGAACAAGTTCTGTGGTCCTTTGCTTATAGTTTGAAAAATGGCTTAGTTATAACTTTTTTTACTTAAATTCTAAAGACAACAGACATATTATGAGGTCTAAATATCCATTAGGACCCCTTGTATTATACACTACATTGTTGTACTGATATTACGGAAAATAGAATTGAGAAATAATTAATTAAATGAGTTGACTTAGAGTCAAACAATAGCTAATTTTCTTGAGCATTTACTATTATAAAAATTAATAAGCAGAAAACTCAATTTAAGTAGGTTTGGGAGGCCAGGAAGGGGAGATTTCATGCCTTCTGGCAATAGCAGAGGCCAACAGGAAGAAGAAAGACTTCCTCTTCTTACCTGGCAGGAGCTCAGCCAATGAGAGACTGTCACAACTCAGCCAATGAGAAGCCACTGTACTTCAAACTCTCAATTCCTCCAAAGGATCCTTAGTTTAACATAGCCCTCCCAGCTTCCTTTTCTTCTCTATGAAAGAGTCTTCTTCTCCTTGTTACCAGAGACTTGCACATAGCTCACCATTGTTGCAGACCCTGAACTGCAATTTTTTGTTGATTCTAAATAAACCCAGTTTTGCCAGAGAAATAACTTGGCAGTCTATTTGTTTTAGGTAAACACTATGTTCCACTCAACAGTGCTAAATACTTTAAAAACATTACCTCTATACTACTCAGAACAACCCTGTGAAATCAATAGTATTTTTATTCATATTATAGATTCAATAAGTGAGGATTAGTTCAGTAACTAAGTTATGATAGCTCATAACTGGTAAATAGTCAACAATCCACTTGAATTAAGGTTTTATCATGAAACTTTTCTATGGCCATGGTTGTTTAATTTTAATTAAGCAAAATTTAGCCCAGGGATTGTGAAAGTTGGAGATAGTAGCTATTCATCTTTGCAGCTATTTTCTTGTTTGTATTTTTTGATGTTCTAAAATATACTTTTATTGTTGGCTTACTGCAAGAATTTGTAACGGCTTTCATGCTGGGCCTTTGGAGAATTCAATAATTGAACATAAAGGGAGCTTTACGTTTTTCTCTTTCCAAGAAAAGAAAAAAATTCTCGAAATGTTATTCCTCATCTGTCAAAGCATTTACCAGATGTCTTTCCTCTTGTTTTAACTGTATTTTTGAGGACTCAGCTAGAAAAATGAACCTATGATAAAAGGCATTGAGTTATGGCATGTTTTCTTCCAATCGATGTCAACACATCTAACTTGATCAATTTACAACTCTTAGTAAGTTGTCTTGTAAATGTCCATATTGAGGTTTGAAGTTAGAGCTCTATTATCATCTACCGTGTTCATCACGATCACCAGCATCTTGCAAAGTATGCCCCTTTTCATAGAAGGCAAACAAATAGTTGCGGGACTAATTAATAAAAATGAATAAACTCTTACGAATGACTTTGTGTGTATATCACTTAGCACATACCTAGCATAAAACTGTTGACCATTGTCATTATTATAATTAGCCAATATAATAGCAACTCATATCTTAGAATGCTGTGTAATCTTATGGGGAAGATGGAATAAGTTCAGAAGCACAAATAGAGATTCAAACTCTTTTTAAATAATCAAGGTCATAAAATTTAATTTGCATGACCCTAAGTGTTTTGTGCACTTGGTCCCTTTTCCCTTTTAAATTGTAAGACATTCCAAGATGTTTGCTTATGGTTTGTAGGATAAAAAAATACTAATACCCTAAATGTGTAGGATTCATTTTACAAATTACAAAAACATTGTCATGAAATATAAAGCTCTGTTATGGTCAACTAGATTGGTCTTCAGCTTTTAAGAACAATATTTCTCAGTGTGTGTGAGAAACATTGGCCACTTGCTTTAGAACAACTTGAGGCATTTTAAGAGGTACTGTTTTTGAGGAAAGCGTTCTTAAATTAAGCTTTCAGTTTTAAATGATTTAATCTTAACAAAAATTTCTTCATAAGAAAATAGGTTCTCCTACTAGTTCTTTCTTATTTTATAGAAGATATTAGATATGTTTAGCCTCTCAAGTTGCAGTCCTCATTGTCCAAATTGCTTCATTGTAAATACAGGTAACACCATAATTATGGACCATGTTTAGGTTATGGTACAAACTTTGGTGTTTAAAGTTTGGAAACAATTTTCTTAGAAAAGAGGTTCTGGCCACTTCTTTCAGAATAACCGAGGATGTTTTGAGACATGCAAATCCTGGGTCCCTTGCAAAGCCAACTGCATTAGTATCTCTGAGGGTGGGGCTCAGTAATCTCTACTTTAGGAAAACAAATTAGTGATTTTTACCCACACTAAAACCAGAAGAAAAGGCTTATTTCTTTGCTCTTAAGCTCAGGGCTGTGATTGTTTAGAGCCAGAGCATTTGCTGGGGAGTCACTACTTGTTAGCATGACTCCTTCTCCAGTAAGTAATTCTTTGTGAAGACAGTGCAGTCCTGGACAGGGTCAAAAAGCTCTGAGGCTTTCCTAGGTGCCCTACCAGACCAATTCCCTTCCATCACATCCCCGGATGGCAGGAATCTAGAATGGACCATGCATAAGATGGGGCTACTCCAAAACAGAAGGCATAGAATTGATACTGTGAAAACAGACAGTTGCTTTATTTAATTACTGTCCTGGTGCCTGTCTGAATTATGATGACTCAATATTTCTAGAATGATTAGTAAATAGAAATGTCTAATTAATTAATTAACACGGGCTTAAACAGAAACTTTTTTGTGTTTCTATTTCTGCTAATAACAGAGAAACTGAATATCTTGTTTGAATCAACCAGCATCATCAAACTGAATGTTAATGATTATCATTCAGTAGATGTATGGACAGGGTGACCATCTATACTGGTTAGTCTAGGATGGCTCTGATCTAATCCTGATCTTCTGGTTGAATCAATAATAGTTTCTTTCACTCTCAGTAGTGTCCTGGTTTTGATGATAAATTATGCAGTCATCTAGTCTAAAGATGCATCTCTATAGAAGGTCGAGTAGAGTGTGACATATCCATGAATTTGTGTGCATATTTATTTTTATTTTTTAATTATTTTTTCTTCCACTCTTATTGAGATATAATTTATATACAGCACTGTACACATTTAAGGTGTGCAGCATGATTTGACTTACATACATCATGAAACGATTATCACAATAAGTTTAGCGAACATCAATCATCTCATATAGATACAAAATTAAAGAAAAAATATTTTACAGTATGATGAGAACTCAGGATTTATGCTCTTAACTTTCACATATAACATACAGCAGTGTTAATTGTATCAGTCATGCTGTACATTACATCCCTAGTACTTACTTATGTTATAAAGGGAAGTTTGTGCCTTTTGATCACCTTCATCCAATTCCCCCTCCCCCCACCCCCACCTCTAGAAACCACAGATCTGATCTCTCTGTGAGCTTGTTTGCTTGAAGTATAATTGACCTACAACACTATGATAGCTCCTGGTGCACAACATAGTCATTCAACATTTCTATACATTACAAAATGGTCGCCACGATGTCAGTTACCATCTGTCACCATGCAAAGATATTACAGTATTTTTGACTATATTCCCCATGCTGTATATTTCATCCCTTTAACTCATTTATTTTGTAACTGAGAGTTTGTACCTCTTAATCTAATCTACCTCACTTATTTCACTCATCCCTCTCACCCTCCACTGGAAACTACCTGTTTGTTCCCTGTATCTATGACTCTGTTGTTGTTTTGTTATATTTATTCATTTTTTTTATATTCCACATATAAATGAAATCATACAGTATTTGTATGTCCATGTCTACCAATGGACACTTCGGTTGCTTCCATATCTTGGCTATTGTAAATAATGCTGCAATGATCATAGGGGTGTATATATATCTTCAAATTAATGCTTTGTTTTCTTCAGAAAAATACCCAGAAGTGGAATTGCTAGATCGTAGGGCAGTTCTAGTTTTAATTTTTTGAGGAACCTCCATACTGTTCTCCATAGTGGCTGCACCAATGTACATTCCCACCAACAGTGCACGAGGGTTCCCTTTTCTCCACACCCTCACCAACACTTGTTATTTGTTGTCTTTTTGATACTAGCCATTCTGACAGATGTGAGGTAATATCTCATTGTAGTTTTGATTTGCAGTTCCCTGATGATTCGTGATGTTGAGCATCTTTTCATGTGTCTGTCAGCCATCTGTATATCTTCTTTGGAAAAAATATCTATTGGGGACCTCTGTGTGTACATTTTCAAAAATCAAATGTATGATTTCTTTATTTCATGAAAGCTGAATTGTCAGGAAAATGTTTTCCAGGTAACTGAGGTTTCTGGTAATTTGAATTCTGATCTCTTGAAATTTCCTTATGCTATATTGGTCTTTTTGTTTTGGACTTTTTAAACATTCCAGTGAGTGTTTAAAGCATTCTGATTCTGGTGAATTAGAAGCACCTTATGACTTGTGTCCCCCAGGCACTGCGCTATAAAAGTAGGATTTTTTCCTTACCCATAATTGGGAACTAAAGTAGTTTGATTTTATTTAAAAGTCTTTTGGAAGGAGTTGAATTGAAAAGTAGATGGGCCTAAGCACTCTGAAAGTAGATGATAGAAGACAGCTTAACAACAAAGGACAGATGAAAAGGCAAGCGAAATGATTTTGCTTCATACCAGGGAAGACATTTGGCACTTTCTATTTAAAAGGCTCTTTGTGACCATTAATTAGTTAATCCTAACAATCTCCTGGTAGAATACATCAGCGTTATTATCACTTGCTGCAGATGCAAAACATGAAATACTGAAAGATTAAGGGGTTTAGTAAGAAGTGAAAGTTAATGAAATGGCATAGTAAGAATAAGAACTGGGTCTCTCTTGGGCAACTCTATTCAGAGTCCACCAGGCCAGAGTCTCTGTAGTGTAGTCAACATACTGCCCTCTGATTACAGAAGAGCACCCTGAGGAATGCCCAACTATGATAAGATCATCTCAACACTACTTTGAAAGCTGAATGGAATATGCGAATTGATGAGGCATGGAGGTGCTATTTTTGTCTCAGACCTCCACGGAGAGAAAGACATGGTTTAGTTTTCTCTGAAAGGAGACACATACTAAGGAAAATTAGCAATTGGCCTTTGTAGGGGACTTTACACTGTATCACCTTACAACAAAAAGTAATAGAGAGGGACCAAGGGATTTGTGTTTTGAACTGCAAATTTCCAAACTATGCTTTGAAACAAATAACTTTACTGGGATCATCATCAGAAGAAGAAAATCACTGCAGTTTTCTTAAACTGAGCTAAAAATATGAGAAGGAACTGGTTAACTTGAAGAAAAGTCAGAATTAGTTAAACATTTGCTCTTCTACCTCACACTAACCAGTCAATTTTCAGTCAATTCAGTGACAAAGCACAATGATAAAATGTTGTTAAATGGTTTGTAGAGAAAGAATAGATGACAGATTCTTTCTGAAATTTTCAAATAGACTGTAGGATTGAGAAGTTCTCCTCTGACAGTCAAAAAGTTTTCCTACTTATATTATCGTGGGATAGGGAATTCCTTAGAAGAAAAGATAGACTCCTAACATATACTTACCTCAAAAAAAATTCCAGATGTATTATACATTTAAATGAAAAGAGAAAAGTACTGAAAGAAAATACATATGGTTAAATAATTTGGGGATGGAAAAAGTTATTTAACCTTGTCACATAGGTAGATACATATGGGAAAATTAACATATTTTCTATGTAAACATGGAAAACACAGTAAATAAAGTTAAGACAAAGAATAACTTGGATATGTGATGGGATGAAGGAGGTAGCTAAAGCTATGGTGGCAATCATTTTGCAATATATAAATGTATCAAATTCCTTGTACACTTTAAACCTACACAATGTTAATTATATCTCAGTAAAGCTGAGGAAAAAGCAAAAAATGAAATAATTTAAAAGAAAAAAATAACTTGGAGAAGCATTTCCAGTGTATCATTAATATCATTAATGGATTGATGTCATTAATATACAAAGAGCTCCTAAAAATCAATAAGATAGATGAATATCCAATAGAAGGATTGACAAATGAAATAAATAACAAAAGAGGAAATATAATTGGCTGGTAAAATTTTTATAATGCCTAACCTCATTAGTAATCAAAGGAAATTTTATTAAAATAAACAATAATTAGATTGACAAAGAAGAAAAATAGTACTACTGCCTAGTGTTAACACGCATTTAAATAAAAGGTATATCCTAAAAATTTAATTGGTAATTAGTAACAGGTGTCTAGGGAGTAACATAACACTATGTATTGAAAGCTCTAAAAATATGTATGCTTTTTGGCACAGGTATGCTATTGAAATAATATATCTTGAAGGGAAAATCATCAAACACAAATCTAAGTATAAAGGTGTTTAACAAAACAATGTTCATAACATCCCAGATAACGGAAACAATAGTAATTGATTGACTAAGTTATACATTGTATAATACTATATATAGCAGTTAAGAAAAGAAGAAGAAAAAGGATAAGTTGGAAGAGATACAGGAGGAGGAGGAGGGGGAGGAGGAGAGAGAGCAACAGTACACAACCCTATAAAAGCATTAGGTTCGTTCTACAAAGTGTGCTGAGTCAGTTCTCAGGGAGCCATGTAAATTGGCAGAAACTTTGTGGACCTGACAACCTAGGTGTTCTTTAGTCTACATCAAGAGGACTATCTGGTGGTTATTCTAAAGCAACAAGCTTCAGGAGGAGTTTAAAGCTGCTTTTCTGTCACATCCCATCCTTGCTCATTTGGATGCCCTCAGGCTCCAAGGCAAGATAATCCTGAAAATATTCATCTGAAAAGCACTAGTGAGGCAATTTATCTTTGGGCAATTAAAGTCATCTTTGTTGAAAGAACTATGTAAAAATTATATTCAGTAGGTTCCAGCAGGTATGACTGTGCCTATTAGCCTTGCTCTAAAGTAAACAGTAAATTGTGTAAGCACCCTTTCATTCTGCATTACGTATACACTTGGATTCCAAGATTATCTTCAGCAGACCAAGAAAGGGGCAAAATTCCCATCAAAACATTTATTTACCTAAAAGAGACATTCAATATGACACTCTAATTTACTAGTGCCATGTAACTGTGAATCTCTGGGATGCATTATCTGGGTTTTTGTGATGCAATTTCAGCTTCTCTTATTCAGGGAGGGAATTTTAGAATTCACAGCATAGATTCACATAGAGCTGTGGTTCTCAAACTTGAGCATGCATCTGAGTCACCTAGGGAACTTGTTAGAACACAGATTTCTGAGTCCCAACCCCCCGAGTTTCTATCTCAGGACTCAGTAGGTCTGGGGTGGGTGGGACCCAATTTTGCACTTCCAAATTTCCAGGAGATGCTGATGCTACTGATCTGGGCACCACACTTTGAGAACTACTGACATCAAGAAATGAGCAACAAAGAACTCACATACTCTATCTAATATTTCTAACACCATGGGTATAAGCATCTTTAAGGCAGACATCCAGGAAGTGTATTTGCCTTGCAATTAATACCAGTACAAATTTATTGATTATGATATGATAATAGATGTGAAATCTGGTGACATAGTTATGAATTACCTTCTTTATATAGTTTTAGAGTTTATACTTTAAATTAATAAATGCATTATGTATTAATACATACATAAATTCCAAAGTTTAAAATAGAGTGAGGGCTTCCCTGGTGGAGCAGTGGTTGAGAGTCCGCCTGCCGATGCAGGGGACACAGGTTCGTGCCCCGGTCCGGGAAGATCCCACATGCCATAGAGCGTCTGGGCCCATGAGCCATGGCTGCTGAGCCTGCGCTTCCGGAGCCTGTGCTCCGCAACGGGAGAGGCCACAACAGTAAGAGGCCCAAGTACCGCAAAAAAAAAAAAAAAAAAAAAAAAGAGTGAAAAAGTCATTTATTTAATCATTAAGTGTATTTAATAAAATTTATTGAAGCCAACTGATACTTCAATTCAGCATTATTTCATCTTATTTTTATGAAATTAACGGGTGGGTAGTACAAAAGAGAGTAATGACATCAGGCATCACTTATAACTTCTTATGTCATTATCTGGAAATTCTCAAGGTTAAAAATATTTCTATTATTAAACTGTACACTGGAGAGGGAGTTCTGCTGAAGAGGTGAGGCATAAGGTGCATCCAGCCAGTGATGACTCTCATATGTTATATATATATATTCATTTATACACATATATATGTATAAATGTACCTATATACACATATATATGTATATATATGCATTTCAAAATTGTGTAAATAGAAACTCAAGGAAGCCACGGAATTTGCGTAGGCAGCACAGCTAGAAAGGTAGGAAATGGTGCTCATGGAGACAGCTGTACACAGCTCCAGAATTCTGTCGTTAAGTGGTTGCTGTCTTTTTCTTTTCATTTAACTTCCGCAATCAACCATTCAAATACTATTGCTAGTAGCCAACTACATATTTGAAGCTTAATAATCTTCCAGAATCTCCAGAACTATGTCAGTATAAAGGATCACAGTTAGTGATTACCTTAAGGGGTACAGAGTTAAGTCAGTAAAATCTCCACCTTTTCAAAGATCAGATTTCTGGAATTCTGTAATGTTTCGATTTGTAAACAACAACAAAACACATTTTGAAGTTTAAAAAGCAGATCCCAAACACTTAGGAAAAAATGAAAATGTATGAGGCAAGGAGTAGTGGAAATAACCAACATGAATGATGTGTGACATGTTATATAGTAATGGACTAGAGTGCAGTGGCACTCTCCAGCTCCTTAGGTCAAATCACGTGTGTGTGTGTGTGTGTGTGTGTGTGTGGGTGGGTGGGTGGGTGGTGGAGAAATCTTCACAATCAGGTCACAGTTTTTTTTTTGTTGTTGTTTTGTTTTTTTTGCGGTACGCGGGCCTGTCACTGTTGTGGCCTCTCCCGTTGCGGAGCACAGGCTCCGGACGCGCAGGCTCAGCAGCCATGGCTCACGGGCCCAGCCGCTCCGCGGCATGTGGGATCCTCCCAGACCGGGGCACGAACCCGCGTCCCCTGAATCGGCAGGCGGACCCCCAACCACTGCGCAACCAGGGAAGCCCCCAGGTCACAGTTTTAATCTCTAAAGCTGAATGATTGACATAAGCATTATGGATTACTTTTTGGATACAATTAAATAAGAAAAGGGTTTATCATGCTTTTCTTCTTTGTGGTCATTGACATTAAAGTTTGTGTTTTTGTCTATTTATTCCTAAAAATTCTCCGTAAAGCTTTCCCATTCCCATAACGTGGAAACCTTGCCTCATCATACATGTTTTAACAACGTTCACTTGATGACCCTTCCTTCCTTTAACCATACATACGATCAGACATTTAATTGTTTAACATGCCGTAACTGATGCCTTCTTGTTCTGTTTCAGGGATCATTTCTCTCATCATTCATTAGGCCTAGAAGTCTAATATTAGAGGGAACACATTTCCCCTCCACCTGGTTTCCTAGAGAAGAGATTTTGATGCCCTTTTTGCCTCTCTCTGTCCCTTTATCAGTCTGTTTCTGCCTGAGTTACCCAGAGCAATGTTTCTTTTTGGAACCATTTTAACAAGTTTGCTCTCTTCCATCCGTATTCCTCTAGGGAGGAAGATGCCTGCAGTGCACATTAGTTTTGCTGCTACTTATGGAAACGGTTCTTCTCCAGGGAAGCTTCCACCATCTTATGTTGCCTTGACTAGGTGGTTAAATCTAAAGAATTCTGGAGCTCAGGATTAGAAAACCCTCTTTCTTAATGGCCCTGAAGCCATGTCTTCTGATCTCGCCTCTATTAGTAAAAAAAAAAAAGAGAGAAACTTTGCTTCATAACCTGAGCAGGGAAGGGAGATGCTATCAGTTTTGGCCATCACAGACCCTAATACCCAGCATAAATCTGTTTAATTTTTTTTTAAATTTTATTTATTTTTGGCTGCATTGGTTCTTCGTTGCGGTGCTCAGGCTTCTCATTGCAGTGGCTTCTCTTGTTGCAGAGCACGGGCTCTAGAGTGCAGGCTCAGTAGTTGTGGTGCACGGGCTTAGTTTCTCCACAACATGTGGGATCTTCACAGACCAGGGATCAAACCAGTGTCCCCTGCATTGGCAGGCAGATTCTTATGCACTGTGCCACCGGGGAAGTCCCACAGTTTAATTTTTATTCCACTGGACCTCTATGGACTTTATATCATTTGTAAATCCTTCTCTATCTTTCTCTTCCCACACTAGGCTTATGGTTTCTCTTGCTTCCCCTTTCCATTATATGGCGATGCATGTGTGGATAGCTATATGATATCATGTGGATGTACACATCTAACCTTCTTTGTCTAGTTCCCTCTGGATACTGCTTTCTTTATTATTTATTTGGGTCCTTTGCTTTGTTTCTTCTTCTTTCAGTGGCAGCTCCAGACTGTTTTGCATCAATCCTGCCAAACTATGAAACCTCTTTCCTCTACTTAGCTGTGGATTCCTGTGTAAAACCAGTGTTTGATATCTAATACAAACAAAAGAAGTGTTAGTAAATAAGGGACAAGAAAGAAAACAACATCAAAAATTAAGTAGGATGATAAAGATATAATTTTAAATCACTAATAAAAATATGTATTAGTCAAGAAATGGTTAGGCCACCTGAATAGACATCTGAAAAAAAAATTGTATTTCTACATCACACTTTACACAAAATAAATGAAGGTAGGTTATATAATTAAAATAATAAATTAAATAATATACAGAATAAAAATAAAATAATAAAACACCAACATTCTCAAATGAAATGAGAGATTTAAAGTCCTGAACTGAAAAAAAAATAAAATCCCTAAGTATGACACAAAGCTCAGAAACTGTAACGGAAAAGATTTTCTAAATTTAATTGGAATAAAGTACTTCTAAAATTATACAGAGCAAAAAGCTCAACTGATAGCAATTTGGCAATATTTTCAAAATGACAGATGCATACACCCATTTTTATACCAGCAATTCCAGTCCTAAGATTCTTTCCACAGATATATTCTGCTATATGTAAGAAATGACACATTTTTAAAAATGTCATTTATTTAAATGTGTCATTAAATGTGAACATTCATTTTAGCAGTGTTTATACATACAGTTGACCATTGAACATGGGTTTGAACTGCAAGTGTCCACATATATGTGCATTTTTTTCAATAAAAACATACTATAGGGGCTTCCCTGGCAGCGCAGTGGTTGAGAGTCCGCCTGCCGATGCAGGGGACACGGGTTTGTGCCCCCATCCGGGAGGATCCCACATGCCGCGGAGCAGCTGGGCCCGTGAGCCATGGCTGCTGAGCCTGCGCGTCCGGAGCCTGTGCTCCACAATGGGAGAGACCATGACAGTGAGAGGCCCACATACCGCAAAAAAAAAAAAAAACATACTATAGTACTGTATAATCCGAGGTTGGTTGAATCCACAAATGCAGAACCACAGATATGGAAGAATCATGGATATGGAGAGCTGACTGTAAAGTTATACTCAGATTTCAATGGTGCAAGGGGTCAGTGCTCCTATCCCATGTTATACAAGGCTCAACAGTACCAAATACTGGAGATTATAACTTAACTTCAGTAGAGGATTGATTCAATTTTGGTAAACAATTGGACATAAATACAGCAGTTCAAAAAAAATGAGGCAACTTAGTGTTTACTAACAGACTGATTGACATAAACTGATTTACAATATAAGTTGTGAATAACTTGTCAAAAGGGAATAGTTAACTGTAAAACAGGAGACATAGTGGACTGCCTCTTAAGTTAAAAAGAAAGATGAAGATGGAAAGAAAGAAGATATACAGTTCTGTAAGAATAAACCAGAAATCAGTAATGCGGGGCTCATCCTGTGAGAGAAATTAGTAAACTGGGGAACTAGAATGAGAATGGTATTTTGTAATCATATCATATCTGGAACTTTTAATTTTGTTTCTTGTATACATATTACCTGTCAAAAGAAATATTTTAAAAGGGTGAACTTGTATCTATAAACTCCCTCTGAAAATTGTATATGATTTAATCTTGCTTATACTCACCTCCATTTCTACCTCTTCCCAGGATTTGTTGAACATATCTGGAGTTTTAGCTCTAGAATATTATTAACTTTAAGTCAAAAACACTTAGAACCATATGCCTCCTATTAATAAAGGCTTCATATTTAAACATAAAACGCCAGGTCTGTAACTAAGAAGTGTGTATCAGTGTAGCGTATTACTGCAGGTTTTACCCCTGACTACAGTTGCCTCTAAGTATGAGAGCAGCCTTGTTTGAACATAAGTAACAGGAGGAGCATATGATCTAGGAAAATTCCAGATAGAGGTTTAGGGAGATAAAGTTTAAGGAGACAGAGTTTAAGGGAAGCCTCAGTAAACTTGCTAGAATATTAATCATTACTTCTCAGTGTACAAAGGCAGGACTTGAGTGAAAGCTACAGGGTAACTACACCAAATCCTGTCCGTCTATATGAGCTCATGTTACTCTTCCCCCCTTCCTGTCTGTGTTTCTTCCAAAAGACTCTTGGTTTCCTGTTTTCCTCCCTGTTTCACAAGGTACAGGTATCCCTCATTTTTTTTTTTTTTTTTTTTTTTTTTTTGCAGTACACGGGCCTCTCCCTGTTGTGGCCTCTCCCGTTGCGGAGCACAGGCTCCGGACGCGCAGGCTCAGCGGCCATGGCTCACGGGCCCAGCCGCTCCGCGGCATGTGGGATCCTCCCGGACCAGGGCACGAACCCCTGTCCCCTGCATCGGCAGGCGGACTCTCAACCACTGCGCCACCAGGGAAGCCCGAGAATCTCTTTAGTCTAATCACCCCACTCATCATTGCTTCTTTCTGTTAGTACCCCAGGATGCAGATTCCTAAACTACCTTGGAGTTGCTTACATGTCATGATGTAACAGTTTTCTAGACCAGAGTTTCTTACATTGGGGTCTGGGAACAGTATTGACCTTTGAGACATTAATAATTTTTCAGAAATAAGTAGCTGTTTTGATGAAATACATCTGAGACACTTTGGAGTAAACAATAACAAACTGTTTTCATTTTCATTTTTACATCTTAAATCCTTTTCTTTATAACAATATATGACTTGTTAACAACCAAGGAGATATAGCTGGTCCCAAATTAAGCATGGGACTGATGACATTTTACTGAACAGATTTTAGAAACTATTACCTGAATATCACCTTAGGCTTAAATACATTAAAAAACAGCTGTTAAACAAAACCTTTAGTCCTTTAATGCCTGTGTGAGAAAAACAAGAAAGAGAACTCACTAGTGATATGGAAATTAAAGAAGCTTTTTTATTTTCCTTAAAATTCAGTATCATGAATTTCTAGACTTTGAGAATTTTTTGGAGGTTAGGTTATTCATATTTTATACTTTTGTGTATTTTTGTAATATTTGCCTTTGTGGCTGAAATAGATATCTTAAATATCAGTTCATCTCTGATTGTCATCTAAATAACTCCCATGTTTATTAGAGTAAATGTATACACATAACCATAGTTTTGTAAAACACTAGTTTTATGTGTGACAGACTGAAGTAAAGCTCTGCAATTATGTGCCCCAGCACTGTCTTCGACCCAAATTGATTATAGATTCACCAGCATACTGATCCCCTCAGACAGTATGGAGGGCCCAACAGCCAGGGTTCCAGGCCATATGCTCCTGTCCCTGCCAGCACTTTGCCTATTTATACAATATGCTGTATACATAGTGTCATCTTCTCCACGGGCTATCAGAAAAAACTTTTTGGAAGCACTAATTCTCAAACTTTAATGTGGATAAGACTCACCTGGGAAACTTGTTAAAACAGACTCTGATGGTCTATTCCTAGAATTTCTGATTCAGTCAGTGTGCCGTGAGATGGGGGATATATATATATATTACAAAGAAGCGCCTCCTATATTTTTGAGGCATCTGGTGAAAGGACCTCTTTTGAAAAATCACTGTTGATCAGTAGTCAGTATCTGTTACCAGGATAAAGGGAAATATTTTCTTTCTTAGCAACTCCTTTACTCTCATCCTATAAATGTGAGAGCATCCCAGGAGTTCCCTTTGAACTCCTCTCTTATTCCCCAGGTGATTTATTCTAGTATCACAGTTTTAAACACCACCTACATGCCGGTGACTTCAAAGTTTCTATCTTCAGTCTGGACTTCTCCAGTGAACTCTGAACTTGTTGATTTTATTTACTACGTGGCATCACCATTTGAATTTATAACAAGTAGCTTAAGTTTGAAAGGTCCAAAGCTGGATTCTTTTATCTGCAAATCTTCTCCTCCCCCAGGGGTTCCCATCTTAAATGAATGGCATCTCTAGTCTACAGTCTCAGTTGTTCTGGCCAAAAGGCTTAGTGTCATTCTGGACATCATTCTTCTTTCTTCCCACCCACCTCCAAACCATTAGGATATCCCCATAGCCCTACCTTCAAAATATTTCCAGAGTTGTAAATGTCCCATCTTCCCCCATTGCTACCCTCTAATCTAATCCACCATGCTTTCTCACCCAGACTATTGCAATCGCCTCCTAGAGATTCCTCCTCCATCCATTCCTGCCCCACTTACAACCTACTCTCTACATAGCATCCAATGTGGGTCATGTAGACTGAATGTTTGTTATCACCCCACATTCATATGTTGAAACTTAATCCATTCATGAATGGATTAGTATCATCGTTAGAAGAGAGATCCCAGAGAGCTCCCTTCCCCTTTTCACCATGTGAGGACACAGTAAAGCAGACCCTTCCCACCAGACACTGAATCTGTTGGCACATTTACCTTGGATTTGCCAGCCTCCACAACTGTGAGAAACAAATTTCTGTTTTGTTTATAAGCCACCCAGTCTATGGTATTTTTATTATAGCCGCCATAATAAACTAAGAGATGAGGTTTTTAAAATGTAAGTCACAGACATACAAAACAAACTTGTGGTTACCAAGGGGGAAAAGGCAGGGAGGAGGATAAATTAGGAGTTTGGGATTGACATATACATATTGCTATGTGCAAAATGGATAACCAGCAAGGACCTACTCTATGGCACAGGGAACTATACTCAATATTTTGGTGATAACCTATAAGGGAAAAGAATCTGAAAAACAATACATACAGATATATGAATCACTTTGCTGTACACCTGAAACTAACACAATACTGTAAATCAACTATACTTCAATTAAAAAAAATTCTTACCACTCAATAATAAAAAGAGAAGGGTGGGTGCTTCAAGATGGCAGAGGAGTAAGACATGGAGATCACCTTCCTCCCCACAAACACACCAAAAATACATCTACACGTGGAACAACTCCTACAGAACACCTACTGAATGCTGGCAGAAGACCTCAGACTTCCTAAAAGGCAAGAAACTCTCCACATACCTGGGGAGGGCAAAAGAAAAAACAGAGACAAAATAATAAGGATGGGACCTGCACATCTGGGAGGGAGCTGTGAAGGAGGAAAAGTTTCCAAACACTAGGAAGCCCTTTCGCTGGCGGAGACGGGGAGTGGCGGGGTGGGGGGGGGAAGCTTCGGAGCCGCGGAGGAGAGCGCAGCAACAGGGGTGCAGAGGGCAAAGCGGAGAGATTCCCGCACAGAGGATCGGTGCAGACCAGCACCCACCAGCCCGAGAGGCTTGTCTGCTCACGCACCGGGGTGGGCAGGGGCTGGGAGCTGAGGCATGGGCTTCGGAGGTCGTATCCCAGGGAGAGAACTGGGGTTGGCTGCATGAAGACAGCCTGAAGGGGGCTAGTGCACCACAACTAGCTGGGAGGGAGTCCGGGAAAAAGTCTGGAGCTGCCTGAGAGGCAAGAGACCATTGTTTCATGGTGCGCGAGGAGAGGGGATTCAGAGCACCACCTAAATGAGCTTCAGGGACAGGCGTGAGACACGGCATGAAACACTAATGCTGCTGCTGCAGCCGCCAAGAAGCCTGTGTGCAAGCACAGGTCACTCTCCACACCTCCCCTCTTGGAAGCCTGTGCAGCCCGCCAGTGCCAGGGTCCCATGATCCAGGGACAACTTCCCCGGGAGAACACACAGCGCACCTCAGGCTGTTGCAACGTCACTCTGGCCTCGGCAGCTACAGGCTCGCCCCGCATTCTGTACCCCTCCCTCCCCACAGCCTCAGTGAGCCGGAGGTCCCTAATCAGCCGCACCTTTAACCCCCTCCTGTCTGGGCAAAGAACAGACGCCAGAGGGTGACATACATGCAGAGGTGGGGCCAAATCCAAAGCTGAACCCCAGGAGCTGTGCGAACAAAGAAGAGAAAGGGAAGTCTCTCCTAGCAGCAACTTGACATACTCTGCATCTGTGGATGACATACCCTGCATCTGTGGAATACTTGAATAGACAATGAATCATCCCAAAATTGAGGCAGTGGACTTTGGGAGAAACTGTAGACTTGGGGTTTGCTGCATGCGACTGACTTGTTTCTCATTTTTATGTTTATTTTAGTATAGTTTTTAGCGCTTGATAACATTGATGGATTTTTTTATTGGTTTGGTTGCACTCTTTTTTTTAATTACTTTAAAAAGTTTTTATTTTAATAATTTTATTTATTTATTCCTTCTTTTTTTCTCCTTCTTCTTCTGAGCCGTGTGGTTGACAGGGTCTTGGTGCTCTAGCCTGGTGTCAGGCCTGAGCCTCTGAGGTGGGAGAGCCAAATTCAGGACATTGGACCACCAGAGACCTCCCAGCCCCATGTAATATCAATTGGCAAGAGCTCTCCCAGAGATCTCCATCTCAATGCTAAGATCCAGCTCCACTCAATGGCCAGGAAGCTCCAGTGCTGGACGTCCCATGCCAAACAACTAGCAAGACAGGAACACAACACCACCCATTAGCAGGGAGGCTGCCTAAAATCATACTAAGTTCACAGACACCCCAAAACACACTACCAGACTCAGCCCTGCCCACCAGAAAGACAAGATCCAGCCCCACCCACCAGGACACAGACACCAGTCCACTCTACCAGGAAACCTACACAGCCCCTGAACAAACATTGCACACTGGGGGCAGACACCAAAAACAACGGGAACTGTGAAACTGCAGCCTGCAAAAAGGAGACCCCAAACACAGTAAGTTTAAAAAAATGAGAAGACAGAGAAATATGCAGCAGATGAAACAGCAAGGCAAAAACCCATTAGAACAAACAAATGAAGAGGAAATAGACAGCCTACCTGAAAAAGAATTCAGAGTAATGGTAGTAAAGATGATCCAAAATCTTGGAACTCGAATGGAAAAAATACAAGAAACATTTAACAAGGACCTAGAAGAACTAAAGAGTAAACAAACACTGATGAACAACACAATAAATGATATTAAAATTTTTCTAGAAGGAATCAATAGCAGAATAAATGAGGCAGAAGAACAGATAAGTGACCTGGAAGAAAAAATAGTGGAAATAACTACCACAGAGCAGAATAAAGAAAAAAGAATGAAAAGAATTGAGGACAGTCTCAGACACACCTGGGACAACATTAAACACACAAACATTCAAATTATAGGGGTCCCAGAAGAAGAAGAGAAAAAGAAAGGGACTGAGAAAATATTTGAAGAGATTATAGTTGAAAACTTCCCTAATATGGGAAAGGAAATAGTTAATCAAGTCCTGGAGCACAGAAAGTCCCATACAGGATAAATCCAAGGAGAAACACACCAAGACATATTAATCAAACTGTCAAAAATTAAAAACAAAGAAAAACTATTAAATGCAGCAAGGGAAAAGCAACAAATAACATACAAGGGAACCCCCATAAGGTTAACAGCTGATCTTTCAGCAGAAACTCTACAAGCCAAAAGTGAGTGGCAGGACATAGTTAAAGTGATGAAAGGGAAAAACCTACAACCAAGATTACTTTGTCCAGCAAGAAACTTATTCAGATTCGATGGAGAAATTAAAACCTTTACAAACCAGCAAAAGCTAAGAGATTCAGCACCACCAAACCAGCTTTCAACAAATGCTAAAGGAACTTCTCTAGGCAGGAAACACAAAAGAAGGAAAAAAACCTATGAAAACCAACCCAGAACAATTAAGAAAATTGTAATAGGAACATACATATCAATAATTACCTTAAATGTAAATGGATTAAATGCTCCAAACAAACGACATCGACGAGCTGAATGGATAAAAAACAAGACCCATATATATGCTGTCTACAAGAGACCCAGGGACACATATAGTCTATATGTGTCCCCAGGTCTACTTCAGACCTAGGGACACATATAGACTGAAAGTTAGGGGATGGAAAAAGTTATTCCATGCAAATGGAAATCAAAAGAAACCTGGAGCAGCAATTCTTATATCACACAAAATAGGCTTTAAAATAAAGACTGTTACAAGAGACAGAGAAGGACACTACATAATGATCAAGGGATCAATCCAAGAAGAAGATATAACAACTGTAAATATTTATGCACCCAACATAGGAGCACCTCAATACATAAGGCAAATGCTAACAGCCAAAAAAGGGGAAATCGACAGTAACACAATCATAGTAGGGGACTTTAACAACCCACTTTCACCAATGGACAGATCATCCAAAATGAAAATAAATAAGGAAACACAAGCTTTAAATGAAACATTAAACAAGATGGACTTAACTGATATTTATAGGACATTCCATCCAAAAACAACAGAATACCCTTTCTTCTCAAGTACTCATGGAACATTCTCCAGGATAGACCATATCTGGGGTCAGAAATCAAGCCTCAGTAAATTTAAGAAACTTGAAATCATATCAAGTACCTTTCCTGACCACAACGATATACGACTAGATATCAATTACAGGAAAAATCTGTAAAAAAATACAAACACATGGAGGTTAAACAATACACTACTAAATAACCAAGAGATATCTGAAGAAATCAAAGAGGAAATCAAAAAATACCTAGAAACAAATGACAATGAAAATACAACGACTGAAAACCTATGGGATGCAGCAAAACCAGTTCTAAGAGGGAAGTTTATAACAGTACAATCCTACCTCAAGAAACAAGAAAAATCTCAAATAAACAACCTAAACTTACACTGAAAGCAATTAGAGAAAGAAAGTTAGCAGAAGGAAGGAAATAAAGATCAGATCAGAAATAAATGAAAAAGCAATGAAGGAAACAATAGCAAAAATCAATAAAACTAAAAGCTGGTTCTGTGAGAAGATAAACAAAATTCATAAACCGTTAGCCAGACTCATCAAGAAAAAAAGGGAGAAGACTCAAGTCAAATCAACAGAATTAGAAATGAAAAAGGAGAAGTAAGACTGGGTACTGCAGAAATACAAAGAATCATGAGAAATTACTACAAGCAATTATATGCCATTAAAATGGACAACCTGGAAGAAATGGACAAATTCTTAGAAAGGTATAACCTACCAAGACTGAACCATGAAGAAACAGAAATTTAAACAGATCAATCACAAACACTGTAATTGAAGCTGTGATTAAAAATCCTCCAACAAACAAATGCCCAGGACGAGATGGCTTCACGGATGAATTCTATCAAACATTGAGAGACGAGCTACCACCTATCCTTCTCAAGCTCTTCCAAAATATAGCAGAGGGAGGAACACTCCCAAACTCATTCTACGAGGCCACCATCACCCTAATACCAAAACCAGACAAACATGTCACAAAAAAAGAAAACTGCAGGCCAATATTTCTGATGAACATAGATGCAAAAATCCTCAAGAAAATACTCACAAACAGAGTCCAACAGCACATCAAAAGGATCATACACCATGATCAAGTGGGGTTTATGCCAGGAATGCAAGAATTATTCAATATATGCAAATCAATCAATGTGAGACACCTTATTAACAAACTGAAGGATAAAACCATATGATCATCTCAATAGATGCAGACAAAGCTTTTGACAAAATTCATTTATGATATTCAACACCCATTTATGAGAAAGACTCTCCAGAAAGTAGGCACAGAGGGAACTTACCTCAACATAATAAAGGCCATATTGACAAACCCACAGGCAACATCATTCTCAATGGTGAAAAACTGAAACCATTTCCACTAAGATCAGGAATAAGACAAGGTTGCCCACTGTCACCACTATTATTCAACATAGTACTGGAAGTTTTAGCCACAACAATCAGAGACGAAAAAGAAATAAAAGGAATCCATATTGGAAAAGAAGTAAAACTGTCACTGTTTGCAGGTGACATGTTACTATACATACAGAATCCTAAAGATGCTACCAGAAAACTACTAGGGCCAACCAATGAATTTGGTAAAGTAGCAGAATACAAAATTAATACACAGAAATCGCTTGCATTCCTATACACTAATGAAGAAAAATCTGAAAGAGAAATTAAGGAAACACTTCCATTTACCATTGCAACAGAAAGAATAAAATACCTAGGAGTAAACCTACCTGAGGGGACAAAAGACCTGTATGCAGAAAACTATAAGACACTGATGAAAGAAATTAAAGATGATACAAGTAGATAGAAAGATATACCATGTACTTGGATTGGAAGAACCAACATTGTGAAAATGACTGTACAACCCAAAGCAATCTACAGATTCAAAGCAATCCTTATCAAACTACCAATGGCATTTTTCACAGAACTAGAACAAAAAATTTCACAATTTGTATGGAAACACAAAAGACCCCGAATAGCCAAAGCAGTCTTGAGAAAGAAAAACGGAGCTGGAGGAATCAGGCTCCCAGACTTTGGACTATACTACAAAGCTACAGTAATGAAGACAATATGGTACTGGCACAAAAACAGAAATATAGATCAATGGAACAGGATAGAAAGCCCAGAGATAAACCCATGCACCTCTGGTCACCTTATCTTTGATAAAGGAGGCAAGAATATACAATGGAGAAAAGACAGCCTCTTCAATAAGTGGTGCGGGGAATACTGGACAGCCACATGTAAAAGAATGAAATTAGACCACTTCCTAACACCATACACAAAAATAAGCTCAAAATGGATTAAAGACCTAAATGTAAGTCCAGACACTATAAAACTCTTAGAGGAAAACAAAGGCAGAACACTCTATGACATAAATCACAGCAAGATCCCTTTTGACCCACCTCCTAGAGAAATGGAAATAAAAACAAAAACAGACAAATGGGACCTAATGAAACTTAAAAGCTTTTGCACAGCAAAGGAAACCATGAACAAGATGAAAAGACAACCCTCAGAATGAGAGAAAGTATTTGCAAGTGAAGCAACTGACAAAGGATTGATCTCCAAAATATACAATCAGCTCATGCAGCTCAATATCAAAAAAACAAACAACCCAATCCAAAAATGGGCAGAAGACCTAAATAGACATCTCTCCAAAAAAGACATACAGATGGACAACAAACACATGAAAATATGCTCAACATTACTAATTATTGGAGAAATGCATATCAATACTACAATGAGGTATCACCTCACACCAGTCAGAATGGCCATCATCAAAAAATCTACAAACTGGGCCTCCCTGGTGGCGCAGTGGTTGAGAGTCTGCCTGCCGATGCAGGGGATACGGGTTCGTGCCCCGGTCTGGGAGCATCCCATATGCCGCGGGGTGGCTGGGCCCGTGAGCCATGGCTGCTGAGCCTGCACGTCCGGAGCCTGTGCTCCGCAACGGGAGAGGCCACAACAGTGAGAGGCCCGCGTACCACAAAAAAAAAAAAAATCTACAAACAATAAATGCTGGGGCTTCCCTGTTGGCACAGTGGTTGGGAATCCGCCTGCTGATGCAGGGGACACGGGTTTGTGCCCTGGACCAGGAGGATCCCACATGCCGCAGAGCGGCTGGGCCCATGAGCCATGGCTGCTGAGCCTGTGCATCCGGAGCCTGTGCTCCGCAGCGGGAGAGGCCGCAACGGTGAGAGGCCCGCATACCACAGAAAAAATAATAAATAAATAAATGCTGGAGAGGGTGTAGAGAAGAGGAAACCCTCTTGCACTGTTGGTGGGAATGTAAATTGATACAGCCACTGTGGAGAATAGTGTGGAGGTGCCTTAAAAAAAGAATTACCATATGACCCAGCAATCCCACTACTGGGCATATACCCTGAGAAATCCATAATTCAAAAAGAGACATGTACCATGATGTTCATTGCAGCTCTATTTACAATAGCCAGGACATGGAAGCAACCTAAGTGTCCATCAACAGATAAATGGATAAAGAAGATGTGGCACATATATATAATGGAACATTACTCAGCCATAAAAAGAAACGAAATTGAGTTATTTGTAGTGAGGTGGATGGACCTAGAGTCTGTCATACAGAGTGAGGTAAGTCTGAAAGAGAAAAACAAATATCGAATGCCAGCACATATATATGGAATCTAAAAAAAAAGGTTCTGATGAATAAAGGAATAAAGGATAAAGATGCAGATGTAGAGAATAGACTTGAGGACACGGGGAGGGGGAAGTGTAAGATGGGATGAAGTGAGAGAGTAGCAGTGACATATATACACTACAAAATGTGAAATAGACAACTAGTGGGAAGCAGCCGCATAGCATAGGGAGGTCAGCTTGGTGCTTTGTGACCACCTAGAGGGGTGGGATAGGGAGGGTGGGAGGGAGATGCAACAGGGAGGGAATATGGGAATAGATGTATTAGTATAGCTGATTCACTTAGTTATACAGCAGAAACTTACATAATATTGTAAAGCAATTATACTCCAAAAGATGTTAAATAATAACAATAATAAAAAGAAAACTAAACCAGTTTTTAAATACACAAAATAAATGAATAAATGTATAAAATATAAGTTAGATCACGTTAGTCCTCCACTCAGCACTTCCAAGGGCTGCCATCTCGCTCAGAATGGAACAAAAGATTCATCGTAGCCTACGAGACCTTCCATGTTTTTTCTTTTTTCTACCATCTCCTCCATCCCCCCCCCCCTGCTCACACCTCTCCAGCCACAGTTCTTTACTGTCCATTTAACACTCCAAGCAGCCACCCACCTGAGGAACTTTGCGCTTGCTCTTTCCTCTGTGTGACTTAATTCTCATTTCCATCAGATCTCTGGTCCAATGTTACCTTCTCAGAAGGAATCTTCTCTGACCACACCCCTATCACTCTCTAGGCCCCTTACCCTAGTTTTGGTCATAGCTGTCTATCACTTGACATCTTAATTTTTTTTCTTGTCTAGCCCCCTTCAAATGACTCCATGGCAGCAGGAAATCCATCTGTACCTGTATTATTCATCGCCATAACCCCAGCATTTAGAACTGGGCTTAGCTCAGAATAGAAACTCAGTGTTTCCACTAATAAGTGTATATATGATAATATATATGTTTAGTAAATATTAGAGTGTCATTAATTCGCTTATTGACATATTCTGTTTGAAAGAACCCCTCCCACATGCACACAATCAAAGGTGACATACGTGCAATGCACACATATTATGGTAAATACATAGCTAGTAATGCCTGATTTCTGGGCAATAATAAGAGTAATTACTAAATATTAACCGTGGTTTACACAGAGCTTTACATTGTACCATCAGATCCTCACAAGTGTACAGACGGGTATGATTAATATTCCTTTTTATAGATGAGGAAGTGTTGCCAGAGGGTCAACATTACTCACCTTTGCTCAAACAGAAATTAAGGGGCAGGGTGCTGGCAGGAGAGATTTATTGTGCTTTCATGATGTGCCTGGCTCTGCATAAGTGCTTTTCGGGCATCAGGTTAATGAATCCCATAAGAATCCCCTGGGGACCCTGCTATCCCCGTGTGGTGGATGGAAACGAAAACTTGGGTTAAATTACCAATAGCTAAGTTAGGATTCAAAGGTGGGCAGTCTGACCCTAGAGCACGTACTTATTCCCTGTGATTTTATTGCTTCCTACAGGCACCCTCTTCTCTGCTTTCTGGCATTTTTGCTGTCACCACTACAGGTGGCGTTTTTGCTGTCACCGCTACAGATGGCATTTCTGCTGTCACCACTACAGATGGCTTCTGGGAGACTAAACTGCATTGTGTTGGGCACGTTCAAACACACACTTGAGTAAGATATAAAGATATTCCACTCCACTTGCCAGACAGGTCAAAAATGACACCGCATTGTCAGATGTTCTCAAGTAAAATATTAAAAATGTTGAAATCATTCAATATGGCCTAAAATAGATTTTTCAAATTGATATTAAGGTCAAAGCTCCATGAAATAGTTATATACTCAAACTCAAATACTTGATGTGGCAGAATTATTATTGCTGTGAATACATTAAAAAAAAAAAAACCTCTTACCTTTGGCACTCACAATTTTTTTCTTATATTTAGACACAGCACTAAGCACTTTAGTCTTATCTGAATGACTCCATCATATTATTGAACAATTTTCATCCATCTGTAAACTGAACTATTCTGAAGTCACACAGTAATAAATAGTGCAACATCACAAATAATATTATTTCTTAAATTCGGGCATGCATTTGTTCTTCCACAGTGTTGAAAATTTAGGTGGGAGGATTGGACTTGCTGTGCTATACTAATGAGATTTTTCTGGACTGCAATTACTCCCTAGCAGGGTTTTATTTTTTTTAATGTGATAAATTACTAAACATATGCTGTGTGACTCGAGTTGTTTGGTGAAGAGGGTGAAACTGATGAGCCCAGATGGGTCTTTGCAATAAAGACAGAAGTCCAAGATGGTTCAAATTTTAATTATGTCTGCTAATAAGATGTATGTAGGGAAGAGGTAGATATATGAAATATCTAAATTTCTAAATATTTCATAAATCACTCAGTCATTCACCAATACATGTTGGGTGCCTATGTGTGCAGGGCCATGTAATGTATGAGAAACTAGGAATCCAATGATTACTCAGTTCTGACCCTCAAGGAACTTACACCCTTATTGTACTCAGGGCTTTTAAAATATTGATGCTTGTCTCAGTGAAGTTTCAATAAATTCTATAGCACAGGGTATAACACACATGATGGTAAGCACAATGCTGTCTCTGGCCCTTTTTGTCTTGGACTGGGCATCTGTAGCTGCAAGAGTGGGAAGGGGGTAGGGATCAATACATTCATACAACAGATTTCCTGTCAGCTCTCAAATCTGTTTATCCCACGATATAGCTGAAATAGTTAAATGTTCAGCTAAATGACAGGTTAAATTGGCTTTTACAGTCTTTTACAGGTCATTTTCCAACTACATCACCTAAACCTATTACCAAAAACATTGACAAAGGTCAGAGTAAATTAATACATAGGGATCCCAAATCCTTGAAGAAACACTATTATGGAAGCACAGAAAACCGATGCGGAAAAATATGATTAAACTGTAATCACGTTAACTTTATACTGAATGGAAGTTTGTTACCTTGATTCTTGGAACTTCTCTTTCTGAAAATACAGTTTAGTGTTAATTCTGAAGTCCTACCAGGAAGTCTTATGAAAATAAATAGTCATTTTAAAAGAAAGTATAAACCCTTAGTGGGTGATATGTCATGTATAGAGATTTAAAAACTGGAATGTTTTAGAATTTAGACATTGGTTGTGAACCAAAAATATCTTTAGTTATAGCAGTCATGGAGTTTTTCCAGATTCCAGGATGGATGCTAATGCTTATTTGTAGGTCACTTTTTCCATATATGAGCAAACTGCAGTAGCAAAAGAAGTGGTTAATTCTATCATCAAACAGGGAAATTTTTAAAAAGCAGCTCAACGGTTATTAAAACATCCATTAGGCATTATTCTGGGTGGAGGCGATTGGTAAACAAACTCAAAGATCACTCACATTTTTGTCTTTGTAAATATTTTTAGTCTCACTGATTTGATGTGTCCACCCTTCTGACTTTCCTCTGGTCTCCCCTCCAAAGCAAAGTAGCTGGCATTATCTCCTGTCTCAGGGTTAAAGTGAAAGCCATCAGAAGTCAGCACTTTTATTTGCATCTAGAGACATCTTTTCCTAGTGAAGTTCCCTCTCACAGAAGCAAATAATACTGATGATAATGATGATGATGGCTACGACGATGATGAGTATGAGCTAAGCAATCATTAGGTGCCAGATTGTGCTAAGTGCTTTATGAGTAAGCATTGTCTTAAATAGTCTCTTATTATCCCCATTTTTCAAATAATAAAATCAACACTAGGAGAAGTAAAGGACTTGCCCAAGGTCACATAGCTAATAAATGATTGATAGAGGATGTAGGTGAATCCAGATCAGTGTGGTTCCAGGGTTGAAACCTGTCCTGCTCTAACAGGGTATCTCTCACCCTGTTCTAGATCTCATACCATTCTGCGTCTCCAGAGCCCCTGAGATAGGGCTGTTATCCCTCTGGCTTCTGAGCATTCAGTCTCTCTCCCTCTGTGGTCCCCTTCCAGTTCACGTGCAAGCGTGTGCTTTAGGCAGAAGAGAAATGAGGAATGAGGTCATGGAGAAGAAAACAGTGTGTAAAGACAACCACACACATGTCCATCTTACTGGAAGATATACCCTGATGATATGTTTATTGAATCCTCCCACCTGGCAACGATTGCAACTTAATAATATTCTTGCTCATGAGACTGAAAAACTGAATACGCTCTGCTAGGTCAGAATAGGTGGTGGTGTCAGGATTCCAGCCCTGATCTCTCTAATCCCTAAAGCCATGCTCTTCCCATACAATAAACATTTACCTAAAATTTGCGATATTTGAATATTTCTTGTTAGGATATTGAGAATTGTTATTAGAAAATTCTGCATATGTGTTCATAGATTCCTGAGCAAACTAGGATCTGAAGAGAATCTCTATCATCTTCTAGGCTGTTCCCAATGAAAGTATCCTTTACTATCTTCATTTCTTGATGGTCAGCATCTATCTCTTCCACTCTGTCTCTCCCTGAAAGTATGACATAGGCCACTGTTCTTTCCCTTGTTCTGAAGAGCTTGATATCCTAATACTTGCTCATGAATACATTTTCTTTTGGAGTTCTTGGTGCTTTTGGAACTTAATTCTCATCTCATCTTAAATTTTTCCAAACTGCAAGATATCTTTAAAACAACCATGCAGGTAATCAATCTGTTTTGCTTTCAATCAATAAAGAATAATTAATTTGGCTAGTCTGCAATGGACAGTGTTTCTTCCTAAATTTTCAGTATGTGAATTTCCATTCAAAAGCAAGAATGTAGAGTTGTCTCTACCCCAGTGGTCAGCTCTGTGATGACCATATTACCAGGTGAATAGACTGCAAGAAACTGGATAGGGGATACGTGGGTTGCAAATCCTAAGTAATACATTTGGTTTTAAAGGGCATGAAAATATTTCTCTGATGTCTGCCTCTGACAAAAAAATGAAATGATAATTCCTCTCTTGGTTTGAAGAAAACCTTGAGCTGGTGGTATGTTGGACAAACTGCTTGATTTCCCCATGCTTTGAATCTGATAAAAGCAATTATTTGAGCTAATCACTTGTTTGTATAAACTGTATCTAAAATATTCAAACTGAATGATGCTTTTTTATTGAGTAACACTCAACTCCCTTAAAGGGTCCCCTTAGTCTTTCATGTGAGACTGTACATTCAAATGGAGCCCTTTAAATTTTTTTTCCCAAACATCCATACTAGCAAAAATTTATTATGTTAATAAACCACAATTGCTAGATGCTGTACGTGCTTTCAGGTGGAACTCAGTAATTATTATGCCCAGTACGTACCAATCTCCAAAAAAGAGTCAGACTTTTGATTTGTTTTGTAATTTGTCTTCATCAGGCATCTCTATGGGAGGTTTCTAGCAGTAACACCAAAGTGCTTTTTTTAAGTGACAGCTTTTAAAAAAAAGAAACAAGAAAATACCTTCTTGCTGATATTAGAAACATTTAAAATTTAATATGTTTTGAATATCATGATTTAATTAGAAATATCTAGGGGATATAAATAGGTCAGTAGCACAGTGGTGATATTTATACCCACTAGGAGGCTTACAAAACATCACCAGCTCATTTTAAAGGGGGGAAAAAAGGAGAAAAAAGCAGAAGTAACTGCATTGTGTTCTGAAGAACCAAGCAAACATTATATTGTCTCCTTTGTCTCATTTTGCCTTTCACTTCTCTGGATCTTTTAGCAACCATCATTTTCATGTCCAAAAACAAAGGTAAAATATTCTGGTATGAGGTATTTGTGGTAGTGGTTAGTTCCTTCCTTTAAATAAAGCCAGATTTATTCTGGTTAGAATAATAGGGGGAAAACAAGGTTACAGAGCCTCCATCGTGGGATTCTAATAAAAACAATTCTCAAAATATAATTGGAAGCATGGTGCATGGCTGCGAAAACATAATCGTCTAGACATTGTTGGAACACAGGACTCCCAGAGACTCCCTAGACCTAATTACTGCTAAATTGGCAAAAGTAGCTAGAATTACTTTGGATAGTGTTTTGCCCTGTGATTTTGATGCTCTACAGATCAATGTAATTTTATTAGTTCTGGGTGTTTAGAGCTATGCATATCCCAAGTTGTTTCTTAGCATTATAAATAAAATTTCAAAAAGCGCAGTATCAAAAACAGACAAGGATATAAAGACATAGTACCCGGGGACAAGCAGGAGATTTGCCTCTAATCTAAGTGGCCTCTGAAGTCAGACACACCAGGCTCCTAACCCTGCTTTTGCCACCTAGCGGCTATGTACTCTTGAGCAAATTATTTAATATGTCTGTTTGCTCTTCAAGGAAATCAAGCTAATAGTGACTACCTCATGGAACTATTGTGAAGAATATGTTTTTTAAAATTGCATAGAAGAGGGCTTCCCTGGTGGCGCAGTGGTTGAGAGTCCGCCTGCCGATGCAGGGGACACGGGTTCGTGCCCTGGTCCGGGAAGATCCCACATGGCACGGAGTGGCTGGGCCCGTGAGCCTTGGCCACTGAGCCTGTGTGTCCGGAGCCTGTGCTCCGCAACGGGAGAGGCCACAACAGTGAGAGGCCCACATATGACAAAAAAACAAAAACAAAAACAAAAAAATTGCATAGAAGAGTTTAACTTAGTTCCTGATACTTAGCAGATGCTTAATAATTTTTTATTACTATTTTGTATTTTCTGCAACCACTACTTATTATACCAAAACTATAATCTTACCTACACAGTAGTTGCAGTCACATCCCTATAACCTCCTCTGATGATTTCCCATATAGTCTTTCCTTGTTCTCCATAACTTATGTAGCCCCATAAGTTATAGTTATGAGTTCAAAATCAAATTCATGATATCTCCTCCTCAACGCCTTGTTCCTCCTTCGCTATGGCTCCTAACTTAATGCTGCTGTGCTCTCCAGCCCCTAGAATCTCCCTAATTCCTCACACTCACCCAGTCACTCGATGTGGTTAAGTATATTTCTAAACTATGGCGCCCAGTCATCATCTCTCTACTTTCATCCTCACTGCTACTCACCACTTCTTGTATTTTGTCACCTCCTGGCAGGATTATTGAGTAACTACCTGCCTGGTTTCACAGTCAGCAGGCATTTTATCATTTCTCTGCTCAGAGTCTATCCACAACCTCCCACTGCCTGTCTCCTGAAGCAGGTACAAAACCCCTAGCCTGGCATATCACACGCCATTGGCTGTATTTTTTTTTCTGGCTTATATTCCATTACTCCTCTACAGAATACTTAAAATACTCATGCTTTGCGTCAAACTATTTCATTCAAAATCAAGTCTGCATTCTGTCTTTTATCTCCTACCTTCATGCCTTTGCTTAGGTTAGTCTTCTCCCTAGAATACCCTTTCTTCCCATTCTACCCATCAAACATTAGGTGATGTTTCCACATCATCTTACTTACGAGATCTTTTTGATCCTCTGTCTTAAAAATTATCTTTGTGAAAAAAAAATTATCTTTTTGCTTTCAACTTTCATAAATGTACATATGACTATCAATGATATTGTTAGATAATATATTAGCACAATGTTTTTCTGCTTATACGTATATTTGTATATTACTTTATTTATAAAATGATGTGTATTCTGTTCTGTGTTGCTTATTTGCATACTAATTGGTATTCTCAATGATAATGCTATTGCCCTAAAAAGGATTTTTTTCTCTCTTTTACATTATTGAGTTTTTTTATGAGAAGAAAAGTGTTTATTCCATCACTCAGAGAGCTAGTTATAAATTAGAGAAGACTGTAAAAGCAAAAGACATCGATTCTCTACATTCATTCAACACACTTTAAACACACACACACACACACACACACACATACTTATTCTAAGCTCTGTTTTTTGCTAGAAGCTAATTGTATAAAAAAGGTATAAAAGAAATAGTTATATAAATAATCATTTCTTTTAGCTGAATGAATGCCAGTAATGAAACTGACTGTAACGAAGACACCATGGCAACAACAATGATAGAAGCAAGATTAGACCAGAGAGAAATTGTTTTAGAAGAGAGAAAAAAACAATAAAGTTTCATACAGAAAATGGAAATTGCCAAAGAGAGTAATATTTACACAATAATATGTTTTTAAATGCCTACAATAATATGTAAGGTGTGATACAAAAAGGGGAGTCATGAATAATTCTAAGATTTTTATGTCCATAGACAGATGAATGGATAAACAAAATGTAGTATATACATAAAATGAAATATTATTCATCCTTAAAAAGGAAGGAAATCCTGCTGGATGATACAACATAGATGAACCTTGAGTATATTATGTTAGGTTAAATGATTCAGGCACAAAAAGACAAATATTATGTGATTCCACTTATATGAGGTATGTAAAGAAGTCAAATTCATAGAAACTAAGAGTAGAATGGTGGTTACCAGGGGCTGGGGGAGGGGTGAAGAGGGGAGTTGTTTAATGGGTCTAGAGTTTCAGATTTGCAAGATGAAAACTCTGAAGAAATTTTTCACAACAATGTAAATATACTAAACACTACTGAACTGTACATTTAAACTGTACATCTGTATCATCTATAGTTAAGATAATAAATGTTGCTATGTGTTTTTTATCACAATTAAAAAATACCAAAGTCCTTAGTTTGGCCCATAAGGCCCAGTGCTACCTATGTGATATCATTTCTCACCAGTCTCTCCCTTGCATACCCCATAACAACCACACAGGCATCTGTATTGTTCTCCAAATACACTTAGTACACTCCTGCCTTAGGGCCTTTGTACTGGCTGGTCGGTTCTTCCCAGTTTATTTGTATTAATCATACTCTACTTCAAGTTCTTGTCAAATATGACCTTCTCAGTGAGTTTTTTTCTTGATGATCTAGTATTCAACCCTCTTACCCTGGATGATTTTTCTCTGTGGCATTTACCACCATGTGACGTATAGATTTATTTCTTTTTTCCCAGTGGGAACATAAGTGTCATTACATTAAGGGCTTTATTTGTTTTATTGATTGTTCATTGGTTTAGACCCCAGTTTGGTAACAGTGCCTGGCATATGAGAGACAATTATTTAATATTTGCTAAATACATACATATATGAAAGGTAAGTTATTTCTACACCAATAATAGGAGATAATAATTGAGGCTTATGATTTAAAATGTTCATAATTATTATGAATGTCTTGCATTCTACCTACAATCCTTTTGTTTTCTACTGGTGTTTATAATATGAGACTTACCACGTGTATTATGGTACCTACCTAGATTTGCCAACAAAAATTACCTTAAAATCAGTTGCCAAAAAACCAGGAATGAACTGATACATAAGTAATGGATTATGTCCACTATAAGAAGTGATTTCAAATAATCCTATCTTCTGTCTCCCAATCTTCAACACCCCTGCCAACAAAACACCCTGCAAAGAGAACAATTCTTTAATTCTAAAATTGGAAACAAGATTTAACCTTGGAAAAGTTATGGACCTTAACTTACATTCACAAGAAGGAGTATATGAGAAGACCATGGATGAAGATAGGTTTTTGATGGAAATAGGAGACTTGGACTTAAAGTTTTATATATGATAATAGAGAGGGGTTACTTTGGAAACAAAAGACAAGTTATGTCTCATATAGAAGTCAACCTTGAAAGCCTAACTTTGTTCTTAATATTCTTTATAATTTAAAAGTCGACTATAACAGATGCATTATAATTATCTTTTAAATGCAAGAGTAGATGTATTTCTAAATGGAATGATTTGGGACATATTTTGCAGGAATAAATATTTGCTTTTGCTTTTGAACTCAAGTAGGTTCAAGTCACTTTGCAAACCTCTTTCATGTTTCCAGTTCTTAGCTCTAGACATAATACCTTCCACAGATGGTGGATGTCATTTGATACTGGCCTTTTCTAGCAAATTCACATATGTCAGCAAATGAACCTAAAACAACTCCAGGTTTCAAATGCAAAACATTTGTAAATTGCACTGATTCATAATCAGGGCAACATAATAAACTACAATCTAGTCATTCTCAGTGGGCCTTATTCAGCAGAAAAAAGCCATAGAATGGAAGCCAAGAGAGGATGTTGAGCTTGGCTCTTCCAGTACTAGGCTTTTGGAAATTCAATTACTTGCCTGTGGAAAGTACTGGAATGACAGCCTCGGAGAATAAAATCCCTCATCACTTTAGCAGACAGAAAAAAAGGTCAGACTTGCCTGTTACCACAAAGGTGCATCAAGATACTTAATTCCTGGGAACCTCCATTTTCCAACTGGAATTAAACACTTTGACAGTCTACAATTTATGTCCTCTGCCAGTGTGTCACCCCAACCTTAGTTTGTTTTAGTTATTAATTTCATATCAGTTACCATCCATGTTTTAGTATCAATCAATTTGAATTATGGTATAGGAGAGGATGTATAAAGGCAGAATTTTCTATTGCTGTAATTATTTTTAAGTATAAGATAATTTTTTTCTTCTACCCTGAGAGAAGTGAGGGGACCCAAAGTCATATAACCCAGAACCACGATGGCACCTTTAAAAAGTTAATATAGCTCAAGTCTCAATGGGGTCTTGCTTTAAAAAAAAGCCTGCAATAGGAAAAGAGCAGAAATAATGAAGATGATTGATATAAACGATTCTGAGACACATTTATATGGAAATCATGTACATGTGAGGCACCAAATAAAATATTTAGGGAAAGTAAGGTGCCTAAAACCTTTGATATTGTCTGTAGCCTTTTTAAAAAATATATTTTCAAAGAATAACTCTCTGCCCTTTTCCTTCTGGAGAAACAAATGGGTCAATCAGTTCCGCCATTCCCTTTTGAGAATTTAATTAGATAAAAACCAAGCTAAAAAAGAAAAAAAGAGCCAACAACCTATTGGCAACCACTAACATATCTGACTAATTTGAACCACATAGAGAGCCAAGCTCAAAGTCCTTTCTTGGCTTCCAGGTTGGTATTTCAGCCTTTGCAGTCTTAAATGGTCTGCAAACAAAAGACATAAAGCTGTGAGTGACCGTCTTTCAACAAAAACGTCTTTGTAATTTCATAAGCCCTAAATTCCCAAGGCTGTTTAATCTCAGCACTCTATTTAGAGACTGTGAAAGACTGAGATATCCCTCTATTTTGGTGTCATCCAACTTCCTGCAATTCTGGGCTATCCTCTGCATTGTCTCTCTCAATTGCTGGATGATTTTTTTTCCCTCAAAGTAAATACAGATGCACTGCAGCTGCAAATATTAAAGTCTGAGCATTTCCATCAAGAAACTTTACTTTGAGTTCTAAAATAAAAGTACCCCTGAAAATTTTATAAATAGGTGGGTTGACATGTGAAGGACATAAGAAATGAATCTAATTCAGTGTAAAAATATAAATCTTTATTTATTTTGTTTTATTCCATCCTATCCCCATCATGTTCATGTGTTTCTTTTTAACATAAAATAAATTAAAAAGTATTCCAATTTAACAGTAACATGTTTATTATTTAAGGTATGGATTTTCTAATCACTGCCTGAGATAAAGAACTACAAGTGAAATAAATTATTGAAATAAGGTCAGTTTAATTTGATGAGATTGGGTAAATTGGGCTTTGTGATATTCTAATAATTTTATATTTTAGATGATTTATTTACACACAGTCTTATTTTAGAATGATTCGAGATAGGCAAAAAAGATGCAGCTAATCTAGGAAGACAAATTTTTATTAAAAAGTAAGAGAAACATAATTAGGGGAAAATATGAGCAGACAAATAAAATGAATCCCAGAGTGACAGCCACAAATAATACAGGCAGTGAAACCTTATTCACTTGTGGGAGATAGGCCAGGACATTGATTTCTGTCTCATGCTTCCTAGCAGGTAACAGGAACGATAAAACAGAATCACAGTAACCATTAGTTAAAAGCATAAATATTCTTTATAATGAGACAGGAGAAAAATTATTCTCTGTGTACTTACAGAGAGATACTGTCTGATTTATTTCACAAACACCCCTCTTACCATCCTTCAAATAAACACCATGATATGTGTAATGGCACTGCTTCTATATAATATACCTTTATGTAAGCTGATGACATTACAACGAAGCACAGTTCAGTAAAAACCATTTCACTAAGGGATGGTATATTGCAGTCCACATAGAGTTCCCTCTGAGAGTTGGGCTTAATTCAGAGGTGGATTTTATTGCAGAGGGAACGCACAGGCAATAAGTATACTTTTCATGGAACTTTTTTTCTTAGAACTTAACACATAGTGTAACTAAGCCTTTGATCTCATTCTAGGCTATGAGGTTCATGAGAACGAAAACAAAACTATATCCCCAGCTTCTATTAAAGCATCTGACACACAGTAGGCACATAAACATTCGTTCAGTATTGAATGAAGGCTTAGTTTTCAGGAATTTCCACAATTATTGTTCCTCTCACTCAAACATTTCAGGATTTTCTCCCTGACAGGCACCTGGAGGGCAAGTAATGTATATGATAGATCCATGGGGAGGTACATGATGAAAGCCATCAGCTGGCCTTGAGTTTCTTTCCAATCCTGCTAGTGATTGTAAGTACGTTGCCTGAAAGTAGATAATATCAGGCTTATGTAGCAAAAAATAATTATCTTCCATTAAAATTGTATATGCACTACCAAACCAGCATAATTATGATTATTAAGCTTAATAACACTGGAAGCAGGTGGAAAGATGCATCTCAGAGTTATTCCACTCAATGGGAGAGGGAAATGAGCTATTTACACACCAACAACTTCCATCAGTTGAGAGCTATTCCCAGAGGGAGGTAAATTCCTTGGCATTTCTGGCCTGTCCTACTTGATGACAGAGGACGATCTGAGGGCCAGAGAAAGTTTGCTGAATTGGCAGGACCTATGGGAATAGAGGTAAGGTACTACAATATCTGCTACAAGAACCTATTTAAGGAGACATAGTGTATATTTGAAAAAGAAAGCTTAGGTAGAATTCCTCAAATAATATCTCCTGTTAGATTTTATCAAGCATCAGGAAGAAGCCTGAAAAGGAGAAGAAAAAGAAATAGCTGTGTATTTTATATATGTATGTATGTAGGCATGTATGTATTCATTCATTCTATATGTCCTCCTCCCTATCTTCGAGGGGCCACACAGTGCAGATTCATACTTGATGAGCACGAAGCCCCCAAGCAGAAGACTTTTCTCTCACCTCATTGACACTTTGATTTTACGAATCTGCAGTTTAGTTCCCTTATTATTATTTGTATTAAAACATCTTCACTCTCACCTGTTGGAAGTTTTCAGTGATTTCGTCTGGCAACTGTAGCAGAGAACAAGCTACGCAACTCAAGCTTTGAAGCCCACAGGTGTTTTCTTGCATCCAAAAATAACCTCAATCAAATAAGATAAGAATAATGGTGACCAAGCAGTTTGCAAAAGCAAGGACATCCAGCTTATGGTCAAAGAAGTTACATGTGAATAACTGAATATGTTTCATTGTTAAACGAACACTCCTTATTGGGGGTAAGTCAACAAAAGTGTGGGCAGCTTATCTGCAACTAGCAAAAATTTGGCCTTCAGAATATAAGTTGGCTGAAAGCCAAGTCAATAACGAAATATAAGCGGGAAAAAAGGGAAAATAATGGAATAAGGTCTTAAAAAGCTGTTTCTAAGTTAAGCAAGTCTGATATTCATACAAATCCTGGTTCCAGTGGGCGTGGCAAGAGAAAGCTGGTTAGTCCTCAGATGTTCCAAAATGACACGTGGAAAGGCGACTTTATCAATTAAGTTTAGATTTGGCTGTAATAGAAATAAATATTGAGGCTCCATGCTATCGTCAGGAATCCTGATGCCTATATTTCTACTTGAGTATTCTAACATGTCTGCTATCTCCAAAGTGTACTTGTGTTCCAAAGTGATTGCTGGAGCTCCAGCCATTACTTTGGCATTGCATGCTAAATGCAAGACAAAAAATTATCTCCCTCCCAAATAATTTAAATTTATAAACAGCCTTCCTAGATTTTCACACACTTCAGTATGTTTCCACTGTGGTCAGCACTACTTATTACATGGCCACAGCCAGGACAAGGGAATCTGGAAGTATTATCTTTGCTGTTTGTTTGATTTTTTTAATGCCATGTGGCAATGACCAGAATTGTACTGTAATCAAGATTTATATGTATACCAGATTTGCTTAATTTAGAAACAACTTTTTAGAACCTTAATGTCCATTGATTTTTTCTTATTAATATTCAACGTTCTGCTATTGTAGAAGCGGAAACAATTCTTGTTCTAGGCAATTAGAAATTACTGTCTCTGCAGTCACATGGAAGTTACACCAAAAGGAAAGGGTTTGTGTGTGACCTTTAGCTTAGGAACAGGCAGAGAAAGTGAATGGACTGGATGGTATGTTTCCTTAAAATTTTGACCAACCAAGAGCCAAAGAGTCATTTTCCTTCACACATACTCACGCTGTAGAAAGTGCTGTGTTTTAATAGCCAGTGTTTGTGGTGGGTTGACTGATAAGCATACCCCTTGAACCAGCATGTGACATGGGTACTTCTTTCTCCATTTTACAGATGAGGAAAGAAGTAAAGTGAAAAGGACATAAGAGTTAGAAAGTGGTAAAACTATGATTTAAGCCCAAACATTTAGACCCTAGAGCCTCATTGTCACATCCATGCTATATTGTGTTTCCCTTTTTATATCTTTAACGAAGCCAGGAGTAGAGTGTGGTGTGTGGGACATATGTCCTGGACACAAAATTCAAGGAGGCATCCAAAAAGTCAAAATGAACAGTATTTTGATGAACTTTTAAAAATAAATATACATGTAAAAATTCACAATGAATAAAATATCAAAATTTTTTTAAAAGATATAAATGTTTGAGGCAGGAAAATGTCCTATGACTTTTGACTCTAGGACATATGACTAGAGAAAGATTAGTCTTGTTTTTTAAAAAATTTGCTCTTCAACTAGAGCAAGGTTTCTCAATAGTGCCTCTATTGTAATTTGGTGCTGGAAAATTTTTGTGGTGGGTTGACCTGTGCATTATAAGATATTTAGCAACATCCCTGGGTTCTATTCACTGGATGCTGAAAGCACCTTCTCCAACTGTGACAACTAACAGCATCTCCAGACAATGCCAAATGTCCAGTAGGAGACAAAATCATCCCAGTTGACAACCACAGACCTAAGTGCATCTAATTTATTTTTGAACTGTTCAAAGTAATGTTAAGCCTCTTTAAAACTGTGCAATGTTTTCATAACACATTCCTCCCAGAAATGTGGTAAAAGGCTTTATTAGAGATAGGTTTGTTTTGTACAAACACGCTAAGCCTATGTGATGAATTCATCTCAATCAAAAGTCCTTTGCTCATTGTAATTTTAAAAGTCCTCTCTAACTTAATTATTGGCTATTTGAAGAGGAGAGGAGAGCTCACGTGAGCTTAATTTTTCATAGCACTATTATTCCAACATTAGATAGTAATTAACTTTTACATCTTTCTTACCTCAGACAGCCTTGTAATTCATAGCTAAGATCCCAAGCCCTCTTGAAACAAATAAACCAACCAGATATATGCCAAGAAGGAGGAAAAGGACAAGGAGGGGGAAGAAAGGAGGAGGTGAGAGGGGAGGAAAACGAGAGGAAGAATAAGGGGCCTGAAGAGCCCAGGATAGGGCACAAGTGCATGTGATCATTCCTGCTGGTATAATGGAAAGAATCCATGTAGGTTTTGGAGCCTCACTGACCTTGCTTTGAATCTTGACTCTTCTTCCTAACTGTATGATGTTGGCTGAATTACTAACTTCTCTGTAACACGTGCTCAATAATTCAAGCTTCTCATGGGTTCTACAGAGATAAAAGCATCTAGAATTGTGCCAGAAAGAGAAAGGCAATACTTGTGAGTTTCCTATATATGTTGAGTTGATCTTTCCTCATCGGCTTCATAACAAATTTTCATACACTCCTGAAGCCAAGGAATGAGATGCAGGACAACATACTCTCTATGTAAAATTTCACTGCCACAAAATCATGTATGTGCCCACGAAGTCCATCTTGTTTCTGTTTGCTTGATCCTTATGTTACTCTGTAACACATCAGTTCCTAAGTAGGACAATTGTTCTGTTCCTCTAGGCCATTGACATAAAGAGGACTGGTACCAAAAGGTAGTATTAGACTTCTGGCAATTGAGGGTTGGGGGGAGGGGGAGGGGTGGAAGATGCCTCAATATCAGTGTCCACATTAAAGAAAGCTACCCCTAATTTACATAATGGATCCTCAGTGTGTATTCTTCCATCATATAAAAATTTAAATGTTAGGTAAATATTGGTCATAGAAATATCTGTCTGGTGTTTTTCACAATGAACGTCTCAATGGTCCATTTTTCCTTTTCCCCTATTGAGATACCATTGAGTTAAACGTATTCACAGACTGTCAATGAGAAACTGTCCCTTTTGTTTTGAGTCCATCCTTTGGCAGTGATTGCTTACATACTTTTCATTTAATGTTAACTAGTATGATCTAAATTTTATTCAAAAATGTCTATCACTATCTTTCTTCTCATATCTTGATTTCCGCTCTTCTTTTTGCACTAAAAAATAGTGCAGTTGCAAGGTTTTCTATTTAATGATGTGCTTTTTTAAAGGTAAAATATAATGCTATTTCCATGAATAAAGAGCCTTCTTAAGGACAGCTAAAACATCAAACAATTGAAATAATGCTATCTCTCCACTCCATTCAATGTCCTGTTAAATAACCTGTCGAACTCCTTCCAGTGATCTCAAATTATTTACAAATGTTAAATTTTTAAAAAATATTTGTCCAGGGCCTCCCTGGTGGCGCGGTGGTTGAGAGTCCGCCTGCCGATGCAGGGGACACGGGTTCGTGCCCCGGTCTGGGAGGATCCCATATGCCGCGGAGCGGCTGGGCCCGTGAGCCATGGCTGCTGAGCCTGCGCATCCAGAGCCTGTGCTCCGCAACGGGAGAGGCCACAACAGTGAGAGGCCCGCGTACCATAAAAAAAAAAAAAAAAAAAAAAAAAAAATATTTGTCCAAGGAAGCCATAAATAACAAGTTCAATTTCCTTGAAGAGACAATGCATTTAACGAATCTGCAAAGTGTAGACAAGCTATTTTACTTGGGTTTATGCTACATAAGAGAAAGAGACCATAAAATTCAACATCAGAAAACTACTCTCCCAGCACAACTGGAGGAATTTTATTATTACAAATCAGAAAAAAACACTGTCCTGGGACTTCCCTGATAGCGCAGTCATTGGGAATCTACCTGCCAACGCAGGGGACATGGGTTCGAGCCCTGGTCTGGGAAGATCTCACATGTCACGGAGCAACTAAGCCCACGCGCCACAACTACTTAGCCTGTGCTCAGGAGCCTGCGAGCCACAACTACTGAGCCTGCGTGCCACAACTACTGAAGCCTGCGAGCCTAGAGCCCGTGCTCCACCACAAGAGAAGCCACCACAATGAGAAGCCCACGCACCTCAAGGAAGAGTAGCCCCCGCTCTCCACAACTAGAGAAAGCCCACATGCAGCAAAGAAGACCCAACGCAGCCAAAACTAACTAACTAACTAAATAAATAAATTTATTTATTTAAAAAAAGAAAAGAAAAGAAAAAAACACTGTCCTAGCACCTTAGATCAGTAACATGTGACCCAATAACAAAGTCAAGGATGATATTACACACTGTCTGCTGCAGGCTGGGCAATCAGGGAAGCAGACTTTAAACTGCAGGTTAGCCTGGAGGATGATTATTAAAGGAGTCCTCCTGAGATTAGCATCTGCAGAAAGAAAGGGATGTAGAGGAGGCAGAATTTGGCAGAGGAAGATGTTGGACTGTGATGCAGTCACAGGAAGGTCTTAGGCAACCACATGGGGAGCTTTGAATCAAGGATGGCTCTTCACAGATTTTAAGAATTCATGTGAGGAGGCTGAGCCTTTTCGTCTCCATGTCAAGGGGACATAACTTTGGGCAAATTAGTTCCTCTCAACTGAGGCAGTTCTGAAAAAGGTTGACAACTGTGAGCTGGATGCCAGTAGTCCACCCCGCAGCTGGAACAATATGTCCTTTGCTCCTGAAGGAGATCCTGGGTGGTATATCACAGCATCTACTACTACTGTACTGTTTTTCCTTTATAGTTTTGTCAAAGCCACTTTTTTTTTTTTGGCTGCAGTGGATCTTCATTGCTGCATGTGGGCTTTTTCTAGTTGCGGTGAGTGGGGGCTACTCTTCGTTGTGGTGCGTGGGCTTCTCAATGCGGTGGCTTCTCTTGTTGTGGAGCATGGGCTCTAGGTGCGCAGGCTCAGTAGTTGTGGCACACGGGCTTACTTGCTCTGCAGCATGCGGGATCTTCCAGGACCAGGGATCAAACCCATGACCCCTGCAATGGTGGGCAGATTCTTAACCACTGCACCACCAGGGAACTCCCCAAAGCCACTTTTTTAATAAACATCTTTATATAAGCCCTCTAAAACCATCATTAATATCTCTATGAAAGAAATGATAAAATAAGCTGCTTGAAAAACAAAGCCACAGCATAGAATTATATTTTTTGAAGGCTTCAGTGACTATAGGTGTCATGCAGCCAACACATTTAACAGATGGAGAGACTGAGGTATCAGGAGGTAAAGGGTTTTTTCCTGAGTCACGACATTTGTTAGTTTAGACTCAGGGCTCTCTGCTCCACCATTATTTACCCAATACTGTCCTGTACATAGTGTTTCCCTTTTGCTCTATCATGAATCTATTTCCTAGAAATCCTAAATTACATGATCTAGACAAGTTAGGGGAAAAATAACAAACATATGTACAAAAACCTTAAATGTTTGGAGGATAGAATGACCATATTTTTATGGTCAATTCCTAATAAATTCCCAACCTTTCCAAGATTACATCCATTCCTTCCTTCATCTTCCCTAATGAAGAGAAGTGTGTGGTAGAAGTTACCACTCTTGGTTTCCCTGAGGCGTCAGAGTCAGGAAAACTTCTAGAAGCACATTTATAATTTCTTGTGCATTGCCCCAATCTAGGGAAATCCACTGTGTGGCCATGCTGGAACTGTATTTAACTGGATTATTAGAAATGTAAGAAAACAGTAAGGTTGGTCACACAATATTCCCTGTGGATTTAAGCCCCTTATAAGATCTATTGCAGGAGTTGTTTCTGGGTATTGCATAAATGAATTACCCAGGACACCTAAGGATCTCTGCCAAAGAATGCATGGTAGCACCCCTTATCTCAGCCTAAGCAGTCAATCTAGTTCTACCTTTACATCTGGTTTCAGTCTCTGAAATCAAAACACTTAAGAAAAGAAATGGAGGTATAATAATTATATAATAATTATGGCCTAGCCTCCTCACCAAAGAGAAACCAAAAATTGAAAACAATTGCAGATCCCCCTGGAAGTATGAAATCCAATCAATAGTATATTCACCATTAGTTGCCATAGAAGTTTCAGGATGAACCAGTGGGGAGATGGTAGAATGTTTATGGACTTGCCTTCTTGCTGCCTGGATTGTGTCCTATCAGCCATATTGAACTCACCAGCCCACATCTCCACTGCTGAATCCAGTAACAGTGTATGCTGATAACCAGAAGGTCAAGATACTGCTGTCCCTGCTGGATAGACAGTGTAATATCTCTTGTGCAGACAAATATGCAGCTGTCAGTGATGGTAATGTTGGGCCTGATATTGTCCACTGCAGATGATACCGACTAGCCAAAGGTGGAGCCAGGACCCATTCACAACAGAGACCCTGACCAGTTACAACATACAGAGCAGTTGGGAAAGATATGTAAAGTGTGACTCTCTAATTTCTGTTTTTCCCTTAGAAAGTTGAGTGCCACAGGTCTGTGGCAATGTTTAGCCTTTTAAAAATATGCATATATTCTGAATCATTTTGCCTAAGAAAGCTTAAATGTGGTGTGAAAAATGTGAGTTAAAGGTGCTAGCCCAGTCAAAACTCATTTAAGAAAGAGATCCATGGTTAATTCTAAGGCCAGGGTCAGCCTACCTAAATGGATAGGTCAATCGGATTTTTCATATTGAATGATGAGGTAATTTTTATGCCGCCATCCAAGGTCAAAGACCAATATGCAAGATGTCCAAATAGTGTGCTGAGGTTGGCAGACTGCATGCATAGGAATCACTTAAATTTTAGCTCCACGAATTCAGTCATTTCTACTAATTTAATTACAAGGTCTTCCTTGGTGGGTGACAGTTTTATACACACTCACCATTAGCACATTGCATGTATTCTATTTCTATTTGGTGAGGCTTGTTTCTGGAAGTAAGAGAAGTTAAAGTAAATGCATCTATTTCTGACACTGCATTCACCAGCGACTCTTTCTACAAGCCAGACTCAAGTGGGTCCCAAACTCTTGAGTTTCATCACATCAAGTCATCAGCTATGCTGCTAATTAAATCTTTGAATGAGAGTGAAGAAAGGAAGTCTCAAAACTGATCACTAGTATCCCCCAGCCATGTCTCTGGCATCTAGATTAGGAGAAAGCTGAGCCAATTTATACTTTACAGTCTTTAAATTCAAACTGTTTGTGATAATTGACTCACGAGTGGAAGGAGAAAAGCATTTTAGTACTGACATCTTGATTCCCATGGAGCCTAAGACCAAATGCTAACATTTCATCTTGGATTTGAGGCAGCCTGTTGCTGTGAAAATACAATCGGAATATTAAATCCTGACTTCTCTGCAGTAGTGCATCAGAAAAGTCTCATGTCTACTTCAGTGCTTCATAAGGCTAAAATATAAATATTAGGATGTGTTTCAAAGTGTAAAAGAAGCATATTCTGCATTCTAGATTTTATTCCCAATTCTAACCCCAAACTCTCCTCTGACTTCAGAAACTCAGTTTTTACCTGCAAAATGAGGAAGCAGGATCATATGATAAGCAGGACTCCTGACCTCTAAGTAATTCAGCAATTCTATAGAGATGAGGCAATAGCGAAGGTTTGTATAAAGATCTACAAAGGATCATTGTGGATTTACAAAAAATATACATCTTTACACATATCCAGTAATGCAAAGAAAATTGTGTCCCCTTTGCATCTAAAATAAATTATTAAATTATAATACATATTTTAAGTTAATTTCCTATTCAAATTTATCATAGAATCCTTTACTGTATTATACAGAAGCTTATTCACACCAAGATTTACTCATCTGTAGGGTCTGAAAGGATAATCCTATAGCTTATCCCTATCACTTCAGGGTTTGAAGTGGAAGCAGGAAGAGGAGGCCAAGAAAAATTCAGTTCTAATTCTCTTCACCCTTCTATTCCTCTTCCTCTCCTTCTTTATTTTCTTCTTCTTCTTCACCTTATCTCTGATCGAAAAGAGAAATAGTGTAAATTGGGTGGGTGGCATGAACAATGGAAAGAGAAAAGGGAAAAGGAGGCAGAGAAAGAGAGTACAGAATAGCTGTGGGGCTTCCCTGGTGGCGCAGTGGTTGAGAGTCCCCCTGCCAATGCAGGGGACACGGGTTAGAGCCCTGGTCTGGGAAGATCCCACATGCTGCAGAGCAGCTGGGCCCGTGAGCCACAACTACTGAGCCTGTGCGTCTGGAGCCTGTGCTCCGCAACAAGAGAGGCCGTGATAGTGAGAGGCCCGTGCACTGCAATGAGGAGTGGCCCCTGCTCGCCGCAACTAGAGAAAGCCCTCGCACAGAAACGAAGACCCAACACAGCCAAAAAAAAAAAAAAAAAAAAAAAAGAATAGCTGTGGAAAGTATTTAGAAATCATGCTCATCTTTGCAGCAGGAATGTAATGAAGTTAAATACAAGCCAAATATAACTGGAAAACTCTTCTTCCTTGTGCCATACTACCTAGATAGTCCCATGTATGGAAAGCTAGCAAGAACCGTAGATACCAAAATTGTGTCAAAGAGGACTAAACACAGCTTCTCGTTGTGTGTTTGTTCTCTCTTCATGCTATGTAATATGGTCCTTTGTTCTACATGGCTGATATTGAAACAAGAGATTCACAAGTGATAAGTAAATATGCTTCATAAGGCAGGGTATCTCCAAAACAAGACAAAGTAAAAAAATAACTCTGTGAAACCGAATTGAATGAGAAGATAAACGAAGGAAGCATTGTGTGAAAATCTTCCATTTGTGCACATCATGTAAACAATGTTTATGGTGAACAGAACATTCTCTGGCAGTCTCAGATCACACATGCATTTATCATGCTTAAAAGGAAAGTGTGTATTTCTGGTTTTAAGTGATCAGTCCCCAACACAGACTCTCCCAGTTTTTATTGAAAATACGTATATGCAGAGGATGACAGCAATAACATCAACACAAACACACACACATGCATGTACACAAACACCACCATTAGGTAGGATTTTCATGCAATGTATGATCAGAGTATGGAAGGAATTTCTATTGACAACAAGATCAACTTAAATCAACTGACACCTTCAAAGAGTGAATTATCCCTTCTACACTGCCAGCAACATAATTCACTATTCATGTAAAAGTAAATAGCTAGATCCTGCATTCTTCATCCACTCAAGACTCACGCTAATCAAAACACTGGTCAGCTGTTGCTACTACTGTTAGTACTGTTTTTGCGATTCCAGCATTTTGGAACCCCTCATCTGTATCTCTCATCAGTAACTGCATTCAGATGATGAATCCTGGTAGATATACCTCATGAAGTCAAGGCTATAGATGAAAGTAGAGGCAAGAAGGCAAGAGAGTTTAAGATTAAACTTTTCTATGTGCACTATATACTCATAGTGACGGAGAATCAGACCATGAGAATGGGAGAAGCTCTCCTGTAGGTATACCAGATCTCCACTGGAAGGCGAATAAAACACACATGCACAAACAAAACTGCTTCATAGTGGGAACTGGCTTGGAACCCTGCACATCCATTTATCTTATGATTCAGTATGACCATCTTTTAAGTAAATAGAGAATGGGGCCAAAAACAATCTATGGTTTCTGTTTTTAGAGCATGCCAAATCTACATACAATCCTACTTATTTAAGGATGTATAGAGAGACAGAGAGAATAAAATAAGGCCTATAGAACAAATTCCTTCAGTAAAAAGGGAACAGAAAACGCACCCTTTAGAATCAGAGATCCCACAAGCCATGCAGCGTGGTCAAAAAAAATAAAGAAAAATGGAAGATATTTAGAGAAAAAAGCTGTAGAGTTTGATGTCTACCTTAGAAAGCAAGAAGACATGATGACTTCAATGCAATATAGATAGAAAATTATATGGAAATAACAAGCTGAAATGAAAATATGAGATTTAGAGAGAGAAAAGTAAGATAAGGAAGAGTTAAAAAGAGAAATAATAATATGATATATTTAATTTAAAGTTGCAATGACATCAAGGAAAACTAAATACATAAATCAAAGGAATAACTTGAAAAACTATTACTAAAAGCAAATAAGAAGAGCAGGGAAAGGAAAAAGCTGTATAAGGTCATTCTTTTGAGGAGGGCTGAGAGGGGTGAGAATATGGACATGGTTGGTGAGAAATATTGAAAGACTTAGTTAAAAAAACATATAAATTGGAAAAATTTAAGATCTAAAACAGGATCATAACTTTCCAGGTGAAATCAATAAAAAGAGGCGATGCCTTACCAGGACAAAGAACACATCTATAAAAAACAAATTCTACAAGCTCCAGGCAGACAATCGGGCTCCTTACAAAAACAAAACCTCAGACTTCTCCTCTATCAGAAAGGAGACAGTGGAAACATGGCGAAAATCCTTTGAGAAAATGAGTTGGGACAGAGGAAATACTTGCACGTTCAGATTGTCTTTCATTAGTAAAAGAATCAGAACCGGATTCTCAAGTACATAAAGACTCTAAAAACACCATCATAAATCTTTGTTCGAAACCAGAGATTTAATCCTATTCCAGATGTCTGAGAGGTAAGACAAATTTAAGAACTCAAAGATACAGAAAGTTTTAGAATACTTAAGAATTATTATTATTTCTATGCACAATAATAGCAGTTAACACTTCTTGGGTGCTCAGTTTGTATCCAGTACTTGATGTAAATTATCTCATTTTTACAATTACCTTTGATATAAACACAATTCTCTCTCTCTATTTACAGTTAGGTACACTGAGGCTTAGAGGCAACAAACATTCTCCCCAAGATTGCTACAGGTTACAATGTTTTGTGTGAATTTAGGCTCACAATTGTAATCGTGACACTAAAACATTTCCTTACTGTGTTTGAATGACTACATTAAGTTTAGATTAATTAATTGTAGCCTGGTGTCGAAACGTGGTTCAGCTGTTTCTATTTTTACTCCTTTGCTAGTCCCCAACAAAGTGTTTTCCTTTGTATGCATCACATGCATGGTCCATACGTCTACTGTCATGTACAACTCCTTTAAACAGTAAAGAAGATACTGTTCTTTTCCCAAACCTACTAACCTATATATAGCACTTATGAAGTGACAGGCACTCTTCTAAGCAGTTCACGCATATTGACTCATCTACCCCCATTTTACCAATGCAGACATGAAGCACAGGGTAAATATCACGTCCAAGGTCACTCAGCTACCAAGTGGCAGAGCCTGGATTTCATCTTAAGCTCTATGTAATATTGCTTTCATTAAAATTGTTGGGACACTAAGAGAAATTTTCTTAACAAAGTCAGATTGTGTAGAGAATTATCATTTTCATTTCCAAGGAAACTGAGAAAACACTTGTCATGTTTTTAAATCGTATGTGTTGAATAATGTGATTCCTTGTTTCTGTGCATCAAGAAAAACTAATAAATCAACCTAATCATAGAAATATCCTCTCTCAACAAGTCCCAGTGGATATTTTCTTCCATCAAAAATGTCCCTCTGATAACTATCCTTCACAATCAGAATATAAAAGATGATGTCCACAGGCAGAGGGAAAAAAAAAGAAGAAGAAAATCAGAAACACTTTAAAATGTTTAGAGGCTATATCTGTTCATAGAATTCTGGATGTTTTCTTCTTTATCCTGTCTGTGTTTTTCAAATTTTATAGCTTCCCCCTAAATTCCTATAAACCTATGCATGTAATATATAAACACAGCTGGGTAAAAAATGATTCATAGAAATACTGAAAAGAAAGGTAGCAAAGTTAGTGTTTATTCCCAGATGGTAAGGTTATAGATGAGTTTTTCTTTAATTATATTTTTTCCTGAATTGTTCAAATTATTCATAATCAGAATATCTTTTTATGGAAAGAATATCTTTTGATGGAAAATCCTTATTTTTAATAAAAATAATTACAGCCTGTCATCACAAAAATTTATGCACGGTGGGTAATTTTCAGTAGAACAGCCTTCACATGTGCCCACTTTTAGAAGTTGCTATAGCTCTGCCGTGTGTCATAGCAGCCTTGGGTTTGCTTCCAAGTTTCTGCCGTTAATCCAGACACTAAACACTTTTACGGTGTCAAACCTCCTAGTATGCTAAACCACATTAGAAAATTCTCAAGGGCTTTCAAATTGCAAATGTGGCATATTTTGGTTGAATTCTATTTAAATTGTCTTTCTCACATATAATCTTAACTTTGTTTTTTACAAAGGAAAATAATTTATCAAAGCAGATACTGAATATTACATATTTATTTATGTATTTAAAATATGTATTTAAATGTCAAAACTACCTAGAGTGAAGCAGTTGCTATAGTCTATATTATTAATTCTGAGTAATTTACTAAATCCACAGTAACAGAGAAATACAGATTCATTTGAGTTATGAGGATTAAAATTATTTTAAAAATTATTCTTAGGTGGCAAGCACAGAGCTAAGGGAAGAGAAACACCTTATCTGCCAGAATTCTATTAAGTGAAAAAAATAAACTCATTCTTCTTTAATATTAATGAAAGTGAGTGAAGGAGTACACATACATATTCTAAACAATTCTAAATGCTAATATGCTATTTATTTAGGAAATTCCAGAAAGGATATTCAAATATTTGTGTTGAATAAAATATCAAACATACCTTTAATCATGCACTAGTAAACATTGGCTTCTCCTCCTTTATCTTATCTCACAATCATTACTTAGTAGCTCAGAAATAATATCCTAGGGTATATTCTTTCATAACCCAGAATATAGTAATCAGTTTGGCATTAAATAGAAGTCTTGAGATGAGGAATCATCTAAATTTAGTTTCAAAGACAGTGCAAATCCAAGTGTAATCATCATCAGTACTGAAGCAACTGGCATGAGCTCGCCTTACATATTGTGAGTGATCTCACACATGACATACAGTCTGTGGATAAGGCAATCTACATAATTTTGCTCTAACACAAAACAAGGTAAAAATTAGTGCATTGAGATTTTGAGATTAGAAGATGCCTTGAATCTTCATAATGAATTTGGATGTTAGGAAGAAAAATAAAGGCAGGGGAGAGAGACCAGAGTGGAAAGAGGTAGTGGTCTGATGACTGACATAATAATATTTATTTGATACAACTCTTTATTGATTGATTTGTCTATTTTAAAATATTTTGGAAGCATCGAGTATGTGTTAGGAACGGGGGATGCAAATATAAGCAGGGCAACCAGGCTGCCAGTCCCAAAGCAATTCAAAATTTTCTACCTAGCATAAAAGACAAGCCCTAGTTCCTTACTCCCATTGCTTATACCTAAAACTGGAAATTGCTAATTAAAGGTAGGGCACCTAGTTCTCTTGAGATGCCCTTAAAACCAAGGTCCTTCAAAAGTGTTCTTGTAAGCAAACTAAGGAATGTTTTATTCCAGTTACAGCTCTTTTTAGGCTTCAGCTCTCTTTAAAGAAAATTGTTCAAAAAAAGGAGAAGTGGTGGGAGGAAACTTTGGGAGGTGATGGATAAGTTTATGACACTGATAGTGATAACGGTTTCATGGGTGTATACTTTTCTCCAAACACATCAAGTTATATACATTAAATACCTACAGTTCTTTGTATGTCAATCATACCTCAATTAAAGTAGTTAAAAAAAGAAAGGAAGAAAGAAATAAAATTTTTCTGACACTTTCATATGGTGCAGTTCAGTGATTTCAAAATGTATTAAAAATGTTTTTAAAAATTCACCGGGAGTCATGGCTTCCTTACATGTTCCGAGTTCTTCCTCCAGTTCATTCTCCCTATTGTCAGCTCCAGGCTTACCTTCCAAACTAGCATGTCTGATAATATAGATTACTTTTAAAAACATACAGAATCACCCACTACATTCAAATCCATTTGGTTTCTATTTACTTTTGTACCTGTGCATCCTGAATACTCCATATGTGGGTGCCACTTGCCCTCCCGCAATCCACCAGCAGTCTTTGCACAGATATTATCTTCCTCTGATGTCATCTCTTTCTGTATTTATCCAGCAGCCTATTACCCTCGGACCACCTTCTCCAAGAAATCTTCTCTGACCCACAAAACAGCATTAACTCCTCTTTTTAATTCCCTGAGACATGATTTGGCCCTTTCTTCCTTCTTTCCTCCTTCTCTTCCATAAAATCCATTTCACTTAGAATAAATTCAAATTCCTTACCATAACTTTAGATGATTGAACCCTGATTCAATAACTTTACATGACTGAAGTGTAAACTATGACTTGCTTCTAACCAATAGAATCTAGCAAAGATAATAAGACAGTCACTCCATAATTACATTACATTGTATAAGACTCCATCATAGCAGACTGGAGTGAGAGATGCTCTTGCTGTCCTTGAAGAAGTCAGGTGCCATGTAATGAGAGAGCCTGTGAGAAGGTGTATGGCAGGGAACTTTGGGTGACATCTAGGAGCTGAGAGTGGCCGCTAGCAGTTAGAAAATGAGGACCTCAGTCCTATAAGCACAGGGAACTGAAATCTGCCAACGACCATGTGAGTTGAGCTCCAGAAGGAAAACACTGGTCAACAGCATGAGTGCAGCCTTGTAAGACTAAGACCCTGAGCCAAAGACCCAGTTAAGCAACGTCCAGACTCCTAATCCGTGGAAACTGTGAATTAGATAATAAATACACATTGTTTAAGCCACTAATTGTATGGCAATTTGTTTTACAGCATAGAAAATGAATATAATCTCTTACCTACATCCCTACCATTTTTCCTGATCTGCTCCCCTTATATCACTTTGATCTGGACACTCAGGCCCTCACTTTAGGAATTTTGCACATTTAGATCCCTCTGGAACACTTTGTCCTCATACGTCTTGTGGTTGGCTCCATCTCAGTTTATGTCTTCCTCTTGAGTGACACTTCATCAGCTTGTCTGCATATCCTGTCTCAAATGGATGCTCCCTCTCCACATTATGGTTTAGAATTAAACTTGCTTCTTTTATGGCATTCATAAAAATGTATTATAATTTGAATACTTATTAACTGAAATACTTATTTCTAGATCCTCCACTAGAATACAACTTTGTTGAAAGAAACCGTATGTGTCGTACTATTGCATATCCAGTGTCTAACTTGGCATACAGTGAGTTGTCAAAAAATATGTGCCAATTGGATGAGTAACAGAAGAGGTAAGATCATGCAGATTCTTACAGGTAATGGTGAAAAGTTTGCATTTAAGCTTGGGTGGACATGATTCAATGTACTTTTTAAGACACATACTCTGGTGTTCTATAGAGTTGATAATTGCAGTAGTGATAAGATACATTTACATTTATTATTTTGGAGATAGAATCAATGAGATATGATGATGGGTTAAATATGGAGAATGAAGGAATAAGAAGAATTTATTCATGTATGAATGAAAGAGGTAGGTGGCTAGGTAGGTGGGTAGGTAGATGGAGGATGCTAGGGAATAGCAGGGGTGAATGATGAAAAATATAGTTCACTGGATTTGGTGACTGTTTTTGAAGCAGAAAATGGGAGAAAGCAGGTAAATTAATCTTCCAGGTTTATAAATTGGGTCCCTGGGAGGTTAAGGGTCCATTCACTAAAACTCAGGGAACAGGAAGAGGATGAATCACTGTCTCCCTGTTTTGCACAGAGATATTTATGTATATACTTTTACAACTATTGCATGAATTGTTAGAGAGTTATAATCATTAGCTCCTAGAACAGTGCTTTGTAAACAACAAATGTCAGAAATTGTAGCAGTATTTTTTTGGATCTGTCTCCTAAAACAAAGGAAATAAAAGCAAATATAAACAAATTGGACCTAATTAAACTTAAAAACTTTTGCACAGCAAAGGAAATCATAATCAAAATGAAAAGACACCCTATGGACTGGAAGAAAATATTTGCAAATGATATTACCAATAAGGGGTTAACATCCAACATATATAAATAGCTCATGAAACTAATGTCAAAAAAAACAACCCAATTTAAAAATGGGCAGAAGAACTGAATAGACATTTTTCCAAAGAGGAAATGCAGAGAGCCAACAGGCACATGAAAATATGCTCAATATCGCTAATCATCAGAGAAATGCAAATCAAAACCACAATGAGATATCACCTCACACTTGTCAGAATAGCTATCATCAAAAAGAACACAAATAGGGGCTTCCCTGGTGGCACAGTGGTTGAGAATCTGCCTGCTAATGCAGGGGACACGGGTTCGAGCCCTGGTCTGGGAGGATCCCACATGTCGCGGAGCAACTAGGCCCGTGAGCCACAACTACTGAGCCTGCGCATCTGAAGCCTGTGCTCTGCAACAAGAGAGGCCGCGATAGTGAGAGACCCGTGCACCACGATGAAGAGTGGCCCCCGCTTGCCACAACTAGAGAAAAGCCCTCGCACAGAAACGAAGACCCAACACAGCAAAAATAAAATAAATAAATTAATAAATTCCTACCCCCAACATCTAGAGAAAAAAAAAAAGAACACAAATAACAAATGTTGGCAAGGATGTGGAGAAAAGGGAATCCTTGCAAACTGTTGGTGTGAATGTAAGTTGGTACAGCCACTGTGGAAAACAGTATGGAATTTTCTCAAAAAACTAAAACTAGAACTACCATGTGACCCAGGAATCCCACTCTTAGGTATCCAAAAAACAACAACAACAACAAAAAGACTAATTAGAAAAGGTACGTGCACCCTGATATTCACAGCAGCATTATTTGCAATTGCCAAGATAAGGAAGCAACCTAAATGTTCATCAACAGATGAATGGATAAAGAAGATATGGTGTACACACACACACACACACACACACACACACACACACACAATGGAATACTACTCAGCCATAAAAAGTGAAGTTTTGGCATTTGCAGCAACATGGATGGAATTAGAGTGCATTATGTTAAGTGAAATAAGTCAGACAAAGACAAATACTGTATGATATCACTTACATGTGGAACCTTAAAAATACAACAAACTAGTGAATGAAACAAAAAAGAAGCAGACTCACAAATATAGAGAGCAAAGTAGTGGTTACCAGTGGGGAGAGGGAAGGGAAGAGGGGCAACGTACAGGTAGGGGAGTAAGAGGTACAAACTATTATGTATAAAATAAGCTACAAGGGTACATTATACAACACAGGAAATATAGCCAATGTTTTATAATAACTGTAAATGGAGTATAACCTTTAAAAATTGTGAATCACTACACTGAACACCTGTAACTTATATAATATTACTGTACATCAACTATCCTTCAACAAAAAATAAATAAATAAAAATATCTAAGCAAAAAGCCAGTAAGTGTCAAATAAGTGTTCTTTAACTTGAATTGTTGAATTAACTTTAGGTCTTCTTTACATTTAAAATTTTTAATATATTGCATTATTAAAAATAAATATTTTATTAAAATCAAGAAAAGTACTTGGCAGGAAGAAGAATTCAGAAAGAAAATAAAACAGAATAGCAAGTTTGGTCTAGTGCCAGGAGCCTTGAATTGCAATGATAGTATTTCTATGTCTCCTTCATATCTCCCTGTCCCAATTTTTACCTTGACTCCATTATTTGTTTATATCTCCACATTTTTTCTCATTTTATTGAAATTAGTAAAATATAAAAGCTATCAGGTAAAACTAGGATTTATAAGGACTATAATAGACTGAGATTGAAAATAAAATGTTTCACAAATTACCTTGTGGATAGACATCTTTCCACAGTGCAATTGAAACAAAGCCAAAATGGATGTGGTATAATTTTGACTTCTCTCTCTGGGACATGCTGATTTAACTAAAATGGACAGCAGTCAGTTTCAGGCTGACCTCTAATATTGATAATTACTAGTTTATAGTCAATAAATCCAACTGCAGTACAATGATACTCCACTATAGTTAATATATCCTACAATGTACATATGCATGGGACTTTGTATATATATACATATGTACATATATGTATATGTGTATATATGATGTATATCATACATATTTATGTATTCACAGGGGTTAGATAGATATCCTTCAATGTGCAAAGAATTGTGTTGGTGAGATTTGAATGGCTTGTCAAGGAGTTTGGACCTTATCCTGCATGCAGTGCAGAACTTGTAAAGTATGTGTGAAAGAGACTGACATGATCAAAATAGTTTTCAATGACTGGAAATAGAGTAGAGAATATTTTAGAGTATTTTATTTCTCAGCCATGCTGCCAAAACCCAGTGATGTTCAAGGATCCATTTTGAGATGTAGTTTTAGTGCACATTTCATTTTAATTAATTACAGCAGAGTTAATGCTGTCCCCATGCTAACAACCTCTTCCCACACTTGCATGACTATGTTCCTTCATGGCATGAAAATGAAGGTCCGGAAATTGCACAGGAAAACTGCAGGTGAATGTATCTCTAAAACTGAGGAAAGAGTGGAGCTGAGTGATTTGGGAGATATTGCATAGGGGGAACTGACAGAAATGGGAGAGAATAAAGTTTGAGGAAGGAAGAGCTGTCAAGGATGACAACAGGATTTTCAGCGTGAGGGACCAGGTAACTGGTGAACCCATGAAATGAGATAGCGAGTAAATGATACCTACTTTAGTCAGAATGAATTGCCAAGATTTCACTGCTATAATACCAACACTGTCTCACCTGAAATGTTTTCACTACTTGGCTCCTAAAAATAGAAGTGCATAAAGGTTCCAATATACATGTGTATTTGAGCCGATAAGCTTTTTCTTAAAAAAAAAAAAAAAAAAAGTACGCAAAGAATCATATTATGTAAAGGTAAAAGAATCAAAAAACAACATTACCTGAATAATTTATCTATGATGTATGGATCTTACTCTCAATATAAGACCCAATGGAACATTTCAGTTCAATAACATCAGTGCACTACAGACATAGTCTAAGGATCCTTAGCTACTATCAGACTGTGATTAGCCTCAGGCTGAGTCCACAAACGCAAAACAAAGTCAAGAACTGTAAATATAAAAAAATAAATCTAAGAAAAACAAATCTCAAACGTTTTGCCTCGATTAGAAAATATTTCAGACAAAAATAGAAATATAATATTTTTCTTCTTGACTGTCTCCCACAATACACAGGCAACTAGATGACTCTTGAAATACCTATTGAATTTTTTTATGAATTATCTAGATAACTGATTATTCTCATATCTATGCTGCCTATGTGAGATGTAAGTTATTAGAATATTTAACACATATTCACATCTCCTGACTACTGTCATACACACATCTATGATTCTACAGCTATACATGACAATTAATGCTGACCCAGAAAGCTTTCCTTTTCTTGGCACAAAGGGTACAGTAATTCAATACAAGAGATCTTGCTGAAAGAAACATTTTTAAAAATCTTGCTCAACATAATTTCTTACTTTTGGTACAGTCAGACTTGGTTAATCTAAATCTTAGTTTGAAAATTTCATCTTCTTGTGCAAATGTGTCTAAAAATTTGAAATGTAATGGCATACTATTTTCAACTGTCTGGTTACTATTTAAATATAGCAGGCTATAAAACCATGAAAATAGAACAATCAAACAAATTGACAGAGTGCGACTAAATTCTTCCTTTCTATTGAAATAAATGCTTCGTTATTTTCAAATGAATTTGGCTCTTAAACCATATTATGTCAAATTATTTATGATGTTTTCAGTGAAGCTATCTCCATTTTATACCTCCCACTATAAGGGGCCTATAATGAATGAAACATTACAGAAAATGTGAAGTTTATCTCAAGGTCACTTTCCTGCTGATAGACTCACTGCTGACAGCAGAATCAGTGACTCATAAAATGGCTGTGCTGGTGTTGTCTTGATACTCATAACGGTGATGCATCTACCTTGTTTTCATGTTCAGTAATGATGCTAATACAGAGTGTGAAAATCCACTAACAAGATTCACCTGAAGAAATGATTACCTCCAGAAAAACGTCTTATCATGCCATTAATGGTATTTTGAAAGCTTTAATGGATCCCTGAAATCCTACCCTATAAATAACCAAACTGCCAATCATTTGCTGAGAGAAAGTAGGTGAAAGTCAATCTTTGACAAGGGTATACAAAAAAACAGCCAGCTTCTTTCAGATGTTAAATGTATTTGCCTTTGAACTCCAACTATTTCATAAATATTTCCTTTGACAGATATTTTTTTCATTCTCACGTATTTCTCTGTTTGTGGTTAATGGTACACTCTTTTAAATTTCAAATTATCATTCCTTATTCATACTTCTTGACAATTGCTACTCTATTATTTAGAGTTATTTGCAGAGTATAGCAAAATGGTATAGCTACAATTCTTTTAAAAGTTTTACACAAAGATATGTCCCCTTAAACCAATTTTTGTTCTCAGCATGGAGTACTGCATTATAACATGCTGCTAGAAGATTATTATGAAATGTCAAACATCCATCAGGGTCCATATTGCTTTTCATAATAATACATATTTATTACACATCTACTGTATCGCAATGTATTGTATATTATAGCAATACACAGTGTGGAGAAGACAAGGTCCTGACCTTCAGGAGTCTGTCTCCAATCTTCTGGCTGGATAATAATAAAGGCATAGTCTTATAAAAAAAAAAAAGAAGAAAAAGAAAAATGATAAATAAAATGCAAATAAATAGAAACAGTGATTATTCCAATAAAAAAATATTATGATGCATATATTCCCTGATATCTGAATATAAGAAAGAATCATGTATCTTTATTTTTCTAAAATTAGTCAGAATTTAGACTCTATTTTTCTAAATTAGAGTAAATCTAGGTCTGCCTCCAGTAACCTGGTTACAGGAAATTCAGACATATATCTATACAAGAAAAGGATAATTTTAGAGAGAAATTCAGTTTATCCAAATTAACCCTGATAAGGGTGACAGGATTAACTAGATACATTTTCACAGACGCAATAAAGTTGTAAAAGAGCTGCTTCAGAAAAATAGTACCAGGGACAAATGGTTTCACCAAATAAGTCTACCAAATATTTAGAGACCAGTTAGCACATAAATGATGGAAAACATTCAAATTCATTTTATTAAGCAAAAATAATATTGACATACAGCCTGATAAAGATAGTGGACAATAAAGAAATTATAGACTAATATTACTTATAAGTATTGCAAAAATTCTAAATAAAATATCAGTGAGTAGTTCCAATACCACCAGTAATATACCCTGCTTATTATGGACTGAATGCAATGTCCCCCCAGTATTCATGCATTGAAGCCCTAACCCCCCAATGTAATGATATTTGGAGACTGGGCTTTTATGGAAGTAATTAAAGTTAAATGAGGTTATAAGGGCCCTGATCCAATAGGATTTACTGTCCTTATAAGAAGAGATTCCAGAGAGCTCATTTGCTCTTCCTCCAGATTTAGTAAATGTTCTACCACTTGGAAAGCTTATTTTTCTTTTGTCTTTCTTTCTTTTTTTTTTTTTTTAGGTAACCACACCAACAAATACTTGTGAAATAATTGATATATGAATTAACACATAGAGTATGGATAGTGGACAAGACAAGTAGAGCATTCCTGACAGGAGTAATATTGTCAGAAAAAGTATAGGGATAGAGCTACTAACAAGTGAATTTTTGTATGAAGCCAAAATCTAGAGAGGCAGTGAAGGATGCTTGGGGGACAATTGGAGAGCAACCAAAGGACACATGCTCATCTTTGTCAATGAAATGTTGGGTCACAGACTTCCAGCATTTGGAGATTTCTGAAGTATCTGGTAGATTTCTCTATAAAGAGAGAACAACCTACCTTAAAGCAAGATCGCCTAAGATAATATGAGTTAAAGTAGAGCCCATAAATACAACTAACGGTTTTCCCTAACACTGTTTTACCTTCTACATCATCAAGGACAACCTCACCTTTGGAATCCACTACCTTTTTTTTTTTTTTGCGGTATGCGGGCCTCTCACTGTTGTGGCCTCTCGCGTTGCGGAGCACAGGCTCCGGATGCACAGGCTCAGCGGCCATGGCTCACGGGTCCAGCCGCTCCGCGGCATGTGGGATCTTCCCAGACCGGGGCACGAACCCGTGTCCCCTGCATCGGCAGGCGGACTCTCAACCACTGCGCCACCAGGGAAGCCCTGGAATCCACTACCTTTGAGCCTCGGATTCACCATTTTCTCCTTCCTTACCTACAATCCAATGTTAAGTTTGAGAATACTACCTTTTCAAATTTACTGTGGTAGGTTCCAATCCCAGCCCTCTGCCCATACTGCACCTTGCTGGGTTTATCTCTGGGGCAAATGAAGAACTGTATGCTCAGTAATTTAGATTCAAAACTGCCACATGAAATTCTAAATACTCTGTGTGATCAAGCACTGGAGCTTTTGCTGTTACAGTAGATGGCTCAACCATATGTGATAAAACATACAACTTTGCCCTTGTTTCACTAATTGATTTAATCTAGGATCTTATTTACTAAGTCATCCTAATGAAAGTGTGGTGATTTTTTTTTTTTGATGACCAATTCCTTCTAAATATTTGACTCTGTGATTCCAAAGAAAAAGTCCTACATAAACTTTATTCGTTCATCCATTTGGCTAGTGAGTCATTTATTCACTTAACAAACATCTTTTAGAGCACCAACCATATGCCAGACAGTGTTCTAAATACTGTGTTGGAAAAATAAAGTCTGTCCTCATGAAGATTACATTCTAGTGAAGGGAGATAGAAAATAGACATAGAAATAATTGAACAAGACAATTTCAACTAGTGAAAAATGCAGTGAAGAAAATGACACGGGTTAATTCACTGGAGAAGCACTGAGTGAAAGGTGCTACTTTAGGTTGAATGAGCTAAAAAGACTCCACTGAGAGGGCAGTACTGAGCTTAGAACTGATAATTAGAAATATGTGATTGAGAATTGCAAATGCAAAGACCCAGAAGTGGGAGAATGTTTTGGAGTAAAATAGAAAAAAATGAGGTCTGATACATAAGCAGGATCAGATTATAATGTTCCTTCTGATTTTTATGTTTCCTGAATTTTTGTGGCCAAAAAGGGTGAGGTATGCATGTTGTCCAGATAATACTAATGTGTAGGGCAAGCTTTAAAACTAAGAACCCTGCAAAAGAATTATGAGAAACTCACTTCAGGAGGATGTATGGATACCACGCAAAATGTAAAAATGTACTATAGACAGGAACAGACTCAGTTTTGCCCCAGTGAGCACTGTTGCATCCAATTAAGCTACCTGACTGCTTTTGTCATTATGTAATCAGTCTGCACACATTGAAAGCAGCAGAAGAAACATTCCCAAATTACTCCACACTTTCACTTGAAATTAGTGCTTATTTTAAGCTGAAGCTTAGTGCTAGAAAAGGCTCACTTGATCTCTATCCCACGACATTGAGAAAGACAGCATTCACAAAGGTAAAAGAAAGTTTGTTTATCCATGGAATTCAGTTAACATAAAGATCCAATCTACGTAATTTATATGAGAAGCCCAATTTCTCAAATCATATGTTTGTCAGTTCTTCACTTGTCTTTGCAGATCCAACAAGCAGTTTTTAGTCATTTCCACTAGAATATTCTATAGTTGTTTCTTCGTATTTCCAAACAATTCATGGATTTTTAAAAGTTTGATAAAAATAGATTTATACACTTTTTGTCAAATAACAAAATATTTAGAAACATCTAAATGACAAGCTATATTTTTAGATACGATTTTCACTTCTGATAGCCTGTACTTGTAACTTCAGTGCTTTAATGACAAAAAACCATGGTAATGACCAAGCGGTTAGTATCAAATACTACAAACTGCTAGTTATTCCCATAATAGAGAGAAGTTATTGTTGGCATCATAAAATGGCAGTGTTACAATCTGAATGAATACTGAGTTTACACAATGTTTCGAACCTTTTATAAAAGAAATGCTTTTAAAACCTGCTTGAGGGCTTCCCTGGTGGCGCAGTGGTTGAGAGCCTGCCCGCCGATGCAGGGGACGCGGGTTCGTGGCCCGGTCCGGGAAGATCCCACATGCCGCGGAGCGGCTGGGCCCATGAGCCATGGCCGCTGAGCCTGCGCGTCCGGAGCCTGTGCTCCGCAACGGGAGAGGCCACAACAGAGAGAGGCCCACGTACCACAAAACAAACAAACAAACAAACAAACAAAAAACCTACTTGAATGAAATACATCCCATGTTAAGTATTGGGTTTTATTTTCTTCCACTGAATCTATAGATGACCAAATCACTTAATAGTTTTCTCTTTTTTCACATTTAGGCATATTATTATTGTTGAAAATTAAGCATAGAATTTAAAAGCAGAGAGAATAGTAAAATGAACCTCTTCCCCAATTTCCACAATAAAGCGTGCACGGCAAAACTTGTTTTAGGTATTTTCACACACACATGTCCCTCCCACCCTCCACTGGGTTACTTTAAAACAAATACCAGGAATTTTATAAATCCATCTATAAATTTAACATTTTTCTTAAATTCCTGAACAACAGAGGACCCAGTCCAGCAAGCTACAGGAATTTTTTCCCCTGAATTCCTTTCAGCTTTTCTCCCTTAATGAACTAGGCTGGATAAGACTCAGATAAGACTAATTATATTCTGAAATCCATTTTCCTTTCCCTTAAGTATTAGCCCAAAATTTCTCTCAGGTCATCCTGGTCCCTTAGTCCTTTAGAAATAAAAATATTTTTCAATCATAAAGCACAGCCAGCCCCAGTTCTTAGCACCTCAACAAGATGAGAGTAAAAGAGAGAGAGAATGTGACCCAAAGGTGTCTTACATCAAAAATCACCAGGATATGCCTCTTTCATGTAGTTTAGCTTTATAATTTCTGTATTTCCCCAACCAATGCTTCACCAGCCTATCCCAATCCTATGAAACTAGAACTGTGAGAGAAGAATGGGATGACTTCCCCTCTGTGAGTGGCTACTGACTTCAGGGAAGATGACTGTTTTACATCTCAATATTTTCATTTCTCTGGGACCATTTTTACTTTGTTTTCATTATAGTTCCTTGAACTATAACTGCAGAAATTTTGATTGGCAATAGGGGAATTGGAATGTGGGGCAGAAAAGAGAAGCCAACACCAGCTTACCAACGAATAATCAGACATGTGCACAGTTGAATTTTTAACCACCACTGAAAATGTAAGCAGGAAAGCTCACATTGTAACATACAGAGTGATGCAGTCAGCAGAATCTTATTTCTATTAAAAAGAATTATTTAAACCAAAAACAGACTTACTGAAATAATACCATCTGTTGTTGGATTTCCTAGAGGTACAGGCACATCTATGTAAAACCAATCATCCTCTTTTCAATCTTGTGTTCTCCAAGGGGCTATAAAACGTGTCTACTTAAATGTGACATGACCCTCTCTAGGTAGCTTATTTTAAGGTTCAGTGCCCCTCTTAGCTACAACCCCTGGGCTTACCTGTTTTTTCTTTTCTTTTTTGTTGTTGTTACATATTAACTCTTTGACAGAAGCCAAACCCATCTGGTTTTTGTTCAACCACATAAATCACTCATAAATACACTTTTTGAGTCTGTTATCTGCCATTATATAGCAGTTTATAAGCATTCATACAGAGGTCTTCTCATCTGAGAGTCTCAATTAACCCAACAAGGAAGACAGAGGAGTTGGTCTTTTCTCGTAAACAGTTGTGAATATATTTATTAATAAAAAAAGGAAAGAAGTTACAAGAAACATGTTAAGATAACAGCGAGATATGCCTTCAAGAACTTGGAAACATAAGAAATACTTTTGTTGGAAAAAAATCACTACACAATAGATAAGAACAGAGAAATGAAGTCATTTAAGAGCCAGCAGCTTCCAGGTGTGTCATGGCAGGCTGATCCCTGCCGGCAGGCTCCAACTGAATAAGAAATGTCTACTGGGAGACAGTATCCAGCCTAAGACGGGTCGGTGAGATAAGCATTGTCCATGAGCTCCCTGCTCTGTCAAGGAGACAGCCTTCTCTCAGACAAGCTGGTCCACCTGGAGCAGAAGTGGCTTCCCAACCCAAGAAGCACAGAAGTTATATGACTTTCCTTAGACGGACTGCTATCCGTCACCAGAGCACAAGAAGCCAGGTGTGTATCCTCTCTTCTCAGTATCCCTTTATCTAAGTATTGTTTCTCAACTTACCCCGAGATGTGCAGCCTCAGCATCACCTGGAATGAGTGAGAAATGCAGATTCTTGGCCCCTATCCCAGATGTACTGAATCAGAAAGTCAGAGTGGGGTCCAGCCACGCATGGACGTCATCAAGTCCTCTAGGTGCTTCTGATGCACATCAAAATTTGAGAACCACTGTTCTAGGGCCAGAGGACAATGTCTTACAAACAACATATTTAATAATCAAAGTATGATTATTAAATAATTTTCCAGATTCTGCTGCACTTTTTCTCAGTCTCTAGGACGTTGAGATAGGGATAAAAACTGCAGTATGGGGCTTCCCTGGTGGTGCAGTGGTTGAGAGTCCGCCTGCCGATGCAGGGGACATGGGTTCGTGCCCCAGTCCGGGAAGATACCACATGCCGCGGAGCAGCTGGGCCTGTGAGCCATGGCCGCTGAGCCTGCGCGTCCGGAGCCTGTGCTCCACAACGGGAGAGGCCACAACAGTGAGAGGCCCGCGTACCGCAAAAAACAAAACAAAACAACAAAAAAAAACTGTAGTATGTCTTAAATATCCTTTTCTGGGTTGGTGAAGTATAGCAAGAAAGACTTAAACAGTTTCACCTTGCAGATTCCTCCAGTATCACACATTGTATTTTAATTAAAAGTCCCAGTTAATCAGTAACCAAATCTTAGCAAAATGCTTCTGTAGAGGGTATGAAGTTTCACTGTTGATAAATTGCTGTGTAGATAATCCACTGCCGATAATTAACTATAGTTAAGAAAACGGTGATAAGAATTGTTAGTGCTCAGATATTAAGCCATTTTGTTGGATTTAAATGTTACTTTAAAAAACTTTTTCTCTTCTCTGATTAATTGATTTCTGCTTAAATAATTCTTGATGCCACTTTTTTCAAAACACAATTATGCAATAATGTTACGTCTGTATAGAATTTTTTCATTTCCCATGAATTTCCTCCTACAAACCTCAAAACAACCTCAGTTAGTAGCTCAGGGAGCTGAAAGCATTTTCCTAAAGTCACAAAGCTGGAAGGTGGAAGAGTTTGTGCAATACCAACATAGAAGTAAATTATTTATTTATTTATTTTTTTGCGGTACACGGGCCTCTCACTATTGTGGCCTCTCCCGTTGCGGAGCACAGGCTCCAGACGCGCAGGCTCAGCGGCCATGGCTCACGGGCCCAGCCACTCCGCGGCGTGTGGGATCTTTCTGGACCGAGGCACAAACCCGTGTCCCCTGCATCAGCAGGCAGACTCTCAACCACTGCGCCACCAGGGAAGCCCAGAAGTAAATATTTTAGTTTTCCTCCCGAGTTCAATATCATACAGATGCTTCAACTGCTCTTTTTTAAAAAAAGAGCCCAACACCTCTTGAGGTATAACTATTGTCCAGGGATCTGACTTTTCTGAACTCGTTGCTATGATTGTGTATGGTGGTGTCTCTGTGCTAAAACAATTCACAAAGCTCACTGTTCTGCAAGAAATTCAGGATTCATTTTCAAATTTCGCAAATGGGCTCCTTTTCACACTTTTGTTTATGGGATTCCAGAGTCAGAACTGCTAGTTTTTTTATTTATAGTTACTTAAACTAACATGAATTCCAGATACTAAACATAGACTTAGTGAGAATATGCAGACACAATTGTCAACTTTTCCATAATAACCTTAGTTAAGATTGGCCAGTGTCGGGCTTCCCTTGTGGTGCAGTGGTTGAGAGTCCCCCTGCCGATGCAGGGGACACGGGTTCATGCCCCGGTCAGGGAAGATCCCACATGCCGTGGAGCGGCTGGGCCCGTGAGCCATGGCCGCTGAGCCTGTGCGCCTGGAGCCTGTGCTCTGCAACGGGAGAGGCCACAACAGTGAGAGGCCCACGTACCACAAAAAAAAAAAAAAAAAAAAATTTGGCCAGTGTCATCTACAAACAATAAATGCTGGAGAGGGTGTGGAGAAAAGGGAACCCTCTTGCACTGTTGGTGGGAATGTAAATTGATACAACCACTATGGAGAACAGTAGTTCCTTAAAAAACTAAAAATTGAACTACCATACAACACAGCAATCCCACTACTGGGCATATACCCTGAGAAAACCATAATTCAAAAAGAGTCATGTACCACAATGTTCATTGCAGCTCTATTTACAATAGCCAGGACATGGAAGCAACCTAAGTGTCCATCGACAGATGAATGGATAAAGAAGATGTGGCACACATGTACAATGGAATATTACTCAGCCATAAAAGGAAATGAAATTGAGTTATTTGTAGCAAGGTGGATGGACCTAGAGTCTGTCATACAGAGTGAAGTCAGAAAGAGAAAAACAAATACCATATGCTAACACATATACATGGAATCTAAAAAAAAAAAAAAAAAAAGGTCATGAAGAACCTAGGGGCAACACAGGAATAAAGACACATACGTAGAGAATGGACTTGAGGACACGGGGAGGGGGATGGGTAGGCTGGGATGAAGTGAGACGGTGGCATGGACATATATACACTACCAAGTATAAAACAGATAGCTAGTGGGAAGCAGCCGCAGAGCACAGGGAGATCAGCTCGGTGCTCTGTCACCACCTAGAGGGGTGGGATAGGGAGGGTGGGAGGGAGACGCAAGAGGGAGGGGATATGGGGATATATGTATATGTATAGCTGATTCACTTTGTTATAAAGCAGAAACTAACACACCATTGTAAAGCAATTATACTCCAATAAAGATGTTTAAAAAAAAAGACTGGCCAGTGTCAAGTAACCTCAATGCAATTTCTATTCCACGTTGCAGACTCAAAAAATGTCTTCCCACCAAATGTTAATATTTTGCTTTCACTGCTATGTTCTCCTATCATCTCCAATTTCAACAATATGAGTGTTTTGAAAAATCATTGCTGTGTTAGTTCTTAAGTGTTTTAAATTTTCTTGGATCATATTTCAGAAAACCAATATCATGATATCCAGTTAAGAGTTTGCAATTGAATGTTCCAGACCACAGCTTTAGAAGCCTGTAACCACCACACAATCATAAACTAACCCACAGTCATGCATGAGGTCATGAGGTTTTTTTCTTATTTCTTGTTTTATTTTAGTTTCAACAATATCCCTCATTTTAATGAGACTTGCAGCCTGTTAGAAGCCATCAGAAAAAAAATGTATATATATATTCTTTTTTTCAATGACATTTGGATTTTTTAAAATAAATATCCAGAATAGCTCCAGAGTTTCCAAAAATACTACTTGGGACTTGAATACAAATAAAGTCATATTTTTATTTTACATATTGCATACATTTATTTGACATGACCAGTAGATAAGCAAAATATCACTATGCCTTGATTTTGATAAGCATGACATAAATTTCTTTTTTAATCATAGACTTCTCAGATTAATATTAGAATAGTTGGCATTCCCTGTCACACACATCAACTGACTGTGCAGAAAATATGTCAAGGAGCATTCAGAACACCTGGAAGAAAGCAAACTTAGATTCTAAAAATAGTTACAGGTAATCCACCAAGCGTCATGAAAATACAGTACAGAGTAGCAAGAGGCTGAAGGGATTATGAAAACTGCTGTTTCAATTTATAGATGGCTGAACTGAGGCCTGTTAAACTAGATAACTTGCCCAAGGTCACAGATGACTCTTTAAAATTTCTTGAGTCATATTTCAGAAAACTGATGATGCTGTGACCTTGGACAAGTTATCTAGTTTAATGTCATAAAATAGTATCAGAGGAAAGACTCATATCTAGCAGTCTTGATGCTTAGGAAAAAAACAGCCCTCAAAATTTATTCATATGATGTGAATTATGTTCTATCATTATCTTATTTATGTTCTCAGTTCTGTCTTCTCAATTCATTTTTTCATTACTAAAAAGTTACAGCAATAGGAATGGCCTTGTGTTGAGCACTACTATGCACCAGGCATTCTATGTACATTATTTCAATTTTTACTAATATGTTACAAGGTAGACATATCTGTTAATGAAATATAGCCAAACATGAGATATATCAAATTAAGGTCAGAAAAGGAAATGCCATAGTATGCAAAGATTTTCAGTATAATTAAATCTATAAAAGTGTAGAAGTAATGCCAGTCACTGGGTGAATTACAGTTACAGGAAAGAATGTAAATGCTATAAATCTTGAGAAAGGTTTATATAAAGTATAAGAAAGATGAGAAAAAATGGACATGGAAGTGTTTATTGCTTCACCTTTCTTATTTAAGAGAAAATAGAGTTGGATACTTCATATTTCATATTTGAGAGGCAATAGATCACAATTAATATTGATAAAATAAGAAATAGAAATGTATGTGCATTGTTTAAACTCATCTATATTATTCAAAGCCATGCATACTATTCAAAGCAGGGAAGAATAACAGGTGATGGGTATGGCGGATTGGCTTGCTCAATAATTATGTATTTTTAAATGCCTCTCTATATTGCAGAGAAAAGACAGATAAAATCTACATTCCCCAGACTTCAATGCACCAGAGTTCCTGATGGGTTTTAAGATCTACCAGACACATGCATTCACTGCAGTTTGAACGTGGTTGTGAGACAGAGGCAGGTGGAGTACAAAGCATTCATTTCCTGGTAGAGATCACAGTGGAAGCATAATGGCCCAGGAAAAAGCACCAGCCACAATGGGAATGGCAGTTTTCCTGATGTGACAAACTGAGGGCCATGGTCACATGTGTCCGTTTCAATAGTTTCCTGTAGATGTGACCTCAAGCTTCTCAACCACAGTCATGGCTGAGCAGTGCAAGCCCAGAAGAAAATAACTCTGCCCAGACCCCACTCTTCCAGCCTTTCTGACAATTTCACAAACCCCTGAAGTACATGGCTGGTAGTAAATCCTCTTCTGCTTCACCTATCTGCAGTAGTTTTGGCTGTCTGCAGTTGGATTCTCTTCTCTCTCTCTCTTTTTTCATTTCTCTCCCGAACCCTCTTCACTTCTCTCTCTCTCATACACAGGCACATACACATACATGCATCCCACAGAGCAAAAGATTGGTGCAGAGAAAAACATAAAATGAAATTATGGTATTAAGATTAAGAACAGTAATTATAACAATATAGGCCAATGGGATAAATTCCCCTTGTATCATATTAAATGTTAAAAAATATATTGAAAGAGATGCAAAAAAAACAAGGTGGATCTAAAAGGATAAAGAGATAACTTGAGAGACACAAACAAAGAGATATCAGGAGTTGATAATATAGATATCAGACACATTTAATTGCAAAATATAAATAAATTAGACAAATAGTGGCACTTCAGAATGATAAAAATCAAATGTCACACTGAATCTTTAAGCATCAGGAAATATAGAACCAAAAATACCAGTACTAAAAATTGCTGTAAGTACAAGAAGAAATTCAGGAACAAAATAGTAACAAGAAATTGAATTTTGCCTCCTTCTAGACCAGGGGTTGGCTAACGTTTTCTGGGGAGGGTCAGATAGTAAATATTTTAGTCTTTGAGGGCCACAGTTTCGTCACAAATACATGACTCTGCCAGAGACATCATATAAATAAATAGGTGTGGCTGTGTTTCAATAATACTTTATTTACAAAAGCAGGCTGCAGGGGGGTTTGCCCATTGTCTGTAATTTGCCATCTCCTGCTCTAGACCACAAATGATCAACTAAGCAAACAGATAGAAGATCTGAAAACTATAAGATTAATCTAATTGATATAAATTAATCACAATTCCATATAAACAGAGAATATGTTTTCTTTCTAATTCTGTGGAATAGTTATAAAATTTTACAATGCAGAAGCAGTTGCTACCATTTATCAAGTGCTTTTTATGTGTTTGGCACCAAGAAATTCACATGCATCAGCTCATACAATTTCATGAAGCAGGTGCAATTATTTTTATGCCCGTTTTACAGATAAGAAAGCCTAAGGTAGGTTTAAAAAATAATGTTTCTACATTATCTCCCACTACCTCTTTGCTTGCTTTTTATATTCCACCCAAACAAGTTTTCAATACATAGAGGGTTTCTGTCCCCATAACTTTACCCTTGCTGTTCATTCTGCCTACAGTGCCTTTTCCTTGTACTTTCACCATCAACTTTCATCCCTTATTCACAATCCAGCTCAGTGATACCTCTTCTATGAAACTTTCTCTTTTCCTTTTCAAACAAAAACCACCTCTGTCCTCCTCCTACACATTCAGAGGGCTTCATTCTTCTCTGGATGTAGTTATATTATCCTCTACATTGTTAGTTATGCACATGTGTTCTTTCTCCTCACTTTTGGGGCGACCGTTAGATATGTGAACTTATTCTAATTATTCTAATTTTTTTTTTTTTTTGCAGTACGCGGGCCTCACTGTTGTGGCCTCTCCCATTGTGGAGCACAGGCTCTGGACACGCAGGCTCAGCAGCCATGGCTCACGGGCCCAGCCACTCCGCTGCATGTGGGATCCTCCCGGACCGGGGCACGAACCCGTGTCCCCTACATCGGCAGGCGGACTCTAAACCACTGCGTCACCAGGGAAGCCCTAATTATTCTAATTTTTAAATCATTCATGTTATAACAGAAGTACCATGTGCAACGTAAACATTCATATATAAATTAAATGTACCATGTTGCTTTTCCCCTTTCATAATGAGTTAAGTAGAGTTTATCAACCTTTATTTTATCAGATCATTATCTTAGGGACATTTTCACTCAAAGGTGGGCAAGATCGATTTATTTATCAATCTACTGATATATACACATGCATATGAATATGATGGTGTCAGCTGAAAAAAATGCACAACGTGAGAGTTGTGAGTTAAGTTTTATTTGAGGCAAAATGAGGACTATAGCCCGGGAGACAGCATTTCAGAAAGCTCTGAGAAACTGCTCCGAAGAGGTTGGGTGGGGGGAAGGTCAGTGTTATACATGACTTTAGTGAAGGGGGGACGTGCAGTCAAGCACACTTGTTGGCAGAGCCTTGCTGCCAGTCATGAGGAGCAGATGTCACTGTTAATGATTTTAGTGCTTTTCTAGAGATGAGGAGATGCAAGAATTTGGCTCATAAAATCTTCTCCTGAAAATATCTAGCTATCTGAAGGCCTGTTCTGCTAGTTTTTCCCAGAGCACAGAGCGCCTCATTCCTGATCTCCACCCTGAACTCCTTTCAGGGGCTGTTGAAAGTCAACAGCTGCAGTGGCTCATGATTTAATCCTTGTAGATGGCAGATGGCAAGTGCCAATTTGGAGTTGGCAATGACAATATTAATACATATATAATTATTAATGTGGCTAAGGATAATATTAAAAATAAGGATAATTATAGCTAAGGATGGTTTTTCCTCCAAGAGTATTTGAATCTTCTATTTCAAGTATCACAATGCCTTCTGAAAGCCCAGTGATTGTTTATGTAATTTTTCACATTGTGAAGAGGAACTATGGTAGAAGAGGGACCCAGGAGCTATAAGTGACTCAGCTAAGTAGTACAAGATAAGACACATGGTTGGGTTGGATTCCCTCTTAGGCCAGAACCTCCTCTGGAAAGTTCTCCCATCAGAGAACCGAGTGGATAACCCCAGAGCATTGATGATCAGAGTAATGAGTTAGTACTGCTCTAACATTTACAAATCATAATTCTCCACATAGGTTCTCTGTGATGCAGCCGTTCCAACAGATGTGTGAAGCTCTCTGTAAACAATTTTAGCAGTCATGTGTAATCACAATACGTTATGTAACAGATGTGCCCACGAAATTCAATTCGAGGAAAGAGTGAGGACTTATTGAAGTCAGTAGAATAGCCTACGATGGACTCAATGAGAGATTCCTACAAAGCTACCCAAAGTTTCTTCAAGAGGAACTTCCCTCACTATATTTTGTTCTAGACTTATGGTTAAATATAGTTTTTGTTTGTTTTTTTTGTTGTTGTTTTGTCTTTTTTTTTTTTTTTTTTTTTTTTGTGGTACGCGGGCCTCTCACTGTTGTGGCCTCTCCCGTTGCAGGGCACAGGCTCCGAACGCGCAGGCTCAGCGGCCATGGCTCACGGGCCCAGCCGCTCCGCGGCATGTGGGATCTTCCCGGACCGGGGCACAAACCCGTGTCCCCTGCATCGGCAGGCAGACTCTCGACCACTGCGCCACCAGGGAAGCCCAAATATAGTTCTTTTTAAAAATTTTTTGATTGAATTTTTATTTTATTCTATTTTTTATTGAAGTTTAGTTCATTTACAACATTGTGTTAGTTTCCGGTGTACAGCAAAGTGATTCAATTATACATACATATATATTTTTTTTTCAGATATTTTTTCCCTTACAGGTTCTTCTTTGATGAAAAAAATAATTAAAATGTTTGCCTTTTGTTTTCTTGTTGGTAGTGACAGCAAGTGATTCCTGGCTTGCAGGCTGGCCACACTATAGCTTTCAGAATATTCATTTTCTGTTACCATCCCCCATTTGTACTAACCAGTAAGAAATCTTGTAAGGAACACACATTTAAAACTAAAAATAAGAATGCAAGAGAAAACTCACTACTCCCTATTCTCAAGTATGAAAATAAAACCGCTGGTAAATTGCAAGTTGTTCATACAGGCTTTCAAGAACCTCAGTGCTGAAAATGAGCTTTAGTGAGCAGGTCGAAAAGGTTTACTTTAAATGAAGGGGTTTTGGTGAGTTGTCCTTTTCATCTCCTTTTTCTCCTCAAGGCAGAGGCTACCACTTCATAAACATTAGCTCATGACACAGGTTTGATGAAAGAAACCAATATCTTCCCTGACTTTACAGAGAAAGATGGAGCCCAGGCATTTCTTTTTCACGAGGAAAATTATCTTGACCACACTATGGCCCTAGAGGGAACTGCTATGCTTCTGCATCTATGAAAATAAGACCCAAAAACTTTATGTTTTCTTCTAGAGAGTAACACCTCTGAGGTGGAGACAGATGTGGCCTTTACCCTCAGCCCGACAGCGCACTGGCAAGAAAATGCTATATAGGCAGTTTTAGAGAGAGGATTGTGCTCAAACATATTTTCAGAGAATCCAATGAGAAGTTGTTAGTAGAAGCCTGTGGATCCAGTGGAGGCAAGGACATGATTCTTCTCTGTGTTCTTCATTTGTAAAATAGAGAATAATGAAACAGGAAAGGATTAGGGGTCATACTTGCATGCTGACTCTTGAGTGATGGAAACTTGCTGCTCTGATACAGTGTGACAAGGGCCCTGGGGCCACCGCCAGCCTCAACAGGAACAGCACAGCTGCCACTGGAAAAGGAAAGTGAATAGACAGAACAGAACATTCAACTGCAGGAGTATGGATGAGAGAGAAGGTTGGATGCAGGTTTTGAAGTAAAAGATAGATTTTATCTCAGAACCAAGATATGTAGAAAGAGGCAGAAAGTCATTTTGGGCAGAGAGAATAGCATGTGGGCATGAAAAAGCTGGGTTTTCTGGAAACAGCAAACAGGGCAACATGGCGAAACACTGGGCAATAGGGGGAGTGGTCTTTCCTTTCCATGAGGCGGGAAAGGTAGGTTGGAGCCAAATGGTGATTCATAGTAAAATCCAAGATTTTCCAAATACTTAATTATATTTACATCAAAGGACATGGATCAACTCACTTAGCTTTCTCAACTTCCATATGAGTTTAGTATTATTGCTATCCTCTTTTTACAGAGGAGAAACTGAAGCACAGAGAGTTGACTACTTTGCCCAGGGTCACTCTTTTAGGAAGGGGCGGGGCCTGGATTCAAACTAGGGTCATCTGGCTCCAGAGCCCTATGTGTCAGCTTCCATGCCACGCTGAATCCCCATCTGATTTCTGCCATCATTCAGCTTCAAAGGAAGTACAGTGTGGAGGAAAGACCATGAACAAGAAACTAGAATCCTAGCTCATGGCATCGGCTTTTCCAGAACTCAAAGGAGAATTTATGGTCCTCAGTTCCACTGTCTATAAAGTAGAAAGATGCTAAGGCTCTTTCCATTCCAGGTTATACGATCCTGATATCAAAAGTCTCATTTGTTTTGCCTTTTCTTACATATATATATTATTATGGCATGAGCTCTAAGTGGCAAATAAGGGGAATGTGCCCTCCCTGCAAAGTGTCCTCCCACACCCTGCCCCCTGGCTCTCTGGTGATGCCTCAGTCTTTAGGGCCCTCAGGTGATCACAGCTCCACTGACCCCAGTGCTGTTCTGTCCTCTGCTGGAGATAGCTCCAAAGCCCTACCCTCACCTAATGCTCCCTCTAGTCCCTGGACCAGAGCAAGAATCAATCTATGGTTTTCAGGACACCTTACTGATGGTTTGGCGATATGGAGGGTATAACATGGGGAGCAGGCTTCGTGGATGACAGAGCTCCCACGTGGTCCCTCAGCAGACTCTGCATCTTCACTCCAGGTCAGACACTTGGAACCTGCTCCACAGAGGTAACAGTTTCCTCTTACCCTGGTTCCTGGGAATATCTTTTCTTTGGAGCTCCAATATGTAATTTTTTATGATTTTATTCAACATAATGTTTTTCGAGGGAAGCTTCAGCTCAGCCTGCTGTGTTTTGACAACCCCTAAATATGCTTTTAAGTTCAACCCAACACTCTGAACACTGTTTATTGTCATTCAGGGGTTCAGGGGTGAGTAGCTTTATCTTTAACTTCATTTCCAATTCCATGCCTTAAATGCCAATTCCTTCCGCATGGATAAAGTTACTCAAAATCTATTGAAATACTTTAAAATTATATTCGGCAATATTTTTCTTCCCCCCTTCCCCTTAGTTCTGAAAACATTCCTGGTTTAAGATCATCAGAAAAAAAAATAACAAGAGAAATGTAAGTGGTTTCTCCAAGTCAACCAGTCATGGTGACTCCCAGTCTTTTCTCATGCCCAGCCCTCTGCAAATCATTGTGTGTCAGTGACATCTGGACCTTTCTGCACAATGCCCAGGCTGGGACACTGTCTTGCTGGACCCTAACTGAATCCATCTGGTCAACACAAATGGGTCAGCCAATGTCCGTGAGCTTGGAATATGACTTTTGTGTTGCTGCTTTGAGCTTGGTTTGAAATAAATGATTCATGAGTTGAAAAAATTAATATGCAAGTTAAACAGGGGTATTCTTTGACCTTGGGCTGAGAGCAGTAGTTTGTGAACATTTTAGCAGTTTTAGCGGAGGAAGAGTGAGAGAAAGGAAATAACTCTGATGCCATCTTGCTGAACCTTTCTCTGATTCAAACAAGGGAAACCATCTATTGTGTTGTGCTCTTAGCCCATTGTCAGTGTTCAGAAAACTCAAGCATCTGAGCTCTGTGCAATGCTGAGAGCAAGCAAACCCTCAGAGCTAATATGTATTAAATAATTGTATTCAATGAATTCTCACTGAACGCCTTTTATGTTCTAGACTCTGCATGTTATCATTCTTGCTGAGGAAACTATGGTAAGAAAAAGAACTGTCATTCCCGCCCTCATGGAGTTGGAGTCCAGCATGAGAAACAGACATACACAAAATAACCATATAGATGTATAACTTCACTAGGAGTTGATTCGTACAATTTGGTACCTATCAGAGGAAGCTATAATCCCATGTTCAGATCCAAAGAAGACTCTACAGTTCTCAAGAGAGAATTCAAATTTATTTTTTAAATCTTAAATTCTGAGTATACAAATACAAATGAAGAAAAAGAGAAAGGCAGAGTGGCACAAAGGTCATTCTATTAGGTGGATTGGTTTTTTTTTTTTTTTTTTCTTTTCGGTACGCGGGCCTCTCTGTGTTGTGGCCTCTCCCATTGCGGAGCACAGGCTCTGGACGTGCAGGCTCAGCGGCCACGGCTCACGGGCCCAGCTGCTCCGAGGCATGTGGGATCTTCCCAGACTGGGGCACGAACCCGTGTCCCCTGCATCGGCAGGTGGACTCTCAACCACTGCGCCACCAGGGAAGCCCATAGGTGGATTGGTTTTTAATGCACATGTACAAAAGATAAAAAGAGAAGTCTGTACCTAAGAACAAGTACGCAGGAGTATTAGGATACTCTGAGCTCTGAGGAATGTTAAAACCCAGAATGAATTAAGACTTGAAAAGAATGGCAGAGAACTAAAAAGGCTTTATCTCCACTATATTTTAGGTAAGAGGAATAAAAAAGGTATAGCTGCAGTGTTTGGAATAGAAGGCCTAATGATATCAGATGCTAAAGAGAAGACAAAACAATTCTACTTTTCTCTGCCTAAGAGAAAAATCTTCTGACTGAAAATGATAAGCCAAATAAAACAGAGTGGAGAACAGTTAAATGGCAAGACTATCTAGGTATTTTATATGAATTTATACCAATGGGCCACTTATCTTTCAAACTTTACTGACAATATTAAAGTAACTGTGTCAAGTATAAAAATATGAGCAAGTGCTACCCCATCTGAAAAAGATAAAAGAAAATTTCAGGAAAAATAACTCATTTTAGCAACAGGCAAAAGTCTGGAATAGGTTTTCAGTGATCCACCAGACAGACAGTGCGTACTAAAAAAAAGAGTATATTGGTTATTAAGGGTATTAATATTGGTTTAGAAGGAACAGGTTATGTCAAAACAACCACATTGCTTTTCTTTTTCCACATAGTTATGACACTGGTAAATCAGAGAAAGAGATTAGCAATCTGGTGGGCAGGGCTATGTCCCAGCCTGGCTGTAGCCCGTGGGTCCAGGGACAGATGCCAGGCCTGCTGGTGGCTGCCTTTGGGGCCCGGGAGGTCCGGGCTGGTGCAGACCCAGTGGTGAGTGAGGTTGTGTCCCTACATGGCTACCTGCTTGGTCTGAGGAGGTCCCTGGATTGGTGCCAACCAGCTGGTGGGCAGGGAAGCCCCCCCAGCCCTAATAGGCTAGAGGGAGGACTCCCAAAATGTCATTTGCCAGCACTAGTGCCCTCATGGTTAAACAAGCTCTCCAAAGTGGCTGCCATCAGCATTGATGTTCCCATGATGAGTCCCAGTTGCCTCCTTCCTTTCCAGGAGGGTCTCCAAGATCAGCAAATGGGTCTGACCCAAGCTCCTTTCAAATCACTGCCTCTGTGCCGTGTCTCAGAGCCTCGGAGATTTTGTGTGTACCCTTTAAGAGTGGAATCTCTATTCCCTACAGCCCTCAGTTCTCGTGTATGCAAGCCCTGCTGGCCTTCAAAGCCAGATGTTCTGGGCTTTCCTTCCTGGTGCAGAATCTGGATTAGGGAGCTCAGTGTGGAGCTTGGACCCCTTGTTTTTGGGGGGAGAACCTCTGCAATTGTGATTATCCTTCCATCTGTGGGTCACTTATTGAGGGTGTGGGTCTTAGCTATACTGCATCCCCGCCCCTCCTACCCATCTTGTTGTGGTTTCTTCTTTATACCTTTAGTTGTGGATAAGCTTTTCTGTTAGTCTTCAGGTTGTTCTCATAGCTGGTTGCTCTGTAAATAGCTGTAGCTTTCGTATACCCATGGGAGGAGGTGAGCGCTGGGTCTCCCTGCTCCATCATTGGCCACTGGATTTGGTTGACTCTCTTGTTCAAGTTTACAGAGCTGGTCAGGAGGAACAGGGGTCGGAACCAGGACTTCTGTCTGGAATAAATGCATGAATGGTAGAAACTTTCCCTCTCTCTCAATATCACCTTGGAGAGAGGCTGAATAATAAAATGTGATTACTATAGGAGTGTACCTTTCTTTTGTTTTTTATAAACAATTTCAGCTAGAACAAGCCATATGATAATGAAATATGTCCAGAGTCTGGATTTTGTCTGAGACAAACAGACAGCTTCAATAGTTAAGCTCAGTATTTTATAACAATACTTTATTTCCAAGGTTTAACTGTTCTAAATAAATCTTTTAAGGCATTCAGTCTTTTTCACAGAATGCTGCCCTCAAATATTCAGTTCTTGTTCGTTTCTTTCTTTTCTCTCTGAGGGTTTTCTAGGCTTTTGTCAATTCTGAAATTCAGGTTTAACTTTGCTGATGCTGGCCTGGTGTTATTTTTCTTTCCAATTTGCAAGTGGCAGCTGTGTAATGGTGAGTGTGCCTGCTGACATGCTCCGTTCCTCCTTTACAGCTCTTGTTAGCACGCCAAAAACTATCCATCATTCATACAGAATGATCCCATTACTATACTCTGCCCCCTCTACACACACTTAAAATTAATTGCGTGAGTTATTTTAAGATAACCGCAATCATGGACTTGGCATTTATCAAAGTCTTAAGATAAATCTTTTAAGATCTAAATGACATAATCCTTATTACTGTAAGACTTATCGAGGATCCAGTAAAAATATATGACAACATGCTGTATTCACTGTTTAGATCATTAGAACAGGTTTCCAATTATTCTTTTTAATATATATTTTATTTGATGATTGAAAAAAGATTTTACATTTAGTATTTAACCATCACCTAATGACACTTCCCACTGTAGTAGAGAGGCTAAGACTATAGCCTTTTGTACTCAGGAGATCAGATCTTTGCCCTGCTCAATTAAAAACTGTAGGTCAAGCTTCCTCTTTTTTCCAGGTCTCTATTTTCACCTAACATAGGAGCATTTGGAGAGTGTGTATGAGATAATAAAGCCAAAGGACCCAGTGCCTGCAGTGCTCCAGGTCTATTTTTTCAACTAATTTCTCCATGTCTATATATCTCTCCCACACCCATGGCATTAGTATCATTTGAGTTCTGTTGATCCTAGAATGTATCTCTCTTGCCTGAGTTCACGATTCACCTATCAACCCCCTACTTGAGATCTCTATTCTGGTTTTGAAGGGACATCTCAAATTAATATTAAAACTGAACTTATTTCAAACCTCCACTTACCGCTGTGAATTCCCTTCCCCCCCAATCTGCTCTCTAACTTACATCTTCATCTTTGCAAATAACATCATTCACCACTGCTTAGGATCCACCCCTACAAATTATCCATTATTCCTCTTTTCCCTTCTGCCCCTCATTTAATTCCCTAGTATAGCCTACGGGCACTACCTCTAATATATCCCTCATTCTGACCACTTCCTATTTTTCTGTTGTCTTCCACAGCTGCAACATCCACATAATCATTCTCCCCATCCTCACACAGGAGAAGACAGAAGAAACCTGCAATGTCATTAAGCCGAAGCACAGAGAACAGTCAACTCATTGTTGTGGCTTAGGCCAGTGAGTCTCAATGTGAGAAATGCTATATTTAAAGGTCTGGACCTAGGTATCTCCTGGTCACTGATAAGAAATGCAAATTCCAACCCCAGAACTACTGAGAGATTCTGAGGATGGGGACCAGCAGTCTGAGTTCTAATAAACCTTGCAGGTAATTGAGATGCATGGTCCAGTTTGAGAACAGCCAGCTTAGGCTTAGCTTAGCAGAGCAGACGGGTCCCACTACCATCGCAGAACAATGCCACAGATGACGTGGCCATCCCAGAGCCAGTGCAGTCTCAGTGCAATAGAAGGTGCAATACAGGGAAGGCCCTGCCACAGAGCACCTGCCCAGCCCTCTGTCCTATGTGGTATAGCCTCAGAGCTAACGCCCAGGCCACAGGGACAGAGACCACAGAAAGGGGCAGTGCCCTGCCTGGGGACACAGTGAGCGTCAGCTTCTCACTCTCTGTGTCATTAACAATTCCAAGGGGAAAGGAAACTGGCAGGTTGGGAGACAGTCATGTGTAGAAACGGTAATGACGTGCAATTCTCAGTTCTTGGCACTGAGAAAATAGTTGGCAGGGTTGACAGCTGCCTCAGGAACAATTCTTTCTTTCTTTTTTTTTTTTTTTGCAGTACGTGGGCCTCTCACTGTTGTGGCCTCTCCCGTTGCGGAGCACAGGCTCCGGACGCACAGGATCAGTGGCCATGGCTCACAGGCCCAGCCGCTCTGCGGCATGTGGGATCTTCCCGGACGGGGGCACGAACCTGTGTCCCCTGCATCGGCAGGCAGACTCTCAACCACCACGCCACCAGGGAAGCCCAGAAACAATTCTTGAACCCCACAGGAACCCCACTGGAGACAAAATTGTGTTGGGGAAGTCAAGAGTTTCACCAATTACTCTAGTTGAGTTTGAAAGAGCAAAACGTTATTCACCTAAGGAAATAGCCTTCAGTGTTTCCCAAGTGCCCCATATATTCTAGGTCAAGCATCCGCAACCCTCTTCCCATTCCTCCTTGACCATTTTCCTTTCCTCTCCATTCTCCCCTTTGCTTCATTGCTCTTTGTCCTTCTCTCCGCCATCCTTCTCTCTGGATGTTATGAAGTCAAAGACCATACAAAGAAAATAAACATTTGGTATTAAGTGATTCTGTTTTGTGTTGCTAGGAGATGGTCCCCAAACCTCCTTTCCTTGAAGGGTCTCAGGTGGTCTTACAACAGCATGACAAGCAGATACCAGTGTTGCTTATAAACTTGATCTGTCATCAAGGTGAGATATTTTTGTCTAGGCCAACAAAACAATTTATTGAAGGTGCTACCACATCCTCAGCTGTTTTCTTGGATAGAGAGGGAACACCAAGAGTTGAAAGGGAAAGTTATTCTTGATATTAAAGAGATGGGGGTGACCTCATGATATCCCTGAAATCGCAAGGTTCATTTCCTATACATTTAAAGGGAGAATGTTTAATCTTTTCCTCCTTCCTTCCTTTCCTTTCCTTTTCTTTTTTTCCTTTTCTTTCCTTGTTTTTCTCCCTTCCTTCCTTCCTTCCTTCCTTTCTCTCTCTCTCTCTCTCTCTCTCTCTCTCTCTCTCTCTCTCTCTCTCTTTCTTTCTTTCTTTCCTTCTCTTCCTCTGGTAAGGACATTTCCAGTTGATTTTTTCAATGTGCCTCCTATCCTCAGACTTATTGCACAGTCTGTTGCAATTGTCCAGAAGCAGCCTGAAGGTGCTCTAAAGGTGCCTCCATTTGACCTCACACATAACATGGTTATCCCCTGATTCTATCACTCCCCCACTAGACTCTTTCAGGAAAAGGACCAAGGCTTGTTTGTCTTTGAATCTGTAGCCCAATTCCTGGAAAAGAGTAAATGGTCAATAAAATTTTGAACTTAACTAAACTTAGAGGCAGTTGTTTATAAATTCCAAAAGTAACTGATTGCTCAGAGGCAGGCTATTTGACTTTGTCCCCATTTTGTACCTTCTTCCCTAGACTGGCTGACATCCACCCTACTCAACAAATATGATGCTCATTCTCACTTCCTGACTTTCCCATATTTTTACGCCTATGGAAGAGATTGTGCAAAGCATTTTATAATTAATTTGATAGTCAAATTTATGCAAAGAAGAAAAATTTTACATATGTACTTAAATTTAAGGTAATCTATACAATCTTTTTACCATTTGAATTTCTTACAACAAAATCAGTAAGATCATGGTAAAGAGATAAATTTTCACATTGATTATATTTTATTAAAATTAAGCCCCTATTGCAAAAATAATACGGTGTATTATTTATCTGTTTTTTGCATTGTGAATTACTCAAAACTTTGCAGATTAACACAATAAGCATTTGTTATTTCACACATGTTATTTCTGAGAGTAAGGGAGGGGCTTAGATGAGTGTTTCTGGCTCAGGGTCTCACATGAAGTTTCAGTCAAGATGGTGGCCAAGACTGCAGTCACCTGAAGGTTTGACTGATGCTGAAGGATTTACTTCCCCAGAGTTCTCCCTTACTGTGTCTGGAGGCCTCACTCTTTGCTGGCTATTGGCAGGAGGCCTAAGTTTCCAATCAGGTATATCTCTCCACAGGACTGCTTGAGTGTCCTCATGACATGGCAACTGACTTTCCTCAGAGTAAGTGAACCGAGAGAGACAGACAAAATGACAAAGGAAAAGCCACGATGCTTTTTATGATCTGGTCTTGAAAACCACACTGTCACTTTTGCCACATTTTATTCAATAGATGTGAGTCACCAAGTACAGCCCACTCAAGGTAGGATAATTAGGTTCCACCTATTGAAAGGAGGAGTATCTAAGAATTCACATATTTTAAATTGGTTTACAACTTTAACTGAACAAACAGCTCTTTTAAAAGAAACATTCTAACAAATATAGTTTCTTATAATAATTGTTTACAGTCTCAAAGTCACAAGTCAACAGATGGCAGAAAGAGTACAACACACATTTCTGAATAATATAGAATACTCCTTGCTGTACTTGGTGATCAGTCTTAGCCAGAAACCTAACTCTATTATGACAAGATTCAAAGTAGTATTGATTTAACTTAAATGTATGGTAACTGGTATGTAAACAAGTGAAAGGGCAAGAAAAAAGTTGATGAGTATCTTACACAGTGCATTTGAGTGATAGAAACGAGTGTCTGAAGCAGTGAGCTGAGAGAAAGAGGATTGATGAGCAGAAGTGAAATCAGGGAATTAGAAGTGAGTCAGATGATACAATCTTGCCAGTTAGGGAAGGACTTTAGATTTTACTTTGCATGTAGTAGAAAGCTACTGAAAAGTTTGGGGCAGAGGAACAACCAAATCTACAGTATTTTTTAAAAGATCACTCTGGATGCTATGTAGAAAGTTGACTGTAGTGGTGTAAATGCTGAAGCAGGGAGACAGGTTAGGAGACGATTGCAAAAGTCAGGCTTGGAGCAGAGTGCTAGTGTAGTAGGTGCTGGTGTAGCTAGCCTACATCTGGCAACATTTTGAAAGTAGAGCCAACAGAATTTGTTGATGGATTGGATGTGACTTATGGGAGAAAAAGAGGATGTTTTTGACATAGAGACTGGAAGATTGGTGATACCATTTCCTGACATGGGAAGAACTATGGCCAAATCAGGTTTGAATAGAAAAGGCAAGGGTTTGTTAAGAATGTGTTAGATTTGAGGTGCATAACAGAAATGTGATCAGTCAGGATAAGCTAGGTTAAGATGCAGAACGAACAATCCCCAAATATCATTGGGTTAAAAAATATAGATTTATTTCTTAATCTTGCCTCAAGTCCAGCAAGGGTCAACAGCAGTGCTGCCTACTTCAGTCACTCAGAGAGCCAATCTAATGGAAGATTTTCTAGACACATACTTCCCCTGATAGAGAGCATGGCAGCAAAGGGAATACGGCTACTGTGCTCTGGCTCTTTAAGGCTTCTCTTGTAAATGACCTAAAACACTGCCTGCTCACTTTCACTGGGGAAAAAATGCAGATGGCTACCTACAAGAGGAGGAAGTTTCAGAGAAATGCAGTTCTACCATGTAGCAAAAGTGATTATTTATGAATAACCCTAACAACCTCCACAATATCTAAGTGGAAATGCTGAGTAAGCTAATGGGTACTTGAGTTGGGAATCAAGGAGAGAGGTTAGGCTGGTAATACATATATTTGTGATTGGTCAGCATGTGGATGGTATTTAAACCTATGGGACTAGGCGACACCACCAAAGCAGTGAGACACCAGGATTGAGACACCCCAATATCTAGAAGTAGGAAGAGGAAGTTGGGTGAGGCGTGAGGTGGGGAAAAAAAAACAAGAACGAGTGTTCAGTTGTAAATGAAGAAAACTTTCTAGATTTGTTTGAAAGAGAAGACAGAACATTTTGTCTGGTAGTGTTTATTTTCTTCCTGCAGTAAGAAACAAAGTTACCAGCTCAGAATTAGAAGGAGGGGAATGTGGTGAAGATTAAAGGGGGGAGAAAAGGTGTGCCCTATTGATCTAGAAGAGTGGGAGAGTGCATATCATGGGGAAATAGAGGAGAATTTTAAGGTAACACCGGGATCTACTTGAAGTCAGTCAGAATAGTCGATTTAAAGATCTGTCAGAATAGTTGTGTGATTTTTTTCTCACCACTGTTACCTGCTCAGGTGCAGGTGCAGATTAGATGAGAGACCATATTTAACTGGGTGGTGTTTTCCAGTCCACAGGGGAGAAGGAGTTGGGATATATATGAGATGTGATTGCCTGACTGTGGGACTTCAACTAGATAAGCAGGGAACCGAAAATATCAGAGGGATGAGGAGTAGTGAAAATCACGTGGGATCAATAGTTTGCAGAAAAGTACTAAGGGCTTTGAGAAATCATAGGAGGTGGGGCTGTAAAGAAATAAAGCTAAAAGGATGAGAGGCATTTGTTAAAGCTTGGTAAGCTTTAGGCTGATCATGGGCGCAGATGTCTCAGAATGGAGGACAAGATTTTGGAGGAAAAAGTCAAGGATCTGGAAGCCAGTGTATTGGAGGAATCATTAGTTTGGATGTCAAAATCCCCAAATTAAATTTTGATAGCGAGGATGTCAATGTTGGGAGAGAAGGGGATACTGACAAAAGCACTAACAGTTCAGTGGGTCTCCTCCTTAGTCACACAGAGAGTGGTGTCTACACCAGTGGAGAGTTGTCCTCTTTTAAAGGAGAATGGTAACATAGAGTGAAAGCAAGGACAGAGTGTTCATCGTAACACTCGTGCTGATGAGGCACCTGTGAGACCTCCAGATGGAGATGTCTAGTAGGAAGTTGGATAAACAATACTGGAGTTCAGAAGAGATCATTACAATGGAGTCATATATTTGAAGATTCACAGCATAGAGACAGTTGTTGCAGTTAGGAGAATAAACAAGGTCAACATGGAAAAATATACAGACCTGGAGAGAAAAGAACCAAGGGAAGAATGCTGAAAGACAAGAACATTTAAATGATAATCAAAGGAAGAGAAAAAACTAGGAAAAATGAAGTAGGAGAAGTATCAGAAGAGTTTGATTTCAAAATCTGGCTCTTTACTCAATGATACAAAACTAAAAGGCTAAGGTGAATGTGAGAGGAAGTCTTAAAAATGTAAGTGAAAAGAAACTTGTTTTAAGTACTTAGGAGTGGGCTTCCCTGGTGGTGCAGTGGTTAAGAATCTGCCTGCCAATGCAGGGGACACGGGTTCGAGCCCTGGGCCGGGAAGATCCCACATGCCATGGAGCAACTAAGCCCGTGCATCACAACTACTGAGTCTGTGCTCTAGAGCCCGTGAGCCACAACTACTGAGCCCATGAGCCACAACTACTGAAGCCCGTGTGTCTAGAGCCCGGGCTCCACAACAAGAGAAGCCACCGCAGTGAGAAGCCCGCGCATCGAAACAAAGAGTAACCCCTGCTCGCCGCAACTAGAGAAAGCTCGTGCACAGCAACAAAGACCCAACACAGCCAATAAATAAATTAAATAAAATAAATAATTTTTTTAAAAAGGCTTTTTAAGTACTTAGGAGTAACTAATATATATATGGATAATTAGAAGAAGTCACCATCTCCATTTTTTCCTAACCTTTCCTTAGCAAAAGTTAAATGATCATTCTATGTTAAATGTGAGATGAGGCTGGACTCACTGCATTGTTTTAGCTGTGGCTTGTTCCACTAAGGGACCAGGTGGATTTCTGGATCATCTAGAAATGCTGAGCTGAACTCTGTCAGACCATATCACTTTAGCAAACAGTGATGCCACGATCTGTATCAGAGGATTTCTCTTCAGTGTGTTACCTTAAGAATCTTGCAAAAGGATTCTGAAATGTCAGCATTATTGTTTACATATGATAGAGTGCCATAGGAATTCATTCTTTGCTGTATTTCTTAGTTCACAAAGAAAAGTAATTTAACATGCCATAACGTATTTTGAGCTATGGATTAAAACCTGATAAGATTCAGTTTCAGGTTATGCATACTGATCTTTGGATATGGAATATTCTGGGGAAGCTCTGAAGATAATGAAGGTTAATAGGCAAAGCCAGCCTGTTTGGGGCCTGTAAGCACCATCTCTCTCAGTTTAATAGTTTATTTTAAATTCTCACATATTTCATGTTTACAAAAACTGTTCTCTTGGAACTCCTATTAAAAGGTACTATTAGGATATATAAACAAATATGGTTTTAATTTGCAGTCAACCCTAAAGTATCTGGAAAAATCCTGTGGATTCTCCAGCAAGTCCCTAGACAACCAAATTAGCTCAAGTTAGGACAATAAACATACTAAATTTACCCTTAAACCTAAAGTAAATTTAAACAAAACATAGCCTGCAAATTCGTTATGTCATTACCATTGATAAAAAGTGTACCATAGGATAACATTCTTAATGCAAGATTAATAGCAAACATTAAAGTGTTAATATTAGTCAACAGATACACACGTAACAACAATTTAAGAAGTTAGTGGCATTTATAATCAATACATATGATATGTTTTAAAGTAGTACAATAACTGATTCACTTTGTTATAAAGCAGAAACTAATAAAATAAAATAAAATAAAGTAGTACAGCCCATGGAAAATATTTCTGTTTTCAACTCATGGAAAACAGTATTTTGAAGTTTCAGAAAAAAACCGTTTGACTCACTGTCTTTAACATATAGAAACTGAACAATGTTTTTTAAATCACTGTTTTATTTACTCAAGAGAATTAGTTGACCCTGAATTTTGCTCCATTTCTGAGTAGCTTCTCAACATCTAAGCATTTTCCTGACAATTGCACTGATTTTTCCAGACGAAATTTCTTGGAGTCTGCAGAGTTTCATCTGCACAGTCATAAGCACACAATTCAGATTCCCTTTTTACTGAATTTTGATGAAAAACAAAACATTTTTCTGTGGAGACTTGAACGAAGCTGTCTCTACAATACAGTTTTACTAAAAACAGTCTGTATTCTAGAGAACAATTTTATGCTTGATTAACATATACAGCTGTCTGATTAGGCTGGTTTCTGAAAGTCAGGCTCATGGATGGTAAGATATGGCAAGTGAGACATTTTCAGAGGGTACTGCACACTTAAAGGGGATAGAAGGAGGGTAGACAAGCAGGAAACCCTAAATGTTGGATGAATGTCATGACATGAAAGTGATTTTACACACACATATTCTTCAGCAGCTCCAGGAATGCCCTGTTACTTATAGGATGGAGTTCTAATTACTGCCCATTAACTTGAAGATCCTTATCCTGACCTATCACTGGTTTAGTGGTGCTTGTTTGGTCACATCCTCTATTCCATCATAATTCATCCTCCTTGTCCTTCAAGTAGCTAACAGAGCCTGAGAGTTGCATTTCTCACTTTGCAATGTATATATCTGCTTTTATGTCTCTATCACCCTGACCAGACCAAGATCCCCTGTAGAAGAAAGTCTTCCTTATTTTGTATCCCCAGTGCCTGAGGGTTTACAATGAGAAAACCTCCATGAAGGCCTGTATAATAAGAGAATGTACTGATACAAACACGGTTGTATCTGTGTGTCTGAGTGTGTGAGAAAGAGAGAGGGGGTATATACACATATACACATGCATACACTTACACATACACATATACACCCATTACATAACAATCCATACAAATATATTTATAACAGGATATTAAAGTACAGAACTTCCTGACTCAGTTTTAGCTGAAACCTGAAGACAACAGCTGGCAACAACCTCCTAAACCACCTTAATAGGACATTCATAAACAGTAATCAAAAGTTCTAATTTTCTGATCATGGTCCCTTACAATCACATTAAGGCTATTTAAGAACGAAAGCAGAAGAGCAGAGAAAGATGGAAAGGAAGGAGAGTTTTACTTTGGAGAGACTTGTAAGGGTTTTGCATTACAGCCCACGGGGAGGGGAAGGAGGACTTTTTGCTCAAGGAAATCACTTGGAGAAGGGGATATGTGGTCCCTGGATTTTGAGGACACAGTGGAGGGATGTCTGACTCACGGGTGAAATGTTGGCTGAAGACATATGTGGCACCAAAGCAGAGGACTCCGTTGGGGAATAACTGCGTCTCCACAATGGCAGGTCCAAGGTGTGTGTTGACCAGATGTGCAACCCGCAGGAGGAATGTCAGCTCAGGATTGTTTTAAATAATACTCTCCAGGAGGGATTCCTGTACAGGGCAAGGAGACCTCATAAAAAAAGACATAATCTTCAGAGTGGTGGGTCTCCTAATGCCAGCCAAAGGCATGCTGTCCCTCATATCAAGAGTCCTGAAGTCAGAGACACCAAGAGGGAAGTCTGAAGGACCTCAGCAACAAGGACAAGGCTCAATTCAAATATCAGCCATGGCCAGAGGCATCCAATGCCAGATTCGTGGGTTTCAGTCAAGTTAAATCTGTCCTTGGCAGGCTTCAACCAAGAAAGAGCCAGAGGCAGCCAAAGGCTGGACAAGCAGAGTGGGAAGCAGTATGCAGGAAGGCAAGGTCTTAGAGACGAGCTTACCAGGCTCTCTTTCTCACCTGCAGGAGTTCAACCGGAAGCAAGCCCTACTCAGGGCAGGGAGAAAATTGAACTTGCAATAAAGCTCAGAGGTTCAGTTATCACTCTGGACAGTATATTTGAATTACTAAATTGAGACTATCTTTTTTTGGCAACTGCTATGACCGAAGGACTCTGATTTTCCAGAAGGCCTCACAAGTCATGGGACCATTCCCAAATTTTATATAGGAGGTGGAAAAGACAGTCCCAAAGGGTGGGTTTTAACAGTCAATAGAGGAAAAATAAATTTATATTCTGATTGTATCCTGAGTCCTAATTGTTCAGTGTAAACTTTACACATGTGATTCCCTCTCAATTTAGCGGGGGAAATGCATTCTGGTGTAGTGCTAGAACTTTGGGAATTTGCTTAAATTATTTCTCCTCCAAGAAGCTATTGATAAGTAAGTTTAATCTATCCACTATCTCTCTGTGGACAAACTAGTCTTGTGCTTGTATATGCATGTTTATACGCTTCTAGAGCACTATTATTTATCCAAAGAGTCTACATGTGTGTTTACTTTATTCATAAATCAAATGATATAATTTATTTTAAGATAAAAATTTAACTAAATGTTAAGTTCATTAGAGGATCAGGACATTCTCTAACCAAAACTTTGGTCCTCTTCATCCTCAGTAAGTGACGGCTTTAGATGATTGGAAATCTTTGGTAGAAAAAATATTCAGGCTGAAGTGTTTGCTACATAACTGTTTTCCTAGATTCTGAGCTCAAATTTCCTTATCACTACTTATTGTCCTGTGCTTTTTTTTCTCACTCACACATTATCATTTAGTGAAACAAACATATAACATATAAACATCATAAATAAACAAAGCTGGTAATTCCAAAACTTAAAAAAAAAGAAAACACTCCTTGAATTTTAGGATTTTAGGATATAAACTGTGATTTTAGGATATCAGTTTTGATTCCTTTAAAATGTCACACACACACATTTTGCCAGAGAATGTAACTATAAATATTTTGTTTTAAAGTATTTAAAACACACTTTAAAATGTTACACACACACACTTTGCCAGAGAATGTAACTATAAATATTTTGTTTAAAAATATTTCTCAAAGGATTTGTTTCATAAAGAAAACATCTACTTTGCATATAGTCTTAGCACTGAGGGCTACATATCATCCCTGGGGAAATAATTCTAAATACACAATTTGCTTTCAGACATGTTTTGTGTGGCCTATCTTTTAATTTAATCTTTCCATTATCTGCTCTCTTGTAACAATGTAAATCAAGCTTCCCCCTGGATTTTATATCACTTGAATAACCTTATAAATTACTTTATAAAATTTGTCATCTCTACAGACTTTCTCCAGCCCATCTCTTGATCAAGGCCACTTACCTCCCATTTCCAACTAAAGTGCAAAACTAAAAATAAAAAAAAACCTTATCTGCAAGCAGATAGAATTATAGCTTAACTATAGAAGAAATCCCCAACCTAAACAAATAGGTTAAATATTCTTGAAGAAGAGCTTGTTAATGATGCTAAAAACTCACTCTAATTTCTTAGGGGTTCAGGCTCCATGCAATGCTGGACTATACTAATACATCTGCAGATTGACACCTCTCAAATATTTCTTTGTCAAATATCCCTACATTATATTGAATCTCTGAGTTTAAAAAGTCATTATTGCTCAACCTTGCCAGCTATATATAACTATATTATTACTCTCAGTTATTAAAAATGATATGTATTCATGAGGGAAATATTAAATGCACCCTTGCTTTATGTTATATTCAGAGCATAGCAAAATACTTGGTGTAGAGTGGTGCATTTTTTTGAATAAGCTTTTGAAAATTAAAGGAAAACAAAACAGTGTAATAGAAAAGTGTAAGCTCTCAAATCCCAACACACAAAATAATCATTGTTATATTTTGGAGGACTATCCTCTAGGCATCTTTTTTTTTTTTTTTTTTTTTTTTTTTTGCGGTACGCGGGCCTCTCACTGTTGTGGCCTCTCCCATTGTGGAGGACAGGCTCTGGACGCGCAGGCTCAGCGGCCATGGCTCACGGGCCCAGCCGCTCCACGGCATGTGGGATCTTCCCAGACCGGGGCACAAACCTGTGTCCCCTGCATCGGCAGGCGGACTCTCAACCACTGCGCCACCAGGGAAGCCCTAGGCACCTTTTTATGTACTATGTGACATGTATATTTTATATCACAGGTAAGCATGAAATTTTATGAACTATTTCCACATTTCCATTTAAATGGGATCACATTACACAGACAAGCCATTCTTCACTCAGCAGTGGATGAGCCCAGGTCATTTATGTTTATATCACAGGGTTGGGCCTAGGCAAAATTGTAAAGTAGATAAAGTTCTATTTAGATTTTTCAGCTTCTCCCTTTTTTTCTTTCTCAACTGCCCATCTAAACCCACCATCAGAAAAGGATCCAATGTAGACCTTACTCCCATTCTTGCTATCATTTAGAAAAAAGAAGTGGTGTCAGTACTCCTTACATGATAAACAATAAAATTCCTCCTTGATGTTTTCATTTCTTGGGCCTTCCACATTTTTCATAGCCCATCATTTTTTGTCTTCAAAGATACATGCAATTAATGTTCCTTCCTGGTTAGCTTTTAGACAGGAGAATATCAGTTTGTTTAAGCAAATGAAGTTTCTAAGCAGAATGTCATTTTAAAGAATGGGGTGGGGCTTCCCTGGTGGCGCAGTGGTTGAGAGTCCGCCTGCCGATGCAGGGGACACGGGTTCGTGCCCCAGTCCGCGAAGATCCCACATGCCGTGGAGCGGCTGGGCCCGTGAGCCACGGCCGCTGAGCCTGCGCGTCCGAAGCCTGTGCTCTGCAACGGGAGAGGCCACAGCAGTGAGAGGCCCGCGTACCGCAAAAAAAAAAAAAAAAAAAGAGGTGTCCACATGCCTCACGGTCATTAAGCAAATAGAATGTATATAGGTCACCTAGCTCTTAGTTTGAGTCAAGTTGTTGTATCTATGTGACCTCAGACCTTCACATTTTCAGCCGGATTTAATGATAGTGTTAAAGTCTCCAACCACCTCCTCGCATCCCAGGAAAGGAAGGTCAGTAAAGAGTAGCCTCTTCTCTATTCTTAGGATACCTGGTACCTGCACTGCTACTACAGAACTATCACATTGCATGGTGCCCCCATTCAGGTACCTTTCTCTCTTCGCCACAGCTCTTGATGGCAGAATTAGTGCCTTAGTCATCTTTGCTTCTCAGCACCCAACACAAGGCCAGGTTCAAAATATATACCAAATATGTTTTTGTTAAATGGATGACATCTCCTCCCATAGGTGTATACACTTCACATATAAGGCTGATTATTTTCAATGAAATGCTTATGTTCTCTCATTATCTTAAATCTGAATTTCTGTGCAAAACCTGCTACTGTGTAGCAGCTTCCATCGGGAATACAGATACATTCCTTTTGACAAACAGATAAAATAACAAGCTAGGCAGAATTTCTGCAATACTTTGAGAGATGATAAATATTCACAGAGAAAGGGAAAAAGTAATCCAAGAACAGGCAAGTATGCCATGATTAAAGTGAAAAGCAAAGGTGTTTTAAGGTGACCCCGAGGGAAACATGAGCCCTCAGAAAGGTCAAATTGATCATTTCTGCACTGAAGCTGAAAAATCAAAGAGAACTACAGAAAGTTTGATGATTCAGAACTATGGTAATCCTGAAATAATCATCAAGATAGAAATTCAGCTACAGAAATAAAAAAGGTACAGCATCAATTCTTCTGAACTTTAGTGTCAGTGAGACTGATTCAAGAAAGATACCTGTAACATTTCTGTAACAGAAATGTATCTATTACTAAGACATTTTCACAAAAATGAGAAGTTGGGGATCAGTCATAAGAAAGGCAAACAAAAACTTGACCATTTGCACAAATTTGGTTGACTGAAGAATTGCCTTTACCCACAAGGAAGGCAAAGCTGCTCCCACTGGAACATTCTCACATCTGAGACCTTCACTTGGCTATTCTACATCTGACTTAAAGCAGCTGAAGGCTCAGGATATCAATCATTTATCATCAATGAAAGGAACTGATGGTACAGTTGAGTTTGCCCTCAACACACTATCATATCTAAATTAGTTCCTTATCTTTTTTTTTTTTTTTTTTGCGGTACGCGGGCCTCTCACTGTTGTGGCCTCTCCCGTTGTGGAGCACAGGCTCCGGACGCGCAGGCTCAGCAGCCATGGCTCACGGGCCCAGCCGCTCCGCGGCATGTGGGATCCTCCCGGACTAGGGCACGAACCCGTGTCCCCTGCATCGGCAGGCAGACTCTCAACCACTGTGCCACCAGGGAAGTTCTTTTTTTTTTTTTTTTTTTTTTGAGTTCCTTATCTTTTGAGATTCTCTTGGAAAAGATGTGGCTTTTGTTTTCTGGTTTTTTACTTTAGACTTACTACTAGCTATGCAAATCCACCTAGGTCAACAGGCCCCAAACCTGACAGAAATGAGATGAACCCTAAGGAAATCAAATTGTAGGAAAATCACTTTGTTTTCAATGACACTTAGGGCACTAGGAATGTACTTTTTCAAAATTCTCTGCTCTCTGCCAAGAAATGCAACACGATGTGAATAATGAAAATACATAATGCAAAGTGAAATGCAGTCCATAATTTGCACATCAGTAAAAGTTTTTCTCTTCAGGCCGATCGACTTCGGAAATTAAAAACAAGGCTGTTTAAAAACCAGACCAACAGCATCATTAAATCGGAATGGAGGCCAACCGGATACGGAGCCATGATAATGGCGCTGTGTTTAGTCATCTGAAGAGAAGTAATAACGGAGATTCATAATGAATGGTGACAACACACATGGCAAGTGATTGCTTTGGAGGGCACCATGATGGACAGCAGGGAGAGTTCTTGGTTCACCCCAGGACACATTTTGGAGGTGCCCTGAGCCTAACATTTTGAGTTAGCATTTTCAAAGAGTTTGGAACTAAAAAGTTGAGAGTTTTTGATTATAAGCAAGACTTTTCCTGTGATCCCCTTCATTATAATTTGATCAACAACTTCAGCAAGGTCATGTTCCTCATGTTCTTTCTGTGCTCAGGTGAGAAAAGGGCTTTGATGGCAGAGCTTATTGTAACCTTAGTGAGAGAGCCAAGAAACACTCCCAAGAGCACTGCGAGAAGAGAAGGGAAATTAAGACCTTCTCTGAAAGAAAAGAAAAACCCCAAATCTATTTTCACAAGTAATTATTTCATCATCCTATGGACTTACAAAATGATAGCTATCCTCAACTGCTCTTGCCCATATGTCCTTTCAAACATACACCATATTCCATAAAGAACACTGCACATCTGTTCTTAAAATGAATGGCTTTAACTGCTGAGCTGCTAATGGGGCGTCTTCTCCCGTAGAATTTCCACCCATCTGCACACTCTAATTATCACATCCTCTTCAGATTTTGTCTACTTCAACCCTTTTCCCTAAATGATCATCATCAATCCTACCCATGGTATCTCTAAATGTAGGAAATGAGTCTGGAGTAATAATGATGCCAGACCATGTTGCCATCTTCCCTTGAAAAAGAAAAACAATGGAAGTTTCAAACTTCTTCCCCAAACAAACAAACAGCAACAACGAACATCAACAACAGTCAGACACAGGCTCCTGATGGGAAAAATAGTCTACCGTCAGGCTGAAATTGTGACAAGAAGTTTATACTTGATAGAGAATTCTAGACTCATGAGAGGATGTTTCCTGGAATACTAGGAAATTCTCTGCAACTTGTGGCAGGGAATTACATAAATATCGTACTCAAGGGAATCCTCTCTCTTCTTTTGGAACAGAAAGTACACAGGTTAAGGTAAAATAAACATTATTCTAAATTCGTTATATCCTTACTTGCCCTAGTCTTTAAACATTGTGGGTACATTTTGAATCAACTGGAATTTGTAAAAGTCACAAACCAAAGAGGCAAAAGAAAAAGGAAATAGAGAAAGAACGTAAAAGACTTTTATCAGCTTCTCTTTGACTGTATAGCTTTGTTTTTATGGCAGTTGTTAAAATGAGAGTATGTCAGGAAAAAAATTCATTCTGCTCATATGCAATTATCACCTAAAATAACACCATTTTCTCTGTTGGTCGTGAAAATAAGACATTTACATGGCAAAAGTTTCAGACCAGATTTATATCAGGATTGGGGAGAGAAAACAGAAGCTGCTCTAATAATTCCAATGAGAAAGTATGTTGATGCAAAAATTTGAAGCTTACACACTGTTGGAAGAGTTGAGGGGGCAAAAGTCAGTGAAGCTACTGCCACCAATGCCAGCTGCCAGAAGCACAAAAGTGGATGAACCTCACCAGCATACCTGGAACAGTCTGAGAACTTCTACTGTACACTCCCCAGGCTCTTGGCAACTGTTCCTGAAGAATAATAACTTTTTCTCCACCACCTTCCAAATCTCGTGAGAGTCTGTCTCATTGGCAAACTCTCAACCAAAAATTTGGGAAAAGATTCTGGTAAATGGAGGTACAGGTTCTTTCCCTGCAATACAGAAAAGAATAGAAGAAAGATCTGGCAACCAATATTTGTTGTGTGAATGTGTAAGTGGGGAAGAAAATGAATAAAAGAATTCTTGTCTTAGCAGTGTAAAGCCTTTCCAAGCTATACGGAAAATTAAAGTATAAACAGAATGAGAGGACAAGAGTTAGTTGTGTTATTTGAATGTTTAACAGCTGTGAGCTAATGTAGCCAGAATGACTGACTTCATAAAAGGGTTCCAACTACTATGAGCTGGAACTGGTTTGTGTTTTTAGCCTTTTTATTTTATTCAGTTTAGCCTAATTATTTTTTTATATTGGCCACCCCACCCCTTTTCTGATCAGATAGTTTTTCTCAGAATTATGTAGTCATATTGACTAGTTTTCCCCTTAACAAACTGAAGTCGCAATCCAGTTTTGCTTCCCTAAGATTACTCCCCCTTATCATCGTGATTGAAATGTTGAGTTCCCAATCTTTTCAGTCATATATTTACACAGAGCCTTTGGTCAATTCTAGAGATGGCAAGTCATGTTCCTGAGAATAAATTTTAGCAATTTAATTCAAAGAGCAGCCTGATTCTCCTTATTTCTTAAATTATTGCTTCATGCGCATCAATACCTGTTGATTGGTTCTGCAACATTCCTAATGTTTCCATATTTTCATTGGTTTTATTAAATCGGCAATGATGTTCTTAAGACATAAGCAACTGATATAGTCGGTAGACTGAAAAAAAGCTATATGTTAAATAAAAGGTAAGAAAATTTCCGGAATGATGATTAAAATATCCTGCCACCAACAGTGACAGTTCTAAAATATTACTGGAGTCAATTTTTTTTAGAGTAAGAAAATATCATTGTTTTTAATACTATAATAATATTTCCATGGAAACTCCACTGTATATTTTATTACTGTATAAATCTCAGCTAATATGGTGCTTAGGATGCAATATGAATGCACCATAATAATTAATTTCAAGTAGCTCTAATAGATACTGGAAGTTTCTTTTAAAAAGTATAACCATTAATTAGATATTCAAATGACAATACTGTTGGCAGGAAAGCAAGTCATGATAAGCATGTCTGGGCACAGCCTGGTATTACTTGGTTTAGCTCTCCCAGAGGTCATGATGGCACACCACATCACTGGTTCTTCCTTGCCTGGCTAAAAACCATGCCAAAACTCATGAAGATATGGCACTTCAATAGGAACCATGCTGAGTCCTGATGTGCTCTGCACAGCAGCCTGAAAGTGCACAAGGTACAATGTCATGTGGAATCATTCCTCGTCCAGCACATCATTCCTGTAACTAACTCCCTCACTCCTCTTTTCATTCAGCACATGGCAGGTACTGAGATCCAAGAGGGTTTGTGAAATACAGAATGAGACATAAACTCTATAGCCACTAATGAAACAGTGTGTTTATTATTTTTTTAAAGTTTATGTGTATTTTTATGAATATTCTTTAAACAGGAACAGCAATTTTTGTAAGGATGAGAAGAAAGGGCATCCAGGAGGTAGGTAGTCATTTGGAAAATGTAGCCACTTGTATGCATTTATGAGATACATACATTTCTGCTGACATTTACACTTCTCACCATGTGCTCGCTTCTTTTATTGAAAGCACCCTCTGTAGGCTTCTATTAAAGAGGTTCTCACAGATTGCTAGAAATTGGGATCCCTGCGGGAATAGGATTTAGCATGGGTGACTTTTAAAAGGTCAGTGAGTGTCTCAGACATTGGCCTGTGCTGGAGGATGCAAAGCTTGGGTGGATCCCAAGAGGGAAGGCAGCCTGAGAGCTAGGGTCGCCAGATGAGCTGATCTGAGGTAAGGATGGAGGAAAACAGGGGCTGAAGAAAAGAGTTGAATTTACATTTCTACCTAGGGACAGCCCTGAGCAAAGAAAATATTGAAAACTAAGGTTGAGCAAATAATGGAAAGGAAAAGTTGAATGTGACAAAGGAAAGGCTATAAGAACAAGGCTATGCATGGAAAAAACTGTGTCCCATTTTCTAGAGCCTATAATTTATCCATATCACGTTTGCAGATATCAACATGTGATTCAACACGTGTGCCTGTAGCAAGATTTCACAGTATATTGCTTGAAAAAGTCTTATTACCCATCTGGTACTGTTATCTAAAAATAGTTTTAATAAAATAAATGACATTATTTATATCTTATTTATATATATTTTGATGAATTTTTTAGCTACAGAAAATATTTGATTATGAGCATATAGCTATGCCAAATTGATAGATATAGATGATAGATAGACAGGTAGATAGACAGATGATAAATAGATAGATACTCAAATGCATATGTACTCTTATATCCAGAGTAAGATATATATATTAAGTGAGCATCGTCTTTGATTAACTAGTTAAAATGCAATTAAGGTTCTATGCTTGCTAATTAATTTTACTAATCAATATCTCATTAACAGTCCAAACACAGCAAACAGGCAAACTCTTTTAGGGAGTGGAGAGGGGGAAGGGCACAGAATAGGCATTAAACTGGTAAACATCAAAACCTTGCCCTAATCAGGCAGCTATCATGACTTTAGAGGAAAGGGCTTTTGTGATAGGAAGAGTCAGATCCTCTAAGGGTCTAGTTATTGTCCTAGCTTCCTGACCAGAGGTACCTACTACACTGTGGTTACCTCTAGATATTATTTTAAATTAGCTGGTAAAAGCTCAAGGTTCTTGGGGATTAGGATATATAAATATAAACAAATAAGCAAATAAATAAATAAATATTACATATTGTGTTCCTTTAACTAAATTCTTTTAATATATGTCTTTATGAAATCTAAGGTGAAAAGAACTCCTTATAGATTCAGTTAAAGAGTCACATTAACTGGGTGAGCCTGACCCAGCGACATCAAGCAATTATCTTGGTGCCCTAACTAGGTAAGCAAAGTTTTTAAAATAGCTCCTAAACTAGGACGGTTCCCATCTTAAGTGACACAATACTGTTTGATGTGTGTTAAAAGACAACAACAAGGAGCCGGAGGAAGATGGCGGAAGAGTAAGACGCGGAGATCACCTTCCTCCCCACAGATACATCAGAAATTCATCTACACGTGGAACAACTCCAACAGAACACCTACTGAACGCTGACAGAAGACCTCAGAACCCCCAAAAGGCAAGAAACTCCCCACATACCTGGGTAGGTCAAAAGAAAAAAAGAATAAACAGAGACAATAGGATATGGACGGGACCTGCACCAGTGGGAGGGAGCCGTGAAGGAGGGAAGGTTTCTACACACTACAAGCCCCTTCGAGGGCGGAGACTGCAGGTGGCGGAGGGGGAAAGCTTCGGAGTAGCGGAGGAGAGCACAGCAACAGGGGTGAGGAGGGCAAAGCAGAGAGATTTTGGCACAGAGGATCGGTGCCCTCAGGCACACAAGAGCCCGAGAGACTTGTCTGCTCGGCCGCCAGGGCGGGCGGGGCTGGGAGCTGAGGCTCGGGTATCGGCTTTCAGTCGGAGCGCAGGGAGAGGTCTGGGGCTGGCGGCAGGAAGAGACCCTGAAGGGGTTAGTGCTAGCCCGGAGGGAGTCCGGGGAAAGGGTCTGGAGCTACCGGAGAGGCAAGAGACTTTTTTCCCTTTTGTTGCCTGGTGCGCGAGGAGAGGGCATTCCCCTCCCTCCCCTCTGCCTGAGTGAGCCAGAGCCCCCGAATCAGCGGCTCCTTTAAACCCGTCCTGTCTGAGCGAAGAACGGACGCCCTCCGGCGACCTACGCGCAGAGGCGGGGCCAGGTCCAAGGCTGAGACCCGGGAGCTGTGAGAGCAGAGACAGGGAAATCTCTCTGTGCAGCCTCCGAGGCAGTGGATTAAAGCTCCACGGTCCATTTGATGTGCCCTGTGTCTGTGGAGTGCATGAATGGACAGCGAATCATCCCAAATTGAGGAAGTGGACCTTGAGGACAAGATTTAAGACTTTCCCCCCCTTTTTTTTTCCTCTTTTTACAACGAATTATCTCAAATTAAGGAGGTGGACTTAGCAAGATTTCAGACTTTTCGCCCTTTTCCTCTTTTTACAACGAATTATCCCAAATCGAGGAGGCGGACTTGGAGAGCAAGATTTTTGATTTTTCCCCCTGCTCTCTTTTTGTGAATGTGTATGTGTAATCTTCTGTGTAAGATTCTCTCTGTATAGCTTTGCTTCCACCATATGTCCCAGGGTTCTTTCGGTCCGTGTTTTTTTTCAATAATTACTTTTTAATTTTAATAACGCTACTATATTTCATACTTTATTCTATTGTACTTTACCTGCTCTTTCTTTTTTTCCTCCCTTCCCTTCCTCCCTCCCTCCCTCCGCTCCTCCTTTCCTTCTTTCTTTTTCTTTCCTCCATCCCTCCCTCCCTCCCACCCTTCTTCTTTCCACTTTCTTTTTCTTTCCTTCCTCCCTCCCTCCCTCCCTCCTGTCTTTCTTTCTTTCTTTCCTTCCTCCCTCCCTCCCTCTCTTCTTCCATTCACTCTTCCTTTTGCTTTCATTCCTCCCTCCCTCCCTCCTTTCTTTCCTTTCTTTCCATCCTTCCTCCCTCCCTCCTTTCTTTCTTTCTTCCTTCCTTCCTTCCTTACTTCCCTTCTTCCTTTCTTTCAATCTCTCTTTCTTTCTTCTACTAATTATTTCTTTCTACTTTTTCTCACTGTTATTCTGAGCCGGGTGGATGAAAGGCTCTTGGTGCTGCAGCCAGGAGTTAGTGCTGTGCCTCTGAAGTGGGAGAGCCAACTTCAGGACACGGGTCCACAAGAGACCTCCCAGCTCCACATAATATCAAGCAGCGAAAATCTCCCAGGGATCTCCATCTCAACACCAGCACCCAGCTTCAGTCAACGACCAGCAAGCTACAGTGCTGGTCACCCTATGCCAAGCAACTAGCAAGGCAGGAACACAACCCCACCCATTAGCAGAGAGGATACCTAAAAACATAATAAGGCCACAGGCACCCCAAAACACACCACCAGACGTGGACCTGTCCACCAGAAAGACAAGATCGAGCTTCAACCACCAGAACACAGGCATTAGTCCCCCCCACCAGGAAGCCTACACAACCTACTGAAACAACCTTAGCCACGGGGGACAGACACCAAAAACAACGGGAACTACGAATCTGCAGCCTGCAAAAAGGAGACCCCAAACACAGTAACATAAGCAAAATGAAAAAGCAGAAAAACACACAGCAGGTGAAGGAGCAAGATAAAAACCTACCAGACCTAACAAATGAAGAGGTAATAGGCAGTCTACCTGAAAAAGAATTCAGAATAATGATAGTAAAGCTGATCCAAGATTCTATTTCCCAGATCCAAAATCTTGGAAATAGAATAGACAATATGCAAGAAACAGTTAACAAGGACCTAGAAGAACTAAAGATGAATCAAGCATCGATTAAAAACACAATAAATGAAATGAAAAATACTCTAGATGGGATCAATAGCAGAATAACTGAGGCAGAAGAACGGATAAGTGAGGTGGAAGATAAAATAGTGGAAATAACTGATGCAGAGAAAAATAAAGAAAAAAGAATGAAAAGAACAGAGGACAGTCTCAGAGACCTCTGGGACAACATTAAACGCACCAACATTCGAATTATAGGGGTTCCAGAAGAAGAAGAGAAAAAGAAAGGGACTGAGAAAATATTTGAAGAGATTATAGTTGAAAACTTCCCTAATATGGGAAAGGAAATAGTTAATCAAGTCCAGGAGGCACAGAGAGTCCCATACAGAATCAATCCAAGAAGAAATACGCCAAGACACATATTAATCAAACTGTCAAAAATTAAACACAAAGAAATCATATTAAAAGCAGCAAGGGAAAAACAACAAATAACACACAAGGGAATCCCCATCAGGTTAACAGCTGATCTCTCAGCAGAAACTCTACAAGCCAGAAGGGAGTGGCAGGACATAATTAAAGTGATGAAGGAGAGAAACCTGCAACCAAGATTACTCTACCCAGCAAGGATCTCATTCAGATTTGATGGAGAAATTAAAACCTTTACAGACAAGCAAAAGCTGAGAGAGTTCAGCACCACCAAACCAGCTTTACAACAAATGCTAAAGGAACTTCTCTAGGCAAGAAACACAACAGAAGGACTATACCTACAATAACGAACCCAAAGCCATTAAGGAAATGGGAATAGGAACATACATATCAATAATTACCTTAAATGTAAATGGACTAAATGCTCCCACCAAAAGACACAGAGTGGCTGAATGGATACAAAAACAAGACCCATATATATGCTGTCTACAAGAGACCCACTTCAGACCTAGAGACACATACAGATTGAAAGTAAGGGGATGGAAAAAGATATTCCATGCAAATGGAAATCAAAAGAAAGCTGGAGTAGCAATTCTTATATCAGACAAAATAGACTTTAAAATAAAGACTATTAGAAGAGACAAAGAAGGACACTACATAACGATAAAGGGATCGATCCAAGAAGAAGATATAACAATTGTAAATATTTATGCACCCAACATAGGAGCACCTCAATACATAAGGCAAATACTAACAGCCATAAAAGGGGAAATCGACAGTAACACACTCATAGTAGGGGACTTTAACACCCCACTTTCACCAATGGACAGATCATCCAAAATGAAAATAAATAAGGAAACACAAGCTTTAAGTGATACATTAAACAAGATGGACTTAATTGATATTTATAGGACATTCCACCCAAAAACAACAGAATACACATTTTTCTCAAGTGCTCATGGAACATTCTCCAGGATAGATCATATCTTGGGTCACAAATCAAGCCTTGGTAAATTTAAGAAAATTGAAATTGTATCAAGTATCTTTTCCGACCACAATGCTATGAGACTAGACATCAATTACAGGAAAAGATCTGTAAAAAATACAAACACATGGAGGCTAAACAATACACTACTCAATAATGAAGTGATCACTGAAGAAATCAAAGAGGAAATTAAGAAATACTTAGAAACAAATGACAATGGAGACACGACGACCCAAAACCTATGGGACGCAGCAAAAGCAGTTCTAATGGGGAAGTTTATAGCAATACAATCCCACCTTAAGAAACAGGAAACATTTCGAGTAAACAACCTGACCCTGCACCTAACGCAATTAGAGAAAGAAGAACAAAAAACCCCCAAAGTTAGCAGAAGGAAAGAAATCATAAAGATCAGATCAGAAATAAATGAAAAAGAAATGAAGGAAACGATAGCAAAGATCAACCAAACTAAAAGCTGGTTCTTTGAGAAGATAAACAAAATTGACAAACCATTAGCCAGACTCATCAAGAAAAGAAGGGAGAAGACTCAAATCAGTAGAATTAGAAATGAAAAAGGAGAAGTAACAACTGACACTGCAGAAATACAAAAGATCATGAGAGATTACTATAAGCAACTCTATGCCAATAAAATGGACAACCTGGAAGAAATGGACAAATTCTTAGAAATGCACAACCTACCAAGACTGACTCAGGAAGAAATAGAAAATATGAATAGACCAATCACAAGCACTGAAATTGAAACTGTGATTAAAAATCTTCCATCAAACAAAAGCCCAGGACCAGATGGCTTCACAGGCGAATTCTATCAAACATTTAGAGAAGAGCTAACACCCATCCTTCTCAAACTCTTCCAAACAATATCAGAGGAAGGAACACTCCCAAACTCATTCTACGAGGCCACCATCACCTTGATACCAAAACCAGGCAAGGATGTCACAAAGAAAGAAAACTACAGGCCAATATCACTGATGAACATAGATGCAAAAATCCTCAACAAAATACTAGCAAACAGAATCCAACAGCACATTAAAAGGATCATACACCATGATCAAGTGGGGTTTATTCCAGGAATGCAAGGATTCTTCAATATACGCAAATCAATCAATGTGATACACCATATTAACAAGTTGAAGGAGAAAAACCATATGATCATCTCAATAGATGCAGAGAAAGCTTTCGACAAAATTCAACACCCATTTATGATAAAAACCCTGCAGAAAGTAGGCATAGAGGGAACTTTCCTCAACATAATAAAGGCCATATATGACAAACCCACAGCCAACATTGTCCTCAATGGTGAAAAACTGAAACCATTTCCACTAAGATCAGGAACAAGACAAGGCTGCCCACTCTCACCACTCTTATTCAACATAGTTTTGGAAGTTTTAGCCACAGCAATCAGAGAAGAAAAGGAAATAAAAGGAATCCAAATTGGAAAAGAAGAAGTAAAGCTGTCACTGTTTGCAGATGACATGATACTATACATAGAGAATCCTAAAGATGCTACCGAAAAACTACTAGAGCTAATCAATGAATTTGGTAAAGTAGCAGGATACAAAATTAATGCACAGAAATCTCTGGCATTCCTGTACACTAATGATGAAAAATCTGAAAATGAAATCAAGAAAACACTCCCATTTACCATTGCAACAAAAAGAATAAAATATCTAGGAATAAACCTACCTAAGGAGACAAAAGACCTGTATGCAGAAAATTATAAGACACTGATGAAAGAAATTAAAGATGATTTAAATAGATGGAGAGATATACCATGCTCCTGGATTGGAAGAATCAATATTGTGAAAATGACTCTACTACCCAAAGCAATCTACAGATTCAATGCAATCCCTATCAAACTACCACTGGCATTTTTCACAGAAGTAGAACAAAAAATTTCAAAATTTGTTTGGAAAAACAAAAGACCCCGAATAGCCAAAGCAATCTTGAGAACGAAAAACGGAGCTGGAGGAATCAGGCTGCCTGACTTCAGACTATACTACAAAGCTACAGTAATTAAGACAGTGTGGTACTGGCATAAAAACAGAAAGATAGATCAGTGGATCAGGATAGAAAGCCCAGAGATAAACCCACGCACATATGGCCAACTTATCTTTGATAAAGGAGGCAGGAATGTACAGTGGAGAAAGGACAGCCTCTTCAATAAGTGGTGCTGGGAAAACTGGACAGGGACATGTAAAAGTATGAGATTAGATCATTCCCTAACACCATACACAAAAATAAGCTCAAAATGGATTAAAGACCTAAATGTAAGGCCAGAAACTATCAAACTCTTAGAGGAAAACATAGGTAGAACACTCTATGACATAAATCACAGCAAGATCCTTTTGGACCCACCTCCTAGAGAAATGGAAATAAAAACAAAGATAAACAAATGGGACCTAATGAAACTTCAAAGCTTTTGCACAGCAAAGGAAACCATAAACAAGACCAAAAGACAACCCTCAGAATGGGAGAAAATATTTGCAAATGAAGCAACTGACAAAGGATTAATCTCCAAAATTTATAAGCGGCTCATGCAGCTCAATAGCAAAAAAACAAACAACCCAATCCAAAAATGGGCAGAAGACTTAAATAGGCATTTCTCCAAAGAAGATATACAGACTGCCAACAAACACATGAAAGAATGCTCAACATCATTAATCATTAGAGAACTGCAAATCAAAACTACAATGAGATATCATCTCACACCAGTCAGAATGGCCATCATCAAGAAATCTAGAAACAATAAATGCTGGAGAGGGTGTGGAGAAAAGGGAACACTCTTGCACTGCTGGTGGGAATGTGAATTGGTACAGCCACTATGGAGAACAGTATGGAGGTTCCTTAAAAAACTAAAAATAGAACTACCATATGACCCAGCAATCCCACTACTAGGCATATACCCTGAGAAAACCATAATTCAAAAAGAGACATGTACCAAAATGTTCATTGCAGCTCTATTCACAATAGCCCGGAGCTGGAAACAACCTAAGTGTCCATCATCGGATGAATGGATAAAGAAGATGTGGCACATATATACAATGGAATATTACTCAGCCATAAAAAGAAACGAAACTGAGCTATTTGTAATGAGGTGGATAGACCTAGAGTCTGTCATACAGAGTGAAGTAAGTCAGAAAGAGAAAGACAAATACCGTATGCTAACACATATATATGGAATTTAAAAAAAAAAAAATGTCATGAAGAACCTAGGGGTAAAACGGGAATAAAGACACAGACCTACTTGAGAATGGACTTGAGGATATGGGGAAGGGGAAGGGTAAGCTGTGACAAAGGGAAAGAGAGGCATGGACATATATACACTACCAAACGTAAGGTAGATAGATAGTGGGAAGCAGCCGCATAGCACAGGGAGATCAGCTCGGTGCTTTGTGACCGCCTGGAGGGGTGGGATGGGGAGGGTGGGAGGGAGGGAGATGCATGAGGGAGGGGATGTGGGAACAGATGTATATGTATGACTGATTCACTTTGTTATAAAGCAGAAACTAATAAAAAAAAATTAAAAAAAAATAAAAATAAAAAAAAAGACAACAACAAGAAAAACTCATGGGAGCAGTAATTGCCAAAGTTTAAAACTATATTTTAAACAAATGAGTCATAGTTACTGTTGAAAATGATCCATCGACCCTCCAAAAAAGGTCTAGTCTCTAGACCAATAATCTGACCCATACCTGTCTGAGAGCATCTGGTTAGCATCTCATAAACTCCTTCTGACTTTCCACGGATTCTCCCCCTTTGCCTGAGAACCTCACACTGCCCCTGCCCCTCCCCAGGGTCTGAACCTGGCCCTGTTCCACCTCACTGTTCCTCATAGTCTCTGGCAGATAATCATGGTCCATTTGCAAGGTTTGGTCAGGTCATTTCCAGTTCAGTGCTAGGAATGCCCTCATCCTAATTCACATGAATACTAGAAAATAAGCCCCGTTTTGACAATCAGCTTCCAAGGACAGCATTGTTTTAATGCCTCATCACATTGGCATTACTCTTTAAAATATTTAACGTCATCATACTGTTGACTTTTCCAAGACTTGGCAAATGCACAGAAATATGTATATAACTATCAAGGCTCACCTGTTCTTAATTTACCTTTATTTACAAGCTTAGTGATGGAATTACTTTGCTTTTGGCACTAATAAATCCTACCTGGCGATAGCAAAGTCTATATTAATTAGACAAAGCATAATATTGATTTAGATATTCTGCTCCTAACAACACTTATTTTCCCTGCTGCTTTGTCAGCATCTCAATTGTTTTGCTAGTCTAACTTCCAACACAACAGATTGCTTTGTAGTTAGGGAAAAAAGACTCTACAATGCATTTATTGCCATTTAAATAACCCCTCTGTGCTTTTTAAAAATTGGATTCAAACAGCAAGAAAATAATGATGGCTCTCTTCTAATTGGGTTCAGGTGCAGCATTTATTTTAAACTTGAACTTCCTTGTATTGATCACAGTAATCCATTATTAAAAAGTGTGGAATTATTATCCTGGTGGCTTCTTTTAGTTTTACACCCTTTTGAAAAATACTTCATCTTGAACAATGCAGATACACCCAGCTGAAGTAGTCTGAAGCCAAACTCCTGTATCTCAAGGAAATCATAGACTAAACCTTTAATCGTAGGACTGGATCCTCAGGTCATTGCCAGAATTCATCTTTTATCCCTTCCCAAGCAGAAATGTTCAGTTAAAGGACTTCTCTATAATTATGAGCCAATTTAATTGGCTGATATTCAAATGCTTGGAGAATGGCTGACCCAGCCTAAGTGTCTAACCCTGTGCAGAAGGAACCGAGGGTGTTCAATCATTTTTTTCTCCAGTGTTCTTCCTCCCATCAGGACTGGAGATCACCCATTCTCACTCTTTCAGGCTTAGACATGTGTCCCAGGCACAGATTGGGACAGTGATTTTCACCTTCTTATAATAAGCTCTCCTTAACTCCTTACTTTCCAAACACAAAGAAAGTATCAGTCCTCTTATTCCTCTTCTAGATAATGTGATTAGAAGACAAGTGACATTCTGTTTTACATGACAATTCAGAAATACCCTCTCCATATGCAAGGGGTATTACGAAAAATAATACTTGAACTTTCTGTAAACGCTTCCATGAAAAAAATTACATTTATGAAAATATAAAAGGCAAGTTATCATAGCAACATTAGGGTGAATACACTCTATCATATTAGAGGCTCTTTTTAGTACACTAATTAGTGTTGAAAACCTTATACGTGTGCAACGTGGGCGAGTTCACATGGCTAAGGGAACTTGAACAATCGTATTTTCTGGACTTGCTTGGTTTGACATTAACTAAAATTCACATAGAATCATATGAATTCACTTGGATGTATTAATTTAAATTGTTTACTTAACCAGTTGATCCCATTAGCTCTCCTAAGCTTCAGGAAGATTCTCAAGGGAGAGCTTTGCTGTCTCTTTGGATTTCAACATATGATCTAGAGCAGTGGTCCCCAATCTTTTTGGCACCAGGGACCAGTTTCGTGGAAGACAATTTTTCTACAGACGGGGGTGGGGGGCGATGGGAGATGGTTCAGGCGGTAATGTGAGCAAAATGGTTCAGGTGGTAACGCGAGCGATGGGGAGCGGCAGATGAAGCTTCACTAGCATTGCTGCCATTCACCTCCTGCTGTGCGGCCCGGTTCCTAACAGGCCGCCGACCGCTACCAGTCCGTGGCCCGGGGATTGGGGACCCCTGATCTAGAGTTCCATTGTACAACATGCATGACCTAGGTCTGCACTGAAAGTGATGTAGAGCATCTAATGATGAATGAAACACAGTCCTTGTCCTTAAGGACTTCGCATTCAAAAAAGAAAATAAGGCATATGCCTCCATGATTTCAACATACGACAGTAGAGTCCCCTTTGAAAACATAAAATCTTACAGAAGCATTATACAGATAAAAATCTAAATTCCTTACCAAGGAATACAAGACCCTTTATGATATTTTTTAGTTCTACCTTTCTAGCCTTATCTTCATCCACTTTCTGCTTTATCCTACATTAAGCCCCTAAGGATAACACTTCTGAGAGCTCCCTTAGCAATTTGTGTTTATCTCTAATATAATGTGTGACATAATTTAATAAATGTTATTTGAAAAAATAAGTAAATGGCTGATATTTAGGAAAGTGATCCCTTCCACACAGTGTAAGCAGAGAAGGGTAAATGGAGAGTTTGGCATTTGGACAATAAAAGAAGGGTAGGATTTTGATAGAGACAAAGCTGCGGGGTATTTGAGATATGGCCCCAATGTCTGGAAATTTCAGTTGCAAATAAGTAGACTGGGCTTGGTTTCTGCAGCAGAATAAAGGCCAAACTGAAGATAGATTGGAACCAGAAAGAGATCATCTATTTTGAAATGTTGGAAAGCATCATTATTTGTAGAGCTGCAATATGAGATTACTATTTAAGTGCCAAAATCATAAATTTAGCTAGAGATTTTTAAAGATTAGATGTTCTTGTATCCTAAAAGAAATGAATTCATAAAAAGTGCTCTTCAGTATAAGGAAATGGGTTTTTTAATTGGACAAGTTGGTCAGGAGGTTGCAGCAGCCAGACTATACATAATTTGTCTCTGAATTTTCCCCTGGAAAAATTCATGCACACATCCTGCTTTCTCTCAACATAGTTTGTAATTGTTTCAAGGGCAGAGCCTTTAAATTTCCTATGATACACAACCCAGTAAAATAAGTGCTTGCTTATAAAATAATTATATATATATAATATTATGTATAATAAGTCATAAGTTCTTGCTTAGTACAGCAAAACATCAACTTTTAAAGAGAGCATAAATTCTATGACCATAATATCAGAGAGAAAGGATGAATATAAAGTAGAATAAAGATACATCAACTTCTCGTTTAAAATTTTTTTCTTCATGGCTCCTTCTCAAAAGAGGGGGTAGAACTGAGTATGGCAAGATTGTGCTGGACTAAAGAAATCTGACTAGACTGAGGGACTAAGTTGATTTGGAGAAAGTTGAGGTTTTCGTATTTCCAAATTGTTCTGATATTCTCAGGAAGAATATCATCAATTCAGAAATTGACTTTCACAAATTCTAGGAAAAAAAACAGCCAAGTATGCAAACCTATCTTGGTTGTCCTATCACGAACCTTTTGAATTTTTTCAAATTTCTTCTTCCTATTGACCTATATGTGTTCATGTTCCTTCTTGTTATGGAACAGTCTCCTAATCAACCCATTCCTACTTTTTTAATTCAAAATTATCAGTAGGTGTTCCTTACTACAATTTTTTTTAAGTTCTATTCTGATTAAAGAGATGGATAATATTAAGTGATAATCATACTTTCCAGAGGACTTTGTACTACAAAAGATCATCCTTTTGCATTTGTATGGTGGACATAGAATAGTCAGAACAGATTTTTCAGTACCAACTCTGCTGTTTACTAGATGTGTATTTTGTTCGATTGTTGTTTTGTTTTGTTTTGTTTGAGCCTCAGCAGGACTTTGTGAGGATTAGACATTATATACGTATATATAAAATTTGTCATGTATATATATATATGTATTTATACATATAGTAGGTGCTCAATAAATGGTAACTATCTTTATCTTTATCCTGAGTTTCAGTTATACTTACCTACTATAAAAGAATCTGTGTAGTGTGGTGATTAAGAGTTGAACTTTGGAGCTAGACAAGATGGGTTCCCATCCAAGAGTTATTATTACCAGCCATATGATCTTGGACAAGCTTCTTAACTGCCCTATTTTCTAATGCATAAGGAGAAAATAATAATATTTACTTTGAAGGGTTGTTGGAAGGATTAAATGAGTAAATGTATGTGAATAACTTAGAATAGTGCCCTGAACAATGTTAATACAAATATCAGCATTATCTTTCTTTTGAAGCAATCCACTCTCATCACCACTCTGTGGATAAATGGATGCTCCCAAATCTCTCCATCTTTAAAATCTTGAGCTCCAACACCCAATTTTTCTAAAGACAACCTTTTATTCTTTCAGCCCCTTACTCTCCTATTCACCTCCCACCTTCTTATAGATGCCGTTAGAGGTCTCTTGAAAGTCCTCGTTCTCTTTGTCTCTGGGTTCCTACCTAAGTTCATTTTCATCCTGACGTTGTGTGATGCCACATAAATCCTTTCACTCCTCCCAACTTGTACGGTAAGTCAAAAAATTCAAGATCTTCTTTTGAAATCAAAATGGTTCTACATACTTTTTGCAGTCTTCTTCCTTTCCCATTTTTTATTACAACCATTTTTTTAAAGATTTCTAGTAGTTTTGGATAGTCCTCATCATTTATGTGCTTTATTGATACTTTATTTCAAGGGAAAATTAAAGAGCTTACCTTGAAGTTTGCGAGAGGGTGAGTGTGATAATATGGTAGATGCTACTTGGCTAAATACAACTGGTATATACTTATCGGCAGAGACGGCCCCCTCCACCACCTCCCTCTCCTTGCTAATACCCTGGTGGAACAGCCAGTGAGAGAACGGAGAAGACCAGCTCTGCATTGTCCCCCTGTTTGCAGTTGCCTTTTTGCTTTCTCGTCCATCAGCCTGGGGAAGACTGGGGAACAAGCGATCCTGGACTGAGGAGGATACACTTCAAGTTTTTCTCATCTTGACTCTATTCCTTCCTGCCTCTCTTTATAATAACTAAGTAAGGGAGGTTGTGTGAAGGATTCTTTTTAGTGAGAGGGGTTGAATTGAAAGTCTTCTGTGTATTCTGAGGAACACAGTTATTGTACATTCTTTTTTTTTTTTAATTTTTTTGCGGTACGCAGGCCTCTCATTGCTGTGGCCTCTCCCATTGCAGAACACAGGCTCCGGACGTGCAGGCTCAGTGGCCATGGCTCACAGGCCCAGCCGCTCCGCAGCATGTGGGATCTTCCCGGACCGGGGCACAAACCCGTGTCCCCTGCATCGGCAGGCGGACTCTCAACCACTGCGCCACCAGGGAAGCCCTATTGTACATTCTTTAATGTTCAATTTATTAAACTTATAAATCTAATATACTAAATCTTGAAAGTTACTTCTTCTTGAGCATTTAACATTGATTTCAAATATGATGAATTAAATCCATTCATATATTTAAATATCAAAAGCAGATTTATTATGGCTGATCTTTGATCACTTCAATGCCTTAATAAGGATCCAAACCAACAAAAATGCAATACAGTTGACCCTTGAACAACTTGGCTTAGGGACACAGTGGACCTCTCATTTATAGGTTGGCCCTCAGTAGCTGTGGTCCTCTGGGACCAGGGCTCCTCTGTATCCACTATTCCCAATCCACAGAATTAACCACCTCGGGAATTCTTGAAAAAAAATTCCCTTAGACGTGGACTGATGGAGATCAAACCCTTGTTTCAAGAGTCAACTGTAATTTCAAAACATATTGCCTAAACTTAAACTTAAGTTAAAACATCCACACTGTGTGTTTATTCTCTTTCTTTATTATTACTTCTAAAATACCCTCCTTTTTGTAGCTATTTTTATTTTATCTTCCTAGGGTTGGGTTTCAACAGTACTATTTAGATACCATCCTAGAGTGGCAAAGTCTTACCAGACTCTGAGGAAAAGAAAATTTTTCATAGAGGTTACAGCTTTGTTATGCAAGTGATTCTTGGTTGGCATATAAGACATGATTGCTATTCCTTAGGTGAATTTTTTGCACTCAAGTATCTTCCCCTAAAAATTACATATAGTCTTAACCTCACTTTGAAAACTTGGTATAACCCATTGATTTATTATTAAGATTTATTGGCCTTCTCTGTTAACATGTTTTAAAGATGTGTATCCCTTAGTAATGCATTATTATAATTAGTAGAGCCCTGTAGAGCCTTTATAAGCTAAGTGAGAGATGAGAACTCTGCAGTTAGCACTTCTATTTAGGACGCTCTTTTAGCTCAGGTATCACATGTAGCCTTTGCACTGATCAGTCCTGTCAGGTCTTGGTACATACACTTTCTCAGATGCTTGGCTTCCACATTGTTTTTTTGTTTATTCTTTCCTGCTTAGGTAGATAGAAATAAGTATAAAAATATTAATTCAAATAATAGACTTAAATAACTATAAATTATTATATTATATTAACTATATACATAATTAATAGAAGAAAAAATCCACATGTTAACCAGATCCTACAAAATAAATTTAAAATATATCTTTTTTTTGTTTTGTTTTTGCGGTACACGGGCTTCTCACTGCCGTGGCCTCTCCCGTTGCAGAGCACAGGCTCCGGACGCACAGGCTCAGCGGCCATGGCTCACGGGCCCAGCCGCTCCGCGGCATGTGGGATCCTCCCGGACCGGGGCACGAACCCATGTCCCCTGCATCGGCAGGCGGACTCTCAACCACTGCGCCACCAGGGAGGCCCAAAATATATCTTTTTATATTTACTCTTTTTGCATATTATCACTAACATTTCCTTTAAAACTACGTGATTTTTATAGACTTTGCAGAGTTAATAGTGAGACTTTTTGATTAAAAGCTTTGCGTGGTTTGTAATTCGGAAAAGTTATTTTTTTCCTAAAGTGTATTTGAATATACTTTCTGTTCCACTTTCTCTGTTTTTATATGAAAATACTAGCTATACATCTAAATATCATTTCACTTTTGGCACCATCTTTCTTTTTCTTCTGTACTCTGGTTGCTTTAAAATGGGTTTATTGAGGTATTGTATTGACATACAGTAAATTGCACTTATGTAAAGTGTATAATTTGATAAGCTTTGATATATATCAAATCTTAACCATAATCAAAATAATGATAATATCCATTACCCTAAATTTTTCTCATGTCCTTTTTTAATTCTTTCCTTTCCTTTCCTTCCTGTTGTCTTCTCTTCGTCATGTCTAGGCAACCACTGATCTCTTCTATAATGGTAGATTAATGTGCATCTCCTATGACTGGAATCACATAATATGTACTCTTTTTGGTCTCGCTACTTAAACTCATCATAATCATTATGAGACTCATGTACATTATTATGTATATAAATAGCTCAATTCTTTTTATTTTTAAGTAATTTTTATTGCATAAAGATACCACAATTGGTTTATTCATTTTCGGGCCCTCCAGGACTCACTATTAGCTCTGTTCTCACTCACTCACAGTCCTGTGGTGTGTGTATCGATCATTCCCGAATCTCATGCCATGACCCAGGCCAGTCTCCCTTGTCCCAGGCCCACAACTCCCATTGTCTATTAAGCATCTCTTCCTGAATTTTTACTGGCTGGTCAAACTTAACCTGACCAGGACTAGCATCTCACCTTCCCTCCGAAATTGACTTCTCCTCCTCTGTTCCCTAACACTGGATCAGAAAACTACCCAGCTTAAAATCCTCCGAACTTTTCTCATTGTTATTGGAATAAAATCCAAACTTCTTACTTTTGGCTACAAGACTATAATCTGGACACTATGTGTATCCCTAGATCCATCATGTTTTATTTTCTTTTCTCCTTCTACACTTTAAACATCCTCAATTAAACCCTATTTCTGGACCAAGGCATCTGTCCTACCTCGGGGCTTCAGTCCTTACTGTTTCCTCTGTCTCAACCCCTTTTCTCTTTTCCCTTTTCCACTGGCCCTGCACAGAGCTGAGTCCTTCCCATCACTCTGTTTTAAGCTCAAACATTCCCTCGCCAAATAGGTCTTCTTCACCTCTGCCCTCCCAACCAAATTAATATCCCTTTACATTCTTACCAGCCTATTTGTTTAACTGCACTTGCCACTGTAACCATTGTTGAACTATTTATTTACTTCATTTTAATGCTGTTTCCCTTCTTCAAGGTGTAAGTCCCTAAAGACAGAGACTATGCCTGAGCTGTTCAGTGCCATATCCCAGCACGTTGTACAGTGTCTGTCACGAGAGCACTTGATAAATACTTGTTGCATACCTGAAGGTATGAATGGGTCAATATCACCCCATACACTCAATAATCCTAGTCGGCTATCTTTCCCTTGCCCCCATATCTGATTTCTCACTAATAATCTGAGTCATAAATTCTAATTCTTTAACATATTCTATCTATCTTCACCTCTTTCTCTCCACTATTCCTACCTTCATTCAGACCCTCATCTCTCCAACGTGCCTTAATTCAGGAATCACCTGATCGACTTTTCTGATGCCATTTCAACTACCTGCCGTTCATCCCTACTTGTTTCTAAGACACAAAATGGATTAAGCTCTGCCCTACTTAGATTCATTCAAGGTATCTGCATATACTATAAGTTAAAATTCAATTTTAGTTCCATTATATACTGTTTCCCATCATAGCTATGTTTTCTTGCTGTGCTTTCCCACCCACCTGGAACTCTCAACTTAATTCATCTGTAAGTGCTTACACACTGGAACCCCAAAAGTTTTTATGATTCTCTTTAGACCTTCTCATGCAGCTTGCACTTGCACTTGTCATCTTTGTTACCTAGAAAAAAAGGTCTATCTCATCATGCAGACTTGCACACATACACACCATCAAGCACTAGAGCCTAATCATATAAACTCAGCCCTGGGGCCCAATAACCTTGGTTTAATTATAGTTCTAATAAGCTGTGTGGCACTCATTAAGATCCATATGCTTTCAGTACCTCAATTTCCTCTTCTGTAAACTATGAATAAAAAGAACACTGGCTTCGTGAGATAATAGCAAGCATTCCACCTTTGACAGTTATTATTATCAAATGTGACCACTTCCTCTTTGTGTCCCTTCCACATCTCCTCTCCTAGCATCTGCAGCATCTCCCTACATCATTTTCTCAACCTGCAAGACCGCAAATGCTTCAAGGACAGGCCTCCTATCTTTGTATCTCATCATGAGGACATGCTCAATTAATACTTGTTAAATAAGTGGATACGCTAATTAATAATGAAATTACTACCTAAATCTAAATGGTTTGATACAGAGGGAAGGATTCCTCCTCCTCAAAAGGATTGCCTAAACTTCTTGCTTATTCCAGGTAATCCCAATTACCTTGTCTGTTCAGAAATAAAACCCAAAGAATCCATCTTGTAGAAATGTATTTAGCATGTTCTCACTCTGCAAAGAGCCTATGGGATATTTAATCCATGGGACTCAAATGTACAGGACTTCATACATATGCTTGATTCATGAATAAATGTGACAAATGAAGTGGGACTAATTGGGAGGAGGGTGCTCTTTCTTTCTCTATTTTCCCCAAGTTTCTGCCTTGGCCCCTAGGGGATCTTGCACTTGCCCTACTCAGGGTGGGTGTTGGAGAAGCACTTTGGGGCTGTTCCTAGCTCCTCTCCTCAGGAGGAGGGGTCCCTAAATTGACTGGTGGGACCCAAGCAACCACTGGATACATTTAAATAAAGATCAGAATCACTGCATCTGAGGCTGAAGTCTCTCTTTTATCTCGAGGGCCCAGGTACAAAGTGAAATTCTACTGGGCAGTAGTTGTAAAGACTTATTCTTGCTTCTGGTTCCTGATCCACATAGGCAGCGGGGTAAACTGAGATAAAACGCTGATTTTCAACATTTGCTTCATGATTGATTCTCCTGGGGACCTTTAAGAATTCCAAAGCCCAGACCACAGCCCTGTCTAAGTCACAGCCTTTGCAGATGAAACACGGGCATCAGTAGTTTTGAAAAACCCTCAGGTGACTCTGAGGTGTAGACAAGTTTGAGAAACACAGCCCGAAGAGAAATTAAGAGGTCTGGTTCAAACCATAAGTACCATTCAAATGTGGCAAATTCGTTTGTCATTTAAAGTTCAGGAGTTGCTAAACATTGGATGCCTTAGCCATCTACTGACCTTCAGTTTCCTCTCCATTCACCTGGCTCCTTCAGGGACAAGACAATCCTTAAAAACACTGGCTCTGCCTATACTGGAAACAGTAATATCCTCTCTCCAACTTCTCCTAACACAGTGCAGGTGGGAAATAGTACAGCAACATCCAGTGGGGCAGTGGGAGCCAGAGAGAAAACAGTATGGAGGGTCCACAAAAAAATGAAAATAGAACTACCATACGATCTACTCCTGGGTAGGTATCCAAAAGAATTGAAACTGGGATCTCAAAGAAATACCTGCACCCCCGTGTTCATTGTAGCATTTTTCACAATAGTCAAGGTGTGGAAACAACCTAAGTGTCCATCAAAGGATGAGTGAATATAGAAAATGTGTTACGTACATACATATAATAGTATTCTGCCTTTAAAAAGAAGAAGTTTCTGCTGAAAAACCAGCTGATAACCTTATGGGGATTCCCTTGTACATGCACCCCAATGTTCACCAAAACATTATTTACAACCGCCAAGAGATGGAAGCCACCTCAATGTCCATTGACAGATGAATGAATAAAGAGGATGTGGTATATATATGCAATGGAATACTACTCAGCCATAAAAAAGAATGAAAAAATGCCATTTGCAGCAACATGGATGGACCTAGAGATTATCATAATCAGTGAAGTATGACAGAGAAAAACAAATATCACATGATATCGCTTATATGTGGAATCTGAAAAAAAAGATATAAATGAACTTATTTACAAAACAGAAATAGACCAACAGACAGAAAACTAACTTATGGTTACCAAAAGGGAAAACGGGGCAGGGATAAATTAGGAGTTTGGGATTAACATATACACACTGCTATATGTAAAACAGATAACCAACAAGCACCTACTGTATAGCACAGGGAACTATACTCAATATTTTGTAATAACCTATAAGGGAAAAGAACCTGAAAAAGAATACAACTATACTTCAATAAAAAAGGAAAAGAAAAGAAAAAGAAAAAAACGCTGCCATTTGCAACAGCAAGGATGAACCTGGAAGACGTTATGCAAAGTGAGATGAGCCAGACACAGAAGAAGAAATATTGCATGGTTCCACTTATACGGGGTATCTAAAATAGTCAAACTCACAGAAACAGAGAGTAGAATAGTGGTTGCCAAGGACTGGGGGGAGGGGAAATAGGAGTTTCTGTCGAACAAGTTTAAAATATTAGTTATACAATATGAACAAGAGCCAGAGACCTGCTGTACAACATAGTGCTTATATTAACACTGCATTATCCACTTCAAAGCTTTAAGAGGGTAGATCTCAGGTTAAGTGTTCTTACCACAAAAAAATATAATAAATAATTTTTTAAAATGTGTGTCCATATGTCTACTTGGATACCATAGAGTTTGAAAGAGGGATGTTCAAAATCTGTTTAACAGAGGTTTGTTTTGTTTTCTTTTTCTGAAATGCTTAAAATAAATAAATGGCTGGCCCATCCCTAAAAGAAAAAAATATGGTTGTATTGTTTTACTCAGAGGGAACAAGCCTGAGAAATAAATGAGGAACAGCTGGGACAGCATGCTAGGTTATCTGCTTTCTCTTTAAGAAGCAGTTAGACCTACTGGGGAAAAGAGGCAGAGAAAATGTATGGAGAAAGAGGGATTATATTGGGAGGAACAAAGAATCACTTGAGGGACTTCTGCGCTCAGAGCAGTAGCTGAAACGTGCTAATGATCAATTGAACACCTGCCATTTTAATTAGCACCTAAGGATAAGCTGACATTGAGAAAGAGGGTTGGAAACAGCAAAATGGCCAGAGAAGGAGAAGCAGCCCAAGGTCAGAGGGAAAATAAAGAACCCCTGTTTCTAGACAGAGGTGATTATAGTTTATTAGCCAGAGGGAGTGTGATTTGTATTTAGGAGTTGTTTTATTCATTAGTATGTCTTTATGAGGTAAAATTTGGAACAGACACTAATTTGTGGATTGTCTCAAGAAAATTAGATTTGATATAAACTTTTTAAAAAATGTTCCCTTGTAATCTAGAGATTTTACAAAATCAAAATAGCAAAGAGTACATGAGACTCAGCCTAGTTTTTCAGGAGTCACACTTCTAATAATTTGAAGTACTATCCAGTTGTGTAGCAGTAGGAAAATACAAACTCCCATTACTTACAAGCCTGGTAGCCAAAGGTAGCAAAAATCAAATTTAAATAAAGATCCCTCATAAATAATCATGTATTGAGCAGTGGAAGGAGGGGTGGGAGGAGTCACATCATAAACATTCTCAATGTCACAGATTTGGGGAAATGTTGTCTCATACTAACACCTACCTTAAGAACCTAATTTCCAGCTAGTGGGGCTGTCTGATCATTGATTTGCTCCCATCCTCCAGGGTCCATGCAGTGTAGAACTACTCTGACCTGGAACCAAGTCCATTCACACCTTGGTTAAACCTTTTCATATAGGACTGTGTCTGTCTGAGGATAAGAATCTGTCACCAACTGTAAACCCCCCCTCAGGAAAGATCATCAAGGCAATATCATGGTTCTCAGCCTTTCTAAGATCAAGAGAATGGAGTTTAAGCCACAAGTGGGGTCTGGAAAGTCCCTGCTAAGCAACACATGAAAGGTGTGATATGTTCACTCATAAAGTTAGGAGGAGAGAAGGACATCAGAAATTACCTGAGGGTCACATCCAGGTTGAGCTGTTTTCCATGTACATTCCTAGGAAAAAGAGAATGAACAGATTGATAGATGTTCACATATGCAGAGGAGCAACGTAAGACCTGAAGTCGTACGACCACTAAGGACAGAGCCAAGCCTAAACCCTTATCTCCAGGCTCCAGCCATTTCCTAATTCAGAGTCTGCAGAAACATACCCAGGAAGATTATGCATGGTGAGGTCCCTAAATATATCACCAATGAAAATACACATTGATCAAAAATATTCCAGAATTTTAGATATTGACATAACTCGTCACTGCAATAATTTTCCAGGAGTATGTGAACAAAAGCAATTAAAAAATCAAGGCTACTGGGCTTCCCTGGTGGCACAGTGGTTGAGAGTCCGCCTGCCGATGCAGGGGACACGGGTTCATGCCCCGGTCTGGGAAGATCCCACATGCTGCGGAGCGGCTGGGACCGTGAGCCATGGCCACTGAGCCTGCGCGTCCGGAGCCTGTGCTCCGCAACGGGAGAGGCCACAACAGAGAGAAGCCCACGTACCGCAAAAAAAAAAAAAAAAAAAAAATCAAGGCTACTCTCACTAAACCTAGTTCTGCAGAAAAATATATTCTGAAACGTGATTAAATGTGACTTAAATATGTAATGACTGTTTCTGTGTGTTTGATATCAATTTTAATCTTGTTCTATAGTCGTACTTGAATTCAGGTTTTTAGCCTGGAAATACATTTTCTGATGATGGGATACTAGCATATTTACATGATAGTCATATTTCAAAAGTTTAGTAACGCTATAGTAAATTATGCTGATCTTTTCATGTACAAGATGTTCTGGGGGTTTTGCGTTCATGTTTGTTTGATTGCGTACTTGTTTGTATTGTGGTCAAAATAAGGCAGACGGCCATGAAAGACAAAATGAATCGTACTAAGCAATGAATGAGAAGAAAGGAAAGGTCTTTGCTTTCTGATCCAGGAGAAACCCTGTGCCAGGTTAAATTCTAGTCCCTCAACCAAAGAAAATAAACCTCTTTCTAAAACCCTTTAATCAATTTTAAAGAATATAACTATCTAAGTAATTTGCATTATCTCCTTTTCTTGGACCCTTTTAAATACACAGGTCGTGTTTGAGTCATTTTTCCTATGACAGGAGCTAATTCACACCCTGACTTGTATTTTAAGGTTTAGGAAAGAGTCATCAGTGAAGATTCAATCCTACTTCTTGTTCTAGCATCTATGAGATTCTCAATAATTGCCAAAGTTTTCCTTGTAAGAATAAGAGCAAAAGCCCTAGGACTTCAGAGTTTTCAAGATCACATCTCAGCATATTCTCGGTGAAATGATGCCCATGTTGACTTTGGCTCAGATCCAGACACATCAGGAATTTAGGAGAACAATAGTAGATCAATTAGTAGAGTTCCTTGTTTTTTATTTATTTTGGTTTTGTTTTATTTTTCAAAGACACCACCTGAAGTGAGCAAAGAAATTAATATACAGAAACAAAAAAGGTATCTGCTAGTACAACTTTATATAATAAATGTTGGTGAAAAAATTGATTATATATACATGCATATATACATATACATATACCTGTTACTGTTACAATGTAAAAGTCCTTCTCCAATCTTGTAATCGTGAGAGACTCTTCCTGTCCTTTGATTCATTTTGACTTGCAAATTTATTGCTTATAACAAATGAATCTGGAGGAAATGAAAAATTCATTTATTTGAGTGAATTGTTTTCTTTTAAATAAATTATCCTAAGAAAGCAATAATTGTACATAACAAAGACTTATACAGCACATGTTTTTACTTAGGTCAAGATGCAGCTAGTTTTTTACTTAAACTTGAGAAGGAACAAGTTTTTTTTTTAATGGAGAAAAATGCCTTGGTCTGGCATTACATGCCTTATGAATGTAAATATCACATCTCATCTTTCAACAATGGAGGTGCATATGGATTAGTACATCTTAGAAACTTGGGAATATGCCAAAAATATTCCCACTCATTATTGCCCCAAGATATTGGTTAATAGGGAATAACTCACTGAAATACTATTTGATATCCGTGAGTATTACATAAAATACGCAGGTAAAGATGACTTCTTGCTTAAATTTAGAAAGTTCTTAGAACAAAACATTTTCTGATACCAGACTTTTAGTCATAAAGATCTGGCTTTAGTTTTCTCCCATTAAATGTTGTTAAAACTGGCCCAAAGTTACTGGGGATTTTGTAAGAAATAGTTAAATTGTTCTTTAAAAATTTTATTATGTTCAAGAAACCTATTTGAAGCATGTAATGCAAGAAACAAAGATCAATAAAGCATGGTCTCTAAAAGGGTTACAATCTACTAATCAAATATACATATACTAAAAGGAACAACAAATATATTACATCTGTACATGTATCTGGGTATGTATATATATATTTATATATAAATGGTTATATATAAAATATATGTAGTATATATAATTATATATAGTAAATAATTTATATGATGTCATATTTAATGTAATAAATAAAAATATAATTTTATATATATATATATATATATATATATATATATATATATATATATAAAATAAAAGGAACCAGAAGAGTGGCATAAACAAAAAGCAATGGACTTAGTGGTAAGAGAGTGACATCTGGGTGTAAGAAATCAAAGCAGGTCTTGTGGGATCTGACAGTGATCTTCAAGATCTCCAGAATGGCTAAGTTATCAACAACAGAGATGAGTCTATATTTAAGGTGCCTAAAAAAAAAGGAAATAAATAAGGCACGCATTACAGCTAAAATCTGCAGATACAGAAAGTGAAAATACACAATATCCAGTATATGACAAGAGAGTGTAGGGTGGTATAGTTAAGCCTGGATATACACTTGGTACCAGCACATGGGGGACATTTGAAAGCCAGGCTGTGAAGTTAGGTTTTATCCAACTGGCTGAAAGCACTGAAGGTTTTTTGACCAGGGAAGTGACAAAGCCAGAGCTAAGATCTGGACAGTTTCTGTTAAATACACATGGTTGAAGAGACAGAGGAAGCAGGACTGCTACTCAGAGAACCTGTGTACAGCAGCACAGGAGAGGAATAAAAAGGAGCGAAGGGAGGGGAAGAAGGAGAGGGGAAGGAGGAAACAAAGGTAGGAGATGTTTCACAGGGAGCTGGTGACCAAAGTATGTGTGGAACCCACAGGGACAAGGGACGGACTTTGTGAGCCAAAATGGCGGTGCCATGATTCTCAACGCAACAAAGTCAGCCCAACAAACATCTCCTGAGCGTTTGCTGCATAGAAGTCCCCACAAACTGTGCTGGGTTCTGGGCCCACAAAGATGAGTAAGACAAGACAGAGTGCCCTCAGGGCTTTGGTAAACGCATGGAAGAGGAAAAAAAGTCAACAGCTATTCCCACAATTCAAACTTAATCACTGCTTAACAATCAGGAGAGGGATTTTTGTGGTGGAGCCTGTGGTGAGGAGTAGGAATCAGAGATCCTACTGAGGGGAAAGCCTAGGGAACATTTGGGAAGCATGGTACAAAGAAAGAGGATTAGCTCGCCAAGGAAAAATGACCGAGCCATTTAGGTATGAAAAGCATAGGAGAAGAGAGCAAGAAAGTGTTTTGAACTTGGGATAATACGGAAGGAGGGATGAAGGAAACAGAAGTTGATAGAAGCAGACTGGAGGCATATAAGAGTAATCCCAAATTGGCAGAACTTTGTTATTGAATGAGTGTGCAATGGAAACCGGCTCAAACTAGTTTCATTTGGAATGATAATTTAAATGCGGGTATTTACCTGCCAGTTCCCCTGCCCGGATGGTGAAGCTGAAGTTTTTAATTACTTCTGGGGGGCAGGGAGGAGGTACAGTATGAGCAATAGAAGTCTCCAGTTTCTCCCTGTAATGTGCCCAAGTCTAATTAGCTTCTTAGTATTGATAGCTGATCAATACTAAAAATACATGAAATCAATACATGAGCAGTACATGAAAACATGCTTGTATAAGTCTGTCTTGTTGGCAATTGAATCATGATTATTTTAGTGGCCTTTAAAAATTAAAAATAATTTTGGAGGTGTTTTAAAATGTAATTATTTTGATGGCATTTAAAAGCTATCTCCCCCGACAATAAAAATATGATAACCTTGAATTATATATCCACACCATGAAACATAATGCAGTCACTAAAAAGAATGGATGAGAAGTCAACCTTCTGACTTGGAGTGATTTCCACAAAAAAATGGTGAGTGGAAAAACAAGATCAAGAAGTATGATTAATATGATGCTGGTTTTTGTATACAACAAACCAATGCAAAACTCCCTATACAACTGTGCTTGTATATGCAAATTATGACTAATGAGCTTGCAGAAAACATGCAACAACACATCCTAGGTGCCCACAAAGATTACTTTAAGTAAAGGATTATATGGGTGGAAGGGAGACCAGGTGGTGATGAAGCCAACATAAAAAGAAAAAAAATAAATAAAGGACTGCATTTGAAAAAGCAGATGTGCCATAATTACATCTATGAATGCATGTAAAGTTTTGCATATATGTGAAAGTGCACTCGGAATATATTTACAAAGAAATTTGGTTTAATAAAAGGGTAAAAGCACAAACAGATCTAGTAAGAAGGTATATTGAATTTGAAACAAGATGAAAGGAGGAGCAAAAATCTGGATTCACTTTCAATTTATTACCCCCTCAGAGACTATTTCTGTTTCTTCTGGTGTTCAAAGTCAAGTCTTTGGAAACTAGGCTCCCTGAACATGTCAATTTTGTTTCATGTATGAGCTATTCCTGTGACATCTCCCTTATATACATCAGTTACAATTGAAGAAAACTGGCTTTTTTTCCCCCGACTGTCACAGAGTAATCCTTCAGAGGACCTGTTGTCTCTATCTGACTAGTTCAATCATTATTTGCTTTCTGCCAGCACCTGAAAGGCAGAACGTTAGTTGTGGTCAACTTCCCTACTTAATCGCAGATTTTCAAAAATTTCCTCCAAAACTGGATGTTACACTGAGTTGTATTCTTGGCTGAGCTTCTGTGATACTGTAGAGCCTTCATTACTCTGCTTCTTTCCAGCATTTATCAGCAAAGCAGTTCGAAGCATCAGACTGCATTAATGAAGAATTCCCCTTGGTCTCTGCTGCCACTACCAAGTCGGGGCTAATCTATGGCAAGAGATGTCTTAAGCAGAGTTAGGTCAGCACAAATGACATGCAATTTATGGTGAATAAATGAGCATTGTGCTAGAGAGTTCTGGAGCTCCTCGTATCATACGTTTTCTCAGGTGCTAGGGGACACTTTTCTCCATCGTTGCCTATTCAAATCCTCTTAATTCTCAAGGCTCAACTCAACGGCTTCTTTCACATCACACTGTCGCTAAATCCTCTCCAGCTAGAAGTAAACTTCAGTCCTTCTGGCCCTTTCCTGGCCTGCAATAGAAATCAATCTCTACCCTTTTCTGGTATTTATCATCTTCTACCTTATATAACAATACTGTAGCTTGTTGTCTGTACTTTCAGAGTTAACTTCTGAAAGAGTAGGCACACTTTCCCATCAATTGTGTTAAGCCACCAGCACACTGCTAAGAGTAGCTACATGATCAGTGTTCTTTGACCAAATCATCCCTCAGCTGAGACGGGATGCTGAGCCACCATCTTGGAGAGGATCTTGGAGATTCTACAGGGAGTTGGATGTGTACTCACAACGATATTCTCTATTCAGAGATATTTTGATTGGAACTCTCCTCTTGATCTTTAGTCAACTCTATAAATGCAGAGACATGATCAGATAGAGCCCACTCCTTCTCATGAAGCAGAAGATGCTGTTCATGCTGTGTCTTTCCCAATCGAGCAAACATAATCATTGTTGTGTTTTGACAATCTGTTGGTATTCTAAAAACGAGAACCATGTTAATTTGTGTTAATTAGCTGATACAAGAGCCTGCTGGGTCTAAAAGAATAAGACTTAATGAAACTTGAGATTATGTATTCCAATCATACATATGGAGGTAATAACTAATGTCGATGATGAGATCAAATAAACATACATCCATACTAATGTGCTTTTTAATCCCCTTCCTCTGACTGAGATGTTCTCAGGATTGCCTAGCAGTATAACAGACACAATTAAGACTACCCAAAGAGTCTTGAAATATAAGGAAAATGCCTCATTGTACTTTTTTAGATGAGCAGATAGATCATGGCCATAAATTTCAAGTACATCATCTGAAAAGTTGTTTACAATTTAAAGGAAAGCATACTGAGCATATTATTTGAAGATAAAACAAACAGGCTTTAAAAAATAAGCATAGCCCATGCTTCCAACATTTGCAGACCCTTTTAATCTGGTAGTAGTAAGTGTTTTTGAAGAATAAATAAATAGTGAAAGGATAGAGAATCATAGGGAAAGGGAGAGGTTCTATTTTAGGTGTGGTGTCTGGGAAAAGAAAGCAAAAGTAGAATGTTTTTGATATTTATAATGCCTCTAGATTGCACCTGCTCTAAAACCATACACACTACTATCAGAGACAGCTGATATCTCAAGCATTGCCTGTCCTGATCAAGAATCAAGGATGGCTCGTTCTCTCAGAGGTCTTGATCTAGGGCCCTTTAAATGTATCTTCAGCCCATCCAGAGACCTCTGGGAATTGTACGCAAGGTTTTCCGTAGCTATGGTCATTTTTCTCAGGAATATAAAAAAAGCTTACAAAGCAGTAAACTAGATGATGAATTATTTGTTTTGTATCCTTTTGTACAAACAAGCCAGCAAGAACAACATCACCAGAGACAATCATGGAAACAAGAGGATGTAGGTGTCTTTCATCGCCCATTGCTTTCTGGAGCAACAGAGAGGGCTGTAGGGATCCAGAGGGGAGATACAGCCCTTGTGTTGCTGACTTTTAGTTGCATGATTAGGGGAGCACCAACACCCTCCAGTGTAATCAAGACCAGGTGTCCAGGCCTTAGGGTCAGAGCCAAGTGGCCCTGGTAAACCCTTGGACTCCAGTACTACTCTGCTACTGCATTCGTCAGTTGTTGGGAGAGGTTGGGAGGACTGACCCTCCCTCTAATTTCGTCAGATGTAGTCAGGGAGCTGGGGTCCATGCCTTATGGTTGCAGCTGTAACAGAACTTCTGGCCTGAGCCACACATGCTGAGATGGGTTTGGAAGGAGCAGGGAAGGCTGTAGGATGAAGTGGAAAAACTCTAGTTCCCTGTTTCTCACTAAAGTTTAAGACCTGGCTGGGAATAAATAGGCTTTACAGGGAAAACAGAAATCCCTTGAGTGATCCCTCATTTCAGGTAAATACTGGTTGCCCTCCTTGCTCTTATTTTGAGGCTATAACAATCCAAGCATTGGTCAGTGTAAGAGAAGCCACACAGTGCTTTTTCCATTCTCACAGGTACAGTTCCTAATGCCATCACCAAGGAAGTTGTTGATCATTTATTCATTTGTTTGGTTATGTTTGTTCATGTATATCCTGATTAGTTGACAAAGAAGCTGTGGTGCCCCAAGGGAGCTATTGTGGTAAGACCCAGCTTCCCGGTGTCCAGGTGCTCAGATGAAGAGAATGAGAAGAGGGCGAGAAAAGCAGGAGAGGCTTCTGAAGAAGGGCTGTGGGGAACAGAATCCCAGGGGTGCTGGAGGACTGTGGTGGTACCATGTAACGCTGCCCCATCCTCTTGCATTTTGCCCTTCACTTTATTTAAAACATAGTTGCCAGCACCCTCTTTTTTTTTTAACATCTTTATTGGAGTATAATTGCTTTACAATGGTGTGTTAGTTTCTGCTGTATAACAAAGTGAATCAGCTAGATGTATACATATATCCCCATATCCCCTCCCTCTTGCCTCTCCCTCCCACCCTCCCTATCCCACCCCTCTAGGTGGTCACAAAGCACCAAGCTGATCTCCCTGTGCTATGTGGCTGCTTCCCACTAGCTATCTGTTTTACGTTTGGTAGTGTATGTGTGTCCATGCCACTCTCTCACTTCGTCCCAGCTTCCCCTTCCCCCTCCCCGTGTCCTCAAGTCCATTCTCTAGTAGGTCTGCATCTTTATTCCCGTCTAGGCACCCTCTTTTTAAAATATATAACTGAGTATCTGAAGGAAGGTTGAAGATTAAATCACTCTTATTTAAGCATTCATTAATTAGGTTTCTCCCAATGTGCAGCTAAGTTCAGATGTATGGTTGGACTGGGGGCAGAAAGGGAAGGTATTTGGGGTATGGATCCTTCTGGGGTAGGGCAGCCCTGGAGAGGTTGAGAAGATTAGAACATCAGCTAGACATTGTTTAACTGGACATCTGGAGAGAGAAGCATGGGAGCTGGGAGCTGAAAGAGTGAAGGAGGAGGAGAAGTACAAAGACAAACCATGCTTATTTCAGAATTTCACATGGGGCTGGTACTGCCCCCATGACATCTAAAGGAATCTTCCTTTTCCTCCTCCCTCTTCCTATCCTTCTCTTCTTCTCCTCCCACCTCTTCCCCTCCCCCTCCTCCTCTTCCCCCATCTTGGAACCACTCACCTCTACTAGATATCAGGGGAAAACTGTAGGTACTATAATCCTGCTACATTGATTAAATAAAATCACTAATGTGTTAGCAGTGGAAGGGGGAACGAGAGAGCATCAGCTCCTTCAAGTGGCAAATAAGGAACACAAAGTTCAAGAAAGGAAATCATCCAATTAGTCCAAGGTCATTCTGGGACTAGAATCCAGGTTTCCTGACTTCCAATTAAGTGTTCTTTCTGCTCCACCATAGAATTTTCTAGGTCAACAAAGAACTATATACCACATATAATGTTATTTGACTCAGGAAATCAACCATTGAACTGCTTGTTTTGTGCCAACTTTATGCTAAAAGCTGGAAATTAAGGTGGGTGTGACTTTAATTTTAAAAGTACTTCATAGTTCTTTGTTCATATCCCATAAAATTATAGACTTGATTGTAATTTTTTCCATTTTACAGCTGTAGAAACAGAAAGAGGTCAAATACATTTCAGTTTGATGACCCAAAATACAGTTTCAGTTTGGATGACCTGGATTTCTTTTTCTATTTGAGTTTGCCTGTTCTTCATTCCACTTAAATCTCAAGATAAACCAATCACAGCTGCGAAAATCAAAATGCTAAAGGAAGAGACAGGAATACAAAATAGAAAAGCTTATTCCTGGAAATCATATGGTTTGAATGAATTATCCCATCTTTCCATCTTACATGAACTCTACCACCAAAACAATGGCTGTACATAAAATGAGGATAGGCTGAGATGTATAAATATGTAACAGGTGTTTCCTAGGCCAGAGACCCTGGATGTATAAAGCATGATAGCTAACATTAATAATAGTCAAAATAGAGTATTTATTTGGCTACATCCCATTTGTGTTATATCCTCTCTGCAACTATAATTTCTCCAAATATTTCCAGGATGAGGTATTGGACTGGTTGGTTAGAGATAGCTAGGGTTTTACATGAGCTCCTAACAAGTCCTCCTGGTTAATATGTTAGGCTGACCCCATTTCCTCTTGTCTGCTCAGCTCAGTAGTAAGCTGCTGGCGGCAAAATTAACAGCTATGCAGACAGCGCCTACCTGGCAGGGTGGAGCCGAGGCTGCCAGGGCTGTGTTGAGAATACTGCATATCTGTGGAACCCATCAGAGCCTAACACCTTCCATCACCATGGTCTATGGGATAAAAATTAGTATCTCTGGGGCTTCCCTGGTGGTGCAGTGGTTGAGAGTCCGCCTGCCGATGGGGGGGACATGGGTTCGTGCCCCGGTCCGGGGGGATCCCACATGCCGTGGAGCGGCTGGGCCTGTGGGCCATGGCCGCTGAGCCTGCGCGTCTGGAGCCTGTGCTCCGCAACGGGAGAGGCCACAACAGTGAGAGGCCCACATAACGCAAAAAACAAAAAACAAAAAAACCCAAAACAATAACAACAACAACAAAAAATTAGTATCTCTATTTTCAAACTGGGCTCAGAGAGTTTAAGTAATGTAGCCAAAGCCACACAGCTGGCACTAGGGAAAGATTTTAAACAAGCCAGTCTGACTCCACAGACTGCCTCCTAATGTTCATTAAATGTTCTGGGTTTATTAGGCAATTGGACAGCAACACCTCTCTGGAGCCCATCTTCCTCTGGCAAACTGGATCCCTGGAGAAGGGCTGCTAGTGCTAGAAAGTTAGAATGGCTGTGGCTATGAGTAGCCTGGCCAGCTTAAGTATAACATTTTTTGACTGTGAGTGAGGCACTAGTGAATAGAATTATCCTCTGCAGAAGAACAGCTAAGATGGAGAAAATCTCCTTAGTACACAAGTTTGGGCCAAAAGGAGGGGACTCAGCCCCAGTTATATTGATTTGGCAGGATAATACTGCTTGGTTTCAATAGACACTCTTCATTCGAAACAGAAAACAAGGATTTGAAAGGGCTCTAACCACACAAGAGACCCCAGTTTGATCTGGGCATGGTGCAGGACCAAATAGAGTACTGGAGAAGAATGATAGATGACTGTTCTTCCTCCACCCCAAAGCCTCCAGCCTAAGCAAGTAGAAAAGCCCCATCAGACTTCCTGTCAGTAGTCCCAAATCCAGCTCCCCAGCCAGGAGACCCAGCAGCCTGGCAGGCTACTCCTGGCCAATCTCTGTGGGTAGGATGGCCTTTTCTAAGCTCTGTGGGCATGCTCCCGGTACTGTGTCAATTAGAGGATACAGGGGCTAGAAGTATTTACTAATATCCCCCCCCCCCAACACTGGTGAGTATGTGAGATCCTAGAGTCTGATACAGGAAGCTTTGAACATTCACTTCAGGAGGTGAGAACTATTCTTTAAGACCCCTCAGATACACACGTGTATACAATATCCACCCGCATCCAAAATCAAGGAAGCAAATGTTCAAAACTTATGAAGGTTTTCACAACCTGGCAGATACGTGGCATCTCATCTCTTTATTCTGAAGCAAGACAGCTAGAAAAAGAAATCCTCAGGTTGTAGGTTACATCTTCCAAGCATGACTTCAGATCCTCTTTAGAACGTTAATGACACCTTCCACGTAGCTGCTGCTATTCCACTCTGCTTTGGCAGTAATTTTAATTTGTCACCATCACCCCTGTGCCCCAACCTATTCCTTTCCCAAGTATGGCAGGAATCTCATTCTAGCCCAACTGTCACTGGTCTAGGCTTTTGGCCAGCAGCAGCAGCAGAAGCAAAGGTGGCACCTGCTGACACCCTGACATCAGGTTTCTCTTTAAGTGTGGGTATTAAGTCTCTATAGATAATAGGAAGGAGGCGGCTCAGCAAAGGGCAGAAAGGGGCTGGAGTTACCAGCTCCTGCTGAAAGGAAGCATGTCAGTGATTTGCAATAGGAAGGCTAGTGGGTGGAACTGTGAAGCCAGTGATTAGCTGATGTAGATGGGAAGGTCGGGACTTATGACAGAGCTGGCAGGTCCCCCATGGGTGAGTGCGCTAAGCAGCCTGGCAGAAGACAAAAGACCACAGGCAAAGAATTCTAGCCCTCTCTGAAGGACCACTGTTCCCATTAAATGCTTCTAATGTTTTTATCAGTTCATTTCATTAATGAGTAGTGATCACATTCAAATATCTCAATGAAAATAGGATTTTGACAATAAGGTTTACAACTTCAAATGGATTCCATAACATCTGGTTCTCTTAAGTAAGGGAAATAGAAGCAGTCTCAGTCATTCACTGTACAGATTAAAATAAAACTTTGAGAGACACTGTACTATGTCACCCTTTTTAGTGTAGTTGGATACATTTGGCTTTTAGAGTCTGGCTGACCTGGATTGGTTGTATGACCTTGGACAAACAATTTAACCTGCCTCAGCTTCAGTTTCGTCATTCATAAAATGGGACCACACTCACTATTACATCATGGAATAGTTAAGACTCAATGAGATGAGATTAGTAATGCTCTTAGCAATATGCCTGGTACCCTGTAGAAACTCAATGAACTCCCTACTTACCTGTCTGTCTTTTGAAGTCCAAAGGTACCTATTAGTTCAATGTACATTGTACGTTCCCCAACTTTTCTACAGAGCTTAAGATGTCATCAAGAGCCTTATAAAATGAGAAATCTGGGAACAGAGAGGGGAAATGAGTAGAGGAAGCTTCAGTATCGCAGGAAGAGCCATGGACTGGAGTCCTGGGCTACAATTCTGGCTTTGCTCCTTACCAGCTATGGGATTTCAGGCACATTGCTTAATGTCTTAAAAAGTCAGCTTTGTTATCTGCCTCAAGGAGATACCAGTGTCTCCTTTATGGGCATCTATTTAAGACATCCTTCCTATGCACAGACATTGGGCATGAGATTGGATTCCCACAAAGATGAATAAGACATAGCAATGCCCTCAAAGTACTTGCAGCCTAGTGAAGGAATTAGTCATGTATCCACTAACAAAAACACACTCACTGAATATGTGATCATCTTTTGAATTCCTTCTTAGAAATTTTCTATCTATCTATCTATCTATCTATCATCTATATATCTATCTACCTATCTATCATCTTCCTTACCAGAAGATACAATGATAGGCATAGATTTATGCCAGATAACTTTCAATCCAGGCTCTTCTAATTCCTAGCTATGTGAACTTAGGCAATAAAACCTAATTTTGGAAATGAGGAAAATAATGTAATTGTTGTAAAGATTAAACAAGATAATATATGTAGATGTGAGGAACATAGTAAGCATTCAGTAAAACGTTAGCTCTTTTAGTTTGCTACCTGTATCCCTCCACATGGGATAGAAGGTGACAGGTTTGAGGGGCCCCCTTGTGTAGCCCATGTGTCCACAATACCAATAATTCATGTAGGAACATCTCCTGCTCTCTGCTCTGAAACTTGGAATTAATTGTTTTGATATTGTTTGGTATGTCTTCAATTTCAAAAGTCCAGACTTTACCATCTGAACTTTATTTTTTGAAAGAACATATTGATGGAAGCTACTTCTCTGCCCACTTTTTTCATATAATGCTATCTTGCATACTTTATCTTGCCACTTTTTAAGAGTCTTCCATTTACTGTAAGAAAGTTTCTATAAGTTACCAAGAAAAGCATAAACTTTACTTGCTACAAGGAAACTATGAGATGGCAATGAACTCCAGGGAGAATCACCTGTAGGGGAGAAAAATTTGCAACCCCAAAATGTCTCTGGCATATGTTAATTTGAGCTGTAAACAATCAAGGCCCAAAAGACTCAGGAAGGAATTTTGACCTCCGCCCCTAACTGCCTAAAAGAATGTAGACAGAGGGACCTCTTCCAGGAATGGAGCTGTCACCATAGATGACTATAGTATGAACTAGGGCTGTAGACAGGTAGGAGCCTAGCAAAGTCTGCTTGTTAAAATTCCTCTCTGTGGGGCTTCCCTGGTGGCGCAGTGGTTGAGAGTCCGCCTGCCGATGCAGGGGACACAGGTTCGTGCCCCGGTCTGGGAAGATCCCACATGCTGCAGAGCGGCTGGGCCCATGAGCCATGGCCGCTGAGCCTGCGCGTCCGGAGCCTGTGCTCTGCAGTGGGAGAGGCCACAACAGTGAGAGGCCCACGTACCGCAAAAAAAAAAAAAAAGAAAAAAAGAAAAACCACCTTTGATGAAATGTTATTGTTTCACTGTCTAAGAAGTGATGAGGGGCTCTAATACCGATAGTAACTTCAGGAAGTGTCTGGTGTCCTGGGCCTAGATTTTCAGAAAGCTTCACCAGGTAGAGAACATGCGTTGTTTCCATGCATAAAGTTTGTAAACCAACGTTTCCAGCTGTAAAAACATTGGGGATCACATTTCCTTTAAAAACATGAGCTTTACTGATAATACATTGTTATGGGTTGAACTGTGTTCCTTAAAAATAGATAAGTTGAAGTCCTAACCCCCAGCGCCTCAGAAGATGACCTAGTATTTGAAAAGAGGGTCATTACAAAAATAATAAGTTAAAACGAGGTCGTTAGGGCAGGCCCTAATCCAATATGACTGGTGTTCTTATCAAGAGGGGAAATTTGGGCACAGAGACAAACGTGCATAGAGGGAAGATGGTATGAAGAGGCAGAAACACAAAGAGAACTCCATGTGAAGATAGAGGAGTGAGGAATCTACAAGCTGAAAATTGCCAGCCATCCACCAGAAGCCAGGAGAAAGGCAAGGAAAAGATTATTCCTTACAGCTCTCAGAAAGAACCAAACCTGCTGATGTAGAACTTCTTTTTTGTTACTTTATTACACAGCCCTAGAAAAACAATACAGACATTAATATATGACTTAAATGACTAGTTTCTAGTATACAAGAAAAAAAGAAATAGACTTGGAGTAAATTTTCCAAATATCACTGTTTTTATTCCAAACAGAAGCAATTGCTTATAGTCCCTCAGAGAAAATATCTTTATATTTGAGCAAATACCTTTATGTTTCCAAAGGTGATATTCATAGTAAGACCTCTCACCAAAATTGCTCCCCAACTTGTATCTCAGCCGCAAACCATCGTACATTAACTCCTTAATTAGGTCCTTAGCCTTTATGAATGAGTAATCCTTCTTGTGATAGTTTCCAATGCGGCAAGGATATCACTATACAGTTCAAACTACAGTGACTTCCATATCCTTCTTATTTCTGAACTTTCTGTGGAGATGAAGGACTAATCCAAGAAAAGCCTGCTTCATTTTAATCTGTGACACCTCCTTTTCAATGTTCTTTATTCCCAGGTAGACCCAAATGGAAAGTCATTTATCGTGACTTCTGTCAAAACTAGAAGCAGTTTTGCCAACTGGTAGCCAAATGGAATTCCTACTAGAAGAAATGCTTTCATTTGTGACTTAAACATGTACTCTATTCTGAATCAATGTGCAATTTCCACTATATAAGAGTTTAGCCAAATTTTTTCCCTTGTGAGTAATAAATGTATTACCGGAATTATTGCCTGAATGCTTCAGGTCCAAAGGTGAGAAAGTGAAGTCTTCTTTCTGAATGGGTTCATTCTATGACTCACTATTGTTTCCCTTCCATAGGACTAGGAAGAAGAAATTTAGTTCGGTCTTAATTCAATCACAAGCGCAACTCTGTTGAACCAACCAGAGCCAATTACTGTCCTGTGGGCAGTGTGGGTGTCAATTGAATGAAACTGAAGACCTTTGACAGTGTTATGGAGAACCTTATTCAATCTCTTGCCAAACACTAAGAGTAACTGCTTGCCAGGGAAACTTTTTCCCCTGAATTTGAGATTGCAAAGCACCCTTTTTGCAAGAAACCTTGACTTCAGCAAAGGTGCATGTGAGCCCATATTTTCTTTTCATTTTCTGTGGGTGTTGTCTCTTTCTATGTCTCTACCTTGCATGCATATTTGATCACTCCTTCCATCTGTTAAAAAAAAAAGTTCTGTTTCTTTCGGGCAAACACTGGCAAAATTCTTTTGCTTCACATCATTTTCTAGACATGTTGACTTTGCTGTAGCAAAAGTGAAGTTCTCCAGAGAGAGGAACATGAATGATAACATACTAAAAAGGGGGCAATCTAAATTTACACATGTTATTAGGTCAAGTCTATAATTTAAGCCAAATGAATAATAGTTCATTTGCAAGATGAATTACTATATTTACATAATTTTTAAATCCCAAAGTTTCTATTCTTGATCCAATAAAGTCGGTAAGTAAGTCAGAAAGAGAAAAACAAATACCGTATGCTAACACATATATATGGAATCTAAAAAAAAAAAAAAATGGTTCTGAAGAATCTAGGGGCAGGACAGGAATAAAGACGCAGACATAGAGAATGGACTTGAGGACACGGGGAAGGGGAAGGGGAAGCTGGGACAAAGTGAGAGAGTGGCATGGACATATGTACACTACCAAATGTAAAATTGATAGCTAGTGGGAAGCAGCTGCATAGCACAGGGAGATCAGCTGGGTGCTTTGTGACCACCTAGAGGGGTGGGATAGGGAGGGTGGGAGGGAGACGCAAGAGGGAGGAGAGATGGGAATATATGTATATGGATAGCTGATTCACTTTGTTATACAGCAGAAACTAACACACCATTGTAAAGCAATTATACTCCAATAAAGATGTTAAAAAATAAAAAAATAAATGAAATAACTGAAAACATAACACACAGATTACTCTTCTACTTTTTTAGGAAAAAAAGAAAAAAGACAAGTTTCTCCAAGTCTTTCTAAAGTTTTCTAATCCACAACACATAGCCACAAGCAATATAATCAATCAACTGAGAGGTGGAGGAAGTTGTACAAATTAGTAAGTGGTAAGAAGAGGACACAGCCAAAGCCTGGTCTCAGGCAGCAACATTAGATTGAGGTCATTGTATATCTCGATCAATCCACTAAATTAATGAGCCCATACTCTACACATTTACAGCATAAGACACACAGAAGATATGGTCATTATCCTGAAGGTTCTCGTATCGACTTGAAGTTGAAGTACTGACTTCTGTCTCCCAAGCTAGCCAAGCTTTTATGACTGTCAGACATTTGGGAGAGGAAACGTTCTATTATTTACTTCCAGGAGAAAAGAAACATTGTGGGGTTCGCTGAGGCCCTACCAACAGGAGCTGTAGTGTAAAAGTGGAGGTGGCCTATCCTTACTAAGTACATGTCCAAGGACCTGAGTTCTCATAAGAGAGAACATTCCATATATGCTGGTATCCAACTTTGCTGAGTAATGGAGAAATAAGCAAAAGACACCTGAAAAATATTACTAAAAACTTTTCATCCCTGGTCAGTTTGGGGATTTGAGAAAAAAAAAGACATGGATGACAAATATATCTTAGGAACCAAATGCTCCTGCATCTCAGTCCTGGATCCATCACTTATAAACTGTGTGACCTTAAGAAAATTTTCCTTATCTTCTTTTGGCATCTCAGTTCCATCACCTATAAAAAGTGGAAAATATCACTATCTACCTCATAAATTGTGATGATTAAAAGAGATAACATCTCTACGGTACTTAATTTAGAATTTGGTTCACAGGAAGCATTAGATAAATGTTGGCCCTAATGTAGTAACAAAACACAACTGTCATATGTGTAATAAAATATATGTACATATTTTTATACATATGCATACATAATATTACATACAATTTGAATTATATTACATAAATTATATGTATTATATATTATATATATATATACACACACACATATACACAGTTTAGTTCTATAATTGAATGGGTACAATTCAGTTAATGTTCAAAAAGCAGTTTGCCTGGACCAAATGATCATTTACCCTAATCCAGGCAGTAAACCCCTATTGTTAAGAGTCAATCCTATCATTTTCTGTCAAAGGAATAGACAAAATCCTGGGCCTGTGTGAGTTGGAAGGAGCTAAGTTAGAATCCTGACTCGACCACTTAATATATATGTGACTTTGGGTGTAATGCTTATTCTCTCTGTGTCCCTCATTGGTGAAATGAGGAAAATAAAAAAGTACTTAGCTCATAACATGTACATTTTTAAAAGAGATAATATGGGAGGAAAGTGGGCCCTGAGATGAGGCCAATAAAGCTGGTAGCTTATGCTGAGCCTCGTAATTCATGTTAAGGGGCTCAGGGGTGAGGGGGAGTGTGGGTTTTACTTCAGTAGCACCAGAAAGATGCTGAAAAGTTTGGGTCAGAGGGGCAACCAAGCACAAAAGTCCTACATGGGCTAGTTCGTATTTTAAGATGCTCACTCTGGCTACTGCGGGGAGAAATGATACAAGATGAAAAATGGATATGGTGGAATTGAGGGCAATTTTGACATTTTAAGATCATTTGTTTTTCATCTCGTGAAGGAAGAACACCTTGAATGTGATACTCAAAATGTGGTCACAGCACCAGCAGCATCAGATGGGAATTTGTTAGACATGCAATTTCTCAAGCCCCTGCACAGACTTACTGAATCAGAAATTCTAGGGTTGGGGAGCAATATGTGTTTTAACAAGGCTTCCAGGTGATTCTGATGCACTTCTAAAGTTTGAGAACCACTGCCTTTTTTTTTTTTTTTTTTTTTTGTTGTTGTTGTACGCAGGCCTCTCACTGCTGTGGCCTCTCCCGTTGCGGAGCACAGGCTCTGGACGCGCAGGCTCAGCGGCCATGGCTCACGGGCCCAGCCGCTCCGCGGCATGTGGGATCTTCCCGGACCGGGGCACGAGCCCGTGTACCCTGCATCGGCAGGTGCACTCTCAACCACTGCGCCACCAGGGAAGCCCAAAAACCACTGCCTTAAGAAAACAAAATTGTTTCCAAAGGCAAGACTTAGCAAGGCGTGGAAAGATGGTTATAATATCACTTCACTTCAAGGTCAAGATTCTGGAAAATAAGAGTAGATGTAGAAAGAGAACAAAGATGGGTATTGTTTGCATTGACAAATATAATTCAGGTTTTTCAAATTCCTTATTACATCACCAATAGTGTACTCCTGATGGAATAATTAGCAGCTTGAGAGAAAGGTATTTAAACTCTAGTTTGAAGGGCCAAAACAAAAATAACAAGTTTAAAATTTCTTAGTAATTGCTAGGTAACATAACGATTGTTACATGAGAAGAAAAGCCATAAATCAGTATCCAGAACTACCCCAAACCAAAATTCCTTCTAGTCCTGTATTTCTGTGATTCCACGGACAGAAAGAGAATTTTAACTCTGGTATTTGACAGTTTAGTATTTAGACCCAGATGACTATATCTGAATATTCAAAACCTGAGGCAAAAACTTCTATCTCAGTTTTAACCCAAAGAAGTACACTTGAACAGAGATATTATTGAAACTTGATGGGATGCACCTCGTGACGTACAACAGTGAAAGGGCATAGCTTATCAAAAATAAACAGGTATACTAGGAAAAGGAAGAAGTTATATACAGCATAGGAATTCATAGTTGAAGGTAGAAACGTGGTAGAAAAAATTTGCATGTCAAGAAGAAAACCAAATTTGACAGTAACAATGAAAGAGTACTACAAACTTCCAGACCAGAGAGAGAAGACAGATGATGCTTTCCTTAAACAGAAAAAATACTTGGAGAGAGTCAAGATACAATAGTGATGGGGACTCTAATTATCCTTACGGCTCTTGGAAGACATTCAAGTCCACAACAGAATATAAAATATGTTTTCTTGTCTTAATAGCAATTTTATCCTTCAGACAGGAATGGAAATCACCTGAGAATCCATTATTCTGGCTCTAATTTTGACTAACAAAGAAATGGTTTGTTATGAAAATATATTTGAAATTAATGGAGAGGCCATTTTGCTTGACGGATTATAATAACAAAGGAATAGAAATATTCATAAAATATTCTTTGGAAGAGCACTTACTTTTGGATGTGGATATTTATGCCATGTCAACGACTTTGTTCTGGCAGTGAAGCTATTTCTTTATCTAGACAAGATGTACATCTGATTGCTTGATCAGGTACCTTCTATTTAATTGAACTCTAATTGGGTGATGAATAGGAAGACCTTTAACTGTTGGTCTCCAAATATCTATGTTAGCTGAGGCTTTACCTAAAATGATGGTTCTCAAACTTTAGATTATATTAGAATCACCTGGTAGACTTTTCTTTTTTTAACATCTTTATTGGAATATAATAGCTTTACGATGGTGTGTTGGTTTCCGCTTTATAACAAAGTGAATCAGTTATACATATACATATGTTCCCATATCTCCTCCCTCTTGCATCTCCCTCCCTCCCACCCTCCCTATCCTGCCCCTCTAGGTGGTCACAAACCACCGATCTGATCTCCCTGTGCTATGCAGCTGCTCTGGAAGACTTTCTAAAACACAGAATTCTGGACTCCATCCCCAGAGTTTGTTTCAGTAGGTCCACTGTGGGGCCTGAAATTTGCACTTCTAACTAGTTCCCAGATGCTGATGCTGCTGGTCCCCCAACCATTTTAGAACCTCAGATCTAATGAAAGAAACAATGTCATGTTGAAGCTCCTCTAACTCAAACTTTCCAATTCTCCTCTTTCTGCCTAAAGAGGAAACACTCCCTAGTTTCTGAACCCTGTCTAGGCATTAGGAGCTCCTCTAGGAAGTTTTTAAAACACCTATGTCCAGGGTCCCTCTGCCCTTGGTTCTAATTGAATGAATGCTTTTCCAACCGGACCATTAGTTAGCTATTCTGCAGCCAGTGTGGAGAAACTACTGACCTTTAGGCTAACAGGTCTTGAGTGTTTAGCTCTTCAACCTGATCCTGTTGGCATCATCAGCTGAAAGCTGTCAACTAGGCAACTTACCCTCAAATCCTGAGGTAATTGGGTGACTAAGCACACTGAAAGGGTTCCTTTGTTGTAATAAGAACTGATTAACTACATCAAGGTTACCATGACCTAGACACCACAATTTTGAGTTGACACATCAAATACTAAGCATTTTTACTACCACATCATCGGCAAACAAGTATGTTTTGACCATTTACAGCATACAAGGGAAAACAGCCCTTTGTATGCATTCTGCAGGTAAAGAAAGAGAACCACTATGTCACACACATGAACTCTGGTTGTTGGCTTCCTGTCATCATTTTCAGAGAAAACAATGTTAGGTATGGCCCTGGCAAATCCCTTTGAAACAGTCGGGGGCTGGTAGGACAGGATTGTTGTAATCTATTGTAAAGGACAATACACAACTGGTGCTCATATGTGACTGAGTAATTTAACAAGGTCTGATCATTTTAAACAAGTGAAATTTAAACAAATGTAAGCCCCTTATTTATAAAAATGTTTTCCTTGGTTTTGAAATCAATGAGACTGTCAATTCTACATATATGTTTTTTAATCAGTACTTAGTATTGTTTTATCTGTGAAACCAGACTGAATTGTTACATATGGCAAAATGGGGGAGTGGTTTTTAATTCTATATTGTTCATTTGATTATGAGTTTCCTTATTTATTTGTCCTAAGGGAAACATTTCTCAAATCAGTGGGCTAGCATACTAAGAACACATTTATTATATCATTTATTCCTCAGGACCATGTTCAGGAGCAAACTGATAAGTATTGATAGAATTGATATATATGGATAATATATTATCCACCTTCTCAACAATGAAGAAAGATTATATTCATGATGGCTGCATGCATTATCAGTGATTAATTCACCTACAAGAAAGTGACATATTTAACCACTGAATTATTGTGAGACTATCATATAGCTTTATTGAAACAATTGATCATATTTGCATCTAGATTAAGGAAAATACATTAATCTGTATTTGTAATGGGAAATAAGTATTTTCATAACACTAGGACAAATATTTAAATATATGTGACTAAATTTTCAACACAAATTCTCAATGTTTATTGCTTTAATCTGTGCATATTTTCCTCAATTCAATAAAAAACTTTTACAAAAATATGTAATTTTATGCAAGGACTTTTGTGTGCTTACTAAATATTAAACTTCAGTACTTACAACAGAGAGAATCTAGAAATGCCAAGGAAAGAATGTAGAAAAGTCACCTCAGAAACTCTGGAATTTACTTACAGAGCCCAACTCCAGAGTGCTTGCTAAGTGTTGTGTTTCTTTCCAGAAGCAAAGGAGAAGTCATCATGCAACAAGAGTATGAGCAATAACCAAAGAAAGGCATTTTTTAAGAGTGCCTAAAATGTGCATTTTAAATGGACATGGGATGGAACTCTAATGAGATCTTGTGCAATTTATGGCAATAGCAAAATTTTTTTTAAAAAGTAAGCTAGACCAAGCATTCATTTCCAAAAAGAGAGAAGAAGCTACAATTATCTTAAATACCTAATCAAACATTAAGTATGCAAAACTGCTCTCTAATTTTAGGGATTTTATTTGTCCATTTTAAGAATTACATTGGACTGATATTTTCTTTAGATGAATATATTTTCCAGATAGACAGGTATATATATATATATATATATATATATATATATATATATATATATATATATATATATGTATATATAGGTAGAGATAGAAAATAGATAGCAAATATAGATGCTGCTTTTTATTTTTACTTTTAAGAAGTGTTTTCCAGTCTTCTTCTTGTCATAATAACATAATTTTCCTGAAGCAGCACCAAATTTAGATAGTCTGAGTTCTAATAATTAAGGCATGAGATGAAATTTATTTCCTTCTATAATACTAGATCCAGCCAGCTGTATCAGCAGTATCAAGCACTCTGGAGTTGAATGAAAGACATTTGATAAGAGATATAAAGAAGTGATATATATTTTTTAAAGTGTAGGGAGGAGATGGTAAAATGAATGAGTAGTGATTCTACAGCTTAGTCATCCAAAAAGACAAGAAAAAACAACAGGTATGGGAGAGAAAATAGAGATGGTGTGGGACAGGACGACAGTTGTAGATGTCTTCGCCTATGCCTAATTCTTATCACACAGCATATGCTCAATAAAATTGTATTGACTGACTTGCTAAAGACTCTATTTATGGTATTATGATTTTAAACTTTCTGGGAAATTAAAATAAGAAATAAGACTTTATACAGATACTAAACATGAGAAAAATTATAAAAACAAAAATATAAGTAATTTTAACAATACACAGAATCCCTCATAGTTATATGTGTTGCTCCTCAAATCAAATCGTGCTCATTGAAACAAAGAGGTACTTCCCGACTTATTTCCTCAATAGGGAGTCTTCCCTGCACCCTCTGCCTTGCTCTTCAAAATACTCACCTATAAGCTAGATTTAATATTTAAAGAAAGAAAGGAATTAGATCATGATGCTCTCGTATTTACATTTTCCCAACAGTTTCCCATTGTACTTCAAAAACAAACTGTGGGGCTTCCCTGGTGGCGCAGTGGTTGAGAGTCTGCATGCTAATGCAGGGGACACGGGTTCGAGCCCTGGTCTGGGAAGATCCTACATGCCGCGGAGCAACTAGGCCCGTGAGCCACAACTACTGAGCCTGCGCGTCTGGAGCCTGTGCTCCACAACAAGAGAGGCCGCGATAGTGAGAGGTCCGTGCACCGCAATGAAGAGTGGCCCCCGCTTGCCACAACTAGAGAAAGCCCTCGCACAGAAATGAAGACCCAACACAGCAAAAATAAATAAATTAATAAACTCCTACCCCCAACATCTAAAAAAAAACAGCAAAACTGTGTATCATGAACTACAAACCCCCGCATCATTTGGTCTCTGTCCACCCCAACCTCCCACCTCCAACTAATCTTCCCCTCTCCCCCTGTCCCATTGTACTAGGACCCTCTTCTCAGTTCCAGAAATACGCTAAACTCTTTCCCACCTCAAGGCCTCCAAGGGCGCAGCTCATTCTGCCTGTAATATCAGACTCCTCCTTCTTTGCCAGGGTCACCACTCGGTTAGGTCCCAGCTAAATCCTGAGTGTAAGGAGCTTTCCGGGTGTTAATCTCTCACAGCTCACTGCTGCTCCCTTCATAGTACTTATCACGGGTGGGAGTTATGTAATTGTTTCTGTGGCCATTGCCAGTCTCCTTTAGTGTGGTGTCTCCATGTGGGTGGAAATTGCTTCTGTCCGGTTCACCACTTTATACTCAGCACCTGTAGCAGAAAGCCTGCCATACAGTAGGTGCCCAGTACTTCTGAGATGAACTTATAAATTACAGTAATAAGTGCCAGGATTCTACTTAAAGTACCTAGATAAATTGTATTCTTTACTTTGGAAGTGAAATGACAATTTAATGGCAAAGGAAAATTCAGTTCTACCTAATTGTCCTTAAAAAAGCAAAGGTTACTACAAAAAGCTAACAAAACTCTGGAATTGGGACAATGAGAATGAATCCATTTTGTGCCCTATATGTGAAACTTTCAAGCCTGAGTAGGAGTAAAATATTCTATTCACCTAATTTTTTATATTTTATTTCTTTGTAGTAAGAGCAATTAACATGAGATTTACTCTCAACCAATTTTTAAGTGTACAATACAGTACTACTGACTATAGGTCCAATGTTGTACAGCAGATTTCTAGAGTTTATTCCTCTTGTTTAACTGAAACTTTATGTCCATGGATTAGTAACACCTCATTTCCCCCTCCCCTTATCCCCTGATAACCACCATTCCACTCTTTGATTCTATGAATTTGACTATTTTAGATACCCCATGTAAGTGGAATGATGCAATGTTTGTCTTTCTGTAACTGGCTTATTTTGCTTAGCATAACATGCTCAAGTTTCATCCATGTTGTTATATATTGCAAAATTTCCTTCTTTTTTTTTAAGACTGAATGATATTCCATTGTATGTATATACCACCTTTTCTTTTTCCACCCATTTGCTAGGTTGTTTCCACATACTGGCTATTGTGAATAATGCTACAGTGAAGACAAGAATCGTAATTTCAATTCTTTTGAAGAAATACCCAAAGTGAGATTGCTGGATCATATGGTAGTTTTATTTTTAATCTGTTGGGGGACCTCCATATTGTTTTCCATAGTGACCTCACAATTTTACATACCCACTAACAGTGTGCAAAGGTTCCAGTTTCTCCACAACTGCAACACATTGTCTTTTGTATTTTATTTTATTTTATTTTATTATTTTTTGTCTTTTGTATTTTAAACTTGTTTTTAAATTTTGAGTTTTTAAAATCTTCATAAAGATTCAATTGTAAATAACAGTAAATCAAGCTCTCCATCTTTTAAAAATAGTTACTGGGGAAATAAATAAAAACTTATGTCCAGCCTCCTATTCTAAGTCAACAGGTGTAGTGATGATGATTTGATAAAGAGCCAAATGATAGTTGATACTTTCAAAAAGCCAGTGTCACATGATGAGGGAAAACTAATTCAAATGCTTGCTCAGAACACAGTCACAATTTTCATTTTAAATTTTCAGTGCAAAAGAAAAACAATGCTCTTCAGGACTTTCTTTTCATTTACAAAGACTACTGTTTAAGGAGGAAAAGAAAATAGCAATTAAAAACTGTTTAACAAATATGGGCAAATGACCATACGAAATCTTAATAACCAGAAGCATTGAACCATGTTGATTTGGGATCATAAAGTGGTCTTTAAATGATTGGAAAATACTAGGGCTCTTGTCTGCTATTCTGAAGTGCATTTGTGTAAGTCAAGAATTACAACAAGAGAATTGTTCTTGGCTTTATAAATACTTCGCATGAACTTTTGAAATCAGATGTGGTATCTTTATGTACACAATTACCACAAGGATAATAACTGCAGATGGTAGGTGAACTCTAAATCTGTAGCCTTCTGGGATTTTTCACTCCTAATTTTGGTTATCATAAGCTTTTTACCAATATACTATGTAGACAGATTCCATTTTTAGATATCTTGAAAGCAAAGGAAAAGATCCTATGTAATCTCTACTGTCCTAAGCATTTCGGTTTACTTATCTAATAGAGAAATGTAGTGGTATGTTAAGGTACTTAAAACTTTATTTTAGGGAGTTGATTAAAAGAATTAAAAAATTAAAATATAATTCTTTTGAAAGTCTCCATTTTCCTGTTTTGAGGAAGTGCCACAATAACCATAATATATAGAGGGATTTTATATTCTCCTCTTAAATTTCATACGTGACATCTTGATAGAATTCCCCAATGACCCCCAAGTCAGGGACTTTCCCAGGAGACAAAAATGTCAGTTAATAACTCCAATTAATCCAATTAGTTTTTTAATAAAAGGAATTTTAGATAGAGCCTGAAGGCTTATTGGAAACTAAACAAGCCCCAAACCTACCTAGAGATGGAGATGGAAATGGAGGTGGAGATGAAGATGTGGAGATGGAGATGGGGTTGGAGATGGAGATGGTGATGGAGATGGAGAAACAGAGGTAGAGGTAGAGGTAGAGGTAGAGGTAGAGATAGAGAGAGATTTTCATGAACATAAGTGAAAGCACAGACCAAATATAAATGGCACCTGTCAGAAGTTTTAAAGTGTTTAGACTATTCATTTACAAAAATATGTTTCTTAATTTATCACTGAGATGATGAGTGCTTTGTTGGATACAGATTGAAATAAATGCTTACAAGAGACATGATCAAAATGTGACAGTATATCAATAAGCAATAATAACCAAAAACAGAATTACCATATGACCCAGCAATCCCACTACTGGGCATATACCCAGAGGCAGCCATAATTTAACATGTACTCCGATGTTCATTGCAGCACTATTTACAATAGCCAGGTCATGGAAGCAACCTAAATGCCCATTGACAGATGAATGGATAAAGATGTGGTACATATAGACAATGGAATATTACTCAGCCATAAAAAGGAATGAACACTGGGTCATTTGTAGAGGCGGGGATGGACCTAGAGATTGTCATACACAGTGAAGCAAGTCAGAAAGAGTAAAACAAGTATCATATATTAACACATATATGTGGAATCTAGAAAAATTGTACAGATGAACCTGTTTGCAAAGCAGAAATAGAGACACAGATGTAGAGAACAAACATATGGACACCAAAGGGGAAAAGCGGGGGGGGGGGGTTGGGGGAGGGTAGTGGGATGAATTGGGAGATTGGAATTGACATATATACACTAATTTGTAGAAAATAGATAAATAATAAGAACCTGCTGTATAAAAAAATTAATTAAATTAAATTAAATTTTAAAAAAGGAAGCTTAAAAAAATGAAAGAAATGTAGTATAATCCTCCTAAAAAAAGCAGCAGTCATAACCAATAACCAACAATTAATAGATTACATGGCACTCTAAAATTTGTTTGTCAGGTAAGAGGATTTGGGAAGCCAAAAGTCACATACAAAAGAAATATTTAAAATTAAGTCCTCTATTTATTGTTATTTATTTGCACATATTTATGTAGGTCACAGCCTTGTTTTGGCAAACTAATATTTTATGTATCTTCAATGAGAATGTCATTATTTCCTAGTAAAAGAACTCAATATTGTTACTTATGTCAGGAACGAAATGGAAGAACATAATCCTGACTTCTATACCTACTTCACTTTTTTTCTTTTCTTTTTACTCAAGAGAAGTGTCCCCTGTCCATTTAAGATTAATCTTTCCATATGTGATCTTTGTATGATTATTTCCCAGTAACCCAGCACTGATCCTTCTCCCCCTCCATTGTTGCCTCAAAGATGTTCAAATTCCCCCCCAATCTTTGAGCAATCATTTTTCTCTCTTCTTTATTTTGCTAAAAAATTTCACTTGGTATATTTCTCCTACTTCCAGTTCCATCCCAGCCGCTCACTTTCCCTGAAAATTGGCTTTTGCCTCTTTCTCACCTGAGGCTACTCTCTATAAAGTCTCCTTCTAACCATAAAATTCAGTTGTTTTCTAAATCCTCATTCTCCTCCTGAACATTAATGACAAACAATTTTTTCATGAGAAAAGAAACCAACCTTTCTTTCCTTGACAATAAACCCTCAATCTCCCTTTCCTTAAAGAGCATTTACTTTAAAAACATGCAACTGTAAATTTTTTTTTTTGCCCTCTAAGGTATAAATCTTCTCCCAGCCTCTTTCCAGTTTTACAACCTAGGAATGCCTTTCTCTAGGACCTGGAATTATCTCTTTGGTAGATAATTGAGAAAGATAAAGCCCCCTATCTCCCAGTTTCTGTGAGAAGGTAGGAGCCTAACTTCAGTGAGTGTAGCAAACACAGATGGCCTCATCACACTAACCAGTGCTTTCCCTCTGGCAAACGTGGGTACTTAACAACTCTCCTGTCTTTTGTTTCAATGGAGTTGAGATGACTCTCTCCCAATTGCAGTAGTCTTGAATAAAGTCTTCCTTGCCTGCTTAATTCCATCAGATGCAATTTTTCTTTGACGACTGTCACCTCAAAGAATAAATTAAAATAATGCTTAATTTATGCATGTCAGATTCAGAAAAAAGAGTTAAGAAAAAACAAAGCTTTTTTACATGCTATTCTGAACTAGTTAGTCCCATTAAAGGCAAATCCATATCCTTTAATAACTTGTCCCTGAGTGTCATTATCAAAGACAGATGACTGGGCTGAATTGGACTGAATGCTGAATTCAGGATAGAATTCATTTATTTGGTCAGTTTTTTCATCCATTCAATGAGATTCTTTTGGCAACTTCTAAATACTAGGCACTGCATAATAGGCATTTACTATTAAAAAGATAATAATATCAGGTCTCCTTCCACATGGACCTCACAATCTAGGCAAGGGTGACAAAATGTAAACGGTCATTAGAGTACAATGTGATCAGTGCTCCTGAGAGCTCTGATGACAACAATTATTCCAACCTCATCCCTGTCATATGCCTCAACTCTCCATGGATAGTACTTCCTTGTGAAGCAGCCCAGTCCCAACACCAACCAGCAGGTGGCTTCTTAAAGATTCCAGGAGGTAACGTTTCTCCATCCAGGTGCCCGTACTTCAGAGCCTTGTTCACTGACTGCTCAAATGCAAACGGCTTTGTAAGATATTGCTCTGACCTCTAATGTTTCTTGTTTGTTAACTTAAATGTCTCTTCCATTTCTCTTACTATTCTGTTAGATGAATAGCAATTAACTTTCGCTTATGCTTACTCTGACCTTGAGTAGTCTGTATATTAAGGTTAGAAACTGCTATTAATAAACGGCACTGGAATTTAGAGCAGTTAAATAATGGTTTCCCCCAAACTGATATTCTTTCACTTAACTGTTTCAATTTTTAGGTCAGGAGAATAAAATGCCAGAAATTATGAGACCCTCAACGAATACTAGTCACCTTTACACTAGGATTATATATCTGCTTTGAAAGAGTTGAGTTTTGTTGATATCTTTCTTGCTTGTGGAACAATAGGAGACAATCTTTTCTCCTGTCCTTGCTTACTAATTTACTGTGCTTGTTACCATGGTGACAAATCCATAGTTCCCAGGACATCACCATTTTGAACTCTGAATCTTTGACCCTCTGAAAACAGCAATATAGAAAAGGTAGAAAAGTAAGTTCTAAAATCCCTCAAGTGGAACAAGTTATGAAAATGCATGTTTTGCTGCTTTGTTCCAAACTATACCCAATGTAAATTTCCAGCATTTCAGAAGGGAACTGTACAAATAGGCTCTGTGCCTTGAATTACCGAACTATTGTGAGATTAGTTTTATGAAAAATTTTGTTAGAACCTGTCCCCAGGCCTCCATGCATAACAACTTTGACCTTAGAAAAGGCATCATGATTAACTTATTAGATATTTGGTTTTTGAGTTTAAAAAGCATGCAGAAGAATAGGTCTTTTCCTACAGAAATCTTACAGTTAATTTGAAAAGTAAGATTTCTAAACAGAAAATATAGAAAAGAAAAATAAATACTTCCTATAAATAACAGTTTTTCTTAAAAAAAAAAACAAGAGGGGGAAGATCTTTTAAGTTACACTTTAAGGTAAAAATGAACTGGCCAGATCTCAGCACATTTCATTCATTTATGCATTTGTTCATTAATTCCCAAAATATTTATTGAGTGCCTGCAATGTGTCCATGTTGTTAGCACTGAAGACATAAAAATTATGAATTGTGTCAATCATCTTTGGTCTTGTAAAGTTCCCATTCCAAAAGGCAGGAAAAAGGTAAACATATATATTTGATTATACATATAATATATATAAATATATATATAGATGTCACTACATATGCATATACAGTAAGTCCCCTACATACAAACCTTCAAGTTGTGAACTTTCAAAGATGCGAATGTGCGTTGGCATGTCCAATCACGTAAGTTAGTTCACTTCTCTGGCGTACATTGTCATATGCGTGCATCCTCTACAAGTGGTTGTGCTTTTGTGTACTTTACTGTACAGTACTGTATAGAGTACAGTAGTAGAGTATCTTTATTTCAGCCCAGGATGTCATCTATGATGAGAAAAAAAAAGCTACTACCCAGACATCACTGGATCATTTTTTCAAGAGGGTAGATAGAATTGAATCCAGCAGGGAACCAGAACCCGTGAAATCAATGTCAGGAGTGAGTGAAATTGCAGCTTGCCTTCTGTCTTCTATTGCTGATGATCCTGCAGCTCTACCATCTCCTCTCCCTCCACCAGTCAGAATCTCTTCTGGCCTGTTCACTCAATGCCAGCCCCTGTATGCCAGCTGTTGTACTATACTACTGTACTTTTCCAGGTACTGTACTGTAAGATTAAAAATGTTTTCTTTATTTTTTGTGTTTGTTTATTATGTATTATTTGTGTGAAAAGTACTATAAACCTCTTACAGTACAGTACTATACAGCCGACTGTGTTAGTTGGGTACCAAGGCTAACTTTGTTGGACTTACGAACAAATTGGACTTAAGAACGTGTTCTTGGAACAGAACTCATTTGTATGTAGGGAACTTACTGTATATGTATATATATTTAATATACTTACACAAACACAGACATACAACTTTGGGTAGTAAATAGTACCAGGAAAGAAAACAGTGACATGACAGAGATGACAGTAGGCATGTTCAGGACCAAACAAAAGGCAAGTGGGTCTGGTAAATAGAGTGAGTGGGGGAGAGGGGGAAAGGGAAGGAACGAGGCCAGAGAGTGAGTCAGGAGCCAGATCTTGTAGAGCCTTTAAGGGTATTTTAAAGTACCTGAGTGTATTCAAAGTACAGCGGGAAGTCATCAGAGGGCATTAAGCTGAAGAGTAAACACAATTAGATTTGCATTTCTAAAAGTAGCTGTTGGATACTTTATTATTTACAGCACTAATTTGATTATATATTTAGAAGTTATCAAGAAATTTAATTTTGCACAGTATGATTTGGTCATTAAAATGGACAGATCATCCATGCATAATTCTAATGATTGCTGAAACCAGTTGTATGTCTAGACAGGACATCAGTATGAATCACCTTAATTTTTGTGTGTCCTAAGCTTTGACTATTGTAATGCTGCTGATGACAACAATAATGATAGTGAAACTACCACTAGCAGAAGGTACCATCTCATAAGAACTTACCATGTTTCAGACACCATACTGAATGATTTGTATAATACATTACGTTTAATCCTTAACAAAACCCCATTCAATGTCCATTTTATACATGAATAAACAGTCTTGGAATGATTAAGTGGCCTTCCTGACTTCAAGCAGATTAGATAAAGAATTAGGAGTTGATTAAAGATCTAACACCCTACCTGTCCTGTCTGAGCAAAGAACAGACGCCCTCCAGTGACCTACATGGAGAGGTGGGGCCAAATCCAAAGCTGAGACCCGGGAGCTGTGAGAACAAAGAAGAGAAAGGGAAATCTCTACCAGCAGCCTCAGAAGCAGCAGATTAAAGCTCCACAATCAATTTGATGTACCCTGCATCTGTGGAATACATGAATAGACAATGAATCATCCCAAATTGAGGAGCCAGGAGTCAGTGCTGTGCCTCTGAGGTGGGAAAGCCAACTTCAGGACACTGGTCCACAAGAGAACTCCCAGCTCCACATAATATCAAACGTCGAAAATAATCCAGAGATCTCCATCTCAACACCAGCACCCAGCTTCACTCAACGACCAGCAAGCTACAGTGCTGGACACCCTATGCCAAACAACTAGCAAGACAGGAACACAACACCACCCATTAGCAGAGAGGCTGCCTAAAATCATAAAAAGTCCACAGACACCCCAAAATACACCACCAGACGTGGACCTGTCCACCAGAAAGACAAGATCCAGCCTCATCCACCAGAACACAGGCACTAGTCCCCTCCACGAGGAAGCCTACACAACCCACTGAACCAACCTTAGCCACTGGGGACAGACACCAAAAACAACGGGAACTATGAACCTGAGGCCTGCAAAAAGGAGACCCCAAACACAGTAACATAAGCAAAATGAGAAGACAGAAAAACACACAGCAGGAGAAGGAGCAAGATACAAACCCACCAGACCTAACAAATGAAGAGGTAATAGGCAGTCTACCTGAAAAAGAATTCAGAATAATGATAGTAAAGATGATCCAAGATTCTATTTCCAAGATCCAAAATCTTGGAAATAGAATAGACAAAATGCAAGAAACAGTTAACAAGGACCTAGAAGAACTAAAGATGAATCAAGCATCAATTAAAAACACAATAAATGAAATGAAAAATACTCTAGATGGGATCAATAGCAGAATAACTGAGGCAGAAGAACGGATAACTGAGGTGGAAGATAAAATAGTGGAAATAACTGCTGCAGAGCAAAATAAAGAAAAAAGAATGAAAAGAATAGAGGACAGTCTCAGAGACCTCTGGGACAACATTAAACACACCAACATTCGAATTGTAGGGGTTCCAGAAGAAGAAGAGAAAAAGAAAGGGACTGAGAAAATATTTGAAGAGATTATAGTTGAAAACTTCCCTAATATAGGAAATAGTTAATCAAGTCCAGGAGGCACAGAGAGTCCCATACAGAACAAATCCAAGGAGAAATACGCCAAGACACATATTAATCAAACTGTCAAAAATTAAACACAAAGAAATCATATTAAAAGCAGCAAGGGAAAAACAACAAATAACACACAAGGGAATCCCCATCAGGTTAACAGCTGATCTCTCAGCAGAAACTCTACAAGCCAGAAGAGAGTGGCAGGACATAATTAAAGTGATGAAGGAGAAAAACCTGCAACCAAGACTACTCTACCCAGCAAGGATCTCATTCAGATTTGATGGAGAAATTAAAACCTTTACAGACAAGCAAAAGCTGAGAGAGTTCAGCACCACCAAACCAGCTTTACAACAAATGCTAAAGGAACTTCTCTAGGCAAGAAACACAGCAGAAGGAATATACCTACAATAACGAACCCAAAGCAATTAAGGAAATGGGAATAGGAACATACATATCAATAATTACCTTAAATGTAAATGGACTAAATGCTCCCACCAAAAGACACAGATTGGCTGAATGGATACAAAAACAAGACCCATATATATGCTGTCTACAAGAGACCCACTTCAGACCTAGAGACACATACAGATTGAAAGTAAGGGGATGGAAAAACATATTCCATGCAAATGGAAATCAAAAAAAAGCTGGAGTAGCAATTCTCATATCAGACAAAATAGACTTTAAAATAAAGACTATTAGAAGAGACAAAGAAGGACACTACATAATGATAAAGGGATCGATCCAAGAAGAAGATATAACAATTGTAAATATTTATGCACCCAACATAGGAGCACCTCAATACATAAGGCAAATACTAACAGCCATAAAAGGGGAAATCGACAGTAACACACTCATAGTAGGGGACTTTAACACCCCACTTTCACCAATGGACAGATCATCCAAAATGAAAATAAATAAGGAAACACAAGCTTTAAAAGACACATTAGACCAGATGGGCATAATTGATATTTATAGGACATTACATCCAAAAACAACAGAATACACATTTTTCTCAAGTGCTCATGGAACATTCTCCAGGATAGATTATATCTTGGGTCACAAATCAAGCCTAGGTAAATTTAAGAAAATTGAAATTGTATCAAGTATCTTTTCCGACCACAATGCTATGAGACTAGACATCAATTACAGGAAAAGATCTGTAAAAAATACAAACACATGGAGGCTAAACAATATGCTACTCAATAACGAAGTGATCACTGAAGAAATCAAAGAGGAAATAAAAAAATACCTAGAAACAAATGACAATGGAGACACAATGACCCAAAACCTATGGGATGCAGCAAAAGCAGTTCTAAGGGGGAAGTTTATAGCAATACAATCCCACCTTAAGAAACAGGAAACATCTCGAGTAAACAACCTGACCCTGCACCTAAAGCAATTAGAGAAAGAAAAACAAAAAAAACCCAAAGTTAGCAGAAGGAAAGAAATCATAAAGATCAGATCAGAAATAAATGAAAAAGAAATGAAGGAAACGATAGCAAAGATCAATAAAACTAAAAGCTGGTTCTTTGAGAAGATAAACAAAATTGACAAACCATTAGCCAGACTCATCAAGAAAAAAAGGGAGAAGACTCAAATCAATAGAATTAGAAATGAAAAAGGAGAAGTAACAACTGACACTGCAGAAATACAAAAGATCATGAGAGATTACTACCAGCAACTCTATGCCAATAAAATGGACAACCTGGAAGAAATGGACAAATTCTTAGAAATGCACAACCTGCCAAGACTGAATCAGGAAGAAATAGAAAATATGAATAGACCAATCACAAGCACTGAAATTGAAACTGTGGTTAAAAATCTTCCAACAAACAAAAGCCCAGGACCAGATGGCTTCACAGGCGAATTCTATCAAACATTTAGAGACGAGCTAACACCTATCCTTCTCAAACTCTTCCAAAATATAGCAGAGGGAGGAACACTCCCAAACTCATTCTACGAGGCCACCATCACCTTGATACCAAAACCAGGCAAGGATGTCACAAAGAAAGAAAACTACAGGCCAATATCACTGATGAACATAGATGCAAAAATCCTCAACAAAATACTAGCAAACAGAATCCAACAGCACATTAAAAGGATCATACACCATGATCAAGTGGGGTTTATTCCAGGAATGCAAGGATTCTTCAATATACGAAATCAATCAACGTGATACACCATATTAACAAATTGAAGAAGAAAAACCATATGATCATCTCAATAGATGCAGAGAAAGCTTTCGACAAAATTCAACACCCATTTATGATAAAAACCCTGCAGAAAGTAGGCATAGAGGGAACTTTCCTCAACATAATAAAGGCCATATATGACAAACTCACAGCCAACATCGTCCTCAATGGTGAAAAACTGAAACCATTTCCACTGAGATCAGGAACAAGACAAGGCTGCCCACTCTCACCACTCTTATTCAACCTAGTTTTGGAAGCTTTAGCCACAGCAATCAGAGAAGAAAAGGAAATAAAAGGAATCCAAATTAGAAAAGAAGAAGTAAAGCTGTCACTGTTTGCAGATGACATGATACTATACATAGAGAATCCTAAAGATGCTACCAGAATACTACTAGAGCTAATCAATGAATTTGGTAAAGTAGCAGGATACAAAATTAATGCACAGAAATCTCTGGCATTCCTGTACACTAATGATGAAAAATCTGAAAGTGAAATCAGGAAAACACTCCCATTTACCATTGCAACAAAAAGAATAAAATATCTAGGAATAAACCTACCTAAGGAGACAAAAGACCTGTATGCAGAAAATTATAAGACACTGATGAAAGAAATTAAAGATGATACAAATAGATGGAGAGATATACCATGCTCCTGGATTGGAAGAATCAATATTGTGAAAATGACTCTACTACCCAAAGCAATCTACAGATTCAATGCAATCCATATTAAACTACCACTGGCATTTTTCACAGAACTAGAACAAAAAATTTCAAAATTTGTTTGGAATAACAAAAGACCCCGAATAGCCAAAGCAATCTTGAGAACGAAAAACGGAGCTGGAGGAATCAGGCTCCCTGACTTCAGACTATACTACAAAGCTACGGTAATCAAGACAGTGTGGTACTGGCACAAAAACAGAAAGATACATCAATGGAACAGGATAGAAAGCCCAGAGATAAACCCACGCACATATGGTCAACTTATCTTTGATAAAGGAGGCAGGAATGTACAGTGGAGAAAGGACAGCCTCTTCAATAAGTGGTGCTGGGAAAACTGGACAGGGACATGTAAAAGTATGAGATTAGATCATTCCCTAACACCATACACAAAAATAAGCTCAAAATGGATTAAAGACCTAAATGTAAGGCCAGAAACTATCAAACTCTTAGAGGAAAACATAGGCAGAACACTCTATGACATAAATCACAGCAAGATCCTTTTGGACCCACCTCCTAGAGAAATGGAAATAAAAACAAAGATAAACAAATGGGACCTAATGAAACTTCAAAGCTTTTGCACAGCAAAGGAAACCATAAACAAGACCAAAAGACAACCCTCAGAATGGGAGAAAATATTTGCAAATGAAGCAACTGACAAAGGATTAATCTCCAAAATTTATAAGCAGCTCATGCAGCTCAAGAGCAAAAAAACAAACAACCCAATCCAAAAATGGGCAGAAGACTTAAATAGGTATTTATCCAAAGAAGATACACAGACTGCCAACAAACACATGAAAGAATGCTCAACATCATTAATCATTAGAGAACTGCAAATCAAAACTACAATGAGATATCATCTCACACCAGTCAGAATGGCCATCATCAAGAAATCTAGAAACAATAAATGCTGGAGAGGGTGTGGAGAAAAGGGAACACTCTTGCACTGCTGGTGGGAATGTGAATTGGTACAGCCGCTATGGAGAACAGTATGGAGTTTCCTTAAAAAAGTAAAAATAGGGCTTCCCTGGTGGCGCGGTGGTTGAGAGTCCGCCTGCCGATGCAAGGGACACGGGTTCGTGCCCCGGTCCGGGAGGGTCCCACGTGCCACGGAGCGGCTGGGCCCGTGAGCCATGGCCGCTGAGCCTGCGCGTCCATAGCCTGTGCTCCGCAGCCGGAGAGACCACAGCAGTGAGAGGCCCAAGTACCGCCAAAAAAAAAAAAAAAAAAGTAAAAATAGAACTACCATTTGACCCAGCAATCCCACTACTAGGCATATACCCAGAGAAAACCATAATTCAAAAAGAGACATGTACCAAAATGTTCATTGCAGCTCTATTCACAATAGCCCGGAGATGGAAACAACCTAAGTGTCCATCATCGGATGAATGGATAAAGAAGATGTGGCACATATATACAATGGAATATTACTCAGCCATAAAAAGAAACGAAACTGAGCTATTTGTAATGAGGTGAATAGACCTAAAGTCTGTCATACAGAGTGAAGTAACTCAGAAAGAGAAAGACAAGTACCGTATGCTAACACATATATATGGAATTTAAGGAAAAAAAATGTCATGAAGAACCTAGGGGTAAAACAGGAATAAAGACACAGACCTACTTGAGAATGGACTTGAGGATATGGGGAGGGCAAAGGGTAAGCTGTGACAAAGCGAAAGAGAGTAATGGACGTATATACAGTACCAAACATAAGGTAGATAGATAGTGGGAAGCAGCCACATAGCACAGGGAGATCAGCTCGGTGCTTTGTGACCGCCTGGAGGGATGGGATAGGGAGGGTGGGAGGGAGGGAGACGCAAGAGGGAAGGGATGGGGGAACAGATGTATATGTATGACTGATTCACTTTGTTATAAAGCAGAAACTAATAAAAAAATATATATATAAAAAAAAATGATTGGCCAGAGACAACCTGGAAACTAACCCCATTACCATAAAACCTGAGACAGTGAGCCACATGGCAGGGCAGTTCCCCTGGGTTCCCTTACCCTACTGCTCTCCACCCAGATGCCCCTTCCCAATAAAGTCTTTTGCTTTGTCAGCATGTGTCTCCTTGGACAATTCATGTCCAAGTGTTAGACAAGAGCCCACTCTCAGGCCCTGGAAGGGGTTCCCCCCCTTCCTGCAACACTTCCACTATCAGTTCATATTTCCTTTGTCCTCAGCAACTACTTTGGATGGTTTTAGTTCTTTGCCTTGTCAGTGACCCAAATATATAGATATATATATTTTATATTTATATTTATATATAAATGTATGTATATCTTTATATATATGATATATACAAAAAAAAAATCTAACTCCCTAAAGCAAACTCTTAACCATTGTACTTTTCTGCCTTGAGATGTAATCTGGTGATTAATTAAAGTTTCTTTTAGAAAATCTGAACCCAACATTTCCTTTTTAATTTAAATTTAAAATTTTCTTCACTAAGTAGATATGAAAACAACTTTTGATTTTGAGTAGAAAACATATCTTGAAATCCATTAGTATTCATTATTTTTTTTCTCCAAGATGTAACATTAGAACAAATTACAATTGCAGCACTGCCATTTAATCTACAAAGTTTTGGTCAAGATAGTACTTTTTTACTGATTCACTAAAATATGTTAATTTTTTAAGTGGCCATCAACAAAACAAATTCATTATTAAATCAATGGTATTTCAACCAATAAGAAAAACAGAAAGAAACTAAACCTGCTATAGTGTTTTCTGTCTTGATTGACATTGTGCCAACCTCTTATAAATGAGGGAGTGATTCACACTTTACCCATTCTCCAAATTCTAACAAGTTAAAATTCTTACATTACTAAATATATCTTTCCTTAATAACTAATTTGTCTGTGCCTTTCTCTCAGAATAACTGGGGCCTGAATACAGCCAGAAATAATTCCGTTTTCCCCTTAAAAAAAAAAAAAAAAAAGAGGGCTAGATACTGTTGTCTCAGTATCAGCCTGAAGCATTCTGCTGGACCTCCAGCCAGCACACCACAGAGACCACTTTATTCTTTGCAGATTGATTTTTACTTAGAATTATATAAATGTCTTTTAACTACTTTCACTTTCTACTTACCAATAATCATCTAGTGTTCACTACCATACAGTCTCTGTTTAAAAAAAAAACAACTAATAATCACATATAATTTCCATATTCATTTCTCCCTCTTGGCTCTCTATCAGCTGCCTCACATGAACACACCTTGACATCACTCATCCACACACATTGCTTTGTGGGGAAAAGTAAGAAAAGAAGAAAAAGAAACAAAATATCAAATGATTCTCCAGTCCTCTGATTCTCATTAGATTCTTTCTGATGATTCCTCTAACAGCAGGGTGATTAGCTTAACAATTGGAAAAACGACAACGAGATGTTGCCACTCCCATTTTATGATGATGTAAGATTAGTTGTCAAATAATTGAAGGGAAATTCACGGTAAGCTTACAGGGCCTCTCTCTTATACCCCAGCACACATATAATATGGAAAGATAGGCTGTCAATCATTCTTGAGTGAATCATTATTCAGTCACTTCTGTGCCTTCCCTCAAATATCATTTGAGTAATTTCAATGTGCTATGGACCAAAAGGATGCTCCTTTGGCCCGGTCCTCCTTGCAAAACACATAGATTTTAGGAAGAGGGAGATAACACGACACAAATACCACAGTACAGGTCTGAATACAAGTTCATGAAGAGGGGTGCAGAGTTCCATATTAGATCAGAAAATGAAGAGTTCACTTTCACTAAGATGATTAGGGAAAGCTTTATGGAGAGTAACACCTAATCCTTTCAGGAAGGGAAGGATATTGACCAGCAGATTAGTGGGGAAGGGGTTGTTGAGGAAAGCATTAGCGGAAGAAGAAAAGGCACAAACAAAGTAAATTTACTGCAGTAGAAATAGCATGGACCTCTGAGTCTGGGATGCAAATGTCAGTGGAAGTCCTTTCACTTATAATCACACTGTCCTCAATCTCCACATCTGTACAATGAGGATTGAGCTAGATCATCTTCAAGTTTGCTTCAAGTTCTAAAATTCTACGATTTTTTAAAACCCAGAGGTAGTAAGTCACAGAGCATGCTTGGAGAAAGCAAAGCTTATCTGAAGACTATTTGATATACACAGGTGCTGAGAAATGAGCTGGGAAGACTTGATTAGGGCCATAGGGTATTTGGATGCTGGTCAAGGAATTGGGTCTGTACACAGCAGTCCAGGGAAATCCAGTGAAGATATCCCAAACCACCCAAGATTTGTTTCACATCAATCTGATAACAGTTTGTAGGGTGGAAAGGGGCCAAGAGGTGTGATTAGCATAATAATTTAAATGGCTATTATAATAAGATCAAGATAGGACTAATAAGGGCGAGAACTAGTGCTATCTTGATAGGAATGGAAATCATGGTATACACCTGAGAGACTGTGAGAAAGCTGCCTCTATTCAAGAAGAGCCTAATTTACTAAGTCATTTGGAGATACACCTCAAGAAAAGTATTCTTTGTCGTTAAAGTCAACCGCATTTATGAGTCTTAAGGCTGGAATGTTTGAAGTCACTAGGAATTGTCAGTCTCCTCATGTGACCTGTTATTTTGGGCTTTCCTCTTGCCTGTGGTGTCTGTCTAGGACCTCATGATGATTTAAAGAAAAAAGCACTATGTGTCCCCAACAAGGTGGTAAATAAGCATTGGCTGTTGGCTCCTTCCCTCAATTCACTCACAAGTGTCAGGACCATAGCATTTTTTGTAAGTGTCTTTCTGCCACAGTAACAGGCAAATAGAAAATAAAAAATAGATCAGAATACGAAGTCCAGGACTAGGCCCAGAAGGACCTGAAATATAGTAAGTCTGGTATTTCAAAACAAGGAGGAAATGATAGGTAATTTGGTAGATTGTATTAGGAAAACGTGCTCATTGTATGGAGAAAAGCAAGGTTGTGTGCCTATCATATGCTCTATACAAAGGGAAAAGAAACTCCAATATACAATAAAAAGTTTTTTTTTAAAAAAAGATGCCGTTCCACATTTTTAAATGACAACTTCTGAATCAGCGTCCTGCATAATAAATTTCATATTCTCTTTGAAAACGAAAAACCAATTATGTATTTTAAGTATGAATTTCTTGAACTTATATGAGACTTTTGTATAATAAAGAGGCCAGGGCTTCCCTGTTGGTGCAGTGGTTGAGAGTCCACCTGCCGATGCAGGGTACACGGGTTCGTGCCACGGTCTGGGGGGATCCCACATGCCGCGGAGCGGCTGGGCCCGTGAGCCATGGCCGCTGAGCCTGTGCGTCCGGAGCCTGTGCTCCGCAACGGGAGAGACCACGGCAGTGAGAGGCCCACGTACCGCAAAAAAAAAAAAAAAAAAAAAAGAGGCCAAGGCTATGTTGCCTAATGGAAAATAATGTAATTCTTTCCCCTGCCCTGATGTTACTTTAAGAGCTGGACAGAAGGCCATACTTAAATTTCAGCTGCTTTAATGATTCCGTGTGTAAGGAAAGTCTAACTCTGATTATAGTAACACAATGGTTTATAGCTCTGAAGTGATTTAATTTTGTAAATTAGAAAGATGTTATGTGTTAAGTTACTATGATGGTCTATAGTTCCTAAGTGAATTCATCAGGAAAAATGTCTGCAAAAGTCAAACATTCTAAGACCCTCAGTTTCATTTTCAGCAATCTAAAAATCTGCAAGCTGGGGAAAATACACTTTCACCAGACACAGTCAATAAGCAGCTAATCTGCTTGGTAAACATTATGAAGATAAACTACTTAACTAATCTTTGGATCTGACTCTCCCTATCTTATCATCATCTGAGCAGGCAGTTATTATTGACATTTGATGTTACGTTAATGACAAGAAAGTTGAGCCTATAAACACATATCAAAATAAAAAGTTAAAACTTTGTGATTTTTTTTAAAGAATGAGAAACATAAACAATGGACAGTTAGAACACCACATAGGTTATTTTAAACCCAGCATCTTATATACACCCTTAAAAATCATCTAGGAACTAGTTAATAACTGTAGCAAGATAGAGCAAAGATATTTTTGGTGTGTTATTTCTTTTTTATGTAGGACTACATTTTCTTCTTTTAAGCAAGTCATTCATTATTTAATAGTATACAATTCTTGAACTCAGTAATAGATTTAAAGGATAGATGTTTTAAGATTTTTCAAAATTAAAATGTCATTCTTCTCTAACAGTTAAAACATGAGTGCAAAATTAACTACATTTAATTTCCCATTTCTCATCCAAGACTACTCTATGTTCTTATGAGTTTGACTACCATAGATAACGGATATGAGTGGAATCATACAGTAATTGTCTTGTTGTGACAGGTTTATTTGACTTAGCGTAAGGTCATCAAGGTTCATCCATGTTGTAACATGTGTCAGAATGCTTCTTTTTTTAAGGTTAAATAATATTCCATTGTATATACATACCTCATTATTTTTTCCATTCATCCATCTATGGATATTGGGTGGCTTCCTCTTCTTGGCTATTGTGAATAATGTTGCAATGAACATGGGTGTGCAGATATCTCTTTGAAATCTTGCTTTGAATTATTTTGGATATGTACCTAGAAGTGAGATGGCTGGGTCAAATGGTAGTTCTATTTTTAATTTTTTAAGCAACTTCCTCACTGTTTTCCATAATGGCTGTACCATTTTACACTCCCAGCAACAGGGCATAATGGTTCCATTTTTCTGCATCTTTAAGAACACTTGTTATTTTCTATTATTTGATAGTAGTCATGCTAGTGGGCGTAAAACAAGACAAACTTCTAAGCAGAAAAAGAGAAGGGAAAGATCTGGATTTCTGGTACTTAAACTAACACTTGTTGACCACAAGTTTAATGCGAGCCAACAATTTAATGGCTACTAGAGTGCTGCTTTAATTTTAGGCTACGTGAATCGAATTTAGAGTTCAAATCATGGTTGGTAGGTAAGACTCTCACTCCGCGCTGAACTACTTAGACCATATTAGAACATTATTTTCAATTTTTATCATTTTATAAGTAACAAAGTAGAATGTGGTTTGAGAAATTTTATTGGGATGATGAGAGGTATGGGTATCTTTGATTAAGAGAAACAGTTGAAGGAATTAGGAACTCTATTGGGTAGAAGAGAGGCCCACAGGGAGATACAATAGTTATTTCAAATATGTGAGACTATCAAGCAGGAGACTATTTGTTCTTGATGCTCTAAGACTGAAATATGAAAGAACCTAAAAATACTATCATTTAGGACTGCCCAATAACAGAATGGGCTCATTTGGCGTGCTGATTATCCCCTTTTCAGTTGATGGTCCAAGGAGTCAATGACAGTTCCCAGGATATTGTAAAGAGGAAGTTACAATATTATGGACTCAAAACCACTTTCACTCACTATACCATAATTACATTTCAAAATAGTGGAATAGGTCTTCCCTGGTGGCGCAGTGGTTGAGAGTCCGCCTGCCGATGCAGGGGACATGGGTTCGTGCCCCGGTCTGGGAGGATCCCAATGCCGCGGAGCGGCTAGGCCCGTGAGCCATGGCTGCTGAGCCTGCGTGTCCGGAGCCTGTGCTCCGCAACAGGAGAGGCCACAACAGTGAGAGGCATGCGTACTCCCCCCCCAAAAAATAGTGGAATAAAATAGTTCTGAATTTCATGAAACTAACCTCTTTCCCAGTTCTACCAAGGAGCACATATGTGCACACACCCACACACAAAGAGAGATTTTTAAAAATCTCCTAGTAACCAGTGTCAGTTCCCCCCACAAATATCTTTCCCATTCCTCATGTTAACTAATTACCAGAAAGCTTAGCCAAAATGATAAATGGAAAAGATAAAAATCAACTCTAATGCCCATTAGTATTTCTCACATTCTCAGCTTTTGAAATTTGATTGATCATTTTTGTCACTTTCAAGATGTCTTTATACAAGTTATCTTTGATAAACTGCATTTTCCAAATGCTACTGACGTGTAGCATATTGCAATTAAAGTCTGCTGCTGGGAATGGCTGTTTTTTGTCCATCAGATAAATAAAGTATGCACAGGTTTGGGTTTGGCAGAACAAAAAATTATGTTCAATTTTTCTGAATGTAAGGAAGGCAAATGTTTTATATTTGATTTATAGCACTGAGAATTATTACCATAAACTCTTTTTACAATGTTTAACGATGTTAGGTCAACAGAAAACACTTACGAGAAATTTTGAAATGAAGCCTATTTTATTAGGTGCTTCTCTTTGGGAGTGATCAGAATAAATGTGTGTGGAACTAGTGATTCGAAAGGAAAGAGGAAAGCATCTATTCTATTCTTGATACAGAAGATGAAATTATGTATTTAGGCTCCTCTCCTTACTTCCTTACTCATCACTTTCACCCCAGATGGACCACTGCTTGAACAAGTCAAAAAGTCAAATACCTATTAGGAGATTCATCGATATTTCCTTTGTGTGGTCCAGGGAAGGGGACAACCATTTCCTTATAATACAGCAGCATACAGTCTATTAATATTAACCTGCTCTTGTATAGTAGAAGAATTCCATTTCATAGATTATTTATTTGAGTCAAGTGATTTGAGTGCTTATTCCTGGCTGATTCCTATTCTCAAAATATTACTGTAAGTTCATTACAACCTACAGAACTTTTAATGAGAAGTACCTGTTTTATACCAGCATTGAAAACTGCAACTCATATTTCTCCCGCCAGTTAATTTTATTGGTTTGAGTAACAGCAAGGCATTTCTCCATATGAATCTGCACTTTGAAATTATGATTTTCCAAGAAACTTGGCCTTGTTTCATTTAGGTTTTGTTATTTTAAAGAAATCTTAACTATGTATCTTTGTGCTACAGCCTTAGTTAATTTTAGAAACTACATACTTATTTCTTGCTTGTGATCTCTATTTTCATAATTCCAGCATGTGGAGCTTCAGGTAGAGACCAAAAGTCCTACCACTATGGAAATTCTAAAAAGGACTATCTGAGCAGCCAAAGAACAAAACTGAAAAAAATATATATTAAGTGACTCAAAACACCAATTAAGAAAGAAAACTTGGCAGGCTTCCAAGAGAGTACAGAAAAAAACAGCAATTTTGTTTTCAGTCTTTGAAAATGTCATGTTCTAAAGGACTTTCCTACCTTGAGTTTTTTGTCTGACATCTTGGCCTTCTAGGTTCTTTCAATTTATTTCAAAATATCTCAAACTTTCTTATGGGATTCTCTCTGTCCAAGTGTTTATGATAAATATAATTTTCTGAAAAAAAAAGAGTAAGTGGGACTCCCTGGTGGTGCAGTGGTTAAGAATCCGCCTGCCAATGCAGGAGACACTGGTTCGATCCCTGGTCCGGGAAGATCCCACATGCTGCTGAGCAACTAAGCCTGTGAGCCACAACTACTGAACCTGCTCTCCAGAGCCTACGAGCCACAACTACTGAGCCCTCATGCCACAACCACTGAAGTCCGCATGCCTAGAGCCCGTGCTCCACAACAAGAGACAATAAGAAGCCCGTGCACTGCAACGAAGAGTAGCCCCCACTCGCCGCAACTACAGAAAGCCCACACGCAGCAACGAAGACCCAATGCAGCCAAAAATAAATAAAATATAAATTTATTTTAAAAACAAGAGTAAGTGATTTTCATCATAATATATTGATAGTTAAAAACACGTTTTTTTACAAAGGAATATTATTAAGCCACAAAAATAAATAAAGTACTGATATATGCTACAACATGGATGAACCTCGAAAATATTATGCTAAATGAAAGAACTCAGACACAAAAGTTCATATGCTGCAGGATTTCATTTATATGAAACATCAAGAATAGGTAAATCCATAGAGACAGGAAGCAGATTGCTAAGTTTTGTGGGTTTTTTTGCGGTACGCGGGCCTCTCACTATTGTGGCCTCTCCCGTTGCGGAGCACAGGCTCCGGATGTGCAGGCTCAGCGGCCATGGCTCACGGGCCCAGCCACTCCGCGGCATGTGGGATCTTCCCAGACTGGGGCACGAACCCGTGTCCCCTGCATCGGCAGGCGGACTCTCAACCACTGCACCACCAGCGAAGCCCAATTACTAAGATTTTTAATTTATGCCACTTGATGCACTAAAAGCTAATATTTCTTATTTCTTTAAATATTAATTTGCAGCAGACAACACAAAAAAAGAATGAATTATAATATACACTGCTATTTCAATAAAATATCAACATATAGCAAGAAGGAAAAAATGTAAAAATGTGTCTACCATACAAGGTTTTATAGCAATCTTCAAACTTAGAACTTAGAAATCACTATTTCAAAGTCATGTAAATCATTATTCCCCTAATTTTATATTCCAGTGCCTCTCCTTGAATCCCATTGATTATCTTCATTGCTGGCATCCACTGTATTAGAAACTGAGGCATCTCTATTCAAACAATAAATCCTGTTCAAAACCAACAAGGGCATTATTACTTACAGATCTTGGAAGTAATTTCTCCCTGTCTCTTGTTTTACAATATTCATTAAAGTTTTGACTTAGATTTGGGTTCCTCCTTATCCCTATCACTGCCACTTAAAACGTTTGAAGCCTACAGCCAACACCAGTTCAACTCACCTGAATCCTTTAAGTTCCTTGATATGGAGATGCCTAGATGTGGCAACAGATTTATAATCTACTGGAATGAGAGCGAAGTGAGTTTTTACTGGTTCAATGTTCTTCATAACAAATTCAGTTCTATGAGCCTCAAGGGGTAAGATCCAGGCTGGCAGTGTCCTGCTATACTTGTTCTTTTCCACATACATTTTAGATAATTTCTCCTTACAATTTAGAGGATCATGGTGTTGATGAAAGGAAGTTAATACTCTGGTGTTTTCCTCGAAGTCTTAATTGGTGAATTGAAATTGCCAAGCTCTCTACACTTACACCCACTTTGACATTTTTCTTCCATTATAGCCATTTTACAGTTCTTGCAGGGAGATCATGTTTGACATCTGTAGCACCTTTTAGATTTCCTTTTTTCCCAAGTTCTTTGTATTTCTCAGTTCTGCAGCCCTATTACCTGTCCCCTTATGAAGTCTTATCATTTGTCCTAACCTAATCCTTTGGCAATGTCTCTGTGGTTTCCAGGCAGTGAGTAACGGTAATATTAAATTTAAGACTATAAGATGGGGAAATAAAATTATATCCCTCAAATCATCTTGCAACCTGTCATTTCTAATTTTTCATAGCTCATTATAGCCAACTTTTTTGTTTTATCTTTTTAAATTGGTTGCTATGCTCTAAAACTAGAAGGTAGCATTACTGCTATATATGAATATATTTCATCCCCTCAGCTGAGCCTTACCTCCATAACAACAGTACCAAACAATTTTAAAATAGGTTTGGTGAAAAGGGAGTTACTGGTGGCAATTGCCAATATATGTGAAAATAGAGCATAATTAAAAACCAAACTCTTAAGATTGTAGTAGGAATAAAATGTGATAATGTTGACGGAAATGTTTTAAAATTGATGTATATATACTAAACAAATGAAAGGTATTTTCATGACATTATGACTACAATTTTATCTTATAGTCAGTCAGTATCTTCCCCCAAAAAAGGTGAGAAAAAAGTTCCACAATGCTTCTCTGTCTGGTGTCCTCTTCACTCCATACCTTAGGGGCTTACCAGTGCCAGTTCTCAAGATCGATTTAATCAAGATTTTGGTGTTTGGACCCAAGCACTGGTATTTGTAAATGCTCCACAGATGATGAGAGGGCACAAAGACAGTCGAGTGCTGAGTTGAAAATCACTCATCAAGAACTTCCAGGACTTTGTCAACAGCAGCCATGGCAAAAACCGTTGTCTTCTGTATGAGTTTAATTAAAATGCTTTCAGTGTGTCATGTTAAATACAATAATAGCTTATGATTTTTTATATTCTCAAGGTATGAAAGCAGCCTTCCATTCTTAATAAAGAATACTTCTTTATTCAAGAATTAATATTATTTGTAAAAAAAAAATATCAGGACTTCTTTCAGTGTCTTATCCTCTCCCATTTTGTATATTTGTCTTGAATTCTACTTTGATCTTTATCTTATTTTTTATTTATATGAATATCTTACATATCCACCCTGTTATTTTTTAATATGTTTATTATTTTGCCTAAATGTTTATAAATGTCATGATCTGCTAGACAATGGTATCTTAAAACAGCCTTTGGGCTTGGAGTCTACAAACCTAAATTTGTGTCATTGCTCTTACAATTCCAATTATAAACTGTTCTCACCCTGGGCAAATAGTTTAAGCTTTCTAAAGTGAGATCTCTTATCTTTAAAATGGGGGTGATAGTACCATGCCTCTCACAGAGTTATTATGAGGATTAAATAGGGCAGTTTGTAAACTGTAGAGTTGTTGGTAAATGATAAAATGATAGACGTTTCATAAGTGGAAGAGCTGGGACTAGAAACTAGGTCCTCCAATCCCCAGAGCCATTTACATCCCACCCAGGTTTACCACTTTAAGACAATAAGCTAATATAGGCTTTTGGGAAGCCACAGATGTCTCTGTGGGTTATAGACCAAGGCCATCCTTCAACAATGGCGAAAAAGGAAGAAGAAAAAAAAAATGGGACAGCAGCAGTCATATATTATTTCTGTATGAATTCGTTTCTCCATGAATTTGTCTTTCAATCCCTTCCCAAAGCCCAAACAAGCTAGAGGCAAGTCTCCTGTAGCTTCAACTGATTAGTCAAACACAGAATATGAAACATATTAGATAATGTCACTATGACAACCAGTGAGGCTCTTTGGTACTCATTCATCCACAATGTATACAGTGTATGTTTGGTCAAAATCTGACCTAGAAATGTTCATGCAGTGAGATTTTGAATTATGAAATCTATCCCCTTCTTAAACCACTTTTCATTTTGTTTTCTGTAAGGTCTCTTTTTCACAATTTAAAATTACACAAGAAATAGAAAAATGATTCTGTTGTAGTACACTTAAGCATGGCAGAACTATAAAACATAAAAAGGCATGTCCCTCTCCTCTTGGCCATGCCAAGACACTGCTTTCCCAGAGCAGCCACCATTGATATGGTCCTGCACACCCTTCCAGGACAGTTCTTGGGCGTAGGAAAGCATACATAAAACATAAACTTCACATTTTTTAATGTACTCATATTATATGTATATGTGTGTATATGTTTTTATTATCTACTTCCTTATTTTTTTCTATGGGTAACTTCCCAAAAGTGGGACTGCTGAGGACAAAGACATATATGTGTTGGGTTTTTTTTTTTCATTTAAAAAACACTAGCAGATTATTTTGTTAAAATGTAAAAAAATCACACACTATATATACAAGAGCAGGGAGAAGAATGCGGGGACTGATTAAGAGGAGTAGAGAGGGGTAGAAAAGGAGAAACTGTTTTAGTTCCCGGATTCAGAGTTTCTCACAGTCCCTTGAGAGTTTCCTTGAAGCCAAACGTGCCTGCCTTTCTGCATTTATATGAGCCTCTAACACCTCTACTTTTCCTGGAGCTAATTTACAAATAGTTTTTGCACTTGTCACTGAAATGGTTCTAACTAGTAACAATCTACGAGGAAATGAGGTCAAGCCTGTGGCTCCAGGAAACCACAAGTAGTCTACTTCTTTCCTCATTTTTGCTCCAAGTTCATTTTCTTTCTTTCTTTCTTTTTTTTTTTTTTTTTTTTTTTTGCGGTACACGGGCCTCTCACTGTTGTGGCCTCTCCCGGACCAGGGCACAAACCCGTGTCCTCTGCATCGGCAGGCAGACTCTCAACCACTGCGCCACCAGGGAAGCCCCAAGTTCATTTTCTTGGTATTGACCTTGAGATCAAATGAAGGCACTGTTCACCATTGTACTCTTTCCTACCATAAATGTCGCCTTCTCCTAACGTGTGTGATGGCATCTCATGGCATTAAAGCTGCCTGCTCGTTTGAGAATTCCTTCTAGAATTCTCTTCTAGTCACAGCACCTTATCTTTCACATGTTGTCACAAAATACCACCTTGCACTTCCAGTTTTCACTAGGGTTATATATACCAACCACTCCTTTAGTGTCTACTCATGGTCCCTCTCTCCCTGGGGCTTAGACCCATCTGAATGATGGATCTGGCCAGAGGACTAATAATCAATACATAATTCTGTCCTCCAACATTTCTGCAATTGTTTTCCCAGGAGCCCTTCTTCTACTAAAGCCTTTCTTCTCTCTTTCCAGAGATTCTTCAATTCCCAAACCAATCTAGTTGACACAAAGCTTGCGAATCACTTCAAAGTTTTTCTTGCCACAATAAATGTCACTAAACATATTTTCTCCAAACAGTGACCTTCAAAAGGAATGAAACTCAGAGATCCATTATGTGTCATTCTCAACAATGAGACAGTGACATTTGCCTAACAAAGTAAATGTTGATGACAGATTTATTCTGTCATCACAAGCACAAATATACACTAAGTTTATGTACTGATTCCAAATGACAATGACACAGCTATGAGTAGGAGACACAAAATCAAAATTAACCATTGGAGGAAATAACCATAAAGGCTACTCCTATAAAAAATTATAATTCTGACAAATATAAGTGCAGTTGTTACTAATTTTTGTATATTTGGCACACTTTCATAATACTTAATGCATTTACTTCAGTATATGATGTATAACATTTGAAAACTACACCATCATTATGTTCATTTCTCCAATTTAATTTTATCTTATATCGACAAAAACTTGGGAGAATTTTCTGAAATTATAACAGGTCTAATTATATATTATGACCATTGCTTCTTTCTAAAATATAGATGAGACTTTTTTGCTGTCTGAGGTCTTCTGTGGTTTCAAAAAAATTTTAGGATTTTTTTTCTACTTTTGTGACAAATGCCTTTGGAATTTTGACAGGGATTGCTAAGAGAGGAGATCTTAAGTCTTCTCACCACACCCCAAAAAAATGTAATTATATAAGATAGTGAATGTGTTAAGTAACTTGATGGTGGTAATAATTTCACTATGTATACGTATGTTAAATCGTCACATTATACACCTTAAAAAATCACATTGTGCAACCTAAACATACACAATTTTGTTTGTCAGTCATACCTCAATAAAGTTGGGGAAAAAATAAAACATTGGTGAGATTCTACTGCCCAGCTCTCCTAATGTCAAAATATTTTAGGAAAAAATACTTGAATTAAATCCCTGATTTAAAATATCTGACTAGCTGCAATGGTGGCCAGGTGTGGGGTATTTTTCTGGGTAAAATCTGTGCCTGGCTTTGATCTCACAAGGATTTTGTGATTGGTTGAATCATAAATAAGATAGGCTTGAATAAAATAGAACGTCAGAATGTTTGGTACCCCTGCCAGTATGGTACAAGGCTAAGAAGATCAAAATTGTAGAGATGCAGATGGATGCCCCAACACATTTTTTTCAGTCAACATATTTTGGTTGAGAAGAAATAATGTGATGTTGTGGAAACAAGCTGATGCTAATTACAGACCGATGGAAAGTGACAAGCAAAAAAGATGTCTAAGAAGGAATCAGGATCTATAAAACTAATAGTTATTACAAGAAATAAATATTGGGTGTAGTCACTAGGGTAAATCAAAGTAATTTTTATGGGTAATAAATATCTCTCACGTGGGACAACCTTTGAACATTAGTTGCTCCATTGTGTCCAGAAGACTTTGTGTATTTCAGTCTATTGCCAAGCTCACGTGGAAGAATATGATTTTGAGGATCCTAAGGAAGAGATGCTAAAGCAACAAGTGTTTCTATGGTGAGTGATTTATTAAATTCTTAGGGAGTGAAGTGTATATAAAAAGTTGAAAAGAAGATAACGCATTCTGGCATTAGAACATAAAATACATCAATGACACAAACATGCAAAAGTCCATAGACATTTATATATCTATCCTAATACGTATGTCTCCACTAATATGTTTATTATAGAGCAAGACATAAGAATGAAACTACCAGAAAAATCTCCTTTATAGGATTTCCTCTTCTGGCAGAGACAGACCAATTTGTCTGGACAAATCCGTACACCAAGAATAAAAAGAGTTAGATGAAATATGACACCATCTGTCTGAAACATCAGGAAGCTACCATGACAGCCAGGATAGCTACCTGATGAAGATAAAAGGGAAACTCACTGACCTAGGAACAACATTCCACACTATTTTTCTCCTTATTTTAAAAGCAGAAATTGAAAAAACTGAAAAGAAAGCAGTCAGCAGTATCATAGATTGGGGGTAAATAATACTGACAGTCAGGGCCTACCAAGGTCGAATGACCTAAGTAAATACTCCAGCCTTAAGTTGGAACTCATAAAGGACAGTACCCTAAAGTATTCATAAATCACAAATATACCAAGTCTTACAAGTACTGAAAGTCAAGACTGAATCAATTCACTTTTCCATCAAAACCTAAAGGAGGAAATGATTTACAGATAAAGCATCATCCAAAGCCTTTCCAACTTTTATAAATTTGTCTGGCATTCAATAAAAAATTACCAGAACACCAAGTTATTGGATGAAGAGGAAGAGAGAGATAATAGAAAGAGCCTAAGAAGTTATTCAGTTATTGGAGTAATTAGATATTAGACTATTAGACATATAGACTTTTAAGTAGCTGCAATAAATATATTTAAGAAGACAAATAAGAACATGGAAATTTGTATCAAAGATCTATAATTTTTAAAATAATTAAATGAAAATTATTGAACATAAAAATAAACTACTGAAAATAAGAACTCAATAGATGAAATTCCCAGCAGACTAAACACAGATTAATAGAAGATTGGTGGTGATCTGAAAGACAGATCATTTTTTTCTTCCAGTTTTATTGAGATATAATTTACATAAAGTACTGTATAAGTTTAAGGTCTATAGCATGATTTGATTTATATACATCAAGAAATGATTACCACAATCTCCTGTAGATACAAAGTAAAAGAAGAAACGATTTTCCTTGTGATGAGAACTTTTAGGATTTACTCTCTTAAAAACTTTCATATATAACATACAGCAGTGTTAATTATATTAATCATGTTGAATGTTATATCCCTAGAACTTTTTTATCTTATGACTGGATGTTTGTACCTTTTAACCAATTTCATCCAATTCCCTCTCCCCCCACTCCTCCACCTTTGGTAACACAAATCTGATCTCCTTTTCTTTGAGTTTGTTTATTTGTTTGTTTTTGAAGCATAATTGACCTGCAACACTATGTTAGCTCAGGTGCACAACATAGTGATTTGATATTTCTATACATTTCAAAATGATCATCATGATAAGTTTAGTTACCATATGTCACCATACAAAGACATTGCATTATCATTGACAATTTTCCAAACACTGAATGTTTCATTCCCGTGACTCACTTATTTTGTAACTGGAAGTTTGTACCTCTTAATATCTTTCACCATTTTCTCTCATTCCCCATCCACCTCTGCTCTGGCATCCATCTGTTTGTTCTCTGTATCCATAAAGAGTCCCGTCAATCTTTAAGCTATGACTATTGCCTGGTAATTTCAACTTTCTCATGCTTAAAGATCGTCAAACAAGGAAAAGAGTCACTACACTCACAGAGGTAATTAACATTTACTGTCAAGAGAAGGTAGGACTTTTATTTCACAAAGAGAGCAGACAAGAATAGGCTTAATGCTCAGGTGATGCATTGGGCTATCTCCTCAACCTCTCCTACTCCATTTTAATAGTGAATAGACAAGTACAGCAGCCACAGCCTGAGGCAAGAATAGTGAACAGGGGCTCAGACCTCTTGTAACAACAGAGATGCCAGCAAAGAGTAAGGGAAATATAAAATGGGTAGTGAAAGAAGAGGGTGATTATTACTTGTGACCTTAAGATTAACTACAACAGTAAAGGCTATACTTGTCCCAATAATATTTCTCTTATAAGTTCCCCAGGATACAAGACTCATCAGTATCCTGAAGAATCTATTCTCCAATGTCAGGAACTTACTATAAAAAGCAAGTATAGTTGAGAGATACAAATGGTGACCTAGTGGGTACTCTGATGTCATAACCAGATCACCTTCCGCAGTGGAAGACAGATCATTTTAAAAGCCCATTCTGAAACTCAAAGAAAGTGTAGATACAAAAATAGAAAGAATAAATGGGCTTAAAAGACAATGGGATAAGGAGACTAGATCTAACATACATGAAATTGGCATATAGAAAGGAGAGGAGAAAGAGAGAGTGTACAGACCAGAAGCCAGTTTTGAAGAGGTAATTTCTGAGAATTTTCCAAAAGTAAAAAAGACAAAGGGCACAGATGTAAGAAACACTATGAAATCCAAACAGGATAATAATAAAAAAAAAATACAGTACATAATAGTCAAATTGATGGAGAAAACAAGATACATTTTCTTCAAAGGAATACTAAGAAGTCTTAGAGTTGACATCTCAACAAAAAATTTGGAAGCCTCAAAACACTAGAATAACTGCCAACAAAGTTACATGAATAGATATGTATTTATATATCTATTTATATACATATATAAACTCTTATCTATTAACATATACATCATATCTGTTAAATGAATTAATCAGGAATTTTAAACTCTCTCATGGACTTCTGGTTCCAGTTAAGAAGGAGTAAGTCCACTAAATCTAATCTCTCCCAATGTTTACAACTAAAAGCTCTGGACACTATACAGAAAGCAACTACATGGGGCTCTGAAAATTACACAGTAGCAGGAGAATTGGGAAGGTAAGTAAAAATTTAAAGAACGAACTGAATAGAGGACACAGGGAGGGGAAGGGTAAGCTGGGACAAAGTGAGAGAGTGGCATGGACATATATACACTACCAAATGTAAAATAGACAGCTAGTGGGAAGCAGTCACATAGCACAGGGAGATCAGCTTGGTGCTTTGTGACCACCTAGAGGGGTGGGATAGGGAGGGTGGGAGGGAGATGCAAGAGGGAGGAGATATGGGGATATATGTATATGTATAGCTGATTCACTTTGTTATAAAGCAGAAACTAGCACAACACTGTAAAGCAATTATACTCCAATAAAGATGTTTAAAAAAAAGAAAAAAAAAAAACCCCGACCTGTATCAAAGGTGAGTTTATAGCATTTCCCTCTCTCTCTCTCTCTCTCTCTCTCTATCTATCTCCACAAGATGAGCAGAAGGCCAAGTATGATCACAAACAATTCTAGTAATCAACCCCAGAAACAAAGAAAAAGAGAGAAACTCTCTGTTAGCTCTCCCTGCTTAAGTGGTGTGTGTGTGTGTGTGTGTGTGTGTGTGTGTGTGTAGGGGAGGGGACAGTGTATGTATAATAGGGGACTCTGACCCAGCTTTGGCCAGCCCTGGATCATAAGTCCATCCCTTTGGCCATAAAGACAATGTATCTTTGTTGATTGCTTCACTAGAGTCATAAGGGAACAGGAACGGAGGTGGGGCATTGCTGATACCAGACAAAGAGGGGAAACCCCGTTAGACAAACAGTAAAAACGTCTGTCAGCTACATCTACCTGCTTTCTTACAAAGGTGGCCTTAGATACCCCCTACCTACCAGTAGACTGCCAAATAAGGAATTCTCTGCAGATCATGGACACTTTAAAATAAACCTCAGTTGTCTACAGTTCTTATGTAAGTAGGAGCTAGATGATGCTCTGTTAGAGGAGATGATCCAACCAGTCACCAGCAGGCACCTTAAATCCTCAACTGAAGCCCTAAACTCCTTCACTGGAGAAGGGTTCCGAAGAGCAGGGAAGGTGTCCAACGCCACGGCCTACGGAAGAAAGGTCACCTGCTCTAATTCTCCACTCTGTTACAGGACTGAAATTCGCTGTCCAAATGAGACAGTTATTACTAAGAAAAATAAACTTGAAAAGTGTCTGGGATCCCCAGTCTCTACTTTTGTCTAGCTTTATGTGGGACACACAGGCTTGGCAAAAATTACTCAGGGCTCTTTCCAGTTAAAATGACTTTCACATCTCCCTTAAGGTCTCTGCTGATTCTTTACTGTTAATAAGGAGAAAGGTGATTATAGTTTTCAGAAAAAAGCTCATATGAGAGTGCTGGGAAATGAAGAATTGGGCAGGGGAGAGTATAAATAGGAAATTTTCAGAAATGTGTCTTCAGGTGCAAGTTTATAAACATGCACACAGGGCTTCCCTGGTGCCGCAGTGGTTGAGGGAGTCCGCCTGCCGATGCAGGGACACGGGTTCATGCCCTGGTGTGGGAAGATCCCATATGCCGCGGAGCGGCTGGGCCCGTGAGCCATGGCAGCTGAGCCTGCGCGTCCGGAGCCTGTGCTCCGCAACGGGAGAGGCCACAACAGTGAGAGGCCCGCGTACCGCAAAAAAAAAAAAAAAAAAATGCACACAAGGAAGAAATGGCAATTCCCATAGAGAAAACAGCACCTAAAGCAAAGGAAGTAAACTCAAGTGGCTTGAAAGAGACCACTGGGAGGTAGCAGGAACTAGTGAAATCGGCCAAGTAAGCTTGCCGATTGCGTCCCTGCTCTAGTGAACGGTGGTAACCACAGTAACTGGAGAGCACAGTTATCTTAAAGTCCTTGTTCATTAACATTCGTGTCTGGATTTCCTGTGGATCTATGTCTGTTTTCTATTTATTTTTCCATAGTTTTTTGATCATGTAATCTCATTTCCTCTCCTGATTGCCAATATGTGATTAAAAGTCAGGTATTTCATTTGAAAGGTTATAGAGCTAATTTGAATCTCTGGATGAGCCCTCTGGCAGGCAGTTATGGTCAAGCTTTAGTCCATCTGGTATTGAGCTGCTTCAAAGCAAAGCTTCAGGCTTTGTGAAGGCTGTTCTTTATAAAAATTCACTTATTCCAGGGCTTCCCTGGTGGCGCAGTGGTTGAGACTCCACCTGCCGATGCAGGGAACACGGGTTCATGCCCCGGTCTGGGAAGATCCCACATGCCGCAGAGTGGCTAGGCCCATGAGCCATGGCCGCTGAGCCTGTGCGTCCGGAGCCTGTACTCCGCAACGGGAGAGGCCACAACAGTGAGAGGCCCGCGTACCGCAAAAAAAACAAAAAACAAAAACAACAACAAAAAAAAATTCACTTATTCCAAGGGTATAGTCCTTCACCAATATTAAGTGAAAGCCTCAAGTATATACTAGGACCTTCCTTCTTGATAGTCCCTGGACTCTAGTTTCAAATCCTATAACCCCCCCAAGACTGACAGAAGATTATCTCAACTTCTAAGCATCTCAGTGACCTCCATTAGAATGGGTAAATGATTTAAAGAGAAAACTGGTACCAAATGTCTATTTTGCTTTTCCTTATTCTTCTTTTGGCCTCTTGTCCCTCAAGTCCTTGCTGACTTGGTAGCTCTCTAAAACTTTTTGACAGACATTTTTCTTTAATTTTGTCTGGATTTTGCAGGTAGTCTCAGTTACAGAGAGTTGGTCTATAACAAGCGAATCCCACATTTATAATTTTAATATCCTTGAACAGAAATCTTCTTTGATCTTAGAACCCTTTGGTTCTAAGACTTTTCACACCCCTAAATTTAGGTTATAATTTTATACTCAATACACCTAAGATAATACTTTTTATCTAAATTTTAGAAATGTAAAATTTTTATCTTTCCCAGGTAGATGATAATACCCTTGAAGGTAAGACTCTAATTGTACACTTCTTATGTGTCCCCTGAAGAGCTGAATGATTTGACAGGAATGTTGTTGGTGTGATATGCAGAAGAAGTAGTGGACCAAGCATTGAAATGATTGGTTTCAATTTTCAGAACCAACCTGGTAAATCCCTCATAATCTTTTAGTCAGCATTTCCACTCTTAGAAATCTATGCTTTAAACATTTCCACATGTGCACACAAAAATGTATGTGCATGTATAATACACTGACCATGCCCACACAACATTTATCTGTTTCAATTTTATCTTTGAAGTATTTTACTTACACATAATATATAAGTATGTACATGTAATATGTCTACATCATAACCCTTTACAGTAAATAATATGTATGTGCCAGTAAATATATATTTGTATTTTTCCATGCCTGAGTCCTCAGTCATTGAGAACTGGTGAAACTCATTCTACTGAGAATCCCAGCCAAAATTATCGATGCCTCAGCCAAGACCGCTCTACCATTTTATCCGATGTTGAGGATATTCTGCAACAAGTGTTTACTCAGCTGTAGTCTCTTATTCTGCCATTGACTTTGTGTTCTGGCAAACAATGTCGACACTGCTGGATAACAAAAGTATGCAAGTGATAACCCTGGATGTCCTTCAAAGAAAAACAAGAAAATGCATCAGGCCTGAGGTGAAAGTACAGAGTTTATCATGAATTGAGTTGTCTTCCAGAAATGAGAGAGGACTTCAGAAGGTAAAGACTAACAAATGATTTGGGATTTGTGAAAGTCTTCTCACAGAATGAGGGGCATTATAAAATCCCTGCTGCCTGGGATGACTGACTAAATATCTTATGGAACATATTTGGGAGAATATAGGACAGAAAACACATTATGATTTCAGAGGATGTTAAGAGAAAGAAATAATGATTACTACAATATGAAACAAGAATACATAGTCATAGAGACTAGCCTTCAAAGTCTCTCTGGTGCTCTGAAGCTCTGATTTGGCTGGTGCTTCCATTTGAATTTATGCTTCTCTGTATCTCAACAAGGACTGTGTGTACAGAGACACCCACTCTAGTAGGGGGTGATTTAAGTAACAATGGTAATTCTTAAAAAGAAAAACTAGCACTTAAAATATATATTAGCAAATATCATCAAGACATACTTAAGTGAAAAACACACAATGTACAGAAAAACACGTATGTTGTGACCTCGTATTCTTTTAAAATCCTAGAACTATACAGCTATATCAATTTTTTCATCTATACCTATATCTATATGTTATGAAAAAGTTCTAGAATATATGCTAAATTTTACCAGTGGTTACATCTAGGATAGGGAGTGGATGGGAGTGAAGTGGAAAAGTAAAATAAACTGTACTTTATAAGTAATAAATATTGCCTGAATTTTAAGAAGTTTGTATTTAAAGAGAGAAATATAGAGAATAAAAAGCTATAATCCTAATTTTGATTGATGTGTACCTTATGGAACTATCTAAAATTAATTCACATTTTACTTAATAATCATATTCTTAACAGAATAAAATTCAAGAGTGATATAATAACAATTACTATTTTATGGACTTGACAACATACGGCACATGGTCTATCTGCACAGAATGTTGTGCTTGGTGGTATGAACTTCAGCTCTTACCACATGAAACCTGATCTTCTGACTGAATTTCTGAAGACCAAGAAAATCCTTGTTAAAAAAAGAAAGGAAGAAAAGAAAAGAAAAAGAAAAATGAGGCTCCACTGAAGAGAACTTTTTGTTTGTGCTAAAAAAGTGAAAGCCTCATTATGAATATATTGCCAAATCTTTTATAGAATTATATTGCACTGTGTAATATTAGCCAGTGAAGAAAATCTTTCTCCATCTCTAAGAAATTGAATTACTTTCTCCAAACTTGAGTCTAGATAAATATTTTGTGTTTGTTTCTCCTTTTTTTCTGGTCACAATGTGGGGATGTGGGCAAATACAATTTCTCTTAAGCATCAAAAAGAAAAAAAGTAGTTTCTAAAAATGCAGTATGTGCGTGATGGCAATAACCAAATGTCAACAGATGGAAAAAATATAAAATATATTGCCTCTTCAATTGAGCATCATTACAAAAGGAAGTTCATTTGTTTCAAGTCATCATGAAACTGACAGCGACATGAGATACTTCCTCAATCCAAAAATTAAAATTAAAATTAGATATTTTTAAAACACTGAAGATCAAAATTTACTGTTTCAGTTAATGCATTAAAATTTACTTTCCCAGACTTGATGATGGGCTTCCTACTTGCTGAGAGACTATTCATCTATAGGTTTTCAGACCCTTGAGATCTCTCATTAACCATCATTATCACTTCCCGCCCCCATTCCCACCCTAATCAAAAAAATCACTATTCAGTGGTTAGGAACTATAACCAGGAGACTTAAAATTGGCCAACTGGGGTCCTTACAAACATTTGATTCAAAAACTATTTTCTCAGTATTATATGTTTCTTCTTTAGATATTCTATATTTTAATGGAAGTCTTCAGGTTTTTGTTTGACTAGATTATATTCTACCTGTTAGCTACATTACCCTGGACTAGTTACTTAACCTCTCTGGGCCTCAGTTTCTCCTATGTCAAATGAAAATAATAATTGTAACTACTTCTTAGGGCAGTGATAAGGATTACACTAGTTAATATATCTAAAGTGTTTAGAATGGTGCCTGCTACATAATAAGCGTGCAATGAATCATTTTGTTGGTGTCAGTGTTGGTGCTATTATTGACATAAGGAGTTAGGAAACCAAACAGCTTTGCTGCTAATTTCCTCTCTTTACTTCCTGATATGCCCAATAGAAAACATTAGTTGGATCTGAAAGAAATCGCAACTTAGAAAACAGGAAAAATTTATGGTCCACAGATCCCAAAACCACATTCTAAAATAAGTCATGTGGATTGAATTGCTTTTTAGTCAATTGTGCATTGCTTAGACCGTACGCTTCTCCAAATTCAGCATTATATGGGGGCAGGAATCTCCGTGTTGTTTCTATCTAGCAGTCTCTAGAGCTCTCCTTTTTAGACCTTTTAAACTCAATTTCAGAGAGAATAAAAAAGGAGAAAATTTGCATAGTGGTATTTTTGTATTTCATTTCTAAATGCTGAAGTATATTTTATTAGGCACACTGAAGAAAAGTGCGTCCCTCTGACAGGACGGTGCCCTGTTCACCCTCAGGCTTTCTTCCCACCTGGGGTTTTTCAGTCTTTTGACTTCACTTACATTCTAAAACACCTACTCTCTTCACCCCAAGTTATTCCAAATCAACTATTTAATTTGACCATTTTTGCTTATCAGAGTTCTATGCAAAGAAAACCTGTAACTTGATAGGCAAATACTCCCCTTCCCCATTAAATTTTGGATTCTGAAACGATAGAGAGGTGGCACAGGAATGGTCCAGAGTTGCTACTGATAAGCAAAAATAGCAAATTCAAATATATTATGTATTGTGATGATTCCTGCCTAATTTTTTTTCAGGACAATGCTTTATTGGCAGCACCATTTATGATATTCATCTAATCGCAAACTAAAATACAAACCACTTTCCAATCCATAAAATCATCACTTGAGCAATACCTCAAATGGCTGGTTGGAATAATTAGATGCACATGCATTTGAAGCCTTTATAAATGATACTGATAAACTATGACACTTATAAAGACAAAAGGTGTGAAAATTCAGCATTGAATGTCTTTCTATCTGAGAGGAGAGAGAAAACTATTAAAAAACAATTTAAAGTAGGAGAGTTTTGTTTTCCTTTGATAAAAGTAAATATACTGATGTTTCTTAATAAAAAATTAATTATCCAATAATTATATTTGTCTATAAATACAAGTGGCAAGAGAATTAACATAGAAATAGAGAAAAGCAATCTATGAATTATAAATTTATCTAGCTTCTTCAAGTCTCAGTATTTTCATTTCTTTCTATGTGGCATCATATTTCATCAAAATATCCTGAAAATATTTAGTATATAGCAAAAGCTATTAAAATTGTTCAAAAATTATTTTAAAGTGTTGAATTTAAAAAGGTGACGTACTAGTCAACAAAAGGTGTTATAAAAATTTACTATTGAGAAAAAAATCAATGTTCTACACACGTCATAAAACACATCAGAATAAATTCCATATCTATTAAAAAAACTGTAAAATACTAAAACCATGAGAAAGTGATATCTGGATGTCACAGTGCTTTCAAGTCACAAAATCATTCCACCAAAACAAAAAAAATTAAAATTTCTATAGCTCATAAAAAGACAACATAAAAATATTGCAGGGCAAACCAAATGGGAAAAATGGTTACCATAACAATTATAGTGGATTAATATATTTTAAACTCTTACAGGTCAAAAAATATAGATTCTAAAAAGTTTAAGCAAAAAGCATTAACTAATAATTTATTAAAATTAAACACAAAGTTTTATGTATACATATATGCATAATATAAATTTATATATTTATATATGTGTGTACACATCTGAAATATACAAACTTACTAACAAGGGAATGTAAACCAAAACAAGGAGTTATCATTTTCAACAAACAGGTTAGCAATAATTTTCTTAAATAACAGAATGTTGGCAGGAAGTGGTATGATTGTCACTCTCATATACTCTATGACAAGAGTGGAAATTTCCATAGCCTTTCTGGAAAGTAATCGGTTGTATTAAATCTTGAAATTTTCTGAGCTTTTGACACATAAATTCCCCCATTAGAAATGTATCCTAAAACACACAGAAACAAAGAACAATATAAGCACCAACATTTTGTTACTTAACAATTTCTAAAAGTAAAAATAAAGAACCTACGTATTTATCATCAGGGGAATGTCTAAATGAAATAAAAAACACTCACACTGTGAAATATATAACCTTTAAATGATACTGTCACAAAAATTTTAATGAAGGGGGAAATGCTCATTATATTGTGAAAGCAAGATAACATATATATTTATTATATATACTATGTTTTATATGTATATAAAATTATTCTCCAAATAAGACTTTCTGCATTATATTTCTGTGCAACAAAACTGTAAGTCACCTGATAGCAGCACGTGCACACACACATATACTATTCAGTCCTTCTTACAGTGTGTAGCACATTGTCCATGATCAGTACGTTTCTTAATCACTTGAATAAACTAGGCAAATAAGCATACATAAATACTTAAAGGATGAAATGAAATTTATCAAAAGGTTAGCAATTGTGTGACACGGACTTTTGCCTTCTTTCAACATTTTTACAATAAACATTATATTTAAAAATATTAAAGAAACAACTCAAGATCTAACTGAAAAGGTATATTTCACAGCCAACTGTAAAAATGAGAGAAATCTGAGCAATCATTGCTTTATTTTAAATGTATATAAACTTGACATTGCTGACGCTTCCAACTGATTTTTTCAAAGTGTTTGGTCCTGCGTGAAAGAAACGCCATGTGTTCTCATTGTGTTTGCATAGCACCATCAGACAAAAGCGGGGTAGCTTCCATCACAGTCCTTTACATTCCAGCCAAAAAAACCTACTAAATAATAACAGACCCACAAAGGGAAGCAAACTAACAAACACTGTGTAGAACAAGTAATCCTCAGCTTGAGTCCAGGGCTCCCTGACTAACATGACTGCGGCTCATTCACAAAGAGGAACCTGAGTTCTAGTCATGGTGATGTAATGTATTAGAAAAGGAATCAAATCAGGAAGCAAGTTTTCATGCCAATCTGCTACAACCTGTGTTGGAACAAGGAAGATAAAACTTCTCCTGCTTAAAGAGAGTCCAAATCTCTTGCAATATCCTCTAGCTACTTTATGGATTTATTGCAACACCTGAGTTCCTTAACAAGTTTATCAGGCTAGAACATACACATCCAAAATACAGCAACTGCTCAAAATGTACTGTTATTAAAAGTCTTTCAATGAGGTGCAGTGATGTCTTTATAAGCCAATGCATTTTTCATGAATGGTACTCTGTATTGTTTTTGTACTAATATTAATTTAATGAGCACTTCTGTTTGCTACAGATTGGCTAATACATTTTTTATTTCCTATAGTTTGGGTCAGGCCCCTAAGCTATTGGCCTCTAGACAATTTCATGCAATGCACAGTTTTTTTTAATGGAGGTCTAGATAGAGTGTGCTATTAAACAGTCTGCTTTTGAAAGAAAACTTCTAATCTGATATCTGTGTCAGATGATGTACCCTGTAGGGCTGCCATCTGGTTCATGTATTTTTAATAATTTCAAGATTAGGTTGCTAGAGTTCAGATCTACACTGTTCTTTGTTTTATTTAGTTGGGAGTTAAAATGAGTCACTGTGAAACCAGAATCAGCAACTTTACATGATCCAAAGGAGTGTGGGGTGAAGACACAATTTACTTGTAATGGGAGCATGTCTTTAAAAACAACATCTACATCTCAAATGCAACCTCAATTGGAAATCAACACAAAGTGACAAAACTTTTGCTTTTAAGAATCTGACATCTTGTGAAATCATACCATATTGGGGAAGGTTTGATTGAGAGGTACTAATTTAAAAATACTTAAATTTTACTTAAATTTTTTTTTTAAATAAGGAAAAATTGACAGGCTCATAGTAATATTCATGCCCCTCCTAAGAAACTATGTGAGAGAATATTAAACCTTCTAAGTGAGTCAGGCACACTGGATGCTGCTTTAATCCTTGTAGATCACTGGACCAGTATTTCATGAAAGGACAGTGAAAGGATATCCTAACTGACTTAGAGAATTTTTGCTGCCAACAAAATGATTCACTCCCAGTGTAGAGGAAAAAAGACACAAAGAGTATCTTATTGTGATCTTTTCATTTGTTTTCTAGTAGAAATAGCAATTTTTTGTTTACACTTTAAATTTCCTCCTTTCCCCATAATGTCTTCTTAACTCACTATAATTGGTAGTAACAAATTGCATTTTGTGCTAGTGTGGTTTGAGATTAGAAAAACATCTGACAAAATATGTGTGCTGACATTGCTAAACACATCATAATTTGACATTTTACCAATTTAAAAATCAAAACTGTCCTTTAAAATCCTAAATATTGCTTTTTAGTATATTTTAGTATGTTTGTTGAAGAAATACATTTTCATTTCTACATTAGAGAACACAGAGTAAAATTAAAGGAGAAATGTGAAAACATTTCTATATTCACTCCTCTGAGAAAATCACTTAACAGTGATTGATATGGATATACTGTCTTTCATCTATGAATATATATATATATATAATTACATAATTAAAATCATAACATACTTCTGGTAGACGGCTACATAATTATTTCGGTCAGTGAACATTAACTAGTCTTTAATATGTCATTTTAAATGACCATGTCATATGACATCCCACTGATATATTATGCTTTATTGAGCTCTCTGTTACTTATTTATGTTGCTTTCAGACATATTTACAGAAATATTCCTTCAACTTTCTGAATGAATTTTTAGAATAAATCTTAAAAGGTGGGGGGGAAACAATGGGCCCAACGGGTTCTGGGTACATATTGCTAAATTATTTTCTATAAAGTTTTTAACAATTTACACTCTGACTAGCAATATAAATCTCACCCCTGTCTCATCAGTATTAAGTATTACCACTATTTTCTTTAAATATATGTTATTTTGTTGCTTGGAATGGGATATTACGAATTGGTGTTACCTTGATTACCGCTGAGCTTCAACACATTCCCACGTGTCTGCTCATGTATGTTTATTCTTCTGTAAATATTTTGTTCACGCCCTTTTCTCAGATTTTAGGAAATTTACTTTTCCCTGTTTGCCTCTTCTTTGTATATGGGTATCATATCTTTCTGCAGTGCTTAAAGGTGGGGAAAAAATTAAAACAATGTCAGTTATGTTGTAATGAACATGAAGGAAGGGCATGGAGAGATTTCATATCCCCCCTCGGTTTAAAGCCTGGGCCAGTTCTGTGCAGTTCAGAGCTTAAGGTCTATTTAAAGAGAAAACAGGAAAAATAAGGTAGAAGGAACTCAGAACATAAAATCACATGTTTTAGATACTTTTTATTACATTCTTTTATTTTATAGATAAGAAAATTGAGGCACTGTAAAAGCTGATTAAAGGCAAGACCAAGACTAAAGACTGAAACCCAGGTCATCAGACCTCAGATTAACATTGATTCAAATTTGGAAAGACAGAACCTTCTAGATCCCTTTGGCACTATGCCTCAAGCCTGTCCCAGTCAGAGCCAGAACACATCATTAATTTGGGGTTGGGGAAAGAGGCATTGAGTCCGTAGAGTGGGGAACACTGCCAGGTTGCCATTTTTGTCCTCTCTACTTTTGGGGGGTATACAATTTCACTGATGTACAAAGTGTAATTAAAGTACTGGGAGATTCTGGCTAATTTTGTCCGGGAGCTTAAGATGTGGCCTTATTTAAGGCCAACTCACTGCACCTGCACCAGAAGGCAGCATAACAAAAGCTGATTTGGACAGAACCCTGCCTAAAATGGCAATGATACAAAGTCAATTAACAAGAGTTTGGCCACAGCCCAATGAACTTTCAATTCTAATGTGCTGATATTTAAAGAGGAGGATTTAATAGCAGAAAGACAAATTACAGTAATTGAATCAAAGCTGCAATCAGCAAATGTTTGCACTGGGAACTCACCTGGTTCTTGAACACTCCTGTCTTTAATAGATCCAGCTGAGGTTTCCAAATCTATTAGTATTCTTAATGAGCTTTTGTTTCTTCTTTTGCAAAGACAGCTGATAGGTTATAACATGTACTGTCATTACAATCGTTTGGATCACTTGTCTAGCAGAATTCTGAGTTGACAAAGGGGATCAGAGTTACAAGGATCATTGGGCTATGTCTGCCATGTGTCCAGGAGAAGAAAGCAATAGCCAAATATTTGTCACATCTCTGTGTCATCACCAACATTCAGAAAAGGGCATGACAGAAATGGTGCTGATGGGCAGCAAAAGAACAAAGACCACTCAGTTGTCCTGCATTGTGGGTCTAGTAGGCTTAATAAACGCTACACCTCATCCCTGATCCTATTCAGGGATACCCTACAGAAAAATGTAAGCCATCTTTAAGCTTACTTCCTGTGAATGTATGACTTGATTTTAAATCTCCTTTAGAGGAGTATAGTTTCTAACTTAACTTTTCAATTATTCCCCTTTTCTAGATTTATATTAAGGCTGACTTCCAATATTTCAAACATAGGACACAGAGAACAATTCACTTGGTCCCTTCCATTTCATAGTGAGTTTAACTGGCATGAACAATCAGCATAGTTATAACTACAGCAATTAATTCGTTCAACTTAACCAGAAGTGCTGATAGCTACAGTTATAAAGTGCCAACCACGACTATCTGTTAAAGAAATACAAACACAACCCCAAATGAAGAGCTACATATCTCAAGAAAAGTAACTTACAAACAAAATACAAATATAACCCTGAAATAACTTTCACACTTCTCAAGCAAAAGTAATTTATACTTTTGAAACATGCAATTTACTAACAGCTCCTATAATCACAGCAGTTCTCACATTAGCATAGAGCACATGCTCATAACTTTGTAGTCTGGCAGTTTGTTGAACCAGTCTTTTTTGTTGTTGCTATTTAGATCTTGATTTTAACATTCATATATTCTAAAAGGACATGAGTGAATCAATTGAGTTTTGTTCTCTGAAGTATCTTCATATTCAACTCATTTATCCCTTTGGAAGTAAAATCCATCCATATACTACTATTTCCAGCACACATACTACAATTTTCAAGGTACATGTCAGACCCATGGAAGAAAATAATTCATTATGACATCTGTAAAAGTGGATCCTGAATCCATTCACCCAAATCTTTTCTGAGTTTCAGATGCACATTTCCAACCTTCTTGTAGACTCCTGCGTCGATACCTAATGTCCCCATTTTTATTAAAGTATCACCAATAACTTTTAACCGGAAAACTCTTCTGTTTTTCACTCTCCCCTTTCCCATTTATCTCACATGAAATAATCACCGAGTTCTTTTCCATAATATTATTACACCCTTATTCCTTTCATTCCTATAAAGAATCACCATACTAACCAGCAAATCAGGAGGTTAACTCCAATCATTCGTCCCAATCTACACCCTCTAGAGTACAAAAAGCACACGACAGATACTAATATACAAAACCCTGGCAGGCTGCACTCAGTACTTCAGCTTAAAGACTGCAAGTCTAATTTATCTCATGAAGCAGCTTGCATCATCCACCATCACACCTGGGCCCCTGCTAATCTCAAGGGTCTGGGCTAGGAGCAGATTGCGGGGATTCCAGGGTTACTGTCCTTCCTTCTTCATTCATAAATAGTTATGAGACATTTTCCAGTGGCAAAGGCCTTTTCTTAACATTGATGGTGCCTCTCGGGAAACTCTTGAAAACTTGTGAATACATAGCTTCTTCCTACCACCAACCTCCACCCTGAACAATGGTGTTAGAAAGGCAGTGCTCAAAAAAAGGTCTTAAGAGGGAACCCACCTATTTTTAATCCTAGATGAAAAATACTATTTGCCACACCTTGCATCCAGATGTTATGGAATGCACTCATATTCTCCAGTAAAAGGAACCAGTTCTCCTTGGAATGGAAAGGAAATGGCTGATCCACGGACTCGGGCAGCAAATATAGGGGATAAGCCTGGAGCATCTTGAAGTTCCAGAGAGAAAGGAAGCGCCAAAAAGGAAATCACAATGATGGAGATACGTCAGAGGGAAATGGGAGCATCAGATGCACAGAGCCAGATGACATGGGATGCTCAAATCCACAAGATCACATCTGCTGTGCAGATCTAAGAAATGACATGGGTCACACAGTCTTCAATGAGCTAAGCCAATGCTTGCTTGTCTGGAATAAGATTGGGATACATATACTGGCTGCAAGAACCTCCCTGGAAGTTGTCTGGGTATCACCACAGTCATGTCACTCTTAACTTCGAGAAGAACAGAGAGGAGTCAGAGGCTCTCTTCCCAAACTGACCCAAGCTTTTGACTTGGAGTGATGGCAGAAGCAAACTGAGATTTTTGATTTGTTCTGCTAAAGGCTTTTTTTTTTTTTTTTTGCGGTTTGCGGGCCTCTCACTGTTGTGGCCTCTCCAGTTGCGGAGCACAGGCTCCGGACGCGCAGGCTCAGCGGTCATGGCTCACGGGCCCAGCCGCTCCGCGGCATGTGGGATCTTCCCGGACCAGGGCACGAACCCGTGTCCCATGCATCGGCAGGTGGACTCTCAACCACTGCGCCACCAGGGAAGCCCCAAGGCTTGATCTTTTTAGTGATAACTTTCTTGTATGAAAGTCCCAATAACAGCTGATGTGAGAATGTAGGTAGAATATATATGGAATATATATATCTCCCAACCTTAATCCTTTAAGCCCTCTGTACTGATACATGCTTCTGACCTGAGCAGTAAACTATTTCTGCATTATGCAGGATTCACCGAGAAACCCAAAGCAAATACGTGCCCATATGTGCCTGCTCTGCCTTGAATAAACAACAGATCTAATAGTAACGAGCGTAATTGTATTATGCTTGTAAAAAATTCATGAGAAAATGACTCTCTGGTTCCTAACTGAGTCTGCATCTTAGAATGATGTTGCAATTCTTGCATCATTTTCTGACAAGATTATGATTTTTCAAAGATTTACAAAGGAAGAACCCACTTTAGACTGTAGAGGGTGAGTAGTCCCTGAAGGGACAGGTAATGTTTGATGTCATTGAACCAGGGAAGAGGCAGGACCTCAGGGGAAAAGGGAAAAAAAAACCTCAATAGATCATCATCCTTAACCTTTCTCATCCATCTGGAAGCTGAGGGATGCAGATGTCCAAAGGGAAGCTCTCATGGGATGGAGCTACTTAGGTAGAGAACTTGTCAGGAGCTTATTTTGCCCATGGGAATGGACCAGATCTGACCATCTAGAGAAGGGTTTAGCGAACTACAGCCTATAGGTCCAACTTGGCCCTACCTGCTTTTCTAAAACTTCATTGGAACACAGTTTATTTACACATTTTTAATGGGTATTTACACTCTACAACTGCAGAGATGAGCAGTTGCAATAGAGACGGTATGGACTACAAGCCTAAAATATTTTACTACCTAGCCCTTTATAGAAAGTTTGCCAATCTCTGATGTAGACAGCAAAGTGCAAGCTGGGTTATTTAGAATATTCATAGTGTTCTTCTATGACTGTTTCTCTTTTTATTCCTGATTTTTTAGTAATAGATATAGAAAAAATATTCTACCATATCTCACTTAAGCTATAGCAAAACCAGAGCAAGGTCCTTTCTCTAAATTTGGACCAGAAAGTTAAAGGACACCCCTGGTGGCTATAATGGGGACAGCAAATAATCCCAAGGGGGTGGTGAGAGCCTCAGAGTCCAGCTTGACCAGGAGGTTCCTACCATGAGATTCTCCTCAGGTGCCAACCTCAACTGGCAGTATTTTTTTTCCAAACAACAAAGATGTATTTATTTATTTGTGTTTTGTTTTTCACTTTTTAAATCAGCCTTACTGGTGTAGAATTAACATATAACAGAAGTGACTAATTTTGTGTGTACAGCCTTAAAGGTATAAATACAGTAGTGTCACCACCAACACAATCATAATATTGAACATTTCCATCACCCTCAAATGTTCACTCATAGTCCTTTGTAGTCAGTCTCCTCCTCTACTTCCTGGCCCTGGCAACCAGTGGTCTGCTTTTTGTCATTAGAGTTTTGTTCTTTCTAATTTTTCATGTAAGTGGAATCATAAGATATAAATATCTTTTTTAACAAATATTGTATATATTTAAGTTGTACAACATGATTTGATACTATATATGTGTGTGTATCTATGTATAATCATATGTATATATGATTAGTACAATATGCTAGTAGGTAAAATAAGCCAGACATAGAAAGAAAAAACTGCATAATCTCACTTATGTGGAATCTTAAAAAGTCGAATTCGTAGAAGCAAACAGTAGAACCCCGGTTACCAGGGATAGAGGGTAGGTGGGGGAAATGGGGAGATGTTGATCAAAATTGCAGTTCTATGGGATGAATAAGTCTAGAGATCTAAAGTACAGCATGATGACTATCGTTAATAATACAGCATTGAATACTGGAATTTGCCGAGAGTAGATTTCAGGCACTCTCACCATTTTAAAAAAAATGGTAACCATGTGAGATGAGACAATATGCTAATTAGCTTGACAGTAGTAATCATTTCACTATGTAAAAGTCAGTGTTTCTTTATTCTGCCTGTGCCTTTATTATTTACAATATATTTCTAACCCACTTACAAGAAAAAATAAAGGAAGCTTACAATAATAAAACTTAAAAGAGAAAAGTTTTTAAAGAACATTGTAGAAGAGATCCAAAATCACAGAATAACCTTTTACTGAGGATCATATTCTCAGTTGGCCACACGTTTAGAACAAGCTCGATCTTCAAATCACTGTTGCCAAGACTACATTAACCTAATCAGGATACAGCCCGCCAGATGATAATCGTATTTACAATCCTAGGTTCTGTTATAAAATATGAATGGCCATCCTGTAGGGTCAGTAGCTCTCATGCTCTCATTCTTTATTTGTTCATTCATTCAACGAACATTCATTGAACTTTCCCCGTTCTGGCACTTGCATGGAAGCACATCCATAACACAAGGCGAGCTCTTTCTGTAATTTTCTCGGTATATCTGGTGGGCTCCTACGGCAGGGCAGAAGTTTTTCAAACGTATATTAGATAAATCTATTGACAAGGTGCTGGCATCTCTATTGTGTTAACACTGAAGAGCTCAGAGAAAAATCCCCCTATGTTCTCTGCCTTTTAAATGTGAGCTCAGAGAGTAGGGCCAACATGGACATTCCAGACGAAAGGAAAACAGTAGATGCTTGATGTAGGAAATTGCTTCCAGTTTTGAGAGGGATGTGAAAGGGAAGAAAGGCCTCAATGGGGAAAGCAGGGAAGTATGCATTGGCTAAAGGGACAAAAAAAGAGTAGACAGATGAATGCGTAGTAGTGAGGACAGTGAGTAGACTATTCACTGTGTCTGGGGAAACATTATACAGAGTGCTTGTGCAGTGACTCCTCAAAAAACAGGGAGCAATAAATCAGTGAGGGAAGGCTTCTGCCAGCCAAGTTTTCACTATTCCTTCAACAACTTGATAAGAGCATCATGACTGCTGTACCACAGTGGACTGGCCCCCACCAATCACTTTTTCTAAGAGCGCTGCTGATTCACCCTGGGAGTAGCTTTGAGTCAGGTGCCCTAACCTGCAGGGTAAGTGGACTCCATGCTTCATGGGTACCCTGGTTGAGGCAAGAGCAGATTTGATGACATGATTCCTCAAAGCATTCAATTAACATTTAATCATTTTAAAAGGAAATACTTTTATTTCCTTTTAAAAATCCTCATGAAAATCAACATGAAAGCCCTTTGCTTGGAAAAAAAAAAGCAGAACCAATTTGGTTGTGCTGTACTAAGTTTGTCAAATGCATTCAGCTTTGCAGGAAGAGTTTGTGAGAATAAGAGCTGGTGTGTTTGCTGGAGTCTCCAAGGCAATCAAGAGCAAGACGGCAGAAAATTCTCGTCAAAGTGAATGTTTTTGAAAGGAAAGAAGAAAGAAGAATGAATGCCACTGAAATCATAAAGGCTGATTATTTGTTTAGACAAAAGGAGAGAACCCCAAATAGATTTCTTTTTTTTCTTATTGTTATAACTCATACTTAGCTTTCCGTTCACAGCTTCCTAGTCAATGCTTGACCTGCAAAACCAAACTCATTTAAAGTTAAGTAATTAGCTTTAATATAAAACTAGTCACTGTGTAATTACTGAAAAGACTTGTTCATAACAGTAAAGGAACTACAGAGCTCTTTAAAGCTCCTTCCATGTTGAAGAAACGTTTATTTCTTCCAGGGTGTCATTTTTTCAAATCGCTTACAGGCTTGCTAGATTTTTGTGGAAACTTTCATCAACAAAGCAAGGTTTCAAAAGGTTTTGTGAAATTCTATAATTTGCTGGAAGCTATATTTCTGATTTTTTTTCTTTTTCTGCCTCTGAATTACATTTTCATCCACACTGTGTCACTCTGCAGTTTTCCCCCAAAGCAAGTGATGAGTGAACCATTTGTAAATATTTATTGAATAGCTTGTGATCAACAAAGACTCTGACAAATAGTCGATGCTCAATTTAAAAAAAAAGGAATGCATTCTGAGTATGTGTTTATTCTAAGGGCATCTCTTAGCTTTTGGGGAATACAAAGCATATGAAATGCAAATTCTACCTCTAGATATGGTCTAGAAAATAGAAAACACTCGTGAAAGTGGTATTGAAAATCATCATGGAAATTCAGAGTAGGAAGAACACTCCCGGATGAGGTTTCAGAGAAGTACTTCTGAAAAAGGAGGCCATTGAACTTGAACTAGAAAGATATGAAGACAGAGGCCAAAGCCATCATGGGCCGAGGGAACATGTAAAAGCACAAACACAGAATTGTGAAATGAGAATGGGCACTTCAGTTCCCAGCTTCAGATAAAGAATTATAATATATGCTACTGAGAATGAAAGAAGGATTAACATAAAGGCAAGAGAGAAAACTATCAACTCAGTACTAAATTTAATATATTTCATCCTTGAACTAGACAGTACTGAGCACCTATTGGGTGCTCAATTATAGCTTGCACTGACATCCAAGAACTGGTTAGGCAAGGACAAGTAAAAGAAAATTTCTGCCCTTGAGTTTCACACAGTTTAGCAGTGAGACCAACACATAAATCAATGCTTTCAATATAAATAATATGATTAAAGAGCTGGCAAAAAAAAAAAAAAAAAACATTTAACTCTGGTTGGGGAGGAAAGTCCAGGAAGGCTTCCTGAGAAGATACAAGTGAAACTCAACCCTGAAGGATAAGAAGCAGTGAACAGGCATATAGAGAGACTTGAGTTGGGGAGGCTTTTCAGACACAGGCAAGAAGCTGATGTGTAGAAAGTGAAGTGAGTTTTCCTACAATTATATTTCCACACACGCCCCCAACACGGATGATCAACTACAAACCCATTTAAACTTTGCCTTATTAGCACTGCTCTGTAAACAGGACATTAAAATTTCATTCACTCAACAAATATTTAACGAGCCAAGCTTGTCCACACAGTGTTCTCTGCTTTTTGAATTCCTCCCTGGCTTTTCTCATGTAATTTTCTCTGCCTGGCCTGTCAATCTTTTCCATCTTCACCCATCAAACTTCTATCCAACCACCAAGGCCCATCTATTCAAAAGCCGTCAATTTAATGAAACTTTGCTATCGCAAACAAATTCTTCCTACTTCTTTTAAGTCCCCAATACACTTTCTTTGCACTATCTTGTTATGCCTACCACATTTGCCTTATATAATTATGTTTCTACCAACATTTGTGTATTAGCAAAAAAAATTGTGTTTTGTTATTATTTTGTATTTTTATTCTCTATAAGACTAGAACAATGCTTTTTGTACCACCAACTTTTGCTGAAATGAGTGGAAAAGATTGTTCCAAGTATAAATCAAATACATGTGAAGGTCAACATTTCCCGTTTCCAGGTCTACGTATGTGTGCATATATTTGCATATGCAGATCCTTGCATAACAGTCTATACATATGTAAAAACAATATCCACTGTCACCAAAATTTCCTTTAGTATTTATATTACTTTTCTCCATAGTTATTCTTCTGTGCAAAGAATAAAGACACTAGAGAAACAAAACCTTGGAAACTATGCTAGACGATGTCAAAACTGTATGATTCCAATTATATGACATTATAGAAAAGGTAAAACCATAGCAAAAAAAAAGCAGACCAGAGGTTCTGGAGTTTGTGGATGGGGTGTGAAGTTCAAGTGCAAAGGGATACAGAACTATTCTCTGGGGTGAAGAATGTGTTCTAAACCTTGACCATGGTGGAAGCTGCAGGACTTTATATATTTACCAAAACTCATTGACTTTATTCATAAAATGTGTTTTACAGTATGTAACTTATACCTCAATCAAGTTATTTTAAAAATACATATTATACTAAAAAAAATCCTTGACTTTAAGCCAGGTCTTTGAATACCAAATATTTTTGTATGTTATATAGCTTTTGACAAACTAATGAAGAAACGATAATTTTGACGAGGAAAGATGATTATTGAGTAACTTTTATATTATGTAGAAACAATCCACAGACTCACAAGTAAAATAATAAATATTTGACTGAAGTTGGAAATATTATATAATCTTTGCCAATTTTGCTGAAAACCTATATTCTTAAGACATGACAAAAATTTCAGCGTGACTTGAAGGGAGATGATGGAAAGAGATGATAATCAACACAGCTGCCACAGATGAAGAATTAGGTACAAGATAAAAAGAATAGAGCTGGGAATATTTGTATATCAAGAAACTTTTAGCTCCTCAAAAAAAAAAAATGAGAAGAAAGGAAACCAGGAAAAAAGGCTGGTAGCCAGGAAACCAGAAAATTGATCACTGGAATTTAAATTACCCTGAATCAAACTTCAATCCTGTGTTCCTGAGTTGATGATGAAAGAACACACATTTGAAAGAGTGTCTGGACAGAACAGTTAAACAATGGGACAATTATAAAGCTGACACACAGGAAATGCCTTCAGGATATTAGAAATGGAAATACTCAAGGGAAGGAAACTCTGGTGCTTCAAGACACCAAGGTCAGCTATTATGCAGGAATATTCTAATATTAGTCTCCAGTTAAAATTCTATTTTTAAATCTCATTTCCAAAGAACTCCACAGTACATCCACTTTCTGTTGTTGAGAATTTCATTACAGTGAGTGTTCTATTCCCACTCAACAGATCCTGGAAAGCAAAGGCCTCTCTAGGAGTTGCTGTGAATTAAGAAGTAGAAAACAATCTACTGAATCAGCTACTTACTTTTCAGTAAGGAGTTATTTAAGGAACTATGATGTATTCATCTCACACTTTCTTAGTCACAAAATCTTGTATGTGTGTTTTGTCTGTGTGGTGGAAGATTGAATGGGTTTTTATGAGCAGATGATTGAGATGGAGAATTCTAGCGTTTGAAGTCAGTTGTCTACTAGTATTGCTGCTAAGGGGGTCCTGCTCTCTTGGCCATTCCTGCCTACTCCTGCATTTCATGCTGTAACCATATCTAGAAGTCTCTGATACCAAAAAGCAACATTGTAAAGACCCAGCTCTTTTCTTCATTTGACATTTAATTTCTCACATGTCACATTAACTTTTCTTAACCAACTTCCACAAGGTCTAAGAGAAAATCAGAGATAAAGGAGAGATAAAGTCTGGGTATGGCAGAACAAGCCTTGGACTTGGAACCACAGACTTGATTGAAGTTCCACTGACTTCTGGACAATTTAGAGAAACACACATCTCGTGTGTTTTCACAGCATCCTGTGCATGCATTAAGTATAGTTCCATTCACTCTAGTATAATTACCTCTTTATTTGTCCTCCCCACCCGCCAGGGCCTTAGGTTCTTCAAAGGCAATGTTTGTCTTTGTTATTGAATCCTTCCTACCCAGGAGAATGTCTGGAATGTCTGCTGGACTAAATAACAATAAACAAGTCATTTCACCTCTCTGAATTTTATTTTCCCATGTGTAAGTTAAAAAGAAAACAGCTTCTTTGGGGGTTATCATGACATTTAAAAGTATATACAGATATAATGAAAAAATTCACTGTAAGGTAGAAAGTTACATGGCATCTCTTATTACTTATGTTCATCCAACAATTAAAAACAATGTATTCTATAGCAGACTAGTTCAGTTCATGTTATACCAAGTACCACTGTAATGAAAATCTACGTACAAGAAAATCATTTCAAGCGCTTGTTGACAATCTAGGTATTTAAGTAGATAAATCCAGAAAAAAAAACGTAGTTTGGATGAGCTTTTCAAATTTGTAATAACAGAAGTTGCCTGGTAGCCAGATACAAAAGAAGAAGTTGGCATTTATTTGTAGCCCTATGTTTCTAAGAAGAAGAGGCAAAATAAGCCAAATATGAAGTACACACCCTGCAAAAACTATCAGGCTTTTTAAAGACACATGACGAAGTGTTAGACTGTTGCATGTAAACACAGTCGTCAGTTCATTCACCCATTCCTCCCTACAGTCTGTCCATTCAACCAACAACCTTGAATGTCCATTCAGTAAATAATGCATTTTACACATGTATTGTGAGCATCTACTAGATGCTAAGTTAACCAGTGGAAAAAGTGACAAATGAGACATATTCTGTGCCTTAAAGTTACTTACAATTAGTAGGGGGGAAAAATTCATGAATTCATATGAACGGGAGTCATGCTATGTATTTATTTCAGTAATTAGTGTATGCACTACACATATTGCTGTAGTTTTGAATATTTATTATAATGCCTTATTTACACATGCAGAATTTTACTCTGAGATCATAAAAATTTTACTTAAGATCATAAAAATATTTTTAATATGGACCTTTAATGTCACATAAAAAGTTGTTTTGAGAAATATTTCCATTGAAAAGTATATGCCTGAAAGAGTTGACCTGTTCACTAAGTCATTACCCATTTATATAAAACAGTGGATAAATATACTTTGTAAATGATTCAAGGTTGAAAATATGTATACATTTTGTTGCCAGATCTAAGACATTTCACAGTTACTAGGGATGTTAAATGGGAAGAATAATTGTCTCTAGTAGGTTAGAGTCAATGACCATGTCTTATTTGACTTTGTAGGCCCACGTCTAGCACGGTGCACACATGCATGATGTACATTGAGAGAATGAAGGAATGAATGAAAAATGTTGAAATGACAGCAGCTGAGATTCATAAATGAGAACTAAATCAAATGGAAAAGAAACTTGTATCAGTCTAATTAGTCTTCTTTTCTTGTGGAACCCATGGCTTCTCATCCTTATCTACGAATGGCTAGTAACATAAAATAAATTGGAATTTGGAACTCAAATCTAGACTACTCCAACTGGGTAAGTAATATAACCTTTTGAAATTCCATTTATAAAATGAGAATAAAAATATGTAATGTGTGAAAACATCTAGCACACATAGCATCTGACACAGAATTACTGTTCTATACATTTGAATTTATATTTTAGATTGAAATTTTTCTAGGAGCCAAAACCTCTGTTATTGTTCCATAGCAATAATGTGCTAAGACTCCATCCAATGTCATTCATCCTTCAGTCATTTTTATATCACTGATATTTTCAAAGATACATGTGAAGACAGGTAGTTGTAGAAGAAAATGTCCTCTGCTTTCCTCTCACCAATCAATCAAGTGCTCCCAAGCTCTCTTGATGCGTCAGTAGCTGTCTACATGGTATGATAGGAAGAATACGTAAAGTTAGTCGTGGATTAAAATATCTTTGTAACAGTCTACCTTGGGGACTAGAAATATAACATCATTGGAACTACTTGTTTGAATTAAAGCAAAGGGGAATCCCTGACTTCCAATCTTCCTTCTGTAACTCAACTCTTCCTGCTTGAAAAAAAATGATGAACACAGATAAAATATTAATAGATAAAAAGAATGAGACAAAATTGGGCTCAGAAAAAGTTTAACATATCAGTGGATCAAATACAAAAGAGTAGACCTCAAATCTAGGCTTCGTGGACTCCTGGACAGGAAGTAGGTGGTAGTAAAGGGGAGTTTCTGGGGGACAATGACACTAAAAGTTCTCCATATAAGACAGGGGACAAGGCTCATGATCACTACATAAAACCAGGGCTTCAATAGTACTCTCCTGTTGCATAAAAAGAGACTGACCATTTGCCAACCTTCAGCAATTACTTTATTGGAAGCTCTGAACCTCAGGAGGCAGGGGGACAATGACACAGCCTCACAACCAGAATCTGAGACAAGCCGATTGCTGGCTCTGTGACTGGATTCCCAATGTTCGCAGTATCATTGTGAGAAAAGCATAAAATATCATTGTAAAACTGGTCATGGACTAGCTCCCTGCGAGCAGGTTGACAGCAACATAAATATGAAAGGAGATACAGGGAGAAAAAAATAGAATCCATCTAAGTATGTACAAAAATAGATTTCAGAAGGCACAAAGGCCTCAATTAAAAGGAAAACTCAAAACTTTACAAATATACAGAATATCTCAATGAATTTCAGGTAGCATTGCACAACAATATATAACAAACAAATTGAGGTCAGGATATAATTTGAAAGTGGAGTCAACAGGTCTTGAAAATGTATTATGAAATGAGAGGGGTCAAGATGTCTCTAACATTTTTGACCTGAGCAACAGAAAAATAATGTACTAAATACTGAGTTTGGGAGGACTCAGGGGAGCAGGGGCAGGCTGGAGAAGGAATATTAGGAGTTATCTTCGGGCAAATGAGAATCGAAGTTCCCATTAGACCTCCAAATAGAGGTGTGGAATAGCAAGTTGAATATATGAGTCTGAGCTCTGGGAAGAAATCATATCTGGAAATTAAAATCTGGAAGTTAGAAGCTTACGGTCATTATTTAGAGCCATGGAAGCCAATGAGATTTCTTGGGGAGAAAGTATAGTTAGGAAAGAAATGGGGAAGAATGAAACCGTGAGGAATTCCATTAATTAGAGATTGGAAGAGCAGAAACAACCAGCACAGGAGCCTGAGAATGAGTGACCAGTAAGAGAAAGGATCCCAGGAGATCTTGTCCTAGAAGCCAACTGAATAATATTTCAAGAAGGAACAAAATGGCTATATCAGAAGTTTCTGAGAAATCAAGTAAGGGCTAGAATTGATCCCAGGTTTGACAATACGGAGACTGGTAGTGACCATGAAGAAGAAATTTCAGTGGAGTGATGGAGATGCAAGTGTGACAGGAACGGTATAGAGGAAAGGAAATGAGGAAATCGAAGCAGCGTGTCTAGACAGCTCCTTCAAGGAGTTTTCCTAATAAAGGAGAACAAAGAAATGAGTCAGTAGCTGAAAAGACAGAGCAGAATTTTTTTTCAAAGATAGGAAATATGGCATTTTTAAGCTAATAGAAATGTTTCATTAGAGAGGAAGAAGTCGATGATGAAAGAACAAGAAAATGAAATTATAGGAGTCAAGTAAGCAAAGAGGGAGTAAAAGCCAGTCCACGAGAGGGGCATTTGGCCCTATGTAGGAGCAGAACAGTGCTTCCATCACAGCACGTACGCTTTAGATGACTTCACCTTTGTAGAGACTTGTTTTCTATTTTATTTTACTTTATTATTTGTTTAGTTTTAAGATAAGAAGATACCTAGTTGGGTCTTATCATATGTGCATCTCCATCAGGTGCCCCACATGTTGGGAAATTACATACTCACTCCCACACCTGAAGTCAGTGCCTGGCCCATATTTGCAATACTTAAATCAGGTGATCCTAGGGAATCCCTCAACCTTTCAAGAAAGGAGTCCTTCAAACTGGTTGTTCCAGAAACTATTTTTAAAAGTCACACACGGGCTTCCCTGGTGGCGCAGTGGTTGAGAGTCCGCCTGCCAATGAAGGGGACACAGGTTCGTGCCCCGGTCCGGGAAGATCCCACATGCTGCGAGGTGGCTAGGCCCGTGAGCCATGGCCGCTGAGCCTGCGCATCCGGAGCCTGTGCTCCGCAACAGGAGAGGCCACAACAGTGAGAGGCCCACGTACCGCAAAAAAAAAAAAAAAAAAAAAAAAAAAAAAAAGTCACACACAACTCATAGCTCTCTAGGCAGAGTTATCTGAGCTGAATTAAAATTTGATGCACTGTTTGAAGGCTTGAGAAGATTTCCCATGGGGAAAGAAATTAGAAGGAAATGTCACTGAGCACATGAAACTGAGTTTAGGTTCAACACTGACTTGAGAAACACTTTCTTTTTTATTTTGGAAAACCTTAAACTTTTCGGATATGAATGCAATGTAAGGTCCCTATAGTAAGTTGATGTAAAAAGTATTTCTGAGTTTCCAATTTTGTATATTTCTCCATTCATTCTTTGTGCGAGCTATATATATGTAAAATACATTGCTATAGTTTGAAATAAATAAAATATTTTTTGTTATTTCTAGAACGGCATGCTCCCACTTTTACTTTCAGTTGAAATAGCGTAAGAGTTTTCTAACAGTCCGTATTATTGTGATTGGAAAATTACCAAATGCTAGAAAAATACCTTACACAGAGCTCTGAAGAAAAAACATTAAATCTGAAAATTGATTTATGCCACATTACTTTGAGGTTTTAGACTGAGATTTTATTTGAAAGTCAAAAGCTGAACAGTTGCCAGCAATGATGTGCAATTCAACATCAATCAATGATTTTCCTCAGAATTATTAAGGTTTAACTTAAGCAGTTTCAAAAGCTTAAGATTTTTTTTCTTTATACACAACACTCTAAGCAAGTCAGGAACTAATACAGGTGTGGGGACTTCAAATGTTCTTATTATATTTTCATTTCTGTAGCTCACTGTATAAGTCAGCTCAGGCTGCCATAACATAATACCATAGACTGGTTGGCTTAAGCAACAGGAATTTCTATCTCACAACTCTAGAAGCTGGGAAGTCCAAGGTCAAGGTGTCAGCCTATTCAGTTCCTGGGGAGAGCCCTCTTCCTGGCACACGTGGAGAGCCCACATGGCAGAGACAGAGAGATCTGGTCTCTCTTCCTCTTCTTATAATCCCACCCCTCGTGACCTCATCTAAATCAAATAACCTCCCAAAGGCCAAATACCATCTCACTAGGGGGTAGGAGTTCAACATACGAATTTTGGGGGGAAACAAACAGTCCATTTCATTCATCTTCTAATGCAATTAAGCAGAACTAAATATTACATCACTTCTAAGACATGTATGTGCGTTGTCAGATACTACTTTGTCAAGAACCTTCTCATTGTGCACACGTCAATGCACTTCTGCTCAAGTGCCAAACTGAGCATCCATGACCAAGGTACGAAGGCTCATTCATAAAAACCATGGTACCCACTGGGCCTCTAACCAGATCACTTAACCTAAGGCCAGATACTCCAGGACACATTTGAGGGATATTTTTGTCTGAGTTCTGTAATTTTACAGTGCTCCAAAAAGTCTACAACCTAACAGTGAGTTGCCAGGGTTTTTATTTTCTGTCAATTTAGCTTTCAGATTGGTAGTAAATGAATCCAGTGACTAAACATTACTTAGTTGGCAATTCAAGCAGGTTTTGGGTTTTTGTTTCTTTTGTTTTGTTTTTAATTGAGCAAGAAGGAAAAGACTTTGTCATGTACAAATATAATATTTGGTTTAAGATCTTAAGAAATAAGTTTTGACCCACTGATGGCTGACTTTTCTTGTCATCCTTTAAAGTAGAGATAATTCGCTATCCTTGGCCATCTAAACCACAATTTTGTTTTCCCTAGGTCCAAAGTCTTCAGACTAAACAGAAGTGAAGTAAAATAGACTTTAAATATTAATGACTACATGCAGTGTTTGAGCAGAACAAATAACTGAGAGGTAATTTCTAGATTTTACACATTGTTCTGGAAAAGGCTTCCAAAGAGCACTTCAGCAGTGACAGCGTCTCTGTGATCTCCATTGTTTTTATTTTCCTTACGCTTGTGTTTAGCTTGCATAACTACAGAATATAATGCATGCAAATAATCAGAGACTTTATATGCAGAAGCACTGCCACACACATAGGTAGAGGCGAGATACTTCTCCTTCTCAAAGGATAAAAGATATGGGAAGAAACAGGGGGAAAAAAGAGGACAAGACTAGATTAGATTGTAACCAGTGCATCAACAGAACCTAAAGTTATTTCCACCTATCGTCACACCAAACCACATCTCTATTTGTCTCCCTGTCACTCTCTGCACAGTGACAAGTCAGCCCTGACTGACATCATTAACCCTGGACTTACTAAGCATTATTGAATTCAGTTATGAGAAGGAAAGCAGTTGAAACTATACAAAGCTATAAATGAAACTGAAATTTTAAAGAGTTCAGTCTATCAATGGACTTTTCCTAATAGTAGAAATGCAGTGTCCTAGGGACACGTTTGCAGGGAAATATGAAAAGACAAAATATCTACACCTTCTGAAAGAATTAAGAGAATGGAGACTTCTTTTATATATATATATATATATATATATATATATATATATATATATATATAATTTTATTTATTTATTTTTGGTAGTGTTGGTTCTTCGTTGGGCTACTCTTCGTTGCAGTGAGCGGGCTTCTCACTGCGATGGCTTCTCTTTCTGGAGCACGGGCTGTAGGCACGCAGGCTTCAGTAGTTGTGGTGCATGGGCTCAGTCGTTGTGGCTTGTGGGCTCTAGAGCGCAGGCTCAGTAGTTGTGGCGCACGGGCTTAGTTGCTCTGCGGCATGTGGCATCTTCCCGGACCAGGGCTCGAACCTGTGTCCCCTACCTTGGCAGGTGAATTCTTAACCACTGTGCCACCAGGGAAGCCCGAAGAAAGGAGACTTCTAATGAAAAGGCAAAGTTTCTAGAGTGCAGTCTGTATTAGAAAGGATACTGGAAAAGCCTCCGTATGTTCTTTTAAAAATGTTCATACTTCCTAAGTTTCTTTAAATTGAGGGCCACATTTCTAAAGTTTCCAGCCTCAAGACAATTCATCTAACATTTAGGAGCACTTATTGGTCCTTTGCCCTGCTAGGTGCTGAAGACAAGGTGAGGAAACGTCTCTTAAAGGACGAAGTTGCTGGATCATAAGTATGTATAATTTCAAAGAGAAGCCAAATTAGCTTGTCCAGCTTAACACTGAAGAAGAAGTGGTGATACCAATGAGGGAGGGACAATGGGAGGCTGACCACCAGCGTGTTCTCCATTTCTCAAAATATTGGTTTTTCAACTATAGTAGGCACTCAAAATTTGGTGAGTTGTATTAAATGACATGTTAAATAAGAATTCCCTTTACTGATAAAGGATTCCATCCTTATCTATGGAATTTTCTACCCAACAAAGTGACCTCACACTGGAAGGAGCTGGGCAAGGATATGAAAATTTCTTCCTTAGAGATTTCTTAGAATAAAGAAGTTTCTAGTCTGGAAGCTTGGACCAGACTATTTCCCAAATCTTTCCCCTTCTATTATTTCTGTGTATTTTAAATTCATTTAAGAAAGTCTGGTTCTAAACGTATGGACACCAAGGGGGGAAAGTGGCGGGGTGGTGGTGGTGGTGGTGGGATGAACTGGGAGATTGGGACTGACATATATACGCTAATATGTATAAAATAGATAACTAGGGCTTCCCTGGTGGCGCAGTGGTTGAGAGTGCACCTGACGATGCAGGGGACACAGGTTCGTGCCCCGGTCTGGGAAGATCTCACTTGCTGCAGAGCGGCTGGGCCCGTGAGCCACGGCTGCTGAGCCTGCGCGTCCGGAGCCTGTGCTTCGCAACAAGAGAGGCCACAACAGTGAGAGGCCCGTGTACCGCAAAAAAAAAAAAAAAAAGATAACTAATAAGAACCTGCTGTATAAAAAATAAATTTAATTTAATTTTTAAAAAATTTTTAATAAATAAATAAAAAGAAAGTCTGGTTCTGCATAAGATGGAGTAAGCACACGCCATCTTGTCTCTCTTACTGTTGCGTAGCTGTTATATGCAGAGGTAACACAACAACTGGAACAGGTGTTTAGGACTCTAAAAAGAGAAGAATAGCAGGTGGATTGGGAACAAGACCAGAGTTCAAAATACCACCAAATTCTGTGGTGAGTCACTATCATTTTTTTCCTCCTCTGATATTCCTCAGCCAGGATTCAGGGCAAGTGGACAAGAGTCTCCTGCCATACAGAATAAGGAGCGGGGTGGGGGGAGAAGTCCCCTGTTCTTTTTTTCTTTACAGATTTGGGTGTCCACGCCATTTTTAAATGTTGCCTATTAGATGCTAAGCACAAGCTGGCCGTAGTCCGTAGGCTGAGCTCTGGCTTTGGAGATCAGACAAGTTTAGTTTCAAGTGGTAGCTATGCCACTCAGAAGTTCTGTAACCTTGACGATTATTTAACCTCTCTGAGAGTCCTTTTCTTTCTTAGCAGAATGATAATAACACATTATAGGACTCGTATGCAAATCACACTCCTGCGTTATTAAAAGTTTTCACTCCAGAAAAATATAATGTTTCTGAATTCATGTATAAAAATAGAATGTAAGTTCTTTTATAACTTCCTAATTAAAGGTGTTAATTATGCCAGCTCTTCAGTCAAATTTCATGGACTAAACTTTTCAGAGAAATGTACAGACATAATTCTCACCTCTGTTGCTCTAAGGTTAATTCCCTAGTTTCCTCTTCTGTGCTCAACAAAATAAGGTCAAAGATGTAAGTTCCTTTGATTAAAATCTCTGCTTGTCCTTGGCATTCAAAATTGGCCTAGACATTTGGGTTGCTTCAAAATTGCTCAAGTGAAATAAATTAATATCCCAGATAACTTGTTAATTTCCTTTTTGAAAAACTCCCTAAAATATTCCTTCATAATGTTTCAAAGGAATGACAGCCCCAATTGGCACTTTAAGGGGATAGACTAGACGGTTCTTAATTTCTCTTCCTGCTTCTGACATTCTATGGTTCCTTGATCTGTAGGATTTTCAGAATGTGGAAATATGTACGAAGTATTTTTCTTCCCTAGCGAACCCTAACTAGATAATTAATCCCTGTTTCAAGGATAGCTCAAGAGCATGTGTATGCAAGGATGAGGCAAATTCTCTCATAATCAAAATGTGAGCGTCTTAAGAACAAGGGCACATCTCTTATGTCTCTTCCTCCTAGACAGCATATTAGCACAACTGTACCTTCAGATGGTCACAACCACTTCGTATTCCCAGGTGGCCAAAGCCTGGGCATCCTACAGCTTCAGTAGAATCGTGTTAAAACTCAAAGAGTAGACCTGTGCATTTTAAAGGTCATTTTTCATGATAAAGCAAAATAGTACACCATAGAGTACACATACAAGTTCACTTCTTTTCTGTGACTGATTCAGCAGGAATCTATGGTGGACCCATGAGTAAAGTGTTATTCAGTGTATAAAAGCCTTTTTGATCAGCGGATAAATAATAACCCTCTTCAGAACCACAAGTGATTGTCTTATTCACATGCTTTCCTATATTTTCCCTCTTACATTATTATTTTCAACTCTGCATTTCAGTCTACTTTTATAATCACAAAAGATGATTATAGCTTTTCACGAACACCATTTAAAACCTAGCAATGACCTCACTAAGAGAAGAATTCAGTGGAGGAAAAATATACAAGAATTGAGCCAATTTTGTTGCTGTTCAAATGAATCCTTTTAAAAAAGGAAATATCTATCATTCCTGCCTCACTTCATTTTGATTATCCACAATGTGTTTCCTTAAGAATAATCATGAGGAAATTTGCACCCTGACTATTCATGACTGTTACGCAACATATAAGGGTGTCCCTAGATGGCTAAGTGAAGACTACACTGAAGCTGCTTGTATCTGCTGCTCACATGCACAGAGCTCACTACTGGCAAAACCCACCAAAGATTTAGATTCAGATTGTGTCATCATAAATGCAAGGTATATTGACAGAATGTCAGTCAATTCAGTATATAAAATTGGCTTGGGGAAATTTTTTTTTTCAAGGATCCACAGCCTCCAATTTTGAATTTGGACATGATCATTTCAAAAATTTCACGTGCATACAGCAATGACATGACCAAAAACTTCTGTTTCTCTCAATATACCTATGAAGGAAAGTTTTACTTTACTCCTATCTTAGTGGTTGGGTTTATCATACATGGTCACAGGTAACTGTTTACAGATGTGTTCATTCAAGTGTTGCTAACCTAGTTTTTCTTAGCAGTTAACAATGGCGTCTTCTAGAAGCAAATTTTCTAAAAAAAACAAAAACAATGCTATCTTCTAGTATTCTTAGCTAAGTGTGTTATTCTTTTAAGCAAGGCTACACATTCTTTCTAAAGACTTTCAAACAAATCAAGAAACTCACAAGGAACTTTATAGGAGTCATGTAGTCCCTAAGAATTTTGAAGAGATTAATCTTCAAATTTCTGCTCACTCTCTTGTATGCACACAACCAAGATCAGTTGGGAATAATTTGGGGCATAGCAACAGGTTAAATTATAATGTGTCACTTAGAACAGAAAGGAAATGTCAACTTTCAAAGCCACCTAATACCTCCCAGCTCTATGTACCAAGAAAATGAAAAACAAATTTTATGATTTGCATATCTTAGCAAGTACTTTTTCTTCCTAATAGTAGGGTACTGTTACTCTGAGAAGTGTACAACGTAATAATTATAGTTATGTTTTCGACTTTTACTATATCTCAGGTAACAGTTTTTAGATTTTTTTTTTCTGCTTCAGAGTTTCACACAGGTTACAGAATAGCTGGAGAAGACCACCTCACTCTTCTCCCTAGCTCACCTCTAATATACCCTGTAGGTTGAATTAGGTTTCCATCTTAATTAGCGAAGGGATCGTAAACTTCTCAGAAGTGACCTGGGCACACAGAACAGAAAGACAGTCTAGCTCAGTGGGGCCTCTTCCAGCTACTGGTTCTCCAATGGAAAGGAAGGCTGCCAGGGATGCTGAATATGCAGCCCAAGCTATAAAATGAAGATGATATTACCTACATTAAGGAATTATGAAGATTAAGTGAGAAAAGCCATGAACAAGAGAGTCAGCTTTGATTTAGCCACTCTCAGCGTCTACAGCTAACCTCACAGCAACTCAGCTGTATTTCCTCAACTGTTTTTACTTCCCTCTATTTGCAATGACCCTGGTACGATCCAAGAAATTACCCAATTTTGCTGTGCCAAGCTCTTTTCTAGTCAGAGTTTGTATCATTCTGGGAGACGCTCTGCTCATTATCAAGCACTTCGACTAAACAATGAATGTCCTCAAAGTTTGGGCACTCTTGAACCTAGAGCCAACTCAGAATCAACAAGGCCACACCCTCATCTGGAGGAGAAAAAAAAAATCAGTCTGCTCCAGGTACCTTACTTACATCTCTGCCTCCTGCCCTTCTGGAAAGCCCATGTCCCTGCGTATATCTTATGCAAATTAACGGAACAAGTATTTATTAGGAACATGGTATGTGTTTAGTGCTGTAGCACTGAAAGTTAACAGCAGAGATGTGTCCCTGTTCAGGGGTTTGACAATACACAGTGACACAATTAATTATATAGCTACAAACAGTGAGAATTAACATGAAGTAAAAACAAAAAACAGTGAGAAAAAAATGTGTGTGTGTGTGTGTATCAAAGAACTAAGTAAGGGGGCTTCCCTGGTGGCGCAGTGGTTAAGAGTCCGCCTGCCGATGCAGGGGACACGGGTTCGTGCCCCGGTCCGGGAAGATCCCACATGCCACGGAGCGGCTGGGCCCGTGAGCCATGGCCGCTGAGCCTGCGTATCCGGAGCCTGTGCTCCGCAATGGGAGAGGCCACAGCAGTGAGAGGCCCGCGTACCTCAAAAAAAAAAAAAAAAAAGAACTAAGTAGGGGTGATGAAGAATCTCTCTGCAGAATTTTGGAAAAGATCAGTCTGAGTTAAATAAGCAAATAACAGGGGTAAGAACACATGTGGGAAGGCCCTAAAACAGAAAGGGCTCCTATAGGGGAAGTTCAGCGCAATTCTGGGTGAGGATGGAGACCAGGCAGAGGCAGAGCAGACAAAGCCTTGCTGGATTCTGAAAGGCATTAAGGATTCTGACATTTTTCCTGAGGTCACTATGTAGACGGAAGGGTTTAGGCAGAGGAGGGACAAGATCTCGTTTATGGTAAGATAAGAGCAGTGCGAAGTGCACTGTGGCCTCAGTGTGGAGAATAGGCTGCAAAGGGCAGGCAAGTGGAAGCACGGAGACCGGTTAAGATGCTGTCATACCTGTCCACCTGAGAGATGGGTGCCTCTCAGACTCAGGTGATGACCGTGCAGATGGAGGGAATGGAACGATCTGAGATGTATAATGAAAGTGAAATAGACTAGTGATGGGTGATTGGGAGAAAGAGAAATCAAGGGAATTCTCAAATCTCTGAGGTTCTAACTTAGCCTTTATAACTACATGATATGAATAACATTATGTATCATCTTATAGACTCATTTATGTATCTGACAAACATTTCTGGAGCTCCAAGCCTGGTGATTTAGACTGCCGGTGACCTGACTTTCAATACTGGCTCGGCCTCTGTGTGACCTTGAGCAAGGTCCTTAACCATAAGTATGTGGATCCTCAACCACCATCCTGAACCACTTGTGAGGTTTCTGAGATTCTAGAGGTTGTGGGAAATAGATGAAATACACAGCTCTGAGGAAAATCCTGCTCTTTGGAGATCTGATCTTGGATCATTGGTGTACAAGGTGGGATCAAATCCTAGTCCTAAGAAATAACTTTTCTCTTAGTGAAGGTCTCCAGGTGACTGCGTTGCCTGCGGGTGAAACAGCATTTCAGAAGGGGCTCCTTGAGCTCACAAATGACAAGAACTGCACCAATTGTCTATTTCTTTCCAGAGGTAGAGATGGCTACAGCAGAGTCTGCAGACATTGGCATCTATAGGGTGAGGTGGAGTGGAGTGGAGTAGAATGCAAGAATTCTAACATTCCAGTGTCATTCATTTTTCAATACTGCAAATGGACACTCAGTCTCAGCATCAGAAATACAATAGGGAGGGACAGAGACTATGGCTGATTGGAAAGAACATGCCTGATTAAACAAGGCAGCAGATACTCATTTCCAGCTATAACTAGTGTGCCTAGATTTTTTAAAAGAATCCAGAAATCAGGATTTTTATGAGAACTCTCCTAATATGTAAATGTTGGCTCAATTTTTAGAATAAAGTGATATCTGGGTCATCAACGGCCAGGTGTACCCCCTTGGCCTCCAGTTTGGAATCTTGGGTTTCCACTACCTCAAATAGTCCCCCATGGAATCAAGTAACTGTGGGAATGAATGAACAGGATGGAATTTATACTGTGACAGGAGAGTAGTGTGATGCTGGCCCAGAATGAGCAATTTTCCAAAAGGATGAGAACTGACACAGAACATGAATATAGGAAAAGGAATGGAAACGTGAAACTAAAAGAGAGACGATTCAATCACTTTGCTTTATAATTACATACAAGTTTCTGAAGAGGAAGAATTTGTTTTTTATATATATATTTTGACTTTATCTAGCACAATTTAAGAATGTCAGGTTAAAAACCAATTAATTCAGTTTTTTTGATCTGCCAGGTGGAAATTTTTGGAAGAAATCTAACCAACTTCCTTACACATTAAAAAAAGCTCTTGACAATGTTTCTTCTGTTTGGTTTAAGGACTGAACAAACTCCGCTGGACTAATAATTAGTATGAATACTCATGTAACATCTAAGGAGTATAACCAGCAACTTCTCTCTGTCCCAATCTCCTCAACTGTTAATAAAAATGCCCATCTTGAAAGTGTGTTGTAAGATTGAAACTCATAGTATTTTTTCAAAAATGGGTACTTAAGGAATAGAAGCCACAAATATATATAACCATTATGTGCAATAGTGCTGAAAGGTTTGATGAAAACTTTGAGATAGAGAGACGGTATATTCAATATATACCTGGCAATGAGATCATACTCTTCTTTCCCAGCCCTGGGGACTTTCTAGCAGAAGAAAGGAAGAGGAGCCATCAAGAGAGAAGGCATGACCCTTGCAAGAGCAGGGAAGAAGAATGTAAATGGAAACAGGGAACATGCAGAGACGTGCAATGGAGGGGCCTAGAATGAGCCGCCGTGGGGATCTTCTCACCTAGGGCATCTCCAGGGTTCAGGAGTGAGGTGTAATGCCAGTGACCTGCAAAACAGAGGAGATGTGGTATATCTAAAGATTCTGGTCTTCAGTGGTCCATGTCACAGGCCCTGTGCCCCATGATAGAGGAGCACTGAGACCAGGGGAACACTTACCACCAGGTGGTGCCATGCCCACAGCTTTTCTTTTGCATCTCAATAAACCACACTGTGTGGCAGATCAAATCAAACTAACTTACAATTTATGGAGCTGTTTTCACTTTATCTAGTTGCAAAGTGGCTTAAGATGGTCCACCTCAATTTTTCTGTTCTTCACCCCCAACTCCTAAAATGGCCAAACCAGATGATGGACAGTCAGGCGTTCTACCTCTAAATAATTTCATCGTAGACTCAAGTCTACTCAGCAAATGCTTTTGAGCTCTGAGGAATACATCAGTGAAAAAAATGTAAAAAATATCACCTGTTTCAGTGGCCCTTACATCCTAATGTACGAGGTTTAGAGAAATAGTTGCAAATACAAGTATTCTACAGTAAGAGGAATACATGGAACTCACACTCATTCACACGAAATTGAAAATAACAAATTAGGAGGTGGAAGGTGGAAAGACACCTCTGGGTATTTTTTAAGGAAGTGAGGGAGCCTTGACAATGGAGAGAATGTTATTTTTTAAAGACGTCTTCCCAATACATCAAAAGAAGTTTGAGTTTTATTTAATCTCACTCTCTGTGCTTTATAATTTTGCCAGAGGACTGCCCTGCTTCCCTTCCACTGTAGTGGTAAATAGATGCTACTTCCTAAGGCACTTTATGCTGCTTGCAACTGAGCACAGGTGCAACTGAGAAAGTGTGTTGCTGCTAAATCGCTGTTTTCATCTCATTTTTCAGGCAAAATTTCCATCCAATTTATAAGAAACCCCTTCAACCCATTTCAAAAAACATTCACTTTCTGAAAAGAAAGGTAAACCTGTTTTTCCTACTGGTATTTCAAGTTACCTAAAAATGAAACCAATTACACAATGATTATCTATTGCTCTCAAAATCCTCATTATACAAAACCTAGGAGGGTGCAGACTTTTTTAAATTTCACTTTCTCTTTTAGATATTTTATACTCCACCCTGACCAATCACTTTAAATTTATGAAACTTTCTTTTCTCAGTTCTCACAGACATAATGGTTGCTTCTTCACCGAGCTGTATTCAACAAGTAGGAATCTGCTGGCTAAGGTGGTATGATTCTCAAAGTGTAAGGTTCCTAGAAGTTGGTATTTTGGTTCGTGTAGATTTCTACCAAGGCTAGATGCTTATCTTGACTTATCCCAAATTACTTTTTCTTTTCCAAAACTGGGGAAGCAATCTTTAGTAGCCCAAAATTTCTTAGTCGATATTCCAGCAGCTTTGAGCGAGGCTGGAGAGTCTTTCTTTATCATTTCTGTTTGATGTACTTCAGGAAGGATAAACGCACGGGAAACATTCTGAACTCAAACACCATGATGCTCTGTGACTTCAGCAATAATCCTAAAATAGAGCAAACAGTAGCATTTCTGTTTGAGGCACTTCCTGAGAATTTTCCAGCATCGTCAGATAAAGCTTAACCTATCCACTGAGAGTGTATATAAAGTGTTTCTTAGTAAACAGTTTTGCTTGGAAAACCTAAGTAAAAGTCAATGGTGCTTGAAAATACTTTTGTGTTTCTCTTAAGGAAGGTTTTATCAAGGCTAAATGGTTTGGTTTAGAAATCTTAAGTGGAAATGTATAAAACTAGATAACTACAGAAAACTGATCACTTAGGTTTAGGTCAATGCAACGACCACATATCTTGGTCTCCTAAAATTATTCAGGTAGCTCTGATTTTAGGGATTTGGCCCTATTTGCTTTAGGTCGTCCTTCCTTTCAAGTCACTGGAATGTCTCACAGTGTAGATGTATGATGTCTTTCCTCTGAATAAAAACATCTGATTATTTAAGGTAGTTCCTTTAAGAAATCTGCCTAGTTCTCCTTAAACTTAGGGAAAAAAATTACCATTTCTCTAACTAGAACCTGTTTTGTGGTTTCCTTCTTCAGAAAGTAAATTAGTAAAGATGAATAACTCCTGAATAAGTGGGCTGTGAGTAGCATGATCCACAGAACTCTGTGAGGCACTTAATACCAAGAGTTCCCTGTGCCACAGATTGACTGCTCCAGAGTTTTCTACTGATCCAGAGTTTTCTACATGAAAGCACCCACCGTTCCTAACGCACCTCGAGGTGTTAGGTTGGTTAGGTCCCAACTGAGAACCACTGACCTTATCCAAACCCCTTATTTTACAGATCAATAAAGACCAAAGAATTGAAATGTTTGGTTCTATCTTTAAAGAATAAGTTAAGATCAGAAGTCAAACTTCTTTGACTTCAAATTCATGCTCTTTCCTACGTTGGGCAGGTTCTTCCTATTGCTGTAATATGATATATACACATATTTTTATTTTTAAAAAATGGATTCTATCAGATTCTCTTAAATTGTTTTAAATATTATCTTGAATCTTTTTCTAGCTCTTTCTTACATGTACACTTGCTGGCTGGCAGTCACCAGACTATCTATCCCAGAGGTCATGGGAAAATGGCACTGAACACATGTCTCTATATCAAGAATCACACATGCAGTATTTGACTAATTTTGCTTCAACCATTTTAAATTCACATTTCTTTGGAATTATTAACTTGATCAATAAATAAAGTAACATGAGAAATAAATCTGTAAATTATAAACATGACACAGGTATTAAGTATTTTCTTTATCTATATTTATATTAGTATTAGTATTTATTAATGTAGTATTACTATTTATTAAGTATTACTATCATTACCTTCAATTTTAACTGAACTGTTTCATGAAATCCAGTATTCAAGATGGCACTTTTCTACCTCTTCTCATTTGTTTCCCTTTCTGGAATCTTCTAGAAATAATTATTGATTTAATTTTTAACTGAATATTTTTGTTAATTATAGCTTTATAATATTGAGTATTTGTTTTTTTATCTCATCCTAGATTTGTTTCTTTCCCCATGATCTATTAAAATCTTGACCTGAGTATATTATTTGCTTATGTCAGTGTTGTTTCATGGGCTTTCTAGTTGTATTATTATTCCGTTTCCTATTTGTGAAGATTTTTTTTAAGGTCACTTGTTAGATATATAAACTTAGGTAAATTTAATACCTTCTCTGAAAGTCAGTTTCCTTATCTGTTAAGTGGAAATAAAAATATCTACCAAAAAAATTTTTTTGAGAATTAAAAATAGAGGGTTTTTTGCCTCAATCTTCTTTCCTCCAATCTATTTTTAAATTGCAAATAAGTAAAAAATGAATTGGAAAAAATAAAATTAAGGGAAAAGGCCTACAATATACTAATACTATGTTTATATTTATATAAATATAACTTAGATTCAGAAAATTAAATCCTTACTAACTTGTTTAAGGTTTTTTATTTACTACAAACAAAAATTGAAGTACTTTGGTCTAGTGGACAAAGATCAAAATAATAACTGCTCATCTCTTTTTTTTCTTTTTTTGAAAAATTTTTTGAAGTATAGTTCATTTACAATGTTGTGTTAGTTTCAGGTGTACAGAAAAATGATTCAGTTATATATATACATATGTATATATATATTCCTTTTCAGATTCTTTTCCTTTATAAGTTATTACAAAATATTGAATATAGTTCCCTGTGCTATACAGTAGGTCCTTGTTGATTATCTATTTTATACACAGTAGTGTGTATGCTCATCTCTTTCTAATAATTAAGAGGGTAAAGAACAGGGAGACCAAAACCTCATAAAAAAGTATAAACCTAAAGATTAAAGAGGCTGATATCTTATTCTATATTAATGGCAAAGAACAATAACTTCCATTCACTTGACAGCTGACACATCACCTTGGCTTATATTATTTTATGAGAAGTGAGAGTCAGTAAAACCAACCTTCTGTGACTGTATGGGAAGGAAGGGTAAAGTTAGATGATTATATAAAGCTATGAAAGAGGAACTTGACTAGCAGCCTCAGGATACAAAGCACAACTTTATAAGTAAGTGACAGCTGGGGAGGGGCAGCTTCTAGTTAAAGCTTAGATATATTTAAAAAAATTTTAACACTACTTTTCCATAGAATGGATTAAGGGTGGAGACTGTTTCATTACTGTGTAAAGCAGAAGTTGTCAGAGCTATGACAGAGCAAAGCCTGCATTTCCTGGGAATCTGAATTATATGATCTATCATGCTCCCTTCAACTCTTGGATTCCGTGAATTGATGAGGAAAAGTGGCAAAAGAATTTAAAGAGATACAAAGGAAAAATAATATTTGACCAAGATTATTTATTAAGCAGAGTACTTGATACCTAAGAAATAAGTTAACCAGATCACTGTCTTTGGAGATAGACTCTTTAAGAGTCTCAGAACTTGCAACCAAATTCAGATAGGGTGAATTTTTTACAAGATATACACAATTACAACTACCATCTGACCAACACATCAAGAATTCTTAATTGAGAAGATAAAGAATTAGTAACTTCTGCTATTGTTCTAGAAACTAATTACAGCAGCAGCTATGTACCTGCCTAGCAACTGGTGTTTCCTCCAAAACAAAATCCCATTCAACCCTTTTCCCCACCCTGGGTATCATTATTCTGCTCTACCAAGAGAGTCTCTGAAATTAGATTCTTTGTGCAGAAAGTATGTTCTGAAAACACACAAAAGGAGGACTTTGGAGTTCAGATTACCTGCTTGAGTGTGTGGAGCTGAAAATGAGGTGCAAAACATACAGAAGTTTGACAGCAATTGGGTACATTTTCTTCACAGTGGAAAATTTGAAGAGACTTTTCCACTGACACAAACCAGAAAACAGCAAGACTGTGAATACCACAGGAATTTTTAAAGTGCTTCACAGGTCCCTCATAATTATAAAAACAAAAGTCTTGATTTCTGAGATATGATTAAAGTTCCAGAGCTGATATTTGGCTCAGGTCTTGGTTGTCCCTCCACTGACCACAACTCTTTAATGATGTAATTAAATTTATGTTTAGAAAGAATATCAAAATTGTATCAACATTCTTATTTTTCTGTTACTATTCACTGAATCACTTATTCATACAACTCTAGTTGAACTTTAGTTTTTTTCTACTTCTCCCTCAGAACACTTCTATTTCCTCCTGATTCAACTTCCCCTTTGAGATTCATGTTTTACATTTATAATCAGAACTACATTGGCTAAAGATAAGAAAGAAGTATTGTAAAGATAGGTAATTTTGTTATTTAAGAAAAACAGTGTGGTTAGTACTAATAAAGTTCCTCCTTTTTTATCATAAGCTTTTTTTTAAAGAAAATTTTTCTAACCAGATATTTCCTGGGCTTTTTATTTAACAAACAATTATTGCATAACTATCGTATGCCAGGCATTGTGATTGAGGGACATAAAAGTACTAGGGATATGAAGATGAATAAAATATAACCCATGCCTTCAAAAACAATTCTTTAATTAGGGAGACATATTCATATATAATTATTTTAAGAATGTACAAGGCAAAGGGTTAATCTCCAAAATTTACAAGCAGCTCATGCAACTCAATATCAAAAAAACAAACAACCCAATCCAAAAATGGGCAGAAGACCTAAATAGACATTTCTCCAAAGAAGATATACAGATTGCCAACAAACATATGAAAGAATGCTCAACATCACTAATCATTAGAGAAATGCAAATCAAAACTACAATGAGGTATCACCTCACACCAGTCAGAATGGCCATCATCAAAAAATCTACAAACAATAAATGCTGGAGAGGGTGTGGAGAAAAGAGAACCCTCTTGTACTGTTGGTGGGAATGTAAATTGATACAGCCACTATGGAGAACAGTATGGAGGTTCCTTAAGAAACTGAAAATAAAACTACCATATGACCCAGTAATCCCACTACTGGGCATATACCCTGAGATAACCATAATTCAAAAAGAGTCATGTACCACAGTGTTCACTGCAGCACTGTTTACAATAGCCAGGACATGGAAGCAACCTAAGTGTCCATCGACAGATGAATGGATAAAGAAGATGTGGCACATATATACAATGCAATATTACTCAGCCATAAAAAGGAACGAAGTTGAGTTATTTGTAGTGAAGTGGGATGGACCTAGAGTCTGTCATACAGAGTGAAGTAAGCCAGAAAGAGAAAAATAAATACCGTATGCTAGCACATATATATGGAATCTTAAAAAAAAAATGGTTCTGAAGAGTCTAGGAGCAGGACAGGAATAAAGACGCAGACGTAGAGAACGGACTTGAGGACATGGGGAGGGGGAAGGGTAAGCTGGGACATAGTGAGAGAGTGGCATGGACATATATACACTACCAAATGTAAAATAGATAGCTCGTGGGGAGCAGCTGCATAGCACAGGGAGATCAGCTCGGTGCTTTGTGACCACCTAGAGGGGTGGGATAGGGAGGGTGGGAGGGAGATGCAAGAGGGAAGAGATATGGGGATATATGTATATGTATAGCTGATTCACTTTGTTATAAAGCAGAAACTAACACACCATTGTAAAGCAATTATACTCCAATAAAGATGTTTTTTAAAAAAAAATGTACAAGGTGCGTAGACAATCACAAAAGAGGAAAAGTCAAATTCTAGCTTCAGTATGTTAGGTGCACATAAATGTGTCACTGAGAAACACGTTAAAATAGAAAATATGCAGTTTATTCACCATATAACATTGTTTCTATAGAAAATCAGAGTCAGAATAATTATTCCTAATGAAATACGTTTCTAGGAATGTAACTCACCATGAATAAGAAGCCTTCGTGTTACTAGTGAATATGAAGTGTTCCTGTTCTGTACTACTATCCTGTTCCTTAATTAAAAGTAAAATAAAATATACATCCCACTCTCTTCAATTTCTGGAAGCCCAATTAACCTCACTGCTTTGATCAACATTACTGTAGTAATCATATACCTTCTCCTACCATTACCCAAAAATCAATGGGCATGAAGTGATAAATAAGTAAAAAAATCTGAGTTGCTGCAGCCAGGAAAATATATTTATTAGTATTACAAATGAAATGTAATCTTGGCCTCGCATCTGCACAGTTCAAGATCTAATTCCTATGCAGCATTCTAGCCAGTAAGTTTCTGGGAAGTCCCTCACTTTGCCCAACAACCTTGGCTTTCACTAGACATACTTAGAGGGCAGGGGAGTCCCCAGGGACTCGCTTTCCCACCCCTCCAAAAAGAAAAGTGAGCTGGGGTCTGAGTATAGGGAACTAAGATAAGGTAGTGACAATGGTTCTCTGCTATTGAGCCAACATTGTCAAAGTGGACAAATGCAATTACAGGTTGGTAGCCAACTGAAACAGCAGAAGTGGATATAGGTCCAACAAAAGCCTCCTTGAATTAGACCACAGACAGAATGAGTTTACGATTAAAACCAAGGTCACAGCGCAAGTCACTGTGAGTCACTGTTGATAAAAACAACAGACAGATCTCCAAGGTCTGCAGAAGGGTCATTATGTAATATAAATAAATAAAGGAAACAATAACAAAGATGAGAACACAAGAGACTATCCAGAATAAAAAGCAGATTGGGAAAAATCGTGGGGAGCAGGGGAGACTTCTAGATATCTTTTTTGAAATTATTTTTCTATCCCTTGTCTTGAGTGTTTGGTTCATTTCCCTTTATGGTGCATATTTACAGGTAAAGCCAATGTTCTTTGGTTTAAAAGCAAAGATTTTTTTTAAACCATTACTATTGAGTTATAGGATGCAATAAAGAAGGAGATATTTTTTAAGAAGTAAAGATACAGCTATGGGGCTTCCCTGGTGGCGCAGTGGTTGAGAGTCTGCCTGCCGATGCAGGGGACACGGGTTCATGCCCCGGTCCGGGAGGATCCCACATGCCGTGGAGCGGCTGGGCCCGTGAGCCATGGCCGCTGAGCCTGCGTGTCCGGAGCCTGTGCTCTGCAACGGGAGAGGCCACAACAGTGAGAGGCCCATGTACCGCAAAAAAAAAAAAAAAAAAAAAAAAAAGATACAGCTATTACTTTGCAAAGCATGTGGATACAGCAAAGAGATCCATGGGATTTGGTGTTTTGAGCAAATGTAGAAGTAGAGGGCAAGATTGGACATGAAAGGGCCAGAAGCAGAATCTAGTCTTCCAGAACCATCAGCTAAAAGGAAGAGCAGAAGAGCAATGGAGGAGTCACAATTCAGAACCAGACTGAAGACCTTTTTTCAGCTACACAGATTAGACGTAGTCACCAACTACTTAGTGATACCAAATTAGAAACTAATATAGAAATATACTGCATACCATTTGTAAAAAGATGTATACTCTTCCAGCTGGTAGCACAGGGTAAGACAGAGATTTAAAGCATGAGAGGGACTTGGCACAAGGGAGCTTTTCCATTGCTGAGATGAAAGAGACCCTTTGAAAGTTCTTTGGAGTGGAGAGAGGTTCTCTACTGACAGCCAGCAAGAAAATGGGGACCACAGTCCTTCATTCAAGAACTGAATTCAGCCAACAACCCGAAGCCTGGAAGTGGATTCTTCCATACAGCTTTCAGATAAGAATCCAGCCCTGCCAATATCTTGATTTTGGCCTTGGTTGGACCCTAAGCAGAGTACCCATCCACAGAGCCCTCTCAGACTTCTGACCTACAAAACTGTGTGATAATAAATGTGCATTTAAGCTATTAAGTCTGTGATACTTTATTACAGAGCAATAAAAATCTAATACACTTTCTTTAAACTTAAATTTAGATTTGTTTAAATGTTTCTAAAATTTGAATTGGATTATACCTCTTTTTTTTTTTTTTTTTTTTTTTTTTTTTGCTTAAAGTTTTCACAGGCTTCCTGTTGAAGGGACATGAATTCTCCTTACCCCTATCATGACATTCCAGACCCTTTATAACTTGGCTCCTACCTACCTGTCCAGCTTTATCTACAGGGAACCATTCCCAGGGTCCCAGGCTCCAGCCACAATGGACCACTTACCTGTCCTGAGACACAATGGTCAAGGTACAACAGCTTGGCTCTCTCAACATCTCTTCCAATTTGCTTATTGTAGAACCTAGAAAACTAAAACTGCATTCCCCACTGTGTGGTGGACCCACCCCAATGAGCCATGCCTTTGTATAATCCTCCCTTGTTGGGTGCAAGAAGAACCTAAGACTTGCTTCTGACCAATAGAATATGTCAAAGGTGATGAAATGTCAGTCTCATGGCTATCTTACATTATGTAAGACTCTGTCTTAGCAGACTAGAAAGATTCTCCAGCACTTATAACCACATATTAAAGTTGGGTTTTTTTAGGTATCTCTTTTTTTTTGCCCTACTAATTCAGCTTAGAGGGGGAAAAACATGCTTTATTTATCTCCATGGTGCTGGACTCCACCATGTCTAATAACTCTCATTGAATAGAACTATTAGTGCCAGTACTAATCAGTACTATTAGTGCCAAATATAAGTTATACGTGACAGTAATCAGAGAAACATCCAATGTTTTGTCAACTCTGGATTAGCAGGTGCCTGATTCTCTTCCTGTGGCCAACCTAGCCATGGGAATCATTTAATTTTGAATTTCCTACAAAAAAGTGGTGAAAGAAAATACCTACTTTCATGCTCTACAGAACTATCCTATGAACCCACTCTTTTTGGCTCTCCCAAAGTATCCCTAAGCTTGCTTAGATAATAATTATCTCTCCGGATCAGGCACTTCTCTGACTTGTTTCCCTTAGCTACTCCTACACTTGAGCATCTTGATAGACATTAAAATGCTTTTCAAAATAAATTTAGAGAATTTTAAAAAGTAAAAATAATATCAGCCAATTTTGTTTTTATCTTAGCCAAGTCATAAGATTCAAATATTGGTAATTAGAATTTTTTAGTAATGCGAATCTAATTTCTCATCCCTTTTACAATTGAAAAGTTAAAAAGTAGGCATTTTAAAATTGGGAAAACACCTTGAAAAGGTTCAGGCAGGTCCTATATTGGATATAAATAAAATATTAATTAGGGTTGGTGGTGGCAGGAAGCATTTTAATGAGTAGCTTTCAAGGGACTCTGGAGCCAGTATTAAAGCTTAAATAAATGTGAATCTTATTCAATGTTTTAACTATGCATATTTTTCTACCTAGGTAGATTGTAAATTACTAAGCACAGGGAGTGTGATATATTTATTTGCATTTATCCCTCTTAATAATTGTGTCTTGAAGAAATAGAGATTTGTCCAAGATCCTCAATTCCCAGATCTTAACCCAACTACTATTATAGCTATAAGACACCTCCTCCATGTTACAAAAGAAAATATAGATAAATGGGACTCCATAAAAATAAAAGCTTTGTGCATCAAAAGACACCATCAAGAAGTGAAAATACAACTGGCACATTAAGAGAAAATATTTGCAAACATATTCTGACAAGGAACTTATATCAGAATAGATAAAGAACTCTTATGACTCAATAATAAAAAGACATTACCCAATTTTAAAATGGACAAAGGATCAGATTAGACATTGCTCCAGAGGAGAAATGCAAATGACGAATAAGCACACGAAAAGATGCTTAACAACATCAAGCCATTAAAAAAATGCTAAACTGGGAAACAGTTTGGCAGTTCTCAAAAAGTTAAATATAGAATTACCATATGAATGAAAACACAAGTCCTTATTAAAAAGTAGTAAATGAATGTTCATAACAGCATTATTCATAACAGCTTAAAAATGTAAACAACCCAATGTCCAGTCACTGATGAATGGATAAATAGAATATGGTATAACTATGCAACGAAATGTTATTCAGCAATAAAAAGGATAATGTACTAATAAAAATACATGGATAGGGCTTCCCTGGTGGCGCAGTGGTTGGGAGTCCACCTGCCGATTCAGGAGACACGGGTTCGTGCCCCGGTCCGGGAAGATCCCACATGCCACGGAGTGGCTGGGCCCGTGGGCCATGGCCGCTGAGCCTGCGTGTCCGGAGCCTGTGCTCTGCGGCGGGAGAGGCCACAGCGGTGAGAGGCCCGTGTACCGCAAAAAAAAAAAAAAAAAATACATGGATAAACCTTGCAATATATGCTAAGTGAAAGAGGTCAATCTTAAAAAACATATTATATTCTGTTTATTGCATTTAATTGTCCAGAATAAACAAATCTATAGAGAAATATATTAGTTGTTGCCCACTGTTGGTAGGGTTCCAGGGAAGTCAGAAGTAACTACTAATGGATATTGATTTCTTTAGGGGGGTAATGAAAATAGCATAAAATTGATTATGGTGAGGGTTGCACAACTCTGTGATGTATTAAAATCACTGTATATTTTAAGGGTGAATTGTTTGGTATGTGAGTTATATCTCAACATAGCTACTCTAAAATGCCTGTTAAAATTTGTACTAAGAATTGAAAATAAAGTAATATCCAAACTAGTTGGTGGGGCAAGGGAAGAAAAATAATAAGAAAAAAATAAAATTATAATCACTTCAGGAAAAAGTTAAGAAGGGATGAAAACAGAAAAGCACACTAAACAAGTATTAATATTCATTAATCCAATAAATATAATAATTACTACTAATAAGTACTCTTAATCACTATAAATGGATTAAACACTCAAGTTAAAATATAAAGACTGTGGAACTAAATGTTATATGCATGCTGCCAACCTTAAACATAAAAGATGGAAAAACTGAAAGAAAAATTTTGGAAAATATATACCTAGCCAATACTAGTCACACAAAACCTTACAGAACTATATTAAAATAAGACAAATAGAGATAAGAAAATTATATACATTGCTAGAAATTTTAAAATTCATTATTAGTAAAATTTTATCTTCCTAAAAGATATAACAGTTCTAAACTTGTATGCATGTAAAAATATAACTTTAAGATATATTAAACAAGCAGTGAGCAAACTACAAAGAAAAGTTCAGTTTGTTGTGAAAGTGGAAGATTTTTACATATTTTGTTCAATAAGCGATAGATTAAGCAAAAGAAATAGTAAAACTAACTTTCAATAATTAACAAGCTTAATTCAAGGGATAGATGTAGAACATTGCATTTAAAAGTTGGAGAAATCACATACATTTAATCATACGTAGGACATCAGGAAAATTTTGTGTGCCATAAACTAATTTTCAGAAACGTTCCCAAAACTATAAATATAAAGATTATGTTTTCTGACCTCAGTGTTGTTAAGTTAGAAACCAAAAAAGAAAACACAACCTTAATACCATAAAACCAAGCTTAGGAGTGGCACTGTAAAGCAATTACACTCCAATAAACATGTTAAAAAAAAAAGTTATTACAAAAAAAAAGAGCTTGTGGACTTTAGGAAATACAAAATAAAGGCAAAAAAAAAAATACTACACCTATAAGTTTGGAGGATGGAAGTTAAAGGGAAATTTATAGCTCTAAATAATTAAATTGAAAAATGAGAAACGCTGGAAATTAATTAACTGTCTAACTTAAAAAATCAGAGAAAGAAAACTGAATGAACCCAAATAGACTAAAGGAAGAGAAAAACTGATAAGGGCCCAAATTAATAAAAACAGAAGACAAATATTTAAAGTCAGTCTCAACATCACCACAAATTGATTTAACCATCATAAAAGATAAATAAAATTTTCAATAACAATATTATAAATGAGAAAGTAAACAGAACTACAGACTTGGCATATTAAACATCAGAAAACATTAGTAACAATTTTATGACAGCAAATTTGAAAGCTTAGATAAAATGGATAAATTCCTAGAAAACATTATAAAGTCTCTAGAAAACAAGACCTACCTGAAGAGTCCTATATTTATTAAAGCAATTGATTCAGTAATTAAATATCTCTCACAGAAAAACATATGGTTTTGCAGGTGAATTCTATCAAACTTCAAGGGAAAAGATACAATTTATGCAAACAATTCCAGAGGAAAAAAAAAAAAAAAAGGAAGCACTCTCTGTATCCTTCAAAGAGGCTAATAAAATCCTGGTTTTGAAAACAGGTAAGAACTGTGTAAGAAAGAAAATTTGTGAGTAAATCTAAGCTGCTAATATTTTTAAGATCCTAAACAAAATATGAGTAAATGAAATCCAAATATATACATATATCATGAATCAGTTGAGTTTAAATTAAAACATGAACATTTGATGAACATTAGAAAATCTTTTAATATAATTCACCAAATTAAGAGATTAATGGAAGATTATCTCAACTATCTCAATGAATTTTTTTTAATTGCTAAGTCACTATACATTTATGATTATTTTTTATAAAACTTTAATAAACTCAAAATAAGTAGCATATTGTTTATGGGTATATTTACATGTGGTAAAAATATTTTTAGAAAGGCATAATCAACCTGAAAAATAAAACTGAGGCTAGCTTGAAGAATGAGAAAGGTTGGCACATGATGTACAGGGAACTTCAGATAGATTGTGTTTATTTTATATTTAAGTTCCGTGGTAGCTACACAGTATTTGTTTCATGATCATTCTTTATACTTTTTGTTGGTAAGAGATGTATCACGAAGAATAAACAAACATATAAATAATTTTAAAATCAATAAAAAGCAGAAGTTTAATAAAGACTAATATGTAAGATCACTTACAAAGATAGCAGATAAAAGTCTTCAAAAAAAACTTTTTAAGCTACAAACCACACTATTAAAGGATTTTACTCTTGCTAGGAGTCCCATGAACTGGGTTTAAAGGTAGCTCATTCCTCCTGCATGCTGTCTGAAAGCCCATCCATGGATGTCCCTTATCTGACTAGAGTACAGCTAATGATGAAATTGGAATCCACAACAAAGATGCAGTAGGAAGACCATTCTGTTTCTCAGCTCTGAGGACCCCAAGATCCCCAGGGTGTCTAGCCTTTGGATGATATACCTTAGAATGGCTACTGATAACTAAGCCCTGACTTTGTGCCTGCTATTTTACATATATAATTTCTAATCTTGACAGTGATCTTGGAAAGTACATAGTTTAATCTCCTTTCTACAGATGTAGAAACTGAAACTCATACAAGTTAAATAATACCCCCAAGGTCACACAGATGATGAATTACAGGGTCAGAACTTAAATCCAGATGTAACTGAATCCAGAACCTGTGTACTTCCTACTAACCCTTCCATCGCATTCATATAGTAAAGACACAATTCTTGACAATATTGAAAAATTAATATCTGTAAACAGATAACCAGCAATAAATAAAAAGAGAGTGGGTCTGGGTTAAAATCATGTTTTTTTAGAAGTCACACAGCTTGCTTTTACTGTTAATTAAATCTAGATTAGATTTTAAATTGGCTTTCAACAAGACTGAACTAAGTCACTTTAGAGGTTTATTTCCTTTTCTATTCTCCCTGAAGAGCCCAACTTGGACCTGACATACTAATCAGCTTCTGAGCATTTACAGAATAAATTTTAAATATCAGAGGCTTGACAGCCTTTCTCACGAACTTCTGGTACGAAAGAATCCTCTACATACAGAGCCACCAAGGTGAAAGCAAGAGACAATTGGCTGTCCCCCTTCTGGTTGACCATCCTCTCCCCTAAATGTACCCCTACTCTCTCCTCTTTGAGTAAACTTCTATTTAGTGACACAGCAAACATCAGTTTGTATCAAATGTCTTCAGAAATTTTCAAGACAAACCTAAAATTTAGCTGAATTTAGCACAGTTTCCTTCTTTTAATTTTCAATGCTACTGTATAAGCATGACCGGCTAGGGAGAACCAAGAGTCCAGGAAATAGAAATGAATTGCCTCCAGCCGATAGGCAATAACACTGCATGATTTAAAGGAAAATGTCAGAGGTTAACTGGTGTCAACGATTTGCTATATCTCCCAATAGTCAGCCACCAAGAGGGCTGTCAGTATTGCTAAGAGCTAAAAATCAGTCCAACTGATGGGCAGCTTGAAAGGTCAAGTTTGGCAAAAGCAGTATGTAATCCTTTCTGCATTTATTCCAATACTTCTATTTCATAATAAATATCATTTTGAAGTCTTAATGTAATAAGACTATATACAATCAGAAAAGTATGGCTCCTTTTTTTAAATTTTAAATATATATATACATACATACATACAGAGCTACTCTCAATCAGGAAAAATAAATTCTCCTCTAATGCAAACACGTTAAGTAGTACAGTTTTTTAAATCTTTAAACCATGTTGACTTATTCAAAGATTTTAACAGTTTTGCTTTCGTTCAATAAATAAAAGTGAATTTGACTGTTCAAGCCATTAATGGTAATGATGGGTCTTATTAGCAACCAGCATTTTGCAGCTATTCTTAGGATAAATTTAGCTAAACTCAGCATGTCAAATTAGAGCAAAGAATTTGATAGGTTTTCTCCCTCTCCTCACAATATAATGATTTCTCCACTGTTCTTTACTTTATTAAAAGGGTGATTGCAGAAAATCCGAAATGTTCTTAGGGGTTATCCTTCCCTTTAAAAAGAGCACCCAGCTTTAATGCCTGGGAAAAATGTCAGAAGTTTATTTCTCAATTTTACATCTCAAAAGACCTTGAAAGAAGAGTAGAAAATGTATATGCATATACAACATTATTTTATTATTGCTTAATGACTCAGATAGCAATTATAACAGCCATAAACATTTCTTGCACCAGTATTAGCAGCCATCTTGTCAAAGCCTTACTTCACACATTAAATACAACATGGATGTCTTAGCTCAAGTCTTACGTGAAAACCAGACAGGGTTGGTATGCAAGTGTATTACTTCATAAATGATGCCAGGGGGCAGGAGTGAAGGACCAGGAGGAGACATGGTTAATTTCACGTGTCAACTTGCCTGAGCCATGGGATGCCCAGATATCTGGTCAAACGTTATGCTGGGTGTTTCTGTGAGGGTGATTTTGGATGAGATTAATATTTAAATCAGTAGACTGAGTAAAGCAGATTGCTTTCCTTAATGTGAGTGGGCCTCATCCACTCAGTTGAAGGCCTGAATAAGCAAGAAGTCTGACTCTCCCTCAAGTACAAGAGAATTCCTCCTTGAGTGCCTTCAAACTGGGATATCAGCTCTTTCCTACCTTTGAACTTACACTGGAACATTGGCTTTTCCTGGGTCATGAGCCTACAGACTCACCCTGTAGAATTATGTGAGTCAATTCCTTATAATAAATTTATATACATACATGCACACACATGTATACTACACACACACACACACACACACACACACACACCCCTACCAGTTCTGTTTCTCTGGAGCACCTGACTGATACACAGGGTAAAAGAGAGAAGGGAGACAAGTCTGTATAATGATGTGTTATTATATTGTAAACCAATGTGGACAACAGGTGATCAACCCATCGTGGAACTGTAGGATGCATCTCAGAACTGTCCACCAGCAGTTCTGAGTTGCTCACTGTGAGTGTCAGGTGTGCTCCCATAGGCATCCCTGAGTCAGAGAAGCTCCAGGGTAGGAAACAAAAGACCAGCATACATACTCGAGTTAGCATGCTGTCAGCAAAAAGATGCTCAAATCAATGAAATTGAAAACAAGAAATCAATAGAGAAAATCAACAAAACCAAAAGCTGATGCTTTGAAGAGATCAATAAAATCAATAAGCCTCTAGCCAGGAAAACTTTTTAAAAAGGGGGGAAAAAAGGACACAAATCACAAATTTAGTATCAGAAATTAAAGAAGGGACATGAGTACCATTCCCATGGACACTGAAAAGGACAATCAATGAATAAATACTGTGAACAACTCTATGCCAACAAATTTGATAATCCAGATGAAATGGACCAATTCCAAAGAGGTATCTGTTGATGCATGAGAGACTATAATCAGTTTGAAAAATTTAACTGACGTGACTGGTCCACACACTATACTGTTGAGGAAAAATCGTTTGAAGAGATGAACACGACCGCTGTGTGCCTGGTTCCTGTGTCCTACTCTGATGGCTTTTCTCACCACTAGACCTCCTGGGCTCCAGCTGCACGTTCTTCAATAAGCCACATGCTCTCCCGCCTCAGATCTGCAACAAGGTACCACATCCCCTGATGTGCGTCATGACCTCTGCACCCCAGCACCTGACTAATTTCCACGTTATTTCAGTGCTAAAATTCAATGAAGAAGTTTGTTTTCTTGGTTTGTTTATTCACAGTGACAAGTAGTGGAGCGGATGGAAAGAGCACAGGTTTTGAGGTGGCCAGAGGTGGGAACAGAGACCTAAAAACTAGGAAAACATTCGGTTATTGTCCTGGTAGAGATGATGTAAGGTAAGCACATGAATGCAATGCCCAGCACATATTAGAGTAATAATAATAATTTGCATCAAATTTCCTACTGCATGTTAGTTGTTACCACTGTGTAAATGGGTATGTCTTTGTTCATCAGCATAACCTCCTCATTTGAGAGTCAGTATCTCTTTCTACAGTAGAATCAGAACTCTCTCACACCTACTGAAGACTAAAATGCCAATGAAGTAGCCTTGGCATTGATACATTTCATCATTTCTGATGTGCTAACACAAAATTATTATTGCCATCTTCCTCGGGCTATGTTTTTTTTACCTATCACCTCATAAAAAATTTTTTAAATGTTCTCTCTACTGATTGCTGTTTGCCATTCTATCTCCAAAACATTTTTTCTACAGATATTATTTCCTCTATAGTATATTCTCTATCAGTAGTCATTGACTCGTTCATTTTTTTCATTTAACAATTTTTAACTGAATACTTACTTTGAAGCCTTCATTGTATATACTGAGAAAAGAGAGAACAAAGTTTGGTTTCTCTGCTTTCTAGGAGTTTATTTCTTACACGAACAACAGAGAAGCAAAAGGCAATTTTGATCATATGCTAAGTATTATTAAAGGTTTAAAACAGAGAGTATAGGAACTTAGGAAACAACCACCTGACTCAGTCTTAAAATGTCGGAATAGATTCCACAGAGGAACTGAAACTTGATGGGATGCTTGGAGGTCAAGTGGAAATTAGTCAGGCACAGGGGAGTAGAGAACGTCAGGCACATCAGGGGATGCGGTACTATGTGGCAGATCCAAGGGTGAGAGGAGAGATCAGGGTAGGACACAGAAACTAGGCACACAGCAGTCATGTCCATTTCTCCAAACATTTTTCCCTAAACAGTATAGTCTATGGACCAGTCATTTCAGTTAAATTTTTCAAGCCAACTGGAGTCATTTATGCATTTGGAAGCGATTCCATTCCCTACACTGCACTAGTCCCCAAAAATACAATGGAGAATAAGCCAAGGTCTCTGCCTTCATCAAGTTTACATTCCAATGAAGGAGATAGGAAATAAGCAAGTCAATAAATAAATGCATTTATTAAACTGTTTACTATTGTCATAAAGGAGATAAATTAGGCACTGTGATAAAGACAATAAGGGTGGATTAAGAAGGCCTTTTTAGAGAGTGTTCAGAGCAAGTTTCTCTCATTAGAGAACATTTAAGCCAAGTCCTAAATAGTGAGGAGCCAGTCATGTAAAGAGCCAGGGAAAGAGCTCACAGGCAATGGAAAAAGTTGTGCTATGTTGAAGACCCGTGTGTGTTCCTGGAACCAAAGTATGGCCAGGGTGATGGAGTACGGGGTGCAAGAGAGAGAGTGGCATGAAAGGAGGGTGAGCAGAGAAGTGGAGTCAAATCATTCAGCACCTTGAGAGCCAGTTTGGAGCTTATTTCAAGGGTGAAGGGAAGCATCAAAAGTGTTTGAAGGGCTTCCCTGGTGGCACAGTGGTTGAGAGTCCCCCTGACGATGCAGGGGACACGGGTTCGTGCCCCGGTCCGGGAAGATCCCACATGCCGCGGAGCGGCTGGGCCCGTGAGCCATGGCCGCTGAGCCTGTGAGTCCGGAGCCTGTGCTCCACAATGGGAGAGGCCACAACAGTGAGAGGCCCACGTACCGCAAAAAAAAAAAAAAAAAAAAAAAAAAGTGTTTGAAGCAAAGAAGTGGAATGCTCTGGTTTATATCTTAATAACTTTTCTGAGAAGTGACTGAATGCTGATGATTGAATGTGTATGCCTATTATTGATTACTCAACAAATATTTGTTGACTAAGTGAATGAACAGTTTATCTGTTCCTCATTCTATAAACTGAAACTTTCCACTAACTGCTACAGTTTTTTAAGAAGCTATAGGGGGATGTGCTTCAATAAAACAAGGGTAAAAATCAAGAAAAAAAAAGACATGAAGTCCAGGAAACCGTGAAAGGGAATAATTGGGTATTATCTGGCCAGCAGATCAAGACTTTTGAAAACATTTATTTTTTTTTTACAGTGTTTAGCAGATTATTTATTTTTTATTAATTTTTATTGGAGTATAACTGCTTTACAATGTTATGTTAATTTCTACTGTACAGCAAAGTAAATCAGCTATACCTATATGTATACATCCCCTCTTTTTTGGATTTCCTTCCCATTTAGGTCACCACGGAGTATTGAATAGAGTTCCCTGTGCTATACAGTAGGTTCTCATTACTGATCTATTTTATACATAAGTATCAATAGTATATACATGTCAATACCAATCTCCCAATTCATCCCACCCCGCTTTTCCCCCTTGGTATCCATACGTTTGTTCTCTACATCTGTGTCTGTATTTCTGCTTTGTCAATAAGATCATCTATAACATTCTTCTAGAGTCCACATATATGTGTTAATATATGATATTTGTTTTTCCCTTTCTGACTTACTTCACTCTGTATGACAGTCTCTAGGTCCATCCACATCTCTACAAATGATTCAATTTCCTTCCTTTTTATGGCAGAGTAATATTCCACTGTACGTATATACCACTTCTTCTTTATCCATTCCTCTGTTGATGGATATTTAGGTTGCTTCCATGTCCTGGTTATTGTAAATAGCACCACTATGAACAGTGGGGTGCATGTGTCTTTTTAAATTATGGTTTTCTCAGGGTATATGCCCAGTAGTGGGACTGCTGGGTCATATGGTAGTTCTATTTTTAGTTTTTTAAGGAACTTCCATAGTGTTCCCCATAGTGGCTGTATCAATTTACATACCCAGCAACAGTGCAAGAGGGTTCCCTTTTCTCCATACCCTCTCCAGCATTTGTTGTTTGTACATTTTTTGATGATGGCCATTCTGACTGGTGTGAGGTGATACCTCACTGTAGTACTGATATGCATTTCTCCCATAATTAGTGATGTTGAGCATCTTTTCATGTGTTTGTTGGCCATCTGTATGTCTTTTTTGGAGAAATGTCTATTTAGGTCTTCTGCCCATTTTTTGATTGGGTTATTTGTTTTGTTGATATTGAACTGCATAAGCTATTTGTAAATTTTGGAGATTAATCCTTTGTCAGTTGTTTCATTTGCAAATATTTTCTCCCATTCTGAAGGCTTTTTGCCTTGTTTATGGTTTCCTTTGCTGTGCAAAAGCTTTCAAGTTTTTAGGTCCAATTGGTTTATTTTTGTCTTTATTTTCATTACTCTAGGAGGTGGATCAAAAAAGATCCTGCTGTGATTTATGTCAAAGAGTGTTCTATGTTTTCCTCTAAGATTTTTATAGTGTCTGGCCTTATATTTGGGTCTTTAATCCATTTTGAGGGTTTTTTTGTGTATGCTGTTAGGGAGTGTTCTAATTTTATTCTTTTACATGTAGCTGTTCAGTTTTCCCAGCACCACTTATTGAAGAGACTGTCTTTTCTCCACTGTATATTCTTGCCTCCTTTGTCATAGGTTAGCTGACCATATGTGCATGGGTTTATCTCTGGGCTTTCTATCCTGTTCCATTGATCTAGATTTCTGTTTTTGTGCCAGTACCATACTGTCTTGATTACTGTAGCTTTGTAGTATAGTCTGAAGTCAGGGAACCTGATTCCTCCTGCTCCATTTTTCTTTCTTAAGAATGCTTTGGCTATTCGGGGTCCTTTTTGTTTCCATACAAATTATAAAATTTTTTGTTCTGGTACTGTGAAAAATGCCATTGGTAATTTGATAGGGATTGCATTGAATCTGTAGATTGCTTTGGGTAGTATAGTCATTTTCACAATATTGATACTTCTAATCCAAGAACATGGTATATCTCTCCATCTGTTTGTGTTTTCTTTGATTTTTATCAGTATCTTATAGTTTTCTGAGTACAGGTCTTTTGCCTCCTTAGGTAGGTTTATCCCTAGGTATTTTATTCTTTTTGTTGCAATGGTAAATGGGATTGTTTCCTTAACTTCTCTTTCTGATCTTTCATTGTTAGTGTATAGGAATGCAAGGGATTTCTTCGTATTAATTTTGTATCCTGCAACTTTACCAAATTCATTGATTAGCTCTAGTAGTTTTCTGGTGGCATCTTAAGGATTTTCTATGTATAGTATCATGTCATCTCCAAACAGTGACAGTTTTACTTCTTCTTTTCCAATTTGGATTCCTTTTGTTTCTTTTTCTTCTCTGATTGCCATAGCTAGGACTTCCAAAACTATGCTGAATAATAGTGGCGAGAGTGGACACCCTTGTCTCGTTCCTGATCTTAGAGGAAATGCTTTCTGTTTTTCACCATTGAGAATAATGTTTGCTGTGGGTTTGTCATATATGGCCTTTATTATGTTGACGTAGGTTCCCTTGAGGCAAGAAGATAGCTGGCTCCAAAAGCGAGCCTTTCAAGAAAGAAATGCAACTGATCATTACGCTTAACTATATCAGCTTTGTTGAACATTTAGAAAATATATTAATAATAGAGAACACTGAAACATATCCCAATGTAAAATTCAAATATTAACATTAACTCTAAGGAAGAAAGGAAAAGAAAATAGAATATCACAGGAAACCAATTGGCTCAACATAAAACTAACTTAGGTGTAATTTAAAAACTGGCTACTAGGGCTTCCCTGGTGGCGCAGTGGTTGAGAGTCCGCCTGCCGATGCAGGGGACGTGGGTTCGTGCCCCGGTCTGGGAAGATCTCACATGCCGTGGAGCGGCTGGGCCTGTGAGCCATGGCTGCTGAGCCTGCGTGTCCGGAGCCTGTGCTCCCCAACAGAAGAGGCCACAACAGTGAGAGGCCCGTGTACCACAAAAAAACCCCAAAAAACTGGCTACTAATTCAAACATATATTGTGCTTGCTTCTTGGAAGCAAGACTAGGATTTGGAAGAGGTGAGGCAAGGGCTTGGTGTGTCTTATTACTATGTGACATTTTGGAAAGCATGTTCATCTATTACTTTTCCATGTCAAGCCTCTGACCTTCCTGTCTTGCTCTTCCTTATTTATTGCCTCCGCACTCTAGCTCCACACTTCCATTGGCTCCTGTGTCCCTTTGCCAGGCCCGGTTCTAGAAGTGATGCTGTAGAAAACCTGATCAAGATTTTTACCTATTTATACAACTTTGGGTCCCAAGCCATCCAAACTGGCTCTAAATTCACTTTACCTATTCACAGGAGTGTCTCATGTCTGTGGCCTGTCTTGATAATTGATATATCCTATAGACCTATGAGTATTACTCTTTATTCATTTTTCTCCCCTAAAGACTGAAAGTTCCATGTAAGGATACTGAAGTACGTTTGCAGAATTTCTCCCTTTGACCTGAAAGAAATATCTTTAAATCTGAAAGAAGTTTCCATAAACAGAGAGGAAATGTATCCATTATTACTGCTCCATGTTCACTACTTTGTCCTGTTATGCCCCCAGTTGCAATTATTCATATAATCTCCTTTGTTTCCAATCCATTTTAGCCCTATTAAAGAAAAAAGTTTATGCAAAAACTTAATTCTCTTTTAATTTGAGGATTTTATAAGTTAATTTGGCATTACGGTTTGCTAAATAAAGTCAAAAATTCCCACAATCACATGTAGCTATAGGCCACCTTACAGAGGCCATTCATAAATTATGTGTAGTATCTAATATTTTAACATACAGCCAATAATTTCATTTATAATATTAAAGTTATGGCTTTTCAAGTGTATTTCCAGATTCTAATTAACACCAGCTAATGAATTGAGCACTGGGGCCAAGGACACCATTAGAGAAAACTAATGAAAGGCCAACAGAGTGTAATTATTTTTCAAAACAGAACTTGAAGTAACCACTGCTATTTTTAAAGCATATGATTATGGGATATTGTATATAGATATGATGACTCCGTCAACTTTAAAAAGTGCTACTGAATGAAAGCTTCCTGATGGTGGGGATTTTTACTATATTTGTCAGTACTCTATCCCCTGTGCTTTGAACAGTGCCTGGCACTTAGTAGATCCTTAAGTATTCTTTTGAGTTCGTGAATAAAAAGTTGATGTATCATATTCTACTAATTGACATTTTATAATAAGACCAATTACACTTTGGTTCTATAGCACAAAAATTTATTATCAGCATTATAACTCTGGAGTTTCACCAGACCCTAAAGTGCCTTCTGAATTATCAGAGGTACCACGGCATTCACGTTATACTGCAATTTAATAATCAATTGCATTTTATTGGATTCTGATCCTATGATCAGTGTGACCAGGCCTCAAACCTGACAGAATAGTAGTGAGGTTTTGTAGACATTTTTCTTCCCATTGCTTAAACGAGGTCACAAACTTGTGTCCCTCAAGCTACATTTAGTTTGCAGATATACTTTATTTGGTCTTCACAGCACTGGTGTGTGTATGTATGTATGTATACATACATACACACACATATATATTCTTTAAAAAATTGAAATGGTTGTCAAAGTTTACAAATCAGGTCACTTCATATCAAATTTTAGATTTGTGGAATCTCTTGAAAAAAAAGCATAATATCTGACAACACTGTGCCCAAGTTTCCACATGAATCAATAGGCAGAAGCTGAGTAACACCACTGTCTTTAAACAGAGCAGGTGCATTCTGTGTTGCCATACTTCCTAGCACTCTCTTTTGTCCTCCCAATCAGATCTGTTCATTATGGTGCTCAGACTGTTCATTCTTAGAGAATAATTAAGAAGGACATGAAATACTTTACTTTGTACTCTTCACTCTTTAATATTATCTACAGGAATTCAAGTTTGTAAGTCCTGGCCTAAAGGATAGAGTACAATTGCTTTAGCGTGGCAGACCCAGCCCTTCATACTCTGACCCAGAGGAACGTGTTCATCCTTGTCTTCCCCCATGACTCTCCATTCAGTTTATTCTAAACAAAGCTCATTTCCTCAATGGACCATAACCATGCATTCTTGCCAGTATTTGTAGGATCTATACTTGGCACATGATCTTTCTAGTGGAATTCTGCTAATTTTTTCAAATATCATCCCCTCTCCTCCAGGATGCAACAAATATTTGTTAAATGCATATATGCCAAGCACTTTAAAACGTTCTATGGGATACAGAAGTAAACAAGGGTCACAAACCCTACCATAACAGAGATTAACAAGGAAGTCACTCTTGTTAATAATTACAAAAAAATAATTAAAATAAAATGTGCTCTTGTCTGCTTTCCTGGCCATTGATGGTTTGCTCAGGAAGGGGTGGGGAGTGCCCAAAACAACCTAAAAGTTTTTCAATTCGAAAGATTTCATATACTGTGTATTTGGAAAGATCTCTCATAAATGCTCTCCCCCAAAAAAGGTGCACTAAAACATGGAAACAAATTGAAATTCAGATGAGAAGGTAAATGGAAGGAGAATAAAATAATCTTGAAATAACAGCTTAAAGAGTGGCAGAAGAAGATTGAAAACTGTCACTGCAGTCACCTGCCAATGCCTCATCTGCCTCATCATCTGTAGTTTAGAATGTGAAAGTGATAAGGAAAAAATAAAGAATAAATATTGCAGAATGCAATAAGAAAGAAAATGTCAGCCAGCAGGTTTGTATGGATCCTGTCATAGAACAGATATTGCTTTTCATAATTCTGGTCAGTCAGGAAAATGAAGGAAGCAGATGTCAAGAACCTAACCTACCCTTGGCTAGTCAAGGAACTGGGAATCATACCCTGTACTCTCGCTCACATTCTGAAATCTCCTCTATTCATTTTGCTGAGAGCAATCATATCCTAATACACCCGCCCCCCATCCGGGTTGCCAGAAACCAAGAGAGGAACATGGATTTATGATTTTAAACTTCTGATGACACCTTCAAACCAATGCTTTATTCTTCCTAAGAGTCTTCCCAATCCTAAAATTTTCAATGTCACTTATAAGTCAAAAATCTGCAGGCACAGAATTTTAAATTCTGCATGGAGATGCAATTGACATTTCCTACATCTTCCTAGTGTGTCTTTCTTCACAACATTTTCACAGATGAGGAAACTAAGGCTCAACGATTTAAATTCGGTTTAAAAACCCAATATATATGGCACTTTGTTTTCTAAAGAGAAAACGATAGAACATTTGTTGAGGTAAATTGAACTGTACATATGTAATACAGTTTGAAATAAAAATCATTACAGTAGCATTTGTTTAACAAGAACTTATCAATAACCACATTAAGACACTAGAAGTTTCCACTGCTTAAAGAACTGGAATTTGAAAATGAAGGTGGAAGTAGGGAGGGTGTGGGGAACAAAGAAACTCAGCATATGGGGGTTTGTAGAGTTGAAAGATTATGAAGAAACCAGTGAATAAAACATATTTTTAGGGGCTTCCCTTGTGGCGCAGTGGTTAAGAATCCACCTGCTAATACAGGGGACATGGGTTCGAGCCCTGGCCTGGGAAGATCTCACATGCCGAAGAGCAACTAAGTCCGTGCACAACTCCTGAGTCTGCGCTCTAGAGCCTGCGAGCCACAACTACCGAGCTCGTGTGCCACAACTACTGAAGTCCGCATGCCTAGACCCCCTGCTCCACAACAAGAGAAGCCACCGCAATGAGAAGCCCACGCACCACAACGAAGAGTAGCCCCCACTTGCCACAACTAGAGAAAGCTCGTGCGCAGCAATGAAGACCCATCACAGCCAAAAATAAATAAAATAAATAAAATTTAAATATATATATATTTTTAAATTATGTTGACCATAATGTGCTCTGCTCAGAGACTGAGATATATATGTATATATATGAATATATGTGAATGTTTATATTTGAATATATTTAAATATATTTAAGGGTTTATATAGATATAGACATATAATTTTAAGAAAGAGATAGGATTATAAAAAGAACTTCTAGAATACTGTCTTAATGAAAAAATTTCCACAAAAACTGAACATTGTAAAGAAGGTCATGGTCAGTGGTTGCCTAAATTAAACATACATAGATCCTGAAGACAATACTTTGCAGACCTGCATGCTAGTTTTACCTGCTTTTCCACTGTAATCATGACAGGAAAAAATGACAGAGCTGAAGGCCAACACTGCTCACCCTAGACCATTAGGGGACTCGACTTAAACTGAACTGATCAGAACCAGACTACGCTCTGCTGAACGGAATTGAAGGAAGTGATCTGAATCAACACCACCAGCAATTAAGCAATGCTTTTAAACTCTGAACTTATGAGAAAATTATGACAGATTTTTAACAACATGAAAAAAATTAGGAGAGCCATGGTTACAACAACCAATGAGAGAGAACACAGTGCGTTAGGCTTTGACTGTGAGTTCAGCTCATCATTCTGGCTGGTAGTTTTCACAGTGGAGATGGAGATGGAGATGGAGATGGAGATGGAGATGCAAACAATGCCCAGGGAAGGGCAGAAGTTTTCGTGATGCTAGAACATATCTTAGGACCCAACTTTTAAATAAAGACCTTGTCGTAACATATCAATGTTTACTCTATACATGTCCCTTTCTCCTAAGATAAATTTTAGAAAAATAAACTATATTATAATTATCAGTTCACCTATCCAACTTACCAACTAAACGAGAGCTCAACAATGGAAGAATCAATGCCTTATTCATTTTGTAACTACAATTTCCAACAGAGTGTACATCACAGGTATGTAGGTATGAAATAAATTTTTACTGACTCACCTCATAAAATTATTATGTACAACATGCACCTAAGTGAGAGAATCTAAATATTTGAAGTTTTCCAGTTTGCTAGCTTCTGACGAAAATTTTACTAGTCACAGATGTCCCTAGAGCTTGTGGGCAAGAACCAATAAACTAATGTGGTTTCTATACTATGAAGCATAAATTGAAATAAAATACTAAATCCTAGTCTATCCCATAAATATGCATTTATGAAATATTTGAAAGGTAAATTATGCAAATATGTGTTCAAGGAATTTAGACATCATGGATCATTGACCTGTTGGGCCTCAACAACTTCCTCAAAACCATTAGCATCTATTATGTAAATTCACATTTACAGAGCTAATAAAACGCACATTAGTCAACCAACAGCAGGATTACTTATCTGAGGTGGTCTCATGTTTACAGGTCCAGATTTATTTTTCTTTTAAGAAAAATAGCCACAATATATTAATTTGAGAGCTGAAACTTGAATATAAACAGGGAGTTTTTGCCTCTTTCATTTTTAATACCTTTAGACTTTTCAATTTGGCTGACACAATTCAGAGTAATTGATGGGTTTTCTTATAATGTAAACAACCAAAGTCAGAATATATAATATAACTATACAGCTACTGAAATATGCATGACTTTCCATTGTTTTTAATGTATAGAACTTTTTACTTTAAAATAAACTGGAAGTTATGTAGCAAAAGAGCTTGTAGAAACAAATGGAAATGATGTAAAGACAATCCTACTGTTACAAATCAACTACAAATTCAATGGCATACTCAATGCATATGAATAATGTCATCTCAAAATAGGATATTATTGCAAAAGAAATTTAGCAGTGGCATGTTTTTAAGAAATAGTTTTCATTCTGTTAACATCTTATTGAGCTTTTTGATTATTACTTATTTAATCAGGAAGTTTTTTTAATTAAAAATTTTGATTATGTTAGAAGTTTATAAACTATATCAGAACTACCAAAGATAGGAGAGGGCTTTTTGCAGATTTTTCAATTTGAAAATTATTGGACTCATAAGTATAGTATATGAAATCCCTATAATAAGTGAAATGAGATACTCTGCAATATTTTCTTTGGAATATTAGATTTAACTTAGTAACCTAAAAAACACTCTCTGGTTTTCTGATTCAACCATCTCACCTTCCTCCTAACATCCATGAAATTAAACCAATAACTCAAAGTCATGTGGCTTTAATGGTGGACAATGAGCCTTGTTAGGACAGTGATAAAGATATATACGACTGGAGATATCCACAGAACCCCTCGATTTACAAACATGAGCAATGGCTATTTATAGACTAGACCTCCCTGAAAGGACTAATTCACAAAACTACAGTAATATTTTAGACAATCATTTATTATTAGAATCTCATTGATACCCAACAAGTTTAATATGAATTTTAAGCAACTTTCAGTGATGAAATACTTTTCCATGGTTCTTTTGATGCCATTTCTAACTTTATCCTCAGTGTCTAGCCTTATTATACAGTTAATAGATGCTCAGAAATACTTATTTAATACATAAGTCCCAGGTTGATAGGTCACTTTAAACGAAGGGAGTAGCCAAATATATATTTTTTCATTCAGGCAAAACAATTGATCCAAAAGTTTGATGCAACTTATTTTAGACTGCTTTTATTTGGGTGGAGGGGCATTAAATATAACACTATACTTACCAGCTGAAATTCCAAACTACTAAACAAGTCAATCCAAATTATTTAATCAAAAAGAAATATCTTACTTACCAAACTATGTCCTGGGCAATATATACAGTAGATAGAAATATGCTATTTAGGCCTTCTAAAAGCAATGAATGAAATAAAAAGTTAGTTTTATACAAATCTGTCAGTTATCCTAACTTGAGAGTCAACACATTGAGAGTCAGACTGTGTCTCACTTCTGCCCACAGCACCTTGCAGATGGTATGCTTCACCAAAGTTTGTTGGGCTAAGTGAGAGAAAGAAGATTCTATAAAACTTCTTCTCAGAGCCTGATTAATTGCACTAATTTTTTTAGTAAATTTAGATTTTGAGCCCTTAAATCAAAGATAAAATTCAGAAAACCATATACCTCCTTATAAAATACAGAATAATCTCACACACACATGTACACACACACAATATGCTATTCTTGGTGTTTCACTATTGAGTAAAATGAGATGTGTCTATTTTCAAAACAGATTAAATAGCTTTGGAAATGCCACTTAGCTTATATGATAAAATAGGTTTGTTCCATACGATCTTCTAAATGCACATCTACTGAAACATCATCTACATGTTTATGTCTAAACTCTTGTTCATCAGGGACTCTAAGATGTGAGAACTAGTACTATTCCTATGTTCCTTCTTTGGTAACCCTCCCAGTTTTCAGAATTTGTTATAATAACAAAATAGCATCTGAGAGCAAAAATGTGTAATCTATCTTTACTGTGATTATTGGTAAGAACAAAACCCTCAATACCTCACCAGGAAAATGGTCAAAAAATATACATCTGAAATATTATTATTGTAAAAATGGAAGCAAGAGAATTCCTATATCAAAGTAGAGAAAATTAGATCAGAATTTTCTTTTCAGTGTGACATTTTCAAAATTTTTAAATTTAATGATCAAAACTAAACATTATCTCCCTCGTTTTTCTCATTTTCCATGCCCTTCCTCTTCCCCAAGCTCACAAAGAAAAATGAGAGAAAAGGAAATACAATTTCCTTCAAAACATTCCTCTCCAATCTCTTAGTCTCCTCATGCTAATTTCTGAGCTCCTTTAGACCTGCTTTTAAAGTCCTTCAATCCTTGCTTGATGTGCTTCCATCTTGCCCCTACTAAACTTGGTGGTGCAGCTGAACTGGAGAACAGAAGGGAAAGTTGTGCAAGCTGAAATAGACCAATCTCCTGACGCTCTGTCTGGTTTTATCTTTTATCTGCTCTTGCTATAAACTGAGATAGAATGCAAAAAGGTGTCAATTCTTCTAAGAGCACAGCTCTCTTATACTGTTGATGAAAAAAAGAGATGCAACTGTGTTCAAGGCAGGCTCCATAGTGCTTGAAATCTTGTGAAAAGAAAAAGCCGCCCAGGGTTCACTAGCCCATACTCAAAGCAATGTGTTGGAGGAGATGCACAAAGTGAAGTTTTAAGCCACCAATGGAAGAATTAAAAAGAAAAAAAGGCTGAGCATTATTTTGATGATAATTGACATACAAACTGTTCAATTTCAGCACAAATTTAGTTCAGCATTTTGTCTTTCAGTCAAACTTGGATACTCTTCAAAATATGTTAAGATAAAACTGGTTCTAAAATAATTTTTTGCTTAGGTCTGCATATACCCTACATAAGCCTCCAAAGTGATTAACAATCATGTCTAATTTATTCTTATCCTAAACTTGTCAGGATTCAAATATATTAAAGCCAGAAGTGTTTTGCATGATTACTGTTTGAAATAAGATGAGATTTACGGTATTGTAACCAATGCCCTAGAATGCCTCGACCTTAGCTCCAGAAAATCCTTACTCTCCCTTCTCATAGTTACTGAGACATGTGGAAACACACACACACACATACACACAGTGACCAATGTGAAAAAAACACCATTTTGTAATCTGAGTCATATCTTAATGCCCTAATACTGAATTAATTGGTAGAAGATGTCCACACCTCAGGTCAGCAAGAACTTTATCTTAAGTCAAAATTCAAATTCTTTAGCCATTCCCATGATAAATAAACTCAGGATGATGAGCAGCTAACTCAAACAAGCATCAAGAAAGAGAACATTTAGGAGCCGGAGGAAGATGGCGGAAGAGTAAGACGCGGAGATCACCTTCCTCCCCACAGATACATCAGAAATTCATCTACACGTGGAACAACTCCAACAGAACACCTACTGAACGCTGACAGAAGACCTCAGACCCCCCAAAAGGCAAGAAACTCCCCACATACCTGGGTAGGTCAAAAGAAAAAAAGAATAAACAGAGACAATAGGATATGGACGGGACCTGCACCAGTGGGAGGGAGCCGTGAAGGAGGGAAGGTTTCTACACACTACAAGCCCCTTCGCGGGCGGAGACTGCAGGTGGCGGAGGGGGAAAGCTTCGGAGTAGCGGAGGAGAGCACAGCAACAGGGGTGAGGAGGGCAAAGCAGAGAGATTTTGGCACAGAGGATCGGTGCCCTCAGGCACACACCAGCCCGAGAGACTTGTCTGCTCGGCCGCCAGGGCGGGCGGGGCTGGGAGCTGAGGCTCGGGTATCGGCTTTCAGTCGGAGCGCAGGGAGAGGACTGGGGCTGGCGGCAGGAAGAGACCCTGAAGGGGTAAGTGCTAGCCCGGAGGGAGTCCGGGGAGGGGGTCTGGAGCTGCCGGAGAGGCAAGAGACTTTTTTCCCTTTTGTTGCCTGGTGCGCGAGGAGAGGGCATTCCCCTCCCTCCCCTCTGCCTGAGTGAGCCAGAGCCCCCGAATCAGCGGCTCCTTTAAACCCGTCCTGTCTGAGCGAAGAACGGACGCCCTCCGGCGACCTACGCGCAGAGGCGGGGCCAGGTCCAAGGCTGAGACCCGGGAGCTGTGAGAGCAGAGACAGGGAAATCTCTCTGTGCAGCCTCCGAGGCAGCGGATTAAAGCTCCACGGTCCATTTGATGTGCCCTGCGTCTGTGGAGTGCATGAATGGACAGCGAATCATCCCAAATTGAGGAAGTGGACCTTGAGGACAAGATTTAAGACTTTCCCCCCCTTTTTTTTTTCCTCTTTTTACAACGAATTATCTCAAATTAAGGAGGTGGACTTAGCAAGATTTCAGACTTTTCGCCCTTTTCCTCTTTTTACAACGAATTATCCCAAATCGAGGAGGTGGACTTGGAGAGCAAGATTTTTGATTTTTCCCCCTGCTCTCTTTTTGTGAATGTGTATGTGTAATCTTCTGTGTAAGATTCTCTCTGTATAGCTTTGCTTCCACCATATGTCCCAGGGTTCTTTCGGTCCGTGTTTTTTTTCTTTTTTTTTTTTTTTCTTTTTTTTTTTTTTTCGGTACGCGGGCCTCTCACCGCTGTGGCCTCTCCCGTCGTGGAGCACAGGCTCCGGACGCGCAAGCTCATTGGCCATGGCTCACGGGCCCAGCCACTCCGCGGCATGTGGGATCTTCCCGAACCACGGCACGAACCCGTGTCCCCAGCATCGGCAGGCGGACTCTCAACCACTGCACCACCAGGGAAGCCCCGTGTTTTTTTTCAATAATTACTTTTTAATTTTAATAACGCTACTATATTTCATACTTTATTCTATTTTACTTTACCTGCTCTTTCTTTTTTTCCTCCCTTCCCTTCCTCCCTCCCTCCCTCCGCTCCTCCTTTCCTTCTTTCTTTTTCTTTCCTCCATCCCTCCCTCCCTCCCACCCTTCTTCTTTCCACTTTCTTTTTCTTTCCTTCCTCCCTCCCTCCCTCCTGTCTTTCTTTCTTTCTTTCCTTCCTCCCTCCCTCCCTCTCTTCTTCCATTCACTCTTCCTTTTGCTTTCATTCCTCCCTCCCTCCCTCCTTTCTTTCCTTTCTTTCCATCCTTCCTCCCTCCCTCCTTTCTTTCTTTCTTCCTTCCTTCCTTCCTTACTTCCCTTCTTCCTTTCTTTCAATCTCTCTTTCTTTCTTCTACTAATTATTTCTTTCTACTTTTTCTCACTGTTATTCTGAGCCGGGTGGATGAAAGGCTCTTGGTGCTGCAGCCAGGAGTTAGTGCTGTGCCTCTGAAGTGGGAGAGCCAACTTCAGGACACGGGTCCACAAGAGACCTCCCAGCTCCACATAATATCAAGCAGCGAAAATCTCCCAGGGATCTCCATCTCAACACCAGCACCCAGCTTCAGTCAACGACCAGCAAGCTACAGTGCTGGTCACCCTATGCCAAGCAACTAGCAAGGCAGGAACACAACCCCACCCATTAGCAGAGAGGATACCTAAAAACATAATAAGGCCACAGGCACCCCAAAACACACCACCAGACGTGGACCTGTCCACCAGAAAGACAAGATCGAGCTTCAACCACCAGAACACAGGCATTAGTCCCCCCCACCAGGAAGCCTACACAACCTACTGAAACAACCTTAGCCACGGGGGACAGACACCAAAAACAACGGGAACTACGAATCTGCAGCCTGCAAAAAGGAGACCCCAAACACAGTAACATAAGCAAAATGAAAAAGCAGAAAAACACACAGCAGGTGAAGGAGCAAGATAAAAACCTACCAGACCTAACAAATGAAGAGGTAATAGGCAGTCTACCTGAAAAAGAATTCAGAATAATGATAGTAAAGCTGATCCAAGATTCTATTTCCCAGATCCAAAATCTTGGAAATAGAATAGACAATATGCAAGAAACAGTTAACAAGGACCTAGAAGAACTAAAGATGAATCAAGCATCGATTAAAAACACAATAAATGAAATGAAAAATACTCTAGATGGGATCAATAGCAGAATAACGGAGGCAGAAGAACGGATAAGTGAGGTGGAAGATAAAATAGTGGAAATAACTGATGCAGAGAAAAATAAAGAAAAAAGAATGAAAAGAACAGAGGACAGTCTCAGAGACCTCTGGGACATTAAACGCACCAACATTCGAATTATAGGGGTTCCAGAAGAAGAAGAGAAAAAGAAAGGGACTGAGAAAATATTTGAAGAGATTATAGTTGAAAACTTCCCTAATATGGGAAAGGAAATAGTTAATCAAGTCCAGGAGGCACAGAGAGTCCCATACAGAATAAATCCAAGAAGAAATACGCCAAGACACATATTAATCAAACTGTCAAAAATTAAACACAAAGAAATCATATTAAAAGCAGCAAGGGGGCTTCCCTGGTGGTGCAGTGGTTGAGAGTCCGCCTGCCGGTGCAGGGGAAACGGGTTCGTGCCCCGGTCTGGGAGGATCCCACATGCCGCGGAGCGGCTGGGCCCGTGAGCCATGGCCGCTGGGCCTGTGCGTCCGGAGCCTGTGCTCCGCAACGGGAGAGGCCACAACAGTGAGAGGCCCACATACCGCAAAAAAAAAAAAAAAAAAAAAAAAAAGCAGCAAGGGAAAAACAACAAATAACACACAAGGGAATCCCCATCAGGTTAACAGCTGATCTCTCAGCAGAAACTCTACAAGCCAGAAGGGAGTGGCAGGACATAATTAAAGTGATGAAGGAGAGAAACCTGCAACCAAGATTACTCTACCCAGCAAGGATCTCATTCAGATTTGATGGAGAAATTAAAACCTTTACAGACAAGCAAAAGCTGAGAGAGTTCAGCACCACCAAACCAGCTTTACAACAAATGCTAAAGGAACTTCTCTAGGCAAGAAACACAACAGAAGGGCTATACCTACAATAACGAACCCAAAGCCATTAAGGAAATGGGAATAGGAACATACATATCAATAATTACCTTAAATGTAAATGGACTAAATGCTCCCACCAAAAGACACAGAGTGGCTGAATGGATACAAAAACAAGACCCATATATATGCTGTCTACAAAAGACCCACTTCAGACCTAGAGACACATACAGATTGAAAGTAAGGGGATGGAAAAAGATATTCCATGCAAATGGAAATCAAAAGAAAGCTGGAGTAGCAATTCTTATATCAGACAAAATAGACTTTAAAATAAAGACTATTAGAAGAGACAAAGAAGGACACTACATAACGATAAAGGGATCGATCCAAGAAGAAGATATAACAATTGTAAATATTTATGTACCCAACATAGGAGCACCTCAATACATAAGGCAAATACTAACAGCCATAAAAGGGGAAATCGACAGTGACACAATCATAGTAGGGGACTTTAACACCCCACTTTCACCAATGGACAGATCATCCAAAATGAAAATAAATAAGGAAACACAAGCTTTAAATGATACATTAAACAAGATGGACTTAATTGATATTTATAGGACATTCCACCCAAAAACAACAGAATACACATTTTTCTCAAGTGCTCATGGAACATTCTCCAGGATAGATCATATCTTGGGTCACAAATCAAGCCTTGGTAAATTTAAGAAAATTGAAATTGTATCAAGTATCTTTTCCGACCACAATGCTATGAGACTAGACATCAATTACAGGAAAAGATCTGTAAAAAATACAAACACATGGAGGCTAAACAATACACTACTCAATAATGAAGTGATCACTGAAGAAATCAAAGAGGAAATTAAGAAATACTTAGAAACAAATGACAATGGAGACACGACGACCCAAAACCTATGGGACGCAGCAAAAGCAGTTCTAAGGGGGAAGTTTATAGCAATACAATCCCACCTTAAGAAACAGGAAACATTTCGAGTAAACAACCTGACCCTGCACCTAACGCAATTAGAGAAAGAAGAACAAAAAAACCCCAAAGTTAGCAGAAGGAAAGAAATCATAAAGATCAGATCAGAAATAAATGAAAAAGAAATGAAGGAAACGATAGCAAAGATCAACCAAACTAAAAGCTGGTTCTTTGAGAAGATAAACAAAATTGACAAACCATTAGCCAGACTCATCAAGAAAAGAAGGGAGAAGACTCAAATCAGTAGAATTAGAAATGAAAAAGGAGAAGTAACAACTGACACTGCAGAAATACAAAAGATCATGAGAGATTACTATAAGCAACTCTATTCCAATAAAATGGATAACCTGGAAGAAATGGACAAATTCTTAGAAATGCACAACATACCAAGACTGACTCAGGAAGAAATAGAAAATATGAATAGACCAATCACAAGCACTGAAATTGAAACTGCGATTAAAAATCTTCCATCAAACAAAAGCCCAGGACCAGATGGCTTCACAGGTGAATTCTATCAAACATTTAGAGAAGAGCTAACACCCATCCTTCTCAAACTCTTCCAAACAATTTCAGAGGAAGGAACACTCCCAAACTCATTCTACGAGGCCACCATCACCTTGATACCAAAACCAGGCAAGGATGTCACAAAGAAAGAAAACTACAGGCCAATATCACTGATGAACATAGATGCAAAAATCCTCAACAAAATACTAGCAAACAGAATCCAACAGCACATTAAAAGGATCATACACCATGATCAAGTGGGGTTTATTCCAGGAATGCAAGGATTCTTCAATATATGCAAATCAATCAATGTGATACACCATATTAACAAGTTGAAGGAGAAAAACCATATGATCATCTCAATAGATGCAGAGAAAGCTTTCGACAAAATTCAACACCCATTTATGATAAAAACCCTGCAGAAAGTAGGCATAGAGGGAACTTTCCTCAACATAATAAAGGCCATATATGACAAACCCACAGCCAACATTGTCCTCAATGGTGAAAAACTGAAACCATTTCCACTAAGATCAGGAACAAGACAAGGCTGCCCACTCTCACCACTCTTATTCAACATAGTTTTGGAAGTTTTAGCCACAGCAATCAGAGAAGAAAAGGAAATAAAAGGAATCCAAATTGGAAAAGAAGAAGTAAAGCTGTCACTGTTTGCAGATGACATGATACTATACATAGAGAATCCTAAAGACGCTACCAAAAAACTACTAGAGCTAATCAATGAATTTGGTAAAGTAGCAGGATACAAAATTAATGCACAGAAATCTCTGGCATTCCTGTACACTAATGATGAAAAATCTGAAAATGAAATCAAGAAAACACTCCCATTTACCATTGCAACAAAAAGAATAAAATATCTAGGAATAAACCTACCTAAGGAGACAAAAGACCTGTATGCAGAAAATTATAAGACACTGATGAAAGAAATTAAAGATGATATAAATAGATGGAGAGATATACCATGCTCCTGGATTGGAAGAATCAATATTGTGAAAATGACTCTACTACCCAAAGCAATCTACAGATTCAATGCAATCCCTATCAAACTACCACTGGCATTTTTCACAGAAGTAGAACAAAAAATTTCAAAATTTGTTTGGAAAAACAAAAGACCCCGAATAGCCAAAGCAATCTTGAGAACGAAAAACGGAGCTGGAGGAATCAGGCTGCCTGACTTCAGACTATACTACAAAGCTACAGTAATTAAGACAGTGTGGTACTGGCATAAAAACAGAAACATAGATCAGTGGATCAGGATAGAAAGCCCAGAGATAAACCCACGCACATATGGCCAACTTATCTTTGATAAAGGAGGCAGGAATGTACAGTGGAGAAAGGACAGCCTCTTCAATAAGTGGTGCTGGGAAAACTGGACAGGGACATGTAAAAGTATGAGATTAGATCATTCCCTAACACCATACACAAAAATAAGCTCAAAATGGATTAAAGACCTAAATGTAAGGCCAGAAACTATCAAACTCTTAGAGGAAAACATAGGTAGAACACTCTATGACATAAATCACAGCAAGATCCTTTTGGACCCACCTCCTAGAGAAATGGAAATAAAAACAAAGATAAACAAATGGGACCTAATGAAACTTCAAAGCTTTTGCACAGCAAAGGAAACCATAAACAAGACCAAAAGACAACCCTCAGAATGGGAGAAAATATTTGCAAATGAAGCAACTGACAAAGGATTAATCTCCAAAATTTATAAACAGCTCATGCAGCTCAATAGCAAAAAAACAAACAACCCAATCCAAAAATGGGCAGAAGACTTAAATAGGCATTTCTCCAAAGAAGATATACAGACTGCCAACAAACACATGAAAGAATGCTCAACATCATTAATCATTAGAGAAATGCAAATCAAAACTACAATGAGATATCATCTCACACCAGTCAGAATGGCCATCATCAAGAAATCTAGAAACAATAAATGCTGGAGAGGGTGTGGAGAAAAGGGAACACTCTTGCACTGCTGGTGGGAATGTGAATTGGTACAGCCACTATGGAGAACAGTATGGAGGTTCCTTAAAAAACTAAAAATAGAACTACCATATGACCCAGCAATCCCACTACTAGGCATATACCCTGAGAAAACCATAATTCAAAAAGAGACATGTACCAAAATGTTCATTGCAGCTCTATTCACAATAGCCCGGAGCTGGAAACAACCTAAGTGTCCATCATCGGATGAATGCATAAAGAAGATGTGGCACATATATACAATGGAATATTACTCAGCCATAAAAAGAAACGAAACTGAGCTATTTGTAATGAGGTGGATAGACCTAGAGTCTGTCATACAGAGTGAAGTAAGTCAGAAAGAGAAAGACAAATACCGTATACTAACACATATATATGGAATTTAAAAAAAAAAAAAATGTCATGAAGAACCTAGGGGTAAAACGGGAATAAAGACACAGACCTACTTGAGAATGGACTTGAGGATATGGGGAAGGGGAAGGGTAAGCTGTGACAAAGGGAAAGAGAGGCATGGACATATATACACTACCAAACGTAAGGTAGATAGATAGTGGGAAGCAGCCGCAGAGCACAGGGAGATCAGCTCGGTGCTTTGTGACCGCCTGGAGGGGTGGGATGGGGAGGGTGGGAGGGAGGGAGATGCATGAGGGAGGGGATGTGGGAACAGATGTATATATATGACTGATTCACTTTGTTATAAAGCAGAAACTAATAAAAAAAAAAAAAAAAAAAAAAGAAAGAGAACATTTAAACAACTAGCCTATCCCCAAAAGTTTTGCCTGGATCATTATATACAGTCATCCCTCGGTATTCACGAGAGATTGGTTCTAGGACCCCACATGGATACCAGAATCTGCAGATGCTCAAGTCCCTTATATAAAATGACATAGTATTTGCAAATAACCCAAACACATTCACCTCAATACTTTAAATCATCTCTAAATTACTTATAATATCTAATATAATGTAAATGCTATGCAAATAGTTGCTGGCAGAGAGCAGACGCATGTTATGCTTTTTGGAACTTTCTGGATTTTTTTTTTAATATTTCAGTCCACAGTTGGTTGAATCCATGGATGCAGAACCCATGGATATAGAGGGTCCACTGTATACCTCTACCTCCTGGAAGCAATGAAGTTAAAGAGAAGAAGGGGTATAGGGTCATGTTTCTGATCACACAGTGCCCCTACCCATCAGTAAACATAGCCTGTTCAAAGTGTTAAGCTAGGTTTACTCATTCATTCAACAGATTTTGAGCATCTACTATAGACCAAGCACTGTTCTAGATAATAGAGATATAAATTATCAGTTCCTTCCATAAAGAAGTAGAACTCATATAAAGAAAACAGAAGGAATGGCCCTCCTACCTACTACATGCAAGTTATTCTTTCATGAATAAGACCTGGATTTATCATCAAAGAGTCTAATTGGAAAGAAAAAAAAACTACCAAATAAACACAAGGGTGAAATTACATTGTTCCCTTTGAATCAATGATCCCACCTTTAAATTCTTTCTTAAAGCAATATTCAAAAATATGGAGATAGGTGATGTCAGCATCATGGTGGTATAAGATGTCCTTAATTCTTGTCCCCCTTTTAACATCTAAAATTCAGCATCTATCCATGAACAAAAGTGCCTCTGTGGGAGCTGTGGGACCAGCACCATACAATAAGGGACCTGAGAGGAGTCTTATCCCTTGTGATTTGGGTCATAGACAGGCAGACTCCACTATAGGCTGTGGAACTAGCAGAAGCCTGTGAACTGGCTGCAACCTCTCTCAGCTGTGGTCCAGGAGTACCTGGAAAACATTGACTTGGGCAGATACCCACAAGATGAGAGAGCCTTTGTAGAAGTCCAGGTTTATAAAGGAAAAGTTCTAGCACTCTGCTGGAGTTTTTAAAAAATACAAATTTGGATTCATTGGAGTGGTTGAGAGGAGCTGTGCCTACATCACCCTTCGCTACAAGGTGGCACAGCTCAGAAAAAGAGGTTGGGGGTTCCTCCCACGAGGGAAAAGGAAGAGTGGTGAGTGAGCACCCAGCTTCCCCAGCTGTGCAGGATGCTACTAAAGAAACCTATCTATCTGTCTCCTGAAGCCCCCAGAGCATTAAAGCAAGAGCTTCACAACTGGGAAGCGGGAGGAGGTAGGAAGGAGATAGGAAAAGAGGCAAATAAGAATATCAGAGAACATTAAAGAGACACAATTCCTGCTGCCGTGTTCTAAACTCCAGCAGGAAGACTGTCCATGAGCTGCTAGAAAAATCTCACTCAAGGATCCCTCCAACTGGTCCACTGACACCCCCAGCACCCTGAATGCCAAACCCACACCTTCCCCAACTCTACAGCCAGTTCTTTATGTGAACTGAGGGTGGTGGTGAAAGAAAGCTCAGATAGACAGGGAGTGCACACAGAAATCAAGCCAGAGTCCGCAGGAAAGGAAGAAACCACAGTCTTGAGCTGTAGCACCACTTTGGGGAAAACAAAAGAGAGGTTACCAACAGCCAGCCTGATGCATTGTAAGACCATGAGAAGACGTACAAACTTAAATGTTCTGCTACAAGACAGAGCAAGAAGTGGAGCAAGTCTAACCATACAAGATCAGAGAAGGCCCCAAAATATAAGCAGGATCAACAAAAATATCTCTCAAGTGAAGGCAGCTCGTAAAGATTGGAGGAGGTGTCTGCTACTTCAAATGTGAAAACAGCAATGCAAAACTCCAAAGAACATGAAGAGTCAAGGAAATATGCCATCAACAGGTCATAATAATCTTCCAGTAACCAAACCCCAAGACACAGTATCTGTGATTTACCCAAAAAAGAATTCAAAGAAACCTCAAGATAGAAATAGAGGGGATGGGAAGATGTAAGACTGGGGTAAGGGATTGAGAGGTACAAACTACCATGTATAAAATGGATAGACTACAAGGATGTGTTGTACAGCACAGGGAAATACAGCCATTATTTTCTAGTGACTTTAAATAGGTTATAATGTATAAAAATAGAGTTGCTATTTGTACACCTGAAACTAACATGCTGTTGTAAATAAAATATACTTCAATTCTTAAAAAAGAACCAATATTAGAATCATTGGAGTTCCAGAAGAAGAAGAAAGGGAAAAGGAGACAGAAAACTTTTTTTAAGGTGGACTTTTTTTTGATACAAGTTATTTTTTAATTGAAGTATAGTTAATTTGCAACGTTGTGTTAGTTTTAAGTGTACAGCAAAGTGATTCAGTTATATATATATGTATATATATATATATACATACATGTATATATTCTTTTTCAGATTCTTTTCAGAAAGCTTATTTAAAGAAATAACAACTGAGAACTTCTCAAATTTGGGGAGAGGCTTGGACATCCAAGTTCATTAAACTAATACATCACTCATTATTTCAATTCAAAATAATCTCCCCCAAGAAACGTTATAATGAAACTGTCAAAAATCAAATCAAAAAAAAAAAAGAGAGAGAGAATCCTAAAAGCAGCAACAGAAAAAAATATTGTAACCTACAAAGAAACCCCCATTACACTATCAGCAGATTTCTCAGCAGAAACCCTACAGATCAGGAGAGAATAGGTTGATATATTCAAAGTGTTGAAAGAAAAAAAATTGCCAGCCAAAAATAGTCTATATGGCAAAGTTATCCTTCAAAATGACAAATAAAAGCTGAGGGACTTCTTTGCCACTAGAACTGCCTTACAAGAAATGCTGAAAGGAGTTCTTCAAACTGAAATGAAAAGACACTAATTAGTAACATGAAAACATACAAAAATATGCAACACACTGGTAAGAGTAAATATATCGTCAGATTCAGAAAGCTCTAAATCTGGAATATGATAGTGTGTTGACTAACTATATTATAAAGGTTAAAATATTTTTTAAAAAACTATAGCTACTATAATTTCTTAATGAATACACAATATAAAAAGAGGTAAATCATGATATTAAAAACATAAAAGAGGGGAGTCAAAGAGTAGAGTTTCTATACACGATCAAAGTTAAGTTGCTATCAGCTTAAAATGGACTGTTATATCTGTCAAATGTTTCATGTAAGCCTCATGGTAACCACAAAGCAAAAACCTATAGTAAATTCACAAAAGTTAAAGAGAAGGGAATCAGAGGATAGCACCACAGACAACCACCATTCCACAAATGTAGACAACGAGAGGAAAAAGAGGACAATGGAACAAAACAGCCAGAAAGCAATTAATAAGATGAACAGCAAAAGAAACAAGCCACAAACTGAAAAGGCAACCTACAGAATGGGAGAAAATATTTGCAACCACACATTAACAAGTGTATTTCAGAAGGGAGTGAAAGAAAGGACTCTTTGAGATAGAAAGAGTGATGTGCTTGACTGGTGATAAAAAAATGGCATCCAGTGTACAAGGATAGTCTTTAGATAGGAGCAGTAATATATCTCTCTGGTGGCAGGCAAGAAAGCACAGTATACTGAGGCACATATTCATGGTAGGTAGATGGGTGGAGTTTGTGGAGGATCTTCTGATTTCTTAATTATTTTAGTAAGACAGGAAGCAAGAAGATGGAGAAAATACGTTGCAGGTTTGAAGCAGGACAAGAAAGTGATAAATCATCTAAGAGACTGGGAGTGTAAATGATCACTCGCGGGAGTATAAGGCTTGGTGTGGTTGCCTGGAGACATTAAGAGTGCATTTCAGAGACATGGTCACCAACTCAAAGTCCATAAAGATGTGTTTTTTCCTCCACATTTAGCTGCACCAGTTCAGGTGTGGAGCTGAATTTAACCAGGATTATGATTCTGCCAAACTGCAAAGAAAAGAAAGAAGGGCAAGGAACTTTTGGGTGTGGTCAGTGGAGTGACCATAGTGATTGACCATAGGATCTCACCAGGCTAAAAAATAGGGAGAGGACACCAAGGGGCAAGGGAGAAGAGAAAGGAGCTGAGATCAACAGATTGGAGAGCCTAGTCAGATCGAAGAATCATTGAAGTGGGGTGTCTAGAGAAAGAAGACCAGAGATAAGAGGTGGTAGTCAGAGAGTGGGATGCATGGAATTGAGTTTGTGGAAGGGTTGTGGTTGGTTGGCAATAACAAGAACTGATCATATCTTGTATCTGACCAATAACCTTCCATGGCTTGTCTCTGCGGATAAAAGAAAAGCTACAGCCCTCACGTTAGCCTCAAGACTCCACTCTCAGCTTCCTTCTCACTGTTTGCCCCTGTACCCCCCAACTCCCTACCTTTGCACTTCATCTCTGAAGCTACCCTACTACAGTCCACTTCAGCCATTTTAACCTCTATGCTGAGACATGTTTTGAAGTCTCTGGGCTGGTTGTTCCCCAAGACTCTTCAATCCCCTCCTTCAAAGTCTTTGCCCAATTGTCACTTCTCCAATGATACCTTCCCTGACCATCCAAATTAAACGTATAACCCACCTCGGGTCCTAACACTTCCTACCCATGCTCCCTTCTTTCTTTTCTCCATAACATTTACCATCCCCAATAGTACACAACACACTTATTTTGTCTCTTGCTCATCTTACCGCTACTGGAATATGAGTTCCACGAAGAAAGAGACTTTTCCTTGTTTTAATTACAACTGTTTTCTCAGCTCCTAGCATATAGTAAGAACTCAATTAATATGCACTGAATGAATGAATGACTTTCATTCATTGCTGTTATTTAATTTTTGCTATGTTAATAGGTATAAATGTCACTATGTTCTTTTTTTCTAACATCTTTACTGGAGTATAATTGCTTTACAATGTTGTGTTAGTTTCTGCTGTATAACAAAGTGAATCAGCTATATGTATACATATATCCCCATATCCCTTCCCTCTGGCATCTCCCTCACACTCTCCCTGTGCTATGCAGCTGCTTCCCACTAGCTATCTATTTTACATTTGGTCGTGTATATATGTCAGTGTTACTCTCTCACTTCGTCCCAGCTTACCCTTACCCGTCCCCATGTCCTCAAGTCCATTCTCTACATCTCTGTCTTTATTCCTGTCCTTGTCCCTAGGTTCATCAGAACTTTTTTTTCTTTAGATTCCATATATATGTGTTATCATATGGTATTTGTCTTTCTCTTTCTCACTTACTTCACTCTGTACTACAGACTCTAGGTTCATCCAACTCACTACAAATAACTCAATTTCGTTTCTTTTTATGGCTGAGTAATATTCCATTGTATATATGTGCCACATCTTCTTTATCCATCCAGCTGTCAATGGACACTTAGGTTGCTTCCATGCCCTGGCTATTGCAAATAGTCCTGCAAAGAACATTGCGGTACATGTCTCTTTTTGAATTATGGTTTTCTCAGGGTATATGCCCAGTAGTGGGACTGCTGGGTCATATGGTAGTTCTATTTTTAGTTTTTTGAGGAACTTCCATACTGTTCTCCATTTACATTCCCAACAACAGTGTGAGAGGGTTCCCTTTTCTCCACATCCTCTCCAGCATTTATTGTTTGTATATTTTTTTGACCTATACACTATCCTGACCGGTGTGAAGTGATACCTCACTGTAGTTTTGATTTGCATTTCTCTAATGATTAGTGATGTTCAGCATCCTTTCATATGTTTGTTGGCAATCTATATATCTTCTTTGCAGAAACGTCTATTTAGGTCTTCTGCCCATTTTTGGATTGAGTTGTTTGTTTTTTTGATATTGAGCTGCATGAGCTGCTTGTATATTTTGGAGATTAATCCTTTGTCAGTTGCTTCATTTGCAAATATTTGCTCCCATTCTGAAGCTTGTCTTTTCGTCTTGTTTACGCTTTCCTTTGTTGTGCAAAAGCTTTTAAGTTTCATTAGGTCCCATTTGTTTATGTTTGCTTTTATTTCCATTTCTCTAGGAAGTGGGTCAAAAAGGATCTTGCTGTGATTTATGTCATAGAATGTTCTGCTTATGTTTTCCTCTGAGTTTTATAGTGAATGGCCTTACGTTTAGGTCTTTAATCAATTTTGAGTTTATTTTTCTGTACGGTGTTAGGGAGTGTTCTAATTTCATTCTTTTACATTGAAAGGGTATCTTTTCTCCATTGTAGATTTTTGCCTCCTTTATCAAAGATAAGGTGACCATAGGTGCATGGGTTTATCTCTGGGATTTCTATCCTGTGCCAGTGATCTATATTTCTGTTTTTGTGCAAGTACCATACTATCTTGATTGCTGTAGCTTTGTAGTATAGTCTGAAGTCAGGGAGCCTGATTCCTCCAGCTCCATTTTTCTTTCTCAAGATTGCTTTGGCTATTCGGGGTCTTTTGTGTTTCCATACAAATTGTGAAATTGTTTGCTCTGGTTCTCTAAAAAATGCCATTGGTAGTTTGATAGGGATTGCATTGAATCTGTAGATTGCTTTGGGTAGTATAGTCATTTTCACAATGTTGATTCTTCTAATCCAAGAACATGGTACAAACATCTGTTTGTATCATCTTTAATTTCTTTCATCAGTGTCTTATAGTTCTATGCATACAGGTCTTTTGTCTCCTTAGGTAGGTTTATTCCTAGGTATTTTATTCTTTTTGTTGCAATGGTAAATGGGAGGGTTCCTTAATTTCTCTTTCAGAATTTTCATCATTAGTGTATAGGAATGCAAGAGATTTCTGTGCATTAATTCTGTATCCTGCTACTTTACCAAATTCATTGATTAGCTCTAGTAGTTTTCTGGTAGCCTCTTTCAGATTCTCTATGTATAGTATCATGTCATCTGCAAACAGTGACAGCTTTACTTCTTCCTTTCCGATTTGGATTCCTTTTATTTCTTTTTGTTCTCTGATGGCTGTGACTAAAACTTCCAAAACTATGTTGAATAATAGCAGTAAGAGTGGGCAGCCTTGTCTTGTTCCTGATCGTAGAGGAAATGCTTTCAGTTTTTCACCACTGAGAATGATGTTGGCTGTGGGTTTGTCAAATATGGGCTTTATTATGCTGAGTTAGGCTCCCTCTATGCCTACTTTCTGCAGGGTTTTTATCATAAATGGGTGCTGAATTTTGTCAAAAGCTTTTTTTGCATCTATTGAGATTATCATATGGATTTTTATCCTTCAGTTTGTTAATATGGTGTATCACGTTGATTTGCATATACTCAAGAATCCCTGCATTCATGGGATAAACCCCTCTTGATCATAGTGTATGATCCTTTTAATGTGCTGTTGGATTCTGTTTGCTAGTATTTTGTTGAGGATTTTTGCATCTATGTTCATCAGTGATATTGGCCTGTAGTTCTCTTTTTGTGTTACATCTTTAGTTTTGGTATCAGGGTGATGGTGGCCTTGTAGAATGAGTTTGGGAGTGTTCCTTCCTCTGCTATATTTTGGAAGAGTTTGAGAAGGATAGGTGTTAACTCGTCTCTAAATGTTTGATAGAATTCACCTGTGAAGCCATCTGGTCCTGGGCATTTGTTTGTTGGAAGATTTTTATTCACAGTTTTAATTTCAGTGCTTGTGATTGGTCTGTTTATATTTTCTATTTCTTCCTGGTTTAGTCTCAGAAGGTTGTGCTTATCCAAGAATTTGTCCATTTGTTCCAGGTTGTCCATTTTACTGGCATATAGTTGCTTGTAGTAATCCCTCATGATCCTCTGTATTTCTGCAGTGTCAGTTGTTACTTCTCCTATTTCATTTCTAAATCTGTTGATCTGAGTCTTCTCCCTTTTTTTCTTGATGAGTCTGATTAATGGTTTATCTATTTTTTATCTTCTCAAAGAAGCAGCTTTTAGTATTATTGATCTTTGGTACTGTTTCCTTTATTTCTTTCTCATTTATTTCTGATCTGATCTTTATGATTTCTTTCCATCTGCTAACTTTGGGGGTTTTTTGTTCTTTCTCTAATTGCTTTAGGTGTAAGATTAGGTTGTTTATTTGAGATTTTTCTTGTTTCTCGAGGTAGGATTGTATTGCTATAAACTTCTTAGAAATGCTTGTGCTGCATCTCATAGGTTTTGAGTTGTCATGTTTTCATTGTCATTTGTTTCTAGGTATTTTTTGATTTCCTCTTTGATTTCTTCAGTGATCTCATGATTATTTAGTAGCTTAATGTTTAGCCTCCATTCTTTGTGGTTTTTTTACACTTTTTTTTACTGTGATTGATATCTAGTCTCATAGCATTGTTGTCGGAAAAAAAACTTGATACGAGTTCAATTTTCTTAAATTTACCAGGGCTTGATTTGTGACCCAAGATATGGTCTATACTGGAGAATGTTCCATGAGCACTTGAGAAGAAAATGTATTCTGTTGTTTTGGGATGGAATGTCCTATAAATATCAATTAAGTCCATCTTGTTTAATGTATCATTTAAAGCTTGTGTTTCCTTATTTATTTTCATTTTGGATGATCTGTCCATTGGTGAAAGTGGGATGTTAAAGTCCCCTACTATGAGTGTGTTACTGTTGATTTCCCCTTTTATGGCTGTTAGCATTTGCTTTCTATATTGAGGTGTTCCTATGTTGGATGCATAATTATTTACAATTGTTATATCTTTTTTTTTTTTTTTTTTTGCGGTACGCAGGCCTCTCACTGTTGTGGCCTCTCCCGTTGTGGAGCACAGGCTCCGGATGCGCAGGCTCAGTGGCCATGGCTCACAGGCCCACCCGCTCCGTGGCATGTGGGATCTTCCCAGACCGGGTCACGAACCTGTGTCCCTTTCATCAGCAGGCGGACTCTCAACCACTGCGCCACCAGGGAAGCCCATATTTTCTTCTTGGATTGATCTCTTGATCATTATGTAGTGTCCCTCTTTGTCTCTTGTAATAGTCTTTACTTTAAAGTCTATTTTGTCTGATATGAGAACTGCTACTCCACCTTTCTTTTGATTTTCATTTGCATGGAATATCTTTTTCCATCCCCTCACTTTCAGTCTGTATGTGTCCGTAGGTCTGGAGTGGGTCTCTTGTAGACAGTATATATACGGGTCTTGCTTTTGTATCCATTCAGCCAGTCTATGTCTTTTGATGGGAGCATTTAATCCATTTACATTTAAGGTAATTATCAATATGTTTGTTCCTATTACCATTTTCTTAATTGTTTTGGGCTTGCTTTTGTAGGTCTTTTCCTTCTCTTGCATTTCCTGCCTAGAGAATTTCCTTTAGCATTTGTTGTAAAGCTGGTTTGGTGGTGCTGAATTCTCTTAGCTTTTGTTTGTCTGTAAAGGTTTTAATTTCCTGTCAAATCTGAATGAGATCCTTGCTGGGTAATCTTGGTTGTAGGTTTTTCCCTTTCATCACTTTAAATATGTCCTGCCACTCCCTTCTGGAATGCAGAGTTTCTGCTGAAAGATCAGTGTTAACCTTATGGGGATTCCTTTGTATGTTATTCGTTGCTTTTCACTTACTGCTTTTACTATTTTTTCTTTGTATTTAATCTTGATAGTTTGATTAATAGTGTCTTGGAGTGTTTCTCCTTGGATTTATCCTGTATGGGACTGTTTGCACTTCCTGGGCTTGACTGACCATTTCCTTTCCCATGTTAGGTAAGTTTTCAACTATAATCTCTTCAAATATTTTCTCAGACCCTCTTTTTTTCTCTTCTTCTTCTGGGACCCTTATCATTTGAATGTTGGTGCAATTAATGTTGTACCAGAGGTCTCTGAGATGGTCCTCAATTCTTTTCATTCTTTTTTCTTTATTCTCCTCTGCAGTAGTTATTTCCACTATTTTATCTTCCAGGTCATTTATCTGTTCTTCTGCTTCAGTTATTCTGCTATTGATTCCTTCTAGAGTATTTTTAATTTCATTTATTGCATTGTTCATCATTGTTTGCTTGCTCTTTAGTTCTTCTAGGTCCTTGTTAAACATTTCTTGTATTTTCTCCATTCTATTTCTAAGATTTTGGATCACCTTTACTATCATTACTCTGAATTCTTTTTCAGGTAGACTGCCTATTTCCTCTTCATTTGTTTGGTTTCCTAGGTTTTTACCTTGCTCCTTCATCTGCTGCATATTTCTCTGTCTTCACATTTTGTTTAACTTACTGTGTTTGGGGTCTCCTTTTTGCAGGCTGCAGGTTCATAGTCCCTCTTACTTCTGGTGTCTTCCCCCAGTGAGTGAGGTTGCTTCAGTGGCCTGTGTAGGCTTCCTGGTGGAGGGGACTGGTGCCTGTGTTCTGGTGGGTTGGGTTGGATCTTGTCTTTCTGGTGGGCAGGGCCACGTCCAGTGGTGTGTTTTTGGGTGTCTGTGAACTTAGTATGATTTTAGGCAGCCTCTCTGCTAATGGGTGGGGTTGTGTTCCTGTCTTGCTAGTTGTTTAGCATGGGGTGTCCTGCATTGGAGCTTGCTGGCCTTTGGGTGGAGCTGGGTCTTAGTGTTGAGATGGAGATCTCTGGGAGAGTTCTTGCAAATTGATATTACATGGGGCTGGGAGGTTTCTAGTGGTCCAATGTCCTGAACTCGGCTCTCCCACCTCAGAGGCTCAGACCTGATACCAGGCCGGAGCATCAAGACACTGTCAGCCACACTGTACTTCTATGGTCTTAGACCATGCAGTTAACTTCTCTGTGCCTCAAATTTCCCTTCATGCAGCACCTCCTTGCCCCAGAGTCCCAGTCAGGTGCGAGGGAAGGGCTGTCGCTCCCAGGCTGTGCAGGGAGGAAGCCCAGGAGTCTGGCGCAGGACACTGGTGTATGACCCTGTCACTATGTTCTCATTTTAATTTTCTGACAGAATTTTTAGAATTTCCTGGGTATTCTTTGGACTTGAAAAACTTGTCACTTACTATGAGCTTGGGGAAAGAAATCAGTCTTAGAAATTACAAATGGTACAAACAACTTAGAGGAAGATACCACATAATATAAATATAGATATATGATATAGATTAATATCCACTATTCTGAAGTTTTCCCAAGGAGCTGACTATCGTTCAAAAGTGTAGTTGCAGTGAATGTTTGGGTTATTTTGATTTATTAATTCTGTAATTGAGATCTAAAATGTCTGTGATTGTATGGGCTTCCCCTTCCAACTTAATATGTTGCTCTGAGAGCTTCATAGAAATGTTGATTTTTGAGCTGATACTAGGAAAAAATCATGAAGTTATACCAAAGTGCCTACTTCCAATTATGAAAAAGCAAACTTAGGTGATTTTTTTTCTTTCAGCTTACATACGTTTTTGTTATCTGCAGACAGTTTGCACACGGCTGTGTTCCAGTGATAACCTGTACCACCAAAAATCTATTGGAGTGATAATTATCTCACTAGAGCTGATATTGGAGGAGGTCACCTTGAAATCTAAATTTGAGTGGAAATAAAATGTATTATGAAAGTAAGCCTAGATCCTAAAGACAAAAAGACCTATATACAAATACTGTAATTTAGTTAGTAAATGTGTTTCTCGCAGAGGCATGAGTTAGCCATTCTGAAATTGCCTTATTTGTATACTAGGGTTGAACAAATAATTAAATATATTGTCAATGATGGAAGCCAAGTTTCTTACTCTCTGGGGTGGAAATTACAAATAAGAAAAAGAGAGGATCCTATTGTGTTAGATTGGAATGAGAGGTATCAGTATACACACATAAATTTCAATATTTATACAGGTAGTTTTGGAAATAAATAAAGCTGCACATGTATACATGAGTGAGTATACACACATGTATTTCCTAGTTTTGTCCACTGAAATGGCCTAGAAGCAATGATACCCAAATAGCAATTAGTATACCTAGCTCCCAGATTGTCTGGTCTCTAAACATCATTCTCTGATGAAGAAAACCAGGACCCCTTACAGAAGTGGTAGTTTCCAGGGCTGGGGCAAGGAAAATATAAGCCTAGATGCAGGAAGGGGCTTGTAATGGCCAATTTTTTTTAAACGATCAACAAAATACATAATTGTAAAATAGGATTAAAACTCATGGCATAAAAGAATTATAAGCTTATAATTAATTATAATTAAATAATAAACTTATGTTAAAGAGTTGAATAAATAAATAAATGGGAGAGCGGCTACATCTCTTCCTTGCCTCACATACAACCAACCACTGTCGCTTTCTTTGTTTCTTGAGACAGCATGCAATACCTTGAGGTAGTCTCACCTCCCAGCATTGCTTACAATTTTGCCATAGACTTCTGGAGAGCCAACAGAAAAATCTATTTTAGCTCTGCACCCAGAGTCCTGCCTTTTCTCCTTTTGACGGGTGCTAGCCCTTCTTCCCCAGCTGGATAAGGTCTTCCAGGGAACCACGGGCTGGTTTTATCTCTTTGTCCCTATCCTGTCCAAACAGCATGAGCAGAACAGGGAGACAATCCATGACATGACATGGACATAACAAGTAAGGGAAAAGGAAAGCAGAGATCCTCACTCCCAGGGCTCACTGTTTGCATGTTGCCACTCCCTTTTGTGCTATCATTTTCCACCACACCTACAAAATTTCTTCAGTCTCCATTGGATTTTCTCTTATGCTTCCCTGTATTCTAGTCTTATCCACTGACTGGTAAAGAGGGCACTTTTCCATTGTCTCACTGTTGGTATAGTATAAGCAAAGATTGCCCTGATCAGATCCCCCGCGGGCTCCCCAGAGGGTCAAAATCTGCCACAGCTTGAGGTTCTCACAGAGGTAGTCTCCACCCACATCCTTTCTGAGGGAGCTGTCTTTAGACCAGTATATCATGAGAACGCCTCAGAATGCACATAATTTACCAGAGCAGACACAGAAAACAAGGGTATGGTGTTTAATCGGGTGGGTTAATGGTACAAAGATATGGCTGTAAACTAGCGAGCTTGAGGAAGCACAGAGAATGTGAGCTGCAGGCCCAAATTCCAGCAAGACCAAGGGGCGGAAATGGAGTCTTTTTTGCTTATGCTGCGTAGGATAGCAAGCTGATCACTTGGAAGCAGAAAACCACCATTCCACGCGAGTATAGATTTTAGTATGCATATGAATGGCTGGCATTAACTCACCCCCAGAGCAATAGCCAGCAGTAACAGATTGCCCCAATGGCCAGCCAAGACTTTTAGCCAAAAATGAGAAAGAGAGAGTCTCATTCCTCATATTCTCTCTAATTGGACAACAGATTGAAATACTTCAGCAAAAGTGAGAGGTTCGTCTCTGAAAAATAATCATTGTTATTAGTTTTCATTGCACACAATGTCCTGTCAATATTTATAAAATGCTTCTGCCTTGGGAGGGAGTGCTTTGGAACACCTTCCTTTTCCCAGTGCAGGTTGAATGTATTGTTCAGGTTTACAGAGCATTCCCTATCCAGACTCAGGGTTACAGTGGCTCACCCTTGAGTTCCTGGTCTACCACTTCTGTTTAACACTACGTTCATGATTCCCCAAGGAAAGAAGCACTGATTTTATTCCAGAATTCAAGAATATAGCATTTTTAAAGAGCTGGCCATATCTAGTGTAATACACCACTCAGCTACATTTTGCCTGTTCTCCAGTGTCATTATTTTTCTAAGGTTGCTCATAAAATTACTCATCTAAAAATTTCAGCTTCATGCTGTATTTTAATGATGAAATTCTAAAATGCAATGGTGTTTCAGATTCCTGACAGCTGGTTCTTTTGCTTATTACCTAATGTCTACCTGCTGGATAGGCACCGGGGTGGATTTCATCCTACCATCAGTCATGTCATAAGGCATCTGGTCTTCAAGAGTATAAAGGGATTTGGGTCTTCATTTTATGCTTCTCCAACCATGTTGTACAGAGGTAAGCAGATGGTCTTTTACAGTAAAATGACCACATACCTATATGGTGTCTTCTGTTATCAGACATTTTATTCCATGTCATATGATGAAAATAATAAAAACTGTTATAGATGGATGTTCTCCTACCCCTAATATATAATCAGATCAGAATAGCATTGTTTTTTGACAAAATTTCCAAATCAGAGAACAGATAACATATAAACTTCTGAATTAGTATGAAGTTAGATTGTGTTTCCAAGCATGAAAATGGCATTTCTAGTCTGGTTACATTTATGACTTCATCAGACAAATAAAATATAGTGCCACGGCAATGCACTGTTGGGTGTAAAATGACTTATGTTCTATGTGCTCCTTCAAGGCAGATGCTACGTCTTGTTCTGCATTGAGGGTCCAAGCCCTAGCATCCTGATGCAAATGTTTGTTGTTAGACACATTTTTTTTTTGCTCAGTTTGTGCAAAATAGAAAACTACTACCTTTACAAATATAGTTTCTTCAAGAATGTCACTTCTTAGCTTTTGGGGGGAATTTTGTCCTTTCATGATGCATTTTCAGACCATCTCTCTTTGCCAGGGGTCATTTCTTACATCTTCTGTTTCTGAGTTAGAAAGGTAGAATAATTTTTCATATCCCTTAGGTGCTTCTTGGCAACAGCCTTTCAGTTCTTTTTCTCTATCACTATAATCTTACTCCCAAGACACTAATTATCTGCAAAAAGTAAAATTCACAGATTCTAACTCAAGATCCCACCAAAATATTCTGATATACTATTTCTCATAGATTAGCTAGTAAATATCAAAGTATAGTTCTCATCATCCAAAGTGAGTCCCTTCATACAATTTTATTCCTTCTCCCTGCTCTTCATCCTGAAGTACTTAAGGAAGCATGATTGACATTCCTCTTTCCCTCTTAGAAAATCAAATTTTAGGGAAGTCTCTATCAATAATAGTATTTTTTTAAACCAAGAACTTTGCAAATATTATTTAATATAATACAAAGTCTTAATATTATTCCAATTTTGAAAATGAAGGAACTAAAGCTTACTGAATTTAAAAGCTTTGCAAAGATAATAGAGCTAATAAGAAGCGTCAGGATGGTTAGGCCCAGATATGTCTAAATTCAGAGTTCCATAAAACACCACTACCCTTCTTTAGTCCTCTCCTGTTGTCTTCTCATCCTGCTGTCCTTGGTACCTTGAGTATCGTGGCCTCGGGAAGCTCTCATCATCTTAGTTCTTAGTGAACTCCTCATTTCTACCTCCTCTGCCATGATTGCATCATTACCTGATTTCTCTATCTCTAGGGTTGGGACACTATATATTCAGCCACATTTTTTACCATTCTACGTTATCAATAACAATGTAGATTCTTTCTGAGGTAAAAGAAGAGAAATCATAAATTTTACATGCAAGTTGACTCAACTTGTGTAGTATCCTACATGAATGTTTTCTCTCCATCTCTGTTAATGATAGCAGGATTTGAGAAGGTCACGTACAGGCCTCAAGAAAACCAAATAGTTCTTTTACCACATAGCACTGGGAGATCATCTCGGTGCTCTGTGACCACCTAGAGGGGTGGATAGGGAGGGTGGGAGGGAGGGAGATGCAAGAGGGAAGAGATATGGGGATATATGTATATGTATAACTGATTCACTTTGTTATGAAGCAGAAACTAACACACCATTGTAAAGCAATTATACTCTAATAAAGATGTTATACGTAAAAACTGACATATAATTATAAAAGGAGCAGCAATTCACCCCTGACAGCTGACTTCTAAACAAAAGCAATAGAAGCCACCAAGTGTTAAAAGAAAACATGGACTTCCATACACACACAAAAAAAGGGAAGAATGAAGTTGAAATTTTAAAATTTTCAGAGAAACATAAACTAAGAGAATTTATAACTAATGGGCCATACTACAGAATATAGTAAAAGGAGTTTTTCAGGCACAAGGAAAATGATCCCAAATGGAAGATTGGACATGCTGGGAGAAAGGAAAAGCAACTTTAGAAAAAGGTAAAAACTGGGTAAATCTAAATGAATATTGTCTGTATAAAACAATAATCATAATGGAGTTTTTTATTTACCTAATAAACATAACAAAACTATACTGAAACATTTGCATTAAAAATATGTGTTACAATAAAAACAAGTATTACATGCATGGAATCTTAAAGCAGACAGAAGAGAGTGGCTAATTCACTCATTTAAAAGAGCCTGAAAAGTGATCATTAAGAATATAATATTTGGACTGAGTCTGGAAGGATGAGTTTTTCAACAGGGTAGAGTTAGGAGGACTTTTCAGGCACTGGCAGTAATGTGAGCCAGGTGCACGGACAAGAATCAATCTGGAGTGTGAGTAAACTGCATGCAGAGGGGCATGAGTACAGCAAAGGATTATGGGGGGTATAAGGCAAGAGATATAGTGAGGAACCAGGGTGTGGAGGGCCATGCTTTCCACCAAGGAACTTTGACCTTATTCTGTACTGGCACATAAAATCTACAGACTACCTATCCTACTCAGGCTACACAAAAAAAGACTGCTTTTCACTAGTCATGTAGGTGAACGTCACCTTTAGATACATGGCCAAGTTAGTCTAGGCAATGAAGAACCACTAGCTTTGTGTTGCACAAAGATTTCCCAGCAATAAATAGGAAGCATGTCAGGGATGGAAGGAAGGCTGGAGCTAGAAGCATATCAATTCAAACACTATTACAAGAGTCTCAATGAGAGATAAGGAAGAACTGTGGGGAGAGAATCCAAATTGCTTTGAATCCTCTGTTGAGGTACACATGTGCACGTGCAGACACACACACACACTCTACCACTGTAATCTAGGAAAATTAGAAGACTGCAACACTGATGGAGAAAATACAAGCTTCCAGGAGGTAAGGTGTCCACTCACAAAAGCCACCACCCTTGCCTTCAGTAGAAACCCACCCCATGGCCCATGAAAATTCCCCAACTGAATATACAGTAAAACCCTGGACATCCAGAACTCGCAGTTTGCAGAAATACTAATAATTCACTTGGCTCAAATCCCACATTCAGGATGCTAATCCTGCATATTTCCATAGCAATGGGGCTTCCACTTCTAGCTCACTGCTGAGCCTGCTTCTACCTTGTCATTGCCTGAAGAGGCTGCTGGCCACCCAACACGTATAGACTGTGACCCAGAATCCAAAGAGTGGGGCCAAGAAGTACCATTTGGGAGATAATCCAAATTAGTGACACAGTTTCCTCTCCTTCTAAAAATGTCATAACACCCACTTGCTTTTTTTTTTAAAAAAAAAAAAAAAGGAAAATTACTTTTTAAGGCCATTTAAAAATACAGAGCTAATTTGTCCTAATGGATTTCTTCTTTTACTTCTCCCACCCAGCAATTCCAGCATCCACCTTCCACTGATACTACCAGCCTGTAATAGAAAGCCAGGGACTTTGGATGGAAATTGAAGGGATTTCCCAAGACACGCTATCAACGTCCTTCAACTTTGCTTGTTTCGGACTCATTTGGTCATTAATCCAACATGATTTAAACTTTAGGTCAACTCCAATTTCAGTTTCATTCTCTGCCTCCTCCAATTTTGCTGTTCATGAATTTTGCCTCTGCTCATATCTTTGGGTCCTGGTTTTCTAAGCTCCTCTCCTACCACCTTCCTTGGGGCAAAAAACCATTCATCATAGCAGAGGTCAAGAGGAGCTTAGCCCATTTCTGTTCAGTTTTAGCAATCATGAATAAGAAAGTTGAACAATTTGAGGCAAATATAATAATTCTTTAGAATATATGATTTGGGATTTTTCCCCTTTGATAAGGGAAGACAGAAGAGTGAAATTCACTTTTGGCTGCAGGTATCATGTTTCATGGAGCTGGTGGTATTTGTCTGGAAGAATAGAAAATGTAATACAGAGACAGCCAAGGAGAAAAGAGTTTTGTGAACCAAAACTTTTCAGCAAGAGGGTAACTTGATCAAGTTCTGTGCAACTATGTGTTTGGAGGATTTAGGAAGTGACATGAGAAATGCAGGAAAAAAAGGGAACTTGGCTAATGGAATGGGGAAATCTGCTAGAGTTGGGTCAGTTATAGACTAGGCATCTATAATTTGTACTAAGTACTATAAAATAAAAAACATTTTTCTGTAAAGAATAAGACTATTGAAAAATGTTGCAGATTTCAGTCATGAACTCTATTGGTATAAATACATTAAATCATTTTTTTTAATTTTTAAAGGATTCTTGAAAAGAAAAAAAATGGAGTGAGAGATTAGACATAAGTGCTTAACTGAATATCCAAATTTTAATCTGGAAATAAGGCAGCTACCAAAATTGACTGGAAAATATTTTCTTTCACAGGCTTAGGTTTGCATAAAGAAAACCTAGGGCAAAAAGCAGAATAATGTAGGTGTGGTAAATATTATAGAAGATAATAAAAGACTTGAGTGTAAAAGGCTCCACTGCCAAAGAAGATGGTATAAAAGATTATGCCTGAAAAATATTTTGAGAAATATGCCATATCAACATGTACAGCATGGTCACTGCAACCCTGTGATTTAATATGACCTATAAATTTGGGCACCTTTACATGTAAATATAAATATGTCAAATATAAAATTTTGATATAGATATAAAAAGTATTGTGCTGAGAAGAGTGTGAATGGCAAGTTACTATTTAGAAAATCACTGAATCAGTATATCATGTGCAATGGCATTTGATCTCTACATTTGGTCAAAGTAAACAAGATGATAATATCAAGTGAAGCTACTCTTTATGGAGAACTTACTGCCAGACATTATGCATATGAGTCTTCCATAGGCATTATCTCATTCATTCCTATTAATAAACTCAGGAGGTTCCCCTTTAACAATGAGAAAACTGAGACACAGAAAGATAAAGCTAGACACAGAGCAAAGAATAAAACAAGAATTGTTCTAAAACCCGTGTTGCTAAGCCTTCCACTACACTGCCTACATTACGTTGTTGTTTAGTCTCCCATGAGATTGATAACAAAGAGTGAGCATGGCAAGAATAGGACAGAGCATAAGGAAGTATATTATCAGGATTAGGTTTGACTCATAAGAGAAAACCCAAAACAGTGTTTTAAAAAAAAATGATTACTGTAGCTTTGTAGTATAGTCTGAAGTCAGAGAGCCTGATACCTTCGGCTCCATTTTTCTTTCTCAAGATTGCCTTCGCTATTCAGGGTCTTTTGTGTCTCCATACAAATTTTAAAATTTTTTCTTCTAGTTCTGTGAAAAGTGCTATTGGTAATTTAATAGGAATTGCGTTGAAATTGTAGATTGCCTTGGGTAGTATAGTTAACTTGACAACACTGATTCTTCCAATCTAAGAACATGGTATATCTTTCCATCTGTTTGTGTCATCTTTGATTTCTTTATAAGCATCTTATAGTTTTCGGAGTACAGGTTCTTTGCCTCCTAGGTAGGTTTATTCCTAGGTATTTTATTCCTTTTAATGCAATGGTAAGTGGGATTGTTTCCTAAACTTCTCTTTCTGATCTTTCGTTGTTAGTGTATAGAAATGCAACAGATTTCTGTGTATTTTTCTCTCATGTGGAAGAAATTCAGACTTAAGCAGTCCGGGGCTGGGAACACAGCTCCCCACTGGCAGGTCACCACTCTCCTATGTTGCTGCTCCACTATCCTTAGTATGTTGCCTCTTATTTCAAAAGGGCTGCTTGAGCTCCGACCAGGAAGTACATAGTAGGAAGGGACAAAAAAGTATGGCAAAAGGTACTCATATTCTCTTTTAAGAAGCTTCCTAGGAGTTGTGGCATAGCACTTCCACTTACATCTCATTTTTCAGAACTAAGACACAGAAACACTGGAGATGTAGTCTTTATTTTGCATAACCACATAGCCAGTTAAAAACTGGGTTTCATTACTGAGATAATAGAAGAGAACAGATGTGCGGGAAGCAGCATGGCAAGATAAAAGTTGAGCAATGACCAGACACAGAGGTAAAAGAAAGGGAGGAGCCAAAGGGGCCCCCAGTGTTCAGATTCTTCCTGATTAGAGGGAAGGTATTTAATGCCTTGAGCAGAGATGGGGTAGAAAGCAGGAGAAGTAGTCTGGGGAAAGAGTATAGAGGGAAGATGATGAATATGACTTTAGAATTATAGTATGGCTGAATTACGAATGGAAATTAAACAAATCTTTATTACAATGGTTTTTTTCATTTCTTTAACTGCAGAAACATGATAGTGATTCTGAATCCCTTTAAACATGTAAATACTAAGCATTCAAATGAATTTAAGTATTTTTCCATTGGCGCACACTTTTAAAACTTAAGTCATCTAAAACATCAATAAATATTCCAACCATTATTCTTGAGGTTTAACAATGACTGCATCTGAAAAAACATTCTAGTTCTTTAGTGGATACTGGGAAGATTAGGTTTTGAAAAGAAGAAAAATAAGCATTCTCAGAATCTAGGACATCAAGCCCAGAGTCACTGAAGTCAGCAAAATAAAAGCCTGAATGCCATTTGCCCAAGTTCAAGCAGACCTTTCAAGGAGACCCAGAGGGGTAACATGAGCGTGGAGTGATTAACCAGCTTGAATGATTGGTTAACTGAAAGTCCATGTGTTTCATTCCAGTTTCACTTGGATACAGAAAACAGCCTCCCAGAGAGACTGACCTTTGGCCAGAGGTACAGGATATTGTTGTCTTCCAATAATTGCAGGAAATATAAAGATGCTGAGTCAGATCTTTCTCCACCTTCAGCCAAGAAGATTTTCCAGGGCAAGAGTCATGTCTTTCACATCTCTATTGCCCTTCTGCTCGGCTCAGCAGCTGTCAGTATATGTTTCTCAGGATATGTTTGTTGAGAAATGTCATTGAAGTGTTTTGCTCCTATCAGAATTTTGCTTTGTTTTAAGGATCTGAATAGCATCACGTCAGCATTTGTATTCCCGGACCTGAAAGGGAAGAGGATGTAAAGTTCCTCATGTTCTCGTTATTCAGACACATCCATCCTTCTTCCACGCCACTTCTGCATTGAAGGCTTCTCGGACTGTATCAGTCTTTCTTTCCATCTTCTGAATGTCTTAAGATTAATGCAACTTTGGACCAGGTAAGGCATTCTCTCTTTCAGCCCAGGATCAGTTTCACACTAGCTGAGCCATCCACTGTGAGAACCAAATGTAGACTGAAGGCTGTGTCATATCTTTAGTGCTGTGAAAAAAGTATGGAGAGCCACCCCTCTGACAGTTTCACACTGAGTTAACTGTTCCTCATTTGTTAGTCTTATTTCATTGTCTAAACTGCAAGCTTCTTTAGGTCCCAGACTGAGTCTCAAGTCTCTTGGCTTTCCTCACCCAGCACCTAGCCCAGGGATGTGCACAAGGAAGTCTCTCCATAAACACAGTAACTGTGGGGGGCAGTCACTACAGTGGGAACTATTGCCATAGTAGTTTCTTATTAAAGGGCTAAAGATCTCGTGGTTCCCAGAGATGAAAATGTCCCAACATCCAGGTAATCTTCAATTTCTCTCCACATGTACATTCATTTTTAGGAAAATAAAAAGTCATCCTGGCCAGATTCTTCAGTAACAAAGTTCACAAGACAGCACAGACAATTCAGAGAAAGGGAAATCTATCCCCATATGATTCCTGGAGCAGTGTTCCCAGAAGGAACTCGTCTGTCACCTTTGGGGCCTGTGTTTGTACTCTTTTGTTTCCTTTATTTAAAAAGGAAAGGACAATACTGATCAAAGTCAGTCAGCAATGAATTTCTATTAAACTAAATTTAAACCTGCCCTAAACCATTAGATAAATTATTTCATACTCTTTTCAGTTACAGTCTATTTATACTCTACACTTAGATATTTAGCTCTCCTGGCTAAAAAGGATCTAAATATTTTAGGAGGGGCATCTCACTAATTAAATAATATTTAATTCAATAGTGTTGCCAAGATTTATGGTATTTCAAAAAGCCACTGTAGCCTCTGTAGTTGACAGGCAGCTCATAAAAGAGAAACCTGGCAGAAGGGGAATAGACAAAAGCCGTAACAGGGAAGGATGTCGAGAAATATTTTGGGAGTAGCCAAGCCATCCTATGAGAAGGACAGAATGCATTTAGAGCTTCTGCAGACACTACCTCTGTAGGCCCTCACCTCTACATTCCACTGTCACTCCCCTCGTTCTAGATGGCATCATGCCTGGTGCGAACACTCACAATAACACACTAAGGACTTTGTAGTCTCCTCCTTCTCTAAATCACCTCCCATCCTGCCACCAAAGTCGTCTTTCCAGAATACACATTTGATCTTACTTCATCACTCTTCAAAACCCTTGACTAGCTCTCCATTGCTTAGTGGATACAGTCTACACTCAACAGCAAGCAATAGAACACCCTCTGTGTTCTGAACCCAAGCTCTCTTTCAACACCCTGCTATGGTCCTTTCTCCTCTCCCTCCTCCCTGCCTCCCAGCCTTTCGCACAAATCCTAAGTACCAGGCACCCAATTACATTTCCCCCATGCAAACCATAATGTTCATAACACCCGTATTGCAAATTTTGTTCCACCAACCTAGAGTACCCCACTTTTCTTGAGCACTCTATGTGCCAGGCTTTGGGCTAAGTGCTTCCAAAAATCCTCTAGTGCCTTGGTTCTTTGATGTGAAAAATGAGGAACAATAAAATCCTACTCTTCGCTTCAAGATATCAAATATCCTCTGTGACCTCTTCCTCTGTCCTGTCTCCCTCAGGTTGGAATTAATTGAGCCTCTGTGTGGACTTCCATAGTATTTTATCTATCTACTATATCATACTGACCTCAGCCTGACCAGAGTTATTTTCTGAAAACTTTTACACTGTCTTTCCCATGCTAGCCAGAAGATTTTCTTTGTATCTAATAACTCTTCTCTCCTATTACATGGATATTTAAGTAGCATGTTATAAATAGTATGGTTTCAAGTCTTCCAGATTTATTTCTAAGCATGTGAAAAATATACATGTTTCAGAGAGAGAGAGAGAAAGAAAGCATGTGTATACACAAACATATATTTTAACAAAAGTTGGGTAATACTCTATAATGTTCATTATTTTATTTATAAATAATTTGTAAGTAAAGTAATTATAAATTTGTAAAATGTATAATATTTATTTATAAGTAATACTCTTTCTTTTTACTTCAGTCTACACTGAGGGCATTTCTACATACAGGAACATACAGAGCTATGTCACTGTATTCATGGCTGTGTAGTATTTTTGTTATATATATACACATATATACACAGACATAATATACATATACCTAGCATATAGTATACATACCTATATGCCACAATTAATCATTTTCTTTTTGATAAACATTTATGTTTCCACTTGGAGTGAATTATAAGCAGTCTTGCAATTAACCTTTTACATACAAGTACAGTACATCTTTGTGTGAAGTGGAGTTTCTGGGTCAACAAGTTGGCACATTTAAAATTTTTCTACTCTTGCCAAATTTCTTGCCAAACATGAAGTACCCATCTCCATTCCATTCAACAGTGTGAAGAAAGCTTTGTGTCTACTCTTTCTTAAACTATGACAATACAACAGGTAAAAAATCATATCTCAATATTGTTTTCAATTTCCATTTTTTTACTTGAGAAATTGACCATTCACATATTGAGTGTTCAGGGCATTCCTTCTTTTTAGAATTGAGTTTTAATGTACTTTTACTCATTTTTATACTGAATTTTACCTTTTTCAAAAAATTAAATCCCCACGAGTGCTTTAAATAGCCCTTATTTGTCAATTAGGTTGCAAAATTTTCCCACTTGTCACCTATTATTTAGTTTCTCCATATTTTCTTACATAAAAGTTTTCTTTTTAATGTAATCTTGTTTTATCTTTCATTATGCTTCAGAATAATTTGTTATTCTTTAAGAGATGTTTTCAATCATGAAATTTTTTAATGTTCTCTTCTTCTAATATTTATTTTTTATCTTTATTTTAAAACATTAAACTATTTGAAATTTTTGTTTATACTATGAAGTGATGATACCATTTGAATATTTTTTCCAAAACTATCAATAATTGCCTCCATTATAAAAAAAGAAGTCCATTTTTACCCATTTACTTGAATTTCCACCTTTCTCCTATACTAGTTTTTAGAGTCCCACTGTCCAATAGAACACTTTTGATGATGGAAATATTCTATATTTATACTGCTTATGTAGTAGTCATATGTAGCTATTGAACACCTGATATGACTAAAAACTGAATTTTTCATCTAATTTAGCTTTAATTAATTTAAATGTAAATAGCTACATGTGGCTATGGCTACCATATTGGATAGTCCTGTACCACCACTAGGCTGCTTCCATTACTAGAGCTTTATTATTTGATTTGGTTTATAGTAAAGCAAACACCATCATTCTTCTTCTTCTTTTTTTTTTTTTTTCGGTACGCGGGCCTCTCACTGTTGTGGCCTCTCCCGTTGCGGAGCACAGGCTCCGGACACACAGGCTCAGCGGCCATGTCTCACGAGCCCAGCCGCTCCGCGGCATGTGGGATCTTCCCGGACCGGGGCACGAACCCGTGTCCCCTGCATCGGCAGGTGGACTCTCAACCACTGCGCCACCAGGGAAGCCCTCTTCTTCTATTTTTAAATAGTTTTTGGCTTTTCTGTTGCATTTATCCTTCCAATCAAAATTTAAAATTAGCTTGCGAAGTTAGCAAAAAAGGGCAGGGAGCATTTATCACACTGAAATTAAGTGTATAAATTAATTTGGGAAGAATTGACAATATCCATGATATCAAATCTTCTCATCTGGCATGTAGCATGTCTCTCCATTAGGAAGTTTTTATAGTTATCTTCCCAGAGGTCTGTGAGGTAAGAAGATGAATTGCACAGTTAGGAGAAAAATACCTCAATCTCTTGAAACTTAGAGTGTGACCCATCTTTGCTGTGCACCCATCTACCTTTCCCCTGTTCCATCTACATTTTGGAAGAAAATGATAATGAGATTAACTTCATTATAATTGTTAAGGGAGTGCCTTAAGTGGAAACTAAGTCCTGTAGGAACACACAGTAGATGATGTCGAGCAGAATACACAGTGATAATCCCATGGCAGCTCACATTTTTGTGGAAACTACCATGTACCAGACACTGTTTTAAGGGCTTTATATGTATTAACTTATTTATATGCACAACAACCTTATAAGATTCAGGTAATTATTAACCCCATTTAACAGATGGGACAATTAGGAGCAGAACTTGGCAGTGATTTGCCTATTACATCTTGAAGCTGGGCTTCAAATCTAGGCAGCCTCCCTCCAGAATATGCTCTCACCACCCAGCTTGCTGTCTCACTGAAGATGCCCTTTGGTTTTCTGTTTGTTTGTCTGTTGTTTGTTTGTTTAGCATTTTTTATTGCTTTACAATGTTGTGTTAGTTTCTGCTATACAGTGAAGTGAATCAGCTGTATGTATACCTATAATATCCCTTCCCTCTTGGACCTCCCTCCCACCCCGCCCCCCATCCCACACATCTAGGTCTTCACAGAGAACGAAGCTGAGTTTCCTGTGCTTTATAGCATGTTCCCCTAGCTATCTATTTTATGCATGGCAGTGTATATATATCAATCCTAATCTCCCAATTCGTCCCACCCTCCCCTTCCCTGCGCGTCCACATGTCCATTCTCTACGTCTGTGTCTCTATTCCTGTCCTGCAAATAGGTTCATCTGTACCATTTTTCTAGATTCCACATATATGCGTTAATATACAATATTTGTTTTTCTCTTTCTGGCTTACTTCACTCTGTATGACAGACTCTAGGTCCATCCATATCTCTACAAATGACCCAATTTCATTCCTTTTTATGGCTGAGTAATATTTCACTGTATATATGTACCACATCTTCTTTATCCATTCACCTGTCGTTGGACATTTAGGTTGTTTCCATGACCTGGCTACTGTAAATAGTGCTGCAATGAACACTGGGGTACATATGACCTTTTGAATTATGGTTTTCTCACGGTATATGCCCAGGAGTGGGATTGCTGGGTCATATGGTAGTTCTATTTTTAGTTTTTTAAGGAACCTCCATACTGTTCTCTATAGTGGCTGTATCAATTTACATTCCCACCAACAGTGCAAAAGGATTCCCTTTTCTCCACACCCTCTCCAGCATTTACTGTTTGCAGATTTTTTGTTGATGGCCATTCTGACTGGTGTGAGGTGATACCTCATTATAGTTTTGATTTGCATTTCTCTAATAATTAGTGATGTTGAGCATCTTTTCATGTGCCTCTTAGCCATCTGTATGTCTTCTTTGGTGAGGATACCGTTTGAAGTGGGATTTTGAGAGCTACCCCGGCTTGGTACCACTGAGTAGCCTTCCACACACAGCAAGGGGCCCTCTCTGGTTAAAAACTAAAGGGGCCAGCTAATATCAAACTAAAAACCTCCTGGGTTTTATTATTTACTATTGTTTCCTTATTATTCCCAAGCATTTTTCCACTGTGGGTTAGAATTTTTAATTATATTTTCTAACAAGTTGTTTCTGGAATAAGGGAATGCTGCTGGATTTTATACACGAATCTTATATTTACTAAAATCTTTTTATTTCTAATAGTTTTTCATGTCATCTGTGATAAAAGTTATTTTATTAACTTATTAAAAATAGTTAATTTTCATGTCATATGTAATAAAAAAGTTATCTCTTCCTTTCCAATATATATAGCTTATTGCTTTTTCCTCCATTTTTATGTTAACTAGAAGTGCCAGAAAGATACTGAATACTAATCATCCTGTGTGTGTACAGAGTAGAAGGAAGGGTCATTTCAAATTATCCATATAAATAATTTGTTCCTTAAGTCTATTTGCTTTGTGAATATACATATACTTCTTCTTCCAGGAGCCGCAAAGAACAAACTTGACAAGCTCTATGTACATTAGCACCATCAACAGGCAAAGCTTCACAAATATGGGGTTTCCATTCAAAAGAGTAGTTCCCGCTACTCTTTTTTTTTTTTTTTTTTTGCGGTAGGCGGGCCTCTCACTGTTGTGGCCTCTCCCCTTGCGGAGCACAGGCTCCGGACGCGCAGGCTCAGAGGCCATGGCTCATGGGCCCAGCCGCTCTGCGGCATGTGGGATCTTCCCAGACCGGGGCACAAACCCATGTCCCCTGCATCGGCAGGCGGACTCTCAACCACTGCGCCACCAGGGAAGCCCCCCGCTACTCTTTTGACCAGAAACTATGATGAAGGTTCTCTGCAAGGGCTGTGCACAAAACAAACAAGAGCTCCAGCCTGGGGATCCTTACTTAGTCTACCACATAACACCAGGAAGGAGCACTTTTACTCTTCTCTGGGAATTCCCTATGGCCATTAGTCGCATCAGTGCAATTGCATGCTTCCCTCTGGATGCAACAAACACGTAGTAGGTATTAACATATGCCCAGCCTTGCAGGTTGGTTGGCACTTGGAAGACCCTGAGTTCGGTAAAGCATGATTCTTTTTTTTTTTTTTTTTTTTTTTTGCGTTACGCGGGCCTCTCTCTGTTGTGGCCTCTCCCGTTGCGGAGCACAGGCTCCGGACACGCAGGCTCAGCAGCCATGGCTCACGGGTCCAGCTGCTTCGCGGCATGTGGGATCTTCCCGGATCAGGGCACGAACCCGTGTTCCCTGCATCGGCAGGCGGACTCTCTACCACTGCGCCACGAGGGAAGCTCCCCTAAAGCATGATTCTTATCTTCAAGTTACTCACCATCTACTAATAATAGCCAATGTATGCCAGGTAGGCTAACACTTCACATGCTTTTCTCATTTTATTCTCAAAACAACACAACTTTATGCCCATTTTTACAATGAAGAACTTGTCTGTCTTTATTGCCTTCTACCTGCCAGTGATATTATTCAGGAATCCAGTGACTTTCAATTATACCCTTTGAATATACTCCTTCTTTTTAATTAATATTTATTGGAGTATAGTTGCTTTACAATGTCATGTTAGTTTCTACTGCACAGCAAAGTGAATCAGCTATACCCGTACATATATCCCCTCTTTTTTGGATTTCCTTCCCATTTAGGTCACCACAGAGCACTGAGTAGAGTTCCCTGAGCTATACAGAAGGCTCTCATTAGTTATCTATTTTATACATAGTATCATTAGTGTATATATGTCAATCCCAATCTCCCAATTCATCCCACCGCCTCTTTCCCACTTTGGTGTCCATACGTTTGTTCTCTACGTCTGTGTCTCTATTTCTGTTTGGCAAAAAAGATCTAGATTCCACATATACGTGTTAATATAGGAGATTTGTTTTTCTCTTTTTGACTTACTACTCTTTATTTTTTATTTTTATTTTTTTTTGTGGTACGCGGGCCTCTCACTGTTGTGGTCTCTCCCATTGCGGAGCACAGGCTCCGGAAGCGCAGGCTCAGCGGCCATGGCTCACGGGCCCAGCCTCTCCACGGCATATGGGATCTTCCCGGACCGGGGCACAAACCGGTATCCCCTGCATCGGCAGGCGGACTCTCAACCACTGCGCCACCAGGGAGGCCCACTACTCCTTTTTAATTTAGAAATATTTATGATCTTCCCTTTAGTCAATATGTTCTGAAATTTCATGATAATGTGCATAGATTTTTTTCCCGTTTTCGAAAGGGGGCATTCATTGGGCATTCAGGTGATTTTCTCAGCCTGGAAATTCATGTCTTTGGATTCTGGGAAATTTTTTAAAATTATTTATTTGTTGATTTTCTCCCTTATTTCCTCCTCTCTCTTTCTGAAATTCTTCTTATTTGGATATTTGGCCCCTTATACTGATCCTTTAATCTTCTTTTATTTCTTATTTTCCACCTCTTTGTCTTCTTAGTCTACTTTTTGGGGAATTTTATCAACTTTGTCTTCCAAACTTTTCTTGAATTTTTAACCGCTATTTATTTTTAGCTTCAGGAAGCCATTTTTCTGCTTTTTTGTTTCACCCTTCTTATTCCATGGAGACAGTATCTCCTTTTCTCTGCCTAAAGATATTAATGGTACTTTTTCTGAGGTTATCTTTAGCTTTCTGTCTTTTTTATCTCTGAATCCCTTACTGTGCTTGTTTTGTCCTATCCTTTGTACTAGAAACTCTCCATAAAGCCCTAAAAAGTGTCTGTAGTCAGGGCTTGTCAATTGGCATCCTTCATTTCTGCATTACTGGGCTGAAACATTTCCTGAGAATATTTAATGTTCAATACCTCTAAGTCTTTCTTCTTGATTTGGTCTGCTTCTCCAGAAGAAAATCCCAACGCCCTGCCTCAGCTACATAAACTTGGCTGCCTGCTTTCTCAGAGGCAAGTGGAGTAAGTTGGATGAGGTCATCACCATTCAGTGTGCAGACCGTCAGTGGCCCCCTTGCTGTAAGTGTGACTGCCCAGAGCCCAGCTGTAAATGGAGTCCCGGAGCCCTGAGTTCCTTTGACTCAGCCTCTCCAGAGAGCAACCAGTCTTCTGCTTGGGTTAAGGGAGCAGCATTGAGCCAGCACTGCAGAGTGGAATAGGGCTTCTGGGGCTAGAGCTTCGTGTGCAGACCTGCAACCAATCTTCTTATACTCAGCCCCTTCCTATCTGTGGTTCCCATAACCCTCACTTTCAGTGGCATCTCGTACCACCAACTCCAGGGATTTTCTAGGGTTCTGTTGCATGAATCTACCTGCACCTAAGTTTCCCTCGCTGGCAGCCTTCTCTAGTCTGCTGAGTCTGTTACCACTCCACCATATGCTTTCTAACCTCCAGAACCCTAATGCTGTGCTTTCCTCATTCTTCTCCTTTTGTTTTTATATTACCACCTTATTAATACACTTTCTGTCATTTTAATTTGCTTTGGTGTTTCAAGGACACTTCAAAGGACAACTGTGACACACGTTTACCTCTGCTCTCTCCTGAAACCCCAGCACATTCTCAGAAAATGGAGGTTTCTTCCCTTTTCCTTCTTATTTTCTATCTTGGGTAGAACATGACAGTATAACCATGGAATAAACTTCTTAAAATTTAATATACGTGTGTTTTAACTTTTTGTTTTGACATAATTTCAAACTTACATAAAAGTTACAAGAATAGTAAGAAGAAGTCTTGTTTAACTTTTATCCTGATTCACCAAATTTAACACTTCGCCACATTTTCTTTATCATTCTAGATAGATAAATGATAGGTAGATAGATGAGAGATAGATAAGTGATAAATGATAGATAGATAAATAGATAGATAGATAGATGCAGATATGTGTATAGTTTACTTTTCTAAACCATTTGAAAGTGGTGCATACATCATGCCCCTTTTTGCCCTTCATACTTAAACATGTATTTCTTAAAAACAAAGAAATTAACCTGCATAATCAGAGTATGGTTATAAAATTCAGGAAATTTAACATTGATACTATACTTTTATCTAGTGTACTTTATAGCACATTTTTCCTCTAATGCAGGATCTAGCCCAGGATCACATATAGAATCAGCTGTCATGACTCTTTAGTTTCTTTCAATCCGGAACATTTCCTTAGGCTTTCTTTGTCTTTCATGACATGGACGTCTTTGAAGAATACAGAATATTACAGAGGGTTACTCAAGTGGGGTTGCCCTGCTAATATTTCCATCTGAGTCAGTTAAGCATCTCTGACTTGAATACCATCTAGGTGATGTTTGTTGTTCTCAGGGTAGTAGGTCTAAAGGCACAAGATATCCACCTGCCACTACTTAGTGTAGTTAATTTTGATCACCAGGTCACAGTGCTGTCCAGTTTCTGCACAGCACAGCTGCAACATAAGGAATGTGTGAGGAAACAAATGAGACTATGCAAATATCTTTTCCTTCTCAAGCCTTCCTCCCTAGGCTTAACACCCATGTTTTTGTTTGAATCAATCTTTTGAAAATAATGGTTTCCAAATATTTTTTCAACTTCACCACTTCCTCCACATTTTGACTTTATTCCTATATATTGTATGAGAAATAGATTTATGCTTTTTCATGTATTCATTTGTCTTAACACCATTTATTTTATATATATATATATATATATTTTTTTTGTGTGTGTGTGTGTGGTACGCGGGCCTCTCACTGCTGTGGCCTCTCCCGTTGCGGAGCACAGGCTCCGGACGCAGAGGCTCAGTGGCCATGGCTCACGGGCCCAGCCGCTCCGCGGCATGTGGGATCTTCCCGGACTGGGGCACGAACCCACATCCTCTGCATCGGCAGGCAGACTCTCAACCACTGCGCCACCAGGGAAGCCCAACACCATTTATTTTAAAAGCTCATTTTTGCACAAGTGATTTAATACATCACCTTTGCAGACAGTTAATTTCCACACGAAGTTGGTTCTATTTCTGGAACGTGCATTCCAGTGGTCTATTTATGCACCTGTACCACACACATTTAATTATATATCTTGATTTTCAATGTCTTCCTAGCTATTCCTGCAAGTTATTTTTAATGAACTTTAGTATCAACACATTTAGCTCTAGGAAAAAAAATCTTATTGGTATATTTTTTGAGATCACATTAAATTGATGTCATCTTAGAACTGACATCTTTATGATGTTGAGACATGCTAACCAAGGACAAAAGATGTTTTTCCATTTATTCCAGCATACTTTTGAATTTTTCAGGAGTGTTTCATAGAGGTTGTGAACATTTGTTAAGTTTACTCTTACATAAATTACCTTTTTGTCACTGTTGCAAATGGGATTTTTCTCTTCCATTATGTCTTCTAACTAGTTATTATTGTTGTACATATCCACTATTTATTTTTGCATATTGATTTTATGTCTTGCTACTATTCTGAATTCCTTTATTATCTGAGTCCGATTTACCTTGATTCTCTAGAATTTTGCAGGTATACTATTATGTCATCTGCAGATAAAGGGTATGTGGAGAAATTCAGATTCATCTGGTCACCAATACCTTCCAGACCCAGAAAACACACACACACTTATTTCCTTGAGAAAAAATAGTTCTGAAAAGAAAGGCAAATGATAGTGCTGTTAATAGAATTTTAAGGTTAAGAAAATGATGGCTCATAAGTACAATATGGCCCATTATACAATATAGAATTCTGGAATAAATTAGAGAATGTCTAGTTCAGCAGTACTCATAGCTGTAAGGTGAATATATCCATGATATATCTATTGAGAAACAGGAAGAAAGTGATTCATGACATTTTGGCTAGTGTTGCAGCCAGTGGGAAATACTACCCATCAAGTAAGAGATAAAACTATAAATTGTTTGAGTAGCTTCACCAACGCATTTACCACCAAGTGCCTCGCAGAAATGTCTGTATAGTTTTCTTACTTACTGACCAAACGGCATGTCTATCAAACCACTCATCCTCACATCATTAGTCAACCCAACTATCCACTTTTACAGAGTTTGGCGGCAGTTTATAATGTAAGAACTCTAACAGTCTAAAGAAAATGCACACATGGTTCAGTATCTTTTCTTGCATTTTATGTCAGAAAATTTATACTTCATTGATATTTATGATTTGAGAGACTCTTGAAAAATCTCAGGATAGAGCCCTTAAATGTCAATCATCCATTTTTTTCATCTTATATCTACTATTTTTAAGCTTCACAGAAAAATCTTATTCCTGGTATATTACAACTTCGGATGACCTGTTTTATCTTTACCGTTTTCATATATTTCATGGGCTTTGATTACAATCTCCTTAAGCCTTTTTATTTTCCCCAAAGTGGAAATTTCTCCTTCAGAGACCTTTTGCAGACAGTAATAAGATGAAATTAGAAGGGGCCAGAGCTAAGGTACTTTAAAAATTAAAGGATAATCTATCAGAGAGAAAAATATAAAGAGATATAAAAGGAAAAATGAGGAAGAGAACTGAAATGACAGGATTAGGAAAGAAAGATTTTTAAATTGAAGGAGAGGGTTCTCCCTGCTTGTTTCTTAGTCATATGGATGATCTCCTTCACTTCTTCCTCATTCCTAGAAATACAGTGCTGTTCTCATGTGGGTACTTCACTAATTACTTTCCCAAAATACTGACTGAGAGAACAATTACTCACACATTGCTGAAGACAACTCTGGAAACTTAACCTGTGGAGAGAAGGTTTCTTGCCAACATGCCTTACACCATCTGTTCTGCCTGTGGTCACATTATTTACATCCCTATCCAGCATGCAAAAGGCCATTTTTGGCTATTTGACTGATGTATATGCCGCACTCCCATCACTCCCATCGAAATGCATTTGATAGTGTAACCCTCTCAGTTCATTACAACCTGTCACTGAAAATGGATGGCCTCTTTGCTACAAAATACATGTTCAATTCATCAGCATAAAAGTAACAGCAACAGCTGATGTCAAACCATCTTAGGACGTGAGAGACAGCATGGAAGTGGGATGGATGGCTGAGGAAGAAGGTGGAATAAACTAAGCAGGTTCTTAAACAAGTAAGATCCTTTTAGGAAATCTGATGAGTAGCAATATGACGGTTTCAGATGTTTCTGAAACAAAAATGACATCTTACTCTGGTTAAGGACTCACTTCCTGATCAATCTTTGTACATTATTCTCACCCATTCTGATCCGTTCTAAAACCCAAAGTGCAGATGGCCAGTCTCTTACACTTAGGTACCAGAACTTTTCATCTTTCTGCTTTCTCATTTCCTACCACCAGGACACCAGCTCCTTGATGTCATGAAGTGCTCTAGTCTCCTTAAATTTCTCTCCCAAGCTATGATCTTTTTTGGCATTGAACTTGCTTCAAACACCATCTAGCTAAACTATAATAAAATTGTTTTGTGGTAATGAATTTATTTTACAATTACCTTTCGTTTATGATGCTGAAAGTGATACTGAATTTATATTTAGAATAATGACACACAATTTCTAAACAAATTTATTAAGGTGAAAAAGAATAATTATAAAGAAAAATAGTAAGAAAATAATATCTAGGTGTTATGTGGATATGGAAAATGTTGTGAAGATTGTACTCAATGACAGAAATTTTGAGAACACCTGTCAGAGCAGAGTAACAGAACAGAGTAACAGAGCCTGTTACTCGTGTTAGTAAACCTGATTTCTAGTCCAAGCTTTGTCATTTGCTACCTGGAAGATATCAGGAAAGTTATGTAACTTCCATGTGCTTCATTTGCTTCACCAGGAAAAAGAGGAATTTGACCTTCAATGATCTTGCAGTAAATAATAATAGCCACCGTTACATGAATACTTTTATGGGTCAGGTTGTGTAAAGCACACTACATAGGAACTCTCACTTGATTTAACCCTCACGACAACCTGGAAAAGGAGATGCTGTCACTCTCATTTTATAGATTGGAAAACGGACTCAGAGAGATGAAGTAACATTCCCCAGACTGCACAGCTTGGACTCAGCTCAGATTGGTCTGACTCCTAAGTTGTGTTTCCACCTCCTGAGGGTAGCTCACATCTCGGATCTTATTGCAATACTAATGGCAGTTACCATTCTGCAAAATCTCTCTAAGGGACTCAATTCTAAGATACCTGGAGCTCTATTAACAGAAAAACAAATTACAAAGGCAGCATAATTTTACATTATTTTTTAAAAACAAATTCTAGGATTAAAAAAGTAACATTTATGGTATAAAGTGCAGGAAGTACAGAAAAGTATAAAGAAGAAACAAAACATCACTTCTAATTTGACCACCCATAGATTACTATTTGGCTATATTTCCTCCCTGTCCTTGTCCCATGAATGTATGTTCAACTGCCCTCCAGTCCCAGGAGCAGTGGGTCCTCAGAAAAGTATGAAGACAATGTTAACTGATGCCTTCAGGCTTCCTCCTCTCCCCTCTGCCCCTTTAGCTAATAGACGAATAACAAGGGTGCAGTTTCTTGAGCACCTACTATATCAAGGCATATTGTTAGATCACTTCATTCTCATGACATCTTTATGAGACAAATACAGGGGGTTTTTTTATTATTACTGTTATACATATTTTATAGAGAATGTGGCTTAAAAGGTAAAGCAATCACTTTGCCCAAGGTCCTAGAATCTCTAGTGAGCTCTGCTTGCATGGCAATAACTCATTTTAGGGTAAGCACTTACAGTCCCTAAAAAGCACCCCCAGTATTCCATATACTGTGTTGAAATGTTCAAACTCAAGTAATCCAGAGCCTTGGCAAAAGTTTTCTCCTAACACTTACCAAAGAATACTAAGGCCCTCCAATATCAATTGAATCCTAGGAATAACCCTGGACAACTAGAGATTCCCATGTTAGATGAGGAAACTAAACTCTAAAGGTGATGTTGGATTAGCTTTACATAAGAAAGACCCAGAAAAATTTATATAGCAGAATAGGAAAATTCCATCAAGAAAAGGGGTCCCGGGCTTCCCTGGTGGCGCAGTGGTTGAGAGTCCGCCTGCCAATGCAGGGGACACAGGTTCGTGCCCCGGTCCAGGAAGACCCCACATGCCGTGGAGCGGCTGGGCCTGTGAGCCATGGCTGCTGAGCCTGCGCATCCGGAGCCTGTGCTCCACACGGGGGAGGCCATAACAGTGAGAGGCCCGCGTACTGCAAAAAAAAAAAAAAAAGAAAAGGGGTCCCAAGTAAATGTCAGAATATGGTTCCAGTTTTGTTGTCATGAAGAATATGACATCTTAATTTGTTTTTTGTTTTTCTACAGCTGTAGAATATCACTAATAAAATACAAAGGTGTGTCACTTCATTTAAATTGGCCCTCTATCTACAAGTAGACTGAACCAAAACATAGACACAGAAAATCCATCCCTATGCAGTGGTGGTTGATAAACCCTTCAGTATGAATAGATGCTGTAACACTACATTTGATTATACTGAAGTCTACTGTCAGAAACAATGCATTAAGACATGTTCAGTCAGTCCAGCACATGTGGAGAGCAGGTTTCTAGGACAACCAATATAAACCACCAAACATTCTAAAAGTTAAGTCATTAAAGTTTTAAAGAAAAAATGTTTTATATATATATATATATATAATTTTATATATCTCATTCTCAACATTAGGCTTCTTAACTACATGTAATTCGAATTAGTCTAATCACTTATTCCAGTGTTGAATTCATGTTGGGTTTTGACATATGTTGAAACTGAGGAAGAAAATAGATTTTTATCAATATCCTGGGAAGTAGTTTGATGCTTGTCTGATTCTATAGATGAATAAATTATTTAAGATTAGCTGTCTCTGAAAAATGAAAAGTTACTCTGAACATTTCATTAGATGGTACATGTGAAAGTAATTAGTTTACTTTAAAGCCATTCAATGAATGATTTAAAGGAAACCTTCCAACATCTTCCAATCTAAGTGTTGTGCACAGAGGCTGATAAATCAATGGTCACTGTGCAAAGATTTTCTGTCAAGCATCTCTCTTAAATAAGAGACTTCTATTTATTTTTTTAATGAGTCCAGAGAAATGTGCTCAATATCCAACACCCAGGTAAAGTTCCTAACCCAGCATTGCTTTCTGAAAAGGAAAAATGTTTATCTCTAAGATTTAACTGTGGCAAAAATGTGGTCAGACACATAACTATTGCAAGCTATTTTTTTTTTTCAAACTTCCCCATCAGATCTCAATGTGACTGGAAGGTGATTTTAACTTCTCAACAGTCTGATCACTGTTAAACCAACTGGATTGTCTGTCAGATCCTGAAAGCTGTCACCTAACAGCACAGAGCCGTCATCACTCAAGGATTTCAACTTTTCAAGTCTCACCAAGGTACCTGAACAAATCCTAAAAGGGGAAGAAAGCCTATGAGTGCACATTTTAAGAGTCTAGTAAATTCTTTAAATGCTATGTCAGAATAGAGATATTTTAAATTATGTGAGTTAGGAACCAAGAGTATTTGGACCCAACTCAAGTTTCGATGTCAAAGAAATTTAAGCTTTTTAATTCAAATTACACTACCCGTCCAGTTGCCTATCTAATTGAAATCCTGGCTTTAATTTCAGGCTGAGATTGACTGTCCTGGTGTATCATCACTTAGTAAAGCGTTTCATGGTCTGATCTCCCCATTAACAAATGCTTGACTTGGGGAAGATGTGCAGTAAAACAGCTAAGAATGTGTGTTCTGTGACAGGTTCAAATTCTCTGTACCATTACACCCCATGGGACCTTGGGTAATTTATTCAACCCTCTTAAGTTTCTTTTTTAAGTCTCTGACCATGGGCTTGTGAAATAGCAATTTTAGAAATCCACTTTATAAGGTGGTTTTGAGGATTATGAGATTAAATACACAATATAAATGTTAATTTTTATCATTAAATTGCATTGACTTATGAAAGTTTAACTGAATGTTGGAAACCATAATACTCATGGTCTAATCCTACTTCCATTTACTGTCTATACCACCTTAGGCAAAACACATCATAGCTGTAAGTATATTTTCTCATCTCTAAAATGAGAATAATAGTATCCGTCTTGTCTGTATCTCAAGAGTGTTGTGAGAATCAAATGAAAAAATTATATATATGTGAAAGTGCTCTATAGATAATAAGATAAACTATAAAATTTTTTTAACATGAAACCTAAGAATAAAGTCTTAAAATGTAAATCAAGTAACCAAATGGAAGGGAGAACAGTTTCAGGGGCCTCTCCTCTCCAGACTTTTCTCTCAACCATGCCAAAAGGTGGGTCACTTTAGAAGCTTTTCAGAACATTATCTCAGAGCATGAAGCCAAGGAATCTTGGTTTACTGCTCCTTGTTACAGACAAGAATAAATTTTAACCAAATTATAACCTAAAGAAAAGGCAGACACAGCGTATTTATGTCCTAATAACTAGACACACATCTCCTTGAACCACAAGCTTCAGAGAAGTTGTTCTGACCTGTACTCTTCCTCAGAGACATAAACAAATCATGTTTCTCCTGATCTGATTCTGTACCTTTCCTAGTGACCAAAATCGTTTTTAAGAAGGGAAGTGAACAGTAATGACAAGAGAAGAGGATGTTAGACATATTTGAAATGTAATGGAATGTGGGGAAAGAAAAACAATGATTTCATCCTGTTAAAAAAATGAAGTCAGAGTACCTTACAGAGAGCATAATCCACAAAATGTTAAATCAGTGAGGGAAGGAAAACAAAGAAAATGATCACACTGCCTCAGTGGAGGGCAGAATGGTAGAGTGGTTCAAAGCACTAGTTTTGGAGTCAAATCCATTTGAATTTATATTAAGGTCCACTTCTTACTGGAATAGATTCAACCTCATCAGTTCTCAATCTCTTGATGTATTCTCTACATCAAGGAAAATACTGTTAAAATATCAGAGTGGCTATGAGGATTAAATCAGATATGACATTATGTTTACACTTAACCCAGTGCCAGGAATACACTGGGTGCCCATTATACTGATGCTATTACAACTAAGATGAGGATGATCATAAATCAGGAAATGGTTTAGTCCCTGTATTAGTTTCCCAGGCTGCCGTAACAAATTGTCACAAACTGTGTGGCTTAAGATAACAGAAATTTATTACTTGACAGTTCTGGAAGTTAGAATTCTGAAATCAATAGGGCCGTGCTCTTTCTGAAGGCTCTAGGGGGAGAATCTGTTCCTTGCCTTCCTCTTTGCTTCTGGGGTTCCCAACCATCCCTGATGCTCCTTGGCTTGTGGACATATCACTCCAATCTCTGCCTGTCATCACAGGGCATTCTCTCTGTGTGTTTTTCTCTGTGTGTCTTCCCTTCATATAAGGACACCAATCACTTTGGGTTAAGAGTCCCTCCTACCGCATCCAGTATGGCGTCATCTTAACTGGATAACATCTGCAAAGACCCTATTGCCAAATAAGGTCACATTCACAGATACCAAGGATTAGGACCTCAACACAGCTTTTCAACCACAACAGTCCCTAAGGAAGAAGATAGAAATGAAGGATGCACACTTAGGCTTTTTCCCCAACACCATTCCACACTATACTGGAAAATACTGCATTTGGTTCTAGAAAGTTTCTAACCATAAGTACGTTAAACATTGGAAATCATTCACAATAAAACACAAAACAATTTAGGAGGTGAAAGAGCTGGCTAATAAGGAAATCTAGCAAAAGTGAAATAAGTGTGTTGGACAAGCAAAATCCACAGGGAAAGAGTGAGAAGTTTGGATCAGTCCAGAAATCAGGAGTGAGATATTTTTCAGAAAGGATTAAGAATAACAAAGGGGATGAAATTAAATGAGAAGATGATTTAGGATGAGTACCAGGTGATCTGTCAGGTTAACAACAGCTCTAATGAATGACGGTCAGACAGAGGACCTGGTGAAAGTATGAATTTTTTAGCCATTAAAAATAGAGAGCAAAGGGCTTCCCTGGTGGCGCAGTGGTTGAGAGTCCGCCTGCCGATGCAGGGACACAGGTTCGTGCCCCGGTCCGGGAAGATCCCACATGCCGCGGAGCGGCTGGGCCCGTGAGCCATGGCCACTGAGCCTGCGCGTCCGGAGCCTGTGCTCCGCAACGGGAGAGGTCACAACAGTGAGAGGCCCGCGTACCACAAAAAAAAAAAAAAAAAAAAAAAAGCATCATGAATCTCCTCCACCTCAGAAGAGTTCCTGCCTCTACCCTATACCTGGCTGCAATTCCAGCCATTAGAGGCTAATTTTATTGCTTCGCTTATGCTTCAACATAGCCTTAAAGTACATTTTCTGTTTTCTGCAAATTACCCCGTCTCTGTGAACAAAGCTGTACCAGGAACCTTTTGTAATCCATCTCCCTCACAATAAGCTCAGCTAAGTACACCCAAAGGGTTTGAAGTCATTAGGGCAAGGCCAGCTGTCTCCTACCTGGAGTACCTCCAGAGGCTAATGGCTCTGCAGTGGCACTGAATATATTCATATGTATAAGGTGTATGAGGAAGGCTCAGGAATTCAGTTTGAGGGAGGAAACACTCTCCCCCTTTATTGGTTTAAAACTTCAAGGGACTTCCCCAGGTGAAATCTGAAACTGGTCTGTGTACAAGAGGGCAAGGAGAGACCAAAGAAAGAGGCTGCCCACTCCAGGTTGGTAGGTGGCAGTTTTAACAAGCAAGAAAACTTACGAGGCTTGTCTCAGGCAGCTACAAGATGAATAGATCTCCCAACCCACCGGCCAGGATCTTAAGAGTTCATATGTCTCTCTCTCTCTCTGTGTGTCTCGCTATCTCTCTCAGGATACTCACCTTTAGAACCTAGCCACCATGTTGTAAGAAAGCCCCAAAGAGTCCATATAGAGAAATACATGGAATGCCCCACGTAGAGAGAAACTGGAGTCCCAAGTCAACAGCCAGCATCAAAGGCCATAAATATAAGTCAAATTTTTCTGATCCACAAAATCTGTGAGTGTAATAAATGGTTGTTTATGCCACTAAATTTTCCTGTAATTTATCAGGCAGCCATATTATCAGGAATATGTGCCACATTATATCTTTTCTCTAGGAATTAACTTCCTTTTCCTGGAACATTTTCAATTTCCTAACATCTGAAATCAGACGTTACCAACATCAGCCTTTTTCATCAACACCTATTCAAGTTATTAATTACAATTTATATATTACTTCTTCTGGTCTTTTACATCCCTCAGATTATAGAGTTTCTTACTATAGCTTACTCCTATCTACTCCACTCTTCCTTTATCAAAGGGCTCTTCAAACTTAATGTGAATAATTGTCAGCCTTCATTGGAATTTAAGATCAATGAGGGTAGAATATCTGTCTTGTCCACCATTTTGCCCTCATGTACATAGTAAATTATGCAAACTTGTGTTATGTGCTGAATCAGTATTTTCTGTCTGAATATATAAGTAACATAAGGCAAAAAATTATTAAACTGAAATAGTTTAATTAAATCGATGATTCCCCCCAATTCAATGGATTTATAAATTGACTTGAAAAAGAAACCTTGAAATTAAAAATATTTATAATTTTTCCAGCCCAAGCCTTCAAGTGAAGATGGTTTCTTAGATTTTGATAAATTGGTAGAGTTAAAAATTGTGAAAATAGAAAAAGGGTTCTATTGTTTAACATGAAACTTGCTGTATATGCCTGTAATTAGATCTGTGGTTTGGGGAAAATTAAATGCTAGAGAGGGTAGAGAAATTAGGGTAGAGAAATTATACCTACTCTAGGTATAAATGGAAATGTTTCGAGATTGGTGTTAGCAGTTGTTTTTTATTATATGCAATGTAGTTCCTACTTTCATTTTCCTGCAAATAAAGCTGCCAGGATGTTTGGCCATTTAAGTGGTAGGGGGGGTGGGAAGAGTTTCTATAGAGTCCTTAACTGGTTTCAATGGAGTAAACCATCCAGATGGTCTCAACAACACTTTGCTCTCTGGAGCCTCTTCCTTGAAACGACTCCTAGTGCGGGAACAGTGGGTGGAGCCTACATTCCAAGGACGGAGACAGAGTGAGGAGCCTCTGATTGCCCTGGCCCAGCTTTTGGGTCAACCAACAGCCACATCCTCTCAATGACCTCCTCCAACACTCTTGCAGAAAGAACTGTCAGGGATCACTAATGCTATCTTTAAATGTAGCCCTCTACGGCCGTAGAGGGCAGGAAAAAGAGCACAGGTTTTGGATTTGATTCTTACTTTGACACTATTACTGCTTTGACCTTAGGCAAACTATTAAGCCTTTCTTAGCCACAATTGCCTCATAAAAATGGAGATAATAATATACACAGTCATCATCTAAAACACATAGGTACTAGATAAATGGTAGAAGAGGGAATTGTTTTCAAGGAATTCTGACATCATCATGAAAAGACATTTACTTGGTAGAGAAATTGGTACTGAGAAAACTTCTAAGAGACAAAGCTCATTTTCTAATTCTGCTTTTTGTAAAAAGAGAAGAAAGGCAGGAGCATATCTCCGACTCTTAACATATCCCAACAAGTAAAATTCCTTTTGAGAACCCATTCAAATAGCATGAATACATGGGCTTTACTTTTTTTCTCCAGTCCTTGAATAACAATTTGGTTGAGTAAAATAACTGTGATCAGTTTGAATGAAACCAGAAATAGAACAATACAGTTAATCCTTATTCTCTGGATAGAATAATGGAAGTCTGCTAACTTCTGAAATAGTGCAAAGAAAGATGTGTGCATAATGCCTATTAGAGGAAACTAAATGTATTTCAGCAAAGCACACACAATAAAGGTTACTATCTCTCTAAATTGTTTAGATTTTTCTAAGAGATTACAGTGGTTTACCATTTTTTTGAAGTTCTGCAATTTAAAAGGATAGAGTTTGTTAAACAAATATTGTTTTCTCCTATTTTATTCCTCCTCTTCACACAAGTCACTTCCCATCCCTAGCAAAATTCATCCTGAGAACCTAGTATATACCTTTCCATATTGTTATCAAAGACCATAAAGTCATATCCACACATATGTACGTACACACATGCATATTTATATGCCCCCAATTATATCATATAATTTCATACAATGATGAAACTCTCCTACCTGGAAATCATGTGTGTCCCCAATGTTTTTTTTTTTAATTTTTATCAACCTAATTCATGCACATAGGAAAAAAAGATTACATAGCACTGAATTTAAAAAGAAAAACAGTATTTATTGTCCCATCCTTCCCTAATCACCAAGTGTGCTGGCCAAAAGCCAGATCCCCTGTTTTTAACAATGTACTCTCTACTCTCCCCAGCTTCCAAATCCTAAACCTCTCTAAACTGGGGAGGGAAAATTTTTATTTCTTTAAAAAAAAGGTATTTTCCTGGGCTTCCCTGGTGGCTCAGTGGTTGAGAGTCCGCCTGCCGCCGATGCAGGGGACATGGGTTCGTGCCCCGGTCCGGGAAGATCCCACATGCCACGGAGCGGCTGGGCCCGTGAGCCACGGCCGCTGAGCCTGCGCATCCGGAGCCTGTGCTCCACAACGGGAGAGGCCACAACAGTGAGAGGCCTGCGTACCGCAAAAAAATTTTTAAAAATTAAAAAAATGTATTTTCCTGTGTACATTTCAGGGTGTGACTTTCTCCACCCTTCTCCATCAATTATCTTCCTCTATCTTATTCTGTCTAAAAAAAAAAAATGTTCAAATGTCTGTTCCCACTGATGTCTGTTCTCCTATTTGTCCTTGTATTTTTTCACTCACTTACTATCATATTAGTGAGGGCTGGAAAAAGTAAAAGGAGACAAACACATTGACAAATCCACCTTCTTAAACCATAAGGTCACCCATGACTTTATAAGAGTAATTAATAGCAAAATAAACCAGAAGCAAGGGGAGGCAAAAACCACATGCCCACAATTATTCACTGAATAAATGTTGTGTCCAGGCCCACCATACGCAATATCTCTTTTGATCATCATGTGATCAAAGAATATGTGATACAACCTACTATTTATATTTTAAGATGAAGAAACTGAGGCTACTTAGGAACAGTCAGTACATTTCCCTAGACCAACACAAATGGTAAATGGTGACCAAAATTTATATTTAGGTCTTTCAGGCCCCAAATTTGATCCATGTCCCACTAAATCGCACAGCCTCTTTTTTCCTCAGGTATATCCTGAAGTCATTGTTAAATTTAATCCATAATTTGTCTCACTTTTCAGTGCTTTAAAATGATACCTGAAATTTTTAAGTATAACCATGAGACACTGAGTAAGCCACACTGTTAAAAATATAACAAGATAATATAGAATAAAACAACCCCCAGAAACCTATTTTAACAACTTTCCTTATACCTGGAAAGAAAAATAAGGCTGAATGATTTGCAGCAGAAAGTTTGACACTAGCATTATCAATTTAATCTTCCATTGTAACAAGAGAACTCAATTAACCACAACATTTAACTGACCAAGAGTTCTGACAATAAAGATTTAGCCATAATTTTGTAGTCTGTAATTCTCTAGAATATGATTGAACTATCCAGAGGCATTCAAGTGAAAAAAATGACTATAACTGAGATAAAGCAGGAACAAGAATATAATTTAAGTTTAATAAGTCATCTCAGAAGGCTTTTTTATTTTCCCCTCAGCTCCCATGCTAACATGAAAAGTATCAAAATCATCAAAATCAGGTGTGATGATTCCTATTGTGACTAGAATTATTATAGAATAATACAATAATGTGATTCGATGCTGACACCTTTCTCTATTTGCCAGTGAATTCTGTAGTCTTTTGAATCTATTCTCCCTTTTGAGTAATTCATAAAGCAAACACTTTAGACCGCCATGATAACATCTGGCTAGAACGATTCCTGACACATAGTAGGCGCTCAATAAATGTTTATGGACAAATGAATGATTCTTACAACATATACTGGCCAGAGAACTGATGTATTTTTCAAAACTCCATAGATACACAGACCCTCAAGTCAATTATTATTTAATCTTAACAGTCTCTTTTACTGGGAATAACAAGATTACAAGCTAAAAAAGATAATGAGAGAAGAGAAGAATTGGGTGTGATGGATATATTTTAGAACTCATCAAACTGGGAATCTTCACCTTCTACCCTAGGGCAGATCACAGTTCTTACACACTGACGAAAGCTAATCTTAAGGGCAGCAAAGGGGAAACACGATACAAATTTGAACCTGAGCTGAACATCAGTGTTTTATATATTCTACTTTTACAGGTGAGGTTCTCAGAGGACTAGGAATAGTCTAGACCAGGCTGGTACCTCTTGGCAAACCTATGATGTAAGTAACAATTATTACTTTCTCCATTTTACAAATAAAGAAGCTGAGCCAGTCATGTACCAAAATGTTCACTGCAGCTCTATTTACAATAGCCAGGACATGGAAGCAACCTAAGTGTCCATCAACAGATGAATGGATAAAGAAGATGTGGCACATATATACAATGGAATATTACTGAGCCATAAAAAGAAACGAAATTGAGTTATTTGTAGTGAGGTGGATGGACCTAGAGTCTGTCATACAGAGTGAAGTAAGTCAGAAAGAGAAAAACAAATACCGTATGCTAACACATATATATGGCATCTAAGAAAAAAAAAAAGGTCATGAAGTACCTAGGGGTAAGACGGGAATAAAGACACAGACCTACTAGAGAATGGACTTGAGGATATGGGGAGGGGGAAGGGTAAGCTGTGACAAAGTGAGAGAGTGGCAGGGACATATATACACTACCAAATATAAAATAGTTAGTGGGAAGCAGCCGCATAGCACAGGGAGATCAGCTCGGTGCTTTGTGACCACCTAGAGGGGTGGGATAGGGAGGGTGGGAGGGAGGGAGATGCAAGAGGGAACATATGTATATGTATAACTGATTCACTTTGTTATAAAGCAGAAACTAACACACCATTGTAAAGCAATTATACTCCAATAAAGAAGTTAAAAAAAAAAAAAAGAAGCTGAGCCATGGAGAGGTTAAGCAGCTAGCTGCAGCTCACAGAGCTAATAAGTGGTCTACTATGGATTCCAACCAAGGAAGACAGACCCCACTCCGAGGTTCATCAACCCATGTGGTTGAAGCACAAGGTGCAACTGAGCCTGGAGGGAGATACTGAGAAAAGCATTTGGGGACCAAACTGAACTGCCTTGTTTGTAAGACGGAAGGACTGTGATTAATTTCCCATGAAAGGCTTAGCTAAGGAGAAATTTTTGAACATGTGGTAGATCACAGGACATATTGAGTCACCACCTCTCTGCATCACTAATAAGATGAACAAGAGTAAGCTCCTTTGGCTGGGTCAAGTACAGCTTGTCCCCCTGAATTTCGGGAACTCCTGCCTTTCCTCTTCTCTTGTCTGGGCTGTAGATGCATAGAAGTTTACAGTGTGACGAAGGCTTAAATATTCATTCAACTTCTGCTTAAAAATGTATAAAGCTGTAAGAGAGCATCTTTGACACCCTAACAACTAGAAAAAGTCAGGTAGTCTACAAAATCATAAATTTTCTTCAGGCCATCAGACAGCTGAGCTTGCAAGGCACCAAATGAAATACAAAATGTGAGACGCTCCTCCAAGGAGGAAGGGACGCATGACTCTTTCACGTTCAGCAGAGCTGGGGAGGAAGTTAGTCACCATGAAATCAGGTAAGGAAAAAGCAGCTAAAACATTAATGAATTCTCAAAGGCCAAATGCAGACTGCCAGGAACCAGTTTAGAACAAAAGCTTGAAAGGGCTTGGGGAGGGCCAGGAAAGCTCCCCCCACCCCCGGGTGCCCAGGTAAAATCTGCTGTTTCTTAGGGAGCGATAGAGGCAAAAGTCACTCATCCCCAAGGGAGGAGCGGGTCCTTTCTGCCTCGGCTCTGAGCCTTGCACTGAGTAACAAGCAATAGGAGTTCTCAGCTAGAGGAGAAGCAGGGCTGAGGGAAGCACAAAAGAAGTAAAAGCCTTTTGACTTGGAGGGCGGGGAAGATGCTGGGCTCCAGGATGCCGCACACTGAAGTCAGGGATGTACTACCAGTGAGACATGAAGGGGGAACAATCTCCCACCCACCCAAGACCCCCACAGATACAAGGTTAGGTTGGAGGTCAACTGTTATTGAACTGTAACTCAGTCCACCCAAACTTAACCATCCTCCTAACCTGAGTCAACATCATGAAAAAAAGGGGAACATGGAGCCAGTCTTCAGAAGAAATATCAGATTATGAAATACAGATCAGGCCAACTGTTTCTATAATGGATTCGGGGCTGAGCGTTCCTGGTGCAATTTCAGTTCCTGACCTCGTTCCTATGATCCTACTAGTATTCTGATCTTTTGACTCCCGCCTCCCCCCAAAAAATGTCTAAATATAATGCCATCTTTTAGGAATTTTAATAGCCTGGTTTTTTTATTTGTTCTGTTGTGAACAAAACTCACCCTTCTAAGTGTTTCTTGTGTAACATTAAAATATTTTTACCTAATGAAAATTGTTCCATTTGAGCATTTTTGGAGCATCCCTGGAATAAATCACTCCCTTTTTTTTTTTTTCTTTTGGCTACGTTGAGTCTTCATTGCTGCGCATGGGCTTTGTCTAGTTGCAGAAAGAGGAGATTACTTTTCATTGCGGTACCTGGGCTTCTCATTGCAGTGGCTTCTCTTTATTGTGGAGCACGGGCTCTAGGCGCACCGGCATCAGTGGTTGTGGCTCGCGGGCTTAGTTGCTCCGTGGCATGTGGGATCTTCCCGGACCAGGCCTCGAACCCTTCTCCCCTTTATTAACAGGCAGATTCTTAACCACTGCACCACCAGAGAAGCCCCCTTACTCCCGTATTTAAATTCTCTTCTTCTGGCTGCTGGTTTGCTTTATGACCTTTCCTAAACCTAGAGGGCACTGAGATAGGGTGTGAGGAAAGCTGAAGAGCCCCAAATAAGCTTTGCCAAGACCTCCCAAGCCCCCTGCCTCAAACTCACGAATCAACAACCTCAGTGAGAAGCTACAGCTAAATCCAGGTCTTTAGTTTTTTGCCAACCCACCCACAGTGTTCAGAGCCACCACCAAATACCGTTTGCCCAGTCCTCACACCCCTGGCATTTTCAAAATAAGTAGTTGTTTGTAGTGCAAATTTAGCCAATTTTTGCTCCTTAAAGTTTACCAGCGGCAAAGTGTCATTTTTTTCTTTCTTTCTTTTTTTTCTAAATGAAGAAATCTAAACTCGTTTTTTTCGCAACGTATTATAAAATGTGAATTTTAAAAAGACTTAGCAAACATTAATAGAGTATCTTCTATGTTTGACTCAGCAACGTATTTTTAAATGCGACATTTTTAACAGGTTTAACAAATACTTATGTAGTACAGTCTCTAACTTAGGATAGTTCGACTTACGATTTTTCGACCTTACGACGGTGTGAAGGTGAGACAGGCTGGGGCCCGGGACCTGGGATCCTTGGCTGCAGTGCTTGCAGGACTGGACAAACGTCTCCTCCAGCAACAGAATATAAAGAAACTATAAAGCACTAAAAATAACTGCATGCATAGGCAGCTGGGGCAAATTATAACTAACAAGATAGAAAAAGACCAAACACCCAGCAGCCGCTCCTGAGGTGCCGGGAGCAAAAGCAAGGTGCATACTGCGCATGATCCCTGCGCACGGCACCAAGGGCCTGGGCCGACCGCCTTAGCCACACCTCCAGCCTGGACCCGCCCACAACCTCACGCCATTTAAAGGAGCAGCTCACCCCCTCTTAGGGAGCGAGCAAGGAAACCTGTTACTTGTTTTCGCTCCCTCGTCCTGCAGCACCAGTGCCAATAAAGCCTTGCCTGAATTTCTTGTCTGGCCTCATCAATTTTTATTGATTAAAGAGTCCAAGAACCCAAGTAGGTAATAAAAGCAATACACATTTAGTAGAAACCGTACTTGGAATTTTGAATTTTGATCTTCTCCCAAGCCAGAGAGATGTAGCACGATACTCTCTCATGATGCAGGGCAACAGCAACAAGCCACAGCTCCTAGGCAGCCACGTGATCATGGGAGTAAACAACAGATACACTTATAACCAACTATTCTGTACCCAGACAACCGTTCTGTTTTTCCCTTTCAGTAAAATATTCAATAGACTGCATGAGATATTCAACACTTTATTATAAAATAGGCTCTGCGTTAGATGATTTTGCCCAACTGTAGGCTAATGTAAATGTCCTGAGCATATTTAAGGTGGGCTCGGCTAATCTCTGATATTCAGTAGGTTGGGTGTATTAAATGCATTTTCGACCTAGGACATTTTCAACTTACCTTGGGTTTATCTGGATGTAACTCCATCTTAAGTCGAGGAAGATGTGTGCTCTAAATGCACCAGACACAGTATAAATATTTACTCATTTAATCCTCCTAACAACTAACGGCAGCAGATAAATTATTCCTTATTTTACAGATGAGTATCAGAGAGGCAAAGTAAGTTACACAAGGTCACACAGCTAGTGAATAGGAGAAGCAGGATTCAAATCCAGGCCACCTGGTCACAGAGACTCTGCATGATTATAGGAAGGAAGGAAATGTAGAGGCTCTGCTGGGAGAAATAACCACGGTTTCAAAGCCTTTGTAGGAAAATCAACAAGACTCATAGTAATATTAATGTATTCAAGCATCAAAGCCAAAGGAGTCCCCATTCATTTCTGAAAAACTCAACTCCAAATTTCTATGGCTTCCCTTAAACCTCAATTATTTGCAATTATTGGTCGAAGAACACGTATGCAGAAATACTAGTGGGAAATAAGAATGTCTTGATATTTAGACATAATGTGCCAAATAAACTTAAGCCTTATATGTATATGCATAATTTATTTCCAGGTTAGATGGAAGATAAACTAGTTATGATTTATAGCAATAGCCAAATAGATAAGGCATCTACTTGTAGTAAAAATTGTATTTATTCCTGATCTCCTTACAATCATTTGGCGCATCCAAGATGGCAAATGTTCAATCTGGAGAAGGAAGGAGTCTCGGTTGTGCGTTTTACTGACCACTCAACGCCAGCATGTCCCCCTGTGCTGGGGGAGGGTGTTCAGTGATGACTGGCACCATGACAGCTCTAACTACTGGAGGTTCCCCTCATAGTCTTATCTCCACACATGTTACAAAGATCAAACTAACAAATTATAAATGAGTATTTGACATAAATGTGAATTCATACAATAATAAGTACATATTGGTGTCCATAATCAGAACTCACACACACACACACACAGTAACTCTCAATGAGCACAAGAAGGTCAAAATTTTTGAAAAATGTAAAATGAATCATGTTTGTTCCTAGTCCCCCAAATTATGCACAGCTTTCAGTCTAAATCAACAGCTAATTCATTGAATGACCTGCGGCTAATATCTGATTAATGACTCAATTACCAGGAAGCACTTAAAAAATATGAAGAGCTGTATAAATGTTAAGGATATTATCTTCAAAAGTCTCTCTAGGTGGGGCCAATAGCTCTTCACTCCCATCTGCCTTTGCATTTCCTTTCGCTCACCATGAACAATTCATTCTCTCCTGTAATCTTATTTTCTTATTTTTGCAACTCAGAACTAATTCCATCCGGAATTAATTCTCCAGGAATGGTATCTCCACACTATAGGGGACTGTTTTGACAGCTTGCCAAGCCATGGATTGTGCTTTGAAAAATTCACAAAACATATAATTCATTAGAGAAGGCAAGAGATTACCCACAAACGGTATTACCTGCCAACAGGTAAGCAACCACCTTAGCCTTCTTGGAGAGAGCCATATGAGATACCACACAAAATGGAAAAGATAGAATCATAAGCAAGGCAAAATTAAATACTCTAAATATAAAATGCAGTATTCTAAATGACAAAAATATGAATGTTGCTATTTAATGTAATTTATTGTCACAAGCTGCCCCAGTATATGCCCACCCTCGACCCAACTTTGATCCAAACACAGAAAGGCATCTCCTCAAATTTCATCAAAAGTATCCACTTATACTCCCCTACAAAGAAGAGTGAGAAATGTCCATTTCACTGAAGATTATTGTTGGGAGTCCAAGGGCCAAAGCTGAGAAGAGAGAGTTGATGGAGCACAGACGAAAACCAACTTAGAAATTCATGAAACACATTTTTCTTTCCCCAAAAGCTCCTGCAACTGGGCTGCCCTTGGAGCTCCCAGCTCTGGCTCTTCCCCCCTGCCCCCCACCCGTTTTGCACACAAATTTCCTTTCTCATCTTATATCATGTGGTTAAGGGACTATCTTTTCCTTCCTGGGCCTATCCTTGCTGTCTCACTCTCTATCCCAAACAATTCACTGAAATTCCCCCCACACACACACAGCAAAGTGCTTTCCCCAAGAGAAATTATGGCAAATAAACTTTTCTTCACCTTGTTACACTTTTTTTGGTTAAACCGAGACTTTCTTGGGTTTTCATTGATTTGTTTCAGTGAGGCTGTAAAGAAACTGAACCGCTATAATATTATCTCTAAAACAGGGTTTGTTTCTGCTTTGTACATCCCTCATATTCTCCCTTCTTCCCTTCCCAATGAAATTTTAGAAAATATATAAAAGAAACAACTATGGAATCAAACCTGGGCATCTTGGCTAAAGAGCAAGGGAAGCTGGTAGCCACTTCAACCCCTAGTCCTTGACTTCAGAAGAGTCTTATTTTGAGGACATGTTTTCCCTATGTGGACTTAAAAGAAGATTGCTATCCTGCTGGTTTCAGAGAATCATTCTGGAAGAGTGCTACTCTGTGAAGCAAGTGCTAAATACTATTATCAGATTGTTATTCTAGCATTCCCGTGGGCAGCACGAATCCATTTCATTTGACAGTTATCAAACTAGATGGGAAATACCCACGAGTCTTTATTTCCACTTGTGCATCACTCCATTTAACCTTCACAATGAATCCTCAACTGGCTCAAATGTGCTTAAAACCACAACGAGGTATTACACACACACGCACACACACGGTGCCTGGGAAGAACCTGCCTGAGGCACACAGTCAGGGGCAGCCTAAGGGCCGGTGAGGTTTACAGAGTTTGTCTCTGCTTTCCTCTCCCGGCTGAGGTCCCTGCACACACCCCTCCCAGCCATATCTCCACAGGAGAGCCTCTCTCTGACTACTCCTAGATTTTCCCATCCACCTAATAGACATAGCGCTATTAAATTCACAGAGTTGTACTAAAGGTTTAAAATGTGGTGATATATGTAAAACACTTAACACAGTCCCTACAAAACAAAGTGGATAGTCGATGAATACCAGGTGTTATTATTGTTGTTGATATCAGTTGACTCCATCCAGACCAAATTACAGAGTAAAAGATGCCAAGGGAAAAACGTTCCACCAACTCTCCTCCAAAATCGTTTCCCCTGAGAAAGAGCAATGACCCATCTACCCCAACCTAACTCCCTCCCTCCATGTCCTCCCAGAAATGATAATTAAGGTACTATCAGTCTTAAAGAATTACAGATAGGGCTTCCCTGGTGGCGCAGTGGTTGAGAGTCCGCCTGCCAATGCAGGGGACACGGGTTTGTGCCCCGGTCCGGGAAGATCCCACATGCCGCGGGGTGGCTGGGCCCGTGAGCCATGGCCGCTGGGCCTGCGCGTCCGGAGCCTGTGCTCTGCAACTGGGGAGGCAACAGCAGTGAGAGGCCCGCATACCACAAAAAAAAAAAAAAAAGGAATTACAGATAAATAACATCTGAGCATTACAGCACTGCCTTTACTTCTCCCACCCCTACCCAGCTGTAAACCAATGGTTACCACACCAAGCCAGAAAGTTGTTTCAAGACAAAATTCTTGTGGAGAGCAGCTAACCTGGTTTGACACACTCAGAACCTTGTAGGCCCCCATGAGACTCAGGTGTCTGTATTTGTAACAAAACCTAGAGGGGTTTCTTTAACTCTCAGATGTTCTCAGAGTTGACTTGAGAATAACTGAGTCCACATCTTTGATATTTATATTTTACTATTCATAGTTATAAAACATGAATTTCATAAGGCATGGAAAATTGATACTAGTTAATAATTTCTCCTTATTATGAAATTGAAGATTTTTTTTTTTTTTTTTTTTTGCAGTATGCGGCCCTCTCACTGTTGTGGCCTCTCCTGTTGTGGAGCACAGGCTCCGGATACGCAGGCTCAGTGGCCATGGCTCACGGGCCCAGCTGCTCCGCGGCATGTGGGATCTTCCCGGACCGGGGCACGAACCCGTGTCCCCTGCATCAGCAGGTGGACTCTCAACCACTGCGCCACCAGGAAAGCCCCTGAAGATAATTTTTTTTAAAAAAGTTTAAATCTGCCTTAGGCTAAATTCTTATCTAGGTCTCAGATGGTTCTTGTCCCATGCATCCATGTTGAGAATTTGCTTCTTAATCCCAGGCCTTTATTACTAAGTCCACATTTTCATATAAGCCTTGACTCAGAGTACTGAGTTTATGAATTGATTTCCACATATGAATATAATGAACTGCTGCAGAGAGTTGGGTATACATATGAGGGCATCTCTTCTATTAATAGCTCATACCAAAGGTGACTCAAGCCTCTTCTTATCAGCAAAGCTGGTATCTTCTTGGGGTTTTCCCCTCCTGTGGAGTAGACCAAGAACTCCGGGCAGTCTAGAGAGAAGAGGTCAGTCCAACTTCTGCACACATATGTGGGGAGTCAGAAAATCAATGGACTACTGCCATTGCTTCTCCCTGACACAAAGAGCCTCGGTCCCCTTCTGACTCAGAAGTCCATGAGGGTCATGTGGATCTTTCAGGGAAGATAATCGACTGCTCTTTATCTTCAGCAGAGGGCAATTCCCCTGACATGTTCTTTCAACAAATATTCATTGAATGCCTCTGGGTCAGGGGAAAACAATGGTGGAAAGGACAGCATCATCCTTACCTTCCTTGCACTGACACATGACAAGCAGAGCATACCCATGCGATGCTGACATCCGGGCCTCAGTCACCAAAAAGCAGCAGGGCCAAGACATCCAGAAAAAAGTCACCTTTGACTTCATGTCCTCTCTCTTAATGTACCCCTGGCACTTCTCCTAGATCTATTTTTATTTTATTTTATTCTATTCTATTCTATTCTATTGTAGTAAGAACACATGAAATGTGCCCTCTTAAATTTTCAAGTGTACAATACATACTGTTGACTACAGACACAGTACTGTACAGCAGATTTCTAGATTGCCAGCCCCTGGCAACCACCACTCACTCTTTGATTCTATGAATTTGACTATCTTACGTACATCATGTAAGGGAATCATGTAGTATACACCACCCTGAACACACCCAATCTCATCTAATTGATTTTTAAAATTTGCTTAATCTGTTTTTTTTCTAGTTTTTCTTTTAATCGCAACTATTAAAAAACAGGACACAGGGCTTCCCTGGTGGCGCAGTGGTTGAGAGTCCGCCTGCCGATGCAGGGGACACGGGTTTGTGCCCCGGTCTGGGAAGATCCCACATGCCGCGGAGCGGCTGGGCCCGTGAGCCGTGGCCGCTGGGCCTGTGCGTCCGGAGCCTGTGCTCCACAACGGGAGAGGCCACAACAGTGAGAGGCCCACATAACGCAAAAAAAAAAAAAAAAAAAAAAAAAACAGGACACAACTGCCTCACCCAAGCTTACAATGCATTCACTGTCATTTGAAAAGAAATATTGTCCACCGCAGAGAAACATTTGGAAGCGTTCAAGCCCAGCAAGTACCCACTGGGCTCATCTTATGAAGGTTTTCAGCTTTATCCACGTGACCTTATCCCTTAGAGCCTGTTCGAACTCAGACTCCAGCAAGAACATGGGAAGATCAATAGCATCTTGGTTGGGTGTGGGGAGCGGACTGAGGTACAGAGGTAGCAGGGACTATGATCCCATGGCCCAATTAGAACATAATTTCATGCCCACGTGGCTTTATATTCGGAATCTAATTTCATCCAAAGAGCCAACTGGCCCTGCTAAACAGCGCAATGGTGTGAAGGGTTATTACAGTGAAAGGCAGCAGCTCCCCATGGGCTCTGGAAGCCAGGATGGTTTTTAACAACTCATCTCACACCCATTGTACTGGGCAAAACAAAGGAGCAGGGGCCTTAGGCGTGGCGCCGAGCCTGCCGTCCTTAGCGCTCACGAGTAGCTTTGCACACCGTCTGCCTGCACCATTTGGGGAGCCAGCTGGGGAAGGGACCCTGAGACTTTCCCTTGGCTGCTCTGGCCTTGCCCTCCCGCCAGGTTCATCTCTGTGAGAGGCAAAGAGCAAAGAGCCTCGCGGCATCTGTTTCACCAGCTCAGCATGGCCGCGGGACTGGAGATAAATATATTGGCAAACAGTATAACAACTGCTGTTTCCACGCAGGGACAGAGTAGTGCTTGAGCAACACGAATAAATTACTGGGACTTCGAAAATCAAGAGTCGTAACTGCAAAGAGGTTGGTCGTGTGAGGATAGATGGCGGCAGGGAATGAGGTGAATTCAAGAGCTCATCTGTTACAGTATTGAATAAGGTTCTTTTCCTCCTGGGAAGTTTGAAGAGGCGGAGCCACAGGAAGGTCAAGGTCTTTGCTCTCTGCCCACAGCCAGACACGATATGCTGCCAGCAGGCCCTGGCTGAGGCAGAGGGAGGGGATGAAAGATCTCCATCTCCAAATCCCAAAATAGTCTTTTACATGCATTTAACATGCTTAGGCAACTTCCTTTCTTCTGAACACTTGCTCTCCGTTTCAAGTCAGATCCCATGATCCCTGCCGAAACTTGCAAGCTCTCTTTTAAAGGCAGAGTTTACACAGAGAGAAGGAAGCGTCCACATGGACAGGTCAATAGGGTTTTCACCTCTGACTGAAGCCAATGAAATTGATGGGTGGAGTTTGGGACTCCCTCCCGGCATAACTAAAAGTAGGCAAAGTAATAGACAATCAACAATGGTTGATAATAGTTACGGTTACAGAAGCCTGGGTTTCTCTGCTCTAGTGCTTGCACACCTCCCACCCCACCACAAGCCTTTCCAAGAGAGAAAGGTGTATTTTTTCACGGCTTCTGCGTGCAAGACAGGCAGGACAAGAAACAACAAAATAAGAAAAATGGATAAAGAGGCCATGACAGCTTGTGGAGAAAGAAACTTCTCATTTTCTTAAGAGAAATATTCTTTTTTTTTTTTTAATCTTTTCCTGTGTGGTCTATTGTTTTCCATTTTGTATTGTATCTGATTTCTTTCTGAAAATTTGGAAGAGTTTTTTCCTAGTGATAACATTCATATTTATAACGTTATATAATACATTTAGTCCTCTGTGTATTTTGAAGAATAGAAGTTTTTTAGAATTATCATAGGTTGTAAATCATTCTTTTGTGGTTTGTGTTGTGGGATTCTTTTTTAATAAATTCTCACCTACTCAGATTCACAGGGGCGTATTTTTTGCAGTACCGAATAATTCCGCACTTTGACCGAAGAGAAATTAGCACATGTATTTTTGCTTTCTCTTTGCCTCCCTCTAGCTGATATTATCTTTTTAGCGTTTGCCTTTGTAACGGTAAATTTAATTGTACCTTTATCCAGTGAATTACCAAGGATGAGTCTGTAGGAGCAGTTCCTGCCAGGTGCTAGCAAGAAGAACATGCATTGTTCTTTAGAAAATTTTAAAACAATAATAAAACCAACTACAAGTCAGTCTGATCATCATTACCACACTGCTCCAATAATACAATATGAGTGATAAAATATTATTTCTTATAAGAAGAGACCACCCCACTGTCACTTACCCCCTTTGTATGCCTCTATCAGTTGTTTTATCAGCTTTACTTAATCTTTTAACATTTCACTGTAAAAGATAAGAAAACCAGCCAAATAATAATAAACATTCTCCTCTCTCCTTATCTTTTTCCAGTATTTGTCAGGGTTTATAACATTTACGTTGGGTTCTATAGACATATTCCCCATATTTGTTTTTGTGCAATTATACAGACTCAGTATATACCACCATTTTTGTATATTTTACCACTTATCTCCTGATTGGCTGAGGCTTATCCTTAAGTAGTTTTTGAAATAATACATGGACTCAAAATTCCCTACATTCTAACATGTTCATGAATGTCTGTTGTCTTAATACAGGAAAAATATTTTAGCTGGGTATGAAATTCTTAAGTGTTGCCCACTCTTTTCTGTGAAGAAGTTTGAACCTGGACTGTTTTTGTTTTACTGAAAATTTTCTTTTACTTGAAGTTTGTATTTATCATTCTGTGCCAAATGTTCCTAGGAAATAGCATGTCCTTTCAAATTGTAGATTCTCCTTTTATCCATAAAATATTCTAAATATTTTTCTGAATAATTATCTCCATTTTTCCTCCTTAGGACACCAATTACACATATCACCTTTGTCTATTATTTTTTCTCTAAACTTTTAAACTCTTTGCTTCCATTTCAGTGTGCCAATTTTTATCAGGCCCCTTACTGTATTTTCATCAATGTCTAGACTCTGTTTGTCTGCTAATAGTTTTGCCTTTAGTTCTACAGTAGTTTTGTTTATATTTTATTTCTTTTGTGCTTTGACTCCTGAACTCTGCCAGTGCACAGTGATCTCCTCATACTCTCTAACTACCTCTCCCTGACCTCATATTTCTGCTTTGTCTGTTTTCTATATTAGAGCAATTGCCTCCTTAATTTTTTTAATGAATGTGAAATATCTGGTTACAATTTCCACCTGCAATGTATTTCTAGTAAGAATTCATTATCCGAAATTTGTTTCTCATTCCTTCTTTTCTCTAGTAATAACTCTCTCTATATATAGATATAGATATAGATTTCTTTTTTTAATTTTTCATTATTTGAATGTGATAAAGTTTCATGAACCAATTATATGAATGAGGTCATATAATTGTGGGGTAGGAGCTCTTTGGGAATTTACTTTTCCCTAGCTGTAGAGACTGTCAGTTGTAGGAATTTTTATAATATAAAGACCCCTGAAGGTCCCGGAAGGTCCACCCATCACCACAAGGGTGGACTGCTTCTTGCAAATTGTATTACTTGTGTAATTCATCATTTGGCCTTGCTTTTCATTTCTGAGAAAAAAATACACAATACACTACTAAATAACCAAGAGATCACTGAAGAAATCAAAGGGGAAATAAAAAAAATACCTAGAAACAAATGACAATGAAAACAAACCAAAAAAAAACAAGTAGAGGGAAAATGACTATGCCAGTCAGTGAAGCTTGTTCCCAATTTGGGAACCTTGTTCCCAATTTCCTGGCAAGGGTCTTAGTTTTGCACCTCTAAGGCCCCTACCTTAGAAAAGCACACTGATTTCTGGGATCTCTCTAGAGGGATATCTTCTAATTCTTTCCAGCCCTCTGTTTGATCGCCACCATCATTATACTTCTTCACCTACTTTGTTGTCCCAAATTTATGCTCTCTTCTGAAGACAGATATTATGTTTTCATTTCTCATTCTTTTCTTGTTGCTTTTGGATAAGCCAAAAAGAAAGGAGGGAAATGACAACTTTAAGTGGAAGTCACCGGATCTTCTTACAAGAAAACCAATTCTATAACTAAAAATGGCATTTAGAGAGCAATCAAAAGAAAGGAAGAGAAGAAGGAAATTCAACTTCCAAGTAGAAAAATCTGTTCTTCACCAAGAAAACCATAGTAGTCATTACACACTCTTGGGTACTGGTTTGCTTTTCACGCTGGTTACTATTTCTATCAGGGGAAACCATGACTATATCATCTTGTTTGACAAAACTTGTTAAAAAGAGGTCATGTTGGGTTCCCTGGTGGCACAGTGGTTGAGAGTCCACCTGCCGATGAAGGGGACACGGGTTCGTGTCCCGGTCTGGGAAGATCACATGCCACAGAGTGGCTGGGCCCGTGAGCCATGGCCACTGAGCCTGTGCGTCCGGAGCCTGTGCTCCTCAACGGGAGAGGCCACAACAGCGAGAGGCCCGTGTACCGCAAAAAAAAAAAAAGAGGTCATGCTACTTCAGTCCCAGATACTTGTCATTGCAACAGAAACTGCTGATCCAATAGCAATTGCTATTGGGGAATTACTGATTAATAGGTATAAACTTTCAGCTATGAAAAATGAATAAATTCTAGAGATCTGCTGTACAACAATAGTATCTAAAGTTAACGATATAGTATTATGATGCATCATTAAATATGAGGATAGATTTCATGGTAATTATTTTATCACAAAACACACACACACACACACACACACACACAAGAACACAAGGACATTTTTGGAGGTGAAGGATATGTTTAGTACCTTGGTCGTGGTGATGACATCACAGGTATATGCATATATCGAAATTCATCAAGATGTATACATCAAATGTGTGGATTTCTTGATATATCAATCATACCTCAATAAAGTTAAAAAACACACAAAAAATAAAATAAAGATTTCTTTTAAACTCAAGTAGACTACGACATATCCCATTATACTATTAAATATATTGACTTTCGGTTTTTTTACATCTTTATTGGAGTATGATTGCTTTATGATGTTGTGTTAGTTTCTGCTGTATAACAAAGTGAATCAGCTATACATATACATATATCCCCATATCCCCTCCCTCTTGAGCCTCCCTCTCACCCTCCCTATCCCACCCTCCAGGTAGTCACAAAGCACAGAGCTGATCTCCCTGCACCAGGCAGCTGCTTCCCACTAGCTATTTATTTTCCATTTGGTAGTGAATATATGTCAGTGCTACTCTCTCACTTCGTCCCAGCTTCACCTCCCACCCCTGTGTCCACAAGTCCATTCTCTACATCTGCATCTTTATTCCTGTCCTGCCAGTAGGTTCATCAGAACCTTTTTTTTTTTTTAGATTCCATATATATGTGTTAGCATACAGTATTTGTTTTTCCCTTTCTGATTTACTTCACTCTTTCTGACAGACTCTAGGTCCATCCACTTCACTACAAATGACTCAATTTAGTTTCTTTTTATGGCTGAGTAATATTCCATTGTGTATGTATGACACATCTTCTTTATCCATTCATCTGTCGATGGACACTTAGGTTGCTTCTATGTCCTGGCTATTGTAAATGGTGCTACAATGAACATTGTGGTACATGTCTCTTTTTGAGTTATGGTTTTCTCAGGGTATATGCCCAGTAGTGGGATTGCTCAGTCATATGATAGTTCTATATTTAGTTTTTTAAGGAACCTCCATAGTGTTCTCCATAGTGGCTGTATCAATCTACATTCCCACCAACAGTACAAGAAGGTTCCCTTTTCTCCACACCCTCTACAGCATTTATTGTTTGTAAATGTTTTGATGATGGCCATTCTGACTGGTGTGAGATGATACCTCATTGTGGTTTTGATTTGCATTTCTCTAATGATTAGTGATGCTGAGCATCCTTTCATGTGTTTGTTGGCAATCTGTATATCTCCTTTGGAGAAATGTCTATTTAAGTCTTCTGCCCATTTTTGGATTGGGTTTTTTGTTTTTCTGATATTGAGCTGCATGAGCTGCTTGTATATTTTGGAGATTAATCCTTTGTCAGTTGCTTCATTTGCAAATATTTTCTCCCATTCTGAGGGTTGTCTCTTTGTCTTGTTTATGGTTTCTGTTTTTGCTGTGCAAAAGCTTTTAAGTTTCATCAGGTCCCATTTGTTTATTTTTGTTTTTATTTCCATTTCTCAAGGAGGTGGATCAAAAAGGATCTTGCTGTGATTTATGTCATAGAGTGTTCTGCCTGTGTTTTCCTCTAAGAGTTTTATAGTGTCTGGCCTTACATTTAGGTCTTTAATGCATTTTGAGTTTATTTTTGTGTATGGTGTTAGGGAGTGTTCTAATTTATTCTTTTACATGTAGCTGTCCAGTTTTCACAGTACCACTTATTGAAGAGGCTGTCTTTTCTCCATTATATATTCTTGCCTCCTTTATCAAAGATAAGGTGACCATAGGTGCATGGGTTTATCTCTGGGATTTCTATCCTGTTTTATTGATCTATATATCTATATTGATCTATATTGATCTATATTTTTTTTGTGCCAGTACCATACCATCTTGATTACTGTAGCTTCGTAGTATAGTCTGAAGTCAGGGAGTCTGACATCTCCAGCTTTGTTTTCTTTCTCAAGATTGCTTTGGCTATTCAGTATCTTTTGTGTTTCCATACAACTTATATAATATTTTGCTCTAATTCTGTGAAAAATGCCATTGGTAGTTTGATAGGCATTGCATTGAATCTGTAGATTGCTTTGGGTAGTATAGTCATTTACACAATGTTGATTCTTCCAATTGAAAGAACATGGTCTATCTCTCCATCTGTTTGTATCATCTTTGATTTCTTTCATCAGTGTCTTATAGTTTTCTCAATACAGGTCTTTTGTCTCCTTAGGTAGGTTAATTCCTAGGTATTTTATTCTTTTTGTTGCAATGGTAAATGGGAGGGTTTCCTTAATTTCTCTTTCAGATATTTCATTATTAGTGTATAGGAATGCAAGAGATTTCTGTGCATTAATTTTGTATCCTGCTACTTTACCAAATTCATTGATTAGCTCTTATAGTTTTCTGGTAGCATCTTTGGGATTCTCTATGTATAGTATCATGTCATCTGCAAATACTGATAGTTTTGCTTCTTTTCTGATTTGGATTCCTTTTATTTCTTTTTCTTCTCTGATTGTTGTGGCTAAAACTTCCAAACCTATGTTGAATAACAGTTGTGAGTGTGGGCACACTTGTCTTGTTCCTGATCTTAGAGGAAATGGTTTCAGCTTTTTACCATTGAGAATGATGTTGGCTGTGGGTTTGCCATATATGGCTTTTATTATGTTGAGGTAGTTTCCCTCTATGCCCATTTTCTAGAGAGTTTTTTTCATAAATGGGTGTTGAATTTTGTCAAAAGCTTTTTCTTCATCTATTGAGATGATCATATGGTTTTTAACCTTCAGTTTGTTAATATGGTGCATCACATTGATTTGCATATATTGAAGAATACTTGCATTCCTGAGATAAACCCCACTTGATCATGGTGTATGATCCTTTTAATGTGCTGTTGGATTCTGTTTGCTAGTATTTTGCTGAGGATTTTTGCATCTATGTTCATCAGTGATATTGGCCTGTAGTTCTCTTTCTGTGTGACATCTTTGTCTGGTTTTGGTATCAGGGTGATGGTGGCCTCACAGAATGAGTTTGTGGGTGTTCCTCCCTCTGCTATATTTTGGAAGAGTTTCAGAAGGATAGGTGTTAGCTCTTCTCTGAATGTTTGATAGAATTTACCTGTGAAGCCATCTGGTCCTAGGATTTTGTGTGTTGCAAGATTTTTAATCACAGTTTCAATTTCAGTGCTTGTGATTGGTCAGTTCATATTTTCTATTTCTTCCTGGTTCAGTCTTGGAAGGTTGTACTTTTCTAAGAATTGTCCATTTCTTCCAGGTTGTCTACTTTATGGGCATATAGTTGCTTGTAGTAGTCTCTCACAATCCTTTGTATTTCTACAGTGTCAATTGTTACTTCTCCTTTTCCATTTCTAATTCTGTTAATTTGAATCTTCTTCCTTTTTCTCCTGATGAGTCTGGCTAGTGCTTTAGCAATTTTGTTTATCTTCTCAAAGAACCACCTTTTAGTTTTATTGATCTTTGCTATTGTTTCCTTCATTTTTTTTCATTTATTTCTTATCTGATTTTTATGAGATTCTTCTTGTTTCTTAAGGTAGGATTGTATTGCTATAAATTTCCCTCTTAGAAATGCTTTTGCTGCATCCCATAGGTTTCGGGCCTCATGTTTTCATTGTCATTTTTTCTACGTATTTTTTTATTTCCCCTTTGATTTCTTCAGTGATCTCTTGGTTATTTATTAGTGTATTGTTTAGCTTCCATGTGTTTGTATTTTTTACAACTTTTCCTATAACTGATATCTAGTCCCATGGCTTTGTGGTCAAGAAATATACTTGATATGAATTCAACTTTCCTTTTTTAAAATTAATTTATTAAATTTTATTTATTTTATTTTTGGCTGCATTGGGTCTTTGTTGATGCACACGGGCTTTTCTCTGGCTGTGGTGAGCAGGGTCTACTCTTCGTTGCAGTGTGCAGGCTTCTCATTGCAGTGGCTTCTGTTGTTGTGGAGCACGGGCTCTAGGCATGCGGCCTTCAGTAGTTATGGCACACGGGCTCAGTATTTGTGGCTTGTGGGCTCTAGAGCACAGGCTCCGTAGTTGTGGCACACGGGCTTAGTTGCTCTGCAGTATGTGGGATCTTCCCGGACCAGGTCTTGAACCCACATCCCCTGCATTGGCAGGTGGATCCTTAACCACTGCGCCACCAGAGAAGCCTGATTTCAATTTTTGTAAATTTACTGAGGCTTGATTTGTGACCCAAGATATGATCTATCCTGGAGAATGTCCCATGAACACTTGAGAAGAAAGTGTATTCTCTTTTTTTGGATGGAATGTCCTATAAATATCAATTAAGTCCATCTGGTCTAATGTGTCATTTAAAGCTTGTGTTTCCTTATTTATTTTAATTTTGGATGATGTGTCCATAGGTGAAAGTGGGGTGTTAAAGTCCCCTACTATGATTGTGTTACTGTCGATTTCCCCTTTTATGGCTGTTAGCATTTGCCTTATGTATTGAGGTGCTCCTATGTTGGGTGCATAAATATTTACAATTGTTATATCTTCTTCTTGGATTGATCCTTTGATCATTATGTAGTGTCCTTTGTCTCTTGTAACAGTCTTCATTTTAAAGTCTATTAGTCTGATATGAGAATTGCTACTCCAGCTTTCTTTTGATTTCCATTTGCATGGAATATCTTTTTCCATCCCCTCACTTTCAGTCTGTGTGTGTCCCTAGGTCTGAAGCAGGTCTCTTGTAGACAACATATATATGGGTCTTGTTTTTGTGTCTATCCAGCCAGTCTGTGCCTTTTCGTTGGAGCATTTAATCCACTCACGTTTAAGGTAATTATCGATATGTATGTTCCTATTGCCATTTTCTTAATTGTTTTGGGTTTGTTTTTGTACGTCTTTTCCTTCTCTTGTGCTTCCTGCCTAGAGAAGTTCCTTTAGCATTTGTTGTAAAGCTGGTTTGGTGGTGCTGAATACTCTAAACTTGGCTTGTCTGTAAAGATTTTAATTTCTCTGTCAAATCTGAATGAGATCCTTGCTGGGCAGAGTAATATTGGTTGTAGGTTTTTCCCTTTCATCACTTTAAATATGTCCTGCCACTCCCTTCTGGCTTTCAGAGTTTCTGCTGAAAGATCAACTGTTAACCTCATGGGGATTCCCTTGTATGTTATTTGTTGTTTTTCCCTTGCTGCTTTTAATATTTTTTCTTCGTATTTAATTTTTGATCGTTCAATTAATGTGTGTCTTGGCATTTTTCTCCTTGGGTTTTTCCTGTATGGGACTCTCTGCACTTCCTGGGCTTGATTGACTATTTCCTTTCCCATATTAGGGAAGTTTTTGACTACAATCTCTTCAAATATTTTCTCAGACCCTTTCCTTCTCTCTTCTTCTTCTGGGACCCGTATAATTCGAATGTTGGTGTGTTTAATGTTGTCCCAGAGGTCTCTGAGACTGTCCTCAATTCTTTTCATTCTTTTTTTTTTATTATTTTGCTCTGTGGCAGTTATTTCCACTATTCTGTCTTCCAGGTAAATAATCCGTTCTTCTGCCTCACTTATTCTGCTATTGATTCCTTCTAGCATATTTTTATTTCATTTATTGTGTTGTTCATCATTGATTGTTTGCTCTTTAGTTCTTCTAGGTCCTTGTGAAACATTTCTTGTATTTTCTCCATTCTATTGCTGAGACTTTGGATCATCTCTACTATTATTACTCTGAATACTTTTTCAGGTAGACTGCCTATTTCCTATTCATTCATTTGGTCTGGTGGGTTTTTACCTTGCTTCTTCATTTGCTGCATATTACTCTGTCTTCCCATTTTGTTTAACTTTTGGGTCTCCGTTTTGCAGGCTGCAGGTTCATAGTCCCTTTTACTTCTGGTGTCTGCCCCCAGTGGGTGAGGTTGATTCAGTGGCTTGTGTACCCTTCCTGGTGGGTGGGGACTGGTGCCTGTGTTCTGGTTGCTGGGGCTGGATTTTGTCCCTCTGGTCAGCAGGACTGCATCTGGTGGTGTGTTTTGGGGTGTCTGTGAATTAGTTTGAGTTTAGGCAGCCTGCCTGTTAATGGGTGGGATTGTGTTCCTGGTTTGCTAGTTGTTTGGCATGGGGCATCCAGCACTGGAGCTTGCTGGCCATTAGATGGTATTGGGTCTTAGTGTTGAGATGGAGATCTCTGGGAGAGCTCTCACTGATTAATATTACATGGGGCCAGGAGGTCTCTGGTTGTCCAAAATCCTGGACTCGGCTCTCCCACCTTGGAGGCTCAGGCCCAACATCTGGCCAGAGCACCAAGACCCTGCCAGCCACATGGCACAGAAGAAAAGGAAGAAGAAAAAAAAAAAAGAAAAAATGAACAGACAGAACCCCAAGACAAAGGGTAAAAGCAAAACGAAACAAAGTCACATAAAGAAGCATACACACACTCACAAAAAGAGGGGAAAAAAAGGAAAAGAGAAAGGAAGAGAGCACCAAACCAATAAACAAGCCCACAAGTGAAGACAAAAACTAAAAACTAAACTAAGATAAACATAAAACCAAAAACAAATCAAACACAGAACGCAAACCCCAAGTCCACAGTTGCCCCCAAAGTCCACTGCCTCAATTTTGGGAACACTCAATGCCTAGTCATGCATCCCACAGATGCAGGGTTTACCAAGCTGATTGCAGGGATTTAATGCACTGCTTCTGAGGCTGCGCAGAGAAACTTCCCTTTCTCTTCTTTGTTCACACAGCTCCTGGGGTTCAGCTTTGGATTGGCCCCACCTCTGCATGTAGGTCGCCCTCAGGCATCTGTTCCCCACCAGACAGAAGGGGGTTAAAGCAGCACTGATTAGGGCTCTCTTGCCCACTCAGGCTGGGGAGAGGGAAGGGTACGGTAGTCATAATTGGGACGCGGGCAGTGTCTGCAGCGGTAGAGGCTGGCGTGACATTGCAACAGCCTGAGGCACGCCGTGTGTTCTCCCAGGGAAGTTGGCCCTGGATCACAGGACCCTGGCAATGGTGTGCTGCAAAGGCTCCTGGGAGGGTGTGGGTAGTGATCTGTGCTTGCACACAGGACCTCTAGTGGCAGTGGTGGCAGCGGTAGCAGTCCATGCCCGCCTCTGGGATCCAAGATGATAGCCACAGCTCATGCCCGTCTCTGGAGCTTGCTTAGGCAGCGCTCTGCCATCTGTGGGCACACGGAGCAGGACTCCCCTCTCCTCTTTCACCCTGAAACAATGGTCTCTTGCCTCTCCGACAAGTCCACACTTTCCAGGACTCCCTCCCAGCTAGCTCTGGTGTGCTAGCCCCCTTCAGTCTGTCTTCACACAGCCAACACAGTCCTCTCCCTGGGGTTTGATCTCTGAAGCCTAAGCCTCAGCTCCCAGCACCCACCTGCCCCAGCAGGTGAGCGGACAAGCGTCTCAGGCTGGTGAGTGCTGGTCGGCACCCATCTTCTGTGCAGGAATCTCTCCACTTTGCTCTCTGCACTGCTGTTGCTGTCCTCTCCTCTGTGTCTCCAAAGCTCCCCGCACCATCCCCACCAGTGAGGGGGCTTCCTAGTGTGTGAAAACTTTTCCTCCTTCACAGCTCCTTCCCAGAGGTGCAGGTCTCATCCCTATTGCTTTGTCTCTTTTTTTCTTTTTTTTTTTTTTTGCCCTACCCAGTTTCGTGGGGATTTTCTTGCCTTTTTGGAAGTCTGAGGTCTTCTGCCAGTGTTCAGTAGGTGTCCTTTAGTTGTTCCACATGTAAATGTATTTTTGATGTATTTGTGGGGAGGAAGGTGATCTCCATGTCTTACTCCTCCGCCATCTTGTAGGTCACCCTCAAATGTAGTGACTGTTATTTTAAAATAAAATTATAAAGTGAGAACATAGAATTATTCAACAGGGCACAAGAACTAACTGAGGCCCATTAACAGTGAGCTTTTTTTAATTTGTGGGTGGCAGGAACACTAGTTAGACAAGAGAATTTTCACCGCTGAAACCATCACAAAAATAGCTGTCACACTTGACATTAATGTTAATTGTGGACAAACTGAATCTTCTGACAGATTTTCTGCAGCCAATAATTTAGTAAAAGTGCTCTGATTTGGAAAGCCAAAAATGTCAGCTAAAGGTCAGCTCCCAGGGCTTTGAAATGCCCCCTTTCTGTAATAAGAAGTTAAAATTTGACTATTTCTCAGTCTAAAATTGGAGAAAGCAAACAATAGGTACTAAGTACCCTACATTACAAAGTGTAGGGCAAGACCACCTCTGCAGAGCTTCCAAAGCAAATGATAATAAATCAGTGTTGCCGTGATTCACTCAGCAACCCTCTTGAGGATATAAAAGGATTGAGGTTTAAAGGGATTGCAAAGCAAAATTACTGCAGCCAGTTCTAGAGGACTATAATATTTTCCCTTCCCATCATAGAGGAGGGGAAGAGGGCAAGTAAGAGAAGCATCTAGTGAATGGCTAAGAGCAGTTGACCTTGACTGCCTGGCATATCTGGGGTCCAAGACTGATGTCAGAACCATGCTTGAAAAAGCCTGAGGCAAGAAGCTGAAGCCCATGGCTAAAGATGAAAGCCCTGCACTGGGAACAAACTGCAGTCCTTGGTGGGGCAAATATTTGTGAGCATTTTCATTGGTGAGATGTGGACCACATGGGGAAGAAAGCTGGCCTGGGGCTGCCTTAAAGTAAACTTTACTCAGGAGATCCCCTGAATGTATGATGGAACCCTAAAGAGAGACTTAGCATGGGATGGGTCACTGCATATACAAAGGCTGAGACTCAAATCATGACAATTACAATTAGAGAGCCCCAGCAGGAGTGTTTCTGTGGAAGTCACAATAGCACTTAAAAGAAAAATAGTGTTAGGGACTTGCCATAAACAGAGGGAACCAGTGCCAGAATTTCATCCCTTCTGCAGAGGCAACTACTGTTCAATATCACTGTAGATTACCTGTCCTAGAACTTTATATAAATAAATTCATATAATATGTACTCTTTCATGTCTGGCTTATTTTACTCAAGGTAATGTTGTTGAGATACATCCCTGATGTTGCATGTATCAGTGAGTTATTTTTCTTCCTTATTGCTGAGTATATTCCATTATGTAAATATAGTTTGATGTGTTTATCTAGAAGCTCTACATATTTTGTTCTTTCATTTGAGTCGATCCTCCAATTTGAACTGTTTTATGTATAGTACAAAGTATGTGTTGAAGTTCTTTTTTTCCATACAGATACCCAGTTTTCCTTGCACCATTTCTTGAAAAGAGTCTCATTTACCCACTAAATTATCCAATTACTTTTGTTGCATAACAAACTACCACCAGAATGACTGGCTTAGAACAAGGATTTTACTTTGCTATTTTATGGGTCAGCAATCTGAGAAAGGCTCTGCTGGAGTTTATTCATGGAGTTTCTCATGTGGATACACTTAGGTGTTGCATGGGGCTGTAGAATTCTGAAGATTCAGTTAGGCTCAGGGTCAAATATGGCTCATTCACATGACTGACATGCTGCCTGGCTGCCAGGGGCTCAGCTGAGAGTGTCAATCAAAATATCTACACATGACCTCTCCAGTATAGTAGCCACAGGATAGTCAAACTTTTTACATAAGCCTGGCTTCCCACAGAAGGAGTGTCCCAAGAGAACCTGGCAGAAGGTGTTTTGCCTCTTACGACTTACTCTCAGGAATTATACAGTTTTATTTCCATCATATTCTTTTGGACAAAGTAGTCACAGTCCCATCTAGATTCAAGGGAACCCTATATCCTGATGGGAGGTGTATCTAAGAATTTGTAGTCATCTTTAAAACCATAACAACATACAACTGTGGGCCTATTTATGGACTCTTTTCTTCCATCCTATTGACCTATTTGTCTATCCTTACATCAATAATAATGTTTGATTATAATAATTTAAGGTAAATCTTGAAATCAAGTAGTCTAAGTTCTTTATCTTTAAAATTGTTTTGGCTATTCTAAGTCCTTGGCATTTCCATATAAATCAGCTTGTCAGTTTCTATTTTTTAAAAACTGCTTGGATTTCAATTGTCATTGTATGAATCTATAGAACAATTCGGAAAGAAATGATTTCTTGACAATATTAAATCTTGCGATCCATAAATGGTATACTTCACCATGAATTTAGGTCTTTTGTTCCTTTTTGCAATCTTCTTTGCTGTTTTGGATAGTGGTCTTACACTTCTTTCATTAAATTTATTCCTATGTATTTTATATTTTTTGACACTATTGACAATAGAATTGACCTTTAATTTCATTTTCCAATTGTTTCTTGCTTGTATATAGATATGCAATTGTTTTTGTATATTGATCTTGAATCCTACAACCTTTCTAAATTCACTTACTAGTTCTAATACACCCAATACAATTTTGAAAAGAAGTTTTAAGAGTGAGCTTCCTTCCCCTGTTCCAAAATTCAAAGACCAAATTTAAAATTTTTGCTAATTATTTCATCCTTGTTTTTCTGCCTCAGTCTCACTCTTCCTTCTTCTGGGAACTCCAGTTACACATAAGTTAGAGCGATTAATGCTGCCTCACAGATCTCTGAGACTGTTCCTTTTCTCAGGCTCTTTTCCTGTCATTCAATTTGGATAGTTTACTGATATTTTCTTCTAAAGTGTTCAATCTTCTGTTAAGCTAGTCCAGTAAATTTTTCATTTCTTTTTTTTCAGTTCTAATGTTTCATTTGCTTCTTGTTTTATAATTCCAATTTCTCTACTGAGATTATCCATCTGTTCATCACTAAGTATGACAATATTTTCCTTTAAATTATTGAATATATTTATAATAGCTGTTCAAGTTCTTTCCTGCTAATTCCAGTATCTCTGTCATCTCTGGGTCTGCTTCCATTGATCATTTTTTTTCTACAGGTATAAGGCACACTTTCCTACTTCTTTCTCTAAGGCCAGAGTAGCCCAACATCTGAGATGTGGCCTTTATGGGGTTTCAATTGAACACCTGAAGTTTCAGCAAGACCTCTCTACTTTGGTTGGTCAGAATTCTAATGCTCCCTTGAACTTTGTGATCTCAAAAATCTCAGGTCAGCTCACAGTTCCCTAAGTAGCTGCTTGCTGTCAAGCCTTGCCGTATCTCTCCCTGTACATGCAGATTAGTATTTGGCCAACGATTCAAGGGGACCCCTAGGCAGATTTCTGAAGCTTATTTTCTGACCAGCTGCCTTCTTTCAGATATCCATCCCTACAAGTTCCAGCCTCAGCAGCCCCAAACTCTGGCTCCTCCATTCAGTGAGACTGTCATACTTTGCTAGGGTTTCAAATTCCTGTGCCATGGTCTGAAAGCTCCTTCAGTCAAAAATCTGGGGTAATCATAAGGATCATGTGTTTTCCTTTTCTAGGGATTACAGTCCATTGCTGCCTGTCTTCTATCATCTGAAAACAGTTGTTCCATATATATTTGTCTAGCTTTATAGTTGTTTACATTGCAAGAGCTAGTCAAGTACCAATTACCATCATGGCTGGAAGGTCAGCTGAAATTTTATTATCTAAGATTGTCTGGAAACATCAGTGGCTGGCTGAGATTTTCTCCTAGTTACAGGAGTGAAATATCCACAGTGTTTGAGATAATGAAATAAAACTGTTTTCTGCTTACACCCTATAGTGTTCAACTAATTTAATATACCAGTTATGTTACCATTTCAAATATATATATAAAATAAGAAATAGAGTATGTTTGTGGAGCACTGATACAGCACTTTAATTAGGGAATGGAGGAAATGGCGAGCCATGAAACATCGATTATAAAGGAGCAAATCTGGAATGGTTCAGGGAAGGAGAAGACCCGAGTTTGGACTCAGTCCCAACTCTATTCCTTATTAGAATTATTGAGCAAGTCACTTCACCTAACGTTAAAAGTCAATGTTCCCTAGCATTACAGCTGGATTGTAATACTGGCCCCTCCATTTAGTCATGAGTAGCAGATGTGAAAGCGTTTGCAAACCCTCCATAAGTGCTAGTTTTCATTGATAGAAACTTGATTTATGAGCTATATGAGGTAGAAAAACAAAAGCTGTATCCTATAATGTTGATATAGATTCTATTCTCAAATCTGTCTTCTCTCAGCATATATAATAATACTAGCAGTCCCCCTTTGTTCAGAGCCTACTACATGCCTATAACTGTTTTGGAGATTTTAGCTTATTTATTTTTTCCAATAAACTTGAATGACAGGGATTGACATCTTGATTTTACAAATCAGGGTACTAAGACTAAGCAAAGTTAAGAAACTTGCTCAAGGTCAAATGGCAAGTCAAGAAATCAAGCTCAGACTGTTGTGTCTGCAAAGCCTAAGTTTTTGCCATTACACCACTTTGACCGTGGACAATCATAATTTCTCTAGGCCTCAGAACTCTCCTCCGTGAAATGGGGATTTTGAGCCACATGGTAAGTATTACTATCCCTTCTCAACTAAACATGCAAAATTGCAACATGATTTTCTAATCTTATTAAAACCTGAGGCATAAAGAAGCCTAATCTAATTCTAAGTCCATATACATAGAAATGTTGAATTCTACAAGTATATTTGGTCCGATTTTCATATTCAGATTCTGATCTGCTATCAATAAAGACTGCAACCTGAACAAAGGTTTTCTTATCTTATTCTAATCAATCACACAGGATTTGGTGCTCAACTTTTTTCTCCTCTATGCTGGTCATATACACAGTGCATTTCTAGCTGTATCATCTGTCATTGCTTGTCATAGAGGAGATGTATCCTTGGTAAGTATATTTGAAGAAGAGTCCCCCAATTTATTCTGATATGCCCTCTGTCCACTGATAATCTGAAAAATATCATTGTGCATTTGTTGGTGCACAGCTCAGGTCACACTGCAGACATATATTATTTTACCCCATGCTCATTAGTACTAAGTATCATTTTATCTCTTTGTTTTTATATCTACACAATCCATGTCAATAATGTTACTAGTTTGCAGAGCTGACCTGAGAAGGGAAGAAAGGGCAAATATTCATCTCGATGTCTGCTTTGACAAGACTTGAAATGGGTGGGAGGAAGAACACACTTCTACCTCCCATGCAGAAATAAGAGAGGCCAGCCTTTGAGACAACAAGAGGTCATTCCACAAGCATCAGTGGACAGAGGGCACATTTAAACAAGCACATCAAAACAGCCATCAAAGAGACATTTACCCCCCTTGCTGACAATCACCAAACTCAGTGACAGTTCGTTCTGTTGGATCTGCACTGTTCATGTGAAAGGCATTGAAGAAAAGAAAGCATTGAGCAGTAAGGCCAGTGAAATTGAGTTCAGGGAGAGTATGGAGCTGTTTCCAAATATTTCTGCTATGTGTAGGGAGATGAAAAAGCACTAACGGGCTCCTCACAGAACACATTCCCGTTCTCCTGGCATAATCTGGAGATCCAATGGGGTCCTAACCAACCAGGTTCTTCTGGTCCAAACAGTCCTTGATATTCTCTACCTTTATTCTCCAAAGATGATGAGAAACTGACCAGCAGTGAGGCACCATCTTGGCTCTCACCTCCAAATCAGTCATTTCTTTCTCTGACTATCAGCCACAAGGCTCACTCACAAATCATCTGGTTGAAATGCACACTTTTAAGGTGCTCTGACTCCTACAGAAATTCAGTCAGTCTCTAGATCCAAGTTGACCTCTTTTTCAATCTCCCCCTTTTTCAATCTCTTGAATTTAAAATTAATGCAGCATCAGTGTTTACTGCATGATTGAAGATTCCAAACTCTGAAATGTAATAGTGTGTAAAATGTTAGCAGGGCAAAAGATCAAGGACGTGTATAAGACAATTTGACACAAGCACAGGCCAAGTCAAAAGGCCACGTCACAAAATACATTGCAACTAGGAAGGGTATGAAAGAGCAGCAGGGCCATGCTTTATAAATACATTAGCAGTGTGGGCAAAGTATAGAATCCTTAATTATTGTGGTGGGAAGGGAAATAGAACAAGAGACAGCAGCAAAATGATGGAGTTATTAAGCATTGTCACCATCGTAAGGTATATATCAAATGCCTGGAAGGTATTAGTTTAACTTCAGTTTTGAAAAAAAAAAAAGACTCCAATAATCAGAAGGCTAGTTTTTACTATACTTGAAAGAAAAAGAAAAGTCAGCCTGATTAGAAAGTAATTTATCAACTGCTTACTGGACATTTCTAAATGTCTCAGTCACTGAAACTCTACATACACACACAAAAAAAATCATCACATTTCCATCAAAAATTATTCTTCTCCTGGAATCTGGAACAAAATGGTGGTGGCAGGAACATCCTGAGGTCACCTCCTCCCACGGACACACCAAATTACAACTGCTTACAGAACAGCTATATTTGAGAGTGACTTGAAGACTAGCAGAAAGGATTTTCCATAACAAAAGATATAAAGGGGGCTTCCCTGGTGGCGCAGTGGTTGAGAGTCCGCCTGCCGATGCAGGGGACACAGGTTCGTGCCCCGGTCCGGGAAGATCCCACATTCCGCGGAGCGGCTGGGCCCGTGAGCCATGGTCGCTGAGCCTGCGCGTCCGGAGCCTGTGCTCCGCAACGGGAGAGGCCACAACAGTGAGAGGTCCGTGAACCACCCCCTAAAAAACAAAACAAAACAAAACAAAAGATATAAAGAAGGAACAACAAAAGGGGCATCTAGTCTGGACCCCCGCCCCCAGCAAGGTGACCCAAAAGTGGGAGGAAAATCACAACTGCAGAGTTCTCCTAAAGGAGCCAGGAATCTGATTCCCACATCGAGCTCCCCAGCCTGAGGGTGCTGCACAGGGAAGACAAGCCCACAAAATGTCTGGCTTTGAAAACCCGAAGGGTTTATATCCAATTAAAAAATGGGCAGAGGACCTGAATATACGTTTTCCAAAGAAGACATACAGATGACCAACAGACGCATGAAAAGATGCTCCAATATCAATAAGCCTCAGGGAAATGCAAATCAAAAACACAATGAGGGATGGGAGGGCTCTGGGGTATGGGATGGGCGCGCGTGGCTTTGTGCGGGTGGCCCTGGAACCACCCTGGAAACCCGACCAGGGCTGCGGAGAGGGTAGAGTCTTGTCTCAAGTCAGGGAGGAGCGGGACAGGGGGTGCTGAGAGGGAGCTGAGACGGCTCGGCACATGGAGGCGCCCGAGCTTGGCGGTGCAGCCGCCGCGGCGGCCGAAGAGCACGAACCCCTTCACGCGCGTACAGGAGGAGGATTGGCGGCGGCGGAACAAGACCGTCCTCACGTATGTGGCCGCGGCGGCCGTGGGCATGCAGGGGGTGTCCTACGCCGCCGTGCCCCTTTACAGGCTCTACTGCCAGACTACTGGACTTGGAGGATCGGCAGTAGCAGGTCATGCATCAGACCAGATTGAAAACATGGTACCTGTTAAGGATTGCATCATTAAAGTCACCTTTAATGCAGATGTGCATGCAAGTCTCCAGTGGAACTTTAGACCTCAGCAAACAGAAATATATGTAAGTGATTAAAGCAGTTTTTAAAAGATTGCTTTTTTCAATGTAAAAATCCTTTCTTTTACCACTTACTGTTTCACAATTTAGGAAACATTCATCTAAACTTAATTTCAAAATACTGACAGGAAAAAAAAAAAAAAAGAAAGAAAAAACACAATGAGGGCTCCCCTGGTGGCACAGTGGTTGAGAGTCCGCCTGCCGATGAAGGGGACACGGGTTCGTGCCCCGGTCCAGGAAGATCCCACATGCCCCGAAGCAGCTGGGCCCGTGAGCCATGGCCGCTGAGCCTGCGCGTCCGGAGCCTGTGCTCCGCATTGGGAGAGGCCACAACAGTGAGAGGCCCGTGTACCGCAAAAAAAAAAAACAAAAAAACCCAATGAGATATCACCTCACACCTGTCAGATGGCCATCATCAAAAGACAACAAAAGCATTGGTGAGGATGTAAAGAAAGGGGACCCCCTCTTGCACTGTTGGTGGGATAGTAAATTGGTGCAGCCAATATGGAAAACAGTATAAAGGTTCCTCAAAAAATTAAAACTAGAACTATTATACAATCCAGAAATTCCACACCTGGGTAAATACCTGAAGAAAACAAAAATGCTAATTCAAAAAGATATATGAACCCATATGTTCATTGCAGCATTATTTGCAATAGCCAAGATATGGGAGCAGCCTAAGTGTCCAAGGATAGATTAATGGATAAAGAAGATATGGTAAATATATGCAAAGGAATATTACTCAGTCTTTAAAAAGAATGAAATCTTGCCAACAACATGGATGGATTTAGAAATTATTATGCTAAGTGAAATAAGTCAGACAGAGAAAGACAATTACAGTATGATTTCACTTATACGTGGAATCTAAAAACCAAAACAAACAAAACAGAAACAGGGTTGGAGATACAGAGAACAAACTGGTGGTTGCCAGAGGAGAAGCGGGTGGGGAAATGAACAAAATAGGTGAAGGGGATTAAGAGGTAAAAACTTTCATTCATACAATAAATAAGTCATGGAGATGTAATGTACAGGATAGGGGATAGTGTCGACAATATTGTAATAGTAACTGTATGGTGACAGATGGTTTCTAACTTATTGTGGAGATCATTTTGTAATGTATAGAAATATGGAACCACTATGTTGTACACCTGAAACCAACATCACAGGTCAACTAAATGGCACTAAAAAAATTATGCCTCTTCCAAAATTTTGCTGTCACTGCCAATGGCACTACCATTTATTTTCCCAAATCTTCAAGCCTTGAAACTTTTAAGTTATCTTTGACTCACCTCCCTCCCATCTTTAATGCTTATCGTCACCAACTTTGTTTTATTTCCTTCAAAGCATCTCTTGATCTATTCCTTTCTCTGCATTCACTGCTTTCTTTTGATCTTTGAACTCACAATTTAATTCTTCCATTGTCTGTACTTGCCTCTCAGGGTCCACTCATTTTATACACCACATTTATTGTGGCCGTTCTTTTCCAAAACTACAAAAGTTCCCTCCTTTCTATCTCATCAATTCTTCACCCACCAGCATGGTTCAACACAAGATATGAAATGTTATGTGACATGATTTGCACCCTCGCAGAATTTACAATCCTCTTTCCCATCAAAGGCCTGCTATTTTTTTCAAGGACCCGAGCAGACACAAATGCTGAATATGAGCTGTGCTTTGACCCAGACTCAGGGAACCTGTGCTTTAGCTCCTGGTTCTAGCATCTAAGGTCTGATTATCATTACGTGCTTGGACACCTTTGAGTTCTGGTATTGAAAGTAATAGGAGAGGGCTTCCCTGGTGGCACAGTGGTTGAGAGTCCGCCTGCTGATGCAGGGGACACAGGTTCGTGCCCCGGTCCAGGAAGATCCCACATGCCGCAGAGCGGCTGGGCCGGTGAGCCATGGCCGCTGAACCTGTGCGTCCGGAGCCTGTGCTCCGCAACGGGAGAGGCCACAACAGTGAGAGGCCCGCGTGCAGAAAAAAAAAAAAAAATAGAAAGCAATAGGAGAGAACAGGCAGAAAATCCAGTAGCAGCACTGATACTCCAAGGAGAAGTGAGCTTGAGCCATTGAGCATGCTCTTCTTACAGAATAAATAACATTGGCTTATATAACCAAAAGTCCACGTTCTCAGTGGCTTAACTCAACAAAGGTTTATTTCTCTCTCATGCCACAGTCCAACATAAGTCAGTGAGGCAGGGTGAGGAGTGGAGAGAGAGAAGCAGTGAATAATAGGGGGACCCAGGCTTCCAGACTCCTTTATTCTTAAAGTACCTTTACTTCAAAGTGACTTCTGGGGCTTCCCTTGTGGCGCAGTGGTTAAGAATCTGCCTGCCAATGCAGGGGACATGGGTTTGAGCCCTGGTTCAGGAAGATTCCACACACCTCAGAGCAGCTAAGTCCGTGCGCCACAACTACTGAGCACGCGTGCCACAACTACTGAAGCCCGAGCACCTAGAGCCCGTGCTCCACAACAAGAGATGCCACCGCAATGAGAAGCCTGCGCACCGCAATGAAGAGTAGCCCCCGCTCGCCGCAACTAGAGAAAGCCTGTGCACAGCAACGAAGACCCAATGCAGCCAAAAATAAACAAATAAATAAAAAAATTTATTTAAAAAAATTTTTTTAAAATAAAGTGACTTCTGAGGATGCAGCAGTACAGAAAGAAGAGATAAGGGTCATGCGTAGAGCTTTTTATGAGTCAGGCAGGGAAGTGATAGGCTTCACTTTACCCATATTCCATTAGGCAGAACTTGGTCAAATGGCCCCAGAGTAACTGCTAAGGATCTGGGAAATGTAGTTCAGCTATGTGCCTGGGAAAGAGAGGAAAAACATAGATATTGAAGATGTGTAATTTCTACCCATCATCCAAGAGTCCATTCATTAAGGGCTGCCTAGAACGTAGATTTGCTGTCAAATCCATATTAACTTGTTCCCTCTTAAATCAATAATTCCTGTCAGGGACCAATCCTTTGAACCATTTTTATTGATTGTATTTGATCACATGTGTTACATTAGTCCATCTTCTGGATTTTGCAACCCGTTTGGTTTTAACTACTTTAGCTTTAGATCAATAAGATGCAATGACCAGCAGGTTCTCATCCTGCCTCACACTGTAGAATACTAGACCCAGACACCGGTGGCTGATTCCCACTTCTCAAAAGGATAACAGTGATCTTAATTAGTCCAACATTTATACTATAATTACCCACATATAGAGTTTAATAGAACAAACTTCTCAATGAATGAGACCTGGGTTCAAATCCTGCAGGGCTTTGTTACTATGTGACCTCACTGGAGTATTAACCTCCCTAAGCCTCAGTTTCCTTATCTGTAAAATGGAGATAATAACATCTACTTTCAGAGTTGTTGTGAGGACTAACTAAATGAAGTATTTGTTAGACACTTAGCACAAAATTGTCACATTAGTCAGTTGAATGAGGAGGTCATCTGGGCATTGTCAAATTGGTGACAAATTCTTAATAACACCAAGGAAAGAATCAGTAATATTATTCTAGACAGTAGCAACAGGCTGATGGGGGAGATGTATGGAAATTAGGTAACAATCTAGAAAGACTCTGTTACAAATCACATATCTGAATCTGCTCTGTTGAGAAGATAAAAATAATTGCTTTCATGGAACAAATAAGTATATAGCACAATGTTAGGTACTATAGATACCGTGATGGCTTTGTAACATGTCAGTGTGGCTGGGCTGAATTACATTTTCCAGAATTCCATTTCTTGTGTCTTTCTGATTAGACCACGGGAAGATTCCGGGAGATGTGGAGAGCAGAGGGAAGCAGCTGCCCATTTGTAGCTCACACCCATTGTTGCTGATCTGCTGAGATATCCCAGGGGCATAGAGCAGTAGCTGGACTGCCTTTCCCTATCCTCCTGCGGCTTCTTTAACACCTGAGCCAGTGACTCCTGGGCCAGGTGCGTGTGTTTAGCTCCCTGATGAAGTGCCTTGGCTTCTGCAGGATACCCTTGTCAGCAAGGCCAGTGGCAAAAAAAAAAAAAAAAATGGATACAGGTTTTAGTCCATCCCCATGGGGTTCCAGGTCATGTTTGTGGGTTCCAGCCAACACTTGATCTCCCCACTCCACATCCATCTTCCCCTCCTGACCACCACCCTGGGGACACTAAGTGCCAGATGCAAATACTATATATATATATTATATCTATATAATATATATGTAATTCTGTGCTTAAACCCTGACTGATACAGGTATGATGATTTTTTAAAAGTCAGACAAGTACATAGCAAGAGGTTATTTTAGATAGGGTAGTCAGGTAAGTCTCTTTGAGGAGGTACCATTTGATCAGAAACCTGAATGAGGTAGCAAATGAGTCCTGAGAATATCTAAAGGGAAATTATTCCAGCGTAGGGAATATCCAGGGCCCAGGGCCTTTGCACTTGCTAACTCTCTCCAGGCCCTGGGAAGAGTTAGATGAAATAGGAAATCTGCACAGGGGTTTGGACTATGTGGTATTGGTAGAAGTGATAAGAAGTGTGTAGATTCAATACATATTTTAAAGGTGAAGCTGATGGGAATTGTTGATGAAATGGATGTGAGTGTGAAGAAAAAGAAAAATCAAGAATGAGTCTTGATGTTTTCCATTGAGGAAACATATGCTAAGCCTAGGAGGATCTAAAAATAGGGCATTCACTATCCTCAAGGAAACAGTCTGTTCCTTCTGCACAGAAACCATACTCAGTATCTCCTCCTTCTTCAAACACTCTTCCCAACTTCTCATTTGAGTAACTGTGAGTCTCCCACCTTCACTCAGTTGTGTGCTCCACAGCAGCAGGGATTAGCCTTCTTCATCTTTTTTTTTTTTGCCCCAGTCCACTTAGTGCAGTGATTTGTGGAGAATAGGGTTTATTTAAATTTCTTTGTTTGTGTTGATTTTTCTTGAAAAAGATTTGAAATATGCAATCAGTCATAAGCTTCCCTAATTCCTTCAAATCACATCACAATGTGGCTTTAAGGGTTTCTTTATTAGAAAGCCAAGATGTGGATTTTTTTGCATGTGCTGATTTTTTTTTTTTGGCAAATTTCAGTAATTTCATTATTTCAATAACATACCAGGAATCAAAGATTACAGAAGAGGAAATCCTTTTATTCCTGCCATTTACTTCACAAAAGAATTAGAATGTCCTTTAACAAAGAACATTTATATATTAGACAGATTTTAAGCAACTAAATTCTAATCGAGCCAACCAAAGTCAATTCAATATCTTACACATGTTGAATATTAATTAACACAGTTAATTAAAGCAATTTAAAATCTCCCCTTTCCTGATTCCATTAGCATTGGCTTTTTCAACTAATAAAGAACCTTTCTTAAGTATTATGAATTGCCATGGAGATCACAAATTGCAGGGGCATTTATGAAAGAGAAATAATTTATTCATTCATTACTAAAATTCACTGACCATAAATTTGTCACTGAAATAAAACTGTGGCATTTATGCCCAGATGCACTCATAAATAACTAAATAATTAAACCCATAGCCTCAGAACAAAAGCCGCACAATGGGCACAATGAAACTCAAAGAAGTATCTCACAGGACAAAAATAGGACAAAAATTATGCTAATCTGCATGTGACCCTGTCAGAGATTGTACGCCAGCAGTTTACAGAAATTCTACTTCACTTTCCATAACTTACTTCCTACTCACTGTCCCTTAAGAGTGACAAAGTATTTGGAGCATCCCAAGGCAGATATTGTCCCTGTCAACACTGTATGGGTCGTGGCAATGAGGACTGTGGTCTTCCAGCTCCCAAAGCACATCTTCTCCCAACATCTCATTTTACCAGCATGGCCTAAGCCTCCTCCACTGGGCATGAAGCCAGGGGAATGGAAGAGGGAGAGAGGAGAGCCAGCATTTACTGAGCATCTAGTATTCAGTAACAACTGCCCAACACCTGTTCCAAATACATTCACCTGTGTAGCCCCACGATAATTGTCTCCTCCATTTTCAAACAACAAAAGTGATAGTGAAGGTTTAATTAGATTGCCCTGGCCACCCAGGACAAGATGTTTTGTACCCAACTCTTTCTGACTCTGAAGCCTATATTTTGCCACCTGAACTGGCTACAAGGATAGCTCTTCATGTCTGTGATGTGTACCCATGCTCTGAGGCATCGTACACAGTCAGCCCTAGTGAGGTCTGCAGCTCTGCATTGGGTCCACCCTGGATTGACCAGCCGGCTCCGATGACAGCAGCAACCTTTTGCATCAAGCTATGTTCCTCAGCAATTTCTTCTTGTCTTTGGAGAGCAAATCAATGTATTGAAAGCAGCCCAGAGACTTCTGACAAATCGGAAGCATGTTGACTAGAGGATATTACACACACACATACTGTGTTCTTTAATGTTGTACAAAAATATGGGGAAAGGGCAACCAAAATCAGTGGAGGAGCCCTTGGATGATGAGTTACATGTGAGAAGAGTGAGTAAATCTCAAAGTAAATAGCAATTTCTGCCCCTTCCTACTCTACTAGCTTTTTACAAAAATAACTGGGCTTGGGTGCATAGAACTTCAATTTCTTAATCTTGCTTTCCCAGTTACTTGCTGAGTTACTTTGCCCAAGACTTTTACCTCACAGAGCCTCTGTTTCCTCTTTTGCAAAATGGTGTCTATAGTCAACTTTGAACAGTTGCTAGAGGCTCAAAAGAGATTGTGTGTATCTGAAAAGAAGTCAACAGGGTAAACGTAGCCCACGTATATGTTTCATTTGAACAGCAGAGCAGTTTTCTTTACATGTGACTTTGAACTTGAGGGTAATGCATCTCCCAGTTGGCCACAGTCCCCACCACACCCTACTGTCTTATACCAGGCAGCGCCACACATTGACGCTATCTGCCTGGCCCCTGAGGCATTTAAGTTTGCATTTTATATGTTTGTATGTCTTCTGTGAACTCTCAGAAATTATATGAATATTGTAAATATTACGTGTTTCTTTGAAGACAAGAAATCATACCTCAATACCTTCATGATGTGATAATATACAACAGAATGCCAGGCAGATATTGAACTCTAAATAGAAGCATCTGGAAATGAAATCATATTGGAGGTGTCTTGATAGAAGTTGTGGCGTTCTTTATAGAGGATTCATCCTCAAAAACTCACTTAAACTGCAAAACACTGGTTTCCAGGGCCCAAGACACTAATTAGCCTTCCTTTGTCTTTCCAGAGAACACTTGGATTCTTTTAAAGAAAGAATCTTAATGTGTGGCTTAGACTGAAAACCTGTATTTGTATTCTGCAGCAATGGCTCAGGTCGTGGACGTTTTACAGGAAAATCAAATAAGTACATCAACAGTACAGAAATTGTTTACCCCAGGGTCCATAGGCTACCTTGTGCTCATTACCGTACTTAATATTGCCATGATTAGTGTTTCTCCCTTGTGAATTCAAGGAATAAGAGGTATTGTGAATGTATGAAAAGCTATTATGTATTCATCTAAAAAACTTCCAAAGAATCTTTATACTCCACTGAGTATTAGGCATTGCAATGCCCTGGGAGGTTCAGCCAGACCCTGAAGCATGAATTGCATGAAGCTAACTCCAGGGAAGGGAAAATAACAAGAATAGCCATTTCAGCCCCACTATTCCCAACTTTCTCTTGCAGGCTGGGCGCCTTTATTTCTATCTACTAGTGAAGGAATAAAATATACGTAAGAAAATTGTATGTTCTAGACCTCTTACCATTAATTTACGTAAATGGAAAAAACCCACAAGTTCACCTCCGTACTACTTTCTTTTCCATAATTGGAGAGTTTTCTCCAGTGGCTTAAATAATACCCTTCAGCCAAAGCTTTCAGATTGTTCCTTTGTATTAACTTTATTCCTCTAGGTCCCCTGTGAGCTGTGTTAATAACAGGAGCATTGGAGTCTTTATGTTGCATATAAAAAGGGAGTCAAAATGATTAACCCCAAGTCCCAACCCAGCACTAGAATCTGGACGCTCTCCCTTAGTTCTTTTTTTCTAGTCCCACACCATATTGTTGAGACACAGGCTAAAATTGCCAAGGATCACGGTCAGCCAGATGGGTATGACCAGATGTGAATGGTGGTCAGCACAGACAAAAGTAGGAAAAAATACATTTCAGGCAAAAGCCTTTCAAGACAGTGTATCTGAGGGAGAGTTTAAACCATGCACTGTTCTTGTTTTCACTGGATAAATTAGTGATCCCAAATATGTGGGCCATGGATCACCTAGAGATTTGGAGAGCTAATCCAAAGAGGGGTGGAAGAATCTATATTTTCAAGCATATGTCCTCAAACATTGTCTGTAGATGACATACATTTCTTGCACATATAGCTGCTACTTTTTTTAAATCTTATATAGTTTATATGTGCTGCTCTGATTTATGAAATGCCACTTATATGAAAAGCTATTTATTGTGGTCTTGTAATTATGAATCACCACAATTACTCTAAGATAAATTTACAAATAATATTGTGTTGAGTGTATTAGGGGAAAAAATGAGCTTGAGGCATTTAAAAAGTTGGGGTCCACTATCCTCGAGTCTATCTTATAAAATGCAATTAGATCCAAGGAACCCAGTTTCTTTTTGAATAATGAACACCTTGAAGCAAACTTTTCACCATTTTTAACCTTTCTACATTTATTATTTCCATTTATACCTTTATGTGCCCAATCTTTAAAAGTTTTCTTTCCCAAGAAATATCCACCAAATAATTTGGTCTTTGCATAGTAGACATATGCTTTTTATTAGAATTTTTAAATTAAAAGTCTCTTTCCCCATTCATTATTTAGTTTAGAGACACCTGACTGAGAATTGCAGCTTTGAATTCTTTAATTTATTTTGAGTTTATTTTTATAGTGATCACAGAATTTCCAACAGTGGTTTTTCTGCTTTGGAGTTCCTGATAAACACAATGGGTATCTAATCACCATATTTATTTTTATCACTTTCTGACGATGAAGAACATTCTATATCACTTAGTTTAGAAACAGTACTATATCTAGTGAGACAGCCCTTTGTTTCAGAACTGGCTCCAAGCCATATAAGTATGATCGATTCTTCTGCAGAAAGAGTTTTATTTCCCAGAGTTTATTGAAGTAATCCCCAAGCAAACTTATAGGCATGATGTTGATTTCAGTATAGACTTCCCACTGGCCAATCTATTGACTCAAAAACTGCTTCCCTACATTAGAAAACCTGAGAAAAGGGCAACTGTCATTAAGGGAATTGTACTAGTCTTTTTCTATCATTGGGAAGTCTATGAGAGACTAAAAGTTTAGGGAGAAAAGAAATCATAACTCTGGGAGGGGGAAGGGTAAGCCATGACAAAGTGAGGGAGTGGCATGGACATATACACACTACCAAACATAAAATAGATAGCTAGTGGGAAGCAGCAGCATAGCATAGAGAGATCAGCTTGGTGCTTTGTGACCACCTAGAGGGGTGGGATAGGGAGGGTGGGAGGGAGGGAGATGCAAGAGGGAAGAGATATGGGAACATATGTATATGTATAACTGATTCACTTCGGTATAAAGCAGAAACTAACACACCATTGTAAAGCAATTATACTCCAATAAAGATGTTTAAAAAAAAAACAACACTTAAAAAAAAAAGAAATCATAACTATCTTAACCTAGAAGAAAACAAAACAAAAAACAAAACCTGAGGCTGATTGTGGGATTAGCAAAACTCTACCTGCAACAGCCATGTACTAGGCAGAGATGCACAACTGATGCCATTGAGATGGTTTACATAGATCATCATTTTTATGATGATCATTATTATTTTATATATAATGAAACCAAGGCTTAAAATATCACATTTTCATTGGGCTTAATTATAGACTAAAAGTCATATTTCAAATGCATTATATGCACGCACACACACACACACACACACACAAAGGATGGCATAAATCCTTCTGAATGCCCTATCCACATATCACTTTGCTCAGATAATTGACCTTCGTAACCAGAGAAACAGTTCTGGATCTCAATCAGGAAATGAGGGAGGTGTCTCAAGAAAAAATAAATAACAATAATGGAGTGTTCCTCCAATCAGTTATTGATCAAATTGATTATCAGAAATTACCTGGGGAATTTTTATTTTATGAATGTAGCCCCGTGGCTAAAAGTTCAACAGGCCTTAAGCAAAACCTGCGATCTGTATTTTTTTTACCTCACAAAGCAACTCCAATAATCAGCCAGGTTTGGGTACCACTTACCTGACCTTCTGTCTTGCGATGCCACGTAAAATTTCATCACCCCCTAGTATTTTCCTGAACACCCACCAGAGTCGCCGATGGTGACAGCCAATCCCAATCTTCTCTGCCACCTGAAGTCCAGGTAAGAGCTAATTTTACCACCTCCTCCTTGTTTGCCTGTGATCAGAGAAACAGTAAAGCCAATGTTTAGGCTAACCATATCTAATATTTAATTGACACTTCCTACTTACATGAGTTGTTTATAATTATCATCTGTTCTGAGGGTCACTGCCTGGGCCAGTCCAGGTGTTCAGTATTTTCAATGTTAACACCAATACTAACAAATGAGTAAGAAGGGACTTGGAGCCATTTTGAGTTATGGGATTGCTCTTCTGCAGCAACTGTAACAGACGCAAAGAAACAAAAGAAAGGGTAAGGGAGCCTTTGCTTTTCCCCTCTTGACTGCACCCAAGGCGGTCCCCACAGTAACCGTGCAGCAGTGCTGGAAGCCTAGTGATGATCAGCTGGGAACTTTCTCTCCCTCGACAGAGATGTGGCCTCTTGTTGAGTCATTTTAGTTCAAGGTGATACATATTTCTTGTTGTTTGTTTCTGTTTCAGAGACTAGTGCCAAAATAGTCATTTTTGTTCAGCTGAGGTGCCCACTCCTTTTAGACATCTAGATAAAATCAGCATTCTCCCCATGATGCCTGAATCTTGTCAAGCTACTTTGCCTTCCCCCAGGGTTTCTGCAAGAACTCTGGTCTCAAACGTTTCATGAATTTTAGTAGAGTTTACTCAAGGTGTTCGGGGTCCCAGGGAGAGTCACACTGTGGAATAGACTTCCACCAGCTACCCTGTTCCGCGTTCATCATTCTTGTCATCATCATTCCTGTCCTCCCTGTCACAGCCCAGCTCTGAAGGTCAAACGGTACCAAAGCCTGGACATGAGGCAGATAGAGCAGTGGTTAAAGGCATGACCTTCGGAGTCAGACTGCCTGGATTCAAATCCTGCCCTGGCCAGCACTCTGCCTCTGGACAAGACTACTGACCATGAGAGATGTCATTTGTTAACCAGGAATGATAATGGTGGCTACCTCACTGGGTTTTTGAGTAAATGATACCAGACCATGGCTTAAAGCACAAAACACAGAATTGGGAACATTATAGGTGCTCATAAATACCCCCAGTGGGCGTACGGATGGTCCCCTGAGCTACTGAAATGATGCACCCTAATCCCTGCCTCATAAATGAGGATCAGGGATGCAATCCAGCTCAGTATGTATTATTATGAACACTCAGTTAAATCCTGAGAGAAATCAAATTCCAGTGATTTCAAGGAACTTACAGTACAGTTAGAAATATACTACCAACTCATGGGGCTTCCCTGGTGGCGCAGTGGTTGGGAGTCCGCTTGCCAATGCAGGGGACATGGGTTCGTGCCCCGGTCTGGGAAGATCCCACATGCCACGGAGCGGCTGGGCCCGTGAGCCATGGCTGCTGAGCCTGCGCGTCCGGAGCCTGTGCTCCACAACAGGAGAGGCCACAGCAGTGAGAGGCCTGCACACCGCAAAAAAAAAAAAAAAAAAGAAAAGAAATATACTACCAACTCATGAAAGGGGAGATCTGAGAAGCAATGTACAAGGGGACAAAATGAACAAAATGGAAACTGAAAGCTAAGCAAAGCCATGTTCAGGGTGGAGTAGTGATACTCAAGGAAAGCATTTCGAAGCAGACATTTTGAAACTGATGTTAAAATGAAAACACACACACACACACACAAAACCCTGATAGGCAACAAGGAAGAGAGAAGGTATCTGAAATGCTGGGTGTTTTTAGGAAACGTACATTGATTTGCGTAGTTGGAAGTAGCAGGTCCTAAGCTAAGGTGAGAGAGGAGGGGCGGAAGGAGAACAGAGACGGCTGATGGAAGCCCGTGTAATGAATCCTTCAGCATTTGCGTCTAGAGGCTCCCAATAGAGAGCGTACAGAGCCACAAGCTGCCACCTCCTGCTGGGTACCACGAGGAGAGAGGACAGGAGAGGAGCTGGAGAAGGAAGGCCTCCAGGGAGCAGGCTGTGTGGGAATGTGGAGTGCGGGCCTCGGAGCTCTGTGGGACCGATGGAAACAGAACAGGTGAATCCAATGATGTTCCAGAAAGAATGTCATGATTTAACCTTTTCTATACTAGCGATTTCTGTGGTTTTATGAAATCAGAGTCCCTCATTCCAAGAGAGAAATATTGAATATTTCCATGACATCTCTGTGCCTCTGGATGACTGCAGGGATGGATGAGGCCACGTGCACACACTCATGCAGCTGTGGAAGGAAGTTAACTGTGGGAATAAAAGCAGGGTCTGGCTGAGGGGAAATCAGACCTACATCTGAAGCCTAGCTTTGCCAGTTGCTGGCTGCTTGACCTTGGGCAAGCTACCTAACCTTGCTGAGATTTAGGGTCCTTCTGGGTAAAGCATGAATAATGCCCACGTTGCACAGTTTGTTGTGTGGATTACAGGTAACAGGTACAACACAGCACCTTGCACACAGCAAGCACTCAATAAATGCTAGCCATTATTGCAACGTACGATACAGGCAACTAAACCCACACAACAGGAAGGGTGTAACCTACAGTTGAGAGTCCTCAAACACCCTATCAGAAAATCCGTATATTACTGTACCAATTTTTTAAAACGTCTACAAATTTATTTGTATTATAACTTTTCATTGTATACTCCTGCGTGTGAGAGAGATGCAAGAACTTCACGGGTTGTATTTGCCTGCCCCCTCGTGGTAAGATAAGCCCACTTCAGGTATGAGGCAAAATACCTCATTTTATTCTTTATCTAGAAACCAGAGGCTGCAGAGGTAAAGTGACCTCCCCAAGGTCACTAAGTACTAAAAGGCAGAATTGGAATCCAGTTCTCGTCACTCCTCTCCATGTTTTCTTCTATCCACCGCAGGGCTGGAGAGGGCTGAGGGAAGTTTAAGCTGGACATTTAATGAATACAACATAGTGGTCTCCCTTCGCTTCACCTCCCTTAGGCAATAAGGCTATTTTCCTTTGGTAATGAAGGGGTTTAAGTTGCCAGGCCCTCCGGCCACCTGGCTAACCTTCCATGGAGTCAGGCACGATTGTTGTTGAAAAAAAAAAAAGGAAGCCTGCAGTGCTTCAGGCGGGGCTGGACTCCCAGGGGCAGAAGCAGCCAAGTCAAAGCATATTAAGAAAATCCTGACTTAGAATCACCAAAAACATTTTCTACCAGTAAACTGGTCAGGATAGGATAGAAGGGATGTAAGCCCTCTCACCTGGGTGATACGCTGGGCTCGTAGCCAGATGAACTGGTTGGATTCCGAACTGTATCTCTTCTTGCTCTGTGGTCTTCAAACAGAAAGGAAGGGGGCAGGGCACAACCTTTAAAAGAATGACATAGCACGTGAGGGTAAGCAAAAACGGATTAGAACCAACTGGGCCCAAGATGGCAGAAGATTCAACTTCCAGGAGACCTGGAGCCTCATTATGTGCTCATTGTAATACATTAGCAAATGCTAAAGGCCACACCCACAGGCACCGCCATGACAGTTCCAATGTCAACCATAAAAGGCCAAAAAGTGGGTGGTGGTCCAATTCCTGGAAATCCCCGCCCCTTCCCCCAAAATAGTTGGAATAATCCTCCCACTCATTAGCCCATGAAATTACCCCGCCCATAAAAATTAACCGCCGCGGGCTTCCCTGGTGGCGCAGTGGTTGAGAGTCCGCCTGCCGATGCAGGGGACACGGGTTCGTGCCCCGGCCCGGGAAGATCCCACATGCCGCGGAGCAGCTGGGCCCGTGAGCCATGGCCGCTGAGCCTGCGCGTCCGGAGCCTGTGCTCCGCAACGGGAGAGGCCACAACAGTGAGAGGCCCATGTACCACAAAAAAAATAAATAAATAGAGAGACAGTGGTTTCAAGTCCTAATCTGAGTTGTGCAGTTTCAGTCTTTACGCCTAGTTTGAGACCAATAACTGGGGGGGAAAGAAACTATATTTGAGAACCACATGTCAAAATTTTCAAAAGTCAGAGTATTTTGCACATAATAGAGCTTCAAATAAATGCAAGTTGTTACCATTTTCACATCATGCTGGACTGTCGGTATAAAATATACAACTTTTTAAGAAATGCTTCTAAGTCATTATGGTTCTGAGGTGAGGGAAGCACTTCACCTCTCTGAGCTCACTTTATTCCTTTGAAAACATACTTTACAGGTTAATAATGAGAGTTCATGGCATGATGTCTAGATGTTCAATAAATGTTCGTTGAATCTAAAATGGAAACAGCTAACCCTCAGTTTTCTTCCTGCCATTGTCCACCCCCAAACCATAAAATACACAGAGCAGGAACCAGAAAAGGAACTCAAGTCAGTCCACTCAACAGTTTGGTTAGAAGGTTTGATTGAGACACAAGATCACGACTCTGGATTTACAGGTGGATAAACAGCCCTCAGTAAGCCTGGCCCCATTAACATGACAAGCAGTCATGGCTATATTTAGAAAAATATCTGCCTTTTCTTTTGACATTTAAGAAAGAGAATTTGCTGATTTTTAGGGTTTCCAAACAGTGTTCTATGAAACAATAAGATTTTGGAGGGTTCCCAGGGCTCTCTGGAAGGGAGGGATGGTAATATAGGGCAAAGAGGTGGGCTTCTGTGTCCCCCATCTGTGGTCCAACCTGAACAGCTGCATTTTATAAGATTTTATTTGGAAGGGAAAGTTTCTGCTTTAAGACAACTTAAAAAATATGACCAGGCTAGACCATGGCCCTCATAAGGCCTGGTGGCAGGTCCCATCCTAATTAGTCGGGCCTTCTCACATGTTCCAGAAGTGGCACCATGAATGCCAATGATTGGTCTAATCAGTGAGGACTGACGGGGCAAAGGGAAGAGCTTGAGGAGAAGTCTCCTGGAGAAATCAGTCAAGCAGCTGACAAGCACTATATTACTTTGTGCCAACCAATGACTAATGCCCAAAATTAATTCAGCTGATGCTCATAACAACTCTGTGACTTTTGGCGCCAAAGATCTGCACCCTTAACCTCTGTGCTGTATTGCTTAACCATACAAATAGGTCGTGTGAATAACCGAAACTATAAAGAAAGACCATCAGCTCTAGTGTTGTCCGGAGTGTCACATTGGTAAATGAGGGATCATAGACCACTACAGGATGGAACATTTAGTCTGAATACATTTCCCTAAATTTCCTACTGAGGAAGCCCTAACTGTGAAAAGACTATCGTGCTGTCCCTACAGCAGGCCACTGCAAGGGAGAAGTTCTTCTGGAAGCTTGTTTTAACCTAAAACTTCACATGCAATCAGCATAACTTATAAATGGGATTGACATATTTTTTTAAATATTTCAAAATTAAAATGACTAGTAACTTATCAGTGAAACTACCAAACCCACCTCCCCTTCAGTCTTCACCACCAGACATCCAATAAAGTCACCATCCCCGACGCTGCCGTGTTCATCCCATGGTCTCAGGTCACCCACCCCTGTTGGGGAAATACAACTGCCCAAGATGGGAAATCTGTCTGCCATGGCTTATTGGGTATGTTTTGGAACTCTGTTATATTAAGTTATTCTCCCAAACAAATCCCACACTACTGGACCTCCTTTGCCTTCAATGACCTAAGGGTAGGGCAGAGGTATCTTCACATTCTAGGAGAGGTGGGTTTTCCATGGAGTTTATGAAGCTTAAGGTTCAGGGCCCTTACTTGTACAGTAATGTGTCAATGTAGTCATAAGCTTTGTAAAGCTTGCAAAAGAAAAATCGTTCAACCCCAATCAGTTAAGGCCTCTGTCTCCTTTCCAGTCCTAAGTTCCCTCTGATACATCTCCCCTCTTGTCAGAGGGCAGTGGCGTGTCCGTGGGCATTTGGGGTCTGGCTAAGGGGCGGTAGATCCAAGGGCATGTGATCTGTGTGAGGTGTATCCCTGCAGCTTGCAGTCACTTCTGTGCGTGGTAGTTGCTGTGGTTCACGAAGGGCTTCCAGGAAATGCCCGGCCCTCTCCACGCTGACCCACCCTCCAGTGTCGGGATGTGAAGACGGGAGGGCAAAAGTCAAATGAGATATGAATGTGGTTCCACAGCATCCGGTTTTCAAAGTATTCATAGTGGAAATGAACAAAACCAGAATTTTCTCTGTGGAAAATTCTTCCAAATCTTAACAGTTCACATTTCAAATAAATTTTTGAGATTTTTTTCAACTCTGAGAATCTTGAAAATTTACATGGCATCACCAAAAAGAAGTGTGAAGTGGAAAGAAATTTATAAACTGTTCATAATATTCTGCTCAACGATGTTAAAGGAAAGACTAAATTATCTATTATCTCTATAAAAATGTATTATACCACGAGAGTCGTATGAAGAAGTAATCAAAGAGTATGTAGCCAAAACTACAGGAAAAAACTATTTCATAGGTGTGTCGGGCAGTTAATGAGTATAAATGCCTTTATTGGACTTTGATGCTTACACAGTTTGTCAACTTTTATAATTTTGTCATTTCTTGGGATTTTTATTCACATATGCACTTTTGTCTCTAATTTTATATTCTCTCTTAAAGCGGGTGGCTAATTTTCATAAGCTTCAGCCCCCATCAATCTCCATCTGCCCCTGTCTCAGTGCCTTATCACCCCATTTCCTCAGAGCATTTAGATGCCCTTTCCTCTGGAATAGTCTTACCCTAGAACGTTGCCTGTTTCACTCCCTCACTTCACGCATGTCTTAGTCTGCTCGAGCTGCTATAACAGAATAACATAGACTGGTGACTTCTAGTCAACAGAAACTTATTGCTCATAGTTCTGGAAGCTGAGAAATCCAAGATCAAGGTGCTAGTAGATGTGGTGTCTGGGGAAGACCCACTTCCTGGTTCTTACATAGTCATCTTTTCACTGTGTCCTCACATGGTAGAAGAGACAAGGGATCTCTACGGAGTCTCTTTTATAAGGGCATTAATTCCATTCATGGGGGGCTCCACTCTCATGACCCAATTACCTCCCAAAGGCCCCATCTCCAAATATCATGACGTCGGGCATTAGGATTTAACATATGGATTTGGGGGAGACAGGAACAATCTATAGTAATTCAGGGGCTTGCTCAGACGTCACCACACTCAGGAATCCTTGCCTGGCCACCCTATCTCTCTATCACTTTACACCACTTATTTCACAGCACTTACCACCTGCCACATTTGTGTGTACTATAATATAAGCACCACAAGAGGGGTGACTTATGTGTTTCGTTCACTGCTTTATCTGCATTGTTGATATCAGTGCTGTGGATGAAAAATGTCACCTGCCATATCAGTAAACAAAGGATGTTGTGGCCACCAAGCAAGCAGCCACTGCAGTCACCACCAATTGTGCACCCGGAGGGGATTCAGGATGGAGAAAAGCAGGCTACTGGCCCTAGTACTTAGGGTGCCTATCAAAGGAATGATTTCAGTGAGCCCAGACCCTTGCATCTTCCCATCCAGAGAAAAGCACTAAATTCATTAACTTAAGATGTCTGGTTTTCCTTTAATTAACAGTAATCTTTTTTTTTTTTTCTTTTTTTGGTCACGCTGCACGTCTTGCAGGATCTCTGTTCCCTGACCAGGGATTGAACCCAACCACCATGGCAGTGAAAGCCCTGAATCCTAACCTCTAGGCCACCAGGGAGCTCACAATCTTATGATGTTCTGACTACTTGGTTTTTGTGGCAAAACTTCTGGAAGCCTGGCTCCTCCCTTACCTCTTCAGAGAAACCCCTTAGAGCTATCTGAGAGGCTGCCATCCAGGGTTAAGTCCTCAATTTTGTCCACCGAATAAAACAATTCTCAACTTTAAGATCATATATTGCTTTTCAGTAAACAATGCCTAGCTCATAGTGGGCAATCAAAACATATTTGTGGATTGAATGAATAAAAATTGTGTGTGTGTGTGGATATAAAGACAGATATATATGCCCAAATCCATTAAAGAGTTCATCTGCCTGATGGGAAATCTTTGGGCTCAATTAACATTGTAAAAATCCAATTCAAAGGAGGAAGAGGAATCCTCCTCATCTTTCTGTGGGCCCCATGCCTTTGCCCAGTTGTGTCAGTTGCTTTTTTTTTTTTTTTTTTTTTCATTTTAACAGGTGATAATCTACCTTCACCCTTCTCAGAGAAGTTCCAGGTGAAAAATCTTAAAACAATATGAGAATTATTTTAAAAACTGGTAATTTTTAAAAGCAAGACCCGAATGTCTTGGCAGTCACTTGCCTCTCCCACAAAGAGAGTCAGTAATGGTTGCAACAAAATCCCCCAGGCAGATTGTAAGTGGCTCATTAGCTGAGGAAACATGGAGATGCCTGAGACAGGACAGCTTCTCTAAGCGGGCAGCGCAATCCGGGACAGCCTCCAGACCGCCGGTTAGTGAGCTGAAGCGTTCCTACATCTACTCCCGTGCAGAAAAAAAAAAGCCCTAAAATAGGGTGTAATCATCTGATAGAGAAATAAGGACCTAGATTCTCCACATGGCAACAGCCCAGATTTTCTCCTGATGAAGCAATGATCATTTAAATTTCCTGTTAATCCTTCAGCCGCTCTCTTGTTGGACTTAGCATTGGGGTGTGCCCAGACTACTAATACTGGACTGATCGGTGATTCAAAAACTAAATCAGAAAGTTATCAAACATGAAGGGGAAAGGAAAAAAAAAAAAAAAACCTGGTGGATTTTTCCCCATCTTGTGCCAACACTGCCACCTATTGTTAAAAATACATAAAAGGAAGTAAATCCTTCCAAAGAAATGGGGAATTAGGAACATAGTTGCACTCTCAGCTGTTACTTATTGTTGATTTTCTAAAACTGTGTCAACCCTGTATCATCTCAAAAGCCGAAATAGAGTTTTTAGAAGATTGATTATTTATTCTTTCTTCCAACACTCAGCGTTTGCCATTCAGCTGAAGAGCTAACGTGCATTATCTGTTTCTATTGGCAAGCCACTTTCCTAAGAGCATTACGTGAATTGACTTGGGACTGTTCTTGGTCACAAGAAGCTCATGAGATATAGGTTATTAGTAATCCCCATATTATTTTTGTTTTACACATAAGTGAGGCACGGAGAGGGAAAGTAAGTCACTCAAGGTTACACCTTGGTAAGCAGGGAGCCACAGCCCCTGTGACTCAGCACTGCTGTCTTAACCATCACAGCGTCCTGCCCCTCATTCTAAGTGCTAATTGCCATGAAGGTGATACAAAATATTTAGAAAACTTGGATCCAACCATCAACAAGTTGGGGGACAAGTAAATACAGCTCCTAATGGAGAAATGCAAAATTCAGGATGAGACCGAGTGCTTCATTTGATCACTAAAGGCTTTCCACATGGAGATTTGTGTCTCTGAAAGTTCAAGTTTCTACCCCATGTGTATTATAACCAAACAATAGAGTGAGTCCCACTGCTAATGCTCCAATTCTCCAACAGATGTGTGTTTTAGTGCAATTCCCTTCACCTGGAGTAATTTAAAAAATACATTTAATGTAAAATAGATAGCTAGTGGGAAGCAGCCACATAGCACAGGGAGATGGGTGCTTTGTGACCACCTAGAGGGGTGGGATAGGGAGGGTGGGAGGGAGACACAAGAGGGAGGAGATATGGGGATGTATGTATATGTATAGCTGATTCACTTTGTTATACAGCAGAAACTAACATAGCATTGCAAAGCAGTTACACTCTAATAAAGATGTTAAAAAAAAAATACATTTAAAAGATTTAAGATGGGAAAACCCCAAACAGGACAAGACCTAAGTTCCAGTTCTGGTCTGAGATACTTTACTTCTTTCGGTTTCAGTTGCCAGAACTGTAAACATTTTTATTTTATTTATGTATTTATTTTTAAATAAATTTAGTTAGTTTTGGCTGCGTTGGGTCTTCGTTGCTGCAAGAAAATAAAGCTTTTTCTCCCTCAAAATGTTTATTTTTCTAGATATTTTTATGAACACAATATGACTGAATATTCTGATCTTACAAAATATCTTGATTGGTGATACAAAGATTGGAAGATTTTCTTGTGGACTAATGTACAGGCATCCTTGGTGTGCATGGCTGGCACAAAGGGACAGGTGGAAGGAGTTTGACCTTGGCTGGTTTACTGAGTCACACTTAGTAATTTACTAAGCAGCTACTCATTGCTCAATGCCATCTACCATTTAGGCAGACATTTTGTTAAAAATGAGCTTTGGGCTTCCCTGGTGGCGCAGTGGTTGAGAATCTGCCTGCTAATGCAGTGGACATGGGTTTGAGCCCTAGTCTGGGAGGATCCCACATGCCGCGGAGCAACTAGGCCCGTGAGTCACAGCTACTGAGCCTGCGCGTCTGGAGCTTGTGCTCCACAACGAGAGGCCGCGACAGTGAGAAGAGTGGCCCCTGCTCGCCGCAACTAGAGAAGGCCCTCGCACAGAAACAAAGACCCAACACAGCCAAAACTAAGTAAATAAATTTATTTAAAAAATAAGATGAGCTAGTTAATTTCCATCCCACTACCTTCACTCACTGAGTCCTCTGCCTTTTGTGTATATTTAAACAAACTGGTTTAAATTCTGCTAAAAATATATCATTTGAAAATATTGTTAAACATTTTAGTTTCTAATGAGAATTGTTATATGTGCAACAAAACTATATAACTTTTTACACATTTAATTTTCAAACTGTTCTCTCATAGCATATGTTTCTTTCAAAAGGGGTTATGCATTGTATTTGTTTTTATCACCTTTATTGTACAAGATTATTAAGCTTGTTTTTGTATTTTAAATATCTACTAGGAAAACTACAGGCAGCCACCTTGGGAAAAGTTCAACAAATTTGAAACCCCCTTTCTTTTTTTTTTTTTTTTGCAAAGGAAAAAATGCAGAATATCTTCAACCACTGCCAAAGTAAAGAAAACAAAGCCATCGAACGTTGCTGCCATCAAGTGTAGCAAAAAAATATTTTCATGGGCATTCCCTGTCTCATTACAAAATGTTATTTTATTCTAGTAAAGATCTTGTTTTGTTTTGTTTTTTACAAGTCTTTAATTAAAAAACTCAACAAAAATATATAATCAAGCATTTTACATAATGCATACATTCTTAATATCTGCAGGTAAGATAAATAACAGAAGGCAAAAACAGATATACTAATTGTACTGATGCTCTTTGGCAAGTCACCAATATTATCCCCTGCAGAAACATAGGATATGTGTAAAAAATAAACAAAAAGCAAAAATACCCACCACGGTCTTAAAATAATTGTCCCTTAGTACAAACAACAAAATATTTAGCAATAATGCAGTAGATGGATTTTTCAAATTGACTAAAATTTATTATAATACTTTATTTATACCACAGGGGTTAAAGTAGCAAGCTGCTTTCCAAAATTAAGGCCCACAGCAGTAGTTAGGAAAAAAAAAAAAAAGACACCCTCTTTTCCTGGTTATATCCTGGCTATTTTTTTTTTTTTTTTTTTTTGCGGTACGCGGGCCTCTCACTGCCGCGGCCTCTCCCGTTGCGGAGCACAGGCTCCGGACGCGCAGGCCCAGCGGCCATGGCTCACGGGCCCAGCCACTCCGCGGCATGTGGGATCCTCCCAGACCGCGGCACGAACCCGTGTCCCCAGCATCGGCAGGCGAACTCTCAACCGCTGCGCCACCAGGGAAGCCCATCCTGGCTATTTTTCATTTAATAATGTCACATTCAAATTCTACCTCTCAGCTGCCACTCCTAAGGAAAACAAAATCCTTCCCTAGACAAAAGCTGTTTTACTTGAAGGTCAGTTGTCTGACCACCCCCCAACCAAATACACATATTGTTATGAGGCATTCAGCTTTCTTAAGTCAGTATTTACCATCTAACTCAGTGTCCCAGAATGAAAAAATTCCTTCCACTTTACAGTAAAGATACACATTGTGGCTCTACTGAAGCAATATATACATGTTGGAACTAAAAATTAGAAAAGCAAAAGGGTCCATTCAACACACAGCAGCTTATATCGAAATATATACATGTATGTATATGTTTTCAGTTACATTTTAGAAAAAAATTTACATTTGATATGTTCAGAAATATTTCTCCTAAGGTCTATAAATAATATTTTAAAAGCTCAACTGATCAAAATGCAATACAAGAATGTATCAAATTAAATAAATCTCCTAAACCTTGAAGTCAGTAAAGCTCGAGTTTTGCGTAAAGTGTGTTGTCAGTCCCTAATTCTAGGGAAGACAGCATCCTCTAAACACGGTAGGAGAGGAACTCTAAAACTTTGGAAGGAATCGGCAGCTCCTGGACTTCTTGGGTGGGCATCACTCTCTGGATTGATATGCGACATAAATGTTGAAGGTTAGGGACTTGCCTTGGAGTGGCCCCAAAGTACACACTTCCATCATGTGTTCCAGCAGCTAAAACACGGCCATCAGTAGAAAAGGCACAGCAAAGACCATTGCTCAAAGGTGTAACCTGTACTGCATAATCCTCATCAATTCTCCAGAACCTCACCATTTTATCATCAGCAAGGCTTGCAACATGCAGTCCATCATGACTAAACGAGACAGATTGTACCCATCGGTCATTTGCTCCTCCAGCAAATACTGGAGTGGGTGGGGGAAACAGGTGCCCAAATTCCATCAGAACGTCTCCAGTGTGTGGATCCCAGATATAAACTCGAGTATCCTAAGATGCCATAGCCAGTAATGCTCCATCAGGAGAAAAGTCACAAGCTACAACATCATGGTGATGTCCTTCTAGTTTCCGTATCATGGTATATTTATCCATATTCCAAAGGAAAACTGCTTTACTGGCTCCCACTGAGCACAGCATAGAAGAGTCAGGAGAGAATGCACAGCTGTACACCCAGTTCTGATGGCCCCTCAATACTTTCATCATGTTTCCGTCACCTTTCAGGTCCCACACTCTCAGAGTTTTGTCTCTTGAAGCTGACACCAGGATCAAGCTCCCATCTGGAGCAAAAGTTAAATCTCTGACCACTTCAGTATGACCTAGCAAGTTAAGGAGTTTTCCTGTATATACATCCCATATTTTGATACGCCCATTGTTTAACCCTGTGGCAAGGAGTTGCTGATCTTGTCCAAATCTGAATCGATGCCATTCTATGTTTACACAGCGACTCTGTTTTTCTGGAACTGAAGATCCAAAAGCAAGACTTGAGACTATATCGCCACAGTTTATAATATGTTCACGAGGCTTATTTTTTTGACCACCATCACTGTTTTGTCTTGACAATATTAAACTGCTTGAATTGGTGATATTCTTCGTGCCATGCAAGAGAAAGTTCTTAAGGCAAAAGCAACAGTCCAATTTTCACGACCCCATTTCTTGTCAAAAGGATCTGCAGGAGCTAAAAGTTCACCTGTAGTACGTGATCTCACGATCTCTTACTCGTTGATCCTCGGGGGAAAGCTGGCCATCTAAGGGGCACCGTCTGATTCCGGGGGCGCGATGCGGACGCAACGACAGAGAAGGGAAAGGCGAGCGCCCGAGGGGCGTGACGCGGGCTGGGTCCCTCCTGGTCCCAGGGACGGAGGGGAGGGGCGGGGCGGTCCTGGCGGCTTCTGCCGACCGCCCCGGGAAAGCTCCGGGAGGCCTCGAACCAAACTATGGAGTCAGACACAGACAATAGATGCTGTTCCCTTCCTCACGCCTACGGACCAAGACGCTTCCCTCCACACAACCGACTGCAGACGAGACACTGGAGCAAGATCTTGTTTTTTGTTTTTACATCTTTATTGGAGTATAATTGCTTTACAATGGTGTGTTAGTTTCTGCTGTATAACAAAGTGAATCAGTTATACATATACATATGTCCCCATATCTCTTCCCTCTTACGTCTCCCTCCCTCCCACCCTCCCTATCCCACCCCTCTAGGTGGTCACAAAGCACCGAGCTGACCTTGCTTTTAAAGAGTAGAAAAGTGGTTGCCCAGGGCTGTGGGTGGAGGAAATAGGGAGGTGTTGGTTAAAGGGTATAAATTTTCAATTATAAGATGAGTAAGGTCTGAGGATCTAATGTATAATATAGTGACTATAGTTGATAACACTGTATTGTATAGTTGAGATTTGCTAAGAGAGTAGAACTTAAATGTTCTCACCAAATAAAAAGGATAACTGTGTGGGGTGATGGAGGTGTTAATTGACTCCATGGGGGAAATCCTTTCACAATGTACGTGTGTATCAAATCAGCCCGTTGTATACTTTAAATATCTGGCGATTTTATGTGTCAATTATACCTCAATAAAGCTGAAAAAAGATCCTGTTTTTAATTAAATGAACCACATTTGCTAATTTCTGACTACAATTTGAGACTAAAACTTGCAATAAATGATGCAGTAAAAATAATATTAAAAAAATAATAATATAGTAATGTTATAGAGACTCTGTAACTATATTCTGGAATCTCTTTTTTATTCCAAAATAGTCATTCCATCAATGGGTAAATGTACCCAGTTTTACCATAAACTGTTTTTAAATTTATTTATTTTTATTTATTTATTTTTGGCTGCACTGTGTCTTCGTTACTGCACACGGGCTTTCTCTAGTTGCGGCGAGTAGGGACTACTCTTTGTTGCGGTGCACCGGCTCTAGGCACACGGGCTTCAGTAGTTGTGGCTCGTGGGCTCTAGAGTGCAAGCTCAGTAGTTGTGGCACACGGGCTCAGTTGCTCCATGGCACGTGGGATCTTCCCGGACCAGGGCTCGAACCCGTGTCCCCTGCATTGGCAGGCAGATTCTTAACCACTGTGCCACCAGGGAAGCCCCTTGTTTTTAATAAAGAAGTAACTTACTGTTGCGTATCAGTCTCCTAAAACATTTTAATGGCTCATAAATAGTTCTTTCTGTATTTCAGCATTGAAACAATTTAGCAAATACCATAAGCTGAGATACGATGGAGACACCTTATTATGGAGCAAACGTCTCACACCGAATTATTTGTTCTCATTCTTGTTTCTTCTCTACGTCAGTGATGTTTTCTGTGCCTCTTCCAGCAATATTTGCTGATGAAGGAATATAGTTGTGTCAGTTTCCATGTTATTTCCAGTATTTTATTTCAGCCATTTTTACCTCAGTAGGAAGAGCAAGGGGATTTGCCGTTATATGCATCTGCTATTACGTAAGCTCAAAAGATGCTCGTAGGGGCTTCCCTGGTGGCACAGTGGTTGGGAGTCTGCCTGCCGATGCAGGGGACATGGGTTCGTGTCCCAGTCCGAGAGGATCCTGCATGCCGCGGAGCGGCTGGGCCCATGGGCCATGGCTGCTGAGCCTGCGCGTCTGGAGCCTGTGCTCCACAACGGGAGAGGCCACAACAGTGAGAGGCCCGTGTACTGCAAAATAAATAAATAAATAAATTAAAAATTAAAAATTAAAAAAAGGTGCTGTAAACATTTATTACTGTATGTAGTATGTCAAGGAGAGATTGAATCTTACTTGACTTTAAGCATCACTGGAAAAAATGTAAATGTTCTTCTTCATGTTCCTCATGTTTCTAAAAATCTTGTTTGCAAAGTGATGACATAAATAAATTGTAATACATCACAACATGCCAAATGAAGAAACCATTGTCCACCCTGCCACAGGGTGGGGTGCCCATTCAGCCCTCAGGACATCTACGTACTACGCTACGCATTCTGCACTACACGTGACTAACACAGCCATAATGACAAGCGTGTCTGTGTCAACCCTTCTATGAAATACCAGAAATGCTTAAAATGTTTCTTTTCAAATATAAAAACACATATAAATAAATTTTCTAATATGTTCTTCATACAGCACAATGGATCATCTTGCCCATCGTTGTAGAGACTGCTCCCAAAGAAATGAGGTGAAACGGGCAACGCAGAGGTCACTGGAACCACCACTATCCCACTGAAAATTAAGCCTACTGAGATGACAAATGTCATTTTATTACACATTTTAGTGATGAGCACACATTTATAAATATTATTTGAGAAAAAACTTTAACATTTTTAGTCAGAATCATCCTAATGATCTCTTTTTAAATAGTGGCAAAAGGGGAGAATACTAACTCCTGGTTTTAGTTGGTAAATATCAAAGTGACGGTGGTATGCCAAATAATGTTCCCATCCTAATCCCTGGAAGCTGTATGTTTTCTTATGTGAAAGAGGGACTTTGCAGATTTGATTCAGGATCTAGGGGCAGAGAGGACCTTTGGCTGACAGAGCAGACCTGTTGACCCAAAGAGATGACCTGCCTGAGATGAAGGGATGAGGGCTGAAGCTGAACACTGGGTGACTTATGCTGCATGGTCCTTCAAGCCATGGATCAGATGGGAAAGTTGACACCCCAGTGGATGCCATCGTGAAGGGATAACCAAGTAGAAAGGCCAGACAGGATACTAGGTGCTGCAGTGGTCACTGGCATAGCAACTAGGTGCATAGAACAAGGTGCTACCACAGGCCCACCACGGGGCCATGACTCTGTCACCATGTAAACCAAGCCAAGGTCAGGTAACAACTGTGGGGCAGAAGAGGGATTAGGGAATATCCTGATTTGATTGGACTTAAATCTGAAAAAGCTGGAGAGAAGAAATAGGCAAGACTAGATTTGAGTTTTCTTGCCTTCAGGTGGAATGGGGCTCTAAGTATATATTAATTTTGACTATAAAATTGTAAATAATTTTAATTATAAAAATGTTAATTTTCATGGCTGAATTCATAGTTATTTTATAGTATGAAAATACCACACTTGTACCCTGTCCCTAATACACCTGGCACACAGTGAATACTCAGTAAAGACTTGTTAAGGTGAACTGAGGTCATGGGAGAGGCTCTTTCTTGGCTTCTCTCTGCACTTCCATTGGCCTCCTCTTCAGCTGTGAGCTATATTCCTGACCCTAGAACTTAAATGTATTCAGAAAGAAGGCAACATGGATATCCTAAACCTCATTATACATCCGAACTTGAAACTGACACAAAGTCAGTATTTTACGACTAAGGGCTCCCAGGAAGCTAGTCTGATTTGGAGGTAGAAATGGATTTAAGAACACAGAGGACGGGCTTCCCTGGTGGCGCAGTGGTTGAGAGTCCGCCTGCCGATGCAGGGGATGCGGGTTCGTGCCCCGGTCTGGGAGGATCCCACATGCCGCGGAGCGGCTGGGTCCGTGCGCCATGGCCGCTGAGCCTGCGCATCCAGGAGCCTGTGCTCCGCAATGGGAGAGGCCACAGCAGTGAGAAGCCCGTGTAACGCAAAAAAAAAAAAAAAAAAAAAAAAAAAGAACACAGAGGACTTGCAAGCTTGACCCAGGAGCTCTCTTGGCCATCTGTGATGGATGTTTTCCTGCTGCCGTAGAGCAGGTTGAAAGGGCAAATGAGCTTCTGACAAATGTAAGAACTCTCTATTTAGCCTGAAATGGCAATAGGCAGACCAACGCCTCCCATGCACGTCTGTGACACTGAATTCATTACAGATCTAATAAAGCACTTTAGCTATCAAAAATACAAAAAAAAAACCTTAAGTAACAGCAAGTAGCACACAAAAATATGTAAGTTAAAAGCCTGAATGTAACCTAGAAAGCACTACTCCATCCTTTTCCTGATTCTAATAGGTCTCTCCTATGGAGTTTTCAATAAATCCTATTTTTCCCAATCTAATTTTAATAGCAAGGAGTTTTGATAATCTTTCACAGGATTGTGTTATAAAACTGGTGTTGAAAAATACTCTCCATGACGAGCTTTGAGGATCTTTACAGCGTAAGCATTAAAGAGCTTCACACAGAATCGTCAAACAGAATCATCAAGAGAATTACTAGGTCAACTAAATGTATTAAACAATCTCATGGGATTACAGTACCTAAAACCCACAATCTTAAGTTTAAAATTTAATCATAAGAAGATGAGCATTTAACTCACCATTCCCTTTCATGAATTTTTACAGAAGAAACCGGAAAAAGTATGAGACTATTTTTCACACTTTATATTCACAAAGTATTCACAAGTATTTACAAATTATCCAGGTTACCAATTTTTCACCTCATCACCACCATGATCTCTTCATGATTGCTTGAACAGATCAAATTTTCTCAAGTACTCCCTCACATAATCCTTGGTGGGTACGACAGAAGGAAATATTCTTGTCCTCTCCCGTGCTCTCTATACTGTTCCTTAAGAAACTCGCGGACTTACAAGGTTCTAATTTTGAGAGACAGGGTCTCACATCATATTGATACAAGTACGCAATTTTTAAGAGAATTCATAAAGGCTAACTATGGTAAATGTTGTGCTTAACCCCCAACATTTACTCCACCAAACTCCCATCAGTCAGCAGTAGCATCACCAGGAAGTTGACTCTCACTTAAGGGGGACCCCTGGTTCAAAACTGGTCAAATAACCCAAGGCTGGCCTATGAGAAGACAGAAGTTTGGCTAATGGCTTCTGGAAAAGGTCCCTTATACGCTGAAGAGCAATGAAGATGCTGAGGCATCTCTTCCAGTGAATATGAAAAAAGAAGCGTGGAGCCTGTCTGCCATCTTGCAACCGTTGTAATAAGCAGCCTTCGGAGCAGACAGCGTTGTGATGGCCAAACAGCCTGAGATGAATGATACGGGTTTTTTTTTTTCTTTTTCTTGTCCCTTAGTACAAACAACAAAATATTTAGCAATAATGCAGTAGATGGATTTTTCAAATTGACTAAAATTTATTATAATACTTTATTTATACCACAGGGGTTAAAGTAGCAAGCTGCTTTCCAAAATTAAGGCCCACAGCAGTAGTTAGGAAAAAAAAAAAAGACACCCTCTTTTCCTGGTTATATCCTGGCTATTTTTTTTTTTTCTTTTTTTTGCGGTACGCGGGCCTCTCACTGTTGTGGCCTCTCCTGTTGCGGAACACAGGCTCCAGACGCGCAGGCTCAGTGGCCATGGCTCACGGACCCAGCCGCTCTGCGGCATATGGGATCTTCCCGGTCCGGGGCACAAACCCGCGTCCCCTGCATCGGCAGGCGGACTCTCAACCACTGCGCCACCAGGGAAGCCCAATGATATGGGTCTTTGATGACATTATTAAACTGCTGGATGAACTGACCTTCTTGACTTTCTCTCAGGTGAGGAAATAAACTTATATCTAAGTCAATTTGAGCTTGCAAACGAACCAACTTTAATGGATGTCATTTCTTTCTAGTTAAACCCAAACCCCTATTTCCAGCTACCTTCACCTACTTCTTCTCCATGTATGTCAACCCTGTAGTACTGTGGCATGTCCGAAACAGAACTCATTTCCTTTTTCAACAATATCAGTCTCTACACTATCCAGGCTTGGGGTCCTCCAGTTATTCTTTTGCTTCTCTTTAGGTCGTGTCATGTCTTTGAGTCATGATCTCTCATCCATTGGCTTATTCCTTTTTGCGGTCTCACCACCCTACGTCAGATCTACACCACTCCATGGAGACATGATCCCACATAGTGTATCTAGGGATCTCCTCATTCCTCTAGGAAAGAGGCGAAGGAGTGTATGCTTTTGATCGAATACAACGTAAGGGAGGCACCTCTGGGGATCTGATCCCAACTCAGAAATGGTATTTTGTTCCTTCTGCATGCTCTATCTGCTAAGATTATGTCTGCTCTTAAAGATGCAGTTCAGGCTTCCCTGGTGGCGCAGTGGTTGAGAGTCCGCCTGCCGATGCAGGGGACACGGGTTCGTGCCCCGGTCCGGGAGGATCCCACATGCCACGGAGTGGCTGGGTCTGTGAGCCATGGACGCTGGGCCTGCGTGTCCGGAGCCTGTGCTCTGCAATGGGAGAGGCCACAGCAGTGAGAGGCCTGCATACCGCAAAAAAAAAAAAAAGATGCAGTTCAAATATCAACTCAGCTGTGAAGTTGCTTCACAATTGAGTAAATGTAAATGTAAATGTAAATGTCTCATGGATTCTCACACACTGGATTTCTCTCATAGCCCTGGTCTTTTCTACCAGGCACTAGAATACTTTGGGTATGTGCCTTTCCCCTCCATGAGAATAAGGATTGCTTTGTATTCATCAAATACACTCCCTCCATGTTTTATGACATTAATCTGAAAATTGCTTTTTCCCTGTCCTGTACACATGGATTTTAAACACATACTAGGGTTTTTAAATGCCACTTTTTTAACGTCTTTATTGGAGTATAATTGCTTCACAATATTGCATTCGTTTCTGCTGTATAACAAAGTGATTCAGCTATATGTATACATATATGCCCATATCCCCTCCCTCTTGTATCTCCCTCCCACCCTCCCTATCCCACCCCTCTAGATGGTCACACAGAACCGAGCTGATCTCCCTGTGCAAAGTAGCTGCTTCCCACTAGCTATCTATTTTACATTTGGTAGTGTATATATGTCCATGCCACTCTCTCACTTCGTCCCAGCTGACCCTTCCGCCTCCCAATGTCCTCAAGTCCATTCTCTACGTCTCTGTCTTTACTCCTGTCCTTGTCCCTAGGTTCCTCAGAATCTTTTTTTTTTTCAGGTTCCATATATATGTGTTAGCATATGGCATTTGTTTTTCTCTTTCTGACTTACTTCACTCTGTATGACAGACTCTAGGTCCATCCACCTCACTACAAACAGTTCAATTTTTTTTTATTCCATTTTTACTGGTATTAACTGGGACTTGCATTAGCACACCTTAACTCCTCTTCCAGATTGCAAGGATTGATGTTAGAGAGGTAAATAAAATGAGTAAAATCCCAGCCCTGGCATATACACTATTAGAGCTGTCTCTCAACTAACAATCAGGCAGTAGTTTTTATTCCAGGCCTATTCCTTGGAACCCAGCTAGTTTCTTTCTTTCTTTTTTTTTTTTTTTTTTGCTACTTCTCACACCATGATAGAAATGAAAATTAAGTATTGAATAAAATGCCTAGATTATATTCTTGAATAGAACAAATTTAATTTTCATGCTACTTTCCTTTCTGAATCTGGCACTGCAGAGGCTCCGGGTTTTAATGACACTGGGGGATAAAAGCATCCTCTCCCCTCCTCTACCAGTCATGCCTACCCATAAAATAAAAACTTTTGATTTCTCAAAAATATTGAAGAAATCATCCCTTCCTTCTACACTTCTCACTCACTCACTCCTCCCCACCACCTCTTTGGGACAGACTGAATGTTAGAATTTGCCACTCACCAATGGCCTGGCCCCTCAATCCTTCCTTGGCCTTGTCTTATGAAGCTGCCTGTCCACAGGCCATGTGCCACCTTCTCCCCCCATGTGGTTCTCCCACAAACACAGAGGACAAAGAGCTCTTCTCTTGGCTACTCAATTGCTAAGCTCAATTCAAGTAGGAGGAAGCAGGAAGTGCGCCAGCAGAAATGACGGTGATATTTTTTGATCCCTGCCTCTAGTAAAGGTTCCCAATGGACCCAGCACTCTTGATTATTCCTCCCCATACACACACAAATAATTCTCATGTGTAAACAAATGAAAGGCTGGATAATACACATGTACCTACTGCCTCTTTAAATCAAGATTATAAAGGGTAACTTTAAAGAATATTTACAAAATTTTAAAACAGAACTTTCTTATGTCTTAATATGGCATCTAGGACTTCCCTGGTGGCGCAGTGGTTAAGAATCTGCCTGTCAATGCAGGGGACACGGGTTTGAGCCCTGGTCCAGGAAGATCCCACGTGCTGCGAAGCAACTAAGCCCATGCGCCACAGCTACTGAGCCTGCGCTCCAGAGCCCGCGAGCCACAACTGCTGAGCCCGCGTGCCACAACTACTGAAGCCGGTGCACCTAGAGCCCGTGCTCTGCAACGAGAAGCCACAGTAATGAGAAGCACGTACACCACAACGAAGAGTAGCCCCCCACTCACCATAACTCGAGAAAGCCTGTGCGCAGCAATGAAGACCCAATGCAGCCAAAAATTAATTAATTAATTTAAAAAATATATGGCACCTAGATGGCAATTTCTGACTTGGCCTCTCCCTGCTTCCCACAAAGCATACATGGAGACACTGAAAGTGATGAAAAGTCTTAACACTGAGATCTACCACTGGCAATGCTAGACTCCGGGGGTGGGAGGGTACAGAATTTCAATCAACTACCATGAAACTCAACTGTGAATCATAATTTAAGGACCAAAGATTGTCTGTAGCTTGAAGTGAGGCAGGGCGACCCGGTCCGGGGCCTCAGCCGAGAGACCCAAAGTTTGCGTCTCAGAACACGGCAGGACAGACAGAACCCAGCTGGCTGTCTGTGCCCCTGGAAGCAGCCAGTGCACTCTAACCCCAGTACCTCTGTTTCCAGGACATTCTGAGAGTCCCCCAAAACTACAGGGCAAGTGGTGAAGGGGAAGCAGCACATGTGTCAAGGGAACTCACAACACACTGGGAAGTGCAGCTCTGATTCCTAATATATAACGGGCGGCGGGCGTGTTTACAGACAGAACATGGCCTGGAGATGGCTTTCCAAGCTCTCCCTCAGTTCATCTCACTGGGTAAATAGACCACACATCAGGACATTCAGAGGTTGCTAGGCACTGGAAGTTGGGCTGGGCGCTGTGTACGTGAAAGACCCCCCAACTGAACATCTGAGGTGGTCAATCCACCAACACCAAAATGTACATGATCTCCAGTCATCAACTGGGTTCTCATCTTACTGAATCTCTGGGTAGCCTTTGACACAGCAGGTCCCTTCCGCCTTGAAACATGCTCTTGACTTGATTTCCAGAACACCAGTGTGTGGGTTCTTCTCCTGCCTCTGCAGCTCTGATCTCCAATGCTGAAGGACCCCAGGAATTGGTCCTTCTGAGATATTCTTTGCTCTACTTACAGTCAGAATCCAGGTGATGTCCTCTTGATTCTCAGCTTAAATTCCATCTATATACTGATGACCCTACACTTACGTCTCCAGCCTGGACTTCTGCCTTGAACTCCAGATTTGCACAGCCAGCTGCCCACTCGACACTGTCATTTAGTTTATCTAATAGACTGTTCAGACCTCACCATGTTTAAAATCCAAACTCTGATCTCCCTGCCCCACCAACCCCAACTGGGCTCCACCTACCACCTTATCCATTTTAGAAAGTGGTGGTTCCATGTTCAGCTCCTCAAGACAACACTTGAGACTTGGACTCTTCCCTTTCTCTTATGCTACATCCAATCCATCACCAAATTCTGTCACTTCCTCTTGGAGATACATATGCACACTGTGTAATCTGCCAACTCCTCATCACCTCCCCTGCTCCCGCCCTGCTGAAGAGAACATCTTTCGCCTGGACAATTTCAATAGATTCCGAACTCGCCTCCCTGCTTTTACCTTTACTCCTCTGCAACCTATTGTTTATGTGGTGGTCTGCAGTCATTTTAAAACATAAGTCAGTTCATTTCACTCCCCAGCTCAACCCTTCAATGTCTCTGTCCTGCTCAGCAGACCTGCATCCTCCTCCCCACACCTCCTTGCTCATGTATCACTCTCACTTGATCCGTCCCAACCACATGGTCGCTTCCTGAGCACACCAAATATTCTCCTGCCTCAATGCTCTTGAACTTGCTATTCTCTATATCCGGAATGCATTCCCCTCAGATATCTGTAAGGTTTGCTCCCTCAATCCTTCAGGCTTTGGCTCAAATATCAGAGAGGCTGTCTCTACAACCCATATAAAAAGGCACCACGGAACTTTCATTTCCAACACTCGTGGAGCCTCCTTGCCCTGCTCATTTGTGCTTCAACACCCTTATCTCCACATGCATGTTACATTTTATTGCGTTTATCATTGTCTCCCCCAACTAGAAATCTAAGCCCACTCAGAGACAAGACTTTGTATTTCTTCATTGCACTATCTACAGTAACTAAAACTGTGCCTGGCACATACCGCTTGAATAAAGAATGTTGAATGACTGAATCTTTCCTTGTTCCTAAATGAAGTTACAAATTCTCATGGGCATATACACCGGCTATAACACCGGTGTCTTAGAAGAAAATCTCTGAAAGCTGTCCTAACAACTTGTACTAACAAAATTATTATCACTTAACGAGATAATATGAGAGATGAGGAGAAAAGTCATAAGAATGTACAGAGAAGAAAAAAACAGTATACAAGGTTAAGATGAAAAGACAAAGGATTTAGATGAAAAGGAGTACTGATCAGTAAAGATGTTGGATGAGAAAACTAAAAATGTGAGGTAAGAATTAAAGCTTGTACTAGAGGCAGGAACAAGCAGAATTAACAAGACAGAAATTGAAGCAGTGGTTTATTTATTAATTTATTCAGCTACTGCATACTGAGGGCTACTATATGTCAGGCAGAGAACAAGGCAACGGAAATTCCTGTGTGGTGATAGTGGGGGTCTAAGTTGGTAGCATCTTTCTGGAAACCACTGTGGCAATATGTATCATGACAGCCTTAAGATGCATAACCTCTGAGCCAGTAACCTCATGTCTATGAAAATAATATAAAAAAATAGATATGATCATGGAGAGTCCATCACAGACTTTATACTAGAAATATATGCATACATATAGTATATATAACCATGTTATATATATCACAGGGAGCTCAGCTCAGTGGTGACCTAGATGGGGGGGGAGGGGGGAGGGAGGGTATACAGGTATACATATAGCTGACTGACTTCACTGTACAGCAGAAACTAACACAACATTGTAAAGCAATTCTACTCCAATAAAAAATAAAAATAATGGGGAAAAAATAAAAGTAACTGTTATATCACTTTAAAAAGAATAAAATCTATTTGTTTAAAAAAAGTGTTAAATATTAGAAACAATTGAGATGCACGCAGTAGAGGAACTATCAGATAAGTATTAACAGCACCAAACAATGGAGCATTATGCAACCATTAATAAAAATATATAGAAATGGCTTTAAGAACATGAAAAAATTCACAAGCCAATGTTAACTAGGAACACAGGATAAATAACTATGTACAGGTTGAGTTTAAACACAGAGCTCTTGTCTTCGAAGTTTGGAATTGAGAATTATATTCCTTACGCTTTAGGTACTTGATAAATTTTCATCAGAAAACACACATTACTCTAATAATCAGAAATAAAGAATACTAAACAAAAATAAAAACTGGAACTAATTTTTTTATTTTCTCCCACACTACAGCTTCTTATATATTTCTAACCTATCCCAGTACAGTTCTCATATCCTAGAATTAACCACTCCAGCTTCCTTATTATAAAGGATTCAAGCAAGCTTATATTTTTGCTCAAAACATGCTAAAGTCTTGCGTTCTTGCACTCTCACTCCAGATTTCTAAAACATTATAGATTTTTTTTATCCTATAGATTTTCTAAACTTATCACTGAGGAAGCAAAAGAATATGTAAAGATTCTATGCAAATCATCCAACAATTCACCATTCACTTCACCTTTCACCATAAAAACGTACTGCATTCAAAAACAACTTTCCATCAAAAATAAAGTTTCTTGTTAAAATTTTTCAGGAAAAACAATATCACGATTGCAGTCATAGTTTCATAGGTATATACACATGTCAAAACCTGTCACTGTACAGTTTAAATATGTGCATTTTATTGTATGTCAATTTATACCTCAGTAAATATGCTAAATAAAACACAGTATCAAGAAAAGCCACACACTGAAACATAATTAAAAGGCTTGGAAGGTAGACAAACACAGACACACACAGAAGAAAAAGAACCACTGCTTAAATGCATCAGCAAGTTTATTTACAAATGCAGTTGAACAGAAAGGCTCACTAGTTTCTGGAGAAAACTTCTGGCATACAAACCATGATGATTTTCCATGAATGAAAAGAAGCAATTTCTACTGGGAATTGCTTAGTGACAATTCTGGTGAAGAAAATAGAGCTCCCCTCATCAAGCAAATAAAATGTCATATAAGCTAAAAAAAAATTTAATAATATTACATAAATGAAATGAAGGATACAGAAGGCAAATTTGGGGGTGGATTTTAGTGAAATTTTCCGTATGGTTCTGCAGTAATTTAGAATACATTATAATAAACAGAGCAAATGCAATTATATATTTATATTAACTATTTCAAATAATGTTTCCAAAACTTAAAAAAAAAACAATAAAATAACCCTCCTCAAAACACCACTAGAAAGTCAAACTAGATCATTATCAGCATCAAAAAAATATTTTGAAGTTCTTATTTTTCCCCTGTGCTTTTATAATGCTGAATTCAAAAAGGAAATACTGCACTTTTCCCCACACATAATTACCTTCTTATAAATAAACAACAAAAATACAGGTTCTACCAAGACTATGATGCTCTGATGTAATCTAAAGAGGCCAGAAAAAGTATTATTCTTTTTTAAAAAGGGAGCAAAAGGACATACAACGTATATTTATTGATCTATATCAGCAGCAACCACCTCTTCTTCTATCTGCAACAGTGCTTTCGTGTGGAGGCTTACATCACATGGCGGTTGGCCGTCCAGCTGATCAGGCAAGGAGAGAAGAAAGAAAAGTGCTTAGATTCAGAAACACTTGAATATCGCCACCTGGGATACATAGCAGGAATTGCTCAGAGAATGACCCCATGAGGTAGAAAGAGTTATCCTGTTACTCACTTAGGATAAAACTGGGCAAATCACACCTCTGGGTTCTACAAATCTTTCTTTGCAAAAAATGGAGTAAAAATTAACTGCTGATATACAAACAAGTTACACTCAACTCTCTATTATTTGTACTGGAGGAGAGAAAAGGCATGGGCAATTTTTCCATGATGATTCCAAAAATCAATTATATTTGGCTTTGGAATTTTGACTAAAGAGAGAAAAGCTCACACACATACACACACTCCCCCCCATTCCATGCCCAGCCTTGACACTCTCCAACCTCAGTGCTGGCATCCAGGAAAGGCCTGGACCAATGGGGTGAGAAGGCTCAAAATACGGTGACAGATAAGAGAGAGTTGACTGGGCTGAAGCCATTTCCAAAGCACTCTTCACATAAAGGCCATATAAATACCTCAGAGCTCAAAAGCATATGGTTTGGCTGATACCACTTGTAACAAACACCCTTTCACAATAAGGAAGAAACACATGTTACCAGCATCAAGGCTCAAAATATAAAAAGGAGGAATGGTTGTCTTTATGCAGCTATAAACGATATGCAATCTACTTACGCTACCCTATGTTTATAACACACTTACAGGCAAAAACATGCTTAGACACAGAATAGCACGTGAAGTGTTTGAAAAACTCAATTTTTCCAAAAATGACACTGAAACACTATGTCATCAGAATTAATGCTTCAATTATTGTATAATTTGATAGCATATGATTATAGAGTAACAAAGCATACACTGACTATTCTTTATTACCTTTTTAAACCACAGTTTTTAAAGTTGGTCATATTCTACATCACATAATCAGACCCCATTGGTAAATAACAGAAATCAGCTAAAATGATGAGAGTTTCTTAGCCAAGAAACTGATGAGAGTCTATACAGAAGATTCATTTTGACTGTCGGTCTTGGTTGGTTTGTATGCTTGAGTCATCAGAAGTTTCTCCAGACCCAGCAGACTGCACAGCACACTGTCCTGACTCCCGGCACGCATCCCTCTCTGGTTCCTTGGTCCTACACCCACCCTTGCGTGGCTGGAGTCCTGAGCACTGACCCACTGACCCGCTCACCGGACCCTCTTTGAAGGGGATACTCTGAGATTCCTAAAGCCCGGGGCTCTGGGGCAGGGAGCTTGAAGAGGAGCTGGTGGTAGGTTCAGGGAAATGCATGGGAACCCGTGGTCTCTGTAAAAGACAAGAAATTTTCTCCCTGATTTGCTCTCTTACATTTGAATCTGAGATAGCAGTCGTTGCAATACAGTTGGTTGTTTCGGATTCTGACTTCGGCTCCTGAGGAAGAGCCTCCGAGGTCACGATCACAGGCCACACACTGGGAGACAAACAAAAAAAGCAAAAACAGGAAACGTCCACACTTAGCTCAAGAAAGCTTGGGGCACTCCCAGAAAAAAAAAAAAAAAAATTGAGCAAAATGCAGCTTCTAAGCTCTTAGATACATTTCAGCAAAGGAAAAAAAAAAAAAAAGGCCCAAAGATAATTAGATTAAAAGGAAGCCTGCCAGATGAGACATTAAAGAATTCATAAAGCCAATTAGAAGAGCCAAGATATCATTCTAAATATACCAAGAATAGAAATGACTCGTTGATTGGTTTAAAGAAATTGCGTCTTCCTTTCTCCCAGCAGAATGGAGAGGATAAAGCACCACAGGAAGGAACGGGTGAAGGGCACCAAGACTGGGTTTCCGGCTCTGTGCCCTGGGGTGGGTCACCCCAGGCATTCCCCCCAGCACCAATTCGGTGAGGCTCACTCAGGGTGCTTTCCCTTCAAGGCTGGGTTATTTTGGTTCCATGTGCTCAAACACTAATAATTTTGACTCATTCTGCTATGCCTAGGAACAACCCAAGCCAGAGATAGACAAGCTTAAACAAGCTGAGCTCTGAAGGACTCCAGGATCAACCACCGGAATTTCTCTCTCTGGCCCAACGGCAAGTTCAAGAATCAAACAGATGTGTCTCTAAAGACAGATACTGCAAACTAAGGTAGTCATAGAGCCCTACTTCTTTCCTATGTGCAAGAGCCCCTTAGGTGCAAGCAGACTGTGCAACTGTAAAAATACATTATTTTTCCTTTCATACTCTCCCTCTTCAAAGCTAGGCTTTGGACCCTGTTATAATTCATGTCCCCATGCTGTTAATAACCGTGGCAGCATGTTAGAGAAAGCATTTACGCACTGTAAATTTTACTTATAGAATCTTAGATTGGAAATAGGAAGTGCATAGTGCTTCCGGCTTTAAGTTTTGAAGCCAGGTTCAAGGTTTGAGAACCTAGTAGCAGTAGCAGGCCATGTGTGATTCAAAGTGCAGCACAGACCGACAGAGGCAGCACCTAGCTTGTTAGTGGCAGGTCCACACCCAGCGCTGCAAGAAGCCATGCTCTCTCCAAGCAAAGCGATGCGGCCCTGCAGGCTGTTTGGCTCAGTCTCACCTTAAAACAATGCAAATGATAACAAAGACCCAGGGACTCGATGATCATGGCGGCTCCTTTGCCCAGAATGTTATGACAATAGGAGCACACGCGCTTCCCACTGACCGACCTAGACGTAGAACAAGAATGGAAGGGTGGCTTTCATCTGAGTAGCTCAAAGTTCTTATCTAAAAAATCACACTCTGGTATTAACGTGAATCATAGTTTACGAAACTCTTTATTTTATATACCTGTGGCAGGAAAACTTTCACCAGCCAACCAAAGTATGCTTTGATGATACTGTACCTTGATGGATCTCCACGACGGCTCTGGAACCCTTGACACCTAGTCACATACATGAACGATTTCCGTGTAATCGGTCCATTCTGCACTTCGCGACGCTATCGCCCTCAGACCACATCTGTACTCGGCAACAGTCCCCCCTCCTCTAATGCAGCCGACATCACCTTGCCAGGTAAACCCTCCAAGGCACAGCTCTAATCATGTCTTCTGCTCATCGAACACTGAAAGAGCAGCCCTGCTTCCGAGAGGTGTTGCAAGTCTATTCAACCTACCGCCTCAACCTTATTTTCTCAACCTCTTTCTCATTCACCCGATATTCTAGGTAAACAGAAGTATCAGTGCTTTCCTGACTATGCCTCTGGCTTACAGGACTGCCTCTTCGAAGAATGACATGAAAACTGCCCGACAGCTACCATTTAGATAGGTAAGGCAAGTTTCTACTTTGCTTTGTTTACAAGGCTTATCTCTTCTCCCAGGCCGAAAGGTGAAGGCTACTTCTTATCTTTGCATCCCACTGGACTGGCACAGCACTTCAGTGACATTGGAAAGGGCATAGCTGTTGAGTGCCTCACGTTAGAGCACCACGTGCTCTAGATAGAGACCTTTTCAGGGCAGAGAAGTCCACAGCCCCGTCTCCTTTCTGCTTTCCGAGGGCAGGGTTCTCAGTAAGGAAACAGGTACTCTCTCCTCTGGCTCCCCCACCGACTCTGCAGTCCCTATCTTCCCCCCAAATTTACCAAAAATCCTCTCTTCTTCTCTTAATTTAAGCTCCCTGATACACATTTTATAAATCCTGGCACAAGCAACATTTTAGCTAGATAACAATATCTTCTCTGAATGAAATCCTTTAGTTGATAGCTTTAAAAAAATCCCAATATTAATCATTGTGTTTCTACTTTTCAGTATTTCAATAGTGATGAAAAGTAGCACAGGCCAGTAGAACTCCCTTCAGGTCTCAACAGAAACACTGCTGTATGTGGCTTTGTGAAGCATCAGTGATCTGTGGAGAAGCTACACAGATATAACACCCCAACACACGTTGATAATCTGAGCTTTAACCCATACCAAAAGGCGTGTCAAGACCCACCATTATAACTCTCACACAGTTCCCACAGCATATGACCTGCAGATTTCAGTTGATGTAGTCTGAGCAAGATGTTGGAAAACCAGATAAGAGACAAGCAATGGTCTTGGAAATCAAAAACCCAAAATGCCATATCTAACTTAAGAATTTTTTTTCTTTTGTGGTATGTGGGCCTTTCACTGCTGTGGCCTCTCCCATTGCGGAGCACAGGCTCCGGACGCGCAGGCTCAGCGGCCATGGCTCACGGGCCCAGCTGCTCCGCGGCATGTGGGATCCTCACAGACCGGGGCACGAACCCGTGTCCCCTGCATCTGCAGGCGGACCCCCAACCACTGCGCCACCAGGGAAGCCCTAACTTAAGAATTTTTTAAGCCAGCTTGTTCAAAGTTCCACAGACGATAGGTCTGCGTTATAATGCTTTCCTTTTATACTCAGTTCCTATAAAATGATTTTATATTACAGTCTCATCAAAACAGTCAAACATTTTACAATACCGCTTTTACTCATCAATTTGTCATGCATTCTTGAGCTACTGTATATTTTTATGATTCCACAGTGAGAACTGTTCAGGTCCGTCTGCATCTAAGACACTGACCACAGGCCCAAGTAAACGAGGCAGTGGCAATGAAGTAAACATTTTAAAAGCCTCCAATGGCTTCATAAGACATCCATAAATGCCCTTGGGTTGGCATGGAAAGATAGCAAGGAACTGATCTGGGAAAGGAACACTGAATCTGACACACTCAAAAAGGCTTGTTTTTCTTTTTTCATTGGAAAGCTTGGACAAGATTTTGGGAAATTTTTAATGAAAAGCTACCCCTTGAGATGAAGGGAAGAAGAGGGAAAACCCAAAGGGCCTCACCTGTTGCGTGGCTGGCAGCCGGGCTGCGGAACCGCAGGGGAATGGCTGCGCGGTATGGGGGACGGGGTGGTGGTCTTCCCAGAACCCGCTGAGGGAGGGGGTACGCTGGAGGAGGGGTTCCGCATGTAGGCACGGTTCGAAGTGGACAGCAGCTGAGGTGGGGGGCGACTGCAGTCTTGGACAGAAGAAGTGGCATAGACTCCTGAAGGCTGGTTGTGCCAAGGGGACTGTCGCCAAGAACTGGCTCTTGGGGAATCCAGGTTATCTAGAGATTCACCTCTGAAACACAGAAAGGGTTTATCCAAGTTACATAACACATTCAACTAGAAATCCACTTAACACCATTACAGTCATTAAAATATCCATGTATTTTATAAGCAGGTATGAATCTAACAAGGCCAGTTACATATAAAATTACCTTTAACAGCTAAAGTTCCTTTTCATCAAAGGCATCATGATGTTTCATATTCAATTAACCTTCATTTATTTTTTTAAATTTTTTAAATTTTTAGTGGAGTACAGGTGTTTTACAATGTTGTGTTAGTTTCTACTGTACAGCGATGTGAATCAGCTATACGTATGCATATATCCCCTCTTTTTTGGATTTCCTTCCCATTTACGTCACTACAGAGCATTAAGTAGAGTTCCCTGAGCTATACAGTAGGTTCTCATTAGTTATCTATTTTATACACAGTATCAATTGTGTTTACATGTCAATCCCAGTCTCCCAATTCACCCCACCCCCCCTTCCCCTTTGGTATCCATACGTTTGTTCTCTATGTCTGTGTCTCTATTTCCGCTTTGTAAATAAGATCGTTATGTACTTGACATTAATTCTGATCTACAAAGATTGACTCCAAATTATGAGGGTTTTTTCCTACCTGGTCAACTTTGTTGTTAACTTTCTCTCTTATCCCAAGTTTGAAATATGTATTTTTTTCAAATTATAAAAGTATTATATCATCATGATGAGAAAGACCCAAGCAATATAGCAGGGTATACACACTTTTACTTACAATTTACCTGCCCTAATCCCCAGAGGTAACCACTGTTAACTGTGTATCCTTCTAGACTTTTTCCTCACACATGCAAGTATATATTTACATACATATACAAATTTACATATGTAGGTATAACCATGTCTATATACATATGTAATGTGTCCATATGTTTAACATGCTTAAACAAATGGGATTATTCTACAACTCATATTCTTCATAACTTGCTTTATTCCATGTAATATACATTTTCTTAGAACTATCTTCATGTCAGTTCAGGTGACAGAAGGTACTTTGGTGGCCCCCAGTGGATCATCTTCCTGGTATCCACAACCTTGCGTGGTCCCCTCCCACTGATTCTGGGCTTAGCCATGTGACATGTTGGTCAATGGGACATTAGCAAACATGAGACAAATGGAGGTTTGATAAGCACTTGTACATTAGGGCTTATACCTCTTTTTTTTTCTTTTTTTTTTTTGCGGTACGCGGGCCTCTCACCGTTGTGGCCTCTCCCGCTGCGGAGCACAGGCTCCGGACGCGCAGGCTCAGCGGCCATGGCTCACGGGCCCAGCCGCTCTGCGGCATGTGGGATCCTCCCGGACCGGGGCACGAACCCGTGTCCCCTGCATCGGCAGGCGGACTCTCAACCACTGCGCCACCAGGGAAGCCCAGGGCTTATACCTCTTGCAAGGTTTCCTCTTTAAATCCAGGTGCCAGGTTATGAGGCAACCCAAGCAGCTAGGTGGGGAGGCCTATTTGGAGAACAGCAGCTCCCAGCCAATAGCTCCAGCTGAGCTCTCAGTGGAGTATCAGAGGTCAGCAAGTTATAGCCCACTGCCAGGATACGTAAAATGCATGAGCTAAGGGTATTTTATCTTTTCAAACAGTCATTAAAAAAAAAAACAACAACAACAAATACATGACGCAGACTTGGGTGGCCTACCAAGCCTGAATTATTTACAATCTGGTCCTGTGTGCAAAAAAATTTGCCAACCCCAGCTCTAAATGACTACAGCTGCCAAGTGCCCCAAACAATACCATGCAAAGACCTGCCCAGCCAACGCTCAGAATTTTGAGAGTAGTGAATTGTTATTTTAACCCACTCGCTGCTGAGGTGGTATATTATAGAGCGATGTCTCTTTCACTCTTTAACAGTTGTATAGTATTCCACTTATCAGGGTGCCACTATTTATTTAATGAGCACTAAGTACACCCTTATTTGTAGATATTCTGATTATTTCTCTTTTTCGCTACTGCCAATACTATTTAAGTGTACATCCTTTGAGATATGTTTGCATACTTATCCAAATATACCCAGAAGATAAAGTGCCAGAAACTCAAGTGCTCACGGGGTATACGCAAAAACTTTTGCTTAATAAACACTGAAAAAATTGTCCACCCAGTTGGGAACAAGAATTCCTGTTTCCTTATACAATTGTCAATACTAGATTTAATCAATACTAGATTCAATCAATACTAGATTTAAGTTAATTTAATCAATACTAGATTTAATCAACCTTTTAACTCTACAAATCCCATGAGCGAGGCATACCACTGTTGTTCTACAAGTGTTGATCTGTCATATGCTTACTGACTTTGTTTCTTTTTCTATGAACTATCTGTTCATATCACTTGTCTATGTTTCTATAAAGTTGTCAGGGTTTATTTACTGATTTTCAAGAGTTACTTTTACATTGAGGTAATTAGCCCTTTGTCTGTAATGTGTTGTCAGTAATTTTCCTCAGTATGTCAGCTGTGGAAATACTAAATAAAAGTAGCTTCAGTTTTCACTTACCCAAGATACATCTGTTTAGTTCATCCTCTCATCTCCAATTAATTTATATCTCTGTATTTTCCTTAAAGTTACAAAAATTAGGTGTCCACATTTTGTGAACACTACTTTCATGATTCCAATCTAACCATGATCTCATTATAAACAGATGTTTATTTATTTATTTTTTTGGTTCAGCATCCAAGGATGCACTAAGAACCACATCAATTATTTAAGTACCTGCATCACACATCAGAGCTCCACAGGCAGCCTGGCAACCTATTAGCCGTGTGGTTTTGTCCGAGTGCATTTCTTGCTCTAGTCACAGCTTCTTCGTATGGAAACGCAGAATTACTATCCCTGCCTCAAGACATTCTTTCCAGATTAAGTGAGATGATGTAGACAAAGCACCTGCCACGTGTCTGGCACTAAGCAGTGCTCCGTGACAGGTGCCCAGTGACATCTGCTCTCCTTCTCTTTCCCCCACTAAATCTTACATAAGAAAAGAAATGATGACATCTCTTCTGTCCAAAGCAGCCAGCACGTCTAGACATTAAATATCTGCACCTCAGTACAGAAGAAGAAATAATTCCGAAGACGTCTCGCACCTTCTCATAATCCCAGGCAGACAAATCGGCTCTTTATTGACACTGGAACTGCGCTGTCGGATCCAGCTGTTGTCATCATAAAGGGACGTTCTCTTCCTCATTTCTTGAAGGATTTGTTGTCTCTCCAACTCCGCTCCTGATGGGACTTGTTCCTTCTTGGAGCTTTTCTGTGATGAGCTACTGCTCCCAGTTCGGTCTAAGTATCTATTGCTTCCTAAATTAAAAACATCAAAAGCTCTGGGATTAGCACATTAAAAAAAAAAGGGATAGTGGATAAGTCTCCAAATACAGTGGAGCAAAAAAAAAAAAAAAAAAGTGACATTGGGCACATATGCTCACATTATCAATTCTCAATGAGACTGCTGCCTCAGAACATAAAGGAACAGTCTCCTGTCCCTAGATATTCCAATTCCACACCCAGAGGCATACCAGAGGGCTGCCTAAAAAGGAAACAACCAGCCTTGATTTCAGCAGTATTACATTACAAACTGCTCATCTAGAAAGTTTCTCTTCCACTATTTCCTTCCTTCCTAAATTAAAATCAATCAAGCACCTGCTCACTGAATGCTTGCTGTGACAACTCTGCAAGGGAACAGGGCACTCTGTTCTTTCAAAAAACGTACACTCCCCCTGTGGAGAGAGCGAAGACATAAATGCATGCATCTCCAGCTAACATGGCTCGAGTCTTCATGGTATAAGTCACAGAATAAGTCATGACCAAATCATAGGAATGAGAGCATATTCAATGACCTTTGAAATGGCTTTTGTGAAATTGAAAAATAGCCAAGTAGTCCAAATGATAACCAAGGGATGTTATCAGACTTGTATCTCCTGTAAAGGAACTGACAGAACTATAATTTGGATGAATGACAATTAAGTCAGGTTTTATCCTGAAGGCTTTGTCTCCTTGGATTTGCTGATTAATTCCTGATATGGGTAAAACATCCATAACTTTGATGTACCCTCCCCATCTTAATTTGGATTAGAAAATTTCATCTAAGGATTTATTTTCTTTTGTTCTCCAGATTCACTGCTATTGTCTTTCTTTCAAAATTCATTCTGCCTTAGCTTATCTTCCAGTAAGCAATGAACAAGGCCACCAAAGGTTTCTTATACACGCCTATGTTCACACTGGTGTATGCACACAGCTTATCAATTTGGTCAGATTTGGAATAAAATGTTTTCTATTTTAAAGATGCCTTACCGGCATAGCCAAGTTTTTCAATAAAATATTTAATAACGTCTACCGTGGGCTATACAAGAGCTTACAGTTAGTAAAGGGGAGAAAACATACATAGAAAAATAGGCAGATTAATAACACGAGTCACAAATATTAACAAAACTATTTCTTAGAGGCACACCTGTTATTACTAACAGGTCCTGTGTTTACGTTCAAGAGAGAATGTGATCACTGCAGGTTAAACATGTTTCATGGCAGATTCAAGTACTTAAACTTTAATTTTAATGGGGGCTTAGGGGCAAATTCAGGGGAGAAGAAACTGGAAATCCAAACAGGTGAGAGCAGAGGAACTAGATCAGAAAGCATCTGATAAGTTGGAAAATGAGAGAGAGACCAATTTGGTTATAGTTAAGGGCCCCTAATGGGGAAAACAGCAAAATAGGCTGGAAAGTTAAACTAGGACCAGACGATGGAAGGTCCTCTGTGTTGAGGGAAGACGGGTGATTACAGAACCTATTAGAAACTGTAAATTCTACAAGCTTTAACCAGAGCTGCCATCAGACCATTGGGGCCTGTGGATGTTGTTTTGTTCACAGAGGGCTGTAAATTTTTTTTTAACATCTTTATTGGACTATAATTGCTTTACAATGGTGCGTTAGAGGGTTTTTTAAATTCCTTGTCAACCACTTAAAAGACAACATAAAAATCCAGACTTTTTTTTTTTAACTTCTATTTTACAACAGAAAGAGTTGGCAATCACAGGTTTCTATCTTCCCATGTGGCAGTGACAAGCTGGAGCCAGGGAGTGGCTGTCCACTTAAACAGGCGTGTCCACCAAGTTCACCTCCATCTTCATCTGGATCTTCATTCATTTACATAACTGACCAGCACCCTACTTACTCAAAGCCTGGTAGGCAAACCCTGCTTAAAATGGGGTTTTCAATAGTTTTCTTCCCTTACTGACATAACCTCAGTTAACATGTGTTCCTAGAAATACACTTTATACTAAAAATATCAGGCTCCAAATTGTTTTTGCCAAGTTAGTGAAATCATCATTTTGAATTTTGTTTGTTTGTTTTTCTGCGGTACGCGGGCCTCTCACTGTTGTGGTCTCTCCCGTTGTGGAGCACAGGCTCCAGACGCGCAGGCTCAGCGGCCACGGCTCATGGGCCCAGCCGCTCCGCGGCATGTGGGATCTTCCCAGACCGGGGCACGAACCCGTGTCCCCTGCATCAGCAGGTGGACTCTCAACCACTGCGCCACCAGGGAAGCCCCATTCTGAATTTTTTGAATCTTGTCATTTAAATGTCCAATTTCAGGTTTATATGCAATTTCAGGTTTATATACAATTTCTCTGGTACTCTGCAGAAAACTTTTCTGTCCCAATTCTTTGGAGGCAAGATGAAATTCACTATACAAAATCATATCAGCATCACTTGGCAAAATTTCCACAGATTTCCTTAGCTATTTATAATCATTTTAATCTTGCAGTACTCCCTCCATCATAAAATAAAGCCAAAATAAGCACAAGATAATTTTGTTTTTATACACAAATAGGAAGGGGTGTTCAAAATCTGTAGTATTTTAAATATGTAATCTTAATCAACCTGAAATATCTTGACCTTAAAAATACTGATCATAGGGTGTGATAGCATAACTAAGCAATTGCGCTGAAGAATTCTGAAAAAAATTCCCATTTACCGTTTTTATTTGTGGGGTAATCATCCAGTTCAGTAGTGGATCTGGATTTATTCCTAAAACACAGAACAGATTACATACATCTCATTAAGAACATCCTTTTCATATTTATGAAGTAAGAACCCCCAAAAGATTACTTTTTAAAGCAGCTGATTTATTTCTCATGTCTGTTGAGAGCCATTATTTATTTTCATACCAAGGCATTTTTCATGTTGCACAAACTAGCAGAAAACAAGACATCTCTAAAGAGAAAAGAGCTTGATGCTAGAAACAGAAGCATGTGAAAATTCTCTCCAATTTGATGTCAGTTAAAGCCTATGATTTTTTGACCAGCTTGAATACTTTGACTCTCTTCTCTTCCAGACATCAATCTTACCAGGCTGTACAAAGCATCTGTCATCAGATCACCTAACATCAGACTGTCAGCACTTCCTTCATGCTGCCCGAGGGTCAAGAAGTCATCTTTGGGGGCATTAGGGTCCTACTCTGAAACAGCAACTCAACAAATGTTATCCTAGCATTCCAAAGAGGTACTGGGGCACACTGGCATAGGCAACTTCTGAAAAGGCCTGACTTTGTAATGATAAACCTTGGGTCCATATACCAATACATGCTCATCTCTTTCTCACTCTCCTAGGCATAATAACTTCAAATACTAGTAATAATAATGAATAATAATATATTATATAATAATAATATACACTGTCATACATAGGTATATGCAGATGTTTATAATATATCAATACAACATATAATTATGTGTAACACGCAATATATCACAACTGTTAGCAACATCCATGAATGGTTTCATTTGTATTAACATAGAAGAAAATACTTTTAATGCATGATGCCTAGCTACACTCCGTAATGCCTCTAGGGCATGCTTTATCACAACTACCTACGAGTGTTTCATATTTTCCAGGATTCGTTAAGTTTCCTTTCCCTAAAATCTACTTATTTTCTCAAGGTAATGAACTACATACATAAAGCTTATTTATATATATATAAATAAATCATAGCTTTAAAAAAGAGAGATACACATTTTAATGATCTATAGTTACCCAGAAACATTCACTATAAATAAGGTTATCCATCACTAGAATTTTCTGTCTAGCTTAATGTCAGCCCATTAGTACCTTTATGTATGTTGTTTTTCTTTTCCCTATCTACTCTGAGCCCTATTTAGTCATACTGATTGCCTATAGAGATGAGTCTTTCCTTATTTCTAAGGCGAACTTCCTAGAGGAGAAATTTTAGCTGTGAAAACACAGATTAATGGTCATACACTGGATATATATATAGACAGACTTTTCAGAAGTCCTTAGTGATTTCAAGAGTGCAAAACATTTTTTAAATTCCTTTAAAATATTAAATTTAATGTTTTAGGAAATATATAACTTTTCAGGTATCTGAAATCCTATCTTCATTCCCTGAAACCAACTAGTAGTTCTAATCAAACTAAGAGAAAGGCTACAATTCTCATTTCAGATGTCTGCATGGAACTTTTGGTAAGCTTATGCCATTGCTTATAACTTCTTTAAAATAAAGCTTTGGGTAGATCGCAAAAATGAACACGTCTTATTCTGTGTCCATTCCCCTTGCACTGTGGCTCCTCCCACAAAGAGATAGGGTTTTTCTCCTGTGAACTTGGGCTGGCCTTGTGACTTTAGATAACAGAATGTAGCAGAAGCAATGGTGTACCAGGTCAGACCTTAGGCTGCAAGATGCCTCGCACACTTTCTCTCTTTAATTCTCTCTCTTTTCTCTGTCCAGCCACCATGTACAGAAGACTGCACTGGCTTGCTGGATGTTGAAAGACACATGGCTTAGTTGTTCTCACTGTCCCTGCTGACAGCCAGTCAACTCCCAAAAGCAGAATTGCTTAGTAAACTGGTGGTAGATGCACTAGGGACCCAATCAATTAAAAGCACCACCAATTGAGTTTAGTCTAAAATGCTGACCTATGAAATCGTAAGTCAAGTCACTAAGTTTAGGGGCAGTTGGTTACACAGCAAAAGCCAGTTGATGCAAAGATCAACCAGCAGGATATCTTTGTATCCCACAAAAGAGCAGGCGCTAAAGCAGTCCTACGAAACATCTAGGCAAGACCTCAAATATTCTTCTGAAGCCAATTACTCCAACCAAATTACAATTAAAGTTCTACACACCTGTCACTAGGAAGCAAACCTGAAGATTCTTCTTCTCTCTTTGGTATGTCATAGGAATCAACAGGTCTAAAAGATGGAAAAAGAGTTTATGCTCAAAGTATTAGACTTTAATGCCTTCTCAGAGTTTAAGAAATGGATATCAAAGTAATGTTATTCCAGCCTCTTTATGAGAATGGTCTCTGAGTTGAAAACTAAACATACAGAAGTATTTCAACCCATCCCTACAGAAAACAGACCTACTACCGCCAACAGACATTTGCAATTCATTCATTCCACAAACATACACTGAGTGCCTGCTATGTTCTGGTACTATTCCAGGGCTGGGCTACCGAAGTAAACAAAACAAACTTACTGGACTCATAATACTTTTTAGTGGGATGGGGCAGGTTAACAGACAAGCAAATAAACGCATAACGTAAAGCAGGCAAGTGCACACTAGAGAGAAAGGGTGCGGGGAAGAGACGTGTTTCTGATGAGGTATTCTGGAAAGTCTGAGAAGGTGACATTGGAGCAGAGACTTAAAGAAAATGAGTAAGCCACACAAACACGTGAGGGAAGTCTTCTCCAGGTACAGGGACTAGAAAATGCAAAAGTCCCGGGGCAGAGTCAGTCGGACATTTTCATGGAAGGAAAAGGAGGCCGGTGTGACTGTAGGCGACCAAGTGAGGGGAAGAGTGGTTGGAAGCCGGGTGGACAAGAAGGCCGAGATGCCATCCATTCAAGCCATCGGGGCCACAGCGAGGACTCTGGATGATGTTCTAACGTGACAGGGAGCCATATGGGAACTTTGAGGAGGGAAGTTAGGTGACAGGATCACTGACAGTGAAAAAGGTTCACCTCTGCTTGTGTGGCCCTGCGTGGAGGACGGATGGCGGGGAGCAGGGGGACCAGTTAGCTGTATCCATTCCCCACTTCAGAGGCACCCAAGTCAGATCAACTGAAAGAGCACACGCGCCCTTCGGCCGTGGGGACAGACCTTCTGTACTGGTAGATTTGGATAGAAGTTTCCCTCTCTCTCTCCGCCTGGCGCTTCTGCTCGTCCGCCTCTGCCTCTACCTCTGCCTCTGCCTCTGCCTCTGCCTCGTGCCGCTTCTGCTCCTGGTCTTTCTCTTGCTGCTGCTGCCTCGTTTCCTCCTCTGCCGGGGTTCCTTCTGTGTCAGGTGCCTTGGACTCTTCACCCCGGGTGGCCACAGCAGGCTCCCGTGTGGTCAGAGAAGTGCTGTTTGAGTTTAGGACCATTAGCTCCTACGTGACCAGGGAGAAAAGAAACCCATCTGAATCTGTGCATTTCTGTACTATGCACAGATATGTCTATATTCAGTTTTAAATGATACTTATTGTAGTTGGCCCAGAATTCCACTTGAAATAACGTTAAACGTTTTATCACTAACAAAAATCACACATGGGTGGTGGAGCTGTAACACAGAAGAGGAAGATGCCCTTAGAGCCTAGTGATAGGATTATTTAGTGATACAGTAGAGAAACCAGGAGAAAGGCTGAAACGTCAAAGTGAAATGCTGACAAACCAGAGCCTGGTATTTTCAGAGAACTACACAGGTGAATGTGTGACAAAAGCCAGGTGAAACAGGGTAGCTTCCATTTTACAGCGAATTTCACCAACAAGGTCGAGAAGGAAGAAGAGGGTGTGGCCAACACTACCTCATTCAAGTACTTGGAATTCTCTCTCTCAGCCTCCTGCTTAGCCCTTTGCCACTCTTCCCTTAGCTTCTCCTGTTCACGTTGATATTTTTCCTACAAGATGAGATGGCATATTAATTAGTTAATAGGTTAATGATGTTAATCTCTCATTTGCATTTTTCCAGCTCTACCCTCTACCTCCATCTTTAAAGACAGAGATATTGGTTTAACCAATCAGATTTGCACCCCTTAAGTAGATCATAGCTTATACTGAGCTAAAATGCAGACTTGGGAAAGGGCAGACATTCCGAATTGAACCCATATCCACTCTTGACTGTGGCTGTAATTCATCGAAGCCCCTAGCTAACTGGAAGGGGCACTGAATTACTGTGCAGTGGACCAAGCACACAGTTGATGCAGGTGGAGGTCCTGACAAATCTCTACACCTCTCATGCATAAGAAAATCCATAAAACGATGGTGCCACATACTCTAAAAATATACAAAGGGTCTAATAAATAATTTTAATGGAGGACTCTGGAAATTTTCAAAGTGGAAAAGTATTTCATATAAAATGTGCTACAGGGGCATCCCTGGTGGCGCAGTGGTTAAGAATACGCCTGCCAATGCGGGGGACACGAGTTCGAGCCCTGGTCTGGGAAGATCCCGCATGCCGCGGAGCGACTAAGCCCCTGCGCCACAACTACTGAGCCTGCGCTCTAGAGCCCGCAAGCCACAACGACTGAGCCCACGTGCCACAACTACTGAAGCCCACACGCCTAGAGCCCGTGCTCCGCAACAAGAGAAGCCACCGCAATGAGAAGCCCGTGCACTGCGACGAAGAGTGGCCCCCGCTCGCCGCAACTAGAGAAAGCCCGCGCGTAGCAACGAAGACCCAACATAGCCAGAAATAAATAAATAAATAAATAGATTACTTTTTAAAAAATGTGCTACATATCAAAAGATGTTAATTATGAGGTTATTGGCTTTTAATTTTTTTAAAGTTGCTTCTTAATGTAGGTTGACACTGAGCAGGAAAAGCTGTTAAAGCAAACGGTGTTCCTGCTGACCCGCACTACCCTGCTTTACCTGCAGCAGGCGGTCCTGCTCTTTCTGCCACCTCTCCTGCCGCTTCCGCTCCCCTTCCTGATCCCACGTCCAGCGACTCGGGGCACTGATGGTCGGGACTGGAAGCTGCCGAGTTACAAGAGAAAAGGTGCAAACAGAGAAGAATATGTTACTTCATTAAGTCATCTACTGAAGTACTTCTGCATACATAAATTATTCATATCACCTTTGGCCTACGCTGTACTAAAGGAGGGTGGGCTTTATATATCAAAATAGGTCTCTTACACAAATGAACTTATCTACGAAACAGAAACAGAGACTCACAAACATGGAGAACAGACTCGTGGTTGCCAAGGGGGAAGGGGGTAAGGGGCAGGGGCGGGTTGTATTGGGAGTTTGGGATGAGCAGATGCAGACTATTGTATACAGAATGGATAAACAAGGAGGTCCCATTGTATAGCACAGGGAACTATTGATATATTCAATATCCTGTCATAAACCAAAATGGAAAAAATATGAAAAAGAATATATATATACACATACATATATATATATAACTGAATCACTTTGTTGTACACCAGAAACTAACACAACGTTGTAAGTCAACTATACTTCAATTAAAAAAAAAATAGGCCTCTTTATCTTGGAAAGAGACTCCTGGATAAACTCTTATGCGGCTTAAAATAACAGTAAGCAATGCTACTGTGTGCTAATTCAGTCCCACCCAGGCCTTCTTGTTTATTCCAAAACCCAATGAATACTACTCACATCAGGCACCACAGAATCGGAACTTCCTATATTACAGCACGTGGGCAAGGAAAGAAAAAGAAAACAATATAAATCTTCATTTCTATGAAATAATTCCTTTCAGAAAGTTGTATCACTAACTGTGTCTATGCCAGTATACTAAGTGACATCACTTTTTTCAAACAAAAGTACATTTTTCTCTTTAGTCCCATCTGTTTGTTACTCATCTTCCAAATTCAAAGTCAGTAAAAAGAAGAGAAACAGTGGATGCCAAAGTTTCATCTTATCTCTAGATGCTAGAGCTGAGATACTAGTGTACTTATTTCTAAGCGTTCAGGGTTCTTTTATTAATAGAGTGGATAGTATTCGCATAACTTGGCCTAATAGAAGAAAAGCTGAATTTCAAATATTATAACATCTACCAAACCCAATTTTTTTACTGGCTGCTATTCAATTACATGGTGACAGGTGTAAGTCACATTTTTCAGGTCTTATTGCTAAGGAGCTACTTTTCTGAAATAAGCCACCAACAAACATATTCAAGAAACATTTCCCTTTCCACTCCTATTATTTGAAAAACAAAATATTCAGACTTCAGGTGTAAACCTATGGGCAGAATGTTATTCTTTTTATTCTTAGGGGGCCTACATAATTGTGTGTGCCTATATGTAGTACAATGATTATAAACATGTAAGCAAATTTCATAAAAAACACTACCATACTGTATTTTTAAATTTTCCTGAAACCTCAGCTGTCAAATAAATTATTCACTTACACAATCATATTTTTAAGAAAACTGCTTTGAGATTTAAGAAAATATTCTTCCCTAAAATAGTCTGTTGAAGAAAAGTGTGTGAAAATGGAGAAAGAAAAGGAATTGCTTTATTTTAGCCAATTTGAGCTAGGCGTATCACACGGTTTCAATTAAATTACCATAGAATAACAACAGTTGAACAAAAATTATCAAAAACACAAAGGACACTGACACAAATGGACCCCTGTACATGCAGAGCTGGTAAGCTACTTCTATTTATGGTCAAAAAGAGATCTTAATTCACCAAAAGAGACTACGAATAGATTAACACAAAATACACAAATCCAGTAAGTACCATGTTATAAGGCAAGTTTGGAAATATTTTTGATAATCTTAAAAGTAAGAAATAATAACATTTTAGACACCAACAGCACACCCCCTACTGACTGTGCCATTGCATCTCAAATGTTGGATATTACTTTTAAGCTCTTGACTGCAAAGCACAGAGTTCAAACTGCATTCATGAGACAGAGTATTAGACAAACGTGAAAGGGGAGGAAATGCCACATGCACGGCACATTGTAATGCAGCACTGCCCGACTACACCAACAAAGAGAATCTCAAAATGTACTTGTTTACAGATGTGACCAAATTTACAGAGCGGTCCTATTAACACTCCAAAGCCATCATCCCAATAGCAATCAACAACTCTGTTCTTTATGCAGAGCATTTTCCAAAACCCAAAATTTGACTCTAAAAGTTGGCCAATTGTATGTTGGTGTAATCTAATATTATGCAATTTGTAGGAAGCAGTAAGGCATAAATGAAATTCCTCATTTCTTACTGTCACCCAGTGGCAAGTAGTGTGTGTTTAAACAGCATCTCAATTTTTTTAATTAAAAAAACCCCAAAAACTTCAGAGGTATACAAAGGACACACAAAGACCCATTACCACAGAGGTAGACCCATGAACTGTAAGAAAAGCCTGATGACCCTAGGGAAAGAATGGAAATGGGTTATGTTGCTTGGTCATAATGATGGCCAAATAGAAGAGGCTCAGTGCCCAGCACCACAGACTATCAGGAAAAGAGTGGAGAGTGGGAACAATTCCATGAAAGTACATGAATTGTTAGCTTGGCAGTTTACCTTGTTCAAAAAATTGTGATCGCCTTTTTAAGTTTTTCAAAGAAATAGGTTCAGAGGCTAGTTGAAAAATACAAACACAAAAAAAAACACATCAATACCATGTCATTCATTTTATCTCTCACCACTGGAAAACTAAACGATACTTGATACATCTTTCCATTCTGTAGCAATATTATTTTTAAAATGATAAAACTGATTGCCATAGAAGATAGCGATTATTTCAATGCACAAAGACACACATAGTTTTAGTAGTCTATACTACATTCAAATTAGTAAAAGGAACTAATATTTTGATTAATAAATTTTAGCAGGTAGCATCACAGTTTCATAGAAGCTGAAGTAACATCTTCCGTGCTAGATCACACCCCTTTAGGGAAGTGGAAATTAAATTGTTTTTGCTTAGGTTAATCAATTCAAAATCTTTTCTAGTACAGGAAGAATTGTTTGTAACTAAGATTTTTCATAGTACTAGTAAGTAAAAAAGGAACTAAAAAATAATGGGGAGGAGGACAAGAAAATAAATATCCACAGAACAATTCTAAAAAAAACCCCAAATGCTAAAATTAAAATATTCTTCTAACTAGACTATTTTGCCCTAGTTTCCAAGATCTTATAGCCCCTAACTTTACATAAAGCAAATAGAGTTCAATCAGATAAAAAAGAAAAAGAAAATATTCTGACTTCTACAGATCTGTCACAGGATTATGGCAAAGGATTATTATACTTCAGTTTATTCATAAAATGTAAATGTAAATGTAATTATTATTTGACACTAGTTGATATTTACTTATCTAAACAAAACCCTCAAATGACAGGGCCTGTGTCACTAACAAGTGCTCTGCTGAGTCACAGACAGAACGGGACCCGCACATCTTAGATTAAAATATCACGAAGAAAAAAGCAGTCATGTTCACTTTTAAAAACTCCTTTGACAAAGAATGCAATATCAAACAGTTAAAATATAGTCACTTATAATTATAGTCACTTATAATTATCAGAAATTAAATACATAAATAAAATACATAAATATATAAATACATAAATAATCAATAAAGGAAGGGAAATTTATAAACTTGGTTTGATTTTGACATAAGGTATTATGAACTGACAAATGCAGATTCAAAACCACCAAATCACTGAGAAAACCTAGACCTGTGCCTGGCAGTCTAGTTTCATGCTAAGAGAAGCTTCATCTTCTTTGGGTCTCTTTCCCTGCCTATGTGGACCAGATCTTTCTTATTTATTTTGAATGCCTAAGCCATAGCACACAGCATGTGGTAGCTCAATTATTTGTAGATAGACAGCAGAAGGAAGGAAGTGATGACTCCATAATGCAAAATTTCCCTAGATGCTATGTCTGCTTTTTCCTTACAGATGGGTACTTCTGCTAACAACTGTTACTGCCACTGGCATTCCCTTATTACTAGCTGCTTCCAGGCTTGTCCCTTTTACAACATAAAAGGGAGAAAGGAAACCTCGTATTTAACTAAGACTCCCTTTGCCAGCACACCATAGAGAGAAAGCTGATGGCCTTGGGAAAACCAGTCTTTCTTATTTGGATTAGACACACAGGCACTCAAAGCTCCTGGACAGGCTGCCAAAGCTTTGTTTGCAGTTCCTGGACTATTCAACACTGGAACTGAATGCCCTTCCACCTGGCTGCAATTGGATCTGTGTGCTAACCTCCGAGTTTCAACTTGCAGTGGATCAGTTTTGCTTTCACTCACAGATATTAATTTTTATAGTAGCAGAACTTGAGTGCAATGACTTCTCCTATATTATAAATGTAAGCTATAATGGTAATGTTTACCTTTTGATTCAAAAGTATTGCTTTCATCACGAATTCCATTAATTTCCTTTGATTCAGTATTCTAGAAAGGATAAAAATGCCAGTTAACAATATTCTCTCCAATTGGACTTCAGGCTTAAATAATGCATTTCTCATTAGTGAAAATATCTTCGAATGAGATGAGTTTTTCACATGAATATATTCTTTACAGCCTTTTACATATAATAAAACATAATTTTTTTTATTGTTCTTCAATATTTGTGGAAGAATTAATGACCAACTGTAAGCATGAATAGCTTTAAGTTCAATCAGTCATTAATTTTCCAAGAAACATGATGGGCCAAATAATCATTGGTCCATTTGGTTTATATTTATGAGTAAGCAACACAGTTATATAGGATTCTCTAACATTTAAACTTTTCTTATACAAGGTAGCAGGATCTCCTTATTACATGAAAGGGAGCATCTTGGGATAACAGCAATTATATCTAGGGAGTCAATATAAACACATTTATTTGCAAATTTAAATTTAACTATTACTTTGATAATTAGAAAATTTCTACATTATAATTATTTTAAATCAATTAATGTAACTGTGTATCTCTTAACCACATATGTAAGTCTACCCATCTCATTCACCCACACAAGAACTAAAACTGCTTCATGAGGTTTTAAAACTGCACACAATTACCATATTTATTTTACCAGTAAAGACTAAGGAAAGCATAGAAAAGTTATAGCATATAATTTTACATAATTAACTACTTCACATTCACAAAGATCTGAGAGAGGGGTATAATGATGAAGGATTGGTAAGAAACCCCTGCAGGGACTTCCCTGGTGGTCCAGTGGTTAAGAATCCACCTTCTAGTGCAGGGGATGTGGGTTCGATCCCTGGTCGGGGTACTAAGATCCCACATGCCACGGGGCAACTGAGCCCGCCCACCACAACTACAGAACCCACGCGCCGCAACAAAGAGCCTATCTGCTGCAACTAAGACCCGACACAGCCATAAATAAATAAATAAATAAATAAATAAATAAATAAATAAATAAATGTATTATGTATGTATGTACGTATGTTAAAAAAAAAAAACCTGCAAAACATCACTATGGATCTTTTGATTTTTTTCATTATATAACTCACTATTACTCTAAACTATTAATGAGAAATGCCTTATGATTTTCAAAAATATATTTTATTCTCATTACTATAAATTACCTTATTCAATTATCTATGTTTTTAAAACAGCATCAAAATTGTTCAAAGAAAGCAGATTCTTTCCCCCCACAAACACACTTCCTATAGTTGCTTTGCTCTACCCAAATACTCCCACTTCTCAAAATACTTACAGAATTCTGAAGGCTTTCTGAGAAATCAGCTGTTATTGATAGATTTGAAGATTTGTCTGAGCTGTAAATTCCAGAAGTTGCATCAATCCACTTTGTTTCAGGTGAACCTATAATTTTGGTAGCCATACTGGTGAGATTGAGGGTTTTATGCCGTGTAAATGGCAGGGAAGGCTGGTCTTTGCCCCAGTCTGATTGGCACACGAAGATCAAGAAATGAGTACACGTAAATGTTGAAGTTGAAAGAACAAAGTTACTGAATGTACATATACAAAATACACACACAGAAGACAAACAAGTCAGACAGTGTGTGAAAGAAATGAAGAGTTTAGGCCTTTTACCAACAGATCACCTTCCAAAAACAGAGGGTTAGAGCATGTTAATGGTGAAAAGACTGGCAAATTTGCTGAATCTTTCTGTAACCCAGGACAAAATATAATAATATTTTGATATCATAAGTTGGTAGGTCTGGGAAGGCTTAACACCCTTCCCCATCTAACCTCAACAATTAAGCAACACAATAATGAAATGTACATTGAAAGTTCTTCGAGAATGAACAACTGGGATATTGACCTACTGTGCTCTCTCTTATACCAGTTACAGTCATGATGCTGTAGAGGAAGTGAAACCATGGTATAATTCTTAATATATCATCATATGACTTCCAAATGCAGATATAATTACAAGAGCCTTCAGCTGATATGTGCATTCAAAGCCAGTCCAGCATATAAATCAGTCAATAAATAATGCAGAATTCAGTAAATTTGCTAGTGAAAAGCTTTCAGACAGAACATCCAAAGAAGCATCATTCAAGACTTGTCTCGACATAACCACAAAACATCTTTAAGCCAAAAAATAAAAAAGTGAAATGAAGAGAGAAGAAAATGTTATTGAAGCAAGCTGTTATAACCACTTGCCAAAGACCAGTTCCCAATTTAGAAAGCCAAACACGGTGGTATAACCAACTCACCAGACTTTCCATAGCGCCTGATATCCATTACTAGGTTTCCAGTTTCCTGAGCATTAGCCATGGTTTCCTCCCACTCTTTTGTGTCCTTATATGAAAACTTAGTGTTGTTGATAGCAATAATTTCATCATCTACCTGTAGCTGAGAAAATTCTGCTGGGCTACCTAAATAAAGCAAGATAAATTAAACTACCAATAAAAAATAAAAATATGCCCTACTAGTCACTGCTTATTTAAATTAAGAGAAAAATGACTTCTTAATCTCACCTAATCATTTCTCATATTTTTTCAGGTACAGAGGAGTCACAAAATTTCTTAAAGTTATCAAATATTTGAGCAGCTACAACATTACAAAGCAACCAAAGGCATTTTTTAATCCTATAGAATGTATCTTCCTTAACGTTTAAAGAGAAATGATAAACCCATCTGTTCAATAAAATTTCTTTATTAACCTCCTAAGAAGAAAACTTTAAATTATTTTTAAATTAAAAATGTGAAATATATATTCCGCTTTAGCTGAGCTTCCAAAGCCAAATGCACTCTAGAATGGAGAAGAAAACAGGGCCGCTTAAAATGGCTTAAAATGACTACTTACCATTATCTAATTAAAGCAGCCTTGAAATTTCAAAGAAATAACCAGAGTTCACATGCATTTTTATATAGCTAAAATATGTAAATGAGGAAGTCCTCATAAATACAATAGCTTTCATTTTAATTTTAGGTCTTTATTTTGCTAAGAGTTTCTGGGCTTGATTTGGTGGAGGAGGGGCAGTGCTCTTGTAAAAGTCCCAAAGCATCCTCAGGAGTCCTTGTGCAACAGATACATTAGGACGCTCAGAAAATATTGATTATATAGCACCTATGTATCCATCACAAACACAAATGATCAGGGAAAGTTCTTTCTGGATTTTCAATTTAGCATTGATTGTTAGTATTTCCAAATATTAAGCCTAAAATTTTGAAAAATGAAGTCTGTAAAAGTCACAAAATGACAACTCTTCAAAACTAAAATTAACAAGGCAAGATCAAACAATATGTAATTTGTAACTCCAACTATCAGTCTCTGGGAAGAGGATGAGCCTCTTCACTTTACTGCTGCATTTTTCACATGTGTTTTCTCCTCCTCTATCAAAGAAACTAATTTCTGTGGGGGCTTCTTGAACAGCACAGGACAACAAAGGAGAAGAAACTTCAGTAGAGCTCAATCTATGATTTACCTGCTTCGACTGATGCTACGAAGATCCTGGAAAAATCCCATTTTACTGTAAATCCAAAGTCAAGGCTGTTCCCAGGCGTCTGGTTTATGCTGATTCTCATATCACTGAACTGATCCTGAAACCAAACATGAAACGGTGGGATCAAGTGTCCCTGGCGCCCACACGGAGGAAAGTCTATCCGTGAAAGAAGGGAGGCTGCACGCAAGGTACACTTGAATTATTTCATGATAAACCGGAAGCTTCATTCTTTTCCCCTTGGGTTTGGTAAAACCTTCACTTACATAAATATCTCTGAGTTTATTATTTTGCTACTAAAATCAGGGAAATCTTCATATCCATAGATATTTTTCTTCACGTGCATACTATAAGTCAGTTGATTTATATTGATAAAGCTTAGGCTTTCGCCCACCATACAGTTGGGTCTAAGTTACAGACCATTTTTTATTACCCAGGAATGAAGGTGAGTGAGAAGATGTGGTGTGTGTGTGTGTGTGTGTGTGTGTGTGTGTGTGTGTACACCCCCCCACACACACACACAATGGAATTCAGCCGTGAGAAAAAGGACATCCTGCCATCTGTGACAATATGGATGAAGCTTGAGCACATAATGCTAAGTGAGGTAAGTCAGACAGAGGAAGACAAGTACGTATGATATCACTTATACGTGTAGTCTAAAAGCCAAACTCATAAAACAGGGAGTAAAGTGGTGGTTACCAGGGGATGGGGGTGAGGGGACAGGACAGATGTTGTTTAAGGGTACAAACTTCCAGTGAATAGTAAATGAGCCCTAGAGATCTAATACACAGTACTGTGCATATAAACAATATCTTATTATAATGAAATTTGCTAAGAGTCTAGAACTTCCAACCACTAAAAAGAAAGGATAATTATGTAATGTGAGAGATGTTAATTATCACTACAACAGCAATCACATGACAATATATAAGTGTATCAAATTAACATGCTGTACCTTTAAAATTTACACATTATATCTCAAATACATTGCAATAAAATGGCATCTTTGAAAATGCAAAAAAGATTTAAATCATTTATTTTTAAAATGTCACAATACTTAAACTACCTCCAACATTCAATATATTTAGCCAAATAATTTTGAGGGGTTCATAGACACAAAATTCAGCTACCAGAATCACTCATCTAGGACTGGTACCACCCCCGAATGGGTATCTGAAAGTTTGGCAAAAGGCATTTTTGCTTGTCCTACTGCTGCATGAAGATCGAGCGGGAAAGGCAGAGCTGCTACATATGCTACAAAATGCAGAACTGGGTCATGCCTGAGGAACCACCAGTAAGATGCCAAGAGGGCCCCACTGAGACACCATGAGCTCCAGGCCACAACCTCCTTTAAGTAACAACAGCCTGCAGGCCCCAGAACTTGGACAACATGCAGACCTCTATTTTCACCTCCATCCCTACAGTCCACAGCCACAAATTCTCAGTTTCACAGACTTTCTTAGGCCCTTTTCCAAAACAAATATTTTAAGTTTTACCGTATAGTATACTAGGTCTGTGAAAAATTTAATTAACTTCCATAATTTACATTTTTTGTTTTGGATAAACAGCAGACATAAATTTTAGCATGTGTTTGTTTCCCAGACTAGTGTTTCCAGTTCTTTGATTCATAATTATCAAGAACTTAGACTTAACTGTTTAAAAAGAAAAATTCTTCCTAAAGCCAGTTTATTTTCCAGAAAAAGGCCTATAACTCCTCTATTTTAATTTAGCAGTTAAATCCAGACCTAGGACCAACAGGGCAATTCATAAGTTTTTCTACCTTTAGAACGAGTTTGAAATCTAAGTGACTATATTCTAAGAAACACTGTGATATTATATAAGAATTAGAAGGAAGACAAGGAAGGCACTGAATAAAGGATCAAGAACTTACTGTATTGTATGGATATGAGCACTAAGTGTTGTAACAATACACACTTATTTGTTCAACATACATTTATTGTGCATCTATTCTACATAAAACACTTGGGAAATAAAGAGGAATTAGGCATGGTCCTTGCTCTCAAGAAATAATTACTGACTCTTCAAAGTGGGTATAGAATTTTTTAAGAAAAAAATTGTAGCTAATAATATAGAAACGTTTTCATCAGACATCATGTAAAGCAGTTGAAATATGGGAACCCAGAAGTAGATAGTGAGAACAGTCATTAATGATCAGCCTGATGGATACCAATCTCCAGAGTATATCAAAACTCTGCTATGAATAGAAAAAATTACTGGTTAGTTCTACTCCTTAACCAAAACCACCACGCACTTAAATTAGAGATGACTCAATGAAAATAAACAGTCGTCTTCACCACTTTTACCCCACTCTAATCCCCCTGCCAAATTCTGACCTAAAGCCAATGAGAGTGCAGAATCTATTGCTATATAAGGGCACAGAGACAAAGGATGGGTTAGAAATTCCAAGACACTAATTGAGGTTTTTTTATCCTGAAGAATAAGAGACAGGATGGAGTTTTAATAAATAGTTTCAAACTACAATAAAGAATACTTTGTGGGAGAGAGCAAGTGAACATTACCCTTTTCCTCCAAACATAGGATAAAAGAGAATGAGCTTAAGCTCTAGATGGCAGTGTCACAATTGTATTAGACCAGAAGAACTGTCCTCCAAAGGACTGCTCTTACCTTGGAGATAAATCTCCACTTGAACATAATAAAAAGGCAGATAACCACCTCTCTGAAATAGTTAATAGAGGAGGTCAGCCATACTGTGGCTCCAGCCTGGCAGCCTGTCACGTGGGTCCTGGGAGTGCACACAGGCAAAGAAGAGAGAACCATGTGAGCAACTACGGGACTATTTCTGTCAACAGCCAGGTGGCCTCAGGCATGTCACTGAGTCTGCCAGAGAATTTTCTCTCACAGTGACATTAATTTTAAAGCTTTTTGTTTTCAAAACCCTATCTTCCAATGCAGACCATCTCCCTCCCACACCACAGAAAGGATTAAAGTAGGTGGTGGCAGTTCAGGGAAAGGGCCCCAGAGGCCCCTCTTGCATGGCCTCCCCGCCATGACAGTTTCTCTGGCATCTCTGTGGAATCCTGGGTTCTTGAATTAAATTATCCTTGAGACTTTTTGCAGGTGAATATATCTATAATTATAGTCAAGCATAAACTATTCAACAATGATTAGGATTTCTACTTCCTTATTTTTCCTTGCAAGATATATGCCATGTGAGTATTCTACAAAGGGTCCATGTTTCAGAAGATGACACTGTGGGAATTTCCTTTTGAACTGGATGGAACCAGGAATATAAATTATTGGGAGAAATCTAGATTCTTGATGACTGATAAAGAACTATCCCAAGTGGTTACAGTTGCCTATTCGGGGAAAGACAAAATACAGTTACCAACATATCAGCATCTAAAATAAAAATAACTTCCCTCAATTTAGGTACAAGTTAAACAGAAATATACACTTCAATCTGAGACTTTTAAACAATGACATGGTGATCTGGCATAGCAATGGTAAGATTTATTTTTATGAGATCTGATGAATTAAGATTCTCGTATCAACACAGATGGGAATCAATAAACAACAGGGTCAATCAGATGGCTATTCTCCTCAAACTTTTTCAATTAGATAAACATGTTCCCTTAAAGAAAGCCTACTTAAGTTGATAAAACCAAATAACACTGAAAGTAGATTCAGGCTGTAAAATCATAAATAACAGAGGAAATATATAATCTTTGATTTCTGTTACATGGCTCTTTAGTTTCTTTTTTCAGGGTCTTAGTGGAATGAGAACATAGTGAGTAGCCCTCAACTCATGGTGCAGCTCCGGCACTGGAGCTACTCTCCTTCACCAAAGATGCGTCTATACCTACTTGTTTCCCCTCTCCATTATCCGTTCCAAAGAGGCAGGTGGTGTTTCCAGCTCTACCACTTGACTCAACCCATTCCCCAGCTTAGCTCTTACCTACCAAATCCATTTTCGGCCCTCATCCCATCAGGCACTACGAACTATTCTTGCTTACGGGAAACGGTCTTCCAAGTCACCCATTATTCCACTTTCTCCTGCCTTTTTCCTCTATCCCTCTGGCCACCTCTCAGTTTCATCAGTGTGTTCCTCTTTATTCTATTTTCTTTTTGTTGCTCTTCTTCACCCCTAGTCAGTCTCCCACCTTCTTGACCACATGTTTTCCTGAGTCAACCTCATGCATTGTCATCAACTACTATCTAAGCCCAACATACTCAGAATTAAATTCATTATCTTCCTCCCCACACCTGCTCTTCCACCTGGTGTTTTTCACATATTGGTTAACCACATCACTGTCTAACCAGATACCCAAGCTGGAAACATCAGGTTCTTTCTGGGCCTCTTCTTCCTTCCTTCCCCTAAGTGCTCCCCACCCCACCTCTACACCGTGGTCTCCCAAGCACCACCACACACATGCACTTAATAAAGTGTTAGCAAGTCCACAAGCCATAAATCCATCTGGAACCATCCCATCCTTCCATTCTCCTTCAGGCTCTCATCTTAACTCAGGTCATGGTTTCCCCTCTAAACTGCTGTGGGTCACCTCCTAATTGCCTCTCTCGCCTCCAACCCTTCTTTCCCCCCATCTTGCTCGCATCTGCCAGAACTTTAGTTACAGAAAATACCAATTATTATATCATACCCTGTTTTAAAATTGCTGGTAGCTCCTTATTGCCTGCTGGGTAGAGTTTGAAGTCGGCACCTCAGAATTAGATTCAGTTCAGGTAAGTTTTGATACATACCTACCTTTCCTCAAAATAATTTTAAGAATGATTTTCTCTTTATGAACCAGAAGATATTTCAGTCCATATTGGCTCTAAAATTCTAGAGACATGGCAAAGTTAAATTAAGTCAACATTTGGTGTTTTAAGGCAGTTCTCAAATTTAAGCATGTCACATTTCAAAAAAAAATTGGCGTCAGAGAAGTTGCAAATGGGGCCTAAGCATTTAACTAGCCCAGGGTGTGTTACATAACTTTCAACTCTCAAGTATTTCACTGGTGAAAGTGAGGATAATACCACCTACTTTGCTAGGTTACTGAGAGAATTAAATGAAACATTTAAAAGGTGCCAAGCCACATGGTTGATGCCCAGTAATTATCTTCTTTTTCCCATGGCAACAATGTTATACGTGATAATATATGCTGGTTAGGCAGTTTCCAGATGGACTAAAGAAAATCCTATTTAACTCTCACGCATGTAGCTCTAAAGCTAATAGAACTCAGTCAGCATTCATTGTATAATTACAGATCCAGGCACCATACTAACAGTGAGGACAACAGGCTTGCTTCCTACCCTGGGTCTAGTGAAGGTGACAAGCAGGTAAAATGCACAGGAGGAAGTTGTGATAAGGTAAACCCTGGGTACTCTTAAAAGAGGTACTCTCGTAGACTTGGGCATTAGGAAGTGTAAAAAGCTTCCTTCCTTCCACGTGTATCATCCTAGTTCTGGGTTCTGATTTAAAAATCTGGGGCAAAGGTCCTGAAATGTGGATTTGGATGAGATTTGGGCGCAGAGGGCTTGGACAAGACAAAACCAAACCAAACCCTGTATGCAACACCAATTTGGGGGAAAAGCCATATCTGCGAGGCAGTTGGAGCGGGATGGAGGACTCTGGGAGTCCCACTGCCTCCCCTTGCTCGGGTGCCCCAAGAATTGCCCTGGCAGCCCAGACTGGCAGGGGAGGCTGGAAAAGAAGCAGTACCATAAGAGAAGTCTGTGAGAAAAGGGAAGAGAGAGAAACAGAACTCCAGACTAGCAATGGAGGTGAGAAGGAAATTCCTGGGAAGGTTTTATTTCTTTCTTTTTTTGCGGTACGCGGGCCTCTCACTGTTGTGGCCTCTCCCGTTGTGGAGCACAGGCTCCAGATGCGCAGGCCCAGCAGCCATGTCTCACGGGCCCAGCTGCTCCGCGGCATGTGGGATCTTCCCGGACCGGGGCACGAACCCGTGTCCCCTGCATCGGCAGGCGGACTCTCAACCACTGCGCCACCAGGGAAGCCCCCTGGGCAGGTTTTAAATGAGGTCATTTAAGTTCTTCCCTCATTAAGTCTTTGCTTCTTTATGCCATGAACTCCCTTCTTATCACAATTCTGTGAGAGGCTCCTAGCCCACCTCTGCCCCCAGATTTCGCCTCCTTAAAATAATTCTATATAGCATCACAGTGCTCACATTCCTAAAACACCCCTTAATCTTAAAGAACCTATAAAGACCTAAATTACCTGCTGAATCAAATTCATTCTTTAGTCTAGTAATCAAGGCCTTGAATGTAATTCAAGTCAGTAAATACTTAAGTGCCAACTACGGGTAAAGGCTATGGAGGGTATAAACAATACCAGTGAAGGAGAAATGAACATATGGAAAAGGAAGCATTCAGTGAATGAAACTTGCAAGGGTAGGAAGTTCAGTTCCAACAAGGGGGAGGCGATCTCTTGATCCATGAAGGAACCGACCCTCCTGTGCTTTGAAGAACAGGAGGACTTCAAAATACAGAGATGGGTGAAATGAACATTTTTAAATAGGGCAACAATAAGAATAAAAATATATATGATGTGTTCATGAAAGTATAGGGTATGTTCTAGAAAAATCAAGCAGTCTCATGTGGCTAGATATCATCTACTTCTGCTCTCTTTCTCACAACACAGGGCAGTGGAGGCAATCTTGAGACAAACTAACTGAGTTCAAATCCTGACTCCACCACTTGGTATGCTGCATGGCCTTGGGCAAGTAGCATGACCACTTCGTGCCTCCATTTTCATGGCTATAAAACATCAATAAGAGGGTCACTGTGAGGATTAAATAAAATAATGCCTTGCGAAGCCTGGTCGGCATAGCAGCTACTCAGTAAACATTAGCCGTTTCGGCACTACAGAGGGAGTTTGGGAACAGTCATGAGAGACCTCGGTGTTCCCCGGAGTGCTTTGAATTTCACTGAACAGACCACAGCATGCCACTGGGGGCTTTGAAGCAGAGAAATTACCCAGTCCAGCCTGGCATCATGCAAATTAATCTGGTGCCAGCCTTGTGTAGAATGCACAAAGATGTGACTATTTACAAAGGGTCTGCATGGATAAGGGAAACGGCTGGAATTAGGGTAGCGGAAGCAGGGATAGAAAAGGGTAACAACATCAAAGGAGATGCTGTAGGAAGAAATGAAAGGACACTGCCAGCACAAGTGTGCATAAGGAAGAGGACCTGAAGAACACTCTTTTACAAAGCTACGAAGACGTCTACCTGAAACTAGTATAATACTGTAAATCAAGTACGCTTCAATTAAAAGAGGAAGACATCGGGCTTCCCTGGTGGCGCAGTGGTTGAGAGTTGGCCTGCCGATGCAGGGGACGCGGGTTCGTGCCCCGGTCCAGGAAGATCCCACATGCCGCGGAGCAGCTGGGCCTGTGAGCCATGGCCACTGAGTCTGCCCGTCCGGAGCCTGTGCTCCACAACGGGAGAGGCCACAGCAATGAGAGGCCCGTGTACCACAAAAAAAAAAAAAAAGAGAGAAAGACATCTAGATGTTCAGCCAGACACCATTTTTTATTTTTCTGAACTCCTAGAATTAGGTAGTTTGGAGGAGTGTTGCATATGCCCTGGCCATACCGGTCCTAGGCTGTTCTGTGCATTCCTAGTCCTTTTCCCAAGTCAGTAATCTCCTTCTCAGTGACAAGAGCAGGGTGATGCTACATAAGCTACTTTCCTCGGAGTGTAGAAGTGGACACACCAAGCATCTCAGGGATAGGCAAGTCACCATATGATATATACATTTGTTCAAGAATTCCAACTGCTCCACTTATTAAGTCAAGCCTAATTTTGCCCGGTAGCATTCCATTTCAAGTTGGGTGACTAAAGATCATAAATCCACTAATGATAAAACCTGATGGGCTTCCCTGGTGGCGCAGTGGTTGAGAGTCCGCCTGCCGATGCAGGGGACACGGGTTTGTGCCCCGGTCCGGGAAGATCCCACATGCCACGGAGCGGCTGGGCCCGTGAGCCATGGCCACTGAGCCTGCGCGTCCACAGCCTGTGCTCCACAACGGGAGAGGCCACAACAGTGAGAGGCCCGCGTACAGCAAAAAAAAAAAAACAACAAAAAAACCCCTGAAACCACACCATGTTAACTCACGTTCCTCTGAACTGCTCTAACCTGAAAGCCACACCCACACTTAGCCTCTTTTTCTTAATCCACTGATGCAGCTAGTCAACTGCCACCCTGAAGGAGTTACCACCACTGAGCACACAGTACAATAATCAGGCTGCTTTGTGGGATTTGCTATTTGAAAAGGCGTGGGCAAACAGGCAAGTCCATAAAACAAAAGACACCTTGATTCTCTCTTTATTATTCATCCACTGGTACCTTATGTTCCCCAAGTATAACAGAGGCTACTGCCCTCATCCACTGAGACTTATGATGCTAATTACGTATTCCCAATTCTTTAAAAGTGAAGTTAAAAAAATAATCTACAACCAATGATTTTAGCAACCTGAAGAGACTGGATTTAGATATGTTTGTAAATATACATGGGAAAACTGAAAGAAATATATCTAAATGCTACAGAATATCTCTAAATGATGGGATTACCAAGTCATTTTTATTACGTATGTGTTCCTGCATTTCCAAGTTTTCTCAAGCACAGAGTACTTTATAATCACAAAGAAAAAAAGCTTAGTTTAAACTTGTAAAGCTTTCCTGTACTAATAAAAACTAACAATACTAAAATATGCTGTATCATATTTTACACAAAGATATTTCATTAATATAACTTGGGCCAAGTTATATACTTGATGTTGTGCCTTGGGGAAAAAATACACTTTAGTAAGGCATCAGAAAATGCTAGACTAAGCCACAGGACCATAAAAGCATCTCCACACTAAGGGGTTCACACAACTATCAAATTGCTTATTGAAGGTTTTTCTCTAAAAGAGAAAAGTTTCTTTCTGTTCTCTAGACAAGCAACAACTCTTTAGCCTATGTGTAAAACATAACTAGAAGAACATTCATTACCTAATCATTCTCTTAGAGTCATCTGTGGGATTTTAAGTAGGAAAAACTACAAATGCCCCCAGTCCTTCTTCATCTGATGGTATATTTTATTTGGACTCCAAATGCTAAAGAATGCAATTGTCATACTGTAACTAAGCCTCAATATTCCCCTTAAAAGACAAGGAGTGGTACAAAATTCTAGGCTTCCCAGAGTACAAATTAGTATTGAAAGTCACTAGATTTTTCATATGGTAGAGAAAGAAGTTCCCCGTCCTTAGTGGCCAGCCCCTCTCACGTGTACCAGTTTCTCCTTGTGGTCAGTTCACTCCCCTGAGAAGGGGCTTTTATTACCCATTTTCTATTAGACCTGCATCTAAAACCTCCTGAGTGATTCCTGCACCCGAACCCGGACTACTGAGTGCTAACGGTGCAAGGCAACAGCTGCTGAAATGGGGAGTAGAGAGCAAAGCCAGCCAACTCCAGGGAGACTGGTACAAAAAGTCTCCATACACCCATATCACAAGGGTCATCTGGATCCATCAACTCAGAGTTGGAAGAGATCTACTTCCTCCAAGATCTGTTACAAATAAAATGCAATGTCATTTTCTACGTTATCAGCCCAGACTGTAGTGCCTAGAGGTTAGAAACGTGATTTCCTGATTTAAATACTTCGGTTTCTGGGCAGCAGGTGATTGAAAAGCCTTCCCAAACTCACCTGTGATCTTGAGACCTCTGTCTGTGGTGAGCTTCTCCCTTCTCCAAGCTCAGACGTTAAATCAGGGCTAGATGTTGAAGATAATGTGTCTTTCGAAGTGGCAGCCTGCCCCTGGGAAGGAGATGAGAAGGTGGGTGTAGGAGAGAGCAGCCTCGTCACACTTTCTCTGGATGCTGCTGCCTCTCTTTCGCTGGATGACCTGGACGCAAGCTGGCTCGTGTCAGGTCTTTGCACAGAGATGCTGACTGAACTGCTTTGGGTTCTCTTAATGCCTTCTACGTCTCCATTATACTTCCAAGCATCATCCATCTAAATAGGAAACATTATTTTAAACTTCGTATTCTGTTAGATTTCTATTTAAAAAGTGTATACATTAAATTAATACTTTCAAGTCATGAAAGTAATATATACCTCCCTCAGCAAAGTAACTACTACTAAAAGCTTGGAGCATGTTCTGTCACACTAACAGATCTGTACATATGAAGTGGTAGGAGTAGTTATTTTTTACAAAAGTGTTTATTTTATAAACAGACCTCTGAAACTTGCTTTGACCATCTACATCACTCCAGGTCAACAGACAGAAATCTAAACTAAATCTATTGAATACTTCACACTATGGATCTCTACAGTTTATTCATTTGATATGCATTCAATGTCATTTAAAGTGTACCAAAAATATTGCACATCTCTTTATAACCAGAATGTTTATTTTATTTATTTATTTTTTTGCGGTACGCGGGCCTCTCACTGTTGTGGCCTCTCCCGTTGCGGAGCACAGGCTCCAGATTCGCAGGCTCAGCGGCCATGGCTCACGGGCCCAGCTGCTCCGCGGCATGTGGGATCCTCCCGGATCGGGGCACGAACCCGTGTCCCCTGCATTGGAAGGCGGACTCTCAACCACTGCGCCACCAGGGAAGCCCCCAGAATGTTTATTTTTATAGCACAGATTCCCAAAAGTAGACTTGCTGGACCAAGGAATATTTTAGGTATGTTGTATAAAATATAATTATTTATTTGTTTGTTTGTTTGTTTATATATATCTTTAAAAATTGTAGCAATGCACTCCCAAAGTAATGTATAAGAATGTCTCTGTCCCTGCATCCTTGCCAACACTAGACATTTTGAATGTTTTAAATCTTTGTCAATCTCATGGGTGAAAAGTTGTACACCTCATTCTTGCTCTAATGAGACTGAACATGCTTCTAAGTACTTTATGTTACCAACCATTTAAATTCCCTCTCCCTTGAACTATTCATTTCTATATTCACTTTTCAACTGTTTATCTTTCCTTATCAATTTGCATTTTAAATCTTAGGGATATTAAACCTATATATAAAATACATTTTACTAATATTTTTCTGAGCCTATATAAATTGTCTTTTGGACTACATTAATGGTGTCTATCATATAAATTTAATTTTTATGTTGTCAAATATGCCTGTACTTACTTAATATAATGGTCAGCGGTTTTTCTGGCTAGTTTAGGCAGGCTTCCCTCACCTTGAATTTTTTTAATCAAATTTTTTCTACTTTCGAGTTTTAGGATTCCTCATTGGCAGAGGTAAAAGGAATTTGAACACCAATGTGCTCAAGGCTGTATTGCTTCCTTTTAAATAATTCAAAATAACACACTCACTTTCAGCCCTGCTTCATTCTCAGGGCAAATGATTCTATATCCTTTAAAACCCCAATAAAAATATGTATTTTTTGAACCATGAGATACATTTTAATAACTACAATCAAATATATCAAGTTCTAATGAAGTGGGAAATCAGGAAAAATAGAACTTTGTGATAATCACCTGAAAATATTTAGGTTAAACCGTATGAAATTGCTGTTTTGTAGGTCAAAAAGAACTGACTACTGGCAAATTCATACAGTGCAACCTAATACTTTACAAAAGATATATTCGAGAAAATATGACACTAAAAAATAAATGCTCTGCCTTAGAATGTCGACTACTTATTTTTTAAAATGTATCAGCTCGACTTTCATTGAATTTAAAGTTTAATCAGTTCTGCATCGTTGCTATATTTTAAGCATTAAATGTCTACTGAATCTAAATTGGTAAAAATACAATTGCTTTATGTACAAGTTATTTTACCCATCAAGTATCTGTAACTCAAACCTCTGCACAAGTTCACCGGTGTTTTGCGCTGGCGAACAGACTAAGTGAACTAGGAACACGTTTACCGTGTAGGATCTCGGGAGTGATGAGATTCCCCTTGACTGAGATCCAAAAGGTCTCGGTGTGACCACAGACGTTAACCTGGCCGCATCAGTTTTCTGGTAACTTCTAGGGAGAGTAGCTGAAACTCGAGTCGACTCCATTTGTGTATTCAGTGAATGCTGAGAAGACAAAGAGGCTGGGCGTTGTTCTTCCACGGGGCTTTTCGAAGGAAGCTGAATTTCAGCTGTGATAGTAGCCTCCCTTTTTGCAAAAGTTGTAGAATCTTGCTTAGGAATTTCTGTCGGATAAGTGGTTCCCTTCTCTTCTACTCTCTCACTCTGGGAACTTGCTTCTGACATAGTCAGCATAGGGGGAAGCTTTTCTTCATTCACACCATCATCGGAAGAATATAGTCTCCTCCTCGATGTAACTATAGACATCTGATTTGGGGATTCCCTTAGCAGAAAGAAACGCCAAAACCACAAAGTTATGCATTTGACACACAGAGGTGGAGAGACAGATGTTACTTTGGTCATTAACATAAAAAAATGGGTGGGAACAAAAAGACTGCTGACTTCATATCATAACACAATATTAAGAGAATGTGAGAATAAATACATGCAAATTTTTAATGTCACACTAAGAAAGATTAAGAGCTTGACTTTTTTTTCTTAAAGAGGTTAAAAAAAAAGTCCCTGAAGTATATGCAATTGTAAAGAGACTTTAATAAGAAAATAAGAAAACTTTAATAAGGGATCATTCAAAATTTCATCCACAAGTGTATAACATTTCCAAAATTAACACACTATAACGATAACTAATTGACAACCAATTTGAACCCTCCAAAGATGTGGATTTCTTAACAGGGTTGAGAGTTTTCTTGTACACGATTTACAATAGCTTCATAAAAACAGAAGACCACAAAAGACTCAGACTTTCATTAAGATCAAGTTAGTATATAATTTCATACAGCTTGATAGAATTTCCATGGACAATTATTACAGATTAAAAGTCACCATTCCTGTCTATAGAGAGGCTGATGAAACAGTCTCACGGCTACCATTTAGTAAGGAGTACCTCTCAAGCCAACTGCATTGCGTTTAAGTGAATGAAACTGTGTCTACCATTGGCTTCTAGGGGACAAAGGAGCTTTGCTTAATTTCACCTGACAGCACATTTCCTTTTTGACATTATCCTTAAAGCCTATTTGCCTTCTCCCTGACCAGTAAATATCTCAAGGTTTCACACAGTAACTGCTCCACAGGCAAGTATACATTGGACCTTTATCCTGTTATGTTGCAATGAAAAAAGATAAACCCTCACATTGATGTTTATATAGTCTTCCTTTAAAAATACAATTTTAATTGAACCACGGAGACATGAGAAAGAACTTTGCTATACTTTTACACAATTTAGTTAAGAGTGAGAGCTGGTTTTATCCAACCATTCCATTCCTAAATTTACTTTAAAAGGAGAAAAAGTTGTTTATTTTCTGCATATATAGCCAATCCTGCATGTGAATATACAGTGTAAAATGAAGAAATTACGTACACCACCCTTAAGTACTCATTTCTTTCATTAATCCAAGTCACTACTTATTACAGCAATACTCTGCTTTTTCACTGCAGAGCAAAATGCTCGAAGGTTATGTACATTTGATGACAGTTTAATACTGGTGCACATGTACATCCCACTACACTTACACAAAATATCTATTTCTAACACTGGTATCTCCAACCCTGAGATGCATTCAGCCTCATTACCTGTCCTGCAGCATTTCGTTAAATGTCTTAGATCTTCTCTCAGACTTCTCAAGCGACTGCTTCTCAATCTCTTCCCTCTCTTCTTTTTTCTTCTGCAAATCTGAAGTGTAGCTTTTCCGACGATCTTTCCATTTTGCGAGGTCCTGACAGAAGAAAATCACATCAGCACAGGCACACCTGAATTTCTACACACCCTCTCCAGCAGTGAGTGCGCGCCAGAGGATCCCATTACATCGCTGAAACTATTCACTCCAACTTCGATGCCAAGGTGCCCTAATTTTGCTTTTTATAGCCAGTGTTTCTGTACCAAGCCTTTTATCTCATGTATCTGTCTAAAAGCCCTGACCTAATAAGATAGACCCCATTTTTGTTTTCCCAGGTAGCCTGCCTCACTGCCCATTTCACAAAGAATGCTAAACGCCTGTAATTAGATGCCAGGTCAGAAAAGATTAGGAACTGTTTCAAATTCATTTCCATCTCACTCCTATAATCTGGCTCTTACACAAAATGACATGTTTCACTAGTCAGACTGGAAGAGAAACATGATTGTAAAATGGCTAAACATAGAAGCATACATTGAACAAATACTGAGTTCAATCCCTGCTCTGAGACAAGGGGGCCACAAACACACAGATGAATAAGATTCACTTCCCCTCAAGGAACTCTCAGTCTAGAGGGAAAGACAGACAGGTAAATACAGTTCAACAATGAGTGAGATAGGATTGCGTGAGAGAGTAGAGATCCAAAGGAGGAAGTGATCAATTCTATCCCAGGCAGGGGAAGGCGGAATTTGGAAAGGCTTTAATGGGGAAGCCAGCCTCAAGTATGTGATTTCAAAGCGGGTCAACTCCCCATAAGGACAGGGCAGTAAGGAGGTTCAGACAGGAACAAGTGGACATCTGCTTCCCATACATCCAGGAACCTAAGTCTCACCTAGCTGGGTGACCCCGGGACAATCAACCTAATTCACCTTTAAAATTAGTCCTAGCAGCCTAAGCTGGTTCTGACACCCAGGGGTAAAGACAGTTTGGATGGTACCAACTTTTCTATGTCATCAAAACAGAGAAATCCCATGCTAAGAACTCCTAGTGGCATTGCAGCCCCAACAGAAGCTCATGTAAGCTTCTCAAACTGACAGGAACCTCATCCCCTGGGCACATAAAGTAGGTTTGGTTTACACCCTTTGGGAGCAGACAGGGCCGTTCCTGCTTCAAAAAGCAGCCTGAAATCCATATGAACTATTTTCAGAAAGAATGAAAGCAGTGCACATTAGTCCTGCAGGGTAACCGGCATGAATTTTCATCTGACTTAACCTAAGGGATAAACCCTCCATACCTCTCATTTTCAGCCTCAGTCATCATGTATTTTGGCAACATAACACTGAATTTCTGTTTCTTGACAATTAAAATGAGTTCCCAAATAAAAGAGGAACTGGGATTTAGAAACATGGCCAAGGCAGAGGTTTCATCTGTATTATGTAATCTTTAACTCCTTGGAAAATTAAGATTTACTATCTCTAGCCCTTTTGTTTATGCTACCACTCAACCCTCTTACCAAAAGGTTGTCCTCAGAGTTCTGTGGGTCTGCTCTGTGTAGTTTATCTATCGTATTTCTTTACACTCATTTGGTGTAAAACAATTAACGCTTTTTAAAAGGGTAGAGTTCCCTTCTGCCGGGGACAAAACGAAAGGTTAAATCTTTATCCAAATAGACATCTGGACATCTGTCAGCGCTGTAAAAACACCTAATTTTGGTTCACATTAGATAACTCCTTTTTCCACCAAAATATTCCTGAGTTATAATTCGTATTTCTCCCCAAACCTCCTCTATTCACTCTAAGAACCCTTTCCTCTCTCCCTGCTGATACCCAGTCTCTGGGCTGGACCCTCTTCTCCCCTGTTCTCCCTAACCCTTGAGCAAAGTCTTTCATGAGCATCAGGAACAGTTATATGCCAAATTCTACCACCAAAGCAAGTAAACAAGTTACCTATACTGCACAGAAGCAGCTTCTCATTTTTGAGAACTCACAGAAAATATCAGAAGACAAACAGCTTTCGTTTTACACAATGGCCTTTAAGATATGCAGCAGTCATAGATCAAAATGGTTAAAACATCACATTTTCTACAGAACTGAAATCTTCAATAGCAAGGAAACTCGTCCCTTGAGGATACTGACTCTCTTTTTAAAGAAGGGAGAGTCAAACAAACACATCCTCCCTGCCTCCCCATGTCCCAGTAAAAATAATACTCACATCCTGCCATTTCTGATCTTGTTCTTTTAGTTGTGACTTTATTTTCTGCATCTCCTCGTAACGCAGCTGACGCAAGTTCTGAGCATCCTCTGCGCTGACATCACTCATGGACTTGCTCCTACGACAAAAATACCCATGGTAACCAAGGTTCATGTGACCGGATTTAAGGTAAAACTGGAAGGTTGGGCTTATATTTGGAAATTCCATCTAAAATTCTGCAGTACTACCTAGACGCTTTCGTGATAATATCACAGAAATAGCACTACAGAGATAAATGGTGTTTTTCCAAAACGCAGAAACAAGAGCCTAGCACTCAAGTCAAGCGTGAATTCTTTCACAAAATGGCTAAATGAACCCTGAACACGTCTGAAAAAATAATCCAATGCTCATATTTAGGTAGTCGACGCAGAAAAAGATTACTTTAGGAAAAAAATAATTATTAGTCCCTAGAATCACCTGTCTTTATTTTTCTATCTCCCCCAGAGATAATCTTTTAAGGTTTGGCTGCCTTTTCTGAGCACTTATTAAATAATTTAACGATTACCTGATATTTTCTCCTCAAGTTCAATACCAGGAATAAATGTGCCACGGTTTCTCAAAGATTCTATAACATCTGCCCCACTACTGCACTGGGCTTGGTCTCAAAGACCACAGGTGGTTGCCAAGAGCCAGTTACAATATAACCTCTATTATAATCCTCTTTTTTGTTAAGGCAGCTTTCGTTTTGTCCATGTGTGACCCCTGCCATGAGGATGTACTGCGGGTTAGGTCTCAAAGAGCTCAAGCTAGGGTAGTGTGAGCAGAGTGGGGTGCCGCCCACGAGGCACATGTGCTGTACACGCACACAGAAGAGTATGGTAAGCTATACCAGAGAAGGGAGACTGAGGGAAGCCTCCGGGAAAGAGAGGTGTCAGATCTGAATACTGAGTAGCAGCTAGGAGGAACGAGAGAAGAGAGAGACACAGAGCTTTCAAACGTGGGGTGCCCAAAATGTTTTCCTACCAAGCTTTCAGAATTTTTATTTCATTGTAACTGACTCCACTTTTAGTTATTTAAGTAACTCTCCCTCTCCTTCTTGAGCCCCTAAGTTTGCCTTCCCCAAGATTTTGCCATCACCACATTTTTTTAATAACATGCTTGCCCTTAGCCAGCTCAGGAATTCAATTACATTCTTTATGCAAGTGACTCCCCCAAATCCACGGCCTAGGCCCAGCCTCTCTGGCTCAATTCCAATTGCTTGTTAAATAAACATCTCTGCATGGCCACTGTAAAAGGATCAAAGGAAATAAGACCTAGAAAGGATTTTGTAAATGGTAACTTACTAAACACATGGTTATTGTTGATGTAGCCAAACTCAATTTTGTCTCCAAACCTGCTTTTCGTCTTGTCAGTGATGCTACCTGCCCCCAGTGACCCACATTTGAAACCCAAGAACCATTTTTCACCTTTCTCTCTCCCTTCTCCCTAGTTATCAAGTCCTCTTATTCAGTGTCTTTTTCTTTCCATTTCTATTGCCAACACCCTAGATCAGAGCACAGTCAACTCTTACCTAGACTTTTTAAAAAGCTTCTTAAATTATCACCCAGGCTCCAAATCCAGTGAAGGTCTCTCCTGAGCTCTTCCCTCCAACTTAGAAATCCTTCACCAGTAATATATGCCTTTTTAAATGCCACTCATTCCTCAGGATCCCTGCAAGACTATAGTCTGGTTGGGTATTCATTCTCTGCTTAGAAGTCTCATGGGCAACTCAAACTTAACTTGACAGACCAAAAACATGGTCTCGTATCTTTCTCATCTCAATAAAAGCCAACTCCATCCTTTCATATTATGGGCCAAAGATCTTTAAGTCATCCCAGATTCCTCATTCTCTTATACATAACTGATCCCATCAGGAAATCCTGTCCCTCTACCTTCTAAATATATCTAGGGGCAACCACTTCTCACCACCTCCACCATTGCCATCCTGATCCATCCTATCTCCTGCCTGGATTATTACAATAATCGGTCTCCCTGCTTCCACCACCTTCTGCACAACAGTGTATTCTCAACACAGCAGCCAGAAGGACCTTTTTGAAATTGCACTCAGGTCGTGACATGACTCCACTCAGCACCCACCAGTTTCTTCCCATCTCACCTGAGTTAAAAGCAGGTTCTTCCAAGACCTTCCAGGTCTGACACTACCTGGCCCCTTGCCTACCTCTCTGCTCTTGTCCCCACTGAGCTCCCCTTCACACACTCTGTTCCAGCCACTGGCTTCCCTGCTCAGGCCCCACCTCTTGCTTCCCTCCCTGCTCTTCAATCTGCCTGGAATGCTCTTCGACCGAATATTCACATGGTTTATCTCTCACTTCCCGTCAGCTGCTTACATGTTACCTCGGGGTTTCCTCCCTTGACTACCCTACAAGAAGAGCTAAGGCCCCTCTCCCCTTACTCACATTATCCCTCGTTTTCTCCATAGCATTTATCACCATCTGAATTGTATGGTTATTATAAAGCAGGAATTTTGTCTGATTTGTTTGCTGCTCTATCACCAGCGCCTAAAAGAGTGCCCAGCCCCTGGTAGGTGCTCGTAAATGTCCTAATGATCTAGATAATCTTCTCCCACTTTGATAAAGTCTTCCTGCAAAAAGTGATGCTTTCGTTATACCATTCTTGTGGCACTTAACACTCAGCATTATGTCATATGTAGTGTGCACGCATGCATGCATGTTTAGCTTTCCTCCCTCACAAGTTCACATGCTGCCTGGAAGGAAAACACAGTAGCCCAGCACAAGGCATGCAGGACACACTCATTTAACATCTGTGGTAAGAATGAGGTATGATTTATCATATTTAATCATGCAAAATAAACTAGCTACGAAATGTTTCTAATTTTGTAAGAAATTGTGGCTCCTCCCCCAAAGTTTTATACAGAAAGCTTTATAGGATTTATTCAAGAATATTAAGGAATTACATATATGAGTACATATATGAAATTATATATTGAGCTGTTAACATCATATATAATTAACTAGGTATGACTATATAAAAATCATCATATGATTTGAGAATATAAACTCACTTAAGTCATAACTGCAAAGAATAAGGCTATATGAGCTAATACAATAACAGACTGACTAAAAAGAAAATTTTTTCAGGACGAAGGTATGAGGGGAATCTGGATGCCCAACACATGAGGTTACATAAATTCCAGAACAAAATTGGAAATGTAAGTATTTTAAGTAATCTTTTGGTGGGAGGAAGGCTGGACAGTCTCAACTGGCCCAGACCCTTTCAGCCCTCACCCTCCTGCACTATGAAACCTTAACATGTGTCTTTTCAGAAAACATGGTATCACCATGGGCAAAGGCTGCATCACCCTCCGGGGAGCCCAAAGCACAGAGCCGGGCACACAGGAGGTCCCCCCAATATGAACAAAGTGAGCCAAACAATGGCTAGAGTAGACAAGTCCCTGTGGAAGGCAGGAATATGAGCCCCTTGTGTTCCCTGGGATCGATAAAGTTACCTCTAGAAAGCCTGGCACATTCCATACAGGCTGAGCCAGGCACCAGAATGAGACAGGAAGTAAGACCCAGCAGAGGCACCAATTTTCACCCCCACCTAACATCACTTAACTTTTCTCAGTCTCAGTTCCTTGTCTGCTAAGCCAGGAAGGAGTCTTTAGGAGAAATAATGGGTCAGGTTATGTTGATGGCATTTCAATAGCCATCTGGTGCTATACACCAACTATTCTTATTAAGGCAAATATGATCATTAGAGATCTACTGAAAACTAACTCCCAAAGCAGTTTCAAATTAGAGAGGTCACCCCAGGCCACACTGATAAAATCGAGAACTTTTTGAGTGTAGGAGTCTTTCAGCCAGATCATGAAGAATTCTTTCCTTCCTTATCAGAGTTAACAGCATAATATTAAACTTCTGAGGGCTTACTGCGTGCCAACAACAACTGCCGAGCAGTCTCCATGGATTACCTCATTGTACGAAACCCTAGTCTGATTCTAGCAACTCAGAAGCTGCAGGTCCTTGGGAAAGCTGTGGCATCTGTTTCTCTTTCTCCACATCTCTAAAATGCACATAACACCTACCTGTCTGCCTCCGCAAACTGAGATAAGCACCAGAGATACTCCCAGGAAGACTGGGAAAACTTGAAAGGACTACACAGCTCTAGAATGTTTTGTAGAATGAATTACTATTCACCGGCAAATAATTCCCCTGCAGTTCATTTACCCTTGTATTTCCTTATTTGGAAAAGCTCCAATTTAAAACTGCATTTGGATTTTTCCCAAAAAATACAGGTCTATCATGTTGCATTTTCAGTTGAGTAGAATTTTTTTTAAATAGCATGTAGGGTGAAGAGAGAAAGAAGGGGAAGTTTAAGAAAAAGGGAGTAGATTATAAAACAAGATCACTAAAATCTTATTTTCTTTTCCCACAGTGCAGGGACTAGTGTTATGATGAGTATATTTTTAGAGCTCAATTTCAGGAAATTTATAGATGAATATCTAGGAACGAAGGGATCAAAAAGGAACAACATGTAGCAAAATTTCCTAAATATAAAATCACCGATAACCTTATATGGCAAACAGAAATTCCATGATGCTAAGTTTGGGGTCCCCAACTTTCAAGGGAAAATAAGAATATACCTATTTATGCACCTCTAAATATATTTCCATTAGGTGTTGTAGGAATTCTCTGAAGAGTAATTAATGCTAAAACCAGGGTAAGAGGCTTTAGAATTACCATAAATTATAATGATAAGATAACATAAGAGACTTTTCCTTTACAGGTTTAGAGTCTAAATCAGTGTTTCTCTATGGCCGCATTATTGACATTTTGGGGCCCCAAAACTCTTTATTGCAGGGGGCAATCTTGTGTACTGTAGGACATTTAGCAGTATCTTTGGCTATAAAAGCACTAAATACCAGTAGCAACGTTCCCCTCAACCCACCCAATGTGACAATCAAAAATGTCTACAAACATTGCTGAATGTCCCCTGGGGGCAAAATCTTCAGAAAGTAACTCACATCAACTTTGTCTTTCCTTCCTTCTTGTTGTCTTAGGTGTCTTAGAGTTCTACAGAATTTTTTGGCCAAAACCCCATAACTAAAATATACGTGTCTTAGTTGTCTTTGATTACAACTTCACCTTGAATCAATGTTCATTTCCTGTTGATACTGGCAGTAGACTCAATGGCTTAATCATATTACAAAATTATAGCTATGTACCGTTACAAATTCTTTGTCATTAACAGCTTCTGCCAAGAGGCATCATAACCAAATTTTCAAATGTCACAGAACCATAAGACAAATCATGCAACACAAAAGCACATGTGAGAAAATGACTGCCACATACAAAGCGTCTTACTAGAAATAAAGTGAGAAGTGTTAAATGCCAAATAAAAAGCAAGCCAGAAATGAACAATCTAAGCCTGCAAAAGGTGACGCACATTTCTCTTTAACCTGGTTCTTACCAAAAAGAAAGCATTCATGTTACAGGCAGTTATTTTTCCATCACAGGATGTTGAGCAATAATGATTTTTCCAGGTAAGTGTTCCAAGCTTGACAACATACACGATGTCCAGAGGAATATCACCCAGAAATATCACTTGTTTCATGTTTATAATCATTTACAAACATGTTTATAAACATGAGCTGAATTCTAGATTAAATGTCTGTACTCAATCCAATTTAAATCTTTTTTTGTTTTCACTGCAGATCAATTTAAGAAAAACATTGCTAACTGAGAGAATTTTTTTAATCCCAAATAATATATTTTAATTGCAAGTGGTCTAAAATGCAATTCAGTTTTCTGAAGATATATCTGTATTACTTTCCATTATTTGACAAGTCATGCATTATTCATCAGTCTCCATTTACAGACAACCTTGCTTTATTTGTGTTATCTTGGCAGTAAACGGCATGGGGAACAGCCTTTAAAACAAATAGTGTACTATGCAAGTAGCAATCTTGAAAGGGTCTACAGAAGGCATTTGCTGCTGCTGGCTCTGGCCCAGGAAAACCCTTAGCTTGCTGAGCCTCAGCATTTGGGTTTTTCTCTTCTTTTCTTAACCCAGTCATACAGTGTGTTCCTAAGAGGGAACAGGTACAGCCATTGGAATAACTGTACAGGTTTACATTTGCATGAAGCACTTGTACTCAGTGTATTCGTATCCCCTTTAAGAAAAACAACCTGCTTACGTTATAAAGCCTTATTTACCAAAGAAAATTCCTCTGAAAGTTATCATTCAAAATGCTTGATACTGCAGAGATTTATTTATCAAGTTAAAACAGCTTTCCCATGATGAACTGAGATTAGCAGATGCTTAAGCGTCATGCTAAAAATTGCCTTGTTCACCCTCCCTGATGGAAACGCTTTAAGCACACATGAGGAACTGGATAGGAGATAATGTGCCTTTGCAAGGCACACTTAAAGCATGCTGGGAGCCTGATTTTTAAAATCAGTGGCTGAGAAGTACTTGAAATTAGTTGCCCATCGCTCCTTTACATCTTTGACATCTAGAATGGCTATATTGCTTTAAATAGTACTTTTTAGTACCTTCCAAGATCTCCACATTATCAAAATTATCCAAAGCTATCAAAATTAGAGAAACTGGGACCTCCCTGGTGGCACAGTGGTTAAGAATCCGCCTGCCAATACAGGGTACACGGGTTCGAGCCCTGGTCCGGGAAGATCCCACATGCTGCGGAGCAGGTAGACCTGTGCACCACAACTACTGAGCCTGAGCTCCAGAGCCCGCGAGCCACAACTACTGAGCCCACGAGCCACAACTGCTGCAGCCCGAGCAATGCTAGAGCCCGTGCTCCGCAACAGGAGAAGCCACCGCAATGAGAGGCCTGCGCACCACAACGAGGAGTGGCCCCGCCCCCTCGCCGTAGCTGGAGAAGGCCCGTGCGTAGCAGCGAGGACCCAACGCAGCCAAAAATTAATTAATTAATTAATTAAGTATTTTAAAATTAGAGAACCTTAGAGATGAAAAGGCTTAGACAGATTAAAATATTTGACATACTTAAATTTTCTTCTTGAACAAAAAGTATTAGCAGTTAGGTTCACAAAGTTACAGAAAGTTTGATATAAAGTATTAAGATGTAGCCAGCTGGTTATCCTGCACTAAGAATGGCTAAGTCTACATAGTTAGTGTGTACTAAAAGTAAAGAAGCATTTATTTTAACTCAGTTATTCTAGAAAGGGAAAATATTTCCAGAAAGTTATTTTTATCATATTTTATGCCTACCAGGTGACTACAGTTAAACAACAGGACAGTCGCCCCTCCGTATCCGAGGGGGATTGGTTCCAGGATCTGCATCCTCAGATACAGAGGACCAATGTAGACAAAAACTGGGAATTAGTTCTAAATATAGTCCTTGCAGCTATATTGGAAACTACCAGTATTTAAATTTTTTTGCAGTTTTGGAAGTCTGATTTGCCTTTATAATACAGCCATGTTGTAAAATTTTACCCTAATGAGGAATCTTGAAAATGTTTCCAAATCCTACTAAGGGAAGACTAATGCCACTCACCATCCCAACGAACAAAGCTCCCCTTGAACTGAGAGTATACAGATAATGCCAACTGCATGCATTCCAACCTCAAAGTAAATGCTAATACTCTTTTTCCATCATAGATATTCTGAAACGTAGTTATTTGGGCTTCAACATCCAGAAATGAGAGGTTTGGTCTATGCAGCAATCAGATACCAGAATAAATACACCTAATCTCAGGCACGTGTTTTTGTGACTTTTAATCAACTCCTTAAGGGAAAAAAAAAAAAAAGGACCTGAATTTTTGACTTTTAATAAAACAAACTGTTGCAGTCCTATAGGACTTCATGCACTGGGCACTCAGACAGAAATATTACCATTTGGTTGCAGAATTAAGAAAGATTTCCCATTGTTTAAGTCTCATGCACAGCACAGAGCACCCCCATTTAGTGACATGCCAGGATAGAAGTGCAAAGACGTACTACACAAAGGACAAACAAAATGCAGACTTTTTTTTTTTTACTGTGAACCACAAAACTTACCCGTTCTCACCGTAAATCTTTTGAAAGAGTCTAAGAAATCAGAAAACCAAAAATTAAAAGTCATTTTTTCTAGTTGTGTTAGTTTCTAAATCAGCATCTTTAAGAGTTGAACTAGAGATGGACAAATCTCAAAAGGTTGCTTCTTCAGTCACATTCTTGATCATGTCTCAAAATCTCATTGATCTCATATCTCAAGGAATTCAGATTAAGATAAAGAATTTCCTGATTTCCTTTGAACCAACAAACCCATTTTTAGAAAAGCTTCCTGTTGCCAGGAACTAGTAAGTTAGATTTAGATCTACTAATTTCATTTAACCCAATATTTGTCGATCCCAAAGTTCAACAAACTGAACAGTCATCAAAACAGCAAGTTGCATAACACATAAATGCAGACTCATGATCAAAATGGCCATAATTACATACATGTAAAGTGTAGTCCACAGCAAATAACATTCATGCATTTTAATAATGTTTGCACTGAACTTTAAACCATGAATTTAAAAAGTCACACATTGATAGTCCAAGAAGTCTAGGTCAAAATCAAAACTCAAAATCAAGTTAAATGAAACTTGCAATGCCATATTTTAAGGGAAATTTTTACACAAAAATCATGTACTCCGAAATATGAGAAACACATAAAACCAAACAACCAGACTGTTTCAGAAATGCCTGGACGTGAGAATAAAAGTCTGTAAATATAATTGGAAAACATTTTCGTGGAACGTCAATGTGGCAGAGTAGTATCATAGTCATCCTTAAGGCCAAGGGCAACATTTGTGTATACACCTTCTTAAACAGGTCTCAGAGAGGTGATGTTGAGATGTGCAAATATGGAATTGCACTTTTTCCACACAAAGACTAAAGGTTTCTCAAAGCAAAATCAACGTTTTACAGGATGCTTCCAAATGGCTCATGACATGCAGAGCTGGGCAATACGATGCCACTTTCTCACACAAGAAAAGTCACACAAGACCATCCATGACAAGCAAATCCTTGCAGAAACACACTCTGACCTCTCCACCATCAGCCGCTTCCTGTGCCTAAGCCTGCTGGCCTCCCGGATGGACTCCCACTTCTGTAAGTCGGCCTCGCTGCAGGGACCAGGGGTGAAACTGACTGGAGGCACAGTAGCTCCCAGCTTCCAAGATTGGATCTTACGAGCCAACATGTCATCTTTCTTCTGCCTACAGGAAGGAACTAACACTCTACAGCTATTACTTTTTTCTTTGGGTGGGCATGTCCTTTCAAGTACACAGAGAAATTTTGCTTGGATTTCCGGAGGAAGAGTCCAGGGTTCGGGGAAAGGGACTGGCTGGTATCTGTCTGGGGCTCCCGACAGAGGCACCTCTTTCTTCTGTGCTGGAATGCGGCGAACAATCATATCATCTTTTTCTAGGTCTGGAAGTACAAGTTCACCTTCCCTACACTGCAGAATTATATCTTGCTCTACAGGATCGTCTTGCCCAGAAAGCCTTCTTAAGTCTTCGAAAGCCCGGAGAACACATGGGTTTGCATGGAAAGCCCCAGTCTTTCTGACAAAGAAATCATCATTCTCTAAGTCAGGATCCAGGGCTGGCATCTCCAGGTCATCTGGTCTATATCCTGGTGTATAAGAGAGATTCCTTCTGCGTGTTATGAGCCTTGGGCCAGCAGTGGGATCAATTTTGATATTTGTTTCAGAAGACAAGATGTCATCAGAATATGTCTGGAGGGCCTGAAGTAATAAAAACTGACTGAAGCATAGAAAAGAAAAAGGAAGGGAGAGAATCTTATTAAATTTGGGGAGAAAAGGTAATTAGGTAGCAGACTAATTAGCCAGTCACTGTGGGTGAATTATTTTAGGTGGCCATGGGAGGGACTCTTGCTGAGAAGAAAGATTAGCATTTAATGCCGTAATCCATGACTTTCCTGGATACCATTTAAAGGAATAAGAGCAGAGTGTATCTCTCAGTGGGCACCACTGAGGCCAAGCGATGGGGCCAGAATGGGAAGAGAGTGAAGCTTCCTGATACACACAGTGTTCCCTTCCACCCCCTCCTCATCCCATTGGCCACAGTGACCTAAGTCCCCTCCCAGAGAAGCAGCAATCATCTTGGAAGGTTTCAAGAGCTGAGCAAGAAGCACTTTATGCAACAGGCACAGGTAGTCAGCAGATTAAATAAAATGCTCTGAAGCTTTATAAAGACTCCTATGAATCTTTTCTTTGCATTTTCCCACCAGTCTTGCCTGTCCCAGTGTCTGTCTATAAGTTATTTCCTTTCTCCAAGCTCCACACATAGCACAGCTGTAAAATTAGGTCAACTGCCTAAAAAGCCTTTTAAAAACGGTTTTCCCAAGAACTGTCTATGCCACATGTAACTATATACTCTCTTGTACGTGATTGTGCTAAAGAATATTTAATCCCATAGAATTTCAAGCTCACATGCTTGTACAGAAAGCATGATGTCATATGCTATGCTTTTATAACTAAACATTAAGTGCCTAAGTGTTCATGACTCAGCACATCATGGTCAGAGGTTAAAGTAGCAGCAGAAGCTGGCACAAGTGTCACAGGCCAGACTCCAAGCAGGCGGGCTCATGCAGGCAGGTACACCTGGGCTCATCTGAAGCACCACTAGTTCTCCTGGCTGCATGGGTGTCCCGGGAGTTTCTGGTCCATTTCTTAGCCAGTTCCAGCAAGAGTGAACATCTTTGACAGTTGCTGTCTAGCCTATGATATGCTTTTTGTATGCTACTAAAAATGGCGGAGCTTCCGTCAGAGCCTGAATCCTCATCGTCAGAGTCTGAATTCCTTCTACCGTGGAGTGACATAGCGAAAGGGAAGAGAAAAGAAGACAAAGAATTGGAGAACGATGCAACTCAAAATAATGTCAAGCTCTGGCTACGGAGAGGACTTTTTAAGATCCAGATCCTAAAGTTTAAATTTAAACAGTAGTTTTTTCAGTTAGCAGTTCTACAGATGTTGAAGGGAAATTAACCTCTCTCATAAAAAGCACACATAGAATGTACCCAGCCAGGGTACTGAATGGACACCAGAATAAAAGAAACATGCACGCAGACAAACCTGAATCCCTGAAATTCTTTATACCATGGTTTATAAGTTTCCCTTTTTATTCGTTTCCAGTTCACATCTTCTGGGATCCAGCATTTGGGAAGAAACTGATCAAAAGCACTCCCTGGGCTTGGCATGATTGGGCTTAGCTTTCGCACATAAAGATCATCCCTTACAGTGTTGGGTACGCTTGTCTTTTCTTCTGCCTCTTCCAAATAACAAGAGGAGTCGGAAGTTTCTTGTACCGTTGGCCAGTTCTCCACGTTTGTGCCCCAAGTTCTCCTCTCGTTACTGTTCAAAACATCCAACCAGTTAAGACACTGCGTGAGCAATTTGTGACACAGAACACAAGAGGCATGCTTTCTGTCTCACAAAGTTTACACTGTGAATGCAGCCAATTAGTTCCCATTCTCATCAGTCTCATCATTCCAGCTCCTACAACAAAGTTAAGGCATTATAATAGCATCTCATTTTAATTAGAGAAGAGCTTGATACAGAAGGGCCAAAGACAACTATAAGATGTGTTAAAAGAGAGAGACAAATTGCAAACCATCTGGGGTGTTACTTTACATATTAAAAATCAAGAGCATAATAGACATTCCAATCCAAGAGAAATTTTTCTGACCTCGTCATTCTGTATAGCCCAGTGGCTAATGGGTCAGCAGGAGAAAAGATTGGTGAACAAGACTTAGGAGAGATGCTTTTCGAGATGAAACCCTCGGGCCTCTTTTTCGTTTGGAATCTACGGTTGGCTAAGTCATCCAAAACTACATCCGGCAACCTCCGTTCCTCCTCCGAGTCTGATCCACTTTCAGAACCATACACCTCCTTCTGATAGGAATCTGGATTCGAAAAATCATGCTTTGCTCTGCTGATTTGATGGGAAATTAAAGAATTCTTTTTGTGTCCACTGAGATCAGTCAACACAGAAAAAAAAAAATGGAAGAAAGTAACACAGCAGAGCTCACAATGAACAATAAGCTGAAAGATAACCAGTGAGCTAAAGGCATGCATCTAAAAAAAGAACCGGCAAATCATACGCTGACATTCTAAAACAGAAGAAATCTCTTCAAGATACGGATGACTAAAAATATAGGTAAGTAAAAGAAATATTTCATTAATGAAGTTTTATGTTATCTGTGAAATACATTTTAAGGACCATTCCTTTTTACCAAATTTAAATACCCTGGCAAATTCACAAAGCAGACTGAATTTTAAAATTCAACAATCAGCTCGCATCCCAGTACCTTGGAAATGTTCCATCGGCTTCTATGTAGACTGGGCTTGTCCAGCTTCTTCTGTTATCCTCATTTTTGTCCAGCTTTTTCTTCCTCAAGGGCGCCGGCACATAGGAGGGCTGTCTACCCTTGTTGGGTAAAAAGCGATTGAATGGTAAAGCAGACTTTGGTTCAATAGCCGAAATCCTTCGATATGACATATCATCTTTATTATGGTCCTGCATTTTGAATGTAAATTCAGAATCTGTGTCACTTTCACAACCTATTAAAAAAAAAAAGGCACAAGAATTTGCTTTACTCTCCAGGTTACTCGTCTAACTGAAACCCACACAGCATGCCTGCTTTTGTCTTTCCCTTGGAAACCCAGGGCTCTACTGCTAACTGCAGGGAATATTTTTAGAAATTTGTCATTAAGTTGTGATAAGACCCATCAGGAGGAACTTGCTTTGCATACTGGAGATGCATGCAGGACATTCTTTCACTGTTGCACATTCTAAGCAGAAAAAGTCCTGGTTTATGGCTGAACCCCTTTTCTTCCCAGTCTTCCTTGCCCTCACGATTTGTCATAAAATTTGTTGATGGAATACATGTGAATAAAATCTAGCAATCAAGTCAAAGATGCCTAAAATGAGATCTGAATGTAGTTCGAGGGAAACTCAGTCATTTAAAATAAATCATGCAGTCATCCAAAATTTCTGTGAGGCGAGAGACAAGGGAAGACAAAGAAAGAGATGCAAAAAGCACAAGATCACAAAGAAGTTTGATAGATCCTTGTGAGACCCCTATGAGCAAGAATCACACGTTACATATGAGGTTGGACCAAATGACTTCTAACGTCCCCCCAAAATATTAACAGAACACAGAACTCGAGGCTTCTTCTGACGGTGGTCACGGAAATATCGGGAACCTTGTATTTTGATTCAACATCATTTACACACAAATTTGAAAGAATACACTTTGGTACACCTCAAGGTCAGATAGATACAAACACTAATCTGTTCTCAAAAAAAAAAAGTCAGTCTGTTCTTTTAAATACATGGGAAGAAATGAGGGTACAAAACATGACAATAGATACGATATAGATACGATAGATACAAGCTTCAGCTGCCTCCCATTCTGCCCTTTTCTTCCTGCCTCTGTGTATCTGTTAAGAAACTTTGCAAATGTTGCATGCTTCCCGCCAGAGCTCTCAGAGGCTGGCTGTGCACAGTACCTGAGGACCTGGGAGCTGTGGGCTCTCGGCAGGAGCACACCTGCAGGGTAGACCTGAGCCAGAGGCAGTCTCGCCCCCTCCCCCGTGCCTGGCAGGAGTCTACAGTAATGACAGAGAGGAGGCTACAGGAAGCGGCTGAACACACAGCCAGGAGCCCTTGAGATGGGAACAGGGAAAGGAGAGTCATGGAAAGAAAGGAGGAAGTATAGCAGCTATGACCAGAAGGACTAATAGTCAATAATCTCGTGCTTTGTTTTTACTGCCTCCTAAATTAGTACATTTTTTGAAAATAAGAGAAATGTCAAGGATTCTTGCTAAAATTTTGTACATGTGAAATTTGTACAAAAGATCCTTCTACTTTGGAATTTTTTAAGCTACATTTTTTTTTTTTTAGTCCAGTACAGTATGCTGCAGAGTAGGCAAATATCCTTGATCTGGTAAGAGATATGGATGAAAAATGCCACCTGCCATATCAGTAAACAAAGGATATTGCGGCCAGCCAGCCAGCAGCCACTGCACCTGTCCCCGACTGTGCACCCTGAGGGGATTCAGGATGGAGAAAAGCAGGCTACTCGCCCCATATGGTTAAGGTGCATGTCAAAGGAATGATTTCAGTGAGCCCAGGCTCTTTCATCTTTCCATACATAGGAAAGCCTGAAATTCATTAACTTGAGATGTCTGGTTTTTCTTTAATTAACAGTAATCTTTTGATGTTCTGACTACCTGAGTGAGTTGTTTTTTGTTTGTTTTCTTGTTTGTTTTGTTTTACAAAGACTCCTATTTATCCCGGCTCCACCCTTACCTCTGCAGAGCAGTCCCTCAGAACTATCTGAGACACTGTCTTCTGGGCTTAAGTCCTCATGAAGTCTGCTGAATAAAACATAATTCTCAACCTTTCGATTGTGCTTTTGCTTTTTTTTTTTCCAGTCAACAGAGGCTTCATATAAAACTAAGGAATATGACTTTGCAATTCTGTTAACCTAAAAATATTATCTTATCATCAATATTATATTGATCATCAATTTGGGACTACAACTTGGTAGGTAGCAGAATTTCAACGTACTGATCACAAAAAAGTTTTAGCATCCTGGTGGCCCCCAGGATTTTCTTTTTTTTCTTCCTTAGTTTTAATTAGCAAGTCTTCACTTCCACCCTCTTCAAACATGGTCTGCAACTCCTTTCCCAAGATCAGGAAGCAGCGTGACAGTAACCCTCTGCTTTTCCTCACAAGGGCCAGGCACCCAGCCCAACAAGTATTATCTGAGGACAGTGCTTCAAGTCACACCACTGGACCACTGCATTTGAACTGGCTGGAGTCTGTATACTCCCACATGCCTTCAATACGTGTCCCTTTTATTTTTGTTGGTCAGATATAAATTTAAACGTCACCTGTGTTAGGTTCTTCAGTCAGGACAAAGTAATATAGTGGGTTGAGAATTTCAACCTCTGCTTTTACAGCTTTAATCACTCAGATGAATTATGAACTCTGATTCATTTCCTTTAAACTATTATAAGAGTCATCTGGGCTATGAAAACATTAAACCTAGACAGCAAACAGCCAACAAATACGGCAGTAATTGTAAAGGTTAACTCAAATAGCCATTCACTTTTTAAACGTTTAAATGCCACGGCTACTCAAAAAGCTAAAGAATTTGGGGTTTTGTTATAATATTTATGGATTCATTCTATTTTTGAAAAACAAATTCATTGTACATTGCTTTTATGTACATTTACATTAAAAGAACAACAGCAAATAAAGGTTGAATTCTAGCTAATGATTGCATGCTGAAGCATTTAGGACAAGTGTAATGTTCTCTGAAGTGCCTCAAAAAATAAAATGGATAATTAATGCATAGAGAATGCATGTGATGCATTCTCTTTAATGCATAGAGAAGGTATGTGATAAAGCAAGCACAGTAAAATGTTATGGTAAAACTAGGTGGCAGGTACATGGGTATTCATGTAAAATTCTTTCAACTTTGCTGATGTCTGAAATTTTTTATAATAAAAACATTAGGAAAAACATTTAAAATAAAAAATAATAATCAAAATAAACAAGCAAAGTAAACTCTCTAACAATCCAGCAAAAACTCACAACCAGAACTCTCAATTTTTCATGCTGATGGTGGAAGCACAGAAATAGTTCAAGAAACTTCACTTGTGGTTCCAATCTAGTCAATTTGAATTGCGAGAGGCATACAGTCAGAAATTTCTGACACCACCCAACAGCCAGAGGAAAGACTTGCATTTAAATAACAGATTTGACCATAATATTGGGATTTTGAAAGAAAGTTCCTTCCCACAACAGAAAGACTTTCATTAACACGCTCCTTTCACACTTGTCATGGGTTTACTCTGACCCTGACGGACGCAAAAGATGTTTTCTAACACAATGCCAGTGTTGTTACTTAATCAAAGTTTAGCATAATATTCTATCATGACAGATATCAATCATTTCTTTTCTTAGATAGAGATAATTATTAAAATATTTTCCTCTTTTTTCTTAGAAGTTGTTTTTTTTTATCTTTTGCAGAAAAGTAAGAAAAGGGAAGAAAGCTTATTCAGGAACTAGAACAGACTTTTATAGAATCTTATTTACTTTCTTTTTTATGTTTAGATATATCAGTTATTAGGCCTCAGAGGCAGAGATGATTAAACCTGAATCTGGAGAGAAAAGAATTAGGATAGATTATCGCTGATAAAACAGGTCATAGTTAACTGTCTCTTCCCCAAACTCCTCTAAAAACAGAAGATTAAAAGAAGTGAAACTATCACCCCTCCAGTGGCAATATAGTGAGGAAGGAACAAGAGAGACAGAGAGACAGAAACAGAGACAGAGAGAAGGAAGGAAGGGAGGGAGGGAGGGAGGGAGGAAGGAAAGAAGGAAAGAAAAGACACCCCCAATTACATTTCCATCTCTACAAAAATATACTTCTTGGCGAAATTTTTGCCTCAATAGTTTCACTCCATTTTTCTACTCTCTCCAATTCCCAATTTTCTCTCAATACACAAAGAAATAAAAATAAACCGTCGAGTCCAAAATGTAACTCACCTTCACGTGCCCCCCTCAACGTGATATCAGAGGAGCAGCTTGTGAATGACCTAGACCCCAAAGAGTCCAAGCTTTCAAATGAATCTTCTCTCTTATAGTTGCCTGGAGGAGCAAGTAATTCTCCACGCTCAGCGCACCAGATATCACCGTAACCACTGTCTCTGCCACTCCTCTTCAGGAAGCTGGACTCTTCAAGTGCCTGAAGAACATTTTTTAAAGACTAGTAAGTTAGCATAAACTTCCAAAAATGTAATCAGTTATTGCTTATTTATTTGCAATAGCTCAAGTTGTGCTGCATTTGATAGGTGAGGCAATGAGACTGCCCCATTAAATATCAGAAAAAAACTGATAAAAATCAGAATATAAATCTGTAAATGTTTTCCCACAACTAATACTTGGCACTCATGTGACTATATGGAGGTATTCAATATTATTTAATAAGGTAATAATAAGGGGGAACATTTTTTTTTTTTTTTTTTTTTGCGGTACACGGGCCTTTCACTGCTGTGGCCTCTCCCTTTTTTTTTTTTCTTTAATTTTATTTATTTTTGGCTGCTTTGGGTCTTCGTTGCTGTGCGCGGGCTTTCTCTAGTTGCGGTAAGCGGGGGCTACTCTTCATTGCAATGCACGGGCTTCTTATTGTGGTGGCTTCTCTTGTTGCGGAGCAACGGCTCTAGGCACGCGGGCTTCAGTAGTTGTAGCACACGGGCTCAGTAGTTGCGGCACGCAGTCTTAGTTGCTCCACAGCGTGTGGGATCTTCCCGGATCAGGGATCGAACCTGTGTCCCCTGCGTTGACAGGAGGATTCTTAACCACTGCGCCACCAGGGAAGCCCCAGGAATTCCTAGGTTCTTTAACAACCAAATGTAATATGTCAACTTTCATTAAATCATTATTCAGAAAAAAAGTTATGAAAGAGAGTTAGGAGACAATTGGGATATTCTGAATATAGACTGGATATTAACTAATGGGGAATTCATGACTGTTCTTTGGTCTAGTAGACATCACAGGTATATGGAAGAATATTCTTACTGTTAAGAGATGCATGCTGAGTATTTAGGGGTGAGTTGTCTGCAATCTACCTTGAAATGATTAATTAAAACACAGATGGATACATAAATAAAGCCAATATGGGACATGTTTAATGATTAAATCCGATGGAACACAGGTGGGTATTTGTTGTACTATTCTTTCAACTTTTAATTAGGAACACTCTCAAGATATTAAAAAGCTGAAGAAAGAATGTTTACAATGAATAATTAGCAGCTGTCTCAGGCATACTTTTGGCTAAGACTAGATGTTAATTCGTGGTTGAATTGTTTGACAAGTGTTTAAGTGCCAGCAGGGTCTAGTAGATTTATGTGAGATTTCATATATTTTAGACGCCACACACACCCCGGAATTAGAGTTGACATCCTAGCATGAAAATGAAAGTGCCTGCTTTGTACCCTATTTCCAAGCGGATAGGGAAGCTGGGCTTAGTGCTGGTACCACCAAAATACTTCTAAAAAAATATAGATTTTAAAATTCTAAGTAAATCTTTAGATTTACCAGGTTTCTTAGATACACACTTGTTGAAGCCTTAGAGTTCAACTCAAGGAGATGATTTTTGACCTTGTAAGCGTTAAAGATAATGATGATGTGCCACCATGGTTATAAAAGAACCAAGGTTTGGCCCCGTTGCCTGGTTCCTCCCCCTAACCCTCACCAAGGACTTTACTCTGACAAGTCACGTAAAATGAGTCATCTACAATTTATAGGATGACTAAGGGTCAACAGCTTACTGCAAGTATTTTTTTTTAATATATATTTTGGATTGGCCATTAAGCATTATCTAGTTAAGGGAGAAAAGTTTGATGAACACAATGATTTTGATTTTAACAGAACAATGCAAAACAGCTCATATATTCATTCACCTCTTATGGCTCTCCACACGCCACAATAATGGAATGGAACCACAACTATAGTTTTACCTATGAAAATTCTTTTTTAAATAAATTTATTTATTTATTTATTCATTTATTCATTTATTTATTTATGGCTGCATTGGGTCTTCTGAGTGGGTCATATGGCTGTGTGGGCTTTCTCTAGCTGTGGCAAGCGGGGGCTACTCTTTCTTCCGGTGCACGGGCTTCTCATTGCGGTGGCTTCTCTTGTTGCAGAGCATGGACTCTAAGCACACGGGCTTCAGTAGTTGTAGCATGCGGGCTCAGTAGTTGTGGCCCACGGGCTCTAGAGCACAGGCTCAGTAGTTGTGGAGCACGGGCTCAGTTGCTCTGCGGCATGTAGGATCTTCCCAGACCAGGGCTCGAACCTGTGTCCCCTGCATTGGCAGGCAGATTCTTAACCACTGCACCACCAGAGAAGTCCCTGAAAATTCTTTTTTATCTACTCTGATTTTGACACTGGTGACAGGAAGCAGCCTCGAATAAAGCATTCCCAGCACAAACACTCTACTAGGATGATTCAACCTGAGTCAGACTGCCATAAAAAGAACCAAAGGCTGTAACGAGAACACTAATGCAAGAGCCAAAGTCCTACGTTATTTTTAACTGGATGTTTTCTTAGCTGAAATACCTGTAAGGCAAGGCTTTGCCTTTGCTCAAATCCCTGCCACATTCATCCTTCAGAGCCTTGCCCTCCTCCATTGCACTGACCTACCTGTTCATCTGTCTACATCAGAGGGTTGTGCTGTAAGGATGGGTCATCAGCCTTGTATGAGTGTTTTCTCAACAACTAGTACAATGCTTGTGCATGGTATTATCTCAACTGTTATCTGAATTAACTGCTTTAAGGAATTTAAATAGGGTATTATCAACTCTTTACAATTAGAAAATAAAAATCCAGAAGGAATACCCTAACCTTCTAGACTATAATCCCATCTCCCTATAATGTATGTGGCTGGGTTCAGGCAAAACTATTTAGAGATCAGAGTAGTTATAAGGCAAAGTGATCATTTTCATCCTAAAACTTCTATCTTCCAATTATAGCAACTAACATTTATTACATCCTTACAATGTGCCAGAGACTAATGTTAAATGCCTGACTGGTACAGTATCCTTTAATCATCATTAAGACCCATCAAGCAACTACTATTAATTAGATGATCATATATTATTTTGATGACATATTTTCTTCTGCACACAGCAGATTCTCCTGCATAAATACCGCCACAGTGAAGTTCATTTTCCCATTTGAATATTATGAGTGAAGATTTGGCCAACTCTGGTCAGCGCTGGCACTTGAGATATATGATATGACCCATGGCAAGACAGTAAGATAAAGAAACGAGTAACTTCCATACATTTTAATAGCCCTGAACCACCTCTCTATTACAGGTTAAGTTCATAATAGGTTATATAAAGTGCCTAAGAAAGAAAGTAAATTAGTATTTTGTTGAGTTATCTAAACTTAAGAAATAAATACGTATACCTATATCATATACCCTGGAAACTGCTCTGAAATACTTACTCACTCCTTGTGGTGGCTTACAAAGCCAGCAAATGAGTAACAATCCTCTCCACCCATCCCAATCAGAGCCGCCATATATTATAGAGGGAGGAGAAGAAGGCAGAGGGCATGTGGAAAAAAGAGATGAAGGGGAAAGGGGAAGGTGAGAAGTAGTACTAGTTAGAGTAGTTGTCTCATATAGAGTTTCCTTACCTTAGTCAGAGCTTGTCCTAAAAGATTCTCAAATGCTTTCAAATTAAGATAGGGACCATTATAGTAGGGGTTACTTTGTGCTTTCCTTCCCAGCCAGTACAACGTTATCAAAACCTTTAAAAAAAAATTCCATGAAACAACAAGATCAGTCTATTTAGTAACTAAATGGCAAGCTCAAATGCAAGTGAGCACTCTAGATAAAAGACAGTATCTATGGTTGAAAAGTAGATTTTCTTTTAAATTATGTAAAGGAGAAGGGTCACTAAAAATGTTATTCTTCTTAGATTTCCATCACTGAGCACATTCTCAGAGCAAGAGCCTAGACCCCAACAGGTATTTATACTCTACTGGTACACATGAAGAAGGAAAAAATTTACGGTAAGAAAACATAAATTAAACTTCTAAAGTAATATTTTTCCAACAATCTTACAGACTGCACACTTAAAATCAAAAATTCTCAGCTTCCCTAATAATGATATTGAGCTCTTATGTTTTTCAATAAAGCTGTCACATTTTTAGAAATTCTTCTAATATGCAGAATATTATAGATATAAGTCTACATTGGGCAATTACCCAGAGTCCTTAAACATTTAATGTTTTTCCTTAAAGTCTGAGTTTGGTGGTTTCTGACTTGCTCTCCTAAAAATCCTACAGCCTATTCATTTGCCTTTACCACATTACTAACATGTAAGGACCCACTCCCTAGATTTAACCCACCTTCTTATACTGTGAGGTCAGAAAATACATGTTTCAACCATATTTAAACACAATTAGAATTTGTTTCTAGCAAAACTTAGAAAAAGACAGAGTATATCAGATATTTTTAGATCCCACTACCTTTTCACAGAACATGTAAGTAAAAAACCATTTATAATGTCCCATTAAATATATCTTACATTTTTCACTCTCCTATCAGTCTCTTCTTGCCTGTAAAGAAAAAAGAAAATATCCATTAGTAATATCTATGAACCTTAAATTGTTAATTATTAGCTAGAAAAAACTCATTTGTATTCTAAAGTTCTATGAATATTAATACCACCTGGAAGTTCAGAAACCTTAGTTTATTATCCATCAGAAGGATTTTTCCATATTCACTGATTTCATGAAATATAATTGTCAGTTTTCTATAAAAAGCAAGGTTGTCTTTTTTCCTTACTTTATTCATTACAGTCTGATTTTTTAAATGTGTTATTTGCATTTATAAGTTTTCATTTTAAACAATGTTTAAACCCAAGCAAAAGGCGAAAAAATCAATGCGTGCTCACGGCAGAAAAAAAAAATCAGGAAATGGGGGAAAAAGCCCTTAAATAGGAAAAAACAAAAGTAATTTTGCCCTGAGTTTTCTTTTCCACTTTGCGTGAGGGTTTTTTCACTCAAGTTCCCCAGAGGAAATTGCTCAGAGACCAAACCCTGCAGATTTTGAAAAGTGCAGTTTAAAAAATAGCCATGAATCTCTGCCTAAAGAGATTTCACTCTATTACAAGCATCATGAGTTTTCCCCCCACCTGTAAAAGGGCATGGTATTTGTGGGAAAAGTTAAAGAGGCAGATGTCACCGCAATGTTGAAGATGAAAAACATAAGTTAATTAACAAAGCAATGGATGACCCTAAACTATTGGTGCTTTCCATCAGAGACTTAAGCAGTATCATTGCTAATTCAGAGAGATGCAGGAGCCTGAGCTAGATGACCTCCAAGGTCGCTTTTCAGTCTAAGAGTCATAAGTAGTACATTTATAAGAAAATATATATGTATACACACACATCATGTGTGTAAGACATATAAAACACACATATATAACATACATACACAGGGAGACAAAGAAAAAGGGGAGAGAGTGAGCACACAAATGGAGACAAACATTTAACTTAGCTTTCAAAGAATCCATGAAGACAGCTACGACCATTCCTTCCCATAAGATAAACATGAACTGAATGAACTTAAGAACAACATTTGCCTCTCACCTACCCCCAAAACAGCATAACAAAAATAAAATCCACAAACTCTCACCCTACTGTGGAAATGTAAATTGGTACAACTACTTTAGTACATTTGGTAGCATCTATTCAAGCTGAATATACAGTATATGCATATTCTATGACCTAGTACTTCCACTCCTCGATATATACCCAACAGAAATGCTTACAGATGTTCACCAAAAGTCATATATGAGAAACTTTATAGAGGCACAATTTATAATAGAAATAACTGGAGCTACATCTATGTCTTTAACAGTAGATTGGATAAATTATGGAATATCCACACAATGAAATATTCCATAGCAATGAGAACAAACCACCTGCAGCTATCTGGTTCAATCTGACAAACAATGGGAAGTAAAGGAAGCCAAATAGAGCACAGACTGTATTATTCATTCAAGTCAAGAACACAAAAAAAGGCATAACAAAGATATGATGTTAGGAGTCAGGATACTGTTCGTCCTGGTGGGGGAGGATGGAAGTGACTGGAAAAAGGTGAGGGGGCTTCTAGGGCGCTGAAAATTTCTTATATTTTGATCTGTAAGCTGGCTATTTAAGTGAGTTCCATCTCTAAAGTCTGTGAATTGTACACTTAAACTACACATATAGAAAAAGATACATGCTTCAAAAAAGCAAATAAATTTTACAGCCCAAGTACTTAAATCCTAGCTTATCTCTTAAGTAAAAAAGAAAATCATCTTGTAAAAACAAAATCAACATTTTTCAAAGAAGTGGGGGGAAAATAAATCATTAGAAACTGACAATAAAAAAAAAAAGAGTTATATTGGGAATTCCCTGGTGGTCTAGTGGTTAGGATTCAGAGCTTTCACTGCCATGGCCTGGGTTCAATCCCTGGTCGGGGAACTGAGATCCCGCAAGCCACACAGCATGGGCAAAAAAAAAAAAAAAGTGATAAAATATATAGCCTCTTTTTATGTTAATGACCAACAAACACACTTCAGACGTTAAAAGCACAAAGAACCACCAATACTCAATGAAAAGGATACATTAGGCTGAAAATCACCACACTCTTAACGGTCAATGCAAACCACCCCACTTTTCTCAGAAGTACACTGAGGGCAGAAAGAAGAGGAACAGAGCTCTCTTGAACCCCTGACCTCCTTTCCACAGCCCTCTCTAAAGGTTTCTAATCCAACACACTCATTTACTTTGTATTATGACAAAGCAATAATTGTAAACACAAGGTATGGCCTATTTTGGAATAAACACTCACAATAAGCAGTGACCTTGGCACTATAACCTTTCCCTCATTTCACAATCCCTTCTGCATATGAGCATTTATAACATGCTCTTGAACAAAGGGACACACATGCCGGCCAAATTGCTGTTCTATCACTGAAATGTAATGCCAGGAATTCAAGTAGTCAATGATTTGCTGGAGTCCATAGAGGTCAACTTCTGACACACAACAAACACATCTCATTGTATGCAAGTCAGTAACCAGGCGGCTCCTTTCCCTGCTGTGGCTACAGGGCACAACCCCAAGGCCTTCCAAATAGAGCAAGCGTGAGGGCAGAGGAGAAGCTCCTGGTATCAGTCTCTCTATGACCATCCAAGATATTGCCTAACCCATCAGAACCGAAAATAAGACAGTCTGATCTACAAATAGGCTAATTCCCTTACAACAGATATTTCAACAGTTGACATGGTATAATTCCATGTTCAGAAGCATGGTCTTTGGGTCAGATGTAGGTCCCATTAGCTATGTTCATCTTAACTCTTGAAGCTTCCATCTCCTTCTGGAGAAACTGCAAATAATGGCCCTTATTCCAGGACATCATAAGAAAAGTACACAGGCATTTAGCAGAGTCCCTAGCCTCATGGTAAGTGCTCATCAAGCAGCAATTACCACTAGACTGTAAGCTATGTGAGGGCAGGGCCCAACTTATTTACCAAGCTACCCACACAGGCTTCTTAGTGACGCCATGCTGGACTCCAATATTTAAGTTGCAACCAGCCTGCCTGACACTCCCCATCTGTCGTCCCTGCTTTATTTTTGTATTTATAACCATCAACTGCATGCATTCGTTTATTATCTGTCTCTTCATAATCCAAAAGGAATTTTTGTGATTTTATTTACTGCTATATCCCAAGTGTCTTAAGTGTCTACCACCTGACAAGTACGTTAAAATATTTTATTAAAAACGCCTAGCACATGGGACTTCCCTGGTGGTCCAGTGGTTAAGACTCCATGCTTCCAATGCAGGGGGCGTGGATTCGATCCCGGGTCGGCGAACTAAGATCACATGCCACTCAGCGTGGCCAAAAAACACAAAAACCAAAACAAAACCTCTGAGTTCCTGAAGTTTTCTAAGTTAATTATTTCCATAATTTTATTTTAAATGCCTAGCACAGTGCATGGCACACAGATGTTCACCAATACTAATCTGAACACATTTATTTAGCTTACAGAAATGTAAGTCAGCAAAAGAAAGCCTGAAATGATAAAAGCTCAGGAGATTCCTATGAGATGTCAAAGAACAGCTAAATTACATTAGCTTACTTAAAACATCCAATTTTGACTCCAACTGTATTGATACTCATAACTGGGCTTCTTTTTTAAAGCTATTTTCTTTAAAATTGCAATAAAAGGAATTCTTTATAATCATAGATCAATAACCCAAAAAAGGCACAGGTTCAAAAACAAAGGGCAGCTTCAAAGTGCTGAGTACAAAGATTAAGTGGTGGCCTCTGGGATAAAAAAGCTTCCCAGCAGAGCTCTGAAAGACAAAGGCCAAAGAATCCAAACCTTCCTTGAAACCCAAATTTACCATAAAAAGGGACAGAGATGAAACTTTAATAGTTTGAAAAAATGACTATGTTGAATATGTTGCTAGCCTTCTCTGTGTATTACATGCTAATTTAAATATTGTTTGATATTCAGGAAATACCAAGTATGACGTAGATATCATCTTCCACTCTGTTAATGGAAAAGCTCTGGTAATTCTTCACTACCTGACAAAGGACCAGAAAACATGTGCTCATCACAGAGCTCTAAACTTCCTGCCAGAGGCCAGGAAGAAAAGAGCCATAAACCCTCAAGTAAGCCCATCAGTGAACAAGATCCATCAGTAACCACCTTATCCTAACTTCAAGGTATACTCAGAGCCAGGAAACTCTAGGTCTGATCCTTTCTTTATTCAAAGCTGTTTTAAAATACTCGTACAAATCCTCCATCAAGGAGCACCAACCACCTCTAAGGAAAGGACCAGGGAAATAAAATCCATGTGGATGCTCTGGCTCTCATCGGGAGACCCCATTCTTCCCCCAAGGCAGCAGCGTGGCTAAGAGGGCAGGCTCTGGAGTCAGACCTCCTGGGTGTGATTTCTGGCTCCACTTTTGGGAGCTGTGAGAATGTGGCAAGGCTTATCTAACTCTGTGTCTCCATAGTCTCACCTGGAAACCACATACCCATTTCACTGGGCTTAAGACAGACATTTGAAAAGTACTGAACCCAAGCAGATCAAGTAAAGGAGACACTTCAAGACTATCCTCCAATTATCCACCTCAACCACACAGTATGGTGGAAGGGAAGTGGCAAGAGAACAGGCAAGTTTCCCCACACATAGTATTTTCCCCCAGAAGAGACATTTCTGTGACGCACAATTCAAGACACTCTTTCATGTTCTGCTTTCCTTTCCCTCTTTCTCTGAAAGGCTTTGAACAAGAAATTGTTTCTAGAATAAGGTCAAACAAAGAGCAAGGCAAACTAGTGTGGTATGACCGTTGTTGGCCAAACATCCATGTTGGCCCCAAGCCAGCCCTCCTCACCCACACTTTATCTACCAGGGACTGCCTAGGCCAACACCCTTCAATTTTCCAAAAGCTCAAAATCTGAGGGAAAAAAAATGTGCCTACATGGCCGAAGTCTATCTCTCTCATATCTGATAGCATAGTTTGGGAACAGAATGTTAAAGGATGAGATTCTAGTTTTATTATAGTTTGGTGCAGCCAGTTGTAGTCTAGGGCTTCATCAAAAATATTTCCAAAGACGTTCTGTTTATCCAAAGAGCTAACGCTGGGCCCACATGCATGCACCCACCTCAGCCTTTCATAGAATCTCTCCTGGTGGACAGCAGAGAACTGTAACCACACCTGACTCACAGGCCTGGCTAAGAGCTGCCAAGCTTCCAATGTTCATATATAAGTCACCTAAAGCCACTCACAGAGCCAGTCCAGCAGATCAAGGACAAAGAGTTGGAGGAAAATTCCCCCCAAATAAGATAAAGCTTCACAGAGCTTGACACCGACTCCCAATTCTCTCTTTATGTTCTTCCTCCATACCTTTTTGTTTTTTTTCTTCTTCCATATCTTGATACACCTTTTCCTCAAGGTACCAACTTCTTCATTGGCAGCACCATAAGCTCAATCTCGTCATGTTCTGCCCTAAGATCAAAATCCCTTGACACTGAATTCTTCATGCTCCAAAATCACCCTTCCTCCCTAAATCCCAGCCCACACCCTGCCCAATCCAACCTCGGTGAAGATCAAATACAGTTGTCTTACCGAAGCATCATACAAGGAAGCGTGTGATGAAAAACTCATGCTGGAACTTCTGATAGAGTGGGAATATCTTTGCTCCAGATACCACGGGGGAAGACTCCCTACATCCTAACAGGAGAGATGAGACATGTGGTACCACCTGCCACTACCCCAGGCTTCTCTGGCTACAAGGAATCTGGAGTTCAATAAGAGACTCAAGTATAACTTCCTACCCCGCCCGGTCTCCTCCCTGCCATACACACTCACCCCTCTTTCTATCCCTAATCCTACAGCCCCGATCATCCCCTTTTCTTGGCCTCAAATAAGCTTTTACCTTTGTTCCTCAGAACAACTGCAACTCACTGGGTGATTATGTCCCCAAGCATCCACTTCCTGAGGCTACTTCCCAGAGTAGGGCGTGGACCCAACCCTTCCAGAGTCTGTTCTAACCCTGTCCTGCCCTGCCCTGCCCTGGGCAGCTTCAGCTGACCGGGATGTGCTGCTTGGGAAACGGGGTTGACATCAGAGAAGCTGGGCTCACACAATACTTGGTCCTCCTCCAAGCCACTAAGTAATCCCTGCCCTCCAGTTGTTGCTTATGTAGTCTGGCCACCTGTTCACAACTTTTAAAAAAATGTCAAGAAATGAGGTCCTGGATCATGATTTCATAAGCGGTCACCAGTAGAAAAAAGTGTGTGGACTGTATCTGCTTTCAATCTGTCAGGTATGCATGAGGTTAGGGAGGAGGCGTGTGTGTGGCCAGGGGAGACGGTTAAGACCATTCAAAGCAGATGCCCTTCTCATTACAACCGCGGCATCGTTTTCTATAAGAGACAAGACGGTCTGCCTCCAAATGGGAGGAAAGGGTTGCTCAGGATACTGAGTGAAATTTTAAGAAGCATAGTGACATAATAATTTCTGATGCTACTGTCTCTGAGGGAAGGGCCTGTTTTTATTCCAAATGCAGGAAGTGAAGAAGGAATTTAGGAATCTATCAGGTAATGGCTCCTTTTTCTATTAACAGACATTTTTATTCATGGAAGCTCTTCCTTTGCATTACATAAAATAGAGCAAACCTTTCTCTAATGACTGGCAAATAGAAGGAGGAAGAAATGTGTGGATGAAAGTTAAAGACGAATTCTTGGAATACTGCACTCAAAAAGTAAGCTGCATTTAAAAAAATGAAGTTGAAATTCTTCCTTTCCTCCCACCTTCATCCCTAAAAATGAAACTGTATTCCATTTGACAATCTGCCAGTAATGTGAGACACATGTGACTCATAGCTTTTAATCTGCCATTGCTACAAAATGCAGCTCTACCTGACTGTGGAAATTGTAAAAATGGCACTTGAGAAAATAATACCAAATCTGGAGATAATTAGTGAGCAAAAACAGATAAACGATGATTTCTGTACTTACCTATGTGAGACAAAACTCTTGGAAATTCAACAGTTTTTGCCCTAGGAACATAATGCTTATTCCAAACATGACAAATGAATAAGTACCCTCTCGTTAAAAATCATTTCTTATTAAATTTCACACCCCACCCACACAGTACTAAGAATAGCTAAGTTTCACTTGAAGAGAAAGGAAAAAAAAAAAACCCACATGTGTTCGAAGACACTGGCACATGGTTCCACTTAAATAATGAACCTGAAGAGCTGCTGCAGGAGCTGAAAAGTGGGTTTTGTTTCTAACTCTTTCAACCACAGACTTTTTGCAAATCTTCTTTTCTACTTTTTGGAGTATGCTTGCTATTACATAAAACTGATTTCACAATTTGAGACTCACACATGTATATCCCCTGTTAGATGGTAACCCAGAAACAGACAATTCCTGAATACAGAATTTAATATCCATGATATATGCTCCGTGTACTAAATGGAGTTATGACCTTCAATTATATAAAATGTGCTGGGGAGAGACTACAGGGGGTGTCAATTACAGGCCTACCCATCATTCTACTTCTGTAGGTAACAATGCCAGGTAGCAGCAGCAACGGGAAGAGTGGGCTTGGTTTTAGACATGGGAAGTTTGAGACACATGACAACGTAAAAATGTGAAGTAACTGGTAATTAGACATACAAGTAGGATGTTCAAGCTAGAAATCTAGGTTGGAGGTATAATCTGGGGAGTTGTCAGCATCGAGATTAAGTGTAAAGTCATGAAGCTACAATGAGACACCCCTAGAAAATAAGTGTAGATAGAGAAGAGGTCTAGGGGTTGAGGGCTGGGAAACCCAACACATAAGGGCTAAGAGGTAGAGGAGAAACCAGCAAAGCAGACACAGAAGGACCAGCCAATGTGATGGGAGTGGCACGCCAGAGGGAAGGAGGCCGAGATGGAGGGAACAGTCAAAAATGTTGTTGAGAGGGGAATGAGGATGAGCGCTGAGGAATTACTGCTGTATTCTTTTCTTAACCCTTATAATATCTTACACACATGTAATACATACTCACTCAATTACTAATTACTTCTCCTCAAAGGAGAAAAAGAAAGAAGTATTAATATCAACAAAAATCTTGTCAAAACCACTGATGTTCCTAAACATACAATTTAGGAGAATACTGAGCTAGATGGCTCAGGTGCCCTTCCAGACTTCTGAGCCCACACTTAGCAAAGCCAACAAGAAATTCAACTATAGGTATAAATCTTCTTGTCTTTAGCATCATGATATTGGAATAATAATGTGCCAGGTGAGGAATTTTCCAAGTCAGTATTTGTCAAACTGTGTACCATGAAGCATGAGAAACTGGCAGATTGAATGGGGCTTAAGGTCTAAACTTTTTACAAAGTGTTGCATATTTTCTCCTTAACACATAACAGAAAATTGAAGTTGTGAAAAGCCCTACAACAAGAGATCTGTTTTACTTATACTTTGAAAAATTCACTTTCTCATAGTTTTTCGCAGAACAGTTACTAAAATCTTAAAGAATTCTGGTATCGATGAAGTATTTCCCAATTGTGTTCTGTTTAAGTCCACTTTATGCTTTAATTGTATCATGCATATTAATAATAATTACCTTTATTAAGCACTTTATATTAATCATTACGTTGACCGTATTGCATTATTATCTCCTTTAATCCACACAACAATCCAATGATTTATAGATTAGGAAATTGGGACTCCAAAGGCTTAAAAACTTTCCCAAGGTCACAAAACTATTAAGACTTGATGTGATCCATGCTTGCCATACGCTAAAAGCCATGGATTAAGACCCTGTTTTAGTATTAGTGCAGTCACCCTTTCTACCTTAATATATTTTTAATAGTTTACTTCTTTCTTAATCCTGAAAAATAATTGTCTGTAACATCCTTGAGAAGTATAAATGTCTCTCAATATCCTCTCCAAGTGTTGGTTCAAAACCTATCTATAGCAGCAATAATTTCCTGCCTAAATCTGTCTCTCAAAGACAATGGCAGAAGTTCCCCCTTACCTTTTCTGGCAAAATTTAGATTTGTACTGTACTATCTTGCCCATACAACCCGTTACGGGATTCTGCAGATGGAAAATTGCCAAAGCATTTTTTAAAGGACTTCCTTCTGAGTAAATGAAATATATCACAATAATTCTCGTAGTGAGAGAAATGCAAGGCAGAGATTACCTGTTCTTATCACTGCTAAGCCTTTTATGAGTGTGGTTTCTTTAAAGCAAGTACCCATCGAATATAAATAAAAAGATTATAAATTAAGCACAAGCAAGATTAAATGGGAAAACATTTTGGTTAGCCTCCTGAAGGTACATTTTCTGATCTTAAAAAAAAAAAAAAAAAAAAAAAGCTAAATCTACCTTTAGGTTTGTGAAAATTAAACAAAATATATTTAAAGTGCCTAGCACGTAGATACTTATTTTCTTTCTGATGAACATGAAAGCATAAGGTGTAAATTATTAGTAGTAAGTTATTATATCATTACACCAATTCCTTAGCTGTAGTTTATATTAAATGTGCTATGTGTGTATAGTACAAACCGGTATTGACAAAGTAGTGCATACCAAACTATTGATTCATGCTACACATTCAAAAGTCTCCATATTGCTTTTAAGTACATTATTCTCCTTTGCCTATAAGTGAGACTTGTTTCAAAATTTTAATTCCACCATGGGAAAAATCAGCACCACGGCCCCCTCAAAAAAATCCCTAGCCCAAGTTTTTCATAAATCATTTTTAGTCCTAAATTTTGCCTGTTCTAGATTAGCCTCTCTTATCTTAGTGTTTTTTTTAAAAAAAACACCAAATTTTTCACAACTATATTTAATCCAAAGGTTCCTAGGGGCAATATATATTTAGAACAGAGTTTCTTGACAATGTTACCCTTTGAACCTTACAATTCTTCACTGCGGGGGATTACCCTGTGCATTGCAGGACGTTAAACAGACTCCTGGCCTTATTCACTAGACACCTCGCCTCACCCTAGTCAAGACAATCAGAAATGTCTCCAGACGTTACTAAATATCCCCTGGGGCACAAAATTGTCCGACGTTGAGAACCACTGTTTTAGAGGATATAAGAATTTAACTTATTCCTCTTCATAAAGTATACTCAAGGTTCCATGGGCCTAAAATTAGCTGAAACCAAAACCAATCTCATGAGTAGTAAATGAAGTCTGAGGAGTTGACTCACTCTCCAAGAACGACCAAATATTAAATTAAAAACATATTATGACTTATCTTCCTTGCAATTTGTATAAAGCTGCCTGTCTTTCATTAGAGAGTTAACACCATGCATCATTTTAAAATTTCCATTTACATATACCGCCTTCCATAGATGTGCCATTTCCTTCTTAGCCTTCCATATAATGCTTCAAATTTCGGAATCTTATCAAAGTATCACCAATCACTCTGTATAAATCATTGAGAAAGAATGGACATGCTTCAAAGGAATAACATAATTGGTTTTCAAATTCAGATTAATAGAACACTGCCTTCTTCAATTAACTTTCAAGTTCAATACACATTCAATCCCGATGTCCTTCAGAGTAGTTTACATTTCTTGCAATCAATTTCAATTTTCCCATTCTCTGTGAATACCTTTTTGAAACTTCCAAGACCAATGAATCTAGTGAGATTTTTCTTCTTCTTTCTCCCCTTCACCATATTTAATCTAAACCAAATTCAAATAATACTTCCCAGGCAACTTTTCTCAGATATGCCCTTTATATTCCCACTATCACCAGTTCAGAATTTAAATTGAATAAGTCTTCGTAAGTGCATGCATCATCTAATCCCCGAGCCTGTTCATCCTTCCACATGCTCTCCACTGGTGAAGGGCCCCAAATTTCAGAGTCAGAAAACTAAGGCCTAAGCCAAACAACATCTCCCTCGAACACTCACTTCACCACCAAACAAATCCTATCAATTCTAGTCTCTAAATCTCTCTGGAATTCCTTGCTTCCTTCTCAGATGTATTTCCTGTCTTCGGTCTTCCCCCTGGTCCTCCTCCTCCCCAGAGATTCCTGAAGAATCGTCCTAAAATGGAATCCTCTCCATGTCTCCTATCTTTTTTTTTAAAATAAATTTATTTATTTTTTATTTTTATTTTTGGCCGCATTGGGTCTTTGCTGCTGTGCACGGGCTTTCTCTGGCTGCAGTGAGCGGGGGCTACTCTTCGTTGTGGTGCGCGGGCTTCTCATTGCGGTGGCTTCTCTTGTTGCAGAGCACGGGCTCTAGGTGCACGGGCTTCAGTAGTTGTGGCTCGGGGGCTCAGTATTTGTGGCACACGAGCTCTAGAGCGCAGGCTCAGTAGTTGTGGTGCACGGGCTTAGTTGCTCCGCGGCATGTGGGATCTTCCCGGACCAGGGCTCGAACCCGTGTCCCCTGCATTGGCAGGTGGATTCTTAACCACTGCGCCACCAGGGAAGCCCCATGTCTCCTATCTTGACATTCTTACCTCTTACGGTTTATTTCCCTCAAGTAAAGTTCAAAACATAGCATTCACATTCATCATCTGCCCACTCTCGGTCACCTCGTTTCTTGACCTGCCCCAGCATAAACCTGACACTTTTTCTATAAAACAGGTCTAGAACTCTCTCAACAGCACTGATCTCTCCCACCTCCACATAAGAGACAACAGGAGGTTTTCTCTTCCTAGAAGGCTCTTGACTGTTCTCCCCCACTTTTGAATTGTTCATCCTTTCAGATTAAACTCAAATGTCACCAGCCTCTGAAGCCTTCCTATCTTCTAGAGGCCTCTCTCATGTGAGCCCATGGGTGCTCCGCACAGAGTGCTTTTAAAGCATTCCATTAAATTATCTTCCTAGTCTCTCCCACTGGACTGTGAACTCCATGAATTCAGAAACAGAATGCTGTTCATCTCTGGTTAAGTACTTAAAATATAGGCATTAAAATATTACCAGAAAGGGCTTCCCTGGTGGCGCAGTGGTTGGGAATCTTCCTGCCAGTGCAGGGGACACGGGTTCAAGCCCTGGTCTGGGAGGATCCCACATGCCGCGGAGCGGCTGGGCCTGTGAGCCACAATTACTGAGCCTGTGCGTCTGGAGCCTGTGCTCCGCAACAAGAGAGGCCGCGACAGTGAGAGGTCCACGCACTGCGATGAAGAGTGGTCCCCGCTTGCCACAACTAGAGAAAGCCCTCACACAGAAACGAAGACCCAACACAGCCATAAAAACAAAACAAAACAAAACAAACAAACAAACAAAAAAAATATATATATATATATATATATTACCAGAAAGAGGAGATTGATCTTCCGCCTCTTCTAAAAATCTATCCTACCAATCATCTAGAATCATTTTTTTTTTTTTTTTTTTTTTTTTGCGGTATGTGGGCCTCTCACTGTTGTGGCCTCTCCCATTGTGGAGCACAGGCTCCGGACGCGCAGGCCCAGCGGCCATGACTCACGGGCCCAGCCGCTCCGCGGCATGTGGGATCTTCCCAGACCGGGGCACGAACCCGTGTCCCCTGCATCGGCAGGCGGACTCTCAACCACTGCGCCACCAGGGAAGCCCTAGAATCATTTTTAAGGGGCCATTTACTCCCTCTCATCCCCACTAAATCCTGACTTCAATTCTTATGCTTTATGTTGAACTTAATTTTAGTTACATCCCCATTTCCGTCTTTCAGCCATTTCCTGTTGCATCTCACTCTATTCTGACTTTAATCAAACAAGTCTAACACAACAGGACCTGTTTACTCTCACTCCAGAGCTATATATTCCATTCCTTCAGCCTAACATGCCCAGAATCTGTCACACATTTAACTCTTAAATGTCAATTTCCAGGAAACTCCCATTGGACATTGCCAAGTCCCTGATACACCATCACTTTAGAGTCCCAATCGCTCATACAAATATAGAGCCATACCATTATTCATCCACTTATATCCATTACTGACGTTAATAAAATACATCTTGTGTATTTGTCTACCTACCTCCAAAGGACCTTTGAGGACTATTTTCTTTCCACAAACATTATTCACATACAGTTGACCTTTGAACAGTGCTGAACATGTAATACCATAGTACGTATTTAGTGAAAAAAGTCCACGTGTAAGTGGACCCTCACAAGTTTAAACCTATGTTGTTCAAAGGTCAACTGTACTGGGGGTTTTCCTGAATATCTATACAAGATGGAGTAAAAATATTCTTAGGGTAATAATGTCACATACCTTCTCTTTGAGTAGTTCCCATTGATTTATCCCCTAAAACAGAGGTTCTCAAACCATGGTCTCCAGACCATCAGTATCCACAGTACCACAGAACTTGTTAGAAATAAAAATCCTCAGACCCTACTCCATACCTCCTGAACCAGCAACTCTGGGGTTAGGAGTCCAGGAATCTGGGTCTTAGTGAGTCCTCCGGGTGATTCTGATGCATGCAAATGATTGAGAGTCAGTGCCCTTGAAATATATACCAAAGTTAAAACTACAGCTTAACTGAGCTACAGCTTCAACTAGTTTAGGTACTTCTCTGAAGAAGGAAGTTAAACTGAAACATAATTCCTCTAGCCTTACCCAACTAGAATTAAAAACAAACAATAAAAAGCAGAAAGAAACTCAGAGTTAAGTGAAAAGCCTGGAACTGCTGCCAATGATTTTCAAGTGTTGACTGAAAAACGTCAATGTGTTTCCCTGGGCTTGCGTGGGCTTAAGAGAGCACCGTAAAAATGCGCTCGATTTGTTGCTGTCGCTGCTCACTAAGCTGTCACTTAGGATGTCTTGGTCCAGGGATCTAAAGGACAGGGAAGATCATTGAGTTCACTGCTTAACAGTCCATAAGCACCACCACTCCATGGGATCCAGAAGAGAACAGCCAAACATAAAAACACACAAACCATGTCCATGTTTCAAGAAGGACAGAAATGATTTCTCCTGTAAGTTTTCTGAAAAGTCAACCACTGTCAGCTTTAAAGGAATGAATGCTATTCAGAAAGTTAAAATAAGTTAATTTTGTTACAGTCATCTTATAATTTCCTCATAAAATCATACATTCCTGTTATATGTCTCTGAAAAAGGGTAATTGGTGAGAAACTGGCCTAGACCTATTTTTGTATTACCTAATCTCTAATTTGTTTTCCCCAGTTAAGAAGAAAGTCTGGATTAAGTAACACTGGAATAATGCATCTGGTGAAAGATTAAATGAGCATGAATCTAAGACCACGTTATTAGAAAATCCTACACACAAAATTATAACACCAAAGTAGCTTACATAAAAATAGTTGTGTATATTAGGGTTGTAAGGCAACACTAACAAACACCAACACAGACCAACTTGTTGAAAACAGGTACAAAACATGGATAAAGAAAAGTGGACAGCATTTGCACAGACCAATTAAATTGCCATTGGTAAATTTCCTTCTTTATCTTCTAAAATGTGAAATAATGTGAACATATTCAGGTCTACTGATTAAAGAAGGTGGTTGCCTTTGAAATTTAAGTATAGCCCTTATCTTTTTCAAGTTACTAAATCTGAAGTAGAATAATAAACTAAAATGTAGACAAAGTATCAATATTATAGACAGTCACTCACGGAAATAAGAAAAGGTTAAAGCCAGGTGAAATTAAATATTATTCTTGTTCAAGTCTTTTGCTGCCCTGGCTAGGCTGGGCATAAGACAGGGGGAAATAACTACACCCAAACCAGAAGGTGGGACTGAAGTCAGGATACATGTCTTGGCTCACGAGTGGCCTTGGAATAGCATCCTGACCTCTTCTGGGCCACATTTTCCCTCTCATGTGAAAGGACGACTGCACTGGAGGAAGCTGTCTCTTTAGTACCTTCCAGCTCTGATAGTCTGATCCTTACCTCTTATAAAGGAATATTCCCACCACAATTTTTTTTTTTTTTTTTTTTTTTTTGCGGTACGTGGGCCTCTCACTGTTGTGGCCTCTCCCGTTGCAGAGCACAGGCTCCAGACGCGCAGGCTCAGTGGCCATGGCTCACGGGCCCAGCCGCTCCGTGGCATGTGGGATCCTCCCGGACCGGGGCACAAACCCGCGTCCCCTGCATCAGCAGGCGGACTCTCAAACACTGCGCCACCAGGGAAGCCCCCACCACGATTTTTAATTTGATATGAAAGGCAGCAGAGAGACTCCCTAGAGAGCTTTTCTGGTAAGTTCAAATAAAACAGTGAACACTCACATCAACTGCATGATGTGACTAAGCATTTTGAACTAATATAAATAAATGTTCCCATGTATTATCTTGATTACAATTGTGGCATAACGTGCTCCAGAGTTGAGGGTTGACAACTTTTGAATACAGTATTTATTCTCCTCATAACTATATGTCAATTTTTAAAAGATTATGAAATTAAAAATGCTTTTGAAATCACAAGTGAGTTAATTGATAGCAGAAAATTAATAAGTTTTCAAAGTCATTCCCTGAAAGCAATTCTCAGACATAATAAAAAACAACCTTTCAAATAATGTAACCCCAAATTTTGTCTTAAACTTTCAATAGAACACAAAAAAGGGATCAAACACCGGATTGTCAAATTATTTACTTAGGAGTGAGAGAGAATGAAGAGAATCATGAACAATGTATTTGGGAGGGAAATGAATATTTAGAAGTGTAAAAGTTTACTAAGGTAAGTTCTTCCTGATTACATCATTCTGTTTTATGAATGAACTAGTAAGACTTGAGACCTTTAGCAAAATGATTTACTACTAACTTCTTGGTGAGATAATGCCCTTCTTACTTTCATAGTTTTCTTTAACACAACTGTTAAATTAAGAGGACAAATTATCCACTTATAAGTCTTTAAGGAAAGAGTAAAAACAATCATTCCTAATAATAGAAGATTAAAGCAAGGATAAATTGTTAGCGGGCTATTCAATTATTTTTGCTTTCAACTTTTTCATCCTAAGAACACTGTTGGATATTATCTGTTTATATAAAATAAATCCAAATGCTTAGAGTTGTTATCATAGTAATCAAAATATCCAAGGACTATGGAGAGATCATCAGTTATCCCTAGATCTGTAGTCTTACATTTCTTAAGATTTAAGTTGGTAGATACTTCTCCATTTACTCTAAATATCAAAGAACGAAAAAGAAAAAGAAAAACTATCCTCTTCACACATAAGGGTAAGAGTAGAGGTCCTTCCTTTCCTATTATTGTTTGTTGCATAGATTGGGTCTACAGGAATGTCACCTGGGTCACACTTTTCTCTCCTGGCAGAGGGAGTCACTCTTGTCCCTCTGCCACACCTCTCCTTTCTCCATATATGCAGCTCTTTCTCCCTCCTCTATCTCCTTATATGGACAGATCCTTTATCTTCCCTTCTGCCTTATTACGCCAAGGGTAAATTCATATTGCTTAGTTCATTTAAGAAACACACCCTTACAATCCTATCTTAAGACTCACCTACTGGCGCAGTGGTAAAGAATCTGCCTGGCAATGCAGGGGACACAGATTCAAGCCCTGGTCCGGGAAGATTCCACATGCCGCGGAGCAACTAAGCCCGTGCACCACAACTACTGAGCCCACGTGCCTAGAGCCCGTGCTCTGCAACAAAGACAAGGCACTGCAATGAGAAGCCCACGCAACGCAATGAAAAGTAGCCCCCGCTTGCTGACACACAGAAACGAAGACACAATGCAGCCAAAAATAAATAAATAAATAAATAAATCTATTTTTTTTTAAAAAAGAAGACTCACCTACAATTTTTAACCCCAAAGTCATCTCTACTGCATCTTATTAAATGAGATATTACTGGGCATTGGAGACTAAGGTTTTAAACTGAGGAAAACATACAGAATTAAGATTATTATGAGACTGAATAATATTGTACATAGCATGTATGTCTCATATTTTCTCTATCTATTCATCCATCAATGGACATTTAGGTTGTTTCCATATCTTGACTATTGTGAATAGTGCTGCAATGAACATGGGAGTCCAGAGAGCTCCTCAAGATCCTGACTTCAATTCTTATGGATAGACACCTGGAAGTGGAAATCCTGCCATCTGCAACAACATGTATGAACCTGGAGGACATGATACCGAGTGAAATAAGCCAGTCACAGAAGGACATGGTTCCTCTTAAATGAGATATCTAAAATAGTCAACAGACACAGAAACAGACAATAGAATGGTAGTTGCCAGGGACTAGGGGAAGGGGAAACTGGGAATTGCTGTTCAGTGGGTATATAGTGTCAGCTATAAAAGATGAATAAGTCTAGAGATCTGCTGATACATTATGCCTATAGTTAACACTGGCTTGAGTACCTAATGATTTATCAAGAGGATAGATCTAATGTTAAGTGTTCTTACCATAACAAAAAAGAAATTATTATGAGAAAATTCATAAATTAACTCATATCTAAGATAGTTAAGAAAGAAAAAAGGCAGCAACTCAGCAGTACTTTCTCTCAGCACCTTGGGTCCATCACCTCCTCTCAAGCATTTCCTCTAAGTAGACAAGAACCGTCCCTAAGTGTTCTTTGCTCTCTCCATAGGGTTCCTGTTCCTACCTGATCATCAATCACCAAATATTTTATAATTCAATCTAGCTCTAGATATATTAAAAGTTAGGAGTTTAAAAATCTACCATAAAGGTAAAAAATGGAGTAGGAAATAAAAAAAAGCTATCATGCAGATTATGCACACCATATTTAGAGAACACAGTAGTCTAACATATTATCGTAAAGTATCCATAGTAGTTAACAGCCAGCATATAATGAATGTGTGCCATGTGTCAGGCATCTAAGCTCTTTACCTTTACTCATTTAATCCTCACAATGGTCCCTGTGCAGTAGCTACTAGTGTTGTCCTCTATTTCGCAGGTAAAGGAATAGAAGGACAGAGAGGGTAAGGGAAATGACCAAAGACCACAGTCAGCACAGGCCGCCTGGGACTAATAACCAGGCATGTGGGCTTCCTCTCTTAGTGAGGGGGGAAGGGCTTCCTGGATGAGGCAAGATGGTGCCTGGCCTGTAAGAATGGCTGTCCAGGGGAAGAAGCTGGCCTGACTGGTTGACAAAGCTTGTGTAGAAGGGAAATAAAAATGCAAGTAAATAAGCCACATATGATTACACAGTAGAACTCCATTAAAGTCTCAAGTGTGCTTGGACTTGACCTGTAGGTAACTGAGAGCCATGATGGGCTCATGAGTGGGAATACATGATGCAAGTACACATAGGAGACTTGAGGAGACTAACAGACAAAATACGAAATCTTTTATGAAAAGCAGGAGTCAAAATACCATAAGTATTTAATTATCTGATCAAAGCAAGCTTCCTTGAGTTCAAACCATATAAAATCTTAAAACAAAAACTGAACCCTTAATTCATTTGCGAGGGTGAAACCTAAATGCAAAGACACAAGCCCTGCCAGCCATCAGGCTTCCAGATGGGGGTCAGGTGCAGAGGAGGGGAAGCCTTGTGTGCAGACGCACCCCAACCTGCAGCCTGACCTTCAGAGGTTAATGGGCCTCCTTTCTGATGCTTCACTTTAAAATACACTAAAGCTTCAAATCAGTGAGCTTGTTTTAGTAGAAAAGTTTACCAAAACTCTTTATGATTCTAATAAAATGTAACATTAATCCCAACAGCTAGTTTTATTAGTATCTTTAAAATCTACTGAATGTAGAATTTTATCTAAAACTATGCTTAAAATATCATATCAAAACGAACCTTCCTGACGTGCTCTCTCCACCCCTGATTTATTTTGTTTCAGAGTCCTATCACCACCTCCCATCACCTTATATTTTTATTCATTATTGTCCTCCCTATTAGAATTTATGCCTAAGAATGGCAAGCCTTTGTCCTTTTCACCACAAAACTGGATCCCCAATCCCTAGAACAGTGCCACGCACAGAGTAAGAACACAATAAATATTTGTTAAACTCATTCATTTATCCATCCATCTAGTTATCGAATCAAATTCCCTGGTGTTACCCCTGCCCTAAAATACTGTTATTTTTCCAACCTTGATGAACAGAAGTGGAAGCAGTTTTGGGTTATAAAAGTCCTTCAGGCTGAAAGATGTTCTGCAGACTCCATAGTTTTGTTTTTCAATGCTGTTGTTTGGGAGTAGGGTTTTCATGGGTGGGAGAAAAAACAAGGAGATAAGTACATTTTGTTGTACGAACTTAGACACAATGTGCCTGGAATGGTCTATGCTATGGGGGGCTGTACATATTCTTGTCTGGAACAGTTGCTGACAAGAGACGCAGAGTTTAGATTTAAAAGATGTTGACAAGAAAGACAAGGGACAACTTTTGCTCAGGTTGTAGGAGAATTTACAAAACAAGTGAGTGGGGTTAGTATGGCCAACACTGGCCCAGATTGTGGCTACCATGCAAACAGGGGTATTTATGACTTAAGGACCCCAAGGCTAGGACACACAGTGATGTTGGATTCTCTAAACTGATTTGAATATCCACCTGAGCCCAGAGGCCAAACCCACAGTGTTTCCTGGGAGGGCATGACATTCCCACTGCCCTTACTCCAAAAGCAAAGTAGTTCCTAGGACAAGAAATCCGGCCTAACACTTCCAGAAGGCACTACAGAAAAGAGATTTTGGACTCAAATAATAATTCCTTCTTTTTGTTGGCATTTAAAAGAAGGAAAGGGGCTTCCCTGGTGGCGCAGTGGATGAGAGTCCACCTGCTGGTGCAGGGGACGCGGGTTCGTGCCCTGGTCCGGGAGGATCCCACATGCCGTGGAGCGGCTGGGCCCGTAAGCCATGGCCGCTGAGCCTGCATGTCTGGAGCCTGTGCTCCGTAAGGGGAGAGGCCACAATAGTGAGAGGCCCGCGTAACGCAAAAAAATAAATAAATAAGTAAAATAAAGCCTAGTTCTGATAATCCCTTTAATGTTTGTGACCAGCAATCAAAAAATAATGTGGGATTTAAAAAAAAAAAAGAAGGAAAAAAGACCATAATTTCTGATTAAATGCATTAACAACTCCTACATTTCCATTTGGATACTCTACTGTCATGTCCAGTGCAATGTGTTAAGACCTCATTTCTATCTTGCCCCCAAATTGGGTACCTTTCCCGTTTCTGCTAATAGTTGCACAAGCTCAAAAGCTGGCCCTTCTTGCTCTTTCATTCTAATCAACCCCCATCATGTCTACTTCAAATATCTTCTCCTCTTTTACATTTTTACTGCTTTCAGCAGTTTGCATCCTTATCAAAACACCCATGAACTGCAAAAATTTCCCAACATCTGTCTCAGCCTCCAAGCTAGTTCTCAGTCAATCCATTTTATATACTACTTCATTACCCCATCTTTCTAAATCTCTGATTTTAACATTGTAACCTTCTGCACCAAGCTTTTGGTAGTAATCCCACTACCTAAGAGATAGCTCAAACTCCCCCAGCCAGGATACTGGAGGTACCACTCAAGCTGGTCCCAACCTACCTGTCAGCCTGCCTCCAGTCTGCCAACCTAGACTAGAAACTCATGCCTTGCATACCCACCCTTCTCCGCAAATAAGTGCAGGCCTCAAGAGCGGAGATCTTACTTAACTTTACTCATTGCTTTGCATCTAAAGGGCTCTCTAAAATGACTGATTAGAACTTCTCGCCTCTGTGCCTTTGGATGTGCCAGTCTTCCTGTAGTATTCTCCCACCTCACTCAAATCCAACTCATCTTCCAGATCCACACTAAAGCCTTACATCTGCCCCAATATCTTTATTAAACCCTCACTCCAGTGTGATCACTATCATTAATTGCCTAAATACATGTAACTCAGAGTGTGGTCCTCATCGGCACAGCCTGGGAGCTTGCTAGAAATACAGGATCCCAGCCCTGTCCAGACCTAATGAATCAGAATCTGCATTTGAATCAGAGCCCAAGGTGTTTTACGTGCACACTGAAGTTTGAGAAGCACTTGTTTAAAGCACTCTCACTCTCAGTAAAGTCTGGGTAATTTCTCATCCACAGCTTCTAGAAATTACAAATTCCTCTGTATCTCCAAAACTTCCCTCCTATCCAACCAACTTCATGGAGCTCGTGTCTGACAGATACACGTTAACACGTTCAAAATTCCTTTGTTTGACCTTCCTATCTTTCGTTAGGATACACTTGGAAGCAGAATGATTATAATGGAGAGAAACTGGGTTTGGAGTCCTAATGAGGGTTCCCACTTGTGCTAGGCACATGACCTTGAGTGAGAGGCCAAACCTCTCAGCTTCCATACCTGTATACTCAAGCAGCCACTCTTTCTAATAAAGAGGTTGTAAGATTATACAAGGCATTAAGCAAAGCATTCAAATGTTACTTTCTTTCCACTCTCCTCCACTCCGTCTCTCGAAAGCAGTACTTTTCCTCCTTTTACGTATTCAACAGCCTTAAAACAAGTGTTTTCTATTATTGCATCTAACCCATCCCACTAGTTATTTAAAAGGAAATTTTTTCTTGTTTGTATTCTTCTCCTATACGTGTATCTTAGGCTACTATTAGTTTCATCTATCTTTGGCTCTCTAAAAACATCACATTCACAACATAAAAGTGTAATACTTCTTCCTACGAATGAAAGGTTTACATTCAACAACTAGCACGAAATAACTTCTAATGACTTGGTAGAAGAAGTGATCACTCCACTTGTCATAAGTCTTAGTAAAGGAATTCTTAAAGTGTCTCTGTGCTTGAGTCATTTCTTGGACTTTGCTTTTCTGAGTCACTATCTGATCCCCCAGGAGTTTCATCTTACCGAAACTAGACTGTGTTATTTACTGTTACACTTGGTGCTTTGTACTTACCACCTGTTTCAAACCCTCGAATGGCCACGCTGATAGCAGGACGTGCAGTGATGTACTGAAGTAATTCTTCTTCTTTAATTCAATAAGCTAGGTAATATGACTATAATTTATCATTTTGCTTTTAGTTTGAGCTTTCAGACAGGACTTCAAATTATCAAGCATTAAGGTTTTACATAAGATTTAATATACAATAACCTAAACTGAAATGAAAATATTATATATATTTATATATAAATATTTATATTATATGTATATATATAAATAATTTATAAGCACGTATTCCCAGCCAAGGATGTTTGGAGGAGGGAGTCATGGTTTAGTCGTTTTTTTTTTTAAAGATAACTTAATTTTTAATTTTTTTAAGTCTTTAAGGATAAATTTATTTTTAATTTGTTTGTATTTTAAAATTTAATACATTAATAAAAACACATAGTATTATATTTCATATTTGTGTTTCAGAACTATTTTAACAACCATGTTTCAGTGTAATTGGTTTCTCTTGTGATTCTGTGTATTTTATTTTATTTTATTTTTTATTGGGGTATAGCTGTTTTACAATGTTGTGTTAGTTTCTACTGTACAGCGAAGTGAAGTTCCCTGTGCCATATAGCAGGTTCTCATTAGTTGTCTATTTTATACATAGTAGTGTCTATATGTCAATCCCAATCTCCCAATTCATCCCACCCCCCTTTCCTCCCTTGGTGTCCATACACTTGTTCTCTACGTCTCTGTCTCTATTTCTGCCTTGCAAACCGGTTCCTCTGTACCATTTTTCTAGATTCCAAAAATATGCGTTAATATACGATATTTGTTTTTCTCTTTCTGACTTACTTCACTCTGTATGACAGTCTCTAGGTCCATCCACATCTCTACAAATGACCCAATTTCGTTCCTTTTTATGGTGGAGTAATATTCCACGGTGTATATGTATCACATCTTCTTTATCCATTCCTCTGTCGATGGACACGTAGGTTGCTTCTATGACCAGGCTATTGTACATAGTGTTGCAATGAACATTGGGGTGCGTGTGTCTTTTTGAATTATGGTTTTCTCTGGGTATATGCCCAGTAGTGGGATTGCTGGGTCATATGGTAATTCTATTTTTAGTTTTTGAAGGAACCTCCGTACTGTTCTCCATAGTGGCTGTATCAATTTACATTCCCACCAACAGTGCAAGAGGGTTCCCTTTTCTCCACACCCTCTCCAGCATTTGTTGTTTGTAGATTTTCTGATGATGCTCATTCTGACTGGTGAGAGGTGATGCCTCATTGTAGTTTTGACTTACACTTGTCTAATAATTAGTGATGCTGAGCATCTTTTCATGTGTTTTTTGGCCATCTGTATGTGTTCTTTGGAGAAATATCTATTTAGGTCTTCTGTCCATTTTTTGATTGGGTTGTTTTTTTGATACTGAGCTGCATGAGCTGTTTATATATTTTGGAGAGTAATCCTTTGTCTGTTGATTCATGTGCAAATATTTTCTCCCATTCTGAAGGCTGTCTTTTCATCTTGTTTATGGTTTCCTTTGCTGTGCAAAAGCTTTTAAGTTTCATTAGGTTCCATTTGTTTATTTTTGGTTTTATTTCCATTACTCTAGGAGGTGGATCAAAAAGATCTTGCTGTGATTTATGTCCCAGAGTGTTCTTCTTATGTTTTCCTCTAAGAGTTTTACAGTGTGGGGTCTTATATTTAGGCCTTTAATCCATTTTGAGTTTACTTTTGTCTATGGTGTTAGGGAGTGTTCTAATTTCATTCTTTTACATGTAGCTGTCCAGTTTTCCCAGCACCACTTACTGAAGAGATTGTTTTTCTCCATTGTATATCCTTGCCTCCTTTGTCACAGATTAGTTGACCATAGGTGTGTGGGTTTATCTCTGGGCTTTCTATCCTGTTCCAATGATCTATATTTCTGTTTTTGTGCCAGTACCATACTGTCTTGATTACTGTAGCTTTGTAGTATAGTCTGTAGTCAGGGAGTCTGATTCCTTAAGCTCTGTTTTTGGTTTTTTTTTCCTCAAGATTGCTTTGGCTGTTCGGGGTCTTTTGTGTCTCCAAACAAATTTTAAGATTTTTTGTTCTAGTTCTGTGAAAAATGCCATTGGTAATTTGATAGGGGTTGTATTGAATCTGTAGACTGCTTTGGGTAGTATAGTCATTTTCACAATGTTTATTCTTCCAATCCGAGAACAACATGGTAAATCTCTCCATCTCTTTGTGTCTTCTTTGATTTCTTTTATCAGTGTCTTATAGTTTTCTGAGTACAGGTCTTTTACCTCCTTAAGTAGGTTTATTCCTAGGTATTTTATTCTTTTTGTTGCAATGGTGAATGGGAGTGTTTCCTTAATTTCTCTTTCTGATCTTTCATTATTAGTGTATAGGAATGCAAGAGATTTCTGTGCATTAATTTTGTATCCTGCAACTTTACCAACTTCACCGAGTAGCTCTCGTAGTTTTCTGGTGGCATCTTTAGGATTCTCTATGTATAGTATCATGTTATCTGTAAACAGTGACAGTTTTACTTCTTCTTTTCCAATTTATATTCCTTTTATTTCTATTTCTTCTCTGATTGCCGTGGCTAGGACTTCCAAAACTATGTTGAATAATAGTGGCGGGAATGGACATCCTTGTCTTGTTCTGATCTTAGAGGAAATGATTTCAGTTCTTCACCACTGAGAATAATGTTGGCTGTGCGTTTGTCGTATATGGCCTTTATTATGTTGAGGTAGGTTCCCTCTATGCCCACTTTCTGGAGAGTTTTTTAGTTTGGTTTTAACAAGTAAAATGAAGCATCAAAAATTGGTAAATAAATAACTTATTTAGAATAATTTCCTGCCAGTTCTGTTTTTAAATATAGGTTTCATGCCAATGCTGTAAAGGTCAGATTGTGGTAGTATGATCCTGAGCAATTCAGATTAATGTTTTACAATCCACAGCCTATAACAGGAGTGTTCCATTATAATGGCAAATACAACTGAACATTCATAACTATCTGTGTGACAGTCATAAAACCTACAAAGACCTTTATGTGTGCCTATCAATAAAATCCAAATACTCTATTATTTCTCTACTAGACAGGGTGAACAGACCACATGTAGCATATTTCTTCTATTCTAAGGCACACATGTGTCTATTTAACATTTCTAAAATAAGGAGATCTTAAAAGCACTGATCTTAGATTTAATGGCACATAGTAATATTATGTCTATTTGAAGTTACTTAGCTCACAAACTAGGGGGAAATTTTAATTATAATATAAAGATATTTGCCATGTATCAAATGAGGTAATATCAATCATACACACAAATCCATCTGGGCTATAGCTGGCCTGGTTAAGCAGCAACTCAGACAATTTCAGTCCTATAGCACTAGAAAGAATATCAGCAAGTTTTTAAAGTCTGTTCAAGTCTGTTTAGACAATACAGTGGAAGCAATCCAAACTTTGAAGGCTAAGACACCCCCTGAATTTAAATCCTAGCTCTGTTATTTGCCCAAGATAAGCTAAGCAAGTTACTCTTCTCTCTGACTCCCTTCATTTCATGCACCGGAAGCAAAATGGCTGGCTGGGCTGTTACTAGGTTAGAAATAACTAATGTAAAACACCTGACAGATAGCTAGCTGTCTGCCAGGTGTCTAAACCTGATGGAGTATTTATGAAATACTCTGGACACTCTAGTACAGTGATGCCCTCACCTAGTTGATATTCATCAGTCCAAATCCATCGTTCCCTTACAGTTGTAAACTGTAAATCATTGCAATGCTCTTTAAGACACAAAAGCAAACATTAAGACTGAAGAATGCTTTTTTCATCTTCCCCATTTATGGTTTTAAGAATGAGGTAGAGAAAGAGTAGGTCTTTTTTCTCTTCTACTCACCCAGCATTCAGGGTCTGTACACAGCACATATTAAATATTCAATGGATGCGGTTGACAAGCCACAAGATAAAAGGTGTACAGATGAGAGAACTCAGTACCCCTAGGCTAAGCCTCACGTACCTGCCCACCCTCCCTCTTCAGCCCATCAGGACTGTGCTGCTTCTAGATACCGCAGCAGCAGTAATCTCTGGCTCTAGCAGCTCAAGGCTTACATCAATGGATATCAGTCTTTACGGGAATTTTTTACCCTGACTCTTTCTTGTAAGCAGAATGAAAAAGAGAATGAAAAATATGAGAAAGGACATAGAGCTCTATTTCTTAATCTGGGTTTGGCATGCTTTAGACACCAATATTTAATCATACTATTCCTATTTCTCCTCCAAGACAGGGACCAAGCCCTTCTGGTGAAATGAATTCTTCACCAAAATAAAAAAGGATCTAGGGACCCTCAGGGTCTGGTGCCTCACTCTTTGAAGCCTTTTACAAATTTTCACATATGTTCTTAGTGTGTGTACACGTGTGTGCTCTACTGCACACTTTTGAGATGAATACACTATACATGAATACATGAATACATTATACACAAAATAAAGTCTGAGCTCCCCACTTAGTAGAGAATTTTCCTTCTCAATATTAAGTCAAAAGAAGCCTAGTAACATGTCAGCCAAATTGTCTACCCATAGATTCTTTTGAAGATTATTTCCATTTATCTCAGTAAATGTGAAAGAAAAAATACAGAACAAAAGCATTTCAACAAAGTCTAGCAGCCATCAATGTTATTATAATGTAATGAAATGGTGAAATGTAATAACAGTGATACCTGATATCTAGGGATTTCTCCCCAAAGTGCTCAAAATACACAGCACAAACCCTTCTTAAATTGATGGTGGTTAATGCAAACAGAGCTTAATTCAAAGCAGCTGCTTTTTCCAGGCCACCAAGATCCCCCACTTTTTCCTTTTTTAACTTAAGAAAAACTGGCTTACCTGAAGTGTGTTCATTCAAGTATGTTTTTAACCTACGTATTTTTGAATGGAATTTTATTACACTATCATATGCATTTAATGTGGCAAGTATCCTTAATTTATACAGCAGGTGTACACTGTTTCCTTAAAATTAAAGGTTTCTCAGTAACACTTTGGGAACATGTTTTCTTAAGTTTACTGTGTATATTTTGGTCAGTAGTATCTGAAGCAATGCTTTTAAGCTCTTAAGAAAAAGTGACCATCACCCCGCCTCTCAGTTCAGTAGGGATACGGAGAAGGTATGTCTCTGAAAAATGGAGAATCAGTCCATCAGCAGCCAATCCCACCTGGGATGGCTGCTCAGCATGACAAATTATACCAGGGCAATTACCCCTAAAATATAACTACTCCATTAACCTAGACTCTTTACAATAACCAATAAATGATCAATATATAACTTTTATACCTATTCAACATTTGATAGCGAGGCTCTTCATTTTAAAAGAACCAAGCTATAATGTTATGTCAAAGCATCAACATGAAAGTATACTTCCTAGTTTATTGATGTGTTTCACCATGTACAACTGGAACTAAATAAGAACCAAGGCTTATGATCTCACAAACAGTGCCTATTGATATTTATGATTGTTCATGTCCAGAGTTAAAACTACAAATATTTTAGAGAATATAATCAAGACCTTTATGGTATCAGTACAGTAGGCTTTTGATGGACAGCACAGATGGGAGATGCCCAAAAGGAGCAGCTAAGTTTTCTGTCTGGGGGACAACATAGCTGCAGTGTGCATTTGAATTCTGTAAACATTATGAACACCTATCTGCCCGCCCCCCAAAAATTCATAAGGCCTACAAAAGACTTTTAGAGAACAGCATCTGATCTGATCTTGCCTATCCAAAGGATAACCACCTCTCCACTCCTAATGACCAAAACGATAAGAATTTTCACGGAAGAGGAAAAATGGGATGAAAGAATTAAACCAATCACCAAAGTAAAGTTTTGAATTTGGATTTGTGTTGTAGACTGCTTGTGGTTTTATGTCTTTTTTTTTTTTGCTTTTTAAAATATGGAAATAGAAACTTTTTAAGGAAACAAATCAAACTACAATATTTCTAACATTTCATAAAATACACAGAAAATTGAGGTCTCAAAAAGTTAATAAAATTATGTTGGTCCCACATAAACAGGAGGAAGAGTAAATAACTTAGATATATGTCCCCTGGATTCCAGTTTTGCTGTTCTAACAAAATAGATAAACTGTAAAAAGCTGACTAAACATACATGTCAGAAAAACATCTGTTTTAATATCTGCTCCTAATTGAAAGAAGAGATAAGTCTAAAATGGCTAAAATTCTCATAAAAAAACAAAGAGCCTATAGCCAATCATCACAATTTAGGTAGCTGGGGGCCAAATTTTTCCCTCCATGTTCTTCTACAGGGCACACATATCTTCACTTCATAGGGTCAAGAATCTGGATATATGTATACGTACAGCTGATTCACTTTGTTATAAAGCAGAAACTGACACACCATTGTAAAGCAATTATACTCCAATAAAGATGTTAAAAAAATAAAATAAAATAAATGATCACAATTGATAATTCAGTACCACTTATTGAGCACTACTATATGTCAAGCATTATACACTTTACATACATGACTTTATGAAAATCAGTACAATGTCCTTGCGGGGTAGGGCTATCCCCCAAATTGTATTATTTGCTAAGCTCTAGGATATTAGCCATTCCATGTCTCTTGTTCACTGAGCAGTAAAGTGATCACAGGGAGGAAAATTAACCTGTCTAAGGTCATTCAGCCACCAGGTGACTGAATGGGATGGGATTAAACCCACATCAGGCACCTAAAGTCCCTGCTATTGTTAGGATGATTATATATTCATGACAACTGATGCACATCAACTGAACTTCTATTCCATCCTGGGTGAGAAAGAAACTCAGCCTGGAGTATACTAGAAACAATTCAAATGAATTGCTAAGAAATCTTCATGTTTCTGTGTGCTCATATTCTTCAAATAGTTTTTATCATGCCAAAGTCAAAGGCAATTTGTGACTTCTTTCAAATTGGCTTTGGTGTTTAATGCTAGGCAAAAGTAGAGGTACCAAGGCAGATAGCCTGACTTTGGAAGAAACAAGGCTTCCTGTAAACTTGTTGGCAAAACTTCTTATTAAAGTAACTTTAATGACTTCCCGTTAAGTTACCTCCACTCTTGATTCCTGCTTTTAAAATTTTCTGTCCCTTGCCCTTGAGCTTCTACAAAATATTCCAGCTACCTCTGTAACCACTATACTTTTCCACCCAAGTCTTAAGCATACATTTAGATTGGTGATGGTATGAGAACATTAAAATGTTTCTAAAACTTCATATAAATATAAGCATGGAACAACATCCCTCAAATGTCAGTTAAAAACAATATTAGCATTTATCATCTGACATCAGCGTAAGGATTAAAACTTCCACCAAGGGCTTCCCTGGTGGCGCAGTGGTTGAGGATCTGCCTGCCGATGCAGGGGACACGGGTTCGAGCCCTGGTCTGGGAGGATCCCACATGCCGCGGAGCAACTAGGCCCGTGAGCCACAACTGCTGAGCCTGCGCGTCTGGAGCCTGTGCTCCGCAACAAGAGAGGCCGCGACAGTGAGCGGCCCGTGCACCGCGATGAAGAGTGGTCCCCGCTCGCCGCAACTAGAGAAAGCCCTCGCATAGAAACGAAGATCCAACATAGCCAAAAATAAATAAATTAATTTTTTAAAAAACTGTAAAATAAGCTGTAGGAATCCATGTGTCAGAGATGGGTAATTAAAATATATTAAAAAAAAAAAAAAAAAACTTCCACCAAATACTCTGGAAAGTACCTGGCCCAAAATTCCAATTTTAGTTTTACCCACACAACTGAGAGGAAACACACATTCTTCTTTTAAACTGTATACGTTTCAGATTGTGTGGTAATATTCTGAAATGATAAGTAAAAGTCTCACCCAGCAAACCACAAGTTTAGTGACTGCTTTCCCAGATCTGCTTTGCAATTTTGAAAGATGAGGAAGAAAGAGGGGAGCACTTGGGAAAGACAAATTCAGTCTCATTTTCAGAGCCTGGTTTTCAGATTTCCATGATACCTTCATAATTAAAATCTGATTTTCAAATAAGTATTTAACACCTAAGGTGTCAGGAGGAGATTAAAGGGAGTAGGGAATGCATTATCTCTGCCCTCAAAGAGCTTCAAGTCTAGGGAAAAATTAGATGTAGGTAAAAACAAGAAAGGCTTTGAAAGCCCAGAAGAGAGACCAACGTCACCTTCAATTAGAAGTGTTTCCTGATGAAAAAGCTGAAATTACTGCTCATCTCTATAGTCCCAGAGAACCCTGTGCATTTAACACAATGTATTCTAACTTAACTTAGGAGGACATTTCCTCAATTATAATGTGAAGCCCTCTAACGGCAGGACTCCATCTTATTTATGTCTGTATAAGTACCGGCCACAGAGAAGACACTGAATCGATGCTTGCTGTATGACTGGCAAGTGAATGAAACCAAAATTTCCCCAGAGCTGGATGAACTGCCACTTTCTACTCTGTAGCTCCAGAAACAGATGTAAGCACACGCACCTCACATGTACACCCTTCACTCAAATAATCAGTTAAATCAGACCAGAATATAGCATGAAATTCAGGGGAAAACAATGCTTAACATCTCCAGTGACTGGTGAAGCTCTCATTTTCAAAAATGACTGACAGGACTACAGATATTACAGTGCATGTAACTGTAAAAGTTTGATTAATTCAACATAGGCAGCCCTATAGATAATTAGGTGAAAAAAGAATCTCTTCAACCAAAATATCTCTTTGGTTTAACCCCTTGGAGGACCACGTTATAAAACAAATGCTATCTGATAGGGGAAGCAAATTCTACCACCTTCCCATGAACTGACTCATGACAACGGCTAATCAAGATGAGCCACCAAGTGAGATTCTTTGGAGCAATGAATTTAGGATGGGTTACTTTTGTAGATAAAGATCCTGGCCACAAAAGTCTATAACAGGAAGTCTCACCCAGCAAACCAAGACAAAATCAGACCCCATGGCTCTTTGGATTTGAGGGAGTGGGGAGCTGAGGAAGGAGACCTGGCATCCAGAAAGTGTTGATCTATCAAAGTAATAAATTAAGAACTAGAAATGGAGAGAAATAAATGCCACATAAAACTGCTAGTTATTCTACAGTTTGTCCCTGAAGCTCATATCCCACCACCTTCTCTGCAGCTGAGCAGACTCTTAGAAATTCAAACTTTGCAATTAAAGATCATTTGAAAAATGTGACCATATATTTTTGCTGCTGGCCTTAAACAGGACCTCGGCAACCCAAAAGAATTAATGTCCCCCTTTCGGTATCTACCTAACACCAGAGAATGAATGGGATAGAGATGTATGTGATGCAGTAAACTTTCTTTCTCTTTTATTCTGTTCTAAGTACTTGGTAGGAAGGGAGGGAACATTTTAAAATAGTAACATGAATTGACAGGTGGAAGTCCCCATACTCAAGTTACAGATCCAAGTTTGGATACCATTAAGGTTGCTTTTTTCCTTTTCGTTTTTTTAAAACAGATTAAGACATTGAGAAACTCATTTGAAAGACACATCTGAAAAAAAAAGTAGCAAAATCAGGTTTAAATGAGAGAAAGTTGAAAATTATACAATTCAAAGTAGGTATATTTTTACTTACATGAATAACAACCTTAAAAAAATACACATACACATTCATATCTCAAGTCAAATTTGGCAGACTGTAAAAGAGAGCCATCTGGGAACTTAATTCCTAAGACATGACTTTACAGTACTGCTGCAAAATCAAGCACCCTTTTGAAGCTTTAGAGGTCAGCTAAATCCTTAAAATATCATTTTGAGCCTCCTTTATTTTCACAAGGGAAATATGTTAACACTAATTTTGCTTCCAACTACTGTTCCTTTGGCAACTAGTACATGTAAGAATAAGATTCTTGATTTCTCCACCCTCCATCTGATAAATAGACCTTTTTTAAAAACTCAGTCAATAATATTTCAAGTCACATTTTAGACCTAAAATATTAATATCGTAAATAACGAAAGAGTAAGTGTACACTAAAAAATACTTTTTCTTTGCATGACAAATATTGTGTTCAAAAGCATCGCCAGCTTATAACTGTATTACGAACAGAATGTATCTAAGGAAGTGCGAAAAACTGGATTGGAATGGTAAGGGGGTGGGAAGAACAAACGTTTATAATCTGTTCAAATTCTCAGCTTAAAGATTTCAATATATAATTTGGTTTAGAGCAATGGTTTAAATGCAGGACTCAGGCTGAGTCAAAATGCTAGACACAAAATTAAAAGCTTTAATGTTCAACTCTACCTTTCTGTCAACTTCAATCCTCTAATACAGGACGTCTGGGCTGCTCTGTTGAGTTGCTTTCCACAACGAGTCATTGTTCTGTGCCTCTTAATGACCAGATGCCACCACAAAGACCATGACACTTGCTGTAGGAGCTCTGCAGTGCGCTGTGGCATGGCCTTGCCGTCACTGTGCTTGCTCCCCCACAGGCCTTTTAGAGCAAGTGTGGAGAGATGGCCCTGTGGGAGTCGCACCCCTCTTCTCTGCAGATTGTGTGTGTTTCTAAGTTCAGTACGGATATTTGGTAAATGGTTAATAATACAGTGCAGTTAATCATTGGTGCAGAAGCTAAATTTCATGGCCTCAGTAAACACCTCAACTAGGATAGGTTCAACCTCAATCTACCATTCATGGAGGCTAAGCCCCCAGTTTGCTTACTACCCTTTTGGGAAGAAAAGGAGTAAAGATACACCCTGTCCATCAAAGTCAGGAATGTCAAACTTAAAAGTATCAACTGACTTTTGCATATATGTAGTCCCAAAATAAGTGGAATAATTCAAAGCTATCTGGAAAAGTTCAAACTCTTACTTCCTTCAAATAAAATGATTCAGTTAGAAAATTAATATGTATAATTACAGAAATATAAAAAGTACCCTAGCTTGGTTGACTAGTGAAAATTGTTACAACGTAAATGGTAAATCTCAAACTACTGGAAAATAAGATTTGTACTTAGGGTCTGGATTATTGAAGTGACTCAACAGCGGTGGGTCCTTAAATCAATTGCTTCTGCTCTTGCCGCTCATTCTCACCACACACAACTCTCCTAGGTCCGTGTGTCACCTATGCTTTTAAACACTGTTGTCCACTAACAACAACAAAAAATACCTCACATTTGCCAACATGTAGTTCTTTGCTCTCAGTATGTTCTGCAAACATGTATCTTAGATTACATGTGCAGGACGACCAACAACAGGACTGTGAACTGTTAATGCAGTATCTTAGGGGCTGGATTTTGATACAGCATTTAAAATAATAAATAGGGGGCTTCCCTGGTGGCGCAGTGGTTGAGAATCTGCCTGCTAATGCAGGGGACACGGGTTCGAGCCCTGGTCTGGGAAGATCCCACATGCCGCAGAACAACTGGGCCCGTGGGCCATGGCCGCTGAGCCTGCGCGTCCGGAGCCTGTGCTCCACAACAAGAGAGGCCGCGATAGGGAGAGGCCCGCGCACCGCGATGAAGAGTGGTCCCCCACTTGCCACAACTAGAGAAAGCCCTCGCACAGAAACAAAGACCCAACACAGCAAAAATAAATAAATTAATTAATAAAAAAACTCCTACCCCAACATCTAAAAAAAAAAAAAAATAATAAATAGTTTGCCACAATTTTGCTAATTTTAATGTATATGGATGGGCAAGATAATGTCCAAGTAATCACACCTTACTGCACGCTCCAAATACAATGAGCCTTTCCGTAAAATGAACAAACATACTAACACAGAAATACATGTTATTATACTAGTAAGTAAAAAGTCACACTTCAGCTGAAAGTGTATGTCAGTATTCTCCCTTCCACACAATTATCTTGCTGGCAGAGTGGAAATCTAAAAATTTGAAGTCAGGGCCTCTCAACCTCAGCACTACTGATATTTGCGATCAGAAATTCTTTGTTACAGAGGCCACTAAATACCCTTTTGAACTGAAGGGTATTTAGCAGCATCCCTGACCCCCAGGATGGCAGTAGCACCCCCATCCCAGCTATAACAACCAAAAGTATCTCCAGACGTTGCCAAATGCCCCCAGTTGAGAACCACCAGTCTAACCAACACCAAGGCTTTTAATCTACAATAAATATAGGACAAGATCTTTGACCTACAGAAGCCTCCACGTTGCATAAGAACTGAAACTAAAGAGAAATGCATTACTACTTCATAAGGAATTATTTGCTTTCCTTCACATTTTCCCTTCCTTCTATAAAAATGCTATCTCAGGGCTTCCCTGGTGGTGCAGTGGTTAAGAATCCACCCGCCAATGCAGGGGACACGGGTTCGAGCCCTGGTGTGGGAAGACCCCACATGCCGTGGAGCAACTAAGCCCCTGCGCCACAACTACCGAGCCTGCGCTCTAGAGCCCGCGAGCCACAACTACTGAAGCCCGCATGCCACAACTACTGAAGCCCGCGCTCTACAGCCCGTGCTCCGCAACAAGAGAAACCACCGCAATAAGAAGCCCGTGCACCGCAACGAAGAGTAGCCCCTGCTCGCCGCAACTAGAGAAAGCCTGCATGCAGCAATGAAGACCCGACGCAGCCAAAAATAAATAAATAAAATTTTTTTTAAAAAATGCTATCTCAGGGCAGAAGAGCTCTGGTCAACCGTTTAAAGAAGCCGTCTGCCAGCTTTCTCACTCTCCACCCTCCACTTCCTTTGCAGCAGCCCCATGATCGGCCCCTGTGTTCTTTGGTCCAACAAGACGGAGCTGTCGGGGTGATGTTCTTAATTAAGAGAGTCGAGGTCCTCATGCAGATGTTCTCACTAGGACTACTTGGACACATCTTGCTTTTATGGACTTGTGGTTTCCACTGAAACAAGTTGTCCTGCATACTTCCTACTACGGCTGTAACTACGTGACCTCCCGGTTTCAGTTTGTCACTAACTTAATTTCATTGAAGGCTGAGCCCAGATACTGATTTTTCCTGAACACTTTAGACCCAGTGTCTCATGAAACAGGCTCCAGGCAAGTTTCGCTCAGGGCACTCTTGTTATTAGAAGCCAACAAACATGTTTTACTAAGTTCATAGCCTCCTCGAACATCGGCTACAGAGTTTCAAAACAGTATGATTTTAAGGGGAAAAGACATTTCTTCTTAATAGACAGCAACAACTGAAGAAAAACACTTTGAAAGTTAAAAATTTCTTTGCCCATCAGATAGGTCATATGAGAGAATGCTGATTAGGAAAAATAAACTCATCCATAGTTATTTTTCATGGAAATTAAACATGACCTCGAACACTGCAGAAGTAAACATGCCATTTTGGTGATGAAACTTAGCATCTCTCAACAATCTTCCAATTAACCAGAAATGCTAACAGACCCATCCCCGCTATGCACATATCACTGCTGTGTCGTTTAGAAATGCTTGTTCAACAGAACTAGAAGCATATAGATATGAAATGGCTTGTTCATTTAAAACTATATCATTGCTTTTAAAAGATTAATCCTACCCAGGTTTTTAGGTTATATGGCTAAAGACAATGTTTACTATAAAAATATTTATAGACAGGGTTATTCTTCTTTAGAAAAAAATCTTGGCCATATTGAAGATTTTACAGTCATTTTTTAATAACTTTAAAGCTATTACAACAGGGATATTAACTCTTCAAACTTAGTCTTTGAATTGGTAAAAGCTAATTTTTTCATTTCTATTATTTCTATAGATAGAATAAGGTGCTTATTTTTTTCCAGTGGAAAAATGCTAATTATGTTTAAGAGCCATGATAAGGAGGAAGTCATTATTACAAAATTAAATCATTTTCCTGTAACATTGATCTGGTAACATGAGTTTATTGTGATTCACTGAAAGCAAATTTAGATTTATAAGAGAAAAATCTTACAAGAGTTTAAAACCAGATTTCCTGAAACCATATACTCAAACACAAATGGCATTTTCCATCTAAAACACAACACAAACACCTGCGCACATGTTTTCACCCCCCCACTTTCACTTTCTCATCCATACTATTAAAAGAGTGAAAAACAGTTCATTCTTAGAAATCAGCCAGTTGACAAAAGTCATTAGCGGTACATGTTGGTCCCAAGCACCGCTGCTTTCCAAATATTAAGTCTCTTTTATCACTGTCCCACTCTCATTTTTATGTTCGCAATCATGTCTTAATTTCAAATAATTTTTACTCTGTAAGCTAAAATATGACCTTCTCCATTTTCTTTAGAAATATAATGAGCAGCCTCACCATTAGCAACCAAACACTATGATGTTGGACAAGCATTAAAATATAAACCACCATTTTGGCTAATACAGGAATTTAAAATAATAACATATCATGGTCTCAGTTACAGACAGCTTCACACTCACAATCCCTAAGCTATTTCTTAAATGGTCTGTTTTGGAATGCAAACAGAGGAAGACAGAGGGACAATTTTTCTGTAATCAGAGCTCTCAGGAATTATTTACACTTAAGCTACAAGCCCTAAGTTTAAAAAAACATGTAACAAACCAGTGAAACTTACTTGACAGTGACTCGATTTGATAAATCCTGTAGATCCCCAGGATGGAAAAGCTGGGCTTCCTTCAATCCAATCTGTTCACAAGCTTTCAAAAAAACGTTTATATTATCCTGTGAAAAGAAGTGGAAAGTGATTGCTTAGCCGAGCTCTCTCTCAGACAAAGGTTATCAATTTTTATGATACAACTTCCAAGCTTCAAAGTCCAATTACAGCCAGCAAAAAAGGAGGAAGCAAGACCAGGCCACTCATGTATGTAAAAAAAATAATATTCATACATGCGCATGTATAGCCTTTCAGTTTTCCAGACCATAAACGGCAGTGCTCTCTTATGCCAGGCATATGCTGTTCCTGTGATCTTTGTGACTGGCACGTTAAACATTACCTGTTATAGGACAAGTGCCTGGTCACTGAGCAGTAATCTACACTTGGATGTCAGCTCTGCTCTGCAAACAAACGCCCTCTTCCCAGCTTTGCACGACAAGCCTCACCTCTCCTCTTTAAAAATAACTCCAGCTACTGACATTCACCCACCCAGAAACTGTTGGCAGGGAAGAAAGAAGAGGAGGAACATTCTGTTTCTATGATTACAAATTACAGAACGACTGTGGAATACCACACCTGGAATCTGGGTTTGGTTGCTTAGCCGGCTCTTGACAGACAGGGAAACCACACTATAGGACCCAGGAGCAGCCCAGTGATCATTGGCTGAACCGCAGAGTTGAGGTGTGGTCGTTACTCACGCCCTGCACCTGCCTCAGGAAGTGCCTCCACAGCGTGAAAATCTAGGTTGCCCTCCTACCTAATTTCAAAACCCAAATCCTCCATTCACAAACCAAGGCTTTTCATTCACGTAAACAGCTGCACCAACACTGACAACAGTAGAGACACACTGGGTGAGCAGAATTAGCTGGGGCTTCTATCTTTACTCCACTACAAAAAAACAAAACCCTTTATGGGGTTGAGCTTGTGCACGTGCCACGCAACTCTTCACCTTCACTTTGTTAGGTTCTCAGGCAAGAGAATGGCCTCCTCACATGCCAGCACAGGCTGGTCCCCTCACACACCTGCTGGCAACGCCACATCTGAGGGGTGAGCCTCTCAGGCCCCCTGAAACCTCACCTCACTCCCTAACAGGTGGCCGTGAGGCTCCTCTCTGCCACGTGGAGAGAGGCAGTTACTCTCTTCCCACGCTGGGAAGCTCATCTCCACAGGAAGAAAAGGCAGGCTGCGATGGCAACGTGGGAGGGAATGATCGAAAGGGAAATAAATGAAGGAAGGTGAAGGAGGCTAAATTCAACAGTTTGGGTTCTTGGCGCGTGAGAGGACTTAGGGAAAGGGGAAGCAAAGGTATGGCAGAGAAAAGCAATGCTGTTAGGGAGCTCAGGGGCATTAAAAAAAAAACCGGTTTGTAGCGGTAGGATGTTAGTCTAGTGTACGTACTATCAGGAAAAGGCAGCGTGAACTACCTAGCTGCAAGCTGCGATCCATGATTCATTTTCTTCATTTTGAATAGAGGTCAAAGATTACAGGAACTTAAGTCAAAAGTTGAACAGCTCAGTGGAAGGCATTCAGGCTGAGGAGCAGTACGCTCCTGAGGCGTAGTGCCTTAGAAACAGCCCTGGAATCGTTCTCTCAACTTGAGTGCCAGTGCATTAAAGCAACAAGTTACCTGCCCCATACACCCAGCCTACAGTGGCAGGACAGGTGTACGGTAACCAACAGACACACTCCAGTTCCATGTGTGCAGAAATGAAAGGTCACTGGTCCACAGAAATTCTGAAGTCCTGCAAAGCACAGGTTGGCAGGTCCTTCATTAGGATTCAAGGCCAGGGAACACTTCCTTCATGGTTTTCTGCTTCACTCTCCGAACACTTGGCTCCACCTTAAAAATGATCTTTCCATTTCCTTGGAAAGTAGCCTGTGTTTGCAGATGGGCAGCTTTCTCAGTCTGCTTCCTGGCTGCAGAAGGTTGGAGGACTAAAGGTCTTTTTATTTTGTCATCCTCTGTCCCTTTCAGGCTAAGTTTACAACGTTTCTGCAAATACGATTCCCTCAAAGTTTCTGCAAATACAATTCCCTCAAAAATACCATACGTCTTCTGTGAATCTTATTGGACTTCACTCCCTCAGACAAAAGCCACAACCATGAATTCCTTCAAGACAAGCCCTTCTCTTCATCTGCTGAGATGACTGAGGGACACCACCCTTAAGCTTCTTAGAAGCCCTATTGCTAGACCAGACAGATTTCCAAGGCACCACTTTGTATCTTTCTAAGATCTTAAGCAATTGTACAGCCACACCCTCAGCTTCATCTTTAGACCATCTTGTTTTCCTGCCAGTGCTCTGCATTTGATCTCTGCCAAAAACCCATTTCTCAATTCTCTTGATTTTTTTCTGAAAAAAAATCACCATTTATTAACATAAAGAGACGGATAATTCCTCAAACCAGCAATTCCTGTGACCCCTCATGTTGACTACTCTACCTGTCACTTTACCCTTCACATCTTACTATAATCATCAAGAGGAAGCCAGGCAGCACATTAACACTCCACCTGGAAATCATTTCAGCTAGAGCATCTAGTTAATTAGGTACAATTTATAGGTATAAGGGAGTGACTATCACGTGAGAATCACTGGGACCACTTTAGAAGCTGGCTACAATACTTGTACAATAAAGAACACAGAGCCTGAACCAAGATGGCAGAGTAGAAGGACGTGCTCTCACTCCCTCTTGCAAGAACACCAGAATCACAACTAACTGCTGAACAATCATCGACAGGAAGACACTGGAACTCACCAAAAAAGATACCCCACATCCAAAGACAAAGGAGAAGCCACAATGAGACAGTAAGAGGGGCGCAATCACAATAAAATCAAATCCCATAACTGCTGGGTGGGTGATTCACAAACTCGCGAACACTTATACCACAGAAGTCCACCCAGTGAAGTGAAGGTTCTGAGCCCCACGTCAGGCTTCAGAACCTGGGGGGTCCGGCAACGGGAGGAGGAATTCCTAGAGAATCAGACTTTGATGGCTAGCGGGATTTGATTGCAGGACTCTGACAGGAGTGGGGGAAACAGAGACTCCACTCTTGGAGGGCACACACAAAGTAGTGTGCACATCGGGACTCAGGGGAAGGAGCGGTGAACGCAGGGGAGACTGAACCAGACCTACCTGCTGGTGCTGGAGGGTCTCCTGCAGAGGCAGGGGGTGGCTATCGCTCACCGTGGGGAGGGGGACACTGGCGGCAGAAGTTCTGGGAGGTACTCGTTGGTGTGAGCCCTCCCAGAGTCTGCCGTGAGCCCCACCAAAAAGCCTGCAGGCTCCAGTGTTGGGTCACCTCACGTCAAACAACCAACAGAGAGGGAACCCAGCCCCACCCATCAGCAGTCAAGAGGATTAAAGTTTTACTGAGCTCTGCCCACCAGAGCAACAGCCAGCTCTACCCACCACCAGTCCCTCTAATCAGGAAACTTGCACAAGCTTCTTACATAGCCTCATCCACCAGAGGTCAGACAGCAGAAGCAAGAAGAACTACAATCCTGCAGCCTGTGGAACAAAAACCACATTCACAGAAAGATAGACAAGATGAAAAGGCAGAGGGCTATGTAACAGATGAAAGAACAAGAAAAAAACCCAGAAAAACAACTAAATGAAGTGGAGATAGGCAACCTTCCAGAATAAGAATTCAGAATAATGATAGTGAAGATGATCCAGGACCTTGGAAAAAGAATGGAGGCAAAGATTGAGAAGATGCACGAAATATTTAACAAAGATCTAGAAGAAATAAAGAACAAACACAGATGAACAATACAATAACTGAAATGAAAACTACACTAGAAGGAATCAATAGCAGAATAACTGAGGCAGAAGAACGGATAAGTAACCTGGAAGACAGAATGGTGGAAATCACTGCTGCTGAACAGAATAAAGAAAAAAGAATGAGAAGAAATGAAGACAGCCTAAGAGACCTCTGGGACAACATTAAACGCAACAACAGTCGCATTATAGGGGTCCCAGAAGGAGAAGAGAGAGAGAAAGGACCTGCGAAAATATCTGAAGAGATTATAGTCAAAAACTTCCCTAACATGGGAAAGGAAATAGCCACCCAAGTCCAGGAAGCACAGAGAGCACCATAAAGGATAAACCCAACAAGAAATATGCCAAGACACATAATAATCAAATTGGCAAAAATTAAAGACAAAGAAAAATTATTGAGAGCAGCAAGGGAAAAATGACAAATAACATACAAGGGAACTCCCATAAGGTTAACAGCTGATTTCTCAGCAGATCCTTGCTCTACCCAGCAAGGATCTCATTCCGATTCGATGGAGAAATCAAAAGCTTTACAGACAAGCAAAAGCTAAGACAATTCAGCACCACCAAACTAGCTCTACAACAAATGCTAAAGGAACTTCTCTAAGTCAGAAACACAAGAGAAAAAAACGGCCCACAAAAACAAACCCAAAACAATTAAGAAAATGGTCATAGGAACATACATATCGATAATTACCTTAAACGTGAATGGATTCAGTGCTCCAACCAAAAGACACAGACTGGCTGAATGGATACAAAAACAAGACCCACTGTCTTGCTGTCTACAAGAGACCCACTTCAGACCTAGGGACACATACAGACTGAAAGTGAGGGGATGGAAAAAGATATTCCATGCAAATGGAAATCAAAAGAAAGCTGCAGTAGCAATACTCATATCAGATAAAATAGACTTTAAAATAAAGAATGTTACAAGAGACAAGGACACTACATAATGATCAAGGGATCAATCCAAGAAGAAGATATAACAATTATAAATATATATGCACCCAACATAGGAGCACCTCAATACATAAGGCAACTGCTAACAGCTATAAAAGGGGAAATGGACAGTAACACAATAACAGTGAGAGACTTTAAAACCTCACTTACACCAATGGACAGATCATCCAAAATGAAAATAAATAAGGAAACACAAGCTTTAAATGACACAATAGACCAGATAGATTTAATTGATATTTATAGAAGATTCCATCCAAAAACAGCAGATGACACTTTCTTCTCAAGTGTGCACAGAACATTCTCCAGGATAGATCACATTTTGGGTCACAAATCAAACCTCAGTAAATTTAAGAAACTTGAAATCATATCAAGCATCTTTTCTGACCACAATGCTATGAGATTAGAAATCAATGACAGGGAAAAAAATGTAAAAAACACAAACACATGGAGGCTAAACAACACGTCACTAAATAACCAAGAGATCACTGAAGAAATCAAAGAGGAAATCAAAAAATACCTAGAGACAAATGACAATGAAAACACGACGACCCAAAACCTATGGGATGTAGCAAAAGCAGTTGTAAGAGGGAAGTTTATACCTATACAAGTCTACCTAAAGAATGAAGAAAAATCTCAAATAAATAATCTAACCTTACACCTAAAGGAACTAGAGAAAGAAGAACAAACAAAACCCAAAGTTAGCAGAAGGAAAGAAATCATAAAGATCAGAGCAGAAAGAAATGAAATAGAAACAAAGAAAACAATAGCAAAGATCAATAAAACTAAAAGCTGGCTCTTTGAGAAGATAAACAAAATTGATAAACCATTAGCCAGACTCATCAAGAAAAGAGGGAGAGGACTCAAATCAATAAAACTATCAATAAAATTAAAAATGAAAAAGGAGAAGTTACAACAGACACTGCAGAAATACAAAGCATCCTAAGAGACTACTACAAGCAACTCTCTGCCAATAAAATGGACAACCTGGAAGAAATGGACAAATTCTTAGAAAGGTATAACCTTCCAAGACTGAACTACGAAGAAATAGAAAATATGAACAGACCAATCACAAGTAATGAAATTGAAACTGTGATTAAAAATCTTCCAACAAACAAAAGTCCAGGACCAGATGGCTTCACAGGTGAATTCTATCAAACATTTAGAGAAGAACTAACACCCATCCTTCTCAAACTCTTACAAAAAATTGTGGAGGAAGGAACACTCCCAAACTCATTCTATGAGGCCACCATCACTCTGATACCAAAACAAGACAAAGATACTACAAAAAAGGAAAATTACAGACCAATATCACAGATGAATATAGATGCAAAAATCCTCAACAAAATACTAGCAAACAGAATCCAACAACACATTAAAAGGATCATACACCATGGTCAAGTGGGATTTATCCCAGGGATGCAAGGATTCTTCAATATACGCAAATCAATCAATGTGATACACCATATTAACAAACTGAAGAATAAAAACCATATAATCATCTCAATAGATGCAGAAAAAGCTTTTGACAAAATTCAACACCTATTTATAATAAAAACTCTCCAGAAAGTGGGCATAGAGGGAACCTACCTCAACATAATAAAGGCCATATATGACAAACACACAGCAAACATCATTCTCAATGGTGAAAAACTGAAAGCATTTCCTCTAAGATTAGGAAGAAGACAAGGATGTCCACTCTCTCCACTCTTATTCAACATAGTTTTGGAAGTCCTAGCCACGGCAATCAGAGAAGAAAAAGAATTAAAAGGAATACAAATTGGAAAAGAAGAAGTAAAACTGTCACTGTTTGCAGATGACATGATACTATACATAGAGAATCCTAAAGATGCCACCTGAAAACTACTAGAGCTAATCAATGAATTTGGTAAAGTTGCAGGATACAAAATTAATGCACAGAAATCTCTTGCATTCCTATATCCTAATGATGAAATATCTGAAAGAGAAATTAAGAAAACACTCCCATTTACCATTGCAACAAAAAGAATAAAATACCTAGGAATAAATTTACCTAGGGAGACAAAAGACCTGTATGCAGAAAACTATAAGACACTGATGAAAGAAATTAAAGATGGTACCAACAGATGGAGAGAGAAACCATGTTCTGGGATTGGAAGAATCAATATTGTGAAAATGACTATACTACCCAAAGCAATCTACAGATTCAATGCAATCCCTATCAAATTACCAATGGCATTTTTTACAGAACTAGAACAAAAAATCTGAAAATTTGTATGGAGACACAGAAGACCCCAAATAGCCAATGCAGTCTTGAGGGAAAAAAGTGGAGCTGGAGCAATCAGACTTGCTGACTTCAGACTATATTAAATAGCTACAGTAATCAAGACAATATGGTACTGGCACTAAAACAGAAATATAAATCAATGGAACAGGATAGAAAGCCAACAGATAAACCCATGCACCTATGGTCAGCTAATGTATGACAAAGGAGGCAAGGATATACAATGGAGAATAGACAGTGTCCTCAATAAGTGGTGCTGGGAAAACTGGACAGCTACATGTAAAAGAATGAAATTAGAACACTCCCTAACACCATACACAGAAATAAATTCAAAATGGATTAGCGACCTAAATGTGAGACCGGACACTATAAAACTCTTAGAGGAGAACATAGGAAGAACACTCTTTGACATAAATCACAGAAAGATATTTTTTGATCCACCTTCTAGAGTAATGGAAATAAAAACAAAAATAAACAAATGGGGGGCTTCCCTGGTGGCGCAGTGCTTGAGAGTCCACCTGCCGATGCAGGGGACACGGGTTCGTGCCCCAGTTTGGGAAGATCCCACATGCTGCAGAGCGGCTGCACCCGTGAGCCGTGGCTGCTGAGCCTGTGCGTCCGGAGCCTGTGCTCCGCAATGGTAGAGGCCACAACAGTGAGAGACCCGCATACCGCAATCAATCAATCAATAAGCAAGCAAATGGGACCTAATGAAACCTCAAAGCTTTTGCACAGCAAAGGAAACCATAAACAAGACTAAAAGACAACCCTCAGAATGGGAGAAAATATTTGCAAACGAATCAACGGACAAAGGATTACTCTCCAAAATATATAAACAGCTCATGCAGCTCAATATTAAAAAAACAAACAACCCAATCCAAAAATGGGCAGAAGACCTAAATAGGCATTTCTCCAAAGAAGACATACAGATGGCCAAGAAGCAGGTGAAAAGCTGCTCAACATCACTAATTATTAGAGAAATGCAAATCAAAACTACAATGAGGTATCACCTCTCACCAGTTAGAATGGGCATCATTAGAAAATCTACAAACAACAAATGCTGGAGAGGGTGTGGAGAAAGGGGAACCCTCTTGTACTGTTGGTGGGAATGTAAACTGATACAGCCACTATGGAGAACAGTATGGAGGTTCCTTCAAAAACTAAAAATAGAATTACCATATGACCCAGCAATCCCACTACTGGGCATATACCCAGAGAAAACCATAATTCAAAAAGACACATGCACCCCAATGTTCATTGCAGCACTATTTACAATAGCCAGGTCATGGGAGCAGCCTAAATGCCCATTGACAGACGAATGGATAAAGAAGGTGTGGTATATATATACAGTGGAATATTACTCGGTCATAAAAAGGAACGAAACTGGGTCATTTGTTGAGACATGGATGGATCTAGAGACTGTCATACAGAGTGAAGTAAGGCAGAAAGAGAAAAACAAATATATTTGTTTTTATATTAACGCATATATGTGGAACCTAGAAAAATGGTACAGATGAACTGGTTTGCAGGGCAGAAATTGAGACACAGATGTAGAGGAACAAACATACGGACACCAAGGGGGGAAAGCAGCGGTGGTGGTGGTGGTGGTGTGATGAATTGAGAGATCAGGATTAACATGTATGTATACACTGATGTGTTGTTGCATTATTGTCAACAAACTATTTTCTCTTACATGCTGGATCATTTTGTTACACAAAGTCTAAATCCTCATTGAAGTGTATACTCCATCTCCCTAGGCTCTCACCCTTCCCAAAGCCACTTTCATTCTTACTTAGAGGACCTTTTCTTATTTAAGTATCTTTTTTTTTTTTTTTTTTTTTGCGGTACACGGGCCTCTCACTGTTGTGGCCTCTCCCGTTGCGGAGCACAGGCTCCAGACGTGCAGGCTCAGCAGCCATGGCTCGCGGGCCTAGCCGCTCCGCGGCATGTGGGTTCTTCCCGGACCAGGGCACGAACCCGTGTCCCCCGCATCGGCAGGTGGACTGTCAACCACTGTGCCACCAGGGAAGCCCCTTTAAGTATCATTAATGATAAAATTTCAAGTGTGATGACTTCCAACATGTAGAGGGAATACTTTGTATCAAGAAACCTTAATGCCACAACAGATGGGGAACTGTCTGCTCATAAGATCCAACCAGTTAGACCCACTTCTGCAGAAACTTCCTGAGTGTACAGGGTCAAGAGCTGTCATAAACAAAAATGGGTTCTTTAAATAAAGACAAGACTAATAAAGAGATTTATTACAGAATCCCTGAATAAGCTCAAAATCCGAACTAATTCTAAAGAAGAGTGAAGCTGTGCTCAGGCCTGTGACCTGAGGGCCATACCAGCAACATCTTAAGCCAAAGCTCCCAGAATGGCGTCACTCGGCAGTGTTTCCCATCAATGAACCAAGCGGTCTTCCCATGCTCAGACTGACCTTTTTTCCCAGTACAGCTCTATGCCTACTTTAAGCAAGATTCTTCCATTTTCTAAAGAGCCTGTTATCCAATTCCTCTGAACATGAGGACAGGATGGTGCCGGTCAATTTATCCTAAGGCCAAGAGGCTTGGTGACCTCAACTCCTCTTCTATTAATGACATGGCACCAAAGCCCCTACTTCCTCGGCCTCGGGAATTGACAGTGCCAGAAAGTTAGCGGGTACGTGCCAGCAAGCAAGAGGGAGTAAGCACTGCTGGAGAGGGAGAAACTAAGTCCATGCTTTAGAGTGACAGTCCCCCGTCAGCCACATGAGAGTGACCAAAGGGGCACGCAGTACTGCCTCTCAGGTGATGCTGATGGGGATCAAACTGGAGAACAGCTGACCTAGCCTCTTGCTACTCAACATGTGGTCCACATACCATCAGCACTGGCATCACCTGGCAACTGTCAGAAATGCAGACGCTGTAGCTCCACCCCAGACCTACTGAATCGGAATGCGCATCCTAAGATACTCCTCCAGGTGGTTGGAGTCTTTGTAGACAAGTTCTCTGACAAATAACAAAATAAGGACACTCTTTCCAAATATGAACTAAAGCAGTGTTTCTCGTTAGCATAAACACGAAACACCTAGGTATTATAGAGCTCACAGTAGACCATCACCAAAAGTGAAATGAATTCCATTTTTATGATACACTAATTGTGGTCATTCAAAATTATTTTAAAGCAATTCCCAAGCAGCAATGACAATATATCCAAATTTGCCTTTTAAGTATACCATTTCCATTAAGAAAGCAGTTTAGTCACAATTTTGATCAGCAAGCCCTAGCTCTTTTTAATTGTTTTAGAAAATTCATCCTCTATTTTATGGCTTAGTTAATAAATGTAAGCTGTGAAGTGGCACACCTACAATCTATGATTCTAATATGTAGGTAAACACAAGAGATTCGACTTCCATCCTTATTTGTGAAGAAAATAAGCAGCTAGTCTTTTTTTTTTTTTTTGCTGTACGCGGGCCTCTCACTGTTGTGGCCTCTCCCGTTGCTGAGCACAGGCTCCGGACACACAGGCCCAGCGGCCATGGCTCACGGGCCCAGCCGCTCCACAGCATGTGGGATCTTCCCGGACCGGGGCACGAACCCGTGTCCCCTGCATCGGCAGGCGGACTCTCAACCACTGCACCAACAGGGAAGTCCAGCAGCTAGTCTTTAAGTTGTCCTTGGGTCCTTATTTCTCTACAAAGAAAAAGGCTCGGTCACTTGCCGGTAAGAAAGGAATTGAGGACAAGGAGAGCAGTAAAGTTTTGTCACATGTGAAAACAGGACCCAACCAGAAATGCTTAAAAGGAATCGCCAGGTGACACGGAGGGCCCGGGGCTTATACATGATAACTGTGCCAGCAGCTTGGTGGTTTGATTTTGCCCCAGCACTGTCTGGCGGGGCAAGAGCAAAACCAGACCAAGAGAGAGAGAGACTGAGAGCTGGCAGGTTAGGGCAGCAGCAGGTCAGAGGGATGGAGCGCTGAGCGCTCCGGTAAAAGGCTAGTTATTCTCTACACCTGCTTCCTTCTTCCTGTCCTGCCCCTAGGTTCTTCAGAACCTTTTTTTTTTTTAGATTCCATATATTTGTGTTAGCATACGGTATTTGTTTTTCTCTTTCGGACTTACTTCACTCGGTATGACAGACTCTAGGTCCATCCACCTCACTCCGGGATGAAGTGAGAGAGAGGCATGGACATATATACACTACCAAACGTAAGGTAGATAGCTAGTGGGAAGCAGCCGCATAGCACAGGGAGATCAGCTCGGTGCTCTGTGGCCACCTAGAGGGGTGGGATAGGGAGGGTGGGAGGGAGACGCAAGAGGGAGGAGATATGGGGATATATGTTTACGTATAGCTGATTCACTTTGTGATACAGCAGAAACCAACACAACATTGTAAAGCAATTATACTCCAATAAAGATGTTAATAACAACAACAAAAAAAAAAGGCTAGTTATTGAAATGCTTAATCAACTCAGGTTACAATTAACTACACAGGAGCCATAACAGCCTTTGTCAAACTGCAGCATGAAGTAAGGTACGGTCTTGCATATTATTTCTATTAAACTTTACATCAAAAATGAAGTAATTCTAAAACTTACCTACTCTGTTAAAAAAAGAAAAAAAAAGGTGCCGACATAGATTCTTAAGAAGTTCTGTCAGAGAACAGGTTGGTTGGTTGCCAGAGGTGGGGGGACGGGACAAAATGGGAAGAAAAGAAAACAGAGTTCTGTCCTCAAATTATCCGTGTTGTATGTTCCAAAGTGAAACAAGTAATTGCTTAGATCAATGTGTCATAATGATGCTAAAATGCCTGTTTTATGAATCAATAAAGCATGTTTAATGAAGGAAAACTACACAGTAAAACTTTGGAGATGGTTGGGAATTTGTGTTCCTTCAGTGCCCCCGCCCCACCACCTTCAGAGACTTTTACAGGTGATATGTCTGGATCATCAGCCCTTTTTAAAGTTTTTCCAACCCCAGGGACTCCTTGCTTTATAAGGCTAACTCACTTTTAGTCATTTCTACGTCAAAAAAGTCCAGAGACTTCTCACTGTAATTATAAAATATTGATCCTAACCCTGCCTACTTAATGCAAAATGAATCTCATCTTTCTCCCACAGGAGAGCCCCTGAGCTTTCCTACTTCATACACTCCCCGTGTTTCCCCCACCTCACAGCTTCTCTTTAAACATCCCTGGTTTCCTCAACATCTCTGGTCCCTCATGTGACATTTTTCCATTCTCTTATTATCCCAATTGGCTCTCCATAGAATAGCTAATTTTCCCAATAATCTCAACTTCCCATGAAAAGAAGCTTACAAAGTCTAACTGTTCCCATTTTACACACGGTGAAACTGAGGCCTAAGAGGTATGTGACTTGCCTAAGGTCACCCAGTAAGTAGTGAAGCTAGGATTCAAACCAAGCAGTTCAACTCAAGTGCATGCTCTTAACCACTGTATTAATTTCCCATTGCTGCTGTAACAAATTACAGTTTAGTGGCTTAACACAAGATAAGTTTATGATTTTACAGTTCTGGAGGTTAGAAGTTCAAAATCAGTCTCGCTGGGCTAAAATCAAGGTGTCGGCAGGGCTGCATTCCTTCTGGAGGCTCTGGAAGAAAATCGATTTTCTTTTCCTTCCTGAGGCTGCCTTCGCTCCGTCTTCAAAACCAGCAGCATCGGGCTGAGTCTCTGTTCCACTACCATCTAACTGGTTCTTGCTCCCTCTTCCACTTAGCAGGACCCTTGTGACTATATTGGGCCTCCCTGGCTAATCCAGGCTCCTCTCCTGCAACCCTAATTCCACCTGCAACCTACGCTCCCCTTGCCTTGCAACATATTCACAGGTTCAATGGGCTAGAGTGTGAACATCTTTGGGAGCTGTTCTGCCTACAGCTACCAAGCCTCCTTAAAAACAGGTTCCTGGGGCTTCCCTGGTGGTGCAGTGGTTGAGAGTCCGCCTGCCGATGCAGGGGACACGGGTTTGTGTCCCAGTCTGGGAAGATCCCACATGCCGCGGAGCGGCTGAGCCCATGAGCCATGGCCACTGAGCCTGCGCGTCCGGAGCCTGTGCTCTACAACGGGAGAGGCCACAACGGTGAGAGGCCCGTGGACCGCAAAAAAAAAAAAAAAAAAACAGGTTCCTGTGTGCTATTCCCTTCTCAGAGTGAAGCATCTGTAACTCAAGACAGGACTCCAAGTGTGGTTAATAATCACAAAAAAACCATCACTGTAAAGGTCATTAATAATGGTCATCTTGTAAAATGAGGATAATGGGGTGATTGTGAGGATGGAGTGAGGAAATAGGTATGTGATTGGCACAGTCTCTAGCATATAGTAAGTGATCAGTAAATGGAGAGAACTTACCCAACTTCTCTTGTTGCAGACCACAGGTACTTTGTATTGTGGCATCTATATTATACTGTCAGCTGAGCTCACATACAGTGGCGTAGTCACCTCCTATGAACTGACATCACAGTTCATAGGAAGAAGACCTGTTAGTTTTAACAGACCAGGAAGCTAGTCAAATTTAGAATAAAAATAAGGTGGATATAAAGAATCTGAAAGTCATGTGATCCTGTTAGTGAGGTATCACAGAAAAAGGCATAAAATGCATGATTCCATTTGTAGCTAAAATAAAATCACAGAATTCAAGTGATTGATTTTTTTCAATAGAATACAGTGGAAATATATTCCTGATGAATATCCTTTTGGAGACTGAGGCCCATTCGGATCGTTTTTCGTTTCAGTTTTTGATATCCAGTACATGAGCTATGCGTTATTGCTCCAACATCTACAAACTAGACTAGGTAAATTTCCCATGTTTTCATCCCACCTTTTTTTTTTTTTTTAAATAAAAATAGGGCAAGCACAAGCCCTAAGGCAAACTGCCAGAAACCTCTCTCCAAGTTTACATGGATTTACACTCAGGTCCTTAAAACTGAGCATTTTTTCTCAATTATTTAAGATTTCGCCTACAGACATTATTATCTGGTCCGCTTTTCCATCTCAACAATACCAAGGCTACAACAACAGACACATTACAGGAATTAAGACAGACGCCTAAAAGGCCAAGGATGGTCATATGAATAAATCAAATACAAATGAATAAAATGGGCATAATGTCAAAGAGATGACAAAAGAGAACAAAGAAACCAGAGGCTCCCATCCTGTCTATGGGACACCCCATATAATGGTTGCCTTGGGGGAATACAGGCCTGCTGTTACCAGATTCATTGCAAAGCTAGAGATGAAGATTTTATCTAAAATATGAGGGTATGCAAATGTTGATTTAAATTTTGAAGACAAGCAAAACCTGTGTGAGTCAAGCAAAATCCATTGTGGGCCATTTCATGACCTCTGGTAGGTCTCCTGGACTCTCCATGGGACCAGCCCAGTGATCTGTTGCTTTAGAGCATTTGTTTGGGGTGGACAAGGCTGGCTTCTAGTGATTATTTTCCTTCTTGTTAAATAATCACAAACCACCCCTTTAATTATCTTTTCCATGATGTTGTTAGGGAATAACATCTAAAATCAACATTGACCACTTTTTTGGCCATTTGCAAATCTGCCACCTTATGCAAATCACCTCATCCTCCACAGGGTCTCTTGATTCTCCCCTCCCCTCCACCAACCCTCTGCTCCATATGTATTATGTCAATAGACTACTAATACAAAAACCCTGGCTTCTCTATCAACCCATAAGTCAGTCCTACACACTCTTTCCATCAAAACATTTGGAAACTCTGACCACTTCTCACCATTCCCAATATTGCCACCACACTCTCTTGCCTGAACTACTGTATTAGTCAAAAACAGAACCAACAGGATACATATATAAAGAGATTTATAATAAGGAATTGGCTCATACAATTATGGAGGCTAAGTCCCACAATCTGCCCATCTATAAGCTGGACACCCAGGAGAGCTGATGGCATAGTTCAAGTTTGTGGGCAGAGCCTGAGAACCAGGAGAGTCAGTGGGATGGTGTAACTAACAAGTTCAAAAGCTAGCAGCCTTGAAACCCTAGAAGAGCCAATGTTTCAGTTCAAGTCTGTCTGAAGGCAGGAAAAGACCCATGTCCTAGCTCATGCACTGTGGCAGGAGTAGCTTCCTCTTACTCACAGGAGGGTTGAACTTTTTCTTCTAGGCAGGCCTTCAACTGATTAGATGAGGCCCACTTTCAATAGAAAGGGCAATCTGCTTTACTCAGTCCACCAATTCAAATGTTAATCTCATCCAAAACACCCTCACAGACACACCTAGGATAATATAATAATGTCTGACCAAATAACTGGACACCCCATAGCACAGTCAGGTTGACACATAAAATGAATCATCACAATTATTGAATCATCACAATTACCTTAACTGACTTTTCTGCTTCTCAATTTCCTTCAGTCCACTCTTCAAACACCAATCTATGATCTTTATTTATTTTTAAGTTTTACTGAGACATTAATTCACATCCTATACAATTCATCCAAAGGGCACAATTCAGTGGGTTTCAGTGTATTCACAAATATGTGCATCCTTTATCACAACCAATAATTTCTAATAACAAATTAAATTACTCTCAAAAGTCCACAACAGCTTCTCATCCCCAGTGGCTTAGGGGCCCACAAAGCCCTATACAACCTTGCTGGCCTACCTCTTTGCCTCACTCAGTTCCAGACGCAGAGTCCTCCTTAATGGTCCAGTGTGATCCTGCCTTGACCCCGCCCCTCTTTTCCTTCTCTCTGGAAAACTCCCACCCATCCTCATATCTTCCCAGTCCCTCCCTTCATTCAGGTCCCTGATCAAATGCCACCTCCTGAAATAAGATGCCCCTGAGCACCTTCTCTGTAATACTTCTCATACATGCATTCAATCATTCTCTACCCACTCACTTTATTTTTTCAGTATAATTAAGGTAATTGGCGAGGTATTATAGATTCTTTATCGTAATTATTGGCACCTGACAGGTTATTATCGACTTAGTGCCTATGTTCCATTAGGGAGCAACGTTCTCTGCCTTACTTGTGGTTGTGTCCCAAGTTCTTAGAACAGTACCTGGCACAGAATAGGTGTTCAGTATTTTTAGGAAAGGAGGGATAGTCATGGGCCTAAACCCCATCAAGTAATCAATGCCCTGACACCAGTCTTACACCTGGGTTCTATTTCATATTAACATCATCTGCTCTTCCGTTTCCAATTTCTACATTAAAAAGATGCCTAGGGTTTCCCTGGTGGCACAGTGGTTGAGAGTCCACCTGCCGATGCAGGGGACATGGGTTCGTGCCCTGGTCCGGGAAGATCCCACATGCCACAGAGCGGCTGGGCCCGTGAGCCATGGCCGCTGAGCCTGCGCGTCCGGAGCCTGTGCTCCACAACGGGAGAGGCCACAACAGTGAGAGGCCCGTGTACTGCAAAAAAAAAAAGATGCCTAAAGAGAGATTGTTCAAAGTGTCTTTGTATCTGAATAAAACTGCCATGTATGATATAATCTTACTCTGAATCAATGTTTTTTAACTCTAAAAGTTAATCATAGTGTTGCTTTAGGAATTCTACTTCATTAATGTTTTGAAAAAAGTTGCCCTCAAGGCTGAAAGCTGGCACATAAATGTTCATCTTAGATTTAAAAACGAGTAAGTTTTGGAACCATAGGGAAGTGTTCCTAAACTTGTGCCAATGCCATGACTAAGAGATTATGGCTAGAAATAAAACCGGAGTTTCCTGATTTACAGTGCTGCATCATTATGAGGGCATTGTAACCAATTTCAACATTGACACTAAGTTTCTAAGTTTCTACTCTTGGTGATACTTAATTTCAGTTGAGAGTTGGAGAAAAATAGGGTGACAAGGAAACTTGAGATCTCTTAAAAATACTTTATATAAATAACTCAGTCATCATTGACTTATTTATATGCCATTTACATGGAGGTATTAAGGCATTTGGATATTTAATATCTAATATTTGTTACCTTGAAGACATCCAATGTACATCAGTCTGTTTCCTCAGACTTGATTACTGGATAACCCCAAACCATTTCAAAATACAGATGGTGATCCACAGAAATTCCAATAAAAGATATATTAGAAAAAAATTATTTACATTAAAATACAACCATGGAAACTGTCATTTCAAATGCACAAAGTGATCTTTTTTTTTTAGTAGTGTCTAACTTTTATGCTACGATTTCTTACACCAGTGCAATAGTACACTAAAAATGGTAACATTATAGTACTCTTCTATGTCTTTATTAAGAAGTAAGAAAAAGTACTCCATATTTGTGTTATTGGTGTTTTGTTTTCAAAGGAAATAATGCGATTGGCATGCTAGTAAAATAAGAATAGTTTAAATGTTAGTGTTACACAGCTTGTAACAGTGGTTCACCTTCCCTTTGTAATAAAAACATTTCTTTAATAGACTTTTAATCATGAGACCAAGACTGAGCAGTTTTAATCACGTGTATTGATCTAGTTTAACCTTCACTGTCTCATTAGGAAATGAAAGAAAAGACAAAAATCTTTTAACTCAAAACTCCAAGGTCTGATCCAACATATATGAAATTCTTCCAATACAGTAAGAGGTGAGAAATGGTAATTTTTAGAAACATTTAGCCTTTGTGATTTATCAACTGTGAGTGAATCAAGAACGTGAACACTAAGAGTTGAGGCAAGAGTCGGGTTACGGGAGGGGACCTCCGTGTTGACCCCCGTCCATCTACAGATGCGGAGCGGGGCAGTCAGGATCAGCTCAGTATGAATCCTGCGCTTATTGGCTACATAATCAAAGTGGCAAGGATGAGTGAATCAAAAAGAATCTGCTTGGTGGAAGCCTCTCTCAAATGTACCAGGTGGAAGATCTCCTTCAACAAATCTATGAAGTCAGCAATAAAATTCAAGACCAGAAAACAGACACTACTGACCTTACCATTAAATGGTTATTTCAAACTAGCTCTACACCATTTTCCCCTCTCTTCTCATGCTGCAGCTTGTTATCAGTGTTTTGCATATATTAACATCCAAATATTTTCACAAATGCATCTTGCTTATTACCAGCTAGAGAGATATTCCCTCTGAGACACACATTGGGTTTGACCTAGTACGGAGCAACTCTCAATCACCACCCTTTCAAGCAAGGCATATATTCATACTGGCTGCTCATCCAAGCCACATTCTAATATTCCTTGAGTACTTTCTCTTCAACCATACAAAATTCATTCCTGCCTCTTACCCAGAAAAGGACCACCCTTGAATGAAACTAGTAATTATATTTGTACTTCTTACATTATTTCAACTTGGAAGAGGAAGGAAAGGAAACAGAAGAAAGTTTTTTTCTCCTGAAAACAGTCTGTCTTGAGGTCTCACATTTGGATTTTACTTGTAGAAAGAACTCACAAACTCAGCGTTTCACAAACCTCCCCTCTCCCGACCCCTGGGCTTATTTTACTAAAAAAAAATTTTTAATGGGATAACTATAGTCATTGCTTAAGAGTAGTTTTCAAAAAAGTGCATGATAAAACCTGGATCAGAATATTTAAATTTTATAGCTGATTCCTCAGGTGAATTTTCTACCACAGTGGAAGGGAACAACTAGACGTTTCTACAGTGACCTTGGCATAGACTAGGTTGCACTACTTTGCTGACACCCAAATGTATAGGTGAGTGAAGATGAATGAATCAGAAGTAATTTTACACAGGTACAAGAACACTGACCACTAATAACCTTCTGAAAAATAGCAGTAAGAACAGACCCATAGACTTGTTTTATTTCTTAAAATAACCATTATGAAGGCAGGAGAAAATGACACATCTAACAGCTTAAGCTAGCTGGCATCTTTGCCCATTTCCTACATTCTACAGCATTCCTGAAGGAGGAGACAATTTTCCCAGCCTCTGTAGTCAACCTTACACATTCCACTCTTAAAGGAATCTGAAAGAATAACACTTTAGAGCAAAGATGTTCAAACTGAGCCCATGTTTTTCATGCAAGTCCGGATATACCAAGGATTTTTCTACTAAGCCCACTGACAGACACAAACATTCAAACAAACAAATGATTCAAACTAAATTTTCTAGGATACCATTGCTTTTCAAAGGGAAATCGCAATTGAAATGCCAAGCGTGTGAACAATCAAACCTGTAGTCAGTCAGCAAACTAGCCCATGTAAAAGGGTAGGGTTTACTTTCTTGATTCTTTAGCTCAGTGGTTCTCAACCAGGGATGATTTTATGCCATAGGGGTTACTGGCAATGTCCGGAGACATTTTTAGTTGTCACAAGGGGGGGGATGGAAGGCACAGTGCTACTTGCATCTATTGAGTAGAGGCCAGGGATGCTGCTCAACGTTCTACAATGCACAGGACAGACTCCCACAACAAAGCATTATCCAGTCCAAAATGTCAATAGTGCCAAGGTTGAGAAACCTTGCTTTAGAAAATACAAATAAACCATTAGGGGTCCAAGATGACTGTAAGTCTTATGGTTAATAACTTCCTTGATGTTTTCTACACATATTGTATCTCATGCACACTAATGCAGATGGTAAATAATATTCTGGTTCAATGGCTCTTTTCACCATCAGAGTATCTTGCCTGTTCCTCAGGGTTTTGTTTTGAGGTTGAGTTTTTTAATTCTCAAAGTTTTGGTTTTGAGTTTCAATGATTTGAACATACCCACATTTAACACCAGCTAATTTTTTGAAAGACTCAAACTCTTGCGTTAGAATTTTTAAGCATGGCTTTATAAAGAACAAAAAGAATTTAAAGGATAGGGGAAAATGTATTTCTTTACAAAACTCAATCAAGCAAGGAAAGCTGTATCTCTAGAAGGTCTATGAGAACATGATTACTGCCTTCCTAAAGAAAAAAAAAATCATATAATCATATGAATGTTTTAAGAAAAGCATTCAATATATTTCTGAATCATCTTAACATCTCCCTCTGTGTTGTCACTGCTCAGGGGATATTCCAAGTGTTTCACACAGGTCTATCTGCCATGCGTAAATCCACAGCCTTGGCTTCAAAGCTAAATAGACATGGGAGTGGACATGAAACAGATAAAAGTCATAACTGAAGAAGAGAGTAAAAAAGGGAGGAATGGAAGAGGGGGCTTGGAGCACTACACTCACATACCTTAACAAACACTTACACAGAAATTGTGTAATTATTGCCGTATTTGACCTAACTTGGTATCTACCCCACACAAACTTCATTCATGAAACCACTTCAACCCACACACCAGAACTGAACAAACTAAAGGAAATGAATACTCCTGACCACAGCCCAGTCAGCCAAGACCACTCTCTCCCTGAAGGAACTCACCTACTAGCTGGCCACTGACCCATGAGATCTGTAGCCTGGAAAGAAAAAGGTAATCTCAGACTCACAGATCTCAAAATCAAACTTATGGTTAGCAAAGGGAAGGGATAAATTAGGAGATTGGGATTATCATATATACACTACTATATATAAAATAGATAACTAATAAGGACCTACTGTATAGCACAGGGAAATCTACTCAATATTCTGTAACAACCTATATGGGAAAAGAATCTGAAAAGGAGTGGATATATGTGTACATATAACTGATTCACTTTGTTGTACAGCTGAAACTAACACAACATTACACAACACTGTAAATCAACTATACTCCAATTTAAAAAAAAAAAAGAAAAGGTAATCTGATCCATTCAGATTCCTCTTTTGGGAAACACAACTAAGGGATGCCATTTCCTGTTAGAAATGGGACAGAAAAAAGTAATCATGTTGAACGCAGCTGCCACGTTTATGCCTGAGCACTAGATTAACGAGAGTCCTCTGGAAAATCCTTACAATAAAACACTCTTCATCTCACTTAGCTTGAAAGCATCTTTGCTCTTTGTTACCAAAAAAGCATTAACCTGGTGGATCTGATTAAAGTCTTTGAATGTACCAGTGTGAATTCCTGGTTTCAATATTGTACCAGAGTTATACAAGATGTTACAATGGGGGAAACTGGGGTGAAAGGCACAGAGGACCCCCCATACTGCTTTTTTTGCAACTTCCTCTGAATCTATATTTCAAAGTAAAAAGTTTTTTAAAAGGCAAGTATTAACTAAAACATGTACCTATCTGTATTAGTTTCCGAGGGCTGCCATGACAAAGTACCACAAACCGAGTGGCTTAAAGCAACAGAGATTTATTGTCTCACAGTTCTGGAGACAGGAAGTCCAAAATCAAGGTATTCACAAAGCCACGCTCCTATGAAACCTGTAGAAGAATCCTTCCTTGCCTCTTCCAGTTTCTGGTGGTTTGCTGGCAATCTCTGCTCCTCCTTGGCCTGTGGATGCATCACGCCAATTCTCAGTTGTCACACGGCATTCTTCCTGTGTGTATCTGCCTTCACAAGGCCATCTTCTTATAAGGATGCCAATCATATTAGATTAGGGTGCCTACCCTACTCCATTATGACCTCTGTTCCCATACTCCATGTGACAACCCTCTTCCCAAATAAGATCACCTTCTGAGGTACTGCAGTTTAGGACTTCAGTATACAGGCATACCTCAGAGATATTGTGGGTTGGGTTCCAGACCACCGCGATGAAGCAAGTCACATGAATTTTTTTTTTTGTCTCCCAGCGCATATAAAAGTTATGTTTATACTAACTGTAGTCTATCCAGTGTGCAGTAGCATTAGGTCTAATAAAGCAACACACATACCTTAATTAACAAATACTGTATTGCTAACACATACTAACCATCATCTGAGCCTTCAGAGAGTCATAGAAGTAACATCAGAGAACACTGGTCATGGATCACCACGACAAATATAATAATAATGAAAAAGTTTGAAATACTGCAAGAATTACCCAAAAATGACCCAGAGACATGGGGTGAAAAAATGCTGTTAGAAAAATGGCGCTGATAAAACTTGTTCGATGCAGGGTTGCCACAAACCTTCAATTTATAAAAAATGCAATATCTGCAAAGTGCACTAAAGCGAAGCACAATAAATTGAGGTATGCCTGGTACTGTATCTTTTTTTTGAGAGGCGGGACATAATTCAACCTATAACACTGAGAAAAACTCAAGCCATCTGAAAGAACAGAGTACTTTCAATACAATTCATACTTTTAATTTTCACAGAAGTTATTTCGTAAAAGTTATTTTCAGATAAAACATACTTATTTTATTAAATTGAATGTTTCTTCCTAGGAATAGGAAGACTTCAAAAACAAAAGTTCTTTAACTTTATTCCTTAAATAATACCTCTGACTCTTATATTACTAGAAGTAATTCATACATATATGTACATTGCAATATATGCATATATATGAAAGTTTTTTACCCAACCAAGTTTGAGACCAATAAAAATATCATGTCAGCTGCTTAGTCATGACAGAAATAGAATAGATGTAACTTGGTAAGAAAGAAGGAATTAATATTTGAGCCCAACTGCTCTGGAACTTTATATATAGACAGTTGACCCTTGAACAACAAAGGTTTGAACTGCACAGGTCCATTTATATGTAGATATTTTTTCAAGAAATATATTGGAAAATTTTTTGGAGATTTGCGACAATTTGAAAAAACTCACAGATGAACCATGTAGCCTAGAAATATCGAAAAAATTAAGAAAAAGTTAGTATCTATCATGAATGCATAAAATATATGTAGATACTATCTTTACACAGGCATAAGGTGAGTGATATTTAATCTAAAATTATTTCTTAGTTTTCTTACTGTTTTATAACTTTGCTTTCAAGGAATTACATTACAGTACAATATGCCTCTCTCTCTCTCATGATTGGAGAAACTGCATATCAGACTATCATCACGGGTAAGTGGGTTTTTCAATGTAACAATGTTTCTAATACTGTATTATAAATATGACTGTAATACTGTATGCCACAAAAACCATATAATGATTCATTTATTAGTGTATAGGCTTGGCAACCATGAAGCAATCATAGTGCTGTTTCTTTGTTATAAATGCATGAATCATTATACCTTTAAATAAATATGAATTTCTTTTTCACATTACCTTTTCAGTTTTATGACTAATGTTAGTAATATGTATAACAGCTATAGTGTTTTGTATCATATGAGACAATACTGATGTTGGTATTGGCAGACAGATGATTCATCTTGTAAACAGACAAAGTAAACTTATGGTTTCAAAAAATACAGTACAGTACTGTAAATGTATTTTCTCTTCCTTAGGATTTTCTTAACTTTTCTTTTATCTAACTTACTTTATTGTAACAATACAGTATATACTGATAATACATATAACATACAAAATATGGGTTAATCGACTATTTATGTTATCAATAAGGCTTCTGGTCAATAGTAAGCTATTAGCAGTTAAGTTTGGGGGGGAGTCAGAAGTTACACACAGATTTTCAAGTGCGCAGGAGGTTGGTGCTCCTAACTCTCACTTTGCTCAAGGGTCAACTGCATTCTATATTTCAAAAGAAAATAGTACTTTTCTGATCTTTCAAAGAAAAAACTGTAAAAACTCTTCTTTCCTTCTCTCCTAGACAGATATTTTCTAATAATAAACACTCTGCCACCAACTTATTCCTGTCAAAATTCTGATGACACCTTCATGCCAGCTGCAAACCCAGAAATTTTAGTACTGCTACCTTTAATCCGTCATGCCTTTAACATCTGCAAACACATGCATGGCCAAACAGAAGGTTCCTGAATGTATTATAAGCAGCTTGACTATTCCAAAGCTAAAATATTAACATATTTTATTTACATTCCAGTTATTAGCTGTCTTAAACTTGAGTGTTTTGTAAAATTAATTTTTTACCTGACTCCCATCATCAGCCTTGATTCTTAGGGATGGCTAACATTTTGAAAATTATCCATCATTTGTAATTATAAATTATTTATTTCCAAAGATATGGTCCCACATTATTATTGATCTCTCTAGGGTCTTGATACAGCAGAGAATCTATATAATGATAGTATGGGGTGTTTTTCATACACAAAACTCTGAATTTAAAGCTAGAATGAATCTAGAGAGTCATCCATAGTCATCTTATGGAAAATATTACTGAGGCAAAGTAGAAGACAGAGACTTGCCCAACATCACACAGGATGTTGGTAGGAAACCAAAAGAGCTGACAGGTCTTAAGTATGTTGCAAATACACTCCAAAACCTGCATGCTGAGCGAGGGCAATGTATAAGCACGAAGCACCTGAAATGTAACAACTCATCAGCTTTGGCCAGTTTCCATAAACTGTGGTCAACTAGCAACCAATATACGGAGGGCTGAGTTTCGGAAAGACCGTGATCCTAAACACATGCAATTTGTGGAAGAAATGGGCCAAAAGGGGCACAAAAAGCAAAACAAACAAAAATTTAAACAAATAGAATAAAAGCCTCCAGGCAGAATGGAAACAGAAGGAGGAACTAAAGATATAAGGACAAGATCACTAGAAGGTGATCTTTTCTTGAGAAAGGTCTTTTCTTGAGAAAAAAGACCCCAAACCTAATATCTATGATAATTCCAGATAAGAGAACGTGTTTATGCCCATCTTTTTACATTTCAGAAACAAGTCTAATTTTGAAGATAATTTATTACTTACCAAACCTGCTATTGGTGTGGACAGTCTATTGATCTTCTTAATGACACCAGGTTTAAGCTTATTAATCAAACTGAAAGTAAATAAACAAACAACATATGCAGTTACAAGAATGCCAATATTAGTTTAGTGTTCTTTTTAACATCCTCAAAAATCATACATGTCATTCATCCATCTCAATGTGTTCTTCAGGTCCAAGAGCCCAACAGAAAGCAAACAACTAAGAAAATAAGTCAAGAAACAGACCAGCAATGCCAACAACAGTGAACGGGCCTCTTAGAACATACAGACACACTTCTACATTCAAAGACATGTCCTTAAAAATAGTTCCACATTTGTTAAAGAAAGGTAATATTTGATTCTGTTTCAACAGTTAAAGAATCTTTTTCATCATAATATAGTTCTCTTCCACCTAAGAATACCTTTTTCTATTAATCATTTTTATTGATTTTTTTCCTCAAACTGATCCATGTTTTAAGAAGGTAGATTCAAACCGTATTTTTTTTTTTTTTTGCCATATTTAAAGGGTGCAGTGGAACTCATCCAAATAACAACTATTTCCCATTGGTAACTCATTCAACTCTATGATTGCTTTGTTATCACTATAGAATGACTGGGTAAAAATTTAAATGCACCCGAACTCCCCAAAATAGGCTAACAGTCACTTCCGAATCTAACACTGAACAAAAGTTTATGTTGTTATTACAGAATCTGCAAGGATATCTGTAAGTCTCTAGATTCTAAAACACTTTTAGAACCCAGCTTTGACACCTGAAACTTAAGAGTACAATTTTTGGTTCTAAATCTAGATTATTGTTAATTCTATATTTTTGTTGCTGCGCAGTGATAACAGTGCCAAGCCATGTAGAAATTTAATATTATAATAATGTTTTTCTAGTAAAGCTAGCCTCGTTAATTAATCATTAATCACTGCCAGAAAACGACAATTTGAAACAATGATTTTCCTATTCAATAATGCTTCCACAAAAGAACAATTCTTTATTCTGTAACAGAGTTCCAAAAGGAAAGCAAATATAGGAGAAAGAATCAAACATTCTTAATTTACTGGTCTCCCCTTCACAATGGGCAACAGAAAAAAAAAAAAATCTGACACTTGTGGAACGTCACTCCTTCAACATTCCAGAGATTTATATATACACTTGAGTGTGCTAAAAATAAAGAAGACAAAAGTCCCAGTTTAATAAGCTTCAGAATGTTGTTAACAGGATTCAAAATTACAAAACAGTGGCTTATGAAGGTTTAGTCTGGTGAACAAAAGCTGTTTTTCTGTTTTCATAGTTTCTTCACACAAAGATCTTTAGATAACATAGATGACAAAACCACCCCTCGACTTTAAGCATTTCCAAGAACTGTTACTCTTTGACTCCTAATTTCTTATTTGTGCACTGAAAACCACGTAGGAAGGAAGGCTTTCTCCCTCATGGTCACAATATTTTTCTTTAATCACTAGCTTAAGAGCTAGCAAAGAACTGAGCAGGTTTATAAGAAATGACATTTCCAATTTAATTGTTCTAGTTGTTCCCTATTAAGCAAGTATTTCTTGAACTCTATCACTGGTGGCTTCTTGCAACGCATAGTACAAATAACTGAAACATTACTTAACAGAAACATAATTCTAACATAGCGTCAACCAAGAAATTCATAGCAGTTGTTGAACGCTAGTTTGACAGTGACTTCCCTACGGAACTTGAATCTTAAAATGTAATCGTTCTGTGATATTACAAGTTAGACATCGGGGCTTCCCTGGTGACGCAGTGGTTGAGAGTCCGCCTGCCGATGCAGGGGACACGGGTTCGTGCCCCGGTCCGGGGGTATCCCACATGCCGCAGAGCAGCTGGGCCCGTGAGCCATGGCCTCTGAGCCTGCGTGTCCGGAGCCTGTGCTCCGCAACGGGAGAGGCCACAACAGTGAGAGGCCCACGTACCGCAAAAAAAAAAAAAAAAAAAAAAAAAAAAAAAAAAAAAGTTAGACACCAATATGAGCTGGGGCACCTTATAAAATGTCAGGGAAATCTGACATCAGTTGTCCTTATTAAAGGAACAGTGTCATAAATTCCGCCTACACCCACTTGAGTCACTGGTAACTTTGGCCAGATCATTCAATTTACCTGTTTACTTCACTTACCATTTTTGTATTACAGCGTTAGTAATATCGAGAGAATTTTTTTTTAAATACAGTTTCTGGAATGGATAATAACACAGGCTACTCTCAATTAAGTCAGCCAAAGGAGGCAAGGGATAGAGGTAAAGGAAACAGCACAGATAAATGACGTCTCCCAATAATGAGTCAATGGACTCCTCCCTCATCAGAAAGTTTCAGAGCTATTACTTAGAAGCAACATACACCCAATGGATTGGCATCCATTCCTGAGCCTCCTTGTATGTGTACAAACATGGAAATAACCGCAAGGAAAAACAACACTCTGGATAACATGCAAACTACCCTCTAAAAGAAGTGGTGTCACTAGAGGAAAATGCTGTTTTATTTTGTCAACTGTTAAAATGGTATCAGTTCTAAGCACTAGAATATGGAGAAAATGCTCATATAGTTTTGGCAAATAGTGAACATCCAATCAGATTATGAATCATGAGTAATTATTTTCATATACAATTAAAGGAAGATTAGGATATTTCTTCTGGGGAGAAAAACAAGTTTTATAAAATCGAAAATTCTGTGAAATTTAAGTCTATCTAAAGGAATAGGGCTTAGTCTTATGTTAAATAAAATACAAGTGCCACACAAGAGAGATACTACTCTCTTTCACAAATGGAACCTCTTTGCATAATAAGCATTCTTCAATTACACATGTGGAATTCCTAAACACAACACTGGCTTCAGGTCACTGGCTCTATTTAAGAACCATATAACATGCTAACTTTCCAGATACCTCTGTACACAAGGAACTAGAGGCAGTCAAGGGACCACTTTATCTGCTTGCATCCCTTTGCCCCACCCCTCTAATCCTATGTAGAATCATACCTCGACTCCCCCAAGCTTTCCCTCATGGCCATGTGCTTTGCTAGCATACCAGGGGTGTGCTCTTTTAGTAAGATGAAAACCAGAACAGGAGACACCTAGTCACTTGCTATCTCCCATGGTAGAGCCCTCCCGCAAAAAGGACTACAACCCCTCTCCTTCATCTCTTTCCTCCAGTTTTATCTACTTCCTCTTCTCCTCCTCCCCAAAATGTATTGTCCCCTCCCTCCAAGGGAGTTGAGTTACATAACAGATGCTAGGAAGTTGCCTCTGTTCAGAAATCTCGTCACCAGTGAATGTGACCTGACTTTAAATATAAGTCAGAGGCAACACTCCAAGAAAACTGCACCTAGAGCTCAATGTGGCATCTGGCTCAGTTATAAAAGGCTTTAATGAGAACTAGAATGTGAAGCTCTGTCTCTTGGTCTCCAGGAACTAGTTCCAAATGCCAAATCTCATTTCCCCTTTATCAGAAAGCTCTTCAGCAGACGTAGAAAATCTAGAGACATCTTTTGACTTCCTATTTCCAAAGAGTTTTTCCAAATGTACCAGAAAGACTGACATCAAAGAGCGTATCAGTGCAATGAGAGTGAACTTTTTAACCTATAAGTATTTGGTTAGTCATTCACACATACTTTTTTTTTTTTTTTTTTTTTTTTGCGGTACGCGGGCCTCTCACTGTTGTGGCCTCTCCCATTGTGGAGCACAGGCTCCGGACGCGCAGGCTCAGCGGCCATGGCTCATGGGCCCAGCCGCTCCGCGGCATGTGGGATACCCCCGGACCGGGACACGAACCCGTGTCCCCTGCATCAGCAGGTGGACTCTCAACCACTGCGCCACCAGGGAAGCCCCACACATACATATTTTTAATATCTTTCTGTCGGCTGCATTTTCTAAACATATATCCCCACATTAGTCAAACTTTTCCTATCAGTAAGCTAAATATTTGTTTAAAAGATATACTAAAGATATTACACATTTCCTTACAAATTAAGGAGCAATGCCTTGTTTTATCTGTTACTCGACACAATCATCTGTCTAGGTTTCTTCGAGATACAGACTCTGCTCAACAAACAGATGTCAAGTAAAGACAGAGCACTGCACTGGCATCAGCCACAGAGCAACCAGCCAGTGAAGCCGCTAAGTGCAAGGATGTTCTCTCATTCCAAACACATCTCCTAGCACTCATCGAAGGACCTGGCATATCAAATATTTTATAAACCCACTAAATTCTAACGCAGAAATTTTCCTGTGAATGATTCAAAATCTCTATCTTCTTTGTAGAAATAAATTTAGGAGAACTTTTTTAGTTTCACTCAAATGCTAGACATGATTTTGTGCTTTTCCTCTTTGTTATTTTTTCTGTTACCAAACAAGTCAATCTTCAGTGTTCTCTCCTGATTGTCAAATGCTGATCAAGAGAGTAAGCTCTCTAGGGACTTCCCTGGTGGTCCAGTGGGTAATACTCCATGCTTCCAATGCAGGGGGCCCAGGTTCAATGCCTGGTCAGGGAACTAGATCCCGCATTCCTGCCGCAACTAAGAAGCCCGCATTCCGCAACAAAGATTCCTGAGGGCCGCAACAAAGACCTGGAGCAGCCTAAATAAATAAATAAATAAATAATAAGTAAATAAATATTTTTTGAAAAAAGAGAGAGTAAGCTCTCTGCCAGATATATTAATTTAGAATGGTTATCATAAGTCCATACTTTACTGAGATTTTTAATTAATTATCTATAGCTAAATTCATAAGTTGTAATATTTTAAAAATAAAAACCACCTTGAGTAGTGATCACACATCCATGGGTAAAGTAATAAGCATATGTAATTTAAAATTTTAAAGTTTAAAAACATTCAATACAGGGCTTCTCTGGTGGCGCAATGGTTGAGAGCCCGCCTGCCGATGCAGGGGACACGGGTTCGTGCCCTGGTCCGGGAAGATCCCACATGCCGCGGAGCAGCTAGGCCCGTGAGCCATGGCTGCTGAGCCTGTGCGTCCAGAGCCTGTGCTCCACAACGGGAGAGGCCACAACAGTGAGAGGCCCGCGTACCGCAAAAAAAAAAAAAAAAAAAAACATTCAATACAGAATTTTATGATTACTTTAGTATTGGTATTTTTAAAGACTAGTAGTAAAATTAATATGTTTGATTTCTAGAATTCCTGTGGCAGTAATTTTGAATACTGCTGAATTAGGATACAACACAAATAAATGGTTAACAATACATGCTAAGATAGGAAAGTCAGTGAAGCAGCAACAAGTCAGTACCAATACATTGATACTCATCATTTCATGATGATAGGACTTTCTGTTTAGCTTCACTGTTATGCCTGAAGCATCCTCAAGTGAGTCTAGCAAAGCTCAAGCGGTGTGACAGCAGAGTCCTCTTATTCTAGGCAACTTCAACAATTATGGCACTAATGGATCTTGCTGAGTAAGAGGACATTTCCCAATACAACATCAATAGCCATACGTGTTAGCAGGAGGACTCTGGTTTCCTGTCCTGGTTCTGTTCTTTACTATTAAGTAACATCGCAAATTCTGCTCCATCCCGTCCTATAAATTAGAGGATTCTCACAGTGGAACTCAGGTTCTTTCCAACTTTTGCCACTGTAAAAATGCTTGGATGCATGTCTGTATGTATATCTTTGACCATGCTCCTTATCATTTCTTATATTCTATTTCTAGAAATAAAATCATCAGTGACAAGCTCTTGGTACTTGTCTGGAAAGGAACCTGGCAATATGAACCAATTTACTTTTGCATCAGCAGGTAGCATTCCTATGTCTACCTCATGGTATGATAAAACAGCGACACTGTTTCCCTCTGCCTGTCAGATCTACTGCGTGATCTCCCTAGTGCTGCAGGCTTTATATGCACTGCTTGAAAGGGATATAAAAAATTTTACCAATGTTTTATGTATCACATTTTAGATATTTAAGCTCTTTTTAATATTTTCCACTATGAAGAGGCTTTATGCATACCTTTTTCCCATTTTGTAGTCTTTTCTTAAGAGTCCAAAACAAAAGAATTATTGGGGAAAGTCTTATAACCTTTATGATAAATAAATATGTTTATATTAATAAATAAACTAGCATATAATTACTTGATAGATACTGCCAAATTGCTGTTCAGCACTGTACCAGCTTATACTCAACTGGTCATTTTGAGAATATCATAGACTACTTTGCCATAATACGGCCATCATTTTTTTAACAGATTTTAAATTATTTACTAGTTCAATTTAAAAATCGTATCTGATTTAAACATAATTATTTCTTACTATTGATGGTAGAGATTTTACTATTTATTTCCAGTAGTATTTCCTCATTTGTGAAGTATTTGGTCACATCCTTTGCTCATTTGTCTATTGAGATTTTCAAATGTGTACCTTACCAGTTTATTTGAACTCTAGATAATATTTAAGCCAATTCTGCTTAAAATATTTTTCCCAGAATGTTATTTGCCAGAGTTATCTATTTCATAAAACTTCAAGTCTATTTTTTCTGCGTTTTTTCTATTCCTTCAAAGCTTAGAATTTTAAACTGCCTCCAAAATTTTTTTAATTCTTCTATTTTATTTTCTCAGTTTTTTATTATTTTAATCCAGGCTATATTCTGGTATACATAAGGTTTGGGTTTGGGTTTTTTTTTTTACTGAAGTATAATTGACCTACAACACTATGTTAGTTCCAGGTACATAACACAGTGATCCAATATTTCTATACATTACAAAATGATCGCCATGATAAATCTAGTTACCATCTGTCACCATACAAAGATATTACAATATTATTGACTATACTCCCATGATTCATTTATTTTATAACTGAAGTTTGTACCTCTTAAGCTCTCTCATCTATTTCACTTATTCCCCACCCCCCACTCTGGCAACCACCTATTTGTTCTCTATGACTGTGTTTCTGTTTTGTTATATGTGTTCACTTGTTTTGGTTTTTAGATTCCATATTTAGGTGAATCATGCTATTTGTCCTTCTCTGACATTTCACTTAGCATAATACCCTCTAAGTCCACCTATGTTGTCACAAATGGCAAGATTTCATTCTTTTTATGGCAGAGTCATATTCCACTGTGCATATATACCACCTCCTCTTCATCCCTTCGTCTCTTAACGGGTGCTTAGGTTGCTTCCATATCTTGGCTACTGTAAATAATGCTGCAATGAACTTAGGGGTGCACATATCTTTTTGAATCAGTGTTTTCGTTTTCTTGGGGAAAATAACCAGAAGTGGAATTGCTGGATTAAATGGTAATTTTATTCTTAATTTTTTTTTTTTTTTTTTTTTTTGCGGTAGGAACCCGTGTCCCCTGCATTGGCAGGCGGACTCTCAACCACTGCGCCACCAGGGAAGCCCTACTCTACTTTTAATTGATGTGATATCATTATATATTTGTCCTTTTTGCAATATTCATTTCCCTTTCTTAATACTTCTCGTTGCACTGACTAGAATTCCTATACTTTCACCATTTCCTGGCCAACACGTGGTTTTCCATTACCTACCTGAGAGCCTTTATGACATCAAGAAACTACTTCAAAAATAACTTTTTTCTGATCAACTTTAATATAAATTGTTTATATTACACACATTTAGCACATACATTACTCCTATTTAATTTTAGTAGAACACCATTCTCATTTTTTTTTTCCTCAGAGACCCTAGCACTGAAATGTTGTGTGCCCTCCTCTTAGTAATTTATATTTAGGATGAGAAAGCCCTGTAGATGGTACATGCAAGTTCATGAGACAGGACCAAAGCTTTCTACATTCAAGTCTGAGGCCACAATGTAAAAAAAACCTCTGCAAAATTTGCAATGAGTCTGTATAACATGACTACCATTACAGAAGTGAATTTTTAAATTGATGTTTGCCAAGCTGATCTTCAATTTGAAAAACTACTTTTAAAAAAATGACGTTTTGCTATATGTGGATATAAAATTACAGAAGGGCTTCCCTGGTGGCGCAGTGGTTGAGAGTCTGCCTGCCGATGCAGGGGACACGGGTTCGTGCCCCGGTCCGGGAGGATCCCACATGCCGCGGAGCGGCTGGGCCCGTGAGCCATGGCCGCTGAGCCTGTGCGTCCGGAGTCCATGCTCCACAATGGGAGAGGCCACAACAGTGAGAGGCCCGCGTACCGCAAAAAAAAAAAAAAAAAAATTACAGAAAAAATTGACTGTGAAGCTTAAAAAGACAGCATACAGATGGCAACCATAAAACACTGCCATGAAGAGAAAGCAGTTTAAAAATTTTTAATTATCTCTATGAGCTTGAACACATGCATCTTTGCGTACTACTGGATTATCAAATAATATAGAAACTTCAAAGTCTGTATCACTTTAAGTGAAGAAAAATAGTTCTTATTACTTAAACTTCAAATGGCTATAATATGGGATCAGGGTCAATGCTCTGGTGAGCTGGAGAGCTGTATGAACGCACCTGTCCTCAGGAAATTAAAAACCAGTAAGAGCTCTAAGAAAAAAGCCTTCATCCTTTCAGAAGGTCCTCTGAGCTTTATATGGAGCTCTGCATAGGAGCCCCGGAATCCACTGATGTCGCTGTCACTCAGCGTGTGAAAGTCTCCAGCTCTAACAAAGGACAGAGCTCTCTCGCATGAATGAGAAGTGGCAAGGTCTCTATCTTGTCTGATGTCTTGAAACAATCACCCGAGTATCCCACAGTAAATTAACAGGAGTGTTTTTTAATATTTTTTTCTTTTTTTGAATGCACCTTTAACAAAATACTACAGTCGTTTCAGGAAGACAGTATAGTATTCACATAGCAGATATAAATAGAAACAGGTTTTCTCAAACCAATAGGTGAATGTTTATTTGCTCCACTCTTTGCAAGCTGCAAGCCATGGAAAGGAAGGCCTGGTGCCAGTGTGAGAAGAGTTTCCTCAAAAATGTGAGCTGTGAGTTCAAAAAGGCATAAACATCTGCATGGCTGACTTGGGACGGAGCAAAGACTTGGCATTATTCCAGGGATGGGAAGTACTGACTGAGTAACCAGAGACACACCCAATAAGATTACCTTCAAATACATCTTCTTACTTCATAAAGATAATAAACAATGCTTGCATTTAAATATTTCCAAGATCGCTATCATAAGATGAGTAACTATGAAATTACTAATCACTAGCTGGATATGCTCCAACTAAATATATTTAAAGAGAAATAATTCTGCAGAACCACAGAGCAAGAGAGGACTGCAGATACTTATGTAGTGGCAAATCTCTTATATTTTTAAATATATAGTAAGGGAGTCTTCAGGAACCCTAATAAACACTGAAGATAGGAGACAGATGAATGAATACTATTAATAAAATTCATAGAAAATTATAACAAGGAGTTGAAATCACCTTATAGACCCCTGTCAATCCTTTTATTAACTAGAAAAAAAAACCAAATTAGATTTCGTTCACATTTCACTGTTTAAGAAAGCCAAGAGAGACTGCATGTCTAAGGTATACAGTAAAATAATTACTACAACAGACTTTAACTGGGGGAGTATTCTTTAGCCCTCAACTGATTGGATCCCACAGTCAATCAAAGTAAATGATACTAAAATGATTTACAGAAGATACTAACTTCAGGTTAAAAGGCAATAAATGCACGTAACTACCCTCATTATTCAGATGTATATCTTGTCTGAAACCTCAGTGCAGAGTTCATACCCAATTTAAACTATCTGAAATGTCAGTACAGTGCCAGTTGGGAAAAAGCTATAATGAGCTCATTTCCTCCAACTCTTGACTTTGATATTCCAGAATGCCAGTTCAAAAAGGATAAACTCCTACTAAAGCATAAAAGTGCTGAAATTACTAGATAAAATAATAAGAAAACTGTTTAATGGTGATAATGAACTAGGATGCCTAGAGATTTTTAAAAGGCAATAAGCAGACCCTATATTTCACAAGAATTGGTAATTTTTCTGGCAGTGAACCAAAGAGAAGTCAGCCTTTTCCTATAGAATATTTTAAAAATCTGAATTTATTTTTAAGTCATATTTCAGCTAAAATTTGAGATCTCAGATGGGCAAAATATTCTCAAAGACAGACAGCTTACTATATTTACCACTAATTTAAAAGTCAGGGTTTACAATACCAGGCTTCTGAATAGCAGGTTTTGCTTTCCTCTTAGACATAATAACTACTCAGGCATATGTGATCAATGACGCTTAATCATTTTGTAGACCAACCAGCTAGGCTTTTCTTTAGTTATAAATTTACACAGAATATAGTTACCTGGACTTTTTTCCAACACTACATCTATTAGATTAAAATGCCTTCATTAACCAGTGGCTAAAAATAATGCAATTCACCATTAAGAGATTTTTTTAATACAAACATCATGTGGTACTTTGGGATCCCATCATAAGCTAAAATTACTGATTACCACAGCTTAATATTTACTGACACTACTTTTGGGAAACATTCATTTAAAGAATACTGGGTGGACTTCCCTGGTGGCGCAGTGGTTAAGAATTCGCCTGCCAATGCAGAGGACACAGGTTCAAGCCCTGGTCCGGGAAGATCCCACATGCCGCGGAGCAACTAAGCTTGTGCGCCACAACTACTGAGCCTGTGCTTTAGAGCCTGTGAACCACAACTACTGAGCCTGCATGCCACAACTACTGAAGTCCATGCGCCTAGAGCCTGTGCTCTGCAATGAGAAGCCCACGCACCGCAACGAAGAGTAGCCCCTGCTCACCCCAACTAGAGAAAGCCCACACGCAGCAACAAAGACCCAACACAGCCAAAGATAAATAAATTTTAAAAATAAAAATAAAGAATACTGTGTACTGAACAGATTGATTAGACTTAGCTGGTAATGCACAAAACCCCAAATTGGTGTTATTTCAATAAGGAAACAATCTAAGAATGAGCTTCTGGAAGTTGTGAATTTAAATGACATTTTAAAAAAACTAATATATCTCTAAACATGCATCTAAATGTTTGCTGTGACCATTAAGGTAGAACTTATAATATTTAACCTAACAGTACTGCCTGTGATCAAAACAGTTTTTTATCAACTCTGAATATTCTCACTGGTAACAATATACTCAGGTTGGATATAGTTTTTGGAAATCACCTCAAGTAATTTAGGCTGCTGCATAAATTGCGTTTTAAATAAAACACTAAGTGTCACTCTCAAGTATGTTTAAGGACCTAGTTATGGAGGCTATGCCCCCAAAAGGGGGATCCCTAAAAATATTTTGAGTAATAGTTCATCACTGGAACTATATAACCACAAAGTGACTTCTTAAAAAGATCACCTATTTGGGTTGTATGCTTTCATATGTCTAAAAACAACTCTGTGCTCCATAGGCCCACTGCCTACATAAGCCCACCTAACTCCTATCCTGACTTATGGGACTTAAAACTGACATCAAAGTTATTTTGCAGCAAAGCTCTAACTAGTCTACACTCATAGCTAAGGTTCTTTTCAGATCACATGTGTCTAACAGCCATTTTTCCCTCCATCTTTTGAACACATTAGAATATATAAAACATAAAATTTGCAAACCAAGATAATTTCCTATCAGTGACCAATTGAGCTAGCCACGTGACCTACTAAGATTAGTTTAAACACTATTTGGCAACAACAACTCTGAATGTGGCATCAGAAAAGGACAAGAAACATCCCTTAAACTTTACTTGTGGCCCTTATTCATATGTGTGTCCTACTACATATTAGGTAGAATCACATGAAATTGACATTTCTGTAGGTCACAGGTGGTTGAATATCAACACTTCATATGATTCAACTTAATAACACTGCTCTAAGACAAAGAAGTGTGAACACCTATCAACACAGCTGATGAGATAAAGACTTATTTCATGGCCGTCTTCCTAGCAACAACTTGTATTCATACAAAGTTTGATAGTTTATGGAAACCTTAATATATGTATTATAGAACTTTGCACTTCTGTGAATTAGGCAGATCAGATACCCTGATCTCCACTTTACAGATGAGAAATAAGGCTCAGATGTTAAGTCACTTGCTCAAATGTCCAAAAGTATGAAGCAAGGAATCAAACCTAGGCCCTCTGACTCCTGATTTTTGCTGCAAACAACCTTCCTTTAAAAGGATAATCAAAATCATCTAAGTATGAACACATACACTCCCAGTGCTTGCTTGTGGACAGATTCCATAAATACTTATGTGATAAGTGTCTAGATTGGAATACTTAAGTGGTTTCAAAAATGTGGGTACATACACAAGTACATTCTTATACTTTATTTGCTCACGTCTGCAACCTGGACCCTCAGCCAGGACTGCATTCTTCTATTCCACAGACTGTCTGCCCTTCACCCCCAAAGGTCACCACCCGGCTAACTGTACTCTGCATCCAGTGGGGATCAAAACATTACACTAAACATATACTGTAGGCCCCATACCATCAATCGTGGCACAAGACTGTTTGACTTAGGATAACCAAAGCCTCAGATGTGATTCTCAGTAACATCATATTAATGAATGAATGGCTGGCCTGGGACTCAAATTGATTGTGGTAATGTAATGACTCCACTTAAAGGTTCAAAGAAATATTTGCTACAGCCTAAACTTGTTCTACAATCATCACTGTTTACTGATGAAGGAAACAAGCTTTATATTAACTTCTAAACCAGGCAACTCCATACATTAGAATATCGACAGCAAGTGAGAGCTGGTGCTATGCGATAGGGCTTGCTTCTCAACCACCCACCCCTACTGGCCCATCAAGCAATAACCGAATCTTTCTTGTTTACTAATTTAAAATAATATATATTTCACCAATGTTATCTTTAGATACAGAGACCGATAACCCCTTCCTACGGTCTGGTACTGTCGGGGTGTCAATTTGCAGGGATCAAATCTCACTTGTTACCAAGAAGACATATCAATGACTATGGTGGCCATGGTGGGGGGATGAAGACACCTCATAACAGGCACACGCGTGCACACGCACGCACACGCGCGCACACGCACGCACACGCGCACGTGCCCCTTTGCTTTTGAAGTATTTTTTTAATGCTTTAAATACTTACTCACACAACAGAACGCCATTCTCCAGGGAGGCTCGAAAATCCTTTGTCTCAAAATTCTTCTCTGTCACTGCCTGAAAGACATATTTGGGTATTAGTTTTCTCTAAATCAGGGATTATACACAAGTCAAATCCAGCATCAGATTAATTAACATGCATCTAATATCATACTTGGAGAATGTGCATGTATCACCAAAAGTTGTTCCATACAGGAAATTCTATGCACTGTTCTATGTTACAAAGAGAAAGGTTAACCATTTTAGTATGAACAAATATAAACAGAAAAAACCACGAGTGTTTTCTATGACGCAACCATTTTATGGAGGATAAACAAAAGTGAGAAGCTTAATTTCCAGCATATTTTCTATTTAAAAAAGAAGCCCTATGGGCAGTCTACTCTACTAAGAGTAAATAAAACCAGATTAAGATATAAACTTGAAATACCAACTGTATACGCACATCATTAATTTCAATTCCACCCTTAAATTCCTCAAGTTTCATTACAAAGCTAAATAGCAGAGGGCATGACTCTCCTTAAACGTATTCATGAAATGGCCCTGATTTGTGTAAAGAGCTATTTACTGCAATAGGAAGAAAAAGATTAAATCCTGACACTGAGAGACAAAAAGACAGAGAGGGAAGATGGTACATACTCTAAACAGACAATTCCCCACTTAAGGCTTTTACATATGAACAGCCCATCTACGGTTACCGCCACCAATGTTCTTAGTGAAACTGCTGAAAAAATGTCTACCAGTTCTGTCTTCCTCTGTCTTCTGAGGGTGGAGTGGTTGGGAGGAAAGGGGATTCCATAGGGACAAGAGTAGCAGAGAAAATGGAGGCCATGTAGGGAAAAGGTGCTCCAGGGATACCCTGGGACTGAGTCCCCAGCCAAGGGTGTGGGCAGGTGTACCACAACGGCTGGGACAGCAGCCGCCCTAGAGACGGACCCACCACCCACAAGCAGAGGCCTTGCTCCACCTGACACTGCAGGGGGAAATCGGATCTCGGAAACCTGATTGGGAAGTCACTAATCTTAAACCCTAGGTGAGCTACAAAGCTCCTGCTGTCCTTACTCACCCCTGTGACCTTTACCGTCCACCTAGAGTCCCTGTATGTCTTCTGCGTCTTTTCCACAACACCCAACAGTGCCATAGGTACACATAATAATGGGTAACTGACGAAACAATGGCTATTTCTAGAACTAAAGTTAGTTTCTCATAAGCTGGTTCTATAAACAGGGACAGGAACCTGTGCCAGGAGGTGACACACTCAAATGCAGGAAGAAGTAGCAGATCCTTTCCTACAAAGGTCATTAATCTACAGAAGGGCTACACTGCTGCAAGAATTAAACATTTGCTGAGTGTCTCCGTTACGTGCATTTACTTGGATACTGGGTGTAGATCTAAAAAAAAAATGCAAGGAGCTCACAGCCACGTTAAGTAAAACACAAAGTTTAAAAGTTCAGTAAAACATATCCAAATGGAATGGTATATTCCTTCAGGGATAACCTTGAGTGACCCATGGATTATCCCAGGTAACCTATGCAGCACAAACTCTCTTGAATTTTCCCCAAATAAATCCAAAACACACTCAAGGTGAGCACTAATCCCAGCTAGTGAAAACATAGTAGTATCTCATTTATCTGGGAACTCCTACCCAAAGCTAAAAAGCAGGAAAAAGTCCCAGGAACAGCCAAAGCAAATGTCAAAGCCCATTCTCTCTAGTTATTAGGAAAGCCACTCAGAGCCACCAATACTCAATTACCCACCACTGAAACAATCTAGGGATTACGTTCCCCAATCAAGGTAGACTAGAAGCAGTGAGTTAAGAAGGAAGAAGGGTTGTGCCCCACAGACACATGGAGAGCAGTGAAGAGTGACCGTCAACAGCACTGGATGGGCCCGTCGAGAGGCAGTGTAGCAAGTGATGAAATAGAAGGAGCAAGGGTGCAAGTCAGACAAAAATATATTCAAATCCCACTTTCATTATCTAGTAGCTGTGTGACCTTAAGCAAGTTGAACAGCTTCCATGAACCCCAGTCTGCTCATCTGAAACAGGGTAAATATCACCTACTTATTAGCTTGTAATGGCCAAGATGCAGTGCAATCAAGTACCTGAGGGTAGCTCACAGAGGTATATGCTTAACCTCATTACACACATCAACCTTCAAGTAACACGCTGACAACACATCGCAATAATTAGCCCTCAAAAGAATACCTCTGGGGACTTCCCTGGTGGTGCAGTGGTTAAGAAACTACCTGCCAATGCAGGGGACATGGGTTAGAGCCCTGGAGCAACTAAGGGCTGCTTAGTTGCACATGCCGTGGAGCAACTAAGCCCAGGCGCCACAACTACTGAGCCTGTGCTCTAGAGCCCATGAGCCACAACTACTGAGCCTGTGTGCCACGACTACTTAAGCCCGTGCGCCTAGAGCCTGTGCTCTGCAACAAACAGAAGCCACCGCAGTGAGAAGCCCGCCCACGGCAACGAAGAGTAGCCCCCACTCACTGAAACTAGAGAAAGCCCACACGCAGCAACGAAGACTCAACACTGCCAAAAATAAATAAATAAGTAAATAATTTTTTTAAGTTAAAAAAAAAAAGAATACCTCTGCACCATATAGACAAAAAAGCTGAGTTAGATTCAGAATATTAACAAAGTAGAAATAATGGAATAGAGAGAGATATTTAGAAATCCCAACTATCCAGAATGGTTCATTTCTCCAAAAAGACTAGAGAAAGGCAAAATCATAGTATGTAGCGGATTTCAGACCACCTCCCTCCATATGTCAAAATATGAATGTACTCTTGTACATATACACTTATCAAAATCTAAATAACGATGATATAAGACCAGACTCCATTTATACTGTATTTACAAAGATAGAATGTAAAAACTAAATAGATTCTTAAATGATAGTCTATATTTTGAAGACATGGGAATCTGGCATGCTCTGTACACTATTGAAGATAATATAAAATGACACCACCATTGCTGAAGGTGATTTGTAAAATGTGTCTGACATCTTAAACACACATTCTCTTGGGCACACTATGTGCAGATCTAGGAATTTATATTAAGGCAACAGGACAAGAACTCAGAGACATCAGTAGAAGAACTGCTTCACAGCATTACACATAATAGCAACAACTTAAAACACCCTGAATGCTCAACAATAAGAAATCAGATAAATTATAATATAACCATAAAACAGAAAACTTCATGAAATTTCAATTCATGTCAGAAAAGTAGATTTATCACTTGTAAAGAATACTGAACATATTAATTATAAAGCAATTTGTGAAAAAGTACATGGAGTATGATCCTAATTTCTACAACTCTATGTATTATATAAATATGCATATATAAGTATGCATTATATAAATAAATATAGAATAAATATATTAACAGTAATTATTTCTAAGTGGTAGAATTATAGCTAATTTTAGTATTTTTTTGCTTATGTATATTCTGTAGTAACCACAGGTGTTTCTTGTGCAATAGATATATAAATTAATATTTAAAAAAATATTCAAAAGAAGTCAGATTCCATCAGATTTAGGTCAATTTCCTGTGTCTCCTACATTTAAAGGATAAAGGAAGAGAAGGACACCAGTTTTCATGTAGGTAATTTTTCTCATCTATGAAATGCACACATCCTTAAGTTTAATAATCCTTATTATTCCCCCTTTCACTAGTAAGAAGGTTGAGGTTCAGAAAGTTTAACTTTCTAGAAAGTTATAGAATCATCCACATGGAACAGATACCAAAAACCTACAGCATTTTACAAGCACTCAGTAAGAGAATGTCTCAACTGCATCAGACACAAAGTGTTTCTAAACTAAGAAAAAAATTAAGTTGTCTTCCATCTGTGTTCAGACTTTTTAAATTTAAATTAATGTATTTTACCATGCAGTGTGCCTTCAAAAATAATCCTCCACTGTTAAGGGTATTAAAAAGGTAACTCTGTAAATAAAAAATGTTGAATTAACTTTTTTTCAATGTTCCTGAAAAAAAGAAGACTTGTGTCTTAACACATAATGACTGTGTGTGTGTATGTGTGTGTGTGTGATAAAGTGGCATTCTAAATGTTAATAAAATGAAAACTCATCTGTAAATGGTTTCAGAATTTCTCTTGATATTTTCATGAACATTACAAAATGTTCATACTGTATATACTATCTACCTCAAGCTCAACAAGGAAAATCATCTGATCACTGTAAACTAAAATTTTTAATTAGCAATTTATATATCCATATAAATAAAAACTCATCTAAGACCTCTCCTAAGAAATTAAAACAAAAAAGTTTTCCCAAGAGTTTTAAACTAAAAAGAGAACATAAATTCATAGCAGGGATTTTCAGTCTATAGCAGCTGCCTGGGCCACGTTCCTTAAGAAACACACAGCAAACAGTGAGAGGCCCGCGTACCGCCAAAAAAAAAAAAAAGAAAGAAAGAAACACACAGCAACACACAGCACGGCACCTACCATGGCCAGGTGAGGCCAGGGTGGGGCTCTAGAGCCTGTGAATCCCTGCCCCACTATTTCCTACCTATAACCCTGGACAGGGTGCTTAACCTCTTTGTTTTCTCAGGGATGCAACAGAGATACAAAGTACCAAAGTCACAGGGCTGCACAGAGTATTAAATGGGATACTGCATATGAAGCCCTCAGCACTTGCCTGATTCAGAAAAAGCATTCAGAAATGTTAGCACAATTAGCTATTACTATCCCTCTGTAGAATGAAGATAAAAAGTTTCATCTTAGCAAAGAGAAAGTCCATGTTGCCAGAAGTAACATCCTTTACTTAAAAGGAAGAAACTGAGTTACATTATAAAACTCCACTAGACTACCTTCTATATGCTGGAAACTGAAAAAAAAAAAAAAAAAAAAAAATTATAGAGATCTAGAAAGGACCTCAAAATAGAGTGAAGGCTGTTTTGTTCAAAAAAATGAAATCATACCTTAAAATGTGAATGCATCCGTATTTGAAGAATTCAGTATGCTAAAAGAAATTCCAGAATTTTGAAAGAAAAATTGTTTGGTAGTTCTAATCTAACAATTACTCATTGTGATTTTCAATAATTTTCAACCTCACTCATTAGCAAGCTACTTGAGGTGTGATACATTTTATGTAACGAGGCTGTGATTCATAGGAACTAAATAGAGACCACGTGTTTCCCACTGAGTTATCAAAAGTCAACACAAACAGGAGTAATCACTATGTCGTCAAACGGCCACACCTTGCCTTCTGTAAAAACTTGTTTTCTTCCCTCTTCCTTGTCCCTTTCCATATTTTCCTAATGCAGTTGAATAAAATCAGTACCACTTGAAATAACCTAAGACGTACATCAGATTTCATCTGGGGTTTAATCCTGGACCCATCTCACTCTACACACTTCTATTAAGTTACTGCTCAGTCCCCTAATTTTCAAAGGGAAAGAAGTATTTGCCATATCTGCTTCACAGCCCACAAATGATATGTGAAAATATTTGATATCTGCAAAAAGAAAAGGAAAAAAAAAAAAGACTACACACTGTAGTCGAGGCCACTGCATCTTCCAGCCATGTGTCCCTGTGTGCTGAGCAGCCATCTTGTTGGAAAGAAGCTAAGAAGCAACAGGGCCAAGTGTGAGGCTCTTGGGTGAGATGCTTCCTGTGAAGTTATAATTACTCCCCCTGAGCATGTTAAGGGCGGAGCAGCACGCCAAAAGTACACACCGCACAAACACTGCCGTCAAACCCGTCCTACCACCTGTAGCCTCCAAAGAAGCCCTTGATACAAAGCTTTTAAAGGGCATATGTTGTGGAATAAAATACCTACCAACCGAATACACCCTCAATAAGTGCCAAGTTGGCAAATTTCAGAAAAAAAACCCATTTCTTTTGTTATGGAATATATTAACTTAATATATCAATGGGAATTATCTTCATACCCTTTACTGTTTTGTTTACAGCTTTATTTAAATCCTCTCACTGGATGAGATTTCCCACCAATCTAAGCAACAAGTTTCTCTAAAACTTCACATCTCAGCTCCAATTCTGGCCAAGAAACCACATGACCTAAACCCCAAACATTCTGGGAACTTTTCAAAGACCACTTTATACCAGACTGTTATCAGCAAAACACTCACTAATGCAAGTCAGCAGGCACTCATCTCGTTTAAATTTTTCAGTTCCTTTTAAGCAGCCATTTAAAAGATGCTTAGAATCCCAAAAGCACTCTCCACCATACTTTTCTGTGAATCACGGTGCAAAAACACAGTGCCCATTTGAGCTTGTTTTAAAAGAGGGAAAGGGATGTTTGCTGACAAAAAACTAGATGATGAGCTTCAACTGGGCTCAGAGTTGATTCCAAATTAAGTTACTAATTGATTGATCAGCTACTACATCAGGACATTTAAGATACACACATAAAATCATCATGCCAATCACTTCAACCAAAGTCATGCCAAAAAAACCAAAAACCAAAACAAAAAACCCAAGGGGGGCTTCCCTGGTGGTGCAATGGTGGAGAGTCCCCCTGTCGATGCAGGGGACACAGGTTTGTGCCCTGGTCCGGGAAGATCCCACATGCCGCAGAGCGGCTGGGCCCGTGATCCATGGCTGCTGAGCCTGTGCTCTGCAACGGGAGAGGCCACAACAGTGAGAGGCCCGCATACCGCAAAACAAAAAACAAACAAACAAAAAAACCCAAGGAATATTTACTCTCAGAAAGCACTGGGGAACACAGGAACCACATCATGAAGCAATTCACAAACAATGGGTCTGCTTTAACATTTTCATTAAGAAACATAACCTAGTATCCCACCTTCCAACGAGAGAGCCCTTACAGGACATGGTTTCCACAGAGAGACTCCCCGCCAGGCTGGCACACATCAAGGAGCTGTCGTGTTTTCAGTCTCTAAGAAGCCATCAAAGAATTAAAAACACCCTTCTCTCCTTTCTTCCATCAAACTTCATTTTTGAAGCAATCATTATATGATTCCCATGATGTCGCAAAACAGGTCCAATTTTTATAATGAATTCCATGAGACGTATACATTATTCAAGATTCAATAACTCTGACGAATCTCATTGGTCACACATACTAAAACCTATAATGCAAGGACTGTGGCACACAGTCGAAAATAATAGGTAAAAACTAAACATAATTTAAATATAAAAAAAGTCTACCTTCTAGCTCTTTCCTTGCCCAGAGTAAAATTACTGAAAAGGTTATTCACAATTTTAGAGAAACCAATTCTTCCAAAAAGAGTGGGGCTCTGTCCTTTTTATCTTATTTTTTTAAATTTTATTGGAGTATAGTTGATTTACATTGTTGTGTTAGTTTCAGGTGTACAGCAAAGTGATTCAGCTATACATATATTGAATACATGTATGCATTCTTTTTCAGATATTTTTCCCATATAGGTTATTGCAGAATATTGAGTAGAGTTCCCTGTGCTATATACAGTAGGTCCTTGTTGGTTATCTATTTTATACATAGTAGTGTGTGTATGTCCATCCCAAGCTCCTGATTTATCTTTCCCCCCACCCCCCCACCCCCCCGACATATCCCCTTTGGTAACCGTAAGTTTGGTTTCGATACCTGGGAGTCTGGGCAGTGTCCCTTTTAAACTAATAAAAATTTGAAGTCAAGAAGCTGAGACGGAGTCTCAGACCCCTTTGTATAATGAAGTCTCCCAATTTCCCCAGGCCTCAGTCTCCTCAGCTAGAAAAGGGGTTCCAGGATTGACAGCTAACCCTTACTCTGTTTACTTTGTGCACGATCTCCCTTAATCTTCACAGCAACCCTGTGTGGTGGACACTCTTACCCCATCTTGACATGAGGAAACTGAGTAAAACTATGCTTGCTTGAGTTGAGACCTAGGTCAGTCCCCACATAACAGGCAGTGAGCATCCAGTGAGAATGTCTATGGAAGCCCTGAGTGAACTTGACAATGTAATTAGGGACCTATTCCCAGCCATCCCAGCCTATTCTGCATACTCTCGAGGGCAGGACTGTCTTACCCAACTTCTCATTGGTTGAAATACGGCTTACACATACTAGTCACTTATGTTAAATCTAGTTACTCTTCTGATGAATATTTGCACTACAAGTATTTGAAGCAAGGAAGAACAAGACCCCTAAAAAAGCAAAACTGCTGGTTAAATTTCAAGTGTATGGGGGCTAGGGAGGGTGGAGATTGGTTGTGTTTTAGAAGAAGAACCTGCCTCAGTTCCCAAAAATCACTCACCCTAGTTTTGTCACTAGCTCAAGAACAAACACATACAAGAGTCTATGGAAACATATCACTCTAGTGATATACCTTTTTAAAAGGGAATATTCTTAGATGAAAATGCTCTCAAAGTTGAGAGCATTTTACCACTGGTTTGCTACATAAATTTTTTCCAGACCGAAGAATACATTAGAATTCAATTTTCCATTTAAATTATCTTTCGTAATTTTAACTAAGATACTAAGAAAGTATTTGGTTATTCACTCATTCAAAAATCATGAATGACAATTGCTGTGCACGTACCTGGCATTGTGCTTGGCACCAGCAATATAAAAAGATGAAGCAATTCTTGGAAATTCCTCTTTAGAAGTCTAATAACCCTGTTTTGAAATATGTGGTCAAAATGGCATTTTAAGCCTAGGCATCTCTCTAAAATGTGGTTAAGCCTCTGAATTACAGCATGTTCTTGGTTAACTTATATTGTATATTCAGCATTGCTTTAAGTGACATAATTCTCAAGTCACTGGCCTCTCTTAAGATTTGGCATCGTACTACATAATATCCCGGCATATACCAGGACCATTTCTGCCAATGCTAATATCACTTGATAGCAAACCCAAAGCCAACTCACAGTCTTCCAAAATCGTGGTAGTAGAATTGCACAGATCACTGAATTCTAAATGGAATCCAAAAGTCTCATAGTGGTCAAAAATCTAAACATTTTCTGCCCCACTGCCCATGGTAAGCCCTTGGTCTTAGCGGCTAGGGTAAATTACACCTCCCCACTTCCCCTTCTCTTGGGAAGGCTCCCAAGTCTTCACGCAGCCGGGAAGGGAAGACAAACAGCAAAGTACCAGCTCCCGGTGTGTTCTGGATAATTAAAAGCCAACTGTCTTTATAAACCCTCCAAATTCTTAATCATCATTAGGCCAAATGCCAGCTACACTCAGATATTTTGGGAGAAAAAAAAAAAAGAATGAGTTTAAACATAATTTCTGGTCCAGGAGAAGTGGCCACTTCCTGATACCAACTTTTAGCTTAGAGTCTCCGATTATTTTTGCTAAACCACAACTATTAATAAGCCACAAATGGAAACCAACTGGAAAGAACTAAATAAAACCAAGGGAAGAAAGATTTGCTCCAGGGCTGACAATTTATGTACGAGGTTTCATCTAGATACAAAATCCAAGACAACCTGAGCCCTATTAGCAGCTAGTTAAATTCACCAAAAACATCACACACAAAAATGTGCTCAAGTTTTACAGCTATACTTTGTTCTGTTAAGAATCACAAAACTACTTCTAAAGAATAAAGTATAAAGTACATTTTGTCTATAAATACAAGTTCATAATCCAAATTTATGCTGCGCAGACAATAGGTAAAATATTGCAAAGGAAAAAAAGTCTACCAAAAGCCTAGTCTACTGCATAAATTATATTTTTCTCCTCGATCAAGGAGTTTTTTAAATAAATAGCCCACAAGGCACATGTAGACGTGAATATCCATTATCAGGATAGTTTAAGTAGAGTTCAAATGCTTAATATAATCATTGGTTCTCAAGAGTCAAGAGACATCATTGTTTTGTGCAGAAATGTCACATACACACATTAGCAAGTCTCAACAGTTAACCTGCTTACCTCCCGGTGAATTACTATGAGAGTCATCACTGTGGGAAACATTCATTTTGGGAAACAGTGTATCTGTATTACAGGTGAGAGTCACTACTTATTTTACATGAACTTCAAATGGATAGTCACACCCCTAGGATATGCTTTACTCCCCAGTGTAAGTTTGGCATTATGGGACGAACTTGAGGCAACTTGTGACACAGGAGCTGCCTAAATGATTCTTGATGGATTCCTACTGCAAGCTAACAATATCGTCCTTCTGGTACACAATAGTCAGCCTTCCTTCCATTCAACAGTGAATTTCTAGGAAGCAAAGAGATAATTACACTCCTTTTCCTAGGTACATGCCCAAGAGAAATAAAAACACATGTTCACACGAAAACCTGCATATGAGTTTTCATAGCAGTATTACTTGTGTTAGCCAAAAAACTGAAAATAACCCATCAATCCATCAACTGATGACTGAATAAACAGAATATGGTATAACCATACAATGGAATATCATGAAGTACTGATACATCTACATCGTGAACAAACCTAGAAAACATGAGGCTAAGTGAAAGAAACCAGGCACAGAAGACTACATATTATGATTCATTTCTGTGACGTGCCCAGAGAAGGCAAAACCATAGCAACAGAGAGTAGATTCGTGGTTGCCAGGGACGAAGGGAAGGGAAGAATGGGTGAGTGCTAATGGGTATAGGGTGTCTTTGGGCATGACGAAAACGTTTTGAAATTAGGCTGGGGTGAGGGCTGCACAACCCTGCGAATACACTAAAAACCAATGAACTGTACACTTCAAAAGGGTGAATTGTATGGTTTGTGAATTATATCTCAATAAACACGTTCTAAAAAAGCTCAATGAATTGTACACTTAAAATTTTGTGCATTTTATTCAAGTTCAATAAAGAAGACTTTTTAAAAGGCGTTCAATACCATCTCATACCCCATACACAAAGGAAGTTCAATATATGTTAAGCTATTAAAGTAATTTGTTTACTATCTCCTAAACGCCTATCTCCCTAAAAAACTTATTTATAATTTCATAGGAATAGGTCTAAATTTGCAAAGTGAAACTTCCAGCCCACTACCTCACGTACAGAAATGTTTTAATCATGATATTTTCTTTTATATATTTGCATCTATCTTTTTACTTTTAAATGTGTCATTTTTGCATTATCTCTAAACAATTCTACAACCCTAAGTTTTCTCAAGTGCAGTTATGGCCTTTTTTTATAGCTCACTTTACGTATATGGTTTCAAAACAGAAAACACAGGTAAGATGGGACACAGAGGGCCATAGCACCTCCACATTAGCTCCTGTTGTGAATTAATTACCATCCCCACAACAGAATGGTTCAGAAATCAGTTTTCCTCAAACGACTTGTAGGAACAAAGTTTCCCCTAGGTTCTTTCTAGGGCCTTAATAGATCAACAAAGTTTCCAGATTATTTATCTCAAAAGTAGATATTGGGGCTTCCCTGGTGGCGCAGTGGTTGAGAGTCCGCCTGCCGATGCAGGGGACACGGGTTCGTGCCCCGGTCCGGGAAGATCCCACATGCCGCGGAGCGGCTGGGACCGTGAGCCATGGCCGCTGAGCCTGCGCGTCCGGAGCCTGTGCTCCGCAACGGGAGAGGCCACAGCAGTGAGAGGCCCGCTTACCGCAAAAAAAAAAAAAAAGTAGATATTGCTCAGGGCTCCATAACACGTCTAATTATTAGTTTAAAATATCCTTGGCTGAGTAATAATTTTAGTTTTTAGTAATAATGTTAGTAATAATTTAATTTAGTAATAATTTTAATTTTGTTTCAAGACTATAAAAACGGAAGGACTGAGAGTAACTTCTTCAACACCACAGTTGGCCCTCTGTACTGAGTGTTGGGAATGTGGAGCCCACGAATACGGAGGGCCGACTGCACTAGGGCATTTTATTTGAGGGACATGAGCATCCCCGGATTTTGGTATCCCCAAGAGGTCCTGGAACCAATCCCCCACAGATACCAAGGGACAACTGTATCCTGGTATAGTGACACGTGAAAAGATTGATATGAATGTTCCATCTTAGGATAACAGAAGGAAGACTCTGCCCATACAAATGGATGAGATTGTTTCCCCCCGGCCAAAAAATATATATATATATCGCTGACCTTGAGAGCTCAATGTCAGGACGTGTGCCTGACCCCCTCATGCAGCGCTGAGGGTTCCCCGCTGCGCCTTCACCTCCTGGCTGCCCGTGACATTCACATCACTGCAGGCACATGTGTACTCGCCTTCGTGGCTCCTCTACTGGCCTAAGTCCTTGAAGGGGCTGTCACAGCCGACAGGTTGACTCCAACCTGAACACGTTTTGTTTGGCCCACGCACAACGTTGGGCAAGAAGGAGCAGAGATCTGGATGACCAGCTTCTCTTTAAAAAAGAAATGGTCTGCCAACGCTGGGCATGCATTACCTCATAAGCCACAACTGGCTGCCCTGAGTTAGTGATGGGCGGCCCCGGGGAGAACACACTCTGCAGAGAGCCACAGACCCTACCCTCCCATCTGCTACACCCACCCTTCCTCGCCCCAGCTCACCACCTGGCTGGCCCCGCAGGCATGTCAGTTTGAAAATCCGCAGGGATTTTCATTGCATTCTGAAGGCCCAGCATAAATCCTGCCCTGTAGGAAGGACTCTCACTCGTTGACTCAGAATTTAGCGTGTAAAAGAATCACTTGTGGCGCCTGTAAAACAATACAGGTCCCAGGGCTTTCTCTAAGCGAGCCTGATTCAAACAGCCTAGACAGACACCTGAAGTTCAACTTTTCCAGAAGTGCCCTTACGGAGTTTTGCTAAGAATGGTCTCCGATAAACACTGCTTTAGTGTTAGGTATCTAGAGCTCTGTGAGTCTTGATTTCCTTATAAGAAAACGAATTTGGAGTAAATCATCACTACAGCTCACAACTCTAAATGCTTTCTTTGGTTCTTTATTGGAAATCTAAGGAAACCGAACAGGAAATCGGTTCCTGCTCTCTGCTACCACCTGCTGGCGAGTTCCTGGTACTGCAGAGGTATAAGCTGCAGTTTAATACCTCAGTTGGGGAATTACTGTTTCCTAGTTTTCACGGCTAGATCCAAGTACATTTTTTTAAAAATTCAACAAAATAGCTTAAAAACATATCACCAAGCAACATTTGATGAAGACAAAAAAGAGAAATATCTTACAGTTCGATTTGTCAATTATACCTCAATACGACTGAAAAAAATTAAGTAATATAAACAGCACTAATCTGTCTCCTGTATTCATTCTATAAGAGCTTCTGATGTGTTTCTACCAAATCGATTTTGAAACACACAATAGATTTTGAGACTTCTGTAGAAAAATTTGCAAGTTAAGATATACAATCTGTTTAAATTGTAGACCTGGGACCCAACTACATGGAACAACTTTCTACCATAATAAAATTCTCCAGTGTGGAATGATCTGCATTTTTGCAGAAAGTAAACTCCTGATATAAAAAAATGTTCAAACATATGGGTGAGATTTCTAAGATTCCTCTCAGTACTCTGGATGATTTCTCTCTCATCCAGTAAAGCATCAGGGAAGCTCACAGATCTGGGTTCTATGAGGCTTAGGTTATACGTGGATTCTGCTCTCCGAGCCTAGAACTATGCCTTAAAAGGGAGGAGATAATATGGGCAGGCAACCAAGCACAACAAACTGAAGATGCGTCTGAATGTTCAGGCAAAACCGAGAAGGATCCCTGGCAGAGGGCAGCTGGGTGTGACAGAATGTGTGCAAGGCAGGAGGGTACGGGTTAGTCCGCAAAACTTCTCCAGGGTAATTACTTCACCCTGCTCCAAACCGTGAAGCTTGACCTGCCAACCACGCCCTCCAGATTCTTCAGTTCACCTGCTCAGTGGCCTTCCTCCACCTTCTAAACTCTGCTCATTCAATTACAAACGCCAAGCAGGTGGCCCTGAACTTCCAACCCTTGTCCTCCCCCCAAAGCGCCCCTCCAGCCTCATATTCACACCTCCCCGCTGAGCATCTCCTCTTGAGCACCCAGACCTCACCACGTGTAAGACAGACCTCACCCTCTCACCCAGGACTGAACCGCCACACCTCACTTCTCTACTGAAATCATGATACCAACGCCCTCCCAGCTGCCCAGACTCAAAACACGAGCATGAACATTCCTGCCCCTCCAAATCCACGTCATTCTCTCCACCCCTGTTCTCGGCTTCTCTCCTCGGGCAAATGTAATATTTCAACAACCTACTGATCACCTTGCCTTAATCTCCCCCTTTTCTACTCTGTACTTCAAAGGCTACCTATCATGCCTTAAAAATCAAAAACCACTGCTCAAAATCTTCCAAAGGTCCATTTGTCCTTAGGGTAAGGCTTCCCTCCCTCCCTCCCTCTAGGTCTTTCACCCCTGGATTCTCACACGTGATTCCTTGATTCTGTGTAAACACAAGAAACCAGCATCCTCCAGTGCCTTCATCCCTCCATCTCAACAACTCCAAGTGTACCCCCTCCACTGTCTTCCCCAAACACCACTGCCCCCAAAAGAGTCCTTCTCCATCTATAGCTTCTGTGAGACCGATGTTCTGAGCCACTCGTTCAGTAGATACCCCGTTCTGCCTTATGTCACCATCAAGTGGCCGTGTCTGCTCTTCTGTCCTACACTGAAACTTTCTGGAGCTCAGGAACCTCCGTCAAGGTTCCACATCTTCTCCTGCCCTCCCCCACTGTGTAACATACACAACAACAAACATCTGTAAGAAAAAAAAAAATCTTAATTCGCTTCTCCTAAAGACCAAAAGGTGAAAAAGTAAAGAGAAACTGCTGTGTGAGATATACAGAGAAGGTTTAACTCAGATTCAGAGACTAAAAGAACACAGCTCAGGAAGAAGAAAAGGCAGCAGTGGAAAGTGGGAGGGGATGGGAGAGCAAACCAGCCTCCCTACCTCTCAGGCCGTGATCCAGGAACAAGAGTCCTGGATCAGACAGATGGTACCTACGCTGGGGAAAAACACCTGAGAGCTTCTGGCAGCACATGAAAGCCCTAACTAATGTCTTAGGGGAAAAGGAAAAGCCGAAAACCAGCGTGAACTAATATTTTCCTCCCCTAACAGAGAATAATGACAGACGTCCTACATCCTGGAACAGAGAATGAAGTCAGAAGACAGAAAAGCCGGAGAAGGAAAACAGATTGGGTATTGGCAGGGACGGGGACCGGGAGCGCCGCATGAAATAGTGATCGCCCCAGCCTAAAGCAGAGCCAGATGGCAGCCACAGACAATGGAGACCCATGCAGGCCACATGAAATTTTGATGAATTCCTTAATGGCCACACCATGAAAGCCATATTCCAGAAAGAGGCTAATAATAGAACAAACGTCAGTGCAGAACAAAAGACTTAAAACCGCCTGCATTCGTTACTCAACTAGATTTGGACATTTTTCAAAATGTGGTTGTTTAATAAGTGCTTTCACTGGTGACAATGATCACTGTTTATGCCACGAATGCTGTTATTTTTTGAACCCTAAGCTGATGCTCCAAGCCACTGTGGTAACTGCATTACAACAAAAGGCTGGGTCACACACCTACCCACACACTTGACCCAAAATGATGACGAGAGTCGTGGACTGGGGAGAACCATACACGTCCACGCCACTTCCCGGCATCTCAACGTGAGAAATCAAGCCAAGTTACAGCTTCCGTAACAACATACTCTTAATCCTCAAAATGAGCAGACTAATTTACCCAAGAGTATGCACAGTGCCTTACGAACTCTAGCTTGTCTACGCAAGGCAAGATGCTTCTGAATTGCATCCAGTCAAAGTCTAAAGTCGAACTAAGACTGAAGGTGACTGGTCTTATCTGCCTTCTACAAAAGTCTTGATGAAATGAGTTAAATCTTCCTGGAGTTGAACCTCCAGGAAGACACTGTGGGAGAAGGCACAGCCATCTGATAACTGGCATGAAGTGATGCTTCAGGTTGAAAGAGCTAAAACTGGACTGGATAACCCCGAAGGAACATGAGCAGCTGTACACATGCGTGAAGGATCCGGAGATAACTAGAAAAGAATGCAGGGAACTGCAGCCCTCCTGCAGGTCCTGGGTAAATAACCTCTTAATTGAGAGACACTGAGTAGACCAAGGATTCTGAAACTAGCTGGGATCTGTTGGGACCCACTCCACACAAGTACGGTTGGGGCAACCTGGAGTTCGTGCAGATCAAGACTACCTGAGCAGGCCATCAGCAGTTGGGTTTTCCCAGGTAGATGTGAGAGGACAAGAGAGCCAGTTTGAAGACGACCTCAAGAAAGCGGCTTAGTGTTAGACCGTGCAGACTACACTAAGCAGGGAGGGAAGTAGAGACAGGCAGCTGGTAAGAAGGAAGAAAGGGTTTTTTTTTTTTCGGTATGCAGGCCTTTCACTGTTGTGACCTCTCCCGTTGAGGAGCACAGGCTCCGGACACACAGGCTCAGAGGCCATGGCTCACGGGCCCAGCCGCTCCGCAGCATGTGGGATCCTCCCGGACCGGGGCACGAACCCGTGTCCCCTGCATCGGCAGGCAGACTCTCAACCACTGTGCCACCAGGGAAGCCCAGTAAAGGGGTTTTGACTAAGCATGTTTAGTTGAAGCTGCTGAGTAAGCTGTAGAGTAAGATGCTGGGATTTAATCATGCAAAAGTGCAGCCCTTCCAGGAAATAACTAAATCCAGGATTAGGGTGTCAAAGAAAGTGGCTGGAGTAGGAAAGGATATCATGGATTGGGAAGTGAGAGAACCTGATGCACCCTCCCAGTCTACACTGTTACCCAGGGTGATGGCAGGTCAGGGCAGGAGGGATGCATGAGTCAGGTGCTCAAGTCTTCACTGAATAAAAAGGAGCAACTGAGAGGTCAGAGGTCAGCAAGCAGTGAGGAAGAAGGATATTGGACAGTCTAACCCACTGGTCTAAGGCATAGATAGTGCTGTGTGAACATTTCAGGCTAACTCTCTGGAAGTGGCCACTTCCTCCAGCCCTGAGGTGGGCTAGAGATGGCAAACTCCACTGGAGAAGGCAACAGGAAAAAAGGAGGACTGGCTTTCTCTTAAGGCAAAGAGGTAAAGAGAAGGTTTAGGGGAGGGGTAAATGTTGGCGGGTTCACCATAAAATTGTTCCAGGGGACAGAGTGGAAAGCTCTGGGAGGAAGCAGGGCACTGGACCAAGAGGCCAAGCGTTGAGCACCATGACCGAAGCTCTTCCATCTTGGTGGGACAAAGGCTGACAGTAAGGATACAAGAGGTTAGGCGGCTACAGGGAAGACCTCGGTGTGATTTAAACATTTCCGTATTACATTTAACAGTCAGTAACCTGTGACACTAAGTCAATCCAAGACCACACAAATCCTGCATTTTTTTCTTATGATAAACCATCCTGCATTTTGAAACTACACTGAAAAAAAGTCTACTCAACACACACCCAGGAGACTGATGGGATGAATAATACTTCAAACATTAAGTCACTGGTCTATAAACAGAGAGAGATTTTGGCTACATTCACATTACCTGAAGCAAAACTAATTTTTTTAAAGCTTTTTAAGAACATTCTTCTCGGTCACAGTTTGGTTTAGAAAAACCTTTCAGTTTTGCTTAGACTATACACTCCAAATGCACTTATCAACACTTTTCATTTACTAAAATCAAATCTCCAGTTTTTAACTGTAAATTAAATATTTACAAATACAACATATAGACGATCCCTTACATATTTTCTGAGAACTTCATTGAAGCATTACCAGAAAAAGTAGTTATAATTATTATTCAGCCATTGGAAATAACTCTTCATCACTGAACAAAGAACATTCAAAGTACACCAGAGTATATTCAACAAAATCAATGTGCTTTATGCATTTGCTTAGTACTATGTTAAAGCAACATGGGAGACAAAATAACTTATTAACCTAATTTATTGAGAACCACATCTTAAACCAGGGGTGGGTAAACTAGGGCCTATGGGCCAAACCCAGGCCCGCCAACTGTTTTTATAAATAAAAGTTTATTGGAACCCAAACTCCAATCGGTTGCAATGAGATCTCTCACTACAATGGGCAGAGAGAGTTGAGCAGTCCTAACGAAGATCCATTGCCCATAAAGCCTAACACAAAATTAAATATGGGCTTGGGCTCCTGGTGACAGTTCCAGAGGATCTGCCAGGAGGCCCAGCACGGGCAGATTGGGCCAGAGGAGACCCCAGCCAGGCCCATATTTTCCTTGGAAGGGGCAGCTCGGCACCTTCCCAAGCTCTTTGGTGGGAAAGGGGTTTTCTGTCCCACCAAAGTGAGGGGGTAAGGATGCTTCCCATTGAGAAAATGGACTATGTTTATAAGCAGTGAATCCTGGAAAACAGTGCATGAAAATGTCAACAGGCTAGAAATCCTACCTGGGACCTGGCTGTTGAGAGTTATGCCCAGGAAGGGATTCTTCCCACATTGGGATTATAGTGAGGCTCTGCCCCAGAACCTGCAGGCTTCCAGGTGTGCAGCCAGCAGGAGAAGGTGTACCTTTCTAAGAGCTACTCTCTTTTTTTTTTTTTTTTTTTTTTTGCGATACGCAGGCCTCTCACTGTTGTGGCCACTCCCGTTGCGGAGCACAGGCTCCGGACGCGCAGGCTCAGCGGCCACGGCTCACAGGCCCATCCGCTCCGCGGCATGTGGGATCTTCCCGGACCGCGGCACGAACCCGCGTCCCCTGCATCGGCAGGTGGACTCTCAACCACTGCGCCACCAGGGAAGCCCAGAGCTACTCTCTTAAAGACTTGGACTTCAGGAAAAGACAGGGCGTGGGCTGCTTCCTGCTGGCCTACGTGATGTCGCATTGAACTCTGCCGATGAAGCCTGAACTCACAGGAAGAGAAAGGTCAGATAACGAGAGAAACAAATCTCAGATTTCTCTTAGACCAAAAACTGAAACAGAGCCACATGTAAATGCACATGAAGTGTGTCTTTCTGGAATTCCCTTAAATATGTGGAATAAATTTCAAGAATTGCATAAAAAGCATTCCAAACATGAAACCCTGACCTCAAGCCTGGGAAGCGGAAGCGGGGTGGAAAGAAACTCTCCAGAAAAGATAAAATGAAGAATGAAGGGGCACCTTGTCAGAAACAATCTTTAAACAAAGCCCAGTGGAAGGAACGTATTCAGTATTTTGGAGTCAGGGATAGGTTTGAAAAAAGAAAAAGAAATGATAAGTCAGGCCTTCAAGAGCATAGGCCAGGCTGTGGACAACTGAAAAATGGAGAAAGCTGAGAACTCAGCAACCAAATGGCTACAGGAGAGCTTGTTGTAAAACTATCAGAGCCGCTGCCAGCCCCAACTCTGTAAAAGCCAAAAAAGATACTGCAAATCCACAGGTTGCTTGAGAAAAGAATAAACTTGTATGGGGGTCTGAAGCAAAGAATAGATGGGAAACTCAAACAATATGAGACATATGTCACTTGGCCAGTATCCTTCATTACATGTGTGAGCTGCACATGCTCAATTTACTGAAAAGATTCCCATGCTTGTGTTAAATGTGTCAGGAAACTGACAGAAGTAGAAAAAATAAGCATAAATTTTGGGAGCTTACAATAATGAAATGAAGCTTTCTGTTATCTGTATAAGAAATTAGAATGTTTAACACTTATATAGCCCTAGAGTGTAAAATCCATTTTAGTTTTCATCTATTTGTTATAGCATAGCCAATGAGCTTCCTATATTCTAATTCAGTTTAATGATACTTATTCTGAAATTTTAAGATTGTTATTTGTTTATAGTGGATTAGTTATAACTGGATGAGTCTCAATTGATATTGTCTTTGTACATGACTTTAATTACTTTCATGTTATAAAAGTAACGATTAAATTTTTATTGGGAAGGTGCAGTTAATTCTTCACAGTCACGTGGTAAAAGCTATTAATTTTTATGTTCCTTCAAATAAAATATTTCAGTAAAAAAAGAAAAATATAATAAGTGCTACATAGAGATATATACTGAAAGTTGTGAAATAACTCTGCTTGGGGAGAAAGAAAAAGACGGAGAGACAAAAAATGACATATTGCTGGAGTTATCCAAGGTGGATGGGATGAGCATAAAATCAGCACAAAGTTGACTTCACTCCAGGGTCTGCCCCCCTTTCACACAGTCCTCAGTGGTACTTGAAAATGCAGACTTCAGAAAATAGTTGTTGAATGCATGCTGCCCTCTGGTGGCCCAGAGGTGCTATCCCCTATCACAGCTTTCTCCCAAATTACTCGTCGTGTTCTGGAGCTTTCCCAAGGCCTTTTCCTTCAACAGTTACGCATCCTTTATTCCAGTGACTTAAGACTTCAATCTCACGTGACAGCTGAATACTTCTGGCCAAAGAAATCCTAATACAGTCACGGTTTAGCCATTCCATATAACCGGTAGTCACTTTATAGAAACACATTCTGGAAAGAGTCACTGATAACAAGTCCAGAACAGGGAGAACAGGCTTCATGCAGGCAGACCCTGTAGAGGGTCTCTCATTCCCCATGGGATGACCAATTGCAACGTGTAACCCGCTTTCTCCTAATGCTCCGCCAGTTCTTTCACTGTAAGGATTTATTTTCAGGTATTGTTTCCACAAACCTTGCCTAGAGACACTTCCGCACACATTCCATCAGTCTGTCATAGCTAAGCCCCCTCTCACAAAGCCAGTGTCAACATATTTTACCCCTTGCAAAAAAAAAGGGGGGGAGGTGGTAAAAAAAAAAAAGTTAAGAGGGAAATCTTGGATGCCGGAGCCTCCTTTCGCAGTAAATTGATATAACTGAAGTAGCCACTCTCTCCCTCTTCATCACCCCTTATTTCATATACATAATTACGGCTGATAAAAAATGGAGGCCACTCCAGTGGACCGGCCCACATCACGAACCTAAACCGAAGTCAGCCTACACTTACGGAAAACTGCCAAGGACACCTAACATACACGGACCCCAATCCTCCAGCTCGGCTCACCTCACGCTAGAAAACGCTAGACCTGTTAGCCTTCCCAGGATACTCCTGGCCTCCTGGACAATCATGCAATGTCCATGTTGCTGCCTCAAAGGCTCTGTCAACTCGCTTTTGCCCAAATCCCTCAGAAACAGTACGCCCCCCCATCCATGAATTATCTTCCCTTGAATAAAGGACCATCAAACTTGCTACTAAATTGTATCATTTTTCTGTCATTTGTCACAACCCGTAGATACTTCCCTCTATATGCAGGCTTCCTCCAACTTCTCTCACTGTTGAATGTTTGTGTGTGTCAGCCACCACTGCAGGCCTCACAGAGCTTTGCACTCAAAGGTTGGCCGGAGAGCATGGCTTTCATTTCAACTTGTTCTTCGTGAGCTGTTTCGGTGCAAACCACGAGCAGCTGAGTTCTGAGTTAGTTTCCATAGGACAAATCCAAGTAAATGTTCCACAGGCTCTGCTGCTTCCTCTCCTCCACAGAGCCTGGAGGCCACCCAGACCAGGCAGAAGATTAAAATGCATTGCCAGGCTTTCATCTTTTAATTGGTCTCTTTCTTTGGCATGCTTTTGGAAGACAATAGTGTGGGATGAGGCTTTAGTTTCCTTCAACTTTACACAAACATGAGTCAACTCTAGCCAGAAGGGGGAAAGAACGCAAATCTGTGGTGTGGCAGCCTAGTTCCCGGAGGCCAGCGGGGTTCACAGAAACTGCAAACGCAGGTTACTCCAAGTTCAAGTCTGCATTTACAGGATGTTTACTAAATCTATGCAAAATGAAATGGAGGCAAATTCCGTGGAAAATCTAAACCAAAGGATACTCAAAGGCAAAACCTTTTTTCATAATCTAACAAGTTCTGGGAAACTTACCTGTGGGATAACGAATTGGAAAGTTACAGAAAACATGCTTAAATTTTCCAATATCACTGCTTTTACGCAATAACTTACAAATAGCTGAAGATGGGTGGAATTTACCAGAATTAATCCAATAAAGCACAATGTCATAGATGATCAAACCTTGAAGGGGCCTCTAAGATTACTCAATAGCTCAACCAAAGCTCTCTGTAAACTGTACATCACAATACATAAGAGGAAAAAACTAAGGCTCTTCACTGAAACAGACAAAGAAGAGTAAAATGGTTAGTGAAGAATGGACAGTACATAGTAACAAGCACAAGCTTTGGGTCAGACACCTGCTGCCCCGTTCAGGCTCTGACACTCTCTAGCTAAGTTATAGAATTGCTAAGCCTCTATTTTTTTCTCTTACTGAACCAAATTTTCGTAAGAAGGTTGGCCAACTCCTATGCCCTTCCCATGAGACTTTCTGCCTTTGATGATAAAAATTTTAAAAAGAAAAAAATGACTATGAAATGTCAAAGTGACCAAATTTGGATACACAGAAAATACTCTTTCCCACTACGCCATACTGCCAGTGGATATATTTGATATGTTTGTGGGCTTAAAAGTACTAGAGAAGAATGGCACAGCTGAATAGGAATCTGTGAAGAAAAACAGAAATATATGATTGCATTAAATAAGGATGACAATAATTAGTGCTGGGACACAAATTCTACTCTTTGAAAGACACTGAAAAAAAAAATCAAACCACTGGGAGAATTTTTGCAAAACACAACTGATAAACGACTTGTATCCAGAAAACAGAACTCTAGAAAACAAATAACCCCATTTAAAAGATGGGCAAAAAAATAAATAAAAGATGGGCAAGGGGCTTCCCTGGTGGCGCAGTGGTTGAGAATCTGCCTGCCAATGCAGGGGACACGGGTTCGAGCCCTGGTCCGGGAAGATCTCACATGCCGCAGAGCAACTGGGCCCGTGAGCCACAGCTACTGAGCCTGCACACCTGGAGCCTGTGCTCCGCAACAAGAGAGGCCGAGAGAGCGAGAGGCCCGCGCACCGCGATGAAGAGTGGCCCCCACTCGCCGCAGCTAGAGAAAGCCCTCCCACAGAAACGAAGACCCAACAAAGCCAAAAATAAATAAATAAATTTATATATAAAAAAAAAAGTCACAGAACAAGGCAGTTCCCATTCTACCATTTAACAGCTTAGAATACTATTCACATGTCATGAAAATTGCTAAACATTAAAAGGAAAACACTTTAAAAAAAATAAAATAAAAGACGGGCAAATAATCTGAACAAACACTTCATCAAAGAAGGTATATGAATGGCAACTAAGCACACAAAAAGTACTCAACATCATTTGCGTAATAAAGAGAAAGACTCAAGGTGGCAAACAGTTTGTCAATTTCTGATAAAGTTAAACATACACTTACAAGAAGACCCATCAATCCCATGCCTCAGCATTTACTCAAGTGAAATAAAAAGCCTGTCATGAATGTTCACAGTGGCTTCATAATTGCCAAAAACTAAAAACAACCCAAATATACTTCAAATGGGAATTGATAAACTGAGGTACATCTGTTCCAGGAATACCACTCAGCGACGAAAATGAATGAAGTACTGATACAAACAACGTGAATGAGTCTCAAATGCATTACGCTAAGTGGAAGAAGGCTACAAATAGTATGATTCCATTTATATGATATTCTCAAAATGACAAAACCCCAAGGACCTTCAAGGACAGAAAACAGATCACTGGTTGCCAGGGACAGGGGGTAAACAAGGCAGGATCCTCTACAAAAGGTGCACAAGGAAATTTGGGGGTGGGGGGGTGGGGATGAAACTGCTGTATCTTGATGTAGGTGGCAGTCACACAACTGTCTGCATTTTGTCAGATCTCAATTCACTACCAAGGGTGAATTTCACTGTAAATTACACCTCAATAAAAAAAAGATATGAGACACGTGATGTGAAACAGCTATCAGAAATGTTGCCATTATCTGAGCTGATACGAAACGAGGTTTAAGATAGTGATTCTTAAACTTGAGTCAGTGGGTCCAGGGTGGGAGCTGGGAATCTGTAGCTTTAAAAAGCACTCTAGATTATTTTGATGCAGGTGGTCCAAAGACTACACTTCGAAGTTGTGACACAGCATGATCATGGCAAAAGCTGATACAAATACCCTCTCATCCTTTCTTCATCTGAGGGAGTGAGCAGAAAAAACATGATCAAATGCCAGATTATGTATAAGGTCTTTTCCAAACTTTCATCTAAGAGAGCTGTGGATTTCAGATAATCATCTGTTTAGTGTCCTGAACAGTTTTACCAAGCTGGAAAGACAAGAAAGAAGTTAAATTTATAGATGAACACAGAATATGACAACAAAGGTTAATCATAGAATATCTAAACCACTGTTGTCTAAGGCAAATTTCAAACAAAAAGATAATTCTCCGTTTTCCAACACTCACCCACTCCATTTATAACCTGAAGTAGATCGCTCCTTTTTAAAGAAATAGTATACTGAATTCCCATGTGTAAACTGATAGGCGTAGAGCTGGTCTAATAAAAAAAAAAGGGGTGTGGGGGGACAGAAGATTCTGAGCATCACTGAAGAGCCATCTACACTAGTCTATAAATCCCGTCCCCACCCCATCTTCCAAAGGTCGCCATGGAAACTCTGCTCTGCGGAGCCCCATTAGAAAATATTCCTTAAAAACTACGGTTGCAGGGATAAATGCACAGCCTATTGGGTTGGCCAAAAAGTTCGTTCAGCCTTTCAAGAAATCTAGCTAACTTCTACTATAAGAGTTTCAGTAAAATCAGTAAATTTGGCTGAATTATGTAATAAACTTAACACTTTGGCTGAATTATGTAATAAACTTAACACTTACAGTTACTCTGTATGTTTGCCTGGTTTCTTCACTAATATATCCCAAATACCTACAAAAGTCACTAGCCCATAGTAGGTACTCCTATTTATTGAATGAGTATCTAAATATAAAGCAGCTTATAAACATCAATACAAAACATCCCCGGTGAGTCAAAATCTGATTGCAGATACTGGTAAAATTGAATGATAATTGTTAATTCTCCCAGAAAAGAACTGCAATTTTAAAGAACCATTAAATAAATTAATCTCTAATTAGTCAAAAGTATTAGTGTAGATTTATGTAGAGAGGACTTTCCGAGGTCTATATCTCCCACCAGTGTCCATGCCATTACTCCAAATATGCAGGTTTTATTAGTGTTTAATGTATGTAGGATTAGCTATGTCACTTCTGAATTAAACAAAATCATGGAAAACAATCCAGGAAAAAAAAAAATACTTGGGCTCATTCTATACCATAAACAAGGCCTTAAAAACCTCTCTAAAAAAGAAAGATAGGTTGCTCTTATCTTGGGCACAAAATAAAAGCTGAGCTACCAGAATTTGATCCAAAAGTAAAACTTCATAGCTTTCGTATTAAAAGCTTCAATTGCAGACTGAAAGTAGTAAGTTCAATTTACAATTTTAAACACTTAATAGGTTAAAAGCCCTTGAAAAAGGCCTTAGGTGTTATCATCAAAGAATTGCCACCTTATTACAGAAAAGTATTACCCCTGAATAGTTGTTTCTGTTTTAAAAACAACGAAGGGGGCGGGGTTGTCCTCAACTTATGTACCTAACACCCCTCTTATTGGCTAAAAGCTTTAATAATGCAATGTCTTCTCGTCTTTGTTAGCTAGTGAAACAAGGTTTAAATTTCACATTCAGTTGGTAGCTGCTGTGGAATGCATTAAATAAGGAATGTTTTATCCAGAGGAGAACAAACCTAATCTTCAGGTGTGGATTGATACAAAGAGAGGGACATTCACGGAATTCAAGAGAATCAACACCTCACAAATTCTTGCTCCCCCGCCCTGGTGTTACATTACCTGCTACACTGCCTCAGGTTCACTGCCCCGCTGCAGTCAAAGACACTGAGAAGGTATCCATATTAATGTAAAGAAACCAGCTTCCAGGGCTTGGCTTCTCTGTGTACAACTTAGATGCATCAGGGCAAGCTCTGAAAAATCTGTTTCTGTTAACTATAATTCCTTTAGCAATCACAGAGATCAATGAGTAGCCACAGTCACTGTTTCATCAAGTCGGTCAAATATTCAGTCTGGAGAAGGTCACATAATTAATATGCTGCACTTGACAGCGTAATTTTATTCATCCATTCCATTAACATTTACGGAGGGTCTACTCTGCTTCACGGAGAATGCTAAGGATGCTTTTAACAAGAAGGTGGCTACATTTTATATATGCAATCTTCTAAAAATACGTGCAGGTTTAGGGGAAACTTTCTAAAGTTTCCCCTGTATTTTAATTATTACTTTGCTTCTTCGAAGAGGCACCGTGTAAATGACATCTGTGTGTGTGTGTATGTGTGTGTGTCTGTTTCACAAGGAGGAGACATTTACGAAGAGGGAGACAATTGATAAAATGTTCTTCAGGGACTTCCCTGGTGGCACTGGGGTTAAGAATCTGCCTGCCAATGCAGGAGACATGGGTTCAATCCCTGGTCCGGGAAGATCCCACATGCTGCGGAGCAACTAAGCCCGTGCACCACAACTACTGAACCTGTGCTCTAGAGCCCGTGAGCCACAACTACTGAGCCTGCGTGCCACAACTACTGAAGCCTGCATGCCTAGAGCCCATGCTCCACAACAAAGAAGAGCCACCACAATGAGAAACCCATGCACTGCAACAAAGAGTAGCCCCCGCTCGCCGCAACTAAAGACCGCGCACAGCAACGAAGACCCAACACAGCCAAAAATAAATTAATTTTTTAAAAAAATGTTCAATTTTCTGTTACAAGCATCATGTCTCATTGACCACCTTCTTCAACCAAGTGAATAACTCATTCTTTGTTTAAAGAATAGCATTCCAGCAATGAGTGGTTGGGTAACATTTAGACACAGAGCTCCCTCTGAGAAAGCTCACCCACCACCTCCAGAGCTTGCCTCTAGCGACAGAGATGTCTCCGGATTTGGCTCATTGGTTCAGACTTCCATCAACACCATAGAGGAAAGAATGTATTCCAAAAAAGTGTGTTTAAGTTTATTTTTGGAACTGAAACAAATGCTAAGATTGGGGGGGAGGATGTATCAACCTTAAAAAAAATAAAGCTCAATTTCCTAAATAAGTCTGTTTAAACATTGTTTCATGAAAACATTTGTTTTACAACTGTGGAACCTAACTTAAATCTGGTTTAGAAAAGACTTTAACTGAAAGGAAATACAGGGTACAAATATGTTTGAACATTCTTCTGTTATAATCTAACCTGAAAATAAAATTATAAACAGCAGGGATGGGGAGTTGAAACTGACTCTGAAAACATATATTCACCACAACTATTTGCTGTTGCTGGCAGATTCGATCCAGTAATTTCAATAAATTATTACTTGTATTTCCTTTATAATTCAATCTCTAGTTTTTAAATATTGGATACTATTTATTTCATTACTCTAATCAGGATATTGTCTGTAAGCTGAAACCAAATAGATCACATCCTTTGAGCAGATTTTCTCTACCTTTCAAAAACCAGGCTACAACCCAGTGAGAAAACCAACACATTTGGTTTGAGATGCCTTCATATTTCATTGTAGTTTTGTGAATACCCCAATTTTTGTGTCCAATTTGGGGAAGGCCAATATATTATGAGTAAAAGCTAAGAAGTCGGTCCTTCTGTTTAGTTGCATTCTTCCATTGTATTTCACCCTTTTTTTTTTTTTTTTTTTTTTTGCTGTACGCAGGCCTCTCACTGTTGTGGCCTCTCCCATTGCGGGGCACAGGCTCTGGACGCGCAGGCTCAGTGGCCATGGCTCACGGGCCCAGCCGCTCCGCAGCATGTGGGATCTTCCCGGACCGGGGCACGAACCCATGTCCCCTGCATCGGCAGGTGGACTCTCAACCACTGCGCCACCAGGGAAGCCCTCACCCTCTGCTTTGAGTTTGCCAACATACACATACACAGAAGCACTCTGACCTCTGCTGCCAGAGACTGGAATTTTTTCCACAAGTGTTTTATTTCAGTTACATTTTTCTGTAAAGTTCTTAGTATCCATCCTCAAAGCGTAATCCACAATCATTTCCCCGATGGCCTACAAATGCTGGCCATATGTACCTTCTACCCTCACCTAGGCAGGAAAAGAGGGAAAGGATAAAACCAAAGGGCTATGCTATCAGCCTGTCCCTCTTTGTCACCCAGCCAATAGCTCTCCTGGAAGCTCCACCCTATAGTCACCTGCGACACATGGACACTCTCAGCACAAGGGTGTCTAAGAAGACAATTCTTTCATCTGGATTTACTAATATTCTCATAAATGTCACTGTTCAAAGGGTGACAAGAGAAGAATGGATATCAGATAGACAACTTGTAATGTCTGCCATAGGTAGATCACATTAAAAAAAGAAAAAAAAAAGAGGTGAATTCACCTGGGTAGCCATCTGAGGGAAAAAGAAAGTTAGATCCATAGCTCATGCCTTAGGTAAGTTAATTCCTGATAGATCAATGATTTTAAAGTATAAAAGATGAATCTACAAAATAACCTAAAGAAACTAGGAGATTTTGGTACTCTAGGAATGAGAAAGGTCCCTATGATACAAAACCCAGAAACCACAAAAGAAAAGATTAATAAACTCAACTACGTACAAAGATAGTTTCTTCATAGAAAAACAGTCAAAACACAAACCAATGTGCACACACACACACAAAATAAAAATTCTTGCAGCTCACATCCTAGACAGAGCCAATTTCCTTAATAAATAAAGAGCTCTTACAAAAAGGAGGAAGCAATATAGTTAACAGAAAAGAAACAAATTACCCTTAAACATATTAAGAGATGGTCAATCTCAGAAATAAGATTAATACAAAATCAAAACTACAAGATACCATCTTCATCTTTCTGACAAAGAATAAGAATAGAGGTTAACAGACCCTCTCCTACGTGGCTGGTGGGAGCGTAAACTGGCAGACCCTCTAGAGAGGAAAACAACAATTCAGCTGCTGGGACTCATCCTACAGTTATAACCGCACACATGCAAAATGACGTACGCCCAATGTCATTCGCAAAAGCGTTGCTTATAATTATAAAACTCAGAAAAAAATTAAGTACCTATCAAAAGGGGACAGGTTAAATAAACTCTAGTTCATCCAGTCAATAAAATACAGTAATTACAAATATTAGATTTTGCAACTGTCAAAAAATTTTTAAAGCCCTTTATGTGCCAATATGTAAGGGCAGTCAAGCTATCCTGTTAAGTACCAAAATCATGGAACGGAATAGTGTGTATACTACGTTTCCATTTGTACTTTTAGAAATTAAGCAGTGGACAAAATACGCAGATTATCCAAAGCATTCAGGCTTCTCAGAAGACCTGTGAACTTTTTCCACTTTCTGTGCGCAGTTGCCCTGCACTTTCTCACCAAGCAGTGACAACTCAAGGTGATACACAGCTTGAGTTGATACACAGAGGTGAGGAGGGCAGTGCATTGGCTCTGGAGCTGGAACTTCTAAACTGATTTGATGTATTTTATTCTTTGGCTAAGAGTCTGAGAAGGGTAGGGTCCAAAATGTCTTTACCACAAATTTATCCAACTATAGATTCATTTCTTAACAAGTTTCTAGTATAAGAATTGAATGTTGAGGAACTTCCCTGGCAGTCCAGTGGTTAAGACTCCACGCTTCCAAGGCAGGGGGCACAGGTTTGATCCCTGGTTGGGGAACTAAGGTCCCACGTGCCCTGCAGCGCAGCCAAAAAATAAATTAATTAAAATTTTTTTTTCCTTAAAGAATTGAATGTTGCTGGAGAATTAGCTCTCATCTAATCTTTGATCAATTATTTTCACCATTATCTGATATTAGAAGTACAGTGACACTGCATGGCTTCATTAGGGCTGGAAGTAACTAGAATTGGTGTTAAGGTAGCTGGCTTGGGTGAGGAGGGGACACAGGCAGGCTGGAAATTATTCTACTTCTCAGCGACAGAAAATAAAACAAGCAATAGGAATGAGCCACAACAGCTATTTTGCAGATTTCCTTTAACTGAAGGATATCAGGATGAGTTCAGAAAGCTACAAAATCTCAGTTTCCCTAGTTCAGCCTACTTTTCTGATTCCCATAGTAATTCAGCCTAGTGTCTTCCCATCTAATCACACTTCTCTCTTAAGAAAAGAAGTCCAAAGGTGGGGGGAAGGGAGCATGGGGAGCTGGGGATATATTCCATACTTCCCTACTTCTCCTGGACAACGTTTTGAAAACCTTTCCCTATTTTCTAAGGGCTTACGACAGGGAAACCTTCATACGTAGCAACCTGGAATCCCCCCAGGGACCTGAGAGCATCCATGGAGAGCTGTAAGGGAAACCATGCACCAGAGATGTTCTCTACACCCTTGGCACTGGGACCACTGTTTCCAGCGGATCATGGCCCTATCCCATATCCTGAAACTGACGCCACTGACATTAAGCCTTTACTATATGCAGAGTAAAATAAAATGTGCTATAGGGAAAGAACACCAAACTAAAGAGAAAAATAAATCATCGTCGTCATGGCGCTCGTAACATCTTTGGGATCAAAAGCTATGAATGCGGGCACGCCAGCCCACACAAGCAGTCTCCAGAGTTTGACAGCAGAGCAGCTTTCACAAACTAAAAATCTCAGGACATAAGCACAGAGGAGATAGTGTGGCAAGGGCCCTGCGACACGAGGCCAGGCGGGGCATTGTTAGGCTTTTCTTAATCTTACTCCTCTATCAGGCAATCTCTCCTCCCCTTACCATCCACTCTTCCTGCAGGAGAATTTTATACTCCTTGCCCTTAGCTCTGCATCTCCATCTCCGATTCACTTCTCAGTGAAGTCCAATTTGTCTTCCACCTGCACCCTGAAATCGCTCTAAGCCACTAGTGAGCTCCAAATTTGTAGATTAAATAGACACTCTCCAGTCACTTTTCTGAACTTTAATTTGACACTGTTTATTTTTTTAATTTATTTTTTATTGAAGTATAGTTGATTTACAATGTGGTGTTAATTTCTGCTGTACAGCAAAGTGATTCAATTACACACATATGTACATCCTTCTTTATATTCTTTTCCATTATGGTTTATCCCAGGACAGTAAACATAATTCCCTGTGCCATACAGTAGGACCTTGTCGTTTATCCACTCTATATGTAATAGCTTGCATCTACTAACCCCAAACTCCCACTCCATCTGTCCCACACCCCGCCTCCCCTGGCAATCACAAGTCTGTTCTCTGACTGTGAGTCTGTTTCTGTTTCATAGATAGGTTCATTTGTGTCATATTTTAGATTCCACATATAAGTGATATCATGTGGTATTTGTCTATCTCTTTCTGACTTATTTCACTTAGTATGATAATCTCTAGTTCCATCCACGTTGCTGTAAATGGCATTATTTGGTTCTCTTTTATGACTGAGTAATATTCCATTGTATATACGTACCACATCTTCTTTATCCATTCATCTGTCAATGGACATTTAGGTTGTTTCCATGTCGTGGCTATTGTGAATAGTGCTGCTGTGAACACAGGCGTGTATGTATCTTTTTGAATTATAGTTTTGTCTGGATATATGCCCAGGAGTGGGATTGCTGGATCATATGGTAATTCTACTTTTAGTTTTCTGAGGAACCTAACCTCCATTCTGTTTTCCATAGTGTCTGCACCAACTTACATTCCCACCAACAGTCTAGAAGGGTTCCCTTTTCTCCACACCCTCTCCAGCATTTATTATTTGTTAACTTTTTAATGATAGCCATTCTAACTGGTGTGAGATGGTACCTCACTGTAGTTTTGATTTGCATTTCTCTACCAATTAGCAATGTTGAGCATCTTTTCATGTGCTTTTTGGTCATGTGTATGTCTTCTTTGGAAAAATGTCTAGGTCTTCTGCCCATTTTTCGATTGGGTTGTTTTCATACTGTTTATTTCAACATTTAACTATTTGTAGGTCACAAACCTTCCTGGAAATCTGATGAATGGTATGAACCCTTTCTCCAGAAAAATCCTACACATACACACACTGCAGAGTGTTCAGAAACCCCCTGAAACTTAATCCTGAACCAACTGGGTCAAGAGATCCCAGGCTAAGAACTGCTGATCACCAGCTTGGTTTCTTTAACAACGTTCCCTTACAAATTACAGTTGACTTTTCGAACAACTAGGGGATGAGGGGTGCCTTCCACGCAGTTGAAAATCTGAGTATAACTTTACAGTTGACCCTCTGTATACACAGTTCCACGAATTCAACAAATGGCGGGCGGATCATGTAGTACTGTAGTGCACAATCAATGACCAAAAAAATCCATGTAAGTGGACCCACGCAATTCAAACTCATGTTGTTCAAGGGTCCACTGTATTCCACTTTGAATCTCCTTCCTGGGTTCCTCATCCTATTCCTACCTCTTAAACACGGCTGTTCCCCAGAGTTATGAATTCAGGTCAGTCCTCTGGTTCAAAACATTCCTCCTTGCTCATCCACTCTCATGATCTTGGTCATCACTGGCATGTTTAGAAGTCCTACATCTGTACCTCCAGCCCAAACCACACCTCTAAGGGTCACACTTCCATAACTACCACTTGGTGGATAACTCTACTTTGGTTAACATCATACTCAGCGCGACCAGAATCAAATTCATCCTCCTCCTCTCACCTCCCACTTAATTAGACTGTCTTTCTATAATCTCTCTTTCTTGGTAAATAATACCAATACAATACCATATTCCACCTCTGGGATGGCCAAATAACTCCTATCAGACCAACTCTCACACAGATAAGAACTACAACTCTAGGACTAATATATTTTTTAAAAAAAATTTCTGAAGGCCCTGGAGGAAGAAATGAAAACAAGCAATGACTGGAGGTGAGTTGACACATGAAAGAATAAGTGAACTACGCTAGATGAGGACAGGCCCCAGTCTGTACCATGGAAGTGGCTAAAATTCTGGTAGAAATTGCACAGTCTCACTGAGCTGAATTCAGCACTAGAGAACAGAGCCCAGGAAAACCACAGTCACCAGAAGATGAGAGGGAAATTCCAGGCCAGACAGAGCTAGAGAAAGGAAGCATAAAAACTCCTCCCAAATCTCTGAAGGCCCCCAAACCACAGATGTGCAGGCAGATTCCAAGCACCAGACTAAGGGAAAAAGAGCTGAACTGAGACTTAAGCTGCCACCACCACAGGTAAAACAGAATTTACACTTTGAATCCAGGCAAATGAAGTACCTGCTTTAACCAAAAACAAAACAAAAAAAAACAAATAAAAATACCACTTCCTGGCAAAATGTAACAGAATTGTGAGTTCCCACAACTCATCATTTATAATGTCCAGGATACTGTCCAAATAAGTTGACATAAAAGAACCAGGAAACAGGATCTCATTCCCAAGGGAAAAGTCAATCAAGGGCGATCCTAAGATGTTTCAGATGTTCTAATTAGCAATCATTTTAGGTACAATACTGAGGTATAGAGAGGAAAAATGCTAATAATGAAAGACAATCTCAGCAGAGAAATATAAACTATAAAACTGAATAACAGTAGCAACAAAAAACAAATTAAAATCCAAGAAATGAAAAATAAAATTTCTGAAATAAAAACTTCACTGGACGAGATTAACAGCAGAAGGAAGATGATAAAGGAAAGAGTCAGCGAACCCTCTGAAGATACTGAAGGTATGCTGAAGACAGATCAATGCAAATTACTCAATCTGAAGAAAAGAAAGATAGAAGGTTGAAAAAAGTGAATCTTAGGGACATGAGGGACACTGTTAAAATGTCCAACATAATAGCATAACAACTGTCATTGATGTCCCAGAAAAAAAGAATGTGGCAGGGCTTCCCTGGCGTCTCAGTGGTTGAGAGTCCGCCTGCCGATGCAGGGGACACAGGTTCGTGCCCCGGTCCAGGAAGATCCCACATGCCGCGAAGCGGCTGGGCCCGTGAGCCATGGCCGCCGAGCCTGCGCGTCCAGAGCCTGTGCTCCGCAATGGGAGAGGCCACAACAGTGAGAGGCCCGCGTACTGCAAAAAAAACAAAAACAAAAAAAAACAAAAAAAGAAGAATGTGACAGGAAAAAATAATCTGATAAAATAAAGGCCAAAATTTCCTCAAAAATTGGGAAACATATTTGGTGATTCAAGAAGATAAGCAAATACCAAGCAGGATAAATTCAAAGGAAATAATTCCTTGACACATCAGAATCAAACTGCTAAAAACTAAGTATAACCAGAAAATCCTGAAAGCAAGTTGAGAAAAGTGACACTTTGCTTACAGGAGTACAATGATTTGAATTCAGCTTACTTCTCATCAGAGGCAACAGAAGCCAGAAAACAGAGGAACATACCTATAAAATGCTGGGGAGAAGAAAAACAAACAAACCTGTCCACTCAGTTTATCATACCTCTGGCTGCCAGCATCCCACATCAAAAACCTGGGAGTGAGCTGGACTTCTTCCTCACAGCCAAACCCTCCCAGAACCACTGATTCTACCCCCTGTTTGGTCTCCCCATTTGCACCACCATGTCTATCCCACCAAACGTAGCTCGAACCCTCACGTCTCTCCGGAATTACAGCCATAGCTGTTTAACAGTCTCTCTGCCCCAGGCTGGCCCCTAAGCACTTGGTGTTTCTATCAGCACCCCTGCTCTCTAAGAACCCTGAACACGTCACCCTCTTGCAAAAGTTACTTGATGACTCCCTACCACACTCAAGATAAAATCCAAACTCTTTAAAAGGGCATTCTCTGATTTTTAGATCCCTTTACGCTCTTAAAAATTACTGAAGTCCCCAAAGAACTTTTGTTTATGTGGGCTTCTCTAGCAATATTTACTGTTTTCGAAATTTAAAGTGAGAAATTTTTAAAGCACAAGAATCCACAAGCACACATCCTGTTAAACAAGAGAACAATGATATCATCATACACAGGGCAGCATCTAGAAAATTCTTAGCATGCTCTTGAGAGAATTAGGGTGAAAGGGGCAAATGAAATCTTAGTATTGTTTTATAAATAAAAGGAGCTCAGGGACCCACAGGGGTCTCAACACACACCTTGAAAACTGCTGCTTTAGATGGTTCCCTCTGGTGTCCAGCTGCCCCTGGAAGCTCCAGCTACCCCAACCTTCAGGGAATTCCCTGAGCACGCCCCTCTCTCTCATGTGCTGCACACCCTGTTCCCTCTCCTTAGAAGAAAAGCCTTTCAGTTTCACGTATCCCAGCTAACACCTACCCATGGCCACAACTCTGATTAAGTACTGCCTCTTTGGAAAGCATTTCCTAATCTTTCCCCTACAGTCTGATTCTGGCGTGCTCTATCCTCCCCCATAGCTCCCTGTGCCTGTCTGCCTGATGACATTTATCAGACAACGAAACCAAGAAATATAATGTAGGCTACTCATTTCTGTATCCCCAGAATAAGGCCCAGAATTTCACTCATGCATTGAATACACACACACACACACACACACACACACACACACACAATCCTTAATAGATACTAATCTAATGAAGAAGTAAATTCAATCATTCTCCCAGTTAGAAATATCAATACATGGGTTGACAACCTGGCTTACGAGGATATAAGCAAGCTATTCATCCCACTTCCCAATGTCAAAATTATTAGGAGTTTCTCCTTTATAGAAGAACCTCCATTACCTAAGTATTTCAGACCTCTCAGCATTCAAATAAAGTGAAGAAAAGAAATTTGGGGACAGATGTGACAGGTGACAGGAATCATTTCTGATGGTGGAGAAATAACACTCAAAGTACCCAGTAACCGGGCTTTCCTGGTGGCGCAGGGGTTGAGAGTCCGCCTGCTGATGCAGGGAACACGGCTTCGTGCCCCGGACCGGGAAGATCCCACATGCCACGGAGCGGCTGGGCCCATGAGCCATGGTCGCTGAGCCTGTGCGTCCGGAGCCTGTGCTCCACAACGGGAAAGGCCACAACGGTGAGAGGCCCGTGTACCGCAAAAAAAAAAAAAAAAAAAAAACAGTAACCATGTTGGGTCACCAGGAAAAAATTCTAAGATGACAGGTGAAGAGCTAAGATGGTCTAGCTCTCATAGAGAAATGAAAAAGCCCTCTGATTGGCTATGTTTTTCAGATAAAGTTTACAAAGTAAACAATGAGAAATACTGAAGAAGGAAGAAAATGGGAGGGACCAGCAGCAGAGTGACAAGTCAAGTCACTCTGCTGATATGGAACCCAAGGTCACGAAGGGCTAATTGTATCAGGCCACTTTATGCAAGGGACTTGAGCGTGTGTGGATTTGGGTATGGGGGCCTGGGGTGCTGGAACCACTCTGTATCACACTCTCACTTGTCAAGGAGGGCAGATGCAGAGGGGACCAGTCCCCAGGCCTGGTAAGTTAAACAGCCTACACGTGAGTCCTCTCTTAACAGCCTAGGACTATTTACTGGATGTGAATGGATGTGAATACAGGGAGAGAATGAAAGGACCAGTGTGCTGCCTTTTCATCGCTGCAGAAGGCTGGAATGGCCTTAGGAACACAGTAAGGTCCCAGGGCAGCAGCAACTCTACACCATTCTAAGTGATCAAGAATATTAAATGCCTCATCCTAGAGCTAATGGAGCAGAAATGAAAACACTTTAGGAAGATTTCCACTTTTTAAAGTTTCGAAATCCTGACACAAAGAATTAAGAAATGGGAAAACTTCATTTTCAAAAAAAGATTACAATTACAAAATTAAACAGTCACCATAACATCCATCTTCCAAATAGAAACCAGTTTATTGTCAATTTTTAAAATGCATTTTGGTGTAAGTTGTAAGCATGGTTTATATCAATACAAATAACCCCCCAAAACATTACCAAATTAAAAACAAAAGTTTGCTTTGACTCCAACTGAAATCAGAAACACACTAGAATATTCCTACACCAAAAATTATTGGGAAAAAATCCTAATACTTTATGATATATCATCTAACTATCCTCTCACAATTTTCTTTTCATAACGCAGAAAATAGGATCTTAAATAGAAAATATACATTTAATTGAGTAACTACCAAGGCTTGTAAAAATCCCTACTATATTAACTATATTAGCCTTCAACAATGAATAGTTACAGAACATATAAAATGTAGGCCAAGTAGATACAAATTGCCCCATGAATTAGAAATCTATCAAGTTAATTACTCCACTCAGACTAAAATTTTATTAACTTACAAAATAAGAATCCAAAAGTAAATCTGATCTTTTCTCATATAAAGTTTATAAAATGACTACTTCTAAATATGCAGAATATATTAAAAAAACAATTATTATACTACAGAAAAAAGGAAACTATCAGAACATATTTCTTTCTGAACTCTAATTGCTTCTAAAGTTTACCTCAGTCAAAAAATTGAAAGTTTTCTGAAAGCTGTAAATTTCTAAAGAAATTACTAAAAAATCTAATAGGTTATTCCACCGAAGGATAAGAGCATGAAAGAAAATTTTAAACTACTATGAAGCATTTAGTATAATTCAGAGTAGCCATTTTATTTCCTCAAAAGTAAAAAGTACTAAAAAAAATTTTATTCCATACACATATCTGACCCTCTGCCGTTGTGCTTATTTCAACTCAGTAAAAGAAAGTGCATTTTTACCAGCTTTAGGGCCCCAAAGAATACTCACGTAAATAAGACTTACCATGTTGGCTACAGAAATACTATCTTACAATGATTTTGTACTATGAATGCAGAATGTGTAAAAACCGGTGATGATGAGATCAAGAAAGACATAATCCATGTAACATATTTCTGAATGTTTGGATATATATAAAAGTGGACTTAAAGGACTAGAAAACATTTCTTTGTATGTCCACAGTGAACAAGAAGCCCGGCTTGAGAAGAGGTCACATTCCTGTGTTCTCTTAGCCAACTGGAATAGTAAAGTTTAAATTGAAGCAACTTTTTAGATTTAAAAGCAATATTTAAGAATATTTATCAACAGACTTCCTACATTCACCTTTGTCTATCCCGAAATCCCATTTACCAAATTTAAAAACCAAGAAAAAAATCGGAGGCACCACTGCAAAGCAAAGAGAAGATATCACAGAAAAAAAGCACTGATTAAAGCATCTTGACACAGGGAAGAAAATCAAGGGAATTTCTAGAAAGAAGACTACATTTTTAAAAATGTGTAGGAAATAGTCAAACCTAAAGAACAGATGTATATTTTCAAAGGAGATAAACCACATTTTATCTATCAGTTGTATATAATTCAGTAAGAATTAAATCAATTACTTTCAGATTTTTAAAATAACTAAACACAAAAGCAGTACATAAATGCTTTTTCTAATTGAAAACAATATTTTTCAGCTATCAATTTCAACCATGAAACATAAATTTTTCCCAAAAAACTATGAGCAGAAACACATATACCTATTGTTGCCTTCCAAAGATATTTAGAAATATCCTTTCAAGGACCAGAAATTATCTAAATTAAAATCAACCCTGTCATTGGATTCCACATGTACCCTGCAGAGTTGGTAAAAAGAAAATCAAACTTTTCATTTGGTAAATGTTAAGTTCTAGATGGAATACATGAAGACAAAGATATTAGTTACTAATATTAATTATTCCCTAGTCATTACATTACTTGATTTATTTTATATAAAAAATCATATTCACATAAATGTTTCTAATTTTATGAGAAGCAATACATAAGTGTTTTGTATCTTAAACATCTGACATAAAAACCAGAAATGGCCCCCAAACTAAAATATACTGGTATTCACCATTAGTACTGATTCATCACAAGATTTTGAAACTTAAAAAGTTTTTATTTAAGCATTTAGAAGCCCTATTTTGATTCTTAAAGACAAAATAAGCAATAACTAAAGTTGTAGTACAATGAATTTTATGTCACTTTTTTGCATTACACCCCAGGAAGAAGAATTTTTGTTGTTGTTTTTACCTTTCAACAGAATGCAATGTCTTTATCCTGTGTTCCTCAGCATAACAATTTGTAAATGATTAGCTTAAAGACAATTAAAGGTAAATCTTAACCCATTTTACTTTACAGTTAGCATTTGACCCCAACCATGCTAAAACCGGTAGGACTAGCCCTACTAAAACATTAACTCAGGGAGGTAAATGAAAACATCAGCACTTTATTTTAGTAACTTCAGTATTATTATGTATACTGTTTTAAATTCATATTTCTTAAACTGATAGTTTAAAACATATTAAAACTTCAAAATCTTAATTCAAAATTCTATTTAAAATTATATGGATTAAAGAAGCATGTGATATGAAAAGGAATAAAAATTTTGCCTGAGGGCTTCCCTGGTGGCGCAGTGGTTGACAGTCCGCCTGCCGATGCAGGGAACACGGGTTCGTGCCCCGGTCCGGGAAGATCCCACATGCCGTGGAGCGGCTGGGCCCGTGAGCCATGGCCGCTGTGCCTGCGCGTCCGGAGCCTGTGCTCCGCAACGGGAGAGGCCACAGCAGTGAGAGGCCCGTGTACCGCAAAAAAAAAATTATGCCTGAACTTTGAAAAAAGTATGACTAAATATTTTACAAATCTAAATTTAAAATACAGATATCTCAGAGAAAATCCTTAGATACAGAAGTCTTATACTTAGCAATTAAAACAGATTTATTACCTTTGCTATGATCAGGTAAATTGTATACACAGTCATGAAGGACATCTCAAAAGTTCACTAGCAATCATCAGTATTCTTGTCCCCTACATAACAAGTCATCTCAGTTACCATCAGCCTTAAAAGCAAATGAGAAACTCAGTGTGTTGGTCCCTTCAAAGACATTATTTAGCTTAAGGATGCTACAAGTGCTCCTTGAAACTCTCAGCATTAATCAAAGTCGGAAAACGTCCAAAAGGAAAAAAAGGTTGGTGGGATAATTAAAGGGAATTAATAAGAGGTCCCCTCCTTTGTGAACAGGGTCAGGGCTTGGTTTTATTCCCCAAGGCCAGCTGCTTTCCTCATAGGGATGTATTGGTCTTCTTTTTCCTAGGCACATACCAGGAAATCAACAATACTCAGTGAGTTAAAACTGAATATTTAAAAACTTTACTTCTACTTTTAATTAACAACTAGAATAATCCACAGGAAAATATTCTCAATCCGCAAATGATATTAGGATTAAAATCAGAGGCCCTCAGTTCCACCATTTGGAAGCTGTGTATTAGGTTCTTAAGTGTGCTTCAGTTTCCTCACCTGTAAAATGGGAACTTCATCTGCCACTCTTCCCTAGCATCAATATGAGAGATGAGAACCTGAGACACTTAAATCAATGTCTTTGCTCACAAAGTCCTCTTTCAGGGGTTAATCATTACCTCCTCGGGGTAACTGTAAAAAACTGTCTAATACTTCAAGTATGTAAAGATAAATGAGAAAGCCAAAAAGCAGCTGAAAATTATAGTCCTTGTGAAATGATCAGCTTCTAAAAATTCCATGAGTACCACAGAGAGGAACTCTGGGAACATTAAGAAATTTAGTTTAACACATGATTAAGGGTGAGTTAAGGTCAGGCTTGAGTAGCCATTCAGTTAAACGCATTACTTGTCACGTAAAAAAAGAATTTGAAAACCCAAAGAAGAAAATTTAAATTGGCAGGTAAATGAGAATCTAAAGTTATAAATTCCATATACAAAACATTTGTAATTTACAATTTCTAGTAGTAAAGCACACCTATTTAAAAAAAAAAAAAAAGATTGTTCAGCTGTAAGGGTAACCCTATGTAGTGACAACAATTTCATAGGGTAGGGGGGATGCTTAAGAATCTTTAATAAAGCACAGGATTTTATGGGATGTAAATTATAGCACAATAAAGTTACTAAAATATAAATAAAATAAAAATAAAGCATAGAAGGAGACAGGGCACAGACACACTCTGAATGTGACAGTGCTGGCACAGGGGCATCTTTCATGCCTCCTGTACTCCCCAGCAAGCGGACGAAGGGAAACTAGAAACAGGAGGCAGGGGTTGGAAGTCAGTCCTGGTTCAGAGTCACTGTTTATCCCTTTGTGTGCTCCCAGTGTCTTAGTTACCTTTTCTGGAATTTGGCCCTTTTTGTTACTTCTGGTGTCCACGTCTTCTGCATTCCTTAAAAACTCCAGTTGAAATAGCTTTGTACTTGTGTCATTTCATCCTCCAAACCCCATGAAGCAGGTTTGACTACCGTTTTGCAATAAGAAAACTAAAGCACAGAGAAGTTCAGTCACTTTCTCATGGTCTCACTTAGCAGTTTACAAAGCACATGTAAAATTCATGTATGTGAATTTTATTCTTGGCCATCCAATGTCAAGAAGTTACCTTTTCTGTCTAAAACTAGTATGTGACAATATTTGATTTAATAACACCTCAGCCTTTTTTTTGGCACATACTATATATATCTGTATATACACATACACACACACACACACACACACACACAGTATTATGGGAAACACAAAGATGAAAAAAACAGGGCCTCAGCCCTTCAAGTGTTCCCACATTAGGATGGGCGAGGAAGCCAAGCAAAAATCACTATTTTAAAAGAGATGGCTATCCCAAGACATGGAAGCAACCTATATGTCTATCAACAGATGAATGGACAAAGAAGATGTGAGATATATATATATATATATATATATACATACATACATACATACACACACTCACGATGGAATATCACTCAGCCTTTGGACCTAGAGATTATCATACTAAGTGAAGTTAAGCCAGAGAAAGCCAAATATCAAATGATATAACTTACATGTGGAATCTTAAAAAAAATACAAATGAACTTACGTACAAAACAGAAACAGACTCACAGACATAAAAAACAAACTTATGGTTACCAAAGGGGGGGATAAAGCAGGAGTTTGGGATTAACATATACACACCACTGTATGTATGTAAAACAGATAACCAACAAGGACCTACTATATAGCACAGGGAACTCTACTCAATATTTTGTAATAACTTATAAGGGAAAAGAATCTGAAAAAGAATATATATATTATATTATATAGGAATATAGAATATATATGTATAACTTACTCATTTTGCTATACTTCAATTTTTAAAAAAAAGCTAAAAGATATGGCTATCTACACTAGAGGTAAAAATAAAGTAGGAGAATAACATGTAGGAGGAAGAATAACATGTAGGAGGAAGAATTACTGCTGGAGAGAATAATCAAAACTTCTTAGAATAAGGGATTTGAAGTAAACAGTGAGAAGATTAAATGTCAAAATACAAGTTTGCAAGAGTATCTGTGGCCTTGCATTATCACCTAACTGCGCTCCTGGAGACCCCATACTCCCTTCCTGACATTCTAAATTCCATTGACAAAGTACCTGTTATCAGCCAACCCTGCTCCGCACCTGAAAATCCTGACCAGGCGTAAGGCATCTCTTCTACTACTTAGGAGGGAGACTCAAATAAAATTTCGAAAACTCCAGGGAATGGGTTTCTAAGGAATCATGACGAACGAATGGAATAATATTTAGGAAACAAAGGTACCTTCTCCTCATGGCACAGCATGTGGTTAACTCGACAACCTCGGGAGACCGAGGTGTCCCTCTCTCACTGGCAAGCAGAGAGCTCTGAAGCAAAGCAAAAGCAGTAAAGACAAGACCCTGAGACTAGAAAAGGGGCAAGACAGCAATCACTGGGTCTCCCAGGGCAATAACTCAAGGCACCGTGCCCCATGAGCTGGGAATTTAAGAAGTTGGAAAAAGCAAGAGTAAAAGCCAAGAAACATGAAGTAAGATTGATATTAGGGCTTCCCTGGTGGCGCAGTGGTTGAGAGTCCGCCTGCCGATGCAGGGGACACAGGTTCGTGCCCCGGTCCGGGAAGATCCCACATGCCGCGGACCAGCTGGGCCCGTGAGCCACGGCCGCTGAGCCTGCGCGTCCGGAGCCTGTGCTCCGCAACGGAAGAGGCCACAACAGTGAGAGGCCCGCGTACCGCAGGAAAAAAAAAAAAAAAAAAAAAGATTGATATTAAAGAGAAGGGCAGAAACATAGGAATCCCATCCCCGGCGTGCACACCAAAAATAGAAGTAAATAAAATCAAAATTGGTTCTTGGAAACGATCAATAAGATACACATACCTCTGGATAGTGTGGTGGGATTTAAAATTTTCTTTTTAGAAAGGATAAACTACAATAAGCAAAAAAAACAGACTAAAATGGAGCAATAAACAAAACTTTAATACAACGCCAGCTCGTTTATTTTTTATCTCCCCCACCAAAATGTAAGTAAGCCCCACGAGGCTAGGGACTTATACCCACTTGTTTGTTGCTGTGTCCCATTAATTATATCACGTGGAACACAGTAAGTGCTCGATAAACATTTTCTCAGTAAATACATAAAGTTTTTTATAAGAATATTACAAACTATTAACTACAATTTGAAAATCTAAAGAGAATGGATATATTCCTGGAATCTTATGAAATGCAAAAATAAATTCAAGAAGAAATGAATTTTTAATCAGTCCCTCCCTAAAATGGGCCCATTCTTAAATGGTCCAAAATAGGACAGAAAAATGTACTAAAGGAACAAAATATAGTGACCATGACAAATGTAAGACAAAACTGAAGCTCACTAACGTTTATTTTTAAATGGCACTTAATAATCAAGGTTACTTGTGGGTGACAAAAACTTTAGTAGTAATTTCTATCTCCAAAGATGAGCTCCTATGAATTGGATATTAATTTTACTTTTTTTTAAATATAAAATTGTACCTGCCTACCAGTACTATTTGAAATCATCACAGGACGAGTTTGTTTTTCTCACAAAAGGTGACAGAAGAGTTATTTGAAACAATCATATCAAATCTCCCTCAAGAAGGGAAGGCAAAGAAGGGTCCTAAAGTCTAATCTTCTTCACAGGGCAGTCCTTAGAAAGGCTGCCAGTGTGCCAGACCTGAACTAAGCTTTTCCATAGCCAACAGGATTGATGTAACCTTTCCAAGAGCCACACATTTTACATCCAAATGAAAATTGTTGTCTAGGATTTCTCTCCACTGACTACAAACGTTCTAAAGTCTACTAACCACAGGCTAAACATGGCATCTCTGAAACCATAACTATGACAACCAGCTAGTATACAAAATCTGCCTGCATTTACTCCAAAGTCATAATTTAAGAGAAAATGTTACAGTCCAGATTTTGAAATGCAAAAACATCTTTATGCACTCAAAGACTCTGAAGTTAAACTTTTAAACATACTGCAAAGGTGAATAACCACTCTGAATTGCTGAATAGATGGTCAAAAACATGATAAATATTAATAATGTATCTATAGAAAGCCTAAGAGATTTTTAAATATAGTGGAGGTGGTAGCATATTAAATATGTACAGCCTTTTTCCCTCTCCTAACTTCAAATCTAAGCCATACATTTCCCCTGGACCCACAGCTCCAGGCAAGATACCAGGCCCCCAACAAGTACACAAGGAGTTGTTGCAGGACTGTCTCCCCTTCAGCATGAGAGAACTGGGGGACCAACGGTGGAAGAGCCCCAGGGTAAAGCTCTGACCAGAGTGGCTCCCAGGGAGAAGTGACCCACAGACAGACCTGAATCCCTAAGGGAACACAGTCAATTTCCACAGGCCCCAGGATGAGAGCAGGTAGGGATGTATCCCCACCAGACAAGGATAGAAGAGCATAAACACACATAAGAGCACAGAAGTTTCCTGCTGGTGTCTCAAGATAGACAGACCAAGGACCCATCAACAGATTCATTGCCCACCACATGGACAGAAACCACCAAGCCTCCATCATACAAGGAAGCCCAGAAGCTGGACCTGAACTGCAATGAGGAGACAAGGCAAAATAACTACATATCTACGGGGGCCCAGCAGCCAAAGGAAGAATAAACAAGAAAAATCTTCCCAACTCCTAATGAAACAGAGCTACTGCCAGGCTCAGACGACAACGTGAGCAAAAAACGAGCACTTCAGGAAATTCAAGTCAATACCAAAAAATAATAACCATCCTTTTTGTAACCTAAAAAATGTATAATCCATGAACTAAAAAAATTAGCAGGTGAACTGAAACATCAGCACTACCAAGATCAGAGGCCTCAAAGAAATGTCAGCCACAGAGCAAAATTACAAACAGAGATCATGAGTAGACTTCTGGGAGAGCTGTTGGAGACCTAAATACCAACAAAAGGAGGTGAATAAAGATGGGAGCGATAATTAAACAAATGGAATAAAATTTCACTGAGTTGAATAAAATCTGAGATTTTCTAATCAAAATATTACACGAAAAAATATAACAAGCTTCCAGATAAGAAGAACTAGTTACAAAAACTTCTCCCCGACCACATTAGAAATGAGAGGCCTGTGGAACATCTCTACAGACTTCAGAGGTATGAAGCCTGCAATCTAAAACTCTAGCCAGACAAGAATCATTCATCCATGAGGTAACAGAAAGACATTTCCAGATATGCAAAGCTTCAGAAACTTTTTTACCCAAAATAGGACCTAAGGAAAATATTTGAGAAAGAAGTATATCTAAGCATGTATCAGAGATCTTGAGATGAAAAAAGAAGAAACAATGGTAGACCAAGATCCTGAGTAATGAGACTGGAATGTATAATAACGTTCAAAGACGACTCTTAAGATCAAGATCTTACAAGGAAAATTCTCAGTCCAGACCTAAAATTGGGCTACACAGAAAGAAAGAGATGTGAATGGGTGAAATCTATGCTGGCTAGTTTGTTTGCTCTCACCTCCACCCCAATCTATTCTCTAGCTGCCCCCCCAGATCTGATTACACCCCCGTCCTGTCCCCCTGAGGACTGCATCATCTTGGTTATTTAGCCAACTGGCCTCTGACTGGATTTGACCAACGAGATGTGTCAGATGAAGGTGACAAAGAATAACAGAAGGATCAGGGTGTTTTTTTCCCCTGTTCCTTCCCACTGCCTCTCAAGAAACTTCACAACTAAAACTCAAACCTGCCTGCCCTCCTCAATGGCCCCAGATATGTTTCTTATTGGTTCCCCTACCTCTTTCTACACATTTGTAAGACCTTGCCTTCTTTAAAAACTCTTCATCTGAATCATGTGAGTTGTGGTCTGTTTCCTGCTAGGATCCTGATATACACTCCAAATTTCTTCTTTGGGGAAAGGGTAGAGGATAGTGTATTAATGATAAAAATGAGAAAGGGGTATTTTTATATGAAAAAAAACCCCCAAGATCCTGTGTTGTCTTATGATTCTATTACATTCGCCATAGAGAGACCCACCACGGTTGCAAAGAAAAGAAAAAGTACAAAATGAATTTAAATTATTTATTTGCCAACTTTAAGATCACTGTGCATCATGTGATTAGTAAAATTTAACCTAAGTTTATGTATGAGTATTATATAAACATCTCTAATAATCTTAAGGTCAAGTTGTGAATTATTTATTGACTAATGATGCCAGAATTACAGGTCTAAATTCACTAGAGTAACAGAAAACTATTTATTGGGCTCTGTCATCAGAGACTTGGAATACACTCCCTTTAACCACAAAATACCAGCACCATTACACACTGTTTCCAGTTGTACTGATAGCTTTCCTTCTCTGCCCCAGCATTTCTTTCCTCCAGAGGTTACACGTCTAAGTCACCAAGTCGCAGGTCTCATTCAGTAAGGATTTATAGTACCAGTATTATGTGCAAAGCACTAAATTTATTCCACACTTTTTTCTTTCAAGAGAATTCTACTGAGCCATCATTAAGGGTCCGGGTACTGTACTTGGCCCTAGGTGATTTGGCAACTCCTCTCAAGAAGCTTGCAGCATAGTGTACAGCATGGTGACTACAATTAACAATACTGATTTGTATATTTGAAAGTTGCTAAGACAGTAGATCTCAAAGTTCTCCTCACAAGAAAAAATATCTGTACCTATGTGAGGTGATGGATATTAACTAAACTTACTGTGTTGATCATTTCATAAAATATACTTATATCAGATCATTGTGTTGTACTCTTTAAAGTAATACAAAGTTATATGTTAATTATATCTCAATAAAACTGGGAACAAATAAATATTAAATCTTTGGTAAAAAAAAGAGGAAGAAGCTGTAGCAAAGAGACAAACAACTAATTATAACAAGTGAAGTGCCGGTCTCATTTAGGGAAACATTCACAGAAGGGTTGTCACTGGAAGCAACTGTGATGTCGCAGACAGGACAGCAGGACTGAAGCCAGGATTGGAGGTATGGCTTGCTCTTCCTTGGGCAGGTTACTCAGGCTCTCTGATCTTCTGTTCTCTTCTTTGTAGGATGCAGTTATTTGAAGTGACTAGAACCTAGATACTCATGTCAACTTCCTTTTTTTCCCTTGAAGGGCCAAGTTTTTTCGGAGGTGAGTGAAAGAGTGTGCATAAAAGCCAGGCTGTGAAAGGCACAGATGGGGTCAAGATTCTGTCTCTGAACTGAACTAACTGCTACAAAGATGAAGTTTATGACCTATTACTAGCACACGTATTAGAAAACATAGCAGAAACTGCAACTCATCTGTGGCTTTAGTTTATCTTTCTTATGCTCATTTTCTGCTTGTCCTGCATTCACTATCCCTTTATATGTGATTTAAATTTTGCCTCATTACAGTGTATGTATTTAAGATTTATACAAGCTCCTCAATTTGATTTTACAATAAGATAGGATTCTTTAAAAATTTATATAAGGTGGCATTTATTTTACTAGTATGAAATTCACCTAGGCAATAGTTATAATCATCATTCAACCCATGTTTTTCTACTCTTTTATTCTATTGTAGACACACACACACACACACACACACACACAGAGACACACACACACACACACACTGGACTTCTGCTTGAACACAATGAACTGGCTACACATTTCTCTCCATTGCCTCCCAAAACCTCACCAAAATGACAAAACAGAAATTTAAGGCATTAATCCACAAAGACAAAGGGAATTCAAAAAGAGACAACAGTAGAAGAAAACCGTGAACAAACATTTGGACGTGGAAAGTAGACGGAGGAGTGGTAACCAACCAAACAGAATGGAGGAAATTCCAACTTTAGGACATGCAAAGGCATAGTGCAGAACCAAAGCAGGCAAGTTCCTCCAGAAAAGAATCAGAGTCTAGAGGCAACGGGTCCTCCAGGTAGGGAGGGTAGTGAGGAACATGGCTCCATATACAGAAATTGACAGAAAATCTAGAGAGCAGTTAGACAGTGGTCTAACTTCCAATTTAAAAGAGACCAAAGTCAAAAGGGAAAAAACAGAAAAGGAGCTTGGAAGACAGAGACAATGCAGGGAGTAAGGGGGAAAAAATTATAATATCTTCAAAGAGCTAAGACACTAGATTGCAATCATAATAAAGCAAAATGCTACAAAAAAAGGAACAATCAGAAAATAAGTATGGCAGAGATTTCACTGTCAACCTCTTCTTCCTCAGTAATGAAACTGCCGTATTGTTGGGAGCAGTTACGTGTCCAGCTACATTTTTCAGACTATTTTGCAGAAAAGTGTGACTGATGAAAAGTTAAGGAGAAACATTTAGGTGGGCTTCCAAGAAAATTCTCCTTTATGACACCAGCAGAACTTCCTATGGGTCTTCAACTTGATCTCCTTAAGGCACATCATAAGCTTCTGCCCCAAAATGACCCACCCAAATGTAATTTTTTCCCAAAATGCTTCAGTTGTGCAAAGGATTTTTACATCACATTGGCCATTACAAGCACAGAGAGGGTGGCTGTGCCTAAACCGAATAATGAAACCTTAATTTTAAATGACTTGGTAATAATCAAGGAGCCAGAAACTCATCTGGAGTTTATCAAGCCAAGAAGATTCATTTCCTTACACAAAAAGGATTACTGTAAATTGCAGTGTGGCTGTCAACCACATTCTTGTCCCAGAAGTCAGGCCAAATTTCACAAGGATCAGCTATTTGGCAAGTGATACCTTTCAGGACTTACAAGCATTTTCCAAGTCTAAATCTGTTTGCAAATTGGCTTAAAAACCAGCAGTTGTATAATGTTATCCTTTGAATAAAACACCTAAAGATGCATTTCCCTTCTTCATGGAAAGGGTAAAAGCTTCTCTTTTCTAAAATAGCTCATTAGGCTCACTTTTAGGATGACATCAGAAAGTGTCTTTATTGGAAGGATCTTACAGTTGCCTCTTCCGAACTGAATACAGCAGAAAAGCAAAATTAACGAGATGACTCAAAGACACACACAAAACATGAAAAGTAACTTAAAGGATAAAAAAGACACATGAAGAACAAAGAATAACTGAAATAACAGTAAGGCACAGAGACGAAAAAAACCATTTATGTGAAAAGACTCTTAATGCACGTAATCTACATACGCTTCTCTCTGATCTGAAACTAGTAGCTGAACGGAAAGCAGCAGTGAGGACAGAATACATGGCAGTGTTTTCAACAAGGCAATAAATATGGAATTCTCTTCCTTCAACTTAAAAGGTCTCAGGCAGGGCTTCCCTGGTGGCGCAGTGGTTGAGAGTCCGCCTGCCGATGCAGGGGACACGGGTTTGTGCCCCGGTCCGGGAGAATCCCACATGCCGCGGAGCGGCTGGGCCCGTGAGCCATGGCCGCTGAGCCTGCGCATCCGGAGCCTGTGCTCCGCAACAGAAGAGGCCACAACGGTGAGAGGCCTGCGTACCGCAAAAAAAAAAAAAAAAAAAAAAGAAACAATTCAGGGAATTCTCTGTGGTCCAGTGGTTGGGACTCTGTACTTTCACTGCCAAACCCACCGGGGTTTGATCCCTAGGTGGGGAACTGGGATCCCGCAGGCTGTGCAGCACAGCCAAAAAAAAAAAGTAGAAACAACAAAAAAAAGAAACAATTCATTACTCGTAAGGCATTTGTTCATTCTAACTTCAAGTCCTTATAAATGAAAGGATTTTTATCACAGCTTAATAACAATATAGAAGAACTTAATAAAGACCCATATTTGAAAACCAGAGGTTAGAATACACAGCAAGTTATCTAAGTGCATTGTGAGATTCACACACCCACAGGCACACGTGTGCTCACGTACACACACATCCATAAAAATCAGCCATTCTAGGGAAGACAAAAAAAGTCATCAATTAATCATCTGGTTTCTGACTGTATACAAATGCAAGTAGAATAATAATACTAACATGGACACTTTGTTGAGTAACCTACACATCTCCCAAAATTCTTTTCTTTTTAAACCTTATCACCACCTTGCAACCCTCACTCTACAGTAGTAAGAATTTAGGCCTAGGGATGCTACGTGTCTTGTCCATGTCACACCTTTTACTATGGGACCTGCCATGTACGAGCTATGCCTATGTAGTACTACCTCAAACCCTGCCACTCTCGCCACGATACCACGCTAAACACAGAAAAGAAACAGACCCAACAGGCCAAAAATGTACACCTTCGTGGCAACGATGTGCATCTATATTTAAAAGTTTTAAAAGTTTTATTTCTTTTATTACCATCTGTTTTCTGGTTAATATGACCTTAAGCTTCTTAGAGTCACTAAATCAAAACTATTTATATTTATTCTATGGATCAAGAAGATGTGACACATATATACAATGGAATATTACTCATCCATAAAAAGAAACGAAATAGAGTTATTTGCAGTGAGGTGGATGGACCTAGAGACTGTCATACAGAGTGAAGTAAGTCAGAAAGAAACAAATACCATATGTTAACACGTATTTATGGAATCTAAAAAATTAAAATTAAAAAAAAAAGGTTCTGATGAACCTAGGGGCAGGACAGGAATAAAAGACGCAGATGTAGAGAATGGACTTGAGGACACGGGGAGGGGGAAGGGTAAGCTGGGACAAAGTGAGAGGGTGGCATGGATATATATACACTACCAAATGTAAAATATCTACCAAATATCTACCAAAATAACTACCAAATATCTATTTTACATTTACTACCAAATGTAAAATAGATAGCTAGTGGGAAGCAGCCACATTGCACAGGGAGATCAGCTCAGTGCTTTGTGACCACCTAGAGGGGTGGGATAGGGAGGGTGGGAGGGAGACGCAAGAGGGAGGGGATATGGGGATATATGTATAAGTTTAGGTGATTCACTTTGTTATACAGCAGCAACTAACACACCATTGTAAAGCAATTATACTCCAATAAAGATATTTTTAAAAAAAGATATACTTATTCTAAATACTGTAAACAAAGTTACTTCACCAAGTTATTATCAGCTAAAAACCCTGAGGACAAAAGAGACATTTTCCCTGCTAAGGAAACAGGAAATAAATTCAGGAGATTAAAATGGCTTCCAGATGATCTCCAGCACGTGATGGGCACAGATTTCTAAAAGAGAACAGTATGCTTCAACTTTAGTACTTCATGTAGAGACCACAATGATGCCTTCGGACCTGTTGTCCTAGAGTGTACTCCCCGTAAGTATGAAGGGTTTGAATCTTTAGTATATGTAAGCTGGGGCTAAGGAGTGGATTTGTTAACACAAGTAAAGAGAATCTAGATTTCTTGAATAGCTCTCCCTACCTCTTCTCTCAGAGCACTCGCACGCCTATATTGAGACTTCCCAGAAGGATTTCCTGAGGCTTCATTTGGCTCTCTCATTAACAAGCCAAAGCTCTATTTTCAACAAGTGAGAGACATCTCTTGCCAAATTCAATGGGCTTTTTCCATTTTCTTTTCCCTTGATCACTTCTTTTAGTCCTGAACGCTGCTGACAATCCTCTTCCTTTCTACGTTTCATGGAACCAACATTTCCCTTAGAGTCCCTAACACCCTCCTAGTTTTCTGCCTTGCGTTCGGACCACAACCTCTCTTTCCTCTTGACAGAAGACACTGACTCCCAAGGCAAGCACCTTGATCTTCTAGGTGATATGGTCTTTCCCCTCCACTGTCCCATTCTGTCCCATGGGTTCCAACATTCACCTGACATGACATTCACAGGAAAAAAAAAAAAAAAGTAACTTCTTTATCCACAATTTGGGCTTGAAATTCTCACTACCTTCAAATAAGCACCTTCCGCACTAAGTAGACTATGAGCTTCTCTGTCCTGCCAACAGAACAATCCAAGAGGCCCTTGCTCATGCCAGCGCCACCGCTACCCAACTCAACTGCCCTGCACACTGTGTTCCATCGTCTTTCTGGTCCAGCTCCAGAAGGACCTTCTCGAAGAGCTTCCAAATGCTTCTCCCATCTCCCCAGAGATATGCTCTCCAACATGTTCACACTTATCCCCATGCTGCCCTGGGACTGTCTCTTCCCTGCCAGGACGACCAGGAAGAACCACCAAAGCCAGGGCCCAACCCTCCCCTTCCTCAATACACACACACGCACACACACATGCTGTCTCTAGGCCCGTCTCATCCCAACGGCAGGAAATTATTCAACAGTATCTACTTACATCTTAGTGTGAATTTACATCACATTTATATTAAGTCTGAGCACTTTCTTAGGCTTTTTAATTGTGAAATAAGAAAAAAAGAGAGAGAGAGGCAGACGTATGGAACAGTACAACAGAGCGTGTACGTGCCAGAACAGCAGGTACAGTCAGAAAAGAGGAAGAGAAACAGACGAGGGTGAATGAAATGGTTGAGAGCTTGAGTTCTTCTGATAGAAAAATATAACTTCAAGCACTTGTTCTAACAGTATCAGCAGTGCTGGGAAAGGAACTCTACTTCTCTGAGCCACTCTTCCCTCATCTGTAAAGAAATTATATTTAACAGATGGTAACTAGACTTGTGCTGATGATCGCTTCGCAGTGTATACAGATGTCGAATTATAATGCTGTCCACCTGAAACTTACAGAATGAAAAATTCTATTTATGAAAAGAGCACTATCACTTAATCCATATGACAGCTAGGAGGAATAATTTTTTTAAAGCACATTAAGAGAAAGTCGGCTTGCATAAAAACAGACAAAAAGTTTCAGCTTCCCTTTTCCCCTCATTTCTGAATGAAGCTCTTTTGGAAACCTGTGCTTCTCGGCTTTATGTGCCATCTCAGAATGATTCCTGGAAAAAGTGGTATAAACTGCAGCACTGGGAAAGCGTGAAGTAGACTCAGATGTCAGAGATGGGACAGAAAGAAGTGTTTTTGTTCTCAAATTTTTAATTATTTTCTTTTGTTTTTGAACAAGGTAAAGCTATTTTCTTCTGCTCTGTCTCCAGTTAGCTCCTGGGGATGGTCCACGCTCAAGCTGGAGGACACCAGTCAGGGAGTTGTAAGATCTTTTTCATGACTAAAACCCAGAGTTTCATGACGATGCATTGTCCCCAGTGCAGGATATTCAGCTAAGGAGGCTCATCTTCAAATTTTCTAGGATGTTTCTTACCTTATGATACTTGCTTACCTTTGGGCATCTTTACAATTGGTTGAGCAAAGTCAATTTTACATGGTTTAAACTTGTTTTTTAAAAACATGCTTTGAACTTGCTCAATCCAGAACTGAACTTGAACAAGAAAAACAAAACCAACAAAACCAACTTGTCTTATTGAGGGAAGCACAGCCTGAAAGTCAGTCACATCAGAGTGAGAAAGACATCAACTGTAAAGAATTAAAAGACATTTGTTCATTCATCCATTTATTTATCCATTTATTGAGTGCCTACTAAATACCTGGCACTATTCAAGGCTTGAAAACAAATCAAAACACTCATATTATTGTGGGAGTAACAGCCAAACCAAAAAATGTATCATACAACAGCAAGTGATGATAAGTGCTATGAAATATAAGAGTATGGGGTCACAAGGCTGATATTTTATAGAAAGGGAGACAGGAGGCTTCCCTGGTGGCGCAGTGGTTGAGAGTCCACCTGCCGATGCCGGGGACATGGGTTCGTGCCCCGGTCCGGGAAGATCCCACATGCTGCGGAGCGGCTGGGCCCGTGAGCCATGGCCGCTGAGCCTGCGCGTCCGGAGCCTGTGCTCCGCAACGGGAGAGGCCACAACAGTGGGAGGCCCGCGTACCGAAAAAAAAAATAAAAATAAAAAAGAAAGGGAGACAGGGAGGAGGAGGTATCATTTAAGCTGAGATCTGAATAGGGGAAGGAAATGCTTTCATGCAGAAGGAACAGCAATGCAAATGCCCTAAAATAAAAACCTTCTTTGCACATGTAAGGAATAGCAGGAAGCCAGGATGACTGGAGCATGGCAAGCAAGATGGAGAGTGGGAGCAGAGAGGAGATAGGCAAACAGGGAATAGGTCATGTGGGGGGACCTGGAGACCATGGGTTAAAAACTCAGATTTTATTCTCAATGTAATGGTAGCCGTTGTGGAGGGAAGAGAGGGCAAGAGGTGAATGTACAATCTCTGGTTCACTTTTTTTAAGAGGAACCTGGCTGTTACTTTGGAAGCAGGGAGGCGATGATGGACATGGTAAGAGGTGGTCAGATTCTGGGTGTATCCGGAGATATAGCCACTTGGATATCTTGACAGACTGGATGTGGGGTGTGATAAAAATAGGAGGCAGCAGTGACTTCGAAGTTGGGAACCTGAGCAAGTGGGTGGACGGTGGTGCCATTTACTAAAATGGGAAACATTGAGGGGATGAGTAGGTGGGTGGTAGGGAGGGAGAGGAACTAAGAATTTTGTTTTGAACAAGGTGTGATGTGCCTATTTGACCTACAGTTGGAAATCTTGAGACTGTGTGTGTGTGTATACACATACATATATGAGGGGGGTGTTAGAGACAATGTCAGGGTCAGGAATATAAATGTGGAAGCTATCAGCACACAGAAGGTGTACAAAGCTATGGATCTCATAACACCCGCAAGGGAGAGGTTGGAGACAAAGAAGAGACAATATGGAAAGATGAATGAACCCCAGGGCACTCTAATATTTACCCAAATAATTAGGATTCAGCAAAGGAAAATCAGAAATACCAAGTTAAATGGGAGGAAAACCCCAGAGGGCAATTGAAGAAAATGTTTCAAGAAGGAAGGTGTGGCCAACTATGTCTGACGCTACCGATATATGGACGATATTTTTTCAGGCAATAGGGTAAAATTCCAAATTGACTGGACACCACTCAAGAAGTAAAGGTAAAATGCTTGTTTATTTTCTCCTTCGTCAGGTAGAATGAGAGACCTCAAACTCTAATGAGAAAGCATTCCAGAATCAAAGTTTGTAACAAGGTTGGTAACAACCACCCTTCCTTTGAATATTATGAAATGGTGATATAATAAAATAAATCAGGTATTTCCTTCCCAGCTCAGACACCTAGGTCAAATTTAAATCTAGTCAAGAATGCAAAATCTTTGACCATGATTTTGGCTTCAGTCCTTACAAGTCTAAAACACTAACTAGAAAGTATCCTCATCAAAAATATGAAATATATTTCAAAGCACTATACAGTAACAGACTGTACAATTTTGATATACCATGTACCACTTAAAATCAGGTAGTATAAGAGAAAAAATTGGGAATTTTATACATTGTTTAGAGAAGAAACTAGTTAGATAAAATTTATCTCCTACTGCAGTACAAAGTATAACTCAGTGTCATCATATAACCATGTTTCCCTTTTGTAACCCTTTCAAGGATTTATGGAGCACTTAGATACACCAGAATGTACAAACCTAAAGTCTGCAATTACTCAAGAGTGTCTGTTAGCAATGCTGTAGCTTACATAATATTTGATCATGAGCTTTCCAGGCACTAACATCACAAGACAGAACCTGTTGTGTGTGCAGGACTTGTCATAAACAGAAAGCAGCTAATCTTACAGCTTTAGCTGGAATGAAGACTGACAGCCCATTCTCTTCCTGACTTATAAATCCTTCACCACAACTTACCGACCGGTGTCCCTCTTGCACAACAGCATATACTGATTAAGAGTCAGATTGTTTGGGTTCAAATCCCCAACCACTACTTACTAGTTCTAGTGTTTCCTTGAGCAAATTATTTTACCTCTCACCCTTCTTCTTCCTCATCTGGAAACACACACACACATATTTGGGTAATAATAGTCCTTCATTATAAGAGCATGTGAGTATGATGCTCTAGCCACATGTCTTCCACATAGTTAAAAAAAATAAATACTAGTTGCTTTAATTGTCAGTTACTTACCTACTCTTGGAAAACCTTCACTAGGAGGTAACCCACCATTCAAGTCAGTCCATTCTGGTGTAGGACAGCTCTTTATTTATAGAAGGGTCTTTAAAATACTTGAGTCAAAGGTCTCACTGTGCTCAATCAGTTATTACCAGTTCTACCCTCTAAGCCCACGGAAGACTTTTCTATCCGCTCTCCTTAAGACAATCCCCCAGGTACTTAAAGACAGATGTGATGTCTAGGGCTGCGCACTGTCATCTAAACACACGTAAGCACCAAACTGAGCATCCTGTACCCGGGAATTAGAACCACGCTTTGAGAAGCCTATCAGGGAGGATTTTACAGTCTTTGAAAAGGCTGTTTATGGGGCCGTGTGGCGATTCATCTGTAAGTGGCAGAGTGAGTGCGCTAAACCTGTTTTCAAAGCTGTGCATATATGACAGGTATCATCCTTATTAAGAGCTCTGAGTACATCAAAAGTGTTTTTAAAGAAACATACCCGACAATTACCTTTGGAAAGAGTAAACACGGGTACAACACATAGTTTATCATTTCCTCGGGCTCACATACATTTTTTTAAATTTTTTTTACGTGGTACGCGGGCCTCTCACTGCTGTGGCCTCTCCCGCTGCGGAGCACAGGCCCTGGACGCGCAGGCTCAGCGGCCATGGCTCACGGGCCCAGCCGCTCCGCGGCACGTGGGATCCTCCCGGACCGGGGCATGAACCCATGTCCCCTGCATCAGCAGGTGGACTCCCAACCACTGCGCCACCAGGGAAGCCCCAGATAAATTTTTGACAGTTAACAGATTTAAGGAGATCTACAGACATCAATTAAATCAGCCAACTTTTTGACTGGACACAAAACTTTCATTTGTTCAACAAGAACCTGAGAACTGTCTGTCAGGGACCGTAGAGCACAGGAACAATATGGACAATTCAATCTGCAGATAATAGATGTAATAAATGAAAGAGTTCACCTACAATCTATTTCTCCGAACTAAAAGAATCAGATAAATGTGCTGATGTTGCTTGGTTTTTCTTAACTAACGTTGTCAAAACTAGTGCTTTTCTAAAACTCAAATGCTGTTACGGTGAGAAGTAATTTTGAAAGGAAGGAGGAGATAAAAGGAGCCAGTTAGTCTCAGTAGAAATCCCTGACCACCCAAAGCCCTCTGGGCATCCAGAGACAGAGCGCCCTGGAGCACCGCACAGAAGGCCAAGAGCCCAATGGGTTGAACGAATCGCACACTTCCTTCCACACACCGGGGAAATTACTCCTCTCTCAGCCTCGGAAAAGCTTTAAGAATTCCTCAAAACAGCCATTTGGGGCTTCCCTGGTGGCGCAGTGGTTGAGAGTCTGCCTGCCGATGCGGGGGACACGCGTTCGTGCCCCGGTCCGGGAAGATCCCACATGCCGTGGAGCGGCTGGGCCCGTGAGCCATGGCCGCTGAGCCTGCGAGTCCGGAGCCTGTGCTCCGCAACGGGAGAGGCCACAACAGTGAGAGGCCCGTGTACCGCAAAAAAAAAAAAAAAACAAAAAGAAAGAAAAGAAGAGGCCCGCTTCTAGCTTTCAGTGTACCAGTACACTGGAAGGATCCAGAATGACTGACACTGCTAGAATCCTCCCACTTCCTCAGGAAATACCTTGTCATGTCTGTTTACCCTTCCTGGAATCAAGCTGTTCTAACAGCATCTCTGCCCTGGTTCCTCTCTGTGTGAACCAGTTCCTTCCCAAGAGAATTCTGTGAACGCCCTCATCTCTCACCACCCCTCCTGTCCTGGGATCCTTTTTTATTTGCTCAATAAAGAGGATGTGTTTAAGAAATAGTAAGATGCTGCCTAAAGAAAAAGGAAACAAACTGACATCAAGACACTCCTTGGCTGCTCACAACTGCCCTGAGAAATCTATGATGCTAGAAATCTGAAGAGTGGAGAGGGAAAGACTGATGTGCCCTTCTGGAAGGAAACGTTCTTGAGTGGTAAAAATATTCAATAACGTGATTGGGGTGCTGGGTACCTGGGCCTATACATTTGACAAAAAGGTATAGCCTGCAACTCTACACTTAAAATCTATGCATTTCACTGCATGCAAAGATTACCTGAACAAAAATAAACTACTCTGGGGCTTCCCTGGTGGCACAGTGGTTAAGAATCTGCCTGCCAGTGCAGGGGACACGAGTTCGAGCCCTGGTCTGGGAAGATCCCACACGCCACGGAGCAACGAAGCCCGTGCACCACAACTACTGAGCCTGCGCTCCAGAGCCCGCGAGCCACAACTTCTGAGCCCGCGCACCTAGAGCCCATGCTCCACAACAAGAGAAGCCACCGCAATGAGAAGCCTGCGCACCACAACGAAGAGTAGCCCCTGCTTGCCACAACTAGAGAAAGCCCACACGCAGCCAAAAATAAATAAATTTTTTTAATGTAAAAAATAAAAATAAAAAATATAAATAAATAAACGACTCCAAGCAACTGCTGAAAGTTGTGCTGTATGCAACCTCAAGATCTCTCAACAAATTACAAGGTCACAATGCTCTAGCTCAGGGGGCAAAGGTGTCAGCCCCACTCCAGCCTCGACTCAAGTGCTGCCTCCTCTGTGAGCTCAGGCTGCCTCCCAAATGCCATCACTACACACGGGGCAAAATTCCATCACAGCAGTTATCTGATGGCGCTGCAGGGTCTGTTTGCAGGTCTGCTCCTCATGGGGTGCGCTCTGTCTGGAGGTCCTAGGAAGATACTAAAGAATTGGCAGTTGAAATCAGTAAGCCCAGCAAGTGCCTGGTACAGAGTAGGCACTTCATAGGCATTTTCTGGATAACAGAACGACTGAATGTAAGTCCCCATGAGGGAAACCAGTAACTAAAAGGCACGAGTAGAGTGACCTCACTGAGGAACAGGGTTGGGGCAGGAGAGGAAATACTGAGTAAACAAGTAAGTACACACTGGCACCCAGATGAGGGCGGATCTTGTAGCTGGTCCCAACCAACTGCCAAAGCGACAAGCTCAGCTTTGGACACTGATGCACATTTCCACTGGGAGAAGGAAAGAGTCCTGGTCCTTAGGTTTTGCTCAAGCTCCAGCCTTAGGACTGTACATTCACTCAACAAGTGTTCACCTGGTACTGTGCCAAATCCTCACGCAAAAGACAAGCTATTGTTCCTGCCCTCAGTTAGCGCCTAGTCTAAGTCTAATACAGAAGAACGTTTGTAATTACACCACAGAGAGCAAAAAAGAAAAATCCATACCAGCCATAGTGATAAGGAAGGAATGGGTTGGGGGGAGGCTTAGTGGCCGAGAAAAGGTTTCATATAAAGCTTGACTGTAGAGCCCAAGCATGGAAGAATGCACAGGAGCAACACATACCAGGTAAACAAGGAGTAACAGGCATTCCACACACAACAGCCTGGAGGTGAGAAAACAGCACGCTGTGTGGGGCGGGGAAACACAAGCAAGGATTACGGAGCACTAATTCCTTTACAGTCAGCATCTCATTCAACTGGCCTAAGCACCACTAGAGGCTCAAGGAAGAACACTGACTGAGGCCTGCAGCATTTAAGAAGCTGAGCCAGGACCTGAACAATGATTTGATTCCAAAATGGTTTTTGGGTTTTTTTTTCAGCTTTATTGAGATTTAATTGGCACACAGCTTGGTATGAGTTAAAGGTGTACCGCCTAACAATTTGACATATATTGTGAGGTGATTACCACAGTAAGCTCAGTCAATATCCATGTCCTCATATAGTTACAAAAAACTTCTTCCCTTGTGATGAGAACTTTTAAGATTTAGTTTCTTAGTAACTTTCAAATACACTGTACAGCAGTGTTAACTGCAGTCATCATGAATTGGATGAAGGTGGTCAAAAGGTACAAACTTCTAGTTATAAGATAAATAAGTTCTGGGGATATCTGTACAAATCTGTGCTTTTAATGTCTATGCTATCTGGCAACTATGCAAATAGTAATGCAGAAAATGAGCAAAAAATAAAGATAGATATACAGACGGAGACCAGATTGTAAAGGGTTGTGAATGCTACACTTCACAGCTTAATGTAAATGCGGACTTTTAAAATCTTTTCATGGCTCCTCAGAAAAACAAAAAACAAAATCAGGTTTATATTCTGAAAAACTAATTTTAATTGCAACAGCTAGTGTAAGAATTGCTTTCTAACATTTAAATTTTTTTTTTTTTTTTTTTTTTTTTTTTTTTTTTTTTTAGCGGTACGCGGGCCTCTCACTGTTGTGGTCTCTCCCTCTGCGGAGCACAGGCTCCGGACGCGCAGGCCCAGCGGCCATGGCTCACGGGCCCAGCCGCTCCGCGGCATGTGGGATCTTCCCGGACCGGGGCACGAACCCGTGTCCCCTGCATCGGCAGGCGGACTCTCAACCACTGCGCCACCAGGGAGGCCCTAACATTTAAAATTTTAAACAAAGTTTTACCATCAGAGTCTTTTCAAGCTTAATATCTGTTCATTGAAATTATATATAATTACCAGAAGTGCTTCTATGAATTCAGTAACATTTTCAAATGCATGTTTACGTTGCTCTACATCCATGTGAAAAGCAACAGTACAAATCATGAGACCATTTAGTCTACAGACAACACTGGTATGCACTGAGGATTCAAGTGCACCCAGCAAACCCTTTCACACCAGACCACAGGTTGGAAACCACCAGTAGAAGGGATGCCATTTACAGAGAAAGAGGGAAACCACTTAGGCGAATTCTGTAAATATCAATGGGGGACCCAGAGAGTGCGATTCTTTAAAAATTTAGCACTAAAGGCAAACAAAAGTGATGACCAGCACACAACTCCCAAAGGACCAAAATGGGGCAGGTGGAGAAACAGACCAGTTAGAAGTAACTGGGGAAGGATTCATATTCTGGTGCCAGGCATGGCAATGAGCTCAAGTTGGCATCCCTTTGGTCCTTCTACAGGGTGACAGTGATACTGAAAACTTCGAACACAGAGATAACAAGACGGGCAGGTGAGCAGGAAGGTGTTGAATTAAGTTAGCCTGATCCGCTCCAGCCATAAAAATTACTACTGTGTTTAAACCTCAACCTAGGTAGGAACATTAAGTCACAGACTGGAATGGGTGACCAACCAATGCAATGAGCACTATACTCAGTTTTCAGTTTCATTGGTATCTTGTCTGTTTATCACAGGTTTTTAAATGCTCCGTAAACAGAGGGACAGAGGCAACTATTAGGTACAGAAAATTAAAAGGTGCTGGAGAAGAGAACTAAAATTAGAGGGTTCAGGCTGCAGTTTCTACCACTTCTTCTCCCACTCCATGACCTCGCTAGAATCAAGCTTCCCCTCTGCCTCTGCCTTCAAACCAGTACACTATTTGGCTTTCAACCCGTGTTTAATCATAAACTAGCTCAATACATTATTAATATTCCAAAGCACATTTCCAACCAGATAATAATCCAATATCATGATGTTGGATTACCTTAAAAGGTTATGTTCCTACATTTGTTTTGATTTCAAATATGAAACTAACCAAAAGTACATGTACACTTTTAAACAGCGAAGAAACAATTTGAATAAACAAAAAGAGTCATGAAATGACAATAATTGGCAGAATAACAAGCACTAGCCCTCACCTTACCCTTTCTCCTCCTCCCAAAACAAATGTAAGACTTTAACTTTGGTTGTGGGAATAATACATTAGTTATTTAAAATCGCTGATGGAGAATGGAAATGGCAAAGACATACTGCTATGGACTCCGGTCATCTTTCAAAGATTTACAAGGTTATTGGAGTTTTCTGACCTTGGGTTGGTCAAAGCTGCAGCTGAGAATAAAGGTAGCAGATTATATTGTATGCATATTACATACAATACATATAATATGTATGTTACAGTACATAATGTATTAATGTATTTGTGTTATATGTATATATATAAATACATATATATGAATGATATAATTCACATAATACATATATAAACATATATGTATTATGTGAATTATATCACATATATATATACTGTGTATATATAAAAAATATATATATATATATGAATGAACCACTTATGCTTCAACGTATGTAGAAGAACGTATGATAGAAATGGAAAAATGGAGCAAGACTATTAGTAAGCAGGAGAAAGATTTACACTATAATCTTCCTTGCTTTCCAAAATAGTTTATAAATACACTTTGGAATCAATATTTTATCCTCAAATTAGGGGTTCTCAGGGTTAAGTGGTTGTGGAATGAGACACTCATTCACTCTGCTTCTTTTGGCAAGAGCAATATTTTAAAATATGTGCTCTGGTTATAAAGGCAAAGCTAAGGAGAGAGATAAACTTGGACACTAACTGGAGAAATAACATAAACCTAACAGTGAACACAGTGCCGTCACTTCAATGTCCCAAGTATCCCAAGAGTATATGTGAAGATGTAAATTATTCACGTATCTTCAATGAACGTACTGCCTCACTCCCTATGGCACTAGGGGACAAAAGTCACTTAATTTTAATTTCATAAGAGTTCACCATATTAAAATTATGTGGCAAAGCCTTTAGAAAGATTTGGCTTTCTGCTAATGATGAACAAAGCACTTTACAGAGTTGCCAAATCATTGCTGACAAACACTTTTAGGTGGAGTAGGACGGTGGTGGGAAGATGAGCACATTTACCATGCACACAGGTGTGTTTTATCACAACGCACCTCCCCAGAGTTTATTAGATAGAAATTTCTCACAGAAGTCTCCAATTATAAGCAAGCTATCACACACACACACACACAAATGTTTAGATTTCAAAAATCTGTATACTGAAAATGGAAAGGATGTGAAATCATCCATATTCACAGATTCCCTGAAGCAAATACAGAACTTGCAGATACAAACCCCACACAGGAGCCCTGTATGGCCAAAAAAGTATCCCCATATTTCCTCCCTACTCCCTCTCTCCATCTCAACATTCAAACACAGAAGGGCAAGTTTGATTTCTAAAATTGTGCAGTACACATACTGCTAATGGAAAAGTACCTTTGGAAGCCTTGACTTTTCAAGGTTTATGAATGGGGGAAGCTATGTCTCTTAACGACGTTGCTGGAATTTTTCCACCCTCATTTCAATTCAGAATACAGTGTTTATTCTTCTCCCAACCTCCCCACGCCCTCCCCTCAACCCCTCACCCCGTTCTAAGTCACCTTCAAACCAGCTCAAGTTTCAGTACAAAAAGACGGCAAAGCTAATTTCTTAGACGCCCCCTATCTCCATCTCCCGCCACTCTCTAGTGGGTAACGATACATTCACTTTCCTTTAGCGTGAAAAACATAACATGTAAAGTTTATCTTTTTTTCCACATACATAATTTACTTCTTTAAGGAGAAATGAATTGTTTTAAAGTACTGTTTGCTTTGGGATTCTTGAATGTATTGTTTTTCCATGGAATAACCTTTCATCCTAATTTGAATTTTTAAATACGTTGAGTAGGCCAGCACGTGGCATCAATAACCCTTAAATGACTGCAAGGCTGGTAAAGGCAATACTTTTGGTTCCTGATTCACATCTGCTCGGAAGACTTCTTTAGCATCATTATAAAAGTCATCTTTTTCATCCAATAATAAAACGGCTAGAAGTCCTGGTGTTAACTTTCTACAGACAAACGTAACCCGAATGCGTTGATCAAGGAACTTCCAAGAGACCATCTCCTTTTTAACGGCAAAGAGGGGAACGGAAGATCTCCTCCCTGAGGCACAGCTGGGAAACTAACAACCCTTGAGTGAGTGATTTCAGGGTATCTTTAGTCATCAATGCCGACTTTGGAAAACGTACGCGCCTTGACTCACACACCCTGGGCTCCGTAAGCTGCCTCGGAGAAAGCATCTCTCCAGGTGCGCCACAGGTGTCTATAACCTCCTCCATCCGCCCTCCCACACAACACACAATACGCTGCCCAAGCAGGTATGTTTCAGGCATTTCCACTTCTAGCCACCCCCAAAGAAACGCTCCCGAGGACCCTGGGCCGTCTCTGCCCAGCAGGGACATCGCAGGCGTCCTGGCGCGGACGTGGGCTGGTCCACAGAGATGCGCGGTCCCCAAACCCGCGGGGCCAAGCTCTCGACTCTGTCCTGGCAGAGGAGCTCCGGGGAAGCCAGCGAGACCGTCGGGGGGGCGGGGGCGGCGGGCAGCGCTAAGTTTCGCTGGACGTTAAATCCTAGGAGGCGCAGAACTTGCAAAGTCCCCCAAACTGCTAAGCGAACCAGCCTGAGGCGCTGCGCCAGCTAAGGTCCGGGAGGCGGCTGAAGCAGAGTGGCGGGAGCGGCCGCGAGGCCGCCAAAGAAGAGGAGTAAAGGCACTCACCTCCACCCATCTCTGGGCCTCGGCGAACGCGAGGGCGCAGTCGGCCTCCGCCTCCTCCATCACTTCCAGAACTAGGGGGAGAGGGGGAGAGAGAGACATAGTGGGTGCGCGGAAAGGCGGGAGTGCCGCGCGCGTCCGGCCCGCTGCTCCGGCCTCTCTCCGGCTGCAAGACGCCCGGGCTCTCTGACCCTTTGTTGCGCCCTGCAGTTTGGTAAAGTTTCGAACCCACGAGAACTTGAAGCCGGGGCTTTCTCTAAACTCCTGAAAACGCCGCGGAGACCCAGGCAGAGCGCGGGAGGCGGAGAGGGCTACCAGAGGCGGCGCGCGGCACCGGCCCCGAGGACTGTTTGGACTTCAAAAGTGGCTGCGCGGCCGCCGCCCTCCCGGAATGCCCCGCCCCGCGCACCCCCGCCGCCCACCCCCGGCCGCCCAGCCGCCGCTTCCGTCCTCCCCACCCTACCCCCAGCCGCGCCCGGGGGCTCCCGGCCGCAGCGGCCTTTGTGGTCGGACAGTCTGGCGCAGGGGATGCCACCGTCCGCCAGGAGGCCGTGGCCCGGGCCACGCACCCGCTCCCGCGCCGCCCGCCGGACCGCGGCCCCGCCCGGAGGAGATGTGCCCCCGCGCCCGCATCCTGTCCGCATCCTTCCCGCCTCCGGCCGCCTGGCCGCCTTCCCTCTGCCGGGGCCCCGGGAAGCGGCGCCCTCAGGGCTCGCGGCCGCCCGGCCCGCCTGACATACCAGGAATAGCTGCTCACAATTGCACTTTTCCCAGCCAAGAAACGTCCCCCGCGGTGGAGCGCGGCCCGGCCCGCCGCCCTCACCTGCGGCCCGACTTCGCAGCACGCCGCTCCCTCTCCGGCGGAGTCCGCTGCGCGCCCGCCCCGCCGCCAGGTGAGGACGTCCGCACTCCCGGGTCTCCGCTCCCTGCCGCGGCCAGAGCTCTCCTGGCGGCAGGTGAGGGTAGTGGCCTTGGCAGGTGCGGCCCATTTCCCCCAGCCTGGGCCAGCCCCTCTCCGCTTCGCTTCCAGGTGGGTGAGGCGGAAGATACCTGCCACCCAGGCCCCATCCCTCCGCGAAGGGTCGGAGAGGAGGGGAACCCAGCATTCTCCCGCCCTCACCCTGAGCGTCACACCCGCCACCCTGCGTGGTCTGGGAACACTTAGGGAGCAGTAAGGTGGCGGGTTATTCACCATCCGCAGGGGGCCTGGGTAGGTGCGCAGGACTGGAGGGTCGGAGGCTCAAGGGTTGCCTTACGCGGGTTCTTTTCCCACAGAAATCAGATCTCCGGAAAGGAACCTGCTCGTCTGTCTAGGCTCCCTGGAATCTCTCTTCATGCTCCTGAAGCCCTATCCGGGCCACACGTTGATGTTGTCACTGTTGGAAGAAGATAAAGATCGGTTCTTACTCCGGTAAAGGAAGCCATCCCCCCTTTTTTCCCCCCCCTGGTTGATCCTCTTTTTGATGCAAAACGACGTCAAAGAGCAGAGACTAGTATAATGTATAGCTAAAACCTAGTTTTGCCTTATTTACCTCATCACATTTTCTGCTGAAAATATACATATTTCCCACTTAAAGATAGATATTTCAGGGCTTCCCTGGTGGCGCAGTGGTTGGGAGCCCGCCTGCCAATGCAGGGGACACGGGTTCGAGCCCTGGTCTGGGAAGATCCCACATGCCATGGAGCAACTAAGCCCGTGTGCCACAACTACTGAAGCCTGCGCGCCTAGAGCCCGTGCTCCGCAACAAGAGAAGCCACCACAATGAGAAGCCTGTGCACCGTAACCAAGAGTAGCCCCCGCTCGACACAACTAGAGAAAGCCCGCGCGCGGCAAAGAAGACCCAACGCAGACAAAAATAAATAAATAAAATAAATTTTTTAAAAAATAGATATTTCCTCTCTACATCTCGTTCTTTAAAGAACGCTTTTCTACATAACCATATTACCATTTTCACACCTAACTAAAACTAACCTTAATTACTTGGTATTAATATATGCCCAGTCCAGATTCAGATTCCTCCAATGGATTCCAAAATGTCTTTTACAGCTGACTTAGACCAGAACTCAAACAATAACCACACATTGCATTCGGTTACCTCTTTTTTTTTTAGCCTAGAATAGCCTCCTCCTTCTCTCCCACTCTACCCCCTCCCCGTTTTTAGAATGACATTATCTTCTTAAAAAGAAACTAGGCAGACTTCTAGATTTGTCTTATGGCTTCTCTGTGGTGTCTTCAACATAGTTCTCTTCCCTCACTATTTCCTGTTACCTAGAAGTTAGATCTAAAGGCTGGATTAAACTCATTTACACTTCTGAATAAAGATTTCACCAGCATCCTTCCCGATTGGGGTGACTTCTAGAGGAATTTGTTATGTTTATTTCCATCCAACCCTTTTTTCACTGGCGTTGTCTGTAATCAGTGGGTCTGTTTAGAAGAGCTCACAGTTGTACCTGCTAAGGTGGGAAACCGTTGACTGGATCATCTCTTTGCCTCCTGACGACACCATGATCAGGACAAACCCAAAATGAGGATGAAAGGATAAACGAAACTAGGAAGAAATTTCTTTCCAGCTATTCAAGACCTGTTCTATTAAATATTTAGTGAGCACATTATATGTGTAATGTGCTGGGTATCGTAAGTGTTACAAAATTTTTTAAATTTTAGACAGTGAATCCTATGGACTTCCAACCCAGTAGAAAGACAGACATTCTGCAAGCTTCATGAGAGTTACTGTTACTACAGTTGTTTTATATATATATATATACTATACCATTTAAAGCTACTGCTGTGCCACTTGACTTACAGCTTTGGGGGCAGCAGCCCAGGATGGCAAGAAGTGCACAGGCTTGGGAACCTGTATGACTAAGGTTACCAAGTTACCAGATTCTGTGAGCTTCAATTTCCTCACCTGAAAAATGTGGCGATAATAACTACTTCAAAGGGTTCTTGTGAGAATTAAATGTGATGGTGTATGTAAAAGCCAAGGGCATTGCTTGGCATGGAGCAGGCACTTAATAAATGGTGGTTATTTCTCGTTCGTCTCTCTCTAACAGTAGTGTGTCAAATATGGATTTTTCCTAATAAGTGGGAATTTCATTTATTTGTTCAAATACTCACAGGGAAAGAGCTATAGGGTACTGCAAATTCTGTTTCAAGTCAGCTCAAGCACCAGCCATTTCTGCCTCTTTAGTGTTGCAGATTTGCAACTCACAAGACCCAAATCCAGTTCTTTGTGTCTTACCATCAGTCATTAGAGTGTTTTACCCTTTTGGAAAGATTTATACAGCTCTGTAGAGAAAGGTAAACTGCCTTAGGAGTTAAAAATGAAATTCACAATAACAAAACATCACCGATATTATTTATTTTCCAAAAGAATTTGAGGTGCCTTTCAATATTTAAAAACATAAAACAGTACAATTGTCATGTTCTTATATATTAGTGATGAACTGAACTGTTGGTAGGAGAAAGTGACCCATCTTTCTGGAAAGTAATTTGGCAATAAATATTAAAAGTTTTTAAAATGCCCACGTTCTACTGCAGCAATCCTACTTCTGGGAATTTATCCTAAGGATATGAGTGAAGATATATGCACACAATGAGTATCTGCAGTGGACACAGAGATGCACTGGCCAAACCTCCCTTTGGAAGTCTACCTCGGCCACAGAGTGCAACCTCACCTGAGGTCATGCCCCTGCCAGAGCAGCCCTTGTCTGGTGACTGAGTGACTTGAGGTTATAAAAGCCCAGTCATTTCCACCCAATTCAGGACAACTCTGATGGGCCCTTTCTGTAGAGATGAGGTCTGTTGAAGCAGTCAGCCTCTGTCATAGTTGAGCTTCTCCCTGGCCCATTGCTGTTCCTTCCCTCTTCACTTCCCTGGGGTCAATCCCTAATAAATATCTTATGTTTCAAGTGGCATTTCTGTCAGTTTCTGGAGGACTCAACCTGTGATGGCATTACACATGATTTGCTAGAAATGAGAATCTTGAAGCAATCTAAACGATAGGGATGGTGGAGTAAATTATGGCTCTTCCATAGAGTGAGATATTGTGCAATCAATAAAAATGTAAAAGGATGTTCAATGACGCAGAGGGATGTTTAAAAACATATTACGAAGTGGGGAAAAAACCATCTATAAAGCACCCAAATTTGTTATTGCATTTTTATTTATTTATTTATTTTTACATCTTTATTGGAGTATAATTGCTTTACAATGGTGGGTTAGTTTCTGCTTTATAACAAAGTGAATCAGTTATACATATACATATGTTCCCATATCTCTTCCCTCTTGCGTCTCCCTCCCTCCCACCCTCCCTATCCCACCCCTCTAGGTGGTCACAAAGCACCAAGCACCTGTGCTATGCGGCTGCTTCCCACTAGCTATCTATTTTACGCTTGGTAGTGTACATATGTCCACGCCACTCTCTCACCTTGTCCCAGCTTACCCTTCTCCCTCCCTGTATCCTCAAGTCCATTCTCTAGTAGGTCTGTGTCTTTATTCCTGTCTTACCCCTAGGTTCTTCATGACATTTTTTTTTCTTAAATTCCATATATATGTGTTTTGCACAGCAAAGGAAACCATAAGCATTTTTTTATTGGGTATAGTTGTTTTACAATGTTATGTTACTTTCTACTGTACAGCAAAGTGGAGTTCCCTGTGCTCTACAGCAGGTTCTCATTAGTTATCCATTTTATATATATTTGTGTGTATACGTCAATCCCAATCTCCCAATTCATCCCACTGATTGTATTTTTAAAATGCATAATTTTCCACATAGAACAAATTGGAAAAAACTCCACTCCCTCCCAAAAATGGGAGTTCCCTGGTGGCCTAGTGGTTAGGATAGCGGGCTTTCACTGATGTGGCCGGGGTTCAGTCCCTGGTTAGGGAACTGAGATCCCGCAAGCCACGCAGCACAGCCAAAACAAAACAAAACAAAACAAAACGAAACTCCATCCAAAGTTTAACACTGGTTGAGTGGACATTTCATACTTCTCTCTCGTCTACAACTTTTTGGTAAGAGACATGTATACTACTTTTATAAATGAAAACATTTGTATGACACAAAGAGACGTCCAAAATTGACTTTCTATCTCATCCCACAAACTTCCCCTTGCCTCCCCTGACTTGTAAATGGTACCACACCTGAAATTTGGGCGTCATGCTGGACTTCCGCATCTCTTACCTCCATGTCCACCCCATCCCCAGTCCTGTCCTTTCTGTCTCCTCAGTATCACTTCACTTGGCCCTTCTTACTCATCCTCATTTCCACTTTAGTTCAGGCCCTCATTAGCTCTCAGCCAGATTTCAGAAATTGTATGACCTTTCTAAAATTAAATCTTATCATTCTACCCAATTAGCTTCTCCTTCAAGGACTCCCAGTTGCCAGCTTAAGGGCCGTCTGATCGTTGCCAGCACACTGACATCCTCAGGACTTGCTGCTGCCCTCTTCTCTAACCATGTGTCTTAACCCATATTTTTCCCTTTGTGAGAAACGTGCTTCTCTCCCTTTCTTTGCCTGGCTTTCTCCTACGTATTCTTCCAGGCTCAATTCAGGCCTCTTCCTTCTCAGAACCCTTCAAAATATCTTTGCAGATCATCCTGGGCTACATTAGGTACCCCTTCTTTTTTTAAAAAATTTATTTATTTATTTATTGGCTGTGTTGAGTCTTCCTTGCTGTGCGTGGCCTTTCCCTAGTTGCAGCGAGCAGGGGCTACTCTTCATTGTGGTGTGCGGGCTTCTCATTGCGGTGGCTTCTCTTGTTGTGGAGCATACGCTCTAGGCACGTGGGCTTCAGTAGTTGTGGCATGCGGGCTCAGTAGTTGTGGCTCGTGGGCTCTATAGCACAGGCTCAGTACTTGTGGCTCACAGGCTTAGTTGCTCTGCGGCATATGGGATCTTCCCGGATCAGGGCTCGAACCGTGTCCCCTGCATTGGCAGGCGTATTCTTAACCACTGATCCACTAGGGAAGCCCAGGTACCTTTTCTTTATGTAATCATAGCCCGTTCAATCACGAGGTATTATACTGTCTGTCTTCCTCATAGAACTATGAGCAACTTAGGAGTGCCTAACTCTGCCTGACACGTATCTGGTATTCAACAATTGCTTATTGACTGGTGTGCGTATGGGTATAAAATATATAACTCTTAATGCACAGAAGTAATAAAGCATTAATAAGAGCAGAGTAGAAAACACCAATGATTACTGAAGGTAATATAAGAATTTCCTTACAGTAGGATTTCCCAACAGGTATACTATTGACAATCTGGGCTGGATAATTCTTTGTCATAAGAGATTGTCTTGTCCATTGTAGGGTATTTAGCAGCATCCCTGGCCTCCACCCACTAGATGCTAGTAGCACCCTTGTAGCTGTGACAATCAAAAATGTTTCCAGGGCTTCCATGGTGGCGCAGTGGTTGAGAGTCCACCTGCCGATGCACGGGACACGGGTTCGTGCCCCGGCCTGGGAAGATCCCACATGCCGCGGAGCGGCTGGGCCCATGAGCCATGGCCGCTGAGCCTGCACGTCCAGAGCCTGTGCTCCGCAACGGGAGAGGCCACAGCAGTGAGAGGCCCGCGTACCACAAAAAAAAAAAAAAAAAAAAAAAAAAGTCTCCAGACATTGCCAAATGTCTCCTGGGGGCCAAATCACCACCAGTTGAGAACCACTGCTCTACAGGGAGAGACTGGCTTCATTGATTAGTGCTTTGGTTCAGTAGAGGTGCCCAAGGTTTTTTAAACAAGTGTGTGGGGTAGAGTAGAGAGGAGTTAGGTGAATTGGGGGAAAGGAGTTACTCTGTGTTATGAAAGAGGAAGGGGCAGGGAAGCACTGGGCTGGATGAAGCCTGGGGCAAAGATGATAAGAACGAAGGGACTTTGTGGCTGGAAAGAATTGCAAGAAGAGACAGGTACAGTGGAAACACTTCTAATAAAATAACTGAGTTTTATACTCTGGTTGAATATGGTTCATAAAAAGGTCAACCCTCGTGGATTCAGATAGCCAACATCCGAATGGCCGGTATATTTCTCACGCTTATAAAACACGCTTATTAACAGGAAGAATCACTCCTAGAAGGTAGATGAAAAAATATATTAAATATAATGACATTTTCTCTGTTTGTAGATGATAAGATCTTGTATAGAGAAAATTCTAAAGAGTCCACCAAAAAGCTTATAACCAATAAAAGAATTCAGTAAAGTTGTGGATACAAAATCAGCATACAAAAATTATTTGCATTTCTATACACTAACAACAAACTACCTGAAAAAGAAAGAAAATAATCCTATTTTAAAACAATAAAATACTTAGAAATAGATTTAACCAAGGAGGTTAAAGATCTGTATACTGAAAATTACAAGAGACTGATGAAAGAAATTAAAGAAGACACAAATTCTAAATGAAAAGATATCCAGTGTTCATGGATTAGAAGAATTAATATTGTTAAAATGTCCACATTACCCAAAGTCATCTATAGATTCAGTGCAATCCCTATTAAAATTCCAATGGCATTTTCCAAAGCAATAGAAAAAACAATCGACAAATGTGTACAGAACCACAAAAGACCCCGCATAGTCAAAGCAATCTTGAGAAAGAAGAGCAAAACTGGAGGTATCACACTTTCTGATTTCAAATTTTATTACAAAGCTATAGTAATCTAAATAGTATGATACTAGCATGAATACAGACACATAGACCAATGCAAGAGAATCAAGAGCCCAGAAGGAAACTCACAAATATATAGTCACCTATTATTTGACATGGGAGCCAAGAATACATATTAGGAAAGTATAGTCTCTTCAGTAAATGGTGTTGGGAAAACCAGATATTCACATGCTAAAGAATGAAATTGGACCCTTATTTTATACCGTTCGCAGAAACTAACAGGAAATAAATTAATTGTAATATCTGAAACCGAAAAACTCCTAGAAAAAAATAGGGAGAAAGCCGCTTGACACTGGTCTTGACAATGATTTTCGGATGACACAGGAAGTACAGGCAACAAAAGCAAAAATAAGCCAGTGGGACTACATCAAACTAAAAAGCTTCTGCACAGCAAAGGAAACAATCAACAAAATGAAAGGTAATCTACAGAATGTAGATGGAAAAAGTATTTGCAAACCATCTATTTGATAAGAGGTTAATATTTGAAATATATAAGGAATTCATACAACTCAACAGCACACACAAAAATCTGATTTAAAAAATAGACATTTTTCTAAAGAAGACATACAAATGGCCAACAGGCACATGAAAAGATGCTCAGCATCACTAATCATCAGGGAAATGCATATCAAAATCACAATGAGATATCATCCTACACCTGTTAGAATGGTTATCATCAGACAAGAGATAAGTGTTGGCACGAATGCTGGGAAAAGGGAACCCTGTGCACTGTTGGTGGGAATGTAAATTGATACAGCTAATACGGAAAATAGTATGGCGATGCCTCAAAAAATTAAAAACTGAACTATCATGTAATCCAGTAATTCCATTTCTGAATGTATATTTGAAGGAAATGAAGTCAGTATCTTGAAGAGGTATCTGCAACCCCATATCCATTGCAGCAACATTCACAATAGCCAAGACATGGAAATAACCAAAGTGTCCATCAACGGATAAATGGATAAAGAAAATATACACATATATTAGATATATATATATATATAATCTTAAAACACCAAACTCATAGAAATAGAGACTAGAATGGTGATTGCCAGGGGCAGGGACTGGTGAAAATGGAAAGATGGTCAAAGGATACAAACTTCCAGATTGAAGATGAATAAGTTCTGGGGATCTAATGTACGGCATAGTAACTATAGTTAACAATACCTTATTATATATTTGAAAGTTACCAAGAGTATAACTTAAGTGTTATAACCCCCAAAAAAGAAGAAATGGTAATTATGTAAGGTGATGGAAGTGTTAACTAACCTTATTATGGTAATCATTTCGCAATTACACGTGTATCAAATCATCATGTTGTACACCTTAAGCTTACACAATGTTATATGTCAATATACGTTATATGTCTCAATAAAGCTGGAAAAAATAAAAGTTCATGTAAACAGAAAAAATATATATATATATAATGATAAAATTCTAATTATCCCATCTTTGCCCACAAAAATACATCCTTCAGTGTTGGTAATTAAAGGATTACGGACGTTGTCAGTACTTACATAATGATATTCAGAAAGGTAGGTTTAATCCTACATTTGGAAATGGAAGCCAGGGAGAAAAAAGTAGCCACAGTGTTACAGACAATATTTAAGAAATGAAGGTAAGAGGGAGGAATGTAGATGTGCAGGAAGCAGAAAGGGAAAATATTCTAGGTGAATCCTGTATTATATCACTCCCCCAAAAGGCAGACAAATACGGAGGAAGTTTTCAGTACAGCCTTAAGATGATGATAATGAGTGCTTTGCCCAGTGGATAAAAGCAGGGGTCCTAAACACGTCTTCTGAATCTGCTAGAGTAGATGGGATAGTCTAGATAGAAGCCCTTGACTCTTACTGACCTTCCCCCTGTGTGCACAGACAGCTCATTAAGAGACCAGTAGAGATGGTAACTTTCAAAACATGGGACCAACCCCATAATCTGAAGAGTAGTTGGTTATTTTCTTCCTACTGTAAAGATCTTAAGGCTTTGGGGTTTTTTGTTTTGTTTCATTTTTTCAGCACGTACAAGAGTTTCCTATGGTTGAACTCAAATGATTTAACAGAGAATCTAAGACTTTGGTTTTTGTTGGGGTTTTTTTGTTGTTAAGGTCCTGCATTCTAGCCAGATTTGCAAAACCACACTATAATTCTCTGATAGCAGTAAGATCAAAAGGACTTACCCTAAAATTATCTTTAAAATAAACTATTGGGGCTTCTGGGTAAGAAGAAAGAGGGAATGTCTGTTTACTAAACTTCTCTTCCTGCAACCTAGTGAAATGAGTAAACTGAACTCTGTATTTTCCCTAAAAGGATATATTTAGTAATGATAATCAAAGATAAGAATAGTCAAGCCCTGCTTTCTCTAAAACATTTTCTTTCTTAGTGATTTTATGTTCTGGCACAGAAGTTCTACCTGGCCCCTCATTAAGTTTACTTGAAATGAGCAACAACATTACTGTCTGTTCAACTTGTTCTGCTAAAAAAAAAAACAGGAAGAAAAATTAAGCACAGCATTTACTGTGTTATTAACTTAGAATTGTAATAGCCATTTTTATTTATATTTTGAAGTATAAAAGATTTCATTTTGGGCTTCCCTGGTGGCGCAGTGGTTGAGAGTCCGCCTGCCGATGCAGGGGACACGGGTTCGTGCCCCGGTCCGGGGGGATCCCACATGCCGTGGAGCGGCTGGGCCCATGAGCCATGGCCGCTGAGCCTGCGTGTCCGGAGCCTGTGCTCCGCAACAGGAGAGGCCACAACAGTGAGAGGCCCGCGTACCGGAAAAAAAAAAAAAAAGAGATTTCATTTTATTTTTGCAGAGAGGAAACAGCCATATATTATAAGAAACTTGTAAAAATTCAAACTACATTTTTTAAAATAACCCCTTCATTTTTCCTATTCTGTGACTAGTGGGTGGATATTGAAAAAAATATTAGCTTCAAAAAGGAAAGGTTTCCAAAACTACAAAATGGACTGGCCTGGGGAATAAGAGACCTAAGTTGTGCTCCTAGATTTAGCCCTAGTAGTTGTCTGGGCATCAGTAGTGAGATCAGAGTGATCTCTAGCACATCTCATGCTCACCATCATGCAGAGTGAAGAGACCTTACAAAACAGCTATGAAATGAACCCCTTGGGACTTCCATGGTGGTCCAGTGGGTAAGACTCTGCATTCTCAATGCAGGGAGCCCGGGTTCATTCCTGGTGGGGAACTAGATCCCGCATGCATGCTGCAACTGAGTCCACATGCCACAGTAGGAAGTCCGCATGATGCAATGAAGATCCCGAGTGCCACAACTAAGACCCAGCACAGCCTAAATAAATAAACAAACAAACAAACAAATAAATATTCTACCTTTAAAAAAAGAAAAAGAAAAAAGAAAGAACTGAAGCCTTTGTCTATTCTTCAGAGTTCCAGCACAGCCATGAAATAGTCTACACAGAGGAGAGTCAGGTGTTCCCTCAAGGATTGGAAATGACCACAGAAGAGGCCAGCTTTGGTCCCACCTCCTTCAGAAAGTTCTTTATGAAACAAAGCAAAGGGATTTCCTTGAATGTATGGGTCACTTTGTTTATTTAGTTATTTATATTTATTTATTTATTTTAAACAACAGCAATTTTTTAAAAATTAATTTATTTATTTATTTTTGGCTGCATTGGGTCTTTATTGCTGCACGCGAGCTTTCTCTAGCTGCGGTGAGCGGGGGCCACTCTTCATTGCCGCGCGTGGGCTTCTCATTGTGGTGGCTTCTCTTGTTGTGGAGCACAGGCTCTAGGCACGTGGGCTTCAGTAGTTGTGGCACGTGGGCTCAGTAGTTGTGGCTCGCAGGCTCTAGAGCACAGGCTCAGTAGTTGTGGCACACAGGCTTAGTTGCTCTGCGGCGTGTGGGATATTCCCAGAATAGGGCTTGAACCCGTGTCCCCTGCGTTGGCAGGCGGATGCTTAACCACTGCATCACCAGGGAAGTCCCCCTGTGTGCATTCTTGTGTCTAAGGATGTCTAATGAGTCCTAGAGAGAAACCAACTCCTGTACGTAGTGAGTGGAATATTCTCAAAGTAGGATGGAAGTTGGCCCTGTGAAATATTTATGAAAGGTGTTTTCTCCAACAAACAAGTACAGGGTGGACTCTGATGTGGGGCAGAATGGCTAGGAAGCTGGATATACCTGCAAAAGGTTTAACTCTTTTGCCTTAGATTCGAGATATAGTTATATTCAAAGTATAGATGTAAGGTAGTGGTGGACATTGTTATATTCTAATTCTCTCCTGAAGTGTGGAGACCTTTGGTAAAGTTGGATACACAGCTTTATGTTAGTGGTGCTTTGAAGGGTATGGTAATGTCCTACATGAGGCAAAGTGCTACCTGGGAAAGATCAGTGTCTGTCATAGTTGAATGACTGAAACAGAAGCTGACAATTCAGGGGCTTCCCTGGTGGCGCAGTGGTTGAGAGTCTGCCTGCCGATGCAGGAAACGCGGGTTCGTGCCCCGGTCCAGGAGGATCCCACATGCTGCAGAGCGGCTGGGCCCGTGAGCCATGGCCACTAAGCCTGCGCGTCCGGAGCCTGTGCTCCACAACGGGAGAGGCCACAACAGTGAGAGGCCCGCGTACAGCAAAAAAGAAAAAAAAAAAAAGAAATTGACAATTCAGCAGAAGCATACAATTGAACCAGAGAAGGCTGGAGATACATATGCTCTTAAAAATCCTTGGAGATATTTGGGGAAGCTAGAATAGTCATTCAAGGCATTCTATTTGAAAATTAAAGGAGATGTAACTCCAAAAGATCAAAGATTTAGGAATACCCAAGAGACACCTGGGTATCATATGCATTTATGAACTGACTTTATTCTCCTAGTGGTGGAATAGGCCAGAAGAATGTTACTTACCCATCATTTCACTTTCTAAAATCTTATTAATAATTATACCATGGCCAAATTTTCAATAATTTTTATCTTCCTATAACATATTTAAAAATAAATCTAAATTAAGGGGCCTTGATGTGTCTATTTCTGCTTTCAATTGCATCATTTTTTGCTTTTCATATTTTGAAGTCTATTTTTTGGTGCAAGCATTTAGGTTTGCTATGTCTTCTGGATGGATAGACTCTTTTCTTATTATGTAATGTTCCTCTTTGTTTCTGTTTTTTATGTTTTGTATTATCCTGGTATCTACTTTACTATTAATAATAAAGCCACTCTTAACTTCCTTCTAAAAAAAGACAAAAAACAAACCTAAATTGATAAGCTTCAATAGCCTAGGTTTTCACCATTTTGAAAGAAAAATTTTACTTGACAACACCTACAATAAATTATCAATTTAATTATTCAAAAAATGCTTTGACTTTTCTGATTCTGGCTTAGAAATTAGAGAAAATTTTTACCTTAATAGGAATAGTCCTTCCAGAATTTCTTTTGATCTCCAAATTTATATCTGCATAAAAATTCATGACTAGGAGAGCTAAACCATTAACATGGGGAAAAATGAAAATTAACTAATCAGCATATATTTACTGAGCAACAACAAACATTTACTGAGTCTCCAAGGCACTATACTAGCTAGCAGAGATACCAAGATACATAAGTGCTGGTCCCAAAAAAGTCAAACACAAATATGTACCCGATAAAATACTAAGAATATTTTTACTTTAATTCAAATTTTAGAGACACTTAAAATTATTTTTGCTCTTCTAGTGGCTTGTAGAAATTTCATATCATTTGCAAAATAAATGCAATGTAAAATCAACCTTTCATTTTAAGTTATACAACAAAAAAATTTTTACAGTAATATTTCATGCCAGAAAAACTCTTTGCCAAGGAAGTGCTTAGTTCTTTAAGCCATTATGGCCAGAGAAAAGTTTATTGGATGTTAAATCAAAAGAGCAGGAGTTATTAATTTTCAGATCTTCTTTCAATTGGTATCCTGATATACTCAGCCAATGCAGTGAGAAAAGAAACTCTTCATGTGCATAACTAAAATTTTCAGAATCAGACATCAGTATCCTCCATGTTTATTGCTGTATCTGTTGAATAGATCTAATGTCAGGTTAGGATAGTTGTTGTAAATCAGCATGGCACCCACCATAAGCATCCATTTCTAGTCAGGTCCTTTTGAAGGGATCCCTGGGCTTAGAATTCTTAAAGCGCTTAAAAGCATGATTAGAATAGGAGCATGAATTATGAAGGTAGTACTTAACAATTACAAGATTTAGAAGAAGAATGAGAAAAACTTTTCAAAGCAAAGTCCAGCAGGATCTTAATAACACTGGGCCCGCAAACCTAAACTACAACTGGCTTCAAGTAGCTTGGCTGACATTTCTGCATGCCCTCATCACCTTGTATGTGAAAGCATGCTACAAATTACAATATGCTTTATGCTATATTAATATCTCCCACCATCCGTGCATATTCTACCAGTGTAAGAGATCAACAATTATTATAAAATAGATAAGACAGAGCTAATTATCTGCAATACTGTGAATATTGGCAATAAAAGTTCAGGTAAAATGTGCCTGGGGATAGTCTGGAATATTGACTTAATTTTATCTCAATTGCAGTATTTATTTCTTAACCTTCTACTGAGTTCCTCTCTGCCATCTGCATGTGTTTCCTGAAGAAAGCCAAATGAGGACATTCTGCCTTGCTGTTTTCAAAGCAACAATATAGAAGTAGTCAAGGGACTATTACCTTCTGTGCTGCTGACTCCCTCCCTGAGATACAGCCAGCCCACACATACCCAGACACTGGGCAATGATCAGTTGCCTCAAAATTCCCAGAGCTCAGAGGTCTGTTCTTAGTATAGGAAGTCCAACTGTAAAAAGTGAAATATTGTATATCCTCATTTTCTTCATAGTAGATCTAACAAATTAAAATAGTACACCATAACCTTATATTGAATGTACCTGACCTTGTTTTGTCACTGTATTGAAATTTGTCAAAATTCAAATAGCTATAAATGAAGAATGAATAGTTATAATAACTTGAAATGTCAAAATAATTGCTCAGGGTGATTTACATTCCATAAGCATAGCTATAAAAAAGAAAAAGAGGGGCTTCCCTGATGGCGCAGTGGTTGAGAGTCCGCCTGCCGATGCAGGGGACACGGGTTCGTGCCCCGGTCCGGAAAGATCCCACATGCCGTGGAGCGGCTGGGCCCGTGAGCCATGGCTGCTGAGCCTGCGCGTCCGGAGCCTGTGCTCCGCAACGGGAGAGGCCACAACAGTGAGAGGCCCGCGTACCGCAAAAAAAAAAAAAAGAAAAAGAAAAAGAAAAACAGCATTCTTGGCCCCCAGGAGTAAAAGATTCAGATAAAAATGTTTTCTAATGAGCAGTATGCTTGGATTGCTTGGATATAATTGTATTACAGGAAAGGCCAAAATTCCAATCATCCTTGCTAAAATTGCATGTCTGCTAACTTGAGCTATTTTGAGATTTTTTTTTAAGTTAAACCATGTCCGAGTTATAAAAGAAATATGCACAGTTCTCTTGTGCATAGAAATGAAATATGACCTGTTCATTCCACCTTCTTATTTAAATTATTTTAAAAATTAGATGAATCTGATGATTCATGAAACAAAGTTTGAAATTACATTCAATATAGCTTATCGCACTTGTGGAGTGATTGTGGTAATGATAGACACCACTTTTTGTGTGCTGGCTCTTATGTACTACATCTGTACTTCTCACAAAAAAACCTGCATGAAAGTACTTTTACTTAAGGTGTTAACAGCCCCAAACCACTCAGAGCCAGAGCCAAGAATCAAACCATGTCTAACACCAAAGTCTGAGCTCTGTTTATGAAGCAATGACATTTAGACAATTGTTAGTGATCCTAATAATGTCTCTTTTTTTAAATAGTAAAATCACTGTATTTTATGTCATTACCTCAGTATCATTCTATCAATCAAGCATTGTGGGAACACTGAAATTCTAAATTACTAGAAAGGGAATTTAGAAAGGGAAAGGGTACTAACTGGATATTAGAGAAAAAAATTCTCTTAAAAAAGTTCCATCAGGGGCTTCCCTGGTGGCACGGTGGTTGAGAGTCCGCCTGCCGATGCAGGGGACGCGGGTTTGTGCCCCGGTCCGGGAGGATCCCACATGCCGCGGAGCGGCTGGGCCCATGAGCCATGGCTGCTGAGCCTGCGCGTCCGGAGCCTGTGCTCCGCAACGGGAGAGGCCACAACAGTGAGAGGCCCGCGTACCGCAAAAAAAAAAAAAAAGTTCCATCAGCCAAGATCTTCCAATTCAATGGAAGAGGTATCTACTCCTCCTCTAAGGTTCACCTCTTCAGCTGGGTTCTAGAATCTCCCTACTCACAGTGAGGTCCTCAGACCAGCAGCCTGGGAGCTAGTTAGAAAGACACAGTTTCAGAATCTGCATTTTAACTAGATCTAGGATCTCATATGCTCATTAAAGTATGAAATGCTTTGCTAGATGATGCATATCTTACCCATCTCCACCCTCCATAGGTCCCCCGTCATCCCTTTTCTTTCCTGTGTCCTAGTTTCTCTCCGCTGTTTTTGTTTTTTTTTTTCCTCACAAAGAAACACTCTTTTAAAAGACCTCTCTGATCCTGTTCTGAATCCAGTTATGACCTAATTTCTCTCCTGTTCTCAAGCAAGTGGCTTGAAGGTGGTGTCTGTGCTCCCTGAATCCGTATCTTCACCCTCTATTCACATCTCAACCCACTGCAGTATATAGTTCAATCACCTACTGAATATCATCTGGGCCCTACTATATACCAAGTACTGTACCAGACTCTGAGGATAAAATGCTGTGCAGAAGACACTGACTTTGTCCTCCAATGACTGTCTTCAAATTGTTTTGACGTAGATCACCACCGATTCCCTAAATTGCCAACTTCAGCAAAAGCACTTTTCATTATCAGAATGGAGACTCTAGCTGTCTTCAGTAAGTCAGATATTAAAGAGATTTTGCGTTTTGTTAAATGTGAAACAGTGCTACTCTTCTCACTAAATTTTAAAAGTTATTTTAATTAAAATGTTATTTTTAAACTTGTAATGGGTTTATTTTTACTTTTCAATGAATTCATAAAAATTCTTAAAATTTGCATAAATTTTTAATACTTACAGATCGACAGATATAACCTATAAACGTTCTCTGGACTCCTCAATAATTTTTAAGAGTGTTAACGGGTTCCTGAGATGGAAAAGTTTGAGAATAACTGGATCCCATTTTAAACCAGGTTAACTGCTCAACAAATTCTTAATAGCTACATAGCTATAAACTATAGAATTAATATTGGAGGGATATGAATAAATTGGCCTAAGCATTTTCTCTCCTATGTTTTGTTATTTTAGCTATAGAAGTCACTTTCTCTAGGCATTCCATACACAGTAAGTAAATAGTAGACGGCTACTAGCCTTGGGAAATTAAGAGCCTCCACTGGAATACTTGTAGCAAATGAGATACATGGGTTCTGAAAATGGAAAAAAGCATAGTAAAAACTAAAACAGTAAGGTGAATAGTTCGCTTTAAACATTCTTTCTGTGTTTATTTTGCCCACAAGTCACATTTTCTAAGGTTCTTAAAATAAAATCAGTACTACTGTACTGTTATCTCAAATACTTCATATGTAGCTGATTATTAAGCCATACCAGAATACAGCTATGAGAGCAAATATTATCATATTAAAATGAAGAACTATTTAAGGCATGTGCATTTTGTTTACAAAAGAAATCAGTTCTGGGCTTCCCTGGTGGCGCAGTGGTTGCGAGTCCGCCTGCCGATGCAGGGGATGTGGGTTCGTGCCCCGGTCTGGGAAGATCCCACATGCCGCGGAGCGGCTGGGCCCGTGAGCCATGGCCGCTGAGCCTGCGCATCCGGAGCCTGTGCTCCGCAACGGGAGAGGCCACAGCAGTGAGAAGCCCGCGTACCGCAAAAAAAAAAAAAAAAAAAAAAAAAAAAAAAAAAAAAAGAAATCAGTTCTTCATAAGAATGTTTCTTTTAAATTATACCCAGACCATGAAATATGTTTTGGTTTCAATGGTAAAAAAATATATATATATAAACAATGTAACATTCCCATTAACTGTATACACTATTATCAAATGTGTATACTTCTACCAGTGGTGGTGGAGGATGGGAGGAATGTCTGCCTTCAAATACTTAGTATTCAGGGCAGAATAAAGGAAAATAACTTTCTACTACTGAGCCCTAAGGAAAATTCAAAAACCATCTTTTGTCATTCTTCAACCATAGGTAGTTAAACTCTCAGTAGGCAATTCAACATAAACAATGTTTATGTTTTAGCATAATGTTATCAGCATAATTACTGTTATTTAAATACCAACTATGTTTACGTGTTGATAAAGGGCAGAGTTTTAAGTGAACTAAAATGTGTCACTCATATCATTTGGGATTTATTCTTGACCATATGGATTTTTATTTTAATTCAATTTACACTCATATCTGTCTCATAGATTAGAACAGCTTTATTACATATTTCTATGCATTTTAAATTATTTTAAATAATTCATTTTGCAAAATAGCTTTTAGTATGGATTATGTACATTCAGTGCCTCTAAACCAGGGATTTCCAACAATCCTATCAATTAGACAAGAAATTAATGCTCATAATCTATATAGCCCTTGTTGTCTACATAATCTCCCTTATAATATCTAGGCTTGGACTGTAGTAATGTCATACTGGGGACTCTCACCTATCAGGTGGAAGCAACAGACAGGTTCAGAACCACTATCCTAAATGAAGAAATCAAGAGAAAGGTTTAGAATAACTTTTATAGAAAAGCAAAACAAGTAAGAATTTATGTGAAACTAAGGCATGGTGGACTGGTCTCATCTACTGACACCATTAGCACCAAGAAAAAAAATGCCCTTAGGACACTGAATCTTCCAAATCACAATAGTTTATGCTTGTAAGCGGTCAAAATTTGAAATCAAAAGGAACAAAGGCAGTGACAAAACTTTTTTTCTGCTATCCGAAAACTCAGTATATTCCACACTTGGTTTTTGGTAGTAATTCTGTTGAGAGCACAAGGAACCTCATTTTAAGACCTTGCCAGAGAATTCTGTAAGATTAAAACATTATTAAACTTTATATGTGTACAAATCCATCTAAATTATCTCTAAAAACCTTCACAGTGATTACACACTTTTCAAACTGGTTTTACTTTAACTTCAGTCAGGGATTTTAATAATATGCAGAGAATTTAGACCAAAGTTATTTTCCTATTCAAGGTATGAATGTGTATGTACATATATATACATGCACATATATGCATATGTACATACATATATACAATATATACTTATTAATTTCCAGATAATGTATATACACCCACGCATGCATATATATATGCATGCGTGGGTGTAAATACACCTATATACATGTATGTAAACTTTCCCTAAAAGAAATAAATTTCTATAAATAGAAGTTTTTAAAAAGTAATGAAAATATGCCTCTTTGCAATTTTCTTATAAGCATCAATATAGGAATCTTAAGCCTATAGATGCTTCTTTTGAAAACTATAGTAGTAGTCAAACATTAATGGCTAGGGGCTTCCCTGGTGGCACAGTGGTGCAGGGGACACGGGTTCGAGCCCCGGTCCAGGAAGAACCCACATGCTGCGGGGCAACTAAGCCTGTGCACCACAACTACTGAGCCTGCACTCTAGAGCCTGTGAGCCACAACTACTGAGCCCATGTGCCACAACCACTGAGCCCGCATGCCTAGAGCCCATGCTCCGCAACAAGAGAAGCCACCACAATGAGAAGCCGGTGCACCACAATGAAGAGTAGCCCCCGCTCGCTACAACCAGAGAAAATCCCATGCGCAGCAACGAAGACCCAACGCAGCCAAAAATAAATAAAATAAAATAAATTTATTAAAAAAAACATTAATGGCTAAAAACCTCTTAAACTATATTTTCATTAAATGAAACAAGCAGGTTTATGTTATAGAGAACCCAGGTATAAAGCTTACCTAATAAATACTGTACACAAATCTAAGATGGAAATTAAATTTAAATCAGATCTTTGTTTAAATAATTTTTACAGAATTAAAGATCCTTTGCATTTAAGATATATTAAAGTTTGATTCACCATAAAATACAGCTAACTTCTGTTTTAGTCACAGATGAACACAATATATTGGGGGTTAAATATTATAGAGTTTATAAATGCTCCTCTGTTTCAATAATTTAAAGCAAATCATTCCACCTGCTGAAAGGTGATGTTTAGTCAGCTCTCAAAAGTCCACCAAGAAAAAATTTAAAGTTTCATTTTAGTCAGTCCCATTTCCCCAAAACATATTATGGTCCTTAACAGCAGCATACAGAAATGACCCAGAACTTGACATACAAATGGCCAACAGGCACATGAAAAGATGCTCAATGTTGCTTATCATCAGGGAAATGCAAATCAAAACCACAATGAGATATCACCTCATGTCTCTTAGAATGGCTATCATCAAAAAGACCACAAACAACCAATGTTAGTGAGGATGTGGAGAAAAAGAAACCCTCATACACTTGGTGGGAATGTAAATTGGTGCAGACACTGGGGAAAATAGTATGGAGGCTGCTCAAAAAACTAAAAATAGAACTGCCATATGATCCAGCAACTGCATTCCTGGGTGTAGTTTTCCTGAAGAAAACAAAGACACTAATTCAAAAGATAAATGAACCCCAATGTTCATAGCAGCATTATTTACAATTGCCAAGATATGAAAGCAACCAAAGTGTATATCAACAGATTAATGGATAAAGAAGATGTGGTATATATACAATGGAATATTACTCAGCCATAAGGAGTGACATTTTGCCATTTGCAACAACATGGATGGGCCTAGAGGGCGTTATGCTTAGTGAAATGTCAGGCAGAGAAAAACAAATACTGTTCGTTATCACTTATATGTGGAATCTAAAAAAATAAAACAAAGGCATGAATATAACAAAACAGAAATAGATTCACAGATATACAAAACAAACTAGTGTTTACCAGTGGGGAGTAGGGAGAGGGAAGGGAGGCAGGGCAAGATAGGGGTATGGGATTAAGAGATACAAACTACTATGTGTAAAATAAATAAGGATATATTGTACAGCACATGAAATGTGGCCAATATTTTATAATAATTTTAAATGGAGTACAATCCATAACAATTTTGAATCACTATGTTGTACACCTAAAACTAATATTGTAAATCAAATATACCTCAATAAAAAATTTTTTTAAAGTTAGTACTCAACCTAGAAAACTTTGAGAAACTATGTAAATTCTTGCTAACGTGTCACTGATTAAGAATCTATTAAGAAATTATGGGACTTCCCTGGTGGCGCAGTGGTTAAGAATCCGCCTGCCATTGCGGGGGACATGGGTTCGAGCCCTGGTCCGGGAAGATCCCACACACCGTGGAGCAACTAAGCCCGTGTGCCACAACTACTGAGCCTGCACTCTAGAGCCCGCGTGCCACAACTACTGAAGCCTGTGCGCCTACAGCCCGTGCTCTGCAACGAGAAGCCACCGCAATGAGAAGCCAATGCACCGCAACGAAGAGTAGCCCCCGCTCGCCGCAACTAGAGGAAGCCCGTGCACAGCAACAAAGACCCAATGCAGCCAAAAATAAATAAATAAATAAACAAATTTATAAAATTAAAAAAAGGAAATTATATAGGAGAAATCCAGCAAGGTAACAGGCAGAACACTGCTTAGGAATATTTAAAATATTTAAGATGATACACAAGATAAATTTGAGGACAAAATGCAAACAATGTAACAAAAAACCCGAACACTTTGTTGTTGTTATTGGCATGCCAAAGCATCATCTCTATATACTATCCATTTACAGCATTGTTTCAGATTATTTCTTCACCCCTATTGCCAACACTTCATTCAGGCCCTCTTCAGATAGGTTGAAAGTGACCTCATTATAGTCTATTTTTTCTAATCCAGTGCTTCCCAGACTTAATATGAATCACTCAGGGATCTTGTTGAAAACACAGATTCTGATTCAGTAGGTAAAGGGTGGGGTCTGAAATTCTTCATTTCTAACAAGTTCCCCAAGTAATACTGATGTAACCACACTTTGAATAACAAACAGCTAATTTATTCAACTTTTTTTTAAGGTGTACCATTTATTTAATGCATTTATATATTGCAAAATAATTACCATAGTGTTAACACCTGCATCGTTACTGACCATTTCTTTTTTTTAATTAATTTTTAGTGGAGTATAGTTGGTTTACAATGTTGTGTTAGCTTCTGCTGTACAGCAAAGTGAATCAGTTATACATATATATATATATAACCACTCTAAATTTTAGATTCTTTTTTTTTTTTTTTGGCTGTGCCATGTGGCACACAGGATCTTAGTTCCCTGACCAGGGATCGAAACCATGCCCCCTGCGTTGGGAGCACAGAGTCTTAACCACTGGACCACCAAGGAAGTCCCTCTTTTTTAGATTCTTAAAATACCACTTATCTCATGTGGCAGCCTCAGGAATCCACCCTAACTCAGTGAAGCACGTATAAAACATCTACATTCAATTCTACGGGTTCAGAACTTCATTCTGGACCAATCTGGTCTTTCTTCTGCTATACTCATTCCACCCCATCTCTGCTCTGGTTTTTTTTTTTTTTTTTTATTGTTGTTTTGTTTTGTTTTGTTTTGTGGGGGGGTAAAATGTATATACAGTGAAGTAAGATTTCAATGAGTTTTGCTAAATGTGTACACCTGTGTAACCAATATTCTGAAAAGATGAAGGACCATCACACCAACCCTGTGTTTTGACGTTAACTCTTCAAATACTCTTCCACCTTTCCACTGCCTTCCACCTTATCCTTTAAGAATTAACTGAAGCCCCTTCTTCTTCAAAACACACCCCAAATTCACTCACATACCTCAATCTAAATTACTACTAATTTTAAGACCCTAGCCATCACTATCTGTCTCTTAACTAAAGCAGTGGGTTCCTCAAGTCTCTCTACCCCATTCTTATCCCCCTCCCCAATATATTATCCACAGAGTAGTCAGTGGTATAAAATTATAAACCAAATCAGGTCACTCTCCTGCTTAAAACCCTCCAATGGCTTACCATCACACCTGCAATAAATCCAAATTCCTTTTCCTGTATTCCTGTATCACTAAGCCCTCCTACTCTGACCTCATCTCTTATTATCTTCCCATTATTTTCAATGCTCTGGTCATATGAACCTTTTTTTCTGGTCCTACAACACAGTGAGACTTGCCTACTTTAGGGACTCTGCATTAATTATTCCCTCTATTCTCCCCACGACTCTCCCCTCTTCTCCCATTTCTATGACTGGCTACTTTTTGCTATTCAGATCTCAACTTCAAAGTTACCTCTCACAGAAGCCTTCCCTAACCACAAAAATCTAAAGTATCCACTCAGTCACTCTCTAACACAAATCCGACTTTAATTTCTGCACAGCAGTCATTGGTATGTATCTTATTCATGTGCTTATCATCTGTCCATTCTCACAAGAACATAAGCTCCGTGACTAAGGAACTTGCCCACAGTGTTCACTGCTGTAACTCCAGCGCCTAGAACAGTGTCCAGCTCATTAAAAGTAGATGCTAACCAAATGTTTGCTAAATAAATATATATGTTCATACTATGCAGATGGAAATTGTGCCTGTGTGCCAATACAGAATCTCCCATGAAATTCAAAGAGAGTAAGAAAGATACAGCTAGTCATCCAATAAGGTAAATCCTTCATCAGAAAGAAACGGAAGAACTGCAGCTTTAATCTGAGGCAAAAATAATATAAAACACAGATTAAGCCAAAGCTTAGTTCACATAAAGTTTAATCAGTCAAGTTAATGAAAATATCAAAATTTTTGAGTTAGTGTATGGCAGAAGAAATTTAATTTTGTTGCAAATAATACAGTGTTTGGTGTTTCCATTCTGGACAAGCTAAGCTGCAGAAAGAGCAATGGCATTGAACCTCAGCTCATCAGGGTCACGTTCCATAAACTTCTTGCAAACTTCTATGGCATCCTATAGGGAAAAAAAGATACACCATCTTTCAATTTTAAAACGTGTTTTACTTAAAACTGATAAATAAATGTTTCACGTTTTCCTAATCCACACTAATTTTATATTGCAGACTTCTTTTCTCAAATAAAAAATAACTTAAAGGACACTAGAAGAGTGAATGGCTGGTGGTTTAATTTGATTAGTACGAAAATATGAGATCCGCTAAGTGCTCTTTCTTAAAATGCTTTTAAGAAACTTTTAACATGAAAATTACATATTTTATTGATTCTAAGCCATAAAATTTGTTCGTAAATTTAAAAATCTCTAAGATCAAGATATAAATGATGGTATCTTGGATTTAATGAAATATGGGATATGATGTGCATCTCTTTCAATACTATTCTTGTCTTTTTCAAATTTGATACTTGTTCACAGAAAGAGCTCTGCAAACCTCTTTATTTGCTGTAGATTTTTAAAGCTAGTTCAAATTTTTCTCTTTGGATTTTCTCAAGAGAGCCAGGACAAGGAGAAATACAGAAAACTGTTAGACCAGTTATCTTTTAATTTATTTATTTTTGCCATGCCACGTGGCATGCGGGATCTTAATTCCCCGACCAGGGATCGAACCTGTGCCCCCTGCAGTGGAAGTGTGGAGTCTTAACCACTGGACTGGCAGGGAAGTCCTATACCAGTTATCTTTAGAGATGTTTTAAAAATAACAAGAACATTAATGACACTGAAGGTGGGCCAACAAGTTTTATTGTTACCTCTAATAAAGTTTCATCACTAGTTTCCCCATGGTTAATTGGAAATGGTTTCCGTCCATCTGTGGAAAATAGATGAACAGGTGAATGGTTAGTTGTTTGTATAGGATAATGTACTTTCTTTCTTTCTTTTTAATACTATAAACAATTAACAACATGTATTTCATGTACAAGTTTTTCCAATCACCAAGAAATATCCTTTATCCATATTGTTTTGTTTTATGTGGGATCTAATCAAGAATCACATATTCTATTTAGTTATCCTATCTCTTTAGTCCCCTTTAATTAAGAATGACAGGATAATGTACTTTCAACTTCCATTTTCCTCTTCCCACAGTGAGGCAAAAGTTAAAAGATAAAATAATATATCCTAAAACAAACACTTTAAGTATGCTACCTATGAATATTTTAACACTAGTAGTTATTTAGAACCTTGCTTCCATGTTTGAAAGCCTATATTATCTTCATAAACAGACATTATTAGAAATATATACTATTGGCTTTAATTTCCTAAAAAGAATATGCAAAATTAATGTCAGCTTTTCAAAAGTTATGACCATCAGAAATATAAAAAATTTCTTTCTTCACTTTAAAGCCTTCTGATGAAGGCTCCTAAGTAAGACTGACATGTTTATACCAATGAAAGGAAGCCACTACAAGGTTTATATATTACTACTACTAATTGTGTACCAAGGTAGGAGTATAGACCAACAATCTAAATAACCTAGGATTATTTTACTGACCACCAAAAGTAATCAGTATCACCTTGAAAAAACTAGTACTTTTTCAATACTATGAAAAATGAAAAAGTCCAGAATTATATAAACTCCTGCTAACCCAAAGTTAACTGATACTCTCTATACAAGCCTATAATTTCAGATGTTTTATAAGTGGCACATCAAGTTCAAGCCATAAAACACAATTCCCTCTATAATTTCATGGCTTCTAAACATAATAAAAAGTTTTGAATCAATATGTATACATAGTGACAGACCTGGACTAAAAGATACTACTTTTAAAGAAAATATGAGGGAAAATTAACCAAACCAAAAAGCAAAACAGGACAATTATGAAATCTGGAGAAATAAAAAAGTTGAAAAGAAAAGTACATTGACTATGGCTCATCTGAGAATAGTATTTCTGTAGTCATAAGAATATAAACAACTATAACAACACTGGAAGAACAGGAAAAAGTAAACCATGTATTTTGTGATTGGGAGGGAGAGGTAGGTAAAGAGGGTGACAAAGGAAAGATAGATTATCTTCATTGTGGGAAGCTAAGGAATAACATTAGGTAACTTCCACCTCTAGCCAGAATGAAATAATGTACTGGACTAGGCCTTCCACTGGAAACAACTAAAGACCTGGACTAAATATCTGAAACCATTGTTTTATAGATCGGGAAACAGGTAGCCCAGAACTGTTAGTAAGCCTAACAGTAATATCCATTATCTGCCTGTGCTGGAAAGGAAAACCCAAGCAGCCTACAGCAGCCTCAATTAGGAGACTGAGGGGAAAGAGAGCAGAGTTCAAGGAGGCTGAGGCAGTTGGAGTTTGCACAATGCCAGGAAGAAGGTAGCTACACACTTTGGCGAGCTGTTGCTCTTTGTCTGGGACCAGGCCAGGATCAGTGGGCCAGCTGGGGGCGGGAAGCAGTGTGTCTGGAACAGAGCTTTGGGCTGGGGTGGTCAAGAGCTTGTTTACATACCAGGGGAATGCTTAAATCAGAAAAGAAATGAAGGATAATGAGAGCTAGATTTCCCATGTTCAGAAAAGGAAGTCACAAATATGGATAACACTAGAATAAACTGTATAATATTAGGTTAGAATTATAAATGTGGATGTAGATAAATGCTTTTTAATATATAGAGAAACAGATATAATTGTGTGTGCATGGATATCCATATTCCCATACATGTGTCTATGTATATAACACATACAAATATTTCCTAGCTCTGTCCTCTGAGAAAGCCTAGAAGTAATGATATCTTAATAGCAATGAACACACTTAGCACCCAGGTCTCGGTTCTAATCATCATTTTCCAATAAAAGGAACCAGGGCTCCTTGGAGAAGTGGCTGAACACAGGGCTGGGGCACGGAAAACAAAGGATGAACCAGGAAATGTTGTTCTACTAGAAAGTTAGAAAGTGCTCAAAAGAATGACAGGGACACATCAAAAGGACATATGCCAAGAACTACATGAAGCCCTAAGGACAAGAGGTGATAATAGAAAGATGAATAACTCAGTCCCTTTCATCAGCTAACCTTACAATTAGAAGGTTAATAGAGAATGAATACATTAAAGACTACCACTACCCTTTGTTATACAATTGTCCCATAGAAATTACCTTGCACCACTTCTATAATCACATAGCCTTGTTTTTTAAAATAAGGGTACTTAGAAATGACTTTTTTTTTTTTGTGTGTGGTACGCGGGCCTCTCACTGTTGTGGCCTCTCCCGTTGCGGAGCACAGGCTCCGGACGCACAGGCTCAGCGGCCATGGCCCACGGGCCCAGCCGCTCTGCGGCATGTGGGACCTTCCCAGACCAGGGCACGAACCCGTGTCCCCTGCATCGGCAGGCAGACTCTCAACCACTGCGCCACCAGGGAAGCCCAGAAATGACTTTTTTCTTAAAAACCATATGCTGTTCTCTTACCCACTGTTTTCTATGCACTAACTCAATACTCCTCTTGCTCAACATTCCTTTTAACTTTATTAGGAATTTGCGTCAGGGCTACCACCAATTCCCCTTGCAATGAGTCAGCAGATGCCCATCTTCATTTGTCTTGCATTCATCCCTGTCCTCTCTAACATCTCAAAGATTCCAGCTATTCTTTAGAACTCTGAAATTCTTTAAACTCATTTAGAGAATGTAATCCTCAAAGGGCTCGAATTCTCTATCAGCAACATCGATCTATCTTTCTTCCTGCTAAAGAATACTTGAACCAAACAAGACCTCAGTAGTTCTGCCTTTCTTTTCTGATGTTCTTAGTTCAAACCAATTTTAAAATACTTTGGTGTTGATCTTGGCATGCTACTAAAAAGAACCATTCTGCATATGTAGCCTATCCCTGATACACGTCTCTCCTTCTACTGCCCTTTTAGTCTCTGAGCTCAGAAAGCTAGCTAATCAGTCAAACTGAGGTTTTTAGACAACTCATTCCTTCCTATGAGATGATCAGAGATTTTTTTCTTCTGAATATCTTTTAGATGTTACTGTTTGCTCTATTATGAAGTCTCCCATTCTGAAAGTCACCATTACTTTTATAGTCTCTAGTTATGGACCACATTTATCACTCCTCTGGCCTTTCCTAAATCTACTTTCTTGAAGTTAGCAGAATGTGTCTGTAAGTCTCAGCACACTCTTTACTTCCACTTCTACTAGTTACTCTTTATTATTCAGAATTCAGAGCAGAAACTAGCTTCCAGCAATCAGACATTTGAAATCCCCAATCCCTATTACATTTTATCTTTATGTAGATTCTAGAGACTGAATTAGCAAAGCATATGTTCCAAATTGCTCTGCAGGTCTGTTATATACTCTGATGACAACTATTTCACTTTAGTTTGATTCCTACTCAAATCACTCTACTATTGTAGATGACCCACAGGGATGTACATTCCTTTCCTTGTCCCCTTTAACAGAGCCACTTCTTTTTAATGGAGTGTATGATTCTGTTGCCATATTCCAAATATTAAATCCATCTAAATTTTATGGACCACATTTACAGTCACAATCAGAGTCCTTTTGGAACTCTTCAGTTTTTAAGTAAGTTAAGGAAAATGAAAGTGAAAAGTTAATATTTACAGCAAATGAGAAGAAAGAGAACTAAAAATCATGGTATCTAGACATTGAAAAGGATTTCACTTTTCTGTTTCTTTATTCGGCCTTTTTTAATCGAAGAAGGTCTCAGAGAGAAAGACAAAAAGGACTCATAAGTACTATCTACCAATTTTGAAAGAATCATGAAAGTTTCTTCTGTCTGAATGAATCAATTTAAACTATCCTCGGGTTATTATCCTCTAAAATTATCCTCTAATTATCCTTTAATTATCAATTAAAATATCCTCTCCTCCAAATACAAACTAAAGTAGTCCACCTACAGTTAAACGTTTAAAAGGTAAGTGCAGGAATAGGCCAAAATACCAAGTAATTAATCATGGCTACTTTGACACATGCCTTAGGGAACTGTTGCCAGAAAACATAGACTCCTGTAAAGTCTTTTTAAAAATCAGATATGATACAAAGGGATAGTACAAAAGCCTGAAAACTAGTGATACTCATTATTGAATACAAAAATTAGTCATTATGAATAATACACTATGTTTTAAAACTAGTTTCAGGATCAAGATGGTTCATCCAAGATGTTGATGATAACCAACTCAAAAATTTAGTAAAGACTGCTGAAGTGATTTACAGGAGTTTCCTAAATGATTTAGCAAAGCATTTTCCTGCTTTGCTAAAATGCAAAGGTGGTATGCAGGAATTCTTGAATTATAAGTTACTTGAACATCAAAAACATATTTATTTTTTCTAGTAAAAACTTTTAAAGGGAAAACTTCCATTATGCCAACTCAATGTTATATGGTAATCAATTAATTTAGGTAAACACAATAAATATCAACAGTCATGCTTATCATAAATACAGATTTCCCCATTTACTATTTCTTTCCCCAGGATAAATTAAAATATTTCTTACCTAATTCATAGAGATGCCCATCTACATGAACTAATGCAATAAAATGAAGATCTACTTTTTCATCTATATTTGGTGCCTGGAATAGGAGGGGAAAATACATATTATATATATTAGTAGTCAAACAAATCAATCAACTACATGTAAACACATACAAATAATATCAAATGACATGAAAAAACATTTATCCAATATAATTCAAGGCTTAATCTTTGATATAGTGGACAGAGTGAACATGCCTACATTTATAACAAATGTGCTTGACCATCAACAAGGAAAACACTGACTCAAGGCACACCTTTCTTAATCTCAATTGATTTTAACCTAAAGTTTTGTTCACTCTGGAAGCCCAGCACCTAGCACAACACCTGGTACATAGTAAGTATACAGTGTATACTTGCTGAATGAAATGCATGCATGAACTAATTTGTCTAATTTCTGAAATTTGAAATAATAAAGTTTTTAGAAGTTTAATAATAGCCTAAACAGAGTTTAAAAAAAACTCTGCAAGTTAAATTTTAGGACATCAAGAAAGTGAGTTCTTCCCTTAATGATGTAACCTTAATCTCATTTTTTGAAAAATGCAATATAGACTTAGAATAAAATAAGTATTTTTATTCATCCTAGATTCAAAAGGTTTAAAAACGGAGAGAAGGGTTTCCCTGGTGGCGCAGTGGTTGAGAGTCTGCCTGCCGATGCAGGGGACACGGGTTCGTGCCCCGGTCCAGGAAGATCCCACATGCCGCAGAGCGGCTAGGCCTGTGAGCCATGGCCACTGAGCCTGCGTGTCCGGAGCCTGTGCTCCTCAACGGGAGAGGCCACAGCAGTGAGAGGCCCGCGTACCACCAAAAAAAAAAATAAAATTAAAAAAAAAAAAAGAAGAGAAGCAGGAAAATAGCCCAAAAGATTAAAGGAGAAAAAGGGAATATGAACAAGTTAAAGTAAAATTTAACTTAGCCTACGATTTTTCTCTTGTTTCTCAGTGAACTATTTGATATTAAAATTATACCTAGGTTTTTTTAGCTTGCCAAATTCAATTTGCATGAGCAACTTGTGCTACATTTCTTAGACATTCAAATAACTTATGCAAGTCAATACATGATAAACTAGCACTGTTTACAATATATAGGAACTACACAGATAACACTAATATGTGTTAGCTATATACCAAATCTAAATGGTTTGAAATGAAATATAATCACTGTTAAATGTAAGTACAAATTTTAGAGGCAAACGTTTTCAAGAGGCATAATCAAGTTATATCTCATATTATTTAATATCCAGTAAGTAGCACAACAGTATCAACTCTAAAATTTCTATTTTTTCACCCTCAAGTAATTATATAATTTTAAGTTTTAAGTAATACGAAGTTTTCAGATGCAGAAATTGAAAGGAACAGAACAAACGTTACTATCTTGGATTTACTGGATGCCTCTAAAGCATTTACAGAGTGACTCATCTAACCTTGTATTGTTCTTCAGAGATTATTGCCCTCGAATTACGAATGGCAACAACGCAACGTAAATTGCTGTGGTCAACTAGCTCTTCCTAAATTCAACTTAGAACTAAAGAATTTCACAGTTGGTAGGAATCACAGTTACGTAGTTTTACTGTTGCTCCAATGCTGGACTGCTCTCTATTGTAGCCCCATCTTGTGGTATCCCTGCAAACAACAGGGAACTGCCACTAGGTTTTCAGGCAGTCCATTCCATTTTGACAGTTTTGTTAGAATTATCCCTCATATTGAGGCAAAAAATGTTTCCCAATAGTTTCCATCAACTTAAAAAAGTCTAATCCCTCTTGAACATGATATTTCTTCAAACACTTAAAGACAGTGATAATGAGTTCCCTTATTTTACTGGTCAGAGAATCAAAGATTTTAGTGATCATTCAATCCAATACCCCCATTTCACCAATGACCAGAGAGAACCCAATTTTTCAAGGTTAAATCTAGGCAATTCAACAAACTATAAATTCAATTCTATAACAAGAACACTACAAAAAATTCCTTATCCAACTAGTAAAGGGGCTTATTTACTTATTTTAAGATAATTATCCAGTAGGATATAAAGTATATTTAAAATCTTTTGAGCTATTATGTCTTTAAAATTATTACTTATTTTAACACCATCTCTTCTTAAGAATAATACTTCTAATAGCTTCTGGTTTTTATATTTTGTCAGTAAATACAACTATGCTAGAGATAAAAGTAATACAACCAGAACCAGAGACCTGAATATGTACCCAACCCCTGTGAGCACTGGGTTTCTTATCTGTTCTGAGGTTTAAACAAAATGCATGAAACTACTTTAGAAACTGTTAAGTGCCATATAAACATTATGTGTTATTACAATACTAAGACTACATTATTACAAATGTAAGAAGTCACTAAATCTAGTGACTCAAAATTGTGAGTCATTGTACCTTTTATCCAAAAGTGCATACTAAAAATACAAAACACTAAAGAGGGCATGAAAAGCCTTCAAACTATTATAAAAGATAAATGCTCAAAATTTCTAAACCTTCCACAAGACCTCAGCGCCTATTACAAGCCTTTTCCTTTGGTCAACTTCAATTAGTCAGAGTCTGAAATCTATAATTATCCAATTGCTTAAACATTATTCCACTGAAAACAAGAACAATACATAAAAAGCAAATTCCAGTAAGTCTTCTGTTTCAAAAAATGACCAATAACTAACAAAAGGCAAAAACCAGAAGCTACAGATTAGATAATTTTTACCTATATTTTTATATCTTATTTTTTTACAAAGTTTCTTAATTTAGAACATACTTCTTATTACCTTGAATTAAAAAAACGATTAGATAGAAGTTAACTAAATGCTAAATAAAATTTTCAAATTATAAAAAATAGTTTAAATTTAATTTATAATTGTGGCGCTAAATATATACCAAGCACTGTTCTAAGTGCTTTATAAGAATTGACCAATTAATTGTCATATAAACCATATGAGGTAGGTAATATAGTTATATCCATTGTACTGTCAAGAAAATTGAGGCACAGAAGTGTTAAGTAACATGCGCTGGGTCACAAAGCTAGTAAGTGATAGAATCTGGTTTCAAATCCAGGCAATGTCATTCTAGAATCCATGTTCTTAACCACTAGGCTATGAAAACATTTATGAAGCTATAAAGCAATGGAATTAACATGGGAAAAAGATCAATATTACATAAAAACATAAAACTGAGAATGCCAATTTTTATGACATGTTCATTTATATTTAGAATATTTTTTAAGTACAAAGTAATTTATTCCTATTTGGAATCAACTGTGCCCAAGTCAGAATTTAGAAAATTAGGGTTTTACTCTGATCATCTAATTCACTTATATCTCCTACTGTGCCAGCGTATGGCACAGCAGGGAAGCAATAAATATCAGATGGATAAATAAATATGACAAATGCATGTTGTGACCCAGTGAGGATAATGAAATAGAGAGACACCAGTTTGTTGATACCAGTTTGTTGACGAAAGGCTATTTTGATGACCATACTGATATTTGGTGGAAGCAGATGTTTAAGGAAAAGTGCCAAGACTCCACCTCATAGTTTGAGAATAGCTCTAGAAGAGTAAATAAGGGGAAGGAAAGAATGTCTGACACCAACTTTTAATTTTTTTAAGCATGAAAGTATGTGTAGTCAGACTTCCTCTGGCTTCAAAAGTCACGATGATTTACTGAAGTGTCAAGTTTCTTATAAATGTGTGGCGTACGCCAAATCTTTCAGATGTAGCATTTCTAGGTAGGCTCTGCCAAGCTATAGTCATTACCATTAACTTTCTAAAACATCAGAAAGACAAGAACTATAGTTGCCATCCTGCATCTTATTTCAATTATGAGAATTATTAGAATTCCATCATCAGCCTCAACATTTAAGGTAATTAGCACGATTACAAGAACAAATGTACTTTTTAACAGTTTGCTAATATTATCAACTTAAGAAGGAGAAATTATAAAATTTGTGGGAAGTCTATATCAATTCACAAGGAGAAAAATCGTCACCTCCTACTTGAGAAAAGATCTTTAGAAACTGAATAGGCAGGGAAGATTGGATCAAGGTTAAACCAAGTACCTGAGCCACCTCAGGGAATAAAATAGCTTAGATGAAACACCCTACACCATGGAGGCTTAGATTAAGGATAGAGTAAGTAAAATAACCCCAAAGCATGACAAGAGACTAAAGTCATGTTTAGAAACATGAAAAAAAAAATAAAGTAAGAGATGGCAAAGAACTCAGACGGTACACAGCATTTGTTGACCTGAGTCAACTAAATGAAATTGGAAAGATGAAGGGTAAGAGAATACATATTCACTTTAACAACTGACAGGAACTTAAACATTATCATGAATGTCGATCAGCACTCATCAAAAGGCAGGGAGGGACCTGTTGGCGTTATATGGAGTGGAAAGATGGATGTTCACCAAGGCACTGGTGAGGGTCGAGCTGGACTGCAAAACATAGAGGTATGCTTGCAGTCTTACTGGGGGAGAAAAAGCTAATGGTTGATGAACCAAGAGAAAAGCGCTCTGAAGACTGAAGAAGCTTAAGGGAAAAAATGGACTGCCCCTGTCACTGGAAGAAGAGATGGAAGATTGACTACACTTACAACAGAATGGAGACCCAAAGATGGTAGGCGTAAGAAGGGTCGCCAGCGACGAAGACGGAGAGATGGACTGGTAGCCTTTGCAGGGCCTACATGGTTACGTTTGGCCCAGGGCAGGGATGCATGGTGACACCATGATGAGGCCTTCGCTCTGCAGTGGCTAGAATGAGGCTGTGATGAGCATGGCGAGGAGGACTACATAATTAAAAAAGAGAACATTTTACTGAGACCACGTTACTGGGAGATCAGTTATTCTTAAAAGCACCGTATGGTCATACTTGGATTTATATGGTCTAGTATTTTTAGTCAATCATAATTTAGAAAAGGATCGTAAATGAATATTAGTTAAAGGTACGTGAAGCGGAAATACATAACCAAAGTATCAGGTTATATTCCATAGCTTCTGTTAAGTGCACATCTAAACTATCCTCATTTGTATAGTGCAGACTCATGGAATTATTTAAAAGTCACTAAAGTGGAATTATTACATCAAACTGTTTAAAAAAAAAAGAACACACACACAAAACACGTAACATATACAAAACATACAAAGAATTATGTGTAAAAGAAAACTGTATGGTAACAGGTACTAGTAAAAAGAATTCCTTAGCAGTAATAAACACTAAGGAAAAAAACAACTTCAAAATATAGAGGAGTGAAACAAATCCCTCAGAAGCTGATGCCATGCATAAACTATCCTCTTACTTAGGCTGAAAAGTTAAATGGAAACTATCATGGATTATTACCCATCTTTTAGTAAAAGAAAAAAACAGTTAAAATATGTATCACTTATTTTGTGCCAGGCACTCTTTTAAGCACTTTACACGTATTAATTCATTTAATCCCCCAGTAACCCATGAGATAGTTACTGTAATTATCTCCATTTTACAAATAAGAAATCAGAGCACAGAGAGGTTAAGTAACATAACCCAGGTCACACTGCCAGGAAGTGGCAGGGCTGGGATTCAAATACAGGAAATCTAGTTCCAGAATCCAATGATCTTAATAATTGTGGTGTACAGCCTAAGTGGACAAGAAAAAGATTTTAATACTAATTTATTAGACCAGATTCCAATAAGCAGAGGAGTAATCCTCTTAAAATTAGATTTTTGGGAGTCACCTTTTCGAACACTATTGTACCACAAAAGGTGAATCTGACCTAAGAGTTTTCCACAAAATGCACATGCTAATAATAACTAACTTATTAATGGTAATCCAAATGATAATTTTACAATTGTTGCCTCCAATAAATAACACCAGCACATGAAACTGAGTTTAAAGCAGTATGATAAAATTATAATCACTAACAACCATAGTGAGAAGAAGTAAAAAAAAAAAAAAATAGTGATATAAGTCCTTGCTTAGTGATAATGGATTTCACTAACCATGACCTATTTTCTTTAGGAAAATAAAGGGGTTTTCCTTGAATGATTTCTAAGACTCTTTCAACCCTGAAAATCCTATGATCCTACTTAGTACTTCTGATCTATGTAAATAATACAATAACCTAAAATAAAGGGTTTTAAGAACATGTTTGTGAACAGTTTAGCTGCTCAAAATAAGAATCAATCAATTAGAAATACATAAATGAATCCTATACTTTGCTCTATATGGGAACAAAGGTATATATAATAAAGTGTCTGTGCTCTAACAGATTTGTCATATTCAATCTGATTACATTTAAATAAGAGAAAGACAGAAGAGTGGGGAAGAGGAAAAAGAAAATGGATGGAGAAAGAAAATGGAGTAAAGGAAGAGAGGAAGAGATGACTAATGAGTAGTGGAGAAAACAAAAATTTTCTAAGAATCTAGGGAAGGAGAGATTACTAAACCATAAGTAGAACTAAAGGCATACATTGAAAGAACATATAAGGTTTGGGCAGGCAAAATGGGAAAGGTATTCCTAGCAAAGAATTCAGTGTGAGAAAAAAGACAAAAATAGGAATGAGGATGACATGTTCAGAGGACTAGACTGTCAGGTCTCGGATCTGACTTTACCCCTTCCATCTAAAAAGTTATCCTGTTACTTGTTCATGGGTGCTGGCAGAAGACATGAGACTCTTGTGTCAGAGACAAAGGACTTTACTCATAGCACAGCCAGGAGCACGATCATCACTATGTTAGTGTCAGTTCACCTGAAGGCAACACAGAGGGCCCAGATGGATGGCTGCACACACAACGGACTGCATTATAGGAGAGGAACACTGAGCTTGGGGAAACTGATGTATTATAATAAGCAGTAAGCAAACCTGTCTTTGTTTTGGAGGCAGACATTACCTCATCCCTCACAGTGCTTACTGGGAGAAAAGTGATTTCTAACTTCAAATATGATGTCTCTCTTCTTTTGCCATTTTTGAAGAATGTTTTTTAAAACTTAAAAAATAATTTCAAATTACAAAGAGTTACAAAAATAAAAAGAGTACAGGAAACACCTAGATTTACCTATGACATTTTACCCTGATTTGCTTTATCATCTGTACTTACACTCTCTTGCTCTCTTCCTGTCTCTCTACATAGTTGTTTTGTTTTCTTCCTGAACCATTTGAGGATAAGTTATATAAATCATGGTCCTTTACCCCTAAATACTTCAGTATTTCTTAAGACTAAGAAAATTCTCTTGGACTTCCCTGGTGGCACAGTGGTTAAGAATCCGTGTACCAGGGGCCTCCCTGGTGGTGCAGTGGTTAAGAATCTGCCTGCCAATGCAGGGGACACAGGTTCAAGCCCTGGTCCGGGAAGATCCCACATGCCGTGGAGCAACTAAGCCTGCGAGCCACAACTACTGAGCCCTCATGCCACAACTACTGAAACCCGCGCACCTAGAACCCGTGCTCTGCAACAAGAGAAGCCACTGCAATGAGAAGCCTGTGCACTGCAAAGAAGAGTTGCCCCCACTCACTGCAACTAGAGAAAGCCCGTGCACAGCAACGAAGACCCAATGCAGCCAAAAATAATTAATTAAAAAAGAAAATTCTTTTGTAACAGCAGTTATCACCTTCAAAATTTCATATAGACATGGGCTGTGTTAGGATGTGTGTAGGTTGGATGTCATGTTAGACTTCTGTCTAACCTCCCATCCATATTTTAATTTTGTCAGTTGATCCATTCATGTCCTTTGTAGCATTTCCCCTCAGGATCTAATCTGGGAGCAGGTATTGAATTTTTTTTTCATGCCTCTTCAGTATCCTTTAACCTGAAGCATTTCCAACAGCCTTTGTCTTTTATGACATTAACACACAGTCCCCTTCCCCCATTTTTTAATAAACAGTTTTTTTACATAAAAAATCATGCTCTCTGTGAATACAGACATCTGTATTTCTTCCTTTCCAATCCATATGCCATTTGTTTCTTTTTCTCACCTTACTGCATTGGCTATAGGACTTCTAGAACAATAATGAATTTCCCTGATTTTCACTTTTCATTATTTCTTCCTTGTGCATGCTTTAGGGTTAATTTTCTCTTTTTATTTTATTTTTTTGCTACCTTTAGGTAAAAACTTAGATCACTGACTTGAAGCCTTTTTTTCTTTTCTATTATAAGCATTTACTGCTATAGATTTTTCTCTAACCTCTGCCTTTTCTTTTCTACTATAAGCATTTAATGTTACAGATTTTCCTCTACTCCCTGCTTTAGCTGCAACCTGTAAATTTGGATATATTTAATAATTTTTCATTCAATTCAAAATGTTTTCCAGAAAACAAATTTATGGTTACCAAAGGGGAAAGGGGGTTAGGGGAGGGATAAATTAGGAGTTCAGAATCGGCAAATACAACCTACTATATAAAAAATAGATAAAACACAAGGTCCTACTGTAGAGCACAGGGAACTATATTCAATATCCTGTGATAAACCATAATGGAAAAGAATATGAAAAAGAATATACATATATTTGTATAACTGAATCACTTTGCTGTACACCAGAAACTAACACAGCACTGTAAATCAACTATACTTCAATTTAAAAAATTGTCTTAATGTTTTCTCATGTTCTCTGTGACTTCCTCTTTGATCCAATGAGCTATTGAGAAGTGTATTGTTTAATTTCTAAATATATGGGGATTTTCCAGATACTTTTTACTGTTATTAATTCCTAATTTAATTCCATTATGGTTAGAAAATATTCTTTGTATAATTTAAATTTAAAAAAAATTTTTTAAGATTTATTTTCTGATCCATAATATGGTCTATCCATGAGCACTTAAACATTTTTTAGAACAATTTAAAAAACAAAATTTATTTTATATTTACCTTTACTTGTTCCATTTCCAGCGCTCACCAGTTCTTTGTGTAGATTCAAGTCATAGTGCAAGTAAGCTTGTAATGAATTCTCTGTTTTTGTTTGTCTAAAAGACTTTATTTCTCCTTTATTTTTGAAAAATATTTTTGTTCCATCGAATTTTTTAAGCATTTTAAAAACCTTTTTCTTTTTTTTTTCATTTATTTATTTGGCTGCGCTGGGTCTTAGTTGCAGCACATGGTATCTTCATAGCAACGAAGGGATCCTGCATGTGGGATCTTCGTTGAGGCATGTGGGGATCTTTAGTTGTGGCACACGGGATCCTTTAGTTGCAGCATGCAGGATCTTTAGTTGCAGCATGTGGGATCTAGTTCCCTGACCAAGGATCGAACCCGAGCCCCCTGCACTGGGAGCGTGGAGTCTTAACCACTGGACCACGAAGGAAGTCCCTCTCTTTTCCTTCTGATTCTACCTGCACATATTAGATCATCTGAAATTGACCCACAGCTCTTGGGTGATCTGGGGGGTTTTGTGGGGTTTTTTCCCATGATTTTTTATTTTTGTGATTCAGTTTGGGTAAATTTCTAGCAATTTATCTTCACATTTTCTGATTCTTTCCTCAACATTTGCAAGTCTACTGGCAAATCCATTAAGGTATTATTCACCTCTGGTACTGTGTTTTTAATTACTAGATTTCCATTTGATTCTTTCTTAGAGCTTCCAACTCTCTGTTGATATTCCCCATCTGTTGGTATCTGTGGTCTACCTTTTCTACTTGAGCCTTTAACATATTAATCACAGTTATTTTAAGTTGCATCTGACAGTTCCAACACCTGGATCATATCTGAGTTTGATTCTGTTGATTCCTTTGTCTTGTGACAGTGTGTTATTTTTCTTGTTTTCTTCATCTTATAATTTTTGTTTAAAAGGCATACATCCTGTGTAGGAGCAGAGAGACTGAGACAAATGTATTTATGTCTGGGAATGGGCATGCCTCCTCTTCTGCTAGGGCTTTAGTGTGTGGAGTTGAGTCAATCTAGTTAGAAGTTGTGCTGTTTGGTTTGTTTTTGCTATGGTTATCCTCAGTAATCTACCAGCTTAAAATCTGCCTCACATTACTGTGTGCTTAAGGTAGGAGCTGGGTTGCTAAATGCTTTCTTTTTCAATGTTCTTGTTCCACTCATAGCTTTAGGATTTTTCTCAGAGTCTATGCCTCAGAGAAGGTCTCTCTTCATGCTCTCGGCCTACCCCACACATTTGACACTTGTTTGTTGGTGCTGGCTGGTCTAAGGGTGGGAAGGTGAAGGCATTCTTTGTTGATATGGTTCAGCCTCCATCATAAGTAGGTTGTTTGTACCTGGATATCAAGGACAAGGCTTTCCACAGGATCCTTCCCTCCTCCACTGATTTCTCTCATAGGAGTTTCCTATACCTCCCCTGAAGGAGTAGTTTTGTCTGTTCCCTTCTACAGGGAGGGTTTTCTGTCTCAGCATTGTTAGGTTTTATTCCATAGGGGAGAAGAATCCAGGCCCTTCCCAAAGTAGAAGCTGCTTCCTTCCCCGAGGTCTGCACCTTGGGCCTCTCTCTTGCCTTCTCCCTAGTTTAAGCTTATAGGTACCCAGTGAGGTCTGTGGAGAGTGGTTGTGAGCTCCCCTTTGGCAGTGCTTAACAGGGATTTTATAGTATCATACCAGCCTATACTTGACCTTTAGCAATTTGTTAAAATTTTTAACATTTTTTACAAAGAAAAAAATCATATTCTTCACGCTGCTTTCACTTTCCATATATTTTGGGCATCTATCCACCTCAATAAGTATATATCTACATTATTTTTCACGACAACATATTATTCCCTAAATAGATGTACCTTAAACATATTATGGCATCTTTAGTTTGTTTCTAGTTTTCTACATTTATAAACTATGCTGTAGTAAATACACTCACACAGGTATCTTTATATGTTCATCAGTCAACAATAATAATAGCTAGCATTGAATGCTTACTATTACATACCAAATGTTCTAAACTGTGGATGCTATAGAGTCTCACAATGATCCTACTAAGGTAGAAATTATGATCATTTCTATTTAAAGATGAAGATACAATTTTTGTCCAAACATTATCAGATTATCTATGGGTAATTTTAGCCCTCTTTTTGCTCATCGTGTTTTCCATATATAAGAGGAAGGAATGAAAAAAAGAAAGGATATGTTCAAAAGCACACCCTCCTGAATGAGTTCCATACATCAAGGTTCATGTGTGTGTGCATGTGTTTCTATTTGGCAACTGTTCTACAATATCAAATACAGGACAGTACGTTACTACATTATGACTGTCTTACTTGTAACTACCTTGTAATGCTCTTAGAAAAACCTTTTATCCACTATCATACTGCTAGCATACTAAGTATTGTTTTCCATAAGTAAATGAATATGTTGAGTTCTTAAACATTAGAACCAGTAATTCTAAATTTTTACTCTAGTCATATTTATTTCTACCTCTGAAAGCTAAAGGAACACAGTATATACACATTTTTTCCAACTGTACAATTTGTAAAGATAATTTAATTCATAATATAGACGTAACTGTGTATATCACATATATTTTCAATTCCAATGAAAGTTTATATGATAATTCAGGGAAGGACTTTCTTTTTTTTTTAACATCTTTATTGGAGTATAATTGCTTTACAATATTGTGTTAGTTTCAGGAAAGGATTTTCAAGTAATATTATTTTAAAAGATGAAAAGACTGATATGAAGAACGCTATTATGGAATCTGAATATACCTAGGCTTTCTCTTAGAATTACAAATATTAAAGACATATTCACCAACTTTTACACTGTCATAATATTAGCTGCCGAAGTAACTAAGTTAGCTTTGCTTTCAAATATGAAAATTTAAACTGTGAGTAGAAGCTTCAGAATAAATAGCCAATTTCCTTTCCATACTAACTGGAAAAGATCAAATATCTACAGCTTATTCTTGAGTCTTTCAGCAGATTTTAATAAAGAGCTCACTTTCTAGAGCATCTGAATAAAGAACTCACTTCCTCAGTTTTTCAGTCCTGGTGGAGGAATCCAAAGTTGTCAAAAATTATGTATTTCATTAGAATTATTAATGACATCAATGTCTGCCAGGACATCAACACTGAAACCGTGCCCCCTCTGCTTACTGCGTGGGTCTGCAACGGTATAATGTGACTTCACATACACCACTGCAATATAACCTATCTCTTCATTACAGTTTTGAAAAAACCAGAACAGGCTTTTCAAAAACCCTAGGAATTAAATGATTTGCTCCTCAGAAAGTACTCTAAGGAGTTTAACAAATATTTTTTGCATAAAGGAATTAGGTATAGACATTCATTTTGAGATTTTTAAGCATTCTGATTCTGACTTAAATCCTCTTGAGTTAAAAAAAAAAAATACAGGGTGAGCTATTTGGACACAGCCCATGAGCATCAGGACAGTGTTGGGGTCTTTTAGAGGCACAAGGACTTAGTTGACTTGCCCACAGTCATATAACTAGCGACTCTCAAAGCAGAGGCAGAACCCATGACTCCTGGCTCCAATTTCAGTGTTTTCATCTCACACAAAGCCACCCACCCATCAACTGTCAACTACCTAATTCACAGAGGCAAACCTATTACTATCTCTAGCTGTATTCCCATAACAATCAACAGTTCAAATTTCTCTATCTTCAAAGTTATAACTGGTTCAGAAAGAAACCAAAATACCTGGGTCCTAAAAGGCCAAATTACTTTTCCTTCACAGTTAATGTGTATGTCACTTTGTATATGAAAAAATGAGTCAACTACCCTTTAAACTGTTTAATAACCACAAAATTAGAAATGTCATGAAGGCTAAAAAAAATTTTTTTTCAAACCTTTAATAAAAAGGTGGAAAGAGTGTGTTGGTCTAAAAAGCCAAATTACTTTTGCTTCAGTTAATATACATTCTCTGGGTGTACAAAAAGTAAAGTACTCTTTAGAGTACTTAATAACCACCAAAGAATTAGAAATGTTGTAAAGGCTAAAAAGAAATGATACAGACCTTTTAACAAAGGGGGCAGAGGGTCAGACTAGTATTACTGCTTTATTAAGAAATCAAGTGTTTGGTAGTTTACCCTAAGTGCTTAAATCTAAATTAGTCTAAAATGTTAAAATAAAGCAAGTAGATTTTGGCTTACACCCAAAATGTTTTCCCATCTAAAAGGGCATCCTGTTACTAAGAAAAATATCATTATAACCATGTAATTTCCTAAATATAAAGGGATCACTGGCTGGTAGGTACTTAAAATAATTACTGTTTTCCAAAATACAGATAACATAATTACCAAAAGACTGTGGTTGGTTTATGGGTAAGACTTTATGTTTAATATAAGGAAAAATCTACTGTTGACTAAGAGCTTGTTTGTTTTAGCAATTTTTATTTATCTATACATTTTGTTGCCTTAAGAGCATGGACAGTACTTACTAGCTGTGTGACTTTGGACAAGTTAGTAACTTCTTTGTCTTCCAGTCTGTAAAATGGGATAACATCTATCTTAAGGAATTGAGAAGATTAGAGTAGGATACACACAGTGCTTAGTATAATGCCTACCACATAAAATGCGTTCAGTAAATGGTAACTATCATTATAGTAAGATGACAGACATACTTTTAAAAGCAGTGAGAATTTAAGAAGATGAGAATACTTGGCAATTGATAAGCATGTCAATTTCCATTGCATTCACCCATAAATGACACTTAAGAATAATCAAGACTGATACTGTAACACCCCAAAATGATTCCCAATGTTTCCAGCAACCCCAGGTATCTCATGGTGAGACTCTTCTGTCTTAAATACCTACAAAATCATTCCTTTTACTGACCTGCTGATAAAATACATACTTAATCATGACAATTAAATTTATTTCTAGAATAGGACATGTTCTTTCAAACTTTAGAGATACCACTGAGTCTAAAAAAATGGCACATGGAAAGGAAAAAAAGTAGGAACTTCTCTAGGGCTTCCAAATGCCATGAAAAGAAGTAAAATTATAAATGTAGGCATACATGCATGAGGATATGTACACATATATAAAACTTTAAAAGTTTAAAGTCAAAATTATAAATTAATTCTAAATGGACTCCTGTAGATTGGAATAAATTTCAGTATAATACATTGAATTACACTAAATTTGAGGTCCAAATTTAAAATAGTAAAGCAAAACCAGATTCATGCAAAGGATGCAAACTTTCCTACAACGTATCCATGTTCAGTTGGCAAAGAAGTCAAAGTGAAACGTGGGCTAGATACCGAAATACACAAAATACCACTATATATTCCATGGAAAATGGCAAATTTCTTCATTTTGCTCACCTAATAAATCAAGATACCCACAGATTTCTAGATATTCTTTAAAGACTTTTTTCCCTTACTGGTTTAACAACTGTATTTTCTCACTTCCGTTAACAATTCTCCAAAATCCCTATTAAGATAATGACCTATATCTCTATACTTTACATTAAACTCAAGCTTACCATTGTTAAGCTGGCCAAAAACTAAGTCCCAGAAATTATTTATTTATTTATTTTTACAATTTGAGAGTAGCTCCAATAAGATTCTCATTGACTACAAATGAAAAGAATCTTAAATCTTAACCCTCTGTTTTGGAAAGTTGTGGTTAAAACAAAACAAACAGAAAAATCCACCATCCTCAAATATCATTACAACCTCAACTCTATTTTTATTGCTGGAGCCATTTTTAGATAGAAGAATTACATTGGGCTTCCCTGGTGGCGCAGTGGTTGGGAATCTGCCTGCCGACGCAGGGGACGCGGGTTCGTGCCCCGGTCTGCGAAGATCCCATATGCCGCGGAGCGGCTGGGCCCGTGAGCCATGGCCGCTGAGCCTACGCGTCCGGAGCCTGTGCTCCGCAACGGGAGAGGCCACAACAGTGAGAGGCCCGCGTACCACAAAAAAAAAAAAAAAAAAAGAATTACTAGTCTAGTCAGGTCTGGAAGAGTAAACTGATGAGTTCAATATAAGAATTTACTTTAAAATAATAATAGTTATGTATCTCCTTTTCCAAAACGCTGATATTGGAGAAAATAAGAAGAACAAGAAGATTATTCAGAAAAATAAAAAACAGATTATTTTGATTCATTTAGGACAAAATATTTGTTAACTTAAGAAAGGGAAAAAAGTGTAAACAGGACAGAGTAGTAACTATATTCTGACCCTTTCAACAACTAATTCAATCCATTTAACCATCATTCATTTTCCAGTGATATTAGATAAAGAAGAACTGATTACATGTAAGGAGATAGAATATCACTGCTTGAAAACAAAGGATCAAAAAAAGAACCATTTCAATAATATATCCCCCACTATAACTAATCCTAATTTGTACTTCCTCCTTCAAACTCAGCTCTCCCATTCAACTCCACACATACGCTTTAAACCAGCTTCTATTCAGGGAATGATATACAGAAAAAATGATAACAGAAGGAGAGAAAAAGGCAAAAGTGTAAGGAGTTAGGACAGAAGTTCCAGAGCATTTCTCAGTTTTAAGAATGACGTAAAATGAAGTTGCCCCAAAAGGATCTACCTTACATCTTGTTGGAATGGAATAGAGAAAATGGGATATGGAAAATAAATGGAAAACAAAAAGAAAGATCAGAAAGATGCAATTTCAGATTTCTTGACAAAACTGGACTATACAGCTTAAAATGCATGGTACTTTGCATATGAGTTTCATTTACTGTTCCCATCTGATTCTCCCAAAACAATCGGGACCTTAAATTGTACATTCTATAAGGACTAAGTTTCTTCCTAATATCTTCCGTTTCTTTCAGAGTCAAGGAAAGAAGAAAATAAATCCCTAAAGAAGGAAAATAAATGTGAGAGCATCTTAACTCCTTGTAATTCTAACATAATCAAAATAATGAAAAGCTATACTTCAGAGTAAAATGAAGCCATGCAAACTATACTTATACATCTAATAAAGATAAAACTTGACACTATTTCCTCCCCCATCACTGACATTCTGCACTGATTGGGCCAAAAAAGCCAACTAGACACATACATATACATACACACAGACATAATTTATTTTAAATTGTGTATACATATACGTGAACACATACGTGAAATCAGAATTTACCCACTGCTTTCCCAATAGTCAAAAACACCTCCTCTTATAGGACAACACTAACCAAAGTAGATTACACATTTTACTTGTAAATTCATTACAATTTACTTTCATGATTGAAATTCATTTCATAAACTTTTACAACAGATCTTTGAATGGTCTTAGCAATCAACCACATTATTTCCCTCTATCAAACAAGCCAAAATTTAAAAATAGAATTCAACACTGGCAACGGCTATTTTTGAAGCTATCTCCATTGAAGTAAGAGATCCTCAAAGACACAAACTGCATATTATTTATCTCTGTATATATAGTTCCTAGCACCATACCTGGCATACTAGGTGCTCAAACAGATTACTAGGTGCTCAAACAGATTACTAGGTTAATCAAATGAAAGACAGACAATAATTTTATATTATGTAACAAGAACTTGAAAAATGTTCATCCCTTCGACTCAAGGTAATTCTACCTATAGGAAATGATCTTAAAGAAAGAACCTAGAATGAATATATGAATAAACAAAGATATTCAATGCGTTTAACTTGAAAAACTGAAAACAATCTAAATATCAAAAGTTAAGGTAACTGGAAAGTAAATTATGATTCATTCACATGAGTACAGTGCCATAAGGAATTATTTATAAAGAGGTTTTGATGAAGAAAATACTCATGATAAAATAATAAGAAAAAAACCCCACAAAAATGTTTGATTTCGACTGTTCTAAAATTAGCTAAAAAAAGATTTGAAATTAAAAAAAAACCCATAAATACTAAAAGCATTTTTTGCTACATTTTCCATACTGGCATGTTTGTTTAATACAAACATAGAACAACTGAGTCAGTTTCTATTATTTTTCATTATTACTATAAATTTGTATGGAGGTTCCTGAGCAATATAATAAATTTATTCTTTTTGTAAAAAGTTAAATAAACAATAAATCATCAGGAGATCTCTACTCATATCTGGGCTGGCTCCTAAATTAATATGGGCAAATCACAAACTTTAGAAATGGCTTTTTAGATAAGTATTGATGAAGTAAAACTAGAGTCTGAAGGCAAATAAAATATTCTTTTGGATTTTTCTTTTCTTGCCTTTACGTTTGATTTGCATACTGTTTCCATTATTGTATCATTGTATTTGTTCACAATTTAAAAAAACACTTTTAATTTAATTTCCTCATATCCCATTGTTGTTCTTCTATCTTCCCAAACTTAAGTGAAACATGAAAGCAGTAACTTTCAGCGTAGGTTAATGAAGCATAAGTGAGGTGGGGCTACCGTCCAAATTTCTGGATTAGCCAGAGTCGGCCAGACAATCATGGTGGGATTCAGAACATACAAGTAAACAACTACTCTTTGGCCGCATTTACGGCCAATCTTCTAAAGAGGCTACTGTGTTTTGGTGGCTCATCTTACTGATTTCTCACTTAGTCTACAAGTCTCTGCATGCAATAAGGCTCCTGCCTACTCCATTCCCATGAAAGCGTTCTGACAGAGAGTATCAATGATGTCAGTTGTTATTACACTGTTATTACTGGCTCCTCTTCTTCCAGCCACTCCTTTAACACCTGTGTGCCCCAGGGATTCATTGTGGTTCACCACTATTCTCCCTCTGTAGAATTCTCAAGGTTCTAACTACTCTCCGACCAAATACAAAACTCCAGATATCGCCCTAGAGCTTTAGACTCCATATCCAACTTCTACACAGATGACCCATTACTCACCTTGAACTCAATATGCTGAACACTAGACATACCATCTTTGGTGGCTCCCCATTGTTTATAAAATTCAAGCCACCCCTTGATCTGGCTTCACCCTATTGCTTCAGCTCATCCTCTGCCATTCATATTCATTTTTCTGAAAGCCTGGTAAAACAAAATCACCACCTAGTATTTACTGAGGGCCCATTAAATACCAGGCACTATTTTAAGCACTTTATATGGTTAACTCATTAATCTTCACAGCAATCCCATAAGGTAGATGCTATTCTTTTCATTTTATGCTAAGGAAAGTATTTTGCCTAAGCTACTAAATTGTAGAGTCAGTATACAAACCTACATCCTGTGCTCCTTACTTTTATACTATGCACTTTTTCATAAATGCCTATATACTGTCCAATGCCAAGCACTGTCCTGGGGATTCAAGGTAAATATGACAAAAAACACCCACGTCCTCATGGGACTCCTATTCTATGAAATAAATGGAATAAACAAACAAAAAAATATTGTAGATTAAAAAATGCCAGGAAGAAAATAAAATGGATTTTATGACAGAAAATTCACTGAGGTGGCCCTACTTAATGGTAATGAAAGAAAATCTCTCTGAAAAATGACTTTTAAGGTGAAACCTAAAGGATGAGAAGGTACCAACTATGTAAGGTGAAAGGGTATACCTGGACAAGAACTGGGCCCTTACAAAGCACAAAAATGGTACTATGGACTGAACGATGTTCTCCAAATATTCATATACTAAAGCCCTAATCCCCAATGTGACTGTGTTTGGAGACAGAGCGTTTAAGAAGTAATTAAGATTAAATGAGGTCATAAGGATGAGGCCCTAATCCAATAGGGCTGGTGTCCTTATAAGAAGAGGAAGAGACACTAGACACTTCTCTCTCTCTGCAAGTGCACAAAGAAAAGCCATGTGAGGACACAGTGAAAAGACACCCGTCTACAAGTCAGGAAGAGAGGCCTCACCAGAAACCAACCCTGATGGCACCCTGATATTGACTTCTAGCCTCCAGAACTGTGAGAAAATAAATTTCTGTTGTTTAAGTCATCCAGTCTGTGGTATTTTGCTATGGCAGCAAAATCAAACAAATACAAATGGGAAAAACTGAGGTGTGTCGTAGGAACTGACAAAAAATAGTGTGCTGGAATACAGAGAGCAATGGAGATAATAATATGTCAAAGACTCTTAAGTCCACAGATGGTAGATGAACCAGAAATAAAGTGATCGCAAAACCTGTCCCTGGTGCAGGAGTTTTAAGGTGGTTGATACTGAATTTGGAAATGTAGGGTGTGGGTTTTTGTTCTCTCAGTGACTGGGAGTCACTAACATACAGTGGCTAGAATATAATAATCTATATTCCACCCTGGAATGCACAAAACAGCCCACACAACAAAGAGCTGAACTCGTCCCAAAATGTTAATAGTGCCCTATTGAGGAACAGTGGCTAATAGTATGTTTGGTTTACTCAGGGGACTACAGAACACCAAGATTTAGCCTTTTTTGGTAGTTCTTACACCACTAAGGTTAGTTTTGAGCTAATTCTGGTGAATTAATAATTATGTGTTGTGCCTATGCACAAGGAATGGTGTTGGATACTCTGGGGCATACTCACAGGAATCGAACACCAATCCTAGGTCGAAGAGCCACAGTAAGGGAGATATGACACCACATTTCAGCAAATCTAAGGCACCAGTGGTTTTAAGATGCATCATTTTATGTACGACTAAAGAAGGTAATACCACCAAGTAAATTACAAAATCAACTGTAAGATACACCTTAATTTCAGAGCTGTTACGATGTTAAAAAAAATACATCTTAAATAAATGAAAAAGAATATGAAAACAAATAGCTAAAATGCAAATAGTAGGAATCATATAAAATAAAAGAGTCTACAGAGGGAAGGAGTTTAGGTCTAGAGAAAGAGATGTGAACATCATCTAAAAGGAGGTATTAAAAGCCATAATTTGGATAAAGGCCAAAAAGGAGGCAAGAGGAGGCACCATAAAGACAATTTTTTTAAAGTAAACAGGTATTAAAGCATTTAACTGCTTTACTACAATTAACAGTTTTCATATTTTACAATAATTTCATGCTGATCTTCACCATCACTGCTAATTTTAACACTACAAATTTGTAAACAAAAAAAAGCAAAGCATAGTGAAGATTAAGAACATGCTCAAGATCGTAAAAAGCAATACAAAAAACAGAGCATCCCATTCATTTCCAGTATGGTGTCAAAACCACTTAGACATGCCACTTGTGTGTGTGTGCGTCTGTGTATGTAAACTTAGTCAAAAAGCAGTGGTACACACCTCTGAAAGCAGAACCTGAGAGCAACCAAGAAAGTATGATACAATTACATGGAGAATTAATGTTTAAATTCCTAAGTGGTTTTATTATAAACATTCACAGTTACCAGTCAGAGCTATGAAAAACTGCAGTTATATCACAGTATCAAATTGTTTTCTCCTTAAAAAAATATTTTTTGAAGATAGTGGGAATATTTAAGTTCAATACTTTTAAATCAGTATTTTTTCAAGTTCGTTGTGGAGCACAGGCTCCAGACGCGCAGGCTCAGCGGCCATGGCTCACGGGCCCAGCCACTCCGCGGCATGTGGGATCTTCCCGGACCGGGGCACGAACCCACGTCCCCTGCATCAGCAGGCAGACTCTCAACCACTGCGCCACCAGGGAAGCCCTTTTTCAAGTATTTTTAAAGCATAAAGGCAATGTCATGTTTGTACATGAAAAAGTATGGTTCCAAGTCACACATGGGATAAGAAAGAAGAAAATCTATAATTCTCTGGTATTAACACTTAAATGTGTTATAAATACACCAAACGATTTTAATTAAATTCTATTCATTTTGACTGAAATACCTTCTGACAAACTTCCTCCAAGAGTGGGAGGGTGAGGGAAGAAAAGGGAGGGTTTTGAGGGAAGAAAAAGGAGAAATGGAGGGAGGGAATCCCTCATGAAAAAGAGAATGAAAAAAGAGACAAGAGAAGGAGAGGAGAGGTGACCTATCTGAAGAAATAACTAGCTAACAGAGTAAAGATGGTGAAGATCATCACATTGCCCCCGAACAGATTTCCTGAGTAAAGAGAATGTTACAGCTTTTTGCTAGAAGCTGAGCATGATAAAGGCTCTTGAAAACCATACTGGCTATCTACCTTTACTACAGGGCAGGTATTTTTCTCAAAATACTTGCAAGTCAAAGGAACCTGATGGGGAACACGCAGACCACCCGTTAGCCAAAGCAAACAGCACACAATCTGCAATCTGTCTAAATGATTAGACAAACTGAGATGGCTGTTATCAAAGTGCATATTAACAGTCTGTCAAAACATGTTCTTGGGTTACTTTATGACTACTTTTACATAAGCAAGTTCCCTCAAAGGAAAAAAAGTCCCAATAATTTTCTAAAACTACATGTCATACAATAGAACTGTAGTTAAATTTACAAGTGGCAGGAAAAGTTTTGAAAAATGTGAAATACCTCAGTCTGACCTTCATGGGCACTGGTCTCATGAGTAACTCGAATGGCCTGTAATAAGAATATAAAGTATTAACAGGAACAGATGACTATAGCCAACTTTTTAAATGAAAACAACAATGCTAAATTTTAACATCTAAAGCCTTGTTAAGAAACAAATTGGAGGCGATTTTGGGAGCAGTTTAACACTAAATATTTAAGAATGATTTCTGAGTAAGCAAATGAATTGCTGTGCTTCCCAACCCACAAATCTCTGCAACCTTAGGAAACTGAGTATCTGCTTATTTGTAATTGCCAGGGGTAAGTGGGAGTCATTTACCTTATTTAATTGCTGGAACTAACATTTAACACTTTATTCAACTGAGACTAGAATAAAGTAAGCATCTCACAGATAGAGACTGAAGAAGCTTAGCTCATCTGTTTCTCCAGGTTACATGCTATTCTGCAGCTCTGGCTGTATTTATGCTTAATCATGCAGCTTCAGTCAGCACTTTAGAAATGTGGAGCAAAAGGCATGCATTTATCAGAAGCTAGAGATTTTAGGTTCCTGAACTTAAAAAAAAAAATTGCTCTTATAATACGCACTATTAACAAAGATGAAGAGAAACAGTCAAAGTAAACTACGGGTGAAAGTACCTTTATGAATGGCAATTTGGCAATAAGTATCAAAGCTTTAAAAACATGCAAACTATTTGGTCCAGCAATTTCTCTTCTAGGAGTTTATATATTTACATATAACTGTACATAATTATATATAACTAATGATATTTGCAAAGACTTAGCTACAATGATATACCTTGTAGTATTTTTTCAAATGGTGAAAAAAAGGGAAAAATATTAAATTTCTGACAATAATTTATTGGTTAAATAAAATACTAAACTATGGAAAGCTAGGCAGCCATTAAATGATGATGTCAGATATATACTTACTGGTATGTAATATGTTTGTGATAAGTTACATGAAAAAAGCAAGTTATAAAACAATATTACAGTGTGATCAAATTTTTGTTTTAAAAAATTGTGTACACAATTATATACTCCCTATTAAAAATATAAATGGTGGCTACCTCTCATTGGTGGGATTACTGGTGACTTTTATATTGTTCATATTATTTTTATGTAAAATAAAGATGTTTTATGAGATCAGCAGGCTTTTTAAAGAAAATACAACTTAAAATAATCAAAGTATATTAGAATGCTAAAACAACATAATCAAGTCAATGGATTTATTGGGCACAAACTCTGCCTAACACATTGTTCTAGCCAAATAATTTGTACACTATACTGTTTCTAATTTCGAAGAACTTACAATCTACTTAATAATGTCATTAAAAGGTAAAAAGGGGCCTCCCTGGTGGCGCAGTGGTTGAGAGTCCGCCTGCCGATGCAGGGGATACGGGTTCGTGCCCCGGTCTGGGAGGATCCCATATACCGCGGAGCGGCTGGGCCCGTGAGCCATGGCTGCTGAGCCTGTGCATCCGGAGCCTGTGCTCCGCAACGGGAGAGGCCACAACAGTGAGAGGCCCGCGTACCACAAAAAAAAAAAAAAAAAAAAAAAAAAAAAAAAAAAAAAAAAAAAAAAAAAAAAAAAAAGGTAAAAAGCCTTCAAAAGAAAAATAGATTTCAAACAGAATAAAATGTAAATACCAATCTAAATTCTATGAAAAGGTACAATCATTTAAAACGTCTTAGACTATGTGGCCTGTGTCCTCACACATGCAAAAATATTACACTGATAAAATAGCTAGAGAATATTCTAACATCTACCTTTAAACCTTTGTTTTTTCCATTGGTCTTCAGGCTTGTTCCAAATTCCCAGTGAAAGACACACAGGGTATTGCCAAGCATATATTAATTATAGGGAGGGAATGGTAAGGAACAGTCAATCATAAGATATTTTATAAATTGTTAAATCAAATTGCCTTTTTTCTCTCATTCAGCTCTGGACGTAGAAAAGAAGTGGCAATTTATCAACATTTATGGATATTTCAGATAATGTTACAAAAGTACAAAAGGCCTGTTTTAATGGATACAACAAAAATCCATAATTGCATAATATACAGTTTCAAGACAAACCCCCAAAAAGAATCTACAATCCCAGAGAATTTTGCCCACACGAGATCAAAACAGAAAAAGGTACCGACGTCATAGTTCTCCAGGTATCTGGCTCGTTCTTCAGGGCTCATTGATGCAGACTCCTCCAGGAATTTTTTCAAGGTTGATCCAGATTCTGAGAATATTAAAGATGATAAAATTGAAAAGGCTTGCTATCTCAAAGAGACTGAGATATGAAAATACTAGAAGCATGCTAACTATTTCTCAGGTAAAACCCTTTCACTGTTAAGTTAGGAATATAAGAATATTGGGATAAATGATAGGGCTTATTAAGTTATTTGTTTGTTAAACCTGGGGAGGATTTATATTTCCCCTAATGGTATATACATTCCCATTATAAAAGAAAGAAGGGGGGAGAAGCTTTATTTGATACTTTGAAAGAAAGAACTAGAACACCACCTACTGATCAATAAGTTAACTTATAACTTAAGGAGGGGGAAGATAGCAGTAATGAAAAATTATTTACCAAAGTGCATCTTGTCTTTATTGTTGGCAATAGCATGGATTAGTCCAATTGTTCCACAGGCATTGCTGATGGTTTGCTTCATGAAATATACTGATGATGTAACATCTTGTCCCTGAGATTTTATTTTTTCCTCTTCTTCTGTTCTGAATATTTCATACTATCAAAAAAAAATCAATAGTCTACATGTGAAAATAATACATTAAAAAGGACAAATATAAATCTGGAAAAACTCTAAATATACATCAATAGGGATTTAGTTAACATGGCATATGTGAATGCAATACTATAAAACATTTTAAAAAGAATAAAATAGATTTACATATTCTGACTTAGAAATCTGTCCATGATTACAGAGTGGTTACAGGCCAGTATATATTAATATGATTCTCATTTATGTTTTAAAAATATTTACTTTATATATGCATTGAAAAGTGTTAAAGGACATAGAAAAACTTAACAGATAAGAGATAAGAGATCTGGGATAAGAGATTACTAGAGGATTTTTACTTTCTATTTTTCACATTTCTATAGTGTTACATCATATTATATTAACAAAATTCACATTATATTTATAAGCATATGGTATTCATAACATTCACCATCATCTATAACAACTGATTGTAAAAACAATATGGTACAATAACGTCAAAAGTGTGGGCTCTACATCTGATTGCCTTAACCCACAACCTGGCTCTGCCATTATTAGCTGTGCAACTCCAACAAGTTACTTAATGTCTCTGTGCCTCATTTTTCCAACTGTAAAAAGTGTTAAAAATAATGAGGTTAAAAAATGGGTGGGGAGAGAAATTAACACAACATTGTAAATCAACTATACCTGAATAAAATAAATTTTTAAAAAATTGAGTGAGGATGGGGACTTCCCTGGTGGTCCAGTGGGTAAGACTCCATGCTCCCAATGCAGGGGGCCCAGGTTCGATCCCTGGTCAAGGAACTAGATCCCGCATGCCACAACCAAGAGCCGATGCGGCCAAAATAAATAAATTATTTAATTAAATAAATTTTTTTTAAAAAGTGAGGAGATGGAAGAGAGTAGGAAGATGATTTTATTGTTTTGTTTATTGTTTTCCTATAATTTTTAGATTCCAACAGAGTAGGGAGCCCTACTACAGCCCACAGGCTACAGGCCAAACCTGGCCCACTGCCTGGTTTTGTAAGTAAAGTTTTATTTTTGTATTGTTTATGGCTGTTTTCATACTAAAAGGCAAAGTTGAATAGTTATAATAGAGACTATCAGGCCTGCAAAGTTGAAAATATTTACTAGCTGACCCTTCACAGAAAAAGTCTGCTGACCCTTGTGATAAAAGAAACAAATGATGTCTATTTAAAACCCATAATTAAGGAACTGCTTTTAACAACAAACGTACCTGTGCCTGAAAAAATAATTTTTATGAATGTGCTCCTGAATCAAATTTTTATTTTTTTAATTTTTTACTATTTTTTATTGGAGTATAGTTGATTTACAATGTTGTGTTAGTTTCTGCTGTACAGCAAAGTGAACCAGTTATACATATACATATACCCAAAATCAAATTTGTAAATATTTTCAGAATAAATTCTGAACCATTAATTCATTCATATAAGTTCAACGGATAAAAACTGAAAAGTTCAATATAGTAAGGTCTTGGGCTGAAATGTTTTGTACAGTCCTAGAGATTAGCTTGTTATTGCTGTTGCTTAACATCAATGTTCCTTGGTGACAAAGCAAAAGTCTGAAGTTATCAAAAACGTATCAAAAAGTTTGATAACTTCTCAAGATTTAAGGTTTAGAAAAAAAATCCTAAAATGATTCAGAGCAAGTATAGGAAAAAGGAAAGTGACTATGTGTTTTCACTGTGGTCTGCCATAATTAAAGACAACAAAAATATTAGAGAGAAATAAATTAATAGCATAAAGCACATTTAAAACACTGTAACTGACTTTATTTAAAAGATAATGAGGTATCCATAGCAATTCTTTTGCTATTAGTATGCTGAAGCCATTCACAACTACATAATCAGTTTCTAAATTAGAACTTAGAAGATTGAAACACTTTATATCTCCTAAACCATCCACTAGATATCCTCTGAGTGATTTTTATTATGTCACTTATGAGCTGAAATAGGGACCGACCAAACTGTAAGAGATATCAAAAAGTGGCAGATGCCACTATATTTTCTACTTATATAAGTAAGTATAAATACTTATTCCTCACATCTTCCCATTTACTTCATTTTTTACAATGCTGAGTTCATCCTATTATTTCTAAGTTTAAAAATAAAAATCAGAAAGATATAGACTCAAAACTGTTTTAAAATGGCTTCATAATACATATAGCTATGAGATATCATTCTAGAAGGCCTGAAATATGGAGATTTGAATTTAGATACAGAGAGCTAAGAATAGCTATTTATAAGCCCCAACATATCCTAAATCTGCCAATTAAATTGTATTTAAGCTTAACGATTCGCACCCAAATCAAGTATATTCTGAAAATAATGTAACCCATGGAATTAGTTACATCTACCTCCTTAAAACAAATATTTCTTTATGTATATATTGAAAACATTTACATATTTTATATATTAAAATTTTGAATATTCTTTATTCATATATTTTCTAAGACAGATTTAAGATTATCCTAGTACTTAACAGTTCTAAAGTATACACATCAAATTGTGATTAAATGTCACATTGAAACAGTTGAGGCAAACTAACCATATTTTATTTAAAAAAAAAGAAAACTACCAGAGTTTAAAAGACTCAGGGCTTCTCTGTCAATCTACAAATCAAAATCTAAATACATCTCTTTAACAAAACTAGATTTTTAGGCCGTCCCCACTGTCTAGATTTCCTCGTTTTATGCAAGAAGAGAGTCATCTGTTCTTAATTCGTAGGTTTAATTCAACAGTATAGGTTTAATTCAACATTGAAAGAGAATTCTGCATTTACTGGAAACTATATCTCACTTAACAATTACCTTTTCTGTAATAGGGAAGAGAAGCAACACTGCACACACTGGTCTTGGTACCATGCTAAGGAGTTCAGGATCCATTCCATATACATCAACAAACTGCCAGTTAGGATGCAGACCTAACTGTTTGAGAAACTGGTAAAAAGGGGAAAAAAACCAGTTTAGTGTTAACAGGGAAATAATGTGTATGTACTGTATATCTGATACATAAAAGGGAATGGAAGGTACAAAGATTCCTGATGTTCAATAAGAATGAAGTAAAGCAGGGTTTCCATGAATAAGGGTGGAAGAGAGAGCAACTTACTTATATCAGTTAACAAACATGTAAAATTTACAACATATTAAGCAAAGCTCCTTTTTTCAAAATCCATTACTTTGGGATTGAACATAATAAGTCAGGACTTCACCGAACATATACAAGTGGCTTGGTTGGTATCTTAAACTCATTCCCAACATTGGATTTTTAAGGAAATGCATCTAAGTTCTAGTACATAAAGAATTATTTTGGTAGTAAACCAGCATAGTTTATCCTAATTATCAAAAATGATGACTGAGGTTTAAAGATAGATGATAGGTCGATATCACAAGTTTTATCAATGAACAAAGAGTGTATAAGGCCAAAAAAGTCCAAGCAACTTGTGTGAACACCAGGAAATGCTTGATATAAAAAGTAACCTGGGACTTCCCTGGTGGTCCAGGGGGAAAGACTCCGCGCTCCCAATGCAGGGGGCCCGGTTCAATCCCTGATCAGGGAACTAGATCCTGCACGCATGCCGCAACTAAGAGTCCACATGCCGCAGCTAAGTCCAGGTGCAGCCAAAATAAATAAATAAATTAATAATAAATAAATAAATATTTAAAAAAAATAATTATATAAAAAATAAAGTAACCTGCTGGCTTCCTGACTTTCAGTACACAATGAAACCTACTCAGCTTCACTGTCTCCCCTACATCCAGCAAAAAAAACACTGTAACAAAAGAGCAGTGGTTTTTTCAAACTCTTAAGAATTCATAGGGAAATAAAATATCGGACCCTAATCTATTGCAGAGAGAAAAGGAAAAAAGAACATAATAATAAGAATGATGTCAATTTCACAATAAACTCAGTAAATGCCTGTATTGAAGGAAATTGATGGTTTTAAAAAGTTCACCATCACAAAATAAATTTTACATGATAGAAATAAAGAAGCAGAGGAAACAGAAAACATATTAAAAATGCATCATTATACCTTATTTCGAGAATACATTATAGTATCTGCTGGTCTAACATTATCTGAGATTTAAAAATAAAAAGGTGCCTTGGGTATTTCTCCCTGAAGAACGATCACACATACTTAACTCATCAAATGAGATCTTGCAAAACCAATGGAAGCCATGCCCTATTACATAAACAGTGTTATTCATCTCACAGTCAGGTTCTACAAGATAAGACCTTCTTGATTAAAGGACCACTCTCCACATCCCTCCAATTCTCTGCCTGTAGAAAAAAACGCTACTTACTGATAGTATGGTTGGTCAAAAATAAGGTCTTAGATACATTTAATAAGAAATACTCTGAATTAAAAAACTTCTCTTGGCAGAATGTGCTCAACATCCATAGGTTCATCAAGTCACATGCTCTGCAACAGTCTGGGGCCACAGAAATCAATGGACTTCTCTAGTGAATACCTATTCTTCATCTGATTCCTATGAATGATTCCAGACTTTAATAAAGTTCAATGAAGTATTCCAAACTACTTCCCTCTCCCTTCTCCACTTTCTCTGAAATTCTTAGTCTATGCCCTCCTCAATATTCAATTCTATCTAGAAACTAAAAAAGGACTAAAATTGACTGCAAAGCCAAAGGAAGGAACTGTGTCTTATTCATCTTTTTAATCCCACTGCCTAGCACTGTACTGGCCAAACCATAGACACTCAAGTTCTATTTGCTGAACTTGCAAGAAATTTGTTGAATTTGTTAAAGATTGTATCTCTATCTTAATAGATAATCTAGCCATCTGTATGTCTACACATGTCTGTTAAGCTATGTTTATAATGAATATTTTATATATACTTTTTATTTGTGCCAAGTTAAAGAGGTAGGAAAGATACATTTGGCTTCTAATCTAAAACCAGGCATTTATCAGCTCCAAATACTCCAAATACTATCTGCACAGGACTGACGGCTCTAAAAGGCATACTGTCAAGGAAAAGTATCATAAACCCTGATAAAAGAATTTAAATTTATTTGTTAATATTATGTACCCCCAATAGCCATATTGCTATAAAGTTATAAAACAAGAGGTACATGTAACAGAATAATTTTTACATCTGTGCTGCAAGCTGAAAGTAACAGTTAAACATTTTAGTGAAAAAACAGTCTGGAGAAAATTGGCAAATTACCTTGAAGTTGTAAACTTGTTCCATGTCAGCCAAAGCTGATAATGCCAGTTTTAAAACTATTCCCAAAAAATCTCTCCAGTTTACTCACAAAGAAAAGTATTCTATATAGTATAGGCACTTGCAAAGCCATCTCTACATAATTAGAAGCATCCTGTTTGCATCAAATATAATAAAGGGATTTATAACCTTTAATATGTCTTCAGGCTTTTTTAAACATTGGGTAATAAAATAACAAAACATTCTGACTGACTAGCTCACTAAATTTTTATAATGCCACAACGTTTGGCCTATCAAGAAAAACAATTAGTAAATTAGAATATGTGCCCAAAAACGATCCTTGGTTAACTTATCCTTTTCAATGGTCCAAAGAGAAAATTTCCACCAGATACAGAATATTTTAATTTATTTGTAAATATTTTAAAATAGTATCTTGTATCAGAAACTACGCTAGGAACTTTAATGCACTTCACCTTTACTGCAAAGGAGGTTTTATTATTACATCCTTTCACCAATGAGAAAACTGAGCCTGGGAGGTTCTGTGACTTTTCAAGGTCATGCTGCCAGAACCCACATGCAAAGCTCTGGATGTTCTGGCGCTTATTTACTTGTCTCTCACTGCTTAAAGTATCTTTTTGTACTTTGTTCTCTAATTTTAGCCACAATGAACTCTTCAAGTTCTCAAAGGGTCGATAACCATCTCCTACTTTGCTTTTGCACACAAACTGGACTTCTATCTGAAAAACTGTTAGCCTCTCCCCCTCATTTTTTTTTAATTAATTAATTTATTTTTGGCTGTGTTGGGTCTTCCTTTCTGTGTGAGGGCTTTCTCCAGTTGTGGCAAGCGGGGGCCACTCTTCATCGCAGCGCGCGGGCCTCTCACTATCGCAGCCTCTCTTGTTGCGGAGCACAGGCTCCAGACGCGCAGGCTCAGTAGTTGTGGCTCATGGGCCCAGTTGCTCCGCGGCATGTGGGATCTTCCCAGACCAGGGCTCGAACCTGTGTCCCCTGCATTAGCTGGCAGACTCTCAACCACTGTGCCACCAGGGAAGCCCTCCCCCTCATTTTTAATGAATTCCTCCTCATTCTTTAGGTGATAGTCAAATAACAAAAGCGCTGATTACATAAATATATAAACAAAAAAGAAAAATTAAATCTACCTTCCTTTCAAGTTTGTTCTTAAGTCACTTGTTCCGGTCTTTAATGGCCAGCTCAGGACAGCAATAGATTCTGCCTTGTTACTAATTTACTAATGATTTGGGTTATGACAGAAATTATACTTATCTAGTAATTGCTTGATATCACTACTAGTAAAAGTATACTAGTAGTAACTGCTAGATGCAGAACTAGGAAAATAACTAATAGTTAAATGAGAAAACAATGGTTTTTAAAGTCTGGAAACCAGCCAAATGAATTTTAATAGCTATTTAGTAAACAAACAAAAATGAAATTACTTAAGTACAGAATGGGGAAATACTAAAAACATTTTATGTAGGGACCAAGAAAAAAGGAGTTTACTTTTTACTGCAGGCTCAATATGGACCACACAATTGTCAGCGTAAGTGATGCAATGCTGATCTGCTTTAAAAGTTGTATTACTCAGGATAATTTAGTAACACACTATTTCAACACAGATTATTCAGAGTGGAATATGATATCAGCTCTGGCAGGTCTATTTTATGAAGGATGACAACAAACAGAATCAAGCTCAAAGAAAGGTCACCAGGAATGATAAGGTTTTGGAAGACATCACAGCTGGAGAATCTGGGCATGTTCGAAGAAAACTTAAATTATTATAATCCTTTTCCCCCAGTATTTCTAGTAATATCATGAAGAAGCAATTAGATTTACTCGGTATGGTTTCAATGGGACGATGACAGACAACTGGAGGAAGTTACAGGAAAGCAGATTTTGTTTCAATATAAAGAAATATAATTCTTCTAATTATACATTATTCTCATGATAATAAAAAACTAAATCACTTTATGAGATAGAATACTGCTCACTGAAATATTCAAGCAAAAGATTCATGACCACATTAAAGATAATTTTAAGAAAGATTTTCTGGAGCATGAAAGGAACTATATAAAATTTATTCATTCTTCCATTCAATAACTATTTGTTGAGAGCCCCCTATGGGCCGGGCACCATTCTTAGTACTTCAGACCTGCCCTTGTTCTCACAGAGCTTACATTCTAGTGGTATGATACACACAATAAACAAGTAAACACATAAACAAGATAACTTCACAAGATGGTTAAGTATTATGAAAAAAAGAAAACAAGACGTGATGTCAGTGTAGATTCAGGGCCGGTGGTGGGAAAAGAAAGAACATTACCTGCATAATCAGGAAAGACTCACTGAGGAGAGGACTTTAAGTTAAGACACAAATGACAAGAACCAGCCATGAAACAACCCAGATCAGAATGATTCAAGCAAAGGATGAGCCAGTACAAAGACTGAAGCAGGAACAGGACTGGCATTCAAAGACTGCAGCCCAGCAAAAGTGGGAGGCAGGCAGTACCTCCCCATCAGGCCATAGTAAGCAGCTTGAAGTGCATTCTAAGGACAAGCAATGGAAGGCTGTTTTGTGTTTTGAGTGTTTTAAGCAGGGAAACACAGACATGATTTGCATTTTTATAAAATCTCCTTGGTTGTATATTGAGAATATATTTTAGGGAGGTAAAGGGAGAAGCAGAAAAACTAGTTAGGAAGCTACTGCAGTTGTCCAAACAAAGGATGATCGTGGCTTGGGACGTAGTGGTAGAAATGAACAGAATGGCCAGATTTGGGATAGATTCTGAAAGAAGAGTCTACCAGAGTTGCAGATCATTGGATTTGAGAGGTTAGGTCAAGAAAAATATTAAAAACAGCTAACTTCACAGAGTGCATGCTTTGTTCTGTACATTGTTATACATAATTTACATGTAGCGATTTATTTAATCCTTACAACAATTTTACAGGATTAGGAGGGGTCATGAGAAACTAAGAAACTGAGGTACAGAGAGGCTAGGTAACTGCCTATGGTCTCAGAGCAGAGATTCAAACCCAAGAAATTAAATCAGTACAAGAATGGCCTCTCCAAACTAGCACAGTTGTGAAGAATTAATGACATTGACTTGGGCACTGTATAAATGGTGGTACCCTTAAAAGACTGGGGAAGTGGATTTGCAGGAGAAATGAGAGGATATAAAGCCAGATTTCTCTTTCAGCCATGTTAAATTTGAGATATCTATAAGACATCCAAATGGAGATATATCGTAAAAGCGGTAGCTGAAGATAGTAATTTCCAATTCTGTAGAGAAGTCAGGACTTGGAGGAACACAGGATCTGTCACACAGAATAGGTGACAACTGACAGTACTACTGCTATACAACAGAAAATATAAAAAGATTAGCAGTGTAGGACAAAGTTCTGAGGAACTGCTTAGTAATTGGAAGGGAAATGATCCAGCAAAGGCAAATCTAAGAAGCAGTCAAAGAAACAGGAGGAAAACCAGAATTATCACAGCAGCCAAGAAAAGATAATGTTTCAAGACGGATGGAGTGGGCTACTCTACCAAATGTTGCTGAGAGATCAAGAAAATGGTGACAGAAAAGTGAACGCTGGGTCTGGCAAAGTCATGATTAGTAAACTTGAGAAAAGTAGTTACTGTGAAATGGTGAGGATAGAAGCAAACTAGATGGGAGTGAATACAGGGAAAAAAACGCTGATAAGAAAGTAGCAAGAGCGTCTGTGGACAATTCTTTGTGAAAATTTACAAAGAAAGGAAACAGAGAGGAGGTAGTAGAGGACGGCAGGGTAACAAGGGTGTTTTTCCCAAGATGGGAAACACCAACTAACGAATGTTTGTATGTTCATGGCAATAATTTAGCAGATGACTTCTAAATCTTTTTCCAACACTAAGCAACTAAATACAATAATTATGTTAAAGTAAATTTCTTTTCCTTCAGCCAGAAAATATTTTGCCTATTCCATAAAATCCACAATTAGGAATATTTCTAGGGAATTTCCACATCAGAAATGGGTGGTTCTAAAACACAATATTTAAAATTACATAATGTGGCTGTGCAATACTCAAATCACAAAACATAATCAAGATGAAAATCCAGTGTGGTCATAAAAAGAAATTCCATGATTGCCCACATCACAAAATGTTCTTTTAAAAAAAAGTTATAATTCCTGATGCTTAATTACCTGTAACTTTCCATCAGCTACAAGCTGCTATTACCCCCTTAAATGCGTATGTAAATAAAATGGAGCTTCAATTTTTAAAATAATTTTTTCTATCATTTAACTGATTTTATTCTAGCTAAGTCCTACCTATAGCAAGACAAAATATCCTGAGAAGGCAGTGACAGCATATAAACCAACAAAAGAAATCACTACTTACCACATCTGCTGAGACATATGATTACTAGTTAACGTCTAACAGTTACTAACAATCTTCATATAGTAGACATGTGTTAGTCATTCTTGTACAAACTAGGCGTTGTTAGAGCATTAAACAGTGCTTGCTCATCCTGAGTATAATGACACATGCAACCAACAAATGGTAACAGAATGAAATCAAGATAAGTAAAAGGCCTATGATGCCATTCAATTGAGGAAAGAAGAAAAGCTGGGGATGGATATTGTTGTTGGGATTAATCTGTGGCTTAATTTATAAATTTTCCAAATTCTGAGTGAGTTAATTAAATTTCCATTCATTTTCGATTCTCAGTTCTGCCACTAAGATAAAGAGAATAAAGAAACAGCTACAAAAATTTTGGTTAAAACTGATTACTTCTTAGATACCTGTCCATTCTCCCACTAAATGTACATTACTTCTTTAAAAAATAAATTTAAAGGGGTGGGATAGGGAGGGTGGGAGGGAGGGAGACACAAGAGGGAAGAGATATGGGGATATATGTATATGTATAGGTGACTCACTTTGTTATAAAGCAGAAACTAACACAAAAATTTTTTTAATTAAAAAAATAAAAAATAAATTTAAAACAAACTTAACCACACCAAAGCATGCCAGAAATAGTGTACAATCATATACTAATAATATCTTTTCTCTGTTTATGTCACCACAGAATGGCCTCCTGTGACCATCCAACCTAGTATGTTTTCCCTGATGGTCTTCATCACTGTACCATTAATTTTCTCCACTGCACTTATAATAATTGCTAACTATTTGTTTGCTTACTTGTTTATTGTCTGTCTTCCCAATGGACTGAAAAGCAGAAAACCATAAATGTTTTCATCACCAAATATAACCAGCTCCTGCTCAGATACCTGGTATTCCAAAAGGTGCCCCCCAAATATTATTTAATTGATGTGAATAAGTGAATGTGTTTTATAGTCTACCAAGATTACTTAGGAACAAAGGTTTCCAATTAGAACGTAGGTTTAGAATATAGGTTTCCAATTATATAAGCTTACATCTTATTAAAAATAATAATGGTATCATCTAAAAATGATTGTATTTTTTAGTCTGTTGATACAGTTAATTATACTGATTGACTTTAGAATAGTGAACCAGCTTTGCAATAACAGAATAAACGGCTCTTCGTCAGGATACACTATCCTTTTTATATACTGCTGCATTCTCTTTGCAAATATTTTGTGGAGGATTTTTACATCCATGTTCATGAGGGAGAGTCTGCAGTTTTTCTTATTACGGCTTGTCTGGTAATGCCGGCCATAAAATGAGTTGAGAAGTGCCCCCCTCTTCTATGTTTATGTAGGATTAGTATTATTTCTTCCTTAAATGATCATCTCAAGAGATACAGGAAAGTCATTTAAGAAAATTCAACAGTGATCCATGATAAAAACTCTCAGCAAACTCGGAAAAGAAGGGAACTTCCTTAACCTGATAAAAAAGCATCTACCAAAACCCTACACCTAACATATCTAATGATCAAAAATAAAATGTTTTCCCTCTAAGTTCCAGAATAAGACAAAGATGTCCTCTCTCTCTCCATCCTACTCAATTTTGTATTAAAGGTCCTAACTAGTTCAACAAGAAAAATAAATAAAAGGCATACAGATTGAAAAGGGAAAAATAAAAGTCTAATCACAGAGAATATGACTGTCTGTATAGAAAATCCCAAAGCATCTACCAAAAAAAGCCACTAGAGTGAGTGAATTTAGCACAGCAGCAGTACAAAGTTAACACGTAAAAATAAATTATACTTCTATACATAGCAATGGACAACCAGAAAATGAAATTTTAAAACACCATCATTTACAATAGCACCAAAAATCATTAAATACTTAGGTATAAACAAACAAAAAAATGTGCAAGATCGACATGCTAAAACGACAGACCACTGTTGAAAGAAATCAAAGACCCAGGTAAATGATGAGCGGTACCATCTTCATGGATTGCAAGACTCGATATTGTTATGATATTAATTTCCCCCCAAATATATCTATAGACCTAGTCAACAAAATCATACCAAAATTTTTTGTGTAAGTTGACAAGCTGATTCTAAAATTTATATCGATAGGCAAAGAAACTAAAATAGCCTAAACAATTTTGAAAAGGAATGACGTTTGAGAATTCATACTATTTAATTTCAAGACCACAGTAATAAAACTACAGTAATCAAAACAAACACATAGATCAATAGAATAGAACAGAGCCCAGATATATGATAAATTGATTTTTAACTAAAGTTATAAAAAAATCTGGAATTAGGTCTGAGAGAAATATGCTTCCTTCCTAGGGCACTAAATCAGAAGTCGTAAATACTGACTTCTTCAGAAGGAAAATTTTTTTCTTTACAAATCCGTCAAAATGTTTTAGGCAAAAAATGAACAACAAATGTCAAAGAGGGTAAAACGAAAGAAAATTAATATTGATAGGAAATGCCACCTTAATAATAACATGAAAGATATATGCTGTGTTCCAAGCTTTGTTCATTACTAAATTACTAGATTACTAAAGAGACAAGAATTGAGACAGTAATAATCATTTCAATAGCATGTAATAAACCTGAATAAAAAAATAGTTTGCTGACAACATTAAAATAAAGCACTTCTATCTGCTTTCTTTATATAAGGAATTTTCTACAAGCTTTCAAAACCCAAAACCAATGAAGTCCAGGATGAATCATTATTCCTTGGTGATGAGAAGGAAGATTATTGGGGGGGGGGAGGGGAGAAGTATGATAAACTAAGAGGGCAGTAAAAAGTAAACTTGCTGTTGAGAATGAAAAACAGGAGAAGACAAAACACACCTGAGCAAATAAAAAGTTTATACCTGGTAGCACTTATTGTCCTTTTGATCGAGTGGCTGCGAGATGTTACCTCTTCCTTCCCCATCCCGAACCTCCAACACCCAAACGAACTTAAAGGGTTGTAGCTGGCAAAGGATGACGTGGGAATTGAGCTTTCCTATGGTATAAAAGCAACTAAATTCCACTTTTAAGAAACTGAAAGAGAAAGGGGGCGTGGCGGAGAAGAGAAGTGACTTGATCGGGCGAGAGAAGATGACTGGAAGATGATTTCATGGTGCAAGTGGCGGATGAGTTTACAAGGACTGGGTGGGAGACTTTACAAAGCTTGGAGTCAGGTACTGCAGGCAAATTAGTCACCTAGAAGGTATAGGACTGGGACAATCATGGATTCGGCACTAGCAGGAGGCAAAACGAAGAGGGAAGAGGAACAGGAATACAGGGTGAACGTCCCTCAAAACCTCTGACCCAAAAAAACCAGGAAACGCTGATGACGGGGAATGGGACCAGAGACAGCTGGGAGCATCTCCAGGACCCAGGTGGAAGGGAAGCGGCCGCAAACAGAGCACGCCCGTCTGAAGCTGAGCAAGAGGGACCCTCACGGAGTTAAATCCCAGACTCCTGGGGAGTGCAGGGGTGTAGGCGGCCAGGGTCCCAAACGACAAGACACCTCACTCACCTGGTTGGTGACCTGAAAACGAAACAGAGAACACCATTTAGCGACAAACTGCCCGGGACTAGAGGCGGCAGCCCGGTGCCCTCCGCCCCTGCCCGCGGCCTCAGGCCAAGACCCGAGCCACGCTCACCTCGGGATTGGCCTCCAGCGGCAACCAGCGTTGACTCTCCATGACCACTCCGCCCAGCCCCTCTCCGGCTCTGACAGCCGCCGCCGCTTCCGCCCCCTTGCTCCTGACCTGGACCCGTCCAACCCTGCGCCCCGTGGGAGGGGTGCCGAGAGACGAAGAAAAGTCTAACAACACCCTAGCTCCTTTATCGCTCCCTACAGAACCACAAGTCAAGCTTTCCACTTTAAATTAAGATACAATCGGAGAGGAAAAGAATAGGAGCAAGCTTCCTATTGCAGAAGGGAAAAGAATCTCAGCTCTCTCCCCTCGCGCTTGGACTCTTCCGAGCCGACCGGACTGCTCCCGTGCCACGCATGCGCCAAGCGCGGGTCTGGGACCGCGTGCTCTCCGGCGCCCTCCCAGGCCTGTAGCGTCAGCCGGAGACGCTAGGGGGCGCGCCGCTGAGTCCTGTTCGTCGAGGGAGGGACCTGGGCGCTGCCAGTCAGGAGGCCCCGCACCCAGAGGACGTCAGTCGTGCTCAGAAGCTCCTTTGCCAGGGTACAGAAGTGATATGTTGGCCTTGTCTGCTGTTACAGAGTGGGGAACATTTCTATATACCTACACAGTTCCGTTTGAGAAAAAATGTCAAGTACCTATTATGAATCAGACGCTGTAACTAAGTGTTGGGTACACAAAGCTAAGCTTACAGTAGGGTAGAAGAGGTGGACAAAAGAACGAAGAATCACAATGAAGTGTGATATATGTGTGATAGTGGTAGCATGAGGTTGGTGAAACTACACAAAAGGGCAGCTAACGGGGAAAGGGACTGTCCAGAAGGCTTCCTGGAGGAGGTGGACAGCTGGAGTGAGCCCTTAAAAAAGTCGATGGTAGCCAGTCAGAGAGGAGGGTGCTCGGAAGAAGGGACAGTGTGCACTGTGGCTGCAGAGCCTGCAAGACTGAAGGGCAGTGGTTAGAGACAGTTTTGGAGACATAGGCAGGGACTAACCGGTCAAGACATCTGGGCTTCTTCCTGAAAACAGCAGGGAACCGCTGAAGGATTTTAAGGAGGATTTTCATCTCTCTTTTCCATCAGGCTGTGAATTCCATAAGGCCTGCAGCAATGTCATTTTTGAATTCCTCACATTGTTCTCCCCAAAGCCTAACCCAGTGCCTGATACATAGTAGATGCTCAATAAATATTTGAGGAGTGAATGGAATAATCAGATATGCATAAACCCCATTTTCAATAATGTGGAAAATTTGCCAGAGTGAAATGATGAGAGACTTAATTAAGGCAGTAGCGGTGACGGAGGGGCAGGCATGGATTAAAGAGATACTGTTTGAAGCGTGTGTCCTACTGCTGAGCCCGCACTGTCAATGACGACTGCAGAGATCTGACCTGGGGTAGAGTGCGTGTTACTGCTGCACCCAAGAGAGGGAATGCAGGGAGAGGAGCAGTCAGGGAGTGAGGAAAAGATAATTACACTGAGCTTGCCTTTCTTGGGGAACTTCCAACTCTCCCACTCACATTCTTCTGGCCACTATTCAACTTCCAAGGAATTTCCAAGACTCCCCATTCTCCTTATCTATCTGAGAGATTGTTGCAATACCACCCAACTGTGAGGTGGTACATCTGAAATCTCCAGCTCATCATGGGCAGCCATAGTTGCATAATCACTTCAGTTGCACAGCCAGGCTCTTAGTGGCATGCCAGGGGCTGTTTTACAAATGACTTACTGTCAGAAGAATGATGTTGGTCCAGAACCTTGAGGTCCTGCACTGTGACTCTCCTGTTAGGGCTTCCCTAGGACTCCACACAGCGTGGACCTCTCTAGCACCATTGGATCTGCTGAGATATAGGGCCAAACAGAAGGCAGCTGGCATTCCAGCATGGACTTGCTGCAGAGGACTCCCTTGCTCAGGGATCTACTCAAACTGGCAGCCATCCGTATCACCCAATAAACGTGTTGCACCTGTATTCCCAAATGTGATGTGTGCTGCATCCAAAAGCCAGAAACCCACCAAGTTCTCTGCCTCTTCCCTGTTAATAGGAATCGCAGGGTACAATAGCTTATCCTTCACCTTAGAGAGGTTGTCCCATTGTGGGCTAGACCTTTGGACCCATAAAAGCCTTATGAGGGACTTCCCTGGTGGTGCAGTGGTTAAGAATCTGCCTGCCAATGCAGGGGACACGGGTTCAATCCCTGGTCCGGGAAGATCCCACATGCTGCAGAGCAGCTAAGCCCGTGCGCCACAACTACTGAGCCTGCACGCCACAACTACTGAAGCCCGTGTGCCTAGAGCCTGTGCTCCGCAACAAGAGAAGCCACCACAATGAGAAGCCCACTCACCACAACTAGAGGAAGCCCACGCACAGCAATGAAGACCCAAATGCAGCCTAAATAAATAAATAAATAACTTAAAGAAAAAAAACTTTATGAATGTAGTAGCCTCTCAGCCTCTGGCATGCATAGACCCACCATGGTATTGAGTCCAGTACTTCTTAAACTTGAATGTACATACAAATACCTAGGGAATCTGAAATGCAGATTTTGATTCAAAAAGTCTAAGATGGGGCCCAAGATTCTGCATTATTGGCCCCCATTGTTTTTGTTTTGTTTTGTTTTTTAATTTTTTAATTGAAGTAGAGTTGATTTACAATGTTGTTTCTGGTGTGCAACAAAATGATTCAGTTATACATATGTATAAGGTCCCTATGTTTTAATTCTTCCTTTATCTATACCCTTTGCCATATAACACTGAAGTTTTTTCCACTAGAGGCAAAGTAGTGTCAATCCTCATTATTCATAGGTTCTGTGTTTTGAATTTATCTACTTGCTAACATTTATTTGTAACCCCCAAATCAGTACCCATGTCACTTTCAAGGTCATTCACAGATATGCTCAGAGTGGCAAAAAAATTGAGTTCCCAGCTGAGGTCAAGCAAGTCTGTGCTCTGCCTTCTTGTTCAAGGTCTCGTATTGGAAATGTGTCCTTTTTGCAGTCTATTTAGTGCCACATTTTTAAGGCATTTTTGTGTTTTTTGTTGATGATTTCACTGTATAAAATGGCCCCAAGCATTGTGTTCATGTGCTGTTTTGTGTTCCCACACACAGGAAGACTGTGGTGTGCCTTACGGAGAAAATACATGTATTAGATAAGTTCCTTCAGGCATGAGTTACAGTGCTGTTAGCCCTGGGATCAGTGTTAACGAATCAACAATATAGATTAAATGTGGGGACTTTCAACAAAAATACACATAAAAAATGTGTTGATTTGTTGATTAAAATGTGACCAGAGGCTCACAGGAACCTAACCTGTTTCCACTAGGAGCAATGGTTCAGTATTTACTAACTCAGCATTCATGGTAACTTTATAATGAGACTGTATATTTACCCACTCCTTGACATTGAGTTCAGCCATGTGATTTGTTTTGGTCAATGAAATGGGGCAGAAATAATTGGATGCCAGTTCGAAATCCAGGCCTGAATAAGCTTCTGCTTGCTGTTTGTACTTGTGTCATCACCTGGAAAATAATGAGCTTGGGCCAGCCTGCTGGTTCCAGGAAGAGAGTAAGGACACCTGGAGCATAGCAGAAACACCTCAGCTGAGCCCAGCCTCCACTGGCCAACTCACTGCTAACCCCCAAGACATGTAAGCTAAATAAATGTTTGTTTGTAGTATGACATTGGGAATTTGTGGGGGTCAGGGCTTTTTTACACAGCAACACCTAATTGCTATATCTACCAAAAATTTTCATACTCAGATTCAAAGGAGTCATCAGATAATTGAGACAGCTGCCCCAAATTCTAATAACCAAATAAAAACATGAAGTTGTACCTCCAAAAAATGTTATTTCCTACATGACTAAACTCATAGTTTCATTTTTTTCAGCAACTGTTGCAAATTCAGCAGCTTCTATTCAAACAATCTGGGAAGTTTTTGACAAACTGATGTTTGATGTCTTAACAAAAGTATTTGAGACTCAAAAACTGCTGTCTCATTTTTATAACTTTCTTTCTTATATTCTGAGGGATCTGGCAACTTCTCCAAACTTGAACTGAAATAAGCAACACTTTTGTTTTATCTACTCAAGTCTATCCACCTTTTTAGGAATTGTAATTTGGTTGATTTGTAAGAAAACGTGGAATTTTGGTTGTTCCTCCCATAACCCATATTTGCCTTACTGATCTAAGTTTACAACCCACTGTTCTCTTTCCATGCCTGGTTCCATTCCTGGTAACTTTTTTTATGCCAAATCACAGCATAATCTTTTTTTAAAATTAGTTTCTGCTTTATAACAAAGTGAATCAGTCATACATATACATCTGTTCCCACATCCCTTCCCTCTTGCGTCTCTCTCCCTCCCACCCTCCCTATCCCACCCCTCTTTTTTTTTAAAGGAACATTTATCTATCTATCTCTCTCTCTATCTATTTATTTATTTATTTATTTTGGCTGCGTTGGGTCTTCGTTGTTGTGTGCAGACTTTCTCTAGTTGCGGCGAGCAGGGGCTACTCTTCGTTGCGATGCGCAGGCTTCTCATGGCGGTGGCTTCTCTTGTTGCCGACCACGGGCTCTAGGTGCGCAGGCTTCAGCAGTTGTGGCACGTGGGCTCAGTAGTTGTGTCTCGCGGGCTCTAGAGCGCAGGCTCAGTAGTTGTGGTGGACGGGCTTAGCTGCTCCTCGACAGCATAATCTTTTTAAAGACATTTCACATGGCATTGAAACATAGTATGTACACAGCCAGCAATACCCGTGATTCAATAGAAGTGTTGAACAGCTGTAACCAAGTTCATGTACACACCTGCAAAAACAACTGAGTCACACCTGCTGCCTGCCTACCCGCCACTGTAAGCCGCCATCTGATGCAATGTGCAGTATGATTTCTGAGGAGTCAAATGCGAAAAAAAATGCATCTAACAATTGATGAAATTCGGTATTTGTACATCTGACTTAATCAAATAACGTTGTCATTGCTGTCATAACCAGCTCAGGGAATGTTCTAGAATGAGGCCTCACCTGGCTTTCCTTAGGGCTATGGGGGGGCGGGGGGCGGGTCAATTTCGCTACACACCTGTAACTCATTCATGGCACACCACCATGATTACTGTCTTATATTACTTATCTAATAGGAATACGTCCAACTGTCTTCATGCTGTATCTGCCTTTAGCCTTTGTTGCATTGCCAAATAACCATCCTAAAACACAGCCTTTTTGCAATACTTAAGAACATATCGGGACTTCCCTGGTGGCGCAGTGGTTAAGAATCTGCCTGCCAATGCAGAGGACAAGGGTTCGATCCCTGGTCGGGGAAGATCCCACATGCCTTGGAGCAACTAAGCCCACAAGCCACAACTACGGAAGCCCGCGAGCCTAGAGCCCGTGCTCTGCAACAAGAGAAGCCACCGCAGTGAGAAGTCCGCACATCGCAGCAAAGAGGAGCCCCCACTAACAGCAACTAGAGACAGCCCGCGTGCGGCAACAAAGACCCAACACAGCCAAAAATAAATAAATAAATAAATAAATAAATATTAACTTTAAAAAAAAAGGACACATCAAAACTTAACACAGTTTGGTCTCATCTGTCCGCAGGATGGATGAAAAATTGTCCGCACCTGATCAGAAATCACGACTAACATAATATTGTTGTGTTTCTATAAGCCAGGCCCTTAATCTATTTAGGTCTCATTTTTAAAATGAGACTCTATAAGTTCCCCTTAAGCCAAAAGTTAAAAAGTATGTCATGCAGCTTTCAGGTGAATGTGTGACTCAGCCAGGTGAGCTGAAAGAAGAATGTGGGACAGTGACAATATGGAACATATAAAACCTATCTAAATGCATTGCCATTCAGTTTCTGATAGAGTTTGTCTTACTAGCTTTGTTTTGTTTCAAATATGTAGGTCCGTCAAATTTGGCCCCAAATCTAACAATCTGTGGTGCGTGCTCTGCTTTAAGCTCTAAAACCTCTATGATTCTAGCATCAGTGATCATGCTTATTCTCCGTTCTGCATCGTTGCTCAGGCTGCCCGTGGATTTCCACCACTATCCACTTCCCCCAACACCCCTGCAACACACACAATCACACACACACTCATCCACATTTTTCAGTAGCCTGGAGTATAAATAGAACATTCAATTAGCACAAGGCAGCTGGAAAAGGATTTCAGCAGGTACACTGGGATCGCTAAACCCCTCTGGAGTTCTCTGAAATTAGATTGCAGACTGTAAATTAAAACCAAAGTTTGAAGTTTTATCTATTAGTTAGCTGATATTGCTTAACATTCCTGAATTGCCATTTTCTCAACTTTAAAATGGAGATAATTTGTGATCTAGATAACTTATAGGCTTCTTTTGAGGATTGACTATCATGACGATGATAATAGAAGCTGGTATTTATTGAGTACTCGCTATGATCAGGAACTTTGCTATGTGCTTTACATATGGGATCTCATTGAACCTTTCATAAAGCCTTGTGAGACAAATATCTACAGCCTGAGTTTTACAGATTAGAAAGCCGATCTCCATAAAGTCTACCTTTACTCAAGGCGTACAGCTGAGTGGTGGAGGGTTTTAGATTCAGGCCAATGTGACTATAAAGCTCCCAGCACTTCGTGTTATCCTCCACGAAGGAGGGTAACAAAAAGCATGCCCACCCCACCTCCAAGCTAGGCCAGTGAAATGAATCCGAGTGACAGAAGTTAATCATAAAACTAAAGGTCCCATTGGCATCTCCCTCGCAGGACAAACATCTGTGGGGAAGGGGGAGCAGTTGTCCCGCAGCTTTCTAACTCGGTGAGCAACCAGACTGCGCAGCTACAAGCCCGCGCTCGCTCAAAGGGCGCCTTGGGCTGCAGGCAGGAAGAGTCCACGTCCATGGCATAAGTAGGGGGCGACGGCATCCGAAAGATAATCTATCCTTCCCTTCACAAGGTATCTGCCAGTTTTCGGACCTTTTCCTCTACAATGTATCCGTTGTTACTGATCGGCTCCATAAAACTGATGTGTAATTGAGATTAAGGATGAGGTATACAAAGATGTTTCTGCCCTCCTCCCCCCACGTCCGCTGCGTGCGACGGGCCGCGAGGGGCGGAAAGAGGAAGCGGAAGGGGTGGTGGTCCCGGGAGCTTCCACCTGAGTGGGTGGTGGGATTCTGGGGCGCTGCTATGGAGGGGTGTAGCGAGCCACAGCTGGATGCTAAGGCCAAGGTAAGACCTGGCCTGGAAGGAGCCGAGGCAGTGGGCTCCGGAGCAAGAAAGATCGTTCCCTAAGTTGTGTTTTCTGCTTCCATTTCAGGTCACCAACCAGGTGAGTGAGTGGCCATCCCTCCGCGGCCTCCGCCGGCCTCGGCTGGACAAGTGGCGGGCGGCTGCACCTGGTCCTCCGCCCGCCTCTGGCAGCCGCGGGACGATGCCACCGTGAGCCTTCCCCAGCTCAACCCCAAACCAAGGCCCATGTCCGTGAGCCCGTTCCTTTCCTCCCGCCACCCTGCATTGCTCCTCCCACTTGGCTTCTGAGGTAGTAGCCACTGCCATTGTAATTTAATCTTCTCCACCCACTCTAGTCCGAAGAGTACAGACCAAATATTGTTCTTCCTTGATTAAGCGCCGTTGATTCGATACTAGGTACATAGTATTTGGGGATGTAATATATAGAGAGAAGAAATTATCAAAATTTCCAAAGATAGCTGCGCAAACATTTTCTTAAGTCTTTAAAAAGCAGTTTGTGGAAGAGGGAGAGTAGAGTTTACCTCTTTAACCTTTCAGTGTCTGTTTTTTTATGCTTGGAATAAGAATTTGATTTTTAAGTATGTCTTAGGACTGACTCTTTGTTCTGAGTGTTCCTGTCCTGTTTCAGCCAATAAACTGTTTTTAGGCAAATAGCTTATAACACTTCCCAGAAGAAGAGTACTAAAACTAGAGTATTTGAAATACAGGAGTTACCCAGGACCACAAAGTATAAGAAAGGGCTGAGATAAATAATGAGAACACAGGGGCTGAGAGATGTCCTCTGACTGCTCTCTGACATCTGTCTCCAGCTGATTTTTTTTTTAAATATAAAGCTACATTTTTTTTTAAGATGTTGGGGGTCGGAGTTTATTAATTAATTTATTTATTTTTGCTGTGTTCGGTTTTCGTTTCTGTACGAGGGCTTTCTCTAGTTGTGGCAAGCGGGGGCCACTCTTCATCACGGTGCGCGGGCCTCTCACTATCGCGGCCTCTCTTGTTGCGGAGCACAGGCTCCAGATGCGCAGGCTCAGTGGTTGTGGCTGACGGGCCTAGTTGCTCCGCGGCATGTGGGATCCTCCCAGACCAGGGCTCGAACCTGTGTCCCCTGCATTAGCAGGCAGACTCTCAACCACTGTGCCACCAGGGAAGCCCCCTTTCTGTTGTTTTTGAGGATTCCTGGGAGATAGGAGGAAACTCAGCAGTCAAACCCCTATCTGGCTTTGTTCTGAGTTACTGCTCAATAACTTTGATTCAATCTCTCAGAAATCATCTTATCCATTTATTATACTTACATTAAGTCATATGTTTATTTGCGTAAGATATCCTGAAACTGAATTATACTAGATTATAGGGTTTTAAAAGTTGAACCTTTTGGGGGTGTGTGTAGGGGGAGGTGTGTTTAAAACAACACAAATTTATTCTTACAGTGCTGGAGATCAGAAGTCCAAAATTAGTCTTGTGGGACCAACGCCAAGGTGCCAGCAGGGCTGTGTTCCTTTTGGAGGTTTTAAGGGAGAATCTGCTTCCTTGTCTGTTTCAGCTTCTAGAGGCTGCCTGTGTTCCTTAGCGATGGCATCTACTTGCATCTTCAAAGCACATCATTCCAGCCTCTGCTTCTGTCATCACTTCTCTTTCTGCCAGCATCATCATATTGCCTTCTCTGATTGTGACCCTCCTGCCGCCTTCTTATAAAGCCCAGCTGGATGATACAGAAAAACCTCCCCACATCAAGATCCTTAGTTTAGTCATATCTACAAGGTCTGTTTTGTCATGTTAAAATAACATATTCACTGGTTTCTGGGGATTGCAATGTGGATATCTTTGGGGACTGTTATTCAGCCTACTACACATCCCTTCCATGCAATCGTTCACATGTTATATGATTGTTTACATAGAAAAAGCCAAGATCATTTACAAGTAGATTATTAGAAATAATATTAGAGTTTAGGAAGGTGATTCACTGTTTTTTTGTAGTTCAGACACAGAGAGTTGAAAAATATTTTTTTAAAGATGTCATTTACAACATTAGTAGACTGTAAAGTGCATTGCAATAAATCTATGCAATAAACCTTTATGAAGAAGATTATAAAAAGTGATTGACTTCCAGTTTCTGGTCCAGTGTGTAAGGAGTTTGGAAGTCATTGCTCTGCCTTAAAATAAGTGAAAAGCTGAATAGACTGAAAAATGAACAGTTCTTCTTGGATAAGTCAGAAAAGTGAGGTCACAGGGCAAACTCCTGTCTCCCAAATTGGAGAGACAGGTGAATACAGAGAAGCACAACTTAACCAGAACAGAAACCTCCGTGAAAACCAGTGCTAGGGGTAGGAAAACCTAAACCATAATTGATGAATTACTGGAGGCTCAACATGGAAAAGTCTGAGTCAAAATCTCAGGCACCCACCTACACCCCAGTCATTAGGGGGACCTCACTTTTGTGAGTTTTACCTCCAGGAACTCTTAAATTGAACCTTTTTATTCGTAGTTCATGATGTGTTTTTTAAATATTATATTGCTAGACAAAATGATTATGTGTATTCAGCAGTCTTGTAGGGGGGAAAAGCCTTGACCTAGCAGTAAGTCATTTCTGTTTGTAGTATATGCTTTTTTTTTTTTTTTTTTTTTTTTGGTACGCGGTCCTCTCACTGTTGTGGCCTCTCCCGTTGCGGAGCACAGGCTCCGGACGCGCAGGCTCAGCGGCCATGGCTCACAGGCCCAGCCGCTCCGCGGCATGTGGGATCCTCCCGGACCGGGGCATGAGCCCATGTCCCCTGCATCGGCAGGCGGACTCTCAACCACTGCACCACCAGGGAAGCCCTGTTTGTAGTATATGCTTTTTAAATGTACCAGATATAGCTAATTTTTAGGGCTAATACTAGTTTAAATTCCTTGAGCTATAATACCTTCTCTCTTTCTTTAAATATTTCTCACCAATATAAGAATCAGCAAGGTTAACTGGGACCACACCTCCCGTGAGAGTGCAGACCCTGCATACAATCCATCAGAATACTGCTTTCTCTACCTTTAAAAATATTCACTAAATTTACCTCCCCGTGCTGCCACCTGAGTCCCAAGCACCACCCTCTTTTGTACATACTGTAATGGTCTCCCAGTTGAGTCTTTTTGTTTTCCTTCTTAAACTTAATGCCCTGTTCATCGACCTGGAGCAGACTTCAGCAGTCTAAGTTAGAGCAGGTGTTTTCCCTGCCCGAAGCCATTTAAGAGAGTACTGTCTCACTAGAGAAATGTCTTAAATATTTCCCTTGACCTAAAGGCCCTTCAAAAAGTGATTCTTCATCTCTTACCTCTCTTCCTAGCTCACGCCGCTCCAGCCGTGCGGGCCTCATCGTTGTTGCCTGCACAGGCCAGGCATGCTTCTCCCTCTGTCCGGAATGCTCGTTCCTCCAGTTATTCATGTGGCTTTTTCCTTCACGTTACTCAGGTGTCTTTCTCTTCAAAAACCACCTCCTCACAGAGGTCTCCCCCAAGCTCTATCTAAATAGCCTTCCTGGTCACTCTGTTCCCTTACCTGCGTTTAACAAAATTCTTTTTATAACACTTAGTACAACGACACTGTATATACACTTGCTTATTGCCTGTCTTCCCTACTAGAATGTAAGTTCCTGAGGTCAGGAACCCTTTGTTTTATTTTTTAGAGTCCCAGTGCCTAGAACATAGTATTATTTCGTAAATATTTAACTGAATATTGGGGCATAGAGACATAGTAACTTGCCCAAAGCCACATGGGTAGAAGGTAGCAGAGCTGAGATTCAAACTCAGGTCTGTCTAACTTCAGAGTCTGAACTTGTTAAATTTAACAAACCATCGTGCTACCTTGTCCAGCACCAGAGGGTCTAAGGTTATTCATTACTTCACATTCTGATGCTGATAATCACTGTTTTGAAGTAATTCACGGTTCTTCTGTACACGGGCCTCTCACTGTTGTGGCCTCTCCCGTTGCGGAGCACAGGCTCCGGACGCGCAAGCTCAGCGGCCATGGCTCACGGGCCCAGCCGCTCCGCAGCATGTGGGATCTTCCCGGACCGGGGCACGAACCCGTGTCCCTTGCATTGGCAGGCGGACTCTCAACCACTGCGCCACCAGGGAAGCCCAATGGTTCTTTTTTATAGATGTCTAATTAGAACTCCTTATCATAGGTGAATGATTGTTTCTATTGTTGCCACATTCTGTTTTCCTGCTTGCCAGTTTTATGGTATAGATCAACAGAAATATGTATATTGACGCACAATATCTAGTGCCATTTTCCCTCTTCCGTGTATGAGACAGTGACTTTAGTTTTTGTACAGTTTGTGTAATAGTTCATAAACATATGGCTGTTTTTGTTCTTCTGTGTGACCTGTTGGGTGCTACAAGTCATGTAAGGATGTATGAACTCCCCTCAGGGAGTTTACAGTCTAGTAGATGGTGGGGGAGGGAGACAGATCCACAGATGACTACTCTTCAAGTCAGAATGTTCTAAGTGCTGGGGTGTAAGAAGTGACGTGACCATTCATAGAAAAGTTGAGTAAACAAGGAAAGACTTTACAGAGCAAGTAGAATTTGAGAGGAGTTTTGAATTTTAACTAGATGTTTGAGAGTTGTATTCCAAGAGGAATGAGCAGCATGAGCAAAGGTTTGAAGACTGAAAGGTAATTTAAAGAGAGGATGCGGTCCAGCTTGAGCACGAGTGGGAAAGCTGTTTGGGACTATGCTGTGAGATGACTTAAGTGCTAGGGGAAGGGTTAACTAGTTCCTGAGGCAGAAGACATTACTGGTTTTTGACCTGTGATATTAGATTTGGTAAATTTCTAAGTAGTGTTTAGAGTCCACCCTGTGGATTGGAACTGAGGAGGACTCTAGGCAAGAAACTGATGAGGAGGCTGCAGTAAAATTGAAGGCAAGCTTTTTAAAAGGCTTTGTAACAGTGAGATTGGGAAGAAGGGAATAAATGTCAGTGGCATTGGCCGAAATAAAATCTTGAGTACCTAGCGATCCATAAGTGTTTTGTGTAAGGGAGAGAGAAAAATCAAAGTTGACTGAAGTTTCAAACGTGAGTCACTTAGAAAATGGGGGTCATCAGTAAAGAAATGAGGATTAAAAACCATTTTGAGGAAAGCTGATACTGTTTTGTGTTGCATGGCAGTAGTACTGTGAACTTACTAGTAGTGATTGTGTTTAATGGGAAACGCTTTCGTTTCTGTATTATTTTTACTGGTGGTATTAACAGTAACCTAATATGAAACATTGTTTTGGTGATTTGTATTTGCTACAATTTCTATAAACCAATATAGTTCAAATTGTATAGTTTTGAGAATTCATTTTTGATAAATCGTATATCGTGGTAAGTTTATTAACAAAGCTATTTTCAGCTAGCTGTGTTTGCTCTGTTTTAGTTATCTGTCACCGCATAACGAATCACCCTAAACTTAGTGACTTAAAACAGTTGTTTAATTGTCTCTCATGAGTCTTTAGGTTAACTGGGCTTAGCTGGGTGGTGGTTTCTACTCCTCATCATGTCAGCTGGGGCTTCAGTCATCTAGGAGCCTTCAGTCATCTAGGAGCCTTAGCTGGGTGGAAGTGAAGAGGGCTCGCTCACATGCTAGTCATGACTTGGGCTGTGAGCTGAGCTAGAAGCTGATCATTGGCGTGACTTGGTTCTCCTTCATGTGGGTGCTCACATCATGGTGGCTGGGTTCCAAGAAGGAGAGTCCTAAGAGCCAGCATTCCATGAAGAAGGAAGGACACACTTCCAGTTCTCCTAAGGCCTAGGCTCAAAGATTCCAGAACACCTCTTCTGCCATATTCTACTTGTCAAAACAATCACAGGGACAGCTCAGATTTGTGCAGAGAGAAAATAAGCTCCACTTCTTTTGTTTGTTTGTTTGTTTTTGTTTTTTTACATCTTTATTGGAGTATAATTGCTTTACAATGGTGTGTTGGTTTCTGCTTTATACCAAAGTGAATCAGTTATACATACACATGTGTTCCCATATCTCTTCCCTCTTGCGTCTCCCTCCCTCCCACCCCTCCAGGCGGTCACAAAGCACCTAGCTGATCTCCCTGTGCTATGCGGCTGCTTCCGACTAGATGTGAGGAGTGACGTGTACTTGTGTACTTACAGAGCCGGGTGGAATTAATTGCTGGAGGCTATCTTTGGAGACCAGTTACCACATACCCCAGAACTTCTAAACCGTTCAACAGATACTTATTTGAATATTCACTTTCTATCAGATAATGTTCTAATAGATTCAGTAGTAACTAGATTCATAATGCCATTCCCTTGGGGACACAGGGGATGAATAAGTTAACATAATTTTAGAAACCGTTAAGTGCTATGAAGAAAATCAAAGCATGGATGAAGGTGCCATTAAGCAATTTGGGAAAGGCTAATGACTTAGCAAAAGTTGTCCACTTAGGCTAGAGCTAATATGAATTTTCAAGGAGAAGTTTGCTAATAACTCATGCCATAATCAATATCTGCAGATACAAGGTACGAAGCACAGAGTTTAGCACAGCACTGTCCAATAGAACTTTCTACGATGATGGAAATGTTCTCTATTGGCACTATCCAGTATGGTAGCACTAGCCACACTTGGCTCTTGAGCACTTTGTATGTGGCTAGTCCAACTGAGGAACTGAATCTTTTATTCATTTTAAATTAATTTAAATAGTCACAGTTGGCTAGTGGCTACTATATTGGACAGTTCAGGCCTAGCATTTAGAAGATGCTAAACACTCTTGCCCTGTCCCAGACCTGTCTACTTTCTTGACCTATTAGGACTTGGTTTAATTCTGAATGGTAGTCATGTTGCAGCTAGGTATAATGAAAACGGCATGGAATATGGAATCAGACAAATTTGGGTTTGAATACCAGCTCTATTAGTGTTGTATCCTTGGATGAGGTTAATCAGTCTTTTCCTCGTAGTACTTTGGGAGAGATTAATGTGTGCAGAATGCTTAACATTCTTTCCATTTGAAAACTTTCATTAAAAAAGGAGAGAACATAGAAGTGTGTATTTTGTGACTCTAGCTATAAAAATTGCATATAAAGACTAGAAATGGGGACACAGGAATATGAACATAGTTTTTAAGATGATGGATTTTTGTACGATTTTAAAAAAATTTTCTCCTATGTATGTTTTGAAAAATAAAAATTAAATTTAAACTGAAATGGTCTTAAAAAATTTTTTCTATGTAGACAGTTTTTATAGTGATGTTTTTATGTTACCAGTAACTTCAGCCACCATATCAACTATTTTTAGTGTGACAGACTACAGCTAATTTCTTTGTTTACCTCTTAATTTATACTTGCTTTCTGATTATTTTTCTTCTTTGTATTCATTTTACTTCTGGTTATTCCTATATTTTTTTACTACTAGCATTTTTTCTCTGCATATTTTTCTTTTTAAATCATTTTCTTGATTCTACAAGAATTTTGAGGCTACTTCATTCTTATTTCATTCTTGATATTCTCCATAGTGATGTTCGCCCTGTTCTGATTTCTTTGGTTTTTCTTTTTTTATTCTTTTTAAAACCTCCTCTGTAGTTAATTCCTGTTTAAGGCTCAACCACACTTATTAGAAGGTTTGCTTTTATTGATAATTTGCATTTAAATGTTCAGTTCAGAATTTGGGAATTTCTCATCCCATAAACCTAATCCCAGCTCTTGTACTCATGAATACCAACTTTGCACAGTAAATGGCAACTCTCCCAATTTCCCCACCTGCCAGTTACACCATTGTAATGGTCAGTGAATTCCAGCATCGTGTTCCTTAATTGCTTTTCTGCTTGAAATGTTCTAGATAATGCAGAATTTTATATCATACTTTTAGAGTAAAATAAGCAATGTTTTATCTCCCATTTTACTATGGACAGTAAAAATGGAACTTCTTGCATCAAAAAGTTGTATGGGCCAAATATGTTTAAAAAGTGTTAAGTTACTTTCTTGAATACCACCATTGAACTGATATAAAACTATATCTCTAATCATGAACTCCCATGAATTCTGTTCTTGAATTTTTATCCACTTATTGAACATTCCTATTTAGATATTCCTCATCACATAAAAAAAAAATTTTATTGGAGTATAGTTGATTTACAATGTTGTGTTAGTTTCAGGTGTACAGCAAAGTGATTCAGTTATACATATATTCATTCTTTTTTAGATTCTTTTCTCATATAGGTTAATTATCACTTCTTGATAATACTTTTGGGCTTAAAATATAAAAAGTCCTGATTCATATATGATATATTCTCCCAGTCATCTGGGCTCAAAATTTTATAGTTGTCTTTGATACCTCCCTTAACTGTAGATGATCATCGAGACCTAGTGATCCATTCTTCATAGAATCAACTTAATCCTACTTGTCACCATCTTAGTTCTGGCACCTAAAACCTCGTACCTGGGTTATTGTATTCTGCAGCCATCAGATGAATATTTTTAAATCAATACTTTCATACCATTCTCTGAACTCAGAAACTTGCAGTGATTACCCATTGCCAACAGGAAAAGTTTAAATGACTTATATGATAATGTTTTTCATAGTAAGATAACATTGAGTTGACCCTTGAACAGCACAGGGATTAATCCGTGTATAATTCATAGTCGGCCCTCCATATCCTAGGTTCCTCTGCATACATGTGGATTCAACCAACTGCAGACCGTGTAGCACTGTAGTATTTACTATTGAAAAGTATCTGTGTATAAATGGATCCCTGCAGTTCAAACCCACATCGTTTAAGGGTCCACTGTAAATGAGAGTATTCTGAAAACTTGTACAATTTGCAAAAAATTACTGGCCTCTTGATTCTTGATCTCTTGTCAGCCTTATTTTCCATACTTCCTTATAAGAGCCTTTCACTCTGAGACAGTGTGCTCTATCCCTCAGCCAGATATGAACTACTTTTATCTCTGGTTGATTCAGCTTAATATTTCTTAAGTACTTATTCTTTGCTAGGTGTGTATTTATGGAATATATAAATAAAACACATTTTTTTCCTCTCAGTTTCAGTTCTGTTATTCTTCAAAACTGAGCTGTCTCCTCTGAAGCTTTCCTTTGATCACCTAGCCTAAATAAATTTTTCCTTTCAACCAGAAATGTGGAGCTCACTGACATATCCTCCCCTCCCCCTGCTATATGTGCAAGATAACATCTATAATAAAACGTGCATAACATTTGGACTGTTTAATGAATAATTTTACTTTTTCAGCTTTATTGAGATATAATTGAAATACAGCTCTGCATAATGACTTGACATACATATACTGCAAAATGATTACCACAGTACATCTAGTTAACCTCCATCCCCTCAAATAGTTACCAAAAAAGTGGGTAATTTAAAGGTGAACATCTGTGTCACTACAATCAAAACTCAAGAAATCGAACATTACCAGTATCCCAGAAGCCCACCACATGCCCCTTCCCAATCGTCTCTCTCCCACCCTCCTCCCTAGAGGTAATAATTATCCTTTTGTGATAGTCATATTCTTGCTTCTTTTTATAGTTTTGCCATCTGTGTATGCATCCCTAAACAGTATTATATTTCCTGTTTCTCAAGTTTAAGTGCATGGAATCACATAACTTTGACTTGTTTCTTTCAGGATTTTTGGTGTTAAGTGTAGCTGCAGTTCATTCATTTTCATTGCTGTACAGCATTTTATTTGTCCATTTAATTACTGATGAACATCTGGGTTGTTTATAGGTTAGGGCTATTTTGAATATAGCTGCTAGGAACATTCTCACATAAGCATCCTGTTTTCCTTTTTTAAAAATTAATTAATTCATTTTTGGCAGCTTTGGGTGTTCATTGCCGCGCGCGGGCTCTCTTTAGTTGCAGCGAGCAGGGGCTACTCTTCGTTGCGGTGGGCGGGCTTCTTATTGCGGTGGCTTCTGTTGTTGCGGAGCACAGGCTCTAGGCTGGCGGGCTTTAGTAGTTGTGGCACATGGGCTCAGTAGTTGTGGCGCACAGGCTTAGTTGCTCCGTGGCATGTGGGGATCTTCCCCAACCAAGGCTCGAACCCGTGTCCCCTGCACTGGCAGGTGGATTCTTTTTTTTTAACTTTTTAAAATAAATTTATTTATTTTTGACTGTGTTCGGTCTTCGTTGCTGCACATGGGCTTTCTCTGGTTGCTGCGAGCAGGGGCTACTCTTCATTGTGGTGTGCGGGCTTCTCAATGCAGTGGCTTCTCTTGTTTCAGAGCACGGGCTCTAGGTGCACGGGCTTCAGTAGTTGTGGCACGCAGGCTGTAGAGCGCAGGCTCAGCAGTTGTGGCACACGGGCTTAGTTGCTCTGTGACATGTGGGATCCTCCCGGACCAGGGCTCGAACCCCTGTCCCCTGTATTGGCAGGTAGATTCTTAACTACTGCGCCACCAGGGAAGCCCCAAGCATACTGTTTTTCTAGGTTATATCCCTAATAATTGAATCACCGGATCACTGGATATGCGTAACTGCAGTTTAAGTAAAGCCAATTTTCCGAAAGATTGGCCCAATTTAGACTTCCATCAACAGCACTGTGATACATCCTTTCTTGCCAGTTTTAGAATCATCAGACTTAAAATTTTGCCATTTTGGTAGGTGTGTAGTGGTATCTCTTTGTGGTTTAAATTTGCATTTCCCTGTTTCCTTTCCATATGCTTATTAGCTGTTTGTAGTTCTTTTCTTATTAACCTACTATCCTTTCTCTATTTTTGTATGGCAAACTTTCATTTAAAAAGTACCTATACAATCTTTTTTTTTTCTTTTTTTGCCGTACGCGGGCCTCTTACTGTTGTGGCCTCTCCCGTTGCGGAGCACAGGCTCCGGACACGCAGGCTCAGCGGCCGTGGCTCACAGGCCCAGCCGCTCCGCGGCATGTGAGACCCTCCCGGACGGGGGCACGAACCCGTGTCCCCTGCATCGACAGGCGTACTCTCAACCACTGCGCCACCAGGGAAGCCCTATACAATCTTTTTACTTATCAAAGATGTTAACCTTTTATCGGGACCAGCCTGGCCTTCATGCTGTAGCTGGTTCGTCTAACGCCAGTCTGAAGACAGGAGGAAATTTTGGTCCTTACACTAATCTCACCTTTTATAAAATTTTTTTTATTAATACATAAAGCTATTTGCCCAGTAAGCATTCATTTGGTAGCAAAAGGTATCAGTCAGTAGACAGGTATTTTTTGTGAGTGCCTGCTAGGTACTACATATCTTCCGAAGCTTTGGGAACAAGACACAAAATTCCTCCATTTATTGTCTTATGTTTTAAACTCAGTATTAAGGGCTGCATTTATCCAGTCCTGTTTTATGCCATGGCAACACTGAACAGTCATCGAAAAGAATTAGCTAGAAGGTATTGAGGCAGCCAGTAGTCAATAAGCATGTAATCATTGGAGTCAAACAGACTTTGGTTTCAGTTATGAGTCCAGAAATGTGTGACTTTGTGCATATTATGTGTAAGCTCTCTGAAATTCAGTTTTGTCACCTGCAAAATGGAAATAATAGCCTATAATGTTATGATGATTCAGTGAGGCATGAAATACATGTAAACTGCATAGCACATCACGTGGCAGGTATCCATCATCAACAGTGATGAAATCTAAAACCACCTTCCCCAATAGTGTAAGGTTTCAGGTCAAGGACTGTGGTGAGGAAAGAAACTGGTATGGTTCCCATGTATGCCTCAATCAAATATGAAGATGGTATATAACTCATCTTCCATTTTAGGACGTTTGGGTTGTGGAATGGGGAAAGGCATATGTGGAACAGGAAAATGAGATAGGAGATGGTCCAAAATGTTTGGAGTCCCCTTAAGTACAGGAGCAAAATGAAAAGAAAACCAGTACTGCCATATCTACCTCCATAACACATCAGGTGGAGACTTTTGTTTTTTCCCTTTTGTAATTATGACAGTGTTGTTTTCCAACCCTGTTTTTATCCTTTATTGCCTCTCTCTGTGTTCATTTGATTATTATATCCCCCTAACAATATTAAAATGAAGATATTTTCTTTCATTCTGACTGGCCTTGAAATTAAAACTTGAATATGAGAGGAGTAAAATTGGATAAATATCTGCATTCAGGGCAATATTATAACTGGTGTATTGTGTACCGTTTCATTACAGCTAATAGATTTTCAGTGGAAGCTGGGTATGGCTGTGAGCTCAGACAGCTGCAGATCACTTAAGTATCCTTATGTTGCAGTGATGCTCAAAGTGGCAGATCATTCAGGCCAAGTAAAGAACAAGTCCTTCGAAATGACAATTCCACAGTTTCAGGTTTGTGATAAACCACATTCAGTTTAGCCATTGTTCTGTAATTACCGCTTAAAAAGATACATAAAATCTTTTTCAAGATAAAATTTTAACTGTTTTTATTTGCAATTGTTTTGATGTGCTTTACATACAAAAGATCTGGATTTGCTTTATTTGGGAATTTGATAAATTATTTTCAATATAATATGCTGAATTTGTATACTGACAGTCCATCACTTTCAAGGACTCATCTGTGAGTGTGTTTAAGAAATTTGCATCTTTTCTAGCAGGATATTTACTTTGCATTTAACTGTTTTATTCTTCTTAGGCTTAATATTCAAGAGTGATTAAGCTAAATGAATCTTACCTTGGAACAGTATTGACCCTGAATTTTCTGACTAATAATGTTTACAGAACGTAGAGCAGACCACTAGTACTTGATGGCTAATTTTATCTGCTAGGGATTAGAGTAACTCAATAGTTTATTTATAGAATCATGTTATATATATTATTATTATTTTTAGTATCCAATATTTTATATATTATTCTACCTCTTTTCTGTAAGCAAGAAAGGAAGAAAGGGGGTGGATGAGAAATCATTTTCTTTTCAATGTACATACAGGGAAATGCTTTGTCTTTGGCTAGTTTAACTGGCCTTAGAGTTTTGTTTTTGTTTGTTTTGATCCCTTTGGTGAGTGAACAGATATGAATTCTTTCTTATAGCATACTCTCTGTTACCATGAATTCCAATTTTTTTAGATTCCACATATAAGTGAGATCATGCAGTATTGTCTTTCTGTGTCTGGCTTATTTTACTTAGCATAATGTCCTCCAGGTTCACCCATGTTGTCAAAAATAGCAGGATTTCCTTCTTTTTAAAGGATGAATAGTATACTGTTGTGTGTATATACACACCACATTTTCTTTATCCATTCATCTGTCAACAGACACTTGGGTTGTTTCCATACCTTGCTATTGTGAGTAATGCTGCATTGAATGTGGGAGTGCAGATATCTTTTTGAGGTAGTGATTTTATTTCCTTTGGATATATATCCAGAAGTGAGATTTGTGGTTTATATTGTAGTTCTGTTTTACAAATTACATTTTAAGGATTTTCTCTCCTTTTGATTCCTTTTTTTAGAACAGCTGTGTCTGCTGTAGAACAAAAAAGGGTCACAGATTCATTATTTTTAATGCTAAATGGTGTCTTGGAAGCAAATTAGGACTTGGTTGAAAGGAAATAGATGTAGTGTATTGTGATATGTGAGTAGCTTTCAACTGAACATAAAGACCAAATCTACTTCAAAAAGGAATATAGATTTCAGTCCTTTTGTAATTCATAATACTGGCCTAATTCTTATTTTTCTTTGCCACATTTTTGCTCCCTGATTCTACCTCTTAAAATTTTTTTCTCATAGTAAAAGATCACAGATGGGGCAACTCTTTTGTTTGTTTTTTGTTTTTTGTGGTACGCGGGCCTCTCACTGTTGTGGCCGCTCCCGTTGCGGAGCACAGGCTCCGGACGCGCAGGCTCAGCGGCCATGGCTCACGGGCCCAGCCGCTCCGCGGCATGTGGGATCCTCCCGGACCGGGGCACGAACCCGTGTCCCCTGCATCGGCAGGCAGACTCTCAACCACTGCGCCACCAGGGAAGCCCCTGGGGCAACTCTTTTAAAGGTAGTTTTTACGTGGCTTACAGCTAACCAGGCAAACAGAGCCTGTTAGTCACATTATAGGACTGAGCGCCAAGGAGCATTCTTTGAGCTTTTGACTTTTATCTTTCTAGTAGCAGAAATTACCATCATGAGTATATATTTTTTAAGAAATGGTTACTTCCTCCTTCGTTTCGTAATAAACTTACATATGAGTTAAAACAAAATACAGATACTCTATTAAGTAGCAAAATAGAGAATTAAGTCCAAAGAAGAGGGAAAATACAAGGATGTAAATCATTAGAGTATATCAAATTTGCTTCCTACTTCTCGGCAAGTAGAGGATAAGAAAGGAAAACAGAATTTGATCCCTTTTTTATCTGATGTTTTATCTGATGACTTCTACAGGAGAACTACCATACCAGCTTAGTTTTTAATTGAAAGAGAAATAAGTTTCTACCATGTAAGCCACTGTCAGTGTTGGGTCTCTCTTAGTATAACTGACAAGACAGCCCCTATCACCCTGAAATGCAGTCTTTCACTGAATTAAAAGTGGTTCGGAGCCTGGGGACCAATCTGTCATTTTTTTAAAGTCTTCATTGTTGAGGACAGTGCTGGGCATTTAATAAATCTTCCTGTTGTGATCTCAAAGAACTTTGTTGGATGCTTTTGAAAAGTTTATTTATGAGCTAATTATCCAACTCTACAGTAGTATTTTTGCTTGCACCAAATTACACCTGTTTGTTTCTTATAGTAACTTTCGAATAATAATAGTTGAGGAAGTAACATTAAAATGCAAACTCAATATGTTCTAGAGCCTCTGCTGGTAGATATAATTAAAAGAACTACTTAAACAGCCTCTAAAAGCAAAATTAATATTGTTTTTCCCCTTTCTCTCCAGAATTTCTACAGACAGTTCAAGGAAATTGCTGCAGTTATTGAAACTGTGTGAAAACTGATTACTTGGTTGATGAATTGCTACCATCATTCTAAAATCATGGATTTTACTTTCTGCAACAAAACTGCCTAAGGATCAAATGATTTTTATTGAATGAAAATTACACTTTTTTTTTTTTTTTTTTTTTTTTTTTTTTTTTTTTGCGGTACGCGGGCCTCTCACTGTTGTGGTCTCTCCCGTTGCGGAGCACAGGCTCCGGATGCGCAGGCTCAGCGGCCATGGCTCACGGGCCCAGCCGCTCCGTGGCATATGGGATCCTCCCAGACCGGGGCACGAACCCGTATCCCCTGCATCGGCAGGCGGACTCTCAACCACTGCGCCACCAGGGAGGCCCGAAAATTACACTTTTGGTTTTCCATTTTTTTAAATAATAAAAAAGAAAATCAGACAAACAGGAATTACAAAGTGGTGATCGCTGCACACTTTGTGAATGTACTAAGAGCCACTGAATTGGAAACTTTAAAGGGTGAAGAACTCTGTGGTATGTGAATTATATCTTAATGAAAAATAAATCAGACAAACAGTTGAATGATATTAAAAGCAGCACAAGTTTATGTATTAGACCAATAGTTTTAAAAATTACTGGTAATGTTACCCATTTTATAAACAAACTCTTCTTTTTTACCATTCATTTTTTTATTGATGTATAGTTGATTTACAATATTATATTAGTTTCAGATGTACAACATGGTAATTCAAACTTTTTAGAGATTATACTCCATTTATGGTTATTATAAAGTATTGGCTATATTCCTTGTGCTGTGCTGTACAATGTATCCTTGTAGCTTATTTGTTTATTTATTACTTTAAAAAAATATTATTTATTTTATTTTTGACCGTGGTGGGTCTTCGTTGCTGCACGTGGGCTTTTCTCTAGTTGCGGCGAGCGGGGGCTCTTTGTTGGGGTGCGCGGGCTTCTCGTTGCGGTGGCTTCCCTTGTTGCAGAGCCCAGGCTCTAGGCGCTCAGACTTCAGTAGTTGTGGCCCTCGGGCTCAGTAGTTGTGGCGCACGGGCTTGATTTCTCCACAGCATGTGGGATCTTCCCGGACCAGGGCTTGAACCCATGTCCTCTGCATTGGCAGGTGGATTTTTAACCACTGTGCCACCAGGGAAGCCCCAACAGTCTTTATTTTAAAATCTATTTTATCTGATATGAGTGTTGCTACTCCAGCTTTCTTTTGATTTCCATTTGCATGGAATGTCTTTTTCCATCCCTTCACTTTCAGTCTGTATGTGTTCCAAGGTCTGAAGTGGGTCTCTTGTAGACAGCATATATATGGGCCTTGTTTTTGTATCCATTCAGCCAGTCTGTGTCTTTTGGTTGGGGCATTTAATCCATTTACATTCAAGGTTATTATCGATATGTATGTTCCTATTACCATTTTCTTAATTGTTTTGGGTTTGTTTTTGTGGGTCCTTTTCTTTTCTTGCATTTCCTGCCTAGATAAGTTTCTTTACCATTTGTTGTAAAGCTGGTTTTGTGGTGCTGAATTCTCTTAGCTTTTGCTTGTCTGAAAAGCTTTTGACTTCTCCATCGAAACTGAATGAGATCCTTGCTGGGTAGAGTAATCTTGGTTGTAGGTTTCTCTTTCATCACTTTAAGTATATCCTGCCACTCCCTTCTGGCCTGCAGAGTTTCTGCTGAAAAATCAGCTGATAACCTTATGGGGATTCATTTGTATGTTATTTTTTGTTTTTCCCTTGCTGCTTTTAATATTTTTTTCTTGAATTTAATTTTTGTTAGTTTGGTTAATAGGTGTCCTGGTGTGTTTTTCCTAGGGTTTATCCTGTATGGGACTCTCTTTTTCCTGGACTTGGGTGACTATTTCCTTTCCCATGTTAGGGAAGTTTTTGACTATAATCTCTTCAAATATTTTCTTACACCCTTTCTTTTTCTCTTCTTCTTCTGGGACCCCTATAATTCGAATGTTGATGCGTTTAGTGTTGTCCCAGAGGTCTCTGAGATTGTCTTCAATTCTTTTCATTCTTTTTTCTTTATTCTGCTCCTTGGCAGTTATTTCCACCGTTTTGTCTTCCAGCTCACTTATTTGTTCTTCTGCCTCAGTTATTCTGTTCGTGATTCCTTCTAGTGTATTTTTATTTCAGTTATTGTGCTGTTCATCTCTGTTTGTTTATTCTTTAGTTCTTCTAGATCTTTGTCAAACATTTCTTGTATGTTCTCAATCTGTGCCTCCATTCTATTTCTGAGATTCTGGACCATCTTTATTATCATTACTCTGAATTCTTTTTCAGGTAGGTTGCCTAGTTCCTGTTCATTTATTTGGTCTTGTAGGTTTTTACCTTGCTCCTTCATCTGTGACATATTTTTTTGCTGTCTCTTTTTTTTTTTTTTTTTTTATGAATGGGATTGTGTTCCTGTCTTACTGATTGTTTGGCCTGAGGCTTCCAACACTGGAATTTTTAGGCTGTTGGGTAGAGCTGGGTCTTGGTGCTGAGATGAGGAACTCCGTGAGACCTCCGTCCAATGAATATTCCCTGGGGCCTTTCTGTTAGTCTAGTGGTTCAGACTCGGAGCTCCCACCGCAGGAGCTTTGGCCTAACCCTCCGGCTCGTGAACCAAGATCCCTCAATGTGTGTGGGGCAGAAAAAAGAAAAAAAAAACAGTAACAAAGTAAGAAATAAAATTAGACTGGGAAACTAACAGATATGTTAGGAAGAATATAAAATATGAATCAACACGCGGAAGGTACGTCAGCACCACAGTAGTAAAAAAGAGGAGGGAAAAGAAAAGAAAAAAGAAGGGGGGGAGGCCTTGGCTGTGGAGGGCGGGGCCTAAGCAAGGGCGAGTTTTGGGTGGTGGGCGGGGCCAATGCCCAGGACCCACAGGGCTGGAAAGGGCCCTGGGGGCTATTGGGGGTGGGGCTTAGGCGTGCCCCCCACCCCTGGTCTCAGAGGGCAGGGGACCCCACCTGGGAGCCCAGCAGGCTTCCTGGGCTTGAGCAGGCGGGGCAAACGCCCTCCTCTCCGCTCCTGCTCCTCCAGCCTGCAAGGGCCCGGGCTGCCTGCCTCTCCTGATCTCCCCAGCCTCCCTTCTGTGCCCCTAGGACCAATTCGGTTGGGGCTGGGAGGGACCTTGGAGGGCAGGAGACCAGCCTGGGAGCTCAGCAGGCTCCCCTGGCCTGAGTGGGCGGGGCAATCAACGTTTCCACTCCTCTTCCGTTCCTCCTGGAGGGCCCCTCCGCCTCCTCTCCTGATCTCCCCAGCTTCAGGGGTGCCGATCCTGTCTGGCCTCCACTTCTCCTCCACCCTCAGTCCCCCTTCATCCTACCAGTTCACTTTGGGGTTCCTCGCGTCTTCTTGGGCATCAGAGTTCCCCACCAGCGGCCGGCAGGCGCCCCAGTTGTGGGGAAACGCTAACTCTTCGTCTTCCCACGCAGCCGTCTTGACTCCGCCTCTCTAAACAAACTCTTACACATAGAGTCCTTTATAGTCTTATATATAAAGTATATATGAATGACAAAAGTAGTATTCGATTAGGATAATGTTACTTTACAAATTCAATTTTATAACATTCATTTATTATGAAAGCAATCAGAAGAGTGAGGCTGCTCCTTCTCCAACATGTGGAATCAGGTTAGGGTTGGTCATTGCTCCCTTATTTTAGCCAAGCATTCAGATGTTTCTGTTATTAATATTTGTAGACAGTTCAAATATGTGCACAGACATAGAAAAATAAATTGTATTCTGAGTTTATGTACAACTGAGTTAACCTGGTAACACAAGTTATTGTGTTAGATGGTCTCTTTTGAATTTAGATTTATAAAACAGTTGCTAAAATATTTTATAAAACCACAGCAATCAACACTGTATGGCATTGCTCAGGAAAATAAACAGATCACTGGAATAGACTAAGTGGCCTAGAAATAGATCAAGATATTTGGGACAAAGATGATATTTCAGTTGGGTGAGAAAACAGGATTAATTTAATAAATGATGCTAGCAGTCTCAACACATGCGAAAGTAAGTTCCAGATGAATTAATGATTTAACTATAAAAGAGAGAAATTAGACGTTTTATAGAATATTTATGTTAACTAAGGCTTGGGAAGCAGCAACACCACAGCTATAACATAAAACAAATATATTTGAAATGTAAGAATTAAAAAATTATATGTGGGAAAAAATGGGTCATAAACAAAGATAAAAGACAAATGCTAGGTTGATGTATAAGTTAGTACTTTGTCTGGAAACAAATTGCTTTAAATATTTCAAGTAGGAGGAGATTTTATACAAGAAATGAGATGTTCACTAAACTGTCAGAAAGACTGAGGGAACAAGTCAGGAGAAATCATTGCTGGCTTTTAGAAAATCCGGTAGTGCAGGAATTTCAGGGAAAGCCCCTGCCAGTAATCTCTGCAGAATGCAGGGTGTCACCTGGAAGCAACTATACAGGCCATTTCTGCCAAGTGTCAACATGTTAGAATGAAATAAAGGCTGCTTGCTTTCTTCACCTTTTCTAGTTTCAGTGAGAGTGCCTCTCATTGGTGGAAGTTAAACCAGGACCCTGTTGACACAGGAATCTGGTCAGTGGAGTTTCTAGTCTTTTAGTACCTTTGGAAGGGAGATTTAGAAAAGCAAGAAAGGTGCTGAATATTCCTACTCTGCTGACAGAAATAGGAGTTATCATGGCCTTTTTTGCGAAGTGATAGACATACACACATTATATAGAATTTCACAGCCCAGAAATTTCAGTCCAGAAATACATCCTTTGGAGTAAAGCCACCAATACAGTAAGGCCCCTACATATGAACCTTCAAGTTGTGAACTTTCAAAGATGCGAACGTGCGTTCGCATGTCCAGTCATGTAAGTTAGTTCACGTGTCTGGTGTACATTGTCACGTGCGTACATCCTCTGCAAGTGGTTGTGCTTTTGTGTACTTTACAGTACTGTATAGAGTACAGTAGTACAGTATCTTTATTTCAAGCCCAGGATGTCATCTATGATGAGAAAAAAAGTAGCTACTACCCCAGACATCACTGGATCGTTTTCTCAAGAGGGCAGATAGAATTGAATCCAGCAAGGAACCAGAACCTGTGCCATCAACGTCAGTTGTGAGTGACATTGCAGCTTGCCCTCCGTCTCCTATTGCTGACGATCCTTCAGCTCTCCCACCTCCCACTCCCTCTCCCTCCTCCAGTCAGTAACTCTTCTTGCCTGTTCCCTCGATGCCAGCCCCTGTATGCCAGCTGTTGTACTGTATTACCATACTTTTCAAGGTACTGTACTGTAAGATTAAAAATGTTTTCTTTTTTTGTGTGTTCGTTTTTTTATGTATTATTTGTGTGAAAAGTATTATAAACCTATTACAGTACAGTACTGTATAGCCGACTGTGTTAGTTGGGTACCTAGGCTAACTTTGTTGGACTTACAAACAAATTGCACTTAACGAATGCGCTCTTGGAACGGAACTCGTTCATATGTAGGGGACTTACTGTATATAAAAATATTTGCAAAATTGACTAAATGTTCATCCAGTTTCTGTTAGGGCACACAAGAAGACTGCATTTCCCAGCCTCCCTTGCAGTTAGGTTAGGACCTCATGATTGGGTTGTAGCCAGTGGAATCTGGGCAGAAGTGTCCTAACATACATCCATTCTTTGTCATAAACCTTTCCTTGTCTTCCAAGCTCTCTCCCTTGTGGACTGCTGGAAACGAAGAAATCTGAGATAGGGAAACCATGAGATGGAGCCCCTGAATCACGATTGGAGGCAGACTCATAGTAACAGCCTGACTTGCACCAGACAGTGATGTGAGCTAGAAACAAACCCTTGTTGTGGTAAGCTGGTGAGATTTTTAGAGTGTTCGTTAACAACAGCAAGTGAGCTTAAACTTGAATAACACAAGATATTTGTATGAAGATTTTTATTGTAGCATTTCCCCAAGCGGTGAAAAGTAAAATAAAGGGAGCAGTGACTGTCAATAAAGAAATGGTTGAATAAATTCATCATATCTATGTTACAGCATATCATATACCTGCCGTTATCATGTATTAAATGTATTAACAATACATTTGCTATTATCAACACATTGTTGTTTCATAAAACTGTGTAAAATGCACTCAATATATATTTGAATTCTTAATGGAAAATTAGGAAAATTAAGGAAAGATGTTTACCATGTTGTAAGCATTGATGGAGAGGGAGAGGAAGAGCAGTTAAAAATTTTTTTTCAAATCCGTAATGCATTATAAGAAAATATGTATCATTGTTTTTAAGAAATATTTGATAAAAATTATTATTATTTTTTCTTTTTTTTGCGGTACGCGGGCCTCTCACTGTTGTGGCCTCTCCCGTTGCGGAGCACAGGCTCCGGACGCGCAGGCTCAGCAGCCATGGCTCACGGGCCCAGCCGCTCCGTGGCATGTAGGATCTTCCCAGACCGGGGCACGAACCCGTGTCCCCTGCATTGACAGGCAGACTCTCAACCACTGGGCCACCAGGGAAGCCCAAATGTTTGCTTTTTAATTATGCTTCTGAAAAGTTCTTATGATTCTTTTTGTGGTACAATGTATCCTTATTTTAACAAATGGTATAGTGTGTCTCCAAATCAGGATAGACAAACCTGAAATACATCAAACGTAGGCCTCGCTGTGCTATAGAAATCATGACCGCAGCTGGGTCTGATATTTTGGCTGGTATCACAGCAAGAAACTTCATTTCTTCCACTTACCTTTGTCTCCTCTTCTGAGCCTCCCTGTTGGGAATTTAAGTCCTCTTCACACCCTGTCAGCATTTCTGCAGATCTCCTGTGTGAATCCACTTTCTTTCTTGGTTCTCTGCTCGGTAGCATACTGTCGTGAGGAGTGCGGGTCCATTGCCTACTGCTGTCGACCCATGTACTCAGGTCCTACCACCTTGAAGAGTCAGCCGACTGGTCATTCATACTTACCAGCTGCCCATAGACTACTCTATTACCCACCCTCTGCATAGTAGCACATTAAAGATTTAGGATTAGGAGAAGGCAAAGTCCCCTTTCTATCCCTTTCTCTGTCCTTTGGGGTACCAACTTCATTGTATCCCCAGAAATCAAAGTAGAAACCTGCCCACCCAATCTGGGTCAACACCGCACACCTGCCTTCCCAGACTGTGCTTGTGGTCTTTCCACCTCCCACTCACCCCAGTTTAACGCCCTCCATCTTCCTCTCCCTCCTCATCTGCAGTGTTGCAAAGAGGCCCAAAGAAAGCCCTTGGCTCAAACGCTGGGTGATGGATTTGATTAGAATAAATTTAAGTTGCATGTTTAAATTTATCTTTTGAATTTGAAAGGCAAGTTTTTTTCATAATATAGTTTTACACTATTTTCACTGAAGATGTCTGTTTTGCTTATTATGAGTTTAATGAGCTTCACCTGGCTGGCCTGGGCATTAACCACTGTAACAACATTTCTGTGGGAAAATGTGTTTCAAGTTTCAAACACTTGACTTAAATGTAAACTTTTGGAAAATACTTGGTTCTCAAGTTGGAAAATGTATTCATGAGCATTTAGTTTCTAAAAACAAATACATTATCCCCAAGCTCATCAAGCAAAACCCAAATATTTTCAGATATTCTGCTACCAAGACAGGTTAACATACATACCAGATTTATGTGGAAAGAAGGCAAGATAGTCACATTAAATTAAAGGCGTTGAAATTTCCATCATGCTGGTGCTTCGTTTTTAAAAGTACTTAAGCAGAATTATCTTTTCAAATAATTTTTTTCAAATAATTATTTATTTATTTATTATTATTTTTTAATTTTTGGCTGCATTGGGTCTTGGTTGCTGCGTGCAGCCTTTCTCTAGTTGCAGCGAGTGGGGGCTGCTCTTCATTGTGGTGCGTGGGCTTCTCATTGTGGTGGCTTCTCTTGTGGAGCACGGGCTCTAGGTGTGCAGGCTTCAGTAGTTGTGGCACGCGGGCTCAGTAGTTGTGGCACGCGGGCTTAGCTGCTCCACGGCATGTGGGATCTTCCCGGACCAGGGATTGAACCCATGTCCCCTGCATTGGCAGGCAGATTCTTAACCACTGCGCCACCAGGGAAGTCCCTCAAATAATTAAAAAAATTTATTTTGTACTTTAGATTTTAAAAAATAAACTTTGTTTCTTTCAAGTTTTAGATATAGAAAAATTGCGAAGCTAGTACAGAAAGTTCCCATATACCCCACACCATTTCCCCTATTAACATCTTATGGTACATTTGTTATAATTGATGAACCACTATTGATACATTAGGTTTCCTCGGTTTATACCTAATATATTTTTCTGTTCCAGGATCCCATCTAGGACATGATATTACATTTAGTCATCATGTCTCCTTAAGCTTCTCTTGTCTGCGACAGTTTCTCAGACTTTCCTTATCTTTGTTGACCTTGGCAGTTTTGAGGAGTACTCAAACTGGTCAGGTATGTTGTAGGATGTGCCTCATTTGGGATCACAGATAGAAAGTGCATTTTCCTCACTTCATATCAAGGGTACATACTAACAACATGATTTATGAGTGTTCATGTGGATGTTGATAACCTAGCTGAAGTAATGATTGTTTCTCCACTGTAAAGTTACTTGTCTACCTGCTTTTTTCCATACTTTACTCTTGGAAGGAAGTCACTACCTGCAGGCTATACTTAAGGAATGCGGAGTTATGTTCCCCTTCTTTTTTGGTGACGTATCTACATATTTTATTTGGAATTCTTCTGGGAGAGAGATTCGTCTCTTCTCCCCATTATTAATGTACTCAGTCATTTATCTATAACAGTACAAACTCATGGATATTTATTTTATACTTGGGGTTACATTTTTTCCTCAAGTCATTCCAACTTTGACTCTTGGGAGCTCTTTCATTTGGCTCATGTGCCCCTTTGACACACCCCGCCAACTTAAAAAAAAAATTGGGGGCACTACTTTCTGACACTTAACACTACAAGATGCTCCAGGCTCACCTTGTGGGTTTTTTTTTTTTTTTTTTGCGGTACGCGGGCCTCTCACTGTTGTGGCCTCTCCCGTTGCGGAGCACAGCCTCTGGACACGCAGGCTCAGCGGCCATGGCTCACGGGCCCAGCCGCTCCGCGGCATACGGGATCCTCCCGGACCGGGACACAAACCTGTGTCCCCTGCATCGGCAGGCAGACTCTCAACCACTGCGCCACCAGGGAAGCCCTCACCTTGTGTATTTGAATCAGTCATTTCTCCCAAAGACCCTCATTCTTTTTATTAGACAGTGGTACTAGAAACCAAGGTCTGGGTGCTAGATAGGTTATGTATTGTAGATTTTGAAATCATTAAAACTTAGAAGTCTTTCATGATATTTGTATGTCAAATCATTATGCTGTACACTTAAACTTATATGGTACTGTATGTCAGTTATAGGTCAATAAAACAGGAAGAAAAAAAACTTTAAAAATTAAAAAAAAAAAACCTTAGAAGTCTGATGCACAACATGGTGACTATAGTTAACAATATTGTACTATATATTTGAAAGTTGCTAAGAGAGTAGATCTTTTTTTAAATTTTTTTTATTTTTATTTATTTTTTATTAATTAATTAATTTATTTATTTTTGCTGTGTTGGGTCTTCGTTTCTGTGCTAGGGCTTTCTCTAGTTGTGGCAAGCGGAGGCCACTCTTCATCGCAGTGCGCGGGCCTCTCACTATCGCGACCTCTCCCGTTGCGGAGCACAGGCTCCAGACGTGCAGGCTCAGTCGTTGTGGCTCACGGGCCTAGTTGCTCCGCAGCATGTGGGATCCTCCCAGCCCAGGGCTCGAACCCGTGTCCCCTGCATTAGCAGGCAGATTCTCAACCACTGCGCCACCAGGGAAGCCCAAGAGAGTAGATCTTAAAAGTTGTCACCACAAGAAAAAAAAATGTAACTATGTGAGGTGATGGATGTTAACTTATTGTGGTAATCATTCCCCAATATATACATATATCAGATCATTATGTTGTGCACATTAAATTAATACAATGTTATATACCAATTATATCTCAGTAAAACTGGGGGGAAATTTAGAAATCTGAAAGAAAGAGTTCTGCTGCTGGGATAGGTCCGACCACAAAGCGCAGCTTATGTTTTAGGATTGGTGAAAATGACGACCTGATCTCAGCTAATGTTATTATCCCTTCAGTTTACCATTTGAACCAGCTAACAAACAGGGCAAGATAATATATATGAGATCATGGATGCAAGAGAGTGCATGTGTCTTCCCGGTGAGATGGGCTAAATAAGATAGTTGGTATGGTGGCTAGAGAGGGCTCCAGGCTCCTTCTGTGTAGTTGACCAGCCATTCTCAACACATGGCTTCCATCTTGTGAAAAACATGGCTGCTCCAGTTTCTATCATCATGCCTACATACCAGCCAGCAGAAGCGAGGGAAGGAGACGGGAGGGCATACTTCTCCGTATAAACTCACGTCCTGAGTGTTACACACCCCATTCTACTCACATCCCATTGGAAGAACCTATTCATATAGCCACTTCTAACTGCCAAGGAAACTAGAAAATGTCTAGCGGGGTAGCTGTGTGCCCAGTTGCTATGCTACAGGGAGAAAAGGGATTCTAAGGAAAACCAGCCATCATTGCTAGTCTTCCTCCTTGTCCACCAACTACAGGCATCCTTCCTTCCACTTGCAGAACATGTTTGTCCTTCCCAAGGGAAGACAATCCCAAAGTCCCACCGTTCTGCATCCAGCCACAAACAGAACCTCTCTTCCAAAGGGAAGTTTGCTCCATCTCTGCACATAAACCTAGCCTGAGCTTCTCTCTCTCGTAGAATTTTGCCGAAAGTGGCAAGACGGAGCCAACACATCAGTGTTCTGCCATTTTTTCTAGTTAGTTCCTCTAGTGCAGTGGTTCTTACCTGGGAGCAGTCTAACTCCTATAAGGGGCATGAGGGAATGTATGAGGAAGTTCTTGATTGTTATATTGCCTGGGGCTGGTATATAAGATCATTGAATCATTTTCAGTTCATATTGCTGGCATTCTATGGGTGGGGGGCTCTACATCCTACAATGCCTAGGGTATTCTTGACCAACAAAAAGTTATTCTACCCCAAATGCCAAGAGGACCTATGTGAAGAAACACTGCCTTAGAGCTATAGGCTCTGTAAGCACGTGGTCTGCAACTTACGTATCATATGGTGATAGTTTTATCAGATGTTATGCCATAGCCTGAGTCACCACCGTTCCCGTCCACAGTATCCTCACCACCTGTTGCCTGACTGCCAGTGCCTCCTGTTACACGTTTTATTCCAGTAGCATCTCACTTTTAGGTACAAATTACATGTTAGGTTATCAGCTACTGTGGTAGTAATCCCAAAATGGTTTAATTAGACAAAATTATTTATCACGTCTGAGCTGTTTGTTCTTCTTGAAGACATCAAGGACCTACACTTCTGTCTTACAACTCTACTGTTCTTACTGTACAGCTTCTTCAACAAGTTCAGGGTGGTTGTACCAACTCCTGGCTTCACACACAAATTCCACTAGAAGGGATGCTTTAAGGGCACGATCCAGAAGTTGCCCTCATCTGGCAACAACCCATATGACTGTGGACAAGAGAACAGATAAATAAAGAGGGGTATGTTTTCACAATGGAATATTGTACTGAGAGAAAATTAATGAGCAAAAAGTATACACTACATCATAAATTAATCTTAGTAACATAATACTGAAAATATGTATGTAAAAACATAAAGATAAATAAAGGGAATGAAAAGCAAAACCAAGGTGATTGGTTACCTCTAGGTTTCAAGACAGGGAGAAGTTAGAGGCAGGATAGAAGAGGAACCCGCAGTAGATGTAAATTACTGGTAATGTCCAATTATTCATGTTGGGAAATAAGTTCATGGTGTTTATTATATCATTAAATAAACATAAAATACATTAAAATAAAAGCTAGGTTTAGGCCAATGATGAAAGTGTGCCACAAGCCCAGAACTACAATTAAATGATTAATCCAGTATTCGTCTGTGCTTCTGAAGTAATAACAAACAAACATGCAGTAAACCTATGATACGTAGCATTTTGCTAGATGATGTAGTTGGGTCTACTAGTCCAACATCTCAAGAAACTCAATCCGTCCAATGATCTTGCCTCGGGAGGAATGATTCATGCTGACCAAATTCAGTGAAGATAGGTATATAACTCAAAATATTTATTTATTAATTTACACTGAAAATATAATGGCTAAGTAGTCTATAGTAGTTATATTGTTCGTTCATTCAACAAATATTTATTGAACATCTCTGAAGTGTCAGACACTTTGTTAATCACTTGGCATATAGTGGTGAACAGACAATTTTCACAGGGCTTATAATCTATTGGGGGAGTCATATTTAATAACTAATAATAAAAATCAGCGGGTCAGCCTATTACACAATGTGGTAGGGTGGAGAATGTTTTATCCATTAAAAAATATATATTTATTTATTTGTCTGTGCCAGGTCTTAGTTGTGGCACATGGAATCTTTAGTTGTGGCATGCAGACTCTTAGTTGCAGCATGTGGGATCTAGTTCCCTGACCACCGATTGAACCTGGGCCCCCTGCATTGGGAGTGCAGAGTCTTAGCCAGTGGACCACCAGGGAAGTCCCCCTATTATCCATTTTGAAGACTGAACAAATTGAGTTAGTTATGTGACCTTGGGCAGGAAGTCTTCATGCCTTCCTGGCAGGATTTCATCACTGCTGTGGACCAGTGACAGCTGTGTCTCCCATTCATCTCTTTCCAGCAAGTAAATAAATAAGTAAGTAAATGAGATTGAATTCTTCCTTGTGTTCTTCTGTCTCTGCTCCACCAATGTGTGTTGGGTGTATAGGGGGTGGGCAGATATGTTGACTTTCGGTTCCAACATGGACCTGTATTTGGATATGATCGAGACAACTGTGCATCAAATGGAGGTCCTGCACTTTGATAAAGATTTTTGAAATTTGTCAGTTTTCTGTCTTATTTGTCCTTTTATGGGCAGTAAGTGGCAGAATTACTATATTACAATTAAAATTGCTGGCTCTCTTAAAATTAGAGGCTAACATAATATTTGAAATGAAACAAAATACCACTTTTATTTGATAATACAAATTCTTTAAGAATCTCCCAAATATAAAAACGTTGTTATGTATTACCTATCTTGTGGTCATTTTTGATGCAACAAGCAAACTTTAGTAGTATTACAGTGCTTAAAATTACAGGTTGATTGATTGTTCAATATACAGTGATTTAAAGTTTTATATTGAACTAAATAAGTAATGAAAAAAATGTTTTTAAAATCCTGAAGTGGGCTTCCTTGGTGGCGCAGTGGTTGAGAGTCCGCCTGCCGATGCAGGAGACACGGGTTCGTGCCCCGGTCCGGGAAGATCCCACATGCCGCGGAGCGGCTGGGCCCGTGAGCCATGGCCGCTGAGCCTGCGCGTCCGGAGCCTGTGCTCCGCAGCGGGAGAGGCCACAACAGAGAGAGGCCCGCGTACCACAAAAAAAAAAAAATAAATAAATAAAATAAAATCCTGAAGTGCTGGAGGTAGGTAATAAAAATTTTAAGACAAACTTTTTTTACAGTGAAATTTTCAACTGACTGCAGGTACTATTTTCTTGTTCCAAATGAAACATTTAACAAATAAGTGATGTGGGCAGTTTTATACATTTCTATTAATTCATTGAAAGAGATATCTGTACCCCCAAGTTCACCACATAGTCTAAGCATTACATGCTCAGAACAAATGTGTAGTGTTTTCTGTGTGTGGGAATAAAAGTGCCTGTGGATATTTGAAGGCCAGAGGGGCAACCTCAGGCAGAAGTGACCAGCTATTTCTTCAGCTGTAAAACAGGGATAACAACTCCTGGGGTTGCTGTAAAAACTGAACACCATATGTAAAACATAGTAGACCCTGAAAATATATTAACACTCCTTGAGAAATGCAAATCAGAAGGGCGCTCAATGAACTTGAAACCAGAGAAAGGGGAATTACAATGCGCCCACCTTCATGGATAAGGTGTATCTGTCCAGGAGGCCAAAGTACATCTGACAGCCGGTCCATCTAGTGCTTAGTGATAAATTGACTAATTTTCATTTTCCAGTATTAACTGCTTGCCCTTTTTTTCACTCTTCTTTCTTTAGACATGTTACATACTCAATCGTTTTCTTCCTTCCTTTATGGCTTACCTGAAAACTTTTGGAATGTCTGGCAATAATACCTGCAATAAGAGAGTTAGAAAAACACTGGGGAAGTTAGGACACATTAAAATAAGAGTAGGAAAATAGTATAGCCAAGTTCAGTGCAGAGAAACATGCACATAGAATACTATCCTGCACAATGGTTTAGATTGGGTTGCAAATAACTATTCGTTTTCTAAAGTTAAAAAAACGAAACAGAAAAACAACCCCCAACCACTCATGAGAGGCATGGTAAGATCAAAGTAAAACATATAGTTCAAGATACACCTAATTTAGTTAAAAGAGATCTGAATTTTGTCTGTGGGTCCTGTCTGATACAGAGGGTATGCTACAATGGGTCAGATGTGATCCTGGGCAACATCATGACAGCAACTAGAAGAGAATTCCTTATTAATGGTCTGTAAGGTTGACTACACCATTGTAACCAAAATCAGGACAAGCTATGATTACAATCAATTGTACAGATTTCTTGATTTACAATGCTTAGGAAATCCTTAAGTTTTCATTAGTAATGCATTTAGAAGCTATATCTTATGTTGAGGTGCATATGATTAATCCTCAAATTAAGTGATTCTTTTAAAAGTAGATTAGGGGGTTGTGTTGGGGGTACTCAAGACCACCCTTAGTTTTGGTAATTCATTAGGAGCACTCACAAGACTCAGCATTAGTCATAGTGATGGCTATAGTTAATTACAGTGAAAGGATACAAAGTATAAGCAGCAAAGAGGAAAGGCACATGGGGCTAAATCTGGGGTAAACACATGCAAGCTTCCAAGATTCCTCTCCTAGGGAAGTCATGTAGGCTGTGCTTAATCTCTCACCCAACAAGTTGTGACAAATTGTGTGAAATGTTGCCAACCAAGAAAGCTCATGAGAGACTCAATACCCAGATTTTTTTATTGGGAGCTTATCATATAGGCACCCCTGCCTGTCATGTACCGGAATTTCAGACTCCCAGAAGGAATGCAGAGGGTTCCATAACTACATTGTTTGTACAAACAATTTAGGCACAGTTAGCCACTCTCATATCAGTCATGGTGGGAGCACTCCTGGAATCCAAGTTCCCAGATGCCAACCAAGGGCCAACCTTGTCAGCTGGCCTTTTTAAGTATACGCAGTCAGGAGTGCTATGTTAACTCTTTTCTGCACAGGGATAATTAAACACATCTAAAAAGTACAGCGGTAACTTGCTAAATAGCTTCTTATATATTGCCTAAAGAAGTAATCTACTTGTTTTTGTGCTAATTCATTCACATTAATATTAATTCTCATGAAATGAATGATCTAGTATAAATTTAGGCTATACATTCTACTGTACTGATGAAGAATTTAAGAGTTTAAGTATTAAGGTTTTCAAATTTGAATAAGAAACTTATGTGCCATCATTTAAATGGAATTTTACTATTTCACCTGTCATTCTCCAATGAGTGTGCTGATGTTACTAGTCCTGTATTTGATAAGGGGATCTGCTAGCTATTGATTTAACCACCCTTTCATAGTACACAGAAATACCGAATATTACAACTCGCATAGCTTGATTAACTTGATCCTGATTTACGCTCTTTTGAATTCCAAGTACCATAGGAGAAAATAGCTATTAATCTTTGGCTAGTTACTATTTCAACATATGAAGAACATTTGTTAAAGAAAAGCACTTACATGTCTCATTGTGTTTCACACTTCTGTGCCAAGGTAAAGGGCAAAGAAATATTTAAGATGTGCTATTAAAGAACTGTTATTATCAAGAACATAACCGCAGGGTGTAGGCAGATTTTAGATGCTAAGCCATGATGACTAAGGAACAGGTTGGAGGAATTCAGACAGATATTAACGTTCTGGCCCATAGGAGTTTCCAAATGAATGGCAGAGCAAATGGGAAACCCTAGAGAAGCACACTGTTTACTGTCTCCTTCCAACATGTGCAAACCCCGTCATGCTGTAGAAGCAGCAGCTTAGTTTGGGGGATGAGGAAAGACAGTATATTTTATTTCTTGCTAAAAACACCACTCATAGTTGGGTGTGGAAAACCCCTTGCTTTCTAGTATAGACATCTAACCATTCATCATTTATATACTTGATGTCTCCTCTGTAGCACATATACCAAGAGCCAAGGATACTGAGGTGAATGAAATTGATCATGCCCTTGATGAGGTAAGTTTTTTTGTGGCAGTGGTTTTCAGTACTATAGGGTGACTACATATCAGCTGAGGAGTTTGTTCCTACCCATAAACATTTAGGTATTGATCAGGGAAAGATTAGCTATTTATTAATCATTGTTGGAGTTGGGTGATGTGTATATTTGGGTTTGTTATACCATTGTCTTTTTTATTTGTATGAAAATTTCCATATAACTTATTTTTTATATACTGAGAATTTACCATGTTTTATTAAAAAGTCAAAAGATATTAGTATCTTTAGTTTACAAATGTATTTGTTCTTTCTCCAAGATGGGAGACCAAGATACATCATAGAGCAATTTTTATCACACAGCTGGCCTCAATCATACATACTGCCATATCTAAAGTATACTTTGAGGGCTTCCCTGGTGGCTCAGTGGTTGAGAGTCCGCCTGCCGATGCAGGGGACATGGGTTTGTGCCCCGGTCTGGGAAGATCCCACATGCCGTGGAGCAGCTGGGCCCGTGAGCCATGGCCGCTGGGCCTGCGCGTCCGGAGCCTGTGCTCCGCAACGGGAGAGGCCACAGCAGTGAGAGGCCCGAGTACCGCAAAACAAAAACAAAAACAAAAACGTATACTTTGAGCCAGATAATGTGCTTTTTCTACTTTGATTTGTGATACATGAATTGGTAAGCAGTTTGTTCCATAATAGGCAGTAAAAGAAGCTTGTTTGACTCCAACAAATTTCTAAAAGTAGTTTTACATGCAAATCATTAGGAAAAACTAACTTGACTAAAACATTTAAAAAGAAATTGGCAATAAGACTGAGGGATATGTAAGGTGAACAGAATAAATAATCTAAACATTAAAACTCTCCCAAGTCATGGTGTACATCTGAAGATAGGAATTATACTCTAGTATATGTGAAACATGAATAAAGTTGTAAAATAATAAAATCAAGTGATCATCTTTTTAAAATACCTTATTATAAATTATGTGCTAGTTGTTAAAACTTCAAATAATGAAACTGAGTATTGACTGAATGAATAGATGCATAAATAAATAAATAGGTGGTTTCCTTTAGCCTCAGTTTAAAAGTCACAAATCTAATTGTTCATCAGAAATGATCTTTTGGTTTCCACAGTTTTTCTTTTAATTTGAGAGTCTTTTTAAAAAACTGGAAGACCCCAAAATACTACATGTACATTCTCCAGTGCCAATAATTGGCTAGAGCTGAGTAGTAACTACCCCCTTTAAGATGGAATTTGAATTCTTATATGCACGAGTACATGCCTGAGATTCTGTACATCTTGAATGTTCACAACAGTTTCTGTATGTTCCTTATACTTAAATGTCAGTTTGCATGGATATAAAACCCTTAGCTCACATTTTCTTTCCTTGAGTGTTTTGCATATGTTACTCCATTGTCTTCAGTTATAAAGAGTTGCTGTAAAAAGATCTGATGACAATTTTATATCACTTCCCTTATAAATGATTTGTGTGTTTTGGTCTAGATACAAAATGAATACTTAAAGTTTTTCTTTAAAATTCATTAGTTTTACTAAAATAAGTCTTGATGTTGGTCATTTTGGATTAGTTTTTCCAGGTACATAGTGTGCTTTTCAAGATGTATGTTCAAGTTTTTTTTTTTTTTTTTACTTCAGGAAAATTTTGTTGGATTATAGGTTTTTAATATTTGTTCTGTTCCATTGATTTGGTTCTCTTCTTTGGGCACTTCCGGTATGCATCTGTAGGAACTTCTCTCTTTTCTATACTTGTCACTTTCTCTCAAATCCTTTTCACCTCTTTCTTCATTTCTTTTTGAATTTTAACATTTTCTTCCTTTTAATCTTCTATTTCTGTCATTATTTGTTGTTTTTATTTGTTCTTGTTTTCTTCTTATATATGCTTCCTTAAAAAATTTTAAATTATTTCCTGAGTTCTCTCATTTTTTTCTCTACATAAACTTTTTGTATCACTAAATAAAGCACATTTATATACGAGGAAAACTCCTAAGCCCAAATGGTGAAGTACCCACTGCTGCAATGAATGCTTGCCACGGGCACGTTAACTTCAAAGAGCGGAGACTGCAAGATACTTAAAACTCTCTAAACTAGAGAGAGAGCAGAAGACTGGCTGAAAGTCATACAACGATTGTCAGATCTCCTCTACCTCATGCTCAAAACCACCGAAGATGGTATAATAACTTCTAGAATTGGTGTCGTGTTCCTGTTTGTTCAAGTGAGTTTTCTCCTGATCTTACTGATTAGAACAAAGGCAAGAGCTGCAGAAGAGGCATTCCATGGATAAATATAGAACAATATCAGAACATCAAAGAGGAGGTAACATAGAAAATCTTGTTTTTTCAAATATCAGATGCTTTCATATTGTAGTCGTATAGCAGTGGAGTAAGCTCCACCTCTCAAAGGCTTAATTCAGGGCTTCCCTGGTGGCACAGTGGTTAAGAATCCGCCTTCCAGTGCAGGAGACACAGGTTTGAGCCCTGGTCCAGGAAGATCCCACATGCCATGGAGCAACTAGGCCCGTGCGTCACAACTACTGAGCCTGTGAGCCACAACTACTGAGCCCATGTGCTGCAACTGCTGAAGCCCACGCACCTAGAGCAACAAGAGAAGCCACCACAATGCAAAGCCCACCCACCACAACGAAGAGTAGCCCCCGCTCGCCCCGACTAGAGAAAGCCCGTGTGCAGCAACGAAGACCCAATAGAGCCAAAAATAAATTAAAAAAAAAAAAAGGCTTAATCCAAAAACTTTCTGTTGGTATCACACCAAACAAGGTTCACTGTACTTTGGCATCCTTCTTGAACTGTGAGGTCCAGCTGGCTTTTTAGGGTGTTGGAAACCTTTATTTTGTGATCTCCATCACGGATTTCAAAATGGCCAGGTACTTACTCAGGTAAGCACCTTGATCAATTTATACATCAGCATCATTTTTTTTTTAACATAAAGGTGTCACATTTTATTTATTTATTTATTATCTTTGGCTGTGTTGGGTCTTCGTTTCTGTGTGAGGACTTTCTCTAGTTGCGGCGAGTGGGGTCCACTCTTCATCGCGGTGCACAGGCCTCTCACTGTTGTGGCCTCTCGTTGCGGAGCACAGGCTCCAGACGCGCAGGCTCAGTAGTTGTGGCTCACGGGTCCAGTTGCTCCGTGGCATGTGGGATCTTCCCAGACCAGGGCTCGAACCCGTGTCCCCTGCATTGGCAGGCAGATTCTCAACCACTGCGCCACCAGGGAAGCCCCATCATCAGCATCATTTTTTGGTAGCAGTTTTATATATAAGGATTTCTTTTTGCACTTCAACCTCTACCAGCAGGGAGTCTCGATTCCTGTAAGGAAGAGTTGTTAGGGGCTATAGCAACAAGTACAAACCCTGGAGGACCAGTGCTTACAGCCTCACTCGGTGCCTGGTTGTACTTTTACCACCTTGCTAAGTGTATTTTGCTTTACTTAGGTCTGTAATATGGTCATTTCTCGGCTCAGAGGACTTTTGAACTTGCTTTGATTTGTCACGGTGGACATTTCCTCTTGCTGCACAAACTGCATTTCTTTCTTTTCATAATAATTTCTAATTTTCAGTCTTTGTTTGCACAAGATAACTTTTCTCAACCTTTTACCTTTTCTTTGTTGTTGCCTCTGTTTCTTCTACTTTCTCACTGGCTTTTGTTCAATGAAAGCTACCATGTGCTTAATCTGCTATTGCATGTCAGCACTGCAGAGGCTCATGGCAAAGGCAGAGTTAGCCTAGAGTATAATGGGCTCAAGTTGATGTTTGAAGGGCCAGATGAAAGAAATGGCAGAGAGAAACTCAACAAAGGTCTCAGCTTCCTTGCTTTGTAACCCCGGATTCTGGTTTTGCTATTTTTGAGTTTCTCTAATGCTGATTTATGTTATTCTTTCATAGCTTCTATACTTTTCTTAATTTTTTTAGCTTATTTTGAAATACTAGATTTTATAGTTTCACATTTGGTGGCCATGTCTTTTCGAAGTGTTTTTGTCATGGTTTGTGGGGATTTTATTCTGCCTCTTATTCTCCTTTTAATGATAATGATTTTGCATGGTACTTGGCCAAATTTTTTCTATTGCTTATTTTGTAAATAAGTTTCCCTTTACTTTTTATGAGAGAGGAGAGTCCAAAGAGATAGATTTTCTAGCTTCCCTGTTCCAGGACTTCTGCTGCTGCTGTTTTTGCAAAGTAACAAGAAAAAATAGCCTCTTTCAGAGATCTACCTCTCACTGCCTTTTCTTTTCTTTTTTAAATAGGAAAGCAATGCATCACTCTTAACTAGGGAGAATTACTTTAAAACAGGGAGTATCATAATGGGTAGCTGAGAGAAGAGTGGAATTTTAATCAAATGCACATATTGAGTTTAATGATCCAAAACAGATGAATAATTCTCCTCTAGAGTTATAGCCATAACCATAAAAAATACTGCCTGGTCTAAATAACTTTTTTCATATACATTAGAGCAAAGTGATGAGAAAATTTAGTAACTATATAATCCAGAGATGGTCCCACTGCTTCTCAGAGTGCTCTTAATTTCTCAGCCATCACTTTTGTTTCTCTCACCTTCTCCCTCCACATTTGCTGAATATAAATTCCCTAGGCCACCTTCTTCAGTGTTTTCTCTTAGATAATCTCAATACTAGATAATCAGTTATTTGGCAAAGTTTTCTACGAAGCTACATACGTTATTCAAGAATTTGTGTTGCATCCTCTAAAATTTTGTTGAGAACTGACTTAAAATTCCCTAGAGTTTGTCTAAAATACTTTATATACACATCATTTATTGGTTAGGTAATGACTACAATGGATGTGTAGTTTATTCATTTTTGTCTTCAACTTTTGTGTTGAACAGAATATTGTACTCTTTATCCTTATACAGATTTGGGAGTTCTTCTGACTGTTGCAACAAAACTGCCTATCTTATGACTATTTTCTCTTTGGGGGGGCGTGTTAGGCTCTCTGTGTTATAACCTAATAGAGTTTCCTTGTTGAGGCCATGGGCTAAGGTCATATTGAGGAAGATTTTAAGCAGGATCTCAAAGGGAGAGGTCCTTTCCACCATCAGGTACTTGGGTGAGTAGAGGGAATGAAGTCTTTAGGACTTAAGCAGGCCAGAGCAGAGTCTTGAGGGCAAAGATGACTCAGGCTCTGTGTGAAGAGACTGGATAGACAATGAAGTAGACTTAGCCCCCTTCTTAGACCTTACGCCCAGTTTGCTCCTTTGAAGGTTAGTGGGTGCCTTGGTGATAGGGTCAGTATCTGGCTAGGCAGGTCTCAGAATTGTAATGAGCTACGAAAAGTGTCCTCAAGTGGAACCGTGGAACATCGTCCTGGTTAGGAGGCAGAATTGTCCAAGGTCATGGACTCCCAGGGAGCTCTCTGCCAAATCTGGTGGAACAATGCCAGGAAAACAAAGGAGGGAAAAAATATCGAAGACTGTGGCTAAGAGTTTCAAGTGAGGGAGGAACAGGGAAAGGTGCCAGATGATGGTGAGTTCACCTGATTCAGCCCTGAGGCCCTGTACAGGGAGTATATACACTGGGCAACCTTTTTCATGAGCCACCACGTGTACTGCAGAGGCTGGCGGCTGCTTAAAGGAGCTTCTCTCTGAAGCATCCTTTCAGAACACAAGAGACTATTCATAAACCTTTTTCATTCTTCCCAGTCCTTCCAATCTACCACTCCCCAGATTTTATCTTATGTTTCTCAGATCTCATCTTCATTTCACAGAGAAAACAGAAATCATCTAATGGCACTTTCTCAAGTTCTTGACACCACATCTACCAAATGAACTGCATCCACACTCATGTCCTCATTTTTTGCCTTTTTGATGGAAGAGATATTGTGCCTCCTGTCTACAGACAATTTCTTCACTTGGTTTCTGGATTAAATACTTCATTTCTTATAAAGGAATTCAGTCATTTATTTGGCAAAGACTTACTGAGCATCTACTTTGTAACAGATGCCATGTTCCATTCGTTGATTAACTGTTTTCTCTTTTGTAGATTCAGCTTCTCTCACTCCATTCATTTCTTCCCGATAGCATTTTATTGTGCTCAATACCCTCTACCAGTAAAACCAACTAAATGGAACCAAACTGAAAAACACCCCCCCTGTCCACCACTCCCTCCTTCAGCTACTAGTCTTTATTCTTCTCTTTAGAGCCAAGCATCTCTAAAATGTTGCCTATATTTAGCATTTTAATGTCTGCATCTCTCATTCATTCTACTTCTGCTCTTACTAAAAGTATGTTCCCTGTGGTCACCAATAACATGCATGTGCCTAAAAATGGAATGGAACCATTTCAGCCTTCACCTTATTTGATCTGTATGCAGCATGTAAAAATGTGGACCACTTCTGTTTTCACTGGGTTTCCATGACACCACATTCTTCCTATGTCTCTGGTTTATCCTTCTTAGTCTTTTTTTTTTTTTTTTTTTGCGGTACGTGGGCCTCTCACTGTTGTGGCCTCTCCCGTTGTGGAGCACAGGCTCCAGACGCGCAGGCCCAGCGGCCATGGCTCACAGGCCCAGCCGCTGCGCGGCATGTGGGATCTTCCCGGACTGGGGCACGAACCCGTGTCCCCTGCATCGTCAGGCAGACTCCCAGCCACTGCGCCACCAGGGAAGCCCCCTTCTTAGTCTTTTTGCATGCTACATTTTGGTCTGCATTTCCCTTAAATGTTGATGTTCCTCCGGGTTTCCTAGGCATCTTTCCTTCTCATTGTCGGTGCTCTGTGGTTGATGTCATCAGCTCTTCAGACTGGAATTATCATCCATATCATGTAAGAAAAATGCTTTGACATTGTGTTTAGACATGAAGTTGTTGGAATCAAAAAGATTATCTTGTTTAAATAGGTCTATAAGGAGAAAGCCAAAATAAATGTGTTAATGAATCCTTATTAGCAATCTATTTCATGCTGATTGGGAACATATTACAGCATAGGTGTGTAGAGTCAATTCTTACAACAAACATTCTAACAGATACAGTTTCATGCAATGCTGATGTAATTCATAAATACATTATCATAACAAACATGAAAAACAAACTTTGTAGTATCTATTGTCTTGAGTTAATGTTACATTTTGAAGGAGATGATGATGACTATGACAATGATTATGATAATTCTTTTGTAATTACAAGTAGAATATCACAAAAAAGGTTCTCTTTGTCCTTCTCAGCAAACTGTCCAGAGATTCATATTTACGATACAGAAACTACATATATAAATTCAACATGGCCTTCTCCCCACCTGGCTAGTGCTATACATTCTTTTGCATTTTTGATACCTGAATTATAAATGTTATTAAATCTTCTCCTTTACCTAAAACCTTTGCTAGTTATTTTCCATTTGCTTGTCTGGATACACTCTGCCCTTCTCTCCCTTGCCTTATGCCTTGGAAAATTGTCCTCTGAGGACTATATCACTTGTGCCCCTTTGGCTTGTCCAGTGGCATGTGTACCAGCTGGAGATATAGCACAAGAGGAGAGCAAGATCAGGGCATTTCTTCCCTGCCTGCTCCGTGCTCTGTGCCATATCTCTGGCTGTAGCTGTGTTCCTCCCCAACTATATGTTCTGCTGGGCAGTGCCTCCCTCTAGGTTCCATTAACGCTGTTTCTTGGGGACATCCCTGGTGGTCCAGTGGCTAAGACTCCATGCTCCCAATGCAGGGGGCCCAGGTTCGATCCCTGGTCAGGGAACTATATCCCACAGGTATGCCGCAACTCTCCGCAACTAAAGATCCTGCGTGCCTCAACTAAGACCCAATGCAGGCAAAATAAATAAATAATAAATATTTTCAAACAAAACAAAAACCACTGTTTCCTACTCTTGACTGTTTAGTCATAGGCGTAATAATGTTTCCCCACTGCTGCAAAGCTCTCAGTGCCTCGATATTCCCTGCCCTCCTCACTTCTGCCCACTCCTTGTTACTCCTTTCATTAAAGTCGTATTTGACTCCATCTAGGGTGAATTTCTTTTCTTTCTGGGAGCCTGACTTTTATGATAGGGTTGTAAAACGAGCCCAGTGCTCCGCATCCTCAAAAGCACTTGTGTCAACAATGTTCTGCTGCTGTTAAAGATTCTCATGGAATAACATTGTCACTTGGGGTCCCAAGATTTTGCTTATATTTCAACCAAAGCTGAAAGTTTGCATTTGTAATTTGGTATTTCATATGTGCTAATAATTCTCAAATTTATATCTCTAGCCCAGATCTGTCTCCTAAATTTTATTTATTTAATTAAATTAATTAATTAATTAATTTATGGCTGTGTTGGGCCTTTGTTGCTGTGCATGGGCTTTATCTAGTTGTGGCAAGCGGGGGCTACTCTTTGTTGCAGTGCGTGAGCTTCTCATTGTGGTGGCTTCTCTTGTTGCGGAGCACGGGCTCTAGGCACATGGGCTTCAGTAGTTGCCACACGTAGGCTTAGTAGTTGTGGTTCGCAGGCTCTAGAGCACAGGCTCAGTAGTTGTGGCACATGGGCTTAGTTGCTCTGCGGCATGTGGGATCTTCCTGGACCAGGGCTCCAACCCGTGTCCCCTGCATTGGCAGGCGGATTCTTAACGACTGTGCCACCAGGGAAGTCTTGTCTCCTAAACTTTAGAACCACATGTTCAACTCCTCTGATTTCTCTGCTCTGATATCCCACCGATACTTATAATTCCAAATGTCCAATTCCAATTCATCTCCTTGTATGTCCTTTGAGCAACTGTATCACCCTGTTCCTGCCTGTATAAAGTTAGGAACCCAGAAACTTATTTACGATTGAATAGTCACGGTCCCTATTAGTCCAGGCTGGCAGTACTTTTGCTAGTACAATTCCCTTAAGAACTTTGGGAGTCTTCTATATATAGATGAAAGTTCACTCCATGCTCTAGAAGCCAAAGCCACACTTGTTTTCAAGACAGTCTTCTCTTTTTAGACTAATTTACTGCTACTTTGGGATCAGGCTTCTGTGGACCTACATCTTTAAGCTTTTGAGAAGCCATTTTGTTCAGCCCAAGAAAGCACCAATTTAAATTCCTTAGAAGCCTTAGAAAAGTGTCTTCTGGCCATAGTTATGATTTTATCCTTTATCTTTAGGCCATATCTTAATTTGAAAATCTTTTATTTGCTTGAGAAGCTGGAAATAAGAGTTTACATTCCAGACTGGCAAATTCTAGCCCCTCTATAATCTCTTTAAATTCTGCTTACATATTTGTCAGTTGTTTTCGGAGCCCATCTCTTTCTTGAAGCTCCTCATACTTTGGCTAATATAAACACTCTCAATTTTCTTCCTAGAAATCTCTGCTCAAATCCAAAAGCCCATCAGGTTAGCGGGTGGACCATCTTTCAAGTTACTGCAGGTGATACTTTTACCACTATATTATATGACATGGGTCACTATTTTTTAAGCTTCTGTAGCAGTTTCCTCATCTTTTTTCTAGTCTCCTGCAATCGTTTTCTTGCTCTTTCTACTAAAGGTTTCCTTTTCATCTGCCACATGGTCTTGGAAACAACGTCACATATTTTAGAGTTTTGTTATGGCATGATCCCAATTCTGTATACTGCATAATATTGTAGTTGCTTTTCCCTTGACTGCATTTCTCATGTGAGGATGGCAAGTATGTTTCCAGTGCCTGGACTATAGTAGGTTTTCAATAAATATTACTTCATAAGTAAGTAAATTAGTTCTTTACTGTTAAAGACCCTTTAAAGGCATCATTGTAAAGTTTTATCAAATCTCAATTATCCTAGTAACTATTACTCTAGTTCAGCTATTTTCTCTAGTATAGTATCTGTTTGAGTACAGCCTGTACAAATATGGGTAATAGCTCTTGTTTGAACAAAAATTCTTCCACCTACAAAGTGTGACCCTAAAAAAGATTCTTAACGTTTGTATGACTCAGTTTTATCATTTGTAAAATGAGGAAAATAGCAGTCCTTATCTCATACCATTTTTGTGGGGAACCTTGGTGCAGAGTGATTATTCAACAAATGGTGGCTATTATTATTATTTCATTTTTAGATGCATGCATAATAAACTTATAACAATGGTTGTTTCCAGAAAGAAAATGGGTATCTGGGGAAAGGAGTAGAAGAGAAACTTACATTTTGCTGTATTTACCTTTTTTTGTAACTTTCAAACTTTCTACCCTCTACATATATTACCTATTCAAAATAATTATTGGTTTGAAAAATATTACATGTATATTTGTTCATTTTAATCTCTATTATGTTAGTGGCTTGAGTGTTGCATTTTAAAATCAGCAAGGAAAATGTGGAATAATTCATCCATGACAGACTTAAAATAGATTTATTTTTAAGCTTTTTAGGGCCCATTAGAAATAGTAATTAAACAGGAAACATTTTTACAGGGGGACAGTTTTATTGCAGCATCACTATTGCTTTCAGTTGCAAAGATTTTCATTAGGTTCAAGAGAAAATAGTCAATAATATCAGTTTAAATCCACATAATTGTGAAGAGCATAAATGTGAAATTCCACTTAGTGATAAAGGAGTGCATAGTGCAGGAAGTGTTTAGTCTCTCCATACTAATATCTTCATTGAAATATACAGTATTTCATAACTTGTGCTTGACTACATATGCTTGGCTGATGTGGAGCTGTCTGGCCTGAAATTGTGCATTAAATAAATGTTCATTTTAACCCTATTTCTTTACATCCCTCAAATAGGTTTTATGACAACAGAGTTTTTCAGAGTTTTTCACTCCAGGCACTTCTGAATTAGGCAGGAATACAAAAATGGGTATTGTAAAATATGAAAAAAGAGAAAAGCTGCTTCCTCTGCAGAAATTTTTAACCTCTGGAGAGATTGGTTCAAGATGGAGGAGTAGAAGGACATGCACTCGCTCCATCTTGCGAGAGCGCCAGAATCACACCTAACTGCTAAACAATCAAGGACAGGAAGACACTGGAACTCACCCAAAAATATACCCCACATCCAAAGACAAAGAAGCCACAATGAGATGGTAGGAAGGGTGCAATCACAATAAAATCAAATCCCATAACTGCTGGGTGGGTGACTCACAAACTGGAGAACACTTACAACACAGAAGTGCACCCACTGGAATGAAGTTTCTGAGCCCCACATCAGGCTTCCCAACCTGGGGGTCCAGCAACGGGAGGAGGAAATCCGAGAGAATCAGACTTTGAAGGCTAGTGGGATTTGATTGCAGGACTTCGACAGGACTGGGGAAACAGAGACTCCAATCTTGGAGGGCACACACAAAGTAGTGTGTGCATTGGGACCCAGGAGAGGAGCAGTGACCCCACAGGACACTGAACCAGACCTACCTGCTAGTGTTGGAGGGTCTCCTGCGGGGTGGGGGGAAGGGTAGTGGTGGTGGCTGTGGCTCACCGTGAGGACAAGGACACTGGCAGCAGAAGTTCTGGGAAGTACTCCTTGGCATGAGCCCTCACAGAGTCCACCATTAGCCCCGCCAAAGAGCCCAGGTAGGCTCCAGTGATGGGTCACCTCAGGCCAAATAACCAACAGGAAGGGAAACCAGCCCCACCCATCAGCAGACAAGCAGATTAAAGTTTTACTGAGCTCTGCCCACCAGAGCAACAGCCAGCTCTACCCACCACCAGTCCCTCCCATCAGGAAACTTGCACAAGCCTCTTAGATAGCCTCATCCACCAGAGGGCAGACAGCAGAAGCAAGAAGAACTACAGTCCTGCAGCCTGTGGAACAAAAACCACATTCACAGAAATATAGACAAGATGCAAAGGCAGAGGGCTATGTACCAGATGAAGGAACAAGATAAAACACTAGAAAAACACTTAAATGAAGTGGAGATAGGCAACTTTCCAGAAAAAGAATTCAGAATAATGATAGTGAAGATGATCCAGGACCTCAGAAAAAGAATGGAGACAAAGATCGAGAGAATGCAAGAAATGTTTAACAAAGACGTGGAAGAATTACAGAACAAACAAACAGAAGAATTAAAGAACAAACAGAGATGAACAATATAATAACTGAAATGAAAAATACACTAGAAGGAATTAATAGCAGAATAACTGAGGTAGAGGAAAGGATAAGTGACCTGGAAGACAGAATGGTGGAATTCACTGCTGTGGAACAGAATAAAGAAAAAAGAATGAAAAGAAATGAAGACAGCCTAAGAGACTTCTGGGACAACATTAAACGCAACAACATTCGCATTATAGGGGTCCCAGAAGGAGAAGAGAGAGAGAAAGGACCCAAGAGAATATTTGAAGAGATTATAGTCAAAAACTTCCCTAACATGGAAAAGGAAATAGCCACCCAAGTCCAGGAAGAGCAGAGAGTCCCAGGCAGGATAAACCCAAGGAGAAACACGCTGAGACACATAGTAATCAAATTGTCAAAAATTAAAGACAAAGAAAAATTATTGAAAGCAGCAAGGGAGAAATGACAAATAACATACAGGGGAACTCCCATAAGGTTAAGAGCTAATTTCTCAGCAGAAACTCTACAAGCCAGAAGGAAGTGGCATGATATATTTAAAGTGATGACAGGAAAGAACCTACAACCAAGATTACCCAGCAAGAATCTCATTCAGATTTGATAGAGAAATCAAAAGCTTTACAGACAAGCAATAACTAAGAGAGTTCAGCACCACCAAACCAGCTCTACAACAAATGCTAAAGGAACTTCTCTAAGTTGGAAACACAAGAGAAGAAAAGGACCTACAAACACAAACCCACAAATAATTAAGAAAATGGTCATAGGAACATACATATCAATAATTACCTTAAACGTGAATGGATTAAATGCTCCAACCAAAAGACACAGGCTCGCTGAATGGATACGAAAACAAGACCATATATATGCTGTCTACAAGAGACCTACTTCAGACGTAGGGACACATACAGACTGAAAGTGAGGGGATGGAAAAAGATATTCCATGCAAATGGAAATCAAAGGAAAGCTGGAGTAGCAATACTCATATCAGATGAAATAGACTTTAAAATAAAGAATGTTACAAGAGCCAAGGAGGGACACTACATAATGATCAAGGGATCAATCCAAGAAGAAGATATAACAAGTATAAATATATATGCATCCAACATAGGAGCACCTCAATACATAAGGCAACTGCTAACAGCTCTAAAAGAGGAAATCGACAGTAACACAATAATAGTGGGGGACTTTAACACCTCACTTACACCAATGGACAGACCATCCAAACAGAAAATTAATAAGGAAACACAAGCTTTAAGTGACACAATAGACCAGATAGATTTAATTGATATTTACAGGATATTGCATCCAAAAACAGCAGATTACACTTTCTTCTCCAGTGCACACGGAACATTCTCCAGTATAGATCACATCTTGGGTCACAAATCAAGCCTCAGTAAATTTAAGAAAATTGAAATCGTATCAGGCATCTTTTCTTTCTTTTTTTTTTTTTTTGCGGTACACAGGCCTCTCACTGTTGTGGCCTCTCCCGTTGCGGAGCACAGGCTCCGGACACGCAGGCTCAGCGGCCATGGCTCACGGGCCCAGCCGCTCCAAGGCATGTGGGATCTTCCTGGACCGGGGCACAAACCCGTGTCCCCTGCATCGGCAGGCGGACTCTCAACCACTGTGCCACCAGGGAAGCCCCCTCAGGCATCTTTTCTGACCACAACATTATGAGATTAGAAATCAATTACACGTAGAAAAACGTAAAAAACACAAACACATGGCGACTAAACAACATGTTACTAAATAACCAAGAGATCACTGAAGAAATCAAAGAGGAAATCAAAAAATACCTAGAGACAAATGACAATGAAAACATGATGATCCGAAACCTATGGGATGCATCAAAAGCAGTCCTTAGAGGGAAGTTTACAGCAATACAAGCCTATTTCAAGAAACAAGAAAAATCTCAAATAAACAATCTAACCTTACACCTAAAGGAACTAGAAAAAGAAGAACAAACAAAACCCAAAGTTAGTAGAAGGAAATAAATCATAAAGATCAGAGCAGAAATAAATGAAATAGAAACAAAGAAAACAATAGCAAAGATCAATAAAACTAAAAGCTGGTTCTTTGAGAAGATAAACAAAATTGATAAAAAATTAGCCAGAGTCATCAAGAAAAAGAGGGAGAGGACTCAAATCAATAAAATTAGAAATCAAGAAGGAGAAGTTACCACAGACACCGCAGAAATACAAAGCATCCCAAGAGACTACTACAAGCAACTGTATGCCAATAAAATGGACAACCTGGAAGAAATGGACAAATTATTAGAAAGGTATAACCTTCTAAGACTGAACCAGGAAGAAATAGAAAATATGAACAGACCAATCACAAGTAATGAAATTGAAACTGTGATTAAAAATCTTCCAACAAGCAAAAGTCCACGACCAGATGGGTTCACGGGTGAATTCTATCAAACATTTAGAGAAGAGATAATAACCAATGTTCTCAAACTCTTCCAAAAAATTGCAGAGGAAGGAACACTCCCAAACTCATTTTATGAGGCCACCATCACTCTGATACCAAAACCAGACAAAGATACTACAAAAAAAAGAAAGTTACAGACCAATATCACTGATGAATATAGATGCAAAAATCCTCAACAAAATACTAGCAGACAGAATCCAACAACATATTAAAAGGATCATACACCATGATCAAGTGAGATTTATCCCAAGGATGCAAGGATTCCTCAACATACGTGAATCAATCAGTGTGATATACCATATTAACAAATTGAAGAATAAAAACCATATGATCATCTCAATAGATGCAGAAAAAGCTTTTGACAAAATTCAACACTCATTTATGATAAAAACTCTCCAGACAGTGGGCATAGAGGGAACCTTCCTCAACATAATAAAAGCCATATAGGACAAACCCACAGCAAACATCATTCTCAATGGTGAAAAAGTGAAAGCATTTCCTCTAAGATCAGGAACAAGACAATGATGTCCACTCTTGCCACTATTATTCAACATTGTTTTGGAAGTCCTAGCCACGGCAATCAAAGAAGAAAAAGAAATAAAAGGAATACAAATTGGAAAAGAAGAAGTAAAACTGTCACTATTTGCAGATGACATGATACTATACATAGAGAATCCTACAGATGCTACCAGAAAACTACTAGAGCTAATCAATGAATTTAGTAAAGTTGCAGGATACAAAATTAATGCACAGAAATTTCTTGCATTGCTATACACTAATGATGAAAAATTTGAAAGGGAAATTAAGGAAACACTCCCATTTACCATTGCAGCAAAAAGAATAAAATACCTAGGAATAAAGCTACCTAGGGAGACAAAAGACCTGTATGCAGAAAACTATATGACACTGATGAAAGAAATTAAAGATGAAACAAGCAGATGGAGAGATATACTATGTTCTTGGATTGCAAGAATCAATATTGTGAAAATGACTATACTACCCAAACCAATCTACAGATTCAATGCAATCCTTATCAAATTACCAATGGCATTTTTTACAGAACTAGAACAAAAAATCTTAAAATTTGTATGGAGACACAAAAGGCCCTGAATATCCAAAGTAGTCTTGAGGGAAAAAAACGGAGCTGGAGAAATCAGTTTCCTGGACTTCATACTATAAAGCTACAGTAATCAAGACAGTATGGTGCTGGCACAAAAACAGAAATATAGATCAGTGGAACAGGATAGAAAGCCCAGAGATAAACCCACGCACCTATGGTCAACTAATGTATGACAAAGGAGGCAAGGATATATAATGGAGAAAAGACAGTGTCTTCAAGAAGTGGTGGTGGGAAAACTGGACAGCTACATGTAAAAGAATGAAATTAGAACACTCCCTAACACTATACACAAAAATAAACTCAAAATGGATTAAAGAAGTAAATGTAAGACCGGACAATATAAAACTCTTAGAGGAAAAGATAGGAAGAACACCCTTTGACATAAATCACAGCAAGATCTTTTTTGATCCATCTCCTAGAGTAATGGAAATAAAAACGAAAATAAACAAATGGGACCGAATGAAACTTAAAAGCTTTTGCACAGCAAAGGAAAGTATAAAGAAGATGAAAAGACAACCCTCAGAATGGGAGAAAATATTTGCAAACAAATCAATAAACAAAGGATTAATCTCCATAATATATAAACAGCTTATGAAGCTCAATATTAAAAAAAAGACCAACCCAATCAAAAAAATGGACAGAAGACCTAAACAGACAACTCTCCAATGAAGACATACAGATGACCAAGAGGCACATGAATAGCTGCTCAACATCACTAATCATTAGAGAAATGCAAATCAAGACTACAATGAGGTATCACCTCATACCAGTTAGAATGGGCATCATCAGAAAATCTACAAACAACAAATGCTGGAGAGGGTGTGGAGAAAAGGGAACCCTCTTGCACAGTTGGGAAAATCTACAAACAACAAATGCTGGAGAGGGTGTGGAGAAAAGGGAACCCTCTTGCACAGTTGGTGGGAATTTAAATTGATACAGCCACTATGGAGAACATATGGAGGTACCTTAAAAAACTAAAAATAGAATTACCATATGACCCAGCAATCCCACTACTGGGCATATACCCAGAGAAAACCGTAATTCAAAAAGACACATGCACCCCAATGTTCATTGCAGCACTATTTACAATAGCAAGGTCATGGAAGCAACCTTAATGCCCATCGACAGAAGAATGGATAAAGAATTTGTGGTACATATATACAATGGAATATTACTCAGCCATAAAAAGGAACGAAATTGGGTCATTTGTAGTGATGTGGATGGACCTAGAGACTGTCATACAGAGTGAGGTAAGAAAGAGAAAAATTTTGTATATTAATGCATATATGTGGAATCTAGAAAAATGGTACAGATGAACCTGTTTGCAAGGCAGAAATAGAGACACAGATGTAGAGAACAAATGTATGGACACCAAGGGGGGAAAGTGGGGGGGGTTGGAGGGGTGGGATGAATTGGGAGATTGGGATTGACATATATACACTAATACGTATAAAATAGGTAACTAATAAGAATCTACTGTATAAAAAATAAAGTTTAAAAAAAAGACAATCTATGAAAAAAATAATTGATAAGCTGGGCATCATTCAAATTAAAAACTTCTGCTCTACAAAAGGCAGTATCAAGAGGATTAGAAGACAAGGAAATGTTTTCTTCAAGGCTGTGAGAAAACAGTTGCCAAAGACACATTTGATAAAGTCTTGTTATGCAAAATATGCAAAGGAACCTGCTGTATAAAAAAATAAATACAATAAAATTCAAATAGTAAAAAAAAAAAATTTTAACCTGTGTAAGTAACTGATTCTGTTCTTTGGCATTCAACAGAGCTCTAAACATGTTCATTCACCAGAATTTTATTAGTCACCTTCTCTGTGCCAAGCACTGTGCATTTGATTAGCAATCAGTTGCTACGTATTGTGTTCATTTTCTACAGCATTACTCTCATTACCTGTTTATTTTGTGCCTCAATTTCCTAATTAAAAAATGTCACTTTTATAATTCTTAATTTATAATCCTGTCAAGAGTATTAAGAAGTAGCACCTATATTTGGGGTGTGTGCTGAAGTAAATCAATAATTACCTCAATTTTTGGGAAGACACCTTAAACATTGTTAAAAGACAAGGTGTGGTTAATTTCTTTGACTATTCCATGAGTGTTTGAAAAAAAAATCTGTATTCTCTCTTTTAGTTATGTCCAAAAAAATAATGAGAAACTGGGACAAATATAGAAAATGTATGCTGAACAAAATGTTACTATTCCTAATATGGGGAGATTCTATGATTTGGCCCTAGTTTAAAAAATAGGCAAAAAAATATGATCACCAAACCCTTCAAAACAATATAGATAATCAATAGATATGAAAACATTCTTCCTTGCTATTCCTTTCTACTTTTTTCCCATTCTTTATCTTCCTGATTTCTAGACTTAACTTTATTCCTTCTTTCCTTATTATTTCCTTGGGTTTTTCCATGTCATTTTTTTCTCTTTTTAGTTAAATTTTTAGTGTCTTTGTTTTTATTCGTTCTTTTTTTTATTTTGAAAAGTGTACTTTAATCAATACATTTATCTGTATTCCACAAGTTTTGACAGACAATTCCTTTTTAAACTTAACTCCATATCTTTAAACTTTTCTCTTATAACTTTCTGTTTAACCAGGATTATTCAATACTCTGTTTCTTACTTTCCAGATATGTGGATTTTTAAACCTATGTTTTTGATTCCTAGTTTACCTTGAATAATAATGAGAAAACATGTATATGATAGCAGTTCTTTGGAATTTGTGGGTTTCCTGGGTGACACAGTGCATAGTCAATTTTAGCTTTCTTCACAGGTGCTCTATAAAAATTTTGTATTCTCTATTGATTTATTCATTACATATATTTAAACTGTTAATTATGTTATCAAAATTTATAACTTTGATTATATTTAATTTATTTAATCTTATAGTATATGCGGATGATTTGTAAAGTCACCAACTATTTATTTTTCCTGTCATTATTTTAGTTTCTGTTTTATGTATCTGAGAGCAATTTATTTAGTGTGCATGTGTTTAAAAATAAAATCATCTTCTTAATACTTATGCTGGCAAATATTTCTTCATGACCCCTTTCATTAGCCTTAAATTCTATTTAATCTAACATTGAAACCACGACCCTGATTTTCTTCTCATTCATGTATGCCTGATATGTTTTTTGCTATTTATTTTCAATGTTTCTATATCCTTTCTTTTTAAAAATTTTATTTATTTATTTATTTTTGGGTCTTTGTTGCTGTGCACAGGCTTCTCATTGAGGGCCTTCTCTAGTTGCGGCGAGTGGTGACTACTCTTCATTGCAGTGCATGGGCTTCTCATTGCGGTGTCTTGTTGCGGAGCACGGGCTCTAGGCATGTGGGTTCAGTAGTTGTGGCTCATGGGCTCTAGAGCGCAGGCTCAGTAGTTGTGGTGCATAGGCTTAGCTGTTTCACAGCATGTGGGATCCTCCCAGACTGGGCTCAAACCTGTGTCCCTGCATTGGCAGGAGGATTCTTAACCACTGTGCCACCAGGGAAGCCCTATCCTTTTGTTTTAAAAGTGATTCTGTAAACAACACATTCCTGGATCTTTAAGTCTTTATCTTTTGGTCTGTTAGAGTAACTAACTTACATTTATTATAGTTACTATATGGAGTTACTGTAGCCATACTATTTTAAGTTTTCTAATTATCACACTTTAATGTTGTTTCCTTTTCTTTTTATTCCCTTTTCTTTCCTACTGGATAGATCAATATTCTACTAATTTGAAAATCATATATTTTATATCTAGTTTCCTAGTAGCTATCCTTTATTTATTTCCTCTCTCTTTGTCTCGGTCTCCCAAATTTGGGAAACCTTTCTTTTTTTTTAGTATGAAGAGCAAGAGAAACTGACTCTGAGAGCACATAGTATTCCAAATCTTTTGCCTTTGTAAGGTTCTTAGCTTTTGAAACCTGAAAGCTAAGAATGGACTCTTTTGTTATCTGTGTTCTGCTGTGTTGTCATTTCCCTGGATCAGTGAAGCTGCAATGCCCTGGCTGCCTGGGCTGGGGGAAGGTCACAGGGAACAAGGAACAATAAGGGGAAAACCCTGATAGTATCTCAAATTGTTATTCAGTCACAAACACTTGTGCTCTGTTTACTATCTCCAGTCAGAACTCCACCATGATTTTGAAGAGGCATTCTATTATTTTCTAGTATTTTATCATTAGCTAGTGGATATATTTAGTACATTTACATGAAATTATATAATTAAATCATTTGGTGTATCACCTCTGTGATAGTAAAATAACCTCTTAGTCTTTAGTTTCTTAAATTCTCGTTTGCCATTTATTCAATTCAATTCATTCATTCACTCAGTACTTATTAAGACCCCATTAAGGGTCAGCTATTGTGTTTTCTGCTGGAGGAAAACAGAGCACAAAACAAATAATCCCTTCTCTCAAGATGCTCTCTTTGTGGTGGGGGACACAGACAAACCACCCAGTAATTATAAATGTAATGAGATCTATAACAGTGAAATGTATTTTAAAAAAGACCCAAGAAGAGAGGACCACTAACACTCACTGGGGAAGTAAGAAACAACTTCACAGAAGACATGATTCTTGACTTGGGTCTTGAACAATAGATAAATCTTTCCATAGTGAAAGATGGGGGAAATTCAAGTTGTGGGCGTTAGGAAGCAAGAGCAATCGGGGAGAGGAAGAAGCTTAGGAAGCCCCATGAGGACCTGAGCATGTCATGCATCTGGGAATGGAAAGGTTGTCTGGGTGAGGGAGTGGGGGAGTGAAGAGCAGCAAATATAAGACTAGAAAGATTCTTGATTTGAGCTTTAGGAAATGTATCTTCATTTAAAGATTTTTAAGCGGGAAGAAAAGTAGATATTGGGGGAGGGTACAGGATGGAAGAGAGAGATAGAAAGAGAGAAAAAAGAGAGAGTACATTTGTGCTTGGAAGCAAGGAGACAAGCTAAGAGATTGAGATGAGCCTTTCCAGTCTTATACACTAGCTCAGGCCCTTATACTTCTCATGTAGTGTATAGTTTTCAAACTTGGATTTGACTGAATGTTACAACTTCTAATTAATGCTAACGGCGTTATAATATTGGGATATTAGAGGAGCACTTTAAAAAAAATGTAAGTGTTTACTTTTGGATATCATAGCAGAGGTGCCTACAAGACTCTTCAGGAGCTATTTCTTGCAGATTGTTAGAAATGCTTTTCATGAGCATATTCTTTGGCCCTTTTTTGGGCAACAGTGGGGTTGAGAGTGGAAGGGTTGGGGGTCAGAGGATGATTTATTGTCCCACCATTTAGTAAACATCATAGACCTGCATATTCAGTGTAATAGCCACCAAACATTTAAAATTGTGTCATCCTCTTGTCTTTTTCTAAATTCAAGTAATCAAACTATAATTGAACACTTTTTTATGTGCATGCAATTCTCTAAGCTTCTGCAGGTGACACAATGATGATAAGAAACTAATAGCTTACCATATAGTTCGTTCATGCAATAAGTCAAATGTCTAAATGATAATAAAGCAAGTTATATAAGATACAATATATACGATAGTATAATAACCTTATCGGACAGGATAGGATAGATTTACAACAAGGTAGCAAACCTCCACAATCCCAGTGGCTTAACAAAGAAAAAAGTTTATTTCCCACTACAAGAAGTGTGCTGTGTGCCTGGGAGTTTCTCCAGGACAGCTGTCCTCTAGGAGCTGGCTCAGCATTCTGGACTGCTTTGATCACGAGGAACCTACATACTGATGTTTCCATAATGACCACTGAAGGGGAAGTGTGGGGATGGACAGCAAGAGAGGGCTGGGGCGTTGATTACTGGAAATTAAATGCTTCTACTCAAAGACGTGACCCAAGTCACCTCTGGTCACATTTCACTTCCAAAACAAGTCTTAGGATCGTGCCTGCCTTCCCATGTGTCAGGATGCAGAGAGATCAGGTATTGGTAAACAGTAATAATGCTCATTAATGCACAGTAAGCAAAACATCACAAAAAGGTTACAAAGAGAGGGCTAAGGATGTTCCAGAGCAGGAAGCAATCACACTTAGGATGTCATGTAATAAAAGACAATTCTTCTGTGTTTCTGTCAATAAGTAGATGTTTATTGCATCACTTTTTCACCAGTAAGAAATGGCCTGCTGGGGCTCCAGATTCATTCCTAGCTCCCAAGCTGGTTGATTTGGTAGAACCCACAGACTTCCATGCTTTCCCCAGATCTCTGTTCTTTTCTTTCTTTTTTATAGATCTCAGATATGTGGCCTAGGGAAATAGGATCTATATAGGAGTTTCTGGCAAGGTTCTACAAGGTTTCAGTCACATTCGGACAACTTTTCACTGCTTTTTTTTCCCCCAATAAATTTATTTATTTATTTATTTTTGGCTGGGTTGGGTCTTCGTTGCTGCGCGAGGGTTTTCTCTAGTTGCGGCCATCGGGGGCTACTCTTCGTTGCGATGCGTGGGCTTCGCATTGCGGTGGCTTCTCTTGTTGTGGAGCACAAGCTCTAGGCGCGGGGGCTTCAGTAGTTGTGGCACGCAGGCTCAGCAGTTGTGGAGCACGGGCTTAGTTGCTCCACGGCATGTGGGATCTTCCCAGACCACTCCGTGTCCCCCGCATTGGCAGGCAGGTTCTTAACCACTGTGCCACCAGGGAAACCCTTCACTGCTTCTTGAAGACATGGTTCTACTTTGCACAAAAACGTGGTGGTGTGAGTAAACTGAATGAGTGAATCTAACCAATTAGTAATGTCTTTATCTTGGAGCTTAAATTCTATCTATAAGGGAGCCATCAGGGTGCACCCAGAAATTCTGCATGGGAATAATGGGAATTGATTGTGGTGATATTACATATAGGATAAAAAATAGTCCCAAGGCTTTATAGAAAGTGAGAATACCATTAAAGGAAAAAAAAAGGTGAGAGAGAGAGAGAGAGAGAGAGAAAGAGAGAGAGAGAGAATGGGAGAGGAACCAGAGTTTTCATTTTTCCTGTGAGCCCTTTGGAGAAGATTGGGAACTTTTTTTTTTTTTTTTTTTTTTTTGCGGTACGCGGGCCTCTCACTGTTGTGGCCTCTCCCATTGCGGAGCACAGGCTCCGGACGTGCAGGCTCAGCGGCCATGGCTCATGGGCCTAGCCGCTCCGCGGCATGTGGGATCTTCCCGGACCGAGGCGCGAACCCGTGTCCCCTGCATCGGCAGGCGGACTCTCAACCACTGCGCCACCAGGGAAGCCCAAGATTGGGAACTTTAATGGTCTTTCCCACTTATTTTTGTTTACCTGTTACCTAACTCTTAATTATAATTTAGTAAGAGTAAAAAGAATGAAAGTCCAATTTGCTAAAAAGGAAAAAGAATACTTCTCTTTCTGCTTTAAAATTAGAATGATTATATTATCCCTAGAATGTTTTTTGAGTTCCCTGGAAATATATATTACTACATATAAAAGGGTGCGAAATCTCTACACTAGCTCTGAACTAGGTAAATACAATGAATAAAATGTATCGGCTGCACTAAAAGCTATGAAGATTCATGTTTGTCATACCATGTTATATGTTAAAGAGAAATTGGAGTTAAAAATACTTGATCGTGATTCTGTTCACTGCTCTGCAGTTTACATGTGAGGCTGTTTCCTCCCAGAGCAGTTGTGAAGCCAAAGGCGTAAAGGGATATTTTTAAAAAGATAGTTCAGGAATACTATTGACAAGGAGTGTGGGTCGCTTTTGACCCGAGCAGTAACTGCTGATCAGCTGTCCCAGGGCAGGGCGTGAGGGTCGTGTGGTTCTGAAGATGAGGCAGGAAAAATGCGCCCCTTGGACCAGGACAATGTAGAAGCACCGGCGGAAGTGGAAGTTTTGGGGCCCTAGGAAGATTTGGAGCAGTTCCTGCTTCCAGTCATCTGTGGGATGCTGGAGGATATGGTGGCTCTCCCACGAGAGTGTATCTGAGGACCAGGAGTAAGTTGTGGAAGATGGATAATATGCTCATGCAGATAGAAATGCAGGTGGAGACCTCGGAGGAGAAAACCTTGAATCACCTTCAGCATCCCAGTGGGGAAGCTGATGAGAGAGTGCCAGAGTTGTGCCAGAAGGTGGAGGAGAAAGCCAAGGAGATGACAGATTTGATGGTGGAGCTGGTTTGGCAGATAGAGAAAAGCAAATCGTCTGGAAGGAGGGTTGGCTTTCACAGCTGCCATCAGCTGGTAAGGATGGGCTGATACCTGGAAGAAACTGAAACCGCTCATTTTCTCTATTCAGTTTTTGTATGTTTTTTACTCCCATGTAACAGTGTCCCTTAGGGTCAGTGGCTGGTGACCTTGATATGGGTGTAGATTGTCAAATGTATTTGGTTCCTAAAAAATAACTTTCTTTTGAGAAATACTCTCATAAGGGAAATAGGGCTTAATCAAAACTCCTTTCAGTTTATTTTTGTAACTTTGCAGTGTTTTTGAAATGTTGGGCATGGCCTTGTATTTTGGTGTTATCATGTGACCTGATTGTTTTCTGGAACTTTGGAACACCCATGTGAAGACTTGGGGTCAGAATCTTCCAACTTTAGAGGTGCAGTGGAAGGCACTACTTGGATGTAGCTGGTGAAGCAATGTAGGAATGAGATTGCTTTGGATAAGACTGGGAAAGACCAAAAGAGAGCTGGAGATGGAAGACGGTGGGCACATGTTTTGGAACTTGAATACCTCTGTGAGACAAAGGAGGAGAGCTATGTTTTGTGGCATATTGTCTCGTGTTCATTGTATAACCTATCAGGTGCGTTTATTTAGACAACCTATCTGACCCTAAACGACAAAGAAGTTTGAATAGGGAATGATGGAGCACACTTTACTTTCAGGATATTGTAATATCCTCACACATTACAGAGGTTTAAGAGTATGGCATCAAAGAGACAATCTACCAAGAGCCTTGAGAGCCTGGAGAAAGGAAAAGGCATATCAGGGCCCATAAAGTCCCTTCTAGGTCACCAGGGCAGTAGATCTGACTAGGATTTGAGGTCAAAATCAAACATGTAACAAGTGTTCATTTGCCTTGAAAAACAAAGACCTAAAAAGCCTTAAAATGTTTTTTTCTTTTTGTTCAGATGACCAAAGCCCCTATGTTAATTAAAAAATCATAAATATCTTTTGAAATGGAAAAGAAATTTCATCGTAATTTCGTGATTTAAAACACGAGTATTTTTTTGGAGATTATTAGGAAATAAGATTCAGAAATTATGATGCAGGCTTCAGAAGGAATTGAAACCAAACAAATATGATTAATTAAGAAAAAAAAAAAATCCCAGCGCTCCGTTGAGAGTGGTCCCCTCTCCAGGGGGCAGCAGAGACGCCCAGAAGACGGAGATCTCGGTGACCCGGGAGATGATGAGTTGGTCAGGGCAGTGCCGGCGCCGGGCGCAGTATTGCTGCCCGAAGGGCGGGTTGGAGGGGCGGTCTGGGATCGCGGCCGGAGAAAGAGGCGAAGAGGTGACTTCACAGATAAGCTTTTATAGGCACCACTCTCCGCCCGCCGGACGGGAGGCGGGGTGGCAGCCCGATTAAAGAAGCAGCCTGGAAGGAAGGAAGAAGCGAGGGAGGGACGGGAACAGTTGGAGGAGGAGCAGCGAGCTGGGCTGCGGCGACCGGAGGAGGAGCGGCCCCCGCGAGGCCACGTTTTGTTTTTGTTATTTTCCATCGAAATAGTTCTCGCAGGCCCTTCCCGAGAACTGATTGCGCCGAAGCCCGGGAGCCCCGACCTTCCAGGTGACAGCTGGTCACCCTGGTAGGAGTCAGCTCCGCCCCAAGTCACCCCCTCCGGCGCACAGCCCATTCCCCGCCCTGCCTCCCAGTGCCCGCCCGGGGCGAGCGCGGCGGCCGCAACGGCTCTGCAGCGCTGGAACTGGCGGCGACCGGCGGAGGCGCGGGGCCCTCGGCGTTGTCCTCTGACCCAGCAGAGCCGCGGATGAGGAAGGGGGAAGTGCGGCCCCAGGCTCGAGCCGGAGAAAGGAGGATAGCGATTTAACCCTCCCTCTCCTGCCAGTCCTGCTGCCGGGCGCTCCCCGGGTGCCCGCCGCCAGAGCCTGGCAGCCGCGCCCGAAGTGCCGCATGGGGCAGGGCCACTAAAGCGCGGAGTTCGGGGTCGCGCCGAGGCGGGCGCAGGGGCCCAGCGCGGCTGTTGGCACAGTTTCGGCGGCGCATTCAACGCGAGAACTGGGGGCGCGGCGCGCCGATCCGGCCGCCTCCGTGACCTCGGGAGGCGCGAGTTATGGAGTCCCCCAGCTGCATTCAGGATGAGCCGTTCCCGCACCCCCTGGAGCCCGAGCCGGGCGCCACTGCGCAGCCTGGCCAGGGGAAGCCGGGCGACAAGAGGTTCCGGCTGTGGTACGTGGGAGGGTCGTGCCTGGACCGCAGGACCACGCTGCCCATGCTGCCCTGGCTCATGGCCGAGATCCGCCGGCGCAGCCAGAAGCCCGAGGCGGGCGGCTGCGGGGCGCCGGCGCCCCGCGAGGTGCTCCTGGTGCTCAGCGCGCCCTTCCTGCGCTGCGTGCCCGCGCCGGGCGCCGGTGCCGCTGGGGGCTGTGGCCCTACGGCCGCGCAGCCCAACCCGGCAGTGTTCATCTTCGAGCACAAGGCGCAGCACATCTCGCGCTTCATCCACAACAGCCACGACCTCACCTACTTTGCTTACCTGATCAAGGCTCAGCCAGACGACCCGGAGTCGCAGATGGCCTGCCACGTTTTCCGCGCCACAGACCCCAATCAGGCAAGACCGCGGCTCGGAGGCACGGGGGAGGGTCCATCACACCCGGGAGGAGTGTCAGGGCTGCAGGCGCTGGGACCCCACGTTAAAGACCGACTCTGGTCCAGCTGCTGGCGCGCGCCTTCCACGTGGCGCGCTTGAGCGCAGGCTGGTCCCGCTCCTGGAACCCCGAGTCGGGAGCTTGCTTCTGGCGGCGGTTCCTTCCCCGCAGGGCCGAGGAAGAGGGAGGGAGGCGGAGAGTGGTCTCGGGACGGTGGAGGAGCTGGTGCGCCCTGGGAGAATGCGAGAGCAGCGCGCGTCCCGGGAGGATCTCGTTGTCTTGGGGTGTGACTGGAGATGGCATGCCCGGCCTTGGCCAAGTGGGTGCGTGCGTGCACGTGTGCGTTTAAGAGGGAAAGCGGGAGAGGGTTGGGTTCCTAGAGGCCCCCGCACACACTCTCGGTCTTCGTGGAGTCCTGCACCTTAGCCCCTTAGGACAGTCGCATGCTAGTCACAGCAGCACCTGCAGATCTTGGATCTGGGAAGCTGTTTCGGAGCCTGGCTTAGAGAGAAGTTACTAGACGTTGTCAGATTGTCAGCAAAATACGAATCTGCCTTTAGATTTTGAGTGGAAAGAAGACTTTTTTTTTTTTTTTTTTTTGCAGTTTTTTCCACACTAAATGGAGACAGAATCAGTACCTACCTGGGTGATTTAAAAATCAGTGTTGTAGAAGAGGTGAACATCTCTTTTCTAATATTTCTCCAGAGTTTACTAAATCAAGGTGCCTGTTACCAAACAGTGCGTTTTTACTTCCTTAAAAAAAACGGACACAGTCCTTTTTCGTCTGGAGGGAGGTATCTAAACAATCTTTACTACAGTGATTGTGTCTTGAAAAACAGCACCTCCCCCTTTTTAAAAAATGTGTAAGGAGTTTACCATATCAAAAGCTCCCCAGATGCTGTTATAAATTATAAGAGTTACTGAATGTTTGGGCAAAGGACTTTAGATTCTTTGGGAAAATAGTGTTGTCTAAATATAAACAAATAAAGTCTCAGTTGTACTATGTGGCGGGTTTCTTTAGCAGCTGGGGAATTAATAGTCAGATGAGAAAAACTTCCTATAAAGAAGGCTTTAATTTTTGAAAATTCATATATTCCAGTATCTGTAATTGAAAGACTGTCCAATAGTTTTTCACAAAAAGGCCTGTGGCTGAGCTGAAGAAAATAAAGCTCATTGTCTTAGATTCCATCAGTTACTTCGTAAACTAGTTTAATATCCTAAGGGCTCAGAACTCCCAATATTTTAGTTTATGGTGCTGCTGTTATGTTATGGTAAAATACCTTCTCACAGATGATCTCAGGATTCTAACCGTGATTAAAATGAATTTCATTTTATGCTTATTTGTTAAAAATTTATTTTTAGCTTTCACCTAGGTTGAAATTGGAGTGCAGCATGTTCTTTATTCTGAATGTTATCACCATCTTTATTGTATTAAGATTTTGGGGTTCTGTCAGTAAGGTGGAAGTGGTTGCATTTTTCCAGGACTTGAAGGAATGTTTTATGATTCTTGGTGGTTATTTTCTTTAGATCTGATGCCTGACACATCATTGCTAATTTCATTGATGGTCAGCTTGTTTATGGGTTATGGCACCTTAAATTCTCAAGAGTGGCTGTGGAGTCTTCCCTGGACTCATTGGAAGGTCAATTAAAATATCCCATTTTATTTACTTTCATTTTGTATTTAGATATTAGAGGCTGGATGTGCTCTTTACAAATAATAACATGCTTAGGCTTATTTCCCCCCTTTGCTCCTGTAGGAGCAGTGGAAGCCATATGGCTTTTTGATAAAAGAAAAAACAAACTTTTCCTGTTTATTGCCATTTCCCAGTTGAGTCTTTGATCTAAAGATATAGATTCCTATTTGCTCCCAACCTAGAGAGCCCCTGGCAGAGGATCATTAATTTGAAAGGCCAGATGTTGTCTACCTAAGGATTATCTCCAGCTGTAAATCAGGGCTTACAAACTCAAACTGAGGGGAAGAAGGTTGAGTGAGGGCCATAGAGGACTAGATAGAGAGGTCCTTTCTCAAGCTGCTGCTAGCTCCAACTGGAAATTACATTATCAAAATATAAGCCCAGTGTTGCCGGAGCTTTGGATTTCTCAAGAGAAGATGGAAATCTGGATTTTTATGTATGAGTCCACATTTTAAAGTATCAGCAAATATTTTAAACATATAAGAATCCTATCTGGGCTAAACAAAACACATCTGAAGGTTGGCTTCAGAGATCTAAGGGCTGCCACGTTTGATCTTGGGCATAAATATTTGTTGAGTGGACAAGTGCAGTCATTAGATACTGAGTACTGTTTGTCACATTTCCTGTTGAAATAGTGGGGAGAGTTAGGATAATTTGGGGGGAAAAATTTATAAGTAAAACTCCCAGAAGTGATGATTCTGCAATTGAACTTGTTAGAGGGATGAATTCATCACATTATTACCATCCAGCAGTATGCCTAATATAGAGTAGAACCTCTGGATCGTTCTGAGCACCTTTGAAATGAGAAGGAAGAAGACCTGCTGTTTGCTTTGCTGCCGAGTTCTATATTTGAAATAGAGAATTTTTTAGTTGGACTTTAAGATTATTGTTAAGTCTCCTAAGTATTTTCTACAGTCACTGAACAAAATATGGAAGGTAGCCTGGAGCAGAAAGGCCTGAAAACATCCCCAAGTAAACTTGCCTCTGCTTTGTCTGTCATGCCTGTCTCTTTTCTGAAATAGGCCTGTCTGTAGGATGACCATATAATTTATTGTTTAATCCAGGACAATTTTTATTAAGAAAGGGGCATCATTAAAATGACACAAGCATAACAAGTATAAAACTGGACTGTTTAGGGCAAACAGGGACATGGGTGACCATAGATAATTGGCAAAGTTTGTGTTTCTGCCAAGCCACTGAGATGGAAGATTGTGGTTTCTATATATAAAATGATAATGTCTTGCAACGTATCTACTCACACATATTTTTTTTTGGGGGGGGGTGGATCTACATGTGACCTCAGAGATGGGAGCACTGCGCGAGTAGCTTGGGTCTGTTGTGGGGAGTTGCCATAGTGATGTGCCCTGTGGCTCCATGCCCTCCGGGTCAGAGTCAACCTAAGGATGCCCAACCTGCGTCAGCCTGAAGGAGTGCTCAGCCAGGATGGTCTGATACAGAGCTATTTCTGCCAGGTGCAAGGAGGGGTATGGGCTGGGAGAAAATGAACCAGTTTCAGATGAAATCTATGCCAATACAGATTGGTTCCCATTTATTCAAGATGTGTAGTCTTGCATAGGAGGAATGTCAGACTTAACACATTTCAGCCAAAGTTGGATATCTGAACTAGTAAAAGTGCATAACTGTACATAACTTAAAAAACAAATCACACTGGCATAAATTGAGTTGTAGACTTAAAACTGGCTGGAGAACCAAGAATATCTGCTTCTCTACCTAACATCTTGGGAAGGTCACTAATATTCCTCAAATACTTACCTTTACCTACGTTCAGAAAGAGGCTATGTATTTATATATATATATATATATGGCATTATCTCAATTTCCCCATTAAAAAGCGAAACTTGTTTTATGTTATATATATTTTTATCATATTAAAAAACAAGAATTGTTTGTGTTTATAACTATTGTTAGAGAACGAAGGTGTTATTTATCATTTCCATTAGACAACAGTATATACTTCATAATTATAGAATGAGTAGTCCTATAAAAGACAAAAACATGATTGCTATAATTTTCATCGATTTTGTTTATGTATATATTTCTTGAAGCTCGAAAGAATGTACTTTCAAAGAGCTTTTACAAACTGTGTTCTTAAAATTAAAAAATGAACTTGACGCCAGTTTTTTTACTCTAAGTCTGTGGGTATTTTTTGTTTGTTTCTCTTAAAATATTTAGTATTTTCTGAGCTTTACTCAGGTAACCAATTTTCAACTTAATTTTCAGTGATATACTTCAAAAAGGTCATTTTCAGTTCTTCCTCGGAGTTAAGGGTTAGTGGCTCTGGGAGTATGCTAGCAAGGAAACAAGAGAAATAGAAATCTGGAAATGTTCACACTTCTCTGTTTGCTTTCTGAGTACATTGTGCTATTCTGGGTAGATCTCTCATGTTTGCTGTAGTCTTTTTTTTTTTTTTTTTTTTAAATTTGGTTGCATTGGGTCTTCGTTGCTGCACGCGGGCTTTCTCTAGTTGCGGTGAGCAGGGGCTACTCTTCGTTGAGGTACGCAGGCTTCTCATTGTGGTGGCTTCTCTTGTTGTGGCTCGTGGGCTCTAGAGTGCAGGCTCAGTAGTTGTGGCACACAGGCTTAGTTGCTCCGCGGCTTGTGGGATCTTCCCAGACCAGGGCTCGAACCTGTGTCCCCTGAATTGGCAAGTGGGTTCTTAATCACTGTGCCACCGGGGAAGCCCCTCTCTCGCCTTCTGATTTGAGGTGGATTAATTTGCCCTGGCTCTGTGGTAGAATCTTGACTACAATATCTAGAGGAAAGGTAAAAATGTATGCCCAGAGCCTCCCACCTGTGAAGGGAATGTTATAATGAAGATGTGGTTGTTCAGTATCAAGGCTCATTTATCATAAGCCAGAGGTTCTCAAACTTGAGTGTGTGTCAGAATCACCTGGTCGGCTTGTCAGAGCAGGCTGGTGGACCCCACCCTCAGTTTTTGATGATGTCAAGTTCCCTGATGATGTTCAGACTACTGGCCTGGGGACCACAGTTTGAGAACTGCCCTTAGTGATTTTGTTCATCTGGTTGGGTATATGACCACTTCTGTTCCCCTGGTTATTATTGTAGTCGTTTTCAGACTTGAAAGTTCAGGCTGAGTGTGAGGAGGAGGAATACGTGACTACAGATTTTTAAGAAACTCGTCATTTTCTAGCTTAATAGCTTTGCGTATCTTCTTCTCCAGATAGACATTATTCTGCCAGGCGTGATAAGACTAGCCATATGTTGAATGAAAACTTTACCTTTCAAGCCAAAGTTTTAAGTTCTACAGATGGAATAAACAATTTTTAGGGAATATATTCTAATGTTGGGCTTCCCTGGTGGCGCAGTGGTTAAGAGTCCTGGTCCGGGAAGATCCCACATGCCGCAGAGCAGCTAAGCCTGTGTGCCACAACTACTGAGCCTGCGCTCTAGAGCCTGCAAGCCACAGGTGCTGAGCCCACGTGCCACAGCTACTGAAGCCCGTGTGCCTAGAGCCCATGCTCTGCAACAAGAGAAGCCACAGCAATGAGAAGCCCGCGCACCGCAACGAAGAGTAGTCCCCGCTCGCGGCAACTAGAGAAAGCCCTCACGCAGCAACGAAGACCCAAAGCAGCCAAAAATAAAATAAATAAAGAACTTTATTAAAAAAATTGTATATATTTAAAGCTACAATGTGGTGTTTTGATATACATATCAAATGAAAGGGTTACCACAATCAAGCTAATTAACATATCCATCAACTCACATGGTTATCGTTTTGTCTGTTTGTGTGTGGTGAGAAAACTTAAGATCTACTCTTTTAGCAAATTTCAGGTATACAGTATAGTATTATTAACTATAGTCACCATGCTCTCTGTACATTAGGTCTTCAAAACTTTCTCATCCTGCATAACTGAAAGTTGGTACCCTTTGACCAACATCTCCCCATGTCTCCCATCCCCCATCCCCTGGCAACCACTATTCTACTCTCTGCATTTATGAGTTTGACTTTTTAGATTCTGTATATAACTGAGATCATGCAGTATTTGTCCACTTTCCCCCACTTTTATATTAAAAATCTCCACAGTTAAATATGCTCATTAAATTTGTAAAATAATAGTGAAATGCTGAATGCATGCTTGGATATAGTTTTGCCAGTGTGTATTTTTGTTTTAATGGAAAGTAAAAAAAGTCTGTATGATTTGTTAGGCTGGTGTAGCTGAACTCTGGTGTATCTTTTATGTAGTGTCCTTAGGAGTGGCAGGGAAGTAAACTATGAGAGTCTGTTTGCAACTTTAGAATAAAAAGTCTTTAGGGTATGTAAGAACAGGTACAACCATGCATTTGAATATATTTTATTGACTCATAAAGGATACAAATATTGTAAAGTATAACAAAGTACAAAGTATAAATTATAAACTATTATAATATAAAAGTATATAATTATATAGTATAAAGTGTAAAATTTACTATAAAAATAATGCATCTTACCATCATTATAAAACATACAATAAAGCAAGAAATATTGGCACCAAGTTGTGCTATTTTAATTACCTTGGGTTAAAGGGAAAAGAATGTAAATTTTTAAGGTTAGATAAAGCCCAGTGACCTAATGGGCTGATGTATGGTTTTGTAAGAGTTCAAGTAGAGAAAAATGGTTCATAAAAAAGCAGTCTTGGGGTCCACAGTAACATTAGCATGCTGAACCTGTGCTGTAGCATTCAGTGCTGTAGGCATGTGCTTTGAAAAATAACATTTTCATCCCATTGAATTTATCTTGTTAGTATAATTGTTACTAGTTTTATGCTTGCGTTTGTGGGTATTTTGTAAATTGGTTTTGGTTTTAAAGCTTTTTAGATTTTACCTCCTCACCTCCCCCTTTCTTTGTTCTGTAAAATGAACTAGCACCCAGACCCCAGTAAGATGGTTCTCTAGGACACTAGTCCATCATCTTCTCAGACTCTTGACTTTCTGAATAAAGTGGCTATAATTTGCTCCAAAAAAACAAAACAAAACAAAAACTTTTTAAAAGCTAGAGTTGTAAGCATCTAAAGTTTATATCTAGATTTTTATGAACATATTTAAATAAAGTAACAGTAAAATAATTATGTTAACACCTTAATTTACCTTTAAAAGGATTCTGAACAACGATAAGTTTGGAAAACTCCTGGCTTAAACTTTCAGGTATTATTTAATATGATTCCAGTCATCTATGATCCTATGACAGAAAGGGAAAAAATATGAGATTAAAATTTTAGTTGGTTTAATTTCAGATAATCTTAACACAGGTTTTTGCAGCCCTATGAAAAAGATACGGAGTTACTCTTTTTCAAGTTACCGATCCCTTTCAAGTTTCATTTCTTCTAAGAGGTTGGGTTCGAAAGAGGATCTCCAAGTAATGGGATCTTCCTGGTTAAATATAGAAGCCTAAATTTGCTGCTTCAGTTCTTTTATTTTGTGAATGCCCTTAACTAGTTGGATAGTCTTCACTTTGGCACTGTTGTGAATTTTTACAGGAATTTCTCAAATTCTCAAATTTAGAACTGTGGAACTTTGTACTATCAGTATTATATAACTTGTGAGTAGTTTATGATCAGTTTCAGATTGCAAGTCAGTGCTTCTGGTTGAGCAAATCAAGTGGTATTTTGTATCTCACAATTGTATCTCAATTGTATCTCACAATTGTATCTTCATATACATTTTCAGTAATTTGTTATACAGTGTGGACAAATACATTATGGCTTAAGCTTTTACAAACAAATAAGCAAATCTGTTTTCTGGCCCCAGACAGCTCCCAGCTTTTTCAGTTCACCTCTTGCTCTGGTTTCAGCCATTTAATTCTCATTAGCTAGGCAGCTTGAGAGATTTTTCTGAGTTTACCTGAAGCTAAACTGATGGCCTTCTCGCTTGGTTCTACAAATATTTCCTCTCCTTAGATTTCCAGTGACATGTACTTTATACCTGGTGGGATACCCCATTACTCTGTGTTGTATCTGTCTGATTCTGTTGCTCACTTTGAAGACCACCCAGTGTCTACTCTCTGAGTCTTTTTGTTGTTGTTGTTTTTTGTGGTACGCGGGCCTCTCACTGTTGTGGCCTCTCCCGTTGCGGAGCACAGGCTCCCGGACGCGCAGGCTCAGTGGCCATGCCTCACGGGCCTAGCCGCTCCGCAGCATGTAGGATCTTCCCGGACCGGGGCACGAACCCGTGTCCCCTGCATCGGCAGGCGGACTCTCAACCACTGCGCCACCAGGGAAACCCTACTCTCTGACTCTTTTAATATTGTGCATTGACTGCTTGATTGAATTTCTTTTCAGTTTTGGAAGCTGGTCTTCCCTCTTCTGAGGAATGATCTGTTGTCCAGTCCTTACCCCTTCCTGTTGGTGCCCTCCAAAGCTGTTAACCATTGTTTACTGATTTTATTTCAGTTTTCATATGGAATTTTGCTAAGGCCAGTTGTCATGAATATAGCCTAGTGGTAGTAGGTAGTAGGCACGACCCCTCTATATACATCCATAATTCTTTTATCTAATTCGAGGAAGGTTCCATAGGCTGGATCTAGGAAACCAGATTTCTGCCTAGTTTCTAATAATACTAGTAAAGCAATATGAAAGTGGGTGGTATTATATTTAGTTTCTTGACAGCCCTTTATGTTTTAACTTCCCCCATTGCTCCTAAATTCAAATGGTCAAATTTTTCTGTTAAAATATTAACTGGCATTTGATAAATTTGCTTGTTCTATGTTCTAAGTGTGTTAGTTGTAGCAGTAGACTACTTAACCCATAGCTAAAATGCCATCTGGGGTCTGGAAGTTAATTGGTGTTAACCTTTCTTTCTATTGGAAGTTAGGTTGAAGATATATATTTGAAATTATATTGTTCATTTTAATAAGTGAAGGGTGAACATGACTAAATTAAATCTATCTTAATATATGAGAAAGTATAGGAGTTCTTTGAAATAAAGAGTATATAAAAACAATCTTTAATTTCTCAACTATTCTTACCTAAGTCCACCTTGTAGTTTAACAGAGTTTGTTATCTCTGTTTTTCTTGATCCACCACAATTATCTAGCATTTGATTCTACCTTTAGAAATTATACTCTAAACTTCTACGAACCAGGTTAAAAAAAATAGATATGTATTAATAATACCTCTAAGCAGTATATATTTATTAATGTTCTTGACCAGAGGGTCTCGGACTTTAACACACATCACCTGTAGGGTTTGTTTTAATACTGATTGCTGGATCCCCACCCCAGAGTTTCTGATCCACTTAGTCTGGGGTGAGGTCCAGAATTTGCATTTCTAACAATTCCCAGGTGATACTGATGCTGCTGGTCCAAGACCACACTTTGATAACCACTGCTTTAGACCAGAGGCTGGCAAACTATGCCCTTTATTTTTGTAAATACAGTTTTATGTGAACACAACCCCACTCGTCTGTTTACTTATTATCTATGGCTGCTTTCATGCTGCAGTGACAGTACTGACTATTTTTGACAGAGACCCTATGGTCACCAAGCCCCACATCTTTATTATCTGGCCTTTTATAGAAAATGATTGCTGACCCCTGCTCGAGACAATCCTGTTAAAAACAGGTGTTTTTATCCCCATTTTATAGGCGAGAATACTAAGTCAGTAATTTTCCTACAAAGACACAAGCCAGCAAGTGACAGCAGATCTGGATTTCCAAACCTCATGCACTTTTTTTTTTTTTTTTTTTTTTTTTTTTTTTTTTTTTTGCGGTACGCGGGCCTCTCACTGTTGTGGCCTCTCCCGTTGCAGAGCACAGGCTCCGGACGCGCAGGCTCAGCGGCCATGGCTCACGGGCCTAGCCGCTCCGCGGCATGTGGGATCTTCCCGGACCGGGGCACGAACCCATGTCCCCTGCATCGGCAGGCGGACTCTCAACCACTGCGCCACCAGGGAAGCCCCCTCATGCACTTTGTAAAAGCCACTTTGTAAATTTTTGCTAATGGCTCCCAAACTTATCTCTACAGCTCAGCCCTCTCCTCTGAGCACCAGCTGCTGTCAGCATCTAAATGCTTACTTGACATCTGCACTTGAATATGTAGTTGCTGATGCTTATAACCTGGGAATTATATTTGAGTCCTACTTTTCACTTCCCAGTTACAGTCCTTGAAGGAAGTCATCAGGTTGATTCTGCCTCCAAAACTTAGTTTTTAATATGTCCATGTCTCTCCATGACCACTGCCACCACCTGGGTCTAACTCCCATCATGTCTTTCTGGGACTATTAGACCCCTCTCAGCTATTCTCCCTGCTCTCCTCTTGCTCTCCTATCAATCCCTTCTTCAGTGGAGCAGTAGGAGTCGTGCTTATAAAGCACAAACCAGAGCAGGTCCCTTTGCTCTCCGAGTAATAACGCAGATTCCTTCTCACGTGACTCTGCTCGACCCCGCTCCCTTTGTCTCTCTGGTCTTCTCTTAGACTGCCCCTCTCCAGCACGCTCCCTATGTTTCAGCCATCCTTAACCAGGCCCAACTCCGATCACTTCAAAGTCTTTGCGTGTGTGGTTCCCATTCCTTGATAGATTAGTTATTTTTCTCAGGTTTCAGTTCCTTGCTTAACTCACAAATGTCACTTCCTTAGATTGGCCTCCAGTGATCCTCTATCTAATAAAGTCGGTAAGTATCCCAATTTTTCACTTCTATTTCAGCCTTTTATTTATTTTCCTTTTGGCACTTACACATTTAAAATTATTATTATTATTATTATTTTTTTTTTTTTGCGGTACGCGGGCCGCTCACTGCTGTGGCCTCTCCCGCCGCGGAGCACAGGCTCCGGACACGCAGGCTCAGCGGCCATGGCTCACGGGCCCAGCCGCTCCGCGGCATGTGGGATCTTCCCGGACCGGGGCACGAACCCGTGTCCCCTGCATCGGCAGGCGGACTCTCAACCACTGCGCCACCAGGGAAGCCCTTAAAATTAATTTTTAAAACACTTTTTGTGGGTACTGTCACCACCTCTAGAATGTGAGTTCTAAAGGGAGAGCAATCTTGTCTGTTCACGGTTGGACGCCCCAGACCTAGTTCTATAGTAAAGGTCCATTCCAACATATTGAGTAAGTAGGAATTGGTCCCTGCCCTCAAGGAATTTAAATCCACTGGTGAGAACTTAAAGTCTATTGGCAACGATATGCATATGATCTCATACTTGTTTGTTGCCTTTCATTAATTTTAATAAGTGTTTATTGTACTGGTTGCACAATGTTTTTTGTTATGAATGTTTATAATTGTAGAGACATCATACTGCTTACAATATTAAATGGGGTTATAAGGCAGACTTTTCTTTAATAAGTAAATTGCGTAGTTTATGAAAAAAATTTTGTAGACTAATTTGAGATGGATTTTCCCTCCTCTATCAAAACACAGGAAGTTTAGTGAAGCTGCCAACACGAGAATAGGCGTTTCCATGGCCTTTTCTTTGAATAATGTGAATCAAGCATTCACGCATCTGGAAGATGATCAGCAAGAGTGGAGTTGTAAATACATCCTTGCAAGAATTGGATATTCTTTAGTTTCAGTTCAGTTGTTATTTAGGCTTCTCTGTGGAGATACAATCTCATTTGGAAGGCTGTTTAGTTTCAAAATACTTCGAATGGCTTCTGTAAGTTTTTACTCCCAAATCTACAATGGACCATTTTCTCAGGCACTGATTTTTAAACCTTATTGGAGGTGCCTAAGAGGTGTCTCAAAAATTTTTTTAAATCAAAAAGGGAAATGAATAAATGGAGAGGAGATCCACCAGGGTGAGACCAGGGATGGGAAAGAAAAAAAACTATGGCCAGTGTCCACGGTGAACTGTTGACCAATATTAAGATGTATGGTTCGTATTCTGGATTTCTTTGTTTGCTTCAACAGCATGCCCTTGTGACAGAGTATATATTTTTTTACTTCCCTTGTGTTCTTTTTATCTAATGTTTATAATTAGAGCAGTTGATAGGTTGGGTTATAGTTTTCAGTGGCCAGTGGGACGTGTACCAAGATACACATAAGGGTAATATTCATGCTCGGCAGTAACCCCATGTGTTGGGGTTCGACTTTAAAGAATAAACAACACAAGGAAAGATAACCTTATTTTTCCAGGAAAAAGTAAAAAGCGCCACAGTCATTTACTTTGATAAATACAGGCGCTCTGTTTCTTCTTCTCGTCCTCAAAAAGGGCATTTTCTCCCCATTCCCTCATTGCCTTCAGGCATAATTTGTCCAGCCATGAGCATCTCCACATTTTCTTCAACGTGTGGTCCCTTGCATGGGGTAGGAGACCCTTTTGCTCCGTTGATAGAGCAGTGTGTTTACTAAATGAGCATCTCTGGTTGGCCATCTCCCTTTTTTTAATGATGGAAATGATCTTTGAAAACCAGCTTTCCATTAGTAAGCTTGGCTTGAAGACATAAATATTGCTGATGGTGCATTTTTCAAGACCAAACATATAGCTACTTATTAAGGCAAAAGGCAAACATATAAATAGCTTAATAGCAGGTTGTTTTCTTTTGCTCCCGGAGTGGAAGATAAACTCCCAAGTCACTCTGTAGGACAGGCTGTAATATACATACTGAGCGTGAAAGTTGATGTCTGTCAGCAGTGGATTTACTTTACCCCGTTCACATTACCCCTGTTTACTTAGGAATCAGACAGGTTAATAGCTTTTGTGTGAACGTGATTGTACCAATTAGTAGTTTCTCTGGAGACATTGTTTGCTGTGATTAGGCTATGATTTTTCTGCTGAGAGTGGAGTTAATTCTGGATATCGACAGTGGGAACCGACATGTATGTCCTGTAATTTTTTCTTAGCTGTTTACATTTTCCAGATGATTTATTTTTAAAAGTCATGCTGTCACCATGAAAGAAAATTACAACAAATGGTCTGCAGATACTCAGATCTCTATAAATCAAGTGGAGACTTTGATTGGTTTATTAAAATTGTTGATTTTAAAAAAATGTTTAAATTGCGTCAGTACCTGATACTACAAAGGGCTTTGTATATGTTTTCAGTTTTTGGTTCTTACTCTTAATGGACAAAGCGTTTGTCTAATGCAGATAGGCTAAATAAGGATGAAAATCCCATCCTTTACTCAAATCATTCTCTATTTTGGACATGTTCACATATTAATCTATCTCAAAAGAAGTGACTGTCTCCTGCTGGAGTTTTCATTTGCTGGTTGGTAGCTTTGCAAAGAAGAAAAGACTATTGACTCTGCAGGTGTGACCATGTGGAACAGAGATAACAGACCTTCAACAAGAGACGTCAGACTGGACACAGGAAATTGAAGCTCTGGACCACACTCTTCCATAATTAAACATGTGACACAAATGCTCTGTTAATCTGGGTCACGGTTTTACAGTTTGTTCCTTTGTTCATTACCTCATTTGTTCATTCACTCATTCTTTCAACCATCTATTCATTTGTTCAGTTATCAGGGGAATTGAATGCTTCCTGTGTGCCTGGCACTCCACTGGAGACTGATGTGTATAAAACAAAAACATTCCCTGCTTCACGTATCTTAGAGTTTTGTGGAGGAGTGAGACAAAAGTGAGTAAAAAGAATAGCATATTGTAGTAGTTGAGTGCCTGGGCTCTGAAGTCTGATCACTGGGACTCAAAGCTCTACTGCTGTGGGTTCCATGCCCTGGGGAAGTACCTGCATCTCTTTGTACCTTGGTCTCCTTATCTGTAATATGGGGATGGTAGCATTGTTATGAAGGTTAGTGAGTCCATTTATATAAGGCATTTAGAACACTGCCATCTCAAAGTATTCGGTACATGTTAGCTACATGTCCACAAGTGTCCAATTTCAAAGATGATAGGGGCTCTGAGGGAAAAGAATGTGGTGCTATGAGAGAATAAAAGGAGGAAACTTTTGATTGGGTTGTGTAGTAGATTCTCCAGCTCTCTTTTACTAATAAAACCTTAAAATTTTCTTCATTTATCTCTCCCTCTGCCACTCAGCCCATATGCTACAAAAGGCTGGCCCCATCCCCAGCTCGAAAGTGGGAAATGTCATTGATTTATCCAGGATTCCTGCACCAAGCCAGTTTTATAAGTTTGTACCTGGAGACCCAGTAGTCCCAGGGAATGTATCCATTTGCGCCAGTGCAAGATGAGAGAAGTTTTCTTGGGGCTCCTGAGAAAGGAGCCTTGGTTGTTGTTTCCTCCTTGGTTGTTGTGTGTAGATTTAAAGCCTGGAACTGTTATTGTTATTTCACTGCCAGAGTGATGATGAAACAGAGGAGGGCACTCTGGAGAAAAACTAAACTCTGATAGGAACAATCCAGATTACCACCTACATGCAGACGTTTTCAGTTTATGCGAGTTGAGTTGTGTTTTCTGCTACTCATAGTGAAGAGTAAGAGATGAGTCAAGGGAGGCTTACTGTGGAGATGACAATTAAGGATGATTCCCAAGTTTGCTGACTTTTTTTTTTTTTTTTTTTTTTACTAATGGGTGGGTTTGTTACCATTTACAGATAAGAGGAAGGCAACTTGGAGGAGTGGGGGAGAAATAGGTTTTAGGGCAAAAATCTCATTTGTAAAATGAGAGGGCTGGATGTTAGCAGTGATTTCTTTTTCTGACTGAATATTCCTAAGAGAGGTTACATCCTTCCATCAGAAATTATGATTTTTAGAGCCCTGGCAACCATTTTCACCAACACTGGGGCTAATGAAATCAGTCTCAGCAGGGGGTGGGGAGGGTGATCTGAGGGTGTTTTTCAACCCAGTTGCACATAAGAACCTGTGGGGTGTTTCAGAAAGTATACAGTCTACTAGATTCTTGGGCCCCTCCCTAGATACCTTGCATCAGAATCTCTAGGTTAGGACCTGGAAATCTATTTAAAAACTGGGAGCTGGGATGCAGCCAGCTTGGCACTTATATGCAGTTTAGATTTGGGGAACCACTGCATTAAGGGATGTAAGACCCCTTCCTGTATAGGGTTTTTTGTTTTTTTAACATCTTTATTGGAGTATAATTGCTTTACAATGCTGTGTTAGTTTCTGCTGTATAACAGAGTGAATCAGCTATACGTTTACATATATCCCCATATCCTCTCCCTCTTGCGTCTGCCTCCCGCCCTCCCTATCCCACCCCTCTAGGTGGTCACAAAGCACGGAGTCGATCTCCCTGTGCTATGCGGCTGCTTCCCACTAGCTATCTATTTTACATTTGGTAGAGTATATATGTCCATGCCACTCTCTCACTTCGTCCCAGCTTCCCCTTCCCCCTCCCCATGTCCTCAAGTCCATTCTCTACGTCTGTGTCTTCACTCCTGTCCTGCCCCTAGGTTCATCAGAACCAGTTTTCTGTTTTGTTTTGTTTTCTTTTAGATTCCATATATATATATATGTTAGTATAAGGTATTTGTTTTTCTCTTTCTGACTTACTTCACTCTGTATGACAGACTCTAGGTCCATCCACCTCACTACAAATAACTCAATTTCGTTTCTTTTTATGGCTGACTAATATTCCATTGTATATATGTGCCGCATCTTCTTTATCCATTCAACTGTTGATGGACACTTAGGTTGCTTCCATGTCCTGGCTACTGTAAATAGTGCTGCAATGAACATTGTGGTACATGACTCTTTTTGAATTATGGTTTTCTCAGGGTATATGCCCAGTAGTGGCATTGCTGGGTCATATGGTAGTTCTACTTTTAGTTTTTTAAGGAACCTCCATACTGTTCTCCATAGTGGCTGTATCAATTTACATTCCCACCAACAGTGCAAGAGGGTTCCCTTTTCTCCACACCCTCTCCAGCATTTATTGTTTGTAGACTTTTTGAGGATGGTCATTCTGACTGGTATGAGGTGATACCTAATTATAGTTTTGATTTGCATTTCTCTAATGATTAGTCATGTTGACCATTCTTTCATGTGTTTGTTGCCAATCTGTATATCTTCTGGGGAGAGATGTCTATTTAGGTCTTCTGTCCATTTTTGGATTGGGTTGTTTGTTTTTTTGATATTGAGCTGCATGAGCTGCTTGTATATTTTGGAGATTAATCTTTTGTCAGTTGCTTCATTTGCAAATATTTTCTCCCATTCTGAGTGTTGTCTTTTTTGTCTTGTTTATGGTTTCCTTTGCTGTGCAAAAGCTTTTAAGTTTCATTAGGTCCCATTTGTTTATTTTTGTCTTTATTTCCATTTCTCTAGGAGGTGGGTCAAAAAGGATCTTGCTGTGATTTATGTCATAGAGTGTTCTGCCTATGTTTCCCCCTAGGAGTTTTATAGTGTCTGGCCTTACATTTAGGTCTCTAATCCATTTTGAGTTTATTTTTGTGTATGGTGTTAGGGAGTGTTCTAATTTCATTCTTTTACATGTAGCTGTCCAGTTTTCCCAGCACCACTTATTGAAGAGGCTGTCTTTTCTCCATTGTATATTCTTGTCTCCTTTATCAAAAATAAGGTGACCATATGTGTGTGGGTTTATCTCTGGGCTTTCTATCCTGTTCCATTGAACTATATTTCTGTTTTTGTGCCAGTACAATACTATCTTGATTACTGTAGCTTCGTAGTATAGTTTGAAGTCTGGGAGCCTGACTCCTCCAGCTCCGTTTTTCTGTCTCAAGATTGCTTTGGCTATTCGGGGTCGTTTGTGTTTCCATACAAATTGTGAAATTTTTTGTTCTAGTTCTGTGAAAAATGCCATTGGTAGTTTGATAGGGATTGCATTGAATCTGTAGATTGTTTTGGGTAGTATAGTCATTTTCACAATGTTGATTCTTCCAATCCAAGAGCATAGTATATCTCTCCATCTGTATGTATCATCTTTAATTTTAATTTCTTTCATCAGTGTCTTATAGTTTTCTGCATATAGGTCTTTTGTCTCCTTAGGTAGGTTTATTCCTAGGTATTTTATTCTTTTTGTTGCAATGATAAATGGGAGCGTTTCCTTAATTTCTGTTTTCAGATGTTTCATCATTAGTGTATAGGAATTCAAGGGATTTCTGTGCATTAATTTTGTATCCTGCTACTTTACCAAATTCATTGATTAGCTCTAGTAGTTTTCTGTTAGCATCTGTAGGTATCAAGTCATCTGCAAACAGTGACAGTTTTACTTCTTTTCTGATTTGGATTCCTTTTATTTCTTTTTCTTTTCTGGTTGCTGTGGCTAAAACTTCCAAAACTATGTTGAATATTAGTGGTGAGAGTGGACAACTTTGTCTTGTTCTTGATCTTAATGGAAATGGTTTCAGTTTTTCACCATTGAGAATGATGTTGGCTGTGTGTTTGTCATATATGACCTTTATTATGTTGAGGTAAGTTCCCCCATGCCTACTTTCTGGAGGTTTTTTTTATCATAAATGGGTGTTGAATGTTGTTGAAAGATTTTTCTGCATCTATTCAGATGATCATATGCTTTTTCTCCTTCATTTTGTTAATATGGTGTATAACATTCATTGATTTGCATATATTGAAGAATCCTTGTTTACTGGGATAACAAGGGCAACCAAAGGCAGCGGCTATCACTGTCATGGGAATCAGTGTCCACATAACCAGGGCATCAATGGCTGTCACTCTCACTGGAAATCAGGGTCCACATATAAGATTTTAAGTGACTTTATTTTGAGAAATGCTAGCAGTGTAATTGGATATCAGTCAAATTAAACTATATCTCAGAAATCCAGATTATGAACACCTAAGTGATCTATACTGATTTTTAAGTATATCTTGATATGAAAGTACAAAGTACAAAAGTAAAGAGTAAAAATAAATCTAGGGATAGAATGTGATTTAGTAATGGAAAGAATATGTTTTAGAGTCACAAAGACCTGACTTGAATCCTCTTTCACCAAAATCACATATATATTGACCTTCCTCTCCACCTCTTTGGAGCAGTTTCTCAGAGCTATCTGAAATGGTGTCTGCCTTGCTGTAGTCCTCCCCTTTAAAACCCCACTTGATCATGGTGTATGATCCTTTTAATGTGCTGTTGGATTCTGTTTGCTAGTATTTTGTTGAGGATTTTTGCTTCTATGTTCATCAGTGATATTGGCCTGTAGTTTTCTTTCTTTGTGACACCCTTGTCTGGTTTTGGTATCAGGGTGATGGTGGCCTCGTAGAGTGAGTTTGGGAGTGTTCCTCCCTCTGCTGTATTTTGGAAGAGTTTGAGAAGGATAGGTGTTAACTCTTCTCTAAATGTTTGATAGAATTTGCCTGTGAAGCCGTCTGGTACTGGGCTTTTGTTTGTTGGAAGATTTTTTATCACAGTTTCAATTTCAGTGCTTGTGATTGGTCTGCTTATATTTTCTATTTCTTCCTGGTTCAGTCTCGGAAGGTGGTGCTTTTCTAAGACTTTGTCCATTTCTTCCAGGTTGTCCATTTTATTGGCATAGAGTTGCTTGTAGTAATCTCTCATGATCCTTTGTATTTCTGCAGTGTCAGTTGTTACTTCTCCTTTTTCATTTCTAATTCTATTGATTTGAGTCTTCTCCCTTTTTTTCTTGATGAGTCTGGCTAATGGTTTGTCAATTTTGTTTATCTTCTCAAAGAACCAGCTTTTAGTTTTATTGATCTTTGCTATCATTTCCTTCATTCTTTTTCATTTATTTCTGATCTGATCTTTATGATTTCTTTCCTTCTGCTACCTTTGGGGTTTTTTTTTGTTGTTGTTGTTCTTCTTTCTCTAATTGCTTTAGGTGTAAGGTTAGGTTGTTTATTTGAGATGTTTCTTGTTTCTTGAGGTAAACTTGTATTGCTATAAACTTCCCTCTTAGAACTGCTTTTGCTGCATCCCATAGGTTTTGGGTCGTCGTGTTTTCATTGTCATTTGTTTCTAGGTATTTTTTGATTTCCTCTTTGATTTCTTCTGTGATCTCTTGGTTACTAAGTACTGTATTGTTTAGCTTCCATGTGTTTGTAGTTTTTACAGATTTTTTTCCGGTAATTGATACCTAGTCTCATAGCGTTGTGGTCAGAAAAGATACTTGATATGATTTCAATTCTCTTAAATTTACCAAGGCTTGATTTGTGACCCAAGATATGATCTATTCTGGAGAATGTTCCATGAGCACTTGAGAAGAAAGTGTATTCTGTTGTTTTTTGAAGAAATGTTCTATAAATATCAATTAATTAAGTCCATCTTGTTTAATGTGTCATTTAAAGCTTGTGTTTCCTTATTTATTTTCATTTTGGATGATCTGTCTATTGGTGAAAGTGGGGTGTTAAAGTCCCCCACTGTGATTGTGTTACTGTCGATTTCCCCTTTTATGGCTGTTAGCAGTTGCCTTATGTATTGAGGTGCTCCTATGTTGGGTGCATAAATATTTACAATTGCTATATCTTCTTCTTGGATTGATCCCTTGATCATTATGTAGTGTCCTTCTTTGTCTCTTATAATAGCCTTTTTTTTGAATTCTATTTTATTTATATTTTATACAGCAGGTTCTTTTTAGTTATCTACTTTATGCATATCTGTGTATAATGTCAATCCCAAACTCCCAATTCACCCCACCCCCACAACGCCCCCACCCTCCCGCTTTCTCCCCTGGTGTCCATACGTTTTGTAATATTTTTTCTTTTAAAGTCTATTTTGTCTGATATGAGAATTGCTACTCCAGCTTTCTTTTTTTTTTTTGCTGTACGCGGGCCTCTCACTGCTGTGGCCTCTCCCGTTGCGGAGCACAGGCTCCGGACACACAGGCTCCGCGGCCATGGCTCGCGGGCCCAGCCGCTCCGCGGCATGTGGGATCTTCCGGGATCGGGGCACGAACCCGTGTCCCCTGCATCGGCAGGCGGACTCTCAACCACTGCGCCACCAGGGAAGCCCTCCAGCTTTCTTTTGATTTCCATTTGCATGGAATATCTTTTTCCATCCCCTCACTTTCAGTCTGTATGTGTTCCTAGGTCTGAAGTGGGTCTCTTGTAGACAGCATATATACAGGTCTTGTTTTTGTATCCATTCAGCCAGTCTGTGTCTTTTGGTTGAAGCATTTAGTCCATTTATATTTAAGGTAATTATCAATATGTGTGTCCCTATTACCATTTTCTTAATTGTTTTGGGTTTGTTATTGTAGGTCTTTTCCTTCTCTTGTGTTTCCTGCCTAGAGAAGTTCCTTTAGCATTTGTTGTAAAGCTGGTTTGGTGGTGCTGAATTCTCTTAGCTTTTGCTTGTCTGTAAAGTTTTTATTTGCTCTGTCGAATCTGAATGAGATCCTTTCTGGATAGAGTAATCTTGGTTGTAGATTTTTCCCTTTTATCACTTTAAGTATGTCCTGCCACACCCTTCTGGCTTGAAGAGTTTCTGCTGAAAGATCAGCTGTTAACCTTATGGGGATTCCCTTGTATGTTATTTGTTGCTTTTCCCTTGTTGCTTTTAATACTTTTTCTTTGTATTTAATTTTTTATTTTTTTTTTGCGGTACGCGGGCCTCTCACTGTTGTGGCCTCTCCCGTTGTGGAACACAGGCTCCGGACGCGCAGGCTCAGCGGCCATGGCTTACGGGCCCAGCTTCTCTGCAGCATGTGGGATCTTCCCGGACCGGGGCATGAACCCATATCCCCTGCATCGGTAGGCAGACTCTCAACCACTGCGCCACCAGGGAAGCCCTGTATTTAATTTTTTATTGTTTGATTAACATGTGTCTTGGAGTGTTTCTCCTTGGGTTTATCCTCTATTGGACTCTCTGTGCTTCCTAGACTTTATTGACTATTTCCTTTCCCATGCTAAGAAAGTTTTCAACTATAATCTCTTCAAATATTTTCTCAGTCTCTTTCTTTTTCTCTTCTTCTTCTGGGATCCCTGTAATTCGAATGTTGGTGCCTTTAATGTTGTCCCAGAGATCTCTGAAAGTGTCCTCAATTCTTTTCATTCTTTTTTCTTTAATCTGCTCTGTGGTCGTTATTTTCACTATTTTATCTTCCAGGTCACTTATCTGTTCTTTTGCCATTGATTCCTTCTAGAGAATATTTAATTTCATTTATTGTGTTGTTCATTATTGTTTGTTTGCTCTTTAGTTCTTCTAGGTGCTTGTTAAACGTTTCTTGTATTTTTTCCATTCTATTTCCAAGATTTTGGATCATCTTTACTATCATTACTCTGAATTATTTTTCAGGTAGACTGCCTATTTCCTCTTCATTTGTTTGGTCTGGTGGGTTTTTACCTTGCTCCTTCATCTGCTGTGTTTTTCTGTCTTCTCATTTTGCTTAACTTACTGTGTTTGGGGTCTCATTTTCACAGGCTTCAGGTTCCTAGTTCTTGCTGTTTTTGGTGTCTGCTCCCAGTGGGTAAGGTTGGTTCAGTGGGTTGTGTAGGCTTCCTGGTGGAGGGGACTGGTGCCTGTGTTCTGGTGTGTGGGGCTGGATCTTGTCTTTCTGGTGGGCAGGACCACGTCCAGTGGTGTGTTTTGGGGTGTGTGTGAACTTATTATGATTTTAGGCAGTCTGTCTGCTAATGGATGCGGTTGTGTTCCTGTCTTGCTAGTTGTTTGGCATGGGGTGTCCAGCACTGGAGCTTGCTGGTTGTTGAGTGGAGCTGGGTCTTAACATTGAGACGGAGATCTCTGGGAGAGCTTTCGCCATTTGATATTTCGTGGAGCCGGGAGTTATCTGGTGGACCAGTGTCCTGAACTCGGGTCTCCCACCTCAGAGTCAGAGGCCTGACACCAGGCCAGAGCACCAAGACCCTGTCAGCCACACGGCTATCTTGGCCACTGGGCAGTGGCCTCCACGCACACTGGCGCCCGCCTGCACCTCACACGAGCAGCTCTCCCCCTGTATAGGGTGTTTGATTACAACTGCAGGAACCAGCTTAAGTTAATTTAAGCCCAGGAAACAGTATGTACAGGAGGGGTGGCCACAGCACAGTCTTGTTAAAATGCCTCAGCTGCCATCAGGACACTACTGCTTCTTGATACGACCTCTGGTCAAATTTTTATGACGTTTTCTTTCTAGAGTGATAATCAAAACACTGTCTTTGACTCTTGGCATGTTGGAGATATTATGAGTATATTAACAGTTACCAAATGCTTAGGTGCTTTATTAATGGTTATTAGAGCACCTGTTACTTGAATAGCAGTTACAGTATCACTTCACATTTCAGCAGCTGGGCAATCCCAGGAGAAATTAGGTGGCAGACCAGCCTCCAGTCAAATGTTATGGTCTGTTGTCATTGTGTGGACATTATTACTCATGCTCTGCCGAAGTTAGAGAATAGAATAGCAGTGGATGATGTCTCTTGTCAACAGTGAGAAGGTGTCTTGGAGAAGAAATCAGTCAAAGACATACTGAAGCGTAATTAGGAGCCTTGTTATAAGCAGTGGAGAAGTGAGATGTCTGGGGTGGGGGTGAGCCAAGGAGGGTAGTACTGGCTCCAGGGCTGACACAGGGCCCCAAATAAAGAGATGCTCTGCAGGAAGCAATTGCTCTAATTAATGTAATTAAGGTTTTATTTATGGCCATTTGGGGCTGCATTGGCAGCCAGGCAATTTGAGGAAGGTGGTAATGATTCTCTCAGCTTTGGAAAATGACGCTTCAGGCATTTTGGGGGAAATTCATCTCTGCTTTGCCACCTTTTTTTTTTCCCAACCTCTACCCTCATAGGTTTATGAGTGGTGAAAGGAGAAAATTTAGTCGTGCTGGAAGGAAGCAGCATATTAACTCTTCTACCTCCTAAGAGATAGGTTTTTGCTTATCTTCCCCAGAAAGAAAGCAAGATGTAAATATAACACTATTCTCTTTGCTTATTTATTATTTTTGAGGTGATATACACTTTGGTAGTTATCTTAGGTGTCATATTAAGCTTTAGAACATTGGGCACATTTGCGTTTGTTGTTCTGCTTCAATTTGCTATCCCTAATTGAACTGTCTTTTATATTTAAACATTCGTCCATTGGAGAAAAGCAAAAACAATAATGGTATCAGTGTAGGATTTTTAGAGGTGATTTTTGGTTATGTGTTATACAGTGGAAGCATGAAAACCTTGTAGTCGTCAGAGTGTTTAGATTTCCTTATCATCACCATTGTTATCAGCTCCACCATGGCCATTAGCAAATATTGGTTGAGGCTAATCAAGTGTAAGATTAGTGAGTTAGCGCCCGGGAATAAGAGGTTTCTACAGAAACAGATAAAGAGGGATAGTAGCGTAATTTTGTGTTAATTATGTCGGAAAGGTCTTCAGAGAATACACATTTGTTGGGCTTCTTTGTATCCCCTGATGTGAGATCAGCAGTTAGTCTCCAGGAATGCAGAAATTTCACGGCCTGGTTCTAGAGTTTAGAGAAAAATGGCAGATAATTAAGACTTAAGGTTTTTTGTATGTTTATATTCCTTAATGAAATGTGACTCTTAATTTGTCTGAGACTTTTTAAAGTCAATACATCTATCTAGATGTAGCAATGAAGAACTTGGTGATTAGGAAATTTTAATGATGGTGGGTTTTCTGTCATTCTTAAATTTCTATAAAGAATGTGGCATTTATTGGTTTAATCAAGTTAAAAATTTCTTTAAATGACTTCATGGTGATTTCCAAGTTGCTCAGAAATGTAATCATGCCACTTCAAAAGAACAGCTTGGTAGAGCTACAAAGTTTATAGCACCTAGTACTTTTTTGAAGCTATAGTATTAAAGAGATTTATAGCTCCTTTATATATGGAAATGGGAGCTCAAGAGCATGTGGTAATTGAAATCCATAGACAGTCCTTCACTTGGAGTCCTTTCTGGAATGCGGTGAGGAACAATTAAACATATATAGTCTTTAAACCTTTTTTCTTTCTTTTTTTAAATAAATTTATTTATTTATTTATGGTTGCATTGGGTCTTCATTGCTGTGCACGGGAGCTACTCTTTGTTGTGGTGTGTGGGCTTCTCATTGTAATGGCTTCTCTTGTTGTGGAGCACAGGCTCTAGGCACACTGGCTTCAGTAGTTGTGGCATGTGGGCTCAGTAGTTGTGGCTCGAGGGCTCTAGAGCACAGGCTCAGTATTTGTGGCCCACGGGCTTAGTTGCTCCGCTGCATGCGGGATCTTCCCGGACCAGGGCTCGAACCCGTGTCCCCTGCATTGGCAGGTGGATTCTTAACCACTGTGCCACCAAGGGAAGTCCCTAAACCTTTTTTCTTTTAAGCTATCATGTACATTTCTTTAGGCCATTGTGTATTGTACATTCTAAGAGGTGTAAAAAAAGTTTAAAAACAGTAGTAGTAAACTGATCATGAGCTCCTGATTGCTTTGCTGCTTACTTTTTGTGGTACAGACACTCACTGGCCTCCAAACATACAGCAGAATTTTATTTTATTTTATATTTTGGCCTCACTATGCGGCATGCAGGATCTTAGTTCCTGGACCAGGGATTGAACCTTGGCCCCCAGCAGTGGAAGTGCAGTGTCCTAACAACTGGACCGCCAGGGAATTCCCATACAGCAGAAATTTAGATGATCTCTTTTGTAAGCTCTAGTGGCTTAAGTAATCAGCATGGTATTGAAGGTGATGATGAAAAATCATGTTGACTACTCATGGAAACACTCCGAATGGATGCAGCTTCGTCTTGCATAGTGCTAGTGTCCCGTCTGTAAGACTCTAGTTGTCAATGGGGTAATTTTGGTCCAACCGTATACTTCAGTCCTTGTTTCTCTCCTTTTTGATGTCTAACCTGGTTACTCTGAGAACGCCCACCCTCCTTAACATGGCTCCTCCTCTGCCCTTTCCCGCCCCCCTACCACCACCACCCTGTACTCCAGCTCTGCCTTCCAGCCTCTCGAAACTTCTCACTATTCCTCATGCCCACCTGGCCTTTCACATCTTTATGTTCACACGCTGGTCTTTTTGTTGGGAATATCCTCTTATCCACCATCCTGGTGCTGTGGGGTTCTAATAATCACAAATGCTACTAAAGTCATTTCTGCTGGAAAATCTTTGATGTCAACCCCCAGCCCCCAGGTGAAGGTTGCTTCATCCTCTGTGGCTCCCATACTCCTTTATTATGGAAGTTGTCTCATATTCTTAGTGTTCATTTGCAAGCCTTTCTCTACCACTAGTCTGTAAACTCATTGAAGGTAGAGACAATGCCATTTTTCTGTCTTTAGCATCTGACGTAATGACTAATACGTATTTGGCATTCATTATATGCTTTGTTGAAATGATTTCAACAGAATATATACTTTTGTTGTTGTTTTAGAGTGTTTGTTCTGAGTAGGACTGTGCTATATCCAGGGGTGTAAGAAGTGTGACAGTTGACCTGGGCCTTAGAGGTTTATATTGCTTTTGGAAGAGAAAAGACACGCAGGAAAAATGTTAAATAATTAAAGACAGAGAATGGTACTACCACTGTTTTAAGAAAAAGAACACAGAGAAAGCATATAGGTCCTCAGTAGAGAACTGGGTAAAAGATGTTATATTTATATAGAAGAGGAGAGGTATGGGGAAGTGGGATGGAGAAAATGCATGTATTTTGGAGGAAGAAAAACAAGAAAAAAGGCAGTGCCAGAGCACAGAGACCACATGGAATTGGGACAACTAGCAAATTACTTCATCTGAATCTCTTTCCCTCTTCTGTAAAATAGGAATAATATTTGTATCTGCCCTACAGAATTATAAAAAGGAAGTGAGATGTAACAATTCATGTAAAGCATTTAGCATAATACCTGCAACGGAGGAAACGCTCACGTGATAGCAATCCATTATTATTATTGTTAGTATAGTGTTGTGATTAAATTGGAGTGGCCAGGCATAAAAACACACCTTTATGAGGGAACCATAGAAAGCAAAGCCAGACAATCTGTGGGAAACCCAGTTAGAGAAATGAAGGCAAGGTAATAGGTCAGAGATCAGATGAAAGTGGGAATGAACAGGTTACCTGGTCGGTGTTGGGGGAAGGGAAAAGCAGAGAAGTGTGAAGAGCAGTTGAGAACTGAACACAAAGAACTAGTGAAAAGAAGACGACCTTGAAGCTAAGGCAGTGCTTGCTCCAGGCGGTTTAAAAAAGATCTGCTTCCGGCTGGGACTGGAGCCCATCCCTGAGCATGCCCAGCCCGAGAGCCCGCTCTGCTGGTACGAACAGGTGTCCAGAACGAGTGAGCTAGCTGGTCATTAGCGGGACTTGTAGAAAGGGGGGAATTGCGGTAGCGGTAGATTGTGACGAGAGATAGGGCAGTGGTGGAGGTAAGTAGGGAGATTGTTGAGGCAAAAGAATGGCTAAAAGCTTTATTGGAAACAGGATCCCACTATAAGTTTACATAGGGCTTTCTTTCTACTGCCCTAGGTTTGAAAGGCAAGGTCTTGCAATCCAGAGATGGTGTCTGTCTCCTGGGCCCCTAGGGGAGTCCTCAGTCACTTGTTTGGCCTGTCTTTCTCAAAATATTAGACAGCTTCTATGCCCAGTGTTTCAGCTTTAGTAGATTGTTATTTTATTTTATTTTTTAAGGTATGAGCTAAAAAGAGAAAGTCTTATTTATCATGCTTTTGGAAATGTTCAGGATTTTTGTCATGCAATATAGCCAAAACATTTTCTACCTAAGGTATATACGTTAAATACAGCAGTCTTAGATTACTGTTCTCTGACTTGCATGTTTATAAAAAAATTACCTGAGGTGCTTGTTAGACAATTTAGATTTCTAGGCCTCACCCCAGACCTACCTTATTTCTAGGGAAAATACCTTGGAATTCATGTTTATAAGCATCCCAAGTACTTCTTGTGATCAGGCAACTTGGATAAATATTGCTTGTGACAAATAAAAGCCTTTTAAATTCCTCTATCCTGTAGGTCAAGGATTCTAGTTTTCATTACTAAGTCATGGTCTGATTGTAGTCTATTCAGACTTTGAGAAGTCATAAGAAAGGTTTACTGTATTCTCCTTGTTAGACAGGGAGTTCAACCTAGTGGTTCTCAACTGGGGAGGGGAGTGGGTTTTTATCCCCCAGGGGGCATTTGACAATGTCTGGAGACATTTTTCGTTGTCATACTAGGGCTGTGGGTGTTACAGATACCTATTCTACAGTGAACAGGACCTCCTCCCACAAACAAAGAATTATCTTGTCCAAAATATCAACAGTGCTAAGGTCAAGAAACCCTGGTTAACCCTTAAAATCTGTCGGTATTAATTAACAATCAGTCAATTAACTTAAGTCTTAAGTTGAGGTATATATATCTCATGGGATCACCATCCATATTAAGATGTAGAACATTTCTACATAAAAGAATATGTCAAGAAAAGTAAAGCCAACCATTTTCTAAACTTTTGAGGTAGGTCCACGTCAAGGCCCTTGCTTTGCAAATGGGTAGGTAATGGGAGTGGAGTCTTTTTTCTATTTTTTGACTAAATCACACTTTAAAGAGTCCTTTAAAATGGAGTCGGAATGTAAAAAACACTTGTGAATTGGTTTGACTGCCAAGTCATCCTACAGTTTTACGGTTTTTCTCATTTTCCTTTATGGCTGTTTCCTCTATACTTGATTTGACAACAGTTTTTTGTTTTAGTGACTTGTCTCAGTCCTATAAGACACTTTTTTTTTTCATTTAGAACTCATATCTTATCAGTTTACATTGTAATTACTTGAATATGATTATAATAGCTGTATAATGAGTACAAAGAGGACTAGGGACAGACACAGTTGACTTATAAGCACAGCATTCAACTAGGGGGACAGATAAACTTTCCCGCATGGAGGGTGGGCCCCTAAATACTAGTTGACAGGGGGCTCTGGGCACACAGGACATGCATGTGTTACAGAGGCCCTGAGAGCAAGGGTTAATTCATTAACTTATGTATGGGAAGGTTGATTAAGAAAGCTCTTTCAGTTTTCATTGAGCCAGTGTAATTTGAAAGACAGGATAGGAGGGAGGGAACACCAGATATTTTGATCTTTTTGATTAGTTACATAGAAACAAGCTTTACTTTCTCTAACTTCTCTAAATTAGACACTTAAAACTTAAATTTGGGTTCCTCACCAATTCATATTTTCTGAAAAGAATCACAAGTAGATAAAAAAGTAGCCATATATTTAATTAGGGAAAACAGGTGTTCATGTTTGCATTTTTCCCAGAGAGTACTTAATTTTCAAATTTGAAGTAACAGTTTGGGAATAGATAGAGGAATCCGACAAATGTAAAAGGTTATATTTGAGCACGTTTCCAATGTAATTATGTAAAGTACTTTGCAGATCATAGTATATCTTTTAAAGGTGTGTACCTTTAGGTCAAATCATTGTAAACCCTGGGAAAAAGGACTGGGGACTTGCAGGCTCTTGTCTGAATCTGGTGTCAGCCTTGTACTAACATGCCAGATACCACCCCATAAATTCTGTTGAAAAGCAGTCTGCCAATTTGAAGCTGTCTATTGCTTAATAAAGTCTAGCAGCTTCTATATGTTTTCTTTAGAAGCTGAATAAATATAGCAGGATAAAATCTGTTTAACTTTGGAAGTGATAGTATCATTTACTTAAAATCTTTGAGTTAAAAGTTGGAAGCAATTTTTGCATGACGCTTTAATTTCACATGAACAATATTTTTATATACTGTAGGAGAATTCATAAAAATTAAAAATGGAACATCTGTGCTAACATTTGTATCAATTTAAAAAAAACTAGAAAGAACCTTATTAAATAATATGAGTAGATGGTTTAAGCTACATTTTGGAATGGTGGATTATATACTTTAAAAAATCACAATTGAGATTTATTTTATGATGCATTTTTAGAAATAATTGTATTTCACAAAATATTCCTTTTGTTTTCATTTTTGCATTATTTATTGCTGGCAATTCCAGAATCCCCATGTGATTTTTTTCTTGTTCACATCATTAAATGAGCATCTTTTGAAACAGAAAACGTTTCTTCTCCCTAGTAGAAGCATATACATTACTATACTTATAATTAATATAGTTTCAAGAAAATTAAATAACTTGGTTTAAATATGTCTGAGTGAAACTCAATTATTTGGCAGTATTTGGGAGGGAAAATATGAATTGGTGAAAAATCCAAATTTGAGTTTTAATTGTATAATTTAATTATTGTGTTGAAAATAAAGGCTATGATATATGAAATGTTTTGCTTATTAGAGATCCTTAGGGAATTTGGATTTGAATAGCCAATAAGATCTTGTAGCCAGCTTAACTCTAAGTATGCATCTCAATGCGTAAAGATATTTGGAAACAAAAAACAGACTACCTAAGATTTTTATTTATACTATTCGTAAAGCAATGTAATTCAGATTTAATTAGAAATCAGAAGTCATTTTCTGTGGCTAATTTGTGCCAGGTACATTGGAGATATGAAGAATAAAACTTGTGCACGCTGATAAGAGTTTTAATGCACTTGAAAATAATTTTCCTGAAAATTTGCTTTTTTTTTGTAGAGAAGATTGCAATTTACTAATGCTAATATTTTCATAATTGTCCTTTTATGGGTTTATTAAACCTGTATTTATTGAGCTGCTACTTTACATCATAGTGGCTGCAGTTGCCATTCATTTCTTGTGCTTTGTTTCCCTTGTTTTTCTTCATTATTTTGTGTGAATTGCTGTCTTTCCTCTAGAGGTGTACTTCATTTAATGTAATAGCAGCATTCCTGAGACTATGCATGTATCACATTTTGATATTGTCCCTGCCTTTACTTTACAATTTCAGAAAGAATTGTCAAGCCCTTTAGTGCTGGGCTTTTTGATAGCACCTTTGATATTTCTTTAATTTTTAACAGATACATCATATTACATTCCTGCCCCCTCCCCCGCCAGGAAATTACAAAGAGAAAGGATAAAATTTGTTACTTTACCTTCTTCTGATATGTCTTCAGTACTCTGATTTATATCCTGAAACATCAGTATGTGACAATACACAAAGTATTGCCAACCAGGGAAGCTCACCCAAAACCTCAGCGTCCAGTTTTCCTTGAGTCTTCACTACATAGGCATGAATGACTGACTCACTGGGCATGTAATTGAAGTCAGTCTCCAGTCCCCTCCCCTCTCAGGTTGATATCACAAAGCCCCACCATCTAATTATATGGTTGGTCCTTCTGGTGAGTCTTCTTGCAGCATAAACTCTCTAAGGGGTTTACCACAAGTCACCTTGGAAGCATGCATGTCCTAAGCATCAAGTATGGTCTTAAGGGCCCACTGTGAATAACAAGGATACTCCTGTTACCTGGGAAATTCCAAGGGTTTAGAAGCCAGCCAAATTCTTATTATAGACCCTTCTATTCCCCCTGAAGGTATAGTATGGCTTATTTTATAAGGTGTATGCAAAACTGAACTATGTTATTTCTTTAACATTTCTAGAACTTTACTCTGCCATTAGTTATGTGGCCTTGAATAAATTACTTGACTTGTTTGAGGCTCAGTTTTCTTGTCTGTATTATGGAGGTAATAGAACCTACTTATTAGAGAAAAAGCAAAATGCCTTACAGAGTGTCTACAAATAAAACATAACTCTATAAAATAATAACCATTATTATGTGCACATTTGTACTATAATCAAATGCAATAATTAAGAATCAGTAGATAATTTTTTCCTGCTACTTATAAGCATACAGCTAGGACTGTCTTTGTCCAACTTTTTTCCTATTTGTAATGTATATATTAAGTCTATATTATTATATTGTACATAATTGTACATATTATATTAAATATATAAATACACTAATATTTATACAAAATATGTTATTTATATTATAATTTAGTGTATATTTCTAATACATAAAATATAAAACTATGTTAGTGAAAATATGAATATATTAAATATAAATATAATATATAATGTACATATAAAGTATATATTATATATGTGTAATATATATTGAAAGGAGTGTTTAGCCGAGAAACTGATATGACTGTTTTGACATTTGGCCATTTCTTGTCAAGCAAATCAATTAATGATTGGTGTTTTAAACTGTTCTACTTGAATAAGCTTTATATTTTTAGATGACATCTGTAAATTAATTCTTTTTTTCTTTTTTTTCTTTTTTTTTTTTTGCGGTATGCGGGCCTCTCACTGTTGTGGCCTCTCCCGTTGCGGAGCACAGGCTCCGGACACGCAGGCTCAGCGGCCATGGCTCACGGGCCCAGCCGCTCCGCGGCATGTGGGATCTTCCCGGACCGGGGCACGAACCCGCGTCCCCTGCATCGGCAGGCGGACTCTCAACCTCTACGCCACCAGGGAAGCCCTGTAAATTAATTCTTAAATACAGGATGTAATTTTAAATAAGTGAATCTCTTTTATACCATATTTTGACCAGTTTTTTGTAGCTTTCCTCCTGACTGCTTTTATTACACCAGCTACTTGAGATTTGACTGTATTTTTGTTTTTTAATTGCTTGCATTTGTTATGCACCTGTTTGCATTTAAACTTTCTTCCAGATAAACTCACTATTTATTACAGGTGTTTTATAATCAGTTTATAATGTCTGGAGTTACTCAGTATATGCTATTGTCTGCCCAGAAATGGGAAATTGGATTAACTTTTGTACTTCCTCCATAGAAGGTAAAGATACGACATTTGGAGTTTATGACCCAAATACCCAAATTAATATATGAAAGCTCCATGTGTTCAGAAACTATGAACATATGATATGAGCATATCTTTATAAAACTATGAGCATACCTTTCTAGAACTTGTCACACTGGCTGGCAAAGCTGAATTAAAACACCAATTTAGAAATGAGGAAGTATCCTTTGAAACCTTTATTAACTGTAGCAGTAAAAACAATAAAAATGAGTAAGTAGTTTATAGAAAAGCCATCTTTGTTTCATAGTTTTCTGGGAAACTGTCATCGACATTCCATTGCCTAACTGTTCCATAAAAGTTGTTACAAATTGCCACAAGCAATTTTTACCAGAGAAACTGGTAGAGATTAAACTATATTATATCTTAAAACACTTCAATCCCTCATATGTGTGTGAAGTGGAGGAGTGAAGTAATTATCTGGATCACAGGAGGTAAGATAACATTTTAGTTGTGGTTTTCTAGAAGTGTCAAATGAAAGTCTTTTTTCTGCCCGTAAAGTGTCTGCTTCCAGCTTTCTCTGTGGCCTGTGGTTGTAAGCTGAGGAGGACCACCGGGGCTGTAGTGTCTGGAGGTCTCAGACCCCTCACAAACTGTCTTCAACCAGAGCAGCTGGTTTTATTTGATTTATAGACTGGGATTCTGTGAAAAACATCCTTTGAAAAAAAGAATTCTCTTGAGTCCAAAAATCAGGCTTGTTCAGAAATTTCTGGCCCAAGAGAATGTTTAAGGATTTTTAACATAAACTGAGCAGTTGAAAACGATACTAGAACATAAAGGAGTAGAAGGAAGGGAGAAACAATACAGATGGCAGAGGACAGATTAGTTTTCTCTCCACACACCACAGTGAGGATGGGAAGAATGTAATATGATTATTTGGCTGCTAACCATATGCTACTCGCTGGAATTATGCTGTACTCTCTTCTTACTGAGGTAAACTTTATAGAAGATACAGGGAACTATTTTAAATAGAATGTATAATTCAGTAGCATTTAGTACATTCACAGTGTGGTGTAGCCATCACCTCTGCCTATCTCTGAAACATTTTCATCGCTATGTTGTATTATACTTTAAAATTTTATTTACCAAATTTATACTGGGCTTCTTTCTCAAAAGGGCTAGGAAATGGTGTCTAATACAGACTATTAATAAAATAGAAATGGAAGATCAGTACCAAGGAAAGGAGAAGGAGGCTAGTATGTAATTTATAAATGTTAATGTTGTTTTTATTCAACGTCAGGGTTGATTCTTAGGCTTCCCAGCAGCAGAGCAATAAGGTACATCTGATAAGAGAGGAAATACCAGCTCCTCAGTGGAAACAGTTTTTCTTAACACTCAGTTCTAAATGAAATTTGTCATTTGGGACTTGATGTGACATCGAGTGACTGGAGTTTTATTGTGGATACTGAAGCATTTTAAATATGACTCTTTGTGAAATAATCTTCAGTAAAAGCTAAGGGCACACTCTTATTCTGTGAGGTGATGATAGAAATTTTAGGTATACCAGAATCACACACATTTGACTTCTACTTGTTTGATCTCCAAATAGTCCAGATACTTTTTTTTGACTAGAAAAAGGTAGAATGTGAGGGTGGCAGGAAGCCTTAAGAAGATCTCTGTCAGCAGGTCCAGAGGGGATGGGAGCCTGGTTGGACCAGGGGTATGTTTTAAGTGAATAGTGAAATATGGTTTCAAGGCTGAAGTCTTTTTTATATGTTTATGTAATGAGGTGTATGTAGATGATATAAAGTATAAACCTCACTGTGTACAAAGATACACAACTACTGCACATGGTTACAGAGGTTACTTGCTTCAGCCAGTGGATGGTGTGTGGCAAACCTAGAAGTAATTGGGGGATATTTACAGGCAAAAATTTCCTTATTTATGTTTGGTAAATTTAAATTTATTACCAACAATGTAAGTATGAAAAGGTTAGAGTAGATTTCATTGGTTCTATACACCTATTTTAAGTTGCTTTTCCTAAAGTTTTGCTAATTTACAGTGCAACTAGCAGTTTAAGAGAATTCCAGTTTCATTGCATATTTGTAAGCACTAGGTATAATCATTAACACTTTTTTCTAATATAATAAAATGCTTAATTTTTTTAAAAGAGGAAACTGAAGGCCATGGTAATATAGTGACATCAGACTATAAGCTGATGGGCATGGTCTATATATTTTTTACTCTAAACTTTATTTCAAAAAATTAAGTATTCCCTTTGTGTAAATTCACCAATTTTTAACATTTTGGGACATTTGTATTATCTCCTTTATTAAATGCTGAACCATTTGAAAGTAAGTTGTAGTCATGATATGTCAGCATGTTTCTTTTAAAAATAAGGACATTTTCAGCCATTTCACCACCACACTATTGTTATTACAGCCAAGACATTTAACATTGAAACAGTTATCTATATACAGTCTGTATTCAAATTTTTTCAGCTGTCCCAGAAATGTCCTTTATTGCTTTTCCCCAATCCAAGATTCAATTAAGGAACATGCCTTGCATTTGGTTGTCATGCCTTTTTAGTCTTCTTTAATCTAGAAAAGCCCCTACTGCCTTTTATCTTTCATAATATTGATAGTTTTGAAGAGTGCAGGCCAGTTTTTTTATAGAATGCCCCCAGTTTGGTTTTGTCTGATTGTATTTGCTGTTAGAGTGAGGTTAAACATTATGACAAGAATGTTGAATAAGTGAGATTGTGTTCTTTCTATTTCATCGCACCAATAGACACTTAAAATGTCGTTTGTTCTGTTTTTGGTGATGCTGCATTTGATAACTAGGTTAAGGTGGTATTGCCAGATCTTTCCATCTACAGGTAAATTTTTTCCCTTTGAAATTAATAAAGAAGCTATGGGATGTTATTTTGAGAGTATGTGACTCTCCTCTACAGAGACTATTTTAATCATTGTTGTATTCCCACTACCTAGTACAGGGCCTGGCATAGAGTAAATGCATAATAAAAGTTTATTGAGTGAATAAATGAATGGCCTGGAATACAGGCCTCTTTCTTTCAAGTCAGATGCAATGTTACATTGAATTTATGTGAAAATTTATTTCTTATCTTTTATTTTTTTCCAGCTTTATTGAGGTATAATTGACAAAATTGTCTATATTCAAAGTTCACAAGGTGATGATTTAATGTATGTACACATTGTGAAATGAATACCTCAATCAAGTTAATTAACACATCCATAACCTTAAGTAGTTACTTTGTGTGTGTGTGTCTATTCAGGTACTCTGCCATTTTAAAATCAAATGATTTGTTTCTTTGCTATTGAGTTGTATCAGTTTTTTGTATACTTTAGATATTAACCCCCATCAGATATATGGTTTGCAAATATTTTCTCTCACTCTATAGGTTGCATATTCATTTTGTTGATTTTTCCCTTTCCGTTTTCGTTTGATATAGTTCCACTCGTTTGTTTTTGCTTTTGTTACCTGTGATTTTGGTGTTATATCCAAAAAAATTGTTGCCAAAGCCAATGTCAAGGAGTTTTCCTCTATGTTTTCTTCTAGGAGTTTTACAGTTTTAGGTTTCATATTTAAGTCTTTAATTTATTTTGAGTTAATTTATGTGGGTGATGTAAGGTAGAAGTCCAGTTTCATTCTCTTGTATATGGATATCCAGTTTCCCAGTACCACTTATTGAAGAGACTGTCCTTTTTCCATTGTATGTTTTTGGTGCTCTTGTCAGAGATTAGTTGACCATATATGTGTGGGTTTATTTCTGGGCTCTGTTCTGTTCCATTGGTCTATGTGTCTGTTTTTATTCTGGTATCATACTGTTTTGATTAATATTGCTTTCTAATACAGTTTGAAATCTGGAAGCATAATGCCTCTAGCTTTGTTCTTCTTTCTCAAGATTGCACTGGCTATTTGGGGTCTTTTTGGTTTCATACAAATTTTAGGATTTTTTTTTCTTTTTTTTTTGGTGAAAAACGCCATTGGAAACTTGACAGGGGTTGCAATGACTCTGTAGATTGCTTTGGATAGTATGCACATTTTAACAATATTAATTCTCCCAATCCAAGAACGTGTAATATCTTTCCATTTATTTATGCCCTCTTCAATTTCTTTCACCAGTGTCTTATAGTTTTTATTGTACAGGTCTTTTACCTCTTTGGTTGAATTTATTCCTAAGTATGTTTTCTGATGCAGTTGTAAATGAGATTTTTTTTTCTTGATTTCCAGATAGTTTGTTGTTAGTATATGTAAATGCAACTGATTTTATTTCCTGAAACTTTACTGAATTCATTTATTAGTTTGGTTTCTTAGCTTTTAAAAAGCAGTTTATACTTTATATTGAACATATTAATTAAAATAAGTATTTTATTTATGGCTAAATAGATGAAGTGCTAAAATGTAAACCATAAAGCATGTGAAATTAGTAGGCTTTTTGCAGAAGAAACAAGTGTTTTGGTAATGAGAAAATAAGGTAATATAAACAGGCACTTTTCTCCAGTGGATCTAAAACACTTCCCCAGGTCATGATTAGTAACTAATAAACTTTATCAAACTACCTCGCCTTAAAAACAAACTAAATCAGTCTTCTAAAAGAACAGATATGTGAACTTTTGTACAAGTTGCTCCAGTTATGACTTCTAAAATGTGAAAATGACCCTCATATCACAGCATATGAATTTCTTATCTTTGATAAGAATTCTGCATATGCATTTGTACATTTGAACTAAATACATATAATTATATATACTATCTGATTATAATTAGACACCAATTCATTGATATGTAGTATTAACACATATAATATTAACATATATATTTATGTCAAAAATAATTTGTAGTTCTTTTAATTTTTTAATTTTTTAACATCTTTATTAGAGTATAATTGCTTTACAATGGTGTGTCAGTTTCTGCTTTATAACAAAGTGAATCAGTTATACATATACATATGTCCCCATATATATTCCCTCTTGCATCTCCCTCCCTCCCACCCTCCCTATCCCACCCATCTAGGTGGTCAAAAAGCACCGAGCTGATCTCCCTGTGCTATGCGGCTGCTTCCCACTAGCTATCTGTTTTACGTTTGGTAGTGTATATATGTCCATGCCACTCTCTCACTTTGTCCCAGCTTACCCTTCTCCATCACCGTATCCTCAAGTCCATTCTCTAGTAGCTCTGCATCTTTATTCCCATCTTGCCGCTAGTTTCTTCTGATCATTTTGGGTTTTTTTCTTTTTTTTTTTTTTTATTCCATATATATGTGTTAGCATACGGTATTTGTTTTTCTTATTCTGACTTACTTCACTCTGTATGACAGTCTCTAGGTCCATCCACCTAACTACAAATAACTCAGTTTCGTTCTTTTTTATGGCTGAGTAATATTCCATTGTATATATGTGCCACATATTCTTTATCCATTCATCTGTTGATGGACACTTCAATTGCTTCCATGTCCTGGCTATTGTAAATAGGGCTGCAATGAACATTTTGGTACATGACTCTTTTTTTTTTTTTTTTTTTTGCGGTATGCGGGCCTCTCCCTGTTGTGGCTTCTCCCGCTGCGGAGCACAGGCTCCAGACCTGCAGGCTCAGTGGCCATGGCGCACGGGCCCAGACGCTCCGCGGCATGTGGGATCTTAAGGACTGGGGCATGAACTCATGTCCCCTGCATCGGCAGGCGGACTCTCAACCACTGTGCCACCAGGGAAGCCCACATGACTCTTTTTGAATTATGGTTTTCTCAGGGTATATGCCCAGTAGTGGGATTGCTGGGTCATATGGTAGTTCTACTTTTAGTTTTTTAAGGAACCTCCATACTGTTCTCCATAGTGGCTGTATCAATTTACATTCCCACCAACAGTGCAAGAGGGTTCCCTTTTCTCCACATCCTCTCCAGCATTTATTGTTTGTAGATTTTTTCATGATGGCCATTCTGACTGGTGTGAGATGATATCTCATTGTAGTTTTGATTTGCATTTCTCTAATGATTACTGATGTTGAGCATTCTTTCATGTGTTTGTTGGCAATCTGTATATCTTCTTTAGAGAAATGTCTATTTAGGTCTTCTGCCCATTTTTGGATTGGGTTGTTTGTTATTTTGATATTGAGCTGCATGAGTTGCTTGTATGTTTTGGAGATTAATCCTCTGTCAGTTGCTTCATTTGCAAATATTTTCTCCCATTCTGAGGGTTTTCTTTTCGTCTTCTTTATGGTTTCCTTTCCTGTTGAAAAGCTTTTAAGTTTCATTAGGTGCCATCTGTTTATTTTTGTTTTTATTTCCCTTTCTCTAGGAGGTGGGTCAAAAAGGATCTTGCTGTGATTTATGTCATAGAGTGTTCTGCCTGTGTTTTCTTCTAAGAGTTTGATGGTGTCTGGCCTTACATTTAGGTCTTGAATCCATTTTGAGTTTATTTTTGTGTATGGTGTTAGGGGGTGTTCTAATTTCATTCTTTTACATGTTGCTGTCCAGTTTTCCCAGCACCACTTATTGAAGAGGCTGTCTTTTCTCCACTGTATATTCTTGCCTCCTTTATAAAAGATAAGGTGACCATATGTGTGTGGCTTTATCTCTGGGCTTTCTATCCTGTTCCATTGATCTGTATTTCTGTTTTTGTGCCAGTACCATACTGCCTTGATTACTGTAGCTTTGTAGTATAGTCTGAAATCCAGGAGCCTGATTCCTCCAGCTCCAATTTTCTTTCTCAAGATTGCTTTGGCTATTCGGGGTCTTTTGTGTTTCCATACAAATTGTGAAATTTTTTGTTCTAGTTCTGTGAAAAATGCCAGTGGTAGTTTGATAGGGATTGCATTGAATCTGTAGATTGCTTTGGATAGTAGAGTCATTTTCACAATGTTGATAACTCCAATCCAAGAACATGGTTTATCTCTCCATCTACTTGTATCATCTTTAATTTCTTTCATCAGTGTCTTATAGTTTTCTGCATACAGTTCTTTTATCTCCTTAGGTATGTTTATTCCTAGGTTTTTAATTCTTTTTGCTGCAATGGTAAATGAGAGTGTTTTCTTAATTTCACTTTCAGATTTTTCATCATTAGTATATAAGAATGCAAGAGATTTCTGTGCATTAATTTTGTATCCTGCTACTTTACCAGATTCATTGATTAGCTCCAGTAGTTGTCTGGTAGAATCTTTAGGATTCTCTACACATAGTGTCATGCCATCTGCAAACAGTGACAGCTTTACTTCTTCTTTTCCAAATTGGATTCCTTTTATTTCTCTTTCTTCTCTGATTGCTGTGGGTAAAACTTCTAAACTATGTTGAATAACAGTGGTGAGAGTGGGCAACCTTGTTTTGTTCCTGATCTTAGTGGAAATGGTTTCAGTTTTTCACCTTTGAGGACGATGTTGGCTGTGGGTTTTTCATATATGGCCTTTATTATATTGAGGAAAGTTCCCTCTATGCCTACTTTCTGGAGGGTTTTTATCATAAATGGGTGTTGAAAGCTATGTCTCCATCTATTGAGATGATCATATGCTTTTTCTCCTTCAATGTGTTAATATGGTGTATCACGTTGATTGATTTGCATATATTGAAGAATCCTTGCATTCCTGGGATAAACCCCACTTGATCATAGTGTATGATCCTTTTAATGTGCTGTTGGATTCTGTTTGCTAGTATTTTGTTGAGGATTTTTGCATCTATGTTCATCAGAAATATTGGCCTGTAGTTTTCTTTCTTTGTGACATCTTTGTCTGGTTTTGGTATCAGAGTGATGGTGGCCTCGTAGAATGAGTTTGGGAGTGTTCCTCCCTCTGCTATATTTTGGAAGAGTTTGAGAAGGATAGGTGTTAGCTGTTCTCTAAATGTTTGATAGAATTCACCTGTGAAGCCATCTGGTCCTGGGCTTTTGTTTGTTGGAAGATTTTTAATCACAGTTTCAATTTCTGTGCTTGTGATTGGTCTGTTCATATTTTCTATTTCTTCCTGGTTCAGTCTCAGAAGGTTGTGCATTTCTAAGAATTTGTCCATTTCTTCCAGATTGTCCATTTTATTGGCATAGAGTTGCTTGTAGTAATCTCTCATGATCCTTTGTATTTCTGCAGTGTCACTTGTTACTTCTCCTGTTTCATTTCTAATTCTATTGATTTAAGTCTTCTCCCTTTTTTTCCTTAATGAGTCTGGCTAATGGTTTATCAATTTTGTTTATATTCTCAAAGAACCAGCTTTTAGTTTTATTGATCTTTGCTATCGTTTCCTTCATTTGTTTTTCATTTATTTCTGATCTGATCTTTATGATTTCTTTCCTTCTGCTAACTTTGGTTTTTTTTTGTTCTTCTTTGTCTAATTGCTTTAGGTGTAAGGTTAGGTTGTTTATTTGAGGTGTTTCTTATTTCTTAAGGTAGGCTTGTATTGCTATAAACTTCCCTCTTAGAACTGCTTTTGCCACATCCCATAGGTTTTGGGTCAATGTGTTTTCATTGTCATTTGTTTCTAGGTATTTTTTGATTTCCTCTTTGATTGCTTCAGTGATCTCTTGGTTATTAAGTAGTGTGTTGTTTAGCCTCCATGTGTTTGTATTTCTTACAGATTTTTTCCTATAATTAATATCTAGTCTCATAACGTTGTGTTCGGAAAAGATACTTGATATGATTTCAATTCTCTTAAATTTACCAAGGCTTGATTTGTGACCCAAGATATGATCTATCCTGGAGAATGTTCCATGAGCACTTGAGAAGAATGTGTATTGTGTTGTTTTTGGATGGAATGTCCTATAAATAACAATTAAGTCCATCTTGTTTAATGTATCATTTAAAGCTTGTGTTTCCTTATTTATTTTCATTTTGGATGATCTGTCCATTGGTGAAAGTGGGGTGTTAAAGTCCCCTACTATGAATGTGTTATGGTCGATTTCCCCTTTTATGGCTGTTAGTATTTGCCTTATGTATTGAGGTGCTCCTATGTTGGGTGCATAAATATTTACAATTGTTATATCTTCTTCTTGGATTGATCCCTTGATCATTATGTAGTGTCCCTCTTTGTCTTTTGTAATAGTCTTTGTTTTAAAGTCTATTTTGTCTGATATGAGAATTGCTACTCCAGCTTTCTTTTGATTTCCATTTGCATGGAATATCTTTTTCCATCCCCTCACTTTCAGTCTGTATGTGTCCCTAGGTCTGAAGTGGGTCTCTTGTAGACAGCATATATATGGGTCTTGTTTTTCTATCCATTCAGCTTGTCTATGTCTTTTGGTTGGAGCATTTAGTCTATTTACATTTAAGGTAAGTATCGATATGTATGTTCCTATTACCAGTTTCTTAATTGTTTGGGTTTATTATTGTAGGTCTTTTCCTTCTCTTGTGTTTCCTGCCTAGAGAAGTTCCTTTAGCATTTGTTGTAAAGCTGGTTTGGTGGTGCTGAATTTTCTTAGCTTTTGCTTGTCTGTAAAGGTTTTAATTTCTCCATCAAATCTGAATGAGATCCTTGCTGGGTAGAGTAATCTTTGTTGTAGGTTTTTCTCTTTCATCACTTTATATATGTCCTGCCACTCCCTTCTGGCTTGCAGATAATTTGTAGTTTCAACGTAGTTCTTTGAGACTAAATAGCTGGTGATATAGTGGTGTCCTGACATTGTGATGATTCCAGGTAAACCAACTCTGATACATTTCACGTAGTTTTGTTTGAATACCAAACTATATAAATTGAATGTTGCATTAGTCAGGTGTCAGTGCAGGGAACAGATACCACTCTAGTTTTCCCAATCGGAATTAAAAATAAAGACAAGATCTACTATAGGAAATCACAAAATTGTAGGAAGAGCTAAAGAGTAGAAATTAGGGGCTGGCATCAGATGTTTGCATTTGTTGTCTTACCACTGAGGCTGTGAGCAAGAGTTCTGGAAAATTCTGGGCAGGAAGGGAAGGAGGGAACTTGTACCTCCATGACTGGAGAGGGGAGGGTCCTAGGTTTGGACCAGAGCAGATAGTGTGAGAGGAAGGGGCCTGTGATAGCTTGGCAGAGACTCAGCCCAGGATGATTGTACCAGGTACTTCTGGTGCGTGTGTGTGTGTACACCCCAGAGAAAGTTATGTAAGGTCTTCACCCTTAAGGAATTGATTGTTTGGAGGCATGACAATTACATGTAAGAAACAACTTAAGGGACTTCCCTGGTGGTCCAGTGGTTAAGACTGCACCTTCCAATGCAGGGGGCGTGGGTTCAATCCCTGGTTGGGGAAATAAGATCCCACATGCTGTGTGGCCAAGAAAACAAAAAAACCAGAAAAACTTAAGAACAATGACGTAGAAATAGAATTTTAAATCTAGAAGGAATTTTAGAAATAATCTACCCCAATCCCCTGTCTTCACAGATAAAACAGCAATCACTGAAGTGACTGTCTGAAGTAACTCGCCTGGACTGAGAACAATTTGAGTATGGAAAAATCTTTCAAAGACCAACCAACTGGTCTTGATATTATAAAGGATCATTTATTTTGACAACCGTTAATAACCATGCAATCAATGTATTGTAGTGTGTTTCTGCAAAATAGTTACAACAATGAAATCTGATTATAAAAATACAACAGAATATGGGTTATTTCTGATTTTTTAAAACTACGAGCTGGGGGCTTCCCTGGTGGTGCAGTGGTTGAGAGTCCGCCTGCCAATGCAGGGGACACGGGTTCGTGCCCCGGTCTGGGAGGATCCCACATGCTGCGGAGCGGCTGGGCCCATGAGCCATGGCTGCTGAGCCTGCGCGTCCAGAGCCTGTGCTCTGCAACGGGAGAGGCCACAACAGTGAGAGGCCTGCGTACCGCAAAAAACAAACAAACAAACAAAAAAAACCAACCAAACAAAAAAAACCTACGAGCTGTTCAGATTATACAAGTATAACCACGGTGCTACTAAATTGGGCACCCTCTAGTGTTCTGGGTTATCTTAAAATAAAGGCAGTAGTCTTCAATTTAAGTATATTTCATTAATTCTAAGATATTTATGTTCTTCCCATTTTAATATCTCTGCAATCTGGATGTGTCTTACTATCTATGGCATCTTAGATTTTTTTTTTTTTTTTTTTTTTGCAGTACGCGGGCCTCTCATTGTTGTGTTCTCTCCCGTTGCGGAGCACAGGCTCCGGACGCGCAGGCTCAGCGGCCATGGCTCACAGGCCCAGCCGCTCCGCGGCACGTGGGATCCTCCCGGACCGGGGCATGAACCCGCGTCCCCTGCATCGGCAGGCAGACTCTCAACCACTGCGCCACCAGGGAAGCCCGGCCTCTTAGATTTGATTAACGACAATAATTATATTAAGGAGAGCCTACTGAAGTGGTTCTCAAAGCAGCTGTGACTGAGAATTACCTGAAATAAATTTTCAAAAATAAAAGTTTCCAGGCTTTCAGTCAGACTTACTGAATTAGCAGTCATTGAACTAGATTGTAAATATGATAGTAGGATGGCAGCAATACTTGACAACTTTTTATCTGTTCACACTTTCTGGGAAGTAGTGGTAAATTCCATTTAGACTTGAAAAATGTTGTGTCATCAGTCAACATGCCCTTGTTATGCCTTTTGGTACAAATGAGGAAATAATGTGCCCAAGGTCCATAACTAGTTCATATTCAAATCTCCACGAGAAGTCCATTGGGCCAAGTGGAAGAGGAAGTGCTCTGTTATGCACATTTGAAGATATTCAATATTCAGTAACAACTTGAGCATTTTCCAGAACAGTGCTATGCATTATTCTAGATGCTGTATGGGACACAGAGAAGTACAATATACACCTGTAGATTCTTTCAAATTCTGTAAAGATGTAAAATTGAGAAATAGCATTATCTGTGTGGTTATATTCTTTGATGTATGCATATCAAAGAAATATCAGAAAATTCTAGTTTCAATGTAGTATGAGGAAAAAGCATGGACTTTAGGATTCACATAGCCTTGATGCCAGCACTTAGCTCTTTCATTGGTTAAGTGTCTGTGACCTTGAGCAAGTGGCTTCTTTTTGGGTGTTGTTTAGAAAATAGAGAAGATTGTATCCACAGAGATTTTGTGAGGATTAAATAACATTATGTACAGAAAGAACTTAGTAAATTTCCTTGTTCATAGGAAGCAATCAGTAAATGGTTGTCATTAATATAATTTCCTTCCAATACTGAAATATAAAGTAAAAACCTGTAAGTCATACTTAATTCACATTATAAGTTAATGTATTAACATAATACGTATACAGAACTTGAAATTAGATCAATCCTAGAACCAGAGACATTTGACTTTATTTATTTTTTCTCCTTTGAGTTGTGTTGTAAGTCTTTAGATGGTTTATAGAAAAGCTGGGGATTACACTATAACTTTTTTTAAACTCAGGATTCTATGTGTCATCAAGGTGTTCAATAAAATAAAGAAATGAAACATGAACAAAAATGGATTTCTTATTTACAGTGTGAAATTATTAAACATTTGATGTACTTTTTTTCCTATACTTTTGCACTGTATTCTCTTATCTAAATTGATGATCACAGTATTTTTTTTTTTTTTACTAAGGAGCACCATTTGATTTATACCACCACATTCTACCTCTCCCTAAATATTGTTATTAGCAACTAAATATTATTTTACTTTCTTGAGCATTTGGGAATGCCTAAAATCAGTGGTTACTTTACCTTTGTTCTCTGTTACTCTAACAGCTGCTGCTTTTTTCAGGTGTTTGGTTTTCTTCCTAGTTTATCTGCTTATAAAATGCTTTAAGCAAACTTCAAAAGTTACCCCCTTGTCATGCGTCTATGTTCTTCTAATTCCCTCATCTGGGTTTCAGAGTTGGTGGTGGTCTGAAGTGCTTGGTGAGGCAGGTGAAGACATGTTGTACCTTTAGCCTCACCTTTCCTGGTCTCTGTGATTGCTGATGGCTATGATTCCCGAGTAGGGACAAGGGTCCCTGGCAAATACAAAACAGTGCTTTCAGGTATGAGGTAGAAGAAGGAATATCTTTGCTCGGTGAGGGACAAAGCCTCCCTGGGCGTTCTGATGAGCATTCTTCCTTTTCCCTTTGTTGAGAATCACTGATGCAGAAAAAAGAAAGAGGAACAAGTCCTTCCGCTATCTCAGTTGTGACTTCAGCTTTGGAACGGTGGCTGGAAGGCAGAGTTTGGCAGGTACTCTGTTGGCCTCTGATAGGGAAACCCAGCTCCCTTGTAATTTGGACGCATTACGATGAGAACTTTTCCAACCATTTACTTGATCTTGCTCACACTTGACAGTGTGTTTTGATTTATATATAATTATGTTTTTGTTTAATGTAATGCTGTCTTTAGTACTTTTAGATGATTCTAACCAAAATACTGAAACACTTTATAAATTCAAATGGAAAGTGCAAACGTCATCTTGTTAAAAACCAGACATCTGACAAATCTAGCCGCCTTTGTGTCTATAATCTAATTTTCCTGTTCTTTTAGTAAACTTCAGAAACTGTATGACAAAACTTGCCTTTTAATTTCTTGATGGTTAAACTCAACAGGGAACAAAGTAGTTACACGGTTATTTGTCAGTGACACACTGTGGCCACTGTATTCTCTTTTCCATCTGCCCACATTTCAACTAGGGGCCTCTCAGCTGAAGTAACTAGTTATCTTACATAAGCCCAGAGGAGCTATGATGAGCTTCATGAACTAAGCAGAGCAGTGATTATCCATAGCACTTTATCTGTAATGGTGCTGTTCATCAGGCTGAGTGGTGCTGCTTTTAGCAGAGACCAGAACCCCAGAAAACAGGTCTCAGAGCCAGCAGGATAGGGAGCCTGCACTGTTTTCTGGTTATTTTTTTTTCTGTCACCTTTCACTATCCTCTCTTCATTTTTTTCCCCCCAAATCAGTCATACTTAAAGTTAAATGTTAGTTTTACATTATATTCCAGGACCGAAAATAAGTGATATTACACTTGTCTTCTATTTTGGGTATTCTAGCATTGCTGTATTTTATTACTGATGACCATCAGGATCTTCATTATAATAACATTAACTATAACAACCACAATGATTAATGTTTATTGACATTGGTTACGTGCTAAATTCTCTACTGAGCATTTTATTTAGTTCTAAGATGATTCTGTGGATAAGTCTTATTATGAGCGCTGTTTCACAGATGAAAAAACTGAGGTTTTAAGAGGTTAAATGTGAAATGACATTTGGTAAAAACCAAATACCACTTCCTCTCCTTTGAGACCTGACATTTTTGTTTGGAGGTTACTCGTTATATAATTGAGGAAGCGCCGAAAACGTGCGCATAGTGTGTATATTGTGAAGTTTATAAAGTATCCAAGTATTTTCTGAAATCATTATTTGAGTAGCCCTAAAATGGAAATTCTGACTAATAATTATTAGCTACATTTAGCTCAGTTCTCTTTGACACGTTGATTGCGCTTAAATATCGAGTATAGCTACAATGCACCGTTAGATACAAGAGGTGTAAGACAGTCTCGTTTGTCTTCTTATGGGTGGAACAGGCACATAAACTGTAACACAGATCAGATTGTGATGGTTGGTGGCTGTAATTTAGGGGGGAAATTGCAGTGGGAGCAGAGAGAATATGATGATTGATTTTTACTGGCAGGATTGGGGAAAGCTGTAGAGTTGTCATTCTGTCTCTGGATTTAACTGATCTTGTTGAAACTTGCAATTTTAAATTAGTTCAAATTGCCATGACTACATAATTTTCCAAGAAAGTCGATGTTGAATGCTGTCTGTGCACTGTGGTACATAGACCTTACTGAGTCATGGCAAAGAAGAATACTTTTAGGGTGCCTGTGTGTCGGGGAGCTATTTGAATTTTTTGTGAGAATGCAGTTACCTCCGCTTTTATTTTTGAGATTGATTAGATTGCATTTTTGAAAAATATGCACATAATTGTTTCTCCATATTAATTTGTGGTTTCTTGTGGCATGAATTTGGTGCCTACTCTTTTTTTTTCCCCAACATCTTTACTGAGTATAATTGCTTTACAATGTTGTGTTAGTTTCTGCTGTATAACAAAGTGAATCAGTTATATGTATACATATATCCCCATTGGTGCCTACTTCTGAAAATATGGTTTCTAGATGAGTACCCAAAGTAGAGATAGCTGCTTTCATTGTATCCATTTTGTATATTGTTGTATATATAAAACTATAGTTTTTTTTTATTATCTTTTTTTTTTTTTTTTTTTTGCGGTACGTGGGCCTCTCACTGTTGTGGCCTCTCCCGTTGTGTAGCGCAGGCTCCAGACGCGCAGGCTAAGCGGCCATGTTTCACAGGCCCAGCCGCTCCGCAGAATGTGGGATCTTCCCGGACGGGGGCACGAACCCGTGTCCCCTGCATCGGCAGGCGGACTCTCAACCACTGCACCACCAGGGAAGCCCCTTTTTATTATCTTAAAGGCACTAATCATGTCTTAGTCTCTTTTTTTATCACCTAGTATTTAGCAAAGCACCTGGTTGATAGAAGGTGATCATTTGATCACTGAGTGTTTGTGAATGAATATCAAAATATGGTGTTATAAACATAGGTTCAGGCTTCATTGTATATTTCTTGCTTTCAGGCCAGGCTTCACATCCTTCACAACACACACAGTGTTTTCTTCCTTCTAAAATTTAACTGCGTCAGTCACTCCACTACTTAAAACTCCTGTCTGGTTTCTCATTACTTGAAAGATGAAGTCCAATTTTATGCATGGTTACTGCCCACTTCACGATGTGACCTTGCTCTGCTTAGCCTCAAACTTCTCAAGGGACCCATTCCCCCTTAAAGATTTAGCCATTTCATTTGTGTGTCCTCCACCCTCAATGGAAATGCCCTTTGCTTTTTCCCAATTAAAGTGCTTATCACCTTATTGTAAATATTCATTCACTCGTATGACTCTTTGGAACTACTTGAAGATGATTTCTGCCTTGATATATTTATATTGTTCATCTTTTAAATACCAAAGTTTGACAAATAGTAGATCAAAAAATGCTTGTCTAATGATTGTGTACTGTCCTCAGAATTCCGCAGAAAGTCAGACATTAATTCTAAAATTTAGTATACTATTTTCTAAGTGGCTTTGACTGTTGTATATTTACAACTTTAATTTCATACTGACACAGTCTGTATAGATAATTAATAAAAATAACTCTTAGTTTCCTATTGCTACTGGTACAAATTGCCACAAACTTAAAGGCTTAAAACAACACAAATTTATTGTCTTACAGTTCTGGAAGTCAGAAGTCTGAAATAGGTCTAAGAGACTAAAGTGTTGGCAGGGATGCTTTCCTTTTGGAGGCAGAAGAATCTGGAGGGGAGAATCCCTTCCTTGCCTTTTCCAGCTTCTGGAGGCTGCCTGCATTCCTCAGCTTGTGGCTCCCTTCCAGCAATTGTATCACTTTGACATCTGTTTCCAGTCTTCTGTCTCCTTCTCTGACTCCCTTGCATCTCTCCTTCCCTTATAAGGACCCTTGTGATTACATTGGTCTCACTGGGATAACCCAGGCTAATCTATCTCAAGATCCTTAATCACGCCTGCAAACTCCCTTTTGCTCTGTAAGGTAGTGAGGATTAGAACATGGACATCTTTGAGAGGAGGCATTATTCTGCCTATCACACTGATTAAACTCTCTTAAAAACTTACTTGTTTTCCTAAACAGGCAACAAAGCAGAAATAGTAATTGACAGAAAGAAGAATAGATTAAGGGATGGGTTCTAAGCACCCACATGGGAAGTATTTATCTATTTATACCAAGATTTAGGGGCTTCCCTGGTGGCGCAGTGGTTGAGAATCTGCCTGCTAATGCAGGGGACACGGGTTCGAGCCCTGGTCTGGGAAGATCCCACATGCCACAGAGCAACTAGGCCCGTGAGCCACAACTACTGAGCCTGCGCGTCTGGAGCCTGTGTTCCGCAACAAGAGAGGCCGCGATAGTGAAAGGCCCGTGCACCGCGATGAAGAGTGGCCCCCGCTTGCCACAACTAGAGAAAGCCCTCGCACAGAAATGAAGACCCAACACAGGGAAAAATAAATAAATAAATAAATATTTATACCAAGATTTAGACATAGCAGTGGTTTATAATTTCTGTTAAATACTCTTCATACTAGACAACCTTATAATTTCATATAATTAATGTATTACCTTTGAGTGAGCAGTATGATTTGCCTTGGAGAAAGAACACAAGGTTAAAAGATCAAGCATATTAGGCTTTCAGCATTAGGAGTAGCATATTCAAGCTGATGACAAAGTATTAAATATTAACTTAAAAGTAAAAAACATAAATTTTATCACAATACTTAGCCTTAAATGAATACAAATCAGCATAAGATATTGTAAGAGCTAAAGTTTATATATAAAATTTAGCATGAAGATGTTTAGATATGAAAAACTTCACTTAAAGTTTCCATCAAGAAACTGGAAACCTCTTGGGTGAAGAACAAGGCAAGGCTATTTTTCTAGAGATTTTCTCTATGGGAAATATATTTATAGAATTTTCAAATAGGAGCTTTAATAGTTATGTTGCTTGAGCTTATCTATAGCTGCAGCAACTAAGCTCTTTGCTCTCAAAATATATGGTGCACAAAATGCTATAGAGTATTAAACATTTGGTACTAAAAAATGTAGCTCTCCACTTAAATTACCTCAAACCATAAATATTTTTATCTCATATCTTATGCCCTTTTTACTATACAGGCACATAGCTGTACGAAACTATTTCTGCATTTTCTAAAATATGAATCTAAGGGAATTGGATTAGCCACTGTTTATCTGCAGTGGATGAAGTTGACATTAAACTGTTACAAAGAATAAGTGAAGAGATATGCCATGCTTTTGGATGAAAGGCTTAACATTGTAAAAGTGTTCTGAAATATTTTACTGTTTGTAACTTTCAGTGTTATATGGCCTTCCATGTGCTTGCCTTTTATTTTTTAAAATTTTTAACAGACATGTTGATAGCATTTATTCTTTTCTTTTTAATTGGAGTATAGTTGCTTTAGAATATTGTGTTAGTTTATACTGTATAGCAAAGTGAATCAACTATACGTATATATGTATCCCCTCTTTTTGGATTTCCTTCTCATTTAGGTCACCACAGAGCATTGAGTAGAGTTCCCTGTGGTATACAGTAAGTTCTCATTAGTTATCTATTTTATACATAGTGTCAATAGTGTATACATGTCAATCCCCATCTCCCAATTCATACCACCCCCTCCTTCCCCCTTGGTATCCATACGTTTGTTCTCTACATCTGTGTCTCTGTTAGATCTACCATTGTCTTGTTTTGTTTTGTTTTTGGCTGCGTTGGGTCTTCACTGCAGCTCGCGGGCTTTCTCTAGTTGTGGCGAGCGGGGGCTACTCTTCGTTGGGGCGTGCGGGCTTCTCATTGCGGTGGCTTCTCTTGTTGCGGAGCACGGGCTCTATGCACGCAGGCCTCAGTAGTTGCAGTGCGCAGGCTCAGTGGTTGCAGCATGCTGGCTCTGGAGCGCACGGGCTTCAGTAGTTGTAACGCATGGCTCAGTAGTTGTGGCACACGGGCTTAGTTGCTCCGCAGCATGTGGGATTTTCCCGGACCAGGGCTCGAACCCATGTCCCCTGCATTGGCAGGCAGATTCTTAACCACTGCACCACCAGAGAAGTCCCTAGGGCTCTACCATTGTTATAGAATTCAGCTGCAAGTTTGATGGCTACGCTTCCTAAAAAAAAAAAGGTGCCTTGGAGGATGTTGATTGGATTTGCTCCATTTTTCATTTTCCCATCTTTAGGCAGTTACAAGTGACTAGGCTTTCTTAAGGTGGGTATTTCAAAGCAGCTAATATTCAAAGGCATGTTTCTAAAGAAAACTGAACTTAAGCATTGCTCAAATAAATTGGAATGTGTTTTTTTCAGTGGTCAAATTAATAGAGATGCTTATTTGCTTTAGTCTTTATCAGTTGTAAGTTTCCAGTAGTTCCCAGGAAATTTTAATAGACTATGCACAGCTTCAAGAGGAAAGCTTGACTGGGAAAATTCAGGAGGTGGAAGTTGTCTTTTGAAAGAACAGTTCAGCATCATTTTAATTATTGGATAAAGCAGAGTGATAAAAAGTTTATGAAATTAGTAAATTGGGGTGTGATGGAAAAGTGTACAGATTTTCTTTTTGCCATGTTAGTTTAGCTTTTTTGAATATCTTCTAGGCTAACATCATTTCCCCCAAATTACGATAATTGCAGATATATTTCTCTAAAATTGTTTAGAAAAGATTTTTTAAAACAGGTTTATAAATGATTCGTAGCACAAGTGGAGACCCTTAGGCAGCCCTCTGCCAGCAACCAGGAAGAGTTAAGGTATCTTCCAGTAGTTCACAGGGAATAGTAGCAACTTCTCACTGATTAGGTCAGGACCCCTAACAGCCTGCTCAGTTTTATAGAGGAGTTAGCTGCTACTGGTGAGTTAGCTATTCTCTGAGAGTCTGTTATCCACTGGAGAACTTTTAACTTTTTAGTGTATCAAATCTGAAAAGTTGCATGTTGGTGTTTTGTGGAAGAGTTAGAAATAACCCCAGTTTTTTACTGACTGTAATGAGAATGTAACTTCAAGGAATTTACCCCAAGGGAATAATATTCCTGTTGGACTTAAGGAATGTGTATACTTTAGCCAACTGAAGTAGAGTTTAAAAAAATTACTTTTAAAAAACCTTTTCACTTGTTTTGAAATAATTTCAGGAACATTAAAAAATTACAAAGAACTTTAATATTCCTTTTGCTCGGATTTCCCATTTGTTAACTTTTTTGCCAAATTTGCCTTATAATTCTCTCTTTATATATTTTAAAATATTTTAATGAAATTTTTGAACTATTTGAGAGCAAGTTGCAGATGTGATGCTCCACTACCCAATTAATACTTGTGTGTTTTTCCTAGAAACAGACACCACTATAGAACAGAAGTGCTAGCATCAAAATCAGAAAATTAACATTGATCTATTATTACCATTTAATCCACAGACTTCATTCAGATTTCATCCATGATCTCCATAATACCCTTTATAGGTCCAGGATCCATATCCAATGTCTCTCTAGTCTCCTTCAATCTGGAGTAGTTCCTTAATCTTTTCTTCTCTTTTATTACCTTCACAGTTTTACAAAGCATCGTTTACTTTTTGAAGAGGCTGGTTATTCTGTAGGATGTCTCTCAATTTGGGTTTGACTGATATTTCCTCATGATTAGATTCAATTTATGCATTTTTGGAAGGAATACCACAGACATGTGTCCTTCATCATATCCAGAGGCACAAGATGTTGATTTGTCCCATAGCTGGTGATGCTGACTTTTATCACTTGGTTGAGATGGTGCCTGCCAGGTTTCTCCAGGGTAAAGTTAGTAAGAATTTTGTACTTGTCAATTAATCATAAATATATTGTGAGGAGATAACTTTTCAGACTTTTACCCATTAGCATTCATTGATGATTCTTACCTGAATCCATTATTACTATAATGGCTGTGAAATGGTAATTTTTTTTATTCCATCATTCTATCTTCAGGAATTAGTTGGCATTCTGTATCAAGTAGAGCTATGTTCTGTCTGTCTATCTATCTATCTATATCTATCTATCTATCTAATCTTTCTGTTTTTCTACCAGTGTGAATTCATGGATTTCTATTTTGCGCAATGGGCTATAATCTGTTACTGACATCATTATTTTGGAGGTTGGCTTGTCTCAGATTTGGCCACTACAACTCCTTCACACTGACTTCTCTCTCGTTTTAGATGCCCCCATCATTCTTTGCGTGCTTTATTCTGGCACAAAGGCATGTTTCAGGCTCATTTACCCTGCCCCAGCCTGGGAATCAGCCATTTCTTCAAGGAGACCCAGACTCTTGTGGTGGTGAATGGTGTTCAGAAACCAAGACCTGGACATTTGGTGTGCTCATTGCTCCTGGGTGTCATAGCTTCTAGGATCTCTCAGCAGACAGACTTATAAAATATATGTATGTATGTGTTGTCTTAGTCAATTCAGGCTATTAATGACAAAATGCCACTGACTGGATGGCTTAAACAACAAACATTTATTTTTCAGAGTTCTGGAGGCTGGGAAGTCCAAGATCCAGGTGCTGGTAGATTTGGTGTCTGGCGAGAGCCCTCTTTCCGAGTTGTTATATCCTCACATGGTGGATAGGGGTGTGTGTGGGAGAGAGAGAGAGAGAGAGAGAGAGCACAAGAGAGAGCACTCTTTTGTTTTCTTAAGGGCACAGATCCCATCATGAGGACTTCACCCGCATGACCTCATCTGAACTTAATAACCTACCAAAGGCCATATCTCCAAATAACATCACTTTGGGGGATAGGGCTTCAACCTGTGAATTTTCAGGGGACACAATTCAGCCCATAGCATGCATACACATTTATATACATCTATTTCTGTGCCTATATATTTTTCTTTGTTTCTTAAAAACTATGAGTTTTTAATATTATTAAAGATATTTATTGATATTAAAACCATACATTCACACTAATACTCCCAATTCCAACCCGACACCGCAGATTATTCTATACTCCCATTTTAATTTGTTACTCCCTTTTTCATCAGTGGGAAACCTGTCTTTCCTTATCCTCAATGGTTTATATTCTCAAATATTGACATATTTGCTTAATCTCCGTGTATGTAACAAACCTTCTAAATGAGTTGGGTGCTTTCTTAGTCCTCACCATGTAGTCTCCTGATCACACGTGATACCTCTTCAGTCCCAACCAGACTGGCCAAAGCTTCAGCCCCAATGAACATGTCAGATATGCCAGCCAAGTAGAGGGTCATTTTGGCAACTTCACATGGATTGGCAAATGCATAAGGAATGAGATACTATTGCTGTTTTCTGTGGCATGTTTATACTAGTTGCATTGAGATACTTAGTCTCACATTTTTAAAGTAAGTGATAGAAACAACATGATGTTCTTGTGATAGAGTTTATTGCTTGCCTTAGCATTTTAATCTCATATTTAAAGATTGTAAAGATCAAATTAGAAACCCCTGTTAGAGTTTTTATTGATTAAATATTCTTTTGAAGTTGTCATTAAAGAATCATATTATGTCTCTTTGTGAAGAGGTTTTGATTATATCACTGATATCAGAATATTTTTTAAATGTAATTTTGTATGTTTTTTTCTCTCCTCTTTATGTGGTAAATGTAACTAGAAGTAATGAGAGTAACCATTTTTAGTTCTGTGAAGTTCTCTGAACTTTTTCATTCTATAGATTTAAAAATATACAGCATCTCACATTCTTTCTTAGATTGAATCTGCATTATTAAAATGTTTTGCAATCTTATATATTAAATACTTTTTAGTTATCTGTTTGGTGCTTTTCAATTTGCCATTGAGTCTCTGTTACCTTGTAGTGTGAGCCCGTGTAATACAGTATTATATACGGTGTACTATATGAGTCAAATACATTAGGAAATATCTATCTCTCCTGCAGGTAATTTATTTACTGGATTAAAGAACATTCATTGCCTTTACCTTACACTTATACACCTCAGTGTTTGTAAAAGGGGAAAAAATCTTGTATTTTCATGCCTTAACAAGGGAAAGTAGATTGTTTTTATTTTATGACTTATGCCCTCTGTAGTCTTCATGCTTTGATGAAAATATTAGAACAGAAGTGGGAACAGATTGTGCAAAGAATCTATAATTTCTTTAAAAAATTTCCACTTCCACATATACTTAAAAAGTACTAGATAATAGGGTAGTATGGTTCATAGCATGTTCTGGGTAAGTGGACAGGAGTAGCTTCCTGTCTTCTCCATCGTGTAGGAGAGACTAGGCTGAGGAATGCCACCAGTCCCTGAGATAGATGCAGTGACTGGTGGCAAAATGCATGACAAGGAAAGGGACTCATGCATACAAGGTACTCATATTTACTGAATGGCATGGAATGGCAGGTGAGATTTGAGGCAATTAAATGTAAGTACGTTCTATTTTTTTTTCAGTTATTTGTGCTGATCTTTATGAGAGGCAGCATGCAAGGAATATACACAGGCATGATTTTTACTGCTTCCTCCACTACTTGCTCTGTGTCCTTTACAGGCTAAGTCTTCAATCTCAGTTTACTTATCCGTAGAAGGAAGATGATGATACCAGCCATATGGTATGTTTATGAGGATATAGAAAGTATGTCCGATGCAAAAATAGTAGTTACCCTTTTCTGCATCTTTACTTGTAAACAGTTTATGTATTAATGACATCTTGTGAATTGCTCTCTCTGTGCCATTTTCATTTTTATCTAAAAGTGGCTGTATGTGCCCACACCACCGCCCTCCCCCCAGCCAAACTTCAGCTTCCCATATGGTGCTGGCCGAGCGCTGGTAACTCTGTCCTTGGTGTCATCCCTAATACTCTTCTCTGCCTCATCTATGACGTTTCATTTCTCTGGGTGGTTGTTGACATTCCTGCTGTGTCATGGTCATTGTTGTTTTGTCTGTTCAGGGCCACAGTCAGCTGCAGGAAACCCATGCCTCAGAACTTCTGGCTGTAGTGAAGCTTGCAGTCCCAGTTCCTCCTGGTCCCAGGACTGGAGAACCTCTTCTGGGCAGTTAGCACACTTACACCTTGGCCACAGTGCTTGCTCTGGGGGTGGTCAGACCAGGTCAAGCTCTTGTCTTCATGCTGTTTCACATGTGAGCCCATCCTCTTCTGTGACAGGGCTAGAAGGGACCCCTGCAGCCAAGAGGGAAGGAAGCCAAAGGTGGTAAGAGATGGAGGGTCCCTGGTTTCAGCTGTCTGTAAGGCCAATTCTGTACTGACCCTTTCTTGTTAAACAAAGAAAATGAGTTCTCTTTATTTGCTTAAGCCAGTTTGAGTTGGGTTCGTGTCACTTTTCACCAGAGAATATGGGATTTGCCTGGAGTCTTTCTCTCTCCCACTCCAGTTGACATTTTACTCATGTAATAGGCTCACTTCAAGCTAATTCAATTCTTCTAAAAAGTCTATTCTTAACCCTTAGACTGAACCAAGTTGCCTTTCTCTTTTCGCAGTTGCTCTCAATACTGGTTTCTTAATAGTTAACACATTATTTTGAAATTTCTATGTGCACAAGTCTATGTTTTCCACTATATTCTGTTCCTGGAATATAAATAGTCTGAGCCCTTAGTACCAATACCGATTCAGGCATACTGTAGATTCTTAATAATTGTTTGTTTAATTCACTGAACGACAAGGGGCCTACTGCTAATTATATGTGAATAGTTCCTTAATAAAGATCTTTGGTAACAAGAATGCAACATAAAATTCCCTTTGTTATCATTACAGCTGTTGCTTAACTCTGATCATTAGAGTAATGATGATCATTTAGAAAATTTAGAAAATGTACCAAAAATCTTCCTATAATCCTACCACCCATATGCTTGATAGACTTATGACATCTGTTTCCTCAGAGTTCTCAAGACTGAAAATTGCGTAGAAACAAAACCAACACTCAGATTGCTCATAATAATTTGTACACATTATTCCTTGCTTCTACAAATCAACTAGCAAATTCCCTCAGTTATAATTTCTAGGCCATCTTTTATAATTGATTGTTTAGAAATATTTAGGAAAGCTGTTCAAAGCCCACTACAACCTCATTTCACTTTCAGTCTCTCTGGGACATGCCCAGAATTAGCTTAGCTTAAGCTTGTTATGGATATTCATTTGCCAGGGTTCCCCGGGAGCCGAGTTTGAGTCCAGCTCATTTTAAGCCACAAGGCTTTGGTTCACCTTGTTTTTGAATGAGAATCAGCAAGGATTTTCTCAGTTACAGAACAGAATCGTGGGGAGTAGTGTGGGAAGACAAGTTTGAGCAATCACACCCAGGGATGGAGCCACAATGGCCATATTAAAGGGAGGAGTGGGTGGAGAGAGAGGGAGGTGCTGTGCCTTAGCATGCACCCAGATCAAATGGGACATAAAGGAATGCAAGATTCAAAACAGAAACAGCCATCTGTATGTATGATAAGCATTTGGTAAGATGTGATTTCTCCATCTTCCTCCTGATGAGCTGGGGTACTAAACTGATGTAAGACAATAACACAGCAAGAAAAGCCCTTGTAATGACCTCTTCCCTAAATTCAGGTAGTGATCCTTTGGTTATACCTGGAAAGAAGATGGGGCTGTAAGAAAGAAAAGATATTTTAGCGTGTGTGTTTAGGTGAGGTGAGGGAGCAATGTAGACTCTTTGAAAAATGGCCTCTTTAATTTAGAATTCACAAAATCCCATTTATTTAATTTTGAAGCAATGAAACAACGCTAAATTAAACTCCATTTTCAGAATAGAAAGTGTTCAGCCTTTAAAGACATGTGCATTTCACAGTGAGAAAGGAATGTCTTCCAACTTAAAGTGTAATTTTTGTCATCTCTTTATCCAGATTATAGAGTAAATTTTGTAATTTCTGGTTACAGCGTAAATCTGTGGTGAGATATAGCTACAGATACTATGAGAATGTTCTGTGTAAACTCAGATTCTCCACTGTCATATGCATTTGTCATAATTTTATCATGTTCACCAGGGTGCTCGCTACGTACAATAATGAATAAATTGTCCTGCTCAATTGTCTGGAGATTTAGAGTGAAATACCTTTAACCAAGATTGCTCATTCTGTATGGGCTAAGTTTAGGTTTCCTCCTTTTCCATATGGGTATTTTGGGGAATACTTTATTGTATAGATTACAAAATTAATCTAAAAATCTATTCATTCTGTTCAAGTTCTTCAGGACTCCCCCATTCTCTGAAGTTCTGTGGGTTCTTGGTCTATGGTTTTTCTGAGTTTGTCTTTGCATTTCACAGTTGTCTTAGTCCATTCAGGCTACTATAACAAAGATACCATAGACTGGGTGGCTTATAAACAACAGAAATATTTTTCTTGCAATTTGGGGGCTTTTAAGTCCAAGATCAGGGTGGTGGTAGATTCATTGTTTGCCATTTCCTGGTTCATAGGTGGCTGTCTTCTTACTGTAACCTCCCATGGCAGAAAGGGTGAGGGACCTCTCTGGGGTCTCCAAGGGCACTAATCTCATTCATGAGAGCCAAGCCCTCATGACCTAATCACCTCCCAAATATACCATCATGTTGAGAGATTAGGTTTCAACATATGAATTTGGAGGGGGCACCAACATTTAGTTTATAGCAAGTATGATACGTTTTTTTCCCCCATTTTTTCTGGTTTGCCCCAGATGTTTTCTTTTTTCTTTTTCCTTCTTCTTTTTAGGAGCAGTTATCCATAAATAGATTTAAAAAGTGGGGATCATTTAAATGGATAACTTTAATTTTATTTTACCAAGGATTTCTTGTGAAGAAAAATTGTTACAGACTTTCTTATCTGACAGAAGTATAAATGTCTGGGCATGGAAGTCCTGGCAGATAGCACCACAGTTGTCAAGCCTTGAAGCCTTAGATGTGCAAGGTCAGACCAGAAGATCCCGAAAGCTCTGGGTTCACCCTGGATTGCTGTTTTATAAACACACCCCAGAACTTCTGTCCCACATTAGGACCTTGGGTTTATTAATTGAGCTGTGGAACTGGAGTCTTCTTGTGATCAGATGAAAGTAAGATTTACTTTCAGTGATAGAGATTATGGAGGGGGAAGTTTGCTTTATCTTCTCTGGACTGTTGATTTCCATACTGATTAACTTTGAAGAGTAGGGTAAGACATTTATAAACATTTAACTTTGTTTGCTATGTTACCTGAAAGAGAAAATCTTCAAGCCTGAGGATGTCATAGATATGAAATATTAATGGTAACTTAAAACATCCAATATAAACTGTTAAAAGATATTGACTCTTTTTGATCAGATACTTCACTGACTTTATAGATTCTTCCGTGCAAATGTGGTTTTCCTGAATCTATGTGCTCCACTCTTATACAGTTTTCTTTAGACATGGTCATGGGATAACAATTTAGGACTTAACCCAAGCATCATTAAAATTCGAGTATTTCTCTTTGACTGTCTGTCTTAATCTGCTTCAACTCTAGAAGGAAATGAAAGTAGTAGCTAATATATTTGGATATGATTTTTAAAGCACTTTTGTATAAAGCATGTCATAAGAAGCTCACAACTGCCTGGTAAGTAGTCATACAGATGTCTTTATCTCAATTTTACAGATATGAAAATAGCTTTTGTCTGAGAGTTAAATATAATGCTAAAGATCACACAGCAGCTTTAGAGACAGAGTTGAGATTAGAACACAGGATTCTTGCTTGGCTTGATTTTTTTCTTTCAATAAATGATGTTCCTCTACAATGGAGACTATTAATTTTATAGAAAGATATTAAATGTCACAATAAATTGCAGCATAGGGCTTCTTTAAATAACCAATTTCCATAAACATGGATAACTTGACTTGATTTATTGACATTTGATTAAAAGGGTGGTATAATCATTTTCACATTGGAGTTTTAGGAGGCAGTGTTCATGGCATGATCAATCTTGAGGTTTGTAGTGAAAATGTGTTCCCTTTGTTATGTATCAATAGTACCTCCCCACTCCATCAGGCTTTTAAGATTTTTACCTAATGAGAGAAGTGACCAGGGGATAGTGGTTAGAAGCTGCAGATGCAGGATTGTAGAATTCTGGTGTGACATCTGTAATTGCTCTGTAGCTTTAGAATTGCATTTTTCCACCTCGAAAGAGTTAAGGCGGAAAATCTGAAATCTGTCCCTTGACCATTTCATTTGTTCATCTATTGATCCCTTTAAGAAGCACTTAATTTTTTTAATCTGATAATTCCTCCAATCAGTTTAGTATTTTCTCTTAGGCTTATTTGTAAAAAAAGGGATTTCCTAAGTATCATTTTTAAAAATTTTATTTTATTCAGATATAGTTGATTTATAATATAGTGTTCATTTCTGCTGTACAGCAAAGCGATTCAGTTATACATACATACACACACATATATATATATTCTTTTTCATATTCTTTTCCATTATGGTTTATCACAGGTATCGAATACGGTACCCTGTGCTATATAGTAGGACCTTGTTGTTAATCCATTCTATATATAATAGTTTGCATCTTCTTTTTAAACATTTTTAAAATTTAATTTTATTTATTTTTTTATACACCAGGTTCTCATTAGTTATCTATTTTATACATATTAGTGTATACATGTCAATCCCAGTCTCGCAATTCATCCCACCACCACCTCCGCCACTTTCCCCCCTTGGTGTCCATATGTTTGTTCTCTACATCTGTGTCTCTATTTCTGCCCTGCATAGTTTGCATCTTCTAATTCCAAACTCTCAATCTATCCCTCTCCTACCCGCTCTCCCCCTTGGCAACCACAAGTCTGTTCTCTATGTCTGTGAGTCTGTTTCTTAGGTAAGTTCATTTGTGTTATAGTTTAGATTCCACATGTGAGTGATATCATGTGGTGTTTGTCTTTCTCTTTCTGACTTACTTCACTTAGTATGATAATCTTCTCAGTTTCTTATTTGGTATGAATATATTCTCTTGAGACCAGCTTTTGCAGTTATCAAATAGTTCCTCTTCAGAATATGTAAAACAATAATTAATATTTTAGGTTGCTCAAAATACTCTTAGATTACTATTAATTAAAATTTACAGCCATGAATATCATACTTATGGTTAGTGAGCCCTCCTCGAAAAGTCACATAATACCTCAGCTTTTTTTTTTTGCGGTGCACGGGCCTCTCACTGTTGTGGCCTCTCCCGTTGCGGAGCACAGGCTCCGGATGCGCAGGCTCAGTGGCCATGGCTCACTGGCCCAGACGCTCCGCAGCATGTGGGATCTTCCCAGACCGGGGCACGAACCCTTGTCCCCTGCATCGGCAGGCGGACTCTCAACCACTGTGCCACCAGGGAAGCCCAATACCTCAGTTTTGAGAGTTGGATTTTTTTATCACCAGACAGATAATTTAAACAAAATCAATACTTAAGAATATGTATCAAATTTTAATTGTCCCCAGACTTTTCAGTTTGCTTTATTTTTTCATTATTATAGTTTCTGATATATTCTGTATGATATACCTTTTATTAAGATGAAAAATGGGACTGGAAAATGAGTATTGGCTATTAAACAATAAGAAATATTAGATTTTATATCTTACATACAGTTTTTGTAGAAACCGGCTTAACTTCTTGGGCACAGTGAAGTGGAACCGATTCTTCATTGGTCATAAGCTGAAAAAACCAAAACAGGACATTTACAGCCAGTAGCAAGAGGGAGCCTGCCCATGGAGAGCTGGTATTTGAAGGTTTTTTTTTTCCAGCAGTCTGGAATACAGGTATCCCTAGTTAACTAAAGGTACTTTATCCACACCAAGGAACTGAATAGATTTGGGTAGTCAAGGGTATTTGTCTTTTTTTTTCTTATAAATGTATTTATTTTATTTATTTATGGCTGTGTTGGGCCTTCGTTGCTGTGTGCGGGCTTTCTCCAGTTGTGTCGAGCGGGGGCTACTCTTCATTGCGGTGCACGGGCTTCTCGTTACGGTGGTTTCTCTTGTTGCGGAGCATGGGCTCTAGGTGTGTGGGCTTCAGTAGTTGTGGCATGTGAACTCAGTAGTTGTGGCTTGCCGGCTGTAGAGCGCAGGCTCAGTAGTTGTGGCGCACGGGCTTAGTTGCTCCGCGGCTTGTGGGATCTTCCCGGACCAGGGATCGAACCCATGTCCCCTGCATTGGCAGGTGGATTCTTAACCATTGAGCCACCAGGGAAGCCCTGATTTTTACGTTAAATTTTTTTTGATTGAAGTATAGTTGATATAAAATATAAGTTACAGACATACAATATAGCGATTTGCAGTTTTTAAAGGTTCTACTCCATTTATAGTTACTATAACATATCGGCTATATTCCCCGTATTGTACAATGTATCCTGTAGCTTATTTATTTTATACATAGTAGTTTGTACCTCTTAATCCCTTACCCCTATCTTGCCCCTCCCCTCTTCCCTCTCCCCACTGGTAACCACTAGTTTGTTCTCTATCTGTGAGTCTGCTTCTTTTCAGTTATAGTCATTAGTTTGTTGTATTTTTTATATTCCATGTATAAGTGATATCATACAGTATTTGTCTTTTCTCTGTCTGACTTATTTCACTTAGCATGATACCTTCCAAGTCCATCCATGTTAGTGCAAATGGCAATATTTCGTTCTTTTTTATGGCCGAGTAGTATTCTATTGTATATATGTACTAAGTCTTCTTTATCCATTCATCTGTTGATGGACACTTAAGTTGCTTCCATACGTTGGCAATTGTAAACAGTGCTCCTATGAACATTGGGGTGCATGTATCTTTTTGAAATATTGTTTTTGTTTTTTTTTGGATATATGCCCAAGAGTGGAATTGCTGGATTATATGGTAGCTCTATTTTTAGTTTTTTGAGGAAGCTCCATACTGTTTTCCACAGTGGCTGCACCAATTTACATTCCCACCAACAGTGTATGAGGGTTCCATTTTCTCCACATCCTCGCCAACATTTGTTATTTGTGTTCTTCATTCCGTGTGATCGTAAATGATGAACCTGTGAAAGAATATAAAGATGCATGCATATCTGCTCTTTTCCATCCATGACCTTTGATAATGGACATGACTATCAATATGAGTAAATGTCTTATGCCTCTTTGCATTTTTTCCCTCTAAGTTTAGGCATTTGTATGTCATTTCTAAGCATGCATCCACACACATGCAAAGGCACACAAAATGCTAAGTTTGAGCAAATTGCTGTTACAATATTTCTTTCTTTCCTTCCTTTTTTAAAAAAATTTTTTTATTGGAGTATAATTGATTTACAATGTTGTGTTTGTTTCAGGTGTGTACCGCAGAGTGAATCAGTTATACATATACATATATTCACTCTTTTTTTAGATTCTTTTCCCATATAGGCTATTGCAGAGTATTGAGTAGAGTTCCCTCTGCTATACAGTAAGTCCCTATTAATTATCTATTTTACATATGGTGCTGTGTATATGTCAACCTTCCAATTTATCCGTCCCCTCACCCCCTGGTAACCATAAGTTTGTTTTCTACATCTGTGACTGTTGTGACATTTATTGATATTCAGACTACGAATAGGGTCCTGATGTCTGTTACAGGCTTCATTCTTTTTCTAGCAGGTGATTTTATGGTATGAAAACATAGTGTGGTGGTTTTACTTTCTCACTGATGCTTAAGAATGAAAAACCAAAAAGCTTCTCACACAAAGCTAGGATTGTCACCACTTGTGACTCCGTGTAATGGTAATCTGGACATGTGGTATGAGAGATTTTATGATAGTTGGGTGATTCAGCAGTGGCAGTTTCCACAGTTAATTTATTCTCATCTCTAGGATGATGGGTTTTTAGGCAGTGGGGCTCCCATCATCATTACTTCTCTGAAAGGTAGCCACTGAAGACCAAAGCTGTAATGGTTGGAAATATGGGAGCCATAGGAAAAGTGTGATGAAGGTCTCAGTGACAACTTGTGACCTCCTATTTACCTCTCCTTCAATCTGCCCTGTGGATGTTTGTGGCGAGCTTTGTTCCTAGAAGGCAAAGACTTTTGTAATACTGCCTCATATGCTGTGTGACTCCATTTCAGAATGAACAAATGAGCTAATTCAGGGAACTGTGTCTCCAAAATTACTTTGGAAGGAAATTGTTTCTCACTTGTCCGTCATAGTTTTGTTTCTGATGTGTTCAGTTCCTGATTCTGTGCAGAGAGTGATTTCGCTTCTAAGAGTATTATTTTTCTTCATAAGAGTTAAATGAGACTATTATACACTAATTCCTGACTTGGTTGTTTTCTTAGAAAAGTGTAGTATAGATTCAGATCAGCAAACACCATACCAGTTTTCCAATACTTGTTATTATATATACCATTAAAAAAAGTAGGGGTAGAGCGGAAACATGCTAGAGAGGCACATGATACGTATGACAATTTCCCAGGTAAATTTTCAAATTTTTCTCCTTAAAAGTCTGATTCGGTCATTAACATCAGACCTTAGTGTAGAATGGTGCAAAACAGATACATGTTTGAGATCTGTCTCTTGAGATGAAGCATTTATACTGTAATGTGTGAGCTTTGCTTGCTTTATTCCTTGCTCTCACCCCCCCCCACAAAAACCCTCCCAAACTATAATAAACAAACAGACAAACAGTATTGAAGCGCTCCATTAGTAAAGCCTGTATTTTAACATCCCCTGTAAGTTTTTATACCTCTAGAGAATACCAGGTATTAAAAACCAAGTTTTATATGATTTAATACTAAGTACTAAATACTTGCTTCCTGACTTTATTTTTATGGCTCATACTCTTGTAGTCTATTCCTTATTTCAGTTCTTCTTCTTATTGCTAAACTATTAGGGGAGTGTTTCCCAAAGTGCATCAGGAATTGATTAATTGTTCACAAAATTAATTATATGAGAAAAATAATTTAGCATTTTCTTTTTGCTCCTCTAAGCAATAGAAATGTAAAGATTTTTCACTTAAATAGTGAATAAAGCACTATTGTAAATGCTGTAGTGGATGCAAAGATGAGTGAGTACAGTGGTCCCAGCCCTTACGCGATCTTCAAGTCTGGAGGAGAGCGATGTTTATGAATAATTCGAGAGAGTGAATGTGGGACTAAGGGTACGTGCCCAGTGACGTCTAAATACAGAAGAAGCCAGCCTCAAGCTTCAAGGTGGGGTGACAGCAGTGTGAGGTTAATGGGCTGCTTTGAAAGATCTGTTTTAATAATATTGATATACATGGTACTTCAAAATTCGTGCTTTGCAGATATTCACTCTTTCTACTTTTGTTTAAAGATTTTTGATTTGGGGATGTTTTCCCTTTCATGTAGTTTTTGGACATCAAAAGCCTTTTGTGGTTATTACTAGACATTGGGTTGAGTAAGACAGCGTCCAAGCCTGTGTAGACATTTGCCAAATCAGGTAAAAAGCTGAGTCAGTAGCTGAGTAGTTCTTAGAATCTCATACCAGTTGTTGCTAGGAAATGAATTTAAATTTGAGGTGAATAAGAAAAGAATTATTTGATTTATATGTGTTTATCCTAATATGTCTAGAATCACAGAGTTAGCAGTAGCCAAACATAACAAAAAGTTTAACCTCCACTCAGTTGTTAGCTGTATGCATGATGCTTCCTGTGAAATCATTTAGTAATAGGAATCAATCACTGTATTAGTTTTGAAAAAATGATTTGCCTGAAGCATTATCTAAAATAATTTTTAGAAAGCAGTTGCAAAAAATCAATATAATTAAAAGATTTAAAATTCATTAAATGACTATTTTCTTGGATCAATTTTTCATAATTTTTAAAAATTAATTTATATTGAGAGAGAATAAAACCTGTGGTATAGAAGTAGAGCAAAGACCTCCCCCAAAGGAATTATACTAGAAAGGCCTTAAAATGGGTAGTGAACAGAAGAAATAGCTGTGGAGCTACTAGGTCATGGACGTTTTCATTTACAGTCTCACAGAGACGCCTTCCTTCTCAGGCTTCAGTACCTAGAATTTGCAGAGTAATGTCAGGAACTGCTTGATATCTTCATCTGCTTGTGTTTATTCCTCCTCCAACTTGGTTTTCAATCTCCTCCTTTCCTTTCACAGTTTTACTGCCTTTTTATTTATTTATTTTCTCAATTTGAAAAGAAAACCCTCTCTCTGTCATAAATTGTAGCAAGTTATTAGTCCTAACAAACCACCTCTTATTTTATTTTATTTTTTTTAGAATACTTTAATAGCATGATAGGACGAATATTCTTTTTTTTAAAATTAATTAACTTATTTATTTTTGGGTGTGTTGGGTCTTCGTTTCTGTGCGAGGACTTTCTCTAGTTGCGGCGAGCGGGGGCCACTCTTCATCGTGGTGCGTGGGCCTCTCACTGTCGCGGCCTCTCTTATTGCGGAGCACAGGCTCCAGATGCACAGGCTCAGTAGTTGTGGCTCACAGGCCCAGTTGCTCCGTGGCATATGGGATCTTCCCAGACCAAGGCTCGAACCCGTGTCCGCTGCATTGGCAGGCAGATTCTCAACCACTGCGCCACCAGGGAAGCCCCAAACCACCTCTTATTAAAAACAGTGCTTCTGTGTATTTTTACTGCTGTATTAACCAGAGGAAAAATATACATGTTATTATGCCACTTGCTTTTGGAAATCAATTATATGGGAATTTACTGAGATATTTCCCTAAAACTTAGCAATTAGCTTTAAACAGAGAAGAGACCCTTAAATATATAGATATCTATATAAATTAAACATTAATATAGATACATTACAATAAAAGGGTAGCAACTTTCTCTTGACTAAGGGCAAATGCCAGCTCCCTGTTTAGATCTAGTTTGTGATGATTACTTTGGGCCAATGTTTTTAGTTTCTAATTTAGAGTGTTGTTGCTTTTTCAAACTTTCCCTCCCAAAATTAGCTCTGGTATTATGCCATTATAATACATTTTCTCTGTCAGCTGGGTCATTTAGGCTAACTAGTAGAGAATGCAGCTCTAAAATTGGCTTGATTTTTTGAAGTATAATTTGAATTAAAACTATAAGGTAAATTAAAGGAAAACTGATAAACAGATGGTGGCTAGATATACAAACTAATGGAAAACTAAAGCAAAAGTCCATTTTAAAATCCCAAAATAGCTGATACTTGATTGAATTTTCTATTTTGCTTGTAAAGACAAAGTATCAAATTAAAGATCTCCTAATCTGTGACATTTAGATATGCATTGAAGATCCCCCCGTCCTTATTTTTATTAGAAAAAAATATTTTTATTAGAAGACACATTACATTGATGTTACCTTTAACATAAATGCCCAGACAAGTTCCTTTTCACAGTCTTTCTGGGCACAGTTATAAAAGGTAATCCAATAAATGTGTAACAGAAGTACAGCAGTTTTTAAAAAGATAGATTTTTAAATATTGGAAAGGATTGAATTTTAGAAAAGAATTTTCTTTGATAATGAAACATATACAGTAGAAATTCTCAATATTTTTAAATGAACTTTTGCTTTTTTTCTTATCCAAAGTTAATTAATTTTCCATATGAAATGATTAATGAGTCTTTGCTTGACAAAAAGGTAATGTGCTTCTCAAAGGGTATTTTATGATGGAGATAAATGAAATCTCATCTGGGGTGGTTTGTTATAGCTTCTCATCTTGGTTATGAGAAAAAAAGGACACTCTAATATCATCCTGTAGTTGTCCCAGAGGCAGTGGCTTTCTGAGGTCAGGCCTGAAGTGTTTTTTTCTTAACAGTGCATTTTTCAGATAGCATCCCAGGGAACTCTGTGAAGTCAGGGGACAGATGGATTCATCTTTGCTCAGTAGTTCACAATGTGGATCAGCAGTATTAACCCCCTAAAATAAGGTCTGTGTGTATTACAATAGGTGGCATTAAAAACAGTCCTTAGGGGCTTCCCTGGTGGCACAGTGGTTGAGAGTCTGCCTGACGATGCAGGGGACACAGGTTCATGCCCCGGTCCGGGAAGATCCCACATGCCGTGGAGCGGCTAGGCCCATGAGCCATGGCTGCTGGGCCTGCGCGTCCAGAGCCTGTGCTCCGCAACGGGAGAGGCCACAGCAATGAGAAGCCCACGTAATGCAAAAAAAAAAAACAGTCCTTAGTTCAGTAAATGTGCATTCTAATGCATAGTCTTTGTACCCCATGTACCTATGGGGGAGGGGGCAGGAGAGGTCTTTGTAGAACATTTGATGAAATGGAAGAACAAAAAACATAACATAAGCAATTGATTCATCCCAAAGTCAGTGATTAGGCTAAGTTGCAATAATTAACTTTAGAACAAATATGTATCTTGTATAGATTTAGAATATGGTTCTCTTTTGCTAAAAAAGTTGTCATCACTTTCACAGTACTTCCATACTTGTTTTTATTAAAAAAATTTTTTAACTTGTTTTTAATATTAAGGAAAATGAGGCACATTATTTAAAAACCCAAAATTGTTTCATTGAACACAAGATTTATTAGAGAAGTTTTCTTTGACTCATCTATGATATGCTGATTCATATCATGTTTTTCTTCCAAGACTCTACACACGACCTATGGAATAACCATTAGTGCTCCTTTGAAGTGTAATCGTTCCTAGCAAAAATAATTATTCTGCAGTACTTATTATAGAACATTTTGTAACAGGAAAGCATGTATAAATATACTCCAAAGAAATATTTAGTAACAGGGTTTCCAATTCAACAAGAAATCCCTGAAGACTCTATTCCAGGCTCTCAGGGGTTGCACAGATGAGTGGGACCCAACTCCAGGCCTGGAGGACTTTTGTGAATTTGATTGAGGGATAAGATCCCACAGTTAGGGAGACTGGAAATGGGGTCAGAGAGACCTAAACGAACTACAGTGATTCCAAGGATGGCGAGATCCTATGTGTCCAAAAACAGGGTCAGAAAAGACTTTGTGAAGCAAGTGGTTTGTTTTATTGTCACTGTTCTGAGATATTGTTTGTGCCGTTGTGAGATTTGTAGAAGCACCTCAAATGCTCATGCTGTGCTGGTGGCACCCAGTTCCTCTGGCTCATCACTTCTCTGAAAGAAACTTGGAAGCCAGTGCTGTAGGTTTGCCAAGATTTTCTCAGGGCTTCGTTTTGGATAAGTGGGTGGGGTTTCTGTTGAGAAGTAAACATCTGAATTTTGAATGAAGAAAGATTTTTATTTGTTGACTGTTAGAATATCTAAGGTTGGGCTCTTAATAATAACCAGGTGTGTGAATCTGCTTCAATCATTCCTACTTTTTTTTTTTTTTTTTTTTGCGGTACGCAGGCCTCTCACTGTTGTGGCCTCTCCCGTTGCGGAGCACAGGCTCCGGACGCGCAGGCTCAGCGGCCATGGCTCACGGGCCCAGCCGCTCCGCGGCATGTGGGATCCTCCCAGACCGGGGCACGAACCCGTGCCCCCTGCATCGGCAGGTGGACTCTCAACCACTGCGCCACCAGGGAAGCCCCATTCCTACTTTTATTAACTGCTTTGCGTTTTGTAGTCACTCAAGTTCCATGTCCTAACGGCCTCGTTCAGCTCTTTTATGTGCTACGTTTCTCCTCTAGATGTTGTTCACTCCTTCCTGAACGATTTCCTCCTTTTATGTTTTCTTGTTCTCTTCTTTGTCCCCATGACATCTGCTTACTTCACTGTATTAGATGTGACATTACTTTATCATTGGGTAGAATTCACAAGGATCTCACAAGGCATAATTGTGTGGGGTTGTTTGAAACCTTTGTTTTTTCTGATTATGTTCCAGGAAGCTTTAACAGCCATCTGGCTGAGATTCCTCCTTCTCTTCTTGAAAACAGAATTATCTGCATTTCAGGTTGCTTTTAGCACTTGTAAATTTCTTGCTTATTAGCCACCCCAAATCTCCATCGAGAGGCAGGTAGTTTCAAGCTACAGAAGGAAGGCTACTCATGTAGATTTTTTTCTGATTATGCACTGAAGCAGCACTCTGAAAATAAATTCAGACCTATTAAAATCCAAAACTTAGGATGCTAACGCCGTACTTAGGATTCACATACCGTATATATGACTGCTTCCACCGCTCTCTGAATTTGCGAGGGCCATGTAGTTGGAAGGCTGACTACATCTGGTGAGGAGTGGCAGCCCTCGTTGACTGGAACTTCTCTGGGGTCAAGTGTCTTTCAAAGAAGAGGAGTTCCTTTCCCTTTTGTTTTGTACCTCTCTGCCCAGCACTCATCACCCACTCCTTCCTGAGGAATTTTCCAGACCCAGGTTCTCAGCCCTTCTCTGTCCTGTCCTCTTTCTGCTAAAATGTGTTACATGCCGTTCTTCAAATATATTTTCCCCTCTTCTCTTTCTTTGTGTTTGTTAGTGGAGTTTTCTTCCCATTTCTGCCTAGTGAAATCCTGCTCTTCTTTAAAACCTAGCAAAATGCCTCTTCCTGCACGAGGTCTTCAGATCCTTCCAGAAAATGTAATCTCTGCTAGTGGCATAATGGCCTTTTAGTGCTTATCATATTTGGTATTGTGTGGTTATTTGTATGTATCTTACCACCCCTGAGGAGAGCCACCACATCATAGAATTTATTTTTCTATTCCCTATAGCCTGTAACCTGGTATCAGGCACATGGTAAACACTCAGTAGAGATTTTTGGATTTAATGAAATTTGTGAGTCCCAAATGTACCACCACACACAAGGTGGCCATGGCTGGGAGACCATAGCCCACTTCAGCCTCATCCTTCAGCAGACTGTAAATTGTTATTCACCCTTTTACTACCATGTGGTTCTCATTCATTTCCTTTTGTAATGTAAGAAACATACTTATTAGAGTGTTTGGAAGAATATTTTTCCTCATTTAATATTATTTTTAATAGCTTTTCACATATAACTTTGGGGTAGGCTCAATCTGAACTAAGATATTTGCCTTCTTTTAGTCTGTTTTTTCTTAAAGCTGCTAATAGGCTACTAAGACTAAAAAGTTGGTAAAATCGGTGATCTTAATGAGATACATGCATTTTTAAGTAGCAATCCAAGGAATAGGGTGTAAGAATGTTGCAAAATCTTCAACAGCTTTCTTTTCTTTTTTCTCCAGCACTGGAGTGGGAAGAGGGCAGAATTGTAAAGAGGCCAGATGATTGCTTAAAAACACCTCTTAGGTTGCAACAGAGCTTGACTAGCAAAACAAGCTCCAGCAAAACTTTCTTAAGCAATTGTAAAATCAATTGCAGCTGAGGGAATTGTAAAATCAGTTGCACAGTAAAGGGGTTCCTTAGGTAAAGGTCATATTCCAATTTGAATTACTGTAAAAGTGCCTTGAGTTATTATAGTTATAATATCCATTTGTGCTTGTGAGAGGGAGGGAGGGAGGGAGGGAAGAATAGAGGGAGGGAAGGAGAGAGAAAGAAAGGAAAGATAGCCTGCTATGTGTGCCCTGCAGCTTGGGGAACAGAGGGGACCACGTATGAGTCATGCCAGAGCAATCTAAAGGGGAAGAAGCTGGCTGATGTAGCCAATGACAGAGAGTAGAGAACAGTGGATGGGAAGTCATTGTTTTCTCACGGACAGTGGGCCAGAGATAGTCCATGGAATTGTAAATGACCATCCAGAGAAGGTATGCTGGTGCTTGGCAAGGATGGGGCAGGGAGCCCCATCCCTGTGAGTGGAGCAGTCAACTCTGGGCATCTGCATGGCAAACCATGCAGATATTTGCCAAGCAGTTAAGACTTTCTCTGTCCCATGACCTCCCCCGAGGGGGTCAGAGGCAACTGCACATCAGCCAGTAGGGGCTGCTAGGGAGATCTGCTGGTCAAGTGAAAGAAAAGCAGCTGGCCTGAGCCAGGGGAGGGCGACACTCTACTTTTGAATGAAGTCCAGAGTTTGGTTTTTACGTGAACTGGGTATTTAATTACTGAACTGAGACTATTTTAGGGACTTTTTTATTATCCAACAACACCTGGCACACAACTGTGAGGACTGTCTTAGATTTAAGGCCAGAGGAAGATTTAGCCTGGCAGAATAGGTGTACAGGAGTGCTTGGGGAAGGGGGAAAAAGTTGCTTTATGACTTTTATGTATTACACTTTGTGTCCTCAGTCTTATTTCTTCTCTCCTAGTTGTTAAGCTCCTTGAGTGTGAGACGTTGGAAATTACAAGGATATGATTTCTTTCTTAGTCCTCAGGTCTCAGTCGTCATTGTAAATCATACAGAGCTGAGCACCCATTTGTTCAATACATATGTATTGAATGAATATTTGGTTATGAGATTAAGCAAAATGTGACCTTTAATTAAAAAGCAAAAAAAGTACAGTGATTACGTTTTGAAAAGAAACTGTAAATTTTAGAGTAGTTTTAGATTTACAAAAAAATTACAGAGATAGTACAGAGAGTTCCTACATATCTCATGCTCAGCTTCCCTTATTGTTAACATTTTACCTTAATATGGTATATTTGTCACTACTGATGAACCAGTGATTGCTTTTTATATGTACATATTTTACTTCTTACAGTAGGAGAAAATAAAGGAAAACATGCCATAGTATTTATTTCAAAGAGCAGCCATTTTGATTTGTGGATCAAGGGTTTATACTAAGTATTTGTTAAACTTCTCCATGAATTTGATTTCTACAAGTAATGTGCTTCCTAATTTCAGTTAAAAATCAAAGTATTTTGCAAAATTCCTAGTGAGTCATATCACTCAGTCCCTTGACCCTTGAATTTCACAAAGTAGTTATGCTTTTTTTAAAAAATGGTTAAGGAGGAACTTGATATTTATGTGAGCTGTTGTTTTCTTTATTCCATGATGGATTGCTTCATGTTGTTGCCAGAAATAACACGAATTAAAAGTTAAGGTTATTTTTGGTTCAGGTGGTTGCGTACCAAACCATAAGATATCAGGAGGTGATCAAGTAAAACTTTTTAACCTAAGAATTTTCCTTCTTATATAGCCTGGTTTTATATCCTTGATCCAAACAAATTGTGTGATCTTCCCCACAAAATAATCGGAAAGAAAAAGTTAGCTGATGTAAGAAAAATATTTGAAAAACCAAAGTCTAAAGTAAATTCAAGCAACAAAATCAATTTTGTTTTAATAACGTGATACTTCACTGTTTGCCAGAACCGCATTTGGTGATCTGTTATTTAATATTTATGTGTTCATAAGCACAGTTTAAAGCATTAAGGTAAATAATGCTGAGGTTAGAAGTACTGTCAGATGGTATGCCTCTGTAAAAATGGCTTGATAAACTTGTTTTTGCAGACAAGTTAATGACCTGTAATGGAAATTTCGTCAATCTAATACTTTTTTAGTGTTACCCATTCTCAGACTACTCGGTGTTGTAGTCATTGGGACTCTTTACATCATACCTGCTACCAGTGCTGGTGACTGTCTGTGATTGAATATCTTACACCACTGCAAACTCAGTATGTGTAAAACCAATTCATCTCTTAAAGTCATGATTATTTCTCCTGACATCCCCCTTTAATCTATGGTAGTAATTCAGTGACCTCTCCTCAAGCCTCATACTTTATCTTTGATTTTCTATCTCTCCACCCTTGCATTCATTTTTCACATTTTGACTTTGAATGGTCATTGTATGCATTCCTTCCTTTCCACTTTCAAATCCTTTGTCCAGAGCTGGATCACCTCATATCTGGATTACTGATATAGTGTCTTAAGTAGTCTACCTTCCTCTATTTTCTCCTCACACACACACACACACACACACACACACTCACACACACACACTTTGATTGCTCTAGCTCCTGGTTAGATTAATGTTTCTCAAGTACTTCCATCATTTCAACATACTAAAAATCTTTCAGTGGATGGCTCTTCCTGCTTATAGGATGTGATCTGGGCTTCTCAGTCTGGTTTTGTAGGCAATTCATCTCTTAGTTCACTTTATTGAGAACTCTTCCTCTGCCATGCCCTTGAGTTTCTGTATGTAAAAGGAGATTTAGGTGCTCTTTATCGAGACTTTCTACAGAGTGAACTAGTCTTTATTTAATAAAGTCAGCTATTTTAGTAGCATCATCCAGAACTCAGTCCGGATTGTCCACTGGTTTAGGTGTAGAATCCTCCCTGTCTCACGTGAAAAACTGAGAATATACCCAGGCAAGCTGACTGATTCATCCTTAGCCTTCAGAAAATTCATAAGATTAAGTAAAGTTAATATTGCAAATAGAGGTAGTGCTTTTTGAGCCCCAAGGGTCTTAAGAGACCCTGTAGGCATCCTGTGCTTGGGGCTGTTATTACAGCTTTATAGACAATTCCAGTATTGTTCTTTCCAAATACTTTGGTCAAAGGCCCTGCCTCTGAAGCATTTGGGGAAGAGTCCTTTCCCCAAATGTTTGTGGGTTTGAGAGGGATCCTAAAGGCCTCATGGGGCGGAGACTTTGTTGGTATATCATATATTGATATATAATTATATCAATTATAATATTGATAATATTAATTGGGTTTTACATAAGACCTCGTATTTCCTACTAAGTGGTAACTAGTTCCATTTCGTTACATTGCCTTGCAAAGGTGGAAAGAATGGGATTGTATATTTTTTCACTCTAATTACCTGCATTAGAATTTGAATTGTCATATTTACCATATGCTTGCTTTTTAGGCTCAGTAAAGCAAAGGAACAGCTGTGAAGAATATTTAAATCACTTGTAAAATACGTGGCACTGTGTTAGGATACTTTTGGCTTTATCTCTGTGGCTTGATATAGCCTTTGCCACTTGACTTCATAGTCTGTGTGAAGTGTCTGGTATTTGAGATGGGTTAAAATATTTTATATCTATGCTTAGAATGTAGGTTGTGAGTTTCCCCTTTCAGTATTTCTAAGGTAGGTAATTTCACTATTAATTTCCACGTGATAGTTCGGAAAAAACAAAACAGGTGTTTAATTTTTTGGTAACCAAATATAGATCTGCATATCATGTAATGGTGTTCTTCTTTGCAGTGTGCTATGACCCATCTTCTTAAGCAAATATAGCACGTGTGAAGTTTATTTATAGTTTTGAACTCTAATCTTCATTGGCTCCTAGTTTATTTGGGGCACAGTGCACTAGGGTTAAGGGTTGCAGTTGTTAAGGGTTAGCTGAGGAGAAGGGGACAGAAGAAGACACATTGTCCTATCGTGTGTGTAACACTGAGGTGTGTCCACACCTGGATTACTATACACATTACGGTGGGTGTGGTTTAGGCAGACCATGAGGAAGACAGACTGAAAGCATAGGGCTTTGAGTATGAAAGGGGGAGATAATATAGGAAAGCTTTGAAAAATATATTAAATAGTACTAATTAGAGCTACCATTTTTTGGGTGATTATGCACTGTGTTAAGAGCTTTATGTATATCAGCTTATTTAAAGCTCACAACTGTATTCTGAGAGGGCTTTTATTTTCTTTGTATGAAATAGGCAACTGAAGTTTAGATCTGTGGCAAATCAGGATAAAGTAAATGAGCATGAATTTGGGGAACAAATTTTAAAATCCTGGAGTTGAGTAAATTCTTTATAACTTCTGTGAAGTGGATCAGAACATTTAAAAGTTTTGCGTTCAGATTCATTTCCCCCAGAGGTGACAGAGCAAAATAAGGATAAACTGACAGTAATATCTTTTTTTAAAAAATTTATTTAGTTAGTTATTATTTTTGGCTGCGTTGGGTTTTTGTTGCTGTGTGCAGGCCTTTCTCTAGTTGCGGCCATCGGGGGCTACTCTTTGTTGCGGTGCGAGGGCTTCTCATTGCGATGGCTTCTTTTGTTGTGGAGCACCGGCTCTAGAGCACAGGCTCAGTAGTTGTGGCGCACGGGCTTCGCTGCTCCGTGGCATGTGGGATCTTCCTGGACCAGGGCTCGAACCCGTGTCCCCTGCATTGGCAGGCGGATTCTTAACCACTGCACCACCAGGGAAGTCCCTGACAGTAGTATCTTAACATCCTTAGGTTAAAAGAAACTTTTATAGCTATCTGGAAAAGGGAGTGTAAAATTTATCAATTGAAGTTATACAAATGTCTAAAGAGAAGCTGGGATTACAGAGAACATTCACGACCTCTTTGAAGGCCTTTGTAGGCAACAGAATATTAATTTATTAAAGAGATTTTCAGTTTTTGTTCCTTAAAGTTATGTTTAGGATTTTGTTTATTTTACTGTGAAACTTTACAAGGATCAATCTGAATCAAACTGTGCACTTCAAACTGGAATGAACTAATTTGTAAAAATTCAAAAAGGGCCCAAATACTTTAAATTACCTATCAACCAGAGTATTTTGAAGGAAAAAAAGCCTAATGAGTATTTTTGAATAAATCCACACTGGAAAAGAATCAAATGTTTGCTAAGACTACTGAAATGGAATAACAAAATAATTGTAAACCCAGTCATTATTTTCTTAGTCTTAAATTGGGGCAGTTGACAAACTTCCTGGACAGAAGTGAAAACACACTTTTAAAAATTAATAAAAAAATTAAAATTAGAAAAAATTGTATATGTTAATTATAGAAAAAATTTAAAAACAAATTGAGCAAAGATGAAAAAAATTGCCTATAACCAGCCATCATTGTGATATGAACATTCGTTAGATTTTGTTTGTAGACTCCTAGCCTTAAAAAAATACACATATGTATATAATTATGTGTACACACATTTATATATTCAAAGCATAACTTTGAGTAAAAGTTTTATTGAGAGTAAGACTGATAACTATCAGTAGTTCTTTCGGAAAAACTGGTATTTTAATATATTTGGATGTGTTTGTGTGTGTGTGTGTGAGAGAGAGAGAGAGAGTCTAGAGTTTGCTCTGGGTGAAATGATTAAGACCTGAAATTTCCATTTGGCAGTAAACAAGCTAAAAATGTTATTAAGAAAGCAATTATATTTACAGTAGTATGAAAAAGAATAAAATACTTACGAATAAATTTAGCAAAAGAGGTACAAGACTTATACACTAAAAACTACAAAATGTCATTGAAAAACAATAAAGAAGGTCTAATAAATGGCAGTCCATCTTTGTTCATAGATTGGAAGAATTAATATGGCTAAAATGGCATCCTCAAGTTGATCAATGTATTCAGTGCAATCCCTGTTGGAATCCCAGCTGGCTTTTTTTTTTTTTTTTTTTTACAGAAATTGGCAAGCTGATCCTAAAATTCAAGAGACCTAGAATACTCAAAACATTAAAAAAAATTTACAAAATTGGAGGACTCACCTTTATCAATTTTAAAATTTACTACAAAGCTGCAGTAATCAAGACAGTGTGGTATTCACATAAAGATAGATGTACGAATCTATGGAATAGAATTCCAAGTCAAGAAATAAACCCTTATTGTAAATTAGCTTTTGGCTAGAGGGCCAAGACAATTCAATGGAGAAATAATTATCTTTCCAACAAACGGTGCTGGGAAAACTGTATATCCATAAGCAAAAGGATGAAGTTGCAGCTTACTTCACACACTATCCAAAAATTAACTTAAAATGGATTATAGATCTAAATGTAAGAGTTAAAACTATAGAACTCCTAGAAGAAAATGTGGGAGCAAATCTTCATGACTTTGGATTAGTCAATGGTTTTTAGATATGATCTCCAAATATAAAGGTCAAAAGAGAAGACTAAATTGGACTTCATCAAAATTAAAAACTTGTGTGCTTTTACTTTCAAGAACATGAAAGGACAACACATAGAATCAGAGAAAATATTTGCAAATCCTATGTCTAAAGGAACTTGTAACCAGATATATAAAGAGCTATTACAACTCAATTATAAAAGCAAATCATCCAATTAAAAAATGAACAGAAGGACATAGAAGCAACCTAAGTGTCCATTGACAGATGAATGGGTGAAGAAGATGTAACACATACATACAGTGGAATATTACTCAGCCATAAAAAGAAACGAAATTGAGTTATTTGTATTGAGATAGATGTACCTTGAGATTGTCATACAGAGTGAAGTAAGTCAGAAAGAGAAAAACAAATACCATATGCTAACGCATATATATGGAATCTAAAAGAACCCAAAAAAGCAAACAAAAAAAAAAGGGTTCTGATGAACTTAGGGGCAGGACAGGAATAAAGACGCAGATGTAGAGAATGGACTTGAGGACATGGGGAGGGGGGAGGGTAAGCTGGGAAGAAGTGAGAGAGTGGCATGGACATATATACACTACCAAGTGTAAAATATATAGCTAGTGGGAAGCAGCCACATAGCACAGGGAGATCAGCTCAGTGCTTTGTGACCACCTAGAGGGGTGGGATAGGGAGGGTGAGAGGCAGACACAAGAGGGAGAGGATATGGGGATATATGTATAAGTATAGCTGATTCACTTTGTTATACAGCAGAAACTAACACACCACTGTAAAGCAATTATACTCCAATAAAGATGTTAAAAAAAAATGAACAAAGTATTTGAATGATATTTTCCCCAAGGAGATATGCAAATGGTTAAATGCTCAACATCTTTTGCCATTATAGAAATGCAAATCAAAACATTATGGAAATGTCAAGTTACTACTTGACACGTACAAGAACAGCAGTGATAAAAAAGACAATAACAAGTGCTGAGAAAGAAGTGGAGTCATCGGAATCTTTGTACACTGTTGGTAGGAAAGTAAAATAGTGCAGCCACTATGGGAAACAGTTGAGAATTCCTCAAAAGTTTAAACATAGAGTTACCATATGACTCGACAGTTCCACTCCTAGGTATCCACCCATGAGAAATGAAAACATACTGTATACAAGACTTATACATGAATGTTCATAACAGCATTATTCATAGCAGCCAAAAAGGGTAAACAATCCAAATGTTCATTAAGTGATGAATGGATAAACAAAAGTGGCAAACCCATACAATGGAATATTATTTGGCAATGAAAAGGAATGAAGTTTATGAATTACTAATACATGCTACCACATAGATGAATCTCAAAAAATGCTCAGTGAAAGAAGCCAGTCACAAAAGACGATATTGTATGACACCATTTATATAGAATGTTCAAGATAGTCAAAACTATAAATAGAGAAAATAGATTCGTGGTTCCCAGGACTGGAATGGATGGAGGAAGGTTGAGGATATGGAGGTGTGACTGGTGATAGGTACAAGGTTTCTTTTTGGGGTGTTGAAAATGTTCTAAAATTGGGTAATGGCGACGATTGCATGACTTTGTAAATATACTAAAAACCAATGAATTGAATGCTTTAAAAAGGCGAAAATTGTCATATGTAAATTATATAATCATAAAGCTGTTAAAAAATGCAGTAGCTTATTTTCTGAGATTTCCTGTCTTGTTCCCCTCTTCCTCTTTCATCCAGACCTTCCCTTTCCTTTTCCTGTTCTGCTCATGTTTGATTCCATGTCCAGCAGTTTCCCGTCAGTATGGGTTCCAATCTTGAGTCTGAGTCCTCGGGGAGCAGTTTCTGTAGTTTAGCCCCTTAAACTTTGCCACGGGCCCCTCTCACTCATCTGTTTTTGGAGTAGACAGAAGCCTTTTGGTTTCAGCTGCTGTTCTCACATTGGCCAGCCAGGCTTTACAGTGACTGTTGGTTACTTTGGTTCTCAGGCTCCTTAATTACCCCATGGCTTCACTTTCCTTCTTTCCTCATTGATATGGGGATCGTGCAAGTCTTGTAGCTGCATGTGATTTGTACCAAATGATTTGATTTTGGGATTCAAGAAGATATTTTGTCACCTAGTGCTGTTGTGGATGTTGTCCATGGGTTTTGCTCTTGATATCAGTTGTTCTGTTTTTATGTGGAGATTTGGAAAGATTCAAAAACTATGCTTCCATTGCTTGCGGCCATCTTTCTTTCTCTCTCTCTCTTTTTTTTAAATGATTGTAAAGATTTTATTCTCTTTAATTTGGCCATCTTTCTAGAATTCAGAAGTGTAACCTTTCAGACAATGTGAGGAAGAGATTTGGAAAGAATCAGTCTGGCAAAAACAGGATGTCCTCCTGGAGATTTAATTATCCTTGAGGGAAGAGCCTGCGGCTTATTAACTTTCTAAATCTAGCACCTAGCACAGGCCCTGGCATTGGTTAACCCCCAGAGAAACATTTGTTGAATAGATAGATGTGCAGAGGGATGAATGACTGCTTGAAGGAGAGCGAGCTAGAATTTATAGCTAGTACCCTCTTGCCAGTGTTGACATGTGGGAGCCTGGGTGGATGGTTTCGATTCCTTATACCTGTAGATCAGAAACAAGTCTGAAGCTTTGGTCAGCTATTCAGCTGTATTACCTGCCTCAGTTTATCAAGAACTTTTGTGAAATGATATATAATTATCATGATAAGTTTTCAGTATTCTTAGGGTGTTGATGATCTAGGTTGCTTGGATTCTAGCTCTACCTGAATGAATGTGTTAGATCCTTCATTGTCCCCTAAGTGCTGGGTCTATGTCCCAGAAGTCTTAGATTCCCTTAGGTCCCTCCTATCCTTAGATTCCTTTTCTAACCCTAAGCCACCCTAACCTTGCTTGTGGGTTAATAAACCACGTGTATGAGATAGTATCCTGTCATGCAGGATCTTTCCAGTCTGATATGGGGGCAAACTGCCTGATCATTCCTGAGCTCTCTGTTCCTCTAATAAATCACTTTTGTTTATTCTATTCTCCTAAGAACCTTGAAAAACTTAGTAAATAGAATTATGTATCTTAAAAAGATGAATACCCTCAGAGCCCGCCATTCTTCTGAAACTCCTTCCAGGCTGCTTTTCGCCAGCCACTGTCATGTGCCAAGTCCTTCCTGATCCTCATTCTCATCAACACTTACTTCCCAATGTTCCATTTTCTTGGTACTCTGTTTCACTACATTTAGTCTGATAAAATTGTGCTGAGGGGCTTCCCTGGTGGCGCAGTGGTTGAGAGTCCGCCTGCCGATGCAGGGGACACGGGTTCGTGCCCCGGCCCGGGAAGATCCCACATGCCACAGAGTGGCTGGGCCCGTGAGCCATGGCCGCTGAGCCTGCGCGTCCGGAGCCTGTGCTCCGCAACGGGAGAGGCCACAACAGTGAGAGGCCCGCGTACCGCAAAAAAAAAAAAAAAAAAAAAATTGTGCTGAGATAAAAATGAAGTATAAAGGCATAAAATGTGCTGTCTGTTTAAGATAGCCTGTTTATTTGTGTTTTAACAAAGACTTGCAACGCTTTAACTCAAAGAAGTTGATTTGGGTAGAAACTTGAATACCTTTGCCATTTTTTCAAGTCCAGGTGATACCTGAGGATCTTGGAAATAATAAGAAATGTAAAGAATAAAATTGTAAGGAACACAGTGTTCACTCCCTGAGTGGCTGTGAAGATGATTAGTGTTAGATTTCTGGGTTGGACTCTTGGATAGGTTTCTTCACAGATTCTCTTGAGGTATGTGTATCAAATCAGCTTGTTAGCGAAAGAACATGTGGGCATATTGCCCTAACAGTTGGCTGCTTTTAGACACTGCAGCTGTTTGAAAGGCCTGAGTGAACTAATTAAGTTATGGCTGAGAAACCTCCCTCTCTCTGATGTTAGTGCTTGCCATGAACATCCTTAAAATAAGGGTAGTTGGGGAGAGAGAGATGTGCAAGGAATACAAACAGCTACATTTAATTTCAATTTGAAAAAGGAACAAAACACACAAAAATGGCATTTACATTCTTGAAAGTTAAATGAAGAATTGTAAGCTTGGTATGTCATGTTTGAAATTTATTGAAACTTCCTTCTTTTGGTTTACTCTTTGGAACTGTGCCCAGTTTTGTATATAGTGGTTAGTTTAACTCTTTAAATAAATGAATTTTTGTCTTAAAGCTTCTCTACATTTTAAAACGCTTTTAAAAAATGATGAAAGATGCTTACGGTAAAGTTTATATAATATATAAATGTATAAAAAGTAAAAAAAAACAAAAAATCAACTTCCCTTTTAATTCTCTTTTCCTTCAGGAAGTTATAGACTGATGCACACCCTTCTAGACTTAAAAAATGCATATATATGATTGAATGGAGATGTATATATTGTATCTTTTTATAAAAATTATATCTACCACTTATGCTGTTGTGCAACTTGATTGTTTTCACCTAATAGTTCATGATCTTTTTTCCACACGGATCAGAATTTAATGAGCTGAATTCACCCTTTTCATATCCATAAGGGTATTATATGTTGGCCTATATGTAAGAAAGATGTCAGGAAGAATGATAGCCCTCCCCAAAAGGTTTGCCCTTCTCTGTCTCTAGCCTAAATAGATGCACCAGTACCTAGGAGTCATTCAACAGCTGTCAAATCAATTGCACGGCTGCTGGTGACATGGAGGAGAAGCAGCAGATGGTAGACAAGTGTAGCCACCCTGTTTTTGAGCATGGGAGGAGGGACAGAAGATGACATATTTCTGCTATTGTTCCATTTTTAACTACATGGTTTCCCTTTAGGTGTTTCCTTTTATAGTCATAAAAATGCTTTTAGTGAAGCATCTAAAAAAAAAAGATTTAAGGGCTTCCCTGGTGGCGCAGTGGTTGAGAGTCCGCCTGCCGATGCAGGGGACACGGGTTCGTGCCCCGGTCTGGGAGGATCCCACATGCCGCGGAGCGGCTTGGCCCATGAGCCATGGCCATTGAGTCTGCGTGTCCGGAGCCTGTGCTCCGCAACGGGAGAGGCCACAACAGTGAGAGGCCCACATACCGCAAAAAAAAAAAAAAAAAAAAAAAGATTTAGGTAAATGAGAGAAGAAAAAAATTACCCATAGACCGTCATTACTCAAGTTAATTATTGTTAACATTTTGTTATATTCCTTTTTTCCGTGCCTTTTTAAAATGTGTTGATGGAAACAGCACTTTACTTCTGTGATCTTTCTCCCTCAAACCCATCAGTCTGGTCTAATCATGAGAAAAACATTAGGAAAGTCCCAAATAAGGAACATTTTACAAAATGCCTTGTGCGTATGCCTCAAAACTATCAAGGTCATCAATAACAAGGAAAGTTTGAGATACCGTCACAGCCAAGGGGAACTTAAGGAGACATGACAACTAAATGTGTTGTGGTCTCCTGGATGAGATCCTGGAACAGACAAGGACATTTGGGAAAAGCTAAGGACATCTGAATAAAGCATGGACTTTAGTTAATAATAATGTATCATTATGGGTTCATTAATTGTGATAAATGCACTAGGCTAAAGGAAGATGTTAACAATAGGAGAAATCGGGTTTGAATTACATGGAAACTCTTTATACTACCTTGACATCTTTCCTGTAAATCTAAAACTATTCTAAAATAAAACAAAAAAAATTTACGTTGTAATAATACCATGTATACAGTTTTGTGTTCTGCTTTTTCTTATTGTGTCATCTTTTAAAAAATTAATGATTGCTTATTATTTCTCAGAATGAATATGCTATAATTCATCTAACTATTCTTTTTTTCTTTACCTTTCACTTTTTATTATTTATTTTTTATTATAACAACTTTATTGGAGTATAATTGCTTTACAATATTGTGTTAGTTTCTGCTGTATAACAAAGTGAATCAGCTATACGTCATCTAACTATTCTTTCATGTGGGATATATCTATATATATAAATTGTTTCTAATAATTAGTAATGCTCTGATGAACAGCTATATCATTTATTTATACCCCTATTCTAAAAGGATTTTTTAAAAAGAAATTTAAAAAGGGTTTTTTGGTTTTTTTTTTTGCGGTACGCGGGCCTCTCACTGCCGTGGCTTCTCCCATTGCGGAGCACAGGCTCTGGACGCACAGGCCCAGCAGCCATGACCCACGGGCCCAGCTGCTCCGTGGCACGTGGGATCCTCCCAGACCGGGGCACGAACCCATGTCCTCTGCATCGGCAGGCGGACTCTCAACCACTGCGCCACCAGGGAAGCCCGGGTTTATTTTTTAAGAAGAATTTAATAATTTTCAGAAATATTTCTATATTTAATTTGGGGTGATGGTGGCTAGATTCCTAAAAGTGGAGTTAAAAAGTTAAACAGTCAGGTTGTATGAAGGTATTAAATATTGTACCCAATTGTTTTACTGAAAGCCTATTTTAGTTTACAGTTGTAGCACCAATGCCTCGTTTTACTGGACCTTCTCCAGCACTGTGTATAATCTTTTGTTTTATAATCTTTTCCAAAACTAGCATCTTCTTGATTTAATCTGTATTTCTTTATTTTTCCATTTAAACATCTCTCCCTTATCTTTATTTTACTACTTCTTTTTTTAAAAAATAAATTTATTTATTTAATTTATTTATTTTTGGCTGTATTGGGTCTTCGTTGCTGCACGTGGGCTTTCTTTAATTGCGGCGAGCGGCAGCTACTCTTCATTGTGGTGCATGTGCTTCTTATTGCAGTGGCTTCTCTTGTTGCAGAGCACGGGCTCTAGACATGCGGGCCTCAGTAGTTGTGGCTCGCGGGCTCTAGAGCACAGGCTGAGTAGTTGTGGTGCATGGGCTTAGTTGCTCCGCAGCATGTGGGATCTTCCTGGACCAGGGCTTGAACCTGTGTCCCCTGCATTCGCAGGTAGATTCTTAACCACTGCGCCACCAGGGAAGCCCCTATTTTACTACTTTTCTTAAGAATTTTCTGTTCATGATTAAAAACTGGGCAGAAGACCTGAATAGACATTTTTTCAAAGAAGATATACAGATGGCCAACAGGGACATGAAAAGATGCTCAACATCACTAATCATCAGAGAAATGCAAATCAAAACCACAATAAGATATCACCTCACACCTGTCAGAATGGCTATCGTCAAAAAGACCACAAATAACAAATGCTGGCAAGGATGTGAAGAAAAGGGAACCTTAGTACACTCTTGGTGAGAATGTAAACTGGTGCAGCCACTCTGGAAAACATTATGGAGGTTTCTCAAAAAACTAAGCATAGAATAACCATGTGATCTAGCAATTCCACTGTTGGGTATATATCTGAAGAAAATGAAAACACTAATTCAAAAAGATACATGCACCCCAGTGTTCATAGCAGCATTGTTTACAATGGCCAAGATATGGAAGCAATCTAAATGTCCATCAACAGATGAATGGGTAAAGAAGATGTGGGGGCTTCCCTGGTGGCACAGTGGTTGAGAGTCCGCCTGCCGATGCAGGGGACACGGGTTCGTGCCCCGGTCTGGGAAGATCCCACATGCTGCGGAGTGGCTGGGCCCATGAGCCATGGCTGCTGAGCCTGCGCGTCCGGAGCCTGTGCTCCGCAACGGGAGAGGCCACAACAGTGAGAGACCTGCGTACCGCAAAAAAAAAAAAAAAAAAAAAAAAAAAAAAGAAGATGGGGCTTCCCTGGTGGCGCAGTGGTTGAAACTCCATCTGCCGATGCAGGGGACACGGGTTCGTGCCCCGGTCCGGGAAGATCCCACATGCTGCGGAGCGGCTGGGCCCGTGAGCCATGGCCGCTGAGCCTCCGTGTCCGGAGCCTGCGTGTCCGGAGCCTGTGCATCCGGAGCCTGTGCTCTGCAACGAGAGAGGCCACAACAGTGAGAGGCCCGCGTACCGCAAAAAAAAAAAAAAAAAAAAAAAAAAAAAAAAAAAAAAAAGAAGATGTGGTATATATACATAATGGAATATTAGTCAGCCATAAAAGAGAATGAAATTCTGCCATTTGGTGCAACATGGACGGACCTAGAGGGTATTATGCTTAGTGAAATAAGTCATACAGAGAAAGACAAATACTGTATGATATCACTTATACGTGGAATCTAAAAAATAAAGCAAAAGAATGAATATAACAAAACAGAAACAGACTCAAAAGATACAGAGAACAAACTAGTGATTACCAGTTGAGAGACGGAAGGGGGAAGAGGCAAGCTAGGAGTAGGGGTAAAGAGGCACAAACTACTATGTATAAAATAAATAAGTTACAAGGATGTATTGTACAGCACAGGCAAATCTAGCCATTATTTTATAATAATTTTAAATGGAGTATAATCTATAAAAATGTTGAATCACGATGTTGTACCCCTGAAACTAATATAATAGTAAATCAACTATACTTCAATAAAAAAAGAATTATCCATTCATATCCTTTGTACCACTTGAATCTGTATTTTCTTGTCAATTTGAGCTCTTTAAATAGTAAACACAAAATATTTAAAAGTAAACACAAAAAGATGAAATATTGGGCTATATAAGTACTCTTTTATAATGATGCTCTAGTACACCTAGGAAGAGGAAAAAGTATAGGTCCTTATGATAAAATCTAATGCAATTGAAATTTGTATCATAAGAGATATAGAAATAATAGTAAGTAATCAAATCATCATGGGGCTTCCCTGGTGGCGCAGTGGTTGGGAGTCCGCCTGCCAATGCAGGGGACACGGGTTCATGCCCCGGTCCGGGAGGATCCCACATGCCGCGGAGCAGCTGGGCCCGTGAGCCATGGCCGCTGAGCCTGCACGTCCGGAGCCTGTGCTCCGCAGCGGGAGAGGCCACAACAGTAAGAGGCCCACGTACCGCAAAACAAAACAAAATAAAACAAAACAAAACAAATCATCATGTTGTAAATCTGAAACTAATACAGTGTTCTATATAAATTTTATCTCAATAAAACTAGGGAAAAAACAAATAATGTAAGTAGTAAATCATTTTCTTTGTATATGCATTAATTATTTTGGAGCGGCATGTGAATTTTGAAAATGTTGGAGTGTGTGTTTAACAAAATTATTTACACTTGTCTATTCCTTAAGGTATCTCCCAGATCAAAATTAGTAAGTTTTGTGACCATATGGTAATATGCAAAAAATACCTCCACAAAACCCTCACAGTCTTTCAGAAAGTATTTTAAGCAATATAAATAATAAAGATTATAAGACAAACTTTTTTTTTTTTTTTTTTTTTTTTTGTGGTACGCGGGCCTCTCACTGTTGTGGCCTCTCCCGTTGCGGAGCACAGGCTCTGGACGCGCAGGCTCAGCGGCCGTGGCTCACGGGCCCAGCGCTCCGCGGCATGTGGGATCCTCCCGGACCGGGGCCTGAACCCGTGTCCCCTGCATCGGCAGGCGGATTCTCAACCACTGCGCCACCAGGGAAGCCCAAGACAAACATTTTGTTTAGTAATGATGAAAAACCAATTATTAACAAATAGTTTTATTACTACCTATGAAATTAGAACTAATAATTATTTTCCTGCTGTCTTCCCACCAAAAGAACCCACACTTTTTTTCTCTGAAAAATAGTCATGATGTGAAGCTGAGGATGTGGTGGAAGAGGAGGCGTTAAAAATGCGTTGATCGGGACTTCCCTGGCGGTCCAGTGGTTAGGACTCCACGCATCCGCTGCAGGGGGCACGGGTTGATCCCTGGTTGGGGAGCCTAGATCCCACATGCCACGCGGCCAGAGGAAAAAAAAAATGTGTTGACCCTGGATCTATGAACCTGGCCAGGTACAGAAGTAGGTCGTCACCAATGGGTGAAAGGCAGTTCATTCTTTCTGGTTTGGTTTATTTTGGACCTGCATGCCTGGAGCAGTCCTTACGAGAGGGGCCCTAGAGCATGGGGGCTGCGTGTTCTTTCTTCATGACTGCAAATGCCAGACATTCTGTGACACTGGACTATGGACCTCATTCACCCGGGTCCCGATGGCTGTCCTGCTTCACAGCTTCCTCTGATTTTGGCTGAGACGGAAGTTCAGACGCCTTGTGTGTGTGTAACTTCACGTCTCTGTGAGCTCTGTTTCTCTCTTTTTGTGCTTAGACGGTATGTGTTTTTAGGTGTAAAATCTTCCTGTGTCTCCCTCACTTTTACTTTTTTTTTTTGGTAAATTTTACCCATTATTCTGTGCTCACTTGAATTAAAATTCAAACATGAAATAATTTATAGAAATCTTTTCATCACAGATTATAATACTGTGTGTGTGTGTGTGTGTGTGTGCATGCGCGCATTTACTGAGGAGTGGAAGATGACATGGAAAATGGTTTTTTTTTTTTTGTTTTCTTTTTTAAAAAATATTTATTTATTTATTTATTTATTTATTTATTGGCTGTGTTGGGTCTTCATTTCTGTGCGAGGGCTTTCTCCAGTTGCGGCGAGCAGGGCCCACTCTTCATCGCGGTGCGCGGGCCTCTCACTGTTGCGGCCTCTCCCGTTGCGGAGCACAGGCTCCAGACGCGCAGGCTCAGTAGTTGTGGCTCACGGGCTTAGCCGCTCCGCGGCATGTGGGATTTTCCCAGACCAGGGCTCGAACCCGTGTCCCCTGCATTGGCAGGCAGATTCTTAACCACTGCGCCACCAGGGAAGCCCCGAAAATGGTTTTTAAAGTAAAAGTTTTAGGTACCAAATAAAATATATGGAGTCAGGTAGGCAAATGACCTTTTAAATGGAGAATGTGATCAGAAAGTTCACCTTTAAATATTTTATCGTTTTCTTTGAAGTATTACCTGAGAATGGAAGCATTTATTAGAGCACAGTCATTATGTAATGGCTCTTTTCTGTATTGAAAGAATGGTGAAATGTTCTGTTCAGTCTTTTTGAATTTCTCAACCAAAGCTTAAGGGCAGAGGAAAGTGAAGCTGTACATCTGGGGAGAATGGGGGGTGACACCTTTGCAGTCTGCTACAAGCTCTAAATTACTTTGAAGCTTTGCTATATATTAAGAATTAATGAACATTTTAGTCTATCTGTAATACATCTTGTGTTTTGATATAAAAATGTTTTAAATTGCTTACTAGTAAAATTATTTAACCCCTTCCCTCCAATCTATAAGTAAGAATGATTCTGCTAGAATGCATGCCATGTATATCCTTGACTTTGGGACACCCTTGGCTGATCGTTACACATCCTACAGAATACACATAGCTTTGTTTAAATAGCTTTATAAGAGATGGGAGAAGAACAGCTAAAGATCTACATGTTTCAGGAGGTGCTAATCACATTTTTATGTGAAGTGTCCATTTGAGCAAAGGTCCACAGGTTTTCAGGATTTAAGTAATGCCTCATTGCTTAGTGTTCCCTTTTCAATTAACTCATTCGTTAATTTGGCAAATAGACTAGTCTCCAGGACTGAAAAAGTGTCCGTCTTCATGGACCTTACAATGTAGTTTTTCTTTTGATTTACAGTTTGATAGACACATTCTTAAAAGTAGTTGGAAGAATTTGTTGCCTTTATTTTCCAGGAGTTAAAAAAAATGTAAAAACCCAAACCAAAAACATCTTTCTTAATCTGGCAAATAAATGTGTTTCATCCTTTGGGTGAGAAATTGTAGATTAATCTGCAAATACTGTTACTTATTGCTAAGAAGGGACTTTCTCATTGCCAGAGTATTGTATTTTTAAACTTTATACATACATAACTCTTGATAGAAAAGAATTGATTATGTCTCTGAAGTTAAAATATTGTTCTTTCTAATTATACTTTACTTTCAGCTATGGAAAAACTGCCCAATGCCAAGATCATTTAGTACGATGTACTGACTGAAGGTATTTATAGAGGTGATTCTTGCCTGTGAAGTACATGACTCATAAATAGTCATGCATACAAATTCCAGCAGGTACCCTCCACCGCTCCACTTGTCCCATCATCATGGGAGCCACCATGAGAAGGAAGCTTGGAGTTTGTGAAGATAACATGACTCGAGAGAAAGTAAAGGGGGGATTAAGAACAGATAAGCGGAGCTGATCCTGGAGACTAACTCCCAACCAGGCATGAGGGTAGGGCTTGGGGCCAGGGAGAAGGATGGTATGTGTAACTTCCCCTTTGAAACACATTTTTTTTCTTTTCTAATTCCTAAAAAGCCTTTTGAGAATTACAGCATATTAGAGATGGCTAAGAGAAGGAGAGATCATCTAGTTCTTGTTTAACACTAATGTGTATGTAAAGGAAACTAAAGTCTGTTTCAAGTGGTTGCCCAGGTTCTCATGGTTAATTAGCGGTGGCACATATCTAGGCATCTAGATCCCCGAATCTATGCTTGGATTTTTCATACTTGATTTATTTATTTTCTGGTGTGCTCATTGCCTGTGGGAGATGATGGGACATGGAGCTGAAGAGGTGGTCTGAAGCCAACTCGTGGAAGGCTTTGTTTGTGTGCCACGCTGCAGGATTTCCTGTGTGTGCTGGAGAGCTAGTGATGATTTTAAGCATGGCCCTGACATTAGATTTGCATCAAGAAGGGAAACTTTGACTGTAATTTGGAGAATGATTGATGTCCGGGGTGGTGGTGAGCGGTGAAGGGATATTAGAAAGTTGCTGGAGTAGTTCATTCAAAAAGTTCTGAGACTGAATATAAACAGTGGGAGTGAAGAGAAGGGTGGACTTGTTAGGGCAATATTTGGGAGGTAGAGAGAGAGAGAAATTAATGATGTTTTGTATATGTTGGTGGTAGGTGGCGGTGAAGGGAGAGGGAGAAATTAGGTGTTTTGACTTTCTCGGGTGCATAACAAATCACCTTGCAAATTAATTGCTTAAACTGATAGCTATTGTTTAGTTGCTCACTATTCTGCAATTTCGGCAGGGCTTCTTAAAGATAGCTCTCTACTCTATGTGGCATCTGACAGAGCTGGAATTTTCAGCATGGCTTCTTCCTTGTCTGGTGCCTCAGCTGAGATTGCTGTCATCTAGGGGCTGGCCAGGAATCTCGCTGTGGTATGTCCACATGGCCAGTTTTACCTTCATTATAGCATTCAGTCTCATAATAGTCTGACTTCTTATATGGAGACTGTTTTTTCATCAGAGTACAAAAGTAGAAGCTGAAGGCCTTCTTAACGCATGGGTGCAGAAATCCCAGAACATTATTTCTACTGCATTCTGTTGGTCAGAGCAGTCACAAGTCCAGGCAGGGTTTAAGACATGGGAAATAGCCCCCATCAAATAATTTATAAACGTATATTTAATCCACCACTATCTGCCCTGTGGCCACAAATTATTTATGTTCTTTCACAGGAAAAATACACTTATCCATTTCCAAGATGCCCTGCAGTCTCATTCCATCAGAGCATCAGACTCAGACTCAGATACTGGAATCTCATTCGTTAAATCATGTCTAGGTGCAGATGAAGTGTATTGGGTGTGATTTCTCAGATGCAGAGAGCTGTGAACTAAAAGGACAAGTTATCTGGTCTCCTCCTCCAACATAATGGGAATGGCTTTCTGTAGTTCCCAGCAGACTCCATCCACTGTGCCATCCCTTCTCTCCAATGAGAAAGGACTGTGTTTGCACTAGAATAGCTTTTTCAGTCTGCTTCCTACCCATAGAAGTTTGGGGGCCCAAAGGCCTCTTTTAATTTTGGAATGTCGCATTTCATTTTAGAGCAACCTGGTATGGCTCCCCAAATTTTAAGGACTTCCTCTGTATCAAATTATAGTCTAGTCTGTTGGACAAAAGTCACACCCAGAAATATTTGTGAGATGGGTTAGCCCTTCTCTACTTTAGGTGGGGTGTCAGGTTGCTGTGGGACAGCACTTTAAGAGTCTTAGATGCCCCTTTGTTTAGCTAAGGGAGCCTAGGAGCCAGGGCCTCAGATGTTTGAGGTTTTAAAAAAGAGTCTTACTTTCTTGATATTTATCCTGCTGCCGTTTTTACTGGTGGAGCCTTACTTTGATCTTTGCCCAGAGACTGTGAAGCTAATTTTTACTCTGAGAATCTTTTGCTGAGAAAGACTGCAGATGAGAAGCAGTTTTACAGTTGGACCCATGAAGTCCTGGATCCTTTGTATTTCCTCTAATTTTTGCTTTGAAAACTGAACAGTTTCTTCTTAGCTTATCTTGCTTCTCTCATACTTTATCACTGGAAGCTAAAAAAAGGCAGTTGCATGTTTAATTTTTTGCCTAGAATCTCCTTAACCCGATTAACAAGCTCATTAGATATTTTATATTGTGCACATAACTGCAAATGACAGTTTTACTCCTTGTTTTACCAGTACACGATTCATGTCCCCTTTTCTCTGGCCTTCAATAGCAGTTTCCCCAGTGCCCTTCTGGCTCCCAGTAACAGTCTCCTTCGAGGTCTTTACACAGTGCTCACTCCCAAAGCCAATGCCTCATATTTTAGGTTTTTGTTGTGGCACCACCTCATTTTTAGATATTGATTTTTGTACTGCTTATTGTGTAACAAACCACCCCCAAACTTAGTGGCTTCAAATGGCAACAACATTTATTTACTTACCACCCTGAAGTTTGGTTCTCCATGGTGAGAACAGTTTATTTCTACTCTACCTGGTATCTTTTGGGACTGGAATTCTTATGGTGGCTTCTTCACTCTCATGTCTGGAGTCTGGCACAGCATCTCTTTTCCTCCATATGACCGTTTTACATGGATGGCTTGGGCTTCCTCACAGCGTGGTGGTCTCAGGGCAGTCTGACTTCTTATAGAGCTGCTGGCTTTTTTTCAGAGTGAGAAAGCAGAGGCAGCCAGGTCTTCTTAGTCCTAGAGCTTGAATATCCCAGAATGTTGCTTCAGTTGCATTCAGTTTGTTAAAGGGCAAGCCCTGATTCAAGGGGAGGCAAACAGCTCTTTCCTTTCAGTGGGAGAACTACAAAGAATTTGAAGCTATCTCAAATCCATTACACTAGGGGATAATTCCTAGGTTTTTCTGGTTTAGGTAACTTTGGTAGATTATGATATTCTTCACTTGGACTAAGTTTTCTGGAAAAGGTCATGGTTTACTTATGGATACATTCCAAAGTAAACAAAACAAAAGAAAAAGAAGAAACAAAGAGAAAGAAATGGTCCTGTCTCCACCTCTTTTTGCTCTCTCCTCACAATGTAGTTCTGTTTTCAGGTCTTCTACCCATGATTTCCATTTCTTCTTCCATCAGCTATAAACAGCATTTCTTTTTTTTTTTTCTTTTTTTTTTTTGCAGTATGCGGCCCTCTTAGTGGCCATGGCTCATGGGCCCAGCCATCTTCCCGGACCGGGGCACGAACCTGCGTCCCCCGCATCAGCAGGCGGGCTCTCAACCACTGCACCACCAGGGAAGCCCAGCATTTCTTTTTTATAATTAAAATTTTTAAATATAATTTTTAAAGGTTAAATTTCATTTAATTTTCATTTAATTTACAGTTATTACAAAACATTGGCTATATTTCCCGTGTTATATGATACATCCTTGAGCTCAATAGTTTGTACTTCTCACTCCCCACCCCTATATTACTGCCCCCCTCCACTGGTAACCACTAGTTTGTTTTCTATATCTGTAAGTCTGCTTCTTTTTTGTTATATTCACTAGTTTCCTGTATTTTTTAGATTCCACATATAAATGATATAATACAGTATTTGTCTGTCTCTGTATGACTTATTTCACTTAGCATAAAGCCCTCCAAGTCCATCCATGTTGCTGTAAATGGCAAAATTTAGTTCCTTTTTTATGACTGAGTAGCATTCCATTGTGTGTGTGTGTGTGTGTGTGTGTATCTATATGTGTGTATATCTATCTATCTATCTATCTATCTATATCACATCTTCTTTTTCCATTCATCTGTTGATGGACTCTTAGGTTGCTTCCATATCTTGGCAATTGTAAATAAGGCTGCTATGAACATTGGGTTGCATGTATCTTTTCAAATTAGTGTTTTTTAGACAGCATTTCTTAAGATTTCTATGTCGATTCTACTACCTTCCTTTTTTTATCTCTTTTTTTCTACTTCCACTTTCTAGTTTCTGGTATCTATACTTTTTTATGTTGATAAAATTGATATCATTACGTCATGATGTGCCCGTAATTAATTTCATGCTTTGTTTTTAGACTGACTTTAAAATTTGATCATTAGTAATAGGTCATGCTATTGTAACTCTGTAAATATTCACCAGAAAGTCAGTGTGCCATAATTATATGTCTTTTCTTTTACAACTTTTTTGTTTTGTCCTGCAGTCTCTACCAGTTTTTTCTTGCCTTTTCTGCTTTAGTTATATTCTTAAATTCTTATAACATTTTAAGTGTATTAACCAACCTGGAGGCTCTTCCTTTCCTAGATACTCCTCACCCAGAGTCCTCTGTTATCCCGGTTTAGTGGGACTAATGGCACCCATGCCTGTGGCACAGCCCTCAAGGTTGGAGTCACTATTTCCTTCATCCCATGACTTCCTGTTCCTTATTGTACTCTTTTGTTTCGTTCAAGCATATTTTTAAATAGCTTTTCCAAAACGCTTGTATGGGTCAACCTTCTGAGTCTTTTATCATCTGAAAATGTGTCTATTCTGTGACCAGAATATTTTTTCAACACTGTAGGAAAAGAAAATACCTAAATACTCAGAACACTCTATGCTCTAAATGCCTTACATTTATGCTCTAAATAAATGTAAAGGATGTGATTACTTGGTTTTGTTTTTTTCCCAAAATCTATGTTATGATCGTTTGTCCATTTCATCATTGTTTAATTTTTTATTTTTGGTGTTCATATTTCTGAATTGTAGAAATTGCAGTCAGATATTAGTTGTTGGGTTTATTTATTGATAATTAATTCTATTAGATGACAAACTTGTGAAATTTTCCCTGAATAGAAATCAGTGTTGTGAAGCAAATAGGCCTCTTTTAGGGAAAAAAATGCAAAAATGTTTGAAGTATCCCCTTTTAGTCTTTATTTTAAGAATCTCTTTGCTTTTTCCTCTGGTGAGACAAAGGCAAATTGTTCAAAACTTGTTTCAAGACAGTTTGTCTCTGCAGATGAACTTGAACTTTATCTTTTTAAAACAGTCAACAAGATCTGAAAAGGTTTCAGACCTCTGAGTGGTGGTGCTGCTCTTAGGTCAATTCTATTATCCCTCCTTAGAAAGCAGCTGTTTAGATGGTAAAAGGTTGAGATATAAACTCCATTAGCAACATTCATGCCTGCAAGAAAAATGTGCTTTATTGTTTTAGTATAATGAATGGGACCGGCCTGTGAGTCTGTACTGAATGTTTTCTACACCGGTGGAGGTGTTAGATTTGAAGCTTGTGATTCGTAATGAAGGAAACTGGATTAAGCATTTACCCTTACCTAGGTTATCAGCATGTGAAATAACCCAGTGGAAAACATTGCTTGAAAGCAGGAACTACATTAACAGTAGGTCATGAGACAAACAAGGTGCTGTGTCAGAAAGTCCAGAGCCAGTGGTTGCAAAAACAACCTGATCCTGTACATAAATGAAGAAGCTTAAACAGGCCAACCAACGAAAATGGAAGGAACACAAAAATTAACTGGTTCTGGAGCCATCATACATACCAAGGTGTCATTTTTTTTCTCTAGTGAATTGTGAACTTCGTAAACTGTTTGTACGTTTGCTATTTCTAGTAACTAATCAAGTAATACAAAGACTCTTTATATAAACAGCCTTTGGTAGTGTACAGATATCTTATTATAATGTTGGGGGAATGCATTTCATATTATGACTTGTGAACTTCACTACTCGCTTACAAAAGTGTGTGAAACGGCTTCCCTGGTGGCGCAGTGGTTGAGAGTCTGCCTGCCGATGCAGGGGATGCAGGTTCGTGCCCCGGCCCGGGAGGATCCCACATGCCGTGGAGCGGCTGGGCCCGTGAGCCATGGCCGCTGAGCCTGTGCGTCCGGAGCGTGTGCTCCGCAACGGGAGAGGCCACAACAGTTAAGAGGCCTGCATACCGAAAAAAAAAAAAGTGTGTGAAAGAGGCCTTCTAGTGTAGAGTCAGCTTTTTACACATCATTCCTGTTTAGATATTCCACAGAGTTAAGAGCCACAGCCTCTATGGGGAGAAGTCACTGGGGAGAAACAGCAGAAGATGAATCCTTTTCAGGCTTAACTTTGTCCATGGCTTGGTAGACACAAACCAGTACATGTACCTGCTGGGTTCCCATCCCTTTGGATTTTAGAAAACTTCTACTTTGTCCTTAAACTTCCCTCATAGGACTACTTTAATATTTAAAGGAATGGCAATAATTTTTTCAGAAAACATATTAAAATTTGATAAATTCATTTTTGAAAGATTTTTTTTGATGTGGACCATTTTTAAAGTCTTTATTGAATTTGTTACAATATTGCTTCTTTTTTATGCTTTGGTTTTTTGGCCATGAGGCATGTGGGATCTTAGCTCCCTGACCAGGGCTTGAACCCACACCCCCTGCACTGGAAGGTGAAGTCTTAACCACTGGACCGCCAGGGAAGTCCCGATAAAGTCATTTTTTAATTCATACACTTCTATATGCAAAATCTCTGTATTTAGTGCCTCTCCTCTGTAAATGATTATTTGTGCACTTGGCAACCTCTATACTGAATGCAATAATGCAATCTTTTTTTTTCCTCCTGAGATAATCATCTTTTAAAATTTATTCTTTAAAATCGAGATGACATTGGTTTATAACTGGATGCAATCTTTTTGAATGCGGTGATATTTCCACCTACTGTACGCTTTGCCAAATCTAGCAAGGGCTTTGCACATAGGAACTGCTTGATATTGTTTGTTGAATGAAATTAATTAGATATAGTCCTGTTTCTATTGTTGTTTCTCTTCAACTCAAAGTCTACATTATGTTTGTGTAGTGAAAGCACAGTAGCGTTGCTTCCAGGGTTCAGGGTCACTGGCAAGAACATATTTGATTTGACTTATACTGAGAAATAAAACATGAACCAAACAAAACAGCTAGCTACATTCTTTTTAATTTTCTAAAAAGATTGGCTGGCAAATCTGGCTTCTGTTGTATTTGAAATATGAAATATAATTATTTGTGTTATTTAGTAATAAGGTATATATTCTAGCAAGTAGTTGACATGTAGTTGGTTCTTGCTGAGCACTCTTTTATGCTTTTCTGTATTTTTCTTATTTTTTTAAGCATTTCTTAATTTTTAAAAAATTTATTTATTTTATTTTTTATTTATTTTTGGCTGCATTGGGTCTCGTTGCTCTACGTGGGTTTTCTCTAGTTGTGGCTAGTGGGGGCTACTCTTCATTGCGGTGTGTGGGCCTCTCATTGTGGTGGCTTCTCTTGTTGCGGAGCACGGGCTTTAGGCATGCGGGCTTCAGTAGTTGTGGCGCACGGGCTTAGTTGCTCCGCGGCATGTAGGATCTGCCAGGACCAGGGCTCGAACCCGTGTCCCCTGCATTGGCAGGCGGATTCTTAACCACTGTGCCACCAGGGAAGGCCTCTTATTTTTTTGAAACTATCACATCTGAAATATCTGTCAAACTGATTTAATAAACAGCCAAAATTACCATTGCTCTTTTCATGAATGTCAATACTTTTGATGACCTCTTGTGTTTAATAATGTTATTTATTTTCTCAAAGTTCATAAGGGCCCTGGCAAGATCTAAAATCTGTGGAATCTAAACCATGATCCTGCTAAATCCGGGCTAATAAGAAAGTAATATGGTAATATGATTTGAGCTCAAAATAAGCACGTCTGAGATGATAGTAAACTTGGGTTTACTTCTGTAAGTGAATTATACTTGTCCTGTTGTCCTCATAAGGTAATTTTATAAGTCAACTTAAAATTAGTTGAAAAGTACTTTGTAAGGTATTGAAATGTCTACATTTTGTAGACTTGGCCTGTTCATAGCAAGCCACGTGGGTGGCAGTGGGTAGTATATTATCTGGCGTATCTAGTACAGCAAAGGATGTCCATCGATTCATACTTGTCAAACGTTTGGAACAGGGGCTGCCACACAATAAGCCCTATATACATTTTATTATATAAATATTAAAACCCACAAAAATATTAATTGCTATAGTTAAAAGGTGGTTACGTGTAGCATTCCAGGGACCACCTTAGTAGGAGGAAGGTCAAAAGTGAGAAGACAAAGGTTTCAGGAGTAAGCAAGAGGTGATGGCATCTGATGTCCAAGTTTGTGTGTGTGTGTGTGTGTGTGTGTGTGTAGGGTGGTCTTCACTAACAGTGTGTTCATTCACAGTATGGGAGACAAGGCAGAGTATGAAGGCACAGATGCAGATAGGTGATTGGATGTGGAAAGAGGAACTTGCAAAAGCTCTATCTATCTATCCATACACAAACACACACACACATACACAGTGATTCTGACAAACCAAGTCACAGAGAAGGATGAGATTTTGTCTGTTGACAATTGCTGACTCATATACCTTGAGGTTTGCTGTAATTTTATGGTCTTTTTGTAAATCTCTTTGATGTTCACATGCAGCATCCTTAAGATTTCATTCATTTCATTTCATTCCATCATTACATCCTTGAGGAATATCTCCATCCCTAGCAATGCATCATATGGTTCTAGCTGTCGTAAAGATAAGATTCAAGTAAGCATATTGCTTTCCTGTTTTAGGATGAGAAGAAAAGTCTGGAATATTTCAGTCTGTCTGTCCATTAAAAAAAAAATCCAAACTATTTGAACCCAGAATAGATGGTAAGCAACAATGGCTACCATTTAGTGAGCACTTATGGGCCAAACATATGTATTCTCTCATTTAATCCTTACAATAATCATTTGAAACAAGTCTCATTAAACCACTTTATATATGAAAAAAGATGACAGTTCTAGAGAAGTTAATAATATGTTTGTATGAGACTATACAGCCAGTAAATTGGAGAGCTGGTTTTGGAGCCTGTTTGAACAATTTTGGAAGGCATTAAATTTTGATTATAACCTGTATGTCCATAAGTTTAACAAATAATTGAATGTAGTGGAGATAACTTAGGTTAATGTTTTAGTACTTTATTACTGTGGGCATCGTAGAATACTCTATTAACCATGGTTCTCACATGTGGCTGTAGAACTCTGGGTTCCCTGAGATGCTTTCAGTGGGTCAGAAAAGCTACTTTCATCATGTTAAGGTATAATGTGTCTTTTTCACTATGTTGACATTTGTACTGCTGGTATAAAAGTGATGGTAGATAAAACTGCTGGTGCCTTAGCATGAATCAGTGTACTGGCACCAAACTCTACTAGTGGTCACTATATTTGTCACCACCAAGAATTCACAGTTAAAAAGAAGGCCAGGTCCATTTGAGAATGTCCTTGATGGATGAGTAGAAATTATTCAATTTATTAATTTTGTCTCTTGAGAACAAATTTATATTTACATATGTAATATAGGTGACAAAATGGGAACTGCACACTCAAATACAATGGTTGTCTAGAGGAAAAGCATTTGTACAGTTGTATGGGTGATATTAACAGAAGTCATATTTTGATAATATTTAATAAAATGTGTCAAATGTCAACATTTGTATAACTCAGTGAACTAATATTTTCCAAAACACCAATGTATGAGTTATGAATTCATGCATTGGTAAAGGATCCATTTGAAGAGCGAGATAAAGAAGTGGATTTTTTTTTTTTTTGCGTTATGCGGGCCTCTCACTGTTGTGGCCTCTCCCGCTGCGGAGCACAGGCTCCGGACGCGCAGGCTCAGTGGCCATGGCTCACGGGCCCAGCTGCTCTGCGGCATGTGGGATCTTCCCGGACCGAGGCACGAACCTGTGTCCCCTGCATTGGCAGGCGGACTCTCAAGCACTGCACCACCAGGGAAGCCCAGAAATGGATTTTAATGGAACAGAGTACAGAAAGTTCAATGATATAGCTCTAGATTTTGCATTGCAGCACATCTTTAAGAAACTATCATTTGTTGGATTTGGGGATAGTGTTAATAGAGACTATACACAATTATTAGACAAGGTCTTAAAATCCTTCATTTTCCCTATATATATATTTATGTGAGGCTGGAGGCTTTTTTCCTGTACTTGAACCAAAACAACATATTGCAGCAGATTGAATACAGAAACAGTTAAGAAAATCTAGCTGCCTTCTGTTGTCAGACATGAAAGAGATTTGCAAAAATGTTAAACAATATCAATCTTCTCACAAAATTTTGTTTAAAAAACTAAACTATCTTTAAAGAAAATACATCACTTAAGTTCATGTGCAATGATTTGTTGTTATTTTAAATGAACAAATTAATAAATATTTAAAATTTTCTCACCTGTAATTTCTAAAGTGGTAAATATTAATTAACATAACCACACACAAAAGCTCTTTGAAGTCTCTCAACAATGTTAAAGAATGAGAATTGCTGTTCTAGATAGCACTTTAAAAACGATGATAAAGATCCCTAATTATTGAGATGGAAAAGTGCTTAAGCCATGTTTTCAAGCACAAAACAGGGAGGGGGTGCTGTGCGGGGGTCACAAGTCTTTGTGTTTAGAATGATCCTATTTATTCAAAATTTTATACTTTAATTATCTGTGCACGAGAGATATCCAGAGGGTGTTTACTAAAATTTCAGTGGTGGTCATCTCTGGATGAGTATTTTCTTATTTATATTTATCTTTATTATTTTATTTTACAATGAGCATATATCATTAAGAAAAAACAGTAAAGCTATATAAACCCACATTTTATTATTTTACAGCAGGTGTCATTTTTAAAAAAAATAGAGCAGAAAGTAATTCTTAAAAAAAATTTACTTATTTATTTATTTTTGGTTGCATCGGGTCTTTGTTGCTCTGCAAGGGCTTTCTCTAGTTGCAACGAGCGGGGGCTACTCTTCGTTGCAGTGCATGGGCTTCTCATTGCGGTGGCTTCTCGTTGCGTAGCATGGGCTCTAGGCACTTGGGCTTCAGTAGTTGCAGCACGTGGGCTCAGTAGCTGTGGCTCGCGGGCTCTGGAGTGCAGGCTCAGTAGTTGTGGTGCACGGGCTTAGTTGCTCCGCGGCATGTGAGACCTTCCTGGACCAGGGCTTGAACCTGTGTCCCTTGAATTGGCAGGCGGATTCTTAACCACCACGCCACCAGGGAAGTACAGGTGTCATTTTTATAAAAACATATGAAACCATATAAAAAGCGTTTGTAAAAACTGTTCTTGTAGTGCATTCTTTTTAGACATGCTAAATAGTAGTTGTGGTTTGTGGTCCAAATTCATTGACCTAAACTACAATGTAGTCATTTGAATCTACATGTTTAAGATGATGTTATTGTTAGCTTGACCTAGTAGATACTGATATTAGATATTTGATAATGCAGCTGTTCATTAAAAACTTTACTAATCTTTTCTTTTTTTTTTGAATTTTATTTATTTTTTTATACAGCAGGTTCTTATTAGTTATCCATTTTATACATATTAGTGTATATACGTCAACCCCAACCTCCCAGTTCATCACACCACCACCCACCTGCCACTTTCCCCCCTTGGTATCCATATGTTTGTTCTCTGCATCTGTGTCTCAATTTTTGCCCTGCAAACCAGTTCATCTGTACCATTTTTCTAGGTTCCACATATGTGCGTTAATATACGATATTTGTTTTTCTCTTTCTGACTTACTTCACTCTGTATGACAGTCTCTAGATCCTTCCACATCTCTACAAATGACCCAATTTCGTTCCTTTTTATGGCTGAGTAATACTCCATCATATATATGTACCACAACTTCTTTATCCATTCATCTGTCGATGGGCGTTTAGGTTGCTTCCATGTCCTGGCTATTGTAAATAGTGCTGCAATGAACATTTGGAGGAATGTGTCTTTTTGAATTATGGTTTTCTCTGGGTATATGCCCAGTAATGGGATTGCTGGGTCATATGGTAATTCTATTTTTAGTTTTTTAAGGAACCTCCATACTGTTCTCCATAGTGGCTGTATCAATTTACATTCCCACCAACAGTGCAAGAGGGTTCCCTTTTTTCCACACCCTCTCCAGCATTTGTTGTTTGTAGATTTTCTGATGATGCCCATTCTAACTGGTGTGAGGTGATACCTCATTTTAGTTTTGATTTGCAATTCTCTAATAATTAGTGATGTTGAGCAGCTTTTCATGTGCTTCTTGGCCATCTGTATGTCTTCTTTGGAGAAATGTCTATTTAGGTCTTCTGCCCATTTTCTGATTGGGTTGTTTGTTTTTTTAATATTGAGCTGCATGAGCTGTTTATATATTTTGGAGATTAATCCTTTGTCTGTTGATTTGTTTGCAAATATTTTCTCCCATTCTGAGGGCTGTCTTTTCATCTTGTTTGTAGTTTCCTTTGCTGTGCAAAAACTTTTAAGTTTATTAGGTCCCATTTGTTTATTTTTGTTTCTATTTCCATTACTCTAGGAGGTGGCTCAAAAAAGATCTTGCTGTGATTTATGTCAAAGAGTGTTCTTCCTATGTTTTCCTCTAAGAGTTTTATAGTTTCCGGTCTTATTACATTTAGGTCTTGAATCCATTTTGAGTTTATTTTTGTGTATGGTGTTAGGGAGTGTTCTAATTTCATTCTTTACATGTAGCTGTCCAGTTCTCCCAGCACCACTTATTGAAGAGACTGTCCTTTCTCCATTATATGTCCTTGCCTCCTTTGTCATAGATTAGTTGACCATAGGTGCGTGGGTTTATCTCTGGGCTTTCTATCCTGTTCCATTGATCTATATTTCTGTTTTTGTACCATTACCATATTGTCTTGATTACTGTAGCTTTGTAGTATAGTCTGAAGCCTGGGAGCCTGAGTCCTCCAGCTCCGTTTTTTTCCCTGAAGAAAAAAACGCTTTGGCTATTCGGGGTCTTTTTTGTCTCCATACAAATTTTAAGATTTTTTGTTCTAGTTCTGTAAAAAATGCCATTGGTGATTTGATAGGGTTTGCATTGAATCTGTAGATTGCTTTGGGTAGTATAGTCATTTTCACAATATTGATTCTTCCAATCCAAGAAGATAGTATATCTTTCCATCTGTTGGTATCGTCTTTAATTTCTTTCATCAGTGTCTTATAGTTTTCTGCATGCAGGTCTTTTTTCTCCCTAGGTAGGTTTATTCCTAGGTATTTTATTCTTTCTGTTGCAGTGGTAAATGGGAGGGTTTCTTTAATTTCTCTTTCAGATTTTTCATCATTAGTGTATAGGAATGCAAGAGATTTCTGTGCATTAATTTTGTATCCTGCAACTTTACCAAATTCATTGATTAGCTCTAGTAGTTTTCTGGTAACGTCTGTAGGATTCTCTATGTATAGTATCATGTCATCTGCAAACAGTGACAGTTTTACTTCTTCCTTTCCAATTTGGATCCCTTTTATTTCTTTTTCTTTTCTGATTGCTGTGGCTAGGACTTCCAAAACTATGTTGAATAATAGTGGTAAGAGTGGACATCATTGTCTTGTTCCTGATCTTAGAGGGAATGCTTTCAGTTTTTCACCATTGAGAATGATGTTTGCTGTGGGTTTGTCGTATATGGCCTTTATTATGTTGAAGTAGGTTCCCTCTATGCCCACTTTCTGGAGAGTTTCTATTATAAATGGGTGTTGAATTTTGTCAAAAGCTTTTTCTGCATCTATTGAGATGATCATATGTTTTTCCTTCTTCAATTTGTTAATATGGTGTATGACATTGATTGATTTGCGTGTATCGAAACATCCTTGCATCCCTGGGATAAATCCCACTTGATCATGGTGTATGGTCCTTTTAATGTGTTGTTGGATTCTGTTTGCTAGTATTTTGTTGAGGATTTTTGCATCTATATTCATCAGTGATATTGGTCTGTAATTTTCTTTTTTTGTAGTATCTTTGTCTGGTTTTGGTATCAGGGTGATGGTGGCCTCATAGAATGAGTTTGGGAGTGTTCCTTCCTCTGCAATTTTTTTGAAGAGCTTGAGAAGGATGGGTGTTAGCTCTTCTCTAAATGTTTGCTAGATTTCAACTGTGAAGCCATCCGGTTCTGGACTTTTGTTTGCTGGAAGATTATTAATCACAGTTTCCATTTCATTACTTGTGATTGGTCTGTTCATATTTTCTATTTTTTCCTGGTTCAGTCTTGGAAGGTTATAGCTTTCTAAGAATTTGTCCATTTCTTCCAGGTTTTGCATTTTATTGGCACAGAGTTGCTTGTAGTAGTCTCTTAGGATGCTTTGTATTTCTGTGGTGTCTGTTGTAACTTCTCCTTTTTCATTTCTGATTTTATTGATTTGAGACCTCTCCCTCTTTTTCTTGATGAGTCTGGATAATGGTTTATCAATTTTGTTTATCTTCTCAAAGAACTAGCTTTTAGTTTGATTAATCTTTACTATTGTTTTCTTTGTTTCAATTTCATTTATTTCTGCTTTGATCTTTATGATTTGTTTCCTTCTACTAAGTTTGGGGGTTTTTTTGGTTCTTCTTTCACTAGTTCTTTTAGGTGTAAGGTTAGATAGTTTATTTGAGCTTTTTCTTGTTTCTTGAGGTAGGATTGTATTGCTATAACTTTCCTCTTAGAACTGCTTTTGCTGCATCCCATAGGTTTTGGATCGTCGTGTTTTCATTGTCATTTGTCTCTAGGTATTTTCTGATTTCCTCTTTGATTTCTTCAGTGATCTCTTGGTTATTTATAACATATTGTTTAGCGTCTATGTGTTTGTGTTTTTTACATTTTTTTCCTGTAATTCATTTCTTATCTCATAGCCTTGTGGTCAGAAAAGATGCTTGATTTGATTTCAAGTTTCTTAAATTTACTGAGGCTTGATTTGTGACCCAAGATGTGATCTATACTGAAGAATGTTCTGTGTGCACTTGAGAAGAAAGTGTAATCTGCTGTGTTTGGATAGAATGTCCTGTAAATATCAATCAAATCTATCTGGTCTATTGTGTCATTTAACACTTGTGTTCCCTTATTAATTTTCTGTTTGGATGATCTGTCCATTGGTGTAAGTGAGGTGTTAAAGTCCCCCACTATTATTGTGTTACTGTTAATTTCCTCTTTCATAGCTGTTAGCAGTTGCCTTATGTATTGAGGTGCTCCTATGTTGGGTGCATATCTATTTATAATTGATATATCTTCTTCTTGGATTGATCCCTTCATCATTATGTAGTGTCCTTCCTTGTCTCTTGTAACCTTCTTTATTTTAAAGTCTATTTTATCTGATATGAGTGTTGCTACTCCAGCTTTTTTGATTTCCATTTGCATGGAATATCTTTTTCCATCCCCTCACTTCCATTCTATATGTGTCCCTAGGTCTGAATTGGGTCTCTTGTAGACAGCATATATATGGGTCTTGTTTTTGTGTCCTTTCAGCAAGCCTGTGTCTTTTGTTTGGAGCATTTAATCCATTCACGTCTAAGGTAATTATCGATATGTTTGTTCCTATTACCATTTTCTTAATTGTTTTGGGTTTGTTTTTGTAGGTCCTTTTCTTCTCTTGTGTTTCCCACTTAGAGAAGTTCCTTTAGCATTTGTTGTAGAGCTGGTTTGGTGGTGCTGAATTCTCTTACCTTTTGCTTGTCTGTAAAACTTTTGATTTCTCCATTGAATCTGAATGAGATCTTTGCCAGGTAGAGTAATCTCGGTTGTAGGTTCTTCCCTTTCATCACTTTAAGTATGTCATGCCACTCCCTTCTGGCTTGTAGAATTTCTGCTGAGAAATCAGCTGTTAACCTTATGAGAGTTCCCTTGTATGTTATTTATCATTTTTCCCTGGTTGCTTTCAATAATTTTTCTTTGTTTTTAATTTTTGTCAATTTGACTACTGTGTGTCTCAGCGTGTTTCTCCTTGGGTTTATTCTGTATGGGACTCTCTGCACTTCCTGGACTTGGGTGGCTATTTCCTTTGCCATGTTAGGGAAGTTTTTGACTATAATCTCTTCAAATATTCTCTCGGGTCCTTTCTGTCTCTCTTCTCTTTCTGGGACCCCTATAATGCAAATGTTGTTGTGTTTAATGTTGTGCCAGAGGTCTCTTAGGCTGTCTTCATTTCTTTTCATTCTTTTTTCTTTATTCTGTTCCACGGCAGTGAATTCCACCATTCTGTCTTCCAGGTCACTTATTCCTCTGCCTCAGTTATTCTGCTATTAATTCCTTCTAGTGTATTTTTCATTTCAGTTATTATATTGTTCATCTCAGTTTGTTTGTCCTTTAATTCTTCTGTTTGTTTGTTCTGTAATTCTTCTAGGTCTTTGTTAAACATTTCTTGCATCTTCTTGATCTTTGTCTCCATTCTTTTTCTGAGGTCCTGGATCATCTTCACTATCATTATTCTGAATTCTTTTTCTGGAAGGTTGCCTATCTCCACTTTATTTAGTTGTTTAGAATAGTGTTTTCTTGTTCCTTCATCTGGTACATAACCCTCTGCCTTTGCATCTTGTCTATCTTTCTGTGAATGTGGTTTTTGTTCCACAGGCTGCAGGACTGTAGTTCTTCTTGCTTCTGCTGTCTGCCCTCTGGTGGATGAGGCTATCTAAGAGGCTTGTGCAAGTTTCCTGATGGGAGGGACTGGTGGTGGGTAAAGCTGTTGCTCTGGTGGGCAGAGCTCAGTAAAACTTTAATCTGCTTGTCTGCTGATGGGTGGGGCTGGTTTCCCTCCCTGTTGCTTGTTCAGCCTGAGGCGACCCAACACTGGAGCCTACCCGGGGTCTTTCGTGGGGCTAATGGGGCTCTGGAAGGGCTCATGCCAAGGAGTACTTCCCAGAACTTCTGCTGCCAGTGTCCTTGTCCTCATGGTGAGACATAGCCACTCCCTGCCTCTGCAGGAGACCCTCCAACTCTAGCCAATAGGTCTGGTTCAGTCTCCTATGGGGTCACTGCTCCTTCCCCTGGGTCCCGACGTGCACACTACTTTGTGTGTGCCCTCCAAGAGTGGAGTTTCTGTTTCCCCCAGTCCTGTTGAAGTCCTACAATCAAATCCTGCTAGCCTTCAAAGTCTGTTTCTCAAGAATTCCTCCTCCCATTGCTGGACCCCCAGGTTGGGAAGCCTGATGTGGGGCTCAGAACCTTCACTCCACTGGGTGGACTTCTGTGGTATAAGTGTTCTCCAGTTTGTGAGTCACCCACCCAGCAGTTATGGGATTTGATTTTATTGTGATTGCGCCCCTCCCACTGTCTCCTTGTGGCTTCTCCTTTGTCTTTGGATGTGGAGTATATTTCTTGGTGAGTTCCAGTGTCTTCCTGTTGATGATTGTTCAGCAGTTAGTTGTGATTTCAGTGCTCTCGTAAGAGGGAGTCTTTACTAATCTTTTTGTTTTCCATCTAATATTTGTGGATAAGCCTTGTAAGACAGAATTAGACTGATGATGTTTATAAAAACACTGCAAATAGTTTAAGGTCAAAGCAGGCCATGGCAGCTTTGTGGTGTATACAGCTAAACATAAGGAAACTCAGTGTTTGGTATCAACTTACTGTTATTATCAAAACTACTTTGATCTTATCCTTCTCTCAAGGTTGGAAATTGTCATCTTCACTTTCTTCATCCAGTTAATGTGATTTAGTGTGTGGTTATGTAAATCTGCAGAATCTACGACAATTTCTTATCAGTAAAATGAGGATAATAATAGAATTAGCTCAAATGATTGTTTGTGAGGATTAAAGGAGATAAAGTGTATAAAGCATGTAGAACAGCGCCTGGCACATAACAGGTACTCGATCAATGCTAGCTTTTATTTTTAGAAAGTGCACAGAATAAGTCCACAGCAAATATTACTTGTGAAGAGCTGACATTCCCCAATATTCATTTACAGGTTGTTCCTGTTTTCCATTAGTGATGGCTGTGCAAAGCCTGTTATCATCTTTTCCTTTTGGCGTAGACACCTGCTTTTCAGGTAGCATTCCTAATTTGATTAGTACTGTTTTCCTAAATGAAGACATTCTAGGTTAGGGTAAGAACCTATTTAGTATTCTGATCTAGGAATGTGGGCAGAACCACCATTTTCTCTTTATTTGTTTGCTCATTTATTTGTTCACTCATTTGCAAACATATATTGAGTGTGAGCCATATGTGCTAAGCTTTCTTGTATGGACAGAGAAAAACGCATGAGACACATCTGTGAGACAGATGCCATTGGGTAACTAAAAATAATTTGTTAAGTGCCCTTCGTGGGGAAGCAATGGATGCTGTGGTTGATCTGGAAGGGTGTGTTAAGGCTGCTGGGCTCCTGGGTCAGGCACCAGTTGGAAAGGACTCTGGAAGGAAATTTTCCTACAGGGAATTGTGTTAGTCAGAGGGGAATGTGGGCAAAGGGCCTCCCAGGCTGAAGAGCAGTGTGGCTTTGTCCTCCATCTCACTAGTTCCTGTTCTCTGAGGGCATCTTATCTCTGCTGATAGGCCTGAGAGGCGGTTATGCCCTAGAGGCAGTTTTCAGGGCAGATTTATTAGTGATGCTCTTATGTTCTTCACATTCTGTTCACTAAGCTAAAAGACAGCCTTTGTGTTTATCCAGTATTTATAGGTCGTCAACATTTTTAGGAGTATTTAAGAAAGGCAAGGAGGTTTCTGAAAGATTTTTCCTTAGGTTTTTTTAAAACATCTTTATTGGAGTATGATTGCTTTACAATGTTGTGTTAGTTTGTGTTGTACAACAAGTGAATCAGCTATAAGTATACATATATTCCCCATATCCCCTCCCTCTTGCATCTCCGTCCCACCCTCCCTATCCCACCCCTCTAGGTCATCACAAAGCACCACCGAGCTGATCTCCCTGTGCTATGCAGCTGCTTCCCATTAACCATCCATTTTACATTTGGTAGTGTATATATGTCAATGTTACTCTCTCATTTTGTCCTTAGGTTTTTTTAATCATACCATAACGTGAGTTTTTTTGTTTGTTTGTTTGCTTTGTTTTTTTATAATTATAAGTTATTTTGTTTGTTTATTTCAGAAACATTGCAGGAATAACCTCTCTCAAAAAGTTTTTTCCTGAATCAGCCCACAGACTTGTAGATTATTCACAAGAAAACCATTTAACTGATATTTGTGTAAGGAAATATTTTTATTGTAATTGAGTTTTCAAAAATGTGGGCTCATATTCTTATCTTTTGCAGTAGCATGTCTTTTCACTGTTTTTATTTTTTTTTTCCTTCTTTTTTTCCCCCTTCATCTCTTCATGTTGCCAAATTGAAGTAGAGTTTTCAAGAAACTGGGGAGTTACTGCCAGGTTGACTTGAAGCAGTGCTGCAGGGGTATCCAGGAAGTAATATAGTAACTCACTGGAGATAAGTTAAGAAATGGCTTAAGAGCAGGAGAGCAGGAGATGAGGCAGAATAGTTCAGGGAAGCGGACAGACTCTGCGTCCAGGAAATAGATAATGAAATACGAGAGAGGTTTTTGTTTTTTTTTTTTTTTGGTGGTACGCGGGCCTCTCACTGTTGTGGCCTCTCCCATTGCGGAGTACAGGCTCCGGACGCGCAGGCTCAGTGGCCATGGCTCACGGGCCCAGCCGCTCCGCGGCATGTGGGATCTTCCCGGACCGGGGCACGAACCCGTGTCCCCTGCATCGGCAGGCGGACTCTCAACCACTGCGCCGCCAGGGAAGCCCAAGAGAGAGTTTTAAGCAAGGAATTTTAGAATCTTGTAGGAGACACAAAGAAGAAGACAAATTACAGACAAGTCAGAACCTAAGTACCATGAGGTTAAAAACAAAATGTTCTAGCAGTTTATTAAGGAAATATTTATTGAGTGCCAACTGTATGCCATGGGTGGGAGGGATATAATTTCTATTTAAAGAATTCAGGATAGGCTTTTGATAGAGTTCCTAACATTTAACTTTCCCTTGAAGGGTATATAGGGAATAGAATTCTAAAGCAGTTCTAATTGAAATATAATGTGAGTCACATATGTCATTTAAAAAGTTCTAGGAACCACTTTAACAGAAACAAAAAGGTGGTTAAAAAGTACAAACTTCCAGCTACAAGATAAATGTCATGTTGATGTAATGTATAGCATGGACATTGTAGTTAATAACACTGTATTATATTATTGAAAGTTGTTAAAAGAGTACGTTGTTAAAAGAGTAGATCTTAAAAGTTTTCATCACAAGAGAAAAACATTTTGTAAGTTATGTATGGTGATGGATGTTAACTAGACTTATATCTGGATCATTTCACAATATATGCACATATCGAATCATTATGATGTATACCTGAAACTAATATAATGTTATATGTTAATATATCTTAAAAAAAAGAATACTTCTGAAACAGGAGGGAGGGGCACGGCACAACCTTTGAAAGAATAACATAGCCTGAGGACATGACATAAACTGATTAAAACCAAATGGGTCCAAGATGGCAGACAAGTCGACTTCCACTAGACCTTGAGCCTCACTATACACTCACTGTAACACATCAGCAAGCTAAATGACACACCCACAGGCGCCATGACAGTTCCAAGGATCCATAAGGATCAAAAAGTGGGTGGTGTCCCAATTCCTGGACATCCCCACCCCTTCCCAAAATAGCTGGGAAACTCCTCCCACTCATTAGCCTATGAAATTACCCTCCTCTATGAAAACTGACAACCCCCATACCCTGGTGCCTTTCTCACCTTCTGAGATGGCCCACACTCTCTCTGTGGACTGTGTTTCTCTCTAAATAAATCCACTTCTTACCCATCACTTTGTCTCTCGCTGAATTCTTTCTGTGATGAGACATCAAGAACCTGAGCTTCATTATGTCCTGAAACCAGGTGTGTGATCTCAGTTGGAAGACTGGGTTTTGGCCAGGTTCGAGTCCCAGCCGCGTGGGTTCGAGTCCCAATCTGGGTTTTGGCTGGGTTCGAGTCCTGGCCGCGTGGGTTCGAGTCCCAACCTGGGTTTTGGCCGGGTTCGAGTCCTGGCTGCGTGGGTTTGAGTCCCAATCTGGGTTTTGGCTGGGTTCGAGTCCTGGCATGTGGGATCTTCCCGGACCAGGGCTCGAACCCGTGTCCCCTGCATTGGCAGGCAGATTCTTAACCACTGCACCACCAGGGAAGTCCTACAAATATAGTCTCTACAGGAGCAGAGGTGTGGCTCTAAAAATAATGCAAAGCCCACCAATCCTTTTACCACTCCCAAAGCCTTCCCTATTTATCCTAAGAGGATTTTAAGTATTAAAGGAGAAGCAAAGTCATCCTAGGAGGAACTTGCCTATATGTTTGAGATGCAAGTGTCCTATCTCTTCTTCTCAGGAACCCTTATCTCTGCCATCTTTTTAAATGCACATTTTTAAAAAAGAGGTAAAGTAATTTAGAGCTTAAGTGAGAGAGCGGCATGGATTTACATATACTACCAAATGTAAAATAGATAGCTAGTGGGAAGCAGCCGCATAGCACAGGGAGTTCAGCTCACCACCTAGAGGGGTGGGCTAGGGAGACGCAAGAGGGAGGAGATATGGGGATATATGTATATGTATAGCTGACTCACTTTGTTATAAAGCAGAAACTAACACGCCATTGTAAAGCAATTATGCTCCAATAAAGATGTTAAAAAAATAAAGTTAAAATAAGCTTAAAAAAATTTTAGAGCTTGACTTGTCAAGGATAAATGGAAATCCTAAGAAGTGTCTTGTCTGTAAACACTAGTAAAATGGGTTTAGCCATCTAGATAGGTGACCTTGATTTGTTCCATCTGTCAGTAGCCAAATTTGAATCCAACCTCTTGTAAGTGATGGGTTTTATGTTGTACCTGACTCAGGACTGAAATTTCGGAATGGGAACTATGAGGCCTCTGTGTTTGTGTGTTCATATGTATCTATATGTGTGTTGTAGGTGTACGGTATTGCCAAAAATTAATTCATAAAAGAACTCTACTTAATTGGCTTTTAAAAAATTAAGCACTGAAGTAGTTGTAAGGTGTATGTAACCTATGTTAACTTCGTGGTCTGAAGTGTTTAGCTATCAAGCGGATTCTTTCGTAGATCAAATCTTCTGTCACTGAAGTGTTCTGAAGTATATACCTTGATGTTTAAAAGAAAATACTTCTTAAAGCAACTTTCATCTTCTTGGATTTACTTTTTAAATCTTCCCTCACCTGTAGTTATTGACTGCATGTGCCAGGCCTCTAGAAATTAGTATGTTCAACTGAACCAACTTGATGGGAGTCACTGTCTACACATAGGGCTTGTTTTCCAAAGAAAAGTGTTGTTGAGAGTAGCAAAATTATAAGCCTATCTAGGCATGTTGTAAAGCTGTTTGAAAAGTGACTTGGAGCAAGTTTTGTGAATGGAGACATAGTGCTCAAGTCACATTCTGCTTTAATCGTTGTAACAAATACAGATGAATTAAAAAGAAACAAAAATGAAGCGCTTATGTAAATACTCAGAAGTAGAAAATAATATGGCCAGAATAAATTTCAGGTTCATCTCATCTGGGAAATAGTCAATACTAAACAGATATCTGGTATTGAAGGTGGCTTAAACTTGTTGGCTAGATTAATATAGACATGTCTTTAAAATCATCAATGTTGAGTTTAATACTTTTGTTGTACCTAGGTTTACTAGAGGTCAAATAAAACCTTATTCTATCTGTTATAAATTTGTCAATAAGAAAAGTAAATGAATGTGGAAAAAAACTTTTAAGGAAAATAAGATGTATGTTTTCAGTAAAAGAAGGTGGGAGGAATGGGGAAAAAAACTGAAAAAAAGTTGTGCGTGATCAAGATTTTCTAAGATTGGATTAAATTTAGTTGGGTAAATGAATTTTGTTGGGAGTGGGCTGGGACAAGACTGGATTTAGTTTATCCCTCCAAAGTTTTCTTGAAATGCTGCTTTTAATAACAGATAGTATGAGTTTCTTTACCTTTAAGTGATCTGTATTTGCTTTTGAGATCTTTTGTAACTTTGGTTAAGAAATAAGTATTGTCTCACAGTGACCTATGATCTTATTTGACCAAGTGTTTTAAAACTTTTTGACAACCTTCCCAAATATCAAATTTTAATTAAGTTTCTTTTGTTCTAGCTAACTTTGGGGTACTTTCGAGGGCCCCTGAGATATCTTAGAGAGAAATATTGAACGAGGATTATTTGGCATGTTAACTTAAATGTAATCATTCGTAATTCTGGTTATTGTAACCAAGTTTCTTTATCGATTACACTGTAATCAGATGTTTAACCATGGCTTTTAAGTCTTTTGACATTTATAGATATTTTTGTACTCTGATGCTGTTACAAAAAGTGCTTCATCATCAAGGAGATTCAGAGAAAGTCTATGGAAGCAGTTACAACGGTTCTACACCAAGATGATGACTGTGCGAGGATTCCAGCCTATACGGACTTAAAACAAGGAGCTGTCCTGCCCCTGGGGCCCCTAGATCAGGCATCTGGAGATTTTTACTCCCGACAGGCAGGCAGGGCTGACGCCCCTACTCAGCCTTGAAGCAGTTACAGAAGAGGGACCATCACCCTCTGCTTCCCATAAGAATATGGGAGTAAAATCTATGAGGGGGGAATGAAACAGGAGGGAAGGGGGCAGGGCACAACCTTTGAAAGAATAACATAGCCTGAGGACATGACATAAACTGATTAAAACCAAATGGGTCCAAGATGGCAGACAAGTCGACTTCCACTAGACCTTGAGCCTCACTATACACTCACTGTAACACATCAGCAAGCTAAATGACACACCCACAGGTGCCATGACAGTTCCAAGGATCCATAAGGATCAAAAAGTGGGTGGTGTCCCAATTCCTGGACATCCCCACCCCTTCCCAAAATAGCTGGGAAACTCCTCCCACTCATTAGCCTATGAAATTACCCTCCTCTATGAAAACTGACAACCCCCATACCCTGGTGCCTTTCTCACCTTCTGAGATGGCCCACACTCTGTCTGTGGAGTGTGTTTCGCTCTAAGTAAATCCACTTCTTACCCATCACTTTGTCTCTCGCTGAATTCTTTCTGTGATGAGACATCAAGAACCTGAGCTTCATTAAGTCCTGAAACCAGGTGTGTGATCTCAGCTGGAAGACTGGGTTTTGGCCGGGTTCGAGTCCCGGCCGTGTGGGTTTGATTCCGAGTCTGGGTTTTGGCCGGGTTCGAGTGCTGGCATGTGGGTTCAAGTCCCAATCTGAGGTGCACGGTTTCACTTCCTTGCTCATAACATTTGTTCAATAAAAATTTGCTGAGTCAAGGCATTTTTTTAAAAAAGGAGTAAAAAGAAACAGGTGAAGTTAATTTTAATAGTATACTTTAGCCTAGTATATCCAAAACATAATTTCAACATGTGATCAGTAAAAAATTATTAATGAGTTATATTACATTTTTTGTACTAAGTCCTTGAAATCTGCTATTTAACCACACCAGAATAATATGAGCAGGGGTATATTACAGGTTGAAATAAGTTTTAGGTGGTTATTTGTGGGTTGCTGCCCCATTGCTATCTCTAAAGAACTGTAAAAGTTTACTAAAAGACTACCAGCTAACATGGTTTATTAGGAAAAAATATGTATAAATTTCAGTGTTGACCGCCCATGTTGTTTACTGGCATTGCCATCAGTGTTTTGTTTTCTTTGAGTGAGAAGCTGTAGTCCCATGACTGTCTTTGGGGGTTGATCAGAAGGTTATCTGCTTCTTCAATTTGGGAAGTTTTTGAAACACCTGGTCTACTCTTTTCTTTATTAAGTACATATTTCTGCAACTTTGACATAAGTTCCTTCTTTTTAGAACTGTTACATGATTTAAATACTCTGACAGCTAACCTTCATTTTTCTTTTTTTTGATGAGCTCTGAATGATGCCTTTTTTTCTGATAAATCATTGACAGTTATGACAAGAACGAAGATTATTCCTGATTTCTGTTCTCCCTTCTTCTTTAGTAATAGAATTTTTACCTAGGTATTTGGCCATCCAGAGTCAGGATTATATTTCTTAGCTTCTCTTGCTTCTAGAAATTCCTCTAGTTCTCGTCAGTGGGGTATAAGTAGATTTTTTTGAGGGGGCAACTTCCTTAGGAAAACTTCCATAAGAAAGAGTGTCCATTATTTGTGTGTGTGTGTGTGTGTGTGTGTACGTGTGTATGTGTGTACCTCTTGCTCTTTTATTCTCTTATTTAGTCCTACTACCTGGAATACAGTTGCCACTATTTTGGACAATGGGGTTGAGGCCCCCAAGGCATAACAAGAAAATAGAAGGACCCGAGTCTTTGATATTTAGTGACACAATGTCAAAACAAAACAGCCCTGCACTGCCAACTGGACTTTTATATGAGAGGGAAATAAACTTCTGTTTTGTGTAATCAACTGCTGTTTTGGGTTTCAGTCATAGCAGATGAACTCAGTCCCACAGGTTATATATAATATTTAGCAGATTTTTAACATCTATATTAATGTATATTCTCATAGACTTGTATACTAGTCAGGACTCTTAGAGGCAAGGGTGAAAACCCCTCACCCATATGAAAGGATCCTGAGTGACCCCAGAATTGGAGGACACCAAGAGATCATTAGTCACATCTCCAAGGATGTCTAAAGCCAGAGACCCCAGGAATCTCTTTCTCTAAATCTTGGTTTTAATTCTGTTTTCCTCTAGGTCTCATTTTGTGTTACTCTAGACTGACTTTCTCCAGTGAAGGGATATGTCCACCTGTTGTGGACCAGACTAACTTCCTCAACAGCTTGAGACCTCAGATGGAACACAGTTGTGTCTCTCCTTCTGTTTGGAAAATACTAGGGAGCTACTCAGATTGACTTGGCTTGGATCACATGCCAACCCCTATATCTGTCACTGGTCCCATCGAGATTACATGCCCTCCATTGTGGCCTACTTTGTGGGGGTGGGGAGATTGGGCTGGGGGAGGGTTCAAGGGTTGGCAGCGTCCACTAGAACCATTTCTTCTACATTAAGGTGGGTGCTATTTAGGTAAAACAGTGCCTGATTCACCTGATAAGTCCTTCATAAATGATTTATGATAAGAATCATCTTATTCTTTCTTGAAAGCCATCCATGTATGAAAAATATGAGGACTGCTGGTTTGCTTTGAATTTGCTTTCTGACTTCGAAGTTATACATTTTTGCAAGACGCAGCTCAGATAGATCTGTGGAAATTTTTAATGAAAATTAACTCTGGCCACATTATCACACTATATAGGCCAATTATTAGTTGCCACTGAACAGATTTCCTTAATTTCTTTTATCTCCAGTCAAGTTGATTATAATGTCAGCCTTGAAGCATTGCTGTAATTATTAATCCTTTGGAAATAGATGTGAGGAAGCATTTGGGGTATTAGAAAATTAAGGCTGTTACATCATGATAAATATTTCAGTGCCACACATTCTATTGTGACACTTAACAATACTTAAAATTCTAAAGTGAGAGTTTCCTTCAAGGAATTAAAATTTGGCAGTTAAATGTTTTGACATCCATGAAATTTGATAAGTAAAAATACTTTTGTGGGAGAGGCTTTGAGTTACCACTGTTTACTTGAAATCTTAACAAATTTATGAAAGATCAATTAATTGAAAGGTAATGGTGTCATGTGATTGAGTTCTGTTGAAGGGGAGAGAAGATCTCTGTCCACAGGTCATGTCCAAGGGTGGATAAGTCTGTGTTTCTGCTAGGCAAAGGTTAGTCATGACACAGTACACTCATCCAGGTGGCTTTCAAGCAATCTGGTGACATTTCAGAGAACTCAAAGGTAAAGGTTTATTGCTTTGGGAGTACTGTATTTATTAGTCTGGTTTTAAGTCAGATGCCTGTGAGGTGCATAGTCAGAATGTGTTCTTTCTCCAGGTCTGAAAAGCTCAAGCTTTTCATTGATTTCTTCAATCAAAGGTAACAGGAAACTGGGGTGGTTTGTATCACCTAAATCATTATATGCTTTCCCTGGGTATCATTTAGCCGGATCACACAAAGAAGGGGAGGGGGGGATATATTTGATATTTAATGAACAAAGAAGAATATCTTTAAACAGCCTGTATCAACTCTGAAAAAAAAGTTTTCTCTGATCAGAAACTTTTCTCGGTAAATTCACCATGTCCCAAGCAGAAAGAAGGAATGCAGGCCCAAAAGGCAAGTCCTGATGCAAGATTTCATTGTAGGACTTCCCTGGTGGCGCAGTGGTTAAGAATCCACCTGCCAACGCAGGGGACATGGGTTCGAGCCCTGGTCCGGGAAGATCCCACATGCGGCGGAGCAACTAAGCCCGTGCGCCACAACTACTGAGCCCACAAGCCGCAACTACTGAGCCTGCACTCTGGAGCCCATGCTCCACAACAAGAGAAGCCACTGCAACGAGAAGCCCCTGCGCCACAACGAAGAGTAGCCTCTGCTCGCCACAACTGGAGAAAAGCCCGCGTGCAGCCACGAAGACCCAATTCAGCCAAAAATAAATAAAAAAGTAAATTTATTAAAAAAAAAAGATTTCATGGTGTTAATTTTTCATTTCACCAGGAGCATCAGTCCATTGTGACTCATGTTGTTTCCAGGAGATTTACCTCCACTGTGAGGGTTGGAGGTGGCACAGAAGGGCGCTCCAAGGTGAGCAGTCCTTATGCGGAGACGAGCTTTTCCTTTCACCCACGGGAAGGGCGAGTCAGATTAGAGATCTGGCATCTGTTTCCTTGTGATTGCCCTTCCTTCTAGCCTAGTTTTGGAGAGCGGCAAATGTACGTTTCCCTTTTTATCCTTGGGTGGTGGTCGGTTAGGACTTTTCTTCTTTGAAAAAGGGAGACATTCACGCATTTAGGGGTTAATGATGTCTACAAGTCACTGATGCCGCTGAATAAAAGTTCAAGAATGTCGGATGAATCTCATTCGCAAGATGCTCATTCACCACTCCTGTAGGGGTATAAATATCTGAAATAATACGGAAGGCCAGGACAAAAATAGGTTTCTGAGAAACTCATGGCAGTTTTTGCTTTTTGATAACATTACAGCTTTATCGCCTGATCTCAGCTTGAGCTTGTCACGTCCAGGTCCCTCTGGGTTTAACCTCCTGTCTCTTGCCTCTTTCCCAGAGGCCCATTACATTTCACAACCAACCATTGCTCAAAAAGTTCTCTTCTCAAGAGTTCAGACATTTCATAAGTTAAAACTACTTATCCAGTGTCCCGTTTTAGCATTTTGTTTAGATGACCATACTTTCACATATCGTGATGAAGAATCAAGATGTATCTTTCTTATCATGTTTATTATGTCCTGTTTGAAAATGTCTAACAGATTAAATGTTATCAAGGGCTGATATCGATATATTCTAATGTTTTCAGTTTAACTTTATTTTATTAACTTATTAATTTTATTGCCAAACTTGTCTAATCAGTTAAAATTCCAGTTAATTTACTTAGCAGTGGTTAATGTTCTAAGACTAATATGGGGGCAGTGGTAATGATATTTTATAAACAGTGGCATTGTTTCAGTTTTATAAAAAACCTTTTGATTTTTTTTTTTTTAAATTTTTTGCTTAGGTAAACTAGTTCATGTGGGAAAGCTCCCTCTAGTGTTTGTTGGAGTAAATACAAATGGTATTGAACTGAATACTTCCTTTTTTTAAAAAGTAAGGTTTTATTTATTTATGTATTTATTTTGGCTGTGTTGGGTCTTCGTTGCTGTGCGCGGGCTTTTCTCTGGTTGTGGTGAGCAGGGGCTACTCTTCGTTGCAGTGCGTGGGTTTCTCACTGCGATGGCTTCTCTTGTTGTGGAGCATGGGCTCTAGGTGTGCGGGCTGCAGTAGTTGTGGCACACGGGTTCAGTAGTTGTGACACACGGGCTTAGTTGCTCCACGGCATGTGGAATCTTTCCGGACCAGGGCTCGAACCCGTGTCCTCTGCATTGGCAGGCGGATTCTTAACCACTGCGCCACCAGGGAAGTCCTTGAACCTGTATACTTTTTAAAATAAGAGTTTATTTCTTTAGAGCAATTTAAGGTCTATCCACAACAAAATAGAGAGGAAGGTACAGAGATTTCCTGTATACCCCCTGCCTTGCCACATGCATAGCCTCCTCCATTATCAGCATCACTCTCCAGAATTGTCCATTTGTTACCAAACATAAGCCTACACTGACACATTATAATCACCCAAAGTCCCTAGCTTACCTTAGGGTTCACTCTTGGTGTTGAACATTTTGGATATTGACACATTTATAATGATATATATCCATCATTATAGTATCACAGAGAGTATTTTCACTGTCATAAAATTCTCTGTGCTTTTCCTCTGCCATCCCCATCCCTGCAACCACTGAACTTTTTTATTGTCCCTATAGTTTTGCCTTTTCTAGAATGTCATGTAATTGGAATCATACAATATGTAGCCTTTTCAGATTGGCTTCTTTCACTTAATAATATGCATTTAAGTTTCTTCCATGTCTTTTCATAGCTTGATAGAACATTTCTTTTTAGCCCTGAATAATGTTCCAGTGTCTGGATGTATGACAGTTTATTTATTCATTCACCTCCTGATGGACATCTTGGTCGCTGCCAAGTTTTGGTAATTATGAATAAACCTGCTTAAAACCTCTGCGTGCCAGTTTTTCTCGTGGGTATACGTTTTCAACTTCTTTGGGTAAATACCAAGGAGTGAGGTTGCTGGATCGTATCATGAGTATATTTAGTTTTGAAAAAAAAAAACAGTATGTTTAGTTTTGTAAGAAATCACCAAACTGTCTTCCAAAATGACTGAACCATTTTTCATTCCCACCAGCAATGTATGAAAGTTCCTGTTGCTCCACATCCTCACGAGCATTTGTTGTTGTCAGTGTTCCAGACTTTGGCCATTCTAATAGGTGTGTAGTGGCATCTCGTTTTCATTTACATTTCCCTGATGACATATGATGTGGAGCATCTTTTCATAATGTTTATTTGACATCTGAATATCCTCTTTGGGGAGGTGTTTGTTAAGGTCTTTGGCCCATGTTTTAATCAGGTAGTTTTTTTATTGCTGAGTTTTAAGAGTCCTTTGTGTATTTTGCATAACAAGATTTTATCAGATGTTCCTTTGGCAAATGTTTTCTTGAAGCCTTGAAGAAAACATTTGCTTGTCTTCTAATCCCCTTGATACTGTCGTTTGTAGAGCAGAAGTTTTAAATTTGAATGAAGGCCAGCTTATCAATTTTTTTTATAGATTGCCTTTTTTGAGAAACTTTATTTATTTTTTATACAGCAGGTTCTTATTAGTTACCAATTTTATACCTATTAGTGTATACATGTCAATCCCAATCTCCCAATTCATCCCACCCCCACCCCCACCACTTTACCCCCTTGGTGTCCATACATTTGTTCTTTACATCTTTGTCTATATTTCTGCCTTGCAAACAGGTTCATCTGTACCATCTTTCTAGATTCCACATTTATGCGTTAATATACAAAATTTGTTTTTCTCTTTCTGACTTACTTCACTCTGTATGACAGTCTCTAGGTCCATCCACGTCTCTACAAATGACCCAATTTTGTTCCTTTTTATGGCTGAGTAATATTCCATCGTATATATGTACCACAACTTCTTTATCCATTCTTCTGTCAATGGGCATTTAGGTTGCTTCCATGACCTTGCTATTGTAAATAGTGCTGCAATGAACATTGGGGTGCATGTGTCTTTTTGAATTATGGTTTTCTCTGGGTATATGCCCAGTAGTGGGATTGCTGTGTCATATGGTAATTCTATTTTTAGTTTTTTAAGGAACCTCCATATGTTCTCCATAGTGGCTGTATCAATTTACATTCCCACCAACAGTGCAAGAGGGTTCCCTTTTCTCCATACCCTCTCCAGCATTTGTTGTTTGTAGATTTTCTGATGATGCCCATTCTAACTGGTGTGAGGTGATACCTCATTGTAGTTTTGATTTGCATTTCTCTAACGATTAGTTATGTTGAGCGGCTTTTCATGTGCCTCTTGGCCATCTGTATGTCTTCTTTGGAGAAATGTCTATTTAGGTCTTCTGTCCATTTTTTTTTCCTGTCCATTTTTTGATTGGGTTGTTTTTTCTTTAATATTTAGCTTCATGAGCTGTTTATATATTTTGGTGATTAATCCTTTGTCTGTTGATTTGTTTGCAAATATTTTCTCCCATTCTGAGTGTTGTCTTTTCATCTTGTTTATAGTTTCCTTTGCTGTGCAAAAGCTTTTAAGTTTCATTAGGTCCCATTTGTTTATTTTTGTTTTTATTTCCATTACTCTAGGAGGTGGGTCAAAAAAGATTGTGCTGTGATTTATGTCAAAGAGTGTTCTTCCTGGGCTTCCCTGGTGGCGCAGTGGTTGAGAGTCCGCTTGTCGATGCAGGGGACACAGGTTCGTGACCCGGTCCGGGAGGATCCCACATGCCGCGGAGCGGCTGGTCCCGTGAGCCATGGCCACTGAGCCTGTGCGTGTGGAGCCTGTGCTCCGCAACAGGAGAGGCCACAACAGTGAGAGGCCCGTGTACCATAAAAAAAAAAAAAAAAAAAAAAAGAGTGTTCTTCCTATGTTTTCCTCTAAGAGTTTTATGGTGTCTGGTCTTATTACATTTAGGTCTCTAATCCATTTTGAGTTTATTTTTGTGTATGGTGTTAGGGGGTGTTCTAATTTCATTCTTTTACATGTAGCTGTCCAGTTCTCCCAGCACCACTTCTTGAAGAGACTGTCTTTTCTCCATTATATATCCTTGCCTCCTTTGTCATAGATTAGTTGACCATAGGTGTGTGGGTTTATCTCTGGGCTTTCTATCCTGTTCCACTGATCTATATTTCTGTTTTTGTGGCAGTACCATATTGTCTTGATTACTGTAACTTTGTAGTATAGTCTGAAGTCAGGGAGTCTGATTCCTCCAGCTTTTTTTTTTTTTTTCCCTCACGACTGCTTTGGCTCATACATTGTGTCTTTGGTGTTGTATCTAAAAAGGCATCACCATACCCAAGGTCATCTGGGTTCTCTAGATTTTGAGTTAATTTTTGTAAAGGGTTTAAAGTCTGTGTCTAGATAAATTTTTTTTGGCATGTGGATGTCCAGTCGTTCCAGAACCGTTTGTTGAAGAGACTATCTTTGCTCCATTATATTGTCTTTACTCCTCTGTCAAAGATCAGTTGACTATATTTATGTGAGACTATTTCTGGGCTCTTTATTATGTTTCATGAATCTATTTGTCTGTTGTTTTGCCAATACCACACTATCTTGATTCTCATAGCTTTATAGTAAATCTTGAAATCAGATAGCATCAGTCCTTCAACTTTGTTCTTCTCCTTTAATATTGTGTTGGCTATTCTGGGTTGCTTGCCTCTCCATATAAACCTAGAATAAGTTTGTCAATGTCTGTAAAACAACTTGCTGGGATTTGACTGTGATTGCATTGAATTTATAGGTCAGGTTGACATCTGGACAATATCAAGTCTTCCTACTCATGAACATGGAATATCTCTCCATTTATTTAGCTTTACTTTGATCATGTTCATCAGAGTCTTGTAGATCTCATATAGATCTTATACATATTTTGTTAGATTTTTTTACCTAAATATTCACGTTTGGGGTGCTAATGTAAATGATATTGTGTTTTTAATTTCAAAATCCACTTGTTCATTGCTGGCATATAGGAAAGCAATTGACTTTTGTATATTAACCCTGTATCATGCAACCTTACTATAATCACTTATTAGTTCCAGGAGGTGTTCCAGGTGATGATGTGTCAAAAAGACACAGGCACCCCAATGTTCATTACAGCACTATTTACAATAGCCAGGTCATGGATGGACCTAGAGACTGTTTTTTTGGTAAATTTTTATTTCCTTTATTTTTATTTCAGATTTTCTACAGACAATCATGTCATCTCAGAACAGACAGTTTTATTTCTTCCTTTCCAATCTGTATACCTTTAGTTTCCTTTTCTTGCCTATTAGCAAGGACTTCTAGTATGATGTTGAAAAGGAATGTTGAGAGAGTATATCCTTGCCGTGTACTGGATCTCAGTGGGAAAGCTTTGAGTTTCTCACCATTAAGTATGATGCTAGCTGTAGATTTTTTTCTAGATTGTTGAAGAAATTCCCCTCTATTCCTGGTTTATTGAGAGTTTTTACCATTAATGGGTGATGGATTTTGTCAAATGCTTTTTCTGCTCTATTGATTTGATCATGTGAATTTTTTTTTTAGTCTGTTGATGTGATAGATTACATTAATCGATTTTTGAATGTTGAACCACCTTTACATACTTGGGATAGATCCTACTTGGTCCTGGTATATAATTCTTTTTATACTTTTCTGGATTTGGTATGCTAGTATTTTGTTAAGGATTTTTGCATCTATATTCATGAGAGATATTGGTCTGTAGTTTTCTTATACTGTCTTTGTCTTGTTTTGATATTAAGGTATTGCTGGCCTCATAGAATGAATTAGGAAGTATTTTCTCTGCTTCTATCTTCTGAAAGAGATTATGGAGGATTGGTATCATTTTGTTCTTAAATGTTTGACAGAATTCACCAGTGTATCCATCTGAGCCTGGTGCTTTCTGTTTTAGAAGATTATTAACTGTTGATTCGATTTAGGCCTATTCAGATCATTTATTTATTCTTGTATGCATTTTGGCAGATTGTAGCATTCAAGGAAATGGTCCATTTCATTTAGGATATCGAATTTCTGGTCATGGAGTGGTTCATAGTATTCTTTTATTATGCTTTTAATTTCCATGGGATCTGTAGCGATGTCCCCCTTTCATTTCTAATATTAGTAATTTGTGTCCTCTCTTCTTAGCCTGGCTAGAGGTTTACTGATTTTGAATTGTATATTTTTTAAAATGTGAGCATTAAGCAAATAATAGGACTGATTTGATGAATACAAAGCATTCTGTTGAATAAACAGGTAGTAGGTTGATCTCACATTTAAAGTGCTTTGTGGTTGGGTAGAGGGATATTGCTGCATTTGAAAGTGGGTCTCATAGTGCCAGCATAAGTAAATAAATAACAGCTTTTCAGGATTGTTTCTTAGATGCCCCTATTCCGTGTTTCTGTAGTTAGAAAGTAAAAGATTAACTTTCTTGATTACATGTTTGTAAGAAGTTTGATTTTCTTGCATTGGTGACTCTGCTTACTTCACCTTTTTTGGTCATATCTGTATAAATATCCATATCCAAAAAAAGAAATATAGAATTATTTTTCACAAGTGACACAAATACTGTATAATCAAACTGTGTTATTCTTATTTTGGTAAGGTACAGAACACTTTTTTTCCCTACCACACGTGAACTTTTTCCAAAGTTCATTTCTTATACAACTGTTACTTACAAGGTTAGCTCCCAATCTCATCCTAGGCAGAAAAAACTGTTTACCCGCATTGTTTCATTTCAGGGTGCAAAAACCTCTCTTCTAATTTCTGGTTGATTCCTGAGTTTCATCTAAGATACTTCAGTTCTCAAGTTAAAACTTAGGTTAAAATGCAATGTTTCCATGAAGGAGTTGTAGAAGTCACATTTCCACATCATCCGAACACAGAAAGTGAAGCTTGAGGGTTCTCAAGATACCATCACCTCACAATTTTGCCTACAGTCAGCCTTGAATTAAATTAAATGTTTACTGATCAATACTCATTTGATCTTCTTCCCTATCCTTACCTCAGCTGATGATTATGCTTTCTGTTTTACTGAGAAATTAAAGCAGTCAGAGGACACATTCTCCAAACTCCCACCACTGTGTCTTCCTGCATTTGCACCTTTTGAGATGAACTTCCCATGCCCTGGGTCAGTTCAAAGTCTTCCACTGTCCCCTCCTGCCTACTTAAAGATGTTGCTAGCAGTGCTACTCTCTTTCTCTACAGCATCAATTTCCCCTTCACTGTTGGAAATTCCCTATTGGAAGCTGTCATTTCTCCCATCTATAAGAGAACCCTCTTTTGACTCACTTGTACCTCTAGCTACAGCCCTAAAAGATTGTCTGTACCTAATGTTTTGGATTTTGTTCCTAAAATTTTCTTTCAAACCTACTCCAGTAAGGCTTTTGCCTTAAGTGCCACCAAAACTTTTCTTGTCAAAGTCACCTGTGATCTCATAGTGCTTACCCCCTCCTTCTTGGAAACCTTTCTTTCTTGGCTTCCGGATACCGTCCTTTTCTGGTTTTACCTGTGTCTCTTGTTGTATTTTCCTTTGCTCGTATCTCTCCATCCCCTAAACTATAGTCATTGTGCGCCTCAGGGCTTGGTTCCTGGAGATATTTCTCTCTCTGCCTAGCTCACCATGTCTCTCTCCCTCTTGCTCTGTGTCTCTGTGTCATCTGTGCTCACTTTTTGATGGACTCCTCTAACTGCATGGCTTTACATGCTATTTATATGCTAGTATCTTCCAAGTTTTCTTTCTCAGCTCTGTCCTCACCCCTGAGCTCCATGTACTCAACTGCCTACTGACATCACCCGTTGGATGTCTGTAAGCTTCTCAAAACTAACAATCCAAAGCTTAGCTCCTACTCTCTTAAGCCATCCCCATCCCTCACTCTAGTTCCTCTGGCCAAAACCCATAAAGTTCATCCAGGCCTCCTCTCCTTTTACAGTCCACGTGAGATCCATCCACAAATCATGTTGACTGTGCCTTTAAAATTATATTGAGAAGCCTGCTTCTTCTTACCCCGTGCCTTGCTGTTCTCCTGTGAACCACCGTTGGCGCATCCTGGGTGCAGTAGGCTTCTGCCCCCTTATCCTTGCCATCTGTTCTCCATACAGCAGGCAAAGGGATTCTTTAAACATGTAACTCAGCACTCTGCAATGGCTATCTGTCTCATCAAGAGTAAATGCCAGAGTCCTTTCAAGGTCCTGCATGACTTAGATGCCCCTGTTCCCCACAGTGGCCTCTTCAGTAATCTTCTGCTGCCTCACTTGCATCCAGCCACATGGACCCCTCACTGTTCCCTGAACATGCCAGGCGAATTTCTGCTTCATGGCCTTCGTACTTGGTGTGCTATCTGCCTGGAATGTTCCACCCTCAGATATCTGTATGGCTCACCTTGCTGACTTCAGGTTTTTACTCAAATATTTTATAGAGACACCTTTCTCTAAAATTGCAACTGTTTGGCCACCCCCTCCAAAATTTCTGTCCCCGCTTCTGGGCATTATTTTTCTCATTGGCAGTTTTTTACTATCTCAAATCCTTTATATTTTACTTATTCATTCTATACCCCCTGCTACAATTTAACTTTCACAAAGGCAATGTTTTTTTATTTAGCAACAGCTTCTCACTTCCTTCTTCTCCTTACACAGTACAAGTCAGACTTACATTTTAGATTTAATTAAACATTGTTGAATGTTTTCACTGTCCTAGCACTGTGTCAGGCACATTTGCACTTTTAGTTTAATTTTCCCAGTTTACCTTTGACATAAACATTGTGATTCCCATTTTGCAGGTGAAAAACCAGGATATGGTGTCTTTTCTACAGATAATCATAGATACTGGAATGGGGCTTTAAACTCTAGACCTCTAACTGCATGTTATATACTTTTCTAATATGCCATGCTGTGGACTAATCCACTTTTTTAAAAATTAATTAATTTATTTATTATTTTTGGCTGCATTGGGTCTTCGTTGCTGTGTGCAGGCTTTCTCTAGTTGCAGCGAGCGGGGGGCTACTCTTTGTTGCGGTGCGTGGGCGTCTCCTTGTTGCGGAGCACAGGCTCTAGGTGTGTGGGCTTCAGTAGTTGTGGCTCACGGGCTCCATAGTTGTGGCTCGCGGGCTCTAGAGTGCAGGCTCAGGAGTTGTGACGCACGGGCTTAGTTGCTCCATGGCACGTGGGATCTTTCCGGAACAGAGCTTGAACCCGTGTCCCCTGCATTGGCAGGCGGATTCTTAACCACTGCACCACCCGGGAAGTCCCGACTAATCCACTTTTGAAAGAATGAGTTTGCTTTTGAAAGGGGAATTGAAAAGGACTCTCCTTGTCTGTCCTTTGCCATCTAACTTCTCAACCCACCCCATCTTCTGTCTTATTTCCCTGTAGCACTAAACTCAGCCACTACTGAGGACATTCCATTCTCTTAATCAATCAAAATTATGAGTCCCTGGATTTCCTGTGAGTTACCCTCGTTTATTTTACATCTGATCACTTTTTCAAATTTTGAACGGTCATAAAGGCACGAGTCATATCTTTTGGAGAAGGAATTCAAAGATATGAGCAGTGAGACAGAATAGGACGGGAGAACTTGGTAGGAAGTTCAAGGAATTTCTCTCTCTGATGCTTGAACTAACTCAGAGGCCACCAGGAAACAACAGAGAAGCGCTGAGCCAAAAATGAGTTTGGAGCAAAGGGGCTGAGAATATCTAAGAACCAAAGCTTAATCTGAGAGGAAACTGTCTTGGCTGAAGCCCAAGACTCAAACCCAAGCAACTTGTATGACTGCAGTGTAAGTAGTAGAGATATTCTTGCTTTCTTTGGCACCAAAGAGTCTCGTTACTTGTAATCTCATTATTCTTTCATGGTTTAACTTTTTTTTTCTTTTATAAATTTATTAATTTTATTTATTTATTTTTGGCTGTGTTGGGTCTTGTTGCATGCGGGCTTTCTCTAGTTGCAGTGAGCGGGGGCTACTCTTTGTTGTGGTGTGCGGGCTTCTCCTTGCCGTGGCTTCTCTTGTTGCAGAGCATGTGCTCTGGGCGCATGGGCTTCAGTAGCCGTGGCTTGCGAGCTCAGTAGTTGTGGTTCACGGGCTCTAGAGCGCAGGCTCAGTAACTGTGGCATACGGGCTTAGTTGCTCCACAGCATGGGGCATCTTCCCTGACCAGGGCTCTAACCCGTGTCCCCTGCATTGGCAGGTGGATTCTTAACCACTGTGCTACCAGGGAAGCCCCATGGTTTAACTTTTAATGTAAACCGTTTGTTTCCCCATCTGTAAAACAAGATAGTGGGAACGGGTGATTCCATAAGAGTGTCTTTAACTTTAAAATTCTGTGATTTTAAGACCACTGCATTATTCCAGTTGATTTTGACTCTAGACCTAGTGATAATTACACCTCTTTTTTACTGTGTAAGGTTTACTTTAAAAGAATAATTTATATATTATTAATAATTAATACTGTTAATATTATTATTTATATATTTAACCAAATACAAAGAATCACTGAAGTACTTTTGGATAAAAGTTAAAATGGTTTAAAAATCAGTTTTATTTCTTATTGAAATTGTCAGACAACGTCACCTTAAAAATGACAGCACAGACTGAGTGTTCCTCCAAAGTAACTGGGCTGGAACATCTTCATGGGTTCTTAAATAATGGTGATTTTTTTCCTTAATGTAAATGAACTATTTCATGGCACGTATATATCTTCTAAAATCAGTCTTTTCTCAAGATGCTGAACTGATCTTAATAGTTTCTTAAGTAAAACAGAATTAGAAAGGAAATCTATCCATCCTCTAATGGCATGTATTACTTCCAAAGCAAATACATTTCTTTTCCTTACTGTCTCTCTTTGATTGAGACTAGTTTAAATGATTAATTCTTCTCATTTGGCAGGTTTTTTGCAATTTACTTGAAATGTTTCCTAGTATTTTTTCCTCAACTTTTTTTTACACCTTTTCCCTCTTTTTTGTGCTTATCAAAATCTTGCTGTGCCTACTATAATTATTATAAAAAGATTAATAATGAATCAAGCAGCCAAGCTCATGTCCATTGTGAAAGAATGTACCCAGTTATTTTTTTTTTTGCTTTAAATATGTCTTAAGAGGCTTATTTTCCTATTCATATTTGTATCCATTTTTAAATGTTTGCTGAAGTTCATCTGTTTATCAATGAACTCTATGAAGAAAGAAGATATTGTATTATAGATTAATTTTCTCCTACCTTCATAATTAATAAGCCTTGGACACGTGATTATTTAAACAGCATAAGAAAGACAGTGGTACTCAAATTTAAAATGCTTCTTTTTAAAGAAAACTAGAGAGTCTGTTCTTTAGCCCTGAACAATCAGTGTGTTTCCTGGTTGCAGAGTCAGGAAATACTTTACTTTTGAAGCAATAACGGTTATTCCCGGGAAGTTTTATAATTGGCTGCATAGCGATAACATCGACTTGAACAAATACAGCAAAATTACTGCTGGCTTATCTAGAATGCAAGAGAACTTCTTAAGCACGACAGAGAGCTAATACTAAGGATTACATCAGTTTGGCATATTCACTGCTCTTGGAGGACGACTCCAGTTTTCAGCTTGCTTCCTGACCAAAAGGTATCTTTCCTTTGTGCTTTTTCAGTATCCAGACTTTTTTCCCTTGGGTTTGCTTAGGACTTTAAACATCAGTGTGTGGTAGTTGTAGAATCTATTTCCTTGTGAAGTCAGGTGAAGTGTAATTTTTACAATACCACTGGATTTCTTGGAATGTGATAACTAATTATGATAATTAATTAATGAGAAACAACAGCCTGACATCCAGGAGTCTAGTGGCAACTTTTCTTTCCTCTAGAGTGAGGAATTGCTTTAATGTCTGAATTTTGATACTTGAACTTACATTCTTTTAGTGAGATCACTGAAGGTGTAAGGACAGAATACTAGCTAAAGGTGGCCCTGTGCTTTTTCTAAACATCATGAGGCATTTGAAAAAAGCCCCATTTATTTTATCGCTTGTTGAAATTGGTTATTTTGTGTCAATGGAAATGAATAATGTCGATGACTTACAGTATTTCTGGCTTAATAATAGAGATGATTTTCCATCTTCTTTTCTTTATTTTTATTTTATTTTATTATTATTATTTTTTGCGGTACGCGGGCCTCTCACTGTTGTGGCCTCTCCCGTTGCGGAGCACAGGCTCCGGACGCGCAGCCTCAGCGGCCATGTCTCACGGGCCCAGGCGCTCCGCGGCACGTGGGATCTTCCCGGACCGGGACACAAACCCGTGTCCCCTGCATCGGCAGGCGGACTCTCAACCACTGCGCCACCAGGGAAACCCCCTTCCATCTTCTTTTAATGTACATTATTTTGTTCCTATATTGACATCAATGCTAAAATAAACCCATAGAAATTTGGATTTAGGTGAGATCTTTTTGAGCATGTTTCTCGTCCCCTACTTTACTGGCAAGGAAACTCTAGAAAGCAGAATGACACAAATTCCTGGCAGATCAGGGGAGAGAGTATAAATCTCTTAATTCCTGGGTACAGGGATTATTAACTCCCTTTTCATTATTGTTATTTTGTGTTAAAATTATATGCTGCCATACAATAAAAACTTTGCCTTGAATTGGCATTGAATTTTCATCAGACTCTGTGAGATGTAAGCAGATTGTGAGCAGTGGCATTATTCGTAGCCAGAGTACTAATAACTAGAGTATGAACCTAGAGCGTGTAGCTTGAGGTGTCTCCTAGCATCTGAAGACATTCTTGCAACACACATTCACTTCCTAGTTGGGGTGAGCACTGAGCAGAGTGGAAAGCCTCAGCTCTCTATTCTGGGGAGTGCTAGATCTCTCTTGTGTTATCAACAGGAATTTACTAACCCCATCTCAATCCTGGAGAGCTTTCATCAGGGTTCTAGGTGGTTGTTCACTATTTGTATATTTTTGTTTGCTGACAACTGTCACTCAGTTTTTTTCTGAGCACAGAATTCTCTCCCAGTGGTCATATGGAAGAACTCTAGTAAGACACAAAATCACCACAACTCAGTCTTTCACTTAGGAGCTTATAGCATTAATGGTAAAGAGAAAAAAAGACGTTGAAAGATGTGATACATGCAAGGAGTCAAATTCATTCAAAAACACATCTAAATCAAAATCTAAATATATGTCAGTTAACACTGTCCTATAGGAGAATAGTGTTTTCCCAAAATGTCTTGTGTATGTGCAAGTACTGGATAGAGATTTTGTGTTTCTCTTGTGTTGCTTCTGATTGATCTCAAATAAATGTCCCAACAGAAAGTTTTCATGGTTCTCTGATAACTCATTTTCCCACTGTGGATATTCTACTGTCTTTCTTTATCAGAGTGTCCCTTCTGGTATGGGCTCTGAGTGTGTAGGCAGGGGCTGTATAATGTTAACTTACATATGTATCTTCCACTTATAAGCAAAAACAGAGCTGAATGTTGTTAGATCGGTTTCACAGGCCAGCCTCTTTGCAGGTCATTGAAAGCTGCGTTTAGTCATGACCTGAGAGAAGATGTTAAAGGCAACTAGAATCTATGTTTTACGGTGCAGTTAACAATTCAAATTATTGGAAGATTAAATTACCTACTCAGTTTAGTCAAGATGATAAGCTTTGCTTCTATGAACTGGGTCATTAACTGAATTATATTTAGGTATTGAGCTTCTACCTGTGGTCACAGGGAAATGTCCTGTGAGACTATAGGAATTCAGCCACTAATCAGTTCTTCACATAACAGCTCTCAATGAGAAAAAGTACAAACTTATAGAGGAATTGATACAACTAAGGTCAAACTGACTTTATTTTCAGTCTTGATAGAATTAACTCTAATAATCATTAAAATATTTGTGACAAGATCAAAATTCTGCATGTTCAAAAAAAATCCTACAGATAATATTTCTTATTCTGCACTCCATAGAGACGCTTTGGAAATTTAGGTGCACTAGGGTTGTAAAATCAGATGAAAAGTATTTAATGAAATATGGTTAGTGAGGAAGGAGGAAGCCATCTGTTTTAGGGTTTTGCCTAACCCACTAGAATCATTGTGCTTTTTTCAGGGTTGAATATCTAGGTCAGTCTCCATAGCTTTGGCCCTTGTCAGACACTAAGGCAAAAGTAAAATGACAGAGGGCTAAGGTTGTTGATCATGTGTTAGTACAAAGCATCTGACTTCCCTGGAGATATGTCAAATGTTCAGGGTGAGTCATTGAAACTATAGCATTTGGACTTTATTCTTTCATAGGAAATACTCTACTAGCAAGCTGAAAGTCTTGTGATTTTTAAACTGTGAATGTTCTGGCAGTATATCCCAAGGAATTATGAGAAAGAGAAGAAATTCTGGTTTTAGAATGGGTGCTAGAATATTTGAAGAAATACCTTGTATGTCTGAATATGAAGCAACCCTGCGTATAAGATGATCTCTCTTTTCCAAAGGTAGAAATTACCAAAAAAAGTTTTTTCCCCCCAGTCCACATATGGAGGATCTACCTTGTAGCAGGACTTACTCTAGGCTTTGGGGATACAAGGAAAAAATGCGGGAAAAGAGACAGAAATCACCACCCTCCTAGGGCTTACATTCTAGCAAATCAATTACACAGAATGTTAAAAGAGGTAAGTGCTATAGAGAGTAATAAAATGGGGGAAAATTCCAGGGGAATGCTGGCTGTGTCAGAGTGTGTCTCTGTGTGTGTGTGTATGTGTGTTTTGGTTTAGGGGATGGATGCTGCCTCAAGGCGACATTAGAACATGGATTTAAATGAGATGAGGAGTGAGCCATCCAGTTATCTGGGGGCGGACTTGGAGTTCAGAGACCTTGAGGGAGGAGTCTGCCTGGCATGTTCAAAGAGTAGCCAGGAAGCGAGTGGGGCTGGAACAGAGTGAGTGAGAGAGGGCTGCTGGGAGGAGTAAGGTCAGCGGAGACGAGGCGAGAATGAAAAGACGAAATCCAGGTTGACTGTCTAAAGGTCACATGGAGAATGTGTAGCCACAGTGCACATTTAATCTATGTCAAATGCAGAGGGTGAGGGCCCTGTAGGACATTGTAGGGATTTTGTCTTTTAATGAAACGGGGAGCTTGGAGGACTTGCAGGTGAGCAATATGACAAGTTTAAAAAGGATCCTTTCTACGTTGGAGAGTAGATTGAAGGGGGCAAGGGACACCAGTTAAAAGATTATTGCAGAAAACCAGATGAGAGAGAATGAGTTGTATTTCATTTTGTATGAATGTACCACCTTGTGTTCATCCTTTCACTTTTTTCTCCAGTTTTATTGAGATATAATCGACATATAGCATTGTATTTAGTTCAAGGAGTGCAACTTAATGATTTGATACATGTATATATTGCAAAATGATGACCGTAAGTTTAGTTAACATCACTCACCTCACATGGTTATAGACTTTTTTTCTTGTGAGAACTTTTTTTTTTTTTTTGGCGGTACGCGGGCCTCTCACTGTTGCGGCCTCTCCCGTTGAGGAGCACAGGCTCCGGACGTGCAGGCTCAGCGGCCATGGCTCACGGGCCCAGGCGCTCTGCGGCACGTGGGATCCTCCCGGACCGGGGCACGAACCCGTGTCCCCTGCATCGGCAGGCGGACTCTCAACCACTGCGCCACCAGGGAAGCCCTGTGAGAACTTTTAAGATCTACTCTCTTAGCAAGTTTCAAATATACAATATAGTATTATTAACTCAGTCACCATGCTGTACATTACATCCCAGAACTTATTTATCTTATAAATGAAAGTTTGTACCTTTTGACAACCTTCACCCATTCCTCCCTCCCCTGCCTCTGGCAATCACCAGTCTGTCCTCTTTATCTATGAGGTTTTTTTTTTTTTTTTTTTTTTTTTTTAAGATTCCACATATAAGTGAGATCATACAGTATTTACCTTTCTCAGTCTGACTTATTTCAGTTAGCATAACGCCCTCAAGGTCCATCCATGTTGTCGTAAATGGCAGGATTTCCTTTTTTATGGCTAAATAATATTTATCACAGTTTCTTTATCCATTCATCTTTTGACGGACACTTAGGTTGACTTAGATTGTTTCCATGTCTTGACTATTGTGAATAATGCTGTGATGAACATGAGGGTGCAGGTGTCTTTTCGAGAGAGTGATTTTGTTTCTCTTGAATATATACCCAGAAGTAGAATTGCTGGATGATATGGTAGTTCTATTTTTAGTATTTTAGGAACCTCCGTACTGTTTTCCATAGTGACTGCACCAATTTACATTCCTACCAACAATGCACAAGGGTTTCCTTTTTCCCACATCCTCCCCCAGTACTTGTTATATCTTGTCTTTTTGATGATAATCATCCTATCAAGTGTTAGGTGATATTTTATTGTGGTTTTGCTTTACATTTCCCTGACAATTAGTGAGCATTCACTTGTTGATGAATATTTGGGTTGTTTCCAGTTTTGGGGTATCGTGACTGAGGCATCTATGAATATTTGTGTACAAGCCTTTTTTTTTTTTTTTTTTTATTGCGGTACGCGTGCCTCTCACTGTTGTGGCCTCTCCCGTTGCGGAGCACAGGCTCAGCGGCCACGGCCCACGGGCCCAAGCGCTCCGTGGCACGTGGGACCTTCCCGGACCGGGGCACGAACCCGTGTCCCCTGCATCGGCAGGCGGACTCTCAACCACTGCGCCACCAGGGAAGCCCTGTGTACAAGTCTTTTTGTTGACATACGTTTTCAGGACTTTCACCTAAATCTCTAGGAGTGGAATGACTGGGTTGTGAGATCTATGTTTAACTCCCAAGCAGCTGCCAAACTCCTGAGGTAGCTGTGCCATTTTACATTTCTGCACACAGTGTATGAGAGTTGCTGTTGCTCCACATCCTGGCGGGTACTTGGACTTTTAAATTAATTAATTAATTTTTGGCCGCATTGGGTCTTTGTTGCCGTGCGCGGGCTTTCTCTAGTTGCGGCGAGAGGGGGCTTCTCTTGTTGCGGAGTACGGGCTATAGGCGCGCTGGCTTCCGTAGTCGTGGCTCACAGACTCAGTAGTTGTGGTGCACGGGCTTAGTTGCTCTGCGGCATGTGGGATCTTCCCGGACCAGGGCTCGAACCCGTGTCCCCTGAGTTGGCAGGCGGATTCTTAACCACTGCGCCACCAGGGAAGCCCCACTTGGGCTTTTTGATGTTAGCCATTCTAATAGGTATGACATAGTATCTTCCTGTGGTCTATATTTGCATTTTCCCTGATGGCTAATGCTGATGAGGGGTGTCTTTCATCCAGAAAGTTAATTTTAGCCTCACTGTTGAAGCTTTGGTTCCTTTCAGCTGAGGCTCATAATAATTTAATTAAATAATTTATTTATCTCAGCTGTGGTTGGTACCTTAGCATGTTACTTTATTTTTTATATTTAAATTTAATTTTTAACCTTTTGATCCCTTATAATACGTTTTAAAAGTACTCAAAGGTTATGTTATGATGATTTATTAAAGGTTGCAGTGGCCTGTATAGTCTCATGGTTTTGTTTTTAGGAAACGAATACATTTAAAAGGGGAAAGTATAAAAGTGATATAAAATTCCAGTCTTATCCTTAAATCACTATGTCCGATAGTGTAATTTAAGTTTATGCTTTATCTTATGTAGGATCTATTACTTTCTTTGTTTTATCATTTAGGATGAGCGTACATTCTGTGATAATAACTGGTCTAGGTAAACATGTACGATCTCTAAATATTCAACTAAAGTGAGGATTTTTGAATGCTTTTCCAGGTTCCCGATGTTATCAGCAGCATAAGGCAGTTATCGAAAGCGGCCATGAAAGAGGATGCCAAACCCAGCAAAGACAACGAGGACGCCTTTTACAACTCACAGAAGTTCGAGGTCTTGTACTGTGGCAAGGTGACCGTGACCCACAAGAAGGCCCCGTCCAGCCTCATCGACGACTGCATCGAGAAGTTCAGCCTGCACGAGCGGCAGCGCCTGCGGGTCCAGGGCGGGCCGCGCGCCGCGGATGCCGGCGAGGACCCGGCGGTGTCGGAGGCCCAGGCGCCCGCTTCCCCCAACGACGTTCTGTCCGAGGAAGGGTATGGCGTCACCGACACCCACCCCATCTTCCCCGCGGCGCCCAGCCAGCCTGGGCCGGCCAGCTCTCGAGTCTGCTTCCCTGAGCGGATTTTGGAAGATTCTGGCTTTGATGAACAGCAGGAGTTCCGGTCTCGGTGCAGCAGCGTCACCGGTGTCCTGCAAAGGAAAGTTCAGGAGAACAGCCAGAAACCGCAGCCGCGGAGGAGGCATGCCAGCGCGCCCAGCCACGTCCAGCCCTCGGATTCGGAGAAGAACAGAACGATGCTGTTTCAGGTGCTGCCCTGGCCGCGGGCTCTCGTAGTGTTTCCCCATTCTTTGCTAGACGGAAGCAGCCGGTCCTCACTCTGCAAGCATCCAACCTTTCTGTCATATCCGTTGGGAAGCAGATAAGGAAGGTGGAGAAAGAGAGCAAACAAAGGAAAGTAGTGAAGGGGTGAGAGGCAGACGGGGAATGTAAGAAAACAGGGAGCAGGGAAGGGAGAGGAAGAGAGAAGCACTTGCAGAACATCACGGAAAGTTGTTGGGGAAATAAGAATAGATTACTCTTAGCATCACCAGCATTTGCCTTAGGTTGATTCTTAAATAAATGTTATTTTTTTAAATGACTGCAGAAAGTCAATCTTATGAAGGGTTTGGAGATGTGGATCTGGGAGCGGGTGAATCTTCATGAAGGAGAAAGCATTTTCTAAAGAGAAAAAAAAAAAGAAAAGCCCAGAGACTCATAGGTGTATTTTCAGATGAGAATACACCAATTTACTCTGTCATACAAAAGAGACGGTTAAAGAAACATTATAGGCCTGATAATTTATTAGACCAGTTATTAAAATGATTTGGTGCAAGCTATATTATAGGTGTAAAAGATGATTCTTAATTCTAAAAAGTAGTTTTTGAAGTTGTACAGGGTATAGAAAAATGTCCAGTTCCACTTAAAAGAACTTAATTCTTAACAGTACCCTGTAGAGATTCTTTAATTACTCCTCAGGTTTGAAGATTAATTTGAGTTTTCCTCAGATTTGAGTTTTCTTGAAAAAAGGAGTGACTGCCCTTTTATCCCATGGCAAAGAGTCCCTGAGAAGGAAGTTGCACAGTGTACCCTGGTAAACAGTCCCAGTATGTAATATTTGCTTTATCAGAAGTTCATGGTGGTTTTGTTCTGTTTTGTCCTTGATAACACTAGGCATGTAATTAAAGTGTCTATAGTCTTTCCTGTGGTGATATGTTAACTGAGTTTCCTCTCTTGTTTGGGCTACTGGATTTGTTCTTTTTCTTAGCTAGCCAGAGTCCATGTTGTTAATTTTTTCTAAATGGTTGTTTATTTAAAAAGTTTTAAAATTTATCAGCCCAATTGCAAGTATATCTTTCTGTTGATCATTTGTGAGAAAGCATGATTATAAATTATAATTAAATAATTAGTATTTTTAGAAAATATAAGGTGTGGAAAGGTTGCATTTTTTTTTTAAAAGAATAATTTCTAATTTGGAAAAAAATGGTTTCTTGTAAATTAAGACCAACTTAACTTTCATGATTTCTAGCTGAAAGGAAGAAATGTTTTCAGACAGCTGATAATTGGGGTTGTAGATTTGGTTGGATTGGATGTTGACACACATGTGAGTATGTATGTCTGGGATAGAGCATTTGAATCTGTATTATTAGTCAAATATTTAACTGTAAAGTAATATGTTAGTTTCTTGATAAGTTGAAATTCATTGGAATATTTTTATTTTTAAGGTTGGACGGTTTGAGATTAACCTTATCAGTCCAGACACTAAATCACTTGTGCTTGAGAAGAATTTTAAAGATATCTCTTCTTGTTCCCAGGTATGTATTGAAGTAGATTATAGTATTTGAAGAAACCAATTAAAGCTTGTTTCTAAATTAACAAAATAACTGGGCTTAAACCCCTTCAGATTTTATTCTTAAAAGCATTTCTTAAGTAGATTTGTCTTAAACTAAGAGTGTTCATGTGTTTGGGTCCCTGCCAATAAGAAAATCCTGTCCAGGTTCCTCATTATCATAATCTTGTCCTCACTTTCATCAACCCTCTTTCCTCATGGTGTCACTTCATCAAAGGGATGGAAGGAAGTTTTGCGGTGGTGAGTTCTTTAGAAAATATCTTCACAGTTAGTGTTGCTCAGAATCTTGAGCAGTAGGTCTTGTGGGCATCACTGAGTCATATTTGCTCTTTATACTGTAGTAGGTAAAAAAAAGAACTAGTACTTTCAAGTTTATAAATGTAAATGCTAAAGTTTGAAAAGAAGGTTTTGGTATATATCTTTGTCCTTTACTTATTTTTAATTCTCATATTACGTATTTGAAAGTTTTAAAAATATCTATACAACTGTGTGTGTTCAAGGTCATATTAGGCATAAAGTAGTGTCCTAAGTACCATAGTAATAAAATTTAAAATATCTATATAATTGTTAGAGCTACCCAAATATATGGCAAACCTAGAAAGAATTTCCAAAGATGTTGGAGTAGAGGGAATACCTAAAGTTGAATATAGGAAAGTTAAAAATGCAAGGATGCCTCTGAGGAGGTCCCTGGAATAGAGAAGCAGTAACTTCTTTCCTAGCAATGTACCTTAGGTGTACCTTCAGGGACCTGGATCTTGCCAAGGCCCTTTCCTATATTTTAATGTTGAAAAATAGACTGACTTTTTCTTGTTTTTAAGTTTTAATTTTGGAGTTAGCTTTGCCATAGGTACGATATCCCGACGTTCTTCCCTTTGAAAATGATAAGCTTTTGTACATCTTGTTAATTACTCTCCTCAGCCTCGGCTAATGTGGTTTCACTTCTAGTATTTTGTTTTAATATTTGTTCTGTTATATGGAGACATAAAATTATGTTGTGAACATAAAAATTTTCTACTCTAGTAGTTTAGAGAGGCAGCATCTGACTAGAGGAAGAATATATTGCAAATTTCTAAATTCCTACTTAAAAGACAAAAAATGTGGTAGAAAGATTATTCACTTTAACTAAAAAAAGTATTTATTAAGCATTCTTGTAATTACATGTTTCCTGGGGGTCCCTGCGTGATCATAAGCTCTGTGAGGGCAGGTGTCTTATTCTGTAGGCCAGGGGTCCCCAACCCCCGGGCCGAGGCCTGTTAGGAACCGGGCCACACAGCAGGAGGTGAGTGGGGGTGGGGGCGAGGGAGTGAAGTTTCATCTGCTGCTCCCCACCGCTCCCCATCACTCGCATTACCGCCTGAACCATGTTTACCCCCTCCACCCCCGTCCATGGAAAAATTGTCTTCCATGAAACTGGTCCCTGGTGCCGAAAAGGTTGGGGACCGCTGCTCTAGGGCATCAGAGAATAAGGTGTGTTAAGACAGAGCTTGACCCTTAGGTGTTCAATAAATGTTGAATGAATGCTTCTACATGTTGGGCCTTATGCCAAGTGTTGGGGAGAGAGTGGTGTACAAACCAGTATACTTCCTGTTCCCCAAAGCAAGAGGAGTCATCTGAAAAGGCCGTGCCTCTCCCCCGTCCCCCCTCCCAGAAAGAAACTAGCAATGTTTCTCCCAGAAAGAAAACTAGCAATGCTCGTTGAACATCTAAAGGAAAAAAAAAAGAAAGAAAGAAAATAAAAGAACCAAACCAAATATATAAACCTGGCAGTTCAAACAAGATTTTGGCTTTTCCTTTTTTTTTTTTTTTTTTTTCCTTTTTTTTCTTTTTGCGGTACGTGGGCCTCTCACTGTCGTGGCTTCTCCCATTGCGGAGCACAGGCTCAGCGGCCATGGCTCACGGGCCCAGCCACTCCGCAGCATGTGGGATCTTCTCGGACCGGGGCACGAACCCGTGTTGCCTGCATCGGCAGGCGGACTCTCAACCACTGCACCACCAAGGAAGACCTGCTTTTCCTTTTTTTTAAAGCAAGCTTTGTATTCTCAGAATTCAGAAGAAGAATCAAACAAAAATATGAGGAGAATTTGTGCAAAGGCCTTTGATCAGAATAATTGTCACGTTAACTTTCTGCTTCTCACTGAGTGGCCCAACTCCTGTTATTTCTTTCCACAGAATTGTACTGATGGAGGGTGGCCACATTTGGGAACAGGAGTGCTTTTTAACACATGCACACCTACAAATGTTTCTTTCTTCAAAATCGGTAGGGCTGTGTCCCTGGCAAGCATGAGGAATAAGGGAATGGTTTTCTTTACTGGAAGCATTACCACTGCCCGAAAACCTGCTGAGCTAATGAGGTCCTGTGCATTTTTCCCATTTAGTACCAAGCTAGTAAAAGATATTCTTTAATCACAAATGAGTTGTATCAGATGGAATTTACTTTCACCTCATGGATTGTAACCTCACTCCTCCTTATTGACTTTTTTACTTTTTATCGGAGTTGATTTCCTTTTTCCATAGCCATTGGGTAGGTTGAGCTTATTATTGCAAGAATAGTGGTTACCGTTTATCAAACATGCAGGAACTAAGATATTTCTTAGTTCTAAATCTGAAAAATTTCTTAGCATAGGTGCCATTACTATTATTTTATGATGAGAAATGGAACCTCAGAGATACTTTTTAGCAATGCAGCACAATATCTCATACCTGGTAGATTGATTGAACCAAGATTGAAGCACAAATCTGTCTGATTCCAAAGTCTGTTTTCCTTTCTCTGGGATTCAGGTGATTGCAGGACAACTTCAAATTTTTTGTCTTCTTGACTTTTCAAAGTACTGTGCTTTCTGTTAAAATAACAAGGTGCTGTCTACTAATTGGTGTGTATGTATTCAGAGCGATTGAAATTCTCAGATGATTCAGAATTTTTTATTAAGTGTAGCTGAGGTTATTTAGCCTGTGTTCAGGAAGTACAGATTTGTGAATTTGGATAGTTGACATCTGCAATAATTTCTTTAATGTATTCATCTTCTAACAGTTGTGGCTCCTTGAATGTCTATCAATAGACAAACATTCTAGTATTTTTAATGCTTGCTTTAGGGAATGGCATGCCATTTAATTAGAGCATTGTCAGTTTTAATGATTCTTAGCCTCATATAAACAAGAACAGGGTTTATAATGAATCATCAGACTGCCCTTTCAAAGATGACCAATAAATTGAAAACTCCATTACTTGCAAACACTGAGTAGCGGTTTTTATTACAAGAGACAGTGGGTCATGCCATCATAATTTTCCTCTTGTGGCCCTGAGTCACAGAGTGTTTGCCAGAAACAAAAAGAAATCGGAGCTGGTCTCACCCTTTATTTTATGTATCAAAAGACCTCCGAATAAGTTTGCTCTGGCATTATGTCCCCTATCACAGTGCCATGAAGGAGAAATTCATGGAAGCGTGAAAGCACAGAACTATGTCTATAGTGTTGGTTAAAAGGACATAATCCCATAAACACTGCCCTTCTTCCTTCTCTAGGGTATAAAGCATGTTGATCACTTTGGCTTCATCTGTCGGGAGTTGCCGGAGCCCGGGCTGAGCCAGTATATCTGTTACGTGTTCCAGTGTGCCAGCGAATCTCTGGTAAGTGGGGTGACTGCTGTCCACGGGCTCCTGCCCACACCTCCGGCTGATGGGAGACTCATCTCTGTTGAACCCAAGCCTCACAGAACAGCCATCCATTGAAAAAAGAAGAGTGCATCTAGAAATAGGTTTTCTGCCCTTTGAAACAGCACCACAACAGAAAAACAAAAACAACTTGTCCTGGTCATTTTTAAGCCTAGGTGATTTTCTTGAGTTTAACAAATCTGGAAATGTTACCGGGAGTATTTTTAAAAGGTAGGAAAAGCCTAATAATAGGAGAAGAGCTGTTCCTCTTTCCACTGCTCATGTAAGAAGATAAGGAAGACCTCTTATTCTCTCAACTGCTCTAACATCTCAGAGTAGATAAGGCTTATTTCATCAGGGTAGACAACGATTTTGTTTTTTCCTTTTTCTTTCATCAGCCCCTGTCCTCATTTGAAAAATACTTTCTTTATGGTCGCATTTTAGCATTCAATTTCTTTCTTTGACATTTAGAAGTCAATTTTGCTTTGCAGCACTCCTAACCCTGCCCTCGACCCTTAAATGGGAGCAGTTAGAGTTTAAGGAGAAATGTGTAAGGCAAAGTTGGAAATAGATCTGAGTGACTAAAAATATGGTGATGTTTTCCCCTAAAATGTTTTACATACTCTTCCACTTGTGTTATCTCTCCCAACCATTTTAACACACACCTTTAGATATATACATGACCATTCTTTGAAGCAGAACATTTCCTCAGACACCAAATCCTCCCACAGTGATTTTCCCCAGGGAAACACACACCGCTTAGACATATACAGAGTAAGCTGGGCGGCCTTCTCCTCATTTTCTGGAGGCGTGTTGCCTTCCTTCCTGCTAATTCTCGCCTTCCACATTCCCAGTGTGGACAGTGGGTTGAGGAATAATGAAGAAGTAATGAAGAAATGGGAATGAACTGGTACAAAGACACTTTCTGACTAGGGAATATAGCACTCCATCACTAAGTTTCTTACTCAAGAGAGATCCATTTGAGTTTTGTTCTCACTCTGGATAGTTAGCCGTACCAGTGAAACATCCACATGTTGATATCCAGGTGACCACTGTATTATAGGTTCAGTTCAGGGCTCGGGATAGAAGTTTGAGAGTTGTTATGTAAAGAAGAGTTGAAGGCATGGGGCTGGATGAGCACCCAGGGGGAAGGAAAAGAGAGAAGGCCAAAGAGAACCAAGCACACAACCCTGGAAAATGCCAACCAAGCAAGAGTTGGGTAGAAAATGAGAATGTCAGGTAATCTTGCCCCTCTCCTCACCCATCCCCTGCCCAGGCCTCCCCTCCTCTTTCCCTCCTCTGGCCCTCCTCCTGTCTAAGGCTGATTCTTCCACCACGTTGCAGATCCTTGCTCTCCGACCTTTGCAAAACCTGTTGTATATCCCGTATTTTATCGTTTGGGCAGTTCCATTTACGCAACTTTCCAATTTAGAAACCATAATGCATTCTCCTGCACCATCGAGATCCACTTGTTCACCAAATCCTATAAACTCAAAGGTAGAAATGTCCCTTATATCCATCTCTCTTCCTTTTCCTCTCTGTCTGGAATTAAGTCTGGGCATTCATCTCCTTTACTAAGACTATTGCATTAGTGTCCTAACGAGTCTCCCTGCCGCTGGTTTAACCTGTCGTCTATCCACTTACTACCTTATGCTATATATATATTTTTTCTCACAAAATTCTCTCACTAGGGGCCAGTTTATGCCTCCTTATTAACGGACAAAATCTAGATTGTCCAGTGTGGCAGAAGGGCCTTCCTCATTCTTCTCCAGCACTCACCAGAAAGCTTACCCTTTCATGACTGTGTCCTCACACATGCTATTCTGTGTCCTCAGCTGTCTCTAGGCCAGACTGCAGAAGCTGCTGTGAAGACTGGTGGGATGTTGCTTTTATTTGGCTTGCTACTGAAGCAGCAGATGGTTCGTGCACAGGACACATGAGATGAAGGAAATACGTGAGAGGCGGGGCTCACAGAAATGCCTCTGAAGTTCTGAGATCACTGTTGGCTGCATGGAGTGAGGGGTCTGCCAGTCAGGGGAGGCCAGAGCCAGGGCTTGCTGCTTTCATATGGTCAGGTGGGGAATTTGATCGTGCCAGCCTCAAGGGTCCACCTGGCTGCTCTACAAAGAGATTGTGTATGTCTCTATCTGTTTTCGTATTCTCTTTCCGGCTGCTTCATTGGATGGGAAGCAGGCCTGGCTTTGCTTTGCTGTGACTTTAATCCCCTTCCCCTTCTCTGCTACTGTGTATTTTTTAGGATCCTGTTAGGAGATCACCTCCTAGGGAAGCCTTTTCTAACAGCCTTTCTCAGGAATTGAGTCCTTTGGTTGTTTTGTTGTCAGTGCTGTCAGCACATCTTATTCATAGATCTCCAACAGTTCCTGCAAATCCCTTATCTTATTTATTTGTTCACACAACTTTCTACGCCACTGGACTGTGAATCCTACAAGGTTAGGACTGTCCTTATTGTTGTTGAATCCACCAGTAGTTTCTAGGATAGCAGGGCTTGCTTGTTTAGTGTATTTTGAGTGATGGAGTGTGTTACTCAGAGCTTCAGGCAGTCATTTTCTAGGTGCTGGTTAATCTCTGATTACTGCATAACCGACACCAAGAGGAAAACTGTAAAACCTTCTGATTTCCAATCTCTTTTCAAAGTTTTGTTTTGTTTGTATTTTTTAGTATTTTCATTTTACCCTCATGCGTGTAGAATGAGTTTTCGAAACGGAGTCAGAGTAGAAAGTCTGGGAACACGCCGCATTTTTCCACCTTAAGAAGCTCTGTGACTAAGGCAACAGACTAGACTGGCTGAGAATGTCTTCATATTACATTGAAGCTGCCTGAGAATCTTATTTTGGCATCATTATTCTTAAGAGTGGGCCTATGCTGGAATCTTTGAAATCCTGTTTACTCTACTTTTATCTGTAAGCACCTTAAATGAATGGTGAGGCATCAGAACTGCAAGATAGAGGAGAAATTAAATGTACATTTCCTGTATAAAGGAGGGTGGCTCAAGCAGCTGACGTTAGAGTAAAACAAACAGTCAAATATTACGGGTCTAAGCGGTATTATGATTGATGTGGCTTGGCCGTTGTGAAAGACAAAATATTGCAAAACCACACATGCTGATTTATCTTCTCTGAGTGCAAAGAATATACAATGAGCATTTTCTGTTGCTTCTTTGCAGCAACTGCTATGAATTGATAAACAGTATAGAATAGAGTTCTGATGGGCCCTGGAGGGTTACACTGCAAGTTTAGATGCTCTGGGCTCCTCCCTCCCTCCCTCCCTTTGTCCCTCCCTCCCTTCCTTCCTTCCCTCTTTTGTAAAATATCCCAAGGCAGGTGGTTTAAACTTGTTTAACCAACCCTTGAGATTTCTGGAACATATCATTTCCGCTTTCTCCAAAAGTGGTTTAAAAGGTGTGAAAAAAAATGGAAGTGACTACTATTCATAGACAAAGTGGAACTCCACAGATCCACAGATGCACACAACAGTATCCAGGGAAAGTATAACCAGCAAAACAAATCAAAACAAAAACCCCAAAAACCCAGGGTACCGAGACCCAGGATTTGTATGGGGTTAAGAGTGTAGAGTTTTCCAGAGAATTAAACTAGGTAATTTTTTTTTTAACATCTTTATTGGAGTATAATTGCTTTACAATGGTGTGTTAGTTTCTGCTATACAACAAAGTGAATCAGCTATATGTATACATATATCCCCACATACCCTCCCTCTTGCATCTCCCTCCCACCCTCCCTATCCCACCCCTCTAGGTGGTCACAAAGCACCGAGCTGATCTCCCTGTGCTATGCGGCTGCTTCCCACTAGCTATCGGTTTTACATTTGGTAGTGTATATATGTCCATGCCACTCTCTCACTTCGTCCCAGCTTGCCCTTCCCCCTCTCCATCCTTACACATTCTGTGATTCTTATTCTAAAACGCTATAAAACACCTAAGTTTGGTATATAAATGTTTATGAGTGTTATCTTCATTATGGATTTTCACCTTAATATCACAAATTGGCTTTCTATGTTCCATCTCATAATTTTCTCTGGAAATTTAATTTTGCCTGATGGTCACACTAAGAATACTTTCTTTTTGGTTCCGTATGATTGATTTATCTTTAACCATTCCTTTACTTTTAACCTTTTAACACCACCTAGGATTTTTTTGTTGTTGCTGTATCTAAACTAAAACAATTAAGTTATTCATAGTATCCTAAATTAACTTTTAGTTGCTCTGATTCCATGTGAGAATTTATAGGCTGTCTGGAAAAAGTGGTAGATTAAAAAAAAGTAAAACATTTAAAATTTTAGAAGTCGAATAAAGTTTTTAGTAATATTTATGGCTAGGAGAAATTGGTAGCCACATTTCAGTCACCATTGAAATGATCTCTTATTTCATCTAGAAACAGATAAGAAAATATGAAAGTTCAGTATATCCATTGGGGACCTTTTGCAACACAGTATTACCAAATAGCAAATAATAAACCTACATGAAAGCTAAGCGGATGACTGACCCCTTCAGTGCCTTAAATAAATGAGAAACAAGAAAACAGAAATAAACATCTGCATAAGTGATTGAAATTGCTTTTGAATACATAACAAGGCAAATGAAATGAAAATTCAAAGGCATTTAAACATGTAGTGCTTTTATTTTTATTTTTTTATTATTATTATTTTTTGCAGTACGCGGGCCTCTCACTGTTGTGGCCTCTCCTGTTGCGGAGCACAGGCTCCGGACACGCAGGCTCAGCGGCCATGGCTCACGGGCCTAGCCGCTCCGCGGCATGTGGGATCTTCCCAGACCTGGGCACGAACCCGTGTCCCCTGCATCGGCAGGCAGACTCTCAACCACTGCGCCACCAGGGAAGCCCGTGCTTTTATTTTTAAGAATTAGAAATCTTTGTTTTTAATTATGTTATAAAAGAACAGATTGTGAGTAATTCATTTTTTGTACGTGGAATGTTGTGAAATGATTTATAAGCCTTTTAAAAAGATGGTTATATAGTAAAACATAACTGAATGGTGACTGACTGCTTCGTGCTTGAACTCTCCTTTTAGTAATATCACATGAATAAAGTTTCTTTTTATTCCAGGTTCTTCATGCATTCAAATGCAGAAGTAGATTGAATCCTTTAAGTGGTAGCTTTTTCTTAAACCAGGCCATAGGGGAAGGGGATAAAGAGTCTTTTTATTTTTTAAATTTTAAAAAATTTATTTATTTTATTTATTTATTTTTGGCTGCATTGGGTCTTTGTTGCGGTGCGTGGGCTTTCTCTAGTTGCAGTGAGCGGGGATGACTCTTGGTTGCGGTGCGCAGGCTTCTCATTGCGGTGGCTTCTCTTGTTGCGGAGCACGGGCTCTAGGAGCACGGGCTTCAGTAGTTGTAGCACACGGGCTCAGTAGTCGTGGCTCGTGGGCTCTAGAGCGCAGGCTCAGTAGTTGTGGCACACGGGCTTAGCTGCTCTGTGGCATGTGGGACAGGGCTCGAACCCATGTCCCCTGCATTGGCAGGCAGATTCTTAACCACTGTGCCACCAAGGAAGCCCTAAAGAGTCTTTTTAAAAACTGGTTTATGTGTGTGAGGGTTCTTTTTCCTCCACATCCTCTCCAACACTTGTTATTTCTTGTCTTTTTGGTAATAACCATTCTAACACGTGTGAGGTGATATCTCCCTGTGGTTTTGCATTTCCCTAATAATTAGTGAATTTGAGCACCTTTTCATGTGCCTGTTGGCCATCTGTGTTGGTGTGAATGTGAATTGGTGCCGCCACTATGGAAAACAGTATGGAGATTCCTCAAGAAATTAAGAATAGAACTACCAGGTGATCCGGCAATTCCACTTCTGGGTATTTACCTAAAGAGAATAGAAACACTAATTTGAAAAGATATGTGCACCCCCATGTTCATTGCAGCATTATTTATAATAGCCAAGATATGGTAACAGCCTAAGTGCCCATCGACAGATTAATGGATAAAGAAGATGTGATATGTATACACACACAGAATGGAATATTTTTCAGCCACAAAAAAGATGAAATCTTGCCATTTATGACAACATGGATGGACCTTGAGGGTATTATGATAACTGAAATAAGTTTGACAGAGAAAGACAAATACAGTATGATTTCACTCATGTGCAGAGTATAAAAAACAAAAACAAACACATAGATGCAGAAAACAGATTGGTGGTTACCAGAGGGGACGGGGGTGGGAGGGAGAGCAAAATGGGTAAAGGGGGTCAATTGTATGGTGACAGATGGAAACAAGAGTTTTGGTGGTGAGCACGCTGTAATGTATACAGAAGTTGAATTAAATGTTGCACCCATGAAACTTATTTAATGTCATAAAACAGTGTTACCGCAATAAAAACAGAACAAAACAAAACATGGTTTATGAAGCATGGTAAATGGTTTTGAATATCAGAGCTAGTTTGGATGAGGCCCTGGTACTTCATAGCTCCCCATGCAGGTTTTAGACTTTGATCTCAATTGTACAGTGGGTGAGAAAGCCACACTTTACACTGATGATTGTGCCACAGAGGAGGAGACCTGGCCTGAAGTCGGCTTGACAATGCCTGGAGGATGAGCTGTTAGTTGACCTCAAAGAAGCAACCAGGAGACCAGAATGCTAGATTCCAACTTCTTGACTGAGTCACTGGAAGAGCAAGGAAGAAACTACCTGGCAGTTCTCAAGCTGCTGGCCTAGTGGTGAGACCCAGCTGTTAGATAGCATGACTGCAGAACTTTTGTGTCACAAATCAGAAGCCAAATGATAATAAATAGAAGCCATAGAGAAAAGACCAGTAGCCTTCATAGAATTCCCCCAACATTATTTATTGGGCTCATTTCTCCCTAGAACTTTGGTTAAACACATGTTCACTTGTCCTTGCACTAAAAATGATCCAAAAGGATAAAGTAACTAAGATACCTATTAACACAAGTGATTTGTTAAACCTATTTTGTTGCTCCCTATATATTGCAGACAAAACTTCCAAAGAGATCTTTATCTGATAAACTACTTTAATTAAACAAAGACCTGAGATAACCAACAATGACCTACTGTATAGCACAGGGAACTCTATTCTGTGATACCTATATGAGAAAAGAATCTGATAAAGAATGAATATATGTATATGTATAACTGAATCACTTTGCTGTATACCTGAAACTAACACAACATTGTAAATCAACTATAATCCTATAAAATTAAAAAAAAAAGAAGAAAACAAATACCTGATTGACTGTCACTTAACTGTGACAGCATAGCACTGAGTGGGATTCAAAAATAGCATTTAAGTAACAGATCAGTATTATGCACATTAAAATGGTCTTATTTCATCCAGTTTTCAATTTTATGTATAATTAATTGAAGGTCTAACTTTGAGACATTATTTTCTCACTACCAGCTCTGTGGTCATCAAAATTCCATTATTAATATTTAGTCAGCATCAACAAAGTCTCACATTGCTGTTGGGCTTTTAATGTGTTACCATGAAAGCAAACGTTTATAGACCTGGATTTTGTTTCTTCTTGTAGGTTGATGAGGTAATGCTGACTCTGAAACAGGCTTTCAGCACGGCCGCTGCCCTGCAGAGTGCCAAGACCCAGATTAAGCTGTGCGAGGCCTGCCCTATGCACTCTTTGCATAAGCTCTGTGAAAGGATTGAAGGTACAGTATAAGTTGGCCTTGGCAAAGACGAGTTTGCTTGGCAGAGACAAGTTTGCTTTGGCACTGGGGAAGTGAGAAAGTTGCTACTGTCCTTGAATGCTTCTTTGTTTTGAGGTGAACCAAGAGCCCCGAGAATCATTTCTCATGTCCAGTCAAATTTGTGCTGTCAGTCTCTCCTAGGTGCTTGGCTTTTTTTCCTCTTTCTTTTTTATTTTTTACTTTTTTTCCAAAGGCAGACTCAAGGGAGGAACTTGCATTTCCCACAGTTCCTAAGACTCTGCTATGTGCAAAGTGGGAACTGACCAAATATTTGTTTCATGAATGAAGAGAGGCAAAACCATCCCAGAATATCAACTGTTTAAGTCTTTCTTTTTTTCCTTTCTTACTCAATGATGTGTTCTCTTTTTCCTGAAGGTTTAGAACAAGAATGAAACTTGCTTGGCTTTTCAGGGTTGTTTGAAAATCACACAGATAATAGACATGATGTCATAAAGCAAGTTTTTAAAAAAAATGTGTTTTGAGGAGGGGGAAGAGCATGAGGAAGAGGTGACCCTGACTCAGTTTCCCTTTCTTCTCCTTGTCTCTTACTAATAAAAATGGTTGAAAACTACTGTGCCAGAGAAGACACACAATTTGATAAACACTTGTTAAGCATCTAGCACGTGCCAGGCAGTGTGCTTGGCACTGGGGATGTGGAGATGGTTGAGATGTGGACCATGCCTTCAGGAAGCTTAGAGTCTAGAGTGGGAGACTGGCTTGTGAGCACGTAAATGCAATCAGTACGATAGGTGTTGGAGTCGATGGGGAGAGTGTGGACTCCAGAACAAAGCAGAGAATGGACTAGCCACTGCAGTGAAAATGGAGATATCTGTTCAGTAGGCAGGAGAATCATAGGCACATGGGAAAATTGATGATGAACAGCCATATTTATTGAATATCCACTCAACTGTGTGAACAAGCACTATTTAAATGTAATATTCAAAAATTTTAAATTTATAACTATAATGTTACAGAATGCACCTTATTTTCAAATATACGTGTAAACGTTACAAAAATGGAACATTCTTTGGTGTATGGTAAAGAGAATATTATACGTCTGAGGAGGGAAGGCTGAGTGATTCAGGAAATGGTGTTGGATCAATTTGCTATCCAAAGAGACAAAGATTCCTTCCACTTATCCTACTCAAAATACATTCTAGGTGGATCAAAGTCCTCAATGCAAACAAACAAAATGCTAAAATCATTCAAAGAAAATAAAAATGTTATTTTGTCCCTAAACAAGAAAGCCTTTATTAAGACACAGAAATGCAGAAACTACCAAAAGAAGACATTGACAGATTTGACTTCATAAAATCTTAATATTTTTACATAACAACAACTGCTTACTTGGAAGTTAAATGATCAGTAACAAATGAGGAGAGAGCAGATTGCTGTTCAGAATTTGTAAAGACTGTTATTATCTATAAGAAAAAGATAAAACCACCAGTAGGAAATTACGCAAGTCATATTAAAAAACACTCCTCTGAAAAAAAAATTATAGTTTTAGAGACCTTTGTAAAGAGAGAGAATACAGGGGCTTCCCTGGTGGCGCAATGCTTAAGAATCTGCCTGCCAGTGCAGGGGACATGGGTTCGAACCCTGTTCCCAGAAGATCCTACATGCCATGGAGCAACTAAGCCCGTGTGCCGCAACTACTGAGCCTGCGCTCTAGAGCCCGCGAGCCACAACTACTGAGCCCTCGTGCCACAACTACTGAAGCCCACGTGCCTAGAACCCGTGCTCCGCAACAAGAGAAGCCACCTCAATGAGAGGCCTGCGCACCGCAACGAAGATTAGCCCACGCTCTCTGCAACTAGAGAAAGCCTGCACGCAGCAATGAAGACCCAATGCAGCCAAAAATAAATAAATAAAATAAGTTAATTGAAAAAAAAAGAAAGAATACATATTATACATCCAGAAGTAGTAGAGTCTCTTCCAAGATCATGAAGGGAGTGAAACTTAAGGTTCCCTAGCTTCAAGGTATGCATATATCTGAAGGGAGCAAATGAAGGGTTTATGTGAACTGGAAAAGATTCACACAGGCTTCTTTTCCTAAGGCTTTAGATAACACCTTCTGATATGATTGTTTTACCCTTGCCTTTGACATCGGGCAAAGAGAGCCATAAGATAGGGCAGTGTTCTGATAGTAAGAATGAAAGGAATAGCAATAATGCAGATACTCCCATAAGACTTACTGTGTCTCGGCACTGTTGTGTTTTCCATATATTAGCCCACTTGATCCATACTAAAATCCCACAAGATGGGTGGTGTTTTGAATCCTCATTTTACTGATGAGGAAACAGGCACCGAGACACGTTGTGGGTAATAACTGCCACGTCCTTATCGCTTAGGAGGGGCAGAACCAGGATTTGAACTTGTTCAATCGGTTTCCAAAGCAACTTGATGCTTCTCTCTAAAAGAATATCAGAAAGCCAGGATTTTCAGGACCAAGCTGTCTTGAAGCCTTGGCATCAGTGTTTCCCAAAGAGTTGTTTTCATCTGGGTAAGATAACAGTGTGAATTCTAAACTTGTGTTAGGCTTAAGTACAAAGTATAAAGCTGGAAAAAGGACCACATTCAGATTCAACACAAATTCATAGGAAGAGAAAGTGAGAAAGATATTTAGAGATATTTAGAAGTATCTAGATATTTGTATTTCATATTACTTACTCATGTCATTGACTCACCTGTCAATACCTTTGGCTGCATTAATAAGGAGTTCTTTCTCTACTGAAAAAAAAGAAAGGGAAAAGATACGTATGCTGATATTGAGTCCTAATCATCTATCCCTATGTCAAGGGAGTCTTGTCATTTAGACCAGGAAGAAAAGCACCAGCCATGTTGGGGGACCAAAGTGAATCCAGGAGACAGTGTCTAAGGGGACCATCTCTCAAGGACCGGTCCTCAGAATGTGAAACTAAAGTGATGTTGAGCGCTGTAGAGGTGGAGCAATTACCCTCAGTCGGGTTTTCCTACAATAACGTGCATGAGGGCTAAATAGTATACATACCTCTCAGGATGGGTTAATTCACTCACCAGTGACTCTAAACTGGGGGTAAGAAGAAAGACAAATCAGATTCAAGGCGGAGTAGGGGGCATGCATAATTTGCAGATTAGCTGTTTGCAATTCCTTCTCTGAAATAAAGGACTAAAGAAACTTCCTGGGCCATAGATTTAGTTACCTACTTAAAATAAGTACCCTCCTTTTATTTTTTTTATTTTTAGATTTTTTTTCTTTTTGTGGTATGCGGGTCTCTCACTGCTGTGGCCTCTCCCGTTGCGGAGCGCAGGCTCTGGACGCGCAGGCTCAGCGGCCATGGCTCACGGGTCCAGCTGCTCCGTGGCATTTGGGATCCTCCCGGACCGGGGCACGAACCTGTGTCCCCTGCATCGGCAGGCGGACTCTCAACCACTGTGCCACCAGGGAAGCCCTACTTCTCCTCTTTTTAATCTTTTATCCTCCTACACATGCTAATAACATGCTGGAATATTAAACAACATAAAACAAAAACAATCATGTGAATCAGTTTCTTAATATATTGCCTAAGGAGCCTCTTAAGGAGGCTTTGCCAGCAAATAATAAATTGTGGTAGTGAGTGGCATCACACCATCAAAATGAATTTTAGTGTTTCTGTACGTGGTCACAGAGATGTTCACAGCATTTTATTGTACATTGCGCAAAGAAAGGCAGAGCTGAGAAGTTTTCAGAAGTTTTTCTTCTTTCTGCACAGTGGTTTAAAACAGGTCCAGTGGTGGCACTCTACATGTTCTAACCATCATGAAACGAATTCGCGTTCTTTTTAAACAATGCATATTTTGAGGTGAATCTCTCCTAGGGATTTTGAAGTGCAGTCTACCTATAACAGTCATTAAATATTATACGTGGCTAGATATCCTCTTTCTAATCAAAGTACGGTAACAATAGTATAAGTGGTCCCTAACTATGTAAAGGAGATCTGTTCCTAAAAAATGGATGGTCCGGTGAATCATTGTAAATATGAATTACATTTCCCTTTTAAAAAAATTTATAAAAACAAAAATGTTTTCATGGAAAAAATTTTTGCCCAAGGACTTAATATAAATTATATGCAGAAGTTCACTAGATATATAAATAATATGGTATAAAGAGGTAAACAATTTCTTGGGAAAATAGTAACACTAAAAAATGTCGCAAAAACTAATGATGCCCTAGAAGTTTTATTACCAAGACGTGTATAAGGGGGAGAGCTTCCTGTGTAAGCTCTAGCTCTACTTTTTAATATTAGTAGCTATTCTTTCTTTTTTAAATGTCAAGTTTTAAGCTTAGAGATTTTGGCCAAGGCTAGTATTCACCTATGAGTTTCTAGGGTGGCTAAGTTTGTTAGTATATTCAATGGTATCTGGTTATGCTGTTGATTTGGTATCCTGTAGACATTTTTTGTTAATAAGTCTGACTTCAAGATCACTGACAAGGGCCATTGATTTTGGTGAGGAGGTTTTGCGTTTTGCTTTAATCATTTTATTGCAGTGTTCCAAGGTCTATCGTAGGCAGGAACACATCTCCTTGAAAAGATTTAACTTCAGAGCCTGCTGGTGAAGGGACAAGCTGCAGCGCATTTTATATATACATATATATATATATACACACACATACATATATATATATATATATATATATATATATATATATACATACACATTTTGATCTCTGTGGCTAGAATCTGTTTAACACCAATCCCCATCATTTCCCTTAGGTCTCTACCCGCCAAGAGCCAAGCTGGTAATACAGAGGCATCTCTCGTCCCTGACAGATAATGAGCAAGCTGACATCTTTGAACGAGTTCAGGTAACATTATTTATAGTCCTCACAAGTCAGGTATAAGGAATGAGAATTGGACCCTGTTTCTGTGAGTTGCTTTTTCCATTTCTCTATCTGACGTTAAAGATAGATATACTACTGTACTATTGAATAGTTACTACAATGCCACTGTTACTTTTGTTTCTAAGAGCAGCTAAATGCTTAGCTTTACTTACGTTTGTCTGCCAGACAGATAAAACGAAATGAGGATAAAGTAAAACAATAAAAGCTGTGCTGCCATAATGTGCTCTCTGTCTGTCTGTTCAACAGAAAATGAAGGCAGTCAATGACCAGGAGGAAAACGAACTTGTGATTTTACATCTGAGGCAGCTGTGCGAAGCCAAGCAGAGGACACACATACATATTGGGGAAGGCCCATCGGTGAGACGTTTTCTAGTTGACCTATTTTTGTTTTTTTCATATATTCAGTCAAACTATCACAGAAGATGTAAAAGGAGTTTCTTTCCTTTGTCCTCTCCTCTTTAGGGCTAAGCCCTAATAGTCTTTCCCCCCCCCAGCATTTTAGAAGTTTTATAGGAAATTGTAGCAAACATTGGCACATTGAGATAAAATAGTAATGATTTTAAAATGTAAAAAAAATTGTGAGTTTTGGTAGAAAACCAGTAATAATAAATGCTCATGATTTAGAATGAACATACATTTTTAGTAATATTAATCCATTATTTTATTTCAAATTCATATGAACATCTTATTTCATTAAAAACTTACATAGCCTTGAGTGGTAAAGAGCAAACATGCAAAGAAACAGTAATGTCATGGAAACGGCTACCCTGGCTGCAAACTAAAGGATGATATTTTTGTGCACTTGGTTTAGAATGTGTTCCCAGCTGCAAGTAGGTAAAGCAAGACCACTGGCAACAACATCTAAAGAAATCATGATATATTTACCTCTTGATAACACTAATTCAGGTTATGTCTTAATCGCACTCTATTCAGAACAAACCACATATTGTGTGATAAGTGATTCCTTAATTATTTATTGTACAAGCACTTCTAGAGGACCTTCTGTGAATCAAGCTATGTGATAATGGTGACAAAAAAGACATGAATAATGATGTAGCCTACAGAGAAGAGCTCAAATAATCCAAAAGGGAATGCAAACATAAATAGATACATATAATAGAGGCAACAAGATGGCTTTTTAAAATTCCTATTAGTTTTATTTTATTTTATTTTTTTATATCTTTATTGGAGTATAATTGCTTTACAATGTTGTGTTAGTTTCTGCTGTACAACAAAGTGAATCATATATGTATACATATATCCCCATATCCCCTCCCTCTTGAGCCTCCCTCCCACCCTCCCCATCCCACCCCTCTAGGTCATCACAAAGCATCCAGCTGATCTCCCTGTGCTATGCAGAAGCTTCCCATTAGCCATCCATTGTACATTTGATAGTGTATATATGTCAGTGCTACTCTCTCACTTCATCCCAGCTTCCCCTTCCCCGCCACGTCCTCAAGTCCATTCTCTACATCTGCATCTTTATTCCTGTCCTGCCACTAGGTTCATCAGTACTGTTTTTTTAGATTCCATATATGTGCATTAGCTTACTATTTGTTTTTCTCTTTCTGACCTACTTCACTCTGTATGACAGACTCTAGGTCCATCCACTTCATTACAAATAACTCAATTTCATTCATTTTTGTGGCTGAGTAATATTCCACTGTTTATATGTGCCACATCTTCTTTATCCATTCATCTGTCAATGGACACTTAGGTTGCTTCCATGTCCCGGCTATTGTAAATAGTGCGGCAATGAACATTGTAGTACATGTATAACAATATGGCTTTTTAAAAGAATGTTCGGTGAACACAGAAGTAGCTACATGTTTGCTTTGGAGCTGGAGTGAAGAGTAAGGATAGAGGAAAGAATGAAAGAATTCAAGAGGAAGAGATTTTTGTGGGGGGTGGAGCTGGAGTTTTAGGGGAGATAAAGTTTTCTAATCAGAACAGTTGAAGAATTGTGTTCTTTTTTTAACATCTTTATTGGAGTATAATTACTTTACAATGGTGTGTTAGTTTCTGCTTTATAATAAAGTAAATCAGCTATACATATACTCATATCCCCATATCTCTTCCCTCTTGCGTCTCCCTCCCTCCCACCCTCCCTATCCCACCCCTTTAGGTGGTCACAAAGCACCGAGCTGATCTCCCTGTGCTACATGGCTGCTTCCCACTAGCTGTCTATTTTACATTTGGTAGTGTATATATGTCCATGCCACTCTCTCCCTTCGCCCCAGCTTACCCTTCCCCCTCCCTGTGTCCTCAAGTCCATTCTCTACATCTGCGTCTTTATTCCTGTCCTGCCCCAGGTTCTTCAGAACCATTTTTTTTTAGAGTCCATATATATGTGTTAGCATACGGTATTTGTTTTTCTCTTTCTGACTTACTTCACTCTGTATGACAGACTCTAGGTCCATCCACCTCGCTACAAATAACTCAATTTCATTTCTTTTTATGGCTGAGTAATATTCCATTGTACATGTGTGCCACATCTTCTTTATCCATTCATCTGTCGATGGACACTTAGGTTGCTTCCATGTCCTGGCTATTGTAAATAGAGCTGCAATGAACATTGTGGTACATGACTCTTTTTGAATTATGGTTGTCTCCAGGTATATGCCCAGTAGTGGGATTGCTGGGTTGTATGGTAGTTCTATTTTTAGTTTTTTAAGAAACCTCCATACTGTTCTCCATAGTGGGTGTATCAGTTTACATTCCCAAGGAATTGTGTTTTAAGAGAGGAACATTAAGTGCAAAGTTAAGTGGTAACTTTGTAACCATGAGTGAACATACTGCATGGAGGCCCTCCAAGGACATACTGGTTTTTTTTAGGGTTTGCATGGGAATTATGGGGAAATAAGGCTGGAAGGCTAGGCAGCAGCGGGGTGATGAATAGCCTTAAATGCTAGATCAGACTTTGTCACTAAAGGACTTCAGGTTAGAGCATGAGAGGATCAGATGTGTGGCTGGTTGGGTAAGGGGGTTGACAGTGTTAGGACTGAAGTCACACTCTCAAATTAGGAGACCTTGGTAATAGAATCCCTGAGAAGTGATTCATTTATCAAGTGCATACTATGTACTAGGCAACAGAGATGAATAATGACAGCTCTAACTGTAAGAAGAAACCAACATGCAATCAAATGAATTAAAATATGGAAATACCGTGTGACTGGCACAGAGATATAAGTATGTACCAGACAAGAGATAACACTGGGACATAAATAGATTGAATGATTCTGTCTTGAAAAATGTATTCTGTCTCAGAGAGGAGGTAGACTGGAGCCCTGGAGATGTGAGGGAGGGACTGAGTCAAGAGCAATTTGGGAGGCATGATCCTTAGGACTTAGTGACTGATTGGATAGATATGTTTAGGAAGAGAGAGGGGCTTGCTGGGAGAGACTTCAAGGTTTCAGATTTGGAGGAATTAGATGTAATAGCTAGGAAATACAGAAAGAAGGCAAGAGCGGGGCGAAAGATGGAAATAAGAATTGCATTTTGGAAGTGTGAGATTTAATTAGAAGAATGGATTTGGTGCTCATAGAATTTGAGCTGACATTATAAATGTGAAAGACTATGAGCTTTGTCACAGATTTGAAGTCGAAGGAGGGTGTTCTGAGGAGCACCCACATTTCAGGCAATGAGTGAATTAAAATGGAGCCAGTGATAAAGACTGAAAGGGAATAATGAGGTAGAAAGATTTATTATGGTGAATGACCAAGGTAGGAGAAGAGTTCAAGCAAGAAGATCAACAATGTCCAATGACATAGGAAGGTCAAGAAACATAAAGACTAAAATCTGTTCATGGCTTTGATTAAATCAGTCGTTGGTGGTGATAGTCTTGTTGACCAGAAGGCCAAAGGCAGTATGTGAGGAGTGGTATGCATTTTCTATATGACGGAGGGTGGTCAAGATCACAGAGGAGATTTTAACAAATTGTGTATGTTTTCCTGTCAGTATACTTAAGTTCCTCCCTGCCTCTCTCTTTTTCCCTCCCTTGCTCCCTCTTTTCCTTTCTTCCTTCCTTTTATTCACCTGGTATTCACTGAGTAGCTGCTGTGTCAGGCACTGTGCTAAGTGCCAATAAGATTTCCCTATTTTCATTGTGTCATTCATCTCAAAGCCTTAGAATGATGAGTCAACCCAGTCCTTATACACAGCCCGAACCCATTCCAGCCCACGTCTCTATCTATTGTTTTCTTTCCTTTTTGATTGTGATCATGTTTCTTTTATCAGTAACTCCTTAGATGACCACGTGGAGCCAGCTCCAGTATGGACCTCTATTGCCTCCTGCGTAGACTGTCCTGAAGCCTTCAATCTGATCTTCCAGTCTCTGATTTCCCAGTCCTTTAGGTGATTTTTGAACAGTCCTTTCGCATAAATCTTCCCAAAACATTACTTTCACAGTGATGCCCCTCTGCTTGTAAATTGTGATCAGTGATTCTTCCTAAGTATCCAGCACTTAAGACCATTCAAGGTTTTATCTCCAGCTTCACTTTCCCACTTTCCACTACTTCCCTCTGTTTTAGTCAAACACCTGTACTGACACCCTGTCCCGTGCACATCCCAGCCTTTATGATTTTGCCAGCACCATCCCCAGTGTTGGGAAAGTCTTCACCTCCTTTTTTCTGCCTGTCTGAATCCCATGTATCCTTTTCTTCGTGACCATTGAGACCCATAACTCATGGTTCCATATTTGATACTTATGCGTTGCTTTGTGTCACTGCTACGAGAACGTATTTCCTCCCCAAGCAAAGGATGAGTTTTCTCTCTTGAAAGCTTCCTGGCACTAAGAACCATGTAATATACATAGTAGCTTTTTATCTCTATATAAGATAAAATATTTAGAGAACCTCATGTAGTGGACACATTGTAGATTCTCATACAGTTCAGTACTATCATTGAATACTTGTCGATTGAAATGATAAATGACCCACTCACAAATGAAAATGGAATTCTAACAAAGGCATTAGCAGAATGCAACTTTACTGGAAGATGCTCTGTTCTTTGAAACCAATTTTTTGTGTTTTCCTTGGTAATTTGGATATAAAGTATGTAACTTGGAAAGGGATGGTTATAGTTGTTAATCAAAATAACAGCAGTAACAATGGACATCTCAAGTTTAGTTTCTGTAAAATGCAGCAGGAATATATTAGCAGAAAGGAAAGACATAAAGGAAAGATCTTATTTCTGTCTTTTTTATTACTTACAATATTAAAAATTAATCTCTTTTGCTTATAATCTGTGTGTTCACGATGTGGAACCTAAATTATTACTTCTTAATAGAGCTACAGAAGAATTCTCATGCTTTTAAATGTCTTAGCCATAAGCCTGTCTTTAAAGCTTCATTTAACCTTGAATATTTCCAACCTAAAATGTATGTTTTTCTTTCTGTAGACTATTTCAAATAGTACAATCCCAGAAAATGCGACAAGCAGTGGAAGGTTCAAACTTGACATTCTGAAAAATAAAGCTAAGAGGTCCTTAACGAGCTCCCTGGAAAATATCTTCTCAAGGGTAAGATTAAACTGAGGCTCTTTAAGGTATTATGTCTGTGTTTTCTAACTGCTTCATTCTCAACTGGCTCACCGAACATTTCCTTTAAAAAAAAAATTAAGATAACTTTAAGTTAGTTAACACTTATTTAAAATAATCTCTCAAAAAAAGTCTCATTTTCAGATCTAGATTTATTCTGGTGCCTCTGATATCTGAATTTGAGCAGTTGAGATATACGTATAGAAAAGGGGAAATAATAGAATATTGATGGCCAGTCCTTTAAGAACTTTTTATCATTTGCCACATAAAGTTATAAAGAAACCCTTCCTTCACTTATTCCTAGGAGCTGATAGGGAATGCTGAAAATAGTTAAGTATAAGTTAACAGAAATGCGTGTATTCCATTCAGTGAATTTATATATTCTGTTTAAAAATAAGCAAAATTATTTCTCTTCCTCTTCATTTTCCTCTTCGTGAGCTATTCACTCCTAACGCTATTAGACGAGACACAGTGATGTAGATGTCTTGGGTCTGTAAGGCAGGGAAGCCACAGTGGCTCAGCACAGGTGGACAGAGCCTGTATGGGTGCTCTGTATGGGGGTGACCCAGTGCAGCATGTGGACACCAGAGTGCGGTGAGGAGGGTGTCCGCCTACGGGGGCAACCTGTTTTCTGGAAGTGGAGTGAGAGCCGGTGAAGAAGACATCCTGCAGATGGATGGCTCAGAGCCAGAGTGGAGGGGAGAAAGCATTCAAGGTGCCCAAGACAAGGATGGCACCCATGGGTGGGGAGGCTGGGGCCTGAATGGGGTGAGAAGAGTGTGAGGTGTCAATTGTGGAGGTGGGTTACACACAGGGAACTGATCAAATATGTAAATGTTTAAGGATAGTGGGATTCTGGGAGAAGGGAATTACAACTATGAAAGGGGAGGAAATTAGAATGAGTTCTGTGTTGTTGGATTCAACTCAGAGGTAGCAGTATGGAATCTTGGTTTTCTATTTTGAGCAATAGAATTACATATATTATGTTCTATGTAATGTATATGTATTAATATATACGTGTGTCAGTAAATGTGTACCTACGGTCCCTGACTTTGTCCACTGATAGGAACTGGGAACAGCTTTTCTATACATGCCAGATAATAAATTAAGCCTGGTTGGATGACCCAGATTTTAGGTCTGGCACTCAGATTTTTTTTTTTTTTTTTGCGGGATGCGGGGCCTCTCACTGTTGTGGCCTCTTCCGTTGCGGAGCACAGGCTCCGGACGCGCAGGCTCAGCGGCCATGGCTCACGGGCCCAGCCGCTCCGCGGCATGTGGGATCTTCCCGGACCGGGACACGAACCCGTGTCCCCTGCATCGGCAGGCGGACTCTCAACTACTGCACCACCAGGGAAGCCCTGGCACTCAGATTTTGGTTTCTATATATCATTCTTTAAGAAGGAACCATGATCCTGGGAGAAATGGCTAGTTCCAGGACTACAGGGAAAGTACAAGGTAAGTCCAGAGCATCGTGGTGTTCTAGATAGTAAGGAAGTACTCAAAGAAAGGTAGCAGGATGTCACAAAGACATAAAAACCTTGAAGGGCTTCCACTGGTGACATCTGAGACAATAAGTATCAAAATAAATGATAGCAGCAGATAGTGACTTGTTGTGTAAGATAAGAAACTATAAGTCTATTCTGATAGGAAAAATAAATTAATACATTGGAAATTTGATCATGATCAAGATATTTACTGGGTGGAATCAATACCTATTAATTACAAAGGGGAAAATAGTAACTTTACAATGGAAAAAGCTGGCAGGCACCACCTTAATCAAATGATCAAATTGAACATCTTCAGCAATGGGACAAATTGAAATCCTGTGCCACTGATACAAAGAACACAGTGGCACTTCTGTGGTATTCCTGCCAAAGGGGCAGTACCTGAATCTAATCTTGAGGAAACATCAACAAACCCACGCTGAGATACAGTCTACAAAATAACTACCTGTCATCATCTTCAAAAGTGTTAAAAGCAAGAAAGTCAAGTGCAGTAGTACATTGGGACACAGTGACTTGTGATGTCTGGTGTTCTTATTTTTATTTCTTTGCTAGAACTCAAAATACTTTTATGGGTAATTTCTGTTGATGATTGAAATTCTTGTAATTCTAACAAAAGCCTTGCAGCAAGCATGGTCATCTGACAATGCTATTATTTTATTAGCAGAAAACAGAATTTAGGAAAAGAGCCTCTAGAAGATTTGTCGGAGTGTGTTAATGCAACTTTTCATAAACTTTTCCTACCTCCTCATCTTCAACATTTATAAATCAGTTATGTTCTTTCTTTCTCTCTCATTCCTTCCCTCCCTCCTTTTCTCCCTCTCCTATGGTGTTCAGTGAGAATTTTAGTAGAAAGATCGTTTATGTAGGTGGTCAGAGGATCCGATTTCCAGATCTGGCCCTAGCAGTTTTTTTTTTTTTTTCTTTTTTGCGGTACACAGGACTCTCACTGTTGTGGCCTCTCCCGTTGTGGAGCACAGGCTCCGGACGTGCAGGCTCAGCGGCCATGGCTCACGGGCCCAGCCGCTCCGCGGGATGTGAGATCCTCCCGGACCGGGGCACGAACCTGTGTCCCCTGCATTGGCAGGCGGACTCTCAACCACTGTGCCACCAGGGAAGCCCCAGCCTAGCAGGTTGTATGTTTATGCTCTTGGACAAATTATTTACCTTTTCTAAGCCATTGTTTCCCCACTTGTGAAACGGGCATACTCATACCTGCTTAGGTCATATTACCGTGAGGGTGAAATGTCAGTATGTTAGGAAAATATCACACTGTAGATATGAGCTGGTACATACAGCAGTGGTAAGCTCTGAAACCTCTGTTATTTATAAAAGGACACAAGGGTGTTTAGAGTGTGACGCTCTTTATCCCACTGAGTATCTTGGCATTCTGCACAGTACTTGCACGGCTGACTTTGAAGTACTGCTTACATAGCTTTGTATGGCTGTAATGACTTTTCAGCAAGGGCACTGCCAATCTGTTTTGGTCAAGGTGGATACTGTAGCTTTTGTGTCCCAAAATGCTCTCAAGTACCATAAATTATGTGACCTAACAAGGTCTTACTTGCACCATATGCAGCAGAATGGACTTCTTGAGAAGGTTGGCAGCTACCCATGTTGTATCAAAGGTTACATAGTAAAGGGTTTTTGCGTACTTCTGAAACTTGTCAGTTTATTTTTTTCTCTCTGAGTGACATAGGAGAAAATTGACACTCCAGTCATAGTTTGGCTCATAACTGCTGCTATTTTTAAAAGTCAGAATATTTTATTTAACTAACTATAGTTGTTTATGAAATAGGATACATTTTTAAAATGCTTTAAAGCTCAGCTCATTAGCAATTAAAAAGTGGGTCCAGGGCTTCCCTGGTGGCGCAGTGGTTGTGAGTCCGCCTGCCGATGCAGGGGACACGGGTTTGTGCCCCGGTCTGAGAGGATCCCACATGCCGCGGAGCGGCTGGGCCCGTGAGCCATGCCCACTGAGCCTGCGCGTCCGGAGCCTGTGCTCCGCAACGGGAGAGGCCACAGCAGTGAGAGGCCCGCGTATTGCAAAAAAAAAAAAAAAAGTGGGTCCAAGGCAAAAGGCTTGACACATGCGTTACCAAATCATAATATAGTTAAACTGAAAAAGCTATCTGCTCAAAGGTGAAAAGACAGAGTCTTGTATTCTGGTTGTTTGTTGCTTTTTCTTTTCTTTTTTAAAATTAATTAATTAATTAATTAATTTTGGCTGCGTTAGGTCTTCGTTGCTGTGCACGGGCTTTCTCCAGTTGCAGTGAGCGGGGGCTACTCTTTGTTACTGTGTGCAGGCTTCTCATTGCGGAGCACGGGCTCTAGGCATGCAGGCTTCGGTAGACATGGCTCGTAGGCTCAGTAGTTGTGGCGCATGGGCTTAGTTGCTCTACAGCATGTGGGATCTTCCCAGACCAGGGCTCGAACCCGTGTCCCCTGCATTTGCAGGTGGATTCTTAACCACTGCATCACTAGGGAAGTCCCTGTTGCTTTTTCTTAAATTGAAGCTTTCCAAAAGAGGAACATTTCCTAGTATATTTATTAATATATGTTTATAGTTCTAAAAGAGAAATATTCACTAATATAAAGTGTAAGTCATTAGAAAACAGTCCTCAAGGGATATCCCTGGTGGTGCAGTGATTAAGAATCCTCCTACCAATGCAGGAGACATGGGTTTGAGCCCTGGTCCTGGAAGATGCCACATGCTGTGGAGCAACTAAGCCTGTGCGCCACAACTACTGAGCCTGCACTCTAGAGCCCTCGAGCCACAACTACTGAAGCCCGCTCACCTAGAGCCCATGCTCTGCAACGAGAAGCCACCGCAGTGAGAAGCCCGCGCACCCCAATGAAGAGTAGCCCCGCTCACCACAGCTAGAGAAAGCCCACGCACAGCCACGAAGACCCAACACAGCCAAAAATAAATAAATTTATTTAAAAAAAAAGTGAGTCCTCATTTCACTTTCTCTTCAGAGTAATAGCCATTGTCCTCACTTGTTGAAAGGTGTGAATTAATGATTTTGGTAGAGTATAATTTTAAAGTAAGTTTATTTTTCTTTGTGTGTAAGAAGAACTCATGGATAAAACACTCCTATGAGTAATATGTGTCATTTAAGTGTTTTTCTAATGATGGAAGTTGTTTGATATCCATCTGACTACTTTCTCTATTGTGACCAAATAACCTGTTTGAGATAACCAGGCAGGTTGGCATGTAAGTAGCAGCTAAAAAATAGCAGAAAGCAACATGGCCCATTTTTCTTTTCCACACACACAAACCCAATAATTTATCAGCTAAAAGTATAGTTTATTACTGGAAGTAGGTCATGTTATAGTATAGAACTGAAGAACTGGAAGAGCCTTCATCAAGTTCTGGGACATTTGCAAAATAACCCTTAACCAATGTAGGTTAATTGGTTTTATTTGTAATTCTACTTTTCACAAAGCTCTATCTTCAGGAGGTAGTACTGGGTAAGAGCTCAAGAACCTCACTTTAAAGTTGTACTCCCTGAATTCAAATTGCTGCTCTGTCCTTTAACTGTGTAAACATTGGCAGCCTAACCTGTAAGAACTTCAGTCTCCTTATCTGTAAAGCTGAGCCAAAAAACTATACCTACTTCATTAGGATTGTTGTGGGAATGAAGCGGTTAATGCATGGTAAAATATTTAACATAGTACATGGCACGTGGTAAGCATTCAGTAATATAGATGCAGCTGTCTGTTTTATGATTGATATAGTTGTGATTTAGGGAGCCACCGGAAATAGAAAACTATAATTGATATACATAGATAAGAATAAATATGGCTTCTATGAAACAGGGTAGGATACCATAAATATAAGAGTCCATGGAGAACAGGAAAGAACTCTTACAAGTTTCTGATAGTGGACATAAAAAGAAAAATTCAGTAGAAGGCGAGGAAACTAGTGTTGAAAAAAACTTCCGGAAAGTAAAGCAAATTGACAAAGAAATAGAAAATAAGAGAATGAGGTTAAAAGTTATCTGGAGATCCAAAAGCCAAATGGTAGGCGTTCCAGAAAGAAAATGCATGCAGAAATTTTCAAAGAAACCATTTAAAAGTTTTCTTAGAGCTGATGGACATGTTTCAAAATGTAATGGGCTCAGAAGATGCACAATAGAAAGACTGAAGAAAGCCATGCCAAGGCACTTCATTGGGAAATTTCAGGATGCCCCAGGGTAAACTTAGATTCTGCTCCAGAGAGAAATAGCAGGGCACACATACAGCTCAAGAATCACAATGACGTTAGATTTCTGTACCGAAAGACAGTTGAGCAATGTTTACATATTCTGAAGGCATGTTTCCAGGCAGGATTGTATATTCAGCCTAACTATTAATAAAATATAAGCATAGAACAAAGACACTTACAGACATGTATATTAAAAAATAATTTACTTCCCAGTCTCCTGTTCTCAGAAAGCACCTGGATTATATGTTCCACCAAAATGAGGAAGTAAACTAAAAAAGAGGAAGACATGGGCTCAAGGAAGCAGAAATTCCAACATAGAATAGCATCAAAGGAAATTTCTAGGTTGATGGTGAAGGATAATACTGGAAACATCTATTCAGCAAACCTAAATTGCTACCAGTCCAGACTGGGGCAGGAAGACAGAGATCTCCAAAATGGGTAGCCCAAAGAAAAATATATGTAATTAATGGATTATGTAATGTTTGACCATATTGAGATTTGTTGGTAATAGATTAATGATAAATAAATTAGTAGTAATAAACTGGTGATTACTGAGGTAGTTGTTAACTCCATGAAGAAAAAAATTGTACAAGATGTGAGTTGTATTAGTAGTAAAATATGTAGCTCAGGTGCAAACAGTATTTACAAGGTCGTAAAAATCTAAGCACAAAATATTGGTTTAACTGACACGTGATATAACTCTACTGAGAGAAGAGGGGAAGAGAGAAGTGTGTATGGGGATGGGTAATGAAGTAAGAATCCTAAAGTCTCATCTTCCAGAGTAGGAAGTCAATGGATAGTGCCTACAATGGAAAGATTAAGGAATAGGAATGTAAGCTGAATAACAGAAGCATTGATATAAGTAATTTCAAGTGTTTGCTTTTGGGGAATGGGATTCAGCATGTGAAGGAGGGGGCTGGTGATTGCCACTTAACACCATAAGTTTGGTAGCACAGTGTGACTTTTGAAACTTTGTGTAGGTATCACTTTGCTTAAAAATTAAAATGAAACTTAACCCCCCCCCAGTTAAACCCAAGAAATGTTGGGAGACACACTTTAAAATTGTAAAGTGCTATAAAAATGTTGTGCGTTTTTTCCTTGTGGAGAGTCACTGTCACACTGACTTGACGTATTTCTAGTTATTCTTTTTAGAACTTTCCCATGTGTTTAATTTTTTGTTTATTATTATTATTATTTTACCTCTGAGAAGACTTTGTTGTTACCTAAGAGTAGGTAAAAGAATGTATCTATTCTTTTTTTTTTTTTTTTCCTGTAGTTAGAATTCTTTAATGTACTCTGTGGAGCTATAAGACCCCAGATGATCTGGCCTCCCTTTTTTTTTTTTTTTTAACAACTTTATTGGAGTATAATTGCTTCACAATGGTGTGTTAGTTTCTGCTTTATAACAAAGTGAATCAGTTATACATATACATCTGTTCCCATATCCCTTCCCTCTTGCGTCTCCCTCCCTCCCACCCTCCCTATCCCACCCCTCCAGGTGGTCACAAAGCACCGAGCTGATCTCCCTGTGCTATGTGGCTGCTTCCCACTAGCTATCTACCTTACGTTTGTGTTTTAGAGTTATATAGAACATCTTAGTCTGTATTTTGTCTCTTAAGACCTTCTATGTGCTGTGGTTCCTAACCAGCCTTTCCATCTTCTTTCCTTCAATACTTGGCTTCAGTCTCTTCCTACATGAAGTGTAGAGAGAAATAGATGAGATGATCCCTTTGGTTCTTTTCTTAGATCATCAGCAAAGAACTGTGTGAAAAGAAAATTGAGAACCAATTCACCAATATTGAAGCAGACTTTCATCTAGTGTTCTAGAGAGACTTTACTGAAGTAGTTTTGCATTATGGAATAATGAATGAAGCTAAATCCATACATTTTAGGATGCAGTTTTCTTTTTGTAACCTGTGTTTATTATAATCCTATAACGTAAATTATGATCTAGGTTGTAGGGAGGTTGTATGTATTAAACCATTTTCTTTTATAACTGTTGTGGTTTGTTGTGCTGTACTTTCCACATGGGTGTTTATCTGTTTGTGACACCAAGTTCATGGGACTCTCACTGATGTTATGGGTGCATAATGTTGGACTTTGTAACCCAAGTCACTTCAGTAAGCTTGGTCTGAATATCTGGTTATCTAATGGATGATTTAGAAGTAATGGAAGTAGATTGCGGATAGTTCTCTTGGCCATGCTGGAATGGCTGTTAATACTGCCAACAAATTTGAGTGAACCCCCAAAGGATCAATGTAATGCTAACATAAAGAGGCAACTGCCTTTTATAGTTTTAAAGTAAAAATTCAAACCCTATGAACGATTTAATTTTATTCTCTTCACTCAGGGAGCTAACAGAATGAGAGGTCGGCTTGGAAGTGTGGACAGCTGTGAACGATCCAACAGTGTTGCTTCAGAGAAGGTATCTAAGCAGAGCTCCCTTTTTTCCTACTATTGCAACTTGGTAAAAACCAACACTAATATGATAACATGCATGCTTAGTTATTTTGTGATGAGCTCTCTTTATGACTTCTAAAAAATAACTATTTGAGCCTTTATTATTTTAAAGAAGATTCTGGCTGTTAGCATGTTGCTCTTTATTCAACTGAGGCTTTCTCTTGCTGGGACAGAACACATCCCTTGCTGTCTAACTCTGCTCTGTCAGGCTTTTTACTGTTTGGAGATAGTGTACTTTGGGGGACAATATTTGAGCAACTGTTGATCCAAGGCCATAGTCAGGCTTTTTACTGTTTGGAGATAGTATACTTTGGGGGACAATATTTGAGCAACTGTTGATCCAAGGCCATAGTCAGGCTTTTTACTGTTTGGAGATAGTATACTTTGGGGGACAATATTTGAGCAACTGTTGATCCAAGGCCATAGAAAAAGGAGCCGTATGATTATTGCGCTTATACAGTGATCTTTTTATCTTTTGTTCTCTCCTCATATGACTTCCCCCTCCCTCATATTTAACCCTTTTAACTGCAACATTAGGCTCTTCTTTATCTCATAGACAATTCTCAGTAGGTTTGGTTTCCTGTTTCCTGTAACATGTAACCTGAGGCAAATGCAACCAATTTTTTTTAATGGAAAAATATTAAAATATGTTCACTAAACTTTCTGTTGGTAGAATTGAGGACTTAGTCCAGTTATGAGTCGATGAGCCCTAACCAAAGTTTATCAAGCTAAACATTTCAACAGTGGAGCCTGTTCTGGAAAGTATAAACAGCATACTTGTCTAAATTGAAAGATTTATGATGTCTACCCAGGCAATATGGGAGGCATTCTGACATAGCTCACTTTTCATTCATTTCCTGTTTTTCATGTCTTTTAAAAAATTTTTACCTCAGGGAACACGTAGTTAGATAGAAGCATCCATGGTGAGGAAAGATACTTAACAGGCTTTCTTTTATTTTCCTGAAATCTTTGCCATGAGACTTGGACACTTCAGCATTGTGATATTGTTTTGACAGTACAGGAAACATGCAACCGATATGTCACAGAAATCAGTAGATACGTAAATACAGACTCCACCCTCTTTCGGTCAGGATCTCTTTTCATCTTTCTGGCAACAGTGAGAACAGTAGAGTAGCTGTAGAGCCTTTTACCACAAAGGGTTAGGGGAAAGAATACCTTTTCTTCTCATCCCTTTCACTTTCTGGCCTACGTTCTTGGATGCTGTCTTACAGCTGCTTATCAGAAGAAATGGGTTGTGGTGATAGTGATCAGCCTTCAGCATGGATTGGGTAAAAAAAAAAAACAAAATAAGCTACAACGGTTTGTCATGACTCAGGAGGAAGAAGAGGCACCCTGTCACTGTTGAGCTCTGCTTCTGAGCAGGTCTGCCATGATCGGTGTGGGAAAGAAAGGCCTGACTTCTTGCGTTTCAGGACTGCTCCCCAGGAGACTCCCCGCCAGGGACCCCACCAGCTTCCCCACTGTCCTCAGCTTGGCAGACGTTCCCTGAAGAGGATTCCGACTCCCCGCAGTTTCGAAGACGGGCCCACACGTTCAGCCACCCACCTTCCAGCACAAAGAGAAAGCTGAATTTCCAGGATGGGAAGGCTCACGGGCTGCGCTCCCCTCTTCTGAGGCAGGGCTCCAGCGAACAGTGCAGGTGAGTCCAAACCTCTCTCCAGAGGCTGGAACAGAATTCTCCTGTCACTCTCTTCTGACCACCGTGCAGTCAAGAGTTATTGTGACTTCATGCTGTAGCCTACATTTAGTTTTCAGAAAAATAAATTGAATTATAAAAACCTTCGTTACTAAGGGAAACAGGCAAGCTTTAAGGCACCCCGAAAGAGAAGAGTTAAAGCATTTTGGATGGAAATATTTTTTTTTTCCCCAGGAAAACGGAGAAAACAAGATATCAGGCAGTTGTTTTGTCTGAAAAACCTTCTGACAACGCATGTTCCTCAGTGTCTCTTTGACGATGGTTTTCATGAAACAGTCAGCAAATTTGCAAATAACATAGCAGAACTTCCTGTAAGCACAGGGGTTAAAAAAATCACCTACATTTACACATGAGATAAAAAACTGGCTGTATTTTATTTCATAATAAATTAAAGCCAAATGTGAAAATTGTTAAAAATTTTATCTAGAATAAAGTGATATTTACAAAGAAGAATACATATACCATAATTGGCAGGAAGTATCCATTAGAAACTATCTTGCATGGTATTTAAAAAATATTTAACAAAATCATTTGGCATTTGGTAAGAGATAATAAAGGGGGTAAATTTGGAATTGTAGAATGATTATACTTCTTACCATGTAGTACAAATCAGAATTTATATCCTAGAACTAATTTTGTTTTTCTTCATTACCTATGAGTTTGGTTCAGGAAACGGTCTAATAGGGGTTCCAGTCAGAGAGAAAAAAAAAACAAAAACAGAACTCTAAGTAAAAAGATTAATTTTTTTATTAGTTGTTATCAAATTTACCAGCATTTCTTTTAAGGATGCAATTGAATGCTGATTGTTTTTTGAATAATTTGATATTAAAACATAAAATATTTAAGATATATAAAAATAAAGTAAATTAATAGAACTAATTATCCTCAGATTTTCTTTTATGAAAAAGGATTAAGTATTCATGTATATATGAAAAATTTTAATGATCATCTATATTTACCCAAGACATTAAGTCTCTTTTTCCAGGAAAAACTATTTTCAAGAATTTAAAACATTAATTATTTTAAACTATTAATGATGTCTGTTTTTCTTATGTTTTCCACATTTCATAAAGTATATGGTCAAAGAATTTCTGTCAATATGAAAAGATGCTATTTATATCATGGTAAAAACTTGCTATGAAAAGAATCTTCTGGAAAAAAAACTTTGTAGGAGATTTAGGGACTCAGATAAAACCATGGCTGCACAATTCCACAGGCTGCAAGAAAAGAACATGGACATTAATGTTTGTTAAGCCAAAAGGATTATGATGACTTCCAACAACCAAACATGTTGTTCTTAAATTTTTAGAAGGGTTTATATCTTTAAAATAATTAAGTCTTTGAACTACTGATAATCAGTTTTTCCTTCTGGAACTTGTTTCCTGTAATTATTTGTGCTTTCCTACTTTTTCCCCTTGAAGTATCTTTTGCATGTCAAAACAAACACTTTTTGCCCTAAAATTGTTAACAGCTTTTTAGAGACAAACACATATGCTTAGAAACACTGCATAGATGAGGAATTCAGTTTGTGAACAATGAACTAGGTCATAGTCATCTAATAGAGAACTGCATGCATAGAAGTTTTTTCCATATAAATTCAGCCCTGATTACGTTAATAGCGAGAACCTGTGTATATGCTATTTCATAGTGAATGAAGATTGTGCCAAAATGTAAATTAAGACGAATTTGCTGTATTTTCTGTACCCAGCATCCTTGCATCAGTTTGGCGCATGCACAAGGAGAGTAATTCTTTCTCCAGTCTTCCGAGTCTTCACACTTCCTTCTCTGCCCCTTCCATCACTGCCCCCTCTTTCCTGAAAAACTTTTACCAGAATTCAGGTAGACTGTCCCCACAGTATGAAAATGAAATCAGGTGAGATCAGTGTCCTCTGTTTGCAAAGCAACATTTTCTGCAGTGATATACTGATATGTTACTAAGAAGTGGCTAATTAGCTTTAGAGTGACATGAATGCATCCGTATGTTGTGCTTGTTCTAACCTGTTTCTAATATATTGGTTTCATTTCCAATTAATTTGAAGAAAACTTTTAAAACCAGTGTTTCAAAGCTTTTTGATGACATGATTATCTTACTTTAGGGGTTATATTTTTTGTACTATTTGTGTGTTTCTTTGCCTTTGGCCCCAGAGTCTAAGCCTTGTTTTGTTTGGGGCAAGACCTGGTGCTAACACATACTAAGCAAACCTCCCCTGATCATGCCTTTTTTTCTTAGCTTCTCTGGACATATATTATGGAACCCAAAAGCCACTGATTTAAACAACTATACTAAAGTAATAGATATGATATATCTTTATTTTTAAGTATATAGAATATTTCCTAGGCGTTTCTCTGATTTTTTCAATGACATAGACCTTCTTTTCTGAATCTCAGTGTAAGTCACATCATAGGTACAGGATCATGTCGATAGCAACTCTTTCAGACAGCATGAGGGAGCTCTTGAATCTTGTAGACATTCAATTTTGCTTTGTTTTTTGTCCCCAGTATTGAAAACGTGTAGCCTATTCAATCTTTTTCCTTGCTCTTATAGCTACACAAAATTAAATATAGTGAGTTTTAAAGAAGTGCCTTTAAAATTTTTTGAAATTATGAAATCTTACTGGTCATGCAAATTCTCAGTGGGATATTCTAGCCTTTGGAAAGTGGTGGATTAACTTGGGAATTCTTCTCAAGGGGTTGTTGTTGGCTCAGAAGCTTCTGAGATTCATTCTTTTTTTTTTTTTTTTTTGCGGTACGCGGGCCTCTCACTGTTGTGGCCTCTCCCGTTGCGGAGCACAGGCTCCGGATGTGCAGGCTCAGCGGCCATGGCTCACGGGCCTAGCCGCTCCGTGGCATGTGGGCTCTTCCCGGACCGGGGCACGAACCCTTGTCCCCTGCATCGGCAGGCGGACTCTCAACCACTGCGTCACCAGGGAAGCCCTCATTCCTATTTTTATGTGCAGCTTGAACCATTCATTTTTATTGCTGTATAGTATTCCATTTAGTACACCAGAATCTATCCACTCTCTTGCTGATGGATATTTGGGTTGTTTCTATTGTGCGATAATTGACAATTTTTGCAGTCAGGGAGAGGAATACATGCTATCAACTGGCCTGTGTGCCACTAAAATCTTCTTGGGTATTCTTTTGGCCTCCTTTCTTTTAGACTTAGGGAATCCAAAAAGTTAGCATATAATTAGGTAACCCACAGTAACTAGTTAAATTACAATAACCCTTGAATTATCCCTGAATATCTTTTGTCCATGTGTGTCGATTTTTTTCATCCCAAGAAAGATGATCAATATTGGATTACTAAAAATTTGAATCTGAACCTTCCTCTGAATTAGTACAAAGTTATGTTGAAACATTGAATTGCTAGTGAAGAAAGTTGATGAAGATGATTTTAAAAAGTTTTTCAATGACAACCTTATGGGAGAAGATTTAAAGGAAGATAGCCATAAAAATAGCATAATGTATATGGAATATGCAATGAATTTAGAGAACTGAGGATGTACACATATAAAAATGTCAACTTGCCTCATCTCCATAGTACTACCTATTAAGAATACAGTGCTTTCAATGACACCCATTTGCAGTTTCCTGTTGTTATGTTAAAGTGAGCATCTGGAGAATCCCTGTTTCCCTCCAGAAATAGAACCATGCCTGAGGTGACAATTAGGAACAGCCATACGAAGGACAAAGACTAGCTGTGAATAGGTTATAGAGTACAAAAGCAGTGACTTTTAAAAAAATAGATTATTTGGGCTTCCGTGGTGGCGCAGTGGTTGAGAGTCCGCCTGCCGATGCAGGGGACACTGGTTAGTGCCTCAGTCCGGGAAGATCCCACATGCCGCAGAGTGGCTGGGCCCGTGAGCCATGGCCGCTGAGCCTGCGCGTCCGGAGCCTGTGCTCCGCGACGGGAGAGGCCACAACAGTGAGAGGCCCGCGTACCGCAAAAAAAAAAAAAAAAAAAAAAAAAATTATTTATAGTTTTTAATGTATGGTTATATGTTCGTCTTCAGTAGTTTCTGCCTAGATGTATGTATCATTCTTGTGCCTAGCTTCCCTTAAGCCTTCTGTACCTCATTCTAATAGGAGGATATTGAAGTCAGAGGACAAATATTTAGTTTTGTATTGAAAAAAATTCACTTCTTTGCAGTGATCTTATTTGAAATGCTATATTTAAACATGTGGAGAACTTTTAAATTTATAGGATCATTAAAAATCATCGTATTTTCTGTACTTTGTAGTGTTCTCTTGGCTCTGAGAAGTTCTAAAAATCAGAGAGCACTTTTTGGCATGTTTTTGTTTAATTTTTGTATGCTGTTTTGTAATTTGACAGCATAGAATCGATAAGCCAAAAAGACACTTAACATTTTTCATTAAAAAGTACGCTAATCACTAAAAACTATACCGGAAAAAAAAAGGTATGCTAATTATAGCATCCAGCTCCATGGATTATCACAGAGTGAACATCCCACATCACCCCAACCCAGTCAATACATGGAATGCTACCAGCACACCTGCAGCTCCTCACATTTTCCCACCCAATCTCTACCCCACATCCTGACCTCAAATACCATAGTTTAGTTTTGCCTGGTTTTGAACTTTCTATAAATGGAATGATACAGCATAAATTCTTTTATATCTGGCTTCCTTCACTTAAATTAACTTATGAGATTCATTCCTATTTTTATGTGCACTTCAGTTCATTCATTTTTATTGCTGGATAGTATTTCATTTACTATATCACAGTGCATTCATTTGCCAGTGGACATGTGGGTTATTTCTAGTCTTTTGGCTTTTAAAGCGTACTCTCCCTGGATATTATTATACACGCCTATCGTGGTACACACCCATGCATTATTGATGACTATCTACACAGTAGTAAAATTACTGGACAAAATTCACTGTTAATAGGTTTATTTCAATTAGTAAGTCACTTAGACATAAATTTACTAGTTAGAATCTTGGAGAGAGTTTTTAAAAAATTGGTATTGTGAAACGATTCCAAATTTACAGGAGAGTTGCAAAAATATTATGGAGAACTGCTAACTCTTTCTCCAGATTCATCAATTTTTAACATTTACTTTGTCAGTCTGTTTACATGTATATGTACATACATACATACATATATGCATATATTTTTTATACTAAGCCATTTGTGAGTAGGTTGCAGATATTATGTCCTTTTACTCTGAATACCTTAGTGTCAATTTCCTAAGAATGAGGATATTCAAGAGTGTGGTTTTATGTCAGTAATTTCTGAACTCTACATCTCTCATTATTACTGGTTTCAGAGAAAACATCATATGCACACAATTACCATGATATCTAGAACTACTCAGAATAGAAAGGAGGTCCATAAAACTATGAAATATAATTTTCTTTCCACTTGGGTAACTCATATCTTATTAGATGCATAGAGTAGATCTCTAAATATTCATAGTCAAGTAAAATATGTAATTTTCTTTCTTTTTTTTAATAGATCTTTATTGCAGTATAATTGCTTCACAATACTGTGTTAGTTTCTGTTGCACAACAAAACGAATCAGCCATATGCATACACGTGTCCCCATATCCTCTCCCAATTGAGCCTCCCTCCCATCTTCTCTATCCCACCCCTCTAGGTCATTGCAAAGCACCCAGCCAATCTCCCTGTGCTATGCTGCTGCTACCCACCAGCCAACTATTTTCCATTTGGTAGTGTGTACATGTGGTTGCTACTATCACTTCGCCCCAGCTTTGCCCTCCCACCCCATGTCCTCAAGTCCATTCTCTATGTCTACCTCCTTATTCCTGCCCTGCCACTAGATTCATCTGTACCAGTTTTTTTTTAGATTCCATATATATGCGTTAGCATATGGTATTTGTTTTTCTCTTTCTGACTTACTTCACTCTGTATGACAGACTCTAAGTCCATCCACCTCACTACAAATAACTCAGTTTCGTTTCTTTTTATGGCTGAGTAATATTCCATTGTATATACGTGCCACATCTTTATCCATTCAGCTGTTGAAGGACACTTAGTTTGCTTCCATGTCCTGGCTATTGTAAATAGAGCAGCAGTGAGCATTGTGGTACATGTGTCTTTTTTTTTTTTTTTTTTTTTTTGCGGTGCGCGGGCCTCTCACTGTTGTGGCCTCTCCCGTTGCGGAGCACAGGCTCCGGACGTGCAGGCTCAGCGGCCATGGCTCACGGGCCCAGCCGCTCCGCGGCATGTGGGATCCTCCCAGACTGGGGCGCGAACCCGTTTCCCCTGCATCGGCAGGCGGACTCTCAACCACTGTGCCACCAGGGAAGCCCACATGTGTCTTTTTGAATTATGGTTTTCTCAGGGTATATGCCCAGTAGTGGGATTGCTGGGTCATATCGTAGTTCTATTTTTAGTTTTTTAAGGAACCTCCATACTGTTTTCCATAGTGGCTGTATCAATTTACATTCCTACCAACAGTGCAGGAGGGTTCCCTTTTCTCCACACCCTTTCCAGCATTTATTGTTTCTAGATTTTTTGATAATGGCCATTCTGACCAGTATGAGGTGATACCTCATTGTAGTTTTGATTTGTATTTCTCTAATAATTAGTGGTGTTGAGCATGTTTTCATGTGCCTCTTGGCCATCTGTATGTCTTCCTTGGTGAAATGTCTGCTTAGGTCTTCCACACATTTTTTAACTGGATTGTTTGTTTTTTACATATTGCGCTCCATGAGCTCTTTGTATATTTTGGAGATTAATCCTTTGTTGTTTCATTTGCAAATATTTTCTCCCATTCTGAGTGTTGTCTTTTCGTCTTGTTTATGGTTGCCTTTGATGTGCAAAAGCTTTTAAGTTTCATTAAGTCCCATTTGTTTATTTTTGTTTGTATTTCCATTACTTTAGGAGGTGGGTCAAAAAAGATCTTGCTGTGGCTTATGTCAAAGAGTGTTTTTCCTATGTTTTCCTCTAAGAGTTTTATAGTGTCTGGTCTTACATTTAGGTCTCGAATCCATTTGGAGTTTATTTTTGTGTATGGTGTTAGGTAGTATTCTAATTTCATTCTTTTACATGTAGCTGTCCAGTTTTCCCAGCACCACTTATTGAAGAGGCTGTCTTTTCTCCATTGTATGTTCTTGCCTCCTTTGTCAAAAATTAGGTGCCCATATATGCATAGGTTTATCTCTGGGCATTCTATCCTGTACCATTGATCTGTATTTCTGTTTTTGCGCCAGTACCATATTGTCTTGATTACTGTAGCTTTGTGGTATAGTTTGAAGTCAGGGAGCCTGATTCCTCCAACTCTGTTTTTCTTTCTCAAGATTGCTTTGGCTATTCGGGGTCCTTTATGTTTCCATACAAATTGTAAAATTTTTTGTTCTAATTCTGTGAAGAATGCCATTGGTAGTTTGATAGGGATCACAATGAATCTATAGATTGCTTTGGGTAGTATAGTCATTTTCACAATATTGATTCTTCCAATCCAAGAACATGGTATATTTCTCCATCTGTTTATGTCATCTTTGATTTCTTTTGTCAGTGTTTTATAGTTTTCTGAGTACAAGTCTTTCGCCTCCTTAGGCAGGTTTATTCCTAGGTATTTTATTCTTTTTGTTTCAGTGTTAAGTGGGAGTGTTTCTTTAATTTCTCGTTCTGATTTTTCATTGTTGGTGTATAGGAATGCCACAGATATCTGTGCATTAATTTTGTATCCTGCAACCTTACCAAATTCATTAATTAGTTCTAGTAGTTTTCTGGTGGCATCTTTAAGATTTATTATGTATAATATCATGTTATCAGCAAACAGTGACAGTTTTACTTCTTCTTTTCCAATTTGTATTTTTTTTTAATTTTTTTTAATTTTAATTTTTGGCTGCATTGGGTCTTTGTTGCTGTGCGCAGTCTTTCTCTAGTTGTGGCACACAGGCTTCTCATTGTGGTGGCTTCTCTTGTGGAGCACAGGCTCTAGGCCCACAGGCTTCAGTAGTTGCAGCACACGGGCTCAGTACTTGTGGCTTGTGGGCTCTAGAGCACAGGCTCAGTAATTGTGGCACATGGGCTTAGTTGCTCTGCAGCATGTGGGATCTTCCCGGACCAGGGCTCGAACCCGTGACCCCTGCATTGGCAGGCAGATTCTTAACCACTGTGCCACCAGGGAAGCCCTGTATTCTTTTTATTTCTTTTTCTTCTCTGATTGCTGTGGCTAGGACTTCCAAAACTATGTTGAATAAGAGTGGAGAGAGTGGACATCCTTGTCTTTTTCCTGATCTTAGAGGAAATGCTTTCAGGTTTTCACCATTGAGTAGGATGCTTGCTGTGGGTTTGTCATATATGGCCATATTTCCCTCTATGCCCATTTTCTGGAGAGCTTTTATCATAAATTGGTGTTGAATTTTGTCAACAGCTTTTTCTGCATCTATTGGGATGATCATATAGTTTTTATTCCTTAATTTGTTAATGTGGTATATCACATTGATTGATTTGCATATATTGAAGAATCCATGAATCTCTGGGGTAAATCCCACTAGATCATGGTGTATGATCCTTTTAATGTGCTGTTGGATTCTGTTTGCTAGTATCTTGTTCAGGATTTTTGCATCTATGTTCATCAGTGATATTGTTGTATAATTTTCTTTTTTTGTGATATCTTTTTCTGGTTTTGGTATCAGTGTGATGGTGGCTTCATAGAATGAATTTGGGAGTGTTTCTCTCTCTGCAATTTTTTGGAAGAGTTTGAGAAGGATTGGTGTTAGCTGTTCTCTCAATGTTTGATTGAATTTGCCTGTGAAGCCATCTGGTCATGGACTTCTGTTTTTTGGAAGATTTTTATTTACAGCTTCAATTTCATTACTTGTGATAGGTCTGTTTATATTTTCTAATTCTTCCTGGTTCAGTCTTGGAAAATTGTACCTTTCCAAGAACTTTTACATTTTTTCGTGGTCATCCATTTTATTGGCATATAGTTGTTTGTAGTAGTCTCTTATAATCCTTTGTATTTCTGCAGTGTCAGTTGTGATTTCTCCTTTTTCATTTCTAATTTTATTGATTTGAGTCTTCTCCCTTTTTTTCTTGATAAGTCTGGCTGAGGGTTTATCAATTTTGTTTATCTTCTCAAAGAACCAGCTTTTCATTTTATTGATCTTTGCTACTGTTTTCTTCATTTCTGTTTCATTTTTTTCTGCTCTGATCTTTATGATTTCTTTCCTTCTACTGACTTTGGGTTTTCTTTGTTCTCCTTACTCCAGTTGTTTTCAGTGTAGGGTTGGATTGTTTATGTGTGGTTTTTCTTGTTTCTTGAGGTGAGATTGTATTGCTATAAACTTCCCTCTTAGAACTGCTTTTGCTGTGCCCCATATGTTTTGGGTCATCGTGTTTTCATTGTCATTTGTTTCTATGGATTTTTAAATTTCTTCTTTGATTTCTTCAGTGATCTCTTGGTTATTTAGTAGCACACTGTTTAGCCTCCAAGTATTTGTATTTTTTACAGTTTTTTTCCTATAATTGATCTCCAATCTCATAGCATTGTGGTTAGAAAAGATGCTTGATACGATATCAATTTTCTTAAATTTTCCGAGGCTTGATATGTGACCCAAGATGTGATCTATCCTGGAGAATGTTCCATGTGCACTTGAGAAGAAAGTGTATTCTGTCACATTTGGGTGGAATGTTCTATAAATATCAGTTATATCTATCTGGTCTATTGTGTCATGTAAAGCTTGTGTTTCTTTATTCACTTTCTGTTTGGATGATCTGTCCATCGGTGTAAGTGGGGTGTTAAAGTCCCCTACTATTATTGTGTTACTGTCGATTTCTCCTTTCATGGTTGTTAGCATTTGCCTTATGTATTGAGGTGCTCCTGTGTTGGGTGCATAAACATTTATCATTGTTATATCTTCTTCTTGGATTGATTCCCTTGATCATTATATAGTGCCCCTCCATATCTCTTGTAACTGTCTTTATTTTAAAGTCTCTTTTATCTGATACAATTATTGCTACTCCAGCTCTCTTTTGATTTCCATTTGCATGGAATATCTTTTTCCATCCCTTCACTTTCAGTCTGTATGTGTCCCTAGGTCTGAAGTGGGTGTCTTGTAGACACCATATGTATGGGTCTTGTTTTTGTATCCATTCAGCCAGTCTGTGTCTTTTGTTTGGGGCATTTAATCCATTTACATTCAAGGTTATTATCAATATGTATGTTCCTATTACCATTTTCTTAACTGTTTTGGGTTTGTTTTTTGTTGGTCTTTTCCTTCTCTTGTGCTTCCCACCTAGAGAAGTTCCTTTAGCATTTGTTATAGAGCTGGTTTGGTGGTGCTGAATTCTTTTAGCTTTTGCTTGTCTGGAAAGCTTTTGACTTCTCCATCGAATCCAAATGAGATCCTTGCTGGGTAGAGTAATTTGGTTGTAGGTTTTTCTCTTTCATCACTTTAAGTATATCCTGCCACTCCCTTCTGACCTGCAGAGTTTCTGCTGAAAAATCAGCTGATAACCTTATGGGGATTCCTTTGTATATTATTTTTTGTTTTTCCCTTGCTGCTTTTAATATATTTTTCTTTGAATTTAATTTTTGTTACTTTGATTAATATGTGTCTTGGTGTGTTCTTCCTAGCATTTATCTTGTAAGGGACTCTCTGTGCTTCCTGGACTTGGGTGACTATTTTCTTTCCCATGTTAGGGGTATTTTCATCTATACTCTCTTCATATATTTTCTCAGACCCTTTCTTTTTCTCTTCTTCTTCTGGGACCCCTATAATTCGAATGTTGGTGGATTTAGTGTTGTCCCAGAGGTCTCTGAGATTGTCTTCAATTTTTTTTCATTATTTTTTCTTTATTCTGCTCCTCGGCAGTTATTTCCACCATTTTGTCTTCCAGCTCACTTATTCGTTCTCCTGCCTCAGTTATTCTGTTAGTGATTCCTTCTAGTGTATTTTTCATTGCAGTTATTGTGTTGTTCATCTCTGTTTGTTTCTTCTGTAGTTCTTCTAGATCTTTTTAAAACATTTCTTGTATTTTCTCAATCCATGACTCCATTCTATTTCCGAGATTCTGGATCATTTTTACTGTCATTACTCTGAATTCTTTTTCAGGTAGATTGCCTATTTCCTCTTCATTTATTTGGTCTTGTAGGTTTTTACCTTGCTCCTTTATCTGTGACGTATATTTTTGCCATCTAATTTTTTTTTTTTTTTTATGAGTGGGATTGTGTTCCTGTTTTGCTGGTTGTTTGGCCTGAAGCTTCCAACACTGGAGTTTTTAGGCTATTGGGTAGAGCTGGGTCTTGGTGCTGAGATGAGGAGTTCCATGAGAGCTCACTCTGATGAATATTCCCTGGGGTCTTAGGTTCTCTCTTAGTCCAGTGGTTCAGACTCAGAGCTCCCACTGCAGGAGCTTCCACCCGACCCTGGGCTCGTGAACCAAGATCCTGCAAGCTGCCTGGGGTGGCAAAAAAAAAAAGAACAATAACAAAGTAAAAAGTAAAATTAGACTGGGAAACTAATAGATATGTTAGGAAGAATATAAAAATAAAAATAGAGATGAATCAATAACCGGAAGGTACATCAGTACCACAATAGCAAAAAAGAGGAGGAGGGAAAAGAAAAAAAGGGTGGGGGAGCGGGGAGAAGGCCTTGGCTGTGGAGGGCGGGGCCTAAGCAAGGGAGAGGTTTGGGTGGTGGGCAGGGCCAATGCCCAGGACCCACAGGGCTGGAAAAGGCCCTGGCGGCTGTGGGGGGTGGGGCTTAGGCTCAAGGAACAGAAGGGGCCCAGGCGTGACCCCCAGCCCTGGTCTCAGGGGGCAGGGGACCTCACCTGGGAGCTCAGCAGGCTTCCTGGGCTCGAGTAGGCAGGGCAAACGCCCTCCTCTCCTCTCCCACTTCTCCCGGAGGGCTCCTCCCACCTGCCTCTCCTGATCTCCCTGGCCTCCCTTCTAAGCCCCCAGGACCAATTCGGCCAGGCTGGGGGGCCTTGGAGGGCAGAGGACCAGCCTGGGAGCTCAGCAGGCTCCCCTGGCCCGAGTGGGCGGGGCAATCAACCTCTCCACTCCTCTCCCGTTCCTCCTGGAGGGCCCCTCCCGCCTCCTCTCCTGATCTCCCCGGCCTCCCTCCTATGCCCCCAGGACCCACGCGGCCTGGATGGGGCTTTGGATGAGGGGTACCAGCTTGGCAGCTCAGCAGGCTCCCTGGCCCAAGTGGGCGAGGCAATTGCCCTCCGCTCTTTTCCCGCTCTTCCCTAAGAGTCTCTCCCGCCTTCTTCTCCTGATCTCCCCAGCTTCAGGGGTGCCGATCCTGTCTGGCCTCCACTTCTCCTGCCCCTCAGTCCCCCTTCGTCCTACCAGTTCACTTTGGGGTTCCTCCTGTCTCCTTGGGCATCAGAATCCCCTACCAGTGGCCGGCAGGTGCCCTAGTTGTGGGGAGGTGCTAACTGTGTGTCTTCTCACACCAGGTATTTTCTTTGCACTTGGGTAACTCATATCTTATTAGATGCATAGAGTGGATCTCTAAATATTCATAGGCAAGTAAGGTATATGGTAGGTTAGCACATAGGCTAACAAATACTATTTAAAGAGCATGTTAATTTGAAATTTTAAATTCAGGTTAGGCATTCTTCTCCAGGACCACGATTCTGAATTATTAAAAACATTATTGTTTTTAAGCAGGCTGAGAAAAAGAAGCCAAGATATTTTTAATATCATGATTTATTGATTAGTAGGTTCATTTGCACAGCACTGAGATGCTAAAGGAAAGGGAGTACACATATGTTTTGTTTTACCTTCAAATTAATTCTTAAAAATTTCATGTTATTTCATTGTGTAGTAGCTAAAATATAATTGTGTATGATGAGATGGTATATTTATATAATTTATATATTTATATTTATATATTTATATTTATCAAATATAATATATCCTTTTATAAACAAGCATTTTTGTTCCTCCTGATTGCTTCTTAGCTTTTAAGCCTATATTTTAAAAATATTTATATTGAAATTCATTGGTCAAATGATAGTCATTACTTCTGCTTATAAAACTTTTCAATGAGAAACTAGATTTTTGCTGGTAAGTACTTCGTGGTAGTTTTGGTTGTATAGTTCTCTCATATTCACTGAGAAAAATAGTGTAATCATTCATTATGGTACATTATTGAAATTATCTGTGCTTTATTCATGTCTTACGGGAATGCCTTTTTATTCTAAATCCTGGTTTGGGACATCTCTCTTCCTCTATGCTAATGCCGTTCCTTGTTTTCCTGTTGTACTAGATGGGACACTGCTTTAGAATCAAGGTGATTAGAGGCCTAAATATTTTTGTTTAAAAATTTATTAATTCTTCCAACTGATTATCACCATTAATTTAAAAATCAGTTTTGGCTGTCTCCTGAATGCATGCCATCCTTCCAGTGCTGTGAAGGGTATATAGTAGGGGAAATGTGACGCCTGGTGTAATCAAAGATCATGAATGATCATATAAAAGGTTGATTGCAAATAGAAATCCTGTTTCTAGTCTATTGCATGTTGAGTTCTTTAGGACGGTGCTGTGGCCTTCAATCAAAAACTAATTAAAATTTTGAACTAATAGAAGTTAATTTGCTAGTTTGGAGGTACATATGTACATTAGAGGAGTTTATTTCAAATCCCAAGAAGATGCAGAAATCAGAACCCTAAAAGAAACATACTCATAAAATCGAATCTGGTTTTCACTGAAGAGAATTATTAGTTTATTTCTGTTCATCTTAATTCCTGACACATTGGTTACTTTGAGACATTGCTGAGGCCTTCCAGACCTCCCACTGGGCTGGACACAGGAAAACACCTACTTCCTCATTATGGAAGTCTGACCACATCTGTGATGACATTTCTTCCTCTTGACCCATATGCTTTTTGTGGTAAATATCCAGAATCACTGCTGAACAACTTAACTGAAAATGATTATTCTTTACTTTGTTCTAGTTTCTATGCTTTGCTCATATCACAAACCCAGTGGAAAACAGATATCCCCATCTTCCTGTTTGGGGCCACTGACATTTAGATTTCTTTCTAGTGGGAGTAAAATCCGGTATCAAAGATTGGACTAGAATGAGATATTCAAAGGAAAAAAATTATTTTGGCCACATTGATAAGATAAAAAGTGACTTTTTTGAGACTTGTAATTGACTTACATTTTTTTGATGGTTGGGTGTAAGACCATTTCAATAATAATTTCTTATCTACATTTTAAAGCCCAACAGAAATGTTAGGCTTTACTGTGTGTCTTTCTAGGTTCTACTACAAACATAGAATTAGGTCTGTGTATTATCTTAGGAGTCATCTGGCCCATAATTTCCTTATTTTAGACAGGGTTAAACTAAGCCCCAAGGAGGTTTAATATCTTGCTTGAAGTCATTTTCATAACTTTAGGTTATAAGGATGTGAGTACACAAATGAGCTACCCAGATATATTTTAAATTCCAATGCAAAAAACTTAATTAAATTGTTTTTCATTCAGTGTAGAGTTTAGGAAATAAAATTCTTTGTTCTTGTTCTTTTTTTGTTTTACCCATTGATTAATCTATCTCTTTTGACTCAGCTCAGATGCTATATATTAGTTTCCACTAATAGCTCATTCTCAGTTTTATTTAATTAGTAAAGATTTTCCATAGGATGACAGATTCGTACCCAGGTGAAGCCAGGGCTTAGATAAACTATTAGTCCACCTAAAGCAATTATGAGTTAAATTGTACTATGGGTCCTGTGGAAGAAACTCAAGTTTCTACACTGTGCTGTTCCTTGTAACCTTTCTTGAGGTATTTACAGAGAGAAAGCCTTTTCAGATTTCTGTTAAATGGCTGCTATGCCATTAATCAAGTTTTGTTTCTATCTTGAGTGTAATACATTGTGATTTAGATATGGATTCAGTCAGCTTGTAGACATGTAGTTGGACTTCATGATACTGGTAGTTTTAGATGGGTGCTAATAAGGGGGTTGGGGGATGGGGGCTTCTGCCCCACAGAACAGTGCCTTGTAAAACTGGTCCTGGCCTAAGAGTTTATTTACCTCTGTGAAAAGTGTGTGTGTTGCCCTGGTGGGAAATAAAACATGACTGCATCCTTCTTAAAGTTGAGTCCCTGTGCGTGGTCACTAAAACACCTTCATTCTGTGCCATGTCCAGTGTTATTGTTATTGGAATTAATTTTTATTAAAGCAGGCAAGTAAGTATGCATTAAAAATTCTGTGTTAATATAAGAAGTGTAATGTTAGTGTAATAGCTGAAGGTTATAACTGCTTGGTCAAGGATATATTAAAAAGTTATCTTGAAGCTCTGTGGGAAGGTTCATATCATATCCGTAGCCTTTGATAGATGCTGTGTCCAGAAGGACTTGGAAGTGCCTCCCAGCTTACACCGTGATACACATAGTAGAGGATTTTTTTTCTTCCCTTATAAAGCTCTCATTTCTGTTCATGGATTGTGGTTCTTGATTAATTGGTGACTGGTAATAGAAAGTATATATAGAATATACCAATACAAAAATAGATGGACATTCTCTATGTAGTATTTCCTTCCTAGTTATTAATTTTTAATTTAACAAATTTTCATAGAGGTAATGCTGGCACAGAATACTTTTCCTGGATATGTCTCTTGGGAAACAATTTTCTAATGCACGTATTGATATTCCAAAATACAAAAGAAGGAGGGAAAAGATTATTTGAAAAAATAAGGTAATGGTTCTTATTTGCTTCATCATTTAAAAAATGTAAAGATAATTAATTTACCAATGTATGCTGGTATATATATTACTGTGGTTTTGATTTGATCTTCCTATTTAAAAATAAAAAAGTGTTTACATTTTGGAATGCAATGATTTCAAAAGCAAAGAAAACAGTGAGACATTTACATAAATGAACACGTAATGTAATAATACTCTGAAGTTATTTCTCTGCTAAAATAAATGACATTCTTCCATTAAGAAATGGAAGGAGAAGTACTGACCTAAAGACTTAATGCTAATCAGACACTGATTTTTTTTTCACTAGAAATGCGGGGGATCCTGTGAGTCCTGACAGCTTTAGTTTTATGAACCAATAGAGCTTTGTCTGAACTAATGCAAAGAGTATTTACATTGACATAGTACATACAGTACAGAGCCTAAGTGTCTGTATTCTGGACTGCCTGGGTTTGACTCATGACTCTTCTACTTATATTCCAGAGACTGTGGGCAAATTACTTAGCTTCTTTCTGCCTCAATTTCCTCACTAAAAATGGGAATTGTAGTGCCATCTACCCCATAGGGTTGCTGTGAGGTAAAAATGAGTTCATACTTGTAAAATGCTTTGAATAATGCCTGGCACATAGTATGTCTTTTTGTATTTGCTTTATTATTACTGTCATAAATGCCACACGTTGTTTTGTTTTCATTTTTACTCAAAAGGTGGACATTTTGCTTGCCTAGGATTAGTTAAAGGAGAAGTTGAAGTGAAAACTACTGTGGTAGTAAGAAAGCAAAAAACAAACAAAACAAAAAGTTTCCCCCCTCAGCCCAGTAAAGTTTCCAATGTGAGATGTAAGAATTTTGATGCACAGAAGTGTTTCACTTGGTTTTGATTCTTAAAATTACTGCCTTAGGAATGTCAGGTTGCTGATTAAATGTAAATCAAAAAGTAAGTTGCTGTAAGTTGCATAGATGCACTGACTGTTGAAACCCTTATCTGGACCCTGACTTTGGAATACATATTTCTCTTACTAGATGAAGCAGGGCAGCTTTTTTTTTTTTTTCTTTTCTTTTTTTTGCGGTACGCGGGCCTCTCAATGTTGTGGCCTCTCCCGTTGCGGAGCACAGGGTCTGGACGCGCAGGCTCAGCGGCCATGGCTCACGGGCCCAGCCGCTCCGCGGCATGTGGGATCTTCCCGGACGGGGGCACGAACCCATGTCCCCTGCATCAGCAGGCGGACCCTCAACCACTGCGCCACCAGGGAAGCCCAGCAGGGCAGCTTTTGCCTTATCTTGGCCACCAAACTGCTTTTTCAGGATGTCGTTTTCTAGTACATGATAAAGGGTCAACGGTCTGTTATGTAACTACTTCCTTTTAGTATAGCATTATCTTATATTTTGACAGCTAATTTTTGGCTTGTTACTGGCCATTAAATTCCAGACATATGAAGAAAATGCATCATTTGGCAATTTATTTAGATTACAGGATTTAAAGTTTTAGATGTTATGAAATTCTCAAATCTGTAATATTGGGCTAATGGAAGGGTACACCATGCACCAATTTTATAGCCTATTTCCCCCAAAACTGTATATTTTACAGGCAATAATGAAAATGATATGGGTTCTTCTCACTTTTAGTACTACCCAAATGCTTGATATGTCATTAACACTGAATTGGAAAAGATGTTTTAATTCCAGCATTAAAATATAAAAGTTTCAGAACCCTTAGGTTTGGTTTATTCTATTTTTGTTGTTAGAGGTACTAAAAAGTCAAGAGAAACTACTTTTTATTGAACACTTATCCTGTGAGGCATTGAAATAGTTGCTTCTACATAAGTATTTCACTTAGCTTTCTAGGCTTAAATTATAAATTAGATACCCTTATATAGCTGTTTCACTATCTGGAAAAAAGATGCCTTATGTTGTTTATTACCAGTATTGTCATTGTCAATACCTACCAATGCCATCAACCCCTCAGTCTGTGCTTTTGGGAAACAGCTATTAGAACATTTTGCAAGAAAAACGTAAAAAGTTGTGACTACGAACAAAGGGTTTTAAGAAGGTAGATCTTTTATTTATTCCTGACATGTTAGCCTAGCCAATATTTTTTGTCCATTTTACTTACCCTTCTGAGTTAATGTTTTTAATGGTTTTACAATATTAATTTATTCCATGGATATTTGTTGAATGCTTACTATTAATAGCCGTTTACTACACTAGGAGCTAGAAATACATCCTTGAGTTGGGCATTTAGCACATAACTGCCAGTGAAATAGTGTTACACAAACGAAGATACAGGGTAGGTTAAGCTTGTTTCTTAGGATATAACTATTGTATATAGAACATTTGAATCGTAGTTCCCAAAAGCGAAATACTTGAATTAATGCTTTCCAAAGGGGAAGTGAAGGTGGATATATTCATTCAGTATGGCAGAGCTGTGAACTGTGGACACATATTAGGGTTATAACTTTATCCAGGATACATAACAAAGTGGGTTTTACTGTATTGGAATGTGTGTATCAGCTACTTTCTGAAGTATCATGATCCAGCATGTCACTTGCTGTCTGTGTAGCAGCTCAAAGCTATGTCTCTTTCTTAAACTTAATTTAGCTAATCTAGAAGCAGTAGTTCCAGAAAGATAGATCAAGATTAGAAATAACTGAATTACCTGATAACTGTGACTATGGATACACAAAGTAAATGCAAAGATGACAGGTAAGGGCTGAATTGCTCTTCTGACTTTTGATTTTCTTCGCCTTAGTGAGTTCCTCTGAGTATGTATGTGGGGTTGTGGCTTTTTTAGCTGAGTTTCCTTTCTGCCCTAACTACTAACACTTCTTGGTTCCATCAGAAGTTGCACACCTTCACTTGTTGGTATCACCATGTGTAAATATTTTTATCTTCACCATTCTCTCAGGAAAGCTCAGAGACTTTAAAACTTAAAAGTGCAAAATATTCCCACCACGAGCAGCAACAGTAATTGCATGGTATTTTGGCTGCTAACGTAATTGGTCTCAAAAGTTAAGTTTGAGTCATAATGACCTTTTTTAAAATTAATGACCTTTTCTTGCAGATAGCCCCAGCAGAATTTAGAGTTCTCTTTCCTAGAAAATGAAATTCTTAGAGCAGACCAGCATTTCTGTATGTTTGTTTCACAAAGCACCAATGTAGAAAGATGTGACATACCCAGCTGCCTACCTCACCACCCCAAAAAGTTAAGGAAGTTGATTCTGGGGTCAAATAATTTAAGTAAGTTAGGGAATTTCTGTATACTATATCCCTTTGGCGAATCACAGTGCATGCTAGCATATTATAGTCTCTGAGAAGTCCTGCTCTAAAGAAATCTGCTTAATGTTTTAAAATGTAACCTATCCAATCTCACTTGGCCGCACTTTTTTCTTTAATATATCGCCTAACAATAATCCCAAGGTTGACTCTTCTGCCTTTGTTCTGGTTACTTTCTATCATGATCCAGCTATTAGTAGCTAACACTCTGGAGACAGATTTAACAGTTACAGGCAACTAGAAGCTATCTTGTCAGCCATCCTATAAGAGCTCTAAGAAAGGCTCTTTAAGACACTTTTATGAAACACTGACGTTGTTTAGAATAACTACTAATTTTAGTTTGTAGCCAATCTTAGGAAAGCATGAGTTCATTAGTCAAGCAGCCTTTGCTCCTCTGTGTAAGTACTTCCTTTGCTCAGGCTAGAACCTGAAATGGGTGGCTACTATGGAATGAGTAGAAACAGGTGAGCTTCTGATGACTGGGCTGTGGCCTGGACTGCATCTGACCCAGGATGTGGTGGCCTGGGTGACCAGTGTGCCTGCTGATGCATCGCTCCATGTTGCCTGTGGCTTGTGCTTGCCCGTGATAGAACTTGGGAATGGCTTGTGCTGCCATTTTGTTGTGAAGGATCATGTTATGCAGTTCCCCTTACAAGTTATATATTTATGTGCTTTCTACAGTGATGGAGAGGGGAGAAAAAGGACCTCGTCTACCTGCAGCAATGAGTCCCTGAACGTTGGAGGAACCCCTGTCACTCCTCGCCGAATTTCCTGGCGGCAGCGCATCTTCCTTAGGGTTGCCTCTCCCATGAACAAATCTCCCTCGGCCATGCAGCAGCAGGGTTCGTGTGATACTTACTACAGTTACCCCTTACTAGCATTGTAAATTAGGGAATGGAATGTGATGCTTTGTGTACAAAGAGATTTAAGTGATTACAGTAGAGAAACAACTTCCCTTTTTATATCCGATATAGTGGTTAAAGTGTCAGATATCATTAGAACCTATTAGACATTCAGCAAATCATGTTGAATGGATAGATGAATGGATAAATGAATGAATTTTCAAAGCGTGTTTTGGGGCCTGCTTCATAATGCATAGGGAACTAGCATAGTGATAGAAAAGAAGTCATAGATTTTTTTATTATTAGAAAAGCAACATTCTTTTACAAGAGTTACACATAAAACAAAGTAACATAGAAATATTTAACAGTAGAAAAGTGGATTCAGATACACCAGGCAAACATCAATCAAAAGAGAGTAGTGGCAGCTCTCTTTGCATATCAGACCTATAAGAAATTAAAGCAAAATACCCAAAGGCGCAAAGTAAATGTAACAGTAAACAAAAAGATTTAACAATGGTGAGAACACTCATAATTATATAGCTTGGAGAGCTAGAAAATAACACTAAGCAAAATTTGAGGGAGAAATAAATAAATAACTCTCATGGGAGATTTTAACATATTCCTCTCTGAAAATTAAATATAGAGAAATTAAACATGGATAATATTTGAGAAACACAGTTAAACAAGCTTGATCTGATATTTGTATAGAACTTTGCCACCTATAGAGAAAGTTCATTCATTTTCAACACACATGGAGCAGTCGTAAAAAATATTTATGTACTTGGCTATAAAGATTTTTAAATGAATTCCAGATAATCGTGTTATTTATACTATATTCTCTGATCACCCTGCAAAAAGAAAGAAGGAAGGGAGGAAAGGAGGGAGGGAGGAAGGGAGAAAGAATTAGAGGACAACTGAAAAATTTCATGTTTGGAGGCTGAAAACTGTATTCCTAGAAACTAGAAGGAAGAAAATATGATCAGAGCCCTACAAATCAAAACTGAGTGGTATTTAAAGGGCAGTTCTAAAACCAAGAAAGCCAAAATTCAAATGTACTAAGTATTCAATCCATACAGTAAGATTTTTTTAAAAAAATTATTTATTAAGGAAGTAAGTAATAAGGGTAAGGGCCGAGGTCAATTAATAAAGAAAAAAAAAGGAAAAAACATTTCTAGAGATAAAAGTAACTCTGTCTGGGGTGGTCAAAGAAAGCTTTACACAAAAGTTATGTATTTATTTAAACTCATTGCTGGGAGAAGCATCTTTCAGAAAAAGGGACGAGAAAGGCTCTAGAGTCATTGTGGGTCAGGGAGTCATGAGAAATTCAGCATCATGAGAGCAGAGGTGGGCAGATGGAGACAAGAAGTTGGAAAGGTTACTTGAGGTCAAAGTCTGAAGCGGTCTATGTGCTATTCCCGGGAGTTTGGACTTTGTTCTATGGAATATATGCATCCATTGAAATGTTTTAAGACACAAAATCATGATTGTTAATAGGAAAATAATTGGCAACCGTGAAAAAGATGGTCTAGAATGGAGGGAGAGAATGAGCTCCGGAAATTGGGTTATAGTGTTGCAGGAATGAGCAGTGCTGAGCTGAGCCATGACCAGAGTCGCTCAGCTGCTTTACTCTTGACAGATTCTGATGGTAGGTATAGACCTTAGGAGGTCACTAATGCTTACTGATGTACTCTTTTTGTTTTGCACAGAGAATATGCCCAGAAGAATTGCAGAAGTGTTGAACTCTGGGGGAAGCCCAGGTCATTTTAGAGCACCTATCTTATAGGTCATTTTATGCAGAAAGAAGAAGTGGTGAAATTACATATACTTTCGTTTGACTAGGAGAGGGAAATCTGGAAGGGGAATTCAGTCTAGCGAATTTACTTAAATTATTAGTTCCAGAAACTGACAGTTACTGGGAGAGCAGCTTTGTGAACAACTTTAAAAGTGGAATATAGGAGGAGAGAGCGTCAAGTCCAGAGAGAACTTCCGTAGTCTGGGCTACGACTTAGGAATGCCTCTCACTGTTTTCTTCTCTGCAGATGGACTGGACACGAGTGAGCTGCTGCCACTGTCCCCTCTTGCCCCACCCATGGAGGAGGAACCGCTGCTTATATTCGTGTCTGGTGACGATGACCCAGAAAAGGCTGAAGAAGGAAAAAAGTCGGAGGAACTGAGGAGTTTGTGGAGAAAAGCTATACACCAACAAATCCTGTTGCTTCGAATGGAAAAAGAAAACCAGAAGCTTGAAGGTTAGCCATTCAAACAGGGCTATGATATCATATGATATGATACTATAATCTAAAGGTGTCGTTTGTTAATGCTATTGCCCCCGCTCCACACACACACTCAAACTCATTCTCGGACTGTATACACACTTTTACCAGAATATCTACTGATTAAAATTGTTTAGTTCTATTTTGTGAGGTGGTTATGACATGGGAAGCTGACCAGCTTAAGAAATTTGCATGTTTGTTTAGCAGATTTAAAACATCAGACATCCTTTGAGTATATTTGGGCGCTAGAATAATAGAAGGTAATAGAATATATATAACGAAGTCAATGTGTTTAATATGACTGAAAGTTTAATATCATCATGTATTACTTTAAAAAAAACCTTAAATATGAAAAAGCAAATTCTCTTCTTTTCGAGTATGATTTTCAAATTTCAGGCTAATTGTATTCATAATATGATAAATATGCCTATTTCAAATAAATTATATTGTATCCATTCCAACTAATTACCTATTATCAAATCAAAGTTTCTATGTTTTGTTACTGTTTTTTAAATTTTCTATTTAAAAAATCATATTGAGGGCTTCCCTGGTGGCGCAGTGGTTGAGAGTCCGCCTGCCGATGCAGGGGACACGGGTTCGTGCCCCGGTCTGCGAAGATCCCACATGCCGCGGAGCGGCTGGGCCCGTGAGCCGTGGCCCCTGAGCCTGCGCGTCCGGAGCCTGTGCTCTGCAACGGGAGAGGCCACAACAGTGAGAGGCCCGTGTACCGCAAAAAAAAAAAAAAAATCATATTGAAATCATTAATTTATAAATGGATAATTTATAACAGCTATTGTGCTATTTGTAGTGCTTTATTGCTAAGTTTATGCATACCAAATGCTTTAGAATGTGTTTTCCAGACTTTAAAATAATAATGTTATTTACGCCAGTGCTGATAGAATCATAGACAGGGAGATGTGCAGATGGTACCAAAATCTGAAAAATTTATTAATGCCATTTCTTGGGCAAATCATTAAAATAAAAGGGCCTTGTTTTTCACATTTATGAAATGAAAGATTTAGCTTAAGTGGGCCTTTGACTCTTAAGATTATTGGAAAATGTATAATCTAGATTTTTCTCTGACTTGCTTTTATTATGCTGTCTTCCAAAAAAAGCCTTTTTTTAGTACAGGCAGATATTCACACTTCTGTGTTCATCATCTGACTTAAGATTCCTTTTACTATACCTATTGCTCAATTAAGTTTTTAATATTTTTTTAGTTTGCTAGGGCACAGCTATATTCTTCTTTTTTTTTTTTTTGTGGTACGTGGGCCTCTCACCGTTGTGGCCTCTCCCATTGCGGAGCACAGGCTCTGGACGCACAGGCTCAGCAGCCATGGCTCACGGGCCCAGCTGCTCCGCGGCATGTGGGGTCTTCCCGGACCGAGGCACGAACCTGCGTCCCCTGCATCAGCAGGCAGACTCTCAACCACTGCACCACCAGGGAAGTCCAACAGCTATATTCTTATATATATTATTGCTATGTTCTTAGCAGAATGAAAAGTACATACGATTTTTAAACATCCTTAGGAAATAAATCTTCTTTTCTTTCAAGTTAAAAATGCAATTAATTGTTATTAACATAGCCTTTAAAAGTTTGATGTGATCAATGGTATGCCTACTCAAGCTTCCATAGATTTTGAAAGGAATTGAATTTATGTTTTTTATAGTTGATTATATCTTGAACTAATGCATAAACAGAAAAAGAGGTTGAAAAAAGATGGTTATGACTCCCTTAAAACATTTAAAGCATGAAATTGTATTTCATTAACAGTTGGGAATATGTACAGTAGAATATTATATTAAATATTAATGGATAATTTTACAATCAGACTATTTGAACTGGAGATTAGAGATTATTTAGCTCCATTCTTCATTCTGCAGCTGAGTTAGTCACTGGCTTAGGGAGGCTAAGGAAATTAACCTAAGGTCAAACAGTGGTGTACTTGCAGAACAAGTATTAAAACTCCAGTTTATTTATCACGGTTCTTGGGCTTTTTCCCAGTATGCCATAGTATTTCTCAACTATATGTGTTAATATAAGGAAATGGATAATACAAATGACTCTGTGTATTCTGTGTTTTATATACGACTATATAAATTGACAGAATAAGAGAGGAGGTGACATTTAGTATATATGATCAGAAACCTCTGTTGGTTCTATATTTACTTCTGTACTTAAATAACAAAGACAAAAAATAGCTTAACCCGTTAAAAATTTATCTAATGGATAAGCATTTCTTCAAGGTTCTTTGCTCTTGCCTAGTTAACCAGGGCAAATATTAACTGCTCTTACTCAGCACTTTATCCTCAGGGCCTGTGACTGGCACATAGCAGATGATTATTATTATTTTAAATGAATAATGATCCAGAGAAGGTTGGAGAAAAAAAAAATCTGAGGAAATTTTGTTCTTTGTCCATTGTGAAAAACATCATTAATAAAGTTATATTTAGGATTATATTTAGAATGATATTTGTTATTAACTTTAAAAAAATTACTTGATGATCATAGAGAAATATAAAGCAAATATCGAGAAGCAAAGCTAGACTGTTAGAAAGCCATCTAGTGGTATCTAGGAGGAATTTTTTGTAATGCGATTTATCTTTTGATTATATCTGGAATTTTAAGTAGACATTTTTACTGGCCTGTTGGAATAGCAGTCTATTGTAAGATATTTTAATTCTTTTGAAATGGCTTCAAACACTAAGTAAAGAGTAATACTCATTCTGCTATTGTTTTTGTGCTGTCGAGGACTTTGGATGCATGACAAAGATTTGTGTTGCAGCAGGTAAGGTGGTTGAGCCCTGGAGCTTGAATGGATGCAGATTACTCTGAGAGGCTCCTGTTCAATGTGGTCCTAATGAAAAAGAAGAAATACACTCACATGTTTTTTTCTCCCTTCTCCTCTTTTGGAATCGATTCTTCAAGATAAAGACCAAGTACAGATAGTGGTTTGTTTTATAAGCATTTCTTTTAATGAACTCTGGGCTTAGATTTTAGACCATCAAATGAGAGAAAATTCTGTATTATTTTGAAAAATGAAAGTAGTGTTAGCTTCAGAAAAATGAATTTTCCTCTTAAAGGTTATTAAAAATGGACACAGGAATATATAACCTACTGTTGTTAAGGGCAGTATTGGTAACTCTGGAAATAGTTATAAAAATGTATCATGTTATCATGGTCAGATATTTCTCAAATCAAGGTTAGCATGAGGCATTGTTTGCTCATATGTCATATATAAAATATTAACATTTTAATGGTGTTTAAAATGATGCAAGCTGTCACTTCTGTGGTTATCTATTACATTTGTCAAAAAATTGATATTTCAAACATGGTTTGTTTTTTATGCTTAGAAGACTTATCCTCTGTAACTTACTGAGTAAAACCTCCTTAGGAAGTTATTCCTCGTTTTTTTTTGTTTTTTTTTTTTACATGAAATGACTCAAAATTTAAGAAACCTTTCATGTATCCTCAGTTTTTTTTTTTTAAGTTTTCTTTTTGAGAAAATGTTATTTGGTATGGTTTTACAAATGCAATGAAATATTACAAATACTGTGTTTTAAAAGCATATAGGTCTTATGTAAATTCTGTCTTCCTTAGCAAGCAGAGATGAACTCCAGTCCAGAAAAATTAAATTGGATTATGAAGAAGTTGGGGTATGTCAGAAGGAGGTCTTAATAACCTGGGATAAGAAGTTGTTAAACTGCAGAACTAAAATCAGATGTGATATGGAAGATATTCATACTTCACTTAAAGAAGGTATCCTGGATCATCTCAATCATTCTTTTTTCTTTTTTGAAAAGCTTCAGAGATTTGTTTGATTCGTGCAGCCTAGGCATAATTTTCTCTTCGTGCTTTGCCTATAAAAAAAGGAGAGGACTTTGTTTCTGTCTGTAGTTGGTGACTGTATTGGTAAGCACATGGTACTAATGGAGATATTCTGCCCCTGAGGAGACAGCAGGCACCTTTTCTACACAGTTTCTTGCCTCTTCACCAGCTGTTTCAAATCAGTGTTGTTGTTTGCCAAGGAAAGATCACATGCATTAGTACAAATCTTTGATCATATCCGTAAAAATATCTCAGGCTTTTAAACTTGACTCATTTCTGTCATTTGCTCAGAAGTGTTTATTTATAAATATATGTGTATATTCATGTACATGTATGTGTTTGTACAGATATATATTATTAGCAATCAGTTTTCCTACCATCTATTCTTTTATTTGTTTTAGAAAAACGCTTTTATTTAGCCTTTTATTGCATTTCTGCTCTGTCATATAAAATGACTGATATTTAAACATCTTAAATTTAAAAGTAAAACTAATATGTGAATTGCTGAGATGCAATTTCTGTGACTCAGATTAACGGTATTAAAATGAGAATCTCTATGACCTGCATAAATAAAGATCCCAAAGTGCCCAAAATAACCTGATCATGAATCTTGTTTTAAAAGACTATGGTAATGTGAAACTGCTGCCCAATTAAGTTTAAATTAAAATTAATTTTGTAAGATGCTACACTTACAAACCTGATACATGTTCTTTTTTCCTTGAAGATATGGAAATCCCAGAGATTTTCGCTGACTGCATTACTTGGGAGACAAAATAGTAGCTGATAGAATGTGTGTGAGATGTAGAGCATACTGTGCTTTGGTATGACTCAAAGATGTTTTAGGGGTGCTCATCTTCCCATTTCTTATAGAACAGAGTTTAAACTTCTTAGCACCGTGCCCAAGGCCCTCCATGATCTCTCCTTCCTTCATCTTTCATCTCATTTTTTTTTTTTTTTTTGCGGTATGCAGACCTCTCACTGTTGTGGCCTCTGCCGTTGCAGAGCACAGGCTCCGGACGCGCAGGCTCAGCGGCCATGGCTCACGGGCCCAGCCGCTCCGCAGCATGTAGGATCTTCCCAGACCGGGGCACGAACCCGTGTCCCCTGCATCGGCAGGCAGACTCTCAACCACTGTGCCACCAGGGAAGCCCTCATCTCACTTTTTAACCTCCCCTGCCTTGTAGCCTGTGCTTCAGGGCTGCTAACTACTTTGGGTCCCAGTCTGGCACAGGCTATTTCTTGCATGGATGCTGCAGCTCTCCCTACCCTCCCTCTTGTGTCCTCTCTACCTTCTCCCCATTTCCCATCTCCTTTCCTTTCCATCTTATCTTCTTCTCCCTCCTCCTTTGTCCCCCTCTTTCTCTGTCCCTCTCAGGGCCTCCGTACATCCTTCTTCCCGAAGTGATTGTTGCCTGCACTCCCAGCCTGGAGGACCGTATTATCTCTCAGCTCTCAGTTCAAATACCATTTCCTCAGAGTGCCCCCCTCCCGCAGTAAATTAGTTTTGTTTTATTATTCTTTCTCATGATTCTTTCCCTTTAATTGTGCTTATCATAATTTATAACTTTGTATCTATGTGGATATCTGTTTCATGTTTTCTCACTCCACCCCCCATACTCCTCGCACCTGAGAGAGCATCTTGCATAAGTTATTTATTGAATGAATGAATGAGACTAACTTTCCTGAGAATGGATTTATTCCTCTCTCAGTGATGAGGTATCCTCAGTGCCATGCTCTATGCTCTGCTATATGTTAGATGCTCAATAAATATTTAATTAAAGTGAATTACTTTTTTGTAGAATTGTTACTGGATGGGTAACAAGACAGCCCTTTCCTGTTATCAGTGATTCATTTAATGGGCTAATGAAAGTTACCCTCTAAAAATGACTTTTTGCATGAGATCATTCATTCATTCATTCAACAAATGTATAAGTAGAGAGGTATATTCTTGGACTTCATCATACAGAGATGAAAGTATGCTAACTATTCTCAGGGAGCTCACCATCTAAGTGAGGAAACTAGACAAACATACAGTATGGTGCTAACTGTAATCCAATATGGTAATGGTGCAGTCTGAGTCACATAGCATATGAAAGGGACTTCTTACTCCTAGAGATGTTAGGGAGAGTTTCTGCAGAAGAATGGTATTCAGGCTCAGCCTTAAAAGACAAATAGGGCTTCCCTGGTGGCCCAGTGGTTGAGAGTCCACCTGCCGATGCAGGGGACGCGGGTTCTTGCCCCGGTCTGGGAAGATCCCACATGCCGCGGAGTGGCTGGGCCCATGAGCCATGGCCGCTGAGCCTGCGCGTCTGGAGCGTGTGCTCCGCAACGGGAAAGGCCACAACAGTGAGAGGCTTGCGTACCGCAAAAAAAAAAAAAAAAAAAGACAAATAGAGGTACACTAGGCAATCAACTGGAGGAGCTTGGAATTTCATAAAGGCAACAGTAGGAACAAGAAACTGGAAATGTGAAAATCACCATTATTATTGAATAGGCATTAAACCAGAATATGATTCATATCATAGACAATACTCTAAGAGATAGCCAAGAAATTTCACCCTTTACATAACCAAGTAGATAAAACCATTAAATACAAGTTCTCAAAATGAACAATAATTAGTCCTCAAGTAAGTGGACTTACCAGCACAATTGATCACACATAGTTCATCCTAGATTCACCTGGTAATTTGGATGACTATCTGTGTTAAATAATTGGCTTTATACAATAAAAAATAAACAGCTTCATCATGGCTACCCCTTTGAAGAACCAAGAAGATAAAAACATCCTACATTCTGGGTTATTTATACATTCTAATTTTCCCTACCTACTATGAGCCTGAATCCATAGAGAAAAGAGAATCAGGTTCCATAAGGGCACTGAAATATTTTAAATTATAGCCACTGTGTGTTTTTTCTTCCCATTAGGATGATGTTTCTATTATCTTCACTGTGTCCTTATTACCTGTACTGAAGCTGACATCTAGCGTGGCTCTAAATTCATTGCCACATCATAAGACATTTTATAAATAAATATTGTTATATAGTTTGAAATATTTGGAAGGGAAACATTTATTTTCAATAATAGGACCATAAGCTTCTTATGGTCCCACACTGAGTATAGCTAGATACTTAGTATATACACTTAGTGTGGCAGGGAATGGAAGGTGATGGAACTAAAAAAAGGTAGTTTGGAGGTATACCCTGTAGAGGGCCTTAGAATTCATGTTCGTGAGCCTGAGTTATGCCTTTTGGACAATAATACTTTCAGCTTCTGCAAACTGTGACATTGCATCCCAAAGAGATCAGTGCCATTAAACCTTTCTCTACCCAGCTGGAGTCTTTTTGGACTGAAAACAGTGAAATAAAGTTGCCTGCACTGTACAGAACTGAATTCTGTCCCTCCCAGTGCTGTACCTCATGTTCCTTGGCATAAAAAAAAAACATACTTTTAGCATACTTCGAATTGCTTGTTTTGGTTTTCAAGCAGACTGGAGCTAGTGTTTCATTATACGTGAATATAGCAATTATGCTAGCTATTTTCTTCTCAAAGGCTGAATGATGTTCTGGAGCACTGCCTGCATAGTGTACTTACCATTTTTATTATTTCATTTTCTTGTGGACCATATAAGAATGCTACTTAATTCTCTTTTACGAAGTTACTTTTTTTTTTTTTTTTTTGAGGTACGCGGGCCTCTCACTGTTGTGGCCTCTCCCGTTGCGGAGCACGGGCTCCAGACGCGCAGGCTCAGCGTCCATGGCTCACGGGCCCAGCTGCTCTGCGGCATGTGGGATCTTCCCGGACTGGGGCACGAACCCGCATCCCCTGCATCGGCAGGCGGACTTTCAACCACTGTGCCACAAGGGAAGCCCACAAAGTTACTTTTTAATGACAGCTATTTAGAAATCAGAGTATGAATATTAGCATTTATTACCAGCTTCAAACCAAATAAAAGGTGAAAATAGGCAGTAATACATTTCAGTATTTCAGAATTTGGCCTCTGAAACTAGAGTTCTAAACTGCACTAGCTGTGAGAACTTGGGCAAGTTACTTAGCTTCTTTCTGCCTCAGCTTCGCCATCTGTAAAGTGTAGATAATAGTAATTACCTGCCTCATTAGGTTGTTTTCTGAGCACCTGTGAATAAATTAGGTGCAGTTTCTGTAATTACAATGCTCAGAAACTAACTGTTCTCAATAAATGTTGTATTAGGTTCTCAGTCAGTGGTGGCAGCTATTCTTGTTAATATTGCCATTATTATCCTTGTTATTTGAGGGTTTTCTTTTGCAAGACACCAGCTACAGGATTAAACTTTTCAAAATATGCTTCTGTCACTACATCGTACTGTGTGATTATAGGGTGGAACGCAGGACAGGAGAGCTGCCTATTTTCAAGCATTACATAGTGAATCAACTGTGATTTAGCACCTTCATTCCAGTGTTCAAGACCTTGCTTTCTTATCTCTTTGACTGTAGGTGTTCCCAAAAGTCGACGAGGAGAAATCTGGCAGTTCCTAGCTCTGCAGTATCGTCTAAGACACAGATTGCCTAATAAGCAACAACCTCCTGACACATCCTATAAAGAGCTTTTAAAGCAGCTCACGGCTCAGCAGCATGCTATTCTCGTGGATTTAGGTACGTTTGCCATATTGATTATAATTTACAAAAGTAAATAATAGGTCCTTTTGTTGAGTTTTGGGGGGTTTTCTATTTGGTTTTGGTTTTGATAAAGACAATCTATTGGTCTGCAGAGTTGCTGACTTTGTCCTTTCCTGAGGGCAAGTTGGCCTTATGTCTGGTTGAAGATACCCTAAATGGCTGAATATAAAGTGAAGTTTTCATCCTCAGACTTGCCCTCTGAAAAATCTTGTATTTGAATCATTGTAAAGGTCATATTATTGGGTGCCCTCAGTTCCTGTTTTTCGAACAACTGACTTTTGTTTGCGATAGATAATTATTAGCTTGGTCAACACTGGTCTTGAAATAGGTGAGAATAGGTTTAAAGGAGCACCAGAAAATTTAACAAAGGTCTACTAAGTATTCCTGGACATATTGCTGAAAACAAGCTTTTGAGTAAACCTTTAAGAATCAATGCAATATGTGGTTATGTTGTGGAAATCATGAATACATCCTTATAGAATGAAAGAAAACTTAGCTCTCCTAATGTTATGTGCATTTCCAGTGGCAGCATCATAAAGTCATCCTTTTAAAAGCCGAATTTCAAGTAACTTATGGAAAGTAAAAATGGTGTGATTTTAAAAAGTATATTGTCTCTAATTTTTCTCTAAATTAATATATTTTATTATTTAAAATATCTAACGTATTGGATTAAATATTGTACATTGACATTTGGATTATTTCATCTGTATTCCTAAAGGTGGATATATTTAAGGTGGCCAGATATGTTATTTGAGCCCATTTGGGAAAACAAGGGATTACTTTTTATCCGGGCTCATCTTATTTTAGGATATATAATAATCACAGGCCAAAACAGACCTCTGCTCCTGTTAGATGACAAACAGCTTTTGTTGGGAAAAGGCCAACTCAGTTAATAGTTATTGAGCCCAATAGAATTGAAATGGAGAATTTTACAGAGAAACTGAAAACTTCAGTTTTTGTCCCGATTCTATCACTGAACAGTAGTTTTAGGCAAATTACCTTGCTTCTGAGTTTCAATCCTGTCTCTTAAATGAGCATAGTGAACTAAGCAATCCGTATGGACCTCTGCAGATCTGTGGTTCTGTGACCGGAAATTGATAATGAGACTAGAAATTGGGATGTCGTATTTAGAGCTAGTCAAGATATCCTTAAAGAGAAGGAGATGATGAGATCATATTACTGGTCGGAAAAAAATGGAGCTAGAATTAATGTCACGGATGGACGGTGTATTTATAGTTTCCTGTAGCAAGCATTTTAAGTGAGAAAGTAAAATGATAATTTTAAAAATTGCTTATTTGACTTTGCTTGTAGCCATCTGTGTTTCCTCCGTGTGTTCTTGTTATATTCTCATATCTTCCCCTTATTTGCTCTGCAGAATTAATCTTATCAGTTCCTAGGTGAAAAATCACTTTTAAGCATATCTGGTGGAAAACACTTAAAAATCTGGCCTTCTTACAAGTTCTAAGTGACATGAGTAATCATTTCACAAGGAAGTTAACGTCCCCTTCATTTTCATGGCACAAGGAAAGTCCCGAAGCACTCTATACAGCTTTGATGGTGAAGATGGGTTTGTTTCAGCGTTTAGTACCAACTTTTTAGAAAATCCGGGACTAACTTGCTTGCTGAAGTGTCTCTATGGTAATTTTGTACACAGAGGTGAATTTTAGAGGGGAATTTATTTTAAATCAGCTTGACCCTTCACTATCCTTGACCTTTTTGGATATACTGAAAAAAGAACGGAGGTCTACGTGGCTCATGGAAGTAGTTTAAGAAACAGAAAGCCAAAACTATTTGAAAAAAGAAGTCTTTCCTGAATAATATGCTGAATGTAAAACAAAACAACCCTAGGAAGTCCCTCTAGTGTCATAATACAAGAAAAGCAGGAAGGAGTCTGCTACGGACCACTAAGATTTCTTTCTAAATCATGTGATACCTCCTGTAGAATTCTGATTTCAGTTAGCAGGTAGTTTTTATGTGAACTTAGAACTAGCCTTGATTTATAGTCAGAATAAGTTTTATATTCTATTCTCCTGGGATCTCTCCTGAATATGTCTTTGATTTGTTTGTGGAATTTTTTTCCTAAAAAGAAGCACTGGTTAGCATCAAATGTTTGCTCACCTGTTATATACATGGAGATGGGGTGATGGTCTGGCAGGTGGGACTTGGGACTGGCTAGAGGGAGAAAGACTCTTAGTTAGAGGGGTGCTCCGAAGCAGCATTCAGTGGTTTGGAAAAGAGAGTTTATTTATTCCTGGAAATCACTGAATTGCAATTTCACTCTGGTCTCCAAAGCATCAGGACATCTCAAAAATATTTTTCTTTTCTTCTGCAGGGAGGACATTTCCTACTCATCCTTACTTTTCAGCACAGCTTGGGGCAGGGCAGCTGTCTCTCTTTAACCTCTTGAAAGCCTACTCATTGCTGGACAAAGAAGTGGGTTACTGTCAGGGGATCAGCTTTGTGGCTGGAGTCCTGCTTCTGCACATGAGTGAAGAGCAAGCCTTTGAAATGCTGAAATTCCTCATGTATGACCTGGGCTTTCGCAAGCAGTACCGACCTGACATGATGTCACTACAGGTGAGTGGCAGATCTTCACAAGGAATGTGTAACACTCTCCCCAGAAATCTTAGCGAGAGCCCTCTTCTAAATTACGGTTAAGATTTAAAGAAATTTGGGCCCATTGTCTTGGAACTTGGATAAATGTAGAGGCACGTTTTAGTTCATGGTTTTAGTGTGGGATTTGCGATGTTGCTAAACCTCTAAGTGTGTGACATCCATATGCAGAGTAACTTTTCCTTCGTTTCTGAAGTAAATAAATAAGCCATTCTAGTGTGTACTTAAGTCTCTGTTTCCTAAGTCTATGAGTTACCTGGAGAAAGTATCAAGTCAACTTTATTCACTTTTCCTTACCTTGTCAGTTGAAAAAAATCATAGATATTTTGTTTGAAATCTGAAAGTATAATGTTTTATTCTTTGAGTGTATAAACGGCAGGTATCTATATCATGCTTCTTGCTGAACTTTCCGTGTCTCCCCTGCTTTATCTTAATGTCAGATAGGCCCTTATAGAGGAAAAAGTGTTCAGAGTCAGTACTTTTTCAGTCTGCTTTTCTTATCATGCTCTGAAGAAGCACCATTAAGGTTTTTCAGTTAAGTAGGGTATTCACTGCCATGGCTGTATTCAACCTATTTCAAACTCCCTGTTTACACATTTCTCCTCTCTAGTTTAAACTTCACTTTCCTTAACGTATTGTTTTCTAACAAAAAGTTTAAATTTTCTCTGTAGGTATGCTATCTTAAACAACCACTACCTTGCAATATAAAGCTTTTGGTCATAAAAATATAAAGGAAGGCTTTAAAGGGAAGAATGTCAGGGTTCTCCTCCTTTGAAATGAGATAGGCATGATGCCCAGTTAGTCCTAATGTTATGCTTTAGATAAGAACTAAAATATTTTTTAAATGCTTTTAAAATATACTTTTTCCTGATTCCCAATGATCAGTTTTTACATTTAGTATTTCAGTCTTACCAATCCATGGACAAAAAAGGACTTTGTTTTCACTTTATGAGTGTTATAGTAAGTGGTATTTTCTTGAAAGGATGAGTGGAGAGGGAATGCTCCATTTTCCATTACTTCTTCAATATGAAAGTTTTGGCAGGGAAATAGGGCTTTGCTCTCAATGTTGGGTTTTAGCTGTGAGTTCATATTAAGGGTGTTCACCAGGATGCAGAAATCAAATACAGTGATTCCTAGTTGATAACTATGCATAGGTCTATAAACATTCCACAAATGAAATAGTAATGACTGTGGAAGGTTTTATTTTTTACTTTATTTCTAAACAGTTTACTGTATTATATCAGGTAGGAAGCATTGGTGCCCTTGTAAGGAGTTCAATAGGTCTGATTTTCAAAAATAACAGTTTGCGATCTATCATTAAAATACTTTTCATTAAAGAATGAAAAGTATTTGTGAGTAGCTTGTGGTCTTGGTTCATAAATAAAAGGGTAGATACAGTTTTCACTTTAAAAATGCAATCATTTTTCAATTTAAAAATTCCTTATCCATTTGTCATCATAAAAATTCATATAAACTGGATTTATACATTGATTTAATATGACCCACAAATACCAAGAAATATTTTCTGTCTATAATTATGAAAATGAAGATGTTTAAGAATCTTTGGGGGCAGTGTTCTTATAGACCATGAGATTGGGGACCTTATTCTGGGAAGGTAGAACTTTTTGATCTATAAAGTGAGATGCAACACTTTTCTACTTTCTAGAATAGAAAGTGTTTCTTATCCAATCAATATGGTGTTCAGAAGTGGAAGTGGCAGCAGGCTTGGGATCACTTGATAGGATTTCTGATTACCTGTGTGGTCTGGGGTTGGGCACTGCAGGCACTGAGCTTATCTGTAAAAGGAGGGCGTCGAGGTCTCTTTTAACTATGGCCCATCACATTTTGTGTCTGCCGTTTTCTGTGTTAAGTGTAAAGCATTATATCTTTTTATCTGAAGTCTTTGGTCTCTACTTTTTTCCATCTTCTCTCTGCTACACTCTGCATCTCCCTTCCTCCAGTTCTGTCTCTTCCACTGGAAGATTTTCATGTTATGTGTAAGGTAGATTTGAAGAATGATTTATTCTCAGCAAATGGCATCTTATTATGAAAGTTTCCTTTGAAGGAAGACTAAATAGTGTTTTATTTATCAATAGAAATTTAATGTAAATACACCTTGATGGAAGAAATGTTCTTATTTTTCTTTTTTTTTTTTTGGCGGTACGCGGGCCTCTCACTGCTGTGGCCTCTCCCGTTGAGGAGCACAGGCTCTGGACGCGCAGGCCCAGTGACCACGGCTCACGGGCCCAGCCGCTCCGCGGCATGTGGGATCTTCCCGGACCGAGGCAAGAACCCATGTCCCCTGCATCGGCAGGTGGACTCTCAACCACTGCGCCACCAGGGAAGCCCAGAAGAGATGTTCTTAACCTCTAGTTTAGAATGTAGGAAAAAAGTAAGGTTCTATTAAAAAACAGTATTGCTTCTGTGTTAAGATCATTGCTGAACAGCTTTTGAGGATAGGCTTTCTTTTTATTCTGCTAATGAGACTTTTATTTTTGAGCTACCAAAAATACCAATTTTTTAAATTGATAGAGCCCAGTATATCTAGTTTTTCTTTTCTCTCTCTCTCTTTTTTTTTTTTTTGCAGTACACGGGCCTGTCACTGTCGTGGCCTCTCCCGTTGCGGAGCACAGGCTCCGGATGCACAGGTTCAGCGGCCATGGCTCACGGGCCCAGCCGCTCCGCAGCATGTGGGACCTTCCCGGACCGGGGCACGAACCCGCATCCCCTGCATCGGCAGGCGGACTCTCAACCACTGCGCCACCAGGAAAGCCCTATCTAGTTTTTATTTATTTTTATTTATTTATTTTTTTGCGGTAGGCGGGCTTCTCACTGTTGTGGCCTCTCCCGTTGTGGAGCACAGGCTCCAGATGCGCAGGCTCAGCGGCCATGGCTCACAGGCCCAGCCGCTCCATGGCATGTGGGATCTTCCGGGACCGGGGCACGAACCCCTGTCCCCCGCATTGGCAGGTGGACTCTCAACCACTGCGCCACCAGGGAAGCCCCTATCTAGTTTTTAAATTGTAAATGGCCTAAGGGAAATATATGATTTTTTTTCAATATGAGTTAATGAGATTATAATCTCTCTCTCTCTTTTTTTAATTTATTTTTATTTTTTTGGCTGCGTTGGGTCTTTGTTGCTGCGCACTGGCCCTCTCTAGTTGTGGTGAGCGGGGGCCCTTCCTCGCTGTGGTGCGTGGGTTCCTCACTACGGAGAAGCTGTGGAGCAGGTCTCTAGGTGTGCGAGCCTCAGTAGTTGTGGCTCATGGGCTCCAGAGAGCAGGCTCAGTAGTTGTGGCGCACGGGCCTAGTTGCTCGTGGCATGTGGGATCCTCTCGGACCAGGGCTCGAACCCATGTCTCCTACATTGGCAGGCGGACTCTTAACCCCTGTGTCACCAGGGAAGCCCTCTAATCTCATTGTTTTAAACCTCTTTGTTTGACTGCTGCTATGCTTCTTATTTTAGAGTTATGAATTCCTGTGGCTCTTTAATTCTTTCCTTTTACAGCTTGTGTGGAACCGTAGCTTGCACAGATATGTGCTATAGAGATCAAACGTTTGCTATATTTATGTCTAGTACTTTGATTTTTAGTTTTGTGCTCTGAAAAACAGTTGTTTGTTGAATTCACAATATAATTGGCTATTTTTAAGGCATTTTTATAGAGCTAACTACTTAAGGATGATATCTTCTAGAGAAAGAAGTTATGCTAGATTTAATAAAATGTTGGATGTATTTCACACCAAAAAGTTAAGCTGATATAACTGATCAAGGACCCACTGCTCAATCTGTTACTGTGTAGATAAAAATTTAAATTAAAGCACAAATCACAGATTTGTTTATTATTTACTACTGCTTTACTTTTAGCTACCCCAGACATGAGAGTTTAAAAGTTACTATAAGCTGCTTATAATTTTTTTTTGAAACATGAGTAATCAACTCAGTAGCCAAATAAAATAACCTCTTCTTTCAGTACTAGAAACATTCAGACTACACTTTTTGCTTTAATCTCGTCTGTCAAGAAAAATATGCTGCTGGAATACCTTGGATATTAGAAATCGCAGCTCAAGCTTTTGGCTCCATAACCTTCGAAGCCTAACAGTATCCTAGCGGTGCAGATTGCCTGGCAAGTTCCATTATAAATCTGATGCTGGGCCCAGCAAAGAGAGACAAGTTCTTGGTTCTGAACTGGATGTGGTAGATTCCTTAGAATGGAAGCTTTTCTGGAATTGGTCTGAAATTAGAATGTGCCTTCCATGAGAGTCCTGAGCCAGGGCAGTTCTGATTTAAATTCCAAAAGCAATACCTTCCTACATGAGGAAAAATTACCATTTCCGTGTACGTATGGTGATACCAAAACACTCATGATAGAGAAATGTGCTCCATAGTTGTAGATGGACTTATACTGACTTGCTTTATGAACTCAGTTAAATGAACTTGGATTTGTGAACATAATAATAAAATAAAACAATACTGTGTAAGTACTGCATTCTAATGCATTGCGCCACTATAGCTAAAAAGAAATGATACAAATGAGCTTATTTACAAAACAGAAACAGACTCGCAGACTTAGAGAATTAACTTATGGTTACCAGAGGAGAAGGGTGGAGGGAAGGGATAGTTAGGGAGGCTGGGATTGACATCTACACACTGCTGCAAAGGAAACCATCAACAGGATGCAAAGACAACCCTCAGAACGGGAGAAAATATTTGCAAATGAAGCAATTGACAAAGGATTAATCTCCAAAATATGCAAGCAGCTCATGCAGCTCAATATCAAAAAAAAACCAAACAACCCAATCCAAAAATGGGCAGCAGATCTAAAAAGACATTTCTCCAAAGAAGATATACAGATTGCCAACAAACACATGAAAGGATGCTCAACATCACTAATCATTAGAGAAATGCAAATCAAAACTACAATGAGGTATCACCTCGCATCAGTCAGAATGGCCATCATCAAAAAATCTACAAACAATAAATGCTGGAGAGGGTGGAGGAAAGGGAACCCTCTTGCACTGTTGGTGGGAATGTAAATTGATACAGCCACTATGGAGAACAGTATGGAGTTTCCTTAAAAAACTAAAAACAGAACTACCATATGACCCAGCAATCCCACTACTGGACATATACCCTGAGAAAACTGTAATTCAAAAAGAGTCATGTACCACAATGTTCATTGCAGCACTATTTACAATAGCCAGGACATGGAAGCAACCTAGGTGTCCATTGACAGATGAATGGATAAAGAAGGTGGGACACATATATACAATGGAATATTACTCAGCCAAAAAAAAAACTGAAATTGAGTTATTTGTAGTGAGGTGGATGGACCTAGAGTCTGTCATACAGAGTGAAGTAAGTCAGAAAGAGAAAAATAAATACCGTCTGCTAACACATATATATGGAATCTAAAAAAGAAAAAAGAAAATAGTTCTGAAGAACCTAGGGGCAGGACAGGAATAAAGATGCAGATGTAGAGAATGGACTTGAGGACACAGGGAGGGGGAACGGTAAGCTGGGATGAAGTGAGAGAGTGGCATGGACATATATATACTAACCAATGTAAAATAGATAGCTAGTGGGAAGCAGCCGCCTAGCACAGGGAGATCAGCTCAGTGCTTGGTGACAACCTAGAGGGGTGGGATAGGGAGGGAGGGAGGGAGACACAAGAGGGAGGAGATATGGGGATATATGTATATGAATAGCTGATTCACTTTGTTATAAAGCAGAAACTAACACACCATTGTAAAGCAGTTTTACTCCAATAAAGATGTTAAAAAAAAATACCATATGCTAACACGTATATATGGAAACCAAAAAAAAAAAAAAAAAAATGTGGTTCTAATGATCCTAGGGACAGGACAGGAATAAAGACACAGACGTAGAGAATGGACTTGAGGACACCGGGAGGGGGAAGGGTAAGCTGGGGCGAAGTGAGAGAGTGGCATGGACATATATACACTACCAAATGTAAAATAGATAGCTAGTGGGAAGCAGCTACATAGCACGGGGAGATCAGCTCGGTGCTTGGTGACCACCTAGAGGAGTGAGATAGGGAGGGTGGGAGGGAGATGCAAGAGGGAGGGGATATGGGGATATATGTATACATATAGCTGATTCACTCTGTTATACAGCAGCAACTAACACAACATTGTAAAGCAGTTTTACTCCAATAAAGATGTTAAAAATAAAATAAAATAAAATAGATACCCAACAAGGACCTACTGTATAGCACAGGGATCTCTGCTCAATATTATGTAACCACCTAAATGGGGAAAGAATTTGAAAAAGAATAGATACATGTATATGTATAACTGAATCACTTTGCTCTACACCCGAAACTAATGCAACATCGTTAATCAAGTATACTCCAATATAAAATAAAAAGTTAAAAAAAATACTACTTTTATTTCTGAAATATATGTGAATTAGTTATTAAATAGTAGAATAATAAAATTAAAGTTAGTGTATTTATGTACACTCAGATAAATGCATAGTATTTTATTTTTCTTCTCCAAATTAACTTTAGATTCAAATTTATCAAATATCTGTGACTTAATTATTAAATATTAGTGTAATAAAATTAAAGTTAGTGTATTTTATGTACACTCAGATAAATGCATAATATTTTATTTTTTTTCTCCAAATTAACTTTAGATTCAAATGTACCAGCTGTCCAGGCTCCTTCATGACTATCACAGAGATCTCTACAATCATCTTGAAGAAAATGAAATCAGCCCCAGTCTTTATGCTGCCCCTTGGTTCCTCACATTGTTTGCCTCTCAATTTCCATTAGGATTTGTAGCCAGAGTTTTTGGTAAGAGATGCTGATGATCCAGTGAAACAGTGTTATTTATTCCAAGGGATATACTTCTAGCCATAAGGTGCTCCAATTGTTTTATCAAGCATTACACAGAATTGCAAATTGCTAGTGGAATTTACTAATTATGTCTGGCTCTATTCTGAGAGTAATTTGAAACCATATTGGTATTAAATAAAATTGAAATTCAAAGTGAAAGAAGAGCTTCTGTATTTAAGTAAGCTGTAATGGAGTTCTTATTTTCTTTTATACCTAAAAAATCACAGTATAATGAATTAAGGATTTACTCTGTATGATTTTTTAGATTTTTAAACACATCTTTACTACCTCTTTTTTTTTTTCCTTCCCCACTGTCCTCTTCAACCTGCATTCAAAACACAGAGAAACATGTTCTCTAACTGGGTTAACAGAAGTACCTTTTTCAATGTTGTTTCTAATGGCATTTCTTAATGTGACTTTTTGTTAACAAGGTAACTGAAGTTCCCATTTTATTGCTTAAGGGACCCTCCTCTCATGCCGGTGCAGGGGTGGTGCCCATCTCTAAGACTGGGTGCACAGGCAGTCGGGCCCGGGGCAAGTTGTTGAGTTGCTGCCTTGCTCCACAGTGTAATAAAAAGAAAGTGTGACACCGTTTATGCTCCCTTATGGGGCCTTTAAATCTATTCACATGTCTTCAGTTGGGTTTGTCTAAACTCGTTATTTAAAAAGCAAACTTTTTTTAAAAAAACAACTCTTTGCCAGAGGTTTGTTCTAAGGTTGAGAGCTCGATGACCTCAGAAGGGGCTCCCAGTTTTTATGTTCTGCTCATCTATCTGGTATCTGTGGTGAAAATAGTCAATATTTATAACTGTGCTAAATTGGAACTTTTTTGTCAGATTGTAAGTATTGGCCCAATTGTAGGTCACTACCAGGATTAGAAAAAAAATGGACTAGAATAGAATACAGAGAAAATATCAGTCGTAGGGAAATATGTTTGGAGAAACTTCAAATTTGAAGATATAGATGTAATATGTGTACGTACACCAGGTTACAATGTACAGTGTCTTTCTTTTTTTTTTTTTTTTTTTTTGCTGTACGCGGGCCTCTCACTGTTGCGGCCTCTCCCGTTGCGGAGCACAGGCTCCAGACACGCAGCCTCAGTGGCCATGGCTCACGGGCCCAGCCCCTCCACGGCATGTGGGATCTTCCTGGACCGGGGCACGAACCTGTGTCCCCTGCATCAGCAGGCGGACTCTCAACCACTGCGCCACCAGGGAAGTCCTACAGTGTCTTTCTTATTGGGGGCTGTGGTTTTAAACGTTAAACACTGCATTAGCACTAATACAATTTATAGGCAAAATGCAGCAAAATAGTAAAACCGATATGCACAGAATCAAATGTTTACCAAATTTCTCTTCTTGAGTGTACACGATTGCTTTTCTCCAGGGAAGTTTTCTTTGGAGCTTGGGTTCCTATTTATGGGTCTTCTATAAATCTTTTCATTTATATATTTGCTTCTCAGAAAATAGCTTATCATATCAAAATATTTAGGGTATCTCTAAATATTTAGGGTATCTCTCTTTGATTTACCCTTGGAAGCTTGATAACAGAATTCAGGAGACACATCTCCCCAGTCGTCTGTTTTTTGCTAAGAGAATGTGAATGATGCTGTCAGCTCTACAATAGGTGCTCCATTCTTTTCTTAGAATTTAGTGAAGAATAGAGACTGTCAGCAGAGGGAAAGGTGCGTGAGCAAGAAGAGTGACCGTGTTTGAAATAATTGTTCCACGGTTCCCTCATTTTTAACGACCCCCGTTTATTATTGATTGTGGAATGGCATGGATTGAGAGGAATGCTCATACAAAAGTATTTAGTACTTTTCAAAACTATTGCATGTTTGTATTTGTTAGGAAGCAAAGTTCAGGGTTAGGGTAGCTTTTCTTTTTCTCTTCTGATTTAGGTTATATACTGGTTTTGATTTTTCTTTTAAATTTTTTTTTTTTTAATTGCTGCTCTAGTACAGTCTTTAGAATTAGACAGTCTCAGGTTTACATCAGTTTCTAGCTCTTTTATTAGTTGTTTGGCTTGCACACATATTAACTGGTTCATTTAGTTTTTTATTCTGGTCATGAGAGTTTAAATAGTCCTAATTGGTTATGTTGATTTGTTTCTGTATTCCCTTTGTGAAGGAAAATCTAAATATCAATGGAATCAGTGTTTTTGAGGTATACCTAGTCTCCATTAAATTTGTCAGTAAAAATTATAAATGCATGGACAAACAGATATATAATTTATCTTTTTCTTTTTACCCTGCCCTTATCTGAGGTTCCTAAATAAGTAAGAATATTTAAACAACTGTTTATTTGTTCCAGTCATATTATTATTTATTTCAGATCTAGGTGATTTTGACCAGTTTTATTTTGCAAAATATCCTGTGGTTCTGTTGCAGTAATTAAAACAACCCCCCCCACACACACACACACAAAAAAAACACACCAAAAAAACCCATTAACACACAGAGGTCACTTTTTACAATAGTAGATGCATAATTTTGATCATGAAAATTATATCTCTTTTTTTCAGATATTATTTTTCTTCAGGGAACTGAAGTTATATTTAAGGTTGCCCTCAGCCTGCTGAGCAACCAAGAGGCACTCATAATGGAATGTGAAAACTTTGAAAATATTGTTGAATTCCTTAAAAGCACGCTCCCTGATATGAATTCGTCTGAAATGGAAAAACTTATCACCCAGGTACGAGTTAAATGGTAATAATAAGATATAAGATTAGACAGCAGTTTCTCTACTAATTATTTATTAAATGTTTTAGCATAAAGATGTAGTTTTGATTGACAGGGTTTTTTTCTTTTTGATTTGATCAAATACATTTTATCTAGAAGCAAGACTATTGTGTAATTTCTCCCTTGTGACATTGTTTGTGAGGCTGTGTCCGGGCAAGGTGGTTCAGTGCTACATCATGAGTTTTTCAGGAACCTTCCAACTTAGACCAGTGGTGAGACTGAAGATAGAACTGGCAGAGTTAGGAGTACCTAATAAATAAGTAAGCTGAGACTCACTTACCTCTGTAATATCATTAATTCTGTTTTAAAATATATAAGGCGTATATGTGACAAGAGCACAGACTTTCGAATTAGACAGTCTTGGGTTTACATCAGTTCCTAGCTCTTTTATTAGTTGTTTGGCTTGCACACATCACCCTAATCTTCTGAACCACAGTATTCTCACCTCCAAAATGAGACAATTCTGATCCAAGAGGTTTTGTGCTGTTTAAATGAGACTTGCTGTATCAGTCGGGGTCCCTTGCAGGAAACAGAGTCTACCTCCAATGATTCAAAGGAAGGTACCATTTACAGGGGTGTAGGCAGGGTTAAGGGAACTGGGCACGGATGTCTAGGTACCCAGGAACTAGTAACAGAGGGAAACTGTTCATACCCATGGTGCTTCTCCCATCAGGAGAAGGACGACAGAACAATGTTACCGGGCCTAGTGAGTGCCAGAACTCTGGAGGTTGCTGTGTTCTTGGTGAGCCAGACAGGGAAGGAGCACCCGACCTCTTTCCCCTGCCACCCCCCCACCTTTTTTTTTTCTTTTTTTGTGCGGTACGCGGGCCTCTCACTGTTGTGGCCTCTCCCGTTGTGGAGCACAGGCTCCAGATGCGCAGGCTCAGTGGCCATGGCTCACGGGCCCAGCCGCTCCGCGGCATGTGGGATCTTCCCAGACCGGGGCACGAACCCGTGTCCCCTGCATCGGCAGGCGGACTCTCAACCACTGCGCCACCAGGGAAGCCCTCCCCTGCCCCTTTTGATCTCCTGATGACTTTTCCCATTGGCCATACCTAACCAGAAGCCTGCAACAAGGAAAACAGGTCACAGGGGTCTGTCTCCCAGGGTACAGAGAATGGATGAGGGCAGAGAATGGATCTGGGAAGCAAATGGAGGGTAATCAGTACACCATATATCTAGTCCCTGGCTCTTCATAGGGACCAGGTAAGTGGTAGTTATATATTGTTGTTCAGATGACATGAATACACTTAAGACCAGATTTGTAGATACAGCAGTCATGCCTTATGAGTACTGATAACATTTAAATTGACCACTTTCCTAGAGGCCCTTAGGGTAGCAGATAAAAGACAAAGTTTAGAGCAAGAGAAAGGGAGTTCGAGATCTTGTGCTGGTGTCCAGCTATCTACTAGCTGTGCGACTTTGGACAAGTTACAACCTCTCTGAGTTTCAACTTCCTCTCCTGCAAACTGGGAATAACATCGTTTTTAGGAGCAAATATAACCAATTCAGTTGAAGAATTTTGTACACTATGATTCACTCTATAAGAAAAACTCATATTATTACACATAAAATTTTCTTTCCACTACATGGAATTGAAATCACAAGCAGCTTATTCTGTAAATACCTATGAACAGTTTTTATTTGTTAAAATGCTCTGAAAACTGAAAAATATAACTTTTACTTACACATTCACTTGTTTACTAATTTTTCAGAAATATCTTTTTGGACTGGCGAGCAGCAATTGTGCTTTTAGAGAGAGACGATACCTGATTTGAAATCAGATCACCTCTCTTCTAAGATTAATGAGGGAATTGCCTAGCTTTAGAGATTATTACTACGATTAATGGATAGAATTTCTAGGCTGGTAGATTTGCACTTGATATTAGAGATAATTTTCTAACAAACAGAGTTGAATATGCAATGAACTGTTAATATTAAAGGAGACTTTGATGAATAAATAAATAAAGTTTATTTATGGTCACTGTAAAAAACACAAATAATGCAGAACAGCACCAAGAAGAAAGTAAAAGTAACTACAGATCTCAACACCTTGAGATTGAAAGCCTTTTACATATCCTTTTATAATCTCTTTAATTATATACACAAAAAATATGTATACAGTTTTACTTAAGTGAAATCTTACTATACATGCTATTGTATAACCTGATTTTTTAATAAAATATTTGCAGAGTATTGGATATTTTTCCATGCCAATAAATGTAGATCCATACCCTCATTTTTAATGGTTGTGTAGTAGTCCGTTGTGTTCATACCCGCTGCGTAGGGAAAAGATGATGCTTGTTTGAGGGGAATAACCAGGTTGTCTCGAAATATCATTTAAATTCTAAGACTTGAGTATCTCTAACAGTAGTAGGGTAAGTAAGCAAGTGAGATTTTTCTCACTGTAGGTTTCTTTTCTCCCTACACTGTTAGTGTAGATACAGATGCTTAAATAGCAGCTGCTGCCTCACTTTCCCTCACCAGTTTAGACTAAGGAGGAGTTGCCTGTCTTCTGACTTCTAAGCAAACTGGGTGGCGATATGGGAGAGCAGAGGTAGCCCCAATTCAATAGCTCTGTACAGTGCCCAGGGTTTCTGAAGATTTTGAATTTAGAAGATTCTCTCTATGGTAGGATATGTCAGTGACTTCCAAGAGGCTCACATGGATTAGCAAGTAGATGAAAATATTTAGCATGAGACCTTTCTGCCCCATTGACAAACAATTAGAAAGGCTTTTGGTCTCATTATTATAGAAATACCCTTTGCAATTGTGCTTATAGCCAGCAAAGATGATCCGTAACTCAGGTAAGAGTTACTCAGTAACTAATGTTGTTTATGTGGTGGGCTACATTTTGGGAGACCATTCCTAGATTATGTATATTTTGGTTGCAAAATATCTTTGAGCATTAACTTTTTCTAGAGTCTTGGCCTCATCATGAGAATGTTTCATTTGTGTAGAAATCATCTGTTTGTCCTTAACTTGACAGTCACACTTGTTATTCTTCCTTTTGATATGTCCTACTATTCTTCATTAGTAAGTATTGGGAAATCTACCTGAAGTACCCTAGATACACAGACTGTATCTTGGTGCACATCCTGAAGGTCAGACTAACCCACGGTGTTTTCATGGCAGGTTTTTGAGATGGATATTTCTAAACAGTTACATGCCTATGAGGTGGAGTATCACGTGCTGCAGGATGAGCTCCAGGAATCTTCCTATGCCTGCGAGGAGAGCGAACCCATGGAGAAGTTGGAGAGGGCCAACAGCCAACTGAAAAGACAAAATATGGACCTCCTAGAAAAATTACAGGTAAGGAGATAACAATTTGGTCAAAAATGCACTTGGATGCCTCCTTGCCTGCACCGAACCATACCAGAAAGGATAGAGCTGTGGTGTGGATTGAACCATTGCTGACTGTGGGCCTGTGTATCGGACTGTGTCCAAGTGCTCTGGGGGCTGCAAATGCACATATCAATTTGAGTACCAATTGAGAGAGGAAATCTGCTCTCACAAAATAGTTAAATGGCAGCTGAAAGCAGAATCTCGTTCAATACTTATTGGGTGTTGTACATTTTTGGTTTCAGTTCAAGGGAGGAGGGAAGCTGGGAAAGCTCTAGGGGACTTGGCCTGGAGCTGGACTCCAGAGGGTTGGTGGGAGAAAGGAGTGACGAGTAGCGGGTGTTTAAATAAGGAGGATGTGGCAGAGCAGTAGAGGAAGCTTAACATCAGTTTAAGATTTACGTTGGAGAGAGGTGGGATAAACAGGATGGAGACAGAATTGTAGATGACTTTCAGGGTCAAGCAGAAGAACACGGCTTTAATCATGTTGAGAAGGAAATCTCTCGAAGTTTTTGAACCATAATTTAGAAAGATCAATCTGGAAATCTTGATGAGGACAGATTAGAATGGGGAGAGAAGGTGGGGAGAGAAGGTAGGGCGACCAGCTAGCAATTATTTGTAGAAATCTGAGTGGGGATGATGAGAACTGACCAGAGTAAAACCCACAGAAAGGGAAAGAAAAGGAGACATTTTTGAGAGAATTGAATTAAAAAATTGGTAACACATAATCCCTGCCATCAAGGAGTTTACAGTTACTTTGGAATATAAGATATTAGCTATTTGTCAATGCACCCTTACCAATGTGATAAGCGATTTAGTATAAATTAATATTACGCACCTGCAACCTGTATGAAGTGCGCTATGTATCCAAGCCCTGAGGGGTGGGGCTTCAGTGTGACCGGAGGATGGGGAGGTGAGGTGGTGAAGCTGGGGGCTGGGGGTTGGGGGAGGTGGAGCTTAAGTGCTGAGTTAGAGCTTAAATGTTCCACAGCTCATTGGTTTCTGCTTACCCGCCACTTCCCCAGCACTGCACACGTCCCCACACTAGAGGACACTAAAACTCTGCTTCGATGTGCAGTGAATCCTCTGACAAAGGTAGCTAGGAGAGAAACAGCTGAGAAATGAGGGTCTCTAGAGTAATTGCTCCCAGAGAAGGAACACTGGCTTCCTTCGCTTCATCTACGTTAGCTCTGGCCCATAGAAAATTTTATGCCTTTTCCTGTTCAAAAAAAGAGCCAACAGTGTCTGTTTTCAGAAAGAAAAACAGTTGGGGTATTGACCCTTATTGCTAGGATGTTTCAGTGGTGATTAATGGAGCATTTCCTTATTAGGGAAAGTGGGTTTACACCTGCTTTATATTATAATGATTTTTATTAATGGTTACAGACTTTTTCATTCACAGTTCAATGTTCTCATCACCTCTGGGTTCCCAAGTTATGTGGGCACACCCGACACCTGTAAAAACTGATAGGGTTCCAAGTATGTGTTGAGAAAACCCTGCATTTCCACTCAGAGGGCAAAAAGCCTCTTTTAGCACTTCAGGGCAGTCAGCAATCTCCTGTTTCTCCCTGTCAGATTCCAGTCACTCCAGGAGAAGACCTGTGTGTGGAGTGAGGACCCTCACCACTGTGGGATGTTGATTTGATTTTGCATTTTTGGTGTATTCAGTGAAATGAGATGTATTTTGTTAGTACCCTAGTTATATTTTTGAGAAAACTAAAGAAATCTCCATTTCATGGGAGGTTTCAGAGTATTTGCTTCGTATACTGTTTTATTAAGTAATATGACATGATTCGTTAATATATGTAAGGTCTGGCTGCTGCTATGGTGAAGAAACAAAACCTTCAAATTTTTGATTTGGAGGATTTTGCTTTTTGCCCCAAACAGATAGCTCATGCTAAAATCCAGACCTTGGAATCCAACCTGGAAAATCTTTTAACCAGAGAGACCAAAATGAAGTCTTTGATCCGGACCCTGGAACAAGAGAAAATGGCTTATCAAAAGGCAGTGGAGCAAATTCGGAAGCTGCTGCCAGCAGATGCTCTGGCCAATTGCGAACCGCTGCTGAGAGACTTCAACTGCAACCCTAACAGCAAAGCCAAGACAGGAAACAAGCCGTAACTGAAGACGTGCCACCCCAGCAGGAAGTGCTCTGAGGATGCTACCGACAGAAGGAGTCTGCATGCTGCTGGCCCAGAGCTGACAGAACCACTGAACTGGTTCCGAGCCCAAGTCAGAGCCGGTAACCCTCGCTCTCCTTAGAGCATGCAAGTTCTAAGCCATTGTACATATGTAGACTGTTTTTTGCTGTCCTTGTTAACTATGTACATATATATATAATGGACATAAAGAGTTCATGCTTTCACATAAAGGAGTAGATGTATATTTAGAGCAGTTTTTTAAAATCAAAACTTCATGAAATCCAAACCAAAGGGAAGTTAAAATGAAATTCCCCTTGGACACCTGTGAAATCATTTGTTTTTGTAGTGAAACAAAGCTAGAACATCTTTGTATATTGAAATATACTTGAAAAAAATGAATGTATTTTTTTCTCCAAAGAACAGCATGTTTCACTCAGTGGTGGAGAGGTGGAAACATTTGTATAGCTTTATGTGCATCTGTCTTAAAATCTACTGACATTTTATATATATATATATATATACATATATATATATATATATACACATATATATATATATATATATATATGAGGAAAATGACTGATTGCCGGTCAAGCTCCTTATGGGTTTTTCAGGAAAGTCGGGGCCGTCCCCTGCTGCCTGCTTTGTGCCAACGAGCATGTTGCATCTACATGCATTTTTGAGTCTGGTCAGGCATTACTTTAGGTGTGTGGAAGGAGAAAGCAAGACTGTGGCTGAGTTTGCCCACCCAGCTCAAAGTGAAAGAGAACACTACTAATTTTCTAGTAAATTCGACCAGCATTGTTACTTAAACTAAAAATATCAGTCCTCAAAAATTTAATTTAGGACCTAAATTGTCTAGATCTACTTTCTACCTTTTTATTTAAATGATTCCTACAGTTGTGAATGAACTCCCCTTTACTTGGTGCCACAGTTGGTGATAAGGATTTGCCATTTCCCACTAAAGTGTAGGCGCTCTTACCTTAGTTCTCTCTACCTTAAATGGAGGATAAGGAAATGAAGTTATGATTGGTTTTCTAAAGATGAGTACTGCGTTGAGATACCTTTTTTTTTTTTTTTTTTTTTTTTGCCAATTGACAGGTCTGATAAGCTTGTAATCATCTTCCCCTTCCATGTGACCGTTGATGAGAACTGTGGAATATTTTAAGTAAACTGTTGAAATCCATGGGAAGGGAAGGAGAAAGCCCTTCTAAAACCTACAACTCTGCGTTTGGACTCCTGACTTTCTCAGTCTACAGATAGATTATTCGTGGACATTCATGCATGCTGGGTGAATGGAAGGAAAGTAACTTAAAAACTTAATTTTTAAGTTACACATGGAATTTCTCCATTTCAGAGATGATTCTATGATAGTTCCTTGGAAAGTTGATAACAGTGTTTTTGCCTTTCCAAACAATATTTTTCGTTACTGCTTTTTGCAGTACTTGTATTATCACAGATGGATTACCTGGGATAATTTTCTTCAGAGGGAGTTTGTTATACACAAGCTACAATGTATTATAGAGTAGAAGAATAAAGCTCTAAAGGTTTCAGAAAACCTTGATGAGCAGATGATAAGCATCTCAAACCCATTACTCAGTGTAATATAGTGACTCTTGTTACAAATCAGCATGCCCTCTAATCCAGGCAGTTTCTCAAAAGAAAATGAAGTCTTACTAGTAAAGTTAACGTAATTTCTAGGTTCTAGAAAATGCTGACCTAATCAGTTGGGGCCATCAACTCTTCTGTTGCTTGGATTTCCCTCAAATTTCTCTATTTGTAGGAGAGGTATTTTCCTATGAGGAATATGACAAATATTATCTGGTTACTGTCTGGTGATGAAAATTACCTCATGTGTAATACACAGGTGGTAGCCAGGGAATCTTCAAGTTGGGAAAAGAAACTTTTCCTTTCAGTTGTTCCGTTTAAAGTAAATTTTATTCTGGATGTTCAAAGTCAACGTTAGAGTTGTATTATGGTGTTCGGAGCTTAAGTTGTCTTGGATACAACATTTCTTTTGAAAATGAATTTTTCTTTTGTGATCTTTTAAATGTTGCAACGATTATGCTTCATGCATTGTTACATCTTCATCCTATTAATGTAATGTCTAGTTGATTTCCAATAAATACATTGCTGCAGTTTCCTTGGCTTATTGGTTTTACTTTTGTTTGTAGTAAAAGAGAAGAAGGTCTTGGCTAGAGTCCTTTATAAAATCTGCATGGGTTGGATTGTTGCCACTTAAAATTTGCACACTAATAATTCTTTGAATCAGAGACAACAAAGATAATTTTTAGAAACATTTATGAAAGTACATGGTCAGTCATTCAGTACTAATTTTCAACTTCTTTCCTAATGGAGCCTTTTGCTGATAAATATAAAAAAAGACAACCACACTGACAGTATTGCATTCTACCTCTTTTGTTTTTTATGCCCCCTCATAGAGAGCAAGAGAGAGAAAGAGGATAAGAAAATACAAAATTTTTAAATTGGGTTAGCTCCCAAATAAAAGGATTAAAGGCACTAATTGATGGATATATGAATGTGTTTACATAAAAAAATATGTTTCAGAATATTTTCAAGCATGTTTGGATTTCAGCAAAAGGATACTGTATCTTCTTGCTAACTTTAGGACTAAATCCTTTAAGTATTTTGTACTATATGTAGTAGTTTGAGGAGTCAGTGTAGGCTTAGGTAGAATGGTCTCTTAATATCCATGTTAATTTACCCATTTTATCACCATTTCAGCACTTCCCACCCCACCTGGGCTGGATTACAAATAGGAAATCTGCCACCTGAATTATTTAGTCCTCTACCATGATGCATCACTCTTATTTGCTTTGATATATTGAGAAAAGCACTGTGTTTAAGGTCAGATGTTTTAGATCTGAGTCTTGGTTCCACCCCTTTTATTCATTCACTCAACAAGTAATTTGTGTAAGCCAAGCTAGATGCTGAGTATTCAGAGGTGGAGAAGATACAGTCCTTGTCCTCAGTGGGCTTGTGGTCTAGTGGCAGGAGGTTAACTAGAAAAAAAGAGAGTTTATACTACAGCAGGTATGCAAAGTAATCCACTCATTACACTCAAGGTGACAGGAGGGGCTAGCAGCACTTTGGAGTGGATGACAAGTACTCAGAAGAGGTGGTGCTTGCCCTGAGCCTAGAATAGCCAGTAAAGTTGAGCAGGTTTGTGTTTAAACAATAGATGAATGAGAGAAGATGGTGTGTTTCTGAAATCAAAACTCATTCCTTAATCCCAAAGTAAAGTTAGTGTTCCCGTAGGGGAGTGGTGAGAGAAGAGGCTCCTGACAAACAAGGGCTTTTTAAAAAAATATATATTATTAATAGACTTTATTTATTATTTTCTTTGCTGTACGCGGGCCTCTCACTGCTGTGGCCTCTCCCATTGTGGAGCACAGGCTTCAGACGCGCAGGCTCAGTGGCTATGGCTCACGGGCCCAGCCTCTCCGTGGCACGTGGGATCTTCCCGGACCGGGGCACGAGCCCGCGTCCCCTGCATCGGCAGGCGGACTCTCAACCACTGCGCCACCAGGGAAGCCCCAAGCAAGGGCTTTTTCATGAAGGTCTTAGCAGACCTTGTGAGGGAGTTTGACCTCCACCTAGAGAGAAATTGGAGCCATTAAGGGCCAGTAACCTGGAGAGAGAGACATGCTCAGATTTGTTCCAAACCACTTAATACATCTGGACAGAAACTAGGGACTGGGAGACTGCAGTTAGGTGAATGCCATCAAAATCTAGGCCAAAAAAATTAGTAAAAGCCTGGTCTATGGCAGTGGCCTTGGGGAAGCAAGTCGGCCTAGATTGCTCTCTCTCTGATATAATTGGTCACCGAAACCCGCTAGTTTTGTCTGCTAAATATTTGTCCATATCCCCCTGAAACTGAGGGTAGTTATCAGATCCCTTAAACTACAACTTGCCTAATGAGTAATGAACTTAACCTGCCTACACTGATCAAGCTCAATTTAATTGTTTTTTTTTTGTGTGTGCAGTACGCGGGCCTCTCACTGCCGCGGCCCCTCCCGCCGCGGAGCACAGGCTCGGGACGCGCAGGCCTAGCGGCCACGGCCCACGGGCCCAGCCGCCCCGCGGCATGTGGGATCTTCCCGGACCGGGGCACGAACCCGCGTTCCCCGCATTGGCAGGCGGACTCCCAACGACTGCGCCACCAGGGAAGCCCCAATTTAATTGTTTTTACAAAAACTTGCGTGTCCTCCAAGCGTCACGTAGCCTAAACAATAAGATGTTTGCCCAAGCTTTCTTCAGGAAGTTGGATTCAGCTGTGTCCAGTTAGAGCTCGGGCTGTTTAAGACTGGGTGGGACCGATGATCCTCCAACTGAGCATGTGCGAGTGCCCGATGGGTGGTGTTTTGAAGTCAGAAGGCCCCAAACTCCACCCTCAGAGCGTGCGCCCCGGGTTCAGAAGCGCGCGGCTTTGCTGCGCCTGCTCAGAATGACGATTACCGCGCCTTTTCCTTCTCTTCAGTCACCTTTCCATGCTCCCGAGGCCTCAGCTTTATCCCTGAATACCCCAAGCCTCTCACTTTCTGGGAAGCGAATTTGAGGTTTGTTCTCCAGTCTCCTCGCTTGGCTGTCTCGCGGATAAACCCCTTCGCTGCTGCAAACCTCGGCATCTCAGCGTGTGGCTCGCCGCGCGTCTGGCGGAAGAACGTGGTCCTGTAACATCCCCATCGCTTTTGCAGGTACCTTGTTCATGTCCTTGCTCTGGTGGGTTAAACTGAGACCAACTCCATTTCTAGGGGCTCTGAAGTCACAGACATTGAGCTACTTGGTGTTTGTTTTGATGAGTGAGAAATGCAAGCAGAAGGTGGGGTGGAATGTCTCAGTCAGATAGAGGAGAAGGATCTCGGATAGAGAGGGAATCAGCTGGAAGCATAGGGAAAAAGCAACAGAAGAGATGCTGAGGGGGAGTTTTTGGAGTGAAGCGTTGGTGACTCTAGTAGCCTGGTCTCCCTCCAATCTACCCATGACATGCAGTACTGTGGCAACTTCCTGGGGTTCCACCTGATGGAACCACATTTGCTTCGCTACAAACCCTACTTCAAGGTGAGCGCAGCACCAGAGGGCCTGGCAAAGGGTGCCTGCCCAGATATGGGTTGTCATCGCTTACCCGGACTGCGCTCACCTCAGGCAGAGGGACCTTCCTAAAACATGAATCTCGCCAAGTTTATCCTCAGTTTAAAACCCTTCGAGGGCTCGTCTTCCCAGGATCATCTAATCTTTGAGACGACCCACTTGGCCTTTCGTGAGTGTGTCCCTGGTAGCCTGTCCAGCTTGATCTCCTGCCTCGTGCTCTGCTCGGGTCAAATGGTTAAGCTCCGTCTCGGTTCCTGAACTGGCCATCCTTCTGCTTCGCCCCGGCTGCTGCTTGTCCTGGGGGGTCTGGGAGTGCGCCTTTCTTCCTGCACTCCGTCTGGCTCACTCCTTCAGGTCACGCTTAGGTCTGTATTGTGGGATGAACTGACCACCCGCCCTGTAGCCAGGGTGTAGTATCATAGCGTGGGCCACCCTGGGGGGGTACTTCACAGACAGCTCAGGCCCCCCCAGAGGGGATTATGCATATTAAAAAAAAGCTAACGTCATCATTACTCTGTCATAAGAAAAATGTTAACGGATTTTAGGTAAATTGAGAGGTAGGTGTAATTTTATTCGGCATTTTATGTTTCTTGGTGGCCTAGTATGGGGGGGGTACTTTGCTAGATGTTGGGATCTCAAAAATGTCTCTCTCCTAGCTTAAGTTCTTACCTGATAAATTCGTAGTTCTTATGAGAAAAAAAATCAGAATGTACTGAGTGATACTTCGTAAATTGTGAAAAGACTCTGGTGCTTTACCCTTTATCATAAATATGTGCTATATGCTATGTGCTATATATAATTTATAACATATGTAGTATATTATTCTCCACCTTGTTTTAAAAATTTTTATTTTATATTGGAGTATAGTTGATTTACAATGTTGTGTTAGTTTCAGGTGTACAACAAAGTGATTCAGTTATACATAGACATATGTCCATTCTTTTTCAGATTCTTTTCCCATTTAGGTTATTACAGGATATTGAGTAGAGTTCCCTATGCTGTATACTAGCCCTTGTTGTTTATCTCCTTTACTTTAAATATAACGATACATGCTACAATATAATAGGGCGCTCACACTCCCTAATTCAGGAACACTGTTTTCAAGGCTGGAATGTGGAAGGTGCTCCATGGAGCTGTGTAATATAGCAGTTGATAAAGTATATTACATATGAAAGATTACACATATACATATTATACTGAGAACTGAGACCGTGTATCTCACACAGCTTATGGGCTACATTAACATGATTTTACTATTGCATTGTTTTCACTGGCATAATTTTACTGTTTCGGGAGACCCTTATCCAGACAAATTAATTTATTGTTCATTACAGGAACTTCCCCAGAGACCCTTAAACGTTTCAATAGGCAGTTTATCCCCCAAGACTCTTTGAATCCCTCACCTCAAAATTCTCACCTTGCTCTTTCACCGATCTTAAACTATTATATCCTGATCTTTACCCAGTCTTAATCAAGCTCCACGTTGAAATACTTACCTTAAACTTTGCTCCTGAGTTACAAACAATGCTCTATAGAGTTGGTGTTCTCTCTTACCGTGATAATAAACTCAGCTGTATTTTATCAACGGGTTGTGTTGTGGTATTTAGGAGCTGCTGGGCATTCAATAATATTATCTATTCTATACACAGATACTCCATGAGACACGTGCTGTTATTTTCTCTTTTTCCTCCTTACTTTATCTCATGCTTCATTTCTATTTTCTTACCCTGGTCCCCTTTTCCCCAAGCCGTGTTTTATCTCACATCTCTCGGTAATTCCCATCAACATTTCATACCATAACTGGTGGCTCCTAAGAATAGGGTAAGTGTTGACTTTCCTAGATGCCAACAATATAAAGCAGAAAAAATTTTTTTGAACTATTTTATTGACTCTCATGGATAAGGTCTATAAGTGTCAATACCCAGGCATTTGGAGGAGGTATCCCCTGAAACCTCATATAAAGGAAACATGAGATTCTTTAAAGTAAAATCAGCAATCTTTGCTCTTATCTGTAAGGTTACTTTAGGCAGAATAGCACCTGGATCTGAGAGCTTCAACTGTGATCTAATTGAATATATTTGCATAACGAAGGGATGACCAGGTTAATCAGAAGAGGATTGATTAGTCTTGGGAAGACGGAAGAAAGAAAACCAGGCAGGCTTTGGCAGTCCAGTGGAGGGAACCTTAGCCAAGACCCCTGGCAGGGCTGTCTTCATTGATAAATGGACACAGCAAGTCTTGGCCTCCAGAAATCCAAGTGTTTTGGATGGTCTGACAAGTCTGTCCCCGTTGTGACATTGATGTGTCTGTGATGGACGGAGGCCCCAAACATCCAGTTGATTGTACTCCCCTTGTTTGAATGTATGTCCTCAAAGCAGCCTTCCATTTCCGATTGGGTGATGCTCTGTCATAGAGGCCAGGCTAGTTATGAAAGCACAAATACTCAAGTCCCCGACAGTCTGTTTTTCTATCTACATTAAAAACAGGAATTCTGAATTTTTAAAATTGTAAAATACACATAACATAAAATTTACCATCAATCCTTTTTAAGTGTACAGTTTAGTGGCATGAAGTATTCACCTTGTGCATCCATCACCACCATCTTTTCATCTTGCAAATCTGAAACTGTACCTTTGAAATGATAATTTCACATTCCCCCTCCTCTCAGCCACTGGCAACCACTCTACTTTTGGTCTGTATGTATCCAGCTACTCTAGTACCTCATATAAGTGGAATCAGTATGTTTTTTTGTAACTGGCGTTTTTTTTTTTAGCATAAGGTTGTCAGGGATCTTCCATATTGTAGTATACATCAGAACTTCCTTTTTAAGGCTAGTATTGCATTGTATGCATATACTACATTTTGTTTACCCATTTATCTGTCAGTGGATACCTGGGTTGCTTCTACCTTTGGCTATCGTGAGTAATGCTGCTAGGAACACAGGTGTATAAATATCTCTTTGGGATTCTGATTTTAAACATCAGTCTCAGGACTGAGTTTTTGGGAGTCCACTCCTGAGATATGAATATGTGATTTGTGTGCTGATAAAATCAATTGTTGAACCTTCAAGGCCTTGAACTAGAGCAAACTCACTAAGGTTAGTGACGTGTTTTGGATGATTGTTTTGATTATATGAAAAGAACCCTAGAATGTGCAGCTTGGATGTTGGGCAGATTGGTTTTCTTAATAACACTACTGCTTTTGAAAACACAGGGAAAGAGTATTTTTTCTAAGAGATGTTCAAATATTGCTAATATTCAAGTTTTCTTTTGCAAAGGAAAAGTCTTCTGTGGTCTGATGTTGGTCCCCTTCTCAAACTGAGTTAATTTGTACATTCGTAAATGTTATTTTCAATAGAACATGCTATTGTTCAGAAATAATCATTTCAGTTAAACACGCATCTTGTAGTCTGTGTTCAGGAACATCTCAGGGGGCTTTACAAAATGAGATGCAGGAATTACTTGGGCATGTTCAGTTTTCCTTATACATTTATATTCTGTTTTGTCTAGCCCAACAATCACTCTGTTTGAGTCCTCTCTGTTCTCAAATTTAGTCTTTCTGTACTAAATTGGGTACTGTGGGAAGAAATCACCATTTACTGTTGAATAAGTCTATTAAAGCTATGTAATTAGAGCGTTCTTTTATTTTTTAACATCTTTATTGGAGTATAATTGCTTTACAATGGTGTGTTAGTTTCTGCTTTATAACAAAGTGAATCAGCTATACATATACATATATCCCCATATCTCCTCCCTCTTGCGTCTCCCTTCCACCCTCCCTATCCCACCCCTCTAGGTGGTCACAAAGCACCAAGCTGATCTCCCTGTGAATCAGAGCGTTCTTTAGTACTTTAATAGTACTTATATTTAAAGTCACAGGGCAAGGCAGGAAGGGATGTCCCAGTGACATGAATGAGTTAATATGCTTGATTTTTCTTCCCATTTCTTCTGAAGCTAAGTTTATTTTCAAACCTGTATGCCTTTGAATAAACTCTCCTAGATATTAAAAGAATCAAAAGAATATGTTTTACATGCTGTTTCTGTGAAGGGATTGCAAGCCAGAATACAAGCGCAAATTTGGAAAATATACTTGCTTACAACTGTAGTTTTCTCTTCGTCTGCTCTTTCTGAGCCTAGAGGAAGTTGGCAAGACTTATTAAGAGCAGAGTCCTCTGCCTTGAAAGTCCCTGTCACAGCAAAACACCACTTCCTGAGAAACGGCACCAGTCCCGTTTGAAGGCTTGTTTGAAGGGATGACAGCTGTGCACTGTTTCTCTGTGCAAGTTACCTTTTCCTGTGACTGGCACAGTCTGATAGCACGAGTCAACTTTTGTGCTTTTGCAGGCATTTTATCGAGCTGAGTTGTCACCAGCCCCAGAGTATGTGTGTCTATGGCAGGTGAAATAGAAGAACTGATTGCACCCAGTGCATTTGGGGATTGGTAACCACATGAATTGCTGGTAGCATCTGTGAGCTCTAGTTCCTCTGGTTCTGTAGCCAAGATACTTGGACTATCTCAGGAGTCCCTGAAATTTATTCCTGGAGAATGTTTATAGCTGCTAAAAGATAAACGGGTTCTATGGCCAAATAAGTTTGGGAGACAATCAACTGAGCAACATAATACAGAATTCTCCACTGCAGGGCTTCCCAGACCCTTAAACCTGCCGTGGTTTTTCAGGAGGTGCACGGAGTGGACAAGGCGAATATATTAACCTGTGTCGTGAGCACGGGGTTGTCAGCATGTGACCAGGCTGAGTTCTGGCTCCTCCACTTAGTACTTGTTGACCTGAGGCCAGTGAGCAAACTCATTAGAACTGAGTTTTCTCATTTGTAAAATGATGGACTTCACCTAGAGCTTAAGGCTCCACTCAGCTGTATGATTTCTGCGGTAATTGATTTTCCAAAACTCCAGCTAAATTAAGGCACCTGGAAAGAGAATTCTGGTTTTGCTATTTGGTCTGTCATAATCCATCTCTATCTCCTAGACGGCTTTCTAAAAAATAACATAAAATGAATGACCCAAGTAAATATTTTTTTACCAGTAAGTTTTTTTTTTTTTTTTTTTGGTAAGTACTGCAAGTCAAGTTGAAACTGTATGGTTAGACTTGTTTTTTTTTTTAATTGGAGTATAATTGCTTTACAATGGTGTGTTAGTTTCTGCTTTATAACAAAGTGAATCAGTTATACATATACATATGTTCCCATATCTCTTCCCTCTTGCGTCTCCCTCCCTCCCACCCTCCCTATCCCACCCCTCCAGGCGGTCACAAAACACCACCTAGCTGATCTCCCTGTGCTATGCGGCTGCTTCCCACTAGCTATCTATTTTACATTTGGTAGTGTATATATGTCCATGCGTCTCTCTCGCTTTGTCACAGCTTACCCTTCCCCCTCCCCAGGTTAGACTTGTTTTTAAAACAAATAGATGAATAAGTCATTTTTCCCCTCTTTATTCTTGGTGTTGGCACATACTGACTGCCTTTTTACTATAGTCTTGCCTTGTTTCCTTGGAATAGTGAAAGATATACAGAAGAATGATACATATTTTCTTCTAATTTAACCAAGAAAATAAATTTCATTTTAAAATTCTAGTTTATTTTTAAAAGCCTGTAATCTGAAAAGATAAAGACTATATCATCAAATATATTTACATAAAGGCTTAACTCTTAACTGTTACTTTCATGACTCTATACTCAACTTCTGTCATGGGGGTGATATTGATCAACCTTCTGTGAATGAATAAACCTTGGTAAATAGCGAAAGGCCCGCTTGTATAAGGAAAACATTCCTGTGTTTCTTCTTTACTCTCACAATACTTCCATGCTCCCAACACTTCTGACACCAGGTCTGTGGGTTTTCCACAAATCCAGCAACCAATTCTATGACACCAGCTGAGCATCCTATGATTTAATTCCATTCTGACACTATTTACCTGGAGATAGCATCAGATCCCACAGGCTAAGACTTCAGCCCCACAAAACATTCCTCACTTCAGACAACAGTTGAAAGTCCCAGTCTGTCACCTGTACTGACTGGCTATAAATCAGGGCTTTCTTGATCCCCTCGTTGGGCTCAGTAATTTGCTAGAATGGCTCACAGAACTCAAGCAAACACTTATGTTTACCAGTTTATTATAAAATGATATGATGAAGGATATAGATGAACATGCAGGTGGAAGAGATTTGTAGGCAAGGTATGTGGGAAGGGACATGGCACTTTCATGTCCTTTTGGGGAGCACTGCTGACCCAGCACCTCCAGGTGTTCATCAACCCAGAAGCTCTCTGAACTCTAAACTTCAGGCATTTTATGGAGGCTTCGTTGCTTAGGTGTGACGTATCACTAACATAGTCTCCAGTTCCTCTCCCCTCCCCAGGGGATGGAAGGTGAGTGGAAAGTTCCAAGCTTCAAATGATGACTTGGTCTTTCTGGTGACAAGCTCCCATCCTGAAGCTATCCAAGAGCCCTCTAAGAGTCACCTCATAAGAACAAAAGACACTCCTGTCACCTAGGAAATCCCAAAGGATTTAGGAGCTCTGTGCAGGAACTGGGCCAGAGAAACATATATGTATATTTTTTCTATGATTTTACAATAATAAACTGGCCTTTTCTATTGTCACTGTGCTATATCTGTCTTCCCTTTGTCAGTGGGGAAGTGCATGTTGTTATTCATAAATAACATACACATCCAATAGTGAGGTAAATTGCAAAATTCATTCTTTTATTCACTCAAAAAACATTTATCAAAAACCTCGTGTATGCAGGCCAGTTTGCTGAGTTCTGAGACAAGAAGAGGCAATACAATATAGTGGGATATGTATCAAGCTAGATGTGATGAGGTAGTATTACTAGAGCAAATAGGGGACCACCAAACCCAATCTTGTGAGATCGGGAAAGCCTCTTAATTAAATGAATGGAACGGTAATAGTCATTTGTCTTTGTCTACATGACACTGAAAGAATTTCAGGCTTAAATTGACCAGTGTCTTCTAGTACACAGCACTTCACTAGAATGTTGCTGATTAAAATAATGAATTTTATTGTTATTTTTTCTAAGTATAGTCAGTATAGGGAATTACAAAACCCTGCAGATTTTAAGAAAACTTACATCACTGCTACCATCTACAAATAATTATTAATACATTGATATATTTCCTTTGTCATCATTTCCATGCATTATGACATAGAGTCATAAATACAATTCTGTATCTGGTATTGTTAATATGATAGTGTACATACGTCATTAGAAATCTCTCAAATCTATGTAAGCATAATATTTAAATGGCTACTAAAATGAACCAAATTTTACTACCATTTTCCATACTTATATAGTTTCATACATTCTTCAGGTAAAATCATGTGATTTCAGTCATTGAACTACCTACTAAGAATGAACTTAAAATAACCAACTGTTTCCTGTTTCCTAAAATCTGTGCCCTAAAGATTGTATTTGACATTTCCTTCATTATTAAGTAAAAATAGTGCTTAGAGTACACTTCCTAGTGTATGGTGAATTAAGCATATCTGTAGATTATCTAGGCAAGCAATGTAAATTAAAATCTTTTTTTTAAACAGAATTTCTATGCTCCATGCATTTTAGATGTGTTTTGGCCCCCATATCATATGGCAGCACCTGAAAAATAATTTTTTAATCTAGTTCAATGTTTCCCTGGAGAGAGTAGAGAATATATGTACCATGGGTAAAACGATAAAATTTGCTTAATATATACGGACATAAGTTCTATTGAAATTGTAATAATTTTCCACTTTGGGCCAGAGCCCAAATATTAGCCAGAGCCCTGTGTAATCCAGTCTCACCTTCCTGTAGCTTTCAAATTCTACATCAAAGTAAAAGAAACTTCTAGAAAAAAAAAGACCCAATTTAGAAACCACAGCTCTACTTCTTAAATTCTCTTGACTCTGCCACAGCTGGAATCTTTCATTCTCAGCTGGCTACCAAAACTTTCCCCAACACTCATCCTGAGAAGCTTTCCAGTTCTCTATTTTATAGATCCCACTGGCCTCTCTGCTTCTTTTAGTCTTTTCCCATCCTCATCCAGTAAGCAAAAATCCTTCTCTCCAGAAGCCCAAGGAGAAGGTCATGGTTGTGGTCATGTCACCTCCAAACTATGAAGCTGTTTTTGCCACCCTGGACCCCTTCTTACCCGAGTCCTCAACCCCCTCACCGCCAACTGTGCCATCTCCAATAATTAACATCCACAGCCACAAAAATAAAATCTGAAAATATACTCTTTTCCTAACCCTAAACCACTGAAAGAGAAGAGATTCATGAGCTGTAAATGCAGCTTTATTAAATGCAGTTGTAAAATATATGATGTTTGTCGTTTTTCCCATCTTTACAGAGGGCTGCCCCTGCCACTCCTGTGACAGTCGGCCCTTGTGGCAGGTGCCCACTGAACAGCTATGAGAGGACACTGAAGGATGCCTGATTGATGAACAAGCGTACTATGGAATAGTAACATAGGAAAATAAGAAAAAGATCATAGTTAATCTCACCTAGGAGCATCTCCCTGCAAAGCTTTCTGGTTTGCCCATCTGGCGTCTTGAAAATGGCATAAATTCATCAGTTCTCAATGATATGAAAGTTGAAAGAGTGACTGAAAGGCTTCTGACAGAACAACAACCATAATAATAATAATAATAACTATCACTATTGATAGCTAACTATCAATGCATTTTACGTGCATTATCTCATTTAATTTTTATAACGTTTCTATGAAGTAAAGTACAATTTTTGTCTTTATTTTACAAATGAAAAAATAAAATTACATAGCTAGTAAGTGGTGAAGTTGGGACTCATATGCTGCATATTCTGACTGCAGAATTTGTCCTGTCAATGACTTTGCCATGCTACTGTAGGCGTCCTTGGGTCAATGAGCAGTATTCCCACGTTGATCTATATTATATCATCTCCAAGTCTCAGAAAATCTTGCAGTGTGGATTCTTGTGCATTTGTTCAAGGTGAGAATGCTTCTTATATGGGCTTTACCGAGATAAGCAATTTAGGAATGAGTCATAAAGCAAAGAATATTTAAACATCAGGAGGGTCAAAAGTGTGGAGGATGAATAAGGAAAGATGAGAGACATGATTCTTCTGGTCTCTGATGACCTGTAATGTTCAAAAGTTGTGTGAAGAGGGCCTTAAATAAAGCCAGAGAGGGACTGTGAATGCCTGTTGACTTCTTACTGATTCCCATATCTAAACCAACTTATAGCCCTTAACAATTATTATTTTCCTTGTAGCTGCACAATGAATTAGGAAAATATCCATTTCCGTTCTAATGGATTTCTATTAAAGATTAAGAAAAACCCTAGATAGAAATCTGTATCCCCCAGGTACCATCCCCACCCAAGAGTCCACATGGTTGTCCAGTCTGGGGGCTTGGGGGAAAGTCAAGAAGAGGAAATGTCTTCATGTTCTCCAGCTCTGCTTCTCATCTCTTTCTCTAGCTTTACCCTCCGGCCCTGACTAGAAAAGATGATCGCTGTTAGGACGGAGCCAGAGCTACAGTATTTTGTTCTAATGAGCTTATGGATGAGAAATGAAACCATGGAAACAGTCTGAGTGCATATATTCAAGATGGACCATAAATCAGGTTTATATGTCTTTGATTCCAGATGTTTGTGTGTGACTGAAACAAAAGCTGTGCTCCTTGACCGAATCTGAATCTATTTAGGGATTTCTAGGAACATGTAGGTGTAAGGTAGAAAATAAGTTTTGCTTTACTTTGAGAAACAATGTGGAAAAAGAAAGGCCCAATTAGATTAGAAGTGGGATTTCTGAGATTAGACCTGTGCTTGGCACTGTTCTGTTAGCTGACTGGCTGGATGATTTGGTGAGTGGTTGGAAGAAAATCTCAACATTTGGGAGCACTGGTGTTTGATAAGGTAATTAAGCAGTATCATTAGAAAATGTTGGGGGAAAAAAAGAAAGACAGTGTTAGGCCATTTTCCCACAACAGAACGGTCTAAACTTGCTAGAAAATGGGCTTCCTTGTTATTGGGAGAATACAAAATGGAAAATAACTGATCATGGCTGTAACTTCTGTGTTAATCTCATTTAAATGAAAGTCATTTCAAAGCATTTTGTAGATGTGTTTGATTCTCTTGACACCTAGTTTCTCTCTTTTTTTTTTTCTTTTTTTTTTTATTAGTTTCTGCTTTATAACAAAGTGAATCAGTCATACATATACATCTGTTCCCATATCCCTTCCCTCATGCATCTCCCTCCCTCCCACCCTCCCCATCCCACCCCTCCAGGCAGTCACAAAGCACCCAGCTGATCTCCCTGTGCTCTGCGGCTGCTTCCCACTATCTATCTACCTTACGTTTGGTAGTGTATATATGTCCATGCCTCTCTTTTGCTTTGTCACAGCTTACCCTTCCCCCTCCCCATATCCTCAAGTCCGTTCTCAAGTAGGTCTGTGTCTTTATTTCTGTCTTACCCCTATGTTCTTCATGACATTTTTTTTTCTTAAATTCCATATATATGTGTCAGCATACAGTATTTGTCTTTCTCTTTCTGACTTACTTCACTCTGTATGACAGACTCTAGGTCCATCCACCTCATTACAAATAGCTCAATTTCATTTCTTTTTATGGCTGAGTAATATTCCATTGTATATATGTGCCACATCTTCTTTACCCATTCATCCGATGATGGACACTTAGGTTGTTTCCATCTCCGGGCTATTGTAAATAGGGCTGCTATGAACATTTTGGTACATGTCTCTTTTTGAATTATGGTTTTCTCAGGGTATATGCCCAGTAGTGGGATTGCTGGGTCATATGGTAGTTCTATTTGTAGTTTTTTAAGGAACCTCCATACCGTTCTCCATAGTGGCTGTACCAATTCACATTCCCACCAGCAGTGCAAGAGGGTTCCCTTTTTTCCACACCCTCTCCAGCATTTATTGTTTGTAGATTTTTTGATGATGGCCATTCTGACTGGTGTGAGATGATATCTCATTGTAGTTTTGATTTGCATTTCTCTAATGAGTAAAGATGTTGAGCATCCTTTCATGTGTTTGTTGGCAGTCTGTATATCTCCTGTGGAGAAATGTCTATTTAGGTCTTCTGCCCATTTTTGGATTGGGTTGTTTGTTTTTTTGTTATTGAGCTGCATGAGCTGCTTATAAATTTTGGAGATTAATCCTTTGTCAGTTGCTTCATTTGCAAATATTTTCTCCCATTCTGAGGGTTGTCTTTTGGTCTTGTTTATGGTTTCCTTTGCTGTGCAAAAGCTTTTAAGTTTCATTAGGTCCCATGTGTTTATTTTTGTCTTTATTTCCATTTCTCTAGGAGGTGGGTCAAAAAGGATCTTGCTGTGATTTATGTCATAGAGTGTTCTGCCTATGTTTTCCTCTAAGAGTTTGATAGTGTCTGGCCTTACATTTAGGTCTTTTATCCATTTTGAGCTTATTTTTGTGTATGGTGTTAGGGAGTGATCTAATCTCATACTTTTACATGTCCCTGTCCAGTTTTCCCAGCACCACTTATTGAAGAGACTGTCCTTTCTCCACTGTACATTCCTGCCTCCTTTATCAAAGATTAGGTGACCATATGTCCGTGGGTTTATCTCTGGGCTTTCTATCCTGTTCCATTGATCTATCTTTCTGTTTTTGTGCCAGTACCATACTGTCTTGATTACTGTAGCTTTGTAGTATAGTCTGAAGTCAGGGAGCCTGATTCCTCCAGCTCCATTTTTCGTTCTCAAGATTGCTTTGGCTATTCGGGGTCTTTTGTGTTTCCATACAAATTGTGAAATTTTTTGTTCTAGTTCTGTGAAAAATGCCAGTGGTAGTTTGATAGGGATTGCATTGAATCTGTAGATTGCTTTGGGTAGTAGAGTCATTTTCACAATGTTGGTTCTTCCAATCCAAGAACATGGTACATCTCTCCATCTATTTGTATCATCTTTAATTTCTTTCATCAGTGTCTTATAATTTTCTGCATACAGGTCTTTTGTCTCCTTAGGTAGGTTTATTCCTAGATATTTTATTCTTTTTGTTGCAATGGTAAATGGGAGTGTTTCCTTGATTTCACTTTCAGATTTTTCATCATTAGTATATAGGAATGCCACAGATTTCTGTGCATTAATTTTGTATCCTGCAACTTTACCAAATTCATTGATTAGCTCTAGTAGTTGTCTGGTAGCATCTTTAGGATTCTCTATGTATAGTATTATGTCATCTGCAAACAGTGACAGCTTTACTTCTTCTTTTCTGATTTGGATTCCTTTTATTTCCTTTTCTTCTCTGATTGCTGTGGCTAAAACTTCCAAAACTATGTTGAATAAGAGTGGTGAGAGTGGGCAACCTTGTCTTGTTCCTGATCTCAGTGGAAATGGTTTCAGTTTTTCACCATTGAGGACGATGCTGGCTGTGGGTTTGTCATATATGGCCTTTATTATGTTGAGGAAAGTTCCCTCTATGCCTACTTTCTGCAGGGTTTTTATCATAAATGGGTGTTGAATTTTGTCGAAAGCTTTCTCTGCATCTATTGAGATGATCATATGGTTTTTCTCCTTCAATTTGTTAATATGGTGTATCACGTTGATTGATTTGCGTATATTGAAGAATCCTTGCATTCCTGGAATAAACACCACTTGATCATGGTGTATGATCCTTTTAATGTGCTGTTGGATTCTGTTTGCTAGTATTTTGTTGAGGATTTTTGCATCTATGTTCATCAGTGATATTGGCCTGTAGTTTTCTTTCTTTGTGACATCCTTGTCTGGTTTTGGTATCAGGGTGATGGTGGCCTCGTAGAATGAGTTTGGGAGTGTTCCTCCCTCTGCTATATTTTGGAAGAGTTTGAGGAGGATAGGTGTTAGGTCTTCTCTAAATGCTTGATAGAATTCGCCTGTGAAGCCATCTGGTCCTGGGCTTTTGTTTGTTGGAAGATTTTTAATCACAGTTTCAATTTCAGTGCTTGTGATTGGTCTGTTCATATTTTCTATTTCTTCCTGATTCAGTCTTGGCAGGTTGTGCATTTCTAAGAATTTGTCCATTTCTTCCAGGTTGTCCATTTTATTGGCATAGAGTTGCTTGTAATAATCTCTCATGATCTTTTGTATTTCTGCAGTGTCAGTTGTTACTTCTCCTTTTTCATTTCTAATTCTATTGATTTGAGTCTTCTCCCTTTTTTTCTTGATGAGTCTGGCTAATGGTTTATCAGTTTTGTTTATTTTCTCAAAGAACCAGCTTTTAGTTTTATTGATCTTTGCTATCGTTTCCTTCATTTCTTTTTCATTTATTTCTGATCTGATTTTTATGATTTCTTTCCTTCTGCTAACTTTGGGATGCTTTTGTTCTTCTTTCTCTAATTGCTTTAGGTGCAAGGTTAGGTTGTTTATTCGAGATGTTTCCTGTTTCTTAAGGTGGGATTGTATTGCTATAAACTTCCCTCTTAGAACTGCTTTTGCTGCATCCCATAGGTTTTGGGTCGTCGTGTCTCCATTGTCATTTGTTTCTAGGTATTTTTTAATTTCCTCTTTGATTTCTTCAGTGATCACTTCGTTATTAAGTAGTGTATTGTTTAGCCTCCATGTGTTTGTATTTTTTACAGCTCTTTTCCTGTAATTGATATCTAGTCTCATAGCATTGTGGTCAGAAAAGATACTTGATACAATTTCAATTTTCTTAAATTTACCAAGGCTTGATTTGTGACCCAAGATATGATCTATCCTGGAGAATGTTCCATGAGCACTTGAGAAAAATGTGTATTCTGTTGTTTTTGGATGGAATGTCCTATAAATATCAATTAAGTCCATCTTGTTTAATGTATCATTTAAAGCTTGTGTTTCCTTATTTATTTTCATTTTGGATGATCTGTCCATTGGTGAAAGTGGGGTGTTAAAGTCCCCTACTATGATTGTGTTACTGTCGATTTCTCCTTTTATGGCTGTTAGTATTTGCCTTATGTATTGAGGTGCTCCTACGTTTGGTGCATAAATATTTACAATTGTTATATCTTCTTCTTGGATCGATCCCTTGATCGTTATGTAGTGTCCTTCTTTGTCTCTTCTAATAGTCTTTATTTTAAAGTCTATTTTGTCTGATATGAGAATTGCTACTCCAGCTTTCTTTTGGTTTCCATTTGCATGGAATATCTTTTTCCATCCCCTTACTTTCAGTCTGTATGTGTCTCTAGGTCTGAAGTGGGTCTCTTGTAGACAGCATATATATGGGTCTTGTTTTTGTATCCATTCAGCCAATCTGTGTCTTTTGGTGGGAGCATTTAGTCCATTTACATTTAAGGTAATTATCGATATGTATGTTCCTATTCCCATTTTCTTAATTGTTTTGGGTTCGTTATTGTAGGTCTTTTCCTTCTGTTGTGTTTCTTGCCCAGAGAAGTTCCTTTAGCATTTATTGTAAAGCTGGTTTGGTGGTGCTGAACTCTCTCAGCTTTTGCTTGTCTGTAAATGTTTTAATTTCTCCATCAAATCTGAATGAGATCCTTGCTGGGTAGAGTAATCTTGGTTGCAGATTTTTCTCCTTCATCACTTTAATTATGTCCTGCCACTCCCTTCTGGCTTGTAGAGTTTCTGCTGAGAGATCAGCTGTTATCCTGATGGGGATTCCCTTGTGTGTTATTTGTTGTTTTTGCCTTGCTGCTTTTAATATGATTTCTTTGTGTTTAATTTTTGACAGTTTGATTAATATGTGTCTTGGCATATTTCTCCTTGGATTGATTCTGTATGGGACTCTCTGTGCCTCCTGGACTTGATTAACTATTTCCTTTCCCATATTAGGGAAGTTTTCAACTATAATCTCTTCAAATATTTTCTCAGTCCCTTTCTTTTTCTCTTCTTCTTCTGGAACCCCTATAATTCGAATGTTTGTGCGTTTAATGTTGTCCCAGAGGTCTCTGAGACTGTCCTCTGTTCTTTTCATTCTTTTTTCTTTATTTTGCTCTGCAGCAGTTATTTCCTCTATTTTATCTTGCACCTCACTTATCCGTTCTTCTGCCTCAGTTATTCTGCTATTGATCCCATCTAGAGTATTTTTTATTTCATTTATTGTGTTTTTAATCGATGCTTGATTCATCTTTAGTTCTTCTAGGTCCTTGTTAACTGTTTCTTGCATTTTGTCTATTCTATTTCCAAGATTATGGATCTGGGAAATAGAATCTTGGATCATCTTTACCATCATTATTCTGAATTCTTTTTCAGGTAGACTGCCTATTACCTCTTCATTTGTTAGGTCTGGTGGGTTTTTATCTTGCTCCTTCTCCTGCTGTGTGTTTTTCTGTCTTCTCATTTTGCTTATGTTACTGTGTTTGGGGTCTCCTTTTTGCAGGCTGCAGGTTCGTAGTTCCTGTTGTTTTTGGTGTCTGTCCCCAGTGGCTAAGGTTGGTTTAGTGGGTTGTGTAGGCTTCCTGGTGGTGGGGACTAGTGCCTGTGTTGTGGTGGATGAGGCTGGATCTTGTCTTTCTGGTGGGCAGGTCCACGTCTGGTGGTGTGTTTTGGGGTGTCTGCGGACTTTTTATGATTTTAGGCCACCTCTCTGCTAATGGGTGGCGTTGTGTTCCTGTCTTGCTAGTTGTTTGGCATAGGGTGTCCAGCACTGTAGCTTGCTGGTCGTTGAGTGAAGCTGGGTGCTGGTGTTGAGATGGAGATCTCTGGAAGATTTTCGCCGTTCGATATTATGTGGAGCTGGGAGGTCTCTTGTGGACCAGTGTCCTGAAGTTGGCTCTCCCACCTCAGAGGCACAGCACTGACTCCTGGCTCCTCAATTTGGGATGATTTGTTGTCTATTCATGTATTCCACAGATGCAGAGTACATCAGGTTGATTGTGGAGCTTTAATCCGCTGCTTCTGAGGCTGCTGAGAGAGGTTTCCCTTTCTCTTCTTTGTTCTCACAGCACCTGGGTCTCAGCTTTGGATTTGGCCCTGCCTCTGCGTGTAGGTCGCCGGAGGGCGTCTGTTCTTCGCTCAGACAGGACAGGGTTAAAGGAGCAGCCTCTTCGGGGACTCTGGCTCCCTCAGGCCGGGCGGGAGGGAGGGGCACGGAGTGCGGGGCGAGCCTGCAGTGGCAGAGGTCGGCGTGACGTTGCACTAGCCGGAGGCGCGCCGTGCGTTCTCCCAGGGAAGCCGCCCCTGGATCCCGGGACCCCGGCAGTGGGGGGTTGCACAGGCTCCCGGAAGGGCGGTGTGGACAGTGACTTGCGCTCGCACACAGGCTTCTTGGCGGCGGCAGCAGCAGCCCCAGCGTCCCACGCCCGTCTCTGGGCTCCGCGCTTTCAGCCGCGACTCGCGCCCGTCTGTGGAGCCCCTTTAAGCAGCGCTCTTAATCCCCTCTCCTCGCGCACCAGGAAACCAAGAGGGAAGGAAAAGTCTCTTGCCTCTTCGGCAGCTCCAGAGTTTTCCCGGACTCTCTCCCGGCTAGCTGTGGCACATTAGCCCCCTTCAGGCTGAGTTCTCGCCGCCAGCCCCAGTCCTCTCCCTGCGCTCTGACCGAAGCCCGAGCCTCAGCTTCCAGCGCCGCCCGCCCCGGCGGGCGAGCAGACAAGCCTCTCGGGCTGGTGAGTGCCGCTCGGCACCGCTCCTCTGTGCGGGAATCTCTCCGCTTTGCCCTACCCAGGTATGTGGGGAGTTTCTTGCCTTTTGGGAGGTCTGGGGTCTTCTGCCAGCGTTCAGTAGGTGTTCTGTAGGAGCTGTTCCACGTGTAGCTGTATTTCTGGTGTATCCATGGGGAGCCCTAGTTTCTCTTCAGTTCAGATTCGCCTCATCTTTTGGTTTTGGGGAATTTATTATTTTAATAAAATAATTTATTTTATTAGATCAACGCATTATGCAATATAGAACTCAAATTGGGAAACAGTACCTCATTTTGTTTGAATAATCTCATTGTCAGAACTTTGAATAGGTGGAATAATCAGTCACCCACAAGGTTTGATTTTAAGAGCGAGGACTAATCTCAGGCATGTCTTTTGAACATTTGAAATTGGCATCATTTCATTTAATTCAACTCACATAACATTTACGGAATATCTAATGTGTGCACTGTACTTGGAGAGAGAGAGACACAGATAAATACCTACATTTCAGTTTGGTGAGTCCCATAATAAGATATGTTTTAAGCTTTGTTTGTGCAAAAGTAAGGAAACAATTACTTGTGCCCAGGAGGGCAGGCAGCAAAGCAACGGAATGGAAGAACATATTAACTGAGACTTGAACAGTCAGAAGAGGGTCAACAGAGAGACAGTTGGGGGGTGGGCAGACATGTGAAAAGCATGAAGGCAAAGACTGTTGGGCAGGTGTTGACATTCCTTTATGAGCAATTCCTCAAAACACTTTACCTCTGTAGTGTAAGGTAACTAATTCTGCTTCCCCAACACCTTGATGCTGAGGGAGAAGGTAATCTTGAGACACACGTATTCCACACATTTTGCCTTTAAGAAGACAATAGCCAACTCAGTGGTGGATTTACTGTGAAGCCAGTGTTTCAGGGGCCCTTATTTGCCTGAGATCCTCCCAAGATTGTGTACTTAATTATGTATTAGTAATTTCCTATTCTTTCTTTTGAAAGGGTACCCCAAGTTATATGAACTCCAGATCCTACTTGAATAACTTGGATATGCCCCTAGCTACCATTTATTATACAGTGTATCAATCAGGGTCCAATCAGGAGACATAAACCACAAGTAATTTGAATAGGGACCATGTAATATAGACGTTTATTAAGTGGAACAGAGAATTAGAGTAATGTGGAGTGGCTAGTAAGGAGTAAAAAGAACTGTCAAGAATAGAAGAATAGGGCTTCCCTGGTGGTGCAGTGGTTGAGAGTCCGCCTGCCGATGCAGGGGACGCGGGTTCGTGCCCCGGTCCGGGAAGATCCCACATGCCGCGGAGCGGCTGGGCCCGTGAGCCATGGCCACTGAGCCTGCGCTTCCGGAGCCTGTGCTCCGCAACAGGAGAGGCCACAGCAGTGAGAGGTCCGTGTACCGCAAAAAAAAAAAAAAAAAAAGAAGAATAGCAGATACAGGGGCAGCCCCTAAGGGCTGAGAGAGAGCACACAAGAAAGGAACACGTCCGGAAAAGCCTGTCGTCACCCTCAACCCCTTGCCCCAGGACTGAGATCCAAGTTCACTGGAGAAGGTGTGGCTGAGACTCCCTGGATGAGCTCCCTGTAAAGCTCCCTGGGTGGGGGGGGTGGTGCCAGGGAAGGCATTTATGGGAAACTGCCAAGCCCGTGGCACTCCACTGAGAAGCTCTCCTAGGGATTGTGGAGGAAAACCAAACATGGGAGGTGCCATGCACTGGGGGCCAACCGGCGCTGCAGGAGCGGGGCACCGCGGAAGCTGTACCCACTGCAGGAGCGGACCCGGAGGTGTACCATGGAACCAGGAGGCAGATCCTCTTCCTACTCCAGTGTCCCTCCAACCCTCTACTCACAAAGTTCGAATTTGATCATCGTGCAAGCTGCAAAGAAAAACATGGGATCCAGTGTCATTATTGCAAAGCAAAGAATAAAGGATACGTTTAGATCTCAAAGGCAATCCACTGATAACTGGCACCTTTCTACACATAAGTCGTATACCTAACCTCATTCACTTCCGACAGGAACCCTGTATGTCCCACATATGTTTTACTGGCATGAGGCACTGCTTGTGTCTTAGTCTATTTGGGCTGCTATAACAAATACCACAGACTGGGTGGCTTATAAACAACAAATATTTATTTCTCACAGTTCTGGAGGCTGGGAAGTCCAAGATCAAGGTGCTGGCAGATGCAGTGTCTGGTGAGACACCTCCTGGTTCTCAGATGAGTGGTACTATGTCCTCAAATGGCAGAAGGGGAAGGGAGCTCTGGGGTCTGTTTTATAAGGCAGTAATCTTATTTATGAGCGTTCCACCCATGACCTAATCACATCCCCAAGGCTCCATCTCCAAATACCATCACAATGGGGATTAGGTTGCAACCTAGGAATTTTGGCAGACCACAAACCTTCAATCTAGAGCAGCTTGTGAACCTAAGTTCTTCTGATTAACAGCAAAGCTGGGGTGAGGAAAACCACTAGAAACAATGGGATGTTTTCTGAAAGGTCATCTGAGAGGGATCACCTAGAAGACACTAGTAGGAGGGCAGCCAAAAGGGCCTGTCAGTCATTTTAGCTTTCTGATCCTTCGCATCAGCAGTCACCCTTTATCTCAGCTACAGAGATGTGTACTTGGCTTCAAATCTGGAAAACCCAAGACATGCATTAGGAGTGTGGCTGTTAAGAATTTAATTAAAATATTCCTATTCTGTGGGGTTTAGCCTTTAAACTGTGACTATCAAACTGCTTATGTTATCATCCCTCTGGAGGGTTTAGTCACCAGTTGGCTTGTTTTTCCCCTAAGGATATGTGGCTGAGGCATGAATTGGAAAATATAATCTTGAAACAGGTTTGCATCTAGGTTTTTAAAAAATTAATTAGTTTTAAAGTTCAGAGTATATAGGGATTTATTCAATCATAGATTGGTATATTGAGTGTTATTACTGAGCTTTCCACTAGATGACACTATTGTTTCAATTTATTTGCATCGATCTTTGCTTTCTTTGGAATGAACTTCATAGGACAGTAAGCTACTTGAAGAAATCATGTAGTTCACTATTCTGCTTCCAAGTAAAATATCTCCAGTATAAGAAAATCTAGCTTTACTTAGAAATGCCTTCAGGGAAACTACTGAAGTCTCCCTAAAGGAAGCTAAAGAACCCAGTTCTCTTTATTGACAAGAAATTGTTTTATATTAGACTTGTATTTCTTTTGTGTGTGTGTGTGGTACGCAGGTCTCTCACTGCTGTGGCCTTTCCCACTGTGGAGCACAGGCTCTGGACGCGCAGGCCTAGCGGCCATGACTCATGGGCCCAGCCGCTCCGCGGCATGTGGGATCCTCCTGGACCGGGGCACGAACCCGTGTCCCCTGCATCGACAGGTGGACTCTCAACCACTGCGCCACCAGGGAAGCCTTAGGCCTGTATTTTTAAGACTGCTCTTTAAACACATTTCTTCCTCCTCTGTTCTCAATGGAGATGAAGAAAAACAGATCATTTTCTTATATATAAAATCCTTCAAATATAGAAGACCAATATAAGATTGGTTTTGGGGAATTGTGTGGTGGTCCAGTGGTTAGGCCTCTTCACTTTCACTGCCAGGGCGCGGGTTCAATCTGGATCCCCCAAGTTCCGCGGCATGGCCAAAAAAAAAAATTGGTTTTCATCTTTCTTTCTTTAAGGCAAAAATAATTTACTTTAAGTTTTCATCACATTTCTTTGCCATTTGTTCTGCCTAATTTTTGATGAGATCTGGAATTGGAATGGAATCCAAAATACTCCAAGGACTTGGGATTTGTGTTCATGGCTGATTCACTTGTTAGTCTTCCAAAGTTTCGGCAATATGAGCTAAGAATAGTTTCTTAGATTCTTAGACAAATACAGAGAATAAAGCTAATAATGGTTTAAGTCACCCTGTTTCATTTTGTTGCTGATAGAAACTAGAGTTCTTGGATGTTCATCAACTCTGACTTGGCCTGGCCAGGCTATCTGTGAAGACGCCACGCTCCTTTCCACTTTTGGACCTTGTTATTCCCTCTGCGTGAGATAATTGTAACATCCCTACCCCATGCTCTTGTCACATCTTCAATCTCAAGTTAGACATCATTTCTCAGAAGTTTTGCCCTGCCCCCATCACCGTCTGCTGCCCCTGAAGACCTTGTCGTGGATCCCAGTATAGTCCCCTTAGCACCTTGCACTTCTGTCTTTTAGAATTTTGCATCCACATAGCAATCTAATTATTTGTGATCGTTCGTTTGATGTCTTTTCTTTTCCCCCAGTAGACTCTATTAAGGTAAGGTCTTTTTTTTTTTTTTTAAACCCCCATAGCCCCAGCACTTTACTGGGGATCCAGTAGACAAATGGTAGGAACTCAGTAGGCCTGTTTTGACAATGGACTAACTTCTGATTTATTTTGTATTCTTTTCTTTTCTAGAGATAGAATGATTCTTAGTAGGGCGATTATCAGGAATTGGGAAGTAGACAGGAGCATGACTTATTCAAAACTCTGACAGAAAGTCACGGACATGGATAGGGAGGGAGAGAGCTGTACATAACAGTTTGGTGAGGAAGGAAAAGCCAGATTTTAAACTCTGTACTATGGGCAATTAAAACAATGGTGTGTTTTTAAAGAGAGAAATGAGATGGTCAGGTGGTTGCATTTCACTAGGAATGTTGAATGGTTCTTGAGCACAAAGACCAGTTGTCCTGATAATTGTAGTAGTAATCTTGACGTGGAACTTACTCTTTCTGGCCGGTTGTAATCTCATTTTCAGCTGTTATTGTGGAAGTTATTTTACCATGGTTTGGAGACCTTTCACACAAGTGTGCATGACAACCATGATGTTGACAATGACAACGTAATATCTAATTCTTTTAGCACTTCCTGTGTACCAGGCATTGTGCTAGCCGTGTTGTAAGCATTATATCGATGATCAGACTTTAGCATGCATAACAGTTGCCTGGGGGAGGCTTCTTGTTGAATGCTGATAAAGCCTGACTCTCAGAGTTTCTTTTCTTTTTTTTTTTTTTTTAATTTCTTTATTTCTTTTTGGCCGCATTGGGTCTTCATTGCTGTGCGCAAGCTTTCTTTAGCTGCGGTGAGTGGGGACTACTCTTTGTTGTGGTGCGCGGGCTTCTCATTGCGGTGGCTTCTCTTGCTGCGGAGCACGGGCTCTAGGCGCATGGGCTTCAGTAGCTGTGGCTTGTGGGCTCAGTAGTTGTGGCTCTCGGGCTCTAGCGCGCAGGCTCAGTAGTTGTGGCACACGGGCTTAGTTGCTCCGAGGCATGTGGGATCTTCCCCGACCAGGGCTTGAACCTGTGTCCCCTGCACTGGCAGGCGGATTCTCAACCACCGTGCCACCAGGGAAGCCCACTCTCAGAGTTTCTGATTCAGTAGGTGTGGGTGAGATGATAATTTTTGTGTTTCTGACAGTATCCTCAAGGAAGCTGAGGCTGCTGGCCCAGGGACCACAGTTTGGCAATCACTGCATTATTTCATTTAATCATCAAGACAACTGTAAAAGAAAAGTAGTACTATTCCCTCCTCTTTATAGATGAGGAAACTGAAGCTTTGAGAGATTCACTCACTGATCTAGCATCACACAACTGGTAAATGGCAAGAGCTGTCAAATGCAGGTCCTTCTAACTCCAAAGTTGAACTTCTTAACCCCTAAAGCAGTCGTTCTCAAACTTTGCATACATCAGAATGACTGGAGGAGCTTTTTTTTTTTTTTTTTTTTTTTTTTTTTTTTTTTTTTTTTTTTTTTTGTGGTACGCGGGCCTCTCACTGCTGTGGCCTCTCCCGTTGCGGAGCACAGGCTCCGGACGCGCAGGCTCAGCAGCCATGGCTCACGGGCCCAGCCGCTCCGCGGCATATGGGATCCTCCCAGACCGGGGCACGAACCCGTATCCCCTGCATCGGCAGGCGGACACTCAACCACTGCGCCACCAGGGAGGCCCTGGAGGAGCTTTTTAAAAAAAATTCAGGTACTTGAGTTCTACCTCTGTCTAATAAATCACATCTTCTGGGGTAGGGTGGGCTCTCTGTTGTTTGACAAGCTTCTCAGGCGATTGCTAAAGCCCAGTGATTTTTGGAAACAGTGCACTTGGCTGCACCTTGTAATCTCTTGGGAGTTAAAATGAGCACTGGCATCTGCTCCCATCCCCAGATATTCTGATTTATTTGAACTGGGCTGTGGCTTGGGAATCAGGATTGTCAAAAACTCCCCAGGTAATTCTGATGTGCAGCTTGAGGAGTGTGTGAACCACTAAGATTCTGTCTCTTGAACTTCTCATCTTTTTGAAACACTCAAATGAATTCATGATGCAAAAGAGGTAAAGGCAAGAAAAGACTCAAGGGCAGGCTTTAGTGGAGAGGAACTCTGGAGGTGGAAGCTGGTGTTGGGCTGTTCTGTTATTTACTACCTCTGTTGCAACTTTGGGTAAGTCACCAAACATTTCCTAAGCCTCAGTTTCCTCATATACAAAAAGAGAATAGTGATGAGCGTACGTGCTCTACCAATGCATAGTATTATTGTAGAAATTAAATGACACTATTTCTCTTTAAGGCTTTATGAACTGTTGAATACTAAACACAGATGAGAGATTACTTTCACCCTGATTCAAAGAGAGATTTCCCACCAAGGTTGTATTATCATAGCTGGGAATACGTGAGGCTTTTTAATTTTTTTCCCCTAGCAGGCATAAACAGGGACAAAATCTTTTTTATATCATCTGTATGCTGTATCTATTATGGGCAGGACTAATGGGTTGAGAATGCTTAACGCCAGTTTATTGTGGCGGGCTTATGGCACATCACCATCCGAAAAGCCATCACAGAGAAAAAAAAAAAATCATTCACAGTTTAATTTAAATAATGGCCACATCTCTGCAATGATAACAGACTGTGACAGTTTATAGGTTTTAGATGGCGACTCCTTCACTTTGTAAAAACAGATCAGCTGCCAGCGAACCTACAGTCATTGCCACACACATTTGTGAATTTTTAAAGAGAAATTGAGTGGGCAGCTGCAATTTCAACCAGGTACATTTAGGTGAATGAACGTATCCATCAAGTAATTTTTTTTACATCTTTATTGGAGTATAATTGCTTTACAATGGTGTGTTAGTTTCTGCTTGATAACAAAGTGAATCAGTTATACATATACATATGTTCCCATATCTCTTCCCTCTTGCATCAAGTAATTTTTTTTCTTTTTTTTCGGTACGCGGGCCTCTCACTGTTGTGGCCTCTCCCGTTGCGGAGCACAGGCTCCGGATGCGCAGGCTCAGCGGCCATGGCTCACAGGCCCAGCCGCTCCACGGCATGTGGGATCTTCCCGGACCGGGGCACGAACCCGCGTCCCCTGCATCGGCAGGCGGACTCTCAACCACTGCGCCACCAGGGAAGCCCCATCAATTAATTAAAAAAAAAAAAAAATCATCTGCTTGTAAAGCTCCAAGTTCCTGAAGCCCATTTCCCGTTTTAAAATTTCTGTAATGCCTCCTTCGAAAGAGGTAGAAAGTCATTAAGGGGAGCTGAAGGAAGAACTCTTTGTAAGGATGGAATTGGAAGAAGTGTAAGTCATTTTCTCTCTTTCTCATCCTTGGTACCATGTTGAATCTGGGAAGCCAGAGGGATGCAGTCTAGAGGGGTTGGTTGACAGAAGAGTGGTTATAGAATGAATAAAGAAAAATTCCCTTTATCTCCTAACCCCTTAAGTCCATAGGCAGAGCCTTGTTCACGTATGCAAACTATATCAGCTAGGGAGGAGGGATCCATGGCTGCCCAGGAAGTGGGGAGTGAGATCCTCTGAGTGGGGCAAGACCGTTCTTCCCTTTGTCCTGGGAAACAAAGGAGGTTTCCAAAAGCAGAGGGTAGGTTATTCCCTTTGCTCTGAATGGAGAGCGAAGGTGGAAGAGATATAAAATGAGACTAATAACTGCCACTTGTATAATACTCCAGAAGGTGAGCAAAATTTCTTTATTAAATTCTACCAAAAGACACCTTTATTTTGGGTCTTAACTCATTGATTCTTAACTCACTAATGCAAAGATTGCAGTATTCAAAAAAATGTTTTTTGAGTGATTTGGTCTAAGTACCAAATCCATGGATGTCATCAGCTTTCATCTGACTTGACTGTTTGACATGCTAAATATCCTTCTCGGCTTTCATTCCTTCTGTGGCTTCCCTGCTTATGGGCAAAGCAGAAAAGAAGGGAGACTGGGTAGTGGTCAGAGAAAAAGGAAATAAAATCACTTCTATATAATATTAATCTGGCCTTCCGTGACACTTGGTTTATTTTTCAGTGAAAGCACTTATCAAATTTTGCCGTAATTTATTTTTCTTGCCTATGAATCTATGAAACCCTTGAGGGCTAGGCAGTGCCTTACTTAACACACTGTGCAGTGCCTGGTGCATCATAAATGTTTGATAAATGCTTATTGAATGAATATTTGAATCAACATATAATAAACCTAAGACAAAGTCAGCAATTTATAAGGATTTATGTTTCATGTGATGCTCTGTTTTAAAATACATATATATATATATATATATATATATGTGCATCTATGTTGCTGGTATGGTCACTTCAGCAGCTTGAATTACAAATCGAGTCACATCCTTCTCACCTTTAAAACATTTTGGGATTCCAGAGTTTTATTTTAGCAGAAAGTTCCATAGTTTCTTGAGGATTATTTCATCCCGAATTGTTCAAGAACCCCAGGGGTTTATTCAGTCTAAAAGGGTCTGTGCACAGTCTGATTGGTTCAGTGTTGGGCCTCATCTTTAGCAGTCATTGGTTTGGTTGACTGGTCCATGTGCTTTCTTGCCTGCCTTCCTCCCCGATTCTTTATGAGTTCCATCTCTGGGTCACACACTCTGCTAGGGGTACTGTCTTATGATTCTCTGTCCCCTGCTGCAGTGAGACAGCATCTGCTGGAAGTTTCAGATATCTGTATAGGCCACATGTGGCTCCACACTCAGAATCCCAAGATGACCTCTTTTGCATCTAATTGGACTCACATGTTGGGTCTCGAGGCTCTTCTAGGCTCAGCCACGCACTGTGCTGAGGACAAGCTCTTTCCCCAGACTTCAGGCCCTCACTTTGAGAGAATGAATTACCCCAGACTTCCCCTACCTGCCTGGAGAGATCCCCTTGGAGCCGTTGTGGTCCTTTCCTACCATCAGGCCATTGTCCAGACTGTCCCGAATATTCTGACATTTGAACTTGAAAAAGGAAAATAGCATGCTCACATTCTTTCCCTCCCAAGAGGCTCCTAGACCCTTATGCAGATTTGTCCACCTTCTCCACAAATGATGACTCTGCATATCAAAGGATATGGGGAGGGCAAGACTCTGTCAGTTTCCAGAAGGTTCTACTCTATCTTTCCAAGGCAGCAGGTGACTGCTTCCCTTACTTTTGAGTAACTAAGAGGGGTCAGTCAAGCGACTATTTCCCGAAAAAGGAAAATTTGCTCCAAGATGCCTTATTATGTTCATCTATAGACGCAAGAGTTTTGGGAATAAATGCTATTTTAAAATTTCTTCTCGGGCTTCCCTGGTGGCGCAGTGGTTGGGAGTCCGCCTGCCGATGCAGGGGACATGGGTTCGTGCCCCGGTCTGGGAGGATCCCACATGCCGCGGAGCGTCTGGGCCCGTGAGCCATGGCCGCTGAGCCTGCGCGTCCGGAGCCTGTGCTCTGCAGCAGGAGAGGCCACAACAGTGAGAGGCCCACGTACCGCAAAAAAAAAAAAAAAAAAAAAAATTTCTTCTCAACACACACACAGGCACCCCCACACACACACCCAGACACTCTTAAAGTCCGCTGAGAGTGTTACCAAGGACCATCTCTAGATAATAAGATTACAAAGCATGACTTTATTTTTTCTTATTTTCCTCAAAGAATGCATGTCATTTGAACAATAAAATATTAAGTTAGTAAAGTAATTACACAAAGCAGATAAATCCATAACTTTAGAGTAAAAGGTATCAACCAACTATGCCAGAGCTGGAATATCTTTGGCAATAAAATGTGACATTGTCTATAGGTTTCATCCTCTGTTTTACTTCAAACTCAATTACAGGTAACTTTATAAAAAGATCTAGTCACCTGTAGTACTTGCTTACTTTCTGAAATGCAGTTGCTGGTGACAAGCCATGAAGACAATTTAGTGACATTGGATCATTTTTTGTTGTTGTTTTGGTACTCTGAATATAAATTATAATTATATTTTGTCCTCTGTTTTGGAATATACTATTTTTTTATAAAGCATATAAATGGAAAAGCGATTTTACAACTTCTAGTGCAGAACGTGAACAAAAGCATTGCCTCCACTTGTGTTTACATATCCTTTTACTGTCAATCTAAAATTTTCTAAGAGAGATGGCTCATCCACTGGCCTCTTTTCAGAAAGGCTGGCAAAATCTTTCAGGCAGTCTCTTTCACACATTATTATTTAGAAATGCGATTTTTAGTTGTCGACGTAATCTCAAAACATATCTTCAAAACAAAATAATCCTGGAGCAACACTTGACGCTCTAAATGCAAAGCAGAATAGAGGAACAGTTTCAGCCATTTATTGGTTGAACTGTCATTTGTCAGTCACCCTGTCATATATGGTAACTGATGTCCAAACATTTGAGACAGACAACATATGCAGGATGTGCTCTGGTTGAGGAAAATTCCAGATCCTCTGGATCAGTTCAATATGGGGAGAGAGCCCTCGCTCACTCCTCTGAGTTCAGTGGGACTGGAGCTTGACAGCGGGGACTGTGATAACTCATGCTCCCTGCACAGCTGGGAGGATGAGAAGAATGATTTCATTAGCAAGAAGAGTCCAAATTGGAAGCGAGTTGCTTTTACAAACTTCATAATAAAAACTGATTTTTGTACTTTCCATGTGCTTATTCTGCAAGTGTTTAGCACATTTCTGTCTGCTAGGTTTAATTTTCTAATTTGGCTCTAGTTTGAATGTGAAACTGATTTGAATAAGTTAAGGGGAGGATGTTAAGGGTATTTTGGGGGAGGGCGAGGCAGTGGGAGCGCTCAGTCACAGGGACTTCATTGTCCTCCATAGGCTATTTGCAGTCAAATGTCACCGAGTTCAGTGGTTGAGAGATGCTTTGTATTATGCCGTATCAGATTATTTCTTGATTCATTGAGTCATAGAATCAGGGATTGTTTTAGTTGGCTGAGGACCAGGGTGTGTGGGGGGGAGGTGCTCAAGTAGAGCAGCCTATGGGACTCAGCCTGGGAGTCTTTTCAAAACCACAGTGACAAACTCCTTCTTCCTCACCACCCCCAGTCTCCCCCGAGTCATGGCAGGTAAGAATCCCCCAGAGGTGGGAACGTATATTTAGAAAAACTTCTTAGGGGATTCTGATAGGATCCTCTGGCTGAGAACCATCAATTTCATAAAATGAGAAAAGAAAAGAAAGAGAGGTAAAATAACACCCATCCACGATAGGGTCAAGGCTGGTACCTTATTCTCAGGCCATTTCTCTTTAAAATCTATTGAGGACATTGGGAATATAAATATATGTTGGTTCGCAACCTCAGGAGTTCCCTGGGTGAAATTTGAAACTGAACTCTGTACAGAGGGCAGGGAGAGATGGAGAAAAGGCAGACCACTTCTGATTGGTAGGTGACATGTTTAATAAGCAAGGGAACTTACATGCCAGGCTTGTCCCGGGCGGCCTCAAGGCAAAGATCTTCCATTCGCATCCACAGAATCTTACGAGTTTATGCAGAGGCCTTAATGGGGTTCAGTCACGTACACACCATGCAGATGGTCTCAACAACACACTGCTCACTCAAGCCTGCATCCGTCATGTGGCTCCTAGTTCGGGGAAAGATGTGTCTTCCAAGGACAAGGAGCTGGTGAGGAGCCTGCGATCACCCGGGTCCAGCTCACGGGTCACCTGGTGGTCACATCCTCTCAGTGACTTCCTCCAACAGTACATCTTCCAGGTCATCTCTTTCATGTATTATTCTTCAGAATCAGTATGTACAGTCCAAGTGTTGATGTCATGATGTTGGTTCTTTCCTGATTTGTGAGGATGGGAGAGGAAGCTGTAGCACATCCTGATGGAAACAGGCCACAAGCTGGATTCTCTAGGAGACTTGATTGACACAGACCTTCAATTTCTGAAAAACTGTTTCTGCAAAGTGCAATCAAGTAAAGCACAATAAAACGAGCTCTGCCTGTACACTAAGTTCAAGTAAGTTAACTTCTTTATGAAACTCTTTGTAAAGGCTTGTTGCCTGCTTCACTGTGAAGTATTGAGGATATGCTGTAGGTCCCTTTAATCTGAATGCTCAGGATCTCTTCTTTGTCATCAGCAAGGTCTCTGCCAAATTCGCTGTGTTTAAGACCAGCAGATGAGTTTGATCTTTTTAGATGCAAGAACCACTTCCTGCTTAAGGTCTTAACAGAAAATGAATATCTTATTGGATTAAAATAAATGACTTCTCAGATATAACACTTGTAATATATACTCAAGCTTGGAGAGGTTCCTATTTAGATTTTTCACATCCAATACATATTGGTTACATAGCAACATTCTCTCTGGCTCTTACCCTCCAATGTGCAAGCACAGTCACTGCTTCCTATATCCCAGACCAGCGCCGTCCCATAAAAATATAATGCAGGCCACATGTGTTATTTAAACTTTTCTAGTAGTCACACTTAAAAATTTAAAAAGAAATAGGTAAAATTACATTTGATAATATATTTTATTTAACTCAATATGACCAAAATATTATTTCAACCTGTAATCAATATGAAAAGTATTAATGAAATATTTTACATTCTCTATTTCTTACCAACTCTTTGACATCTGATATGGATTTTACATTTATAATGCATCTCAATTTGAGTGTTAAATGTAGAATTTTCATTGGCAATACTTGATCTGCGTTCAGATTTCATAAAGTACATAGTCAGAAATTAAGTTCACATATCCAGGTTATTTCCAAATGTATTTAAAAGTTTCCAGTAACTCAACTGAGTACTGAAAAGCAGCTGTTGTCTTATATTCATATTCACATTTAAAAAACTGGTTCATCTTTTTTAGAGGCATCTATTTACTTTGAAGACAAATAGGAGTTTTGAAATGACATCTGTCCAGGTTAAGTAAATTCACTAACTCTTGTGTCAGTGCAGTATTGTTAACATTGAATTCAAAGGGGATATTATATAAATTAAAAAGGAACTCTAAATTTATCAATATCAACAAAATGTTCTACAAATTTTTCTTGTAGTTTTCACAGCGAATTTACATAACACTGCTAATCACAAAAGCTTCTGCATATTGATTCATGTTAGGAAAATATGTAATATTGTTACTTATATGTAATATGAAACATTTCAACTTTAATATAAATTTTTGCACTTGTCTAGCTAGGTCACAAATAAGCCTTTCCTTTCGTTGGTGCTTCAAATTTAGCTCATTTATATGCAGTGTGATATCTATCAGTAACCACAAATCACATTGCCTCCTTGCCTTTGATTACTGAATATTTGGCAAGCGTTCCCTTGGACAGGAAAATCTTGAATAGGAGTTAAGAGTACAATATATTTTTGTAAAGTGCTTCTATGACTCGAACAAACAGCATTGGCCAAGAACACAAGATCATTTAATCTACTGCCTGCTATTTGTTTTAACAGTTCTATTAACTGACAATGATTAAACATTTGTGCATATTTACTGAATGATTTTTAACAACTGTATATGTGACACTTTTTTTTTTTTTTTTTTTGCCGTTGGCGGGCCCCTCACTGTTGTGGCCTCTCCCGTTGTGGAGCGTAGGCTCCGGACGCGCAGGCTCAGCGGCCATGGCTCACGGGCCCAGCCGCTCCGCGGCATGTGGGATCCTCCCGGACCGGGGCACGAACCCGTGTCCCCTGCATCGGCAGGCGAACTCTCAACCACTGCGCCACCAGGGAAGCCCATGTGACACTTTTTTTTTTCCAGCAGAATCAATTCGTATTTATTCAAAGCATTTAAAAGCAAAATTTGACCCAAGAATTCAAATAAAAAGAAAATCAAACATATTGCGTACATTTTGAAAGATACTTTAAATAACAGAACATTTTTTTTAATATATAGCAGTTTCTTATTAGTCATCCATCTTATACATGTCAGTGTATACATGTCAATCCCAGTCTCCCAATTCATCACACCACCACCACCACCCACTGCCACTTTCCCCCATTGGTGTCCATACGTTTTTTCCTCTACTTCTGTGTCTCAATCCATAGTTTTTTCACTACTTCTGTGTCTCAGTTTCTGCCCTGCAAACCGGTTCATTTGTACCATTTTTGAGGTTCCACATACATGCATTAATATACGATATTTATTTTTCTCTTTCTGACTTACTTCATGCTGTATGACAGTCCCTAGATGCATCCATGTCTCTACAAATGACCCAATTTCATTCCTTTTTATGGCTGAGTAATATTCCATTGTATGTATGTACCACATCTCCTTTATCCATTCGTCTGTCAATGGGCATTTAGGTTGCTTCCATGACCTGGCTATTGTAAGTAGTGCTGCAATGAACATTGGAGTGCATGTGTCCTTTTGAATTATGGTTTTCTCTGGGTATATGCCCAGTAGTGGGATTGCTGGGTCATATGGTAATTCTATTTTTCTTTAAGGAACCTCCGTACTGTTCTCCATTGTGGCTGTATCAATTTACATTCCCACCAACAGTGCAATAGGGTTCCCTTTTCTCCACACCCTCTCCAGCGTTTGTTGTTTGTACATTTTCTGATGATGCCCATTCTAACTGGTGTGAGGTGATACCTCATTGTTTTGATTGGCATTTCTTTAATAATTAGCAATGTTGAGCACAGTTTCATGTGCTTCTTGTCCATCTGTATGTCTTCTTTGGAGAAATGTCTATTTAGGTCTTCTGCCCATTTTTGGATTGGGTTGTTTGTTTTTTTAATATTGAGCTGCATGAGTTGTTTATATATTTTGGAGATTAATCCTTTGTCCGTTGCTCCGTTTGCAAATATTTTCTCCCATTCTGAGGGTTGTCTTTTCATCTTATTTATGGTTTCCTTTGCTGTGCAAAAGCTTTTAAGTTTCATTAGGTCCCATTTGTTTATTTTTGTTTTTATTTCCATTACTCTAGGAGGTGGATCAAAAAAAGATCTTACTGTGATTTATGTCAAAGAGTGTTCTTCCTATGTTTTCCTCTGAGAGTTTTATAGTGTCCGGTCTTACATTTAGGTCTTGAATCCATTTTGAGTTTATTTTTGTGTATGGTGTTAGGGAGTGTTCTAATTCCATTCTTTTACGTGTAGCTGTCCAGTTTTCCCAGCACCACTTATTGAAGAGACTGTCTTTTCTCCATTGTATATCCTTGCCTCCTTTGTCATAGATTAGTTGACCATATGTGCGTGGGTTTATCTCTGGGCTTTGTATCTTTTTCCATTGATCTATATTTCTGTTTTTGTGCCATTACCATATTGTCTTGCTTACTGTAGCTTTGTAGTATAGTCTGAAGTCAGGGAGTCTGATTCCTCCAGCTCGGTGTTTTTCCCTCAAGACTGCTTTGGCTATTCTGAGTCTTTTGTGTCTCCATACAAATTTTAACATTTTTTGTTCTAGTTCTGTAAAAAATGCCATTGGTAATTTGATAGGTATTTCATTGAATCTGTAGATTGGTTTGGGTAGTATAGTCATTTTCACAATGTTGATTCTTCCTATCTAAGAACATGGTATATCTCTCCATCTGTTGGTATCATCTTTAATTTCTTTCATCAGTATCTTATAGTTTTCTGCGTACAGATCTTGTGTCTCCCCGATAGGTTTATTCCTAGCTATTTTATTCTTTTTGTTGCAATTGTGAATAGGAGGGTTTCCTTAATTTCTCTTTCAGATTTTTCATCATTAGTGTATAGTAATGCAAGAGATTTCTGTGCATTAATTCTGTATCCTGATACTTTACCGAATTCATTGATTAGCTCTAGTAGTTTTCTGGTGGCATCTTTAGGATTCTTTATGTATAGTATCATGTGCTCTGAAAACGGTGACAGTTTTAGTTCTTCTTTTCCAGTTTGTATTCTTTTTATTTCTTTTTCTTCTCTGATTGCCGTGGCTAGGACTTCCCAAACTATGTTGAATAATAGCAGTGAGGGTGGAAAACCTTGTCTTGTTCCTGATCTTAGAGGAAATGCTTTCAGTTTTTCACCATTGAGAATGATTTTGCTGTGGGTTTGTCATATATGGCCTTTATTATGTTGAGGAAAGTTCCCTCTATACCCACTTTCTGGAAAGTTTTTATCATAAATAGGTGTTGAATTTTGTCAAAAGCTTTTTCTGCATCTATTGAGATGATTATATGGTTTTTATTCTTCAATTTGTTAATATGGTGTATCACATTGAGTGATTTGCATATACTGAAGAATCCTTCCATTCCTGGAATAAACCCCACTTGATCATGGTGTATGATCCTTTTAATGTGTTGTTGGATTCTGTTTGCTAGTATTTTGTTGAGGATTTTTCCATCTATATTCATCAGTGATATTGGTCTGTAATTTTCTTTTTTTGTAGTATCTTTGTCTGGTTTTGGTATCAGGGTGATGGTGGCCTCAGAATGAGTTTGGGAGTTTTCTTTCCTCTGCAGTTTTTTGGAAGAGTTTGAAAAGGATGGGTGTTAGTTCTTCTCTAAATGTTTGATAGAATTCACCTGTGAAGCCATCTGGTCCTGGGCTTTTGTTTGTTGGAAGATTTTTAATCACAGTTTCAATTTCATTACTTGTGATTGGTCTGTTCATATTTTCTATTTCTTCCTTGTTCAGCCTTGGAAGCTTATACCTTTCTAAGAATTTGTCCATTTCTTCCAGGTTGTGCATTTTATTGGCACAGAGTTGCTTGTAGTAGTCTCTTAGGATGTTTTGTATTTCTGTGGTGTCTGTTGTAACTTCTCCTGTTTCATTTCTAATTTTATTGATTTGAGTCCTCTCCCTCTTTTTCTTGATGAGCCTGGCTAATGGTTTATCAATTTTGTTCACCTTCTCAAAGAACAAGCTTTTAGTTTTATTCATCTTTGCTATTGTTTTCTTTGTTTCTATTTCATTTATTTCTGTTCTGATCTTTATGATTTCTTTCCTTCTGCTACCTTTGGGTTTGTTTGTTCTTCTTTCTCTAGTTCCTTTAGGTGTAACATTAGATTGTTTATTTGAGATGTTTCTTGTTTCTTGAGGTAGGCTTGTATAGCTATAAACTTCCCTCTTAGAACTGCTTTCACTGCATCCCATAGGTTTGGATCATCATGTTTTCATTGTCATTTGTCTCTAGGTATTTTTTGATTTCCTCTTTGATTTCTTGAGTGATCTCTTGGTTATTTAGTAACATATTGTTTAGCCTCCATGTGTTTGTGTTTTTTACGTTTTTTCCCTGTAATTGATTTCTAATCTCATAGCATTGTGGTCAGAAAAGATGCCTGATATGATTTCAGTTTTCTTAAATTTACTGAGGCTTGATTTGTGACCCAAGATGTGATCTATCCTGGAGAATGTTCCATGCGAACTTTAGAAGAAAGTTTAATCTGCTGTTTTTGGATGGAATGTCCTATAAATATGAATTAAATCTATCTGTTCTATTGTGTCATTTAAAGCTTGTGTTCCCTTATTAATTTTCTGTTTGGATGATCTGTCCATTGGTGTAACTGAGGTGTTAAAGTCCCCCAGTATTATTGTTTTACTGTTGATTTCCTCTTTTATAGTTGAGAGCAGTTGCCTTATGTATTGAGGTGCTCCTATGTTGGGCGCATATATATTTATAATTGTTATATTTTCTTCTTAGATTGATCCCTTGATCATTATGTAGTGTCCTTCCTTGTCTCTTGTAACATTCTTTATTTTAAAGTCAATTTTATCTCATATGAGTATTGCTACTCCAGCTTTCTTTTGATTTCCATTTGCATGGAATGTATTTTTCCATTTCCTCACTCAGTCTGTATGTGTCGCTGGGTCTGAAGTGGGTCTCTTGTAGACAGCATATATATGGGTTTTGTTTTTGTATCCATTCAACAAGCCTTTCTCTTTTGGTTGAGCATTTAATCCATTCAGGTTTAAGGTAATTATCGATATGTATGTTCCTATTACCATTTTCTTAATTGTTTTGGGTTTGTTTTTGTAGGTCCTTTTCTTCTCTTGTATTTCCTCTCTTAGGGAAGTTCCTTTAGCATTTGTTGTAGAGCTGGTTTGGTGGTGCTGAATTGTCTTAGCTTTTGCTTGTCTGTAAAGCTTTTGATTTCTCCATCGAATCTGATGAGATCCTTGCTGGGTAGAGTAATCTTGGTTGTAGGTTCTTCCCTTTCATCACTTTAAGTATATCATACCACTCCCTTCTGGCTTGTAGAGTTTCTGCTGAGAAATCAGCTGTTAACCTTATGGGAGTTCCCTTGTATGTTATTTGTCATTTTTCCCTTGCTGCTTTCAATAATTTTTCTTTGTCTTTAATTTTTGCCAATTTGATTACTGTGTGTCTCGGTGTGTTTCTCCTGGGTTTATCCTTTATGGGACTCACTGTGATTCCTGGACTTGGGTGGCTATTTCCTTTCCCATGTTAGGGAACTTTTTTACTATAATCTCTTCAAATGTTTTCTCGGGTCCTTTCTCTCTCTCTTCTTCTGGGACCCCTATAATGTGAATGTTGTTGCCTTTAATGCTGTCCCAGAGGTCTCTTAGGCTGTCTTCATTTCTTTTCATTCTGTTTTCTTCATTCTGTTCCATGCAGTGAATTCCACCATTATGTCTTTCAGGTCACTTATCCGTTCTTCTGCCTCAGTTATTCTGCTACTGATCCCTTCTAGTGTATTTTTCATTTCAGTTATTATATTGTCAATCTCTGTTTGTTTGTTCTTTAGTTCTTCTAGATCTTTGTTAAACATTTCTTGCATCTTCTCGATCTTTGCCTCCATTCTTTTCCGAGGTCCTGGATCAGCTGCACTACCATTTTTCTGAATTTTTTTCCTGCAAGATTGCCTATCTCCACTTCATCTAGTTGTTTTTCTGGGGTTTTATCTTGTTCGTTCGTCTGGTACATAGCCCTCTGCCTTTTCATCTTGTCTGTCTTTCTGTGAATGTGGTTTTTGTTCCACAGGCTTCAGGAATGTAGTTCTTCTTGCTTCTGCTGTCTGCCCTCCAATCTGCAGAAACAGGAACCTGGTGCACAGCTGATGGGAATGCAAAATGGTGCAGCTGCTGTAGAATCCATTCTGGCAGTTCCCAGTGTTCTCCGGGAGACAGGAGACCAGCCTGGGGTCCAAGTCCTGGGCGTGGCAGGCTCGCCCCTCTCTGGGCCTGGCTCCAGCTCACCTCAGTGCAGCCCTCAGAGCCACCTGGGCTCTGCCATCTTGCCCAGAGAGGGGCCCTCCTATGTGACACTTTTTGTATAGTCTGCTTCAGAAAAATGAGCACAGTTATTTTCAGTATGTATCATACAGTGGAACAAAGTGATAAAAAGAGAAATGTCAGTCTATCTTTTTAAAATTTTAATAAATATAGATTTTTGACCTAAGCTAACTGGAGCACCATCTGTCACGATAGAAACAATTTTTTCATATCTAGATGGTATTCTTTTTTTTAACAGATGTTAAAGATTAAAAAATATGTATTCTATGAGTTTGAATTTTAGTCTGAAAATTGACAACATTTTTCTTGTATATTTGGAAGTCCTTCAAGACAAATGTACTCTTGGGGAAGTCATAAAAGAACATGACTTTAAATACCATCCATATGCTGATGACTTCCACGAATATAATATGTTCACCACTAACCCCTTTCCTGAATTCTAGACTCAAATATCCAATGTCTACTTAACATTTCCAAATTCTTGACTCTCCTGCCAAACTGCTTTTCCCTTAATCTGTAATAAATGACAACTGCAGGCCAAAAATTTGGGAGTTATTTTTGACTCCTCTCTTTCCTTCATACTAATCCCACATGATGTGCACAAACTCCTAGGTAGTGTCCTTGCTTCCATTTGTGACTTTTGAAGTCCATTTTCAATATAGCAGTAAAGTCAGATCATTCCATGCTTCTCGTCTCTCCAATGGATTCCCGTCTCATTAGAATAAGGTCCAAAAGTCCTTACCATGACCTACCTAACCTTGTTGCCACCTGTCTCTCTGTCCTCAATTCCTACCATGCTCTGCTCTTGTTCATTTGTTCCTTCCCCAGGGCTTCCCTGCTGCTCTTCAAGTAGGCCAAGCATATTCATACCTCTGTTTTTTTTTTTTTTTTTTTGCGGTACACGGGCCTCTCACTGCCGTGGCCTCTCCCACTGCGGAGCACAGGCTCCAGACATGCAGGCGCAGCGGCCATGGCTCACGGGCCCAGCTGCTCCACAGCACGCAGGATCCTCCCGGACCAGGGCACGAACCCGTGTCCCCTGCATCGGCAGGCAGACTCTCAACCATTGCGCCACCAGGGAAGCCCATACCTCTGGGTTTTTGAACCCACTCTTCCCTCTGTCTGGAACACTCCTTCCCTGAAAGCCAGTAGATTGTTCCTTCATTTTATTCATGACTCTGTACAGAAGTCTTCCCTGAACACTCACCTAACATATGTTGCTCTGTGTCCCTTTGCCTTGCTCTGTTTTTCTTTATAGTACCTATCATATTATATACTTATTTATTTGTGGGGAAGTTATATCTGTCTCTCTCCCTGAGCATAAACATCAGGAAAGCAGGGGATTAATCCACTTGTCACTATTCTGTCTCTGGTGCCTAGACCAGCATCTAGCACATAAAACGCTCAGTGAACAGTTGTTGAATTTATATATGATTTACACTTCTGATTGAAACTCCATCAATAGATTGAGCTCTTGGAATATCTGTTTTCCGGATGTCCCTATTTTCTGAAAATAACTCATTTGTTTGTGATATAGTGGCCAAGATGGATGAAAAAGAAATAATCTATGAAAATAACCAGCTGTTATTTACATTTTATGCTGCAGGCATTTTGTGATAGTTCACAACCATGCAATGAGCATTAGCCAGTGGCTCCTACAGTTCTGGGGGATGGTTCAGTTCCTAAAGGGACCAGATTTTACCAATGTTTTTTTTTTTTTTAACATCTTTATTGGAGTATTATTGCTTTACAATGGCATGTTAGTTTCTGCTTTATAACAAAGTGTATCAATTATACATGTACATATGTTCCCATGTCTCTTCCCGCTTATTGTTGAATATCTTTAGTCCAGTCTTCACTGAACAAGCTCCATGTCTATCCATAGAAAAACATCTCAGGTTTCTAATCAGTCCAGGGGCTAGCTTTCCTATCCCTGCACTGGTACAAATGTTACAGTCACCAACCTGATGCAAAAATAAAATATTACTGTCTATAAAATTTTATTTTGGTGCCCTGAACGTCCAGTATGAATGTAAAGTAGAACTCAATCCAGAGCCTCCTGGGAACTTCCGTCACATTTAGTGATTTTTCAGTCTCCTCAGACTTGACCCAGTCACAGTCAGGACATTTTGAGGTTTGTTCTCCTTTCCCCATGGACTTGAGGCTACACTCTGTGATAAACACTTCTTGTTTCAGCTTCAACCTAGGCCTCCTGACTCAATCTCTCTGACCAAAACTATGTTCGATGAGGGTTTGAACTCTTATATCTTATAAAACTCAAGGGGTGGTCTCCAGTTCTCCCATGTCTAGGGATGTCCTCTGGTATTTCCACTCTCCACTGCATAGGTGGGGAACTTTTCTCCAAGGTGTGCTCTTTCCCTGAACTATACCTGGGGAGCTACAGCTCAGGTTCTTTTTCCTCCCGAATCCTTTTATTTAAATGTCCTTGTCCTTCCCCCTTCTCCAGTCCTTGTTCTTAACTCAAGAGAACAGAGGTTCAGAATATTTCTGGCTTTCTCCGAAGACTCCCTCCCCTTCAGAAGGTCTTTTCTAGTGTAGAGGGTGGGTACAAAAGATGGAGGGGAAAGATTGGTTCTGACTTGTCAGGAAACATTGTCTATGACTTGGAAGTGAGCAAAAGAGACTATTAGATGTCCTTTCAGTGGAGTGTATGGGGCATTGTCTAGAAGAGCGGTTCTCATTGGGCCACAGCCTGCCCCATGCTAACACCCTCAGAGTGTGTTCCTTCCCTTCTCACGGAATGAATCAGTGAGTTCCAGGTCATCGAAGGAAACATCCAAGTAGAAATCAAATCCAACCTTATCTTTTCAAAGTCTTTGCTGCTTCTGTTGAGAGAATAATCAAGAGCCTTCAGACCCCTCACCCTTATTGTGGGACAGGAGGAGGAGAAATCATGCATGCATCCATTATATTATTTGTCCTGTCATTTTAAATTACTAGGTGGCAGTTTTGAAATACCGTACATGGCTGAATGGCTTGAAGTAAATACCATGTCTCATGCTGGCAGACAATAGATTTACACAAGCCTGAAGCATGCAATTTTTAAAGCTCTGTTTTTCTCCTCCTCTTTCTTGAGGTTGAGAGTATTTTTCACATAAAAAAATAAGCTTTAAGAATTTAAACATATCAAGTATATTTAAAAATCCAATCTACATTTAGAGTTTTTGCTTTAGTCATTTCTTCTCTTTTTTTCTTTGACATAATTTCAGTCACTAATCTTAGCTTCTTCTATCCCTTCCTACACCCTAGTGATTATTATTATTATTATTTTGTTTGTTTGTTTGTTTTGCAGTACTCAGGCCTCTCACTGTTGTGGCCTCTCCCGTTGCGGAGCACAGGCTCCGGACGCACAGGCTCAGCGGCCATGGCTCACGGGCCCAGCCGCCCCACGGCATGTGGGATCTTCCCGGATCGGGGCATGAACCCGTGTCCCCTGCATCGGCAGGCGGACTCTCAACCACTGTGCCACCAGGGAAGCCCATGATTATTATTTTTATCTTCTTTGATGTTTCTATCTCCCTATTTGTCTTCTTTAAAATGTAACTCACTTAGTGTTTGAAAAGGGATACTCCATTCTCCATCATTGCTTTTTCTGGCTATCAGGACCCCTAATTTCCCATTTTGCATGTGGATTTAGAGTGTAATGGTGTGCAAGACTAAGATGACTCAGTTTTGGTTTATCTGCAACCTTTTTCACAGACTCAGTACTATTCTTGGGCACAGAAGTCCCACGTTTTTTTCTTACATATTTTACTAATGTTCCCTGTTGGAGTCCTTCTCACTTATTCAGTCTCATTAATTGAAAGCTTACACTGGATAAGCTCTCTTTGGGAATACAGAATAGAACAAGAGAAACAACTTCCAGAGAACATGGAAATAAAATGTCCACATCTGAAATCCAATCCATTACCTTGCCCCTTCTGATGTGCCTGTTTCTCTCAGCATGAAACTTTTCTTTTAACCAGAAACCAGGTGCTAAGCCTTATTTCCTTTTTTTTTTCCCTTGGTGTCTTCCTAAATTCAGTCAGTAAACAATTTCTGCTAACTCCAACCAATAGTTTCTACTAATTTTTACTCTTTTCCATTCTCGCGAAAGCCCCCTCAATCTGGATCTGTACCCCTTTATCTCAACTTTTGCCCAAACCTCTTTATTGGTTTCTCTCTTCCTTCTCTTCTCCAGTAGGTCCTGACCTTCAAATTAATGTCCCGATTGGATTAGTTATGTCAGTCTCCTCTTTCAAATGTCTTCAGTTACTAATGCCTAACTTAGGACGGCTTTTCCCGAAGTGTGCTTCTACAGAACGTGGTAATTGCCTTTAACCAAAATAAAGGCTTCATAGATTTGAAAGCATTGAGGAAAACAAAGTAAAACAAATTAGCTGTGGAGGTGGTAGTTTTCAATACGGGACTCTGTGAGCCTCCAATATGCTTGAGGAGATGTTGCTTATGCTGGTTTCTATTTCCCATACTTATTTGGCCTTAGAACACTTCTGGCTGCACCCCTAGAGGTTTTTCTCCCCAGTGAGACTCACGGGATTTAGTTCCATGGGACATCAGTTTGAGAATGACGGGTCTGTGGTGCACATGGTCCCTCAGCAGTCCTACGACCGCCATGTCCTTTTCCAGCCTTTCCTGTCTATACTCCCTCACGAGTCTCCTTCCGTCTGTGGGACACATTGCCTGTCTCCCAGGGAACCGAATTCGGACCTTAGCCTACATCCGACCCCTAGATTAGGATCCGTCCATCAAAGAGTGGGCCGGCCCTTCAGATTGTCTCCTATGCACTAGAGTACATTCCTGTAAAGGAAAAAATTATGCTCCTTCTTTCTTCACATCTTTGCGCGGTTTCTTCCCTCACAACATCCACACTGCCTCTTCCTCCTGAGAGTTTGATCTTCATTAAAGGGAACGACACAACCCAAAGGGGAAAAAGTAAGAGCTGAACTTGTGCTTGCAATCCTTTGGGGAATGTGGCTGACTAGAAGAGGAATGGGGTGACTTCCCTGGTGGCGCAGTGGTTAAGAATCCGCCTGCCAACACAGGGGACATGGGTTCGAGCCCTGGTCCGGGAAGATCCCACATGCCGCGGAGCAGCTAAGCCCATGCATCACAGCTACTGAGCCTGCTCTCTGGAGCCCATGAGCCACAACTACTGCGCCCACACACCACAACTACTGAAGCCCACGTGTCTAGAGCCTGTGCTCCGAAACAAGAGAAGCCACCGCAATGAGAAGCCTGCGCACCGCAACAAAGAGTAGCCCCCGCTCACCACAACTAGAGAAAGCCCGCGCAGCAACAGAGACCGAACACAGCCAAAACCAAATAAATAAATTAATTAAAACATAAATTTATTAAAAAAAAAGGAATGGGAAAGGAGCTTTCTGGAATGGAGAGAGGCTGGTATCATGAATACCTTGGAAGCCCCTGTCCTTTTCAAGGGTGAGGAAGAGGAGGGGGAGGACAGAGGCTACTGCTTAGCCTGGGAAAGGAGAAAAGAAACAGAAGCCCCATTCAGGCAACGCCCAGGTTTACACCCAAGACCAGGCAGCTTGGTTCTTTGGGAGAGCCCTCAACCCAGGACCCAGGAGAAGGAACAGAGCTGAAAATCAAATTCACAGCTGTAAGAGGAGAGCGGGTTCACTGTACTGTAGGCCTATCTTGAGTCTTATCCTGCAGAGATTGTGGAACCAGGCTATATAGAGAGGCCAGGCAGGGATTTTGACACAGTGGTTAAGAATCCACCTGCCAGTGCAGGGGACACAGCTTCGATTCCTGGTCCGGGAAGATCCCACATGCCCCGGAGCAACTAAGCCCGTGCGCCACAACTACTGAGCCCGCATGCCACAACTACTGAAGCCCACATGCCTAGAGCCCGTGCTCTGCAACAAGAGAAGCCACTGCAGTGAGAAGCCTGCGCACGGCAGTGAAGACCCAACACAGCCAAGAATAAATAAATAAGTAAATTTATAAAAAAAGAAAATCAATTAAAAAAAATCAATTAAAAAAAAAAAAAACAGAGCAGCAGTGGTGGCAGCAGCTCTGGAGACTGTCATGGAGGAAGCGGAGCTCACAGCCGCCCAGACGGCTCTGGGAGCACTCAACAGCTGATGCATGCCTCTGGGAAGTCTGTGCTCCTGGCTTAGTGGTCAGAGGAAAGTGATGGTGGGACGGGTGGTGAAGAGAGTGGGAGTTTGGTCCCCTTAGCCGTTGGGGGTGCAATGCAGCTATTTTGTTACCGATTTACTCTAACACACCCACAGGCTGAGGTTACCACGTGAAACATTTGAGTAGTACTCCACAGTTTGCAAAATGCAACTCATTTACATTATCTCCTTTTATGCAGGATTTCTGGAAGTAGACTCTGAGGTTGGCCAGCAGGCAGCTAATTGAGGGAATAAAAGAAGGAAACCCCAGCAGAGAGAGAAGCTGGGCTGTGGTGCAGTTAGGACAAGGCCTCTGCTTACCCTCCCACCCCATCCGCATGCCTGGCTCTGGCGCTGGGATGGCTCTGCAGAGTTGCAGGGATTTGGACTTGAATGCAGTCTTTTCATAATGGATGCAGGTTGCTTCCTCCCCCACCCCCACCCCCCACCGCCTCTCCCCAGGAGGTATGTCCAAGAGCAGCTGTCTTCAGCCCAGGACAATCTCTGGGTGAGCTGTCAATCCCACACTCTCAGCGGCTGAGGAAACTAGTAAGTGCTTTGATCTTAAGGGAAAGCGGGGGCAGATCTGGGCAGTGCAACACAGCATCCACTAAATCCTCTTATTCTCGGAAAAACCCTTAGAAGAGCTCCATTTTACAGCTAAGGAAATGGAGACCCAGGGCCCTTAGGAAAGTTTTGCAGTTTTGCATAGTCATTAAACACCCAAAAAGCCCATAACTACTCAGAATTCCAATTCAGGACTTCAGAATCCACATCCAGTGCTCAGTGCCCTGTACCTTGTGGTACATGGTACATCTCTCCTATAACTACAAGGCCAACTTCTCCTCACAGACTTGGCCTCTGCAGATGGAAGGGGACTCTGGGAGCTGGTAATTATACTTATGTTGTATCTGTTGGGGAGACTGAAACAGAGGAAAATGGGGAAATGTAATGGACTTTCCACTTAAAGAGGCGTCAGATCAACTCCGGGGAAAAGTTCACTCTCTTTATCTTCAAAAATTAGACATTCAAAAAGTTTCTTGTCATTTTGCATTAAGCAATGTCGTAATTCTCTGTGTTTCTTCATTTGTTAAACTGTGCCATTCGGAGGTAGCCTGGACTCCTCGGTTTTGTAGAATGTGTGCCTTTACCTTAGGTGTATGTGAGATGAAGATCTACATTCCTTACCCTTGTAGATATGTAGATGCTAGAAACAAACTTCTTCTCGCACATTGATCCTGTACCTGAAGAAGGGGTCTATGTCGTGCCTTTGGAGCTGAGATGTTCAGTGTTTTATACTAAACGTCATGAGATTCCAAACACTTACAGAGAAAAGATAGGCAAGGACTGCAGAAGACAGCCATTTCTGAACTTGAGGTGAAGTTTTTGAATCCTCCTGCTCTTCTGATAACCTATTCTCCCAATACCTATAATTATACAGAGGTGCCAGAAACTGGGAGACAAGTGTGAAATATTTTGCTGGGGGATAGGGTTCCTTGTGACCTAAGTAAATTTTGGTCGGTAATGTACCCTATGAACTAGGCCTTCTTCTCTGTGGAGCATCTTGAGGATAATTAAATATCTAAACTCTCAGCTTGATCTTTTCTTAAATTACCCCTGGTGACTCCAAAGGCCATGGCTAATGAGAGAATCCCAGGACTGGGGACACATTATCCAATATTATTTGATAACCTCCCTGAGGGCAGGGACAGTGCCTTTTGCATTTTATATTTTTTGTATACGAATTTGTTCTCTAATAGCAGTATACCTAAAAATTGCATAAAGATCTATTAGATATGTGGGTTCTGGTCTCTCCCTGTAACTCTTTTCTTTGGAATCTACATTTTTACCCAGTGCTCAGGCTATTCTTTTTTTTTTTTTTTTTTTTTTTTTTTTTGCGGTACGCAGGCCTCTCACTGTTGTGGCCTCTCCCGTTGCGGAGCACAGGCTCCGGACGCGCAGGCTCAGCGGCCATGGCTCACAGGCCCAGCCACTCCGCGGCATGTGGGATCTTCCCAGACAGGGGCACGAACCCATGTCCCCTGCATCGGCAGGCGGACTCTCAACCACTGTGCCACCAGGGAAGCCCTCAGGCTGTTCTTATGTAGAAGTCCCTCGTCACTTAACAGGTGCTCTCAATATGTGTAGAATGAGTATAGTTCTTGCTGCTTTTTTTTTGCCCCTATTTAAAAAAATAACATTTTATTGAGATATAATTGATATACCATAAATTCAGCCTTTTAAGTGTACACTTCAGTGGTTTTTAGTATATTCACAAAGTTAAGCAATCATCACCACTATCTAACTGCAGAATATTTTCATAAGCCCAAAAAGAAACTCCTTACCCATTAACAGCCATTCCCCATTTCCCTGTTTTGTAATTTTCAGTGTACAAGTCTTGATTTTTTTTGTTGAATTTTTCCTAAGTATTTTATAATTTTTGATGCTATTGTGAATGGAATATTTTTCTTAATTTCATTTTTGGATTGTTCATTGCTAGTGTTTAAAAGATAATTGATTTTTGTATATTGATCCTGTATCCTACAACCTTGCTGAAATTGTTTATTGGCTCTAACAGTATTTCATGGACTCCTTAGGATTTACTATCTATAAGATCATGTCATTTGTGAATAGAGATAGTTTTACTTCCTCCTTTACAATTTGGATGCCTTTTTTTCCCCTTTGCCTTTTTACCTTTTCCCCCATTTTACCTTTAGTAAAAATGTTGAGTAGAAATATTAAATAAGAGTGAGAGTGGGTATCCTTGTCTTTTCCAGATTTTAGGGGGAAAGTGTTCAGGCTTTCATCACCATTTATGAAGATCAGCTAAGAAGCTGTTGATACTTATATATTATTTTAATAGAATCCTTTATTCAATTAAATAAATTCTATTCTACTCTCTTCTTTTAGTTCATTGAATTTTTATCATGAAAGGATGTTGGATTTTGTTAAATGCTTTTTCTGCATCTATTTTAATGATCATGTGATCTTTGTCCTTTATTTTTTCTATGTATTATTAGTATGTTGATTTTTCAGGTGTTAAACCAACCTTGCTTTCTTGGAATGAATCCCAGGTCCTGGTCCTGGTGTATAATGCTTTTTATATATTTCTGGATTTGGTTTACACTGTTTAGTTGACAATTTTTACATCTGTATTCATAAGGGATATTGGTATGTAGTTTTTTGTGATATCTTTGTCTGGGTTTGGTATTAGTGTAATAGAATGAGTTGGGAAAATTTCCCTCTTCTGTTTTTTTGGAAGGGTTTGTGAAGCCTTGGCTTTCTTCTTTAAATGTCTTATAGAATTAATCAGTGAAACAGTCTGGTACTGGGATTTATTTTTTTGTGCAAAGTTTTAAATTACTAACTCAATCTCTTCAACTTGTGACAGTTTTATTCATATTTTAATTTCTTCGTGAGTTAGTTTTGGTAGTGTATGTTTTTCTAAGAGTATTTTATTTCATCTAGGTTATCTAATTTGTTGGTATACAGCTTTTCATACTGTTACCTTATAAGGTCTTTAAAAGGAAAGAAGGAGGCAGGAGAGTCAGAAGCAGAGGTCAGAGCAGTATGAGGTCATAAGGAATATGGACAGCCTGTAGCAGATGGAAAAGGAAGGAAAATGGACTGTCCCCTTAGAACTTCCAGAAAGAACAAAGCAATGCCAACACTGTGGTTTTAGCCCAGTGAAACCCATTTAAGACTCCTGACCTCCAGAAATATAACATAATAAATTTGTTTTGTTTTAAGCTACTAAGTGTGTGGTAATTTGTTACAGCAGCAATAGGAAGCTTGTTACAGGTATGCCTTCAGTACTCAGTAGTTTACAGCTGTGCCTTGGTCTTTGCTTCCAGCTTGTGCAGAGCCTGAAGGTCAGCCAGAATGAGAGATAGGGCCCTTTCAGGTCTTTCTGGTCGACACATGGACCTACATGTGTGCAGGGCTTTCTTGATCTTCAGGAATGTATCTGAATGTTGTAAAGTCCCCTATGGATGTCTCATTCCCCAGATTTTTCTTTTACATTGTTAGGTAGTTACTAGTTGATATTCACTATTACTGTGGTTGTGGAACTGCTGGTTTTGAAAGCTACCACAGACCTGGGAGAACGTGATGGGCATAGAACAAGGTAAAATGCCATGAAGCCTGCCATTCATAATGAGAGGCAGCTGGGTTTTACTTTGAAAACATGCTCCTTGGATTGTTGCAAGCCTTTGGTTAATTTCCAGAGTTCAGAAAAAGGTGATTTTGACCACTTGTGCTAGTGTTCTTGTAGCTTTTACGAAGGAGTGAATTTTTGGAGATCCTTACATTTTGGAAGTGCTCTCTTTGTGTCTAGTTTGAACTATTTTTTCTAACCAATTACCTTCTGTCATTTCAATTGAGATTTCCCTTCCCAACGCTTTCTTTCTGGATTCCTTGGTAGAAAGGAAGTCAGCTTAACTAAAGTTGTGTTCACCTCACTTGAGTATAGCTGACCTCATATGGAGAGCCGGTAAGGTGATCCCGAGTTTCCTATGTATTGGAAAGAAGAAGCAGCCTTTGAGGAAAGGACCTACTTTGAGGGCAGCAAGAATCAAGACACACAAGCTAGATGTAAGACAACACTCACTGAGAAGGTCTTGGGGTCTAGTGCTGTAGCGCAGAGACCCAGGTGGGGAAAGATTCTCGCTAGTTCTGGGAGGTGCAGAATGGCAGCCGCAGCCCCAGCAAGTGCCAGTGTGGGCAGCTTAAAAGCAGCAAGGTGGGCGGTGAAGGCTCTGGAGGATACAGGGTGCATTTGAGGTGCCCTGGTTTCTTCAGGGGCATTTCACCCCTTTATTAGCATTGCACCACAAGGATTTCTATGGAAGGAACAAGTCTGGGTTCAAGTTACCCCCTAGGAACTCTTAGAAACAGTTCTGCAGGGGGCGGACAGGGACCTTTGGAAGAGGTTGAAATTCCTCTCGTGGAGGATGGGGGCAGAAAAAGAAAATGCACTTTGTACTGTTGTTGTGATCACGTTGACTTCCCCTTGGCTGGGGTGGCATGAAGGAGTGGACTGTACCCCGTCTTCAGCTCTAGCAGAGGAGAGGAGATGGTGGCCTCCCTTTGCAGCTTGTACCAGGGATAGCTGATGCCAGTGCGGGAAAGGGGCTGGAGGTCCCACCTCCTCAAAGGAGGCTGATGTTCTTTGCCTGATATGTGACTCCAGTTGTTTTGAACCTCGGCCTAACCTGTTTATTAAAATCAGGAAGAAGACTTGTCCATAGGACTCATTTAAAGTGTTATCAATTTAAAGACGCTCTGAGTTCCCCTGGAGTCTCAGGTGGGGTGGAATTTCTAGCTGACAGAGGCTTCTGTTAGCTAATGAGTTTCCTCCTGGGCCAGTTGTGTATTCACGCTTTACTTCCCCCTCACCTACACTTTTCAGAGCTCCTCATTCTTTCTCAGGATTTAGATCTGAACCCTTTTTCTTTTTCCAGCTAACTTAAATTGAACAAAAGTTACGCGCTATGGATTGAATTGTGTTCCCATCTCCCTGCTTCACGTGTCGAAGCCCTAACCCCCCAATGCAGCTGTATTCGAATGCGGGACCTCTAAGGAAGTAACTGAGGTTAAATGAAGTCATGAAGATGGGGCACTGATCCAGTAGAACTGGTGTCCTCATGCTAACAGACGCCAGAGAACTTGCCCTCCCTCTCTCCACGTGCACACACGAAGGAAGGACCATGTGAGCACATAGCGAGAAGGCAGCCGTCTGCAACACAAGGGGAGAGCTCTCCCCAGATATCACCCCGCTGTCCCCTTGATCTTGGACTTCCCAGTCTTCAGAACTATGAGAAAATAAACTTCTGTTGTCTAAGCCAGCCAGTCTGTTATGTTATGGAAGACCTGGCAGACTAATACAGTGTGTTAGAACATGAAGTTTGGGGCTAGCTCATGATAGTAGGAGGGAAAAAAGCTGAAGATTAAAAGGAAAGAAACCCACTCACCAAAGGAAGTCAGAACCCTGGGAAAACCATACCCAGAGGGCCAAGTGGCCTTTTTTTTTTTTTTTTTTTTTTTTGTCGCCGACTAATTTCTTGGGAATTAGTGAAGTGCCAAGAAACACGGAGACTCAGAGCCCTCTGCCAGGCCCGGGTATCTTGCCTCTTAACTTCTGTCCCATTTAAGCCTTAATATCAATTTGATGGGATTTCTTCCTGGATCAGTCGCACAGCCTTGCAGGGCAGCAGACACCATCGCTTGACTCATGTGGCTTCACTCTGACAGTAGTGCATCCTGGCCTGCTCATTCCAGTGAGCAGTTCCTGGCCCTCTCTGGTGTGAATGCTGATGCTGCCATGCTGCAGGCAAGGGTGGCGTGCCTTCATGCTTTTCAACAAGTAACTGTTGAGCGTTACATGCCAGGCAATGGGAGGTGGAAGCTGTGAGCAAAATGGACAAAAATTCCTGCCCTCACAGAGCTCACCTTCTTGTGCTTTTTCTTTACATTACGTCTGTACTTTCACATTGAAAACTTCATTATTTTTCCATTGGAGTGTCTGCTCTACCTGTAGGTGGTGAGCACTTTAAAGAATGGGATTCGAGCTGTCTGGTCACTACTGCATTGTGCCTGGTACCTAGTGGGTATTGAGTATACATTCGTGCAATGCATTCATTTATGGACCAGGTAGGGGAGGAAAACTTTCCTCTATCCTTCTAGGTTCTTTTAGCTGCTCTAATAATCAAATTGACAAGACAGATTCATAGGAGAAAAACAAACAACATGCATATGTACGGAGGCCCCATAAGTATGAGACCTAAGAAGTGACCAAAGCGGGCTGTTTATGTAACTTTTTTTTTTAAACATGAAATCACTGCATTTTGTTATTTATTTATTTATTTTTGGCTGCATTGGGTCTTAGTTGCGGTATGTGGGATCTTTCGTTGTGGCGCGTGGTCTTTTCGCTGCAGGCTTGGGCTTCTCTCTAGTTGTGGTGCGCGGGCTCCAGAGCACGTGGACTCTGTAGTTTGCGGCACTGGGCTCTAGTTGAGGGGTGCGAGCTCAGTAGTTGTGGCACGTGGGCTTAGTTGCCCTGCGGCATGTGGGATCTTAGTTCTCCGACCAGGGATCCAACCAGTGTCCCCTGCACTGGAAGGTGGATTCTTTACCACTGGACCACCAGGGAAGTCCCTGTTTATGTAACTTTTTAGATAAAGAGTCAATTATCTGTGAAAACAAAGGGGCTTGGAAGGTAACAAATTAATGAAGATGTAACAAAGTTTATTTATACAGCTTTATTGGCCTCACATTCCCTATATACTCTGTACGGTGATAAGGATGCCCTCCATCCTCCTGGCATAAACAGGGTACCTTCCCATGGGAGCTTTGTTTCCCACTTTCAGGGGAACGAAGGAGGGTCAGGGTGTTATTCTTTTTTTTTTTTTTTTTTTTTTTTGCGGTACACGGGCCTCTCACTGCTGTAGCCTCTCCCGCTGCTGAGCACAGGCTCCGGACGCGCAGGCTCAGTGGCCATGGCTCACGGGCCCAGCCGCTCCGCGGCATGTGGGCTCATCCCGGACCGAGGCACGAACCCGTGTCCCCTGCATCGGCAGGCGGACCCTCAACCACTGCGCCACCACGGAAGCCCAGAGTGTTATTCTTGTACTGGCTGTTTCTCAAGTAACTTGAAATCAAAATAATCAATATGCCACCTTGGTATATATTGGGGTGGCCTGCCCCAAGCCCCATCCACCATACTCACCTCCCATAGGTATTCTCCACCTCACCTCTTCATATATTAATGCAGAATTTCCAAATACCAGATAGTCCTCATCTGTCTAGGATGACTTAAACCAGTAATAAGGTTTGCTGTTCACCCATAGGCCTTTGATAAAATATTGCTGACTTGCCATGAATCTGCAAAGCTGCAGACTCCCATGCTCAGAGCACTGCCATCCCCACCAGTGGTACCCCTCCCTTAACCCTGGGATCACAGCTCTACATCCAGTGAGAGCTGGCTTATGAGATCTGTTAAATTTTCAAACTAGTTAACATCACATTGGTAGATTGAAATGAACTATTATGGGAGTATTTATATCATGGAAATTGGCAAATGCTACAATGGAACTGCTGCAAATCAGCAGGTGCCCCCAGCCCAGCTAGGTGTTAACATTTATCAGCACACCACTTGAATTGATAGAGAGAAAAGGGGCATGATGGTGTCTTTGAGCCACTGAACCAGTCCTGCATGGCCTGCTCTCGTCTTCTTATTAGATAAATGACAAATGTCTTTGTGGTTTTAAGCCCTCGCTACTTTAAAAATGTGGTTGGTGAACCAGTAGTATTGGCATCACCAGGCAGCTTGTTAAAAATGCAGAATCTCAGTTCCTAGTCTAGACCTACTGAATCAGAAGCTGCACTTCAACAAGGTCTCCTGTTAACGTACGTGAACATTAAAGTTTGTGGGGCTTCCCTGGTGGCGCAGTGGTTGAGAGTCCGCCTGCCGATGCAGGGGACATGAGTTCGTGCCCCGGTCCGGGATGATCCTACATGCCGCGGAGCGGCTGGGCCCGTGAGCCATGGCCGCTGATCCTGCACGTCTGGAGCCTGTGCTCCACAACGGGAGAGGCCACAACAGTGAGAGGCCTGCATACCACAAAAAAAAAAAAAAAAAAGGTTGTGAGCTCATGTTTGTCAATAGCTTTCAACTGTGGGTGGTCATCACATCAGCTGAGTGCTTGTTTATACCCAGATTGCTGGGCCCAATCCCTGCATTTCCATTTCTGATTCAAAAGGTCTCACTAAGGTAAGCCCTGAGAATTTTTATTTCTAACAAGTTCCCGATGCTGCTAGTCTGGGACCACATACATTTTGAGATGCACTGGTGGTTTATCTATCATTGGTCGCATTTTCTATGTCTTGTAGCCGGGTATGTCCTAAATGACCTAGGCAGGACTGGGATGGTAAATGTTTAACAACCACTCTCCAATTGAAAAAAAGCCTTGATTTGTAGTGTTGGCCAGTTTCCTGTGGTGTGACTATTCCCACCTTGATCAGTTTGAAGCTACCAACATGGTGTCACTGAATGCAGAGTTGAGGAGGCAAACAGAAGTGGCTCTCCCCAGCCTGTGTGAGCCAGTTCCTGAGCAAGGAGTTAGCTGTTAAAGAGCTTTAAGCAAAGCGACTCAATTAGATTTGGATTTCAGATGGATCTGTGTCTCCAGGCTCGCTTTAATAGGGTCAGATGGAGGTGGAGATCCCCTTAGAAGACTGTGGCAATATTTCAGCTAAGAAGCTTGAGCCGTGCAGCAGAAGGAGGGGGTGAATTCGAAAGCTAGTTAGGGGGTGGATTTGTAGTCCAGTGAGTGTGGAGGCTAAAGGCAAGGGCAGAGTCTGGGTTGGCTCCCAGAATTTCAGATTGGGTGATTGGTAGTGTCTTTAATTAAGATTAGGAAAACAGAGACAGGAGAAAATTCTGGCAGGGTTTGAGTGGAGATGATTTCCCAGTCCTTTATAAAATTATATTCAGCAGTGGCTTGCTTGCTTGCTTATTTATTTATTTATTTATTTGTCTCTCCTGTGGACTCTTGATTTCCCAGTCCTTTATAAAATTATATTCAGCAGTAGCTTATTTATTTATTTATTATCTCTCCTGTGGACTCTTGATTTCCCAGTCCTTTATAAAATTATATTCAGCAGTAGCTTATTTATTTATTTACTTATTTATTTATTGTCTCTCCTGTGGACTCTTGATTTCCCAGTCCTTTATAAAATTATATTCAGCAGTAGCTTATTTATTTATTTATTTATTTATTGTCTCTCCTGTGGACTCTTGTACATTGTAGGGATTCTTTTCCCCCCAGTCCTAAAGCTGTCAAAATCCAAACAATTTGGAGATCCACTGGGTTCCCAGATAAAATATAGAATACCAGGTTAATTTGAACATCATACTAACAACAAATAATTTTTTAGTATACATACGTCCAAATATTGCACGAGATCTTCTTATACTAAAAAAAAAATTCCTGGTTTATTTGAAATTCAGATTTAACTGGGCTTCCTGTATTTTTATTTTTGGCAACCCTATCCTCCCATGTACTTATAACGGAGACACTTTTGATTGGCTGCCCTGAAATTAGAGTAAACACAGTGTAGGTCCTGCTGAGAGCACGCTGCAATGGCCACAGGTTGTTTGTAATAGGAAGTGTGGGTCTAGATTTCACATGAGTTTCTGATGAGGCTGGAGTAGGGAAAGCAAGGGGGGTGGTGATGGCAAAGAATTGTGTGTGAGTCTGTGGAAAACTGGCTGAATGTGAATGCATGATACCAAACATGGAAGTGGGTCTGTTGTGTATTGTCTGCACTACAATGAAATGTCTTTTCTAAGAAAGGGATTTCTGAGTTGCCCTCTGCCCCCTAATAGTTTTCTAATGCTTCTGTACCATTTGTCACTTCCCCTGACTGCCAGCTGAAGTCTTTGAGGAGCATCACATACATCCTTCTGATATTAGACCTTGTGATGCCTTTGCTCCAAATTCCTTACTCCTGCTTTAAATCAATTTTTTGATCTCCATCCTGAATCCCTCTGAGCAGGGCCCAGCTGGCCCTACCCATCCTGGGTGAGCTTAAGATGGCGTCTGTGCATGCTTTCCACACCTGGGGCCTGCCTGCCAGGCATTCCCCAGTCACAGCCTGGTCTCCTGGAGGCCTCCTGGGGAGATGAACAGAATCTGGAGGGCAGATGGGCCTCTGCCTCCCGGGCTGCCCTGGACAGAAGTATGGCCCCGACGTTGGAGGGGGAATCACGTCCATGTGTAAGTTTGAAAATGTGAAATCATATGGGAAAGTGTGTGCAGAACATAATCAGGTTTTAGATAAATGGACACTTCTGTGGGTCTGAAATGTTTTCAGATTGTTTCACAGTGTTGTAAAGGTGCTATTTTTACACTCTTTGTGATTCTTGGGAAAAGCATGTCTTAATCGTCTGTGTGTTTTTCAGATCATATAAAAGTTAAGTCATCACTTCTACTCCTTCTCTGTCAAAACCCGCTCTTATTCCTGATCTTTATTAAAAGTGCCATCATTTACCCAATCAGCAGTACTAAGAATATTGGAGACATTCTAGGCTCTGCTTTCTCTCATACCTCCTCCCCAACCAAGACATCACATCCTTTAAATTCTATTTCTTGAAGAAAATCTGCCCTTCTTCTGAATCCCTACTGCCTTAGTCTTACCTCAGAAACACTGCCATGGTCGAGACCCATTTTTGAGTTACATAGTACCTTGTTGGGGCACAGAATAGATGAAGAGACTAGTTTGAGTTTTCTCACAATTTGGCTTGTGTCAAATTATCTTTGTCTTCTTGCTAGGGTGACTAGAATAGCTATAGGATGGTCACAGAATGGAGAGTCAGGGTAGCAGAGAATAAAAACGTGGGCTCTGGAGTCAGCCTGCTGAAGTTCAATGCCCAGCCCTGCCACTCTGTGACCTTGGGCAGGTAATAACATCACTGCATCTCAGTTTTCTCCTGGGTCAAATAAGATGAGAACATAGGCTTATTATAAGGATTAAATGAATGTCTTGCACAAAAGAATAAGTACTCTATAAGTGGTAGTTAAATCAAGTGGTGGTCTAAGGGGATGCTGGGTCCCAACCTGTCTCTCATACCACATCTGCCACAACTTGGGAACGCACCAGAGGTATGGCTTCTTCTCATGATTGGATGGTACTTCCAAAAGACCCAGAACCTGGGTCAATATCTGCCCACAGGCTCTGGGGAGGAAGACTTAGAACACTGTTAGATTAGATTTGTATCTACACGAGGAGGGCAGGGGCCATGGACCCTGGGACCAGGTACACTATGTACCTATTGAGATGAATTGGTTCTGGAGAGCTGCTCAGGGGCTGATGCCAATTGGGTAATACAACTATCATCTATTTATTAATTTGCTCATTTGTTTTTCCACATTTACTGTACATGTATCTCTTTTGTGTGCTAGGCACTTGGGCATACAAAGATGTGCAAAAAACCACAGAGTATCAGGTCAGATCAGCAAATCATTTACACACATGGAGATCAAGGTGAGATGAAGGCGGCCAGAGGTCCGAGTCAGAGAAACAAGGGCATTTAGTGTTTAGCAGTCCAGGCAAGCAGATGGCTGCGCATCATTCAAGAACGGAGCTCCATGATCCAGGAGCTCGAGATAAAACTCATGCTCAGGAGTGATAGAGATTCAGGCTGGAGATGCTGACCAGAATCTAGGCACAAGGCCCAGAGCAGGAGCTTATCTATGGGTCGGTCAACATGGGGAGGTGGTGCTGGTAGAGGGGGCACTGGGGCCACAGGAAAGAACTTTTTGGGGGCTCCAGGTCCTAAGTGGGAGCCAAGAGAACACAGTTGTTCTGGTCTTGCTCTTGAGCTACCTGCTTCTGAGTCTGAGATGGTCACTTAAGTGCCTCAGTGAGCCAGCACGGTGGTTTTTATGCTTTTCCCGAGTATGGATTTGCTTAGAAATCAGGCAGGCTAAGCTGGCTGCAGCAAGTCTTGGATGAATACTTGCTTTCCATAAACCACTATTTTAGGGCCTGAACCGTGGAGTAGGAAGCAAAGCAAAGTCTTTCTCTCTAGGAGGAGCTGCAGCTTTAACGGGAGAGGTATGGTCAACACAAAAAAACCCCGAATGGATACATACATCAGCACCCACCTCTGCCCTCCCTGCTGCCCCCCTCCCCATTTTATCAACATCACTACACACACAGCCACATACAGACCTGTTGCTTCATTAAGTGAACCTGCTAGAGGTAGCTCGGATTTAGTTTCCTAATAAAAAGGGTCTTAAACATTGCAGTTTTTGAAAGAAGGAAGAGAGACATGGTGTCATATAAAGAGTAGGTGTTCTTCACATTTTTTTTTCTGTTTTGTGCTCTTACAACACCCCTTTTATTTCTCAGTCTATTGTAGAACTTTTAAAAATATAAATTTATTTATTTTTATTTTTGGCTGTGTTGGGCCTTTGTTGCTGTGCATGGGTTTTCTCTAGTTGCTGCGAGCAGGGGCTACTCTTCGTTGCGGTGTGCGGGCTTCTCATTGCAGTGGCTTCTCTTGTTGCGGAGCACGGGCTCTAGGCTCACGGGCTTCAGTAGTTGTGGCTCGCGGGCTCTAGAGCGCAGGCTCAGTGGTTGTGGCGCACGGGCTTAGCTGCTCCATGGCCTGTGGGATCTTCCCGTACCTGGGCTCGAATCCCTGTCCCCTGTTTCACATTCTTAATGTCCTAGACATGCTAGAACTTTCTGTTGTAGCCACCATTCTTAAAATCATCCCTGCTTGATTCTTTCACAAAGAGATTGTTCCTGGGTAAAAGTAATTTAAAACCCTAACCCAAGCGATTCGATTGTATGGCCCCTTCTGCTAAGTTTTATAAGGCTGAAAAATATATCAGCAGTGTACTTCTCTGCTTTATTTCTTGGGATGACTCTTATTTTAAGAGTATTTGGCAAAATGAAAACAACCTAATGCAGTGTCTCTTGCCTCATTTTTAGAAAAAGTCATCACATCCCTTAAAAACATCTTTTTTGGTTCTCTAAAATGCTTTTTTTAGTTTCCTAAAAAAAAAAAAAAAAAAAACTTAGTCACCTCTAGTAGGTTCACTTAATGAACCAACGTGGAAGCATGGATGTGTGTGTAGTGATGTTGATAAAATGGAAAAGTGGTCCAGCGGGAAGGACAGAGATGTGTCCTGATGTATGTGACCATTTGTGTCCATTTTGAGATGGCCACCCCTTCTGTGGCGTCAAAGACGTGCTAACCTCTGAGATTTATTCAGACGGATTTTGCTGAAGAACCAGGTGGGTGAGGAGGGCTGGCTTCAGCTCTCCCGGAGGAAGGAGTGTGGCTGGAAGAGCAGACTGAAGACACGTGTGAACTCCCTTGCTCACCTAACCTCTGCTGATCTGACGCCGCTGCTCCTAACTTGGGTCTCACAGTGAATTGGGGCTTTGCTTATGCCAGCACTTTGACATGGAGAATTGTGTGGGTCTCTGGACTCCTTGAAAGTGAGGGTTCTGTAATGGCGCTTCAGTTAGAGACGGTGGGGGGGTGCGCCCTGCTTGGGGTGGAGAAGTCCCACCCGGGGTTGGGGTCGGAAATCAAGGAAGGGCTGCCAAGATCAAACTATTCTGGGGTCTGAAAATAGGCTCCTCTGCGGAGAGACCCGCTCACGGGGGGCTGTGTTCCAGAAGAAGGTGGGGCTTTTGTGTTCCGCTTCCGAGTGAACCCTCATCTCGTCCAGGGTTTGACAAGACTCACGATGCAGCCCCTGGCCCATCTGCCTGCAGCCCTGGCCCACTGTCGCTTTGATCCAGGTCATCTCTGAGCCCTCTCTGTTAACCAGCTACCTCTTTAGCTAGCCAAGCTGAGTGGATGGAGGGGATGACGCCCGGCATGGGTTTAAGCCTCCTTTAAGGCCTCGCCGAGCCTTTTTTACGGAGGCAGGACCCAGCCCCCTTTTCTCCCCTCCCCCAGAGAAACCAAATCCCGCCACGCCTTGCTTTTCTAAGGGAACGTTTCTATTTCTTTTCCTTTGCGTCTTCTTCCCAAGGATATTTGGAGAAGGAAATGGGGAAGGGATGTAAAGGGTATGCACTTCCTCATCTCTCTTTGGATCGTAACTTTGGAGCAGCGGGTTCCCAAAGCCCTCTTGACAAAGGGATGTGAGGCGTGCCTTGCACCTGCCGCCGGTAGATGGCGCTCAGTCCCCACTCAGCCGCCCGGGGAGCCGAGACACCGGGCTGGGCTCTGCCGTCCGAACCGAAAACCGCTGTTACCCGTGCGGGCAAGAGGCAAACCTAGCATTTTATGCATTTCGAGAAAGAAAGCCTTTCTGTTTGGGTTCACTTCACATTCTCTGGAGATGTGTTTGGAAACCCCCTCTGCCACTGAGCTCATCACTATGGCCTTTTATTCACTTACAAAATGCTTCCCCAGAATCCCAGCTCAATTACCTTTTGTCTCCCCTCAGTCCTGATACTCCGGTTGAATGCAGGAAAAACAAAGCAGCAAGGTCAGATGTCCCCTTTCTCTCCCAGAAAGGTTTTTGTTGTTTTCCAAAACCAAATGGAATGAGTGGCCCTGCTACCCACATATACCTGCTATGTGTGTGTCTCTATGTGTATTTATTCCACAAACATTTATTTTTGCCCAAAGAAGAGAAACACATAAATGAATAAAAATAATTCTATATATTGATATTTCTTTCCTTTGGGTAAAAGCAAACGTTTGTGGGCAGTGTTTTTACCACTCTTCTCAAAGCATATGCTTATAAGGCGTTTCAGAGGTCCAGTATCTAAAAAAACTATCAGGCACATCTGGTGGTTAATCAATTCCACAACTAGGTACTGACTGCAGTGATGTGTGAAGTCTTATAGTCTGTGTTGTTGGGAGTACTTAGATGAGTAATTGCTTTATTCTCAAAGAATTTACCACCTAGTCCTGGGAAAAAAGCCTTTGGACAACGGAGCCAAAGTATTGTGTGTGTGGATTTGAATATGTGCACACAGGCTGTGTGTGCATGTTCGCATATGTGGTGTATTCAGTCAAGATTGAGGTCTGGGGGCTGTTATCGACTTAGAGCGATATATCTAGATAACGATATATCTAGATAAGTAGATTTGGTTGCCTCAAAGCACCACGCCTGGGTTGAGCGGGTATTGAGCTCTATTGATGAAGATGTGAATTAGCTCCCCAAAGGTCTAAATTTACCTTAAATTCATAGAACGACTTACCTTTTCTAAAGTCCTTTCACATGCATTATTTCAGGAATAGTCTTTTGCAAATATTTTATGTTGTGACTTACATTCAACAGTATAAGCAAGAGATGAACAGATATAGGCATTAAGGAACAAGGCATGACCAGAACCCAGAAGGCCAGCCATAGCTTCATCTATTTTGCTTTCTATTGCCTGTATTCTTCCCCCAGAAAATATTTAGTGGATTTGAATGGAAAGGAACAATTCCTCTGGTAGGAAATCTAGTGGACTGTGTGTGTGTGTGTGTGTGTGTGTGTGTGTGTGTGTAGGCGTGCGTGTGTGCTATTTAATGTCTTTCCAGAGGTCTTGGTCTGTTGCAGTAGCCTTGCCAATCCTTCAATTACTGTTTTCTTTCATGAGAAATTGTTACTGGAAGGCACTCACCCTTTTAGGGAGCTGTGAATGTGGTTATAATTGCCTGTTTCTAAGATAATTGGCCTGACTGCGTAGCCCTGGAAAAGTTACTTGAACGAAAGGAATGTTAAGGGGAGCCTGAGCTGCATTCAGACTCAATCTTGGCTGCGAGACCTGGCTGCCAACATCAGCCATTGGCCTGGAGTCACCAAAGTGGATTGCAAGAGATACGAAACTGGAAAATTCTATAAATGAGGCCATCTCAAAGGCAACGACCACTTGAGTTCTGACATTTCCTTGCAGAAAGATTTTTTTTTTTTGGACTGTAAAGTTACCCATTGGAACTTTCAGTGGTTCAAATCCAGTAGCCGTAGAAAACTAGACCCTCCAGTGGATCCCAATCCCTTCTGTAGAGGAGGCTCTGGAGATTCAGCATCTGAATGTTATCCAAGTCTGCAAGAGCAATGGAAGGGAGATAGAATGGTTAAAGGTTAATTTCAGGCATTAAATCAATGCAAAATTTTCTAACATCTGTATTATTGGCGCTATCAATAGCCTTTGATGCCATTGATCAAAGAGTTGTGCTAATTCATTACAAGCTAACATGAAATGACCATGTTCTTAGCTCCTGGGGAGAAGCTAAAATACACTTTCTTTTAAAAGTGTAGGATCCTAGGGTGTTACAGGATGCAATTAGTTTTCCTTTTTTCTTTTTTGTCCTTAAACTTCAGGCTGTCATGTTGCTTTCTGGAAAAGGAAGTTTTCACTAGAAAACCCCTTAGGATGCATTTCTGCTGCCATAACTGAAACTTGGTTACTAAAAAGGTTAAAGAATCTTTCACTTGCTCAGAGCAAGAGAGTAATAATTCACAGAGGAAAATAGAGACCAGTGTTGTCGTGAGACGAGTAACCCAATCAGGAATACCTAACCTGGGAATTCCCTGGTGGTCCAGTGGATAGGACCGAACGCTTTCACTGCCGAGGGCCCAGGTTCCATCCCTGGAAAAAAAAAAAACCCACCTAATTTAACGAAAGATTGCCCAGCCATTCCAGGATTTATGGAAAGCAAGTAAGCACTGTCAGAAAAATCAACTTAACAAATCAATGTTGCTCTTCTTCTATTTCTCATTTTCATTTTTTTCCCCCAACAACCTTCTCTTTGTGTGAAGCACTCGCAGGGTCACGGGATGGTATAGGTTATATGGAAAGCATTGTCAGGACTGGAAATTATTTGAACTCGATGTGTTTTGAGGAGGTATTGCAAAGACTTGCTGCCCAAAGAGCTCCCTCCCTCCAATCCCAGGCAGACGTGAGGCAAGGTCCATGCCAGGCTGCCTTCCCGGAGCAGTGAGTTCTGTGGTTCGTTTTGCTGAACGTTTTTTCAGTGACTAGCAATTTAAGCATGTCTCTGCAAGCTCCTATTTAATTTTTCAAAATGTTACTGTAAATCCAGGCAAATTGTACACTCCTTTTTCAAAGTTCTTTTTAGCCGTGGGGACACAATTATAATCTTCTGCTGTATCAAACCACAACTATGCAGGCATTAAAGAGAATGAGGCAGACGTGTAGACACTAACACAGAGAGACCTAAAACATGTACTGTTAAGTGAAAAAAACAACAGGCAGAAAAAATTGTTCAGGAAAAATTCTGTTATTTATGTCGACATATAGAAAAATGAGCAGAAGCATCTACAACAAACTGTAAATTTGGTTACCTTTGGGGAGAAAACAGCAATGGGTGAGGGGTGAAAAATGGACTTGTACCTTTCACTCTCTATGCTTCTGTATTGCTTGAATCTTTTTTTGCTATGATGTATTAATGAATTATTTCTGTAATATGATAGTTTTTAAAGAGTGACTAAATATGGTCACAGTGCTTCAAACACACTGAGAAAAACACCTATTTTAATCTCCTCCTTTGTGTCAGAATATATACATAATATTTTTGTTGTTATATCATTTACTGTAGCACAGATAAGAAGGGGTTAAGCCATCTAGGTCATTTTTAAACGCCAGGATTCTTGCAATCAAGGCAATCAAAACCCACTTCCACCTTAGCCCTCTGCCACCATTCATCAAATAGGTCTTGTTCTGCTGGGAAGACAATATTGTTTCACAAGTAGGAAAATACCCAGCTGCAAATGGTTTGTACAGAGCTGGGAAGAAATCTACTGAGAATTCCAGGAGAAGGAGGTCAGCGGTGTCCTCCTACACGGGTCGCAGTGTGTGCTTTCTTTTTCTAGAGTGAAACCTCTGAATAGCCGGATGTCCCGGAGGTGAATGAAAATTGTCCTGACATGCAGAGTGGGCCTTAGAAATGAGGGCTAAACAAATCCTAACATGGAAGAAATAAGCACTGGGAATTCTCTTGGAATGAACAGGAAGTGGAATTCCAAAGGAGCCAGTCTGGGCTGCCCGCCGCCGTTCTGATTTAATTTGTGTTGTCCGAGCTTCTCCCTCACGCCTTGTAAAGTCTCACTTTCCTTCACTGTTTGTCACCAAATGACATTTTCAGAAGGTTGGGGGAATTCACTGCTGGCCTCGGTGCATGGGGTTCTTGGTGAGCTCAGGAGATGTTTTCTCTCTCTTTTCTTCTTTCTTTCTAGCCATTCTGATCTCTCACTGTCCTTCAGTCAAAGCCTTCTCCACTACCTTTACCATGCATATTAGGGATATAAAGCATCATAAAAAAGGGACCTGTAGCAGCACAGCCCTTTAATTTTCCTGGAAAGAGTAAAGCTGAATACTTTGTCAGTATCTAACTGAATCTTTTGTTTTGTTTGTTTGTTTTTATCTCCCTGAATATTATTGTGAGGGTCACAGGTTTGACCAGATCATTCCCTGGTGTAGGTGGGAATAAGAACTGGTAGAGAAATGGGGGGAGGAAGTGGAGGGAATCACTCCTCTGTTAAGCGAGCCTCCTTTTGATGGGTTCGCTTATTTTTTGCCTTTATGGATTCCTATTGTGGGCTACACGGATATCAATGTGAAAATATCTTAAAAGGTGTGCTTGCTGTTAGGAACTGAAAACAGGCATAAACCATGACGAATCACCATCATTCTCCCACATGTATCTTTACCAAAGTGCTTAGAAACCTCCCAGTTTCACCCCTAAAAGGAGACTTTATTTGTTTAAACACCTTTATTAGAGTATAACTGCTTTGCAATGGTGTGTTAGTTTCTGCTGTATAACAAAGTGAATCAGCTATACATATACATATATAAAAGGAGAGCTTAAACTCAACTAAGGTACACATGAAAATTATAGTTCAAGGAGTTGGGATATAAAATTCAGTGTGAACAGTCAAAGAAGCAGGGCTATTTAACTCACATAACAATTATTATTCTCAAGGCTAGAGAGCCATAGTAGTAGATTTCTTATGGTGGGTCTGCTCAGACCGTGTTCACTTTCTTTAAGAACAGATACCCCTCTTCCCACGGCCAGCAGTCAGCCCTGGGTGCATCCTGTAGCTCCACCCGCCTCTCCCTGGCTGTGTTGAGTGACCCAAAGAATGGACACTTGGCTCAGGAATGCTCCACCCAGAGACTGGGTTAGGTTCTGTAACAGGGATTTTGTTTTTGAAATATACCTGGCTGTGTTTCCTCTTTTCGGCAGTCCTGTTTCCTTTTCTGAAGTCTTTCTGCTACTTTTACCCAGGGAAAGAGGAGGATAGAGGAAAAGCCTTTCTCGCCTCTCCAGGTTAGCCAGTTCAGGGTCAGGTACCCTGTAGAGAAGCCCTTTATTCATGTCACCAGAGCCACACGGCACGTCTCAGGCAGTTGTGTAGAAATAACTGAGCAAGAAGGGGTCAAGGCTTTTGGTCCTGAGCAGGGCGCTATAAGCTGATAGGGTGGCTGTGTGAGAAGTAGAAAATGTGCACTGGGGGACAGAGGTAGAAACAAACCTCTGATCAGTGCCTTTTTGCAAAAGTCAAAGACTTTTTTTCTCCAGACGGAGGCAGTATAATGCCAGGGCACAGGGCTTGGTGAGTATAACACAGACTGGATTTTGAGTCGCATTTGTTCCTCTGACCAGAGGCCTGTGCGCAGTGCACACGTGCCTCAGCTGTACATAGAAGCCCTGTGCCTGAGGATCACTTCCTACAGTCTCTGCGTTCCAGCATGGTGTTTAGAAAGTGACTTTGATTTCCCAGGCTACTGAAGACGGGGAGGAACGCTCAGGGAAGTGGTGGATGGGTAGAGGAACCAGCCACTTCGCACAAGGCACCCAGGGACTAGGCAGGACAGATTGCACAGAGAACTCATGCAGGTGGCCAGGGCCACGGGAATACGTGTTTGAGAAGCATTTACCTGGGGCTCTCACTGGGTACTTGAATTCTCCTCACTTCCTGGGCTTTGGAATTTGCTTTAATTGGAGCTCTCAATTTTCACACAAGGTGGATTTCACTGAATAGAAGTTATTTGGCCAACAGAATAGCAACTCTTATTCCCACAATTAGCTCTTGCGTTTAGACACGAGCTTCTCCTTTGTTTCCCTGTAACCAGATGCTTTCTGCAACGCTCCTGTTATGCAACGCACTGGTAATCAGTAGTCTTAGTCACTCACACCAACGTGGTCAAAGTTACATTATGTTTTTGCAAGATCGATATCCTATGATCTTCATCAGGGTTCCTGAATTCCTAAATCATCTGTATTGATTAATTCATGGTGTTTCTAGTTAAGGACCGACCATGTTAGTCCAGGCAAGCTCGAGGTACCAAAAATAGTTTATTTGGGAATAGCAGAGTCATCCCAATTAATTGTGGACACACAGACTTAGGGAGCAGCCGGGAGTCCCACGACGGGTGAGGGCAGGTTGCGTTTACCCTTATGGAGAGCGAAAGAGGAACGGCGCCCGGGGGTCCACCCAGCAAGTTCATTGGCTCCAAGATGGGGAGAGATTCTTGGCGGCTGCCCATTGGTTGGAAGATGCTTCCATCTTACGTAAATCGGGCATTTACAGGAAGTCAGACTGTCAGCCTTTAAGGTTCCTTTTCCTGCGCGCAATTCTCCATTTCTTATCCTTCATTTCGTATCCATTTGAGACTAAAATCCTTTCACAGACCTAGAACAGGCCTCGAGACAAAAATAATTGTTGTCAGGTAAGTTTGGAAAAGACTACGTGTATTTCTCTCTTCCTGTTGTCTTCTCTTTCATATTATTATTATCATATTAGAGTTTATGAAAATTGCTCGAATAGCCTTTTAAATTAACTCTGAGCGACCGAGACTTATTTAACTCAGAAACTATTTGTTCCTGTGGAACTGTTCCATGAAACATTTTGTTCTAGATTTTGCAGTCTTGCATTGAAGATAACGAAAGAACATTTTGTTCTGGCCCTTTGAAAAAGCGGAATGCTTTCAGAAAGGTTTATTTTCCTATTTGGGAAATCATCTCTCCTTGTTTTAAGACAACTGACTCTGGGCCTCCCTCTTCTTAAGTGACCTAGGCTTATCTGGTTTGGGTTTTTAATGCTTCCTCTGTTTGAATAAGTGATGATTGTTTACCATCCATTCTATTCTTTCAAATGACAAATGATTTAAAAAATATTTTTATCTTTTCCCTTATGCTCAGGTAGCCCTTTGCTATGTACAGAGTACTTTCACATTCATTATCTTATTGATCGTTCCTATGACACAGTCATTTTCAACAACCTTGCAAATAGTATTTAAAAATCATTAGGGCCATTAATATTCTATTTAGTCTGCAAAAATTTGAAATGGCTGACTCCTCTGTATCACAGAACTAACAGGATGTAAAATTTCGCCTGTAGCAAAAGTGTTTAGAGCTTTTACTTAACCATAGATTGCTAAACTCCAGTGAAAACTAAAGGAAAGAAAGTTAAAGAGTGGGAGAGTTGTTTACTATTGTTATTGTTAGAAATAAACTGCCTTTAAAAAATTATGCTTCTCCTGATTTATTTTAGATTCTGGTCATGTCATTTTGCAAGGCCATTATATACAATATATTATCAAAGATTCTGGGATTCACGTCATGATATTCTCCAGTAATCCCTAGCAAATAAATATCTAAGTAGAAGTATTTTGTTTGCTATCTTAAATTTACCCAAAGCTTATGAAAGGAAATATTATTTTTAGAGTTGCTTTCTAGTTACGCATTCTAGGATTTCTTAGTTGTTTTATTTTCCTGGTTTCTATTAGAAATGTTAAATATTTGTTGAATGATTAAATAGTGAGGTAAAAAAAAATAATAATGAGGTAATAGTTAGCAAACTCCTGGAATTTATATCCCCTTTTTCACACCTTCCCTTTGATTTTTTTTTTTTTTTTTTTTTTTTGCGGTACGCGGGCCTCTAACTGTTGTGGCCTCTTCCGTTGCGGAGCACAGGCTCCGGATGCGCAGGCTCAGCGGCCATGGCTCACGGGCCCAGCCGCTCCGCGGCATGTGGGTTCCTCCCGGACCAGGGCACGAACCCGTGTCCCTGCATCGGCAGGCGGACTCTCAACCACTGCACCACCAGGGAAGCCCTGATATTTTTAATATATATACTTAGGTTAAGTCTGAACCAGTTGTGTTCAGTTCTTAATGATTTCTATTGAATTTATATTATTTTTACAACTTTATTAAGGTATAATGGACAAACAATAAATTGCATATGGTTAAAGAGTACAATTGATGGTTTTTGACATATGTAAACAGATATGAAAGGGTCACCACAATCAAGATAACAAACATTTTGTTTAACCCCCAAAAGTTGTCTTGTGCTGCTTTGCAGTCATCTCTCTGTTTCCCCTGTCCCCAAGCAACCGTTACCTGTTTTTTGTCCTTATAGTTTAGTTTGCATTTTCTTGAACTTCATAAAAGTAGCATCATACAGTATATACGTACTTTTTTGTATCTGGCTTCTTTAACTCAGCATAAAGATTTTGAGGTTCATTACGTTGTTATGTGTATCAATAGTTAAGTTTTTAAGAAACATCTTTTGAGCATAAAGATAGTTTTGAGCATATATTTTTGAGGAATAGTATTATATATTTCACATTTTCTCTCTTCACCTGCTGCTCTGCAATGAATTGTTTCTAGGTCTGTGCTTTTTTTTTCTTTTTCTTTTTGCTATTGTGAGTAAAGCTGCTATGAAAATTACCTAGCAGTGAATGGTGTGGAATGGCTGATAGGTGTATGTTTACCTATTTTTAAAAAAATAACTTTTGTGGGACTTCCCTGGTGGTCCAGTGGCTAAGACTCTGCATTCCCAATGCAGGGGGCCTGGGTTCGATCCCTGGTCAGGGAACTAGATCCCACATGCCGCAACTAAGAGTTCGCATGCCGCAACTAAAGATCCTGCATGCTGCAACTAAGAGTTCGCATGCCGCAACTAACACCCGGCGCAGCCAAATAAATACATATTTAAAAAATAATTTTTGCAGTGTCACTTGTGATAACATCTCAATGAACTGCAAGCAGAATGCCAGTCATAAGTTTAAAACTATCTTGAGCATATGGTATGTGCCAAGAGCTGAGGAGGCAATGGAAACAAAAATAGATATCTTGCCTGTTTTCATGTCGCTTATAGTTACTGTAAATAACTATAATTAATTAAATGGCTATTCTAATAATCGTGTAATTGTACTTTGACTTATGTGCTTTGAAGGAAAGGAATGCGATTCTGTGAAAGACAATAATAGGGTAATTAGCTGACTTCCAAACCGGGAGTCAGGGAAGGCTTACCAGGGGAAGTGATAATTAAGGATGAATGAGGATAAATGAGGTGAAAGTCTGGAGGGTACAGAGGGTGGAAGAACATTTCAGAAAGAGGGAACAGCATATGCAAAGGCCCTGAGGTGGAAGGAAACAGGTGCATTTGGAGACCTGAAGAAGTCCCAGTGGCTGAAATAGGAGAAAGAGGCAAAGTCTGAGGAGGCCCTATTCATGACTGGACTTTTATTTCAAGAGAATGTGGAAGGGTTTTGAGCAGGAAGATAATATGTTTCAATTTGGATTTTGAAAAGATTGCTGTGGCTGCAGCATAGAGAAAAGATTACAGGGAGTATTAGAATGGATGTGGAAGACCAGTCAGGATACTATTGCAATGGTGCCAGCATGAGGTAAGGTGGTGTGCATGGTAAAATTGTCAAATAGATGGATTTGAGAGCTCGGTGGGAGGTAAATGGACAGGTGCTGGAGAATGGTAGGATAAGGTGTGTATCACAAAAAGGGTCTAAGTTTCCGGCTTGTATCACAGTGCCATTTGCCGACATAGAGACCCCCTTGGACAAGGCCAAGTTTAGGGGAAGAGGCCAAATTCTGTTTTGGAAAGTTGAGTTTGTGATACGTTTGAGTCATCCAAATGGGCACACCACGCGAGATATATCTGTGTGGATGAGTCATGAGCTCAAGGGAGAGGTCTGGGCTAGGAATACAGTTATGAGTTATCAATATAGAGGTGGTATTTGAAGCTGTGGATCTGGATGAGATTGGGGTGGGAGAATTGTATAAGAAGAGATGAGGACTTTGAGGAACATTCCAGAGCCTTGGGGAACTCCAGTATTTAATGGCCAAGTCGGGAAGGATGAGCCTGAAAATAGAAGAGATGGAGAAAAACAATGAAGGTGTGGTCATGAAAGTTCAAGTTGTTACTTACATTAAGATGGAGGCCAAACCAGAATAAACAATGAAGCTATTAAAGAGCACTTCAGAAACTAGGCTGTGTCATGGCTTAAGGAGGCCTAAGCTGAGTCAGGAAGGTACTTATAGGTCCTGAACTTGTATTACATGCTAGGTTCTTAGGTTAACTCTTGTCTCTCTCACAAGCCCTGTGAAGAATATTCTATTATCCCTACACAAATATAAGGAGATAAGAATCAAAATAATGATATCATGCAAGGGGGGCTTGGTGCCATGCACCAGAGAGAGCAAAATGCAGAACGATTGCTTTTGAGGATTCATGAATCTGAGAGTAATGTTTTACCTTTGCTCTTCAAATTTTTATTCTTCAGTTCAATCACCAGTTATTTTCCATTTACTTTTTCCAAAGTGATATAAGATTCCTGCTAAAAAGTGATATAAAATTCCTGCTATAAGTCAGGTTAAAAATAATTAGGTAGGAAAAAGCTCTAAGTGCAGCATTTCAACCCATTCTCTTCTCAGAAGTTTGGTGACTGTCTCGCAAATTTAAACTCTGGTCCAAGGTATCTGTGTTGAATTCAAAGAACAGAAGCTTCAGCTCATGAGGGGCATGGAAGTTCACTGCTATTGCCATGGTCGCACAGTAATTACTGATAAAAGAGGTTGGAGGTCGTATGTTAAAACCTTCATGGGTTGCCTGCTAGGCAGTTTTGTGGCTTAAATTAAGGCACTTGGACTTTTATATCCGTTTTCGTTCTCCCTGTAAAATTTGCTCTTTTTGTGTCCCTCCAGCTAATTACCAGAAGCACTTGTATCATTCCCTTCAAACAACCTCATCATCTTTTCCTCTGATCCTGCTGTAAAGTTGAAATGCAAAATTTATGACATTGCAGTCATTTTCATGGTAACAGACTGTGCCATCATAAAAACAAGAGTGTGATGACTTTATTACAGGATCAAGCAGAAGAAGAAACTGGGTTCTATGCAGGAGAAGCTCTTTTTCAGAACCAAATTGCTTCGATGACAGCAGAGGAAAACACAGAATATTATTGCTAGTGTTAGAAAAGGTCCCCAAACTCATCATACAAATGTTTCCATAAACTGTGCTCAAGTGGCAGGTATATTTGAAAGATGTTAGTCGAACCTTTGATGTTTTTGGAAACAGATGTCCAGCCATTGAAACTTGTGTGGATCTTGGAAATTTTAAGCGGTGATTTTTTTTTTAAAGTAGATTTTCCTCAGTTACTGTTTGACCAGTGTTTGAAAATATTTTTCAAAATATTTTCTCATGTTTCTGAGGTGTGAAAATTACAGTATATTTGAAAGTTGAAATTCCAAAGCGCTTGTTGATTTATTTTTGTTTTTGTTTTTACTTTTTTTAAAATCAGGTTTATTAAGGTATATTATACATATGATAAAGGTCATCCTTTTAAAGTGTACAGTTGGATGAATTTTGACAATTGTACATAGTTGTGCAACTACTACCAAAATCAAAATATAAAATATACAGTGACCCTGAAAAGTTTCCTTGGGTCCCTTTGCAGTTAATCTTCTCTCCCCACTTTAGCCTCTGGCAATCATTAACCTGTTTTTATTCCTATAGTTTCGTCTTTTCTCAAACATCATATACTTGGAATCATAGTATATAAAAGTTTGTGTGTGACTTCTTTCACTTAGCATAATGCTTTTAACATTCATCCATTTTGTTGAATATCTCAGTGTTGTTTTTCTTTTTTTTAGTTTTTTTTGAATTTTGTTTTATATATTTTTTTATATAGCAGGTTCTTATTAGTCATGAATTTTATACACATCAGTGTATACATGTCATTCCCAATCACCCAATTCATCACACCACCATCCCCACACCCCCATGGCTTTCCCCGCTTGGTGTCCATACGTTTGTTCTCTACATCTGTATCTCAACTTCTGCCCTGCAAACTGGTTCATCTGTACCATTTTGCTAGGTTCCCCATACATGCATTAATACACGGTATTTGTCTTTCTCTTTCTGACTTACTTCATTCTGTATGACAGTCTGTAGATCCATCCACGTCTCAACAAATGACCCAATTTCGTTCCTTTTTATGGCTGAGTAATATTCCATTGTATATATGTACCACAACTTCTTTATACATTCGTCTGTCAATGGGCATTTAGGTTGCTTCCACGACCTGGCTATTGTAAAGAGTGCTGCAATGAACATTGGGGCGCATGTGTCTTTTTGAATTATGGTTTTCTCTGGGTATATGCCCAGTAGTGGGATTGCTGGATTGTATGGTAATTCTATTTTTAGTTTTTAAAGGAACCTCCATACTGTGCTCCATAGTGGCTGTATCAATTTACATTCCCACCAACAGTGCAAGAGGATTCCCTTTTCTCCACACCCTCTCCAGCATTTATTGTTTGTAGATTTTCTGATGATGCCCATTCTAACTGGTGTGAGGTGATATGTCACTGTAGTTCTGATTTGCATTTCTCTAATAATTAGTGATGTTGAGCAGCTTTTCATGTGCTTCTTGGCCATCTGTATGTCTTCTTTGGAGAAATGTCTGTTTAGGTCTTCTGCCCATTTTTTGATTGGGCTGTTTGTTTCTTTAATATTGAGCTGCATGAGCTGTTTATATATATTGTGGAGATTAATCCTTTGTCCGTTGATTGGTTTGCAAAAATTTCTCCCATTCTGAAGGTTGTCTTTTCATCTTGTTTATGGTTTCCTTTGCTATGCAAAAGCTTTTAAGTGTCATTAAGTCTCATTTGTTTATTTTTGTTTTATTTCCATTACTCTAGGAGGTGGATCAAAAAAGATCTTCCTGTGATTTAAGTCAAAGAGTGTTCTTCCTATGTTTTCCTCTGAGAGTTTTATAGTGTCCGGTCTTACATTTAGGTCTTGAATCCATTTTGAGTTTATTTTTGTGTATGGTGTTAGGGAGTGTTCTAATTTCATTCTTTTCCATGTAGCTGTCCAGTTTTCCCAGCACCACTTATTGAAGAGACAGTCTTTTCTCCATTGTATATCCTTGCCTCCTTTGTCATACATTAGTTGACCATATGTGTGTGGGTTTATCTCTGGGCTTTCTATCTTGTTCCATTGATCTATATTTCTATTTTTGTGCCAGTACCATATTGTCTTGATTACTGTAGCTTTGTACTATAGTCTAAAGTCAGGGAGACTGATTGCTCCTGCTCTGTTTTTTTCCCTTAAAACTGCTTTGGCTATTCGGGGTCTTTTGTGTCTCCATTCAAATTTTAACATTTTTTGTTCTAGTTCTGTAAAAAATGCCATTGGTAATTTGATAGGGATTGCATTGAATCTGTAGATTGGTTTGGGTAATATAGTCATTTTCACAATATTGATTCTTCCAATCCAAGAATATGGTATATCTCTCCATCTGTTGGTATCATCTTTAATTTCTTTCATCAGTGTCTTATAGTTTTCTGCCTACAGGTCTTTTGTTTCCCTAGGTAGGTTTATTCCTAGGTATTTTATTCTTTTTGTTGCAATGGTAAATGGGAGTGTTTCCTTAATTTCTCTTTCAGATTTTTCATCATTAGTGTATAGGAATGCAAGAGATTTCTGTGCATTAATTTTGTATCCTGTAACTTTACCAAATTCATTGATTAGCTCTAGTAGTTTTCTGGTGGCATTTTAGGATTCTCTATTTATAGTATCATGTCATCTGCAAACTGACCGTTTTACTTCTTATTTTGCAATTTGTATTCCTTTTATTTCTTTTTCTTCTCTGATTGACGTGGCTAGGACTTTCAAAACTATGTTGAATAATAGTGGTGAGAGTGGACATCCTTGTCTTGTTCCTGATGTTAGAGAAGATGCTTTCAGTTTTTCACCATTGAGAATGATGTTTGCTGTGGGTTTGTCATGTATGGCCTTTATTATATTGAGGTAGGTTCCCTCTGTGCCCACTTTCTGGAGAGTTTTTATCATATATGGGAGTTGAATTTTGTCAAAAGCTTTTTCTGCATCTATTGAGATGATTATATGGTTTTTGTTCTTCAGTTTGTTAATATGGTGTATCACATTGAGTGATTTGCGTATATTGAAGAGTCCTTGCATCCCTGGGATAAATCCCACTTGATCATGGTGTATGATCCTTTTAATGTGTTGTTGGATTCTGTTTGCTAGTATTTTGTTGAGGATTTTTGCATCTATATTCATCTGTGATATTGGTCTGTAATTTTCCTTTTTTTGTAGTATCTTTGTCTGGTTTTGGTATCAGGGTGATGGTGGCCTCATAGAATGAGTTTGGAAGTGTTCCTTCTCTGCAGTTTTTTGGAAGAGTTTGAGAAGGGTGGGTGTTAGCTGTTCTCTAAATGTTTGATAGAATTCACCTGTGAAGCCATCTGGTCCTGGACTTTTGTTTGTTGGAAGAGTATTAATCACAGTTTCAATATCATTACTTGTGATTGGTCTGTTCATTTTCTATTCCTGGTTCAGTCTTGAAAGGTTATATCTTTCTAAGAATTTGTCCACTTCTTCCACGTTGTGCATTTTATTGGCATAGAGTTGCTTGTAGTAGTCTCTTAGGATGCTTTGTATTTCTGCGGTGTCTGTTGTAACTTCTCCTTTTTCGTTTCTAATTTTGTTGATTTGAGTCCTCTCCCTCTTTTTCTTGATAAGTCTGGATAATGGTTTATCGATTTTGTTTATCTTCTCAAAGAACCAGCTTTTAGTTTTATTGATCTTTGCTATTATTTTCTTTGTTTCTATTTCATTTATTTCTGCTCTGATCTTTATGATTTCTTTCCTTCTACTAACTTTGGCTTTTGTTTGTTCTTCTTTCTCTAGTTCCTTTAGGTGTAAGGTTAGATTGTTTATTTGAAATTTTTCTTCTTTCTTCAGGTAGGCTTGTATAGCTATAAACTTCCCTCTTAAAACTGTTTCTGCTGCATCCCATAGGTTTTGGATTGTCGTGTTTCATTGTCATTTGTCGCTAGGTAGTTTTTGGTTTCCTCTTTGATTTCTTCAGTGATCTCTTGGTTATTTAGTAATGTATTGTTTAGTCTCCATGTATTTGTGTTTTTTACGTTTTTTTCCCTGTAATTAGTTTCTAGTCTCATAGCATTGTGGTCAGAAAAGATGCTTGATATGATTTCAGTTTTCTTAAATTTACTGAGGCTTGATTTGTGACCCAAGATGTGATATCCTGGAGAATGTTCTGTGTGCACTTGAGAAGAAAGTGTAATCTGCTGTTTTTGGATGAAATGTCCTATAAATATCAATTAAATCTGGTCTATTGTGTCATTTAAAGCTTCTGTTTCCTTATTTATTTTCATTTTGGATGATCTGTCCATTGGTGTAAGTGAGGTGTTTAAGTCCCCCACTATTATTGTGTTACTGTTGATTTCCTCTTTTATAGTTGTTAGCAGTTGCCTTATGTATTGAGGTGCTCCTATGTTGGGTGCATATATATTTATAATTGTTATATCTTCTTCTTGGATTGATCCCTTGATCATTATGTAGTGTCCTTCCTTGTCTCTTGTAACATTCTTTATTTTAAAGTCTATTTTATTTGATATGAGTATTGCTACTCCAGCTTTCTTTTGATTTCCATTTGTATGGAATATCTTTTTCCATCCCCTCCCTTTCAGTCTGTATGTGTCCCTAGGTCTGAATTGGGTGTCTTGTAGACAGCATATATATGGGTCTTGTTTTTGTATGCTTTCAGCAACCCTGTGTCTTTTGGTTGGAGCATTTAATCCATTCATGTTTAAGGTAATTATCAATATGTATGTTCCTATGACCATTTTCTTAATTGTTTTGGGTTTGTTTTTTAGGCCTTTTTTTCCTCTGGTGTTTCCGACTTAGAGAAGTTCCTTTAGCGTTTGTTGTAGAGCTGGTTTGGTGGTGCTGAATTGTCTTAGCTTTTGCTTGTCTGTAAAGCTTTTGATTTCTCCATCGAATCTGAATGAGATCCTTTCTGGGTAGAGTAATCTTGGTTGTACGTTCTTCCCTTTCATCACTTTAAGTATATTATGCCACTCTCCTCTGGCTTGTAGAGTTTCTGCTGAGAAATCAGCTGTTAACCTTATGGGAGTTCCGTTGTATGTTATTTGTCGTTTTTCCCTTGCTGCTTTCAATAATTTTTCTTTGTCTTTAATTTTTGCCAATTTGATTACCATGTGTCTTGGTGTGTTTCTCCTTGGGTTTATCCTGTATGGGACTCTCTGTGCTTCTTGGACTTGGGTGGCTATTTCCTTTCCTATGTTAGGGAAGTTTTTGACTATAATCTCTTCAAATATTTTCTCAGGTCCTTTCTGTCTCTCTTCTCCTTCTGGGACCCCTATAATGCGAATGTTGTTGCTTTTACTGTTGTCCCAGAGATCTCTTAGGCTGTCTTCATTTCTTTTCATTCTTTTTTGTTTATTCTCTTCCGCAGCAGTGAATTCCACCATTCTGTCTTCCAGGTCACTTATCCGTTCTTCTGCCTCAGTTATTCTGCTGTTGATTCCTTCTCGTGTAGTTTTCGTTTCAGTTATTGTATAGTTCATCTCTGTTTGTTTGTTCTTTAATTCTTCTGGGTCTTTATTAAACATTTCTTGCATCTTCTTGATCTTTGCCTCCATTCTTTTTCCGAGGTCCTGGATCATCTTCACTATCATTATTCTGAATTCTTTCTCTGGATGTTTGCCTCTCTCCACTTCATTTATTTGTTTTTCTGGGGTTTTATGTTGTTCCTTCATCTGGTACATAACCCTCTGCCTTTTCATCTTGTCTATCTTTCTGTGAATGTGGTTTTTGTTCCACAGGCTGCAGGACTGTAGTTCTTCTTGCTTCTGCTGTCTGCCCTCTGGTGGCTGAGGCTATCTCAGAGGCTTGTGTAAGTTTCCTGATGGGAGGGACTGGTGATGGGTAAAGCTGTTGCTCTGGTGGGCAGAGATCAGTAAAACTTTAATCTGCTTGTCTGCTGATGGGTGGGGCTTGGTTCCCTCCCTGTTGGTTGTTTGGCCTGAGGCGACCCAGCACTGGAGCCTATCTGGGCTCTTTGGTGGGGCTAATGACAGACTCTGGGAGCGCTCAGGACAAGAAGTACTTCCCAGAACTTCTGCTGCCAGTGTCCTTGTCCCCACGGTGAGCCACAGCCACCCCCCACCTCTGCAGGAGACCCTCCAACACTAGCAGGTAGGTCTGGTTCAGTCTCCTGTGGGGTCACCGCCACTTCCCCTGGGTCCCGATCCACACACTACTTTGTTTGTGCCCTTCAAGAGTGGAGTCTCTGTTTCCCCCAGTCCTGTTGAAGTCCTGCAATCAAATCCCACTAGCCTTCAAAGTCTGATTCTCTAGGAATTCCTCCGTCTCTTGCCGGACCCCCAGGTTGGGAAGCCTGACCTGGGGCTCAGAACCTTCACTCCAGTGGGTGGATTTCTTGGGTATAAGTGTTCTCCAGTCTGTGAGTCACCCACCCAGCAGTTATGGGATTTGATTTTACTGTGATTGCGCCCCTCCTGCCATCTCATTGTGGCTTCACCTTTGTTTTTGGATGTGGGGTATCTTTTTTGGTGAGTTCCAGTGTCTTCCTGTCGATGATTGTTCAGCAGTTAGTTGTGATTCTGGTGTTCTCGCAAGAGGGAGTGAGAGCACGTCCTTCTACTCCGCCATCCTGGTTCCTCGGTCGAATATCTCCTTGTTGATTTATTTTATAACTAAGTTTAATTTTCGGTTCAATTTGAAAAAAAAATGCTTCAGATGGATTGTCATGAAAACCATGGAGTAGTCTACAATATACTTTGAATCGAATTGTATCCTCTGTTTTCATAGTCATGTATCAGGTATCTTTCTATCACATTACTGCAACAGTTCTTGTTTTTTTAATATTTGAGTCAATTTGTCTTTTATACTTAATTTTCAAATTGAGAGGTGTATTTTACATCCCAGTGGTGCTTTGTGACATAATTTCTCTGTGTGCACTGTGGTTGAGTTTAACTCACAGTATTAACTGTTTTCTATGAGCCAGGCTTTGTCCCTGACCTTGGATAGCTCACTCTTGTGTAGCATCCCTCTTTAAGGGTGTATCTGTATGCACAATGGCTGGAGAGGGAAGAAGGATATTCCCTCACTTATTGTCCTTATTCTCATCAGACAGACAGCAAAGAGAACATTGCCTAATAATGGTAGTCTCTGAGATATTGCCAAAATGGAATTTTAGGCAGTATTATCCAAAAATTACTAGGAGTTCATGTTGCCAACCTCCCTCTACAGAAACGTCCTAATGTCTGACTACCCTGAGATTTTGCCTGAAAGTGCAGAAGAAAAGAGGCACATGTTAGAGCTATATTTATTCTTCTCTCATCTTTGCCTCCTTTTGGAAGCCTTACGCAAAGGAGATTATAACATAGAGGTTCAGTGAATAGACTTGGTAGACCAAATCGATCTAACTTGGGTTACACTTTCTGTATAACATTAGATAAGCATTTTGCCAGATAATTAAGATGGTGAGCCAGCTTTCTTTTGGTACGTATTTTCTTATCTTTTCCTGTTGCCTTCCGGGAGAGTTTCTCAGTTTAACCTTGCAGCTCACAAATTTGTACTCCAGCACTTTCCATCCTACTGTTTATCTTATTGCTCTGTTTAAAAATTCCAACTCTTGTGTTTTTTCATACATAATATTTCCAGTGGGCTCCTTTTCTTATGACTTCCTGTTGATGTTTCATGTTACTAATGCCTTCTCTTATAGTCTCAAAGATATTTAAAGCCATGGTTATTTTTTATTTTTTTAACATCTTTATTGGAGTATAATTGCTTTATAATGGTTTGTTAGTTACTGCTATATAACAAAGTGAATCAGCTATAGGCATATGTATATCCCCATATCCCTTCCCTCTTGCGTCTCCCTCCCACCCTCCCTATCCCACCCCTTTAGGTGGTCACAAAGCACCAAGCTGATCTCCCTGTGCTATGCGGCTGCTTCTCACTAGCCATCGATTTTACATTTGGTAGTGTATATATGTAGCCGTGGTTATTTTAAATTCTCTGTCATTCCCGCAATTCTGCATCAAATATTGTTCCTTTTGTTGTCTCTGTAGTAAGTTTGCCCCTCAGATATCTATTTTGCTTTGTGCACTCACATCCTAGCCCTAGATTCCACCTAGTCACCACCGAAGACATTTTCCCTGAGTTTTGGGTCAAGTTTTCACCTTCAAATACTCAGAGGAGCAGCCCTGGGTGGAGGCAGTTGGGTGGTGCCCTAGTGAGGCGAGGACTGAGGAGTGAAGAAGGCTCCAGAGCAGCTGATCCGCTCCTACTTACCTTCACTGACATTCCAGGCATATATGGTGTTTGCTTTAAGCTGATGTTACCATGAGACCTGTGTTGGGACCAATTTCTGCAGTAAAGCACCAGGCCAAGGCTGTCCCTGGGCAAGGTTGGGAGAGATAAAAGCAGAATTTAAGAGCTTTCTTCCAGCTTATCCTCTGGTCATTCACTTCTCCTCTCCAATTTCAAGTCAATTTTCAGTTTCTTCAGTACTTCTCACAGTTTTTGATAATGGTAGCTTAATAATTCCGTTCCTCTGTAAGACTTTTGCTAGGGCTAATTTTGAGAGAGGAAGCAAGCTACTCTCTCTTTTTGACCTCAGAATGCAACCATAAAACGGATATTTGTGGGTTCTCGAGTGTTTATGCCTCTGGGTTATATGTTCCTTGAAGGCAGGGATCATAATTTGCCTCACCGCCTATTTTCTTTCTTTCTTTCTTTAAAAAAAAATTTTATTTATTTATTTGTCTGCATCAGGTCTTAGTTGTGGCACACAGGAACTTTACGTGCGGCATGAGAACTCTTAGTTGCAGCATGTGGGATCTAGTTCCCTGAGCAGGTATCAAACCCGGCCACCTGCATTGGGAGCACAGAGTCCTAACCACTGTACCACCAGGGAAGTCCCATCACTGCCTATTTTCCTTCACTTGTTTCTGCCCTTATCCCTTTCTTCTTGATTCTGTTAGTTAGAATGTAGGTTTAACTGTGACTCTCAAGCAAGGTAGAAGTTTATTTTCCCCTCATGCAAAAGGCCGGTGGTAAGTGATCTAGGTTTGTTACAATGGCTTTGCTTCACAGAGTCCCTAGGGAGCCAGTTTCTCTCCAGTTCACCTCGCTGGCATCCCTGGGATGTAGTCTAGGAAGGTGACACCACTCCCCCTGCAGCACATTGAAGGAGGGGATGAGGAATGATTAGCAAAGGATATATTCCAGTGTTTTTTGTTTTGAAAAGTTTCTGGGGAGCTGGCCCACAAAACTTGTTTTTATGTATCAGCCACTGCTTAAATGCATGGTTATATCCAGCTGCAAGGAAGCCAGAAAATAAGTCTTTCCTACAGCCAGCCACATACGCAGCTAAGAATTTTATACTTATGGATCAAGAGAAGCATAGGTATTGGGAGCAACCAGTAGTCTCTGTTATATCTTCCTTTCAGCCTTAGTTCATCTTGTCTTCTCATTTTCACTTGTTCCTTCCTCACCTTCATTCCTTCCCCCAATACTGTTCAGTGCCTAGTGTACACCAGGGACTGCATTAAATGTTTTATAACCTCAGTATTTTATTCTGCATTACCATCATTTATCTGGAGGACAAATATACTATGTTATGGGGAAGTCTCAGGGAGAAGCGCAGAGGTTGGACGCAGAGTTCTATTTGTTGTATGAAAACAGTTTCTTATTTTACAGGTCAAGAAACAGACCCAAGGAAATTATGTCAAAGATTTAGGTTGGTTTCTGCTTCTGCAACTTACTAAGCAGTTACAGACGTTCAGCATTTATTCATTTACCCAGTAGGTCAAACACTCTGTCAGGTGGTAGGAATTCAACAATAAATAGGTGGTCAGAATCCCTGCCCTCAACTAGACTGGCGATTGCAGCCTGGTTGAGCAGCCAGGCAATTAAACAAGCAATTAGAGCACGTGTGCTCCAATGTGGTAGGTTGGGATGTTCCATGCTTTTCTCGCTAGACAGCAATATATCCCAAACAAAACAAAGTAAAACCTTTCATTTATGTAGGGCTTCCCAGTGTAGCAAATGTTTTCAACATAGTAAATAAGTAAAAAGAAAGATCAGGGGATTTCTAGGCAAGGGCACATCATGACTCCAGTCACAGTGGTAGAAACAGTTTGGAGGGAAAGAGATCGATTTGACCAAAGCCTCGCTGTATCTAGGAGAACGGGGGAGGTACATTTGGAGACGTGGGTATCAAACCACGAGGAGCCTTTAATGGCAGATTAAAGTGTTTGGATTTAGACAACAGGGACCCTTTTCAAGTTTACACCTAGAAAAATAACTTAGGAACATGGTATTTTGGTACTGAGATGGAGAGGCAGGAGCCTGGAGACGTTTGAGTTTGAGGACTGGAATATTGACAATGGGAGGAGAAGCGGTAACTGGTCGATGTGATGTGAGAGCTCTTAGGAAGGAAAGATGGGGTTGAAAAGCAGCTGTGATGCTCATCAGTGAGAGGCTCTGCTCTTCTCGAGTGAACCATCTGGTATGTTCCATGGGGGAGGAAGTGTATGTCCTCTGTGAGTATTCTTCAGCAGTTTTATAGGCTCCAGGGAGTGTTTCTGGCTAGAGGGGGAAAGGTACAGGAAGGGGAACCTGTACCATCCTAGGCTTGCAGGAAAAATGGGAGGCTGGTGTGGTTTATATTGTGATCAGATCGTGAAAATGTTGTGTTATGCTCGTTTGTTTCCTGGGCATTATGTCTAGGGGAGCCCTGACACAGGTTTGCTTTGGGAAATCCATCATTTAATACCTGGACTGACTGACAGACTGACTGACTTACTGATTGATTGATTATTCTTAATGCTGATGTCCATGACGAACCCACTCTATAACTTGGAAAATATAGTTTCTTTATACGTTGTCAAAGAGGTAAACAACTGGGTTGAGTGCCTTACTCAAAGATGAGAAAATGACAGTTCAGAAGCAATGGAAAGGATGGCCAATCCTTGCAGAGAAATATTTTCCATCTCAGTTTAGTTTGGACATTGAATTGTCCATCCTAAATTTCAATAAATGAAACAGTGATCAAATTTCAATGTAAGCTTTAATTTAAGGCTGGGAGGAGTCAGAGGAAGGATAAAACAGCCCAAGCAGTGTCAGGGTATTTGTGTGGAGAGCACGTTTTTGGATAAGATGACCTGAAAATTCTTTCCCCTCTGGATATGCTGTCTTGGTTTTTTTGTTGTTGTTGTTCTGTATTTTTTAAAAAAAATTGAGTCATTCATAAAATATCTTAGCTGTAGAAAAAAGATCTGTTTAGTATAAATGAGAATCTACCTTTAATTTCATCTATCTTCTATACTACTTAGAAATTGTGTTCGCCTGCAAGTAATAGAGATCTGAAATACAGTGGGTTCAACACACAAGGATTTTTTTCTCTTGTCCAAAGGAATTCTTGGGTAGGCAGTTTCATGAAACCTCTAGGGACCAAGACTCTTTTTGGCACCACCATATTAAGAAAATAGCTTCTTCCATCCTTGAGTTTACCTCAGGGTCCTAGGTGGCTGCTGGAGATCTCGACGTCATCTTCACATTCCAGGCAGGAGGAAAAATGAGGACATTCTGAATCACTTCCTTTAAGTATACTTTTTAAAAAAAATAAATCTCTTTCTTTATTTTTGGCTGTGTTGGGTCTTCGTTGCTGTGCGTGGGCTTTCTCTAGTTGTGGCGAGCAGGGGCTACTCTTCATTGTGGTGCGCAGGCTTCTTATTGCAGTGGCTTCTCTTGCTGCTGAGCATGGGCTCTAGGCATGTGGGCTTCAGCAGTTGTGGCACGCGGGCTCAGTAGTTGTGGCTCCTGGGCTCTAGAGCTCAGGCTCAGCAGTTGTGGCACACAGGCTTAGTTGCTCCACAGCATGTGGGATCTTCCTGGACCAGGGCTCGAACCCGTGTCCCCTGCATTGGCAGGTGGATTCTTAACCACTGCGCCACCAGGGAAGCCCTAAGTATACTTATGAAAAGTTGCCTACAGTACTTCTACTTGTATCTCATTGGCCAGAACTTACTTATGTGACCACACCTACCTGCAAGAAAAACTGAGGGGGCAGTTCTGGGAGCCATTGTGCTCAGCTAAAATATCAGCATTATGTTGTTACTAAGTGGAGCCCAACCTTATTATTAAGAAAGAAAGCAGGACTGAATATTGGAAGGCAACCAGCAGTCTCTATGCTCTTCTTAGAATAACTTAATTATGGTAAATATGTCCAAACCTCCATGGCTAGCAAAGGAGGAGAGAGGTAATGGACTGTGTTTCCTTTAAAGGTTATGAGAGAAAAATCTGTAGAGTGAGAAGGAAAAAAAAAAAAAGACATAGAGATTCCAGAGTTTGAGGGTTAGTATATTTTCAAACTGACCAATCTGGGAAATCTCCCGTGTACCGTGTCAGCACCTGAGCGTTGGCCATGTGACAAGTTCACACCAAGGGAGGTTGGTAGCACGGTTGCATGTTCCATCCTTCCAGGGAGCATCCTTCACATAGAATATACATTTGAGTGGTGTCCCTGAAATCATGCAATGCACAACAGCCCTGGCTGATGTCATCTGGAGTTTCTGACTCTGCAGTCTGACCCTATTCTTTAATTTAAGGGGACCTAGCAGAAGCAGTCAGCTCAGAGTGGTCTTCTAAGGGCAGTTCATTGTATCCTCTGTTTCTTCAGTGAGGAAACTTACAAGGGTAAAAAAGAGGGGTGAGAGGGAGGGAAGGGAATGGGATGACAACCAGGCTTCTGTTTTAAAAGTCTGCATGGCTGGAGGTCTTTATTGATTAGCTTCATACAGTTTAGGGAGGAAATTAGAAATTGTAGCTGAAAGCTTTACATTTTCATCAGCAACTTGGATTCCCTAGAAAATCTTTATTATGGGCAACTTTAATCTTAAACTGAGCGGTTTTATAGAAGCTTAGAAGGAAGGAAGGGAGGAAGGAAGGAGAAAGAAAGGAGAAGTGACAATGCTGTGGTGGGGAAAATGTCTACTGGACTTGGAATCATACAACATGGGTTTAAATTCCAACACTGTCACTTGCTTGCTGGGTGATCTTAGCCAAATTATGTAATATCTCTGAGTTTCAATTTCCTTATCTATGTAAAGTAATGATAAAGTAATAATCCCAAGGTTGTTGCAAAGAATAAAGAGTTCAGTGTACACTGAGGCAGCTGGTACAATAGGAAAACTAAAGGGCGAGTGTAAAAATCCGACCTTTGTGATAGACTGGATTTCATACTTCCTTACCAATATCCTCAGTCTCTCCATGGTTAACCTTCCATCCCATGTGCCTAGTAGAGCCCCAGCTTTGCCTCCACCATTGGTACCTCTGTGTGCTGAGCAGAGCTGGGAAAAATCACCACACAGTAAATATTATAGCCACAACATTTTATGATCACCGACCTCAGTTTGGCCCTCCATACCCGCTCACTGTCTTTTCTTCTCTTTCTTGTTCTCTAGGGTATCTTTAAAAATGTCCTCCATGCCCCCCAAAATACCGCTTCCCTTTTACCCTCCTGCTCTGTCTTTCCTTCCCCTTTGCCTCATCAAGTGACTTCGTGGAGAAATGAGATGCCATCTTGACTGTCTGCCAGCTCTTAACCTGCAGTCTTAACTTCACATCCATCCTTTCCTCCTTGTTAATGGGAGAGGTGGCCCTCCACGAATAGGCAAGTCATCTTCATTTGTATTACAGGTCGATCTCTTTCTGTCTTCTCAAGATTCTTACTTCATTGCTGATCCCATCTGTTCTGTATCTTTATGTTTTTTCTTCATACTGTTTTTTTTTCCTATACATATTTAAACATGCCTTACTTCTTCCTATTTAAGAAAAAATGAAATCTTCTTGGGCAAATTTCCTATTTAACTGCTGCCCTCCCACTCTACTCACATTTCACTGCCCAAAGCCAACCACACGACTAGGCCCAGCGTCAACAGGATGGAGAAATACCCACCTCCTATAGGGAAGCACTGCAAGTTACAAGTTAATGGGTTAGGGATGCATAATCCTCCTATAGTAAGGGAAGTGAATAATTCCAAATGCAGTCTATCTACCACATCCTCTTTATTGCCAGACTTTTTGAAAAAGCTGTTGATACCTAAGCATCTCTATTGCTAGACTTTTTTTTTTAATCAATCTTTTAGATCTAGTTTCTGCCTCCGCCACACTAGTCAGACTGCTCTTGCCAAGGTCACTGACTTTTCTTTCATTTTTAAAATAATTTTATTTATTTTTGGCTGCGTTGGGTCTTCATTGCTGCACGTGAACTTTCTCTAGTTGCTGTGAGCGGGGACTACTCTTCCTTCCTGTGAGCGGTGTGTGGGCTTCTCATTGTGGTGGCTTCTCTTGTTGTGGAGCATGGGCTCTAGGTGCGTGGGCTTCAGTAGTGGTGGCTCTCAGGCTCAGTAGTTGTGGCACACGGGCTCTAGAGCACAGGCTCAGTAGTTGTGGCGCACGGGCTTAGTTGCTCCGTGGCATGTGGTACCCTCCCAGACCAGGGATTGAACCCGTGTCCCCTGCATTGGCAGGCGGATTCTTAATCACTATGCCACCAGGGAAGTCCCGCCACTGACTATTTTCTGTTACTAAGCCCAGAGGACATTTTTCAGTTCATATAGTACTTGGACTTTGGCCCACATTTGAGAATGTAGACCATTCTCGTCTAGAAATTTTTTCCTCAGCATCCATGACTTTACTCTCCCGATTCTTCTCCTGTCTGATTGCTTAATCTCACTCTTCCTTGTGGGCTCTTTTTTGGGGGCAGCCCCTCAGATGTTGGTGCTTTTGTGTCTCCTGTCCATCCCTTTTTCTCTTTACATATTCTTCAATGACCTCATCACTTTGAATTCTCCAATCATGCTCTACGTGCTTGTAGAAAGTTAGAAGTACAACCTAGATGTGCGAAAGTGTAGCTTTCCTTATTTTTAGTAAGTGATTCAATTGTGCTCAGTTGTCTTTCTGCCAATTCTCCTACTGATGGTAGAAAAATTAAAAATGTAAACTAGGCAATTAAATTAACTTATTCTCTTCCCGTTCTAATGTTTCTTTCAGATAAATAGTAAGTCAACTCAACTTGCTTTTAATTGTCTCTTCCCTCACCATGAGCCTTTTTCCTCATCACTGCCTGACTCCCGAGTGAGTCTGGATGTAGTGGCTTCTTGTAAGTCTTTTCCTGCTGATGGAAGCATGTACTGGTTTATGGAACAAGGGTGTACTAGATTCAGTAGGGTGGAAAAGGAAAGTTTCTCATCGTTACCCTATTCATTTGGACTCTTTTCTTATTATTCTCCACTCGCCGGAAGAAAATTTGGTTAGGACTCAAGATTTCTTCTGGTCATGTTTAGATAATAAAATGTCCAGTCTAGTTTATTAATCTTATAACACCAAACTCCAATCCAGTTTGTTTCTCTCCACTCCTGTGGTTATGCTTTGATCAGTGAGTATGGATAATTACGATAACACCCTTCAGAAGAAATGTTCTAAATACACAGTACCTTATGATGGCAAGAATTAATAAATGTTAATATGCATTTTTTACATATTAAATGTAATAAGGGAAGGTATAATGAGAATAAAAGACTGGCATCTTTTTTGAATCTTTTTATTGAATTTTTAAATGAATCTTGGAAACTTCCAGTGGGAGGAAGGAGTAGTTTGTTCTCTATTTCTTCATTTAATGGCCAGCTGTTTTTGAAGATTCTCCAGGGAAGGAAAGATGTAACTAAAAAAAAAAAAGATTTTACCTCGGATTCATTTTTTATTTGGTGTTGATGTTCTCCAGCTGTGACAGATACCAGAAGTTGACCCTTTTCTCATAGGGCTCTTTTGTGTGTTTTTAGAGGCCTCCTCATGGCTGGTTGCCAAGTTGCATTCTGCTCGCCTTCAGGCTCACCTGCTCTGGCAGTCACATCTGATCATCACCATCACCCCCAGCCCCCAGGTCCCCCGGTTCCTGAGATGGGCCCCTCTGTGTTGCTCTTGCAGGGTTCCTTGGGAGAATTTCTCTCAAGATGATCCAGCTCAGCTCTCCTGTGAGGCATACCTCTGGCCCGTAGAGAATTCACACAGCATGTGCCGTGCCAAATTCTGGAAGTATGGCCATCCCAGCACTGCCCATTCTCTTCTCTCTGCTGTAGTTGGAGCCACAACTTCTTTCTTGCTCAGGTGCGGCACGTCCTCTACTCTCCCTTGTGTGGGTGAGGAGAATGAAGCCTGTCATACTGAAATCTCTCCAAGGACACCCTCAGTCTCTTCACTTTCTCTCCGATAGCCTGACGGTTGTTCATGGGGGGACTCTGGCACCACTGTTCACACATTTTAGGCCACTGATCTGCCAACTTTTTGACTTACAGTCCACTTAAACTTATTTTGAAAATTCAGCTGTGTGCTCCTTCCACATTTTTATGTTGCTATCTAAACTTCTTAATCATAAATTTACACTGTACCAAAGGATGTAATTTTTTACTTATTATAAGTATCAGTATTTTAAAATAAAACCATTACATTATTCTTTTAAATGTACCTAGTGGATACATAGTAATTAGGTGCCCTCCACCGTCTTTTAAATAAATCAAGATGACCCACTCTCATCCCCCCACAAATAAAATGGATAACTTTTTTTTTAACAGAGATTTTACATTGTTCTGTTTTCCCCCTTGAACTCCTTTTTTCCATTTCACTTCACCTAAAGAATTTTTCCTCATGTAATATGTTTTGAAGCTTTCCAGTCTTTTATTCTCATTATTTTCCTTCAATAAAAATGCATATTTAAATTTAAAATTTTAATTTCCTGTGATTATAAGGTACTTTAGAAAATTTTTTCTAAAATGTGTTATCATAACAATTATTAATACTCACTTGATCAAAGCGTAAAAATATTACAAGTTCTGATAAATACATCTTAATCATAAAAGTGAACTTTTATCAGACATGTGCTTTCTAAAAAGAGATGAGACCTTTCTTCTTTTTCTTCTCCTCCTCTTCCTCCTCCTCCTCCTCCTCCTCTTTGTTCTTTGTCTTTCAGTTTTGAGGATTTAGTGGAAATCAGCAATGATGATAAAAGAAAGTATTGGGGGCTTCCTTGGTGGCGCAGTGGTTGAGAGTCCGCCTGCCAATGCAGGGGACACGGGTTCGAGCCCTGGTATGGGAAGATCCCACATGCTGCGGAGCAACTAGCCCCGTGAGCCACAATTACTGAGCCTGCACGTCTGGAGCCTGTGCTCCGCAACAGGAGAGGCTACGATAGTGAGAGGCCCGCGCACCACGATGAGGAGTGGCCCCCACTTGCCGCAACTAGAGAAAGCCCTAGCACAGAAACGAAGAGCCAACACAGCCATAAATAAATAAATAAATAAAATTTTTATAAAAAAGGCAAAATTCCTTTCAAAAAAAAAAAAGAAAGAAAGTATTGGACCATGAGTAAGTGTGGGGTTACAAAAGATTCATTACAACTCTTAATTGCATTATTGCAGTGAAATGTACAATGGCTTCCTATTAAGTAAATCCAGATAAAAAGTACAGGGTGGCAGGGAGTAATTGAGGAGAGAAGAGGTTAATGAATGACAGAGCAGTAAAAATCGAAGAGATACTTAGAGTATTCAATAATCTTTTGGCACAAGTCAAAAACATTAACAATCTGAATACAAGTTCATGAAAATACAATACTCTAATTTATATTCCTTTAACTCAAAAATATAATATTCACCTGTTATCAGTAAACTTGGAATTTTCCACCTTTTCATTCTTGAAGTCATGTAAAGTATGCTGCTGAGACTCAAACCTGGGGCATGGTGAACAGCAACTTAACAGACGTGAGTATATACTTATACTGTGTCTTTGGGATCATGGAGTTGCTCACAATCCAAACGATACACCAGAGTTGAGTTAGAGATGGGTGACATATTTGCCTTTCTTGTGAGGAAGTAGAGAAGGGATAGTGTAGAAATATATATACATATATATATATAAAATCTAGAAATTAATTTCCTAAAACCATCTGTGGCCGTGTACTTCTTTATAACCGTGTACTTCCAGGTGTCCCTGTACTTCTGTAGTTACTGTTTTAGGGAACGACTTCTCCATTTAGGATGTGTGGGGTTCCTGATGCCAACTACCTACTCATCCTTTGAGGCTTCTGCCAAAACTCTGAGCAACAGGGAATGCCATGTAACTTCCCATTTCACACATACATACATCCCCCTGGGAGGAGAATCTATAGCTCTTACTGGGTTTATAAGGGGTCTCCTTATTCAAAAGGGTTAAGAAGTGCTGACTGGCAGATAGACTTCCTTTTATAATCCTACTAGGCAACTGTGGATGCAGCATACAACTCTAGATTGTGTACTGTACGTAACATTTCTGCCTCGTTTTGATTCTTCTGCAGACCAAATGGTTTGTTTCTGTCAAGTTCTCCCCATATCCACTGGGGACTCAGCTGCCATACCACAGGGCATGGAGTGCAAATTAGTTATTCAGACTCCACTGGCAAACAGCGAGAGTACTGCACAATCTGTTATTCTGTCTAAATATCTGTGGCACAAACAATCACTTAGACAAGATTATAGTTATTTGATGCTACAACTTAATTTCATGATAAAATTGTAGTATTTATTATCTCTCTGCTGGTTTTTATAAGATCTTGTCTCACAAAGGAGTCGGTTTGCTCAAAATCGCATATCCGTTGTAATTTGCACAACGCACACACCAGATGTGGGACGTTTTTGTAGGAAGGCAAAAAGACCAATAGCAGGACTACATCGTGTTTTATTTAGAAAAATGCTGCCAAGCCAGGAAGGTTTAAGGAGCAGGCTTCAGGCTAGGTGCAGAAGTAGCTGGAAGACAGGGGAGACACGCATTTGAAAAATTCCTTCACCTTGGCCGAGACCTACCCAGGTAAAAAGATGACACAAAGGAAGGGAGAAGAGTGCCTCCTAATCTAATGGAACTAAGGGAACCACCAAGCTGTCAATTCACTGAGCCGTAGATGTAGAAACAGAATGGAGCCTTTCAATTCTGCTGCCTTCTCCCTGGGGTTAGAGACCGGTTGCCATGGATATTCTGGATTCCTGCAGCTAATGGGAGGGAGATCTGTAGTCTGGTATCCTGGGGATCCGCCAGGGTGAAACATGAAATGGAGGGCTGTGGGTGCAGTGGTGGAGGGCTGGGAGGCCAGAGGTCAGAGGGTCAGTTTCCAGCAGAGCTGAAGCTGATTTTATTTCAAGTCACATTCATTTGGCAATCTATATTTTCGTGGAAAACCAGACCTTTTCGTCCCTCCCCTACTGAGCAAAAAGAATCTTCCTTCTTAAAATGGTTCCGATCACAGCACTAAGTGGTGTGTGCCACAATTAGATGTGCAAGGATGCTTCAGAGAAGGATTTTTTTCAACGTAATTTTTTTTAAGGGGAGGGGAAGAGGGAAAATAATTTTAGTTTGGTTCAGAGATTAAGTCGTTTAAAAATACCCCATAGCAAGTAGCATGAATGAATAAGAAAGTTTCTGATTTATTCTGTTTCGTCTGAGAATATTATTTGGTGTCTGGCTCCCCCTTTCTTTCCAGTAACTCATGGCAAGGTCAGCCCTTTCTCTGCTCCCCGTGTCTGCCTTTCATTCTGCCTCAGTTTTTAACCGGGTCACAGCAAAACCACTTGCCCTCTCCCCATAGTCTCTTGGAGAATTTCTTTCTCTGGCTGGATAATGGAGCACTTTAAAGTCAAGTTCTTGGACAGTGGTCTCTAGTCCTGATAAGCACGTGGTGCCTCTGCCCTGACCTTCTGAGCTTTCTTCTCAGAAGAGCATGGAAACAGCGATGTCGTCCTCCTTAGATGATTTCAGTGAGCAAAGGATTCAGCAGTGACTGTTCATGCCACGTGTATCTGCAGATGCCTTCTGCCTTCACTGAAAGAGTTGCTCCAGTGCAGATTAAGTAAGTCTTAATCACCAGTGCTGCCTGACAAGGTGGACAGGTGCAGGTTGAAGGATAGGACTGTGCTCGGTGTTTAATGGGTGTATTGATTTTAATATACCATGTAATCTTCACTTGGCACTCACCCTGTAGCTGGTTGGCAAGGGCAACAGAGGATGGTTGGCCTCTGCTAGTCCTTGAATCCCAAGAAAAGAACTGCAGATTTAATATTATCAGGCTGACCTGATAGAAAGCATGAGGACTTGGACACATTTCCTTATAGGGCAAACTTAAGGAGGTTCAGTGGTTTGAAATCCGAGGGAAGTAGCTTGCCAGGCCCAAATAAGCATGTGTTGGCCAAGGAAACACATCAGGGTTCTGCCAGTCGCCAAGAATCACTGTGATTCGTCCATTATAAATCCCCCTTCTTCCTATTGCCCAATCCATCAGACATGGACCACGTTTATCAGACATTAAGGTAAATACCTGGTGATGGTCTCCCAGCCAAGGTGTCTTTTTTTTTAAATTGAGGAAGCTACAGTGGTCCTCTGCAAAACTCCACATTCTTTACAGCTCTGCAGCATTCTGCACAACTTGGTGGCCATCAGAAGATTGTATCTTTCTTTACCCATGGGCTCTTGCATGGCCACCTCGGGTCTCTGTGAATCAGGCACCATTCAGAGGATTTGAAAGCAGAGCCTGAGTTGGGGTAGAGAGTGTGGGAGGCGAGCATGGAGATGGATCCCCCATCCCCAGCCCCGTTTTTGACAGTCAAAGCATCTCATTCCTGCTCTTTCAGAGGGAAAAGGGATCATCTGCTTAGTTCTCCAGTAGCTGGAGGGACAAAAGACTTAGATTCTAGTTCTGGCAGTAGTAGAAATTAATGGCATGGCCATAGGACATTCATGAAATAACTTACGGATCATATTTTTCTCAACTGCAAAATGATGGGGTTGAACTATATGGTGTCTGAGTGTCGCTTCCAATTCCTGATTTTATATGAAAGCATTCATATAATCTAGAAACGAGGAAGAACTTGCCTCATCCGAAGAAGAAATCCAAAGAGAAACCTGACAGACGTGACAGCACAAAATAGAAAAATATCTGTATATCCAATAAATATCCAAATGCTAGAAATAAAAATTAAAAGGTAAATATGCATAACATGTGACAAAGGATTAATGTCTTTATTATATAAAACACTTAAAATCATTAAGAAGTTGTTTAAGAAACAGACAATCACAAAAGTATTGAAAAATCCAATACATAGGGGAAAATAATGTTCAACTTTATCAATAATTAAAGAAAAAAAGAATATGCTATTTCTAGCCTGCATATTGGCAATCTAACACTATCTATATTTAGTGATGGTAAGGATACAATGAAGGTAAAGACAGAGTTGTTCTCCATCCCTGGCCTTTTGAAAAATCATTGGTAATATTATAAATTGCTACACTCTTTCTGTTAGTTATTTTGTCAACAAGTTATAAAGCAATTCCATTTTCAGGAATTTATCCTAAGGAAATGAATACAATATTTAGCTCTAGTTCTGTTAACCATAGCAAATTAATGAAAAAACCTAAATGTCCAACCATTGGGGTTTGGTTAAATGAAAGATGCATTATGTAATGGAATACTGTATGAAAAGTTAAGGAGATGGCATGTAAATACTTGTCTTTACATGGAAAGATAATATATTGTTATTTGCAACAACTTATCAAATAGTGTACAAGATATTATCAAATTGTTATTAAAATAATTATGGATACATGTACATATAGGTATAAAACAGTCTTGAATTATAGAGACCAATGCATTAGTGGTGACTTTCTATGGGTAGAAAAATTTCTGGATTTCTTTGTACTTTAATTTTTATTTGTATCTTCTGTAATGAGAATTTATTGCTTTTGTATTAGAAAGCAAAAATTTCATTTAGTAGAGGACTTAAAATTCTACTATTTTAGGGGACTGCATGGTTAAATTAATTTCTCAGTTGGCACTCATCTATATATAAAGTTGTGACAGTAGTGGCAGATTAATTTACAACTCTGCAGTAATGATGTCAATAAAGGCAGTATATTTTTGTTCAGATTGATATAACTCAAGACATAGACATAATTGATGTTCATTTAGTAATTTCAAAAACACATAAGGGGATGTGTGAACAAGTATTCCCCCTGTCAAGTGTGAGAAGAAATAGGTTCCTAGCTGTTATAAGTGTTCTCAGATCTGCAAGAACAATTGGGTAGGTTGGAGGAACAGAAATGAAAGACATTTTATTAGATTTGATTCTAAATAAAATCTAAAAAAATCATATAGCAAAGTGTATATACAGTATTAATATTCCCATAGTAAATGCTATGAGAGTTTCAGAAGAATATCCTTCAAAACAGTTATTTTATTTGAGAGCAAACACATGTATTAGAAGGAATTTAGTCAATGTAAATTCACTCTTTGCCTGCAAAGCAAAATGATGGGTGGCTCTCACAGTCTAGTAAAGTTTATCTATGTCGATTGACAAATCACATAAGAATACTTACTGAAGTTACGTTATGCAGCATGCCTTTCTTTTTAACCAATTTCTATTTTATAATCTTTTTATTTGACAGTTCCAAATGTTGCCCTTTTATCACCATACCTCCCTCCCTCCTGTCCCCTTGGTGTTACCCCCTTCCCACCCCTAACCCTTGGCAATCATTAATTTGTTCTCCATTTCTGAAATATTATCATTTTAAAATGTTATATAAATACAATAGAATCATACAGTGCATAACTTTTTGAAATTGGCTTTTTTCACTGCAACCGAACCCCTGGAGATTCATCAAAGTTTTTGTGTATATCAATAGTTTGTTCTGTTTTTTCTTCCTGCTGAGTAGTATTCCTTGGAATCCACAGTCTAACCATTCACCTCTTGAAGGGCATCTGGTATTATGAAGAAAACTTCTATGAACTTTCATGTACAGGTTTTGGTGTACTACAGGTTTTCACTTTTTATGAATCAAAGTCGAAGGGTGCAGTTGCTTGGTCATATGGTAATTGTATGTTTAGATTGGTAAGAAACTGCGAACTGTTTTCTAAAGAGGCTGTACCATTTTACATTCCCACTAGTAATGTATGAATGATCTGGTTCTCCTCATCCTCAAAAGCATGTGGTGCCAACACTATTTTTTATTTTAGCCTTTCTGATAGGTGTATAGTGATATCTCTTTTGTTTTAATTTGTATTTCCCTGATTGCTCATGTTATTGAAATATTTTGATGTGCTTATATGTCGGCTGTATATTTTCTTCAGTTTAATGTCTGTTCATGACTATGACCCTTTTTCTAATTGTATTTTTAAAAATCGTTGAACTTTTAGAGTTCTTTATATTCTAGATATTAGTCCTTTGTTGGATATGTATCCTCTGAGTCTGTAGCTTATCTTTTTATCCCCTTTACATTGGTCATCACAGATCAAAAGTTTTAAATTTTGATGAGATTCAGTTTATCAGTTTTATTATTAAAAAACATATCTTTTATGGATAGTGTTTTTGATGTCAGGTCTAAGCACTCTTTGCCTAGCCCTAGATCCCAAAGATTTTCTCTTATTCATTTGTCTAAAAGTTCTGTAGTTTATATTTTACATTTAAGCCCATGATCCACTTTGAGTTAATTTTTGTCTGTGGTGTGAGGTTTAGGTCAAAGTTCCTATGCTCTAGTGGTGCTACCGTTTCTTAAAAAGGCTCTCCTTCCTCCACTGAATTGTTTTTACACCTTTGTCCAAAATCAGTTCAGCATATTTGTATGAATCTATTTATGGATTCTCTATGTTCCACTGATCTGTGTCTCTATCCTTCTGTTCACATCATTCTGTCTTGATTAATATAGCCATATAATAAATCTTAATGTCATGTATTAATTTCATAGGGCCACTGTAACACATTACAAAACACTTGGTGGCTAAAAACAACAGAAATGTATTCTTTCACAGTTTTGGAGGCCAGAGTCTGAAATCATAGTGTAGGCAGGGCTGTGCTCTCTCTGGAGGCTCTAGGAAAGAATTCTTCCTTGCCTCTTTCAGCTTCTGGTGACTATTGGCAATCCTCGGTTTCCTTGTACAGTAGCTACATCACTTCAGTCTCTGACTCTGTCTTCACATCACCTTTTCCTCTGTATATGTCTTCTCTGTGTGTCTGTCCCAAACACCCCTTGCCTCTCTCTGATAAGGATACGTGTAATTGTAATTAGGGCCCATCCAGATAATCTAGGATGAGCTCTTCCTCTCAAAATTTTTAACTTAATCACATCTTTTGCTGTATAAAATAATATTTACCCTTTCATCATATAAAATAATATTCACAGGTATAAGGAATTAAGACATGGACATATATTCTGGGGGCTAATAATCAGCCCACTGCAATTAGGTAGAGTAATTCCTCCTACTTCATACTTCTTTATCGTGATTACAGATTGGTTAGCTTGTCTGGGGCCTGTGGCTTTTTATATAAATTTTAGAATAAGCATGTCTGTGGCTACAAAAAACCTTGCTGGAATTTTGATAGGTATTGTATTAAGCCTTTGGATCAAATTTGAAAGAACTGACAACTTTACTGTCTTCCAACCCATGAATATGGTATATCTCTCCATTTATTTAGATCTTTTAAAATTTCCTTCATTCCCATTTTGTAATACGTTAGTCTGTACAGTTAAGTTTATCTAAGTATTTCATATTCTTTAGAGAGGTAGTAAATGGTATTGTGTTTTAATTTTTTTCCTGCATGTTCAAGGATAGTCCATAGAAATGTGGTTGACTTTGTGTGTTGATCTTGTATACTGTGAACTTGCTGTAATCATTTGTTAGTTCTAGGAGTTTTTCTTTTTTTGTAGTATTTTTTAGGTTTTCTCCACAAACAGTCATGTCATCTGCAAATGGAAACAGTTTTATTTCTTCCTTTCTCATTTGCATGCCTTTTATTTCTTCCTCTTGCCTTACTGCAGTGGCTAGAACTTTCAATACTACCTAGAATAAGGGTGGTGAGAGTGGGCATTCTTGTTTTGCTCCCAAACCTGTTGGGAAAGCATTCAGTCTTTCGCCATTAAGTGTGATGTTACCTTTAGTCTTTTTGTAGGTGGCTTTATCAAGTTGAAGTAATAGCACTATATTCCTTACTTGCCAAAGATTTTATCATGAGTAGGTGTTAGATTTTGTCCAGTGCTTTTCCTGTATCAATTGATATGACCTTATGATTTTGCTTCATTAGATTGTTGATATGGATTACACTGACTGATTTTCAAATGTTGAACCAGCCTAGCATATCTAGAATAAACCCCACTTGGTCATGGTGTACAATTATTTTATACATTGTTGTATTTGGGCTGCTATTATTTTGTTAAGGATTTCTGCATCTAGGTTTATGAGATCTGTTAGTCTGCAGTTTTCTTTGTTCTTTTTGTCTTTGAGACTTCCTCTTTGATTCATGGCTTATTTAGAAGTATGTTGTTTAATTAAATATTTTTTCTTGAGTTTGTTTTGTTACCTAGGGTATGGTCTAGATGAAAAAAATATGTGTTCCGCTGTTTTTAAGTAGAGTGTTCTATATATGTTGATTAGGTTCTGTTGGCTGATTGTGTTTGTTGTTCAGATGTCCTGTATCTTTGCCAATTTTCTGTCTAGTAAGTCTATCAGTTTTTGGCTCCTGTAATTTGAGACTCTGTTATTTGGTGAGTATATATTTAGGATAGTTATATCTTTCTGGTGTATTGATACTTGTATCATTATGTCTTTGTCTCTAGTAATTTTTTTTGCTCTGAAGTCTACTTTATCAAATATTAATATAGCCACTGCTTTTTAAATTTAATGTTTGCATAATTCTGTATATTTTATATAAAATTTTCCATCCTTTTACTTTCAATATACCTGTCATTGCATTTGAAGTAAGTTTCTTTCAAACAGCATTTGTTGGTCATTTTAAAAATGCACTCTGCCAATTACTGTCTTTCAATTGGTGCATTTAGGCCATTTGTGTATAAGGTAATATTGATAAGTGAGTGCTTAAGTCTGCCATTGTAGTGTTTTTTTTTTTTTTATAAATTTATTTATTTATTTTTGGCTGTGTTGGGTCTTCGTTTCTGTGGGAGGGCTTTCTCAAGTTGTGGCGAGCGGGGGCCACTCTTCATCACGGTGCGCGGGCCTCTCACTCTCTCGGTCTCTCTTGTTGCGGAGCACAGGCTCCAGATGTGCAGGCTCAGTAGCTGTGGCTCACGGGCCCAGTTGCTCCGCGGCATGTGGGATCTTCCCAGACCAGGGCTCGAACCCGTGTCCCCTGCATTGGCAGGCAGATTCTCAACCACTGCGCCACCAGGGAAGCCCCTGTAGTGTTGATTTTTGTTTCTCACCCTCTTGTTTTTGTTCTTCTATTTCTCTTTTTTGTCTTGTAGATTACTTGAACATTTTTTAGGATATCATCCTGGCTTACTTATAGTGTTTCTCAGTGTATCTTTTTATATCTATTTATTGTGTGTTTTTTTTTGTTTGTTTGTTTGTTTTCTATACGTGGGCCTCTCACCATTGTGGCCTCTCCTGTTGCGGAGCACAGGCTCTGGACATGCAGGCCCAGCGGCCATGGCTCACGGGCCCAGCCACTCCGCGGCATGTGGGATCCTCCCGCACCGGGGCACGAACCCGTGTCCCCTGCATCGGCAGGTGGACTCTCAACCACTGTGCCACCAGGGAAGCCCCTATGTGTTTTTGAATATATCTCTTTGTATGGTTTTCATAGTGGTTGCTTTGAGTATTATGATACACGGAATGGCTGATCACAGTCTGTTGGTATGGAAAGCAGAATGTTCCTCACACCCCACCCTCCAAAGATATCTATGTCCGAATCCTTGAAACCTATAAATAAGTAAGAGACTTTGAAGATGTGATTAAGTTAATAAGGCTCTTGAGATGGGAAGAACATCCTGTATTATTCAGCGGGCGCAGTATAAGAACTTTTCTTACCAGAGGGAGGCATAGAGTTTTAGAAAGGGTTGTGATGACAGAAGCAAAAGTTGGAGAGTCAGAGAGAATTTGGAAGTTTCTATGCTCCTTGCTTTGAAGGTGGAAGAAGGGGCCATGAGCCAAGGAATGCAGTTGTATCTTGGAAATTTTGTCTATTGTGTTAGGAGTTTCAGGGTCCTAATTAAATGTTTTACTTTACCAGGCTGTCATGCTATTTAACATGCAGACCCTAGACTCCTTTTGGGGCAGAGGGGGAGGCTGTTGTTATAATGACAGCTTAATTTTCAGAGCTGTTGAATGATTATTTCAGTCGGCTTGATTAATCTTTTGCTGCTGGAGCTCCCCCGGGTGCTTGCTGAGGGGATGGAGGGGTTTCCCCAGGCTGGGCTATTCCAGCGGGTTGGAGGAGTCTCAGGACTGTGGGGTCAAAGGGGCCTTCTTGACCTCCTTATTTGCTGTGCCTGGCTCCTCATTCAGCATCCCTGGGTATCTCTGGTATCTTTAGTGGGGAAGGGGAGTCTTAGGCCAAATGGCAAAGGAGAGGGGTTCCTCAGGCCGCCTGCTGTTAACTGGGGTCCTGATGGATCTCTCTTGCTAGTTCTTCTGGTTTTGCGTGATGTCAGAGCGGCTCCCATTGATTTCAGGGGAGGAAGTGTTGTTCCTCCAGTCTTGGGGTTCCAAACAAGATTGCCTTCTTACCACCTTTCAGAGTTCTCCTTGCATTATTTCCAGGTTTATAGTGTCTCATGGGAACAGAGAGAAACAAGTCTATGACTTTTTGTTCAGACCGGAAATCGCTGTTCAGCTTTTGATAATTTTGATAATATCAACATTTTTTTTCCTTCCCTGGAGAAGGTCCACTGTATCTGAGGAACTGGAAGAAAGTATCTTAAGAGGAGTGAACTGAGTATAGAGTGAAATGAGGTTGGAGAATAGGAGGGGCTGATCATACAAAACAATATCAATTGTGTTAAGGAGTTTGGATTTTAGTCTAGGTGCAGCAGGAATCCATGGTAAGGTTTGAAGCAATGGAATGACTTGATCCTTTTTTATTTTAGAAAGGTTATTTCAGTTTCTATATGGAAAATTATGTGACATAAAGCTATTGCCTGCTAGGCTGAGACATGCTGGTTACTTGAACAAAGATAGAGCTGGAGAGAAGTAGACAGAGTTGAATACATTAGGTATAGATTTTGGGATGGCTTGGCTATGGTATAGGAATGAAAGGGCCATGCCACAAATGCCTCTTAAAGCTCTGGCTTAATGAACTGTGTGAGTGAGGAAAGACAAGAAGGGGAATGGATGTAAGGGGCACTGCAAGATTTGGCTTTGAGATGGATTTTACATCGCCAGCTAGAGATGTCAAGCAGGTGTTTGTAAATATCAGATCTTGAGCTCAGAAGAGAGGAATGGACTAGAAATACAAATGAGGGAAATATCAGATCAAAGGTAATATGGAAACTGCAGGAGTGAATCAGGTCACCTTGGAGAAAATATAGAGTAACAAGAGTTGAGTTCGCTGTGCAGAGCCCTGAGGCAAATTAGCATTTAATTGTTAGAGGAGGAGGAGTGTGCCAAAGAAAATCATCATCAGCAGCAGCAGCATCCAGAAGGAGACAGGAAGAAAGCCAAGATGTGATTCCCATCTTTATAAGAATGCATTTAAATTCTCATCACATTAGTCACCCATAAGGATGACGAACAAAGCACGTCACAAAAACACTCCCCCTCATAATATAATGAAGTTCCCTAATTATTCAATTACATTATTGCCAATTAACATAAAAAAATTAGATAGAGGAGAAATTCCTCTGTGCCCACAAGCACTCAAAAATTTGGAAGATAATATATAAAAATGTTAACAGAGATTATATCTAATAATGGATTTAGGAAAAAATTTTGCTTTTTCATTTCAATTTTCTAAATTTTGAATTTTTTTCTATAATCATCTCATAAAAAATTGTCTACATTTATCTTATTTTCTTTGTGAGAAAAATCACCCTCCTTCCTTCCTTCCTTCCTTCCTTCCTTCCTTCCTTCCTTCCCATACCTGGCCACTTCTCCCCACCCTGACTCCCACTTCTCCATCCAAACTGCCACCTGGTCTAAACTGCCTCGGGGTTTCTATACATTTTCCCCATATCTTCTTTCTACTGTCCATCTATTTCGCCAAAGTTCCCTTTCAAAAACTCATACCAGATGATGTCACTCCCAGTTCCTTTACTCACTTCCCAGTTGTTTTATTCTGTTTTTTATTGTCTTGTTGTTTTGTTTTTGTTTTAACCTTTTATTTTATATTGGGGTACAGTTGATTAACAAAGTTGTGTCAGTTTCAGGTGTACAACAAAGTGCTTCAGTTTTATATATATACATGTATCTGTTGTTTTTCACATTTTTTTCCCTCTTGGGTTGTTACAGAATATTGCGCGGAGTTCCCTGTGCCATACAGTGGCTCCTTGTTGGTTCTCCATTGTAAATATGGCCGTGTGTGCGTGTCAATCACAAACTCTCCAACCATCCCTACCCCCTTTTCCCCCTGGTGACCTTAAGTTCATTCTCTAAGTCTGTTTCTGTTTTGTAAATAAGTTCATTTGTATCATTGTTTTTAAGATTCTGCATATAAGCAATATCGTATGATAATTCTCTTTCTCTGTCTGACTTACTTCACTCAGTATGACAGTGTCTAGGTCCACCCACGTTACTGCAAATAACATTATTTCATTCTTGCTAATGGCTGAATACTATTCCGTTGTATATATGTACCACATCTTCTTTATCCATTCTTCTGTCCATGGACATTTAGGTTGCTTCCATGTCTTGGTTGTTGTAAACAGCACTGCAATGAACATTGGGGTGCATGTATCATTTCGGACCATGTTTTTCTCTGGATATATGCCCAGGAGTGGGAGTGGGTAGCTCTATTTTTAGTTTCTTAAGGAACCTCCATACTGTTCTCCATAGTGACTGCACCAATTTACATTCCCACCAACAGTGTAGGAGGGTCCCCTTCTATCCACACCCTCTCCAGCATTTATCATTTGTGGATTTTTTTTTGATGATAGCCATTCTGACTGGTATGAGGTGAAACCTCATTGTAGTTTTGATTTGTATTTCTCTAATAATGAGCAGTGCTGAACATCTTTTCATGTGCCTCTTGGCCATCTGTATGTCTTCTTTGGAGAAATGTCTATTTAGGCCTTCTGCCCATTATTTGATTGGATTTTTTGTTTTGATGACATTAAGCCACATGAGCTGTTTGTAAATTTTGAGAATAATCCCTTGTCGGTCACATCATTTGCAAATATTTTCTCCCATTCTGTGGGTTGTCTTTTCATTTTGTTTATGGTTTCCTTTGCTGCGCAGAAGCTTTTGAGTTTAATTAGGTCCCATTTGTTTATTTTTGTTTGTATTTCCATTACTCTGGGAGATGGATCGGAAAAGATCTTGCTGTGATTTATGTCAGAGAGTGTTCTGCCTATGCTTTTCTCTAAGAGTTTTGTAGTGTCCGGTCTCACATTTAGGTTTTTAACCCATTTTGAATTTATTTTTGTGTATAGTGTTAAATAATGTTCTAATTTCATTTTTTTTACATGTAGCTGTCCAGTTTTCCCAGCAACATTTATTGAAGAGACTGTCTTTCCTCCATTGTATAGTCTTGCCTCCTTTCTTGTAGATCAGTTGACCATAGGTGCATGGGTTTATTTCTGGGCTTTCTATCCTGTTCCATGGATCTGTATTTCTATTTTTGTGCCAGTATCATACTGTTTTGACGACTATAGCTTTGTAGTATCATCTGAAGTCAGGGAGCCTGATTCCTCCAGCTCCATTTTTCTTTCTCAAGATTGCTTTGGTTATTTGGGGTCTTTTGTGTCTCTATACAAATTTTAACATTTTTTAAAATTCTAGTTCTGTGAAAAATGCCCTTGGTAATTTGATAGGGATTGCACTGAATCTGTAGATTGCCTTGACACTACATAATGATCAAGGGATCAATCCAAGAAGAAGATATAACAATTATAAATATATATGCACCCAACGTAGGAACATCTCAGTATATAAGGCAAATACTAACAGCCATAAAGGGAGAAACTGACAGTAACACAATAATAGTGGGGGACTTTAACACCCCACTTTCATCAATGGGCCGATCATCCAGACAGAAAATCAATAAGGAAACACAAGCCTTAAATGACACAATAGACCAAATGGACTTAATTGATATTTTTAGAACATTCCATCCAAAAGCAGCAGAATATACATTCTTCTCATGTGCACGTGGAACCTTCTCCAGGATTGACCACATGCTGGGCCACAAAGTGAGCCTTGGTAAATTTAAGAAAATTGAAATTATATCAAGCATCTTTTCTGACCACAATGGTATGAGATTAGAAATAAACTACAAGAAAAAAACTGTAAAAAAACACAAACACATGGAGGCTAAACAATATGGTACTAAACAACAAATGGATCACTGACGAAATCAAAGAGGACATCAAGAAATACCTAGAGACAAATGAAAACAAAAGCACAATGATTCAAAACCTGTGGGATGCAGCAAAGGCAGTTTTAAGAGGGAAGTTTATAGCAAGACAGTCTTACCTCAGGAAATAAGAAAAACCTCAAATAAACAACCTAACCTTACATCTAAAGCAACTAGAGAAAGAAGAACAAGCAAAACCTAAAGTTAGTAGAAGGAAAGAAATCGTAAAGACCACAGCAGAAATAAATGAAATAGAGCCAAAGAAAACAATAGCAAAGATCAGTGAAACTAAAAGCTGGTTCTTTGAAAAGATAAACAAAATTGATAAACCTTTAGCCAGACTCATCAAGAAAAAAAGGGCTAAGACTCAAATCAATAGAATTAGAAATGAAAAAGGAGAAGTTACAGCTGACACCACAGAAATACAAAGGACCATAAGAGAGTACTACAAGCAACTGTTTGCCAATAAAATGGACAACCTTGGAAGAAATGGAAAAATTCTTAGAAAGGTACAATCTCCCAAGACTGAACCAGGAAGAATTAGAAAATATGAACAGACCAATCACAAGTACTGAAATTGAAACTGTGATTGAAAAACTCCCAACAAACAGAAGTCCAGGACCAGATGGCTTCACAGGCGAATTCTATCAAACATTTAGAGAAAAGCCAAGACTTATCCTTCTGAAACTGTTCCAAAGAATTGCAGAGGAAGGAAAACTCCCAAACTCATTCTGTGAGGCCACCATCACTGTGATACCAAAACAAGACAAAGACACCATACACAAAAAAGAAAATTACAGGTCAACATCACTGACGAACATAGATGCAAAGGTCCTCAACAAAATACTAGCAATCCGAATTCAACAATACATTAAAAGGATCATACACCATGATCAAGTGGCATTTATCCCAGGGATGCAAGGATTTTTCAGTATCTACAGATCAATCAATGTGATATATCACATCAACAGATTGAAGAATAAAAACCATAAGATCATCTCAATAGATGCAGAAAAAGCTTTCGACAAAATTCAACACCCATTTATGATAAAAACCCTCCAGAAAGTGGGCATAGAGGGAACATACCTCAACATAAGAAATGCCATATAGGACAAACCTACAACTAACATCATACTCAACAGTGAAAAGCTAAAAGCATTTCCTGTAAGATCAGGAACAAGACAAGAATGTCCACTCTCGCCACTTTTATTCAACATAGTTTTGAAGTCCTAGCTGCGGCAGTCAGAGAAGAAAAAGAAATAAAAGGAATCCAAATGGGAAAAGGAGAAGTTAAACTGTCACTGTTTGAAAAAGACATGATACTATACATAGAAAACCCTAAAGACGCTACCAGAAAACTACTAGAGCTCATCAATGAATTTGGTAAAGTTGCAGGTTACAAAATTAATACAGAGAAATCTGTTGCATTTCTATACACCTACAGTGAAAGATCAGAAGGAGAAATTCAAGAAACAATCCCATTTACCATCATATCAAAAAGAATAAAATAACTAGGAATAAACCTACCTGAGGAGAGAAAAGACCTGTACTCTGAAAACTATAAGATGCTGATGAAACAAATTGAAGATGACAGAAACAGATAGAAAGATATACCATGTTCTTAGATTGGAAGAATCAATTTTGTCATTTTCTATTATTTAGAACAAGGGTAATTAATTTGAGTGTTACAGCACCCCATGATTCTTTGAAGCATACCAACTGGTTTTTTGAGTTATATATATATTTTAAAAATATATTTATATTATATTTATATATATATTTGCTATGTAATATGTATTATTAGCTTCTCTGCCCTCTTCAGGGATTTACCTTACAGATTAGTACATACTAATTTATAAATGATACTGTGAGATAGTGATGCACAGAGTAAAGAACATGAAAACCGAAGTTAAATTATCTGTATTTGAATTCTAGCTCTGCCATTTCATATCTCTCTGACATGACATATGTTGTAAAATGGGGCTATTAATATATATATTTATTTCTATTTCTTTATTTTATTTATTTTTGGGGGCTGCATTGGGTCTTTGTTGCTGCGTGTGGGCTTTCTCTAGTTGCGGCGAGCGGGGGCTACTCTTCCTTGCAGTGCGCGGGCTTCTCATCGCGGTGGCTTCTCTTGTTGTGGAGCATCGGCTCTAGGCATGTAGACTTCAGTAGTTGCAGCATGCGGGCTCAGTAGTTGTGGCTCGCGGGCTCTAGAGCGCAGGCTCCGTAGCTGTGGCTCACGGGCTTAGTTGCTCCACAGCATGTGGGATCTTCCTGGACCAGGGCACGAACCCGTGTCCCCTGCATTGGTAGGCAGATTCTTCACCACTGCACCACCAGGGAAGCCCCAATATATATTTTTAAATGTTATCTGAGGATTGAAATTAGATAAAATATATGAAGGGCATAGTCCAGTTCCTGGCACATGGTAGGTTATTGATATATGATGGTGGCTAATAGCTTGGGTTAATAGCCTGGGGCAGCCTGGATATGAGTTTTATCCATCACTTACCCAATGGGGCACCTTCTGGAAATTATTTAACCTCTCTGTGCTTCACTTTCCTCGCATGACAGGTGAAGATCTTACTAGGACCTAACTTATGAAATAATATATGCATAGCGCTTAGAGTAGAGCGTAGGAGTATTCACAAGCATTCAACACATAGTAGTTTGCATATTTCTTTTATGATTAAGGGTCTTTCAGTTCAATGACTAGATTTTAAATTCCCCATGGGGCAGGAACCAGGTCCTGTTCTTTTTTTTAAAATACACCATGATTCATGTGATCAAAATGTTTGTAATTTAGGATTATCATTCCAAATATTAATTCTCATGACATAAGGCTAGAGTAGGAGCACTTTTAACAGATCTTTGCTGAACTTCCTCACCAGGTTGATCGACTCTCTCATTGCCATATGGTGTGTAAGTCCTGATGCCCTGGTAATCCTGAGCATTCCTTGTATCCTGCAGGCCACTCTTTTCATACATGTTAGCACATTTCTGCTCCTAATGGTTGCTTTCTTACTCAGAGACCTGTGTTTATTTCCAAGCCACTTAAGTTCAGTTGTATTTGCTATGTGACATATTTATTTAAATATTGAATAAACTGTTAAGCTTTGAGTACAAAAAAGGAAAGTTGTGGTTCTTATGAAAATTAAGTTGAATACTTTGGAAAGATTTGATAAGAATGAGTTCCTAAAAATTGCTGTCAAAATAGGTGTGGGCAGTGTAACAAAATATACTAGGAAAACCATCTGCACTCATATTGCCTTACAAATGTCTTTACATTCTCTTTCTTCTTTAAGAAATACAAACTAGAAATCATAGACAATGGAGGGTGGATGTGATTGATATGTGTGATTGATAGAGGTGCATTTCTCCATCAGTGGGCCCATACTGAGAGAAGAGAAATTGGCCCAGCATCTAAAGACTGGGGTGTGTGTGTGTGTGTGTGTGTGTGTGTGTGTGTGTGTGTATACACACACACAAATGTATATTTCAAGTTAAAATGAAATATTTAAGATTTATGTGCAACAATTTTTAACAATAATTCCCTGCTTTAACTAACAGCTATTCATCCTGAAAGAATGAGGTCTTCTAAAGTACTTAGATGGATTCAGCAGAAATTAAGCTGAATATCTCCTGATTTTGGATTCTAGCTTAATCACTTGCTAACCTTATGATTTTGAGGAAGTTACATATCCTTCTGAATCTTGGTCCTTCTTTTGTAAAAGGTAATTTTTTTATTAATGAGTTTTTAAAAAATTAAATGAGACCCCATTTGTAAAGTACATAGCAGAGTTCCTGAGGGAAGGCCACCCCACAATATGCCGAGGTAGCATCGTGATTATTTTGAATGAACGTTACTTAAGAAACAGCTGGTGCAAGATGGACACTCTGTCCCCCCTCTGTCTCCCTGAAATCAGGCAGTAAATTTCCCACATGAAGATACCCTCCCTGTGCTAGGAGGGTAGAATCCATCCTTATCATCAGAGGTTAGAGAATTTAGGGCTGAGAAGGCTTCTTCCCTAATTTACTACCCCAAGTCCAAACGTTGTCTTGTCAGTTCTTCACAAATGTATTGTTTCTTGGTCTAAAAGGTATAAAAGCTGCCTGCTTTGGTCATGTCTCTGAGCCTCACAACTTTGGAGTTCCTGTGTGGACAAAATTAAAATTTGATTTTCTCCCGTTAATCAGTCTTGTGTCAATTTAATTATTAGAGCAGCCAGAAGAACCTAGAAAGGTCGAGGAAAATTTTCCTCCCAATTCGTGTTTAATAAATCTAGCTTTCTATTTTCTGATGACTGCTAAATCTTTTATCCTCAACCATGACCTCTCCTAAGCTCTAGAACCACATTTTCAATTGCAGACTACATATATCCAACTACATCTCCTTAAGACACCTTCACCATTCTCTTAGACGGAGTCTCAGACTAATTATCAAGATATCATTTTTGTGTCTTTTCACTCATTCTTAAAAAAAGTTGACCACCAGATATGTCTGATTTTGAATTTTCGAAATTCTCTCCATTCTGTTCTTTTTCTCCATTCATACTCCTTTCTTCCTCCCTCCATCCCTCCTCCCAGCTCTTCTTCCCTCCTTCCATCCCTTCCTAATTGTTCCAGTTTATTTAGTTTAATAAGAACTATTTTCATTACTCAAAAATGGGTTTAAGTAAAGTTTATTTTTTTTAATTTTTAAATTTTTTTTTTTTTTTTGGCTGTACGCGGGCCTCTCACTGTTGTGGCCTCTCCCGTTGCGGAGCACAGGCTCCGGATGCGCAGGCTCAGTGGCCATGGCTCATGGGCCCAGCCGCTCCACGGCACGTGGGATCCTCCTGGACCGGGACATGAACCCGTGTCCCCTGCATCGGCAGGCGGACTCTCAACCACTGCACCACCAGGGAAGCCCAGTAAAGTTTCTTTTTATTTACTTAAATAACATTCCCAGTTATTTATTTGGCTCAAGACTTCATTACTTCTCATAGTACATCCTCATCTCTCTTCTTCCCATTGCCAACGTTATCTTTCCAAGAAACAAATCTGATATGCCCACCAACACACACACTCACTCTCTCTCTCACACACACACACACACACACACACTCACACTCTCACACTCTCATGCCTTTCTCTTATATCCAAGTTGGGATCCAGTCTTCTTAGCTTCACATATAAGCCCATCACAATCCCACTGGAACCACTCCGTAGATTCAGCCCTTGCCTGCCTTCAACCAGACTCAATTTTCTGCTGTTCTCACATACCCTTGACCTTTCCACAGTTCTGTTGTCCTCGTGTTTGCTCTTCATGTGAACTGCTCCATCACTTGGAGCACTCACTTGAGTGGGTCGACTTTTTCTGGCCAGGAATGAATTGTCTCCATTCCCAAACACACACCTTCGAAGCTATATAGGGGGTTTTGGAGGCTAAAGCTGTCTATCACTGTCTACACACACACACACACACACACACACACACACACACACACCCCCCGATGATTTGCACATCTGTGGGCAGAATGTAATTCTACCAGAGTTCTCTTGGGTTGACTTAGTGTCTTCTCACTAATTACTCGACACAGGACCTCAAGTGACAATAACATCTGGTTATGCAATTAAAATCTCTGGGCCGTGAGTGGAGAGCTCAGTTAGGATGACTGGAAGGGCACAGTGTATAACGTACTCATTGGTTTAATAAGATGGAAAGTATTCGGCTGCTCAGTTATGCAGTTCATTTTAACTTGAATGGAGAAATCAAATTAACTTCAGGCAGGGATTATAAGAGCCGACAGCTCCAGCATTCTCAGTGTTCCATGAAACCGGAGATTGTCCTTGTAGAGTCACAGGTGTTCTTTTTTACCCTCCTTTGAGCATTTCCACATGCTAAAATAAATGTTCAATATGTACTCTTTAGCAGCAAAAATAATATTTTGACTTTGGCTCTGTCAAGGGTAGAATTTGCAAAAAAAGTAATGAGAATCTCAGTGGCAGATGCTAAAAAAACAAAACCTGTGGAAACATGACTGCATTGATCAGTGTTCTAAATTGCTGGATATCTTGGCTCAAAAAGAGCAGAGATATATGGATGTGTTTCTGCCTCATTTACTCATTCGGATAATTTTGATTCATGTTTCACAAAAAATAGTCCTGTTTTCCAACATTACTTTGATAACGCCTGGTATGGTAGGTTCACTTTCGAATGACTCATAAGATAAGGAGAAAATAAAGAACACATTTAAATTCTTTTAAAAATATTCCTTCTTTTACCTTTTGAGTGCTTTAGGATGTTTTCTTAAAGACTTCAACACGTGGCCTAAAGATAGAGAGTGCAGAAATTAATAGTATAAATTAACAATGGCAATTTTTATATTCAAAGCTCCTTGAAAACACCAACTGCAAGTTATTATTACATGGAGACATGACCTATTCTTAATTTATTTGGTATATAATTTAAGGGGACAAGTAAGTGGAAGTGGGAGAAAAAACAATTACAGAAAAATTAAACCACTTGACTCATTCATTTTAATTGTTGAAACATTTTACGTTGATATAAATTTACTGAAGTATATAAATTTTAATGGCTTATTAAATCATCCATACATTTGACTGTTTCTCAAAATACTTGCAGGTGTGCTGTGCAGAACACATCAATGGTGCATATGTTTAACCCCCCCACCCCCAGTTTGAGCTACTTGTGGACAGGGAACATGTATTTTGTCATCTTTGTAAATCCATCACCTACCAAGATCCAGTTCATGGTATCCGTGTTTTTAATGAAAGACTAAATTTTACGAACACTTAAATAATGCCTACTATATGCCATGTACTACTTGAAGTATCCTGTATATTAGTTAAAACATGAACTAATTTTATTTTCATAACAACTGTATTATCTATTGCTGTGTAACAAGTGACTACAAAATTTAGGAGCTTAAAGCAGGAACAGATATTGATTGTCTCACACAGTTACTGAGAGTCAGGCATTTGGGGGAAGCTTAGCCTGGTGGTTCTAGTTTCAGGGTCTCTCGTGAGGTTACAGTCAGGATCTCGTTTAGGGCGACGGTCATCTGAAGGCCTGACCAGGGCTGAAGATCAGCTTCCATGGTGATTCACTCACACGCTAGGTAAGTTAGTGCTGATTGGTGGCAGGAGGCCTCATTTCTTCCCATGCTATTTGTGAGTTCAGGTTGTTAACCTGTGCTTCTGACAGACTGGCTATAGATGGGAGGTTTCTACCACCCCCTTCTTGAGTTTCATGAATTTGCTAGAACTCAGGAAAACAGTTTCTTACTAGTTAGCAGTTTAGTAAGGGCTATAACTCAGGAACAGTCAGATGGAAGAGAGGCATAGAGCAAGATATGTGGGAAGGGATGCAGAGCTCCTAGGCCCTCTCTGGGTACCACCCTCCCAGCATTTCCACATGTTCACCGATCTGGAAGCTCTCTGAACCTTGCCCTTTTGGATTTTTATGGAGGCTTTATTATATAGGCACAGTGATAAAATCATTGGCCATGAGTGATCTGTTCAACTTCAAGCACCCTCCCTGGAGGTGGGCAGGAGTGGGGAGGCCTGAAATCTTCCACCCTGTAATCAATATGGTTCCCCTGGCAACCAGCTCCCATCCTTAAGGGCTTTCCAGAAGTCATCTCAGTAACATAAACTCAGATGTGGTTGAAAGGCGCTTGTTAATGACTAACATGAGTCACTTTTTATCATTCTCAAGCTATTAGAGGAACTGGGGACAAAACCCAAGTATTATAAAAAAGATGACTTTATTGCTCTAAGCACTTAGGAAATTCCAAGTATTTTGGGCGCTCTGTGCCAGGAAAGGGGACAAAGACCAAATACATATTTCGTATTATAAATCACAGTATTACAAGTGATCACTGCGGGCCATGTTGCGAGGCTGGTCACCATGACAGAAAATAGGAAAAAGGTGCTTTTGTTGTACCCATTTTACATTGTGGGGAAGTGAGGCACAGGAGGTTTAAGTAATTTGGGTTATAGTGAGGATTCAGTGAGATCACACAACACCCCCCCCCCCACACACACAGGTTGTAGAACATTGTGTGGCACATACTAAGCAATAAATATTCGGTATTATTTTTTATAAGCCAAAATCATTGCCTTTGGCAGTTATTTTCAAATTTCAGTGGGTCAGGATGGCAAGTTGTGGGTTCAGTTTCAGTTTCACGGAAACACGTTTTGTGGATACTGAGAGAGAAACTTGACATGTGATATATATTCGTTTCCTGTTGCTTTTGCCACAAGTTACTACAGATTTCATGGCTTAATACCACACTAATTTATTATATTACAGTTCTGCAGGTCACAAGTTTGACAGAGATCTTACTGGACTAAAGTCAAGATGTTGGCAGGGCAACATTTGTTCTGGAGGCTCTAGGGGAGAATCCATTTTCTTGCCTTTTCCACTGTCTTGAGGCTGCCTGAATTCCTTGGCTCACAGCCCCCTCCTTCCTCCATCTTCAAAGCCGGCAGTGTAGCATTTTCCAATCTCTTTTTCTCTCTCATCTTTCCAGGCTCTGCTTCCATGGTTACATTACCTGCTCTACTTTCTCTGAGCTTTGTGCCTCCCTCTTATAAGGACCCTTGTGAATACATCCCAGTATTCATTAACCCTTCTCTTTTATACAGAACAAATAAGAGAGTTTGCTTGAACCACGCAATGCCACTTCTCTGTTTCAAGATATGTGATCTATGTACAGATATAAGATATTCATTTAATTTCTATTCAAAAGCAAGTCAGTCCATTGGGTCCACCTGGATACACCAGGATACTCTCCCCATCTCGAGATTCTTAGTCACATCTCCAAAGACTCCTTTGTCAGGAAAGGAAACATTCACAGGTTCCAAGGATTAGGACATGGACATATTTGGGAGGCCATTATTCAGCCTACGACATGATGAATGCTTAGTTTTTATCTGAACAGAGCTTTTGTTATGGCCACTGAACTCTCTCAGGAAGAGAGCAAAATTGGGTCCATCTGTCTCTCTCTCCTGGGGATGATTTTAACGTTTATTCTCTTTCCGTGTCCTGAGAATAGTCCAAGCCTCCTCTTGCAAAGGATGGTGGGAAGCAAGCCTGTAGCCAAAGCCACACTGGACCAAGTATCAGAGCCTGAGTTCTCACACAAACGCTGCCTCTCTCTGTAGCTGTGGTGCCTTGGGCAAATCATCTGGCATTTAAAAAAATATCTAAATTATGTGGTGAGCGAAATACCTGCCCTGCCTACTTCACAGGATTGCCTTGTTCATCAACTGGGTAGTATGAAAGGAAGTGCTTTGTAAGATGCACAGAGAACACAGGAGGCCCCACTGGTGACCAGTGCGTGCTGTTTGAGGGGCTTACCTTAGTGTACAACACTTGGGAGCAGAGACCCAGTGGGGTCAATGGCCTGTCTTTGAAAGAGCCATTCTCACAGGGCCAGCCCCCATGCCTCCCCTACAGATGGAGCCGGCAGGACTGTGCACAGGGCCGAGGACAAACCTGAGCGTTCTGAGCGTCTCTGTGAGTGCAGTGTTTCTGATCCCGTGCCTCTGGGAGTTACATCATTTCCTATTCTGAGAAGCTCCATGGAACACTGGAGAAATTTTTCCAATCAAAAGATATTTATCTCTCTCAGGATCTTCAATGCGCTGATAAAAACAAAGACTTTAATTGGTGAGGCTGGGTTTAAATAGCATGGAAATCAACTTAAGATGTTATTAAGGGGCTTTTATATGTCAGCTGGGGAGAGAGTTAAGTGTTGAGTATTTCTCAGAATTTGTCTTTTATTCACTTACCGTGCATGTCTTAAAAATCAGCATTTGGGGGCCAATGGAGAAACGTTTGGTGACTGGATGGTCACAGATGAGGAAGGGAAAATCCTTGATCCTGATTACACTGTGTTTGTGTCCTTCCTTCTTTTGTAAAGATGTCTCTGAGCTGCTGTGTGTGTGTGTGTGTGTGTGAGTGTGAGTGAGTGTGTGAGGCCCTGACAGAACCCCAGACTTTGATTTAGTAATTCTTTCAAAGCCCACAGATACAAATAAAAGATAACCCAGGTCCACCCCCATTTACCTCTCTTCTCTGAGCAATTGTTTATATTACAGTGAAGGCCCAGACGCCTGTCATCGGAGATAATGAGCTGATAAGGAGTTAGAGAATGGCCAGATGGAATCAAAGCGCTGGGCGACTGGGGAAAAAAAAACCAACACCAAAAACCCACCGAGGGCTCCTAAATTTAGCTCCCTCCCTTGCTACTTAGAGCCTTAGCGCTTTCAAAGGTGCTTTTCACCCCTTTGCAGGCAGGGTTTAATTTTCTTAAAGTCATTATCGATTTGTCTCAACCATCAGTCCTTTTCCTGTAGCTGTCGATTTTTTCTACCCACGAATCCATCCTGTTCTGAGGCGCTGCGGGGTGAGAGCTGTGGCTTCCTCCCAGCGACGAGCCTGCCTATCAGCCCACCAGGCCACGCACACCGCCGTGACATCAATCACCCAGCGGGAGGTGGCTGCAGACGACTGCAGCATCTAACCCAATCCGTATCTTTTAACAGAAGACACAGAACACTTTGAATTTGCAGGAAACAACCTGGATTTGTGCCTTGTCCTCCTCGATGTTTAGATTTCACAGAACCAAATCTCTTCCAAAGAGGTTCGGAATTACTATCCACCCGCAAAGGGAGGGTCAGGGAGACTCCTGCCCCTCTGTTCATTTGTGCCTCCGTATCAAGGAGAGTGAGGAAAGACCCCATCTCCCGGTCTTGAGCAGTGATACAAAGATGTGTAGGAAAAAAAAAAAAAAACCTCTTCTTTTCAAAGCCAGCCTTTCATGCTGAATGTCAACCCTCAGTTTTTCAGGGAGCAAAAAATCTTGATGAGAATTTTCCTGATCTTGATTTTTTCCTCTTTTTTGCTGCCTGACTTTGAGAGACATTTCAGTATTCATTAACACTTCTCTTTCATACAGAAGAGAGAAAGTAGATTGTACTCAAACCAGGCAGTTTGACTCTGTTTCGAGATAGTTGAAATAGGCACAGGTATAAGATGCTCATTTAATTTCTGTCCCCTCCACCCCCCCGACATCGTTGTTTGCATAGATTTTTAAGAAAGTCAAACCAGGTTTCTTTTATTCAGTACTCACCAGAATTAATTGGTGTACATTATTTGCAAGAATTCTACTGTACCTGCTAAATAATCCATCCCTAACTGAGGCATTTAAAAAACCCTGAAGCTTGAGATGCAAACTTCAGTTTCTGGGAATAAAAGCCCCACTTTCTTAGCTAGAGGGTTAAATCTTTTAATGGCTGAAGTGGTTGCCGACTCAGGCATCTCTCAGAACAGAGGATGTGATACTCGAGGGACAATCCCATTGGACATGCAGGAGAAGTAACCTCATATCCGACATAGTAGGAAGGAGAGACCCTGCTATATAAGGTCAAGAGGCCTTAATTAGTAAAGTAAGGAGAAGATTTAAGTAAAACCTGGAGAGGTAACTAGCAGTATGGCAGGATACCTACCTTAGTCGCTGGGTTGCTTTTGTTTCTGTGTTTTATAATTCCCCATAGTCAATTTTTTTTTTTTTTTGAGGTACGTGGACCTCTCACCGCTGTGGCTTCTCCTGCTGCGGAGCACAGGCTCCGGATGCGCAGGCTCAGCGGCCATGGCCCACGGGCCCAGCCGCTCCGTGGCATGTGGGATCTTCCCGGACCGGGGCACGAACCCGTGTCCCCTGCATCGGCAGGCGGACTCTCAACCACTGCGCCACCAGGGAAGCCCACCCATAGTCAATTTTAAGGTTTAGAATCAAAGTATCTAAGGAACTTGCCTAAATAAAACGGTGGGAAGTGGTGTGTGTACACATGAGTGCACTCATGTATATAAGGAGAGTCAGAGCGGCTGACTCAACTCAAGAAAAGGAGAGATAGGACTTCCCTGGTGGCGCAGTGGTTGAGAGTCCACCTGACAGTGCAGGGGACGTGGGTTCGTGCCCCGGTCCGGGAAGATCCCACATGCCGCGGAGCGGCTGGGCCCGTGAGCCACAGCCGCTGAGCCTGCGCGTCCGGAGCCTGTGCTCCGCAACGGGAGAGGCCACAACAGTGAGAGGCCCGCGTACCGCAAAAAAAAAAAAAAAAAAAAAAAAAAAAAAGAAAAAGGAGAGATAGTAGTCAACATGCTGCATGCATTGCAAACTTAGAATTCTACAGATCCTTGCCAAGAACTCAAATACATAGTTACCTAGAAATTTGACAAGATGAGATGGATGTGCTTATTAATGCTCCATTCATGTAGAATAGCAACGTGAAATAAACCATTATCCAAGAGGCAGTTTAAAAGAAGTTAGGAGCACTCAGTTCATCACAGAGCACCCATCTCTCTAAGACTGGGTGATCTTGGGAAGAGTTCAAGGTGATGTTTTCCTGAAAACGTTTGGGAATGTGGTATCTTATCCATGGGTTTATCTTGAGCATTATGTTGTGAGATGGGCAGAATTCATTTATTCTCCTTTTCCTCCATTCAACAGATATTTACCCTGCCCAGCACCAGGTACTAGGGTTACAGGAAGCAATTTGAGTAAACTTTGCTGTCACTCTCAAGGGGCGCACAATTTAAATAAATGTATAGACCCTAGCAAATTGCTTGGCACACTATTTTCTTTTACTCTCTCAATTTTTTGAAAATCTGGGCTCTCTCTTTAAAGGAACTTTTTAAAATTGTAAAACTGCAAATGATCCTTGATGTGTGGAAATGAAATGTTTCTTTTATGAAGTAAAACGTTCTGGATGACACAGGGAATGAATTTGGGTTTTATGTATCAAGGGTTTCCCTGTAGCTGGGTGCTGGGGAATGTCTCAGGGATGGCAGGTCCATTGTTTTTATAGTCATCATCTGTATAAATAAATAAATGGAGTTTTGTGCATTCATAAAAATAGTTATTGAATGCCTATTGTGTGAATATAGCATTATTACTAAGTACCTCTGTGAAATACAGTATTATTTTTTGTTTAAAATTCATAATGTGTCTACTGTGTGCCTGGCACAGTTAAGTGATTAAAGGAATACGAAAGTTATTTGAAATGGTCTCTGTCCTTAAGATTGTCTACTCTCATGTTGTACGGTTTTGTTGAGTTGTTAGACACAGTGGTGGGCTGTCAGGAATTTTGTGTTTTGAGTTCACAAAAGCACTTATGATCAGTACCTCATCTTTAACCGTTTGCTCCTCTTGGCTCTCAGTGCCTTTTCCCCTTGTTCTGTGCCACCATCCGATGGATTTGTTTGCTGCCACTGCCTCATTGGGCTGGAAGAGGCTTCCTGGTGAGCGGCCTTACCTGGTCCCCAGACTAGGTGAGCTCTCACTAATCAAGAAGACTTCTAAAGAAAACACTCAGAGTCAAATGCTGACTCTAGGGTAGCACTCATTGCATTTCATTATAAATGCTTCTTTAATATGTGTCTTTCTGGTTTGAGTGTAAGCCGTGCCTATGTGACTTGTATTGCTTCTGTATCCCTAGTACCTGGCCTCTATGCTGGGGTCAGCAGGGTCATGGTGAATATTTCTCGAATGGAGGAAAAGAAGAATAAATGAATTCTGCCCATCTCATAAAATACACGCCATATTCTGACAACCACCGAAAATAAAAGAAATGGAAGACATTTGTCCTCTCTCATGCAGCTCATGCTGGCTGCCCCGAGGCTACAAAGCCCTTCTTGTGATTGATTGTGCCTTGCTGTATTCTGATGATCCCTTTTCTGGGAGCAAGTTACACAATTTACACGTTGCCACAGAGCTGAATTAAGTTGAAATTCTGTGTTCTAAATTTGGGAAATACTGGATTAAACCATGTTAAAGTGATTCCTTTTAACCTTAGGGGCATTATGACTGAATGTGCATGGTGAATCTCTAAGAAGGAGATGTGGTGTACAGCATTTTCAAGCTTATTTGGCTTTTGGACCCTTTTATTCTTGGAGCATTTTGTGCAAACTTGAGGTCTGCAACACACCCTTTGAGAAACGTTGCATTTGGCTGCTGTAAGGAAGTAACACGATTCTCCCAATAGTAAGGAGAGATAATTGAGCTCGGTTTTACTTTCTGCTAATTTCCTGCTAAGGAGAACCCAACAGGCTGCTATTGTGCTCAAAGAAAAAAGTCTGATCAAACGCTAACTCTGGTAGACGACAGGGAACGAGCTCTCAAGTGCTGAGAAAGTTTGGCAGCCTCCCAGAAGCATCCTCCCCGCATGGCCAATCTCAAGGCCACCCTGAAGCTGCCAACCAAACGCGTGGGGAGATTCCCGTGGAAGCAGATGGTGCTGCCTGGAGATGGTTGTCTAAAGCTTGCATCTGGGCTCCTGAGTGGTGCCCAGCTGAGCGCTGTGCAGGCGGAGTGCTGGGCGGTAGGCTTCCTGCTGAAATCCATTAGTGCTCCAGCACAGCCCATTCTTCTTGCCCTTAAAAAGGGACTTGTGCTCCCTGAAATCATATCAGAAATACCTGCCCATGAAAATATGCAAGGCAAATCGTGGCCTTTAAAACAACGAATGTGGGCTTCCCTGGTGGCGCAGTGGTTGATAGTCCGCCTGCCGATGCAGGGGACACAGGTTCGTGCACCGGTCCGGGAAGATCCCACATGCCGTGGAGCGGCTGGGCCCGTGAGCCATGGCCGCTGAGCCTGCACGTCCGGAGCCTGTGCTCCGCAACGGGAGAGGCCACAGCAGTGAGAGGCCACGTACCGCAAAAACAAACAAACAAAAAAACAACGAATGTAAGGACGGAATACTATTGATAAAGATGGGGTCACCCACTTAGTGAAAGTGGATACTGGGACCCATGCCTGTTGTACATGGAGAGGAGGGTTTTCCATGTTGCTTCTCTCCATTAATTACCTTCTTAAGGACAAGGACTCTTTCCTTGACCAAGCTTCAGTTAGTCTCCTCTAAGCGTTCTTGACTGGATCTTGACCTTGGATTTCCACATCTGTCCTTTCCAGGACCAGTCTTAGCAGGAATCCGGCTGAGTCTGTTTGAAGAGAGTACCCCTATGTAGCCTTGCTTTCTGATCACCTTTGCTATCTGGTCACACTGGTCTGTTCTCAGCAAGAATAGTGTTAAATAAATTTAGCAAAAATCTCCCTACTTTTGATGTCTTCTCTTTGTAATTTTCCATCCACTGACCCCTTTACTCTGCTCTCTGGCTATGTATCCCCACTTGTCCTTGTCGTAGTCAGAGTTGAGCCTGATCTCTCTTTCCTCCGTGGCAATAACCTCATTGCAATAGTCCTGAGAAGGTCTTCTTGACCATCTTAACAGGTGTCAGAATACTTTTTCCCCCTTAACATTAGACATGCCTTTTGCACTGTGAGGCTCTCTGCTTGGGATCGTTTGTGCTTAATGGTACTTAGCAAAGGCAAAAAAGTGAATGTTTTTAAGAGGAATGCTTTGAACAGAGATGCTAGTTTTCTCTTTGGCTGATTCAGAAACAGCTATCACTTCAGTACAATAAGAATGAAGAAGCAGAATCACTAGGAGGTGAGAGAAGGTGAATTATACTCACAGCCGCAAAACATTTGTATTGTTCCTAATATAAGGGCCAAGATTGTCCAGAAATACAGAATAGTGTAAATGTGGCCTGTCATCTCCATAATTTTATCTGCCTAATGATTATTTTTCAAAATTAAGCTTAATGTTAAAACAAAATTTAAAAATTCATAGAAAAAATAATATGCTTATTTAGAAACGTTTCCTATGCCTCATCTAAACAAAAATTCAACTTTTACGTTGTTCTGCTAGCTATACCTAGAGAAACCAGACTTTCCAATTTGTCTGGGGCAACCCTGGTTTATGGCAATTATCCCTGAGCCCTGTTCAGCTTAGCCAAAAGTCTGGTTTGGATTGTGAAGTATATGCATCCTCTAGCCCTACCTGATGTTGGATATACCCAGATGCTGCAGTGCATACACCTGTGTGAATCCTCCTCCTTGTCATTGACTACATCAGATACTTCTTCTGCACCACCTTGGGTTCTTCAGCTGTCTTCAGAGCCTCTGGCCACTTGGTTTACCCCAGCTACTGTAAGGGCACAGTGTGTGACTCTACACAGCCACATCTGAAGCGCGTGATTTGGCTTGAGTGCAACCCAGTGGTGCCTTTTCCCTTCCCTGCACCATCCACCTGTCCCCTCCAGCCTTGGTTTTTCCCTGTTGCCCTTGTTGACTGAAAACAAATAAATTGCCAGTTATTTATCCAGCAAAAAATGGGTTTATTTGGGATCAGTAGAGAATAACAATTCAGCATTTGCAACCATAGCGCACAAGTCCCACATGGCATGGGAAGGAAAACTCTTTTATTGAGGGGGGAAGAAAGTTGGGAGGGCTGTAGTAAACAAAGAGTCCATGGCTTTTCCTTGGCTGCATTGTTGTCAGAAAATAAGAGGAGTCTTTCTTCTTCCTGTTGGGCCGGGCTGCATTCGCAGGGCACAAGGGCGCCCCCTTCTGGCCTCCCAACTCTATTTAATTTAGGTTTCTGTTTATTAATTTTTTACACCCTTGAGGAATGAAACTCTGCAAAGCCCACTGTGCCCCGTGCTTGGGCAACATGGAATGGGGGGAGTTTGCGCTCATGTGGCCAATACTTAACTGATGCAGGAGAGGAGAAAGCAGATAGATTCTACTCCTTTTTCCCTTCTGAGACCCAGCAGCTCATAGGCTTCTTGGAAGATAGTTGCAGGAGATGGAGTGGCCTGTTGCAGGTGATCCCAAGTGGTGGCCGGCTTGCTGACACACTGCTATTTCCTCTCCCTCTTGTCCTGCCTTATCCTCATTTTCCCTCCTTCGTGTTTTCCTAGGATTGAATGCTGTAAGAATATAGCAGCACATCAGGTTTTGCTTCGGGCTCTGGTTTCTGAGGAACCTGTGCTAATAAATGTACTCATAAATCGTTCAGCTCCACGCCTGCCTTTTTACTCTTCTCTGAGATTCTGGAGCTGGGATTCTGCAGATTGCATTTCCCAGACTCCATTGCCAGTTTGCTTAGAGGTTCTGCCAGTAGGAAGACTGGAGGGCAGTTGGAATTGACAGAAAAGAAGCAGGAAGAAGGGATTTCTTATTTTCTTCTGTTGACAGTATGGCCACAGTAGTGGCAGTTAATTCCAACAGTGGTAATTCCCCAGCCTCCATCTGTTGCCATCCCCGGTACCTGCCTTAGGTGAACAGAGGCAGCAGCACCTGGGTGGCAGCCCCTGCTGAGCACCTACTCCAGGGGCTCTCCTCCAGCTCCTAGGTGCCCACTTCAATCATTGCACCTCTTCCTTTACCTACCTGCAGCCTTTGGGGAGGTAGCTGTTTCTTCCGGTTTTTATTTCAATGTTGTTTTAGAGGATTTGTTTGGGGATTACAGGAGTCAATACACAAACATCTGACTCCCGTTATTTGTGGTAACTGGATCCTATAAAGTCCCAGGAACACTAAATTCGTGAATACTGAACCATCCCCCCTAGGGGAAATATGTAAACACACATACACACACACACACTTCTCTCACATAGATCATATATATATATGATCTTAAATCCTAAAAACAACTCATCTTGGTAGATTCTATATTTTAAAAATAATTTTCAAAAGAGAAAATGGTCCAGATCTAAATGACTTGCCTGGACTTACCTGAGGTCACCCCACTAACAGTTGCTACAACTGAGACTCAGATCCCTCCCACTGGCCCCAGAGCTCAAGCTTCTTGCCCACCCCGCCCTGCCCCTCATCATCTCCATCCTCTGCTTACTCTGTATCAGAGCCAAACAGGAAGGATGAACCGCAAATTTCAGGGACCTTACATTTTCGCTGCTCTGCGCGTGTCTGCAAATGATCTTGAAAACACCGGCGTGCTAATTTTGGGGCTACAAATAAATGTTATGGAACAGTAGGATTGTAAATATGGAATCTCCTGAATAACGAGGGTCGACTATAATACGTTTAGGACATTACTTGGCACACCAAGGGTTCAATTAATGTGCACTGTGCCCCTGTTACTTTCATTTTACAGTTGAGCAAATTTAGTTCACATAATTTGTGTGGGGCAGACAATTCAGTTCTTGTCCTGGTTCATCTGATTTCCACATTTGTGTTTTCAACCATGCTATATTGTTTCCAGGTTTCTCAAAAAGCCTTAAAGTTATAACCTTCAGTGACCATATAATATTTTATCATTCTGATGTATAATAATTTCCTTAAAACATTTGTGTAATATTAAGAATGTAGGTAGGTTTAGGTATTTTTTTTAATTTAACAGATAATTCTGTGATGAGCTGTGTGCTTTTATCATTTTGCTTCTATTGAAATTCTGAGAAAAAATAATTTAACTCAGGTTACAAGCATCTTTAAGGCTTCTGCTACTTGTTGTAATTTTGTTTTCCATGAAGGGACTGTCTTAATTCATTTCACCAGCATTGATCCACTGTATCAGTTTCACCAAAATCATACCACTGTGTTCTAAAATTATTGCTACTATTATCAGCATAAATGATTTCTTGAATTTGTTTTAATTTTTCATTTCTTCATTTTGGAGAAGTATCTTCATATATATATATATACACACACACACACACGCATATTTTCTATTTATATTTGAATATCTGTAATATCTTTTCTTCCTTTAATGATTGAAGTTTTTCTGTTTTCTAAATATTTATATTTTCTATATGTTAAAGAGACTTTAATATGTTATATGTAGCGCAATTTTTTAGTCTGCTATTACCCTTTTAAATTTAGTTTGGTTATCTTTTTTTTTTTTTTTTTTTTTTACTGTAGAGGTGATTGTGCAGTTTAGTTTTTCCCTGAATTCATGATTTGTTTTGTTGTCTTGGAGAAAGGCTATATCAGAGGTCAGAACATAGCTGGTAACAAACCAGCAGCACAGGTGGGCCATGGGGGTTTTGTGGTAACATGAGGGAAAATAATTTGGTCTACTTTTAATCATTTCATTTTAAATCTTCGCTTTCTTCATTTGTAAAATGAGTCGACTGAGAGTATGCTAAGGATCCTTCTGTCACGAAAATCGTTTGGTTCTAAGAGAATCAAGTGTGTCTCTGGATAAATATGGGGAAAAATATCTCTTTTGTGAAATTTGTTTGAAATATAGTAACTGTGTTAGTGTTGAGCTGCCACAACAAAATATCGTGGGCTGGATGCTTATACAACAGAAATTAATTTTCTCACAGTTCTGGAGGCTGCCCTTTTAAGACCAAGGTGCCAGCAGGCTATGTTTCTGGTGAGGCCTCTCCGTCTGGCTTGCAGACAGGTGCCTTTTCTCCATCTCCTCACATGGGCTTTTTTCTCTGTGTGCCTACAGGCAGCCAGAGAGAGAAGGGATGGGAGGAAGAGTGAGAGGGGGAAAGAGGGAGAGAGAGGGAGAGAGAGAGCTCTGTTGTCTCTTCCTCTTTTTTTTTTTTTTTTTTTTTTTTTGCGGTACACGGGCTTCTCACTGTTATGGCCTCTCCCGTTGCGGAGCACAGGCTCCAGATGCGCAAGCTCAGCAGCCATGGCTCACGGGCCCAGCCGCTCTGCGGCATGTGGGATCTTCCCGGACGGGGGCACGAACCCATGTCCCCTGCATCGGCAGGCGGACTCTCAACCACTTGTGCCACCAGGGAAGCCCTCTTCCTCTTTTTATAAGGACCCTGGTCGTATTGAATTAGGACCTCATTTAACTTTAGTTATCTCCTTAGAGGCCCTATGTCCAAATGGTCATTCTGGGGTCTAGGGCTTCAATATATGAATCTGGGGGTGGGAGGACACAATTCAATCTATAATAGTCACCCACTGCATTCAGTGAATGCTGCTATGGCACTACAGCAATGCTGTTGGAATTCCGATTTCCCTGGAGCTGGGGATTGAAGATTATGAAGCTTGAGCACCTTTCCAGTCTCTTCCCCTAGCTTCCCCACCGTTCTCTGGGCACAGTGGCTTTCCTTCCGGCTTTCCTCCAGCAGACACCACATTCCTACCTTGGGCCCTTCCATCTGCCTGAGATACTCCTCCTCTTGGTCTTGGATGGGCCAGCTCCTTCATCATCATCTAGGTCTTAGCTCTGCAGCCCAATCACAAGCACTTCCCCCAACTCTCTTCTGTCACTGTGCTGTTTTGTTCTCTGCATAGCACTTACCACCTCCAGAAATTGGCTCCCTTACTTATTTACTTGTTTACTGCCTGTCTTCTTCTCTGTAGGATATGATCTCTGTAAGAACAAGGGCCTTCTCTGGCGTGTTTCTTCAGCTCCTACAATATTGCCTGTCACCTACTAGGCTCTCTAAATTATTTGTTCAGTGATGGAAGCCATTACAAAAATTTCAGGTTGTCTCAAAAACAAAATGGAAACAGGTAGCTTTGACACAAATGTAACAGATATTGAGGTGATCGTTTATACCAAAACAAGGTTTCTCTTTGAGATTTAACCTGGTTACTGGCATATAACATGCAAGAAGTGAAGACTTGAGTTACCCCTTAGGGATTTTCCTACACTTTCTGAAACATCAGGCATTATACTCAATTTGTGTACTACACGATTTAGTCTGCTTTGGCTGTTATCTGGGACAACAAGAAGGAATTAACTTCTGAGGTTAAGATTTAAGAAAATGAAACTTTTCTTAAGATCACAGATACTGCCACACTCAGATTTAAGATGATTTGAATTCTGCAGCAAGCTTTATACTATACAAGGAAGAGTTCTAGCCTGCAGGTGCCGTTCACTGGCAAATTATTCCTTTATTTATTTATTGAGTGCTGGGAATGCAGTTGATCCTATTCAGGACATTAAGAGAGGCTTGTCTCTGTTTGATGGCTGTTCCTTCTAGACAGGAAACACACAACAATTAAGGTGGCAAAGTACAGCACCTAAAAGAAGGAAACAATTTATAGGTGCATGACTTGTTAGTCGGCATTTCTCTTGTTTGTACCAAACATGTGAACAGTTGACCCTCTTTACTTGTTGATGTACAGAATCGAATTGACCCTTCTTCTAATCTCATCAAGATTTCAGTGGCTGACTTGTTTTTATTTTGCCATCTCGGTTATATATATTAAAAGAATTATGTTCTGAGGACTAAGCCATCTGTGTACCTGCAGAGCATTAGTAAGGCCTGTCATCAAAATCTTTGGTTTACATTATATCCAATTTTGCAGATGCAGTTTTAAAGCTTTTGTAGGCAAGGAGATAAAAAAATAGAATAAAACATACATTCAATATATAGAACCAGTATATAAAAACACTCCAGGTAAGATATTTAATTCCAACTTCTATCACTCTTTTTTTTTTTTTTTTTGGGCGGTACGCGGGCCTCTCACTGCTGTGGCCTCTCCCATTGCGGAGCACAGGCTCCAGACGCGCAGGCTCACGGACCCAGCCACTCTGTGGCATGTGGGATCTTCCTGGACCGGGGCACGAACCCGTGTCCCCTGCATCGGCAGGCGGACTCTCAACCACTGCGCCACCAGGGAAGCCCTCTATCACTCTTGTGTTGGTTATAAGCTGCTAATCTAAATTGGGTTCATAAGCAAGCTGAAATATATACTTTATTTTATGAAAATAAACTATGCTTAATTATAAATCATTGGGAGCCCTTATTTTTCCCAAATAGGTTTTCTGAGGTGATAAGAACATAAGTTGAATATTTTGTTGTCTTCAAATGCATTTTATGTTGAGAAGGAAAATGGGGTAATAAATGTGAAAACATTGAGTGGAATACTAACCCTTCACTTGATTTTAACCAGGACAGTTTCCTTGGAACAGGTTCAGACCTCTCTCTTTGTCATTGACTTGTTGGGAATTCAAGGAGAGCCATTTCACCAACTTCCTTTAAATTTATCTCGAGTAATAAAAGAAGTATAGCAGCAGCAGAAGGAGTTAAGAGCTCAGGGGAAACAAAATCTTTCCCTGAGCGTGAGGGACTTGAAAAGTCTGAGGAACATTCAGAAGCCTAAGAGTGTTCTCCCCCTTACACTTCTTAATCCTCATAGGCTGAATCTGTGCAAATCGTAAAAGAACCAGTTAATACAGTAAGTTTAAATAAACAGTTGGCGAGTTCAATCGGAAAAGAAAGACTAAACTGTAGCTTGACTAAATTGAATCAACTGGTAAAATTGGTCAAAACAGCAGTTAAGTGGTTTAATCTCTTATAAGTTCACCAGTGGATACCTGTTCCAACCTACACATCCTACTTCCTGACTGCAGCTGCTTCTCCTGTGAGGGGAACCACTGCTGCTGCAATCACTCTGGCTTTGTGTTTGTGTGTGCGTGTGTGTGTGTGTGTATGTGTTTGCCCTTCTCTATGGAAGCCCCACCCTAACTTACTGTTAAGTGTTTTACAGACATTATTTAATTTAACTTTCTGATTTTTTTTTTGGCCAGGGCAGTCCTTTAATTTAACTTTCATAATAACCCCATGAGGTTGGTTTGATGACCCTCACTTTATTTATTTATTTATTTACTTACTTATTTATTTATTTTTACATCTTTATTGGAGTATAATTGCTTTACAATGGTGTGTTAGTTTCTGCTTTATAACAAAGTGAATCAGTTATACATATACATATGTTCCCATATCTCTTCCCTCTTGCGTCTGCCTCCCTGCCACCCTCCCTATCTCACCCCTCTAGGTGGTGACCCTCACTTTAAAGATGGAGAAATTTTGGCTTACAGAGGTTAGACCATGTATCCTTAACACGATGTGGGATTGAGATTTAAATCTAGATCTGATTCCAAATTCTGCATCCTTAACAACCGTGATCTACTGCCTCTCAGTATAGCAACTAGACAAGTTAATGAACTTGACTACTTATCTGATCCCAGAGTGTATTTCCTCTCCCAGAAGGCTTTTAGCTGCACCACTGGTTTCTGGAAGCCCGTTCTGTTCTTTTGTTTGAACCAGGTATAAGCCTAGGTAATTAAGAGCATATGTAATCAACAGGAGAGTAATTTATCTGTCAACCTGGGTTCCTGGGAAAAGATAAGTTTCAAAATTGATTACAACCTTATGAATTTTTATAAATCCATTAGTATGGTATTTGGAAAAAAATTAATTTAAGACCATAATATTGTTCACAAATAAGAACTAAATGACTAAGAAGAGAACTGATGGTAGTTACTATAGTTGCAAAGTTTAATAAGATTATTAAAAGGTTGACAACTTTCGTAGATGGATAATGGTTTTAATCCTGATTTGTGAGTCTTTTATCATAATACCAAACCACTCAAGGTGATAATAGTTGCCTCTTTTGCTGAATCCATATAAGCACATTTCTGTGATGAATTATGCACTACTTTATGTCATCTCTTGTGGGTGTAAACAGACATCTCCCTTCTCTATTGCTGGTTGAAATCCCAGTTTTCTTTAGGAGTCTAGCCCCTCCCTAGCGATGATGGTGATCTTAGTTCCCTCAGCAGGGTTTAATTTAGAACATGTTATGTGACCCAATTTTGGTCACTGAGATGCAGAGGGAAGTCTGTTGGATGCTTCTGGGGATGGTTTCTTTGTGGTTAAAAAAGAGACATACAGGAAGAGATTATGCTTTTCTTCCACTGGATACTCTTGGGTCTGGATGTGATTACTGGAATAGTGGCAGCCACCTTGCAACCATGAGTGAGCTATTCTGAGTAGAGCAGGGTAGAAAGATGGGAAAATATTGGGTCCTTGATGACCTACTTAAATTTTCAATCCTGAAGCCAACAGACTTATAACGTATGAAATAAATACATCCTTGTTGTGAATCACAAGTTCTATTTCTTTGTTGTTGTTGTTAGTTGCAGCTCAAAGCCTCCTAACTGATATAGATGGCATCTCTATTCCTTTTACCATTTAAGCACATTTATTTTATCAAAGAAACTTGTATTTGTTTGGTATAATCTTTCAAAAATGAATGTAAGTTTGCTGTTGTTTATCATTCTATGAATTATGCATTCCCTTAGTTAAGTAGATGGTAAGATGACCTGAGCACATCTCTGCTAAAAACAGAAAAAGAAATCCAAAGGAGTAGAGAAACAGGCAAAAGCCAAAATATAGAGTCCGACATTAAAGGATAGTTATAAACTTTATATGTAATTCACAGGTTTAGAAAAAGTTAAGTGATATTTACTTTCTAAAACAATTGGGAAAATTGGCTTAGTAAAATCATTTGTTCAATCACCCTGCCAATTACCATTTAACGCACATTAGCATTTACTGTGCATTAACATTTACATTGGGTACCGTGCTCACACCTAGCTTTACCATTCAGTTTCTGCCTGCGCGAGGCCACAGTTAGGCAGGTGAGGTAAGATACATGTATTTTATTTATTTCTCTGCAACAACTTACCCTGAAACCTAGCAGCTTAAAACAGTTATCTCAGTTTCTGTGGGTCAGGAATCCAGGCATAGTTTAGCTGGGTCTAAGCTTCAGGGTCCCACACAAGGCTGAAATCAAGGTGTCAGCCAAAGCTTGGTGGCATGTGAAGGCTTGACTTGGGAAGAAGGATCCACTTCCAAGCTCACTCACATGGTTGTTGGCAGAATTCAGTTCTTTCAGGGCTTTGGATTGAAGGCTTCCTTCAGTTCCTTGCTGGAGTTTAGACTCAGGCCACCCACAGTGCCCTGCCTTCTTCAATGGGCTGTCCCACTCCATCAAAGTGTGCAAGCTGAGAAGGCAACAGAGAGAGCCTGCCAGCAAGACAGTGGTCACAGTCTTTTATAACTGAGTCAAGCTTTTGATGTATTCTGTTATTAGAAGCAAGTCACTATGTCTAGCCCACACTCAAGGAAAGGGAATTCAAGCCATGAATATCAGGAAGCAGGAATCATTGGAGGACATTTTCTAAATCTGCCTACTATAATACATATACAGATATTTTCGATATATATGAATGATGCGGTTAAAGTGAATGAAACAAAATAAGAATGCACAGGGCGAGGAACCAGTTCTGGCTGGAGGCACAGAGAGAAGATAGTTCGTAAAGAGCTGGGTGCCTGGAGACAGACTACATATCCTGCTTACACTCCAGCTCGTATGGCAGGAACATATGTCAAAGTGGAAAAACAATAGGAAGACTGCTGTTCTTGGCCAGAGATACTCACTGAAGCATTACGAATAGGGGAATGACCCCTCACAGAAGATTCGTGTGCGATTCATAAGGTGGAATGGAGGGGAAATCTAGAGGCAGACAGGCCAAGTGAAGGAGAGCTGCAGTATTGAGAATGAGGAATAATGACTGAAACTGTACGTAGGTTGTGAGGCTTCAGAGGAAGGGCTATGTGAGAGAGACAATGAGAGGAAAGGACAGGTCTTGGTGATAACTGTTCTGTGAGGTACCTGAAAAGGACAGCTTGAAGATAACTCATTTTGACCCTGGAAGCCTGGGCTGATGCTAGTCCTGTTAATGAAATAGGGCAATCAGTAAGCTGATTTTATTTTTGAGGCTCTGCTAGAGAACCTATCAAATTGCTACTCAGAATAGCTTTATCTCTTGCCCAGACTAATACTAGTAGAAGTCTTGTTTTAGGGCAAATGGGCAAAGACAAAGTAAATCACACTAATATCTGCTATTCCAGAAGGCTGTAAAATGTATCACCATCATCACTGCAGTGCTGGGATTTTCCTTCTCAAATTCCCTAGACTGAATTTCTGCCTAAATAAATAGCCATCAAATGACATTATAGGTCAGTTTATCATAGGATATTATAGATAATCAATTTACAAAGCATTTGGGAAAATTTTCCTGTAGCTGTTTTATTGGCTACTATTAGTGTCACATGTCAACCATCTGTTATCTTGGATTTGCAACGGCAGCTAGTCTTTTACAAGAAATCTAATCAATTTGGTGCACAGAGACTTATTATTGAGGTAAAATTCACACAACGAGGGTACTTTTGTTCCAATGAGACTACACCATCATTTTAGGTTCCATTAGCGAAGCAATATATAGTTACAATTGTACATAAGCAGGCAGAGCAATTCTGATCGATAAACTATGATGGTTTAGTTCAAGAGTATGTTAAAAATGAGAAAAATGGAGTTTTGGAAAACTGCATTTTGTTTTTACAGTTGTAGTGCTATACATGGAAACAAGCATCTCAGCTTTTTATGAGAGACAAAACTGTCAGCCAAACTACACACAGTCCTCAGACTCCCAAGCAGAACCCACGCCAGGGCCAATGTTAGAGCAAATGCTCTAACATCCTGTTCCTACGTTGATAACAAAGTCCAGTCCATGTGTTTACTGGAACTTTGCCTCAGCTAAAGCCAGGATTCTCTGGAATGTATAACACAGGCAGTTCTTAAAAGATGCTTAACAAAATGACAAAAAATGAAACTAATAGGATATAACTGTTGGTTATGTGAATTAATTGCCATGTAAGTAAAAGGAGGCCAGAAACCTAGAAATGGTCTGGAAAAGATAATCAAGACCTTGGGTTTAGATGAAGATACGGTTGAAGACAAAGTTTTCTTGCGATTTCCTGGGTGAGGAGCCCACACCACAGCATGCACTGGGAAAGCTGAAGGAAGCCAGCTGGATACTGTTTGCCTGATGAGTTGTGAAGAGTCCGACATTGGGGAGTGGGTCTGCGGGGTTACTTGCTAGTGTGGTGCAGGGGAGATCCAGAACAGCAGAGGGCGCTGTGGACACTTGAAGAGTGAAGAGGCCTGTGGGGAAGAAGGAAGTGGCCCTGGATAACCATGGGGGGCGGGGTTGACTGTGGGGCTTCTAGTGTTGACATTCTTTTTGCATAAAGCAATACTCTTTATTCACTTTTTTTCATGGTTCTCATCTGACAGCCCTGATCCACTCAGTTCTTGTGAAATTGGCTCTGAAACTGGAAGGATTCCTATTCACCATTTTCTAAAACTTGTTTCTTAAGGAGATCACACAAAATGTGACATCTGGTAGATTCATATTTTCATGAGGTTTTGCTGTAAGAGGCAAATATTATCTTACAAATGGAGAACTCTCATTATTTTTTCTTCCTTCTGAGATTCTCAATTCTTTGCAGGATTTAAACTGGTGAAATAGAAGTGAAAACAAATGTGTCCAGTGGGTTTGCTGACTGCAATCTTAGGTGAGGAGGCTGGGAAGTCTCACAGCTGTGAACTTTAAAAAAAAAAAAAAAATGTATTTATTTATTTATTTTTGGCTGCGTTGGGTCTTCGTTGCTGCGTGGGCTTCTCTTGTTGCCGTTAGCGGGGGCTACTCTTCATTGCGGTGTGTGGGCTTCTCATTGCGGTGGCTTCTCTTGTTGCAGAGCATGGGCTCTAGGCGCGTGGGCTTCAGTAGTTGTGGTGCAGGCTCAGTAGTTGTGGCACGTGGGCTCTAGAGCTCAGGCTCAGTAGTTATGGCGCACGGGCTTAGTTGCTCCGCGGCATGTGGGATCCTCCTGGACCAGGGCTTGACCCCATGTCCCCTGCATTGGCAGGTGGATTCTTAACCACTGTGCCACCAGGGAAGTCCCTCACAGCTGTGAACTTTATGCAGTATTTTTGCCCACTTTCAGTCCCCTCTTGCCCCACCTACCCCTTTGTGACATGTTAAAAATACAGCTTCTGGGGGCTTCCCTGGTGGCGCAGTGGTTGAGAATCTGCCTGCCAATGCAGAGAACACGGGTTCGAGCCCTGGTCTGGGAGGATCCCACGTGCTCGCGGAGCGACTGGGCCCGTGAGCCACAACTACTGAGCCTGCGCGTCTGGAGCCCGTGCTCTGCAACAGGAGAGGCCGTGACAGTGAGAGGCCCATGCAGCGCAATGAAGAGTGGCCCCTGCTCGCCGCAAGTGGAGAAAGCCCTCCCACAGAAACGAAGAAAGACCCAACACAGCCAAATAAATAAATTAAATAAATAAAAAAAAATACAGCTTCCCCAAATCAAGGGCATGTTAAATCTTAATTGTAAATTGAGAGGAAGTCCTTAATCTACTTAAAAAAATATTTAAACATTTTCAAACAAAGAAAGACAAAAAAATTTAATTTTCTTAAACGATTACTTTCTTTTTTTAATGTTAATTTTTGGTTTGTTTTCAGTAGTGCTAAAGAAAATGTAGTTTCACTGTAGAATATTTGGAAAATGCAGAACACTGACAAGATGAAGATTAAGTTTGATCATCCCCATCCCTCCTCCATCAGAGATAGAGTGTTAGCATGTTTATGTGTTTTCTTCCAGTTCCTTCTCTCTGTTACATCAAGTTTGTAAATAGTTAGAAAAGTTAGCTCCATATTTTATAAATAATTTCATGTCCTACTTGTTTTTACTTAATAGGAGCATTTTCCACTGTCATTACAAAGCTTTATAAGAATCTGTTGCATAGAGGTAATACAACTTATTTAAATATTTCCCTTTCTGTTGGGCACTAGTTATTTTTTAATCTTTCACATTATAAATGTAGCTGCCTATTTTCTCTGATTGCCAATATTTCCGGTTACAAATTGGAGACCACATTATTTCTTGATCGATTCCTAAATGTAGATTACTGTGTCAAAGGATGGAATCATGTTTAAGGATCTAGGTGCCTATTGCCAAATCGCTGTCCAGGTAGATTGTATCTATTTACTCTTGTTTTGTAGTGCATGAGAATTTTCATCTCACTGTACTCTTCTCAGAACCTATTGTTAAAATGTTAGAAGAAAATCATACTTTATTTTGGTTTTAATTTATATTTCTTTAATGAGAAGTAAAATTGAACATTCTTTTTCCATAAAAATGTACCATTCATATTTCTTCTCTAGCTTGTATGTCTTGTATGCTTACAAAGGCTCTTGCAATCTCCGTTTTACCTTTCATCTGTCCAGAGTGGTTGGGAAGCTAAAATCTGTCTTTTCCCCTCGTTCCTAAATGTGAATTGGGTTGTACCAGTTAGATACACAAGCATGAGTTTTGAAAGGTGGAAATGGGAGCTGATGCCACCTTTCTGTAGCGGGGCTGGTGGACTTGTGGCCTCCAGCATGTGTGGATGTTGGGAGAGCCCAGATTCCACATTCCATGGTCTAGTCACCAGCTTCATGGGTGTCAGGCACTTATGATGTTAGCAGCAAAGCTATCAGCAGAGTAGAATTTGGGGCCTGGTTACACTAGTATATGACCTTCAAGGTGAAAGCCTTATTGTAGCTCCTGATTCCCATTTCTTCAGCCATTCCGAAGATTTTAAAGGCATCTAATATTCTTTCTTAAATTCCCTTCTTCTAGAAATATCCAAAGTGTTTACTGTTTCCTGCACTGAAACACGGCTGATACATCATCTGTTCCTCAAGTCTTTAGGATTCTTTCCTTGTGGCATGATTGTATGGGTCTATGTACATATTTTACTGGAGACTTTTGGTGATTTTTTTTGCACAGCAATGCAAAAAAATCAAAGTATTTAATAACCCTCTTCATAAAGGGTTTTTAGTCACTATACCCTAGTCTTAGTATTAATATATCTGTTAGTAAGTATCCTTTATTTACTCCATGATTCTTTATTTCTGTTTTCTAGATTCTATCTCTTCTCTTTAGGCTATGCATTAATTTCCTTTATGATTTAAAAAATTATGAAACATATTTTAGCTTTTGACACATTTAGAAAACATAAAGGCTACAGTCATTTTAGATTCTAAAATTTTTACCTTTATCATTAATATGTTTTCATACCTGTCAGGGAAGATCCTCCTTGCTTTTCTTTAACGGTCTCCTTTGGGTATTCATATCATTTTTTTTTTTTCAGATGAACTTGAGAAGTATGTTGCCAAGTACTAAAAAGTAAGTCATAAGCTAGTTTTGGAATTATTGACTTCTTTATATTGCTGAATCTTTCCATTCATGAATATGGCTTACTCATCATTATTTAAATCTTTTTTTTCATGTCTCCCCATAAAATATCAATTACAGTTTTCTTAAGATATTGACATTTCCTATTAATATTATTCACATTTTTTCCCATTATATTTTGAATCAATTTATTTCTGTCATCTGGGAAATATATTGGCTTTAGTGTATTTATTTACATCTGACTACTTTTTTTTTTTTTGAGTTGATTTTCTTTGGTAGGTTTACTTTTCTTATTCTTTAACAACCTTTTTCTGCCTCATACTGGAAGCCAGTTCTCCACTTCAAGATTTAGGTATTTTAATAACTTTCCTAAAGAAAAAAGGAAGATGATTCCAAGTTCATTCAAATAAAATCAATACATACTTACTAAGGTCTACAGGTACATGATTCTTTCTCTAGTAAATGCTAATGGGAATATAAGGAGAAATTTCCCATCTGTTTGGGGAGGTAAGGCACAAGTGCATGAACTTTTGAGCAGTAGTGAGATATTTAAAAATAGCTGAAGAAGACATTTCTTGAAAAGGCAAAACTACGGAAACAGTAAAAAGATCAGTGGTTGCCAGGAGTTCAGGGAGAGGGTGAGGAGTGGTGAACGGGTGAAGCACAGGGGATTTTTAGGGCCGTGAAACTCTTCTGTATGAAAATATAATGGTGGACACATGACATTATGCAATTGTCAAAATTCATAGAACTGGACAACACAAAGAGTGAAACCTAATGTAAACAAATAGTTATGGATCGTTACTGGTTCCACAGTTGTGACAAATGTAATACCACACAAATGCTATATGTTAATAATAAGGGAAACTGAAGGCAGATAAGACAGGGAACATACGGGAACTCTATACTTTCTGGGCATTTTTGTGTAAACCTAAAAATACTCTAAAAAATAAAGTCTATTAATTAAAAATAAAATTGCTAAAGAACTCCAAGGGAAAGATTTCACACAATAGTGCTGCCAAATGCATAGTTCAGACAAAACTAGTAATGGTAACTCAGAGGAGGGAGGTATTATTTCAAGTAAATGTGATCAGAAAGGATTATGCAAAATACCTACTCTCAAGTGAGATTTTGCGAGATTGATTTAGATTGATGATTTGCTGATTAGGCAGTGCTGGGAGGTTGCTTGGTTTGAGAAAAGGATGGAGGTAGAAAGGTTAAATGTAAGAGAGATGGCTAATACTTTGCTTCAAACACAACAGTTTTCCTCATTTGTGGAAGGTAGGCTTTAAGTGGAGTTTAGGATATTTTGGGGAACCTTGAATATCAGGTTGAAGTGTTTGGACTTGAATCTCTAAGCAACAGGAAGCCACAGCAGGGAAATAAAATGATCAAGGTGAAATCTGAGTATGATCTCTTAAATGCAGAATACTAGAAGGTAATTGCAAAAGCCCTATGAAGGTACTGAAGGGGAAAATATCCTCCCATCCAGTCGTGATCGGCTGAGGATGACACTTGTGGAGTTGGAGACAATGCCTAGAGCACACATTGTTGATGCTTTGCCCGGCTCTCTGGGATCATTCTTCCTTCTGAGTGCACTGGCCTCAGCTCCTGTGAGCTTTTGCTTCTGACTGCCTGTTCCTTCAGGTTGCCTTCAGCCCCACTGCCCGTGGGCTTCTGGAGCTGCTTTGCCTGCACATGTATAGAGAGTCAGAAGGCTCTGGGAGACTCTGATGCTTCCTGCCCCTCACCAGCCGGACCTTAGTTACTAACCTCACCACTTCTCCTGGGAACATTACTCTGCTCTATCATTTGTACATAAATTCTTGTCTCATAATCTTTTCCTGGGGTCTCTGACCCAAGAAAATTCCCCAGGAACAACTTTTGTGAGAGTTGTTTTAAAACTCTGGAAAAATGTCTCCATCTCTGTGGCCATCCGTCTTGTTATCTGCATGTGGAGGTGGTTGGTCTGTGACAGTAATTGCTAAATTTCCCTCCGGCTTTAACATTCTAAGATCCCAGCTCTCCCCCTTCTACTGGGGTTCAGGGTGGGAACTGCAGTCCTGAGAAGATAAATGTCTGTCCTGTTCCAGGGTTGGCCCCAATTCCTCCACCTAATGTTTTTAGGAGTCATCTCCATTACCAGCTGAGATGAGAGTGATCCATATACCAGAAATTAAGAATACATTGGCTTTATTAAAACCATTTGCTTAAGCAGTACAGGTAATTTGGGAAAAAGAAAAAAAAAAAAACGTGAATGGGAAATGTTAAGCTAGAGAAGATAAGTTGAAAGTGGAGAATTTTCATCTCCATGTAAAGAAAGGCAACGTTTGAGCAAAAGAAATGGATGCTAGACTCAAAGACCAAAAGAGGCGAGGAAGGACACATTTAAAATTTAAGCAGTATACATTTAAATGGGAAAAGGATGTTTGGAAGCCAATCTAGAGTCAACATATATAACCTACTTTATTTATTTTATTTTTCAAAAAAGGCATTGCAAGGGTTCTGGGGACTAGAATTTCTATCAGAACTTAATCTCTTTGGAGTTTAAAAATATGACAGAGGCAAAAATGGAAGGTCAAGCATCTTTTTTTTTTTTCAGTACGCGGGCCTCTCACTGTTGTGGCCTCTCCCATTGTGGAGCACAGGCTCCGGATGCACAGGTTCAGCGGCCACGGCTCACGGGCCCAGCCGCTCCGCGGCATGTGGGATCTTCCCGGACCGGGGCACGAACCCGTGTCGCCTGCATTGGCAGGCGGACTCTCAACCACTGCGCCACCAGGTAAGCCCAGGTCAAGCATCTTAAAAGCAGGATTGCTCTTGGGCAAATGTGTGAAGAAAGCTGAGAGCGTCAGATATCTTTCTACCCCTTCTTTCTATGTTTTTTTCTTCACCTCCCTTGATGGTGTGTGCTCCTCAGATGCCATGGCCAGCCGAACCTTCTTGCCAAGTGACAACTTCCCCCTCACTCCTTACCATGGCCTCATCCCACTAGGGTTTTTCCTCTCTCCCAAACTCTTTTTTCCTCCTCTGAGCCCCACTCTCTGACATGTATTAATGGGTGTCAGTCGCTAATTAATTACCTTAAAAAACTCTCTGTTAATGTGTTGGCTAGGTAACTGATTATCTTATTGGACAGCAATGTTTTAACCCTTAAAGATGAATGCTTAGCAGTGTAGTCAATTATAGGCCTGGCTAGGGGAGGGGGATATTTTTGAACAAAAGCAGTATTTTTTTCTGACCCCTTTTCCTTAGAGAGACAATGACACAAATCTGTTCACATAAATTAATGTTGCCTTTTTGACGACTGCCCCATATGGCAGGAAGAGGTTTACGTGCTAACATGTAGGCTGACTGACATGCCCCACCAATCCCTTCATTGTATATTGCACTAACAGGCACAGAATGAAGTAAATTCAATTTTCTGTTATTCAGGGTGATATTCATTGACCTATATACCTGCTAATCTGTGTAATATGTTTGTTCAGGAAATTGCAACTGAAGAAAGATCTTGCATCATAGGTAGAGCATAAGATCCAGAAATGTAATTTGCAGTTTATCAAGGTGCGTGATGTATTCTTTCAGTGTTTCTCAGTCACAGAAATGGCTCATTTATTGGTAAGGATGATCCCCAAAGATCTCGGCAGTAGAATAGAACACAGGTGACAGTAATAAGTACATTTGTTTTTGTGAAGTTTTAGGAGCAAAAGTCTGATTACAGTAGGCTTAAGAGCAAACAGGAGAATTAGAGGCAACACGTTCGACAACCAATTGAAGGAATGTGGTATAAAGGGGAGGAAAGAAATGGGCAGTAGCTGGAGGGTAAAGTGGGATCGTGAGAGGGTTCTTTTTTTTATTTTACAGTGAAAGAATAATAATATTTTGTATGCTAATGGGAAAAATCAGTGAGAGTGATGAATTGATGATGCAAGAGAAAGAGGGGAGAAATGCTAGAGTGATAATCTTGGGTAAATGAGAATGGGATTCGGCATATACGTTGGTTGGCTGACTTTAGGGGTATGGGAAAAGCACCGAAACAGGAGCAAGAGCAGAGGATCTGGGCCCAAATGCAGGAGGGTGATTGGATGTGATGATGGGACTTCATGGCATTGTCTTCAGATCGCTTCAATTAACAGTGAAATCAGAAGCAAGGTCACTGCAGAGAATGAGGATGGGGAGAAGCTTTGGGAAGTTTGAGGAGAAGACAACAAAGGAAAGAGCCATCTGGTGATTAGAGTCTTGGGAAGGAGAGATGGCCTGGGTATCCTGAAACTGGCATGATGTAGTCACATGGTCAGTTAATGATGTCCAGACGCTTAATTTCGGCCAGGCTCTGCGTGTTGGGCATGAGAGTTTTCCAGAGTTCTGAGCACCCATCATGATCTTTGCTGTGGAGACTGGAGGCTTTCAGACAGATGGGTTACATTCAGTGCACAGACTCGCTCTCAACATCAGATGGAATGTTACACCCAGTATCATTTCCCATTAGATTGAGATCAAGATGAAAGTTGATTGTGCTGACCTAATGATTTTGGTCAGACATGTACTGATTCTAGGCTGGTTGCTCTGTGGCTTTTAGAATAATGATGCAAATTAAATTAATAAAAGACCTTTCTTACTAAATCTTGAGTTAGCCACTAAATGCAACTTTTAATAATTTCACAAAGCTATGAACACAGATAATTATTACAGTCAATAATAAAAATGAATCCTACCTCCCAGTGGGGGCATATTTTAGGTGCAGTTCTCCAAGTCATACATACTCATTGATTCATGTCCTTAAGCCTTGTCTCTGAGGAAAATCTTTCAACACTTCCCTGCCATATATCGGAAGGTCCTTCAGATGGAGGCTGGATGGTCCTTTAAGCCATATACTTGGGCACTGAGAAGGGTCATGGGAAGAACATTTTGAGAACACTCTTGGACCTGCAAGGAGAAGCCAATCCAGAAAGAAATGTCAATAACGACTTTCTTCTGGGAGATGAACTTCACGTTTCTTATCTTTAAACAGTGTTCATTCCAATCATGGGTGACATTTTTGGTTGAATGAGGAATGTCAATAGCCACTGACTTCAGAGCCCTGAGGAGACTCTGTTAGCCATTGGCTAGAGTAGATGGGAAGGAAGCATGAGAGCAAATGCCTTTATGATGACTTTTTTAACACGTGCAGAATTCTTCAAGTGAGGCTGATGTTGTTACACCATCTGCTATAGGTTATTTAACACATCATGCATCCACTAAAGGAAAGTAGTGCTTTTCTAAGCCAAAAGCAGGGAGAAAATATGTCTTCATAAGACCAGTTCAAATTAATACTGGCTGCTCCTGTCACTTTGACAGGATCTAGAGTGAACAAACATGCAAATGCCTCAGAGATACATTTTCCTCAGCTCTCCTGAAAGACTGGGGAGAGAGATTAGATAGAAAAAGACCCTAAAAATGACTATTGAAGAATGTTTACCCGTTTTGAAACATGTTCAGTCTCTGGGAGCATTTTTGTCCTGTTAGTAGGTGGAGTTACTCTGGCAGAGAGCATAGGCTGTGTTTCCAGCTACCCGGCTCTATGCCAAACAACTAGCAAGACAGGAACACAACCCCACCCATTAGCAGAGAGGCTGCCTAAAATCATAACAAGGTCACAGACACCCCCAAACACACCAATGGACACAGTCCTGCCCGCCAGAAAGACAAGATCCAGCCTCATCCACCAGAACACAGGCACTATTCCCCACCAGGAAGCCTACACAACCCACTGAACCAACCTCACTCACTGGGGACAGACAGCAAAAACAACAGGAGCTATGAACCTGCAGCCTGTGAAAAGGAGACCCCAAACACAGTAAGTTAAGCAAAATGAGAGGACAGAGAAACACACAGCAGATTAAGGAGCAAGGTAGAAACCCACCAGACCAAACAAATGAAGAGGAAATAGGCAGTTTACCTGAAAAAGAATTCAGAGTAATGATAGTAAAGGTGATCCAAAATCTTGGAAACAAAATGGAGGAAATACAAGAAATGTTTAACAAGGACCTAGAAGAACTAAAGAACAAACAAACAATGATGAACAACACAATAAATGAAGTTTAACAATCTCTAGAAGGAATCAATAGCAGAATAACTGAGGCAGAAGAACGGATAAGTGACCTGGAAGATAAAATAGTGGGAATAACTACTGAAGAGAATAAAGAAAAAAGAATGAAAAGAATTGAGGACAGTGTCAGAGACCTCTGGGACAACATTAAACGCACCAACATTTGAATGATAGGAGTCCCAGAAGAAGAAGAGAAAAAGAAAGAGACTGAGAAAATATTTGAAAAGATCATAGTTGAAAACTTCCCTAATATGGGAAAGGAAACAGTCAAATCCAGGAAGTGTGGAGAGTCCCATACAGGATAAATCCAAGGAGAAACACACCAAGACACATATTAATCAAACTATCAAAAATTAAATACAAAGAAAAAATACTAAAAGCAGCACGGGTAAAACAACAAATAACATACAAGGGAATCCCCATAAGGTTAACAGCTGATCTTTCAGCAGAAACTCTGCAAGCCAGAAGGGAGTGGCAGGACATATTTAAAGTGATGAAAGGGAAAAACCTACAACCAAGATTACTCTATCCAGCAAAGATCTTATTCAGAGACTATACTACAAAGCTACAGTAATCAAGACAGTATGGCACTGGCACAAAAACAGAAATGTAGATCAATGGAACAGGATAGAAAGCCCGGAGAAAAACCCATGCACATATGGTCACCTTGTCTTTGATAAAGGAGGCAAGAATATACAATGGAGAAAATACAGCCTCTTCAGTAAGTGGTGCTGGGAAAACTGGACAGCTACATGTAAAAGAATGAAATTAGAACACTCCCTATCACCATGCACAAAAATAAACTCAAAATGAATTAAAGACCTAAATGTAAGGCCAGACACTATAAAACTCTTAGAGGAAAACATAGGCAGAACACTCTATGACATAAGTCACAGCAAGATCCTTTTTGACCCACCTCCTAGAGAAATGGAAATAAAAACAAAAATAAACAAATGGGACCTAATGAAACTTAAAAGCTTTTGCACAGCAAAGGAAAACATAAACAAGATGAAAAGACAACCCTCAGAATGGGTGAAAATATTTGCAAACAAACCAACTTAACCTTTGTTAAGAATTAACAAAGAATTAACCTCCAAAATGTACAAGCAGCTCAAGCAGCTCAATATCAAAAAAAACAAACAACCCAATCCAAAAATGGGCAGAAGACCTAATTAGACATTTCTCCAAAGAAGATATACAGATTGCCAACAAACACATGAAAGAATGCTCAACATCACTAGTCATTAGAGAAATGCAAATCAAAACTACAATGAGGTATCACCTCACACCAGTCAGAATGGACATCATCAAAAAATGTACAAACAATAAATGCTGGAGAAGTTGTGGAGATAAGGGAACCCTCTTGCACTATTGGTGGGAATTTAAATTGATAGAGCCACTATGGAGAACAGTATGGAGCTTCCTTAAAAAACTAAAAATAGAACTACCATATGACCCAGCAGTCCCACTACTGGGCATATACCCCGAGAAAACCATAATTCAAAAAGAGTCATCTACCACAATGTTCATTGCAGCTCTATTTACAATAGCCAGGACATGGAAGCAACGTAAGTGTCCATCAACAGATGAATGGATAAAGAAGATGTGGCACATATATACAATGGAATATTACTCATCCATAAAAAGAAACGAAATTGAGTTATTGTAGTGAGGTGGATGGACCTAGAGTCTGTCATACAGAGTGAAGTAAGTCAGAAAGAGAAAAATACCATATGCTAAGACATATATATGGAATCTAAAAAAAAAAAAAAAGATTCTGAACTAACTAGGGGCAGGACAGGAATAAAGGCGCAGATGTAGAGAATGGACTTGAGGACACGGGGAGGGGAAAGGGTAAGCTGGGACGGAGTGAGAGTGGTATGAACATATATACACTACCAAACGTAAAATAGATAGCTAGTGGGAAGCAGCCACATAGCACAGGGACAGCAGCTCGGTGCTTTGTGACCACCTAGAGGGGTGGGATAGGGAGGGTGGGAGGGAGAGAGACGCAAGAGGGAGGAGATATCGGGATATATGTATATGTATAGCTGTTTCACTTTGTTATAAAGCAGAAACTAACACACCATTGTAAAGCAGTTATACTCCAATAAACATGTTAAAAAATATATATACTGATAGTTGCAACTTAGTCTTCACTTATGGTTCTTACTTGAGTATATATATATATATTTTTTAAATGTTGATTCAGTTGTATTTTTTAATGTGTTTATTTTTGGCTGCGTTGGGTCTTCGTTGCTACGTGTGGGCTTTCTCTAGTTGAGGCGAGGCGATCTACTCTTCATTGTGGTGTGCGGGCTTCTAATTGCAGTGGCTTCTCTTGTTGCGGAGCACGGGTTCTAGGCACGTGGGCTTCAATAGTTGTGGCACGCAGGCTTAGTTGTGCTGTGGCATGTGGGATTTTCCCAGACCAGGGATCCAACCCGTATCCCCTGCACTGGCAGGTGGATTCTTAACCACTGTACCACCAGGGAAGTCCCTGGAGTATATTTTTAAAATTAAATAAATGGAAAATTTAGTTAAAAAGAACAACACCCATCTAAATTTAACTTCAAATTACTAGGTTGATATGGAGCAAAGTGAATATTTGTAAACTATTCATAGGTGTTAAGGATTATTCATCACAATAATTAGATTAGCGTTTTATATTTATTTTCCCTTATGGGATAGGTAAGTTTGAAGAATCCACATATGAGGGATAATTATATCAATTCAGTGGCATATTATTTACTTACATACCTTCAAAATCAAATGATCATAGTGAAGCAAAAATGTAGCTCAAGCACCCTGAACATCTGTGATGGTAATCAGCTCCTTCATAGTTTCATTCCTTCATTCATTCATCCTTTCATCCATCCATCCATCAAGTAGTATTGCCCTTGTGCCATTTGTCAGGAAGTATGCAGAGCCCCAGGGATGGGGCAGCAACTAAGGCAGACATGGTCTGCGTGCTCACCGGTCGTACCCGAGTCAGGTAAACTAGTGTTAAACAAGCAGGTATTACAAAGTGCAGTAGCTCCTGTGACAAGAAGCGTTGTTATAAGAACATGTAAGAAACGTAGAGGAACATGTATGGAATGGAACAGGGGTGGTGGATGGTCAAAGAAGCCCCCTCTAGGGAAATAAGAGACTGGACTAAATAGACTGGCAGGCACAGTGGGCTGCAGCCCCGCCCCCCGGCCCTCCCCTCCCCCCCCTTTTACTTAGTGGAGGCATTTCTACTCAGAAGCCATCAATGAACAGTAGCACCTAGGGCCCAACTTCTGTAACTCCCTGTTCTTTAACTTAGAGCCTTTTGTCAGAGTTCATTTTCTTTCTTATTGCACAAGTTGGGATGTTTGGCATTCAGCAGACAGACACCTTGAGATTCTTTCTTTTTTAATCTTATTTTGCTGGTTTTTATTTTTATTTAAAAATGTTTTAATTGAAGTATATTCGACATATTATATTAGTTTCATGTGTACAGTGTAGTGATTCGACATTTGTATACATTGTGAAATGACTTTGACATTCTTGTTCATTGTCCCGCCCAGTAGAGGAGGAGGTTGGGGTCACTATAGCATCAGCTTGTGTTAATGATGGTTGAGGAAAATGCATCATTATACTGCCTGCTATGCATATGAACTCTGGCACCGGCTCTTTTGCATATTACAACCTTCATAAAGTCATGTGTGAAATTGAGATTATCTTCATCTGGCTGCAACCCGATGAACTGGAGTGTATTTTAATTACTGATATTTTGTGGTTTTATGTTAGTGCTGCCTAAGAAGACCTATGTACCCAAATACGATTTCTGGAGTATTGATGTCCTGAGGGAGGGTGTGATAATCTTGGAGAGGTCAATGGGAGCCCTTGATAATGATGCTGAAGTAGGTAGTTGGAACACTTGAAGGTTTTTCTCTGCAGAAACAAACAGGACTTGGGAAGAATCAGGAAATGTTGTTTCTGACTGGCAGTATTTGAGCAATCAGCCTATTAGAAAAAAATCCTAAAGCAGGAACAGATGTGCAGGTTGAAGGGAGAAAGTCATGAAATGTGGGAATTTGGCTATGAGCCTAGGATAGGAGAGGTTGAAGAATTTCATGACGGGTATCCAGAGAATGCTGCAGTTTGAGGGTTTGTGTAGCTACAGGGGAAGTTTCAAATTGAATCTCTAGTGTGAATCTGGGTCCGGATAGCAAAAGGCCTCAAGTCTCTAGAATCAAAATGGCTGTGAGAAATAGTTTAGCCTTTGAGTAATGGTAGAATTTTAAGGGAATTTGCTAGTTAGTCCCAGAGGCCCAAGTATCACTACAGTTATAGTAGAGCTATTTTACCTGCTGCATGAGAAAAAGAGTGGCTGAATGAAGCAATTTTTTTTTTTCCACTTCAACTAAGCTTAGTAATGATGTGAGATGGGAAGGGATAGGAATCCTTGGTCTGTGGAGAAAAAATTATTTATGAAACTCTAGATGGCACCAAATTGTTATCCATACATGCAGTGTCTCTCCCTGTTATGTTCTGGTGCCTGTTTTGTCTCAAGCGCCAAGTCCAGCCACTCTCACCGCAGTCATTCTAGTTACCCTGGTGCCGTGATGACTCCCTGGGGTCTGCTGAGTCATTCTGTGCCCAGTGAGGGGACACTTTGGATGGAGACTTAGTGATCCACACTCGGTCCTCAAGGGATGTCCATTTCCACCGATAGATAGCTGGAAAGGAGAAAGTACAGCTTTGGAGAGCAGGAGACTTTTTTCAGGAAGGGATGACAGGTGAGGCCCAGAGGTGTATGTTGCTTATGTCTTCCTGAATTTGAAAGAGTAAATCTGTGTCATACAAATTAAAGAAGATGTAAACTTTCCATTTAATTGGAAATAAATTCCCAGAAAGATGTTTTCAACCCATCAATTCACCAACTAGGGTAATCTTATAAATTGAGAGCCTCTCTGGGCCCCTGGTGGCCTCTCTTTGTGGGTGTGTGAGATGTGTCCTCTTGGCTTAGTGGAAGGGGATGCTACCTTCTGTTGTCAGTAAAACAAGAGGGTCTTCAAGAGGATCCCCTGTGAACTTTGAAAGCCATGCTTTGTGGTTGACACAAAGGACTAGTGCCAGGCTCAGGACCAAGAAAGCTCAAGTAGATCACAGCCTTGGGTGGGTCTGACTGTAAGAGGTAATCAGAGGGTGAGAATTGGAGGTGAAGCCAAGAAAACTCTGCTGCCAAGGTCTCAGTTTGCTCAGGACTGTGAAGTTTCCTGATTCCTGGCACTTTCAGTAGTAAAACCAAACTAGTCTTGGGCAAACTAGGATTGTTGGTCACCTTAGGTGTTCTATTGAGATTGACCTGCACTCGCAGCATTTGTAAGGGAAGGGAGGCCTGGGTGTTTCCTGTGGTCCAGGTGTGAGCCACGTGGGAGAGAGAGCTGGCATAAGTGCATCTTGGGTCCAGTAGGCCACCAGGAAGAATGAGGGAACATCAGCAGAAAGCATTCTGAAGCATAGCCAGGGCCTTAGAAAGGAGCCCAAGAGGTCTCTTGGAATAGATCTTTATGTGGCCCGGGGCAGAGTACCTGTAGGCCAGCAGGATCTAGCAGGGAACTTCTGAAGAGCCAGTGAAAGCACCCCTGGAGAGAAAATGTCACCTTCATCAGTGTGCCGAGAACCACTTGGGGATGTAGCTTTCACCATCTGGCGGACCCAGAGCATGGAAAGACTCCTACCCTGGGAAGAACTGAAGCATTCTCACTCCCTCCTGCTTCAGCTCATGAAACAGCAGCTGGGAGTTAAGTAGGAGCAGAGGTCTGTTGGATGAAATTACAGAAAGTACCATGAAAGAGAGCAGACATAATACTGAGTCAAGTCTGGAATTTTGATATCTTGAACTGGGCCTTCTTATCACTGCATTTGCCACTGCATTGGCTTAAAGTAATCAGAGTTTACCTATTACCCAAGAGTGAGCAATAATGCCTTACAGCAGACTTTTTTTATCCAGAGGCAAAGGAGGGTTATGTTTACTGAATGCAGTTAAAAGGGACCTGAGAGACAAAAGTATATAATATTTGTAAAACAAGGCAGTTATAGAAATTAGGCTACTGATAACGTAACAAGAACACACACAGTAAATAACACACACACGCACACGCACACGCCAGGCCGGTTCTGAGACAGTAACTCCTCACCAGGTCAGTAAGCCTCATACATCCTGGATATCAAGCTTGCTTCTGCTTTGGCTTCCTGTTTCCATTTTGGAAGAATCCAGAGTTGATGTCTGTGTGCACTGCTCTTCGGGCTTCTTACATTGGGGGAGTCTGATATTTTCAAGACCGCACTCCACAGCAATCTGTAGGCTTTAACTTGCTATGGAAGCAGATACACAGGCATCTGGAAGGCCCACAGTGCAAGAACAAGGGCTAAAAAGCTTCTCTCTTTCCCAAAGAAGAATCCAGACCATTTATCACAGCCAGAGGCAATGGATGAGATGACTGTAACAAACAAATGAATGAGTGCCCAATAAATCACAGTAGCTTGATTAATCAATAAAGATATTGATTTTTTTTTTTAGTGATATTTCACATCCCTTCCCTGTCCCTCCATCAGGGGATTTACACAGGCCACTGAAAGATAAATTTATCTTCCATTCTTTGGGGCTTGTATTTGACCCAGTGTAATAGGAATTGATCATTAGCCAAATGTTGTTTTGGCTGGAATGTTGTAATTTGCTGTATTACAATGTCTAGAGTTGCTTGTACAGGTAACATCACCTGTAGTTACATGTTTTTATAATACAGACTAATGCTTATCAGGAATCCCCCTGGAGCTCTCTTTTCCCAGTTATATGCCAGTGAGGAAAAAATAATACCAATAAGGAAGCTTTCCTAACTTACAAGGGGCCACATCAGTGAAGACTGTTGTTTACCAGTGGCTGGCGCTCTCTGTAAGAAACTTACAGGAATGAAAGGGCTAGATGCTGTGCCATGATGCCCAGTGCTTTATCTTCTTCCTGAGGAAGGATGGATCCCAGTTCCACAGTAGGAATTATGAATTCTTCTCACACCACTGCTACTGGGGGTCATGGTTAGGTAGAATGTTTGCATGCTTTTCTTGGGGTAGAAGAAAATGGGAGGTAGTCCACCATCACTGGCACATTCTCAGTTCCCTTCTGTGTCCACACTGGCCTCCCTATAAGGAGCACTCAGCCTACATCATGAGGCAGGGACAGCCTTCTCACTCTCTCCTTGGTCCAAGGCAAGCTCAGGAGGATGCAGCTCCAATTCATCCAAAGTTTGAAGTAATAAAATCTAAAAGATGAAAAACTTAACCATGTGATGTGTGCTTGTTTTTAGTATGAAACATGGCACTGGGTATTTGCTAATGAGTACTAATTCCTTGTAATGCTGGTTTACATATCGTAAAAAAACTAGTTAAAAAAATTGTCAGTTTATTAGCTGGTGTTTTATCTTTGACAATATCTTTACATTCTGGTGTGCCTTTTAAAAAATTTTTTTAATTTAAAAACTTTTCTTAATCTCTTCTCAATGTATACTCTTTCCCTAGATAGGCCTATCCAACTGTGTGATTTAAATACCAACCATATGCTGGAAACTCCCAAATATATATCAGCTTTTCAAAAATCTGAGCTCCAGACTTATACATGCAGCTGCTAATGTTGCATCTCCACTTAGATGTTTCACAAGCATCTCTACCTTCATATGTGCAAAATGGAACCCTGGATATTCATCTACCCTCAAACTTATTCTCACCCAGGTGTCCCCGTTTCCATGAGTAGCATCACTATTGACTCAACTCTATAAGCTGGGAATCACTCAACTAATCTTCACAAAGTTGACAGTGAGAATTTTTACAAGGTAAATTTGATTATATCATATTTAAAGCCCTTCAACATCTTCCCATAGTACTTAGAAGATAACTCAGAATCTTTACTGTGGTCTTCAAGGCAGTGCCTGGCTGGTTCCTGCCACCCCTGAGGTCTCTCTTCATTCTGCTGCTCCCTAGCTAGGCTGACTTCCTGCTTCCCTTGAATACACTTTCTTTCCTGCCTTGGAATCTTTGCCCTTTACAGTTTCCTCTGCCTAGAACCTATTTTGCCCCATATTTCTTCCTTTTTTTTTTTTTTTGGTACGCGGGCCTCTCACTGCTGTGGCCTCTCCCGTTGCGGAGCACAGACTCCGGACGCGCAGGCTCAGCGGCCATGGCTCACGGGCCCAGCCGCTCCGCGGCATGTGGGATCTTCCCGGACTGGGGCACGAACCCGTGTCCCCTGCATCGGCAGGCGGACTCTCAACCACTGCGCCACTAGGGAAGCCCTGCCCCATATTTCTTATCTCAGGTTAAGTATCACTTTTTCAGAGATGCAATTTCTAACTCTCCTAACCAAAGTAGGTTCTCCTCCAGTTCTTAAAATATCTTTATTTCCTGCAGACCACTAATCTCAATGTGTGATTATTTTCTTTAGTTACTTATTTGTTAATTTAGTGTCTTCCCCACCCCTCTCAGAGAATGTTTTTTGAGGCCAGTGACCACATCTCTCTTGCTGGTTATTGACAATAACCAGTGCCTAGGCCTAGCTCAGCTTCTGGCACCTACAGACATTTAATATATTATTTGTTGAATAAATAAATGTCAAAAATGATGGGTAAATTCACTACACAGCTGGCCTTCTCAAATCACTGTCTGTTACCAAATAACTGACAATAGCTTGTGCTGGTGAGGGTGTGAGGCAATTGCTCTCTGAGGCATAGTTAATAGAACGATAAATAGGTATAGCTTTCTAGAAGGCAGTCTGGTAGTAGAAAAATATTAGATATGTATGCTCTATGATCCAGCAACCTTACTTTTAGAGAGTAATCACAAAATGGGGAGAGATTTATGCCCAAGGAATATATCATAGAGCTATTCATAGTAGCACCAAATTGGAAACAACCCAGACATCCATTAAACTGGTTAAATAAATTATGGGACATAAATACAATCGGATAGTAGGTGACTAGTACAGAGGGTGTAGATCTGTATTTATTGACATGGATGAATGTCCATGACACACTGTTGAGTAAAATTCTCAGGTTACATATATTATGTACATACATAATGATTCCCTAAACACAAAGTTGTTTACACTGACCTATAGATACATAGAGAGAGAGGGAGAGAAAATGGAGGAATGTTTATCCAAATGTCAGTAGTGGTTATATCTTGATAACGGAAATTCAAGTGAGTATTGCTTTTCTTGAATGGTGTGGTTTTTACAAGGAGAATGTATATCTTTTATACTATCAGTGAAACTATTCACTTATCAGTCAATACACCTACCTTGCTGCTAGACTCAATTGATAGTACTTTGGAAATATTTACTATGTATTCACAAATGAGGTTGCTCTCTAGTGTTATGGTTGTTTTGTTGGCTTTTGGTAGCAGACTTAGCTAGTCAAATAAATGAAAACAATTGTAATTATCTTTGTTTCCTTTTGTTTTTCTATGCTCCAGAACAGTAATACTGCAGGAAGGGTCAGATTTTTAAACCATTAAAATATCTCAGTTAGATGCACAGAGGTAGGGGAGGTGATATTTCTTTGGCAAATTAAAAAATATCTTCTGTGATTATTGGACTATTCTGAATTACTATCTGTTTGATTAGTCAGTTTTGGTGTTTCATATTTTCCTAGAAGACTTTATTTTCAAATATATTGAGAGAAAATTTAAATAATTGTATTTCAAAAATAAAATAATTTGGTTATACTTCTGTTTTCTCACTTTTGCTCAGTTAACCCTACCAAGGCTTTATCTACTGTATTGTTTGTTTGCTTCAAAGTAACAGCTCTTTGATTAATTGGGTTTATTGATTTTCTAATTAATTTAGTTCAGCTTTTAATCTTTATTAATAACATCATTCTAGTTTTCTAGAGTTCCTTTTCTAAGATTTTGAGGTAAATATTTAGTTCACTTATTTTTATTTTTACTTAATAACGAAGGAGCATAGTAATGAATCTATATTATAGAGGGTAAAAATCAGTACATCTCATTTTCTCTTTTCATCTACATAGGCTTCCTCTGGTAAGGATGGTCAAACAGAGGAAAACCAACAGGCAAAATACAGATTTTATCATTTAAAACATGGGGTCTATCTGATAAAATTCGGGTAAATAATCATTTATAAATAAAGAAATAAGAGCAAACATTTACAGTACTTTATTTTCTCAGTGAGATTTAAAAGGACATTGCTCTCCTAAAATAGCTGACAGCACAAAATGTAAGACCAGGAAAGATTTCTCTGTGTGTTTGTCTAATTAAAAGTGTAACAATGAATTGTAGATTGCCTTTTATGAAAACCAAATTGCTTTATTAGAAGACAAACTCAAAAATGGGTATTCAGGAAAAGAGATATGAAGGATATATACCTAATATGTGTATAATAAAACTTGTATGAGAGAAAATGAAATAGAAATTGTCACAAAAATGTAAAAACAATTACTACGTTGAAGATTCAGGTATCAAGCAGAATGATAAAACCTAACTTACATTTAGATAAAGCCTGTGGACATTTTTGGGTTTTAAAGATAAATATGAAATCCATTGGTATTTAAGCAGAACAGTTATATCACCTATGAAGGTAGAATCATAAAGGCAAAATTCTCCCTTGTTTCTCTCATTGTCTGAGGACGCTTCCTCACTCTCTTGAATAATTGCCTTCTCCAACAGGGCAATGGACCCATATTAGGAACAGTAGTGTCCCCAGTTGCTCAACTTACCATTTTGCTCATGCTGGGTGGGAGCCAGAGATGCTTCACATGCTTCAGATTCTGGAATCTGGCCACTTCCTGAGATTTACTGTGCCTGGTTAGATTATCTGCCTTCTAAAAGCTGATAACCCTCTTCCTCTTCTGTTTCGAGTTGGGGGATGAAGAAGGAGTTAAGTTATGATGGAAGATTCTTTCAATTACTCCCCGCACAGGTTTTTCATCCCTTCTAGTGGCCATAGTTTGGTAGATTTATGCCTCAATCTTGTTCTTAGTGAAGTCCTTAAAACTTTCTAGTATGTGGGTGGCACTCCTACCTAATTTGCAGCAATGATTGCTGATTATATTTCTTTGGATGCTTGAATGGGAACCTGTAGAGGAAGTAGAATTAAAGAGGTGGATTCAGATGGTCATCTCGAATCAAAAGTCTTTAAGGTGACTTCTTGTGAAGACACTTGGTCCTGTCCATCCATCCAATTAGATGCATATAACTGTACCTGGGGGACATTTGAAGAAAGAAAGAGTAGATTTTGATTTGGATCTATGTCCATGAGACTTTTTTTCAGTGAAATTACCTAGTGATCTTTTTAGTTTCTACAATAAGTGCTATAACATATCATTTATATATTTGAGAATTTATGAAAACTAGTGAGTACTTTTTGGAACTTAAAGAAAGTTTATTAATCAATGTTTATTTAATCATGAACCTTTCAGAAATTATTCTCACCTAAGTCAGTGTTTTCCACTTAACCCAAAGTTTGTTGTGTGTGTATGTGTGAGTGTGTGTGTGTGTGTGTGTGTGTGTGTGTTGATATTTTCTTTTTTGTTAAAAAATAAAGATGAGGCTTAAATGGCAAAGTCAGCAGAAATTTTCATGGTTCACAATTTTGCCGTGGGAAGGGCCCCCAAATTTCTTGAACTCTTGGGAAGATTTCTCAGCATGCATACTAAGGAGCAAGAAAAGACAAAAGCATTTCTTACTGCTAAAACGTAGCTACTCTACCTTGTGTCTTTAGAATACTGTTTATAAAAGAAAACAACAACAGGTTAATCTGTGTCCTCAATATGGACTTGGAACTGTTTGGAGGAAGACACAAATAGTGTTCCTTCACGCAGTTCTAGGCATGAAATCTGCCATCATGTTGGGCAAATACATATTGTGTTTTGTGAGAGAACTATCAGAAACTGTCCATCAGAAGAGACACAGGCACTATATTTAGTATCCTAAAGGCATACTTCAAGTAGTACAACAATTCTAATGAAACCAGTTGTTGACACACATCTCATGCACACATAGTGATTCTAGTGGTTTTAGAAAAGCAAATTTGTGGCTTTACAGAAGTGAATGTGATACATTTTGGGAGTTATTTTGGCCACTGACTCTGATTGCTCAGTCCACACATCTACTGCAGTTCCCTTCTATGGCGATGTTGCTTCTCTACATTAATTCCCTTCAAAATGAAAAATACTGGGGCAGGTAAGTAAAGACTGAATTGTTGCCCATAGGAGAATTTGCATCAGATCCCCTTGATCTCTTCTGTGTTTGTTTTCTGGGAAAAGTTCTGCTTGAATCTTTATCAGTCTGATTGAAAATTTTGTGATGAATGAATCCCCATTAGCATCCCTCTGGTTTGAGGCATCTATTTCTATTTTCTTTATGGATCTCTTTTCATTTCTAGGTTTTATGAGTTGATAAAGTCAGACAACAAGTAGTAGCTCAAAACCAGCAAGAAACACATGTAAAGATCATTTGTTCATCTAACCCATCCTTTTCTTTACTTCATTGTAACTGTTTGATTGAAGATAGTATCTTGGAATACAATACATTGCCATTCCTATTAGATTCATGACTGGATCACAGGGCCACCCATCCATGAGCTCTCAAAAAGGAATGAAAGAGGAATCACAGTCGCCTGTCTCTGGAATGGCCCTACAGTGTTTAGATGAAGAGTTGTAATATTCTGGTTGTAAAACTGGTACTGCTGAGGATAATGAAATGAGGCATCTCCTTAACAGAAAAATTTCTGTACCCTTGTGTGTCAAGTCTATAAGGAACTTCATGATGCCATTTTATTCTCTTCTTTATAAATAGGATGGATGTCTCTGCTCTTGGTGAGGCTTCAGTTTCCCCCAATATATCTTCCTTCTTCTGACAAATCTGGCTTTTTTCACCTCAGTTTCTTTCTTTTTTTCTCATTTTTTTGAGTGAGAGAAAAGAAGCTTATTATTCACTCTACTATGAATTCACAGATTCCTCCATTTAAAAAAACATTTATTTATTATTATTTTTTAACATCATTATTGGAGTATAATTGCTCTACAATGGTGTGTTAGTTTCTGCTTTATAACAAAGTGAATCAGCCATACATATACATATATCCCCATATCCCCTCCCTCTTGCGTCTCCCTCCCACCCTCCCTATCCCACCCCTCTAGGTGGTCACAGAGCACCGAGCTGATCTCCCTGTGCTGTGCGGCTGCTTCCCACTAGCTATCTGTTTTACATTTGGTAGTGTATATATGTCCAGTCTACTCTCTCACTTCATCCCAGCTTACCCTTCCCCCTCCCCATGTCCTCAAGTGCATTCTCTACGTCTGCGTCTTTATTCCTGTCCTGCCCCTAGGTTCTTCAGAACCTTTCTTTTTTCTTTTTAGATCCCATATATATGTGTTAGCATACGGTATTTGTTTTCCTCTTCCTGACTTATTTCACTCTGTATGACAGACTCTAGGTCCATCCACCTCACTACAAATAGCTCAAATTTCATTTCTTTTTATGGCTGAGTAATATTCCATTGTATATATTTGCCACATCTTCTTTATCCATTCATATGTCGATGGACACTTAGGTTGCTTCCATGTCCTGGCTATTGTGAATAGAGATGCAGTGAACATTGTGGTACATGACTCTTGTTGAATTATGGTTTTCTCAGGGTATATGCCAAGTAGTGGGATTGCTGGGTCACATAGTAGTTCTATTTTTAGTTTTTTAAGGAACCTCCATACTGTTCTCCATAGTGGCTCCATCAATTTAAATTCCCACCAACAGTGCAAGTGGGTTCCCTTTTCTCCACACCCTCTCCAGCATTTATTGTTTGTAGATTTTTTGATGATGGCCATTCTGACTGAGGTGATACCTCATTGTAGTTTTGATTTGCATTTCTCTAATGATTAGTGATGTTGAGCATCCTTTCATGTGTTTGTTGGCAATCTGTATATCTTCTTTGGAGAAATGTCTAATTAGGTCTTCTGCCCATTTTTGGATTGGGTTGTTTGTTTTTTTGATATTGAGCTACATGAGATGCTTGTAAATTTTGGAGATTAATCCTTTGTCAGTTGCTTCATTTGCAAATATTTTCTCCCATTCTGAGGGTTGTCTTTTCATCTTGTTTATGGTTTCCTTTGCTGTGAAAGAGCTTTTAAGTTTCATTAGGTCCCATTTGTTTATTTTTGTTTTTATTTCCATTTCTCTAGGAGGTGGTCCAAAAAGGATCTTGCTGTGATTTATGTCATAGAGTGTTCTGCCTATGTTTTCCTCTAAGAGTGTTATAGTGTCTGGCCTTACATTTAGGTCTTTAATCCATTTTGAGTTTATTTTTGTGTATGGTGTTAGGGAGTGTTCTAATTTCATTCTTTTACATGTAGCTGTCCAGTTTTCCCAGCACCACTTATTGAAGAGGTTGTCTTTTCTCCATTGTATATTCTTGCCTTCTGTATCAAAAATAAGGTGACCATATGTTCATGGGTTTATCTCTGGGCTTTCTATCCTGATCCGTTGATATATATTTCTGTTTTTGTGCCAGTACCATACTGTCTTGATTACTGTAGCTTTGTAGTATAATCTGAAGTCAGGAGCCTGATTCTTCCACCTCTGTTTCTCTTTCTCAAGATTGCTTTGGTTATACGGGATCTTTTGTTTTTCCATACAAATTGTGAAATTTTTTGTTGTAGCTCTGTGAAAACTGACATTGGTAGTTTGATAGGGATTGAATGAATCTGTAGATTGCTTTTGGTGATATAGTCAGTTTCACATGTTGATTCTTCCAATCCAAGAACATGGTATATCTCTCCATCTGTTTGTATCATCTTTAATTTCTTTCATCAATGTCTTATAGTTTTCTGCATACAGGTCTTTTGTCTCCCTAGGTAGGTTTATTCCTAGGTATTTTATTCTTTTTCTTGTGATGGTAAATGAGAGTGTTTCCTTAATTTCTCTTTCAGATTTTCCATCATTAATGTACAGGAATGCAAGAGATTTCTGTGCATTAATCTTGTATCCTGCAACTTTACCAAATTCCTTGATTAGCTCTAGTAATATTCAGTTTTTCACCATTCAGAATGATGTTGGCTGCAGGTTTGTCATATATGGCCTTAATTATGTTGAGGTAAGTTCCCTCTATGCCTTTCTGGAGGGTTTTTATCATAAATCGGTGTTGAATATTGTCAAAAGATTTTTCTGCATCTATTGAGATGATCATATGCTTTTTCTCGTGGAATTTTTTAATATGGTGTATCACATTGATTAATTTGCATATATTGAAGAATCCTTGCATTCCTGGGGTAAACCCCACTTGATCAAGCTGTATGATCCTTTTAATGTGCTGTTGGATTCTGTTTGCGAGTATTTTGTGGAGGATTTTTGCATCTGTGGTCATCAGTGATATTGACCTGTAGTTTTCTTCCTTTGTGACATCTTTGTGACATCAGAAAAGATACTTGATATGATTTCAATTTTCTTAAATTTACCAAGGCTTGATTTGTGACCCAAGATATGATCTGTCCTGGAGAATGTTCCATGAGAAGTTGAGAAGAACATGTATTCTGTTTTTTTGTTTATGTTTTTGTTTTTGTTTTTTTTGGTAGTACACAGGCCTCTCACCGCTGCAGCCTCTCCCGTTGCGGAGCACAGTCTCCGGACACGCAGGCTCGGTGGCCATGGCTTACGGGCCCAGCCGCTCCGCGGCACGTGGGATCCTCCCGGACTGAGGCACGAACCCGTGTCCCGTGCATCGGCAGGCGGACTCTCAACCACTGCGCCACCAGGGAAGCCCCTATTCTGTTGTTTTTGGATGGAATGTCGTATAAATATTAATTAAGTCCATCTCGTTTAATGTATCATTTAGAGCTTGTGTTTCCTTATTTATTTTCATTTTGGATAATTTTTCCATTGGTGAAAGTGGGGTAAAGTCCCCTACTATGGTTGTGTTACTGTCCATTTCCCCTTTTATGGCTGTTAGCGTTTGTCTTATTTATTGAGGTGCTCCTATGTTGGGAGCATAAATATTTACAATTGTTATATCTTCTTGGATTGACCCATTGATCATTATGTGGTGTCCTTCTTTGTCTCTTGTAATAGTCTTTGTTTTAAAATCTATTTTGTCTGATACGAGAATTGCTACTCCAACTTTCTTTTGGTTTCCGTTTGCATGGATTATCTTTTTCCAACCCCTCACTTTCAGTCTGTATGTGTCCCTAGGTCTGAAGTGGGTCTCTTGTAGACAGCATATATATGGGTCTTGTTTCTGTATCCATTCAGCCAGTCTGTGTCTTTTGATTGGAGCATTTAATCCATTTACATTTAAGGTAGTTATTGATATGTATGTTTCTATTACCATTTTCTTAATTGTTCTGGGTTTACTGTTGTAGGTGTTTTCCTTCTCTTGTATTTCCTGCCTAGAGAAGTTCCTTTAGCATTTGTTGTAAACTGGTTTGGTGGTGCTGAATTCTCTTAGCTTTTGCTTATATGTAAAGGTTTTAATTTCTCCATCGAATCTGAATGAGATCCTTGCTGGATAGAGTGATCTTGATTGTAGTTTTTTCCCCTTCATCACTTTAAATATGTCCTGCCACTCCCTTCTGGCTTGCAGAGTTTCTGCTGAAAGATCAGCTGTTAACCGTATTGCGATTCCTTTGTATGTTATTTGCTGTTTTTCTCTTGCTGCTTTAAATTTATTTTCTTTGTATTTAATTGTTGATAGTTTGCTTAATATGTGTCTTGGCATGTTTCTCCTTGGATTTATCCTGTATGGTACTCTGTGTGTTTCCTGGACTTGATTAACTATTTCCTTTCCCATGCTAGGTTAGTTTTCAACTATAATCTATTCAAGTATTTTCTCAGTCCCTTTCTTTTTCTCTTCTTCTTCTGGGTCCCTTATAATTTGGGTGTTGGTGCATTGAATGCTGTCCCAGAGGTCCCGGAGACTGTCCTCAATTCTTTTCATTCTTTTTTCTTTATTCTGCTCTGCAGTAGTTATTTCCACTATTTTATCTTCCAGGTCACTTATCCATTCTTCTCCCTCAGTTATTCTGCTATTGATTCCTTCTAGAGAATTTTTAATTTTGTTTATTTTGTTGTTCATCATTGTTTGTTTGCTCTTTAGTTCTTTTAGGTCCTTGTTAAATGTTTCTTGTATATTCTCCATTCTGTTTCCAAGATTTTGGAACATACTTACTATCATTACTCTGAATTGTTTTTCAGGTAGACTGCCTGTATCCTCTTCATTTGTTTTTATGGTGGGTTTTTGCCTTGCTCCCTCATCTGCTGTGTGTTTCTCTGTCTCTCATTTTGCTTAACTTACTACGTTTGGGGTCTTCTTTTCACAGGCTGCAGGTTCATAGTTCCTGTTGTTTTTGGTGTCTGTCCCCAGTGGCTAAGATTGTTTCAGTGGGTTGTGTAGGCTTCCTGGTAGGGGGGCATGGTGACTCTTTTCTGGTGGATGAGGCTGGATCTTGTCTTTCTGGTGGGCAGGACTGCGTCCAGTGGTGTGTTTTGGGGTGTCTGTGACGTTATATGATTTTAGGCAGCCTTTCTGCTAATGGGTGGGTTTGTGCTCCTGTCTTGATAGTTGTTTGTCATAGGGTATCCAGCGCTGTAGTTTGCTGGTCGTTGAGTTGAACTTGGTTTTAGCATTGAGATGGAGAACCCTAGGAGAGCTTTCGCTGTTTGATATTTCGTGGAGCTGGGAGGTCTCTGGTGGACCAGTGTCCTGAGCTTGGCTCTCCCACTTCAGAGGCACAGGCCTGACACCCGGTTGGTGCACAAAGACCCTGTCAGCCACACGGCTCAGAAGAAAAGGGAGAAAAAAAAAGAAAGAAAGAAATATTAAATAAAAATAATATAAAATAAAGTGATTTAAAATTTTTTGAAAATAAAAAAATTAAAAAGTAATAAAAAACAAGTAAGAAAGAAGAGAGCAACCAAACCAAAAAACAAATCCACCAATGATAACAAGCGCTAAAAACTATACAAAAAAAAGCACAACAAAAAAAACTGGAGAGACAGAACCTTAGGGCAAATGGTAAAAGCAAAGCCATACAGACAGACTCACACAAAGAAGCATACACATACACACTCACAAAAAGAGAAAAAGGAAATATATATATATATATATATTAAAAAAGAAAGGAAGAGAGCAACCAAATCAATAAACAAATCTATGAATGATAATCAACTCTAAATACTAACCTAAGTTAAACATAAAACCAGAAATAAATTACATGCAGAAAGCAAACTCCAAGTCTACAGTTGTTCCCAAAGTCCACTGCCTCAATTTTGGGATAATATGTTGTCTCTTCAGGTATTCCACAGGGTACATCAAGTTGATTGTGGAGATTTAATCCGCTGCTCCTGAGGCTGCTGGGAGAGATTTCCCTTTCTCTTCTTTGTTCGCACAGCTCCTGGGGTTCAGCTTTGGATATGACCCCGCCTCTGCGTGTAGGTCGCCTGAGGGCGTCTGTTCTTTGCTCAGACAGGACGGGGTTAAAGGAGCAGCTGATTCAGGCGCTCTGGCTCACTCAGGCCGGGGGAGGGAGGGGTACGGATGTGGGTCGAGCCTGCGGCGGCAGAGGCCGGCATGAAGTTGCACCAGCCTGAAGTGCACCGTGTGTTCTCCCAGGGAAGTTGTCCCTGGATTACAGGACCCTGGCAGTGGCGGGCTGCACAGGCTTCAGGGAGGGAGGTGTGGAGAGTGACCTGTGCTTGCTCACAGGCTTCTTGGTGGCGGCAGCAGCAGCCTTAGCGTCTCATGTCCGTCTCTGGGGTCTGCGCTGAAAGCCGCGGCTCGCGCCCGTCTCTGGAGCTCGTTTAGGCAGTGCTCTGAGTCCCCTCTCCTTGCGCACCCTGAAACAATGGTCTCTTGCCCCTTCGGCAGCTCCAGACTTTTCCCCAGACTCCCTCCAGGCTAGCTGTGGCACACTAGCCCGCTTCAGGCTGTGATCACGCCGCCAACCCCAGTCCTCTCCCTGGGATCCGACCTCCGAAGCCCGAGCCTCAGCTCCCAGCCCCCGCCCGCCCCGGCGCGTGAGCAGACAAGCCTCTCGGGCTGGTGAGTGCTGGTCGGCACTGATCCTCTGTGCGGGAATCTCTCCGCTTTGCCCTCTGCACCCCGTTGCTGCGCTCTCCTCCGTGGCTCCGAAGCTTCCCCCCCACCCACCCCCTTGTCTGCGCCAGTGAAGGGGCTTCCTAGTTTGGGGAAACTTTTCCTCCTTCACAGCTCCCTCCCCGCACCTCAGTTTCTTCATTTTCATTATTGCATCTTTCCCTTGTTCTTCATCTACTCTTAGATCTGGTAAGTAGTTTCCAGGCCCCTCTCCTTGCAAGAGGGAATCAGACAAGACAATCAAGTGTGGCAGAAGAAGGTGAGAGAAGAGTCTTACTGTGTGGCCAGCTGAGCATCTCATCATGTCTGTGGTTCTCAGGCCTCTGGCAGCCATAGCAGCATTCTTCATGTAGGCTTTGGGTTAGGAGGTCCCCACTGTGGTTATGATTCTCTATGTAAGAGTTACACTATGTTCAACTTGGAAATAATAAAAATCAAGGTCTTTTGGAACTCTCCTGAATAAATAGCATGCCTTTTGAGCCTATAGACCAAATCATTTATATTGCAGCCATTTTGTTTTGGGGGAGTTTTACGTTACATTTCTCCACTCTTTTATTAAAGGATATTTTTTATTAACTTCTAAAGTGGGAATAAGGTAAGGTAGTCTTTAGAATTCCTACTACCTACAACAAATTGCAATGATTATTATTCTTCAAAATGCAAATATTTAATTTGTTTATGATATACTTTTTTTTTTTTTTTGCTGTACACGGGCCTCTCACTGTTGTGGCCTCTCCCGTTGCAGAGCACAGGCTCTGCACAGGCCATGGCTCACGGGCCCAGCCGCTCCGTGGCATGTGGGATCTTCCCAGACGGGGGCACGAAACCGTGTCCCCTGCATTGGCAGGCGGACTCTCAACCACTGCGCCACCAGGGAAGTCCTATGATATACATTTTTATCATAATATTTTTGTTTCTTGGGCTTTGCTCAAAGGGTTAGCACTCTTATTTTGGGTCTTGTCAGTGAAATACAAAGCACCACGTCCAGTCCTCATGAGATTCAAAACTTTGGGGAGCATGAATTAAATTCTCTGTAGAGATTTTAGCCTAGAAATAACACTAAATCAGTCCCTGACACAGGCAAGTTGATTACTGGCCTTAAAGTCAATGAGATGTCAAATGGAACCAAGTTTTGCTTTTCTCTAAGTGCATCTGCCTCAATTTCAGCAATAAGTGTCTTCTAGAGAAAAAGAGGAGACTCCAAACACGAGGTTGACTTTTATGTCATCATTAATCTAAACCAAGGTGAGAGGTATTGGATTCTTCCCACCAAATTAAAACAAATACATTCTTTTCTTCCTTTTGTAAACTGCAAACCTCTCATTGAAAAACCTGGCTAAGGTTCCAAAACCTTGGAATGAGTCTTGCAGAGGTACTTGAATTATTTTAACTCTAGAATGATTTCCCAATTTCCAGGTGAGCCTTTATGGTGGGTCCTTAACTGAACCTTACTTCTTTGAATTCAGGCTACTTGGTTGGGGCATTTTTAGCCATGGTAATCTGGACCATACCTCCTGTGTCTCTTGCAGGAGTTCTCATTCTTACACATGGCCTCAGAACTGTTGTCACCTTCTTCCTGGCCCTTATCTTTCCTGGATATTCTCCATTTAATTCTTGAGATCCACTCTTTAGCCTTCTCTACCCTCCTCTGAACTCTAGCAGGCTGAACTTTATGGACCACATTGTCTGGCTTTCCTTGCCCTCTAGTTTCCAGTTGGGTTTCCAGTTGAGAGGCACTGGCAGAAATTGGAGGATGGGACAAGAGAGAGGTTGGGGTACTTGTTTCCTTGACTCTCTTGTGTTTGGCCATCTCTTGGTGGTGATTGCATTCTACTACCACATGAGAGAGTGGTTCTAAGCCACATCTCCTGTCAGACAGCCTTTTCCTACTGCTACAGTTTGCCCTGGATTCCAGCAACAGCTCCAGACCCTTCCCTGTGATTGGCTGAATAGTGACCCCCAATGATATCCACATCCTAATCCCTAGAACTCCTTGTATGAAAAAACAGTCTTTGCAGTTGTGATTAAGTTGAAGATCTTCAGATGGAAAGATTATCCTGGATTATCTAGGTGGGTCCTGAAAGTGATGACAAGTATCTTTAGAAGAGGAAGATAAAGGGAGATTTGACTACACACAGATGAGAAAAAAGCCAGGTGGAAGCAAAGTCAGAGTAGATGTTACACTGCTGGCTTTGAAGATGAAGGTAGGACCACGAGCCTAGTAATGCAAGGAATTCAGCTCTAGATGCCAGACAGGGCAAGGAAATAGATTCTCTCCTGGTGCTTGCAGAGGAGGAGGGACCCATTTAACACCTTGGTTTTAGCCCAGTAAGACTCATTTTGGACATCCGAACTCCAAAACTAGAAGAGAAAATATTTCTGTTGTTTTAAGCCACTAAGTTTGTTCTGACTTTCACTTATTTGTTTGTTTCGTTTTGTTTTTGGTAGCAATAGGAAACTAATACACTCCCTTTGCCTTTTCAAACCTAGTGGAAATTGTTCCTGCTGTTGCAGGCTTCAGGTTGCTTCACCACCCCTTGGTGATCTCCTTTAACTGCCTTCGTCTTTGTAAGATGTCCCCTTCATTACGCTCTTTTGAACCACCTTTTAGAGCTTGCCACTTGTTTTCTGCTGGGTCTCTGATTGATACATCTCCCTTCCTCTGCCAAGGGCAGGAGAACTATGATAGGAAATTCTCATTTAATTTTCAGTGAGTTCCACAAGGGCAAGGACAATGGGCTTTGTTTTGCTCTGCCTGTTTTTACAAATGGATTAATTAGTGTAGGAACACTGTCAGTCTGGATTTGGGAAAAGTACCAGTGGAGCAAGAAACAAAGGAACTTAAAATGATGTTATTTACATTTATGTAAATATACCATATGATCTGAGCTATACATGTCTTAGGTAAATAGTCTTTACATTGTCAAGGCAAAGTTTGACCTTGCTAATCACAGTATGAAAATGAAATATACTGGAAGAATTCATGCTTAAAATATTTCAAATAGTATGTGTACTTTTTGAACACAGGCTTTCTGAAAATCTTTTATGTTTCGTTGCTGGTTTGTAAGTACCCAGCCTGGAAAGTGAGGATTGTCAGATGTTATTTCACACACAAACAAAGTCTAATAGTTTATTGTGTGGTATTTCAGTCCTACTAAAGACATTCAAAGTTAGTTTGCAGTTTTGCAAGCAACTGTAGAACATAAATATATTAAATGATATTATGCTGAAGTCCAGACTTAGTCTGTACACTGGAGAACTTTTACACTTACGCCCTTATAGAATAACAAAATGCGTTATCCTCTAGTGGATTGATTTAAAAGCTTTTTATAGATCTGAACCAAGCAATTTTTCCAAAACCCCAGCTATTCTGACCTTTCTCATCATTGTCTTTACTGCTATAAAAAGCATTTTGTACATAGTACGGGGTACTGAGCAGGAATCCTAAGCGCATACTATCCTTAAACTCTAAGCTTTAATCTTTTTGCTGTAGCTCTTCTGAAGAGAAAGAATGTTTGCTAAGAGAAACTAAAAGTAGCAGACAGGACTTTGAAAGTATGTAAAAGGATGTTTTCTAAGTGTTCAGTTAAATACTGATTTATCTTGCTTTTTACTTATGGGACCCTTGATTGATTGATTTTCTACGGTTCTCCAAATAACAGAGTTTGCACTCTTTATATTAACAATTGCCTTTCACCGAACACTCTTCCTGAGAACATTTTATTTTCTTTATAGCACATATTACTTGCAAAATTATTGTAATGCATTTATTTGTTTTTGAAATCTGTCTTCTCCATAAGAATATAAACTTCATGAGGACTGATACCTGCTCTATGCCTAGATCTTTGAAAGTATTCGACATATAATACGGATGGAAAGAAATATTTGTGAAATAAATCATGATGTCATTAGCTTTGGGCCTTTATATGGTCACGTTGATTGTGTCACAGGTTATTTGGTGATAGCTGTGTTTATAATGCTACATATTTTTTCTGAGAAGATGTTCACTGGAAAAAAAAATACCTTAGCATTTTGGGCCAAGAACTATGTCCCAGACAGATTTCATCATCAAAGTAGACCTAGATTCAAGGCTATGGACCATCCATCCAGAGATGGTCCACTGCTCAGGAGTCAGGGATGAGTTTGTTACCACCGAAGCTTTAAACAATTTAAAAACATGCTGTAACTCCCACCCCTTGTACTCCCAGAGTAAGATCAAGGATTAAAAAGCTCCAAGAGGGCTTCCTTGGTGGCGCAGTGGTTGAGAGTCCGCCTGCCAATGCAGGGGACACGGGTTCGTGCCCCGGTCCAGGAGGATCCCACATGCTGCGGAGTGGCTGGGCCCGTGAGCCATGGCCGTCGAGCCTGCGCATCCGGAGCCTGTGCTCCACGACGGGAGAGGCCACAACAGTGAGAGGCCCGCGGACCAAAAAAAAAAAAAAAAAAAGCTCCAAGAGTTTCCAATCTCAGAGGAAAATCGGCTGTCACATAGAACGAGATATATACTAACTGATTTTGCCATGCAATTGGGTTCTTAATGAAAGCAGCATAAAACAAAACTGCACCCCTCTGTATTTCATTTGTATATCTTGTACCTGGAATAAAATGTAACTGCTGTAAATCTTTAAGTTGGATTCAGTAAAGCAATAATACTGTACTATACAAACTGACCATTTAGCTTAACGACTGATTTGTTACACCGTTAACTTGTCCCATGCTTTGTGTTAGGGTTCCTTGATAACTGAGTAGTTGTTAACTACTGTAATGAACAGATTCTTCCAAGGGGAAAAACCTCTTACATTGGGAGGTTAGTGATATCACTGACTGTTGTCTTAAAGGTGGCCATGGAATAATGAATAGATTTATTAAAGTTTAACCGTGGAAGCATTGTAGGACCTCAAAAAATTGCTTTAGAAATGAAATAAGTGAAAGAAAAAGCATGAAAAGAGTCTTGTCAAGCCTTTGCAATTTGCACATGACATGTCAGATTTCTTAGCTGCTACTTAAAAAATCTCTGTAGTCAAATTACATGGTTTGGAAATGTAGTACTATTATTAGGAGTAGCGCCATGGCACTTATTTTCTCTTTTTTGACCAGTGTACTCCATGATGTAAAAATACCCCTCACATCCTCTGAAGAAATAGATGAGGTAGTCAATTCAGAATTAGAATAAGCTGGTGGGAAGGTGCAACGCCCTTAGAGATACCTTAGATGTGGAGAAGAGAATGGAAGACTTGAAGCCAGTTCTCACAGCTGGTGTAGGGAATGGATATGCTTGTTAGTCTCAGGTGGTCCAGCCTGGACACCTGTACTGGAGATAATATTTCCATGTCCTTAGGATAACATGATAAAAGATTCCCGTAGTTTTATTAACTTTTATAGAAATGTAATCTAAACCTTTTGTTTCACAGAAGGACCTCCAGTGTGTTCCACTTTGAGTTTTTGTAACGTACAAGGGCCCTTTTCTCCCACAAAGAAGATTCATCTTAGTATGCTTTTAGAAAGCAAGCTATCTGGCGGGTTTTTTTTTTTTTTTTTTTTTGCGGTACGCGGGCCTCTCACTGCTGTGGCCTCTCCCGTTGCGGAGCACAGGCTCCGGACGCGCAGGCTCAGCAGCCATGGCTCACGGGCCCAGCCGCTCCGCGGCATGTGGGATCTTCCCGGACGGGGGCACGAACCTGTGTCCCCTGCATTGGCAGGCGGACTCTCAACCACTGCGCCACCAGGGAAGCCCTATCTGGCGGTTTTTGATATGTGATTTTCCAAGATTATATTAGTATCCACTCCTTCAGAAACATATCGAGGGGAAGGAGGAGTGTTCTTTGTTTTTGAAAGGCTTTCTCAGCGTGGCACAAAAAGGCAGATTTCACAACTGAAATGCTCTTGCACTTCTACTGAACAAAAATTAAAAACAAACTTCTGAATGCAAACCCATGATAAAGTTAAAAGGCAAACTAGAAACTGAATAATGACATTTCTGCATAACAGGTTAAATGTTAATTTGCTAAATGTAAGATGTGCTTTTAAAAATAAATAAAGGAAATTGGAAACAACCCAAATACTCAACAATGGAGGACTGATAAATAAGTTATGGGCGTCCATAAAACAAAATAAAAATACGTAGTCATAAAAGTATAATTTTATATGGGACATGGGAAGATATTCAGAATATAGCTAAATGAGAGAGGCAGTTACACAGTGGAAATATAATAAGTATATTTCTCTTTTTTACTGAATGTTAAATGACTAGGACAGAATTTTGGAAGGCTAAACAGTAAAGTATAATGATCATCTCTGGTTGGTAATATTTTAGGTGATTTTTAGATGATCTAATTTGTCTAAAACGAGCATGAATTACTTATGCAGAAGTAAAAAGAATTACATCAAAGTGTATTAAATACACCATGGATATATCATGAGTGTCAGGATGCTTAAAATATTCTTTCATTTTTATTTTATTTTAGTGAATTACCATCAAAAGTCCTTTTAAGTGGATGCCTTTGGAAATCATATTAAATCTTCCAGATCCTTCGGGGGGCATAGGCTGATATTTAAAGTTTCTGTCAATAAGTTGTAAAATGATCTAATATGTGGAATTCTGCCATCCTGGAATTTAGAGATCAGGGGAAAAATGATCCAGCTGCTGCTTGTGTCTGTGCACCACAGAGGACCACAAGCCAGAAATGATGCTGGCCAAATACCACCATTGCTCATGCTGGGTAATAAAAAGTCCCTGGCCATAAACTCCCTGCTCCTGCCATGGCTGTGCTGACAGAGCTCCATGCCAGGAGCAAAGCCAGGGAAATGATTACTGGAAAAACTTATATTAAAATGTGCTGCCATGGCTTGACTACTTTCACTAGTGTCTCATTGTGGTTTACCACTGGCATTCCAAAGAGAGATTGAATGGACCAGTTCTTACTCTTACATAGTTTTCTCTATTTTTCCCCCCATGGTGGAGGTTTGGTGTTATGTGTAACTAAACCACTGGTGGGGCTCCTGAACCTATGTTAATATCCTGCTGTGCTACTTGCTAATATGTAACCTTGGGCAAGTCACTTAACTTCTCTGTTTTTTGCTCTCTGTAAAGTGGAGTTAATACTACTACCCATCTCATAGGGTTGAGAGGATTAAATGGGATAGTACATGTAAAGAACCAAGACAGTGACTGGTCCATAAGAAGTACTCAGTGAACGCCAGCTATTGTTATTGCCACAATGTCCACAACCTGTTGAAGGCTCCCAAGTTTACAGAATGTCCTTGGTCATCATACAATTCCATGAGTAGCTGAAAGGGCTGGTTCCTTAGAGTTGGAGTTCTAACTCTGAGCTAACCATTTTGCATTCAGTCATTTTAACAACTCTAGGAGTTGATATTATGTTCCAGATGATGAGTGAGGTAGATCAGGAAACATTCTTTTCCAATGCCCCATAGCCCCTCCAACTACACCTTCTGTCTGGCTTCCTGTTACAGAATCCCCTAGAATTCACAGGTCGGAATTCCAGCAACTCTCTTGACCACCCTGTCCCTGTCAGACCAGGTACTCTTCAGGGGGGATTTGAAGAGTCCTGAGTAAGTAGCCCATAATAAGAATTGCTGGTGATTCTGCTATGGCCCCTTATCACAGTTCTGTAAGTAGAGTTTGCTCAGTCTTGGTGACCGATCTTAGAACTTCTTTTCCTCTTGATTGGGGTACTGCCTCTGTTCAGTCATCTCAGGACAGGAGTCTTGCTGAACTCCAATTTCTGTTTCCTGTTGCCACACCACATCCATATAGACTGCTTCAAACCTCTACCTATTGTCTTTTTCCCCTCCTTCATGCTCTGTTTTGTCCACTTGTAGGCCAGCCATTGACAGAAACCACCTGCTTACTTGAGCCTCTGCCTAATGGCTGTTGGCTCCTTCAGTGTGCCACTGGCCAAGGCAGATTTGGTCCCTGCTAGAGAATCATTGGATCAACAGCATGCTCTCTGGGTCTATGGGTCCTTCCAAATCTGTTCATCTTGCCAAGAACAAATCCCCAGCTCTGGGAACTGGAGTCTGTTCATGTCAGAACCCTCTTCTCAGCTCTTCTCGTGGTCATGAATGCCAGCCAGTAAATGAACTCCTCATCCCCATTCTCTGAGGACAGAGGCAGGTGCCATAATTGACCTGAGTTACCATTACCATAGGAGCATTTTCCCATCTGTCCATGTGGGGAGCCTGGGAATTATCCATGTGGAAGATGCTTCTTGCTTTTGAATGGAGGAAGAGGTCAACTGATCATCTCGACTCATGCTCAAAAAGCCAAAATGAGCTCATTGCACTTTAAAATAATGAAATTGTTTACAAAATTGTGTTGATTTCTCAAGGCTTTAATGTTTAAGTATTTTTCATCAGCTGTCAAGAGATAAAGATGCCTGCAGAAAGCAGATGATAGAAAAGTCAATTCTCTGACTAGAGTGGAAAACTGCATTACTTGAAATTCTCTTGCCTGTCTCCTATAAAACCGAAAACATGCAAAAATAACCTCTTATTTGCATATAAAATAGCTACATAAAATTGGTCTACAGCTTATCTCATGCTGTAAACACAAGGAAAGGAGAAAATACACATTCGTATGTATAGCCTATGTTGAAAAGTCTTATTAAACCTAAATTATGCATTTCCATTCAGGAAAAACATGCTCACTAATAGAAAACTGCAGCCATTTTGCTGGCGAGACACTCCAAAGGTTCACGTGGTAAGAAGCAGTTCCCTATTTTATACAAGCTGTTGGTTACGTGCAAAGCAAAGTATTTGATTAAAATACCATTTCTTAGGCTCCTGTGGAATGTGGCTGCACTACTGAGGAAGTGTCATCGTTTCTGAGGTTGGTAAATGTGAATCATAGGGTAGAGAGAGCAGGAATGGGCAGAGAGACCACGATGCAGATCTGATGCCTCTGAGAGCAGAGGAAGGAAAGAGCAGGATTGGGTAGGAAGAGGCTCAGACCAGTACAGCTCTCGGGTGGGCTCAGCTAGGCTGCTAAGGAGCTGCAGGCTAAGGAGGGCTCATTAGGAGAGTTCCATGTTGGGCAGGAGTATCCTGTGGAGGATGTGGCCTCAGCATGAGTGCTTCACTAGATTCCAAACTGCAGCATGTGGATGCTGTTAGCTAACTGCAATCTTTGCTCTGTGTTCTCTCTTTTTCTTTAAATGGATTTTTTTTTTCATTAAAAATTTTTTTTGAAGTATAATTAATTTACAATGTTGTGTTTAATTTCTGCTGTACAATAAAGTGACTCAGTTATACACACACACACACACACATATATATATATATTCTTTTTCCATTATGGTTTATCACAGGATATTGAATATAGTTCTCTGTGCTCTACAGTAGGACCTTGTTGTTTATCCATTATGTATGTAACAGTTCGTATCTGCTGATCCCAAACTCCCAATCCTTCTCTCCCCCAACCTCCTCCCCCTTGGTAGTCAACAATCTGTCCTATATATCTGTGAGTCTGCTTTCGTTTAGTAGATATGTTCATTTGTGTCGTATTTTAGATTCTGCATATCAGTGATATCATATGATAATTGTCTTTCTCTTTCTGACTTATTTCACTTAGTATGATAATCTCTAGGTCCATCCATGTTGCTGTAAATGGCATTATTTCATTCATTTTTTATGGCTAATATTCCATTGTGTGTATATGTGTGTGTGTATATATATATATATATATATATATATATATATATATATATATATACACACCATATCTTCTTTACCATTCATCTGTCAGTGGACATTTAAGTTGTTTCCTGTTCTCTCTTGAAGGCAGGTTGGAGCACCTACCACCATGGCTGTCCTGGCTGCCATGGTAGCCATTTGTTGCCTTCAAGTCGATGTTCTTACATTTTATCCTTAAATAACTTCCTGGTGGGAAGACTAATCTGATGCTCTATAATGTTCCATAGCCATAAGCAGACTCTTGAATCTTATTTGTTGTAACAAAATTTTTACTATAGTTTGGTAGCAAGGATTGGCAGTCATGAACCATTTCTGTTTGGAAGCTCTTTGCAAAATGACATAAAGAAGAAAGAGTAAAGACAGTCTTTCATCTGATAAATTGGTTTTCTTCTCTTCTGCCTTATTGGGCCAGAGCTTCTTTGATGCCTACTACCCAACATGGCCTAGAAGTGAAGGACCACCAGAAATGAAACCCCTATGGGGAGAAGTAATTGCTAAATTATCAAGTCTTTGGTCCTAGAGTAACTTCTCTGTTAGTCTTTCCTAGTTCTAGCCTCCCCATTTCAGGTTGATTTTCCCACTAGTGAGGTTACTAATGGCTTTCTAATGACTTGATGGGTGGGAGAAGATAAGAAGGTAGTGGGTATGATACTAATCTCTATCCTATGTCGAGTAACCTAAAGTCAAGAATTATTTTTTAAAATTATCTTTGTTTATAGGTTAAAGTGCATAACAGGTACTCAATTCTTGAAAGATTGAATAAAGAACAATGTAGATGTTGGATAGGAGTCAAGCACATTTCACTTGGGATGCATGTATCTAGTGATAGAAGGATCTTGTGGTGCCCTCTAGACTGTAGTACTCTTCCTCTCCTGAGTTTTTAAGCAGGGCAATTTTATTATGGTGGTTGATTGCTACCTGAAAGATACAGAGACTTACTATAATGCGAGAAGAAATTGGAAGGTAAGTTTTGAAGACGGAGCATAATTGTAAAAATTATGATGAGTCAGTGAGGCATTGGGTGATGGGGCAAAGCTTAGCAGGAAGTGTTAAAGGGAGCAATACAATATAGTAAGATTGGAACACTATGGCCTGGTTGGACAAATATGTTCTCCTGCCTGTTTTTGTAAATAAAATTTTATTGGAACACAGCCACACCTATTTGTTTACACAGTGTCTATGGCTGCTTTTATGCCAGAACGGCAGAGTTGAGTAGTTTCTAAGCCAAGAACATTTATTATCAGGCCCTTTAAGAAAATACTTGTGATCCCTAAAATATAGGCTTAGAGTGGGCATGATCAAGACCATCATCACTGATTTTACAGTTTTGTCTGGAAGCATGAAGACTTCTTTGGAGATTTTGTTTAGCGTAGTTTCAGCATTTTGGCAACACTGGATCTTACTTCTTTTACCTCTCCTAGATATGTCACCTCAACATAGTCTTCATTTCTCCCCTGCTTTTTCCTTTTTTGTCTTCCCCTTACCCTGCATCTACTTTCCTCTTTTATTTCGTCTCCTTTTTCTTTTCCTTTCCCCTGCCATCATTTTCTTCTCTTTATACTTTAAGAATCTTAATTCCCCACATTTCCTGCCTAGTAGTTAATAATCTGTAAACAGGGTTGAAATTATAGATCCAATGCACTTAGCCTTTAATTTGCCTTCTTTCAAGGTTAGTATTTCCAGTACCACATTCTCCTAAGTTACAGCAGACCTGTACCCTCCCTTCACCTACAGAATCCCACAGTGTATTTCACACTAAATCCCTCACATCACTTGCTTTTAGACGCATCTTGCTACACCAGTTTATGTGAGTGTCACCACCTATAGTTTAAATAATGGACAATTTCACTGGCTCAGCATAGCCTCTGGCTTTCCTGTCTTATTTCTTCCCTGCCTCCTGTAAAGAAATACCTATTTTTTTTCCTACCCCAGGTTACAAATCTAGTCAGAAGCACAATTTTCTAGTCCCTTCGGTTTTGCTTGTATTGATTTTTAGCTCTATTTTATTTACATTGCTTTTAATGTAATATGTGGGTATTTTCATTCATACAGGTGACTCAGTGAAGGAACAGTGTGCTCTTTGTACTCAGCAAGCATTTTTTCCCATTTGAGATCCCTAGTTTTAATTAAGTAGTACAGTGATTTCAGTAGTAGGTGCTTCCTGTAAGAAATTTTATGATTACGTGACTTCTACCATGATTACTTCTACCATGATTGTGTTATTTACCATGAGCAAACCAAAATAAGATTTATGGACCTTTACAATTAAGGTAACCTACATTCAGTCATATAAACTCTATATTCCCACACACCTAGGACCTATATTCTATTCAATGGACATCTATTTCCTGCTTAATGGATTTGAAAGAAATCGCAGTTAACACCACACTTTTTCCTTAAATCATTTTTGGAAAGGTTAAATTATGAATAAAGAAAAAGCAAAGTATATAGTATTTAAGAATGTGAATGTAATTTAAAGTAATGGCAACATAACTACCTTTAATAGACTGGTCCTATTAAAATTACAGAGCAGGCCACATTAAAATGTTAAAGGGGAATTTCAGCTACTTAGGTAGTGATAATATGTAAGATTTCTTAATTGTTTATTTTATTGGAAACTAATTTTGAAGATCTTCATGAAGAGGCTTGAATGATGGTGGTTCTTGTGAGTAAGGAAGCAACAGGTTAGGGTTACAGCTGTTATGAAGACTGAGAATTTCATAAAGATTCCAGTTTGAAGGATGATAATACAGAATGACAGTTCAAGACTTCTTACTTCCTTCTTCTGTGAGTTTCTGGACCTGCTTTGACTAATTCCACAAAAGTGACTTTTAAACAAGCTGACAGGAGAGCTTCAGGCATCTAGCATAAACCAATGTTGATCCTGAGAATCCCTTGAATTCTCTTGAATTTAACAAGGTCACAAAAATATTATTAATATTTATATAATTTCTCATTTTATATTGAAATAATGCTTTAATGAACAGTATTGTGTACTTTTTTCTGAGCCCATTAATTGAAGTGGAACTTTGAGGTCAAAGGTAAACATACGTTTGAAGCTCTTGACACTTATTGCAAAAATGGGCATCTGAAAACATAACAATTTACACTCCACTGTCACTGTATTCCCCACTCCTTATTCTTCATCCAACTGTCCAACATTTATTACTTTTTGGGAATATCTGTCCACTTGATAGATAAAAATGGGAATTTATTGTATTAATTTGTGTCTCTTTGATAATAGAAAGGTAGACAATTTTTTCATATTTTTATGGCACATAAATATGTCCTACCTCTCTCGTGGTATTTGTTCAATTTGTTTAACTTTTCCATTTCTTTCATATCGTTAGTCTATGTCTACCTGGTCCTAATATATGTTTATACAGAAGAACTTGTTCCAACAGATAAGAGTGACAGAGCTGTTCAGACAAGCAAAGAACTTTCTGACAGTTAGGATTATTCATAAGTAGAATAGGTTACCTTTTGATCCAGTAGACTTCTTACTGGAAACATCTATTTTTGGAGATTCTTTTGTTAGAAAGTTTAAAATAGAAGATTCAGAGGAGCTTCAAGATGGTGGAAGAGTTAGATGCGGAGATCACCTTTCTCCCTGAAAATACACCAGAAATAATCTACATGTGGAACAACTCCTACAGAACACCTACTGAACGCTTGCAGAAGACCTCAGACCTCCCAAAAGGCAAGAAACTCCCCCAAGTACCTGGGTAGGGCAAAAGAAAAAAGAAAAAACAGAGACAAAAGAATAGGGACGGGACCTGCACCAGTGGGAGGGAGCTGTGAAGGAGGAAAGGTTTCTACACACTAGAAGCCCCTTCGCGGGCGGAGACTGTGGGTGGTGGAGGGGGGAAGCTTCGGGGCCACGGAGGAGAGCACAGCAACAGGGGTGTGGAGGGCAAAGTGGAGAGATTCCCGCACAGAGGATCGGTGCTGACCGGCACTCACCAGCCCGAGAGGCTTGTCTGCTCACCTGCCGGGGCGGGCGGGGGCTGGGAGCTGAGGCTCGGGCTTCGGTCGGAACGCAGGGAGAGGACTTGGGTTGGCGGCGGGAAGAGAGCCTGAAGGGGTTAGTGCACCACGGCTAGCCGGGAGGGAGTCTGGGAAAAAGTCTGGAGCTGCCGAAGAGACAAGAGACTTTTCCTTGCCTCTTTGTTTCCTGGTGCGCCAGGAGAGGGGATTAAGAGCTCTGCTTAAAGGAGCTCCAGAGACGGGCGCAAACCGCGGCTAAAAGCACGGACCTCGGAGACGGGCATGAGACACTAAGGCTGCTGCTGCCGCCACCAAGAGGCCTGTGTGCGAGCGCAGGTCATTGTCCACACCTCCCCTCCTGGGAGCCTGTGCAGCCCGCCACTGCCAGGGTCCCGGGATACAGGGACAACTTCCCCGGGAGAACACATGGTGGGCACCTCAGGCTGGTACAACGTCACGCTGGCCTCTGCCGCCGCAGGCTCGCCCCACATTCTGTACCCCTCCCTCCCCCGGCCTGAGTGAGCCAGAGCCACCGAATCAGCTGCTCCTTTAACCCCGTCCTGTCTGAGCGAAGAACAGACGCTCTCTGGCAACCTACACGCAGAGGCGGGGCCAAATCCAAAGCTGAACCTCGGGAGCTGTGCGAACAAAGAAGAGAAAGGGAAATCTCTCCCAGCAGCCTCAGGAGCAGCGGATTAAATCTCCACAATCAACTTGATGTGCCCTGCATCTGTGGAATACCTGAATAGATAACGAATCATCCCAAATTGAGGAGGTGGACTTTGGGAGCAATGATATATATATTTTTTCTCTTTTTTTGACTGTGTATGTGTATGCTTCTGTGTGTGACTTTGTCTGTATAGCTTTGCTTTTACCATTTGTCCCAGTGTTCTGTCTGTCCATTTATTATTTTTTTTATGATTAAAAAATTTTTGTTTTCTTAATTTTTTTTATTTTAATAACTTTATTTTATTTTATTTTACTTTATTTTATCTTCTTTCTTTCTTTCTCTTTTTTCTCTGTTTTATTCTGAGCCGTGTGGAGGACAGGCTCTTCGTGCTCCAGCCAGGCGTCAGGGCTGTGCCACTGAGGTAGGAGAGCCAAGTTCAGGACACTGGTCCACAAGAGACCTCCCAGCTCCACGTAATTTCAAACGGTGAAAATATCCCAGAGATCTCCATCTCAACACAAAGACCCAGCTCCACTCAACGACCAGCAAGCTACAGTGCAGGACACCCTATGCCAAACAACTAGCAAGACAGGAACACAACCCCATCCATGAGAATAGAGGCTGCCTAAAATAATAAGGCCACAGACACCCTAAAACACACCACCAGACATGGACCTACCCACCAGAAAGACAAGATCCAGCCTCATCCACCAGAACACAGGCACTAGTCCTCTCCACCAGGAAGCCTACACAACCAACTGAACCAACCTTAGCCATTGGAGACAGACACCAAAACAGGAACTGTGAACCTGCAGCCTGTGAAAAGAAGACCCCAAACACAGTAAGTTAAGCAAAATGAGAAGACAGAGAAACACACAGCAGATGAAGGAGCAAGGCAAGAACCCACCAGACCTAACAAATGAAGAGGAAATAGGCAGTCTGCCTGAAAAAGAATTCAGAATAATGATAGGAAAGATGTTCCAAAATCTCGGAAATAGAATGGAGAAAATACAAGAAACGTTTAACAAGGACCTAGAACAACTAAAGAGCAAGCAGTGATGAACAATGCAATAAATGAAACTAAAAATTCTCTAGAAGGGATCAATAGTAGAATAACTGAGGCAGAAGAATGGATAAGTGACCTGGAAGATAAAATAGTGGAAATAACTACTGCAGAGCAGAATAAAGAAAAAAGAATGAAAAGAATTGAGGACAGTCTCAGAGACCTCTGGGACAACATTAAAAGCACCAACATTCGAATGATAGGGGTCCCAGAAGAAGAGGAAAAGAAAGGGACTGAGAAAATATTTGAAGAGATTATAGTTGAAACTTTCCCTAGTATGGGAAAGGAAATAGTTAATCAAGTCCAGGAAGCACAGAGAGTCCCATACAGGATAAATCCAAGGAGAAACACGCCAAGACACATATGAATCAAACTATCAAAAATTAAATACAAAGAACAAATGTTAAAAGCAGCAAGAGAAAAACAACAAATAACACATAAGGGAATCCCCATAAGGTTAATGGCTGACCTTTCAGCAGAAACTCTGCAAGCCAGAAGGGAGTGGCAGGACATATTTAAAGTGATGAAGGAGAAAAACGTACAACCAAGATTACCCAGCAAGGATCTCATTCAGATATGATGGAGAAATTAAAAGCTTACAGACAAGCAAAAGCTAAGATAACTCAGCACCACCAAACCAGCTTTACAACAAAAGCTAAAGGAACTTTTCTAGGCAGGAAACACAAGAGAAGGAAAACACCTACAATAATAAACCGAAAACAATTAAGAAAATGGTAATAGGAAATACATATCAATAATTACCTTAAATGTAAATGAATTAAATGCTTCAACCAAAAACACACAGTGGCTGAATGGGTACAAAAACAGGACCCATATATATGCTGTCTACAAGAGACCCACTTCAGACCTAGGGACACATAAAGAGTGAAAGTGAGGGGATGGAAAAAGATATTCCATGCAAATGGAAATCAAAGCTGGAGTAACAATTCTCATATCAGACAAAATAGACTTTAAAACAAAGACTATTACAAGAGATAGAGAAGGACACTACATAACAATCAAGGGATCAATCCAAGAAGACATAACAACTGTAAATATTTATGGACCCAACATAGGAGCACCTCAATACATAACGCAAATAGTAACAGGCATAAAAGGGGAAATCGACAGTAACACAATCATAGTAGGGGACTTTAACACCCCACCTTCACCAATGGACAGATCATCCAAAATGAAAATAAATAAGGAAACACAAGCTTTAAATGATACATTAAACAAGATGGACTTAATTGATATTTATAGGACATTCCATCCAAAAACAAAAGAATGCAGGTTCTTCTCAGGTGCTCATGGAACATTCTCCAGGATAGATCATATCTTGGGTCACAAATCAAACCTTGGAATATTTAAGAAAATTGCAATCGTATCAAGTATCTTTTCCAACCACAATGCTATGAGACTAGATATCAATTACAGGAAAAAATCTGTAAGAAATACAAACACATGGAGGCTAAACAACACACTACTTAATAACCAAGAGATCACTGAAGAAATCAAAGAGGAAATTAAAAAATACCTAGAAACAAATGACAATGAAAACACAACAACCCAAAACCTATGGGATGCAGCAAAAGCAGTTCTAAGAGGGAAGTTTATAGCAATACAATCCTACCTCAAGAAACAAACATCTCAAATAAAAAACCTAACTTAACAGCTAAAGCAATTAGAGAAAGAAGAACAAAAAACCCCAAAAGTTAGCAGAAAGAAAGAAATCATAAAGATCAGATCAGATATAAATGAAAAAGAAATGAAATGATAGCAAAGATGAATAAAACTAAAAGCTGGTTCTTTGAGAAGATAAACAACATTGATAAACCATTAGCCAGGCTTATCAAGAAAAAAGGGAGAAGACTCAAATCAATAGAATTAGAAATGAAAAAGGAGAGTAACAACTGATACTGCAGAAATACAAAGGATCATGAGAGATTACTGCAAGCTACTATATGCCAATAAAATGAACAACCTGGAAGGAATGGACAAATTCTTAGAAATGTACAACGTTCCAAGCCTGAACCAAGAAGAAGTAGAAAATATGAACAGATGAATTACAAGCACTGAAATTGAAACTGTGATTAAAAATCCTCCAACAAACAAAAGCCCAGGGACAGATGCCTTCACAGGCGAATTCTATCAAACATTTAGGGAAGAGCTAACACCTATCCTTCTCAAACTCTTCCAAAATGTAGCAGAGGGAGGAACACGCCAAAACTCATTCTACGAGGCCACCAGCACTCTGATACCAAAACCAGACAAAGATATCACAAAGAAAGAATACTACAGGCTAATATCACTGATGAACATAGATGCAAAAATCCTCAACAAAATATTAGCAAACAGAATTCAACAGCACATTAAAAGGATCATACTCTCTGATCAAGTGGGGTTTATTCCAGGGATGTAAGGATACTTCAATATATGCAAATCAATCAATGTGATACACCATATTAACAAATTGAAGGATAAAAACCATATGATCATCTCAATAGATGCAGAGAAAGCTTTCGACAAAATCCAATGTGCATTTATGATAAAAAGCCTCCAGAAAGTAGGCATAGAGGGAACTTACCTCAACATAATAAAGGCCATATATGACAAGCCCACAGCCAACATTGTCCTCAGTGGTGAAAAACTGAAACCATTTCCACTAAGATCAGGAACAAGACAAGGTTGCCCACTCTCACCACTATTATTCAACATAGTTTTGGAAGTTTTAACCACAGCAATCAGAGAATAAAAGAAATAAAAGGAATCCAAATCAGAAAAGAAGAAGTAAAGCTGTCACTGTTTGCAGAAGACATGAAATAGAAAAGACATACATAGAAAATCCTAAAGATGCTACCAGAAAACTACTAGAGCTAATCAATGAATTTGGTAAAGTTGCAGGATACAAAATTAATGCACAGAAGTCTCTTGCATTCCTATACACTAATGATGAAAAATCTGAAAGTGAAATTGAGAAGCCACTCCCATTTACCATTGCAACAAAAAGAATAAAATACCTAGGAATAAACCTACCTAAGGAGACAAAAGATCTCTTTACAGAAAATTATAAGACACTGATGAAAGAAATTAAAGATGATACAAATAGATGGAGAGATATACCATGTTCTTGGATTGGAGGAATCAACCTTGTGAAAATGACTCTACTACCTAAAGCAATCTACAGATTCAATGCAATCCCTATCAAACTACCACTGGCAGTTTACACAGAACTAGAATAAAAGATTTCACAATTTGTATGGAAACACAAAAGACCCCAAATAGCCAAAGCAATCTTGGGAAAGAAAAACGGAGCTGGAGGAATCAGGCTCCCTGGCTTCAAGCTATACTACAAAGGTAAAGTTATCAAGATAGTATGGTACTGGCACAAAAACAGAAATATAGATCAATGGAACAGGATAGAAAGCCCAGAGATCAACCCACGCACATATGGTCACCTTATCTTTGATAAAAGAGGCAAGAATATACAAGTGGAGAAAAGACAGCCTCTTCAGTATGTGGTGCTGGGAAAACTGGACAGCTACATGTAAAAGAATGAAATTAGAACACTCCTTAACGCCATACACAAAAGTAAACTCAAAATGGATTAAAGACTTAAATGTAAGGTCAGGCACCATCAAACTCTTAGAGGAAAACATAGGCAGAACACTCTATGACATAAATCACAGCAAGATCGTTTTTGGCCCACCTCCTAGAGAAATGGAAATAAAAACAAAAATAAACAAATGGGACCTAATGAAACTTAAAAGCTTTTTCACAGCAAAGGAAACCATAAACAAGATGAAAAGAGAACCCTTAGAATGGGAGAAAATATTTGCAAATGAAGCAACTGACAAAGGATTAATCTGCAAAACATACTCGCAACTCATGCAACTCAATATCACAAAAACAAACAACCCAATCCAAAAATGGGCAGAAGAGCTAAACAGACATTTCTCTCAAGAAGATATACAGATTGCCAACAAACGCATGAAAGAATGCTCAACATCATTAATCATTAGAGAAATGCAAATCAAAACTACAATGAGATATAATCTCACACCAGTCAGAATGGCCATCATCAAAAATTCTGCAAACAATAAATGCTGGAGAGGGTGTGGAGAAAAGGGAACCCTCTTGCACTGTTGTTGGGAATGTAAATTGATACAGCCACTGTGAGAACAGTATGGAGGTTCATTTAAAAAGTAAAAAATGAACTACCATACCACCCAGCAATCCCACGACTGGGCATATACCCTGAGAAAACCATAATTCAAAAAGAGGTACCAAAATGTTCATTGCAGCTCTATTTACGATAGCCAGGACATGTAAGCAATGTAAGTGTCCATCAACAGATGAATGGCTAAACAAGATGTGGCACATGTATAGAATGGAATATTACTCAGCCATAAAAAGGGACGAAAGCAAATTATTTATAGTGAGGTGGATGGACCTAGAGACTGTCATACAGGGTGAAGTATGTCAGAAAGAGAAAAAGAAATACCTTATGCTAACACATATATATGGAATCTTAAAACAAAAACAACAACAAAAAAGGGTGGTCAGAAGTACCTAGGGGCAGGACGGGAATAAAGATGCAGACCTACTAGAGAATGGACTTGAGAATACGGGGAGGGGGATGGGTAAGCTGAGACAAAGTGAGAGAGTGTCATGGACATATATACACTACCAAACGTAAAATAGATAGCTAGTGGTAAGCAGCCGCATAGCACAGGGAGATCATCTCGGTGCTTTGTGGCCACCTAGAGGGGTGGGATAGGGAGGGTGGGAGGGAGGGAGATGCAAGAGGGAAGAGATATGGAGACATGTATATGTATAACTGATTCATTTTGTTGTAAAGCAGAAACTAACACACCGTTGTAAAGCAATTATACTCCAATAACAATGTTAAAAAAAAAATTCAGCTGTCTATTCTACCTCTGAAACCCTGGAATCCCTTTGAACTTCTGTAGAAAACATTTTGCATTATCGTTCCTTGTTCGTTCTCTGGAGAAATAAAAAAAAATTAACCTTGTCTTGAGTTGAATATCATTATAAGACACCTGCCCCTTATACGTAGTAAGGACCAGTAAAGTAACTTCTGATAACTTATGTGAGCCTGCACTCAAATGTCTACCCACAAACAACAGTGCAGGGGATGTTCTTCTGTAATTGAGACTCAGATAATGACTCAGCACGTGCAAAGTTTGGATTTTATTACATGCTCTTTTGAAGTAATACAGTAAGGCAACACCAATAGCAATAATCGTTTTGACATGAAACGTGACATTAGCTTTTTTCCACTTTCAGTGTAAACAGTGCATTTATAGTCCACTTAACACTAACAGGTAATTTTCTCCTAATGAACAGAGGAGTTGTTAAAAAAAAAAAGAAAAAGTGTCATGATTTACGAAGAGCAGTGACTTTTTAATGGAATTATGCATGCTTGATTCTTATTACCATAATTAGCTTTTCCCATGTTATGTGTTTTGCAGGTTTGTATTCTAGTAGAGTACTAAATCAATAGCAGCCTCATCAGGGTCTGAAAAAAAGTTCACGCCAAATGAACTTTCCCATATGTATGTAAAATAAACTGCCATAAATTAATGGGAGGGTTTTTTTCATGCTTTTGCAGAGCCTGAAATCACCAAGAATACTTCTCTTTTCAGACATACAATTATATCACATTTGGGGGGAAAATATGATACCAAACAAAGTAAAAATATTAAAGAATGTGCTGTTGTGTCTCTTTTTCTTATTTCTTCCTCTATTATTTTTATTTCCTGTGGGGTAACTTGGAATACTTGCTAAAATAAGATGAATTATTTTATAAATTGAGACGAAAAAAGGAAAAAGAAAAGGGATACAATATACAAAAACTGAAAACGTAAGGGCCAGGCGTTGCCTGTAGCTCTTATTATGTACAGAGGACTGTTGTGAACTGTCTTCCAATTATACTTAAAACTAATTTCTCTTGAAACATTTTCTCCATTTGGTTGATTCTTGTAGCGTCATCATCTTGTATCATTAATACCATCAAACATCACAGAAGATCCTATTCTGTATAAAATATACTTGTGTCAGTGCAATTTTGAGCTCACAAATTGATACTGATGCCAATGTTGGTGACACATGTTAAGCATTAAGAGTATCCCAGGGTCCTGGGCTATGTCTTTGGAGGTGTTTCCTTATCTCATTTAATTCTCGTAATAATCTAATGAGGTAGATGTTATTATTAGAATCTTTTTTTTTTGCGGTATAGAATCTATTTTTATAGTTAAGGAAACTAAAGCACAGAGAAGTTAAATAACTCCACCAAGGTTATCTATTTAATAAGAAACAGAACTGGGATAGGGACTCCAGAGCCCATACTCTTCATCAGTATGATGTACCCTCCAACCGTCTCAGAGAGAAAAATTTCAAAATTGACAGACGTGAAGGAAATGTGGATAACTTAAACCATGTATGCATTGATAAAGCCAAAGACTAGTATACAGCAGATGAGAACATAGAGGGGAGATCTGAGTAGTGGAATGATGATAATGATGACATGTCACGTGGAGTAAAAGTCACCATTGACAGTCTTGCTCAGCAGGCCCTGTTTCAATTTGGAATCCTCCAAAGTTTTCCTTTCCATCTTTTCCGACCTGTTACTTTGCTTTTCTCTGTTTCTCTATTCCCTTCATCTGTGAGATGTCCACTAGAGTTCAAACGTCTTTACTGAGTTTTAATGATAAGATTTAAGATTAATCCCCTGGTAATGACCTTATTTATGTATTGAATATTATTCTTACAGTATATACACAAGCCGTAAAGGTTTGCATATTGTAAAACTTAGCTAGAATTTTTCAGTCACTCCTGCTAACACTCACAGAAGCTAATTCAAATTTTACAAAAGGAAAGAAGGAATTTGCTCAAGGAAGCATTAAGAATTCATTAGACCTCAAGGGACTTCCCTGGTTGTCTAGGGGCTAAGACTCCATACTCCCAATGCAGGGGGACCGGGTTCAATCCCTGGTCAGGGAACTAGATCCCACATGCCACAACTGAGAGTTCACATGCAGCAACAAAGATCCCGCATGCTACAGCTAAGACCCAGTGCGGCCAAATAAATAAATAAAATAAATAAATATTAAAAAAAAGAATTCATTAGAGCTCAAAGGCACCAACTTTCAGTTCTCTGAAAATGGGCTGTGAACTACACAGGCCCCTGTAACTAAAATAGGAGCTGGAGGGGGAGATTGCAGGGGATCTTTTTGGTTAAACGGGGAGAAGGGGTGCTGGCAATCATTCTTGTCATGGGGGAACTGGAGTAAAGGGATGTGGATAAGGGAGCCCACTGAGATAGGTTGTCATCCTGATTCTATTAGTGGTCAGCGAAATGATCTGCAGCAAGGTACTTAAACTCAGTTTTCCTATCACTAAAATGCAGTTAATAGTGCCTTCCTCACTGTATTGCCTGAGGATGGAATGTTTGAACACCTGTAAAACTCTTGGTACTGGACAATGCCTAGCAAATAGTAAATGTTCAGTAAGTGGCAATTTCCACCTTTCTTCACTCCTCATACCTTCCTGGTGGTGAAAATAAGATGTTCCCCCCACTTGGAGACTGATAACTGGTGCCTCAAAGTATCATCAATAAAATTACAGCTACCATGGACTGAACATATTGCAGCCTTCCTGAGTGGCTCTGTGCCAGCTGTTCTTATGTTTACTTCGTAATTCAATTTTCCGATATACTTGTGAGGTAGGTGCAATTATTCCCTAGTTACAGAGGGGGAAGCTGAATGTGTATAACTCTTGCCGTGAATCACTGAGCACATAACTGGGATTCCCAGGGCCAAGATTAATATCCAAATATTATTAAACTCTAACACTAGTGTTCTTTTTGCTCAAATATTTGCTTGCGTTAAAGGTCATTTTACTGAGATGATTACTGGGAAATTTAGATTATAAGTCCACATTTTGCTCTTTACCTCTTAGCTTTTAACTTTTTTAAACTTTGATTTTGTAGTATTTGATTTGTATTTGTTTATGGCATTGATTTATTTCATCAGTATTTTGTGATTTTCAGCATGTTGTTCCTGTACCTGCTATGCTTTGAATATACCTAAGTATTTTATTTCCTTTTTGTGGAAATTGTAAATGACATTTGTGATTTTAATTTTGGTTCTGCATGTCTATTGTTAGTACTTGGAAATGTGATTGATTTTGTGTTTATTTGGTATCCTTTAATCTTGTGAACTCATTTGTTCTAGGATGGTTTCCATAGACTACTTGGGACACTCTGTGTAGATAACCATGCCATATGCAAATAGAGACAGTTTTATTTCTTCCTTTCCAATGTGTATGCCTCTTATTTATGTATTTATTTTTTGACCTTATTGCAGTGTCCAGAATTTCCAGTAGTATACTGAATAGGAGTGGTGAAGTAGACGTCAGACATCCTTGCCTTGTTGTTGCTGTTATAAGGCAAGCATTCAGTCTTTCACCGTGAAGTATGACATTAGCTATAGATTTTTGTTGATGCTCTTTATCAAGTGGAGGCTAACACCTCTCTGTTCCCAACTTGTTGAGAGTTTCTATCATGAATGGTATTAGATTTTATCAAATGCTTTTTCTACATCAAATAACATAACCATATAATTTGATTAGCTTTTTTTTGTTTGTTTGTTTTTTGTTTTTTGTGTTCAGAGGCAAAGGAAAAGAAACAGAGCCTGCACTGGCTTCTGGGCTTTTCAGCTGAAAATAACAGTGGTTTATTACAGCTTCTGAACACGTTGGAAACTAAATCTCTATTGTAGATAGCCCTGCAAATCCAAAGCTGTAGGAGGTTTAGAAAAATATGGGTTTTAGCAGCAGGTGTAACACTGATGACAGCACTATAAGTCTAGTGTTGAATTTTTCTAAGTTTCTTAAACGTGACATTGGGCATGAGTCAATCGTATGTTTCATTCTTTAAAGAGATGAAAAAGATATTTTGGCTCCAAGTTCTTTTCTATCACCCTGTTTGTACTATAGAATCACATAGTTGGTAGACTGTGTAGAAGGTAATATAGATTTTTATTGTCATCAACCGTTTATAATTCAAGTTCACGTTCATAGAAAGATAAGAGGCAAAACAAATAGTTAGCAAAGATTCTCCAAAGCCTGAAATAAAATGGGCTTTTGGGGTCCACTTTTTGCTGGAATTAGGCAATGCATGCTAAAGGCAAATCTTCCAGATCAACTTGAGGCCTTGAAAATTTTACACAGAAAAGACTTCATTTACATTCTGTGTTATTCATCATCATTCAGTCAGGCAATATTCACTGGTCCTTCTTCTGGGCAGCGCTGGGGCTGGGAAGTAGAAAGAATGCAGAGGGAAGTGTGCAGTGGGCCTTGATATTAAGGAGGAAGAGAGACTCCTAAACAACTCTGAGGTTGTAGCTAAAACACAGCTAAGACATGGATGAAAAGTGACAAAAGCATCCAAATGCTTCACTGATGTGACAACATCAACCAATATGTTTGAAATAATCTGTGTGACAATCAGAATCTTTCCGTTCCCATCTGGATATTTGTTGTATTGTCAACACGGCCCAGTTCTGAAGATAAAGTCTTCATTTGGTTTTGTAGTGTGATAGATGCTATCAAGTTCATTTGTTTCCTTTCCTGTAACGTGTTGTAGCAGCTCCAATGATATACTTTTGATGACGTCACAGAGGCTGCATCCTCATGACCTCTGTCACTCAATGCACCAGGGCACACTGACACTGATCCTCACTGCATTTATGCTACCTAATTTGAAAACTACTGTCAAATACTTCAAGAAGGAGAAAGAAACCCCAGGAGAATTGGGTGATAATATTATTCAGTGATCTCTATTGAGAGCATTTACTTAATCAAAAGACGTGACACCTGGTATGAACCCCTCACTCTCCCCAGATGGTGCTGAAGGAGGCAGCTGGAGCTATGAAATCCCTTCCATCAGAGTCCCCAAGTGGAAGTTTGAGCAAGGAGGTGAGGGGGGAAGGGGGGCAAGATCTCATGGCTTCCTGGCAAGTCACTTTGCTGTGCTGTGCCTTTGAAGTAAACCCTTTCCTATTGGGCACCCCTCTTCACCAATCTCTTCATTAGCCCCTGCAGTTTATCAGAGGGAGGGGACTTTCTTTGAGGGAGTCAAAGAGAAGTGAGGCAGAGAAGGAGATAAAAAAGACAAGGAGAGAGTGAGAGAGCAAGGACTCCAGAAGGTGGCGAGAAGTGGAGAGTGAGTCTGAAAGCCACTGGCATTTCAGTCTACCTCAACTATATTGTAGTTGCAGTATGTACCATTAAAATAACCAGGGCTTGGCTTTATAAGGGCTTTTTTTGGAGGAATATTTTATACTTTTATCTTCAGATTCTTGGGCCTGTTTCGTGCTGATAAGACTACTATTTACTTATTGGTGTTTTAAAATGTCATTTTTAGAGAAATCTAGAGTCTTCTTGAATATCTTTATTTCACCAGTTTTAGGAACTCCTTTAGAAACTCAAGGCACGTAACTGCCAATATCCTCAAGCTGCAAAATGAGGTTGATAATTGTATCTATTTCATAAGGTTATTACGAGGAGGAAATGAGCTAATATTTGGAAAGTGCTCAGAAGTATGCTTGGCAAAGTAAATGCTACATAAGTGTTTATTCAATAGTATAATCAAAAATATAAAAGGGAATAATAAAATATTGAATAAGATATACCTTAGTAAGGTAAATCACCCATCATCATTTAATCTTTTTTTTTTTTAAATATCAAGGGTTTTTTTTGTTTTGTTTATTTATTTATTTATAGCTGTGTTGGGTCTTCGTTTCTGTGCGAGGGCTTTCTCTAGTTGTGGCAAACGGGGGCCACTCTTCATCGCGGTGCGCGGGCCTCTCAATATCGCGGCCTCTCGTTGCGGAGCACAGGCTCCAGATGCGCAGGCTCAGTAATTGTGGCTCACGGGCCCAGTTGCTCCGCGGCATGTGGGATACTCCCAGACCAGGGCTCGAACCCATGTCCCCTGCATTGGCAGGCAGATTCTCAACCACTGTGCCACCAGGGAAGCCCCCATCATCATTTAATCTTGATCTATAGTGAATTATTTCCAAAACTCGGTTGATTACTCTAGAGAAGTCAGAGTTGTTTTTGCCTCCTCTTGCCATAATTAGATGAAGGTCCATCTTGGCACCATGTCTTATAGATAACACGGAAGGCACTGTTTTAATTATTTCCAAGCCCTAGGCTTTTGACTTCTATGGTGTTAAGGAGAACACTTGTCCTCAGTTACTTAGGTCTTGGCAGGAAGATTATTGCATTGTCTTATGGTTTGGCTGAGCTCTGGCCCAAGGTAGCCAGATGGTGACTGACTTTATCCAGTTAAAATTTCTCTGGTTTGAAATCTGATGAGCAACATAGTTTAGCCCCTCTTCCAGGAAGAAATTCAGGGTCGTTTTAGTTTCCATGTTTTCTCTCCATATTTCTGTTGAGTGTCTTACCGTGTATTTCAGAAGCAATGCCACAAGAAAGCAATTGCCTCTTCTGACTGATATATTTACATTAATCATCACCCTTTCAGCAGAACCTGACCTAGAACACCCCAGTGACAGATTTCTTGCTGCTGCTTTTACAACAAGCTCAGAATATTAAGGCTAGAAAATCTACCCAGGGCCGGGGCTGTTGATCACATCACTGCTAGTCCCAGGTTAGTGCCTGGCATCTCAGTTTATGGCTTGTATTCAGGCTTTGGGGATTGGCGTGCTAACCATCCACAGTTGTAGAAGGACATTGGCTGAAAGCCTGACTTAGGGTTTGCAATATAATTACCGTTTCCTGGTTACCAATTTTTAAAGTTTATAGACAGATGTCTGCAAACTCGATTAAGGTCTTAATACAGAGGAAACTGTACCAGATCTGTGCATTCAAAATACCGAGAGTATGTCTAGTCTATCTAAAATATAGCTGTGTCTATTTGCATTCTTTAGACCATCGTCTTAGGAGCAAATGCAATAGTTGCTCTTTACCTCGTGTTACTGAATGCTTAGAACCACAGCTAAATGTAATCTAGAGACTTAGGTACTAGTCTATGCTCTATGGATACGTTGATACCACATGAATTAAATTGTATTACACTTTTAGGGTCTACCTGATATCTCAGTATCCTGTGATTGAAAATTACTGTGAAATGGGGTTCTGGGTTTCAAATTTGGCTAGATGACTGATTCCCTACTCATCACGTTTCCTCTGTAAACAATTACAAGAACTGGAACAACTACTAGCATGTTTTTAGTGATGGCTCGGTGTCTAACATTGTGCGAAGTACATTAGTAATGTGTTGTGTCATTTAACCCTCACATCAACCTCATGAGGTATTTATATTCTCTCCATCAACAAAAAAACAACTTACGGAATGGGAGAAAATATTTGCAAACGATGTGACCGACAAGCTCTACATGAATGAACGTATTCACTTTAAACATGAACACAAGGTCCTACTCAATGCCCATTGTGGAGAGTGAGTTCATCACTGTTTGGACAGACACTCATAGTGATGAGAAAAGTTGTTAAGGATCATAATCATCGTTGAAATCTTAGTGCTTTTCACTTAGATAAGTATCTCCTTGGCCTTTAATTTCCATATTCTTTTTTATGTATCTTATGATAACTGGAAAACTAAACATAGAAATGCTTATTTAACTTTCTCTAGAAATAAATATATAAAAACGTATTACCAAGTGTAAAAGAGATTCACAGGACGTGCATTGAAAATGGTATGAAAACTGTCATCTCAGCCCTCACAATCACATTTTTTCACCTGCTTAGGGAATTGTACATCTCTGGCTTGTTGAACACATTCTTAACTGTAAAACTGAAGACTGCCAGATCAAAAATGCTGCTTTAATCATGTTATTTCTTAGCTTATATTTGGAAGAAAAAAAGCATTAAACTACATACTAAAGTTTAATGGAATGGTGCTAAAGAATAGAACTGATTTTAAGAAGACGTAAGTTGCAGAAATACCTTTGTGGATCAATCAAGAGTAATTTATATAGCACTCTTTAATGTCTAGATTTACTGAACTTGGACAGTCTAAGCCACACTGCAGTATTTAGTCTCTTAGACGACAGTCGCTATAATCCTAAGAATACGTCTAAATTTGAGAAAGTAACTACAAAAAATAATACAGCTTTCACTGCTTAATTTTCAGTCCATTGAGGGAAAAAAATCTTTGATAAAAGACAGTTTCCTTTTGTCTCTAGAATTCTGGCTTATTTGTTATTATGTTAAATGAGCTGTTAAAATAGTTTTGTAAAAAAATATGTTAAATGAGCTGTTAAAATAGTTTTGTAAAAAAATATGTTCTATATACATATACGGAGATGAAAAGTTCTAAATTTTTAGAGCCTAAAAATGTAAGAACTAAAAACGGTTTTCAAGTAAGGTAATCTATAGCTGACCTTTATCAAGTGCTCTCTGCCAGATGTGTCTTACATATACCAACTGACTGAATCATCACCTCCATCCTAAGAAACAGAAATTTTCATTGACCCCGTTTTAAGATGAGGATGTTAAGGCCTAGAGAGGCCGAGGAGCTGGTAAATGATGAAGCAGGGATTTGAACTCTTCTGATTCTATGGTCCATGCTCTTAACCTTTGGGTAGCAGATGCGTGAGGGACTGGAAAAAAAAAAAAACAAGAACCCAGAATGTTCAAAAATTTTGTTACTTTGCTTATGCTAAATTGATTATAGTCTATCAGAGTAAGATCAAAAAAAGTGTCATTTCCCCAAGTACACTGACCTGTTGGTCCTAGGAAGCAATTAAAGACAATATAGCTGAGGTTAGACTTTAGCTCTCCAGGGAAATAGGGGAAAACGTGAGACAGAGCACAGACTTGGTCCTTGCTCCTACCCTGACTCTGGAGCCCTGCTGGCCCTTCCCACTGGCCAGTTCCAGGGGATGCGCACTCAAGGGCACAGATTCTGGAGCCAGACACACCTGAATCCTAGTCCTAGATGGAGATCTGTCACTAGGAGATTTTGGAAAAGTGACAAACTTTCTGAGCTCCATTTTTCCATTTGTGAAAAAAAGATACATAATAAAATAACACCTTCTATTGTTGTTTTGGGACAAAATGAGCTAATACTGGCACATAATGTGGTCAGTCTTTCTTGTCCCCCTCCAACTCTTGTTCCCATTTCCCTGTTGCTGACCACTGGCTATCTAAAGTCCTTATTTTTTAAACACTCTATGGTGAGGTCTTGTTTGCTACAAAATCCGTTCTCTTCTTCCCACATCCATATTCATGTTTTATGTGTAAGGGTTGATCTCAGCTTGAGTTTAGGAATAAAGCAATTGAATGAGCCTCCTGGGAGTGTTGGTATCTTGAAAGCAAATGCTACTAACTCAAACAAATCTAGTTTGCAGGCTCTCAAGCTATGTGACGATATGAAAGGGATGTTAAGCAGGGTAGGAGAGACATTTCTGGTAAGCCTTTTCAAACCAAAGTGTATTAACCATGGTCTATTCTGTTAAAGAGGGCTGGCCTCCTCCATATCTGCCCCCACCCCCTGCCATCCATGGGCCCTCTTGAAAGCTGGAACACTTCCTGCTCCAAAGTGGGAATGAGAGGGTGTGAAGATTTGCTGCCTTGGCAGTGTTGAAGAGTTACTTACCCCACGTTAGAGGCACACCTGGAAGGTTTTATAGTTTGTTAAAGTGCAAAGGTGATTCAACAATTATAATCAAATGTTCTCTTGATTGAGATGCATAGATGTAATGAAAGAGAAAAAGTCAAATGGTTAACTAATAGAGAATTTCAGAAGAAGATAGGCAGGGCAGGGATTACTTTCTTTTTTTTTTAATTTTATTGAAGTGTAGTTTATTTAAAATGTTGTGTCAATTTCTCTTGTACAGCAAAGTGATCCAGTTATACATATATATATTCTTTTTCACATTCTTTTCCTTTATGGTTTATCACAGGATATTGAATATAGTTCCCAGGGCTATATAGTAGGACCTTGCTGTTTATCCATCCTCTATATAATAGTTTGCATCTGCTGATCCCAAACTCCCAATCCTTGCTCTCCCTACCCCCGCTTCTCCATGGCAACCATAAGTCTGTTCTCTATATCTGTGAGTCTGTTTCTGTTTCATAGATATGTTCATTTGTGTTGTATTTTAGATTCCACATATAAGTGATATCATATGGTATTTGTCTTTCTCTTTCTGACTTACTCTGCTTTAGTATGATCATTTCTAGGTCCATCCATGTTACTGCAAATGGCATTATCGTTCTTTTTTATGGCTGAGTAATATTCCATTGTATATATGTATACCTTGGTAGGGATTGCATTCTGAAGATAAGAGGTGCTAAAAGTAAGAGTCCTTAGAGTAGGATTCACTTAGCTCAGGTTATGGAATGTACACTTGATGGGGTTGCTTACAGTAGTGTGAATGTTGTTGCTAGAATCACTGTTAGTCACAATATGAAATATATGATATTCTCCCTGAAGACTCAACTCTCACGTAGCACTGACAGATCCACATATTTCCAGTGCCTTGCATATTTACCACTGACATAGCCAATAGGGCAGGTTAGTGGGAAAGAGAGACTCCATCAGCTTCTTCCCACTCATTTTTTTAGAAAGAAGAATTAATATAGCTGAACAGAATTCACCCTCCCTGCTCCTTTTTTCCGGCTTGGACTCTGTCTGTAGGGCTTGCTTCTTTATATTTGTTCTCTGTGGTTCTATAAGACATGGTTTAAAGGATGATTTTCTTAGTTGCCAGGCCAGAGAGAAATACCTTTAAAAGCTCAGTGACCTTTAGCACTATTTGGTCTTTCTTGTAAATTCAACATAAGCCCCTGCACAACAGTGTAGATTTCCTGAAGTTTTAGAGTTGACTGAGAAGGACCAGCTCCTCCCCAGGTCAGGGCTATCAAGGCTGTGACTTCAACCACCAGGGCAATAGAGCTGATTAGGTCCTCGAAGAGCAGAGGATAAAGAGACTTTGGAAACCTAAATCCATGTAAGGAAATAAAGGAATACAGATTCTTTTATTGTAGTGTCAGACCATTCACTTTTAAAAAGAATTTTAAATCTAGAACTTTATTGATGGACTGTGAGATTGACTACCACCAGGCCATCGCTTCAGAATCAAAAATGGAAGAGTCCAGGGCTTCCCTGGTGGCGCAGTAGTTGGGAGTCCGCCTGCCGATGCAGGGGACACGGGTTCATGCCCTGGTCTGGGAAGATCCCGCATGCCGCGGAGCGGCTGGGCCCGTGGGCCATGGCCGCTGGGCCTGCACGTCCAGAGCCTGTGCTCCGCGACGAGAGAGGCCACAGCAGTGAGAGGCCTGCGTACCGCAAAAAAAAAAAAAAAAAAAAAGGAAGAGTCTGGATATTATACAGGATTAAATGGACTAGGTTAGACCTATGTAATATTGGTTGTCTTGAGAAAATAGAGATGTCAATTCCTGATGAACATGGTCTATTGGGAAAGACTCTGTTAGGAGCATGATCTTTGTTTTTGTTTTTGTTTTTATGTGGACCATTTTTAAAGTCTTTATTGAATTTGTTACAATACTGCTTCTGTTTCATGTTTTGGTTTTTTGGCTGCAAGGCATGTGGGATTTTAGCCCCCCAACCAGGGATTGAACCCACACCCCCTGCATTGGAAGGCAAAGTCCTAACCACTAGACTGCCAGGGAAGTTCCTGATCTTTGGTTTTTGTTCATAGGATTCTTCTGATTTTAAAATCTCAGTGAGAAGACAGTTATTTTATGTGTGGTTTCAGATTTTGCTTCTCTTGTTCCTGATTTGGTCTCTGCCTTGTGTGGTCAGGGATTTTGTTGTTTAGGATGAGGCATGTTGGTTTGTAGAATTATCTGTCTAATATCCCCCTCATTATTCCCTGTTTAGTATTCCTGGCCTTCCTCGTGTGTTCTGTGAATCGTTATCTGACTCTGTTTATGTCACTACCACTGCACCTCATGATTATATTTGTGACGTTGGTTATATAACTCACCCTCTCTGTCACAGTACCCTCCTTTGATAAAGAAGAATGACAGTTACTTTTAAGCTCTTTAGAGAAAAATGTATGTCCTTAGTTATTTGTGAAATATTTATCAGAGTCCAGTCCACAAATATTTATTTGTGAAATTATTTACCCTCCTTTGATAAAGAAGAATGACAGTTACTTTTAAGCTCTTTAGAGAAAGGTGTATGTCCTTAGTTATTTGTGAAATATTTATCAGATTCCAGGGAACTGTAAAACTGCAAATGTTCTTAAACAAAAAATATGGCATTAGGAGATCTATTTTTTGTTATTGTCTACTTTTCAAAAACTAGGCAATTGACCTAAGTGTAACAAAACTGTGAACAGTTGCTGTGTATTTGAGCATGTTAGTGTGCTCAGTCCAACACACTGTAAATAAGTCAAGGTTCCTGTCAAGTGAGAATGATGTGTCCAGGATATTGGTAACATAAATATGAAGAATCTAGATAGAATACAAGTCCTGTCCTAATTACTCCAAATCCAGGGAAATTAAAATGTCTTTGAATAAAACATATAGTCAATCCTAGGATTCATCCATTAATTTCAACCAATATTTAAACAAATCCAACCAGTACATTTATTATCAAATATTGGGGTCCCAGGCTCTTTACTGGGGTTACAAGAGGAAGATGAAGCTTTTGTTAATGAGCTTATAGTCTAATGGGGAAGACAAATTTTGTCCTGAAGGTAAAGGGGAGTAATTAACTATTTTAAGCCAGGGTATGACTTATGTAGCCTTGTATTTTATTTTTATTATTACTTTTGGATGTGCATCTTGTGGGATCTTAGTTCCCTGACCAGGGATTGAACCCAGGCCCACAGCAGTGAAAGCGCTGAGACTTAACCACTGGACCACCAGGGAATTCCCTAGCCTTATATTTTAGAAATATTTTGAGTTTCTTATGAAGAATAGTTTGGGGGTGGGGATCAGAGCAAAACTGAAGTCAGAAGACCAGTTCATAGACTGTGGCAAAATCAAATGCCCACAATATGCAAGACTCTCTGTTAAGTGCTGACAATTCTAGAGTAATGTATATGACATGGTTCTTACCTCCAAGGTGCTTAGAGTATACTTAGAGATACATGACATAAATCATCTAAAATTAAATAACGATGTGGCCTTGTTTTCCTTAGAGGCATGAGGTATTTTGTTTGTTTAGCATTTCATACTTAGAACAGAGATGTTGCTCAGTAAATGTTTGAAAGAATAAATTAGTTGAAAGACCGTCTATTGAACACATGATATATAATTTTAAAGGAGTGAGAATTTCACATAAGGAAATAATTACTGCAGAGTGTGATGACTTCACATACCAGTTACAGAGAGCAGAGAAGAAGGAGTGATTAATTCCCTTCACATCAGACAGGACATCTGATCTGAAATAGATTTTGTTTTCCAGGAGGGCACAAGGGGGAAGGATATCTTACAGAGAAAACCACGTGCAAAGGTGTGAAAGTTGTGCAGATATTTGCAGTTCTCTGACTTTGTGTATATTAATCTGGCTGGACTATAAACAAGAGGGGATTTGAGCTAAAAGAAGAGGAATTAGGTAGACAAACACCACATCTTGATGAGCTTCATATACCACACAAAGTAACTTACAACATACCTTGTAGCCTCATAAGGAATTTTGAGCAGGAGAGGGAGATGATTAATTATGTTGTTAGTTCACACCAGCAGCAATAAGGTGGATGCACTGTAGGACTTGAGGTAAATCAGGAAGGTCCATTAAACAGGTATTAGGAAACTTCCATTTAAATGGAGTTGATTATTCTCAACTTAATTTCAATAGTACATAATTTTATTTTCTGTTCAGCTTGGTTTCCTTCCCCAGTCCTCATGTTATTATGATTATGATGTTTTAAGGTGTGTATCTCTTGGAATTTATCCAATTTGAAGTTTGTTGAGCTTCTAGGATGTGTAGGTTAATGACTTTCATCAAATTTGGGAAGATTTTGACCATTTTTTCCTCAAATATTCTTTCTGCCTTTTCTCACCTGTCCTCTGGGGCTCCCATTATGCGTATGTTGGTATGCTTGAATGGTGTTCCACAGGTCTCTGAAGATCTGTTAATTTTTTCACTCTTATTTTTTTCTGTTCCTTAGACTAGATAATATCATTTCAAGTTTGCTAATTCTTCCTTCTGCTGGCTCAAATCTGATGTTGGGCCCCTCTAGTAATTTTATTATACTTTGTATTCCAGAATTTCTATTTGGCTCTTTTTTATAATTTCAGTCTCTTTATTGGTATTCTATATTTGCTGAGACATTGTTCTCATACTTTATTTATTTATTTAATTTATTGTTCCTTTAGTTTTTTTTTTTTAAGGTAAGGTTTCCTTTAGTTCTTTAAATATGTTTAAAATTGTTGATTTAACATCTTTGTCTACTGAGTCAGTCATCTGCAAATCCTTAAGAGTAGTTTACATTGATGTTTCTTTTCTGTGTGGGCCAAACTTTGTTGTATTTTGCATGTCTCATCATTTTCTGTTGAAAACTAGACTTTTAAAGTAATATAATTTGACAACTTGGGAGATCAAATTCTTCCTCTCTCCTAAGGTTTGTTTTTGTTGCTGTTTCTTTATTTAGTAAATTTCCTGAGCTAATTCTGTAGTCAACTAATGATTGAACAGAGATTTTCTTAAATGCCTTGGATCAATAAGACAGCCAACCTTTACAAAGGGCTCTAGATGTGTTTTGGGACATTCTGTCAATGCTCAGTCAGGCAGTTTACACCTCTGCATTTGCTTTCACTTTTGTTGCTTTTGCAGTGCTTCAAGATCAATTTAGGACCTTCTCAGGTCTTTCCTGGCTATATGTACAACCCCGTGCCTGTGAACAGCCCTACACATATCCATGGCCTTCTAGATTTCCAGTAATAAAATGGAGACTTTCAAAGATGTGATGTTCAAAGCTTGAACATCTCATTCCCCAGATTTTTCCTTTACGTTTCTTTGCCAAGCTCTTATTTACCCCAACTGGTAATGCTCCCTCAGGCAGCTGTGAGGTTAAGCAATTGCTGTTGATTGTTTTTGACAAATGCTCCATAGAAAAGGCTGTAGGCACTGAATGAGGTCTGAGTTAGGTCAAATAAGAACAAACTCTGAGAATGAATTTTTCAGGTAATTGACAGACATGTCAAATAATGGCAGTTCTCTGAATATGGTATTTGGAGGTATCTCTAAACCTATTCTACCCACTAGTGACTGCTAGGCTGCTTGCTTTACCATGATTGTGGAGTGCTTGGTTTTGAAGGATATCACAGAGCTGTGAAGAGGGGGATGGGATTAGAACACATTAAAATGCCATAAAGATCATTGTTATTACTGAGATTCAATCATTTTTCTTGAACAAACTCTCATTGGATTGTTACAAGCCTTTGGTTAGTTTTTCAGACTTCTGGAAAAATTAATTTTGACAATTTTTGCCAGTGTTTTCATTGCTATTATGGAGGAATGTCTTTTCAGAAGTCCTTAATCCTTCATTCCCATTTACAGTTCCATAAGGAAAGAGTTTTAGTTTCCATAGGAAAAAAATTTCCTTTGCATTGGGTGAGGACTTATAATGTCATTGGTCCTTTCAACATACCATTTGATTAAAAAATGCAATGTCTTCAAAATACTGAGCACCTAAAATTTTGCACAAAACCAACTTATAAAGACATTTTCAGATAATAAAATCTTAAAATTTATCTCCCAAGTACACTTTCTCAAGTCTGTTCTTATATACTGAAATATATCTTTTGTGAAAATGAGAGAGTAAGTCAAGAAAAAGAATGACATGGGATGCTGGAAAGAGACAATTCTATTTAGTACAAAGAAGATGAGAAGTTGCAGATCAACTGCTATATAGTGAACTAGTCCATTGTGGAACAAGTAGTCCAGATTGGAGGAAGAAGACTGAGAGCTCTCAGAGGAATTCTCAGAAGAAACAAGAACTTATGAAAAAATGTAAAGTTTTATAATGAGAAAATCTGAGGAGCCTTCTTACAGAGATGGTAAGATTGTGAGATGTAGCCCAAGATACAGAGAAACTGAGCAAATGAAAACATTAAACATTTTTTAAATTGAAGAAAAAAGAAAAAATTGTTCAAGAAAGGAGATCTAGTTTAGTTTGTTACTCGGCTCAATATGAAATAACAACTTGCATACCCGTAGAATTATAAACACTGAAATGAAAATAACCAAAATTTGTGATATAAGTGTGTAAGAAGATAGGGTGAAGAGGAGAATGTAAATTCTCATAATAGCAATTTAACAAATACTGTCTGAAAGTAATAAAGAGACGGCACCATATGTATATTATTTAGAAGTTTTGAACTAAATTCCAAAAGTAAAATTGGAAGATGGTTGCCCCGTGGAAGATGAAGAAGACAGAAGACATGTGTGTATGTGTGTGTGTGTGTGTATGTGTGTTAGTTAAAAGTCTTATAATGCTATTTGAGTTTTCAAGTATCTCTGTATATTACTAGACGAAGGTAAACATTGACCACTTTCAGCCTAGTTTTAGTGAAGTGTTCTAAATAGGAGGCTGGAAATTGAAGAGTAAGTTAGTATGGCCCATTTTTCTAGGAAATTTTCAAGAAAGTTGACTGGGAATGGAAGGGAAAAATAAAGAAAGGGTAGGGGGAATTTTAGATTAGTGATCAGACCAATTCAGTTACCCAATATATATTTAAAAATTTTTTTAGAATGTACATAGGCTGAGAGAAAAATGGATGATAAGAAAATATGAGGGAATAAAGCTTGAGTGCTCTGAAAAGATGCTTCTTTCTCTGAGCCTGGAGGGGGGCGCTCTAAGAATGGGAATGAATGTAAATAGATCTGAGGATTCTTCTTTTTTCTAGTGAACCTCTAAGCTAATAATGAGACAGGGGCGTCTACTATGAAATGAGTTGATTTGTTCTTGAGGAGAAAGATGAAGGTTTGAAATAGCTGCTTGAGGGATTAGAAATTAGTATTGACATATAAGTTTAGCAAGTGGTGCTGCAGAGCCACATAATATTTAAGCCACTATGGATTATGGTTATGCTCCCTATCCGTGAAATTACTGTCAGGTGACCTCCCTTTCTGAACAGAACAGGTACACTTAGTAGTCTGGGTAGGAGAGTGGAGAAGAGGGATGATTAGTTAAGATGAGGATTGAGGAGTTTAGAGTTGATTTGGATGAAAGGACCCCACTGAAGGTGTTAGAAAAAGAGTCTCCCAAGTGGCTGTGCTTGGAGAGGGAAGAAGATGAGGTCAGGAAAATGGAGTGTTCAAGAGACTCATAGTATCCATGAGGTTGAAGAAAAGTTTTAGGTGAAAGGGATATTAAAACCTTACTAATGAAAAAAATTGAGATGTAAATTTTTAGTCAGTGAAATAACTTGCCTTCCCCAGGACCTCGAGGTTTTTTGTAAGCATATTTAGTTTTTATTTAAGTATTTATATTATCTATAAGGACAAGGTATAAGCACATTTAGAATGGGGAATAATGTATTGAAAGTTGAATATTAGGACAAATGGCCTCCACTGCTTCAAAGTTGAGGGAGAATTTCTTAAGATAATGTGGAGATTTCAGGAACTTTTGAAAGATGGTAAAGGAAGACCTTTTGAAAAGGTAGAGGGAAGAGGGCATTCCAATCATCATACAGGAGAAACTGATTGAGATGGGATGAAGAGAACCATGGGCTTTAATTTGTGACCTCCAAAGTGTCTTTCCAAGAAAAATGAGATCCAGATGGGCCTTGACCAGTTAGTCAGTGTGTGCTTAATCTCCCCTTGGATTAAATCTCTTCCGTGTCACCTCCCCCAAAAGTGCCTGTGTGGTTGTAAGATAAAGCTAACAAGCTCTTGTGAATGACATTCATACAGCTCATCAGCTTCGTTCCTCTCTGCCCCTTCCTGCTCAGCCTTCTCAGCCACAGCTCCTCCATTCACCAAGCAGGGATGGAGAGCAGGGGGTGGGGGGGTGGGGGTGGGGAGCAGGAAGCAGAGAAAAACATGGCAAAGAAGAGGAAACTATAAAAGGATGGAAGAGGAACATTAAAAAAAAAGTTCAAATGGAATGAAGAATTTGGAAAGAACTGGAGTTCGTGAAAGGATTAAAATGATATTCGAGGGAAAGGAAAGGAGGAGGGAAAACATGAAGAGAAAGGACCAGAATGCCAGAGTCTCTTAGTCATTTTGAGATTGCTCTTTTTTGCTGTCTGTTAGGATGAGTAGTAAATATGGGGACTTTATTAGACCATCAGTTCTTCTTATTGTTTTTCACTGTGAACACGTGTGGGAATGGTGGTCACATGCAAGATACACTCACATGGACATACCCAGGTTTATGAGCAGTTTCCAACACACTGATTTTAATTCTGTTATTCTCTTTCAGCTAAGAATGTATATTATAAGCAGATGGGTAAAAGTGATCTTGATACAGAAATAACCATTTAATTTATCTTAAAAATTAAAAAAAAATCCTTGAACATTTAACTGTTATTATTGTAAATTACTTTTCAGAACTCTCACAGGCATTATGATACTTAGGTTGAGGACAACTTCAATAAGTTACTTATGAAATTTTAAATGCTAGTTTGCTGCACAATAGAGAATAGTTTATATATGTAAATGAGTAGCTGGGGGAGTGCAGTCAGTTCAGCCAATAACTTTTGAGCGTCTCTAATGTGCTAGGTATATTACTCCTTTTTTTTTTTTTTTTTTTTTTTGCGGTATGCCGGCCTCTCACTGCTGTGGCCTCTCCTGTTGCGGAGCACAGGCTCCAGATGCGCAGGCTCAGCGGCCATGGCTCACGGGCCCAGGTGCTCCGTGGCATGTGGGATCCTCCCAGACCGGGGCACGAACCCGTGTCCCCTGCATCGGCAGGCGGACTCTCAACCACTCCGCCACCAGGGAAGCCCTAGCTATATTACTCTTGATGACTTATCATAAGCTCTTCAATAACAGTATCCATCCTGTTCCTTCTGTTTCTCCTCCTCCTCACCTTCTCCTTGTTTTTCTCCTTCTGGTATCTCAGTTTCTATCACTGTTTGATGTATACTACGTGTTCTATAAATAAATGCATAAATTATGGGCACTTTGGTGCTACAAGGATGCAAATGATGTGCAATCTCCCTCTAAGCACCATTTTAAACTAAGGAGAGAAAACCATACAATTAAAATTGGGATGTGATTTCTTCATCTGTCAGTGTTAGTTTTCTCTTTGCCCTACATTTGTATCATCCACAAGTACCTTTTCCAGGGAAATTACAAGTTTGGGGAGATGCAGAATCAGGAGTATCTGAAGACTGGCACTAAAAAACCCACAAATAAATAAGAGGCTAATTCAGTCTAGAAGGTAAAGCAAGAAACTCCATGGGTACTGGGTGAATGGGAGAATTTTGGAAGGTTTAGCATTTGAATTGTTCTAGAGAAGTTGGAGACAATGAGAAAGAACTAAGAAATGGCAAAAGAACTTGAGAAATTTTATTTTGGGTTATAAATTGGATAGTGAGTACAAATGGAGAAATGTAAATACAAATTGGAATTATATTTTAAATAGTTTGATTGCTGGACTGCCCTTTGAATGTACTTCATATGGAGACTGAATCACATGGAACCCTGGCTTTTTGACAGGCTACGTTGTTATTGAAGACATAAAGTAATTAGTGAATGGAGGTAACTCTGTGCTCTGTGGGCCCAGAGTAAAATTTTGATGGGATATTGAGAAAGGAGAAGATAATATTTAAACAGGTTTTTGAAGGCTGTAAGGAGTCGTTGTGGGAGGAGGCAAGACATTTCATGAGGAAAATAATGTCTCAGGAGATACCAGGTTGTTGTTGGGAAGCATAAAATCTGTGTATTGGAGCATAGATTTTATGACCAAGTATGGCAGGAACCTAAGTGGAAAAGATTTGTTAAAACTGCTGTTACTTATTGAATGCTTAGTAAGTGTCAGGTATTGTGCAACTGTCTTGATTGTTGCAACCAAGTTGTGACTATATTCATCATCATAGTCAAGGAAAATAATTAGAAGAAGGCTGAGGATAGAATGTTGGTAAATACTGACACTAAAGGCTAGGCAGAGAAACAGAAGAGGAAAATATGAATGGTTACGAGTAGTAGAGAATCAACAGAAATCAGTGTCCCAAAGCAGAGGATAAATGGTCCAAGAAGGTGGGTGTGGCAAAGGGCCAAATTTCAATAGTTTGATGCTTGAGAAGACAGAGCAGGAGATAACATTTAGGAGATCACTGTTTGCATTTGGGGAGAGCATTTTCCGTAGAATACTGGAAATAGAAATGATATTAGAGGAGGCTTCAGTGAATGTATGATGAGGAGGTAGAAGCAGTAGAGAACCAGCTGCTCTTGAGATGAATGGCCCTCAAAGAAAGGAAATGGGAGACAAACTCAAGGCATCAGCAGGACCTGAGAATCTTCTTACAGACAAAGGGAGAGGAACAATAAAGACTGCAGGATTGATCTACGTGAGATAAAACATCACTGATGCAGGAATGCTGATGGGAGGGGATGGGCTCCAAAAGCCAGATGGAAGAGTTGGGCTTGGAAGAGAGGGAGTCCACTGCCAGGCAGAACTGGAGGGAGGGCTTCAATGTTGATCTGACTCTGCACTGAATTTTTATCTACTGTTTGATACCACGTACATCTCCCTATTTCTTTAGGGGTAAATAAGTCAAACCTCATAACTGGATCATTGGAATAATGCCCCTGCAGCCAGGCACCTGTAGGACCCTGGGTTTGTTCCCAGTGTTTGGCCAGAATCAGTAGTTCCAGGACTTTTTCATAAGTAACTACAGTTTTTCTGAATGTAGGAAATTTCCAGAATAATGTAGAAATGTGACCAGTATCAGGTCAGCTTTATTTATATCTGGGTCCAGCATGAACAAGACGGGGCATAGAATGAAATACAGGCTATGTAGGTCTTTATGTATGCCTTAGCCCCAACTTCTCACCCATTCTCAGAGCAAGTCTTCAGTGGATCTCATCATTATAACACCAATCACATCCAATAAGATATTTAACCATTCAACAATCCTATGATATTTCTGTGGTGTGAGATTGCTCAGGAGCACAGAATTCTGTCCAAGCACAGTCACAATGCAGTCAGTGTTAACTGCACACAGTTTATGTTGGACCCTATTTCCAGCATGCTGCAGTTGATTTATTTTTTGATAGGGAACATTTTTTCCCTACTTAATAGAGATCTACTCTCTAGGTAAGAAAAGGAACCCACTAGTTTTCAGAACATAGGAACAAATGCTCTCTTAGGTCTGGCTCCATGAGTTGGAAACCAAGTATAATCGCACGGTGTTATCTGAGGGCCTCACCAAGTGCTTGGCTGTCTTCTCACACTACCTGTTGATGTCTAGGGTCTCAAACATCAGAAATTTATACTTTTTTTCTTTATAGCTTTTATTTTTCTTATTTACCCTATTAAACTTTAACATTTCTGAAGTGGTGGTGTTGAGGGAGTTCTAATCAGTTAATGCCTATGGAGAGATTCCTTTACCTATGGCACTTTTCAAAATATTCTGCTTTATGTAATCAGACCCTCAAAAATTCCAAGGAATTAGGAAGATTCCCCCTCCCCCAGTTTTATAGATGAAGAAACTTAAGTTCAGAGGTTAAATAACAAGCCTATCTTAGCAAGTGTCTAAGGTAGAAAAAGCCAGGTCTTTGCAATTCTTAGAGCCATCTTATTTAATCCCTCCTTAATGGAGAAATTAATTGCCTAAGAGGCAGGACATCCTGGTCCTAGGGACAAAGACTTTATAACCAGGCTTGAAGCCTGGCATCATTGTGTCACATTGAGTTACCATTTATTGAGCATGTACTGTGTGCCAGTTGCCATGCTGTTTACACTACAAAATCCTCACTTATCAGTCACACACATGGGACTTCCCTGGTGGTCCAGGGGTTAAGAATCTGCCTTCCAGTGCAGGAGATGTGCGTTTGATCCCTGGTCGAACTAAGATCCCACATGCCATGGGGCAACTAAGCCTGCGCGCTGTAATGAAAGATCCCGTGTGCCAAAACTAAGACCCGACGCAGCCAAATAAATAATTAAAGAAAAGAATTCAACATCTATTTTAAAAAATCACACACAGTGCTACAAGGTTGGTAGTATTATCCACATTTTAATAAATAAAAAATTACTACTTAAAATGATGCGTTGGCTGGCAATGGGCCAACTAATAGATGGCAGAGTCAGGAGTTGAACACTCATCTGCCTGGCTTCCTCCAAACTACCTCACTGGAATTCACAGCTTACGTGACATGTGACCATGGGAAATTAAGTTTCAGTTTCCTTATCTTTAAAATGGATATATATGTACATACCTTGCAAGGTGGTTTGACAATTCAATCAGAACACAAGGGAAACATCTAATACAATAAACTTCAGCTGCTTCAACAGCAGTGATGGGTGCTCTTGTTACTCTAAGTTGCTCTATTGGTTACTGTGGGAGCTGGGTCTGTGCTCTGGGTTTTCTGATTCCCAGCTCCTCCTCATGTTTCCATGTGATGCAGAGAGAAGGGTCTTGTGGGGCAGACAAAGAAACACGAGGAGGAGGAAGACGAAACGGAACAGAGAGTGGGGGCAGTCAGCAGTGACAGGCACACATGTAATGATGGGCACGTGGCTAATCAAGAAGGGACCCTTGGGGAGGATGCAGTCATGTGTGCAGGGGAACGGCTGTGAAGCAGAACTAGCCCCAGTGGGAAGGGAGGCATTGATGGATGTGAAAGCAAGCAGAGCCATCTCTTGACTTAATTTGTTTGACTTGAGGTAAACAAGGAGAAAAGATCCACTTAAAATGGATTTCGAATTATGAAATTAAAGAAGCTGCAAATTGCAGGTATAGAAATTACAGATGATCTGACCACATTCAACTACAGAAAGGATCAAATAAATATGATTAAAACATAATTGGAGTTTAACATGGATAGAGAGTTTATGAGAATGGACCAGGCTGTTTTGAATGAGTTCACCCATCCAGTTCCTCGTTCATTAAGTACTACTCAGCTCTGGCCATGTGAAAGGCACTGTGATAGCAGTTAGAGACACAGAGCTGAAGAAAGAATGGCCCTTTCCTCAAGGAGTTCGGGGAAACATACATAAATGAGTAACTATAATATGGTGTTAAAAGTCCCATTAAAACCCTTGTGTAGAATATTATTGGAATACAATAATATTCCAATATAGCCTTGAAGAGCTATATTGAGTAGTAGTTAGGAACTGCTTAACAAATTAAATGATGATTTACTTGGAGGATCAACAGCAGTGATTCTGATGAAAAAGTGGGTGAGGGTCATTCCAGAAAGAAGAAGTAAAGTACAAAGACACAGGGACATCCTTTGCTCAAGGATATGCAGTGTGTTATGCTTGGAGTAATTGGGTCCATGGGGATAAGTGGTAGAAGGTAGCACTGAGGGCGACGCGTTAGGAAGCCTGGGATTGTCCTTGTGGGGGTGCGGAGCCTGGAGAGGATTCAAAGTATTGAGAAAGAGCTTCGTGGGGCAGGGTAGCAGAAGCAGGTGGCTTCAGAGGTCACTGCGTTCGTCCAGGTGAGAGACGAAGGCCTGAAATGAGGTAGCAGAATGGAGAAAGGGGCTCAGAATGATACTATCTTTAGCTATTTCATGATTGTTTCTTAAAGTTCCCATATAGCTTGCTATTTTAAAGTACCTAATAAAAGTCTCCATATACTGTACCTTACTGTTTTTAAGTGCCCCAGTAAAAGAACTTTGCTTGGTGTGATACCATTTTTCCAATCATTGGTCAGCAGCTTCCTTCACCCTTTGCTTTCTCCACCCTTCCTCTCATGTCCCCTCCTTGTCACACTCTCATACTCTTCCTCCCCTGAGCTCTGGCCACAACCCCAGGGCCTCAGCTCTCCCCAGCCCAGTCCCTGACTCCAAAAATATGGGAAAGGGTAAGCACAGAGCTGGTAGGAGAAATTCTCTGAAATGGGTAGATATTTCTTTTGGGGAAAATGTAGACTAAACCAAGGCCAGACCCCATGGGCTGGTGGGAAGATGGATAATGATTAGAGCAACATGACCCCACTTTGCAGAGCAGAGGTCCTGTTGGGAGGTAGCAGTCCTGAAACCTCTCTGTAGGGAGTCAGCTCAGCTCAAAGCTTCTGATACCCATTCAGACCTACATTAGAGATGACAACTCTGAGAGCCTCCTGGGTTAGAGGGGTTAATGAGAGAGAGGCATCAGAGCCAGGAGAAGCTAATAATTTATGTAAAAATGATAACGTATGTTTACTATACACATTTATAAATTTATCTTTTTGTCTTCTTGTTTCATAACATTTAGAAAATTTTATATCTGCAATAAATGCACTATTTAGTTGATTGCTTAAATTTCATAATGTTAAGGAAATCATTATGAAAGATAAAATGTTGATTTTTCTACAAATACTTTGGTATTAAATACAGAAGTAACACAGTAGTTATTTTGCTCTGGTATTACAATAGCTAAATGCATTGCTTCCCTATTTGAGTGTGGAACCCCGGTATATTATCATGGAGAATGGTAGATATTGCAGAAGAGTAGGGTAGGCTCAACTTCCAAAAGAAATGGCCAAAAGAAATTTAAAAACTATAGCTTGAGGATTCCTAGCCATGTTCTAGAATGAGATCCTAAGCAGGAAAACTGTCAGCTGAGGAGAGGGAGCAATAATCACTAGAAGCCTGGGGAGTGCACTGGGAAGATCCAAACAGAAATAATTGCATTTCCTTTTTGGATGGTGCTATGAGATTCTGTGGACCAAGAGAATGCTTTAAATAAAAGTTATTTTTATTTTAGCAAGATGACATTTGCAAAATGTTCATATGACTAAACAGAGGATGATTGCACCATTAAGCTGTATTTATACCTGGCTGTCACTTAAAGCCATGGTCAGCAAACTTTTGCTAGAAAGAGCCAGAGAGTAAGTATTTTAGGCTTTGTAGCCCATGGTCACTGTTGCAACTACTCAACTCTGCCATTGTAGCATGAAAGCAGCCATAGGTGGACATACATGAATGAGTGGCAGAGGTTCCAATAAAACTTTCTTTACAGAAACAGATGGCAGGTCCAGTTTGGTCCATAGGCTCATGTTTGCTGATCCCTGGATTATGGTGTTAAATAACTGGTTGAGATCAACCTGGACTAAGGTCTCTAGTGGCAGGCTGTAGGGTCCCATCTGTGACTATGCTTTGTTCAAAAATGTTATCGGCAGTGTTGATGAGATAGAAGGCAAGTTAATCATATTCATGAGCAATAAGAACTGATGAGAAATAGCTAACATTTGGGAAGACAATCAGGATTCAAATGGCTTTTTGATGGATGAGTAATGAGCAAAAATGAGAAAGAGGAAATTTAGTAGAACTAAATATCAAGTTGCGCACTGCAGTTAAAAAAGAACTGTGGAAGTACAAGGGGAGACTTTGCCTGGCAGTAATTCATGTGAAAAAAACTCTATGCAACTGCCCAAAGTGTTTACAGCTAGTCAGTGATGTGAGTTGGTTACCAAGAACGCTAGGGGTATCTTAGGCTACATTAACAAAGTAAAGTGTCTAAGGCAAGGGAGGTTGTGATCCCACTGGGTTGGGTATGGACCAGAGTCTACTAGAGAGCTATATGTAGTTTTAGGTATCATGCCTTATTAAATATTTTGCCACATAAGCAAGGATACATATCCATTGGTTTGGAGAAGGTTATAAAAATCCAAAGCAGGGCTTCCCTGGTGGTGCAGTGGTTGAGAGTCTGCCTGCCGATGCAGGGGACACGGGTTTGTGCCCCGGTCTGGGAAGATCCCACATGCCGTGGAGCGGCTGGGCCCGTGAGCCATGGCCGCTGAACCTGCGCATCCGGAGCCTGTGCTCCGCAACGGGAGAGGCCACAGCAGTGAGAGGCCCGCGTAACGCAAAAAAAAAAAAAAAAAACAAAAAAAACCCCAAAGCATATATTCCTAGAACTATTGTAAATATTTTATAAACATGTATTCAGTTCTAAAAGAGCCAGTAAAGTACACTTTTTCAAGAGGAGGGGCATTTTCCTTGTTAGCAGAAGTGAGTAGTAAGTACAGAACCTGAGGTTGTGAGACTTGGGGCATGAAGTGTTCCATTGTGGAGGAGGCAAGGCTGAGTGGGGAGTTACACAGACAAGCCATATTGGCTTGGGGTGGTCTGGCCATGGGGCAGAGATCCTGGTGGAGGAAGAAGAATCTTTCTAGGGTGAATATCTCTGGTGCTGCCTTCCTATCTCAATAGGATGAGAGGAGTAAGTGCTAAAGAATATACCCTTCCTGCTACAGAGAATATAAAAGGGCACAACCACTTTGGGAAAAGTTTGTCAATTTCTTTAGTAGTTAAACATACACCTACCATATGATCCTGTCATTCCACCCCTAATATTTACCCCAAACTACTAAAAGTCCATGTCTAAATAAAGACTTGGACAGCTTGATTTGTATCCATCCCAAACAGGAAACAACCCAAATGTCTATCAACAGGTGAATGGGTTAACAAATAGTGGTATATTCTTAAAATAGAATACTACTCAGCAACAGAAGGACTGATACCCCCACCAAAATGGGGAAGTCTCATGTTGGCATGGGGGGCGTGTTATGAGGGGTGGGAAGACGGACTACAAGCAACAAGAGGAAAATTTTATGGATGGTTATTATGTTCATTGTCTTGATTTTTAGGATGGTTTCACAGGTGTATACATGTGTGAAAACTTATCAAATTGTACACTTCAAATATGTAGAGTTTACTGAATGTAAATTATATCTCAATAGCATGCCTGAAAACTATAAAATGTGGTGACTGGTTATAATTCAAAGAAGAGCAAGTAATCTAATTTCCTGCGTTGTCTTAGGATAACTAGCATTCATTAGAATCCCCGTAATAATGAAGTTTAAATCAAATTTAAATGCTGTTTTTCACAAATAACCTCATCTTTCAGGAGGCCTCATGCTATGAGAACTACTGCAATTTTAGTTTTATTGCTTACTTGGCTGAGAGGGATAAACAGATCCAAGAGGCAAGATTTTGTTTTTCTTGGTTTGGTATGGGTTTATCTTTTAATTCCCATGCCCAGCCCCTGTCCCCTCAGTGCTTAGAACATTAAGGCGATGATCATAGTGGATGTTTAATAAATGCCTTGTCTTAATGTATAATTAAAAGGCCTGAACAATGTAATCTCAATCGCTTATTAAAACATCTGCTGATGGAGAAAACCCTTCCATGGGTGTAGAATAATTTAAAAGCATTAAGTAGAAGACATTCAAAGTAGTAGAATATCTAAGTATTTTTCAGATAAATAACAGTTTCTTCTACATAAATTTAACTCCAAATGTGAGGACAAAATATTTTTTCTTTAGTAAATTTGATTAAAAGGATGTATGCATTCATCAATTTAACGTTAGCATAATGAGTGGTAAATAGTACAGGTTTTATTGATAGCAAAATATGACAATGCTGAATAAGTTGTTTAACTGTTATCCTTATTTTCTGCATCTGCCACTTGATAATAACAGCACCTTCCTTCCGGAGTTGTTGTAAGAAACAAATGAAATGGTGCATGTAAAGTACTGTAGTGGATGCTGTGGTGTGCCCCCAGATGATCCCCCTTTAGGACTGAGGCACTTATTACCCCAAATGCCTGGAATGTTGGCTGCTGAGGGCTTATATCTAAGGCCCTCCTCAAGAACTGTTCTGGAACAAAGGAAGCTGTCTAACCCAAGGATACACCCCCTTCCATAGGGGCAGCCTGTATCCAATGACTGGTCTTTGCAGGGGTGAAAGGCGTAGCCATCTTGCCACAATTAGGAGGATTATGAATGGGCATGCTGGCTCCAGAACTCCCTTTAGGATTGACTGAGGGTCTGGTGCAACTGCATTGCAATTGAACCTTTTCCTCTGCCCCATATTGTGGCATTTACTCCTCAGAGTTTTTCCTGAGAGCACTGCCCAATAGTTTCCTGCATGCAAATCTCCAGAGTTTAAAGCTCTATTTTTGAGGACTCCTTACCTACAACCATTGGTACCAGCAGTTGTTCTATAAAGCAGATGCTTTAATCCTGCTAAGATTTTGATTGGGATTGCTTTGAATCAATCAGTCAATTTGAAGGAGAGTTGTTATGTTTATATATTGAGCTTTCCAATTCTTAAGTGTGATATATACCAGTTCTATTACTTCATCTTTAATTTCTCTCAACAAAGGGGTATGTGTTTGTGTGTGTGTGTGTAGAGAGAGAACTTAAGAAATGTAATTCCCTTTATTCTCAAGTATTTTATGTTTTTGATATTGTAAATTGTTATATAGAAATACAGCTGTTTTTGCTATATATTGATTGTGCATCTCACATTATTAAATTCACTGCCTAATTCTAGTAATTTTTCTATAGATTGTTTTGGATTTTCTTCATCACAATCTTGTCTGTGAATAACGATACCTTTATTTCTTGCTTTCCAATCCTTATAATTTTATCTTTTTCTTGCCTTATTTCATTGGCAAGGACTCCTATATAATGAAACAAGAAATGATACTGAGGAACACCTTTGTTTCATTCCTGATTGCAGGGGGGAATCTTCTAATATTTTACAATTAAATATGTTTTCTCTGGGTTTTTTGTAGATACTTTTTATACATTGAGAAAAATCATTTCTATGCCTAGTTTTTGAAGGATTTTTATCATGAAGTGGAGTAGATTTTAATTAAATGCCCCCCCTTTTTTTTTCACCTGTGAAGATGACCATATAACATTTTTTTCTTTATTCTGTTAATGTAGTGAATTTCAGTGATTGAATTTGGTAAGATTGGTGTTATTTCTTTCTTTAAATGTTTAAATGAAGTTAGTGGTAAAGCCATCTGCCATCCCGATATTTTACTGTGGAAAAAAGTTAATTACAGATTTAATTTCTTTAATAGAAAATTATTCAGATTTTCTATTTTTCTTCTTTCAGCTTAAGTTGTATTTTCTAAGGAATTTGATCATTTCAACTAAATTTTCAAATTTATTGTCTTAAAGTTGTTCATCCTCTGTATCTTTCTAATATCTTTAGGATAAGAGTCCATTTTTAAAATACTTGATAGTGGTAATTTGTGTTTTATTTTTCTTCTTCATTCCTCCTTTCTTCCCTTCCTTCTTCCCTTCCTCCCTTCCTTCCTTCCTTCTTTCCTCTCTCCCTCTTTCTCTATCAGGCTTGGTAAGGTTTATTAGTCTTTTATTAATTTTATTAATCTTTTTAAAGAAGGAATTTAAAAAATTCTCCCCATTGTACATTTTATTTTATTAAATTCTGCTCTTTATTATTTTCTCCCTACTTTCTTCAGATTTAATATACTGTTATTTTTTAGCATCTAGTGATGGACACTTAGATCATTAATTTTAAGCCTTTGTTTTTCTTTTTTAATATGCTCATTTAAGGCTATACATTTCCCTCTAACTATGAGTTTAGCTGTATGCTATAACTTTTGCTATATCATAGCTTCAATTTCATTTAATACAGAGCATTTAATAATATTCATCATGATTTCTTCTTTTATCCCCTGGCTAATTAGAAGTCTTGTTTATTTTCTAGCTGTCTCTGGACCTTCTAATTATCTTTTTAAAAATATTGATTTCTAGCTTAATTCCACTGTGTTTAGAAAACACGCTCTGTATGAATTCAAGCCTTTAAATATTTTTTTAGAATTTGTTTATGGCTCAGTACATGGTCAGTTTAGGTAAATGTTCTGACTGTGTTTGAAAAGAATGCATATTCCTCAGGTGTTGGGTTCTATATATATCAATTAAGTCAGATTTGTTAATCATGTTCATATTTATTGCTACCAATTTTTGTCTGCTTTTATTTCAGTTACTGAGAGATATTGTTGAAATTCTTCAACTATGATTGTAGATTTGTCTATTTCTCCTTTAAATCCATCAGTGTTTGCTGTATATGTTTTGAGAATGTGCTGCTAGACACACACTGAAAATTGTTATTTTTCCTATAGAATTAATACTTTTTATTGATATGAAATGTACCACTAGTTCTTCTATTGTCTTAAAGACTGTTTTTTCTAATAATATAACAGTACCAACTTTCTCTTGGTTTGTGTTTGTATGGTATATGTTTTGCCATCATTTTATTTTCAACTTTTATGTATCTTTATATTTAAAGTGTCTCCAGTAAGCAGCATACATTTTGTTATTTTATCCAGTCTAATAATCTTTGTCTATTAATTGTGGCATTTAGTTCATTTATAATTAATCTAATTACTGAGTTTAAACCCACATGTTTATTATTTGTTTTTCCTATTTGACCAATATATTCTTTTTTTTTTTTTCTGTCTTCCTGCCTTCTTTTATTCCATTTCCCTCACTATATTAGCCTGTTAGGTGTATATTCAATTAGTTGTTACCCTAGAGACTGAAACTTGTATACTTGACTAAGTATGTATGCAGTAAGTTAGCACTTTCGTTCCTGACAAATTTTGTGCAATTGTTGTCATTTATTTTAACGTACATATATTTTAAACCCCAGAAAAATTATCATTGCTGTTTTAAACAGTGAATATTCATTTAGATTTACCAACATTTTAACTTTTCCCAAAGATTTTCATTTTTTTTAATTACCATATTTATAACTGCTATACTTTTGCCTGAAGATTTATTTATTTTAGGGCACACCTGCTGGCAATGACTTTTCTCTGTTTTTGTCTAAAAACATCCCAACTTAGTCTTCACTGTTTAAGGATATTTTCACTGAACATAGAATTCTAGGTCGATAGTTATCTTCTTTCAGCACTTTAAATATTTATATCCATTGTTTCCTGGCTTCCATCATTTCTGTTAGGTTAGCTTTAGGCCTTGTTGCTGCTCCTTTGAAGGGAATGTGTCTTTTTTTTTCCCCCTCTGCTGGATCTTTTTTTTTTCAGGTCATTATCTCTTTGAAAACTGCTTATGTCACATTTTTTCTCTTCTCCTCTTATCTTCTTATGTTAGATATCTTTACCTAGTCCTGTATGTTCCTTACATACTATTTTTTTTTTCTATTTAGGATCCATCTGTGCTTTAGTCTGGATATTTTATTATGATCTTTCTTCCAGTTCACTAACATTCCCTTCTGCTGTGTCTAATTAGGTATTAAACTCATCTATTAATTTCTTAATTTCAGTTCTCGATAATTAATTTATTATTTTTGTAGATTCAGTTCTTTTTGAAGTTTTCTATAACTTAAACTATTTTTTTGAGCATACAAATCAGTTATTCTAATGTCCTCTTATAATCACTCTAATACCTGCATCACTGTAGGTCTGTTACCATTATGTTTTTTTTGTGTGTGTGTGTGTGTCATTTGACCCTAATTCCAGTTATATTTGGAAATTTTGGATTACATGCTTGACATTATGCATAAAAGTTGAAGTCTTTTAATAATATCATCTTCCTTCTGAGAGAATTAATTTTTTTCCAGAAGGCAGTAAGGGTAAAGACCAATCATCCAATCAATAATGAGATGAACCAGGGCTGATTTTAAGGCAGATCTCTTTTTGATTTTCTCCCACTACTCATCTGTTGTCTTTCTATGGTCTTATCTGAAACCCTGGGAAGTTTACCATAACCCCGTACTTTCAAAGCTTCTGAAACTCATATTTTGACTTCCAAGCTCTGTGAAGATGTGAAATTCTGCCTAGCTTTTAAAGGTCTTAGCAGCTTTATGCTAGCTTTTTCCTATCTCTTACTTCATTCTGCCAATATCTAAAAGGCCAAAAGTCAAGCTGAACATTGACTCCTTCTCTATGGTTCTCTTTTCTATTGGGTTTTGGCTTCCCAACTCCAGGCTGCCTTGAGAATTTTGAATTCAAATTTTTACCTCCAAGCCCAGTGTGACTGCCATAAGCTCGAGGCTATAGCTTTTTGTTTGGTTTCTATGTACCATGCTAGGAATTAACAAATTTATCAAAGGAAAAATAGTAGTGAGTGTGGGGTTTACCTCAATGCTCATCTCTTCTCTCCTAGATATTAATTCTTCAAGCCAACCTTCTTTGGTCACTCTCATGTGCCTTTACACAGATGTTTAGTCTTTTACATTTTATACATCTTTTATGGTTGTCCATGGCAGAAGGTTTAATTTTGTATGAACTATTCCATTGTTGATATAAGTAGAAGATCTCTATTATTTCTTAAAGATTAGAGGGCATAGAATCATTCAAAGTGCCTGAAAAGTGTAGTTCTGGAACCCACATTTCAAGATTCTGATATATATATGCATTTTCAGCAAAGTTCCAGATAATTTTGACATAGTTGGTCCTGCAGTCAAACTCTGTATTCTTTTAGATTCGATAGGTTAAAACTTCACATATACCTATTCCTTTGTGATTAAATAAATTTACCCTTTATTGACAACAACATTAAACAGTGAGAAGACAGCTAGCATTATCACAAACTTTTCAATTCCTTTTTGAGGGGTAAGAGGATATAAAAGCCAAAGAATAGAAGCTTAGGAAAGGAAAAGGAGGGGAGATTCTATTTGCTGAGAGTGAAAGACTCCCTAAGTTTGAAATGAATAAATAACCCATTAGTCATGAACTTTTCATTAGGACTACTTGGTAGCTCCATAGACAATCCATATTCAGGCTATTGGGATTCATTCTACATCACTCTGCCTTAAATGTAAGTATCATTGAATTGATTCATATTCTATCAAGACACATTCTCAGAGGAACACTTTTGATGTATAGATCTTGCTACTTCTTTCCTTATTATGATCTACAAGATGAGATTGTCCAAGGCTGGAATAATTCCAAAGTGTGTGTATATGTGTGTGTGTGTGTGTGTTTGGTTTGATTTTGTTTTAGAATTATTGCTGCTATAGTTCTGCTGGGCTATTTCTATCAATATATAATCTCTCTAAGTCTCTATTTACTCTTCTGTTAAATGGAAAGGAAAATGCCTAGTTTACAGCTCTGTTTAATTCTTTGAGGATGAATTGAGACCATCCTTATGATATTGTTTCATAAATAATGAAACACTAATTTTTTTTTATTATTTAAAGACACAGGGATAATGTGGTGAACAACATAGAAAGTGAAAGCCCAAGATTTGCTGGAAGTCATTGGTTGTTCAATATGGCTAGGGTCAGATGAATGTAAAAAGATCAGTGAAATACTGGAAAATGGGGCTGGGGCCAAATCATGGAAGTTTGATTGCCAGGCTGAGTTTAGACTTTTATTCATTAGGCAATGCAAGTGATTGCCTTATGGATAGAGGGTTGACATAATAAGAAAGAAATTATATGGCGTTAGGTATAAGATGTCCTTGAATAGAACAATGAAGAATTAAGTGGTTATTGAAATAATCTAGGCGAGAAGTAATGAGACTCTGAACTGGAGAAGTGGAAATGGAAAAGAGGGGACAATTGAGAGAGAGAAGTTGAGGGACAGAATCAATGAGTCTCAGATATGAAGGGTGGAAAAATAGGAATATTTGTACTATCTTTGCTTCTTCTGAGTTTTGACTGGGAGAATTAATAGAAGTAGGCAACGCAGGTATGACCCCAAATTTCAAACTTACATCTGGTTCAATAATTGCTTTTCTTTACTATGCAATTTCAGAAGACATTTTTGTGTCACTAGGCAGTTCTTTTTCTTGAATTGCCCCTATATGTGTGCATACATTGTTTAAAATTATACCTATTAGATATTCAGTAGTATTTACGAGCCAAGAGCCCAATTTCCATGTGTTCACTTTTACATAAAACACATTTACAGAATTTTTCTGACATTACATTATATCACATATGTAAGAGCTAAATCTGGAAAGGTTTAACAGATAAAATTCATTGTTCCAGTTATGCACAAGGGATTAACACAGGCAACTCCCATTAATGTTAATCATTCAACTCCTTGGCCATTAATGTTTCACCACATTCAGAGGAAGAGGTCACACATGAAGGGGAAGAATAGAGGCAAGTAAATCATTTCCATGCAGTGTATTGTATGAGCTGTTAAAAAATGTCTAAAAGATATTTGTAAAATGAAGGGATTTTTTTCTTCTAGCATAAAAACTAAAGAGCAGTACTTCCTTCTTAAAACTCTGAGTTGCTGTGGCTGAGAAGACCTTCCGTCTGTGCTCTGAGTTGGCAGGACTTGTGCTCTTGGTTATATATCATCTGTGGATATTCAATGTCTTCTCCATCATCAAGTATTTCATTAAACTGCTTTCTATGCTTCAGAAATAATAGCAACTGATAATTGAGTATCAATCTATGTTAGTTGCTTTAGACCAAAGCTTTTCGAAGTGTGGTCCCTAGACCCACGGCATCAGCATCACCTCATCAACTTATTAGAAATTCAAATTCTTGGCCTCCACTCCTGAGCTACAAAATCAGAATATTGAGGGGTGGAACCCAGAAACCTGTCTTTTAACAAGCCTGCAGGTGACTCTAATGGACTCTGAAGTTTGAGAACCACTGTTTTAGATGTATCTCCAATTATAATATGTCTGCCTATTAGGAATTGTCCTCTTTTTTAATGTCAAAACTGGATGGTAGAGAGATAAAGTGAGTTGTCCCAAATCAGGCAGGTGTAGGATCTCGAAAGCAGGTCTGTAACGTACTTCACACTTCTGTAGTACGTGTTGACTGAAGACTAAATATACGTATGTCACAGAAGAACAAGACTCAGTTTGTGACGTCTGCTGTTATGTTATGAGGCCATGGGCAAAATATTTGGCCCTTTTGTGTCTGTTTCTTCATACACAAAGTAGACTTCAGGATCATTTACCACTGCATGTGTGACATCAGCCAACCAATATGTTAGCACCCAGGGCTATGAGACGAGACTAAGCTGTGCTAGGTGACTAGGAAGAGAAATGACTTGAAAATACATTTCCAAAAGAAAGTCATGCAAATAATAAAATAATGTGCCTTGATAAATTGATTTGTCTTTATAATCTTTAACATGTAAATCTCTATTGAATAGTAAACTTTCTATGGTCTTAGGCTAAATTGAAACATTTGGCCCTAGCAGTGAATGCACCATGGGCAGCGTGAAGTTTTCAGCCCCTAATTCCCAGCTTACTCCTCTTCCCCTAATAGGAATTATATTGGCCTCTCTTGATATAAGAGTACAATAGCATGGTTACTCTCTGGGAAACACTGTACATCTTACTAATCTCTTCCTCCAAGGAGAACGGTTTTTCTAAAATTAACTTTTATTTGTTTCACTAATATTTATTGAAAACCTATTATGTTCCTAGTACTGTGACAGGGAAGGAATCTAGGTGGTAACCAGGAGATAATACATTCTCTATCTTATGGCCTTTACCTGGTAGAGAAAGTAAGTCATATACACCCAATAAATGGAAAAACAAAGCAACACTATAAGAAATCTCATAGCGGAGGATCTTGCTCTTAGAGTTACTATGAATTCAGGGACCACAGTGAGATATTTTGGTTAGTGTGATCTTGGAAAAAATTGTCCTGAAAGTTGAAAGCCTAGGGAGGATCCAGAGACAAAGAGAAGAGAGCAAAGGGGCGGGACACATTACACTTGGGCAGTGGCTGTTTCCCCCCAGCGCTTCACCTCTGTCCCTAGATCTTCTCTGGTCCAACTCTTAGGGAAACATTGAAATGTCATTGTGTGTCTGTGCAGCCAGTAATTGAGAGCTAGTGCTAATTGATACATTGATTCTACTTTTTATTCTGTTTTCCATCTACTTAACCTGGGATCCGTATTCAGAGGTAAAGGAAAGAGTTGTCCGTTTCTCCAAGAGCACTGCTGACTTGTGTAAACTACTAACCTGACTTCACAGGACAGGAATGAAGTGGGTGAGGGAAATGCCAATTGGTGAGGCAGAGGTAGAGGCAGGATTTTAACCTGGTGTGGATGCGTCCAGCCCTGGGAAAATTCTGCAGCCAGGAGGTTCTCTGGGCGCTGTCTGCTGTCCTCATCTGTATGCAGTGGCAGTCTGTGTTCCCACCATGGGCGAACTGAAGAACCTGCAGCTCCTGCCAAGCCCTCCTCCTGAAAGCAATTATCAGGATTCACCATATGATTTCAATTCTTTGTGGACTATAAAAGAGACACTTCACCATTTTTTGAAAGGGATATGAGCAGGAATGTTAGTAGCTTATGCATTATTTAGAGCCTGCCATTCTGCCTTGGTCTCACAAAGGAGAATGACAGCATTGTCACAGTGGTTTCAATGTCTGTGATGGAGGAAATAGAGATGTTGGATTTTGTAGCTTTTCTGAATTACCTGTAATCTGGTGACCTATAATTAGCTTGCTGAAAATTGGAAACTCTCAATTTTTTTTCACGCATCATTGAAGATAGGTGTCTGGTAGCTCATTATATATATATATATATATATTTTTTTTTTTTAATTGTTTATTTTAATTTATTTATTTTGGCTGTGTTGGGTCTTTGTTGCTGTGCGTGGGCTTTCTCTAGCTGCGGCGAGCGGGGGCTACTCTTCACTGGTACACAGTCTTCTCATCGTGGTGGCTTCTCTTGTTGTGGATCATGGGCTCTAGGCATGTGGACTTCAGTAGTTGCAGTGTGCGGGCTCAGTAGTTGTGGTTCCCAGGCTCTAGAGCGCAGGCTCAATAGTTGTGGCACACGGGCTTAGTTGCTCCACGCATGTAGGATCTTTCCAGACCAGGGCTCCAACCCGTGTCCCCTGCATTGGCAGGCAGATTCTTAACCACTGAGCCACCAGGGAAGCCCTACTCATAATATTTTTTAAAAATCACATTGCATATACATTAGAGAAATGTGGTATAATGATAACAAAATTATTAACTCCAACTCATATTTTATCCAAAGTCATGCATATTAAATATTGCGGGACATGGTATGGACATAGCTGATAACAGTATTTAATTCACTCTTATTTCCAGTAGTGCCACCTAGAGCTATTTTGCTTTGTTGTGAGACATTTTCTGTGAGGTACTTGGACGTTTGGATGAGACTCTTTCATCAAGACACATTGATAAAAATGCCTGGCAGCAGTGCCATCATGTAGTTTAATAGCTCCTCTGCCTTCCTTTCCTGTCACCATTCATGGATCTTTTTTTATCTGATCTTTTTTTACCTAAGAAGCTTAGGTTTGAAACCTTCGAGTCAACTCTGCTCTTTCATGCTGAGCAGCTGCTAGGCTCTTTCACTTCCACTTGTGCATGTTTCTGGAAACTTCTCCCACTACAATTCCTCCTTCTCCTCTGACTCAACCTTTTCTTCACTCAGTTGCTCTAGATTCCTGTGGGCTTTCTCCTTTCTCCAACATAATGTTTAGGCTTTGTATTTCCAGAATCATCTTCTCTGAAGACATTCTGGTCACATCACTGCCAGTTCAAAAATCGTCAGTGACTCCCTATTTACTCTTCAAATAAATTATGAACTCTTCAGTGTAATAATTAGGGTTACCCTGCAGAGATTATTGGTTACTTCTTCCAGGAGTATACCTTTACTCTAGGCAGCCCGGGCTATGGCTGTTTCTTATTTTTTTTAAAAGAAGACTTTATTTCTTACAGCAATTTTAGATTTCTAATAAAATTGAAGGAAGGTATAGAGATTTCCCACATACCCTCTGTTGCCACACTACATAGCCTCCACCTTTATCAACGTTGCTCACCAGAATGGTACATTTTGTTACCAAAGATAAACCTACATCAGCACATCATAATCACTCAAAATCCATAGTTTTACCTTAGGGTTCACTCTTGATGTTATGCATTCTACGGTTTTGGACAGATATATAATGACATATATCCATCATTATAATATAATGCAGAGTATTTTTAATGCCCTAAAAATTCTCTGTGCTTTGCCTATTTATCTATTCCCTGTCCCCAGGCAACCACTGATGCTTTTTATTGTCCCCATAGTTTCGTCTTTTCCAGAATGTCATTATATGTAAAAATCATACAGTATGGCACGTTCTCAGATTGGCTTCTTTCACTTAGTAATATGCATTTAAGTTTCCTGCATGTCTTTTCATGGTTTGACCAATACCAAACTGTCTTGATTACTGTAGGTTTACAGTTAATCTTGAAGTTGGGTAGTATCAGTCCTCCAGCTTTGCTCTTTCCTTCAATATTGTGTTGACTATTCTGGGTCTTTTGTGTTTCCATATAAACATTAGAATCAGTTTGTTAATATTCATAAAATAACTTGCTGGAACGTACAAGGTGGAGGAGGAGTAAGACGTGGAGATCACCTTCCTCCCCACAAATACATCAGAAATACATCTACACGTGGAACAACCCCTATAGAACACCTACTGAACACTGGCAGAAGACCTCAGACCTCCCAAAAGGCAAGAAACCCCCCACGTACCTGGGTAGGGCAAAAGAAAAAAGAAAACACAAAGACAAAAGGATAGGGACGGGACCTGCACCAGTGGGAGGGAGCTGTGAAGGAGGAAAGGTGTCCACATACTAGGAAGCCCCTTCGTGGGCGGAGACTGCGGGTGGCGGAGCGGGGAAGCTTTGGACCCGCGGAGGAGAGCGCGGCAACAGGGGTGCAGAGGGCAAGGCGGAGAGATTCCCGCACAGAGGATCGGTGCTGACCGGCACTCACCAGCCCGAGAGGCTTGTCTGCTCACCCGCCAGGGTGGGTGGGGCTGAGAGCTGAGGCTCGGGCTTCGGTCGGAGCGCAGGAAGAGGACTGGGGTTGGCTGCGTGAACCCAGCCTGAAGGGGTTAGTGCGCCACGGCTAGCTGGGAGGGAGTCCGGGAAAAAGTCTGGACCTGCCGAAGAGACAAGAGACCATTATTTCGGGGTGTGAGAGGAGAGGGGATTCCTTCCCCGTCTGCCCAAAGAAGCCAGATGACCGCCTAAACAAGCTCCAGAGAGAGGCGCGAGCCACAGCTAACAGCTCAGACACCAGAGATGGGCATGAAACTCTAATGCTGCTGCCGCTGCCACCAAAAATCCTGTGTGCAAGCGCAGGTCACTATCCACACACCCCTGGGAGCCTGTGCAGCCCACCACTGCCAGGGTCCCGTGATCCAGGGACAACTTCCCCGGGAGAACACACGGTGCACCTCAGGCTGGTGCAACGTCACACTGGCCTCTGCCACTGCAGGCTCTCCCCGCATCCATACCCCTCCCACCCCACGGCCTGAGTGAGCCAGAGCCCCCGAATCAGCTGCTTCTTTAACCCCGTCCTGTCTGGGCAGAAACAGAAGCCTGAGGGCGACCTACATGCAGAGACGGGGCCAAATCCAAAGCTGAACCCCAGGAGCTGTGCGAACAAAGAAGAGAAAGGGAAATCTCTCCCAGCAGCCTCAGGAGCAGTGGATTAAATCCCCATAATCAAGTTGATGTACCCTGCATCTGTGGAATACCTGAATAGACAAAGAATCATCCCAAATTGAGGCAGTGGACTTTGGGAGCAACTGTAGACTTGGGGTTTGCTGTCTGCAACTGACTTGTTTCTGATTTTTATGTTTATCTTAGTACAGATTTTAGCACTTGTTATATTGGTGGATTTGTTTATTGGTTTGGTTGCTCTCTTCTTTTTTAAATTATTATTACTTTTTTATTTTAAGAATTAAAAAACATTATTTTAGTAATTAAAAAATTTAAAAAAATTTATGGGCTTCCCTGGTGGCGCAGTGGTTGAGAGTCTGCCTGCTGATGCAGGGGACATGGGTTCGTGCTCCAGTCTGGGAAGATCCCACATGCCATGGAGCAGCTGGGCCCATGAGCCGTAGCAGCTGAGCCTGTGCGTCCAGAGCCTGTGCTCCGCAACAGGAGAGGGCACAACAGTGAGAGTCCCGCATACCGCAAAAAAAAAAAAAAAATTATTATTTTTTTCTTTCCTTTTTTCTCGCTTTATTTCTGAGCCATGTGGCTGACAGGGTCTTGGTGCTCTGGCCTGGTGTCAGGCCTGAGCCTCTGAGGTGGGAGAGCCAAGTTCAGGACATTGGACCACCAGAGACCTCCCAGCCCCACATAATATCAATTGGCAAGAGCTGTCCCAGAGATCTCTGTCTCAGTGCTAAGACCCAGCTCCACCCAATAGCAAGCAAGCTCCAGTGCTGGATGCCCCATGCCAAACAACCAGCAAGACAGGAACACAACCCCACCCATTAGCAGAGAGGCTGCCTGAAATCATACTAAGTTCACAGACCCCCCCCAAAACACACCACCAGACAGGGCCCTGCCCACGAGAAAGATAAGGTCCAGCCCCACCCACCAGAACACAGGCACCAGTCCCCTCCACCAGGAAGCCTACACAACTCACTGAACCAACCTTGGATGGACATATCATCCAAACTGAAAATATATAAGGAAACACAAGCTTTAAATGACAAAAAAACAAGATGGACTAATTGATATTTATAAGATATTCCATTGAAAAACAACAGAATACACTTTCTTCTCAAGTGCTCATGGAACATTCTCCAGGATAGATCATATCTTGGGTCACAAATCAAGCCTTGGTAAATTTAAGAATATTGAAATCATATCATGTATGTTTTCTGACCACAACACTATGAGACAAGATATCAGTTACAGGAAAAAAATTGTAAAAAATACAAACACATGGAGGCTAAACAATACACTACTAAATAACCAAGAGATCACTGAAGAAATCAAAGAGGAAATCAAAAAATACCTAGAAACAAATGACAATGAAAACATGATGACCCAAAACCTATGGGATGCAGCAAAAACAGTTCTATGAGGGAAGTTTATAGCAATAGAATCCCACCTCAAGAAACAAGAAAAAATCTCAAATAAACAACCTAACATTACACCTAAAGCAAGTAGAGAAGAACAACAACAAAAAACCACCCAGTTAGCAGAAGGAAAGAAATCATGAGGATCAGATCAGAAATAAATGAAAAAGAACTGAAGGAAACGATAGCAAAGATCAATAAAACTAAAACCTGGTTCTTTGAGAAGATAAATAAAATTGATAAACCATTAGCCAGCCTCATCAAGAAAAAAAAGGAGAAAAATCAAGAGAATTAGAAATGAAAAAGGAGAAGTAACAACTGGCACTGCAGAAATACAAAGGATCATGAGAGATTACTACAAGCAACCATATGCCAATAAAATGGACAACCTGGAAGAAATGGACACATTCTTAGAAAAGCACAACCTTCCGAGACTGAACCAGGAAGAAAGAGAAAATATAAACAGATCAGTCACAAGCACTGAAATTGAAACTGTGGTTAAAAATCTTCCAACAAACAAAAGCTCAGGACCAGATGGCTTCACAGGCGAATTCTATCAAACATTTAGAGAAGAGCTAACACCTATCCTTCTCAAACTCTTCCAAAATATAGCAGAGGGAGGAACACTCCCAAACTCATTCTATGAGGCCACCATCACCCTGATACCAAAACCAGACAGAGATGTCACAAAGAAAGAAAACTACAGGCCAATATCACTGATGAACATAGATACAAAAATCTTCAACAAAATACTAGCAAACAGAATCCAACAGCACATTAAAAGGATCATACACCATGATCAAGTGGGGTTTATCCCAGGAATGCAAGGATTCTTCAATATACGCAAATCAATCAATGTGATATACCATATTTACAAATTGAAGGAGAAAAGCCATATGTTAATCTCAATAGATGCAGAAAAACGGACAAAATTCAACACCCATTTATGATAAAAACTCCAGAAAGTAGTCATAGAGGGAACCTACCTCAACGTAATACAAGCCATATATGACAGAACCACAGCCAACATCGTTTTCAGTGGTGAAAAACCGAAAGCATGTCCTCTGTGATCAGGAAGAAGACAAGGAGGCCCACTCTCACCAGTATTATTCAGCATAGTTTTGGAAGTTTTAGCCACAGCAATCAGAGAATAAAAAGAAATAAAAGGAATCCAAATTAGAAAAGAGAAGTAAAACTGTCACTGTTTGCAGATGACATGATACTACACATAGAGAATCCTAAAGATGCTACCAGAAAACTACTAGAGCTAATCAATGAATTTGGTAAAGTAGCAGGATGCAAAATTAATACACAGAAATCTCTTGCATTCCTATACACTAATGCTGAAAAATCTGAAAGAGAAATTAAGGAAACACTCCCATTTACCACTGCAACAAGAATAAAATACCTAGGAATAAACCTACCTAAGGATACAAAAGACCTGTATGCAGAAAACTATAAGACACTGATGAAAGAAATTAAAGACGATACAAACAGATGGATAGATATACCATGTTCTTGGATTGGAAGAATCAACATTGTGAAAATGACTATACTAACCGAAGCAAACTACAGATTCAGTGCAATCCCTATCAAACTACCAATGGCATTTTTCACAGAACTAGAACAAAAAATTTCACAGTTTTATGGAAACACAAAAGACCCTGAATAACCAAAGCAATCCTGAGAAAAACAGAACTGGAGGTATCAGGTATATTACAAAGCTACAGTAATCAAGACAGTATGGTACTGGCACAAAAACAGAAATATAGATCAATGGAACAGGATAGAAAGCCCAGAGATAAACCCACGCACATATGGTCACCTTATCTTTCATAAATGAGGCAAGAATATACAATAGAGAAAAGACAGCCTCTTCAATAATTGGCACTGGGAAAACTGGACAGCTACATGTAAAAGAATGAAAGTAGAACACTCCCTAACACCATCCACAAAAATAAACTTACAATGGATTAAAGACCTAAATTTGAGACCAGACACTATAAAACTCTTAGAGGAAAGCATAGGCAGAACACTCTATGACATAAATCACAGCAAAATTCTTTTTGATCCACCTCCTAGAGAAAAGGAAATAAAAACAAAACTAAACAAATAAGACCTAATGAAACTTAAAAGCTTTTTCACCACAAAGGAGACCATAAGCAAGATGAAAGGATATCCCTCAGAATGGGAGAAAATATTTGCAAACGAAGCAACTGACAAAGGATTAAACCACAAAATATACAAGCAGCTCATGCAGCTCAATATCAAAAAAACAAACAACCCAATCCAAAAATGAGCAAATATTTCTAAATAGACATTTCTCCAAAGAAGATATACAGATTGCCAACAAACACATGAAAGAATGCTCAACATCACTAATCATTAGAGAAATGCAAATCAAAAGTATAATGAGGTATCACCTCACACCAGGCAGAATGGCCATCATCAAAAAGTCCACAAACAAGAGATGATGGAGAGGGTGTGGAGAAAAGGGAACCCTCTTGCACTGTTGGTGGGAATGTAAATTGATACAGCCACTATGGAGAACAGTATGGAGGTTCCTTAAAAAACTAAAAATAGAACTACCATATGACCCAGCAATCCCACTACTGGTCCTACACCCTGAGAAAACCATAATTCAGAAAGAGTCATGTACCACAATGTTCATTGCAACTCTATTTACAATAGCCAGGACACGGACTACCTAAGTGTCCATCGACAGATGAATGGATAAAGAAGATGTGGCACATATATACAATGGAATATTACTCAGCCATAAAAAGAAACGAAATTGAGTTATTTGTAGTGAAGTGGATGGACCTAGAGTCTGTCACAGAGTGAAGTAAGTCAGAAAGAGAAAAACAAATACTCTGTGCTAACATATATATGTAATCTAAAAATAAAACAACAAAATGGTTCTGAAGAACCTAGGGGCAGGACGGGAATAAAGATGCAGATGTAGAGAATGGACTTGAGGTCCTGGGGAGGGTGAAGGGTAAGCTGGGATGAAGTGAGAGAGTAGCACTGCCATATATACACTACCAAATATAAAATCGATAGCTAGTGAGAAGCAGCTGCATCGCACAAGGAGATCAGCTCGGTGCTTTGTGACCACCTAGAGAGGTGGGATAGGGAGGGTTTGAGGGAGATGCAAAAGGGAGGGGATATGGGGATATATGTATACATATAGCTGATTCACTTTGTTATACAGCAGAAACTAACACAACATTGTAAAGCAGTTATACGCCAATAAAGATGTTAAGAAAAAAAGTCTCAAAAGACTAAAAAAGACCCATAAAATCAATTAATGTCTTATTTTCTCCCTTTTGTTTAAAAAAAAAAAAACTTGCTTTTCTTTTTTTTTTTTTTTTTGCGGTACGCTGGCCTCTCACTGTTGTGGCCTCTCCCGTTGCGGAGCACAGGCTCCAGACGTGCAGACCCAGTGGCCATGGCTCACGGGCCCAGCCGCTCCGTGGCATGTGGGATCTTCCCGGACTGGGGCATGAACCCGTGTCCCTTGCATCGGCAGGTGGACTCTGAACCACTGTGCCGCCAGGGAAGTCCCTTCATATATATCTTATATGTATTTTGCTCTATTTATTTCTAAGTATTTCAATTTTTAGCTGTGAATATAAATGGTATTGTGTTTTAAATGTCAAATTCCACTTGTTCATTGTTGGTATGTAGGAAAGAAATTGACTCTTATAGATTTACCTTGTATCTTGAAATCTTGCTATAATGGCTTATTCATTCCAGGAGTTTTTTTTCTGATTCTTTTGGATTTTCTACATAGATGATCATGAAAATAAGACCGATTTATGTCTTCCTTTGCAATATGGATGGATACCTTATGTTTTCTTTTCTAACCATATTGCATTAGCAAGGAGTTACAGTCAAATGTTCAAGTGGAATGGATGTTGAAAGGGGACATTTTTGCCTTGTACTTAATCTTAGTGGGAAATCTTTGAGTTATCACCGTTAAGTATGAGCTGTTTCTTATTTGCATGCCGTACTTTTATTAATTTAACATTTTTAGTTAAATGTAATAGCTCCCTGAAATTGAGACTTTTGTTGCCTTACTCTCTAAGTGCTCAAATCAGAATCATTCCTTAACATCCATAGCATCTGTAACACTGCTACCTCCTCAGTGAAAACTGTTGTGCTATTTTTAATTATGTATTATTCCCTTTGAACCTCCGTGTATTGGTTATCTTTTGCTTAACAAATTACCACAATCTTAGTGGCTTAAAACAGTAAGCATATACTATCTTACAGTTTCTGTAGATCAGGAGTTCCAGCACAACTTAGCTCATCCTCTGCTTAGGGTCTCATAAAGATATTTTTAAGGTGTCAGCTGTATGAGTTGGGTTCTCATCTAGAGACTTAACTGGGAAGGAATCTGTTTCCAGGCTCCCTTTGTTGGCAGAATTCATTCCTTGTAGTTATGGGAATCATGGCAGGCTTCTTCTTGAAAACAAGCAACCGAGAGAGAGGGACTCCAGTAAATGGGCTCTATGCTGTCATGTAATAATGCACATCCAATCAACGTTGCCACTTTCCAGTGGTTAGAAGCAAGCCACAGGTCGTTTCTACTCTCAGGGGGAAGGAATTACACAAAGGCATGAATACCTTAAGGATCATGGTAGCCTCCTTAGAATGTCTGCTACACTCTGTATTATACTTCTGCTTCCCTTATGGTATATTTTATGCCTCTTATATCTTTTAAGAATCTGACTTTCTCTTTACTAGATTTTTTAGCCTCATGGTTTCAACAATGGCAGAATTATGCTTTATTATGTCTGCACTGTTTTGTGCAAAGTATATGTGGGTTAAATAAGTTATGATTTCAGTTAATCGCTGGATGCTTATATTATTCTGTAGAGTCTATGTTTTTCTCTGTCTCACAGACTGTAAGCTTTTTGAAAGCAAGAGCAATATTTGTAACTTATTTGGCCTAGCAACTAATTAAGTATAAATCCACATTTAACATTATACTCTTTATCACTAACTGAATAAACCTTTTAGAGCATAAAACTATTAAGCAATTAAATTTGTAAAATGAATATAATCCTGCCCTCAAGATGACAAGTGTACCACGCCCTGTGAAATGTGTGGTATGAGGGATGCCGTAATCTACTTGATTCTCCAGGAATGTCATGGCTCTGATGTGAGGGCACGCTATTTTTCTTCATTCTCTTTTCTTAGCTTTGCATGAAACGTTAGCTATTGTGGAAAGCTGCCAAACATCTCGAAATAGGGGGACTGGATAAGAGGTTCATTTCTGGGGTGAGGGAGGGTGGTTAGCCATGATGAGAAGGTGATGGAGGAGAAGTTCTGGGAAGGAAGGATAAGAAAGTAAAACCATCGAAATCTCAGTGAAAAGGTTTTCCAAGGGGTTTTCCTTAGGATTCTTGTTCTTTGATATCTTAAAGGTGTTATTTGAAAAAAAGACTGCTGTTGTCTAAGGAGTTTAAGTGATGTTAAACAGATTCTCTCTGAAGTACATTCTTCAGACTTCTTAATGAGCATCATATTCTTCCAAGAGGGAAATTTAACATGTGACTTCTGAAATTTATTTTTCTTGGAGACTTGTGTGTGTGCGTGTAAAACTTAGAGAATTTCTTGATTGGTTAAAAAAAAAGATAAGTTGAACATAATAAAAACAAAATGATATCTTGAATGCCAGATTGACTTCAGGGGAGGGAAAAATATTAACTGGAGCTGTGTGGATATGGGTGAGTGGATGGGAGAACACTTGTGTGTGTTAAAGAAGGAATAGAGACATTTTTAAGCATCCACGTTTGAATCTTGAATTTAGATAGCTTGAGCAAAGCTTTCCCCTTAGCAAATCTGTGCGGAAAAGTCCCACAGTCAATGTAGTGATTTGATCAAGTTTCGACTAAGTCACTTGAAAAAGTATCAAAAAACCATTTTTTTGCCAGTAACTGAATAGGTACTATGCATAGGTACCCATATAGAATTAGAAGCTAAACACAGTACCCACCTCAATTTAAGCTAAAGGTACTTCTTTATCTTGTCATTCTAAAGTTGAATTTCTGTCAATCTGTTCACTAAAAGGGCATAGGGTTTTCCTGTAATAGTCAAAAGTTTGTTTCACTAGGTCCAGAGCCAAATGTTTTATAAACTTCAGATTGATAGTTTAAAGAAACCCCAATAATACATTTGTTAGAATGTTTACTCTAGAGAATTGTGTTTGTTCTCTTAGATGAGTAAGCTGTGATTGCCATTGGAGTCTGAATCTGTTCAGCTACCTTTGAAATTGACCTGCTGAATATAATTTTATTGATCTAGTCATAATTAAGCAACTGATAAATGAGATCTGAAAATTCTTTTAAGGTTGAAATGTCATTTAAAAACATTTCTCTAAGTATAAGTCTATATGAGAAAATATTAAATGTGTTTTTAATGGAATAATTTCACACATACACACAACACAACACCACAAAATGCCATTCTTCCTCAGAGGTGACACAGAAGTTCTACATCTCAAGGAAAGAGATGATGGTGATACCCTTAACAGAACAATGAAATAAAGCTGGAACATTTGGTTTGGAGGGATAGGGTGATATATTTAGTTTTAGAAATGTTGAACTTGGGGGTAAGCTGGATTTCAAAGTGACGAAATTCTAATGTCACAGATCTGGGAATCGAACTCTAGGAAAAAGTCTAGGGGACAGAGAGAAACTTTATTTATTATAGTCAATCCTGGAAACATATCAACAAGCACTGGGTTAAAGGGTCAAAGAGAATCTGTGGAGATCTCAATAGAAGAAACATTTTTTAAAAATTTATTTTATTCAGGTATAATTGATTTACAATGTGTTAATTTCTGTTGTACAGCAAAGTGATTCAGTTATACATATATCTACATTCTTTTTCATATTCTTTTTTTTAAGTTATTTTATTTTATTTTTGGTTGCGTTGGGTCTTTGTTGTTGCATTTAGGCTTTCTCTAGTTGTGGCGAGCGGGAGCTACTCTTTCATTGTGGTGCGCAGGCTTCTCGTTGTGGTGGCTTCTCTTGTTGTGGAGCATGGGCTCTAGGCGTGTGGGCTTCAGTAGTTGTGGTGTGAGGGTCAGTAGTTGTGGCTCGCGGGCTCTAGAGTGCAGACTCAGTAGTTGTGACGTACGGGCTTAGTTGCTCCGAGGCATGTGGGATCTTCCCAGACCAGGGCTCCAACCCGTTTCCCCTGCATTGGCAGGCAGATTCTTAACCACTGTGCCACCAGGGAAGCCCCATATTCTTTTCCATCATGGTTTATCACAGGATATTGAATATAGTTCCCAGTGCTGTACAGTAGGCCCTTGTTGTTTATCCATGCTATATATAATAATTTGCATCTGCTAGTCCCAAACTCCAAGTCCAGCCATTCCCCCTTGGCAACCACAAGTCTGTTCTCTATGTCTGTGAGTCTGTTTTGTAGATAAGCTCATTTGTGTCATATTTTAGATTCCACATATAAGTGATATCATGGTATTTGTCTTTCTCTTTCTGACTTACTTCACCTAGTATGATAATCTCTAGGTCCATCCGTGTTGCTGCAAATGGCATTATTTCATTCTTTTTTATGGCTGAATACTATTCCATTTTATATATGTACCTCATCTTCTTTATGCATTCATCTGTCAGTGGACATTTAGGTTGTTTCCATGTCTTGACTATTGTAAATAGTGCTGCTGTGAACATAGGGGTGCATGTATCTTTTTGAATTATAGTTTTGTCTGGATATATGCCCAGGAGTGGAACTGCTGGATCATATGGCAACTCTATTTTTAGTTTTTTGAGGAACCTTCATATTGTTTTCCATAGTGGCGGCACCAGCTTATATTCCCACCAATAGTGTAGGAGGGTTCCCTTTTCTCCACACCCTTGCCAGCATTTATCGTTTGTAGATTTTTTGATGATGGCCATTTTGACTGATGTGAGGTAGTACCTCATTTTAGTTTTGATTTGCATTTCTCTAATAACTAGTGACTTTATGCATCTTTTCATGTGCCTCTTGGCCATCATTAGAAGAAATATTTCAATTAAGTGGAGTAAGGGAGGCAAATTTTGTCAAATACATATAGATTCTTAGAAAATTTTTGTAAATGGAAAATCTGGAAGTCATTTTTTTAACTTATGCTAAAAGAACTGATGAAAAATTAATGAAATTCTTGTGTGTGTAATGTCGAAGTTTAAAAATACATCTCATGATTTGGTGACTTAGGAAAAATTCTTTGAAGACCTGAGTAACTAGAACTAACAAATAATTCATATAGTATCTCTCTTAAGTGGTTATTCTCAGTAAAATCTCTGACCATCCGCATTCAGATTAGCAGCACTCTGATTCTCTTCATAACACTTCCATGATATCAACCAAATTATCATTATTGGGGTATTTATTAGGTTGTCACTTATTTGTCTGTCTCCCCGCCTCCACATTTGAATATAAGGTCCATGTAGGGACATCATAGCAGCTCAATAAACATTGTTGAATGAATGAATGAATCTGTCTTAGATTCAGAAGGATGACTTAGAAGGATGAGTGCATATATGCTACCACCACCAGCACCACACGGTTCTAGGGTATCTGAGAGATCCAAGAAGGCTGTTGCTTTGAGCCATGATTCTCCCAGGTCTAGCCTGGCTTGGGAGGGAGTGTATACAAGACCTAATCTAATCAGCTAGTTTCTTTCTCTTTGACACTCTTGTGAAGTGCTCCCTAATTAAGTTTTGAACACCAGTTGGAAGACTCTGCAGCTCCCATATTGTGAATCTAAGTTCTTAGGGAGGCTGAAAGTTAGCCTAGTATTTGGGGTGGGTGGTGTCACCCAGACTGGATTGTTTATTCAGAGGGCCCTCCTGAGGAAGGCATTCTGGGTATGTAGTTTTCATTCTGTGTACTTTTCAGTCTGGCTTGGAACCAGACTGCCTTCTGAATGCCTGGGCAGAGTCCTGGCCCTCACCTTCTGGCAGTCACCCTCTTGAAGGACTTCCAATCACATCGTTCTACTAATAGTTTGGTAAAAAATGCTGAGAGCGTCTCTTCATCTTTTTCTTGTGTTCCTGCTAAACTGACTGAGTTCAATAGCAGCTTCTGGAAGGCATTCTGATAATCTCCCAAGTGTTTAAGGAGCATTACTCACATTATCACAGAAACATGTCTTGCTCCAGAAACGTATTTACTGTTCTTTTTAAAAACACAGATGCAGTCTAGGTAAATAATACAAAACAGTTACTCTCTTGCCAAGGGAAAATGCTGTTTTTGTATTTATCTATTTAAAAAGCAAATGAAATCATTCATAGTGGAGGAAGATGTATGATAGATTAAGATCTTAGACTTCTTATTAATCTATATATTTATTCAGCACTATCTTTTCAAGTTTATCTCTATTTGGTTTAACTGGGGAAGGTCTATCTTCTTTTAAGTCAGCCTGGTTATAGTAAACAAAAATATATTATCAACTCTTTCATGGTTTGCAGACATGGCTTCTGCTAATTTACCATCTAACAGTATGCTGTTAAAAAAAAAAAGGTTTTGTGTAAATCTGGGAATGAGGATTTTAAAGTCTTAGTATTTAGAGATTATCTTTTTTTTAAATAAAGTTTTAACTTATTTGGAATATCAAACCATTGATTAACCCTTTAACAAGAGAGAATATGAATGAATGAACACTAGCAGCAAAGACCAAGCATCCTCTTGCTCTTTTCCCTCCAGTTCATGACGTAAGAGGCGTCCCATTTGCAGTTAGATGGTCATTTTCTGAATGGCAGTATGTTTTCAGAGTGATGACTCTTTCTTACTGTACGTCAGCTGCCCGTGCATGATTTAACGTATATTACGAGGTTGAAACAATTCAAGTTAATGATGTAAATCTATAAAATACTTAGAACGAGCACAGTGCCTGGTTCATGGTATGTACTCAGTAAATGACTATTGAATGAATGTGTCCTTTCTACTTTAATTCCATTTCCAGTATTGAAGTATCGTGTACCTTCTGCTGAAATCCATGGCTCATGAGATGGGGAGGGAAGGCAGTTTCAATCTGGATCTCCACACTACGTTTGCCCCAGAGCTCCAAGTTCAGCTGGAGCAGCTGGCTAAGGTAGAAACCCTAGCTATTACTATTGGATTCACCTTGGATCTGAGAGGAGAGGAAATCATTTACTGTGGGAGTTCTGCTCTTTCTCTCCCGTGCATAGGCCCAGAGTCGGTGGAGACCCAGCTGTCTGAGCTGGTCTGGAATGAGCGTGCAGAGTTCTTACCCCCAGGCATTTCTTGTTCTGCTCTGTGGTCTCATAGAGAAAATCCAAGAATGAGTCAGCGGGAGGTTTTGAGGCTGACAGGAGTTCTGTTTTGGGCTCAGCTCTATGGGGGTAGGAGGCTGGATGAACTGCTGGCCCACCAATGTGGTACAGAATCTGCATGGCATATGTTATCCGACGTCACAATCCTGGAACGCTACTAACGGCTGCTCGGAAAAGATAAAATCGAATGGAAAAGTAGCCCACTGAACCAGAGGGAATCAGCTGTTCCTTCCTCTTCTGTTGGAATTTCTTTTAAGGATTAAAATTAAGCCTGAATTTCTAAAATTTAAAAACTCTAAGTCCAGGAATAGGAAAGCTCTGAAAGGGTCATTAACCTGTCCTTCTTGTCTATCTAGTCAGATACACAGATTTTTATACAGAAATTTAGAATTTAGTTGAATCTTTAACTTTTCTTTTGTCTTGTTGGGGTGGCTCAGTTGTTCTCACCTAAATGGTTCAGTGTTTCATTGACACTTTTTAACAAGTTTTATTTTATTTTGGAGTATAGTTGATTAACAATGTTGTGTTAGTTTCAGGTGTGCAACAAGGTGATTCAATTATACATACACATGTGTCTATTCTTTTTCAAATTCTTTTCCCATTTAGGTTGTTATAGAATATTGAGCCTTGTTCTCTGTGCTATACAGTAGGTCCTGGTTGGTTATCTATTTTAAATATAGTCGTGTGCATATAGTAGTGTGTATATGTCAACTTCCAATTTATCCCTCCCTCCCCTTCCTTTCCCCTTTGGTAACCTTAAGTTTGTTTTCTAAGTCTGTGAGTCTGTTTATTATTCCTGTAACAGTCCTGTGAATTAGGTAAGTGGAAAACTTTTTTTTCCCATTTTCACAGTGCAAAGTCCTGCCATGAACTCCTCTGTGAATTTCCACATCTGCTTTATATGCTTCCTCCAGGCGTTAACTTCCTACAAGTTTCCATACCGGTCAGCTGTGTACGCCCTCACCTCCCAACTGAATCATGGACAGTTCACTTTTATGAAACCCAGTTTTTGCATATTAGTAAATGTAGTTTAACATGTTTTCATGCTTATTGCTGGCACAGAGCATAGACTCCGCATTTACCTCTTATGAAAGCTGGGATAGCATAAATGACGTAAGACTGAAGTGAAGATTAAATGGGATTTATAGAAAACATCAAAGTTCGTGGCATACAGCAAGTGTTTCCTATCTGTCGATACTGTCTAGAGCTGACTGTGCTTTTAAATATGTTAATTGGCTTTTAAAATTGTAAATATTTTTTTAAATTTTGGAAAAAAGAAACTTCTTCACATGAATATATCACATAGGGAGCACATCACAAGAGAATATGAAGAGTCTCTTTTCTTGATATTATATTGTGTCCTTTATCTAGTCTCTTTCACCATTTAACATGATTGAGGATGTGCTTCTTCCCAAAATTCCAACTGAAAGAAGTGAGTAGCGAACTTGAGAGTACAGGACAATTAAATAAGTAACTGCCCATGTTCTATTGCTTCTTTGGGCAGCATCTGCTGGAAACACCATAGCATGATGGAGAGAGCACCACGTAGGGAGGCGTATGATCTGGTCCCCATTCCAGCTCTGCTTCAAGTGTCTGAGTCAATCACTTATCAGGTTGGAATCTCAAGCTAGCTCTTCATCTGTAAAGTAGGAACAGTAATAATGCTGTATAAACCTCATAGTGTTTTGTAATGTCCTGATGAAATAACATATGTGAAAATGCTCTAAAAAATTGGAAGATGTTACACAGGTGTAAGGTATTAAAACTGCCAAGGGATTGTTCAGATTTTCCTAACCATTTCAAAACTAAAATAATCACTGTGGGTGGAGACCCATATGTGGATTCTTCTCAAAAGGAATAGTGGAAAGTGAACGGTTGTTTTATAGAAACTTCTACATTTAATGATGATATTTACTATTGTTGTTTGAAATTCTAAGGAAGGACAAGCTATTGGCTTCTTGATACATTCAACAATTTTAATCTCTTTTCTATTTATGAGGTCTAAATTAGTGCCTTTTATAAAGCAGGAACTTGCATCCGATTACTCTGGGGGAAGGTGAAAAACCTAGCCGGTGGAATAAAACAACTTTGTATCATAGCTAAATCTGGAATGCAAAGGTACATGAGAGATGTCAGTTTAAGCTGTCCAATACCTAACATTAGAAGGAAAATGTCCATTTGAAACCAAGGTCCTCAACAGTATGTTAATAGTGAAATTAAGCTTGACTCCTGACAAAATACGTAAGAGTGTGAGACAATGCAGATGACAATGTTAGGATTAATAAATGACATTGAGTTATATCATACAGCAAAACATTGCTGTGGGTTTTGGAGACACAAATGGCATTAGCTTGTACATGCTGAAAATAATGTGCATCGGGCTTCCCTAGTGGTGCAGTGGTTGAGAGTCCACCTGCCGATGTAGGGGACGCGAGTTCGTGCCCCGGTCCGGGAAGATCCCACATGCCGCGGAGTGGCTGGGCCCGTGAGCCATGGCTGCTGAGCCTGCGCATCTGGAGCCTGTGTCCGCAACGGGAGAGGCCACAACAGTGAAAGTACCGCGTACTGCAAAAAAAAAAAAAAAAAAAGAAGAAGAAGAAAAGAAAATAATGTGCATCTATGTTCCATGTGTTCATTCAACAGACATTTTCAGATCATATCCTACATACCAGACACTGTAAAGTCATAGGACACAGAGGTAAACATATGGTTCCTTCCTGCTATACTGGTGGTTTTGATGAAAATAAATCTTGGTGTGTTTTTAAAAACCTGTATTCCACTCCTAGGGACTCAGGTTTAGAAGCCCTGCAGTGGGACCAGAGCAAGTAGATTAAGAAACTCCATCATCAATAACAAAATGACTTCCCTGGGGTTTTGATGTGTCACTCTAGTTAATAACCACCACTCAACAAGCTAATAGGTGGGGATAGACACAGCATGGTAAGAACAACTTCTGAGATGTGAATAGGATATTATAGAATCCCAAAATAGGGACACTTAATCTGTCCTCGGAGGAGCTGGATAGGGAAGGATTTCTGGAGAAACTGATACCTAACCTTCCCAAGTATTTTGCATTATTTTCTAATCACAAACTTAACTCAGGAAACCAGTGAAGAACACAAAAAAGCAAAAAATCATCCATTATCTGTGAATTTGATGTTCCTGAATTTTGCTATAACATGTATGTAGTGTTTTTTCCCCTTAACTATCAATTTTGCATTCTATAGATTTTTGGATTTAAGATCTTTAATCATTCTATAATTCAGGGAAATATATCATAATTAGCTTTGAATATTTCTCCCATCTTTTTCTTTTTAATTTTCTGGGATTTCTATTATCTGTATATTGGCATCTTATTCTATTCTCCATATCTCTTAATTTTCATTTCTTTATCCCTTCTTAGTCTTTATATATTCTTTAATTTATTTAATTATTATATTTAGTATTTCAACTGTTTTATTTTCAATATCCAATATTTCCACTTTGTTCTTCTTTTTGACTTTTGGTTTGTTTCATATTATTTATAACCTGCCCTCTTTCTTTGAGAAGTTTATTCTATCTCTTAATTCTGCTTTATGCAATAGAGCTCTTCTTTGTAGTGAATGCACTACAAAGTTAGTAATCTATTGCCCCATAACAAATTCATGACAAATTACTCTAAAACTTGGAGAATTTAAAAAGCAGTAATTTTTTTTTTTGTCTCTCATGGTTTCTTTGGTTCAGGAATTCAGACAGCATATAGCAGGGGTGGCTTGTTTCTGCTCCATGGTGTCTGGGCCCTCAGCTGGGAAGACTTGAAGGTTGGGGACTGGAATTATGTGGATTGCAGTCTCTCACATTTCCGGTAGTAGGTTTTGGCTGGAGGCCTGGCTGGGGCTGTCTGCAGGAAAACCCTCATGTGGCCTCTCCATTTGACTTGAATTTCCTTGTAACATGGTGGCTGGGTTCCGAGAGAGAGAGAGAGAGAGACAGACAGACAGACAGACAGAAAAAGAGAGAAAGAATCAGGCAGAGTAGTATTCTTTTCTTATCCTAGCCTTACACGTCGTATAGCATCACTTCTGCACTACTCCTCTGTTTGAGGCAGGCATGAGTTTGCCCAAACTCAAGAGGAAAGAACATAGGCCATATATCTTGGAGAGAGGGATGTCAATTACGTTGCAAGAAGAGTGTAGGGAAATGGTTGAACATGTAGATGTGGGCAGCTTTGTAAAATACAGTTTGTCCTATACTCATAGTCTAGCTCTTTTTTGCCTGTGAGCTCAGTTTCCCCTAGGGCTACAACTATCTTTCTGTAATATGAAAAGAAGTGTGGTGAACCTGAGCATTAGCTTCTGTGTCTTTTGGTGAGTAAGAAAATAAACAGAGATGGGCTCCTCTTTGTCCAGGTAAAAGATTCCAGGAGATTATTCCTTTGTTTCTCTACAAGGGGTTCGTGCAGATTAGTTCTTTGGATGCGAGCTCTTCTTTCATTACTATTTATTTACTTGTTATTTATTTATTTATTTATTTATTTTGAGGAACCCAGCAGCTCAAGCCAGTTCATCATCTGTCAGGAACAAGAAGTTCCCTGTTAGTCTCCTTATTTTCTAAATAATCTGTAATTAGAGCTTTGATGTCTTCTTTGCCCTACAAATTATTTAGAACAGTGTAGTTTTATTTCCTAAAATTTCTGTTTGATTGGGTTTAAAAATTTGTACTTTAAAATCTTTTTCTACTTTTATTGCATCATGGTCAAAGCAACCTATACTGTTTCTACTTATCAGAATTTGAAGTTATTTTTATCGCTTAATTATACAGTCAATTTTTGTTACTGCTCAAAGAAATCTTAAATAGAATGTATTCTTTTCTTTGGGAAACTTTTTTTTTTTTTCCTGCATGGATTCCTTTTAGAATTCTCTCCTTATCCTTGGAATTCAGAAAATGTTAAAGCCATTTCTAGATGATGGCCTTTTGTCATTACTATGCATACTACAAAGCAAACCATTTTAACTTGCAAGCGCAGGTTTTTACCTCAGGTTTTTTTCCTATTTTATATCTATAATTATGCCTATTATTCCTGCTTTCGTGTCCTCCTTAGAAAGTCTTTTCCACCTTTTTCATCTAAAGATTACTAAGCTATTTTAAATGCAGTTAGATCTTAAATCTTATCTGGAATATTTTCTTTATTGATGTGAAGTAAGTAGCTAATAATTATTTTATTTTAGTCCAAAATTTATATCTAGTTGTTCCAATATCAGTGGCTTGAAGTGACACATTTTATGATTTTAAAATTCCCATGTGTATTTAGACATATTTCTGTACTGTCAAATTGTGCATTGATCTGTTTTTCTATTCCTTTTGACATCTCCCAGGGTGTTATAATTATAGCAGCTTTACATATATTTTCATATTGTATCAGGGCAAATTCCCCCACTTTAATTTTTTTCTTTTTGGTGTTTTTCTGATTCTCACAAATATATTTTCCAGAGGAACTTTTGAAATTCATCAAAATAACTTGATGTTATTACTTGCTATCTATTACTGTCAATTAATGCTCAAAGAAAGAAACGCATTGTCCAGTATGGTAGACACTAGCCACATGTGACATTTGGGCTCTTGAAATATGGCTGGTGCAACCAAGGAATCGAATTTTTAATTTAAATTAAATTAGTTAAATTTAAATGGCCACATGTGGCTAGTGGCTACCTTTTTGGACAACACAGCTCTAGAAGCCAGAAATAGACAGGGAGGGAGTAGATCATAGATATGCCCAGCAGGGGACTTTTAATTTTTCTGTATTTTTTTCTAATATTTGTTGATGTCAAAGTATGCAGGTAAATTTCTTTACACAGACTTCTTGTCAGCGTAGCTTCACGTCCAGGGACTTGGTGTGACTGCAAGCAATTTTCTTCCTGGTGCTACTAACCACTGCATCAGGGAAGAGACCTATCATATCTGGTCAACTTCCCTCTTTTGTATGTCTTGGATTACACCGTTGGCACAAGAGATATTAAATAATCTTTAATAGCAGAAGTAGAGTAGATCTCATCTTTCCCATTCTCTGCTCTCATCTTCTCACATCATGATAAATTACTGAGCTTCTACCAGAACGTTTCTTTGACTTAACTTGTATCTCAGTTTAGGTAGTGAAATGTTACTTTGGGGGCTTCTTTATTTTGATTTAGAAATTCTAACATTCCAGTTCAGGAATTCATAGCCCTTGCTGCCCAGCTGACCACATTGCATTGGATAAGCCACCCATCTGAATATCTGCCATTCCAATGCCACTTTTTTTTTTCCTTCTAGCTACCTAGATGTGACCTTGGCCCCATTGCCATAAGTGCTTCAGTCAGAAGTGTCTAAATCTGCCTCATAGATTCATGGATGGAGCAGCAATCTATGTGGTGACATTAAAAAAATGAATTGAACCAATTTATTTTTTTCCTCAAGTTTGAAGTAAGAAAATCTAAGCAAACGATCCTGGTAGTCTTGCAATAATTGGTTGAGAATTCATCAGGAAGAATCAGAGACAGATAGGTTTTGATCTGGTGTCTCACAGGCCCAGTAATGTAGGAGTAGAAACTAAGAGTAAGCAGAGGGAACCAGTTGGTCCTCAGGGCACACACTGTCAAAGTGACAGCAGAGCACTAGATTCTGGCTTGAATAACTGGGTAGGTAGCTGTTTTAACATTAAGATAAAAAAGACAGAAAGTTGGTAGAGTTCATCATATTGTGAGGACCATAAGATACTGAGAAAATGCTCTCTAGGAAGGAGTCAGATACCCGAATATGAAGTTCAAGGAAGGATTCGGAGCTGAAATAATGGTGTAGGTTGGTCTAGTTGGAGGGCAAGGGAATTGAAAATGTTGACAAGTATATTCAGCTAATCCCCAGGAAGAGAGGACTGGAAGGAACTTTTTGGCAGAGAAGATAGCAGAGGAAGGCTCTGAAATTATTCAACCTGTTGTCACCTTGGTTATCACAGAAATGTATGCTGTTAATGCTTCCAGTAATTTTGTTTTGTTACTTAAAAGTAAATACCATCCTTATGAGTGAAAAATTCCTGCACATATATTTGGCAGAAAATTAGCTCCATGAAAGAATTCAAACGCACCAAGGTATTCAGTGGTCAAGTATTTGTGAAATGCTGTCAAATTTATACCTTACTGGAGATTGATGATGCCCATTACCATAAGTTTCTGAGAATTCTTGCTTCATTGAAGAAGCCAGTGTAACCTAGTATTTCTCAAGCTTCTCGTACCATAAAACTTTCTTTTTGGTGTGTGCAACACCTATTAATATTTCTCCAGAATGATTGTTACCAGGAATATATGCAGGAAAACATGGGAATAACTCTAGTTTATCATTAGGCAGCTGAATAAGGATCATATCTTAAAATAATAGGTCTAAAATGAAATCGTTTCAGATTGCCTGTAGGTATCGGTTGTCTATAGTTCCACTACAAAAATAACTAAGTAAAGATTATGGCTTAAGATTTTTGGTGTATTTTATATCTAACGTAGCACTGTTTTCTTCATGCTTCTCCTCTTCTGCATCCTCCATCTGCTTTTACTGCTTTCCCCCCTCTTTTTCTCCCTGTCTCTCCTCTCCCTCTCTATATCTTATGCAATATAGTTCCCCCTCCCGCAAATACAGTAAAAATGCTTGTTATAGTGTTATAAAAATCTTCATGAGCATGAACACAACCTGAAGGGGCTAGTGTGGCACAGCTAGCCAGGGGGTTGTCCGGGAAAATGTCTGCATCTGCTTAAGAGGCAAGAGACTTTATCTTCCCTCTTTGTTTCCTGGTGCATGAGGAGAGGGGATTGAAGGTGCTGCTTAAAGGAGCTCCAGAGACGGGCGCGAGCCGCGGCTATCAGCGCGGACCCCAGAGACGGTCATGGGATGCTAAGGGGAGGTCACTCTCCACACCTGCCCTCCCGGGAGCCTGTGCAGCCCGCCACTGCCAGGGTCCTGTGATCCAGGGACAACTTCCCTGAGAGAACGCACGGTGTGCCGCAGGCTGGTGCAACGTCATGCTGGCCTCTGCTGCCGCAGGCTCACCCCGCATTCTGCACCCGTCCCTCCCCCCGGCCTAAGAACAGATGCCCTCAGGTGACCTACACGCAGGGTCAGGTCCAAATCCAAAGCTGAACCCCGGGAGCTATGCGAACAAAGAAGAGAAAGGGAAATGTCTCCCAGCAGCCTCAGGAGCAGCGGATTAAATCTCCACAATGAACTTGATTTACCTGCATCTGTGGAATACCTGAAGAGACAGTGAATCATCCCAAATTGAGGAGGAGGAGGACTTTGGGAGCAATTATATATATATATTTTTCCCTTTTTCTCTTTTTGTGAGTGTGTATTTGTATGCTTCTGTGTGTAATTTTGTCTGTATAGCTTTCCTTTTACCATTTGTCCTAGGGTTCTGTCTGTTTCTTTTTTTTTATATTATAGTTTTTAGCACTTCTTATCATTGGTAGATTTGGTTTTTGGTTTGGTTGCTCTCTTCTTTCTTTTTTTATTTTAATTTTTTATAACTTTCTTAAAATAACTTTTTTAATAATTATTTTTTATTTTACTTTATTTGATTTTATCTTCTTCTTTCTTTCTTTCTTTTTCTTCTCCCTTTTATTCTGAGCCGAGTGAATGACAGGCTCTTGGTGCTCCAGCCAGGCATCAGGGCTGTGCCTCTGAGGTGGCAGAGCCAAGTTCAGGACACAGGTCCAGAAGAGACCTCCCAGCTCCACATAATATCAAACAGCGAAAATCTCCCAGAGATCTCCATCTCAACGCCAAGACCCAGCTCCACTCAACGACTGGCAAGCTACAGTGCTGGACACCCTATGCCAAACAACTAGCAAGACAGGAACACAACCCCACCCATGAGAACAGAGGCTGCCTAAAATCATAATAAGGCCACAGACACCCCAGAACACACCACCAGACATGGACCTGCCCACTAGAAAGAGAAGATCTAGCCTCATCCACCAGAACATAGGCACTAGTCCCCTCCACCAGGAAGCCTACACAACCCATTGAACCAACCTTAGTCACTGGGGCAGACAGCAAAAACAAGGGAACTACAAACCTGCAGCTTGTGAAAAGGAGACCCCAAACACAGTAAGTTAAGCATAATGAGAAGACAGAGAAACACACAGCAGATGAAGGAGCAAGGCAAAAACCCACCACCTAACAAATGAGGAGGAAATAGACAGTCTATGTAAAAAATAATTCAGAATAATGATAGTAAAAATGTTCCAAAATCTTGGAAAGTGAATGGAGGAAATACAAGAAACGTTTATCAAGGACCTAGAACAACTAAAGAGCAAACAAACAGAGATGAACAACACAATAAATGAAATTAAAAATTCTCTAGAAGGGATAAATAGCAGAATAACTGAGGCAGAAGAAAGGATAAGTGACCTGGAAGATAAAATACTGGAGATAACTACTGCAGAGCAGAATAAAGAAAAAAGAATGAAAAGAATTGAGGACAGTCTCAGAGACCTCTGGGACAACATTAAATGCACCAACATTTGAATTATAGGGGTCCCAGAAGAAGAAAAGAAAAAGAAAAGGAATCAGAAAATATTTGAAGAGATTACAGTTGAAACCTTTCCTATTAGGGGAAAGGAAATAGTTAATCAAGTCCAGGAAGCACACAGAGTCCCATACAGGATAAATCCAAGGAGAAACAAGCCAGGACACATATTAAGCAAACTATCAAAAATTAAATACAAAGAAAAAATATTAAAAGCAGCAAGGGAAAAACAACAAATAACACACAAGGGAATCCCCATAAGGTTAATGGCTGACCTTTCAGCAGAAATCTGCAAGCCAGAAGGGTGTGGCAGGACATATTTAAAGTGATGAAGGAGAAAAACCTACAACCAAGATTACTCTACCCAGCAAGGATCTCATTCAGATTTGATGGAGAAATTAAAAACTTTATATACAAGCAAAACCTAAGAGAATTCAACACCACCAAACCAGCTTTACAACAAATGCTAAAGGAACTTCTCTAGGCAGGAAACACAAGAGAAGGAAAACACCTACAATAATAAACCCAGAACAAGTAAGAAAACGGTAATAGGAACATACATATCGATAACTACCTTAAATGTGAATGGATTACATGCTCCAACCAAAAGACATAGACTGGCTGAATGGATATAGAAACAAGACCCATATATATGCTGTCTACAAGAGACCCACTTCAGACCTAGAGACACATACCAATTGAAAATGAGGGGATGGAAAAATATATTCCATGCAAATGGAAATCAAAAGAAAGCTGCAGTAGCAATTCCCACATAAGACAAAATAGACTTTAAAACAAAGACTATTACAAGAGACAAAGAAGGACACTACATAATGATCAAGGAATGAATCCAAGAAGAAGATATAACAATTGTAAATATTTATGAACCAAACATAGGAGCACCTCAATATATAAGGCAAATAGTAACAGCCATAAAAGGGGAAATCTACAGTAACACAATCATAGTAGGGGACTTTAACACCCCACTTTCACCAATGGACAGAACATCCCAAATGAAAATAAATAAGGAAACACAAGCTTTAAAGGATACATTAAACAAGATGGACTTAATTGATATTTATAGGACATTCCATCCAAAAATAACAGAATGCACATTCTTCTCAAGTGCTCATGGAACATTCTCCAGGATAGATCATATCTTGGGTCACAAATCAAGCCATGGTAAATTTAGGAAAATTGAAATCGTATCAAGTGTCTTCTCCAACCACAATGCTATGAGACTAGATATCAATTACAGGAAAAAATTTTGTAAAAAACACAAACACATGGAAGCTAAACAATACACTACTTAATAACCAAGAGATCACTGAAGAAATCAAAGAGAAAATAAAAAAATACCTAGAAACAAATGACAATGAAAACATGATGACCCTAAATCTATGGGATGCAGCAAAAGCAGTTCTAAGACGGAAGTTTTTAGCAATACAATCCTACCTTAAGAAACAAGAAACATCTCAAGTAAACAAACTAAACTTACACCTAAAACAATTAGAGAAAGAAGAACTAAAAAACCTGAAAGTTAGCAGAAGGAAAGAAATCATAAAGATCAGATCAGAAATAAATGAAAAAGAAATGAAGGAAACAATAGCAAAGGTGAATAAAACTAAAAGCTGGTTCTTTGAGAAGATAAACAAAATTGATAAACCATTAGCCAGACTCATCAAGAAAAAAAGGGAGAAGACTCAAATCAATAGAATTAGAAATGAAAAAGGAGTAGTAACACCTGACATTGCAGAAATACAAAAGATCATGAGAGATTACTATAAGCAACTCTATGCCAATAAAATGGACAACCTGGAAGAAATGGACAAATTCTTAGAAATGCACAACCTTCTGAGACTGAACCAGGAAGAAATAGAAAATATGAACAGACCAAACATAAGCATTGAAATGGAAACTGTGATTAAAATCTTCCAACAAACAGAAGTCCAGGACCAGGTTGCTTCACAGGGGAATTCTATCAAACAATTAGAGTAGAGCTAACACCTATCCTTCTCAAACTCTTCCAAAATATAGCAGAGGGAGGAACACTCCCAACTTCATTCTATGAGGCCACCATCACCCTGATACCAAAACCAGACAAAGATGTCACAAAGAAAGAAAACTACAGGCCAATAACACTGATAAACAGAGATGCAAAAATCCTCAACAAAATACTAGAAAACAGAATCCAACAGCACATTAAAAGGATCATGCACCATGATCAAGTGGGGTTTATCCCAGGAATGCAAGGATTCTTCAGTATACGCAAGTCAATCAATGTGATACACCATATTAATAAACTTTTGGAGAAAAACCATATGATCATCTCAATACATGCAGAGAAAGCTTTTGACAAAATTCAACACCAGTTGATGATAAAATCTCTCCAGAAAGTAGGCATAGACGGAACTTTCCTCAACATAATAAAGGCCATATATGCAAACCCACAGCCAGCATTGTCCTCAGTTGTGAAAAACTGAAACCATTTCCACTAAGATCAGGAAAAAGACAAGGTTGCCCACTCTCACCACTATTATTCAACATAGTTTTGGAAGTTTTAGCCACAGCAATCAGAGAAGAAAAAAAAATAAAAGGAATCCAAATTGGAAAAGAAGAAGTAAAGCTGTCACGTTTTGCAGATGACATGATACTATACATAGAGAATCTTAAAGATGCTACCAGAAAACTACTAGAGCTAATCGCAGAAATCTCTTGCATTCCTATACACTAATGATGAAATATCTGAAAGTGAAATTAAGAAAACACTCCCATTTACCATTGCAACAAAAAGAATAAAATTTCTAGGAATAAACCTACCTAAGGAGACAAAAGACCTCTATGTAGAAAATGATAAGACACTGATCAAAGAAATTAAAGATGATACAAATAGATGGAGAGATATACCGTGTTCTTGGATTGGAAGAATCAACATTGTGAAAATGCCTCTACTCCCCAAACCAATCTACAGATTCAGTGCAATCCCTATCAAACTACCACTGGCATTTTTCACAGAACTAGAACAAAAAATCTCACAATTTGTATGGAAACACAAAAGACCCCAAATAGTCAAAGCAACCTTGAAAAAGAAAACAGAGCTGGAGGAATCAGACTCCCTGACTTCAGACTATACTACAAAGGTACAGTAATCAAGACAGTATAGTACTGGCACAAAAACAGATATATAGATCAATGGAACAGGATAGAAAGCCCAGAGATAAACCCACATTCATACGGTCACCTTATGTTTGATAAAGAAGGCAACAATATGCAGTGGAGAAAAGTCAGCCTCTTCAATAAGTGGTGCTAAGAAAACTGGACAGCTACATATAAAAGAATGAAATTAGAACACTCCCTAACACCATACACAAAAATAAACTCAAAATGGATTAAACACCTAAATACAAGGCCAGACACTATAAAACTCTTAGAGGAAAACATAGGCAGAACACTCTATGACATAAAGCACAGCAAGATCCTTTTTGGCCCACTTCCTAGAGAAATGGAAATAAAAACCAAAATAAACAAATGGGACCTAATGAAACTTAAAAGGTTTTGCACAGCAAAGGAAACCATAAACAAGACGAAAGGACAACCCTTAGAGTAGGAGAAAATGTTTTCAAATGAAGCAACTGACAAAGGATTAATCTCCACAATTTACGAGCATCTCATGCAGCTCAATATCAAAAAATCAAACAACCCAATCCAAAAATGGGCAGAAGTCCTAAATAAACATTTCTCCAAAGAAGATATACAGATTGCCAACAAACACATGAAAGAATGCTCAAGATCATTAATCATTAGAGAAATGCAAATCAAAACTACAATGAGATATCATCTCACACCAGTCAGAATGGCCATCATCAAAAATTCTACAAACAATAAATGCTGGAGAAGGTGTGAGAAAAGGGAACCCTCTTGCACTGTTGATGGGAATGTAAACTGATACAGCCACTATGGAGAACAGTATGGAGGTTCCTTAAAAAACTAAAAATAGAACTGCCATACGATCCAGCAATCCCACGACTGGGCATATACCCTGAGAAAACCATAATTCAAAAAGAGTCATGTACCACAATATTCATTGCAGCTCTATTTACAATAGCCAGGACATGGAAGCAACCTAAGTGTCCATTAACAGATGAATGGATAAAGAAGATGTGGCACATATATACAATGGAATATTACTCAGCCGTAAAAAGAAACAAAATTGAGTTATTTGTAGTGAGGTGGATAGACCTAGAGTCTGTCATACAGAGTGAAGTAAGTGAGAAAGAGAAAGACAAATACCATATACTAACACATATATATGGAATGTAAAATAAAAAGGAGGTCATGAAGAACCTAGGGCTAAGATGGGAATAAAGACACAGACCTAATAGAGAATGGACTTGAGGATACGGGGAGGGGGGAGGGTAAGCTGGGACAAAGTGAGAGAGTGCCATGGACATGTATACACTACCAAATGTAAAACAGCTAGCTAGTGGGAAGCAACCGCATATCACAGGGAGATCAGCTCGCAGCTTTCTGACCACCTAGAGGGGTGGCATAGTGAGGGTGTGAGGGAGACGCAAGAGGGAAGAGATATGGGGACATATGTATGTGTATAACTGATTCACTTTGTTATAAAGCAGAAACTAACACACCATTGTAAAGCAATTATACTCCAATAAAGATGTTTAACAAAAAAAATCTCCATGAAAATTTCAGCAGTTGCATAATATTTCATCATGTGGATTTATTATAATTAGCCATTCCTCTTTTTGATCTTGGCTTCCAATGCCTTCTTCTTTTTTTAAAAATAATTATTATTTATATATTTTTGGCTGTGTTGGGTGTTCATTGATGAATGCGGGCTTTCTCTAGTTGCGGCGAGCAGGGTCTACTCTTTGTTGCAGTGTGCGGGCTTCTCATTGTGGTGGCTTCTCTTGTTGTGGAGACTGAACTCTAGGCGTGCAGGCCTCAATAGTTGTGGCACATGGGCTCAGTAGCTGTGGCTGGTGGTCTCTAGAGCTCAGGCTTGGTAGTTGTATCACACAGGCTTAGTTGCTGTGAGGCATATGGGATCTTCCTGGATCAGGGCTCGAAACCGTGTCCCCTGCATTGGCAGGTGGATTCATAGCCACTGCACCACCTGGGACTCCCTCAAATGCATTCTTATTTAATATATTGTTATAAATATTTTTACATTGAGCTTCTCATGCATTTTGAGTTATTTCCTCAATAATTTTTAATTTTTTATTTGATCTTTTCATAAGCAATCTTAGGATAGCTTATATGTTTTTTTTGTTTGTTTTTTTTTGTTTGTTTGTTTTTTTGCTGTACGTGGGCCTCTCCCTGTTGTGGCCTCTCCCGTTGCAGAGCACAGGCTCCGGACGTGCAGTCTCCGGACGCGCCAGCTCAGCGGCCATGGCTCACAGGCCTAGCCACTCTGCGGCATGTGGGATCTTCCCGGACCGGGGCACGAACCCGCAACCCCTGCATCGGTAGGCGGACTCTCAGCCACTGCGCCACCAGGGAAGCCCAGGATAGCTTGTTTTATCTCAAGATTTCAGTAATGTGATGGAAGGCAATAAAAATTCATCAGGATCTTATTAGAAATAAGTTTAATGATTAAAACATTATATTTTCATACTCTGACCAGGACTTGGTAAATAACAGTGTCTGTGTCATCCTCCATCAATTATCTTCTTCCTGTAACTTCTCTGTTACTCCTTTCATTAGCTCCTCCCATGCAGCCTTCAAACCATCTCCTTTATCCCACTTAAGTCTTCCTTTCTCTTTGTTCTGCTAATTCATTTCACAACTTTAAGTCCTCAGCAAACACCAGGAAAAAAATAGTCCAGCCTCACTTTTTCACTTCCCAATCACCCATTAACCTCCTGCAAACAAGTGTCCGATGCCATGACTTAAAACACTTGACACATTGTACTGTAGTTTATTTTATTTTCTGTTAGACTGTGTGTGCCTTAGAGGCAAGAAGGCCTGTCTTGGCATACATAGCATCTGGCACAAAATGTGTACTCAAGAAAATGAATTCATTCAGCAAACATAATATGATGAAGCCTCATCCATTCTTCACTTATGCTTACATAAGATGAATTCATATTTCTTTGGCTTTGAGAGTAACAGAAATTCAATATACCTTTTCTTAGGAGTTATTCAGTATTTTATTTCCTTTCCCTTAGCATTCATTAAGATTCTCCATCTTTCATGTACACACTGCTATATTTAAGGTAGATAACCAACAAGGACCTACTGTATAGCACAGGGAACTCTACTCAATATTATGTAACAACCTAAATGGGAAAAGAATATGAAAAAGGATAGATACATGTATAGGTATAACTGAATAACTTTGCTGTACACCTGAGGTTAACACAGCATTGTTAATTAACTATACTCCAATATAAAATAAAAAGTTTAAAAAAAATGATTATCGGACTTCCCTAGTGGTGCAGTGCTTAAGAATCTGCCCGCCAGTGCAGGCAGATCCCTGGTCCAGGAAGATCCCACATGCGGTGGAGCAACTGAGCCCGTGCGCCAAAACTACTGAAGCCCGTGCCTAGAGTCTGTGCTCTGCAGCAAGAGAAGCCACTGCAATAAGAAGCTCGCACACCGCAACGAAGAGTAGAACCCCCTTGCTGCAACTAGAGAAAGCCCAAGTGCAGCAAGAAAGAGCCAATGTACCCCCCAAAAAAGGAAAAATTTTGAGGCCAGAGATTTAACTGAACGTCAGTTGGGATTTGCCTTTTCTAAGATGAATATAATGGAATTGTGAAGGCCAAAATATTCTATCAATTTTTAATCTTTTAAACTTGGTTTTTGATAAAGAATGAGATTTAAAGTGACCTTTGATTTTTGATTACAGACTATTGCACTGTTTGCATGAGTTTTAAATTTAGAAGGAACAACTCACTTGTGTAATATGGAGAGCCTGGAAACCTTTTTAGTTTGCAAAAGGAAGGAGTATTAAGATGTATAAAATTCTTCATGTATTTTTAATTTCCTCTTTACTATCTGGAAAGTGTTTGGAGACTATGCCCATGAACACTACATACTCGTGATTATTCATGAAAAGGTATGACTTAGAATTTGGTTTTAAACTATTTCTCCTAGTTTACGTATTCTCCCAGTTCCCACTTCATTCATCAGAACTGCTCAAAGACGAACACAGTTCTCAGAGGCTCGGTAACTTTTTTAGCACATTGTAAAAACCATAGACTTTGAGTTAGCCTGCTGTATTTTCAGATAGGTTTGGTTTGGCTAAAAAGTTCCTTCGGGTTTTCCATAGAACGTTCCAGAAAAACCTGAATGAACTTTTTGGCCAACCCAGTATAACTGCTATAAAGTTGTCTTTTGTTGAATGGAAATTCACCTTCTTTTGTTCTCACTCTCCTCCACCTTCACACAAGGCGGGTCAGAACTCTTCAGTTCATTCCTTCCAGACATCAGCCAAAGACACATGGCTCTTCTACCCCTCCTTTCCCATTCAGTGATCTGTTTTGAGACTGCTCCTTGAATTGTTCATAAGGACATGGTGCTGAATCGTTTCTTCCTGCTTTTGTTGTTTGTTGTTGTTGTTCAAACTTACATTTGTTGATGATGTTTTGGTAGTATATTATCTAGACCTGAAACCAATACTCTAGCTGTGCACCTTGTGTGGAATATGGTAGAAATATTTACTCTCATATTTTTCTCTTGGTATGAGGAAAGATGAATCAGGATATCTTTGGTTGGAGACAAATTGCAATAAAGAGTTTGAAATGTTCTATGTGCATTGGAAATCATGAGAGGTTTTGAGGGGGAAATTGTAAAATCAGGTTCAAGTTTTATGAAAGTAACTTTGGTAGCAAAAAAATATATGTATTATAAGTGAAAATGATTTCTGACTGAACTCTTTCTGTTTTTATATCATCCATAGATTTGATCAATAGGCAATCAATGTCTACATCTAAGACATACTCTTATAATATACATGCTGAGCAGGAACTGGAGAAAGACACAGTCCCACAGCGTGGACCAATCTCCTCCTTCCAAGTCACTTACACCTTCTTCAGTGTGATAATTCAGCCACTCACATCTCCATCTAGTGAACCTTTATTTGTACACAGGGCTGCTAATAATAATAATAATGATAGTTGAACCATTTTTATCATTTATGATGTACACTCTTCTAAGTGCTTTAGAAATGTTAATTATTTAATTCTCTTCCTAACTCTTTGAGGTTGTATTATTTTCATCACCATTTATAAATGAGGAAACTCAAGGACACATAATTTAAATAGTATGTCCAACACTGCACAACTAGTAAGTGGCAGAGCTATACTCCAGCTCAGAGGTCTGACCTCAGAGGACATGCTCTGAAACTCTTTCCTACGCTATCCCAAAAGGGCCAGAACAGTGTAGAATGACTCTCACCTAATATGACCATAAAAAAAGTAACCTCTACTTCATGGGCTGGTGTCATAGATGCTCACATCACTTGTAAGTAACCTCAATCTATGGCAATAAGGACCGAAAGATAGGAATAGCAAGTTCAGGTGGTTGCTGCCATTTTGAGAGAGAATATATTTCAGTTGAGAAATGTATTAAATAGGTAAAGAAAGTTCCCTTCCTCCAAAAATAAGTTACAGATGTAGTTTAATTTCATTTTTTTCTTCCAGAAATTGCCCAGTTGTGTGTTCTTGCACAGTATATTATTAATAGTTGAACTTCACCAGTTGAACTTCTCTTCATAACTAGAGAGTGTTTTAAATCTGTGAATATCCATATTCTACTTGATGTTCAGTTTTACTACTTGTTTTAAAACTTTTCTATTTATAGTTAATTCTTGTTATTCATGGTAGTTATATTCCATAAAGTCATTACGAGCACTGAATTAGTGAGTAGTGAATCACTGCTCCTAGGGGAAATACAGAATTAGATTCCTGTGAGCTTCTGGACACAATATTTTGTCAACCAATCAACATGTAATCTCGTTTTATGTATGTTTCTGTTTAAAGACACCTTATTTAATATATTTTGTTGATTCACTAACACTGAACTCACAGCCTGAAGCACTAAACTCATGCCTGAATGAAGCTTATCTATCACATATATTTCTCCATTAGACACAACCTAGCCTTTGTGTGTTTAGGAACACTAGACAGTACTTAAGCACTATGCTTGAGGATCTTTTTATTTTTATTTTTTTCAAATAGATCATGTAGAACTTTATTCTTAGACATGGTAAGATTCCCTTTTAGTAAGAGACTGAAGCACTGAATATATCATATAATGTTATTATTATATTTTGTGGGGGGAGAAGGAAGATTTATTACTTGCAGCAAGTAAGGAGAACTAAGGGGATCTTTCCCAAAGCAATGTCTCTCTCACGCAACGTTATTTTTGGAAAAAAAAAATCTACATGCCCAGAAGAAACTTGGAAAGATGTATACCATTATCTGTGGGTAATTGGATTTTGGTAATTTTACTTTACAAAGATATTCTGTTGTTTCCAATTTTAAAAAATGACTGCAAATAGCACAATAACCAACAAAAAGCACAAAAATGCAAAAAACCTGGCAAAAACCCTTGCACTAAGTAGACCAAGAAAATGATAACCTGTTTACAGTCTGAGAGCTGAAACAAGGCAAAAAAATTGACCTCAATTGGAAATGTATACACTGGATGACTCAAATTTTTCTCTACTCTGCACTTGCCCATAAATGATAATGAAAACACCATGAGTATTGATTTTGAGGTTATAAATTAGTTTTAATGAACAGGCAAATTAAAAAAATACAGAATCCCTGAATAATGAGGATCAATTGTATATATTTGCCTTTGTGTCTGATTAAAACACAATTGCTACTTTTGCAAAGGTATGGATTGAGGATGACATTGATAATGGAAAGGATTCAGAAATTTCTAGTATTTTTCTCAAGGGAATTATTTTTCCAAATATCACAATATTTTTAGATCTTTTAAAATTGAGATTTAAGAGTATTGTTCTTAATAGTTAAGACTTCTCTTGCTGAGTTGGGGTAATGGGATTAACTGAGTTTGAAGTCTACATTTTTCCTTTTCCTATCTCTTGGGAATATTGATTACAGGTATTACAATTAGATAAACTTTTATAAAATTGCTTTAACATCTTCATATTAAGAGCTTTTATAAAAGCTAAATTTGTCAAATTGCTGGAGACCAAAGACAAATCTGAAAAGTAGGCAGGGAAAATAAGACATGTTACCCCAAAAATAGCAGTAATAAACTTGATGACCAACTTTGTTGCAGACAGTATGAAAACCAGAAGACAATGGCTTGTCATCTTTATAAAGCTGAAAGGAAAGACTGCCAACCTGGAATCATATGCATTGTGGAAATATCATTCAAAATTGAAGGCTAAATAAACTGTTTAAAACAAGGAAAATATTAGACAATTTGATGCCAGCACACCTGTAGTAAAAAAAGATTTGCAGAAGTTTGGACTGAAGAAAAGTGATCTCTGTCAGAAATTTTAGGAAGGAATAAAGCAATAAAATAATAAAATGCAATTGAAAGATACATGTGTGGGTAGAGATAATATAATATTGACCTTTTAAAACAACAACAATAGTAATGTCTTATAGAGTTCTAACAAATGTTAGAAGTAAGATACACCAAAAAAATAAAATAAAATAAATAAGGAAAAGGGCAGAAGAATATAAGTGGAATTAAATGCTTGTAAGTTTCTTACATTGTTTAGGAAGTTTAGTTAATATAAAGCGTAATGAGTGAAGCATGTGCATAGTAAGCACTAGGGTAACCACTAAATAATAATACAAGAATGTATAACTAAGAGAAATAAAAGAGAGTAATAAAAAGTACTTGATTCATCAAAAAGAAAACAAGAAGAATAAAGCAACAAAGAAAAAAACAGAAAAAGTAGAAAATAAATAGTAAGGTTCTAGGCATAATCTCAACTATTGATATTTTCTTAATTGTATAAATGTAAATAGACTAAGCAACCAGTTAAGCAATTATCAACCTGAATAATTTTAAAAACCCCTCAAAACCCAAGTGTATGTTCTTTATAAGAAACAATCTGAAAATAGGTTGACACAAAAATAGGCTGAAAGTAAAAGATGGAAAAAATATAATTCAAACACTAACCTCCAAAAGCTAATACATCTTTATTAATATAAGATAGAATATAATTTGAGGCAAGGAGCTTTCATAGTCCTTAATTTCAATTCCACCAGAAGATACAAAAGTCCTAAATTTGTATTCAGTCAGTAACAAAATTCAAAATATATTAAAAAATGTTAAGAAAAATGGAAAGATAAACACATTTACAATCAGGGACGGAGACCTAACATAGCTTTGAGTTATGGACAAAAAAGGACAGAAAACATCATTAAAAATACAGAAGATTTACATTTTACAGCTAAGAAATTGAAATATATAGAATATATATAGGACTTTACACGCAACAAATTCAGAATGTGTATTATTTTCCAATGTCAGTGGAAAATTTACAAAATATTCCCTATGCTGGACCATAGTTAAGACAGTGATTTCCAAAGGACTGAAATAATACAGAGCATGTTCTCTAACCATAGTATAAAGTAGGTATTAATAATGTAAATGTGATTAGAAAATCCCCCAAATGTTTAGAAATTGATTATTAGTAAAAGAAGTCACAATGGAAATTAGACCATAATGCATGATCATGAAAATACAATATATCAAAACTCCCCCAGGCGGGAGTCTTAAAAGTTGGGGAACTAGATGTTGGGTCCCAACCCTTCACTCTGCAAAGGAAAAGTGGGAACTGTAAGTTCCCTGCTGATTGTATGTTGCTGTGCCAAGTGAGGTTTATGGCAAGAGTGTTTCTCAGCCTTTTCTACACATTTCAATGTGTTTTTTCTGTTGGTTTTTTTTCATTCATCAATTCTGTAGAAGTTGCTGCTCAGCTAGTTTCTGGATTTCTTTCAGAGGGAATTCTTCTGTGTATGGCTGTAGATAGTTTGTGTGCATGGGAGGAGGCCAGTTCATTTTACTTAAATTGTTGAATTTTTTTAGTGTAAAGTGTTTCATAGTATCCTCTTTTTTTCTTTTCAATGATTGTAGAATCTGTAGTGATAACTGTTCTTTCATTCCTGATATTGGTGATTTGTATCCTTTTGTTGTAACCAGTTTAATGAGGGCTTTTAAAAAAATATTTTTGTTAATCTTCCCAAAAAACAGCTTTGGGATTTTAAAATTGTCTGTGTCACTTGTCTATTTCCTATTTCATTGATTTCTGCTCTTGATGATTTCCTTTCTTTTTATGTTGTTCTTCTTTTGCAGGTCGAATTTTAAGTCTTAGTTTTTTTTGACCTTTCTTATTTTCTAATATAAATGTTTAAAACTTTATATTTTCTTTCAGATACATAGATTTTGATATGTATTTTCACTATCATTCTATTCAAAGTTTTTTAAGAATTTATTTCCATTGTGATTTCTTCTTTGATCCATGGATTATTTAGTAGTCTGTTGTTTAATTTCCAAATTCTGTTTATATATATATATTTTCTTCCTATTGATTTTTAATTTAATTCTCTTGTGCTGAGAACATACAAACATATGATTGCAATCCCCTTAAAGTTAAACTTGCTCTATAGCTTAACATATGGTATAGCTTGGTTAATGTACTATGTACTCTTTAAAATTATGTGTATTTTGAAGTTCCTAAGAGTAGTGCTCTCTTAAATAACAGCTCAAGGTTTTGATGGTGTTCATGTTTTCTATATTTTGCTAAATTTTGCCTAGTTGTTTTATCAGTTTTTGAGAAAGAGGCATTAAAATCACCAGCTATGCTTTTGGTCTTGCCTATTTTTCCCTTTAATTCTGTCAATTTTTGCTTTATATATTTTAAAGCTCTGTTATTAGGTGTATATTCATACATGACTGTTACTTCCCTTTTTAAATTGACCCATTTATTAGTAGTATTAAAATTTTCTTTTTGTGTCTATACTCAATCTGATATTAATATAATCAACCCAGCTTTCTTTTAGTTACTATTTATGGCAGGAAGAATCCCAAGATGGTCCCCAAAGATTTACTGTCTAATTCTTAGACAGTAACTATGGATATGATGAGATATCATTTTCATGATTATGTGGCATTATATGGGAAAAGGGAGATAATTGGATTGGGCCTAATCTAATCATTAGCTGATTAATGCAGATAGCTTTCTCTGGCTGATCACAGAAGTCAGAGAGATTTGAAGCATGAAGGAGCCTTGACTTAAGGAAGGTTCCCCTTTGCTGAGATGGAGGGAAATCACCTGGAAGAATCTGAGAGGGGCTGTGCATTGCTGAACATGACCTCTGGCTGACAGCCAGGCAGAACATGTTTCTTACAATTGCAAGAAACCAAAATCAGCCAACCACCTGAATGAGCTTGGTAGCAGGCTCTCCCTAGAGCCTCCAGATAAGAACCTAGCCTGGGTGACACCTTAATTATGGCTTTTTGAGACTCTGAGCAAAGAATCCAGTTGAGCCTGCTTAGACTTTTGACTTGATGAAACTGTGAGATAATAAATGTGTGTTGTTGTAAGCTGCTAAGATTGTGGTAATATGCAATGCAGAAATTAGAACAAACAGACAATTTGCACTGATATGTCTTTCTTCCATCCATTTATTTTTATGTAGGTTTTTTGTCGCATCTCTCTCTTATCTCCTTCTGGGACTCCATTTACACATATATTAGATCATTTTATATTATTCTTCAAATCTCTTCATTTTTTAAATCTATTTTTCTGTTTTTTAGATTGGATAATTTCTATATCTTTATTGTCAATTTGCTGACATTTTCCTCTGTCCTCTCAAATCTCTTGTTAAGCCAATCCAATGAATTTTTAAAGTTTTATATGTTTTCAGTTATAAAATTTTTATTTGATTTTTTATAGTTCTTATTTCTTTCTTGATTATATTTTCCTTTATGTCATTGAGCATACTTATAACAGCTGCTTTAAAATCGTATCGGCCGAATACTACTTCAGGATCATCTTGTGGTGTGTTTCTATTGACTATCTTTTCTCTTGAGAATGGATCACATTTTCTTAGTGTTGAGTAATTTGCGGTTTTACACGGAACATTGCAAACATTATGTAGTAGACACTATGGATTCTGTTACCTCCAAAGAGAGTTATGTGTTGCTTTTTTTTTAATGGAACATTAAACTTGGTTAAACTTGGCTGGACTCAAACTATAATACTGTAATACTGTGTCTTGGACAACAGTTCAAATCTCAGTTCAGTTCTCTGACTTTAGCTAGGCTTCTCTGAGTCTGCCCTTTACGTGTATGGTTCGTGGTTTGGTCAGATATTTGGGCATACCTGGAATATGGGACTCCCTCTCTCTGAATCCATCCTTCCAGGATTTTCTCTTCATTTTCCAGAAACTATGGAATTCTCTTTTCTGAGTCTTTAGGCCAGAGAGATTATAGGCTTTTTATTGGAATTTTGACCACCATGTATGGTGCCAATCTTGGCCTGTCCTCTGGCTTTCAGTTGTTTAAAAAAAAAAAGTGAAACCTCACATGTTACTCCCTTCTTCTGAATATCGACTTCCCTCTAAAATCTGCTGCTTTTGTTCTCTCTCTAGTACTTTTAAGTAGTTGTATTTATTTTTATTGTACTTTTTCCAGAGTTTAAAACTGTTATCTGTGAGAGGGTCAGTCCAACAGGAGCTTACTTGACAGTTATCAGAAATGAAATCTTTCTATATTTATTTTTAAAATAGCAAACCTTTATTTAAAAACATTTTCATAAAAGAAACAACAAGAACAACAACAAAAATTCTGGGCCCGGATATTTCCACTGGTGAGTTCTTTCAGATATTTAAAGAAGAAATAATATCAGTTAGATAAAAACTTTTCCAGAAAAATTGGAAAGAAAATATTTGTAACTCATTTTTGTGTGTCCAGCATAACACTGAGATAAAACACCTGATAAAGACATTATAAGAGTGGAAAATTACTGGATAATTTCTTTCACAAATATAGACATACACACAAATAATCCTAAAAAGTCATTACCAAATCAATTCCAGGGATGTATTAGTAGCAAATTACACTGTAATCTAGTAGGGTTAATTTCAAAAATGCCAAGTTGATTTAACTATTATGTATCAATCAATCAATGTAATTTTTCACATTTGCACAAAAATGAAAAAAAAACCCAATGATTTTCTTAATTTATGCCAAGAAAGCATTTGATAAAATTTAATGTTCATAATTTTTTAAAATGCATATCAATATGGGAACAGAAAGGGACATTCCAGTTTTATATAGTGTATCTTCATAAGTCAATGCTTAATGGTAATATGTTGATTCCTTTACCTGAGTTCAGAAGCAAGACAAGGATGTCTGTTGTCACTAGTTCTGTTCAACGTACTGAAGATCCTAGCCAGTGCAACAAGGCAATAAAGAATAATAAAATTTATAAAGGTTGGGAAGAAAAAAACAACACTGTCATTATTGGCAGATGACATTATTACACGTAAGATACAAAAACATATATAAATTTAAAGAAAGTACAAATTATTAGAACTATTGAGTGAATTTAGCAAGATTACTGGGTACAACATCAATATCAAAATAAAAATCAATTTTATTGGGCTTCCCTGGTGGCGCAGTGGTTGAGAGTCCGCCTGCTGATGCAGGGGACACGGGTTCGTGCCCCGGTCTGGGAAGGTCCCACATGCCGCGGAGCGGCTGGGCCCGTGAGCCATGGCCACTGAGCCTGCGCGTCCGGAGCCTGTGCTCTGCAACGGGAGAGGCCACAACAGTGAGAGGCCCACGTACCACAAAAAAAAAAAAAAAAAAAAAAAAAATCAATTTTATTTCTATAAGTAACATCAACCAAATAGAAGTTACAATTAAAAGTAGCAAGAATCTTTAGTATCTGGGAATAAATCTAATAAAATACCAAGAATTTTCAGTACTTAGGAATAAGTCTAAGGAAAGAGCTACGAGACCTCTATACTGCAAACTATGTTGCTAATAGGAATTAAGATGACCTGATTAAAAGGAAGAACTTACCCTGTTTCATGAAGACTCAATATTATTAAGATATCAAGTCTTCCTAAATTGGCCTATAAATTCAATAGTATCCCCTTAAAATCTCAGTGGTGTGTGTGTGTGTGTGTGTGTGTGATATTGACAATCTAATTCTAAAATACACATTAGACATCAAAAGACCTAGAATAGTCAAGACAAATTAGAAAAAGAATAAAGATGGAGAACTTACACTAGCAGATATAAAGATTGATTTATTAAAATGTCACAGAAATGACTGTATTAGCCTAGAAACAGACTCACACATATACAGTCACCTGATATATGACAGAGGAGCCACAGCAACTTGGGGGAGGAGGGTGGTGTGGGAGGATAGTCTTTTCAATAAATGGTGTGGGTCAATTGGATAAACATATGGAGAAAAAATTAACATTGACCACCATCTCACACCATATGCAAGAATTCATGTAAGATGTATTAAATAGACCCAAATGTATAAGATAAAACAATAAAGCTTATAGAATAAGATACAGAAGGATATCTTCTTGAACTTAGGAATGATTTCCTAAAATTTACATCAGAATATCCTAATCACAAAAGAATATATTGATAAATTGGACTTCATTAAAATTAAACACTTTGGTTAATCAAGACAATAAGAGAGTCACAAGGCAAGTCACCTACTAGGAGAAGGCATTAGCAATGCATAATGTTAGATATGTGTTTTGTTAAATGTCTTTTATCAGTATGTGTCTGTCTATCCACCTACCTACCTACCAACCTACCTACCTACATACCTACATACCTACCTATCTATCCATTTTATCACCTGTCTATCCTTTCTGTCATCTCCTACAAATCAATAAGAAAAAAATGATTGAAAACAAAAGAGAAAGTGACTTTACGAAAGAGGATATTGAAATGAAGCATTACCGAAAGATGCTCCACCTCATAAGTTCAAACAAATTTAAATTACACCTACATTGTAAAACTACTATATACCGAGCAGAATGGCTAAAATGAAAAGAACTGGCAATGCAAGATATTGGCACCCATGCAGAGGTGGTAGAAGTGTAATTGCTAAAACCACTTTGTAGAACTCTCTCATTAAAGGTAAAAGTATCCATTCTCTCTAACCCTCAGCACCAGTCCTGAGCACATAACTCTCAGAAGCTGAGTGTTAATATCCACCAAACAACGTGTACAAGTATAGTTTTGTTCTTTATTATAGCTCCCAAACGAGAACAACTCAAATGTCCATCATCATTAGAATGGGTAAATAAATTTTGAAATATTCATGTAACAGAATGCCTCACAACAATGAAAAGAACACAGTAACCTGGTGAATCTCACAGACAAAACCATGGAGCAAAAAGAGCCAGACACAAAACGAATACACATGGTATAATTCAATTTATAGAAAGTTCAATTCCAGGCAAAACTTCTTTATAGTGATGGAAGTTGGAATACTGGTTACCTTTGGGAGAGTGGAGAGTTTTGCCCAGAAATATTCTGTATGTTGATTTAGGTTATGGTTATATGGATGTGCATATATTTGATAAACTTTCCATTTAAGATTTGTGTACCTTTCAAACTGAAAGGTGTGAATTTTTTTTTTTAAAGCTTGCTTAGTTAAAAATTAGTAGAAATAAGCTGTAATCCCTATGTACCACTTCAGTGCTTATGGGAACAAATTCAGGTCACTCTTAAAAATGATTAATAATCTCCCCACACACAAAGATCTGTCTTCAGGAGGGTGAGTTTTATTCTTGATGCTTTCTTGCCAAGTAATTCCTAGGGACCCCTGAGAAATGCTTCTATGTTTTGTAACCTGTCTGCCTGCTGCCTTGCTCATATGCCTGTGTATTGTTTGGTCCAGAGGAACGTGAGAGCCCTCCAAGTCACCTTGGGGGTGTTTCATAACTTGCTCCTCTAAGCCCCAAGCTGAACCAAGCTGCGTCCTCTCAGTCCTTCAAAGCCCAGGTAAGGCTTACACAGTGGTCCAGCTAGTATAATCCTAATGGTCAGTGGTCCATGTCCTATAGTTTCAGCTACTCAGTACATCCCATCAGCATTACAGTCTACTCCACATTGTTTTTCCATTTATATTTAGTTAAAAAAATTTTTTTTGGAGTATAGTTGATTTACAATACTGTGTTAGTTTTGGGTGTACAGCAAAATGAAACAGTTATACATACATCCCCTCTTTTTTAGATTCTTTTCCCATATAGGCCATCACAGAGTACTGAGTAGCATTCCTTCTGCTATACAGTAGGGCCTTATTAGTATGTATTTAGAGAACACATTTCTACTTCTTCTAGGAGAGAGTCTGGCAAAAGACAAAGTGATTCACCCCAACATCTCAGTCCTTGGCTTCTGTGTTCAGTTGTCTCTGAATACAAAGAGTGAGAATTTGCCTTTCCTTTGTGCTCCCAATGGGGTCATTTTGACGACTTTCCCAAAACAGAGGGACTGACTCCAATCCACAAGTCCACAAGACAAGGGAGGGACTTCTTCAGCTAATATATAAATAAGGAAGGAAGGAAGGATAGAGAGAAGGAGAGAATGATAAAAATAAAACAAATGAAAGTCGTCTGTAACTGGGTTCTCACAATTCTTTTAATTTTTCTTCAGTTCTCATTTTACAGGTTAGATAATTACTGTGTGGCAATATTTTTTCTTCAAATTCAACAAACATTCACAGATTTCAAAATGTGAGAGCAAATGCCTGTAGTCTAGCACTGTCACTATTTTACACCAAGAGAAGCAAAAAGCGTGGGAAGCAGAGAAAATAGGTTTTAAACCCTGAGATATAGTGGACGACATCAAAACAGTACCCACGGGATGTCATTTTATCTACAGGGGAAGGTTTCATCCACGTGGCGTAAATCATTCTACTTTAGAAAAAGGAAGAAACTGTACAGAACCACTTGCAGGAATTACGACCACAGTAGAATGTCACAGTTTCCCCATTGTCCATGTACGGAAGTGAGTGACACTCTGATATGGCTGTGATCCCATGTAAATAAGAGCCACACCCCCTCCCCACAAAGGGCCCACGCCACCCCTTTTCTCCCATTTATTCCTCGCTTAATCTTCCAGACATGCTACCGCCCTCTGGGATACATCAGGAAGATTCACTGAGATCCTAAGATAGGGGAGGCTTGTGGCTTATCTCTCAGAGAACTGCCATTTCCTGCCCGATGTCCTCCTGTGAGAAGTTGCAATTACATTTTTTCTCCAAGGTCTGTCTGAATGTGACATTTCCATTTGCTCCTGCGATCCTCACCCTGTCCCTGATTAGGGTTGTCACCGTCTCTTGAGCCTCCTTCCCACAACAAATGAAAGAAAGTAAGGGATGGAGAACAGGGAGGTGCAGGGTGAGGCCTGATTCCTCCTGTACTTACAGTTTAAAAAAAATCAAAATAAATCCAAGGAAGAAACCCTCCCTTGTCTCCATTAATATAACTGCCCAGAATTCAGCCCAGAGCTGAAGTGGCCAGAGCTACTTACAACCTTGAGCACGGCATTTGACTTGGCTGGTCCCTTTATGCTGTTAAAAGATAAAACGGAGGCACGTTAAAACATTTTAAGAGTTTATTTGAACAAAAAATCAATCAGAATGGTGCAGCACCAAACTGGAAATGGCCACCAACGCTGGCTCCATGGACAAGAGCTACGGGAGAGGCTTTTACACGCAAAAGGTGGAAAAAAGGAAAGCAATTATTGATTGCCTATAGCTTAAAGCCTAGTTTGTTGTTTGTGATTGGTTGTCCTTAGCGTTTTGCTTTTGCAACCTGAGGCATTTATAAGCTTAGATTTTGGTTTGCTTACATAGGTCTTGAAATAAACATGTATTAACATAACACATTTTTGATTTGTGCATCGAAATATGTGACCCGTGTGTATGCAACACAAAAAATAACAGTATTTCCAAAATCACTGTCATAAGAAAGAGCTCCAAGAGCCTGTGTGGTTCCAGTTGGCTCAGTGGAGGGAACAGGATTTCAGGTGCCTGGGAAGCCCAGTGGAGAGGCTGCTGGTAGGGGCTCAGGCCCTTGTGTGCACAGCACACATCCTGTCTCTCTAGCTGCAGAAAGCCTCATACTTGGTGGGAGGCTTTGAAGGGGGCAGCAGGATAAAGAAAAGGCCTTTACCTGATGGTACTCCGATTTCAGTTAAGGTCCCCAATTAGCCCTGATTCCGGCATGTGCACAAGTGCTATGGCTTGAAATAAAGTAGCAAGTGACACTGTTGAAATGTGTAACTAAATACATAAGTTTTTATTAAAGAAAAATATTGAAATCTTAAATGACACTATTTCTTATTGGTTAAAATGTGGCCTCTGGAATCCTAATGCCTGAGTTCTCATCTCAGCTCCATCGGTCTGTGACCTTAAAGGTTATTTATCCTCTCTGCACCTGTGTTTCTCCTGTGTATGATTGTTGTGATTATACCTCTAAAACAATTAGCACAATGGCTTAGCCCATAACAGGCTTTACCTAATGTTACTAATTATTATTAATTATGGGTAAGACTAAATATAGGGAAAAATTCATGGATTCCTCCTCTAATTGTTATTTTTATATATATATATATATTTTATTGCGGTACACGGGCCTCTCACTGCTGTGGCCTCTCCCGTTGCGGAGCACAGGCTGCGGACATGCAGGCTCAGCGGCCATGGCTCACGGGCCCAGCAGCTCCGTGGCATGTGGGATCCTCCCGGACCAGGGCACGAACCCATGTCCCCTGCATCGGCAGGCGTACTCTCAACCACTGCGCCACCAGGGAAGCCCACGTTATTAATATTTTGACACTTTTTTCTTACATATTTATTTTATTTGAGAAGGGTATGATTCAAGTTTTTGGTTTCATTGAAGGTGTTTTAGAGATAACCAAGTTACCCTGTTAACACATACATACAATCGTGTGAGTGTATGAATGTGTACGTACGTTTATGTTTGTGTACATGAGCGATGGGTGTACATATGTGTGCATGTGTGTGTGTGCATGGGCATATGAAGTGTACATATGTGAGAGTATGTATGTATGTATGTGCATATATTGATGGGTATTTCCTGGGGCTGCTGTAACAAATTACCACAAACTTAGTGGCTTAATACAACAGAAATTTATTCTCTCACAGTTTTGGAGGCCAGAAGTCTGAAATTAGCATCACTGGGCTGAAATCAAGATGTAGGCAGTGCCACAGTCCCTCTGGAGATTCTAAAGGAGAAAATTGATCCTTGCCTCTTCCAGCCTCTGGTCACTGGGCATTTCTTGACTGTGGCCGCATCATTCCAGTCTCTGCCTCTGTCTTCATATGGAACTTCTCCTTTGTGTGTGTGTGTGTAAAATCTCTCCCTGCTCTCTCTTTTTTTTTTTTTTCCGGTACGCGGGCCTCTCACTGTTGTGGCCTCTCCCGTTGCGGAGCATAGGCTCCGGACGCGCAGGCTAAGCGGCCATGGCTCACGGGCCCAGCCGCTCCACGGCATGTGGGATCCTCCCGGACTGGGGCATGAACCTGCGTCCCCTGCATTGGCAGGCGGACTCTCAACCACTGCGCCACCAGGGAAGCCCTCTTGCTCTCTCATATAAAGACACTAGTGATGGCGTCAGGGCCCCTCTAGACAGTCCAGAACGAGAATGATCTCTCCATCGCAAGATCCTTAGTAACATTAGTCAAGACCTTTTCCCCAAATAAGATAACAAATGGCAGGGATTAGGTCCTGATATCTTTGGGGGGCCACTTTGCAGCCTACTTCAGGTGTATATGTCTGCATGTGTGTGGGTGCATAAGTGTGTATATATGTTAGTGTGTGTATGTGCATATGGGTGATGGGTGTATGTGCATGTGTGTGAAGGTGTCTGAGTGTGTTATGTGTGTATACTTGGGTATACACATGTTGATCTGCATAGTGTGTGCATGTAGGTACACATGTGTGCAACTATATGCATGTATGTGTATATGTGTGGGAATGTGTGATGTGTATGCATGTATATGCGTTTGGGTATAATTTAATGGAAAATGGGCTATCCCTCTGACCTTTGCTCAAAATATTTTATTAAAGTTTTGAAATGTGAATCAGTTGGAAGTCTGTTCTAGTGAATCAGTGTTCTCCTAATAGACGGTCAAATAAACACAATGTTCTACCGTCCCAGAAATCATGTTAAGCACAAAATTGTTATCGTTTGTAAGAAAAGAGCAACCTTTTTAAAATGCTAGTGAACAAGCAAGGCATACCTGTCTTACCTCTGTCTGAAACTCAGAAAAAGAACCCGAGTGGGAGTTCAGCTCAATGAAATATGCATTAGGACTGTATTGATAGCACAGAGGGTCTATTACTCATTTTAATCTCAGCCAACCAGGTAAATAGGCACTGGTCCATGAACCCTGGCCTGAAAGAATCAGGGAAGGCTTAATGAAAGCCAGACAGTGGCCCTAAATGAGGGGTTTTTAACTTTCTTTTCCTCCGCATTTTAAAACCTGTCTGTGGGAATTATATTTGGGTTTTATGAGGACTGGAAGGTGTTACAATCTGCACTGGTGGTTGTTATAAGGAAGAGACTAGGAAAGATAGAGCCATGGTGAGTTAACTGCAGTAGGGCAATTTCTTAAAGGCTTAATGTGTATTTTATATATATATATGTATATATCTACTTATGTATATTTATGTTTATATAATTATATACATATACATTTTAATAATTTTAAATACCTATGTGTTATATAAAAATAAAAAAGGGAGCCCATTCAATAGTGTGTAGGGCACCATGCCAGTGGCTACCATGGAAGTTTACCAAGGTGATGAAAGTATGGCATCCACCTTGAACAATTTATAATCTATCTCTTGTGAGAAGTGCTCGCTTAGTGCATTAGGGCTGCTATAACAAAATACCATAGACTGGGTGGCTTATAAGCAACAGAAGTTATTTCTTATAGTATTGGAGGCTGGGGAGTCCAAAATCAAGGTGCCAGGAGATTTGGTGTCTGGTGAGAGCCTGCTTCCTTGTTCATAGACAGCTGTCCTCTGGATGTGTCCCCCATGGCGAAAGGGATGAGGGAGCTCTTCGGTCTCTTTTTATAAGGGCACTAATCCCATTCTTTAGAGCCCTCATGACCTAATCACTCCAAAAGGTCCCACGTCTAAATACTATCATGTTAGAGATTAGTTTTTAATATATGAGTATTGGAGGGCACAAGCATTCAGCTATAGCAAGTTCATAAAAGGCAATTCAGAGGTGGGAGAGAACCCATGGTCAGGGGAGCTGGCATGCATTCATGAAGTGGTGGTGTATCAACAGTGCCTGAATACAAGAATGAGAAATCAACTGATAGAGCTGACTATGGGGAAGAAAAGAACTAACTGGGGGAAACATGTTGATAAAGGTAGGAAAAGGCAGGGCTTATCTGAATAACATATAATCCCATCTTTCCGGAGCATAGGCTACTTCTTTTTAAAATTTATTTATTTTTGGCTGTGTTGGGTCTTTGTTTCTGTGCAAGGGCTATCTCTAGTTGCGGTGAGCGGGGGCCTCTCACTGTTGCAGCCTCTCTTGTTGTGGAGCACAGGCTCCAGATGCGCAGTCTCAGTAGTTGTGGCTCACAGGCCCGGTTGCCCATGGCATGTGGGATCTTCCCAGACCAGGTCTCGAACCCGTGTCCCCTTCATTGGCAGGCAGATTCTCAACCACTGCGCCACCAGGAAACCCCATAGGCTACTTCTTGAACAGAGCTTTTCAACCTCAGCAGTACTGACAATTTGGATCAGACAATTCTTTGATGCAGGGGGCTGTCCTGTGCATTGTAGGATACTTAGCAGCATCCCTGGCCTCTACTTCCTAGATGCCAGTAGCGCCCTGCCTTCCCTACTCCCCACACCCCACGTTGTAACAAACAAGATTTTCTCCAGATGTTGCCAAAAGTCTCCTTGGAGGCAGTACGGCCCCTAGTTGAGAATTGCTGCTCTAGAACCTTGTGCTCCAGGGACCAGCAGCATCAGTATCACATGGGAAATTCAGGGCTTCCCTGGTGGCGCAGTGGTTGAGAGTCCACCTGCCGATGCAGGGCACGCGGGTTCGTGCCCCGGTCCGGGAAGATCCCACATGCCGCGGAGCGGCTGGGCCCGTGAGCCATGGCCATTGAGCCTGCGCGTCCGGAGCCTGTGCTCCGCAACGGGAGAGGCCACAACAGGGAGAAGCCCACGTACCGCAAAAAAAAAAAAAAAAGAAATTCAGAATTCAGACCTATTGAAATAGCTTCTGCATTTTAACAAGATCCCCAGGTGATTCATAAGCACATTAAAATCTGAGGACAACTTGCTCTGAGGAGTAGAAGAAAGGTCTGGGGAGATTGGTTGTGGGTAGATCCTGGAAAGGCTTGAACATTTTGCTACAATTTTAGATTTCACTTCATAGGCAATGAGGCTATACGGAATGTTTTCTTTTTATCACAAATTTATTTTAGAAATAGTAACTTGCAGTCTAATTTTGCCTGTTTAACGTTCTTCTCACCCTCCTTACTACCTGAGTCTCAGTTTTAGGGGGAATGATGAATGCCAGCTAAAAAACTTTGTTTCCCAGTCTCCCCTGTAGTTGAGGGGCTCCTGGGACTGGATTCTAGGAAGAAGTTTTTCCGTGAGTTTCTAGGGGAGCTCCTGCTGACTCAGATGTCATGCCCCCTTTCCCTTAGATCTTTCTTCTTCTTTCCTGGGAATGAACAAGATGGTTTGAACTCCAGCAGCCATCTTTACGGTTAGAGAAGAGGCCCTCCCTAAAGATGGTGGAGTACAAAGCTGGAAGGAACCCAAGTCAAAGAGAGAGAAAAATATACCCTAATCTTGTTTAAGCCATTATTTTTCAGAGGTTTATTACTCACAGCTGAATGCAATTCCTGCCTGATTAAGATTGCTATTGATGTGATGGCTTAATTGGAGGAAAGGAAATCTGGGCAGAAACAATTGAAATAGCCTGGGTGGGAGATTGGGAGAACGTAAATAAACCTGAAGAAGAATTTAGAATCTGATTTTCTTTGAGGTATGATCATTTTCAAATTTGTCAGTGGAAAAATGGCAATGTCGTTTTTTTTTAAAACACATTTTGTGTTTTTTTAAGTATTTATTTGTATTCTCGCGAATAACATGCTCTCTGTTAAATTCCAACCTTTCATTTTTATTTTATTTCTTTATGTATTTATTTTTGGCTCTGCTATGTGACGTGTGGGATTAGTTCCCTGACCAGGGATTGAGCCCACACCCCCTTCTTTGGAAGTGTGGCGTCTTAACCACTGGACCACCAGGGAAGTCCCGGCAATGTCGTTTTTTAACGTTCGAAAGTCAGGAAGAGGAATGGTATTGTGATAATGCCGAGTTTGATTTTGGACATACTGAATTGAGATTAATGAAACAATTAGATGTGCGTACCCAGCAGGCACTTGCTCAGGAGAGAAGTTGCCTGCGAACATATAAGGACACTGGAGAGTGGAAGGTGGGCAGGAATGAGGATTGGCAAGATGAAAGGAGAAGGAGAACGGGGTGATCATGGTACATCATTGAAATGGATAGAGAAGCGTGAAGGAGGCTAATGGGCTGGGAGATATTAAGGGCTTTCTGCTGAACAGTTTCCACAGAAAGGATTTTTTTTTTGCGGTACACGGGCCTCTCACTGTTGTGGCCTCTCCCGTTGTGGAGCACAGGCTCCGGACGCACAGGCTCAGCGGCCATGGCTCACGGGCCCAGCCGTTCCGCGGCATGTGGGATCTTCCTGGACCGGGGCACGAACCAGTGTCTGCTGCATTGGCAGGCGGACTCTCAACCACTGTGCCACCAGGGAAGCCCCACTGAAGGGATTTTTACAATAGTGTTGAAAGGTGTAACTCAGAGGACCAGGAGCTATTTTATGAGGAAGTCCACTTGCTCAAGGAGTACTTCCTTCCCTGCGGTGACCTCAGAAATCAGCAAGGTCGAGTGTTTGCTCATTCTCTGCAGTTAGGCCGGGTAACTGAAGCCTGCTCCATCTTTTCCAGACTCTCCTGTGTTGGTCATGACTCCTCAGATATGTTCCTTAGGGACTGCTGTCAGGGAAATGGGTGATCCATATGTGTATGGCATGGCCAGTATTACTGCCCTCCGACAATATTTCCTCTTTTTTCTACTCAGTGTCTTTTGCATACCCAGAGACATTAACTCCATGAAAGTTGGTTTATTAAATAGCTGCAAATACAGGTCATAGGTGAGGTGTTTTCAGGGATTGCAAAGAAGATAAAGCCATGACCTAGCTCTTAGGATCTAGCTTTTACCAGGATGGAAACCAGATTAGCGTGATAAGTGCTTTTCAGTAAGTTATGTCTCAGGGTGCTCTGGTTCTAAAAATTAAAGGCCTGGGGTTACATCTGAAGGCAGGACTTTCTGCTTGTCTAAAATGCATGAGCTCTGGGGTCCGGGTGCTCCTGCTCTTTGGGGGAACGTTTCCTCGGTCTTCTTTTCTCTCTTTCCCTCTTAACCTCATTCTCTTACAGCACCTCCCTCCTCTAAAAAGACACCATCTCAAGTCTCATCCATTTTTGTTCCTTCTCAAAAATGATTCTCAGGGGCTTCCCTGGTGGTGCAGTGGTTGAGAGTCTGCCTGCCGATGCAGGGGACGCGGGTTCGTGCCCCGGTCCGAGAAGATCCCACATGCCGCGGAGTGGCTGGGCCCTTGAGCCATGGCCGCTGAGCCTGCACGTCCGGAGCCTGTGCTCCACAATGGGAGAGGCCACAACAGTGAGAGGCCCGCGTACTACAAAAAAAAAAAAGATTCGCATTATAGCCACTGTTTCTTATTTCATGTTCACGATCCCTTATCTGCAATTACGAAATCCTGAAACTCTGAAAACCAAAAGTTGGTCTTTTTAAAAAATTTTTTGGGGTATAATTGATTTACAACGTTGTGCCAGTTTCAGGTGTACAGCAAAGTGAATCTGTTATACAAATACATCTATCCACTCTTTTTCAGATCCCCCACCCATATAGGCCTTTACAGAGTATTGAGTAGAGTTCCCTGTGCTATACAGTAGGTCCCTATCAGTTATCCATTTTATATGTAGTAGTGTGTATGTGTCAATCCCAGTCTTCCAATTTATACCTCCCCTCCGCTTACTCCCCGGTAACCGAAGTTGTTTTTTTAAATAACTCATGTGATAGCAAAACCTTCCCTGAGCTTAAGTGAGGTGCTATATAGCATTTATTCATCCCTAGAACATTCATTTTGTTGCTTGAAGAAGCATTAATGTGTTGGTCAAGGAGTGCTGCTTTATACCTTACTATGGAAAACTCTTATTACCACCTTTTTAACACTTGAAACATTCTGAATTCCCAAACATATCTGGTACCAAGAGTTTTGGATGAGGGGATGCGGGCCTGTACTGGTCTCAAAGTCCTGCCCAGTGCAGGGAAGATGGAAAGAAGAGGTTATAACGGCTGTGAGAGTGGAGACAGCATGATCATTTGCAAACGATGCCATGTGTTAACTGGAAAACTCATGAGAATCAACTGAAAAGACATTATACATAAGTGAGATGGCTAAACCCAAAGTAAACAGGTATGTCAAAGTCCAGCCCTTTACTAGCTTCTGAGACTAATCTTTTTTTTTTTTTTTTTTGTGGTACGCGGGCCTCTCACTGTTGTGGCCTCTCCCGTTGCGGAGCACAGGCTCCAGACGCGCAGGCTCAGCAACCATCGCTCACGGGCCCAGCCGCTCCACGGCATGTGGGATCTTCCTGGACCGGGGCACGAACCCATGTCCCCTGCATTGGCAGGCGGACTCTCAACCACTGCGCCACCAGGGAAGCCCTGAGACTAATCTTAAAATTAGAGTTTAAGAAACCTAACCTAGTTCATTAGTTTAAATGACTGAGATCAAATTTGTACTCCAGATTGAATAGCTGGGTTCCTGTCCTTCCTCATGACCAACATCCCACTTTTCCTTCCAGTTTCTCCAAGATCCCCAGGATGGCAGCTCTGTGATGAGAGAGCCACAGCCTGCTTGGCAAGCTCTTTAGTCCTGCCTGAGTACCTAGATCTCTTTTCACGTGTTCCCTGGACCTGCTGGGATCCCAAGCTTCTGGCGGGCTTGATTCTGCACCCCCCCACCCCCGGTTGCCCCTGCTCTTGCCTCCAGCCCTTGTTGTCTCTAGAATGCTGCCCCTTGCATGATTATGGATGCCAACTTTGGCCTTTTTCAGAAATGATATTCAGATAGCTTTGTTGTGACTTCACCTAGAGTGATTGTGCAACACATCATATAAACAGCCTCAAAGATCACAGAAACAGAACAGCGCAGCTGTGCCTCCACACGCCCAGGGAAGCCATTGAGTTTTGGTGACATTTTAAATCTGAACAGTGACTAATGATGCACCTGGGATGTAAACTCTGAATCATACAAAACCATTAATTGTCTCTGTCCCAGGTAAAGCTCAAGCCGTGGGAACTCTTTCATATGGTACATGTTTGAGCTTCACATACGAGCAGGGTTACAGAAGGAATCTGTTTGGAGAGGCCAATGTCTGTCTTCTGAAATATTCTTCCCTCTCCCTCCCTCCCCTCCCTCTCTTCCTTCCTTCCCTGTCTTTTTTCCTTGTGTCATTAATTTGTCAGTTTTCTCATCTGAAAAATGGAGATAATACTAGTATCTTCCTTGTAGAGTTGTTGCAAAGATTGCATGAGTTGGTATATACTTAAAGCCCTTGAGTGCCTGGCCCAAGGTAAAAGTTTTGAAAGTGTCTGTGATTATTGTTGATACCAACTCTGTGTCAGGCTCTGTTCTAGGGGCTGTGGATACAAAGATGAAAAGCACCGCTCCGCTCTTCAGTATCTCCAGTATTTGTAGATACTTTGTATTTGCAGGATGTGCTTTTCTGAAGCATGGACTCTGGCATGAGTGGTCTGGATAGGAGAGCTAGCTCCATCCTGTCACGCATTAACTATATGACCTTGGGCAAGTTACTCAGTCTCTCTAAATCTTAGTTTCCCCCAATGAAGATAACTGTAATGATAATAATTTCTATCTCCTAGATTTTTTGTGAGTAATAAAAGACCTAAAACAGTAAAGCGCTTGGATAACAGAATATCCAGAGTGAGTAATCAATACTGAGGTCCTTTATTTTCAGGTGCTACTGATTGCAAGTCCTGGGATGGTCCTCGATAGGACTTTACCTTACGATTCTCATCCTTATGGATAGGATGGGAAAAGGATGGGGTCTGTTGTGCTGCTCGGGATCTGCTATTCGGAAGTTTTTTACTTTGAATACTTCTTCCCTAATGTGTTGGCTAAGTCCAGACAGCTGAGGGACCATATGGAGGTGGCAGGGACTCTCCAGGGATACTGCCTGATTTCACATCTCAACTTATGCAATGTCTGAGTCTGTGACTTGGGTATCTACTTAACCTCTCAAATTCTGTTTTGCCATCTGTAGCATGGGTGTAATAATAACCACTAACTCATAGTTATGGTGAAAGTCAACTAAGATAATCTAAGTAAGGAAGTGAGTATAGCAAACATGCCTGGCATGTAGTAAGTGTTCTATTAAATTGGCAGTTATTATTTTTGTTGTCATGTTTGAGTAGGTTTTGATTCTTTGCTTGGAAAAGAGCTTGCATAGCTGGGGCTCTGAGCCTCTCCTCACTCTAGTTTTATTTTTACTCCCAGGATTATTTATTTTAATTTTTAATTACTTTTTTTTTCTTATTTCAAGAGCATACATGTTCATCACTGGAAGAAGTATCAGAAAAAATCTGTTTTGTGTTTGCTAATCCTCTACCCTTAGGCAGAGTGGGCGTCACAGTGGGTTGGACTGCTGGACCTACCATCCAGTCACAGGATGGCTGGACCCGACCATTTTAATTACTGGCTGGCATTCAGGATCATAGGAAATGGTCACCAGAAATCATTTATTTCCAACACATGTATAGGCTGGGATAACGACGTTTATATTTTCTCTGTTGAGATTGTATTTCTTTTTAATGTTTTAGGGAGAAAGTCAGATTCAGTGCTGTAATGTCATCCTTGAGAGTGGATATATACTGTCTGTTACTATCTTTATTTCTAGTGTGAGTCCCCACTAAGCAACAGGTGATACTGTCAGTAGCTACCATTTATTAAGCAACAGGCCCCTCATGCATCATCTCATTTATTCCAAATGGTCAAAATAGGTATTAGTGAAATAGATATTAGTTTCCCCTTTTAGCCTTGAGAAAGCTAGCCCTGGATTAAATAACTTGCCCCAAATCATATAACTAGGATTAAAACCAGACTCAATATGACTTCAAAGTTTTTCAGCTACTGTGTCCACAAAACTAGAGCTGATTTAAACAAATAAAAAGAAAGAAGAAGAAACTTTCAACAATAATCTTTACTAAACGGAAAACTTTATAAATTCTTCTAGGAACACAAATTGAATAAAAACATAAAAATACAAACAACAAGCAGCCTAAGTGTATTTTTCCCAACCTCCCGTACACATTTCCAACATACCCATGAAGTACTGATATTTTAAAATCAAATACAGTCACTTGGTTCATAAAACTTTGACCTCATTTAAATTGTCAGGTAGAAGAAACTCATGATACACAGACAAGAGCAATCAAAAATTGCATATAAAATTTTGGAAACACCTGAATACAAATCACTATCTAAATGCAGGGTTCTCTTATCATTTTGTATAAGAAACACAACCTTAGACCTTCCTGGCATTGCAATAATAATGAAGGAAAGCCCTTATGCTCAAAATGATTAAAGCATTTAACACACAAAGCGAGCACGGGGGAGAAGGTCTTGTCTTCACTATACTGTGTTGTGCAACAGAATGAATATAATCTCCCTTAGGTTCTACTAAACATCCAAGCTGTTTAATTTATATTATTCTATTCATTTGAATTCACCTTGGATTTAGTAAAGGGGAAAAAAACCCTCAAAACCTCACAATAAATGAGAAGGTGTAGTTAACAAGATACTTTAATGGATCTTAATAAAATTCAGGTGGGGTGAAGGCGAAAATCAACTCACCCTGAAGTCACATTGGTTGGTGGCCAAACATTTTGCAGGATGAGAGCAAGTATATTCATTATTCGAAGATAATAATTAAAATTACTGTCTGCAGTGTCCTTCAGCTTAAGTTATGATCATGCAGTATCTCACAATTTTTGCTTCATATTGAAAGCATTTTATAAAAAGGAAAATAGCCCATAAAGTAGATTATAGTATTTGACATGATGCTTTGCATACAAGTTCTCAATGAAGGTAGTTGACTGGCTGAAGGGAGAGGAACACTTTTCTTATTTATAATCTCATCATACGTTAGACCTTGTGGATACCTTGGCATCTCTTTACTTATATATCATTTACAGTTTGAACATTCTCAAGTGATACTGGGGGCTGGGATATGTGAACTTGCAACATTTTGCTGAAAATTGTTTTCAAAATGGTTTCCTTTTAGTAAAAATAAAGCATCACTATTTAAGCAAAATGTAGCAAAAGGAAGAAAATTTAAGTTTTGCAGCTCTATCATCAGAGAATAAGTATTGTGTTCACCAGTGTTTTTATGTGTGTGTATATCTAAAATGAGAATAAATTAGATTTTGTCAATCTTTTTTTTTTTTTTTATAATCAAAGATCAAGGACTGTGTCTTTGTCACTCTTGAGGTCTCAGCACCTAGCACAGTGTCTGGAACATAATGAGTGCTCAATAAACGTTTGCTGAATAAATACATATTTAAAAATTTTCCATTTCATTGCATATTATTTTAAAGCATCATTTTAATGACTGTGTAATATTCTATTCTGTGGATGTATTATAATTTATTTAGCTGAATTCCTTTGATATTACTGATTTTTCACCATTTTAAGTGGGAATAAACATTCTTGTAGCAAAAATCTTTTATTAAAAGTCCACTTTGATTTACCTGGAATTGTCATTGCAAAGAGTAAGCAAAATTTTTATTTATTTATTTATTTATTTTTGCTGTGTTGGGTCTTTGTTTCTGTGCGAGGGCTATCTCTAGTTGTGGCAACTGGAGGCCACTCTTCATCGCGGTGCGCGGGCCTCTCACTGTCGCGGCCTCTCTTGTTGCGGAGCACAAGCTCCAGACACGCAGGCTCAGTAGTTGTGGCTCACAGGCCTAGTTGCTCCGCGGCATGTGGGATCCTCCCAGACCAGGGCTCGAACCTGTGTCCCCTGCATTGGCAGGCAGATTCTCAACCACTGCGCCACCAGGGAAGCCCCAGAATTTTTTAAATGTTGATATCTATTATCAAAAAAGTCACCAAACATATTTAACTATTTTACTCTGGCATATATAAAGGCATGAGTGACATTTCCCACACTTTTGTTACCTGCAGGTCGTTGAGGACAAATATGGAGAAAAATTTAGCTAGTAAGTAAGCCTAATTGACCAGCATCTATTCCTTAATGAGGTTTTAATTTTTTCAACTATACATTCTATGAAATGAATTAAATCCTCAGATTTGGAAATTGCAAAAGCTATTGGAATGAGCAGCTTTTAAATGTCAATCCTCAGTGTTATCTAGTGTCTTAAAAGACCGCTCTTTAGGCAGTGAGAGCCCAACCCTCTTGTCAGTTAGGGTGAATGAAATTGCAGTAGATGAATGCATTTTATTGGATAGAGCAGATCAGTAATTCATCCTAAATCTCATTTTTGAAAGTAAATACAGCTGGAGCAATAATGTACTTCCCAGAGGTGTCAGGTTATGAAGGATTTAACACTTCACAATAAACTATAAATAAACAGGATCATTTTGAAGAGCTATTGCATACTCATTAGTGTTGAAGAAGGAATTTGTAAATAAAATAGCTATCAACCAGCAATTGTGGTGATAGTAACATTAATTCTTCATTATCAGAGAAAGAGAAAATACATGATCAAGAAATGTAGATGAAGAGATTTTCCAGTTAATTTTTCACACCAAGAGGACGTAATTAATCCTCTTGAATATAACCCTTTAAGTGTATGAAATAAAAGTGCTCCTTGTATGGTCCGAGCACTGCAAAGAGTCCACAAACTCCTTGAAAGTAATTTTCTTGAGCTGTCAAGTTGGAAATAAAATGGTACTAAACAATTTAATTTTAAGAAACATGAAAAAGACAAAGCCACAAAAATTTAGTAAAAAGTTATATGATAGTGAATTTAAACAGTATTCAGAAAAAAAAAAATCTTATCGAACAGAGAATGCCAACCATGATACATGCTCAGAAACAGTAGGAACAAACTCAGAGAACAGAGATCATATTCACAAACTCCTGAGAGTGATGTCCAGTATACCTAAGGAAAATGACTTTTCAAAATGCCTGAGGAAACAAATTACTATAAAATTATTAATACATGTATATGAATATTGTGGTGATAAATTTTTTGTATCAACTTGACTCCGTTAAAGGATGCCCAGATGGCTTGTAAAACATTTTTTTTCTGGGTGTGTCTGTAAGGTCATCTCTGGAAGAGATTAGCATTTGAATTGGTAGACTGAATAAAGATTACCCTCCCCAGTGTGGGTGGGCATCATTCAATCTGTCAAGGGTCTGAATAAGAAAAAGGTGGAGGAAGGGCAAATTTGTTCTCTCTGCTTGAGCTGAGATAGCCATATTCTCCTGCCCTTAGACATCAGTGCTCGTGGTTTTCAGGCTTTCAGACTCAGACAGGGATTTATACCATGAGCCCTGCCCACCCCCCACCAGTTCTCAGGCCTCAGACTCGGGCTAAATTATGTTGATACTACCAGCATTCCTGGTTTTCCAACTTGCATAAAACAGACTGTGGGGTTTCTCAGTCTCCATAATCACATGAGCCAATTCCTGTAATAGATACCCTCTTAAACATATCTCTCTGTATATCCTATCGGTTCTGTTTCTCCAGAGAACTCTAACTAATACAAATATAAAAGTTTTCCTTTTATGTGTTTCTCCCAAGAACAGAGAAAAAAGATAGCAATGTTGGAAAAAGTCTACCAATTTTCTGCTACTTCCTCAGCTGTCTACATGCTAATTTGTTGTCTGTGTGTTTTAACTGAACTGTTATCAAATAGGCCTGTAGACATGATTCACACATGGTGGTAATTAGGATTTAGGAGCAGAATATGGGTTATCTTGCAAGTTGTTGTAAGGAACCAGAGGATTGCTATTCTAGATTCCTTTTCTCTTCTGCCCACTTCCACCTTATTCTGATTTTAGAAAATTATTTTGGAGTTTTGGTATAGTTATGCTTCTTTCTTGTCATGTCTGTGAGGAAATTCCAAAAGTTGAGTTTTCCAGAGGGAAAAATCTCTTTGAGGAGGGATTTTGTTTGTACAAACAAAGAGCATCTCAAAGATCTAATAATTTTACCCTTCATTTATTTATTAATTTATTCAACAGATATTTATTGAGTGCTGTTTGCTATGTTATACACAGAAGATACACATCTTACATTCATGGAGCTCTCGTTTTAGTTGGAAAGCTAAAAATGAAAGCATGCAAGACTAAACCAGCTAACATGAAATATTTATAACATGTGATATGTGATATGAAGGACAAAAACAATGGCCTGAGATTAAGAAGGGACAAGTATGCATTTATAGGGTGGTCAGGGAAGTCTTCCCCAGGGAAGTGATATTTAAGTTGAGAACTGAAGAATGAGAAGGACTTAGTCATCCAAAGAGTGGATAAAGAGTGTCCCATGTAGAAAATGAGTGTATACAAAAGTCATGAGGCTGACAAGAGCCGGTTGTGTTTGCAAACCTCAAAGAAAACCAGTGTGGATAGGATCATGAGTGGGTAAGAGAAAGGGTTTGAGTGAAGCTGCTGAGGTTGTCAAGACCAGAGCATGCAGGATCTGTGAGCCATGAGAAAGAAGTTCAACTTTCATCCCAAGTATAATCCCTTAAAGATTTAATTGGAAGTGTGATCTGATTTGATCAAAAGTGTGATTTGATCTGATGATCTTGATCAAATCTGATTTATGTTTTAAGAAGATGATTCTGGACACTGAGTATAGAATATAGTGAAAACAAGGAAGAGTGGAAGCAGAAACATTGTCAAGAGTTGTAGAAGTTTTGACTAGAAGATGATAATAGTTAGAGAAAATGGAGGGAAGTGGGTTTATTTTAGATTTGCTTGATAACATCAAATTCATCATGGGTAATAAATTGTATATAAGGGTTGAGAGCAAATGCAGAATTAAGAACTTAAACTTCAGCTTGTGCATCAGGGTAAATGGTGACACCATTTTACTGAACTGTAGCTGATTGTAAGGGCAGATTGCAGCCTATGGATTAGACAATAGAACAAGGTTTTCTCAAATTGCCCTGGTGATAAGAGTCACTTGGGGTGCTTGTTAAAAATATCTAGCCCCATCCTAGGTTCACTGAAGTGGAATCTCTCAGTGACAGGCTGAGGAGGCCTTAGTTTTGACAAGCACCATGGATGATTTCCTTATCATCAGGGAAGTTGGGGATACATCCTGCTAGAGAAAAGAACCCCCATCAAGACGGTTCCTGTGTGATACAGGGCAGAAGTGCAGGACGGGGAAAGAGGAGACTTGAGTGCAAGGAAGAGGAGATTAAAAGGCCATTGGGCTTCCACTGATGAAACTAAGGACTCTAATCAAAGTACCTAACATGATAACTGGCACAGTAGAAGAATCAAAATTTTGTGTGCTACATTCACATATGCAAAGAAAACACCTTTATTTTTCATAATTAATCTAATATTCCTCATGGAGGTAGTGATGGAGTAATGGAGAAAAAAATATTTAGTCAAATCCAGTAAACCTAATCTGATTTGTTAATTTTTAAAAATCTCACTATCTCATCAAAAACAAAAAACATTCCAGTCTTTAGCTTTTCTCTTTCTTCCTCTGCACCTTTCCAAGTGGGTATCTGACTGGGAAGGGGAGGTACATGCAACATGTACCATCCTCTGACTTTTCTGGACTCTGCAGAGATGGCCTTTGTTTGATGCTGAAGTCTGTGACTAGGAAACTCCTTTGTTCCTTAGCTATCAAAGCAAGGGCATCAGTCCTACTGGCTGAGCCCCACCTCAGCTTTGAGGTCTGACTTTGACTCCTCCCAGCAGACTGAGGCTTCAGGATCTTCTTGCCACAATATCATCTGGAAAACTAGTCTTGTAAGCTCCTTTCTGCATTGCTTGAGAGAGCACGTAGGAAGTTTTGGATCCCTTCCAGGGAGCACCAAAGGAGGCTCTGGGATCCTGCCCTGCCCACACTTGCCACTCCACCAATATTCCTCCTCTACAGCCATCCTGGGAATGATTTCAATCTACAGTGTGCTCTCCTTTCAGAACCCCACAGGCGAGGTCCAGCCAAAGCCTCTCCTACTTCTCTTTTGCCCCTTAGCCTATCCAGTACTCTTCCCCGTTCCCAGCCTTCGGCCCAGAGAGGGAAGGTCAAGACACACAAACCTCATCATCTGCACCTCCTCCTTCTGACTCTTCTCTTCCCCTCTACACTTCGGTGGGGGCCAGAAGGGATGGGCTTCCCTCCTCTGATTCTTTTCTTCCAAAGGCTTTCCCAAATCATATCTTTTCTTTCCCAGATGTGGCATCTACCCTCCTCGCTATCCCTTCCCTAGGTCTACAGTGAGGAATGACCACTAGGGAATGAGATTTATGGCAGACTAAGAAATAACATATTGTTTTAAAATTTCTCATACACCCTCTGAGAACATTGTGATATGTTTATTGCTTTTGTTATTCTTGATCCAAATTCAAGTGTTATTAGTACTAAATCTTTCAAATGCATATTTCTTATCCTGAATCACATGGAAGGGTTGCACTAGGGATTGCTTTCCATTCCAAACATAGTGCGGATGAACAGGAACTCAAGAAACATGGTAGGTGTACCAGCTTTGAGGAAAAGAAAAGCAATCTGACTCTTGTGAAGCAGCGAGAAGGAAGAAATGGGAGCCAGCTTGGGAAGAGGTCATATGACAGACTTGGAAGGCAGGGAGCAGGTAGAGTTTAGAAACATAGGATGTTAGGGTTGGAAGAGACACTAGACATAGACTAATGTTGCAATTTTACAGATGTTTAAATAATGCACAGTAGTACATGGTGACATGTGTGGATTATACTGCTAGTGAGAGACAGGCTTGAGACTTGAGGTCACATCCCTGGAGAGTCTGCTTCACAATCCAGAGAAGATCCTCAGCACACCATCTTTAATTGCAACTTCAACCCAAGGATTGCATTTGAATAGAACTTCAGTTAGTAGTATTCATTCATTTCATTCATTGTATTAGTTAATTCTGTAACAGATAAACTTTGACACAGGCCAGTATGGGTTTTAGACAGTTTCCTCCTGTCTTCTGCCTATGCCATCCTGCACGGCAGAGGTTCTGAAGCCTCTGCCGTCCTGCACAGCAGAGGTTCTGAAGCTTTTTCAGTTCATGGCACCCTCATTGTCCCAGTAATTTTTTCAGAGGGCTCCTCAGCCAAAAGAAATATCCAACAGTGCTGTTCATTAAGCAGTTAGCCCCCAAAGCTTAATAAGTATTTATGTCCTAACAATCTACTAACTGTTTGGAAAAAAAAAACATGCACATAGACCTTCAAGATGGTGGAGAAGTAAGATGAGGAGATCAACTTCCTCCCCACAAATACATCAGAAATACATCTACACGTGGAACACTTCCTACAGAGCACCTACTGAACACTGGCAGAAGACCGCAGACTTCCCATAAACCGTGTGGCTGACAGGGTCTTGGTGCTCCGGCTGGGTGTTAGTCCTGTGCCTCTGAGGTGGGAGAGCTGAGTTCAGGACATTGGTCCACAACATACCTCCTGGCTCCACATAATATCAAACAATGAAAGCTCTCCCAGAGATCTTCATCTCAACGCTAAGACCCAGCTCCACTCAACGACCAGCAAGCTGAAGTGCCACACACCCTATGCCAAACAATGAGCAAGACAGGAACACAACCCCACCCATTAGCAGAGAGGCTGCCTAAAATCATAACAAGGTCACAGACACCCCAAAACACACCACCAGACGCAGTCCTGCCCACCAGAAAGACAAGATCCAGCCTCATCCACCAGAACACAGGCACCAGTCCCCTCCACCAGGAAGCCTAGACAACCCAATGAACCAACCTTAGCCACTGGGGGAAGACGCCAAAAATAACGGGAATTATGAACTTGAAGCCTGTGAAAAGGAGACCCCAAACACAATAAATTAAGCAAAGTGAGAAGACAGAGAAACAACAGATGAAGGAGCAAGGCAAAAACACTCCAGACCGAACAAATGAAGAGGAAATAGGCACTCTACCTGAAAAAGAATTCAGAGTAATGATAGTAAAGATGATCCAAAATCTTGGAAATAGAATGGAGAAAATACAAGAAACATTTAACAAGGACCTAGAAGAACTAACGAGCAAACAAAGAATGATGAACAACACAATAAATGAAATTTAAACTTCTCTAGAAGGAATCAGTAGTGGAATAACTGAGGCAGAAGAACGGATAAGTGACCAGGAAGATAAAATACTGGAAATAACTACCACAGAGCAGAATAAAGAAAAAAGAATGAAAAGAATTGAGGACAGTCGTTGAGACCTCTGGGAAAACATTAAATGCACCAACATTCGAATTATAGGGGTCCCAAAAGAAGAGAGAAAGAAAGGGACTGAGAAAATATTTGAAGAGATTTTAGTTGAAAACTTCCCTAATATGGGAAAGGAAATAGTCAATCACGTCCAGGAAGTGCAGAGAGTCCCATACAGGATAAATCCAAGGAGAAACACACCAGAACACATATTAAGCAAACTATCAAAAATGAAATACAAAGAAAAAATATTAAAAGCAGCAAGGGAAAAGCAAGAAATAACATACAAGGGAATCCCCATAAGGTTAACAGCTGATCTTTCAGTAGAAATCTGCAAGCCAGAAGGGAGTGGCAGGACATATTTAAAGTGATGAAAGGGAAAAACTTACAACAAGATTACTCTACCCAGCAAGGATCTCATTCAGATTTGACAGAGAAATTAAAAGCTTTACAGACAAGCAAAAGCTAAGAGAATTCAGCACCACCAAACCCAGCTTTGCAACAAATGCTAAAGGAACTTCTCTAGGCAGGAAACACAAGAGAAGGTAAAGACCTACAATAACAAACCCAAAACAATTAAGAAAATGATGGTAGAAACACACATATCGATAACTACCTTAAATGTAAATGGATTAAATGCTCCCACCAAAAGACATAGACTGGCTGAATGGATACAAAAATAAGACCTGTATATATGCTGTCTACAAGAGACCCACTTCAGACCTAGGGACACATACAGACTGTAACTGAGGGGATGGAAAAAGATATTCCATGCAAATGGAAATCAAAAGAAAGCTGGCATAGCAATTCTCATAACAGACAAAATAGACTATAAAATAAAGACTATTACAAGAGACAAGGACACTACATAATGATCAAGGGATCAATCCAAGAAGAAGATATAATAATTGTAAATATTTATGCACCCAACATAGGAGCACCTCAATGCATAAGGCAAATGCTAACAGCCGTAAAAGGGGAAATCAACAGTAACACATTCATAGCAGGATACTTTAACACCCCACTTTCACCAATGGACAGATCATCCAAAATGAAAATAAATAAGGAAACACAAGCTTTAAATGATACATTAAACAAGATGGACTTAATTGATATTTATAGGACATTCCATCCAAAAACAACAGAATACACATTCTTCTCAAGTGCTCATGGAACATTCTCCAGGATAGATCATATCTTGGGTCACAAATCAAGCCTTGGTAAATTTAAGAAAATTCAAATAGTATCAAGTATCTTTTCTGACCACAATGCTATGAGACTAGATATCAATTACAGGAAAAAACGTGTAAAAAGTACAAACACATGGAGGCTAAAGAATACACTACTAAATAACCAAGAGATCACTGAAGAAATCAAAGAGGAAATAAAAAAATACCTAGAAACAAATGACAATGAAAACACGACAACCCAAAACCTATGGGATGCAGCAAAAGCAATTCTAAGAGGGTAGTTTATAGCAATACAATCCTACCTCAGAAAACAAGAAACATCACAAATAAACAACCTAACCTTACAGCTAAAGCAATCAGAGAAAGAAGAAAAAAATCCCCCCAAAGTTAGCAGAAGGAAAGAAATCGTAAAGATCAGATCAGAAAGAAATGAAAAAGAAATGAAGGAAACAATAGCAAAGGTGAATAAAACTAAAAGCTGCTTCTTTGAGAAGATAAACAAAATTGTTAAACCATTAGCCAGACACATCAAGAAAAAAGGGAGAAGACTCAAATCAACAGAATTAGAAATGAAAAAGGAGAAGTAACAACTGACACTGCAGAAATACAAAGGGGCAAGAGAGATTACTACGGGCAACTATATGCTAATAAAATGGACAACCTGGAAGAAATGGACAAATTCCTAGAAAAGCACAAACTTCCAAGACTGAATCAGGAAGAAATAGAAAATATAAACAGACCAATCACAAGTACTGAAATTGAAACTGTGATTAAAAATCTTCCAACAAACAAAAGTCCAGGACCAGATGGTGCCAGAGGCGAATTCTATCAAACATTTAGAGAAGAGCTAACACTTATCCTTTTCAAACTCTTCCAAAATATAGCAGAGGGAGGAACACTCCCGACTTCATTCTATGAGGCCACCATCACCCTGATACCGAAAGCAGATAAAGATGTCCCAAAGAAAGAAAACTACAGGCCAATATCACTGATGAACATAGATGCAAAAATCCTCAACAAAATATTAGCAAACAGAATCCAGCAGCACATTAAAAGGATCATACACCATGATCAAGTGGGGTTTATCCCAGGAATGCAAGGATTCTTCAATATACATAAATCAATCAATGTGATACACCATATCAACAAATTGAAGGAGAAATACCATATGATAATCTCAATAGATGCAGAAAAAGATTTCGAGAAAATTGAACACCCATTTATGATAAAAAACCCTCCATAGAGTAGTCATAGAGGTAACTTACCTCAACATAATAAAGGCCATACATGACAAACCGAAAGCCAACATCGTTCTCAATGGTGAAAAACCGAAACCATTTCCTCTAAGATCAGAAACAAAACAAGGTTGCCCACTCTCACCACTGTTATTAAACATAGTTTTGGAAGTTTTAGCCACAGCAATCAGAGAAGAATAAGAAATAAAAGGAATCCACATCAGAAAAGAAGAAGTAAAGCTGTCACTGTTTGCAGATGACATGATACTATACATAGAGAATCCTAAAGATGCTACCAGAAAAATACTAGAGCTAATCAATAAATCTGGTGAAGTTGCAGGACACAAAATTAATGCACAGAAATCGCTTGCATTCCTATACACTAATGATGAAAAATCTGAAAGAGAAATTAAGGAAACACAACCCTTTACCATTGCAACAAAAAGAATAAAATGCCTAGGAATAAACCTACCTAAGGAGACAAAAGACCTGTATGCAGAAAACTATAAGACAGTGATGAAGGAAATTAATGATGATACAAACATATGGAGAGATATACCATGTTCTTGGATTGGAAGAATCAACATTGTGAAAATGACTATACTACCCAAAGCAATCTACAGATTCAGTGCAATCCCTATCAAACTACCAATGGCATTTTTCACAGAAGTAGAACAAAAAACTTCACATTTTGTATGGGAACACAAAAGACCCCGAGTAGGTAAAGCAATCTTGAGAAAGAAAAACAGAGCTGCAGGAATCAGGCTCCTGGACTTCAGAGTATACTTCAGAGCTACAGTAATCAAGACAATATGGTACTGGCACAAGAACAGAAATATAGATCAATGGGACAGGATAGAAAGCCCAGAAATAAACCCACGCACATATGGTCACCTTATTTTTGGTACAGGAGGAAAGAATATACAGTGGAGAAAAGACAGCTGTTTCAATAAGTGGTGCTAAGAAAACTGGATAGCTACATGTAAAAGAATGAAATTAGCACACTCTGTAACACCATCCTCAAAAATAAACTCAAAAGGATTAAAGACCTAAATGTAAGGCCAGACACTATAAAACTCTTAGAGGAAAACATAGGCAGAACACTCTATGACATGAATCCTAGCAAGATCCTTCGTGACCCACCTCCTAGAGAAATGGAAAGAAAAACAAAAATAAACAAATGGGATGTAATGAAACTTAAAAGCTTTTTCACAGCAAAGGAAGCCATAAACAAGATGAAAAGACAACCCTCAGAATGGGAGAAAATATTTGCAAATGAAGCAACTGACAAAGGATTAACCTCCAAAATTTATAAGCAGCTCACACAGCTCAATATCTAAAAAACAAACAACCCAATCCAAAAATCGGCAGAAGACCTAAATAGACATTTCTCCAAAGAAGGTATACAGATTGCCAACAAACACATGAAAGTATGCTCAACATCACTAATCATTAGAGAAATGCAAATCAAAACTACAATGAGGTATCACCTCACACCAGTCAGAATGGCCATCATCAAAAAATCTACAAACAAGAGATGCTGGAGAGGGTGTGGAGAAAAGGGAACCCTCTTGCACTGTTGGTGGGAATATAAATTGATACAGTCACTATGGAGAACAGTATGGAGGTTCCTTAAAAAACTGAAAATAGAACTACCATACGACCCAGCAATCCCACTACTGGGCATATACCCTGAGATAACCATAATTCAACAAGAGTCATGTACCACAGTATTCACTGCAACTCTATTTACAATAGCCAGGACATGGAAGCAACCTAAGTGTCCATCCACAGGTAAATGGATAAAGAAGATGTGGCACATATATACAATGGAATATTACTCAGCCATAAAAAGAAACAAAACTGAGATGTTTGTACTGAGGTGGATGGACCTAGAATCTGTCATACAGAGTGAAGTAAGTCAGAAAGAGAAACACAAATACTGTATGCTAACACATATATATGGAAAAAAAATAATGGTTCTGAAGAACCTAAGGGCAGGACTGGAATAAAGATGCAGGAGTAGAGAATGGACTTGATGACATGGGGAGGGGGAAGTGTAAGCTGGGATGAAGTGAGAGAGTGACATGGACATATATACACTACCAAATGTAAAATCGATACCTAGTTGGCAGCAGCCACATAGCACAGGGACATCAGCTAGATTCTTTGTGACCTCCTAGAGGGATGGGATAGGGAGTGTGGGAGGGAGACGCAAGAGGGAGGAGACATGGGGATATATGTTTATGTATGGGTGATTCACTTTGTTATAAAGCAGAAACTAACACACCATTGTAGAGCAATTATACTCCAATAAAGGTGTTAAGAAAAAATAAAAGATATTGAATATAAAAACAAAAACATACACATAGTTTGAAAAACAAATTTATTCTTAAATGCTACAATTATGTACCAATTGAAATATGGCTGTCCATTGGGTACTGGAGTTCTTAAACCTTGAGATTTGATTGGATACCACCCATCCTTATTTCCTTGTCCATGTTGATTTTTATGCAGCACTTGCTTTTTATTACAGTAACCACAAAGATGATAAATTCTGGGAAGAAATGTAGGTGATCTCACGTTGAAACTGTAGATGACCTCAGGCTTGTCGTTTGTGCAGTATTTGATAGATGTTGCTCTGTTTTCCTCGAAAATGTATAATATCCCCGGGAAACCCTGTGAATTTGTTGCAGTTCCCTCCGGTGCCCATTATACCGTTTAGGAGCTTCAGCTCATGTGTCTTGGGGGTCACTGTCTTCCAGCAGAAGGATGGAAAATGAGAATAGAGGATCACTCATGAGAGGTTTCTGTGGTCTATGTGTGGAAACAGCACATCACTTTTACTTCTATTGATTAGAACGGTCCCTTGGCTACCCCAAACTGCAGAGCCTGGGAACTGTGGTCCAGCTGCACGACCAAGAAAAAAGAGGGAAAGTTTTTGGTGAACGAAGAGTGGTCTGTGCTATATTCTTAACCTGTGGCACTGAATCTTTTCAAACACAGTTGTGTCCAGTGATCAGAGTAGGATTACAAAAAGCATGGCTTTTAGCCAACAGGTGAAATTCCAAAGACATCTAAGACTTAAATATTTGCTATCTGCAGCTGTTAATGAAAGCATTGACTAGGCCAGAGGTTGCCACTATTGATATTTTGGTCCAGTTCTTTGTTGTGGGTGCTGTCATTTGCACTGTAGGATGTTTAGCTGTATCCTGGCCTCTACCAACTATATGCCAGTAGTGCTTCCCCTCCAGCCGTGACAACCAGAAGTGTCCCCAGACGCCATATGTTTCTTGCATGGGGGCAAAATTGCCCCAGGTTAAAAACCACTGATTTACACAGAATGATGTTAGTAGAAGGAATTAAAAGAAGGTAACTAGAGTTGCTCCCCAATTAAGAATGCTCAGAAATGTTTATATAGACACAATTTAAGTTTTTCATAGTACATCTCATTGAGTCCATTTCTGGTATCTAAGCTCTTCTCAAATATCCTTTCCATTGTATATTGATGAGCCCCTCCTTTGGGATAAAAGTGCTCATTTTCCTACCTTCAGCAATTGTAGGCTGCTGATGGCTCCCAGCTGAGTCCCTCCATGACATTTACCCTCAACCCAAGGGAGATGAAGCCACCTTGCCCGGGTTACACGTCTTCCCCAGGGGATGGTCCTCTTCCAGTAGCTGGTGAATGTGCAAGGGATGGGGGTGGTGTACACGGGCCCCCTCCTTTCACCACCCCCCCTTTTGGGACAACTCTGAGACTTGTGTTGCAACTGCATTGCATTTCAGCTTCTTTACAGTCTTGTTCTTCTCTTACTGCTTTACTGTATCTTCCTCGAGTAATCCCTAATAAACTCCCTGCATGAAAATCTGTCTCAGTCTATTTCCAGAGTACCTGACCGACAACATATACCTTCAACTTTTATTTTAACTTAATACAAATAATGCCATTTTTGCCCTAGTCTTTTGATGTTGGAAAATGCTTTTTCTTTTATTACAGTTCTGCTTAGCATTCTACCATGTTTATGCATTAGCTATATCCTGATAAGTCACCTGTAAGTTCACTTTTCAGTCTTTTTAAACATAGTAAGAATCTAAATATGATGCAAGGCTGAGTGCAGAATATTTTTACATTTTAAAAACTATTTTACAGTTGTGTTGACACACCTAATTCAAAAGCAATTTTTCTTGAGACTCACTTTTACCAGTTCTCTCCACATGGTTTAACTTAGTCATAGAAAAAATTATTTTCTTTACACACTCATGTTATCTGTTTATGTACTATCTGATGCAATTACGTAATTACAATTATATATAAAACTTGCATAAGTAGACTTGGGAACAAGCACAACTAAAGGTAAACTCACCTGGTGAATAGACCTCACCAGGTGTGTAGTAAATGACAAGTGGCAATGGGTCAGCAGTTATAGGTCACAGCATCACGTGTGTTTGGTAGCATGAAAGGCTAATTCACTGAGTTAGGTAAGTAGAAGTCTTAGAGCTTCTAGACCTACCCAGTTGAAAGGGAATCCAAGACTTGACCTCTGACTGATGCTGAATTGGCGAAACAGAATTATACTGCTTAGGAGACGTGGTATCTTCCAGAGACTTTAATCCTTAGGTAAAGAAACTGAGGCTAGGATTAGAAACTAGGTTTCTGACTCTTAGGTCAGTATTCCTTCTGCTTCACTACATCACGGCCTCAGACTAGAGAGATTAACTAAGAATTATAATTTATTCACAAATCTTAGACTTTTGGTTGCCTGAAAGTAGCGTTAAAATATTTATGCCTGATGCTTATTGGGACATATGGAAGGTAATGTGTTCTGTTACTTGTTTAGTATCCAGAACTGTGAAACACATTTCCTGACACCCCCAATCAAGCTAAAATTAACTATATCTGAGGTAATGAGGGTATAGGTAGACTAGTTCACATATGTAATTATGAAAACGGCTCTTAACAAGAAGTGGCAAGCATTTTGGTTTGAGTCACATTATCGTGTTAATAGTGAATACCTGTTCTATCCAAACCTTATCAAGAGATTACAAAGGAAAAATAATCAAAATGTTCTTTTCATTTTTTTAAAAAAGAAATTACAGAAAACATTTTCTTCCACCATTTAGTGAAATCATCAAGAAAAGGAATTTCTAAAAAGATTTTTTTCCAGCCTACATATAAACTATAAAAATGCCAATCTGAAACAACTGCTCCTTTATTTTAAAATGTCACCAGTAGCTCCCGTTATTTAAAACCACTGTGATGAGGGAGATCAGCTCGGTGCTTTGTGACCACCTAGAGGGGTGGGATGAGGGGGTGGGATAGGGAGGGTGGGAGGGAGGGAGACACAAGAGGGAAGAGATATGGGGATATATGCATATGTATAGCTGATTCACTTTGTTATAAAGCAGAAACTAACACACCATTGTAAAGCAATTATACTCCAATAAAGATGTTAAAAATAAATAAATAAATAAAAACACTGATGGAAAAATCTTTATTATATAAAAGTCACTTTTTGAATTAATTTTTTGCACAAAATTGTGTTGCACAATATTGAAAATATATTTTTTCTCATCCTTTGAGGTGTGTGTACATATATATAATGTTTGATTACATATATGCCTATATTTATATGTATGTATTATACATACATATAAATATATATACATGCATATGAATATTAAAGTTTAGACACAATAAACCTACATTTTAGACAAACGAATTTTATATCATTTGACAATAAATTGGGGGTAGATCAATTATTCAGAATATATTAACTGAAGATATGTTCTAGTTAATATATGCATAGATAGTTATTAGTAACTCACACTGTTTATTACTATGAACCAAGCTTTCTGAGCCTTTAGAAATTTTTCAGTTTTTGGCTATTACAAGTAGCGCTGCTGTGAATGTACTTGAACATAACATTTGGTACACATATGTATACATTTTTCTTGACCCTACACCTAGGGCTAGAATTGCTGGGTCATAGGACATACACATGTTCATTTTTAGTAGCTATTGCCAGTTTTCCATAGGGGTTGCACAATTTGAATTCCTGCAAGCAGTGTTGTATGCTGCTGTGTACCCTCACCCACAGGTAGTCATTTTTATATCTGCTATTCTGGTACATGTAGGATGATATCTCATTGCAGTTCTAATTTTCATTTCCATGAAGATTAATGAATGAACACTTCTATGTATGCTTATTAGCCATTTGGACATTCCCTTTCTGTGAAGTGCCTATTCAAGTCTTTCATCCATTCTTCGACTGGATTGTTTATTCTTTGTCATATTGATTTGTACGAGTTCTTTATATATTTGTGATATGAGTCCTTTACTAGAGATATTTATTGCAAATATCTTCTTCCACTCTGTAGTTATGCAGTTGGTTTGTTTCAACTGTAGAGCTGTTGGATTGTTCATGGTCGATCAATTCTGAGAGAAAGAAAACACTGGCTTTCATAACAGGAGGCCTGAGTCAAAGGCTTGAACCACTACTGTGTGATTTGGGTAAAGTTTCTTATTTCACCTTGAAGAATTGCTTTGATCCTCTTATAAGATGGAGTTAATACCATTCACAGTGTGTTTTGAGGGTTAAATGAGCCATTTAAGTGACAGAGCCTAGCGGAGTGCCTAGCACCTATTAGGTGCTTAATGTATTTTATAGGATTAAGGACTATAAAATATTCTCTGTTTAATTTCATCTCAAGTATCTGATACTGGCCATGGACTTTATAAAAATCTTCAGCTAACAGTTCAGTATTATTGCAGATCCTCCATGAGGCCTGCCTTATATGTTGTTGTGTCTTCCTGATCCCTTCTTGTAACTCAAGGGAGTAAAAAAAGCCTGAAACAATCATCTTCCTCTCTTGTTTCCTTAGATAGAGGGTCAGAATGTATTTTTTCTGTGGAGGTGAAATGTAACAGATTTTATAGGAAAATAAATACATTGGAAATATGCAGATTTCCAAAAATGTCAGAAATACATATTTTTAAGAGAAACAATTTAAGTCTATTCAATAGGACCTAGTTAAGTAACTTCCAAATATTTTTCTCAGTAGTTTTTAAGTTTGATGGATGATTTCTAGGCTAAACATATACCTACACTTCTGCATTGTATTTGTTCTGTCAAAATGTTAATGACATTTATTTCTAGTTATAAGGAGAGAGAAATTGTGACCTGTTTGATGTGACAGTGACTAGTCTAGCAGCCGTCAAGTGTCATTGCAAGTCAGCTTTCTTGAGTAACGGGATATCTTGATCTCAGCCGAATACGTGAATATAGACTTGAGAAACAATAGGGAAAACTACCATTTCTGGATTTGAGAATTATCAGATTATCAAGTGGAAGTTCATTATTAATTGATGGTACCTTAAAATTCAACATTCAACATGTCTATGATAGCCACTAATGTTATTTACAGAGGTACCCAGTCATCAATGTCTTGAAATTGTAGGCAAAGGACCCTCACTTTCATTGATGCAAAACAGAAGAAGGATAATTAAGCAAAATTTATATTCTTCTTCTTATTAGAAGAGCTAGGTTAATTACTCTATGCATTCTAGAAAGGTAGGTTTAACCAGGTGAGAAGACACAGAATTCTGCCCTTTGCTTTCCAATAAATGTTTACCTCAAGTGAATATTCCAAGGGATTATTAGAGTTGGTATTCTCTCAGGCTATAAAATGGTTTAAAATAATCCCCCACGTCCATTCCATTTATAGATCTGTTTTCCTTCTCTCAGGAATTCATTTAGAAGAAATGGAAAAGTGCTAGAGTGCTTACTTTTACAGTCTGTTACTATATAACCAAACTAGTTCCAAGTGACCTGTTGACTTCCAAAGCTTAATGGGTTAGTGGGTTCATGAAATCTCTAGGGGGGATCGTGTAAAACCTGAATTGGACCACATCCTTGTCCTTACCAATGTTATCCTTTGAGGATTTGTCACTAAACTAGTCCTATGTTTTCTGTTTTCTGAAGTGCAACTAGTACTTTATAATGACTGGGGACCAGGCATACTGTTCAGTCATTGAGATGATTTGTTAGCCAGCTCTGGAAACCCTATAGCATAATCCCGCCTCTATCCCCCATCAGATCTGCTTTAGGCATTGCTCAGTATCACTCATGTGCCAGCTTGTTTTATATTCATATTTAATGAGATCATGAATTCTCAATTTGGGGCTATACCTACTGGTTTAAAACTAAAAATAATATAACTTTTAGACTCTTGAATATTTAAAATTTAAATTTAGACACCTTAAATTTAAGTTAATTGAACAAATGAAATTGGACAGAATCAAGGGGTTGGGGAAGGTGATGTGTTAAATATCCAGCTATACTGGAAGGATCCTGATAACTATAATATCTGCTTTGAAAAATTCCTCAAAGATGTTGCTTGGAAGGGCAAAGATCCAGGGAAGTTGCTCACTAGCTTTGGAGGTCTTAAGAGATGCCAAGAAACCTTGAAACCAAGGTTCTTTCAGATCTCCCAGGAACATGGCATCTGCAGAAACCCTGGCTTGGAACTTGGGAGAAAGAAGAAAGAGCACATTTCAAGCATGGAAACTGAGGGCAGAAATCCAGGGTGGATCTTACTCATCTCAGAAAACAATCCATGGACAATGAATTAGTAAGATTTTCTAAGATTTATAATTTCTCCTGGTTATGCTTTTCACCTTATATATTTCCTATAATGATCAGCAGTATAATTATTAAAATGTAAGATCTGATTGTGTTAGTTTTGGGGAGCAATGATGAAAGAAGTTATTTACGTTTGACTCAGAGACATGCTTGCTGGTAGAAGGAGTGATGTGAAACTCACCAAAAGGAATGTGACACAGAGAAGAAGCTAAGGCTGAGAAGTGGCCTGGACCTTCACTACTGGAATGCCCCTGACCTCTGTCCCTATTCCTGTAGAGATCATTTAAAGACGTTTTCAGAATATTGTGTTGAAATTTCTAATCATCTGAAATCTATAAAAATGTCCACAGAAATAACATTAAGAAAGTGCCATTCTGGTCTTCCCTGGCGGCGCACTGGTTGAGAGTCCGCCTGCCGATGCAGGGGACACAGGTTTGTGCCCCGGTCCGGGAAGATCCCACATGCCGCAGAGCGGCTGGGCCCGTGAGCCATGGCTGCTGAGCCTGCGCATCCAGAGCCTGTGCTCCGCAACGGGAGAGGCCACAGCAGTGAGAGGCCCGCGCACCAAAAAAAAAAAAAAAAGGAAGAAAGAAAGTGCCATTCTTGTCATGATAATGGTGGCACAGGTAATGGTAAAAGTAATTTACAAATTTGGGTTATTTTAGAAACAGGCTAAAAGAAGATGTCATCCTAAAAAATGATAACAAATATAAGGCCGAATCATGGGACTGTAGGTATGGATTCCACTGCTAACTGTAGCATTTATTCCCTATGTAGTAGTATATATAGTTCACATTTTTTATGATACAAAATTTCTAACGTACACAAAAGTACAGAAAACGATACAATGAATACCTGTATACCTGTTACCTGGATAATCAAGATTTTTCATACTTGCTTCATCTATCTCTTGTTTTGAGCTGAAGTATTTTAAAGCACATCTGAGACCTCATTTAAGGATTTTAAAGTTTCCAATGTGTTTTAATTTCACTACTTTTCATTTTACCGATCTTACTGCAAGTAATTGTAGCAGATAGTACTATCATCACTTGCTAGGGAAAGAAACTGAAGCCCAGACTTTTAACTCATCCAAGGTCACCCGTGGCTCCAAAGCGCATGTGCTTAAACACAGCCCTAAGCCTCAGACCCTGTTAGGCTGTTTATCAGGCTATTTTTGGCCTCAATTCTGTGTCTGTGATAGCCAGCAGTTATCCCAAAACATAAATAACAGCGAGACAATAATATCCAAAATAGTTGATCTGAGAAGTATTCGGGTTTGTCATTCTTTGTTTAAAACAAATCAAACAGATGAAATATCACCAAATGAAACAAAACAAAACAAACGATCTTCCTAAAAATATTTTTTCTCAAAATAAAATGAAAATTTATTTCTTGAGCAACCCACAGAATGTAAAGCATCCTAGTCAACCACTTATGAGCAAATACTCATTAGGGGCCATATTTCTTATTGTGCTGCAACCACTATTTTACTCTCATGAGAACAAGGACTTTAGAGAAATTTATGAAAATAGGCCCAAATATGCCTCTAGACATTGTTCAAGGCAATAGTGTAAGTAGGTCAGATATGTTTCCTGTTTTTTTCCTACCATTTCCTGTTTTGTTTTTGTTTTCTCTTCAGAGGACAGAGTCCGCTTGATACCTTCCCCTAAATCTAATCCAGCAAATATTTATTGAGCTTATAATTTCTTTATAGGCGTATATGTTATCAGCAGATCATATCATAGTGTGTTGCTGTCATGATGTCATCGATGGAGGAAGGTTGGGGGGTCAGAGAGTGGGGCCCAGTGATGGGAAAAGCTAAACACAGAACTTCAGTGACATCATTAGAGGTAGGACTTGGATTTTCCAAGCTGGGGCAGGAAGAGGGCATTTGAAGTGGATGGACCAGGATGAACAATGTTGTGAGGTGTGTTAGTTACAGAGTTTGGGTAACAGTGAGTAGGCCACGTGCTAGAGAGCATCTTCTCGAGATTTGAGTGGAATGGAAAAGCAAAGGAGTAAATACTTAGGGAGCACCTAATCATGGTATATTAAATCAGGCATTTGATGTACTATTTCATTTAATCTTCATTCAAATCTGAGGGGTGTTGGAGACCTGCCAAAGGACTCTAGAAATGGTCAGAACTCAAACTCAATGGGTAGATTAACTCCAGAGAGGTATCAGCTCCATATTTTCATCTCTACTTATGGAATGGAAGGCTTATGCTACGGTTAAAGGAATTTCTCCATTAGGGGAAGGATTTTTAGGAGTGGCAAGGTGAAAACTGCCTTTATTATGCAGTGTGTATCACTTTCAGAGTTACGACCTGCGCAACAAGGTCCTGCTATCTGATTTCCAGAGCAGTTCCTCCCAGTACTCACTAGATTTGCTCTCTGGTAAAAGGACGATAGGGTGCCACCCTCATCCTGAATTGGCAAGAAGGATGGAGGGGCGTCAGGTCGGCAACCATTATAATGCTGTTTCCTCATCTGTCATTGGGAGACACTAGTCACCCCACCTGCTTCAAAGGTTGTTAATGACGATTAAAATTAATTAGACAACCATTTCTGTGACAGTGAAGCTTTACTTTTTATCCAGGACAATTTCATTTGAGACATTCCATTTAATTTTTTTTTTGTGGTACGCGGGCCTCTCACTGTTGTGGCCTCTCCCATTGCGGAGCACAGGCTCCGGATGCGCAGGCTCAGCGGCCATGGCTCACGGGCCCAGCCGCTCCGCGGCATGTGGGATCTTCCCAGACCGGGGCACGAACCCGCGTCCCCTGCATCAGCAGGCGGACTCTCAACCACTACGCCACCAGGGAAGCGCCCATTCCATTTAATTTTAACACAATTTAAAACTTTTGATCACTTTTCAGAGGGTTGGGAGTGGGCAGAATTTTTTTCTTAGAATGATAACAAAGGAAAACTAAATGTGGAGCCAGAGCACCCAAGTTTGGGATCCTGGCTTGGCCACTTAGGGGTCTGGAGTGACCCTCTTGATCTTTTGAATCTCAAGTACCAGCCATTCACTCATCATCTACCTCATGTTGTAAGGATTTGGTATTTAAACAAAGAAGAAAGTGCTTTGTAAATTAGAAAGTATTCTCTGATATTGGTACAATATGTAGAGTTGTTTTTGTGTGATTACAAGCTGACCACCCCCATACTGACAAGATATTTTTGTCATCTCATCTGACTCATTTAACAGGAACAAGTGGTCCAGAAGTCAGTACTCAGGCTGACCTATAAATCACATCCTGCCTTCTTCTGAACAATCCAGTGTGTGTCCTGTGTTTAGCCTAAAAAAACCCACTGAGAAACATAATCCTTCATCCATTTATTTGTACAATATCTCCATTTACTGAGTTCTTGGCATTTTGTATCATACACGTGTACTAAGAATTGGAAGTAAGAGAAGCAGTTGAAGTTTTATCAAGATTTGAGTGTTGATGGCTTATTAAGATACGAAAAAAATACACATTCTTCCTCTGCCTGAACAGATCTGGGTACAAGGTAAACTATGACTTCTGTTTTTCACGTATGTAAATTTTCCATATGCATTAATATAACAAGACTTAGAGCTTTGAGGGGTTTTTTTGTTTATTTTTGTTTTTGTTTTTTTTGCGGTATGCGGGCCTCTCACTGTTGTGGCCTCTCCCGTTGCGGAGCACAGGCTCCGGACGCGCAGGCCCAGCGGCCACGGCTCACAGGTCCAGCCGCTCTGCGGCATGTGGGATCTTCCCGGACTGAGGCACGAACCCATGTCCCCTGCATCGGCAGGCGGACTCTCAACCACTGCGCCACCAGGGAAGCCCTTTGAGGATTTTTTAGATAACCAAAACTGTCCTGGTTAGCCATAATTCTTTCTATCTTCAGTCAATGGAAAAAAGAAAGAAGAGGATCACTATTAAAAAATATGGCTGGGCACCAAGAAAAACTTTAGTCCTAGTAGACTTTATTTAATATGATCCACAAATTTTTTACTTTCTTTGAAGCTGAAGCTGTTCTTCGAAAGAGACTTTTTAGGGAAAGAACATTGTTTCATTTCCCAGAGCATTGTGTCAGGTAGGTAAGCTGCTAGGCAGACTTTATTCTTTTTCGTTCTTTACCAGTAACGTTTAGGTAAAGAATTTCACAGAGGATATGGTACTTGGGAAAAGCTTTCCATTTTAATATGCAGAAATGACTTGTCATCCAAAATTTCAAGTCATGTTACTTCGTAGAGTCCAGAGCACAACAAAATAGTTATTTTATCAGCTAATCACATGCTGCTGAATTCGATTTGTCTGCTCTGCTGCTTCCATAACATTTTACAAATCACGGTCTGCACTTCAATAGACTCCGTGCAATGTGCTAGTGGAATCTATTTCTGTCTGTTAAGGCCTTCCTGTCTCGGGAGTGACATTAATGATTATCTCTCCCTTTCACATGGGCGCCCACCAGCTGAATTGCCTAGGTGACTTCCTGCCCACTTGGATGATTAGAGTTTTGCAGCTGACGCTGACTTGGGCAGAGGATCAAATTCCCCACCTCCATCTGGCAGCTCCCGGCTTCGGTCTTCCGAACCCTGAGGACAAAGTGAGGGCAGCAGCGTTACCCTTACCTACCTCTCTCAGAACGAGAGTGTCTCATTGAAGGAATGTAAAGGCACTGGAGCATTGCTTCATTTTTTCGGTGAACATTACTATTAAACAATAGCTTTCCCTGAGAGTGGGCTGCTGCTTGAATACTAAGCTGCTTCATTAAGACTGAAACCGGACAAAAGATAAAAAGGCAATTAAGCCTAGCAAAAGGGGCTGAAAGAAGACAGAAGCAGATTTTTTAAGACTAGCCAAATGTACAACCTTAGAGGAATTCAGAAAAACAATCATTGTCTTTAAAACGTGGTGATTTTCCATTGCTTCATGTAAAGAGGTCTTTTAAAATACTAAATTTAGCGTAGAAATACGTCTGCCACCTCACCCAGCACCTTAGCTTTGTGTGCTATAATGGGAAATGTTTTATTCATGTTTTGATGGTTTATACTTGGGGATTTTAATAGGTTAATTTGTTGCCCCAGTTTCTCACACTGTGTCCATACCTGTTTCAGTGTGGTTTTGCGGCTCCTCCCATTAAGAGATGGTGTCAGTTCTTCCACCTCTTCAATACGGATTGGCCTAATGATGTGATCTGGCCAATAGAATTTGGTGCAAGTGTCTGTGGACCAATCCAAGCCAAAAGCCTTGAGCACTTGCTCCCTCTGTGGGAACCCTGCCTCAGCTGTCAGAGTAGTCTGCTGGGGGATGAGATACCATGTGGAAGAGTTTAGTTGTTTCAGCTAAGGCCTATTTGAGACAAGCCTATAGCCAGCTGAACACCAAAAACTGACCCACAGTTGACCACAAATGCACAAGTGAGCCCAGTTGACAAGTTGACTCTGGTGTGGTAATAAATGTTTATTGTTTTAAGATTCTGAGTTTTAGGTGGTTAGTCAGGCAGCAATAGCTAACTGATACAAAAACCAAGAATATATGTCATTATTTTTGTTTCCTTATATTCATTAATAAAGACAATATTTATATTCTGTTATATATATCATATTATACTATGTATTGTATTATATTATATTAACTTAAACTAATGAAACAGTAGGATAAAATGAATTAGGGTTCCTTGGCCCACTTAAGACAATTCACCTGAGTGGCAAGAAATGAAGCCAGAGATGCAATCTGAGCTTCTTTCAAACTCTTATGATTCATGATGATGCTGCTGGATTTTGTTTTTTTCTTGAGGGCAATTGTGGTCCTTGGAAGTGTTTTAAGTGTCTGTGCAGGATGTCCTGAAAGTAGTTATATAAATACCTCAACTAATTCTTAAGATCTCTGATCTCAAATTGAGTCTTGGTGTTCAACCTGTCATTCTCCATAGGAGTACACACTTTGGGTGTATCTTCTAAGGATAGTTAGAAGAATTAAAAGATAATAACAGTTAGCATTAATTGAATATTCAGAGTGTGCCTGGCACTGTTCTAAGCTCTTTATATATATGAACTCATTTAATGTTCCCAGGAACATCTGTCTAGGAGATAGAGTGTTATCGTCTCCATTTTGCAGGTGAGGCAGTTGAGGTATAGAGAGGATATGGGATTGCTCATAGCCACATAGCGAGTAAAGTGTGAAGTGCTAGAGGCTATTACCCTAAACACTGTACTGTAACGGTTTCTACTTAACATGTGTCACTACTAATATTGTATAGGCACATCTATTTACTCCAATTTTTATTATTCCTATATTTGTGGTGATTTTGATTACCACCACAACAAATCTAGCTAATGTGATTATGATTAATATCTCAAGCACTCCGTTTAATAGAAGGGAGTCTGCCCAAGTCCTATAAAATATTTATAGAGAAGATCATGGTCTCTAAGGCTCTACCAACCTGAAATACTTTTGTAAATGACTCAGTATTTATAAGCAAATGGTAAGTTTTCCATCAGGGCCAGGACTAGAGTGAGGCACCCAGGAAACAGCATGTAAGGAGGCACTAACTCCTGACCCTATACTTGCTCAACTCCAAGAGTCAGCGCTTCCTTAAATTTTGTGCTTTGAGCACCTAGCTTGCCTCACCCTAGTCCCAGGCATGTTTTCTTATTCTTTCTTCCTGGAGATTAAGGACCTTCTCATGTGTTTTTTTCCCCCGTAGTTTTATTGAGATATACTTGACTAATCAAATTGTAAAACATTTAAAGTGTACAGTGTGATGATTTGACATATGTATATAGTGTGAAAGGATTCCCCTACTGAGTTAATTAACACATCTATCACCCTACATATTTACTTTTTTTTTTTTTTGGTGGGAACATTTAAGTTCTACTCTCTCAACAAATTTCAATCATACAGTGCAGTGTTATTAACTATAGTCACTGTATTATACATTAGATTCTCAGACCTTATTCATCTTATAACTGAAAGTTTTTACCCTTTTACCAGCCTCTCCCTATTTCCCTCACCTTCATGTACTTCTACAGCATCTGAACTTACACTGTGATAGCATTTTGTCCTTCTGGTCTATGTTCCTAGCTGCGTAAGGGTGGGGACAAAGTCTGTCACCTTCACAATTACATCTCCTTCACTTAGCACATAGTAGGTGTTCAATAAAGGTTTCCCAAATGAATTAAGAGAAATTTATTCAGGAACATACCCTAGGGAGCTGGTTACATTAAGACAGAAGGACATTTTCCCTATCCTTGGAGCTCAGAACCCCCAAAGGGAAAGACATAAGTCAAATCATCACACAGTAGTGAGCTGTGTTCTCTGATAGAGGCATAGTCGGGAGTCTCTGAGAGCACAGAGGAGGGAATAAGAACAACCATCTGGGAGATGTGGGGTGTGGACCCAAAGCTTGAGTCTCTCCTACCCATCCCATCAGCTTCTTCCCTGCATTCAGGTTTGCAGGGCATCATGCCGATTCTCTGATAGCAAACAGGCGGGGATGGAAGAGTCATTTCTGAGCAGGAATCACCTCATGAGGCAGCTGGGTAAGAGGGACAGGGAGAAGGAAGAGTTTGTTTTCTTTTTCTTTCTTTCTTTCTTTCTTTTTTTTTTTTTTTTGCGATACATGGGCCTCTCACTGCTGTGGCCTCTCCCGTTGTGGAGCACAGGCTCCGGACGCGCAGGCTCAACGGCCATGGCTCACGGGCCCAGCCGCTGCGCGGCATGTGGGATTTTCCCGGACTGGGGCACGAACCCGCGTTCCCTGCATCGTCAGGCGGACTCTCAACCACTGCGCCACCAGGGAAGCCCAGGAGTTTGTTTTCTAACAAATTAAATTTGGCATGCTATCAGGACGCCCACGCGGAGTATTCTCTGGATAGCGTGAACTCCTGAGTCTGGGGTTCAAGAAAAAAAAACATCGGGGATAAAGCTGTACATTTGGAAGCCCTAGCATAAAAGCAATATTTGAGACTTCGGGGAAAAGTGAGATTGCCTATGTAGAGAAAAGAGAGAAGAAATATACTGAGAGGAATGGACGGAATGTGTGCTGTCTATTTATAATCACTATGCTCCAAAGTAATATCCAGCCTTTCTGTGTAGGAAGAGTCTGTCTTCAGAAATGCCAAAGCCCTCTTTTGGTCAGAGTTCTCACTTGGCATGATAGCTGACACCTCCTTCAGTGGGAACACATAGAGGGCTATAACATAAAATGTAAGGGGGTAAGCCTGGATCATCTTGCTCTCGGGGTGGGGCATAACCTTTTTTAAATGAAGAAAAAGTGTTCTCTGGTTTTTCAGAAGGTAGTTTTGTAACCAAACATCTATTCCTAGGAGACAATTGTCTTATTCCTGGAAATATTTGTAAAATTTCATATGAAAAAGACTGGTGTTTCTTGTATTTTAATTGCCCCTCTCTCAGACCCCTGTGATAGCAAAATGTTGTTTTTTTTAATGAGGTTTTTTTTCCAGAGTACTAAATCTTGATATAATCAATACTATATATGTTAACTATCTTCAGGCTGTCTGTAGTAAGTTTGAATTATTAGATTCGTCTGAGGTCTAGACTATTTTTCTCTCAGCTGTCACTTACCATTTATCCATCTATAGTATATAGATGTTTTACAGGAATAGTTCTGGGTACATAAATAAATTATGTGGCTGGTGGCAAAGATTGGTTGTTATACTAAGGCTCCAGTGTATTATATTTAATAATCCAAACTGTGATAAAAAGAAAGAGAGAGAAGGAGGAAGACTGTTCTTCTCAGCCCTCACTGGTACCTTCTGGAAAGGGCCAGAAAAGACCCTCCATAATGGGACCGTGTTACCAGTGAGACTCTCACATCATGGGCACAGCACCTTGGGGAAGAAAAGGTGCTCTACCGATAGAACGTCTATTAATTAAACACCTCAGTGAAGCAGTTCCAGAAGCTACGGACAACCAGATTAATCATGCTATTTTTATTTTTACAAATGGTTTTTGAGCACTTGTGGAAAAAAATGTTAGATTCTCCCCAGCCTCCTCCTTCCTTTCCCTCCCTCCCCTGCTTCCTTCCCTCTACCTCTACTTTGCTCCACAAAGGATGGGGAACAGCTGAGATGAGAATGCACGTGTTAAAAAAGTAATGAAATTGAAAATTGAGATCAGGGAAAATGTAAATAAAAGTAAATGTTCAATAGCAGGGAAGGGAAAAATCCAAATTCCAAGATGATAAGGGTCAGCCTACTTGTTACAGTTGAGCTTCATATAGGGTCTGAATTTTCTGGAAGTTGAAATAAACCAGAAGACATGAATAGCTGCATAGTTCTTATTATTAAAAAAAAAAAAAGGAAGTTTCTCAGCAGAAGCAAAATTATCCCATCCTAGGATTTTTTAAAGTCTTAGGTGAATACATGGCATTTAAAATTTTCATTTAATCCTCACAAGAAGTTAGGTATTATTTTAAATGGCTCACAGTTGAGGAAATTGGGCACAAACACATAAAACTGTTCAAAGTTGTACTGGTGCTAAACATCGGTGTTAGGATTCAAACCTAGGTCATCGGATTCTTATTCTGGTTCCAGAATGTTACTGCTGTTTTCATAGCTTTCCCTCCCCGAGGAAACTCTAGCCCATCCTACTTTATATCATAGAGGCATTCTTGAAAATTCTTTGTGAAATCAATCAATCTATCTAGCAAATATATGTGTGTGTGTCTATGTATATATATGTGTATGTATATATCACTCATACATGTATATATTATATACACATGTATGTACATATATAGTTGTATACTGCAAATAAAATCATAGTTTTCTTTGACAGGATTCATGATTCTAGGATGTTTTATCTCATAACTGATGTTCATTTCACAATAGTAACTTTTAAACTTTTCTTTAACCTACAAATTGAAGGCAGTAGTTTTCAACATTTTCATTGGCAATGACACCCTCTTTTCCATGGAAATTACCCACAGAACCTCAGAAACAGGAACAGATGTCAGTGGAGCTGCTCTGGAGGATCCCTGGCTGGGACAGAGGGGGTTGGGAGGAGGACAGCACCCTTAAACACCATGTAAAACCAGTGCCTTTAGAATTTACAGTACAAAGAGCCGCCATGTTTACTGTCTTGTTTAATTGTTTAATTTGTGGTTTAAAAGAATCCTATTGGGTAGATTGGTCTAGAACTTCCCTTATTTTAAAGGTGAAGAAGTTGAGGCTCCTAGTTAGTGACGTGCAATCAACTGGTGTTTGTGTTTACTGCCTGATCGCCTGGGCCTAGAAGACAAGGAAAACGACGGGGCAGTGTGAGAGGCTGAGAGCAAAGAGCAAGGTGCTTCCTAGTCGCGTATCTTGGGACTCCTGTCTCACTTGTCAGTAGCCCTAAAGCAGAGCGTGGGAGAGCCCACGGATTGATGGTGAAACACGCTATGGTTTAGCCAAGAGTTAACGTTTGTTTCACCTTCTGAAATCATGTTTCCTAACCTCCTTGAATGAATAAAAAATTAGGGAGGGAGTCTTTTAAAATGAGATAGAGGAACCGAAGAGATATTGTGGTCATGTAGAAAAAGAGTAAAATAGGATGTAGAAAATCTCTTCATTCCAAGTGCTTCACAAGGAGGCTATACATTTATGTTCCTCTGTTTTACCTGGATTTGCCTTTCCCTTTGAAATAAACACTGACATTTCTTGTTCTCTTTTAAAAAAATTTTTATTATAAAAATTTCAAATACATACAAAAGTATTTAGAAAGAATAGTGTAAAAATTCTCACATACTCTTCACTCACCTTCAGTAATTAATTGTACACTCATGACATTTTGTTGCATCTGTACGCCCCCCACCCTGGATTATTTTGAAGCAAATCTTTGACATGACTGTATTTCATCTGTCAATATAACAGGGAAGCCCCTTAATAGAGGAGATGTCATGGTTCAAAATGGTCCCCGTTCAAAGGGTTTCAAGTTCTACCTTCTCAATGGAGAGAAGGGTCTGGACTAAGGGACTGTGTACCTTTGACTGCCACCGTGTGCTCTCCTGCCACATCTGATTCTATTAGCTGAATAACATAGTGTAAGAGCATTTATTGCCATAATCTAGAGGACGTTCCTCTAAATGGGGTCCACAGGCTCTTACAGGGTCCATGGGTGGGCTTTGGGAGGTCTGTGGTCCTCCTGAAATTATGTAGAAAATTTTGTGAGAATGTGTGATGTACATTTTTAGAGGGTCTCCAGCCTTTATCAGCTTCTCAAAGGGGCCTGCGAATCCCCTTAAATATTAAAATTGTGGCACTAAGCTTTGAACCTGTGCACAAAGAGAAACATTAGTTATTGTAGTGGATCACAGTGAGGAGGTCCACGAATGTGGGGATGGTCCAACCGGAGGAGCATGAAGCCAACCAAAGTCCTGCACATGTTAAGAGAAGGGATAGAATTTTGGTTTTTATCTAGATGTCTTGTAGATATCAGGGAGGGGCGGAATTGCAGCCAGTACTTGACGAACTGTTACTTAAACTGCCATGTGGACATTCAACCTCATAGGACACAGACTCTAAAGGGCACTTGAATGCCATGGTGAACTAGTTAATGCTTCCAAAGACCACAGTGCTCACTGGGCCCCAAAAGGCCAGTTTTTCTATTTATCTGTAAGAAGTGGATATGATGGTACAGGACACTGTAAAATAGAGGCAGATAAGTGTTGAGTTTTTATTCAGAGATTGTCAAGATGATGTTAATCCAAATATCTTATTAAATGCTGTAAATTCCAAAAATGGCCACTATCCTTCACTGTTCTCTGGTCCATAACCTTTATAATGTGACTTTGCAGCCTCTCCCATCAAAAGGTAGAATCTTTTTACCAACTCCTTGATCCTTCACTGGCTTTGTGACTTGCTTTGGCAAAGAAATGCAGTGGAAATAACACTTTTTCAGTTCCAACTCAAGTCTCCAAGAGGCCTTGCGTACCATGTTTTTGTTCTCTCTCTGGAGCCCCCTGCCTCTGTTTACAATGCTAGCTTGCTGGAAGGTGGCCAACTACATGCTTCAGAGATGTGTCAATTCTGATGTCCTAGCAGATGTCCCACATGTGGGAAGGATCCCAGACAATATCAGTAAAGGCTCTGACCCTGACTTTCCCCACTGCCGCTGATTAAAGATGCATGATAGCTGAGCTGAAACCTGAAGAAACATCCAGTTGATCCCAGACTAAGTTTCTGACCCTCAGAATCATGAGCTACCTAAATGGTTTTTGTTTTAAGCGATTTTGTTTGGGGGGAGGGGTACTTGTTATACAGCATTAGTTAAGTCATACCCTGGGAATCACTTCTATTCAAAATAGAATCACATTCTTAGATTTGAAAGAGATTTCAGTGCCTCAGAATGTTTGACATTTTTACATAAACTTTTATGTGCTTCTTTACCTTGTATTCAAGTGCATGTTATTTTTTAAAAATTTTTTGTTGCTCTCTCCTTCTCTTCCCTTTGAATGGGAAGTGTCACTGTTAGTCACATAAACTGACTTCTCTAATTTTGTTTTTCCCCCATCTGTGCACTAGGAATTTTCACCTGCTGTAGGATGAAACATATTTGGATAGGCAGGGGCTTCCCTGGTGGCGCACTGGTTGAGAGTCCGCCTGCTGATGCAGGGGACGCAGGTTCGTGCCCTGGTCCGGGAGGATCCCACATGCTGTGGAGCGGCTGGGCCTGTGAGCCATGGCCGCTGAGCCTGCACGTCCGGAGCCTGTGCTCCGCATCAGGAGAGGCCACAACAGTAAGAGGCCCGCATACCGCAAAAACAAACAAACAAAAATTTGGATAGGCAGGTATTCTTCCAAACGCATTGCTCAAGCCAAGAAGCCAGCTTTGAAAAACTAAACAGTAAAAATACATGTATGTGTGTGTGTGTGTGTGTGTGTGTGTGTGTGTATATATATAATGTATTAATATGTTTATTTATTTATTTTGCTGAAGCTTCCCTTCCCCGGGGCATAATTTCAAAGTCATTTTATTTGTAGAATAACAGTTAAGTAAAACTAATGACTGGGAGTGAAAAACATTAATTTATACAGCAAAATATTATCCTAGTATGTACTTATGATTATCAGTAAAACATTGATTAAAATGAAAGGATGACAGGAGAACCAACACCTCAATCTCTTCATTCTAATAATAGTGCTTTTATGTAGGGATTGAGTCTATAGATTTTGTGTCATATTTGAAGGTATTTGAGACTCCAAAAGACTAAGAACCACTGATTTAGTACAAACTGCCTTCACAATTTATTACTAGGTGTTTGAATAAATTTACCTTTTCCTATGTTGACACAGCTGCAGCTTTTGTCTGTGTAGAAAAAGAGAAAATTTGGCTATATCTTCCTGCTCTCATTGTTAAATAGTTGAGAAGGCACCTAAAATTGCCTTTACTCACCCACAGATGTCTCTCTGAATACAAACAAGATGAAGAATGACTTGTGGATATTGGTCCTGGAGTCTGAAAGCATCATGAATGCACACAGTGGAGAGAAATGAAGATGGAAAAAGTGAGGTTCAGATAGCAGTAGTGACAGAACCCCACTGAAGGGGAAAGAGTGAAGTGTGTCTCAGCGGGTAGAGGACACAATTACCCATCTTTATGTCTCATCTCAGACAAATGGGGGACACAGTCTGCAGGTCTCACTTATATCTTGTTCAAGTTTTTTCTTAGCTAGACCCCAGTTTGATTCCATGCTTAATATCCCATTGAGAAAGCCAGAAACATACCTTTGTATTTTTATGCTTCTATGCCCTTAGGAGGGAAACCCTGAGATGAAGTTGGATGTACACAGGGAATAAGAAACACCTGTAAGGGCTTCCCTAGTGGCACAGTGGTTGAGAGTCCACCTGCCGATGCAGGGGACATGGGTTTGTGCCCGGGTCCAGGAAGATCCCACATGCCATGGAGCGGATAGGCCCGTGAGCCATGAAAAAGAAACACCTGTAAAAGATGCGGGGCTAGGGATGCAGGATTGGGCAGAGAAAGTCTTCAGACAGCATTGCTGATCGGATACCTGTGAAAGGAAAGTTGGAAGGTAGCAGGCTTGGGAGGTAGAGCCTCATATCATGATGCAGATTGGAAAGTTACGCCAGTTCAAAGGAAGCTTTAGTGTAAAGTCCCCTCATTAGAGGAATCCGGAACTAGGCAGACATAGCCAAACCTAGCTCCCTTTTATACTCAGTCATCAAAAAGGGGCTGTCTGAGGGGATCATGGCCTTGAGTTGAAAGCAGAGACAGATCCTGAAACTATACTTCTTGAAGCTGAAGGGCAAGTTCATTCTTTTTTTTTTCCCCCTTTCTTCTCTGCCTTTAATATTTATTTATTTATTTATTTTTGGCTGTGTTGGGTCTTCGTTTCTGTGTGAGAGCTTTCTCTAGTTGTGGCAAGCGGGGGCCACTCTTCATCGCGGTGCACGGGCCTCTCACTATCGCGGCCTCTCTTGTTGTGGAGCACAGGCTCCAGACGCGCAGGCTCAGTAGTTGTGGCTCACGGGCCTAGTTGCTCCGTGGCATGTGGGATCCTCCCAGACCAGGGCTCAAACCCGTGTCCCCTGCATTGGCAGGCAGATTCTCAACCACTGCGCCACCAGGGAAGACTCGCAAGTTCATTCTTGATGGGGGAGCCAAGGGATACACCTGCACAGCTGCCACAGCACCCTGCCAGTTACAGGAATGATGAATGCCTAGCCATTTCTAAAAAGTCTTAAATAATTCAAGTAAATTAACAAATAATTGCCTTGCCCAAGGATTATTTAAAATGACAGAAAGAATTTGTGTGTGTGTGTGTGCATGTATGTGTGTTTTAACTGTGATAGGGAGGTTGGAAAAAGGGAAATTAAAAAAAATGCAACATGGCATAGTGGAAAAAGAAGATTAAATATAGATGTGTGTCATGACCCCTTCAGGTTTTTACCATTCTTTCAGCAAACATTTATGAAGACCTTCCTGTATTTGAGACCTCACTAGGAAATGGAAATGTTGATGTGAAAAACATAATTCCTACAATGAACTTCACAGTCTAATTGAAGTAACTTAAAAGTCAGTAGTTACAAAACAAAGTGCTAGAGACTCTAATCATCACATAAGCTTATTCTCTTTGCCATCATCATTGTCAACATTAGCATGCTTACTGAGTGCTTGCCAAGAGCTAGTTCTTTACTAAGCCTTCTAAATGCGTGATCTCATTTAAACTTCCTATAAAAATGTCATCAGGTAGCTCAAAATATTTGCTGAAAGAAAGAATAAGAGGAGGAGGAATTGCAGTGAAGGGAGGAGGAGCCTTTCCAGACGGAGGGAGTAACATGGGAAGGCAGATGAACAGAACTGTCAGATTCTCTGTCAGATTCATGGTCAGCTTCCGTCTACCCATAATTCCTTGTGTCTGAAGCAAAAATTCCATACTGATAAGGAGTGCAGAGTAAGAAAAAAACGGGCAAAAATGGGAAATGAGGCAGATCCTGAAGAACTTTGGGTGCTAAGCCATCATATTTATGTTTGTGCTGAAAATTATGATGAGCCACTAGAGGAATTAAAGCTTCATCTTCCCGCCTCTCCTCCTGGGTAATCTTTTTTTTTTTTTTTTTCCGGGACACGGGCCTCTCACTGTTGTGGCCTCTCCCGTTGCGGAGCACAGGCTCCGGACGCGCAGGCTCAGCGGCCATGGCTCATGGGCCCAGCTGCTCCGTGGCATGTGGGATCTTCCCGGACCGGGGCACGAACCCGCGTCCCGAACCCGCGTCCCCTGCATCGACAGGCGGACTCTCTACCACTGCCCCACCAGGGAAGCCCTCCTCCTGGGTAATCTTACACTCATCCAGCTCTCAGGATTTTTATGCTTTGGTATAATGGGAGGTCCGCAGTGAGAGCATTAGACACTGGTGCCATATAGTGCAGCACGTCTTCTGGCACTGCAACTCCGACATGGGCAATACCTTGTTAGAAATGCTAGTTATCCACCCCTAGCCCAGATGTACTGAATCTGACACTCTGAGGGTGGGGCTCAGGGATTTGCACTTAAAAAGCTCTCCAGGTCATCCTGATGCGCAAGTTTGAGAAGCTCAGCTCTCAACAAGAGCTATTTATTTATTTATTTATTTATTTTTTTATTTTATTTTTTTATTAGTTTCTGCTTTATAACAAAGTGAATCAGTCATACATATATATCTGTTCCCACATCCCTTCCCTCATGCATCTCCCTCCCTCCCACCCTCCCCATCCCACCCCTCCAGGCGGTCACAAAGCACCGAGCTGATCTCCCTGTGCTCTGCGGCTGCTTCCCACTATCTATCTACCTTACGTTTGGTAGTGTATATATGTCCATGCCTCTCTTTCGCTTTGTCTCAGCTTACCCTTCCCCCTCCCCATATCCTCAAGTCCATTCTCAAGTAGGTCTGTGTCTTTATTCCCGTTTTACCCCTAGGTTCTTAGACCTAGAGTCTGTCATACAGAGTGAAGTAAGTCAGAAAGAGAAAGACAAATACCGTATGCTAACACATATATATGGAATTAAAAAAAAAATGTCATGAAGAACAAGAGCTATTTAAAGTGCAGTGGCCTGCTCTCACAGGTGCTGCCTCTGAGCTGTTTCTGGCTCTTAAGGAGGTCTGGACAGAAACTTAGGGTGCTCAGAAACCATTACAAAGGAAAGGTCTTCCGTTGGGTGACTGTTGTTAAAATGGTTTTGCATTTTGCGATGTCTTTTTAATTTCACTTCCCTGAATACATCTTTAATGATATTTTACAAAAGTCACTATCTGTGATAAATTGGACACACACAAATTGGCCCTCTGCATCGCAGAAGTGTGAAGGGTTGTGTACACTTAGCCGTCATGGCTCTTTCCATTCTTTTCAGTTTGGGTGCCCTGTTTACAGAGGACATTGAACATGCCACTTTGGGGAGGTAAATGTTAACTTATCTTTTGCACCTTGTATATGCCATTATCATGCCCCAAGGCCCCCTGATTTCCTGCTTTGGGGCCACTTGACAAACGAGCCTATTTTTCCTGAGATGCTGTTTGCCAGGGAGCAACTTGCTTCGTTACCAGCTTCTCACACTTCCGCCTGATTTCACTGTTTTCCAGATGTGTTCAGACCCAGAGATTAAACAATAGATGAAAGAGACCAGAAGGAAGGCATTTTACTGCAATATGTTTTGGTGGTGTTATCATAAACAATTTTGGAATTGGCCTATTGAAACAGAAAAATATGGGGATAATTCTCACATTGTAAAGCTACCCAAAGTATTTAATTTTCATGGAAACAAAATACCCTTTAAAAATAGCATTAGAAGTCTGTGACAGTGCAATATAATGCTTCCAGGCTTTCTTTGGGGGCCCTTGTGCTTTATAGTTTTGAGGGGGAGTTTATAGTACTCTTTTGCTTTTAAAATAGACATTGAGCTGTTTTTAAAAAGGAAAAGAATTTCCTCAATAGAAAATAATTAAATGAAATAAATGAATCCCTTACTTGTTACACCAAAAAAAAATCCATAAGGGTGATCAAAAGATGATTTAGTGATGGAAGCTGACTCAAGTTGTTATGGCAACTACAATCTGAAAGTACCTGGTTGTGCGTGTGTGTTTTATTTTCCTCTCTTCTCTCCTTTTTTAAGAAAGGGGAAAAAAAAGTTGTTTTCCATCTGGTTTAATCACAGTGTTAAAATACCAATGTCAAAGAAAAGTATCTAATAAACATAGTTTCACATCTGTTTGAAGTCTAGTGATATTTCACCTTAACAAGGAATAAATACAATTGTAGGCAAACGTCTTTTAGGAGGAAAGAATATGGTTATACATTATCATAAATTGCTAAAGAATCTTTTAAAGTATTTTAGGCTGTTATTTTTTAACCTGAATTATGGTAGCTAGATTCATCTTGTCTTTTCCCTTTTTTTCCCCACCTGAACGTGGAATTGTGGTTGCAGTGAGGTTTGGAGGTGTTGCTCCATCATTGGATGGCCCCCCTTTAGTAGCCTCTGTCAATTGTCTATGTAACAGTTTCTCTGTTCTTTTGTGTTCCAGTTAAAAAGAAATAAGGTATCTTTCTTTGGAATGGGAACTTTAAAAATATATATCTTTAAACAGTAAGAATTATCTAAAAAGGTTTAGTTTTATCTACTTGCTGCAGTCGGCAGCTATTTACTGTCACAACATTCTCCTTATCATTACATGTTTTGAAGGTGAAATCATTATGGAGTATACATTGCAACCAAATAATAAGGGCGGCTGCAACCAGAATAGCTCCATTGGAATTCATCTCTTCAGCTAGAAGAAACATTTAGTAAGTAGGGAAGCATTGGTTTTGCTATCTTTTGAAAGCAAGTTATGGATCCTTAGGAGTGACCCCACTGTGGTGATGCCTGCTGCCTTGTTGTTCTAAACAGTAATCCAATGAGATGTTTTAGTACCTTCATAAAAAGAGGTATTGATCTAACTTAAGCACCTAATAGATTCATTTCATATGTACTCTATCCTGAGGAATCTTTTATCTGTAAAGAAGTTAACCTATTGAAAAGTGTCTTTGTGGCTATTTGTAGTTATACTTAGCTAGGAGTATTGGGAAGGAGAATGTCACGTTTAATACAATCAAATGATGCGGCTGATCCATGATCAATGGGCACTTTCATTCTGAGTTACTCTGCTGATATCCAATAAAAAGAGGTTCATTAAAGGGAAAGCTGAATGTACAGAAAAAGGTAGTGAACTGATCATGAGGGTTTCCTTTAAATCTAGTCTCCCTAGGTGAGTACCAATGTAAGTTATTATTTGTTAACATTAAGAATTTATAAATTATATCAAATAAGTGGGTGTGTTGGAACAGGCTATATAAATCAACTGTAATCGAAATGGGTAACTCTTGACACACATATTAGAATTTGGAGTCTCAGCTTCCTTGGGAACAGGACCACTTTCTGAAAACAGAACTTCATTTATAAAGAAGTAGCTAAGGGCTTCCCTTGTGGCTCAGTGGTTGAGAGTCCGCCTGCCGATGCAGGGGACATGGGTTCATGTCCCGGTCTGGAAAGATCCCACATGCCGCGGAGCGGCTGGGTCCGTGAGCCATGGCCACTGAGCCTGCGTGTCCGGAGCCTGTGCTCCACAACAGGAGAGGCCACAACAATGAGAGGCCCGCGTACTGCAAAAAAAAAAAGTAATGTATGCAGTGAAGTAGTAAATACATAGTAAACCATATAATTAAAAATCTTCAGATTTATGTACCACCAGTAAACCATGAGTTACTTGGACCCTAACTACTAGAATTACTCATCTGTTACCAGGCACAATTGCCAGGTCAGAAACATTTTCCAAAAGAAGCTGAGAATTTGTAAACTCAGTGTGGCAGTCTGTATTTATCAGAATAAAGACACTAAATTCACAAAGCTGTCTTTGACAAAAATTAGATTAAAAATTACTGTTCAGTAGAGACTAAGAAGGCTAACTGACTTAGCCTTTTAACTGTTAGCCTGCTAACAGTGGCAAACCTAGAAACCCAAAGCAACATATCTTAGAAACCAACTCTCAGGAACCCTAGTCTTCTCTGAAATTCCTCATTAAACTAATTTCTCTTCATTTGAAGTCATGTTTGTGTGGAGGAAAATTGTTTCTGATTTTTTTAAGGTAATAGTAAGTGATTATTATCCTAAGGAAGGCAGGCCTTTTTAAAATTCAGAATTCTTTATTTTTTTTTTCTGCATTACCCAATAAAGGGTTCTTTCTTGTCTATATCTCCACTCTGAGGTAAATTTGCAAGCCCAGAGTGCTTGCTGAGAGAATACTCTTGGGTTATTTTTATGCCTGGGTACCCTAAGATAGTCCTTGGAAGCTTAGGACAGAACACGCCATATAAGGGCAGTGTTGCTGTATAACAAAGTACCCCAATACATACTGAAAGCAGTACATATTTATTACCTTACACTTCTTGGAGGTTGGGATTCAGAGGTAGCTTAATTGGTTTGGGATTGCGGTCAAGATGGTAGCTGGAGCTGTGTAATCTGAGGCTTGACTAGGTCTGGAGCATCCATTTCAGAGATGGTCACTTGCATGGTTGATGACAGGCAGACTCTTCTCCTCGCTGGCTGTTGTCCGGAAGTTTTAGTTCCTCTCCACGTGGGCCTCACCACAGGGATGCTTGAGTATTATCATGATATGATGACTGGCTTCCTTCCCTCAAGGGATCCAGGAGAAGACAACAAGAAGAGAGCATACGCCTTTTAAGACCAAGTCTCAGAAACACACATCGTCATATCTGCCACATTCTACTTGTCAGAAGCAAGTTGCTAATTACAGCCCACATTCAAGAGGAGAGGAAGGAATTAGTCTCTACCTCTCAAAGAAAGAAGTAGCAGTAACTTTTAGGTTATAGTTTAGAGTCACCACAAACAATAATTAGCTGGAACTCTCTGATTCCTGTTTTCAAGAAATTGATCTTGAGATCTGAGGAACACACAGAGATAGCCTCAGAAGATACCAAGAAGATATAGAAGCCAAGAGTTAGCAGAAGTCTTGAGATAGAGAAAACATATACAGCACAGATGGTGAGGTGGTGGGCTGACAACCACTGATCTGCGTTTTGTCAGTATAGTTTTGCTTTTTCTAGAATTTCATATAAATAGAAACATACAGTATGTAGTCTTGGGTCTGGCTTCTTTCAATTAGCATAAAGGTTTGGGATTCATCCATAATGTTGCATGTATCAGTAATATTTTTCTTTTTAATTGCTGATTAGTAACTATTATATAGATAAACTACAATTTGTTTATCTATTCACCAGTTAAACATTTTGGTTGTTTTCATTTGGGGGTTATTATCAATTAATCTGCTATGAATAGTTGAATCTGACTCAGTGAACATATGTTTCCATTTCTCTTATGTAAATATCTGAGGGTAGAATTGCTGGGTTTTATGGTGAGTATATATTTAACTTTTAAACAAATTGCTAAACTGTTTTCCAAAGGGGCTGTACCCTTTCCTTTCCCAGCAGCAATGTATGAAATTCCAGTTGCCCCACATCCATGTCAACATTTGATGTTAGAAATCTATTTTAACTTTGGCCATTTGAGTTTGTTTTAATTTGCATTCTTAGTATAACCAGTATATTGAATATATTCATGTGCATGTTTAATTTGCTAGGCTGCCATAACAAAGTAACACAAACTGGGTGGCTTAAACAACATAAATTTATTTTCTCACAATTCTGGAGACTAGAAGTCCAAGACCAAGATGTCTGCAGGGTTAGTTTCTTCTGAGGCCTCACTCCTTGGCTTGAAGATGGCCGTCTTCTCTTTTCTGTGTCTTAACATGGTCTTCCTTCTATGTATGCTGTGTCTTAATCGCCTCTCTTTACAAGGATACCAGTCAAATTTAACTAGGGCCCACCCTAATGACCTCATCTCTTTAAAGACCCTGTCTCTAAATACAGTCACATTCTGAGGTACTAGGAGTTAGGTCCTCAACATAGAATGAGGGGACAAAATTCAACACATAACAATGTGCTTACTTGCCATTAATATATATTATCTGAAGTGTCTATTCAAATTTGTTGTTTATTGGATTTTCAAAAATTGAATTGTAAGAGTTTCCTCACATATTCTAGATAAAAATCCTTTATTATATATAAAGTCTGTGAATATTTTCTCCAAGTCTGTGGCTTGATTCCTCATTTTCATAATCGTGCCTTTTGAAGAACAAGTTTTAAATTTTGATGATATCTCATTTGACTTGTTTTGGTTTTTTTGTTGTGGTTTTTCATGGTTTGTTCTCTGTGTCCTAAGAAATCTTTCCCTATCCAAGGTTGCAAGTCTTTTTTCTGGTTTTCTTCTGGAAGTTTTATACTTTTGGTTCCTATATTTATGACTAAGATCCATTTTAATTATAGTGTGAGGTAAGTATTGAGGTCTGTTTTATACATACATGTTCTAGTATCACTTGTTGAAAACACTATCCTTTCTTCGTTGGGTTGCATCGTGAATTTTGTTGAAAATCAGTTGACAATGTGTGGGTTTCAGTATCACATTGCAATGGTTACTATAACTTTGTATTGAAATCTGATGGTCTGGGTTCTCCAACTTTATTCTTCTCTTTTAAATATTGTTTTGGCTATTCTAAGTTCTTACATTCCAAATAAGTTTTAGAATCAGCCTAACAATTTCAACAAAAAATCTTGCTGGGATTTTAGGCGGTATTTTGTTGAATCTGTATATCAATTTGGAAAGAAATGACATCATAACACTATAGAGCATTACCATCCTTAATCATGGTATATCTCTAAATTTATTTACATCTTCTCTAACTTTATCAGCAGTATCTTATAATATTCTCTCTACAGGTTTTCTAAATATTTTATCTTTAACCCTAAAGATTATAGTACTGATATTATTATAAATGATAATTTAACATTTTTAATTTCCAATTATTTGTTGTTATATAGATATACAACTGACTTGTGTATTAACCTTGTATCTTGCAAACTTGATAAATTTACTTATTAGAGCTAATATCTTTTTGTAGATACCTTCAGCATTTGTGAAAACTATGTTTTTGAATACAGCCAGTTTTACGTCTTCCTTCCTTCTGCCTTTTATTTTTTTCTTGGCTTTATTGCCCTTGCAAGATCACAGTGTAATATTCAGTATAAGTGATGCATTTGGATATACTTGCCTTGCCCCTGATTTTAGAAGGAGCAATTCTTATACCATTGAGTATGTTATAGGTTTTTGTAGTTGCCCTTTATCAGAGTGGAGAAGTTCCCTTTTATTTCCAGGATGTTGAGAGTTTGTCATGAGTGGGTACTGAATATTGTCAAATGTTATTTCTGTATCTCCTGATATGATGATATAGTTTTTCTCTTTTAATTTGTTTATGAGTTCCTGTTGTTGGATTTTAAAATGTTAAACCAACTTTGAATCTTTTGGATAAATCCCACTTGTTATGATGTACAATCCTCTTTTTATATGTTTTTCTTAAGGATTTGTTTTACTTAGTCCTTTAGTGATATGACAAGAAAATTACAGCCTAAAATCTTTATGTGGTTTGATTACAGGGTAATTCTCATTGTAAAATAAGTTAAAGGGCTCCCTTTAACTTATTTTCTGGAAGACTTTGTGTAGAATTGGTTTCCTTTCTTCCTTAAATATTTGTAAGAATTAACCAGTGATGTCATCTGGGCCTGATGGGTATGTTTTTTTTTTTTTTTTTTTTTTTTTTTTTTTTTTTGGTTGGAAAGCGTTTAATTACTAATTTAATTTTTAAAATACATATAAGGCTATTCATATTAACTATTTCTTCTTGAATAAGCTTTGGTGGTTGTTGTTTAAGGAATTTCTCCATTTCGTCTATGTACTTAAATGTGTTAACATTAAATTATTCAAAATATTTTCTCTTATCCTCTTAATGTCTGTGGTATCAGTAGTGGTGTCCCCTCTTTCATTCTGATATTTTTCCTTATTAGTGAGGCTAGAGGTTTACCAATTGCATTAACCTTTTGGAACCAGCTTTTGGTTATTTTGATTTTTCTCAATTGTTCTTCTGTTTTTCTCTTTATTTATGTCCATTCTTATTTGTATTTCTTCCCTCAATCTGTTTATTTTGGGTTTAATTTGCTCTTTTTAAGTTTCCCATAGTTGAAGCTTAGATCATCACTTTGAGGGCACTCTTTAATTCTAATATAAGCCTTTAATGCTATAGATTTCCTTCCTCTTACTACCTTAGCTTCATGCTACAAAGTTTATATGCTGTGCTTTCATTATCTTTCAGTTAAAAATATTTTCTGATTTTTCTGTTTTTTTTTCCCTTTATCTCATATTATTCAAAAGTGTTTCATTTAATTTCCAACTCTTGGAGATTTTCTGTCATCCTTTATTGCTTTCTATTTAAGTATTCTGGTCAGAGACCATTTCTCATTTTTAAAAAATGAATTCAAACCTTCAAATTTATTGAGTAATGTATCATGACCCATAATATACGTTTTGGTGAATGTTCCATACATACTTGAAAAGAATGTGAGTATTATTGTTTTCATGTTTAGTGTGATATGCCTTGTAATTTCTTCTTGATAGTCATATATGATGTACTGGGTAAAAGGAACTGTTGCAAAGGGGGCTTTAGTAATGTGCTGGTAAGGTATAGGGGGAGGGGAAGTGTTCTAGAGTCCTATGATTAGGTCTCAGTCTTTTAGTGAGCCTATGCCTATGGACTACGAGCTTCACAAGTGTTTCGGAGTTTTCTTCTCATTTCTTAGATGGGACAGGATGGCTAGAGTGAACTAGCCGAAGTTGGGTAGTTCTCTTCCCCAGGTCAGATGGGCTCTGATAATACACCAGGTTAAGCTCTGGTTAACTAGTCTCCCCTGAGGGCAGGCGATGTTAGGAAGAAGAGTGCTCAGTTTTATTTCAAAGTGGGTTCTCTTCTGCTCCCCCTGCTGGAAGCTCAAGGGGATTTTTCACTGATACTTACTGTGGGAATCTGGTCAAGCTCCTGGAGGAGCTCACAATACTGTGCCCACCCCCCAACCACGACAGGTTCCCCATGAAGTTTTTAACTCTCAGGTTGTCCACTCTGATCCTCCAACACTTTGTCAATTGCAGTTCAGGTGTTCCTACCCCGGCACTGGTTCCTGTGGTGGTTCCTGTTTGTCAGTCTCTCTGCTCCAGTAAGTTGTTACTGTCTGTATTTCCCTGTTGATCTTTTGAATCTTGGAGGCATAGGTTTTCTCTGTAACCTCTTTTCTTATATAGATCCAGGGAGAGTTGTTGATTTTTTTTCAGTCTGTTGAGCTTTTTACTTGTTAAGATGGAATGGTGACTTCTAAGCTCTTTATATGCAAGATCAAAATCTGGCAGTTTTTGAAAAGTTTAGTGAAATTCAAAAACATTTCAAGATACTGTTTGCTACGACATATTGATATATATTGCACTTAAAATGTATGTTTTACCTACACATGATTAAAAAAAATATTCACTAGTCTTTGTTCAAATTCATTAGTTCTCTGAGTTATGCAGATCATCCAAATGTTGGTATATTTCATTATACAATCTCATCACACTTAAATTAACCTCAGAAAAACTTCACTGTATATTCATGAGAATGAGAATGGAAAAGGCAAGTAATAACATAGTATTATGAAAACAGCTTTGGCCTAGTGGGACCTCTGAAATGGTCTTGAGGATGCCAAGGATTTCAGGACCACACTTTGAGAACCACTTCTGCATCATCTACAAGGTACATTTTTATCTTATCACAGTCTCCTTTAAATATTATACCACTTCATGTGTGATGTTTGTACCCTACCAGAGTGTACTTTCATTTCTTCCCTGAAATCCTTTGTTTTGTTGTCCACATTTTACTTCTAAGCTTGGCAATGTATTGTTGTTATTTTTGCCTTAAACTATTAGCTTTTAAAGAGAACATAAATAACTGAAAATTTAAAAAATATATACCAATATGTATACCATTTCTGGCACTGCTAATGTCTTTCTGTTGATGGAACTTCCATCCATATCACTTGTCTTTTGCTGAAGGAACTTCCTTAAATATTTCATGTAGTGCACAACTCACAATCATACACTTTCGCAGCTTTTATTTTTCTCTAAAAGTTTTTATTTCACCTTCAACTTTGAAGGATTTTTTTTTCTGGGTAAAGGATTCTGTATGATACTTTTTAATTTTTCTTTTTATTATGGAAAAAACACTTAACATGAGATCTACCCTCTTGGCAAATCTTAAAAATGTACAATCTTATTATCACTCCCTATACATACAATGTGGTATAGCAGATCTCTAGAGCTGATTCATCTTGCTTAACTGAAACTTTATGGCTGTTGATTAGTAACTCCCCATTTCTCCCTCACCCCAGACCCTAGTAACCACTATCCCACTCTTTGATTTCATGAATTTGACTATTTTAGACACCTCATAAGTGGAATCATGCAGTATTTGTGTTTCTGTGTCTGGCTTATTTCACTTAGTATATCTCCTCAAGGTTCATACATGGTGTCACATATTATGGAATTTCCTTCTTTTTAAAGGCCAAATAGCACTCCATTGTATGCAAATACCACATTTTCTTTATCCACTCATCTGTAGATGGGCACTTAGGTTTTTTCCACATCTCGGCTATTGTGAAGAGTGCTGCAATGAACATGGTAGTACTAATATCTCTTTGAGATCCTGATTTCAAATCTTTTGGATATAAACCCAGAAGTAGGATTGCTAGATTATATAATAGTTCTAGCTTCAACGTGAGGAATCCTTATACTGTTTCCCACCAACAGTGTGCAAGGTTTCCAGTTTGTCCACATCCTTGCCAATACCTGTCATCTTTTTCATTTGCTTTATGTATTTTAAAGACACGTCTCTGTTCTTTTCTAGCTTGCATAGTTTCTGATGTGTAGTCTGCTGTTTTACCTTTGTTCCTTTGGCTTCTTTTAAGATTTTCTTTTATCACTGGTTTTCAGCAATTTGATTATGATATAAGTTGGTGTAATTTTAAGATTTTTCTTTTTAATGTTCATTGAACTTCTTGCATTTATGGATTTATGTTTTTATCAAATTTAGAAATATTTTAGCCATTATTTCTTCAAATACTTCTTCTGGCATTCCCCCCTCCCCTGGCCTTTTCTTGTCTCGATATCTGGGACTCCAATTTCATATGTGGTAGACATTTCATGCTGTCCCAAGAGCTCACTGATGCTCTGTTCATTTCATGCTGTGTGTTCTGTTTTGAATATTTTCCATTACCATATCTTCAAGTCACTAATCATCTCTTCTGCCTTATCTCATCTGCTGTTAATCCCATTTTGTATATTTTTCTTTTTAGATTTCAGATACGGTAATTCTCATCTCTAGAAGCTATATTTGGGCCTTTTTTACATTTTACATTTTTCATTATGTTCATGGCTAATACTATATCTTGCACATGTGAAGCATATTACAAATAGGTGTTTTAATCCTTGTCCATTTATCTCTTTCATTTCTGACTATATATATTTCTATTGATTGATGTCTACCCCCATTAGAGGTCATATTTTCCTACTTCTTTGAATGCCTAGTAATCTTTTATTAGATACCAGACACTTAGATTTTTATGTTTTTGGATGCTAAATTTTTTGTATTGCTTTATACATAGTGGTATTTTCTTATGGTATGCAGTTAAGTTACTTGGAATTAGTTAAATCATTTTGAAACCTGTAAGCTTTGTTAGAAAAGGTAAAAAGATGTCTTGAATCTAGTGATAGTTTCCTGCCACTACTAAGGCAGTACATTTTGACAACTCAACCATATGCCTCTTGCTTTTTGATGTTTTTCCACTCTTGTTTGTGGGGTTCCCCCAAATTCTCACTGCTGTATGAACTTCAGAAATTATTCTGCCATCTTTTCCAGTGATACGTTTTCCAGCCTCAAGGCATTTCCTCTCACATGTATGCAGATTAGTACCAAGCCAAAGATGGGGACAACACCCCACCCCTGTGGATCTCTACAGTGCTTCTTATTTGCAGCTTTTTCTTTTCTGATACTTGCCCTCAGCAAAACAGTGAGGTTCTTTTGGATTCCTCCTCACTGCAGGATGGCCTGGAAATTGCTTCTGAATAAACTGGGGCAACTCATTTGTTTCCATCTTCTCAGAAATCACAATCCTAATCTGCCTCTTGTCTGATATCTGGAAAGTATTTTTTCATGTGTTTTATCTAGTTTTCTAATTATTTAAGGCAGGAAAATAAATTAGGTCCTTATTTTTCTATGTTGGCCTGTAGTAAATGTCCCATCCTAATCATTTTAATTGTGTTTTAAAAGTTTATTATAAATGTCAAAGTTTTATTGATTTTGTTCCAAATGTTAGAGATTTAAGTTGTTTCCAATTTATCAAAACTCTTGCTTTAATAAAAAAAAATTGCTATACATAGATATTTGAATTAGTGACTATTTTGTTGGGATAGTTTCCCTAGAAGGAGAATTACTACATGAAAAATTTAAGTACTTTTTATGCTCTTGATACACATGGAGGAAATTGCCTCTTGGAAAGCATGTGCCACTTTATAGGAATTCACACTTATACCAATACCTAACAATTGAGGAACTAGGTATATGTCCTAGGCAATGTTATAAGAATGTTCACAAATACTGATTTGTTCCATCCTCACAATAGTGAGGTAGACACTACTAGACCCTTGGATGTGGAAACCAAGGCACAAGATTTGAAGACTTAAAACCAAGATTTTAAGTTAACAGTTGATACATGATGGGTTGAGAATTCAAACACAGGGTCTCTGCTCTAACTTCTACATTATTCTACCTCCTTACAAGCATTGCTATCATTTAAAATATTTGCAATTAAATACTCACAAAACGATGTATCATTCTTTCAGTTTGATTACTGATAGAATTAAAATTTGGGGTGTTTCTTAGTCATTTTATTTCTTCTATAAGCTACCTATTTGTGTCTTTTATCTGGTAGAATATAATGTTTAAGTTGTCCTAAAACAAGAAACCTGAAGGCAACACTCTGGGGCCATGAACTTCTAGAAATTCACTCTGCCATCACAGCAAAAATGACTAAGATTCCAGACTCTAGGGTTACTTTGCAGATAGTGGATGAAATGCCAGATTTGTCACTAGGGTCATTTCTGTAGTAAAGAAGACCTAAAAGTTTCTACTCTAGGTGGTCACAGCAAGTTAGTAGAGGGGGTAGCATAGAAGAAGAAAATGAAGGGTTTTCAAATGCCCTAAGAGTTAGTGGCTTCAAAGAGAACTTGAAATAGTATCAAGGGGTAGCCAAATCACTCTTTGGAAAACATTTAATTTGAGTACCCTTTGGTCAGTAGGTAACCAAAGATATTCTTTTTAGAATGTTTTAGTTTTTAAGGCTATATTTATAGTGAATTTTGGCAATTATAATTATAAGCAATTAGTTTTAGCTTAAAAATAGTCTTGAAGACAACATTAAAGTACTTCAAATTCTTTTCAGAATCTTTTTCTCGGTACAAATGACACAAGGAAAGCAAATGTTGTAAATGCTTTTACATTGTATAGGACTGGTAAAAATATTCAGTTATAATTCTTAAGGCATTTTTATTCTATAGTAGCAAATTATTATTAACAAAACAAAGTCTTTTAAAAATATATAAATGTGCAGAGTCAGTAATTTTATATGTAATGTAAATTTAGTATGAAATACTAGAGAAACACATGAGCTCTCTTTATTTTTATGCATCTGTAGGCAGAAGATATCTCACTATTGATTAGGATAGACTAGCTTACCCAAATATGAATGTCGCATTAGCAGTTTAATCCATCACTTACTGAGAATGTACTCTGTGCCAAGCTGGATGCTAAGTATTCAGCAGTAAGTGTGAACATGAATTCTGGAACCAGACCACTAAGGCCTCAAATCCTAACTTTGCCATTATTAGCTATGTGACATAGGTCTGTGTGATCTATGCCCCAGTTTCTCTTGGTAAAACAGTGATGATCAATGCTGAGGGCTTCCCCACCCTGGAAAACTTTAAGCATATATGATCTCTAGTGCTTTTTCAAACTCACAAGAAATAAGGGAATTTCCAAGTAAAAAAGGTATTAAGGTTATGCTAGTTACATAGAATAAATAGGGGAATGCTCTCTTGTTCATGTCCCTGGGAGAGTTGTGTACAGAGTTGAATCAGCATGTTTCGTGAGTTTGGTTGAACTTTTCTGTAAAATCTTCAGGCCTAGATGCTTACTTTGAGAAAAAATAATCAATTATTGATTCAATGTTTCCCAAGAATACACTGTAGCTATAAAGTGTCCTAACAACCCCTTACTTTGACCACTCATTGAGAATTTGTTTTCTAAAATTATATCTGCAACTTTGATGTTTGAACTTATATTAGTAAGAATTAAACTTAGTTCCATTATATGTGTTGTCAGTTTTCTCCTGGTTTCAAGGTTTTCTTGTTGTCTTTGGCTCACAACATTTTGACTATTTGTGTAGATGTGGATCTCTTTGTGTATATCCTACTTGTAGCTACTTTCTCTTGGATGTGTAGATTAATGTTTGTCATTGTATTTGGAGAATTTTCAGTAATTATTTCATTGAATACTTTTTCTGCCTTGCTCTTCTCTGCTTCTGTTACTCCCCTTTATACAAATGCTGCTGCTCTTAATGGTGCCTCAGACTTTTCAGTGTCTGTGTTCATCTTTTTTTCTTCATTCTTTTTTTTTCTTTCTGTTTTTCACATTGGACCATCTCTATTGATTTTTCTTCGAGTTTTCTGATTCATTCTTCTGCCAGATCAAACCTGCTGAGTCCACCATAGTTAATTTTTCAGTTCAGTTTTTGTATAGTTCAACTTTTGAATGTCCATTTGGGTTTTTTTTGGTGACTTCTATATACTTATTACTATTCTATATTTGATGAATTCTGCTTTCCTTTCATTTTTTTAGGCATGATTGTCTTTAGTTCTTTGCACATATTTCTCATAGCTTCTTTGAAATCTTTGTCTGCTAAGTCCAACATATGGGACCCCCTCAAAAGTATATCCATTGCCTGATTGTCTTTTCTTGTTTATGGGCCACATTCACATGTTTCTTTGCATGTCTCACTTTTTCATAAAAATTAGATATTTTATATAATATATTGTAGAGCCTTTTCACAGGGTACTTTTTACCCTGTGACTTGCTATTGTTGCCTATTTCTGTTTATTTAGTGGATTGCTTGTATTAATTCTACAAAGTCTATTTCTCCTAAGTGTGCAACTTATGATGTCAGTGCTTAGAATTTTTTTCTCTTCTTTTGAAGTTTTAAGCTTGGAATCCTAGTAGTTGCTCCTGGGTCAGCATAGCTTAGTCTTCAGCCATTGACTGATTAGGAATTATGATTAAACCTCCTGAGCCAGTAAGACTTCCATCCATTTCAGAAAGATTTCAAATCTACACTGCTTTTAGCCAGGGATTAACAGCTCTCCAATTGCTGCAGAGTGGATTGACCCTAGAATATGAGCACAGCCTTCCACTAGGGATGAATGTAATGTTATCAGGGCCTTTTTGTTGTTGTTGTTTATTTGTTTGTTTGTTTTTTGCTGTCTTTTTTCCTCATGTCATTCCTTGTTAAATTTCTGGTGAGTCTGCTGTTTTGTTTGCTGCTTCTTGCATCCAATTGCTTCTTCATGGTCTTTATTGGAGGGAGGATGCCTTTAGGCAGGAGTTAGTACACCCCTTGTTCCCGATTAAGGTACCCCCCCCCCCCCGACAGTGCTATGGAGCTGACAGTCCTCAACTTGCCTCCTCACTAACCAGAAGCTCTGTTAGATGTGATGGAGCTGAATGGGGAGATGGGTTAGGGTCTAGGTCTACTTCTCCTAGAGTGACTCCTTTGTCCTAAGAGGGAGCTTGGAGAATGGTAGTCCCATTAACCTAATTGGCATGGAACTTCTGCCCTATGAGCAGATGCTGGGGGGAGAGGATGTGACAATGGAAGCCGTAGTCTCTTTGGCCAGCAGCTCATGGCTTGATGTGTCTGACTAGGATAGAGCCTTTACACTATGAGTGGGAGCTGAATAGACTTGGGAGACCCTATCTGCTTGGCCACACCCTCCTGGAATAGATCTTCTGAAACATCTTGGGGTTGGCTATGGGGGACCCACCACCCCAAAGGAAACCATTGCCTTATAACTGAGAAGTGGCTGGGGAGTTGAGGAGAAGGTAGCCAGTCTCTTCTTGGTCTTGTCCAACCAGGAAAAACCTTCTGAAAAATGTAATAGGAAGTAGGGGACAGGTGATGGGAGCAGTTTCTGGCTCAAATGTCACAGATTACCACTGTTCTTACTGATACTCTATAAAATTTTTTGAATAAATACTTCTCAGTTTGCTGCCTGTCCTCAGGTCAGTTTCTGGAGACTTTAATTAGTTGTTGTTTGACAATTTTTACCAGTTTAATCATTCTTTTGCTAGAGAGAGAGTTTGCAAGCTCACACAGAATATATTTCATCTCCTTTATGTAAATTTTTACACTTGATGTTTGATCCCAAGGCTGGGAATTGGGACATTCATTTCTGATCTCATTTCTTTAACCTACTTGTCTCTTCCTTAGTTCTTCCTGTAACCTAGAAGGCTTACTGCAGCTTCTTTTTTTTTTCCTGTGAGATCTCCCTTAAGATAAAGTCATATAAAAAGAAGCTTTTAGACTTAAAAACAAAAACCTCCAAAAAACCCCCAAAATAATAATTTAAAAAAATTATTTCTTCTTGCAATAAATATTTTTCAAGATGGCTGTCATACCCAGAACTGAGAAAGTCCAATTTGACTTAGAATCTGAGCAAGGATGTTGCTCTAGTGCAGCATACAACTTTCTCATAAAGCACTGAAATGCTTTCATTCAACATGTAGTGAATCACAGGACATGGTGATTTAGGGGGAATTAATCATTTAAATATTAAACACAGCATAAGAACAATGATGTAGGCTTAGATAAAATACGAGGCAGATTACTTTTAGCTGAGAGGAGGTAGAAGATAAGTTTGAAATGAACTGTGCCAGAAGTGAGTGGATGACTCACGTTTGATTCTCCAGCTCTATAAAAAGCCCATCTTCCGACTCAGCTGGTTGGGCATCAACAGATTGGTGACTCAGAAGCAATGAAAAGTGATCATTAGAGGATGAGTGGTGGGGCAGATTGACTAAATGAAGCCAGGCTGACCCATGTCATGACATGACAGGTCATCTGCTTTTAATGCCACTGTTGCTATTAGTGACACTAGCACTTCCTCAGCCACATAAAATTGAAAAGCAAATCACTTAAATTTTTTTTATATAATATTTGAAGCATACCACGGTATGTATGTTTAGTAAGAAGCATACCTATAAAATTAACATTCGTACACCAACTACACTTAATAACAAAAACCTTACCATTAGCTTTGCATATACCCTTGGACTACACCCACAACTGAAGGGACTTCTCAATCTTATTATTTATTTATTTATTTATTTATTTATTTATTTTGCGGTACGCGGGTCTCTCACTGTTGTGGCTTCTCCCGTTGTGGAGCACAGGCTCCGGACGCGCAGGCTCAGCGGTCATGGCTCACAGGCCCAGCTGCTCCGCAGCATGTGGGATCTTCCCGGACCGGGGCACGAACCCGCGTCCCCTGCATCGGCAGGTGGACTCTCAACCACTGCGTCACCAGGAAAGCCCCTCCTGAATCTTATTTTTATTATTTATTTGCTTTTTAGATTTTCTCACCTTCAGGTTTTACAAAAAGAGGAACATTCTGTGACATAAATTTTTTTAACTCAACATTATTTTTATAATGTTCCATCCATGTTGTGGGTAGCTGTGTTCATTTATTTTTTTATATTTATTTTAATTTCTTTTGATATATAATTCATATACCATAAAATTCCACTATTTAAAGTACACAATTCATTTGTTAGTAAATCCCCAAGACTGTGAAGCATTCCCACTACCTAATTCTAGGACAATTTCATCACCACAAAAACAAACAAACAAACAAACAAAAAAATCTCTTACCTGTTAACAACCACTCCCAATTTCCTCCTTCACCCAGTCCTGGAAACCATTTTGTCTTTGGATTTTCCTATTTGAACATTTCATATTGTGTCTGGCTTGTTTTACTGACAATAATATTTTCAAGGTTCACCCACGTTGTAGCATGGATCAGTATTTTATTTTTTCTTATGGATGAACAATATTCCGTCATATGGATAACACCACCTTTCTTTACGCATTCATCTGATAATAGACACTTGAGCAGTATTCACTCTTTAGCTATTATGAATAAAGTTTCTATAAATATTCATGAACAAGTTTTTTTTGTTAACATTTTTATTGGAATATAATTGCTTTACAATGCTGTGTTAGTTTCTGCTTTATAACAAAGTGAATCAGCTATACATATACATATATCCCCATATCCCCTCCCTTTTGTGTCTCCCTCCCACCCTCCCTATCCCACGCCTCTAGGTGGTCACAAAGCACCGAGCTGATCTCCCTGTGCTATGTGGCTGCTTCCCACTAGCTATCTATTTTACATTTGGTAGTATAGATAAGTCTATGCCACTCTCTCACTTCGTCCCAGCTTACCCTTCCCCCTCCCCGTGTACTCAAGTCCATTCTCTACGTCATGAACAAGTTTTTTTGTGTGTGGACATATATTTTTAATCCTCTTGGGAATATACCTAGGAGCAGAATTGCTAGGTCATATGTCAACTCTCTTTTTAACTTCTTGAGGTACTGCAAGCCATTTTGCAAGGTGGCTGCATGATTTTCTATCCTACTAGTAATGTATGAAGTTTCTGATTTTTCAGCATCCCTGTCAACACCTTCTTTTCCCCCATTTAAAAAAAAATTATAGCCAACTTAGAGCATGTGAAGTAGTGTCTTACTATGGTTTTGATTTGCACTTCCCTAATGACTAATGATGGTGACCAGCTGTCCATGTGCTTATTGGTCATATGTGTATCTTTTCTGGAGAAATGTGTGTTCAAATCTTTTGACCATTTTAAGATGGGTTACTTTTATTAAAATGCTGCATTGTGAGTGCTCATTATATGTGGTGGTTACTAGAGCCTTATCAGATATATAATTTGCAAATAAAACCCCATTCTGTAGGTTATCTTTTCACTTTCTTGATAGTACCCTTTGACACATAAATGTCCTTAGCTTTGAAGTATTCCAATTTGTCTGTTTTTTCCTTTGGTTGCTTGTGACTTGGTTCCTTGTACTTTTGAACTCATCTAATAAATTGTTGCCTAATACAGCATTACAAAGATTTATGCCTGTTTTCTTCTATGAATTTTATAGGTTTAGCTCTTAAATTTGTGACTTTGATCCATTTTACTTAGCTGTTATATACGTATGGTATGAGGTAGGGGTCCAAATTCATTCCTTTTTTATTATTATTTTTTTATTTTTGGCTGTGTTGGGTCCTTGTTGCTGCACGTGGACTTTCTCTAGTTGTGGCGAGTGGGGGCTACTCTTCGTTGTGGTGCACGGACTTCTCATTGCAGTGGCTTCTCTTGTTGGCGGAGCATTGGCTCTAGGCGTGCGGGCTCAGTAGTTGTGGCTCATGGGCTCAGTAGTTGTAGCTCTCGGGCTCTAGAACGCAGGCTCAATAGTTGTGGCTCACGGGCTTAGTTGCTCTGAGGCATGTGGGATCTTCCCAGATCAGGGATCGAACCTGTGTCCCCTGCATTGGCAGGTGGATTCTTAACCCCTGTGCCACCAGGGAAGTCCCCCATATTCATTCTTAATGTGTGGATATGCAGTATTCCCAGCACCATTTGCTGAAAAGACTTCTCCTTCCCCCACTGAATGATGTAGTGGGTTGAATGGTAACGCCCCAAAAGATATGTCCATGTTCTAATCTCTAGGTCCTATGAATGTCACCTTATTTGGAAAAAGGAATCTTTGCATATGCAATTTAATTAAGGGTCCTGAGATAAAATTATCTTGGATTATCCATGTGGGTCATATATTCAGTGACAAGCATCGTTATAAGAAACAGAAGAGAAGATACAGATGCACAGAGAAGAAGGCAATGGGAAGATGATGCCAGAGATTGGAGTGACATGACCACAAGCCAAGGAAGCTAGCAGCTACCATTCTAAGAAAGGAAGGAAGCTCTCAGATTGGATTCTCCCTTAGAGCTTCCGGAGGGAGTGAGGCCCTGCCGATACCTAGGCACCGTTTTTTAGCCCTATATAATAAAGCACGGATAGAGGGGAAATGAGCTACAGAAGGAGAAGATCAGTTTTCAAGAAAAATTTAGAGAAAATACAGAGTAGTAGTCATTTGAAAATAAGTATTTCTCATTTCCAGTTTCTCTAAAAGGCTTTCAAATTAAGAAATTACTATAGGGTAAAGATCATCTCAAGGATATGCATATAAGACTCTTCATTAAGGTGCTATAAATATTTAAGGACATGTCTCAGAACCTTTCAACTAGACAAAACACCTTCTAGGAAATTTAAAGCCATTTTCCCATAGCATCCGGACCCTTATCCCAAGCCCAAGAGAACCTATCTTGAGATATTTGTGATATGGTTTTAATCTAATATAGAGAAATTTACTGAGATTCATAGGAATCCCACAAAGTTTATAAGATAATTATATTAGTACTGTCAACTTGGAATAAAAGGGACAGAAATATTTCAAACAAAACAAAAACTATGAGTCCTCAACTAAGAGCAGAAAGAAAGATGAAAATGTCAAGAAGCAAAATGGGTTATTTATTATGGAAAATAAAAGATGACTAAGAGGGGAGTTCCCAGGACCTAGAGGGTGAAGCCAAGTGTCACAGAGAACATTTCTACAAAATAGGACTGGCCCCTAATCAAGACAATGGCAACATATGCTTTCCTTTTCCCCCACTTTTTTCCCCAGCTTTATTGAGATATATTTGACATATAACACTGTACAAATTTAAGGTCTATAATGTGATTACTTGATATATGTAAAAATTGTGAAATGATCACCACAATAAGGCTAATTAATAAATACATTAATTAGCTCACATAGTTAGCTTTCTTTTTGTAGTGAGAATACTTAAGATCTTTTAGCCACTTACGAGTATACAATACAGTATTGTTAACTATATTCACCATGCTGTACATTAAAACCCCAGAACTTATTCATCTTAAAATTGGAAATTTGTACCTGATGACCACCATCACCCATTTCCCCCAACCCCTAGGTTCTGGCAATCACCAATCTGCTGTTTATATGAGTTTCATTTTCTTAGAGTCCATGCATAAGTGAGATCATACACTATTTGTCTTTCTCTGTCTGACTTACTTTCACTTAGGATAATGCTATCAAGTTTCATTTATGTTGTCACAAGTGGCAGGATTTTTTTTATGGCTGAATGGTATTCCTATATGTATTTGTATACACACACACACACACACACACACACACCACATTCTTTTGTCTCTTCATCTTCTGATGGACCTTTAGGTGTTTCCATTTCTTGACTATTGTAAATAATGCTGCAGTTGACATGGGAGTGCAAATACCTCTTTGATACCCTGCTTTCATTTCCTTTGGATATATAGCCAGAAGTGGGATTGCTGGGTCATATGGTGGTTCTAAATATTTTTAATATTTTGAGGAGCCTCCATACTGTTTTCCATAGTGGCTGCAACAATTTACATTCTCCCCAACAGTGTACAAGGGTTTCCTTTTCTTCGTGTCCTTGTCAACACTTGTTTATCTCTTGTCTTTTTGATGACAGCCATCCTAAGGAGTGTGAAGTGATAGCTCCTTGTGGTTTTGATGTGCATTTCCCTGATGATTAGAGATGTTGAGCACCTTTTCATGTAGCTGTTGGCTGTCTGTATATCTTCTTTGGAAAATTATCTATTTAGGTCCTTTGCCAATATTTTAATTAGATTACATTTTTGGTTATTGCCTTTTCTACCAGTTTTGAATGAGAGTGTCCAGTGCAATTATTTGGTCTCTGTATTGCCATTGGGTGTATATGTGTGTCTGAGAGGGGGTAGTGTAAGAACGGCAGATAACTTTTTTTTTTTTTTAGTTTCACAAGTTATCAGATCGAGGAGAACCATACTCAAGTTACTGCACTGAGAAGTATGACCTGTACTTGGACCTGATATGGATGACAATAACCTCAACTTCAAGACGATGCTACCTGGCAGGGCTAGGACGAAGGTGAGTTAACTATCTTTTGGAAGTCCCAAGACTCTGTGTAAGAAGTTCAATAACCCTGAGTTCAAACCATGTTGGAGGAGTCATGTGAAACTCTAGGCAGTTATTCCTGTTGAGTGCAGCGTTCCAACTATCACTGCCAAGGCGCTAGATGTGTGATTGAGGCATGTTGGACCATCCAACCAACCTATCCAACAGGCTGAATAAGATAAAGGACTTCTTTTGATACCTCATGGAACAGAAGAATCTCCCAGCCAAGTGATTTCCAATTCCTGACCCACAAAATTGTGAGATACAGCAATAATTGTTGGTTAAGGGTACTAAGTTTTCAGGTAGTTTATTACACAGCAATGGATGATGGCAGTGGAATCCTTTAGATATAATTGTTCATGTGCAAAATAAAACATATGCAAGTATACTTATTGCAGCACTGAAACAATCTGTCCTTCAACAGGAGACTGGTTAAATTACAGGTTATATACACACTGGAAAGTATATGCAGTAGTTAAAAACTGAGGGTGTTTTTTGTGCATGAATATAGAAATATCTCCGAGAGGTTGTTAAGTGAAGAAACGGAAATGGAGAACAGTATGTTGAATATGCACATATTTGTGTAAAATAAAATGGGGCTGAGGAATTAAGTGTTTGTGCATAAATATCTCTGGAAGAACAGGCAAAAACGAGTCCTATTGGTTATCTGCAGGGAAGGAGCCTGGGTGGCCTATGGACAAGAGTGGCTAGGAAATTTTGCCACATACACTTTCAGTCTAGCATTTTTGCTCTTTGAACCAAATGTATTTTAAAAAATGAAATTAACACAGAGGTAAAATTCGAGAAATTTTGGAGACCCTAGTTCAGAAGCTGTAATATGACTGCTCATTAGCCTTCTGGCCTCAAATCAGGCCCTTAGATAGTTGCAGCTACTTTGCCTCTCCTCAGCAGCAAGCTTGATCTTACTGTTCCTCTGCTGAAAACTCATTAAAAGGGCCTCATTTCTCTCAAGGTAAACTCCAAAATCCTACCTACTTTAAAGCTTAAGGTTTGTCTTAATTTGACCAGTCCTGATCTCCTGTCACTACACCCAACATTTTACCTTTTGGCAGTACTCAGTTATTGGTCCTTGAAAGCATGATGATGATCACACCTTCATGATTTTGTGTATGATGTTCTCACTGCTGGGAATTCCTTTTCTCTTTCCCCCTCCTCTGATGTTGAACTCCATTAGATCCTTTACAAATAATTCTGATTCACTTACCATCTACCAATCAGAACGAATCATTTACACATATGTAGACTATTTTTTGCAATCTCATAGTCTATTAAAATTTTTCTTAGTTTACACATCTACACTATTAGATTAGGATCTCATTGAAGGCAGAAAATGATTTTTGTGTCCCAGTTTCAAAGTCAGCTCTGGCAGATGATAAGTTCTCAGAAGTTGATTGCAAACGGAACTGAAAGACTGTTATATATAACAATCTGGCATGGTCTTCGATCTTATTTTAGATATCCTATATTGCATTTGAAAACACTATCAGAACTAGTATCTTCTCCTGGTAACATTACTAAAGAAGTATGTATGTGTGCATATATATATATATATATATATATATATATACATATATATGTATATTTAATATTTTTTTCCTTCAGGCACCTCATATTCCCTTTTGATTAAACAGTTTAGTCTGTCCCTAGGCAGACATTTTTTCTTGTGGCAAGATGACAAAGTAACAAAATGTATACCTAGAATTCAAAACAGTATAGCTAGAATTCAATGATTAAAAGGGTTTGTAAAGAAAAAAACGTGATAAAGAATTTTCTCAATTATTCTACTACCAGAACAATCAATTAAAATATCCATTTCCTAGGCATTTACTTGGTAACAGATAAATCCTCATTTTTTTCCCCTCCAGAAAGATCATGTAGGTGTCATTTGTTGCCGAGGATCTATGAAGCAGGGAACAGTTTACTTAATTATAGAAAAGATATATTGCACATTTTTATATCACGCCTGGATGAAAAGATTTAGAGGGAAAGTTATCTTCCTGCAAAATCCCTTGATAATCGCCTCAGTATCATTTGAAAACTTGAAGTGTGGAAAAGTAGATGCACTAAACCTGTTCATATTCTGTTAGTGACAAATGAATGCTTTTTATAGTTTGTACTTGCTGTGAGCTTCATTTAGAGGTTCTACTGTTCCTGATAACCAGTTTTGAATAACAATGGAAACATCTAGCCAGTTTGTGCTTGACCTGGTGGGGTTGGTGGTGGGTGGGTGTCTGTGCAGAGAGCTTCACTGTCCTCAGAGCCTGCTTCAGAGCTTGGGGACATGTGACATGGAGGCTTCCCTATTCATGTGAATTCACATATCATTACACTGCGAATGTATTTACATAGCATCATTTTACTCTTCTGCATTTAATCAATTAGAGCCATGATTTCATTTAAATACCTGGATGCCTCATAAATTCAGCTTTGCTGGAACCAAAGCAAAATCTTGGAGATTGCGATGCTGTTCTTATGGAGCCAGTTAGCACCTGACAGTGTTTTTATTTATTTATTTATTTATTTATTTGGTACGCGGGCCTCTCACTGCTGTGGCCTCTCCCGTTGTGGAGCACAGGCTCCAGACGCGCAGGCTCAGCGGCCATGGCTCACGGGCCCAGCCGCTCCGCAGCATGTGGGACCTTCCCGGACCGGGGCACGAACCCGCATCCCATGCATTGGCAGGCGGACTCTCAACAACTGCGCCACCAGGGAAGCCTAAGTGTTTTTATTTTTATTTATTTATTTTTATTTATTTTATTATTATTTTTTTTTGCGGTATGTGGGCCTCGCGCTGTTGTGGCCTCTCCCGTTGCGGAGCACAGGCTCTGGACGCGCAGGCTCAACGGCCATGGCTCATGGGCCCAGCCGCTCCGCGGCATGTGGGATCTTCCCGGACCGGGGCACGAACCCGTGTCCCCTGCATCGGCAGGCGGGCTCCCAACCACTGCGCCACCAGGGAAGCCCCAAGTGTTTTTATTTTTAAGCAAACACTTGGTGGCTGCTTGACAAACATGGATGTCATTCTGATTCTACTGTTATCTGATACTTATATGCATGTATGTGTATGTGTGTGTGTGTGTGTGTGTATTACCAAGTCACACTGAATCCAGTTCTTTCTCTGGCAGTCCCTGTGTCTTTACAGTACCACTCTGGGTTTTCTGCAGTCATTTAACTCAGTGGGGTCCCTGCTGTTTTCTAACTGACCAGGCCCTCATTCTGGTGCTTCTTTCCATGCTTGCTGCTCTCTTGGCAGCCCCTGCATGTGAGCGCCCATCTCATCCTCCCAGTCTGTATGAAGCTTCAGTTGGCCATGGGATCCACTGGGTCACCAATTGCCATTACTTCTAGAAGGAAATTAGCCAATCCAATAAAGTGATTAATAAAACTTTAGAGATAGAGGGATCCTTAGAGTTAATCGAGACTAAGTGTTCCATTTTGGGGACAAGGAAATTGAAACCCAGGAAATGAGAGTAGCTTGCTCCAGGTCAGAGATTTCACAAGAGGAACTCAAAAGTACTGCACCCCAGTCTAGCTCTACTTGCAGGAAGCTACAAATCACGTTGTCTTGGTGTTACAGCGTTTGGGTTTAAGTTTACATAAATGTTAACTCTCTCCTCCAACTTAGTAATATTCATCTTACTCCCAATTTTCTAAGAACAAAAGCTTGACTCTCAGTAAAAATTCTAATGGTGAGGTCTTCAAGTCTCTAAGGCAAACTGAGAGGCCAGTGTTTTGGGGCTAGATTGGGATGTTATCTAATCCCTGAAATTGTAGTGGAGGAAAGTACCTATTTTTCCTACCCTTGATAGTTTCCTACCCTGACTTCCTTAGGAAAAGCCCTCTGCCCTATTAGGCAGCAACGTGCCCAACTACAGACTGACATTGCCCGGTCCCTGTGAGAGGAGAGGCAGTGAAATGTAAGAGGAAGTCACCGGGGAGGGTTTTTGGGGAACCTCTTTAATTCAGGCTACTTGGCTTTTCAGGAATGTTCTTCTTTTCCCCATTTGTTCTTACCCCTTACTGGTCATTCTGCAATCATGTTGTGACCTTGAGAATATGCTAAGAGTGATACAAGGAAAAGATAAAAGGCCTGGAGCATAGATGACAATGTGGAGGAACTAGACTGCCTATCTCTATACTTTGTGTTACGTGAGTGAAAAATAAGCCTCCATCTGTTTGAAACCCTGTTGTCTCGTGTCTGATACATGCAGCTAAATGCAGTTTCTAGCTGATACAATCATATTTCAGGAATATACTTATTTTCTCCCTCACTCTTTTTTTCAGTCTCCTCTACCTCTGTAGTCCTTAAGAATGTTCCCATATCTTCTGTCATTCAAAAAACAAAAACAAAAGCAAATTCCTCCTTTATACCAAGTCTGGTTCTACGAGTCTCCTGATCCCTCATGGCTCTTCACAGCCACTTTCCTCAACAGAATAGTACATACTCTTGTAAACTAAATTCAGTCCACTTCTCCATCTCCCATTCATTTGTAAAAATCCATCTCTTCAGCAAGTTAGCTATAAAATACAACTCAGTTTTAATAGATAATACCTATATTTGGTATAAAATTCAAAAAGTGAAACTGTAATTACAGTAAGAAAATAAACTGTCCCCCACTTGTATCTCCCACCCAGTTTCCTTCCATAAAGGCAGCTAAATTATCAGTTATCTTTGTGTGTATATATTCTTCCAGAGATATTATGTGCAAATGGAAATATACACGTTTTCCTTTTTAAATAGTTTCACACACATGATGGCATATTGTATGCATTGTTCTAAGCTTACATTTTTCACTTATACATCTTGGACATTTGTCTCAGAATTGACTCAATGTTTCTTTAACAATTATAGAATTCATTATCTGAAGTTAGCAAAATTTAATGAATCTTACATAGATGGACATTTAGAGTGTTGCAAATCTTTTTATTACAAACAATATTATAAAAAATATCCCCATGAATATTTTTATAGCATATTTAGGTATATCTGTAATAAATTCCCCAAAGTGAAAGCTTAGGGTCAAAAGGGTACCCATTTTTACTTTGATAGCTATTGTCTAAATGCCACAGAGGTTTGACCAAGAAAATAAATTTTGTATAATACCTTAGTCAGCTCAGGCTGCTATAGAAAATACCATAAAATGGGTGTTATCAACAACAGAAATCTACTTCTCACAGTTCTGGAGTCTGTAAGTCTGAGATCAGATGTCGGCATGGTCGAGTTCTAGTAAGGGTCCTCTTCTGGGTTGTAGAGAGCCAACTTCTCATTGTATCCTCATATGGTAGAGAGCAGAGAGTGAAGTAAGCTCTCCTGTGTGATGAATTGGGAGATTGGGATTGACATATATACACTAATATGTATAAAATAGATAACTAATAAGAACCTGATGTATAAAAAAATAAATAAGATAAAATTCAAATATTCAAAAAAAAAAAGTAAGCTCTCCTGTCTCTTCTTGAAGGGCACTAATCTCATTCATGAGGGCTCGGACCTAATGACCTAATTAACTCCCAAAGGCCTTACCTCCTAATACCATCACATTGGAGGGGTAGGGTTTCAACATATGAATTGGGGATGGGGGTGGGACATTCAGTCCATAATATATAATATACTTAATTTCTAATCTCTGCAGAAGTTAACTACTGACTTTCTATTTTGAGAAATGACCAAATTATTATATTGCTACTTCCTCCTCTCCATATCCCCCATCACTTGATTTTAGTTAATTATATTTCTTTGTTCTTAATTTTATACCTTTAAATACACTTATACCTTTATTTGGCTTATAAGCTCTTAATGATGTATATTTGAACCCAGCTATAAAAAATTTAAAAGTCTGTATTCTTAACTTTTCTCTCACATTTCTTTTTCCAAATTTTGCTGCATATATCATAGTTACAATCTGTCTTGTAACCATAATCCTGACATTTAATTTTAGTCCGACAGTTAAAAGGAATCAACACCCATGGCCAGTTCATTCACAATAGGTTTTCAACCCCCTCGCTAAATGAAATTTTTCTTTTATTTTTTTAAGAAGAGCTCATGGGAACTATACTTTCAATTACGTTTATTCTCAAATGAGAGAAAGTTAAGATATTTATTGGGTCGCTTTTTTTTCCTCTTGAGGACTCTTTGGGCATTTTCCCATTGTTTTCTGGCACAGAATATTGTTATGAAGTCTCAGGTTAGCTTGATTTCTTTACGTTTACTCTAAAGGTTGCTTGATCTTTTTATGTAAGGGCCTACTTTCTTTATCTGATAATTCCAATAACTTTACTATGGTATGTTATGGTACTGAGCCTCCTACATCAATCTTTATAGGAAAATATGACCTTTCATGTCTATAGATTCAAGCTTTCTTTTTTCTGAACAGGTTTCCTGAATTATATCTGTAAATATTTTTATGATATATTTTAATTCTTTATTTTGGGATACTCATTGTACATATATTAGATGTCCTTATATGACTTTTACATCTATAATATTTTCTATATAATTTTTAACTCTTTTAAAATTTCCCTTTTATTTTCCTTCCTTTTCCCTGCCTAATACTTCATGACGTTCACAGGGTCTACTTTACTTTTTGGTCTGTTATCGGTTTTCTGTACCAATTTTCTGTAATCAAAATTGAGAATGTTTTATTTTTTTTCTCTGAAAGTTAATGTGTCATCTCCTTCTGTCACAGCTTTCCTGAGCTTTTATATCCCTGCTTTGATACTGCCTCTTACCATCTATGTGAACTTGTAATTTTTCAGTGCCTCCAATTCTTTACCTTAGAATTGTGATAATAATCATTCTACTTGATAGAGATATAGTGAGGATTAAATGAGTTAATTTATTTACAGCAATTAGAATAGTGCCTTACACATGGTCAGCACCTTGCTGACCAGTGCCTGTTATTATTATATTTCTGGGTTTATTTTATAGAGGCAACTCCTTCTCTTAAGTTTTTATTTTTTTAAATTTATACAGATATCTGGTCCCAATTTCTATCTGCTTTGTGGCAAACATTTTTCTACCGAGTGCTTTTTGTTTTCCAATCTAACCACTGGCTCTTTGGAAACATACATTACTCACATATAATAAAGTAGATAAATCATTAAGTGGCCTAATCAAGAAAAAAATGGGAGCAAAAGTTAAAATGGAATATATGAAAATAGTCTGGAATGTAAAAGAAACAGAAGACTCATAAAATTATACTTCAAAAGATTCTATACAAATATATTTGAAAGAATGTACAGGATGAAGAATTAACTATGAAAATATCTTATCTAAATGAGATCAGGAAGAGATGGAAAACCCAAGTAGATGAATAATAATGGAAAAAATTGATAAAATCAGGTTCCAAATGATTTTACTGGTAAATATTCTTAACTCTCAGGGAGCAGGTTATTCCACTAACGTCTACCTTTTTAATAGCATAGAGAAGGAACAAAAGGACTTAAGTTTTTTCATACTTTTTTACAGGACTAGTATCACTTTGAAATCTAAACCTTAAAATAATACACTTTCACTTACAAACACATACATGTACATAAACATACAGTTATAAAAGCAACCGCATCTACCACCACCATTGCGAAAAGTCTTTAAAACTGCAGGATAATCTTTAAAAATTTGAGATATAATTGACATATAACATTGTATTAATTTTAGTTGTACAACATAATGATTTGATATGTGTATACATTGCAAAATGACTATGACAATAAGTTTAGTTAATATCTATCACTATACGTAGTTACATTTTTTTTCTCGTGATGAACTTTTAAGATATATTTGCTTAGCAACTTTCAAATATATAATACACTATTATTAACTATAGTCAGCGTTTTGTAAATTACATCCCCAGGGCTTGTTTTCTAATTAGAAGTTTGTACCTTTCGATCACCTTCAGCCGTTTCATACACTCCCCACACCACGCCCACTTCTAGCAATCACCGATCTGTGTTCTGTATGTATAAATTTGTGTGTGTGTGTGTGTGTTTTTAAAGATTCCACATATAAGTGAGAACGTACATTATTTGTCTTTATCTGACTTATCTCACTTAACATCATGCCTTCAAGGTCCATCTGTGTTGTGGCCAATGGCAGGATTTCCTTATTTTTTATTGCTGAATAATATGTGTATATATAAAATATATTCTCACATTTTCTTTATCCTTTCATCCACTGATGGACACAGGTTATTTCTGTGTCTTGGCTATTATAAATAATGTTGCAATCAACAGATACTGTACAGATAATCTCAAGATACTGATTTCATTTCCTTTGGATCTATACTCAAAAGTAAAATTGCTGGATCATACGGAATTTCTATTTTTAATTTTTTGAAGAACCTTCATTATGTTTTCCAAAGTAGCCATATTATAGAATAACTTGAAATATAGAATTCATCATACTTTAAAAAAATAATGAAGCACCAAAAAATGAGGTTCGTACCAAGAGTACAATGATTTAATATTAGAAGTTATGCTAATATAATTAACCATATTAATCAGGTGAAAATCATATAATTGCCTCAATAGATTCTCCCAAAAGCATTTGATGAAACAATTTCTATCTTACCTAAAACCTGTAGGAATAGGTATTCCTCCCTGAGGTGTCTATAAATTATAAATAGATTAAGTGACAGTTATATACAACATGTATATATAACTCGTGTGTGTGTGTATATATATATATATATATATATAATATATGTATATACAGTCACAAATGTGTGTGTATATACCTTTCTATATTTCTAGGTATATATAGATCAAGCAAAAGCTATTATGCTTCTTTTAAAATGTAATTTATTTTATTTTATTTTTATTTTTGGCTGCGTTGGATCTTCATTGCTGCACACAGGCTTTCTCTAGCTGCGGTGAGCGGGGACTACTCTTCTTTGTGGTGCATGTGCTTCTCATCGTGGTGGCTTCTCTTGCTGAAGAGCACGGGCTCTAGATGTGCAGGCTTCAGTAGTTGTGGCTCACAGGCTCAGTAGTTATGACTCATGGGCTCTAGAGCACAGGCTCAGTAGTTGTGGTGCATGGGCTTAGTTGCTTCGCGGCATGTGGGATCTTCGCGGACGAGGGATCGAACCCGTGTCCCGTGCTTGGCAGGTGGATTCTTAGCCACTGCACCACCAGGGAAGTCCCAAATCTATTATGCTTAATGATTAAAACAGTTATGTGACATCCTGTAAAATTATAGGGAGTAAAATATTCTTTCATTACTTCTATAAATTTATATTTCTCTGGAGTTATGGGCTGATGCAACTGGACAAGAGAGAAATAAGTAAAAATGTTAGAAAGTTAAAAGCATCATTATATGCAAGTATTGTATCTGAAGAATTGAAAGGTATCGAGTGAAAATCTATTAAAAACAAGAGAATGCAATAAGGCAATAATAGTTCTAGCTACAAGCACACACACGTATATTTTACATCCAAACAACATATATAATACATATGAACAAAAGTGCAATAAAAACACCTAAGAATAAACTGAATAAGAAATGTTTAAGTTCTAAATAAAGAAAACCTAAATGTTTAAGTTCTAAATAAAGAAAACCTTAAATATCCATCCATTTATTAAAAAATCAGAAAGACATATCTTGTTCTTAGAGAAGACAGAATACTATAAAATTATAAAGAGGCAATTCTCAATTTTATTTATAAATTAAATGAGATGTCAGCTAAAATAAACCTCAAGATTAAAAAACAAACATGAGAAAATTATACAAAGTTTATTTGGAAAAAAGCGAACTGTAAGACTGGCTATAAAAGCCTCCAAAAGGAAAATAATGGGAAGGAACCAACAGAAATGATCATGATGCTAAATTAATTATTTAAAAATCTGTTCCCTCAGCAATAAACTTAGTGAATATTTTCTTATTATATCATTAAAGTATTAATGTTTTCTATTGCACAGAGGGTGAGGTAAGCAGGAAAGGGGAAATTGGGCCTATTGGGAACTAGGGAGCCAGCCTCAGCTCCAAAAGGTGGGATGACTAGACATGTAGCTTAAATTGTCTGTGGCTTTGAATTCAGTTCCTTCTCTGTAACAAGGGTGTACCGTGATCTATTGTGCTACAAATGAAGTTTCATAGAGAGAGGGGGATGATCAGGAGACCCTGGACAGTGGTGGAGAATGAAAACCACAGATAGACATACTTATTCTCACTTCTAAAATTTCTAAGCTAAGGATTTGAAAAGTTTCCTTCTCCTTGGGAATTATTTCTAGAAATAAGAAAACTCCCAGAAAAATCCTTCTTATTTTTGTTTTGAAGATGGTTCCAGTCATTAAATTAAGCTACTCGTATACACATACTAAATTTTATATAAAGTCTCATAGCGCAATTTCATGTTAACTTGTTCACTAATTATATAATAAAATTGCTGGAATAATTATCCACCTCATATTTTATTAATGCTTAATTAAAGATATAGCTTAAGTAATTGTGGCGTATTATAGCACTCATGAACCAGAAAGTTATAATAAACAATACAATGACAGAAAATTACTAGGTAGAGTAGTTTGGTGTTATGGGTCTTTTAGCTGAATTCATAAATAAATTACATCATTTTTAGATGTTTTTTGGTTCCATATTAACCTTTCTAAATGAATTTCTGCCATGAGAATCATATATTCATAAAGGTGGCTTTCACTGACAGCCTGCAACAGGTATCAACATGCCCTTTGGGTTTTTTCATAAATCCAATATTTAGATCTGATGTCAATAGTGGCTTAGAAATAAATTGGGAGAAAGATTGACAAAAAGCCATAAATTGAATAACCACAGGGACTTATGTCTAGGGGCCTCAGGAGGCAGTATGACTTATTGAATTATAACCTTAAGCAGAATTAAACACTTCCATCTTTTGTATTTTCCTTCCAGTCAAAAACATGACTCTGAGTGAAAAGTGTTGTCTTTGCTTCCAATGTGATTCTTTCCTGATCTTTTAAATCATCCGTGGGTCCATGCACTGTGTGGTAACAAAAAACTAAAATATTAAGCTGAGTATGCAGACAGTGGTGACAAAAGTTTATTGTTCTAGGTTTATCCAGGTTGTTCCCTTATTTCTTTTTATTACAATTTGTATAAGCAAACAGATTCTTTCAGAAAATAAATGGATCAAATCATGAGCAAAAAAGAAAGTCAAATATTTTAGCTACAAAATTACAAATTAGGCCTTACTATATAACTTTTCATAAAGAAAACCATTATTTGTAAAGTTATTGTCACTGACCTGGAATATAGGGAATAGCTTTCTTCAAGCTGCAATTCAATATATGAACTTTGGGAAGACCCGAACCCTATCTGTTTAATTCCTCTCCTGAAGCGGGAGGGCGATCTTTCCTTGAAACCTTCCAGGAAGGAGGGAGAAATTAATTCATACAGGAGGTCGCTAACACTGAGCTCTTTGGTATGTATTGTACTGCATTATCTTCCAAATGATGAGGCACAAGGAACGCATGTCAAAGGAACAGGGAAGAGTCCCAGGATGGAAAATGTCCAGAACAGCAAATAGCTTATGCATCACTCTGTAACCCAGTCACTGATGGCTTTCAGCATCAACTTTGATTTACGTGGGTATGACTAATGTCCCAGCAAATGAAAGATGATGAATGCTTTACAACAGCAGTAGATATTAAACAAGATGCATATGGCTTGATCCACAGTATCAACTTCATAAGGACTTCTTGACAGATCTTTCACATAATTAGCATGGCACTTCACGGTCTTATTCATGACTGTAATGTTCACTGGAAACTTCCTTCATAATCCCTTAGTTCCCCTGGCTTTTTTCCCTCCCAGGAGTAAATTATGCTTCCTGAAATACGTAGAATTTGGTAGAAGATGATACATAGTCAGTATAGCTTTGCCATCCTCAGGAGCCAGGATTGGTCTGTATGTTGAAAGCAGAAGAGCAAATACATGTGGACAAAAAAAAAAAAAAAAAAAAAAAGTTTGACAAAACAGGTTCCTCAGAGTTTACTAGACCTTTTTAGATATTTTTTGTGAAGAGATGGGTTGAGAGGCTTATCAAGTTTCCCAAGACCTGAACCTAGAGAGGTCTTGTATTCCTTAGGTATTTCTGGAACTAGTCTGATCATTCAGAGATTCTCTTAAGTAGGGTCACAAACTGAAGAACAGGGTTCCAACTGTGTTTTGTTTGTTCCTCATGTGGTTTTTTAAATTGAAAGTTTTGAGATTATTGTAGACTTATGGGAAGTTGTAAAGAATAAGACAGAGAGACCTCCTGTATCCTTTACAAGGTACTCCCCAGTAGGGAGTGACATTTTACAAAGCTATAATATAGGGTCACAACCAGGATACTGGAATTGATACAATCCACTGATCTTATTTATATTTCCTCAGTTTAGCTTGTACTCTTGTGTATGTGTGTATGTAGTTCTATGCAATTTTATCATGTGTGTAGGTTTGTGTATACAGCATCAGAGTCAAGATCTTAAACAGTCCCATCATCACAAGGATCCCTACAGCCACCTTGGCCAATACTCCCTCCCCCGCAAACTCTTGGCAACTACTAATCCGTTCAAGCATTTCTAAAATTGCGTTGTTTCAAAAATGTTACATAAATGAACCATATAGTATGTTATTCAATACTTTTGGAAATTGGCTTTTTTTCCTCACTCATTATAGTTATCTCATCCAAGTTTTTGCCCTAGCCACTAATTGTTAGATGGGCCCCCGATGGATCCTTGTGGGTGGTGAGGGCTCATCTATTTTTTTTTTTTTCCCCTCATGGGGCTCCTGATGAGGCTGGGAGAGGACTGGGCCTACTTGAGCTGCCTTCACTGCTAGGATGAGGGTCAGAAATGCTGGATCTGGGTGGTCTTCTTCTGTTCAGAGGGGGAAATAACATAGTTGACCACTGTTTTGTTTTGCTGGTCTTGAAGTCCTAAACCAGTTTGAAGTCTTACCAGACTTCGGACACTTCTTTCGGTTGCCTTTTGTATTATTTCTAGGGTTTATCGTTGCACTGAGTGGGGAGGAATAGGGAGAAATGGGCCTCCATCATCTTGTCCAGAGCAGAAGTCCTTCTGATAGTTTGCCTTTTCCTACTTATCCACTCACCACCACCACACTGCTCCCCGGCCCCCATTCTCTCATTTTATGAGTTCACATATTTACCTTCTATGTGTCTGTAACTTTTGAAGGAAACTTCGGATCCATCCGGGTTCATTCTCAGGCCTTTATTGGAACTTGAATCCAAAGGTTAGGATGGCTTTGCCTGAAAATATAGAATACCCAACTAAAATTGACTTCAACAATGAGGAAAATATAAGAAGTGAGGTAGAGGGTTACAGATTTGGCTAATTCAGTGAGACTCCAGCTCAGAATCTTGGAAATTTTCCTTTCTGTTCTCTTCTTTTCTTTTCTTCTTCTTCTTCTTTTTTTTTTTTTTTCGTAGTGGGAAGATGACTGTTGCGACCTCACGCATTATATCATCTATGGCAACTCCCAAAGATAGGGGGGCACAGGTCCCTGTTTTGTGTCCTTGAAGGGATACTTTCCTTGAAGCCTTCCAATAGATTGTCTCGTGTCTCATTGGCTAGGGATGTGTCACATGCAAGCTTGCTCTCGGTAGGAATGGAATTGCTATAATTGTCTTGGAGTAATTAATGTGCACTTAGTCTGTGGTTTGAGGAGCTTTCCATAAAGCACATGAGTATCTAATTTCTGAACAATATCACAGTTTCATTTGGGAGGAAGTAGGTAATAGTGGTTGTGGTTAGGTCATATTAGACTAATTTAGTGTGTTACTTGTCTTATTTTAATCATAAAGCCTGATCAGCCTTTGAAATGTAAACTAGTAGAGATAGGGTAGAAGTGAGAACTAAGCAGGGTAGGATGCTGAGATAAACTACAGATTCAGCTACAGAGTTGGTCCCTAAATTGTAAGTTTCTGTTTGTAAGAAAGGAACTGGGTTTTAGGTCTGATGGTCAATTGTTTCAAGTCAAGGTTTCAGTCACAAGTGATAACTGGATTACCAGGGTAGTAGGATAGCCTAGGAAAGTGTAAACAATGATGCAGTGGTCAAACAGGAAACCAGAGGTCATCTAAGTTATATTAGAACACAGGTGTTTAGGAGAGGTTGCTGATGGATTGCTTTAGTCTAATATGGAGCAGTTTGAAAACTGGATAGGTCTGAGTCTACAGACACAGGGGATCAGTGATGCTTGTTGGGGAAAAAAAGTCAGGGGCTCCCACTGAAAAGTCTGATCATCAGGATTATTTACTATCCTAAATATCAGAAATTCAGCAATGTACTTTTTAACTCTAGAAGATTTGTCACTCAGAAATATTTTGTCTTTAATTTTCTTAGAACACTGATTAAGTTCAGTAGCAGAATTATCGAAAACTAAATTTGTTTTTAGCAAATTAAGAGTTTGATATTATTTAGAAAATAATGTAGGATCTTGATTAGGGCAGTGACACTGGGATGGAAAACAGAATTGATAAATTGGTTAAGTTAAATCTTTATTAATGCTTGCATTAATTATAAAACTACCATGTGCCAGATTCTATTCTAGGTACCAGTGGTACAAGTCTCTATTCTTGGGAGAGCATACATTCAATTGAAAATTTACTAATTATACGTTAGGCTCTAATCTAATCTGAGGATACAAAGATAAATAAGATATGTTCTCTAACTTCAAGCAGCTTAGTCTAGAAGGCAGAATAGGACACTACCTGCTGATAATTGAGTTCCAGGGAATCAGCAGAGACCCTGGCACATAACGGATGCTCAAAACACTTTTTTGCATAAATGAATATATAAACAACTAACTACAATACTGCATGGTAATGCTACACTGAACGTGTGAAGGGAGTGTTAGAGAAGTGAAAATACTCAGAAGGTTATTATGCTCTCTGTGGAAATGCAGGGAAGGCAGGGACGGGAAAGCCTCAGAAGGGATGACATTTGAACTGAGCCTTGAAGATGAACAGGATTTTGCTAAGTAAAGAAGTGAAGAAATGATTGCACAGAAGTGTGAACTTCCGTTGGAGTATTGGGAAATGGTGAAGCATGTGCAGATAACAGGAACCTACGTGGATGAGTGGGGGATGGCCTCAGATGACCTTGGAAATGGAGGGTGGAGTCATTTTGGGGAAGACTTGAAAACTATACCCTATCAAAACTTTACACTTCATTTTGTAGGTAATGGAAAAACATCAGTTGCATTTAAGCATATAAACTGCATAAGCAGGTACGATTCATAGAAAGGACACTGGTGGCATTGTGGAGGATGCTGGGAGATAACCATGAGGCAGGGATTAAGTCAATAGGCACCTGCAATAGTCCAAGTGAAAAATGCTGAGAACCAGGGTTAGGGTACTGACCTTGGGACTGACAAGGCATTTTATGGGCATTGAGAGAGATCTTAGAAGTGGAATTAATGAGACTTGATGATTGATTGTGTATTCATGGTGATAAAGGAGGTGGGGAATCATTTTTTACTCTGTGGTTTTGGTTTGGGGAATTGAGTGGATAGTATTGTGTGGTTGGCTAATCAAGGGAGAGAGTTCTAGGGGAGAGGAGGGAGATAAGCACTCTCTCACTGGAAATACTGCAGCACAGGCAGATCTCTGACATAGAAGACAAACATTACTAGGGCATTCATCACTTTGGGTAAATAAGTTTGCTTTTTTCTAAAATAAATTTTTATTGAAGGATAAAAATTATAAGGGCTCAGAGTAACGAATTCTCACACATAACACACCTATACCAACACCCAGCTCACAGAAGAGAACATGATTAGCACCTGCAAATTACTAAATATGACGGTCTGGCAATCAACATGCTACCAGTCCTAAAACAAAAAGGTAACATTTTTACAAAGAAACAACAACAACAAAAACCACTTTGGGTCTGTTCCTCATCACATGAAAAGGCTAGATTTTTTTTCTTGATCTTTGAGAACTATGTTTAACCTGGTTTGACTTTAAAGGTAGACTTCATGATATACAACCCGGGGGGCAACTCAAAGAAGCAAGTAGTTAACAACCAGAGTAGCTGAATCCAAGAGATAAAACAAGAGGCCCACATGAATACTGTAGAATAGTCTACCATACATATCAAGGAGCTGAGGACAGAGAGGACAAATAGGGCTTTCAGATAAATTAAATAGTGCTTTTCAAATTGAAAGTCATTAGCACAGAAGCTCTGAATTATAGGCATCGATCTTCTGCTTCTTACTTGGGCAATAACTATAGCTAATATTTATTGACCTCTTACTATGTGCTGGGGACAGTTCTATGGTCTTTGGAGGTATTAAATAATTTAAACCTTACTATTATTATCATCAGATGAGGTGACTGAAGCAAAGAGCTGGCTGTGTAATTTGCCCCAAGGTCACAGCTAGGAAGTTGTGGAACTGGGCTTCGAACGTGGGAGCTTGGATGCAGAACCAGTGCTGAATGTTTCCACATTGATGCTAAACTCTGGAGTAAGCCATACGGGTGGAAAGCAGCCTCAACTCGTATAATTAGTGATGGGTAATAATGCTTCCAAACAATTGTTAATTCTTATACCATAAGTGGCAAAGGTTCTGCAGGAATAATTTAATCAAGAGGCAGTATAATGGTATGTAAACACATGAAGAGTATTTAACCTCTATTTATTCATACATTTTATATTCATTTGTTGAATACTTAGTATAAGTCAGACAGTGTGCTTGCTCAGAATTCTACCTTTTGAAGCCTTAGAAAAGCAAGCATATCAGCAAATGATTACAATGTGATAAAAGATCTTCGAATAGGGTTGACCGCAGCCTGGAACAGGTAGTGTTGCTTCCTGCCTGGGAGTTGAGCATCTCTCTGTGGAGGAAATCCTTTGAATTCCCTCTTGAAGGATAAGCAGACATTTGCCTGGTAAGGTGGGGGAGATTTTCTTGGAGTATCAAAAGCCCAGGGGTGAAATAAAAACTGACTGGAGGGGCAAAAGAAAAGGCTGGAAAGGCAGGCAAAAAGCCAGGAGAAACAGGTTTTGTAAATCAGGCTACAACTTGCTTTTACCTTGTTCAGTAGATATCAAGCTTTTGATGCTGACAGTAAGAAATTCTAAACAAAGTGCAATTAAACAGCTATTTAATTGTAATTAAAATTTTCCCGAAACAAGTCTTCCCCGCTAGTGTTGTCTTTCATTTTTTTCCTCTTCCTTTATTCCCTTTCCTCTCCTTTTCTATCTTCTAGTCTTTTCTATACTTCATTGACAAATCTAGTTTGAGATTCACTAAATTGTTTTATTGACCGAGCAAGAGATCACTGCTTGTAGTGAAAAAGGATATTTGAAATGACCTGTCATACTTATGTTTTAGAAAAATTGCCCCTGAGAGTAAGGATTAGAGCAAGATGACCCTAGTGGCCAGACCTGAGGTGCAGAGCCAGGCAAAGAATTATTTTTTTAAAATCTAGGTAGGAAATGGTGAGTGTTTAGATTGAGAAATTAGAGAGAAAAATTGCCATTATAGCAAGAGAAACAGTTTCAGAGATAGTTCAGATACGGGGTTTGAGAGAGAAGGAATCTAGAGCAACACATGGGAGAGTTTATAATCTATAGACTTTATATTAACATTTTGTGGACTTAATACATTCCTTTTTAGCATCAGAGAACTCCTTCCTGAAAAATATCAAAGTGATACACATCACACACACATTTTCTTATATCTAGGTTTCTGATTAAATGATCCCACTCAAGGAATGTTCTTTTCTGATATCATGACAGACTTTTAATTTTTCCTTGAGCACGTAAAAGAATTTCTTATCTAGTAGGTTATATACAGAATCTCACTAGGGAATAATTTGAAAAGAATAAAATGTTTGACCCCTATAAAATTCTACATGGAAAGAAATATAAGAAAATAAGTCTCTGGCCTTAATGTACTCTAAAGTTGAAAAAATGTTCTGATGATTTTGGGAAGAAGTGGGCTAGCTCTTTAATGAGGTGGTATTAAAAAATATATTACTATTTTGAAGCGGTTACTGTTGTGGTAGTGTGATAAATCAGATGGGTTAATCCCCATAAAATCGATTAGTATGGCACTGCTGTTCCTCACTTACTAGACTAGTGACGGCTCCAAGCCAACAGGGCAGCTCCTTTGGAGGACAAATAATAGAGTCCTTTCTTTCCGTTTTGTTTCATTCCCTTATCTCTTATGTCATTCCCTCATCTCTGACTGCCTTTTTTTAAAAAAAAATTGAGATAAAACTTACATAACATCATTTAAGCAGCTTTTGGCAGAAAAGAACTCTCTGCAGGAGGCCTCTCTGTCTTGTCACTAACCTTAAAGCAAGCACCCCCATGCTCTACTCATCGCCAGCCCTAGCACACGTTTCAAATCTTTTGATCACACAATACCTTGCCTAACTTGTTGATCTTTTCCGTAGATCAAAGAAGTAGAAATGAAGAATAGGTAATGAACAGATGACCAGATCTCTTCCTTAGCTTCCCCTTCAGCAATCTCTCGAACAAACTGTGTGAATGAGGTAGCATCTAAAGAAAAATCATCAGAAGTCGACAAGCCTGCACACGGTGGGGCATGGTTACAGCTCTGACCCCCTCCTTATCTCAACAGTTAGCTGAGATTAAGTCTTTTTCCCTTTAACAGCTTTCATGGCTGAACAGAATCTTCAGAGATGGTTTTTGGGAGGACACTGAGTGCACCATCTCCCCAGATTGCCAGCATTCTGATTAAAAGCAACTTTCCTTTCTACCAACATTTGTCTCTCTCTCAAGTACTGATATTTGAGCGGAAAGCAGCCAGATGGACCTGATTCGGTAACAATCAAATTCACAATTTTAACTGTTTTAAAGTGTGCAGTTTGGCATTTTCAGTATATTCACAGTGTTGTGTAGCCATCACCACTAATTCCAGAGTATTTTCATCATCTCCCAAAGAAACCCCATACCTGCTAAGTGGTTATGCCATAGTCCCCATCTCCTCCAGCCTTAACAACCAGTAGTCTACTTTGTCTCTAAGGATTTGTCTATTTGGGATATTTCATATACATAGACTCATATGATGTGTAGACTTTTGTGTTGGCATCTTTCACTTAGTGTAGTGTTTTCAGGGTTCACCCATGTTGCAGCGTAAATCAATAGTTCATTCTTTTTTATGGCTGAATAATAATCCTATGGATATGCCACATTTTATTTATCCCTTCATCCATTGATAGGCACCTGGGTTGTTTCTACTTTTTGACTGTTATGACTAATGCTGCTATGAACATTCCTGTATAAATATTTGTGTGGACATGTGTTTTTAATTCTCTTGGGTGTACACCCAGGCATGGAACGGCTGGGCTCAAATGAAAATTCTATGTTTAACTCTTTGAGGAACCTCTAAACTCTTTTCCACAGTGGCTGTACCACTTTATGTTCTCATCAGCAGTGTATGAGGTTTTCCAATATCTCCATATCGTTGTCAACGCTTGCCTATATATATTTTTAAAAAATTGAAAATAACATCTCATTGCCTTGTATAATTTATTCTTGTCAGCCCTATATTCACATTTCAGTCTCCTATACCTAAATCTCACTTTTTTCCATTTTCCGTCTTGCCACCCCCTTGAGGTTATTTGTGTTAAGAACAAGTGTAACCATTCCTTTTATTGGTGGGGAAAAAATCATCATGGTCTTTTCCTATATTTTTTATATACCCTTGGGGGGGAAATGGTGTATTAGTTATCTATTGCTGAATAACAAGTTACCCCATAACTTAGCAGTTTAAAACTACAAATATTTGTTATCTACGGCTTCTGTTGGTCCAGAATTCATAGGTAGGCAACTTACTCCTCAAGCTCAGGGCATCTCTCAAGAGTGTAATCCAGGTATAGGCCGGGGTTGCCATTTCCTCTCAGGCTTCATGATGCAGGATGCTTCCAAGCTCACTCAGGTGGTTGTTAGCAGGATTCGGGTCCTCACCAGTTGTTGGATTGGTTGTTGCTAGAGGTTCCGTTTGTTCCTTCCCACATGGGCTTCTCCACAGGGCAGCTTCCAAGATGGCAGCTGGCTTCATCAGAGTGAGTGCAAAAAAGAGCAAGCAAGATGAGTACAGTCTCCTTGAATCTAATTTTGGAAGTAACATCTCATCACTTTCGTCCCATTCTATTTATTAGAAGGGAGTCACTTGGTTCAGCCCACCCTCAGGTGGAGGGGGTTACACAAGAGGATGAATACCAGGAGGTAGGGATCACTGGGGCCCATTTCAGAGACTGCCTACCACAGTGTCTTTAGGGAAAGGGACAAAGACGTTGGGAATAAACATACTCCCTTATATTTTTACAAAGGTAGGTACTTTGACTTAAATTTGAGGTGCTTCTTTAAGATATCATTAGGATATTTCTTACAGAAAAAAATAGATTTTCAAGGCTTTTGATCACTTGACAAGGCAGAAAAATTTGGCAGAAGCAGAAAAATCAACTTGGAATGAATCAGGAGACCTGAGTGCTATTTTGAAGCCTAACATTAACAAAAATTCATGATCTGCTTGTACAAAGCCTGTAAGCTCTTCGTGTTTTAGTTTCATTGTCTGTAAAATCAAAGGGAAAGTTCCATCAAGGGCTTTCAAGCTTTCTTTTTTTTTTTTTTTTTTAGCTGCGATGGGTCTTTGTTGCGGTGAGTGGAGGCTATTCTTCATTGCGATGCGCGGGCTTCTCTTGTTGTGGAGCACAGGCTCTAGGCACGCGGGCTTCAGTAGTTGCGGCGCGTGGGCTCTAGGGTGTGTGGGCTTCAATAGTTGTGGCTCTCTGGCTCTAGAGCACAGGCTCAGTAGCTGTGGCGCATGGGCTTAGTTGCTCTGTGGCATGTGGGATCTTCCCGGACCAGGGATTGAACCCATGTCAGGGGGATTCTTAACTACTGCACCACCAGGGGAGTCCCTCAAGCTTTTCTGTCTGCAACCCACAATACAGAATTCATTTTACTTAGGAACCAGCCTGGTACACACTAGGGAACCAGTTCACAGATAATTAGAACAAAAGTTTCTAGAAACAATATTGACTCTTACAAAATACAAAGCTCTGTCGTATTTTCCTATTTTATTCTATTTCATTAAAATGCTTTATTCTATTTAATAAAGCATTATGAGTTGACCCAACTACATTTTTTATTACCTTCTAATGAATTCCAATCCTCAATTTGAAAGCATTATGATTTCTACAGCTACTTCCAAAACTGCAAGACTCATCTAGGGTTATTTGCTCTAAAGGTGAAGATGATGAAAAGAAGGAAAAGAGAAGGGTGTGCAATTCTTCTACTCCTTAAGCACCAAACTGCCCTGTTAAAAATTTATTAGCAAGGATCTCTATGTGTCTGCTATCACCAACATGTATGTACATCATTTTGGTAAGGAGGTTATGGGCAGCTATTTCAGAAAGCTAATGACTGCATGGGACAAATAGCCCCTGGCTTTGCCTCAGGCTATCAATTCTCCAAAAATTTCTTAATTCCCCCAAATGACCTTTCTTTCCTAGTCTACCAGGTTCAAGGGGTTATTGATTCTGTCACATATGCGTTTGCTTTATTCGCTGTTGTATTGTCATTTATTTGCTCATCCCTGTAGATTTACTACAGTTGGTGTCATGTGCAATGCTAACTTGATGAGGAATTTCCACTAAAAAAGGAATTTTACCCAGATGAGGAAATTTTATCTTTACTGCTGTGGAGAATCTATTAAGTGCTTGACAAAGCACAAGGTGTGCATACATTGCTTCTAAAAATCATCACCAAAGTATATCTAATGGAAGAGCAGCATGAAATTTGTGGCAGCTGGCTGAAAATCAAATTTCTTTGAAGTTTTCTGTTTAACTTAGATATTCATGTGAATTTTGAACTCTACGATATGTGCTTGTTTTAATATCTAAACACTGTTTTGCGTTATTTAAGAATCACATTATTTTAACTCCCTTTACTCCTCAATCTTAGAATAAAATTTATGTTCCAGGAGGCTGCACCATGATTTTTTCTGGCTCAGAGCAAAGTACTCTGAGGAATTTTGAGAAGCATGAGACATGTTCTTTTCATGTAATCCTCATAATCACCCTATGAAATAGGTTTTATTGTCCTGATTTAGCAGAGAGGAATAGCTTCAGAAATTTATATAATTGGTAAATATTGGCTTTAGAACTTAAAACGGGGTTGGTCTCCACAGCCCTTGTTTGCCTTATGATGTCATAATGCCTTTAAGTCCTTATGGGGACTTCCCTGGTGGCGCAGTGGTTAAGACTCTGCGCTCCCAGTGCAGGGGGCCAGGGTTCAATCCCTGGTCTGGGAACTAGATCCCACATGCATGCTGCAACTAAGAAGCTGGCGAGCTGCAACTTAGGAGCCCACCTGCTGCAACTAAGACCCAACACAATCAAATAAATAAATAAATATTTTAAAAAATATTTTTTTGGCTTCCCTGGTGGCGCAGTGGTTGAGCATCTGCCTGCTAATGCAGGGGACACAGGTTCGAGCCCTGGTCTGGAAGGATCCCACATGCCATGGAGCAACTAGGCCCGTGAGCCACAACTACTGAGCCTGCGCGTTTGGAGCTTGTGCTTGGCAACAAGAGAGGCCACGATAGTGAGAAGCCGGCGCACCTCAATGAAGAGTGGCCCCTGCTTTCCACAACTAGAGAAAGCCCTCGCACAGAAGCAAAGACCCAACACAGCAAAAATAAATAAATTAATTAATAAACTCCTACCCCCAGCATCTTCTTTAAAAAAAAATATATATATATATATATATTTTTTTTTTTTTGAAATGAGGAAGAACCCAGATAACTCTAAAGTATGCACTGGAGATATTTCAAGGGTTCTGGACATTTTCAGTGTACGTATTTTGTATCCTGGAAGAGAAGATGTGATGAGTGTGGAAATTAAAATACATGTTCCTTCAAGAAGGAATTGGTGCATCTGAAGATCACTGTTTTATAAAGTAAAGTTCAGGAGAGGTCTAGAACAGTGGTCCCCAACCTTTTTGGTACCAGGGACTGGTTTCTTGGAAGACGGTTTTTCCATGGACAGGGGGTGGGGGGGGATGGTTCAGGCGGTAATGCAAGCAATGGGGAGCAGCAGATGAAACTTCGCTTGCTGCCTGCCGCTCACCTCCTGCTGTGAGGCACAGTTCCTAATGGTTCCCAAGCCCTGGGGGTTGGGGACCCCTGATCTAGAAGGCCATTATAAATGAAATATCTGTGTTCATAGGATATTAATCATGTTGTATAAACTGGATTGAATGACTGGTTTGTTGAGAAAAAGAATTAGGTTCTGATGGTATTACAATCAGAGACTCTGGATTTCCACATTTCCTCTTTGCCAGTTATATTCACCTGAACTGAATTTTCTGAATTCCTCCTCTTCTGCTTGTTTCTGGAACCAGAAGGCATAGGAAAGCTTTAAAAAGGGGAGAGAGAGTAAAAGAGACAGAGAGATCATTCCAAAAGAAACTCCGACTTTACCTACTCTTTCTGTGACTTGCAGCCCTCTCAGTGGTTTTAAGGGGGTAAAAGTTCACTGGCTACATGAAGAAACGAAACTGGAAATTGAAGTGAGAGCAGAAAACAATTATTATTGGTCATAATTTCCTTACATCCAAATAATTATTTCCATATTTGTCCTAACAGTCATAAAAAACCAAGATACTTTTTTTTCCATAGGAAGTTTCCCTTCATACCCCTTTCTAAACAAGTCTTCCAAAAGAGGAGGGTGCAGATATTTCATCTCATCCTTTCTTCCTCTACTGTGTTCATTGCTTGACTTGTGTCTTCCTGATAGCAAGGCAGCTGCTGTAATGTCAGGCATCAGTTGAAACAGATTCAGCTGCTGTGTTCTTTTTGATCTTTCTGTTGCCTAGACTGTGGACATGATGCCTGGCGATTTAACAGCCATGATGCTATCATGAAGACAAAAGTGATACAGAAGACAGCGGGACAGGAAAAAACAAGGAGCCTGCTCCTTGATGACATCATGGAGCCACTGTACCAGCCCTGACTGCTAACCCAAGATTTCTTGTTGCATAGGATGAGCCATTATTAGTCATATTTTCCGTCACTTACGGGTGATTACAGTCCTTAATTGGTACAACCTTAGTCTTCTAAGTGTCTTTCAAATGGTGTTATCAAGACATAGAAAATGTTGTATCCTTTCTCATTTATGTCTGTTTTGAGTAGATGTTGTAATAATAAATATAGAGGTAAATGCTATGATTAGTTATGTAGATATCGTATATCAAGCATAACTCTATCAATACCTTGTTTTTGTGTTAAAAACCACCCTTATGTGCCCTTCTGTCTAGAGACGCTATGGACTGAATGTTTGTGTCTCTTTAAAAGTCATATGTTAAAGCCTAATCCCCAGTGTGATGGTATTAGGAGGTGGAGACTTTGAGAAGTAATTAGATCATGAGGGGTGGAACCCTTAAGAATGAGATTAGTGCCCTTATAAGAAGGGACACATAAATGGTTTCTCTCTTGGCCATGTAAAGATACAGGGAGAAGGTAGTTGTCTACAAGCCAGGAAGCAGGCTCTCACCAGAAATGAGATCTTCTGGCACCTTGATCTTAGAATTTTTAGCTTCCAGAACTGTGAGAAAAAAATGTTTGTTGTTTAAGCCACCAGTCTATGGTATTTTTACTATAGCATCCCGAACTGACTAAGACAAGAGATAACTATTATACTGATTCAAAGTAACCATTCCCTTGTTTCATAGCTTTAGATTCTATGTATATATCTTTAAATTATAGTTTAGTTTTGTTCTTTTGTTCTGAACTTCATAAATTAGAATATTTATTTTTCTGTGACTCACACCTTTTCCTCAACACTGTTTATGAGATTGATCCATGTGAACATATACAACATTCCACATAAATATAGTATTCAGCTGGAAGTTTTGCTGTATAGTATTCCACCTAGCATGCAGCTTTCATTTATTTCCATTTCTATACAATAATTTCCTGTAGCATGTAGCAGTAGTTCATTTACTTATATTTCTATACAGTATTCCACATGGTGTATAGCTGTAGTTCATTTATTTACATTTCTATTCACTATTCCAGGTAGCATGTAACTGTAGTTCATTTGTTTTCTTTGCTGTAGATTATTTCATGTGTGAGCTTTCAAAAATTTTTTCTACTTTCAGTGGGCATCTTGTTTGTTGCCAATTTAGAGCTATTATGAATAATACTGCTAAGAAGATTCTTTTATTTATCTCCTGGTGCTCAGTGTGTAAGGGTTACTCTGGGACATATAGCTAGAACTGGAGTTGTTAGGTCACAGGGATATGTATTTCCAGTTTTACTAGAAAATGCCAAACTGTTTTCCAAAGTGGCTATTGTACTCTTCCACCCATTTCATCTGATAATTCACATTGTTTCATATTTTATTCTTTTACTCCTCCATATTTAAATTTGTTTTACAATGAGTGTGTATGCTATTTACTATCAGAAAAGGGTCTTTTTCCTACTAATTTTCCAAAAAGTCTATCCTTACAAAGGGAATAAACATTATTATATTGTCCATTTAAGTATATATATATATATATACACACACACACACACACACACACACACACACATATATATATATAGAATGAGATTTTAATCCTTTGAAATTGATGTGATAGATCTTACTGACAGTTAACTATGACTTTAAAATATATTTATAGCTGTTGGCAAAATAAATGGAAAACAAATAATCTCCCCATTCCCAAGTTAAATGATCGCTTTGTGTACCTGATACCATGTTCACATGAAGTACAGAATATTTACCAGGAAGTCCCAGATAAATAACTAAGACAAGGAGAAAGATGTGAATTCCATTATCTGATTTGGGGATAGTAAAGAAATTTACTTCCCATTTTTTCCTGTAATAGAACTGCTGTGTGGCAACTGTGGAGAGTTCTTGAATTGTAAGATAAATGACTGTGGTTTTTATAGAGTGTTGGTATTTAAACAGAAGCATGAACTGTCACAGGCTTGAGAAAATAAAGGTCTTGTTCTCTCTGGAGATCACTGTCTCATTTTGGGAAATGATCTCTTTCTGAAATCTGCCCTGTGTTCCTGATGCTCTGGCTGTACTGCAAGAATAGTTAGGTCCTAGGAACCTTGATGGCAGTAAAAACAATTTGCATCAAACAGGCACAACACAAATAGGGAACAATATTTTGCCTGGGAAAATATCTCCTTACCTTGTGATCTAATTCACATAACAAATACATTGATTTAGATGTGCTTAATTATGATATGAAATAGAACTTTCCTTTAAATGTTCTCTTACTGCATTTGAAGTGCTTAAAACTTGTTTTACATACTTCTATCCTGTAGGCCAGTGATTACATTTTTTAAATTACATATCTTATCAGGTAAATTTTTATACCAAACTCTCAATAAATATATACATAGATATTTATACATTAGTTACTTATACTATTGAACTAATATTATTAAAAGTATAAAACATACATGAAATAGAAATTTCAAAAGATTTTAAAAAGCTGAAATAAATATTAATTAAAAGTTTTTTTCTTTAATATTATTAAATACTACTGTGCTAGTCACAAAAATTAGCCAAAACTGAAACAGTATAACTGAACATGCCTTAAAAAAAATCTCTATTTTGCACTTTATGATATAGTAACTTAAAGTCTGGTTCTAGGTGATGCTTATTTTGATACTAGATTTTAAGGCAATTACAGCTGAAAACATTATTTCACAAATATACATAGATCTAAATGGGTCTGTTTAGCAAATAATAAAACATTTTTCAATCTCACCCCCAATTTTCCAAAGCATTTGTTGAAAATAGGGTGATTAACTATAAATTTTGCCTAATGTTAAACACAATAGATGCTACATTTTGATAGTATTAACTAGTAAATTCATGGTCTATTGAAAATCTTTATTTGAATGTTCTTAAAACAGATTAGAAAGGCCCATTTTCAAGTTTTTTCAGTTGTACAAATATGAAAGTTTTTAATTGACTTATTTATATTATTTTCAATGACAAAGATCCCCTAAAGTTGGAAATATTTTTAAACATCAATTTAAAGTTCTCTTTTCACAGCATGAATTTTCTTAAAAAGCAGATATTTTGTGATGTTAAAAATATCATCCTCATTTTAAAAGTACAGATTAGGTATGCTAATTTTTTTCAGGGTTGCATTTTTAGGGTAACATTACTTATGACTATTTTTCATCAGATTTAAAGGTCGGCAAAGTTGACACACTTGTCTTTTGTAAAAGAAAAATACCCAACTCATCCTTTAAATGACAGCTCTTTTAAGCGCTTTGCTGTGAGATAACCAGTGACTCTCTGGATGCTCCAAAAGATTTATACGTATTCACTCCCCATGCCATTAAATATTATAAGTATTCCTCCATATTTTAAAAACTCTCCTTTGGTGATACAAAGCTGGGGCCACAACCTAAAGCAAGGGCCCCACTATTGCCCAGTTTCAAGGTTTACTATTCATATTTTATACAGATGATTGGAGTTATGCAACAGGAGCCCTAATTGACATCTTGTAGCAGTTTATTCATTTTATTTTCTTCAATCCTTTGCTGTAATAGCTTGCCTGTAAATGATGCAATGAATGAATTTCACAACGAGGCTGTCTCTGAGTTCTTAATGCAGATTCCCTTCTGTGTTGCAGTCACAGGCAACTATCTTTAGTGGCTCACAAAAAAAGGAGTTCATTGTACATTTCATTACTGAAACAGCACATAGCAAATATCATAAGCTGAGGCATATCATAATCCATAGTTTCATCCAGAAGAACAAGTCTCCCACAGTGTGTGATTTGTGACTTGTTTCCTCCAGTCTTTGGCAATATTTTCTCTCTCTCAGCAATATTTGCTGAAAAAAAAAAAGGCTTTAGATTGTTTCTGTTGTTTTCAGTGCATCATTGCAGTCCATTTTTACTACTGCAAGAAGGAGAGTTCCCTCCTTGGAACATGACACTTGGCCTTCAGAGTGAAAACCTTAAGAGACTGCCAAACACTTGCCATAAGGTTTAATAGAGAAATCTGATAAAATGCTGCACTGCATATGACATGACTTAGAACATGACGATTTTAAAGGATGTTTATGTCTTGGTTGTTCCTTTGTTGTATGTTGCTAATGTAACAGCTTCATATGATCACTAATATCTTAAGGCACAGAATGCACTTAGATCGAGATTAATTTATTATCAAATATATATATATACACACACATACATATATATACACATACATATTCCAAGTACTCTTCTTGATCATTTTTGAATTATCAGATGGTAATCGCTTCTAAGGTATAATGAAGGTCTTGTATAAGGATTGTGAGATGTCATCTCTACCATTTAAATATTTGCTTGAGTTTGGATGAGTAATATTAGCTGCAATCTGTAGTTTCTTTGCAAGAATCTTTTAAAGACATCTGTCCATATTGTGTGGGTTATCTTCCTTTAGTTTCGTTAATACTAAATGATGTAATTATGAATCCACTTAACTGAGCCCAAGCAAACTGAGCCCTGCGATTAGATGCAATACAATCAAAGAGAAGAGATGCTGAAAATATTACCACCCTCTAGGTCTAAAAAATCTCTTCCTTTTCTTTGTTCTGTCTTTAATGATTAATATCTTTAGTACCTTATTCACTTTCAGCAGGAAATGGGAGTTACTCATTCACCTGGTCAGTAAATTGTTTTCAGAATCTTGAAGGTGTAATACTACTCTTCTAGTAAGTTTTTAACTTAGCATTTCCTTCCAAAGAATTTAAAGATACAGCCCTTCTAATCTTAGAATTTTATGATTATCATACATCTGTTCCTCTATTTTTAAAGATATTCTCCCTGATTATATAGTTAATACCCATCAATTTAAAGACACGGCCCTTCTAATTTAGAATTTTATGATTGATCATACGTCTATTTCTCTATTTTTAAGATTTTCTTCCTGATTATATAGTTAATACCTATCATTATAGAAAAATTGAAGCCTAAGAAAAGTGTAAAGAAGGAAACTTAAAAGGCCCATAAATCTGACCACATGGAGAGAAACTATGGTGATTTTTGTGAATAAACTCCTAGATATGAAGCTACGCACATACATATGTGTCAACAGCTATTCACATAGATATGTTTGTAATATCTATTTACATTTAGAAACATATTAAAATGAGAATCATACTGCACTTATTGTTTCGTAGCTGTTTCTTTTTTTTTTTTTTTTTTTTTGTGGTACGCGGGCCTCTCACTGTTGTGGCCTCTCCCGTTGCAGAGCACAGGCTCCGGACGCGCAGGCTCAGCGGCCATGGCTCACGGGCGTAGCCGCTCTGCGGCATGTGGGATCTTCCCAGACCGGGGCACGAACCCGTGTCCCCTGCATCGGCAGGCAGACTCTCAACCACTGTGCCACCAGGGGAACCCCCGTAGCTGTTTCTTAAAGCATTGTACACATCTAGTAATAAGATTTTCTATAGGTTATTCTTCTCCCTATAAGTCTGTCCCCACATATACTTTTTAAGCAACTGTCTTCAGTCTTGCTATTTTGTATGAGTGCAAATCAAGTCACTAGATTTCACAAGAATGTAGCTTCATTTTGTGGCCAGGCCGTCATTTACAGAAAGGCATGCAGAGGGCATGCCATGACAAATTAACTATGGATTCTTTTTCATCAAAACACAAGAGAAACATTCTTTTGACCTTTGTACATTCTTATGATATGGGGCTATCTATTCATGATTATGGAAGGTCTTATAACTCAGTAAAATATTTTTAATATGGATGCCTTGAGAGAAATTGGGTTGATGTTTTAGGGGACTGAGTCTATGGTTCATTTCTCAACAAACTGAGAAAGGTTTTGAAGTTATTTTCTAAAGTCATTGCACAAAAAGTCTTAGAATGACATGAGACAAAGCTCTACATGCCTTAGTAAATAACAAGAACAAGTAACAATCAGAAGGGAGAGTATTTACTGACATGTGTAATGACAAAAAATGAACTAATTGTAATAGTGCGGGCTCAGTTATATTGATCGACAGTCATGTCAGGCTGTCCCAGAGATTTGATTTTTAGATTGAAGAAGTTACCTCCATTATACATGTAAAATATATTTCTATTTCCAAACACAACTCATTTTGTAAAAGGAGTAGAGACAAATGGTCGGATGAAGAACAGTCCTTCTTTGGAAACTGAGTTAAATGAGGGTAGAATTAGGAAATGGCAGTTGAAGGAGAATCTTCTTTCTAGGACTAAAGAACTTGATTTTTTTTTTTATAATCACTTACCATATAAAAATATGTTTTTTCTACCTGCAAAATGGAAGGTCTAATATTTTCCAATTGCAAACATAAACAGGCACTAAAAATTTAAGTAATGACTTTAAAATATCATGTAAATACAGAGTGCTAATTAATCGCTAATGGTATGCTTATGTTTTGAATATGTACTTCTTGGTGCAATGGCATGACGCAACTGTATTCTTTTCCAGTATGATAATTTAGAACAGAAACAAGAAGAATAACATTCCTCGTTTAACTTGTTGGAGAATTTGAACTAGACTAGGTTTGCATTACTTTATAGTATTAATCAGAATGCCAGGAAACCTATAGCAACTTGGGGAAACCCAATTCTTCCCAATTTGGGTGACCGTTCCTTCAATCATAAACTGGTCACTTAAAACCCTCTGTCCTTGAATGGTTAGCTAACAATGAGGCACTGATGGCAAAGTGTCATAAAACTGTTACTTGAAATATTTGTATCCAAGGTCGAAAGCCTTACATAAAATATATTAAAACAGTCAATGACCATTTATAGCAATAAGTGCCTTTGCATTGCCAGAAAACTAAAAAAATGAAGATGTTTGAACATGATTACAATGTGAAATTTGATGGAGGAGGGTGAAATATCTTTTAAATCCTCCCATAGGAAAATTTTAGGTAAAACATAGCTCTTCTGCTTCCCCTTTCATCTCTTTTTATTTTTTTCTCTTTAGCTTTACCCTTTTTTTTTTTTTTTTTTTCGGTACGCGGGCCTCTCACTGTTGTGGCCTCTCCCGTTGCGGAGCACAGGCTCCGGACGTGCAGGCTCAGCGGCCATGGCTCATGGGCCCAGTCGCTCCGCCGCATGTGGGATCTTCCCCGACTGGGGCACGAACCTGTGTCCCCTGCATTGGCAGGTGGACTCTCAACCACTGTGCCACCAGGGAAGCCCTACCCTTTTCTTTAAAAAAATTTTTTTTAATTTGGTAAATTTGATATGTTACAAGTTGTAAATTTAAGTTGTACCATGTTATATTGATACATTTATATATTGTAATTGACACTTTATTAAGCAGAGTGAGGACTGCCATCCCTACCTTCTGCCCCGCCAAAAGTTCAGGACCAGAGTGAGGGTCCCTAATGAAATCCCTCCACCTGGAAGAGCCTCCACTGAGAGCGACATCTCTAATGCATTCCCCCTGAATCTCTCTCTATAACAGCAGTAAGCTTTTCATAGCAATAAGACGTATTCGAAACTGAATTAAGAAGGACTATTCTGACAAAGTCACATGCCTTTTCCTCTCTGTTAAATACTTTACATGAGCAATTATCTCACAAAAATAAGTCAAACATTACCCATGTTGGTGGGGTCCGCATGCTTGAAAATACATTTGTGACAAAGATGGAGAACATTTCACTTACTAGGTTCCTTGGCAGTTGACTGATTTGTGCCAAGTGGAAGAATAAGTATAAGCAAGTGATTACCACACTGTATTCCTAAGGCGTGGTCACTGCTAACTCTAGTTTTCATGCAAGTTTGGTGCAATGCTTAATTGCTTGTGACGATCTTGGAAAGACTGAGCACGAGGTCGGGAAAGATTATAAAATATGCCTCTTGTTGACAGCAGAAGCAGGGATATCTGGGTAAAGAGACATGTTACATTTGGAAATGGGGTTCAATAGGGTAAATGATATAAAACCCACCTTCTTCTTTTCAGTTTAATCTTAGGGAACTCTCTGCATTGCTCCCTCCTACTTTTGATGTCAGTTGATAATTTCTGGGGTTTCTGGAGAACTTTGAAGCCTGGTGTATTGGTGGGTAAGAAGAAGCCAAGTATCACAGATATAAGACAAGTGAGTCAGGGCTGGGAGTGAATGAACTTGGGACCTGCAGCGGTAGGAGAAAACTTCTGGTTTCCTTTTCTGGACCCTTACTGATCATTCTATTTCTTTTCAGTTTCTCTATCTGCTACCATTTTGGAAACCAAATCCAAGAGCAATATATCACATATGCAGCTCCAGGCATAAGGCTGTTTCAAACCAAAATTGATTTTTAAAAAAATCTTTAATCAAGTAGAAATGGCATGTTGTGAATACTTCCGGGGAGGAAATTTACCACTGCTTTAAGATTAGCCCATCCTAGGTATTGTGTGGTAGTTTGGTTTCATTTTGATTCTTGGTCAAAACAAAACAGCCCTGCATGTAATTTATAACCAAAATGAAGCAGAGAACAGAGCAGACATTCATTGTAAGTTGTTTTATTAAAACTCTTCATGTTTGGGTCCAGATCTGTAATCAGATCTTACATGTGGAGTTTGCCATTACATTGAAGAGGAGAAAGTAAAAGCTTTGAAAAACAAATGAAGCAAGAAGAAGGAAAATGTAAGATGCCTTTACTTTCCCTCCATAAAAAAGCTGTAGTATGATGGAACTGATTTTGGATGAAAACTAAGAGGAAAGGCTCCTTGGGTTATCCTCTTGAGTTCTTCAGCTTCCCCATCATGCAGAGGTGAATGTTTCCCCTAGATTGGTCTGCTCTCTCTCTATCACCAGCAGTGACCTCTCTGTAGGCATTTCCTAGCAGTTAATGACCGGCTCGTTTAAGGGGCCTGGGCTTTGCCTCAGGCTCTTAACTAGCATCTCATTAACTGGCAGGAAATGTGTTTCCTTTCTGTTGCTTACTTTTATATATTCTTAATAGAACAGAAGGTGCCTTGACTGTGGTAGACTACTTATACCTTCAGCATCTCATTTGTAAATAACCCTGTTATGAGTAATAGGAAGTGATCCAGCTGGTTGTAAAAAGACACACATTTAATGGGCAGCTCCTGGTGGACTAATGGATTTGCTTGAAAAAACATCACACCTGCAGGACACATTGCTTCGGTTTTTGTTCCAAACATAATGAGGCTGCGTTCAAGCAGGGATGCACACGAACCTCTCTGGGAGTTATAAACCTTGAAATATACAAGAGAAAACATTTAAAAAACGGATCTAGCTCATTTGTCTCCCTAGAGACTAACATTATACTACCTGAGCATTCTTCTTGCCTAAGGTTCAGTAATTTCAAGGAACAAGGTAGAGGCACTTTTCTATACAATGTAATGCCCCTTTAACATTTTACACCCAGTACCATACAACTTTTGAATATACTCTCGAAGTGTGGCCACTGTTGCCTTCGTTGGCCATTCCCACTCTGCCTTTTTTCTGACACTGGAATTGTATATCTAATACACCAGTGCATGGCATTTACTTCATCAACATTTGATTCCTGCTTAACTTGGTGGCCTATTGTTTCATGCTGATTTACTGTAGTTGAACAAACATTTCTGGGGCACTCACCACAGTTCCAGGTTTATTCCAGAAACATCTAATACCCACTGGAACCAAGTACAATGTCAACCTTACCATGTTATCCCCTGAACATAGCTTGGTGCCTGGCTTTGGCTCCTGTAGCTAAGGTTACACACTCTGCTGTCAGAATGACAGCATCTCTAGCTCAATGACTTGAGCAAGTTGCTGAACCTTTGTGTGCTTCAGTTTCCTCATTTGTAAATTTTGGAAATTTCACAATTGTTTAAATGTCTGACTTAACCAACTCATAGTAGGTGACAAAGGCAGACCTGGCCTTCTGACACTTGATGCCAGGGTTTCTCAACCTCAGCACAATGACATCCTCGGCCAGATAATTCTTGGTTGTGGAGGGCTGTCCTGTGCATTGTGGCAGCATCCTTGTCCTCTGCCCACTAGATTTCAGGAGCACCCTCCCCCCAAGTCGTGGCAAACAAAAATGTTTCCAGGTATTACTGGATGTCTAGAAACGAAAATCACCTTGAGAGCTCCTATTTTATTTGGTACTCATTTAAATACACCACAGCTGTATGTTCTTGTATTAGTTTGCTAAGGCTGCTGTAACACAGTGCCACAGACTGGGTGGCTTAAACAACAGCATTTTGTGGTCTCACGGTTCTAGGGTCTAGAAGTCCAAAATCAAGGTGTCGGCAGGGTTGGTTCCTTCTGAGGGTGGGGGGAAATATTTGTTCCCGGCCTTCCTCCTTAGCTTATAGACGTCCTTCTTCTCTGTATGTCTTTTCACATTGTCTTCACTCTATATGTACCTCTGTGTCCGAATTTCCCTTTTTTATGAGGACACCAATCAGGTTAGAGCCATCCTAAGGATCTCATTTTAATTTTACCACCTCTGTAAAGATCCTATATTCAAATAAGATCACTTTATTTGAAGTGACTGGGGGCTGGGACTTTAACATGGGAACTGGTTTGGGGGGGGACACTATTCAAGCCACAATAGTTCTCAAAAAGTGTATTTAAAAACATTCTCAAGTCATTTACTTACCAGCAGTAACCCGTAACCCTCATCTCTTTCCAAAGAGATACTATGTGGCTAGGATAAGTGGGTATTATACTTGACACACAAAAAACTCAATGGTACATTTGAATGAATGCACAAAGCAAACGACTTCTTAAAATGTAGTAAGACTCACTACCAAGCGTAAAATAGATAGCTAGTGGGAAGCGGCCGCATAGCACAGGGAGATCAGCTCGGTGCTTTGTGACCACCTAGAGGGGTGGGATGGGGAGGGTGGGAGGGAGGGAGACGCAAGAGGGAGGGGATATGGGAACGTACGTATATGTATAGCTGATTCACTTTGTTATAAAGCAGAAACTAACACACCATTGTAAAGCAATTATATTCCAATAAAGATGTAAAAAAAAATGTAGTAAGACTGAAACAACTAAAAGTCAATATAAATAATATAAAGCAAGTATATATGAGAGTAGTTAAGTTGATAAGCAGGGAGGATAATTATGCTAAAAGTTTCAGATTAGAAAAAGCTATAATTACCTTTAAAGGAGACTATAGATTTGCCAATGTGTAGAGTAGTGCTAAAAGATAGAACCACAATTCTATTTCTAATTCACTCAGCCATTTTGAAATGAAAGGTAATGGATAAAGCATATCACAGGGGCATACATTCTACAATTTTTAGTAGACTTTAAAGAGCTCTTATACTTGAGTGGAAGTCAGTGATATGAAAGCTTCCCTGGAGTTTTATATCATGGAAAAGATTGGAGTTAAGCCAAAGAACATCCTGCCAAGATGGGGTGTGTGTTCAATGTAAAGCACAGAACCAAAAAAAGGGGTGGGATAGAAATTGAAAGATGTCTAATCAGTGCTTACATGAAGCAAAAAGTGGATTTCATGACCCTCTAGAAATCCTTGAAAATCAACTTAGATTCTAAAGAGGTGGTGGCCATATCACATCAGTACACAGTTTTATACTGTGGGTTTACACTGTTTATATGAGTGTGTTGCCTCACTGATTTATAAAAACGTGCCAAGATTATGACACTGGGGGAATATCATACATACCCTCACTTTGATTTAGACCTGTGTTAATAGCCTCTTCAAGAAAATATTCTGAATGGTATGGGACTTGGGGGAGTCTTTGTCTTGTTCTTTTTAAAGTTGTTTCTGTTGGTTCACCTAATTGTCATTCAAGGGTAAAATCTTTTGCTCCTGGTTCCACCTTCACCGTTTTGCCAAAAATGTTTTTATATCTTTAAACTGTTACTTAATTGTAAAGGCTTAGAATGTCAAGTATAAGCAGCACCTTTGAGTACCATAGAGCTATAACTTAAATCTACCTCAACTGTGCCCAAATATTTTTAAAATGAAAATCTTTTATACTGCACCAAATATAAAGCAGCATTCAAATTCCTCCATGTTTCATACTTGTTTTTAATAATATGCTGGTGCACAATTATCCCTCCATGGAGTTTCTGGGTCTTTCCCAAGTCTAACCTTGCCTGATCCCTTTGTGTACTTTTGAGGTATCACTATTTCCTCTATGAGGTTGACCAGGGTTACCTACATAAGGAACACTGTAGTGTACAAATGGTAGTAAACTTCCTCGAGAGCACCATCTTTATTTTTTCATGATTGATCTCTGTATCTGTGTGGTTTACCATTTGCTTGCTTGAAACACTGATAAACCTACCTGATTTCCTACTCTTGGCTCTGCCTCCTGGAAGCTAGTCTCACCTCTTCCTCTCCAGCAAGGAATTTCTTTGGAAGCATAGAACAAGGAAGAACTTTGGTTCAGCCTGGAGTCTATGACATTTGTGTCCTGACCTTCTGATCCAAGTTCCTGTTAGGCCCTGCCTCTCATAAAATTTGGGCAGTCCTGGCCAGACACCATAAATGACTTACCTGTTCCTTCCTAAGAAACAAAAAGGCTCATAAAAACAGAACATTGCATCATCATCTATATATATTAATGTGAAATTGAAAGTTATTGCAAAAAAGATATTAAGCTTCATCAAGAGTTATTCAGTAATTTTAAGTTAAACATCTGTCTTAGTCAGTTTGGGCTGCTATAACAAAAATACCATAGACTGGATGGCTTAAAGAGCAAACATCTATTTCTCACAGTTCTGGAGACTGGAAGTCTGAGATCAAGGTGCTGACAAGGTCAGATTCTTGATATATCTTCACATGGCAGAGAAAGGGCACTGGTCTCTTCCTCTTCTTATAAGGACACTAATTCCATCATGGGGGCTCCATCCTCATGACCTTATCAAAACCTTATTACCTCCCAAAGACCCCAACTTCAAATACCATTACACTGGGGATGAGGGCATTAACATATGTACTTTGTGGGGACAGAAACATCAGTCCACAGCAGAAATCTTGAAAGTTGCATCATACCCTCAGTTTACTGGCCATGACAATGCTCAATGAGACACATTTCCAGTTTGATGGATTGCCTGTCTCTCCTTTGCTCCTGTAGAGTCCTAAACCTGAGAGAGAAACTGGCTTCCTGAAGGTCTAATCTAATCCAGCCTTGTTTCATTTGGCCAGAAAATTTGGGGGAAAACATTAATTTTCAATGTTTGGAAAATAAGAGATCTCTCATATAGATCCAAATACTAATCTTCTTTTGAAAAATTAGTAAGGAGTAAAAGTTAATTACAAATTAATTGGTAACAATGCTAGGCTGTTACCCTCTCACGCCAGAGTTGCCCGAGCCCTTTATGGACTTGCTTTCCATGGCTTGTCACAGGTCCACTTTTACTCATTTATTTTTCCTTCCCGGGTGACATGGCATGAAGTTCCCCAACAGAGGGAATACCTCTTGGTAAAAGTTACCACCTGGATTTAATTATAATTGTACTTTTTTCATGTCCAAAGATATTAGATAAGTATATTTTAATGTTTTCTTATGTTTCCTATAATTAAATCATCTCTGAATATTAAATTGATCCTACATCTTTCCTTTCTGATCTCCTATCATTGAACCTTCCAGTATGCTTTTCTAGTTGTAAAATTCCAGTGTAATATTATTGGCCATTTCTTACATTTTTAAAAAAGTTCCTTATCTTGTAATGAAATGGAAATATCAAATTTCTTTTTACCCTTTCTTAGGCAAACACAAAGATCTAGTCTGTTTCAAGATAGTCATTCATATCCCTTCAGAATTTCAGATTCAGAACTATAAGGCACTGGACATTTCTAGGTTTGTACTTATAATTGTAGCCCATAATCCGTACCTTTATGCCAAGGGAAAATTTTATTTCCATTTAAATTATGATCTCAAATATTGCAAGCTAAACTCTTTACCTATAATACATGTATAGTAATAATAAACAAATAGCAGTGATGTACCAGGGTAGAAAAGAGATTGGTCTTTGGTAAAGAATAATTGGAAATATGAAAAGGAATATAGTGTCTGATCCTCCAGTTGCTCGTGCTGAATTTGGTTTAACACCGGAAAAACATAGGCAGAACACATCTTAACCAGCCTGGCCTAACCCACATTGATTAATAATGAAATAAATGTTACCTAATATATTTTGATCAAGTCATTTTCAGAGGAAAATATGCCACATTCAGTAGCCATAATCAGATTTTCTCTCTTCCTAAGGAACCCTTTGAAACTGAAGTTTTCAGAAGTGATGGCCGTGGGGCAGAGGGGCGTGGCCCCAACCTAGAGATGGCGCCCTCCTGGCCCACTCGTCCAGGAGTGCAGAGGAGCTGGGTAATTGGCACACCACCATGCACTCCCGATGCTGTTGCCACCACTGCTAGCTTCCCCAAACAAATCATTTTATTTCCACTGCTCACTGAAACAAACTAGAATTTCAAGCAACAGTCATCAGGACCCCTTTCATCCCTGAGGCTTTTCTGGGGCAAAGAGGCAGTGCTTCCCACCATGACTGAGGTCTCTGCTCTGATGTCCCCATTGCTGGGTGAAACTCTGCTTTGAAATAACTGCAGAGAGAGGAGCAAGAGGTGTTAGTGCTGGAAATGTAAGAAGTTAGAGTCTTTTTCCCTCCCTGTGGAACACCTGCAAACTTGTGGAAAAGAGAACAGTGGTGGTTTCATCTGTGTGTGTGTGTGTGTGTGTGTGTGTGTACTTCATTTCCAATAGAAATACTTGTCAGATGTTGCCTTGAATGTGGCCCTGGAAACACCGCAGATGGATGACAGTGAAACAAAGAAATAGGAGCTTTCATTTTACATAAATCATTGTGTTAATTGGGGATCAGGTGGTGTGTTTCCGGAAATAAGCAAAGGGAAAATAGTATTTATAGAAGCTGTCCGTGTACAACATGCACACTGGTGTGAAAAGAGCAGGCAGCCTATTTGAAGTAATATTAGAAAATTAAGTGTTTCTTGGGCTAGCAGCTTGTCAAATCTGATGACTTCAGTGTAAAATAAGAAGAAAAGTAGATTTTCTTTACTGATGAGCTTCCCCCACCCCATCCTACCCCACCCCGAACAGTCTTCCAACTCTACTGCAAACCTGTTTAAGGCTCTGGAATGTCCTTCTTGCTGTTAATTTATTTCCTGAAGTCAATCATAATGTATATATAACGGTTGTTGCTATATAGTTTTTGTTAATTGGAATAAATAGCAATCAAGCTTGTTAAACTTTATCTTAATACATGCATTTAACTCAATGTTATTTCTATATGGAGCTGGCCCAGTACTTACATTGCTTAGTTGTCCCAGAGCCTGGGATGAATGCTTTGGCCTCAGTAATTATTGTCTACACTGTCTGAATTTGTTATATAATTACTTGATATTCTGCTTCATCTTGACTGTTTAGACTTGGCCTTTGAGCACTTGGCATTTTGTTCACGGGAAGGAATTTACAAACGCATTCCTCGGCTGATAAATGTAATCGCACAGGATGGTGTGAATCCTAATTAGAGAATCACACATCTCTAGTACATTAGGGTCAAGAGCTTTTGAGTATCAGAGTAGTGTGTTTATCTCATTAGTATATGCAGCTTTGGAATTGATTATTGCAATAATAACAGTTGTGTTTTTTAATTTAGGGTAATTAAAACTTGTAGTGTTTCCTTTTTATGTTGGGTAAACGTTAGTTGTGTGTGTTTTGTTTTGTTTTGTTTCTTTTAATTGTAAGTTGGTTTAAAATCAGTCTTTAGGGTTTTGGTTTTCTAAAATCTGTGGCTCTTTGTAAATAGGCAGTTTTTTAGGAAAGGCCAGAATGCTTAACACAGATGTGACATAGTAGGAAGAGAGAAGTCAAGGCCTATGTTAAGTGGGAAATAAGCTCTGATATAAACAGCTCTTTACCTCTGAGGATTGTCTTGAAAATGTCTTTCTTTTTCCTTAAGTGTGCTTATACGGCCCTTGATTTCTCTATCAACACTTTTTCCTCTGAGATCTGTAAGATTAAGGCAGGAAATTATCTGACTAACATGATTTTTATATGGATTTACCTTGTGGTAGAGAGATATATCTGTCTCTGTGTCTCTCTCTCTACTTATCATCTATCAACAGATATTTGATAAACATTTACTACATTCAATGATATACTGGATACTATGGAGGAAAACAAAGGTTTTCTAGACAGCATTTCTTAGATTCACTAGTTTACAATCTGATGGTGGAAGATCTGGGACTATCTGGGGGTGGGTGAGGGGTGTGGATAATAAACGCATCCAGGTAACTTGTTAAAATAACTTTGAGCAACAAAATAAATAACGACAGTATTATTCTGATCCTAAGAATAGGTATCTGAGACACTATACTCATATCAATAAATTATTGAATAAATAGGAGAGAGGGACAAATTCTCCTTATAGAAGAATTCCAAATAATGTATGTAAAAAATGCCTTTCCAGGAGGTGGAGCTTAATTCCTCTCCCTTTGAATGTGGGCTGGACTTAGTGACTAGCTTCCAAAGAATAGAGTATGGACAGGGAAAATGGTGACTTTACAGTAGGGAAAGCTGGAAGACCCCACCTTAACCAAGGGATCGAGGTTTACATCACCAGTAATAAGTCATGTTGATATGGACTCCTGGTATCTTATGATGAGAAGGTGTCTTAGCTTGGGCTGCTATAACAAATGATCATAGACTCAGTGGCTTAAAAAACAAACATTTATTTTTCACAGTGCTGGAGGCTGGGCAGTTCAAGATCAAGGTGACAAGAGGTTTGGTGTTTGGTTTGCAGATGGTGGTCTTCTTGAGGTGTCCTCACATGGCCTCACACCTTCTTGAGGTGTCTTGGTTTGCAGATGGTGGTCTTCTTGAGGTGTCCTCACATGGGCGAGAGAGAGATTATCTCTCTCATGTCTCTTCTTTAAAACTTAATTTTTTTAGAGCAGTTTTAGATTCACAGCAAAATTGGAAGGGAGGTACAGATATTTCCCTTATATCCCCTACCCTCCCACATACATAACCACCATCATTATCAACATCCCCCACAAGAGTTGTACATTTGTTAACAATTGAACCTATATTAACACATCATTGTCACCCAAAGTCTATAGTTTACATTTGGGTTCACTCTTGGTGTTGTACATTCTGTGGGTTTGGACAAATGTATAATGACATGTGTCTACCATGGTATCATAAATAATAGTTTCACTGCCCTGAAAATTTTCTGTGTCTCCTGTCTCTTTTTATAAGGGCACTAATCCCATTCTGAGGGCTCCACCCCCATGACCTAACTACCTTCCAAAGGCCCCACCTCGAAATATCATCATACTGGGGGTTGGGCTTCTACATATGAGTTTTCAGGGGACAAAAACGTTTAGTTCACAGCAAAAGGCCACCTTACCTCTGTGCTATTTTTCTCGCTCTTTCACTGTAATCCTGAGAAAGCAAAGGACAAATCCAAATTGAAGGACATCCTATAAAATACCTGGCCAATACTCTTTAAGACTCTCAACGTCATAAAAAGCAAAGACTGAGAAATTGTCACAGTTTGGAGGAGACAAAGGAGACATGACTAGTGCAGCATGGTAACCTCTATTGGATCCTGGAACAGGGAAAGGACACTAATGGAAAAAACTGGTGAAATCTGAATATAGTTTGTAGTTCAATTATTAGTTTTGTACCAATGTTAAATTTTTAACTTTGATCAATGTAACCCTAATTAATATTAGGGAAACTGGGAGAAAGTCTGTATGCTCTTTCTGAACTATCTTTACAAATTTTCAAAATTCTAAAATTATTTCAAAATAAAATATTTTTAAAAAGAACATTATCGTTGAACAACTATCTGTTACTAAACTAGGATGCTAGTTTTAAGAGGAAGGCCAGAGCAACACAGTTGGTAGAGATGGCTTCTGGAAGGAGTGGGCCATATGACAGGCCCCAAAAGGTGGATAGGACTTGAGGCTCAGTCACCGATGCTTCCAAGCCACAAGATTTTGTTCGAAATCTACTTTCTGACCTTTTGAATAAGACAGGATTCTCATAGACACTGCCTCAGGTAATTCTGATACCAAAGCAAAGTGATTTATCTTAAATTTGGGAACCCTGAGACTAACTAATTCCACCCAGGCTGCCTTTTACCCAGAGTCCCCAGGCATTGCCCAAATTGAAGATTCCTCTGGTCACCAGGACACTTCTTTCCCTATTTTTCTGAGGCTTTACCTCCCGTTGTCCCTCTGTCCATCTAGTCGACTCTGCTCTCTGAAAGCAGGGTCACCCACATTCTTAGCTTGATCTCAGAATGTTCCTTTCACCTCGAGGCTTTTACTTAAAAGAAGTTTCTTCCAAAAGCAAAACTTATTAAACTTTCTCCGGTGTGTTCTCTTCTTTCCTTATTACAGCAGAACAAGTTGATTGGGCAATTAAAAGCAAAACATTCAGGACCATATCATCTTTAGGTCAGCTCTTTCATGATTTTAAAGGAAAAGGTAATTTTTAAAATTTTTTTATTTATTTATTTATTTTTGGCTGCATTGGATCTTCATTGCTGCACGTGGGCTTTTCTCTAGTTGCGTCGAGTGGGGGCTCCTCTTCGTTGCGGTGCACAGGCTTCTCACTGCGGTGGCTTCTCCTGATGCAGAGCACGGGCTCTAGGCGAGCGGGCTTCAGTAGTTGTGGCACACGGGCTCAGTAGCTGTGGCACACGGGCTTAGTTACTCCACAGCATGTGGAATCTTCCTGGACCGGGGCTCAAACCCATGTCCCCTGCATTGGCAGGCGGATTCTTAACCACTGCACCACCAGGGAAGTCCAGGAAAAGGTAATTCTTATGTAGCATAATGAAATACAGAATCATGGGAAAATGAGGAAAGAGTGCCTACTTAAAAAAAAATTTATTTATTTATTTGGCTGTGCTGGGTCTTAGTTGCTGCACATGGGATCTTCGTTGCAGCATGTGGGATCTTTTTGTTGTGGTCCCTGATAAGGGATCGAACCTGGGCCGCCTGCATTGAGAGCATGGAGTCTTAACCACTGGACCACCAGGGAAGTCCTGAGTGCCTACCTTTTTGATGAGATTAGATTAACCCTAAAAGCAAAACCTAGAAATGAGTGATAACAATAATAGCAACAAAAAACTGTATAGACTAATTTCACTTATGAATAAGATACAAAGATGCAAAATAAAGTATTAGCAAATGGATGTAGCAGTCTCTTACAAGAACAAACTCATAGCCATAAATGCAAACAAATCTCTTTTTAAAAAAATTAAGGAATAATTGCCATGTAACATTAGTTTCAGGTGTACAACATAATGATTTGATATTTGTATATGTTGCAAAAAGATCACCACAATAAGTCTAGTTAACATCTGTCACCATTTACAGTTACGTTTTTTTTCTTCCGATGAGAACTTTTTTTTTTTTTTTTTTTTTTTTTGTTGGTACGCGGGCCTCTCACTGTTGGGACCTCTCCGGTTGTGGAGCACAGGCTCCGGACGCGCAGGCTCAGCGGCCATGGCTCACAGGCCCAGCCTCTCCGCGGCATGTGGGATCCTCCCGGACCGGGGCACGAGCCCGTGTCCCCTGCATAGGCAGGCAGACTCTCAACCACTGTGCCACCAGGGAAGCCCCCGATGAGAACTGTTAAGATTTATTCTCTTAGCAACTTTAAAATATGCAGTACATTATTACTAACTATAGTGCCCATACTGTACATTACATCCCATTTGACTTATTTATTTTATAACTGGAAGTTTGTAGCTTTTGGTCCTTTTGACTCATTTTGCCCACCCTCCACCCGCTGCCTCTGGCCACCACCAATCTGTTCTCTGTATCTATGAGCTTGATTTTTTATTTCTTTGTTTTATTAATTCCACATGTAAGTGAGATCATACAGTGTTTGTCTTTCTCTGTCTGATTTATTTCACTTAGCATAATGTCCTCACGGTCCATCCATGTTGTTGCAAATGATAAAACTTCCTTAGTTTTTTATGACTGAATAATATATAGTATATATAGTATATACACACACTACATTTTCTTTATCCATTCATCCATCAGTGGACACTTAGCTTGTTTCCATATCTTGGCTGTTGTAAATAATGCTGCAGTGAACATGGTGAATATATCTTTTCAAGTTAGAGATTTTGTTTTCTTTGGATAAATACCCAGAAGTGGAATTGCTGGATTGTAGGGTAGTTCTATTTTTAATTTTTTGAGGAATCTCCATACTCTTTTCTATAGTGGCTGCACCAATTTCCATCCCCAGCAACAGTGCACAAGGGTTCCCTTTTCTCCACATGCTCGCCAACACTTGTTATTTCTTGTCTTTTTGAAAATAGCCATTCTAACAGGTATGAGGTGATATCTCATTGTGATTTGCATTTCCCTGGTGATGAGTGATGTTGAAAGTCTTTTCATGTACTTGTTGGCAAGGCTCCTTTCTAATGGCTGCATACTTCATGTCCACGTACCATAATTTGTTCAACCCTCTTTCTATTGGTGACTATGTGGGTATTCTCTTACTTTTGACTATTACAAGTAATATAGTAGTAAACATTTTTGGAACATCTATCCTAATGCACATATTTCTTTAGGAATGATATTGAGGAGTAGAATTAGTGGTGAAAAGGATATGTGAATAAAAATACAGTATCCATTTGATAAATCTCTCCATAAGCTAGGAATGGAAGAAAGTGGTCTTAATTTGATAGAGTATATTAATGGGTAAATAATCATCATAATTAAACCTTTATAAACTAAGCAAAAATTCTTTGTTGTAAAAAAATAAAAATTATAGAAAATATGGGAACAGTACCTGTGTGTTATAAACATTTAACTAATAAGAAATTGCTAGCAATTGAGTTGTATCCTTTTGCACCTGTTACTCATTAAAGCATAAATATATAGATGGATGGATATATAGGTAGATAAATATATATACATATTAAAATACTATTATATGACACTATTCTGAAATTTGTTTAAAAAATTTTTATCAACGTGTTAAATTTCTTCTGTATTAGTACAAACGGTTCTACCGCATTTGTTTTTATTAGTTGCATACTCCATAGTATACCATAATTTATTTAATTCTCCCTCTATTTGGGATATCTTGGGTTTTCTCCAAGTTTCTTTATTTCAGTAATGTTGCTTTGAACATTGTTTTACATCTGTCCTAGCGTTCATATTCCTTAGGATGGATATCAACAAATAGAAAGGTAAGCAGGAGCTGAGGAAGCAGGGATGAGTTCGTGTATAACTTTGAGAAACCTACCTGAGCGGAGAAGGAAAAAGATAAGGCATTATCTAAAAGTGTTCAAAGAGATGTTGTATCTTTTTGGGGAAAAAAAGCTAATATATGCATAAGGTAACAGCACAAAGTAAGGAAGAACTCACAGCGAACGTCTGCAGCCTCATGCGCCCCTTCTCGACCCACTCTCATTAGGATTCAGGCTCTTCACTTCCATGAAAACTTCTCTGGCCATGGTCACCAAGGGCCCTTCATGACATTGGACACTTTTCCTCTGTGAAGTTTGGCTTTGTTGGCCACCTCTTTTTTCTTGAAACTTGGGCTAACTTGGACTCCATGAAACAATTTTCCCTGTTTTTAGCCCTCTGACCCCTCCACTTTCTGATTTCTCTTCAGACCCTTTTAACCCCCCTCACATCATCATGAGTGCAGAACCCCAGGGTTTTCTTCACTCTCTTCTCACTTGACCTGCTCTTATCATGTGGGCTCCTCTGATCCCTTGGCTTTAAGTAGCACCTAGACTTCAAAATTTAGTTTTAGTGCAAACCTCTCCCTTGAGTTCTAGAACCATCGATATCCCTCTGTTGACTAGACACATGGGAATTTCGTAGAAGCTTCAAACCCAAGTGGTCCAAAACTAAATTCATAAACTTTATTCTCATTCCCAAATATTTTCCTCCTCTTCAGGGATCAATTATAGGTATTAGTTAATTGTCCATTAAAATATCACTTTTTATCAAATCTCACATGTAAATGTATCAACCAGGCTCCTCAAGTATCAAGAGACTCAAAATAGTGGTGTATTAAACAAGATACAATATATTGTATATTTAAGGTTGCTTTTCCCCTTGAAAATCATTCTGTGGCTCTAAAACATGCAGTTTGTTGTCATGATCTGACTATTTACACATAGAAAACTTACTTTAACTGTATTTTATAAAATTTATGTCAAAATAGACTTTTCTTTATATTTTGCTATTTTGAGCAAAGTTAAGGATTTTATTCTTCTCTCTGGACAAAAGGAAGTTATTAAAATAGTAGGTATTGATTTTAACACCTTTTTCTGTGTTATTTATTGGTAAGGCATTTGCTGTAAAATACTGAAGAAAAAGAATGCATACATACAGATTATTCAATAGGAAAATCTGATTCAAATCCTCAAAGGATCCTGTTTACTTGCATCTGTAATAATATACAGTACCATTAATGAGGACTGCTTCTATTAATTCTTGATTCACCTTGGGTTTTGGGGTGGTGATGAGAAAGAAATGGAAACACATTCCAACTTATAAAAGTCCATGTTTTCCTTTAAATACTGTAGAATATCAGCAAAATCTTAGAAGTGATAGAGCTTTGGTTCAAGTTAAACAGAAAGTTATTTGTGATCATTAACATAAAATTATCATAAAATCCCTAAGGCACAGTACTGAATATAGTCCTAGAATGTATGGATCTTAACCTTGGAAGAGATCTCAAAAATGACATGGTTTAAAGGTCATGAACTAGTACCTACAGGCTGAATATGGTCGGCTAACTATGTGTGTCTATGTATATATTCTGAATGCTTCAAAAATAATGTGAAAGCCATCAGCTGAGGCATGTCATTGGGGGCATATTAACACTCTCGTCTGCTTCCTATCCCATACCTGCTTGAGCCTTTGAAGACATCTGAGTTTGTAACCCCAGCCAGTTCGACTTACCTTCCAATTAAGCACATCTGCCAGGTGGTGATCCAGCCTCTGCTTGAACACTCTCAGGGACGGGGAACAGAGAGCTTATTAAAATTTCAGGGAGGCTTCCTTGTTCCAAAGTTCACTGAAATTGAGCAGCAACTTGATTCCCAGTAACTTCCACCTAATGGTCGAGCTACACAGAACAAGCCTAATGCCTCTTCCACATGACAAAACTTCAGATAATTGATGGGATCTGTCATGTCTTCCCATTTCATTCCAGGGCTTTTCTTCTCAAGGTTAAACACCCTCAATTTCTTTAATGTCCCTCATTTGGCATTCACCATCCTGATAATCCTCCTTTGAATGAATGTAATTCCATTTGTCAATGACCCTTATAAAATGTGTTTCTGGGAATGAACATAGTGATCTACATGTTGTCTGCCCAGCCCAGGAAAGAGTGGGGTTATTAACACCCGTGTTCTGGGCATTACGCTTCCATTAATGAAATTGAGGGCTACATTAGCTATTGTTAAGCAGGTAGCAACAGGGATGAAAATGATGGTTAAAGCATGAAATGCAGCTTGACCAGGTTCAAAGAAAGGAGGATGCAGTTTAGAAGTGAGTGAATAAGTAATAGAGATACGTCTTAACACTGAGGAAGATCCTGTATTTCAAAGGACATAGGGAATTATATTAGCAAAGGTACATATTTTTAAAATCTGAGAAGAATGAAAAGAAACTAAAATGAATGTATCTGAACTGATGATGATTACTCCTTTTTTCCCTTCCTGTAATGTGGCAGTCACATGTTTTATAATATAAAAAATTAAAATATTATCAACCTATGCACATTACTACTCTATTCAGGTATGTGGTATTTTTATCCCTCATGTTTCTATATACTCTGTTTTATATACATTAAAGTCATCTTCAAATTTGCATACATGTTCATACAACTATATTTTTCTGACATCCAAAATCATCTTTTGCAACTTGGCAAGGGAAATCAGTATTTTTATCTCACTGTAGTAAATAAGAGTTTCCTATATATGTTTCTTATTTCACTTCTCCCAATTCCATCTTTTCCACATTGCCATGGCTGAGTTCCATGATCATAGCAAATAAAGGTAAGGGCCACAGTGATTCTCAGGCCACTCAGACAGGGAAGTAAATTCTTAAGTATTTTTGCTTTAGGGACTTGTAGGTGCTTCAGGAGCAAAAACAAAGTTCTCACATTATCCCTTCCAAGCCCCTGTCCCTGTACTGCTTTGAAGCTACAGAACCCCATTTTCATGGACACCTTTCAAGTTTCCGAGAGGAGTCCTAACTTTCTGTATTTATAATTTAGCATTCTTTCAAAGGGCCTCACTGTTATATAAACTTCAGGCTCCACAATCTGGATTTACCCTGCCTTCCTCTGCAAACTTCTTCTTTTTTTTTTTTTTTTTCCGTACGCGGACCTCTCACTGTTGTGGCCTCTCCCGTTGCGGAGCACAGGCTCCGGACGCGCAGGCTCAGCGGCCATGGCTCACGGGCCCAGCCGCTCCGCGGCATGTGGGATCTTCCCGGACCGGGGCACCAACCCGCGTCCCCTGCATCGGCAGGCGGACTCTCAACCACTGCGCCACCAGGGAAGCCCTGCAAACTTCTTTTGCACACCTGGCAGCTTTTTCACTTACTCATGTATTGGCTTGATGTGGAGGTGTGCCTTGATCTTTGATCCTAAATCCCATCTCATCATTCAGCCCATTAGAGCACTTCCCTGCTTCTGCTCAAGGTCCAGGAAGGTGTTTCCCCTCCCTTCTTCTTGCTAGTCTCCTTGCCCAGGGAGCCTTTACCCTTATTCTCAGCCTGATTGGCATCTGAGGCCAGGACACTCAGGAGTGAATGATGCCTGCCTGCTGGTCCTCAGACTTCTGGGCATGCTCACTGTAATCTCCCACCATCATGCCTCACTCACTGCTCTTTGGTTCCCGGAGTGCTTTGATCACAACCTCTCTTGGGCACTGGCCCTTCCGCTGTACTTTAGCATCACATCATACTATCTAAGGTGGCTTCTCCAGTCCAGGGTAGCCCTAATGTATGTCGGAATAAGACCTTCGCTCATTCTTCCTACTCACCTGCATTGGGTCACCATAAAGAAATCTCAAAAACCTTATATCAAAGAAGTAATATACATAATTTTGTATATTGAGCACGAGGACACAGTTTCAGTGAAAAAAGGGAAATGCTAAACACATGAAGGTGAGGCCATTTTCCATTCCTGGCTTCCCTAAGATTTTAGTACCTGACTTCGTATTCTTTTCACTCTAATTCCTGGCAACATTTCCAGTGACTTCAGTGTCATCGTGGGTAACCCTGCCAATACTCTTGCTTCTCTTGGTTTATAACCTCAACTCCAGTGATCTTTACTCTCCACTCTGCTTTAGAGTCACAGGTACAGATGTCATGTGTACCTGACCCTCGATGGAAGGAATAAAGAATGTCATAGCCATCTTACACCTAGCACAGGTATGACTGTGCTTATGACTAGCACAGCTCTTTAAATATATATTAGGAGCACAATAAATATTTGCTGATTAAATGAATCTATAAATATTTGGAAAGTATAGCCATAAAATCAAGCATGATAAATGAAGCTTGAGTAAGGTCAGTGTCTTGGGAATAATAATTGGAAATTACGATCCAGAAGATATTTTATCATTCAAGTTCAAATAGTATTCTCCCTCTTGAGATATTCTACATATGAATAACATAGGTTTAGGAATTAAAATTTTTTCTCTATAATCACAGGGCATCCTTTTTTTCCTTGAAATTATTCTCAATATATTTTAAAACTACACAATACCATTTAACATTTGAGCAATACCTCATCCCTCGAAAAGGAAGTTTTACAAGGCAATTTGAGCATATCTCAAATTTCATTTTGACAATTAGATAATGGAATTAGAAAATGGTCTATTTACATGGTTATCTAAATTATAGTTATTAAACAGTTATCCAAAGCTGTTCCAATAGACCTGATACATTATATATGTAATACATTACATACGTATATATAAAACACAAGGCTAAAGAGAGTTCTCTTGGAGTTTTTTTAGTATTTGAAGATGTAGAATGACTTGAAAGTGTCCATATTGTTTTTGAAGAATTGCTAACAATCAGGCAACATGCCCTGTTCTTTCCTTTGAGAGTCATGAGTACACGTACTGTCAAAGATCTCACTGGAAATTTTGTCCATGAAAATAACTCTGATCACTTGAAGCACAAGTTTTATGAGACTCTTCGATTTATTTCCCAAAGGTCAAGTTCAATCCTGGTGGCTTGCTATAAGAATGTTTTAATTTTTATTCAGTTATCTCTACTTCCTCTAACTGCCTTGCACATCCCATCACTCAGCAAATAAAAATTCAAGCAGTAAAGTTGGTTAGCTAGGCATACTCTGTAAAACACGAAGATTTATTCTTTCAGTGACCTTAATGATAGTTTTAGTGTAGTAAATTTTTTATTACAGTAAATTATTTATTGCAGAAGAGGCATCTGAGTCAACAAGGAATGTGGAAATAATAGTGGAGAAATGTATGTTGTTTTTTCTGAAGCATCTCCCCACCACCCTCATGCTTCTAACAAAAACCTTCCATTATGTGAAGCGAATGCTCGAAATAATGCAAGATAAATTAGATTTGTAAAGAGGGGAGACTGCACGTTCCATTTCCAGGGTTTTCCTGAAAGGGGCTCTTCTCATTCTTCATACTTATTCCAGAGCCAACTAGTTCACTAGCTTACTACCAGAGAAGCTTTTCAGGTGCTACTCTCTGAGAAGGATCAAAGTTCTAACATTTTCCAGGTTGTTGATATTCTTTCAAGAGACATAAAGCCCTTATCAATAATGTGTCTAACCCAGAATCAGTGGGGCAGAGGCATCATGGAGATCAAATATCCTCCCCTCCCACTCCTTACCTAATCATTTGGAGAGCAGGAAGTGACAGATAAGCTGTCACTTGAATCTAAACATCTATGTGAAGTAGACTATCTGTTATTTACAATTCCAGAAATAGGCATTGTTCACGTCTCTTGGACAACGAGAGCACATCCTTTTATAGTTAGAACCCCGAGGTACTCTGTGATCTTGAAGCCTTCTATGAATCTTAAAATGATGGTGACCAATGACTTTACAATCAAACAATTTTATTTCTTTTTTTTTTTTTTTTTTTTTTTTTTTGCGGTACGCGGGCCTCTCACTGTTGTGGCCTCTCCCGTTGCGGAGCACAGGCTCCGGACGCACAGGCTCAGCGGCCATGGCTCACGGGCCCAGCCGCTCCGCGGCATATGGGATCCTCCCGGATCGGGGCACGAACCCGTATCCCCTGCATCGGCAGGCGGACTCTCAACCACTGCGCCACCAGGGAGGCCCCAATTTTATTTCTTTACTTAATTACTCATTTATTTATTAACTGGTTACTCCCATTTAGTATAAGTAGTGAATAACCACGAAGTTTCTATTAACCATAGTATTGGATTAGTCAGAACGGGTCTGTAGTGACCTTGCCAGATAAAATAGTTAACTATAAAACACCTTAATAGTAACTGAATTCCTATCCTTTAAATGGGAAGCATTATTTAATATTTCAGTAATCCATAATTAACAATACATTTTAAAGACCAACATCAATTTGATGAAAAGTGATACCTTTTCTGTGGTTCTCCGGACCCCAAACACATTATCTTGCAATAATGATTTAATAAATATTTATTTAACAAATAGATAGATGAATAAATAAACTCCTCAGTTTAGTGAGGTACGTCTTTATTTTTTTCCAGAAAGAGTTTGTGATTTACTGATTTTTTGGAGCTCTCACATATCCACAGATGTCTTCCTGTTACTTTCATAGGTGAAAGCCAATTTGGCTGGAATAAAAATCTGGCACTAGACACATTTCCCTTCAAGCGTTTAGAGATGTTACATTCACTGTCATTTTATACAGTTGCTCTTTAATCTCAGCCCAGTCTCTTCTCCTGGTTTTCTGCTCCTGTTCTATTCAGATCATTCCTTTTTACATATTATTAAGGATCAAGTAGTTTTCTGAAAAAAATTCTTTTGATTCTTTTAGTAAATAATATCTACAGAATGATTTCCCTTTGAATTTTTAAGATAGTTCCTTTTTCTTGATCTAGAGTATAATTTCCACCAGCTACATGTTTTATTTATTTATTTATCATTCTGACTGAGGGGAGATTTATGTACTTCTACGGTTCCCTGTTAGAGGAGTTCTATGGATCTTACTTAGTCCAGCCATTTTTGTGTAGAGACCTCAGGCTCTGAGACCCCAGGATAAGTGTGTAAATATCAAAGCGATTGATCCCATTGTTACTCCAAGCAGAGTAATAAAAGGTGCCCAACAGCATTAGTCATTAGAGAAAGGAAAATTAAAACCATAATGAGATACCACTACATATGGGTAAGAATGGCTAAAATGAAAAATACAGACCCTACCATGTGTGCTAAGGATGTAGATGAAGTGGAACTCTCATACACTACAGGTGGGAATGTGGAATAGCACAACTTGGTGAAAAGCATCTGTGGATTTTTTTTAAAAACTTCGGCATATGTTTACCATATGATTCAGCTTTTCCACTCCTAAGTATTTACCCATGAAAAATAGAAGCATATGTCCATACAAAGACTTACATACACATGCTTATAGCAACTGTATTTCTAATAGCCCTGAACTGGAAACCACCCAAATATCCATTAACAAATGAATGGATAAGCAAACTCTGATATAGCCATTCAATTGAATACTACGCGGCAATAAACAGATGAGCTATTTAAACATGCTACAACATGGATGAGTCTCAAAATAACTATGTTGTATGAAAAAAGCTAGACAAGGTGGAGTACAAACTATGATTTATATAAGATTCTAGAAAATGCAAACTAATCTATCATGACAGAAAGCAGATCAGTGGTTGCCTGGGAGCGAGCAAGGCGTTCGGGGACTGGGGGATGGATGGAAGGACTATAATCATGGGTGAAGGGTGTCTTTGTTATTTTGACTGTGGAAATAGTTTTCATGGCCGTACACATTTGTCCAATCTTATCAAATTTTACACTTGCGATAGTTTACTACATGTTGATTATACCTCAATTAAGCTGTTAAAAAAGAGACATAATAGTTTATAGGTCTTTATACAAATTTTTGAAATTTATTACTTCCATTCAGCTTTTACTCATGGGACTTGATGATGGGCCAATGCCATCATTTAAGACGGGGACTAAAATTTGTTTTCTTTTAAAATTATCACTAAGATATTAGCCAGCATATCCAATAGTTAAGTGTGAGACAGAAAAAAAAGACATAATGACTAAAGGAAAAAAGAAAAGAATGGCAAAAAAAATATGATTCTAATTCCAGACATTCCTGGAAAGCAGCACCAGGGAAACCTGGCCAGGAGTTGGGAAAAGATTATACAAATGCTGTAGGGCAGCTCTGCCAGGAAAAAGTTATAAATGACTGAAGGACTATGGCATTTGTGATGAGAAAGGAAGTTAATCTTCTTGTAGCTTATACTTTCAAGTTTTTCCAGTTAGAATTGTCTCCTTTGAAAGACAAAAGAAGTAATTAAGGAGTAATAGTTTGTCTTTAATTTTTTTATGAGTAATGTGTTCTGAATATTTGGTTAAAATGTTTGAATTTTGGAAAAGGCCATTTTTAAAGCAAAAGTAGCATTTTATTAAACTTGAAATGGACTTAATGTTTCTTTGGAGTTTGCTTTGAGAAAATTGAGTTCCCAGTTATGATCAGTTATAGCTGAAGTTGATGAAACCATTTTGTCTGTTATAGACTTCTCAGATTATTAGAAAAAATACAATAGGGGCAATAGATCTGGTTCTCTTCCTTACATGGACAAAAAAAAAAAAAATCTCTGTATCTGTAGCCAACTCATATAACTTCTATGGGTCTCAAATTCATCGACTAAAATACCAAGTAGTTTAATGTAACTCTCAACTCCACCCTAGCTGTATAATTTATGATTCTGTATATTTAGATTAGGGACATAAGGATTTTCAGGCCATTTCTTATCTTTCTAAAGATAGAACAGAAGAGGAATACTGTATAGGCAATTTAAATAAGAAAAGGGAAAGAACTGATGCTATGCTGGCACAAAATTAATTTATAAATGATGTAACTATAGTAATAAATTCTTGATAGTATTCTCTTTATCAGTTATTTCCTAAAATTCATCTGTATTTTTAATGAACACTGCCCATAAATTATGGTGAGTGCCCTGTTCCAAGATAAAGTGTGCCTAAATAGTGTGCAAAGAAACCATTTCTCTTAACCATAAATTCCTACAGAACTCAAGAGTTGTTTTGGTTTGCGTTTGCAGTTGTAAGTACTTTTTCCTCTTAAATTCACTCTAAGGATATATCCATTCACATGGGACTTCCTTAGATTGGCAGAGTTCAGCTAGAAAGCTAGAAATACATACAGTAATCAAAAAGAAATTATGAAAACATAGGCTATGGGAAATTTTAGGAAAAAAATGTGTAGAAAATTATACAGATCTACCAGCGTAATTCCAGAGATAGACGTATGATGTATTGTGAATGTTTCTGCTGTAAAATGGCAAACCACACAATTACCATTAAAACTCAAAATAAGGAACCAATCAACTTGACAAAGCTATCAGAGAAACTAGGCCAAAAAAAAAAAAAGGAAGGAATACAAGAAGGGGTGGGAAAGTAGTTCACTAATCCTCTTTGGGAGAAATTGGCTCTATAATATGATAGAGCCAATATGATATGGTGAGCAGGCAAATGGAGGAGGGCAAAGGAAAGAGAAATAAACCTAAATTCACAGGGATTTTTGTCATCTAGGAGAGAGGAAGTGAATGTATTCCCCTAGGTTTGCACAGACTTTGGGAAACGTAGTTTTGTGGAAACAGCCTAGTCTTGGTCTAAGTGAGACATGAGACTGTCACCCAGCTTGGCACCTGTAGCCATGAAAATGACTTGGTTTCATGGCACATGCCAAGAAGATTCATTCAGTGTGGAGGGTTTGTTATTCAGACAACTGCACCAATTAAATTGCTGGTTGGTCTATGCAGGAGGTACCTCTGGGAGCACCAGGACACCAGTGCCAATCAAACTGGGAGTGACTGAAACATCTCTCCAGTCAAGAGACAACACTAAGAAAGGTAGAAATCATGGAAATGGCAATTCAGATTCCCCTACCCCCATGCTTGAGCTGGAAGGAACTTCTTGGGTAGATTAGATATTGTGGGTATATCCAGGACAATACTGTGTCTGTGGACAATACTGTTTAAATTTATTGCTTGAAATCTTTCTCAATAGCCCCTAATAGAAAAATCACATGACTTGATTTTTTTTTTTTTTGGTAGATGTGGTTTATAAATGGAATGCCCGGAACTTGTTATATCAACTTTATAGACAAATTTTATGGTTGCAAGTTCATCGATTTTTAATTTTTAAGGGACTCTCTTGGTAGTAGAATCTCCTTTCCAACTTGCTCCCTAGTTAGAACATGTCCAAACGATAGACAAATCATCATCTCTTGAGGCCACTGAAAAGAGAGATCTTACCACTGAAAAATTCCTCCTTATATTAAACCCAAATCTAAATGGCTAAAACTTGTACTATTTGCTTCCTGATTGAACCTTAAAAAACATACTCATTAATCTGGCCTTCAGCAATGTTTCTCTATTTTGTTTAAAAGATGTCATGAAAGGTTTTGCCTTACTTTGCTTAGGTTCAGATAGGTGCATTTATGGCACTGACTTGACCATGTGTAATATTAAATACAAAACTCTCATTTTTATTGAAGTATATTTGATTCACAATTTTACATTAGTTTCCAGCATACAGCTTAGTGATTCAGTATTTTTACAGATTATACTCCTTTAAAAGTTATTAAGATAATGGCTATAATTCCCTGTGTTCTACAATATATCCTTGTTGATTATTTTTTATACATAGTAGTTTGTACCTTTTATTCTCATACCCTTAACTTTCCCCTCTCTCCTTCCCTCTTTCCATTGGTAGCCACGGGTTTGTCTACTGTATCTCTTTCTGTTTTGCTATATACATTCATTTGTATTATTTTTTAGATTCTACATATAAGTGATATTATACAGTATTTGTCTTTCTCTAATTTATTTCACTAAGCGTAATACCCCCAGGTCGATCCATATTGTTGCAAATGGCAAAATATCTTTTTTATGGCTGTGTAATATGCCATTGTGTGTGTGTGTGTGTGTGTGTGTGTGTGTGTGTGTGTGTGTGTACCACATCTCCTTTATGCTCTCATCTGTTGATAGATACTTGGGTGCTTCCATATCTTGGCTGTTGTAAACAGTGATGCATTGGGGTGCATATATCTTTTTAAATTAGTGTTTTTATTTTGGGGGATATATACCCAGGAGTGGAATTGCTTTATAGTCTGGTAGTTCCTTTTTTAGTTTTTTGAGGAACCCTCATAATGTTTTCCATAGTGGCTACACCAATTTACATTCCCACCAACAGTGTACAAGGGTTCCCTTTTCTCCACATCCTTGCCAACATGTGTTATTTGTGCTCTTTTTGATAACAGCCATTCTGACAGGTGTGAGGTGATATGTCATTGTTTTGATTTGCATTTCTCTAATAATTAGCAAGGTTGAGCATTTTTCATGTGCCTTCTAGCCATCTGCATATCTTCTTCCAAAAAATGTCTATTCAGGTGTTCTGCCCATTTTTTATTGGGTTGTTTGCTTTTTTGATACTGAGTTGTGTGAGCTATTTATATATTTTGGGTATTAGCCCCTTGTCAGTCACATCATTTGCAAATATTTTCTCCCATTCCATAGGTTGTCTTGTTTTGTCGATGGTTTTCTTTGCTGTGCAAAAGCTTTTAAGTTTAAGTAGGAAACTCTCATAATAGCTATTGGTAATATAAACTGTTGAGGAAATTAATTTGATATTATATATCGAAGCATTAAAAAATGCTTCCCTTCAGCAGGATAAACTCTTTCTTTTAAAAACAGATGTTGTTGGAAATTCCCTGGTGGTGCAGTGGTTAGGACTCCACACTCTCACTGCCAGGAATGCGGGTTCAGTCCCGGGTTGGGGTACTAAAATCTCACAAGCCATGCGGCGTGGCCAAAAAAAATAGATATTGTTAAAGTTATGATATGTTTCCATATCTGGGCGAAACTTTTTAGTATCATACCATGTTACTACTTCTAGCCTCTCTTGAATTGCAGTTGTCCTCTCTGCAGTTGTCATGTATTGACCTCTCTGGCTTTCACTGAAGAGTTTAGCACCTGACTCACTTCCTTGCTTTCCACCGTAACTGCTGCCTTCATTTTGAGTCATTTTACTGTCCATATAACTTACACTTTTGTTACTTTATATTCATAGATCCTTGGTTTCCTTCCCATGAATGAGCTTAAGAACTATTAGAACAACTGACCTAACTGGGTAAATGGTACCAATGCAAACTGATGGATTTCAGCTTAACCCATAACATAATCCAGAGATCCTTTTCCATTTCCGTTTTCAACTCTCAATCCCATTCATTCCCCACGGTACCAATTCCAAACCATATCACTCTTCTCAAACCCTTCCTCTCATATGCATACCCTGTACTCTCATCAGTTCACCTCATCTTAAACAAAGAAGCCATCAAATTCCAGCCTTACTTTCCTTTTTGCTTTATGTAATAGGAAGAGGTGTCACCCTTCTGTCCACGTCATTGCTTAATTTCCTGCTGTTCCCATTGTTGTCTAAAAAACTACCTTGAACATAAATGACTTGAGGTCAAAATGTATTATTCCTTAAATTTTTGTCAGTTGCTTGGGCTCACCTGGATGGCTCTCTCATGAAGTTCCAGTTAGATGTAGACCAGCTCTGAGGTCATCTGAAGGCTTGACTCGCCTGGATGACAGGCACAGATGGCTTCTTCACACACATGTCTGGAACCTTAGCTGAGATGGCTGGGCTGAGCATTTCTCTCTGTCTCTGTAAGGCTAGTTTCCTCACAGCATGTTATCACCAGGTAGTTGGTTATCTTATCACGTGGCTGGCATCTTCCAGAGCAAGCATTCTAAGAAACTCAGTGGTGAGTGGTAAGCTTCTTATGACTTATGTTCATGAGAAGTGATGAAGCCATTCAGTGTCATCTCTGCCTCATTCTGTTGCCAGATACAAGGGGAGGAAACTGCTCAAGGATGTATATGAAAAGTTATTCTTTGGGAAATAATCTTTGGAGACTAGCAAACACACCTGCCTTTATAGAACTAAGAACTTTAGAAGCTCATGCAGTTACTATACACCCTTCTTGTGGCTGCCATCTGCCTACTAATGGTCATGTTCTCAAATGTACTTTTATGTCTAGATTAAGATATTTATTTCTAATTAATTAATTTTTCTGGTCACTATTTAATGAAATTAGAAATTGATAATAATATTGGGAAAAAAGCCCCTTCCACCTGGAGATTTAAAAAACAAAAGTAATCTTCATTCTTGGGTTAATAATAATAATAAAGAAACTGCAGTGAAAACACCATATAGATATATTTCATAAATATCATATATAGAGCATATAAACACATATTTGCAAAGAATATTAGAAAATATTCTCAAAGATATTCCAGAAGTCCTAGGCTCACCAAAGTGTAAAGGGAAGTAGGAACTGGGGAAATGAGAGACAGAAGTCAGAGGGAGAACTTTTTCTGTATATGCTCTCATAATCTGTACATTTTCTACCATTACAGTGTATTAACAGTTACATACCTGGATACATACTACATAAATGGACTATCATAAAATAAAAATAAGTGCAAAATCTGTTACCTATCTTGTGTTGTGGTGACAATAGATTAGCTACTACAATGTATTTAAATCTGCTCCTGGAATATAAGAAGTTAAGAAATATTACCTCTCTTTTATGTTTGTGTGTGTGTGTGTGTATACACACACACACACACACACACACACACACACATATATATATATATATAAAATATATATTTAAAGTCAAATATTTTGTTTTGAGAACCATCCACTTAAGAACTAAAATAACCAGCCTAACAATAATGCATTACTTCCAATTTGATAGCTAGAACTTATTTAGTCATAAATCAGTTAGGGCCAATGGTCTACTAAACGTATTTTACAATTGATCAAAAATAGAGAACAAGGCTTCCCTGGTGGCGCAGTGGTTGAGAGACCGCCTGCCGATGCAGGGGACATGGGTTCGTGCCCCTGTCTGGGAAGATCCCACATGCCACGGAGCAGCTAGGCCCGTGAGCCATGGCTGCGGAGCCTGTGCGTCCAGAGCCTGTGCTCCGCAACAGGAGAGGCCACAACAGTGAGAGGCCCGCATACCGCAAGGAAAAAAAAAAAAGAGAGAACAAAACTAGGACACCTGAATGTCAGGTTATGAGAGATGATTTTAAAAGATTAATATTCCATTTCGTGTGTGCTTATATATATATACATATATATTATTTTTATTTCTGTCCATTCATCTCTCACTTAGATTGTTTCCATGTCTTGTCCATAGTAAATAATGTTGCAATGAGCATAGGATGTAGATAATCTTAAAATAGTGATTTCATTTCCTTAGGATATATGCCCAGAGGTGGAATTGCCGGATCATATGGTAGTTCTATTTTTAACATTTTGAAGATCCTCTGTACTGTTTTCCATAGTAGCTGTACCAATTTACAATCCCATGAACAGTGTGTAAGGGTTTCCTTTTTTCCACATCCTCTATAAAAACAAAACTCATAGAAAAAGAGTAAACTGATAATTGCCATGGCGTGAGGGAAATGGGTGCAGGTGGTCAAAGGATACAAACTTCCAGTCACAAGATATATGTTCTGGGGATGTAATGTACAGCACAATGACTATGGTTAACAACACTGCATTGTGTACGTGAAAACTGCTAAGAGAGTTGCTCTCAAAAGCCCTTACACAAACACACACACACACATACACACACACACAATTATAACTGTGTGAGGTAATAGATGTGTCAAACAACCTATTGTAGTAATCATTTTGCAATACATACATACATCAAACCATCATGCTGTGCACCTCAAACTTACACAATGTTATATGTCAACTATGTCTCAATAAAGCTGGGGAAGAAAAAGAAACAGTAATATATTTGTGTGCTTTAGTAAAATATATACCATTACACGATGATATTGCATATGTCATATGAAGATGACATCAAAATCTATTTTTGAAAAATTTTAACCAAAAGAGTTTAAGAAGCACAGTTTTTTAAGCTGGTATAAAAAGGAAATAAAACTCTTCAGCAAATTTTTGCTAGAAAAATATTGGTCAATTAAGTTAATATCCAAAGACTTTTCTCTTATTTCCCACAATATTATTTATAGTTTGAGTTGTAGTGGCTAATTTTCAAAAAAGTCAGCAACTGTTTGACTATTTCAATCTATTGTATATTGTATATTTTCAACTGATTTTTCTTTTAGATAAATTCCAAGAGAAATAAGACATTATTAGTTGATAGACATAAAACTGATTTAGCAATGCCTTTTTAGTGTCCAACCTTTTTACTTTGTTATTTTTTAAATTTAATTAATTTATTTTTTACACAGCAGATACTTATTAGTTATTTATTTTATACATATTAGTGTATACATGTCAATCCCAATCTCCAAATTCATCCCACCACCACCACGATCCGTGCCCTGCTTTTCCGCCTTGGTGTCCATACATTTGTTCTCTACATCTGTGTCTCTATTTCTGCCTTGCAAACTGGTTCATCTCTACCATTTCTCCAGCTTCCAAATATATGCATTAATATATGATATTTGTTTTTCTCTGACTTACTTAACTCTGTATGACAGCCTCTAGGTCCATCCGCATCTCTACAAATTACCCAGTTTCGTTCCTTTTTATGGCTGAGTAATATTCCATTGTATATATGTACCACATCTTCTTTATCCATTTGTCTGTTGATTGGCATTTAGGTTGCTTCCATGACCTGGCTATTGTAAATAATGCTGCAGTGAATATTGGGGTGCGTATCCTTTTTGAATTATGGCTTTCTCTGGGTATATGCCCAGAAGTGGGATTGCTAGGTCATATGGTAATTCTATTTTTAGCTTTTTAGGGAACATTCATACTGTTCTCCATAGTGGCTGTATCAATTTACATTCCCACCAACAGTCCAAGAGGGTTCCCTTTTCTCCACACCCTCTCCAGCATTTATTGTTTCTAGATTTTCTGATGATGCCCATTCTAACCGGTGTGATACCTCATTGTAGTTTTGATTTGCATTTCTCTAATAATTAGTGATGTTGAGCAGCTTTTCATGTGCTTCTTGGCCATCTGTATGACTTCTTTGAGAAATGTCTATTTAGGTCTTCTACCCACTTTTGGATTGGGTTGTTTGTTTTTTTAATATTGAACTGCATGAGCTGTTTATACATTTTGGAGATTAATCCTTTGTCTGTTGATTTGTTTGCAAATATTTTCTCACATTCTGAGGGTTGTCTTTTTGTCTTGTTTATGGTTTTCTTTGCTGTGCAAAAGCTTTTAAGTTTCATTAGGTCTCATTTGTTTATTTTTGTTTTTATTTCCATTACTCTAGGAGGTGGATCAAAAAAGATCTTCCTGTGATTTATGTCAAAGAGTGTTCTTCCTATGTTTTCCTCTAAGAGTTTTATAGTGTCTGGTCTTACATTTAGGTCTCTAATCCATTTTGAGTTTATTTTTGTGTATGGTGTTAGGGAGTGTTCTAATTTCATTCTTTTCCATGTAGCTGTCCAGTTTTCCCAGCACCACATATTGAAGAGACTGTCTTTTCTCCATTGTATATCCTTGCCTCGTTTGTCATAGATTAGTTGACCATACATGTGTGGGTTTATCTGGGCTTTCTATCTTGTTCCGTTGATCTATATTTCTGTTTTTGTGTCAGTACCACATTGTCTTGATTACTGTAGCTTTGTAGTGTAGTATGAAGTCAGGAAGTCTGATTCCTCCAGCTCTGTTTTTTTCCCTCAAGACTGCTTTGGCTTTTCAGTGTCTTTTGTGTCTCCATACAAATTTTAAGATTTTTTGGTCTAGTTCTGTAAAAAATGCCATTGGTAGTTTGATAGGGATTGCATTGAATATGGAGATTGCTTTGGGTAGTATAGTCATTTTCACAGTATTGATTCTTCCAATCCAAGATCATGGTATATCTCTCAATCTGTTGGTATCATCTTTAATTTATTTCATCAGTGTCTTATAGTTTTCTGCATACAGATCTTTTGTCCTCCTAGGTAGGTTTATTCCTAGGTATTTTATTCTTTTGGTTACAGTAGTAAATGGGAGAGTTTCCTTAATTTCGCTTTCAGATTTTTCATCATTAGTGTATAGGAATGCAAGAGATTTTTGTACATTAATTTTGTATCCTGCAACTTTACCAAATTCATTGATTAGCTCTAGTAGTTTTCTGGTGGCATCTTTAGGATTCTCTATGTATAATATCATGTCATCTGCAAAGTGACAGTTTTACTTCTTCTTCTCCAATTTGTATTCCTTTTATTTCTTTTTCTTCTCTGATTGCTTTGGGTAGGACTTCCCAAACTACGTTGAATAATAGCAGTGAGAGTGGACAACCTTGTTTTTTCTCTGATCTTAGAGGAAATGCTTTCAGTTTTTCACCATTGAGAATGATGTTTGCTGTGGGTTTGTCATATGTGGCCTTTATTATGTTGGGGTAGGTTCCCTCTATGCCCACTTTCTGGAGAGTTTTTATCATAAATTGGTGTCGAATTTTGTCAAAAGCTTTTTCTGCATCTATTGAGATGATCATATGGTTTTTCTTCTTCAATTTGTTAATATGGTGTATCACATTGATTAATTTGCATATATTGAAGAATCCTTGCATCTCTGGGATAAACCCTACTTGATCATGGTGTATGATCCTTTTGTGTTGCTGGATTCTGTTTGCTAGTTTTGTTTTTTTTTTCGGTACGCGGGCCTCTCACTGTTGTGGCCTCTCCCATTGTGGAGCACGGGCTCCGGACGTGCAGGCTCAGCAGCCATGGCTCATGGGCCCAGCCACTCTGTGGCATGTGGGATCTTCCCGGACTGGGGCAGGAGCCCACATCCCCTTCATCGGCAGGCGGTCTCTCAACCACTGCGCCACCAGGGAAGCCCTGTTTGCTAGTATTTTGTTGAGGATGTTTGCATCTATATTTATCAGTGATATTGGTCTGTAATTTTCTTTTATTGTAGTATCTCCGTCTGGTTTTGGTATCAGGGTGATGGTGGCCTCGTAGAATGAGTTTGGGAGTGTTCCTTCCTCTGCAATTTTTGGAAGCATTTGAGAAGGATGGGTATTAGCTCTTCTCTAAATGTTTGATAGAATTCGCCTGTGAAGCCATCTGGTCCTGGGCTTTTGTTTTTTGGAAGAGTTTTAATCACAGTTTCTATTTCTTTATTTGTGATTCGTCTGTTCATATTTTCTGTTTCTTCTTGGTTCAGTCTTGGAAGGTTATACCTTTCTAAGAATTTGCCCATTTCTTCCAGCCAACTTTTTACTTTAATCTTATTAATTTCCAAGACTACTTTAGTGACTTTGTGGATGACTTAATTAAGGTTAATTCTTTGATTTCAATTCTAATGGTCTTTACCTTTACATTAATTCAGTATCTGACACATATAGCCACATCTTGAAATATATCAAAACCTAGCACTATACTACATGTGAAATATTAAACTTCAATTCATCACTCTAACTATGACAACATCTCTCTCCTTCCAACTCTGTAAAACTAATATACCTACTCTTTGACCTTAGGAAACATTTAGGCCCTGGACCACTGTATTTCCTTCTAATATGTCCCCTTCTTTCTAGGTTCACTTTCATCCCTTCCAACCCTAGATTCCAAAGTCTGTCATTTCAATCACTGTGTCACTATTACTCTGCTTCTCTTCCTCCTTGCCCTTCAGTTGCAACCCCTTATAAAAATCTTAACTTTGGGTTGATTTAACAGTTTTACCTCTGTGCTTTTTCACAGGTGAAGCCTACTGAAAGAAGAAGTAACAGAAAGTTTTTCTCACGTTTAAAATACCTCTTTTTGACATCACATCGCTTTTTAGTTATACCTAAGTCCCAAACTTCTGGTGAAAATGGAACTGCTTTGTAGAGGGATAAACATTTATTGCCATCACTTCAGTACATATTCATTCCTTGTTTTTTCCAGGATGAATCATGGCCTATAAAATGAACCCTTTTTACTTCATCTTACTTGTCACTGTTGGTCATTCTCTCTTTTAAGCAAGAAATACCTCCTTAGCTTCTGTCACTTTATTTTCTCCTGGATTCCATCCAATTTCCTAGGTTTCCCTTCTTAGTTTCCTTTGCAGGCTTATGTTTTTCTGCCCATTCCTTAAATAGTCACATTTTCTGAGGCTGCTTTATCAACCCTGGTTCTTTTTACTTTTCACACTTACAAGGTTATTTAAACCACATTCATGGTTTCATTGAACACTTACATGTTTTATTTGTAGCCCTAAATTCCACCTTGAACTGAAGACCCATAAATCCAGCTGCTTTCTGAAAATCTCACTTACACATCTTACAGGAGTTTTGAGCTCTGTGTGATTTAAAATGACCTAGTAATTTTCACCTCAAATCTGCTTCTCAACTGTATTCTCTCTTTAAATGAATGGCATGAAAATTTCCTCATTCATGGAAGCTAGAAACATAGGAGTGATCCCTGACTCCTGTCTCTCACTCAGTCTCCATATCCAGTCATTCCTGGGGTCCTGTAGATACATCTGTTTTACTTTTGTCATGTATTTCTGCTGACACTCATCTATTACAATGCTATTAAATGATAATTGTTGAAGTCATCATTTTTCCTTTTCAGAAGCATTTGCAAGAATATAGGCTCTCATAAAGACCATGTGGTGACAAGGACCCTATAAAATACACAGACAACTCTGTTCCTTCCCTCTCTACACTGTTGTTAAAATATCAGCAGCCTTGAAAGTATCCTCCCTCATAATGAAGTATCTAATGAAATGTTATCATAATATTTTAGAAGACATACAGACCCCACCTACTGATTTTTATTTCCATGGACAATGTTTGCAAGTAAGATGTATAGAGTAGGACTTTGGAGTCAAGGTAGGATCTTGGGAAAGTCATTAAACATCCTTTTTAGGAAAAAATTATAATAGTAGATAATATTTATTTCATAGGGTTATGTGAGGATTAGGCAAGATATTATAGAGCTGTAGAGGTGCTAAATATTCATTTTTTTCTCATTCCTTTCATTTTTTCTTTTAATGCTTGCCCAAGTACTTTCTATGTATCAGTCTTGGACTGACTACTCAGAGTGCTGCTTGAAGGGGAGAGAGCTTCTGAAGCACTATTGACTATGTACATAAATGGAGGTACCATATTTGCACCATATACATTCCCACTGTGAGGCACCACCAATGACTAGAAACCTGAATATATTAGAAGATCCCATACAAGCAACCTCAAAAAAAACTAACAGTGACTACTTTTTAGTTGAAAGAAAAAAAATGTAGTAAATTGAAACCAGTATATATTTCATCAATTGGCAGACGCCTAACTCTTCTTGGAATGTAACAGGAAACATTGGTGAGGGAATTATTAATGACAACTACACAGGAAAGTATGACATTAATAAAGAAATAATTGAAGGGATTCATTGCTTGTCATCCATTAAAAAAGCTTTACTTCCAACATGGTTAAAAATGCCATCAATCAACACAAGCCAAGGCATTCTCCTGAAGAGATGGTGATGCTATTATGAGCTATGCACTACCTGACAGAGGGAAAAGTGAACCATTTCTTGAGCTTTGAAACACAGTTTACAGAATCTTTGTGTATCACCATTGATGGCTAAATTTGCATTCCCAGAGAACCATGTTCATAGGTGATCAGTATTAGTAGGTCTTTGTAAAACTTGTGGAGCCTCGTAGTGAAGCCTCTTCTGTTTTACCATAAGAGCTTGAGGAGTAAAGAAAAGAAAAACATCCTTGCTGATTCCTACCTGAGTGGACATGTAAGATAAATCTTTAAAAGAGCATTTGATTAAGAATTATTTTCATAATTAAAGAAAATTCATTTAATTTTTCTTTACATATTTATTGGAGTATAATTGCTTTACAATGGTGTGTTAATTTCTGCTTTATAACAAAGTGAATCAGTTATACGTATACATATGTTCTGATATCTCTTCCTTCTTGCATCTCCCTCCCTCCCACCCTCCCTATCCCACCCCTCTAGGTGGTCACAAAGCACCGAGCTGATCTCCCTGTGCTATGCGGCTGCTTCCCACTAGCTATCTATTTTACGTTTGGTAGTGTATATATGTCCATGCCACTCTCTCGCTTTGTCACAGCTTACCCTTCCCCCTCCCCATGTCCTCAAGTCCATTCTCTAGTAGGTCTGTGTCTTTATTCCTGTCTTACCCCTAGGTTCTTCATGACATTTTTTTTCATAAATTCCATATATATGTGTTAGCATATGGTATTTGTCTTTCTCTTTCTTACTTCACTCTGCATGACAGACTCTAGATCCATCCACCTCATTACAAATAGCTCAATTTCGTTTCTTTTTATGGCTGAGTAATATTCCCTTCTATATATGTGCCACATCATCTTTATCCATTCAACCGACGATGGACACTTAGGTTGTTTCCATCTCTGGGCTATTGTAAATAGAGCTGCAATGAACATTTTGGTACATGACTCTTTTTGAATTATGGTTTTCTCAGGGTATATGCCCAGTAGTGGGATTGCTGGGTCATATGGTAGTTCTGTTTTTAGTTTTTTAAGGAACCTCCATACTGCTCTCCATAGTGGCTGTACCAATTCACACTCACACCAGCAGTGCAAGAGGGTTCCCTTTTCTCCACACCCTCTCCAGCATTTATTGTTTCTAGATTTTTTGATGATGGCCATTCTGACTGGTGTGAGATGATATCTCATTGTAGTTTTGATTTGCATTTCTCTAATGATTAATGATGTTGAGCATCCTTTCATGTGTTTTTTGGCCGTCTGTATATCTTCTTTGGAGAAATGTTTATTTAGGCCTTCTGCCCATTTTTGGATTGGGTTGTTTGTTTTTTTGTTATTGAGCTGCATGAGCTGCTTATAAATTTTGGAGATTAATCCTTTGTCAGTTGCTTCATTTGCAAATATTTTCTCCCATTCTGAGGGTTGTCTTTTGGTTTTGTTTATGGTTTCCTTTGCTGTGCAAAAGCTTTGAAGTTTCATTAGGTCCCATTTGTTTATTTTTGTTTTTATTTCCATTTCTCTAGGAGGTGGGTCCAAAAGAATCTTGCTGTGATTTATGTCATAGAGTGTTCTGCCTATGTTTTCCTCTAAGAGTTTGATAGTTTCTGGCCTTACATTTAGGTCTTTAATCCATTTTGAGCTTATTTTTGTGTATGGTGTTAGGGAGTGATCTAATCTCATACTTTTACATGTCCCTGTCCAGTTTTCCCAGCACCACTTATTGAAGAGGCTGTCCTTTCTCCACTGTACATTCCTGCCTCCTTCATCAAAGATAAAGTGACCATATGTGTGTGGGTTTATCTCTGGGCTTTTTATCCTGTTCCATTGATCTATCTTTCTGTTTTTGTGCCAGTACTATACTGTCTTGATTACTGTAGCTTTGTAGTATAGTCTGAAGTCAGGGAGCCTGATTCCTCCAGCTCCATTTTTCATTCTCAAGATTGCTTTGGCTATTTGGGGTCTTTTGTGTTTCCATACAAATTGTGAAATTTTTTGTTCTAGTTCTGTGAAAAATGCCAGTGGTAGTTTGATAGGGATTGCATTGAATCTGTAGATTGCTTTGGGTAGTAGAGTCATTTTCACAATGTTGATCCTTCCAATCCACGAACATGGTATATCTCTCCATCTATTTGTATCATCTTTAATTTCTTTCATCAGTGTCTTATAATTTTCTGCATACAGGTCTTTTGTCTTCTTAGTTAGGTTTATTCTTAGATATTTTATTCTTTTTGTTGCAGTGGTATATGGGAGTGTTTTCTTGCTTTCACTTTCAGATTTTCCATAATTAGTGTATAGGAATGAGAGATTTCTGTGCATTAACTTTGTATCCTGCTACTTTACCAAATTCATTAATTAGCTCTAGTAGTTTTCTGGTAGCATCTGTAGGATTCTCTATGTATAGTATCATGTCATCTGCAAACAGTGACAGCTTTACTTCTTTTCCAATTTGGATTCCTTTTATTTCCTTTTCTTCTCTGATTGCTGTGGCTAAAACTTCCAAAACTATGTTGAATAAGTGTGGTGAGAGTGGGCAACCTTGTCTTGTTCCTGATCTTAATGGAAATGCTTTCAGTTTTTTGCCCTTGAGGACGATGTTGGCTGTGGGTTTGTCATATATGGCCTTTATTATGTAGAGGAAAGTTCCCTCTATGCCTACTTTCTGTAGGGTTTTTATCATAAATGGGTGTTGAATTTTGTCGAAAGCTTTCTCTGCATCTATTGAGATGATCATGTGGTTTTTCTCCATCAATTTGTTAATATGCTGTATCACGTTGATTGATTTGCATATATTGAAGAATCCTTGCATTCCTGGAATAAACCCCACTTGATCATGGTGTATGATCCTTTTAATGTGCTGTTGGATTCTGTTTGCTAGTATTTTGTTGAGGATTTTTGCATCTATGTTCATCAGTGATATTGGCCTGTAGTTTTCTTTCTTTGTGACATCCTTGTCTGGTTTTGGTATCAGGGTGATGGTGGCCTCATAGAATGAGTTTGGGGGTGTTCCTCCCTCTGCTATGTTTTGGAAGAGTTTGAGAAGGATAGGTGTTCGCTCTTCTCTAAATGTTCGATTGAATTCGCCTGTGAAGCCATCTGGTCCTGGGCTTTTGTTTGTTGGAAGATTTTTAATCACAGTTTCAATTTCATTACTTGTGATTGGTCTGTTCATATTTTCTATTTTTTCCTGATTCAGTCTTGGCAGGTTGTTCATTTCTAAGAATTTGTCCATTTCTTCCAGGTTGTCCATTTTATTGGCATAGAGTTGCTTGTATTAATCTCTCATGATCTTTTGTATTTCTGCAGTGTCAGTTGTTACTTCTCCTTTTTCATTTCTAATTCTATTGATTTGAGTCTTCTCCCTTTTTTTCTTGATGAGTCTAGCTAATGGTTTATCAATTTTGTTTATCTTCTCAAAGAACTAGGTTTTAGTTTTATTGATCTTTGCTATCATTTCCTTCATTTCTTTTTCATTTATTTCTGATCTGATTTTTATGATTTATTTCCGTCTGCTAACTTTGGGGTTTTTTTCTTCTTCTTTCTCTCATTGCTTTAGGGCAAGCTTAGGTTGTTTATTCGAGATGTTTCCTGTTTCTTTCTTTTTTTTTTTTTTTTCCGGACCTCTCACTGTTGTGGCCTCTGCTGTTGCGGAGCACAGGCTCCGGACGTGCAGGCTCAACGGCCATGGCTCACGGGCCCAGCCGCTCCGCGGCATTTGGGATCTCCCTGGACCAGGGACGAACCCATGGCCCCTGCATTGTCAGGCGGACTCTCAACCACTGTGCCACCAGGGAAGCCGTCCTGTTTCTTAAGGTAGGATTGTATTGCTATAAACTTCCCTCTTGGAACTGCTTTTGCTGCATCCTATAGGTTTTGGGTCATCGTGTCTCCATTGTCATTTGTTTCTGGGTATTTTTTAATTTCCTCTTTGATTTCTTCAGTGATCACTTCGTTATTAAGTAGTGTATTGTTTAGCCCCCAGGTGTTTGTATTTTTTAGAGGTCTTTTCCTGTAATTGATATGTAATCTCATAGCGTTGTGGTTGGAAAAGACACTTGATACAATTTCAATTTTCTTAAATTTACCAAGGCTTGATTTGTGACCCAAGATATGATCTATCCTGGAGAATGTTCCATGAGCACTTGAGAAAAATGTGTATTCTGTTGTTTTTGGATGGACTGTCCTATAAATATCAATTAAGTCCATCTTGTTTAATGTGTCATTGAAAGCTTGTGTTTCCTTATTTATTTTCATTTTGGATGATCTGTCCATTGATGAAAGTGGTGTATTAAAGTCTCCTAATATGAATGTGTTACTGTCAATTTCCCCTTTTATGGCTGTTAATATTTGCCTTATGTATTGACATGCTCCTATGTTGGGTGCATAAATATTTACAATTGTTATATCTTCTTCTTGGATCGATCCCTTGATCTTTATGTAGTGTCCTTCTAATAGTCTTTAGTTTAAAGTCTATTTTGTCTGATATGAGAATTGCTACTCCAGCTTTCTTTTGGTTTCCATGTGCATGGAATATCTTTTTCCATCCCCTTACTTTCTGTCTGTGTGTGTCTCTAGGTCTGAAGTTGGTCTCTTGTAGACAGCATATATATGGGTCTTGTTTTTGTATCCATTCAGCCAATCTGTGTCTTTTGGTGGGAGCATCTAGTCCATTTACATTTAAGGTAATTATCGATATGTATGTTTCTATTCCCATTTTCTTAATTGTTTTGGGTTCGTTATTGTACGTATTTTCCTTCTGTTGTGTTTCTTGCCTAGAGAATTTCCTTTAGCATTTGTTGTAAAGCTGGTTTGGTGGTGTTGAACTCTCTCAGCTTTTGCTTGTCTGTAAAGGTTTTAATTTCTCCATCAGATCTGAATGAGATCCTTGCTGGGTAGAGTAATCTTGATTGCAGGTTTTTCTCCTTCATCACTTTATATATGTCCTGCTAGTCCCTTCTGGCTTGCAGAGTTTCTGCTGAAAGATCAGCTGTTAACCTTATGGGGATTCCCTTGTGTGTTATTTGTTGTTTTTCCCTTGCTGCTTTTAATATGCTTTCTTTGTATTTAATTTTTGACAGTTTGATTAATATGTGTCTTGGCGTATTTCTCCTTGGATTTATCCTGTATGGGTCTCTCTGTGCTTCCTGGACTTGATTAACTATTTCCTTTCCCATATTAGGGAAGTTTTCAACTATAATCTCTTCAAATATTTTCTCAGTCCCTTTCTTTTTCTCTTCTTCTTCTGGAACCCCTATAATTCAAATGTTGGTGCATTTAATATTGTCCCAGAGGTCTCTGAGACTGTCCTCAGTTCTTTTCATTCTTTTTTCTTTATTCTGCTGTGCAGTAGGTATTTCCACTATTTTATCTTCCAGGTCACTTATCCATTCTTATGCCTCAGTTATTCTTTTGATCCCATCTAGAGTATTTTTAATTTCATTTATTGTGTTGTTCCCATTGCTTGTTTCATCTTTAGTTCTTCTAGGTCCTTGTTAAATGTATCTTGCATTTTGTTTATTCTATTTTCAAGATTTTGGATCATCTTTACTATCATTATTCTGAATTCTTTTTCAGGTAGACTGCCTATTTCCTCTTCATTTGTTAGGTCTGGTAGGTTTTTATCTTGCTCCTTCACCTGCTGTGTGTTTTTCTGTCTTCTCATTTTGCTTATCTTACTGTGTTTGGGGTCTCCTTTTTGCTGGCTGCAGGTTCGTAGTTCCTGTTGTTTTTGGTGTCTGTCCCCAGTGGCTAAGGTTGGTTCAGTGTGTTGTGTAGGCTTCCTGGTGTAGGTGACTAGTGCCTGTGTTCTGGTGGATGAGGCTGGATCTTGTCTTTCTGGTGGGCAGGTCCACGTCTGGTGGTGTGTTTTGGGGTGTCTGTGGACTTTTTATGATTTTAGGCAGCCTCTCTGCTAATGGGTGGCGTTGTGTTCCTGTCTTGCTAGTTGTTTGGCATAGGGCGTCCAGCACTGTAGCTTGCTGGTCGTTGAGTGAAGCTGGGTGTTGGTGTTGAGATGGAGATCTCTGGGAGATTTTAGCCGTTTGATATTACATGGAGCTGGGAAGTCTCTTGTGGACCGGTGTCCTGAAGTTGGCTCTCCCACCTGCGAAGCACAACACTGACTGCTGGCTGCAGCACCAAGAGCCTTTTATCCACATGGCTCAGAATAAAAGGGAGAAAAAGTAGAAAGAGAAAGAAAGAAAGAAAGAAAGAAAGAAAGAAAGAAAGAAAGAAAGAAAGAAAGAAAGAAAGAAAGAAAGAAAGAAAGGAGGAAGGGAGGGAGGGAGGGAAGGAAGGAAGGAAGAAAGAAAGAAAGAAAGAAAGAAAGAAAAAGAAAGAAAGAAGGGAGGGAGGGAGGAAGGAGGGAAGGAAGGAAAGAAAGAAGATAAAATTAAAGTAAGATAAAAAATAAAATTATTAAAATAAAAAATAATTATTAAGAAAAAAAAATTTTTTAAGAAAAAGAAAAACGACGGATAGAACCTTAGGACAAATGGTGGAACAGACAAAATCTCACACAGAAGCATACTCATACACACTCACAAAAAGAGGAAAAGGGGAAAAAATAATAAGTCTTGCTCTCAAAGTCCACCTCCTCAATTTGGGATGATTCATTGTCTATTCATGTATTCTACAGATGCAGGGTACATCAAGTTGATTGCGGAGCTTTAATCTACTACTTCTGAGGCTGCTGGGAGAGATTTCCCTTTCTCTTCTTTGTTCTCACAGCTCCTGGGGCTCAGCTTTGGATTTGGCCCCGCCTCTGCATGTACATCGCCGGAGGGCGTGTGTTCTTCGCTCAGACAGGACGGGGTTAAAGGAGCAGCTGCTTCGGGGACTGAGGGTCACTCAGGCCGGAGGGAGGGAGGGGTAAGGAGTGTGGGGCGAGCCTGCGGCGGCAGAGGCCGGCGTAACGTTGCAGCAGCGTGAGGCGCGCCGTGCGTTCTCCCGGGGAAGCCGTCCCTGGATCACGGGACCCTGGCAGTGGCGGGCTGCACAGGCTCCCCGGAAGGGGTGTGTGGAGAGTGACCTGTGCTCGCACACAGGCCTCTTGGTGGAGGCGTCTCTGGAGCTCCTTTAAGCAGCGCTCTTAATCCCCTCTCCTCGCGCACCAGGAAACAAAGAGGGAAGAAAAAGTCTCTTGCCTCTTCGGCAGCCGCAGACTTTTCCCCGGACTCCCTCCCGGCTAGCCTTGGTGCTCTAACCCCCTGCAGGCTGTGTTCACGCCGCCAACCCCTGTCCTCTACGTGCGCTCTGACCGAAGCCGAGCCTCAGCTCCCAGCCCCGCCCGCCCCGGCGGGTGAGCAGACAAGCGTCTCGGGCTGGTGAGTGCCGGTCGGCACCCATCCTCTGTGTGGGAATCTCTCCGCTTTGCCCTCCACACCCCTGTTGCTGTGCTCTCCTCCGCTACTCCGAAGCTTCCCCCCTGCGCCACCCACAGTCTCCGCCCGCGAAGGGGCTTCCTAGTGTGTGGAAACCTTTCCTCCTTCACAGCTCCCTCCCACTGGTGTGGGTCCCGTCCCTATCCTTTTGTCTCTGTTTATTCTTTTTTTCTTTTGCCCTATCCAGGTACGTGGGGACTTTCTTGCCTTTTGGGAGGTCTGAGGTCTTCTGCCAGCATTCAGTAGGTGTTCTGTAGGAGTTGTTCCACGTGTAGATGTATTTCTGGTGTATCTGTGGGGAGGAAGGTGATCTCCGTGTCTTACTCTTCCGCCATCTTCCCGTCCTTCCTCCGAAAACGGCCTCATTTAATTTTTTTAAGCAACAATAATGTGAAGTCCATGAGCATTCTTAAGATACAGGTTTTCCATAGAAAGGATGGTGCTCCAAATATCAGAATTTCAGGAATTTATAAAAGATCATCTAGGTTTAAACAGGGCATAGTTTAATATCAAAATCAACAAGATCTGTTTCATACGTACAAGTTTGGCAATTTGACAGAATTGGGCAATCATATGAGTGAAGTCAGTTAATTTACTGAAAAAAGGTTAAAACAGTTACATCAGTTGATTTTTTGAATTGCATAATTGTTTGACATGTCATCTTTTGTATCATTCGTCTTGTAAATCTGATTTATAAGTGGTCCATATCCCTTCAGAGAAAAGGAAATGTTCTAGGGAGAAAAAAGAAAGTCCATTTTAGTTATTTTTCAATACAAGGGGGAAACTAAATCATGATTTAAGTTTGAAAAACTATAATTTTGGAAAATATTTGCTTCGAAAATTGCAAATAATATTGAGATTCTGGAAGTTCAAACACTTCTTGTAATGTTTTAATTACATAGGGTAATTAAACCCCTTTGGACTAAAGCAGTTTCTTTTGATAATGCACAAAGGTAGTAAGTTTATGGCAGCTTCATCACTTTCCTTTTAGCGTTTAATTATCAGTAACTGATCAAATAAGAATATGTTTCCACGGCTTACACAGAGTTTTTAAGATGGTACTTTTATTTGATCTCCTACAGGTCCCATGAGGGCCAATCTGGGCCTTCAGCATCTGCTTTTTGGGACTTCATCACTCTCCAAACTACATCTCAAAGCTTATGCTCACCAAGTTCACTGATAGAGGTAAGACTCTCATAGGACCATCAGGCCCTCACTTCAGACTGTAAGTAAAACTGGCGCCTGGATGTTTTTGCACTCTAGACTTTGTGCTCCCTCATGTTTATATTGTTAAAGTATCTGGATATAATTAGTTGTTTCTGGAATGATTTTTTTTTCTCTTAGAAAGATAATATTTTACATTTCAAAATGACTATATAGCTAATTCTAAATATGCTTTTTTTATTTAATTAATAAGTAGGCTGAGCTGTCTAAGAATAGACAGTAATGTTATTTTTTTTCACCAAGGATTTGAAAAGCATATATGCTCCTGCTCTAACAAGCTATCTCAAAATCAACTTCTAACTGGTTATTTGACTTTGTTCTATTTTGGGGTTCGAGAGAGTTACTTGGAATTCCTCTTCCTCAGCTACAAATCCCAGATCAGTAATTTGATATTTATTAGAATTCATAGCCTTTCATGAATTGTTTGTATATGCTTACTGTTTCCCTTCCCAAATAACAGTTCGTCGAGTTTCTTTTTGTACTCCGTATTTACTTCAGTATGAATCCATAATCATATTTACAAAGTCAGATGCCAAGATCATAAAATAATTGAAGCTGGAAAAATACCATTTGAGAGATGTAAATGGTTTCTAAATTTCAGAGCAGATGGGGGAATTTAGGCTGGGGATTAAGCCTCTTTTGTTATGGCAGAGACCAGTTTTGTGGGTAGTTTTAACCAACTAGATATAAAGCAAGCATCTAATTCATGGCACTCAGGAAACCCAGAACTGGAGAGTAATTCAAATACAGATGCCTCAGACTGAAATGTTAAATTGGGTGTGTACTTATTAAGGGTGTGGTCTAGAAGAACCCAATATATTTCCTCCTAAATACGGCTTTTGGCTAGCCTCTTCCTGAAAATTAATGTCTGTCATTGACAGATGGGTCTCTCTCTTTCTCTCTTTTTTTCCCCTCCACATGTTTGTTCACTGATGATCCATAGACTGGAAGCTTATTTAAACATAATCTCCTTACAGTATATTGAAGATTGTGCAGAGGAACTGGTTGTGATGCTTTTCAAACTTTGGAAAACGTACCCTGACTGCATTTGGGTGGCAGGTCTTGGGCTGAGGTTTTAGAATGAGGGGGCAGGCATGCTGCTCTTCTTTCTATGGCCGGGAACACAGGCACCTGAGTTCTCAGTAGGAAGGACATGGTCTGAAAGAACTTCAATTGGGAAGAGATAGACGACTTCTATAATGTGTTAGCAGGTAAAATTCTGAGGAGAACTATTTGAGGGGCTAAAAAGAATAAGCGACTGCCTGTGAAGGGACTACTGAAGAGTTGCATTTTCTTTTCCTGCATTACGATGACCTTCCATTTGTCTACGGCTTCCACTTGGTCTTAGCTGTGCTTTGGGTGTTGCAGGGCAGGCATTACATACTTCAGAAGAAGTGACCCAGAGAGTGTAACGGTGTCACATGCATGCATTCCTCAGCGAGTCCTCGGGGGTGGGGGAAAGCCAAACAAAGGATGGTGACTGAATTACTGTTACTTGTGTAAAAAGGAAAAGTGACTCCCAAAGGCTGGAGAAAATGGGACCATCTGGATGAGATTAAGATTTGAGAAATGTGTATCACCATTGTCATCAACACTCCTAATGCCTGAAATTTGTAGAGGACTTTTTTGAAAGTACTTTGCCCTAATATCATCTTACTTGCTTTTTATCTGAGACTTTGAGTACAGAGTATTATTGGGAAATATCTTTTTTCACAAGGAACCAGTCTAATAATAAAACAAGACCTCCCAATGTAACCATTTTGGAAAATTTCAGTGCCCCCAAACTGCATATAATGAGAATAAGGTGTATTAGTGAGTTTTCACTATATATACTTTTCTTTTACATTTAGTACCTTCTTTATATTAATTTGCCCATACATAGGTACAAAATACGTATATACATACATAAATACGTATACATACAAAAATACACGCATACAGAATATACTACATTTATTTTTATATCTAATCGTCCTAACGACCCTAGGAACTCTAATAACCTTCATTGTACAGACATGGAAACAGAGGAATAAGTAGATTAAGTGACTTAACGCTGTGCTGGGGAGGGGGATTTGCATCCATTAAATTGCAGGGACTTCTTCCTTAGTCTCTGTGGGACGTCAGTTTACTCATGCTCTCAAGGCATTTTCAGAAACAGTTCCCATGTGTTAGGAGTTGGTTGAAAAATATTGAGATAATCTCTGATTTAAGTTGTATTGCAAGGGAAAACACTTCCGACTTGTTTTATATTCATCATATTTATAATCACTAGGTATAATATTTGTAAGTGGGGATACATTTAAATGCAATGTCATCTACTTTGAAAGTGTACTTTCAAAGTTACTTGGTTTAAAATTCATCACAGAAATCATTTTTCTCCCAATAAACATCTGAGTACATTAGCTTAAAAGATGTTATTGGTGAGCTGATAGTATGCATATTTCAGAAAGGTTGTTCAACTACATTTAATGTGAATTTGTGAGAAATAACTGTATATTCATGGTCTCTAAGAAGGGCTAAGCTTGTTTATCTTTCTCTTCCTAACCAGTTAATTATTCCTTCTTTGCACACTGTCAGTCCCCTGACTTGAGAATGAAAAAAACCTCTTTTTTATAAACTAAGTTTTCTCATATGTAAACATCATCCTGGAAGTGAAAATAGAATTTACTTTTTTGGGGTATAGACCTTTTGTTTCAAGTGAGACATTTGACTGAAGAGAGGAAATAATATTACAATTTATTGTGCTACTCTGCCTTGATTACATAATGGAAACTCATGTTAATATTGAAAAAGACCTAAGTATTAAGAGACATCATTTTATTCTTCAGGTGTTAGCAGTAAACACTGTTATAAGCTTTACGTATCTGTAGAGCTGACTTGGAAAGGGTCTGTAAATGCACCAGGGTTTATGCAGGTTTGGTAATTAAAGGAGCTTCAAGTGAGATATTTGACAGAAGAGAAGAAAAAATATAATTGTTTTGTACTGCTCTGCCTTGATTGCATAATGGAAACCCACATCATGATTGAAAAAGTCCTAAATATTAATGGACATCATTTTTTATTCAGGTGTTAACAGTAAACACTTATTATAAGCTTCATTTACCTGTAGGGCTGACTTGGAAAGGGTTTGTAAATGCACCAGGAGTTTATGCAGGTTTGGTAATTAAAGGAGCAAACAGGGAAAACCACAGAAAGGGCAAAAAGCAGGAGAAAGAGAAACTGAATATGATGAATTACATGAGCAGACATTAAGATGAAATAAAATGGAACTTTCTTGATTCAAACTTATTGAGGAAATCAGAAATAACTGCTAGCTCTATGACATAATTGACCATGAAAATGTAGGTATGGAAAGCCGCTTATCCATTAAGAATGCAGTAAATGACGTCCAGGTGCATGGGTACAGGAGGAGGCCAGGAATAATCAGGAAAGGTGAGTCAGTGCTACTTACGGTGCCGCCTGCTACTCTAAGGAAGGGAAGCCCGTGGTTGTAGGGTCTTTTGTTCAGTGAATGTATGTCTCCCATGAAAGAGTATTTAAATCTTCCATATGTTAGTACTGAGCAGCCATCAAATGGATGGAAGTAGAAGGAAATAGGTTTAACAAGATAAGCAATAGGAACCTTTAGAAGCAGAGTGTTTTGAGGAGTAGAACCTGTTGTAGGAGAAGGAGCTTGAGGAATGATGTTCCAGGTTCTTAGAAAGGTGAAAACACTTTCTCAATGTGTACCTGGGAGAGCATCCCTATTAGAATCAACTGCAATGTTTGTTAAAAATGCTGATTCCCTGTACCCTACCTAGACTTACTGAAACAGAATTTCCAGGGGATGACCTGCACACATTTAAAAAAATCCTTCCAAATGATTTTTTTTTTTTTTTTTTTTTTTTTGCGGGACGCGGGGCCTCTCACTGTTGTGGCCTCTCCCGTTGCGGAGCACAGGCTCCGGACGTGCAGGCTCAGCGGCCATGGCTCACGGGCCCAGCCGCTCCGCGGCATGTGGGATCTTCCCGGATCAGGGCACGAACCCGTGTCCCCTGCATCGGCAGGCGGACTTTCAACCACTGCGCCACCAGGGAAGCCCCAAATGATTTTTATACCCAGCTTATTAAAGTGTTGAAGTGAGAATCAGCTTCATATTAAAGGGTTTCGGGGTGGAAGGAATCCTTGTAGAATTCTGAGTGCGGTAGTAAATCTGTTGTAAGAGATAAACAAGTGGAAGATTCAGAGGGGAAAGTGCGTAGGACATTTTGAAGCCTTTAGACATTTTAAAGAAGTAGGGGATTTTTTCATCAGTGGTGGCTTAGATCATTTCGAAAAGGATTCACTGCTACCCAGTTAGACGAGGATTCAGGCAGGAGGGCCCAGGGGCTGCAGGTAGAAGAGGGCCTGTCACCTCTACAGGGTCCTGAGGGTTGGTGACAACTTCACTCCAAGAGGTCACAAAGATGTTAAGTGGCAGCTGTGTGTAGTGACTGCATTCCTGGACTTGTATTTCAAAAAATGTGAATGGGGTTTTGGTAGATCTCTTATATTTACCGAGGGCTACTCATTTCTGCTAAAGCAAGTGGAAATGTATCACACATCAGGATAAAAATCTCTGATACAACTCTAGACATTTAACATTCTGGAATAACATTCCAGGATTGGCTGGATATGGTCCCCTGGTACTAGTGACACTTGCAGTTCTTCTGGTTGATGATTGTGACACTGGAAGAGAATAAAACTATGAAAAGGAAACAGCACAAAATATGGATGACATTGAATGAAAAAAAAGAATGGTAAGGTTTTAGCATATACTATGAAAGATATGTTTGAAAGAAGAATCATAAAACCTTATCTCTTGGCTTTAATCTAAATTTTAATGGGTAGAAAGAAAAACTCCTAATAAAACTGCCATTCACTATTGCAAGCAGAAGACAGAAAATGAGAGCCAGGTAAAGGAGGACCATTGGCAGGAAAAAAAATTGTAATTTTTAGATGGACATAACAGCGAGTTTTTCTGGTTCCAGGTACCTGTGTATTAAAAGCACAGAGTACAAGTGATTACCAAAGCTCTGAAAATTTTAATACAGGAATGCAAAATGTTGTGATAGACATAGCTTGAGACCTCAGTTGAAACTCAACTAATATAAGATGGTGTTAGAAAGGAATAATTTGATCGAATATCCTAAATCTAATTAAAACAAAGAAGGAACGCTTTTTTTTAGGAAATGGATAAATGACTCCTGATGTAGGTCACAAAACTGTCATGGAGATAGGGTACAAATAGGAAATTCAGTTAACTTAACAAATCCTGCAAACATTATTTCCCCAAAGTAGAGCACAGTCTTTAAAAGAAAATTTTAATTTTTCTCTGATATAGTCATTGCTAAGATTTTGTTGCATTTTATTCCAGCATTTTTCTTACATGTTTTATGTTGTGATTTAATGGTAGATGTGAGTTTTTGGCTGCATGTTTCTGTATCATTAGTTTTTAATAAATGATATTTTAATGATTGTAAAACATTATGGATGACCCATAAATATGCTTAATTAATCATCTGTTGTTACACAGTTATGTTCTTTCAACTTTTTTTTCCTATTATAAGGCCGTGGTAAAGAGTTTTTATGAAGATAGAATTCTGGAAAAGTAATTATGGTCAAAGGATATAAGCACTTTTTAATTTCTGGACACGATTTGCACAATTGTTTTCCAGAAATGTCATTTCAATAACAGTCTCACCAGAAGTTTGTGAATGTGTCCATCTCAATGTACCTTTTTATATACTAAATATTATAATAATAATTTTTTAGTAATTTGAGAGGCAAGTTAATGTATGTAATTAATTGTGCTGAGGTTGAATTTTTATATTTATTAGCTGTTTTACTTCTTTGTTTATATATATAAATGTTTGTATGTGTGTGGGAAATTAGTTCTTATGCCTATTTCACTATAAAAGACAATTCTTTTTTCTTCTCCATTTATGTGTACTCATTACATAGCTAATTCTTAGTCTATGGTTTGCCACCCAGTTTGGTTTGTAGTGTTCTTTGGAACCTCTAGGGTTTTGGTGTGTGTGGAGCTTCTAACTTTGGTTTTCTGTGCTGTTGTAGATTTCCCACTTTTTATCTATCAGTATGTCAGCCATTTTATGATAATTTGGGGGGAGTGCACAGGGAGCTAGTTACTACTTACTCATCTACTAGTGGTTTTTTAAAAAAATATATTCTTGACTTTTTTCTGTGTGGGCCTCCAGAAATGGGGTTTTCTTCATTAAAGAAATTTTGTATCCTGAAAAATGGAAATCTCATTTGGGTCTGGCTCCTTGGGGATTTTTGTAAGACTTACTTAGCATCCTTAAAGCACCTCTGCTTTGGAACTTCTCACATCATATTTGCAACCCTGAACACAAAGCCTGAGTGTTTACTAAAAAGAGCTTTAAACAAATGATTCTTGTAGACATCATCAGAAAGTACTGGATAGTTCTTTGAATGTTTTGTTATTGTTTTTACCAGCACCTAATAATTTGTCAAATTCATGCTCTGATCTGATACACAGATGTTCTTATTCATTCTGCCTGAATTAGCCAGTTGTTACTAAGAACCAAATCTTTGCAGTTTTGATTTGTCACAGATTGGGATATTTTTAACAGAGCAAATTTTGTTGGTTATACATACAACTAAGGTTCTAATCCACAAGCTATGAATAAAGTTATAAAAAAGACCCAAAGTATATAATCCTAATAACTGCTTTCTTTCTTATTTCATATGATGAATAAGGTTATTCTTTCCTTCCTTCCTTCCTTCCTCACTTCCTTCTTTCTTTCCTCCTTCCCTCCTTCCCTCCCTCCCTCCTTCCTCTTCCCTTAATAATGAAGGCTATGTAATTTTCTTTGAGAACAGCTTTTGTTGTCTTTCATAGTTTTTGATATGAAGTAGTCACTTTTTAATTTTTTCCAGGTAGGTTTTACTTCCCCTTTCTTTTTTATTTTTTCATTTTTATTTTTTTTGATGTGGACCATTTTTAAAGTCTTTATTGAATTTATTACAGTATTACTTCTATTTTATGATTTGGTTTTTTGGCCACAAGGCATGTGGGATCTTAGCTCCCTGACCAGGGATCAACCCACACCCCCTACATTGGAAGGTGAAGTCTTAACCACTAGGTCACCAGAGAAGTCTCCTCCCCTTTCTTTTTTGGTTGAAGCATTAGTTAGGAATATATATGTTAGTTTCCAAGTATTTTTCTTGCTGTATATTTACTATTAATTTCCATATTTATTGGATTATGATCAGAAAATATGATCTTTGCTTTTTAAAGTTGTTAAAATGTTCTTTGTGGACAAGTTCATATTGATTTTCATAAATGTTCCATGTAAATGCAAAATTTTTATATTATTTGTGGAGATGTGAGTATGTAGGCCTATTAAGTTTTTTTCTTATTTGTATTAAAATCCTCCATGGTCCTTTTATTTTTAGTTTACTAGAGTAGTTTAATTCCAAATGAAGCATATTGAAGACTCCAACTATGTTTTTATCTGGTTCTTGAGCTTTCTTGAATATTTGCATTTTCTAGTCTGATACTGCGCAATGTGTTCCATAAAGGTTTATTACTATAGTCTTTAAAATGTTGCCTTTTATCATCGCAATCTTTTCCTAAATATTTTATTTTGTTTCAAGAGCGTGCATCACATATTTCCAAATGGTCTGTCATCATCTGTTTATATTATTGATATTAATTGTAAAGGTCATTTCTCACCACTGTTTTAGCTCTTATTTATTTTCCCCTATTGTGAGATTTTGATTCTGCTTCCTATGTGTTAAGTACTTAGTCAAGTATTTCCCTAAGATTTGTTATGTGAGTAACACCCTCTCAGACTTCTTGGATATTCTCAAATATCTATTTATACCCTGACAGATGGCTGATATTGTGGCTGGCTATAGGATTGTTGAGTTAAGTTCTTTCCTGTTAGTAGTGATTCCGTACTTTCTAGCTTTTAGAGTGGCATAACTGATTCCATGAATGTCAATGTAATACTTTTTCTTTGAAGTTGACACCTTCTCTGTCTAATAATTGTAGGTTTTCCTCTTAATTCATTAATTTCATAGATTTTACCATGCTATGCTGACTCTGTGTCTCTTATCATCAGTCAGGATTGAGACTTGGCATATTTTTAATGCAAAATCTTTTTCTTATGTTGTTTGTTTATTGCCTATCCCCTCTTTGTCACTTTATTTTTTCTGGAACTATAGTGGCCTTATTTCAGGATTCTTGGATCATTCCTTCAATTCTTTTGAATTTTCTAAGATTTCATCCATTTACATTTTGAGGTATTTTTCACTTTTTCCTTTTGGCTTTATATTTGGGCTCAGTTGTGGGTATGCTTAATCTAGTAAATTGTGTAGTAGAGAAAGCATATGTTGCTTTTTTTTCTATGCCACAGAAACTCCTTGTATTATTACTATGCTGTTCAAGTTGCTGTCTTTCTCCTTGTAGTAGACTGAATCCTAAGATGGTCCCCGAGATTCTCTCCTCCTAGTGTACACACCCAGTATGATCCTCCTGCCTTGAGTGTGGATGGACTCTCTGAATATGATGGGATAGTTACCCACTTGGTTAGGTTACACTGTGTGATCAAAGTGATGGGATAGTCTTCATATGCAGTGAAAAACAACTTAAAATACTTTTCCTTATTTTAGTATTTTAAAAGTATATTTAGTTGGCTTTTTGGGTTGTTAGAGTCCTAACAGGTAATTCTATTTATTGAGCACTTATATACAAAGCACATACTATGTGCTTTAAATGCTACCTCATTTAATTCTATTGGTAATTTTAGTAGTTGTTTTGATAATTGTTTGGGGTAGTAGTTTTTACCCATGTTAAAGATAATGAAACCAATGAGCAAAAATGTGCCAAAGCTCACAGATTCTGTAAATGGCAGAGATGAGGTGCAAAGCCACAGTTTTCTGGCCTCAGGTTCTTTCCTCTTATGCACTACATTATATCAGTTTTCATAGTTTTAATAGTAAGTGGAAAGGCTAGAACTATGTGATCATTATCTTTATACCTGTACAGCCTGGTACAGTGATTGTCTTACAGTAAATATTTATAAAGTGAAACCTGAAGGTAAAAAAGAGGAAAGCGAGTGATTAAACATTGAGATGGTGTTGGGTAGAAAGAAGATAACAGGGCTCATGACAGAGCATAAAAATTAGTGGCTTGGTTAATCAGATGATAGAAATATTGGTAAGAGTCAGCCTCCAACTGAAATGCCTACGGTTGCTAACTTTGTCATTTAAACTTGAAGCTATTTTTCCCTTCATCAAAATTTGGATTCTCAGGGCTTCCCCAAACCTACTTGAACCATTTGTGTGAATAATACGTAGAGGTTGTTATAGTACCTTTTTCATTTGTAAAAGGTTTTATGTGTTTCAGAGAACTTTCACCTTTATTATTTTTATAATAGTACTTATTATATAATCTAGACAACTTCAAAAAGTAGCTGATACAAGGATCAGGATCAGACATGAACATTTCCACTTTAGAAATGGGGGATAACCCAGAGGTCTATAAATTCTTTATTTACTCAGCAAACATTTGAGTTTGTTGAGTAAATGTGTCAGGCTACCTTTCTAGGCAGAAAGGTTATAGCAGAGCCCCTGCTTTTGAGGAGCACACAGTCTTCAGGGAGCACAGCTATTGAACAAACAGTTGGAAGTGTTATGGGAAGTGCACATTTACCAGGAGGGTCAGAAAAAACTAGCGTGAAGATGGGTGGGAAATAAAAGCATGTACGATGATGAGAAAGAACACTGAATGATGAAGAAGCTCAAGGTAGGCCAGATGTGAAGAGCAGCAAGGGGAGAATGGCAAGAGATGATGCTGGAGTGATAACCAGGAGGCTGACCGTCTAGGGCCTTGCAGAGTCTGTCAGGGATGTGAACTTCATCCCAAGGGAAATGGAAAAGCATTGAAGAGTTGATTTGAAGTTGAAGATTGACAGGATTAGGGTTACATCTTTTGTCTGGAAAGTAGAGAATGGATTATAGAGAGTAAGAATGGAAGGGGGCGGTCAACCAGAAAACTCTTGCTATATGTCAGCCAGGGGATAAGATTCACTTGAGTTAGTATGAGGAAGGGAAGATGAACATAAATGGATGGCTTCGGGAAATAGAGATGGTTGTTTGGATATTGTTAAGCAGAAAGGGAGACGTCAAGGATGACTTCCAGTTCCTGGTTTGAGAATGCTTGTGGCAGGGGTTATTTAGGGGGGCATATGATGAGATCAGTTTGGGATGTTTGTGTTGAACTGCCTCTGAAACATACACATGGAGAGGTCAAGTGGACTGCTAGAAATATCAATGAGGAGCTCAATTTGAGATTTATCAGCATAGCTATAATTGAAGGTATGGGGGTAGACTGAAGAGTATGGATTGAGAAGAGAGAAGAGGAGAGAAATTGAGAACTCTGGTTAGGTGGAGGAGGGTGAGCCAGGAAAGGCAAAGGACACTCAAAACAGAGTATTCCGAGAAGGAATAACGCTGTTAGTTGTATCACACATTCCTAAGCCATCCAAAAAGATAAGAGTGGAGAAGTGTCTACTGGGTTTAATAACATGGCAGTCATCGGAGTCTTAGTAGGAGAAATTTGGTGGTGTTGTGGGAGCTAAAGGCAGACTGGGACTGGAGTGGGCTTCCAGACGAGTGGAAGCAGAAAAAAAGGAGGGAATTAAAGTAAAATGTGACCATGAGGAAGAGGTGGGGCAGGGTGATTACTAGATAAAAAGTGGGGGATTATAGGAGGCTTTAAATTATGTTTTATTTTATTTTTTATAAAGTGCTAGACACATAAGCATATGTAAGTTCTGATAAGGAGAAATAAATAGAGAGGGAAGGTATTGTTACCTCAGTCTTCCTCTAAGATCACATGGTTCCAGGTAGAGCTGGGATAAGCAGTTCTAGTCTGGGGGTTCTGGTTATTTTACTTTACTCTTCTAGAGTTAAATTATAAACCTGGATTAAACAGAGGAAAAAATATCATTTGAGAGCATTAGATAGTCTTTTTACACATATTGAATTATGGAAGAGGGAGAAGCTATAGCAAGAGTTGCCAGGTCAGTTGTAAAGTTATTATGAAGTAAGTGTATTTGTGTGTCAGCTTGTCCCAGAGGGTAGAACCATGAGCACATTGAGTTACTGCTTTGAGACAAGGGATGGAGGGAGCTGGTGATTTGTACAGAGCAGCTGCGTGAGTCTGGCTGAGATTTTGGTGGTAGACCTAGCTTAAAGCTATCTTGTTGTTATTGTAATTTTTATTGTTGCCATCAGTTTTTGCATAGTGTTGGGATTTGACGTGTGGAAGCAAGCCAAGCGTGCTTCTGACCACCCCCTTCCTAGCTACTGATATCCTAAAAGAGGAACAATTAATCTTAATGATCAGAACTCTAGAATATGCTCTGAATCAGTTTTCCAAGTAAGAAGAGATTTCTATGTTAAAGACATGTAGCCAATCTCTTCTCCACAGCTTTTTCCCCATGAGACTTGATGACCAAAAGGCTAAAGGGCAGCTCTTACCAATGTCCTTCCTCCATGCACCTGGCCTTGGATTATCAGAGCCTAGCAACGGTTATAAAAAATAATAACAATTTCATTTGGCTACTGGTTTTCTGTGTGATCATTCTTTGAAAACCCATGGCAAGGGACATAAAGGAATAATGATTTATAAGGCAGGATTTGGACTTTCCCCAGTCTCTGGAAATAATATTTGTGGCTCCTCAAAAAGTCCTAGTAACAATAGAGGTGATAGATTCTTTTAATAAATTTATCCACAATACCTGTTGTAATAAGTCACCATTGTGGGAGATTGTTTGAAAAAATAGCTGCAAATCTCCACCTTTACTTTTATTTATGATCTTTGTCATGTAACCTTACAGCTCTTCCCATGATGGACTACAGTCTATTTCTCTACCGTTAAATCAAGACCTTCTTATCCAGTAAAATTCAGTGGAAATGATGGTATGGAGGCTCCATACCCAAGGCTCATGAACTCTTAAGTGTTTCTGGTTACTTTCTTGGGACCCCCTACCATGGCCATATGAACAAGCCCAGGCTAGTCTCCTGGAGGATGGACCAATTACCAGAGCTGTGAAACCCAGTTATCCCAGCTGAGGCCCTAGAGATGGACAGAGCCCAGCTAAGATTAGCAAAGCCACTGGCTCAATTTGCAGCTGACCACAAGACATGAAGGTGCCACACCAGAACATCTCAACTGAGCATAGCCTAAATGGCCAACACTCAGGATTATGAGCTAAATGATTAGCTACTTTTTAAGTGACTAAGCTTTGATATGGTTTGTTACCCAGTAACAGCTAGCTGATACATCTTTCTATTGTATCCCTTTATGCTGATCATGTCTGTCATCACCCAAGAGATATCATTGCTAGGGACAGTGAGTAGTTATTAAGTGACTAAACTCTCATTAGGCTGTGCTGGTTCTTGTACAACACAATTTACCCGCAGACAGTTTTAGAAGCTCAAATTTTGTTGATATCTCAGATATTCTGTTGCAAATAAGCAATTACACTTATTTGAAATTATATTATTTTTCACACCAGTTGTTTACATACAGTATGTTTCTGGGCACAATAGAGATTGCCTTTATTATAAACCACTGGCTGTGACCTACAGGAAACAGCACATTTTTCCTTGTCTTTTTTTACACTATAATCAGTACATTTAAATCACAGAGTGAATCCAGAATATCAATCTGTTTAGCATGCCTCTGTTTAATTCACTAACAACATAAGATATATGTGCATTTGGCAGCTGAAATGAAAAATAATGAGACACTTAGAGAAGTTAGATTACAACATTAAAATATAATAAGAATTTAATAATACAAGTAACATATACCCCTCATACATTTTGATATATGGAAAGCTATGCAATTATCAACAGTGTGAATTTTTTCCTTTTGCTTCCCAGGAAGTATTCATGTGATTTGCAATCAGATGTAATAATGTTGTTCTACTGGAATAAAATCTATTATGACATTATATATGGTTTTTATTAATTCTATTCTATTGGATAATTGGAGACTTCCAATGTTTTTTTAAAGTGACAGAGTAGAGACCTCAGCTCTCATTTTACACTTTTTAATTTCATGCTTGTCTTCGGCTAAATCTTTTCCATAAATTTCAATTCAACAAAACATAGATGCAGCACCAAGTTAAAGCTTAATGAATTGGTTAGAACTCATCTAGAAGTCAAAGAAACTGGATTTTTTTTACGCTCAAATATTTCAATTTATGTGAAGTTTAGTTGAAGAGAATCATGCTTGAATCACTAATAGTGTTGCGTGTGTATAGTATCTTTGATGCTAAGATGTCAGGGCAAATAAAGATAGCATAGGAGTAATTGGACAATGTTAAAATTAGATCTGCTGAGGATTTCGGGGTCCTTTGGCATGAAATCTCCAGCAAATACCTGGCAGACTGGTAGAATTCCATGGAAGGTGCCTTTTGGTTATGGCATATATCACTGACATCCCTTTTTCAGAGTGAGAGTGCACAGACCCATTTCAGTAAATTGATTTTACCAAGCTGTATGGCTCATTTTGTTTAAAAAGTTCAAGTTCAGCAAATAGAAAAGACAAGGTGGCATATCCAAATGGGAAAGATTGGCATAGCATTTCACAATTTATCAAGATAAGATTAACAGCAATTCGTTTTTCTCCATTAAAGGCAATTCAATATGAGAGCTACCTTTGCATTGTCGAGTGGAACTATCTACCCAAACAATGAAGACTAATATTTAGCTTTGCTAAATACAAATGCCTTTATTATTCTCTTTGGGAGACTTTTGCTGAGTTTACTACTTTAGATCGACACTTAATTTAGAACCATTTTTCCTCCCTTTCATAAAAATGCACACATTTTTCCTGCACTCTTTTTTTTTTTTAAATTCTGTTGCATGATTTACTTATGGATTGAAACACAGTAAACAACAGATAAAAGGCATAGTCCTAGGCATCAATTTAAAATATAAAAATAATTACATGTTATTAGAGGGAGACATATAAAAATTCCAATGTGAACTTTAAATAAAGAAGAAGTGTTAGCTCATAGGTCCCAGGTCTAAGTTACACTTGGTTCCTGAGCTCGTCTTTAAAATAATTTTTAATTGAAAAACACAAACTAAGAGGAAATTATTTTCAAAAATGGGCAAACTAACAATAATCTTCATCCTATGAAATCTAATAGAATCATACTTGCTCCCTTACCTAACATGCCTTATGAGGTCTTAATACAAATAGCAGGTTTAGGAAGCTCTGCCTTGAATTGAAGTGATCTGACTCATGCAACTTAGTATCAAAGGGAAAATTATGAGTTTTCTAGCTTCTTTTTTGTTTTTTTTACATCTTTATTGGAGTATAATTGCTTTACAATGGTGTGTTAGTTTCTGCTTTATAACAAAGTGAATCAGTTATACATATACATATGTTCCCATATCTCTTCCCTCTTGCATCTCCCTCCCTCCCACCCTCCCTATCCCACCCCTCTAGGTGGTCACAGAGCACCGAGCTGATCTCCCTGTGCTATGCGGCTGCTTCCCACTAGCTATCTACCTTACGTTTGGTAGTGTATATATGTCTATGCCTCTCTCTTGCTTTGTCCCAGCTTACCATTCCCCCTCCCCATATCCTCAAGTCCATTCTCTAGTAGGTCTGTGTCTTTATTCCTGTCTTACCCCTAGGTTCTTCATGACATTTTTTTTTCTTAAATTCCATATATATATTTGTTAGCATATGGTATTTGTCTTTCTCTTTCTGACTTACTTCACTCTGTATGACAGACTCTAGGTCTATCCACCTCATTACAAATAGCTCAATTTCATTTCTTTTTATGGCTGAGTGATATTCCATTGTATATATGTGCCACATCTTCTTTATTCATTCATCGGATGTTGGACACTTAGGTTGTTTCCATCTCCAGGCTATTGTAAATAGAGCTGCAAATAAACAAATGGGACCTAATGAAACTTCAAAGCTTTTGCACAGCAAAGGAAACCATAAACAAGACCAAAAGACAACCCTCAGAATGGGAGAAAATATTTGCAAGTGAAGCAACTGACAAAGGATTAATCTCCAAAATTTATAAGCAGCTCATGCAGCTCAATAACAAAAAAACAAACAACCCAATCCAAAAATGGGCAGAAGACTTAAATAGGCATTTCTCCAAAGAAGATATACAGACGGCCAACAAACACATGAAAGAATGCTCAACATCATGAATCATTAGAGAAATGCAAATCAAAACTACAATGAGATATCATCTCACACCAGTCAGAATGGCCATCATCAAAAAATCTAGAAACAATAAATGCTGGAGAGGGTGTGGAGAAAAGGGAACCCTCTTGCACTGCTGGTGTGAGTGTGAATTGGTACAGCCACTATGGAGAGCAGTATGGAGGTTCCTTTAAAAACTACAAATAGAACTACCATATGACCCAGCAATCCCACTACTGGGCATATACCCAAAGAAAACCATAATTCAAAAAGAGTCATGTACCAGAATGTTCATTGCAGCTCTATTTACAATAGCCCGGAGATGGAAACAATCCAGCTTCTTATTTGAGGTGTGGAGGTAGAACACAGAGCTGGAAGGACTGTAGAGCCAAAAGACATCCAGGATGGGTCAGGCATCAGAAGTTTTGTTCTAGAAACTCTATCAGGTACAAGGCAGAAGCCTGAGATTAGCTGTGCTATTCAGTGGCAGGATACACAGAGGAAGTTAAAATAAGGTCCTGGACCTCAATCAGACTGGAGCCTTAGGCTCCCAGGGTAAAGTTACTGAAGAGCGCTGCAAGGCAGATGGGCAAACCAGGTAGGCAGGTAAAGACCACGGGTTACACAGGAAAAGAAATTGTGAGTGAAAAGCTCCTGAAGGAAGCTTTCTGAAATCAAGAAGCTATAGGTCAGAATATATTGAACAGCGTGATTCAGAAAAACTGTAGAAATTTAACCACTTGTTCACTTTCTTCTCCAACCAGGAGGAAGCTGCTAATATATTTCCCATTCAATGGAGGCCAAGCTTAAGTTCAAATAGACAAAGCCCCAGAGTTAAACACCAATAAATTATTCAAAGTATGTAGAGTGTATATATATATATATATATATATATATATATATATATATATCTCATGTAACACCTTTTATTTTTCATACTGCTTTCCTGCACAGTATCCCAATTTGATCTTACAATTACCCTGGGAGGTAAGCAGTCCAAGCACTGAATGAAATGTACTAATGTAGAAAGAAAATTGAAGAATTTTCGTAACTTGTCCGTAGTGACCCACTTAGTAAGGTGCGCAATTGAAACTAGAACCCAAAGCTTCTAACAGCTGGATTTGCCTTCTTTTCTCTTTTCCAGGAGTCAACAAACTGTTAGTTTCTGTTGGGGGCTGTTGTTATGAGCTGAATTGTGTCCCTCCCACCCCAGATTCATATGTGGAAGTCCTAACCTCCAGTACCTCAGAATGTGACCATATTTGGAGATAGGGTCATTAGAGAGGTAATCTAGTTTAAATGAGGACACTAGGGTGGGCCCTAATCCATTGTGGCTGGTGTCCTTATAAAAAGAGGAAATTTGGACACAGACATACACAGAGGGAAGATGATATGAAGACACAGGGAGATGACCATCTATAGCCAAGGAGAGGCCCGGAACACATCCTTCCCTCATAGCCCTTAGAAGGAACTAATCCTGAAGATACCTTGATCACAGACTTCTAGTCTTTAGAACTGTGAGAAAATAAGTTTCTTTTGCTTAAGCCTCCCAGTCTGTGCTACTTTGTTATGGTAGGCCTAGCAAACTAATAAAGCCATAAAGTAAACATCTTTGGCTATGTGAGCCATATGGTTTTTGTCACAACTACTTAACTCTGCTGTTGTAGCACAGAAGCAACCATAAAAATACGTAAATGACAGGGGAGGGATGTGTTCCAATAAAACTTTATTTACCAACACAGTTGACATGGGTTATAGTTTGCTACTGCTGTTCTGTACTTTGGTGTTCTGATAAATGGGTGCTGATGAGGTTGTGAATGGCCAGATTTAAGTGTGGGACCAGAGACACGTGTGGCTGAGTGAATTTGGCGAGCAATCTGCAAAACAGAAGAAAAAAAATAACAATTATCTTCAGGTCATTCTCAAGCTCCCTTTCTCAACTACTTTCTATCTGGTTTAAAGTGACTGCCAGATTTTACATGCAGGGACATTATTATGGATTAAAGACGGATTGTCTGCTGTTCTTCCCACCATGAGGTAGAATCTACCCTCCTTTTGAATCTGAGTTGGCTTTGTGAGTTGTTTGGACCTAAGGGAACGCTGTAGACATGACACTGTACCAGTGCGAGGCCTAAGCCATAAGAGGCCTAGAACTTCTGCTTTGACTCTCTTGGAGCTCTGAGCCATCAATCATATAAAGAGGTCCAGCTACTCTGCTGGAGAGAGATAGAGAGAGATGACCAGCAGGCCCCTATATATTCCAGCTATCAAAGCTGAAGCACCAGATGTGAATGTAACACCATCTTGGATGTTCCATCACTTAGTTTAGCTTTCACTGAAGGCTTTTTAGTGAGCTGTCACAACATGGAGACAAGTCATTTCTACCCAGCCTGCCCAAATTGTAGATCTATAAGCAAACAAGTGATTGTGGTTTTAAGACATTAAATTTGGGATGGATTTTTGTGCAGTGACAACTAACTGATACAGACAACATGCTGCCCTCCAGTTGCCCAGGATTTCCGCTCTGAGCCCATCATAGACTTTCCATGCTCCTAATGCTGTCTTGTTCCCATCAAGACTCGCCTGCCCAGAGAAAATTTCAGACATTGTAGTAGGTGGCTAGGGTTGACACAAGGAGCACTGTGGGTTGAAGACATGCAACATTATGCCTTAAGTCTCTCACCTAGGTGCCTTGCTAAGTTATAAGAATTTTTTGATGGAAGAAGATGTGGTAAAGAGAAGTATTTTAATCCTAAAGCATGATATCAAATTACCCATGCCATTATCTCACTGCAGTGCACTACAAAGACACCATGAGGATGAAGTTATTTAGTCCATTCTCAGGCCAGAGGAAGGCTTTGTCTCTTTGACTTTCCTGCAGAGGGCACCATCATATACCACTTCATACAGCCAATTCCCTTTTATAAATCTAAAACATGTTCTAATTCAGGTCCTGTAGTTGAACATCACTCATCCTTCTTAAGATGCAGACTTAGACTATGTGCCATTTATTAGCAAGAAAATGGGTGACCTTTTCCCAGATAGGAGAAACCACAGATTTGAATCATTTTCTGCAACTGAAGTTTTGGAAACATCATACTAGAGACTATAGTCAGAGTGGCCACTTGGGTGAGTTTACCACGGACCACTCCTTAGCACTTACAGATGACCTGTCCTAATGTTCTAACAAACAGCCACTCCCTACCCCTTGACTCTTTCTCCCCAGAAACCACTGGACAGGAACTCCCAGAAACACTTGAAGGCTCTTCTGTCCCTGCCATAAAACTATATGGCAAGAGAAGAGTAATATGGGAAAAAAAGTGAGAAATTAGGATGACATTCTGGGACCCTGACTTTGGCAGACTCTGTGGGACTGGCTGTTTGCAAGATCCCTTTGCCCAGAGCACGTTTCTTCGAAATTACTGAGTCTTTTTCACATGCGCTTTTTAATACTACCTGAAAGTTTACCAATTAGAGATTAATTAGAGTTATTTATCATTCACTTGTTAAAGAATATATAATTCTCGAAGTGTTAATGGGCTTCACACATTTGTGTAAATTAGTTCAACAAAATAATACTTAGAATTTGGCTTGCAATTTAGTTGACACCATGCATTCATGTTCTATATTTTACATTTTATTCCTCACTAATGTGATTTAGGTAAAGGATTATTACCATTCTTGCCAGAGGAAAATGAGATACAGAGGTTTAAGTTAATGGTCTTTTCCCCTAACTCTTACCCAAGAGCCACTGCACAAACAGATTCTGAGATGTGGTTTCAGGAAAATGAAGTCAGTGATTTCTGAGAAGCAAATGAAGTAACTGAGGCTGGGGGAGAGGAGGTCAACAGCAAGGCCCTGGACTCGTGGTCATCAGTGAAGGGAGGCACCGTGTACTAGGGAACCAATTTTAAAAGGGAAGTGAGAGAATTCCTAAGACACAGTTTGCCTGTTTCAGAACTCTTTTGAAGCTCATCCTGCCATTAGCTAGAAGGAAGAAAAGCTTTACTTGTCATCCTTTTCCCTTCCTCTCTGTGTGGTTGGATCTGAACTTGGGACTCAGTAGATCTTAGGCCCCATTTCAACAAATTAATAGTTGGGTCAATTTTGTGTGATGTTTCAGCTACATGATCGTTAGGTGTACAGTTGTTTGTAGGTGAAAAGCGGTCAGTTTGAACAACTCTTTTATAGATTTTTAGAACAAAGCCCATTTTTAAACTGAGAATTTTCTATCTATATTTCAGGTTGGTTTGTTGTTGTTTACATCTCTAAAGAGAGTGGACCACATCTTAAAAATGGACTCAATTTAGAAAGAACATCTTATGTCAGTTCCATAAAACAGGAACAGAGTGAAGCACTTTCCACCATAACCTCCTGCAACACTTATTTTAAAAGAGAATAAAAAGGTGTTTCCTTTGACAGGTGACTTTGCAATTCATCAGTTTCCCTACTCTGCTCTCTCAGTGTAAAACAAACCCACGGCAAGTGCTCATAAGCATATATAGAAATAACATATCATATTCTCAGTAGATGGAGAGAAGGCAGTTCATAAACACTCACTATATATATAATTGTAATGGAAATTAAATACAGGCTTTCAGAAGATAAACATATCTTAGAGACCCTTTAATCCAAGGAGCTATGAGGTCAGAGACTGTCAGCTTGGTACCCAGAAATACATACTTGTATGTACTAAAGTACATACTTTTAGTGCTTTTTTTCCTGCTCCTAGACAGAGTTGGGAATAATGTTTAACCATATGACTTTTCTTCCTACATGCTTAGTTTAAATAACACACAACTTTTATGCTACTTGCAAAACTGATGATCTTGATTATTAATGTTTGAATGTTCTCTGGGGAGTGTTTTAAAACATGTTTTGAAATCTGGGTATTGACATCACTTCTTTGCCATCTTCTGATTGAAGCTGTGGCATCCCTTAGATGAAAAGATTTTCCAAATTCTAATCTATGATTAGATGCAAATCAGAGCTTCTTGAGGGCTTTTCCTGTCTTCTTGTTTTATAACTGAACAGGTTAGATAGATGGTTAGCAATGGAGACACCATGAACTAGCTTTCCTCCTGTGTGCACATTTAAATGATTTGTGAAATCTTCCTAAGTGAAATAGCACATTGTATGGAATGATAGGAAGAGATTTTAACATGTGGCCCACAGTGAAGCAGAAAGCACATAAGCTTTGTATTAAGACAGACATGAGTTCATTTCCTAGCTCTGCTAAGTGGGGCTCAAGATTCCTGAATCCTCTGAACTCCAGCATAGAAAATATGCTCCTAAGCCAATTATCTAGTTACAGCTTTATCTGTAGAACATATATATTCTTCCAAGTCGTCTGCTTCTAGAAATCAAACTAGGACTCCTGACATGGATCATCAGCTGCTTTTTATAAAATGATATAAAAATTACTTCTTTCTTTCTCAAATTCAAATTTTATTTTTATTCTGTAGAACTTATTAATTTGCCTCCAAATTTATTGTTAATTTGTGTAAATATAGCTTCTTGATTAAATTATGATGTGTATTATTCCAGCACATCAAATGTACCTTAGCAGAATTTGATAGATCATGTTTTTAGTATTTCTCTCCTCCTGCTTCACAGTTCTCAATATCTTAATTTTCCTGTACCTGCAAGTGGCCCCTGGCTGGAAGTACACCAAGGCATGGGCAGCATCTGTGTTCTGAACTTCTTGTTTTCATGGCTTCATCAAACATCAAACCATCAATACATCAGTGTTCTTTGTGATAGTTTCAAGTTATTTTATGTCTGCTTTTTGACAGGAGAAATAATGGTTTTAATGGTAGATACCCATCATCCCAGTAAGTAAAAAAACATGGGAATGTGATGTTTTTCTTTGTAAGAGTGTGTTATTATTAACATTATTTTGACTATTCTTATCATCCATCAGCTTCGATGACTAGACTTTATTCTTTGGCAACACGTCTCCCATCCCCACTGAGAAATCCCCTCTGGGAGCCCTTAGTTCAGTTACTGAGGTGCTTTCTCTTCCCTGTACAGACAGTGACTTAGCACAGCCTGCATGAGGCCTAATGTGGACATTAGCTATTAATGTAAGTGACAACGCTAATGAATTGTCCACTTGAATCTAATATACACAGTTTTAAAAGGTTTCCCTTTTCAGGCTGTCAATGAGTAGAAGGCAAAAAGTTCAACCAAGATAGGACTGTGGTTGTGCGTGATATCTGAATGAAGCATCTTCTTCATTAATAGTCACAGGTGGTCTGAGTTCATGCCTTCAGGGCCAGTGATGCTGACTGTACAGGCCACTTTACACACTGTTATTTCCAGACTCTTCTGCCTTTCCCATGATGGATTAAAACAACAAAGGAGTCAGTAGCAAAAAGAGCACTGCGGGGTAGCTAGTGGCAGGTAAAGTCAGTGAAACATTGCAGTGCTTTTCCTCTAGGCTGTGACTTGGTCATGAGCAGCATCCTGGAGGCCTCCTGTAGAGAGCGGGGCTGGCTGGCCGAATCCGTCTCTCTGCTTGAATGGCTCACAAAAAGCCTGTGCGTGCCATGCTGGTGATCCAGGTCATCTGTGTCGTATGCCTTCTGTGAGATGGGAAAAAAATACGTGAAGTATTCTAGAAGAGCTTGAAATGACTGATGATATTGTCATGTGGTATCTCTTGGGCTTGTATATTAAAAGTCATGTTTCTCTCTGCTATGTCTCCTACTCATTCTGCAAAAGAGTTTAAAGACAAGCAAGACAGCTTGCTGGGTAGAAAGTAGAAATGTGTCAATTATAGTTTAACTCCGATTCTCTCTCTGAAAGAGAGAAAATAAAAACATGGAAAGGGGGCCCACTACCCAGGCTCTCCTTAGTAGGACTGATGTTTAGGCATTTGTAGAGTTGGAGCATGGATGTCTTATATTTCAGGTTGTACTGTGTTTTCAATATTACAATACTATTTAGTGTACTATGCCTATGTAACATTTAGTTGTCATGTTCCATGAATTAATTTACTATTCAAAAATAATATCAGTCATTTTTACCTAGTTTACAAGTAAAATGGGCTTTTAAGAAAAAAGTAGAGCAACAAATTTACTTGAAAATAAAAAGTGGGAATGATGTCAAATTCTCAATGGGTCTGACTGTGCTCTGAGCACTGGGCATTTTCTGAGGATTGATGACCAGCTCGAAGGAGTTGATGGTCCTTGGCTGGAACTCGGGTCATTAACTCCAACCGGTCATTAATTGCCTGGAAATGTCCTGGGCTGAGGTCATTATTGCTATTATAAACTGAATTAATGCCCTGTGCCTTAGCCAATAAGATTATTTGAATAATCTTTATTCTCCATTCAATTTATAATTATAAAAAAATACCACAGGCAATCATACCAGATGATAGATTAATCACATACAAAATTATGTTTTAAATGAATTGTTTTTGGATCATACAGCTACCCAAAGCATTGGGAGAAGTTGCTTTCTCAGTGTTGGCATTTATTGAAGTTGATTTGCTATGCTGCACCCCTGAGCCCTCAACCCTATTTCCTACCACTGGCTCAAATTCAAGTAAATAACTAAATTGAATGGAATCTTTGATTCACAATATGTAGATTCAGTTTTCTAGAAGCTGTAATATTTTGATATTTTTGGCATGGAAAATTAGGATGGATGGGTATGGGGACAGCAGAGTGGGTTTGTGTGATGATAGTGTAAATCCATGAAAAAAGCTATATAGAACCTAAAGCATATGCACAGTCTCAGTTGCCACTTTGTGTCATACTTTGCCATTTCACAATTCCTTTCACACTCATTATTCAATTCTTCTCTTTGTGTAACACTTTCAGTTAAACATGGCAGATATTGTTATTTCATTTTTTTAAAATTTTGGCTGTGGGCTTTCCTGGTGGCGCAGTGGTTGAGAGTCTGCCTGCTGATGCAGGGGACGCGGGTTCGTGCCCCGGTCCGGGAGGATCCCACATGCTGAGGAGCGGCTGGGCCCATGAGCCATGGCCGCTGAGCGTGCGCGTCTGGAGCCTGTGCTCCGCAATGGAAGAGGCCACAACAGTGAGAGGCCCACGTACTGAAAAAAAAAAAAAAAAAAAAATTTTGGTTGTGCCACGTGGCATGTGGGATCTTAGTTCCCTGACCAGAGATTGAACCTGCACCCCCTGCATTGGAAGCGTGGAGTCTCAACCACTGGATTGCCAGGGAAGTCCCTCCATTTTATATATAAGGAAATTGAGGTCTAAAAGTTAAATGACTTGCCTTGTGTGGCGTTATTATGGATTTCCAGAGCTGTCTTCAATCCAAGGTTGTTTCTCCAGTGCTTGTTTGTACCAAAACTCATTACTTTACTCTGGGATTAAAAAAAAATTTCATATTAACAGTGACTCAGTACTACTACTGCTAATACTAATACTATTACTAATACTAGTTTAAATGCTAGTATAGTTTAAAATGTCATTTTTCAAGATATTTCCATGCCTCTTGAGTTCTTTAGAGGAAGAATATTATAGAGTTATCAAACAATATAGTATTTTGATGCTTCATGATGAGCAGATCAATTTGCTGCTATAGCTTCTCAAGGTCTGCTTAATCATTTGCTTCTTTTTTTTTTTTTTTTAGATGTTGGGGGTAGGAGTTTATTAATTAATTAATTTATTTTTGCTGTGTTGGGTCTTTGTTTCTGTGCGAGGGCTTTCTCTAGTTATGGCAAGCGGGGACCACTCTTCATCGTGGTGCGCGAGCCTCTCACTATTGCGGCCTCTCTTGTTGCGGAGCACAGGCTCCAGATGCGCAGGCTCAGTAGTTGTGGCTCACAGGCCCAGTTGCTCCGTGGCATGTAGGATCCTCCCAGACCAGGGCTCGAACCCGTGTCCCCTGCATTAGCAGGAAGATTCTCAACCACTGCACCACCAGGGAAGCCCCTGCTTCTTTTTTAAGCCATGAACATTTGTATTAATCCATAACCTAATTGGATATATTTTATATCTACTTGATGTTCCTGTACTCTATTCTATGGGTGAACAGCCTTTTACTCTAATAATGAAGCCTGCTGTGATATAAGTAACTGGAGTTGTATCGACATACTACAGCAAGGGGGAACAACACAAGGAAAACTCAAAAAAGGCGTATTAGTTAACAAAGAAGGCAGATGTTTTTATTGCTTATGAATTGACCTCAGAAGTTCTTAGAGTATGCCATATTAGAAGCAGAGTGAGCCTTTAGATTGACTGATTTCTTAAGGTGAGGGTCAGTGCAAAACTAGATGATATTCTGAGCTCAGAAGTTAATGCGAGTCATATGACATTGTGTGGTTATAACTGTATAACTAATAAATGTCATTGTTCTTTGTCTTGCGTATATGATGGGGTGACTGTTCTCTCCTGAACAGTTAATCTCTCCTGAACCCCTTCCTCCTTCTGACCAGTCTCTAACCAGACCAGAGAGAAGACTCTCATTCCAGACGTACGTTACTATTGTAATCTCCAGATGTGCATTATCTCAGAAACGACAAACTATTTCGAGTTGGGGTCTACCCTTTTTACTCCTCTCATCAAATGAGGAGTTGTTAAATCATGCAATATGACAATGGCTGTTCAGAAGTATTTAAGATTCTGGAGACTCTACACTTGACAATTACTCTACTGACAAAAGCAGACTGAAAGCAGAATGATGATTAGAATCCAAAGCAAGGAAACACATGCAGAGTCTGTTTGGGTCTACTTTGAAGATTTATGTGGACATCTTCTTAGAGATGAATTATTTGTTCTTATTTGGCCAGTAGTGTTTATCCAAGTGCAACTGAAGTGGTAGTAATGACACAGATATCGCATTGACAACCTAATAGAAAATCTAAAGTTATTACTTTCATCATTACTACTTGGACTGAAGAGTTTAGATTTGTCTAATTAGCTTCAAAAGCTAGGGAAGTATCATTTAAAATATCAGCTAAGATTTAATTTCTTACCACCCTATTCAATTGTGTAAATTTCTAACTGCCTTTTCCAGTTGTATAAACTTCACTATATGAACTCTTGCTTGGATGTTGTACTTCCAACAGTAAATTAGTGGTTCTTCTGGGTAATTCTCCAAAGTAGCCTATGTGGCTTCATTTTCTATGTTTCTGGTTGCCTGCTGCCAGGAATCGTGTTTTACAAGGGATGGTTTGTTGTGATAAAGAAGCAAAGGACTGCTTTCATATAATAAAACAAAATAGTGTCCTCGAGGGCACAGACTATGTGGTAGTGTAGGAATCATTTCATATGATAGGTACATCAGCTCTGTTTTGGGAGGGGCAGATTCTCTGGAGTTGAATAACTTCTGTAAAGCAGTTGAAGACTCTCTAGGGAGAAAAACTGAACTATGCAGAAAAAATTGTTCCAATATTTATTCTTACCTCTGTTGCATTCCTGGTCTCAGTAGACATTACTGTAATGATTTTTGCAGAAGCACTTTGTTCTTCCAGGGTCATAATCCTTTTTTTTTTTTTTTTCCATTACTGGAACTTAGGGTTCATAATGTGGGAATATTTTAGAAGGGGCCAGTGGAAGGAAAATGACTTTCTAACTCGTGTAGGGTAGTGACTATTAGAATTTTATCCAGAGGATTAGGCAATTCTAGAAAGTTAGGTATAATCGTTCTATTAACAGCCTTAAGATCTTGAGCTATCCATTGCAGGTTAGGAGTACTTCAAAGGATAGTTCATAGCATATTACATCTATTTCTATTGGTGTTTATACTGTGGGCCATAATCCTTCCTTTGGTTCTGGTTTCAAAGGGTATTGTACAAGCTTGGGTAAAGAATTGGTTAGGTCAGTCTGAATTTTGATGAATTCAGTCCCTAAAATCCAGCCAATATTGGTAAGTTTTTGGACCATGAGGAGTCCGTTACTTCACAGAGATCTTCAAGTTATGTCTGCTTAAACACATGCTTTCCAGTAAGACATTGTGCAAATTAGCTATGACCTGGTTATAAAGAGGGAAATCGCCTAGAATACGCCTCATAAAGAGCATTTAAACTGGCAGTTCCATTCACATAATAAATCTCTTTACCCAGCAAAAATAGAGACACAATAAAGACATTTAGCTAATAACTGACCTATTTTAAAGAAAGTACTACAGAATGTTCTTTAAGTAGAGGAAAGTGATTCTAAAAGGAAACTCAAAGCTTCAGGAAGAAATGTAAGGCAACAGAAAGATCAATAATATGGGTAAATCTAAATGACTTTTGAGTCAATAAAACAATGATAATGATGCATTGTAGGATCTAAAATAGACCTAGCCTTTCCCTTCAGCAGGGCCTGGGATCTTAGCACTGGCAACTTTCAGGACATCTGCTGCATTTCATGTGCCTTCTGTACTGTGGGAGATCTCTCCCCGCTTTACATTCTGGTTGCCAGCACTTTCGGGCAGTTTGAGGAATTCTCTTTGAACTTCAGTTCTTTTCTCTGCTTCCTGTGCCTTGGGTTATCTTTTTCATTCCTGCTGCACCACCCTTGGCCTTTGGCAGGTGGTTATAGCTGGCCTATACTCCGTGAAACCAGGGATTACCCCCGAGAGATTTCTCTCAGCTTTCCTGCCCCTCCCCCAGTTTTCCTTAACCAAAAACCTGGAGTGCCAACAGTAATTTCTTTGAACTCTCCTTCCCTGCCCCAGTTTTAGGGCATCAGCCCCTGTAAAGATGTGAGGGAATGAGTTGGAGGGTGATATACTTTCCCTTTGTGACTTGGGTTCCTTGGGTTACTAATCCATCAGGGCAGCTCACACACAGCCCTAAAAGGTTTGTTAAACATTAGCCTGGTTACCCGTTACCTTTATCAGTAGCAGACTGCTCCCCCTCTGTTTCAGAGATGATAGCCACTGGGGATTGTTTTTCTCTTTTGCGAGTTTGTTGTTTTCCAGAGTTTGGTTCATTAGGTTTCTTCTTGTACTCAGTTCTTGAATGAATTTCAAGAATAAGTATACTTATATAGCTCAGTGGATTGTTTTGGTTCCTGATGCGTATTATTTATTTTTGACCCTAATTTACTGATGGCAGATAAACTTTGCTCTTATACTTGAAAAGATATGTCTTCTTTGAATGTGATAGTTACAGTAAAGAAAATGGTGAACATGGTGTTGGAAGTGATTTCAGGGAAAAGAAGACCAATAGTTTTCATACCACTTTTACAAAGATGTTAAATTTCATAATATTCTTTATTATGTGATAATATAGAAACTGATCACATATAACTGCTATTGCATGTGGAGGTATGATTGTTGTCAAGGGTAAAATTCTATAGAGAATGTGTTTCTGCAAGATAAGAAAACAGTTTGGTCCCAGGTTTTTAAAGATGTAAATTGGACTCTTGACTTGCTTATTTATCTGACATTTTTTGGAATTTTTGATGCTCTTATTGCATCCATACAATGAAGGAATGCAACACATTTTTCAGTGGCAGAAAAGACCAAAGGGCACAATTTAAAGTGAGAAGCTTGGAAGACAGAGTTTCTATAGATTATCATAACACTTTCCATGATTAACCAATAATTATCAAGGAAGTAGGTGATGATCTTGATACTGTACAGCTGAAAACGTTTATCACCAAATACCTCATGAATTTGATGAATGGTTTTGAATTTTATTTTCCATCACAAGAAGATCCTGCATAGGAAATTCATTGCTTTCATAAAATTATATAACAAATTTAACTATAACTTCATAGGACTAATTGTCAGAACTGGTTACCCATGAAGGATTATGAATTTTGAAACTACAGTATCATTGCTTGATTTTAGATAAAAGTTAAAAAAATAATAACTTGAATTTGTTGAAGTTATAAAAAAAATCATTTTCCTTTCCCATGCATGTATTTGTGACTCTGGTTTCTGTCCTGTGTTTTTATACTAATAAAAAAGGAAATAGTTTAGATGCATATTATCTCTTGCAAATTAGCATTGTTGTCAATTCAACCTAGATTAGATAAATTAACAACCAAGAAAAAGTTCAATTATCACATTAAAAACTTTAAAGATTAATGTACATGCTGGTGGGAATGTAAATTGTTGTAGCCACTGTGGAAAACAGTATGGAGGTTTCTCAAAAACTAAAACTAGAACTACCGTGTGGCCCATCAATCCCACTCCTGGATATATGTCCAAAACACCAAAAACACTAATTCAAAAAGTTACATGCATGCTGATATTCACAGCAGCATTATTTACAATTGCCAAGATATGGAAGCAACCTAAGTGTGCATCAACAGATGAATGAATAAAGAAGATGTGGTACATATATGCAACGGAATACTACTCAGCCATAAAAAGAATGAAATTTTGCCATTTGCAACAACATGGATGGACTTGGAGGGTATTACGCTAAGTGAAATAAGTCAGACAAAGACAAATACTGTATGATATCACATATATAGAATCTAAAAAGTAAAACAAAGTAGTGAATGTAACAAAAAAAGGGACTCACAGATATAGAGAACAAACTAGTCTTACCAGTAGGGAGCAGGAAAGGCTGAGGGGCAAGGCATGGTAGGGGATTAAGAGTTATGAATTATTATGCAGAAAATAAATAAGCTACAAGAATATATTGTACAACACAGGGAATGTAGCCAATATTTCAAAGGTTATAAATGGAATATAACCTTTAAAATTGTGAATCGTATATAATATCATATATCAACTATACCTCAATTTTAAAAAAGTACCCAGGAAAAAGAAAATCAAAAGAAGAAAAAAATGAAATAAATTAAGAAAAAACACCCCCCTCCAAATTGTATCTGACATTCTATAAATAACTGTATATAAAATTACAAAGATCTAATTACATATGAAAAATTATACATATTACAAAATCTAATTATATATGATTTCAAAAAAATATTGCTGTACATGCTACTCATTGAAAGTGTGTGTATAGGTGTTTAACATAGAGAACCATATTTCAATTGTAATTTTTTCTGGGTTACAATTTCAGAGTGACAAAAAGTTAGGCATCTAATAGCCTTTCTATGTATTAGTTGCCTTTATGTACAGTGAGCAACTTGTATAATTTTTGTAATTATTTTTTCTCTGTTATGGTTGCTCTAATTATATTTATTAAAATGTAATTTTTTGTCCATATATGCAAATGATAAAAAAATGCGGCTTGAATTTTGTATGTCTTTTTTGTCCATTTCATTTTTCCATAAACTTATTTTTATTGTGCTTTACAGAAGTTTTGTTTTGTGAAGGATTGAATATTTTTTTTAAACATTGTTCTTTATCATGGATAGTTTGGAAAGCATCATTCTGAAGCACAATTATAGAATTTCAAAATTTCATATTGTATACCAGCTGTGCTCTTATTATTTAATTTGTTCAATTGCTCCCTTGCTATTAAGCAATACATTTTAATGTCTTCCTGTTTTCAAGCCTAGTTTTCCCTAATAGCAATTCAATTAAAGCTTCAAAAGCTGAAGTGCTCTGACACTTCATTCATTGAATAATTTGATTCAAGATTTTTAAATGATTTTGAACAAAATGCTGCTGAAATTTAGAGGACTCATTTGCAAATGTTCAATACCATTTTAAGACAATTAATTTAAAACGTAGTTCTCCAGATTCTCAAATATACTAGAATTCTATTGACCGTTGACATTTGTCAGAAAAAAGAAAAGGCATATAGTGCTGTGATGAAGTATTTATTTTATATTTAAGATCAGCCTAACAAAAAATGTATAGTTCAATTATTCTTCGTATATATAAAAATATTTATGAATTTGTATATGTACTTCTGTTTCAATTGGCAGAATATTAAAAAATATTGGCTGCAATATTGAATTATGTGTGTACCATGGCCAATTCCAAATTTTTGCTCCATATGTTTCTTCATTTAATAAAAAGGTTTTTATTATGATGTTGACCTCAATCAAAATTTGTGTTTGAAATATCACCAAAACATGCATTAATTTTATCTTTAATGTTGAACTTTATAACTGAATTTACAACAGGTTTCAGACCCTGTTGTACGTTCAAGTGAATGAATGAACTTAAAAAAGAGTCTTACTTTGATTTGATAAATTGGATGAGAACAAAGCATTTAAAAATTAATCTGATTAACTATCTGAGGCCTTTGATGATACAAAAAGTACTGGCTTGGAACCAATATATTAACAGCTATTGCTTTATTTATATATGCATAAGAAAACTTGGAACTGCAAATAAATTAATTTAGAAGAGTAGTCATTTGATCTAGTTGAAAAGTTGTGCTTCACCAAATGATATGCAAATACCCCTGTGAGTACGTGTTAAGTCATTGTCTTCGGATGGATGCATTAAACAATCAATATAGCTACTAGCTTTTGAGGTAGATGCTAGTAGTTCTTTAGCAGATTTATGTCTTCTGGTTTTCATAATTCCTGCTCTTAGACTTACCCCATATTGGATGGTAAATATAGACAAATGACTTGCTTATCATCAAATGTCATGAGAAATGCAAATCCACTACTTAATTTTTCATTAAAAGTGTGCTTTTTATCTCATTGCTGTAGAAAAGGTTTCTTGCAAACCAAAAGATTAGTACCAAGCAATAAAATGAATAAATTGTTATAGATATACACTATATGATAATTGACAAAATCACTTTCAGGAGAGCACTAGGCTACTCTCTAAACTCTAAGGCAGGACTGCTCAGCCTCTATTTAAAGCACACATTTTTCACATCACCTAAGCTAGAATTTTTCACCTTTCTCTATGACTCCACCAATTAGAGACCTGGTGGTTTGGTGCATCATATCTCAGAACTGGCTGGCACAAGGTTGTCTGGCAGGATACTCGAAGGAGCTAGGTAGTTGGGCATTATCACCAAGCTCCCTTGACGTTGAAGAGATTAGTTGTATTTGAAAGGGTTCTGATATTGGAGGTGTAGCTTGAATTAGATGAACCCTCTGCCATGTGAGAACACAGAGAGATGACCATCTACAGACCAGGAAGCAGGCCCTCACCAGACACTGAATCTGCTGGCACCTTAATCTTGAACATCTCAGCTTCCAGAACTATGAGAAATAAGTGTTGTTTAAGCTACCCAGCCTATGGTATTTTTGTTATAAGAGCCTGAGTGGACAAAAATACCCTACTACTGGTAATAATTATAGACTCTAGACAAAATTTTAAAACAACAACTAAAAACTGCTGCTTGAAGCCCACTGGAAAGCAAACAAAAGCAAGCAGAAATTGGAGGTGATATGACTTTTGGAATAAAAGCAAGTCACACTGAACAAGAGCCACTCAACTCCTACCTCACGTGATACACAATTAATTCAAGATGGATTACAACCCTAAATATAAAATCTAAAGCTATCAAGTTTCTAGAAGAAAATATAGGAGAATATATCCATGACCTTAAGGAGGACAAAGACTTCTTAGACTGAACTCTAAGAGGGAAAACATTATAAATTATACTTTATCAACATTTAAAATTTCTGTTCATCAGAACACTGTTAAGGAAATTAAAAGACAAGCTGGAGACTGGGAAAATATTTGCAATACATATACCTGACAAAGTGTTTGTCTCCAGAATTTATAAATTCAAATAATTTCACACAGGTATATTTTATTAGGGAGTTCATTATTAAATATTAAATTCACTATTGAGATAATTTAAAGTTTAATTTTACTTTTGTCCTATTTTTAGTGGTCTACAGGGTCACTCTGTTGTGTATGGATACTTGAATTATTAAATTTCTACCTCATGCAACCCATGAGTCTCTGGCACAAATCTTACTTTCAAGAGCCCTCTTTAGAGCTAAGATGAGAATAGTCATGCTGCAATGAATTTCATCTCTTAAGTGGCAGTAGCTCTTAATGTTGATGTCTAAAGCGAGTGTTTCTGGAATTTATCTGTGGGATCTACATTAAGTTATACTTTGTATCAAATGACTTGATAATGGTCTTATAATGGAGAAGAACAAACCTGACTCCATATTGGGTCTATTCCTTTAGCTCTAACATTTGTGCTCTGTTGCCTTGCTTAGTCATGCTGGCTCTGCACCTTTGTAAAAGTGTGTTGCCTCTAGCCTGAAATATACACGATAGCCCATTCTCCAGGCTCTGCCTCCCAGGCTTGACCTCTTTTTTACATTAAAATTTTTCATTTTATTAAAAAAAATTTTTTAACATCTTTATTGGAGTATAATTGCTTTACACTGGTGTGTTAGTTTCTCCTTTATAACATAGTGAATCAGCTATACATTTACATATATCCCCATATCTCCTCCCTCTTGCATCTCCCTCCCACCCTCCCTATCCCACCCCTGTAGGTGGTCACAAAACACCCAGCTGATCTCCCTGTGCTATGCAGCTGTTTTCCACTACCATCTATTTTACATTTGTTAGAGTATATATGTCAGTGCCACTCTCTCACTTCGTCCCAGCTTACCCTTCCCCCTCCCTGTGTCCTCAAGTCCATTCTCTATGTCTACATCTTTATTCCTGCCTGTCCTCTAGGTTCATCAGTACCATTTTTTTTTCTTTTTTTTTTTAAGATTCCATATATATAAGGTTTTGGGTCACCATGTTTTTGTTGTCATTTGTTTCTATGTTTTTTTTTTAATTTCTTCTTGTATTTGTTCAGTGATCTCTTGGTTATTTAGTAGTGCACTGTTTAGCTTCCATGTATTTATGGTTTATACAGTATTTTTCCTGTAATTGATTTCCAATCTCATAGCGTTGCGGTCAGAAAAGATGCTTGATACAATTTCAATTTTCTCAAATTTTCAAAGCTTGGTTTGGGACCCATGATGTGATCTATCCCAGAGGATGTTCCATGTGCACTTGAGAAGAAAGCGTAGTCTGCCACTTTTGGGTGGAATGTTCTATAAATATCAATTTAATCTATCTGGTCTGTTGTGTCATTTTTTTTTCTTTTTTTTGCGGTACGCGGGCCTCTCACTGTTTTGGCCTCTCCCGTTGCGGAGCACAGGCTCCGGATGCACAGGGTCAGTGGCCATGGCTCACAGGCCCAGCCGCTCTGCGGCATGTGGGATCTTCCTGGACCGGGGCATGAACCCGTGTCCCCTGCATCGGCAGGTGGACTCTCAACCACTGCGCTACCAGGGAAGCCCCTGTTGTGTCATTTAAAGCTTGTGTTTCCTTATTAATTTTCTGTCTGGATGATCTGTCCATTGGTGTAAGTGAGGTGTTAAAGTCCCCTACTAGTACTGTGTTATGGTTGATTTCCCCTTTCATGGTTGTTAGCATTTGCCTTATGAATTGTGGTACTCCTAAGTTGGGTGCATAAACATTTATAATTGTTATATCTTCTTCTTGGGTATATCCTTTGATCATTATGTAGAGTCCCTCCTTATCTCTTGTAACAGTTTTTATTTTAAAGTCTATTTTATCTGGTATGAGTATTGCTACACAAGCTTTCTTTTGATTTCCATTTGCACGAAATATCTTTTTCCATCCGTTCACTTTCAGTCTGTATGTGTCCCTATGTCTGAAGTGGGTCTCTTGTAGACAGCATATATAGAGGTCTTTTTTTTTTTGTATCCATTCAGCTAGTCTGTGTCTTTTAGTTGGGGCATTTAATCCATTTACATTCAAGGTTATTATTGATATGTATGTTCCTATTGCCATTTTCTTAATTATTTTGAGTTTGTTTTTGTGTGTTTTTTCTTTTCTTGTGTTTCCCACTTAGAGAAGATTCTTTAGCATTTGTTGTAAAGCTGGTTTGGTGGTGCTGAATTCTCTTAGCTTTTGTTTGTCTGAAAAGCTTTTGACTTCTCCATCGAATCTAAATGAGATCCTTGCTGGGTAGAGTAATCTTGGTTGTAGGTTTTGCTTTCATTACTTTACGTATATCCTGCCACTCCCTTGTGACCTGCAGACTTTCCACTGATAACTCAGCTGATAACCTTATGGGGATTCCTTTGTATGTTATTTTTCGTTTTTTCCTTGCTGCTTTTAATATTTTTTCTTTGAATTTAATTTTTGTTAGTTTGATTAATATGTGTCTGCATATGTTTCTCCTAGTGTTTATCCTGTATGGGACTCTCTGTGCTTCCTGCACTTGATTGACTATTTCCTTTCCCCTTTTAGGGAAGTTTTCAACTATAATCTCTTCAAATATTTTCTCAGACCCTTTCTTTTTCTCTTCTTCTTCTGAGACCCCTGTAATTCAAACGTTGGTGCATTTAATGTTGTCCCAGAGGTCTCTGAGATTGTCTTCAGTTCTTTTCATTCTTTATTCTTTATTCTGCTCCTTGGCAGATATTTCTACCATTTTGTTCTCCAGATCACTTATTCGTTCTTACTACTTCCTTATTTCAGTGTTGAATACTCCATAGTATATGAAATTTGGATCAACCACTCTTTTTTTAAATGCTAAATGTCCCTGATATTAAAAGTAATTCTAGCATTTTCTGGTGTTGCCAGATAAAATACAGATTGCCCAGTTAAATAGAAATTTTCAAATCAACAACAAATAATTTTTAATATATAAATATGTCCCATGCTGAAAAATACATATGTAAAATAAAGGAATTTTCATTTTAGAGACAAGCATACAGGAAGATAAGTGTGTGTCTGCTGTGGAAGTCCAAATTCTAGCTGCCAAAGATTAGCCTTAAGTCCTAACCACTGGACCACCAGGGATCTCCCTAGCCTTAATTCTTATTTGAAGCAAACACATCTTTGCTTTGGCATCTTTACACTATGTTCCATGCAATATATGGAATAAACTTACCCTAAACATTATTTGTGTTTTTCTTGAAATTCAAATTTAATTGGTATCCTGTCTATTTATTTGCTAAATCTTGCAATCTGTGCTTTTAATTCCTGTAGCTGTTTAAATGCAATTAAATAAAAATAGTATGATGATCCAGTATGATTGTTCTAATTTCTGAAGAGTACTTACATCATTAAAGATTAGCTTTTAACTCTGCCTGGAACCTCCTTCCTTTCCTACTACAAATCTGCCTTTCTCCCTCACCCACTATATATGTATGTTTGTACACACACATGCACACACACATAAAATTATATTTGGTGACTTTTGCCATTAAACTTTCAAAAGATGCTTATATAATAACATGCACCATGTATTTGAAGATAAATAATGAAGGATTGAATGGATGATGACTTAGCAGTTTCATCTCATTTTGATCTCTCTATTCAGTACTTATTCTTGTGGAAGTCTCTAATAGCTTAAAATATTTTATTTTTTACATTATCCTTGATGTGTTTTTGCTAATCTCTTTGCTGTAACCACATTGCCTCTCCTTGCTTGGTCATAGCCGTGAATTTCAAATAACCCGGCCCCCATCATACCCAGTAGAAATAAAGAAAAACACTATTGTCTCCCTTTAAGAAAGAAATATCTAGGTTTCCAGACTCAATGCAGAAAACGCAGCACTCCAAGAAAGGCTGAAAGCTCATAAGGGAAAAGCTGTGGAGCTGGGGTCTAGGATCTCAGAGGAACTTACCCACAGTGTCCAGAGGCAGAGGGGAAGCAGCCAGGAGGCAGGGAGTTCAAAGAGCCCAAAGCCGAGTAGCTGACAAGGTCTTGGTGCTCCAGCCTGGTGTCAGGCCTGAGCCTCTGAGGTGGGAGAGCCGAGTTCAGGACATTGGTCCACCAGAGACCTCCAAGCCTCACGTAATATCAAATGGTGAAAGCAATCCCAAGAGACCACCATCTCAACCCTAAGACCCAGCTCCACTGAACAACCAGCAAGCTACAGTGCTACACTGTAGCACTGTACAAGCTACACCCTATGCCAAACAACTAGCAAGACAGGAACACAAGCCCACCCATCAGCAGAGAGGCTGCCTAAAATCATAATAACTTTACAGACACCCCAAAACACACCACCAGATGCAGTCCTACCCACCAGAAAGACAAGATCCAGCCTCATCCACCAGAACACAAGCACCAGTCCCCTCCAGCAGGAAACCTACACAAGCCACTGAACCAACCTTACCATCTGGAGGTAGACACCAAAAACAATGGGAACTAAAAACCTGCAGCTGCGAAGAGGAGACCTCAAACACAGTAAGTTAAACAAAATGAGAAGACAGAGAAATACACAGCAGATGAAGGGGCAAGGTAAAAACCCACCAGATGAAACAAACAAACAAATGAAGAGGAAATAGGAAGTCTAACTGAAAAAGAATTCAGAGTAATGATAGTAAAGATGATCCAAAATCATGGAAATAGAATGGAGAAAATACAACAAAACGTTTAACAAGAAACTAGAGGAACTAAAGAGCAAACAAACAATGATGAACAACACAATAAATGAAGCTAACAACTCTCTAGAAGGAATCAATAGCAGAATAACTGAGGCAGAAGAATGGATAAGTGACCTGGAAGATAAAATAGTGGAAATGCTACCACAGAGCAGAATAAAGAAAAAAGAATGAAAAGAATGTGGACAGTCTCAAAGACTTCTGAGACAACATTAAATGTACCAACATTCGAGTTATAGGGGTTCCAGAAAAAGCAGAGAAGAAGAACGGACTGAGAAAATATTTGAAGAGATTATAGTTGAAAACTTCCCTAATATGGGAAAGGAAATAGTTAATCAAGTCCAGGAAGCACAGAGAGTCCCATACAGGATAAATCCAAGGAGAAACACAGGAAGACACATATTAATCAAACTATCAATTAAATACAAAGAAAAAATATTAAAAGCAGCAAGGGAAAAGTAGCAAATAACATACAAGGGGATCCCCATGAGGTTAACAGCTGAGCTTTTAGCAGGAACTCTGCAAGCCAAAAGGGAGTGGCAGGGCATATTGAAAGTGATGAAAGGGAAAAACCTACAACAAAGATTATTCTGCCCATCAAGGATCTCATTCAGATTTGATGGAGAAATTAAAAACCTTACAGAGAAGCAAAAGCTAAGAGAATTCATCAACACCAACCAGCTTTACAACACATACCAAAGGAAATTCTCTGGGCAGGAAACACAAGAGAAGGAAAAGACCTACAATAACAAATGCACAATAATTAATAAAATGGTAGTAGGAAAATGCATATCAATAAGTACCTTAAATGTAAATGGATTAAATGCTCCAACCAAAAGACATAGACTTGCTGAATGGATACAAAAACAAGACCCATATATATGCTGTCTACAAGAGACCCACTTCAGACCTAGGGACACATACAGACTGAAAGTTAGGGGATGGAAAAAGATATTCCATGCAAATGGAAATCAAAGGAAAGCTGGAGTAGCAATTCTCATATCAGAAAAAATAGACTTTAAAATAAAGACTATTAGAAGAGACAAAGAAGGACACTACATAACGATAAAGGGATCGATCCAAGAAGAAGATATAACAATTGTAAATATTTATGCACCCAACATAGGAGCACCTCAATACATAAGGCAAATACTAACAGCCATAAAAGGGGAAATCGACAGTAACACAATCATAGTAGGGGACTTTAACACCCCACTTTCACCAATGGAAAGATCATCCAAAATGAAAATAAATAAGGAAACACAAGCTTCAAATGACACATTAGACACAATAGACTTAATTGATATTTATAGGACATTCCATCCAAAAACAACAGAATACTCTTTCTTCTCAGGTGCTCATGGAACATTATCCAGGATAGATCCTATCTTGGGTCACAAATCAAGCCTTGGTAAATTTAAGAAAATTGAAATCATATCAAGTATCTTTTCTGAGGACAACGCTATGAGACTACATATCAATTACAGGAAAAAATCTGTAAGATATACAAACACATGGAAGCCAAACAACACACTACTTTATAACCAAGAGATCACTGAAGAAATCAAAGAGGAAATCAGAAAATACCTAGAAATAAATGACAATGAAAACACGACAACCCAAAACCTATGGGATGCAGCAAAAGCAGTTTGAAGAGGGTAGTTTATAGCAATAAAATCCTGCCTTAAGAGACAAGAAACATCTCAAATAAACAAACTAACTTTACACCTAAAGCAATTAGGGAAAGAAAAATAAAAACACCCCAAAGTTAGCAGAAGGAAAGAAATCATGAAGATCAGATCAGAAATAAATGAAGAAGAAATGAAGGAAACGGTAGCAAAGATCAATAAAACTAAAAGCTGTTTCTTTGAGAAGAGAAGCAAAACTGGTAAACTATTAGCCATACTCATCAAGAAGAAAAAGGGAGAAGACTTTAAACAACAGAATTAGAAATGAAAAAGGAGAAGTAACAACTGACACTGCAGAAATACAGAGGATCATGAGAGATTACTACAAGCAACTATATGCCAATAAAATGGACAACCTGGAAGAAATGGACAAATTCTTAGAAAAGCACAACCTTCCAAGACTGAACCAGGAAGAAACAGAAAATATAAACAGACCAATCACAAGCACTGAAATTGAAACTGTGATTAAAAACCTTCCAACAAACAAAAGCCCAGGACCAGATGGCTTCACAGGTGAATTCAATCGAACATTTAGAGAAGAGCGAACACCTATCCTTCTCAAACTCTTCCAAAATATAGCAGAGGGAGGAACACTCCCAAACTCCTTCTATGAGGCCACCATCACCCTGATACCAAAACCAGACTGAGATCTCACAAAAAAGAAAACTACAGGCCCATATCAATGATGAACATAGATGCAAAAATCCTCAACAAAATACTAGCAAACAGAATCCAACAGCACATTAAAAGGATCATACACCATGATCATGTGGGGTTTATCCCAGGAATGCAAGGATTCATCAATATATGCAAATCAATCAATGTGATACACCATATTAACAAATTGAAGGATAAAAACCATTGATCATTTCAATAGATGCAGGAAAAGCTTTCAACAAATTTCAGTACCCATTTATGATAAAAACCCTCCAGAAAGTAGGCATAGAGGGAACTTACCTCAACATAATAAAGGCCATATATGACAAATCCACAGCACACATTGTTCTCAATGGTGAAAAACTGAAACCATTTCCTCTAAGATCGGGAACAAACCAAGGTTGTCCACTTTCACCACTTTTATTCAACATAGTTTTGGAAGTTTCAGCCACAGCAATCAGAGAAGAAAAAGAAATAAAAGGAATCCAAATCAGAAAAGAAGAAGTAAAGCTGTCACTGTTTGCAGATGACATGATACTATACATAGAGAATCCTAAAGAAGCTACCAGAAAACTACTAGAGCTAATCAATGAATTTGGTAAAGTATCAGGGTACAAAATTAATGCACAAAAATATCTTGCATTCCTATACACTAACAATGAAACATGTGAAAGAGAAATTAAGGAAACACTCCCATTTACCATTGCAACCAAAAGAATAAAATACCTAGGAATAAACCTACCTAAGGAGGAGAAAGACTTGTACTCAGAAAACTATAAAACACTGATGAAGAAAATCAAAGATGACATAAAGAGATGGAGAAATATACCATCTTCTTGGATTGGCAGAATCAATATTGTGAAAATGACTATACTACCCAAAGCAATCTACAGATTCAATGCAATCCCTATCAAACTACCAATGGCATTCTTCACAGAATTAGAAAAAAATTTTACAATACGCGTGGAAACGCATAAGACCCCAAATAGCCAAAGCGATCTTGAGAAAGAAAAACGGAGCTGGAGGAATCAGGCTCCCAGACTTCAGACTATAATACAGAGCTACAATAATCAAGACAGTATGTTACTGGCACAAAAAAAGAAATATAGATCAATGGAACAGGAAAGAAAGCCCAGAGATAAACCCAGACACATATGGTCATCTTATCTTTGATAAAGGAGGCAAGAATATACAATGGAGAAAAGACAGCCTCTTCAATAAGTGGTGCTGGGAAAACTGGACAGCTACATGTCAAAGAATGAAATTAGAACACTCCGTAACACCGTGCACAAAAGTTAACTCAAAATGGATTAAAGACGTAAATGTAAGGCCAGACACTCTAAAATTCTTAAAGGACAACATAGGCAGAACACTCTATGACATAAATCACAGCAAGATCCTTTTGACCCACCTCCTAGAGAAAGGGAAATAAAAACAAGAATAAACAAATGGGACCTAATGAAATTTAAAAGCTTTTGCACAGCAAAGGAAACCATTAACAAGATGAAAAGACAACCCTCAGAATGGGAGGAAATATTTGCAAATGAAGCTACTGACAAAGGATTAATCTGCAATATTTACATGCAGCTCATGCAGCTCAATATTAAAAAAACAAACAACCCAATCCAAAAATGGCCAGAAGACCTAAACAGATATTTCTCCAGAGCAGATATACAGATTGCCAACAAACACATGAAAGGATGCTCAACTTCACTAATCATTAGAGAAATGCAAATCAAAACTACAATGAGGTATCACCTCACACCAGTCAGAATGTCCATCATCAAAATATCTACAAACAGTAAATGCTGGAGAGGGTGTGGAGAAAAGGGAACCCTCTTGCACTGTTGGTGGGAATGTAAATTGATACAGCCACTATGGAGAACAGTATGGAGGTTCCTAAAAAACTCAAAACAGAACTACCTTATGACCCAGCAATCCCACTACTGAGCATATACCCTGAGAAAACCAAAATTCATTGCAGCTCTATTTACAGTAGCCAGGACATGGAAGCCACGTTAGTGTCCATTGACAGCTGAATGGATAAAGAAGATGTGGCACATATATACAATGGAATATTACTCAGCCATAAAAAGAAACAAAATTGAGTTATTTGCAGTGAGGTGGATGGACTTAGAGGTTGTCATACAGAGTAAAATAAGTCAGAAAGAGAAAAACAAATATTTTATGTTAATACATATATATGGAATCTAAAAAAAAAAAAAAAAGGTTCTGAATAACCTAGGGGCAGGACAGGAACAAAGACCCAGATGCAGAGAATGGACTTGAGGACATGGGGAGGGGGAAGGGCAAGCTGAGACGAAGTGAGCGAGTGGCATGGACATATATGCACTACTAAATGTAAGATAGATAGGGAGTGGGAAGCAGCCACAAGGCACAGGGAGATCAGCTCGGTGCTCTGTGACCACCTAGAGGGGTGGGATAGGGAGCGTGGGAGGGAGACGGAAGAGGTAGGTGAAATGGTAATATATGTGTATTTATAGCTCATTCACTTTGTTATACCGTAGAAACTAACACACCATTGTAAAGCAATTATACTCCAGTAAAGATGTTAAAAAAAAAAAAAAAAAAGAAAGCTATCTAGCCTAAGAGGAGAGAAACCTTGTCTATCAGCAACTGAGGCAGAGGACTTAAAAAATGAAATAAAAATTCCAGAGAGATTAAACAAAGAATCCTCTGAAAAGAAGGCAAGGATGTGTTTACTTTGAACAATAATTAGTGGTACCTTCTTGGCAGTTGGAATTTGTTCTTAAAAGGCAGACAGACAATTACTTATTTTCTTGTCTTTTCTGTTCATCTCTAAAATGAAAACTTCCTTATTTTACATGATGATCTGTCAACATTTCCTATTACTCCAACTATATCTTGGTGCTCATTTTATGCTATAATATTTAGCTGTGCTCCTGGAAGTTTGTTTTGAACAAATGAGGTGTTTTAACAATGACAACACGAAACTTTTTAAATCATGCATCTTTTATTCTCATTTAGGCTGCCAAATTATTATTTTGTAGTAACTGTGTTTTCCTCTACTCAACATTTCCTCCATCTTTGGAACCATAAGCTGAGAAGCCTCTGAATTTGGAGAAGAGTGAAAAAATTCTTCTGGTGTTTCCTTCTCTTTGTAGGAGGGACCTTGCTTTCCTAACTGAATTCATAGTCAGTGACCTTTTGACATTCTCCTGCAATGGGTTGAGCATGGTGGTACAAAAGACCAAAACCAATCATGGACCCAAATAGGGCTGATTTGCATGAACCTATATGGGTATAGACCTCCCCAGTTCTTATGTAATTTCTTAGGAAGTATTCAATTCTGCTCATTCCTGCAAGTCAACTTGACTCTGTCAAGTTGTGAATTAAGTTAGATGAGGAATTGCCCAAATCTAATGCAAATCAAGGGGCCTCAATTCTGTTTTCTCTCTTTTGTTTGGATGTATAAAGCTGAAACTTAGGTTAGTTATTCTCTTTGATTGGTTTTAGCTTTTAGTGCTAGTTATATTTAATAGTTAAAATGTAAGTGTATCTTTCAGGTTGACTCATCACAGAGCAAATCATTTAATAATTTTCAATAGGATCTTTCTTTAATATTACAATTAAGTTCAGTGGAATAGTTATTGGAAATAAATGTAGGATTCCCTCAGCTGTAGAAAAGTTCAGAATTATATGCTTATGTATTTTTTATCATAATATTTAATCATACATTAAAAATGCATTACCTTTGACAGAAACAAAGGGAACTCTGGGGAATAAACGCACTAGACTATTTCAGTTCTCTTAAGCCAAATGGAATTTATGATTTGAAATTTGCTTTTCATCTCAGAGAACCAGAGACTACCATGGTTGTTGGATGATTGGCTAGTTTTGGGAACTCAAAGTTAGTCTTTTCTTGCACAAAAGCCATCAACTGGCAAGATGCAGAAGATATTAGCATATACTAATTTAAAATAGAAGAATATCTACTGACTATGAACTGTTGACTAAATGAATAAATAGGATAAAATCCCTGAAGCCATGTACTTAGCTAACTCTCCTATGAGGTCTGCAAACCCAATGACATAATAAGCAGACTGCAGAAAAACAGTGTAATTGGCCATGAGTTTGTCCTTTGGTCTGGGAGGGCACTTGACAGAGAGGAGGTGACTGTGATTGGGATGTGGATGTGTTGTGTTTCAGTGGTGCACACTTCACTGATCCCATTGATAACCTTTACAGTTTGGGGGGAAAAACAGGTTTTCAAATGTAGGGTATATTGGACTTCTCCAGAGAAACAGAACTAATAGGATATATACATATATATACGTGTGTATTATATATATATATGTAGTTATGTGTATGTGTATATATATGTATTTATAGTAAATACATATATATGTATAGATTTATTATAAGGTACTGGCTCATGTGATTATGGAGGCTCAGAAGTCCCACTATCTGCCTTCTGCAAACTGGAGACCCAAGAAAGCCACAGATGTGTAGTTCGAAGACCTGAGATCCCAAGAGCTGATGGTATATAGATTCTGATCTGAGTCTAAAGGCCTGAGAACCAGGAGCATCAACTCAAGCAATGAGGCAAGAGATCCTCGAATGCATCCTTCCTCTGCCTTTTTGCTGTTTTCAGGCTCTCCACGGATTGAATGATGCCCACCCACATTGGGGAGGGCCATCTGCTTTACTCAGTCTACTGAGTCAGCTGCAAACCTCTTTTAGATATACTCCCCCAGACACACTAAGAAATAATGTTTGACCAGCTCTCTAGGCATCCCACAGTCCAGTGAAGTTGACATATAAAATTAATCACCACATAAGGTAATTTTATTTCTAGTTAGAATTCTGAATACATTCATATAAATTTTCAGTTAAATTAAACGATTGCTGTAATTGCTTAAAGTAATTAACTAACTTAATTACTTAGCAGAGAACATGACTTCAGAGAGGTAAATGTTAAAGAAGTGAGTAATAAAGGCATGTTTAGAGTAGGCTGAAGGACAGAAGTAGTGGTTGAACTTGCCTATAACCTCGACAAGATCAAGCTCCTGATATAGCAGTAGTACACCTTAAGAAAATAAGTTTATTTTCACGTGAAGCAGTTTATACTTTGTTCTGTATAGTTATTTTGAAAGTGTCCTATTATACAGCTGGCTATTATGTCGGTGGTCCAGTGCACCCTGGATACCTGAATTGTATGTAAACTCAAAGCCCGATTGGAGTAGAAGTTGGGGTAACTGGCACATGGTCTGTGAGCCTCTTCCCTAATGTCAACTGTGTATCAGGGAAGGACTGTCATACCCCTTTCGAGAATTGGGGGTGGCAGTGAGTAAAAAGACATACCTAGGTGATTTCATTTATTTGAAGTTTGGGCAGAGAACTTCTCATCCATGTTAATCCAAGCTTGCGATTATGGCAGTAATATCTTTCTAAAAGAGAACTAGCTTCGTGAAGTAAAACAGTTTCTAACCTTCACTAATACTTACAGATAGAAAAAAAAAATTCCTAAAATTGAGAGTTGTTAATTTAGATGAGGTTAACTTAGAACTGAGTCTTAAGGCAAAACTTCTGAACTACTTTACTTACAAACAACAAACCCGCTTTGCTCATTTGTCATAATTTCCAATAAGCTTTAATACCCTAGTGAGAATTTTATTCAGAATAACTATTTATTACTGTCCTAATAAATGAGTGAATGCTTCTAGAGACTATATTACAAAACTCCTGAGGATTGCCATTTCCCTGCAATAGCAAGCATACAGTGTAGAGCTATTGAATTATGCTGCTAAAAGAATTTATATTTTCTTTTACATTAAGCCGAGTAGTAAATAGCGAGCACCTTCAGAGAATATGAATAATAATGATGGTTTCTTTCTAAGTTATCAGAATTTTCATGAGCACTAACTAAGAAATGACACTTCTCCTTTCAGAGATGTATTTTCCATGTTGGCCACATAACTTTCTCCTACTTGGGCCTGAGGGCCTCCTGCATTTCTCCAGATTAGAACTGAAGAGTTTAGGTAACCAGAAATCCCAGTGGTAAAAGGATTTTGTTAAAGACTGTGATCAAAACCCAGCTCTCTCATTCTCTACTTATTCTATATTCAGTGTCAGACCCTTGCTGCAAATCTTTGTTACTTTTATGATTGGATAGTTTTCTCAGGGGGAGATGGTCGTCCACGGAAAGAATTAAATGTGCATTAGTAAGTCTGGCCCTTTAGGGTATGTTTACACTAACACTGTTAGTTCTTGGATAAAATCTGTAAGTCTCAGAGCAGGAATTAAGATTTCACATATAGCCCTCAATCTCTCAGAGCATTATAATCATTAAAACATCCTTGGAGGCATGCTCAGGAGCTATGGAATTCCTATGAATACTTTTTATGGGTGTGGTTTCCATAGCAATTTTTAATAAATGAACTGTGATTTTGAGCCAGGTGAAGCACTTTTCCACATGTGTTAAAAGTAGCAACATGAAGAATGCTAGAGGCCAGTGTGTTTGTGCTCATATTTATGCCCTGTAGATTTGAATATTTTTTGCTTCAAAATTGAGAAACTGGTCATCATTTGCTCTTAATTTAAAATAAATATTAAAGAAATAGAATTCATTCATCAAATACTTTTTTTTTTTTTTTTTGAGGTATGCGGGCCTCTCACTGCTGTGGCCTCTCCCGTTGCGGAGCACAGGCTCCGGACGCGCAGGCTCAGTGGCCATGGCTCATGGGCCCAGCTGCTCCGCAGCATGTGGGATCCTCCCGGACCAGGGCACGAACCCGTGTCCCCTGCATCGGCAGGCGGACTCTCAACCACTGCGCCACCAGGGAAGCCCCATCAAATACTTTTTAAACAAGGAATTTAAAAAAATACTTGACTCAGCAAAGTAATTCTCTGTTTTCTGAGGATCCCACCCAAAGGTCTATAAAAATAATTTAGTAGTTCATTCCTTGAAAAATATTAAATTATCTTTCCTTTCCATTGGGAGACTCAGCACCCTGTAAAGATCAATTGTATGCTCCTCTATAGCTCCCACATATTTCTGTCAAGCTTATATCGAATGAAAATGTCCTTGAAGGGGAGACGCAGGAGAATAGAATTCAGACGTGGTAGATGGTGTGGCAGGAGTTTATCAATCAAATTTGTAGATAGATAAGTATGAAATTTAATTCCCACTCTCATACATCTGCAAGTTTTTATAGTATCATAGGCGGTATTGTATTCTTCTCTATACTGCTAGTGTCCTGTGTCATGAGATTCTTTTGCTTCCACTCCTATCTTATAATCTAGTTTAAACATCATCATCTGAGGATAAATCTGTGTTTATAGTAAGTAAACCCATAAAGGTCAGTGCGTTTTCCTTACCCACTATGCCCTGCTCTCAGATATGTAAATTTGAGAAAAAAGGAATAGTTTCCTCGTGTAAAACGCTGGGCCACTGATCAGGGAGATCAGGGGATCTTTCTCCTTGGTGGAATTCCAGTGGACTCTGCTTTCATGTAGTGTTAAGATTTATTCCATGTTTCCAAATCTGTTTCTTTGTTCCATACCCATGGTGACAACATAAAAAGCTAGAGAATGGCTCACTGTAGGCATTGTAAAGCCAGAGGAGATTTGTTTAATATTTCAGTATATAATGCCAGTCTCATACATATGAAGCACCAGTTGTGCCTATTTTTTTTTTTTTTTTTTTTTTTTTTTTTTTTTTTTTTTTTTTTTGCGGTACGCGGGCCTCTCACTGTTGTGGCCTCTCCCGTTGCGGAGCACAGGCTCCGGATGCGCAGGCTCAGCGGCCATGGCTCACGGGCCCAGCCGCTCCGCGGCATATGGGATCCTCCCAGACCGGGGCACGAACCCGTATCCCCTGCATCAGCAGGCGGACTCTCAACCACTGCGCCACCAGGGAGGCCCGTGCCTATTTTTTAAGGGTGTTAGTGTGTGGTAACAATGTTAGTATTAGCCAGGTCTAGTATATTGTTGTGATGCACATATGTGACTTATAAACAGATGACTAAACTAAGACAAGGAACATTTGGCCCAGACTTCCTTGTATCTGTGCAAAACAAAATGTAAAGTCCCAGTTTGGGGCTGGGAAGTGGTCTAGTATCAGTTATGGGAAGGAATACTGAAGAAAATAGATGAAAAGAAATAGACTGTAGCCCCTCAAAATAAAGCACTGAAGTGACTAACAGTATCCCCAATGAATTGATGATACAAAGCTGCTATTTGAAGAACAGACAGGTACAAAAAGAGAGTTTAGTGAGTGAGAGGGAACAAAGGTTAATAGTTAAAGTTGATGCAGGGGACCAGGAAGTTTGGCCGACAGGGAAGAGGTTTTGCATCATAGAAGTTGAGCAAGTAGCTAGAATTCATTTGCTCTGGAACCAGGCCGTTTGTTTTAACCTATAGAATGACTCCTGGAGTAGCAGCAGATTTTTTTGTCTTCATTTGTTTTTCTTAAAAATATTTCCATTCCAGCTTTGTAAGGGGGTTATGTGGTCCCTATCCAGCAGATGTAGGGATGAACCTGGAGCCCATATAAGCTAAAGTAGATCTGTATGTTTAAAAAGGTGGGCAGAGAAGAGAGAGGAGGAAGGACTCCAACAGTCTTACAGCTACAGAACTTGTTCTCCTTCTTTTATTCCAGTCTCGTTTGATGGCATCTCCATCCATCCGATTATCTCAGTCAGAAATCCAGAAGTCACCCCTAAGCACTCCTCTCTTGTACCTACATTCAATGAATTACAAGATTTAGTCCATGTTATGTCTGAAATATTTCACATATCCCTTTTCTCCATTCAAAGTATTCTAATTCAATGTTTCATTATCTCAGCACTATTTCAATCTCTTCTTAAGTGATCTTACGAAGAGTCCTAGCTCAGGCTTCATGATGCTTCCTAAGTATTTTCTTTTTTATAACATTAAAATCTGATCATACTCCTATACTGCTGGAAGCTATTCACTGATCCCTATGACTTATAAGACAAGGTCTAAGTGAAGATATTTGAAGAAATCAGATATGTGGATCTAGAATTCAGGGAGAAGAGCTCAGAACCGGAACTATAGATGGGAGAGTTACCAGCATGAAGATAAAAGTTAGATTCATAGGTGTGTGTGAGAATTCCTAAGGAGTTCTCCCAGAGCAAGGAAACAGAAGAGTAAAAAAACAGAACCCTGGAGAGGTGTGTCATTTAAGGGGTGGCCAAAGAAGAATGGTTCGAAAAATAACGAGAGGAAATAGTCTTAGGAGTGGGAGAGGCATTGAACTTTACAAAGGGAGTGGGTAAGAATGTTAACTGGAGCAGAGGTAGAGGAAAGGACTGAAGAATGTCCATTGGATTTAGCCTTTGGAAACTCAGTGGCAGTAAAATCACTAATAAAACTACTCCCCTGAAATACTGTGTGTAAGGGAGAGTGAGAATAGGGCAGATGGCAGATGTGGTGGTTTGCAGGGAATGGAGGAAAGGTAATGAAGTGGAGGCAATGAGTAAAAAATACTGCTTTAAAAATAAAAAGCTTGAATGATAACAGTAAAGAGATTTGGGGTGTTGGTAAAACTAAGGGAGATGATCTAGTAAAATGGAAGTGTTTATAGATATAGGTAAATGAGTAATGATTGATAGACAAGTCCCTGGGGAAGCAAAAGGTGATGGGATAAAAAGTGAAGGAGTTGTCTTTAAATAAGAAACTATCCCTAAGTGCCAGAGATAAAGAAGGAGGGATCTCTGTAGATGTGGCCAAAAGTTTGCCAGTGGGCCTCCAGGATGTAAAAATACACTGTACAAACTAATAGCTCATGTCCTGGGCCAAGGGTCAATGGCTTTGCCACCTACCTGTGTGACCTGGACAAATTGTTTAACCCCAGTGAGCTTCAGTTTCATCTAATGTAGAAGTAACAGTGGAGCCGTCCTCATAGGTCAATGAGGAATAAGATAGCTAATACGTGTGAAGCACTTAGACTGTTGGTAGTAATATGGTAAGCATGCACTGAGTGTTCGCTATTAGCTATTATTAGGTGCAAACTGGCGTAGTTACTACACCTAGGGTTCCTAAAGTGGTGATGTCTGTGCTACTTTACCTTATTCTGGCAAAAACTCTATGTCCTGGACATGGCCCGAGTTAGAACCAGCAAAATTTCTGTCTACAGAAGTTCTGACTGGCTCAAAGCAGGCACATGATCCAAGACAGGACAAACAGAATCTTTCCTGAGGTTTTGGCTACCTGAGTTAAACTGGTGGAGAGTTTTTCTCTTCTCCCTTTTGCAAGACTCTTAAGGATATAATCCCAGAGTTGCTGGTATACATATCCTTGCTATTTGGAGAGAGACTGTATCAGACGTAGCAGCAGAGAATGAAACTAATATTCAGAGAAAGATGGAGATAAGCAATGAAGAGAAAGAGAAATATCTGGACAGTGGTCGAGTCCCTGCACTGAGAGAAAGAGAAATATCTGGACAGTGGTCGAGTTCCTGCACCGAGTTGTCCTTGAGGCCAAATTCAGGCTCTTTCCATGGTAGTGACGTGAGCAAAATTTCCTCCTTTTGGGGCTAAGAAGCATAAGGGTTGGTTTGTTTTGATTTGTCTTGTTTTTGTCACTTGCAACAAAAGGAGCTATCAAATACATGGGAAGTTGCATCCCATATATCCTTTAAGATCAAAAGGGAAAGAGATGTGTGAATTGGGTGTGACTAGGTTCTTCAAAGAAATATGAGCAGGAGGATAGTACATCCTCTATTTCAGGTATGCATTCTACTGTAAAATGATTTGTTCAATAACTGAGAAGTTCTCGATTTTTCAGTGTGGTTGTTATAGCTATTTCCTTACTCAGCTCAAGTCCTGTAGGAATGAATTTTGGATTTTATTCCTCCAACAGTGATCTAAAATATGGAAGATACTGTTAGTTTCTAACATTCTCTTTCCTGTCGAAGGAAAATGAGGATGATGGGAGGAAAAGGCTGATTGGAATGTTGGTCTACTGTACCTTCTGTCTTGCTACCTTTACTGGTCATGCTCCCCGGGCTACTAACTTCATGATATTTCCTGCCAGCATTGTCAAAATTGCATTGCCTACTCAGATCCTGATTAACTGCAACTGAGAGAGTTGATGCTGCATAAAACTAGCCAAAACTGTGTTATTCATATCAAGTCAAACAAACACGTAAATGCCGTTACTGGGTGTTAATGTGGTGCAGGAAGAGACCAAAACCAACCGTGAAAAATCTACTGTACTGAGGGTCAGAAGGCCCAAGTTTGGGTGCCCCGTTTATTACTACTTTGTGTCCTCTGTCAAATGGCTATAACAGTCTCAGAGTTTCTGTTTCTGTGCATGTAAACAGAGAGGTCTGCATTACTAATTGTAGTATACACTGTCTAAATTTGAAACCCCAAAATTTCATTCTCTGTGAAAACAGGTGGAGTTAGGATGATGTAAGAACAGTGCAGAACATGGAATCTTACAAAATAATAAAATAATTTCTCAACAACCTTCTGGTGTTGCTATTCTGGATTGGGAAAAAGTAAAACTCACCTTAGGGTCCTTCATTTCAGGAGGTCTAGGCAAAAATTGAGATTTCTCTGAAATCTATCCATTAAACTCTGCATGGTTCAACCACAGAATTTTAAAGACTGAGTTTGTTTTTACTGTTGATACTAATTACAGTTCGGGAAGAAAAAAAGTGGTGTTGATGGAGCTGAGTAAATTCTCTGCCTGACAGACTTGGAAAAGGTAAAAGAAGCTAAGGCAAAGGGCACCCAAAGCCTGGAATTGTATTCCTGTGTCTGCAGGGATGGGAAAGCCAGGTGGGACATTCTGCTGTTTCTTGATAGTCTCTGGTATGAGGTTATCCTAGGTGACCCTCAGGCTAATTTACTCAGTCTTGGTAGTAGGGACAGAGATTAAGAGACTGCTTTGGCTCTGCCAAGCATCCCAGTTACTGTGCATATCTGAAGCCGGGAAAGGATGAGCCACTGAGGGACAGCATGACCACAGCTGCATCAGGTCAGCCATCTTTGACTCCTGAAACTGAATGGTTCTTTTGTTGCTTTGTTTGTAACAAAGATGTTAATCTCTACAACTGGAAAGTCAACCCAAATCCTCTACAACAATAAGTTAGATTTTCTTTTTTAAAGCTTGTGTTTCTTAGTTTGTTGGAAATCTTTTGAAGTAATCAGAGGACTCAGTCTTCTTAGAAATCATAACTTAGCAAGATCAAACACTTCTTCAGCGCTTTGCTAGACCATCCCCTTGGCTGCAATTCAAAGCAGACTCTCCTAGCTCAGCAAATAAGCATTTTACAAATATTTAAGCCACATGTCCTTCATACTAGTTTTATCCCACTATTTCTGGATCCAGTAGCAGTTGGGGTAACACCTAGTAAATTGAAATAACATTCTGGAAAGATGTTGCTCACTCTTTACAACAGAAATGTATTTAATATTGGGTTGGCCACAAATTTCGTTTAAGACAGTACAGAAAAACCCAAGCAAACTTTTTGGCCAGCCCAGTATTTAGCATCTACCATTTTTTCATCTGCTGATTAAAAATCAGAGCTAAATTAATGTCATTAAACTCACACAGTACAATGTTGTGATAAGTCCTATTAGGTTGTTATCTCTGATGTGTTACATATATTTATGCTTAGAAAAATCACTGCTCTGCAGGTTCTTCTAAATATCAAATTATACTCAGCTCCTTACTTAAAACATCAGGTGATGGCCTTTGATCAAAAGCAATAAAATCTAAGCAGTTAAAGCAAATAGCAGAGGGCTTCCCTGGTGGCGCAGTGGTTGAGAATCTGCCTGCTAATGCAGGGGACACGGGCTTGAGCCCTGGTCTGGGAGGATCCCACATGCCGCAGAGTAACTGGGCCCATGAGCCACAACTACTGAGCCTGCACGTCTGGAGCCTGTGCTCCGCAACAAGAGAGGCCGCTACAGTCAGAGGCCCGCACACCACGATGAAGAGTGGCCCCCGCTTGCCACAACTAGAGAAAGCCCTCACGCAGAAATGAAGACCCAACACAGCCATAAGTAAATAAATAAATAGATAGATAGATAGCCAAGCATTTGAAGCCCTTTAAAAACAACAACAACAAAAAACAAATAGCAGAATTTTTTTTTTTCTTTATTTAAACTGGAAATATATCTTTTTAAATTTTGGTTTGTATCCTATAATAAATTGCCATTTTAAAGATGGATATTAATTTATCATGACTCCTGAATTTTGTTGACATCAATTATACTGAAGAAAAAACACTCTGTAGGATAAATTACACAACCTTGTGGATAACCAACCATAATCTTGTAGAACAGTTTATTAGCTGTGAAGGATATGTGACAGTTTAAAATTATTGCTCGGGACCGTCTGAACTCATCCCATTAGAAGATAAAAGCAGTATACTTTTAACACTGGAGCTGAAGGTTTTTTAATCAGGTGATTATATCTATGGCTACATGACCTTTTTAAATAATAGCAATGTGGGAAATTTGACTTTAAATGGTAGAGAATATTAAGCTATCTAGGGAGAATCTTCTATAAGGTTATAGAGCAATAGGACTGAAAAAACAGTAATGATTGTAGACTAATTAAGCTCATTTTTTCTCTACCTGAAGAAAGAGAGGGCAAAACCATACAAATATGCACTGACTATGCCTTTATAACATCTCTCTTGTGGTTATTGTTGAGAATGAAGAGCCACTCTGCTTAAAAACAAAAGCTGAATTTAAGGAATGATATCTTAATTTTATTACTATTTTTATCTTTAATACTAATTTAAGATATTTTCTTTTACCTGAATTCCAGACCTTCAACTTTTTCATTAATCATTTATTCTCCTTTGTGATATAATCATTTGTGGAATTGAAAAATAACCACTATGAGTTTCTTTTACTTATTCATCTTTATATGGGAAATACTTCTTATAACTAGTCAACTTTTAAATTTAGTGAACTAAAAGTTCTCCAGTCTGAAAGTGTCAGATTACTCCTATTCCTCATCCTCTTCCCAGACACTATGGACTTTCCTCCGAGCTGATTCTGTGAACTATATAGCTGACATCATGTGGATTTTGCTCTCTTATTTTGGGTGAACAGAAAAGCATTGCACATAGGCAGAGTCCCCAGCAGAGGCAGCATTGGTTAACCTCCACACATAGGCTGCACCATGCCACTTAAAAATTTTTTTTATTGTCAAATCTTTGCTCACAAACCTTCAATGGGTCCTCATTATCCACATAATAAAGTAAAAATCCCTCTACCTGGCATTCAGATGTTCTCAAAATTGGTCCTGTCACCCATGATGATCTCACTGGTCCTCCCCATTATTCCTCATCCAAGGGCATCTACCCTGTTCCCCAATACCCACAAGTATGCACACTCATACACAGACACACCAGTACACACACACACACACACACGGTTTCATCTCAGCCTAGAGTATCTCTCCAGCCCCACCCCACCCCCAAAAAGGTCATAATCCATTTTACTGGTTGCAGATTAAGTCAGGCTCATGCTTGGCCCTTACCACTGATCTTGTCCTTCACTTCAAGTGGCTGAATGGTGCCCAACAAAAATGTCAATTCCCCCAGTCCTTTGGCCCCTGAACGTTTCCAATTATCCTTCTAGCTAGAGATGCGTATATGACTTAATTCTGGCCAATAAGATATGAGGCAAATCTCCCTGGGAACATCGCAGAAATATTTTCCCTCCATGATTAAAAGACAGAGGTTCATAGGAACGAGCCATTGGCCTGTTCTCCATTCTTTCACTTTCATGTATGAGCTTGTGTGACTGGAATGTTTTTGGGAGCTTAAATAACTGATTTGAGACTCTGAGGCAATAAATGAGAGTTTAAAAGCCAACCTAAGGAGGATGGCATAGGTGGATGGCATGGGAAGGGTGGAGAGATACTCGAGCCTTGATTTCCAAGCCATCTTTGGGATTCCCTAGTTCCAGACTTCATGATAAGTAAAAAAAAAAAAAAAAAAAGCCAAAATATTTTAAGTCATTGTTAGAGAACTCTGTCACTTGTGGCCAAACCATGTTAACTGATATACTGAGATTCAGCCACCAATAGCAAAGTTCTAGAGGCCAGATCAGGCCAGGAATAGCCTACACATAAGGTAGTCTGAGTAAACATGGGTAAGAATCTCATTGTTAAAGTGTCAAGGTTGTAACAGGGAAGACATTATATATAAAGGTTAGGTGTCCTATGGAAAAATGGGAATGTTTGGTGAAGTTGACCACCAGGTAAGAAGAGAGAATTCCTAAGCAATGGATGAGAGAGGACTGGGACAAAAGGGTTAGGCTAGTACATGTATATGAGTGGGACTAGCCCCTTAAAAATTGTCATATGCCATTTTCTGTAGCTGTGCTGTCCAGTATGGCAGCCAGTAGCCACAGATGGCAGTTGAACACTTGAATTAGGGCTAATCTGAATTGAAATGTGTTGTAAGTATAAAATATGTATGGGATTTTGAAGACTTAGTATGAAAAAAGAATTTTTATGTTGATTATACATAGAAATGATAATATTTTGAATATATTTGGTTAAATAAAACATATTATTAAAGTTAAAAAAATCAGTCACATGGATTTTAATTCTAAGTGCCCACTGCCTTAGAGCATTTACCCAGGCCAATAGTGAGATCATGCTGTAGGGAGCTGTATTGCCTTTTTTGAAAGCTTAGAACATAAGCTCTTTGAGGGCCAGGAGCCTGTCAATCTCATATCTCCAGATTCTACAGTACTGTAGTGCCTGGCACATGGTAGGCTCAAGAAAATAGAAATAATTAATTAAAGAATTAATGGCCTTCTGATAGTATCCAGGCAACATGTTTCTTCTACTCCCATGGACCTCTGAGTTCAGCCCTGGCCATGACTCTCCTGGCCCACATTGTCAGTGACTGGGTAGGATAGATGTGTGGATGGAAGAAGGGATGGATGGGTGGGTGGATGAATGGATGGATGGATAGACAGGCAGACAGATAGAAGATGTATATCATGGGATCTTTTAATTTCTTTATTTAATTTTTATTGGAGTATAGTTGCTTTACAATGTTGTGTTAGCTTCAACTGCACAGCAAAATGAATCAGCCTTACTCATACATATATTCCCTCCCTTTTGGATTTCCCTCCCATTTAGACATGGGATCTTTTTAAAATGTTGATTATGAATTTCTAGGGAAAACTAGAAATGTAAATAGCATCATACTTTCCATTTGCAAACCAAATAAAATTAAGTGGTTTTCACCTCCCTTATCTTCAGGTCTTCTAATTTCAATATGAATTAGAGAAGGTTAGGTAGGATTACTACAATAGCTGTTTATTGATTTCCTAACTGACTCTACTTGATGATCCTATAAAAATATATAAATTTTTTCATCCTTGGCATTCCTGATTCACTTATCCTACATTATTTTCCTCTAAAACTCGTGTCACCCTCTACATTTTTCATATATATGTGTATGTGTGTGTATACACTCACATGTATATATGCATTTTTGTGTTTATTGTCTGTCTCCCTTTACTAAGTTCCAAAAGGCAGGGGCTATTTTGTTCCCAGTGTCTACAGTGGAGCCTGGTAGATGGCTGATGGTCCACATATATTTGTTGAATGAATGAATCAATGAATGATTAAAATGGATGCATGCTCAGCATCTCTGAGAACAGTTTCAGAAAGAATTGTAAACAAGAGTTATTACTTGCCCACAAATACAGTACCAGACATGGAGTGTGACCGGTGAGGAAACATAAAAAAAGGATGTGGAGAAGTGAAGGGGGGAAAAAAAAACTAGATAAATTGTAATTTAATTAAAAAGAGAAAGATAAAAAAATTGAATTATATCTCTTCCAAAAGTAATAAACTCAGAACCAGAGACTCTTCTAATTTTGTATGTTGCCAAGTAAAGTTCAACATGTAATAAGCAGAAGGAAAATACACTCTCATAGTGGTTAGTTGAACATAGAGTTAGTAAACATGCAACTCTGTTTTTATCACACTGTAATGCAAAGGCCTTTTCCATAAATAAATGCCAATTGCCAAGAATATGAGGCCTATTATGAAGGATTCCAACGACGTGGAACCTCTGTAGGTGTAAACTGAGGGGAGACAGAGTTAAAAGCAAGCAACTGGCTCACCTAGATTAGTTTGCAGCCAGGATGGAATTAGATGAATGTTGGAACGAAAGCACGCCCTTACTTGCACCAGGGTGTGTTTCTGGTCATTTCAGAATCTGGAATTTTCAAGAATAATATTTTTCACCCTGCCTTTCCTCATTCTCTTTGCTCTAGTAATGTCCACTGAACTTTCCCCACAGAGGTCAATTTTCTACACAGTTTATCGTATTTGTGAGAAACAAAGCAGAAACAAAGACTCGAAAAAGACACGTCTAAGCTTAAGGTGTGAAGATGCAGAGATATGTTTGGAGCAGTATTTTCCATTCCCAAAGGCAGTGCAAACCTGGGGCTAGAGGAAGGGGATGAGAAATCTACTCACCACAGAGAAGAGGGAGCAGATACAACATGATTCCCCACAATAGGAGGAAAAGGAAGTCTCTTATTTTTTATCACATAGATCCAGCAGCAAAGTGGAGAGGACTTGGAACCAAAACTTTGAAATTCAAAGAATTTGGACAAAATAGTTAAAATGTTTGTGCTCATACTTGGATGGGGTTATGTCCCTGGGGCCTGGCATGCTAGTGGTAGAAAAAACTGATGTGAGAAAACTCTGAAGAGGAAGCTACCTCAGGGAGAGAGAGAGAGAGTGAATGTTTGCATTAGTGTATAGAACTACTGAGAACTCTTTTATTTTTGAACTTGGAAGATTCAACAAATATTTAGCAGACATCTTTTGGGCTCACAGGCTCCTGTGTTGGGGCAGGGATTGACAAGGATGAGACACAGTCCCTGACCTTGAGGGATTAAGTGAGTCCTGGGTTGTGGGATGTGTTTTAATAAAAACCCAATTTCATCTCAGAAGTTAAGACCAGAGATCTCACAGTAAAGGAAGAATTCCTCCAGCCCATAGTCTATTTAATGTCTCAAAATAAAATAAAATAAAATAAAATAAAATAAAATAAAATAAAATAAAAGCCAACCCTCACAGACACTGTTGTTAATCACAGGCATGGTCCTTAAAACACACTTTCTGTTACTCTTCCTGCTTCTGCCAATCTGAATGATAAAACCAGCCATAGCTTGGTGACAAGTGGGATCATCACCTATTAAGAAACACTATTATTTTTCTAGATACAGGGAAATAGAAATTGACAAAACAAAAGATATTGCTTAAAGAGGATGTTTTTAATAGAAAGCAATATGAGGATTGTAAAAGACCAGATTTCTCAAGAGACAGTACTGGAGATGGGAATACTAATTAGACTTTGTAAGGAATGAAATAATGATGAGCAAAACAAACTTGGAGGGCTTCCCTGGTGGCGCAGTGGTTGAGAGTCCGCCTGCCGATGCAGGGGACACGGGTTCGTGCCCCGGTCTGGGAAGATCCCACATGCCGCGGAGCGGCTGGGCCCATGAGCCATGGCCACTGAGCCTGCGCGTCCGGAGCCTGTGTTCTGCAATGGGAGAGGCCACAACAGTGAGAGGCCCGCGTACCGCAAAAAAAAAAAAAAAAAAAAAAAAACTTGGAAAAGGGAGAAACAAAGACTTACACCTGGAACTCTGTGTTATGGCCTATTATATATAATTCTGATCATATTTATTAAACTACAACAATGTGGCATATACATTAAGCAGAAGATCTAGTCACAATCTTCAAGAAACTTCTACTTCTGTCATTTGTATATCAAAAAGAACAGAGTTTGAGGCAGTACATTTTGCGATAAGAGGGGAAAATGCTAGAGTGATAAAGAAAAAACAGGACTTCTATCACAGATTTAAAACATTTTAATGAGTAATGGAATTTGAGTTGACATAGTGTTTTATTTTTTACATACTTCTTTTATTGCAACTCATTTGATAGAGGACAGAGCAGTGTAGTAGAAATGAGGGCAGGTCTTTGAATTCCAGCCCTGTCACTTAGCCTGGGTAAAATTATTTAAAGCCTTCTGAACATCATTTTCTCCTTCTGTCAAGTGGAGTATAATATTGAGCATAGTATTATCATGAGGATTCAATGGAATAGTGTTTGTTAGGTGCTTAGTATAGAGCATGATACTAAGTCTTCGTACATGTCGGATACCGATTGTCATCACTGTCACCACCACCACCACCACCACCACCACCATCATCATCATCATCATCATCATCATCATGATTCTCGTCATTATTGGGGTATAGGGAGACTACAGAAGATAAAAAATACATCATCCCTGGCATCCAGTGGTAATTCAAGAATGGTAAAAATTCTGTCTGCAAAAGACATATCTTTATTTGTGATCAATACGGTCCAATAGGTAGATATCCTTACCCCCAGTTGCAAACGGGAGAACGAAGAAAAATCAAATGATTTGCTAAAAGCCATAGATAGTTAATAGTGACCCTGTGCAAATGACACACTCTTATGGTTAGGAGTGTGGGCTGTAGAGCCAGATTACCTGGGTTTAATCCCTGATTTAACCACTTTGCAACTTTGGAAAATTTACTTACCTTTCTGTGCTTCAAGGTTTATCATCTCTAAAGTCAAATTAATGATAATGGCTACCATTATTACATACCAGTAGCCTGTGCTTTTGATCACTGCGGCAGAGATGTTCACTGTTCACCACACAGCCATGTGCTTCCCCACATTTCACAGACCTTTGCAGTTAGGCCATGTGGCTATGTCTGACCAAAGTGTTGTTAAGAGCATTGTCACTCCCGGCCCAGAGCATTTAAGAACAGGTGGGAAGTTCTCCACGTGTCTCTTTTCCTACTGAGGTGAGCTGGGATTCAAAACCTACCCTCCTTTCTACTACATTGCTCTGTTCCCTATCAAATGAGTTATTAAAAGTATTTAAAAAATAAAAACACTATGTCAACTCAATATCATTACTTACTAAACTTTTCAAAATCTGTGGTAGAAGCCCTGTTTTCTCTTTGTCACTCTAACATTTTCCCCTCTTATTGCAAAATGAATTGCCTCAACCTCTGTTTTTTTAAATAAATAAATGGCAGTTATTAATTGATAACTGTGTTTTCAACTGCATGTTGGTATGGCAGTTTCACAGATCAGAATAGCCTGGACCACTGAATCACTGCCTGGAGAACAGCTTCCTTGGGAAGCCAGCCACCTGACCTGCATTAGAATTCCCCAAGGCAAGAAATAAAACCTTTATTGTACAAAGTCACTGAGATTCCTGATTTACTTTTTTTTTTGTGTGTGTGGTACGCGAGCCTCTCACTGTTGTGGCCTCTCCCGTTACAGAGCACAGGCTCCGGACACACAGGCTCAGCGGCCATGGCTCACGGGCCCAGCCGCTCTGCGGCATGTGGGATCTTCCCGGACCGGGGCACGAACCCGTGTCCCTGCATCGGCAGGCGGACTCTCAACCACTGTGCCACCAGGGAAGCCCTTGATTTACTTTTTTATAACAGCATAACCTAGCCTGTCCTGACTGTACAACCATGATAATAGTTCCAGATCTAAAGCCCACCTATAGTATGTGTATAGGGGGCTCAGAGTAATGTTAGGAATATCTTTGAATGAATTACAGACCTAAGACTACTGAAAAGATCAGGAAAAGTTGTATTTCCTTCCTCTGTTCTTCATATTTGACACTAGCCCCAAATTTTTTCCAGGCATGGCCCACTAAAATTGCTGGCTATAGATTAAAATGAAGTTAATAATATGGCAGCTATGTTTTTTGTTTGTTTGTTGGTTTCAGTCAGTTTCCCTTCATCATCTCCGTAGCCAGAAAGCCAGAATTAAAGACTCTTAAGCCCTTCCAGCAGCCAAAATCAGGTAGTTCATCTTGGGAGAAGGGAGAGGAGATGTACATAGAAATTAGCTCTGGTTATTCAATTCCATAAAATGGTCCTTGATTAGTTTCAGAACTCAAGTTAGGGTGCCTAGCATGCAACAGTACTCAATAAATGTCTGATGTTGACAGTTATGCTGTTGGGAGAAAATAGTCCAAAACCACTTAGGAATCTGGAAATACCAGAGCTTCTTAGGAAATAAAAATAAAAGCAATTAATTAAAATGTTTATTGGACATAAGAGCCTTCATTATGTTATTCATTAAGATTTAAAGTTCTATTATTCTTTGATTTTAATCTGGATTTTCCAACCCCAAAAGAACTTCCTTGTTTATCAAGGGACCATGTTAAAAAAAAACTAATAAGATCCAGAGAGACCAGAGGACATTACGATCTGCAGAAAACTCAGAATGCACATTTCTGACTGCATTTTTTGAATTCTATCGAAACATTCCATTTGTTCGTCTCCACAAAGGAACAAACGGAACAATATCTCAAAGATTCTGGAACCTAGCGTAAGTGCAACCAAATGCATAGTAGAGTTTCTGAGCACAGAGCTGCCTTTTTCTGGTAGGGCATCGTTGAGTATGTGACAGCATGAATCTATGCCTCAAGTAAGAAAAACTCAGTTTCAGGGGAAAAAGTTCAGGGTGATTCCTGGACGCCTCCTGCATTTTGTACTAATGGGCATCCCCGAGACTCTAATCATCTATTGACCTATTTACCAAGTATATGAACTACAAGGGTAAAGAATGAAAAAAGCACCAGGAATTTTAAAAGCTGCCTCAGATAAATCATGAAAATTGGTACATACACAAGAGCAAGCGGCCGTTGTTTTCCAATGAGCATTTTCCATTCTAAAAATGAGTGAAGAGATCCCCCTCAGAAAGAAACAAAACAGAATATAAAGCTATGTGGGTTAAGAAGATTTACTTATCTACCCTCTAAAACCTATCCTTAAACTGTAGTTTAGCTTCATTTGATCTGATTTCCTAAATCTCTTATGGATGATACAGTTTCACTATGCAAGTGGCTTTGTTGAAGTATTTATTTTATAAAGCAGCCCGGGGCTAAAAGTCCCCCCTGAGCCTTTTCTTTAGGTTTCCAAAGAGACTCTCTTTCCATGAAATGCCAGGCTGTGAAAGACTGTTTTGGCTGTGACGTGTATGACATGGGGGCTGAATATGGAATAAATATTCAATAAGGGGTCCAGAGGGAACCACCATAGCTCAAACCATGTATCTGTTGATCCACAGGACTCAGCATTATCTAACTGAGCATGGTTTCCTGAATGAGGAGTCCGTTGTTAGAATGACAAATGGGTGTTTGGGAGAAATGGCCATGGTCAACATTATTTTGACCATTTTGCAGCCATTTCCACCAGGCACCTGTTAAAAGTTCACTGACAGTATACCCGGGGCCAGATGGTGAGGGCCATTACTCAGACAACAGATGTCTCTTGATGTCTTTTCAGCAATTGTCTTTGCACGTAGAGGGGTCAGGGAACACAAAGGGAGGTGGGCACAGTCTGATGTTAATATACTGGTTATTATTTTGTTATGTGTATCAGTTTACCACTGGATTCGGAGAATCTGCAGCTATATGTCTGACACAGACCATATTTTATATGTTAAGTACTGCAAATCAGCTGTTAGTCACTGATTTATTCCTCTTCTATGAACCCTCTGCTAAGCCTGTGCAATGGGGAATTGGCTGTCCCTTTCATTAGTGTCCCATAATAGAGTATTTATGATGCTACTGTTGACTCATGGAGATATACTTTACATCTTTGCATAGCAAGTTATAACGCAAGACAGACATAAGTTTCATGATGGGGGATTAAGGAAAAAAGAGGTTTGATTATGATTACAACAATATAATCACTGCATGCCAGAAGTTAGCAACATCAAACTGGGACATTCTTAAACATGTGGAAAACTGTCAGTAAGAGTGTGGAGTTAGAGAAACAGACTCACAGACATAGAGAACAGACTTGTAGGGCTTCTCTGGTAGCGCAGTGGTTGAGAGTCCACCTGCCGGTGCAGGGGACACGGGTTCGTGCCCCAGTCTGGGAAGATCCCACATGCCGTGGAGCGGCTGGGCCCGTGAACCATGACCGCTGAGCCTGCACGTCCGGAGCCTGTGCGCTGCAATGGGAGAGGCCACAACAGTGAGAGGCCCGCGCACCGCAAAAAAAAAAAAAAAAAAAAAAAAGAGAACAGACTTGTGGTTGCTAAGGGGTGGGGGGAGAGATGGAGTGAGAGTTTGGGGTTAGCAGATGCAAACTATTATATATAGAATGGATAAACAACAATGTCCTACTGTATAGCACAGGGAACTATATTCAATATCCTGTGATAAACCATAATGAAAAAGAATATAAAAAACAATGTATACATATGTGTAACTGAATCACTTTGCTGCAGGGCAGAAATTAAGACAATATTGTAAGTCAACTATACTTCAATTAAAAAAAAAAAAGTGTGGTGTTAGAATACCAGACTGATGCAAGACATAAAGTCTCTGATACCCAGAAATGTGGACAAGTAGGACTTTATAGGATAGCTGTCTTTCTTTGAATCCTGAATGAAGAGAGTTCTTAGAGCCTCTTCCAGTTGTTGATTCTCTCCTAGGAAACTGGCTTTGTAAATTCATGATTTCACAGATACCATGTGTCATCTTTTTGTTTTCTGCGCTATTTTGCTTTATGAAAGATATTGCTTAGCATGTGTTTAGATTATTTTTGTTTTGAGAAATTTAGAGTTTTATCTTTAAGTTCTACTATTATTTTTGGGATGGTTTGCAAAGCTTGGTTTACATTCCATTTAGCTGAAATGGAATCAGCTTCCTCGTTTGTATATAACATTTAAATCACCACTTACGATGGAAATGTTGGTTTGGCATATGGCCTTCTTAGCCACTGTAGAATTGCAAAATAATGCTGAAGGGAAGATATACTACATCCACGGTTAAAAATAAAATTTCAGATATAGTTCTAAGTCATTATATGGAATGTTATTGTTCTGTTATTCCAGAGAGTCCTGTCTTAACATTAATCTTTATAAGTTAGAGGATAACTGCTGTATTACCATTTATCAGTAAAGAAACTGGGATATATAGACGTCTGGGAACCGCGAGAGCTTCTGACCAAGTTGGATAGTGGTTGAATTAAATTTCTTAAAATCCAATCCTTTGCTAGTTTCACTGGCAAGACTATGTTGGAGGGTCTCACAACGTCACTGCACTGCTTTCCATTGTTGTACCGTTGAACTACATGAGATCATGTGAGACTTTTCAAACACTACCATTAATTACAGTTAATAATTACAAATGTGTCCTCAGGCCACACTCAAAACTGGGTCATCCCACTTTCGTGAACAATAATCCCCTGAATCTTGTCTCTCCTCCTTAAGGAGATGGCCCACTCTGCTTGCTCTCTCTCCCATATCTCAACGGGTGGTAGTGGGGGTCTCTTGTGGGCTCTAACTAACTGCTACGTGACTGGCTTGATTTTCCTTCTCTCCTTCTTCAGCTCCCATTTTTGTTGGTAATGAACCCTGGGACTCCCCCAACTCCCCCAGCTCTCCCTCCCCCTCCAGTGTTGCCCCCATTGGCCCAAGTTGATGGCTGTCAAAGTCATGCTCCTTCAGGCCCTTCAGTACAGCCCCCCTCATTGTGTCAAAGCCCACATGAGGTGCAAAACTGCAAATGCTGTTAATGCTGTCCCAGTGCCCTGGGACCCTGAAGGGTGTCACGTCAAAGGACCCTTTTTCCTACTACCTTTAAGTTGTACCATTTTAATAGCATGGACTTTGGAGGCTGAGTGACTGGGTTCAAATCCCAGCTTTTCTACCTACTTGCTGTGTTACCTTGGATAAAGTTTCTTAACTTCTCTATGTTGCAATTTACATTAAGTGTTGTAAATAAAACAATACCTATCTCATAAAGTTGCTGAGAAGGCAGTAGTTTTAATATACTTGGAACAGTACATGACACATGGTAGACCCTATGAATGTCATCTTACTTGCTATCAAGTACCAAATCAATGACACATTATATTTCCAAAGCCTCAAGATGATGCTTTTGAACATAGTTCTTTCAGATTTTACTTTTAGTGACTGTATCCTATCCTCAAACCCAGTTTCTGTCAGGAATCCATAGGGTCTGGATCAAAAGACCATCTGAATGAGAAGTAAGCTTCTACTTTGCTCTTCGCCCTTGCAGACTGTGACTGATATTCAACAGGACTCATATGATTCCTTTGGATTCATTCTTTCTCAAAGACTACCCACTGCCCTGCACAGAAAGTCTAGTGGAAGGGAAGCCAATAGACTTACAGGTACATCTGAATTCTAAGTGAGCAAGATTAGGCTTAGGCTGGGAACCTTGCTCCATAGGGAATGTTTCAGAAGAATGAGTCTTTTCTTTTTAACATCTTTATTGGAGTATAATTGCTTTACAATATTGTGTTAGTTTCTGCTGTATAACAAAGTGAATCAGCTTTATGTGCACATATATCCCTGTATCCCCTCCTTCTTGTGTCTCCCTCCCACCCTCCCTATTCCACCCCTCTAGGTGGTCCAAAGCACAGAGATCATCTCCCTGTGCAATGCAGCTGCTTCCCGCTACTATCTAGTTTACATTTGGTAGTGTATATATGTCCATGCCACTCTCTCACTTCATCCCAGCTTACTCTACCCCCACCCCATGTCCTCAAGTCCATTTGCTACATCTGCGTCTTTACTCTTGTCCTGCCCCTAAGTTCTTCAGAAACTTTTTTTGTTTTTTAGATTCCATATATATGTGTAAGCATATGGTATTTGTTTTTTTCTTTTTGACTTACTGCACTCTGTATGACAGACTCTAGGTCCATCCACCTCACTACAAATAACTCAATTTTGTTTTTTTTATGGCTGAGTAATATTCCATTGTATATATGTGCCACATCTTCTTTATCCGTTCATCTCTCAATGAACACTTAGGTTGCTTCCATGTCCTGGCTATTGTAAATAGAGCTGCAGTGAACATTGTGGTACATGATTTTTTTGAATTATGGTTTTCTCAGGGTATATGCCAAATAGTGGGATTGCTGGGTCATATGGTAGTTCTATTTGTAGTTTTTTAAGGAACCTCCATACTGCTCTCCATAGTGGCTGTACCAATTCACACTCACACCAGCAGTGCAAGAGTGTTCCCTTGTCTCCACACTCTCTCCAGCATCTCTTGTTTGTAGATTTTTTGATGATGGCCATTCTGACTGGTGTGAGGTGATACCTCATTGTAGTTTTGATTTGCATTTCTCTAATGATTAATGATGTTGAGCATCCTTTCATGTGTTTGTTGGCAATCTGCATATCTTCTTTAGAGAGATGTCTATTTAGGTCTTCTGCCCATTTTTGGATCGGGTTGTTTGTTTTTTTGATATTGAGCTGCATGAACTGCTTGTGTATTTTGGAGATTAATCCTTTGTCAGTTGCATCATTTTCAAATATTTTCTCCCATTCTGAAGGTTGTCTTTTCATCTTGTTTATGGTTTCCTTTGCTGTGAAAACGCTTTTAAATTTCATTAGGTCTCATTTGTTAATTCTTGTTTTTATTTCCATTTCTCTAGGAACTGGATCAAAAGGATCTCGCTGTGATTTATGTCATAGAGTATTCTGCCCATGTTTTCCTCTAAGGGTTTTATAGTGTCTGCCCTTACATTAAGGTCCTTAATCCATTTTGAGTTTATTTAGTGTAAGGTGTTAGGGAGGGTTATAATTTCATTCCTTTACATGTAGCTGTCCAGTTTTCCCAGCACCACTTATTGAAGAGGCTGTCTTATCTCCATTGTATATTCTTGCCTCCTTTATCAAAGATAAGATGACCATATATGTGTGGGTTTATCTCTGGACTTTCTATCCTGTTCCCTTGATCTATATTTCTGTTTTTCTACCAGTACCATACTGTCTTGATTACTGTAGCTTTGCAGTATAGTCTGAAGTCAGGGAGTTTGATTCCTCCAGCTCTGTTTTTTTCCATCAAGATTGCTTTGGCTATTCAGGGTCTTTTGTGTTTCCATATAAATTGTGAAATTTTTTGTTCTACTTCTGTGAAAAATGCCATTGGTAGTTTGATAGGGATTGCATTGAATCTGTAGATTGCTTTGGGTAGTATAGTCATTTTCACAATATTGATTCTGCCAATCCAAGAAGATGGTATATTTCTCCATCTGTTTATGTCTTCTTTGATTTCTTTCATTAGTGTTCTATAGCTTTCTGAATACAAGTCTTTCTCCTCCTTAGGTAGGTTTATTCCTAGGTATTTTATTCTTTTGGTTGCAATGGTAAATGGGAATGTTTGCTCAATTTCTCTTTCACATTTTTCATCGTTAGTGTATAGGAATGCAAGAGATTTCTGTACATTAATTTTGTACCCTGATACTTCACCAAATTCATTGATTAGCTCTAGTCATTTTCTGGTAGCATCTGTAGGATTCTCTATGTATAGTATCATGTCATCTGCAAACAGTGACAACTTTACTTCTTTTCCAATTTGGATTCCTTTTATTTCTTTGTCTTCTCTGATTTCTGTGGCTGAAACTTCCAAAACTATGTTGAATAAAAGTGTTGAAAGTGGACAACCTTGTCTTGTTCCTGATCTTAGAGGAAATATTTTCAGTTTTTCACCATTGAGAACAATGTGTGCTGTGGGTTTGTCATATATGGCCTTTATTATGTTGAGGTAAGTTTGCTCTATGCCTACTTTCTGGAGGGTTTTTATCATAAATGGGTGTTAAATTTTGTCAAAAGCTTTTTCTGAATCTTTTGAGATGATCATATGGTTTTTATCCTTCAGTTTGTTAATATGCTGTATCACATTGACTGATTTGTGTATATTGATGAATCCTTGCATTCCTGGGATAAACCCCACTTGATCATGGTGTATGATCCTTTTAATGTGATGTTGGATTCTGTTTGCTAGTATTTTGTTGAGGATTTTTGCATGTATGTTCATCATTGATATTGGCCTGTACTTTTCTTTCTTTGGGGCATCTTTGTCTGGTTTTGGTATCAGGGTGACAGTGGCCTCTTAGAATGAGTTTGGGAGAGTTCCTCCCTCTGCTATATTTTGGAAGAGTTTGAGAAGGATAGGTGTTAGCTCTTCTCTAAATGTTTGATAGAATTCCCCTGTGAAGCTACCTGGTCCTGGACTTTTGTTTGTTGGAAGATTTTTAATCACACTTTCAATTTCAGTGCTTGTGATTGGTCTGTTTGTATTTTCTATATCTTCCTGGTTCAGTCTCGGAAGGTTTGGCTTTTCTGAGAATTTGTCCATTTCTTCCAGGTTGTCCATTTTATTGGCATATACTTGCTTGTAGTAATCCTCATGATCCATTGTGTTTCTGCAGTGTCAGTTGTTACTTCTCCTTTTACATTTCTAATTCTGTGGATTTGAGTCTTCTCCCTTTTTTTGTTGATGAGTCTGCATAATAGTTTATCAATTTTGTTTATGTTCTCAAAAAATCAGCTTTTAGTTTTATTAATCTTTGCTATTGTTTCCTTCATTTCTTTTTCATTTATTTCTGATCTGATCTTTATGATTTCTTTCCTTCTGCTAAGTTTGGGGTGTTTTTGTTCTTCTTTCTCTAATTACTTTAGCTGTTAAGTTAGGTTTTTTATTTGAGATGTTTCTTGTTTCTTGAGGTAGGATTGTATTGCTATAAACTTCCCTCTTAGAACTGCTTTTGCTGCATCCCATAGGTTTTGGGTCATCGTGTTTTCATTGTCATTTGTTTCTAGATATTTTTTGATTTCCTCTTTGATTTCTTCAGTGATCTCTTTGTTATTTAGTAGTGTGTTGTTTGGCCTCCATGTGTTTGTATTTTTTACAGATTTTTTCCTGTAATTGATATCTAGTCTCATAGTGTTGTTGTCAGAAAGATACTTGATATGATTTCCATTTTCTTATATTTACCAAGGCTTGATTTGTGACCCAAGATATGATCTTTCCTGGAGAATGTTCCATGAGCACTTGAGAAGAAAGTGTATTCTGTTGGTTTTGGGTGGAATGTCCTATAAATATCAATTAAGTCCATCTTGTTTAATGTATCATTTAAAGCTTGTGTTTCCTTATTTATTTTCATTTTGGATGATCTGTCCATTGGTGAGACTGGGGTGTTAAAGTCCCCCACTATGTTTGTGTTACTGTTGATTTCCCCTTTTATGGCTATTAGCATTTGCCTTATGTACTGAGGTGCTCCTATGTTGGGTCCATAAATATTTATAATTGTTGTATCTTCTTCTTGGACTGATCCCTTGATAATTATGTAGTGTCCTTCTTTGTCTCTTGTAATAGTCTTTAATGTCTGTTTTGTATGTTATGAGAATTGCTATGCCAGCTTTCTTTTGATTTCCGTTTGTATGGCATGTCTTTTTCCATCCCTTCACTTTCAATCTGTATGTTTCCCTAGGTCTGAAGTGGGTTTCTTCTAGACAGCATATATATGGGTCTTGTTTTTGTATCCATTCAGCCAGTCTATATCTTTTGGTTGGAGCATTTAATCCACTTACCTTTAAGGTAATTATTGATATGTATGTTCCTATTACCATTTTCTTAATTGTTTTGGGTTTGTTATTGTAGGTCTTTTCCTTCTTTTGTGTTTCCTGCCTAGAGAAGTTCCTTTGGCATTTGTTGTAAAGCTGGTTTGGTGGTGCTGAATTCTCTTAACTTTTGCTTGTATGTAAAGGTTTTAATTTCTCCATTGAATCTGAATGAGATCCTTTTGGGTAGAGTAATCTTGGTTGTACATTTTTCCCTTTCATCATTTTAATTATGTCCTGCCACTTCCTTCTGGCTTGCAGAATTTCTGCTGAAAGATCAGCTGTTAACCTTATGGGGTTCCCTTGTATGTTATTTGTTGCTTTTCCCTTGCTGCTTTTAATATTTTTTCTTTGTATTTAATTTTTGAAAGTTTGACTAATATGTGTCTTGGTATGTTTCTCCTTGTATTTATCCTGTATGGGACTCTCTGTGCTTCCTGGAGTTGATTAACTATTTCCTTTCCCATGTTAAGGAAGTTTCCAACTATAATCTCTTCAAATATTTTCTCAAGTATTTTCTTTTTGTCTTCTTTTTTTGAGACCCCTATAATTCAAGTGTTTGTCCCAGAGGTCTCTGAGACCGTCCTCAATTCTTTTTATTCTTTTCTCTTTTTTCTGTTCTGAGATAGGTATTTCAACTATTTTATCTTCCAGGTACTTATCCTTTCTTCTGCTTCAGTTATTCTGCTATTGATTCCTTCTCGAGTATTTTTAATTTCATTTATTATGTTGTTCATTATTGTTTGTTTGCTCGTTAGTTCTTTCTACGTCCTTGTTAAACGTTTCTTGTATTTTCTCCATTCTATTTCCAAGATTTTTGATCATCTTTACTATCATTACTCTGAATTCTTTTTCAAGTAGACTGCCTATTTCCTCTTCATTTGTTTGGTCTGGTGGGTTTTTACCTTTCTCCTTCATCTGCTATATATTTCTCTGTCTTCTCATTTTGTTTAACATACTGATTTTGGCATCTCCTTTTTGCCTGCTGTAAGTTCGTAGTTCCCGTTGTTTTTGGTGTCTGTACCCAGTGGGTGATGTTGGTTCAGTGGCTTGTGTAGGCTTCCTGGTGGAGGGGACTGGTGCCTGTGTTCTGGTGGGTGGGCCTGGATCTTGTCTTTCTGCTGGGCAGGGCCGTGTCCTGCAGTGTGTTTTGGGGTGTCTGTAAACTTAGTATGATTTTAGGCAGCCTCTCTGCTATTGGGTGGCATTGTGTTCCTGTCTTGCTAGTTGTTTGGCAGTAACAACTAGCAAGTGCTGGGGTGTCCAGCAGTGAAGCTTGCTGGCCAGTGGGTATAGCTGGGTCTTAGCATTGTGATGGAGATCTCTGGGAGAGCTCTAGCTGATTGATATTACAGGGAACCAGGATGTCTCTGGTGGTCTAGTATCCTGAACTCAGCTCTCCCACCTCAGAGGCTCAGGCCTCACACCCGGCTGGAGCACCAAGACCCTGTCAGCCACGTGGCTGGCAATCAGTAGCAGCAGGACTTTGATGCAGTTGAAGGTGGCCAAGTGATATCTGGCTCTATATCACAAGGATTCAAGCTCCATAAGAAGAGAAGAAGATCACTCGATGAGACCCTGGTGGCAGCAGGTAGTTCTAGGAGCAGTTGGTTCCAGTTTCTAGTTTTTTTCCTCTTTCCCAGAATGAGCCTCAGCAAGCTGCCAGAGATATCAGTGCTGCACTGCAGGCCACTGTCCCCTCCTCTGAAGTCAGAGGTACAGTTCCACACTTGCTCACTCAGAATCCGGTGAAAGTATTACAGGTTGACAGTGGCCTTCCACATGGCCATGTGGGCACTCAGGCTCCTGTTACCCTGTGACGTAGCCACTAACAGTGCACCCTGTCTTCTGCAGGATGCTTAGCACCTGCCCCACATGTGGGGGATGAGAGTGAGGAGGACTGTAGGGGTTTTTATTGGCCAGAATGAGTTCTTTTAATTGTAGTACATTTACAGGACAGATTTTTTTCAATGAACATTCACTCTGGGTAAAGCAAGCCTTCATGTACCTTCTGCAGGATGTTCTATGTACCCAAGCTTTGAGAAATCACATTTCACCTAAGCAGGTACAATAGAATATAAGAGTTTAGAGAAAGGCAATTTCTTGTCACTACTTTCCCTACTCGCCCCCCTTCTTTAGTACTTATTTCATAATGTAGGTAAGCCATGGTAACATCATTCAATTCAGAAGAGTTTATCTCATAAAAATTGCATAAACTTCTGGAAAAGCTCCTTCCTGTTACTTAGCCTAATCTACAGTATTGTCCATTCAGTAAGAAAAATTTAACTCTCACACTTTAAATCAACATGTATGAAACCCAGTATGTCCAATACTTTCTACTGTTCATTTCCTTTTTGGAAAGCTCTGCAGGTCTTGTTTTGTAAGTGTGCTGACATTTCACTGCTCTCCAGCTGAGGGCATGGTCAACAGATGAGCTACAATTTAAGTCACCAAATGAGAATGGCTCCCTGACTAGAATCCTCAGAAAACCCAACCATTTGTGTACTCTCCTAATTTACCCTCACTCACCTATCCTCTTCAGGGCGTATTCTGTTTTGAGCGCAGAGGTATCATCTGTGGACTTTTACCAACATCTGAATTCTTGTGTGATAATTTGGGTCCCCTGGAATGTGAGCTTACCTCTACAGACCTCCTGTCACTTGCCTTTGTGCCCTGTGCTTGTACTGGCCTGAATGACTGCAAGCAATGGAGAGCGTCCTGCATGTTAGTGGTGCTCCACCTTTGCACACACTGCTCTCTCATTCTGCGATGCCCTCTGCCTCTCCTTCACCTTCTTTGCCTGATTTACTTCCACTCATCCATCAGATCTCATTTTAGATACTGGCTCTTCAGAGCCAGCCAGTCAGTGTTTAGTACTGAGACAGCTCACTGTTCAGACCCCATCGCAGCTACGTGATCCTGGATATAAACCATTGTTTTCTTCCCTTCCCCACCAGAAGGTGAACTTCTTGAGGACAGAAACTGGGTCTTTTGGACCTATATTCCCAGTGACTGGCACTAGGATTAGCACGTAGTTGGTGCTCAATACATATTCTAAATAAAGAAAAAAAATGAAAGGATGAATAAAAGAAAGCAAGAGAAAAGAAAAAAAAGAAGGAATTAATGAATAGAACTGCTAGTGATTGTATCAGCGCAAGAAGGAATTTGGGTTTTTGCTAATTAGCAGATACCTATGAAAATTTAAGAGAAAATGGAATAAAAGTAGGTAAAGTATATAGAGGACGACACATGGAGAATATGGGGGGCGATGATCAAAAAGACTTGACTTATATTTATTATTTATGTTTCCTTGGGCATAATTTTTCTAAGTTTATAGAAGTACTAATTCACATTTGTAAAGTAATTGAATTTTTCTTACTGTATTTTAATTCGAACAGTGACCTTGTAGTACAAACATGTTTAATTATACCCATTTTGCAGATGGAGAAATTTGATGTCATGGTCCATTCAGGGCCTTGCCTAACGTTACCAAGTCATAGTAATGGAGTCAAAATTCAAACCCAGGTCCGCTGGACCTAAATATCAGGCCATGTGGCCTCTTTTTATGAGAACAGTAAAAATGATATTTAGGTCCACAACTTGCTCTAGTGAAGAGATTTGTAAAATGATGTGTAATAAAAAGGCCTTCTCTAAAGAGTGTGAGCGCTGACGTCTCCATGCCCATAGTACAAATCTGAGAGTAGCCATTTACTAGCTGCACAGCCTTAAAGAAGTCAGTTGGCTTCTCCTAGTGTGTCTTCTCCTTGTTAAATTAGAGATGTTAGTACCTGTCTTGAGCAGTTTTATTGTGAGGATTAGAAATGTGTATAAAGTTTCTAGCACATAGTAGGCACTCCAAAAACGTTATTATTCTTATGATAGTCAGTGCCTTCAGAAGTTAGCTGTACATCTTTACACTGCATGAGGATAGGAACATAGCAGTGCAAATTCCTCAATACTGAATATTGTGTACAATTGTATGAGGAATGTCCTGTTGGATTTTTTTGTCCTCCTTCTTGGGCAAAGTATGTTTCATGTTTTGGAGCTCACTCTTCTGTACAAACAGAAGAAAAATATTTTGCAAATGTGTGAGTGTTGATGACACCACAAAGGGAACTTCACAAGCAAATTTATTACTGTGCATTTCCAGGTAATGTAAGCGAAGAGATAATTATTTGACATCCTCTGAATGTGCTAAAGCAGATGAAAACACATTGTAATTTGCACAGCTATTGGAAAGATCTTTAAAACAACTGTACGAGCCTTGATGTTGGCAACCCCTAGAGCGGATACAATACCCAGTTATGTTTGAAAAATTGGCAAGTTCAGGACAGCGAATTCCTGCACACTTGAGGCTGCCTGGCTGGTTTCTTCCTTTTAACTCAAACCCAAGTCAGGCCAAGCGCATCCATTGCAGAACAACAATGTGGCAACCAGGAATGAATTTTTCCCCACCCTTCATCCCCCAATCCCTCCCTTCAGACAAATCATCCTGCCCAGATTTCAAAGAAATCCCAGAGAGGCATTCTTGCTGTTATATCTCCAGGACTCCAGCCAGCACAAATCAAGAAAATGGTTTCCAGGTGCAGACTGCCTCCCTCCCCCTCCCCCATCACTTTAAAATCTGGTGATTGCACCGCGCTTTAAGCTGGAGAGGAATGATAGGGGGAACAGGAGGGTAACCTTAGGATTCAAAAGCCCACGGAAAATTATTCTGCCTTTTTTATTTTAGTGCAGTCATGTTCATTCTCCAAAACATATCACACAACCCAGTATGATTAATTCCGTCTCTTTTGATAAGCCTGAGACCCCGAATAACGAGGCTACATTATCTGAACGACAGAAGGAGCCCTACAGAGTGAGGCTTTTACAAAGGTAGTTCTAATCCAATGCTATTACTATCTCCCAGTCACTAGCCCCATTTTCACACAAAGCTGTAATTGGTGGGAAAATTGCCTACTTCTCACAATAGTCCTGGATTTTCTAAATTCAAGTAATAGCAGGTAATTATCAATAAACAAAATGCCGAAGGGAAACATCGTTGGGAAACTTTAATAGACATAATAACATTCATAGTAGTGTAAGAACAATTGGGAGTGCCGGTGTTTAGAGTGAGTACCATTGGTTCTGTTGTTCCTTTTCAGCTTTAACTGTAGTAACTTCTCCTATGCCCAAATACCAGGATAGGCATCATTCTGAACCCTTCTGGACCTTAGTTCAGGCACTTTTCTCTCTTCATACCTGGAATAATCTTTTACATTGTAAAATATAAAAACCATTAGATTCTATTCTATAACTCTGATTCAATCTTCTGTACTTTTTCTATACTGTCTAAACATTTTAAAGCAAATAATTTTGTTTACCATACATTAATGTAAAAGTATTATTCGCTGTTGAGTAGTGACATTTAGGACTTGTTGAGAAAGAAAGTGTATCTCTATATCTCTAAATTTAGACACACAAAGGACATGTTTCATATATCAAAGTCAAGACTTTTTCTTTTTTGTTCACCCCATCGACTCCTCAAAATCAGGGAGATTATAATTTGCTTTGTTTTTCAGAACATGACCATTTTGTACAGTTTTTCTCCCTCCTGCAATTCCTAGTTTTATTATTATGCTATATTTTCCCTAGATTATTTTGTTCCTATGTTATTGTTACATTATTTTTTTCTTTTTGAGAAAAGAAATACATACTTTCTAACACATTAGTAAGATTTTCAGCCTCCCAACCAAATAATTTGTCTAGTTAGGATCCATTAAAATCTTTTTAATGTACCCTTGTGTTCATTTTCTATGTTACAGAACAGATTTGTCTTGGAGGCCCCTGAATTTCCATTTTATTTTGGACTTAGTGTCAGAACCTGCTACTGCTTGCCAATATTCATCTTCACCTCCTGTTTGGCACATAGCTATTACATTTCCAGGATCCTTGTAGTTAGAAGGACAATATGATAGAGTTGTGACTAATAGAACAGGGACAGAAGTGACACGCACATTTCTGGGATTGGTGCACAAACATCTTCTGTGTGCAACCCTCTCTGTCCACCAACCGAATGGAAAAGACTAGAAGACTCTGAAGACTTGGAGGAGAAGATAGCCCCCAGATGAAGAATCCTGGGTACCTAAGTGAAAGAGTAGAACATACATCCCACACACACTGACTCAAGATGGATTACGATAAGAGCAGGGAATAAGTGTATATTGTGATGAGCCACTGGGATTTGGGAACTGTTCATCAGAGCATTTAATCTACCCCAGCTAATGCAGAAATTGGTACCTTGAAGTAGGCTACTGCAGAAATGCAAAACCTAAAATATGTGGCTTAGTGATTAGGTAGAACCCTATGAAGACAAGTTATACAGTGGGAGCATTTATGCTAAACTTTTATTTATGACCACTTTGAAGGGCACTATATGCCAACTGAGGCTAAAACTCTCAGGAAGTGTTTGGGAAGAGTCAGAGTGAACAACTATGTTGGCTGCTATTGGCTGAGGTATTACAAGAATGAGATGTGTTTAAATAAGAATTGACTGGTTTGAAAGCAGAAATGAAAGGAAATAGAATCCAGAAATTGAATGTCATGAAGGAATGGAAAAGCCAGCTGTTCTCTAGAATACAAACTGCAGGACATGAGATTGAAGGAGTCTTTGATCCACTGTCATTCATTAGGATTCCGGTTTTGCCTTCCCACTCAACCATGATGGCCCCAGGGTAGCCAAGAAATCAAGCTTGAAATTTATGTCTAGAAATAAACTTTGGGGTTTCTTGCATGGTTACTGGTGTCTTAACATGAGTGGTAACAAATAGGTCAATAGTTTACACATTTTTGAAGGAATCTTATTGCAGAAAACCCCACAAACCTCATGGGAAAGGCTATTAACCTTCAAAGACAATGGTTCTCAAATAGGGTCAATTTTGCTTCCCAGGGGACATTTGGAAGACATTTTTGATTGTCACAGCAGGGAGAATGCTGCTGGCATCTAGTGGGTAGAGGCCAGGAATGCTGCTAAATATCCTAGAATGCACGGAATAGCCCCCCCCCCCAACAAAGAATTATGCAGCCCAAAATGTCAGTAATCCCCAGATGGAGAGACCCTGGTCTACAGCAACCCTCAGATACCCAAACTTGCATGAGGAGGAAGCGAGTTGCAAAAGCTGAGGGTCCTACGAAGGGCATAGACGTGACACCCCCTCTATAGGGGGCCATGGAGGACAGAACGAGGAGCCACATAGAACTGTGTGACTCTTGATGCTGACAGCAAACTGAGGACATACGGCACCCATTTATTACAAAAACTTGGCACGCCTCAGGCAGAACGTCCGCCATAGTTGAGACTGTCTTGTGGTTTTCTTTCCACTCACACTTGGTTGATGTTTTCTCTTTTGGAAAAAAATTTTTTTAGTTGGAGTATAACCGATTAACAATGTTGTGATAGTTTCAGGTGCACAGCAAAGCGACTCAGACATACATATACATGTATCTATTCTCCCCTAAACTTCCCTCCCATCCAGGTTGCCACATAACATTAAGCAGAGTACCCTGTGCTATACAGTAGGTCCTTGTTGGTTATCCATTTTAACTATAGCAGTGTGTACATGTCAATCCCAACCTCCTTAACTATCCCTTCCCTGCACTCTTCCCCCCTGATAACCATAAGTTCGTTCTCTAAGTCTGTGAGTCTGTTTCTGTTTTGTAAATAAGTTCATTTGTATCATTTCTTTTTAGATTCCACTTATAAGCGATATCATACGATATTTCTGTTTCTCTGTCTGACTTACTTCATTCAGTCTGACAATCTCTAGGTCCATCCATGTTGCTGCAAATGGCCTTATTTCATTCTTTTTAATGGCTGAGTAATATTCCATTGTATATAGGTACCACATCTTCTTTATTCATTCCTCTGTCACTGGACATTTAGAATAGGGTATCCAGAAAGTTTTGATTGAAAGATTGACATGTGAGGGAAGGCCTGAAGGAGGTGAGGGAGCAAGACTTGTGGGAGAACAATTGTGCAGAAGGAATAACTCATGTGTCTCTGTGGGGCAGGAGTGTGCCTGGTGGGTGGGAGAGACTGTGGGGAGGCCACAGGGGCTGCACTGCATGAGGCAGAAGGAGGGTGGTGGAAGATGACATCAGGCAGGAACAGAGGCAGAATTGTGGAGGGCTCGTAGGCCATTGTAGGGACTGCAGTTTTTTCTCAGTGAATGAGAAGCCCAACTTAAAGTTTTGAGCAGAGGACCAACCAATCCTGAATGACGTTTTTTTAAGGTACAGTTTGGCTGCTGGTTTTTTTTTTTTTTTTGAATTTTTGAATTTTATTTTATTTATTTTTTTATACAGCAGGTTCTTATTCGTCATCCATTTTATACACATCAATTTATACATGTCAATCCCAATCTCCCAATTCATCACACCACCACCACCACACCCCCCCGTCACTTTCCCCCTTTGGTGTCCATATGTTTGTTCTCTACATCTGTGTCTCAATTTCTGACTGAAAACCAGTTAATCTGTACCACTTTTCTAGGTTCCACATATATGCATTAATATATGATATTTGTTTTTCTCTTTCTGACTTACTTTACTCTATATGACAGTCTCTAGATCCATCCACATCTCTACAAATGACCCAGTTTTGTTCCTTTTTATGGCTGAGTAATATTCCATTGTATGTATGTACCATAACTTCTTTATTGATTCGTCTGTCGATAGGCATTTAGGTTGCTTCCACGACCTGGCTATTGTAAATAGAGCTGCAATGAACATTGGGGTGCATGTGTCTTTTTGAATTATGGTTTTCTCTGGGTATATGCCCACTAGTGGGATTGCTGGGTCATATGGTAGTTCTATTTTGAGTTTTTTAAGGAACCTCCATACTGTTCTCCATAGTGGCTGTATCAATTTACATTCTCACCAACAGTGCAAGAGGATTCCCTTTTCTCCACATCCTCTCCAGCATTTGTTGTTTTCGTAGATTTTCTGATGATGCCCATTCTAACTGGTGTGAGGTGATACCTCACTGTAGTTTTTTTTTGTTTTTTTTTGTTTTTCTTTTGCGTTACGCGGGCTTCTCACTGCTGTGGCCTCTCCCATCGCGGAGCACAGGCTCCGGATGTGCAGGCTCAGCGGCCATGGCGCACGGACCCAGCCGCTCCGCGGCATGTGGGATCTTCCCAGACCGGGGCACGAACCCGCGTCCCCTGCACCGGCAGGTGGACTCCCAACCACTGCGCCACCAGGGAAGCCCCTCACTGTAGTTTTGATTTGTATTTCTCTAATAATTAATGATGTTGAGCAGCTTTTCATGTGCTTCTTGACCATATGTATTTCTTCTTTGAGAAAGATCTATTTAGGTCTTCTGCCCATTTTGGGATTGAGTTGTTTGTTTTTTAATATTGAGCTGCATGAGCTGTTTATATATTTTGGAGGTGAATCCTTTGTCCGTTGATTTGTTTGCAAATATTTTCTCCCATTCTTAGGGTTGTCTTTTTGTCTTGTTTATGGTTTCCTTTGCTGTGCAAAAGCTTTTAAGTTTCATTAGGTCTCATTTGTATATTTTTGTTTTTATTTCCATTACTCTAGCAGATGGATCAAAAAAGATCTTCCTGTGATTTATGTCAAAGAGTGTTCTTCCTATGTTTTCCTCTAAGAGTTTTATAGTGTCTGTTCTTACATTTAGGTCTCTAATCCATTTTGAGTTTATTTTTGTGTATGGTGTTAGGGAGTGTTCTAATTTCATTCTTTTCCATGTAGTCCAGTTTTCCCAGTGCCACTTATTGAAGAGATTGTCTTTTCTCCATTGTATATCCTTGCCTCCTTTGTCATAGATTAGTTGACCATACATGCGTGGGTTTATCTCTGGGCTTTCTATCTTGTTCCATTGATCTATATTTCTGTTTTTGTGCCAGTACCATATTGTCTTGATTACTGTAGCTTTGTAGTATAGTCTGAAGTCAGGGAGTATGCTTCCTCCAGCTCCGTTTTTTTCCCTGAAGACTGCTTTGGCTTTTTGGCATCTTTTGTGTCTCCGTACAAATATTAAGATTTTTTGTTCTAGTTCTGTAAAAAATGCCATTTGTAGTTTGATTGGGATTGCATTGATTTTGTAGATTGCTTTGGGTAGTATAGTCATTTTCCCAATATTGATTCTTCCAATCCAATAACATGGTATATCTCTCCATCTGTTGGTATCATCTTTAATTTCTTTCATCAGTGTCTTATAGTTTTCTAAATACAGGTCTTTTGTCTCCCTAGGTAGGTTTATTCCTAGGTATTTTATTCTTTTGGTTACAATGGTAAATGGGAGAGTTTCCTTAATTTTTTTAATGATTTTTCATCATTAGTGTATAGGAATGCAAGAGATTTCTGTGCATTGTACCCTGCATCTTTACCAAACTTGTTGATTAGATCTAGTAGTTTTCTGGTGGCATCTTTAGGATTCTCTATGTATAGTATCATGTCATCTGCAAACAGTGACAGTTTTGCTTCTTCATTTCCAATTTGTATTCCTTTTATTTCTTTTTCTTCTCTGATTGCTGTGGCTAGGACTTCCCAAACTATGTTGAATAATAGCAGTGAGAGTGGACAACCTTGTCTTGTTCCTGATCTTGGAGGAAATGCTTTCAGTTTTTCACCATTGAGAATGATGTTGCCTCTGGGTTTGACATATATGGCCTTTATTATGTTGAGGTAGGTTCCCTCTATGCCTACTTTCTAGAGAGTCTTTATCATAAATGGGTGTTGAATTTTGTGAAAAGCTTTTTCTGCATCTACTGAGATGATCATATGGTTTTTCTTCTTCAGTATGTTAATATGGTGTATCACATTGATTGATTTGCGTATATTGAAGAATCCTTGCATCCCTGGGATAAATCCCACTTGATCATGGTGTATGGTCCTTTTAATGTGTTGTTGGATTCTATTTGCTAGAATTTTGTTGAGGATTTTTACATCTATATTCATCAGTGATATTGGTCTGTAATTTTCTTTTTTTGTAATATCTTTGTCTGGTTTTGGTATCAAGGTGATGGTGGCCTCAAAGAATGAGTTTGGGAGTTTTCCTTCCTCTGCAATTTTTTGGAAGAGTTTGTGAAGAATGGGTGTTAGCTCTTCTCTAAATGTTTGATAGAATTCACCTGTAAAGCCATGTAGTCCTGGGCTTTTGTTTGTTGGAAGATTTTTTTTTTTTTTTTTTTGCGGTACGTGGGCCTCTCACTGTTGTGACCTCTCCTGTTGCGGAGCACAGGCTCCGGATGCGCAGGCTTAGCGGCCATGGCTCATGGGCCCAGCCGCTCCATGGCATGTGGGATCTTCCTGGACCGGGGCACGAACCGGTGTTCCCTGCATTGGCAGGCAGGCTCTCAACCACTGTGCCACCAGGGAAGCCCTTGTTGGAAGATTTTTAATCACAGTTTCAATTTCATTACTTGTGATTGGTCTGTTCATATTTTCTGTTTCTTCCTGGTTCAGCCTTGGAAGGTTATACCTTTCTAAGAATTTGTCCATTTCTTCCAGGTTGTGCATTTTATTGGCATAGAGTTGCTTATAGTACTCTCTTAGGATGCTTTGTATTTCTGTGGTGTCTGTTGTAACTTCTCCTTTTTCATTTCTAATTTTATTGATTTGAGTCCTCTTCCTCTTTTCTTGATGAGTCTGGCTAATGGTTTATCAATTTTGTTTATCTTCTCAAAGAACCAGCTTTTAGTTTTATTCATCTTTGCTATTGTTTTCTTTGTTTCTATTTCATTTATTTCTGCTCTGATCTTTATGATTTCTTTCCTTCTGCTAACTTTGGCTTTTGTTGTTCTTCTTTCTCTAGTTCCTTTAGGTGTAACATTAGGTTGTTTTTTTGAGATTTTTCTTGTTTCTTGAGATAGTCTTGTATAGCTGTAAACTTCCCTCTTAAAACTGCTTTTGCTGCAATCCATCGGTTTTGGATTGTCATGTTTTCATTGTCATTTGTCTCTAGGTTTTTCTGATTTCCTCTTAGACTTCTTCAGTGATCTCTTCGTTATTCAGTAACGTATTGTTTAGCCTCCATGTGTTTGTGTTTTTTATGTTTTTTTTTCCTGTCATTGATTTCTAATCTCATAGCGTTGTGGTCAGAAAAGATGCTTGATATGATTTCAATTTTCTTAAATTTACTGAGGCTTGATTTGTGGCCCAAGATATGATCTATCCTGGAGAATGTTTCATGCGCACTTGAGAAAAAAGTGTAATCTGCTGTTTTTGGATGGATGTCCTATAAATATCAATTAAATCTATATGGTCTATTTTGTCATTTAAAGCTTTTGTTTCCTCATTAATTTTCTGTTTGGATGATCTGTCCATTGTTGTAAGTGAGGTGTTAAAGTCCCCCACTATTATTGTGTTACTGTCGATTTCCTCTTTTATAGCTGTTAGTAGTTGCCTTATGTATTGAGGTGCTCCTGTGTAGGGTGCATATATATTTATAATTGTTATATCTTCTTCTTGGATTGATCCCTTTATCATTATGTAGTGTCCATCCTTGTCTCTTGTAACATTCTTTATTTTAAAGTCTATTTTATCTGATATGAGTATTGCTACTCCAGCTTTCTTTTGATTTCCATTTGCATGGAATACCTTTTTCCATCCCCTCACTTTCAGTCTGTATTCGTCCCTAGGTGTGAAGTGGGTCTCCTGTAGACAGGATATATATGGGTCTTGTTTTTGTATCCATTCAGCGAGCCTGTGTCTTTTGTTTGGAGCATTTAAGCCATTCACGTTTAAGGTAATTATCGATATGTATGTTGCTGTGACCATTTTCTTAATTGTTTTGGGTTTGTTTTGGGTAGGTCCTTTTCTTCTCTTGTGTTTCCCACTTAGAGAAGTTCCTTTAGCATTTGTTGTAGAGCCAGTTTGGTGGTGCTGAATTGTCTTAGCTTTTGTTTGTGTGTAAAGCTTTTGATTTCTCCATCAAATCTGAATGAAATCCTTGCCAGGTAGAGTAATCTTGGTTGTAGGTTCTTCCCTTTCATCACTTTAAGTATATCATGCCACTCCCTTCTGGCTTGTAGAGTTTCTGCTGAGAGATCAGCTGTTAACCTTTTATGTTTTCTGTCATTTTTCCCTTGCTGTTTTCAGTAATTTTTCTTTGTCTTTAATTTTTGCCAATTTGATTACTATGTGTCTTGGCATGTTTCTCCTTCAGGTTATCCTGTACGGGACTCTCTGTGCTTCTTGGACTTGGGTGGCTATTTCCTTTCCCATGTCAGGGAAGTTTTCGACTATAATCTCTTCAAATATTTTCTTGAGTCCTTTCTCTCTCTCTTCTCCTTCTGGGACCCCTTTGGTGCGAATGTTCTTGCATTTAATGTTGTCCCACAGATCTCTTAGGCTGTCTTCATTTCTTTTCATTCTTTTTTCTTTATTCTTTTCCACAGAAGTGAATTCCACCATTCTGCCTTCCAGGTCACTTATCCATTCTTCTGCCTCAGTTATTCTGCTATTGATTCCTTCTAGTGTAGTTTTCATTTCAGTTATTGTATTGTTCATCTCTGTTTGTTTGTTCTTTAATTCTTCTAGATCTTTGTTAAGCATTTCTTGCATCTTCTCGATCTTTGCCTCTATTCTTTTTCCGAGGCCCTGTATCATCTTCACTTTCATTATTCTGAATTCTTTTTCTGGAAGGTTGCCTATCTCCCCTTCATTTAGTTGTTTTTCTGGGGTTTTATCTTGTTCCTTCTTCTGGTACATAGCCCTCTGCCTTTTCATCTTGTTTATCTTTCTGTGAATGTGTTTTTTGTTCCACAGGCTGCAGGATTGTAGTTCTTCTTCCTTTTCCTGTCTTCTTGCTTCTGTAGTTCTTCTTGCTTCTGTTTTTGCTTCTGCTGTCTTCCCTCTGACACTTGGTTGGTTTGATTGGTATAGAATTAGCAGTTCAAAATAACTTTCAACACCCTGAACATATTGTTTCACTGACTGCTGACACTCAGTATTGCTGATTAAATTCTAAAGCTCATTTGATTCTCCTGTTTTTGCAGGTGACCTAATTTTTCTAAGTTTTTAAGGTCTTCCTTCTTTCTTTAGTATTCTGATATTTTGCAAAGATATGTTGGGTTCTTTTTAAAAATATTTTATAGAATTATAATTGATGTATATACAATATTTGGTAAGTTATTGGTGTATAATATAGTGATTCACAATTTTTAAAGGTTATACTCCATTTATAGTTATAAAGCATTGGCTGTATTCCCCATGTTGTGCAATATTTCCTTGTAGCTTATTTTATATACAGTAGTTTGTACCTCTTAATCCCTAACTCCTATATTTTCCCTCCCCCTTCCCTCTCCCCAGTGGTAACCACTAGTTTGTTCTCTATGTCTGTGAATCTCCTTCTTTTTTGTTATATTTACTGGTTTGTATTATATTTTATATTACACATATAAGTGATATCATACAACATTTGTCTTTCTCTGACTTATTTCACTTAGCATAATCCCCTCCAAGTCCATCCATGTTGCTGCAAATGGCAAATTTTCATTCTTTTTTATGGCTGAGTAGTGTTTCATTATATATGTATACCACATCTTCTTTATCCATTCATTTGTTGATGGACTCTTAGGTTGCCTCCATATGGCAATTGTAAATAATGCTGCTATGAACATTGGGGTGCATGTATCTTTTTGAATTAGTGGGGTTTTTTGTTTGTTTTTTGTTTTGGATATATACCCAGGAGTGGAATTGCTGGGTCATATGGTAATACTATTTTTAGTCTTTTGGGTAACCTCCATACTGTTTTCCAGAGTGGCTGCACCAATTTCCACTCCCACCAACAGTATGCGAAGGTTCCCTTTTCTCCACAACCTTGCTAATATTTGTTATTTGTCTCCTTTTTGCTGACAGCCATTCTGACAGGTGTGAGGTGATATGTCCTTGCTTCTCCTTCTCTGAATCCCTGGTATCAGCTGATACCAGCCACTTAGGACACACACGCTCCATCAAGTATTTAATTAAATACTTTTTTACAAAACATGTTTTGTTTCTGTTCCTGCCAAGCAAACATATTTTTACTTGCTACTAAGACAATTATTTTTTCTCACCTCGTTATGTTAATATATGGTATATAAAAAGATCATTTTCATCTTACACAGTCCTGAAAGGGTTTCAGAGGCCACACTAGTTTCATCGTAATGCCATGAACTTGCCTACATCTAACTTTCCTTGCCCATTCCCCAGTGCTTGCCATTAACAACTCATCTCTAAACATGTTTGCATCATGAACTAGATGCTCAGAGCTTCACACCTGCCATTTCGTCTGTCTGGTCTACTCTACGCATCTTCTCTTTCCCCTTGAAAAATTCCACCCACCTTTAAGGGTCATTTGAAATCTCATTGTTTCCATCAGATTTTCTGGACACTTCAGTCATAAGTGGTACTTCATTCTTTTTCCACTTTATTTCCTTCACACTGATTGGCTAATTCATTTGGTGGTACTTTGTATTATTCACCTGTTACATTTTCATGTGAATGTAGTACAGTAGAAATTACACTTAACCTGACATTGCACCATATATTTTATTCAGCTTAATCTCTTCCTGGCTGTGTGTCACTTAGCCTCTTTCAGTTTCCTCATTTACATATTGAGAAATACCTATTTGTTTCCTCCATAGAATGGAGATGACAAAGTCTACATCTGAGGGTTTTTTGTGAAGGTTAAATGAGATCATTTGTATACAGTGCCTAACTCAGTACCTGACTCATGTTAGGTGCCTGGTAACCTGATAAGTGTTAATTCCCTGCACCTTTGTATTGGTTTTCTATGTTATGTAACAGATTACCATATAAATTTATCAGCTTAAAACAATATACATTTATTATCTCACTGTTTCTTTAGGTCCAAAGTCTCTGAAGTCTGAGCACAGTTTGTAGTTGCATCCTCTGCTCAGGGTCTCACCAGGCTGAAAGGAAGGTGTCAGACAGACTGTGTTTTCACTTGAAGTTCAGAGTCCTTTTTCTCAACACATTCAGGTTGTTGTTAGAAGTTAGTTCCTTGTGGTTGTAGGACTGAGTTCCCTGTTTTCATGCTGGCTGTCAGCAGGAGATCAGTAGCAACACCTAGAGGATACCCTCAGGTACTAGACATATGGTCCACTTACAACAGGGCCTCTTAGTCTGTGAATCTCTCTCTAATTTGCTGTGACAGAGTATTACATACCCTAATAAAATGACAAGAGTGACTGTCCCATTATATTCACTGGTCCTTTCCATACTAAGGGGGATGGAATTATATAAAACATATACATCAGAGGATGGGAATCTTGGGAACAATCTTAGAATTATACCTACCACAACCCTCTAAGCTAAAAAATCAGAAGAGAGGAAGAATTAAAAGTTGCAGGAGGATTGGGAAGTAATTGGCTGAGAACCAAAAAAAAAAAAAATTCAAGGCCTAGGTGGAGAGGTGGGTGTGGACAGGTATATTATTAGTCACTGTTCTTGAGAGAAACAGAACTAGTAGGAGTCAGTCTCTCTGTCTATCTGTCTGTCTATCTATCTGTCTATCTATCTATCAAGAGATTTATTGTAAGGAATTGGCTCACATGATTATGGAGGCTGGAAGTTCTGTGATGGCTGTCTGCAAGCTAAAGATGCAGGAAAGCCAATGGTTTAAGTCCCAGTCTGAGGGCAGAAGACTGATGTCCCAGCTCCATAGTCAGGCAGAAAGAGAGAATTCTTCCTTCTTCCACCTTTTTGTTCTCTTTGGGCCTTAAACAGATTGGATAATACCCACCATATTGGGGAAAACAGTATGCTTTCAAATGCTAGTTTATTCCAAAAACACCATCTCAGACACACCCAGAAATAAGTTTACCCAGATACTTGTGCACCTCATAGCCTAGTGAAACTGACATATAAAATTAACTATTACAACAGGAGAAGGAACACACATTCTAATGAGATACTTGGATAGGAGTTAAGGACACGTGAGCTTCAGAAAAGTTTGTAGCTGAGGGAACGCTATGAGTAGAGTAATATAAGAATATTTCATTCCTATTTAACTGTGCTACTTTTAGAAAATGAATGGATATGTGAATGAAGGAATAAGTTCTCTTATTCACAAATGTGTCGGCACATGCAGACACATTTGATAAACCACTGTTTATTCCACTCTATTGTGTAAAGTTTGGATGAATCATTTTCCAATGTCTGTGATAGAGTATTGAGTCCTGAAACCTAATCAATAAAAGCGGTAAGACTCATATTGTAAATATACAATGCCTTTCCAATGCTATTATTGATACTAACTGCAATAAAATGCCCAGGAATCATTCAAATTTAATCAAGTTCAAATTTTTATGACTTGATTTTTAAATACTATCATCAAATTAAAATTGCTGTTATTATTGTGGTGCTGTATTAACCTGATTCTTTGGGAAACCTCACAATTTTATTAAAGTAGTGAAATATATACTATTTTTTCCTTTTCACCAACAACCCTGTTTTGATATTAGTAAGCTTAATGCTGCTTTTTAATTCAAACCAACAAATATTTGTTGAGAAACTATTATGCTGATAGTACTAAATTAGGTGCTTTGAGAAATATACTGATAAGATACAGTTTATACACACAGGTAATTTACATTCTAGTAGGTGAGACAAACATAAGTAACTACTTCTAATTTAAGGCATAAATTCCTCATTGGAGTAAAAGTGTACAGATGTAGAGCTATGACAGCACTGGTTGGGGGAATTTAGTTTTGCATAGGAAAATCTGGGTCAACTTTTAAATGAAGTAGGATTTGAATTGGGCTTTAAAAGAAGATTAGGACTGTAACTGGTAGACATGGATGAAAACGGCAATCCAGGATATGATAATAGCTTATGTAAAGATAGAAATGAAATAGTTTGGAATGTTTGGGGAGCTACTGAAGTATAATTTATAATGTATGCTATCAGGATGGACAGGGAAGGTTTTTTGTTTGTTTGTTTGTTTATTTGTGGTACACGGGCCTCTCACTGTTGTGGCCTCTCCCGTTGTGGAGCACAGGCTCCGGACGCGCAGGCTCAGCGGCCATGGCTCACGGGCCCAGCCGCTCCGCGGCATGTGGGATCTTCCTGGACCAGGGCACGAACCCGTGTCCCCTGCATCGGCAGGCAGACTCTCAACCACTGCGCCACCAGGGAAGCCCGACAGGGAAGTTTTACTGGAAGTAAAGGATGAAGGAAAAATTCTGGCCACCTTGGAGATCAGTCTGGAGAGGTTCTTAGTTATTCTATATGCAGTGAAGTTCCAATGAAGGTTTATAAGTAGGGGAGTGACAGAAACATTCTTAGGAATAGGACTCTGGTGGCAGAGAGAGAAAGAAGACTTGAGATTGGGACATACGTTTGGAGAATGGCACAAATTCTAGTTAATAAATATTTGTTGGTTGTCTACAAACTGCCTGAGGGTAATAAGCACTGGAGATTAGCCCTGGGAATTCAAAAGAAATAATATGCAGTGTCTACTCTCAAAATGACAGAAACTATGCAACCTTCTGATAATAATCTGCTGCTGTTTGCCTCTGTGCAAAGTTATGGCCATAATGTCAAGTAGATGAGAAAACATAGTAGGAGGTAAAGGCTAAAATGATGCTAACAAATTGTGAAGGGTCTTACATGAAATGCTAGGTACTGAAGAGTCAATATGATAAGAAACATTTTTTAGAAAGATAATTCTAGTGTAGGGTAGAAAATAAACAGTTTTTCAACTGTAAATGGAGTTAATAGTATTTTCTGCACAAGCTCAGTGTGAGAAATAAATAAAATTACCTATATACAGTGTCCAACGATGACAGACAAACAAACTGTTTAACAAATGTTAGCTTCTTTTCTCTAATCCTACACGTGGCTAGGTACTCTTTGTATTGGTCAAGAAAATCCTTGTGCAAAATCAAAATGGTAGACCATCTTGTAGATTTTCAGTTGTATTTCTCTGGATAATATTGTCAGGAGATGGGCAAGGGTAAGGAATCACCTTTTCTCACTGAATCCCATAATCTGGACACTTTTAAGTCAGCCTCTGGACTCCTGAATTCCTCAAAGACATCCTCACCTACTAGAGCAATTCTTGGTGGATATTCTGGTGGAAATTCATCTTTTTTCTCCTTCTTTACTGCTTTCTTTTTCAGTATAGCTAAAACTTCCTTTTACATGTAGCTGTTCTTAAAAGAACAGTCGCACTGGTGAATTATTAGAAGTTTTACAAAATCTGTCCACTTACATCCCCTTGGGTGTCTCCTACCCTGGCAAATAGCTGCCAGGAAGAACAGTGGCAGAGGTACCTGAAACTACTTTTAGTTGAGGTCTAAGTTTTATACAATAGAATCACACACATTTTGGATTTTCCTCTACTTTTGGGATTTGATGCCAGAGGCTATTAAAAAAAATTCCAATCTGTAGGCAGAATCATGAAAATGTCTTGGGGCTTTCCTGCAGAAAGCTTCAAGGAAAACAGTGCTCTAATATCTCTATATCAAGTTTAAAATAGTGCTTTATGTGTTATTATATTACTCTTTTGTGTGGGGACTTATTATTTGTATTCTTGGTCAACCATATTTTCCTTTAAAATACCCAACACAATATCTCCATGTTCAACTCAAGACAAGGTCTGTAGGACAAAGATATTGAGACACTTAACCCATTTTACTGCACAACAATGATCCATGTAACTTAGACCTTTATTATTATGGTAAATCGCTGTTTTACATTTGAATATTAGTAGTGAAGGCTCTAGGTGGTATTATCATAAATAGTAATAATTGCAAGGAATAGCAAAAAATATTTCACTAACATATCCTCAGAAATCGTGTTCATTCTCTGAGGGGGATCCTGTCATTCAAAGAGATTGAGCACCTCTTCTAGTGAATAAAGGTCAAGAACAGAGTTACTAGCTCTGTATTCTTTCTATAATGTCATGCCCCACTTTTAGGTATATAGTAACAAATTAAACTGGAAATAGGATTTAAAGATGGCAAGAGGATTCTGTGGTTTCAAACCTATAATAAATAACAATACCACTTTTAATAAGTGAGATTTATTTTTTTCCCTGTCTTGTTATCTTATGGCATTTCATTGTGGTATAATCATAACTGTAGAAACATAGCAAGTCTTCAAAAAACAGTCATGATCCTGTGTTTACAGGCAAATCTAAAAATTGGATTTGGCTTAAGCCATCTAAATCAAACTAATTCCCTTTCTCGGGTTAATGCCCCAAGGCTAACATAATATACAGAGCTTACAAGATAGGTTTAGTGTTATATTTAAGATGAAGGGTTTATTCAAATTCAAACAGCAACATCTTTAGTAAAAAATGTTAGGTATGTGAAAGTGAAATTTAATTCAATATAATTGAAATACATCGTGATCAATCTGATAATTTTGTCAAACTCTGAAATTTCCCTTTTTTAAAAAAAATTGTACTTATGTGAAAAAGTCCAGCAAGGCAGCTGTTAATATTTGTTCTTCTTGTAAAGTAAATGGTTGCCTTTTCTCTACCGTCCAAATCAAATAAGACATTGAAAAATCAACTAAACCAGAAATTCACCCTTGGAAAAGCTTAGGCACCTAAAGCTATACCAGTTGATATGTGAGTTTTCCTAGAAACCTATTCCCAATGCTTCCCTTTGAAGCTATATTTAATATGGAGCTGTAGGAGTTATTCCCAGAGATAGAGAAATAGGACAATTATCAGAATTTTTCCTGAGCATTTTGCTCATTAATGACTGAGAATCCTCACAACAATCTGATAAAATCACAAAATCAGGCTTTGAAAAGCAGCCTGGGTGTTGCCTTCCCACAATCAACACATACTTCACCAGCTGCTCTATAGAAGCTCGACCCCATCTGGCAGCACAGCAAATTCTCTTGCTTCAGGAACTGGAATTGCCGACAAGAAGCAGCATCTCTAAATGGGAAATTAGAACATCTCTAAACGTGAATTCTGGCTCCAAAAAGGAGGTGCTGAGCATCAGCCTCTGCTTTAGGTCAAGACAAAGTAATTAAATTTCATGCACTGCTCACTGAAAACTAGGGTGCCAGAATCTGATCTGAATCTTTGGCTTTGTGTAGGAAATCTATCACTCATATTGAGAGATGCTAGAATTTTTGATGTGTGACTAAGCTGGTGTCTGCATGTATTACAGACCTGAAACTATCCCACAAGGCTGTAAGTGCCTGAGATTATTTGAAGTATACAATTCCTAAGCATTTAGATTTAAGGGTTCAGTTTCAATGGGTTACTGTACTGCATTGAAAACAGGATTCTTCTCAGCCGAACCAAAGAGAAATGTATAGAAGCTAAAGGAGCAACAGGGATGGGCTTGGTTTGGGGCTTTCCACTAAGTGGACCAAAGAAAGTCTCCTGCCATTTCAGTAAACAAAGAACATTGCCTGCCTTCAAGCCATCAGCCATCAGACGGTGTGCCCTGAGGGGAATTCAGGATGGAGAGAAAAACAGGATACTGGCCCTAGATAGTTAAGATGCATATCAAAGGAATAATTTCAATGAGCTCCAATTCTTCCATTTTCCCATACATAGAAAAGCAGTAAAATCATTAACTCAAGATGTCTGGGTTTTTTTGTGTGTGATTAGCAGTAATCTTTTGATGTTCGACTACATTTTTTCCCCAGCAAAAACTCTTATATGTCCTGGATCCTCTCTAACCACTTTCAACAGCTTCTTAAAGCTATCTGAGAGGCTGTCTTCCCAGGCTATAGTCCTCAGTAAGGTCACCAAATAGAACATGATTCTCAACGTTTAGGTTGCGCGTTTTTCTTCTGTCAAAAACTAGGAAAAGAATTCAAGGTTTGACCAGGGTTTTCAACAGGATGGAGATTGGTACTGGGATCATAACCTGTGTCTATAACATGGGTGTGTCTAGTCCATAACGTGAGCACGGCTGCAAAGCATTCCGGGGACCTTCACTGCAGGCTAGGGGAAGGGGAGAAATGGAAGCATCCTCCTTGGGTTGACAGAAATAAACTCTTAAAGGATTTGCTGCCAGGGGTTAATTAGTAGTTAGTAAATTATGTTGAGAGGAAAATAAGTCTCCTGGCAACAGTTTTTAGTCTGATTCTGGGTCATAGATACAGTGCCCTGTTTCCGGTGACAGGGGGTGGACAAGAAAGAAGAGGGGGGTCACAGTCTGATGTATGAAGCCTGGATTCAAGAGTGGACTCAAGTTTTCTGCAGGGCACTTGAGTTCAGTTGCAATCTAAGGCACAGATTCAAACATAAGGGCAAATAGACTCTGAGCTTAGGGTTGTTTGTGGTGCTATGGGCAATCGTGGATTCAGGAAGTATCCTAGGCTTATTGGAGACCAACCTGAGGGCACTAGAATTAACTCAAAACCTTGATGGATCTGATGGGACTCAACGTGACTATTCCTAAACAGGATAGCACGTAGTGGGCACTCAATAATTACTTCCCTAAACAAAACCTAACCTGGTGTTTGGAGATGCTGCAGTGGAAATCAAGTTTATAAAATAAAGACACTGACCAATGCATATTATTACAGTTATATTATAGTTCATTAGGAAAAGTTCACTTGCCCAATTTTACATCCCTTTCTCAGTATAGGCACAAAGTGTAGGCAACACTGGTTTTCTTATATCTACTTAGAACTGAAAAGAGCAACCAAAAGAAAAAGTGAAGTCCAGAAGGCTGAACTTCTAGTTCAAGGTTACATTTGAGGTGGCACTCCAAAAAGGTTACTTGGTCTCATGAGTTCTTATTCCTCTTTGTAACCCAGAGGCACTTCCCCCAGGTTTCCTGTGGCAGTAGGAGTTCTTTTTACACAAATTCTGACAAGTATCATTGGCACCTTCTCTTTTTTTTTTTTTCCTGCGGTACACGGGCCTCTCACTGCTGTGGACTCTCCCGTTGCGGAGCACAGGCTCCGGACGCGCAGGCTCAGCGGCCATGGCTCACGGGCCCAGCCGCTCCACGGCATATGGGGTCTTCCTGGACCAGGGCACAAACCCATGTCCCCTGCATCGGCAGGCGGACTCTCAACCACTGCGCCACCAGGGAAGCCCGGCATCTTCTCTTGATCCAGCATGAAACCCTGTTGCAGTCAGCCTGGCCCATGCTGGCTTCTGCTCCCCCTAAAGGATCCCACTCTCTGAATCTTGGCTCCTTGTTTACTTCTCTCTCTCCTCTTACCCACTCTGAAGGATGAGTCCCAGATGACACCTATAGCTCTGACCGTGTGAACCCTAACATTAACACATACTGTTCTTGAGTGCTTAACACCTTTTCTTCCAAACTTGTTTGGGAATTTTATTTGATGTGTTTTGGATTTCCACAGCCTAGGGGAAATAAATATCAATGGATTCAATTGTCTGCAGCCCTTAATATTGGATAACATAACCTGTGCATTTTAATCACAATACTACAGTCTAACGTGGGAGCTACTAGTCTTGGGAGATATGTAGGATCAGGTACATCTAGTAACACATATATTCCTTGGGTACTCCTTTGTATAAAAGTATAAATAAGGTGGGCTTCCCTGGTGGTGCAGTGGTTGAGAGTCTGCCTGCCAATGCAGGGGATGCGGGTTCGCGCCCTGGTCCGGGAGGATCCCACATGCCGCGGAGCGGCTGGGCCCACGAGCCGTGGCCGCTGAGCCTGCGCGTCTGGAGCCTGTGCTCCGCAACGGGAGAGGCCACAACAGTGAGAGGCCCGCGTACTGCAAAAAAAAATAAAAAAGTATAAACAAGGTATATGATCTTAGACTGTTTATTTGCATTACATGATCCCTAAGAGTCCTTCCTCATCTATGAGTCTGTCTAGTCATAAGACACCCTGGGACCTCCCTGGCGGTCCAGTGGTTAAGACTTCACCTTCCAATGCAGGGGGTGCAGGTTCAATCCCCGGTCGGGGAGCTAAGATCCCACATGCCTCACGGCCAAAAAACCAAAACATAAAACAGAAGCAACGTTGTAACAGATTCAGTGAAGACTTTAAAAGTGGTCCACATCAAAAAAATCTTTAAAAAAAAAAAGAAGCAGCAGTCCTGTGCAGCAAGCCTTTGGAGACAAGGCAAAGCTCAGTCTGGATGATTAGATGATTCTGGGAGGAGCAGTTATGTTGCTCTGTCCGTGGCGTAGAAGGCCAGTGTGGGAAGATGGAATGTGGGGCCCAGGCTGAAATGGGAGGCAGATCAAGTAATAGGGAGAAACCTGGAGAGCAGGTCTGGGAGAAGTTCGCCTTGGGGAAGGGGCAGGATTCCACCGTAGGCTAGGCAGTGCGTGAGGGTCTGCAGTATCTGTCTCAAGCTGTAAGAAAGTGCAGTCGACAGGTAACAGGTACCCACATAGAGGCAGGGGCTCATGGGTGGAATTCTACCTGTGGGATGAGATGGGGAAGGGAAAACTTAGGGATTGTGGGCAACGGATGTCATCTGCCATATCAGTAGTCAAAGATGTAGTAGCCAACAAGCCAGCAGCCACTGTAGTCACCATCAGTTGTACACCGGGAGGGGATTCAGGATGGAGAAAAGCAGGCTACTGGCCCTAGGTAGTTAAGGTGCCTGTCAAAGGAATGACTTCAGTGAGCCCAGACTCTTGCATCTTCCCATACATAGAAAATTCATTAATTTGAGACCCCTGTTTTTCTTTAATTAATAGTAATCTTTTGATGTTCCTACTATCTGGTCCCCCCCCCAAATTCGTGTATATCCTGGCTCCTCCCTTGCTCTTATCGGAGGGAGCAGTCCCTCAGAGCTATCGGCTGCCTCCCAGGCTTAAGTCCTCAGCAAGTCCGCCAAATAGAATAAAACATAATTCTCAACTTTTACGTTACGCTTTTTTTCTCAGTCAACAGGAATCTTTAGTGAACTGGAAGGGACATGGAAGTAATTTATGAATCCCAATTCTTTATTAGACTCTATGGTCAGATTCAGACCTGCAGCAATTCTGAACAGAAGTCGAGAGAGAGTGCTGTTAGCTTTGGGCTGCTTACAGGGCTAGTGAGATCATCCTAGACTGAGAAACTGATCAAGGCTGAACTTCTAGGGTTTTAGTGATCTCAGCACTGAAGGTCAGGGGGAGGCAGCAACAGGGAACCAATCAGATAGTTATAATCTATTGCCTGCCTAGAAAAGCAAAGTAGATTTGAATTTAGTGCTTGCATGTTTCTTTGGAGATGAGTTAATATTTATACAAATCTGACTTCGATGGAGGCACTGCTGATTGCGGGAGAGATGGAGTGTGCTCTGGGGGGCGGGTGGTCAGGTCAGATTATAAAAAGAAATTCTTATAATACGAACTTTTTGCTAAATCACAGATCTCTCTTCCAAGGCATATCTTATCAGCTGATTCTGTCACAGCCTGCAGCTATCTTTCTGCTTTACTTTTTTCTTAAAAACAAAACCAAAAACAACAACACTGTTATTCAATTGATTTCTTCTGTAATCTTTATACCTTTAAATATGTTTTCTTTTTGCCGTTTTCTTTGGTGAAATGTGTCATTTTTCTGACTCTAAAATAAAGAGATGTAATAGTTTTACATCTATTTTACATAATAATATATTACATAATATATAAAAATATTACATAAAAATATTATGTAATATTTTTTCCATAGCTCATGGAAAATGAAATCGTGTGTTTTAAATCACTTCCATTCCATTTCCCATTTTTGGCTTTTGTGCCAGAAACTATTTCTCCTTCTAGTCTTTCCCACGTCCCTAAAACCTTTCTTAAAAATTTATCCCAGGCAAAATGAATGCACAGTCCTTGGTAGGAATACTTCTGTGTGATCTGTGTGCTTCATTATTTACTTCTCATATATCATGTAAATATGTATACTTGTATACATTAATTTATTGTGGGGCAAAGAAGGCTCACCAGAGTAGTAGGGAGTGTGTATGTGTGTGTGTGTGGGGCGCACGTAAGGATAAGGAGGGTTTTTTATAAGCACTTAAGGAATATACAGCAGGTTGAGTTAAGAAAGGCAAGAGCTGGAGGGCATCAGCCTGAAGAATTGAGCCAGGCAGGTGAAGTACAGATGGTTTGAGCACCTCAAACCAAAAAGGGCAATGCATTGGCCCAAAGAACTGTCAGAAGAGCAGTCGTGCTCAAGAGGGAGAAGATCCCCGGAGCCAATCAGGCAGGCCCCCCGTTTCTTTAAAGGCCAGGGATCAGAGAAAGAGATGGCTTCTTGGGGATGAGAAGGATACATTTTTGAAAGGACCTACACATAGCTAATAATCTGGAATTGATAGACCCTGTGGTTGGGTTGGTAGCTTTATTTTGCTGCTATATCCCAGAGCAGATCTATTCATGATCATTAAGAAGTAGAAGTGTGGCTATTTTTGGTCACCTTCTTTTTTAGTCTTAGGACAAGTTCAGGTGGCAATTCTGATTATGGCAAGCTGGAAGGTGCTCATAGTGACTTTAAATTTCTTGGGGTCAGGATGTGAGTTTTTCAGCCATTACATGTCCAATACCTATCACAGTGCCTGAAATATAGAAAAAAATTAAAATATTGGTTCTTTCCCTCAGAACAGGAACAATTATGATAAGCAGGTAGAACCATAGAGCTACTTATTTTCTGAGGACATTCCTCTAAATCAACTACCACAAACTATTATTTTGTAGGCATCTGCAAGTTTATAAAACCTTATCAGTGGATCAGTTTTTTTGTGTGGTTTTTTTTTTCCCCCCAGCTACATGGACCAAGAGGGTGGAGTATTTTGAAATTTATTCATATTGACAGACCCAGGGAGAAGATAAATCCATCTTCCTGTGGAATTCAATGTTCCACAGGGCCAAATGGAAGATTTTGGTTTGGAGCTCTGGTTTTATATTTCTGTTTATTTGTTCTTAATAGCTGAAACAATCAGTCATTATCATAAGCCTGACATATTTTTTTCAGTTGCCTTCATAATAGAATTATGAAGTTCAAATAACAGTTATGCAATTGCCAGGGAAAATCCAAAGATCTTTTTTCTGAGACAAATATAGGTTCTATATATATGTTACTCCAGTGGGCAAAGTCCATGTTGATGGGTAGGAGACATTCCGGCAAAGTCCATTCTCCAAATCTTCACAGTTAATGACAGCTTTGCTGTTCTTATTCCAGGTACATCAGGCATATAGCTAAATGAGTGATAGGTTATAGATAGATAGGACAGCATCCAAAGTGTATTGAAAATAGCTCATATTTGAGAGAGATTATCTAACAGGCTATTTAATTGCTCTGAGGCATATACTTTGAGTTCCTTTTGTTGCAGCTCTGTATCCTTTTGTGAAGTCATAACAGAAAAAAGAGGGCCATCAGAAAAATTATTTGCTCCAATTTTTTGTATTTTACAAAACTACATTTGAAAAGAATATCCTCTTTGATTTTCAGGTTCTCTTATACAAAGACCTATAGGAAAAATTTCAATTTGAGCTTATTTAGCCTAGGTTAAAAAGAAAACATGCACAGAGCGTATGCGACACATTTTCTCTCCCCAATCCCTTCTACATGCTCAGAACCCTTAGAAAGAAATTCACAGTCTGGGTAGAAAGCAGTTTCCTTTAGGAAGTCAATACCATCCATTTTCCTTCAATCTTTGTATGGTCTCTGTTATATTATGATCCCAAATTTTTGTGTTATAGTCACTCATATATGTCTTCTTAAATCTTTCAGATATAGCTCATAAGCAATATGAAAGCAAATGCTGTGATCTCCTAATCCCGTAATGTAGCACCTAGTACAAAGAGGGATTCTGTAAATATTTACTGAATAAATTAATAAAAGATATCAACATATACCACATGGAATCTCTGGCCAGGTTTCTGACACAGTAATAAAAATTCTTTATGCTCAAACTTGGGAGTATGGGGAATGTGTTGTTTTTTGGGGTTTTTTTGCGGTACGTGGGCCTCGCACTATTGTGGCCTCTCCCGTAGTGGAGCACAGGCTCCGGACGTGCAGGCTCAGCGGCCATGGCTCACGGGCCCAGCCGCTCCGCAGCATGTGGGATCTTCCCGGACCGGGGCACGAACCCGCGTTCCCTGCATCGGCAGGCAGACTCTCAACCACTGCGCCACCAGGGAAGCCCATGGGGAATGTGTTTTATGAACCTCTGTGGAGGAGGAGTCCTGGGGAAGGGGCAGGGAATGAAGGGGGCAGGTTTGCATTTGAACATTGGTTTCTTTTGTTTTTTAATTGAGGCATAGTTGACATATAACATTATATTCGTTTCAGGTATACAATGTAATGTTTCGATATTTGTGTATATTGCAAAATGACCATCACAATAAGTCTAGTTAACATCTGTCCACATATAACTACAGGAAATTTTTTCTCTTGTGATAAAAACTTTTAAGATTGACTCCCTTAGCAACTTTCAACTATGAAATACAGTATTATTAACTCTAGTCACCATGCTGTGCATTACATCCCCATAACATTTTTATTTTTATAACTGGAAGTTTATACCTTTTGACCCTCTTCACCCATTTTGCCCGCCAACCCCACTTCACCCCCTGTCTCTGGTAATCACCAATCTGTTCTCTGTACCTATGAGCTTGATTTTTGTTTTTGCTTTTTGTTTTTTAGGTTCCACATATAAGTGAGATCATATGGTATTTGCCTTTGTCTGATTTATTTCACTTAGCATAATGCCCTCAAGGTCCATCCATGTTTTTACAAAAGGCAGGATTGCATTTCCTTTTTATAACTGAATAATATTCCATATATAGATCACATTTATGTCTACATATATATACCACAGAAAATATCGTTTCCTTTGAAGGAGTTCCCTATCCTTTTGTTTTTTTTTTTCTTTGTTTGTTTTTTGTGGTACGCGGGCCTCTCACTGTTGTGGCCTCTCCCGTTGCAGGGCACAGGCTCTGGACGCGCAGGCTCAGAGGCCATGGCTCACGGGCCCAGCCGCTCCACGGCATGTGGGATCTTCCCAGACTGGGGCACAAACCCGTGTCCCCTGCATCGGCAGGCGGACTCTCAACCACTGCACCACCAGGGAAGCCCTCCCTGTCCTTTTTTTTTTTCTTTTTTTTTAATCCCATGGAGGGCAGAAGTTGACAGGTGGTAGATAGGGTAGGTCTTCATCTGGAAGTATGTTTTCATTTATACTCTTAAGTAATTTGCCTCCTTACACAGCATTGAACACATTGACCCCTGTGTGGACAAGTCAGCTATTGGGCCTGACAGAAGTCAGAGACAGGCTGCCTGAGGCTTGCCACCACAGCAGCAGAAGCCTTTGGTAAAGACAGGGCTATCATTAAAGAGAGGGAAGGGGGGAGGGGCAGGATAGGGATAGGGGATTAAGAGAAACAAACTACTATGTATAAAAAAATAAGCAGGGACTTCCCTAGTGGTGCAGTGGTTAAGAACCCGCCTGCCAATGCAGGGGACACGGGTTCAAGCCCTGGTCCAGGAAGATCCCATATGCCACGGTGCAACTAAGCCCGTGAGCCACAACTACTGAGCCTGCGCTCTAGAGCCCGGGAGCCACAACTACTGAGCCTGCATGCCACAACTGCTGAAGCCCGCGTGCCTAGAGTCCGTGCTCCGCAATAAGAGAAGCCACCACAATGAGAAGCCCGCACACCTCAACAAAGAGTAGCCCCTGCTCGCCACAACTAGAGAAAGCCTGTGTGCAAAAACAAAGACCCAACACAGCCAAAGATAAATAAATTTTAAAAAATAAAAATAAAAATAAGCAACAAGGATAGATTGTACAGCACAGGGAATTACAGCCATTATCTTGTAATAACTTTTAATGGCGTGTAACCTATAATAATTCTGAATCGCTATGCTGTACACCTGAAACTAATATAATACTGTAAATCAGTTGTACTTCAATTAAAAAAAAAGAAGCTGTTTCTGAACCTGTTTTTATTGTCATCTTGTAATACATAAATCCCAGGTGTCACCAGTCTATGATTACCAAATAACGTGTCATTTCTTTTTTTGTTTTTAACATAGTCCAGTGGCCTGATTGTTGGAGATTGTCCCCTCCCCAGAGTATCTCCAGGCTGTTTCTAGGAACTCCTACGGTGCCATCTCATACATGTTTGGGGTCAGGTCTGTTTGGTTCTTCATCCTCTATTCACCTGGCCATCTCAGCTGCGGTTGACCCTTCCAGTAGTGCTGGGTCAGGCTGACCCTTGGCTGAGCCAGGCTGAAGTGGGATGGCTTCCGTTCCCCCCAGCACACCTGCCCAACACACATCCACACCAGTCAGAGGGAGAACACCACATCACATACAGAGGTGGTCCTTCTGCAATTGCTCATGGGGCCATTGGCTCTACTAAAGCCTTGAAAACAAACTCTTGTAGACTGTCACTTAAAACTGCTGTTAGATGTGGCTACTCCTAGAATCTAAACCAACATCATAATTCCTTACTAGCCTCACCCCTTGACCAGCTTCTGGAGTGCTGCCAGCGACAGAGGGCAGCTCACCTCACCACCATGAATACTGCAATATGTTGCTTCCAGAGCCGGTTAACACCTGGACCCAGAGGGGGAATAAAGAAGACTATTTTCTCCCCAAAGCCATGCCCACCTCATGATTAAGCCTTTCCCAGGACAATTTGCAATGGGAAAATCCATACAGGTGAAATCTCCCCGTGACTTTGACAAAATAGCCTCAGTAGTAAAAGAGTATATTACCCTCTAATATGATTTATTCCATCTGGAATAAACACAAACCATCTTGCTCAACTTGTGCAGTACGAAACCTAGTCTAACTCCTGTCACTCTTTTTTCTCTAGTGTAACCTGAAGAGAAATTAAGGTGTGAATCAGGTTACTCTTCCCAAGCTCTTATCATCAAATGCTTCGTTGTACATGCACCTAGCAACCAAGAATGCATTTAGGCATAGATGATGCATTTACAGATTAAGAATGGAAAAACTCTTCTAACTCTTACGGACACATGTTTACCTTATTGAGTAAAATGCTTCCTATCTCAGCCTAAATCATTTATGGGGCAAGTTCACAGAACTTACAGCTTCCCCAGGAACTCGGGGAACTTGCCCTTAGCTATGCTTCACTAAATGTCCATTTAAGTAATTTTTCCAAAAGAAAGAAGAACTCTAGTCTCCATCCTAAGAAAAAATAAATGGTTTTTACTTTAAAAATGACCATTTTTTAAGCTTCAAAAATGTTAAGGTCAAGTTTTTCTAAAGCATTCCCTCTCCCTTCATCCTAACACTCTGTTCCAATATCATGAAATCATAAAATTTTGTCTGTGTGCTCTTGACTTATCTTAAACCTACCCGCTTAACCTCCATTCTCAGACTATTTCATTTTAAATTTTTTCTAAAACTAATAGGCATTTCTTGTATAACAGAAAGAAAATATGGAGTCAGCTATAAGGGAAACACATAGAAATGTGTAAGGCAGGGAGGTGAGAGATAGGAAAACGTAGGCAGTGCGATCACATGGACCTGGCTTTGAGTTCTTGCTCTACCTTTTACTAACTTATGATCTCCAGAAAGTTATTTAATCTTACTGAATCTAAAATGCAGACAATAATAGAAATTTCCTCATAAAATTTTTGGGAGGAATTAATGAGATAATTCATGTCAACTGCCTAGCTCAATGCAAATCTATTATTTTTAAAATTATTTTTAATAATTTCATGTTAAATTGTAATTTTCTAAACCATGAGAACTCCATTCATGATACTATCTTAATATTTCCATGGAAATCTTCCTATAAGTTCTGTCACAATCTTCTTATTTTTGCATGAACTAGAGGCTGTTTGGGGGGCTTTAATACATTAGTTAACGGATAATTACTACAGGAGATTAAAGGCTAAGTACAGTTGCTAAACCTTCCTCTCAGCAGGCTTGGAGAAGACCTCCTGATATGATAAGAAAATAATTATGATGCAAAGAAAGCCATAATAAAATAGAGCAGGGAGGAATAAGAGGTCCTTTTCCTTCAGGGTGCTTTCATACGTACCACAAAGGAATGGTGAGCTATGGATTCCAAAATGAATCAAATTAGAAGCATCTTAAATATTGAGCTGGTCTTTTGCTTGAGTATCTAAGAGACTCAACACAGGTGGGTGAGCAATTCCTGTTTGTCAAACTTGATTGGAATTCTTAGCGTTTGGGCTTGTGGTCAGTAAATTTGTGCTTGCTTCCCTCTGGTTGTCTACTCTGAAACTGAAGAGTACTTCTTTAGGAGAACAGGCATTTTTTTTTTCATTTGTATCATATTTTAGATTCCACATATAAGTGATATATGATATTTGTCTTTCTGACTTACTTCACTTAGTATGATAATCTCTAGTTCCATCCATGTTGCTGCAAATGGCATTATTTCATTCTTTTTTATGGCTGAGTAATATTCTATTTCATATATGTACCACACCTGCTTTATCCATTCATCTGTCAATGGACATTTAGGTTGTTTCCATGTCCTGGCTATTGTAAATAGTACTACTATGAACATAAGGGTGCATGTATCTTTTTTTTTTATTTATTTTTATTTTTTTATTAGTTTCTGCTTTATAACAAAGTGAATCAGTCATACATATACATCTGTTCCCACATCCCTTCCCTCATGCATCTCCCTCCCTCCCACCCTCCCCATCCCACCCCTCCAGGCGGTCACAAAGCACCGAGCTTATCTCCCTGTGCTCTGCGGCTGCTTCCCACTATCTATCTACCTTACGTTTGGTACCGTATATATGTCCATGGCTCTCTTTTGCTTTGTCACAGCTTACCCTTCCCCCTCCCCATATCCTCAAGTCCATTCTCAAGTAGGTCTGTGTCTTTATTCCCGTTTTACCCCTAGGTTCTTCATGACATTTTTTTTTTTTAATTCCATATATATGTGTTAGCATACGGTATTTGTCTTTCTCTTTCTGACTTACTTCACTCTGTATGACAGACTCTAGGTCTATCCACCTCATTACAAATAGCTCAGTTTCGTTTCTTTTTATGGCTGAGTAATATTCCATTGTATATATGTGCCACATCTTCTTTATCCATTCATCCGACGATGGACACTTAGGTTGTTTCCAGCTCTGGGCTATTGTGAATAGAGCTGCAATGAACATTTTGGTACATGTCTCTTTTTGAATTATGGTTTTCTCTGGGTATATGCCTAGTAGTGGGATTGCTGGGTCATATGGTAGTTCTATTTGTAGTTTTTTAAGGAACCTCCATACTGTTCTCCATAGTGGCTGTACCAATTCACATTCCCACCAGCAGTGCAAGAGTGTTCCCTTTTCTCCACACCCTCTCCAGCATTTATTGTTTCTAGATTTCTTGATGATGGCCATTCTGACTGGTGTGAGATGATATCTCATTGTAGTTTTGATTTGCATTTCTCTAATGATTAATGATGTTGAGCATTCTTTCATGTGTTTGTTGGCAGTCTGTATATCTTCTTTGGAGAAATGCCTATTTAAGTCTTCTGCCCATTTTTGGATTGGGTTGTTTGTTTTTTTGCTATTGAGCTGCATGAGCTGTTTATAAATTTTGGAGATTAATCCTTTGTCAGTTGCTTCATTTGCAAATATTTTCTCCCATTCTGAGGGTTGTCTTTTGGTCTTGTTTATGGTTTCCTTTGCTATGCAAAAGCTTTGAAGTTTCATTAGGTCCCATTTGTTTATCTTTGTTTTTAGTTCCATTTCTCTAGGAGGTGGGTCCAAAAGGATCTTGCTGTGATTTATATCATAGAGTGTTCTACCTATGTTTTCCTCTAAGAGTTTGATAGTTTCTGGCCGTACATTTAGGTCTTTAATCCATTTTGAGCTTATTTTTGTGTATGGTGTTAGGGAATGATCTAATCTCATACTTTTACATGTCCCTGTCCAGTTTTCCCAGCACCACTTATTGAAGAGGCTGTCCTTTCTCCACTGTACATTCCTGCCTCCTTTATCAAAGATAAGTTGGCCATATGTGCGTGGGTTTATCTCTGGGCTTTCTATCCTGATCCACTGATCTATCTTTCTGTTTTTATGCCAGTACCACACTGTCTTAATTACTGTAGCTTTGTAGTATAGTCTGAAGTCAGGGAGCCTGATTCCTCCAGCTCCGTTTTTCGTTCTCAAGATTGCTTTGGCTATTCGGGGTCTTTTGTTTTTCCAAACAAATTTTGAAATTTTTTGTTCTAGTTCTGTGAAAAATGCCAGTGGTAGTTTGATAGGGATTGCATTGAATCTGTAGATTGCTTTGGGTAGTACAGTCATTTTCACAATATTGATTCTTCCAATCCAGGAGCATGGTATATCTCTCCATCTATTTGTATCATCTTTAATTTCTTTCATCAGTGTCTTATAATTTTCTGCATACAGGTCTTTTGTCTCCTTAGGTAGGTTTATTCCTAGATATTTTATTATTTTTGTTGCAATGGTAAATGGGAGTGTTTTCTTGATTTCATTTTCAGATTTTTCATCATTAGTATATAGGAATGCCAGAGATTTCTGTGCATTAATTTTGTATCCTGCTACTTTACCAAATTCATTGATTAGCTCTAGTAGTTTTTCGGTAGCATCTTTAGGATTCTCTATGCATAGTATCATGTCATCTGCAAACAGTGACAGCTTTACTTCTTCTTTTCCAATTTGGATTCCTTTTATTTCCTTTTCTTCTCTGATTGCTGTGGCTAAAACTTCCAAAACTATGTTGAATAAGAGTGGTGAGAGTGGGCAGCCTTGTCTTGTTCCTGATCTTAGTGGAAATGGTTTCAGTTTTTCACCATTGAGGACAATGTTGGCTGTGGGTTTGTCATATATGGCCTTTATTATGTTGAGGAAAGTTCCCTCTATGCCTACTTTCTGCAGGGTTTTTATCATAAATGGGTGTTGAATTTTGTCGAAAGCTTTCTCTGCATCTATTGAGATGATCATATGGTTTTTTTCCTTCAACTTGTTAATATGGTGTATCACATTGATTGATTTGCGTATATTGAAGAATCCTTGCATTCCTGGAATAAACCCCACTTGATCATGGTGTATGATCCTTTTAATGTGCTGTTGGATTCTGTTTGCTAGTATTTTGTTGAGGATTTTTGCATCTATGTTCATCAGTGATATTGGCCTGTAGTTTTCTTTCTTTGTGACATCCTTGCCTGGTTTTGGTATCAAGGTGATGGTGGCCTCGTAGAATGAGTTTGGGAGTGTTCCTTCCTCTGATATTGTTTGGAAGAGTTTGAGAAGGATGGGTGTTAGCTCTTCTCTAAATGTTTGATAGAATTCACCTGTGAAGCCATCTGGTCCTGGGCTTTTGTTTGATGGAAGATTTTTAATCACAGTTTCAATTTCAGTGCTTGTGATTGGTCTATTCATATTTTCTATTTCTTCCTGAGTCAGTCTTGGTAGGTTGTGCATTTCTAAGAATTTGTCCATTTCTTCCAGGTTGTCCATTTTATTGGCATAGAGTTGCTTATAGTAATCTCTCATGATCTTTTGTATTTCTGCAGTGTCAGTTGTTACTTCTCCTTTTTCATTTCTAATTCTATTGATTTGAGTCTTCTCCCTTCTTTTCTTGATGAGTCTGGCTAATGGTTTGTCAATTTTGTTTATCTTCTCAAAGAACCAGCTTTTAGTTTGGTTGATCTTTGCTATCATTTCCTTCATTTCTTTTTCATTTATTTCTGATCTGATCTTTATGATTTCTTTCCTTCTGCTAACTTTGGGGGTTTTTTGTTCTTCTTTCTCTAATTGCTTTAGGTGCAGGGTCAGGTTGTTTACTCGAAATGTTTCCTGTTTCTTAAGGTGGGATTGTATTGCTATAAACTTCCCCCTTAGAACTGCTTTTGCTGCGTCCCATAGGTTTTGGGTCGTCGTGTCTCCATTGTCATTTGTTTCTAGGTATTTTTTAATTTCCTCTTTGATTTCTTCAGTGATCACTTCTTTATTGAGTAGTGTATTGTTTAGCCTCCATGTGTTTGTATTTTTTGCAGATCTTTTCCTGTAATTGATATCTAGTCTCATAGCATTGTGGTCAGAAAAGATACTTGATACAATTTCAACTTTCTTAAATTTACCAAGGCTTGATTTGTGACCCAAGATATGATCTATCCTGGAGAATGTTCCATGAGCACTTGAGAAAAATGTGTATTCTGTTGTTTTTGGATGGAATGTCCTATAAATATGAACTAAGTCCATCTTGTTTAATGTATCATTTAAAGCTTGTGTTTCCTTATTTATTTTCATTTTGGATGATCTGTCCATTGGTGAAAGTGGGGTGTTAAAGTCCCCTACTATGATTGTGTTACTGTCGATTTCCCCTTTTATGGCTGTTAGTATTTGCCTTATGTATTGAGGTGCTCCTATGTTGGGTGCATAAATATTTACAATTGTTATATCTTCTTCTTGGATCGATCCCTTTATCGTTATGTAGTGTCCTTCTTTGTCTCTTCTAATAGTCTTTATTTTAAAGTCTATTTTGTCTGATATAAGAATTGCTACTCCAGCTTTCTTTTGATTTCCATTTGCATGGAATATCTTTTTCCGTCCCCTTACTTTCAATCTGTATGTGTCTCTAGGTCTGAAGTGGGTCTCTTGTAGACAGCATATATATGGGTCTTGTTTTTGTATCCATTCAGCCACTCTGTGTCTTTTGGTGGGAGCATTTAGTCCATTTACATTTAAGGTAATTATTGATATGTATGTTTCTATTCCCATTTCCTTAATTGCTTTGGGTTCGTTATTGTAGGTATATTCCTTCTGTTGTGTTTCTTGCCTAGAGAAGTTCCTTTAGCATTTGTTGTAAAGCTGGTTTGGTGGTGCTGAACTCTCTCAGCTTTTGCTTGTCTGTAAAGGTTTTAATTTCTCCATCAAATCTGAATGAGATCCTTGCTGGGTAGAGTAATCTTGGTTGCAGGTTTCTCTCCTTCATCACTTTAATTATGTCCTGCCACTCCCTTCTGGCTTGTAGAGTTTCTGCTGAGAGATCAGCTGTTAACCTGATGGGGATTCCCTTGTGTGTTATTTGTTGTTTTTCCCTTGCTGCTTTTAATATGATTTCTTTGTGTTTAATTTTTGACAGTTTGATTAATATGTGTCTTGGCATATTTCTCCTTGGATTTATTCTGTATGGGACTCTCTGTGCCTCCTGGACTTGATTAACTATTTCCTTTCCCATATTAGGGAAGTTTTCAACTATAATCTCTTCAAATATTTTCTCAGTCCCTTTCTTTTTCTCTTCTTCTTCTGGAACCCCTATAATTCGAATGTTGGTGCGTTTAATGTTGTCCCAGAGGTCTCTGAGACTGTCCTCTATTCTTTTCATTCTTTTTTCTTTATTTTGCTGTGCATCAGTTATTTCCACTATTTTATCTTCCACCTCACTTATCCGTTCTTCTGCCTCAGTTATTCTGCTATTGATCCCATCTAGAGTATTTTTCATTTCATTTGTTGTGTTTTTAATCGATGCTTGATTCATCTTTAGTTCTTCTAGGTCCTTGTTAACTGTTTCTTGCATTTTGTCTATTCTATTTCCAAGATTTTGGATCTGGGAAATAGAATCTTGGATCAGCTTTACTATCATTATTCTGAATTCTTTTTCAGGTAGACTGCCTATTACCTCTTCATTTGTTAGGTCTGGTAGGTTTTTATCTTGCTCCTTCACCTGCTGTGTGTTTTTCTGCTTTCTCATTTTGCTTATGTTACTGTGTTTGGGGTCTCCTTTTTGCAGGCTGCAGATTCGTAGTTCCCGTTGTTTTTGGTATCTGTCCCCCGTGGCTAAGGTTGTTTCAGTAGGTTGTGTAGGCTTCCTGGTGGGGGGGACTAATGCCTGTGTTCTGGTGGTTGAGGCTCGATCTTGTCTTTCTGGTGGACAGGTCCATGTCTGGTGGTGTGTTTTGGGGTGCCTGTGGCCTTATTATGTTTTTAGGTAGCCTCTCTGCTAATGTGTGGGGTTGTGTTCCTGCCTTGCTAGTTGCTTGGCATAGGGTGACCAGCACTGTAGCTTGCTGGTCGTTGACTGAAGCTGGGTGCTGGTGTTGAGATGGAGATCCCTGGGAGATTTTCGCTGCTTGATATTATGTGGAGCTGGGAGGTCTCTTGTGGACCCGTGTCCTGAAGTTGGCTCTCCCACTTCAGAGGCACAGCACTGACTCCTGGCTGCAGCACCAAGAGCCTTTCATCCACCCGGCTCAGAATAACAGTGAGAAAAAGTAGAAAGAAAGAATTAGTAGAAGAAAGAAAGAGAGAGGGAAAGAAAGGAAGAAGGGAAGAAAGGAAGGAAGGAAGAAAGAAAGAAAGGAGGGAGGGAGGAAGGATGGAAAGAAAGAAGGAAAGAAAGGAGGGAAGGAGGGAGGAATGAAGGCAAAAGGAAGAGTGAATGGAAGAAGGGAGGGAGGGAGGGAGGAAGGAAAGAAAGAAAGAAAGACAGGAGGGAGGGAGGGAGGAAGGAAAGAAAAAGAAAGTGGAAAGAAGAAGGGTGGGAGGCAGGGAGGGAGGAAAGAAAAAGAAAGAAGGAAAGGAGGAGTGGAGGGAGGGAGGGAGGAAGGGAAGGTAGGAAAAAAATAAAGAGCAGGTAAAGTAAAATAGAATAAAGTATGAAATATAGTAGCGTTATTAAAATTAAAAAGTAATTATTGAAAAAAAACACGGACCGATAGAACCCTGGGACATATGGTGGAAGCAAAGCTATACAGAGAGAATCTTACACAGAAGATTACACATACACATTCACAAAAAGAGAGCAGGGGGAAAAATCAAAAATCTTGCTCTCCAAGTCCACCTCCTCGATTTGGGATAATTCGTTGTAAAAAGAGGAAAAGGGCGAGAAGTCTGAAATCTTGCTAAGTCCACCTCCTTAATTTGGGATAATTCGTTGTAAAAAGGGGGGAAAGTCTTAAATCTTGTCCTCAAAGTCCACTTCCTCAATTTGGGATGATTCGCTGTCCATTCATGCACTCCACAGACGCAGGGCACATCAAATGGACCGTGGAGCTTTAATCCGCTGCCTCCGAGGCTGCACAGAGAGATTTCCCTGTCTCTGCTCTCACAACTCCCGGGTCTCAGCCTTGGACCTGGCCCCGCCTCTGCGCGTAGGTCGCCGGAGGGCGTCCGTTCTTCGCTCAGACAGGACGGGTTTAAAGGAGCCGCTGATTCGGGGGCTCTGGCTCACTCATGCAGAGGGGAGGGAGGGGAATGCCCTCTCCTCGCGCACCAGGCAACAAAAGGAAAAAAAAGTCTCTTGCCTCTCCGGTAGCTCCTGACCCTTTCCCCGGACTCCCTCCGGGCTAGCACTAACCCCTTCAGGCTCTCTTCCTGCCGCCAGCCCCAGTCCTCTCCCTGCGCTCCGACTGAAAGCCGATACCCGAGCCTCAGCTCCCAGCCCCGCCCGCCCCGTTGGCCGAGCAGACAAGCCTCTCGGGCTGGTGTGTGCCTGAGGGCACCGATCCTCTGTGCCAGAATCTCTCTGCTTTGCCCTCCGCACCCCTGTTGCTGTGCTCTCCTCCGCTACTCCGAAGCTTTCCCCCTCCGCCAACTGCAGTCTCCGCCCGCGAAGGGGCTTGTAGTGTGTAGAAACCTTCCCTCCTTCACGGCTCCCTCCCACTGGTGCAGGTCCCGTCCCTATCCTATTGTCTCTGTTTATTCTTTTTTTCTTTTGCCCTACCCAGGTATGTGGGGAGTTTCTTGCCTTTTGGGGGGTCTGAGGTCTTCTGTCAGCGTTCAGTAGGTGTTCTGTTGGAGTTGTTCCACGTGTAGATGAATTTCTGATGTATCTGTGGGGAGGAAGGTGATCTCCGCGTCTTACTCTTCCGCCATCTTCCTCCGGCTCCCAGGCATATTTTAAGTGAATGCTTTGACATACAGTGTTTTATTGATACCCTTGCACGAGCTAAATAAGATGCAGGGAAGAAGCTTGATGGAGGGGCGTATCTTGGTGTTGAGAATAAAAACTAGTGACACTCAAATTTTCAAATAGGATTTTTAAGGCAATTTTATCAGGGCTAGTCCTCACTCAAACCGTCATCTTTAAAGACAGCAAAAATACTCATACATGCTTGACCTTGTCTATCCTGAGTTTAATTTCAACTCATTTTGGGGGGTTTGAAGTTCACTTACTCAAGTAGAAACACAACTTCCAGGATCTGGGAATGGAATGAGTGCTTATTTTGAACATTAAACAAATCTTCCAAAAGCACATTTTGTTGAATTACATTCAATTAAATCAGACACACATGAATTGAATTTATTTGGAACAATGGTATTGAAATTATGAGGCTAAAGAGCTTAATGATGCGTTTCAGATTTTGACAACGTCTTGTAAACATTGAAGTAGGTGGGCTCCGTATTGAATACAATGAGAACATTTTAGAAATTCTTTGCCCTAAGACATGCTCTAGATCAGGAGTCAAAAACTTTCTGTAAAGGGCCAGATAGTAAATATTTTAGACTTTGCAGACCACATAGTCTCTGTGGCAACTACTCAGCTCTGCTGTTGTAGCAGGGAAGGGCTGAAGCACAAAAACAGCCGGAGACAGTACATAAATAGATAAGTGTGGCTGTGTTTCAGTCAAACATTATTTGCAAAAACAGGCTATTGGCTGAATTTAGCTCACAAGCAGTAGTTTGCTCTCGATAGAAAGAGTCCCTACCAAGATCTAGGAGTGTTTCCTGGCAGAGAAGGGTCTCGATGTCAGTGCCTGCTTCATGAGCTCAAGGACCTCTCGGGGTGATCTGAAAGCAGGTCTAAATTACGCTGAGTAAGGTTAGAACCCTGTTTCCCTCCTCTCACTCTTTATTGTTGTTTTATTACACAAGTAACGGATGCCAAGTCTAGAAAAATCAGAAAGTACAGCTTAACAAAAAGAAGAAAATAGAACATCCTTAATCTCATTCCTCAGAAAAAATACTTTGTTTTATATGATTTCACATATTTTACTACGTGAAGAAATACCATGTATTTGTAAATACATAATTTTGTTTACAAAAATTAGATTATACTTTATATATGTATATGTGTGTATATATATGTATACATATATACATCCGTGTGTATATTTGTGTGTGTGTGCAGTAACCCATTTGGTAGACACATAATGAATTTCATTAGCCTCTAAGAACCCTTACTTGACCAATCATGTGGAAGGGAATTTTTCTACATGTTCTACTCTTGTTGAATGTAAGTGAAAGACCATAACCTTTATTTGTTATATTGGAATATAGAGATAAAAATGACTTAATATGCCCTCTTGTGATCTTAAATTCTAATTTTAATTGAAAGTAACTTAGTCTTCATGATATACTTTTAGATCATTTTTAAGTGCACAAGTAAAAATTTTTCAAAAAGTTATTCTAAGTTATTTTTGTCTAGCAAATTATTTCCGGGTATTAGAGTGGTACTTCTGAAAGCAATGATCAGTTGCTTTCAGTTGTTAATTCTCTTTCAAAATGTCCCACACTTTGGGAGTAGGTGCAAGGATCCTGTTGAAAATCTTGACCTTAGTGGCTGTTTGGTGCCAAACTAAATCTTGATTTTAAAAAGCAATCCTTGTTGGAGGGCGGGGAGCGATTTAATTTTGGAACTTGCCTAGTATGAGAACTTCTTAAATATGTTTCCGGAATCTAAATACAGAGCACATCCGTAATGATATCTGTTTAAAAATCAAGGGAATAGAGATGCCTCAGCAGAAAGGATACTGTCTGAAAAAAAGCCTCCAGCACCCTCTTCATTTAATCACAGTCAGATTTCCTTCTAGGGGTTCCAGATGAACAGTGGGGCAACTTTTATTTTTTTATTTTCCACTTTGAAGAGGCAGGTGTTTCTTTCATGAGGCCCATATGTTCCTTTGCAAGCTTTCTCCAAAGTACCTACAGTATAGCCTGTGGTAACATGGCACACAGCCAGTCTCCTCACAAGACTTTCCTTTTTATTCCAAGGAGAGTGAATATAAGTGTGTGTGTGTGCGTGCACGTGTGTGCGCATGTGATTGTGTTTGTGCATGTGTGTACATGTGTTGAAGAGACAGAGCTGGAGAACAGCAGAATTCTCTCTGGGCCAGTGGAGCGTCCATTCCCGATGCCAGCAAATCCCAGTGAAGATGAGCTGTCAGCGAGGCCTGTGGTCCAACCTGACTCCACGCCAAACTCCGCACGTGGCCTATTTCCCGGCGCGTGGCCTGCGCCATGGCTGTGGCAGCCCCCGAGAGCAGCTGTCTCTGCCTGGCAAACGGGCCAGTGTCCGACCAGGTAGATTTCTCAAGTTAAAAATAACGGTAATTACGAAAAAATAGGAGCACGCTCCAAGTTGACTGTGCCTTGTTTAATCAGGATCTTCAAGAGGAACCCGAAGGGGAGGGCAGGGGGAAGCGGGAAGTCTGGGGAGGTAAGAAAATAGAGAGGCTTCTGCTCTAACGGCAGGGAAATGGGAAATACCTGGAAGCCCAAGAAAACTGGCCAAGTCGTGTGCTGGAAAGAATTTTCTGTGAAAGCACAGCTTTGTGATCACCGATAACGTATGGATTGCTGGGGAGAAAGCACGTCATGTTTATGAAAAGGAAAAGCTTGCACTTCAGAACAAGTGACTGCTCCTCCATTTCTTACAGGGATGGTGAATAATCTAGAGCAAAAGATCTGTGTGCTGTTTACTCTTACAAGCTTGAAAACGAATCTGCCATCTCTACTCATCCTGTACTCACCTTTGTTTCCTTGTTAGCATGGAAGTGAAAAGTAGGAGCCCTTTTATTCTACATTGGCCAAAAATGCAAGAAAATGTCCCCATCAAAATACACGACTCCAAAAATTCGTAAAAGTTAGATAGTTAATAAACATAAACTAAATATAAATAAATTTTTGTTGGAACAAACCAACAAATATAGAGATTCTAACAATTTGTAAGAGTAAAGTCAGTGGCAGTGTCCTGTCTGGGCATGAATGTTTTTTAATAACTGCTTATTTTCAAATAAAGAAGACGAGCAGGACAGAATAGCTCCCTATAAGTTATTCTGCATTCGCGTTTCTTTCCTTCCCATTATGTCACCTTCTAGTGACTGGCCACCCAAAAGCGTGGTTTATGAATTGGCAGCATCAACGTCAGGTTGTTAGAAAGGCAGAATCTCTACTGAAGATTCAGTCTCTGCTCCAGACCTACTGAATTAGAAGCTACATTTTAAAGAAGATCTTCATGTGATTAGCACACACATTAAAATCTGAGAAACTGTCCTATACCATCAGGAAAGCTTAAGTTTGTAGTTAGTTGCAACTTTTATTTATTTCAGGCAATGCCAGTTGTAATATTTATCAAGGGTTGCTAGGTAAACAAGTCATCAGTCACTAATGTCAATTTACATAGGGATTAGGAAGAAAAAGTTACAAGCCTTCTAAGTGTTTTTGGCTGAAATGGATAACACTGGACGAGTTACAAGAGTAATAAAAGCAAAGCAATGAATATTTATACATTTTGAATTATTGTAGTTGAAATATGTTTGCTTTAATCACATTAGACACTGCTCTATTATTCTAGGACGTTTACTTCAAAGAAATGATGGCATCACGAAGTATACTATTAAAGATATTGATTAGCTGTCATAAAGTCAGCTCAGAATGACATTCAATGCCAATTAAATTGAAGCCATGTGTCTCAGATAAAATCGTACTAGGTGATTTTAAATTTAGCCTATTAGATAAATAGACTATTAGATAACTTGTTTTAGTTTATTAGGAAAAATTGATAACTTCAATATTATCTATTAAATAAAATTGAAAATATAAAGGTACGGTATCCTTCTAGATGGTGACAGTCTCTTCAAAGAATGGTGTGAAAACGACTCAGACTTCAGCTTTGTGATAAGTGGACAATGTGAGATTACAGGCAGCCTTGGGACCCTGGATGAGGAAGTCACCAGAGCAGCGTACAATGAAGTGTGATGCGTGGAAGAACCCGCTGTGGAAGGGGCAGTGGAATCTCTGCCTGGGTAATCTGAGACCATATCCCGCTATTGACCTGTTCTCTGAACTTCACCTAACTTTTAATGGAAATCCTGTACATGAAACAATGACAGGATATCTCTGGAAAAGTTACAGAAAGTCAGGGTTCAAAACACATTGTTCATAAACTCATGGAATCTTTACATGCAACCCCCATATTAAAAATATTTTTTAAGTATCTAAGGAAATTCCCTGCTTATCAAATTCAATAGGCTTTTACTTCAAAAGGAAAAAGTTTTAGCTTCTTTGCAGACAAAAGTTTTTAAACCTAGACATTCTTAGGAAAAAATGTTAATGAACTAATGTAATGGTTCTTAAACTTTAGTGTGCAACAGAATCCTCTGAAAGCTTTATTAAAGCACAAGCTTTTGGTGTCCTACCTCAGATTCAGTAGGTCGGAAGTAGGGCCCAGAATTTGTATTTCTAACAGGCTCCCATATCACGGTGATACTGCTAGTTCAGGGATCATACTTTGAAAGTCACTGAACTAAAGTAAAGATATATTACTGATTGCTCTAATGAAAGATAATTTCATATGTGTTTATTCTACAAACATTATTAGGCATTTTCTATGTGCCCAGGACAATTTTGCTGAAGACACAAAATTGAAAAATTCAGCCTTGCCCTCCAAGAGGTCATCGTCTAATGGGGTCACCAACCCCATGGAGGGGTACCTATTCTTCTGAGGCATTAAATTAGAAGCAGAAGAATTCTCCCTGCTCTCAGTACAGGAGAAGAAACTCATGTCCCCCATTGCCTGTGCCTCCATTTTCCTTGGCCCTTAGGAGGTCTCTCAAGAGTACAGAGAGGGAGGGCTTCCCTGGTGGCGCAGTGGTTGACAGTCCGCCTGCCAATGCAGGGGATGCGGGTTCGTGCCCGGGTCCAGGAAGATCCCACATGCTGCGGAGCGGCTGGACCCGTGAGCCATGGCTGCCGAGCCTGTGCATCCGGAGCCTGTGCTCCGCAACGGGAGAGGCCACAACAGTGAGAGGCCCGCGTACCACAAAAAAAAAAAAAAAAAAAGAGTACAGAGAGGGGACAAGCATCATTTCATGGCCTTCTTATCCAAACCTGATAACCTCAAAATAATAAACAGCTAGTCGAGAGAGAGAAGTATGGAGGTGAAGAAACAAACACGTTTTTATTTGGATTACAATTAGGTCTAGGTAAGAACTTTGAGTGTGATTACTGTCACATGGCACTGTCTGGAAGCAAATAGATTTTTTTTTAATCTGCTAAGTTTTTAAGGTACTTATACTGCCCAAGATGCATGTCTCTGACTGCTCAAGCCTTAAAAGAGGTTTTGGGCCTCCAAACTTGCATCACTGACAAATGGCATGAGGGTACTGAGTCACTGAGGAGGGCATAATTCCCAGGGCTCACTTCAAATGTGGGCATGGGAATAATAAACACGGGATAATCTCCCAGGAGGCAGAGACAGGGACCACAGAGAGCAGTGGACAAGGGGCTCTTCCCAGAGAGCACCCCAGGGTCCAGTCTAGGAACTTTTCCTGTCTCCATACTAGGGGGCCTTCCCAATGCCTCCCCAGCAGGATATTAGCACTGCTAGAGACAGGCATCCACTGTGTATCTCCCATTGTCATTCAGTGGAAGATCCTACGGCTCTTATCGTGTCCCTCTTCAATCATTGTATACTGGTTGAGTATGTATGTTGGACTGAGAGAATGAGAGGAGGTTTCGGTAGCTTTTTTTTTTAGTCTGTAAGTTGCCAGACCAAATGAAGCCACATGTACTTTTGATGGAGTGTTGAGCATATCATTCAGAAATCCTGGACCCTGAGGTAGCCACAGCAACCGGGTGAACTTTGGATTGTCTCTCTTGAGACAGTGAGTGTGTTTTATGTGAAAGGTGTGCTTGGATATTTGAGGGTTAAACTCTGGAGGAGATGATTCATGGCAAACATCTGTGCTACCCTTCCATACTGTAGAAATGTAATTGGGAGATGTCTTCCTAGTTCCTCTTCTGTCTAGGTGGACCACTTGAATAGTTATCTGGAATGAAATGTAAGCAATTGCATTGTTACAATCCATGATTATAAGTAACTTGTATCCCTTCCTGGCCTAGATGGTTAAGTGTCAGTATGCCCTCTTCAACTCCTTTTCCCCATCCACCAGTTAGATGTTGATGTCCAGGGTGACTGTGAGAGTGTTGAAGATGGCAGAGATAAAAGATGAGGGAGCCTTGATCCCCGAGTTACTGCTTGGAAGAGAGTCACTAGACCACGTCCACACTAGGTTGTTGCATGAGAGAGAAATGCACTTTACTTTCCAGATTAAGTCACTGCAATTTGAGAGTTTATCTGTTAGTGTTACTTTAATGTAGGCATTTGTTATTTCTTTTTCCTTTAAGCACAAGTTGGGGTCAGGAGAAAGAGCAGATTAACATGAAATAAAATGGAAGTACTACATTTTTCTCTACATATCTGAATTGTCGGATGGATTAAATTTTGTGACCTTATCACACATCAGTTACGCCTCTTACAATAATCCTAAGAGGCAGTTATTGTGAGCTCCATTCTACAGAGGAAGGAACAGAGACTTACAGATAGATGGAGCAAACTGAAGGCAAAATTGTGAAGAAAGTGCATAATGTTACTCTATGGTGTTTCTAGATAACCTTCTTCATTCTTTTTTATAGTGGCATCCTAATTCAGTATTTCAATATCCGGAGTTTTTTCCCCTTCCATGGTTGTACACTGAGCTGAGTGGATCTTTCTAATTCCCATAACCAGACCACAAACCTCCCACTCATGGACTTGCCTCACCCCAGGCCTCAGGATCCATAGTCAAGGGACCCAGCATCCCATCATTTTGGATATTGTTCTAGAGTTAACTTATGTCTGTTTTTTTCCTAATAACTAGATCCTGGCCCTAAAGCACTGAGTATCTGCTTTGCTTTCTTACTAATATTACCTAGATTATGTTATAATTATAAATTAATATATTCCTCTTCTTGCTGGTCATAATTCATCATCTCCTCTTTTTTTCCCCATCTTTTAACACCTCTCGTCTTTTAGCATCTTTTCACGTGTCTTATAATCAAGGGCATCTTTAGGCATTTGTGACATGGTTTTCATTACTCATACTTGGTTGATATCCCTGGTGTCATAAGTAGATAACTACGACCCCTTATTTTAGTCAATGAACTATTTAAGCCCATTTTAAAATGAAGTGTAAGTTCTAACTTGCCCAATACCTTCAGCTGGCACTTCCTAGTAAGCTCATGAATGCACCCACACTGAAATTTGCAGAAAGAGTGCCAGTAGGTTAGAAGAAATGCCAAAGAGGAGAGTGAAGTGTTGAAGACATGCTTTATCCCCAGCATCCTTCATATCAGAGAGCAGTGGTTCTCAAACTTGTGTATCAGAATCACCCGAAGGGTTTATTAAACACAGTGCTGGACTCCAACCCAGAGTTTCTGTTGCAGTAAATCTGGTGTTGGGCCCCAGAATGTGCATTTCTAACAAGTTTCCAGATGATGCTGATGCGGCTGGTCCAGGGATCACATTTTCAGAAACCAGTGTCCTAGGGACTGACTAAAAATAAAAATATATCTCCATCTCCTGGTTCTGAGGGCAGCTTGGCACTGAGCTACTACCTTCCAGATTCAGTTCGCTGGAACTTTCAACCAAAGTTTCCCATTTCCTGGCTTATAAAAATGTCTCTTCACCCTCCTCTGTGGACTTCCTTCTTTTTCTTCCCCAACCTGTAGCCATTTCTTCAGTCTGTCCTTGCGGAAACATTGGCTCTATAGATATCCTTCAAATCCTGAATGGTATTTGCTCCTTTTTGTTTCTTTCCACAGTGGTTATTCACAATCCTTAATGTGAATGGGTTGCAAAGGAGAGGGGCATCTGGAGGGGCAGGTGAATAGGCCTTTGGGATTCACCTGAGAGAGTTCAGTGAGCCGACGAGAGGATTTAGCGTAAAACCCTACAACAGAAAATAATATTTTATACTTTCATACTGCTGCATGCCCTTTCCTGGTTAATCTTAATTTTTGTTTTGGGTTTTCCTCTCCTAGAATTGAGGAACTGGAATTCTGTTCCAAATCTTTTTCTTCCAAACAGTTAATTTCCACATGTTCCAAAAGTGAAGCGATGAGTATTCCTCCAGCATGTAACAAGAATAAATTTTACTTTCACAAATCAGATGCTTGCAAACAAGAGCTTTGCTTTAATTCATACCTGATATGCTTCTCTTGACTCTTGAGACCCCCATCTGCTTAGAGCAAGCTAGTCATGCTCTCTCCCATTTCTGTAAAATCAGTGTAATCAAAAAGTATTCTAGCCTCAGGTAGGCATTATTGCTGTAGGCACTGTTCAATGCAGAGCTGCTTCCTCTGGGTACAGGAAGGAGCTTTCAGAGAAGGGCAAGACCAAAACCCAGCACTGTCCCAGGGCTCTGTTGATGCGTGACATCTAAGGCCTTGATGGCTGCCCCTCTTAGTGTGCATGGAGGCCACTACTGGTCTCTCACAAGGCATGTTGAATACTCTTCTGACCTTTGGCTGGGCTTCCTCAGTACTAGTTGGAGATGATAATCCTGATAAGGTGTGGTTGGGCTTTTACCACCTCCCCAGTTCTCCCCACCTGCCAACCAATGAGCTTTCTACCCATCAGAGCTCTATTATTTGGGTCTCCTTGCCATCCTGGGAAGATTTTTTTTGTTGTTGAAAACACTCCCAGCTAACACCTCTACCCTACTGTCTGGCTATAGGAAGCCTGGGAATTTTTACCTTGCACACATGGGGTCATCTCTGCCTTCTTCCACCTCAGTCTATCACTCTACCTTCTTTCTGTTGTCCTTCCCTATTGCCCAACAGTTCTAGTTGGATCTGGACTTCTGCTCAACAGCAAATACCAGGAGAGATGCAGCTATACATTGAAAATCACCCCCAAGCTTGGGAGGAAATGCATCCGCTGTCTTCATTACCAAAATTAACCAGGAGGAGGCCATACGTGTCATTCTACATCTCCCTTCTGTCCCCAACTCTTATTTCCTCTAACTTCCCAGACATATGTGCGTATAGGCCATGGAGTGGAGAGTGGAGGAGAGCAGGGGTGATAGAGTGGGAGAACTAACATAATTTATTTTATTTGTGTACTCTGCCTAGGAACCTTGGTTAGGGTGTATGGCTACCAGAAACAGATGCTTCATTGAACTTTAGAAGTTAAATAATATAAATATATTTGTTCTCCTATGTGTTTTTGTCTATATATGAGTGAGAGAGGCCAGCAGGTAGCCTGAAGAAACAACAAGGGGGCATTCATTGTTAGTTCATACCATTTTGTTACGGACTTCATTCTGCAGAAGCACACTCCTCAGCTAAAGGTTCTACCAAATTCCCAACCTGAATGGTTGGGAACCTGCCTCTGAGCCAAAGTGCATTAATTAAGATAACTCATTAGACCAACATTTATTGAGTAACCCCAAATCCTAGACACTTGTGAGGCACTGACTAGATAATAAATATAGGGATGCATGTAGTAGGAGCGTTGGGGTGGAGAAGAGAGTCAAGAAATATTTCTTAGTGGTGTTTGGATGTCAAACTATGAGGACTGGCTGGCCAGTGTGCCAGGAGGCCACATAAAGTCATACCTCTGTGTGACCCAAAATGTCCTACTTGATAAATGTCCTGTGCATTGCAGTTGTAAGATCTTGTTGTGCTTATCTGTGTCTATGTTTGTCTCTACTTAAACTGTAAGCACCTTGAGGACAAAGCTTGTACTTTGTCTATTGCCAAGGCCTCACACCTCACCTGACACACATCGGATGCATTAAGATGCATAATAAGAATTGGTAAGTTATTGGAGCATTATCATTAACAGAATGCTAAGTAACATTCCAAAAATTATTAAACCCTGAGAATTATTTGACATAAACAAAATGTAATCATTCTTTAACTACTGGTAGAAAAATTGCACTCATATCAATCACTTACAGTTGAAATTAAAATGGAATCTCTCTCATAACAATATTAAAAGAAAATGAATGGTTTTGCATTAATGAGCTTCCTGGTTTATTACTTAATAAATTACTGTTAGTTATAAGAAATCTTTTAGAAGACTTTAACTGTTAGATACTCTGTATTCTATGCATACGGATGTTATTTTAACTTCTTACAAATGACAAATGAAAAATAATTTAAAGAATTATAAAGATGCAAAATGCTGGCTCTGGTGACCTGATGTTTTTATGATTACATCATATATATCACAAATAAATCATGGGTATTGTATTGTTGTATCTTGTTAAATTGTATGAAGATTTAATTTAAGACCAACGTTGATAACATTGTAGTTAAATGAACCATGGTCTTTGCATGGCTGGTTTTATAGCACAGACTCATATTGGTTAGTAAGTTAAAACTCTGTTAGAATTTCTATTATAAATTTTCAAAGGCGTCTTGTTCTCTGGATTGAAATTTAATAGAAAATTCTGAGAGTAGAACTGTCTTACTGATTAAAAGAAATTATTTTACCCTGGTTAAAAGATGCAAAGTTACAAAAGAATTTGGTGCTTCTCTATTTTTTGGCATTATTAACAGATAATGTCTTTTACAACACCATGTACTACAAATATGAGCAAGACATTCTGAAGTCCAGAGTGCGCTAAGCTCTGACCAGCAATCTGACCCTTCTGGACCTCCCTTTCTTACTTGTCAGTGAAATAAAAGTTTGGAGAGAAAGATGTCTGAAATCATTCTATTCATCTTTATCTACCTATCTCTCTGTCTACCCATGATCTATCAGTTATAACTGATACAAGAGATGACTTGTATCTCCCGTCATCTCTACCTAATGTATTTGGACTAATAAAAAATGACTAAACACAGAACTAAAAAGAACATTCCACATTCCATCCTCCCACCAAAGTGCTCCTTTTTCTTAAACTATTGCACACCACTAGAATTCATTCCTTTCTTCAAGATCACCTGGAAGAGCATCCTGGAACAGCTCATGTATTGGATTCTTACACAGACACATCTTTAAAAAGCATTTAACTTGGCAAAATACATAACCTTGTAAATTAGTTACATTAGAGTTGTAATAAACATACCACAAATAAGAATTAATGTCTATAATATGCAAAGATGTTAGACTGTTATACTTTGGTGTAATTTAGATCCTGGAAGATTAATTTGCCTAATAGACTATGACCACTTAAGAAAATGACAGTACAGCCTAGCCCAAAGTACTTTATCATAAAAGCCAACACATTCACATGGGAGCTAATTTTCTATCTGCCTTCTTTCTGTAAATCAATATCCAAGGAAGCCTAAATTTTCTTAAGCTAAAAACAGAATGAATTGCTTCAGGGAATGAGATTCCACACCTGACCAATGTCTACCAGTTATAAGACAGGAAAATCTTTAATGTTTATTACAACAGCCAAAGACCATATCAAGGACTTAATTGCAAGTAGTGTTATGTTAACTACTGTGTAATAGGACTTGGACTTAAAAAAAAAAACAAAAACTTGAGTAATATGACCAGGGGATGAATTTAGCTTGTGTGTGTAGGTAGATAGATAGATAGATACAGATACGTACATATAATACATATCTATCTATCTATCTATCTATCATCTATAAATCAAGGAGGTAATTGCAGTTCATGAATAGGAAGTGAATTTCAAGTTTGGCTGAATAGGGAAGTGATTATAAATCTCTCAGGCCAATTTTCTTTGATTTTTGTCAACTCTGGGACAAGAAAACTGCTTATCACCATTGTCTGACAGCTCTTTTTCTATTGAATGACTATTTAATTTCTCCTCAGCTTTATTTTTTGTAAACAGAGCAGACTTCATTCTTTCAATGTTTCTTTCAGGTGTGATGTTCCATTACAGAATCTTTGCAGTTCTCCTCTATCCTCTACAACCCTCATTAGTTTGTCACACATATGCCAGTAATGTTCTGACCAATTTTTCCCTGACAATGGCTAGACTACTACCTCATGAAAAAAAATTTATTTAAACCATTTTCTAAAAATTGTAGTATAGTTAACTTACAATGTTGTGTTAGTTGCAGGTGTACAGCCAAGTGATTCAGTTATAGATATACACACACACATATATATATTCATTTTCAGATTCTCTTCCATTGTACGTTATTACAAGATACTGAGTCGAGTTCCCTGTGCTATACAGTAGGTCCTCGTTGTTTATCTATTTATATAGTAATGTGTATATGTTAATCCCAAACTCCTCATTTATCTCCCCCCCCCGACCCCTGCTATCCCCTTTGGTAACCATAAGTTTGTTGAAAAAATGTTTTTTTTGTTGTTGTTGTTTGTTTGCTTTTTGCGGTACGCGGGCCTCTCACTGCTGTGGCCTCCCCCGCTGCGGAGCACAGGCTCCGGACGCGCAGGCTCAGCGGCCATGGCTCAAGGGCCCAGCCGCTCTGCGGCACATGGGATCCTCCCGGACCCGGGCACGAACCCGCATCCCCTGCATCGGCAGGTGGACTCTCAACCACTGCGCCACCAGGGAAGCCTGAAAAAATGTTTTTGATACATGCAAGGTCCACATGCTCTTCACACTGTAGACATGGCTTCATTGCAGACTCAAAGCAAGCTTGTCACCCACCCTGTCCTGCTTTCCTGTCTACCCCATGCTTTGTCAAATCTTTGCCTATTGAACTTGCACAATGTCTCTCTTCTCGGGTATATTATATAGCAGTTACCCTATGTGAACCTCTTCTGTTAGTTTTTCAGTTTACTGGATCACTCTGTTCTACATTTATCTTCTGACATGTTGAGCACGCTCATTAGGGCGGCACTCTTTGCAAAGGCACTCACCTGTGAGCCTTTCCTCAGGCCGCTCCTGATTAAAACACAGAAGAGTACTCAGCACAGGACTGAGCACCCTGTGATGTCATTTCCTTGATGCCCCTGCTTTTTATCATTAATGACTCAGAGACGTTTTATCCGGTAAGATCCTAAAACTAGTTATGTATCTACTAAATGATGGTGTTGCCTCATCTTGATGTACAGACCCATGCCACGTGAGACTAAATCAAAGTCTTTGCAGTTGTGAAGATAGATTGTGTCTCTGATTTCCCGTAAGTCTCTCCAGTCTGTCATTAAAGCAACTTTATTTCTAACTGACAAAAAAGGTTGTCAATGGGAAAAGCAAGGAGCTTCGGTAAGGGAGGAGGCTTTTACTGATCCTCATTCCAAGGCAAGTTGGCTCCACCCATGCTTCTTTTTGGCTTTCTCCTAAGGGAGGATGAGTTGCTTATCCTACCAGCCTATCCTGAGCCCATGCTATTTACTGGGCTATGTTTTGCTAGTAGGGTGGATTATTCCACTTGAAAGGCAGAAACTGAGACCTCACTGTCCTCCCTGGCACTCCCTGTGACCATGTGGGAGCAGACCTTGTCAGGACTGCCTACTCAAGGCATCCAGGTGGCTTTCCCCCCCACTTTTTCTTCCCCAACATTCACCTTCAACCATCAGCCTTCAATCTTCTACCTTCCAAGCAACCAGCAGAGCCATTTTTCCTTCTCTGAGCCTCCAGGCACACCTGGGATTGCTGGTCCTAAAATTTATATGAAAGGGGAAAATGGGCAGTTCTTCTTTGGAATCAAGTCAAAACTGATTTGAGGATATGCTTGGATACCTTACCAAAGAGACCCTGTGTTGAGGCACTGGGTACTGTTTCAGGTAATAATAAAGTGGCTCTGTGATTCCTATCTTTTAAAAATTATTCCTTGTGTGTGTAGTATCTTAGGGGCTGTCCACAGGAAAGAAAGGTCAAGGCAGATTACAAAGACTTCAGGGTTCCTAATTGTAAACAAACTTCACCTTAATGTTTAACATTGACACCCAAATAGGAGCTGAGTGGACAGTGTCATTGGGAAACAATTTTCAGGTAAGGAGATGGTGTGAGAAGTTTTATCTAGTGTAGTCCATTTGGTTCATTTTAGCAAGAAGAAAATTATTTATTTTGCAGTTAAACAGGCTTTTCCAAAAGCTTAAAATATCCAGTAGCTGAGTGAACATGGATTTGGTTCTGGTTAAGTATGGGAATTTCTTTCTTGTGAAAAAGTTCTTGTGGTGGTGGTTGTTTTTCTTAGGAAGAATTTCAAGGGAAGAATTTTAGAGTTTTTTTTTGTTGGGTTTTCTCAAAATGCTTATTTTCTTCTCAGGGATAGAGGAGCAGGAAACTCAGCGTACACAGAAGGGCTTCATCAGATCTATGGCTATGCCTTGGCCTGGCTATGGAGCCCAGCAGAAAAAGAGATGATACAGGGTGTGCTGGGGTCAGGGTTTAGGGGTTGGGGACAGGTACTGCTCCTCCTTTTCCCCTCCCAATCCTGCCTTTCTCCACCTTCCCCTTCCTCTCTCTCTAGTTGATTTCATAGTAGGTCACACTTCAGTTCATCTCTTACTGTCTTGAAGAACCTTTCTCTATCTCCTATTTCTCTACTAATTCTATTGCCAAGATTTGCCCCTGGCTACCTTCTCACTCTAAGGTCTCTTCCCTGGAGACCTCATGTCCTCCCATCCAGGGTGAATTCATGTTTCATAGATATCTTCCCATTTGTTTGTATCATTTTCAGTTCCTTTCACCAAAGTATTGTAGTTTGGGGACTTCCCTGGTGGTACACTGTTTAGGAATCCACCTGCCAGTGCAGGGGACATGGGTTCGAGCCCTGGTCCGGGAAGATCCCACATGTCGCAGAGCAACTAAGCCCGTGCGCCACAACTACTGAGCCTGCTCCCTAGAGCCCACGAGCCACAACTGCTGAGCCCACATGCCACAACTTCTGAATCTGTGCGCCTAGAGCCTGTGCTCTGCAACAAGAGAAGCCACCGCAAAGAGAAGCCCGCTCGCTGCATGAAGAGTAGCCCCCTCTCGCTGCAACTAGAGAAAGCCCACCCGCATCAATGAAGACCCAATGCAGCCAAAAATAAATAAATAAATAAATAAATAAATAAAATTTATATATTAAAAAAAAGTCTTGTACTTTTCAGTATACAGGTATTTCACCTTCTTGGTAAAATCTATTCCAAAGTATTTTATTGTTTTTGATGTTATTGTGAATGGATAGTTTTCTTTTTCAGATGTTTTGGTGTTGGTGTATAGAAATGCAACTGATTCCTGTATGTTGATTTTGTATCCAGCAATTTTACTGAATTTGTTGGTTAGTTTAGAGTTTTTTGAATAGAGTCTTTAGAATTTTTTTATTTAGGATTGTATCATTTGTTAACAAAGAAAATTTTACTCCTTCCTTTCCAGTTTCGATGCCTTTTATTTCTTTTTCTTGCCTGATTGCTCTGGCTAGGACTTCCACTACTATGCTGAATAAGAGTGGTGAGAGTGGGCACCCTTGCCTTGTTTCTTATCTTAGAGGAAAAAGTTTCAGCTTTTCACCATTAAGTATGATATTATCTGTAGGTTTGTCATATATGGCCTTTATCATGTTGAGGTATGTTCTTTCTATACCCAATTTGTTGAACATTTTATCATGAAAAGGTGTTGTATTTTGTCAAATACTTTTTCTCCACGTGTTGAGATGATAATATGATTTTTATCTTTCAATCTGTTAATTTATTGACTCGTATATGTTAAACATCCTTGAATCCCACTTGATTCTGGTGTATAACCTTTTCAATGTGCTATTGAATCCAGTCTGCTAATATTTTGTTGAGAGTTCTTGAATCTATATTCATTAGGGACATTGGTCTGTAGTTTTCTTTTCTCGATTTTTGAAATCTGGAGTTCTCACTGTGGGAGAAGAAAGATAGATACACAGAAAGAGGGAAGTTGATTAAGAACCCTGTGGTGTTAGATTAAAATTTCAATTATCAGTATGAACTCATGATTATATGTATATACATGGTATATATATATAATGTATGCATATATAAAAATACATATAAATGCATATATAAATTATATATTCATGTAAATCTGTATATATATCCATATATATGTAATTTGTTTCCCTTACTAGGTCAGCTGAAAAGGCCTAAAAGCAAGGACACGCCAGTAAAAATAAACATCCCTAGATGTTTAAACATCTAGATTTTTGTTTCTGAATATCAGTTCCCACTAGTCATAGCTTATTTTGGGATTGCAGCAGGGAAGGGAAAAGAAGAGTCTAGAGAATCTTGTACTATAAAGTAAGGAAGTGCATAAAAAATAGCGCAATTGTTTCAAAGGAAATAAGGAGCCAGCTTAAGAGGGCTCCTGCTGGTCAATTAAAGGACAATTTTTAAAGTAGCATTTTAAATTAAACTAATTTCTTGAGAGATTTATGAGAAGGAAAACATCAGAAAATCAAAAATACAAGTTTGCACGGAGGGGCTACAGAACATTTGCACTATACAGAACTGATTTTTTCAGAAACCAGAAGTTCATTTTAGGTATCATCGGAAAATCGCTCTCTAACCCTGGAGACAAACAATCTTAGTTCATCTCTTGAAATGTGACTGAGACTAATTAAGCCCTGGTCATCAACTTAAAGATGGCACCACAACCCTCCCTCCAGCCAGCCTGTGATGTAATAATATCCAATTTAATCACCAATTCTTGGTGAGACTTTAATCTTTTAACCTCTGTCTCTGTGCTCCGGCTTCCTCCAGTATGGACACTTCTCCCTCCTTCTTATTCATCACTCAAGGATCAGTTTGAAAACAACCTCCTCTACTCTAACAACGCTATTCAAATGTATATAAAGACTTCCTCCTGCGTGTCCCTACACAACTATGCATACACCTCTGTTCTGTTTACACCATGTGTGTTCTTTTCATAGAGCTGTCCTCCAGTAGCTTCTAAACCGTTTGAGGAGAGGGACCATGCTTCATTAATATTTATATATACGAACTACCTTCTGCATCTTCCATTACTCTTAGCAGCTAGTTCATTGCTTTGCATGCAGTGAATGTACAACAGATACTCTTCATTTAACCTAAATAAGTTGGAACAAAGAGTTAGATGGAGATTCTAAACTATTCCTAGTAATGTGAACATGTGAGCCAAACCCAAGGTAAAATTCAGAAATTTTAACAGGGATAAAGTAAAATCCAGGAAAAAGAGAATGAGGGAAAGAACATTTGCCAAGTGCACATACGGTGCCGAGTGCTTCACAAGAATTGCCTTAATGGATCAGAGATGCTGGGACAGGCTAAGTAAATGATAACTCAGTGGACTGCAATGGACGTGGCTGGGACTTGAGCCGAGGCCAGCCTGACCCTAGAGCCCATGCTCTTTCACTACCCTGGGCTCTCTGCACAGTAGCTCACTTAGAAAGGATCTTAGGGGTACAGTAGACTGAAGCATAAGAGTAGGAATTAATGATATAAATTAAGTTGATTACTAACGATGTAAAATCTAAATCCAAAGAAGAGAGGGTCCTATTGTACATTTAGGCTGCTTGGTGGTGCTTGGACCACATTTCGAGCACTGTACCCATGCTGCCCTCTAACAGTATTTGCCAAATGAAATATGTCTGAAGGAGGGAACCGGAAGGGGATGGATCTCAAAATGATAATATACAAGGAACAGTTAAAAGTTGGAAAATATTTATTCCACAGAGGATTAGAATAAGAGAATACCAGAGAGCTGCATTCACCATGTGGAAACAAAAACCAGGATAGAGACAAAGAAGAAATTCAGAGAGGCTCGGGTTTTGGACCTCTTTTCCATATAATATTTAGATTTCTTTTTTCTAACTACCTCCTCTAACATAGTCGAAATACAGGAGGTGTGAGAATCTGTAATGTGCATGGAAAGACTCCTGAATCAAGAAGGAATTGCAATGCAAGATCTTCAAGGAAAAATGAATCTATTATGAAAGTTATGAAAAAATTAACTTAGCATATATATATACATACATATATACACACAACACACATATTTCTGCATATATGCAGCTTCTCTACATGTGTATATATGCCTATATATATAAAATATATGTGTGTGTGTATTATATTCATTTACTTAGAGTGCTTAGAATCAAGCTTAATAGAAGAGGAAATAGATGAGGGGAGTATTTAAAAATATTAACAGGTAAATTCTCCTGTGTCTCCATACATCCCCATCTCCCATGGACTTTCCCCAGCTATGGCATCTAAAGTACACTGTGTCACAGAAGAATGCAGATGACAAAGGATTAAAATCCCTGGCTTTGGAATATCCAAAACCTAGGATTCAGGGCAAAACAGAAACATTTGGGTGACCATATAATGAAACAGTAACTATTTTAACCTCTCCTGAAACTGGGTAAAGGGTGTTTGGGATAAGGGGAAGGTTAGAGGGAGTCACCCCACAATCAAAGACAGATGAGAAATTGGCAGACATCTCTCTCTTGATCCATTGCCTTGAGAAGACAAGGGAACAACTGATGGGTTTGAGACTCTGAAAGCACAGAGCTGTAGCCATGGAACCAGCCATCCCTCAGTTCCCATCGTAGTGCCGGAGAAGAGAAGATGTCTGTTTCATGTGCCCAGGCCTCATAAAATTTCACACTACGTAGTAGGATATTTCTTGCATAACTGAGAGCATTGTGGACCTAACTCAAAGCAGCGGAAGATCAGGAGAGGCCTCAAGTGGGAGGGACCTAGAGATGGAAATCAAGCTGGAAAGGGAATAATTGATGACATTTAGGACCAGATACGTGCCAGTGTTGTGTGGGCAGTAGTTCACCCTGGCGTGCAGGAACCAATTGTGTACATTCCTTCCCAGCTGTACACCTTCAGTGATGGGAAAGGTAATATAAAATGGCCTTTGTAGGAGTAGTTACACTGTGGAAATTGCACTAATTAGGGCTCTTCCCCCCCCCCCCCGTTTTTTTTTCAGAGAGCTGGTTTACCGGCATACCACTGGTTATACCCCTACCCCTGATGCCTCAGCATCATGTAGAACCTTAAGAAATTAATTTTCTACCATCCAGTGAAATGGTAGCTTGAAATAGAAATTAACTTATTATCATAAAATTACAATGTCACATTTCACGCACACCTGAGATTGCGGACCGAGATTCATACTGTATCTAGTTTATTCATACTGTAAACTAGATGCTCTAAAAATTAATTTTTAGAAATACAATAAATGATAACTGAACCCTTCTAGCAAGTCATAAAATTTAAGAAAGAAACTTCCTTTCTTTGAAGAGAGGAATAACCCAGCATTTGTCATGGCACCAGAGATAGTTTTAATACTACAAGTTTTAGTATGATAGCATATTATACCAGCAGTGATAACTATTGCCTCCTGTATGCCTTTGGAAATCACTTAACTAAAAAGTATCACTTCCTTATATTCTTTTGAAAATCTCTTTTCCTTTTTCTTCAATTCTATCATCACTGTTACTTATCTCTATTTCCTGCTATGTATGTACAAACATTCTTAGGTTCAACCCACCAGAAAACTGTTAGTTGTGGAAGAAAATCCAATCATTACATGGATCATTTTACTGTTGTGATATTTGAATACATCTAGTGTGTCTCAGTGCCATTAGAGAATTTCCATTTCAATGGTCATGTAATGTCACCTCTATCAAATCTTTACAGCTCATGATCCCCACGTGTTGGACCCTGAATAACACCATAAGGCCTGGGTGTTTTGCAACCCACTAACAATCATTAGTAGTTGTTGACTGACTGGATCTGTGTTTTATATCTTATATAAGTTTTCATATTACTTTGTTATAATAATGGGCAGGTTGGTATAATCATTAAACCTCTATTAACATTCTGAGAGATATATTAGTAGTTTAAAATATTCTTATAATCCTAGACTAAAGGACTATTTAGACTAATACTTTTTTTAACAAAGAGAGCTATTGTAATACTTTATTAACCTTGTGAATTTTATACAGAGAAGTAACTATTTTTCTAAAGTTTTTAATGAGTATTGTCTGTGATGAAAGTGATGTGTTTTCATGGTATTTTCTTCTAAAGTATTTATGAAGTAAAGAAAAGAAGAAAGCTTGAGAGAGCTATTCAAAGCAACCAAAGGGACTTAACTACAAGAGAATACATCACTCATTTATTCAAAAGGTCTGGCAAGAGGTGATGATTACTATGGTATTCTGTTAAACACAGAGGGGCTGGTAAACACTGAAGTTCAAACTCAACCTGAAACGTGGGTTAGAACATTATCATTCTCTGGCTTCAAGCAACTCAGCTGCACAAGGGGCAAGTCTTCATGAATAAGCAATGGTAGTTTTTTAAATGGATATAAAATAAAACATTTAAGGAATATCTGTTCCAGGTCCCTGGAGGTGAGGGTACAAGTAGGAAAATGATAGGTTGCAGGATAAATTCTGAGACATCTTTTAAGTCATAGAAAACCATATGCCATTTGCAAGCTTATCTGATAAACACTTAAATGGCTACTAAGAAAAATATGTAAGTTTGCTTTCTGTCAGAGGAACCATAAATAGGTTGAATAGGTTATGTCCACTGGAATTCATTCATTAGACTGATGTAAAAAGTCAGAAGCATCTCAGTGTTAACACGAGCAAAGCTATTCAATTTATTTTCCTTCCTGAAATTCTACTCAAATTTTCTTTATCACTGAAATCAAATAGTAAACATTGCAGTTGAGAATCCCTTTCTTTGTGCTGCCTTATGCTCTTAACTTTAAAGAGAACCTGTCACAATGTGTGGCATTTATTTTTTTGCTTTTACAAGCTTGTGTTTTCCACTAACTCTGAATGCCAAAAGTGTAAGGACACATTATATGCACTGTTGTATGATTGTCACTCAATATAGTTCTAGCATATAGCAGGTATTAGATAAATAACTGTGTGCAATTGATTTAACTTGAATATTTAATTCTTATTATTTCTTCCAAATGTTTGTATCCTATTGCTATGTGATAGGAGATTGTGTCAAATGCCCTTTGACACTTCTTGTCCATAATTAAAGACAGCTCACTCCTTTCTTTTCATTCCCATGAAGAAATCCTTGCATAATACCTTTGTCCGTGAGTCACCAGTTTAAATACTACCACCAGAAAATAAATTGCATAAATTAAATAAATTGCTGTCCTACCAATCTCCTTCCTCCACTTCACAGTATTACTGGAATACCTGAAATATACAACAGTGATTTTAACAGAATTTTCTAAACAGAACTTTAAGATTCCAAAGAAAACATACCAAGAATCACTGGTAGTTTCATGTGAAAGTCAACATTGTCTGTACCCATCAAGTTTCAACCATGCTAATTCTCCACTCTACCCATGTTGGTGAGCGGTGGCCCGGGGAGGAGAGTTGAATCATCTTTCCCAGAGTTCAAGTTGTGGGCCTTCCCTCAGACTTTTTCGGACTGAAAATGGAGAGGTTCTCATATCTGTGACACATTTCTACTTGCTCCCTGGTTCATTTTTAAGCCTCCCCCTCATATCTCAGACTCCTATTAATAGAGAAGAGAAAAAAATGACAGTTTCCTTGCTCCCTTTGATGTTAATTTTACTCTTCTCTTCTGCTCTAATAGCCACGTTGTTCCTCTTTCTTCCCTGTGATCTTTTTGGCCATCTTCTCTGTCTTTGACTTTCCTTTGCTGGCTGGGGCCTCTGCCGATCATCTTGGGTCTTCTCCTTCTGGTCGGTCCTGGATCAGCTATTCCCAGTCTCCTCTCCCCACAACCCACCCTGTCGTGTACGTGGAGTCCCTCTTCTCGCTTGTACATCTCTGTCCTTGACTGCATGAAGGCCGAAGCCCTGTGTAGGTGTCAAACTTTCAGAGATTTGCCGGAGGCTATCTTGTGCTGCTTTCTCTGGTCTTGAACACTTGCCTTCGTGAAATCACTTGAAATTCTTCCTCTTCCCCGGGCTTCTTCCCTGGCCTTGCCTGGGCAGCTCCATCTCGGCCATCCAATACTAGCAGTCAAGTTCACGGTTCTGGTCTTACTCTTGCTAAACTAAAGGTTTCCTCAGACGCTTTTTGACAATTTCCTCAATAAGCAAAATGCAGTGGAAGCCAATGCAGCCTTTTTGCTCAACAGTCCCAATTCTGAAATTACATATCTGCCCAATACCATGTCTAAATGCTTTTCCTTTCTTCCATCTCTACTTTTATTTTTTCCCCTTCTGTAAAACTTACTCAGATCCATTAGAAGTGGTAATGATAAATTCCAAAGTCATACAATTTGGAAAAAGATATGGGGGTCTACCAGTGGACGAAAGGCAGAGTGAAGGAGGAAGGAGATGGGGAGAAGGCAAATGAGAGAGGGCCAGCTGTTGTCCGGCAGTCTGTCTGAAGAGAAGTACGCTGGCTGTCCACATTCTAAGAAGTTGGAGGTGACGGTCAGGCTCCCTGTTGACGTCTCCCATTGGGACCTTGTAGTTGTGTTTCTGAGAAAAGGTGGAGACGTGACTGACTGTGCTTCAGAAGCTGCCCAGATCGCTGCATTCAGCAGTTTGGGGCCAGCTGCCAGGGCCAGGGAGCAGCTGCCTCCATTAAGGCCACTGACAAAGGGACAGCCAGCCTGGGAGACTTGCTCGCTCCCAGAGGCGTTGACACTGCCCACAGAGATAGTGGCTGGCGTGGACCCGAACGCAACCGTGGCAGGTTTCCAAGCTCCATTCGTGGGGAAACAGCCTGATTTTGGCCACGGTGCCTGTTTCACATTTGCCTCCTGATTTATCATACCCACTCTCCATTCCCTGAAAAAACTCTATGCAGACAACACGTCAGACTCTGCAGATCCCCAGAGGGTAGGTTTTCCAAGGTAGAGGTCTAGGCTGTACTCCCACTCTCCTTCTGTCTCATTTTTATCATCAGGGAAATAGAAAATCAGGAGAGGAGACAAAAATGCAAGCCTGTTGGCTATCTGATTTATTTAACTGCCTACGTTTTCATTTTTTAAAAGTTTAAACATTTTTTCCTAATTTGCAAGAGTAGCACCTGTGGAAAGCAGAAAAAAATTTAAAACACTGAAAAAGGCAAACAAGAAACCCTCAAATGTAATTTCATGCCAGTCTTTACATAAAATGTAAGATACATTTAACATATAACAAAATACTTAATACAACTATAATACATATTGTTTAATATATAGCATAGACAATTTGCCACATAATGTATAGTATATTACAATGTAATATGTAGTATTCAATATAAAAACGTATAACATGCAATATACATCAAATAACATTACCTTAATTCTAAGATATATATTTGACCTCAATTTAAAATTTTCTTCGATTAGAATAACTCTTATAATTAATATTTAGAATAAATTGATGATGTACCCTAAGTAAGAGGAAATATGAATGCCGTGGGTCTATTAGAGTTTTTACAAAAATGTCACATCATTGAATAAAGTTTTTGTAGCCTTAACAATTGATCAGTAACTGTCCCATGCCAATACAGAGCCTTGTACCTTATGAATTTTCATAGTTGCCTTGTAATCCGTTATATGGATTTATTATGGCTTACTTAACCTGTCTCTGCTTAAAAACATTCTAAAGACCATATGGCTTTAGGCCTTTAGAGAGATGCAGGAGACAGAGGAAATCTGCTTACCTCTGCAGCCCAGGGAATCTGAATGGGCCCCTCAGAGGACATTACCTTTGACAGACAGCATTTGTGCATGGGCAGTTTCCATACGAACCGACATATGGAGAAGGATGGACCACCAACCCACTTCCACCCATTTTATTTTTCAGGAAGCTTGTGTGACTACACCCATTTTGGGGAGAAAAGCTTCAACTCTCTTAGCCAATCACTCCTTCCTAGCAGTGGAGCCCTTCTGAGCTGATGCCATACTGTTTTACGGAGAGGCATATCCCCTGTGGCACTCGAAACTCCTGTTTGATTTACTCTACTGCAGGCTTGGGGTGGCTGAGGGTCCCAACAGACTCAAACACCCGAGACCATTGCAGAGTAGCCTAAAGAACCAAGGGAAGTAAGAAGGCGAGAGAAAAAAAAAATAAAAAGAAGGCAAATGGCAGGGTTATCTAAGTAAGTTCATGACATCAGAGCTAAATGACTTTTATCAGTGTTGACGTGCTTTGTTTCCTCGCATTGGGGGACGGGAGTACCTTTTATGACACCAATTGTTAATATTTTATTCATTATTTTCTAACTTTATTGAATGTCTGCCAAGTGCATGGCAATACCTAGTCCCTTCCCAGATTGTTGCTATTGGGCAGTGGCTGGGGGGATGGGGGAAAAGACAGGACGTTTATGTCTACATGTTTTACATTTGAAGAATCAACGCTGTATCAGTGTTAAATGGTTTCTTCCATCTGCAACACCAATTTGCTAGACTGTTAGCTTTTCTTGAAGGCAGAAACGGTAAAAGGTACTTGGCTTTCCTCATCCTTAACAAGGCAATTAATATCTTTACAAAAGTAAGAACTATGTCTGATAATTAGCTTTTATAACTTTTTTTTTTTTTTGACTTGGTGGACACTGGCAGCCGACTAAATAAAATGGACCATAGATGTTTGAAACTGGTCAGTCTCAAAGGCATGGGGTTGTATGATTTACTATTTGACAACTAGAGCATGAGCAGTAGTTCGCTTTCAAGATTCATGTCACCAAAAAACTCATAATTAATGCTTTTCAACATGAGATTATACGTTGTGTAGCTTGAGTTAAGCAGAGAACTCACATCAGTTTCAGTAACATGAGATGTCCTTTGCCCAAAGTCTTTTCTGTCAAGTTTACCTAGAAATTTGATTTACTTATGATTACATTAAATCAGCACTCACCACAGTCTAATTCATTTGGATAATTGTTAATTATGGCTACTAAATACTCTTGAAATATTGATCTAATATTAAAACTGAGAAACCAATCATATGGTCAGCAAGTAGCATTTATCAGTATTGAAATGCCTCCCTAATTAGGAGATAGATCACTTCAATGATTATAAATCTGTCAGGAATGATTCATAGCTAACTATATTATAAAATAATAATAATATTATTCTGAATTAGAGTGTGTTGGCATTTATGCTTCTTACTAGGGAGTTTAAAAGTGACTTCCTGGCTTCCCTGGTGGCGCAGTGGTTGAGAGTCCGCCTGCCAATGTGGGGGACATGGGTTCGTGCCCTGGTCCGGGAAGATCCCACATGCCGTGGAGCGGCTGGGCCCGTGAGCCATGGCCGCTGAGCCTGCGCGTCCGGAGCCTGTGCTCCGCAACGGGAGAGGTCACAACAGTGAGAGGCCCGTGTACCGCAAAAAAAAAAAAAAGTGACTTCCTTTCCTTCTATATTTTAGTCATTGACAGTTATGTTAACACTGAGGAGATGGACATTGTTAATTAAGACAATTACAATGAACTATGTTACTTTGCAATTGAATATTCATACCATAAGGGAGTATATAGTATTTTGACTATTAAAACTCTCCTATCATAACAAGAAATTTCCCTATATAATATTAAAATACATATTACTCAATCATGACTATTAGCTCAGCTAGCTTAATAAATCATCCTCAGATGTCCTGTAATCTGTGATCTTATTAGATTTTTCTTTTGATTCTCTCTCTCTGTCTCTCTCTCCTTAATGTCACAAATGGCTCTTTTCAATTTTGTAAGAACTACGAGACTTGAATTCCCAGAGGAACTGTGATATTTTTCTAGCCCAGCTCCCTTAATAAAGTAATGAGGAAATTGAGACCAGAGAAGCGAAAAGACTTTGCTGGAACCACATGGCTAATTAGTGATGAAATATGGGCTGGGATTCATGTTCTCAACTCCCAGATCAGTGTTCTTTCCATATTCAATTTTGTTTAGGTTTCTAAAAAATAAATATCCTCTTCACTCTGAAACAGTGCTTATATCAAAATTATCATATCCGTGAATATTACTTTTTAAATATTGGTGCAAAATAAAACTTATGCTTCTTTATTATCTGTTTACTCTCCAGGTCACTAAATTGTGTCTTCTAACATTTGTTACAGAGTCACACATATTTGGCTGAGTTCAGGCACTAAACTCATTAGGGAATGAGGAAGGATCTGTGTATTTAAAATGAGGACCAGGCGGGATACTAGATCTCCATGGATACCAGTGAGACACAATTAAGGACAAGGTCTGGGCCCCTGGTGCCATGACAAGGGGGAAAGTGGGAAACGGACCTCGCTGAGAAGACACTGAATTAATTTAGGAAAACTAGAATTGATTTGTTACCTAGAATTGATTGAATCTGGCTATAGATTAAAGTAGGACTCAAGGTACAAATTAACTTGGCTACGGAAAAACTAAGAAAGTTACATGTCTTCTACTCTTGAGCTTTGTAGATCACAGTGTTTGTTTTCATGCCTACTCTACTTCTATTTTTCTGTGTTTTAATGACCTTCTTACACGTTTGTGTCTCATACCAGCCTATAAATGTGTACGTATTAGAGTAGTTTTAGTCATTTTTGTATTTCCAAACCCTTGCTATTTTGGAGATGATGAGGGATTGTTTCTCTATTAGATTGATTGCAAAAATAGCCCCAATGGCACCTCACCCTGTAGCCATGCTCCTTGCTATGTAACTTTATAGTTCTTCCCATTAAGACATAGAGTCTATTCTTCCACCTTTTGAACCTGGGCTGCCCTTGTCATTTGCTTTGCCCAGTAGAGTGTGATGAAAGTGACAGCATTCTAGTTCTGAGCCTTGGCCTAAAGAGGTCTTCTCCTCCTCTGCTCACTCCCTTTGAACCCCATCACCACTGTATTAACTAGACTGGCTAATCTGCTGGACACTAAGGGGCCACATAGAGGAGAATCCCGTTGTCCCAGCCGACACCATTCAGAATCAACCTATGTCCAGTCAACATCCAAACACAGAAAGGAATCCAGGTACAAGCAGCAGAGCCATTAGTCCAGTTCAAGGCTTTTCTGTAGATTCACAAGTAGGCTCAGCTGAGATCAGTGGAACCACCCAGCTGATCGAGGAACTCATGATCCAGAATACATGCTTGTTGTTTCAAACCTCTGAGTTTGGGGGAGGTTTGTACACAGCATTATTATGGTGATAGATGATTGGTATACTTTATAAAACAAATGGATCAATTGCTCAAAAATAATTAAGTAAATAATGACTTAAGTAATAAGATAGTAGTGAAGCACAGTATTTGTGGGCTCGAGGCTTCTTGGTTTTTATGACTCTGTTCATTTTTGCCCTAGTGCCTCAATGAGCATCAGGGTGCCAAAGAGCAATGATCCTGAAGGGGGTGTTATTCATGTATTTGCATCTTTCTCCATGCATGACCTTAGACAAGTCACTTAATCATAGCTTCAGTTTCCTCTTTTATAGAATAGAGATAATGATCCTACCTTGTCGACCTCACAGGATTATTGTATTGAATGAGAGAATATTTGGGACAGTGTTTTGAAAGCTATGTGCACTCCAAATGCTGAATAGAGAGACACAACTGCCCCTTTGGTGAAGGGTGAGTGGAGGCTGAGAGAATGACAGAGGAATGGGAGAAACATAGGAAGACTGATAATCCTGGGGATACCTAGGGTCAAACGGTAACTGTGAAACTATGTCCATGCCTCACTCTCTACTAGTGTTATCAAATTTGGTGATGGATTTTCTTTTCTTGACAAATTGCTATTGCAGGTTATTTCCTAGATGATATTTCTACAGATGGAAAATCATTCTCCATTGACTGAATGGCACTAAAGAAAGTTATTATTTCACATCTGATTCCATAGATCTTGCATTTAGATTTAACAGCAAGAGGGTTAATAAAAACAGAACTAAAGCCAATAGCAATTGAAAAATGTCACTTCTCTATCTGGCTACAATGTGTCACCTTATAGGTTGCATCCTCTGAACGATAAAACATAATTTACTGCATCAAAAAGTAAATCTGAAACTCATTTCTACATTCTCCATAACATGAGACCTGTTTAGGAAGATTTTCTATTGGCTTTTCGAAAGAAAAAAAGTGGTGAGTGAGAGAAAAATTTTAAAATGAATTTATATTTGAAGATGGCCCTTTAATATTTATGTGAAAAGAACTAGTAATACAGTTACAGCTGCCTTGTCTGCTGATTTATAAAGTGAGTTATCTATGAAATGTTTAAACTAATTTTCAGTTTATTTGAAGAAAACTGCTGTGTTATTAATATACAACCATAGGTTTCCTTAGTTGGTATGTAGTTAGATGCCTCTGCTCCCTAATGACTGAGTAAGGAGAAAAGAAGTTTAATAGCAGTTATTTCCTCTCCATAACATCTTGATGCAAGCAAAATAATCTGTTCAAACTATAAAGAACTATGATTCTCTCTTTTTTTTTTTAAGAAGATGTTGGGGGTAGGAGTTTATTAATTTATTTATTTTTATTTTTGGCTGTGTTGGGTCTTCGTCTCTGTACGAGGGCTTTCTCTAGTTGTGGCGGGGGGGCCACTCTTCATCGCGGTGCACGGGCCTCTCACTATCGCGGCCTCTCTTGTTGCGGAGCACAGGCTCCAGACGCGCAGGCTCAGTAGTTGTGGCTCACGGGACTAGTTGCTCCGCGGCATGTGGGATCCTCCCAGACCAGGGCTCGAACCTGTGTCCCCTGCATTAGCAGGCAGATTCTCAACCACTGCGCCACCAGGGAAGCCCCCTGTGATTCTCTTTTAATCGTTTTAGAAATTCACAAATTTGATGTGGCATTTTTAATTTCAGAAGTTACTATGAGAAATTCAATAATCACATTTATTTATTACTTTAGATGGCCAAGTGCCGTTACTGAAGGGTCTGCAATATGTCACACCTTTTGGTGACACAGGACAACGGCCAAAGCTGGAACTCATTCATTCATTCAGTCAGTCAGTCATGAGTATGCAGGTACTCAAAAATATTTATTTCATACAGAATGATAGGCACAGTGCTATAAAGATATTTGTATTCTGGCTCATTTTGTAATATTTATATAAGATGGTTTTCCTACTAGATTATAGCATCTCTTTTCATCCTCTTCTTTTTCATCTACCTTCTTCTACTTCATCATCCTCCTCCTCCTTCTCCTTTTCCTCCTCCTCATCGTATCTTTTATTGATCTTTGAATCGTTACAGTGCCTGGAACATAGTAAGTAGCCAATAAAAGTTTACTCAAATAATATTAATTTTAAAATAACATTTTCTTGTGAGGAGGTCAAGTGCTGGGTACTTGCTTTAGACACAATATTTAATTAAATTATCCCAACAAATCTATGAAATAGAGCCTATCAGTCCCAGTTAACAGATAAGAAATTCTAAGCTTGTAGATTTAACTAACTGGCTGAAAGTCACACAAGAGGTCAGGTGGGGAGGTTGGCTTAGACCTCACCAAGGGGTGCTGAGGAAAAAGAATGTAACTTCTATTTACATTTTCACCTAAAAAATAAGAGAAAGTTTTCCTCACATTTAATAAACATATTAGTAGTAGATGTGTAACTGTATCATTCTATATATGTTTCTCTTAAACATCTTTATTGGAGTATAATTGTTTACAATGTTGTGTTAGTTTCTGCTATACAACAAAGTGAATCAGCTATATGTATACATATATCCCCACATACCCTCCCTCTTGCGTCTCCCTCCCACCCTCCCTATCCCACCCCTCTAGGTGGTCACAAAGCACAAAGCTAATCTCTCTGTGCTATGCAGCTGCTTCCCACTACCATCTATTTTACATTTGGTAGTGTATATATGTCAATGCTACTCTCTCACTTCGTCCTAGCTTACCCTTCCCCCTCCCTGTGTGCTCAAGTCCATTCTCTACGTCTGTGTCTCTATTCCTGTCCTGACGCTAGGTTCATCAGAACCTTTTTTTTTTTTTAGATTTCATATATGTGTGTTAGCATACGGTATTTGTTATTTTCTTTCTGTCTTACTTCACTCTGTATGAAAGATTCTAGGTCCATCCACCTCACTATAAATAGCCCAATTTCATTTCTTTTTATGGCTGAGTAATATTCCATTGTATATATGTGCCACCACGTCTTCTTTATCCATTCATCTGTCGATGGACACTTAACGTTGCTTCCATGTCCTGGCTATTGTAAATAGTGCTGCAATGAACACTGGGGTACATGACTCTTTTTGAATTATGGTTTTCTCAGGGTATATGACCAGTAGTGGGATTGCTGAGTCATAATGGTAGTTCTATTTTTAGTTTTTTAAGGAACCTCCATACTGTTCCCCATAGTGGCTGTATTAATTTACATTCCCACCAATGGTGCAAGAGGGTTCCCTTTTCTCCACACTCTCTCCAGCATTTATTGTTCATAGATTTTTCGATGATGGCCATTCTGACTGGTATGAGGTGATACCTTATTGTAGTTTTCATTTGCATTTCTCTAACGATTAGTGATATTGAGCATCCTTTCATGAGTTCGTTGGCAATCTGTATATCTTCTCTGGAGAAATGTCTGTTTAGAAATGTCTGCCCATTTTTGGATTGGGTTGTTTGTTTTTTTTGATATTGAGCTGCATGAGCTGCTTGTATATTTTGGGGGTTAATCCCTTGTCAGTTGCTTCGTTTGCAAATATTTTCTGCCACTCTGAGGGTGGTCTTTTCGTCTAGTTTATGGTTTCCTTTGCTGTGCAAAAGCTTTTAAATTTCATTAGGTCCCATTTGTTTATTTTTGTTTTTATTTCCATTTCTCTAGGAGGTGGATCAAAAAGGATCTTGCTGTGATTTATGTCATAGAGTGTTCTGTCTATGTTTTCCTCTAAGAGTTTTATAGTGTCTGGTCTTACATTTAGGTATTTAACCCATTTTGAGTTTATTTTTGTGTATGGTGTTAGGAAGTGGTCTAATTTCATTCTTTTACATGTAGCTGTCCAGTTTTCCCAGCACCACTAATTGAAGAGACTGTCTTTTCTCCATTGTATATCCTTGCCTCCTTTGTCATACATTAGTTGACCATAGATGCATGGGTTTATCTCTGGGCTTTCTATCTTGTTCCATTGATCTATATTTCTGATTTTGTGCCAGTACCATATTGTCTTGATTACTATAGCTTTGTGTATAGTCTGAAGTCTGGGAGCCTGCTTCCTCCAGCTCCATTTTGCTTTCTCAAGATTGCTTTGGCTATTCAGGGTCTTATGTGTTTCCATACAAATTGTGAAATTTTTTTTTAATTCTGTAACAAATGCCGCTGGTAGTTTGATAGGGATTGCATTGAATCTGTAGATTACTTTAGATAGTATAGTCATTTTCACAATGTTGGTTCTTCCAATCCAACAGCATGGTATATCTCGCCATCCGTTTGTATCGTCCTTCATTTCTTTCATCAGTGTCTTATAGTTTTCTGCATACAGGTCTTTTGTCTCCTTAGGTAAGTTTATCCCTAGGTATTTTGTTGTTGCTCCAATGGTAAATGGGAGTGTTTCCTTAATTTCTCTTTCAGATTTTTTGTCATTAGTGTATAGGAATGCAAGAGGTTTTTGTGCATTAGTATTGTACCCTGCTATTTTACCAAATTCAATTAGCTCTAGTAGTTTTCCGGTGGCATCTTTAGGATTCTCTATGTATAGTATCATGTCATCTGCAAACAGTGACAGTTTTACTTCTTTTCCAATTTGGATTCCTTTTATTTCTTTTTCTTCTCTGATTGCAATGGCTAAAGCTTCAAATACTGTGTTGAATAATAATGGTGGGAGTGGGCAACCTTGTCTTGCTCCTGATCTTAGAGGAAATGGTTTCAGTTTTTCACCATTGAGAATGATGTTGGCTGTGGGTTTGTCATATATGGCCTTTATTATGTTGAGTTAGGTTCCCTCTATGACTACTTTCTGGAGAGTTTTTATCATAAATGGGTGTTGAATTTTGTTGAAAGCTTTTTCTGCATCTGTTGAGATTATCATATGGTTTTTACCCTTCAATTTGTTAATATGGTGCATCACATTGATTGATTTGCATATATTGAAGAATCCTTTCATTCCTGGGATAAACCCCAGTTGATCATGGTCTATGATTCTTTTAATGTGCTGTGGATTCTGTTTGCTAGTATTTTTTGAGGATTTATGCATCTATGTTCATCATTGATATTGGCCTGTAGTTTTCTTTCTTTGTGACATCCTTGCCTGGTTTTGGTATCAAGGTGATGGTGGCCTCGTAGAATGAGTTTGGGAGTGTTCCTTCCTCTGAAATTGTTTGGAAGAGTTTGAGAAGGATGGGTGTTAGCTCTTCTCTAAATGTTTGATAGAATTCGCCTGTGAAGCCATCTGGTCCTGGGCTTTTGTCTGTTGGAAGATTTTTAATCACAGCTCAAATTTCAGTGCTTGTGATTGGTCTGTTTATATTTTCTATTTCTTCCTGGTTCAGTCTTGGAAGGTTGTGCTTTTCTAAGAATTTGTCCATTTCTTCCAGGTCACCGATTTTATTGGCATATAGTTGCTTGTAGTAACCTCTCATGATCCTTCGTATTTATTTCTGCAGCATCAGTTCTTTCTTCTTTTTCATTTCTAATTCTATTGATTTGAGTCTTCTCCCTTTTTTTCTTGATGAGTCTGGCTAATGGTTTATCAATTTTGTTTATCTTCTCAAAGAACCAGCTTTTAATTTTATTCATCTTTGCTATTGTTTTCTTTGTTTCTATTTCATTTATTTCTGATCAGATCTTATGATTTCTTTCCTTCTACTAACTTTGGAGGTTTTTTGTTCTTCTTTCTCTAATTGCTTTAGGTGCAAGGTTAGGTTGAGATTTTTCTTGTTTCTTGTGGTAGGAGTGTATTGCTATAAACTTCCCTCTTAGAACTGCTTTTGCTGCATCTCAAAGGTTTTGGGTCATTGTGTTTTCATTGTCATTTGTTTCTAGGTATTTTTTTATTTCCTCTGATTTCTTCAGTGATCTCTTGACTATTTTATAGTGTATTGTTTAGCCTCCATGTGTTTGTATTTTTTAACAGTTTCTTTCCTGTAATTTATATCTAGTGTCATATTGTTGTGGTTGGAAATGATACTTGAAACGATTTTAATTTTCTTAAATTTACCAAGGCTTGATTTGTGACCCAAGATATGATCTATCCTGGAGAATGTTCCATGAGCACTTGAGAAGAAAGTGTATTCTGTTGTTTGTGGATGGAATGTCCTATAAATATCAATTAAGTCTATCTGGTCTAATGTGTATTTTAAAGCTTGTGTTTCCTTATTTATTTTCATTTTGGATGATTTGTCCATTGGTGAATGTGGGGTGTAAAAGTCCCCTACTATGATTGTGTTACTGTCAATTTCCCCTTTTATGACTGTTAGCATTTGCCTTATGTATTGAGGTGCTCCTATGTTGGGTGCATAAGTATTTACAATTGTTATATCTTCTTCTTGGATTGATCCCTTGATCATTATGTAGTGTCCTTCTTTGTCTCTTCTAATAGTCTTTATTTTAAAGTCTATTTTGTCTGATATGAGAATTGCTACTCCAGCTTTCATTTTATTTCCATTTGCATGGCATAGCTTTTTCCAACCCCTCACTTTCAGTCTGTGTGTGTCCCTAGGTCTGAAGTGGGTCTCTTGTAGACAGCATATATACAGGTCTTGTTTTTGTATCCATTCAGCCAGTCTGGGTCTTCTGATTGGAACATTTAATCCATTTACATTTAAGGTAATTATCGACATGTATGTTCCTATTACCATTTTCTTAGTTGTTTTGGGTTTGTTTTTGTAGGTCTTTTCCTTCTCTCATGTTTCCTGCCTAGAGAAGTTCCTTTAGCATTTGTTGTAAAGCTGGTTTGGTGGTGCTGAATTCTCTTAACTTTTGCTTATCTGTAAAGGTTTTAACTTCTCCATCGAATCTGAATGAGATCCTTGCTGGGTAGAGTAATCTTGGTTGTAGGTTTTTCCCTTTCATCATTTTAAATATGTCCTGCCACTTCCTTTTGGCTTTCAGAGTTTCTGCTGAAAGACCAGCTGTTAACCTTATGGGGACTCCCTTGTATGTTATTTGTTGTTTTTCCCTTGCTGCTTTTAATATTTTTTCTTTGTATTTAATTTTTGATAGTTTGATTACTATGTGTCTTGCCATGTTTCCCCTTGGATTTATCCTATGTGGGATTCTCTGCACTTCCTGGACTTGATTGACTATTTCCTGTCCCATATTAGGGAATTTTTCAACTATAATCTCTTCAAATATTTTCTCAGACCCTTTCTTTTTCTCTTTTTCTTCTGGAACCCCTATAATTCAAATGTTGGTGAGTTTAAGGTTTTCCCAACCTCTCTGAGACTGCCCTCAATTCTTTTCATTCCTTTTTCTTTATTCTGCTCTGTGGCATTTATTTTCACTATTTTATCTTCCAGGTCATTTATCCATTCTCTGTCTCAGTTATTCTGCTATTGGTTCCTTCCAGAGAATTTTTAATTTCATTTATTGTGTTGTTCATCATTGTTTGTTTGCCCTTTATTTCTTGTAAGTCCTTGTTTAATGTTTCTTGCATTTTCTCCATTCTGTTTCCAAGATTTTGGATCATATTTACTAGCATTACTCTGAATTTGTTTTCAGGTAGAGTTCCTATTTCCTCTTCATTTTTCTGGTGGGTTTTTACCTTGCTCCTTCCTCTGCTGCATGTTTCTCTGTCTTCTCATTTTGTTTGGGGTCTCCTTTTCACAGGCTACAGGTTCGTAGTTCCCGTTGTTTTTGGTGTCTGCCCGCAGTGGGTGAGGTTGGTTCAGTGGCTTGTGTAGGCTTCCTGCTGGAGGAGACTGGTGCCTGTGTTCTGGTGGGTGAGGCTGGATCTTGTCTTTCTGGCAGGCAGAGCTGCGTCCAGCAGTGTGTTTTGGGGTGTCTCTGAACTTAGTATGATTTTAGGCGGCCTCTCTGCTAACAGGTGGGGTTGTGTTCCTGTCTTGCTAGTTTTTTGGATTGGGGCATCCAGTGCTGGAGCTTGCTGGCCACTGGGTGGAGCTGGGTCTTAACATTGAGATGGAGATCTCTGGGAGAGCTCTTGCTAATTGATGTTACATGGGGCCGGGAGGTCTCTGGTGGTCCAATGTCCTCAATTTGGCTCTCCCACCTCAGAGGCTGAGGCCTGACACCAGGCCGGAGCACCAAGACCCTGTAAGCCACATGGCTCAGAAGAAAAGGGAGAAATAAATAAATAAATAAAACTTAAAAAAATAAATAAATGATTAAAATTAAAAAAAATTTAAAAAGAAGCAAGCAACCAAACCAATAAACACATCCACCAATGATAACAAGTGCTAAAAACTAAACTAAAATATGGATAAATATCAGAAACTAATCAGTCATAGACAGCAAACCCCAAGTCTACAGTTGCTCCCAAAGTCCACCGCCTCAATTTTGAGATGATTCGTTGTCTATTCAGGTATTCCACAGATGCAGGATACATCAAGTTGATTGTGGGGATTTAATCTGCTGCTCCTGAGGCTGCTGGGAGAGATTTCCCTTTCTCTTCTTTGTTCGCACAGCTCCCGGGGTTCAGTTTTGGTTCAGTTTTTGTTCTGGCCCCACCTCTGCATGTAGGGCACCCTCAGGCATCTGTTCCCCACCCAGACAGGAGGGGGTTAAAGCCGCAGCTTCTTAGGGTGCTCTTGATCTCTCAGGCCAGGGAGAGGGAAGGTACGGTTGTCATAATTGGAATGTGGGGCAAGCCTGCAGCGGCAGAGGCTGGTGTGACGTTGCAACAACCTGAGGTGCGCAGTGTGTTCTCCTGGGGAAATTGTCCCTGGATCATGGGACCCTGGCAGTGGCAGGCTGCCCAGGCTCGTGGGGGGCGGTTGTGGATAGTGACCTTTGCTTGCACAAAGGCTTCTTGCTGGCAGCAGCAGCAGCGTTAGAGTCTCATGCCCGTCTCTGTGGTCCGAGCCGATAGCCATGGCTCGCCCCCATCTCTGGAACTCGCTTAGGCAGTGCGCTGCCTTCTGTGGGAACACGGGGAAGGAATCCTCTCTCCTCGCACACCCCAAAACAACAACTTTTCCCCGGACTCGCTCCCGGCTAGCCGTGGTGCACTAACCCCTTCAGGCTGTGTTCATGCCGCTAACCCCAGGCCTCTCCCTGTGATCCGACCGATCAGCTCCCAGCCCCCGCTCGCCACGGCGGGTGAGCAGACAAGGCGGGTGAGCAGACAAGCCTCTCGGGCTGGTGAGTGCTGGTCGGCACCGATCCTCGGTGCGGGAATCTCTCTGCTTTGCCCTCCGCACCCCTGTTGCTGTGCTCTCCTCTGCGGCTCCGAAGCTTCCCCCCTTCCACCCTGCATCTCCACCTGCAAAGCGCCTTCCTAGTGTTTGGAAACCTTTCCTCCTTCACGGCTCCCTCCCACTGGTGCAGGTCCTGTCCCTATCCTTTGGTCTCTGTTTATTCTTTTTTCTTTTGCCCTACCCAGGTACGTGGGGAGTTTCTTGCCTTTTGGGACATCTGAGGTCTTCTGCCAGCGTTCAGTAGGTGTTCCGTAGGAGTTCTTCCACATGTAGATGTATTTTTGATGTATACGTGTGTAGGAAAGTGATCTCCAGGTCTTACTCCTCTGCCATCTTGAAGGTCCCCCCCATATATGTTTTTTATTTCAAAAATAAATTTACTGGGCTTCCCTGGTGGCGCAGTGGTTGAGAGTCCGCCTGCCGATGCAGGGGACACGGGTTCGTGCCCCGGTCCGGGAAGATCCCACGTGCCGTGGAGCGGCTGTGCCCGTGAGCCATGGCCTCTGGGCCTGCACTTCCGGAGCCTGTGCTCCGCAACGGGAGAAGCCACAACAGTGAGAGGCCCGTGTACTGCAAAAAAAAAAAAAAAAAAATTTACTGGTGGAGGTAAACCAAAAAATATTTTAATCTGCTGATATGAACTAGAGTTTTATAAACTGTAGGTTGTGACCCATTAGTGGCTAGAAAAATAAATTTAAAAGGTCTGGCCCAGGATTTATTTGAACGAGATAGGATATGATGACATAGAAAGGAATGTAAAGAAACGGAATGGGATGGAATGGATCAGTATAGGATAGAGAATATCAATAAGATTCACATGTTTTAAGTATTAAGAAATTTTGTTTTATGCATATCTACATATGTGCTGTTGTGATGTGTTAAAATCTATTTCTTAATGTGGATAACAGTAAAATAGTTTGTTCTAAATACACTCTGAACTGCAAGCCAGGATCCTGCAGACATTTTAAAGTTGAAGTCCATTATTTATGGTGCACATTCTTTAGGTACCATCTGATCTTAGTTTCATCTGGATCAGTTTACACTCACATTTTACCTGCTTGGTCCCTGGAAGCAACTGAGTTCTGGGACTCAGATCTTGTATCTCTCCTATCTATTCATTTCAGTTGTCTCAGTAATTGATTTTAACATAACCATATGACAAATCCTCTGGCTAATAATCTGAACAGATATGTGAGACCCATTTGTAAGACGGGTTTATCCCAATCTAGATATTCCATCTTAGTGCCGATATTACAAAGCTAACACATGAGAATAAAAGCTACAGCATGAGACTGATAATAGCTACTATTTCTGAGAACTTGGTAAATGTCTGTCACCATGCTATATAATTATTACATAATTAAGAGTCCTGAAAATGATCCCATGGTATGGCTATAACTAGTTATATTTATAGATGAAGAAATTGAGGCTCAAAGAAGTAAGCTATCTTGTTTAATATTACATAGTTACGTGACAGAACCAGAAGTCAAGCCCAGATATATCCAGTGCAGACTCATTATCTATTTTCCCATCTATTTAGGTGCATGGCTGGATATCTTATTCTCAAAACCTGTAGGACATATTCTAATTCCCAAAGAGAATACAGTTTATTTCACTCATTCTGTGACTACTTTCTGAGTATAGATTATCGTTACCTCCCACCAGGACTGTCAAATGAGATTTCCAGTGGCCTCTGACTTTGCTTCTTTTAATCCAACATAAACACTGATGACTTTCCCTATCACACTTCTAAAAATCTGCCATGGCTCCCCTTTACCTATACCACTTGTGATGGGCAGAATAATGGCCACCAAAGTTCAAAATCATCATCACCACCTCTACCATCATCATTGTCATCTTCATCTCATCATGGCTTTTCTTTTGTTGACCTTTATGGCCTCTTAATACCTGGAACATAGTAGTCAATAAAAGTTTGTTTAATCAGTATTAATTTTAAAATAATCCCAGGTCCATTAGTACAAAACCAACCTCCTGATAGAAACTCCTGCCCACCTTCACTGCCCTCCAGGGTGGATTCCTCCGCCTCTCTTATTGGACTAAAAGCTTCTTGAAGACTAGGATGATTTGCTACACCATTGTGTGGGCTTTGCATTTTGTAGATATTCAGTGCCCTTCATTGAATGGAAGTGAAAATTAATATAATTATTACAAGAGGCATTCCAGCATAGTTAATAGGCCACACACTTAGATAACTGAGAATGCAAGAGGTAGGTTATTCTTTGCACTGCAGATGATATTTTCTAAAACTAAATAAAGGAGCACTAACGGAATAAGACTTTAGGTTATCTTATCTCTAGGTAAAATGAAAAGCTTTGCTCTTAAGCACTACTATGCCTTCTTTTTGCTGCAGCAATACTTCCCTCCTGGAACCCACAAAAGGCCTAATTCTTAAAGAGGATGCTAAAGCCATGTGGTTTACTCAACAATAGCAAGCCCTCTGTCTGCATGACTCCTTTTAAAACTTTCATTAACTTGTAGCCCGTTCTACAAAACAGGTTTTTCTCATTAGCTCCAGGTGTTGAATGTCAAGGTCTGATTCTGGCAGTGGAATAGTGAGCAGCATTTAGCCAGAGGGCAAAGGTGCCAAAGCCCGGAAGTGCTTAGAAGTTCATAGTAAATAGAGATCCAGAATCAGAAATGGGGGTGAGGGATGGCAGTAGAAAAACAATCTGAAAAGAAAGAAAAAAAAGAAGATAAAACATTCTGTTAAGAAATTGCAAGGAGTCAAGAAAAAAGATAAAAATCCTTTTAAACAAGATCCAGTCCCTTAAATTGGCTTAGAAGGGGAATAAGGGAGCCCACTGCGGGAGAAGATGACACACAGGTAAACCTGATTACGGCTATAATTGGAAATAAGAGCAGATTCAGGCCCTCCCTACATTAAAAAAAGGAAAATATTACTTTCACAGGAGCATTAGACTACGGAATTAGGTCATTTTGTTTAATCCCTTTGATATCAATAGAGGAAAATAAATGCCATGTGACTATGAGTTATTACTTTCCTGTCCTGCCTTTTCCAGGGTGAGTTGCAAACACACTTATGCACTTATGTGTCCTGAGTGATGTTGAACATAAATATAATTGACCTTAATGAACAGAACAGGCAAAATAATCCTTCTGGCATTCCACTGCACAGAAGCACTCTTCAGAATGCCTCTTCCAAAAAAGCAACAGTGTTTTGGAGTATTTTTAGATACTGCTACCTAGGCAGGATTTTCAGTAGAAATATGGGCAATAAAACACATACTGACGTCTTTGGGATTTGTGTGGATGCTTGGAGGTGATTAGGCAGGCTACTAGGATAATCTGTTATGGGGACAGGGCATGTTTGGGAGATAAAATGAATGAAAGCAAAGGATTTCTTAGTAATCCTACCTACATTTTATACTTGGTTTACACTATTTCCTGCTGTGAAAGGCTCAGCCTAGGTAGCCCAAAGCCAGTGCTGTCACCGGAAGATGTGTGAATTTCGCTGAGCTCCAGCTGGGTGCTGTGGAAGCCAATATAAGAGGAAACACGGTGCTTTACCTGGCTGAAGACTTTTCAGAAGTGTGAAAGGTCACATACCTCTTGTTGAAAGTCTGCTTATTCCTCTAATCTCATCAGTGTCTGAGTTTTATTGCACCGAGAAATTCTGATTTCTGTCCTCCATATAAGTGAGCTTTTAGTAAATTAACTGAGTGGGTGGGCAGCATGGGGAGCTATTGGGGAGCAGGGTGACGGGAAAGGGAGGCATTTTTCTTCCACCCCCATGTCCTTCCAGCTGCTGGAGGCTGCTAAGACCTTTAAACCTTGTTTATTAGCTGGGGGTTTGGGATCTGCATCAGTGTTAGAGGGTGTTTTTATTTGATGTCTGCTGACTCACTTGGGTTTTGAAGTACATTCTATGTCACTTCTCCAATGTGATCTTTCCGAATGAGAGGAAATTATATTTTTAATGGTAAAACTTGATATTTCCTAACCTCACTACCTGACTGTATTGTTAGTCAGTGTTTCAATGTCAAGGAGAAGCAATTAACAAAACTGTTCCTCCACTCCGTATGTCCAGGCTTATTTTTGTGCCTCAGAAGACTTTTTTCAGTATAAAGTAATAGTGCCATCCAAAGATCTTTGAGTTTGTTATGGTCGCAGGTGTTATAAACTGCAAAATACTTATTACTTCTGCTCTGTCTTGGTGTATTTTAATCCTTTGTGTTTTATAATGAAAAGAGAATTTTTTTTTTTGAGTGTGTACTCTGTACAAAAGCACTGTGCTAGTCACTGGAGTGATTGACAGGTGAGATTCTCTGATTTCATAGATGTTATAGTTACTGAATACATACACATAGTCACATAAATAACAAACAACGATACGTAGCGCTGTTTACTTAACAGTTAAAAAGTAGAGAAGGCTGTGTGTTCGAAGGCACGGCACCAACCCCAGTTCTTTTATGCCATGTGTATCCCACACCTTACTGTTTTGAATGTTTATATTTGCATATTGCATACCAGCAGACCTCGCAAAGTGGGGAAGAAATCGTTCTAAGAATGGGAGTTTAGTTCAGCCATCAATAAAATGCTGCTGGAGTGAATACAGGTTAAACATAAAAAGAGTAACACTCAATCAAAAAGGAAACAAGACGACAACCTGGAGATTATTTCCTGAATGAATTATAACTGGCCATTTGAAGAAGCCTCGAAAGACAGAGTTGTATCTGAGTATCATTCAACTTGATATGACTTTAGGGAAGTAGAGACAAGGGATAAATTTGCTAGTCTGGCCTAATCTGCCTCTTCCCCTCTAAGAGCTCGGGTAGTAGAATGGTAGAGACATTAAAATATGCACTGAAAAGTGTTTCTGAGAACCATGTAGTCAGTTATTTTTAATGACTCTTTAAAAATGCTCTAAGACAATGCCTCTTGAACTTTAATATACATACGAGTTTATCTGGTGATATCATTAAAATGCTGATTCAGTTTCAGCACATCTGGATCAAGGCCTGGCTGTTTGCATTTCTACCAAAATCTCAGGTGATACCTATGCTGGTGGTCCCAGGACTACCCTTTGGGTAGCAAGAATCTAAGAGACTGGAAATACAAATTGTGGTATTTCCAATGGGCTTGGCCAGACTTATAAAGGAGCCCTCTGATAATGTTTTTCTAGTGACATGCCAAAACTAAATAGTTTACGTAGGACTAGAGGTCAGTAATGAAAATTCAGGAATATTTTAGGGACATTAAAATCAGTAGGCATAAAAATAAACTTTAGCATAGAAAGGGAAATTCCTAGAATAGAAAATATTAAATGGAATTTGAAATAAGTATGCTACAGAGAATAAATATCAGGGAAATATGTTACAAAAGTGAGATTCCAAGGATTGGTAGGCTTGGAATGTGATTTTAGGCCACAAATAAAATTCTGAATAACGATTGGGAGAGTGGGTGTGTAGATAAAACAGTTATTAAACCATTTCTCTCCAGTAAGCATATAATGAAATGTAAATTGGTATGCATATATTTAATGTCTCACTTATTAGTTGTAAAGTAAAACATAACTACCAACATTATGTAGCATATCAAGTACATGGAGACCTTTCTTTTCAGTTCTCAGAATCTGTCATTAGCTTACCAGGGACCTAGGTTTTTGTTTGTTTACTTACTAGTTAAGGTACATAATCCACAATAGTGAATACCCATTAGAAGACTTACATGACAAATTAGAATCTGAACCCAATTGAGCCAAACTGAAAGATTGTTTTTTAAATCAAAAATCCAAAGTTTATAACATTGAAAAATTATCAGTTGCTTTTACATGATCTTCAATTAATTCAATAAATATTAACTGAAGTTCTACTAAATGCCAGGAATTCTACTAAGCATAGAACAGAAAGTTATTCTAGAATCAGTGGGCACTCTCACAGTAAATTCTGTGCCTAACCCTCCCACCTTGATTTACTGAACCATACCTTCTGTCTCAAAACACATTCCCTGTGATCAGAGTTAACATGCAAATACACAAAACTGAGATGGCTTGCACCTTGCCAAGAGATACAAAACAAGTTATGCAAACAAGGTGCAACTTATAATATAGAATGCTATGAGTTCATTGGGAAAATGTCGTTGATGTGATTGAAAGGTCCTGTGAAGAAGAAAGATAAGCCAATTTTCCCCAACTCCTGTTTTATTTCAAATGAGCTTCTTTCATCTTCATACATAGGAACTTTCTTAATACTCTGTTTGTGATGATCTAATTTGGGTGAGGAGGAGAGTTGTAATGTCAGCTTGTATCCTGGGATTTTCCCTACAAAATATTATTATGAAATTTTCCTTTAGAGAGAGACACAAGTTTTAGTATATATGCTAGTTCCTAAAGTAAATATCTGTATGGCAACACCTTCTCTATTTAATTTTTAAATTTACCAAGAGAGAGAAATCTGGCATACTGAGCAGGACATGGTCAGAGAAATAGCTGATATCAAATGGTTGCTCTCCCTTAGCCAGATCAAGCGGGTGAGTCACTAATCTTCAGACATCCTTCCTCCCCTCTTCCCAGCCTCCCCCGCTTCCCCACCCCATACTCTTCTAACAAGACCTTAAAAGGAAATAAGTCTGGAGGGTCTGGAGCCATACGTGTATCTGATGTTAGGAGTGATGGAGCTGAGGGGCTCCCCAAATGATGAGGCCATTTCAAACTGTATGACTGTCCTCAAAGAACAAGCCAAGCAACCAAGGAAATGGAGGCATGGAACGGAGATGCAGAGCAACTCTTCTGGGACAGTTTATCATGTGCTTCCTGATTTATTTCCCTGTCACACTAGTGCTAGGTGATCTGCCTCAGTAAAAGGGAAAAGAAGATTCGGGGGGCAGTTGATTTGGGCAACGGCTGCAGGTATGATTTCTACCCCCTCTTGGAGAGTCATAGTGTATTAAAGGCTCAGAGAAGCCTGTGGTAAAGGAGAAAGTTAACTTTGATTAAACCAAACATGTCCTGAAATTATTTGATTATTTGTAACTACCCCTCACCCTGTTAATAATATCTGGAAATTATTCTTTGAAACACACTTTGCTAGCCTAGCCTGGCCACCTTGGGAAAGTTTTCCTAAGGATAACGTCAACAGAAAGATAAGTAGAACTGCATGTGTGTGTGTGTGTGTGTGTGTGTGTGTGTGTGTGTGTGTGTGTGAGAGAGAGAGAGAGAGAGAGAGAGAGAGCGCTAGTTTCAGGGACTTGATGCAGCACACTTGAGTACCCAGCCCCGCCTGATTTCTCTGTACTTTTGAATAATTATATCTGTTTTTTGTTTAACTTTGAGATTGGCTAGTGAAAATGCCCTGATCGAATGTAACTAGAATAAAGACTAAGAAATTATTAACATTGTCCAGACAAAAGGAATCTTTCCTCAAATGGCAAATATAAAGAAAAGAAGCTTTTGAAATTGTTTTCTGTGAATTTTCACTTTTTGAAACATACTATACAGTTCGATTCCTCAGTAACTTGCCCCTGGTTATTTATATTTAAATCATGACAATTGATTTGAAATAGAACCCAGAGACAAGTTTATTTTTTTTCCAAATATACCTTTCAAATCATTGAAGCAATTTTGCATAGTGATTGCATTTATGTATTAGTAAGCTGACACATTAATGAATGCTCTGGAATTTTGTTTCTTTTTCAAGAAATGAAGCATAACATATTTATGATGAATTCAATGCTTATAGTCATTTAGAGAGTCTCTAATAACACAGCCTGACCATTTAGTTTACTTAGTTAATAGGAGCCTAGATTTCTGGATTTCTTTAGAAAAGTGGAAAGTGCCTTTATCTAGCTTCAGCATCATATTAAGATGTATTTATGGATGTGCGTGTGCCTGTGTGTGTGTGTTGTGTGTGTGTGTGTGTGTGTGAGAGAATGAGATGAAGAATATTAGAGTACTTAATGAAATCATACGTAAGTACCTGAATCCAGGTATTCAGTAGGGAGCTGATGAAGTGGCTGAGAGTATCTCTCAAGCAAATAACAATATATTTGACCTAAAGTTACCTCTCAGTGTTATCTTGTATCATTACTTTTTAACTTTCACCTTTATCATTAGGACTTAGTAAGCTTCCCAAATGGTGGTAACTAACAATTTTTTTTGAGAACCATTCCAACAGAATCAGGTTGTTGCTATTCTCATAATGATGATCCAATTCTTAGACATAATTCTGATTTTCTAAAGAACCAGCACACTGAAAAATCTGAACATCTGGTAACTTAAGGCAATCCAGTTCTCCAGTTGTCAGGCCCTATTACCCCTTTTCTCAGCAGCCCTGTTGTGTAAGTCTGTTTACAGGAGAGAACGATGTACCTCTCACTGTACATGACATGCTCAGTCTAGGAAAGGAACATCCTGTTTAAAATATATTAAAAGACTTGGGTTTTCCTTTATTAAAGACCGTAGGCTACTACACCTGGTTACGTCTCCTGTCTAAACCCCAGGTGTAAAGAGGAGCTCAGTGGCAAACCTGCAGCCTCCTGAGAATCACTCCCCAGATATAAGCAGAAAGCTTTCTCATGTTCCTACTCTCCCTGGAGATGTCTTGTCCCTCTGGGATTCATTCCAGGAACCCGTTCAAAAGAAGACGTTTACTGTGTGCAATGCACTGGAATACTGTGTGCTACCCATTAGAATACTACAGCTCTGTGGGGGGGTTTGTTGCCTTTTTAATATAATTTTAGTTTTATAGTAATCCCTTTCATGATACCCTTTTTCTTATGAGATATTTGTGTAACACAAAGCTTAAGCTTAGTGCTTCCCTGGTGGCGCAGTGGTTGAGAGTCCGCCTGCCGATGCAGCGGACGCAGGTTCGTGCCCCGGTCCGGGAAGATCCCACATGCCGCGCAGCGGCTGGGCCCGTGAGCCATGGCTGCTGAGCCTGTGCGTCCAGAGCCTGTGCTCTGCAGCGGGAGAGGCCACAGCAGTGGGAGGCCCGCGTACCACAAAAAAAAAAAAAAAAAAAAAGCTTAAGCTTACAGCGCTTTCCCATTCTAAAGAACAATTTTTATCGAAATTGAGTAACATCTACTTAAAGACGTTCAAGAGCAATAGGAAGGTAGCTTCTAACTCTCCAACATATATATAATGAAAATGTATATATATATATAATATGAAATGTGTTTATGTATGTATATATACATACACACACATCTTTATGTATATAAAGATGATGAAAATGCCCCTTCCTGTATTAAATATGATACTAGTCTACTCTTAAGCTGCAATGGAAGAAACAAAGCCACTGGTTTTTTATGTGTTCCCCATGGTATATGCATTTAGTCTTAAAAACAACTAAGCCACAATTTTAATTGTATCCATACAAAATCTATAATGTATTGTTATGTAGCAGTCAGTTATTCGTACACTGAGCTGCTGAGTGGGACATTCTAGTTATATTTGCAAGGTGGGGTATTGGCATGTCTTCCAGAAATGGAAATGGTAGTGTTAGTCCTTTGCTCCTATGCTATGCCCATGTAACCAAGCTGGAGACAGGAACAGCCAGAACCCTTGGTGGCAGCCTGAGATGTGTGAGGAGAAGGGCTATGTATTTAAAGTACACAATTTAATGCACATAATTGTTGGCTTCAGGTACCACTGAAAATAAATTTCCCAAATGACGATCAAAAGTCAATGTAATTGAGGGATGGGGAAAAATATCAGATGGCAATGGGATATCCCTGGCCATTACCTTATTTTTTTTTCAGTGTACATTTATACTTATATTGTGAGAATTTTTTAAAATATATATATCATTAATGGGAATTCAATTTTTTCCCTCTCTATGTTGGTAGGGAGTGGGTTGATATGTGTCTAGGAAAAGAGTATAAGGAAAAGTCAGGAAATGAATGTTCCTCTATGTGTGTTAGACATAACATTGGTTGGATATTCTTATGGAATTAATGGAAGAAACAAAGGCATGGCTAATTTTTACCTGATTTGCAACTGAACTAAACAATACAATGGGCACAGCCTCAAAAATTGTTACCAGAACGAACATTACTTGTGACTAAGCAAAATAGAATAACCACACACACTTCATTCTTTATGGCATTAATATGCATTGCCTAATAATATCATCACAAAATTACTCTTCCAAATTCTGTTTAAACAGATTTTGTTAAACCTGTGTACAAAGAGAGTGGTTTACAAGCTGGGCTTCTAAACAAGGTTTATATAGTAAAATTCAAAATGGAAGGGCTTTAGCTCTTAAGGTTGCTTCTGGCCTCCCTTTCAAGAAATAATACTAAGGTATTTGATAGACCAAGGTCATGAACTCCCCAGGAAGCTTTCTGAAGGATGTGAAAGGGGATAAATTGCTTCCTTTTCCTGCCAGCTCCAAAGCACTCCTGTGTCTCAGCTCTGGAAATGCATATGGAAACAATTGCTCCTGGACTATTTCCTCTGCCCTTCAGGTGGGCTGCGGCCTCTCCACGTCTGCTGTGTTAACCATAACTGCTCAGTACAGAGGTCAGGGGTTAGTTCAGCCAGCCCTGAACAGACAATGCTCCATCCCTAGCCCTTGCTATTCAAAAGAAGGGAGCAAATCCATAGCATTTTTGAGTTCATTTCATTTAATGTAGCATCTGATCCAACATCTCCATTTTTCAAATAAGAAACTCAGCAAGATTAAAATTATTTGTTCAAAGTGAAACTGCTGGTTAAGTAATGAAAGGGTCAACATTAGAACGCAGGTGTCCTGACTCCAATTCTGGGCTGCTGGTGCTACTTCCTTCCACTTCCTGCCTCTTAACGTGGCCTTGCAATCACCCTGGGAGTACAGACCACCAAATTTAGAGGTGAGTCATGAAAGGCTTTCATCCAATCCATTCCATCAGGGTCCTCTTTGAAAGAAAAAGGCAGACCTAATCTTTTATTTGTACTGAAAACGGATGATACACTTAGCTCTTACCCCCTGTGTCTTAGTTATGGTTTCTCAGTACAGTACATTTTATGGAGCTGAAAGTGATATTATTTAAAATGTGGTATTATTTGAGAATACATGAACAGTATGATAGGTGTAAAGTCTTCTCCCTTTTACCCCTAGCTTGTATGCTTTCAAGAGAAAAGCGTAATTTTAAAGGAGATACTACTATTCACCAGGGCAAAGTAGCGTTGTTTCTTCTTTATGTTCCAGTATAACTTACCATCCAAATCTCAAAAATAGACTTCATTGGGCTTCCCTGGTGGCGCAGTCATTGAGAGTCCGCCTGCCGATGCAGGGGACATGGGTTCGTGCCCCAGTCCGGGAGGATCCCACATGCCGTGGAGCGGCTGGGCCCGTGAGCCTGCGCGTCCGGAGCCTGTGCTCCACAGCGGGAGAGGCCACAACAGTGAGAGGCCCGCGTACCGCAGAAAAAAAAAAAAAGACTTCCTTAAATAGAAGTAAAACTGGTATTTTATCAGTGGGAGAAGCCAGTAAGTACTTCCCAAATTATGTGTGATATAATAGAATCAATCCATTAGCATTCTTGTTGATTTTGATGATGTATTTTGCTTGTCTATAGCATTGTTTTAGAAGAGCCCTGTAATATCATTTATCCAATTTCCATAATTTATAGGAGAAAACATCAAGGTCCTAAGGGACTAAAGGATGTGTCTGAGTGTCACACTCATAGGTAGCTTGGGCAAACATGAACTCAGGTCTGGAACAATGGTCTTGTTCACTTCACTATGCCGTCTGCCAGTATTCATTAATCTGATTGGGGGTGGTGGTAGTTAACACTTTATAATTAATTCAGTAAGTAACCATTTTTCAAAGTAGCAACACTCATTTCTCCCACTTTTTAATATAAAAACTTAAAAATTTTTGTAATAGTTTTAGGTTACAGAAAAATTGTGAAAATAGTACAGGGAGTACTCCATCAACATCTTCTATTAGTATAGTACTTTGTCACAATTAATGAACTGACACTGATACATTATGATTAATTAAAGCCTGTACTTGATTCAGGTTTCCTCAGTTTGTACCTAATGTCCTTTTCCCCTCTGGGGTCTCATCCAGGAACCACATTACATTTAGTCATCATGTCTCCTTAGTCCCCTCTCCACTGTGATAGTTCTCAGACTTTCCTTTTCTTTAATGACCTTGGCAGTTTTGAGGAGTACTAGTAAGGTGTTTTGTAGACCGTACCTCCATTGACATTTGACTGATGTTCTCATGATTAAACTGGGGTTATTGGTTCTGGGGATGAAGACCACAGAGATAAAGTACCATTCTCATCTCATCATATCAGTGCTACACATTATGAACATGACTTTTCTTTGTGGCTGTTACTCATAATCACCCAGCTGAGGTAGTGTTTGTTACATTTCTCCATTGTAAAGTTACTCTTTTCTCCCCATTTCCATACTATCTTCTTTGAAAGGAAGTCCCTGTGAGCAGGCCATACTTAGGGAGCTGCGGTCCATCTCCTTGGGGGAGGAGAACCTACATAATTATTTGGAATCTTCTGTACTGGAGAATATTCTTTGCCATTTGTTTATTGATATAACCATTTATTTATAACACTATGGACTCAGATACTTAGTTTATATTTTGGGTTATAATCCAATAACTACTTTGGATATATATAATCCAATATACTTTCTTTATTTTGTAGCTCAAATTGTTGTGGCTTTGGTCATTGGAACTCTTTCAGTTGGTTCCTATGTCCCTTTGACATACCCCTAATGTCAGGGTTATGTCTGTCTGAGCATTTCCTTACTTTTTGGCACTTCCAAATGGTCCAGACTCATCTAGTATACTCATCCAGCCCCAGCTATGGAATCATCCACTTCTCTAAGAAGCCTTAGTTCATTTGTTGGAGAATGGTATTAGAAACCAAGATCTGGGCACTAGGTGTGTTTCTTGCTCCTGGGGTGTTGTTGCTTCAAGGCCCTCTCAGTTGGCAAAGAAAGAAAATATATGTGTGTGCATACTAAACTGTGTCTATGCACATGCTTTTTTTTTTTCCTTGCAAAGTGGCTAAGATGGCTTTTTAAAATTTTTTTTTAATTTTTATGGAAATATAGTTGATTTACAATGTTGTGATAATTTCAGATGTACAACACAGTGATTCAGTTATACATATATATAAATATATATATCCTTTTTTCAAATTCTCTTCCACTACTGGTTATTACAAGATACTGAGTACAGTTCCCTGTGCTATGCAGTAGGTCCTTGTTGGTTACCTAGTTTATATATAGTAGTATATATATTTTAATCCCAAACTCCTAATTTATCCCTTTCCCCTTTGATAACCATAATTTAGTTTTCTATGTCTGTGGGTCTATATCTGTTTTGTAAATAAGTTCATTTGTATTATTTTTTTAGATTCCACATATAAGCGATATCCTATGATACTTATCTTTCTCTGTCTGGCTTACTTCACTTAGTATGATCATCTCTAGGTCCATCCATGTTGCTGCAAATGGCGTTATTTCATCCTTTTTGTGGCTGAGTAATATTCCATTGTGCACGTACCTTTAAATATTTCTGGATGTATCCACCTGTATACATATCAAGGTAAATATGAATTCATATTGATGCCTCCAACTCTAATCCATTACCACAGGGATGATTCCAGCCTTCTCTTCTTGCTTGTCTGTAACCTCTGAGTCCAACATTGAGCTATCCCCCACTTTCTGCTGTGCATTTACTTAATTGCTCAATTCTAATATACATGTATAGTTCTTTCAGAATTGTTAACTTGTACTGCTATGAAAAAAGGAGGTTTCTCACTTAAAGTATAGTTCTTAGGTACAGTTCCTTTTGTCTTTAGTCTTGCAGTCTCCACACATTTCCAAAGTTACCTAGGATGGCACCTTTTTGTCCAACTCTTTTAGTGAGATTATTTCATACATTCCTTAACACAGATTCTTTTTGTCACAGTCTGCATTCTGTTCCAGGACTTCCTGATTTTGTGAATGATTTTTTTTAATTTACATATACTAAAGTTCACTCTTTGAAAAAAATTAAGAGCAGTTTTAGGTTCTCAGCAAAACTGAACAGAAGGTCCAGAGATTTCCCATATACCCCCTGCCCCTACACATGCATAGCCTCCACTAGTATCAGTATCCCACATCAGAATGGTATGTTTATTAAAATTGATGGACTGTATTATTGACACATCATAATCACCTTGTGGTTCATAGGTTACATTATAATTCACTCTTGGTGTTGTACTAATCCTGAGGGTTAGGCCAAATATATACTGACATGACAAATATATAATGACATCATTAAGATATCATACAGAGTATTTTCACTGACCTAAAATTTCTCTCTGCCCCACCTGTTCATCCCGTCCCTCAACCCCTGGCAACTACTGACTGATCTTTCTACCATCTCCACAGTCTTGCCTTTTTCAGAATGTCATATAACTAAAATCATATAGAATGTAGCCTTTTCAGATCAGCTTCTTTCACTCAGTGATATGCATTTAAGGTTCCTCCATGTCTTTTCATGGTTTGATAGCTCATTTCTTTTAGTGCTGAGTAACATTCCATTATCTGGATATACCAGAGTTTATTTATCATTTATCCGTTCATCTAAAGGAAAGAACATTTCAGTTGCTTCCAAGTTTGGGCAATTATGAGTAAAGCTGCTGTAAACATCCGTGTGCAGGTTTTTACATGAGCATAAGTTTTCAAGTCCTTTGGATAAATACTAAGGAGTGTGATTGCTGGATCATATGGTAAGAGTATGTTTAGTTTTGTAAGAAACCACCAAACTTCCAAGTGACGGTACCATTTTGCTTTCCCACCAGCAGTGTATGAGAGTTCCTGTTGCTCCATATCCTCACCAGCATTTGGTGTTGCATGTGTCTCTATTTTGGCCATTCTAATAGATGTATAGTGATGTCTCATTGTTTGAATTTGTATTTCCCTTTCTACATATGTTGCGGAGCAAGGTTCACTCTTTGTGCTACAAAGTTCCATAGGTTTTAACAAATGCATATTGTCATTTATCCGCCATTGCACTACCATACAGGATAATTTCACCACTCTAAAAAAAATCTTCTCTGCTTCACCTGTTTAACCCTCACACCTCTCCTAACCACTGGCAACCTCTAATTGGATGACCATCTCTATAGCATTTTCAGGCTGACTTATTTCACTTAGTAATATGCATCTAAAATGCATTCATTTTTTTTTAACATGGCTTGATTCCTTTGTATTACTGAATAGTATTTCATTATATGAATGTGCCACAGTTTGTTTATCCATTCCCTTATTGAAGGACATCTTGGTTGCTTCCAGTTTTTGGTGATTATAAATAAAGGTGCTATAAACATTTGCATGCAGAGCTTTGTGTGGATATAAGTTTTCAGATTGGTTGTTTAAATACCCACAAACATGGTTGTTGGGTTTTGGACTATATTAAGATTTTTAAGAAACTTTCAAGTTGTTTTCCAAAGTGGTTTTACCATTTTTCATTCCCAATCGCAGAATGAGAGTTCCTGTTGTTCCATATCATCACTGGCTGCTGATATTGTCAGGTTTTTGGATTTTTGCCACTTTAAGAGTTGTATAGTGGTATCTCATTGTTTTAGTTTCCCTGATGACAAATAGCATGAGCACCTTTTCATGTGTTTATTTGCCACTCACATACCTATTTTGGTGAGAGGTCTTTTCAGAACCTTGGCCCATTTTAAAAAATTGAGTTGTTTGCTTTCTTATTGTTGAGTTCTAAGAGTGCTTTGTATATTTTAGGTACAAATCTTTTATCAGATATCTGTTTTGAAATATTTTTGTAAATATTGCTGTGACTACAATAATATATTAAAACATTTTTTATAATTAATGAAAATGCTAAATTGGCTGTACAAAATTGAAGCAGGTAGATTTGAAGGTTAGAGAAAAGACCAGTTAGACTTAAGAAATTACATATTCCCTTTAGCTTCAAATGGGTTATCACTCTTAGAATTATAAGCAACACTGTTTCTTCTTTTGATTAATCTCTCAGCAATAGACACTGTTGCTTAACTAGCAGTCATTCTCCTATACTTCTCGCTAACTGCACTCCTGTTTCATTCTATGCCCACCCCTATGAATGAATCATGATTGTCCAAGCCATTCATGGTATAGCTTTGCCAATATCCATATGTAAGTAACCCCTAGTCAATACAATGTAAAGATGTAAAGGGGAGTATATTGGAGCACTTTAGGGAAAGCTGTTTTCTCCTTTATAAAACAGAGGGCCACATGCAAAAAGATTGCTTTTGACCTCTTCTCTCCTTCCTGCTTTGGATATTTTTATTTGAGAATGTGAATTCTAGGGCTTTGCCAGCCCTTGTAACCATTCAGGGTGATAAGCCTGAAGATAAGTGTCAACATGCTGAGAAAGTGAGGTACAATAGAAGAAAGAAATGAGCTTAGGTCTTAGATGACATTATTGAGCCATGAAATCAATTCTGGAACCAATCCTGGAAAGCTTACCTCCAAATGTCTTACTTCAGTGAAAACTAAATGTCTGTTATTGAGCCAGTGCTTTTCAATCTTTACACATCATGGCAACATATAAAATCATATTTGTATGGCACACTGGAGTAAACAGGTAAGAATACTCACAAAGGACAAGTTGATCAAGGATTTCAGCTGCTTCAGGCTGCCCGTCCTGGCCACTGTAACAGTGCCCAAGATTAGCATCTCAACCACCTGCCACCCATTCATGGCATACTGTCGCACACTAGTTGAGAAGTTCTGATTTTGGACATGTTCTGTAATTTGGGACTGAATACATCCTAATTATGATACATACTAAGCACAGATTTAAACCCATGGAAAATATTTCCCATCATGGAAACCAACAGGAAACCAACCCATCAGATAATGTCTGATAAAAGTAGGCTCATGTTTGTACTCTTCCGTGATCTTCCAAAACTTGGACAGAGTTTGGAAACTTCTTCATCTTTTGGAATATACCTGGGAGAGTTGGGTCAGAAGGAGATTGACATCTTTGTACTCATACCATCATTTTAATTGAATGGCTTTTGCATATTATGGTAGGCTCACATATAGAGGACATATCTTTACAGTAAAAAACAAACAAAAAACAACCGTAAAGTGTTGTCTAACTTACTATTTGAACAGCTGGATCCAATTCATAGTATGGAAATCACACCAAGTCAACTCAAGTGAAAAAAAAAAATAACTAAAGACAGGTCCAGTAACCAAAATCTCTTAGAATGTTAGAAAGCCAAAATGCACTCTCATGACCATCTTTTCCAACAGACTAAGGAGCCCTGGGGTTACTCCAGTGCAGAGTTCCCTAATGCTGAACTAAAATGACAGTGTTGCACTTATGTTGGGTAATTTTTAAAGGGCTTACAAGGTCTTGTGTTCCGAATAAGGACTGTGATCCCTAAAGAGGCAACATTTCTAAGCATTTCTTATTCATAATTAAATAGGTGTTCTGGCAGCAATGAAATTCACAGGATTTATATTGACTCCTTCTGTTTGGGAATAAATTATAGGTCCTGGATATCTCTGAATCACATTCTATCCCTCAGATTTTTATTTACTATTACAAGGCTGCTGGAGCATAAATTTCTTGGAAACCAAGTACTTTCTTCAGGTAAAAATGTGGCAGATATCTGGTTTTCTTTTTTCACATAATAATTCCGATTTATTTAAAGTATATTATATATACATATACACAGTAAATACATATATAGTATTTATTTCAATATATACTTCTATATATTGTAACATATATTTCACTTTATATTAAATGTAGTATTTTGTTTATATGTTATCACTTATTTATTTACTTATTCAGTGAAATAATTTAACTCAGCGCACACCATCATGTGAAAGAGCATCTAACATTAGTTAAAACTCATGGTTTGGATATGACTACAAAGATTAATATGAATTCTTTCTGTGCAAATATGAGACCATCAGCAAAAACAATGTTTGCAAAGCATGAAACTACTGGAAACTTTAAGTTGGCACTTTTCTTGGTGTTACTGATTTTCATTACAGGGTGTTCCATCCTTAATGTATGGATGGCGGTAAAGGTCCGTGGAAATGAGTGACCCTGAAACCAGCAATGCTGTAGGACTGCCAAAGGTGTAGACCTTCATTTTTGTGGCTTGCTGACTAGCTCCAGTTTTTGTGCATATATCTTGGCTAATTTCCAGAGCAGGTCAAAATATTGACTAGCTTTGTGGTGTGCAATTAAAGTGCTATTTTTAGCCTTGCATTAGGAATGAATCTAGTAGACGAACTTTGGTCAGCCTCTTTCTCCCTGCAGAAGGCAACAGCTCCGGAAAGCAGTTGCATCTAATAGAGTGATCTCAGCTGAGAAACATGGAGCTTTTGGGTGGTGAGCACAGAAATATTACTCACTGGTCCTATCAGCTTTCAGAAAAACTATTAAAATACTTTTTCAGATTCTTTCCTAGGAAATAGGGCTCATTTTAAACTCCAGTGGGAAAATAGGAACTGTAGCTAAATGATAGTAAGAAACAATATGATAATTGCTATAGTTCAGAACATCAAAGTTCACATCCAGGTGACAATTGCTCAACTACCTGTTGAAATTGGCATCTATCAGGTAACTTTCCTCAGGGAAATAAGTATAATTGTTTTACAGAAACACCTCATTCTATCTGATAATTTCTTCTCCCCAAAGGGTCTCATTTCCACATCTTCTAAAATGTCAGCCATTCATACAAAATTGCAGTTTTCAAATGAGTTTGGAATATAACTTACCTAATTCTGTCTTCCTAAAGGGAAAATTTACAGTGCATGAAAAGAAACTGCCTGTGAAAGGTGACAGAAGAATACAAGGTTCGAACAAAGAGAAGAATGTTTCAAAAAGGTAGTCAAATACATTATTAAGTTAATGTTATTTAAAAATTGAGTAAAAATTGGCCAATAGATTGGGTAATTAGGAAGCAATTGATTAATTTTTTAAGAGCAAGAAACTGGACAACACAATTTGAAAGTAAAAAGTAAAGGGGAAACAATAGGTAGACACCATTTTCTTGAGAATTTAAAACAGAAGAAGATGAGGAAAACAGTGCAGTGTGTTGAAGAATATATCTATAGCTAGAGAATTCTTTTTAGGGTGAGAGAAACTTGAGCCCTTTGAAAGCGCAAAGAAAACTGCAAGCAAAGTTGGAAAGGGGCAAATTCAGGAGCCAGAGAGGACACTTGATGGGGTAAAATTCCTAAAGAGTCGGGAATGGACGTAATCAAGGGGAAAGATGGAGGGATTGCCTTTGGCAAGGGCTAACCACCTCCAGGATAAAGAGGAAATGTATGGTGTTGACGGGGATTAAGGCAAAGGGATGGACACTAGATAGTGCTTACACTTGATGGCTTAATTTTTTTTTTTTTTTTTGCGGTACACGGGCCTCTCACTGTTGTGACCTCTCCCGTTGCGGAGCACAGGCTCCGGACGTGCAGGCTCAGCAGCCATGGCTCACGGGCCCAGCCGCTCTGCGGCATGTGGGATCTTCCCGGACCGGGGCACGAAGCCGTGTCCCCTGCATCGGCAGGCGGACTCTCAACCACTGCACCACCAGGGAAGCCCGGCTCAATTTTTTTTTAAAGAGCTTTATTAAAATGACATAAAATAAAAGACATAAAATAAACTGCACATTAAAAAGTGTACAATTAGGTAAGCTTTGACGTATGTATACACCCATGAAACTATCATCCTAATCAAGATCTTGAACAATGGATGGCTTAATTTTTCTCATATTAAAGATATCTTGAGTGAAATGGAGAAAGATGATAAAAGTCTTTTGAGGGAACTCCTCCTCCCCCCAAAGAGTTGAAATGAACTCAGGTCCTTGTACTTCCAATGATTTAGAGTATGGCATGCAAGATGAAATGATATTCACAGAGAACTCTGTGTCCAAGCCAACAGTTTTTCAGGAAAACTCCAATGCTAGACACTCATATTAAGACCAGTAAGATGGACATTGTGGCGATATCATTTTGAAATCTAGTTTGCACAGCCCATCAATTTATTTCATTCTTGAAATCCAGTCCATTCAGCGCTCATAGAGTGCTTACCCTGATGCTCAGTTACAGCATGTGCTCGCCTGTTGAGGCAGGTCCTCAGTTGTTTGGGTTTTTTTTTAATTAATTAATTTATTTGTGGTTGCGTTAGGTCTTTGTTGCTGCGCGCTTTCTCTAGTTGCGGCGAGCGCGGGCTACTCTTCGTTGCGGTGCACGGGCTTCTCATTGCTATGGCTTCTCTTGTTGTGGAGCACGGGCTCTAGGCTCGCAGGCTTCAGTAGTTGTGGCATGTGAGCTCAGTAGTTGTGGCTCTCGGGCTCTAGAGTGCGGGATCAATAGTTGTGGTACACGGGCTTTGTTGCTCCACGGCATGTGAATCTTCCCTAAGCGGGGATGGAACGCGCATCCCCTGCATTATCAGGCGGATTCTTAACCACTGAGCCACCAGGGTAGTCCCGGTCCTCGGTATTTTTTTAAAAGAGCACTTTAGCATTCCAAGAAATGTATTCTACAGTCAAGAAAGACTCAGGGATTTTTTTCCTACTTTGTATTTTTCTTACCCCTGTTTCCTTTTTTGCCTTGACCTATGTTCTTTCATCAAGAATGTTATAAATATATAATTTTCCTGTAAGTCTGTAAGTGGGTTCTGAATCATAGGCTTATCAATCCTCTTTTATATGTCTCAGGGAAAAATAGGATTCAGTCTGAAAACATTGCCCTTGGATACTTTAGTACAATTATGACCTTGGAGAGAATACAGTAGCTTTTCCCTAGAAATGGTATCTGACTGTCACTGCTATCTTATAGATATTTTATATGAGAAGGAATAAAGGGTCACTTCAAACTTCATCAAGTATGTCCTAATAGTCACTTAAATGCAAGAGTGGAAGATGACTGGATTAGCAACCCACTTAGGTTGAGTGATAATATATTTCCAAAGCTGCAAATGGAGAAAATATCATGCTAGAAATATCGGTTGAGGCCTAACAGGCATAAAAATAATATAACCATGTTGATTGTTTATGATCAAGACCGTTTATAGTAAAAGAATGTATAGATTTAATGTGCCCTTTATATTGAACAAAGGTAAAAGAAAATAAATGGGATCTTCCTATTTCATGAAAAATATTTTTTATTTGGATACCATGGAAATGCTGTGAGTGAGGAACGTAAGCTGTACTCACAGGAAGCACATGGAAGAGGGTTCAGCCACTGGAAGGAGGGAGATCCTGGCAGACTGTGGGCAAACAGAACCACTTTTATCAAGTAGGAGATAATACTTTGGACCCTATTGACTCTCTCTGCTGTTGTATCTGTTACTTAGCCTATGATAGTAAAACAGTATATATTTTTCATATTAGGACTGACTCTTTATGTTTTTAAATATTGAAACAAAATTCAGCTTATGTCATTATTTTCAAAGGACCTTTATTTAAAAAATAACTTGTCCATTTACTTGGAAAATGATTTCTTTCCTATTGCAGCTATCTCTATTTTCTCTCTTCAAAAATTTTGTCCCAGGCTTCCCTGGTGGCGCAGTGGTTGAGAGTCTGCCTGCCGATGCAGGGGAAGCGGGTTCATGCCCCGGTCTGGGAGGATCCCACATGCCGCGGAGCGGCTGGGCCCATGAGCCATGGCCGCTGGGCCTGTGCGCCTGGAGCCTGTGCTCCGCAACGGGAGAGGCCACAACAGTAAGAGGCCCACATACCGCAAAAAAAAAAAAAAAAAAAAAAAAAAATTTTGTCCCATCGTTGGTTGTAAACCAAAGGCTTTGTCTAGAAATATTGAAGTGGACTATTAGCTTACAGAAAACTTTGAAGTATGATATTTTTCATTAATCTGTAGAAAATATCTTTGTTCTGAGATTGATATTTGTAGAATGTTTGTTTTCTTTTTCATTTTGTAGCCCTGATTATTTTTATACTTTCTTTGTTTTTTTTTTTGTTTTGTTTTGTTTTTTCTGTACTTGGGCCTCTCACTGCTGTGGCCTCTCCCGTTGCGGAGCACAGGCTCCGGATGCACAGGCTCAGCGGCCATGGTTCATGGGCCCAGCCGCTCTGCTGCATGTGGGATCTTCCCGGACCAGGGCACGAACCTGTGTCCCCTGCATCGGCAGGCAGACTCTGAACCACTGCGCCACCAGGGAAGCCCTCTTCGGTTTTTTTATTGTTAAAAAATTAAATGTTATTTAAGGTGCAATCATTTTCTAAGTTCCCTAGTTTGTTTTCCATATGACTATCCATAATTCGATTGTTAAATTTTAAAATTATTTATATTGTTCTCACTTTTTCATTATGGAAAGCAGAATATGTTTAGGAATGCCAGGGCTGCTGTTTCTAAACATAGAAAATGGTTCCTTATTAGTAAAGAAAAAAGCTATTGGAGATAAGAAGGGACACAATAATCCAGAGTCCACTTTCTAGAATATTTGCCCTGCAGCAGTGGTACAAATGCCTTTACAAAGTTAAATTGGAATGGAATCAACAACTTTTTCATGGTTCACTAAAAGGCCCTATAAAGAAACTATTCCACCAAGGCAGTGTTTAACACTTGCAAAGAACATCAGATTCTACTATTTGGGATTGTAGTTATACATAGCTATGTGTACAGAGCTTCAGATCCAGCCAAGGGACTCACAAGACATACCAGTTTAGCTAGGATGCTAGGATGCTTTGAGGTGAAACCTTTTATCATCTTTTCCCCAAATGCCCCCAATACCTTACACAGTAGGTTGTAGATGCCTGGAATATTTAAAACTGTTCTAAGTCTCATGCATTCTACAAGAAAGAGCTGTAGAGCCAATTTGTTCATTTCTGTCTTCCAGATGTGGTTTGGTGTTTTGTTGACTGATAAGTTAATTATTGTTTTCACGAAAACTCTCCTCTTCCATGGCTGCTAGAGTCACTCTACCTTTCAGACAGTGTTACAAAAATAACACCAAGGTCCCTCCACCTCACTGCAAATAACTCAATATTAGAGTCTGTCGTACAGAGTGAAGTAAGTCAGAAAGAGGAAAACAAATACCGTATGCTAACACATATATCTGGAATCTAAAAAAAAAAAAAAGGATTCTGAAGAACCTAGGGGCAGGGCAGGAATAAAGACACAGATGTGGAGAATGGACTTGAGGACACGGGGAGGGGGAAGGGTAAGCTGGGACAAAGTGAGAGAGTGGCATGGGCATATATACACTACAAAATGTAAAATAGATAGCTAGTGGGAAGCAGCCGCATAGCACAGGGAGATCAGCTTGGTGCTTTGTGACCACTTAGAGGGGTGGGATAGGGAGGGTGGGAGGGAGGGAGATGCAAGAGGGAAGAGATATGGGGACATATGTATATGTATAACTGATTCACTTTGTTATAAAGCAGAAACTAACACACCATTGTAAAGCAATTATACTCCAATAAAGATGCTAAAAAAAAAAAGATAACCAACAAGGACCCACTGTATAGCACAGGGAACACTACTCAATACTCTGTAATGACCTATGTGGGAAAAGAATCTAAGAAAGAGTGGATATATGTCTATGTGTAACTGATTCACCTCGCTGTACAGCAGAAACTAACACAACATTGTAAAGCAACTATACTCTAATAAAAACTAATTAAAAAAAAAACACCAAGAAATAGAAACCAAAAAATATTAGCAAGAGCTCTTTCCTTTAAAAGGAAAAAAAAACACATTGTACTGTGAAATAAAACACATATAAAGTGCACAAATTAAAAACATACAGCTCATTGAATTATTATAAAGTAAACACCTAGGCTAAAAGACCACGAGGGCACCATTTTCTGCATGTCCTCCTTCCCCGTCCAAAGCCTCTCATTCTCCTCAAGGATAAACACTACCCTGACTTTAAGAGTGAAGCTTCTCTTGCTTTTCTTCATTCAAATTACTACCTAAATAGGAATCATTAAGGACCACAGTTTAATTTCATCTGCTTTTATGAGAAGAGTCACACATCATGATTTGTTCCATTTCTCATTTATTTTGTTAATCATTGTGATTGCAAGATGCCTCCAGGCTCTTTGTAGCTGCAGTTCATTCATTTATAGACCTATATAGTATTCTCTTGTATCCAGATTTATTACATTCACTGTTGATGAACACTTAAGTTGATCCCAGCTTTCCGCTGCTATGAATGATATTGCTGTGAATATACTTTGGGTAGTCGTATGAACATCTGGTACACGTGTATTAGTATATCTAGGAGTGGAATTTCTGGGTCATAGAAACTGCATGTCTTCAACTTTGGAACTTTTCCTAAGCGGTTACACCAATTTACTCTGCCAATAGCAATGTATTATATTAAAGTTCCTTTTGGCTGTATATCCACGTCAACTCTTGGAATGGTCAGTTCTTTGAATTTAGTGATAGTGGTGGGATTCTCACTGTGAATGTAATTGGTATTAATTTTACATGGTATTTGACCATTTGGGTACCCTTTTTAGGCGGCGGTATGTCTTTTGCCAGCTTCCTTTGTGAGTTATTCTTTTCTTGTTGAATTTTAGGAGTTCCCTATTATTCTGAATATAGGCCCCCTATCAGTTATGCATGTTGTAAATATCCCTTCCCAGTCTATGGCTCACCTTACACTGTCTTCATGGTATCTTTGGGCAGAGTAGGCCTTAATTACTCAAAATTATCAGTCCTTTACTCAGTGCATTTGACACCGCTTCCTTCCTCTATAAACTAAACTATTTTCAGTAAAAATCAGTAATTCAAAGAACTTATGTAATGAGACCATGAAAATATTCCTTTATTGAACTTTGATAAATAATTATGCTAGTAAAAATATCAAAGTAAAATACAAGGAGAGATCACGATGGTGGAGTTGGAGGATGCTGGGCTTACCTCCCGCCATGAACACATCAAACTACAATTGCATATAGAGTGACTCTCACTGAAACCCAACTGGGGACAAGCAGGAGAGCTCTTCTAAAACCAAGGCTGTAAAGGAAGATCTGCACGGTGTCTGGCAGAAAGGGAGGACAAGCAATCTGGTCTGGACCGCACACCTACTGGGGGACAGGGAAGAAGAGGGGGATATCACAGGATCACGGTTCCTCCCTGGGGAGCAACGAGTTTGAGCCACATCTTAGGTGCCCCAGCCCTTGGGTCCAACACTGGGAAGATGAGCCCCCTTAGCTGGTTTGAAAACCAGTGGGACTTACCAGAAGGCTCTAAGAAACCAAGACTCTGCTCTTGAAAAGGGCACACAGTACGGAGACAGCAGGTCGAAAACCACCTGGGGCTCTGGCTGGCTTTTGCCATAACCCACCCAGTGCATCCCCAGCTGCTACACCGCCCCCCTCTGGTGCTGCTCCCCACTAAGGCGAAGGCTGCCGTTGCCAAGGAGAGTGCCCATGCATGGGGGCACCTGAGCTGGCTCAGACCCCAGCCCTGCCCCTGATCAGGGCCGAGGCAGTCTTTGCCAGCGTGCTCTCTGGTTCACACACTTGAAAGGGGTGAGGCCGGTGGTGTGGCACCGACCCCTCCGGCCCCAACCCAGCCTCTATCCGAGGTGTACACACCTGAGGGAAAAAGTGAAACCAGCACAGACGTACCACCCCCAAGTCCTCAAGCTTTGGCCCTTCCCCGCCAAGGTGGAGACTGCCATCACACTCAATTCCCTTGGGGTTCCTGCTCCATCCCCTCAGGCCCCGCCCCCCCACCCCCAGTAGGGTGGCGGTGGCCATTGAGCACAGGAGAAGGCCCACCTTGCACCTGGCTCTGGCTCTCGCTCTAGCCCCTCCAGCTACGGCTGTATCTCCCACCAAAGCGATTGCTGCCAGCACAGTAGGGAGGGTCCTCAAAAAACTAAAAACAGAACTACCATATGATCCAGCAGTTCCTCCCCTGGGTATATAGTTGAAGAAGACAAAAGCACTAGTTAGAAAAGATACATGCACCCCAGTGTCCATAGAAGCACTATTTACAGTAGCCAAGATATGGAAGCAGCCTGTGTCCATCAACAGATAAATGGATAAAGAAGATGTGGTACATATACACAATGGAATACTACTCAGCCATAAAAAGATAAAATTTTGCCATTTGCAACAACATGGATGGACCTGGAGGTTTTATGTTTAGTGAAGTAAGTCAGACAGAGAAAGACAGATACTGTACGATATCACGTATATTTGGAATCTAAAAATAAAATGAATGAATGTAACAAAACAGAAACAGACTCATAGATACAGAAAAGAGACTAGTGGTTACCAGTGGGGAGAGGGGTGGAAGGGGAGACAAGATGGGGAAAGGGATTAAGAGGTACAAGTACTGTGTATAAAATAAATAAAATATAAATATGTAATGTATAGCACAGGGACTATAGCCAATATTTTATAATAACTTTAAAATGGAATATAATCAATAAAAATATCAAATCACTGTGTTGTATACCAGAAACTAATATAACGTAAATCAATCATACTTCAGTTAAAAAAAGAGAGAGAGAATGGGGAAAAAATTTTAAAATAAAATAAAAGGCTGAAAAAAGTAAAATAAGAAAATAAGAGCAAAAGAAATATTACCTTTCAAAAGTAAAAAAGTTAATATGTGAATATTTTTAATTATACTACTTTATATTTGGGATATTTTCTTGTTGCTATTGTTATACCAACTGAGTCAATATTATTATTATTTTTTAAATGCTGGATATAATTTTATTTTGTTCTATTTTATTAAATTTATTTATTTATTTAGGCTGCACGGCATGTGGGATCTTAGTTACCCGACCAGGGATCAGACTGGTGGTCCCTGCAGTGGACTCTCAGAGTCTTAACCACTGGACCACCAGGGAAGTCCCTCAATATTATTTTTTGATGCTATTAATACCTCACTTGAAATTCCTTACAAAATTTCTTTACAAATTTCTCTACAAAATTATTGATTTCTCCAAAAAAAAAGTGCAAATAATTTCAGGACAAAAAGAACACAACTGGGGCTTCCCTGGTGGCGCAGTGGTTGAGAGTCCGCCTGCCGAGGCAGGGGACACGGGTTCGTGCCCCGGTCCGGGAAGATCCCACATGCTGCGGAGCAGCTGGGCCCGTGAGCCATGGCCGCTGAGCCTGCGCATCCGGACCCTGTGCTCTGCAATGGGAGAGGCCACAACAGTGAGAGGCCCGGATACGGCAAAAAAAAAAAAAATGGTTATAGGACTCCTTTCAACAAGCTAAGGCAAGTATTTGGTGAAACATTGTGTAGGGAATTTTTGGCAGTATCTTGACATTTATAAACTCACAGGGCAAGGGGTTAAAGTAAGTTTTGCTGAGGTAAGATGGCCACAAATGTCTTGTTTCATCCTAATGAAATAAAACTATGTCCAAGAAAGATGGAGTGTCTCAGTGATCCTGGTAACTGATGAGAGACTGCTAAAGCATTTAGGATGCAGAGTGTGAACCCTCTCTAAGATTATCTCATTTTAAAATTATGTTTATTTTAATGCATCAATTTTTTTAAGTATCAAGGAAAAAAATTTTAAAGGTGATTGAAGGTTGAAATTCTGGTGTGACACTATCTGGTATCTTTCTCCCCCGGTGATCATGTTTCGGGAGAAATGTAGGCATGTATATACATTGACATACGTACATATATGTGTATGTACATTTACATACATACATATATATGAAGGGAGAATGTTTTTTAAAAATATTTCTCAAGTAATAGTACCTCTTGTTAATATCAACGATAGTTACCACTTAGTTCCTTTAATCAACAAAAAATCCCTATGAGCTTTCATTACCTGACTTTCAGATGAGGGATCAGGGTCCAGGGAATGTAAATAAACTGCTGAAGACCATACAGTTTAAAAGAAAAAGAGCCATTATTAAAACATAGGACTTTTTGAGTCTAAAATCAATGTTCTTTGCACTATTGTGTGCTATTAAGAACTACCTGGTTTATGTCAAATAAAAGCACTATGCCCAAAAGAAAACCCCAATATGAACAAAATGATACTTTTAGGACACTCTAAAGCTCAACTTCAAGAAACATATAAAATACTGGGAAAAATTCCATATAGCGTGCAGACTTTCTTGGAATGCAGTACTGAGGCCATCCAGATGCAAAATCAATTAGAAAAGGCCAGAGATCAAAGAGCAATATTGTGGACATTGTTACATGAATACCCTAGATACAGGGTCTGTTTTTCATCATCTTTGATCGTTTCTAAAATAGACTGCATGCTTATAGATTACATGCAGATATTAAAGTGTTTCTTAAAGTACAGCAGTGTCTGTGAATAAGAAATGTGATGTATATAGATGTACTCTAAGAAAACATAACCCATGAAAATCTGACCTTTCTATAGATGTAATAAGAAGTGATGATCATTTTATAAAAAGATTCTTACTTAGAAAAATGATTCTGCAGGATTCTTTTAAAATCCAAGCTCTTCTAATGCTTCTAGAAACAATTTCATTTACAATAGTTGGATTTGCACAAGATTTCTCAGGAGTATATGCATTGCACAAAATACCATAAGCCAAGTGTAAATGTACTTCCATAACTGTAATATTTAGAGAGGATCAAAGAGCAAATAATTAGGAAAAATAAAATCATACGCTCAATCCAATGCAGCCAGACAGTTTCTTTTGATTATATACAGTGAAGAATAAGGAAAAATATACTGTCATGATCAAGATTTATAAACCCAAGTGCATACTCAGCAGTCTGAAATTCCAGTGTTTGCTTATTCTGATACAAAAATCCATGTCAGAGTTGGTTTATAAAGTAAATGTGTCCACCACTGCTAAGGAACACCATGTGTCAAAAGCATCATCTTAGGGACATGACCTGAATTGAATGAGTTATGGCTGTATTTTCATATCCGAATCTTATTTGCTTGAGTAGGTTGAATACATCAGAATGACTTCAAGGAAAAGGACAGGATTTCTGCAAACCCTCAAACCCAGGATGATGATTCATACTCTGTTATGAGCTGAGACACAACCAGCTGCATGTATTCACATGTTACTAAGCACTCACAGATGGCTTAAATTTACAAAGTATATGATGAGTAAATCATTTAACCACATTTGTATTCACCAGACAACAGCAATTGCATAGAGGCAGGTAATATTGTAATAATAACAGTAACAGTAGTAACCCAGAGAAATACTTTTCAATTTAAGGAAATTAAATGCACTTTGAGAAAATTTTTCACCATGACCTGTGACTTAATATCTAGTTGTTCTTGTATATAGGCACTTCTAAAATAGATTCTTTTTTAAAATTGAAGTATAGTTGATTTACAATATTGTGTTAGTTTCAGGTGTGCAGCACAGTGATTCAGATTATATATATATACACACACACACATATATATGTGTATATATATATTCTTTTTCAGATTCTTCCCCTTATAGGTTATTGCAAAATACTGAGCATAGTTCCCTGTGCTATAGAGTAGGTCCTTGTTGGTTATCTGTTATAGTAGTGTGTATATGTTAATCCAATCCTCCTAGTTTATCCCTCTCCCCTGCCCCTTTGGTAACCATTAGTTTGTTTTCTATGTCTGTGGGTCTATTTCTTAATATCTAGTTGTTCTTGTATATAGGCAGTTCTAAAACAGATTCTTTACATTTCAGGCACAATCCCTTCCTGTAGAAAGAGCTTGCTGTTTCTGGAATGTATAGTTCCTTCCTCTCCCAATCTCAGCTCAAATGCCACCTCCTCAGGGCAGTCACCCTAAACCCCTGTCTAAAGCAGCCTTTTCTTACTACTGCTCCCAGGACCTGCCTGTCACATTAAGGTCTTTTACTGTATGTGGCACGCATCACAATCTGGAATTTTTTTTATTTATTAGTTTGTTTGCCTCATTCTGAGTCCCTCTTCCTGAATGGAAGCTTCATGAGAAAAAGAACCTTACACATACACTGAGGCACTGAATCCCTAGTGTCTAGAAGAGCCTTTAGCACACAGTAGAGGTGCTCAGTAAACATGTGTTGAGTGAATAAATGCATAAATAGTTTGTAGTTGGCATTTTAATTGGCTAAATTTACTTTCATATTTTGTTATATGGCTGCATTTTCCTGGAGTACAGTTATATTTGAGTCTAATGATCAAATACTAAAATAATCTTGATAATTAGTATAGTATTTAATCCATTTATTCATTTTAAACCTACTTTTTGCCTTTGTAGAAGTCACATTCTAGAGGGGAAGAGAATGTTGAATAAGTGTTGTGTAAAAAGTTCAAGATAAAAGAGGAGAGTGTAAAGGGAGAAATTAATTGATTCTGGGGTAAGTTCAGAAAACACTCTAGGAAGAGATCGTTTCTAGAAATGACCACATAAGTTACGGTCCCAACTGGGACATATCTGATAGTAAAAAGTGGCAATAAACATAATTAAATAATTTATTTCACTGAGTATTTTATTTTATTGTATTGATGGGCTTATACAACAGATCTTTGAAACATTTTTTTAAATAAGTCTTTTTAGTTAAAAGAGATAAAAAGAAATATATCAAGTTTGGTAGCCAGCCTTCAAGTGACCTTCAATTAGCCTCACCTCCTGATGTACACATACTTGTAAAGTCCCAACTCACACTGAATTAGGGTTGGTCTGTGTGACTACAGAATATGGCAGAAGTGACAGTGTGAAATTTTCAAGACTAGATCACAAAAGGCATTGTCACTTCTTCCTTGCTCTCTTGAATCGCTTTCTCTGGAGGAAGCCAGTGGCCACTCAAATAGCCTCAGAGGAGACATGTGTGGGGAGGAAATGAGACCTTTTGCCAACAACCAGCACTAACTTACCAGTCATGTGAGTGGATCCTCCAGGAAGTGGATCCTCCAGCCCCAGTCAAGCCATTAGATGCATGCAGCTCCATCAGTACCTTGACGGGAACCTCAAGAGCAACTCAGCCAAGCTACTTCCAAATTCCTGACCTATAGAAACTATAGATAATAAATGTTTATTGTGTTAAGCCATCCAGTTTTGGGGTAACTTGTTATGCAGAAATAAATAATTAATGCAACAAATAATACAATATAATAATACTACACTGGATCCTCAATCCTGCCCTGGAAGAAAAAAAATGCTATATATTGACGTGGGTCAATTGACAAAATAATTATATGAATTTTTTTGAACATCTTTATTGGAGTATAATTGCTTTACAATGGTGTGTTAGTTTCTGCTTTACAACAAAGTGAATCAGTTATACATATACATATGTCCCCATATCTCTTCCCTCTTGTATCTCCCTCCCTCCCACCCTCCTTATCCCACCCCTCTAAGTGGTCACAAAGCACCAAGCTGATCTCCCTGTGCTATGTGGCTGCTTCCCACTAGCTATCTATTTTACGTTTGGTAGTGTATATATGTCCATGCCACTCTCTCACTTTGTCCCACCTTACCCTTCCCTCTCCCTGTATCCTCAAGTCCATTCTCTAGTAGGTCTGCATCTTTATTCCCGTCTTGCCCCTAGGTTCATCAATACGAATTTTTTTTTTTTAGATTCCATATATATGTGTTAGCATACGGTATTTGTTTTTCTCTTTCTGACTTACTTCACTCTGTATGACAGATATTGTCAATATCTTCCTGGCTGTAATAATTGCAAATTTTAAAAGCTTGAAAATTAGAATTTTATAGCCCTTTGGTTAAACACTTTAATTAAAGATATTCAAATGATTTTCAACAAATGCAACCAAAATTTAGAGGGATAATTTAATTTACAAAAGGTTTATTATTGTTGTAGGACACTTAGGTTGACTTCAAAGTAGTTCAGAAGTTAAAACATTTCTAAAACCCAAACAATGCTGAGCAGCAAAGTGGGAAAGTATGTACAGTTCTGCTGAAGGTTTTTCTAATTAATTCAACTTCTGCCTCATTGCAACAATTTTATAGTCCCGTAGTTTATCTGTGCATATATATAACAAAATTGCAAAATGTGACATCTACAGGTTCTATTTTGATTAGTAGATATTGCTATTTGTTTGGATGTAATTATTACTTATATGTACACCACAGCAGATAGAGGAAAATTTCTACCCCATAAGTTCCTTAATTTAGTAAGCATATTGTTTTTACCAAAATGCTGTGCTCCACCACACATGTATTATGTTCATATTATTTCGACAACAAATAATTTTTTGTTCAATTTTGAACTTAATCAAGTTTACAATAGCATTCACAGTAATATCAGATGTTTCACTTTCAACAGAATGAACCTCCAAAAGCTTTTCTTTGACTTCACGAATTACACACAAAAAAATCTATTATTGGAATTCACTTATTTTCTCCTTGAAACATTTAATGACCCTGATGTAAGCCTGGCATCATTTAACTGTCTGTGATGGTCTTTTGATCATAAAGCCAGACATTAACCACTATCACTTCAGGTTTCAAATGTGTTCAAGGAAACTTGGAATCAAAAGAAACATCATTAATTTAGAATAACAGGCAATTTAATTTAGATGAAAAGATGTGTTTTGTGGACTGGTATGTAAATACACTTTCTGTAGCTGCTTCTGTACCATCCATCACAGTAAATAGTAAATGTCAACAAAAATTTTTTGCAAGTTACACATTCATCATTAGTTATCTTGAGAAATGGAAATTCAGTATTTAATTTTTCTTTAAACATGCACTCTCATTTTTTAGTTTATTGCTGCCAAAAGAATTTATTGCAAAATTTTAAACAAGCATTGTAAGACAATAAAAAATAGTAACTGTAGATTTACTATTTATAACCAATAAAGGACAAAACAACTCTAGCAAGTGCTTTCAGATTCCTCCATGTAAGCACTATGGCGGTACTGTTCAGCCTCTATTTCCTGCATGTCTTACTCTACTTGGGCAGCCAAAATGAAATACCATAGACTGGATGGCTGAAACAACACTTATTTTCTCACAGTTCTGGAAGCTGGAAGTCCAAGATCAGGGTGCTAGCATGGCCAGGCTCTGTAGAGTTTTCTTCTAGCTTACACACCCTGTCTAGAGATAATACAGGCACATGAGGCAATTTGATTTAGATGAAAAGACATGTTTCATTCAGCGTTGAATTTTGAAAGGATGTGAATCAGAAGGAAGGAAGGGGTGATGGGTCCCAAGCAAGTCCAAAACCTAAAAAGGCAAATCTCAGTAGATTTTAAGGCTCAGGAATAATCCTCTTTGATTTGATGCTCTGTTATCCAGGCCCACTGGTGTGGCAGCATCACTCACAAAACTCTGAGGGGTGGCCCTATCCCCTCAGCTCCACCCTTTGGAACCAAGGAGGAAATAGTCTTGCCCCCTTAGGCGAATGGTGGCAGTGGCAGCCCTGATGATCTCTGAATTGCCTTCAGAGTTATTTTTCCCTTTCCTTGAAAAATAGTGCACATTTGCAGCCAAATAGTTCTATGGTCCAGTTCTGTAGACTCCAAGAAGTTCAACAGCCCTACTTCATTCCGTCCACTTCCTTTGTCTTCTTTAGTTCAAACCAACAATGCATTTGCTGACATAATCCAATCTCTATTCCTGGCTTCTGCTGAGATTACTGACTAAATCAGTGAGTCACATCCATGATCTCTTTATCAAATGGTTGTTTGGCCAAATCTTAATGTTCTCTTCAGAACAAGCATTCTCATTTTTTGTAATATGGATAGGCTGAGAAATTTCCAAATCTTCAGCTTCTGGTTCCTTTCTTGCTTCACATTTTTTTCTTCAATTCCCCTCTCTCCTTTTTCATTTTATTATAAGAAGTCAGGAGGAACAAAGCTTTCCCTTCAATACTTTGCTTAGACATCTCCTCAGCTAAATATCTGATTTTATAGCTCACAGTTCTGTCTTCCACAAAGCACTAGAACATAGTTAATTCAAGTTCTTTGTGACACTATTAAAAAGATTGTCTTTACTCCAGTTTCCAATGACATGTTCCTCATTTCTGTCTGAGTTCTCCTCAGAATCACCCTTAACATCCATATTTCTAGTCTGTACCTCAAAACTCTTCCAGCCTCTACCCATTATCTAGTTCCAAAATTTCTTCCACATGTTTAGGTATCTGTTACAGAAACACCCCATTTCTTTATACCAAAATTTGTATTAAGGTTCTCCAGACAAACAGAACCAACAGAAGAGAAACAGAGAGAGAGAGAGAGAGCAAGAGATCTAGAGAGGTATTATAAGGAATGGCTCACATGTTTATGGAGGCTGAGAAATCCCAAGGTCTGCAGTTCACAAGATGGAGAGCTTGAAAGGCCAATGGTATAGCTCCAGTCCAAGTCAAAAGGTCTATAGACCAGGAGAACCAATGGTGTAAATTTTAGTCCAAAAAACAACAGGCTCAAAACCCAAGAAAAACGGATGTCTCAGCTTGAGTCCAAAGGTAGGAAAAGACTGGTATCCTAAGCTGAGCAGTCAGGCAGAAGGAATTTTCTACCAGTCAACCATTTTCTTCTCTGTTGGTCTTTAATTGATTAGATAAGGACCCTCCAAATTGGGTGTTTCAAATATTTATCTCATCCAAAAACACCCTGGCAAACATAGCCAGAATAACGTTTGGCCAAATACCTGCATACCACATGGCCAGGTCAAATTGACACACAAGGTTAACCATCATACTACCTATGTTTTGCATAAACCCAGCCTGTAATTTCCCATGACCCCAAAGCTTGGTGGCTTAGAAGCTTCATCTTGTAGCCTTAACATGATTCTAGGCTCAAGTGTCAAATGCTCCACAAGCCTGGCATTTGAAAGCTGATACTTTTAATCATCATTTCCTCATATGAAATTGTTCTCTCACCACAAGGATTTTACATATGTTGGTCTTTCTCTCTGAAAATACTTATCTCCTGCACTTTATTATATTTTAATCATGTATAGTAAATAGCAAGTGCAGATAACCAATCAAAGGCGAAAAAAGAGACCACCACATCATGGAGTATCTGGTGTGTTATGTTGGGGATTTTGGAATTCTAAAGGACACAGGGATATAACTGAAAGACTTTAAGAATAGGAGTGGCATCATCAGATTGACATTTTATAGTTCAATTGAGTAATAATGTGAAGAATGGATTGGAGAGGAGTAAATGATGTGGAGGGACCGTAAGGAAGCCCAGAAGCCCAGATTGCCTGGGTAGGAGGGTACGTTAGTTTTACTGATGTGACAGAAGTAGCAAGGGAGAGAAACAGACAGATTGCAGAGATATTTAGGAGTTGGACTTAAGGGAACTTGTTGAGTCTTCAGGAGAGAAAATGGGCTGTGTATATATAACTTTGGATAGAGAAGGAGGCATCAGCTAAGGAGATAATTAAGGAGCAGACAGTATGGTAAGAGGAAGACTAAAGGAGTATAGTGTTCTGGGATGCAAAAGATGTGAGGGTTTCAAGAAGGAAGGAAGACTCAAATGGGGGAAAAACTGCTAGAAGTCAAGCAAGTAAGGAGAAGAGTGACTAGTCATTCGTCACATTAACAAGTGAATTTTTGATTGTGCCATGGGAGCAAAGTCATACTGAAGTAAATTGAGGATGGAAAGGGAGATGAAAAAAAAGTAACAAATGTAGAAAAAAAATTTTAAGTTTGACTGTTGTTTGTTGGAGAGAGTGCAGGAACTGGAAAAAAAAGTGGAGATATGAATATTATTATGTTTTGAATTGAAACTTACACATACAATGGAGTTTGCTATTTTCCCACCACTTTCGCCCAAATTATGTACGGTGATAATAATTTAGAGAAGACAACACGAATTGCCAGTAACAAATCTTCGAAGTTTCTTTACTTAAATGACACCATTCATGGGCATATTACAGAGGATTTTAAGATGAAAGAGAAACATTAAGCTGATTTTTTAAATTGGAAAAGTAGAAAGATTAACACCCAATATGATGTAAATGTAACTTTTTAAAAACTAAATGCACTGAGTATAGTCATGCTGTAAATCTTTTGGGCTATGGTCATGCTGTAAATCTTTTGGGCTATGGGTATTTGGGCGAGCAGACTTTGGATTTCCCTCACCTCATAAACAGATAAGTAGCTCAAATCCTGTGTCTGGTCATCTTCAGGGTGTGGAACTGGTGCAAGTTTTAAATTCTCAGTGACCTAGTGCTTTCATCCAGAACCCTTTAGTGTCTGGCAGCGATTCTTATTGGATGTTTTACTGCCTACTGGCAAGTTGTGCTTTTATCAGGCTTGAATGCCAAGGACATTAATATGTTAATAAAATTGGAGAAATATGTTGCTAGAACCACAATATTGAGAAATTTACTTTGAATTGAGGAAAATAAATTTTAAAATGCTACTCTCAAGTTGTTATGAAAATGATACAGCTCTTGATGTGATTTTTACAACAGCATAAGAGGGTGACTAGCTAAAGCTATCACAGAGCGCTCCTTGAAAATAACTGAATTCAGTACGTGGTCAATGCACACCGATAAAACCTCAGGGATATATGTCAAAAGTGAGGCTCAGAAAAATCTCATCTTTCAGTTGGCCATCGTGGAGAGCCATTTATCCCTGGTTGTGGGCAGAAGAAGGGGAGAAATAGGGTAATTTTTTAAAATAACGTGTTTGTTAGCATAACTTACATTGAGAAAAGTGCACAGATGATAAGCTCATTAAATATTACAAAGTGAATACACCCATGTAGCCGGCTCCCAATTCAATAAATAGGTCAGCACCTGTGCAATGGAAGCCACCCTAGGTCCCTGTCCTCCACAGGGTCCACTCCACTCCCATGTGGTATCTCTTATCCTGACTTCTGATCTCCTAGACTAGTTTTGCCTAGTTTTCACGACATAATTGGAATTATACAGGGCATATTCATTTCTGCTTGACTTTTTTGCTCAACATTATATTGTCAAGTATAGATGTAGTTCAGTCTCATTGGTGCACAATATTCAATAGAATGAATTTACCACAGTCTATTTATTCTTTCTACTGTGGTACATTTGGTTTGTTTTCAGAGTTTGGCTGTTAAGAGTAATGCTGCTGTGAATTTCCACACACATCCCTCATCCTACCACCCTCTGATCCCCACATTTTTATTTGTTATATGCCTGGGAGAGAAATTATTGGATCATAGTAGGGTCGTATGTTCAGCATTAGTAGATGATGTCAACCCTTTTCTGAAGTGACTATACCATAATGCAGTCTTCCTAACTTTCACAATTCTGTGTGTGTAGTGGTACGTCACTGTGGTTTTCTTTTGCATCTTCCCGATGACAAATAAGGTTATGTAGCTTTAAAATGTTTACTGGCTATTTGGATATCCTCATTTGTAAAGTGCTTATTCACTCGTGTCCATATTCCTCTTGTTTTTGTTTCTTTTTGTTATGCATTTGTGGGATTTCTTTATATATTTTGGGTTTGAGCCCTTTGTTGATTATACGTGTAGGAGATATCATCTCCCACTCTTTGGCTTGTTTATTCATGCTATTAACGTGTCTGCCAACAAATAAGCTTCTTTAATTATGAAGTCCAGTATCTTTTTTTCCCCTTTATTCTGGTTAGTGTGATTTGTGAACTGATTCTATTTCCTGAGAAGTTCTACTCCCACTTAGCAGCTAGAAATCTTCAAGATAATACTGCCCCCGTGCTAACTGAATAATTAACAAAATCATATACTTTCTTCAACCCATCAGAGATCTAAGGTTGCACAACAGTCAGATGAACTTAATTTCAGAGTGACAAGCCTCTTTTGAGTAAAACCAGGAAGCTCAAATTTTTTTCAGGTCTGACACAGCCCAAGAGAAAGAGGCAGAAGCAAATGCGAAGAAATCATCTGAAATTTTGACAAATTCTTAGGCGTCAAGCATGAGCTGGTATATCATTATAGAGTATCCGGGAGCCCAGATAGAAAGGGAATTTGTACTCACTCTTGCGCTCTTTTCCATGGGTCTCCGCTAGTGCCTTACAGGAAGGAGGTGATCAGTTGCTGCTAGAGGACAAGTGTGAAACATCACCCACGTCCCCAGGCAATTTACTCATAGAAGCCACCAGGGGAGAGGCAGCAGTCCCTCTGGCACCCAAGGCCACCAAGGTAAAGGAGAGAAGGGGAACCATCCTGCCTCTGGTAGACAGATAGGAAGAGCCTAGCAGGATCAACAGTGGTCTCCCCCTGGGGGAGGGATAAAAGTAGAGAGAGACCTCTTCCATGACACAGGGGGGCAGGGACTACTGCAGGCCCCCACTAAACACAGAATATAAGAGAAACATACAAAAAATCAACTGTATTTCTATATACTAGCAATAAGAATGTAGATGCTGAAATGTTAAAAAATTAAATTCAAAATCTAATACCATTTACAAATTTTAAAAAATGAAATAGGTGTAAATCTAATAAACAAACGTGTGCAGTATTTATAAGCTGAAAACTACAAAATGCTGATGAAAGAAATCAAAGGTTTAACTCAAACCTTTAACTCAACAGGTTAAAGATATATATGTAAAACACAATGTCTACCAAAATTCCAGCAAGAGTGTTTATAAAGACAAGATTATGCTAAAATTTGTATAAGATGGGAAAGGAAGTAGAATAGCTGAAACATTTTGAAAAACAAGATTAAAATGGGAGGACTTCTCCTGCCCATCAGCTGTATAATCAGCTATTATATATGTACAATAATCAAGACAGTGCAGTTTTCCTAAAGGTATAGATACTCAGATAAATGGAATAGAATTGAGAACCCAGAAATAGAGCCACACAAATATGCCCAACTGATTTTTGACAGAGATGCAAAAGCTATTAAATTGAGGAAAGATAATGTTTTCAATAAATAGTGCTTTAGCAATTTGAAAGTCAAATAGGCAAAAAATAAATATAAACCAAACAAACCAAAAAAAGCCCTCAACGTAAAACTTACACACTTAAATATAAAACATAAAACTATAAAATGAAAAAATACGAGAAAATCTAAGGGACGCAGAACTCGACCAAGAGTTATTAGACTTGACACCAAAAGCACTATCCATAAAGAAAAAAAACTGGCGAATTAGACTTCATGAAAACTAAAAATGTTTCCTCTGTGAATGATCCTGTTAAGAGGATGAAAAACAAGCTACAGATTGGGAGAAAATATTTGCAAACCATTTACTCAACAAAGGACTAATTCATAGAATATATTAAAACTTCAATAGTAAAAACAAACAATCCAATTAGAAAATGGGTAAAGGACATGAAGAAACATTTCACCAAAGAGGATATACAGATGGCAAATAAGCACATGAAAAGGTGTTCAACAACATTAACCATTAGGGGAAAGTGGATTAAAGCCACAATGTGATATTACTATTTTTATTAATAATAATAATGTGATATTACTATTTTTATTACTATTATATTATTAGAATGGCTAAAATAATAAATAGTGATATCACGAAATGTTGGTGAGGATGCAGAGAAGCAGGATTACTCCAGCATTGCTGGTGGGAATGTAGAATGGTACTGCCAATCAAACAAAAACTTTTTTTAATTAGACATGCAACTATCATACAACCCAGCAATTGCACTTGTGGGCATTTATCCCAGGAAAATGAAAACTTACATTTACACAAAAGCCTGTGCACAAATGTTTATGGCAGATTTATTCATAATAGCTCCAAACTAGAAGCAATACAGATGTCCTTCAGTGAGTGAATGGCTAAATAAACTGTGATACATCCATCCTGTGGAGTACTACTCAGCAGTAAAAAAAAAAAAAAAAAAAAGAAGAATCTATGGATTCATGCAACAACCTGACAAATTTTTAGGAAATTTTGCTGCGTGTAAAAAATTCCTGCGGCTTCTCTGGTGACGCAGTGGTTAAGAGTCCACCCTCCAATGCAGGGGACACGGGTTTGAGCCCTGGTCTGGGAAGATCCCACATGCTGTGGAGCAACTAAGCCCATGCGCCACAACTACTGAACCTACGCTCTAGAGCCCGTGAGCCACAACTACTGAGCCCCTGTGCCACAACTACTGAAGCCTGCATGCCTAGAGCCCATGCTCCACAACAAGAGAAGCCACCCAATGAGAAACCCGCGCACCACAACAAAGAGCAGCCCCTGCTCGCTGCAACTAGAGAAAGCCCACGCACAGCAACAAAGACCCAACGCAGCATAAATAAATAAATAAATTTGTATTAAAAAAGCCATTCCCAAAATACTGCATGCTATATGTTTCTGTTTATATATAACATTCTTGAAATGACCACACTCCCAAAATGGAGAACAGTTTAGTGGTTAGTTTAGTGGTTACCAGGGCTTAAGAAGAAGTTGGGGATAGGAAGGAAGCAGATGTGGCTATAAAAGGGCAACATGTGGGATCCTTGTGATAAAAGTGTTCTGTATTTTCACTGTATTAGTGTCAGTATCCTGGTTGTGATACTATAAGGTGTTACCGTTGAATAAAACTGGGTTGAGTGCACACGATCGCTCTGTATTATTTTTTACAACTGCATGTGAATCCACAAATTTCTCTGTGTTATTTCTTACAACTGCATATGAATCTACAATTATCTCAAAATAAAAAGTTTAATTAAGGAAAGGTGTATGGGGAGCGAGCAAGACAAACAGCATTTGAAAAACATAGCGATTTTCGTGGTGGTTTCTATTTTGAGCTGGCCATTTTAAGTGGTATGGTGCCACGTTCTGTGCACTGCATTTTAAGAGGAATTCAAAAGAAATTCAAAACCAAGATATAGGATGAGAAAGGCACTGGAAACCATGGCATATATGAAATAATGGAAGAACTAGACAGTGTTGCCCCACAAGAGAGGAGTTTGTGGACACAGGACTATACTTTTTAATTGTTGGAAGAATTACTTTAAAGAAGGATTAGATTTCTCTGTAAAACCCCAAAGAATGAAAATAGGACCAACCGGTGGAAGGTACAAGAAGAGAAATTTCAGTTTGGTTACCACGGACTGGGGGTGTGGTGAGGGAAATGGAGAGATGTTGACCAAAGAGTATAAACTTCCAGTTTTAAGATTAGTAAGTTCTGGGGATCTAATATACAGCATGGTGATTATAGTTAATGATACTGTATTATATACTTGAAAGTTGCTAAGAGTAGATCTTCAGGGTTCTCACCCCTAAAAAGAAATAGCAGTTATGTGATATGATGAAGGTGTCAGCTAATGTTAGGGTGGTAATCATCTGGCAATATATAGAGATATCAAATCAACACCTTAATCTTACACAATGTTATATGTCAGTGGTATCTCAGTAAAGATGCTGGTGGGGGGCGTGGATTGTGGCCCTTATCTGGAGTGAGAGGGCATCTTCCCAACAAAAATGTGGCCCATTTTGCAACATTAGTTGCATGACTATGAATAGGTAAACATGGCCAGAGTATGGGTGTGGGCAGTTTGGGTTTGGGCAGGACTTCTACTTCTCAAATACACTGACTTTACCTGGGGTAGTGTTATCACCACCAGTCTTCAGGATATTCATTAGTGGGCCCGTCAGCTTGGCAGAGTATTCAGTGGTTGAGTGTGAGGCAGTGTCACTTAGAGTCCAAAGGGACAGGGGAACTTCGATGCAGCTTGAGCGGACAGATTACAAGTGCAGCCGTGTTCCTGAAGAACGTGGATCTGCACCAGATACCTGATAGAGAGCTGTGACAAGAGATTCTCCCCTGCTCTGTCACCTAATTCAGGAAGGGCAAAGTTAGCACTGTCCTATTTCATAGGTAGGGACCCCCTTCCAAAATAGGTATTTACACATGGTAGAAGAATCACGGCGAATTGCGAAGAATGATTCCCTTAACTTCTAATCTACCAGTGGCACAAGTGGTCAAGGTTCTCTGCGTGGACTGGGAGAAGGCCCTCATCCCCAGCTTTGTGCCATTTTCTGTAACCAGTTCCTTGAAGCAGCCCTGCTTTTGCCCACAAGCACACAAAGTCCCTTAGAAAAATATCATTAACTTCCGTCTTACCTCTCTGTCTACCTGGCAGACTCCATTCCACCTCTCCATCCTTCCTCTTTCCTTTTTGACCTTCCCTTCCATCCATTTTTCTTTTCCCCCAGAAGTTCTTATGAAATGATTGAAGACAAACAGATATTGGTGTATAGAGGGAGATATTAAAAATATCTAACAGCGGGCTTCCCTGGTGGCGCAGTGCTTGGGGGTCTGCCTGCCGATGCAGGGGACATGGGTTCGTGCCCCGGTCTGGGAAGATCCCACATGCCACGGAGTGGCTGGGCCCGTGAGCCGTGGCCGCTGAGCCTGCGCATCCGGAGCCTGTGCTCCGCAACAGGAGAGGCCACATCAGTGAGAGGTCCGCGTACCACAAAAAAAAAAAAAAAAAAATCTAACAGCGATGTGATATGGCATCAGACAATTAAAATAGATGCCAACACTGAAGTTCCCCTTCCATGAGGCATTAACCCTTTAGTTGCTGGATCACGGAACAGTACTGTAGAGGGGCTAGGTACGAGGGAATGGCACCTGGGGGCTCAGGAAAGAAGCTATAAATCAACCAATATAAATTATTAACAATCTGCATGGCCATCCTGTTGCAGACATGGACTGTCATCCATAGTCTGAGAGAAAGGGTGTTTAAGGAAGGGAGCAAGGGCATATGGTGAAGGTAGGAAGTCTTAACAAAAGCCAGGCAAAAATGTCTGAGATATATATGGATTACCCATGGTGAATCTTTAATCTTGTTTCTAGGCCTTTTCCCAAAATATCTGCAGACTTCCAGACAAGAATCCTCTCTATCTTTATCTTCCTTCACATCCATTCACCTAATTCATGTGTACTTTTAGAATGCAAACTTATTTGAGTTTTAGCCTGCACAAAATATAATTAGGAAGCTTCCTTGCAAATCTGCTGGAGGAAAAAAGCATTAAACAAATTCAATTTCAAGTGAATTAAAATGCATTTCATTTTCTCCTGCATGATATGGCCAAAAGGCTGTGATGCAGTAAACCAGGAGTGAATAGAATTGGGTTCTGTTTTTCTTACTGTCCTGCTCACCCTTTATATGTTACTAAACTTCTCTAAGTCTTAATTTCCTCCTCTGTAAAGTGAGGGAGTGAGGCTAAAATTCTAAATTAACAATAAGTGTTTGGAAATCACCAGAAGGGACAAAAGTTAGAAGGTAAACAATATATTGAACTGTAGGTAAAATTACAGTGAGGGAAAACATCGTCGAATGTAAGTTATTTCTTAGTTTTGTAACTTCTGAGACATTTTATCATAGCTTATATTTACATTTATTATATGTAATATGTGTCATGGCTAAAGTCTGTCAGTATTCATTGGGATCACAGGTTGAAACTCAATTAACTCTTACAACTAAATGGTTTATTTTATAAACGTTTTGTATTCTCATTAGAAACAATTAATATTCAAAGGTAAGTTTAAAAGTCAATAAGCCTTAGGATAAATAAAAGTCAAAAAACAATCTATCATTTTACAACTTGCAAATAGAATTTCGCAGCTTGAAAAATCAGTTAAAAGTCTTTGTTAACGTTGGTTACTGGTTAGTACCAGGCTTATGTTTTTCTTCTTTATTCTCTTTGAACTTTTTCTGCAAGGAGTATGCATTAATTTTACAGTCAGAATAATAAAATTTTTATTGAAAATAATTGAAAGGCCAGTAAGTATAAGGCAGAAGGGTAAGAATAATCTAGCAATTTGATGATCTTTGGTTGATATTAGCCAGTTGGTAGGCCCTAGGTCTTTGGTGGATGGTAATACATTGAATTTACATAACATCACATATGAGGAAGAAAAGGGATCTGATCTTTATGTTTTTAGCATAACTACTTTTATATAACTGAGGGAAAATGAGCCATACATTTTAAAGATGAATCCATGGAGAAGATAATATTAAATTTTAAAAAGGAGATTTCTATAACTAATTAAATATTCCATTTGCATTAAAATACTCATAATTGAAGGGTTTTGGAGGTGGGAGTTGTTTGTTTGGGTTTTTTATTTTATTTATTTATTTATTTATTTATTTTTTGCGGTACGTGGGCCTGTCACTGTTGTGGCCTCTCTGGTTGCGGAGCACAGGCTCCGGACGCTCAGGCTCAGCGGCCATGGCTCATGGGCCCAGCCACTCCACAGCATGTGGGATCTTCCCAGACCGGGGCACGAACCCGCGTCCCCTGCATCAGCAGGCAGACTCTCAACCACTGCGCCACCAGGGAAGCCCTGTTTGGGTTTTTTAATGTACGAAGAGCTAGCATTGTTTCTGTTGTTGGGTAGATGTCCTGGTTGATTCATTTGAGGAAGATTACTTAGTCCAACTTTATGAAGACTCTATCCTTCTCTTACTTACAGAAACACTAAGGGCACATATTGAGGACATATTTCCAGATCAGATCGTGCTGGTTTGAGTAGAAGCTGCAAGAGGGAGTCCCCTGGCCATATATTTGTGACTGGCTCCAGGAGAGCTGCAGGTGACCCATGTCACTTCCAGAGGTGCAGTGAAGCAAAGGACAACTTTAAATATGCATGCATATATTTTCTAATGAGCTATAATATGATATCATATAATATATAAACGGGAAAACAGGCTTAGATACATTAATTTATTCACACTCACTGTCTAGACAGTATAAGTAAGAGAGTTACATTTAAATATCACTTCTCTTTATTCCCACCTGGGCATAGAGCTCTAAAGCAAACTTGGCCTTATAAAGGTGATTAGGGTCACCACTGAGATGGACAGTTTCTTTAGATTGTCTTGGTTTATAAAGATTTCCTTTGAAAAAAAAATAAAAGATTTCCTTTGGATTGCAGGTGACCAGTAGAAACACTTGTGTATCACTCCTTTGACATAAGGAAAATTAAAGTGCAATCTAAATGACATGACTATAAGAAATATGCCTCTAGGAGACAAACAAAATGAAGATCTTTAAAAAGAGCCTAAAGTCCCAAATGTCAGAAAACAACAATTTATTATTGTAGTACTCTCAGAAAAGGAAGAGAACAGGGACTAAAGAAAATGAGAGTTATTTAAAAATGGTTAATTTTAATTTAGTTCATGGAATAGAATTTTTAACAATATAATTAGGAGGATTCCTTTTCTATGTCTTATATTGACATTTTGAACAGTTTTTTATCCAGCATTCTCTGCAATACAGAGAAAAGCAACAAGTATCTCTTCTATTGTTTCTGTTTTTTTCATTTGTTTGTTTACATTTCTTCCCATTACATTGTTATTCAGATCATCTCATCCAGAGGTCAAGTGTGAGCTAGAGTGTGGATACTCAAGTAGGAGCAGGGAAGTTTGGAAGTAGGCATCTTGGGAAAATTCAGGAAGAATTCATCAACAGCTGGTAGCAGGACCCTGCCTTGGGGCTGAACTCCAACTTTGGTGTGAGAGAGATCCAAAAAGATGAAAAGATCAATATAGGGTCTTGGTTTTAAGAAACTAGGATTCTTATTACTAAATAAGAAATAAAACTCAATATATAATAAGACAAGAACTCAGTGCTGAAATCTGGCATACAAAGCTGAAAGCTACATTTAGGAAAGCTACATTTCCCCTAATGTCCTTAGACAGTAACTCCGGTGGCAAAGGGAATTATATTTATGCTTATTATAATTAATAATTATAATCACTAAAATTTATGAAATATCTACCAGTCCCCAGATACTGTGTCTTATCTTTGAATACAGATTATTTAATCCCTTCAACAATCTGCCTGAATTGATACTCAAAAATTTTTATTAAAGATTAAAAACACGGGCCTCCCTGGTGGCGCAGTGGTTGAGAGTCCGCCTGCCGATGCAGGGGATACGGATTCGTGCCCTGGTCCGGGAGGATCCCATATGCCGCGGAGCGGCTGGGCCCGTGAGCCATGGCTGCTGAGCCTGCGCGTCCGGAGCCTGTGCTCCGCAACGGGAGAGGCCACAACAGTGAGAGGCCCGCATACCGCAAAAAAAAAAGATTAAAAACATGTAGTTCAACTCCTGTCTTCATTTTGGGCTTCTGATATTCTGTATTCACCTGGTTTCTAAAGAAATCAGATTCAACATTCTGACAAATTCTCAGCCATTTTTAATTTATTACAAATACAGGTTATATGTCAAGGCTAAGTATCTCATTACATCCTTGTTGTAATGTGCAAATCATAAAACTCACCATCAATTGAGAGAAAATGGGGGACTGGTGAATAGGCGTGAACTGACCATAGGAGGTCTGTACCATTCTTTTTAAAGCTCAGAACCATTTTATATATTAGATGCCTTCAACATCAATTTCTTAATTGTTGTATTTTATTTCGTTTGTAATGAAGGTTCCAAGAAAAATGCTTTTGAGATTTCAGCTCTCTCAATGGATCCGCGTTGCCATCTTCTCATGTAATTTCTGTTAGCACCATCTTGTGCCTTCCACCAACTACGCTGAGAACTTTGTAATATCCTTAAGTTTCTTTTTTTTTAAATATATCTATCTATCTATCTATTTACTTATTTATTTTTGGCCGCACTGGGTCTTCGTTGCTGCACGTGGGCTTTCTCTTTTGCGGCAAGCGGAGGCTACTCTTCGTTACGATGCACGGGCTTCTCATTGCGGTGGCTTCTCTTGTTGCGGAGCCCGGGCTCTAGGCACACGGGCTTCAGTAACTGTGGCACACGGGCTCAGTTGTTGTGGGTTGCGGGCTCTAGAGCGCAGGCTCAGTAGTTGTGGCGCTAGGGCTTAGTTGCTCCTCAGCATGTGGGATCTTCCCAAACCAGGCTTCAACCCGTGTCCCCTGCATTGGCAGGCGTATTCTTAACCACTGTGCCACCTGGGGAGTCCTATCCTTTAGTTTCTTACCATCCTCACTCAATCATGGGAAAACTACACATACACGTGCACCTAGACACAGGCATGCACCTTCACTGACAACTGCAGGTATCTTCTCCTTTACCAAGAAGATCTTTGCTTTGAGATTAACTCTATTAACATTCATCCCCAGTGAATGTGCTGGAACCATACTTCCCTATTTTTGCTTTACAAACTAAACATAAAATATATATTCTAATTTTGGCTAGGTATATATATACTGACCTGTTGAAACAAATCATATCAAGCTTGACAATTTCCATAGAAAAATAATCTTAATGTATTATAAGCAATCTAATCATTTTGTAGCTGAAAATATCTCCACACCCTTTCCTAATTCATCACACAAAATTGCATGCATAGTCCATATTGCAGTCACTGCTTTTGAAACTAGAATTTATTTAACACAATTTCAAAAAGTTCCCTTATGCTCTTTGAATATGATCATACTGTAGATAAAATTGATAGAGCATTTTTATAGGGCTTTCCTGCACTTGCAATGATTTAAGTGGTATATGTGTTACATAATAACTTGAGTTTCATTTTAATATAAACTGTTGGAGAAAGCATTTATTGCTTCTCATCATGCTTTCTGTATTATTACTTGTACTAAGAATAAAAAATGACTATGATTCCCATCACTATTGCCAAATTGATTTTTCAAATTATTTATTCCACATATATAAGTGATTCATAGCTATCTCCCCAATGAGATATTTTTGCCATTCTCATCAGATGAAATAAATACAAATCTCCATTTTATAGACCAGTAAGCAGGCCACCCTTTAAATTAGTAACATCGATGCCAAAATGAGCTCTCTCTATTCTGAGGTATTACCAATATCTCTTAAGCTGTTGAAATACTTTAAACTGATTTGGCAACCTAACTGCACATGGGAAGTTCTTTCAACCTATAAGTTGATGGTGAAAGTCTGTAAGTTACATGTGACTAGAGACTTCCTGTGTTTTGTTCACTGCAGCATACCTGTCACCAGGAAGAGTTACTGACACTGAGTAAGTACTAGATAAGTATATACTGAGTAGATAGTAAACCTGAATGCTAAATTATTAACATCATTTTAGAGTTTTTATTTTTTATGAGAATAATGAACGATTACCAACAGGAATAAATAACAAATGCCCAGAACATTTTATTCTGAAAACATTGGTTACTTTCCTATCCTAAGATACAGTTATAAAATCTGGCTTAATATTTAATAACTCAAACATAAAGAGTGTATTGGTCAGATACAGTTGCATCAGTCAGATTCACTTGCAGAGAATCTTGATTAGGAAGCTGTAGAATCAGAAAATTGCCAGTGAGATTGGGAAATTGGTGATTATTGTCATCATAATCTATGCAAACAAAATTGATATTTCTAACCCTGACTCTTTCCCAATCTAGCTTGGTTCAAGACGCACAGAAATACATCTGATTCATGGAATCCAAAGAACATCATGAATGTTAACCAGAAGGGATTCTGGGAAATGTAATTTTAGCATTCCAGCCTCAACACTATATAAAGGCACATAATTCACTATAAATGGCTTAGAACTCTCATCTCCCCCAAAATAAGGTGCTCCACCAAATTCAGTTTTCTGATTCCTTCCTAATAAATTAGAAGTTCAGTCATTAGACCAGTCCAAGGTTATGGGCTGTGAGAAGTCTGATGAGTTTCCTCATCACCTGGCAGTCACATACGAAATGGTGAAACCAAATCCCCGAACAGAATGCCACAATATAGTTAGGAAGCCATATTTAGTGCAACACCACTCTCAATTAGATATTTCGCTCAATTAACAGTTTCAAAGCATAGAAGACAGTAGAATGCCCTAGCTGAAATAGAATTATAAACAGAGCAGTAGAAAAAACAAATGTAGCATAGCTTTAGCACAACAGAAACTTTAGCAACTGGGAGGCAGGGCTGGTATCCAGACCATGCTGGCTATATGATTCTGGGAAACCTCTTAACCTCTCTGTACCTCAGTTTCCTCAACAATATAAAATAGGGTAAATAAAATTATATCACTTACTGGGTTTTCTGAGAATAATTGGGTTAGAATTGTGCCTGAAACATATGAAGTACACAATAAATGTCAGCTATCATAATTAGTCAGTTAGCTAATAAACCAAATTTTTATTTAATATGTATCCTCAACTCTAGGGCCTGAGACAGATGCATTACAAAATGAGACCCACTTAAAGTCTAATTTTGAAGAACCAGAAATACAAGATGTTAGAAAGTATTATATTTGAATTGCAAAAATAGCAGAAAGAGCATGGGTTTGGGGGCTTGTTTTGTTGTTGTTGATTTTTAATTAAAGCCTTAGGAAGATTGGAAAGTGGAATTCTCAGAGAGCAGCATTTTTGACAAATAGAAATTTCCATTATAAAACAAAGGATGATCTAAAAGACAGCATGGGAAGCATGGTTGGACTCATGTAGATCTTTCCAGCCAAGCTAATACCTAATAAAAACCATCACAGGTCATAACCTTTTCTAGGACGCAGAGGAAATATGGTCATAGATAAAATGGACCAAGCTTTTTCGTTTTTATTTTGATTCTATTTTTCTATAAACAAATAACGTGAGTAATCAGGCATCCATTCAGCTGCTCATATTAAGCGTTTGTGTGATAAAGAAGGAATTGGAGGAAATTTAAAACCAAAAATGCATCAAAACAAGTTGCTTCCAAAAGTAAATCCAAAGTACGTTGCCCACATGGTATAGCATTAAAGCTAGCCATAGGAAATGTGATCATCTGTACATCCCAAGATACAAGCTGTATCTGGCCAGAAAGAGTCAATTTATGTGGAATTCCATTTTTCTGTAAGTGTTAGAAGAATATCCATTTTAATAAGGCATTGTTGTGAAAGATTTTCTGAAGAGGAGATGTGAGACATTTCTTCCCAAATCCTCTTAGGATGAATGAACTCATTTATTTTCATATAGCCAGGTTCTTCACAGAAAGGAATACTCTTTCATGATTATGTAATAGTCTAACAGAAGCTCTTTATCTAGAATTGCAGTAAACATTTGATTCCCCAGATTTAAGGGAAACAGTATATTCAACATACATTTATTGAGCCTCTGTTCCAAGCTTGACATTTACCAGGTGCTGTAGAAATACAAAGTTTAAGATGAGTCCTCTGCTTTTAGAGATTTTCAGTCTAGTTGGTGGGGCAAATTATACAAAGATGAAAAGGCAAATAATCAAAATTAAATAAAAAATACAAGGTAAGACATGATTAAATATAAATACTAAGTTTTTTTAAATTTAATTTTATTTATTTTTTTATACAGCAGGTTCTTATTTTATACATATTAGTGTAAATACTAAGTTTTACAGGTTAAATGTTACAAGCATGAGATTACTGAGGCCTGATATGGACCAAAAAAGAAGAAAAAAATTAATTGCGGAGGGTGGGAAGATGGTAGGAGTTGAACAGAATTAGTAGAGAGGAAGAAAAGGGCATTCCAAGAGTGGAAAAGAACACGATCAAAATGGATTTGAATGAATCTGTATAGCTAAAGTTGTTGAAGTAGAGAATATTCAGAGGGGACCAGTGGAAAGAAGAAAAAAAACGTAGTTTGGAGACAGAGTGTGGAGATCTTTGGATGCCAAGATAAGGAGCTAGTGGATGAGGCAGTTCCACTGCGGGGCTTTCAACAGGAGAGGAGAAGAGGAAATAGGTCTGGCAACGTGAGTGGGACAATCTGGATGGAGGGAGACAAGCGGGAGGAGAGTTTTACAGAAAGTCAGGCTTGGTATGCTGAGGGTCTAAACTAGAGTGACAGATGTGAGTAGAGAGAGGGGAGTATGGAGGTGAAAGACATTTTTAAAGAAGAAAGGAGAGCTTGGTGCTTACTATGGAGTAATTGGTAGTATTGTAACATGATGAAAGTATTTTTTATTCCTGATAAACAGTAAGAGAAAGATGGAAGGAGACTGAGAGAGAGACAGACAGGGAGAGATAGAGACAGAGAAGAGGTTTGACTTCTTTTCAGATAGAGTTTCAAAGGGGAAAACTATTAAAAATTGTGGGCAAGATTTTTGCATCTTAATTCTCTAAATAAAACAAGCAAGGGTAAATGTATGTTTTTTATCTTCTAAGTAGTAACAATCTGATGGGTGCTTTTTGACATTGTTAAGTTTATGATAAGGCTCTGAGATTAACATGCTATGGAGACCCACTAACCTGCTTCTGGTTAAAGAATTAATTGAAGAGGAGTAACTAATCACTACAAAATGATCATCTAAAATACTGACCCAGGGACTTCCCTGGTGATCCAGTGGTTAAAAATCCATCTTGCAATTGCAGTTCAGGGGATGCTGGTTCGATCCCTGGTCAGGGAACTAAGATCTCACATGCTAGGGAACAACTTAGTCCACGTGCCACAACTACTGAGCCTGCACGCCACAACTACTGAGCCTGCGTGCCAAAACTTCTGGGCCTGCACGCCACAACTAATGAGCCCATGTGCTCTGGAGCCCACGTGCCACAACTAGAGAGAAGTCTGCTCACGACAACAAAAGATCCCACATGCCACAACTAAGACCCGACAGAGCCAAAATAATTAATTAATTAATTACTTTAATTTAATTAAATCTTCACCCATTACTGGCTCAAGGGACAACCCACTGGGTTGAAAATCACAGCATCATTGACTTTATAGAATACTTGCTGGACCTTACTTACATTTCTAAGATTCTTCTGGATCGCTCACTGGGCAAATATCGATTTACCGTCAAATCGCCTCAGTAAATAAGCCTACAGTAACCATTATCATGAATGCAAAATGACGTAGAATGCTTGCAATAAAGTGGATTTCAGAGCAAGAAGAATGGGAAGCACTCTGAACTGACAAGAAGAAATCTTTAGGAAGGGACTTGTTTCATTTTCCTGGTCCACATGCCTTCCTGGCCAATACTTTGTGAACAATAATAGAAACATCAGGCATTAAATAAAAAAATATCTGTATGTTCTCCATTTAAAAGCATTTAATTTAGCATGAGAATTAGCTTATACAAGTGGCATTATCAAATGTATTCTCTGAATTATATGAAAGGCATATTTCTGTGGGTTAAAAGTTAACTTGTAGCCATGACTACTATGAAAATTAACCCTAAACTGATGCATCTCTCCAAAAGTCAAGTGAAATATTAAATAAGGAGCTACCAACATGGGAAGGTCCCATTTTTATTTCTCTGTTAGAAGGTGCCCACTGAAAACTGTCCAAAGAGTTAAATGTTAGAAGAAAGATACACTTGGAAGAAAAGAAATGAACGAATGAATGAATTCTCTTGCTGGAAGTTCTCTACAATGTAGAATCTGCACAAATTTCATTGTCAATGGGTATTGTGAACTCATTCTTGAAGCAGTGCCCTTTCAGTTCTGATACAAATCACTGCAAAGCAAAATGCAGTGCCCAGCTGAGAAAGCAGGTGTAAAATGGAAAAACTAATTATAACCTTGTCAAGTAATGGCTACGAGGCAACCCGTGACTGCCCTCCTAGTGAATTTTGGGTGATTTCGACCAGTTGGATTAAGAAATAACACATAGGAAAAAAACGTATAAATCACAGAGAGAGACAAGACCAAGATTGTGGTTTTTTTTTTTTTTTGCGGTACATGGGCCTCTCACCGTTGTGGCCTCTCCCATTGCGGAGCACAGGCTCCGGACGCGCAGGCTCAGCAGCCATGGCTCACGGGCCCAGCCGCTCCGCGGCACGCGGGATCCTCCCAGACCGGGGCACGAACCCGTGTCCCCTGCATCGGCAGGCGGACTCTCAACCACTGCGCCACCAGGGAAGCCCTGTGTTGTTTTTTGATCTGAGGAGAGAAAGGGTAAGGATTTTTAGGAAGTGGACCGTTAAGCCAAACATGGAAAGAAGAAGATAGATAGCTTGTTCAGGGCAACTTGAAGGTCCCTCACTCTAGTTTATTTGCCAGAACTACTAAGTTAAACCTGATCAAGAAAGGAGCCACAGATGGGCAACACAGCTCTTACATTCACCATCCATAATAGTAGATTCAGCAGGCTTCCCGACAATCTTTTATGAAGCTGTAACTATGAAAACTCCCTGGATCACAACCAAAAAATAAAGAATCTCTAGTATCCTGAAACATTCAACAGCAAACAAAGCTTGAATGTCTGGGACAGCAGCCACATTTCAGTTCTCATATCCTGGGCCTTTTCTTTAAAAATCCTCACAAAATGCAAGCAGGCTCTAAATCCCAAAGGGAAAGGAAAGTTATTACCAGGATCTATAGGGCTGCTTACTTCCCCCACCATTCTTTGCCCAGAGGCCAGGAATACAGCATTTTATCAGAGCCCTGCTCAGTAGAGTGGAGGACACATATCCAGATGGCAGAGTCACCTGCTTCCAGGCAATGCATAGAAGCAATTATTGTTACTTGGCTTCAATCCAGAGCAAAAATAAAGAGTTTAGTATGATAGGCCCAATAACTATATCCCAGTTGATCTAGGAAGTATTAGATAAATAATATAATATTTTTAGGAAGGGGTTTCATTTTGAACTATTATGGTAAAAAATACCATCGATACTTTATAATACAGCATTATTATTTTGAAGTCTGATAATTCTTTAAAAAAAAAACCTCTAAATCAGTGTTCTCTAGTAATAGTTTAGAATATGTCTCTATTTATGTCAATAAAGATGCCAAAAACGTAAACAAGAGACTGACCTATAAGACAAATAACTGTTGTAAGCATAGGTATGTTCACACTTGGAAAACAGGTCATTTCATCTAGAACCAGGGTTACTTGAGAATAATTCAACATCTGTGTAGCTCTAATCCCTATCTTACTAAGTTAATTAATGACCTGTGAACTAAAGTTTTTCTTAACAGAAAAGTATTACTTCTATTGGACTCACAACCATAAATCGCTTATTGCTTCCCACAGGAGGTATAATTCTCTAACAATTAACATCCTTTTTCTACCTACCTTGTTCCAAAAGGCATTTAAACAGGTATACAAAAATATGTACCAGATTAAGAAAAACAGATGAAGTAATTGGGAAGGATGACAACAGATATTTCCAGGTTGTGCTTCAGAACTAATGATTCACTCTTTGCTCCTCTCCTGATTCTGTATTTCCCCTCCATCCTATGGCATACTCTGCACCCCAAGAAAAGTCTGCTAAAACATTATGTTTTCACCTCCCAAGCCCAGAAGTCTCTGGACAGTTTGTGTCTGGGAGATATATGACATGCCAGCCTAAACACTAGCCAACTTCATTCCAGGATTCTCATGGGAATGGAAGACTCCCAGATCCAAGTCATCAACATATAGAATAAAAGGATGCTAAACCCGGCATTACTGGTAAAGTCTTAATAAATGAAATGTCTTTATATTTTCAGATTAATCCATTAGTGTTTTGAAGATGTATAAAACCTAAAGTATTCTAGAAGATCTCTTCTTCCTCTTTTTCTCACTCATTTAAATTGCAATCCCTTATTGTCTCCAACATCTGCTCCAAGAGTTAAGCATGTTGTTTAGCTCCTCAACAAATGTCTGTTGAGTGTTTAGTATGGACGAGATACTAAGCTAGTTCAGCCAACAGACAACTAGTTATCTCGTGCCTCCTCTGTTGCATCCACTGTCTCAACTTGTTCTTAGGACTTCCCTTTGTAATGATTAGTACAGACATGAGAGACAAGGGGAGTTGGTGGTAAGCCAAGGGCTACAGCAATGGAAAGTAGAGAGAGAAAATTGAGGACACTAAGAAGGTAGAAACCAGCATGTCTTGCTTATTGTTTGTCCTAGGTGAGGGGGTGGGTGGGGGAGTAGGAAGGGGAGTATCAAGATCTGTTTACAGCTTTCTGACTTAGGTAGCTCAGAGCATGACGATGCCATTCACCAAATGGGAAACACTGGAGGAGGAACAGCTGGAAGCCAGGGCTCAGTTTCCCTTTTAATGCAACATTGAACTTCTATTAGAATATTTAAGCAAAAATGTCTAGTCGAGTATGGATGTGGTTGTACAGTTCAGAAGAGTCAAGTGGACAGAGGGAACAGATTGGGACTTTCCAGTAGTTAAATCATGGTTAAAGTGCGAGAACACATGAGATGAAGCAGGGAAGTGAATGGAGAAGTATGCCACGGTCAGAACCCTATGGATTCTCAACACTTGAGGGACAGCCTCAGAAGAGAAACATATTTGAAAGCTGAGAATAAAAGGCAAGAGAGATCTGTGTCAGCCTAGGATCCCCCCAAACCAGAGCCTGAGACAATATTTTGGTGCAGGTAGTTTATTTTGATAAGTCACTCCAAAGAGTAGGAGTGGGGGATTGGGAAAAGTTGAATAAGGAGGGAGAGTCAACCTGAGGTGTCTTGTATCTCACTGAGTTCACCACGATTACGGGCAACAGGAATTCAGTCCCACTGGGGACCACTGAGGAGCCATATATAGTACACCCTAAAATTGTCCACCCCAGGGGACATAAAGGGGCAACATTTATTGGTCGGCTCCAGTCCGCAGTGGTCAAGTTGCCCCTCAGGTTGTTAATACCCTTACACTTCCAGGTTTATGCTTGTGTCAGGATGACTGAAAGAGTTCCCATAGATATCTCACCCAGTGGCATGAGGAAGCTCTGGGATAGAAAGAAAGAGACCTATGAGGGGAGATGCTTTCAGATGAGCAGTGTGTGCAGCTGGGTACCATAAGTAACAGCTAGAGAAAGAAGCAGTGCCAAGAGGGTAAGAGGTGGAACACAAATACATCTACTCCTTGAGTCACTCATATCTGCTCATGTTCCACATTAAACACAATCCATCATAGGCTTTGATTTAGCAGCTGTCTGTAATCTCTAAGAAAAAAATACTTACTACACAAGGGTGAGCGGACAAACTACAGTTCCTAATGTCTTCCTAATGTCTTCATTAATATTCATCATCTTTCTTCTACCACCCACTCAAGATTTCTCTCATACTCGGTCAGCACTTAAGTGTGTTCAGCTTGCTTGCTCACACAGTGGGGTGACTTCATCCATGAGAAGATGGAATTCACAGTCGTTTCATTCTTGTTGGGTTGTGATTGCTGTGATTGCTGCTACTGCTCCTATATAGTTTTCACTGGGCAGGACCTTAGGTGTACTCCTTGGGGTCTGATGGCAATCAAATTGCCACCAAGTGGCTGGTTGGAATCCTTGAGGGGCCAGAACAGGATCTCAGCAGTAGTTTCGGCTGCTGAAAGAAAGACATTTAGCAATGCTGGTACCAACGTCAAGCTTAGTGAGAGGGAGACCATTCAGGTGGGCCCATGCATAGCTCTCTTCCCTGCTACCCCAGTTTATCAGTTTGGGTCCAATCAGGGAAGAGAAATCACAGCATAATTTGAACAGGGAAAGTTTAATGAAAGAATTATTGGCTATGGCTTGATTGTGGTGATCATTTCACAATGCGTACGTATATCAAAACATCGAGTTATACACCTTAAATATATATAATTTTTGTCAATTATACCTCAATAAAGCTGAAAAAAGAATTGTTACCTATAAGTGAATATTTGAATAATGAGGGATTAGCTGGCAAGAAACAAAGGGAACTCTAAAGAATACAGAAATAGCAGATGTAAGGAAAGCCAGTGCCCCTAGGATGAGATACAGCATCCAAAGAAGAAGCCCCCCAACCCAGGCTGTGGTCAAGACCTTGTTGGAGAGGACACAGCTGTGTCTCCCTGGGTGGCAGTAGAGTCACTGTGGTGTCATGCTGATAGAACTTAAGGAAAATCTGCCCTTTGGAACTAGCTGGAAATCTGCTCTCTGTGGTGCCGGGGAAAGATGTTCATGGTACCCCGCAAACAGTGTGCTGCAGAACCAGTAAAGGAAGGGGAAGCTGCTGGCTGCTGGGTCTGCTGGCAGCCCTGCACTGCTGGGGCAACTCAGCCCTGCAGCACCGAGTTGAATGGAGCAGTGTCCCTTCATTGTCCCTCAGCGCAGTGGGGAGCCTGGTTGGGTCACAGGTCCAGCGTCCTGTGAGCGTGCTGATCCTCTCAGCACTTTGGAGAGGCCCAGGAGGGGCCTGAGACAGCCGTATCCTCTGAGACAGTCCCCATAGCCATTGATAACTTCAGCCATTTATCATTTTCTGTGTGCGCCATGACATGAAAAAAATATATATGTGAAGTACTGAGAGGTAGAAAGCAAATAAAGTGTATCTGGGAAAATCTTTTATAAAAGTTGGCAGAGAAGGACAAGAGGGAAGTATAACTCCAGCCTGCCAAAACTCAAAATTTAAGGGGCTTTTCTGAGTATATAGTGTGGAGAGATTTTCAGTACGTCTATATGTGAGAGGAAGGAAGGAAAGGAGGGAGGGAGGGCGGGAAGGAGGGATGGAGGGGAGAGGAGAGGAGGGGAGAGGAGGGGAAGGGAGGGGAGGAGAGGGGAGGGGAGAGAGAAATAGCCAATAGGGAAGGAGAGGTGGAAGATGCAGGAACAAAACCCAATATGGGGAAAGTTCTTTTGGAAACAATCCGGTACACTGGTGGGTAGATTATCTTTAAGTGCAATAAAAGATGCTTTTACAGGGACTTCCCTGGGGGTGCAGTGGTTAAGAATCCGCCTGACAATTCAGGAGACACGAGTTCGAGCCCTGGTCTGGGAAGTTCCCACATGCTACGGACCAACTAAGCCCGTGCGCCACAACTACTGAGCCTGCTCTCTCTAGAGCCCGCGAGCCACAGCTACTGAAGCCCACGCACCTAGAGCCCGTGCTCCGCAACAAAAGAAACTACTGCAATGAGAAGCCCACGCACTGCAAAGAAGAGTAGCCCCCACTTGCCGCAACTAGAGAAAGCCCACGCTCAACAAGGAAGACCCAACGCAGCCAAAAATAAATAAATTGATTTTTTTTAAAGATGCTTTTACAAAGTGGAAGTTTCGCAAATAAGTGTTCCAAATAAGACTTCAGAACACACTTTTTGTATGTGAATCACATTCTTCACATAGCATCCAAGTGAGGTGCCGATCTCCAGTGGATCCCTAAATACAACTTGACTGGGTTAAACAAGATGTTCTCCATCTGAACTTTTCCTTGAGTATTAATTAAAAGTTCATGGAAATAGAGTCTAAGGTTCAGGCCACTGGTACACCAAACAACTAGATAAAAGTCTGTAAGAATTAACAAAATCTCTAATGATATCCAAGACAGAAAAAGCCCTAAAAACTAGCAGCAATCTACTGAAGAGTTAAAGTCATGCTAACCCCATGTAAGATCTTGGTAAATCCAGAAAAACTTCTGTAACTAACCTCAGCTAACATTCTATGGTGATAAAAGTTGATTCATTACATCAGTATGTATTTGCTACTTCTATCATCTTATCAGTTTTTCTTGGCTTGATTTTCTATATTGATTGATATGATTTGGGACTTACAGGCCATAATGATATTATATTAGATACTGGGTTTTTTCCTTTTATTGTTCCCTCTGAAGAAACCATTGCTCATAAATTGTATTTAAATGTATTAACTGATAGCTCTATAAATATCTTCAAAAGGCCTTCTCTACATAAATTTTATATTGTTTTTAAAAATTAGTACGTATCTACTTTTTTGTCAGAATAGATTATATATATATATTTATATATGTATATATAATCTAATTATTATGTTATATTTTATTATATTAGCATCATTGTTTCAAGCTTTTATTTTCTAATAGGAAGAGCTGATAAAAGTTCTGAAAGAGGACAGTTTTCCATTCAGCACTTTAGTCAGTTTCTGCTTTCATTACCTCTGTTGATGGGTTCTGTTTTTAATCATTCTGTTGATTCTGCTTTTCTATTTTGCATACTGACACCTTATTTGATTCTGGAAAATGCATCTTTTCTTGTTTATATGGCTCAGTATTGGTATGTCTGCTGTGCAGATATCCTGAGGATTCCTCATTCTTCTCTACTTTAGATGCACATGAGCCTCTAACCCTCAGGCGACTCAACAGAATCAGGTTACTTTAATAAATACACTGCACTAGTAAATATGTAAAACAATGTAAGCAATATGATACCATGGTAAAATCCAAGTAGAAGCAACAATTTACAAAACAATCTTTTAAAAAATGAGGTTAATTTAGAAGCTCAAGAAGCTGAGCTCAATAGTGTTTTGGAACCCTTTCAAAACCACAAGAGCACCATCACATTGCAGCATTCCTGTATCCTCAGAGAGTTGTTTGTGCTCCTCCTGAAGGTCTGAGCAAGGATTATTTAATGTATGAAAACCATTTACACAATTGATGTTTTTTCACCTAAGAAACATGAAGTATTGGCTTTCCTGCTTTCATTCTACTGGTATCTTCATCCTCCCAAAGAGTTCTCCTCACTCTATTTGCATTGATATGCAAATACACACACACATACACACACACACACACACAAGCCATGCAAGAACTAGCAACATTTTGCAACTGGGAAAAAATCGTTTCCATTTCTTCAAACCTCTGTACTTGACCCCACTCCAATGCGCTAAGTAAAAAGGACATTTTACCTTAAGAGATATAGTTCTAGCTCAGTCATATTTAGAGCAATTTACTTTTTCAAAGTATATTTACTCCCTAACACCATACACAAAAATAAACTTAAAATGGATTAAAGACCTAAATATAAGGTCAGACACTATAAAACTCTTAGAGGAAAACATAGGCAGAACACTCGATGACATAAATCACAGCAAGATCCTTTAGACCCACCTCCTAGAGAAATGGAAATAAAAACAAAGATAAATAAATGGGACCTAATGAAACTTAAAAGCTTTTGCACAGCAAAGGAGAACATAGGCAAGATGAAAAGACAGCCCTCAGAATGGGAGAAAATATTTGCAGATGAAGCAACTGACAAAGGATTAATCTCCAAAATTTCCAAGCAGATCATGCAGCTCAATATAAAAAAAAAAAAAAAAACTCAATCCAAAAATGGGTAGAAAACCTAAATATACATTTCTCCAAAGAAGATATACAGATTTCCAACAAACACATGAAAGGATGCTCAACATCACTAATCATTAGAGAAATGCAAATCAAAACTACAATGAGGTATCACCTCACACCAGTCAGAATGGCCATCATCAAAAAATCTACAGGGCTTCCCTGGTGGCGCAGTGGTTGAGAGTCCTCCTGCCGATGCAGGGGACACGGGTTCGTGCCCCGGTCTGGGAAGATCCCACATGCCGCGGAGCGGCTGGGCCCATGAGCCATGGCCGCTGAGCCTGCGCATCCGGACCCTGTGCTCCGCAACGGGAGAGACCACAACAGTTAGAGGCCCGGATACCGCAAAAAAAAAAAAAAAAAAAATCTACAAACAATAAATGCTGGAGAGGGTGTGGAGAAAAGGGAACACTCTTGCACTGTTGGTGCGAATGTAAATTGATACAGCCACTATAGAGAACAGTACGGAGCTTCCTTAAAAAACTACAAATAGAACTACCATACGACCCACCAATACCACTACTGGGCATATACCCTGAGAAAACCATAATTCAAAAAGAGTCATGTACCACAATGTTCATTGCAGCTCTATTTACAATAGCCAGGACATGGAAGCAACTGAAGTGTCCATCGACAGATGAATGGATAGAGAAGATGTGGCACATATATACAATGGAATATTACTCAGCCATAAAAAGAAACGAAATTGAGTTATTTGTAGTGAGGTGGATGGACCTAGAGTCTGTCATACAGAGTGAAGTAAGTCAGAAAGAGAAAAACAAATACCGTATGCTAACACATATATATGGAATCTAAAAAAAAAATATATATATATATATATATATATATGGTTCAGAAGAACCTAGGGGCAGGACAGGAATAACGACACAGACATAGAGAATGGACTTGAGGACACGGGGAGGGGGGAAGGGGAAGCTGGGATGAAGTGAGAGAGTGGCATGGACATATATACACTACCAAATGTAAAATACATAACTAGTGGGAAGCAGCCGCATAGCACAGGGAGATCAGATCGGTGCTTTGTGACCACCTAGAGGGGTGGGATACGGAGGGTGGGAGGGACACGCAAGAGGGAGGGGATATGGGGATATATGTATACATATAGCTGATTCACTGTGTTATAAAGCAGAAACTAACACATCATTATAAAGCAATTATAATCCAATAAAGTTGTTTTAAAAAATGCAGCCATACATTTGCATAAACTATGAATGCAAGCTAGCCATTTCAAAGAAAAAATAATTTTGGAGTAAAGAGTTAACTATGTTGTATGAGTACCAAATTTTTAAAATTATATTAATGATTAGACACTATATGACATGACTACTGACAATTTATTGATCATAAAGGTAAAATATTAGTCTTTAAATTTTATCTGTCATTTTAAATTGTGTCAGCCAAGGTCTGTGTGCTATTAAATCCATAACATTTAAAAATATTTCCTCATTAGTGACACTGCTGCAGTTATTGCTTTCATTCATGATCCTGGTTTATATTAATAAATGTTATGTAAAGTTCAATATCTATTGCTGCTCATTATTTTTAGTCAGGTGGAGGTGAGCAACATGATTTGTTGAAATATGAGGACCACAGCTCGCATAACAAAGGGCTGTGACTTAAGACATTTGATGATAAAGCCAGTTCTTAAAATGATCTTATATAAGGCCAGTTCTTATATAAGATCCACATTGATTTAAATACACATGCACACATATGCCATATATTATTATCTGTATTTAGTAACAGCAGTAGTATTAACAGGCATAAAGGGGAATGTTAAGAACATTATATACTACAAACATTATAATTCACAGACCTTCTCCCAGAAAACCTAACCATCACTGCCTTAAGAAGGGAAGAATGTCTTCCTAAGATAAATGAATTTCTCCCATAACTATCCCATGTCATTTCCTGAATTATATTAGTGATAATGGTATAAAAATACTTACTAAATCTAGAAGTTGGAAAATTTTAAGGTTGGTCTCTTAAATTGTCCATTAAAAACAATATTATTTTTAGTTTCTTTAGGGGCAGGAAGCAAGTCTAATACTTCCTTGTCCCAACACTCAATAAATATCCCTGTATGAAATCGGCATATGTGTGGCAATGTTGTTATTGTTAATATTGTGTTTTAATGAATCACTTTTTTTAACATCTTTATTGGAGTATAATTGCTTTACAATGGTGTGTTAGTTTCTGCTGTATAACAAAGTGAATCAGCTATACTTATACATCTATCGCCATATCTCCTCCCTCTTGCGCCCCCCTCCAACCGTCCCTTTTCCACACTTCTAGATGGTCACAAAGCTCCAAGCTGATCTCCCTGTTCTATGAAGCTGTTTCCCACTAGCTTTCTATTTTACATTTGGTAGTGTATATATGTCCATGCTATTCTTTCACTTCGTCCCAGCTTACCCTTCCCCCTCCCCGTGTCCCCAAGTCCATTCTCTATGTCTGTGTCTTTATTCCTGTCCTGCCCCTAGGTTCTTCTGAACTATATATATATATATATATATATTTTTTTTTTTAGATTCCATATATATATCTGTTAGCATATGGTATTTGTTTTTCTCTTTCTGACCTACTTCACGCTGTATGACAGACTCTAGGTCCATCCACTTCACTACAAATAACTCAATTTTGTTCCTTTTTATGGCTGAGTAATATCCCATTCTATATATGTGCCACATCTTCTTTATCCATTCGTCTGTTGATGGACACTTCGGTTGCTCCCATGTCCTGGCTATTGTAAATAGAGCTGCAGTGAACATTGCGGTACATGACACTTTTTGAATTATGGTTTTCTCAGGGTATATGCCCAGTAGTGGGATTGCTGGGTCGGATGGTAGTTCTATTTTTAGTTTTGTGAAGAAACTCCATACTGTTCTCCATAGTGGCTGTATTAATTTACATTCCCACCAACAATGCAAGAGGGTTCCCTTTACTCCACACCCTCTCCAGCATTTATTGTTTGTAGATTTTATGATGATGGCCATTCTGACCGGTGTGAGGTGATACCTCATTGTAGTTTTGATTTGCATTTCTCTAATGATTAGTGATGTTGAGCATCCTTTCATGTGTTTGTTGGCAATCTGTATATCTTCTTTGGAGAAATGTATATTTAGGTCTTCTGCCCATTTTTGGATTCGGTTGTTTGTTTGATATTGAACTGCATGAGCTGCTTGTATATTTTTCAGATTAATCCTTTGTCAGTTGCTTTGTTAGCAAATATTTGCTTCCATTCTGAGGGTTCTTTTTTCATCTTGTTTATGGTTTCCTTTGCTATGCGCAAAAGCTTTTAAGTTTCATTAGGTCCCATTTGTTTTTTTTGTTTTTATTTCCTTTTCTCTAGGAGGTGGGACAAAAAGGATCTTGCTGTAATTTATGTCATGGAGTGTTCTGCCTATGTTTTCCTCTAAGCGTTTTATAGTGTCTGGCCTTACATTTAGGCCTTTACTCCATTTTGAGTTTATTTTTATGTAGGGTGTTAGGAAGTCTTCTAATTTCATTCTTTTACATGTAGCTGTCCAGTTTTCCCAGCACCACTTATTGAAGAGACTGTCTTTTCTCCATTGTATATTCTTGCCTCATTTATCAAAGATAAGGTGACCAAATGTGTGTAGGTTTATCTCTGGACTTTCTATCCTGTTCCATTGATCTATATTTCTGTTTTTCTACCAGTACCATACTGTCTTGATTACTGGAGCTTTGTAGTATAGTCTGAAGTCAGGGAACCTGATTCCTTCAGCTCCATTTTTCTTTCTCAAGGTTGCTTTGGCTATTTGGGGTCTTTTGTGTTTCCATGCAAATTGTGAAAGTTTTTGTTCTCATTCTGTGAAAAATGCCATTGGTAGCTTGACAGGGATTGCATTAAATCTGTAGATTGCTTTGGGTCGTATAGTCATTTTCACAATGTTGATTCTTCCAATCCAAGAACATGGTATATCTCTCCATCTCTTTGTATCATCTTTAATTTCTTTCATCAGTGTCTTATAGTTTTCTGCATACAGGTCTTTTGTTTCCTTAGGTAGGTTTATTCCTAGGTGTTTTATTCTTTTTGTTGCAATGGTAGATGGGAGTGTTTCCTTCATTTCTCTTTCAGATTTTTCATCGTTAGTGTATAGAAATGCAAGAGATTTCTATGCATTGATGTATCCTGCTGCTTTACCAAATTCATTGATTAGCCATAATAATTTTCTGGTAGCATCTTTAGGATTCTCTACGTATAGTATCATGTCATCTGCAAACAGTGACAGTTTTACTTCTTCTTTTACAATTTGGATTCCATTTATTTCTTTTTATTCTCTGATTGCTGTGGCTAAAACTTCCACAACTATGTTGAATAGTAATGGTGCGAGTGGGCAACCTTGTCTTGTTCCTGATCTTAGTGGAAATGGTTTCACTTTTTCACAATTGAGAACGATATTGGCTGTGGGTTTGTCATATATGGCCTTTATTATGTTGAGTTAGGTTCCCTCTATGACTACTTTCTGGAGAGTTTTTATCATAAATCGATGTTGAATTTTGTCAAAAGCTTTTTCTGCATCTATTGAGATGATCATGTGGGTTTTATTCCTTAATTTGTTAATGTGGTGTATCACATTGATTGATTTGCATATATTGAAGAATCCTTGCATTCCTGGGATAAACCCCTTTTGATCATGGTGTATGATCGTTTTAATGTGCTGTTGGATTCTATCTGCTAGCATTTTGTTGAGGATTTTTGCGTCTATGTTCATCAGTGATATTGGCCTGTAGTTTACTTTTGTTGTGACATCCTTGTCTGCTTTTTGGTATCAGGGTGATGCTGGCTTTGTAGAATGAGTTTAGGAGTGTTCCTCCCTCTGCTATATTTTGGAAGAGTTTGAGAAGGATAGGTGTTCGCTCTTCTCTAAATATTTGATAGAATTCCCCTCTGAAGCTACCTGGTCCTGGACTTTCATTTGTTGGAAAATTTTTAATCACAGTTTCAATTACAGTGCTTCTGATAGGTCTGTTTATATTTTCTATTTCTTCCTGGTGCAGTCTTGGAAGGTTGTGCTTTTCTAAGAATTTGTCCATTTCTTCCAGGTTGTCCATTTTATTGGCATATAGTTGCTTGTAGTAATCTCTCATGATCCTTTGTATTTCTGCAGTGTCACTTGTTACTTCTCCTTTTTCATTTCTAATTGTGTTGGTCTGAGTCTTCTCCCTTTTTCCTCTTGATGAGTCTGGCTAATGGTTTATCAATTTTGTTTATCTTCTCCAAGAACCAGCTTTTAGTTTTATTCATCTTTGCTATTGCTTCTCTCATTTCTTTTTCATTTATTTCTGATCTGACCTTTATGATTTCTTTCCTTCTGCTAAATTTGGGGTTTTTTATTCTTCTTTCTCTAATTGCTTTAGATGTAAGTTTAGTTTGTTTATTTGAGAGTTTTCTTGTTTCTTGAGGTAGGATTTTATTGCTATAAGCTTCCCTCCTAGAACTGCTTTTGCTGCATCTCATAGGTTTTGGGTCATCATGTTTTCATTGTAATTTGTTTCAAGGTATTTTCTGATTTCCTCTTTGATTTCTTTATTGATCTCTTGGTTAGTTAGTAGTGTATTATTTAGCCTCCATGTGTTTGTATTTTTTACAGTTTTTTTCCTGTGATTGATATCTGGTCTCATAGCGTTGTGGTCGGAAATGATACTTCATTATATTTCAATTTTCTTAAATTTACTGAGGCTTGATTTGTAACCCTATACTGGAGAATGTTCCATGAGCACTTGAGAAGAAAGTGTATTCTGTTGTTTTGGTATGGAATGTCCTATAAATATCAATTAAGTCTATGTGGTCTAATATGTCTTTTAAAGCTTGTATTTCCTTATATTTTTTTATTTTGGATGAGCTGTCCATTGGTGAAAGTGGGGTGTTAAAATCCCCTGCTGTTATTGTGTTACTGTTGATTTCGCCTTTGTGGCTCTTAGCATTTGCCTTATGTATTGAGGTGCTCCTGTGTTGGGTGCATAAATATTTAATTGTTATATCTTCTTCTTTGATTGATCCCTTGATCATTATGTAGTATCCTTCTTTGTCTTTTGTAATAAAGTCTGTTTTGTCTGATATGAGAATTCCTACTCTAGCTTTCTTTTGACTCCTATTTGCATGGAATATCTTTTTCCATCCCCCCACTTTCAGTCTGTATGTGTCCCCAGGTCTGAAGTGGGTCTCATGTAGACAGCATATATACGGGTCTTGTTTTTATATCCATTCAGCCAGTCTATGTCTTTTGGTTGGAGCATTTAATCCATTTACATTTAAGGTAATTATTGACATGTATATTCCTATTACCATTTTCTTAATTGTTTGGGGTTTGTTTCTGTAGGTCTTTTCGTTCTTTTGTGTTTCCTGCCTAGAGAAGTTCGTTTAGCATTTGTTGTAAAGCTGGTTTAGTGGTGCTGAATTCTCTTAATTTTTGCTTGTCTGTAAAGATTTTAATTTCTCCATCAAATCTGAATGATATCCTTGCTGGGTAGAGTAATCTTGGTTGTAGGTTTTTCCCTTTCATCACTTTAAATATGTTCTGCCACTCCCTTTTGACCTGCAGAGTTTCTTCTGAAAGTTCAGCTGTTAACCTAATGGGGTTTCCCTTGTATGTTATTTGTTGCTTTTCCATTGCTGCTTTTAATATTATTTCTTTGCTTTTAATTTTTGTTAGTTTGATTAATATGTGTTTTGGCGTGTTTTTCCTTGGATTTATCCTGTATGGAACTGTCTGTGCTTCCTGGATTTGAGTGACTATTTCCTTTCACATGTTAGGGAAATTTTCACCTATAATCTTTTCAAATATTTTCTCAGACCCTTTCTTCTTCTCTTTTTCTTCTGGGACCCCTATAATTCAAACGTTGGTGTGTTTAATGTTGTCCCAGAGGTCTCTGAGACTGTCTTCAATTCTTTTTGTTATTTTTCTTTGTCCTGCTCTGTGGCAGTTATTTCCACTATTTATGTTTCAAGTCACTTATCTGTCCTTCTGCCTCAGTTACTCTGCTATTGATTCCTTCTAGAGAAATTTTAATTTCATTTATTGTACTGTTCATCATTGTTTGTTTGCTCTTTAGTCCTTCTAAATCCTTGTTAAACGTTTCTTGTATTTTTTCCATTCTGTTTCCAAGATTTTGGATCATCTTTACTCTCATTACTCTGAATTCCTTTTCATATAGAGTGCCTATTTCCTCTTCATTTGTTTGGTCTGGTGGGTTTTTACCCTGCTGCTTCACCTGCTGCATATTTCTCTCTTTTCTCATTTTTACTTACTGTGTTTGGGGTATCCTTTTTGCAGGCTGCAGGTTTGTAGTTCCCATTATTTTTCGTGTCTGCCCCAAGTGGGTGAGGTTGGTTCAGTGGCTTGTGTAGACTTCCTGGTATAGGGGACTGGTGCCTGTGTTCTGGTGGGTAGGGCTGTATTTTGTCGTTCTTCTGGGCAGCACCGCATCCAGTGGTTGTTTTGGAGTGTCTGTGAACTTAGTATTATTTTAGGCAGACTCTCTGTTAATGAGTGAGGTTGTGTTCCTGTCTTGCTAATTGTTTGGCATGGGGCGTCCAGCACTGGAGCTTGCTGGCCGTCGGGTGGAGCTACATCTCAGTGTGAGACAAAGATCTCTGGGAGAGCTCTTGCCGATTGATATTACATGGGGCCAGGAGGTTTTGGGTGGTCCAGTGTCCTGGACTCAGCCCTCCCACCTCAGAGGCTCAGGCCCGACACCTGGCTGGAGCACCAAGACCCTGCCAGCCACATGGCTCAGAAGAAAAGGAAGAGAGAAAAAAACAGAAAAACAAACAGATAGAACCCTAGAGCAGATGGTAAAAGCAAACATATACAGACGAAATCACACAAAGATACATATACATACACACTCACAAAAAGAGAAAAAGGAAAAATAAATATGTATATAAGAAAAAAAAGAAAGTGAGCAACTAAACCAATAAACAAATCCAGCAATGATAATAAGCATGAAACACTAAACATAAAACCAGAATCAAATTAGATGCAGTAAGGAAACCCCAAGTCTACAGTTGCTCCCAAAGTCCACCACCTGAATTTTGGGAACATTTATTGTCTATTCAGGTGTTCTTCAGATGCAGGGTTTATCAAGTTGATTGTGGAGATTTAATCTGCTGCTCCTGAGGCTGCTAGGAGAGATTTCCCTTTCTCTTCTTTGTTTGCACAGCTCCTGGGGTTCAGCTTTGGTTTTGGCCTCGCCTCTGCATGTAGGTCACCCTCAGGAGTCTGTTCCCCACCAGACAGGAGGGGGTTAAAGCAACAGTTGATTAGGGCTCTTTTGCTCACTCAGGCTAGGGGAAGGGAGGGGTACGGTAGTCAGAATTGGAATGCGGGGGGAGCCTGCAGTGGCAGAGGCCGGCGAGACATTACAACAGCCTGAGGGGTGCTGAGTGTTCTCACAGGGAACTTGTCCATGGATCACAGGACCCTGGCAGTGGCGGGCTGCACAGGCTCCCAGGGTGGTATGGATAGTGACCTGCGCTTGCACACAGGCTTATTGGTGGCAGCGACAGCAGCATTAGCAGTTTATGCCCTTCTCTGGGGTCCAAGCTGTTAGCCGTAGCTTAATCCCATCTCTGGAGCTTGCTTAGGTGGTGGTCTGCCTTCTGTGGGCACACTGGGAAGGAATCCCCTCTCCTTGTGCACCCAAAACAAAGATTCTTGCCTCTCTGACAGGTCCAGACTTTTTCCCTGACTCCCTCCAGGCTGGCTGTAGCACACTAGCCCCCTTCAGGCTGTCTTCATGCAGCCAACCCTAGTCCTCTCCCTGGGGTCTGACCACCGAAGCCCAAGTCTCAGCAGCCAGCTGCCACCCGCCCTGGTGTGTGAGCAGACAAACGTTTCAGGCTGGTGAGTGCTGGTTGGCACTGATCCTCTGTGTGGGAATCTCTCTGCTTTGCCCTCTGAACCCCTGTTGCTGTGCTCTCCCCTGTGGCTCCAAAGCTTCCCCCCACCTCCCATCTCCACCAGTGAAGGGGCTTCCTAGTGTGTGGAAACTTTTCCTCCTTCACAGCTCCCTCCCAGAGGTGTGGGTCCCATCTCTATTCTTTTGTCTCTGTTTTTTCTTTTTTCTTTTGCCCTACCGAGGTACGTGGGGATCTTCTTGTCCTTTGGGAAGTCTGAGGTCTTCTGCCAGCGTTCAGTAGCTGTTCTGTAGGAGTTGTTCCACATGTAGATGTATTTCTGATGTGTTTATGGGGGCGAAGGTAATCTCCACGTCTTATTCCTCTGCCATCTTGAAGGTCGAATTTTTCTTTTTTGGTTGATGGTCTTAAGTGTTAGTATATTGCTCCTAGGTTTGATTTCTTTTTTCATCTACTCTATTTATCAGTCCATGGGTCTTTTTTTCTCTAAGGTATTATATATTTCCTTAGTTCTGAAAAATTCTAGTGTATCGTTTCCTCAAATATTTACTTTCCTCCATTTATTTGGTTTTTGTTTTTGTTTTTGCTTTTTTCCAGGTTTATTGATCTTGAAAGGACATCATAGAGACTTGAAGTGTAGGTCTGCCTCCTTATTTCTTCATGGCTGGCCAGTTAGCTGTGCCTTCCTAAAGCAAAAGGAAAGTGCCTTTGAAATCAGTCCTTCCTTCAGATATCAACCATTTAACAATCCCTCACCCTGTTCTCTTTGTCAAGTCAGAGAGTCAGGGTAAGAGTGTAAATGCAAAAAATAATCCACCTTGCTAACTCAGAGAGCTGCTAAACTGGCAGGAAGCACTGGGCAGACCTGGAATCAATTTTTTTCATTTAAAAATCATGACTCTTTCATAGTTATATTAGGTTTCCGTAATCTTTGCATTTAAAAATATTCAGATATTTATGAGGTATATTTTGCATACTCTGATTGATTTCTCCTTTCTTCTTTGTTGATAATGTTTCTCTTCTCAAGCTGCTTATATAAAATTTGACCAAATTATAAAAGTTGGCAACTGCATTCATATAAAGACATTTTGAGTGAAGTGGAAATATAATGATCTTACTACAGAGTTTACAGAGGCATTCTCATAACTACTTCATTTTACAATTCTCATCCATGAAAAATACCACTTCAAGTCATCTGTATGCATGGCCACAGCAGTAAGTGGATCAAACTGAAAAATGCTCAGGGGAGAATATTCTCCCAATTGAGGTTCCTATTTCTTTTTTAAATACATCTCTATTGGAGTGTAATTGCTTCACAATACTGTGTTAGTTTCTGTTGTACAACAAAGTGAGTCAGCCATATGCATACATGTATCCCCATATCCCCTCCCTCTTGAACCTCCCTCCCACCCTCCCTATCGCATGTCTTTAGGTCATCGCAAGGCACCGAGCTGATCTCCCTGTGCTATGCTGCTGCTTCCCACTAGCTAACTATTTTTAGCTAGTAGTTTGTAGTTTTGATTTGCATTTCTCTAGTAATCAGTGATACTGAGCATCCTTTCATGTGTTTGTTGGCCATCTGTATATCTTCTTTGGAGAAATGTCTATTTAGGTCTTCCACCCATTTTTTAATTGAATTGTTTGTTTTTCTGATATTGAGCTCCATGAACTGTTTGTATATTTTGCAGATTAATCGTTTGTACATTGTTTCATTTAAAAATATTTTCTCCCATTCTGAGGGTTGTCTTTTTGTCTTATTTATGTTTTCCTATGGTATGCAAAAGCTTTTAAGTTTCCTTAGGTCCCATTTGTTTATTTTTATTTCCATTACTCTAGGAGGTGGGTCAAAAAAGATCTTGCTGTGGTTTATGTCAAGGAGTATTTTACCTATGATTTCCTCTAAGAGTTTTATAGTGTCTGGTCTTACATTTAGGTCTTTAATCCATTTCGAGTTTATTTTTGTATATGGTGTTAGGTAGTGTCCTAATTTCATTCTTTTACATGTAGCTGTCCAGTTTTCCCAGCACCACTTATGGAAGAGCCTGTCTTTTCTCCACTGTATGTTCTTGCCTCCTTTGTCATAAATTAGGTGACTATATGTGTGTGGGTTTATCTCTGGGCTTTCTATCCTGTTCCATTGATCTATATTTCTGCTTTTGTGCCAGGACCATACTTTCCTGATTACTGTAGCTTCGTAGTATAGTTTAAAGTCAGGGAGCCTGATTCCTCCAGCTCCGTTTTCCTTTCTCAAGATTGCTTTGGCTATTTGGGGTCTTTTGTGTTTCCATAGGATTGTAAAATTTTTGTTCTAATTCTGTGAAGAATGCCATTGGTAGTTTGATAGGGATTGCATTGAATCTGTAGATTGCTTTGGGTAGTATAGTCATTTTCACAATATTGATTCTGCCAATCCAAGAATATGGTATATTTCTCCATCTATTTATGTCATCTTTGATTTCTTTCATCAGTGTTTTATAGTTTTCTGAGTACAAGTTTTTCGCCTCCTTAGGTAGGTTTATTCCTAGGTATTTTATTCTTTTTGTTGCAATGGTAAATGGAAGTGTTTCCTTAATTTCTCTTTCAGATTTTTCATCATTACTGTATAGGAATGCAAGACATTTCTGTGCATGAATTTTGTATCCTGCTACTTTAACAAATTCATTGATTAGCTCTAGTAGTTTTTTGGTAGCATTAGGATTCTCTGTGTATAGTATCATGTCATCTGCAAACAGTGACAGTTTTACTTCTTCTTTTCCAATTTGGCTCCGTTTTAATTTTTTTTCTTCTCTGATTGCTGTGGCTAAAACTTCCAAAACTATGTTGAATAATAGCGGTAAGAGTGGACAGCCTTGTCTTGTTCCTGATCTTAGAGGAAATGGTTTCACTTTTTCACAATTGACAATGATGTTGGCTGTGGATTTGTCATATATGGCCTTTATTATGTTGAGGTAGGTTCCCTCTATGCCCATTTTCTGGAGAGTTTTTATCAAAAATGGGGGTTGAATTTTGTCAAAAGCTTTTTCTGCATTTATTGAGATGATCATATGGTTTTTATTCTTTAATTTGTTAATGTGGTGTATCACATTGATTTATTTGCATATATTGAAGAATCCTTGCATTTCTGAGATAAATCCCACTTGATCATGGGGTATGATCCTTGTAATATGTTGTTGGGTTCTGTTTGCTAGTATTTGGTTCAGGATTTTTGTATCTATGTTCATCAGTATGTTGGTCTATAATTTTCTTTTTTTGTGATACCTTTTTCTGGTTTTGGTATCAGGATGATGGTGGCTTCATAGAATGAATTTGGGAGTGTTTCTCCCTATGCAATTTTTTGGAAGAGTTTGAGAAGGATCACTGTTAGCTCTTCTCTAAATGTTTGATAGAATTCGCCTGTAAAGCCATCTGGTCCTGGACTTTTGTTTGTTGGAAGATTTTTAATTACCGTTTCAATTTCATTACTTGTGATAGGTCTGTTTATATTTTCTAATTTTTCCTGGTTCAGTCTTGGAAAATTCTACCTTTCCAAGAATTTTTACATTTGTTCGTGGTTGTCGTGGTCTTTGTGTTTTCCTTGTCATTTGTTTCTATGTATTTTTAAAAATTCTTCTTTGATTTCTTCAGTGATCTCTTGGTTATTTAGTAGTGTATTGTTTAGCTTCCATGTATTTGTGGGTTTTTTTCAGTTTTTTTTCCTGTAATTCATTTCCAATCTCATAGCGTTGTGGTCAGAAAAGATGTTTGATATGATTTCAATTTTCTTAAATTTTCTGAGGCTTGATTTTTGACTGAAGATGTGATCTATCCTGGAGAATGTTCCATTTGCACTTGAGAAGAAAGTGTATGCTGCCACTTTTGGGTGGAATGTTCTATAAATATCAATTAAATCTACCTGGTCTATTGTGTCATTTAAAGCTTGTTCTTCCTTATTTATTTTCTGTTTGGATGATGTGTCCATTGGTGAAAGTGGGGTGTTAAAGTCCCCTACTATGATTGTGTTACTGTCGATTTCCCCTTTCATGGTTGTTAGCATTTGCCTTATGTATTGAGGTGCTCCTATGTTGGGTGCATAAATATTTATAATTGTTATATCTTCTTCTTGGTTTGATCCCTTGATCGTTATGTAGCGTCCTTCTTTGTCTCGTGTAATAGTCTTTATTTTAAAGTCTATTTTGTCTGATATGAGTATTGCTACTCCAGCTTTCTTTTGATTTCCATTTTCATGGAATATCTTTTCCATCCCCTCACTTTCAGTCTGTATGTGTCCCTAGGTCTGCTGTGGGTCTCTTGTAGACAGCATATATATGGGACTTGTTCTTGTATCCATTCAGCCAGCCTGTGTCTTTTGGATGGGGCATTTATTCCATTTACATTCAAGGTTATTATCGATATGTATGTTCCTATTACCATTTTCTTAATTGTTTGGGGTTTGTTTTTGTAGGTCTTTTCCTTCTCTTGTGTTTCCCGCCTAGAGAAGTTTCTTTAGCGTTTGTTGTAAAGGTGGTTTGGTGGTGCTGAATTCTCTTAGCTTTCGCTTCTCTGAAAAGTTTTTGATTTCTCCGTCGAATCTGAATGAGATCCTCGCCAGGTAGAGTAATCTTGGTTGTAGGTTTTTCTCTTTCATCACTTTAAGTATATTCTGCCACTCCCTCTGGCCTGCGAGGTTTCTGCTGAAAAATCAGCTGGTAACCTTTTGGGGATTCCTTTGTATGTTATTATTTGTTTTTCCCTTGCTTCTTTTAATATTTTTTCTTTGAATTTAATTTTTGTTAGTTTGATTAATATGTGTCTTGGTGTGTTTCTTCTAGGGTTTATCCTGTATGGGACTCTCTGTGCCTCCTGGAATTGGGTGACTATTTCCTTTCCCATGTTAGGGAAATTTTCAACTATAATCTCTTCAAATATTTTCTCAGACCCTTTCTTTTTCTCTCCTATAATTCAAATGTTGGTGCGTTTAATGTGGTCCCAGAGGTCTCTGAGATTATCTTCAATTCTTTTCATTCTTTTTTCTTTATTGTGCTCCTCAGCAGTTATTTCCATCATTTTGTCTTCCAGCTCACTTACTGTTTTTCTGCCTCAGTTATTCTGTTATTGATTCCTTCCAGCGTATTTTTCATTTCAGTTATTATGTTGTTTGTTTGTTTACTGTGTTTGTTTGTTCTTTAGTGTTTTCTAGGTCTTTGTTAAACATTTCTTGTATTTTCTCAATCTGTGCCTCATTCTATTTCAGAGATTCTGGATCATGTTTACTATCAGTACTCTGAATTCTTTTTCAAGTAGATTGCCTATTTCCTCTTCATTTATTTGGTGTTGTAGGTTTTTACCTTGCTCCTTCATCTGTGATATATTTTTTTGCTGTCTTATTTTTTTCCCTCTTTTTTTTATGAGTGGGATTGTGTTCCTGTCTTACTGGTTGTTTGGCCTGAGGCTTCCAACACTGCAGTTTGTAGGCTGTTGTGTACAGCTGGGTCTTGGTGTAGAGGTGAGGACCTCCAGGAGACCTCAGTCCAGTGAATATTCCCTGGGATCTGAGGTTCTCTGTTGGTCTAGTGATTTGGACTCGGAGCTCCCACTGCACGAACTTTGGCCTGACCTCTGGCTCGTGAACCAAGATCCTGCAAGCCACATGATGGGGGGCAAAAAAAAAAAAGAACAATAGCAAAGTAAAACATAAAATTAGAGTAGGAAACTAGCAGCTATGTTAGAAAAAATATAAAAATAAAAATATAGATGAAACAACAACCAGAACGTAAAACAGAACCACAATAATAAAAAAGAGGAGGAGCAAAAAAAATGGTGGAAACAGCCTTTGCTCTATAGGGCGCTGCCTAAGCATGGGTGAGGTTTTGTCAGTGGGCGGGGCCTATGCTTAGGACCCACAGGGGTTGAAAAGGGGTGGGGGGGCACAGGAGTAAGGCTGAGGTTCAACAGAGCAGAAGGGGCCCAGGCGTGCCTCTCACCTCTGGTCTCACAGGGTTGAGGATCCTACCTGGGAACCCAGCAGGTTTCCCGGGCTCAAGTGGGCAGGGCAAGTGCCCTCCACTCCTCTCCTGCTCCTCTGGTCCTGGTCTGGAGGTCCCCTCCCACCTGCCTCTCTTGATCTCCCTTGCCTCCATCCTATGCCCCCAGGACCCACCTGGCCTGGAGGGGGCTTTGGAGAGCGTGGGATGGGCCTGGGAGTTCAGCAAGCTCCCAGAGCCTGAGTGGGTGGGGCAACTGGCCAGAGAGCCAGGCAGACTTCCTCGGCTAATTGGGTGGGGGAAACTCCCCCCTGATCCAAGCCCCCAAGGGTCCCTCCAGGTGTGGGAACCCCTCCCCCCTCTCAGCCAGTCCTCAGGGGCACCAGTCCTTTCTGGCCTCCCCTTCGCCTCCACTCTCAGTCCCCCCCATGTCCTACCAGTGTGCTTCAGCGTTCTTCCCATCTCCTTGGGCATCAGGGTCCCCCACCAGCATCTGGCAGGCACCCTAGTTGTGGGGAGATGCGAGCTCTGCATCTTCCCACACTGCCTTGACTCTCCCCCCCCATTTTGTTTTGATAGGTGTTAATATCAAGACTTTTGTGCTTATAAGATAAATGCCAGCTTAGAGTAGTGGCCACAGTTGTCCAAGCCTTTTTGATATATTTTAAAAACTGCCTCATCCACAAATATAAACTAAATGCTGGAGAATTTTTTAAAATTTTTCCTATAGAGTTTCTGCCACATTGATGTTTAGTGTTGTATGGAGGTGAAACTACAGCCCCTCTCACACAGCATTTTGACATTTTAAGCCTGTCATTGAGGGAATATGCTCATCAGAAAAATACTTCTCTGTGGTTCTCAAGTTCTGAAAACTATTAAGGATGTCTCTCCAATCTTGGAGAGGAAGTAAAACAGTCAAAGAGAAGGAAGTTTCACCCAAGAGCTATGAAGGGAATTTTATGCCCTCACATAGGCATTCAACAAACGTTATGAACTACTTTATGAACCAAACTTCTATGACAGGACAAAATGAGCTGGTCTTTTCTGATGGTAGAATCGGCCTTGCATTAAAGCCGTGAAGTTCAGGCTTTGCATAAATATCACTGAAGGAAATGTAGTTAGTAGACTTTACAGGTTTATTTTGGGGGTGCTTGCATCCCACTGCTGACTAGTGCTTCTGAATTGATAGCTGGACTGTTTGTGGATTACAGTTCATGTGTATTCAGCTCTTGTTCTTCATAGAAGGAGTAAATTTTAAAATACAAAGCAAATTGTATTTGGAAAGCCTGATCATAGTACCTTGCATGTTTGTGTTTCAGCTTAGTTTCTTTTCTTTACAACATAATCTTCAAGTTACATCTGTATAGTACCTGAAGATGGGGTAAATAGAAATAATTATTTCTTTAATTCATGCTTGTGAACAGGAGTGAATTCATAAGTTATAAAAGAACTATAAAAGTTACATAATTGGCAACAGCAGGACTACTTATGCAAAAAAAAGTTTTTCTTTTTTTAGTTTTGGTTTTATTTGTTTATTTTTTTAGAAGACACGTTGTTTACATTTTTACTTAGCCTATAACAAGTATTTACTCCAAGTAATATATTTGAAAGTCAGTAAAATTTTTCAGACAAAACAAGCCATTAGTTCACGATTACATTTTAGCCCATGACTGTCAATCGTTAAAATTCATGTTATTACAGTTATTTCTAAATTCACAGAAAGACCCCTTTGTGTGCAATGGCCTGGAGAAGTAATGTAATATGTAATTATGGTCCTTCTGAAAATGCTAATTACAGGATGAAGCTAAATGTCTTCTGTACCATGACTGGAATAGCCACATGACTTACCCCTATCTCACAGCTAATCAGGGATACCTATTTTGGCTTTTAACAATGGACCCCACGTCAATCAACTGACTTAACTGTCTTTATAGAGATTCATATGTATGCTGGATGTGACAACCTGATTATATATTTTTAGTTTCTCATACACACTTCTTAAAAACTAGTCTCTCAATTAAAATTTAAGTAGTACAGCGTAAAAAGACAAATGTGAAGCAGACTCCTTTGGAGAAGGAGCAAAAAATAACAGCCAAGTAATGAAGGAAAGGACATATTTGAAAACTAAGCTAAAATAACTCTGTTTTTTTAATTGAAGTATAGTTGATTTACAATGTTGTGTTAATTACTGCTGTGCAGCAAAGTGATGCAGTTATACATATACATACATTCTTTGTTTTATATTCTTGTCCATTATGGTTTATCATAGGATATTGAACATAGTTCTCTGTGCTATACAGTAGGTCCTGTTGTTTATGCATCCTATATGTAATAGCTTACATCTGCTAATCCCAACCTCCCACTGCATTTGATCCTCAAGCTCACATCCCAAGCAAAAGGGAAACAATAAAGGGAAGCAGAATGTTTCATCAGGAGAAGCCACATTTTCTCAGTGTTAAGCTGCCCAGGGCAGTATATTTGCCACATTGTTTTTTGTATTAGAACTGATGAATATATTTGTGGGCCTTATAATTGCTATAGGATTTGATAAATTGCAGTGATGCAAACTTTATTTGTTTATGAAAACAGCCATTAATTCCAGGTAAATATGCACAGGGGGACTAAGCAGGATGTTGTCAAACAAGTAATATTTGTTTTGTTGATATAAGAGAATAAAGTTTTCCTCCAGTCTAACACTCATCATGGTCAGTCTATAAATTGTGATTTTTAAATTAATGCTTTGGCTTCTATAATACCCACCCTATAATTTCCAATCATTTGGAATTTGAAAAATGTGAAAGAGGATTTTGGCACCAGATTAAATCTTGTGTTTCATGTTCTGGAAGCTGCTATGTGGTCCAAATCAGATAGATTCAATCAGATGAACGAGTGAATTAATTAATCAGTGATTTTATTAATCAACTACTGTGTACAGAGCACATATCATATTACTTGAAAGAGAAGTAAGATCATCTAAATCAGGGTTGACAAACTTTTTCTATGAAGAGTCAAATAGTTTCAGCTCCATGGTCTACTTTACTCTTCTGTTTTATTGCAAAAGTAGCCATGGATAATCTGTAAGCAAATAGGTGTGGCTGTGTTCAAATAAAATTTTATTTATAAGAACAGGCAGTGGTCGGATTTGACCCACCTGCCCTAGTCTGCCAAACTCTGAACTAAATAAATAGAATAGGTACTCATTTTTGAAATGCTACAAACAAAAGGTTTTTCCTGCCTTGGATACTTTCAAAGTGTACTTACCAGCTCCTGCTCCATTGGAGTAGCCTACAATTTCAACCTGAGTTGAGTAGACTGTCAAGAGAAGTACACTCGAAGAGTTCTTCATGATCTCCTCCAAATCCCAGCCCTTGATGACTTTTATTTCCTGGTATAATTATGGAAACACAATCTTCAATGAGATTTCTTTTTTATCTGCTGTAAACTCTGGAAAGAATGAAGAGCTTTCTAATGTTTTCCCATAAAACCACTTTTTTTCTCATAGTTATTCAACTAATCTAATGTTCTAATTCAGCCCTATGAGCCTAGCACGATACCAATATTTTTTACAGTTGTGATATTCAAGGGTTTTTAGTATCATTGGGGCTTCAATATATAGATATTAAAATATTACAAGAGAATACAGTGAAGAAAACAAAATAAAGATATGCATTAAGACAAGGAAGTTGATCATTCTGTGTTGGAAATCCACTTCATTGGAGCCACTAAGTTTGTGGATCAAACTAAAAACATCAAACATAATCAATAAACATCTGCTGACATGACATGCAAATTTACAGGAAAGCTAAGACTAAAAACTGTAAACAATGTTCTTATTGAGGCAAGTTCTTCCTAGGACTTGTTTTTAGTCACTATTATTCTGGCAAGGAAGGGGGAATGTTAAAAGGAAGGTGAGCTTCTCTAGTAATTGTAGATTACAATCATTTCTTTTCTCATGGACGTGAGTTTGTTTTACTTTCTAATTTTACTGCTATTTCATATGTCACATCCTCTGCCAGCCAAGAGAAAGATGAAAATCTGGCAAGTCCACTGAACTCTCAGATGTTAGTATGGAACCTATGAATATTATATATAAAGTGAAAAAGTAGAAAATCAACTTTCAATTAAAAATAAATCTTTATCCAAAATATTTGGAACTTTCTGCCTTTCAAGGAGCACAGAAAAAAGTTTTGTGTCCCCAAGCCTGGGTATAAAATTCAGATCGGTCTTTCCTTATTTCTGAATCAATATTGAAACAAAATATTTCAACTTGGGCCAAGCATTATATGAGTTTCCATGAGAGACATTTTAAAAGTAAGAACAACATGTTGTATTTAACCTCATGAGCTTATAATTTTCTTTGGTGAAACAAAGCAAACATATAAAATAAGATGAACATAGCTCTGTGTTTAATCCCTGATACATTGGTTTTTATATATATACTCTAATTGAGAAAGGAGATAAGTATGGCTGGATGAATAAAGAGAGAAGACTTCATGAAACTAAGAGAAATGAATTCAGTGGCTTCCAATGACTATTAAAATGAAAATACAGATAATATACAGGTTCCTAAAAGTACAAAGAGCAATTGGACTTGACACTTAGGTAACTGGGATCTATTTCAGTGTCCTAAAAGGGAAAGTGAAGGAACCAATTTGTATTCATTTACTTATATCATCTTGAAATTTAAAAAATATTAAGTGAAAAAACTGCATATATGTATATATGAAGTTCTTAGCATAAAACAAAGTGAATAAACCTTGGCTATTATTACTATCTCTTAGTATAATTTCTTCAATTTATGGATAAGATCTCCAGGTCCCTGAATGGTGTAGTGATTTGTTCCATGTCATACAAGAGAGTTACTTATAGGGCAGACCTCTTACTACTAGATCATGATTAAGAGAGATAAGCCTAGGCTGTTCTGAATGGCCTTCCTGGAGTTCTACAATATGGTAGCTTAGACTTGATGGACTGTGTTAGTGGTCTTGCATACTAACAATAGATGTAGAATTTAAATGGAGAAGGGAAAGACAGCAATCTGGCTTCTACTCAGGCCAAATTCTAACCCCCAAATCCCTTTTGCCCAAGTAGATATTAACATGTTTCTATTTAAGGTATAAAGCAGCTCTACCATTTAGAGACTGAGAGACCTCTAATTTACTGAACTTCTCTGTCTCAATTTCCTCACCTTTAAAAGAGAACATACCTATAGATGAAAGGATTAAATTATTTAATAGCTGAAAAGAGATTGAGAGAGAGTCTGGCATAGAGTAAACACTCCATAAATGATAGTGATAATAATTATTTACCAGACTTTGCTCATTAAATTGCTTTAATTATTTTGAATCATACTTAAATCAGCATCCCAGCTTTTAGGGACTTAGAATGCTATTGAAGGGAATTTAGTTGAACAAGGTAGATAAGCTATATTGTTTTTCTGTGCTCCATCCTGAAACCCCACTATTATGAAATTAAGGAAGTAAAGTAGAAAGTATTAAAAGGCATACAAAAATTTTAAGTAGAAAGAGTGATAAAAGGGAAGGATATGAAAACAGACAAGAAATTTTAACACAATTTTGAAAATCAAACAGCAGATAATTGAAGTGTAATTATTAGAGCAGCAACATTGAAGCATATCTTCCTACAGTGAGAGCCAATTTTCATCACAGAATCCTAGAAAGGATCAAAAATTGGAAGCACCAGTTAACTCTGAAAATGGGGATAAGGGGTTATGTGTAAAACAGGATGGCTGCTTGAAAGTTTACCTAAGGAACGATTAAAATCCTTTCCTTGGTCCCATGCTTCTGGGCAGCCCTCAACACTCCTGCTGCCTCAGAAAACTTGAGGAACTAACCCCCTGCGGAAGGGCTCTAGGCACATACAGCAGAGTCTAAAAATAGGACATCATGAAACTTGTCGCTTTCATCAACTGACTGACCAAGTTTACTTTCTACGCATGAATTTGAGTGGAGGTTAATCCAGCATCATCCAATGCTCAGAATTAAAGCTTCTATAAATATATCTTGTTTTTGAATAACACTCAATTCAAGGTTATGGTCAATGAAAGTCTTCCAAAATTTTTTCACCTTCTTTATCTTCTTTGACTCCAGTTAGTATTTTACATAGTAATTATTGTAGTAGTTGGTGACTAAATAGGACACCTCATAGAAACGTGGAACAATCCTTGAGTAGAGAAAATTCATGTCTGCTTCTCATCTGATACCTAGATGTCTACAGACTAAACGAGTTTGCTCTGCAGTTGTGGTGGGAATACAAATGACGCTTTCGGTGTTACTTCTCTGAGCAAGTCTCAGGCAGCACTAGAAACATCTGTGTTCTCTAGAAGACAGAGGAAGCTAGCAGAGAGGGGACTAGCAAATCTGGTAGTGATCTGGGGGTTAGGAAACGGAGGACAGGCATCCCATGGGGAATGGAAGTCTCATCAGGTCCTAAATGGACAGATGTATGAACCCCACTTGAGATTCATGAAAATCAGATAGAAAGAGATACAACTCAGCCCACTCTGACCCAAGATTAGATGTTCTCTCCTCACCGATCATGTGGCACCTTGTATGCCTTCAAGGACTAAGATGTCTCTGAGCAGTGAAGCACAAGCATTAACTGAACTTTAAACCTGACATGACTGAAAAAACCTGGAATTTATTCACCAAAGTAAGGTTTCTACCTCTTGGGGAAAAAAACAGGAGTTTGGAAAAGTAAATAAAGTTACATTTTTGGCCAAGTTGTGTGTTTTTTGTCCGGAACATTCATACCCACTGGCCTTGTAACTCTTACTCCACTCACCTCCTACTGGAACACAACCCACCAAAGTTGCATTGTATGTCATTTTCCCTCTCACTGTATTTTCTCTTTGATGATATACTTTTTCACATGATATTAACTCCACCTTTGTGAAGAGGAATCCAAACCCTCTTCATGTTTAGCCTCCATCTTTCCCCTAAATTCCAGTCCAATTTCCAAGCAGTTTCTGTAATCACTTCAAACTCTCTCAAGACGCCAAGTTGCTTTTCCTGTCTTGGTCCTTTATGCTGGGCCTACATAGTCCTCCTGGCCAGCCAAGACTCAATTACAGCATTTTCTCTAGAACCTCTTCCCCTGTGCTCTTGGCTCACATATGCTTGCTCTCTCTCTCCAGGACCTAGATTTCTGACTTCATACTCTGGATTTGGCATCTTCTTCTGGCACTTTGACACCCAGCACTTTCGTTTTGTACCCTGACTTCCTGCCTAATTGCCCGGTTCACTGGCTCCCTCAGATGTGTACTATACCATGACCACAAGTACCGTCTTCGCTGTCCATTCCAATCCCAAGTATCAGCCTGGAGGTGGCACATTCTTCCGTTCAGAGCCCCATGTGTGCCATCCTCCAGGTTCCCCATCTTGGAATTCTCTTCAGAAACTTTCTCCTCGGAAACATCTGGGTATCCTCCCTCTCTCTCACTTAATGCCTGCTTGGTGTCTTAAAAGCTCATAATTTGGTTTTCTAAGTGTATTTAAAATTGGTTTCCTCCTTTGAATTCTCATTGCCATCACCTTAGTGTTCACCCCTTAGATAACTGAAACGGCATCCTACCTGATTGCACTACTTATAAGTCTCCACCCCTCAAAGACAAGATGCATTGCTGTATGAAGAATCCTCTTAAAACTTTCCTATTTATTCTCAATCTTATTCTCTAAAAGACTTATGTGGAAAATAAAAACGAACACTATTCCTTTCCAACAGTCTTCAATGGCTCCCCATTGTCCACAAACAAAATCCAGACACCACTCTGTTTTTATAACCCCACCCTTACAATATCTCCATGAGTCTAATTTTCCAGGCCTACTGTACCCCTTGCCATGTACAATCAAACATGTACTCCTCTGTTTCATTTTACTCTCCTTTTCCATGTTCCAAGAAGCCTGTTCCTCCCATCTCTGCCTGTTGAAAACTTAGCCTTTCTTGATCTCGTAATTGTAATTAAATTGTTACCTGAATTGTTTTTCCCATCCGCCCTGAACTTTCTGTATACTTCTACCCAGCATGGATTATACTTCAGCTGTTAGAGGACTTATTTGTGTGTGTCTCCATTGCTAGATTATTATTTCCTTTAATGATAACTCCCATGTTTTCCCCATGACATTTAAGACGGTGCCTAGCACATAATGGGTGCTCGATAGATGTACGTTGAATTCAATATACTAGAATTGCAGAAAAAATACCGGTAGAAAACACTATCCTTGTTTAAATCTAACTGCTCACCCTCTCTAATTTTCCCTACTCCATTCTGTTTCTACAACTGCATTGAGCTAGAGAAAAAGGTGCACACATGTTTGGGTTTCTTGCCTTTGAGGCATACCCCAGAATCGTATCCTAAAATTATCAGCCAATCAAAACAAGTAGGTACCACTAACATAGAAGCAAAGGAAGTGGCATCTGATCTCCAAAGGTACCATATAGTAGCACTTACAGAGAGAAAATATTCACTTTGTCTAATTATTTACTCATAAAGAAGGAGCTTACTCAGAGCCATTATGTTTAGGGTGACTCCATTTTACTCTGACATTCATTCCAAAGAGACCTCAAGAGAATTTGTGGACTGGAAATGTTCCATGCTCCACATGTTACCATGACTTTAGTTTAAACCTGACAAAAATTGTTCGTTTATCAGGGTTGATTTTTGTCCAGAAACTTTAAAGTGGCAGGAAAATATTTAAAATGAATTCTTTGTTTTCTAGTGTTTTGATGTAGAAGTTGAGAAATCCCACATTTATTTTTGTTTAATGGATTGGAATATACATAACTTTCAGAACTCAGAATATGTATTCAGTAAGAAGGGTTTAAATAGAAATGAGTAATTTCTAGAACTAAAAAAAATAGATTAGTACTTTTTAAAGTTTCATCCTGGAAGTATGGTTACTTTAACCATTTATTAAATATTTGCACTGCATTTATTAGGCAGCTCCTCTGTTACGTGAGCATTAAAATGTGGCTACAGTTCGTTCAGACTTCACCCACCTTTAAATAAGTGCCACAAGGCACATAATGTGCTTGACACATTTTTTTCTATATTATGAAGGAAGATGTTATTGAATTGGCTCTTCTGTATTTCTCACATTCTGACGATAGAATAAAGTACAATAAATCAGAGAATAATGGAAAGGGTATTCACGAATAAATCCTAGAGAGTTCGTTCAAACTAAAGATGGAATGTAGAAGTCAAAGTGGCTTTTTATTATCAGAGGGTTTTTTTTTTTTTTGACACTTCCTTCACTCAAGCCTTTCTGAATGAATCAGGAGAGCCCGCTTCCAGTAGTCAATTTGCTGTGACCTCTCTCTCTGTAGCCTCATCTCAAGTAAAATTATGAGTTGCCTCAGCTCTGCACAGGGTTAGTATACTAACCATATGTACCATGAAATCCAGCAAAGATTCAATTAGTGCTGATGAGGTGAGACCCCAAAGTTCCCGCTGTTCTCTGTGTAGGTAAAGGATTAGAAAAAGAAATGAAAAGCTTTGGGTGCAGCTGAGGAAATGGAGGTTCAGACTTCCTAAGTCCAAATAATGGTTATGGAAACCTCTTGCACGATTGTCTGTATTCTCTTTGGGTTTAATTCCACTAAAAACAAAACAAAATCTACAACTCTTAAATGCTATGTGTGAAGCAGTCTTCCTGGAAATATACTCTACAATGGGAATAGAATGATGGACAAGTCAAAATCCCTGCCAGAAACTTAATTCTAATGAAGGAGATAAATATGAATAGAGGTGACTGTAAAAGTTGGCAGTACAATGTATGCTCTGAGTGGTGTGAAAATGCTTTAGGAGGTGAGAATGGTATTTTCATGGTTTTTAGGAGGTTAAGATTGGGAGGTTTTACTGAGGAGTTGGTGTTTAAACTGGATTGTAAATAATTGGTAAGATTTCAAGCAGTGGAGGGAGGCATTGGGATTGGAAGTTTTGAAGCAGTTTCCAAACAAAGGAGACATAGTGGAAGAAAACAAAAACAAAACAGAGGGGTTTTAAACTGTTCTCTCTCTTCAAGTAAGAAAGAAAGGATAAATGAATTCTGTAAATCATTGCTATCTGTTTTACAGGAGGAATTGAACTTGTTATCCTGAAACTATACAAGACACTATTCTTCTAATATGAACATAAAGTATATGTTGATATGCCCCCATGCATTATGTGAAAATTCAGACTGAATTGTTAGTTGTCAAGTCATAAAGTAGGGAAGGTATTTTTCTCTTTTCAAGCCTAAATATTAACATTTTAAACAAGAGGCACTGGATGGATAAGACATTCGGTACAAATAAGAAACCCAGTCGTGTCCACAGATTCCCAGAAAGCTTAAGTCCTCTTTGCTTCTAGTGGAATCGTCCAGGATGGATGCGGAGCACAAAAGGATGTTGCAGTCACTGAACATCTGGACTGAGAAACTTTTGATAAGAGGCAAGTAAGCCAAAACACGTGTACTTTCCAGCTGTGAGCATTTGAAGGGGTCTCTTACATTTCTGATTTGTATGGAAGATAAACATTTCCTTAATGTAAGCTCATGCATTCATGACTATATGTTGGTACTATAAGTTCTTCCAGTTATGTAGCAGCATCTTTTCTATATTTGGAAAATGTAAAAAGCTTATGAAAAATTCAGGTTTTGGACACTATTTGCATTCATTTTAGATTTCTCAGAATATAATTATGCCAAACCTATATACAGCCACAAATATGACCAAGCCTTACAATTTCCGTGTCTGCCAAATCCTTTAGACTACTTCATTTGAAGGAATTTGTATAGTTAAAGTTTTCAGAAAAGTCAAAAATTACATGGATAGTGGAGTGAAACAGCAAAATGCATGAATAGTATTACTATTTCTTTAAAAAATGAAGAAAGATGCTAACATCGATCATTGGGATATTTCTACAAATGTCTGAACCCCTCGTGAGTAAATCAACATTGAAATGATACAGAAATATGCAGACCTGGCTTCGTACAGACATGCCTGAGCAAAACTTCTAAATAACACTCAATAGAAGCTCCTCTGTATGGTGATTCTTTAAACGATAGTATGGTACAGGCACCTCTCAAAAAAGGGGAGGGGGGCATTAGGAGGACTAGGAATTAGACAACCAGACATTTTGCCAGGTAGTTGGACAAGGTTCTAAAACCCTCCCAGGATTGGTTTACTCTGGTGCAGATTTCAACAAGAATAAAATGAAGTAAAAGACACTAATTTCATGCTTGGTATACAGTAGGAATTCATTAAATGTTAGTTTCTTTCTTCGGTGATACAGCAACAAAGAGAGAGGGTTGAATTGGTACTAAAAGAGCATTTGTCTCTGTTTTTAGGACAGTGTACAGGGAATTAGCCAGGCACACAATTACAGCTCATTAACAATGACAGTTGCTTCCAAGCCAAGTTCCTTTTTAAAACCTCAACACAAATCTTTAGCATATGGTTGAAGCAACCTTAAAGATTTAAGTGTAAACATCTCTTGTTTGTCATGAGTCTACCTAATTGCTAACTTGATTACTTACTTTTTGAAAGAATAGGAGATACATTAATCTTTCACACCTAAAGTACTGTTTCTCCTCTCCCAAGGAAACCTGAAGTGTTTCTATCACTTTTGGCAGGACATAAGCAGCCCACCATGATTGGAATTATCCTTCCTTTTTACTTCAGATCTTTGAATTATAAATGGCTTAAAAAATTGGAACTGTATCTGGAGAACAAAAATTCTGGATAGTTTTTTTTTTTTATTAACATAGATCTCCAACATCTGTTATATCTTATTAAAATGCATCAGTCTAAACACAGCTGTTATTCCATTGGAAAGTGGGAATAAGGGATGGACGAAGTAAGAACGAAATTTTTTTTTCTTTGTGGAAATAGGAAAAAATATGATCTTTAACTGTTGTTTAACTTGAGTATCCTAGGATTTTCTTGGACTTCCTGAAACTGTAGCATAGCAGACAGATAGATGTAATAAGTATAAACTCAAAACACTCTTTAGAAGAAATACATTTCAGGCACCTTGTAAACCAGGGAAAATTGTACTAAAGTCTGTTTCTGCTTCTGAACAAAATGTTTGTCTTTTTTTTTTTAACATCTTTATTGGAGTATAATTGCTTTACAATGGTGTGTTAGTTTCTGCTGTATAACAAAGTGAATCAGCTATACATATACATATATCTCCATGACTCCTCCCTCTTGCATCTCCCTCCCACCCTCCCTATCCCACCCCTCTAGGTGGTCACAAAGCACCGAGCTGATCTCCCTGTGCTATGCGGCTGCTTCCCACTAGCTATCTATTTTATATTTGGTAGTGTATTCTACATGCCACTTTCTCACTTCGTCCCAGCTTACCCTTCCCCCTCCCCGTGTCCTCAAGTCCATTCTCTACGTCTGCATCTTTATTCCTGTCCTGCCCCTAGGTTCTTCAGAACCTTTTTTTTTTTTTTTAGATTCCATATATATGTGTTAGCATACGGTATTTGTTTTTGTCTTTCTGTATGTCTTTCTATAGTAATTTACAGTTTGTCTTTCTGGCTAAGAGCAGGGAAATTGGTCATATAGCACACCATTTCTTTAAAAGCTGGAATGCACGTGCACACAAAGTTACATGGTAATCAATGGCTACAGGTGATGAGATGGCCAATGATATTACTGGACATAAGCGGGAAGCTATTTGTAGCCCCTATATCAGTGCTTATTATGCTTTCCTGTCCTGTTTCTCCCACTCAGCAGCGTGCACCAATCTATGTTAGAGACTCAAGCACATTTTAAGAAACAAAAAATTCAAATTTTATCTCCTTCCAAAACATGACCCTTGGAAATTACCAGATGTGCCATCTCCTTCCCTCGGTTTATTTTTAGAAAGGCAAGGGCAAGGTAGCATCTTGTTTTGTCCCTTAGATTAAAGCACAGTAAATGGAAGAGAAGCCAGTGCTGTTCATCTTCATATTCCCCAATGATTCAGCGTTAAGATATCTGTGAACTGCAGCACTGAAATCAAAGCACATTTATCATGTTTTTATTTGAAACCTTAATGTGGAATAAAAGGAGGATGAGATGGTTTATAATATATTTAGGAAACATTTCAAAAAGTGAATAAAATCTTGCTCCAGGGAAGAATCTATTATAGACAATTTAGGATCCACTGCCGTTGGAGATGAACTTGAAACCATACAAATGATGATATAGCACTAAATTTCAGAGACTTGAATGATCTTGAGAGTAGGTGAAAAACAGTACTATGACATAAATAGTTTAGTCACTGTGTCAAGCTTTTCTATTTCTTTTGCTTTCGTCGCAAACTTGTTTACTCTATGTGAATGCTAACACATATGAGATCCTTGGACACAAAATGGTCACAAATTTTTATGATTCAAGCACTCCCGTTCACATTTCTGAGTAAAGAAAACCATTCTGACAGGCTGAAAAGGCAGAGTAAGTAGGGAAAATGGGTTGGAGCAAAGCTGTAACACTAAAGGCACCTGTAACGCTAAAGCCTCTTCTTTACTTGATAACATATTCTCTAACACCCTTGTGCACACCTGCCATTACATTCATACTTCCCTGTCTCACTAGGATCATTAGCGGATTCTCTGAGCAATCAGACAAGCAATTACTGTACTGCCGTCTCAACACTAGCTGGTCATCGTGGACTCAACAGCCAATGTACTTAAGTCAAATAGCACCATTTCCAGGAAAAGGCTTCTGTGCTTGCAGAGAGGGAGAGTATGTCAAAGAAACTGGGTTCAGAAACTTAGCAAGTGAGCGCCATTGTTTATTTCCATTGAAGACTTGGCTCTGGTGAATATTTAGGAATACAATATTAATGCTGCTGCTTCAAAGGATCCTCAGGGAAATCTGATAAATATGTGATTAAATTTGCCTCCAATATAATTACATAGAGTCAAACTTGTTTAACTTTTTCTACGCTTGGTTATCTTGGCCCAGCCAAAAAGATGTTAAATGGCAGCCTAGCTTCTAATGTATTTATACCACTGGTGGTTTATGAAGTTCAAATTTTAGAATGCAAATGAAAAGAGAGTGAAGCTAATTTTCAAAAGAGTTAATTCAACTTTTAGATTTTTAGTTTTAAATGAAGGCTATGAACTCTTCAGTTTACAGTGCTTTTTACTACTGCTCTTTTAAAGAATGTAAATTTTTGGAAGATAGTAGATGTGTGTAGAAGTGTTGTCTGTACCTCTAGACATTAGAAAATAGAGCTAAGGAAAATTTAAAATATTGGAGAGACTCTACCTGACTCACACTGCCAATATTAGACAAGGAATTTTTCTTGAGAATTTACCACAGGAAAAGGGTCTTCACACTTGGATTGCCTTCTCCAACTCTTTTATCAGTTATATCTCTTGAGTATGCCCTTAAAGAACTTATCATTTAACACCAAGTACATTACATAAAAAAGAACACAAGGGACTTCCCTGGCAGTCTAGTGGTTAAGACTCTGCACTCCCACTCCGGGAGGTGCAAGTTCGATCCCTGGTCCGGGAAGTAAGATCCCACATGCCGTGCGGTGCGGCCAAAAAAAAAAAAAAAGCCAAAACATAACAAAACAAAACAAAAATAATGTTCCTAAAAATACAGACTTAATGCATTAAGTTACTCTACATGCAAAGAACACAATTGCTATCTATACTCCTAAGTTTTGCTGAGCTGATAGTTTTCTCTGTGTAAATGAAACAGGATATTAAAATGGGAATTATCCTTTGTCTTAATTTTGGATAAAGCCCTAAAATTAAGACAAACGGTGTTCAGTGCTCACACATTTTTAGTAGTGGTGCCAAAACATCTATGCACAATTTGCTAAGAGGTGATACCAAATCTGGTCCAGTATACCATACACTGTCACCACCTCCAGGATATATAGAAGGGGATGTGACCGATGAGAGTGTATTGTTAAGGAGGGTTTCTTTAGAGAGTCTATTTTCAGAGTACTGTGTTATCTCTCTCATCTGAGCACTGGGAGATAGTGACAGCTGTCTCTAAGTATAGCTGCCTGGAGGATCTGTAGCTGCAGAGCTAAGAGACAGTGCTAGGAATAGCCTACACCTCCCAGAGCGTAGCTTAGAGGAGGCTTATATTTCCTGTGGGCCAGATATGAATTCAGTAGAAGGGTGGAGAACTGGGTCATTTCAGAGGGGCCTTGCCCATGAGGACTGCTTGAAGGAATGATGTGACCCTTACAGAGATGAACTAAAGGAGTCAAGGACAGTGCAGACAGTTGTAGGCAGCCAACACAGGAAACATCCATCTATCATGGAGCCACAAGTGGGAGATTCCCACTGGGGATTACTGAGGTGTCCTCAGATTGCTCTGCACCAAAGGGCCATTGAGCACCCAAAACTCCTACAGGGCATGAGTAACAGGTTACAACTGTAAATTCCAGATTTTTCTGAACCTTACTTCTCCTCCATCTTCACCAAGAGACCGCACAGTGAGAAGAGCTAGGAGGGGAAATCATGAAGAGGCACACCACAAAACCCTTCCCCACTGTAGTTTTCCCAATCTGAGCTAGGTTTAGATTGGGGGAGGACAGGAGCTTCAATCTGGATGAGAATAATTGCGTTGTTAGATTGGACTGAACATAGATGAACTAACAAAACCTTAAAGTACCAGGAAAAACTGTGAGACTGGCCTGGGAGTTCATTCATGGGCAGGCAAGAAACAGTCTACAAAGCAGGGTGAAAAAGACAACTCTTTGAATCCAGGTTATACAACCTGTTATACAAATTTTGAGGCACAGCCATGGAGAGCTGAGTTACTTTGGATACCAGGGAGGGAGGAATTTGAAGTTTATGAAGGGAAACTTGAAAGAGGGAGAGAGAAAGCAAGGGAAATCTGCACATTACAGGGGGAAAAGGTCAGAAAGCAAAACCATTATTGGCAGGGCTGCTAAGAAGGACCTTGATAGAACAGAAATGTCTAATAAGAATTTCTGTATTATTTTCTGTGAGGCATATGGTATATTTTTTCCTCTATTAGTTACCATTTCTTTTACAGCAAACTTTCTTTTTTTCTAATTTTTAAATTTTTTATACAATTTTAAAGGCTACTTTCCATTTACAGTTATTACAAAACATTGGCTGTATTCCCCGTGTTGTACAATACATCCTTGAGCCCATCTAATACCCAGTAGTTTGTAAACCCAACTCCCCCACCACTATATTGCTCCTTCCTCCTGACTGGTGACCACTAGTTTGTTCTCTACATCTGTGAGTCTTCTTCTTTTTTGTTATATGCATTAGTTTGTTGTATTTTTTAGATGCCACATATAAGTGAAATCATTCAGTATTTGCCTTTCTCTGTCTGACTTATTTCACTTAGCATGATGTGAAGTGTATGATATTAACCTCTCCCTTCTGCTACAAAATCTCCCATAGTTGTTTGTGAATAGGATATTTTAGCAGAACTTGAAGATATGAAATATCTTACTAGTGGGTCACTGTGGGGACCAGAAGAAGGTAAGCCACCAATATTAAGATGGACTCACCAAAGAACATATCCCAAAGAAAGTGGTGTTTAAGTAGATTCCCTAGCAAAGAGGAAGCTTCTCTTATACATTCCAAAATTTGTCTATCTCACCAGGTTTCATTTATTCTTGTATGTTCAATATTGTCTATCAATGTGCATTTAATTGTAATGATGATTATATGATAATGAGGGTGGTGGTGATGATGGTGGTTGTAGGGATAATGGTGATGATGAGGTTGGTGATGAAGTCAACACCTACCATTTTTGAATGTTAATGTGCTAAGCATTTTTCACGAATTATTTCTTTTAATCCTCGTATCAGTTAACAGAGAGATTTAATAATTTTTTATGCTATCCAGATTTTTAATGGTAGATACAGAATTCAAACTTGTTTGTTTAAAATATAGTAAAAATTCAAATTGAACTGCATTTCCTCTATAAAGGTTGTTCTTGCAAGTGTAATATGCACCAGGACTATTTCTTTTCTTCTGTGTACTTTGGATTTTGTTTTCTCTTTTTCTAGATTGCTAAAGTGGAAGCTTAGATTGTTGATCGTAAATCTTTGTTTTTTCCCCAATTATGCATTCAATACTATATGTTTCCTCTAAGTACTATTTTCCATGCATCCCACAAACTTTGATAGGTTATATTTTATGGCCCCAAATGTGGTCTATCTTGGTGAGTGTTCCATGTGAATTGAGAAGAATGTGTATTCCGTTGTTCGCTGTCAATTAGATTCAGTTGACTGATGGTGCTGTTTAGTTCACTATGTCCTTATTGGCTTTCTGCCTGCTGGATCTGTCAATTAATAATAGAGGGTGCTAAAATCTCCAACTATAATAGTGGATTTATATATTTCTCCTTGCAAATATATCAGTTTTTGTCTCACATATTTTTGATGTTCTATTGTTAGGCACATGTACATTATGGATTGTTATGTCTTCTTACAGAATTTACCCCTTTATCGTTATGTAATGCCCTACTTTATCCCTGATAATTTCCTTTTCTCTGAAATCTTCTTTGTCTGTAATGAATCTAGCTACTTCAGCTTTCTTTTGATGAGTGTTAGCATGGTATATCTTTCTCCATCTCTTTATTTTAATCTACCTGTGGCTTTATATTGAAAGTGAGTTTCTTGTAGATAACATATAGTTGATTTTGTGTCCAATCTGAAAGTCTCTGACTTAACTAGTGTATTTAGACCATTGATATTTAAAGTGATCATTGATATGTTTATATTAATATGTGAAATATTTGTTACTGTTTGCTATTGATTTCCTGTGTTCTTTGTTTCTTTCCTTTTTTACCTTCTACAATTTTTATGCTTCCTCTGGTTTTAACTGAGCATTTTATATTATTTAATTTTTTTTCTCCTTTTAATTATTAGTTATACTTTTAAAAAAATTTCCCTTGAGTTTGCAATATATATTTACAACTAATCCAAGTCCTCTTTCAAATAACATTATGACACTTCATGGCCAGAGCAAGTGGCTTATTACAGAGAATTATCAATTCCTCCTTCCTGTACCTTAGAATAATGATGTCACTAATTTCACTTATTCACAAGCAAAAATCACTAAACACATTGTTTCTATTATTCTTTTGAACAACCTTTTATCTGTTAGATCAATTAAGAGTATGAAAAAGATTCTTTAATGAACATCCATACTGTTCTCCATAGTGGCTGTATCAATTTACATGCCCACCAACAGTGCAGGAGGATTCCCTTTTCTCCACAGCTGCCAGCATTTATTGTTTGTAGAGTTTTTGATGATGGCCATTCTGACCAGTGTGAGGTGATACCTCATGGTAGTTTTGATTTGCATTTCTCTAATGATTAGTGATGTTGAGCATCTTTTCATGTGTTTGTTGGCCATATGTATGTCTTCTTTGGAGAAATGTCTATTTAGGTCTTCCACCCATTTTTTGATTGGGTTGTTTGTTTTTTTGATATTGAGCTACATGAGCTCTTTGTATATTTTGGAGATTAATCCTTTGTCAGTTGCTTCATTTGCAAATATTTCCTCCCATTTTGAGGGTTATCTTTTCATCTTATTTATGGTTTTCTTTGCTGTGCAAAAGCTTTTAAGTTTAATTAGGTCCCATTTCTTTATTTTCATTTTTATTTTCATTACTCTAGGAGGTGGGTCAAAACAGATCTTGCCATGATTTATGTCAAAGAGTGTTTTTCCTGTGATTTCCTCTAAGAGTTTTATAGTGTCTGGTCTTATATTTAGGTTTTTAATCCATTTTGAGTTTATTTTTGTGTTAAGTAGTGTTCTAATTTCATTCTTTTACATGTAGCTGTCCAGTTTTCCCAGTACCACTTATTGAAGAGATTGTCTTTTCTCCACTGTTTATTCTTGCCTCCTTTGTCATAGATTAGGTGACCATAGGTGCATGGGTTTATCTCTGGGCTTTCTATCCTGTACCATTGATCTATATTTCTGTTTTTGTGCCAGTACCATACTGTCTTGATTACTGTAGCTTTGTAGTATAGTCTGAAGTTGGGGAGCCTGATTCCTCCAGCCCCGTTTTTCTTTCAGTCCCACTACTGGGCGTATACCCTGAGAAAACCATAATTCAAAAAGACACATATACCCCAATGTTCATTGCACCACTATTTACAATAGCCAGGACATGGAAACAATTTAAATGTCCATCAACAGATGAATGGATAAAGAAGATGTGGCACATATATACAATGGAATATTACTCAGCCATAAGAAGGAATGAAATTGGGTTATTTGTAGAGATTTGGACGGACCTAGAGTCTGTCATACAGAGTGAAGTAAATCAGAAAGAGAAAAACAAATATCGTATATTAATACATATATGTGGAATCTAGAAAAAATGGTACAGATGAACCTATTTGCAGAGCAGAAGTACAGATGCAGACATAGAGAATGGACATGTGGACATGGGGGGAAGGGGAGGGCTGGACGAATTGGGAGATTAGGATTGACATATATACACTACCATGTGTAAAATAGATAGCTAGTAGGAACCTGCTATACAGTACAGGGAGCTCAACTTGGTGCTCTGTGATGACCTAGATGTGTGGGGTGGGGGTAGTGGCAGGGAGGTCCAAGAGGGAGGGCATGTATGTATACATATAGCTGATTCACTTCATTGTACAGCAGAAACTAACACAACATTGTAAAGCAACTATACTCCAATAAAAAAAAAAGGAAAGATTTTGTTTTATTTTTATTTGTGTGTCTTATAATGTGCTTCCTTTCTTTAGGTAGGTAGGTTCAAATTACAATATTATTTGACTTCTTTCTGTATAATTTATTTTAACTTTTTTTGCAAGATAGGTGATGAATTCCCTCACTTTTTGTTTGTCTAAGAAAGTCTTTATTTCTCTTTCACTTTTGAAGGAAACTTTTGCTGGATACAGAATTCTAAGTTGGTGGATTTTTTTTTTTCTCTCAACACTTTAAATATTTTACTCTACTCTTCTTGTTTGCATGATTTCTGAAGAGAAGTCCAATGTAATTCTTATCCTTATTCCTCTGTATGTAAGGTGAGTTTTTCTTCTGGTTTCTTTCAAGGTTTTCTCTTTGTGATTTATTAACAGTTTGAATATGATGTAACTAGGTGTAGATTTTCTGGTATTTAACCTGCTTAGTATTCTCTAAGCTTCCTAGATCTTAGTTTCCTGGCTCTGTCATTAATTTTGGAAAATTCTCAGCCATTACTACTTCAGATATTTTCTTGTTTCTTGTTTCTTCCTTTCTTTTCCTTTTGGTATTCTTATTATGTATATGTTGCCCACTTTGTAATTGTTCCACAGTTCTTGGATATTCTATTCCATCTTTTTGATTCTTTTTTTTTCTGTTTGCATTTCAGTTTGGGAAGTTCCTATTGACATAACTTCAAGCTCACTGATGCTTTCCTCAGCCATGTCCAGTCTACTGATGAGTCCATCAAAGGCATTCTTCATTTCTGTTACAATGGGTTTTTTCCTACCATTTCCTTTTGACTCTTTCACAGAGTTCCCATCTCTCTCTTAAATCACCCATCTGTTCTTGCATATTGTCCATTTCTTTCATTAGAGCCCTGTCAAGAGTTTAGCTAAGCTACTCCATGGTATTGCTGCCTTGGTTCATTTTGTTTGCCTAAGTGGCCTACATGGACCTTACACTGACAACAGCTCCCTCATGTAAGCACATGCTCTAGATAACAGTCTACAGAGTCATAAGCAAATGTAAGTTCCTGAGAAGGCTTCCCACAACATATTGTGATCAATAGTCCCCCCTGCGTCTCTGGGCCTAGCCCTTATGCACAGCTTAGACAAGACCCCCATGGAGCTCACCAAAACTCTGCTTTTTTGGTTTGAATTCAATCCAGCCTTAGCCAAGAACCCCAGAGCACCCCATCCACAGACTCTTCTTGAGACATGCATCCCAGGTTCTGCCTCTCTCTCTGCCTGCACCCTTCCTTGACCTCCCTGTGTGGTGCCCCAAAGGCATGCTATGTACTTCCTCCAGGACCTGTGAGTAATAAACTTCTCTATTTCATTTTCTCTTGTGATCCTTTGCGGAACTGTGACTCACCATTGGCACCCTTGGCTCCACTTAACAAATGTTAATTTTAAAAAGTCATAACAAGCTCTTAGTATGTTATTCATAGTTATTTTAAATTCCTGTTCTAATAGTTCCAAAATCTTTATCATATACGGCTCAGGTTCTGATGCTGTGTTTGTCTCTTCATGCTGTGTTTTTTGCCTTTTAGCATACCTTATAGATTGTTGTTGAAACCAGACATGATGTATCAAGTAAAAAGAATAGAGGGAGATAGGCCTTTTGTATGAGATTTTATATTTTTCTAGCTACAGGTTAGATTATATTTCCTGTTCGCTGTAATTGTGATGTCAGAGACTAAAATTTCCTCTACTGTGCCTTTTTGTCTCCACTGTTGTCTCTGAGTTTTCCTAGATATTTCTTAAATAGGGTTTGAGGTTTGCAGTTCTTTTTAGCTGCAAAGCCCTGTTGTTATACAGGAGGCCTGTTGATGTGTAGGTGAGGTGTAGGGGCAGAGACGTGTTTTCTAGTGCTATGGTTAGGTCTCAGTCTTTTAGTGAGACTGAATTGGATATTTCCCTTCCCCCATGTCAAAAGCTAGAAGGGGCTGGAGTTGGGTATTTCTCTTTCTCTAGGTTGATTAGCTTCAGGTAAAATAGTTTCCCTTAAGGGAAAGGAAGGCCTCATTAAGGGAAACAGAGAGCTCTGGGCGTATTTCAAAATTGTTTTTCTCTTCCCCTTGCTAGAAGCAAAAGGGGATTTTTCTCATATCTTCACAGTGAGAATCTGATAGGGATCCTGAAGGTTAAAACTTTCAAAAGTATGGGGGCCTCCTAAGACTAGCTTAGAGTTAAAAACTCCCAGGGGGCCCAGTCTTAGGAGGGAGGATTTTACCTGCAACTCAAGTCAAATTGGTGGGTTGCGGTGCAAATGGTGGGGTTCAAGAGACCTTCTCAGAGAGTTTGAATTGGTATCTCCTAGCATTTATCCTGACACCAGGACCTGGTACCTGGCTGTTGGAGGACAGAGGAAACGAAAAGTGCCCACCGAACTGAGAAGGTATCTTGAGACCAAAAAACGAGTCAGGCAACTCCATATAATCAACAAATCAGTTTATTATAGGGCAACTTACTCACAGGGTGGGATCAGTTGAACAACAAAACGGAAGCATTCACAGCTACACGCCACACCACCAAGGGCCATTGGAACAATTCTGTAGTTAATTCTAGGGTATGCGGGTACATGCTTGGAAACAGGAGGTGCATGCCTAAGTCAAGATTTATGCATTGTCATTAGGCTCGTGGACATTAGGAATACGTCAGCGAAGGTCTTCATCATTGTTTGGGGACTAATAGAGCAGAGGCCACCTGGTCCTAATGACTATTGAACAGTATCCATTAAATACAAAGCCCTTGATGACAGAGAAGTGATTTACCACACAGTACAGTCCTGGGTAAGGTCAGTGGAAGGACAGGGGGAACTGGACAGGCCCAAGATGGTGTAGTTATGCTAGTAGCCATACACTGACTTACACCTGAAGGGTCTAACAGGGAGAGCTGCTCTAATGACAAAATTTGGTGCAACAAAACAAATGTGAGTTTTCTGTGCAGCAACTGAAGATTCAGTGGAAAGAAACCAGAGACTAGTCATCATGCAGAAACACTAGAAGAGGTAGGTGTGAAAAATTAAGAAACTTTACCATGTCCCATGATCCCAAGTTCAGCTGAGATAGGGGAGATTTAACAGGAAGATTGTTTGAAGTCTCTTGATTATTAGACTGGATTAAATCATTTATTACCTGAAACTGACAATAAAAGCTATGAGAGATGGCAGAGATTTCACCGAAGGGGTTGAGGAGTGGTACAAGTTGCGAGAGTAGATTTAAAGGAGCTTTGTTGAGAAAGAATGGAATTACTTTCTGCTCCTATAGAGTCCAGTTAATTCAAGCCAGTTACACTTAAAATAAAGCCATAGAAAGCAAACATCAAGACTTGAATTAAAGTTGATTGTGTTACAGAAGGATCTGGTATACAGGAGCCTTAAGAGTGCTCGATCATTTACATCTAATGTGTGAAGTAAAGCCATAGTAGTACTTCTAGATCTACAGTGTGTCACTGGGGCCAGTTTTGGGCAGAGGAAATAAGTGCTCCCTTTATGGGATGAGACTGCCAAGCCCTCTTTAAACAGCTGGCTGTTATTTCATTATTCAACATATCTTCCCTTGACACTTCTCTCTCTGACAGTTATTGCTGCAGATATAGTATTTTATCTGGGAGAAATTACCAATATAGTTTTTGAGAAAGAGTATCCAGAGGTGTGAAGGATTTTTCTCTGTTTCTTTATCCACCTTCCAATCTGCACCTGAAATTATGTCGGAGATAAATTGACTGATTTCAACCATTGACGGATCACAGAGAACTACATAAGCCATTTCCATGATTGATCTTGTTGACTTATTACTAGTACTGACTATCTCAAATCCTCTTTGGAGTGACATAGAGACAATTAATTGGCTATATAGCTATATATATATCTTACAATGAAAACTTAGAATTTCACAGCTGGGAAGAATAGTTAAGTTCATCTATCTCCCATCTAATAGAGAAATCAAAGCTATTTCATGTGACTGATGTGGATATTTTGTAAGCAGAGTAGAGCAAGAGGAAGCTGGCATCAGGACTCTATTTTTTACAACTTCTGAGCCTTGCTTCTTTCTGGGTAGACTTTTTCTTGGACGGTAATTTCCCACACAATGTAAAATAAGACAGTGGGTAACTCTAGGCTTGTAATATCCTGCAGTTAGCCATCCAAGAGAAGAGTGAGAGGTAGAAATAATTATCCTTCTTTTGACAACTGAAGACACTAGGGAACAGCTTAGGTAGGTTGAACAAGATCACATAGCTAGTAGGTGGCAGAGCCAGGATATCTGGTTGATGCTAATGAACCCGTTGAAGGTAGGGACTGTCTTACTCCTTTTTCATCTCCTCCACTTTCTACTGCACCCATCTCCAGCCTCTAGCAAAGCATCTGCTCTAGAATAGGGCTTTTGTAGAAGTTCACTTGATTGAATAAAATGGACTGTGAATGTCCTACATGCCTGAAACAGTATATGTATGAAGCAATACTTTTTTCTCCTATAATGTACTTCAAATACCTCTTCACAGTAATCAGCCAAGGCAGCCTATAGTGAGAGTGAATTCTGGTACCTTCCATGTAGCTTAACGCTTGACATACTATCATACCTGGGATCAGGAAAAAGGCCAGTCAGCTCCAGGTTAGTGAAGGTCTTGAACACTGGCAGAGACAAGAGCACAGCCAGGAACAGTTATCCAAGGAACTGGTGTGTGGAGATGTAGGTTCAGATAGTAGATTGAAGTCTGGAGCTCAGTTCAAGTGTAAGTCGTGAGTTAGATGAAGGTCAATTGAGATAAAGATCTCACTAAGTAGATGAGAAGCAATTTTTTTTTAAAGTATAAATCTTAGGGAATTGGAATTAGGATACCATAGTAATCAGTGTCAGAAGCCAAAGAATTAAGAATTTGTAGCCAATTGCTGGAATCATGAAAAGTGCAGTGACCCAACAATTGGGGTGCAGGGTGTTGGACACTGGGAAATCAAGTTAACTCAAATTCTACAGATATTTGTCAAGTAACTATTATATGCAAGCCACTGAAAATTGTAATGAAAATGTAAAGACAAATAAGACACAGACTTTATCCTGAAGGGATAAGAGAAAGGACTAGAAGGACATAAGAGAAAGGTGTTAATGGGAGTACATATGAGGGAGATAACACCGAAGATTTAGGGGTGTTAAAAGGAGTTATTACAAAAGTTTTCATAGAAGTGGTGAAATTAGAAATGTGTCTTGAAGAATGGGTAAGATTTGATAGGTACACTTAGAGGTCAAATGAGAATTTTATAAAGGTGGATGGACATCTCAAGCCCTGTTATACTAAATTTCAATAACAGGACCTAGATTTTAGAAAACTGATATTGCAAAGTTAGCAACATGACTGATTTACCTGGGCCATAAGACTATTTTAAATACATATAGAGAAAGTATGGGAGGCAAAGGCAAATGGCCAGATTCTTGCTTTGAAGGGGAATGTGCTTTATCCCTGAATCACTGACATATGCTCCAAAACACAGCCCACACCAGGGGCTCAAGAAAGTTTGACAAATTAATTTTTGTCAGAGATTGGAGAACATGTGAGGACATTCATAATTCAATGTTAACTCAAAATCTTTTGGTTATTTAGCCACTGAAAACACTACCAACAAAGCATTTTGGGGAGAGCATTGTATATTTTAGAGAACAAACCCTTCAACATGATGCAAGGAATTCATTCCTTTTCCTGCTTTGTTAGCTTTTGAATGAATTTAGTGTCTAAGGTAACAACTCAGGGAATTGCTTAAGCTTAAGAATTTGGAACTAACATGAGATATTTTTTTATACCTGCCTATGACTTTCAGGCAAAAGTCAATTTGTTAGCATTGTAACAACAAAATATTTTCAAACTTACTATGGTGAAATCCTGATTTACAGTATAAAAACACTAAATGTTATTTTAACGATTATGAGTTATTTCTTCCAGTGGTATTTTCTTTTAAAAACATTGTTTTTGCATGTCCAAGATGGATTATCATCATTGTGGGTTCTCAGTCATTATATTAGCTGTGTGTCAGGAGGCTTTTACCCTTGTACTATAAATATGGACATTTTGTCCACCATTTTTCTCTCATATCGAGATGACTTTTTATATTTCATCATGTCACAGCAATTTCAAAATTGGTGGCAAGCGTTTCACGCGTTACCGTTGAAAAAACAGCAGGTATCTCAGTTTGGTGCCAAATTGCAGCCATTCAATCATTTGCCATTTGGCAAAGGATTTCATCTATGACCATCATACCCTAGCAACTATACTGATTCCCTTTCAATTTCCTAATTCTAAACACCTAGGAAACCTGGGTTACCATAGAAATGACTTTTCCACTTATGTATAATTTAACTCAGCTAGGATATTTTTTCTAAGCAATTCCAAATTTGATCATTGTTAAACTACAATCATGATCTTTCCTATAATGAATTCACACCTCTAGGATTCTACTCTCTGGGTAAAGTTACAGCTTTTATGACCAGATTTGTACAGTAGTACATTTGAAAAGGTCAGCCACAGAGGGGCTTTTCAGTCTTTGATGTGCATTCTAATCACCGGGAGACCTTGTTCCAATGCAGATTCTGATTTAGTAGATGGAGGTTGGAGCCCGGGATTCTGCATTTCTGACAAGTTTCCAGATAACGCTGATGCTTTTGCCCCTCAGATCACACATTGAGGAGCAAGGGGAAGAAGAATCTACTTTGTTGTTCTTTAGAAATTTTAAGTGATTTAAATTACTTTAATAATAATTTCTATTTGATGTTTGGAAATATATCAATGTTTTACACGTTTCTTCTTTCTATTGATCACAAAGTAAGTTAATAGAGCAAAGATATATACTGCTATATCAATTGGAGAACTGAGAACAATGCAGCTTAGGTAACATAATAGGAACCACCAAATGGTCATATCTCTTTATCACATTAGCACTTGCAGATCAAGTCAATAAATGTCTTCCTCTTGGAAGTTTAAGAATGGCATTTATCATAGGTATAAACTCTGCTGATATAGTCTGTTCAGTGCAGGGATGCAAGAAAGAAATCTCTCTAGTAGAGGAAATGTTTATTTCATAAGAATTAAGAATTTTTTTCCTCTGGCCCCCAATTTAAATATAGAATACTGATTTTCATAGCATCAATAATGACGCTGGTGTCTGGCTCCAAAAGTATTCTCCTAATACTAGCTGGTAAAGTGCTATTTCTAAAAAGCTGAAAATATTTTGCAACACCACCTCTGCAAAAACAGGTAGAAATATAAAGGTATGATTCCTGTCTTTTGGAAGCTGAATAGCTCTTCTCCAAGGAAACACTTATACAGAGTGAATCAAGGCCCTCTTCCCAGTGTAACTGGAGAGACCCATGTGAAGACAGTGAAACTGACTAACAGGTTTTAAGGGTCTGTCAATCCTGGATGCCTTTGCTGAGACTACAGCATCTAGCTTACCTGCTCCAAATTCTTGTTTTCTGTAACCAAGTCTTCAGTGGTTCAAATTGAAAATATAAACAGGACAATCAAAATAAGCAGCTTAGCCTTTGCATCTCCCAGCTGGAATAGCAGTAATGATTTTAGATACTACTCCTTCAGTAGCTTAATACCAGGCATGCCATCTCCCATTTGAAATAATGTTCTTGTGGAGTAGACAACTCTAAAGCACATAAAGTGACAGTGCCGTGGACTTAAAATAAATACAATGGATTCTTCCTTAAGGAACCATGGAATCAAAGGCAGACAAGCCAGGTAGAAAAATCTTTGCTTTAGTTGCACAGTAAGAATAAGGTGCCTTAGGCAAAGATTCTCTTGCACCCCAGTCCATTCAAAAAAAAAAAAATCTTCAACAATCCTTACATCCAAAAGAAAGGAAAAGGAAAATTTCCACTCACCCATAGCTACATCAGTTTTAAAAGGTTCAAAATTTTGATGAAAGTTCAGCTTTTCATTCTCAGCTGATCAACTTTGCTTCCACAGTGCCCCATCATTTTTGAGCCTTATGCTTAATCTCTTGAAGAGACCTGTATTTGCCTTTTCTCTTCTTTTAACTTTAGAAAAGCTTAGGCTGCATAGAGATGTGACTGTTCACCTTGATGACACCTGTCTTTTGATGGTTCTCCATCACGTAGAGTCCAAATACCATAAAATGGCACAATAGCCTTGTCATTATTTAGTCTGCAGTTTCTAGCCTCACCTCAGCCTCGGTTTCTATCATCCTCACCACCTCTTCTTACCCACATTATGGAAGAAACCCTGGCCCTTACACAAGGGCAGCAGGGACGTGAGAGGTAGAGGCCATACACATGACATACTCATGACATCTGTCTCTTTCAAGTCTTCATTCCTAGAAAACCAGCTCTAATCTGTATTTAAAAACTTTAAATAATGTCTCTTCTTCTTAGGAAGTGAAGTTTTTTGGAGGGGAACCTATAACCTTAAATATTATTGGAGATTTGAAGGTATAGGTCATTGTTCTCCTTGTAGAACTCACCACTCCTACCAACTTATTTACATCTTTTTCTCTCCATCAAGACCCTGTGCTTCCTACAATCAGATGCATATTACATTCATGTTTATTACAAAAACAACTAGCACAGGATTCAGCAAATAATGTTCTTTAAAAAAATCCTTTAATGCCTAAATGAATATAATACTGTTTCTCCTGGCAGATTTTGTGTACAAGAGTTAGGAATTAATTTGTCGTTTTCACTGACGGTTTGTCAACAATATGTAGATCCCCTTAAAATGTGTTTAAGTTCTGTAGATTTTAGGTGCCTAGTGCCTTGAACCACATGGCATTTTTTTAAGATTATGAAATATATTCATACATTAGAAGAGAGTATAAAACCTACATGTGTATTTTAAAGAATAATAACTAAGCCAACATCAAAGTAGCCAAAACGCTCATTAAGAAATAAACATTACCAGTAACTTACAAGTCCCTGATCCAGTTGTCTTTGACGGTATATCCTCTCTTCCCATACCTAAGAATAACTACTATCCTCACTGATGTGAGAATAATTGTATTGCTTTTTATGATTTAAGCATCTTATGTATGTGCCCCTAACAATGTATTATTTGGTTTTGCTTGCTTTTGAACCTAATATAAATGGAAATATACCATATGAATATTTTAAGTTATATATCTTTCATGAACTGTTATGTTTGTGAAATTCATCTCTGGTGATGTTTGTAGCTGTAGTAAATTCATTTTCATTGCTGTATTATGTCATTGAAAGATGATATCCCACTTTATATATTCAATCTACTCTATTAAGATCTATGCTGCTGTGAATACGTATGCATAAATAAGAATTATCTAATTTATTCAAACCTAGTAATAGAATTGGTGGATCACAGGGCACGTGTATTTCATATTCAGTAAAACCAATCTGTTTTTAGAAGTTTTGCTATTTATGATTCATTGAACAATGTATGAAAGTCTCTATTGATTCAAGTCCTCTCTGATGTTTGATAATATATAGACGTAAAATTTTTACTTGTTTAGCGGGTGTGATATGGTATTTCATTCTAATTTTTATTTGCATTTCCTTGATTATTAGTGAATCTGAGTATATTTTCTCTTGATTATTGTTTATTCAAGTTTCCTCTTCTTTGAAGTACCTATTCAAATATTTTGCCCAATAATCTATTGAGCTATTTAAAATTTTCTTCGAGATGTTAGTCATTTCTAAACTATGGTGTGTAAATATATTCTCAAATTTTGTGATTTGACTTTTCACTGCCTATAGAGTGTCTTGATGAGTGAAAAATCTCATTTTTTATATAATCACATTTATTAGTCTACATTTTGCTTTTTACAATTAGTATTTTATTCTATCCAGACTTGATTTTTTGGTTTGGTAAGAGTTAGAAATATAATTTTCTTTTTTCCCCCAATGTATTAGTACCATCTACTGCAGTGTCCATTGCATTTCCCCTACTTGATTTCCAATAGCATGTCTGTCAAGTAACAAGTGTGCATATATATGGAAGTCTGTTTCTGGGCTCTCTGTTCCAGTTTTTCATTGGTCTTCTTGTCTCATAGGATAACTTAACTAGAGAAGAGAGAAGTAGCACATGAAAAAGAGGAAAGAGCCACACATATTTTAGAATTAATTTATGGTTGATTGTAATATGCATATTAGGACTATTTATTTTTTAACACCAAAAGCACCACTTCATAGACTAATTGGGCAGACCCATAAGACAGATTAAAGAAGACCACCTATATGATTTGGAGAACCCAGTGAAAAATGGAAATACAAGGCCCCTGGTTAAAAAGTAGTAAGAATTTCAAGCAGGTGGTATCAGAGCATTAAACCAAGCATGGGCCCCTTCTGAGTATGGGGGCCTGTGAAACTGCACAGATCATGTATCCTTGATGTCAACACTGCAGATAAAATATGATGAGCTAGTTCCCTTTTTCTGTGAGAACTAGAACATGATGCAAGAGTAAGCCCCAGATTCTTACAGAAAATCATTTTCAATCAGGAAAAATAGATTATCGAAAAGAAAGTAAACACCTAGCATGGAATCAGATAGAATTTTTACACTAAATTACATTTAATACTAGTCAATATACCTGTAATGTCAAGGGCTCTTACACCTAACAAGGGGAAGAATTAATCTTTAATTGGTCTGCTTTTATTCCTCATTCTCTAACTACAGGTTTGAACCTCTGACTTTTACATATGCTTATGCTTTTGCTTGACTGCCACACCATATTACACGTAACAGTCTTAGATTCAGTGCCGTAACACACCAAACTGAATATACTCTTTACCTAGTTTCCTGCTGTGTTTACTTTACGATGTCTTAAATAAATGTTGAAAGGAATTTATAGCCCCCCAGTACTTGTTCATGTGCCAAGAATACTTATCTGAAACATTATTTGAATTGGTGCCTGTGGATATATCCTCTTATAACCTCTTATTAGATGTTTTTGTATTTGCTAAAAGAAATAAACTATTTGTATTATTAAAAGTTGGCTCAGTTTTGTATAGAGTGTATTAAATAATGCCTCTATTATTCAGTATTATCATGGACTCTTGTACTGCATGTAATTAAATTTTAAAGAATACCAAAAATTATAATTTAACCTTTAAAATGACATTTTACCATTCTTTTTCTACATAAAAAAAAATCTTTCTGATCTTTATAATTCACTCTCTTGCCTTTCTAAACAGAGTATTTCAAACATTATCGGCCCTTTTCTCTATCGTTTGGTTATATTTATAAGCTTTATTTTGAACATAAATTATTGAGCTAGGTTGTAACAGCTCAGTCATCTGTGTATGTAGTTGTTGAACCTAATTTCATTGATTCTTCTGCCCACTGATTCTTGGTTAGATTATCAACTGCTTGAGCATATTGGTGTGCCTTCGGATTGTAATCTATTCTAATTTGGTTTTCCTAATATGATTAAGAAAATGCTTATTAGTTTATTAGAATTCTGTGTCAAATAACTCAGAGGCTTCAAAGAAGCAACCAACCTAGACAGAAGTGCATGAATTTTAGTAACTGGTCTTTCGACTGATTTTAGATCATTAACCAGCCTTCCATTCTTAATGTTTTGATTCACTGCTCTGCTCTCATGGTGCCTAAGAAAGAACTCTGTTGATGCATGTGGTATTGTGATGAGTAGTTAATTCTCAGTATTTGATTTATTCTTAGTTTGCAGACTTCTTATTCCTTTAGTATTTATTATATTTCCTTCCTGCTGCCTGGATTTTTGTAGCTCCTATGCCCAAATGGGTGCCAGATAACTCAAGTAAATTTGTTTGTGTGTATATATAATTACAAGGAAATAACAGTTATTGTATATCTACCCATGAATAAGCTGATTATTTATCCACATGCAAACATATAAAGACAAAAATTATTACTATCTTATAGATAATAAAACCAAACCTCAGAGAAGTTATAAAAATTATCCATGTTTATACATCCATCAAAAACTAACGAAGCACATGCCAATTGGAGAGGTTCAACAAATATTTCTTAAATAAGTGAATGTTGTTCAATGCATTCAATGTCTAGCTTCAAAACACAAGGTATTACCACAACATAAGGGGATGAGCAGGGATGGTGACTTTAGTTGAAAGCAGCTTTGGGATTATCCTTAGTTTTCACTTAATTATGACAACCCTTCTGTGGCAGAGATAGTATCAAAAATGAATTTGCTATGTAGTGAAAATTAAAAGAGGTTCAAAATGAGTCTCAGAGTCGTAATCCACAACATTCTACAACCATAAGAAAACAAGATAATCCAGGATATTCACCTGTAATTCTGGTTAATATTTACAAATAATCTGTTATAAGCAATTTTTGTAACTGCAGATCCTGTTAAATTCAGAAATGTTAGTTTTCCCATGCTAAAGACTACTGAATAGGATTGAATGGTTCCTATTAGGATTAACTGATACTTAGAAAGCTTTATTTTATTGAAATGTTTCAAAATAAAGAAATTACAACTTCTTTCCTTGTTTATTGATGGTGACTTTTTTCCTTACAGTTTTATTGAGATATAATTGACATACAACACTGATTAAGTTTAAGGCATACAGCATAATGATTTGACTTATATGTATCATCAAATGATCACCACAATAAGTTTAGTGAACATCCATCATCTCATATAGATACAAAATTAAAGAAATAGAAAAAAAGGGTTTTTCTTGTGATGAGAACTCTTAGGATTTACTCTCTTAACAACTTTCATTTATAACATGATGCCGAGTTAATTATATTAATCATATTGTAACTATTTATCTTGTAACTGGAAGTTTGTATCTTTTGACTGCCTTCATCCAATTCCCCCTGCCCTACATACCTGCCTCTGGTAACCAAAAATATGATCTTTTTTTCTATGTGTTTGTTTGTTTGTATGTTTTTGAAGTGTAATTGACCTAAAATAACATGTTATTTCCTGGTATAAAACAGTTATACAATATTCGTACACGTTTCAAAATAATCATGAGGATAAACCTAAGTTACCATCTGTCACCATACAAATATATAATTATTGACTATATTCCCCCACGCTGTACATTTCATAACCATAACATTTATTTTGCAACTGGAAGTTTACACCTCATAATCTCTATCACCTATTTCTCACTTTCCAAATCCTCCTCCCCTCTGGCAACCACCTGATTCTTCTCTGTATCTATGACTCTGTTTCAGTGTTGTTTTGCTTCATTTCATTCATTGTTTTGTTTTGTTTTTTTTTAATTTAATTTAATTTATTTATTTTCATACAGCAGGTTTTTATTAGTCATCTGTTTTATACATATTAGTGTATACATGTCAATCCCAATCTCCCAATTCATCCCACCACCACCCCCACCACTTTACCCCCTTGGTGTCCATACATTTATTCTCTATATCTATGTCTCTATTTCTGCCTTGCAAACGGGTTCATCTGTACCATTTTTCTAGATTCCACATATATGCGTTAACATACGATATTTGTTTTTCTCTTTCTGACTTATTTCACTTAGGATAATATACTCTAGGTCCATCCATGTTGTCACAAATGGCAAGATTTCATTCTTTTTATGGCTGAGTAACATTCCATTGTATATATATACGCATCTTCTGGCTTCCATATCTTGGCTATTGTAAATAATGCTGCAGTGAGCATAGGGGTGCCTACATCTTTTCTAATTAATGTTTTTGTTTTCTTCAGATACATACCCAGGAGTGGAATTGTTGGATCATACAGTAGTTTTATTTTTAATTTTTTTGAGGAAACTCCATACTTTTTTCCATAGTGGTTGTACCAAATTACATTCCCACAAATAGTGCACGAGGGTTCCCTTTTCTCCACACCCTCACTAACATTTATTATTTGTTGCCTTTTTGATGATGGCCATTCTGACAGGTGATATCTCATTGTGGTTTTGATTTGCATTTCCCTGATGATTAGTGATGTTGAGCATTTTTTCATGTGCCTGTTAGCTATCTGTAGGGCTTCTCTGGAAAAATGTCTATTCAGATCTTCAGGTCATTTCTTAAATAGGTTGTTTGGTGTTTTTTGTTTGTTTTGTTTTGTTTTTGATGTTGAGTTGTATGAGTTCTTTGTATATTTTGGATATTAACCCCTTGTTGGACACATCATTTGCAAATATCTTCTCACATTCAGCAGGCAGCCTTTTCACTTGTTGATAGTTTCCATCACTGTGCAGAAGCGTTTTGCTTTGATGTAGTCCCATTTGCTCATTTTTGCTTTGGTTTCCATTGCCTGAGGAGACATATCCTCCCCCCCCAAAAAAAAATTACTAAGACTGATGTGAAAGAGTGCACTGCCTTTGTTTTCTTCTAGGAGGTTTATGGTTTCAGTTCTTACATTTAGGTCTTTAATCCATTTTGAGTTTATTTTTGTTATTTTTGTATATGGTATGAGAACATAGTCCAGTTTGATTTTCTTGCATGTAACTGTCCAGTTTTCTCAACACCATTAATTGAACAGGCTGTCTTTTCCCTGTTGTGTACTCTTGCCTCCTTTCTCATGGGTTAATTGCCCATATAAGAGTGGGTTGATTTCTGAGCTCTCAATTCTTTTGCATTGGTCTATGTGTCTGTTTTTGTGCCAGTACCGTACTGTTTTGATTAGTGTAGATTTATAGAATAGTTTGAAATCAGGAAGCATGTTGCCTCCAGTTTTGTTCTTTTTTCTTAAGATTGTTTTGGCTATTCAGGGTCTTCGTGTTTGCATACAAATGTTAGAATTATTTGTTCTAGTACTGTGAAAAATGCCATTGGTATTTTGATAGGAATGGCATTGAATCTGTAGATTGCCTTGTGTGGTATGGTGATATAAATAATACTAATTCTTCTAATCCATGAGCACATATTCCATTTGTTTGTGCTGTCTTCATTTTCTCTCATCGATGCTTTACACTTTTCAAAGTACAGGCTTTTTATCCTTTACTCCTCAGTTAGATTTATTCCTAGGTATTTTTTGATGCAATTATAATAGAATTGTTTTATTCACTTCACTTTCTGAGAGTTCATTGTTACTGTGTAGAAACAGATTTTTTGTATATTACTTTTGTATCTTGCAACATTACCAAGTTCATTGATGAGTTCTAGGAAATTTATGGTATTATCTTTAGGATTTTCTGTTTAGTATCATGTTTAGTATCATGTCATCTGCAAACAGTAAGAGTTTTGCTTCTTCCTTTCCAGTTTGGATCCCTTTTATTTCTTTTTCTTTTCTGATTGCTGTGGCTAGGACTTCCAATACTATGTTGAATAAAAGTGGCAAGAGTGGGCATCCTTGTCTTGTTCCTGATCTGGAAGGGAATGTTTTCAGATTTTCACTGTTGAGTATGATGTTATCTGTGGCCTTGTCATATTTAGCCTTTATTATGTTGAGGTATGTTCCCTTATACTCACTTTATTTAGAGTTTTTATATTTATAAATGGATGTTGAATTTTGTCAAAGGCTTTTTCTGTGCCTTTTGAGACGATCATAAGATTTTTATTCTTCAATTTGTGAATGTGATGTATCACACTGATTGATTTGTGGATATTGAAAAATCCTTGCATCCCTGGGATAAATCACACTTGATCATGGTGTATGATCCTTTTAGTGTATTGTTAAATTTGGTTTGCTAATATTTTGTTGAGGATTTTTGCATCTATATTCATCAGGGATATTGGCCTATAATTTTCTTTTTTGGTGATTATTTTTCTGGTTTTTGTATGAGGGTGATGCTGGCTTCATAGAATGAATCTGGAGGGATTCCATCCTCTGCAAGTTTTTGTAATAACTTGAGAAAGATAGGTGTTAACTCTTCTCTAAATGTTTGGTAGAATTACCTGTGAAGTCAACTGGTCCTGGATTTTTGTTTCTTGGGAGTTTTTTAATTACTGATTCAAATTCATTACTGTTCATATTTCCTACTTCTTCCTAATCGAGTCTTGGGAGATTATACATGTCTAGGAATTTATCCATTTCTTCTAGGTTGTCCATTTTATTGGCATATAGTTGTTCTTATTAGTCTCTTATGATCCTTTGTATTTCTGTGCTATTGGTGTAACTTCTTCTTTTCCATTTCTGATTTAATGATTTGGGCCCTTTCTCTTTTCTCTTGAGGAGTCTGGATAAAGGTTTATCAATTTTGTTTATCTTTTCAAAGAATTAGCTTTTACTTTCATTGATCTTTTAAATTTATTTTTTAGTTTCTATTTCATTTATTTCTGATCTGATATTTCTTTCCTTCTATTAACTTGGTTTGTTAGTCCTTTTTCTAGTTCCTTTAGGTATAAAGTTAGGTTGCTTATTTGAGATTTTTCTCGTTTCCTGTGTTAGGCTTGTGTCTCTATAAACTTCCCTCCTGAAACTGCTTTTGCTGCATTCCATATAATTTGGATTATTGTGTTTCTGTTTTCATTGTCTCTAGGTATCTTTTAATTTCCTCTTTGATTTATTCAGTGACCCATTCGTTGTTTAGTAGCATATTGTTTAGCCTCCACATGTTTGTGTTTTTTGCAGTTTTCTTCTTATAGTTAATTTCTAGTCTCATAACATTGTGGCTGGAAAAGATGCCTGACATGATGTCAGTCTTCTTAAATTTACTGAGACTTGTTCTGTGACCTAGGCTTAACTCCCAGTATCCATTGGTTGGGGGTGGGGTGGGGTAGGGGATTGGGCTTGGAGGGAGAGGGGCGCTAGTCTCTGACTATATGCTGGATCATGGTTCCTCTCAATACAGATGCTCCAGCAGGTCCTCTGTGTTCAATTCCTTTCTTGTACTTCCAAGTTCTTCATTGGTTCTGGACTGAGGAATCAGAATTCTCAGGAATTCTTGGAAATTCCCCAAATCATAAGTTAATTTATATTTTTCATAGAGCTTCATCTGAGTGCTTTTAAATGATAATGAGTGACCATAATAATAAGTAGTAAATTATTTTTCTGTGATAGAGCCAAACCAAATTTGCAGAGGTTTGGGGTAAAAGATAGTAATAAACACATAGTTTATTGATTACTATGAATCAATATTATTTTGACAAGATTATATATTTTAATAACATATAAAAATGATCTTTACTTGATATAGACATTTGACATTAAAATATTAAAAGAAGGAAACACAAAATAAAAGTAAATGCTAAATAAATACCAAAGTATTTGAAAGATAACACCACAAATATGTAAAATATTTTAAAATTATTTTCCTTAAAACTAAATTTTAAAACACACAAAGCACTTATAGTTCTATCCATTAGTCTTAATCTTTATTTTGTAACAAATATTCCATTTCATAGAAAAATTTCTTTCATTTTGTGACAGTGTTGGTAGAGTGAGTCCAAAAAAATCTTCAAGTTGAACTTTAGGCTATATATAACTTCATGAAATCTTCTTTCCTTTTTTAATAATGAAAATGTTTCACTCACTTGCCCTGATTTGGTTTTACCATTGAAATCTATATTGCTTTTGCTGATTCAGATTTTAGATCAGTTACTAATTCTCTATCTAATATTCTACAACAGTATTCTTTTCTTCCCCTTGCATTTCTTTTGTGAAAGTATTTACAAACCACTGTAGCCTATGGAGTATTTTCAAACATTGGAAAAAGTGAGCTAACATTAATGAGTTAATGCAATATTCTTATATCCTAACACAGTTAATAGCAATATACAGAATCACGTGTGGAAACTGCCAACTTAAGAACTTATTTTGCTTCCAGACCTGTTATTTCTTTGAACAACAGTCTAAGGATTTATTTAAAGTATACTATACATATATGTGTATTGACATTTATTTCATTGGCAAGAATGATGCACCCTTTGCAGTAGATGGAGTCCCAAACACACACTTACAGCATAGCAACAGCCCTTGATTAGATCTTGACTGCTTCACTCCTCCCTGCTCATACCCTAGTTCTGGAAATGTCAATCTTATCCTTCAACTCTGCACCTCAGTGATTCCTGCACTTGCTCCCAACTTGACATCAGTCTATTTCTTCAAACTAGTAAACATCTCTATGGTGATTATTAAGCTTTAATTCTAGTAGGGGAATTGTAATCCTTTTTCTTGTTTTCCCAACCGATTTTTTCTCTGGATTCAGAAAAACATAAATTTTCCTCAAATTGCTAGAAAAGAATCCCCTGTGGAAACTCTATATATCACCCTTCATTCTCCCTATCTGGGGTGCCTCCAATCATCAAGGCTCTCAGAATTCCATGGAGTAAATTGGCTCATTCATTACTCCTCTCTGCAGATAATTAGCTTAAATGTTCTCTGTTCTCCTAAACTGATTATTATTTTCCTTTTGCTTCTCGTCTCCCCACATTTTATTGAATCTCTGATCTGCTGTTTTCTTTTTCCTAGTTATTTTTGTTCTTGTGGATTAATATCTTTATGCTAATATCAGTGATATTTGGGGGGTTGAAAAGAGACAAATGTGAGACATGAATCTATCATTTTTACTCATGCCCTTTGTCACCCTTTCTGTGGGTTAACTCAGGGGTTCCCAACCTCCAGGCCACAGACCAATACAAGTCTGTGGCCTGTTAGGAACCAGGCCACACAGCAGGAGGTGAGCGGCGGGCAAGCGAGCCAAGCTTCGTCTGCCACTCCCCATCGCTCCCCATTGCTCACATTACCACCTGAACCATTGCTCATATTACTGCCTGAACCATTCCCCCTTGCCAGTCCATGGAAAAATTGTCTTCCACGACACCGGTCCCTGATGCCAAACAGGTTGGGGGCCGCTGGGTTAACTTACCTACCCACAGTTGATAAGAGAAAACCTTATGCATTACACAACTCTACCCTGTCCCCCACATATCACAGCTTAGAGAACAAATAATGTACTCTAGACACAAGCTGTATCTGTCAAATTCTCTCATTCAGATATTTTAAACTGGTATTAAGTAAAAAATAATCAGCTAGAGTAATCTCTAAGGTAGAAATAACTGACCCCTCTTTTTCATGTATCCCCATTTTTTCATTAATTTATTCAGCAGATAATTAATTGAGCACCTATTATGTAGCTAGTTTGTGTAAGTACTATGATTACAAAATGAATGATTCATAGTATCTGCCATCCAGTCTCATCTACAAGATAAACAAGTCAACAAATAATTATACCATCATGCCTAACAAGGATATATTTACCAAATGTTTATAACACAGAGACAGAAGTGCTTATCTTCCAGTCAAGAAGGGCTTCACAGAGGACCAGAACATTGAGCTGTGACAGATAAGATGCAGGTGGGCAATACAGGGACAATATAAAAAATCTAGATGGAGAAAAGAGCATATCAACATCCTAGAGGTGAGAGAGAAAAGGGTGTGTTCAGGATGAGCACAAAGTACCACAGGACTGGAGAATAAGGTGTTTGGATGGATGGTACCATGTTTGTAGGTTACAAGTGTAGACTGGAAAAGATAATGAAGGAGAAGTTTGGTATTTATTCTGAAGACAGGAAAGTTTAGGCATGAGAGTGATGTGATTGTATTTGCATTTTTATAAGACAGTAGTGATGTTGTGGGGTTTTTGTGAGCAGCTGAGAGAGGTGCAAGGTTGAAGATTCTAAGAAAGCTCTCACATTAATTCAGCAGAGAGGACACTGGCCCAAAAGTTATAGGCATTTTTTTAGTGGGGATATCAGAAAAGTAAGTGTCGGTTTCACATTCTCCAAGAAGACTTTCCTGTGCACCCTATAAATCTGGGTGATATCTCTCGCTCTCTTGTTTTATAGCCTCCTTATAATAATCACACTCTCAGAATTCCATATTTAGCTTTTAGGCATGTTGAAAGCAATGATCTAAGTCTTATTCATACCTGTATATTTAAGACCTAGTGAGACTTAGTGAGACTATATGGGTACTCAATAAGTATTTATTGAGTAAACGAATAAATGCAAGGTAACTGTTTGAGACTCCTCAAGCTGTCACTACCCTCTCCTGACTGCTATGAAATAGGAAGTGGCATATTTACATCAACAGCATAAACACCAGAGCATCTCATGTGTGGTAGCCAGACCAGCAGCAGCTGTATCACCTGGGAACTGGTTAGAAATGCAAACTCATGGAAACCACCCCAGGCCTATTGAATCAAAAACTCTGGGGTCAGGGGCCCAACAGTTGGTATTTTAACAAGCTCTCCAGGTCATTCTGATGTAAGCTAAAGTTTGAGGACCACTGATGTATACCATTGCAAAAGTATCGTATGCCCTTGCAAAGAGATTATGTGCTGTAAGTTCTTTTACTGCACTTGAAATCCTGTCTTGGTGTTCTGTAGCCCCAAGTCTGTAAACAAGGTTCCACAGGACAAGAAGGGTATGAAATGAAGACTTTTATTGTCATTGTCCTGAGTAGAAAACTCAGTAATCAATACTCATCCAGTTATAGAAGATCTACATGCTAATTAACTGTATTTCATGAACAAGTACTCATTGCATGGGACCAACGCAACGACTCTCCTGGGAAGTATAATTGAACCACATCACTCCTTAAGCTGACAGTTCTGACTTGCATTGAATAGATGTGTCAAATCAGACCAGACTGCCACATTAACATTCTATGGACTTCTTTGGTTCAATTCTCTAATAAATGAAAATGTGGCAATTGCTGTATTAGAATCAGTAATATCTCATCAAAATGTATACTTGGTCAATTTTATGTTCATTTCTTTTGATAACTGCCAGAATTCTAGCTCTCTATGTCAGCCAGGCCAGCAGGATGTCCTAATCTCAATCTGAGTTAAAGTCTTTAAGGAAAATACTGCCAAGATGGTCACAATTTTTTGATTAAAGCCAAATGAAAATGATAGTGCTAATAAAGACATGTTATTCTCATTCAAGCAAAGAGTGACAGTAAAAGTCACTCTAGGAGGGCTTATTCAAAAACAATTTCTTTTGCTCACTTTTTTGCATCCGTAGTATTATAATCATTTCTTGTTCTGCTATGTTCCACCTTCACAGTGAATATACATTACATAGCTCAAGCATACTGATTTTCACTTCATGAATCTATAAACCCTATAATTCTTACCCAAAACCTGGCAGTTTAACCTGTCTTTGGAGGAATGATTTAATAACAGAGACAGGTAATGAGAGCTCTTATCGCTAAAATGTCACTTTATTTGCAAAATATACTACAGGGCACTTACTAATATACTACAAAGTGCTGTCATAAATCATTTAGCCTAGGCTACACTTTAAAAAGTACATTAATAAAATAGAAATGGTTCAGTATCCTTGGCTTTAAAACATCCATTTTTTTCTAATCTGAAATGTTTTGAGTGCTCTCAATTACCACTTCATGTCTATTCTTTGTTCAGTACTCTCTTGTTAAAGTTTTTTACCAAGCACTAGTTTGGGGATAGCTTGCTGTACACTTTTACTGTATTTTTAGATAATACTAGTTATATGGGGAGTTAAGGAGAAAAAGAAAGGTAGGAAACAACTATTTATTGAATAAATGCTACTTATATCAATACTAATAACACTTCCATTGGTCTTTATCTACTATGTGAGAAGAACAGTACATAATCTCACATGCCTAGTATGGGTAGCGTGCTAAGTAGATATTTAACATTCACAAGAAACTTGTAAAGTAGGTATTATGGGTTCCATTTTGTAGGACAGGAAACTAAGGCATAGATAAGGTAAGTGCCCTACCCCAGGCCTCAGGGCTAACTGGTGACTAAGAAAGGATTGGAACGCTAGTCTGCTTGATTCTGAAAGCCATGTAAGTCTAACGTGCTGTGCAATCTCTCACTGGTGTCTTGGGTATAGAGAGTGAGGGGTTTACATTTGCCCTTTGAATAGACAGGAGAATGATTAAATGGCCACTTGAGTTGGTGGCAAGAAGACATCCTTCCAGCTTATTTTTTGAGTAGAATCAGGGAACTCTGAGATCTATAACCTCAAAGGAATCATAAAGAGTGTTATGAAAAGAAATCAGAATTTTGACTAAACTTTCCAAAGAAAGGGAGAAAGTGTTTTTCTATGCCATCTTTGAAAATACTGAGAGAAACAATCACAAGCACTGGCATCGTGAGCCTGGACACTTAACCCTGTGCTTCTTTACTAAGCGCTCTCTTTCAACATCCAAAGTTTTAGTCCTCAAAGAAGAACACTTAATATTCTAGGGTTGGGGGGGGGCAGTGAATAACAAATTAGAGAGTGTGACTAAAGCAGTTTCTTTTCTACCTCCATTCTTATCCTGATTTTTCTTAACAATTACATGAATTTAGATCACCTTAGGTCTTTACTGCAATCAATAAAATTTTCATTGTTAAAGTTGCTTTCCTCTAAAAATAAAGACAACAAGACATTAGCTGCTTCCTGATAAAGGGACAAAACTTCTAAAGCAATCTTGCCAAAAATTAAATCAGGTTTTTATCAAAACTCTAGCTCGACCTACCAATATTAAGAAATGTAAGGGATAAAGATACATATTAAGCAATAAATAGGATACAGTCAGCAAAATGCAGAATGTGAGACACTCCGCAGAACAAAAGACCTAATTTCTTCAACAAATAAATTACAAGGAAAAAGAAAAAGAGATGATGGAGAAACTTTTATATTAAAAAGACAAATCAACCAGTTGCAATGTACGGAACTTGTTAAGATACTCACAGAAACTTTAAAATAAATTATAAAAATATTGAGGCAATATTTGATGATATTATGGGCTTGTTAATTCTTTCAGGCATGATCATGAAATATTAGAAATGATTTTGAGTCCTTATTTTTTAGAGATATGTACTGAAATATTTATAGGTGAAGTAATAAGATTTCTGACACTTCCTTCAAAAAAAAACTCCACGGAATTTATGAGGGAAAAGGTGGAAGTATAGGTAAAATATTACAGGTCACATGGGGATGTTGCTGGAGCTAAGTCATGGGTAGTGTATGAGGGATTCATGATTATTCATTAGTCTCTACTTTTGTATATGCTTGAAATTTTCCATAATAAAGTTTTTTTTAACATTGTCTTATCTACTTTAAAATCAACTTGCTATGTGTTTCACATGAAATAGTGAGCTGAGGGAAAAAAGATATTAAAATCTCACCAGAGATAAGATATACAAGTATATGCAGTAATTCACAACAATTTCCTGAGTGAATTCTATTATACTATTTATAATATTTGAAGAAAACTAAAAAAATCATTACTCCAAAGTTATACAGGTCATCCATCATACCAAGTTACTTTTGTTTTGACTGAAATAATATCAACTCAGTGTTGCTAACATGGTTATCTTATTTTCAAAAGTATATTAGATAAAATTCAATGGGAAAAAAATCTTTCGAGGTAGTGGTATTCCATGTGAGGTTGAGGGGTTTAGTAATTGGGTTCTCTTTAACTAATTATTATAAAACCTTGGTACAATGAACAGAATTGTGGCACCTTGATCTTGGACTTTCCAGCCTCTAGAATATGAGAAAATGAATTTTCATTATTTAAACCACCCAGTTGACAGTACTTGTTAAAGCAGCCTGAGCTAAGACACTTAGTGTACATAAGTGTCACCTCTAGAGATCGTTTAAAAGAAACAAAGACAAAATTTAAAACATATAATTGTACATTCAGACACCTAGGCTCTGCCCAAGTCCCACCCATGCATTTGGAGTTGTAAGAAGCTCACAGATGACACCAGTGCCCACTGGAAATCGTGTTCATACCAATACTGTGTATGTGTGGGAGAGCTTCCACAACCAAGGGAAAAGCTCTGGGATTTGTGCTATCTCCCTCACCTGTTTCACACTGCATTCCAGACAAGCAACTGGAATGGCACTCATTCCTCTTTGCAAATCAGATGCTCAATTTAATAATGTTTAAAGAACTTTCCTAACCAAAGCGGTTGGGAAGCCTAAAATGTTCTCTCTAAATGGACATGTCTGCCAAAGTTTCATGTAGCGCTTTATACACAATGCTTTCTAGCTGCCATCCCTTCAATGGAGCGGAACTGCACTCTTAGCTCATGTACAATCAATTGATAAATTAATGTCCAGAAACTTAGAATTCCAGAATTTGAATAGAACAATTAAGCTTTTCAGACACTAAATGGGGATGGGTCTGCTTTTCGTTTTAGTAATGTTCACTAATAATTTTCACTCCAGATTAGTTTCCCCACTGAATCAATGGTTCATGAAAGAAACCAGATTTACAAAGTTAGAACTAACAAAGCGAGAGAGAGGCATGGACATATATACACTACCAAACGTAAGGTAGATAGATAGTGGGAAGCAGCCGCATAGCACAGGGAGATCAGCTTGGTGCTTTGTGACCACCTGGAAGGGTGGGATAGGGAGGGTGGGAGGGAGGGAGACACAAGAGGGAAGGGATATGGGAACAGATGTATGTGTATAACTGATTCACTTTGTTATAAAGCAGAAACTAATAAAAATAAAATAAAATATAAAAAGTGAAAAAAAAAGTGAGAACTAAAATAACACTGTTCTCCCATATTTTAAAATTGAAAAATAATTCAAACATTAAAAAAATACAAAGGTCAACATGGTGCTAATGTGTTTACTGATTTTAAAAACATAATGCTAAAATTGACCTTACTTAATGAAAACATTTATCTCATGGCTTTATCAAAGTATAATTTTCATATAATTGAATTAACCGATTTTAAGTATAAGTTTAGATGTTTCAACAAATATATACTGTCATGTAATCACCACCACAATCATGATATGAAACATTTCCATCACCCTCAGAAATTTTCTCTCATTCCTCTTTGCAACCAATGCTTTCCCACCCTCCTAGCTCCTAGCAACCACTGATATGCTTTAAATGAAACAGCAAGCCATGGAAAAGAAAATATTTGCAAAATATATATCTAATAAAGGATTTGTACCTAAAATATATAAAGAACTCTTATAACTCAATAAAATGACCCATGGAGGGGTGGGGGTGGGGAATGAGCAAAAGATTTTAAGGAAACCACTTTCCCAAAGAATAGAAGTAGAAAATTAAAGGATACTCAACATTGCTAGTATTAGTCAAATGCTTATTAAGGCCACAATAAGATACCACTACATACATTCTACTGATGATAGACTGGCCAGCATCACCCTGATACCAAAACCAGATGAAGGCATCACAAAAAAAGGAAATTCCAGGCCAATGTCCCTGATGAACATAGATGCAGAAATCCTCAATAAAATGTTAGCAAGTCAAATTTTACAATACATTAAAAGGATCATACATCATGATCAAGTGAGATTTATCCCAGGGATGCAGGGATGTTCCAACATCTACAATTCAATTGATATGACACACCACATTAACAAGTTGAAGCATAAAAATAATATTATCATCTCAATAGGTACAGAAAAATCTTTTGACAAAATTAAACATCCGTTTATGATAAAACCTCTCAACAAAATGGGTATAGAGGGGACATACCTCAATATAATAAAGGCCTTATAATGACAAACCCACAGCCAACATCATACTCAATGGTGAAAAGCTGAAAACATTTCTTCTAAGATTAAGAACAAATCATTTATGCCCACTCCCACCACTTTTATTCAACATAGTATGAAAAGTCCTAGCCAGAGGAAACAGACAAGAAAAAGAGATGACAGGAATCCAAACTGGAAAGGAAGAAGTAAAACTTTCTCTTTTTGCAGATAACAAGATTCTATATATAGAAAGTTCCAAACATGCTGCCAAAAAATATTAGAACTAATAAATGAATTTCAGTGAAGTTGCAAAATACAAAACTAAGATACAGAATTCTGATGAGTTTCTATACACTAACAATGAACCTTCAAAAAGAGAAATGAAGAAAACAATCCCATTTACAATTGCATCAAAAAGAATAAAATACCTAGGAATAAATCTAACTAAGGAGGTAAAAAATCTATACTCAGAAAACTATGAGACATTGATGAAAGAAATTGAAGACAATAGAGACAAATAAAAATATACTGTGCTCAGGGACTGAAACAATTTATATTGTTAAAATGACCATGCTACCTAAGGCAATCTACAGATTCAGTGCAATCCCTATCAAAATAACAATGTCATTTCTGACAGAACTAGGACAAATAATTCTAAAAATTTTATGCAAACTCAAAGACTCCAAATAGCCAAAACAGTCTTTAGAAAGAAAAACAAAGCTGGCTGAAGGGATCACAGTCCCCGATTCAAACTATGCTACAAAGTATCAGTAATGAAAGCATTATGGTACTGGCATAAAACAGATTCATAGATCAATGGAACAGAATAGAGAATCTAGAAGTGAACCCACACTTACACGGGCAATTAATCTATGAAAACAGAGGCAAGACTATACAATGGGGAAAAGACAACATGTTCAATTAACAGTGTTGGGAAAACTGGACAATTACGTGCAAAAGAATAAAACAGGACTACTTTCTCACACCATATACAAAAATAAACTCAAAATGGATTAAAGAGTTAAATGTAAGACTGGAAACTATAAAACTCCTAGAAGAAAACATAGGTAGTAAGCTCTTTGACATCAGTCATAGCAATATTTTTTTGGATATGTCTCTTCAGGGAAGGGAAACAAAAGCAAGAATAGACAAATGAGACTACATCAAACTAAAAAGCTTTTGCACAGTGATAGAAACTATCAACAAATCAAAAATCACATCTACTGAATGGGAGATGATATTTGCAAAGGATATATCCAACAGGGGGTTAATATCCAAAATATTACAAAGAACTCATACAACTCAACATCAAAAAAACAAGCAACCTGATTTAAAAATGGGCAGAGGACCTGAACAGACATTTTTCCAAAGAAGACATACAGATGACCAACAGACACATGAAAAGATGCTCAATGTCACTAATCATCAGGGAAATGCAAATCAAAACCACAATGAGATACCATCTCACACCTGTCAGAATGACTGTTATCAAAAAGACAACAAATAACAAGTGTTTGCAAGGATGTGGAGGAAAGGAACCCTCATGCACTGTTGGTGGGCATGTAAATTGGTGCACCTACTATGAAAAATAGTATGAAGTTTCCTCAAAAAATTAAAATAGAACTACCATACAATCCAGCAGTTCTACTTCTGGGTATTTTTCCTTATAGAACAAAAACACAAATTTGAAAAGATATGTGTGCCCCTATATTCATTGCAGCATTATTTACAAGAGCCAAGATGTGGAAGCAATCTAAGTGGCCATCGATAGATGAATGGATCAACATGTGACATATATATATATATATATATATATATATATATATATATATATACACACACACACACACACACACACACACAATGCAATATTACTGAGCCATTAAAAAAATGAAATCTTACCACTTGTGACGACATGGATGGGCCTAGAGAGTATTATGCAATGTGTAGTAACAGCTTCCTACTGTTACTAACCCTGTGAGTGCTTTACCATCCCTTGTCAGTTTCTCTTAACCCTTACTCTCAGCTCTGTAAACAGTCCCTTCATTAAACGCTCTTCAGTTACTTCTTTTGAATGTGTCATCTGTTTCCTGCTGGGACCCTGACCAACACAATGGTTTTCAATTTACATATCCACACTTGAGAATTCCTGTTTCATCCTTACCAATACTTGAGATAAACAGATTTGTTCATTTGTGTCAGTTGGATGAATGTGAAATGAAGACCCAAGATTATCTTAATTTGAATTCCCTGATTAGAATTAGAGCATCTTTTCATGTTGGTTATTTAGATTTCTTCCTCAGGGAATTATCTTTTCATCTTTATTGTCCATATCTTTTTGAATTGTTTATCCCTTTCTGATTTGTAGAAATTATATATATGTCCTAAAAACTAATGCTTTGTCAGTTATGGGTGTTGCAAATACCTTTTAATACTTTGTGGCTTAAAAGAAAACTTTATTATGATATCTTTCTTAGTGCAGAATTTTTTGAATGGCATCTAATTTATCAATATGTATGTATTCATGGTTTTGGCTTGCTTAGGAAGTTTTCCATGCTTCCATATCATTAAATCATCCTCCTCTTATTTTTCTAAATTAAAAAAAATTCATCTTACATGTTTTATGCATCTGGAGTTTACTTTTGTTTACAGTATGTTGATAGTAATGTTATTATCTTCCATATGGATAGCCAGTTGTTCTAACATCTTTCAATGGATAGGCTATTCATTTCTCATTGAGTTGTAATGACACATTTGTCATTCAATAAGATTCTTATGTGCATTAGTCTGTTTCTTTGCTCCATATTTTGCCCTACTTTTATATTTGTCTGACAGTACACCAATATCAATGAGTATAAATCATTCTAGCTGTATAGATATTTCATAACAGGAAATTCTATTTCATTTTTCCTTAAATTTAAAAAATTATTTTGGCCATTTATTTTCCTATGTGAATATTACAAGAAGCTGGCTAAATTCTCCAAAAATAAAAATCTGCTAGAACTTTTGCAGTGAATAAAAGTTTTAGATTAAAAGCAGTGGATCTGACTTCTTTATAATATTGACTCTTGCCATTCTTCCATGATCACTGTATCTGTATGTGTGTGTCTATATATATACATATGTATATGTTTGAGGGAGAAACAAATATGTGTTTGTCCCTCATTTAGTTCTCAATTTTGAGAACTCTTTCTGTAAAAATTTTGCATGTTTTTTTAGATTTATTCCTGAGTACCTTATATATTTTTGTTACTATTGAGGATGAGATCATTACTTTCTCTAATTGATTGTTCCTGGTACCTAGGAATGCTATGTACCAAAATTTCTATTTTGAGATTTAATTCAATAAATTGTCTGAACACTTTTATTAGTACTGATTCAAATACTTTATTAGATTGATTTGATTTATGTATAATATTATCATTTGCAACCGCTGTGATTATATTTCATCCTTTGCAATTCTTATACTTCCACTTCTTTCGTTGTTGCTTTATTTTCTTTTCTGATTGCACTTCTACATTCTCTAATAAAATGTTTAATGGTAGGTGTAAAAACAGGTATACTCATCCTAGCTCCAACTTTAAAGAAAGTGCTTCTAACCTCTCACCATTAAGTATGATGTTCCTTGTAATATATCCGCAGATAACTTTTGTAAGGTTATGGAAAATAATTTTTTTACAGACTGCTAAGAATTTGTATCATGAGTTGGAATTGAACTTTTTATGTACTTTTCCCACATCTATTTAATTTATCATTCTTCTTTTTTACTCAATGTCATCTCTCCAATGAATTGTATTAAGAGATTAAACTATTCTTTCATTCACTGGGTAAATGCTTCAGTCATTACATTTGATGTACTTATATTTTATTATTTTTGTATCTATGATCATAAATGATATTGGGCCACAATTTTCCTTTCTTACATTGCCCTACCCATGTTTGGTAGTGTATACTTTTGGTTGGGGGGTGAGGAGTATAGGAGTGACTTACAAGGTTATTTTATTTGTCCTTTCTGTTGTTGTTGTTTGGAATTTTTACTAATAAGAATCTAGATATAGAATTGTTTTAATTTCTCAATCAGGTAAAGTAAAAGGTCTTCATCAAAATGATGATTCATGCTTTTCATTAATTCTGGAAAATTACTTGCTGTTATACCATAGATTAGAATGCCATCTTTACCACATTTTCTCTCTGCCCTCCTTTTGGAATTCCAATTTTGATTATTCTCATTCTAGCCCCAGTGCCATTTGATATCACATATGTGCCATTTCTTTATCTGTATACTGAATTCTAGTTCATTTTTCAGTTCCATTTTCCAGTTCACGAATTTTCCAATCATCTGTGTCAAATCTGCTAATTAACACATTCCTTGATGTCATTTCAATGACTTTTGTTCATTTTTTAAATTTCATTTTATTTTTTTTTAACACAGCAGGTTCTTATTAGTTATCTATTTTATACATATTAGTGTATATATGTCAGTCCCAATCTCCCAATTCATCCCACTACCATCACCACCCCCCACCACTTTCCCCCTTTTGTGTCCATACATTTGTTCTCTACATCCATGTCTCTATTTCTGTCTTGCAAACCAGTTCATCGGTAACATTCTTCTAGATTCCACATACATGCATTATTATACAATATTTGTTTTTCCCTTTCTGACTTGCTTCACTCTGTACAACAGTCTCTTGGTCCATCTACGTCTCCACAAATGACCCAATTTTGTTCCTCTTTATAGCTGAGTAATATTCCTTTGTATATATGTACCACATCTTCTTTATGCATTCGTCTGTTGATGGGCATTTAGGTTGCTTCCATGACCTGGCTATTGTAAATACTGCTACAGTGAACATTGGGGTGCATGTGTCTTTTTGCATTATGGTTTTCTCTGGGTATATGCCTAGTAATGGGATTGCTGGGTCATATGGTAATTCTATTTTTAGTTTTTTAAGGAACCTCCGTACTGTTCTCCATAATGGCTGTATCAATTTACATTCCCACCAACAGTGCAAGATGGTTCTTTTTCTCCACACCCTCTTCAGCATTTATTGTTTGTAGATTTTTTGATGATGGCCATTCTGAGTGGTGCGAGGTGATACCTCATTGTAGTTTTGATTTGATTTCTCTAATGATTGGTGATGTTGAGCATCCTTTCATGTGTTTGTTGGCAATCTGTATATCTTCTTTGGAGAAATGTCTATTTAGGTCTTCTGCCCATTTTTGGATTGAGTTATTTGTTTTTTAAATACTGTGCTGCGTGAGCTGTTTATATATTTTGGAGATTAATACTTTGTCCGTTGCTTTGTTTGCAAATATTTTCTCCCATTCTGAGTGTTGTCTTTTTGTCTTGTTTATGGTTTCCGTTGATGTGCAAAAGCTTTTAAGTTTCATTAGGTCCCATTTGTTTAATTTTGTTTTTATTTCCATTACTCTAGGGGGTGGGTCAAAAAAGATCTTGCTGTGATTTATGTCATGAGTGTTCTTCCTATGTTTTCCTCTAACAGTTTTATAGTGTCCAGTCTTACATTTAGGTCTTTAATCCATTTTGAGTTTATTTTTGTATATGGTGTTACAGAGTGTTCTAATTTCATTCTTTTACATGTAGCTGTGCAGTTTTCCCAGCACCACTTATTGAAGAGGCTGTCTTTTCTCCATTGTATATTCTTGCCTCCTTTATCAAATATAAGGTGACCATATGTGTGTGGGTTTATCTCTGGACTTTCTATCCTGTTCCATTGATCTTTATTTCTGTTTTTGAGCCCATACCATACTGTCTTTATCACTGAAGCTTTGTAGTATAGTCTGAAGTCAGGGAACCTGATTCCTCCAGCTCCATTTTTATTTCTCAAGGTTGCTTTGGCTATTTGGGGTCTTTTGTGTTTCCAGGCAAATTGTGAAAGTTTTTGTTCTAGTTCTGTGAAAAATGCCATTGGTAGCTTGATAGGGATTGCATTGAATCTGTTGATTGCTTTGGGTAGTATAGTCATTTTTACAATATTGATTCTTCCAGTCCAAGAATATGGTATATCTCTCCATCTGTTTGTGACGTCTTTAATTTCTTTCATCAGTGTCTTACAGTTTTCTGCATACAGGTCTTTTATCTTCTTAGGTAGGTTTATTCCTAGTTATTTTATTCTTTTTGTTCCAACGGTAAGTGTGAGTGTTTCTTTCATATCTTTTTCATATTTTTCATCATTAGTGTATAGGAATGCAAGAAATTTCTGTGCATTAATTTTGTATCCTGCTAATTTACCAAATTCATTGATTAGCACTAGTAGTTTTCTGGTAGCATCCTTAGTATTCTGTATGTATAGTATCATGGCATCTGCAAACTGACAGTTTTACTTCTTCTTTTCTGATTTGGATTCCTTTTATTTCTTTTTATTCTCTGATTGCTGTGGCTAAAACTTCCAAAACTATGTTGAATAAGAGTGGTGAGAGTGGGCAACCTTGTCTTGTTCCTGATCTTAGAGGAAATGGTTTCAGTTTTTCACCTTTGAAAATGATTTTGGCTGTGGATTTGTCATATATGGCCTTTATTAACTTGAGGTAGGTTCCCTCTATGCCTACTTTCTGCAGTTTTTATCATAAATGGGTGTTGAATTTTGTGAAAAGCTTTTTCTACATCTATTGAGATTATCATATGGTTTTTATCCTTCAATTTGTTAATATGGTGTATCACAATGATTGATTTGCATATATTGAAGAATCCTTGCAATCCTGGGATAAAGCCCACTTAATCATGTTGTGTGATCCTTTTAATGAGCTGTTGGATTCTGTTTGCTAGTATTTTGTTCAGGATTTTTGCATCTATGTTCATCAGTGGTATTGGCCTATGGTTCTCTTTTGTTTGACATCTTTGTCTCATCGTGGTATCAGGGTGATGGTGTCCTTGTGGAATGAGTTTGGGAGTGTTCCTCCCTCTGCTATATTTGGAAGAGTTTGAGAAGGATGGCTGTTAGCTCTTCTCTAAACGTTTGATAGAGTTCACCTGTGAAGCCATCTGGTCCTGGAGTTTTGTTTGTTGGAAGAATTTTTTTTTTAATTTATTTTATTTATTTATTTATTTATGGCTGCATTGGGTCTTTGTTGCTGTGCATGGGCTTTTCTTTACTTGCAGCAAGCAGGGTCTACTCTTCGTTGTGGTGCGCGGGTTCCTCATTGCAGTGGCTTCTCTTGTTGTGGAGTACAGGCTCTAGGTGCGTGGGCTTCAGTAGTCATGGCACGTGGGCTCAGTATTTTTGGCTCGGTTTCTAGAGCACAGGCTCAGTAGTTGTGGCACATGGGCTTAGTTGCTCCACCGCATGTGGGATCTTCCCAGACCAGGGCTCGAACCTGTGTCCCCTGCATGGGCAGGCAGATTCTTAACTACTGTGCCACCAGGGAAGCCCTGTTGGAAGATTTTCAATCACAGTTTCAATTTCAGGGCTTGTGATTGTTCCGTTTGTATTATCTTTTTCTTCCTTGTTCAGTCTCGGAAGGTTGTGCTTTTGTCAGAATTTGTCCTTTTCTTCCAGGTTGTCCATTTTACTGCTATATAGTTGCTTGTAGTATTCTCTCATTGTCCTTTGTATTTGTAGTGTCAGTTGTTACTTCTTTTTCATTTCTAATTCTGTTGATTTGAGTCTTCTCCCTTTTTTCTTGATGAGTCTGGCTAATGGTTTATCAATTTTGTTCATCTTCTCAAGGAACCAGCTTTACTTGTATTGATCTTTGCTATTGTTTTCTTCATTTATTTCTGATCTGATCTTTATGATTTCTTTCCTTCTGCTAACTCTGGGTTGTTTTCTTTCTTCTTTCTCTAATTACTTTAGGTGTAAGATTAGGTTGTTTATTTGAGATTTCTTGTTTTTTGAGATAGGATTTATTGCTATAAACTTCCCTCTTAGAACTGCTTTTGCTGCATCCCATAGGTTTTGGGTCATCATGTTTTCACTGTCATTTGTTTCTAGGTATTTTTTGATTTCCTCTTTGATTTCTTCAGTGATCTCCTGATTATTTCATAGTGTATTGTTTAGACTCCATGTATTTGTATTTTTTACAGTTTTTTTTCCTGTATTTGATATCTAGTCTTATAGTGGTCAGTAAAGAGACTTGATATGATTTCATTTTTCTTAAAGCTACCAAAGCTTGATTTGTGACCCAAGATATGATCTATCCCAGAGAATGCTCCATGATCACTTGAGAAGAAAGTGAATTCTGTTTTTTTGGAGGGAATGTCCTCTAAATATCAATTATGCCCATCTGGTCTAATGTGTCTTTTAAAGCTTGTGTTTCCTTATTTATTTTCATTTTGGATGATCTGTCCATTGGTGAAAGTGGGGTGTTAAAGTCCCCTACTATTATTGTGTTACTGTCGATTTCCCCTTTTACGGCTCTTAGCATTTGCCTTATGTATCGAGGTGCTCCTATGTTGGGTGCATAAATATTTATAATTGTTATATCTTCTTCTTGGATTGATCCCTTGATCATTATGTAGTGTCCTTCTTTGTCTCTTCTAATAGTCTTTATTTTAAAGTCTATTTTGTCTGATATGAAAATTGCTACTCCAGCTTTCTTTTTATTTCCATTTGCATGGAATATCTTTTTCCATCCCCTCACTTTCAGTCTGTATGTGTCCCTAGGTCTGAAGTGGGTCTCTTGTAGACAGCATATATACGGGTCTTTTTTCTGTATCTATTCGGCCAGTCTATGTCTTTTGGCTGGAGCATTTAATCCATTTACCTTTAAGGTAATTATTGATATGTATGTTCCTATTACCATTTTCTTAATTGTTTTGGGTTTGTATTTATAGGTCTTTTCCTTCTCTTGTGTTTCCTGCCTAGAGAAGTTCTTTTAGCATTTTTTGTAGAGATCGTCTGTTGGTGCTGAATTCTCTTAACATTTTCTAGTCTGTAAATTTTTCATTTCTCTGTTGAATCCGAATGACATCCTTGCTGGGTAATCTTCACTGTAGGTTCTCCCCTTTCATCACTTTAAATATGTCCTGCCACTCTCTTCTGGCTTGCAGAGTTTCTGCTGAAAGATCAGCTGTTAACCTTTTGGGGATTCCCTTGTATGGTATTTGTTGATTTTCCCTTGGTGCTTTTAGTTTTTTTCTTTGTATTTTTGTATTTTGTACTTTGTATTTTCTTTGTATTTAATTTGTATTTAATTGATTAATATGTGCCTTGGTGTATTTCTCCTTGGGTTTATCCTGTATGGGACTCTCTGCACTTCCTGGACTTGGGTGACTATTTCCTTTCCTATGTTAGGGAAGTTTTCAACTATAATCTCTTCACATATATTCTCAGACCATTTTTTTTCTCATCTTCTTCTGAGACCCCTATAATTTCAGTGTTGCTGCGTTTAATGTTGTCCCATTCGTCTCTGAGACTTTCTTCAATTCTTCTCATTCTTTTTTTTAATTCTGCTCTGCGGCAGTTGTTTCCACCAGTCTGTTTTCCAGGTCACTTTTCCGTTCTTCTGCCTCAGTTATTCTGCTATTGATTCCTTCTAGAGTATTTTTAATTCCATTTATTGTGTTGTTCATCAGTTTGTTTGCTCTTTAATTCTTCTAGGTCCTTGTTAAATGTTTCTTGTATTTTCTGTATTCTATTTCCAAGATTTTGGATCACCTTTACTCTCATTACTCTGAATTCTTTTTCAGGTAGACTACCTATTTCTCTTTATTTGTTTGGTCTGGTGGGTTTTTACCTTGCTCCTTCATCCACTGCATATTTCTCTGTCTTCTCATTTTGTTTAACTTACTGTGTTTGGGTGTTCCTTTTCACAGGCTGCAAGTTTGTAGTTTCCATTCTTTTGGTGTCTGCCCCCAGTGGGTGAGGTTTGTTCAGTGGCTTGTGTAGTCTTCCTGGTAGAGGGGACTACTGGCTGTGTTCTGGTGAGTGGGGTTGGATCTTGTCCTTCTTGTGGGCAGGGCCTCGTCCTGTGGTGTGTTTTGGGGTGTCTGTGAACTTAGTATGATTTTAGGCAGCCTCTCTGATAATTCGTTGGGTCGTGTTCCTGTCTTGCTAGTTGTTTGGCATGGGACGTCCAGCAGTGAAGCTTGCTGGCCGTTGGGCAGAGCTGGCCCTTAGTGTTGAGGCGGAGATCTCTGGGAGAGTTCTCGCAAATTGATATTACATGGGGCTGGGAGGTCTCTGGTGGTCCAGTGTCCTGGACTCGGCTCTCCCACCTCAGAAGATCAGGCCTGACACCCAACTGGAGCACCAAGACGCTGTCAGCCACACAGCTCAGAAGAAAAGAAAGGAACAAAAGGAAGAAAGAAAAAAATTAAAGAAAACTTTTAAAAAATAAATAATAGGGCTTCCCTGGTGGCGCAGTGGTTGAGAGTCCGCCTACCGATGCAGGGGACGCGGGTTCGTGCCCCGGTCCGGGAGGATCCCGCATGCCGCGGAGCGGCTGGGCCCGTGAGCCATGGCTGCTGAGCCTGCGTGTCCGGAGCCTGTGCTCCACAACGGGAGAGGCCGCAACAGTGAGAGGCCCGCGTACCGCAAAAAAAAAAAAAAATAAATAAATAAATAAATAAATAATAAAATTTAAAAAATTATAAATTAGACAAATAAAAAGAAGAGCGCAAACAAACCAATAAGCAAATCCACCAATGATAAGAAGCACTAAAATCTAAAGTAAAATAAACATAAAACTCAGAAATAAATCAGTCGCAGACAGCAAACCCCAAGTCTACAGTTGCTCCCCAAGTCCACCACCACAATTTTGGGAACATTCGTTTTTTATTCAGGTATTCCACAGATGCAGGATACATCAAGTTGACTGTGGGGATTTAATCTGCTGCTCCTGAGGCTGCATGGAGAAATTTCCCTTTTTCTTCTTTGTTCACACAGCTCCTGTGTTCGGCTTTGGTTTTGGCCCTGCCTCTGTGTGTAGGTCAGCATTAGGTGTCTGTTCCCTGCCCAGACAGGAGGGGGTTAAAGCAGCGTCTGATTAGGGCTCTCTTGCTCTCTCAGGCTGGGGAGTGTGAGGTGTGCGGTCATAATTGGAATGTGTGGCCAGCTGGAGGTGGTAGAGGCTGGTGCGACATTGCAACAGCCTGAGGTGCGCCGTGTGTTCTCCCTGGGAAGTTGTCCCTGCATTACGGGACCCTGGCCGTGGTGGGCTGCATAGGCTCCCAGGGGGGGATGTGTGGGTAGTGACCTGTGCTTGCACACAGGATTTTTGGTGGCAGCGGCAGCAGCCTTAACATTTCATGCCTGTCTCTGGGGTCTGAGCTTATTGTTGCAGCTTGCGCCCGTCTCTGGATCTTGCTTAGGCGGTGCTCTGCCTTCTGTGTGCACATGGGAAAGGAATCCCCTCTCCTCGCGCACCCCAAAACAGTGGTCTCTTGCGTCTCCAGCAGGTCCAGACTTTTTCCCAGACTCCCTCCCGGCTAGCTGTGGTGCACTAACGCCCTTCAGGCTGTGTTCACGCAGCCAACCCCAGTCCTCTCCCTGGGATCTGACCGAAGCCTGAGCCTCGGCTCCCAGCCCCCACCTGTCCCAGCGGGTGAGCAGACGAGCCTCTCAGGCTGGTGAGTGCTGGTCGGCACTGATCCTCTGTGTGGGAATCTCTCCGCTTTGCCCTCCGCACCACTGTTGCTGGGCTCTCCTCCATGGCTCTGAAACCTCCCCCAACCCTGGCCCCTGTCCGCCAGTGAAGGGGCTTCGTAGTGTGTGGAAACTTTTCCTCCTTCACAGCTCCCTCCCAGAGGTGCAGGTCCCGTCCCTATTCTTTGGTCTCTGTTTTTTCTTTTGCCCTACCCAGGTACGTGGGGAATTTCTTGTCTTTTGGGAGGTCTGAGGTCTTCTGCCAGTGTTCAGTAGGTGTTCTGTAGGAGCTGTTCCTCGTGTAGATGTATTTCTGACGTATTTGTGGGGATGAAGGTGATCTCCACGTCTTACTCCTCGGCCATCTTGAAGGTGCACCGTTTTTCATGTTTTGAAGTTATTTTTTGAAATTCTGTCTATTCATTTTTCATAATAATCTGTTCATTGTTTATGACATTTATTCCACTTTCTCCTCCTTACTTATGTTTTCTGTGTCTTCCAAATTGTTAATATGGTTGATTCTTATTTCACACAGTTGTGTTTTCCAAGGAGAGCCCATAGGAAAATCCTTATCCATAGCATTCCCACAGAGTTCTGTTTTGTTTTGTACTACATTAGGGGTTTTATTCGTCATGATTTTCTTGTTTGTTAATTTCATAAATCTGGGGTCTTACCCCAGATGCCTTATGAGTAATGTAAAACTGACTCTGACACTTGTGTTGAGCAGCCTTGTTGTTTCAACATCTCACATACCCCAGGTACCTTCCTTGGTTCAGCAGAGATGATCTCTCTAATCCCCTTTCATGGAGAAGGCAGCTGTTCCAAATGAAAAGGCATCACTTCCATTTCCTTCCCTTGCACATGTCTATTGCCATGCCTTTGACCCTGCATGGTAGACAAAATCTCAGGCTGTGGCATTTGGGTCTTTAACTGAGCCTGATATCTCCAAAGCTGCCCCAGTGTAGGTTCATATGCTTACTTCTCAGACTTTGAGTTTCCTCTTTGCTTTTGGCATCTGAAGATTTCCATTGTTCCTTTCAAGATGACATAGGTAGATAGATAGATAGATAGATAGATCTATAATGAATATAACATTATGCAGCCTATCTGTGTGTTAGAGATATGAACAGTCTACTTTATCCCATCCTGCCATAGTGCTGCCATAGTGCTGGGACCAGATGTATGGAGTGCTTCTGTCCTCAACTGTCTCTCCTAGCTTGTTTCACCTCTAACCTCTGTCAAGTAAACCTAGGCATTTTTTTAAAAATTTTATTTATTCATTTATTTATTTATTTTTGGCTGTGTTGGGTCTTCGTTTCTGTGCGAGGGCTTTCTCTAGTTGCGGCAAGTGGGGGCCACTCTTCATCGCGGTGCGTGGGCCTCTCACTGTCGCGGCCTCTCTTGTTGCGGAGCACAAGCTCCAGAAGCGCAGGCTCAGTAGTCGTGGCTCATGGGCCCAGTTGCTCCGCAGCATGTGGGATCCTTCCAGACCAGGGCCCGAACCCGTGTCCCCTGCATTGGCAGGCAGACTGTCAACCACTGTGCCACCAGGGAAGCCCAAACCTAGGCATTTTGATCACTATACACTGTATGGGCAATATGGTGACAGCCCTGGCTAAGGATAAGGGCTAGAAAAAACATGCTTACATCTTTTTTCCACACATTTAGAAGAGACTGTTTCACAATGGAGATCAACACAACTTCACTGCTCTGACTGAATCCTTTGGCATATCCTTGTCCTCTCTACTGTAGTTAGCAACATACCAACACTTTGCAGTGTCAAGTAGCTTTCTTTGGCTCTGTCCTAAAGCAACCCGAAGCAGGAAGTCCTAGAGTGCTCCTAAAATGGCCTGTAAAATTGTCAGCTATGTTCTGAATACTCTTAGGACCAAGGCTGTTTGGCTGAATTTGAAACTGAATTTCAGATTTTAAAATATGTTTCATAAGAAAATAAACACTTCAGTTTTATTTCAAATCTTTATTTAATTTTATCAAGTACACTCCATTCATCCTAAGCTCGTTCTGTTTTCACTAATTTGTGTTAGAAACCTAACACAGTATAAACTGGCTTTGCTTCAGATGTCTTTGTTTGTCAGTGGGAAAACAGTCGTCAGGATATTCAAAGGGCATCACAATTTTCCGAAGCACCAAAAGGGATCTTTGTGGTGATTTTTAAATTTTCCATAGGTTTTTCCTCAGTGGTTGTAAATATCCTTGAAAAGCCATGTGAATTGTATCACAGTAGTTCAGGGGAAATGTTTGCTTATTTCTCAGCTGAGATATCTCTATAAACAATTGGTCCCCATGAGAAAGCCAGACTCCCAATGTGGTTGAATAACAGGTTACTGTATTTGCCAAATTGGAGAGTTTGGCAATATTATATTCCTCTCTCTTACAGGAATTATTTCTTCCTTCTAACAAAATGAAATTATTTCAGAGTTATATGTAAAATCAACAGCAGGCTTCTCACTTTGGACCTCACAGTTTTAGAGACCTTTGGGTCCTGTGTCTTTATGATGTTTCTCGGTCCTGTATTTAACACCTACTGAGTTAAAGGTCCATGACTAAAGTTCACCTGACATAAAAGAATCAGATGAAAACAGGAGGATGCGAAGGTTCTACTTTGAACATTTTTGCCTATGCATAACACTGTCGATTTTCTTTTTTTTCGTTAAACAGTACTAGTTTTGTATTTCCTCTCAATGGATGTTTAAGCATATTCAATTTGAAAGCATATAAGATGGTATTTACTCAATAGTATTTTGAAGAGCAAGACACTAGTTTAGTCACTTTCACAAGCAATGTGTTGTTTAATCTGAGCATACACCTTTTGCAGGAGTGTGAAGGAAACATCAATCCACGCCGTTACTCTTTATGGCCAATTCCATTATCTGCTCTCCTATAATCTGTCTGCATTTCTTCTTTGCCTCCCTTCCCTTAATGCTAAAGTCCTCATTCTTACCTTGGTTGGAACACACACATCAAGCGGCTTTGACACTCAGGTGTAATTACCAATGATGCATTTGCCTCGATGCAAATGTCAGAATGTAGCGGCAGAAAGGTTACCTCCCCACACTGCAGGGATAATCACTCTGCGAAGTGCCAGAGCTCTATTCACTCCACATCCCTTTCGGTTCCAATTCCAGAGAGGTTTCTCGCATCAGTCACTGATCCCTAAATCTGCGTCTCCTGGGACAGTCGCACTAATTGGCAAGCCCAGGTTTTGTCTTCTCCGAATGCTCAGGAAAGAAAGTTCCCCTATAGAAATATTAGGTGGGTTTGACTTCGTGGGACCCATTCTTGAAGGACGTTTACCTCCCGTCTGATAAAGAGCTTCAGTCTTTAGAGCCCGTGGGTCATCTCTGTTGATATCTCAGGGGTTGAAAGTCAGCATTCATTATGAATGTCTGGAATCCCTGTATCTTTCAGTCTCTGAAGATCTCCTCTCTTTCTTCCTGTCTTTAATTATCCCATTAAGGAGAAGAACAGGTGAGGCCAGAGGCACTTCTGGGGGCTCGGGGAGAGAGCGCGAGACAGGAAACTAGAGAAAGAGGGAGAAGATGAGGAAGAACGGCGTTTCAGCTCTGGTTGTGGTTGCTATTGTGCTCTCTCTCCAGTTTGAAGAGGAGGTAGGGACACACCCCTGCTGGGTTTCTCTCCAGCGCAGCTGAGACCTTTATGAAATCACTGCAGAGGCAGGGATGGCAGGCACTATTTTTATCTCCAAATTGATTCAGCTGCAGTGGCTGCTGTGCCTCTGACTTCATTGCTGCCCGGCCCTCCCCCTCGCAGCGCCCACTCCCTGCTTCCGGCCGATTTGGGGACCTGTCTTCATTCAGCGCCCCCCACCCGCCTCCGTCCCGCTCCTTTCCCTCCCAGCAGCCCGCGGCCGATCGGCCGAGCTGGGCGCCGGCAGGGCTCTGCCGGATGCTGATAACGACGGGAGCAGATCGTGCCGCAGGCTCTGACAGCCCTCGGAGGCGCGAGCCAGGCAGCAGAGAGCCACTCGGGCCGCGCCAGCCTCTAATTGTTCACCCTCCAGTTTCCCCTGCCCTCGGGAACCGAGTTCCACAAAGAAATTTCATCAGCTGACATGCTGCGCGCCTGAACATTTGCCCAGTGCGCCCCATCCGAGGAAGGTCTGGGTTTGCAGACGTTGCTGCTGGGAGGAAAGGACATTTACACCCGGGCCTTTTCGGCTTCTCCTCCTCCCCAGGTTGATGGGCTTCAAACTGAAGCTTTTGGAGAAGGAGACTTGCTTGCGGGACGGGGGGGTGGGGGTGGTGGGGTGGTGGGGAGATTTCCTTGTTTGCGGACGCAAAGGCACAGGGCCAGATGTGCAGTTGGAGGCTGTCTCTCCCCTCCCTCTCCCTGAAATGCTGGGAGCTCTTCCAACACCAGGGAGTTCCATTCACATCTCCATCCCCTGTGCCTAGTGAGTAGGGAGATGGTCCTCAGAAACGTGTGTTAGAGTGGGACCACTGACTGGGGGGCTTATTTTAAGTACAAAAACTATGATTAGAAAAACAAAAGAATGTGTTCATAGGTCGAGGATCAGGTTGTCTCCGCCACTGCCACTCCTTGGTTAATTATCTAGACTCTCAGACTTGACATGGATCCTGTGTTGAGGTTGGGGCCTCACAGACAATGAAGAATCAGTGAAGGTGGGTGGGAGGGCTGGTGGGTTAAGCGAGTGACTGACTCTCATTCAGGACAAGCAGTGATAGTCTCAGCAAGTGTTGGACATGGTGGTCAGGGTTCTAGGGGCAACACTGTGGATCCCACTAGAAGGAGCCTATCACCTAGTAGGGAAGATGGAATATGAGAAAATGCAAGCCTCGATAGAGTTAGATAGAAGGTTGAAAGAAAGATGACAGGTAAGGGTACAAACGCAGGCTTTAAGGGTAAATCAACCTATGTACTAGATAATGATAAATGGGTATTATTTGGACATGAAACAGAAGAACAGTATTTAGGTCTGTGCTATCCAACAGGGCGGCTGCTAGCTGCATGTGGCTACTTAAGTTTAAACCAATTAAAATGAAATAAAATATTTGGTTCCTTAGTCACACTAGCCAATATTCAAGTACCCAATAGCAGCCTATGGCTGGTGGCTACCATACTGGATAATGCATATCATTTTTAGCATTGCAGAAAGTTCTTTTGTAGAGTGCTGCTCCAGAGTAAGAAAACAGCATGAACAAAGGCACAGAGACAGAAAAACCAGGTTAAGGAAAATGAACACTCAGTATCTTGGAGTGATTGGAGCAGTGGATGCATAAAAAGAAGCAATCAGAAATCTAGGGACCAAAGGTTACAGGCTAAATAGGAGGCTCAGACATTTAAACATATTTTGACCTTTTTTTTTTTTTTTTTTTGGCAGTACGCGGGCCTCTCTCACTGTTGTGGCCTCTCCCGTTGCGGAGCACAGGCTCTGGACGCGGAGGCTCGGTGGCCATGGCTCACAGGCCCAGCCGCTCCGTGGCATGTGGGATCTTCCCAGACCGGGGCACGAACCCACATCCCCTGCATTGGCAGGCGGACTCCCAACCACTGCGCCACCAGGGAAGCCCTTTTGACCTATTTTGACTATTACCAAATAGGTCATCCTTGAAGGTCCACAAGCAGGGAGGTGACATGATCAGAACTGTGTTTCTGGAAGATACATATAAGGGATGTGCACAAGATCGTTTTGAGTGTTGTGTTTTCTGATTTCTCTATTTACACATCTACTATCTTGTTTAATTCTCAAAACAAGCCTGTGGGTCGGCATAGCAAGTGGTATAGAAAAAAAGTTTCCATGGTCAGTAGAGAGATGGAAGAACCATGAAACGAGTCACAAAGAAGCAAAACAAAACAAAGCAAACTCATATCTATGAAAAACAGCTTTCTTCCTCCACCATGTTGCCCCATAGGCAAACTTCTTCTTGTATCAGGAGCTACTGATATGTTGTAGTCCCTTCTGGGAGCTGAACTACAGTATTAGATACTGATGACCCTGAAGAGGAGGCAAAGGTCATGTGACAAAGTAGCTTCACATTTGACCTAGGAAAGACAAAAATCACAACAACAACAAATTGTAGCCATTTAAGAGAAAACCATAGGGAGGGTTTACTAGGACCACCAGGGCTGCTGTAGGCTGTGCGAACAGCGCCCCCTGGAGTTGGTCATGCACAGTAGCCCAGATCACCACCAGCTGGAAGAGAAAAACACGGGGGTCTCATCTAAATGCAGAGAGAAAAGTACAGCCCAAGAACACTACTGAAGATCAAGCATGATTTAAGGATTCCTGAAAAGAAAAACCCTTCTTGGAGGTCCTCAAACCATACCTCCTGGGTGACTTTAAACTCGGAGTTTGGGAAGAGCCTGGATCAAGTCAGCTCAGAATTGCTTCCTGTTCTCTGTATTCTTGTTGAGTACCCCTGGGTAAACTAATTAACTTCTCTGACCCTAAATTTTCCCGTCTATAAATCTATAAAGAATTATAACTATTTCTCAGGACTGTTAAGAGGATTCAATATGAGCTATATAAACCTTGTACTGAGTGACCAGTATACAGTTAAAGTTACCTGAGGTTAGGTATATGTATTTTAAAATGTACATAAAAGGCAAATGGGCTATTCTGGTTCCAGATCAGGAAACATGAAGAACGTTTATCAAGCTGCCATAAAGTCTCCATCCCAGGTCCCCAAGAATCCTCACCCCTCTTTTGAAAAAAAACTAGAAATTTTTTCCAGCTCCCTGGTGAGAGACAGTAAATTCACAGACAGAATACTGCCTGTTTCCCTGCCCTCAGTTTAGTTGTGGATGTGAAATACAAGTAGAGCTGGGACTTCTGGGAGAGAGTTTATATGGATTTAGTCAGGGGCAAATCCCAGTGCAAAGGTAAACTTTGATTTTTGTTACTGATATAAACCAGTTGCTTCAGGCCTAAGCTCCTGTCCCCTCCTGCTTTTAATCCTGCGTTCTTTCTAGACCCCAATAAACGGAGTGAATTTTACTGGCTTTCTCATTCCCAATATTTTATTTCCTCTTTTGTCTGCAATGTATTCCAGGCTTAAATAAGCTGCAGGAAGTTACATGGCAATTTCCTCTTCCAGTTGCACCAGGTAACAATTGCAACATGACATAGTCCTAACTATTTTTTTCCTCTTAGCTTCTTCTATTTGGGGAGAAGTTTTTCCTCTGATTTTCATCAAAGCAGCTCCTCTCCCAATCTCTTAGACAGCAAAGTGAATGGAAAAAGAACCTTCTTAAACAACCTAAACCAAGACCACTGTTTTAAAAGGTCTTTAAGAAATAAAGAAGATAGTATTTGAAGTAAGAGAAACAAATGCCTTTTGAAGCTTAGAAACAAAATCCCCTGAGAGGTAGGGGTAAGCAGAAGCCTTGTTTTCGCCCCGAAGCACCTCCAGTGCCTCGAAGGATCTCACTGGCTTAATCCTTTGCTGGCGCACTCTAGCTAAGAAACAAGAAAGAGCCCAGTTAATGCTACATTCATCTTCTGCAGGAGGCAGCTGAGAGCTTTGAATGCGTTTTTTTCATCATCCTGTTTCTTGCAGCCCCAATTACTCTAGGCACTTATGAGTTTCTGGCCATTGAAGATTCTTTTTCAACAGAGCTTGGGTCGTCACTTGAGCAACCTTCCCACCGAGCCTGGGTTGTACATGGATGAAACAAATGCTTCTTTAGCATAGTGCGTTTTGGAGGGGTGGAAGTACTTTTTCAGGTCCAAATACAACCTTTTTTTAGCATTAAGGGTGAAAAGAAAGGGAAAAGAGAGAGAAGAAAAGAGAAGTTAACTAACCTTTCCATAACTATGTTTCTAGTATTTTCCTACCATTTTTCAGTGCACCTTCCTGTACTCTCAGAGCAGCTCCTCCATCTAAAGGGTGCTGAGTGAGGGAGGCTACCTTGCCTGGGGCAAGAGAATCTGGCTCCAGTGAGCTGAATGTTAGGGTAAGGTGGGTCATCACAGCCTAGATCTTTATGCTTCTCTTAAGTGTCTTGCAGAGAATGCCAGATAGTACCGAAGTACACAGTCTTTAATGGTGAGGTCCTTGGAGGCCCGCAAATGAAAACAAGGTGTGATTGGGTGATGGATTGCTTATTTTTGACAAGGAGAATTGTTCAGTGAAGCTTCTATGGGAAGGACCTGGGGGAAAATCCAGGAAAAACAAACCGACCAAAAACAAACAAACAAAAAGCATGTTCTTTGCCTGGATAGCTTTACCTTAGGAACCTTTGAGCCACACTAATGACTTTAAATGTGAAAAAACACAGAGGCCTTATTTTAAAACAGTTTTGTTGTTGATTCTTGAGTAGTTAATTTGACCAAATTATATGAATATGGAATGAATTACCAAGTGTTCCTCTTGATTTCTAAGTATATTTCTCCATTGTGCATATGAAAGAAAATTTCAAAACAGCAAAAATTAGTAGCAACTTTACTGTCTTTCATAAAAAGCAGCCACAGTCCTCTCTGAGGTGGAATACTCCAGCCCTACACTGGTGGCTCTTAATGCTGATGAGAGTCAGCACGTGGTAGGCAATGCCCATAGTCCAAGTTGGTTGTGAGAATTGATGCACTCATGTTACACACATATCATGGCCTTAAAGTGGGCTCCTTGCACAAGCAGGAATGTTTGTTACTGGCATGCAATATTTTTCTGTAGAGGGATAGAAAGTATGTATGTTATAATTTAATAATTATTCTTGTGCTTTCCATGATATAAGTACATTTTCAAAGTATTAGCCATTAAATACCATTTTTATTCATGTCAACCGAAGAAATCATAAATATGATACAGTAGTCATAAAAGAGTTAAAAAGTAGTTGGACTTTCATTTCCCCTTCTGTAATAAATGGCCTCTAAATACCTTTTTCCATAGAATTTTTATTAGATTAGATTAAATAATGAAATTAAAAAATTACTTTAAATGTATATGAAAATGCCAGTGGTAGGGACAATGTAGGTGCTCAATAAATATGGTTTTGCTTCCTTCCAAGCAGGTTAGAAATATTGCAGCCTCATTAGTGAGATCATTTATTGTGCAAAACAGATTTTTCCACAGAGAAAGGCTTTGAATAATGGGAAAGACTCTTCCAGATAGCAATACAGCCTTAGAATAGATCCTAACTTGGGAAGAGTGTAAAGCTCATTCTTTTTCAACAAGGAGAACATCATGTCCATTAGCCTTGGGAAGAATTGCATAAAATACTCATGTCTTTGGAGACAGGGACATGTGTGATGGAAATTAAGGACAGAAAGAGGAAGAGCTGTATAATTGATGAGCTCCATGTAACTGAGGCAGAAAAACTGAACTTTAAAACAGAGGTAAAACAGAGAAAAGCAGGGCTTCTGAGATTAAAGCCAGAGAGGGGCTAGGCAAGGCCTGCCAGGCACCCTTCTCTCTCTCTCTCCTGAACTACACTGAGGGGCTCTGAAGAATTTCAATTGTACAGGAGGCTCAGCGGGAAAGTTCCTAGTTTAGCTATTCATTTGTGTGTGTGTCCTATTTTTTAAGAATTGTGGTAGGCTGGTCCATGCTATGAACTTAAAGGTAAGTCAGATGTGGCTCTTGACCCGCCAAAGTGAACAATCTAGACATTAAGCTTCAATTTCATAATAAGTAGTGATCAGCCTTTGTCCGTTATCACTTTTCTATGAAGGCATCATTACCTTACCCTCGTATGCATTGCTCCATTTTGGTGCTCACCTACACATCTGCCTAGAAGATTCAGTGTTGCAATATTTTTGGTGTGTATCTAGCCTGTTCTCTTATGAGTCAAAGGAGTTCGGGTGGGGAGGCTAACTCTCTCTTCTCCCTTCTCATTTTCCTTTTGCTAATGAAACAGTTTTAAAGTATATTTGCAGTGCTCAGAATATGGATGGAACCAAATGATCAATTCTTTAGAAGTGTACTTAATATTTCTGGGTGGAAAGCTACAGTCATTTCCCAAGTTCTGAATATATAACGTACCGGTACCAGGACAGATCACCCCATGATTTCTGGGCAAGAGACTTATTCCCTAAGTCACCATGCGCCCACTTAGTGTATACTGAGAGGTTACCGCTCTTGCTGTTTTTTTCTTCCCTTGGATCTGTCCGTCAATATCTGACACAGCTGCAGCAAGGAACACGGGTCATCTATGAGCTGCCATAATCCCATCTGACCCTGCCACATGGAGCAGAATATTCTACAGAAACTATTGTACACATAGTGCTTACAATACTAGGCTAACACACACTCTTAACCCTAGAACACACACACACACCCCACACATACACTCGCAGAGTGTGGAACAAGGAAAGAGGCAATGGTGCATCAAAGAAAAGAAAGGGCAAGAATTAAGGTCTCGGTAAGTAGATCTATTAAAAGTGGAAACGAACAATTAGTATCAGCTACATTACTGGGGAAAATAGCATTTATGGCCTAACTGGGAAATCTATCTTTTTTTACTGGTATCTTTCTGGAATGTGCATATATATCTGAATTATTAGAATGCAACTGAGTTAACTCTCATATAGTCTCCTGAGTAGCTGGAATTTAGAGAGGATGCCATGACAGGCCCTGATGGGGCATTTGGTGGCTTCCTGTATCATGGAAAGAGCCGATTTCCCTGCAGCTGTGTCTCAAGTTCTCTTTCTCTAGGCTCTAGAGTCCAGCTGCTTAATTTGTGTCCTGCACCCTCCACCACTTAGCTGCGTGACTTTGGGCAACTTGTGATTCCCTTGTCTGTAAAATGTGGCTAGTAGTACATACTGCTTACTTTATAGGTCGCTGTGAGGATGAAATGAGTTAATGCGAGTGACATTCCAGAGCAGTCCCTGCCAAATAGTCACTCTTCTACAATCTTTTCCTTCTCCTTTTCCTCTTCCATCATCATCAAGAGCAGCAGCATGAATTCTCACTAGCGAACACCTTCCCAACTCCGTGGTATACATCTTGTCATTTTCTATTTCCTCTTTTCGTTCCATTTAATTCTCAAAGTGTCTCACATCAGCAGCCTTCACCAAAGAAATTTTGTTTATTTTTTCTATTATTATTTTTTTCTCTTCCTTCTTTATACTCTTTCTTTGAGTAATTCCAGTCTCTCCAGCCCTTAAATAACACAAATATGAGAATAATTTTTCCATTTACATTTCTGAATGTGTCTTTCCCTCCACTATCAAGTCCCATAAATCCAACTGCTATTAACTATTTCCTAGATGTAAAAATAAAACCTCAAACCAAATCTCCATAAGCTGAACTAACAGTTGATATTACCACGTGCCCTGCCACCCTCCCAGCAGCAACCCTTCCTGCTCAGACCCTTGCAGTGACATGATCATCTCAATCTTGCACTGCCTGTGCAATCCTCAGAAAGCATTTAGGTTTCCCTCTCACCTCAGAGAGTTAAGATACTTCAATTCATCCACACTAGACCTATGAATTTTCTCAGAATGATTGATCTCAAGTAAGAATTTTTCAAATCATATAATTAATTGAAGTGTTTAGGAGTTGTTCAAAATCAGTTCTCTGTTAGAATTATAGATCTTCGTGCTTAAGGGAATTTGGGGCTTCTGCCATCTATTGTGTATCTTATAAACACCTGTCACTGAAATCAGTGTTGGGGATACAAAGAAATCCAAGACAGACCTTTCCTTCAACCACATGCTGGTTTATTAGGGTTGAAGATCTGAAGAAAGTTGAGTAGACTATTCTGTGTCAGGGTTTAAAACGGCAAATGCTATAGAAACATACAAAAGAGCAAGCTCAGGGAATCTTAGCCCAACACCTAAACAATATACAAATATTTACGATTTGGACAAATTATAAAGATTTGTGCTGATAACTCAGAGGAAGCATAATTTCCTTATCTCCTCCCTCAGCTTTCAGTGCATCCACGAAGCAGATTGCAAACACAGTCACTGAAGTATCTAGTTCTTATCCACTTGAAGTTAAAATTCTCCTTCTTTCTTCCTAAATATGAGTAGTTGTACAGTAGTTAAAAATCTCTCCCTCCAAGCTTGAACCTTCTTTTGAGTGTGCACGGTTATTCTCTGTTGTTATAGGCTACTTGACTAAGTGGGCTTGGCCTCCTTCACTAAAAACACTCACTGCATGGGCTTCCCTGGTGGCGCAGTGGTTGAGAGTCCGCCTGCCGATTCAGGGGACACGGGTTCGTGCCCCGGTCCGGGAGGATCCCACATGCCGTGGAGCGGCTGGTCCCGTGAGCCATGGCCGCTGAGCCTGCACGTCCGGAGCCTGTGCTCTGCAACGGGAGAGGCTGCAACAGTGAGAGGCACGTGTACCGCAAAAAATAACCAAAAAAATACTCACTGCATACTTTTGAGAGTGGTTCTGGATTCAGATACAGTTTAAATCACCACATGGTAAAAATAGCCTCTGTGTTCTTCAGATTCAAATCATTCATTCCATTTGAACGTTTAATTTTTTCATCATCTAAACAGTACATTTTATAAACATTTAATTAACTCCTTTGTCCCACAAACCAACTATACCTTGTAGAGCCAAAGGTAATTTAGTGTGTGGGTAGTTCTTAATAAGAACCAGGTGGTTCACTTTCTATGAACATTACTCTAGCTTTCTCAGTGTTTTCATAAGGTTTTGGCCATTCATAATATGTTTTGTGCATAATGGAAAAAAATAGAGTTAGACATATCATCATGCCCCCTACTATAGACATACCATCATGCCTACTCCTTATATTTTGATCCTTTAGTGTGAAGTTAAAACACACCATAAATTTCTTTCCTGTAGTGCACGGGGCCACTGTCACCAGAAGTCTTACCTCCTGTTATTTAAAAAATTCCACTTCAAAAGCTCCACTGCACTGAAGTTTGATGTTACCTTTTAATTCCATTTGAAAGCCTGTGGTCTTCATTCAAAATTCAAATTATCCTAATTCACAAAAACATACTTAAGGTCTTACTGTATCAGAGTACTAAACTAGATACTATAATCACCATTAGAAAAAAACCCCACTGAATTCTAAACTTCCATAAAATGGCAGGCATGTTTCACAGTTACCCCATCCCATGTTTACCACCATAGCACTATGCTCACAGAGGGAGTCTTCTACCTTTAGTGAAAAAGGAGAAATGATATTATCTTCCTCTCATTTGTTAACTCAAATAAAATTCAGAGATTCCACTAATACCCAGCAGATAGAGAAATGGTGTTCACAATTGGCATAGGATCTGAGGTGCACAGCAATGATGACATTCACTATCAACCACACCAGCTGTCCCAGAAGAATCAGTGTAGCTGGGGTGCCCATTCCATGCCAAGAACTCTGCAAATTAGCACCTTTTTTATGTTTAACTAGTGAGGAGGTGATCTTGGAAGGCACTTATACCACCAACTGCCAGAAGAAATCTATCCATGCCATTGAAAGTGGGATAATATTTAAAGATAATTCCAAAGCTCACATCATTCCTAATCCATTGTAAAAAATGCTCACCCTCAAATCTCAAGTTTTGCTCCAATATGTTGCTACTTCTAAACATTTATAGTCAACAGGAGCTGAGTTTCAGTATAATTCCAGGCAAGACCCTTTGTAACGGAGTGTTAACATTTTTCAAAAGAATAATTCTGGGACATTTCCCAGATCAGCATCTGGCTTTTTCATAGCTCCCTATGGACAGGACTTACAAGGGAAAGCAGTGGAATAATTACATTTATTAACAGTTTATTTTATGCGTGAATTTTTTTGCACATCTGTAAGCAGCCCACACTTTAAGGTACCAGTTGGTTCTGTTTTCTTTTATTCGTCCCTGAGTACCTGACATGAATGATAACATCGAGCAATGCACCTCGCCCCATACACACACACACACACACACACACTTCATGAGTATTCAATAAGATTCAGTTCCATAATGAATATCTGGAGTTTGTTAGGTGGAAACACATTTTTCCAATACACAAATTTTTTTTTTGTAATCGAATTATTTTCAGGAAATGTCACTAGTCACACTAATTTCAAATTAAGAAACAATTAAGTAGACAAAACATGGAGAGAGTTAAACAGCCCAGACATGGAAATAGAAATAACAAGGGGAACAGTAGTTCTTCAGCTCCCCTGAGGTAGCAAAAGGAAAACAAGTGTGACCACGCAGATGATTGCAAAATGTGGGCAATATGCTGTTTTTCTAGGAAGAGGATCTATAAAATTCACTGGATTCTCAATGAAGTCCACTGTCCTATCTTTTATATTATTCTTTAATAGAAGTTATTAATGAATTTCAGAAGACATCATGAGAATACAGTTGATATTGGATTATTTAAATCTAGGTAATAGTAAGCTGCCTTATTTGTTTCAACATAGAATTTATTAAGCTACTGGATCACCTTAATGTGAATTAAATAAGGTCTCCCCTCAGGCAAAGCATACCCTAATAAAGAAAATATATGTGTACATAGACAAATATAATAGCAAGCATGATGACATAAATGACCTAAGTGGGACAGACATAAACTCTCTAGGAATTCTGAGAGTGCTAGATTGGAATTAGAACAGGGGGGAAAAATCCATGAAGAAGATAGCATCTAAGCAGAATTTTGAATGATGATTGGGATTTCAGTTGGTAGAAATGATGGGAAATGCAATCCAGTTAGGGAAGATTTAATATCACAGAAGTAAAAAGAAAGAAGTAAATGGGTTTTTTCTCACTGGAGTGTACAGTAATCTTAAAATATAGCATGGGGAAGGCAGTTTGGGATAAACCTTATGTAAAAAAATCAGGAGGCAACTTGGTTATATCAAACATAGATAAGCCACTGAAGCATGGGAGAGAAGCAAAAAGATATATTTGTTATAAAGTATAGCACCTAAACTGTAAGGATAATGAGTCCTATTATAGGAGATACCATTGTTTTATTACATATGTGGGTAATTTTGAAGACAAAAGTTTCAAGGTGAGAGCTGGAAGAGAATTAATTATTCTGTATGAGGGAACAGATAAAAATATAAACTTTCTGGGAAAAAAAGATCCAAGAAAAAGATTCAGAGGAGTCAGATTGATGCTGTTTGGGAAAAGGGTCAAAGGAGAAAAACAAGTGGTTGAAGAGCAGCCAAAGAGAGGTTTATAAAAGAGAGAGAGAGACATCTAAGAAGACATTTTTAAGTTATTCTCTGTAGACCTTGGGTATTGGTCTTTTGTGTGTCTCTCCCATATATAATACATTCTATAGCAGATACACAGGAATGCTGAGGTCTATACCCACAGGGGAGAACTCCTAACAGGATACCTGGAAGCAGAGACCATGAAGAGTGATGATATTTGATGATATGTGTTATCTTAGGGAGGCGGGCATTGACCTTCAGGGTAAGGAGCCTGGATTTCACCCAGCAGATAACGAGGAGCTACTGAAGCTTAGCTTCTTTTGCTTGTTTGTTTTAATCAAATCTGTGCTTTAGAAACATACCTCTGTCAGAAATGTACAGAATATCTTGGAAGAGTAGAGGTTGGGAAAGAGAAAGAGATGAGGAAACTATGAAATAATCTGGTTTAGAGGAACTGATCAACTGAATTAGGACATTGGCAGTAGGAATAGAAATGGAGAGAGAGTTTTGACAAGTGTTTGCCAAAAAAGCCAAAAGGAATTGGCACACCATGAATTAAAGTGATGTTGAAAAAAGTGACCTCAAAGATCTCCTGGCAAAGAAAACACCAGCTGCTTTCAGTAATCTACTTGTTAGGAATATTATAGTCTTATTTCAAAATTACAAGTAAACAATTTCATTAATTAAATTAAAAATGAGTATTTTCAGCATGAGATAATAGATACAAAATTTCAACCAAAGAAACTAAGTAAAACCTTGTTATTTTATGTTTGATTGTAAATATCACTATAAACTCACCATTTTTTTCTTGTAAGTATGTACCTATTTAGCTCTATCCTCTGAAATTTCCTAGCAGCAATGACAAGTGATAGCAATGAGCACTCCAGCTCTTTGATTATTGTCTCACAAAATCATCTTCATGTCAATAGGAAACAGAATCCAAATTGAAGTGGTTTCCATTGATCCAAGATGGGCCCATTTGGCAGCAATCATCCAAATTCAGAGTGTGAAGTATTCTGCAAAACAAGTAGCACATTTTCTCCAACAAATCAATGATATATGGAAAAAGGATCAATGTGTCATTATAAGATAAAAGACATTTAAGAAACATAATAACTAAATGCAATATATGGTTCTTGCTTAGATCTCAGTAGAACAGCCCAACTGTTCAAACTTATCTTGGATATAATCAGGAAAACATTGGATGGTATTAAGAATGCACTATTCATAATGCTTGTAAATGTCAAATCATTATGTAGTACACCTGAAATTACCATAATATTGTATGTCAACTGTATTTCAATTGAAAAAAAATAAAAAGAATTTGCTCCTAATTCTGTTAGGTGTACTGTTTGGTAGAAAGAAGGAGGAAGAAAAATGTCCTTATAAGTTGAAAATGTAGTCTAAAGTTTGTTTCTGGCGAAACAGTATATCTCATGTTTGCCTTAAAATACTGAAGGAAACAAAGTGAAACAAAAGGTGTGGAGATGGGAGGGTTGTGCAGATTGAAATCAGCTTGGCAAAATGTTGAAAATGATTGACGTTGGGTGATATGTATATGCAATTCATTAAACTGTTTTCTCTAAATTTTTTTTTTTTTTTTTGCCACTGTTGTGGCCTCTCCCGTTGCAGAGCACAGGCTCCGGACGCACAGGCTCAGCAGCATGGCTCACGGGACCAGCCGCTCCGTGGCATGTGGTATCCTCCCGGACCGGGGCACGAACCCACGTCCCCTGCATCGGCAGGCGGACTCTCAACCACTGCGCCACCAGGGAAACCCTTCTCTAAATTTTTAAATAGAGATTTCAATAGAATCATGTTTAAAGAAAAGATTACTCCTAGGTTTTACATTACAAAGTAGACTACTTCAATAACATTGTATCTGGTCTCCCCACCTCATACACATCCCTATTCTATTCATCTCTGAAACTGTCACCATGTTCTCTGTTTTCTTGATCATGTGACTTCTCCATGTCCATAGATTTCAATGGTCCCACGTTGCTCATCAAATTAAGCAGAAACTCACATAGGACCTGCCATTTAAGGTCCTTTTATTTATCTTGCAAATTGAGATTCATATAACATAAAATTAACCATCTTATCATGAGCAATTCAGTGACATTTAGTACGTTCACGGTGTTGTTCAAACATCTCAATCTGGTTCCAAAACATTTTCATAACCCCAAAAGGAAAACTCACACCCATTAAGGAGTTACTTTAGATTCTTTTTAATCTGGCCAAAACTGGGGAGTTAGCTTTGTCTCTGAATATGGCCAATGCCTTTCTCATTCCCACATTTGCTCACATTGGTTCTTCTCCAATAATGCCTTCCCCAATTACTGTCTTTAAACATAAAACTCATTTAAGGCCCAAACCAAACTCCACCTCACTCATGAAGTCTCAACAATGACATCAACTGGGCAATCTTCTACCTCCTCTGAATTCCAGCTTTGACACACCTTACAATGATGAAAGATTGTGCTCGTTGATAGAATTTTATTGAACATAGAATTTACATTTCACAGTTTATTATCTCCATGATAATAGAGAAAAAAACCTTAAGAGAAATTAATTTTTTTTCCCAACCAGTTTTTTGGGCTATTATATCTAAGGGGAAGAAAAACAGAGAAAAACAGAGCTCACATCTCTGCAATAGATAAATGTTCTGGAAAGAGGCTGACTCCACATTAAATCACAGCATGGGGGAGAAAGGTACCATGATTGCCAATACTGTCAAAGTGTCTGGTACAAGAGAGGGTTCCAAAATACTTTTCAAAAACAAAATGAAACAAAATGTGTGGTGAGGCTGAAAATAATAACAAGGAAAATCTATGGGTATAAATGTTCAGCATTTGAGTATCCTCCACAAGGTCATTGCTGGCAAATGCATTTTGGTTGGTTTGGTCTGGCACTCAAACTGTGCGGGAGAGCCAGAGCCTTCCCGACCCACCTGGTTCCACTCCATGGCACCATCAGAGCCTGGCACAGGTGAAGATGAATCACAGAAATCACAGGAATACTGGAATTAGAAAGGCCTGTGTGCTTTAGAGGGAACCGAGGCCAATCTCCTTATCCTGAAGATGAGGAAATGGGGCTCTGAGGAGGGGATATTGACTTTTCCAAATTTATTTAACTGGTAGTTCTAAAACCCGTCTTCGAACTTAGATATTCTGGTCCTGATTCTAAGACTCTTTCTGTACAGGATCTAAGTTACTTATTTATATATTCATTTATTTTTATTGAGTTTTAATCAACTTGCTTATTTCATTTTTCTAGGCATAGGAGTTTTCTTTAAAAGTTTAGTTTATGGTTATCTCCCTTGTACTGGAGGGAAACAGACTCATAGACATCAAATTTACTTATTTGCTTTTTAAAAAATTAAAAGACACTTTACAGCAATGTGCTATAATTTGCTAAGTACTGTTAGGCCTCTAGACCACATGGCTAACAGAGTAAAGAAGGGGGGAAAAATGAACAGTAAGGTCAACAGAAACACAACTTGCCTTGGGGAATAAGTCCAACGTCTGACTCAGTTTCTGGCTTTCCTGTGATATACACTCAAATAGAGGCCCAGCTCAGCTAAGCTGTGGGCCACAGAGAGTGTCTAAGTTTGCATCCACTGCAATGACCTTTAAATCCTGTATTATATTAATTTGCTAGGGCTGCTGTAGCAAAGCACCACAAAGTAGGTGGCTTAAATAACAAAAAAAAAATTATTGTCTCACAGCCCTGGAGACTAGAAGTCTGAGATCAAGGTGCCGACAGGGTTAGTTCTTTCTGAGGGCTGTTCCCTCTGTACCATGCCTCTTTCCCAGCTTCTGGTGGTTTTCTGAAAATTTTAGGCATTCCTGGCTTGTAGATGCATCACCCCTGTATTAGTATTTATTTCTCACAGTTCCGGAGGCTAGGAAGTCTAAGGTCAAGGTGCTGGCTGATTCAATGTCTGGTAAGAGCTCTCTTCTGGGCTTATAGACAGCCACCTGCTCACTGTGTCCTTACATGGTGGAGGGGGGTGGTGGGGGGAGAGACAGAGAACACTCTGGTATCTCTTCTTATAAGGACACTGATCCTGTCAGATTAGGGCCCCACCCTTATAACATTATTTGACTTTCATTATCGCCTTATGGACCTTATCTCCAAATACAGTCACATTGGGGGTTAGGACTTCAACATACGATTTTGGGGAGGACAAATTCAGTTCATAGCAACTCCAGTCTCTGCCTTCAGGATCATATGGTGTTTTCCCTGTGCATGTCTGTTTCTGTGTCCAAATTTTCCTTTTTTCATAAGGACCCCACTCCTATCGGATTAGCGCTCCACTTTAATCTTAAAAAATTACATCTACTACAACTCTATTTCCTAATAACATCACATTCTGAGGTACTATCACAGTAGACTTCAACATTTGAATTTGGGAGGGGATACAGATCAACTCATAACCTGTGTGTTGACCCTTTCCTTGGACCAGGACATCCAACAGTTTAGGTGGTGTCTTAGTTTTTGTTCCTCCATAAACAAATTCCAAGACAAGACTTTGAGTGCAAGCAGTTATTTGGGAAGTACACAAATATGAGCAGAGAAGTGGGGAAATGACTTGAGAAGGATGCATAATTAAGGCAGCTGCCACAATGATGACTGGGGAAATCCTATTAATCCCATAAGGAAAATAAAGGAAGCAGAGTTATTCTTCCAGAGAGATAAGGAAGCAGGAGTATTTAAACACCAGTTTCCCTGTCTGTCATTGGCTGGAAGCTGCTGTGTCCTTCCTCCCCCTCTTCCTCCCCCTCTCCTCCCCCTCCCCCTCCCCTCCACACTCCCTCTTCCTCTCTTCTTTTTCTTCTCCTTCTTCTTCCCCTCCTCCTCCTCCTCCTCCTTCTTCTTCTTCTCCTTCTTCTCCTTCTTCTTCCTCTTCTTCCTCTTCTTCCTCTTCTTCCTCTTCTTCTTCTTCTTCTTCTTCTTCTCCTCCTCCTTCTTCTCCTCCTTCTCCTTCTCCTCCTTCTCCTCCTCCTCCTCCTTCTCCTTCTCTTCTTCTTCTTCTTCTTCTTCTTCTTCTTCTTCTCCTTCTCCTTCTCCTCCTCCTCCTCCTCCTCCTCCTTCTTCTTCTTCTTCTTCTTCTTCTTCTCCTTCTCCTCCTCCTCCTCCTCCTCCTCCTTCTTCTCCTTCTTCTTCTTCTTCTTCTTCCCTCTCGCATTCTCTCTTGTTTTCTTCCTCTCTCATGTTTTGCTTTAGCGTAAACCAACTATCCCTGGGGAGAATGCATTTACAGGAAAAAAGACACACACCACCATCGTTACCCACTTCTAGTCGTGCTCCCTTTAAATAATAATCTGGATTTCTGCTAGTCTTCTTCTGTCCTATCTGGGAATAACACTTAGAAACATTCACATTAAAAAAGATTTTCTCTCCCATGTCCCATCTGGTATCAAAAAATCATTCATAGCCTGGCCCCACTCTAGATACTGAGCTATGTTCCCAACTTAGAATCCTACTCTGGAAACTATGCACATCTATCTACATTCTTTATCTGACACTAAGACAGAAAAACAAACAAACATAACAGATGTGAAAAAATTTAGTATCTGCTTGCTTATCATATTTGGCAATCTTAATTTGTATTTATGTCTTATCAGTGAACCCTTGCTAGCAGAGATTCCATTTTCCTTTAAAATTATTTTGGCTATAAACTATGGCTTTTCAGACCATCTCTAAATGTTCCTCAGTTCCTAGAACATTTGGCCCATGTGCATGACTATGGTGAAAATAAAACAAAATGATCAACCCTAAACCTTCTAGCAAGCTTTAAAAAGACACACCCAAAAGCACAAAGAAAGACTGAGAATTAACAGCTACTAGCAAATGTCATTTCCCCAAATTTTTTCATTAGAAATGATGAGGGGGTAACATTTACAGGTGCTTGAAACTGAAAGTGGCAGATAGGAGGCAGTGGTAAACTGTGTCGACTGCTGCAAGTTTGGGTAAAGTGAAGACAGAGAACTAGCTGTTGGTTTTGGCAAGATGCAAGATATTAGTGACTTTGATAGGAGGTGCTTCCATGGAATGGTGCAAAGAAAAACTTAAAGTAAATTGGGCAGAAAAGGGAAAGTAAGAAAAGTGGAAACAGTGAATATTGACAAATCTTCTGAATAGATTAACTATTGGGGAGCAGAAAAATGGAACAATATTTGGAGATGGGTGTGAGGTCAAGGGAAAAAAAATATATATGTATATAATTTTAGGATGAACAATATCATGTCATGTTTTTAAACAAATGGAAATGATCCAATAGAGACTGATGATATTACAGCAGAAAAGGGGATAATTGAGTAAGCAAATTGGGTAAGAAAGGGTAGTAGAGATGTCTCTGATAGGAAGAGAGACCCTAAGAGAAGAGAAAGTTATGTGAACAGATATAAGTGGATTTATGTGTTTGATGGGAAGATGAGATTGTTTTCATCTGATTGCAACTATTTTACTAATCAAATGCAAGATGAGGTCACCCACTGGTGGGGGAAGAGGAGGCGAAGGGATTAGCATTTTGAGATGAGAGAGTGTTTTATTTTCCTAGGGTTGCACGAACATGCTGTATTGTTCACTTTTGCCTGCCACGGCCTCACTCAGTGGCTGCCAATATCAGATAATCCCAAAGACCATGGGTTTATGGGTTTCGAACATCAAACCTTGGGCCCCGTCAAGTACTTTGTCCCCTCTACCTTGAAAACTCCCTACCCCTGTGAGACCCTCTGTGGTTGCTTAAAAGATGGTCCACAAATTCTCCACTTGCCTCCCCCCACCCAGAGGCAGAGCTTAATCCCCTCCCCTTGAGATGGGCTGAACTTAGTGACTCATGCCTATTGAATATCAAAAGGCAGAATTGATGGGATAACACTTTCAAGATATGCTTATAAAAGGACTTCAAGTGGGACACTGACTCATTGCCTCATAGCAGATAGGTGAGGATGAAGTTCAGCTCTCCCTTTGCCCAGCTGTCAACTTTCCAGTGGAAGGAGAGTACCAACTCACACAGAGGGTGTCAAATCAGCTCCCCTCTGGCCCCCACAGCCACCATCAACGGGGCAAACAGAGCATCAATGAGCCCCAAGCTCCACCTCCCATCACCTCATTCAGCCTTATTGATGCTGGTGAACATGGAGGTTCAGGAGTTTTTCCCTTGAGTTTGGGCTTAGGGTGGGTATTCCCACACCCTTTTTCCATGAGTAGACCACTGTTTCCCCAGTCTGTTGGCAAGAGAAAACAGGATTTTCTGGGAACTTTTTATGTCTGTGCCTGATGGTAGTGATGGGTTGGTGGCTTCTGAGGCACTCTCTGGGATGTATAGGAGGAATCATGGAACCTGGGGAGCCCACCACCATGTTGTTTTTCTAGTCCTGAGGTCCTGGTCCTAGGCAATCAGCATTCTTCTTTCACCTTTCAGAGACTTCCTCTGCTTGTTGCAGTATGTCTAGGCTACTTTGTTGTTGCTGTTGTGAAGGGGACGAGCTGGGAGGAATAGGGCTACTGCATCTTGGAAGAACTGAAAGGATCCAGTTCTTAATTTTGATCAATGTCCCTCCATGTCCTAAGTTTTGAAAGAGGAAGCACAAGGTCTCAGGTTTAAGACTGCAAAGGATGGACTGACAGTGTGGCCAAGTGCAAATGTCAACAAAGATCTAAGTTGATAGCTTTCATTATGTTGTGTTCTGTTTACAGTGATCCATAGGTTTTGAGTGATTGGTCCCAATCCTATTTCGCCTGTAAGTGCTGTTAATTTTTAGGCACTCTTTTGCAGATTACAAAGGTTTTTCTAGAGCATTTATATGATGTTAGAGCAGACATACCTATATTCTGTAATCTGAATTCATAAAGTATTTATCTTCAACAGGTAAATCTCTCCTCTCTCTTAGCACACTTACTTTAATTATCTGTTATGTATTAGCTTGATTTCCTCTAACAGGATCTCTTTCAAGTAAGAATGTCTGTCATAAGCTACTCAAGGTCAAGGACCACGCTGTAAATTTTTTCTGTTCCTATTTGTGGTCCATCTACAAGTCAGGATGTCACTTGAGAATGCTCCCTCACAAAGGGCAATGTGTTGTCCTATACTTGTCCATGAAGTAAGATTGAACACTTTAAATATTTTACATAGCATGTAATCACATTTCATTTACCTTAAATACCTTCATGACAATAACCAGTTCAATGGACTCTGCAGATAAAATACTCCCAAACGCAGTGTTTCTCTCCTTCCACAAATGGCTAAATTTGTTTTTTCACGTTACACCACAACCATGCCAAGTCAATAAAACAGAAACACATGCATACGTAATAATCATGGTTTTCATTTCTTCCTTTTTGGTTGGATGAAGTATTTAGTTCACTCTAGGGAAGATGGTCTCGAGGACCTCCTAATCATTACACGTTCTTTTATTTTTAAGTACCTAAATCATTGCCCGGTTTTCTTAAAATAAAACTACTCTGTTCAAAAGGTAACACATTTGATCTCCAGTAGGTGCATTCATAAAATGCCTTATATTGATACAGTCCTTTATAAAATATTTTCTCATATCCTTTCATCCTGACCTCCTCAATAGAAATAAAGGTTAAATATGTAGGAGATTTTTCAATTAGCATTTTTCAGATGAGGAAATGGAATCTCAGTGAGGTTAAATGACTTGCCCAAATTTCACATTGAGTAAATTATGGTATCAGGAATTAAACAAAAAGTTCTTGAAATCCTTATACATTAAATCATTAGAAGGAAACAGTATCTTTTACACATGAGCAAACTCAGGTCTGATAGTTTGGGTTATATATGCTCAAACCTTCTCAGGGACAGTGTTCTTGCTTTATTTTATGCAAAATAAATAAATAAATAAAATTTTAAAAAAAATAAAAGCAGGGCTTCCCTGGTGGCGCAGTGGTTGAGAGTCTGCCTGCCGATGCAGGGGACACGGGTTCATGCCCCGGTCCGGGAAGATCCCACGTGCCGCAGAGAGGCTGGGCCCGTGAGCCATGGCTGCTGAGCCTGCGCGTCCGGAGCCTGTGCTCCGCAACGGGAGAGGCCACAGCAGTGAGAGGCCCGCTTACTGCAAAAAAACAAACAAACAAGCAAACAACAACAACAAAATAAAAGCAAAACCCCTCCTCCACCTTTAACAAGGTCTCTCATCATTCTCACTGTGTTTCACATGGCTGAGCTTGCTATTTAGGGAATCATCAGAGTATCATTCCAAATGGAGAAAAATCAGATAAAACCCAGTGTTCCTGGCTACAGTCTGTGTGATTATGAACACAATACTGTACTTACAGTAGGATGCCAGAGTGAACAGAGGTGGCTGCCTTTGAAAGGATGAGCATTCGTCCTGACCTAATAACTATCTAACATTGGGTACAATTATCTTTCTGCAAGTGGCACATTATTATTTGACACATTAATTGTTGTGTCATTTCTTTCTGAAAGGCATGTTGGGAGTCTCATACAAACCAGAGGCTTCATGAATTATCCATGTCATATGCTGCAGCACTGATGTACCTTTCTCAAAATAAAATCAACCCAATCTCACCGCCTGTTTTCAATTACCACAGGCCGATCTGTGCCACTGTGGACCCCGAGAGCTTTCTTCCTGTATTTTGGCATCTCTGATAAACATCAGCCTTGGTCCACTTCTACACTACAGCTATGAAAGCATTCCTCCTCATAGGCAAACCACAGAGACATATCTTTGGTAGCAGGAGCATTCTTTACGACATAGCTTTTGTCTTGGGATTATTGCACAAGAGTGATAGGTCTCCTTTTTCTGTGTCTGTTCAACCTTGGTTCCACTCTTTTCCAGTGAGGGCTCTCTGGATGGAGAACTCTTCCCAGGGCAAAAAGACCCCAGCAAGCCCCAAACATTCAAGCCTGGATGACCTTCCCTTGCTGCAGCTGCCACTCAGCAGCCTTTAAAGCTGATGGGCTGGCGGCCCTGGGTTTGCCTCTGGGCCTGTCACTTGTCATGTTGTTAGACCGCTGATGGGCTGTCGCTGCCTGCCCGTGAAGCCTGCACTTCCCTCTTCCAACTTGGGCTGCCACTGGATGATAAAATCAAGCAGCCTCACAGCCCTTCATCCTCCTCTAGATCCCGTGGTTGAATCAGCCTCGAATAGGAAAACACAGCCTTCCCATTTCCTACCAAATACACTGGGTGTGCATATTCCACAACAAATTACCATTTTAAAAAATCAGAATTAGGAGGCATTTGATGTTCTATACTTTGCTGCTAGTGAATGCCAAGCCACCCTGAAGCCTCATCTCTTCTTTTGGTTTTAATTGGGTTCTTATCTGTTGCTTTCTCAGTTTGCAGCTGACTGACATATACTGCTGCTGACTACCCAGTGAGTTGTTCAGTGAGCTAGAGGTATGATAAATTAAACATGCTATGTATCACTGAATCCATCTTTAGCTGCCTCATGGTACATGATAATTTGGGAAGGCACTTTTAAAATAAAATATTAAAGAATAAGTAGAAGGCTTTCCTGGTGGCACAGTGCTTAAGAATCCGCCTGCCAATGCAGGGGACACAAGTTCGAGCCCTGGTCCAGGAAGATCCCATATGCCGCAGAGCAGCTAAGCCCGTGCGCCACAACTACTGAGCCCACGTGCCACAACTACTGAAGCCCGCACACCTAGAGCCCATGCTGTGCAACAAGAGAAGCCACCGCGATGAGAAGCCCACGCACCACAACAAAGACCCAAGGCAGACATAAATAAATAAATAGATAGATAGATAGATAAAAAAATAAATAAATTTAAAAAGAAAAAAAGGAATAAGCAGAAACAGCCAACTGTTAACATGTCCAATGGGGAGAGAAAATTACAGGTTTTGTTGTATATGCGGCCCCATCCGCCTCTGCACCTAGGCTGAGCCTTCGGCTCTCCTAGGGGAAATAGCTGTGGATAAGTTATTCAGTTAGAACAGCATTATTGGCCAGCCACCTTGGAGAATTGGGTTGATGATGTTGTGATTATCCTGTTCTACATTCCTTCATGTCTCTGGCAGGCCGCAGTGCATGGCAACTTCCTTAAGTGTTTACTGAGCCCTACAGTAGAGGTGAACAATTGGAATGAAGAATATCAAGGATTCCTGAAAGAAAATCAATTTTGAATGAACTTTTCTTACTTAGCTACAGCTTCAGTATTCTGAGTCATACTGTATTTTTGTGGACTTTCATTGAAATAAGTGATAGGAGTGGCAGTAGAGAGGAAAGTGAGTTTCATGATATGCATTTAACCTGTGGCACTGCACAACATAATTCTTCACGTGAGATTACAAAGTAGAGAAATACTCAAGTGTCCTCAAATAGGATATTAATCTTAGTGATGGGAAAATCTCATAGGAGAATAATACATTTTTTAATAAAGATTTTAGCTACCCTTTAAAAACATTTGTTTTACTAAAAGTAATAATTATTTATGAGTCACTCTCTACCAGGAGGTCAGAGCCCTTCCTTTACAGATCATGGCATGCAACAAACTTCCTAAATGGGAGATGTGGGGGGGTGTTTTTTGTCATCTTCAGATCCTGTGGTTTGCAACTGAAGATCTAGTAGTATTCCTTTTGCCTCATCCAAATAGAATATACATACATTATATGTAAATATATTGTGTATGTATGTACATCATGTGTATATATATAATTTTTATATTTTTTAAAATTATAAGTGCCTATTGAAGAAAGTTGGAAATACAGAAAAATATTTAAAAATGAAAATCTAAAATCATTTATTTTCACACTTCTCATAAATATGTATATATACATACACTCTGGTATGACAAATATTTCCAAAGTGCTTATTTGCATCCTGGGGTCAATTGGGACCAGATTTTATGATGGCTAAATGAGCAGGAACTCAAAAGTGCCCCTCATCACTGGTTCAGATGCTGATGTCTCTGGAAAGTGGCTGTCTGTATTTCAGCTTTTATGAATTATGAGAATTTATAAACTCATATTCTTTGCCCGCCTTTTTCCTTGACGTGCTGGCATTTCCAGTCACTCACTTTTAAGACCTTCTTATAATATTAGGACATTAACCCTTTACTGCCAGTGCATGGTTACAGTAAAAAGCAGAGGAACTTTTATTCAGTTGTCTTACTGTTTTTAAACTTTCTATAACAATATACCCTTTTGTACCTGTAGGCAGCCAGGGCTGATAGCTTCCACCATCCTGTCTTTGGTAAGCCATTGTCTATCAGATTCTTGCCATGTAATAGATTTCCCAGTATAAGTCATCCTTATATTCCAAGAAATATGTGGAACACTCTTTTGTATATGCTCTGTTTAAAATTTGGCTGTAGATATTTTATTTAGAATTATTGCTTCTACATTTATATTAGAAGTTGGTGTATAATTTTTGGAGGGTGAGCAGATGTCATATTTTAGTATCAGGATTGTATGAACTACATAAAATAAATTAGGTAATTATCCTTTATTTTTAATATTTATTTAATTTAAAAGTATGTATGTATTATTCTAAATTCCACAAGCTTAGGAACAGTATACATGGAATGGGAATTATTGATTCCTTGAGAACTGAAAAGAACTTACCCATTAAACTGTTTCCTTAATAACCTTTTAATTGCATTTCATGTTTTTGGTAGGATTTTTACTCCTTAATAAAGAAAACAAACATTTTACTGACTTATTAAAAATACTGATAAAGCTTTTTTTACATTTTATTGTCTGTTAGTTGCCCTTATTTATTAGTCTACATTTTATGTACCTTGGTGAATTCTAGTGCTCCAGGATTATATTTTTCAAAATTTTGTCTGTGTTTTTTTTTTCAGGCTTTGAGAACTTTATCATTTTTTTCCTCTTTTCTGTGTTCTGATTCACTGGCTTATGTTATTATCTTATCTTTATTGATTCCTATTTTGTTTTTTTCTTGAACTTGCCTTCTTTAATTTCTTTGCTTCATGAACATATTTTTTCCTCCATTTCTTAAGTTTTGAAACAATAGGGAATAAATTGGACTGTTAATGGGAGGCAGAATCATTTTCTTTATATTCTACATAATCCAATATTATTTTAGATATATCTTTGATACAATCATTGTTCAAGAACTCTTAAATTTCCATAGTTTTCACTTTTTATTTATTAAATTTTGTTATTACTAATTCTGTTATGGCCATTGAAGGTGATCTCAATTTTTGTTTTGGTGTGAAGAAATTTTTGTGGCTTAGTTAATAGTCCTTTTTTTTTTAATGTTCTATGTTTAGTCATAAAGAAACTTTGTTTAAATTCATGTTTTATTAAAAATTATGTTATTTATCTACACATCTCTGAGTAAAACAAACTAAATTTGCAAATGAAAGCCATCATTTGGCACTCCAGCATGGTTCAGACAAAATGTGACTCTTTCAAGGACTTTCAATAGTAATTGAATTGATGCCACATCCCATTTTATATTTGTACTTGATATAGAAAGACCTTTGTTCAAATCTCTGCTTTGCTACTTACACACTAGCTTGTGACCCTGGAAAAGTCTGACCCCTTAGTTTCCACATCAGTAAAATGAAGACAATGATGGGACCTACTTGAAGAGGTCTTGTGAGGATTAGATGAGTAAATGAATGTCAAGTGCAATGTGTGCCATTAATGAACACTAGAAAATGTCAGCTCTTCCTATTTGAGGACTTCTAGTGTGGGTTTCTCGTGATTATTTGTGAGACCAAGATGATTCTTTGCTCTGCCTGTTTTGAGGACACCTTTTCATTCTGCTGTCTTGGCTCTCAGTAAAGCCACCTCTACAGTCTGTCCTGCACGTTAGCAGCTGGGGGAATTTTATACTATCCCTGCTTTTGAAAGAAAGAATATCTGCTATTCTTATAGCACTTAGAAGCTGAAATTATATCCCCGAATTCCCTGAAACATGAATTCTTTGACACTTCCTGAGCAAAAGAATGAGAAGAGCAGGCAGAGAATTTTACTGCTTGGCCGTTTCACACACTCTGTCCTGAGCGTGACAGGTCTCCACCTGATATATATCTAATCTATGAAACTTGTAGATAACTATAGAGGTCATCTGTTTGCTCTAGCAATTTTTCACACTGAAAAAATGGACACAAAACATTAGATTATTGCTAAAGCTTCTGATTAACTTACCCTTTGAGCTATGTTATAGAAACATGACTTGCTAGTCAATAAATAAATGACCACATATTTTGAAACAACTAAACCATTAGGGAATGTTTTAATTGATTATTTGTAATATGTATATTTTTAGCGCAAATTTTGACACATATTAATTACTTAGCAATACTTCTTGATTTGTTGATTTCAGTTTGCAGAAGAAACATGGAAAGTCTTCTCTGTAAGCTTTAGAAAAAGGACAGTAATCATACTCTTTATTTTTACTTCGTCCAGTGCAAAAAAGCAGCATGACATTACTATCTTTTTACCAAAAGTGCTTACAGTGCAATTGCCTGTGCAAAGCCCTAAATATTTTCAATATTCAGAAAGCATTCATCTAACCATTAATGTAGGATCTATAGCATGCTTATTGATGATCATTGTTTGTAGAGATCCTCCTGTTAATGTCACTATGTAGACATGCTAATGAGCAGAAAAGGTCAATATATGACAGTAGTTTTTTTGGCAAAGAGCATTGCCTAAATCTGAAAAGCAAATAATATGAGAGCACTTAAAGTCTTCGTGAGATTACAAAATATGAATGAAGTTTGTGAGTTAGTGAATAGACTATTAGAGATGTCATCTTAAACTTAGTTAACTATCTAATAAGCTCTCATAAAATACTTCTCTCAACATAGTATGAACTTTGAAGCATAGCACAGGTATCATTATCACCTTCATTAATTACATACTTCATAGAATGATGCAAGACCTTTAACTAGACTCTAATAAACTCATCACAGTAATACTGCGAGTTATAGTATTATCTTTTTTTTTTTTTTTTTTTTTTTGCGGTATACGGGCCTCTCACTGTTGTGGCCTCTCCCGTTGCAGAGCACAGGCTCCGGATGCGCAGGCTCAGCGGCCATGGCTCACGGGCCCAGCCGCTCCACGACATGTGGGATCCTCCCGGACTGGGGCACGAACCTGTGTCCCCTGCATCAGCAGGCAGACTCTCAACCACTGCGCCACCAGGGAAGCCCCTATAGTATTATCCTTACTGTAAAACTAAAAAAGCTACCAGGGAAGCCCCTATAGTATTATCTTTACTGTGAAACTAAAAAAGCTAAGTCCACAGAGCTTGTCAATGTGGGAACTGGTTTTTGAATCGTGTGTGTGCATATTTATATATACTAATATATATATTAATACACACATAATATATATAGACACACATGTATATTATACACACACATGTGCATATACTATAATAATATAGTATAAGTGTTCATACTTATACCTTAGTAAAAGCAAAACATGAAAAAATAAACCATAAAATTTAGAAAAAAGTAGATACAGTGTGGAGTGTTGGAACAGAGTGAAGAGAATAGGGATAAAAGCTAGATTTCTGAGCATATGCTTTGTTTATCATCCCTACTGGAACACCCATATCTATGTTCAGTCTAAATCTATTTATAGCTGCTGTTTTAATGACAGCAGAGACTACATCCATTTGAACTACAGCATCCAAGTTGATCAATTATCATTATGTGGTAGCATGAATAGTATGGCCATTTAAGGGTACACTTGTATAACGATCATCTGTAATGATTTTAGGATGAACACTCAAAGCTCATTCATGGAATATGATTATGGTCTAATATCTTTGGGAAATGGCACATAGAAGAATTTTCCAGAAGTCCTAAAGAACTTCCAGAAGGACTGAGGAAGTTATGTGTAAGAAGGGAAGTATGATATGGGACTATTTGGGTGAGAAGCCAGGCCTGTTGCTCAAGCTTCAACCAGAATAGTTTCACTTCATTATATATATTGGCCTTCAGTGTAAGATTTTCTTTATAGAACAGGATCTGCAGCCCATAAAACAGATTGAAAACTACTGACTTAGAGAAGCAATAAAATATTTTAATTAGAATTATCTCTCATACATTAAATCTACATAAGATTATATATGTTTTATTCCACAATATGGATTGCAAAAAAAAACCACCCAAATATGATCAAATAAAAAAGGAAATAATGAAAAATTCCAAGATCAAGTATAAAAGAATATATGCTTGTACCAAATGTCAACATAGTAGTTGTTGCTGCACATGAAATTGGCTCTAGTCTTCCTAGAGGTCAAAATAAACCAGATAAGTTACATAGCTCTTATTTTGAAAAAGAAAGGGGGAAATAACAGGGGATGCAAAGTGCTTCCTGTACTATATTCAGAAATAAATTTATTGGAAAATTATGTGGAAAGTAAGCAGTGACTTTATCAGATAGAATCCCCTCAGCTGCAAGTAATGGAAATCCCAACTCGAACTAGCTTAAACAATAATGCTAACCTTGAGGAAAGAAGACCATTTCCAGAATCCCCCAGAAATCGTCTCATCATGTCTCATTGGCCAAAATTGGAGTACTTTTTCTTATATCAGTAAGTTCCTGGAAAAGGAGGAAGAATCAACTATCCTAATACTTGTGTATTATAGGGCTAAATACTCTAACAAAACTGAGTTCTGTTAGAAAAGAGGAAGGAAGAATGGATACTGTTACAGGCAACCCAACATGACTATGTCAATGATTTAATGGAAAATGTCCTTATCATTTACCTTTACCACAATCACCAAGATGTATTTTATATGACCAGTTCTCTTGCATCTTTCTAAGGTGTTAGGGGCTCCTATGAAAGGGCATCTCAGCCAAGGCTGATGAGGTTCAAATATGTAGCCTGGTTATTCAACTTTATCCAAGTGAGACTGAACTGAGAATTCCTCAATGAATGAATTGAAAGCATTTCCCTTTAACTAGAGTTTTCTAACTCAAATTAAACTTTTTTTTAAATTTATTTTTAAATTTATTTTTAATTTTGGCTGTATTGGGTCTTCGTTTCTGTGCGAGGGCTTTCTCTAGTTGTGGCGAGTGGGGGCCACTCTTCATCATGGTGCGCGGGCCGCTCACCGTTGCGGCCTCTCTTGTTGCAGAGCACAGGCTCCAGACGCACAGGCTCAGTAGTTGTGGCTCACAGGCCCAGCTGCTCCGCGGCATGTGGGATCTTTCCAGACCAGGGCTCAAACCCGTGTCCCCTGCATTGGCAGGCAGATTCTCAACCACTGTGCCACCAGGGAAGCCCTCAAATTAAACTTTTTTTTAATGTTAAAATTATTTTAGGTTACTTCTGTGATAAGAAACTGGGGTGCTAGTATTCTGAAAAAGTAGATCTATAAGCATAAGCATGAAAACTAGTCAAAAAAAGGAAAGAGCTGTCAATCAATTATAAAGTTTTCTCACCAGGGGGAAGACCATTTTACTTCTTCACTGTAGGAGTTCCAACAGAGAAAACCATTTTTACCTGAGAATGCTTCGTTGAATAGGCTCTAAGCAAAGTGCTTGACAGAGACCATAAACTTCCACACTAGGGAACAGGACAGTGTACTTTTTCCTCAATCATTTTCAGAGGATGTGTTACCATAGTAGTGCCACAGCCATAGGGTAATCTTGGTAACATCCTTGTGGGCAATTGAAGCTAAGCATCATCACCAGTGAAGGCCAGGATGGCTTATTGGCCCATTATATCTACCTTCTCGGTACCAAATAAATTTTCTAAATATGTAGAATTATTTTCAAGAGATCCATTCACATTAGGGAATTTCTGTCACAGGATATGCTTATAGTTTTCTTACAGTTATATTTAGCACATCTTATCTGACAACAGATACCAGAATCATTTGTCTTGTAAGGCCACGCTTGTTTCATGCTGTTAAAACTGTCATTACTTACTAGAGGGGCCCATATATAAGGTTTATGTAAAAAAAGCAATCAGAACATTAAGGTGTAATTTTAAAAATAAAGGGGAGTAACTGAATCAACATTTGAAGTTATTTTAGAATAACTGGAAATCTGTTTTAATCTGCATCTTGGCCCATAGCCATTTTCTTGTCTACAGAATCAATGACAAGTGAAAAGTTAATGAAAGCTACCAGGAGACTTACATTGATGAATTGTTCAGGATTGTATTCAGCTGTGTATTACAGAAATCTGACAAACAATGGCTCAGACAAGTAAAGATTTTTTTTTTTTATCTCACATAACAAGGAATAAAGTTGAAAGCCATGTAGGACCATACACAAAGAGCCAGGCTACTGCTATCTCTGGTCATAGAAGACAGAAAGGCAGTTATACTTGTAGGCATCACATCTTTGTTCAACAAAGAAGGACAAGATGGAGTGGCAAAAATTTACACCAATTTAGTGAGTCTGTGTATGTTTATGTGTAATGCACTCTCATACTTATCACCTAAGTTACTAGAAAGCTCCATTTTTCCATGAACACCTCCACTTATATCACGTTAGCTCAATCTGGAAAACATGACCACCCTTAGCTTCAAGGGAGTCTAAGAAAAGGAATATTTTAAGCTCAATACATCTCTTCCCTCCAAAAATTAGGGTTCTGTTAATAAGTAAGGGAAGAATGGATATTGGATGGACCATTAGGAGTATCTGCCTCAATTATTCTTTGGAGAGTTCTTTATCATATTAAAAAGGGTATACTGCCAATGCAGGGGACATGGGTTCAAGCCCTGGTCGGGGAAGATCCTACATGCCGCAGAGCGACTAAGCCCGTGAGCCACAACTACTGAAGCCCATGTGCCTAGAGGCCGTGCTCCACAAGAGAAGCTCCCGCAATGAGAAGCCCGTGCACCGCAAGGAAGAGTAGCCCCTGCTCTCTGCAACTAGAGAAAGCCCGTGTGCAGCAACGAAGACCCAACACAGCCAAATTTTTTAAAATCTTTTTTAAATAAATAAAAAGGGCATAACTGTAAATTTTAGAAAAGTTGGACCAAATCCCTACTTGCTCTTCACATCATATATTGGACTAAAAAGATATTTATTTATTCACTCAAAAGTCATTATTATATGCAAATTCTGACTAGGCACTGTATTAGATGTTAAGGAGACAAATGAGACACAAACCTGCCCTCAAGGAGCTTACAATTTGGTAGATGAGAGAGAGTGTTAAAAAAGAAAAAAAGTGCAAAGGAGTAAAGGCAACCAGAATACGTTGTCCCCAAATATGCCTTTGACATAAAAATTACTTTGAGCTGAAGGCAATTAAAACTCAGCAAAGCCAGAAAAAACCTCCCCCTTTTCTGCCCAAAGGCAGGATATACATTCTCTTTTTACTGGAGAGAGACTCTTATCAACCTAGAGACCATCTGCAAATAAACCTTCCTCCATTAGTTTTCTTCCCAGTTTGCTGCCTTTGAAAGCCTAAAACTGCTGTCCTTTGACCTGTCATTTCTCTATCAAGTTATTGCCCGTTGTTGAAAATGCTAGGTGAGCTGAAATTTTAAGCCACCTTTTGAGTTATCTTGGGTTTACTTTTCTCCTACCCGATGTGTGCTACATACAGTAATAAACTGTTTTTCTCTTGTTAATCTGTCTTCTTGTTAAAAGAGTCCCAGCTGCAAACCTAGGGTGGGTAAAGGTGGTTTTGCCTCCCTGCAGTGGCTTTTGTCCAGTGAGCAGCAGTCACTGTAGGAAAAGCAATGCATTTTACCTGGGGAGACTGGGAATAGGAGTGTCAGGAATGACTTCATGCCAGAGTTAGTCAGGAGCAGTATCTTGAAAGGAAGTAGGCATCTGCTAAATAGATTGCCTGGGGTGATATGGAGGAAATTGCACATTTCCATAAGTTTGAGCAAAATCACATAGGACTCAAAGAGCTTAGTGTATTGCACAAAGCTATGAGGGAATATAAAAATTAAACTCAAGTAAAAAGGAAAACACTGTGTAATATAGTCAATTAACAAAGAAACCATTTTCAAAACAAAATGATATGAATTCCCAAACTTGCTGCTTAGAGAGGAAGCCCCAGTAAATCTTAGATTGAGTTCTCCTGAGAGTTTAAATAAAAACGGTGGTTTTGTTTTTCTGTCCACATCCACACAATAGTGCTGAATTAGGTTGCAATAGGGGGGTTCCACACTACCAGCCTAGGGGGTAAAGTAGGATCTGTAATTCCATAGTTCATCTCTCCCAGCTGTATTGCAAAATCCATCACTTCGTCTGGCTCTAAGGGAAGGAATGTCTCTATGGAGTATTTCACAACATTTTTATTACTCAACATTTCCATTTTCTTGGTCCAACATCTTTTCAGTGGCTAGACCCTTATTTTTTCCGGTGAAATTGAAACTTCCGTGCAATATGGATACCATTGCTGATAAGTGAATCCTTGGAATATGTGGCTAAATGTTTCTCTTTTTTTCTCTTTGCTCAACCACATACTTTTATTTTGGCTGCCATTATCACTTCCAAGCACCATTGTCCTGCCTTCATAATCTCTCTTACTAGAAAATGTAATCTACCGATCAGTCTAGTTGGTGCTTTTATTTAAAAAATCAGTTAGGAAAAAAATCAGTTCTGTTCCCTGGTGGGAAACAGAACTCATCCTCAAAGGTTCATAGAAAGAGATTCTAATAAGTGAACAATGTACAGAAGGGTTGAGCGGGATTAAAAAACAATAAGGGATGATGAGGCTTCCAGAGATTAGCAATAGTCATAGCTGTTTTCAGCTGGGTCTGAAAGAACTAGGGAAAGGAAAGGCATTTCCCGAGATCAGTGAGAAAGGCAACTTGGAGGAGACCCTGGGGCAGTAGCTGTGAGTGTGGAGAGACCTGGCACCAAGGAAGGTGGGGGAACAAATGCTTTGATTTTCTTCTCTCCCCTCCCCCCATCTTGTGTTGGTTCTTTCCTCTGGCCAACCCCAAGGAAAAACCGGCTGGGCAACTTTCAGGCACAAAGCAGGGAAGGGAGGAAAATAGCTCTGTTAGGAGGCAGGGAAAGCAGTAACCAGGAAATCACTCTACGTATCTTTTAGGTTGACAACACTTATTTTTCATATCCCAGAAAACGCCAAGTACCAGATAGCAAATTACACTAGGCTTCTGGTTAGGATCAGATCTCCTGGCACTTGGGCACTGAAATGATGGGAGGGATTGAGTAACATTTACTTCAACATTTTTTTTTTTTAATTTATTTTTGCTGTGTTGGGTCTTCGTTTCTGTGCAAGGGCTTTCTCTAGTTGTGGCAAGCGGGGGCCACTCTTCATCACGGTGTGCGGGCCTCTCACCATCGCAGTCTCTCTTGTTGAGGGGCACAGGCTCCAGACGCACAGGCTCAGTACTTGTGGCTCACGGGCCTAGTTGCTCCGCGGCATGTGGGATCCTCCCAGACCAGGGCTCGAACCCGTGTCCCCTGCATTAGCAGGCAGATTCTCAACCACTGCGCCACCAGGGAAGCCCCTACTTCAACATTTTTTAAAGACTCATTTTTTTTTTAACCTGGGTTTGAATTACGGCTCCACTAATTAACTCGGTTAAGTTACTTTGTCTCTATGAACAGTTTTCCCATTTAACAAATGGGACAAATTCATAGACTTATCAGGAAAAAGATAAATAAAATAATTTACGTTAAGCAGTCATCACAGTGACTATCACATTGCAAGTACTTTTGTTTTGTAAATATTGGCTATTATTATTAGAAATTATAAACTTGGCTATTTTAACCAAGTAGCTTAGGATACAGAAATAATACCTACATCATAACATTGTGAGAGTTAAATGAATAAATAAATAAATAAATAGAAAGCACTTGGGGTGGGGGGAAAGGCCAAAAGCTAGTATTGTTGTTGTTATTATTATTATTATTAAAAATCATACTCTAATAATATATTCATTGACTATACATGTTATTTTATTTCCTGCTTTTTAAAACATAACAAGTGTATGTTTTTAAAAAGCAGGAGGTAAAAGAACATGTACAGTACTGTCCCATTTTTGTAAAAATTGGATGTCCCATGATACCCAGTGAAGAATTTTAAAGTATTTTACCAAAATGAGTACACTTAAAAGTTTCTAGCTTAAGTAGTGGAAATAACACACCACCACTATGGAACATGACTCTGTTTTGGAAAGGGCACCAGGATGGCCACTTAATTTTACACACTTTGGAAAATGACCCTCACCGTTGACCAGTCCATAGATCTTGAGAAACTACCTTGAGGGGATTCTCTGTGATAGAGTGTGGTTGCTGACTTTAGGAACAATGATGTCTGATGCACATTTAATTATCCACTTTGGCATCATACTTCTCTTAGGATATAAAATTTGTCTGCAGCCCTCCTTGGGCTGCAAAAGGAGGCATTGTATCCATTTTCTGAGGTGAGGTCATCTTAAGAAAGGTGGTGTAGCATTGAGAGCAATGATGAGAACCATGTGACTGTGAACTACAAGGCACTCTACAATGAATAAAGGAAGAGCTTTCTAAACATGAAGAAATTCAGTCCTTTATCTGCGTAAAACATATATGGTCTGTGCCTGAATGTGTACATTAAGTTGAGAAGAATTAAGACTTCAATGTAAATCATTCTTCATCCCTTTGGAGTGATATGTAAAGATTTTAGAAAGATAAAGATGGACAGGCAGACCATAATGGAAGAACATCTAGATTAAACGTCAGCATTCTGAAATACTGAAGACATTGATTTGGTTTTCCAGAGCAAAATGAAGTTGAAAAAAAATCATGAAAGATGATGTAAATGAATGTTTTATGCTAGAAATGATATTCACCAATTATATTTTAAACTGCTGCCATTTTTTCCATCTTCATTGTAATCACAAAGTTCAGATGTAATCTTGGCTTGCCGGGGCCTCCTAAAAACCCTTCAATGGCTTCCATCTGCATTTTGAATAAAACTGAAACTTTATGCTCTGACATTAAAAACCCTATCAGGTCTTACTCCTGGATAGTTTGAAATCTCATTTACAAAGCTGCTTACTGACTGTGTTCCAACTGCCCTTGAATATGGGAAGATTCTTCTCCTCTCAGGGACTTCACACTTGTTCTTCCTTCAGACTGGAACACTGTTCCTTCAAGATATTTGCATTGTTGGCTTTTTCTTTTTATTGTGACCTCTATTCAAATGTCACCTCCTCAGAGAGGCTTTTGATGACTCTCATTTCTAAAGTCCTTTAATAGTTTACTTTCCCTGGGGCTTATCTCATTACATGAAATTAGAGCTTGTATTTATTTTTTCTGCTCTTGTGTCTGCCTAGTTGGCCTGGGGAGAATCACTGGAGGTGTAATATCTGGGCAGCTCAGGAGCCCCAGTGGGATGGAGAGTTGATTAAAACTGGTTGAGGCTGACCAGATGCCCTCAGACATTCACTATCAGCTCCATATCAACCCCAACTCCACCGTCCCCACCACCTGTAATCCAGGTTTGGTAGCATACAACCTAAGGGCACTGCCTCTTCTATGTCTGTTTATTTTTAAGAGGCATTACCTGACCAAGAATTAGCAAACAGAATCTTCAGTAGTGGTTCTGTGGCAGTTGGATTTCTCTGTGCTAGAGTTCATCCCCTCCCCCTCCTCAAACACACAAGGAAAATATACTGAAGTATGGGAAATATATTTAAAATATAAGGGGAGATGTTAAATGTATATATGTAGCATATACAATACTATGATATAGTAATATATAATATTTATTTATAATATATAAAAAGAGAAGTTATTCTTAAAAGAGAACCATGTGGTGGTATGGAGTATAAAAAATAGAATAGGAAAATTACAGAACACAATGGTTGGGAAAAAAGTAGGGTGAACCTTCAAGTAGAACAAATTAGAGAGCTGGAATATCAGGTTGGGAAAGTCCCTGATGGCAGAAGGAAAAGAAAAGAAGAGAGTGAAAATAAAAAGAGATGTGGAAGATATACATAGAACTGTCAGATCTAGAAATTAGATGCCCCAGAAGGAGAGTAAAAGACTGGATAGCATGAAATATTTCAAGAAATTCCCAAAATTAAAGGATGAAAGCCCCAAGTTTCAAAGTGCTTATAGAGTGCCAAAAAGAAGGCCCCATACTCAGACACAATACAGTAACATTAAAGAATGTCAAAGCACAAATTTTAAAGGTTCAAAAGAGAAAGAGTAGATTATGTACAAAGAACAAGTTTCATACTGACATCATGCATTTCAACATGAATTCTAGATTAAAAAGACAATGGTGGGGTGCTTCCCTGGTGGCGCAGTGGTTGAGAGTCCACCTGCCAATGCAGGGGACGCGTCGTGCCCCAGGCCGGGAGGATCCCACATGCCGCGGAGCGGCTGGACCCTTGAGCCATGGCCTCTGAGCCTGCGCGTCTGGAGCCTGTGCTCCGCAACGGGAGAGGCCACAACAGTGAGAGGCCCGCGTACTGCAAAAAAAAAAAAAAAAAAAAAGTACATCATTCACAATAGCAAAGAAACTGTAAAACATCAAATAATTAGCTCAGTTAAAATGTACAGAATCTTTGATAAATTACTAATAAATTACATATATGCATACTAATGATCCAGCAATCTCATTACTAAGGAATTTATCCTAAATATATCCTCATGTACAACAAGCCCTTGTAGCATGTTTATTGCAGCATATCTTTTGTTGACAGGGAATTGGAGTCAAAGTATCCTTCAATGGGGATTAGATGCCACCACGTAGAAAGTTAGAGGCAAGGAGTAAAAATGTACACACAGCAAACCTGGGAATGTTTTAAAAGCATAATTCTGGGTGAAAAAATAAACAACAAAATGAGATTTTTACTGCAGTATCGTCTGTGTAAACTTAAGTTTCACGCACACAAAATAACAACACATGTTTTATAAGAACACATAAAAACAGAAAGCTGTGTGACAACATGTTTGAATTATTGTCTCTTGTGTCTAGGGGTAGGGAAGGGGTGAGTGTGAGGAATGGGGCCAAAAGGAAATAAATAAATTAAAGTGTAACTAAAGCAATAACAAGAAAGTAGTTTGGCACAGACAAATAAAGGTAGAATGCCATAGAACTATAACTAATCCAATCTTTTGCACCTGATACCCAGAAAAATAAGATAACCTCATTCTCTATTTTTAAGTACCTATATTCAGAGCTGCTGTAACAATGGCATTAAAGGGGAAGTGAAATGGTTAAGGCTGGGCTGCACTGGTTACAGATCCACAAGATAAATGAGGTGAGGAAACAGCACCATTGGTTCTGTGCTGTGTCCATCTTTCTTGCAGCAGAGCAAACAAGACAGCAACACATTGATTTACAGTAAAAGGGCCTATCTTTGCAACCAGAAGGGTTGGAAACTTTATTTTTTTTTTCAATGAGAGCAAATCACTCTTTTAAGGAAGTCACTGAACATCTAAAGAGAGAGGCTTTGAAAAATAAGTTGATGAAATAGGTGGATGCTTTATGTGTCTCCTCAAAGAGCATCATAATTTTCAGCTTTAGCCATTTTTTTAAAGGTAGCCATTTTTCCTACCTTACCTGGTTTAACTGCAACCCAGGTGATTACAGACTTTATTGGAGACCATCCTGAAATGGGGATTGCTAATGATACCCTATGTTACTAGTCTGAGTTTCCTTAAGGCATAATGAATAATACATAGCATCATTATTATGTCCTAGAAAAAGAAAGGGGGGAGGGGCCTGCTTATAGAGAGATGAAAGTAGGGACTTCAGACTGAATCTCAGAGGCGACTGGCATTTAAGGAAATGAAGGATATCATTTCCTGCAAATGATTCTTGTTCGCTGCCAAATGCCAATTTAGGATTCACATAATACAATGACTGCTTTGCCACTTGAACTCCAAAATGAAATTACCTCTCTGTCTGGGACTTCTTCAACTGCTTTCGGCTACTTTGTTTTGGTTGGCTATCTGAATTTTGTTTTATTCGTACAATCTACCTGGAGAGAAAAATTACTTGCTTTTAGCTTCTTTAGCAGGAACCCAATTTTTAAGCTCAATGGGAAAAAAGAAAGCATGATAGATTTTGGCAAGGTTTCCAAAGTTGCTTGTTTGGAGTCTAAAATGATGTTATTAATCTCCTGGTAAAGGCATTATATTTATTCCATTAAGGGAAAAATTAAATATTTTTCTGTTTATCTAAGAACCTCCTGGGAATACAAAGCATAACTTCAAGGAATACAAGATGTGCCAGCAATGTACTAGGGATAATAAAATGCAGCTCCTTGACTTTTATTATCTCCAGCATTTTCATTGTTCAATTCAGCACGTGGTCACTGAGGATCTGATATTTCTAGGGACTCTGTGTGATACAAAATATAAATATTTCCTAATTCCTACCCTCAAGTAACGTAAATATCAGAGCTTAGAGAAGAAGGTATATATTACTACTAATTGTAACACAATATATAATGCAAAGAATAACACAAAGGAAGTCTAAGGAAAGTAACATGGGCAGGATAGAAGAGGGAGGAATTAGCTTCTGAGAAGGGAATCTGGAAATACTCAATGGAGAAGGTGACATTTGAGCAAAGCCCTTAAGGACGTGTAGAATTTCACTAGACAGATACGGGAGTGCAAATGCATTCTGGGCAGCAATAGCAATATATACAGGGTAAGGAGTATAGATTGCACATCTGTGAAATAGGGAATACTCTCTATCATTGGAAGTATGGAAAAAGTGCATTTCTCAGGACATGAGAGTATAAGACCTGCTTGCCGAAGGCTTGGATTTGTTGCAAAAGAAACTGGGTTTACTATGTGGATAACACTCAGGTCCCAGAACCTACTTGAGCAGGGTAGTGACAGACTGTGACTAATACCTGGGTAAGAGTGTGGAAGATGAATTTCAGGGAAGAGAATGGAGCCGTGGTAATCATTTCAAAGAATTCACAGAAATCCAAGAGAAGGGTACTGAGAATGGGAGGGAAGAAATACCTTCAAGAGGCCTCATGGGTCCATCATTTTAACAGGGTTATGTGATGAGATGTATTAACATGCCTTCTTCTCTCAAGTTTGTTTTCATATAACTTTCTCCCTATTCAGCCAGAGGCAGACATATGACTTAGGTATTATTAGAATTGTGATAGTAAGAGTGAAAGAGATATTAAAAGGCGAAGTTGAGCCCTTAACCATTAAAAGAGAATTTTGACGATAAAGACTAGCTCTGTCACATCAAGACTACTTATGAAAGACAAAGCGAATGAAACCTGGAAAGGCTGAAACCTTTTTACAAAGAGACTGCTGTGAACTTGAAGGAACTGCTTTAAACAGGAAGAGATCATATACCTCAAACTGGCAATTTTAAATACTCACAACACCCGCCTCTCACCCACCACCATCATCAGAATTAGGAAGGTGTGAGCTCAGAAGTGATGTCAGAACTCTATAGGATACAAAGTTACTTGTTTACTGCACATTATCAGTCCCCTACATAATCAACGACACTTACTAACTGATTCAAAGGGGTGAGAGTAAAGGGTAATGAGTCAGAAGGATAAAATACGCAGAGAACGAGACGCGATGGTGAGCCACGAACCAAGGAATGTGGGCACCTCTAGGAACTGGAAAAGAGGAGCCTGACACTGACATAGATTAAGTGATGCCCGGTTCAGTGGCCCTGGCCTGTGACTGGTGGGGAAAACACAGGCGAATTCAGTGACTGCACATCTCTGTACAAGCCCACATCTCAGAGCCACCAGAGATGGGTAGAAGGAAGAGGAAGCCCAAGCAAATATCATTGTTATACAAGCATGTGATCAGGGCACAGCTGTGGCACTAGGGCTGCCTAGTGGTCTGGCAGGCCATTATGTATCCAAGAGACAATTCCTAAGCAAGAAGAAGAGAAAAGACTGAGTAATGGACTGGGTAAATGCTTTGATATCAGTAAAATATATATTTTTTAAAAGTAGCATCCATACTTCTGAACCTGGGTTAAAGGGAGCACAGTGATCCCAGTAATCAAAGTAGGGAACAAGGTAGAGAGGTGGAACTAATAGGATCCATTTAGGGCTCTTGACTCTAAAGTACCAATATGTAGCTAGAACTAGGAGTCTGGTTGGGGATCTCTGCTGGAGAGTCATCCCATCAAATTGACTATTGAAGCTAGGAGTAAATAAAATTTACTTCCTGTCTTAGTGCAGGCTGCTATAACAAAATACCATAGACTGGGTGGCTTGAACAACAGATATTTAATTCTCATAGTTTTGGGGCCTGGGAACTCCAAGGTCAAGGTGCCAGTGGATTGAGTTCCTGGTGTTGGCCCATGTTTTGGCCGGCAGATGGCCACCATCTCGCTGTGTGCTCACAGAACCTCTTCTTTTCACATGTGTAGAGAGAGATTTCTATGTCTTCCTCTTCTTATAAGAGCACTTATCCCATCATGGAGGGCCCCACCCTCATAACCTCATCTACATCTAATTATCTCCCAATGGCCCCAACTCCAAACATCATCACATTGGGGGTTAGTGTTTCAACATATGAATTTTGGGAGAGACACAGATGTTCAGCCCATAACACTTGCCCTGGAATAAAGTATAGGGGGAAGAGGAAAAAAGGGTGAGAAAATATCTATAAAAACAAACCTTTAAGATGTGTGTGAGGGGAGGGGCAGCAGCTGTTATGAGAACCTGAGAAGGACTGAGTTGAATCAGTCAGAGAAGGAGGAACGGAATCAGAGTATGCATGAGTGAGGTATGAAAGTATCAAAGGGAAAGAGAGCATTGAGCAAGAGGAGGTAGGTAACTGGGCAAAATGCTTCAGAAAAGGTAGCTATGAAAAGGACCAGAAAAGGCCACAGAGTGTGGCTGCCAATAATGGTGATACTATTTAATATGCTTTATATCTCAATACTGCCAGATGCTGTCTTAGTTGTTCTTTTTTTAATTACAGTATTACACAGGCACCATAAAAACACTTTATCTAAATCAGCTTTGCCCTCTGGTTCCTTATCTGAAGGATAAAATATAATGCAGGTTTAATCATTCAGCTAGCTTATGAGCATGTTAGGAAATTAAATTAACGCTTTTAAGTCAGTGCTGCTCTGGTGACCAAAATAATGGTCTTGAGTCCTGTCCAAGTTAACAAAGCTTCCCAAGTACTTAATTAATGGGCAGATTGAATAGCGTTTGCAACAGGACATTTCCTTGTACTCTAACTTCCTCTCTGGCAATAAGTTTTCTACAAAGGTATCAATTAGTGACCTGTAACCACTAAATGGATTTCTCGTTCCAGCTTTCACCAAATGACCCCTAAATGCACAATTGCTATAATCAGTCACTATGTTGTGTACATAGTTCTTAGGACTGTCTTCATAAAATATTTGGAAATTATTTGCTTGCTAGCATTATGAATTTGAATTCAGAATCTCCAATTAAAATTTCAAAAAGCATTACTTTACCCTTTTTAAAAAGCCAAACAGGTCAATTGTGGAAGACAATCCAATAAAAGTACTTACAAAATAACCTTATGCTTGTAGCATCAAGTCAAAAGCATTTGTTATTTTAGTTCTTAACATGAACATGAAAAAATTAAACATAAATGTAGTTATATTATCAGTTAATGTTAAAGTAACAAGGAGGCTATATAGTTAGTATCTTGTCTTCAATTATTATTGATTTAAACTGACTATGAACATGTCAGTTTATAATGAGAGGCTTAAAACGATTCCTAAAAATTTCACAGAATATCTATCTAAACATCTTACGGAGTCTTGGTTTCTTTCCACAAAAAATAGCCTAAGAAATGGCTACTGACTGCTTTGTTATTGTTTTGTTCTTTTAAAAGAAGCCAATCCTGTGAAAGAGGATGGCTGACAAGAAATGATAAATCCAGTGGAGCATACCAGTACTTGGGTTATTAGGCAGCAAATGGTCAAGCTTATCATGTGCTTAATTGTAGCTTTTATTAAAGAATGACAAATAGGGCTTCCCTGGTGGCGCAGTGGTTGGGAGTCCGCCTGCCGATGCAGGGGACACGGGTTCTTGCCCCAGTCCGGGAAGATCCCACATGTCGTGGAGCGGCTGGGCCCGTGAGCCATGGCCACTGAGCCTGCGTGTCCAGAGCCTGTGCTCCGCAACGGGAGAGGCCACAATAGTGAGAGGCCCGAGTACCGCAAAAAAAAAAAAGAATGACAAATGATAATAAGTAAAGGCAAGATTGATTTAACTTTTATTTTGTGCTAATATTCTAAGTGTTTGTCATGTAATATTTATTGAATCTTCACTATACCCCCCTTCAGTAAACACTATCTATCTATTCTAATAGATACTATACATATCACTATTTTACAGGTTAGGAAAATGAAGCCCAAGAGGTTAAACAAGTTTCCCAAAGTTGTAACACTTTGCTCAGGTTTTTAAATGATAGTTCCTACATTTCTCATCTCTTTAATGTAGGCTCTCTCTTAATCTGAAAAAGTTATACAGGAGAACTGATTTCTGTGAATCCATAGAGGGTGGGGAAGATATCTCTTCTCCTCCTCCACCCTAAATGTGTAAGATTTACCTTCATTATTTTTCACTTATTTTGCATCTTTCTATCTTCACTTGCTGATCTCATTTAGGTCCCAGACCAAAGCATGTTGGGTATCATAATTTAAAGCAAACAAATGGACTCCGGGATCCTCTGGGGGGGAAAAAGATACATGAGGAGAAGGCTTGCTATCCTGGATATAAGATGGCGGTCAAGAATTTGGGGTGAATTCTAGCTCAGCTGTTGAATAGCTTCCGATAATTGGGAGCTCTTGATCTATTTTACTAAATGAAGTGAAGGCAAAAGAAAAATTAGCTCTGATATATTTTTAAAAATAGAAAACTCAGCATCAGTACTATTTCTTTCAAGAGTTGTAAATTGATTTGTATAGTCCTTTTTTTTTTTGAAACATCTTTATTGGAGTATAGTTGGATAGTTCTTAAACACAGTACAAATAAAGCAAGATATGGTAAATATTCAGGACACTACAACATTGCTGTTTCTAAATATTCTCATTTGCCTTTTTCTCCATAAATGATAATTTTACAATTATGAGGTTACCAATTCTACATATTATCTAGATGCTGTAGGAATTAAGTGAGATGGTAGTTCTGAAGGCACTTTGTGAACCCTAGCACATCATAAAAAGGTAAGTTGTTTTATCATAACTTGGTTGAAACAATCCACTATGGCATTAATTCTCAGTTACAGGAATATAGGTGAGGTGCTGTGAAACTGCTGCTCTTGTGAGAAACAGAGGTAGAAATTACAAGCTGCTCCTCAGTCCACTGAACCATGATCTTGGAGTTCACTTATCACTTAGAAGCTGCATTCCCCCCTCCTTTCTCTCCCATACCTCTTTTTCTTCCCCTGCTTCTTTCTCTGTCTCCAATTGATTGTTAAGGCTTCAGTGACTTTAATTAGGCTCTCCTTCTGGCATATCTCCAGCTCTAAAATCTAGAGGAGTTGTTAAGCTATTGATTTAGTTATTTAGTTATTTATACACCAACTTTTTTCCCCCATAAAGGGTTAGGGGTCCTAAGAGGTTAAATTATTTGTAAGAGTATATTTCATTATTCAAATTATATGCATGGTAAGCACTCAGAAAGGCACCACTGCACGGAGACTCATGCCTGCATTAGACCTCAATCCCTACCATTTTAATAAAAAGAGTGTGCTACTACTTTGGGGGCTTTTTTTAACCTGTCGAACACCATACTAGGTTATTTACTTAATTCTCTCCTTTGAAACTCTCAATAACCCTGCAAAGGAAATTTTACTTTCCCCATTATAGAGATGAGGAACTGAGGCTCAGTAAAATGAAAGTAATTTGCCCCAAATCACATACAAGCTAACGTACAGGGGTAAGATTCAAACTTAATTCTGGCTGACACCAAAACCATTACATCGCATTAGGGGAATTTTTTATTTGTTTGTTTTGAGCTCATTCACTAAATTTAAACTCCAATGTGCTAATGAGAATAAAGCAACAGAATAATCCTCTTAAGGCTGTATAGAGGATCATTTGGTCTAATTCTCTATATCAGGGGTCTCCACCCCTGAGTCGTGGACCAGTACCGGTCCGGCAACCTGTTAGGAACCGGGCCACACAGCAGGAGGTGAGTGACAAGTGAGCGAACGAAGCTTCATCTGCCACTCCCTGTCGCTCGCATTACCACCTGAACTACCCCCTCCACCCACGTTGTTGCAAATGGCAACATTTTATTCTTTTTTATGGCTCAGTAGTATTCCACTGTACATGTATACCACATCTTCTTTATTCAGGCATCCATTCATAAGCAACTTAGGTTACTTCCATATCTTACCTTTTGTAAATAGTGCTGCAATGAACATAGGGGTACATATATCTTTTCAAATTTGTGTTTGGGTTTTTTTTTTAATAAATACCCAGAAGTGGAAGAGGATTAAGAGAATCAAATTCCCAGCTATAAAATAAATAAATCACAGGGGTGTAATATACACAGAGGGACTATAGTCAGTAATATTGTAACAACTTTGTATGGTGATGGATGGTAATTGGACTTAGTGTGGTGATTATTTCATGATGTATAAAAATATCAAATCACTATGTTGTATACTTGAAACTAATATAATATTTTATGTCAAGTATAACAATGAAAATAAACAGTGGCTGCACCAATTTACATTCCCACCAACAATGTACTTGTGCTCCCTTTTCTCCACATCCTCACCAACATTTGTTATTTGTAGTCTTTTTGTTCATAGCCATTCTGACAGCGTGAGGTGATATCTCATTGTAGTTTTGATTTGCATTTCCCTGATGATTAGTGGCGTTTTCATGTGCTTGTTGGCCATCTGTATGTCTTCTTTGGAAAAATGTCTATTCAGGTCTTCTGCCTATTTCTTAATCAGGATGTTTGTTATTTTCATAATAAAAAGAATAAAATATTGCCACTTGTAACAACTTGAATGGACCTGGAGGGTATTACACTTAGTGAAATAAGTCAGACAGAGAAGGACCAATACAATATGTTACCACTTATACATGAATGACTATAACAAAACAAACTCGTAGATATAGAGGACAAATGAGTGGTGACCAGTGGGGAGGGGGAAGGGGAGAGGGGCAAGAAGGGGGTAGGGGAGTAAGAGATACAAACTACTATGTACAAGAAAAATAAGACACAAGGATATAGACAGAGAATATAGTCACTAGTGTATAATAACTTTAAATGGAGTATAGTCTATAAAACTATTGAATCACTATCTTGTACACCTGAAACTAATATAATATTGTAAATCAACTGTACCTCAATACAAAATATATATATATATAAATAAATAAATATCACTGATTCATCCACCCAAATCTGAGCATTTAACCAAAACCGCATATTCGGGGTTTCCTATACACACTTTTCTTCTTCTATCCACTCCTTCCTCAAGCAATGCGATCACAGTACTTAGCCATGGCTTTACTAATTGTCTACTTAACGTCACATGATGCAGAAGTGTTCTCAGGAACAGGCCCCTCCTCTCCAGCCTTTCCTTCACTGATGATTCTCCGGAGATACCCTCCACTGGGCGTAATGACCTCTGCTGGTGAAGGGTACTTGGAATGAACAATAGCTAAGGAAACCCCACAGAAAATCTAAGCATGCAAACTGGGCTGTAGTGAGCAATAAGAAAGTATCCATCAGTTTTGGAAAAGACTGGCTATCTGGTCACCAAATCCATTCCCCCTTCCTCCTGGTAACACATGTAGAATGCATTTCCCGCATTTCCTTAGTTGATTTTTACCATGAGACTGAGTCTTAAGCAGTGGAATATGGTTAAAAATAGTTTATATCACTTCCAGGTGACTCCAATGCAGTTGTCCATGATTTTGCATCACCAGCTGGCTGGAATGGAGATGACCTTCCAGGGCACATGTTCACTGTGATAGATCCACATAAAGGCAGCAGCCTGAGCCCCTGATTTATCACTTCAAGGGAAACCACTTAACACTGGCTGGACTGTTACATGAGAAAAATTAAAACTTTAAAATTGTGCCTAAGCTACCACAGTGACAGGGCTTATCTACCAGATTCTGGTGTTATCATAATTAATACAAAAATCTGTATCCTGAAGTGAGATGCTTTCACTGCAGAAATCTAAAACATGGGGCATTCGCTCAGTGCTCAGATGTTGGCAGGAAAGTGATGTTGGCAGAGGTTTGGAAAATGGAGATTCACATTATGTGGGGGCAGAGCATTTGGTAAAGATGCTTCTGCTTCCAGGACAGCCAAACCATGTTGACCCCTTTCTCAGATAGCAATGAAAAATGAAAAAACAATTACGGAATGCACCAGAGAGTGAACAAAAACAGGTAGATTCTGGAAAGGAGTCAACACTTGAAAGAAGATAATGGCCTCAAGAAGAATTCTCCATTCTTATTACTTTTAGCCTAACAGTAGGCTTCAATGTGTGATGCGTTGAGTCTAAAACACTGATAGAACACCCAGAGTCTTTCTGGGATGAAGAACCAGTGGATAGATTGCAGATAAACACAGCTGCTGCAAAGTGAGAAAGAATCCTGGAAAGAAGAGATCCTGAGAGATGGAACCTCAAATTCCATGTGCAAACTCTGCCCAAATCTCTGGCCGACCTCGGAACCATGTGTATGCGGGGAAGACGTCAAGCAGCATAACCAGTAATTAGAGAATGGAAATCTTATTTTAACTCCTACCCAAGAGATGGAGTTTTCAGTTTGAGTCCAACAAAACTACTGTTACAAGCAACAACAACAACAAAATCTCGAGATTTGGCAAAGCAATATGATAACATCCAGAGTCTCCACTCAAACCGTTCAAAATATCCAGGATACAACCCCAAAAAACTTTAAATACTAAGAAATGAGGAAATATAACTCATTCTTAAGAGAAAAGGCAATCAATAGAGACTTGCCTCTGAGATGACCTACATGTTGGATTTAGCAAAGAAGAATTTAAAAACAGCTATTATAGCTAAGCTCACAAATGTGAAGAAAAAATGCTTGTAATGAGTAAAAGTGTAGAAAATCTCAGCAGATAGATACTATAAAAAGAACCTATGGAAATTCTGGAACCGAAAAAGGGTATCTGAAACTAAAAATGCATGGGGTGGGTTTAGCAGCAGAATGGAGATGACAGAGTAGCTTGTGAACTTGAAGATAGATCAATACAAATTATTTAATCTGAAAAGCAGAGAAAAGATAGAAAGAAAATGAAAAGAGTCTTTGGGACCTGTAGAAAAATATAAAAATGTAGAACATATGTATAATGAGAGTCCCAGGAGGAGACAAAAAATAGGGCAGAATAAAATATTTGAATAAATAATGCCCAAAATTTTCCTAAATTTTGTAAAAGACAAAATTTTACAGATGCAAGAAGTTTGAGGAAACCCAAGAAAGATAAACTCACATGTAACCACACTTAGGCCTATCATAGTCAACCTGCTGACCAAAGATAAAGAGAAAATCTTGAAAATCACCGAGAAAAAACGATGCATTACGTACAGGGGAACAACAATTCCAGTGACCTCAAGCTTTTCATCAGAAGCAATGGAATCCAGATGACAATGCAACAACATCTTTAAAATGCTGAAAAAAGCATTGGGGAGAGGAGGGTGTTAAGCCTGTTGACCTAGAATCCAGTGAATCCTTCAGGAATGAAGGCAAAATAAAGACATTCTCAGATAAAAGTAAACTAAGAAGAAACATCCAGTAAAATTGTCGCCAGTGAAGAAAGGAGGGCAGATCACATGCCTACTCTGCCTGAGACCTAGAAGTGGTGGGAGCCAGAGTAATAGTGTACACCTGCTCTCATTATATTCTTTCAGCAAAGTATCACACAGAAGATAGAAACTCAGAAGAGGGTTGGCTGGTTTGCAGGCAAAAATGAAAAAGAATGAAGAGAAACCAGAAATTTAAGACCTTTATGGTTAGAGCAGCTAGGTGTAATCTAAATGAGTGAGAAATAAAATTCTCTTTTGTTAGGCCACTGAGATTTTGATATTTTTCTGTCATAGTAGTAAGATTTATCATAATATGGCAATGGTGAATTTCTTTCATTTGATGAGTGTACATCTCTGTGTGTGGATAAATCAGGATGAAGAGTTTACAGATTCCCGGTTGCTTATGCCACCTAAATCTTTGACACTATTTTATGTTCATTTAGTATTTGTGAGAATGGGGACTTTCTATAATCTTTAAATAATTGTCTTTTCAGATGAATGTTCCTATACCCGTTTTTAAATCACCACGGTATATAGAAAAACACAGTTTAATACATGTTGTTGATACAAATATAATAAATAAAAAGAAAACCTAAAATAAGAACAAATAAGCATCTTAAGATCAGCTTTTTATTTCATTATTATCTACAAGGTAAATGTTGTTTTCTTACAGACTTGCCTAATGAGATTTAGACTAAAAATGAAGCCCCAACTTTCTAAAGTAGTCATAAAGTGTTGTACTAAAAGCAAAGGAGTTAGCTGGTTTGTTACTACAATTTTCTTCTTCAAATAAATTTATTTTTCAAAAATAATTTTTTAAATAAAATTATCTATTTTTCAACTACAGTGAAAAATCATTTTTATTCCTGAATATTCTTTTCTCTCCTAAGTAATCCAAAGCCCTGGAACTTTGTAAGAAGAGTAACTCTTAGAGTCTATAAAGAAATTTCTCCAAATAGAAATTTAGTCAATCCTCACTTTTCTGTGAAGTACATAAGCCAGAAAATATTGCTTAGCTAGTTTATAATAGAAGAGAAATATGGCCTCATCACTTAATAGGGCTCTAATTTCTAATTAATCAAATATCATCAGCTGAATGAAAGGTCTGAATTCATGACAGACAGACATGAAATAGTGTTATTTTTCTGTAATGGCCATTCCCAGTCCAGCACCACACAGCTATCATAGCTCTCCAATCAGCTCTAGTATTATTTCGAACTAATCTAGTGCAAAATCTCATTTTCATCTCCTCTCATCTCCCCAACTCAAGCTTTGCCCATGCTAGAGGAAATTTCCTGGGGGAGGAGGGTGTCGATGCTCCTCTTACGGTCCTAGCTCCTCCATGGTAGTGGTGAGAAAAACTATGGGAAGAAAGCAGAAAGTCTTCTTTCCTTAAACAGAAATGAAATCTGTTGGGTGCTCTTGTTTCAGATGTTCATTTTAGAGCCCGTCAATGACAGATATGGAATGCTCTCAACATTTTTGTAGAAACCTTGTGAGTTTCCCAATGTAGGAGATATGACTATGCCATGAATCTCTCTGCTCATCACTTTTGGACTACATGCTGCCTAACAGTCCTGGACACTTGTAAAACCCCTGGAATAGATAATAGTGTAGGAAGACTTCTGTGTGGGTTGTGGAGGTATGAGGGGGAACCCCTTGCCTCTGATCAAATTTGCAACTAGTTGAACAAGCAGGGATTTTCCTAGTGGACCCCAGCTACTGCTGAATGGTGAAACAAAATTTTTATTTGTGCTAAGGTGTTTTAATTTGTTATAAACTATTTTTAGAAATTTTTTGAAAAAAATATGCCACAGTGCTGAACTAGAAAAATGGGATATTTAAAAGTATTTCCTGTAATGACCAAAAAATTCAGAAATATGAATTCATAGAAATTTACAAATAGAAAATCTAATATTTATGTCATTATCAAACATTGAAGAAAGTTATATCTGGTACACAGTCTTAGGAGGAATATATTTTGGTATATATGACAATTATGCCTTGATTTCAAAAAAAAAGTTGTATACAATACAAAATGTGCTAATATGGTCAATGATGAATTGCATATTTTATATTAAAAAACTTTCAATTTTCAGTCAATAAGTAATAATATTTACTATTTATAGAATACCTTTAAGGGCCAGATTTGTAATTCCTTTTTTATTCCATTAATTTTTATTATAATTTTGTGAGGAAAGCATTTCCTGCTTTTTACTGAGGTAATTAAGATTGTAAGGAACTTGTGATGACATATTCTAAAGAGCAGCTCAATTAGGATTTAAATTCATGTTTTCTGACACAAAAGCCTGTTCAATTACCACTATCTATCTTTTTTGCAGATGAGCTGGACAGACCAGCTTGTTCTGAAATGCGTTTTAGCTCTTTTCGCATCAGTTCAGAAAATACATATATATTGAAAGTATTTTGTTCAATATATAACCAAAATATATAACTAGTTATACAACTCAGTATCAGAAAAACAACCCAATAAAAAAAAATGTGCAGAAGACATGAATAGACATCTTTCCAAAGAAGACATACAGATGGCCAACAGTACATGAAAAGCTGCTCAACATAGATAATCATCAGAGAAATGAAAATTAAAAACACAAAGAGATATCACCTCACACCTGTCAGAATGGCTGTCATCACAAAGACCATAAATAACAAGTGTTGGTGAGGGATTAAGAGATATAAGCCGCTATGTATAAACTAGATAAACAACACAGATATATTTTACAGCACAAAGAAACAGAGCCATTATTCTGTAATAACTTTAAATGGAATATAATCTATAAAAATATTGAATCACTGTGTTGTACACCTGAAACTAATATAATATTGTAAATCAACTCTACTTCAATTAAAAAAAAATTTTGCTCAGCTAGGCATGAGGCAAATGAAGAAATTCCTGAGTAGATTGAGTGTGAAATGCTTTACCCCTTTGAGAAAATCTGAGCAGCTCGTCTAAGTCTGTGCCTCATTCCCCTATTCGAGAGGTACCCCCATCAGCAACCTGGTGAAATGGAAAGGGCATGGAACTCAGAGCCTGGTGGACCTGGGGATGAATCTTGGCATTGTTACTTACTATTTGCATGACTAGATTCATACCTTACATCATAAATTATATCATTTGTAAAATGGTGTTATGAACACCAACCTTATTTAAAGGTCAGAAATGGTATATGTGAATCACCTAGCATAGTGCCTGACACATTACATGGTAGTCCCTCAATTGTTAGTAATATTATTATTACATTAAGCATGTAATGGTAAGGTTTTGTTGCATAATAAAACATACCCAAACTTAGTTGCAATTTTTTAATGATTCTGTGCATCAGCTTGGCAGTTCTTTGAGGCCAGCTCATTCAGGATTATTTTGTCCAAGACCGCTTCAGTCACATGTATGGCAGTTGGCACCTTACTGGTCTGGGCGAACCTCAGCTTGGACAATTCATTTCTGCTTCATATAGTATTTCATCCTCTAGCTGGTCAACACTTCTTCACATGGGAGCCTCAGGGTTCCAAATAGGAACATGGGAGCAAGCCCCAAAATGCAAACACCTTCTGAGTCTCTGCCTACATCATGTTTGCTAGTGTCTGATTGGCCAAGGCAAATTACCAGACAGATCACAAGGGTTGAGAGTCAGTGTGGGACAGTGCTACCAAAGACATGGATAAAGGGTATGAAATGATTGCTGGACATTTTTACAATCTACCAAAATCCCTAATTACACTAGGGACATAGTATCCCTCTTTGGAGCCCATGGCACGAAACCAATTTGTAAGACTCCCTCATAATTTAACAATTGATTTGCTTAATCCATTTCATTTGGCGTGAATACATCTTATTTTCTCAATCCTAATTCTGTTTTCCATCAAATAATTTTATCCCAGGGTTGTAGTACTGTGTGTGTCCTATACAGCCACCACTAATGTATTTTGAAAATGAAGTCAATGCACTAATGATTTTTCTATCCAGCTAAATACATAATATCTGACTCTAAAGCCCTATCACATTGATAAGACTTAAAGACTTTTCCTAATATCTGTTGCTTGTGACTATGCTATGGGCCCTGTTGCTATTTGAAGAATGGTGCTCTGGTACAGTAGACAGCAATTTTGCTCAAACTAAGTCACCCTGTCCTTGACTGCCTTGACTGTACATACGAGTACATTCTCTCAGCTATAGTTTTTCTACTCTCTGCTGTGATGTTACATTGCTTCAGGCTGCAATCCAGTGAATCCTTCAAACGCATCCTTGGGCGCTCATGCTCAACCAGTGTCCGAGAGATTAATCTAAGCTACTTTTCAGTGTACTTTATTCTTCCATCACTCATAATCCTAACACGTTTGAGCTCAGCAAGGGTGAATTTCAGTATCTGGCTGCTAAAAGCTTTGTCTACCAAACGTTATGAAGAACAATTTGTGAGAAGTAAGAACAAATTTACCCAAATAACTAAATGGGACATTTGTAAGTGTCGCAGTCACATAAATAGGAGTGGACATTTTCACATCACGTAGCTGAAAAACTATAAAGCAACAAATTCCGGACAAAACTCAGCTGTTCCCATCTCCTCAGGGATGCAGTAACATATGAATTTCAGACAATTTAAAAAACAAGATTACCAGATTTCTGAGCATGATGTAGTTTTCCACAGCTCAACTAACAAACATGGTCTTAAATAAAAAACTGACTTCTTTCTGGAAGATTGCTGCATTATTTATAGTCTGTGAAACAAGAATGATTTCCTCTTTCATGTTTGTTTATTTTAAATTTTGAAGCACTTTACTCTGAGCATGACCCAAGCTTCCTCTGTTACATGAGTTGATTTAACTCCTGGTTTGTCCTATTGTGATCATTGCCTCGTCTGGGGATCCCTAGGTTGCTTTGAATCACCAGAGGTCAGTCAAAGGAACTGGTCACAATAGCAATAAAAGGGGAAATATTCTTTTTGTTTGTTTTTTTTGTTTTTTGCGGTACGCAGGCCTCTCACTGCTGTGGCCTCTCGCACTGCGGAGCACAGGCTCCGGACATGCAGGCTCAGCGGCCATGGCTCACGGGCCCAGCCGCTCCACGGCATGTGGGATCTTCCCAGACTGGGGCACGAACCCATGTCCCCTGCATCAGCAGGCGGACTCTCAACCACTGCGCCACCAGGGAAGCCCAAAAGGGGAAATATTCTTGAGTTTGTATAACCCATCGAGAGAACTCTCAAGACAAGCCCAAGGTTCTCGCTTGAGTCACAAAAGCTGACCTTCCTCCACCCTTGTGGTCTTCACTGCTGCACCCAGCCTGTCATTGAAGGAAGATGCTTGACTTCACCTTCACTGTGGAATGGTCACACACCTTCATTATACGTGCTGTTTCCACCAGAAAAGCAGATATGAGGCACACTCCTCTTACAAACATTTTAATTCCCTGTGGGACTTCCAAAGGATGGTTTGTTTTGCTCTCAGTTTTTTAAAACAGCCCATTCAAGTCTTAATCCCCTCACATTGGTACCACACCACCAGCCTTTTCAAAATCCTCGATATCATTTATTCTAAGAGGTCCACTAGATATCCAGGCTAATAGGACTCTTATGGCTGAGGATAGCTGCTCCTAAGTTCCCAATATTATGGTGATTAGCTTCTCAAAACTTAAATCCTGCTATACCTTTAAGGGGGCCACCCTGTGCCTTACTCACTTTTCTGACCATTAACCTCTAAAACAGTTTTATAGATTAAAATCACTTTTGTTCCTTCGGTAATTATATTCCATGGATGAGATTTAAAATGAAGTCCTTACTTTGTAGTAAAGTAAGGCACTCTTGGGGTTCCACTGGACCCCGTCTCTAGATTCTGCTCTGACCTCCCTCCCATGTACATCATTCTCTTTTTCAAATCCTCTCACAACTTTTCCCCATTGTCTTATGTTTTTCTTCCCTCCCCACTTATCTGTTTTATTTCCTATTCCTCATCTACCTCTACTAATTATGGGTTCCTCATCCTCCAATCCTCTTCTCAGTGACACAGTACTGTTCTCCTTCTGTACAGTAGGAAAGATTTCTCGACAGCATAACCTCACTTTCTGTATGTGAGTCCGTGTGTATGCACACATATGGGTGCATGCCTTACTTGGTCCATTCAGGCTGCTATAACAAAAATGCCGTGGACTGGGAGGCTTAAACATTTGTTGTTCGGCCTAGGAAGTTCATGATCAAGGCACTGCCAGATTTGGTGAGGATCTGCTTCCTGGTTCATAGAGAGCTGTCTTCTCGACATGTCCTCATGTGGCAGAAAGGTCAAGGGAGCTCTCTTTGGTCCCTTTTATAAAGGAAGTAATCCAACTCATGAGGACTCTGCCCTCATGCCCTAATCCTGTCTCAATGCCCTACCTCCTAACCTCCTATTGAGGGTTAGCATTTCAACATATGAATTCGGAGGGTTACAGACATTCAGTCCATAGCAGTGCAGGTGTGCATGTGTGTTGGGAATGGGTATGGTGGAAAGTGGAAATAGTGATGGTGGTGGTCATCAAGGCAGAGGTCTATTGCATGGGTTTTGTAAGTGAGTTTATTTAAATATTCTCACCTGAAGGAATCCATTGGACCTATGTTAGCACAAAATAATGAAGAGGGCTTCTTTTCAGACTTAATTCAGAGTCTTTAAACATTTAGTGAAACGTGTATTTGCCCTTCCAAGGCTCTTAAATACTAAAATACATACTTTATTCAAATAATGATTACTTAATGTTTTCTGTAAGGTAAGTTTCATATTATCCTGCTCTCATTTGCTATTTTCTCTTCAGCAGCATTCCCTACCTGGTCTATCATGTACATTTTCAGTGAGGCTCACTGAGATCATTACAGTGATGAATAAAGGAATCTGTACATTTGTACTACACAGTCCTTGCTGAATTAATGAGAGCCATGCCAGTGGGGCTAAATCAAGCCTATCATTTCTGAAAGGCTTTGATTTTTGGACATTCATACCAATTACCATGTTTTTGTTGACTAGACAATGAAATATCCAGCATAACATTGGTCAAAATTATTTTTACTGAAGGGAGATGACTAATGTGGACCCAGATGTAGTATTAGTTTTTCAAAGGATAAAATATTTTATGGAGAAAAAAAATGAAGGGAAAAAACCTTTTAGCTTCCATTGGAAATGAAACATAGCTATACTTTGATTTTTCATTTCATTCAAGCTAGAAGTGGAAGTCAGCAGGGTAGTGCTGGGGACATTCTCTAATTTCCTGGTCTTGTTCTTCAGAAGCATATTAAGCTTTCTAAAACATCAATCAGGAGACAAAGAATTGGTTTTTTGAGGTAAAAACAGAAGGTATTACCTTTTCTCCTTCCTGTGTTTTTTCCTCTCCTCCCTACTACCTGCTGTTCTTTTTTTCTCTCCTTCCCCTGTCAGACTCCGTAATCACCACATACACTCTACTTAATGCTACTCTCTGCTTTCATACCAAGGTTCAATATTGAGGTTGCTATATGGTTATCTGGTCATTCATTCATTTATTCTGTCAGTCAGTTGTTCATCAAACATATGGTATATACGATGGATGGGATGTTAGTATCTGATTAATATTTATGTTCTTTGTCTACTTTTATGAAATAAAAGCACAACTACTTTATGATTTGGTAAACATATAGTAGACATCACTACAAAACCATTTTCTACCATGGAAGCTCGCCAAAGATGACAACTATGAAAGCTAGAAGTTAGAATAAATTAAGTGGAGTTTGAGAAACAAATGGGAATATTGTTTGTTGAGATCAGTTGTGCTTCTTCTCCTGAAACTGGTCTATAAGTTTGCTTCAAGGAAATTCAGTGGGGTCCACAACTTCCAGTTTTATTTCAACTCCTGGTGGGCTTTTTGTGTCATGAGCTTGGCTGATCTGGAAGAGAAAGAGTAGGCTTTCAGATGTCTGAGTAGCCAAGTAAGGCAACAAGTCAAAAATGAAAGAGGTACATATATATTCTTTTTCAGATTCTTTTCCCTTGTAGGTTATGACAAAATATTGAGTATAATTGCCTGTTCTATACAATAGGTCCTTGTTGTTTATCTATTTTATGTATAGTAGTTTATGTATGTTAATCCCAACCTCTTAATTTACCCCTCCCTGCCCTTTCCTCTTTGGTAACCATAAGTTTGTTTCCTATGTCTGTAGGTCTATTTCTGTTTTGAAAATAAGTTCATTTGTATCTTTCTTTTGTTTTAGATTCCACATATAAATGATATCATATGATATTTGTCTGACTTACTTCACTTAGTATGATAATCTCTAGGTCCATCCACGTTGCTGAAAATGGCATGTAACTGAATCACTGTGCTGTACACCTGAAAATAACACAACATGTAAATCAACTATACATATGCATATATATATTAAAGAAAGAGGTAAGCCTTTAACCACTTGCTCCAGATGGTATAAGCAGGAGTTCAATACTGGACGAAGCACTGTTCCACTTTCCCCCACGGAATGTCACCTCGATCCAGGGTCAGGTGGACCAGCACAGAGGTGAGGTTGTCTCCATGAACAAGGCTCTGGAAGTTTTATGCACTCTGGGGTCATGGGGAGGGTGAAAGGGAAGGACTAGGAGTGGAAGAGTAGGTACTGAGTCACAGTGGGGAAGGATTTCAGTTTCTTATTAGAAGTCCTGCTTCCTTCCTACTCCATTCCACTCCAGGAGATCCTGATCTCTTGGATTATCTCTAGTGCTAAATTACCTGTTTAATTCTGTCTTCTCAAGGATAAGTGGCATGGATGGATGGACTCATGTGGCATTAGGAGAGAACATGGATTTTGGAATTAGTGCTGCAATCTCAGACAAGTTACTGAATCTCTGTCTCTGTCTCCTCACCCGTACATTGAGGCTAGTCATACTGAACTAAAACCTACATTGTAGTGGGGAGTAAAGGAGATAATCAGTGTACCCATCACATCATACTCAGTTATTTAATGGTAGGTTTTTTACCCCTTCCTTCGTTCCAAGAGTGTCAAGTAAATTTCTATGTGAAAAGTTTCTAGTCATGTGTCATGTGTGTAGGTGGCAGAAAAGATATAGGAGAAGAAGGGATAAAGGTATTTGTGATTCAAGTTTTGATTCTAGCCTGAAGATTATGTTCCAGAATTCGGGTTGTGAGGGCTCTCTGGTGATCTTGAGATGATGTTTAGAGATTGGATTAGCTGGAAAAGCCTCATGATATCACTAGTGACCTGACTTTAGAAACTCTAAACACAGGGTATAACAATGTCCCTATGTGTAAACCAAAATAAAAATACACTAATCTACAAAATAAATGTAGTGAAATATTTTTTCTTATACTTGCTACTTTGATGCTTTTTAAAAAACAATATTAAAGACAAAATTCTTTTGAAAAAAATTGGTTTAGCTTTGCAGGTGGTGTATGGGAATTTGCTTAGTCTTCTTAATTGGAAATTTAATCAAGAAAAGGCCTACATCCTTTCCCTTGACTTTTATTTCCCCACACTTCACTATAGCTGCTATGCTTAAAAGTCCACTGTTCAAAACACTTTGGTGCAATTCTAGTTCCAGGCAAGACTGAGAAAGTGACTCCTTTCCACTTCTCCCACTGAATGCAAATGCAAAATCTTAAAAGAAATCAAGCAACTATCTGAGGACTCTGAAAAGCAGATGATAGCACATATCCTCACATCCTGAACTGAGGAACAGGAAAGAGAACTCCTGAGAGTCAGAGGGAGTGAAAAAGAATCCCCTGATGGCTTTCTTTTCCTTTATCATTCTCTTGCCCCTGAACCTCCAAGAAATCAGGCAGCCGCAGGGCAGCAATAGAGGCTGTATATGAGCATAAAACCCTAAGAGAGCAGAATCTTTTTCTCTGTCCAGTGTACTTATGGTCCCAAGATCACGGGGGAAATACATGTTGGGTTATTCTCTCTCTGTTCTCCCAACACCTAACCCAGATATGCAGACACAGTCACAGGAAGTATGTGACAGAGGGGAGAAACAGAAGCCTCAGATTTTTGGCCAGAAGAGGTAAAATAGGGATCCCAGGAAACCAGAAAGCATCAAGGAGATCCTGGAGAGGAAAGAGCTCAAGAGATCTCACAAAATGGTGTATAAATTTTCTGGGCTCACTTCTGTATGCTTCAGACCCTAAACAGAATACCAAAGGCTTTAAGAATGGAAATATGGGGTAGAACACATCCAAGGCCTCAGACTGGTGTCATATACATGCAGCAGATCCAAATAACAGTGCAAAGACTTTGAAAAATACATTCATATTGAAACCGCAGAACACAGAAAGTAAGCAGTAAAATATGGAAACAGAGTTATAGCAAGTAATCCAACAAGAGAGAGAAATGGAGATAAGAAATAGTACTCAATTAATCAAAAAAAAAATCAAAGGCAAAAATATAGGAAAATAGAGCAAAGAGCACGTGGGACAAATAGAAAACAAGTAACAGCTTGGTCGATATAAAACCTACCACATTAGTAATCACATTAATTCTAAATAAATCAATCCCCCAATTAGAAACAATAAATTGTTAGATTACATTAAAAAGTATGACACATGGGCTTCCCTGGTGGTGCAGTGGTTGAGAGTCCGCCTGCTGATGCAGTGGACACGGGTTCGTGCCCTGGTCTGGGAGGATCCCACGTGCCGCAGAGCAGCTGGGCCCATGGGCCATGGCTGCGGAGCCTGTGCTCCGCAGTGGGAGAGGCCACAGCAGTGAGATGCCCGCGTAGCACACACACACACACAAAAAGTATGACACAATTTACTGCTATTTCAAATATAAAGACACAAATAGGTTAAAAGTAAAAGGATGGAAAAGAATATACCATGCTAACACTAATCAAAAGAATGCTGCAATAGCTATATTAATATCAGACAAAGTAAATGTCAGAGCAAGGAAAATTTTCAGTGATAAACAGGGTCGTTACGTAATGATAAAATGGTCCATTCAACTGGAAGACAAAAATAATGAATCCTAACTATGTCTGCATCTAAAAACAGAGCCTCAAAATACATGAAACAAAAACTGATAGAACAGAAAAATAAATAGACTAATTCACAGTTATAACTGGATATTCCAACACTTCTCTCTCCATAACAGACAAAGTAAATAAAGAGAAAACCAGCAAGGATGTAGAAAAACTGAACATCACCATTGAACAATTGTATCTAATTGATATTTACAGATCACTCCACTCCACACTGAATACACATTCTTTTCAAGTGCCCATGGAACACTCATCATGATAGTCCATATTAAGCTCATGAAACAAACCTAAATTTCTTTTTTTTTTTAGTTTGACTTAAAAAATTTTTATTGAAATATAATCAACATATAACATTATATTCCAGGTGTACAACATAATGATTCAATATTTGTATATATTGTGATGTGGTCACCACAATAAGTCTAGTTAACATCCATCATCATACATAGTTACAAAATTTTTTTTTCTTGTGATGAAAACTTTTAAGATCTTTCTTAGCAACTTTCAAATATACAATACAGTATTTTAAACTATGGTTACCATGCTGCACATTACAGCCCTATGAGTTATTCATTTTATAATTGGACATTTGTACGCTTTGACCCCCATAACCCACGTTGCCCACTGTCCACCTCCTGCTTCTGGAAACCACTAATCTGTTCTCTGTATCTCTGAACTGGGGATTTCTTTCAGAAAGAAAGATAGGAGGAAAGAAAAGAAAGAAAAGAAAGAAAGAAAGGAAGGAAAGAGAGAGAGAGAGGGAGGGAGGGAGGAAGGAAGGGGCTTCCCTGGTGGCACAGTGGTTGAGAGTCCACCTGCCAATGCAGGGGACACGGGTTTGTGCCCCGGTCTGGGAAGATCCCACATGCCACGGAGCAGCTGGGCCCGTGAGCCATGGCCGCTGAGCCTGCATGTCCGGAGCCTGTGCTCCGCAACGGGAGAGGCCACAGCAGTGAGAGGCCCGCGTACCACAAAGAAAAAAAAAAAAAGGAAGGAAGAAAGAAAGAAAGGAAAGAAGTAAGAGAGGAGGGAGGGAGGGAGGAAGAAACTAAATTTCTTTTTAAAGTATTGATATCATGGGGGAAGGTGGGACTACGAAGAGGCATTATGGGGATATTTTGGGGTGGGGGCAATAGAACTGTTCTTTATCCTGATTATGATGGTAGTTCCAGTAACTTATACAAGTGTTAAAACTCATAGACCCCACACACCAAAATATGTCAATTTCACTCAATGTTAACCATAAAACTTAAAATAATTCCATCTTTAACAAGCTGTGGTAGATATTACTAGTACTTAGCAATATCTTATTCTCTTCTCCTTTTGGGCATTATGATAATTCTTCTCCTCCTCTGTGGTTAGACAATGCCATGTAGACAGTGAGTTGTGAGTGAAGTGATATGTATTATTTCAGGTAAAACATAAAAGATTTGGGGAGAGATTTCCGGATGTTCTGCTGCATATACTGAGAAAGGCTGCATGTTCCAGATGGTGCAGTTTTAACAGAGTGGAGCCTCCATCAGTCTGGGTATCTGAGGGACTACAGACCAGAGTCATCCCCTCTCCCACCTTGCCAACCCATTAAAAATTTAAAATGAAAGTAGAATAAACTGTTGTTATGTTATGCCACTGGGTCACCCTGCCTGATACATAAATTAGTAATGCAGGTTGAGTGCTTCTGTTAACAAGAACCTAAAACGTGTCACATTGACCTAGCAGTCATGTGTCAGCAGCAAAGAAAATAATATCAGAGGCTACAATGACAAAACATTAAGTAAAAATGATACTATTATATATAACTCAGAGGGCAGAAAATATACCTAATGTGCTTGTGGCTCTAGAACAATGGCTCTCAATCATGGTGATTTTTGCCCCTAAAGGAATATTGACAATGTCTGGAGACCCTTTTGATTGAGAATGTGCTAATGGGTAGAGGCCAGGGATTCTGCTAAATTTCCTACAATGTACATGACAATCCCCGAACAAAGAATTTTCCACCCCAAATATTGATGGCGCAGTGGTTGAGAGTCTTAAGGAAGACATTGACTGGTTGCTACTGCCCATGTTTGTTAAAATATTGCAAAATAAAGAGGAAAAACTTGACCAGGTTACAAGCAAATATGACCAAGGAGAAAGATTCCAGCAATCAGGATTTTGCAGTATTGGAAGGCCAAGTGCCTTGAAATCGCAAACAGGAAGAGGTAAAATTGAGAAAGACTCACTAAAATTGAGACTTCCGGTAAAGATTAGACTAAGAGTTTGGCTTTCACACGCCTAATGTTGAGACCTCTTATTGCATAAAAAAGGCACAGGTGAAAAATCAGACTATGGGTATAGCATTTGGTGAAATCTAACAGTGGATAAAGAGGCCGGAGGGGAAAAAAATAAGATTAAGGACAAGCTTTTCTTCAGAAGGCCATTATCTAATACTTAGATACCTAATATTAAGAGAGAAAAAGTAAAAATATTTAACAAGTCTGTAGTATATCTCAAAAAGAACTGCACTTGTAGATTCTGGAATTTAGAAATGGCTGGAATCAAAATAGATTAACTAATAACTTTTGTGATATTTGTAATGCAGAGAAGCTAAGGCCTGGACAAAAACAAACCAAAACAAACCAAAACCAAGAACAACAAAAAGAAAACCAAACAAAACAATCTATGACTCCTTGAATATTTAAAACAACTCTTAGATTCTTAAACATCCTTGAGCAGAAAGTGGACTGAAAAAGTTGCACAGCCCCCAACGTGGGCATATTACTGAATGCCAACTTCTGAGATGGCCAAGAAGAATAGGGGACAATAAAAAAAAGTGCCGCGAAGGCAAAGTCAGGGAACATAGAGTTCAATTGATAAAGGAACCTTCTCAGAGACTGGAATTAGTGCCAAATCATGGAATATTCCTGTTTCTGGAAATATCCTAGAGCAAGAATAAGTATTTGTTGTTCTGATCAACTAAAATTTTGAGGGTTTTGGGTTTTTTTTTAATGCATCATTCTCACAGCAAAACCGAACCTTACCTCACCCCCACGGTGTCAGCCCAATAGGATTTCAGGATGTAAAAACCAATGATTGCTATGTGTTTCGTATTCTTCCTTTACCAGGGAGGACTGTTAATTATGGTTACTCTTTCCCTGTTCTGCTACTATATTGTGTGTGTGTTGAAGTCCATGGGAATGTAGGGGAGCAGCTAACTTGTATTTTTATATCGAAGTCTCCAGACCAAGACAAACCACATTCACACCTAACGTAAGGACTATTGTGAATCACCCAGAAATTGGCTTTAGTTCAATGCTCTGTTTGAATGGGATTGAGTTGTCTCACAGGAGGAGACAGAGGTCTCCTGGAGGGGATCTTGAGGAAGAGATGATTGTGTTCCACGTGTAATAGGAAGAGTCAACTCTACATTTATATTTGACTAAAAGCCAGGATCTGATAAACACGTGACTCAGGCTGAAGCACACAAGCACAGGTGTGAGATATTCATGCACCTTTTTCTCTTGCTGTGATGTCAAAGGGGGCTGTGTGTTCCAGGTGGTGTAACCACAAGATGGTGGATCCTCTGTTCCCTGGATCCCTGGGTGACCACATGGAACAGAGACCTCTCCATCACTGGCCCTTATGAACACAGTATAGACAAAGAGCAGGAGTCATGTCCTGACCAGTGTACACTTCCCCCTTCAGTTTACGGTAATAATCTCTGGTAAACTGAGAATCGTCTTGGCCATTCACACCATGACACCATGAAGGAGAGGGAGCCAATGAAACTAGCATATTGCTGAAATAGAGAAAGAGCCCAGTTTGGTCATCTGAGAGTGACACACACAAATAACCATTTAAAATGAAGTTATGGTGCCCTCATGCCATAATACTCACCATTCTGCATACCCGCATATGTAAAAATGTATGGCCTTGCATACACAGCTCATTTCTACAACCATTTCCACTACAAGCCAACTACAGGTGAGATGTATGGTTATAAAGCCGGAGCTTACAGAGTAATTTTTCCCCACAAAGTAACATGAAGAGAGTAATTCATATGTGCATGCCTCTATACACCAGTTCAGTTTATGTCCACATTTTAACTTTTAGGTTAAATCCAATATTTACCAGCAAAGCTCTGCTAATAGAGTTTAGGACTTCTGCTCTTTAACCTATGTTAATTCTTCTTCAAGTCAATAGAGTTGGGTGTGAGAGGAGACTGACAATCAGCTCTCTTTCTGGTAAATATAAATTTCTACTGGGTTGACATGGGGAAATTTTTTTTTCCATTTTTCTAGTACTGCATCTGGGACTGTTTATTAGTTTCATTTTGATAGATGGAAAAAAGATGAACAAATCACTAGATTTATTTTTTAGGACATATTTATTTTTCAGGACATATTTTTCAGAATCAGAGACCTTTTACCCTTCTATATACTGCCTGGAAAAGCTAAATCAGACCAACATAATATGATTTGGTCTCCTCAGACTTTGTTAAAGAAGCTAGGTTTGATAGATAAAACTGTATTGGGCTGCTTTTTTTTCCTTTGATGAAACACTAGTCTAAGAGAAAGTCATAGATCAAAGGCCACATGAAATATAACATATCTGGTTTTTCTTCATAAAAGATTTTCTGTGATGGTATAGATAATGTATACAGTCTGCATGAAATACATAAAATCTTGGCAAGTTAACTCAACAAAGCAGCATCCCTGAAAGATATATCCAATTTCTAAAATGTATTCACTGGGAATAACTATCCCACTGTTGAGAATTGAAGGAACAGGTAACAAAGACATGTGTAAAAACTGTATCTCAAAACTGCCTCCTTGCTGTCCCAGAGTTCCAAAATCAGAGAGTTGGGATTAAAGACCTGTGAGTCTCTACTAGCGGTCTAATAACAGTTTTTCATTGGAAAATCTAGTAAAATTGGTGGCTACCAGAGTGAGGAACTAAGTGGTTAGGGAATAGAGTCGACAGATTTTTCCTTATCTGTTTATAACTTTGACTTATGAATATATGTAAATATATTATCTAAACAAAAATTAACATTTAAATATTTTTAAATGAATGAAATAAAAGCCAATCAAAATGTATTTGATGTGATTCAGCAGGGCCTTGATTATTGACCAGCATCATGTACAGACCCCTGGACACTTTAGTTCATTCCACACTTACCCTAATCCTCCTGGCTAAGACCTTCTTTGGATGAACAATTCCAGCTAGGTCGGAGTGTGAGTCTCACGGTCTTTCTTCACTCCACCATACCCTCTCTTCTTTCTCACTCCTCTCTCCTCCCCTAATTCTTCTCTCATTCTCTCTTCTCATCTCCACGTGTTCTGTAACACTAAGAGTTCACACTTATTGCCCTTTTTCAAACTCCAAAAAGAGGACAGGAAGGGAAGGGCTGGTGCAAACAGAGGAAGGATGGAGTTGAGGGTGGGTGGGGGAGTTTGGGAAATGAGTCCTCTTCTATTACTTGGCTGTGCTGACCCATTAGCGAGAAGCTTAGAAAGATGGATTTCAAATCAGTAAGGAAAACAAACCACTTGACTGCCTCAAAATTGGTCTGTCCACACAGTGTGTTTTCTTTCATGAGGAACGTGAGCAGAGGCTGGATATGTTGGCAGGGTGTTGTAAAGGGAACTTAACAGCGTTCATGTTGGAAGTAATGCGCCGGAACAGCTTGCACTTTGAAATTTAAAGATAATTCTATAATTCCTATGGTATACTTTATCTCTTTTAGAATCCCCTCCTCTATTTTCTCATTGTAACTGGTGGTTCTGATTTGTCTAAGACTAATATCTCTCTGCTAAATGGAGTGATTAATTAGGAACAGGAATCTCTGACATTAGCCCCATCGTCTGTAATTCTCAAAATATGGGATGCTATTCAGAGGTTGCCCATGTCTACACATTTATTGACATATTATAACTGGATTCACTTATCTTTGTGCTTCAAAGAGACTATTCTAAAATAGAATTTATGGGTTTAAAATAATTAATAACTCCTCTTTATTTGGCCACCAAACACTTGTGCAGAATCAGACTTTCACCGCAATTTTTGTACATAATCAGGTGACACCAAAAGAGAAACATTAGCTTATAGCTTCTAAGTTTTAAACAGTATCAAGTTTTAAAAATGTATAAACTATAATTACAAAATTACACTATAAATCCTTAATTATTTTTCAAAGGAATGAAGACTGAAAACTTATCAAGTAGCTACAACTAACTTCCCATCAAATTATTATTGCTGTAGTTGAGTGAATGAAGAAACCGACAAGGAAAATAATTTCTTCCCTTTGCTTGAAAAAGAAAATTTATACTTACAGTAGATTACATTTTTAGACATTTTGATTATAGACTTTTTCTTTTTATCTTTGTTTTATTTTGTTTTTATTTGTCAGCATGTAATATATATTTGTTGAGTCATATAATCAAAATTATTCCAACCATGTCTAAGAAATGCTGCCATATAAATTAGTAGAAAATAGTCTAAATTATAGCATACAATAGATAAATTAGGGTAGAATTGTTTTCAGTTTGCAGAGGAATTCTTTTAAAGCAAGATTCCTTTAAAGACCAAAATCCCCTATTTCCCTTAAAGTAGAATTCCAACTACTTTCCATTTACATCCAACTTTTCCAGGATACTCTATCATATAAATTGAAGGATATTGATAGTTTTCATGCTAAGATTTTACAGTTACCTGATAGAATTTTTTTCCTATTTTCATGTCCAAACTAAATCTTTTCATATTGTCAGAAATGATCATATACTATAACATCTTAATTTTACACTTGCTGCCAAAGGTGAAATCAAGTGAATAGCTCACATTATCAGAACTTATTCCTATGGGAGAATAAAACTGTTTTTCTTTACCTCTGTACACCCCAACTGTAACAGGATTCATGTTCATTTGGAGTTGGAACACTTTGGAAATGATGTTACCATGAGGTAAACAGCCCATGGAGGTCTGAACTTTTCAACTTCTTTTGGAAGGAATGGAAGACCAGTAGCCATAACATGAATCTGACTTGAAAAGAGAGTTTTGGTAGAGATGTTAACAAAGAATTTTTGATGAAAAATCATCACAAGAATTCTTAAGAAAACCAAATTTTTTACTCCTTTACATTCATCTTTATCATATTGAAAACTCTATATACATGTTTTGTATGTCTCAATCTATCTTTTATTTAGGTTAAAAAATGGGGCAGGTTAACTTTTCAAAACAAATGTGCAAACTGCTGGAAAGCGTATGTTTCAATTAAACATGACTCAAAGTAGGTTTTTACAACAGTGAACTGAGTACCAGGGTCATTAAGCATTTTATATTTCCTTCACTCATTATCCTATAATTCATTGTCCTAGTTGTGTGTGCAAATTACTGAATACTGGTTAAAATATTTACTTCTTTATCCACTGCTGATTTAATCCACCTTCACTCTTTTGGCTGTATATATGCATAATATAGAATTTTGCGAAAAATTATTTGCTTTATAATCTTACACTAAAAGGAATATATTTCCTTTACAAAATAAATATTTGTTTCCTATTTTTCTGTATTGCCTGTGGAAAAAATTTATACCATAGGTATGCCAAAAAGAGAAGGAGCTGTTAGAAAACAATCTACTCTAAATTAGGATTTCAGTATCTCTATCTTCTGAGCATGAAAACTATTAACATCTACTTTAAGTTTAAGTTTAACTCTTATTTTATATTTATTATTATAGTAGAGTTGGGTTGTGAGGAGTTTAAGTTTTGCACACAATTCAACTTACAACACCATTTTAATCCTCAGAGATCTAAAGACTACATGACATGAAAGGGAAGCAGAAGAATCCTTCTAGTTCATAGATATCTGAAGTCAGTCTGTTAATCTAATCTTGAAGGAAAGCATTCCAGAAATCATGAAGGACCCCTTCCCCGCGCCTCGCATTATTCTAGCTGGATCACAAATTGTATATATGACTTGCCACGTTTCGAGGAAAGTTGTGGCCTAAGAATCCACCCCAGTGTTAAATCCCAACTTCGGCAACAAGTAGGTAATGGCATCTCACTTCGCACTTCTGTGCTTCTATTCCTTTCATAGATACTCCTCTTTTATTCTGTGATTTCTCCATCATTTACTAGTTTGTTAACTTATTTATCTGTCTAACAAACATTCTGTGAACATCTGCTTTGTGCTGAGCTTGGTGAAGGATGTGACCATGGGAATGAATGGCTGAAGAGGGGAGGAGTTGAAGGTCTAGTGTTCAAAAAGCTTAAAATGCTGAACTTATGTAACACAGACTAGCCTGTAAGTGGGCCATTCAAAGTATGGCCCACGAACTGGTCCACAACATGGTAGATATAGAATTTGTAAGTAAGTGTCAGAAACTTTTATAGCAATTTGACTCTGATGTGCTCAATGGACTCATCTTGTTGAACGGGGTATAGACCCTTTTGGTGTGGTTGAATTTATGAGGTTGATTACCTGTGACATGAGCTGTGCACTAGTTACACATGGTAGGACTGCATGTGAGATATTTCCAGAAGCACTGGTCTGAAAGAAATACATAACAACTTTCAGACTGCAAAATCTCGTTTACTTTCAATTAATCCATGCTCCCTAATGACTTTTAACAATTGATCTGATGTGTAGAGATCTGGGGAAACAACATAGAAGGCAAGATACTAACAATTTTTGCCATTTTACCAAATATTAATTTTAGGCAAGTTGGCATAGCTTCCTAGAGCCACTATTATCCCAACTTTCTAGCAAAACTGACTAAATAATAATAACCAAAATTTAAAATCTACTTTATTTTTTTAAAAGATTTTTTTTGATGTGGACCATTCTTAAAGTCTTTATTGAATTTCTTACAATATTGCTTCTGTTTTATGATTTGCTTTTTTGGCCACAAGGCATGTGAGATCTTAGCTCCCTGACCAGGGATCGAACCCACACCTCCTGCATTGGAAGGTGAAGTCTTAACCACTGTACCACCAGGGAAGTCCCTAAAAATCTACTTTAGATTCAGTGTGTTTTAGACACATTCTAGATCTATGAATGTGCTTATTTTAAAGTGTAATAAACAGTTAGACAAACCCTAATAAGACCATACTTTCCCTTGCATTTGGTTTGAAATCAAAAGTTTTGTCTAAAAAGTGTTATCAGGATATTCTTGTTTCAAACATTGACAGGAATCAACTATTTATGGTGAGTATTTGTCAACCTTTATTTTTTATTTATTTATTTTGCGGTATGTGGGCCTCTCACTGTCGTGGCCTCTCCCATTGTGGAGCACAGGCTCCGGACGTGCTGGCTCAGCGGCCATGGCTCACGTGCCCAGCCACTCTGCGGCATGTGGGATCTTCCCGGACCGGGGCACGAACCCGTGTCCCCTGAATCCCCAGGTAGACTCCCAACCACAGTGCCACCAGGGAAGCCCTGAGTATTTGTCAACCTTTATTTTTTGAGGACAGAGTTCAAAAATCTTAGGTCTTATAAAGGTAAAAATTCTCAAAGGTATCATTTAATCATCATGTTCTTTAATGATCTTAGCTACAAGAACACACAAATGTGGAAAGTACATGTTGTTCAATATGCTTTTTCCCTGTAAAATCTCTGAGATAAAGTAGAAGGTATTTCGTTCATTCCATCAACAAAACTGTTGAGGGTCTGCTATGTGACAGTTGCTCTAGACAGTCTTGGGGGAAATATACAAAAAATGTTCCTATTCCACAAAAGCTCAATAGTCTCACATGGGAGACAGGCATATATAAATAACGACGACCCCAAATGACAGGTATGCTATCTACAGGCAGTTCTTGCTTTGCACAGTCATATGGAAGAGTAAAAATGACTGTGCAAGCTGAAATTGTGCAAAGCAATCTCAATAATCAATAGAAAAACATTACAATTTTTCTGGGGCCCTTACATTTTTTTCTCAAAACATTGAAGCTGTCTTACTGTTGGTTATAAACATATAGATAATTGAAACCTTAGTGAAATGAACATTTATTTAGTACACTGTAATCTTACATGTTAGAAACTTTGAGAACTAAAGTGTTTGTTTCATCTCATTTTAAACAATTGTCAAAGTAGTTTTAACAGTGCTTTCCTCCTTCTTATTGATTTGGAGCGAGGATCTTTTTCATGCTTTGGTCAGTTGCCATATTCCCCCCTAAGTGTGAATCGGCTTCTAACACATTATCCTTTGTGCTTTCAGTGTCATGAAACTTCTTCAAGAATTCCTTTAATGTAATGCTTTTTTGCCATTGTCACTTCTTCTGGGACACCTCCATCCTTTCCTCATCACCACTTTCCTCATTTATATTGATCAGTTCACCTTCACTAAATCCCTCTGGCAGTACATCTAGAGTGTCATGAACAGTGGCCGTGTTCAACATTCCTTAGTTAGATATTTCTCCTCTAATTCTATGTGCAATTCCAATTTCATTTCCAGCGTTATCACTTTTTATTTCTTTGCTACACTTTCATTATTGATGACCAATCCCTCTCTCGCTATCCATTGTATAAAATGTCATGTGGGTTTGTCTCTGGGAGACAAGGAGACAGTGCAGTACATGCTTTGCAGTCCATGCAGAACTGAATAAGAGACGTGTAACGACCAATCATGAACAGATTTTAAAAGAAGCACATGACTGCTCACTGATCATGATGCACATATGTTATTTAAGTCGCGATTTGTACACTGAAGAGCTAGCAGAAAAGGTTGTACATTATACAATTAGTTACTCATGGTTGATCTACCCTGATGACTAAAATTTGAATTGTGTTGTTGAGGCATTAGTGTTATTTAACTAAACCATAATTGAATTCATGCAGAGTGGAATGTTGAAAATCAATGACTGCCTATACATAAAGATGTGGACACCTTAAAAAATAATAAAAGAATTGTGCATTTGGGGATGGCCAGTCAGTCTAGCTGGAACCAAGGTTGTAGAAGGAAAACGGGGGTCATGCAGAATTTGTAAAGATGAGGGTTGAGACAAGATTGTGAAGGCTCTTTGGCATAAAATCCCATGTAACCATTGCTGCCCTGCCTGGAAGGAAACCACTCTCATTCCTACCTTACCTAGTTCCTTCCCCATTCTCACCAAAGGTTACCCAGACGTCAAAACTGCAGTCCCTGTCACCCTTTCATTTCATCGTTTTAACCTGGCCCCTCTGCCAGGTCTGAGAATGCTGGCTAACATTTTCTTCTCAGTGCCAGCCTGTAGCTTTACAGCCAGATAGAGATGATAGCAGAATCCAACTCAGAGCTGTCTCATATTTTGTTATGGAAAAGTCTTTGCTTTTTCCCCCATGTAATGAGAATCACAGATATTAATGATAGGTGTGGTCATCTGTATCTGACTCTGGCCATTGAGAGGAACAGTGAAAAACCCAGTGGACTCAGTCCAGCTGGTGTTTCAGTTCCTAGTTCACCAGTTACTTTGCTGGGGCAACTCATTTCACTTCCCTGGGCCTAAGTTTCCATAATGATAAAAAAATCTCACACTTATCAGATATACTTCTCTAAAGGCTATGGCTTTCTCTGGTTTATCATATGTTTTCTCAAAGATTATATTTCATTTGTAAGCCTGAAAGAAGAGAGAATACAAAGCCAAATAGAATACATGCTATTAAGAATTGATGAAGGCTCCTTTGAAAGCTATTTTCAGAAGCAATGGCTCTTTCTCCAGAAAAATCTTGAACAGTTTTGGTAGTTTTCCTTTGCCCAAACTGCCAAGCAGCTGAGTCTAATGTTCCATACAGTAGTCATGTTCTGCCTTAGTTCTCAATCGTTAGCAAATTTTCTCCAACAAAATATCCCACTTGTATCCTCCCAGTACAAACCCCACTTAGCTCTTTTCACAGAAGAGGACATGAGCACCTAAGTGTCCACTGACAGATGAATGGATAAAGATGTGGCACATATATACAATGGAATATTACTCAGCCATGAAAAGAAACAAAATTGAGTTATTTGTAGTGAGGTGGATGGACCTAGAGTCTGTCATACAGAGTGAAGTCAGAAAGAGAAAAACAAATACCATATGCTAACACATATATATGGAATCTAAAAAAAAAAGTGGTTCTGAAGAACCTAGGGGCAGGACAGGAATAAAGACGCAGACGTAGAGAAAGGACTTGAGGACACGGGGAGGGGAAAGGGTAGGCTGGGACGAAGTGAGAGAGTGGCATGGACATATATACACTACCAAATGTAAAATAGATAGCTAGTGGGAAGCAGCCGCACAGCACAGGGAGATCAGTTCGGTGCTTTGTGACCACCTAGAGGGGTGGGATAGGAACGGTGGAAGGGAGATGCAAGAGGGAGGAGATATGCAGATATATGTATATGTATAGCTGATTCACTTTGTTACACAGCAGAAACTAACACACCATTGTAAAGCAATTATACTACAATAAAGATGGTAAAAAAAAAGAGGACATGCGCTATAGACCAAGATTTTTTTCACCTAGTGTTAAATAGCTTAATTGTGAGGTAAATACATATACGCGTGTATTAAAATATATATAAATGGAGCCATCTAAGGGACAGAGGAAAAGAAACAGAAATGATTTGAAATAAAAAAAGAAGGATTGAGGTTTTCAGAAGAATGTGAGAGACTAAATTCAAGTAAGTGTGATAAAAATGAGGAGCAAGAATAAAGTCAACTTGGAGCATGTGTAGGAGAGGGAAATTGAAGATGGAAGTGGTGACATGTGAATAAGGACTAGAGATGTTAATTCAAAAGCTAACTCTGTCTTTGCAATCTCCTAGGTCATTGTAGTAGGAGAAAATGTTAGCCAGCATTCTCAGACCGGCAGAAGGGCCAGGTTAAAACGATGAAATGAAAGGATGCCATGGACTGCAGTTTTGACGTCTGGGTTATTAGGAACTGAGGTTGGAACCCAAGAAACAGAAAGCACAAGGCGTTATCCTTGACTGTGTCTACATACATGTATAATGAACTTTGAAAATACAAGGGAAAGGAGGTATTTGAAACAAGCAACTTGAGTTGGATGGGTTTAGTAATCCCACAAAATGAGCTAACGATAGCCACGGAACTAAATCGATTTTCTCTTCAAGAGCGAATCTTGATTTGAGGAATTTCTCAAGACTACAGCAAGAAAGACGGAATACAAAGTTTGCTCATTTCCTTTCACTGTATGTTTTTTCACACTTAAGAGGGATAGATGCTGCTTTTCTGTCCTTCACTGAGGAGGTACAGCACTTGAAAATAAGATTGAGTGCCTGAAACAGCAGGAAGTGAAAGAACCACACCTCAAAATAATGTTCTTCCCCTGTATTTTTAAAGAAGTTTCCACCTACCCTAATGTCACAGTCATTTTTTTCTGTTTGTCTTCTTTTTTTTTTTTTTCAAAGTATGACTTAACTAACAGTGGCACCTGAATTTCAGTAGATCTTGCCAGTTAAAGATTGGCTATACAAAGTAGGAGGGATAAACTAGAGGTCATTACTGTCCTTACTTATCAACAAACCAGATAAACCAAACAAATCAAAAAAATAAAATAAAATAAGCAATTGGAAAGTTTGGCTTATTCACAAATTGGCAGGGATATTTAGTTTGTTTTTATTCAGGATTTTCTAAAATGTCTCCCTTTTTTAATGACCTCTGGACATTAGCATAGAAAAAAGAAAAGGTAGAACTCTGGAAATCTATTAGAACTATGAAAATGCTCGCATTGCAAAGTCTTTGGGCTCATGTACAAAGTAAACATGTAATCTTACTCCTGAGAAACTATTCTATGGATACTCCCAACTCATTGAAATCGCTCAAGTGGCATGAATGAGACCTACTAAGAGGGACATTGTTGCCTCAGACCCTGCAAAGGTGATTTTTACATGGAAAGGGTAAGAAGTGAATTTCAAAGCTTCAGATCCTCCCAAAAGAGACTCGATTTCTGTTTTGAGAAATAGATCTTGTAAAAGAGACCATGAGTTGCAAACAACTGCCTTAGAGTATATCACAAAAATTATGGTGGAGTCTACATTGTGTAGCCCTAATTTTACTATGCAGTGAAAATGTCAGATCACTCAGAAGTGCTATAATTTGTTGTTGAATAAGATTATGTTATTTGCATTTTGAGATCATTTCTGTCTAGGTTTCTCTTGAAGCCATGGCAGTTAAAATAATTGATCAGTATTTGGTATTGCAAACCATTTCTTTCAATTCCACATATACATGTCTACTTGAGCGGGCTCAGAAAAAAAAAAAAAAGATGGAAAACTAGTAGACTGGAAAAAGTCATTAAGGAGGGACAAAATTTACCCATGCCTAGGAGATCAATGGCTACAGAAGTGCTATGAAGCCATGGACTTTTTTTTCTTCCTCATGAACTTTCACTTGGTTGGCAAAGCTTCTTTTTAAACTTTGCTATTGTCTGGTCATAGAAACTGCTTCAGGATTTCCTATAGCCTGTTTTATATCCTTAGAGTCCTTTATTATAAGTTTTAATTTGCATAAATCACATTTAAAAAAAATTAAAAGATATATGCATTTTAAAAATATAATATTGCTTGTCTTTTCCAAACACTGTATCCCAACCAAGACAGAATTGAAGAAAATGTTCATCCTTGCAATTCTTTTATTCCCATTTGCTTTTCCTTAAATTTAGCCTCCTCATGTAAGTTGTGGCATATTATTTTACTTATAATTATTTCTTCTATGCCCCTTGAATCATATTACAACATGAATTTCATTTCCCTCACTTGGATTTATGAAGTTCCTTAAGAGCTGAAATTGTGCCTTCTAATTATTTTGCATGATATGTAACCATAAGGTAATAGAATTCGTGTTTTTAATTGTATTGAAGTATAACCTTTATGTAGAAATGTACACAAATCATAAGTGCATAGTGCTCTGAATTTTAAAAATTGAATACATCCATGTAACCAACGATCAAAACAAGAAACAGAACATGACCAGAAACAGAAACAGAAACATGACCAAGAAACAGAACATGACTTCTGGCATCCCCAGAAGTTCTCTTCATACTTCCCTCCATCACTTCACCTCAGCCAAGGGTAACCACTATCCTGACTTCCTAACATCATAGATTAATTTTGCCTGATTTTGAACACTAAATAAATAAAATCATATATTAGGCACTCTTTGTGTCTGGCCCTTTTTGTTGTTTCTCATCATGTTTGTGACATTCATCCACGTTGTCACATATAGTTTCTGTTCATTAATTTTCATCTCTATATAAGATTCTATTAAGGGAATATACCACAATTTACTTATCCCTTCCATTCTTGACACTGGCATTTGACAAATTCCAGCTCTTGGCTAGTATAATTATTGCTGCCAAGAACATCCTCGTACATGTCTTTTGGTGAATATATGTACTCATTTCAGTGGGATATATATTTAGGAGTAGAATTTTTGAGTCATAGGTTATGTATATTTTCAGCTTAATAGATACTACCAAAGAGTTTCCAAATGACTGTACCAATTTCTACCCCCACAGCAGTATTTGAAAGTTCAGGTTGCTCCACATCCTTGTCAACACTTAGATTTATCTTTTTCCTTCTTAGTCACTCATGTGAGTATGTAGCGCTATTAGCATCATGCTTTTAATTTAAATTTCCCTCGAGTTTCTCTCAAAGTTTGGCACCTTTTAATGTGTTTATTGCTATTTCATGTGTCATTATTATTTCATATGTTTATTCGCCATTTTGATATGCTCTTTTGTGATATACCTTCAAGACTTTCGTCCACTTTTCTTTTGAGATGTTTAGCTCTTATTGATTAATAGGTATCCTTTGTGTATTCTAGATACAGTCTTTTTCAGGTATATGAATTGGAAATATATCTCATGATGAGGCTTTTCTTCTCAGTTCTTTAAGGTGTCTTTTTAAAAAATGAAGTTCATAATGTTAATATAGTTCAATTTATCCATTTTTTAATTTTAAGAGTTAATACATTTTGTGTTCTATCAAAGAAGTCTTTGCCTACTTCAAGGTCTCAAAGATACTCTCCCATGTTTTTATCTGAAAGTCTTTTTATTTTTACCTTTAGATCTGCAATACATCTGGAATTGGCTTTTGTGTATGGTGTGAGGTCAAGCTTAATTTTTTTCCAAGTGGATGTCAATTGAACCAGCACCACTTATTGAAAGGGCCTTCCACTATACTGTAGTGTCACCTTTGACATCAATCTGGCATCTGTGTATGTGTGGATTATTTCTTAAGAGAAGAGGATAGTTTCTCTCTTCTATCAATATCATATTGGTCAGTCTAGTTGTCTATCCTTGAGCCAATACCAACTGTCATAATGAGCTTTCAGTAAGTCTTGATATCTGGTAGGGTAAATCCTCCTGCTTTGTTTTTTGAATTGAAATTGACTTTATTCTTTGCCTTCCCATTTCCATATAAATATTATTAAAGATTGTCATTTACCACAGACAACTTCCTGAGATTTTAATTGAAATTGTGATGAATTTATAGAACAGTTTGAGGAAATTTGACATCTAAATAATTTTGTCTTCCAATCTATGAGCATGATGTATCTGTTTATTTCAGTAATGTTAGTTTCAGTGTAGAAGTCTTAACTATCTTTCTTAGATTTCTTGCTAGATACTTGATGCTTTTTGAATCTATTGTAAGTGGTATCTTTTTAAATTTTATTTTCATTTTGTTACTGGCATATAAAAATAAAATTGATTTTTTTTTTTTTTTTTTTTTTGCGGTACGTGGGCCTCTCACTGTTGTGGCCTCTCCCATTGTGGAGCACAGGCTCCGGACGTGCAGGCTCAGCGGCCATGGCTTACAGGCCCAGCCGCTCCACGGCATGTGGGATCTTCCTGGACCGGGGCATGAACCCGTGTCCCCTGCATCGCAGGCGGACTCTCAACCACTGCACCACCAGGGAAGCCCTAAAATTGATTTTTTTATATTGATCTTTTATTCAACAACTCATTTACTAAGTTCTAGTAGTTTGTCTATAAATTGTTTGCATTTTCTACATACACAATTATGTGTTCTGTCAGAAAAAAAAAAAAAGACAACCTACAGTCCTATTTCTCAATTATTTTACCATTTTGGCGGGAGAGAGGGTTATGTGTTTGCTTAACTAATTGCTTTGGGTAGAACCTCCAACACACTGTAATAGTAATTATCTTTGGCTGTTCTCAAGCTAAGGGAAAAGCTTTGGATGTTTCACCATTAAGTGTTATGTTTGTGGTAGTTTTTCTTAAACTGATTTTTAAACAAATATTAGATTATTTATGTATCCAAATGAATGTCTATTTCAAAGTGGTTTAGGAGACAATATGTTAACTTCATTACTCAGAATATTTCAGTCTCCTTGTTGGGGCTTGCTTCTAGAACATCATATAAGATACATATAATATTACAGGATATATATATATATATACATATATATATATACACATCAGCATTATTATTAGAAATTTAATGCCTTGCTTTAAATCTCAAAGTGAAGGTGACTTCCTTTGTTGTTTTTTCTACCCCTTATATTTCCCATAACTTCTTTCTAAAATTTTTAGTTGCTTGTTTTTCAATAAATATGTTTTAATTGAAGGCAAATCAACTCTGAGTCCTCCTCTCCTTTTCTAAAACCGCTGCTTTATTGTAGTTTACTGTAGCTCCCTCTTCTTTACTTTTCTAGTGCTGAGATTCCAACATCAGGCTCCCTCTATTCACTATATAAGATCTAGTTACTAGCCACAGTCACTGCATACTTTGAAAAAAAAAAAAGAAAAAAAAACATTGGTTAGGCCCTTTGCCAAACACCACACTTAACCCCCCTGTACACTTTCAACTGCTATGCTTTTGGAAGTCCTGGGGTCTCTGGGAATTCCTGGGCCTTAACTTGGTTACTTCTAACAACAGTTTCTTATTCTCAGTGAACTCCCGGTCTCACTCATGTTATTGTTACCCTTGGCAGAGATGGCTAATTGTCCCCCAGTATCCATTTTCACTCATTATTTGAAGTAGAATCCCCTCCTACCAGGTTTCAGCAAGGCACACCATTGGTCAGATAGAGACTACACTTCCCAGTTTTTTTGTACCCAGATGGGACCATTTGACCTAGTTCTGGCCAGTGATATTTAAGAGGAAACAATGTTTGCAACTTCTGAATCATGTCCTTCAAAAAGGGAGCTGTTTGCCTTCTGTTGTCTTTTTCACTTTCTGCTGGTTAGAAGTTCGTAATAATAGAATAGTCAACTTGGACCCATAAATGCTCACTAACTTGGGTCCCTTCATGGCCTTGTGCAGAGTTGCCTTCCTGACTTGGACTGGTGGCTGACCCATGGACTGTAAGATGACAGAGAATTGAACTTCTGTTTTATCTAAGCCACTGTGTGTGTTCTTTGTTACAGAAACTTAGCTTGTATTCTATATTATGCCTGTTCTCTTCTCTCTGTCCCATACTGGTTAAGGCATGGAAAAAAGATCCTTTACATTGATTTTGTGAAAATGCTACTCAAACAGGATGTGATAGAAGTTGATAGAAGATTTGGGGATAACAGCACTAGTCACATTAGACACAGAACAGCTCTGCTGAGAGCCCAATACAGAATATTATATATCACTCTCTGTATGAAAGTATCCGAGTCATACCTGCTGTTATGGACTGAACTGTGTCGCCCAAAGAAATATTGAAGTCTTAACCCCTGGTACCTATGAATGTGACCTCATTTGGAAATAGGATCTTTGCTGATGTAATCAAGTTAAGGTGAGGTCATTGGGGTGGGCCCTAATCCAACATTATTGGTGTTCTTGTAGAAGAGGAAAGCACTATGTGGAGATTCAGACACACAAGGGGAACACCATGTGACCACCAAGGCAGGGATCGCAGTGTGATAGCTGAAAGCCAAAGAACACCTATGATGGCCAAGGATCCTAGCAGTTGGAAGGAGGCAAGGAAATATTCTTCCCTACAGGTTTCAGAGCAAGCATAACCCTGCCAATACCTTGATTTTGGGCTTCTAGCCTCCAGAACTGTGAGACAATAAATTGCTATTGTTTCAGGTCACCCAGTTTGTGATACTTTGCTATGACAGGCCTGGTAAACTACTACACAGCCGCAAGAAGTGTCTCCCAGGCCAGCTATTTTCTTCCTAATGTCCTTAAGCCTCTCATCAAGATGCCATTCCTGTCTCTCCCCAAAATATTCTGTCTTCCCAACTCCCCAGTGTCTTCTATAGCAAAGAGAAAACAGAGATTCCAGAATGCCATTTCAGTTTGCATAATTCTGAGACAAAATTTCTAAAGTTTCATTTATATGAAGTTGCTAACAACCATAAAAAATACCAATTGTACGGTAGCTGTGATTAAGAAAATTTTTAGTGTCTCCAAAATATCCCCAAGCATACTTTGGCACATGCTTTTTTTTTCTTTACTGGTGCTATTCCTACAATAATGCCAAAATTTCCAAGTTCAAAATAATATGTTTTCATACTCCAGTGAGGTAACCATATGTGTGTGTGTATATATATATATGTATATGAATATGATGTAGCCATATATATATGTGTGTGTGTATGTGCATATATACACAGATATACATATATACAATAAAATATTTTTTATATGTGCTATATATATTATATACATATATATTTTATTATATATATTTTACTGTGAAAAAAATCAATTATTTTCAAAACCTAATATTTGGTATGACTTTGGCTTCCTAAATAAATACACATTTCTTGAGCTGAATAAAGCTGAATTGGACTGAATTGAACCAAATTGAATCAAATTAAATTGTGGAACTATGCTTCACTTATTTGGTGAAGGTGAGCCATAGAATAGAATTAAAAACTTAACTTTAAAAAATATTCTGTTTGGGGGAATTCCCTGGTGGTTCAGTGGTTAGGACTCTACGCTTCCATATTTTTTTTTTCTGTTTTTATCATGGACACACTGTTATTAAATGATCTGTTCATTGCTGTCCTGTTACTTCATCATTGTTCTATGTTAGAATCTTAGCAGCTAAAGATAAGTTTATTTTATTCCCTGGTGATGTCTTTTTTTAGCTACTGACATCAAAGTGATGCATATTATATAGTCTGCTCATCAGAATGAAAGTCAAAGTCCTTGGATATTTTCTGATCTCCATTTTTGTGTAGTTGAGCTAAAGTTACATAGCATCCCTGTGCTGTAAAGTGCTGATTATGTCAATGTCCTGTAACTTTTAAAACAAGTAAGACCAGAACATAGCAGACAGTTGTGGTACTAGAAATGGAATGCTCAGTTATGCAAAAAACAAGTAAATGATATTTTTTCTTCTCACTTCATATTCTGACAAAGCTGGAGACCAACAGCATTTCAGTTCCACTTCAATAGGCTTTGGATCTCTCTATTGTGTAAATAAATATATGTAAACAGGTGTATATATAAATTTAAATGTTGTTTACGATTCTCATCTCCCTCTTCCTATCTCTAATCATTCAAAATAATGTTTTTTTATTTATGAGAACATGACTTCCTTAGAGGAAAACTGCCACCAGACTCATTCATAGGCATAATTGTTTAGTAGAAAAAGTTTGTGGTTTTCCCCCTCAATATACACTTTCCATTTGTCCCCTCCCCTTCCATGTGTCTACTCTTTTGATCAGGACCATCTTCATTACCTGTAGCCATTTATCACCCTCAACCTGGGTCTATAACTCTGCACCTCCATGTCTTTCTGGACCCTTTCCTTCATCACTTCCTCATTTCCATGAAGTTACTTATTTTCTGCTCCATTTTCTTAGGTCCTGAATTTTCTTATCCTTCACAAAATTCTCAAGAGAGTTTTCTACATGCACTTATTTTTTCTACGTCTCCCACTAACTCTCTAACACATTTCCAGGATAACTTCTTTCTGATCTGATCACTTCATTAGAATTGCTGTCATGGAGGCCATTGATGACCTCCAATGCCAAAGTGTAAAAGATATTTTTCAGCTCTTCTGGGGGCTGACATCTCAGGCACACCCAAGATAATCCACTGTTCCCCTTTTCTTTAAACAATCCCTTCCCTTGGCTTTTATGACCCAACACTGCCCTGATTGAAATGTATCAGGATTCTTTTCTTCTTGTTCTCTACTCTCTCTGTGTGATCTTCCTACACTCGTGCCTTCTGTTACATCTAAAATTATACATTCATACAATGAGATGCCCCATGATGGAGGGAACATGGTATAGCCAGAGACTGGTTTAGCAGAGGAAGTTAAGATTATAAAACCAGTAGTAATGAGGCTCTAGCATGCTGAGAAATAAGAATAAATTTTTTATGAAATGATGACATATAGGAATGGCATCCAAGGTGGGTAAAGAGGAAGGAGATAAAGGAAGAGAAGGAGGAAGGATTGGCAGAGCTGGCAGGAACGGGAATAGTGAGGTAGGGGTTTATGTTGCCTTTTCCCTCTCTCTTGCTGTCTCACACACCTTGCCACCAATGAGCTCTAAAAAAGAGATAATAATTATAGATAAGGACCAGGAACAGGTAAGCTAGTTAAGTAGAGAACAGCGATAAGGAGCTAAAAGAGGGTGATATGATCTAGGATCTGCAAAAGAAAAGGAGGAAAAGGAACCAAAATCAATTTGTGGAAGCAGCATCTGCAATAGTAAAAGGGCATCTCTGCTGGAGTATCCAATTATATGTGAGAAGTACATTATGTGTTAATTAGGGTAATGCCAGCAGTTGGAACAAATGAATTCCAAAATGTATAATGGCTCATGCACAAGAGAAATTTGTTTGTCATTTATGTAAAGACCAAAACAAGTATTCCTGTCTAAAGGACAGCCCCCTTCAAACAGGGACCCAGGCTTCTTTATATTTTGGCTTCTCCATCTTCAAAACATGGCTTCCAAGTTCGCTGTGCCCATCTGCCTCAAGCCAGCAGAAAACATAAGAGTGTGGAAACTCATGCCTGGGAAGATGTCATGGGCCAGGTGTGGAGGTGGAACACATCTCAATGACCAAAATTCAGTTACATGGCTGGACCTAACTGCAAGGAAGACTGGGAAATATAATCTGACCACATGCCCAGGAGGGAAAGGAAAACAGCTAACTGAACACCTAGTAAGTCTCTGACACACATTGTAAAATGAGAATGTGTGTGCTTCTAGAAAGAGTGCACTTTAAGTATAATGTGTTCATCAGCAGCCAGTGATTTATTTCCAACCCCCCAAAAATGGTCAGAAGAACCTAAGGGCAAGACGGGAATAAAGACGCAGACCTACTAGAGAATGGACTTGAGGATACGGGGAGGGGGAAGGGTAAGCTGGGACAAAGTGAGACAGTGGCATGGACATATATACACTACCAAACATAAAATGGATAGCTAGTGGGAAGCAGCCGCATAGCACAGGGAGATCAGCTCTGTGCTTTGTGACCACCTAGAGGGGTAGGATAGGGAGGGTGGGAGGGAGGGAGATGCAAGAGGGAAGAGATATGGGGACATATGTATATATATAACTGATTCACTTTGTTATACAGCAGAAACTAACACACCATTGTAAAGCAATTATACTCCAATAAATACGTTTAAAAAAAAAAGCAATGGCATGTTGAGATGCTGCAATGAAAATGCGTCTGCCGAGCCCATTTATATATTCTTTTTTTTTTTTTGCGGTACGCGGGCCTCTCACTGTTGTGGCCTCTCCCGTTGTGGAGCACAGGCTCTGGACGCGCAGGCTTAGCGGCCATGGCTCACAGGCCCAGCCGCTCCGCAGCAAGTGGGATCTTCCTGGACTGGGGCACGAACCCATGTCCCCTGCATCGGCAGGCGGACTCTCAACCACTGCGCCACCAGGGAAGCCCTCATTTATATATTCTTGAAATTGAGGCACCCAACATAGTTCTAAGTCCTAGTACAAAACAGCATGTCACGTTTGATATGTTCCCTGTTATCCATCACGCAGCATCATTGTGTATGCAGGGATATTTGGTAGTGTGCCTTTCTTTTTGTGTTTTCCAATTCCAAGTCCCCCCCAAAAGTCCTTTAACTTCTAAAGCAATGGCTCTCCATCCCCAAGATTTTAGACTTCTTTGCACCTCAAAGCCACATCTGTCAAAGGATTAACTGAGAAACAAAGAAAGCACCAGGAATTCCTTAGCTCTAGAAAGAAATCACCTGGCCACTTCTTCAATTGCAAATGCTATCATTCTCCTATGGTGATAGAAGATCATTTGAAACCGTTTCTCACTAACTGAGATGACAATAAAAACAAGTTAGCCCTGTTGGCTAATTTTCTCTTTTATGTGGATATTTGGCCATGAGGCATTAACCTTTCCCAGTAAACACGACATTTTGGAATTATATATGGTGAAAGCATACAGCAGTTGGTATGTGTTTATTACCAGTGGCATTCATATATTTTTAGATGAGCAATTGACTAGCACGCCCTGCGCAGAGAAAGTGTTATTAGAGATATTAGTTGAGTGAATTAGGACTTAGAGTAGCATGGTGTATCTTTCACTGGCTGGGAAATAGATTTGGGGCATTCACTTGTATGTATCGCTAAATGTAGTATAATTCATAAGCAAAGATCTTTGGTACTTTGTTGTATCTATCAACTGCACTTACTAAAATAAAGCTGATCTTTCTCAATATTAAAACATAGAAATAAGGAAAGGGATGAAATTCCAGAAATGAGGAGTTCAATGACAAAGAAAATCCATGCTTACACATGCTAAAAAAAAGACATCCTTGTCTTTTCATTATTTATTTCTTCATTCAAGAAATCTTTCAAGGTCCTATAGAACCTGGTTAATCAAAGCGCAGTCTACAGAGCAGCAACAGGGGCAAACCTTACAGCTTGTTAAAAATGCACCATCTTAGGATCCAACTCAGATTTCCTGAATCTGGCATCTAGTGGGTAGAAGCTAAGGCTACTGTGAAGCATCCTACAAGGCACAGGACAGTCCCCACAACAAAGAATTATACTGCCCAAAATGTTAATGGGACACTGGCGAGAAGCCAAACTTTAGCATGTATTAGAATGACATAGAAGGCTTGTTAACATGCAGATCGCTGTGCTCACTCCCAGAGTTTCTGATTATAGGTCTAGGGTAAGGTCTAAGGTCTAAGAGTTTTGTTTCTAGTAAGCCCCTAGATAATTCCAGTGCTGCCTGTCCTGAAGCCATACTTTAAAAAACACTGGTACAGAGTGATGGGAGATACTACTTGGCCCATGGGGGCCTTTTGCTTTAGCCTCCTCATGGCTCTGGAAACTCCTGGCAAGTTAACTAGAGCCTGAGGTGCCTTGATGGCTATAGGTTGACAAGAGAAGCTGAGGGTCGCTTGAGGTGCGGGGGTGTGTGCAGACAGGACTGAGTCAACAGAGAAAATACAGTGCCGTTGTCATTTACAGATGATACCAGATGGCAGCTAAATTCAGAGTCCAGACTGCCCGAAGGGCTTGCTAATTACAAGAGACTTCAGCTGCAGGAAACACCCTAATCACCCCAATGGCAGCTGGGCAGCCCCAGGGAAGGCACGATTGCCAGTAAAAATTTTTGTGTAGTCTAAAGTAGGACTCGAAGGGTAGAAATGACAAGTTCAATTTGGACCATATTTAACAGAGAAGAGAGGGAGAGGGAGAGGGAGAGGGAAGTGTATTTATGATGGGGGTGGTAGGGAGTGAACAAGCCGGACAGTTCTGTTCGATAGGAATCAGCGTGGAAGATGATGAACAGCTGGAGCCCAGGCTGGGCCCCTGAGAGACTGCCCTCCTCACAAATGTCCCAGGCATCCCTGTGCACCACACCCTGTAGGATGGCCATGGCTAGTTCTACAACGAAGACTCGAAGGTGGAATTTGTGGTTCCGGCTTACACCTGCTGGATGCCCTCTGCTTCTTGTTATTTCTTTCAAAAAAAAGCTATTGATTTCTCACCCTTTCGGGAGGAAGGAAGACATCTTCTGCTCTGTTTAATCAGCTAACTGCCTTTCTTTGGCTGGCAACGAGCACTGAGATAATTTTGTTCTACGGGCAGCATTTAGCAAAACCCCAGGACTGTGAATGAGGAAAAAGCAGCAGGGAGGGAACAACTACCCGAGCAGCTGTTTCTGGGCTACACCCCAACTCGGGGTTTGGGCCAACTTCATGATATTCTCCTCTGCTGGAAACTTTAACAAAATTTCCTTAAAGTGGGAGTAAATTGGAGAAATGCACCTAAAATAAAATTGCTTACAATTTAATATAGTGGGATACAAGATGTTTAAATCGACTTTCTTTTTGAAATTTGATTTTGCAACATTAACAATAAAAAAGGAGGAATAGAATTCCAAGTGTATTCACATTTGAAAACCACTTCGGACTTTATTTTATGCCTCTCTCTTCTCCCCTGTAATTTTGCAAAGGGTGTACAGAGAGATTCAATCCATTTCTGGAGAGAAAACGTTAATAAATAGCCCTTCTTAGTCTCTGGGCCCCTTTCAGTGCATGCCCGATACGGCACAGTCCCAGCGGTACAGCCGGGGGCCCCTTTCCTGTCTCTGTCTCATTCTTCTTCCTCTCTGCAATACTGCTAAGATCCTGATCACACCCTTCATCCCAGGAGGGTGGGGATAAAGTTCCTATGCAGCCACCTTGCTCATAGGCTCCCATCTTTCAGATTCTTCGTAAACGTGACTGTACCAATCAAATGAAGCTTTCTCTTGCTAACATGGAGCGGTGAATTCATAGCTCATAGTTACGTTACCCTCCTTCCCTATAATCTTGAAGAGCAGTTTCTGGTCCAGAATGTGGAAGTCGCAACTCTGTCCTAACAACAAGGAAAAAGCTGAACAAACTGAAAAAAACAACTCCTCTTAGATCCATAAAAGAAGTGAGGTCACAGCACAAACCGTTGGCCCCAAATTGGAGAGACTGACAAGCGATGACAGAGAATCACAATTTACTGGCACAGAAACCTCCCTGGAAACCAGAGCAGGGGTACCAGCATGAAGAGATGAGTAAAGGAGAAGGGAGGCACCCCAGTCTACCAGCCTTTTATTCAGCCATACACCCACTTTTGACTTCCTGCCCACTTCCCCACCCTTACTGCAGATACACTGAGTGTTTCACTGTGGCTACTAAAACTCTGAATTTATAATTTTGGGGTCGATATTAAAGGGCATTCTTTACATGAAAATGGTACTTTGGCCAGTGTTTTCCTTTGTAAGACATTCCTAAAAATATAGTCATTTCTTCTGCGGGAGCAAACTTTTTTCACTTAGAGACAAAAACTTGGTCCTCAACTGATGGACAAAACAGCATCAAATTCTCCCATCAAGCCCTTACTGTAAAACTCCAGGAAGATCTCTATTCGGTGTGCAACCAGTCCCCACGTTCATATGTTGTTTACCCTGAAAATCACACCATGGGTACAAAAAAGCTTCCACCTCCTTTGTGGGCATGTGCGCATTGTGGAGGTGTCCAGACAACTGGAAACTCAGCAAGTCCTGAATTGCAGCTGCTACCAAACTCAGGTTGCCTTGGAATTTCAATATTTTGTTAATAAAAACACAGAGCTCACAGTTATCCATAGGATTTAATTTTAAACACATTACACACATATCAATATAGCAAGCTTGAACTTAATTTTTAATAGACACCATGCAATTTTATGATAATTATAAAGAGAATTCAAGGTAACTTCTCTATGTTGCCACATGTCTAATGCCGTTAAGCAAAAGTATTGAGCTAAGATGCAACCAATAAAGCTTCACATTTTAGGCTATGGTTATTTTGCAGCTAAGAGATCTAAAAGTACGATCTTACCCTATCCCAAAGGTATGGATACATTTAAAATTCTCCATTCTGTTTATTAAAGATGTTCACTTACCTGCAGTAGGTTTCCTGAGTCCTGGCTCTGGAGCTTACATATTTAAATGTTGTATTATGAATTCATCTCTGTATATTTCCTTTGTCTCCCTAACTAACTCCTTCATACAATCTCCCTCTAATTAGGGGGAAGAACTCATAAAGTTATGCTTAGTTCGAGAACCACATGGAAGGCAGGATTGTGACTCAGAAGAAGCAAAAGGAAGTCATTAATGGTGCCCAGCCAAGTTTAGAGTTCTGAGAATTTATAGTGCTTAAATAATGTTCAAGCACATGGGAACATTTCTTTAGAATAAGATGCATAAATCATTTTGTAGCAGCTCAAAAAGTTTTGTTCTAGTCATCCCCTTGAAATAGAAAAATTTTACGAGACTAATAGGCATAAAGTATTTCTGTGACAGAGAAACTTGCTTTAGAAACTAAGAAGGAAGAGGGAGACTTTACTAGAAGCACTGATGTGTCAGTATGAACCACTAACCATTTGAAAGTATTTAAGAATTCTTAACAGTAGCTTGGTACATAACAGAGATGAAAAATACTTTCATAAGGCAAAGTGAGATAAATCAGTGGCTGGGTATGGTAATTTTCCCCAGAGGCTTAATTTTCTTACTTTTGTGAATCCAAATCTTTATTGTAGACCATATCCCTGGGTGTATTTGATGTTTCAATCTTTATGGCTAAGGATAATTGACTTAAAAAAAAAGGAATAATTTTGACCTCGCACCCACATATGCACATTCACAATTTTGTAGCAAAAATGAGAAGTTTTACCAGAAGTCCATGTATTGCCCATTAAAATGGTAAGGGGAAAAGATAAGAGAGGAAAATGTGTTTTAAATTCAAATCATCCAATAGTGATTCTACCTGGCTTTTTCCTAAGATTTCCCTGTAGTCCCTCAAAGGCTTCCTCTAAACTTCCTCCTCTTCCACCAGGAAGATATGTCAGCTTCCTTCCTTCCTCTCTTGGTTTCTCTTAAAAACTGCTTTTTTTTTTTTCATCTAATGGCACTTTAGTTTTTTTTTAATTGAAGTATAGTTGCTGTACAATATCATATATTACAGGTGTACAATATAGTGATTCACAGTTTTTAAGGTTATACTCCATTTATAGTTATTATAAAATAGTGGCTATATTCCCCATGTTGTAGAGTATATCCTAGTAGCGTGTTTCATACCTAATAGCTGTACCTCTCACTCCCCTACCCCTATCTTGCCCCTCTTCCCTCTCTTCTCCCCACTGGTAACCACGAGTTGGTTCTCTATATCTGTAAGTATGTTTTTTTTAAATTATATCTACTAGTTTGTTGTATTTTTTAGAGTCCATATATAAGTGATAGCATACAGTATTTTCTTCCTCTGTCTGACTAATTTCATTCAGCATAATACCCTCCAAGTCTACCCATGTTGTTTCAAGTGGCAAAATTTCATTCTTTTTTTATGGCTGAGTAGCATTCCATTGTGTGTGTGTGTGTGTGTGTGTGTGTGTGTGTGTTTATCACATCTCTTCATCCATTCATTTGTTGATGGACACTTAGGTTGCTTCCATATCTTGGCAATTATAAATAATGCTGCTCTGAACATTGGGGTGCATGAATCTTTTCAAATTAGTGGGGGTTTTTTTAGGGTATATGCCCAGGAGTGGAATTGCTGGGTCATATGGTAGTTCAAGTTTTAGTTTTTCAAGGACTCTCCATACTGTTCTCCATAGTGGCTGAAGCAATTTACATTCCCACCAACAGTGTAGGAGGGTTTCCTTTCCTCCACGTCCTCGCCAACATTTATTATTTGTGTTCTTTTTGATGACAGCCACTCTGACAGGTGTGAGGTGATATTTCACTGTGGTTTTGCTTTGCATTTCCGTGATTATTAGCAATGCTTTCTTCTTTGACATTTTGCCTCAAGCCCTGGGTAACATGTAATTTTCATTGACATAGAGAAGGGGCACCAAAAAGAGAACAAGGCTTCCCTGGTGGCGCAGTGGTTGAGAGTCTGCCTGACGATGCAGGGGACACGGGTTCGTGCCCCGGTCTGGGAAGATCCCACATGCCACGGAGCGGCTGGGCCCGTGAGCCATGGCCGCTGAGCCTGCGCGTCCGGAGCCTGTGCTCCGCAGCGAGAGAGGCCATGACAGTGAGAGCCCTGTGTACTGCAAAAAAAAAAAAAAAAAGAGAGCAGATAGAAAAGAGAGGACCACCTGAATGTGTTTCTGCAGGCAGTGCCTCTCTGAAGAGTGCTGGCCTTAAAGGTTCCAGCCAATGCTGTCTGAGCACTATGTGCTAAGCACTCTTCCAGGTGTTTTGTATCGATTCACTTAGCACTCATGAACCTCGAGGAGGTGGGTACTTGTTATTCCTATTTTACAGATGAAGAAACTGAGACACAGAGAGGTTAAATGATGCTTATTAACTAAGGTGCTGTGCCTAGAGATATCTGGAAGTCAGTGATTCCTGAAGCTGACTTCCACAGTTTCATTTTACTTTTTTTCTTTAACTGAGGGAAGAAGAAGAAGAAGAAAAAAAAAAGAATGAGAATTCAAGCATATAAATGACTAAAAGGAGATATAGCAAACAAACCTCACACCCCTAAACCACGACAAGAGGGTTTCACACAGTGTGAGAACGTCTACCAGTTAAAACAAAGCAGATTATTTTTATCAGCATTTGTTTTTCTTCAGGATATAGTTCAAACAAATTACCTAGTTCCTGAGCTACAGGGTCAGTTTCCACATCTATAAAATGAGTATACCAATAAATAATTCCTGCCTGGTCTACCTCCTGGAGTTGCTGAGAATCATGTGAGATAAAGTGTGTAGAGCTCTGTCATCACGATGTGGTATAAGTTCCTCTTCCACATTATAAAACATTTCCCCTAGGAAGTTTCAGATTCAGTGTTGATGCAGGGGACTGCCTAGATAAGATTCCTTAATTGTAATAATGATAGCAAATAATTGTGGAGTACTTCCCATGTACCAGACACATCAGTGTGTATTAATTTATTTAATTCCCCAATAATCTTATGAGGTAGGTACGATTATCATCCCCACATTACACATGGGAAAATGAAGGCATGGATAGGTTACTCTGCCCAAGGTCACATTGCTAAGAAGAAATGGGCACAGTTCCTCCCCCAAGCATTTAGAGTCTCCACCTAATAGAGATTTCAAGAAGTCCTTAGTACTTGGTAAATTTTTAAATGATAAAGTGGTAAAATCTCTTATAAACTAGATTATAAATGAGGATAAAATGGAAGCCTCATAAATGAGAAACTAAGCTTTTAAGAGTCAGGTGCCATTCTATAGGCATTTGTTGAATACCTACTTACTGTCAGGAATATAATCATGTGTTCCTGACCTTGAGAAGTTTAAAGTCTAGTAAGAATGATAGACTGTTAAATAAATCATATCAATAATATATGACAATATTGTATGTAAGTAAAAAGAATTATACACAGGATGCTTATGGAACACATAAGAAATGGGAGCTCATAAATTACTTCTTAAAGGAATTAGGAATTAGCTTGATTAACTACGAGAAAGTTTTAGATGAAACTATGTAAAATCATTTGCTGTGTAATTTTGAGTTTGATATATTGGGGGGAAAGATGGGGAAGGAATGGGGAGAGAGAGAAGGAAAAAGGAGGAGGAGGAGGAGGAAGAGGAAGGAGGAAGAAGTGAAACGAGGAGGAAGAGAAATAAGACGAGGAGGAGTCTTTCAACATTAATTATATTAACCATGATTTTTTTCATAAATGACTTTTATTGAGTTGAGTAACTTTCCTTCCTTTACTAGTTTTTAAGTGCTTTTTTTTTTTTTTGCGGTACGCGGGCCTCTCACTGTTGTGGCCTCTCCCGTTGCGGAGCACAGGCTCCAGACACGCAGGCCCAGCGGCCACAGCCCACGGGCCCAGCCTCCCCGTGGCACGAGGGACCTTCCCGGACCGGGACACGAACCCGCGTCCCCTGCATCGGCAGGCGGACTCTCAACCACTGCACCACCAGGGAAGCCCTTAAGTGCTTTTATCATTAAAGGGTGATAGATTTTGTCACATACTTTTTTTGCATCTATTCAGATGATCTTGTGATTTTTTTTTGTTCCTTATTCTATAAATATGATATATTACATTGATGTTCATATGTTGGACCAGTCTTGCATTCCTGGGATAAATCCCACTTGTCATGGTGCATAATCCTTTTTGTATGTTGCTGGACTCAGTTTAATAGAATTTTGTGGAGGCTTTTCACATCTACATTTGCAAGCGCATACTGGTCTGGAGTTTACTTTTCTTTTGATATAACTGTCCAGTTTGGGTATTAGGCTAATGCTGACTTCAGAAAATAATTTAGGAAGTGTTGCCTTCTTTTCCTTGGAAGAATTTGTGATGGATGGGGTTAATTCTTCTTTAAACTTTTGGTAGAATTCATTAATGAAATTAGCTTTTCTTTCTTTCTTTCTTTGATTATTAATTCAGTCTCTTTACTTGTTATAAGTCTACTCAGATTTTCTATTTCTTCTTGAATCAGTTTCAGCAGTTTATGTCTTTCTAAGCATTTGTCTATTTCATCTAGGTCACATAATTTGTTGACGTATAACTGTTCATAATATCCCCTTATAGTTCATTTATTTCTGTAAGGTCAATAATAATGTCTCCCCTTTCATTCATGATGTTAATCATTTGAGTCATCTATATTTTATTCTTGGTTTTTTTTCTTGGTTTGTCACATTTATTGATTTTTTCAAATAACTAAGTTCTGGTTTTATTGATTTTTCTATTCCCTATTTCAATTATTTTCTTCCTTCTGCTTGTTTGAGTTCTGTTTCTTCTTATTTTTCTGATTTCATTAGATGGAAAGTTAGGTTATTAATTTAACATCTTTCTTTTTTTTTAAATATAGATGTTCACAGCTATAAATTTCCCTCTAGGCATTGTTTCTGCTACATTATATGTTTTGGTGTGTTGTATTTTTGTTTTCATTCATCATGTTTTCTAATTTCTCCCGTGATTTATACTCTGAACCACTGGATGTTTAATTTCCACATGTTAGTGAATTACCCAAATTTATTTCTGTTATTGATGTCTAATTTCATTCCCTTGTGGTTGGTAACATATTTTGTATGATTTCAATAATTTTATATTTATTGCATCTGGTTTTATAGCTTAGCATATGGTCTATCCTGAGAGAATGTTCCATGGGCATGAGATATTTTCTTAGTGTTTGTGCTGAGGATTACTATTGACATCTTAATTTATAACAATCTTTTCTGGATTCATAACAACTTAATTTCAATGATACATGAATACTTTGCTCCTATATAGCTCCATTCCTTCCCCCCACCTTTGTGCTATTAGTGTCACACAACTACACCTTTATACATCATGTGTACAACACTCTTTTATAATTACTCCTTTATGCTATTTTCCTTTAAATCAGGTAGGAGAAGGAAAGTTTTTTAAGCAAGACATACATTTAAATTGTCCTTTATATTTACTTATACAATTACAGATTTATCAATGCTCCTTATTTCTTCATTTGGATTCGAGTTACTGTCTAGTGTCTTTTCATATCAACCTGAATTATTTCCTTTAGTATTATTTATAGGGCAGGTCTGTTAACAACCAATTCTCTCTGTTTTTGTTTACATGGGAATGAATATCTTAATTTTTCCTTCTTTTTTGAAGGATCATTTTGCAGGATATATAGAATTATTAGTTGACAGTATTTTTTTTCATCAGCTTTAATATGTCATTGACTGCCTTGTGGCTTTCATAGTTTGCAATGAGAAATTATTTCTTCATCTTATCAAGGATGACTTATACATGATGAGACACATTCTTCTTGCTGCTTTCATTTCTCTCTTTGATAGTGTGATTTTTTTAAATTTTTTTAATTTTAAAAATTTTTTGGCTGCGTTGGGTCTTTGTTGCTGTGCGTGGGCTTTCTCCAGTTGGGGCAAGCGGGGGCTACTCTTCATTGTGGTGTGCCGGCTTCTCATTGTGATGGCTTCTCTTGCTGAGGAGCACAGGCTCTAGGCACGCAGGCTTCAGTAGTTGTGGCCTGCAGGCTCAGTAGTTGTGGCTCGCAGGCTCTAGAGCGCAGGCTCAGTAGTTGTGGTGCGTGGGCCTAGTTGCTCTGTGGCATGTGGGATCTTCCCAGACCAGGGCTTGAACCTGTGTCCCCTGCATTGGCAGGTGGATTCTTAACCAGTGTGCCACCAGGGAAGCCCTGATGGTGTGATTATAATGTATGTAGGTGTATGCATTTCTACAAGTTTATTCTACTTGGGGTTAATTTAGCTTCTTGCATGTGTAGATTAGTATTTTTCATAAAATTTGAGAAATATTTGGCCATTATTTTCTCAAAGATTCTTTTTGCTGCTTTCTCTCTCTTTTCTGGGACTCCCATTTTGTATATTTTGATACACTTTATGGTTTTCCACAGGTCTCTGAGATCTGTTTATTTTTATAAACTAATAGATTTTCTTTTTTTAGAGTAGTTTTAGGTTTACAGAAAATTGACTGGAAAACATAAAGACTTTCCATATATCTGTTCATCTTTGCTTCCCACACACAGTTTCCCCTATTAGTAACATCTTGAATTAGTGTGGTACATTTGTTACAACTGATAAACCGATATTGATACATTATTATTAACTAAAGCTTACATTAGAGTTCATTCTTTGAACTGAGCATTTTAGTGTTTTAGCAAATGTATAGTGATATGTATCCAGCATTACAGTATCATACAGAATAGTTTCATCTCCCTACTCATCCTCCCTCCTTCTCCCCAGACCACTGGTAACCAATGATTCTTTTACTGTCTCCATAGTTTTGCCTCTTCCAGAGAGTCATATAGTTGGAATCACATAGTACATATTACGTAGCATTTTCAGATTGCCCTTTTTCACTTACCAATGTACATTTAAGATTCCTCCGTGTCTTTTGTGGCTTGATAGCTCATTTCTTTTTATTATTGAATGATATTCCATTGTATGGATATACCACTGCTTATTTATCCATCACCTACTGAAGGACATCTTGGCTGCCTCCAAGTTTTTGACAATTATGAATAAAGCTACTATAAATATTAGTGTGCATTTTTTTTACGTGGATGTAGTTTTCAGTTTATTTGGATAAATGCCAAGGAGCATGATTGTTGAATTACATGATAACAGTATTTTTAGTTTTGTACGAAATTTCCAAATTGTCTTATCATTTTGCACTTTCCTCAGCAATGAATGAGAGTTCCTGTTGCTCCACATCCTCACCAGCATTTGGTTTTGTGAGTGTTTTGGGGTCATAGCCATTCTTATAAGTATGTAGTGATATCTCATTGTGTTCATTTGCAATTCCTTAATGACATATGAACTTGAGAATCCTCTCATATGCGCACTCACCATCTGTATCTCTTCCTTGATGAGGAATCTGTTCAAATTCTGTGCCCATTACTTAATTGGGTCATTTGTTATAATTATTGAATTTTAAGTGGTTTCTTTTTGTATATTTTGGATACCACTCCTTTATCATATGTGAATTTTGAAAAGTTTTTCTCACTCTGTGGCTTACCTTTTTATTCTCTTAATGGCATCCCTTTGTAAAAAATATTTATTTATTTATTTTTTTATTTATTTGGCTGCGCCGGGTGTTAGTTGCAGCACACAGGATCTTTAGTTGCAGCATGTGGAATCTAGTTCCCTGACCAGCAATTGAACCCTGGCGACCTGCATTGTGAGCAGGGAGTCCTAACCACTGGACTACCAGGGAAGTCCCAATGGCATCCTTCATAGAGCAAAAATTTTTAATTTTAATGAAGCCCCACTTCAAAAAAAACAACTTACCATTTTTTTTCTTTCATGAATCATGCTTTTAGTGTTGTATCTAAAAGTCCATTTCCAAGTTCAGGGTCACCCAGATTTTCTTTTATGTCATCTTCTAGTTTTATAATTTTGCCTTTTACATTTAGATCCATGGGTTGTCTCTCCATTCATTTAGATCATCTGATTTCTTTCATCGGAGTTTTATAGTTTTCCTCATATAGCTCTTTTACATGTTTTGTTAGATTTGTATCCAAGTACGTCTCTCTTTTTCGTGTGTGCAAATATAAATGATATTGTGTTTTTTAATTTCAAATTCCAAATGTTCATTGCTGGTATGTAAAAAAGCAATTGATTTTTATATATTAATCTCCTATCCTGCAACCTTGCTGTAATTGCTTATTAGTTCCAGGAGGTTTTTTCGTTAATTATGTGACATTTTCTACATAGGCAATTATGTCATCTGCAAACAAAGTTTTATTTCTTCTTTCCCAGTCTATATACCTTTTATTTCCTTTCCTTATCTTACTGCATTAGCTACAATGTTAAATAGGAGTAGTGAGAGGGGACATCATTACCTTTTTCCCAGTCTTAAGAGAGAAAGCATTTATCTTGTCACCATTGAGTCTGGGGTTATCCATAAACTTTTTGTAGATATTCTTTATCAAGCTGTTTATTTTTTCATTGTTCTTTTTTATTTCTATTCCTTAAACCAGATAATCTCAATTGACCAGACTATCTTCAAGTTCTCTGATTCCTTTTTCTGCCAGGTCAATTCTGCTATTGAACCTCTTTAGTAAATTGTACTTTTCAACTCCAAATTTCTTCTTTATAGTTTATATCTCTTTATTGATAGTCTCCACTTGGTTAGAAAATCCTGCTCAGAATTTCTTTTAGTTCTTTAGACATTATTTTCTTTTGTTCTTTGAACATATTTATAATAGCTGATTTAAACTGTCTAGTAAGTTTGACATCTGGCCTTCTTAGGAATTGTTTCTATTGATTGCCTTTTTTCCCTGTGTGTGGCTCATACCTTCCTGTTTCTCCAGATGTCTCATAATTTTCTGTTGAAAATTGGACATTTTAATTAATATACTGTGACAACTCTAGAAATAAGATTTCCTCTCTTTCCCAGGGTTTGTTGTTATTGCTGTTTGTTGTCGCTATTGTTGCTGCTGCTGCTTGGTTGTTTAGTGACTTTCCCAAGTGAATTCTCTTAAATTTCTTTCCTTTGACATGTGTGGCCACTGAAGACTCTGGTCAGTTAGCTTAGTGGTCAGCTAATATTTGAACAGAAATCTTCTTAAATACCTTGATCCATAAGTTTCACAGCCTTTGCTAATGTGTTTTGTATGAGTATTAGAGCACATGTTCAACATGCCTTAATCTTTCATTTATATTTGTGCTAAGCTTCAAGGTCAGCCAGAGGTGAAAGATGGTGATGTCTTAGGTTTCTCTTGGGCACGTGCACAGCCCTGTACTTGTGCATGATCTTTTAGCATTGCAGGATTATATCAGAGTATTTCAAAGTCCCCTTTGGATATTTCACACCCAGATCCTGCCTTAAAGTTTTTTGGTCTACCTCTTGTTTGCCCAAAATATTATTTCTGCCTCAAGTGAAATACTAAATGATAGCCATTGATTGTTTTCAACAGTTGCCCCATAGTGAGTGAGTTTTGAGTCAAGTCAAATAAAGATGAGCATTGCAAGTAGGAAATTCCAGGGAAATGCCAGACGGGTCAAATGACAGTTATCTAGGAATGGGCCTTTGAAGGAAGCTCCAAACCTAGTCCATCCCCTCTAATAGCTCCTAATCTGTTGTTTTTCACAGATACATTAGTTGTGAGGATACTGGTTTTCATAAGTACTGCAGAGCTGGGTGTGGGAATATGACACATTTAAATACCGAAAACTTCACTGTTCTTACTGATACTCAGTCATTCTTCTTGAATAAATGCTCTTCATATTGTTGCAAATTTTTGGTTAATTTTCAGAGGTCTGAAAAAGTTGATCTTGAGAGTTCTGCCAGAGTCCTCATTGCTTTTACAGAGGAGTGGTTTCCAGAGGTTGTCACCACTTTAAAAAATGCTTTTGCTACCACTGATTCTTACAGTCCAATAGCAGTAGCTTTATTGCCCTAGTAGTGTGGGATAAAAGAGTATGTCCCTGGGAAATATGCGATAGAAACCCCAGAAGTGTAGAAAAGGTATGGATTTGGGTCAAGGCACCCAGTGATCCAGGACTGCTTAATCCATGAAAAGGCAACTACTCTCCATGTATTTGCTCATCTCTGTTTTGTACATTTACTCTTAGTTTCTAATATAAGTTTATTGTTAAGAATTATGACCTTATCGCTGCTGAATTAACCAGGAAAGATATTTTCCGCACTCCAGTCAGGTGATCATCAGCCCACAGTTGACTGTGGTGACAGTCAATTCCAGAAAATTCCAGAAGCGAGGATGGACAGATGTGCTACAAACACCCAGGGAGAGCAGACAGGGCAAGCTTGGGGAGTTAGTTCCTTCCTGTGCTGGCTTGTCCTTCATGTTATAATGAGAGAAATAATCTGTACCATTCCTAGAAATAAGCATTGAAAATTTTTTCACAGTAGATATAAACTTTGATTCTACAGTAGTAATTTTCCTTTTTTTTTTTTTTTTTTTTTTTTACAGAATTTGAAATAAAAACACTATGGGAGGATTTCTGTTTTAAAGTTACCTATTCTACATAAAATTTTAAAATTTTCACAATGAACATGGACTTCTTGAAGAATTTGCACTTAAGAAAATAAAAATAACAGTATAAGACAGTACAGAAAATTAAGGGTAATATAAGGCCAGAGGTCAGAAAGTTCTTTTTAATCTGTTTATTACTCATCTTATATAGGGACCATCTTTGCTGGGCACTTTGGCTAGAAAGTTGAAAATGCCACAGTTTGTGTTTCAGGAACTCACAGCTTAGCAGGGAAGAAAAATGTATAAATAATTATAATACATCATGAACAGTGCTGATTGCAGAAGTCTAGGGCAATGCAGAGAAAGAGGGAGGAGGTGCTCAGCTTGTGGGCTTAGGGAGAACATCTCACAGAGACACACTTCTCTTTTCTGTCTGGCAGTCATTTCTCCACGTGAATCTGCCTCTGGCACACAGGGTAGGATTTCAGTCAAGTTAGGTACGGTGTCTTGTTAAACCTCATCGCTTTAAAAGCCCTCCTCAAGGTCTCTATGGCATTTCCCATTCAAGGAGGAAATTGGTATTACAAGAGTTCAGAGAAAAGTAGGATATCCACTTAGTATATCATCACCATCTTATTTGCGCTGTTTCTGAGCTGTCCTGGTTGTGTCAACTCCAGAAATGTTGGGATAACTGGCCATGCACGTTCTTTTGAGAGGAAGAGCAGAAAGAAAAGAAGATGTACAAAGGAGCATGCCCACCCCTACTCCCACCTTGCATTTCCCTTCTCTACACCAGCTGTCAGTTTTCCAAAATAAAACATTAGGACATTTGGGAACATGATTATTAGAGTAATCATTTCTTTACTTTGACCCCATCTTGACATGGTTTTCTCTCTTGGCCTTTGGAAAATATTTTGAAAATGATGTGAGCATAACATGTTTTATTAAGTATTGAGTCATAAGATTATTTCATTCATTTTAATATCTTTGTTTGGAGAACTCTAGTTTATGCACACTGCAGGAATCTGCAGAGTTGCAACCCACATAAGCCTGTGTAAAGTTTGCCTTTTACTCTTGAACCTCATAATCCCCTCAAGATACTAACATATTTTACACATTGTGTCTTTATCCCATCGTCATGCTACCATTCCCTTGTTTGGTGTGAAGGAGTAACATGCTAAAAGGAATTGTAAATTGGCCTAAATTTACCTAAAAGGTGAGGTCCCTTCTAGCCCTGAGAGTGAGTGGCACAGTGTACAAAAAGAACAGATACCTGGTTTACAGCATAGGCCTCTTTCTCAGGGTCACAGGGACAACATTAGTAAAGGAATCATGATTTTCTCCTGTCACTACAGAATTTGTTAAGAATATCCTCTTTCCTCCAGAAGTAGTAAAGATGGGAGAGAATACCAGGCTAGAGGCTTGTATTTTCTATTCCACTCTCAGTGGAGAGTTTAAGGTTACAATCTGATGAATTGGGATAATTTGAAAGTGATGTGGAGTTCCCAGGTGGGGAGCTGGGGAGAGAAAAACAGTGGAAACTTGCCTTGGCCAGAGTGTGGAAGGGTAGAAGTGGCAGAAGCAAGCCAAGCTCAACAGGCACACAAAGGGGTTGGGAGCAATGTGGGGGAAACCAGAAAAGCAGATCCAGGAGAGACACGTGTAGATCTTTAGATGGCTGAGGCATGTAAGTCTTCACTGGTTGTTTTCCCAAGCCTGTCATGTATAATGGTTAAGTATCCCATGGCCCAGGACAATCAGCTATGCCTGTGAGGAAAAGTCAGTCTCCTGACCTTGATGTCAATGCAGTTCCCATCAACAGAGCACCTAATATTTCCTTCTTGAAGTCTTTACTTCAGAAAAGTAGTCATCTTTCCTATATTTCTCTTAGAAGAATGGATTACTGGGTTTTCCCCGCCAGAGCTACAGAAAATGATTCTGGCTAAGGTACATAAAATGTTTTTATTGGGAGAATTTCATGAAACTCACAAATTCAAAGGGAGGTTGGACAACAAGCCTCTAAAAATACCATAAACCAGGAAAGGTTCAGATGCCTTGTTAGCATGATTTAAATGACAGTACCTTTAGGGCCCCACCGTGGGAAAGAATGTGTTCCAACTGCTTTTGTTCTGTTTAGTTTCTCTGTCTTTGCCTCATCCCACTCAGAGTTTGGAGTCCTGGGAGAGAGAGTGTGGGCAGCATCAGTTGAAAGGTGATGCCCATCCCTGCCTGGGGAAGACAGGTGACTTTTTCAGGTAACCCCACCTCACCCACACACAACGGGAAGAGGTCACCCCCTAATGGAATTCATTACTAAAATAAGAAGGAATAGAAGCTGACAGACAAAATATTCACAACAAGAGTCATGGCAACACACTCTCCAGTTTGTTGAATTAAATAGAATTACTTTTCTAACAGTAGGAGACATTTTTTGGTAAGAGTCGGGCTTAAGTAAGAGCAGTGGATAGTCAAAAATGTAGTACTGAATCTTATGGTTACCAAAGGGGAAACGTGGAGGGGGAGGGATAAACTGGGCACTTGGGGTTGATGGATACACACTGCTATATATGAAATAGATGATCAATGGGAACCTTCCATATAGAACAGGGAAGAACTCTACACAATATTCTGTAATGACCTATATGGGAAAAGAAGCAGAAAAAGAATGGATATATGTTTATGTATGAATGAATCATTTGGCTGTGCACCTGAAACTAACATAACATTGTAAATCAACTATACTCTAATATAAAATAAAATTTTAAAAAATGTAGTACTGAAAACCAGAACCAACAAAGTTAAGGAAAGATAAGAATTAAATGTCAGGTTAAATGAATTAGCCTGGAAACCCAAGGCAATGGCTCAGGCCAATCAGTGAAGACACAATCTACAACAAAATAAAGTGAGAGAATGGAATAACATGTAGAAGACTCTATGTTCATGACCAACTCTGGGACACCCACTGAAGAAAAGTGATGTTGCCTAAGAAAGGTGGTCTTCTGGATGGAGGGAAAGTTTGAGTTGAAATAAAAGCAAATCCATATAAGTAAATAATTAAATAAATAAATAAAAAGGGTAACTCTTTTCTTACAATAGTATTCCAATTAATAAAAATAAAAGAATAATGGGGACTTCCCTGGTGGTCCAGTGGCTAAGGCTTCTCCTTCCAATAACAGCAGGTGCCAGTTCCATCCCTGGTTGGGGAGATAAGATCCCACATGCCTTGGGGTCAAAAAACCAAAACATAAAACAGAACCAATACTGTAACAAACTCAATAAAGACTTAAAATGGTCCACATCAAAAAATCTTTAATAAATAAAGGACATAGAAAAACCACCATTTGTCCAAAACCTTGGACAAATCACTGTTGCAGGTAAGAATCATCTTTGGATGTTAAAATTAGATGACAAAAATATGATGATGTAGTATCTCAAATTATCTTCCTGCAAGGTACGTATTAATAACAGAGGGAAAATTGTAACTTTACAGTGGAGAACCTTGGCAGATGCCACTTTAACTAAGTGATTGAAGTTAACATCACCACTAATAAGACATATCAAAATCATGTATCTTCTGGTGTGATACACTGGAAAGGGCACAGCATCACTATTGTGATATTCTTGCCAATAATGCAGAACTTCAATTCTACTCAAATTCTACAAAATAACTAGCCAGTAACCTTCAAATTTGTAAGGTTCTTTAGACAAAGAAAAAGAGTTATTGAAGTCACCATATTGAAGTCAAAGGAGACATGCCATCTAAATGCAATGTGAGATCCTGGGTTGGATGCTGAAACAGAAAAAAAGATACCAGTGGGACAACTGGCAAATTTCAAAAAAGGTATGCCAATTAGTTAATGGTATTGTATCAGTGTTAACTTACTGGTTTGGATAGCTGCACTCTAATTTTATAAGATGTTAACATTTTGGGGAGGTATATGAAAACCCACAAGTATTATTTTTACTTTATGTCTAAAATATTTTAAAATAAAAAGTTTAAAAATATTTAGAATAGAAAGAAAAGAAGAGAGAGGGGAGAGTGCTGTTGCTTCTCTAAGTGATACTGCCAACATCACTGCTATCCAGGTCTGGGTGCCTTAAGTGACCCCACCAAGCTCCATTCACAGCTACACCTGCTGTTATGGACTGAATGTTTATTTCTCCCAAAATTTATGAGCTGAAATCCTTACCTCCAAAGTAATGGTATTAGGAGGTGGAGCCTTTGGGAGATGAATTAGGTCATGAGGGTGGAGCCCTCATGAATGAGATTAGTGCCCTTATAAAAAAGACATCAGAGAACTCTCTCACCTCTTCCACCATCTGAGCACACAGAAGATAGCTGTCTATGAACCAGGAAACAGGCCCTCACCAGACACCAAATCTGCAGGCACCTTAATCTTGGACTTCTCAGCCTCCAGAACTATGAGAAATAAATTGTTGTTTAAGCCACCCAGTGTATGGTATTTTTGATACAGCAGCCCTGAACAGTGTAAGACACCTACTAAGACAAACAACCATTCATTCTATGCCTCAGTTTCTAATTGAAACAGCAATTAGCCAAAGAAATGGTATTTTCAAATAAATACATTTATTTATTTATTCTATTCTATTCTATTCTATTCTTCTTTACTGAATTAATGCTCAATTCTAATCTTCCTACATATGCAGAATTAAAGTATGTAAACATGTGGTGTGCAAAATGAATTTCTGCATATGAAACCAAGTCTGTTTTAATTGATTTCCATTTTATGTAATGTACGTGTCCCTATAGAACAAAATTTAGCCTTCAAATGATATGCACAATTGGAGAAAGCTTTGATCAACCTCATGATGGTGGACTGACACAATAACTTGCTTTGATTTCCAATACCTTTCCAATGGAGGAATAGAGAGTCATAATCAGTAAACTAAGTAGCAATCTATATCTCAAGCACTTCTACTCATGGCTTGTCCCCACACAATTTGAATGTGTGCTGTATTTCTTTATGAAATCTTTCTGAATACCACCTCAGAGCCATTGTCAAAATATTATTGGTTATATAATATTCCAAAGTCAAGAGGAATGGTTTCTTAGAGCTCAAGAATGCAATGAAAGGCTTTAACTTAATACATATGACATATTTGGATGGAATTTTTTCAATAATATTTTGAATTTATTTTAGGACTTTGATGAGTATGTTGTTTCTCGATGATTGAATATAAAACCATTGAATAGCACCCCAAATGGGGGTAGAGGCTAGTGACAATTGTAGACTGGTAGAATTTGATGAGAATCTGAGATTTAAAAACCAATTCCCAAAGCAATAAAACATCTTTGTCAAGGTAAGTAATGTTTGCCTGTTACGACCTTTCAGATAGCATGTGCAAAGCCACCTTCAGATTACCTCACATGATAGAGTTTTATTTTAAAGGATGCCCAAGGGAGTAAGACAGATTACAAACAGCTGCATAGCCAGGTTTCCAAGACACTAGGATAACTTTCAGAATCCTTCCACAATAACAAAGCTGGGCCCCATGGAGGAAAGAAATGCCGTTCAGAATACAACATGGCTGGAAAGACCTTGCTGTCATTTTATGCTTCCCGTAGCAAGCTTCCTTTATGCACTGCTCAGCATGGTTATTCAGCTACTCTCTGCTGCTGCTTCCTGTGCTCTGACTGCTCCTGATGAAATAGTTTCTGCTCTGCAATCTGCCACACAATGCTTGCTTATTCACAACATCTGCTACCTCATAATTTCTACTGGATTATCACTGCTTACTACCTTCTCCCTCATCAAGCTCCATTTCTGTATCACTTATGTGTTTGTGTCCCTCTCTGTGTCTTTTATATTAAAACCCCTAAAAGAGAGGATTTTTTCAGATTTTCTACTTAATTTTGGTGTACAGCTCTCATGGTAGGACCCTCATTAAGTCTACTGACTAGTCTACAAATGGTTGGGTTTTAGTTGACATTCATTTCAGGTCCAGCATTTCCAGGTCAGATGGAGCAAGGCATAGTTTCTATACATCTTATGTGTAGAAATCCCAAAGAAGCCAATGTGGGCATGGCAAGTTCTCCTCAGATTCTCGAAAACAGACTATAAGCACGTTGTCTGGCTTACCCATTTGACTTTTCACACCTCTCTGAATCTAAAAAGAAAATACAGCTTTAAGTTTTTATCCATAAAGTTGGTTCTATTATTGGGATCATCAGCAGGATATGAGACTGCCATATAGGATCTGAATCACCATCAATCATCACTAAACAAAGCAGAGTTAACTGGCTTATGGAGCTATAGAGCTTTTCCTGCTGTGCCCATTAGCACAGCTAACCAGCTCAGCTAACCAGCCCACTGGTTATAACACATAAACACACCCTCACACCCAAACACAGCCATCACTAGCAAAGTGCATCTGTGATGAATGAGATTCAATCAGCCTTCCGGCCTTCCAGGCTCAAGATAACATTTCTGCTATTGATAGTATCAATTTATAATTTAATTTCAGGTCCTAGCTCTTAAGAGATAAGACTGTTTGCAGAGCTAAAATCTAATCCAGTAGAGGGTATTGGACAGAGTTCCATAAATTCTGATGACCACAAGATAGCCTGATATCCTTAAAACTCTGCTAGAATACATTTTATAAACCTGAATTTCTAAAACAAGGAATAATGAAAACGGTGACACCAAATTTAATATTTGCTTATCTCATTAACCCAGATACGTGAACTCACTGATCAGCCTGAATGTACTCTTTTAAAGAAAAAGAAGGAAGAAATCCACTTGTGATCTTTACAAAAGGGCAGGCAAATCACGGCTTCCTCTGAGAGTAGTCAGTGAAAATTGGTCTCATATCTTTATTAGCTTATTATTTGCTTTTCCTTAAGAAGACAACACTTGCTTGTGGTAAAGGTCGCAAACCATACAGAATGATAAACAGAGGTCATTATTAATCGTTCCATATCTGGCTTCTTCTTTGAGGGTCTGCCTCCTGTATATTTATTTCAGGAGATCTGCCTCTGTAAACCCTGTTACCTTCAGCTCTCCTTGACGGTGGGTGCTCCTTTCTTCTCCGGGATTGATGTAGGCGTAGACTAAGTTATCAGGCAGCTCCTGACCCATCCAAGGAGGATAATTTTATTTCATGTCTGTTTAGCCTCTGTTTTGTGCTCCCTAGAAGGCATCAGTTCTCTCAGGTGAAGAACACAATAAAATTTAGAAATGCTCCCTCAGGCTGAGAGGTTAGGAATCATGCCAAGATTTCGCTGAATGGAGTCACTCTCTGCATAATCTTCCCTGCTCTGGCCAGCTCTCACAACCGCATGCTGCCCTTTGATTAGAGGAGTATTAAAGGCAATGGAAAATCACTCAGAGGTTTGATTGCCAGTCATTTTCTTCTCTTATCCAGTTTCTGTTTTATAGGATAATCCCAAGGTGATCTCTCGCTCTTCCCTTTCTTTTGCCATTTTTCGCACACACGTGTGTGGTGAGTGTGCGTATGAAACCAATGAAACAAGCAACCATAAATAATAAGCATCCCCTCTGTCATTTTCTTTTCCTGAACCACACCCTCTTCCTCTCCTAACAAAGAACTTTTGAGAAATCGCCTTTCTCCTCCGAGTGTGGAGCAAAATCATTAAACAAAAATTATAGGGTGGTTTAGCCAATTTCTCCACTCTACTGTGAATTCTTCAAAGCTGTTATCCCAGGATGCTGCCTGCATGCTTCTCCCTATTCTAAGCATCTTCCACCAAAGTATAAACAATAGTGAGTCAGTTCATCAAAATGGTCAGAAATGTAGAATTTAGCCCATGAGAATCAGCCTCCATTCTCCCTCCTCGGGACAAGTTTCATCTTTGTTAATCCTACAACAATGGATCCTGAAATAATACAAATGTTAGTTGCTTGTAAAATAAATTTATTCTTTGAAAAACTGGATAAGGATAAAGAACATTATTCACACTTTAGATGTAAGTACTTTAAGTCTAAATTGTGTAAAAATAGTCATTATTAATAACAACGACAGAAACAGCCACCTGAGTGGTGGGAAATGTAAAAAATCAGAAATTTTGCTAAGCCTGAATCTTGGCTAGTCTTTTTTTTTTTTTTTTTGCGGTATGCGGTCTCACTGTTGTGGCCTCTCCCGTTGCGGAGCACAGGCTCCAGACGCGCAGGCTCAGCGGCAGCCGCTCCGCGGCATGTGGGATCTTCCCGGACCGGGCCACGAACCCGTGCCCCCTGCATCGGTGGGCGGACTCTCAACCACTGCGCCACCAGGGAGGCCCTTGGCTAGTCTTTTCAAATGCAGATTCCTTTTTGCCAGATTGCCAAATGTGTTCTGGAATATCACTGGACTGACATCCGTGGAAACTGGCATCTAATCCTGGTTTTACCTCTTCTTCATTGTGAGTTCCTGAGCAATTTATTCTCCCTCTTTTCCTATTCCATTAAGTGAGACGATTGGTTACATAGATCGCTAACATCCTTTCCTGCTTTCATATCTCATGGACATCAGGGTCGAGCACTCAACTCCCTCCTCCTACGTATCCATAGGGAAGAACTTCCAAAAAGGATCATTCCAGGCCTCACCCTCATATCTCTCCTAATTAACGAATTTGGAAGTCCATTCCTGTGTAGGCATCAGCCTAACCCCAAGAAGCATACTTCCTCCATTCTTCTATGCATTCTTCCAGTACAGACCTCTGCTGGCAAAGCCTGTTGTTTTCTAACTCAGACTATGACTGGGTGAGTAAATTTAATTCTGAGGTAAAGTGTAAGTGTATCTTCACATTCTGCAGAGATTAGGTAATAAAGTGGGTACTTTGATGCTCATTTGTCTGACTCCTATGGTTATCTCTTCATTGCTTCTAAACTTGAGGGAGTAGGAAAGAACCGTTATATATTAACTTCCCTGTAAAATGTCAATTAGAGGAACAAAGGCTTGATGGGAACAACTAGAATCCAGGAAGGGAGGGAGGGAGGGAGGGAGGACAAGTTGAAAAATATTTGTTGAATGGGTAAACAAATACATGAATGCTTCTTATTACTTCTTAACAGAACAATTTTATATAGATGCTTATTTAAATGAAGCAATCTAACATTTACCGGATTGTTGCATGCAAGTGTACATGTTTTGTATTTTTTGTCTGTATGTAAATGTATTTCCATATTCCATACACAAATTACGTTGTCAGATTACAATGTATGATAGCACATCAAGGTTTATTTGGAGTTTCTTTTATGCCCAATAATCCCTAGACTGCAAACTCTATAATTATAGAGTTGGAAACCTATTCCTTTCGGTTTTCCTATGCTTAAGATATAGCTTAGCATTTACATTTATTTGCTAAAATAAACAGGATGATGATTTGGAGGAGCTTCCCCAGGCCTCTCCTCACTGAGTGCTTGCTGGATGCAGATGCCAATTATCCTGAATTCTGAAACTGATTCAAAGGGAACCTTGACAGGACACTTTGAAAAGGAAGGAAGCTAGTGCTTAGTTGTGTTTGTTTATGAACATATATCATTTATTTAATGATTAAAATCACAAATACTACTTAAATATTAGCTTTATTTCAAATTAAAATGTCTTCTTAAAAATAGAAATTCCTTTATACATTGTTGGTTGGAGTGTAAATTGATACAACCTTCTCTTAGAATAATTTGGCAAGATTTATCAAAAGCTTCAAAAATAGCCACTAACTTTCACGTAGCAACACCTATTTTAGAATTTATACTAAGAAAATCATTATGCCTGTGCACAAAAATTTATGTACAAAAATTATTTCTGTAGGTATTTCTTATAATAGTAAAATTTCAGAAACTTTTAAAATGTCCAAAAATAGGAGTTTGGTTTTTTTTTTAATAGTAAATCAGTATTTAGGAACACAATATCCTATAAAATTATGGAGCAAAAAGCACAATATATTCTCAAGTTAAGTTTATAGCATAGTATTACTGAAGGGTTAAATGTTTTAAAATAAATATATGTTTGTCTATACATATGCCCCTTAAGATGCCAATGTCATTGTTGTTGTTTTTTCAACATGTATTAGCTGAAGTTAGTTCATACATTTTAGGAGACAACTTCCCATGGGTCTCTTGCATTTCTGCTTATTTTGCAAGTAGAGACACTGACTGCTATTTTTTTCAGACTGTCTTTCCAAGAATGTTTGTATTGTGAACAGCCTTGGAAGATGTAGGGTCTCCTTCTGGAGCAAAGGGTACATTGGTTTACTCTCCAGTTTAATAAAGATGGTGTCTCCTCTGAGACAAAGTTCAGACAAGCTATTGTCTGTAAGAAAAGATCCAAGTTCCCTAAGCTCAGTGTCCCTCTCCTGTAATACAGCTCACTGTGTTTATGGGTGCCAGTGGGCCCTCTTTGTGTCACCCTGTGGGAATTGGGGCTCAGGAACTACTTCAAAACCTGCTTATACTCTATTGTTGTACTAAACTGTCCTATATCTCTGACCAAGAAGTCTCGTGTCTTCTACCAGCATCTATAAAACTATCACAGGCTAACTTTGCAGCTTGCAGTTCTTGATAATGTAGGTTATTTTATTTGTGATTTTTTTATACATTGCAATCTTACTACAATAAATATAGATAACTTTAGAACCAGATGTTTAATGTTACTTTTTAAAAGAATGTGAAAGCCAGGTGCAATGTCACAATAACGTGCCAATAATAGTGTCAGAGGATGCTGGTCTACGTGGCAGGAATGGGGGTGAGGCAGCTAAAGAGACTTTGTCTGTTGGTAAACTTGGACCTTCTGGTGATGCTTTTCACATGCCGAGAGGCTTGAGGGCTCTGCTTTCAACTTAGAGCCTGTTGAAATCTCAGGCAATCCACTGCCTGTTCTTCATGCGGTTCATGGGGCAACGAACTGTCCCAACAAAATAAGTTGCTCTCTTGGAAAAAATGTCAGCTGCAACGTCTGCCAGGGAACAGGTGTTTGGTGCATAGGACCCAGAGTCAAGAGCCTGCTGCCTTTAAATGTAACTGTCAAGTGATCAGCGTCTGCCAGCAAATGGCACTGGGAACAGAGCCCTTCTTCATAGAACAGATGAGACTTTATAGTTGCTGGAGGTTATAAATGTTTGTGAATGTGGCTGTGCGTGCATATGTTCTCTCATCAACATCCACTGGAACACAGAAGTAAAATGTTTATGAAAATGTCTTTATCGGGTGGTAGTTTTACTTCTATAATTTGAAATAAGATGAAATGAATAGAGTGTAATCATCTAAAGATTTCTTTGACATGTATCTCCACTGTACCTTGGAACTCAGAGATGGTGGTTTAAGACAAAGAAAACAAAGGAAAGGAAGGGAGGCTCTTCCCTTGCCTCTTAAGCCATTGTGTTATATTCTCAGGAGAAAGGGGACGGCTGAGTCCATGTCTGATTGATTTCAGGGAATGCAGACTTAGAATAATTAAATTGGGACTTTCTTTCATTCCTAAAAGAATTTTAAAGTAACTATTGCTACATAAATCCAACCTATAAGAAGCCCCTTTAGGTAGAAGTTGACTCTCAACCATTAAAAAAGTTAATCCATTATAAATGAGTACAAATAAACCTAATCCAGTTCCCCAGCACACAGTTGCCTCCCATTTACACTTTTAGGATTAGTGTGGATTTCTGAACCAGGCTTTGATTCCCAGTCCTCTTTCTCATAGAGTCACATAAGTTTCTTTATGACACAATGGCTATTAGTTCCTTCCACCAACATCCATCATCACTGTCCACCTTAGTAGCAGAACTCCAGTTTTACTCAGAATGGCAACATGTCCAGGTAAAAGGCTACAGTTCCCAGGTTTTTTGTTTTGTTTTGTTGGTTTGTTTTTTGCAGTTAAATGTGGCCAAGTAACTAATTTCTGGTCAAATAGAAGAAGTACCCTGCAGATTTTCTAGGAAGGTTCTTTAAAAGGGAAATAATGCTTCCTCCTCCTCCTCCTCTTTTCTTCCCCCCTCCCCTTTTTGCTACCTCATTGTTGCAGATGGAATTAGAGCAATTATCTTGCCGATGGAAACCAAGGAGGGCAGAAAGATGGCAGGATCCTGGTCTCTAGTGATTTTGTGCTTTCTCCAGACAATCGCCTCTGAACTTTGTTGTTATTGTGGTTGTTTACATAAAAAAATAAACCCTGGGTGTAAAGCTACTTCAGCAATTCTAACTGAACAAACATTCTAGCTGATACAGATTGTCTGCCCTCAGATTAGACATTTATCACAAACTCTTTGGTGAATGTCTAAAATGGATTTGAAAATTTTCAGATTTTGAAAGAGATAAAGAAATGGTGTAAGATGGAAGAAAAAATCTAGGCACTGAATTAGCAGAAAGGATTACATTGTTTTCAGAGTACAAAATTAAAAAGGATTCTACATTGTTCTGTATTTGAAAATAATGGATAAATACATATAAAAAGATTTTCTTCAATATTTCATTCAATTTTTGCTCATGCAGGAGAGGCATTATAGTGACATGATTTGAAATCAGATGGCTTGGGTTTGTACCTGGTCCCATGTTGCACCAGCCATGTGATAGCAGACAAGTTCCTCTCTCTCTCTGTTTCCCCTTCCTCATCTGAAAATAGCACCTTTTTTTATACGCTGTTGTGAAGATTACTTGATTTAATACAGATACATGGCTACAGTGACTGGCATATTTTGTCACCTATAATTATTATATGTATATGACCTCCATACTTTTAAATATTTCTATACATCTTTATTGGAGTATAATTGCTTTACAGTGTTGTGTTAGTTTCTGCTGTACAAAAAGTGAATCAGGGCTTCCCTGGTGGCGCAGTGGTTGAGAGTCCGCCTGCCGATGCAGGGGACACAGGTTTGTGCCCCGGTCCGGGAAGATCCCACATGCTGCAGAGTGGCTGGGCCCGTGAGCCATGGCCACTGAGCCTGCACGTCCGGAGCCTGTGCTCCACAGCGGGGGAGGCCACAAGAGTGAGAGGCCTGCATATCAAAAAAAAAAAAAAAAGTGAATCAGCTATACATATACATATATCCCCATATCCCCTCCCTCTTGCGTCTCCCTCCCACCCTCCTTGTCTCACCCCTCTAGGTGGTCACAAAGCACCGAGCTGATCTCCCTGTGCTACACACCTCCTTCCCACTAGCTAGCTATTTTACATTTGTACTTACGTACTCTCCCACCATGTCCCAGCCTCCCCTTCCCCGCCGAGTCCTCAAGTCTGTTCTCAACATCGGCATCTTTATTCCTGCCCTACCAGTAGGTTCATTAGTACCATTTTTCTAGATTCCATATATATGCATTAGCATATGGTGTTTGTTTTTCTCTTTCTGACTTACTTCACTCTGTATGACAGACTCTAGGTCCATCCACCTCATTACAAATAACTCAATTTCATTCCTTTTTATGGCTGAGTAATATTCCATTGTATATATGTGCCACATCTTCTTTATCCATTCATCTGTCGATGAACACTTAGGTTGTTTCCATGTTCTGGCTATTGTAAATAGTGCTGCAATGAACATTGTGTTAGAGTGATAATCTTTATTTTATACCTAGCAAAGTGATAGGGCTCTACAGTTCTGCAGGATAATTAAAATGAAGTATATGACTTGTTTGTGTTTATGTGTATCTGAGGAGGGTGAAAATCAGAGATGATCACACTGTGAAGAGCATAGAAGACATTCTTCTCTCTTTCCCTCTGAACTCCTTCCCCATCTATCACCAGCGATGCCACAAAGTAAGTGATAAAGTTGTTCAAATATGTAAGAAGTGGTCCTCCTAAACAGACAACTAAATTTAATTTCTTATGTCTGCATTCAGACCTCAAAATAATAGGACTTGAGATTCCATGGAAAATTCAGTCTCACTTGTCTTCTGCTATATTGCTTTGGTTTATGATAGACTCAAGGATTAAATCTGCAGCCTAAATCTTTGAGTATATATTAATATTATACAATTTACTTCAAATTTTTAATTTTTATTTAGGGAAAGTCTTACTCATTTCTAGTTGTCTACAGTTATATCACTTGACTCCTTCTTTTTTTAATGGGTAATATATTCATTATATTTTTGAATAACTAGTTGTGCACAGGACATAAAATATTCTCCAGTATCTCCCAGTGTTCACATTGTCTTTATTGGTGACTTTGTTCATTTATATTGTACACGATGGGAGCATAAGACAGATTTGAGTGCCCTTAGTTACCTTTCCTTAGATTCACTCATCCCTCCCTTTCCTCCCTTTATGATGTTGCATTTCTAATTCTTTTCTGCTTTTATTCTCGATTACTTTCTAGTATTTCTTATTCATCTACATTAAGGTTGCATATCCTCAAAATTTATTATTCTGTGGAATTCACCCACAGAAAGGAATTATTTGTTCATCGCCAAATTATGCCCTTTTTATTAGTTCATAATTGAATATTACACCATAATTCCCTTCTGGTCCTCATTCTTACAATTGAGGATAATCACTGATGATTATTTATCTTTTTCTTAACCAGTTGGAAAGATATTTTATGTACTATCTTTAGGAAGAGCAAACCAGTTTAGTGTATCAGTCAAAATCACATCTTAATAAAATAATTTCTTATAAAAATGCTTTCTACCACCCCTATCTAATCTGCCTATCTGCAATGCAGTTTCCTTATTTCCAAATCCCTACTTATCAACAGTCTTTGCCTTATCCTGTCACTGTTGACCATTGATCATACTGTTGATATTTCCAAAGATTCCATCTCAAGCCTCTCAGTTTCAGTAGATAATGTTTTCGGAATGGAAAATATTTTATGAGCTCTCAAACCTAAGCTATGTAGAATCTAGCTCCTTATTCATTATGTCTCACATCAAAGAAACCAGAGTCACATTCGCAAAGTGAAGAATCTCTCAGAGACTACATTTCAAGTGAGTTCAAAAGTTCCCATCTCCCAATTATCCTCAGTTAGGATGGACTAAAAAGTTTGAGTCGCTAGATTTCAAAAATGATTTTTAAGTCTTTGGTTTCACTTGTATCCCCCCATAAACACTTTTAACAACATTGCTTATTTGTAGCAGATCTGAACATAGCACGTTTTCTAAATTTTGTTTTCCTTGCTTCTCTAACATTCTAGTTCTGCTGACCTAATTCTTTTCATAATTTATTATAATTGCCTCTGTTTCTCTCTCTAAGCTGTGCTTATATCATGTTTGTTGTTGTAACCACAAAGTAGGCCATAATTGTACTTCAGTAAATCGTTGTTTGAGGAAAGGAAGGAGTGGATGATGTAGAAACTAATAAAAAGACTAGCAAACCTTCAAGTAGATAAGTAGAAGGAAGAAGGGGAGAGGTTATGATCATGGTCATGGACAATCACCTGCCTATGTCAGGTTATTATATAGACATTCAATGCTTTCATTTAAAATTAAAATGAGGCACTGGCATTTGACTCTTGATAACTTTTTCTAAGACACTCTGCCATTCCCCATCCCTTTTTTTGCATTAACATGTTAATTTTACTTCCTGCCAAAGCAGTCATTTGAGATAGGACCATTAGTTCATGGGAGCAGAAGTATGTCAATAGCACTCTAGAAGGAAAAAAAAAGGGCTGTATCCCATACAGAACTGAAAAAAAAAGGCATGATTTTCATCCCTTTAAAAAACCTCTATCACTTGGAACATTTATTAGAATAACAGTAAGGCTGCCAGGTTTCTCTAGGGCTGTTAGAGATTCAGGCCCATTTTTAATGGGTTTTATTGTATTTAATCCTCACAACAATTGGAATTGTGGAGAAAGGTTAAGAGTGACGTAAATATGAGCACAACAGTATCTCTAATAGAAAATAGGCTTAATTAGGAATAAGTAGCTCTGAGCTCTGGTTCCAGTTCTGCCACTAACTACCTTGAGGAATTAACTCAAGTGACTTGGCTCCTCTGGGACTTAATTTTCTCATCTATAAAATGAAGGGCTTAGACAGCAAGCTCCAGCTCTAAAATTCTGTGTGTATTTTTATCAAAGAAAATGCATTTCAGCCACTCATTTCAAAGCTAGAATTCTTATTACTAGAGATAGAAATAACACAGGAGGCTTAAGCATCATTGCGGAGGATGAGCTGCCTTCTTTTTACCCTTCTGAAGGTCACTCCCCTTGGCCCACTTGCTTTTGCTCAGAAAAGCACATTGAGTTCCCTGGTCACATTTTTACATAGGAAATAGTTTCTTGCTTCCCTATCATCTCTTTCCTATTGTTAATGGTCAGTATTTGACTTCCAGATAAGACATTGGAAAGGTAATATCATGGGATCAACCTACAACATATAAATTGAAAGGAGGGTGGTAGAAATGTAAAATAGCACAGGAAACTAAGAAGAATGTCATCTGTATACCAGAAACTTTGATGTGTTTAGAATGGCTTGAAGGAGTCATTGTTAGCCAGCTAACATGCCTTGAAAGTTAACAGAGGAGATGTGGCAGAATACCCCTATATCCTCTAAACCAGAGAGAGAGGGGAGACCACAGGACAAGTACAAATAATACAGAAATGGTAGCGACGCCTCTCTGAGCTAATGGCCAGACAAGCTGACAATGGGAAAGGGTCTCCTCCAGAGAGGAGTGTTACCTAGAGGCAGGTGAACAGAGCATATTTAAATCTTGGAGCAGAGCACGTTTTTAACACCCTTTCTTCTATGCAATACACATGCAAGTGCATATTTTCAATAATAATCATGAAAGGAAGCAAATTACAATAATGACCAGGAAAAAAGTCAAGGATATTGAAAATTCCTTTTTATTAATTTTGTCATAATTTTTCCCATAAAAATAAATGTATTAATTAAAAACAAATAAGTATTATAATACCAGAGGGAAAGTCAATAATGGAGTAATATTGTAAATGGAAATAAAACATAAGTCTACATATTGGTCTGTTACAGTAAGGAATAAAAACAGTAACAGGCCTTAACTTCTACAAATTAGAAAATGACATCTTCAAAACTGTTTTTTTTTTTCACATATTCACATTCATAGACAGTGCAGCCTTGTTGCTATAGGTGTTCATAGTTGACCAAAACCTATTCATAGTAATTTCAAAAATATTTTTTGAATAAAGCAACAGATATACATATAGGAAAAACCTTAAACATAAAGATAAGTTTTGCAGATAGTTACAAAAATCTCATTTTATAATAAATTCCAGAACTTGCAATACTGCCTGTGTCTTTGTTTCTTCAAAATCGATCCAAGCAGCTCTCAAATCTCTCTGCAGTCAAAAAATTTCCACTAAAGTAGCTTCACCAGAAAATTCATTACATCTGTTTCTTCCAATTTACAATCACTATGCTCACTTGTTCATTTTGTAACTATTTAAATGCTGGAATATCCAGTCCCTCAGGAGTTGGAAAACTGCTCCCCAAGCAAGCTTGAATTATTGTGAACCTTTACAAATTTACTTTTCAAACAAGCACATGTAGCTAATCTCTGTGTATTAGGAGCTGACTATATAATTTGGAGTTCTCTGAATTACCTTCCATAGAGAATATAATGTTTAACCAATGGTAAGTCATTTTAAAATGTACTAATTTGAAGCCCTGCCTACGTTATTAAAACTCAACCATAACTGTGTCAATTGCTTAGAACTTAAGCCAACAGATTTTTTAAGAGAGGGGTATTTTATCATTAACATTGTTTAAATTTGCTGGTACATAGGGATAATAAGAAGCATATCAACATTCATCAGTTATTTTGTTGTTTGTGGATTCTCTGCAGTCAATGCGCACCCTTATTGCCTGTACCCAAGCTGACCACTCCTATTACCTCAACCTTGGTGCACTTCCAACTTCCAATAGCTAAAAGGCAGCCCAGCATCAGGGCTTCCCCAGAAAGAAGGAAACACTAGAGAACTGAGTTAGTGTTTTGTACCAAGGTTGCTGCACGAAACAAGGAAATTATTTCTTCAAATATTTATGTCTATATTAAGATATAAAAATAAAATACAAAATAGGAGACCTTGAAGACCACTCTGTGGAATAGAATGCAAAACCCAAAATCCAACTCTGGTCACTTAAGAATTTGCTATATGACAAAAATGTCATTTCAAGTTGTTGGGAGAAGGTGAACTATGTGTTGGGGCGGCTGTATAAATATATGTAAAACATATAAATGTTCCTCCTTTCTCATTCCACTCACAAAAAATGAAATCTAGACAATCTAAAGAGTTAAATGTGTTAAACACACACACACACACACACAAAACAGGAAGGAAATATAGATGAATTTTTATATGCTATTGGACTGAGAAAGGAATTTCAAGGCATAAATCAAAGATAGAAACCACAGGGAGAGGACTGACATTGTCAACTGCATAAAAATTGTTTTTATACTTTAAAACAAACCATAAACAAAATTAAAAGGCAAGCAACATCCTGGGAAAAAATATACTGTGTCGTGTATGACAGAATAAAAGCTTTCACAAATCAGTAAAAATAATAATAAGCATTATTATTATTATAGTAGTAATAATCCTGAATGGAAATGGACAAATAACATGGAAAGGCATTTCACAAAATCAGGAATGTGAATTGTCAAAAAAAGAAAATTCAACATCATTATAAAAAGGAAAATAAGCAAATAAAACAACAATGATGTCACCAAACTCAGGTTCAGCTGCTTGCCACTCAAAAGCCAGTACTCAAGAGGCGAGTGTTGGTTGGAAAAAGAAAACCTGCTTTATTCAGGTTGCCAACAACCTGGGGAGAAGGTGGACTTGTGTCCAAAAACCAACTGGGAAGATTCTGCATGACCATGAAAGTTTTTAAAGGGAGAATCACTTGGGGAGGGAGTCAGAGCCTTCCTTATCTTCCACCATGTGCAGACTTCCTTCTGACTGGTTGGTGGTGAGATAACAGGGTGGTGTTTAAGGAATTTTGTGCTCAGCCTCTACCTGGTTGGGGGCGTTAGTTCCTGCAGAAGAACTCAAAAGCTATTGTTATGCATATTTCTTGAGGAGGAACCAGGACACTGTCCCAAGGCTGCACTGTTGTTTCTTGACTGCTCCTCCTTTGTTTCTACATTCCCTCCCTTTTCTGATTAGCAACCATTTGAATCTGCCCTTTGTAACTCAGGGAAGGTCAAGGAGGCTGAATGAAGCTTATTTCCTGCAAACAAGAATCGGGGGACACAGAAAGGATTTGTACCTGGACCCCACAGGGTCTTATTCTATTTCAATGAGGTATTTTACTTTTTTTTTTTTTTTTTTGCTTTATAACAAATTTTACTCTTTATTTGGAATTTGTGTTACTCTCTGTCCAATGTTGATAAAGGATCAGCAAAATGAATATTATTTGATGTAATACAACATATAAATCACCCTTTTGGGTGGTTATATCTGCAGTACAAATCAAAAGCTTCAAAAATATGCCCTGAGACTCCACTTCTAGGAATGTACACATGGAAATAATTAGAGATGCACACAAGATTTATGTACAAAGGTTTTCATTGCCCTGCTACGTTTAATATGAATACAGAAATCATCTAAATAACCAACTGGAGAAGAATGGTTAAATAAATTATAATGTATCCAGTAACAAAATACCATGCAGTCATTTTAAAAAATCATAGTATTGAAGCATATGATTATACTTTTAAATGTTCATAATATAATGTTAAGTGGAAAAGGCAAGATAGAAAACTGTTTATACAAGATAATTTCAATTTTTAATAAACAAGATGTTTCCATTTTTGAATAATGGTTATTTTAGGTATTGGGATTATTCGTCCTCTACAATTACCTATTATTTTTCTCCTCTAAAATTACCTATATTTTCTACATGTTCTACAATGATCATGGAACCGAGCAGGACCCTGTAGGGCCCTCCCAGGCACAGAAGCTTTTCTGTGTCCCCCATTTCTTGCTTGTAGGAAAAAGGGTTCAGCCTCCTAGACCTTCCCTGAGTTCCAAAGGGTAGATTCAAAGTTATTAATTAGGGGAGTGAGGGAATACAGAAAGAAAATATAGTGCAGCAATTGGGCAGGTCCTGGTTCCTCTTCCCGAGACATGCATAACAATCTGATACATATCTCTGAGTTCTTCTACAGGAGCTGGGGGCCCCACTCAAGTGAAGGAAGGTAACTTCAGGCTGAGCACAGGCACGTGGACCCCAGACTAGTTGGAACCAGAAGGCTGATGGACATTCCTGGAACACCATCCTGTTACCTCCCCAACAACCAATCAGAGGAAGGTCACACACCCTGCAGCCCTCCCCCCAAAATTCGCCTATAAAAACTCTTCCCCAAAAATCATCAGGGAGTTCAGGTCTTTCTGAGCATGAGCCACCCTGTTCTCCCTGCTGGGTCCTGCAATAAATAAACCTTTCTTCACTCCAAACTCCAACGTTTTGGTTTATTTGGCCTCACAGTGCATCAGGCACGTGAATTTGGGTTTGATAACAATCATATAATACTTTCATAATCTAAAAGAAAACATTGCGGTTATTAGAAGGAAGAAAATGGCTAAACTTGAGATAACCCTGCTGCCTGTGGCTGCCACTCCAACCCCTGTGCTACAAGGACTTCCTTGCTGATTTCTTTCAGAGGATGGAGGCAGTTTTCCCCAGGTTCTCCTTCCCTCCAGAGCAAAGACATATTTAAAGGCTTGGTTCCCAGTGATTTGTTCACCAAAACATTGTATAGAGAAACATGATTCTCAATAACTCCCCACCAGGGTGCTCCAACTGAGGTAAGAACTTGTTAGGACTTGAATTGTGTCCCCCCAAAGTTCTATTTTGAAGTCCGAACCCCTAGTACCTCAGAACATGACCTTATTTGAAAATAGGATGGTTGCAGGTGTAATTGGTTAAACTAGGATGAGGCTATACTGGGATTAGGGTGAGTGAGATTGGGTGCCCCTTGTCCACTATGACTGATATCCTTATAAAAAGGGAAAATTTAGACACAGAGACATGCAGAGAGGGAAGACGAGGTGAAGGCACCCAGGAAGAACACCATGTGAAGATGAAGGCAGACAGCAGGGTGATGCTTCTACCAGCCAAAGAAAGCCAAAGAAGCAAGGGCAGAGCATGTTCCTTACAAACCTCAAAAGGAACCAGCCCTGGGGCTTCCCTGGTGGCACAGTGGTTGAGACTCCGCCTGCCGATGCAGGGGACACGGGTTCGTGCCCCGGTCCGGGAAGATCCCACATGCCGCGGAGCAGCTGGGCCCATGGGCCATGGCCGCTGAGCCTGCGCGTCCGAAGCCTGTGCTCCGCAACGGGAGAGACCACAACAGTGAGAGGCCCGCGTACCGCAAAAAAAAAAAAAAAAGGAACCAGCCCTGCCAATACCTCAATCATGGACTTCTAGAATTTTTATTCATTGTCTCCAGAATTGTGAGCAGTAAACTTCTGTGGTTTAAGCCACCCAGTTTGTGGTACTTTGTTTTGGTAGCCCTAGGGATCGAATACAGACCCAAGCATTTTGACTTAATCAGGTGTCTGTTTCTCTAAAGGTTGAATACAAACTGGAGGGACATTATGGTTTTGTCCATGGGGTAATCACTTTACGATCTCTCTGCCTTGGCAGATATAGAGCACAAATCTCACCCTGCTATGGCAAGACCCAAGGTCAAGAGGCTAAATCCCTCTGCAAAATAACATTGAGACGCTCTTCACCAGGGATGGAGTTGTGCACTTGCCAATAGTTTTCACTGAGAAACGTGCATTTCTCTCTGGTAGCAGGCAAGGGAAGGGGTGGACTTCCTGTGGGGGAGGAATACATGGAGGAGTGTCACTTGGGAAGAAAGAAGTACCTGCAGGTACCCAGGCTACATACCACAGCCTGGGGAGAAAGGGTGGTCCCTGCTAGGGAGGGTGGGTTGTGGACTGAGAAGGGTTATTTATAGTTTCCAGCTTTGTTCTCTCTGAGTTGCAAATCTCGTCTGCTTTTCCCAAACCTTCAGAAAAAACTTAAGGATTATGGACTCACTTATCACCGTGGGGAATCAGAGGCCAGGGAATGTAATCTATAGGGGGTAGATGGGAAAGGATTGACAGCCTGTTGAGAGAATCCAGTCTCAAGACCACAAGTGGTGATGTGCACGAAAGCCATGCTGGGGTCTAGAGACCCTTGGTTCACTAAAGTGGCAGATGGCCGCCAGGACAGATTTGGGAAACATGTCAGTTTTCCCTGGACAATAAAACTGGTAAAAGACTAGACTTTCTGAACACTGGCAGGGTGGTACTTAAACTTTTTTTTTTTTTTTAAGGCACTTAATTGTTGTGAGACCTCACGACTGAGCAAGTCTGGGACACACTTCTTTTTTTTAAAATTGAAGTATAGTTGACTTACAATATTATAGGATGGGACATACTTCTTTATAACACTATGCCAGGCACCCAGATTTTTCAAAAAGTTCATGCATTCAGCATTTTCTTTTCAACAGCTTTCCATAGATTTGGCCTCAGATCCGCAAAGTTAGAGGAACAATATTATCCCATTAATATTTTAGACTATAGATTTTATTCTAAAATGTTTCTACATATTAAAAAAATATATAAGCTTAACCAAATGATAATAATCAGTATTTGTCTATGCAGTGCTCTCTTTTTTCTTTTTTGGTAAGATAGATAAATCACAAATAGGTTAATGTCTCTATCTCCCCATGGCTCTAGTCCAATCCACCATAACAACCTCTGATTTAGGCCCCCAACATCTTCTTTTATTTTCCTTCAATCCATTTTCTTTCCAGCAGTTAAATTAACTAAAAATGCTAGTGTAACTTTGTAACTTCCCATTTAAAATTCTTCAGTACTTTCTCAAGGAAAAAGAAATTTGTCAGGGACTTGATGCATCCTTTACCTCCAGCCTCATCTCCTGCTCTTTCTGGAAATTCTTTTTCCCCACTTTGCCTAATTCCTAATTTTCCTTCAGGTTTTAAATTTAATAGCACTTTATCAGGGGAGCCTTTATGATCCAGGATCTAAGTCAGCTGTCTAAATCATACTTTTTAGCTGTCTTCAATGAAAGCTGTACTTTCTAATTATATATTAGTTTGATAATTTATTTGTATAGTATTGATCTTCCCCACTTTTAAATACTATAAAGGCATAGATTGCTTTTCTATTGAGTTGTGCTCTGTCCCAAGGTTCTAACAGAATTTCTGGTCTCTTGAAATAGTACTTGAATTGTGTCTTAAAGAGAGCACTCAAGGGGCTTCCCTGGTGGCGCAATGGTTGGGAGTCCGCCTGCTGATGCAGGGGACGCGGGTTCGTGCCCCGGTCTGGGAGGATCCCATGTGCCGTGGAGCAGCTGGGCCCGTGAGCCATGGCCGCTGAGCCTGAGCGTCCGGAGCCTGTGCCCTGCAGCGGGAGAGGCCACAACAGTGAGAGGCCCCCGTACCGCCAAAAAAAAAAAAAAAGAAACATCAATGAAGACCTAAGTGGAATAAAATCAAATAAAGGCAGCTGGCATGGGAAATGGATATTAAAAAACAGGACTGTGAAAAATAAAAGAGGAATAAACTCTACAGACAATATTTTTAAAAAAAGAGAGAGAACACTCAAATATATTAAATTATCTTTTTCAAGGCCAAGATTGTTCTTTTAAGCAAGAGGTGAAATCTGCCTACATGCTTAAAGATGACAAATGGAGAAGATCTTCAGGTCTAGAATTTTTCAGTTTCTCAGAAGCAAACCTAGTAAAGCTTCTCAGCCCATCCACCATTTTGATGAAATAAGAATATCTGGGAATTGATTTTAATGATGTACTTGACTGAAAGGCTCCAGAATAATTTTTCTCATCCACCCCAAGACCTTGCTTGGACATGATTTTATATTTTGTTCCTCAGCTTTAAGCAAGCATCAGTCTCTCCTTTCAGTTTCTTTTCTCCCTGAATGAAAATATAATCCCTTACCCTGGCTCTAATATCAGTTAGGTATATAACTCTGGCCCCAGTTTCTTCATCTATCAAATGGGAATAACACCCAACTCCCTAACTGACAGAGCTATTTTAAAGATCAAGCGATTAATCATGAAAATGTAAAAATTCTCATTTTATAACACATAGCAAAATGTTAGTCACAGAATGGTTCCATAAACACTATTGATATGCATAGCTAATGGTTACATTTCCAAAGAATTTATCTAATGGGTGTCACTGGTGTTTGTAAACATACATCTGTCAGTAAGCTTCAACCTATAGCTAATCAGATAAAAAGTCTAGGAATACAGGGAAAAAGAAAAGAAAAAAATACACACAAATATTTGATTAATAAAATAGAAGCAATGAATTTAAGGTAGAAATAAATTACGAACTCCAGTTTTATGCATTTTATTTCTAAAGTTTATGCAAGTTCCCTTATATACAGTCTTAGCTTTCAATTTTGACAATTTTATTAGCAACACTGAAAGATTTTAAACTGTCATTACATTTAATCTTCTCCCTAAAACTCCTTGTTTTTTTGGCAGTAAAGACATAAATTGTCATTGCCTATTCCTGTTCAACTTTGAAGTATAAAATTCTTTTTGCTTAGCTAACCTAAATCAACCATGTAATGTCGCCCCTTTGTGTAATAATTATACCTGAAATATGCACCTAAGTAGAAGAAAGGAAAACATCTCAATTCCAGCTTCTTTTCGTTTTGTTATATGATGACTGATTTCTGTATTTCTTGGGTGTCCTATTATTCAACAGAAATAAACCTCTCCACCTCCCAGGATATATGTCAATGATTTACCTACTACCCTCCCCTGCACACACACAAATGCACACACACAATTTTAATTTTTAATAAATTATCATAAAGCACATGTTACATGTCATTATTTGACACTAAGTTATTCTAATAACTGTATTTTTAAATCAACTAAAAAACAGCAAAATTAAATTTTAGTAAACTGCACTCTAAATGTGTTGCCAAATGTTCTATATAAATAGTTTCACTTCGGCCCCATGTCAAAAAAATTTATGTCCTCAAAATATTTTTACTCACTATGATAATAAATTTTTCACATCGTCAATAGCCTAGAGAATTAATATTAATAAAAGCATTTTATGATTATTGGGAAAATAGTTCCCCATTGAGCCATAAAAAGAAACTCTAGGTCAGTTTCAAGGTTCTTCTCTTTTTTTTTTTTTAACGTCTTTATTGGAGTATAATTGCTTTACAATGGTGTGTTAGTCTCTGCTGTATAACAAAGTGAATCAGCTATACGTATACATATATCCCCATATCCCCTCCCTCTTGCGTCTCCCTCCCACTGTCCCTATCCCACCCCTCTCGGTGGTCACAAAGCACCGAGCTGATCTCCCTGTGCTATGCAGCTGCTTCCCGGTTCTTCTCATTTTTAAATGAGGATATTAAAGGTATGAGTCTTCTGCAAAATGCTAAAACAAGATTTTGGTTTTGTTTATAGTTGTTTTTGACACTAAAAAGACAAGCAATGAGATGATTCATCAGGGCAATGTATTTGGGGTTTAAGGTATCCTCTGGTGAGGGGTGCCTCTGGTCAGGTAGCACTGGGTGGGAGTGTAATTTACTACCACACACACACACGTCTCTCTCTCTCTCATTAATCAACTTGGATGACAAAATACATAGTCATAACAAGGAACACCCTTTTGTTATATTACCTTTCCTCCCCCAGGTTGCCAGGCTGTATGTGCACACTCACGGTATCCCCATTATCTGGCTCGATGGAAAGAGACACCTTCATATGTGTTCACTCAAAGTATGTTGATGCTGTGCTCCTTTTCCAGAATATAGCCGCTAATGAGAGTCATGGTCTGTGTATACAGATAGGATCAAAATTCTCTTTGGACAATCTCTGTACACTTTTTTTAAGCTGTAAAGCCAACTCAGTACTTCTGGAACATATCAGTGTTCCTGTTTGCTAAAATAATACATATCCATTGTAAAAATTTAAGTGTAATACAAAACATACAAAAACAGAAAATGGCCATAATTCTACTACCTAATGGCAAACAATTTTGAAAATTCTCTTGATATATACTCAGTACAAATATTCAGAGTACAAAATCTCTACTATATATTTTTAAAATAGTATTTCTCATCTCTAGGTAATCATTTTGTTTACTGGCCAAATCCTTATCTTATTCAATTCAATGTAAACCATTCCCACCAGAGTTTTGGAAGTGAATGAAGTATTTTCTCAGACAAATTAGAATTTTTTCACTCAATTCGGTCTTCACCCTCTTCTTTATCTCTTGAATTGTATCCAGTTTTTGGTTCAGCTCGCAGTACCACACTGCGGGGGCCATGGGTCCTCTCCCATATCATCTGTTCACACTACATTTGTTTGTTTACAGTTACTCTTGTTGGTATTTAATGAGATATCCTATATGCCATCCAGTTTCCCTTCCCAAGCCCATGCCTTCTACATCCTCCTCTTTCTAACTACAAGCACTGTTGATTCTCCAGCTCTCAGCGATATCCACACCCTGTTTAAGGGATACGAAAACAATGAATTTGCTACTCTCTTCAAATTCTGTAGAGCTGCCTGAAGCCCATCTGCCGGGTAAATTCTGCGGTCCTTACTACTCAACATCTTAGGGATCATGCATGACTCAGGGCTTCTCTACAAAGCTTACCAACTCCCCAGTCACTCTCTGAAACACAAGGCACAGGCACCTTCTGTGTCCTGCACCACCCTGCCCCACATGTGGTTGGAGGTTCTAGAGCGCTCTACCCACTAGCAGCTCAGTTCTAGGTTATCTCAGGGGAGTGACAGCTTCTCAGTACAAGTTTCCAAAGTAGAGTTGCATCCTCTCCAGTTTCCTCCCTCCCCCAGTTTGAACAATACTTACCTAATGTCCAGGGATAGGCTCCTATTATATTTCCAAACTATTAGTTATAGAAGCAACTGGATGTCTTCTGGCTTAGCCTTTTAGAAATACAATATTCTGACCCTTACAGGTCAAAAGCCCTGGCTTTCAAGAATATGTCTCCGCTATGAGTCTCAAGAAGGTATTTTGGAACTCAGAAGCCAAGGTATTGACATTTTGTCCTCTATATTCAATGTAATCTCTCCCCTGAGACACTGCCGTGTTAATGAATTAATAGGGGAAAGGTCAGAGCAAAAAAGGGAAATAGATTGTATTGCACAGAGAAGAATTTCAGTTAACATAATAGGATTCTATGTATCTATCTGTCTGCCTACTTACCTATTTATCTTTCTAGAGAGTTTTTTTTTTCTGTAGAGAATTCAGACATGCCCGTTGCTTATTTCTCAGAAGTTCCAGTTTTTCCACTTTGTTTGACGCTGTGCTTTAGCAAACACATAATACATTTCTTCTGCCTTCACTATTATTCCATTTTATCTGTGATTAAGTTTATTGGTTACCTTGTTTATACCCCAAATCATAGAATTCCAGATGAAAATAGGCATTGGTTCAAAGGTAATAAGTTACTATTTTCTGAATAGTAGAATATCAGAATAGATTCTTCTTTTTTTTTCTTCTTTCTTTTTCTTTTTTATGGGGGGCAGGGGGTGTGGGAGTGGGTGGAGTGCCTGTAACTCACACTGAGAAAACTACCCAAAAGCTTGAATGTAATATCTGAAGTAAACCTGAACATATAAACCTCTTAGGCATTTATCAGGAATTTGAAATAAGAATTCTTCAGGGCTTCCCTGGTGGCGCAGTGGTTGAGAGTCCGCCTGCCAATGCAGGGGACACAGGTTCGTGCCCTGGTCCGGGAAGATCCCACATGCCGCAGAGTGGCTGGACCCGTGAGCCATGGCCGCTGAGCCTGCGCGTCCGGAGCCTGTGCTCTGCAACGGGAGAGGCCACAACAGTGAGAAGCCCGCATACCGAAAAAAAAAAAAAATTCTTCAATGTCCCTCAAAACTACTTCTTTCATTCTTACTGCTAGCCCTTTAATTAGTCTAGGTCTCCATAATTGTCATGTAGACCAGGGGTCTGCAAACCTTTTCTGTTAAGGGCCAGATAGTAAATATTTTGGTCTTTGCATACTATCTGGCCCCTGTCACAACTACTTCACTCTTCTGGGGTAGGGCAGAAGTCACCATAGAAAATACCAATACATAAGTGAATGAGTACAACTGTATTCTAGCAAACTTTATTTACGAAAACAAGCAGGAGTCAGAGCCCTGTTTTAAACTATCTAGACCCTATCTAAAAACGTCTTCCTTTTTCAATTCTGTATTTTGAAAATGTGGTGGGCACAGCTTGCCCTGCTGACATGACATGACTTAAGTATATACCTCCTTCTCAGACTGGCATTTAAGACCCTCTACAAGATGACTGTTAGAAAGGGAATGAAAACTGGAACCAAGCAAAAGAAAGTGTTGGGAAAACTGATCTGCCCATAGGTTCTGGTTTTGGCAAGGACAGTTCAAGGAGACTCATCACAGGTATAGAAACTTAAGGCATAAGCCAGGTCACTATGCCTGCTCACCTTTCTAGGAATATTGGGCACCAGAGGGGAAGATCCAGATGGTCATCAAATGCTAGGTGGCCAGGAGGCATCATTTGCAATTTTTTCTCTATACGAAAGACCCTCAGCCAAGAGTACATGGGCACAAGAACAAGCTATAGCACAGTTCATGAACCAGGCACTTGGCAAGTTTATCATCAATTCACTGTTAAGCCAAAGCTTTGTTTCTAGCATCTGGATACCACCCAAATGGCTAGAGTTCATGACAAAGCCAGGGGCTGGATACATAATAAGCCAAAGAACTAGACTGACCAAAGAGTTGGAAGCAAAGAGAAACGCAGTCCTAACTTAGAGAAGACACTGTAAAAATCTATTCAGAAGGATGAAACTAGTTGTGGTACCATAAACGGAAGGCTGCCTGGTGTTGGGTGGGGCCTCCCTGGGAACTGCCTCAATTAGTTAAGTGACTTCCGGAATCTGCTTTCTGCAATAAATGTGTAACCTCCCCTTCTTGACAGTGGTCAGAGAAACAGGTGATGAGAGCCTGAAAGATCGTAACTCAAATGCCCCTAAGACTGGGGAAGACACGTAAATCCTGACTTGCAAATGCTCATTGAGAAATCTAACTGCCAGGCTGAGCAGATTACTGGTCCCAGCAAGTGTTCAGCTGCAGTCTGGCTTTAAGAGAAATCAAATAATATTAAAGACCACTTTATTAGGTCATCTTGAAAAATCACTCTCATAGACACCAATGATGTTTATCATCTATATGAGCAATTAATGTTTGCCGGTAGAAAAAACTAATTGGAAAATCAAATCATAATTAGATGGTAACTAGGTAAGCATGGGATCAGTGCAGGGGTGATTTGATGTATAAATTGTTTAATGACATCAGGCTAAGATAACATAAAATACATCTACTTTGCCATAAAAAATTTTCTGGTTGTGAATGGATCCAGAACATGCTGTGCTCATTGCCTGAAATTCCTTGCATCTCTCTTCATAAGAAGGATGTCTTTCTTGGGAAGGAGGCATTTGAGTTTCAAAGTGGGTATTTAGAAGGCAAACATTCCCTTGACTGTTCTTGCATTAGCACTGTCAAAATTTATCTCCTGTAACTCTTCATTTTCTATATTTCTATAACTGGCTAATCCTGATTTTGAAAGAGATAGCCTTTATTTAAATGAATCTATATTTGGACAACCACATTACAATCAGGTCCTGTTGGCATGAGAACTATTCTTTACCTTTCCCATGACTTAACTTATCTCTGCTCTGGTCTATTACCTAACATTTTAACGCTCAAGGGATATTCCCTCTAATTCAATTTACAAGATAGTAAGTCTTCACAGGCTGTCGAAGGGAATACCTTGAAATGGAAACTACAAAGGCACACAAAGGCATCTGGTTGGCAGACATGGACACTTGGGGGCCCAGCTGTGGGAGGCTAGATCAATGAATCTTGTTAAAATAATTTAATTCCAAGACCCACTACACCAAGATCTACTTCCTGCCTCAATTAGTATTGGCTTAGGAACAGATGTGGAACTAAACCTGGAGGGGTTATTGGTGGGGGGGAAGGTACATGAGGGTATGGAGGTTGTATGTCAGAAGATTTAGCTTCTGGGCAGCTGGTGAAAGTAGAGACAATGTGACACAGAAGGCCAGCCATGAAGCAGAGTATGAGCTTGAAGTGGGGAGAAGATGACTAATTATTGGCCTAGGTAAGGACAAGGGGAAACGAAGCAATACTCCATGGAGCTGAGAGCCAGGAATCTGTCCTGAATACAGTTTGGAATATTAGTTACAAAGGATGGAAAACAAGGAGAGTGGGAGAATGTAGCAATAAGCACCTATGAACAGACTCTTCTGAAGTCCTCAGTTACGGGTTGCTTAACCATGGTCAAGTCACTGATACTCACCAGCTCATTTTAAAAAATGGGGACAATAAAACTAACTCATGGGGTTATTGAAAGACAGTCCATATAAAGTGCTTATTATAATATATTATTATTATTATTAAATCTGACACATGGAATACTGATAAAAACTACTTCCCTCTTCTCTAGTGTAGGAAATCCTTAACTTGAAATCTATGGCCCCAGGGAGAATCATAACTGGGTGTCAAGAAGTATGTGAACCCCTTCAAATTGTTTACAGAAATTCATGTGTGTATGTGCACTTTTCTGAGAAGGGGGTTTATATCTTTTATCTGATTTTCAAGAATGCCCATGACTGGAACAAATGTTGAGAAGCACTGTACTGGTGCACAGTGGTGACAGATGATTTCCACATCTCACTCACTAGTAGGCAAAAATGTGATCCTACCATATGAACAAGCCAGTTTCCCATTGATTCAGCCTGCGTGGGACAATACCTCAGGAAACAGTCCTGTAATTCTGACAGCTGGACGAGGCAACTGTGCTTTGGAGTGAAGAGTAATCACAGAGCAAAGAATTCTTTGGTTGACTCAATTCCCCACTTCGGTCTGGTCGCGCTTTGGAACTTTTCTCTCCTTTCTGCTTTTTCTTCTGTCATTAACTAAATTATCCTCATGACTGGCGCCTGTCCTTCTATTCCAGGATGACAAATGCTACCATACTTGTTCTGGTTCTTCCTGGTCTGAAAGCAAAAAGATAGTCATTGTAACAGAAATCAGAAATAAAGAGATTCCAGAAATATTCTCCTCCTTCTATTCAGATGATCCCTTTTGCCAATACTTATCAACTAGAACATATTTAGCACCAGTGTTGATAGAGGATTATGCCAATAAAACGGATGCTTTCATTTATGATGAAAACAATGATGACAGAGAATATTCCATATAAGGACAGTTACAACATCTGGATCTACTTGACAAGGTAGAAGTAACATTTAGAAGTATTGAAACGGAGATTTTGCGTTAATATAAAATAAAGATCAGGTCTGGTAATAACCCATCTACCATGCTTTAGAATGATGAAATCATTAATTATTCTGTATACACTATGAAGATAGTGAATTGAGACATAAAATATGTTTTTTGTAAATTAAAAAATAAGTCAATATAAGTTCTTTCTTCATCAAGGTTAATCTTTCTAGATAAATGGGAAAACATAGGATTAATAAATATGCAAAAGCTCATAACTCTAGACCCTTTAACATATTCATGAGCCAATTAAGAAAATATGGCTGGTATTGGTGGTGGAAGGTTTGATTCAAAGAATAATTGGTCTTCTGGCACATGAAATTATATGCTGAATTCTTTCTCATATATAACTGGCAGATAATTAAAGTCTATTTTATGTCCTTTTTAAAAAATAATTTTGGTGACTATCTATAAAGCAACAACAGAACATTTCTATGGACAAAATAGTGGGTTTTGTAGGTGATTCTCAATACATGAATAAGTACTTAGTGAGTATTGTATTTACAGAGCTATCAATTCCCTTCTAAAGGGGCTGCCCTATTGTGGATTGAGGCATTTGCGTTTACATTGCTTTACTTATCAATCAGTTTTACTCACTGAGCTTTAATGAAGCAAGCTTAGGAACATGAACCAGAGGAAGGAAAATGGCAAAACTTTCACTGCACCTGTTTTAATGGCTCAGAATCATTCATGTTTTAGTTGAAATGTTTTAGGTAACCTGTATCGCTGCTAGCTCAATTTTTCACCTTCAGAACATTTTAAAAATCAGATTTGATGTAAAGATTATCAGTTTACAGATCAGTAAACAAAAGAAGGCCTGGTTAAGTTTGCAGATGATAGGAGCAAAAGGTAGATATGATGAAAACTGACAACAAAAGATAGATGCAAAGAGAGGTGGGATTTCACACGATGTTAAAAAAAACAGTCTATACATTCCACATTGACAGGGATTGTGTTTGGTTCAATGTGGTATCTCCATTTCTTAGGACTATGTGTGTCATGTGGTAGGCTCTCAAAAATCTAAGTGAGTGAACTTGTGAATGATACAACTCGCTAAAGATGGATCAGACTAATATGCTAATGGAACACTCCAGAAGAGACAGAATAACAAGGTGCTAGGTATGTGGAATGGAGGGCTCAGGTTTCACATAAGCGTTTAGACTTAAGTGACCTTATTTATGGTTCTACTCAATTATGAACTTCTATGTCTTAACATAAGAGAAACATGGTGAATAATAGTATCTTTCCCACCTCATTTAAAATAAAAAGTAAAAGCGATATGTTTGTCTACAGAAAGTAAATTCTCAAGTTCCTTTCTGAGCCCTTCTGTAAAGAGCCAGAATAAACTGGAAACACTTCCAGGATCAAGTAATAAACAAAAGGTTTGTCAAACATGCTTTATATATCAAATTTAATCACTAAACTCACTTTGATTTAGCATTTAAATTAGCAAGAACCAAATTGAGAGTAATTTTTTTAACTTTCGGGTAAATTGGAGTATTTAGCACAATCTAATTAAGAGATGTCGGGAGCTAGTTATTATGGGTCACTAGTCACTACTAATCAGAGGCTCTTGAATATATTTGTAGAATTTTTCTACCTCAGTCTTGTACTGGGTTTCTTTCCTTTCCATAAGAATAAAAATCTGCGTTTTTTAAATTTGTTTGTTTGAAAAGTAAAGTTTTAAACATTTTTCTAATGAAATCACTTCTTTAGATAGTCAAATAATTTGTGATAAATTGTCAGTTTCAGTGATTGGCTTGAAGTAAGACCATAAATACTCAGCTTGACATCACAAAACATCTGCTCTTTGATTGCAATATGCTACTTTTATGATTTTGTTTCAAGAACCCTGAATTTTATTTACATGTACCAGATTACATCCTATAAAACTTGAAGTGAATGGTTAGCCTTAAGACTTGAAAGTAATAACAAGATATATGCAGATACATGTTAATAAATTGGCCTTTATATTCTTCCCTCATGGCACAATAGTTCAGAGTCCCCCAGTAATTCCATGGAAGAGGAACAAGGATCCAGAGACCTGGAGTCCATTTCAGACATGACTAATTTCATACATACATAAAAGAAGTTAATTATGGAAGAGTTCACTGCTAAGGCTAAAAAGCAGGATATATGTGTGTGGGTCATGATGGGGTGGAGAGACAGAGATCTTTCTCTTATGAATATTGAGTTACTCAATTCAAGAAAGAAATCGCTTTTTTGGACTGATTTGAGTCATCTTGATATATTAAGAATTCTCTTGCTTTCCATTTTTTGTCTCTTTACCAGAAAGCTTATAGTTCCCTCACTACAAACTGATTCCAAGGTTTGACTTCTAAAGTACTCTTTTCAAAGCTCTCAATTACTTGAAAAACCCTGAATTTTCTAAAATCCCCCATGTGCTATACTTATTTTAAAGGAATTATGTGTACATGCTTTGTTCATTAATCACAAGTTGAGAAGTGTAGGAAAACATAAAATATTAGCAGCTGAAAAGATGCTTCAAGAACTTTACAACTGAGAGTACTGAATAATATATCTGGAAACGGTGGTGAAATAATGACAAGAGAAAAGCTTGGCTACCATTTTTTTTTTGAATCCATCAGTGAAATTGGCTGTTCTATTTAGAAAATATTTCTTGGAAATCTTGTTTTTCATTTAGTCTGTTTGATGATGTTTTTCACTGGCAAGCATAAGAAAACAGAACAGTGATGTTTGAAGCCCTTTTCTTGAGGGTTGGGTTAAAAACAGGAAGTGATGCCCAGCATGAGATTAAAGATTCACATTCACGCCACTAACACCAACACCTCCCAAGTCAGCCATCAAATGATGAGTTAGAAACTCATAAATGAGGCTAAAATCAAGGCAAATTTTGCAGATTTGTACTCAGTTATGAATATTTTCCAAAGTTCTTGAAGTTGGCTTTTGCAAGAACTTAATTCCTTTGAATACCTGAAAAATATATTTGCATACAGGTCTATATAGGAAGGGTTTAAATAATGCAGGTCTACTTCTCTAATTAAGGTCTTCAAAGCAGTACTCACGGTCAAGTTTAAACTTTCAGGAAGGATTTCCCCCAAATGATTTGACTCACATTAGTATATAAATTACTTGTACCTTAACTAGAAAGTGACTCTCCTGGGAATTACTGAAATGTTCAAAACCTCCTTTATAATGCATAGTTTAAATGAGCAGAATTTTGAGTGGATACCCAGGAAGCTAACCACTTTGATTCATTTTTAATATCACAAACATAAGACACAGATTAATAATGAATAAGGTATTCTATACTTCAGTAAAATATTTGCTGGCTTCATAATGTTAAAGAGAATGAAGAATAACCCATTCATTTATCTCACCTAACACTGTCTCGCCAAGTAAAATTTTTGTACACAAAAAAAGTAGCAGGATACAAAATTATGCTTATTTAGAATCTAATAACTGCAAAATATTGAAGGAATTTAACCATTAATAGTGCTGTTAGTGATTATCATAGTTTACATTTTCTGCTTTGAAAACGAGTGCCTAGAAACTTTCCCAACAATCTTAGGTAATGTTTAACCACTATGCTTAACTCTCCTTTGTCAGTTTCATGATGAGTTAGCAGGTACTCTAATTGAATGTCTTATTTCAGGATCCCTGGATGGATAATTCCTGTTTAATCATGAAAAAGGCCCTGGGGAAAATGTAGAACTCCTGTTTACTGTTCTCCATGTGATCAAATGAGGTCTCTGATATTTGTTTGTTTTCTGAATTATCTCCAAAACTCCAGTTGTAGAAATAATATCCCACACAATGTATTTCAACTAGTAGTTCTTAAATGCTGAAAATACACCCACACTATTATAATGACACTGTGAACTATTGCATTTTCACTCCTTTGATATAATTTTAAGAAAAAATAACAAAAAAAGTGTGGTTATATTCCCATTCTTGATTCTCCACTCTTTTTAATGCACTGGTAATCAGCCCAAACTTATTAATTTTTTTACCCATTCAGTAAATTTTTATTAAGACCCATATGTTCCGTGGATTAAATCATTCACCAAAATATTCTTGCAAGTACTCTAAGCTTGGAAGAATTAAGGACAAAGAATATTCCTTGAGTACACACAATACTCATATTAATTCTGTGTGGACACATGGATATCAAATGTAACACCTCAAAAATCAACATTTGTTATCAAACTTATTATGAGAGAAAATGAGTGACATTGGAAATAACATCAAAATATTTAATAGTGGAGGTTTCAAAATGGACAACATTGAGAAAGAAATTAAAGGTCGCCTCTAATACAGTGATTTCAGTGTAGTAAGCACTTGAGAAAGTCTTTGTTAAACATTACTTGGGCATTCTATAAAATAAGTCAAAACATAGACATTACATAAACTTTCCTTAAGGAAGACATATTATTAAGATATTTCAGGGAAAAAATTAAGAAAGTTCACTATGAATTGGCTTATGAGAAAACAGCTTTAAGATGTTTTTAGTCCACAATTATGATCTTCTAAATATGCCCCCAAGGCTTTAAAGTATCTGGCTTTAAAGCCAGATTTAGCTTTACCAATGGCCTATTTGCTCCAGAGTCTACCCACTGGTCCAACAAGACCAGTTCTGAATCTTGGTTCCCATTTAAATTTGAAGAAGCCAACCGCAGCAAATGCCAGGAATACCCTCCTAAAAACCTATAGACGTAGCTTAGAATGAGCAGTAGCTTTTTTGTAGTCAATGTAGACAGTTAACCACTCTTTTTGACCTCCAGAAAACATTAAGCAAAGAGGTTCAACCAGAGGCAGATAATAAAATCTTAAATTGTATAATCTTTTAGTATATTTAAAGTGAGATATACCTTCTAAAGCCTTTTAAGTGTTACTGAACCAAACTTGGGTCTACTTGCCCACACGCAGTGAAGCCAGTATAGTGACACGAGGCTGTAGTGAAGGAAAGTGCAGGGTGCCAAGCACGGAGTCCACAGCAGCTAATGCACAAAACACCTGAACTTCCCAGTGGGAAATGGGGTTTATCCCAGGAATACAATGATTCTTCAATACATGACAATCAATCAATGTGACACACCATATTAACAAATTGAAGGGTAAAAACCATATGAGAATCTCAATAGATACAGAAAAAGCTTTCAACAAAATTCAACACCAATTTATTATAAAAAACCCTCCAGAAAGTAGGCGTAGAGGGAACTTGCCTCAACATAATAAAGGCCATATATGACAAACCCACAGCCAACATCATTCTCAATGGTGAAAAACTGAAACCATTTCCACTAAGATCAGGAACAAGGCAAGGTTGCCACTCTCACCACTGTTATTCAACATAGTTTTGGCAGTTTTAGCCCCAGCAATCAGAGAAGAAAAAGAAATAAAAGGAATCGATAGCGGAAAAGAAGAAGTAAAGCTGTCACTGTTTGCAGATGACATGATATTATACATAGAGAATCCTAAAGATGCTACCAGAAAACTACTAGAGCTAATCAATGAATTTGGTAAAGTAGCAGGGTACAAAATTAATGCACAGAAATCTCTTGCATTGCTATATACTAATGATGAAAAATCTGAAAGAGAAATTAAGGAAACACTCCCATTTATCATTGCAACAAAAAGAATAAAATACCTAGGAATAAACCTACCTAAGGCGACAAAAGACTTTGTATGCAGAAAACTATAAGACACTGATGAAAGAAATTAAAGACGATACAAACAGATGGAGAGATATACCATGTTCTTGGATTGAAAGAATCAACATTGTGAAAATGACTATACTACCCAAACCAATCTACAGATTCAATGCAATCCCTATCAAACTACCAATGGCATTTTTCACAGAACTAGAAAAAATTTTTCACAATTTGTATGGAAACATAAAAGACCCCGGATAGCCAAAGTAATCGTGAGAAAGAAAAACGGAGCTGGAGGAATCAGGCTCCCTGACTTCTGACTATACTACAGAGTTACAGTAATCAAGATAGTATGGTACTGGCACAAAAACAGAAATATAGATCAAGGGAACAGGATAGAAAGCCCAGAGATAAACCCACGCACATATGGTCCCCTTATCTTTGATAAAGGGGGCAAGAATATGCAATGGAGAAAAGATAGCCTCTTCAATAAGTGGTGCTGGGAAAACTGGACAGCTACATGTAAAAGAATGAAATTAGAACACTCCATACACAAAAATAATCTCAAAATGGATTAAAGACCTTAAATGTAAGGTCAGATACTATAAAACACTTAGAGGAAAATAGACAGAACACTCTATGACATAAATCACAGCAAAATTCTTTTTGAGCCACCTCCTAGAGAAATGGAAATAAAAACAAAAATAAACAAATGGGACCTAATGAAACTTAAAAGCTTTTGCACAGCAAAGGAAAACATAAAGCAGACGAAAAGACAACCCTCAGAATTGGAGAAAATTTTGCAAATGAAGCAGCTGACAAAGGATTAATCTCCAAAATGTACAAGCAGCTCATGCAACTCAATATCATAAAAACAAACAACCCAATCTAAAAATGGACAGAAGACCTAAATAGGCATTTCTCCAAAGAAGATATACAGATTGTCAACAAACACATGAAAGGGTGCTCAACATCACTATTCATTAGAGAAATGCAAATCAAAACTACAGTGAGGTGTCACCTCACATGGGTCAGAATGGCCATCAGTAAAAAATCTACAAACAATAAATGCTGGAGAGGGTGTGGAGAAAAGGGAACCCACTTGCACTGTTGGTGGGAATGTAAATTGATACAGCCACTATGGAGAACAGTATGGAGGTTCCTTAAAAAACTAAAAATAGAACTACCATACAACCCAGCAATCCCACTCCTGGGCATATACCCTGGGAAAACCATAATTCAAACGAGTCATGTACTACAATGTTCATTGCAGCTCTATTTACAATAACCAGGACATGGAAGCAGCCTAAGTGTCCATCGACAGATGAATGGATAAAGAAGATATGGCACATATATACAATGGAATATTATTCAGCCATAAAAAGAAACATAATTGATTTACTTGTAGTGAGGTGGATGGACCTAGAGTCTGTCATACAGAGTGAAGTGAGTTAGAAAGAGAAAAACAAGTACCATATGCTAACACATATATATGGAATCTAAAAAAAAAATCGTTCTGAAGAACCTAGGGGCAGGACAGGAATAAAGACGCAGACGTAGAGAATGGATCTGAGGACACAGGGAGGGGGAAGGGTAAGCTGGGACAAAGTAAGAGAGTGGCATGGACATATATACTCTACCAAATGTAAAATAGATAGCTAGTGGGAAGCAGCTGCATAGCACAGGAAGATCAGCTCAGAGCTTTGTGACCACCTAGAGGGGTGGGATAGGGAGGATGGGAGGGAGACGCAAGAGGGAGGGTATATGGGGATATATGTATACATATTGCTGACTCACTTTGTTATACGGCAGAAAGTAACGCAACGTTGTATAGCATTTGTACTCCAGTAAAGACGTTTAAAAAAAGAGTCTGGTAGGGGGTGTAACACTGAAACTTTTTCACTCAGTGTCGTCCTTTGTCCTTGAAGCACCATTATCCTTGGAACACCACATTCCCCCCTCTCTTTATTTATAGGGCCAATTCCTGGGCCTTATTGGATACCCTGCTCATATCTACCTAACTGCCTAATTCCCTCTCAGGCATTCGGGAACCTCTTTGTTAGGAGAAAGGGCAACGAACTTGCTCTGGTTGCTTCCTGCTGAGTGGGGTCATCGTGGGGTCTGGGTTCCCATTGCCTGCTCTCTGTCAGGGTGTATCTAGGGAGGAGTGTGGGCCCCATGGAAAGTGATGGCAACTTGTTCAAGGGTTGTACGAGTGTTGTCTGGCCGGTATTCTTGTTGCATCACCATTTGGAGGTTTATTTGTTGTATTCTGGAAGAGACAAACTTAACAAGGAGGTTAAAAATACATGGCCCAAAAATTGGTCTGGACCTTGCTGATTGGTTAACGAAAATACAGCAATCCCCCTTTAATATTGCACAGGTCCCTCCCTGATAAGCTGTTAGGAGGTCCTGAGCTCTTCTATTTTGTAAAACCACCTCTGCTAGAGAACTTAGTAGCGTGTTAATTTGAGCTGCAAGGTTGGCAATCTGTTGTGTGAGTTCAAGAGAGAGCCGTCGGGCAGTGAAAATAGAGTTTAAGAGTCCTGCTGAGCCTGTTCCCATCCCTGTTAGGAGGATCGAGGAATGGTGAGTAGGACCAGAGAAGGAGGTCAGGGCTGAATAAATAGCCCCTGTGTCAATTAGAAAGCTTATAGTAGCCCCTGCCCCATCCAGGGTTACCCGGGGCTCCTCCGGTCTTATGGGGAACATAGGGGCCTGTAGACTGAGCCCCGGGCACCTTCAGTCATCCGCATCCAGGAGCCCCAGATCTAGAGCGCAATCTGGTTCTTGATCCTGATGGTCAAAACCACCAACAGGGGCAATCGGCCTCGACTTCGGCCCAGGGGGCCGGGACCCGAAATACCCCAGGTGTTGAGTGATTGTGGAATTGGCCTACCCGCTTGAGGGTGGGAGGGACCACTCTTCTTCCAGTGGCCCTTTTGGCGACAGTAAGGGCAGGGGGTATCGGGTGGTGGGGTGCAGACGTTCCTGACAGTGTGCCCCTGCTGACCACACTGGTAGCAGGTCAGCGGTGGTTTCTGAGACAGAAAAGGGGCTCCCGTGGGTCCCTGATTGGGAGGGACTGAGTAATGGCACGAGCCATACACTGAGCGCACTGTTTTAATTTTCCCTCCTCTCAGTTCTCGTCTGTTGCTAGAAGGCTCCTCCCTACTGTTTGAAGACCTTAAAGGCCACGTCAATAGGACAGAAAATGGGGTCTGTGGCCCTTGCTCTAGTTTCTGTAATTTCTGTCTTATGGCTTATGGCTTATAAAGTGAACTGCAAGTATAGCCTGACCTTCAGGGGTCTCAGGGTCTAGGCTGCTGTATTTCCTCATAGCCTCTGCTAATCGGGCTGGAAAAAGGGCTGGATTCTCAGAGGGTTCCTGTCTGACTTCTCTGGGTTTCATATAATCGACAGGTTTGATGATTGCCTTTTTCATACCTTCTAGCAGACAGGTAATCATGTAATTTCTCCTAGTGAGCCCTCCTGCTGGCCCATTTTCATTTGCCGGGTGTCTCCATCCTGGGTCTGCCCATAGGACTGCCTCTGCCCCTGCTCAGTTCTCATTAGGATTTCAGGCATGTGTCTCATCTCCCCGGGCCTGAGCCAAGGCCCCGATCCTGGCCTTTTCCTCATGAGTGCAGCAGGTAGTTAGGACCACAGGAATATCTGGCCAAGTTAAGTCAAAGGCTATAGTTAGGGCCTGGAATTCCCTGATGAACATGGAAGGGTCCTGGCTAAAGGAGCCCGGTTCCCCTTGAATATGAGAGAGATCGGACATGGGGAAGGGGACGTGAACTCTGATAGTGCCTAGATCTCTGTTAGCAATGTCTTGTAGGGGAAGCATACTGGGACTCGATTCAGAGCGTTGGGCTGCTCGTGACCGAGTGTGGGGAGGGGAGGGAAGGTCTGCTTCCAGATACGCAGGTCGGGGTTGGGGAGAAGGTTGAGGAGGAGGCTGGGGAGACCGGGGACAAGAAGGCTCATCCAGGATACCTGGTGGATGGGGAGATGGGGAGGGACGAGGTAGTGAAGCTGAAGGAGGAGAGGTGGGTGGACGAAGCATTAAAGCGACAATGGAGAGACACATGCGACAGGAGTCCCTCAGGCTCGGATACTGACTGAAGGCCATGAAGGTCTGGACATATGGAACCTTGGAATTCTTTCCTAGTTTCCGACCATAGAGATCAAGATGGAGGATCGTGTTGTAATTTAGCATGCCATTAAGAGGCCATTCATTGTTCTTGGTCCCCCAGTTTGTATGGGAGCCAAGCCGTATTACAAAAGAAAATGCGCCTCTTCTTTTTGAGATTGTCTGGGTCAAATTCCCTCCAATTCCTGAGAATTCAACCAAGAGGTGAGTCTAGGGGAATAGACGTACCTGAACCCATTCTTAGCCTCAGTGCCATAGAACAGGCGTACTGAGCATCACTGACGGGCAAAAGGGCATCCCACTTTGTCTCAGTGTCATCTCCGTGTGACTAAGGCACCCGTGAGAACAGTGCGACTAAGGCATCAGTGACCAGAGAGGGGAATTCCCGGAAGCCGGCCGGAAATTGACTCACTATTAGAAGATTCTCAGGGATGGGCAGGGGCTCTTGGGACCATCTAGAGGCGGCGAGGTCCTTTGGAGTCAATCTAAGCCAAGGAGAAAGAAGCAGAAGCGATAGAAAAGAGGACTGAGGATTCCACCTTCTAACCCTACAGAGGAGGCAGTGGCCAAGGGACTGTGGGCTTTGTGCTTTGCTTCATCCACGATGTGCCTCATGTTGCACGGAAGTTGTCTTGATGGGGGCAGATGCTCTAATAGCCTGGTCCGTTCCGTGACCCCCTTATCCTTTCACAGGAGTCTTCAAGCTGCAGGCGCCCTAATGGCTTTTAAATAACCCATGCCCACATGATACCAATCGGCCCAGTCCTCAGTCAGAAGAAAGACAGAGGGATCCTCACCCATTCTGGGAGGCAGTTACTGGGGTGAAGTGAGCCACAGAGCCTTTGGAACACACCAGGGTGTGGCCCTGACCACAGTCCCTCCACTGCTTCCACGGCAGCTTGCCTGTTCACAGAGGGTCCCAAGGAATGAGGAGAGGAGGTGGGGAAAGAGATCTCCCCGGAGATCCCCGTACGGGCCACCAAATGCCGTGGTCCGAACGCGGGTTGGAAAAGAGTTTCCAGACACAAGGCAGAATGTAAAGAAGATAGGATTTACTAGAGGTAAGGGTTGCTGCCAGAACAGCAGGCCGACTTCCTAGTAGTCTGGGAGAATAGAGCCCGAACATGTGCTGTTGATCAGTTTTTATAGCCAGAAAACAAAGGAATGGTCCAAGGTGATAATTTCCATTACTGATTGGTCGAGGCACATATACCTTCCTTCTATAGGGTGGGAGTGGGACAGGGCAGATGCCTTTCCTTATTTGGGAGAGGTCCCGTTGCCCAGGTGGGCATTGCCCAGGTGGGCTCAGGAATTTCGTAACCATGGCAACATGGCGGGGAGGGCGATTAAGAGGCTGGTATGGGGTGTAACGCTGACAGTTTTTCAGGCAGGGTCATCCTTTGTCTTTGAAGCACCATTGTCCTTGGAGCACCACACTTTTGACACTACTAAGCTTTGAAAGCAAAAGTCAATCACTCTTTGATTACCAGTAGGAGACTATAGATTGAATTATCTCTAGGTTTAACAATTACCATTTACATCTTTTTGCTACAACTCACATTTCCTATAATAAAATAAAAGGTGGTCACATCTCAACAGAAGGCCTTAATGAGTCCTGTGAAGTAAGCAAACATTGACTGTGTACAAGTGAGCTAAACTGAGTAACTACAAACATTTTCATTGGAAGCCATGGACTTCTGCTCCATTAGATCCAGATCACAAGACCAAGACAGCATTGCTCCCATACTAACAAACTGGGGAAGCTACAAAATCACAGTCTCTTATTTGTTTTAACTCATCACAAAATTGAGTATACAAAGAGACTTAAATGAACAAAATTCCGGAAAGTAACAAAATTTTCACATGGAAGAAAAGACCTGAGTCTACTTTCATCCCTAGAAAAATAGCAGGATGATAAGGTAACCAGCCAAACCATTAGTAAGCATTTCATGGCAGTGTGGACAATCATGACAGATAAAAACTTGAAGGTGGTACAGACACAATACAGGACTACACCCACCTGAAAACTCTTTCCCAGAGATTGCACCAAGTGGTCCAGGGTTGTATACCACCGTCTAGAGGCAGGCAGGGGAACAAGATGAGCACAACAGCAGACTTCTTGTCAGAGAGTAGTAAGCCAGAAAACAGAACAACATAAAGTACTAGAAGAAAATAACTGGCAACCTAGATTTCTATATCTAGCAGAAATGTCTGTCAAAAAATGAAGGCGGGCTTCCCTGGTGGCACAGTGGTTGGGAGTCTGCCTGCCGATGCAGGGGACGTGGGTTCGTGCCCCGGTCCGGGAGGGTCCCGCGTGCCACGGAGCGGCTGGGCCCGTGGGCCATGGCCGCTGGGCCTGCGCGTCCGGAGCCTGTGCTCTGCAATGGGAGAGGCCACAACAGTGAGAGGCCCACGTACCGCAAAAAAAAAAAAAAAAAAGAATGAAGGCAAAGAGACTTTTTTTAGAAAAACAAAAGCCGAGAAAATGTGTTGCCAGCAGACCTATAATAAGAGACATGCTAAGGCTAGTTCTTCAAGCTGAAAAAATGCTAACAGATGGAAACTTGGATCCATAGAAAGTAAAGATGAGTGTTAGAAATGGTAAGCATGTGAATAAATAGGAAAGACATTTTTGTCATTTATTAACCTCTTTAAAAGACAATTAAGGGATGAACAGAAAACTCACTAAAAAGATTTGAAAATGAAGCTTAAATTTGAAAATTTCTTGATCTCACTCATATTATAGAAATTGAAATACAAACAATACTAAAATATTATTTTTCATATATTAGACTGGCAAAAGTTAAAAAACAAGACAACATTCTGTTGGCAAGACTGTGGGGAAACAGACACTCTCATACGTTGCTCATGGGAAACTGTTATATCCCTTCGGGAGAAAAATGTGGCAATATTTAACAAAACCACATATGCACTTACCTTTTGACTCAGAAATCCCACTTCTAGGAATCTATTCTAAGACACTCTTCTAACAATATAAAAATACATATGTATGAGGCTATTTATTGCAGTATTATTTGTACAGTTGACCCCTGAACAGGGGGCATAGGGCACCAACCCCTGTATAGTTGAACATCTGCACGACTTTACAGTTGACACTCTTATGTGAGGTTCTGCATCTGCAGATTCAACCAACCACAGATCATGTAGTACTGTGGTGTTTATCAAAAAAAAAAAAAAAAATCCACCTATAAGTGGACCCATGCAGTTCAAACCCATGTTGTTCAAGGATCAACTGTACTTGTAAAATATTAGAAATAAACCAAATATCCATACATAGGAGAATCATTTAATAAATTATGATATATTTACAGAACAAAGTAGTCTGCAGGTATAAAAGAATAAGGAAGATTCCACTATAATGATTTGGAGTTTTTCTAGGATATATTGTTAAATGAGAAAAGTGAAATGCAAAGGAGTAGCTATAGTGTTCTACACTTCATGTAAGAAAGAAGGGACTACTAGCTTGGCTATAATAAAAAAGATGGGTAATTACAAGCTGGCAAATGTGGAAAAATTGAAACCCTTACAACACTGCTGGTGAGAATGTAAAATGCAGTTGGTGCAGTTACTTTGGATAAACAGTCTGGCAGCTCCTCAAAAGATTAAACATAAAGTCACCAAATGACCCAGCAGTTCCACTCCTACTCATGTATTCAAGAGAAATGAAAACATAGCCACACAAAATTTGAATACAAATGTTCACAGCAACATGATTTATAACAGCCCAGAAGTGGAAACAACCTAAATGTCCATCAGCTGATGAATGGATAAATAGAATGTGGTATATCCATACAGTGGAATATTTTTCAGCCATAAAAAGAAATGAAGTACTGATCCATGCATGGATGAACTTTGAAAATTTTATGCTAAGTGCAAGAAATTAGTTATCAAAGATCACATAGATTAGTGGTTATCTATGGTTGGGAGTCAGGGAGGATGATGAGTGACTGATAATGGGTACAGGGTTTATTTGGGGTGATGAAAATGTTCCAGAGTTAATGTGGTGATGGTTGAACAACTGAGTGAATACACTAAAAACCAATGGCATGTACACTTTACGAGTGAATTTTATGGCATGAGAATTATGTGTCAACAAAGCTGTTATATTAAAACAAGAAGGAAAGAAGGGGATATTAGAGACTATACTACGTGGGTATTCCAGCGGTCCATGCTGGAATAGGACTCCATGCTTCCACCATAGGGGCCATGGGTTCGACCCCTGGTCGGGGAACTTAGATCCTGCATGCCACAGGCATGGCCAAAAAACAAAAGAAACTGTACGTGTTGTGTTCACTTATGCAAAATAAATACAGGAAGTATAAATCAGGAACTAAAGGTATTTGTTAACTACAGTGGGTGGGCATGAACGAGTGGGAAGAAGAGGGAAATGGGACTAGAGTAATGGGGATTAAGAGAGAGCAATATTTCCTAATGATTGATTGATATTATTCTGGATGCAGGCATGAGGTTTCTTGATCAAGACAGCTTACTATTACAGTAATAACCATGTCAATTCTAGGGCAACCATCAAACACACACTCACAGAGATATAACTTAAAAATCATTACTTAAGAAAAATTGAGATACTAAAAAGTATATGATTCACTCAAAAGAAGGTAGGATTAGGGAAACTGAGACAGAGAACAAATGGGATATATAAAAACCAAAAGCCAAGATGGGAGACTTAAATCCAATCATTTCAATGTTACATTAAATGTAAATGAACAAATGGATAGAAATTGTCTGAGTTAGTGGCAGATATTATCTATTGGATTTTTTTTTAATGGAAGGTTATAAAATTACTGTCTTTAAAAACTCATTTTGTGTATACATATGGTGAACATTGTTCAAACTGGGACACTTTTGAGAGCGAAAGGGGTTCTACTCATAATTATGCCAGAATAGTAGATATAAAAACCAGGACTGGGTCTTCCCTGGTTGTGCAGTGGTTGAGAGTCTGCCTGCCAATGCAGGGGACACGGGTTCGTGCCCCGGTCCGGGAGGATCCCACATGCCGCGGAGCGGCTGGGCCCGTGAGCCATGGCCACTGAGCCTGCACGTCCAGAGCCTGTGCTCCGCAACGGGAGAGGCCACAACAGTGAGAGGCCTGCGTACCGCAAAAAAAAAAAAAAACAGGACTGATGCTCACCTCACCTGTAAACAACAGTTGGTGGTTTGGGCTTCTCCAGTCCACAGTGTTTAGATCATAAATACAGAAGGTCAGCATTTGAAAGATTATTGTCCGCTACCTCCCTTAAGTTTTAAAATTTCCATATTTCTTATTATTCATTTAAAAATACCTATTGAGGGCCTTCTAAAAGCCAGTACCTAATAATTCAGATGTAAATAAGGCCCTGCTGTCTTCCACAGTTTCACTACCAGTGAAGGAGGCAGATCAGCAGCTGGATAAAATCATATATAAATCTGCTGATTAAGTGATATTAAAATGAATATGAACAGCACAGAGCCGAATTTTTTCAGGAAAGTTGTAGAATGTTTCTGAGACTAGGAGACATTTGAGTCTGCATCTTAAAGAATAAACAAAAATGAATAAAAAAGAGTCAGAGAAGGCTATTCCAAAAGGAGAGAATAACAATTGAAAGGACAGTTATAAGTGGGTCTGTTGTTTTGGTTAATTGTAAAAATTTTAGCCAAACAATAACATACGTCTTAATGAATTGAAGATTAGAAGAAGAATGATGAGAGATAAATCTGGACAGATCTGGGGAGAAGAGAAAATTGTTAAGGATATTATAACAGTGTAACAAGTTGGATGTTGGTCCTATAGTTTGGCAAAGGAAAACAACAGAGCTTTCCAAAGAAGGTGGTGTGATCAGGATTATAAGAGTCCAGGGCCAGGGATAATATGAATTAGGCCAAAAAAAAGATCAAAATAAGGCAGTGATAGTGAAGAGGAGAATAAAAGCCAGATTCCATAGATAGATTTGTAGGGATGAGCAGAGTCAAGGCAGTCAGGCCTATAGCTTGGTAGCTTGAGCGAATTTTGTTACCATTAAATGGGTTATAGCACCCAAGACAGAACTGATTTTGGAGAGAAAAATTCCATTCTGTAAACGCTGGTAACTCTACAATAGCTGTTAATAAGGGTAGTATGATTAGAACAGGATGTAACCTAACCTGAGATAAGTTTCTGAGCCTGTTCACTCAAAAACTCAGTCAGGAACTGGATGGGTCATGTTCCATCGAAACTGCCCAAGAAAATAGGGCATATATGCATCATTGTGAATGAGCCTGGGGAGGTTCCGTTAATTTTCTCATATCTCTATTTCTCTTCATTTTCCTTTGCATTTCTAAATTTTTTGTTTCAAGTAGTATAATGCTATATTATTTTTAATAATAATTGTGACTCCAAGAGCTACAGTGAGAATTGTTCCATTTAACAATTTTAAATGGTGCCTTTTGTCTTATTTAATGTTTGTTGCTTGAAACAAAGAATGTTATGCTTGTCTTTTCTGTCTGCATTTGTGTAAAAATGCTTTCTTGCCCTTTTATATTAAACTTTTCTATATCATTTAAATGCATCCCTTGTAAAACAGCATATAGTTGCATTTTAAATCTTTCTAAGAGTCTTTGCCTTTTAATAACATACAAAGAGTATAAGCTATATTTCTTGAAATAGTGAATACTATCTGCTTATCGTGGCTTTTTTTTTTTTGCATTTTCTAGCTGTTTGCCTTATTTTTTTACTTAGATTTTTCCCTTATTTCCAGTTTTATTTAGACTTAATTGACATGTAACATTATATAAGCTTAAGGTGTACATCATAATGATACATGTAAATATTGTGAAATGATTACCACAATAAATTCAGTTTAACCATCTATCACCTCACCATTACAAATTTTTTCTTATGAGGAAATGTCTCAGATTTACTCTTTTAGCAACTTTCAAATATAAAAAACAGTATTGTCACCAAAAAAAATTCTTTTTCTTATGTTGAGAACTTTTAAAATCTATTCTCTCAGCAACTTTCAAACTTGCAATACAGTATTATTAACTACAGTCACCATGCTGTACAGTACATCATCAGAATTTATTTCTCTTATAGTAACTGGAAGTTTGTACCTCTTGACCACCTTCACCCATTTTCCCAACCGCCAACCCTGGTCTCTGGCAACCACCTGTCTGTTCTCTAGGAATTTGGGTTTTTTAGATTCCACATGTAAGTGGGAACATATATTATTTGTCTTTCTCTGTCTGACTTATTTCATGTAGCATAATGCCCTCCAGGTTCATCCATGTGCTTGCAAGTGACAGGATTTCCTTCTTTTTTATGGCTGAATAATATTCTATTTTGTTTATATACCAAGTTTCTTTATCCATTCATCCATGAATAGACACTTAGGTTGTTTTAATATCCTGGTTATTGTAAATAATGCTACTATAAACACAGAAGTGCAGATATCTCTTTGAGACAGTGATTTTATTTCCTTCAGATATATACCCAGAAGTGGAATTGCTGGATCATATGGTAGTTCTAGTTTTAACTTTTTGAGGAAACTCCATACTGTTTTCCATAATGGTGGTACCAATTGATATTCCCATCAACAGTGCACAAGGATTCCCTTTTCACAGCATCCTCACTAGCACCTGTTATCTCGTGTCTTTTTCATGATTGCCATTCTAACAGGTATCAGGTGATATCTCATTGTTGTTTTGATTTGCATTTCCCTGATGATTAGTGATGTTGAGCTCCTTTTAATATACTTGTTGGCCATTTGAATGTCTTTTTTGGAAAAAATATCTATTCAAGTCCTTCATCCATTTTTTAATTGGATTATTTGGGGTTTTTTTTGCTATTGCGTTGTTTAAGTCCCTTATATATTTTGGATATTAACCCCTTATTAGATATATGATTTGAAAATATTTTCTCCCATTCTGTAGGTTGCTTTTCATTTTGTTGATCATTTCTTTTGCTGTGCAGAAGCTTTTTAGTTTGATGCAATCCCACTTGTTTATTTTTGGTTTTTTCACTTGTGCTTTAGGTGTCATATCCAAAAACTCATTGCCAAGACCAATATAAAGGAATTTTTCCCAATGTTTTCTTCTAGGAATTTTATGGTTTCAGGTCTTATATTTACATCTTTAATCTATATCAAGTTAATTTTTGTGAGTGGTATAAGATAAGTGTCTAGTTTCATTCTTTTGCATGTGAATATCTTAATTTTCCTGGCACCATTTATGAAAGAGACCATCTTTTCCACTGATTATTCTTGACTCCCTTTTCAAATATTAGTCGAAGGTATATGAAAGGTTGATTTCTGGGCTCTTGATCCTGTTCCATTGGTCTATGTGTCTGATTTTATGCCAGTACCATACTGTTTTGGTTACTATAGCTTTGTAATATAGTTTGAAATCAGGAAATGTGAGTTTCCAACTTTGTTCTTCTTTCTCAAGATTGCTGTGGCTAATTAGGGTCTTTTGTGGTTCAAAACAAATTTTAGGATTGCTTTTTCTATGTCTGTGAAAAATGCCATTAGAATCTTGATAGAGGTTGCATTGAATCTGTAGAGTGCTTTGGGTAATATGGACACTTTAACAATATTAGTTCTTCCAATTCATAAACATGGGATATCTTTCCATTTACTTGTGTATTCTTCATTTGTTCCTCAATATCTTATAGTTTTTAGTGTACATGTCTTTTAACTCCTTAGTTGAATTTATTCCAATTTATTTTATTTTTTATGCTATTGCAAGTGTGATAGTTTTCTTTATGTCATTTTTAGATGATTAATTGTTAGTGTATAGAAATTCAACCAATTTTTGGATATCGATTTTGTACCCTGCAACTTTACTAAACTTGTTTACTGGTTCTCAAAGTTTTTTGGTGTAGCCTTTAGTATTTTCTATATATATAATATCAAATCATCTGAAAATAATGACAGTTTTATTTCTTCCTTTCTGATTTGGATGCCATTTAATTTTCTTTTCTTGCCTAATTGCTCAGGCTAGGACTGCCACTACTGTGTTGAGTAGGAGTGGTAAGAGTAGACACTTTTGTCTTTTTCCTGATCTTAGAGGAAAATCTTTCATGCTTTCACCAATGAGTATGATTTCAGCTGTGGGCTAGTCTTATATGGCCTTTATTATGTTGAGTATATTCCTTCAATACCCATTTTGTTGAGAGTTCTTATCATAAATAGGTGCTGAATTTTGTCAGATAATTTTTCCACATCTATTGAGATGACCATATGATTTTTTCTTTTATTCTATTAATGTGATGTATCACATTGATTGACGTGCTTACATTGAATCAGCTTACTTGATCCTGGTTTATAATCCTTTTAATGTGCTGCTGAGGTTCAGTTTCCTAGTATTTTGTTGAGAATTTTTGCATTTATATTTATGAGGGTTATAATTCTTTAGTTTTCTTGTATTGTCCTTATTTGGCTTTGGTATCAGTATAATGCTACCCTCATAAAATGAGTTTGAAAGTGTTTCCATCTCATCAGGTTTTTGGAAGAGTTTGAGAATGACTGTCATTAATTCTCCTTTGAATGCTCAGTAAAATTCATCAGTGAAACTATCTAGTTCTGGACTTTTGTTTTTTGGGAGGTTTTTGACTACTGACTCAATATCCTTACTTGTTATTGGTCAGTTCAGATTTTCTATTTCTTCATAACTCAGTCTTGATAGGTTGTATGTTTCTAGGAATTTATCTATTTTTCTATTTTATCTATTTGTTAACATATAGTTATTTGTAGTAGTTTCTTATGATCCTTTATATTTCTGTAATGTCACTTGTAATGTCTCCCCTTTCTTTCATAATTTTATTTATTTGGGTCCTCTCTATTTTTTCTTGGTTAGTATAGCTAAATGTTTGTAAATTTTTTTTATCTTTTCAAGGATCATCATCTTAGTTTTTTTTTAATCTTTTTATTGTTTTCCTGTTCTCTATTTTATTTATTTCCACTCTAATCTTTATTACTTCCTTTCTTCTGCTAACTTTGGGCTTAGCTTGTTCTTTTCTTCTAGTTCCTTGAGGTGTAAAGTTACGTTGTTTGTTTGAGATTTTTCTTTTTTCTTGATGTATGTATTTAATGCTATAAACATGACTCTTAGAACTGCTTTTGCTGCATCCCATATGCTGTGGTTCCATTTTTGTTTGTCTCAAGATGTTTTTTATTTCTCTTTTGATTTCTTCTTTGTTCCATTGATTGTTCATCACTGTGTTGTTTAATTTTCATGTATTTGCAAATTTTGCAGTTTTCCTCCCACTACTGATTTTTAACTTCATACCATTATGGTTGGAAAAGATACTTGGTTTTATTTCAATCTTCTTAAATATGTTAAGACTTATTTTGTGGTGTAACATTTGATAAATCTTAGGAAAGGTCCCATATTCTAGGCTATACTGAGCTGTAGGCAGCCTTCAAATTTGCTTCCTGGCTCTGGCAGGGCTGTGGAACAGGCTACACGGCTAGTGTGGCTTGTTGGCTGAATCAGGCAGTACTGTCCACTGAGCTCTCTGGCCAGACAGGGCTACCAGCTTGGCTCTGTTAATGGGCAGAGCTGATGGCTGGACTGTCTGCTCAGGTGCCACTGCAAGCAGGGATGTAGGGTGGGCCCCACAGCTTCCCAAGTGCTCTGATTAAACTTCATGGTCAGGCAGGAGTGAGGACCATATTCAGCAGCAGGCATGGCCACAGACCTGCTTCCCTATTTGGGAAGGGTGGCAGAATAGGCTCCAAGGCCAACATGGCTTGTGGCTGGGGACGTGAGTCAGCCAGATCTTTCCACCAAGTTCCAAGGCTTGACAAGGCTATTGGCTTTGACCTGCAAATGGACAGAGCCATTGGATGGGTTCTCTGCTCAGATGCTGTTATAAGTGGTGCTACAGGATAGGCTACACAGCTTCTCAGATGCTCTATTTAGGCTTCCTGTTCACATGGGGCTGGAAGCTATATTCAGCAGCAGATGTGGCTTCAAATTTGTTTCCCTGCCCTGACAGAGCAGTAGAACAGCCTCCAAGGCCAGTAAGTCTCAGCTGGGGACTCAAATCAGGCAGCTCTGCCTACCAAGCTCCTTGGCCAGACAGTGCCACCAGCTCAGGTCTGCAGATGGACAAAGCCACCATATGGGCTCTCTGCTAGGTGGTCCTGTGAGGTAAGACCCAAGTTGGCCTCCTGGTAGAATCCCACTAAGCTGGAGGAGCTGGATGTCAACCTTGAGCTCTCTTTTTCCACACTGGAGAAGCCACAGGCCTTGAGGAGCCCTCTCAGTGTGTCACTGTGCCAACCTGGAAGAGGTGCAATGTGGTTAGAGTGTAGCTATTCTCTTACCCTTCTAATGAGGTCCTTCTTGGGCTCTGTGGTCCAGAGGTATGCTTCAGCCTCACCTCCATGTTCTGGGGTTTTCCCAATGGTGTCTCACCTACAGGCAGTTGCTAGTTTGTTTTCTTGTGATGCGGATTAAAGTCAGGAATGACTTATGTCACCATTTTGATGATTTAACTCTTTTTTTGATTTAGATTATTGAATATTGTATTTGCTTTCTTCTGGTCCAATGATTTGAAACAAATGTGTTTTACTTTAATTACCTAGTGATAACCTTTAAGTTTTTCTAAAACATTTTTTAACGTAAATTCCTCTAATTATCAGAATCACTAATGAATGAATCTTTCCAATATTTCCATTTGTAGGATAAAAGCACATGCAAGTTACATAACCCAGGTTTTAAGGTCTCTATTGGGCCAGCAGTGCTTTCTCTGCCAGTACTTAGTAAAACGTATTTGATATATTGTTGCTCACTGACAAACAAATTGGCATGAATACAAGAAAAAAATTAAATGTTAATCTGATGTAAAGGGAACATATGTTAAAGAAATGGAAACTTATTGCTTAGAATGAAATCTGTTTAAGAGATACTCAGTGTTGGATTGTTGTTGTTGTTCCCCTTAATTTAACTAAGGGTATATAAGAGCCCATTACTTTCATTCTAACCTAAATTGAGGGCACCAGTAGACTGACTGCAATTCAATATTCAAATAGCTGGCTTTTCCTGGGGAAAAAAAGGCTCAAGTTGACTTAACAAATTCCATTTATTGAAGGCACATTCTAAGCTTCATTTTCAGCTCAGACTCTAGAAACTGACTTAGTTAATTGGGACAATTAAGAATCACCAAGTGTATAATTGCCCCTTTCATTTTGCTTTGGGAGGAAAGAGAGTTATTTATCTCAGAAAACAAGAGCCTAGGGGCCTGCAAAGAAAGAGAATGAGAACACTTTGGTTAAAGAGAAATATCAGAAAATCTCTTTTATAATCAACTCAAGAGATGATAAGCCTTCACCTTCTCTCTAGGACAATAGAAATGATGGAATGTCTAAAATCGATTGTTCTAAAACTCCTACAACCTACGATTTCTCAAAGGGAAGGAGCCTGTTAGCCATCTTTATCAGCTGCTACCCTTGGTCAGTGTTTAAAACACACACACACACACACACATGCACACACACACACACTTATAAAAATTTACCAGAATGAAGGTAAAAACTAGTGTTGATTTTACTGGGATGTTAAGAATATTAGCACTCAAATCAAAAACGTAAAAAAAAAAACTTCTGGATTCTAGACTACCTGGAGAAAATTTTAAGGCACTCTTACAATTAGTTAACTGAATACCAATCATGTATATAGATTACATCAATAAAATGGCAAAGATCTCATTTATTGTAAATATCAAATTTGGGTACCATTGAGCCTTCAATAATTTTGGGTCTCATATATCACAGCACAAACTCATGCAGATATTTGAAAACATGAACTTTCAATCTTTTATTTATGATTCTACTATTTGAGCATATCATATTTTGTTTATTGTCATTTTAAAATATAGTCCCTTAATTTCCTAAGTGGGTTGACCATGTGAATCTGGAAAAGATGAAGAATCCATCTCAGAATTAGCAATCTTTTATATTTGTTGTGCCTACCTAAAACCAAAGTACAAAATTTAGTCAGGTGCTCCACTGTTCTGTCTGCACAAGGCCACCCATCTGGCTGTGAAATCTGCCTACATCACATTGTTCCTCTCAAAAGGAATATTTTGCTTGATAAGAATAAAAGGTTATTTTTATCTTCCATATTGAAAACATTGGAATGCCATCTAGTATTTTCTTCTGGCATAAATTTTAATTTTGTTTTAGAAAATTATGAACCATAGAACAGGTTTGATAACATTTGACTCTTGGTTTATGAGACCAAATGAAAATAATTTAAGTAAGGAGCAAAAATGATTTTTCCTATGACCACTTTGAGTGTTCCATGCAAACAGTAAATCTGAAAAACTGGCATAAGTATTTGGCTAAGGCTTTTTCTGCCTTGATCTGCCTAGCTCTGCCCTTGTTATGAGAAGAAATATGGGAGATGCCCTGTGTCAAGTTATTAAAAATGACATGAGAAGGGAGAAGAAATTAGATCTATATTAGCTATGAAGACTGAGGAAAGGAAAGCATGAAATTGGAAAAGGCAAATTTTCTACAGCCCATCTCTCCTGCCAAGTCATCTGTCCTAGTGAAAGGAGACCTTCAAGTGAACTCTTCGAAGGCCTACAGGCAAATTTCTTAGTCTGTTCCTGAGAAATGCTCATCTCCAGAGAAGGCCATATTTAAATTCCTAGATCTATATTCAGCAAATGCTTGATGCAAAAAAATGAAAGGTTGCTGTTAAGCTTTGGTCAGTCTGTCATGACTTCGCTATAGTTTAAGCATCATTTTTAAGCTAAGGAGAACTAAAAATGTGTTAGATATCCCTGTAGTCACATGGCACCCCACCACAATTTCTTTTACAGATGTTCCTTCCAAAAATATTAATATAGAACCACTAGATTAATCAATTGGTTTAGCCTTTTCTCTTACCACAAAGGAACACAGAGTTGATTTTGATAATAACCATGGTCCATCCTAGGTATATAAGGTATACAGGCACCAGGGAGTATAATTTTAGTGTCATTAAAATCACAGCTCTTGTGCAAGCCTGGAAAATAAGCATGGAGTAAATTCATGTAAAAGTATTATCTAAAATGCATATATCCTAAGTGTCCATTGACAGATGAATGGATAAAGAAGATGTGGCACATATATACAATGGAATATTACTCAGCCATAAAAAGAAACGAAATTGAGTTATTTATAGTTAGGTGGATGGACCTAGAGTCTGTCATACAGAGTGAAGTAAGCCAGAAAGAGAAAAACAAATACCATGTACTAACACATGTATGTGGAATCTAAAGAAAAAAAAAAGTGGTTCCGAAGAACCTGGGACAGGACAGGAATAAAGACGCAGACATAGAGAATGGACTTGAGGACATGGGGAGGGGGAAGGGTAAGCTGGGATGAAGTGAGAGAGTGGCATGGACATATATACACTACCAAAAGCAAAATAGATAGCTAGTGGGAAGCAGCCGCATAGCACAGGGAGATCAGTTCGGTGCTTTGTGACCACCTAGAGGGGTGGGATAGGGAGGGTCAGAGGGAGACGCAAGAGAGAGGGGATATGGGGATATATGTACAGGTACAGCTGATTCACTATGTTATAAAGCAGAAACTAACACACCTTTGTAAAGCAATTATACTCCAATAAAGATGTTAAAAAAAAAGTGATGTGAAATAGAGGTTATTAATAGTCAAGTGTAAGAACATATTTTTGGCAAGGGTCTCGATTTTCATTTAATTCCTTTTTCAAATCACTGTTTATGTACCTATATAAACAAGAGATTGGACACCTTTGTAAATTTATGTCCTTTTAGGCAAATAGGGGGATGGCAAAGAGGTTTTGTTTGTTTGTTTTTAATCTGCTTCTTCACAATTGCCTTAAATGCCTTATGCCAGAGTGACATATTCTGGGCATATTCTACTATCCTTCACCATGCAGACTGCTTTCCTGCACTCACACCACATCTCTGACATCTTCTGAACAATGAACTCACTGTGTGGTGTCATCTATGCAAAATCAGGAATGTGTGGAGAACTAAGATTTGTTGCATTAAATTAGACTTGCTTTCTTTTATTTGAAGGAGAGTAATACATATTTGAAGGAGAGTAACTTCTGCCAGCACTTTAGCAACTATAATTTCTGTACTCCGGGGATTTAAAATTATTTATTTCCAGTTGAAGAGCTTTATTAATTAGAGTAAGTGAACAGTTGTCTGGAACAGCAATTAATGAAGTATATCCAACAGACATTAAGGACTCTAAGAGAAGGAGATTGACGTATTAAGCATCTATCATGGGTCAGTTTTAGACTTGGCATGTTAAACCTTCACCTTAATTAATTCTCACAACCACCCTGTGAGAGAGATATTTGCCTCCATTTTATAGGACAGGAAACTGAGGCTCAGAAAGGTTAAAGAGCTTGTTCAAGGTCTTGGGTCTAATAAATAATAATCAGTATTGTGGCTTGGGTCTTTCTGACCCTGAAGCTTATGCTCTTTATATGACATAAGGCTGTTTAAATAAAGTGGGATTAGGCACACAGGTTCTGATAAAAAATAATACATAATGGAATTTTTTTTTAAAGCTAGGATTTTTTTTTCTTAAAGTAGTTATATATTCAGTATTTTATTTATTTATTTTTGGCTGTGTTGGCTCTTCGTTTCTGTGTGAGGGCTTTCTCTAGTTGTGGCAAGCGGGGGCCACTCTTCATCGCGGTGCACGGGCCTCTCACTATCGCAGCCTCTCCTCTTGCAGAGCACAGGCTCCAGACACGCAGGCTCAGTAGTTGTGGCTCACGGGCCTAGTTGCTCCGCGGCATGTGGGATCTTCCCAGACCAGGGCTCGAACCCGTGTCCCCTGCATTGGCAGGCAGATTCTCAACCACTGTGCCACAAGGGAAGCCCCCATAATGGAATTTTTGGAGGGTGGAATCTAATAGGAGATAAAGTTTATCCAACATATTTTAATTGAGTCTCTTTTAGAAGTAGTTTAGAAATATAAGAATACCAGAATGTTCAAGAGACAAAATATATATCAATCTATAGTTTTATTTCTCTTGGTCCAGAATTTTTAACATATTTTTATAATGATGTAAATATTATTTTAAATACTCTATTTTTAGCTTTGGAAAGATACTGACTGGCTGTTGCTGAACCATTTCTCCTTTCCTCTGGGTACTTAACTAGACTACAGTTTGAAGTCACCCTTGTATTTAGATGTGGCCAAAAGACTGAGTTCTTGCCAATGGAATGTGGGCGAACACAATTGCCTCATTTCCAGGCAAGGTCCATAAATCCTCCTGGATGGTAACACCCAGTGTACCTTTAGAAGCCACATGTTGAAAATAAAAATGTCTCTGTGAGCCTGGACCCGCAAATAATTGTGTAGGTTGAACTTCAACTTTCCACCACTGTACCAGTACCTCTTTATTCAAGTAAGAAATGGACATCTAGTGTATGAATTAAAGTGACTCTGTGTCCTACTATGCCCAGAACAGGCCCAGTTTACACCACTTGTCCCAGTATATTTGATAAAAGCTCTCCCTTTCATTCTCAAAATGTTCCAGTTTGAATAATAAATATAATCTTTGCAGTATAAGGCCACAGAGACTCACATTTATGATAAATAACATTACTTTAACTTAAATCATTAGTTATGTTTGTTTTTTTAATTAATTTTATATTGGAGAATCGTTGATTTATAATGTTGTGTTAGTTTCTGCTGTACAGCAAAGTGAATCAATTATACATGTACCTCTATCCACACTCTTTTAGATTCTTTTCCCACATAGGTCATTACAGAGTACTGAGTAGAGTTCCCTGTGCTATACAGTAAGTTCTTATTAGTTATCTATTTTATATATAGTAGTGTGTATATGTCAGTCCCAATCTCCCAACTTATCCCCCCCCTTTTCTGCCTTGGTGACCATAAATGTGTTTTCTATATCCATGACTCTATATCTGTTTTGTAAATAAGTTAATTTGTACCATTTTTTTAGATTCCACATATAAGCAATATCATATAATATTTGTCTTTTTCTGTCTGACTTACTTCACTCAGGTTGACAATCTCTAGGTCCATCCATGTTGCTGCAAATGGTATCATTTCGTTCTTGTTAATGGCTGAGTAATATTCCATTGTCTCTATGTCCCACATCTTCTTTATCCATTCATCCATCAATGGACATTTAAGTTGTTGCCATGTCCTGGCTATTGTAAATAGTGCTGCTATGAACACTGGAGTGCATGTAGCTTTTCAAATTATGGTTTTCTCCGGATATATGCCCAGGAGTGGGATTGCTAGGTCACATAGTAGCTTCATGTTTGTTTTATACTCTTTATTTTCTTTAGCTTATAAGAGCTAAGCAGGCTGTTTTCATTTTAAAAGTTTAAAGGAAAGCAAAAGAATACACAATAAATTGTACTTTGTTTGAATTTCTATATACATTTAAGACTCTTCACCCATTTTGCTGATGTCCATTTCAGTGAGTACATGTGCAGGTGGAAAGGAAGTAATATGTACAATTAAATTCCTGGCTGATGTAAGCCTAGGTTTAATGACTGGCACATAGTAACAATTAATTTAGTATTTATTGCTAATGCTATTATTTCTGTTATTTTTATATGTTTATTCTATTATTATCTCTAATCAACGGCTGATAAAAAAGGGAATTAATAAAAATATGAATTAATGCAATCCTTTTGAAAAGTAATCTGATAAAATTAGTCAGTTTTACCTATGTGTAAATAATCTCATTTCTAAGTATCTGTCCCCTTAGGTCGAAAATGAGAGATCTACAATTCAGAATAGTTTATGCATGAGGGGGAGACACAGTAGTCTGAGTACCTGAGAATTCAGGAATAAATTTGCTATTGTCACCCCTGCATAAGGGATCAATAAAGTTTGGAAGAGGTCTGTCTTTTTCTGCATCTCAATCCTTCCTCCTCTGTGTGTTGACCTTGTTCTGTAGAGACATTCTACCTACAAGGCCAGGGAGACAGCCACCAAGAATCTAGATCACATCCTCACAGTTCAGCAATTCTAACATATCAATAGTAAGTCTATCCGCCTGATAGTTCTAGCAACAGAGTCTCAGGGAGAACTCCCAATCCTGTGCCCATCTTGGAACTATCCCTGAGCCATGAGAACAGATCATTCTGATTGCCAGCTTGATCTGATTTAATGGGAGTACTTTGATTGGCCACCTTGATATCCACCATTGTGGTGGTGCTGGTTGGGGGGGGGATGATAGGCTAAATAGCCTCACCCACATCACATTGGGATGGGGAGAGGGGAGAATATTTCCTGAAAAAAAAAGCAAAGATGGATAGACAGACAAGTCAACAATATATCTCTACAAAATGATAGATATGTAACCAAAGGCATATTTGCCCATTACATTATTACTTATGTTGGTAAAATTTCATATCCAGCAAGAGGAGTATTTAATAATGGTTAGTGATACATCCATAAGATTTAAAATTATGCAGGTAATAAAATCTTGGCTTTGATAAATAATGATATGGGAAATGTTCATGATCTACCATCCTGATGGTTACTCTTATGTGTCAACCTGACTGGGCCACGAGGTACACAGATTTTGATCAAACATTATTCTAGGTGTTTCTGTGAGGATGTTTCTGGATGAGATTAACATTGGAATTGGTAGACTGAGTAAAGCAGATTGCCCTCCCCAGTGTAGGTGAGCCTCAACCCTTTGGAGGCCTAACTAGAGCAAAGAGGTGGAGTAAAAGAGAATTCCTTCACTCTCTCTCTGTAAGGCTGTTTTTGAGCTGGGATATTAGTCTTCTTCTGTCTTCAAGACAGACTCAGACTTGGACTGAAACTTGCACCATCTGCTCACCTGGCTCTCCAGCTTGCTGCCTCAGCAGATCATGGGACTTCTCAGTCTCCATAACTGTGTCAGCCAATTCCTTATGACAAATGACATTCTGGTTCTGTTTCTCTAATACAGACTAATACAACTATTTTAGTGGGAAGCTCAGGATTTCATAGCAATCTTTCAAAATATCTCACAAACTCATTATTTCATTCATTGTTTCAATAAGCTTAACTTAATTATATGAATAAAATGATTATTATAATCCTCTTTATGATGTGAAGGCAGATTCACACACAATTTTATTTAACATCATTTTAAAAGACAGAACATTAGATGGAGTTTGAAAAATAAACGGTAAGTTAAACAAGAAACTATCTATCCCTGCCAAACAGGAAATGAGAGAGGGGCTAACCTTCCTCTTTCTGTAAGAAAGTTGGATACAAAAAAAAAAAAATTGAGGTGAAATAACTGAAATACAATGGAGTAATGTTCAATTTCAGTTCGATAAACATCTGCTGTACCTATCCTGTGGGCAGCACTGTGCTGGGCCCTGAGCGTATAAGGATGATAATGGCTTTGAGGAACACACTATGTCGACATGGAAAATAAATACATAATTGAAATATACCATGGTAAAGGCAATCATAATGATGTTTAAGGATGCTAAGGAAGCACAGAAGGACTCAGGTTGCTTTAAAAAGCTTGGGTAATCCTTTCTGGAGGATGTAGTACCTGAACTAAGTCTTGAGTACTTGTTGAGGAAGGAGAAGGGGGATTAGAGAATATTTCACATAAGAGAAAGGGCATAAACAAGACCTCTGAGGATTAAAATAACGTATATTGGGCTTCCCTGGTGGCGCAGTGGTTGAGAGTCCGCCTGCCGATACAGGGGATGTGGGTTCGTGCCCCAGTCTGGGAAGATCCCACATGCCGCAGAGCAGCTGGGCCCATGAGCCATGGCCGCTGAGCCTGCGTGTCCGGAGCCTGTGCTCCGCGACGGGAGAGGCCACGGCAGTGAGAAGCCCGCGTACCGAAAAAATAATAATAAAATAAAATAAAATAAAATAACGTATATTGTTTGAGGTGCTAATTCAGTATTTTTGAACTTCAGATGGGAGCCTCAGTGGACATAAAAAGAAAAGTAGGATCCAGCAAATTGCCGACTTTGTATAATACATCAAAGAAATTGAATGTTATCTGATAGATTATGGAGAACGACTGATAGATTTTAGTGGAGTAGCGGGTTTAGTTAATATTCATTTCAGATATACCATGCTGGTAGCAGTATGGCTGGTAAATTTGAGAAGGGCAAATTTGGAGGCTGGAATGTAGTTAGGATTCAATTACAATATTCCTGGGCTTTATTACTAGGTAGCAGTAGCAGGATTAGAGAAGAGGTGACAGAATCAAAATACAGTTGGTATGTCATTAACATTTAGGGGTTAACTTTTAATGGAGTGGAGGAGGAAAGCAGGAAGGGAGAGAATGGTGAGAAACAGGAAGTAGTTTAAGATGACTCCCAGGTGTCTCTATTGGTTGACTAGGTATATGGCAACATTATGAACTGGCTAATGGAGAAGGAGGATTCTGTTTGAGGATTTGAGTGAGGGAAAAAAATAAGTTTAGTCTCAGAGGTAGCAAATTCAAGGAGACAAATTCCAGTGTCCAGAAGTTATTTAATATGCAGTTGGATGTTCTAAGGAGAGGTTGGCCAGAGATACATATTGTTAAACTTTCAGTATATGGATTTTAGTTGAACATCTGAGTTCACGTGGAGAGGGCAGTGTAGAGTGGAAATAGTGGAGAGCTTTGGCACACAGGGAAGAGTGAGAGGAGGGAATAAAAAGAGGATTCCATAGTGGAAACCAAGAAAAATTGTCAGAGAGGTGGAAGGAGAGGCAGGAAAAATTCCTGTAAAACTATCTAAAAGAGCAGAGAGTTCTAAGAAATAGGTAGTCGCAACAATACTGTGGTCAAACAGCTAACTCTCCATTGAAAAATGTGTGCTTCCCTTTCCTTAGTAGAAGCTGTAGTGGCCACTCAGCCAGGACTATACAGATCTTCCTCAACTTACCATGGGGTTACATTAAAATAAACCCATTGTAAGTTGAAAATATCATAAGTCAAAAATGCATTTAAGGGCTTCCCTGGTGGTGCAGTGGTTGAGAGTCCGCCTGCCGATGCAGTGGACACGGGTTCGTGCCCCGGTCCGGTTAGATCCCACATTCCGTGGAGCGGCTGGGCCCGTGAGCCATGGCCGCTGGTCCGGAGCCTGTGCTCCGCAACGGGAGAGGCCACAACAGTGAGAGGCCCATGTACCGCAAAAAAAAAAAAAATGCATTTAATACACCTAACTTGCCGAACATCACAGCTTAGCCTAGCCAACCTTAAACATGTTCAGAACACTTACATTAGCCTCCAGTTTGGCAAAATCATTTAACACAAAGCCAACTTTATAATGAAGTGTTGAATATCTTATGTAATTTATTGAATACTGTACTGAAAGTGAAAAACGGAATGGCTGCATGGGCACAGAATTGTTGTTAGTGTATCCGTTGTTTACCTTCATGATTGTGTGGCTGCCTGGGAGCTGCAGCTCTCTGCACTGCCCAGCATCACAAGAGAGTATCCGACTGCAGATCACTAGCCCGGGAGATCAAAATTCAAAATCTGTGGTACAGTTTCTACTGAACGCATATCGCTTTCATGTCATTGTAAAGTCGAAAAATCATAAGCCAAGTCATCGTAAGTCAGGGACAGTCTGTAGCATCATAGGTATAATAAAAACTGAAAACTGTCCTTTGAATTTGACTAGGAAATGGTTGAAAACACAGGAATAATTGAATAGTAAGTAAACAGAGATGCAAAGTCAAGGAAGGTTTTTGTTCTAGTATTAGGACCAGAAGGAGATTTAATCATGTTTTACAGGCTGCGCAGAAGAAGCCGTTATAGGCAGAAAGAGTGTAGAAAGAGAGGGAATCAGTCCAGGAGCAAAGGTCATGGAGGAGATCCTAAGGTGGGGGCGGGGCGTGGTGACCTTGATCACAAGGATAAATACCTCTTCCTATGACTGTGAAAGGATGATGAACTGTAAAATGATGAATAGATATAGAAGTAGATAAGTCTGAGAAACACTCTAAGATTTCAGTTAAATTATAACCGTAATAATAAATATGGAGGTTTTACATATTTTGGCAATGAAATGCTCATTATAATACTTTAAAATGTGGAAAACCTGTACTGGTGTCTATACACTGTCATTTCCTACTTACCATTACTGGAAAGGGGACCTTTTACATTTACATGTACATTTCCTCAACTTACTCATTCTAATTTAATTGTACTTTAAAGGTGATATATAAGATAAAGATCCCTTCCCACAAAACAACATCATCACCATAGATCTAACATCAAATTCTGTCCCTAGAAGAGAATTGCATATTAAGAATAATTCTCTCTAGCTTTGACAGACTTCTTACCAACTGAGAGTAACATGACAAGGCAACCTGATGATTCATCTCGGTAGTTTGTAACATTTCTGGCTTACAGATATATGTATCTCTATACAGCCCCACTGTATAGGGGGCTGAATAGGGACTGAATCTGAAATAACCAACACGAAACTAAAAATGTCCCCAGGTGCTGGAAATGATGGAAATGAACGAGGAGATGGAGGACAGGAAGTGAAGGGGGAGGTAGGGAGAAAGAAAAGCAGTGCTCAGTGTCTGTTATATTCAGTTTCAGAAAGAAACGGTCTATACGTCCCAGTCTAAACCCCCATTTTCATGTATTATTACATTTTCATAATAGTGCTTTTTGGTCATTTATAATAAATACATTTGTGTGATTGGGGTGAAACTTTTTTGTTAAATGGACAGGATTTATGATCATGAAGCAATTTTATCCTTTCTCAGATGGTCCCTCTAAACCCTCTCTCTGATTTTTTTTTTTCTTCCTCAATGAAATCTCAGGTAGGTTCCAAAGCTTTTCGAGACCCTCTGAGTCACTAGAAAAGTCCCATGTCAGCTAGGAAGAAAATAAGCAGATCAATGAAATAAGGACAAATTCTAACATCCTTCACCCCAAAGCTTTTCCCTGCAGCTCAGGAACCCTTGCCCCACCTCTCCTAAGTCCAGCTCCCTGACCCTCACCAGCCAGCATCACACCAAGCAGAGGAGGGCCTCTGGGGAAACAGCACACTCTTAGGGTGCAGAGGTAGTTGTAACGGGCCACTGATTCCTTCTAGACAGGGGCCACCGTACCGTCTCCCCTCACTTTCATGGAGCACTCTTGTGGGGTATTTCTTAGGGGAGAGGAGGAAGCGTAACCCTGCACCATCTCTCTGGGGTAGGTCTTACCCTCCTCAACTGACTTTAGGAGCCCCTCCCTCAAGCCCCTCCCTCAACCCATGGGGGCATCTGCTGGTCCGCATCATGCTTGTCCATCAAGGTCCATCTCTTCTTCCAGGCAGTGTGCTTGAGCTGTTCCATGGAGCCACTGGGCCCACAAGAGAACTCAGTCGTCCTTATCCAGCACTTTGGTAGAAGAGAGACTTCTCCCAGAACAGTACTTTTCTCTTTGCTACCAGACAGGAACAACCCCCTCTGTAGTCTCTCAGCAGGAGTGAGAGGGCACTCCCCCACTTCCGGGAACATATGTCAATCAAGCCCTCCACGTGGTTCTCTTAAAGCCCTAACAACCGTTCCTATGGAATTCTCATTCTCTCTCTCTCTTTCACACCCTCTCGTTTTTTTTTTTTTTTTTTTTTTTTTGCGGTACGCGGGCCTCTCACTGTTGTGGCCTCTCATGTGGCCTCTCCCGTTGCGGAGCACAGGCTCCGGATGCGCAGGCTCAGCGGCCATGGCTCACGGGCCCAGCCGCTCCGCGGCATGTGGAGTCCTCCCGGTCCGGGGCACGAACCCGCGTCCCCTGCATCGGCAGGCGGACTCTCAACCACTGCGCCACCAGGGAAGCCCACACCCTCTCGTTCTTGATCTCAATTACATCTCCACTGTTTTCTGGGTGGGAGGTGGGTAGTAGTGACAAAGACCCTTTGTTTAACCAAACTTTAGTCAAATTCCTGAGACTTCTCTGAAGCCCATCTGTGCATTTCCTTCTAAAATCTAGTTATAGAAAGATTTCTTGATACCTGATCTCCCTCCATATCGAACCGGGTTCCTCCCCTCCACCATCTCCCAGATGATGTCTGATCACCCTGGCCTGTCTTCACCAAGAATCCTGTTAGGTCGTTTTAACCAGAACCACTCTTACCCCTGATGTTTTTATTCTCTTAGTAATTTTCCATCCACTGACCCGCACCCTGGTCCCTGGCTATAAATTCCTACTGCCCATGCTGAATTCGGAGTTGACCCCAATCTCCCTCTCCCTCTCCCTCTCTCTTTCTCTCTCACACACACACTGTAAAATCCCATTGCTGTGGTCCCTATACCTATCATGATGGTCTTGAATAAAGTCTGTTTTAACATCTGTAACAAGTGTCATGGAATAATTTTTTTTCTTTACCAGTAGTTGACACTGCTACTGGCAAAAAGGGTTTTACCACTGGCATCTGCTACATGTGGGGTCTCTCCCTTCCCTTAAGGATATTGAGTTACTTGGTAGTCCTTGTGTCCTTCTCATTTTTGAGAGAGGAAACAAGGACAAAAAGAGCCCCATTACAACATCTTGTACATTATTTCTACCACCACACCCAACACCACCCTCCAGACTGGAAGCTCCATGAGGGCAGAGACCTTGTCTGATTGTGCACTATTGTGTTTCTCAGTGCCCAGTACAGTGCCTGGTACATAGTATGTGCTCAGTAAATACTTGTTAGATGAATTAATTCTGTTCTATTTATTCATTTCTGAGGGAAAAGAAACACTTTTTTTTAACATGATTGCCCAAAGCCCAGATTAGCAGCAGCAAAATATGACCTAGCTTTAAGAATCAGAACATTTTGTCGTATATTAACACATATATGTGGAACGTAGAAAAATGGTACAGGTGAACCGGTTTGCAGGGCAGAAATTGAGACGCAGATGTAGAGAACAAACATATGGACACCAAGAGGGAAGTGGTGGCGGGAGGTGGTGGTGGGGTAAATTGGGAGACTGGGATTGACATATATACACATATGTATAAAATGGATAACTAGTAAGAACCTGTTGTATAAAAAAATAAAGAAAATTAAATTAAAAAAAAAGAATCGGAACATTTTATTTCTCTTTGCCACACAATGATAAACCTTTATATTGACTTGCACTAATTAGAGAACTTCTCCATTATTAGCAGGTGCTTACATGTGGTGACTTTGGAAATAACCTAGCTACTCAATTTAAATGACAGAGACTGAGTGACTTGTGCAAAATCTCAAGACCAGCTAGTTCTCAGCAGGGCAGAAGGCAGAACCTAGACTGCTCTCAGTATGGCATTTTGGCATGTTCCTTTCACTAAACATGAGGAAGTCTCCATGCTATCTCATAGAATGCTTGCCAACCAGATCAAGTTAGTTTGTATTTTGAATACAGTTGACAGACCTCACCATTAGTAATTTTCTTGGAATGGTGGAGATGTTTTTAAAATGTATGACTTTCTTATACAATTCTAACCAAACTGGACATATTATTTAGCTAACTGAGCCTGAAGTGTTTGAAAGGGATTTTTTTAAGTCCTTTAAAATAATTATTTAAGATAGAAATCTGATCATAGGAAAATTGTCTCTATTTTTTAACTTTGCCATCAGTTGTTTTCATCAGCAAAAATGCATTTATTATACATCTAGTAGCGTGGAGAGTTTTCTCTCCTTCCACAGAATTCCCATAGAAGTTATGGCGGGAATCGGAACCCTGCTGTAGCAGTGCTGGGTTATGGCTAGCTTGTGTCTACTGCCAAGCATATTTCTTACCCTCTCTGTTAGATTATAAGCAATATGTCAACAATGTGTACAACTTTGTATCATCTCACAGCACCCAGCACAGAATAAATATTCATTAATATATTATTGAATATATGCATCAAAACTTAAAATTCGTATAGTTTCTTTCTTGGAACTACTACTTCAACTTCTTTAAGTAGTATTTTGTCAGTAGCTTAGAAAATTTGAATTTTAAAAGTGATGGAAAATCCCTAAGAAGTTCAGAAGATTCCTTTATAAATAAATTGTCTTTTTTCCAAAATTTACTTCTTTATAACTTTATGGTATTCCTAGACTTACGAATAATGTGCCTGTTACAGGGATTTTTGTCCTTAGTATGATTGCAAATTCACACAATTTTGTTTTGAACTTATGGAGTTCATCCCAAGTTATTGTCTTGTAACAACTTTCTGAGCTCACACCTCACACCAGTTCTTCCATTTAACAATCCTGGAGGAGCAAAGCGTCTAAATGATGTTGAAGGCATTGGCTTTTTTCAGAAATAGCTGGATTTAAATCTTCATTCCTTCTTTTACTGCTTTATAACGTTGACAATTTAAGTAACTTTTCTAAGTCTTTGTTTCCTCTTTGATAAATGGAAGTAATAGCAGAACCTAGCTCATAGAGTACTTATGGTAATAAGGAAAGGGAGGGCTGTAAAACATTGGGCACATTGCCTGATGCTTAAGTACTCAATACACTTTGTTAAAATTTTTGGTCACGATTATCAGAATTTAACTATTTTTCATTATACTAACTACATTCTTGATCTAAAGCCAACAAATTGCAAGAGATCATATGCAAATAATTCCATAATGATATTCTGAGCACCACTGTATATAAGTGATGGTGACAGGGGATGAAGGTTATGAAAGTGAAGCAGCTTAAGAATGTATGATTTCATGAGGAAGATTCACATGTGCAACCAAGTACAGGAAGGACAGTTACAGCAATACTTGTCAAAGTCAATGTTTTTAGAAATGCTATGGCAGTTCGGAGGAGAAAGTGATCACTGCATGTTAAGAGATAGTAGGAGACTGGTCCAAACAGGGCTTTGCTAGAGAAGTGGAACGTGAGTTGGGTCTTGAAGGGTGAGTAGGATTTAGGGAGAGAAAAATAGGGAGAATAGCACTGCTATCTGAGGGAATCCTGGAAGGAGCTTGAAGGAAAACACTGGGAGTGTTTATTGAGCTTCCTTATGTTGGTGGACTGTGGTGACTTTAGAAAGTAGAAGGGTAGATTGATGGGCAAGCAGAGTTCTAAATGTCTAACCAAAGGACTGTGGCCTTTCTTCTGAAGGTAGTTTGAATCTATTGCAGATTTTAGAAGCACAATTTTGGTAGTAATAGATCAATGGAGGGAGAAAGAAAAATTTAGAGAAATAAACTAGTATTGAAGTTACAACAAGAGTACAGTTGAAGAGCAATGAGGATCAGAACCAAGGCTGTGTCAGTGGAAATGGAGAGAAAAGCTAGACTAACAGTGGATTTGACAGCATGTTTACTACTCAGAAAACTGGCAATTAAACGATAAAGAAATAGTCATTTACCTTGCTCTTCTGTACAAACTGTATTTCAGGGTAACCAAATAGCCCTAAATGATGTGAGAAAGTTATTTTTTGAGATGGATCATAGCTAAAGTGTATGGTAGGATAATATTAATAGAAATTACATTTTGCAACCCTTAATAAAATAATTGATTCAAGCAACAATCATCAGTGGATGAAACCATTAGATGAAATGTCAGTTGGAACTTTCCAATGGAGAGTTCTGGCTGTCCCACTAAAAGTAGAAAACCAGAAATGTGGTTCCTCCTGATATGATGTAATACATAGCCCACAGCTCCCCTGATGAAGTACCCCAGCCAAAAAATTGTGTACCTAAATCTATTTAAATTTCTAGAGCCGACCTCTATTTATAGAAATTATGGACGATCCAGGAGCAAATTAAATGACACCGCAAGAAAGCAAACAGACAATTCCGAAATGTGAGAAATTCTGCAAGACAAGAGTAAATCCAGTGTTACTGGATTCAGTTTCAGTAATAAGTCAATTACAGGGGAGAAAAGGGGGAGTGGGAAGAAGGGACTGAGATACATGAAGAGCTAAATCAACCAAATGTGATTTGTAAGCATTGTTTGGATTCTTATTCAAACTAGTCAAATGCAAAAGACATTTTTGAGAAAGTCTGGGAAATTTTTAATGAGCTGGTTACTAAATGCTACCAAGAAATAATATTCTTAAGTTAATTACATGTGATAATGGCACTGTGGTTACATATGAAAAGGTTCCCATCTTGTAGAGATGCATACTGAAGTATGCGGGGGTGAAATGGCATGATATCTGGGATTTGCTTTAAGATTCTTCAGTGAAGTAAAGGGAAAAAAAGGGAGGAAGGGAAGGAGGGTAGGAGAGAAGGAAAGAAGGACAGAGGAAGCCTAAATGGGAAAAGCTTGATAACGCTGGAATCTAGGCAATGGTTATAATTGAGGTTCTTTGTATTTCCTTCTTTTGTGTGTGCTTGCAATGGTGCATACAAAAAAAAAAAAAAGGAAAGAAAACATTTTTTGCTTGTTATATAACTTGATGCTTTACGTTCCATATCTAAGAAAGCAGATGCTGATACTTTTGTTGATCTCGTTTTGCAGAATTTTTTTTCTCATTTCAGTAGTTGTGACACTCTGCACTGAAATACTGACTTTTTAAATTTTGTTTTATTGAAGCATAGTCAATTTACAATGTTGTGTTAATTTCTGCTGTACAGCAAAGTGATTCAGCTATTCATATATATACATTCTTTTTCCATATTCTTTTCCATTCTGCTTTATCACAGGATAATGAATATACTTCCCCATGCTATACAGTAGGACCTTGTTGTTTATCCATTCTATATATAATAGCTTGCAACTCCTAACCCCAAATTCCCAATCCATCCCTCCCCCACCCCGCCTCCCACTTGGCAACCACAAGTCTGTTCTCTGTGTCTGTGAGTCTGTCCCTGTTTTTGTAGGTAAGTTCATTTGAGTCATATTTTAGATTCCACATATAAGTGATATCATATGGTATTTGTCTTTCTCTCTCTGGCTTACTTCACTTAGTATGGTAATCTCTAAGTCCATCCATGTTGCTGCAAATGGCATTATTTCATTCTTTTTTATAGCTGAGTAATATTCCATTGTATATACATACCACATTTTCATTATCCATTCATCTGTTGATGGACATGAAATGCTGTTTTAAAAAATCTTGTTCTCAGCATATATTGACCCTCACTAAGGACAGAGAATTATAGTAGGATTTACTGAAAGTAAGACAAAGTATGCAAAAATATGTGGACCTTAAAAATGAATCAACATAGTTACTCCTATACTCACTAAATCAACATTGTCTTGATTCTCATTTTGTTATGGCAAAGGATTGGGTCATTACATCAGTAATGGATTTAGATGCAAGGAAAAAAATGATCAATTTTGTTGCCTATATGACAATTTTAAAAAACTGTGGGTTACAAAATATTTAATTACATCTGATTCCTCTACTGCCTGGTACTCAATCTATGGCAACAATCTAGCATCTTTGAAATGATTATAACAAAAGTGCCGCCACATTTGTCTTTGTTCATCTTGGCCATTTTGTGTTCTTAATAAAGTAACAAAATGCACTTTTTTGTATGTTTCAACCATCCGAGTAGTAAATATTTTCTCACAATCCTCAAGTGTGAGATACAGCTAAATTACACACTAGTTATATTGTCTTTTTCTTTCTTTCTTTTTTTTTTTTTGCTGTACACGGGCCTCTCACTGTTGTGGCCTCTCCCGTTGCGGAGCACAGGTTCCGGACGCGCAGGCTCAGCGGCCATGGCTCACGGGCCCAGCCGCTCCGCGGCATGTGGGATCTTCCCGGACCGGGGCACAAACCCGTGTCCCCTGCATCGGCAGGCGGACTCTCAACCACTGCGCCACCAGGAAGCCCTATTTTTTCTTAATATTACCACAAAATAAGCAGAAATTCCAAAGATGATGAATAACCCAAAAATGAAAGCTAATTGTGAGACTTAATATGAGAACATAAGGTATCTTTGAGATAGTTTTCCCAAATCAATAGTTTTTTAAATGCAATCTAACTCAGGTACTTGCGATTGTGAAAATACTGCAGAAATATAACTTCCCAAATGCCTTAGGCAATGATGAAATTAGTCATTCACCCTGGCATCAATCGATAAACCATAGTTGATTTATTAGTCATATATTACCTTATAATTATGCAGTGCTTAACAGTTTACAAAGCACTTTTACATACATTGACCCATTTTTTATCTCACAACAGGCCTTCGAGAGGACTCAGATTATTGTGTTCATTTTACAGGAGAAAGTGGCTTCACAGAGGGCTTAGGGACCTGTCTGTGCGTCTACTGCTGGTGGGAGGGGGAACACTGAGACCCGGATTTAGATCCTGCAGCCTAAAGTTCACTCAGTCACATGTGACAGCACCAGGATGCCCCATATTAGGAACAGTCTCTGACACAGATGGAGCTCTTAAAGCGATCAGAGACACAGTCTCCTCAGAAACTCCTAAACTAATTTGTGGATTACAAGCCAACCAAGTGAAATTCTTCATAATAACACAAGACAGGAATTCAGGAGTGGTCCCCAACCAAACCATGATGCATTTCCAAATGAATGAAGGAGAAATACTTACTGACTTAAGCTGTTTTACTGTCAGTGTTCTTAACTCCCCAAAATATAGGAGGAAGAGGTATATGTTAAGGTTGTTACATTTCTTTCCTTCTTATAAGATACAACTATGGATTCATGAGTGATTATAGTAAGCTATAATTGGAAAAATAAAGTATAAATAATATACTATGCATTTTGCACTGTATTTTCTCAGTCAGTCAGCAAGACAATCCTGAGGGTATGTTATTCTTATACGTTTTACTGACAGAAAAGCTGTCTTAGATTAAGTCATTTTTCCATGAAAGCGTAGTTAGTGAGACTGAAGCCCAGAACTGTTAAATTCTAAAGCCCACATTCCTCACCACAAAACTATGCTTTTCCTCCCTTCTCCATCCCACCCTGCAAATAGTAATAATAGCACCATTCCAAAGGCTTTGCAGAGAGAAAACTTCTTCAAATAAAATGATTCATTTATTTATTCCAGTAACATTTGTACTGAACCTCTTCCGTATGTATAAATATATGTTACATGGTTCCTGCTGTACAAGATTTGCTCCCTATGTGAGAAGACAACACATACAAACACACACACACATCACAGCGCATTACTACTACTACTAATAGTAATAATTGCATCTCGTCACCAAGATCTTACTATGTGTCCAGTTGTTTAAATGCATCCCATGTGGTAATATATTTAATTCTCACAGTCCCATGATAGATCACTCCATTTATCTGATTGAATATTATATTGGCTTATGTTTCAGGTTACGACTTTCTCATTTCTGAAATGGTATGATAATAGTTCATTTTGTAATAAACCTGAACCCAGATTGCCATTTTAAGAAAGTCGTTTTACAGCTATTCTTACTTTAAATAATTTCCAACTCTGTAGCTTTGTAATTTTCATATCAAATCATTCATTCATTCAATAAATGTTAATGAGTATTTCTATATGTACAGCCTTGGGCTAGTTGCTATTAAGGATACTTAAGTATAACATAAGCATCTCCAAGGAGATTATTATCTAGGAATATAATGATCAAAACAACTTGTGTAGTATCAGAAATGATGCAGCATGTCACTCCTTGCCTTGTTTCTCCTGCATCTGCCTATGACAGCTATTCATGTGGGTGCCCATTAACAACCCCAGAAGGCAGACTCGGCCCTATTATGTTTCTTAAGATGATCTTAAAGCACATAAGATGGGACTTCCCTTGTGGTTAAGAATACGCCTGCCAAGGCAGGGGACACGGGTTCGAGCCCTGGTTCGGGAAGATCCCACATGCTGCGGAGCAACTAAGTCTGTGCGCCACAACTACTGAGCCTGCACTCTAGAGCCCATGTGCCACAACTACTGAAGCCCGCGCACCTAGAGCCTGTGCTCCGCAACAAGAGAAGCCACTGCAATGAGAAGCCTGCGCATCGCAATGAAGAGTAGCCCCCACTTGAAGCAACTAAAGAAAGCCTGTGCGCAGCAAAGACCCAATGCAGCCAAAAATAAAATAAATAAATAAATTTATTTTTTTAAAAAAATAATAAATAAGCACATAAGATGATGGATACCTCGGCCCCACCATTTGGTGGGTCCTGGTAATCACTTGCATCCTGTATTTAAATTTTTTTAAGTGACTTGCTTTTTTAAAAAAATGAATTTATTGATTTATTGATTTATTTTTGGCTGCGTTGGTTCTTCGTTGCTGCACACAGGCTTTCTCTAGTTGTGGCGAGCAGGGGTTACTCTTCGTTGTGGTGCATGGGCTTCTCATTGTGGTGGCTTCTCTTGTTGCAGAGCATGGGCTCTAGGTGCGCGGGCTTCAGTAGTTGTGGCATATGGACTCAGTAGTTGTGGCGCATGAGCTTAGTCGCTCCACAGCATGTGGGATCTTCCTGGACCAGGGCTCGAACCCATGTCCCCTGCATTGTCAGTCAGATTCTTAACCACCGTGGCACCATGGAAGTCCCCCTGCATTTAAATTTAATGGTCAGTTACATGTTCATCTGATATTTATTGAGCATCTACTATGTGCCAAGCACAGTACTGGGCCCTGAGAACACAGCAGGGAACAAAGCCTTGTCCTCATAGAGTTGGCATTCTGGCATTAGGAAACAGAAAATCAACAAAGAAATATATAATATGACAGCTCTTTAAAACGGCTCTGGAGAAAAACAAAGAGGAGAAAGAGAGTGAAGTCTTCTCCAATAAGATGAAATTTGAGCAAAGTCTTGGACTAAGTGAAAGAATAAACCATGTGGACATTTGCAGGAAGAGCTTTCCAGGCAAGGTTGTTATGTGTGCAAAGGCCTTGATGAAAACATGTCCAGCCTGTTTGAGGCTGCAGTTGGATGAGCAAGAAGGGGAGTGTTCACAGATGAGGGCAGAGCTGAGCAGGAGCAAAACCATGTGTGTTCACTTCACATTGCCCCCAAGAGCCCAAATAGAGCCTGGATACACACGCCAGGAAGGAGAACTCGGTGTGCACATAGGCCCCAAATAACACCGCTAGAATTCAGCTTTGCCTAAATTTTAATACTGCGGTCTGCCTGCTATCCCCACTCAGAATCCAGCCTCAAAATATTGAAGTGGGCATGAGTAGGTGGAGTAGCTACATTCTAAATACATGCAAATCATCATCAGCATCATCCATTATTATTCTTTAAAGTCAGGGACCCATCCTTCAAGACTGCATAGTCTGGATGGAATCTACATGCCCTGCCTAGCTCTTATCATTTCCTTTTTCCTGTTTCAAAATGTCCAACGAAGGGCTCTGCCACGATGAGCAAATCTCCCAGAAAAGCAATACCACCACCCTTGCCTAGCTCCTGATATACACCTTCCATCCTCCACTCTTTTGGAGGCCTCATATCAACAGCATCTGAATTCAGTTGTGAAACTTTTGTTTCCCTTGGGCACTGAGCCCAGGCTACCTGATTACCCTCCAGGACGAATATTTTAAGTCCAACAGGTTTCCTCCAAATCCCTCTGGCCTGAGGACCAGGCACTACCGAGTCCTCCCAGGTCATAGTAGAATAAGGCAAGTAGCAAATGGATGGAAACAGAGTGTAATAAGCAGGCACTCCAGTTTGGGTGATGGTAAGGGCTTTTTGGAGGAAGTTGACAGTAGAACTGTCCTTGTCCCTCAGCTACTCCAGCTCCCTCACAGCTGAGACCACTTGTGCCAACACTTCCTTCCCTGACTTGTTCAATAGGTCCTATTCAGTTCTTGACCCGCAATCAATCAAGGCAGGAAATGTGTCAGAAGCCTCCTATTAAATTCCATTGGTTCATGGAATTAAGTCTCACTCGCACAACTGGAGTCAAAAGACTTGCATTTCATCCCCTTCATCCTCCAGCCCTTTCACCTCTAACTGTTCAAATGATTTTGACAAGCCATTCCTTTGATTCAACAGGGGTGTCACATGGAAACATTACCAAGACAAGTGCCTCAGTGCCAGCTGCTCCCCATCAGGGAATTATAAGTCACTAGGCTGGAACCAGGCAGATACAGCCTCTTTGGTCCATCATAATGCCTTAGTAATGTGAGTCAAAGATAGATGGAACCACCAGAAATGTCTATTCAATGCCCATTCACTGAATAATATTGAATAATAATATTCAATTTAAACCCATAATATTTATCTGTCTTCTCCCCTCTAAGGAACTGTGTTTTATTCATTTTAGTCTTAATTCCTGATACATAAATGATACTCAGTAAATGCCAAATAGATTACTGACTTAATTAATTGATATACAAGCCAGATGCAGGCTATGAGGTGCACAGCTGGAGTGATCTCACAGCTACAGCACTCCCTATTCATCTCTTGTCCCTGTACTTGGGAATAGACTTCTACCTTGTGTATTCACTGTATAATTAGCCTACTTACCCTACCTGGTAGTTCAGTTCCTTTATAGGACTGGAATTCTACCCTAAAGCCAAGCTGGTGACTAGGATTTGAAGGCCAATCAATTTTCAGCAACCATTCTTTCAGAGGATTGAGTCGTATTCCCTGTATTCCCATCTCTTTAGCAAGCAGGCTTGCTCTATTTCAAATATCTCCCAAATCCACTGCAATCCCCCAAGACTTCAAGGTTAAGGGTCACCTGGAGTTTGGGTGGGGCTTCCTGCACCTTTGTCTAAACCATACTTTGTCTTTCCATGTCTTTTAGACACTAGGCCTTAGACAATTTCTGCTGTCTCCTTGGTCAGTATCTCTTTCCATCCTGTGCTCTACAAAGTGGATCACTACCAAAACTCAGCATCTTTTTCTCCCCACACTTACTCAGTGCAGAGGAATGAGCACATTCAAGTGAGTCCTTGAAAGATGGACAGTATTTTGTTAGACACCTATTTAAAGGTGTTTCAAAAAAGGGGTAAGCAAGAATACAGAGTCCAAAAAATCCATTTGATTTCTTTTGGGAATGGAAAGTAATCTTGTTTGGAAAATAAGGTTTATTTTAGAGATTAGATTGAAATGATTAATGTGACATGAATATTGATGACTATATATAAGCTAAAGCCCCCAATGTATGGAAATCTTGCATATTAATTCAAATTACTGTCAAGATGGAACATTGAAACCTAAATATATTAATACATCTTATAAAATAAAGCTATAATATTCTGAGAGTAGAAATGGAGCATCTTTAGATAAGCGAGACATTCGCTGGTCAAGAGTTTGGCGATTATGGTTTGGGCATAGGGTGGTGGCTGGTATGAACATGAGAAGGTGCCTGAATATTCCGAACATGCAAAGCAAAATAGATGAGTTAGGCAAGACCTTCCCCACAGCAGGTGCATCCTCTCTGATATGTTAAGATGCACATGTAGCTTTGCATCACTGTATCCCTTGCAAATAAATTCAATCCAGGTTACAGGGCACAAGAATTAGTTAGGCAAGATCTGCATTCATATTTTGGCTCCTTTATACACCAGCTGTGGGTCCTTGAGCTGTTTCTATAAGCTCTCTAATATTGTTTTCTCCTTTGTGAATATAATACCTACTTCACAGATTGATAGAAGGATTACACGAAATAATCTAAATACAAGTATCCAACACAGTGCCTGGAATATAATAAATGCTTAGCAAAAGTCAGGTTTTTCTCACCCTCTTAAAAGAATTTGTTCTTTCATATATTCATGTTCACACTCAGATAGTGATTACATCTACTTTTACTATTGAATAAAGAACTAAAGAGGAGAATTATAATTGTGATTATACTTTAACCAATTCTATCAACATTAATAAAACTATTAATAACCATATCATCAGTTTTAAAACCTTAAACATCAAGATGGTAGGATGAGAAGTAAATGAGAGAAATGGGAAACATGGATGGGATAAAAAAGAGCCTCAGGCAACAAACTCTAAACAAATAAGTTCAAAAATTAATCAAAATTAGGAGCTTGGGATTAACAGATACACACTACTATATGTAAAATAGATTTAAAAACAATGTCCTACTGTATAGCACAGGGAAATATATTCAATATCTTATAATAACCTGTAATGAAAAAGAATCTGAAAAAGGATATATATGTGTGTGTGTGTGTGTGTGTGTGTGTGTGCATGTGTGTAACTGAATCACTTTGCTGTACATCTGGAACTAACACAACGTTGTAAATTAACTATACTTCAATTTTTAAAAAGACTAATATTATCCAGTAGGTCCTTTCTTACTGCTTACACACATATTTTTCTATTTTCACCATTTTCTGGCACTTTTCAAGTCCAGTTTCCTTTATGTGTTGAGAACCTGCTCCATACCAGATACTGTGCTAGGGACTCAGGATACACAGGCAGACAGGGGTGAATTCCCTCCCAGTGGTGAAAGAGAGCTATTAAATGCCATGGTACATGTAGGAGAGTTATTTACAGAGTGCTATGAGAGCAGAGATAAAGTGAAGCCTGGTTTTGCCTAAGGAATGAAAGATATTTCATAGGTGAGGTGATAACTAAACTGAGCCTTGAAGATTGAGTACGAGTCAGACAGCTAGGCAAGGAGATTTCAGTTACAGTGTGTAACTATTTTTTCTCCTACTATCATCCACCCAACCATCAATGCTTTTATAAAAACACACACTCACACACACATACACACATGCACACACTCGTGTGTAATCCTTCCTTCCCATTCTCTTCTGCTATTTTCTAGAAATTTAAATTTATTGATGGAGGAAAAGATCTACTAATCAATGACATAATTTAGATCAAATTTTGAGAATTCTTGAAACTTGAAGCAGTAATTTTCATTTAAAAGATGGCAATGTCAGTGGTTCTTGTGAAGTGATTACAGCATCACCAGAAACTACTACCTTTCACATCACACCTACTGAACAGAGACTAAATAAGTGAGTGGATCACAAATGTGGGAGTAAATCAGAATCTTCAAGGAGCCATGATAAATACTCAGATACACAAGCATTCCTCTTCCCTCCATCCACGTTTCTGAAACCATGTCTTTGCCCAGACCTGTTGAATCAGAATTTCTGGTGATAGAAATTGAGTTTAAGAAAGTAAGAAATAAAATTCTCCATATAAGTTAACAGCTTTCTTATTAAGAAATTTGCACCCATGTATATTTCCATTTGCATTTTCTTGCTGTTATGTAGACATGCCCTTAGAGAATAATGAGTTTTGATTTTTATGAAGAGAAACCAATTTTTTCTTAATATTAATAAATTATTAATGTTCTATAACATCCAAACCACAGGTTGTTAATTTAATGAAATATTGTCAAAGTAATTTTAATTGTATCTAGTTATAAATATTTTGTGTTTACACTTTTGTAAGAAAAATGTCTTTTTTTATATAATTTCTAAGCACAAGTAATTTCTAAAAATTGTTAGAACAGAATTCCCATAGACTACAAATGTTTTTTTTTCTCTCTGTCCTCATTATTAAAACTTGCTGAATCAAAATACAATAGCTTATTAAAAAAACAATCAAAGTTAGGTCACATAATTTTGTTGTACAGATGACTATTTTGAAAAAATAAAAAAGAGCAGATTAGAAAGACATTTTGTTTATTAGAAGTGGCTATCCAGATGGAGATGTAATATGAGATGAGCTGTTTTGCTATCATTGTTACTATATAATTTAATTATTTTAGTAAATGATTCTATCATTTCATATCCTGAAGCTTTAGGAAAATAACTTGAAAGGAGTGAGTGAGAATTTCATCCATAGACATCCTTAAATGAATTGATTATGTAGTATTTTGGATTAAGGTGGGATTTTTTTACCATAAAAAGTATTGCTATCAGTATATTAGTTTTCTACTGCTGTGTAAAAAGTTACAACAAATTTAGTGGCTTAAAACAGCACACATTTATTGTCTCACAGTTTCTGTGGGCCAGGAGTCCAGTCTTAGCTTAGCTAAGAGTCTCACAAGGCTACAGTCAAGGTGCTCACCTGATGTGCTCTCATTTGGAGGCTTGACTGGGGAAGAATTAACTTCCAAGCTCATCCTGGTTGTTGGCAGAATTCATTTCCTTGCAGCTGTATGACTGAGGACCCACTTCTTACTAGCTGTCAGCTAGAAGCCATACTTGAGTCCTGGGGGTCACCACAGTTCCCACTCACGTGATCCTCTCCATAGACAGCTTACAACATAGACATTTGCTTCTTCAAGGCCTGCGGTAGAATCTCTCTCTACAGACTGCTGAAATGGAATCTACCATAAACTAACATAATTATGAAAGTGACATCCTATCATCTTTACCTTACTTGATGTTTTAACACAAGCCTGCCCACACTCAAAGGGAGATTATACAAGCTCAGGGATAAATAGCAATCACCCTAAAGTGTGTCTCCCAAAATTAGAAATTTTGTTGCACATTTTTAATTTACTTATTTATTTTCTTCTCTCTGTCCTGGAATATGTGTGCCTTGACATCAGGAAACTGTCATTAAAGTCATATAAAAAGGAAACTTACTTTGTTATGAATAAAATTTAGCCACAGAATATGTTCAAATATTTGTTTTTAAAATTACTGATAATTAACTACAGATTAACTACAAACAAAAGAGAACATGAGTTATTTCCATATTTTATTAATTTAGTGTGCTTTTAGACATGTTGACTTCAATAACTTGCTCTGAGTTTTCTGACTTCATCAATTGTCTAGACCTTCTAATAATCAGTCACAAAGAAATATATTTAATAACAGTACTAATTAGGATAAAAGCTAAGAAGATGTAGCAAAGAAGCCAATAATACAGTAATTAAAGTAAGGTAGAAGTTTATTTCTCACACAACAAATTGGCCAGTATAAACTGGCAGGGCACCTTGGTTCCATAAAGTCATTCATGGATCGAGGTTCTTTCTGTCTTCCAACTATTTCATCCCTACAGTATTATCCTTCTCTCCTTGGGCAAAAGAAAAAAAAAAGGCCAGGGACATATTTGTTTTCCAGAAAACAGGAAGGAGGAAAGAGTCTAAGTCCAGGGCAGTAACTTCTGCTCATATCTCATTGGCTCAAGCATAGTCACAAGGACAACATAGCTGCAAGAAAGCAATGAAGTCTAGATGCTAGCTGTATAGATGTGAGCCCAGGACAAAGGGAGAAACAGATTATGGGGAACAAAGAGTAATCTGCAGTAATAGTAAAACAGTTTAACGGAGTTTCTCATTAAGATAACAAATCAACTTCAAATTACAACAGCTCTCTGATAACCTGGATTATCGCATCACATCCTGAATGCAAGTGTGAGTCTCCTTTGAAATACATGCATTTACTCACCTACAAAATAGAATTAATGTAGGTTTTCCTGTGTTTATCTTACAAGGTTGTTCTGATGAATAATCAGAGGCTAGCGTTTTTAAATATTGCTCTCTTGAGCTTAATAGGCTGCTCCTAATATAATATTTGCACAAAGTCATTATATAAGTATCACAGTTTTCCTTTTTGACCAATAAAAGATTATTTTTCTCTAGAAAGTAAAATTAAAATGTTAACACTCTTCATTTTATATAAAGGTGTAAGAAATTATCTTTTTGAATATCATGGCTTTTAATTTTCAAATTCTTCATTTCCCAAATTGTACCTAATTGTGATTTACCAAACTATTACGTTCTGGTTTTTACAAGTCCCATTTGGCTTGTTATAGACAGTACAAGGAAAATTCTTTCTCTATACACAAATGTCATCATGAACAAATTGTCTCCTTTATAATTCTGGAAGAACTAAGCAGAGGTCGTTATTTTCCCCTGAAACAGCAAGTTATTATTTTTTTCAACCTGAATATTTAAACTCCATAAGTCATCTCTACATGTCCTAAATGATAATTATAACTGTAAGATATTGTCTTCTTATTTAGTGACTCTAAAGAGTCTTGATCCCACAGAAAGAGTATGTTCAGGTATAAGAAAGTGCAAAGGCACTGTTAATGAGTGTAGATGAAACATAGTACACATATATCACTGTAACTTTACATTAGCCACGAAGAAAGGCAAGAGAGATAGAATAAAAATAGGCATTCAGGCACATAACACTTAAAAATCTACCAGTACTGGCCCAGCCCACTGAGTTGAGGTGTCAGCACAGCCATTTCACACTAGGCATTCTGATCTGAAGTGCCAGGTGTGAGGCCTCTGCATGAAGCACCCTGTGAACAAGTGAAACTAGACAAAGCACAAAGAAAAAGAAAAAAAAAAAAAAAACAAGGTGCAAACCCTCTGAAAAAAAATGCCTCTGCACCTCTGGCTCTTATGGAGACTGGCACCTTCAATGGAGTGTGCTATTGAGGAGAACTTCAAGATGACAGAGGAATAAGATGTAGAGATCACCTTCCTCCCCAGAAATGCATCAAAAATACATCTACATGTTTAACTGCTACAGAACACCTACTGAACACTGGCTGAATACCTCAGACTACCCAAAGGCAAGAAAATGCCCACGTACTGGGCCATGAGGCTGACAGGGTCTTGGTGCTCCAGCCTGGTGTGAGGCCTGAGCCTCTGAGGTGGGAGAGCTGAGTTCAGGACATTGGACCACCACAGAACTACCAACCCCACATAATATCAATCAGTGAGAGCTCTCCCAGAGATCTCTTTCTCAACGCTAAGACGCAGCTACACCCAACGGCCATAAACCTCCAGTGCTGGATGCCCCATGCCAAACAACTAGCAAGACAGGAACACAACCCCACCATTAGCAGAGAGGCTGCCTAAAATCATACTAAGTTCACAAACACCGCAAAATGCACCACCAGACACATCCCTGCCCAACAGAAAGACAAGATCCAGCCCCACCCACCAGAACACAGGCACTAGTCCCCTCTACCAGAAGCCTACACAAGCCACTGAACCAACCTCAACCACTGGGGACAGACACCAAAAACAAGAGGAAATTTGAACCTGCAGCCTGCTAACAGGAGACACCAAACACAGTAAGTTAAACAAAATGAGAAGACAGAGAAATATGCAGCAGATGAAGGAGCAATGTAAAGACCCACCAGACCAAACAAATGAAGTGGAAATAGGCCGTCTACCTGAAAAAGAATTCAGAGTAATGATAGTAAAGGTGATCCAAAATCTTGGAAATACAATCGAGAAAATACAAGAAACGTTTAACAAGGACCTAGAAGAACTAAAGAGCAAACAATGATGATCAACACAGTAAATGAAATTAAAAATTCTGGGCTTCCCTGGTGGCGCAGTGGTTGAGAGTCCGCCTGCCGATGCAGGGGACGTGGGTTCGTGCCCCGGTCTGGGAAGATTCCACATGCCGCGGAGTGGCTGGGCCCGTGAGCCATGGCCGCTGAGCCTGCGCGTCAGGAGCCTGTGCTCCGCAACGGGAGAGGCCACAACAGTGAGAGGCCTGTGTACCAGAAAAAAAAAAAAAAAAAAGGTCATGTACCACGATGTTCATTACAGCACTATTTACAGTAGCCAGGACATGGAAGTAACCTAGGTGTCCTCAACAGATGAATGGATAAAGATGTGGCACATATATACAATGGAATATTACTCAGCCATAAAAAGAAACGAAATTGAGTTATTTGTAGTGAGGTGGTTGGACTTAGAGTCTGTCATACAGAGTGAAGTAAGTCAGAAAGAGAAAAACAAATACCGTATGCTAACACATATATATGGAATCTAAAAAAAAAAAAGGTTCTGATGAACCTAGGGGCAAGACAGGAATAAAGATGCAGACATAGAGAATGGACTTGATGACACGGGGAAGGGGAAGCTGGAATGAAGTGAGAGAGTAACATTGACATATATACACTACCAAATGTAAAATAGATATCTAGTGGGAAGCAGCTGCATAGCACATGGAGATCAGCTTGGTGCTGTGTGACCACCTAGAGGGGTGGGATAGGGAGGGTGGGAGGGAGACGCAAGAGGGAGGAGATGTGGGGATATATGTATATGTATAGCTGATTCATTTTGTTATAAAGCAGAAACTTACACAACATTGTAAAGCAATTATACTCTAATAAAGATGTTAAAAAAAAATTATCAGTACCAAATCTAATCCCAAACTCCGCACTCGCCAAACACACATGCACACACACGCATATCATGCAGTTTTTGTTCTCACCTAGTTCTTTGCTGAAACTAGCTTCCCTGTGGCTTTGTCTTTGGATCCTATGTTCCCCAAGCTAGCTCATATTCATTTTTTAAAATTTTTATTGGAGTATATTTGATTTACAATGTTATGTTAGTTTCTTCTGTAAAGCAAAGTGAATCAGTTATACATGTACATATATCCACTCTTTTTTAGATTCTGTTTCCATATAGGTCACTACAGAATATTGAGTAGAGCTCCCTGTGCTATATGGTAGGTCCTTATTAGTTATCTATTTTATGTATAGTAGTGTGTATATGTCAGTTCTATCTCACAAATGCAAACTGTTTCCCATTGTCTTCTCTGCCCTTGTCACTCTCCTTCATTGGTGCCACATTCAAACCCCTGTTTGCCTCTCTCAGGTTTAGAATACCACTGCCCCTCATTCAAAAACAATATCTCTTTTTCAGCTCAACTGCAACCTCCTTCAAGACGTCCTCCTGAAGTAGTATGAATCACAGTGGCCTCCTCATTTCCTAACCCTGTTTCTCTTAGAGGTGGGCCTTCACTGTGCAAAATTTTGTTACATACACTCTTCCGTGTTTGTTGTCCCAACTTGATTAAAAATGCCTATAGGACAGGCATTATAATTCATAATTGATCTGTACCTTGACTTCACAGCATCTGCCACAGAACTGGTTATGTAGCCAGTGGTCAATAAATAGGTATTCATTTATTAATGTATTTAGTGGGGTCAAATAATTACATGGGACTGGATATGCCAGACTGATTTTCTTAGCATGAAGTATATGTATTTAAATGTTCAAATTGCTAAACTTCTCCCAAAGGGAAATTTACTAACAGCCTATAGCCTCTTAGCACATTTTAAAAAATCAAGACTCTAAACTCCTCAAGATTTGATATTTACATAATCATGATAACAGCCCTGACATAGATTTCCTGGGTATTTATATCTTATAAAGTCACTGAAAGTCATCTCTTTAAGAAGTACCAGGAACACTTCAGTGAAGACTGAATGTTCTTTCTTATTTCAAGAGAGTTCATCATAAATGCTGAGTAGGGGACAGCCTCAAAAATAGCACTACTCAATCTATTTCATTTATATTGCAAAGCATTTGAAAATGGAATATTTTTATGTGCTGAACCAATTTGATTTCTCTGTATGATTTACCATTCATATTTTTTCTTTTTCCTCTCAAGCCTATGATTTCAATACTGATTACATACAATGAGAAATATGTGAATGAGAGTGATATGGAATTTGTCATTATTCTTGACAGAAACAGTATGCTACTTCATGAAAATTTGATATTAAAATTCACTCCGTGACAATCATAGGAAGAAAATAAGCTGGCTGTCTTGACAATATTCATGAAAATATCTGGAGTAAGTGTTCTCAACTTTTAGGGGTTATTATTTTGTATACTAATTATCTCTCATTTGCACACTGTTTTGCAGTATTTCAACTTTTGTTTACCTCATACCCCCATCACTAGTACCCAATATGTATGTGTCCCTTAGTACTTGATGGGAGGAGTTATTGGAGTTATGATGTTAGTTTCCAAAAGGAGCAAGAAAGAAGACGCCTCTCTATGATAATATCTGGAAGAAAATACTATCCAAGTGAACTGATCATACTCCATCATAAATTTTAATCCCCAACAGGAGAAAGTTAATAGGGGAAGGAAGGGGTTGTAAGCCCCTCTCCATACCCTCCCCCCCCCCAGGGATGCTGGAAGTTCTAAATACCAACACTCAGCAACCCCAGGTCTCAGCCCCTAGGAGGAGCAAAGACAGGGGAAAGGAAATGAGGACCCTATGCTGACCAGGGGGCACGGGTCACCCTCCCTTTCCAAACTCAGGAGCCCAGTGGACCAGAGAGCTGTTTGTGATGGGGCTCACTGGGCTGGCTTCACCGCTCACTCAGGGCACCACGGGAACTGAAGAACTCTGGACACCGAGGATGCTCATCCCCGTCTATGGAGGCTCAGACCCACAGCAGGAAGCAGGAGAGAGGTGGTTGGATTCTGGCACATCTGAGCAGGCAAAACAGAAAAATTAGACAAGCAGAGAGAAGAGAGGCCCACAATTACCCGACCCACCCAAAGACAGCCATTGTTAATGTATTGAAACATATCTATCTAGCTTGGCAGGGAGAGCACACAGTCCTAACCACTGGACTGCCAGGGAATTCCCTGTCAGTGCTACTCTATAGGAGAGACCCTAGGGCATAAATGCCAGGAAGTGAGAATCACTGGAGGCCATCCAGGGCTGCTACCACTCCCAAGAACTCTGGTCGGAAGGGCCAGGGGTGAGGGCCCTGCACAAACAGCACCCTGTGAGCCAGTGAAACCAGATAAAGCACAAAGGGGGAAAAAAAAAAAAGGAAAGAGATCTTCACACAAACAGATTCTTACTGGCTGGTGTGAAGAATCTTTCCAAGCCATGTGGCTGACAGGGTCTTGATGCTCCAGCCTGGTGTCAGGCCTGAGCCTCTGAGGTGGGAGAGCTGAGTTCAGGATATTGGACAAACAAAGACCTCCCGGCCCCACATAATATCAATTGGCAAGAGCTCTGCCAGATATCTCCATCTCAACGCTAAGACCCAGCTCCACCCAATGGCCAGCAAGCTCCAGTGCTGGACGCCCCATGCCAAACAACTTGCAAGGCAGGAACACAACCCCACCCATTAGCAGAGAGGCTGCCTAAAATCATACTAGGTTCACAGACACCGCAAAACACACCAGCAGACACTACCCTGCTCACCAGAAAGACAAGATCCAGCCCCATTAACTAAAACAGAGGCACCTCCACCAGGAAGCCTACAAAAGCCACTGAATCAAACTCACCCACTGAGAGCAGACACCAAAAACAACGGGAAATATGAACCTGCAGCCTGTGAACAGAAGACCACAAACACAGTAAGTTAAGCAAAATAAGAAGACAGAGAAATAAGCAGCAGATGAAGGAGCAAGGTAAAAACCCACCAGACCAAACAAGTGAAGAGGAAATAGGCAGTCTACCTGAAAAAGAATTCAGAGTAATGATAGTAAAGATGATCCAAAATCTTGGAAATAGAATGGAGAAGATACAAGAAACGTTTAACAAGGACCTAGAAGAATTAAAGAGCAAACAAACAATGATGAGTAACACAATAAATGAAATTAAAAATACTCTAGAAGGAATCAATAGCAGAATAACTGAGGGAGAAAAACGAATAAGTGACCTGAAAGATAAAATAGTGGAAATAACCACCTCAGAGCAGAATAAAGAAAAAAGAATGAAAAGAATGGAGGACAGTCTCAGAGACTTCTGGGACAACATGAAACGCACAAACATTCAACTTATAGGGGTCCCAAAGAAGAAGAGGAAAAGAAAGAGTCTGAGAAAATATTTAAAGAGATTATAGTTGAAAACTTCCCTAACATGGGAAAGGAAATAGACAATCAAGTGCAGGAAGCACAGAGAGTTGCATACAGGATAAATCCAAGGAGAAACATGCTAAGACACATATTAATCAACTCTCAAAAATTAACTACAAAGAAAAAATATTAAAAGCAGCAAGGGAAAAGAAACAAATAACATACAAGGGAATCCCCATAAGGTTAACAGCTGATCTTTGAGCAGAAAATCCACAAGCCAGAAGGGAGTGGCAGGACATATTTAAAGTGATGAAAGGGAAAAACCTACAACCAAAATTACTCTACCCAGCAAGATTCTCATTCAGATTCGATGGAGAAATTAAAACCTTTACAGACAAGTAAAATTTAAGAGAACTCAGCACCACCAAACCAGCTTTACAACAAATGCTAAAGGAACTTCTTTAGGCAGGAAACACAAGAGAAGGAAAAGACCTACAAAAAAAAACCCAAAGCAATTAAGAAAATGGTAATAGGAACATACATATTGATAATTACCTTAAACGTAAATGGATTAAATGCTCCCATCAAAAGACATAGACTGGCTGAATGGATACAAAAACAAGACCCATATATATGCTGACTACAAGAGACTCACTTCAGACCTAGGGACACATACAGACTGAAAGTTAGGGGATGGAAAAAGATATTCCATGCTAATGGAAATCAAAAGAAATGTGGAGTACCAATTCTCATATCAGACAAAATAGACTTTAAAATAAAGAATATTACAAGAGGGCTTCCCTGGTGGCGCAGTGGTTGAGAGTCCGCCTGCCGATGCAGGGGACGCGGGTTCGTGGCCCGGTCCAGGAAGATCCCACGTGCCGTGGAGCGGCTGGGCCCGTGAGCCATGGCCGCTGGGCCTGCGCGTCCGGAGCCTGTGCTCCACAATGGGAGAGGCCACAACAGTGAGAGGCCCGCGTACCGCAAAAAAAAAAAAAAAAAAAAGAATATTACAAGAGACAAGGACACTACATAATATTCAAAGGATCAATCCAAGAAGATTTAACAATTATAAATATTTATGCACCCAACATACGAGCACCTCAATACATAAGACAAATGCTAACAGCCATAAAAGGGGAAATCAACAGTAAGACAATCATACTTGGGGACTTTAACACCCCACTTTCACCAGTGGACAGATCATCCAAAATGAAAATAAATAAGGAAACACAAGCTTTAAATGATACATTAAACAAGATGGACTTAATTGATATTTATAGGACATTCCATCCAAAAACAACAGAATATACTTTCTCTCAAGTGCCCATGGAACATTCTCCAGGACAGATCATATCTTGGGTCACAAATCAAGCCCTGGTAAATTTAAGAAAATTGAAATCATATTATGTATCTTTTCCAACAACAACAACACTATGAGACTAGATATCAATTACAGGAAAAAAACAGTAAAAAAATACAAACACATGGAGGCTAAAAAATACACTGCTAAACAACCAAGAGATCACTGAAAAAATCAAAGAGAAAATAAAAAAATACCTAGAAACAAATGACAATGAAAACACGACAACCCAAAACCTATGGGATGCAGCAAAAGCAGTTCTAAGAAGGAAGTTTATAGCAGTCCTACCTCAAGAAACAAGAAAAATCTCAAGTAAACAACCTAACCTTACACCTAAAGAAATTAGAGAAAGAAGAACAAAAAAACCCCAAAGTTAGCAGAAGGCAAGAAATCATAAAGGTCAGATCAGAAATAAATGAAAAAGAAATGAGAGAAACAATAGCAAAGATGAATAAAACTAAAAGCTGGTTCTTGGAGAAGATAAACAAAATTGATAAACTATTAGCCAGACTCATCAAGAAGAAAAGGGGAGAAGACTCAAACCAACACAATTAGAAATGAAAAAGGAGAAGTAACAAGTGACACTGCAGAAATACAAAGGATCATGAGAGATTACTACAAGCAACTCTATGCCAATAAAATGGACAACCTGGAAGAAATGGACAAATTCAAAGCACAACCTTCCAAGACTGAACCAGGAAGAAACAGAAAATATAAACAGACCAATCACAAGCACTGAAATTGAAACTGTGATTAAAAACCTTCCAACAAACAAAAGCCCAGGACCATATGGCTTCACAGGCGAATTCTATCAAACATTTAGAGAAGAGCTAACACCTATCCTTCTCAAACTCTTCCAAAATACAGTAGAGGGAGGAACACTCCCAAGCTCATTCTACAAAGCCACCATCACCCTGATACCAAAACCAGACAAAGATGTCACAAAAAAAGAAAACTACAGGCCAGTATCACGGATGAACGTAGATGTAAAAATCCTCAACAAAATACTAGCAAACAGAATCCAACATCACATTAAAAGTATCATACACCATGACCAAGTGGGGTTTATCCCAGGAGTGCAAGGATTCTTCAATATACACAAATCAATCAATGTGATACACCATATTAACAAATTGACAAATGAAGGAGAGAAACCATACGATAATCTCAATAGATGCAGAGAAAGCTTTTGAACAAAATTCAACACCCATTTATGATAAAAACCCTCCAGAAAGTGGGCATAGAGGGAACTTACCTCAACAAAATAAAGGCCATATATGACAAACCCACAGCCAACATCATTCTCAAAGGTGAAAAACTTGACACCATTTCCTCTGAAATCAGGAACAAGACAAGGAGGCACACTCTCCCTACTATTATTCAACATTGGTTTGGAAGTTTTAGCCATGGCAATCAGAGAAGAAAAAGAAATAAAAGGATTCCAAATTGGAAAAGAAGAAGTAAAGCTGTCACTGTTTGCAGATGACATTATCGTATACATAGAGAATTGTAAAGATGCTAGCAGAAAACTACTAGAGCTAATCAATGAATTTGGTAAAGTAGCAGAATACAAAATTTATGCACAGAAATCTCTTGCATTCCTGTACACTAATGATGAAAAATCTGAAAGAGAAATTAAGAAAACACTCCCATTTACCAATGCAACAAAAAGAATAAAATACCTACTAATAAACCTACCTAAGGAGACAAAAGACCTGTATGCAGAAAACTGTAAGACACTGATGAAAGAAATTAAAGAGGATACAAAAAGATGGAGAGATATACCATGTTCTTGGATTGAAAGAATCAACATTGTGAAAATGACTGTACTACCCAAAGCAATCTACAGATTCAATGCAATCCCTATCAAACTACCAATGGCATTTGTCACAGAACTAGAACAAAAAATTTCACAATTTTTATGGAAACACAAAAGACCCTGAATAGCCAAACCAATCTTGAGAAAGAAAAATGGAGCTGGAGGAATCAGGCTCCCTGACTTCAGACTATACCTCAATGCTACAGTAATCAAGACAGTATGGTACTGGCACAGAAACAGAAATATAGATCAGTGGAACAGGATAGAAAGCCCAGAGATAAACCCATGCACATATGGTCACCATATCTTTGAAAAGGAGGCAAGAATATACAGTGGAGAATAGACAGGCTCTTCAATAAGTGGTGCTGGGAAAGCTTGACAGCTACATGTAAAACAGTAAAATTAGAACACTTCCTAACACCATACACAAAAATAAACTCAAAATGGATTAAAGACCTAAATGTAAGGCCAGACACTCTAAAACTCTTGGAGGAAAACATAAGAAGAACACTCTTTGACATAAATCCCAGCAAGATCCCTTTTGACCCACCTCCTAGAGAAATGGAAATAAAACCAAAAATAAACAAATGGGACCTAATGAAACTTAAAAGCTTTTGCAGAGCAAAAGAAACCATAAACAAGATGAAAAGACAACCTTCAGAAATGGAGAAAATATTTGCAAATGATGCAGCTGACAAAGGATTAATCTCCAAAATATACAAGCTGCTCATCCAGCTCAATATCAAAAAAACAAAAACCCAATCCAAAAATGGGCAGAAGACCTAAATAGACATTTCTCCAAAGAAGATATACAGATTGCCAACAAATGCATGAAAAGATCCTCAACATCACTAATCATTAGAGAAAGACAAATCACAGCTACAATGAGGTATCACCTCACACCGGTCAGAATGGCCATCATCAAAAATCTAGAAACAATAAATGCTGGAGAGGGTGTGGAGAAAAGGGAACCCACTTGCACTGTTGGTGGGAATGTAAATTGATACAGCCACTATGGAGAACAGTATGGAGGTTCCTTAACAAACTAAAAATAGAACTACCATATGATCCAGCAATCCCACTACTGGTCACATACCCTGAGAAAACAATAATTCAAAAAGAGTCATGTACCACAATGTTCATTGCAGCACTATTTACAATAGCCAGGACATGGAAGCAACCTAGGTGTCCATCGACAGATGAATGAATAAAGAAGATGTGGCACATATATACAATGGAATATTACTCAGCCATAAAAAGAAATGATATTGAGTTATTTGTAGTGAGGTGGATGGACATAGAGTCTGTCATACAGAGTGAAATAAGTCAGAAAGAGAAAAACAAATACCATATGCTAACTCATATATATGGAATCTAAAAAAGAAAAAAAATGGTTCTGATGAACCTAGCGTCAGGACAGGAATAAAGACATAGACATAGAGAATGGACTTGAGGACATGAGGAGGGCTAAGGGTAAGCTGGGATGAAGTGAGAGAGTGGTATTGACATATATATACTATGCAAAATAGATAGCTAGTGAGAAGCAGCTGCATAGCACGGGGAGATCAGCTTGGTGCTTTGTGACCACCTAGAGGGGTGGGATAGGGAGGGTGGGAGGGAGATGCAAGAAGAAGTGGATATGGGGATATATGTATACATATAGTTGATTCACTTTGTTATACAGCAGAAATTAACACAACATTGTAAAGCAATTATACTGCATCTTTAAAAATATATTATATTTTTTAAAGATGTTAAAAAATAAAAAAGATAAATGATAAAACCCTAAAATTTATTGAGTACTTACTCTGTGTCAGTCACGGCACTAAGTGCTTTGCAGGCATTATCTCCTTTTAACTTCATCACAGACTAACAATGTAGATGTTGTTTTATGTCTATATCGCAGCTGAGGAGTGGAGAGCTACTGAGTCCTGAGGCATTAACCTAGACCCCCCAAATTTAGCTTTCCTCTTTCCCAAGAAAATTCCTCTCCACGGGCTCTTATTCTTCAGCATATGTCATGGCCTGTATCCCAACCCCCAATGGCAAATTTCCAAAACCTGCTACTATGCCTAGTTAACGTAACCTAATTCATTTGTCCACAGTCTTAATGTAGCCAGTAGTATTTTGCATTACCCTTGCTCACCATCTTCCCTTGTGAAATGTTTATCTTCTTTTTTTTATGACAGTACATTTTATTTTATTTTATTTTAATTTTTTTGTTAGTAATACAAGGGGTTTTTTAAATTGAAGTATAGTTGATTTACCATGTTATGTTAATTTCTGCTGTACCGCAAAGTGATTCAGTTATACATATATATACATTCTTTTTTCATATTCTTTTCCATTATGGTTTATCATAGGATTTTGATTATAGTTCCCTGTGCTGTACATTAGGACCTTGTTGGTCATCCATCCTATATATAAAAGCTGACATCTGCCAACCCCAATCTACCACTCCTTCCCTCCCTCTAGTATCTTCTGATAATATAGGAACCACTATCAAACATGATCTCAGTCCTGGAAATTTAACTCAGCCTTCTCTTCCCTAATTGAAATGAAACTCCAATGTCTTATTTAACTTTGTCCTTTGTCATAATACAAGCAACCTGCCTATCCCATCTTCAGAACTAAGCTCCAGGTGTTAATCCAATCTGCTGGACTCACATCCTCATCTTTGTCTCCCATAATGGACCCTTGTGGTATCGCCTGGTCCCTAGTGCCCCTCTCCCGGGGACCCAGTCAGGTTGGTTCTCCTCCTCTGCTCACTCAGCTTCCATCCTCCCAGAGAGGTTAGTCACTGCCTCAGTCTGGCAGGGTTTCCTTCTCCCCCAAGAAATAAACTTTCACAAATCTGTCTGGCTCCAAACCCGATATGGATTATACTTTCAAACTCAATATTCATTTAGCAGAGGTATTATTCTCGAATGGAAGTATGAGTGTGTGCCCCAAATTGTAATATAATTAAAATTATCTTTCAGCATCCTTTGCTGTCCCCCAAATAGATTACATCTAATGAATCAAGCCAGCAGGGTCATCCTTAGATATGTAGAGCCCTGGGGAGACGTGACTCAAATTCCTCAGGTTTTTCCTTTTTCACTTTCTTCCTCTATTACATTCCCTCTCCACAAAAGAAAAGTCCAAGTGCTGCCAGCTTTGGCACCTGAATCAGGTCTGCCCTCCTTGGACTCTATACTACCACGTAAACTTACTTTCACTTCTTTATTTCACTGAAAACAAACAAACAAACCATTGACTCCTAACTTTTTCTCAATCAGCCTCCTTTGACAAACACATTCCAGTGGGAATTACTTAGAACAGCTTCATGCTCCATCCTCCTTGATAAAAACTGTATATTTAATGTGCACATTTGGAAAGCAAACCCAACCACATAACCCAAAAGAATATATTTCTGGTTCTGAAGTTTCAGGAAATGTGATAAAAGATAAGTTAACGTCAGGGAGATTTTCTTTATGTCTCTAAAGAAGACCAACTGGAAACAGCTCTGTTGTTCGACGTTGGAGTTATGCTTCCAAATTTCATGAAAAGATACACCATCTTTAGAGAAGAGAAATGATATTTCTTGAGCACTCACTCTATGCCTAAGTATTATGAGTTTTGCATACACGATTTCATTTAATCCCTAATAGTAGTCATTCAACAGGTATTATTATCCCCCATTTTACCGTTGAAGAAATCGGGGCTCGACAAGATTAGTTAGGTCCCAACTTTTTCTCCATTAAGTAACAGACCCAGAATTGGAACCCAGGTGTGCCTACCTCCTAACAATGGTCTTTATTCACAGTGCTCAATTTAACCCTGTCCATTGATGGGTATGTTACCTAAATGATTGCTATGTAATCATCACAGATATATCACTGTGTAATATGTTACTTTACGTGGTAAAAGGGAATTTGCAGATGTGATTAAGTGTGTGGACCTTGAGATGGGGAGATTATCCTAGATTATCCAGGTGGACCCAGTTTAATCACATGAATCTTAAAAGTGAAGAGCCTTTCCAGGATTTGTTCTGAGGGACAGATGAAGACAAAAAAAAAGTGTTTAAGGGAGATGCAACATTTCTGGCTTTGAATCTGAAGGAAGGTGGGAGTCTAAAGCCAAGGAATGCAGTGGCTTCAAGAAGCTGGAAGAAGGACTTCCCTGGTGGTGCTGTGATTAAGAATCCTCCTGCCAATGCAAAGGACACAGGTTCTACCCCTGGTCCGGGAAGATCTCACAGGCTGCGGAGCAATTAAGCCCGTGTGCCACAAACATTGAGCCCACGTGCTGCAAATACTGAGGCTGGCATGCTGCAACTACTGGGGCCTAGGCACCTAGAGCCCGTGCTCTGCCAACAAGAGAAGCCACCACAATGAGAAGCCTGTGCACAGCAACGAAGACCCAACACAGCCAAAAAAAAGAAAAAGAAGAAGCTGGAAGAAACAAGGAAACAGATTCTCCCCTAGAGTCTCCAGAAAGGAACATAGTCTTGCTGACACCTTGATTTTAGCTCAGTGTGACCCGTGTCTGACTCCTGAATTACTGAACTGTAAGATCACATTTTTATGCTGTTTTAAGCCTGTACATTTGTGGCAATTTGTTACAGCAGCAATACAAAACTAATATAGTGGCTTAATATTTGTAGAACAAATAAATGAATTAATCCACAGGTTGACCTTGTTTTTATAAATTGGACACCCATGTCAAGGATCAAAAGTGCAAAGATTTAACTCTCAAGTAGTCTTTTGTGAGTAGCCAGCTTTCCATGGAGTTTGCTAAATTGGGAGTTTATGACTCAGTGAGATTTACATCTATTTAATTTTGTTCTACATTGTATGTTTCAAACAATGCTCAAAATATATTTGCCTTTGGGTGGATCTAATCAAAGAATCACAAAGACCCATGTACTGAGCACTATGAGCTTAATTACACTTGTTTTTGCTCTACTTGATCTCATGGTCATGTAAAATCAAGCTTCAGACCAGGCTGATTGCCTTTGTCCTAAAAGAGGAAACACATTTGTTCTGTAATGGTGTCTAAATGAGTCTAAACATGAGAATAAGCTAGAGAGATAGGAGTATTGAAGATTCTCGACAACACACTCCAGTGGACACAGTGATCCTCAGATACAGTACACCAGTATCTTACATGCCCTAGAAATGAGAGCTCTTTCCTTGCTGTAAAAGGATAGTCTTTTCTAGACTTGGAAGAGTTTATTGTCACTTTTGCACATTTATTTCTATTTAACCAGAATACTCTAGGTGAAATAATCATTAAAATTTATTCTGGGGTTCTTAAATATGACTAAAAAATTTTAAAATGCACCATTTTTTAAAACCAAAAGAGCACTTATTTGGCAAGTGCAAAACAACTAAAAATGTAAGAAATCTTATGTGAATTCTCAAAGTCAAAGGTCAACAGAGAATAAGAAGGAAGAGAACAGAAGAATTTAAAGGAAAAAGTAAAAATCATCCAAGAGACTAAGGGGTGTTTTAAAGCACAGTATGAGCTTATTTTTTTTAAAGTCCAAGAAAGTTTATCTTCTGGAATTCCAGGGTCAGAAGTTTAGAAAGAAAGGAAGAAAAGCAAGAAGGTACAGAGAAGGAAGGAAGAGAAGGAAAAGGAAGTGAAGGGAAGGAGAAGGAAGGTAACAAAAAAGAGGGAAAGAGAAGCAGGAAGAATTCAGGCAGTTGATTTAAGTAAAATAAAAGACGTCCTACATACTGTTTTTTAAAATCTACCTGGGGCAATTTTCTTCAGAAGATTTGCTACAAAGACTTTTCAATTCACTGTGCTTTAGCGAGTTTAGCACAAAACGTTAATTTATTCTAAAGTTTAACACCCAATCTTTTTAATACTTCAGCATTTACCACTCTGTATCTATATGACCTATTATCAAGCTGTCTATAATAATATCGACTCTATTTAGAGATGATTTCCTTCTTTAGTACCCAAAGTATCGATACCATGCATACATTCCCCCAAATAGGCAGAACCGAACGATTAAGGTCATTGAGGGTTCTCCCGTGGATACAAGAAGGTTACGCTGAATGAAAATAAAGTTGATGTTTTTAAGTACAAAGTGCGTACATGGGGAATGATTAAAAAGGAAAGGAGAGTTAGCTTTCCTGTGACTAGGACATGGTAGGCAAGTGGCCGTGGTTCTACAAGTGGTGAGAGCCTACGCCGAAGTTAAGAATCGCTGATGAGATAGTATGGCACCTGGGTGTTGAAAGACTGATCACATAAAGCTGAAGCCTTGGAAAGGATGAAGACCCCCAGGTTCTAAAGAAAGGAGCAACCATGTTGGATCCTGATGGCTACGACTACAGACAAGCTGCAACCCTGCTGAGCCCAAAGGCAGTGCGCAACTCCACCCCAGAGTTCCACGTTTTACTCTTGGTTATTCATCCATTGTTCTCAGTTGAGGGTCTTCTTTTTTTTTTTTAGCATCTTTATTGGAGTATAATTACTTTACAATGCTGTGTTAGTTTCTGCTGTATAACAAAGTGAATCAGCTATACATATACATATATCCCCATATCTCCTCCCTCTTGCATCTCCCTCCCTCCCACCCTCCCTATCCCACCCCTCTAGGTGGTCACAAAGCACCGAGCTGATCTCCCTGTGCTATGCGGCTGCTTCATTGGGGTCTTCTTAAAGAATATTTCTTAAACCTCAAAATGTTAGTGGTTAAGGATGCTACTTAATCACCCACCCCCAACAATCGCTAGCTGTCAGGCCTCTGCAACCCCAAGCTTGAGAGCTCCCAGAAGTGTTACTCCAAGTCCAAACCTCTTCTCCCATTTCCAGTGCTGCCACCCAGGTAAACAGTGAAACCCAATGTCAGGGAACCGGAGCATGACCACTGTGCCACTGCAAGATTTCCACAGCATGGTGCTCCAGCCACCCCATGTTACAGACCTTTATTACACACACACACACCTTTCTCTCAGGATGCATGATGTGTCATGGTGGCTGGACTGGAATGAACTTCCCAATCACCTGCCTTGCACTAATACCCAAAACATTTCTCTCTGACACTCAGGTTTGTTGTTCAGTCTAGCTTACTGCATTTAATGCCGTCTTCAGTTAACTCTTAGTGGCTTCCATTTTTTTTCTCCCTGAAATTGCATTTCCACTAGGTTCACCCCGACCCATTAGCCAAAACTGCATACGTCCAAACATCAGAGTTCAACAGTGGTGCGGGGTAGTTTCCAGATAGATCCTCAGCCTCCGTGTAAATCAGTGGGTATGTCAGCAGGGTTGGGGGGGGGGTCCTAAAGTGAAGGTTCAGAGAGGTAAAAAGGACCTTGTGGTTCCAGAAGAGTGAATATTAAAAGAAAATAATAGGATTCGATTGGGCTGCTGAGAAAATGAGTTAAGGACAAATTGAAGACAGTTAAGTGTAGTAACTCATAAGGAGGTTTGCTGCAAAAGGGAGCTGAGAAAACTTTTGATGAGACTCTGTTTGCCCCCGTGGATCGCTTTCCCTGATGTGCTGATTTACATACTGGATTTGCTTTATCAGTTTTTACTATTTCGAGGGACTGGAGATTATGGTGATCATTAGTGCAATTTACTAAATATTTCTGGTTCTCCTTCAGAGCACACGGTAGAACTGAGCTTGCTTTCTCCCCATGTAATCTGTTGGGGTGATGTGTGTCACCTCCAGTTGGAAGCTTTAAGAATTAGTAGAGGGACTTCCCTGGCGGTCCAGGGGTTAAGACTCCATGCTTCCATTGCAGGGGGCATGGGTTCAATCCCTGGTTGGGAAACTAAGATCCCTCATGCCGCGTGGAGTGGCCCCCCAAAAAAAGAATTAGAGCAGAATTCACTATACTTTTTTCCCACCAAAGAACGGCAAACAACAACCTTCAAAACAGGGTCTGCTCCATCAGCCTGGGTCCTGGAGTGAGGACGCGTGAGCCAGGGTCTTCAATCAAGTCCTGACTGGCAAGATGCATGCATAAGAAGTAAATCTTTGTGGCTGAAAGCCAATAAGATCTCGGATTGTCTTTTACCAGAGCATAACCTAGACTAACTCAACTGACACAAGAACATATCAAATTTACTTATATTTTTAACAATATATAGAAAACAAATTTAAAGGCTCGATCTGCATTTGTTATCTAAATAAGTCACCTAAAATGAGGTTAACACCATATCTATCCTACCTATTGTAATAAATTACAAATATTACATTCAAATGTTATCTCCTAAAGCTGTGTCATGTTTTATGGATGTTGTATTTCATTAACCTGATTGAATGTAACCCCCATTTAAGTGGCAGTTTTAGGAAAAAAATCATGTTAGTTTCAAAATACATAATCTTAACTAAGGATAATAGTAAAATATCACAGTTGGAAATTCCCTGGCGGCCCAGTGGTTAGGACTCGGTGCTTTCACTGCCAGGGCCCAGGTTCAATCCCTGGTCGGGGAACTGAGATCCCGCAAGCTGCACAGCATGGCTATATACATATATATGTATGTATATGTATATATATGTTTGTGTGTGTGTATATATTATCATAGGTTCTGTGTTTTTTTAGCTCCTTTCAGGAACCCCAAGAACACTTGAAAGCCTCTTCTGCCTAAAAGGACAAGTGGAGTGATCTGTCATGTTTATAAGCAGTCACCGAACTGTCACCTTAATCAGAACAGATTCAGATTATGACAATATAAAACTTCTCTGAACCCAGCTTTAAAAAAAGAAAAAAAGACAATATTGGACATTTTTAGATGATCTTTTAAACACACAGACACAGCCGTAATCCTTCACACAGAATAAGAGAAAAATTTTGTCTTTCAGCATGTTATACATGGACTCATCCTTAATTATGTCAAAGAATGCACACATGGAGACACACACATATCCTTACAAAAATTTCAGTAGATTTTCCATTCTCAGCAATGAAATGATGCTGTTCATGTTTTGTGATGCCCTTTGATGCGGCATCGAGTTTCTTTAAATCATTCCTTCGCTGGTTTGAAATCATTTTTATCATTTTTGCATCAAGGATAAAGACAAACAGTATTGATGCTCAGTCATCACAACCCCTTTAGGTTTTAAAAACAGTTTCCGTTTATGGTATGAAGCAAGCAGATTCACACCATAGGGGTCTGCTGCTTTTTATAATCTGAGGGCCTTTGGCATGGAATGGTGTCCGTTAGCAAATCGTCCACTTTCTGCTAACTTTCTATCTGCTTAGTTTGTAGAAATTTTCCACTAGGAGACCCAAAAGGCCACAAAACCCTCATATTCTCTATGGGCGGGCAGCAATGTAGACAGCAGTCAGAGAAGGGAAGCTGAGCATGTTTTGGCAGGGAGCCACATGAAGAGACTTGTTGGCTACACTGAGAGCTGCTCTGTATTTATCTGTGATCGAAAGGTGTGTAAATCATAGATCCCTCAGAAGTGCTTACACACAGTAGTCACCTTGTAAAAATGAGGGATTCTCTAACTTTTATTTGACATTGTTCTTGTATAGACATATGACCAAACTCTAGTGAAAAAACCAACTTAAAACACAGCTGTGACACTTGCTTTATGCTCTTGGAAAAATCATCTTATTGCTTATCTGACAACTCACTTCCAAGACATGTGTTTTTATTTTTCTTTCAAGTTTCTCTTCCCTTTATTTTTATCTTCCACTTTTAAAACTGGAGATCTAGTAGAGAGGAATAATCTTCCTTTCTCCCAGGCATGAGATTGTGTTCCTAAGTGTCTGAATGGTGTTTCTTGTTTATTATTATTATACTATTGATATTATAATAGAACAGATAGAGCTTGAACTCTAGACCAACATTGTCTGGGATCTCTTATTCTCTATTACTGTCTGGTGGTACAGTTTTATCAATTATCTTTACCTTATCTCCTTATGTGTTCCTGTGAAGACAAAACTATTTAATAAATGTAAAGATTTTAGAAAAGATTCTGGCACATAGTTAACTGCTACTTATATGTTTTCCATTGTTATTCATAGAAAAAGTAACAACTCATAGCAGAATATCTACTTCTAACACAATTGGTTGCAAGAAAAGGTAATTATAGTGGTAAGGTTATACTGAGGACCCCCAAATTCCCTAGAATAAAAGGTTCAATTACAAACCAGCTAAGAGAAAGCCAGTACTTCAACAGAGAAGTTAAATAGCACTCCTACACCCTTATAAATCTTTCCTTATCTAGCTAATAAACACTGATCTTTAATGTTCAGATCAGCTTTCACCACAGTCCTCTGGACATGAGTCCAGGGAAGCTCACTGAAATAAAGCCTATATCTACATAGCCCCATCTAATCACAATTCTCACAGTGTATGTGAAAGGAGGTCTATAACCACCTCTAAGGACCTGTACACACTTGACAATGCAACAACTCACAGAGTAAAATCAGCAGTTTCTGTGAAGTAAAATGGCATATCAAGTCACTATTGCTGAGCCCTTCAGAGGCCACAGTAAAAAGCAGAATATTGTCGTCTTTGGTTCTAAACATCAACCCATTTTATTAATTTATTTATTCATTTATTAAATTACTCAAGTAAAAATAAACTAATCAAAGACAAATGTTGAGACTTCCATTTTCAGTAGGGAAGAACTCAGTAATTATAATAATCTCTCTCATTGAGGAAACTAAAAATTCTGGATAAAATATATTTTAATTTCTCCAAAACAACAAAATCTAACAAGATGGTGAAGAATTTTCTGATCAAAACCTACAGAATTGAGAAACAGAAAGATAAGCTAAGCACTCAAAGTTTCTTTAACCTAAGGTTATTTATTAATTTGGTAGGGTGAAGGAGGGGGAGATCATCAAAACAGAGTTGCACTTTTGCAGACTATAGGAGCTGTCAAAGCCTAGGGCCCCAAATCTGGACCTCTGATAAACCAGGCCCCAATTTCAGCCCCAAAAATCTGAAATTGAGAACTGAATGGAGAGATTTTTCATAGGTTAGACATAGCTGAAGAGAGAATTCATGAACTGAAAAATAGATAATAAAGAATTATTCAGAAAGTAAACAAATAGACAATGTAGTGAGCAGAAGGATAGGTCTGAAAGAATGAAATAAAGGCGTTATTGAAAGATATACTTAATTCCCAGAACTAAGGAGAAACATCAATTCACAGAGCCAAGAATCCCAGGAAATCACCCACAGGATAAATGAAAAGATATCCATATTTAGATACATCATAATAAAACTGCAGAAAAACATGGATAATTAATGTCATCTCATCTAACAAGGCAATTACAACATAAGAAGTTACGGGTGAGAGTAGGGTATGTAAGAGACACGTTGCCAGCCTTGTTTTATGGTCTGGTTTTGTTTTGATATTGCACAATTAAACTTTACACACAAACCACTTTTCCTCTGTTTACTTAAATACAAAAGAACACTTTCACTTTTACTTAGCTCAAGATACAATAGTGAATCCACAGGGAAAGTCCAGCTTCCCTGGTCTCCCTCGCTTCCACAGGGACACTCAGAGCAGCAAATACAAATCTGATTAATCTAAGAAGGCCTCATCAGTTCTCAACAATGCAAAAGTATCTCACAGCCCATTTTCATGTCAGCAGTGAGGAGGGGGAATCTACAAAAAGACCCCCCACACATATAATCATTTCTGAGGGAGACACACAGGTGGCATTCCTACATAACAAGTAACTTCCAATGCATTTCTCTTAACAGGACACATTCAACTTAATAAAGAATGCATTCAAAATGCATATAATATTTTTACTCCCAAATAGAAAATGAAAACTAAGTCTTGTAATTCCTTACATATTAGTACGCAGAAGAATGTTCTACACACAAGAAGCTGATTTATAGTGTACTTATTGTAGTGTAATATGAAGTTTATCATTCTTCTCCAAAACCAATGATTTAATAGTTAGCATCATGTAATGGGCCCAGACAGACTCGAGTTCCAGTGTCAATCCTGCCATTTATTAGCAGTGTGGTCTTACAAGATTTCATTACCCTCCTCTCTGGGCCTCCATTTCCTTGTCATGATATTGGTGCAGTAGACAACAGTGGGACTGAGTCTATGACATATACCCCTGACCTACAACCTCAAGATAGTATCTTTCCCGAATTCTATATAATGTTTTCAGTTACTACCATGTCATGTAATAGACTCTGGAACCAAAATGCTTGGGTCAAAATCCTGTTATTTACACTCATGTGATCATGGGCAAGTTAGTTAAACTCCCTGTGCTTTAGTTTCCTCATCTATAAAATGAAGATGATTATAGCATCTAACTTTTAAGGTTGTTGCAAATGTAAATGAGTAAATATCTGTAAAGTGCTTAGAACAATGCTTGGCACATAGTAGGCACTCAACTATATTATTATTACTATTAACTATAATTATTTGATTGAATGATGAAATTGCCAATCTTAAGCAAATACTGGCAATTTCATTTAGTTCAACATTATATTGTATGACCCTGCCACATGTCACTTGTGGGTACCTGGCCAAAGCTGAGCTAATGACTCTCTTCCTGGGCATTTTTATTTTGAGTTGGGACCAAGAGAAGAGTAGTTATGCTGAAAGATGTAAAACTCAGGAGCCATTAGCAATAATATTTCCTATCTTGTAGAGAAAACCAGTAATAAACAGGAGAGAGAGAGAGAGAGAAACTAAAAGTCCACAAGCAGAGCAGCAATGATAGACAGTATCCTGATGGCCTTGAGATCTAATTCTATCCAGCTGTCTTCAAAGTTCAGCTGAAGTCTCACAGCTGGTTTATTCTGAGATGACCCGGCATACTTCCCCCTACAAATTAAGCTTTTGCTTAAACATTTTCAAATAAGGTTTCTCTTTCTTGGAACTAAAGAGCTCCTACAGAGATATTGTGTTTATAAGCTTAAAATAATCACATCTATCCTGAAGGATTTTGAGCTTATTAAAGGAATGGATATAATGTATATGATGATTCACTCAAAGTATCTGACAAGAGAGAAAACATGAATAAATGGTGGCTTTTATTAATTCTATCACTGTAATCCAAATAATCAGGTACACATGTTATCAAAGACATAGGCCAATACAGAGGGTTAGAGTATACCATATGAGATGCAGATGTGATTCAAGACAGTTGGAATAAAATGTTTTGCCTGCCCATTATTTTGTAGAATTTCCAGGAAAGCACATCTCCAAGTTCTAGCTCTGTGTAAGTTTTCCAACTTCAAGCTTTCCCAAGTAGATTAATCATGTTTTTATTGTGAAATGAAATTCATCCAACCCCAAACTGTGTTTATGTTAAGGCTTTGTTCCAACTCATCTAATCTCCTTTCTTTTTTAAGAGACTTCCTGAGATGGCTGACCTGTTACTTACTTCTGGTCTTTGCCTTCATGTTTCATGTTGCCTTCTTCATTGGCTTGACTCCTAACCACTGGCATTCCCTTGGAATTAATAATTGCATTTAGCAAGGTCACTAGATACAAGGCCAATATTATGTTTCAAAGCAATTTTATGTTTCTATAACAGCAACAAATAAGTATAAAATAAATTTAAGAAATCACATTTATGATAGCAACATGACACATAAAACTTGATAATAAATGTAATTTCAAAAACTAGCACAGTCTCTACACAAAGACTACATAACATTTTTAGGAGAAATTAAACAAGACCTAAATAACGTTTCACAATTTGGAACACTGAATCCTCTCCAAATTGATCATTTCAACCCATCTCCAAAAAGAAAGTCCTCAGATTATATTTTATGGAAATGTATAAGCTTCATCTAAATGACCAAGAATAACTGAGATAATCTTAAAGAAGAAAAATGGTGGAGGATTTTAAAGGTTTTATAATAAAGCTGTGCTAATTAAGACAGTGTAGTATTAGTGCAAGGATAGAGAAGGTCCAGAAGAGAAATTTCAGAAATAGAACAAAAGAGAAAATCCAGAAACAAACCCAGACATATAAGGACACTTGACATAACAAAAATGGTACTGCAAAAAATGATACTGGGAAAGGATGGACTTTTCAGTAAATGATCCTGAGTTAACTGGGTAATCATATGGAATCAACTGAACATTGACTCCTAACTAAGGCCACATGCAAATGTCAATTCCAGATGGATTATTGATCTAAGTGTTAATGGTGAAACCATAAGGCTTCTAGAAACTAATGCAAGAGAATGTCTTCAAAACTTTGTAATAGGCAAAGATATCCTAAACAGAACTAAAAAACTTATTAACATAAATTGAAACTAAGAAATTCTGTTTATCAAAAGAAACCTTCAAGAGATTTTAAGAGGTTAGCCACAGATTGGGAGAAAATAGTGTCAGAAACCCTTATAAACAAGTGACACTTATGCCAAATATATAAAGAACTCCTCAATAGAAACATGAGCAAAAGTCTAAGACACTTAATGAAAGAGGGTATACAAATGGCCAGTAAACATAGAGCAACATGCTATTCCCATTAGTCACCAAGAAATGAAAAATAAAAGATGAGATAACACTACACATTCCAAATAAAACCAAATTTAAAGAGCCAAAATTAAGAAGCTTAACAAAACTAAGTGGTACTGAAGATATGGAAGAACTGGAAATTTTGTATACTGCTGGAGGGAATGCAAATTGGAAAAAAATGTTTTGGAAAACTGTATGACAATAGAGGGAAATAGGAGGGAACTTTTGAAGTACTGGGGCTATGCTGTTTCTTGATCTGTGTGGTGGTTATTCATCAAGCTATAGTCTTGTGATTTGTGCAAAAATCACAATGTGCAGTATGTATGTTATACTGCATTGAATACATTTTTTGTTTAGTTTTTTTTTTAAACTGGCCAAGTTCTTTTCACACATTGGTTAGGTATTTTATGGTAAGTTGATGGTAAATTGGATTTTATTTCTTATTTTCAATGACAGTATAATCTCAATGATGAAAATTTGATCTTATAAAGATACTACAGCCAAATTAGAAAAAAATGCATATATCAATCATTATAATAGATAATATTACTGCATTTTAACTTCAGCAATGTAACCATCCTCAAAAACTACTTCTACAGGGAACCTCTGAGCAAAGGTAAAAAGAGTGAACCAAACATGCTCTCTGATCTCTGAGATAGATCAGCCCACAAATATTTATTGGCTCTTTATCATATATAACATGAGATACTATAAAGAACTCAAAGAAACTTGGATTTGATCTCTTCCTAGGAGGTCTGAAATGTGATGGGGAACAAATCGCACTTAAGTACTTGAAAAAAAAGCATTTATTAATCCAATGCATTAAATGATTATACTAAATTGTACAAGTTGCCAAGAGAAAGAAAGCCTTGTAGGTGGGTCTGGTCAAGGAACACTCTCTGGAGGAGGTAGTTTTAGCAAGATTATGATGAATATATTAAGGGTGCATTGAGCGCTGAAGGCTAATGATTAGATAAGGTTGGAATGCTTAAAATTAAGCATAATTGAATAAATGAATGTTGGATATAGATTGTGTAAGCCTAAGGAGAGTAGGGAACCACTGAAGGCTTTGAGCCAAGAAATGATATGATTTGCTCCCTCAAGAAGAAGTTAATCACTCGTTCCTCCCATAATATGTATCTTAATCTAATTCTGATATGAATTATAGTTTATTCTTCCTATGCTTATCTTGCTCATTAGATAGTAACTAACCCTCTCGAAGTCAAGCATCAATTAACAGTCATCTCTCTTTATCCTAGAACATCCAGATTAGAGCCTTACACATGGTTAGCACTCTATAGTTGTGTGCTGAGTAAGTTAATCATTCAATAATACAGGTAAAATAAAGATACCCATCAACAAACATATAATAAATCTAGAGTAGTGTCATTAATGAGTTAATTGTGAGGTTATAAAAATGTAAAGAGGTGATTGGAAAAATTAGAAAAACACAAAATAGGTTCCTAGTGAACCTAGGAGAAAAGAAGGCTCTGAGTTGTCTGGGGGGAATCTGCTAGAGAGCTTAGAAGCTGTCAAGAGAGTCACTGCTTGAAGACTTCCTGGCTCCTGAATTGGTAGTGAGTATGAAATGCTTTGTATATTGGGCACCAGCTCCTTTAGAACCAAGTAGGTTGGTATTTATGTACTCTCACCATAATTGTATTTACTTTCTTTTGGAAATTAATAGATAAATCTAGTATCGTAATTAGTTTGGGAAGTCATGAGATGAAACATGCTCTGTAAGAAGAAGCAAATTATATACGTTCAACCATTTAGTTCTTTTCAGCTTCTAATCATTACTGCTGAAAATATTCAAAAATAGGCAATAAAAAGAGAAGCATTCATTTTTCTTATAGCTTTTAACTGACTTAATGATCTTTAAAGTGGCTTTTGGTGTATTTAAATGGAGAAGTGTTACTATGTAGATTTAGCAAAACAGACCTGAGTAAACCTGTCTCCTCGATGATGATCAACTTGCATTTCCTTTTTACTTATCAGTGTTGAAAAGAGCATTAAGTGCACTAAAGCACAGCACCCAGTATGTAGCTAGATCATCGTAGGTATTCAATAAATGTTCATTTTCCTTCAATTATGCTAAACCAGGTAAAACACAAATTAATACACTATGGATCAGGTAAAGGTTTTTTCCATGCAGATGTTTTGCTTTCAAATAACTCTGACCCTACTAAGCAAATATTATTGTGTATGTCATTAAATTTTTATAATAATTAAATTATATTTGTTAATGAAATTAAATAATTCAGTTAACTTATTATGACAATTGAATTATCTTTCATAACTTGACATCCAATCCTTCTCATCTTTATCATCTTTAACTTCTTGGAATCTCATATTAAATACATTCCAAATGTACTCTTTTTAGGAAGTCAAATGCATCATCCTCCATTACCAGCATCAAAGCAACTACTACAGAACCCTAGTCAGTCTTATAGAACTAAATTAGCAAGGAGAAACCATATAGCTTTGCACCATGGTTTAAAGCTATACCAGATATAATAGGAATCTGATACAACTCTAGTATCTGCATTACCATGTAGATAGAATACTAAATCAAATATAAACTTTGTCTTAGTATAATAAAGTTGAGTACGACCAGTCGACTATTGCAGCCAATGTCTAACTGCAGTTACCATAAAGGGAATCACAGGGTATAGTTCTAGCAGAAAACAAACTCTTTCTAGGTGATTGCTTTGGCTCCTGTGGGGCTCAGTGCATTTCCTATAGTCAGTAACTATAAAGTCATAATTGTACAGACTTCTAAATGTCATAAGTCTAATCTATACCTCATCTAATTAGCCATCCTGTTAAACTACTTTGCTCATTAGTGTTTTGGTATAACTAACTAAATAAACAAACAAACAAATGAGTTATTAGGACAATAAGCTAACATACCTCCTGGTAAATTCTGAGATCATGTATATGCCGTGTTTTCTTCCAGGTCAAGCATTTTTTTGATGTATTTATGTATAACATGTATAGCAAGAGCTGCATTTATTATGTTCACTAAACAAGATAGGCCATAGTCTATTAATATATAGCTTTAAATTACAGATTATTTCTAATTATTAGTAGGGAAAAGGAGTGTTAGCACTACCCATCCTGCCTGTGTTTATATTAGTGCCTTCTAATATGGCTGCCTAACGCTGCATGAGCTTTGTCTGAGCAGACTGTCAGTTATGTGGGAAGTTTCTTTTGTTTCCCCCTCCTCGCTCTCTTTCCTTGATGACTGTTGTTTGATGGATGCTGTGTGAGGGAGAATGTGGTGTTTGGTTGATGTGTGGTGGGCAAGGAAAGTATTGCATTCTCAAATAAATGACAGAAATTCCTTCCTGACAAAAGAAGTGAATATTAGAGATGAGCTCTCTGAATATATCTGCAGTAGATAAACAGACCACACCACATAAGTAATGCCTTGATTTCTCTATGACCAAAAGTGTCCGTTAGTTACCAGTGAGAGATAATCCCGAGGTAAGAACAAATCTCAATTTTATGTGCATCCCTGCTGCTACTGAAACTCAAAGCTCAGAGGATGCTTTCTTCTCTCATGCATGTTGGACCTACAGCTGAAAATAAAATACATGTGTAGTTAACCATATCTGAAAGGTACAACTGTACATTTTGCGGCACAGTTAGGGAAGCAGGCAAACCTTTCTGGGAAACCTGTGATCTTAGTCCGTCAATAATGCCTGCTTTGAAATATTCATCCTAAAATTAAGGATCATAAGACTTCCTCTACAGAGCATGAATGCCAAGTCAGACTCACAGAGCAAATTTAAATTGCAATGATTGAGTGTCTAAAACATCTTGAGTAGTTTTGAATAATACATAGTGTGGCATATATATAACTTTATGAATTACATGATCCTAGAAAGAATAAACAATCATTCATCTGATTCCAAGGTGAGAGAAAAATTGCAGAAGGTGCTATTTGGGAATGAACTGCGAAGGGTCTCAAGATCCAGCCTTCCTTGAATTCAAAAAGGAACCTCCTTTTTTCCCCAAGTTCTTTTTCGGTACGTTCCAAAGCACCTGGGGCCTTCTAAGATTACTTTTTTTTAACTTTCAAAAACCATGTTTGCCATAGGACAGAGGTGATAGAGTAGTGAAAAAGACAGGAAAGCACTCCCACATTCATACTTGTGTATGAAAGCAATGGAGGCAGCTGGATGATTGGTATCACTGTTCTTTACTAGCCTGGGACTTTCATTCGGAAAACAGAATGGAAAGTAAGGTTGGCATACTCAGTATTCAGAAAAAAATTAAATTCATGATATTTAGAAAAATCATTTTCCTTTTCAATCAGAAAGATGTTTTGCAGCAATGGGAAAAAGTATTTAAGTTGGATTTTTAATAAACTAAACTTTTCAGTCCTAAGGTTGTTTCTTTACTTTTGTTCCAGTTTCAGAATTTTAAATGAAATTGCATAGAGCTCTTAATTCTCTTTCATCAATTTAAAAATCTACCTTGTTTTGTTTTTCCATTAAATAGAACCTTGGTAATCCAGACGTCTCCTTGGGTTGATAATTGCCCTTTCTCTTTTCTTCTTTTCCCCAGCCTCTTTCTTTCGGGGCTTTTAAAGCATGTACATTCTTGGCCTAATAAGAAGGTTTGTACTTACAAACTGCCATAAATGCTATGCCTCAGACTTATCTTTGAACTGCTCAATATCCATTACAGTTGGAGCCAAGAAACACTGGTTACTAATGTCTTGTGAGTGTTTTCGGATTTTCCTAACTATGTTAGGTTACCTAGAATCTAATTGAAGAATTTGCAGAGAAACTTATTTTACATGACATTACCCTACCTTTGAGATATAATCTAGTGATGTGATCTTCAGTTTTTATTTACTTTTTCAAAGATCCTTTGGCATTTATTAAATTTCAAACCTCTTTTTATTTTGTATAACTAAATTTATTCCTTCCATATTTACACAATCAATGCTTCTGTAACCTCGATTTTTCCTCACTTTAAAAAAATAGATTATTTTGATCTATGTGTAATAACTTATTCCAATGGTTTCTAATCACATTTGAGTTTTGACAATGATTATATTTGATTAATCAATGCATTCCATTGCTTTCTCACCTATATGTGTTTGAATTAAGTCAAATACAATTAATCTTGTTTTGAGACTTTCCACAATACATTTTGACATACACAGACACCCTCGTATGCAAAAGCAGTCTTCAGAATTTACTGTTTGCAGTGCTCGCCATGCTGTAACCTGGGTAATATCTTCCAGGTTCAAAAATTATATCTGGATCAGAGTTGACTCCCTGTGCATCCCTAGAATTCTTGGAAAACAAAGGTTATGGGCACATAGCAGTTTAGATTAAGAAGAGATTGTACCAAACCCCTCATCTTTCAGAGGAGCAAACTGAGCCCTAGGCAGTAAAGGGACATGTCCAAGGTCCAGGTTCCCGCTCATAGGACCAGGAGCCAGAGATTTGGGTAGTGTTCCTTGCCCTGTTTCTGAGTTGAAGACTAACAAGTTAGTTAACTTGTACCATAGCCTCTTTACTTTAAAATGACTGGTTTGTGCCTCTTAGGGAACATGTGTCTCATGAGGAAACTTTAAAACAACTTCATTCGCTTAGAGAAAGAAATAACTGAATATGTGCTAATGTAAAGGGTAGGAAAAATGGCAGCTAATTCTTTCTTGCCAATGTTTTGCTAATCTTTTGCTAATTGTGTGGTTTTGGAGCCTCTGTTTCCTCTTTAGAGAAATGAGACTAACAAGTATACCTGATTTGGTTTTTTCTGGCATTTATCAGCTATGAAAATAAGTGCACTGTAAATACATAAAAGCACAAGCTAAACATGTGATACCAACCATATACAGAATTAAATTATTACATATAAAACTATTCCATATTTCATAATTCCATATGAAAAAATAGACTATCCTATGTGAATTTCTGTGGAATTTTCATTCTAGACTATTCCACATAAATTTCCATATCAACACTATTCACCTTCAAACACATTTCTTCAGAGGCAAAAATATATATGTATGTGAGAGTGGTTGGTAGATAGATAGATAGATAGATAATAGATAGACATAGATATAAATAGATAGATATGCACACATACATATACAGAAAGGGAGACTCTTCAACTTGACCTACACAAACTGTCCTACAAAAAAATTGTGAAATGTTTAGCTTATCTCCAAGATTTGTAGACAAGTATCTTGCATGTTTTATAGATAAATATGATAATTATACTACTACCAGTCCTTATGCTTTTTCTCCTAGCCTCGTTTTTCAAATTTAGTAAAACTCCCACTGGAACATGATTCAAAAATTTCATTCACAAAATGTAGGGTTACATTATTGTAAGGGTAAGAGTTGTTGGGTTACCTCCATTCTGGTGATATTCACTTGCCCTCCATTTCAGCAGCTCACTCCCCTAACCCACACTCTGCCTAGGAATTATGGACTGAATTGTGTCCCTCCAAAATTTGTATGCTGAAGTTTTAACCCCCAATGTGACTATATTTGGGGATAGGGCTTAAGGAGGTAATTAAGTTTAAATGAGGTCAGAAGGGTGGATCCTAATCCAGTAGGACTGGTGTCTTTATAAGAAAAGGAAGAGACACCAAAAATGCCAGCCTACAAAGGAAAGGCCATGGGAGGACATAGAGGGAAGGTGGCATCTGTAAGCCAAGGAGACAGGTCTCAGGAGAAACCAACCCTGCATGAATCTTAGACAGCACCTTGATCTTGGACTTCTAGCCTCCAGAACTATGAGAAATAAATTTCTGTTGTTTAAGCCACGTAGTTGGTACACTTGGCGTGACCTTTAAAACCATAAAGTTCGAAGTATTCTTTTACCACAACTAACCATCCTTCCACCTTACCACTTTACAACCCCAATACTCTTCTCTCTAAACTCAGTGAGAACTCCAGTCCCCAAACACTGATTTTCATCTCATGTTAATCTCTCTAGTGCTGTTCATAAGATAGGTCCAATCAGTAGGAAGCATGTGCATGCATCAGGTGACAGTTCACAACACATGTTAGTATGTGAACCCCTGTACTAAACTTGTTCTTCCCAGCATTACTAATGATCTCCATATTACATTCAAACTAATGGGTATTTGTATGATCCTTGGTTCACTTGACATCTCTCCAGAATTATCCTCTAGATGACTCCTTCTTCTGGAAGCGCTTCTCTTCCCCATATTTTGTAACACTACTCTTCTCTACGTTTTATTTTTCTTCTGTCTGAACATTTTTTTTCTCTCTTTTCCTTTCTGGACCCCTCCACTCCAGCTGCCCCTTAAATGTCAGTGTTCCCCAGGCTCACAGTCAGCTCCCTTCTCTTCACATTATTATATTCACTCTTTCATTGGATGATCTCATCCACATTCATGGCCTCAACAACAGTGCAGAAACCCACATCTTCCCGTGTGCAGCCCCATCTTTTATCCTTGATTTCTCTTCTGACCTTTAGATGGAGGTATACTTGTCTTTTCTGTCTAGATATTTCAGGAGCATTCAAATGTAACTTTTGCTAGACTAAAACTAGCATATATCCATGAAACCTTTTTCATCAATCAACAATTCATCCATCTACTGGGACCAGAAAGCAATCCACAAATTGCCCTACCTAGAGGTTTCCATTTTCCCTTTGCTCACACTCTCAATCTCTCTCTCTCTCTCTCTCTCTCTCTCACACACACACACACACACACACACACTTACCACTTGCCAGTACTGTTGAGTCTATATCTCCTTAAAATTTCTCATATCTATTTACTTTTCCCCAGCCCCACTACCTGAGTTTAGGTCTCGGTTGTTTCTGTCCTGGACTATTATGCTAGCCAGCCATGCTGGGTACTTTTTTTTCCCATCATCTTCCCACCTCAAGATACTTTCTCTCCATTTCTCCACCCTCCTCTATGCCCCAAGAGGCTAACCTCTACTTACTGCAACTCCCAGCTTTCCTCCTCTGTGGCTTCCCATTGGGTTCAGCTTCTGGTAATAGGAATAAGTCAGGAACAGCTTCCTACCATTGTGGTTCCCCAGGTGCTTCACCATCCTTTGTTAATTCCCTTAACCCTGCTCACACCCCTGTAAACAGTCCCTCAGTAATCTCTCTACAGTTAAGGCCTTTGAAAGTGCCATCTCTTTCCTGCCAAGATTCTAACTGAAACTTGGGCTAACTCATATCCCCGGTTCCAGTCCATTCCCACCCATCCTATGCTACCACTAGACTAATAGAGCTTTGTCACAAATCTGATGATAGTTCCTCAATGACCTATAGTGGTGTTCAAGTTAAAGTCCATATCCCTTGGCTTAGCCCACAAAGCCCTCCATGATTTGATCATATCTATGATCTAGCCTTATCTTCCACACTGCTCCTTCCTTCCATTATGGAAAACTATATGCTTTTCCTCAAGCAAACCATGCTAGTCATTCCTCCTTTTCTTTCCTTTCTGTTTTCTTTTAATAGAATTCTTTCTCTCTCTTCAGCTAGCTAAATTCTATTTTGTAAAACTTCAGTTCAAATGCCCCCTGGGATCTTCCAGTCTCATCAAGATGCCCACCAATGTGTATATATATATATATATATATATATATATATAATATATATAATATATATAATATATAAATATATATATATTATATATATATTATATATAATATATAAAAAATATATATATTATATATATATATATATCATATTTTTATCTGACTTCAGTAGTAATTATGGATTAATGTTGTCTCCCCTTCCCGCGTATGAAACATCTTGAGGGCAGGGTATGTGGCTTCTTTTACCTTGTAGATCCTAGAAAGATTTGATCCAGAAACTGACCTATAACTCAGGCATGTGCCCAGTGACCACACACTCGGTGTTGAAACCCTTGAGTGGTATGTCCCTCCCCTTAGCAGAGACAAAATAAGAAAGGGTTCTCTCTCCTTTCTCTCTCTCTCATTTCTGATCGCTGTTAAAAATGCTCCTAAATCTCTCAAAACTCTAATCTAGGGCCTTGAATCCTCAGTATTACTCTACATAATAGGAAAACGATCACTAGTTATTCTTCCCAGACCAGAGTCTGAGAAATAATAATAAAGGAATCTCTCTGGGGATCATATTCTCAGCAGCCACTCCTTCTCTTGCAATGGATCGATTAGCCTCCTTCCAAGGAACATGGCTAAGAATGGGAGTCTGGGAGGACTAGGAAGGCAATCCCAGCTGAGCAGGCTTTGCACTGGACATGGATTTCCCATTTCCTCCCTATGGGAATTTATCGCGTATTTTTTTGTGTTTGGATTTGCTTGTCTTTAAGAGACCAGAGAGTCAAGTTCTACGGAGAGCTGACACGAGATTCTTAAAAAGACAGTCACACCTGTCATCATCCTGGTCCTTGTTTGTAGTCCTAAATTTAAGAGAAGGAGATAGAGAGACACAGACAGACAAACTGACAGCCAAAGAAAGGCAGACAGACGGAGAGGTTGACACTCATTAGTAATGTGATATTATTGTCATTTCCTGAATGACAAATCTAATCGTGAAAACGTTCCTCTTTTTACAAAAACATCACCTTCCCCTACATCAAAAGTTTCTGCCTCAGGCAGTAGAAATGGATGCAGAGGGGATTCAGGAACTCTAAACATCGCCCTATTCCTTTTTCTCTGTCACCGAAATCTCCTCACTTCCTCAAATTACGCACATGATTTTGGTTTATAAATCACCATGGTAATAAGCACGACACAAATAACTCATAGAGTTCAATCAGAAAAACACTAATGATGAAAATGAATGATGAAGTAAGGGCTTTGTGCACTAGTTCCAACTACACTGCTCAGAATAAGTAAAGCACTTGTGCTTTCTTGAATCTGTGGGTGCTGGCCCTTTTTGCTAGAGAGAATAAGGACAGAAGTAATAGAGAGAAAAATGGATTTACTGAGTCAAACATAGTTTAAAACTAAGAAAGATAGCCTGAAGAGTTAACAGGGGAAACAAGAGCACCTTCAATAAAAATAAGCTAAAGAAAAACAAAAAAAAAAATTTTTAAAGAAAAACATCTCCCAACAAGTTAGAGTTAAATATAAAATTAGTGACTAAAGTGGAGCCAAACAAGCCTAAGAAATGGTTAATAATGTTTTGTAAGTTCAGTCACGATAACATTAACTAGGAAAAGTCTGTCTGTCAATATTTTGGCAAAAGCCTGAGAAAGAACCAACAGGGGTTTTCACTCAGCACCTTAAAAGCCTGTCTTATCCTTGGGGTTTCTGCAGCCAATGAAAGTTTGTCATGATGATGTAATGCTCCTGAGTTGTGTTTCAGCACCGAGTGTGTGGTCACCGGATACCATGCCTGAGATATAGGTAAGTTTCTGGATCAAATCTTTCTTTCCAGCCTGTACCCCTGCTTAAACTAATTTCAGCAGAGATCATTTGTTTCTCTTCTATTTTGCTATCTCTGAACAATTTTTTTAATGTGGGCTAGGGTGATTATAGGATTGTAAAGACAGCTGGTAAACAAAATGATGGGATCTTTGAGTCAATTTTCCTCTGTTATTAGTATGAAGGCTTTTAACTCCTCAGCAATTTATCATCACCTTGGAGGGATAGAGCAGCAAACAGTGTTATGTTTTATTTGTTAAGGGAATCCTAGTCATTTAACAAACATGTTTTACTAGAAAGATGTTTTCAGGGAGATGGAAAAGATTTCTTTTTAAGGATCCAAACTGAATTTGACTTATATTATTAAGTGAGCCCCATAGAACTGTAAGCAAAGAATAAAGTTTCAATGTTTATTCTAAGTAGAGAATATATAGGTTCTGCCCTCACAAAGTTTAAAGCCTAGAGAGAGAGAGAGAGAGAGAGAGGCAGCACACTATTTTTTCTCAATTTTTAATGAAGTTAAAACAATTTAAAAAGAAAAAAAAAAGCTGCAGATTAGTGACCTGTAATAGCCTAATAGTTATATGAAGTTAAATGGAGAAAAGTTAACTCTAAATAAATAAGCCAATTCCAATAAATGACTGTGCAGATACTTTTATATGTAAGCACCATTTTAAAATTTGGAATATTTCAAAAATTTGAACTGGGTAACCAGCACAACCAATTAAAATGTAGTTCTTTATTTTCTTTCCATGATACCCTCTGCAAATGTGGAGCTTTTAAAAGAACTCTTACTGATACCAGTCAAGCTACGTATGTTCAAGTAACGTGAATTACAAAAAACAATTATCCAGATAATTCAAGATTTAAAAAAAAAATTCAAGAGTGCTAGTGGGGAAAAAGAGAATGAGTTGGGGGAGAAAGCCCCGGGGAGGGTAGGAGTTTAACAGTGTGTTACGAGAGACACTGATTGAATTATCCAGATAATTAGTCATCTTTCACCTTAACTCTGATCATATAGACACAGACTCTGAGAAGAGCCTCTAAAATAAAAGTGTGGAAAAGAATTATCCTCAGCCATGAGGAAGGGCAGAAAATGTTGTAGAATTTCTAACAGGAAAAGTATTTTTTCTTGTTTTGTAGAAACTGATGTCTGATGGGTACTGTTGCATGTTTTCTTTTATTAAAAACTTCTCAACTATCTAGTCTGAAAGCTACTCTACTTTCAGCTGAGTTTATCAATTACACATCACTTTGCACTGAATTTTCATTCAGTTTTCTTGTAAAGAACTTGTCATCTCTCTACCATACTTCCTAAATCATTAAGAGATACTCACCCCTTACATTAAATTATCCTCTTCTCTTTTGTTCCATGGTTAACTCATTTTTCTCTCCACTTAATAACTGAAATCCCAAATATTTGTTATTATAAAGTAAGCATTGTATAAATTTTAAAATGTATTAATCAGCATAATGTTAAGTGACTCATTTTCCTTTGTTAACCATAATTTTCCATATTATTGCTCTGGTACAGTACTTGGTACTGACACGTGGGACTTAATAGATGAAATTCCATACATCAGTAGCATCTTATGCTTTGTTTTCTGCACCATCCGTTCTGAACAGGGAGCCAATATGGCAACAAGAAGGGGTACAGAGTCCTGCTCTAGAACTGAGAGAATGAGAGGTGCTTTAGAAGGACTGATAGAAGGAGAAAATATTTCCAAGAAAGAGAAACAGAATGGATAAGGTGGAGAATGAATGATGAGAACAACAGGAGATGACCTGGCTTCTTATACAGAATTTATTTGGTTTGGGGGCCTTGGTCTATGCTGAAATCCCAGGCCTTTATCACAGAGTTTTGGTGTGGCAGGCTTAGCTCATTTGACTTGGGCTCCCAAGTCTCCCAGCACCCAGCTGGAAGCAGAAAGGGCATCCATGTGGAGTAAAGCAGGCTCATTAGTTGTCAAGTGGGCCTTTGGAGAGGCCCAGAAGGAATCTGCCTGGGGTTCTGCTTGATCTAGGGAAACTCTTTGATCCTCACTCCGAGATGTAACCATGCAGAAAAAATCAAGAATTTTTAAACTCTGTCTCATAAGGAAGATATTGCTTCAGGGAAGACTTTAGGATGTGATCTGAGCCCAGACAGGGGCCAAGAACATGCCCTTGTGATTCATTTTGAGGACAGAGTGGACCTTGGAAAAGACTATCCAGGGTAGATCTCTTTGTGCTCATAAGATCAGAAGGTTTCAGTCCAATTCCAGCATTCCTAGAATCAGAAGGTTTTATCTATTTGAAAGACAGCCTAGAGGATTTGTAAGTTCCCAAAGTCAGGTAACTCAGAAAGGAAGTTTTGTTGGGAAAAACCACTAAAACTACCATAATACTCCACCATATATAATAAAGTAGGTGCCATTTGATTTTAAGAACTATCTCTTAAAATACCTTACTTTCCATTTCACCCTAAAAGCATTATTTCATTAAGTAATAGCATCTTCCATAAATAGAAATGGTCTAGGCTTATTTAGTTTTTTACCTTACCCATCTGTACAATGGAGAGGGAGGCACATTGGTGCCACTGTCAGAAGAAAAGAATGATGATGAGCAAGGAGGAAAGGAGTTAGCTATACCTTCCCCGTATGAATATTGGGAACTAGAGAACTTCCTAAATACACGGAAAATTTAAATGTGGGAGCGTACGTGAGGAGGAAGGATAAAGAATTTAATAGTCATGCTCAGTTATAATTACACAGTGAAGGTCCACGGGGCACCTACCATGTGCCAAGCATGAAATTAGATGCTGAGTACACAAAGGTGGAGACACCTTTCCTATACTCCAAGAGCTTTCCGTTGTCCTTGAATTGTTAAGTGTTAAAGAATAAAATAGTTTTTCATCAAGCCCAGAAAAGTAGAAGTGTGTGATAACATGAGGATGGCCATACATCCCAGTTTGCCAAAGATGGTCCCAGTGTATGCCTCTTGTCCTGGCATAATTATCAACCGCACTTCTGTGCATTTTCAAATGTTCCCTGACTTGTCACTAACAGATGAGGAACCATTAAGAGATTTAAAATATGTGTTAAAGGAGGGGGACCGTTAACCCAGGGGAGATATTCAGAGGCCCTGACCCAGGGCAGTGGTCATGGTGATGGAGCGGAGCAAACAGCATCCATTTCTCCTTCTTTTAGAAGCAGCATCCCCACCTCCTCTGGGAGACTGTCTCCTGTCCCTTTATGTAAATTAAGGGCACTCTGCTCTCTCCAAGCCAAGGGGTGGCATGAGACCAGTGAGCCAATGGGACACCCTCTCCTGGAACTGTGCCCCTTGCGCAGAATGAGGAGATGAGAGAAGACCAGTGGTGAGGCGGAGCTTGGAGAGTGTGCAACCTCACAGCAGTGCACGGACTCGGTCTCCCCATGTGGTTCCTGCTGCAGAGACCCCCAGAATGGCATGGGCCCTGTGGTCTGGGAGTCAGTTTCTTCAGCCTTTCTTTCATTCTGTGAGTTTCCTCGTAGCCTCCAATCAATATCTTTTGGGTTTAAAGTAGCCAGAGTTCGGTCTCTGCTACTCACAACAAATGAATCCACACCCATCCCGGTGTTGTCAAGAGGCTGTACTGACAGTTGGAGGGGAGGAGGGAAGGAAAAGTGATACACTCACTAGCCAGCACTTTTCTTTTTCACTCTGTCTCTTAACCATTACGTTGGTAAGTGAATGCCGTACCATAATCTCCCTCTCTCACTGTATCACTGTAAAATGCTCTATCTACTTCATTGCTTATTTTCTATTACCTACGTATATATACACAAATGGGATGGGGTGTGCTTCGTAAAAAGATTATTGTTAGTATTGAATCTGAAGATCTTACCTCTGCTACTGAGGGTCCACTAGCCCAGAATTTGTTTCCTTACCTCCTGTGATGGTTCCAGTACTTCCGCAGGGGCTGCAAAAACAAAACGCTAGGATTTCACTTAAAACAAACAAAACATACTTCTGAAACAGACCTCTTCCCGGAGGTTATTTGTCAATGAAACGAATGCGCATGGGTGACCTGAAGGAAATTTTTATTTTGGCACTGTTCTCCTTTAAACCATTCGAGGCACGGAGTGTTGCCTCTGCGGTCTAACGTGGCTGGAGGGTGCTGAGCCGTGATCTAACTCGGGCAGCGCACACTTGCTTCAGGTAGGGGAACAAATGAAAATTGGGGAGGGCCAGACTACACACTGCGATTGGTTGGATTTTGATGCAGCCAACACTCTAACGTCCTGAAATATGGGATGCAGGATGTCTCCACAGAGGCACTGTGCTACAGTTCTTGAAAGGCAAGAACAAATTTAAACTGGATTTTGTAAAAACAAATGACATCATTTCTGCATACTCTGAAACGCTGCAGCCCCAGTGGAACGTTTTCTCATTTTCCCCTTTGCTCTGTATGTGTCTGACTGCAGGGCTTCAGGTTTTGATGCTGCACGTTTCACTGGCTAAATCTTGGAAGGAATAACCTTTCATCACTTGCCTCTAAAAATAATCAAATCCAAGAAGAAAATAGAGAGGCATGTAAAAGTTCATTTAAACTCACATTTCATCTCCGTGCACTGTTATCTAGAGACATGACAGCACATGGGAAGAATTCTAGGGATTTGAAGGAAACAATAACAAAATGCTGTTTGGGGCACTGTCATCATGGAAATTATGGCACCGATTTATTTTGGATGGCCTTCATCATACAGTGTGTGGTGTGGGTGGCTTGGAGGGGCAGGATTTCCATGTAAGGATTATTCTGAGTTTGCACTGTTAGCTGCAACAGTAATCAGGGATCTGTTATAGTTACGGTAGTCAGTTAAGAGCTATACTGAAATACTGTACCTCGTTGCAGAATTCTACAACTGTTAGCTGCAAAAGTAATCAGGGATCTGTTATAGTGACGGTGGTCAGGTAAGAGCTCTACTGAAATACTGTTCCTCGCTGCAGAATTCTACAAAAAAATAAAAGACATGCAAGTTCAAAAGTTTTTTAAAACACAGCAGAGATAGCTGACTTTCAGAGCATGGTATTTTCATCTTCAGAAGCTAGACAACTAGAAATGTAATAGTGAATCATCAACATATCAAAATGCGATGGACATTTTCTCACCAAGAAAACATTTGTTTAATCACTGTCTTTAGCCAAAGGATGTCCCAGGAAGCTCCCTATTTGGTCAGTGTCTGTCCTGTAGGAGCAAGTGAATGGGCAAGAACAGTGAGAACCCACCAAGGCTTGAAGCCTACCTGGTTTTCTCAATTCCATCCCCAAATCCAGACCCTACTGTTCACCTTCCTAAAACCAGTTCCCGCAGCTAATTCTGGAAACTGCTTTTCTTTGTTGAGCAGACTATTAAAATCTTTTTAGTTCCATTTTCTTCAATATTATGATGAAATGGCAAACAAGAAATGAATCTCAAAGTACAAAGATGAATTTTAGGTTAAAAATTACATTTAGTGACTTCTGAACTGAGGTTTGACACCATACACCCTCAAACTTAACGGTGATTCTTTTAGGAAGTAGGGGCAATATGATGGCTGCCTTTCTCTCAGAAATGAAACCAGCCTAGGGAGAATCTTAAGGAGAAATGGAGAAACAAGTCCATACATACACCCCTGTCCTCCCCCTTGAATATTAATTTTAATCTCTGTTCTCGGTTCTGCATATACTCCTTTGACCTTCAAAGCCTAGAGGTCATCTTTGAGAACCCCACTCTTATTTATGCCATTATGAATCAAATGATGGCTACTGTGTAGACCCAAATAAAGTCGTATACCAGCAATCAGAAACAATCTCTAACTAGAGTTACATTTACTAGTCAGGAAATGCAATAGACTATCTGATTAAATAAACATTTCTTTATTATTAAGGATGATACCATTTATTTATTTCCATTGCCCTCCTCTTCAAAATTTCCCTCTCATTCTGAAAGAAAATTTTAACAATATTTTTTTTCTGCATCATTTTCTCCATTCGACTGAAATTGTTTCCGCTTAAAAAAAAAAAAACCCAACTAGGTCTTCTTATGGAACTAAAAGTGGCTTCCTCTTGCTGTAATCATTTTTCCTACTAGAGATACTTTGTACATATAGGAATTCTGCTTTATTCTTCCCAGTCTGGGAAAAGGAGAAGAAAGAACTTTCTAGCATTTCTCTCTTTCTGACCTTCTAGTACCTCTCTTCCTCTTTCTCATTTTGTCTTTCTTTCATCTCCCCTGAACTGCTGGAGCTGAAAACACAGAGCTAGAGACTTAGAGCCATAGTGGCTGCTCTTGCTCTCCTTTGGCCTAAAGTCACCTGAGCCTTAAAATTTTTTTTAAAAAAAATTTTTTTTAAGAAGAAGTAGAAAACAGGAAGGACACTTGACAGTTTCTAAGTTCTACTCTCTCTGCTTTGAAGTCTCTCCCTGGCATGCACATGCTATTGGAATTTCCTTTCAAAATATATCTTACTAGCACTTAAAACTGAGAGTTTATAAAAAGGGAGGAAGTTTTAGGAGATGTGAAGAAACTTAAATTTAATTTGCTTTTGCTGATAATTTTTGTGTAACCTAAGACAAGTTGATGGTATTTAGAATACAATGGAAATTCTACCACTAATTAAATTTACCCAAAGTTTTATAGAAAAGAACCCCATGATGCTGACATCATCGTGTATATGTTCTACTACAGTGTCTAAGGCAGGTGAGTCAAAAGGTATTGTGAGAGGCATATATGGGGTGCAAGGACAGAAGATCACCAGAGAAGCACTAGTCGGATGCTATGGCTCTTCTGTTCAGAACTTTCCATGGCTTCTCATCTCTTTCTGAAAAAGCCCAGTGCCCTTGCAAAGGCCTTGATCTCCTTCTGCACTCCGCCCCTCCTTCCTGTCTAACCTCAACTTCTCCCCTCTCCTTCTCATTCCTCAATTCCAGCCACACTAAGCTTCTTGTTTATTGGACAGTCCAAACATATGTCAGCTTCAGGACCTTTGTATCAACTAATTCCTGTGCCTGGAGCAACGTTCATCCAGATGGCCACGCGCTAGCTCCTGCGTTTCCTTCAGATCTCTGCTCCAATGCCATCCTTTCCATTAGACTTTCCCCGACCACATTATCCGTCAACAGTACTTGATACTTCCAGTATCCTGATCCCCTGTAGCCTTCTTTGTTTTTTCCAGAGCACATATAAACATCTGACATTCTATGTATTTGTTGATCTGTTTATGATCTACCCTACCCCTTTGGAAGGCAAGTTCCATTAGAGCACGGACTTGGCTTTGTTCCCTGGTGTTGACAACAATGCCCAGCACAGAGAAGGGACTTAGCAAATATTTGTTGAATAAATGAATGAAGAATGAATGAACTTCCAACTTTGAAATACTGAGATAATACCATATTTCTAAGACCTCTTTATTTTTGTGTCTTTGCAGCAAAATCATACTTCTCTTTGTTGCTAAAGCTTAAATCAGTGACGTTGGAATTAGACATGTTTACCATTAAAATATAAACTCAGTTTTTTTTCATATTTAAAATTATACTTGAAGTTAGTGGCATTTCTTTCTAATATAATCCTCTTTTGTTCCTTCACTGTTATACATATTGCCTTTTCTCTTCTTTCCTTGCTTAAAAATGAAAACAGGGGCTTCCCTGGTGGCACCGTGGTTGAGAGTCCGCCTGACAATGCAGGGGCCATGGGTTCGTGCCCTGGTCCGGGAAGATCCCACATGCCGCAGAGCGGCTGGGCCCGTGAGCCATGGCCGCTGAGCCTGTGCGTCCAGAGCCTGTGCTCCACAACAGGAAAGGCCACAGCAGTGAGAGGCCCGTGTACTGCAAAAAACAAAAACAAAAACAAAAACAAAAAACTAAAACAGTAGTGCTCACTTGTCTTCCCAGTAAATTCTCACACAATAATTTCCTTGATTATGTGTTTCATTTGGCTCCGGCTCAGAAAGCTCTCGTCCACCTTCTTTTCATTCCTAACGTTCCCTCCATTCCTGTCCATGTCTCTGAAGCCCTCGAAACTGTGAACTATGAAACTATTCTCTCTCAATTAATTTTTTAAATTTCCTTCTACCGCGGTCCTCGCCTTACCCACTACATTGCCTTGTCTTTCCCTGCTGGGAACTCTGCTCTTTGGGGTTCCTCTGACTATCATCTTTGGGCAAATACAGTGGACTGAGAGCTCTCATGGAATTGAATTCTCATGAAGCTTTTGAGGAAAGTAATCCCTGATTTCAATGAGTCATGTAAAAGATGGGCTTCAAAACAAGCTGGCTTGTTCCCTTCCTTAATAGTAATAAGTTGAGAAGGAGAAACATGTTAAATAAACAGCTAAAAGTTAACATAATTTTTATCCTGTGTTTCTGCATTTCTTTTTTTTATTTTTTTAACTCATCAGCATAAAAATTTCTTTTTCTATTTACTTTCCTCTGAATATTTTAATTTTTTGTTTTTTAAATTTTTTACATTGACGTATAACTGACATACAAAATTATATTAGTTTCATGTGTACAACATAATGATTTCATACTTGTGTAGATTGTGAAATGATCACCACAATAGTCTAGGTAACATTGTCACCGTACATAATTACAAAACATTTTTTTTCTTATGTTGAGAACTTTCTTAAGCAACTTTCAAACATGCAATACAGGATTATTAACTATAGTCACCATGCTGTACATTACACCCCTAGGACTTATTCATCTTATAACTGGAAGTTTGTACCTTTTGACCCCCTCATCCATTTCTTCCAGCCCCCAACCCCACCTCTGCAATCATTAATCTCTTCTCTGTATCTATGAGCTTAGTATAAAACTCTTTATAGTGTTCTAAACTGCAAAAGAATTTAGGACATTATACTTTTCCATCTTACATAACTTCACAAAGTAACACTTGCCAATAAAATCCTTCCATTTTAGCCTCTCTTCTTTTTCCCTATGCCCAACTCTCACATGGACCTGAATTTGTGTAAAAATATTGCTGAACTTTCTGCAGTGATGGAAACGTTCTAAATCTGCAGTGTTCAATACACTAACCACTAGCCACATGTGGCTAGAGCATTTAAACGTGGCTAGTGCAACTGGGGAACTGAGTTTTTAACTTCCAGAGGCATCTTTAATGAAGATAAATTTCACTACCAAACATGGAAATAGTGGATGACACGCAGCCAATTTACAATCTACATCTCTAGTCACCTGCAAACCCCATATCCTTATCTTCTCTCGGTCACACACTTTATTACTCCCAATAGTTTTCAGGCAAATTTCTTAGGAAAAATAAAACTGCAAAACTACTTTGACAGTCAACCCTCAGGTATCTGTAATGAGACAGTACAGTTATCAATAATAAAATGAAGCCAGGACTTCACATTAACTTTGGGTTTAAAATCTTGTGCATTGACTCTGCTACTGCAATTGTAGACTATACTTCATTTCATTCCTGTTGACCACACTGTACAGGTAGTTATAGGCCATGATTTCCAGATGGCAAAATTCAGAACAGAAAGAGAAAGTGACATCAAAACCTCGAAACAAGACTTCTGAAATATCGCAGATGTTTGATTATATAACATTTAAATTCCCCCATTTTTGTCAATTCACTATTATTACCTATGACAGTTTTGACATTAGTTGAAAATTAACAGTGTTCTTTGCAATACTGTGGTTTTAAAACATAAAATTTCAGGCTTATCCAAATGAACTCATTCAACTTAAGATGTGTTTATGATACTATAGAGGATTCATTTGATTCTTAAATCTTCAATCTATAATTAGAGAGCCCTTCTATATCATGGGTCATACCAAAGTTCTCTTTATCTTTGCCTCTTTGAGTTTTTACACGGGATATCTTTTTTATTGCTCTCTAGACATCAAGTCTGCACTGAGATGCTACAGTGGTGCCACACCAGTGAGTAGGAGCTTAGCTCCCAGCCACACAAAATATATTGAAAATCCAGGGGCAAAAAACACTTCCCTGAGTGCCACAGTGCCTACTCTGCAGATCAGTATTTTTTAGATAACCTCTAAACAAAACAAATCAAAAAGACAGCAACTATACTATCCCAGGAGAGCCATGATAAACATTGACATAAAGATTCTGGAAAGTCCAGTAGCAAAGAAACCTATTGGCTTTTTTTTTTCAAACTCAGTGCTTTTCTGTGACTTTAACCTTTGAACACTTTATCTTCTCACCTGACGTCTCTTAATAGCCTATGGAACTAATGTTCCAGGGAAGACACTAGGCCTTAAGGTATTTCTAAGCATCAATTTCCTGTTTCCAAATATTCTGGCTTATTCTAGATCTATATACATTCAACAGGTTCAGAAACCCTATCAGTTCAACAGAATGCCAGGTTAAGAGGTTTCCAAGAGATCGATAAGACCATTAGATAAATAAATAAACTAATAAATAACGTCCACTGTGTATTCCTAGAGTCCACACCGAGAACTTCTCTGACAGTTTACAGTTGCTTTGCCAGGAGGCTTCAAACATATCTGGGATCACAATTGCTCTTCAAGCTACAGATTTGTCATTAATTGTAGATGCAACTGACTGCATGATTATTGCCTATAAGCAGGCTCTTATAGACAAGATTTCCTCTACTGAAAATACCTAGAGGGCCTGTTACAAATAGCAGTTCCCCAGACCAGATAACACACAGTAGTTTTTATGACTTGCCTTAGCTTTAGCTTGTTGTCTTTGAGACAACAGGAAGGAGCTCTCGTACAGAATTTAGTTTAGAAAATTATCTGTGTGAGGACTGCCTATGAAACTACTGTGTGGTGAAAATGAAAAGAATCTTTGAAAGTCAAAAAGGCATCATTAAAATGGTTTTCCCTCAGGAATAAGACTGCTTAACGGCTTCTTCAAAACAAATAATAAGTGAAAAGGAAAGGATTTACGAGGTGTCCAGATTTTAGAATTTTACAGTTCTGAGTTATGTTTTATCTACCTAATAATTACTATCTCCAAACCACTTAAATATATGACTCTCATAGAGAGTGCTTTTATCTGTGTCTAAATTCTTCTCTAGGAAGAATTTCTATCCATGCCTTTAATCTATATTTAAGAAGAAGTTGAAACCAGGCTATGGAAGCAGATCGCATGAGATAGTACTGTGTAGAAGACAAACTGAAGTCAGAAAGACATAGGTTCAAATCCCTACTCTAACAATTGTAAACTGTGTAACCATACAGGATATTTACCTTTTCTGAATGTCAATTTCTCTATCTGTGAAATGGATATCACAGCACCCTACAACAAAAGATAGTCAAGAGAATCCGATAAGACAGTGTATGTAAAGCATTTAAAATCAGGCCTGGAAAACAGTAAAATATGTTAAAATATGCTAGCAAATGGGGATTGTTACTCTAAACTATTATTTTGGTCTAAGAGAACTTTCAGAATTATTTTTTTCTATGTAGTTTCTGGAACATAATATTCAAGCATCCATTTCTTTAAACTATGTACCACATCAATTCCCTTCCTTTATTAAACAAATGCTCAAGTCACGAAGGATCAGGAGATAAGAGAAAGTCCTGGCCACTGAGAGGTCACCATCGAATCAAGAGACAGCTGAGGCCCAAATCCTGGCAGCGTATCACAGCAAGTGCATAATGGGAGAGGTGTGATCACAGTGCTGTTGGAAGACAGGAAGAGAGTGGCAAGCTCTGCCCAAGTATGCAGGCTCTGTCTTCTTAGGGAAGAAAGAAGAGAAGCTGGGCCTTGAAGGACCAAGGGGATTTGCCAGGTGGAAGAATGGGATGGGTCTTTCAGCAGATGCATCGGAAAATGATACGTTCAGTGGAGCTAGAGAGTGCCTATATGTGGCTTGTAGGGAGTGGAGGAAGGACAAGAAGAAAGAGTTTCAAGGGTGTTCATATAAGGGGCTTAAAAAGCCAAAAGTGGTCAGACCGGAAAGGAAAAGGAAAAAATGGTAATTAAGTTACTGAACACCTACTATGGCTGGCATCGTATCAGATGCTTCACGTACAATTTTGCATCTAAATCATAGGACAACACTCTGAGATAAGCAGCATTCTCTCCATTGTGCAGATGAGGAAAGTGTGGCTCTCAGAAGTTAAGCAAGTTGCTCAAAGTTACAGAAAAAGAAATGGAAGAAATTTGGATTCCAGCCCAGGTTTGTTGAACCACAGAGATGATGCCAACCTCTATTTTAAGCAAGGGGAACCAGTGGGGGTCTTTAAAAAAGGAAGTGACCTCATCAGAAAAATGTTTTTGAAATGAAAATATGGTGACAGAATATAAGATGACGGACTGGAGGAAGAGAAGGCTGGAGATTAGGTCGAGGTTATTGCAGCTTTGCAGGGGAAGGATGAGGGAGGTTTCAGCGAGCCAGCTCCTGTGCAGATGGAGAGGAAAGAAACACTTCTTAGAGAGACTCCAAAAGGCTTGGGAACCAACTGGATGTGAATATACCTAGAATAAAATCTCTGAACTTTATGATAGAATGTACGCAAGGGAGAATAGTGAACTACTTTATTTTAAAACGGTATGTTAATTTGGAAGAGCAGAGTCAAACACGCGGCATTAGGTCATCTAAACCCGTCCTATCCAAAGTGTAGTCCACAGGCCAGCACATCGCTACACCCAGAAGTTTGTCGGAAATGCCAGATTTCATGCCCTGCTCAGGACCTTTTGAAATAATCTGCATTTTAACAAGATCACCATGTAAAAGCAGCACTAAACTAAAAGATCTAAAATTGAGGGTAATAGAGGAGGAAGGTATCAGAGAAGAGAGGTAATTTTCTTTAAAAATAGGCTCTAAACCCTGAATTTTGACCATGAATCTATAATCTTTCAAAAGCATTCTGGTTAGCAGTGATCTTATTTCCTATTACATTTATTATGTTAAGAAGTTTCTAGAAGAAGCAGCCACAGGTGCTGACATAGCCAAGATGTAAAAGGCAGATGCTCATGCAATTCAGTATTTTATAAAAGACTGCCAAATCCAAGCTGTAACCAAATGATTAGGTGGCATTTGATTTGTTCATTTGGAATGTCAGCAGGGATAATGCTTACATCAGCTCTGTGCTGTCTTATATTGTCCTTCAGTTACTGGAAAAAGAGAAATCCAAAGAGTATATTTTATTATCATGACTGACTGAAAGGGAGGCAGAACAGAGGGATCTTAAAATATTTTCTGAACTTTCAGTCCGTTCATTCAATACATGTGTGTATTAGAGTGTGTGTCTGTGTGTGTAATGTTGAGAAAGTGTTGAACGCCATCCTAAATTTGTTTTTCTCTCCAACTGTTATGGATCCAAAGTCTGTAGATTGTACACAATGATTAAAGAGAACCAGAGCCAAGACAGATAGGTTCGGTGGAGCCTGGAAGGGAAAAAAATAATACAACTCAGAAAGGTACACCAGCTAAAATTCTTCACCCACGATTTGCCCTGGAATCTCTTCTAAACCACTGGCCCAGTGATTTGTACCAGCTTTCTCCCATTCCATCTACCCTGATGAGCACTTGTATCCTTTGTAAAGAATATTGGGACTATATATTCTCCTTGTCTTATAATTTGATCCTTTAGCTGTGATGGGCAAATTTAACTATTTTGTCTTGGCTCAGTAAGAAATGTTTGTATACAATTTAAACATTGGCAAGTGGCCAATGCGATGTTTCCTCTCTGGTCCGTGCATCCTTATCCCTGTAATGGCAGTATCCTGAAGAGAGTAGAGTTCCACTGTTCTTTTCATCGTCACTGTTGTTTGTTAACAAACTTTTCTGAGAACTATGATCAAGCACTGTTCTAGGCTCTGGGCCACAGAGGTGACCAAAGCCACTGCTCACACACACCTGACATCCAGGTGAGCAAAACAGATAATGAACAAATGGAAAATACAACCATAAGGTCATGTTTAGTAGTGATAAGTGACAACAGAAAAAGCATAAATGTGGTGTCGTGAGGAAGAGAGCAATAGGGATGCTGTTTTAGACAGGGTGTTGAGTCAGATTTCTCTGGGGAGCTGAGACCTGAATAAAGTAAAGAGGTCAGACTTGGGAGGAGAGGAGTTCCAGGCTAAAGGAGCTGCAGAGGCAAAGACCTTTGGGCGGAAGCACGTTAGGCATGTTTGGGAAATGGCCAGAGGGTGAACATGGCTGGAGCAGAGGGAGAGGGAAGAAGAGTGAGAGAAAATGTTCAGCCAGGTGCCATCAGGTAGGCCCTTGAAGGACATGGAAGGTCATAATAGAGTTAAAACAAAAACAAGCAGACAAAAAAAAATCTTTCATTTACTGAGACAGGCACTACACTAGTAAGACATATATATGTTAGTCTAATCCTCACGATAATCCTATATGTGGGTATCATCATTATCCCTCAAGAAAAATGAGATTTAGAAAGATTAATCAACATGACCAAGGTCAGACAGCTACTGAGTGTTGGAGCTGGGATTTGAACCCAGGCCTGTCTGATACCAGAGGCCATTATACTTTCCACAATGCTGTTATGACAGCTGGATCTCTGGAATCAAAATTTACATGCAGTTAATGGATGGAAATACTGTGAAATTCAAGTAACATAGACATGGCTGTGATCCTGCTAAGTTTAATGAAAGGGTAGAATTATATGCTCTAGTCTTGACCACAATTAAATTTTATTTTTTGGCCACGTTTTTCATGCTCTTAACACAGTAGGATTCTCACTGAATGATCAAAGTCCACAATAATTTTGTACAAGCGTTTATTTAAGTTATAAGATAATCAAGTCTTTATAACATCTAGTTAACCTCTCATCGGACTCAGCAGACAGTAAGCCATCATACACAGCTGTGAAGACATTTTCATTTCAAAAATATTTGATATTGGGTACTGAATTTGAGAGACGGATGTTCAAAATATATAGTAGTTTCTACTTCTTCCTAATTTACATCATCATTGCTAATTTGTGCACCTGCTTTTCTAAATTTAATCTCACAATACATATATCCACTCGAGTAGGTCTGTTCTGTATGTACCCACCCTTCCCTGTCTCATTCTCCCAACCAGAACTCTTGTTCTTAGAACTCGTTCCCTCCTCTCTGCCCATTAAAATCTGCCTATTCCTTTCATGCCCTGCCCTTCTCGCTGGTGCATTTAACACACTGCCCTGCCTGTGTGATGGATTAACCTTCCTTAAATACATTCTGCTTCAACAACTGGCCATGGGCGGGTGGCTTGACTTTGTCTTCTAAGTCTCTGAGGGCCTGACGTTGCCCATTCATAGATTATGAGACTTTTGGAACAACCACCTTTATTTCTGGCCTCCCAACCACACTTGTATCTTCCGTTGACCAGAATATTTATTTGACTCTTGTGGTTAGTTGAATAATTCCTAATTCATACAGAACTGATTTATCTGATTGTCACCTTCCCTAAAACGTAGTGTGGTTTTCAAACCTATTTGCAGGTGTTTTCCTCGGAAAAGCCCTAGAATCTGAGTGACCTGGACACACATTTTAACGACACAAAAACCTACTTGATTTTAAAAAATAAAATCCACTTAGGATAAAAATAATCCAGGTAGGTCTCCTTTCCTCCAATACCTTCTCTCCTACAAACTGCTAAGTTTTAGAGCTAGTTCTTTTTAGGAAGTTCTGCTCCATGGGGCAATAAGTTTTTCTAAGACAGTTGGTGTAATTTTGTTTTCCATTAGGTCAGTGGTGACAAAATTAAGCTTAGCAGGGCCTTTCTATGAACACTTCAGTAAAAGTTCTGTTCATGTAGTTCTTTTTTAAGCAAAAAGCAGTCTTTTCTTATGCTGATTTTATACTGAAAATAGACCTGATATCAGAGGCCATGTAAATCAGGTATAAATTATAAAAGGTTTTTACTTATTTTCAGGACGACAGTGTTTAAAATACTCTAGGTGCTCCAACAGTTGGTTGAAGCGCAGAAGCTGAAGAAATTCTGGGCTTGTAAAGAAACTGCAGTGTCTAAAACTCTCCAGAAGCACTCAGAATGACAGGGCTCTTAACCAATAAAATGTGAGATTCAAGGAAAACATTGTCACAACTCAGCAAATAATAAGGAGCAGGTATAAGTATGACATCATTGAAAAACACTCTCATTGGCGGTTCCTCTGTGGGCTGGTTACTGTTCTATTTGTGGAAGCAGCAGCCTTATTCAAATTAACCTTTTCAGGCAGAGGGGAGGAGGGAGGTGGTGAGTAAATACGCTGCAGTCTTTTCCCTGAAGGTGATGTGCTCTCAAATTCACTTTACATTGCCTGTGAGCAGGCAAAATAAAAATAAATTCAGCTGTGGCAGTGTTTCACAGGGATAATAGCTGCTTGAATTAGATCAGGTCAGTGAAAAGGAATGGAATAGAAGCTGTTGCAGAGTTCAAACAAATTTCTGAATTTTCCCTTCCCTTTTATTCCTTCCCCCCACTTATTATTTCTCCGTGTCTCATTCCTGGACTCAATTGCTACATAGACTAAACTTGGTATCCCTCCAATCAGCCATTCGAGAGAGGGATTTCTTTGAATACTAATACCTCCAGCCTGTGCTGTCTAGCAGACAGTTCAGATTAACGGATAGTTCTCTGGTGTGATAGAAATACTCAGGAGTATGAAGCTGATGAGGTAATTTAGTCACATTTACTGTAGTCAGCGAGGAACTGTCATTTTCCATCCTATCCCTGTTATATAACATAGGGCCTCCAGCTATATCTGTGATACACAGGAGAGCCCACTCTGTTTTCGACTTAGTTCTTTGCTTTAATTTAGGAGCGCTCCGATGCAGGGGGCAGTCCCTATGTCTGGTCTCCGTCTAGATCGGCTTCTAGTACTTGGTACAACTTTGCTCAAATGAAACGCTTTGTGTCTTTGGCTTTATTTCTTTTACAACTTCAAATTTCAGTTTCACTCTCTCTTGTCATCTATGAAGACCATTCAGGATACAAACCATGTAAAATTTTGAATCCTGCTTTAGAGTAAACCTGCTTTGGTAATTTCGTGTTTCTGATATTTCTAGTTTCTTCCCTTCCCTTGTCGCCTCTTCCTTCCTACCTCAAAATACCTCTACTTGTCAAAGACAAATTTTAAAACGCAAGTGACAAAGGTCTCCAGAAAGTTGACAATCAACCTGTGATCTCTACCACAATATGGGTTGTCACTCTGTCTGGGCACTCATAACAAACTGCCACAGACTGAGTGGCTTATAAATGGCAGAAATGTATTTCTCACAGTTTGGGAGGCCGGAAGCCTGAGATCAGGGTGAGGTGAGGGACCTCACTAAGTGCAGATTTCTCCTTGTCTCCTCCTTGGGTCCTCACACGGTGGAAGGGGCTAGGGAGCTCTGTGGGTCTCTTTTACAAGGGCACTAATACCATTCAGGGCCCCACCCTCATGACTTAAGCATCACCACCTGGGAATACCATCATCTTTGGGGGTTAGGATTTCAACATATGTATTTGGGGGTCGGGGGAGATGCAAATATTCAGACCAAACATTAGGCAAAAATGGTTGTATTTCAGGTCAGAAATAAGTTGCTACAGGCAAAGAGCTAGTTCCCATTGCTCCAAACATGCTGCACTATTGCGTGTCCTTAAAGAGGTGTTAACCTCTGAGATCTTCCCTTGCTACTTCCCTAAAAATATTAATAATCTCGTCATCAAATGTAAATGACAATGGCACCAGCATGATACCACATGTTACAATCTCATTTGGACTGTCTGTACTTGTTTTGCCTCTGTAACTTATAATTCTTTTACATTTATCTGAGTCTTGTAGCTGTTACTGTGTTCTGAACAAAACTGTACAGATTTAGAAAATAGTAGCTTGTGTGAGGAAGGTAAGAGCACTCCGATTTCATCACTGGTGAATAAATAATGCAAGAGAAGGTGAACCGAAGGACCGCTGGGAAGCTGGTTGACCGGTGGGGAGCAGGTGTGTGCTGAGGCGAGGGGCGGAAACGAGGCAGGAAGGATGGGGCGTAGACTAAGTCACTGTCACCCTTACGAACTGGCCCTGCCCAAGCCCTGCCAGTTTTCTGCCAGGAACCACTGACAACTATGGGCTCTTTCACGGGGAGCTGCTGAAATCCCAGGAACCAGGTGTCTGGAGCAGTTTTCAGCACAGCTCTCTGTACGTCCTTGAAATCCAGCACTCCTGTGTGCCCAGCTTTCCAGTTTTTGACTTTTTGCACCTTGCCCTGCCTGATCCCAACCCTTCCTTTGAAAGGAGACCGTTCCACGGCCAACCTTGGCAAACCACCCCAAGAGAGGAGCTCAGAGGTCGCCAGCTTGACCTGGCGCACCACGCGTCCTCAGCTTACGCTGCCTGAATGCAGCATTGTTCCCCTGCTGAATGAAGTTTCAGAAAATGACTTTCAGATGTTACATTCCCATTCTGGGGCTGTTTTACCTCCTTGCTGTTTATAATCGCATAAAACTCACCACCTTTGTTTGGCTCTGGACAAAAATGAAAAAAACTCATAAAATAGCATCCTAGATGAGATGAACTGATATCAGCTGGCAATGCTTCACCTTAAGACCACTACCAAATAATTGGATGATTGCCCTTCCACTGTATTTACCTTTTTAGTTTGTCTATTTGCTTCTTTTACTTTAACTGTCAAATCCACTGGGTTCTTTTAGGCAGTGCCCGCAAATGACTGTGACCCTCTTTATCTGAACTCTGATCAGAAAGCTGCCTAGTTCTCCTCAGGTTTTCTTCCTCCCGCCACCCCCCACTTCAAACCAGAAAAGTAGCTGCTGAAAGCAGAACAGTTGCTATGGCAACCTCTTGGCAGCTTCCTCAGTGAGTAACAGTGTTGATTTCCCGAGGAGGCCCGGTGGGAGGGGGTGGAGCTCTGAGGAGGGAAAGGAAGGTTACCGTGCACTTAGTTAATATGCAAAACCACTTTCGCAGTGCTGGATGCGCCGTGAATAAGCGCAAACAAAGCCATGCTTGATCAGCTAACATGGACTTTGCATACTAGTTGATCTGTCCAAGGATGCAGATGTTGGTTCTGAGAGCGATTTTGCCATTGGACAGCAAAGGGCACGAGAGGTAATCCGACAAGAGGTTAAACACTATTTTTGAAATGGTTGGCGAATACCGAAGAAATAAACAGACCTGAGGTGTAATTGCCTTGCTCCTCTTTGCTTTTGTTCAAAGAAAAACATAGCAATCTAAATCGCAGGGATGGTGTTTTCTCAGAAAAGCTAACATACTGAAGTTCAAGTTTGCATCAATTAAACTCTATGTAAGATAAACCAATATGTTCAGATATAAGCAAGTATAGCATAATTGGGTTTGTGCTGGAACAAAACATACGGCTCAAGTAGCATCTTTCACCTCGGAGTTTTCAGACAAAGAAGCAGCATGTAGTAACTTGGGGCAGGGAGTAGGGGCGGATGCTATTGGTTCTCTCCTCTCTCTGGCTTCTCTCTAACTTTGATGCATCCCTGCTTGTTTCCTGGGGGCTGGACAGGTTGGAAATCAACCCCCCCGAGAGAGTACTACGGAGACTGAGTGCAGTACAGTCCTGGCAAAGGTCACCTGCAGGAGAAATCAGCAGACTGGCTGGGAGCCAGCCCCTTACCTCTTGGCCTGCAGCTTTGCATGTTAAAGAAGAGGTAGGTGGGTGGAGCCTGCAGCAGTGAGCTGAGGTCTGCCCAGCAGGTGTCACTAGGGATTTAAAGCTTACCAGGCCTTTGGGACAAGGCCTAGGAAACAGCCGAGTAATGATTAATGAAGCTTACTTTAAAATATTTTTGAGAGATGGGCTGTGAAATAATTCCAAGGAGTTCTCCTTCCAAGGGAGGTTAAAACGAGAGCTACAACTTGGTTTAAATGATTTCTGGACCATTCTCTCCAAGTCTCTATCTCCATTTCCGAGCCCCCATTCCAAAAACCAGACATGGCCGTAAAACACACTGAATCCAACACAGTGGGGAAATTAAACAGGCAAAGCGAAAGCAAGTGCAGAAAATCATTATTACGGTAGAGTCCCACTTACAAAATCAGCTTCCATGTCCTAACACCATAGATGTTGATTCTGTGAGTAATCTCAGGGTTTAGATCAGAGTTCACTGTAAAAATGCAAATGCCCCCAGGAGTCACTGTATACATGAGGTCAGTTTGTATTTTGTCAATGGTTAATATTTGTTAACAAAGCCATATGAAGACTATCTCTACTTTTAAAAAACTGCATATAAGATGTTATCCACCTCTTAATTTAGGCAACTTGGAATATGCATATGATCACTTTTTTTCTAAGAATTAAGAGTGGGGAAAATTTGTCTCCCCTGAATACTTTTTTGCTGTTTCCTCTTTGTCTTTGTCTGCCTGGAAGCTCACTATTACATTTCATCATGAATTTCAGCAGCTTCCCAAGCTTAGATTTTCTTGTATAACTTCTCCTCCATTTATTTTACACTCAAATAATGGCTTCCTACCTTGTTTTAATCAGTTTATAGTCTTAACGTATCTGTACTTTTCACTGTGTATATCAACTCACATCCATTTTGGTGTGACATACCCACTTAGACAGAAGGGAAGGAGAAGAGAGAGGAGGGAGAGAGGAAAGGGAAGAAATCGGGCTTCCCTGGTGGCGCAGTGGTTGAGAGTCCGCCTGCCGATGCAGGGGACGCGGGTTCGTGCCCCGGTCCGGGAAGATCCCACATGCCGTGGAGCGGCTGGGCCCGTGAGCCATGGCCGCTGAGCCTGCGCGTCCTGAGCCTGTGCTCCGCAACGGGAGAGGCCACAACGGTGAGAGGTCCGCATACCGCAAAAAAAAAAAAAAAAAAAAGAGAAGCAATAACACGACTCCGTTGTCAACACTCAACATCTTATGATGAACCTGTTAAATCACATTCATCTTCAGTTACCTTTTAGAAGGTGAGCTTGAATGTGCACAGGAGTCTCCCTGTGCCTAAGAAGAAAACTTACGGACTCTGGGCATCTGAATTGGGAGCAGAGGTGTGAACGCACCAAGGAAGTAACCTGCTTCAGGGCTTGGCTGAGCATTATCAGGGAGTGTTTATAATTCTTTTTGAGCACTTTAAAAAGCATCATTAAGTGCAGTTTTACTTGAAAGCTAAATGAAATTTCTGCCACATAGATATAATCCCACCCATGTCACAGATGAGAAAAACTAAGGTTCAAGGAAGTTGTCATGTAGTCCAGGGCATTAGGTAACAGAGTCAGGACAAGGAACCAGCCCCCTGCTCACATTTCTGCTAACTGATGCTAACTCCAGCCTGGGAAGAATGAAACAAAACCACAGGACATGCAGGGACATCATGAAGAAATCCTTTGTTTTCTGTTCTTTCTCCTGGGGATGCCCCATCACACAATATCGCCAAGAAGACTCTCCCAGGAATAAAAACACCAGTCTGCAGTTATGCAATTGGAATGGAATTTCATTACCGTCTTAGCCAGTCATTATATTTACTTCTGTTTTATGAGGGAAAGAATAAATGACTTTAGCAGTATTGATGTCTACAGGCCCATCTTCTAACCACAACTCTAACCATTCTCTAACTTAACTGATGTTGTTTTAATGAGAGCTATTGTTATTATGCACTATTAACAAAGGACCACCATTGCTATTAATATCACTTAGGGAAGATTCTATAAAGAGATTTGAGACTGCAGATGCAATTAACAAGAAGCCACATTCTCCATGGTGTGAAAAATATCAGGTTGGGCTGGCGACACATGTTTGATCTTATAAAAGTGTTAAGGGGGTCAGAAGTGGACCTCACATGCCCACAAGAAAAATCGTGAACCCCACGAAGATTGATGTATGTGGTAACTTGTCCTCCTCCATAGAGGAGAAAGTTGATGAGTTGAGAGGGACTTTCGTAAACCTCTGATCTCATGACCATGACAATGGAATGAATGAATGTAGTATGTCACATTTCAGGGAGTTTGGGCTTGCCTGAAAGGTCATATTCATAATGGGTGAAAATAAACATATTTACACTTTCAAGTACGGATGTTGGATGTTGGGTAATTCTATGACATATTCTAAATATACTGTGAAGCCCATCATTCTCATGGGCTTCATAGCATATCTGAGAGCTGAGACCACAGGAGTGCGGCAAAGCCTCCTCACCCATGTCCTGCCTTCAATCATATTCCCTCCGAAAGGCCCTCCCCTGGCCTCCAAAGCTGCCGTTGCTTACCAGGCTCAGAGATATAGGATCACTCTTTTGTTGGGGAGGGATGAATTAGAAGGAACTTCTAATTCCTTCACAGCCAGAAGGAACAGAGCCTCGGTCTGTGAGTCTCTTATCCCATAAATGGAAAAGGAAGACTGGGCTGTGATCCCATCATCTTCAAGGTGAGGATGGAGTTCTGCCCGCTAACAAAGGGATCCCCTTAGCAGAGTGAGTCAATTGCCTCACCATCCTGGGACCTCTGTGTTCCACAAGAAGCATCCCACTACTTTACATTTGTTCTCTGAGAAAAGAGGCTGATTCCACAGTGCCTGAGGGTTACATTTGGAATCACAACACTCTCACATCCTCTTCTAAGACTTTTTCTTTCTGAGTCTGTTTTAACGATTTGCCAACCCCGGATTTTCTCACCTGGCATTCAGCCTCTTTGAGTGACCAAAAGGCCCAGGTCAGCTGGATGACCCGGAGGCATAAAGGGTAAGTCTATCTGCAACAAGATCATAGGCAGACATGAGCATTTTTTTTTTTTTTTTTTTTTTTAGACATGAGCATTTTTATGGGCTCTGAGAAACTAACAAGACTTTCAGGGATGCTTAAAGATTATATTTTTGCTGAAAGCCTTCAGTCTCATTGAAATACCAAGAATCATGTATTTTTACTGGGAATACATAGTCTTTAGCACTTCTAAAGTCTATAATTTAATCTCACATTGATCAAGGGAATATCATTATCCTCATTTTAACAGATATGGAAACAGAGGCACAAGGCTTAAGAGCGGAGAAAGTCATAGAGTAAAAAAAAAAAAAAAAAAAAAGGAAGAATCCAAAATAAAATCCAAATTCCCCTGACTTCTAGCCTAATGCTTGGTCTACGCATTAACATATGCTCTCTTTTTAATTAATAAAAACTCAAAACACCCTGTGAAGGAGTGTCTGCATGGAAATGTAGTGTGACTCTTTAGTTTATGCCTTGTCTGGAAGCATTGGTTTTTCTAATTTATTAATGCAAGACTCTTGGGTTATTCCATTGGACTTATTTGCGTTTTTACTTGTTTTGTTCTTTTCCAAATTATGGCTCAGCAGGTAAAAGCTACAAGGCTTTCACAAAAGTTTTGGATTATGCCAATAATATCTTCCTAGTAGTTTTATTAATCAAAGGAAAACATCTTGTTAATGGTATAATATCCATGAAGTAACCATTGGAAATAGTAAGTATTGAAACAATATAGTCTTGAGTTTTTGGAAGATACTTTCTAGCTGGCTTAGATGATTTACACAGATAGGATTTTTCTGTGCAGGTTGTAATCTGTGTTTCCTCTGGAATCTCCAGTAGGTTAGGTTGGGAACTGATGTGCATATTGTTCGTTTTTAAGGTAGAACTTTGTGAATTTTAAGTCTTTTTTTGGCCACTTTTAAACTAATGTTCTTGTTAAGTCATTATAATACGTCATCAAGAATCAAGCATACTTGTGTTTTGCCGTAATAAACTCTATGAACATACTGAAAGTCAAAATATGAGTGTAGAGACAATAGAATAATAGGATGTTAGAATTATAAAATACCACATGAATCACACAATCAAAACACACCCAGGAGGGAAACTGTGACCCAGGGAAATTAAGTTCCTCACCCTCAGTCACACAGAATTCAGGAACTGAATTCAAACCATGAAGGTCCCCAACCTCTGGAGCTCACCGCTGTGTCATTACCCTTCCTACTCATTTTTGATTCTTCGGTTCATTTCTATTCTTTGGTTCACTTTTTCTCCTCCACCATGAAGTCATTTTTCTCATATTTCCTTTTCTGCACATGCTGTTGTTCAGTCACCCAGAGATGTCAGTTTGTATCACACTGCCTCTCAGGAGAGTCACCTCCATCACACTGAGGTGCCAAGATCTTAACACTGTCACCCTGTAGCCCTAGGGAACCTCAGACCATCAGCATGCTTCAACCAACTCCTGCAGGATGACTCCACAGGAAACACTGACGATAATGTGTAGTGTTAACATGGAGGGAATACAGAGATCCGATTGCCCAGATTCATAAACCACATATATGGCAAACAAAAGCACTGAATTTCAGTCCTGCCATCAAGGCAGCATCTTAATCACATACCACCTGCTTAAGTGTGCAGAATCTTAAGGCTGACTTTTCTACTAAGCTGTGAGCTCTGAAGACGAATATTAAAGTACGATTTGGAAAGGAGAGTGTGCTCCTTCATAGAAAAGCACTTTGATTTTAACGTTTAATTATGAAGCTGCCCCACAGATACGCGCTGAGCTTGTTGCCATTAGAAACTGAGTCATACTCGCCAGGGCTGTGGTCAAATTGCAAACCCTGCCCTCACCTTGCGCCAGCATCCTCCAATCATTGACTGACCTTCCTAAGGTTGACTGGGCTGAACTTTGAAACGGTCCCAGGTGTCCAGTGGCTGAGCTGCGCTTCTCAAGGTGCATGGAAAGGACATCGTTTTGATGGCAGAAGGGAGCCCTCGCTGACAAGAATTTCCAAGGAAAGCTTTCAGTTGCAGAAGCTAGCAGTGCTTAGCAGAAGCAATTTTACATCTGCCTGAAGAAAATATCAACAAAGTTTTCATCTATTTCAGCCTGTTGTGAGAGATATTGAATTATTGAGCAGGAAAAAATATTTTCCGTACCCACCGAGAAGATTGCAACAATCTTCCAAAATGGGGAATGTCTTGTAACCAAGCACATAGATCAAAAAGTGATTTATGTGAGCCACTGAGTTTGTACATATTTTGACCCTATTCACTTTTATAGTCTTATCCTATTACCTTGACAGAAGAAAACTCTCATCCGCTTCTAACTTAGAGTCTAGCTAATTTGGTAAATGCATTTACAGTTTTTATATAGTTAAAAGAGGTTTAATGTATTTTGCAACAAAATATATAACCTTGTGCTTTTATTCATATTTATCTAAAACAGGAACTGATTTTTTTACTAATAATTATATTCATATCCAATATTTAAATACCTTTCATCCCTACTTGTCATGCCAAAATACTTTCATATTCCATAGGCCCTAATTCTTGTTGTCTCAAGGTTTTGAGGGGAAGAGGGACTAGAATAACTTTTCAACTTTTCCTCTGATGACAGTCACTGCAAAAGTACTTTAGCATCCCAGCGTGGAGGGCAAAGAGCGCCCCTAGCAAGTGACATTTCTACCTGAACAACTTATGAAGTGTAGTGAGAATTGTGTGTGGGCTTCTCCAGAAGAGACTTGGTACAAAATAAATACACAAATAAATAAAGAGGAAAGTTGTGAACATCATCCTTTAAAAGGAGAAGGTTAAAAGAAGGAAAACTGGGCAGAAAAATAAAATATAGCAAAGTATGGACAGCCAAGAATGGGGGAGGTAGAAGTCTAAGAGAAGCATGATGACCAATTAGTAATAAATTACAGATTTTACTCACTGTCAATTAGTCACGGGAGAGAATACCAGATAGACAAAAAGTAGTGACTATCTGATCTTGGTTTCAGAGAAAGTTAATATGTTCTTGAATTTATTTTCTCTCTTTTTCTCAGTTTTTATGGGACAGTTTTTGGCTAGAAAATGTGAGTGTGATTTCTATACACAGCTAGATATTTTTCTCAAAAGTCAGTTAGGAAAAAGAGTAGATAGAAGTGTTCACAAAACAGCATTTCCTATGATTCTCTGTTATGTCAGACTGTTAGGTCCGACCCCATCCACTAGGGCACTTTCTGCCATCAACTTGCAGAAATCTAGGGAATGTGGCCAGAGATGGTGTTTTGACCCAACATCCATTTCCTCACTGTGTCTCTTTCATTAGTTTCTCCCACCACGCTCAGAGCCGTGCAGTTTCGCTACCATGGGATACAATCTATACAGACTTGTAAACTTACAGTGTGCGTTTTATTGTACTACAGAGTAATCCGGTAATAGTGCAAGCCCACTTCCCTAACCGCACCTTTATTAGCATTCTAAGGGACAGAATTAAGTTAAGTCTGTTTCCAATTGTTTCAGTGACTTCAAAATTGAGGGGAGCAGGGAGGAAGCAGTTCATCAGTCTGTCTACCCAGAAAGAACATTAGACCATACCAGGTTGCAGTCCTGGTTCTGGAAACTTGGACTCCTTTCTTAACTGCTCTGAGTACCTGTTTCCTCATCTATAAAGGAAACATGAGAATGACATATAGCTTTGTGAGGATTGGTAATTATTTCTGTGACACACGGTAGGAATGTAATAAATGGTAACAATTACTAATCTGCTCATCAACCACACAGGATAAATTTTAAAAAGATTCTCATGCGTATTTTCAACCCTAGGGGTGTCCCGCAGTGGACTGTAGCAAGAAACATTACTGCTAAAATCCATTCCTTGTTCTGTTTTCCACACTGATGACATTCAACCCTTCCGGTGTTCTGAGATTAAGATAACATCCTTGTACACATCACTCCTTTCAGAGACTCCCATTTGTTTCCATATATTTGCCCAAGCCTTAGATTCTCTTTACCCATGAGAATTAGTTCAAGCTTCTTAACATGGAATTTAAGGGTCCTTAAAATCTCAGCCCAAACAAGCTTAACAACACTTGACAATGCCCATTATGTACTCTGTGCTCTTTTTCTATTGAGCCCACCGTGAAACAGCCCTCTGATGTATTTCCCTGTGTGATGTGTTTTTGTTCCAGCTAAACTCTCCAACTGTAATGCTATCCACCCTTTTGTTCATTGGTTACGGACTTGATGTTCCCATCTCTGTGCTTGTTCAGCACTTTGATTGTATTCCTGAAAGAGCACTGGTGTCCAAAGAAAATGTCAACAGAATTTCTACTTATTTCAAACTATTGTGAGAGATACTGAATTATTGTGCAGAAAAAAATATTTGTCTTACCCACCAAAAGCTAGACCACACTCTATCAATGTGAAGAGTTTGTTTCAGAATGTTAGTTAATATTTCTTCCATGCAGAGTCCTAGCCAAGAACCTAAGCACAAATATATTCCTTTAGATAGAGCTGTCTAGTAGCAACTAAATTAAAGAGCACAGTGGGACTTCCTATCTCCTATTATGGTTTAACAACCTAACACAGTGATAAAAGAAACTCTCTCCAAGGGGAATTTTTTTTTAAATAAATTTATTTATTTATTTTATTGATTATTTTTTTAGCTGCTTTGGGTCTTCGTTGCTGCGTGTGGGCTTTTTCTAGTTGCAGTGAGCAGGGGCTACTCTTTGTTGCAGTGCGCGAGCTTCTCATTGCGGTGGCTTCTCTTTTGCGGAGCATGGGCTCTAGGCATGCGGGCTTCCGTAGTTGTGGCATGTGGGCTCAGTAGTTGTGGCTCACGGGCTCTAGAGTGCAGGCTCGGTAGTTGTGGCGCATAGGCTTAGTTGCTCCACGGCATGTGAGGTCTTCCCGGACCAGGGCTTGAACCCATGTCCCCTGCATTGACAGGCGGATGCTTAACCCCTGTGCCACCAGGGAAGTCCCTCCCCACGGGGATTTTTAAGGACATGTATGTCCAAGAGGAAAAGAGTTTAGTCTAGAAGTTGTTTAGGCAGAGAACCCTGACCCACCAATACATGGGAAGTGGCACAAAGGGTATGAGCTGTCTTCAGTTTCACCAATCAGTGTTGATACCACCATAGCTTCTTGGGTAGTAGTGGGAAAAGATGTACTGCCCCTTTCTGGGGAAAGCAGCTAAAGTGATCTCCCCACTATAACAATATAATGATCCAAAGAATAAGCATTCCTACTTAAACATTGTTATATTATAGATATGTAACTGGATATGAAAATGGGATTCTCTATCTCTATTTTGACTAAAGCATGAAAATAATAGATGCTACAATTCAAAGTGAGACTTGAAAAAATTAGGATGGCGGACTTCCCAGTTAGGAATCCCGCCTGCCAATGCAGGAGACACAGGTTCGATCCCTGGTCGGGGAAGATCCCTCATGCCGCAGAGCAACTAAGCCCGTGCGCCACAACCACTGAGCCTGCGCTCTAGAGCCTGTGAGCCACAACTACTGAGCCTGTGTGCTGCAACTACTGAAGCCTGTGCTCCTAGAGCCCGTGCCCCATAATGAGAAGCCACTGCAATGAGAGGCCCCCACCTGCCACAACTAGAGAAAGCCTGCATGCAGCAATGAAGACCCAAAGCAGCAAAAAATAAATAATAATTTAAATAAATAAAATAAAAGGCTAAGTTGTGAAGGTTTCATTTTTTTAAAAAGGGCTAAAAAATTAGGGTGGCAAAAAAATTAATTTTACAGCACCTGAGATGACAGCACGTCTTTAAAAAGTTAGGAAGAGTTGAGAAAAGTGAGGAGAATTTTTGGAGAGATCTATAGGGGGAGGTGTGGTATTACCCTCTGCCTCAAGTCAAGAGACAGAGTTTTAAAGCAACAATTGGAAGGATTCAATATATGTTCTTATCTATTGGGGGGATACAGTGGACTGATGCCTGATTCTTGCTTGGAAATCTAAAGTATAAGAGGTGGGCTGACAGGTTCCTTTGTAGAAGACTGAAATAGTTGTTGCTGAACAAAGATCAGTATGTAGACCCAGAATTTATTGACGTAGGGTAGCAGGGATGAGGGGGAACAGTAGGCAATGAGGGCATGAACGTTTCCATTGGACCAGATGTAGTGAAATAAGCAAAAGAGCAATTATCTGGGGTCATCTTAGGTCTTGACCTAGAAAGCTACCCAAAGTAAGAACGGACTCACCAGAGAGAAACTGGCAGTATCACCAGATTTCTAGGGCTGAGTGAGCAGGAAATAGTCAGCCCGAAGAAAACTAGAAATCCTCAGTTATTGGTTGAGGCAAGGGAAGGGATGCTGGGAAAGTAAGGCAGCTGGAGGAGGGAGAGGTTCCAAAGAACCCATAAGGGACTTCCCTGGCGGTCCAGTAGTTAAGACTTCACCTTCCAATGCAGAGGGTGTGGGTTCCATCCCTGGTCAGGGAGCTAAGATCCCACATGCCTTGCAGCCAAAAAAATCCAAAAACAAAACATAAAAAAAAGAAGCAATATTGTAACAAATTCAATAAAGATTTTAAAAATGGTCCACATCAAAAAAATCTTTAAACAAAAACAAAGAACCCTTGAGAGCACCTGTAATAGAAAGTACCAGCATTAAGCATCCACCAAGACCAGAGAACAGCACTTCATGACCCTTAACAGTAGTCACATAACAGACCTTAAGGATTATCTTGCCCCAACCTCTCTCTTCTCATACCTTTCTCCCCCACCAACTCTGATTCTGAAGGAAAAAGAAAATCCTATTAATAGGAGGAGGTGGAGAGGTTGAGGTGTAAGGTGGGGAAGGAGAAGCCATCTTCTCTCTATCCCTCAATATCAGGTGGTCAGAGATGCCTCAACTTCACAGCAAGGCTGAAGTTGTGTGTGACATTCCATAGGACATATTCTAATTACCAAATTGAGAAAGGGTTTTGTGCCCTGAGAGAGGATTTTAGAAGTTATAACACCTGCCTGATTTTCATCCAGGAAAAAGAGGACAGACCCTACAGAGCTTAGTTTAAGGGGCTCCAGGAAAAAAAATCACAGTGGCTTTACAATTCCAACCCCTGAGCCATGTTTGTTTTAATATATTATTTTTATATGCCTCTCTGCCCATTTTGGTATCCCTGATGGCAACGACTCTGTCTTGCACTTGTCATTTTTGTACTCTCAGTACCTAGTCTAGTAACTGGCAGATAGCACTGAGTATTTGCAGGGTAATACAAGGGAGAATATCATGGCTACCTGGGAAGACATAAAGAGAATTACAAGGGTGTGAATGAGAGAGGAACCACATCCTGTTGGATAGATCAAGCAGACTTCATGGACATGGTCATATATGACATGTAAGATTAATATCATTCCACCAGGTACTCATTTAGACCAACAGAATTCAAGAAAAAATGCAGTAGCAGGAGAAAAAGTGTCGAGATGAAGAAATGCAGTTAGCGTTCTGTGTTGTAGATGGCAATGTGAAGATGCGTATAGTCGCTTTATAGTAAATGAGAACAGAGAGTAAGAGGAGAACCACAATGAGATTGGAGAGGCTGAGGCCATCAGGCTGCTGGCAGGTCCCCAAACAGAAACAGACGAAGCTTATTTTAAGAGAGTAGACTGGGAAACCCACCAGAGGCCCATCAAGGGCACTGCTATGTCCATTGTCCAGAGGATGCTGCCAAATTAGGGGTCAAGTTCAATGAGGAGGGCAATGTCTACCTGAAGTTTATAGAGCAGATTCATTCTCCAGACATAAAAGGACTTGGCTTCTCCAGTCATCAGCTTTGCAAATAAAAGAGAATTAACTCACCCTAAGTGCAGGATTTAAAGGTAAAATCATGAGGACAAAAGACTCAGCTCAAGTATAGAGAAGAAGCCAATGGGAAGAGAATGAAGTGAAAAGATGGGTTTGGCTGTGTCAAACCAACTGGGTTAAATAAGATTGACAGTTATCTGTTCTGTATATAGTTTGTTATTACCCCTGAATTCCCTAACTCTGTTATAAACTTTTTGGTTTTGTTCATTCAAATGGTTGACTCTAATGTCTTGCTGATATGGATGCTACTTCAGATAAAACGAGAAGAGCAAGGCTGTTTTTCACAGTGCTGAAATCAATTCTCCCCATTGATGGAAAGAGAAAGTTATTTCAATGAAGTGACATGTTAGAGATCATTGGAATGCCTTTTTTGAGAAGTTGTCTTCTCAAAGAATGTTAATTATTTATTAACATTTTTTAATGATTTAAAGAGAATCATTTTATATAAGATTGAGAAAATAGATGAAAAAATAAAATGTAAAGGCTCTGGAGAGCCAAAAGTCTTTGAGTACCAGGTAGAAACATCATCTACTTTTCATCTTGGATCTGCCCTGGGAAGATGAAACATAGACTCCAAGGCTAGCAGGAAAATATAAATCACTAGAAAAGTCAAGAAATAAAAACATACTGAATGAGTATTTTGTGCTATCTTCTACATAAGTTCCCTCATTTAATCTCTGTAAAAGCCCTCTAAGGGATTATTACTATCATCATACCATTGAGGAAACTAAGACTCAAACAGGTTAAGTAAATTTTAAGGCAATATAAACAGCATAACCAAGATTCAAATCCAGAGCCATCGAAAATCAAGACCTTGTTTTGTTTTTTTTTTTTTTTTAGTTCAAAGGTAAGCAGCAAAGAAAATAGAAAAACACTAGTCCTCCACATAATGATTAATCAGGAAAAATTATTTTTTATAGTACTGAAATCAGGTTTAGACAAACAGCAAGGTATCTTAAAAAACTAAAATAAATTTAAGAATTAAGAAATGTGCAAGACCTAGATGTGACAAATTACAAAATTTTACTAAAGGACTTTAATGAGGCTTAAATCACTGAAAGACAGTATTGTACAGATTTAAATTCTTGCTCAAAATAATCTGGGTAGTTAATTCAAACATCCAAAGCCAATGGATTTTTTTTAACTTGATCACAACATTAAAGTTTATATGAAGAAAAAAAATGCCCAAAAAGAAGCAAGAAAAATTTAAGAAAATACTAATAAAAAGGAATCTGCCCAACTAGATTTTAAATATATGTTAAGTCACAAAAGTAAAACAGTATTGTATTTATGCAAGAAAAAGTCAAGAGACTAAAGCAAACACAATGAAAGTTCCAAGTATATATTAACTCTAAGTACACATAAGAATTTAATAATTTATACAAGTTGCATCAAAAAAACCCCACAAGCTTCTATCTCTAGGGAAAAAAAGAAGATTATTCAGTAAATAATTTGAAATCAACTGATGAAACTAGAATGGAATAAAAAATAATTCTGTTAAAATGCCAGTCAAGTCACATGACTTTGGTGCTTAAAACCCCCAATGGTTTCCCATTTCCTCCAGAGTAAAAGATGCATAGTGACCTTGAAGGCACAGGGCCACATGGCCCGTATTTTCTTCCTGACTTCTTTTCTTTTTTCTCTCCCCCCTTTAATCATTCTGCCTCAAACATAGTGGCCTTTTTACTGCTCCTCAAACAACACAGAAAGGTTCTAGTTACAAGGTGTTTGCATTTGTGGTTCTCTTCTCCTGGAATTCTTCTCCCCAAAATATGACTATAGCTCCTTCTTCATCCGCTTCAGATCTTTGCTCAGATGTCACCTTGTCCATGATGCTTTCCCTTATTTCTCTGAAATTATAAAAGTTCTAAGAAAGAAAATATATGTGAATATTTACATAATCTTGGGGTGTGAATAGGCTCCTTAGCAAGACTCACAAATTACTGGGTAATAAATTTTACTACTTAAAAATTAAAAACATCTGCTGGTTCCAAATATGACAAATAGAATAAATAGCAGGCAACAAGTTGAAGAAATCTACTCATAATATGTGCCAACTAAAGGTTAATTTCTTGCCTGTAAAAAATCTGTCACACACGAGAGGAACATCAATGCAAAAATGGGCAAAGGAATGAAAAAGAAAATTCTTACACACATAATAATAAATTACCAACATACATGAAAAAATATTCCACCTCAATGATAAGAAAAGTGAAAATTAAAATAGTGTGACACTAAAATGTCAAAGATAAAAGGAATGATAATTGGCAAGGGTAAGAAGAAACTTTTGTTTCCTACACAGCCAGTGAATGTAGAAATAAACACAATCTATATCAGGAGCAAGTTGGCAATATGAATTTTTAAAAAACTTAAAATGTGCTTACATTTTGACCCAGGACTCTCACTCCTGGAAATTGGTCATAAGGAAATAATTAGGGACAGGTGGAAAGATTTAACTACAAAGATGAAATAAACCAGTAATGTACCACCTTAGAAGGAATAAGGAATGTAAGAGGAGGCAAGGCAATTTTTTTGTTGGTGTTGATGAAGGCAGAGAAAGGGGATCTCTGAGCTGATTACATGTAAATAGGCTTCAGGTCTTTTTTTTTTTTTTCTCTAAGGACCATCTGGAAGTGGCAGCTGTACTGCATCTTCACTAAAGTTAGAAGAGGAAGTAGTGGGCTTAAGCTTTCACATAGGGATTTAGGTTAAATATAAGAAAGTATTTCCTTACAAGAAGATTTGTAAACATTGGTATTGGGTAAGTAGGAGGCGGTATATTCACATTCCCAGGACTTTACCACAGAAGAGATTTTTGTCAAATTAAGATGATTTTTGGTGCATGCCTACAAGAAGCAGGTTTGATGTTTAAATTCATGTTCAGTCTTCTATTTTTAATGATATTTCAGTGTCTGATTGGTCTATTGTTCATTGTGTGGTATGGGTTCATGTTAAAGTAACTGTCACCTCATCTCATTAAAATAATACTTGGAATTACCCCTTATTATCCAAATGAAATAGGTTTCTCAGTAAGAATCAGGGTGGGGTACTCTGTCTTCAGCCCACCAGCTGCCACGCATTACATAATCTCAGTAATATTTGAAATCCTTTGGGTGATCTTGGCTTTTCCCAGAAAGCTGTAAGTCTGAAATCAATTTATCAACCCTCTGAAAGGCCAAAATTATTCCAATTTTCAGTTATAGTGGGAATAAGTTTTCTAGTTCACATAACTTTAAGTTTGTCATTATTGCTGTTATAGTATTTTTACTGAGCACTAATCTCTAAAATTATAACAAATATTAGACATAATTCTATTAGAATATAACAGATTTGGATATAACCATTGGGAAGATCTGATATAAAGGGAAAATTTCACAAATATGAAAAACAGATTTGTACATACTCAACAGAAAAACTGGATATCAAAACTGTTACAGGAATAGATTAACAGTAAGTCAATTGTAATCATTTTTTAAGCAGTACAGATACATTTACCAAGGAAAAAAATGACCCTAAGAAGGAAGGAATATAAATTGCTTATGTAGGAAGTAGAAGGGATATTACTGTGTTATTTATAACTTAAAGAATCATGTGTTCATATTTAATAAACTTCAAATATTCTCATTTTTTCAGACAAAATCTGACATCATTTCTCCAGTTGCATCATAGCTATATGCCACAAAATAAGGAATTCTGTAATGACTACCTAGTGATTATTTCTATCTTTAGATTTTTCCAGGCAGGAAGGAAAAAACTAAAATGAGCACTATTTGAAATTATACTAGTAGAGCACACGCCTTCCAAAAGGAAAAAGAATACTGTGTTTGTGGTTTCCCAGGCTTATTTGACCCACATTGCTTCATTTATTTTAAAGCAATATATGGTCCTTCCCTACATTCCAACCTTTACAGCTTGTCTATCCTTTTTAAAATTCACTTTTACCTTTATTCCTTGGCCACACCTAGTTTATCTTGCTCAGAAATCCAGGTACGTGGTATATCAAAGTTTTTCTGTTGACATATCAGACCCCTCTCTTGGCTTCAAAAAACTTTTGCTCCTCAAATTGACTGAATTCAACCTGACAATATTCCTTGAATCATTCACTCTCCCTTCTGGACGCATACCTTCATTCTAAATATTTATGATTGAATTTTTCAAAATATCCTTTATTCCTTTTTTAAAAAAATATTCATTCATTCATTCATTTATTTGGCTGCATCGGGTCTTAGTTGCAGCATGCAGAATCTTCGGTGAGGCATGCAGGATATTTGTTGAGGAGCATGAGCTTCTCTCTAGTTGTGGCATGTGGCTTTTCTCTCTCTCTAGTTGTGGCACGTGGGCTCCAGAGTGTGTGGGCTCCGTAGTTTGCGGCACGCAGACTTTCTCATTGAGGTGCGTGAGCTCAATAGTTGTGTCGCGCGGGTTTATTTGCCTTGCGGCATGTGGGATCTTAGTTCCCTGACCAGGGATCGAACCCGCATCCTCTGCATTGGAAAGTGGATTCTTTATTACTGGACCACCAGGGAAGTCCCCATAATATCCTTTATTCCTGCCTCCCAATTGGATAAAGAGTTCCTTTTGTTTCTTCCAAGTCTCTACTCCCACCTTCCCTAAATATTCTGCCTTTGTCACTTCCTAGGTCAGTGTTAACACCCAAACCCGATCCTCTTTTCCAGAGCTTCACACCTAACCCCTGCAATCTTGTCTTCAGGCCCTCATGTGAAGAGATATTTCCTTCTCAAAAACTTGAATATGATAGCTATCTTACTTACAACTTATAACGCTGAAGTTTGACACAGTAGCACTGCAGGTTCTCAATCCACACAATTATTTTTAAGGTTTCCTACACTGCCCTCCCAATTTGCTCTTCAGTGGAAATCCATAAGATTGACCAGTGGTATGAATCTCCATCAAAGGAACATAAAGGAAGTCTAAATATGATCCTACATGAAGATTTAGCCATTAAACAAATACTAAATTGAGTATCCATCTATTAATCAGCTGTTCAACTGGTAGAGATGTAAAATAAATCCCAGATTAGATAGGAATTTATTAGATAAGAATAATTACAAGTAGCTCATAAAAGGTAGAGAAAACAACACTCTAATTTTTTTTATGACCCTGATTTTTATTTGTGATGACGATGTATGCAGCAAATAAATGAACTACATTCCCAGACCCCCTTGCAGCTAGGCTTGTCAAGGAACATAATTCTGGCCAAAAAGATATAAATGGAACTCAGAGGGCATTCCATAAAAGCTTTTTTAAAGGAACTGACTCCACTGGCATGAGTTCTATGCCCCTTGCCCTTTACCATTCTTCCTTGCCAAAATGCTGGTTGCCATGCCCATGGGGGCAAGATTTATCTTGCAATAATGAGGAAGAGAGCATATATTCTGGGGAAAAGTTAAAAGGAGCCTGGATCCCTGATGACATTGTGTATACCATACTTGGCCTGCCTACTATCAGACTTCTTTCACACAAGAGAAAATTTAACCCCTCTGTTTTATGCCACTGTTTTTTAGGTTCTTAGGGCCAGCAGTCTAACACATCCTTAACTGATAGAGTTGGTAAAGAGTTTGATATGAAATTTTAAACAAAAAGATATTTCAGGCAGTGGCCTAGGAGTAAAATTTAAATTATTATTATAAATGGAGTTCATTAATTATTTTTTCTTCAGAGTTTCTTCTGCTTCACAAGTGTCTGTTCTCTGTGATATGAAAATATAAAATGTTCCTACTATTTTTGGCTTTTTTACTATTTGTTATAAGTCTGCTTAGGGAAGAAAAGAAAATGGAATGATTAGAGGCTTCAGATCAATGTCCAAAGCTTACCCTTAGTTCCTACTGAAGCTTTAGTACGGTTTCCCTCTATTACTACTTCTATCTATCAAGATGTTTGATTGCAAACAACAGAAAGGTGTTTTAACTAACCTAAGAAAAGTAGGAATTTACTGGAATCATAACAAGTGGGCAATATCATGATTTATAAGAAATGTATATTTGGTCAGCAGATGACTAAAATATTTTACCCATGTATATTTGGTGTTCATCCATGGTTCCTGGCTCACAGCTCCAAAAACGCTTGGAATCTCCTAAGTGATGAGAGCAATAAAGATGTCTTTTGTTATGCTAATGAGGTGATTTGGAGACCACACCTAAGGATGGGGACTGGTTGCCAGGAGAACCGACCATATGATTAGAGGATTCAAACTTTCAGTCCCACCCCCCAACCTCTGGAGTTTGAATCAATCGCTAATGGCCAGTGGTTCAATCACTCATGCCTATGTAATGAAACCTCCATAAAAACCAAAAAGTACTGGGTTCTGGGAGTTTCTGGTTGGTGAACACTTGGAGATTGGGGAGAATGGTGCACCTGGAGAGATCATGGAAGCTCCAAGCCCTTTCGTCATACCTTGCCCTTGAAAGAGACCAGCTTCTCTTTCATCTAGCTGTTCCTGAGTTATAACTTTTTAGAATAAACCGGTAATACAGTAAGTAAAATGTTTCTCTGAGTTCTGTGACAGGCCACACTAGCAAATGAATCTAATCAAACCCAAAGAGAAAGTTGTGGGAACTTCTGATTTATAGCCAGCTGGTCAGAAGCACAGGTAACAACCTAGGCTTGCAACTGGCATCTGAAGTTCCAGTTGGCGGGGATGAGCACAGTGGGCAGTCTTGTAGGACTGAACCCTTAAACTGTGGAATCTGATGCTATCTCTGAGTAGATAGTAGCAGAACTGAGTTGAATTCTTGGACACCCTGCTGGTCTCTAAGAATTGTTTGGTTTTGGTGTAGGGAAGTCCCCCTCCTCACACACACTGGAAATTGGTCTCAGAACACCCCCAAAAGAAATTGACAGGAAAGCTGAATGCAATGAAATTCTGAGCTTAACTGCCCAGAATTAGGTCAAATTTCATGTTAAGGGAACAGTCCACCACAAGACTCCCCTCTCTTCAGACACCAGTCACAAGCTCCAGGGTTCTCAGGCCACCCACACTTCTCCCCAGCTGGCTACAAATTCAGAGGTTCCTATTATTCCCTCAGGTTAGATAATTCACTGGAAAACTCACAGAACTCAGGAAAGTGATATACTACTTACAAATATAATTTTATTTTAAAGAATACAAATCCAGACCAGCCCAATGAACAGATGTATATGGGATCTGGGAAGATCCAAAACACAAAGCTTTCATGTCCTCGGGATGTTTCACATCCAAGCACATGTCTATATGATTACCAACCAGGGAAATTTACTAGAGTTAGAGTGTCCAGGGTTTTTACCGGGGCTTCCTTCCATAGGTGTGATTAGTTGAATCACTGGTCGTGTGATTGAACTAAATCTCCAGCTCCCTTGCCTCTGTGAAGGTCAGGTTGATATCATGTAGCTCAAAGCACCAAACCTCTAATCACATGGTTGGTCCTTCTGGTATGAGGGCCTGATCTGTCGCATTATTCTAAGCCATCTAGAGGTCTACCATCAGTCTCCTTGCTAGTATAAACTACCAAGTGTGGTCTGAAAGGCCAACCATGAATACCAGAGACACGCCATCACTCAGGAAATTCCAAGGGTTTAGAGGTTCCCTCCAAGTAACCAGGACAAAGCCCAGCCAAATTCTATTTTATACAACACTGAGAAAAATCAGGACGTTTTCTTCAGGAAATCAGCAGGAAGCAGGATCACAGTCAAGACCTCTCCACTGGAATGGCTGTCTTAGGACACACCTGCCACTGCTGCAGACTTCCCTGGAATTCTCCACTGACATTGCCACAGCCAGCACCATACTCACTACACCCCAACAGCACTGATGACACCTTCAAAATGAATGGATATTGTCTAGCTCCTTTGCATCATTTCTAGTTTCAAAACTCCTCGATTTGAGCCTTTTGCTATCAAAGTTTAGGTCATGTGCACACACCTAGCTCACAGAGAAATAGGAACATTTATCCTATGGGGGCTTCTAAGGTGGAAGTATCTAATCCTTATTTTGAATCTCCAAATAATGAAGGAATCCCCTAACTTAGGAACTTGAGACCTTGGGCAGCAAAAATATGCCAAATATCCCTATACTCCACCTATTTCACTAACTAAAATCCTTATACACCCTTCTTTTCCCCAAAATCTGCTTCTGTAAAATATAATACTATCACTTGTGTAATTAAAACACACTTTTCTACTCTTAGAACATGGAGACCATCCAAAGTCCTATTATGTACAAATCCTACTACATGTCTCAGATCTTTGGGTAGCATCCCTTCCTTCTCTAGTTTTGCCTCCATTCCTCAGAAATATCTCACATAAATACTGTTCAGCCTCTGGAATAAATATGCCCTATATATAATAGTGGGTGCAAATGAGCAGGAAACCAAATATACATTAGTTAAATATGTAATGTATATATAATATATAATGCCATATACACATGGAGAGAGAGAGAGCAACTAAGATCATATAAAAGGGACTACAGTCCCTGTTTATGCAAAACCATACCAACAAATACACCTCTTCCACTACCCACTGCATGTTCTCTTTGCCATCAGCCAGCACAAAAGCTGGTTGAGTAACTTTTCCCTAGGATACTTCATACCTTTATTCCTAAGAGTTGTGTGTCCTGGATGATCCTACTGTATAAGATTGAAGTCACCTTTAATCTTTTTTTTACTTCTAGAAATGGCTATACAAAGGTCTCCACCCCTACCCTCAGCTTAGCTGGTCCTGTCCACATTCTTTTCTGTCTCCATTGTGAAGTAACAACTCCATTTTTCCTTCGGTGTCAGGATTAATCACCCCAGACAGCACCATAATCCCTCGTTTCGATATATTCGACTCATGGTGAAGAACCTAAAAGGCCAGTGGCTGTCTCAGCTTCCAACTCAAAAGAACCCTTATTACGATGCCTCGTGGGTACGTTCATCCCTTGCTTACCAAATCCTCGAAGCCAGAAGTGTTGGAAGTTAGTACAGTTTTCTGGAGTACATTATGGGTAATAATGAGTAATCTTGAGTCACACCAAGCGTTCTGTCATTCACTCTTCCCTAGATTCATCTATTCCGTCTATGAGATAAACGGGTCTTCATATTGTTCTCCTGAACATGCACTCCAATCTCACACACAAGATCTCCTGGCTGGGACCCAAGGGGAGCCTTCCATGGGCCCCACAACCATTCTACAAATGAGCTGCTTTAGGATGATGGCTACATGATAAAACCAATAATCCCATGAGCAGTAGCACATTGCCTGATTTTACTCACTAAAACCCAATTGTGTGGCCAGAGAAACATGGAACACAATCTTCTGATGAAGTAAAAGGCATATGTTAAGTCCACAATCAATGGTGCTTTCAGAAGTATAACAGGCAAGAAAAGCAAATCCATGTACTGAATGTTTATTGGAAATTGTCCAAAGTAATCAACCTGCCAGGACTCTCACCCATGTCCTAAGCCCTTTGCTCAGCGTGAACAAAGTCTACTGGAAAATTGAGCCCTCCGCAATGCCAGCAATAAAATAAGCCTAATGTAGAGAAGTCCCAATCCTTGGTATATTCATTCCTTAAGTGCCGTAATAAATTACCACAAACCTCATGGTTTACAAAACAGAACTTCATCTCTCACAGTTCAGAGACCAGAAGTTAGAAATCAGGGTGTCAGTAGGTCCTATTCCTTCTGAAATCTCTAAAGGAGACTCCTTCCTTGCCTCTTGTGACTACAGGTGTCCTTTGGCTTGTGACTGTATAACTCCCACCTCTGCCTCTATATTCGCATGGCCTTCTCTGTGTCTGTGTCTTCTCTCCTCTCTCGTAAGGACACCTGTCATTGGACTTAGGATCCCCTCAGATAATTCAAGGTAATCTCAGCTCAAGATCCTTAAAGTAATTACATCTGCAAAGACCCTTTCTCAAAACAATCATATTCACAGGTTCTGGGGGTTAGGACAAGGATATATTTGAGGGGAACAACATTCAACCCACTGTAATAAATTCCATCACTATCACCATTGCTACACCACTCATGAGACTACTAAGTCAACACTGAGGAGAAGGAGAGAGGAAGCTGACTGAAATTCAGAGAGTAGATCATTTTATCTATTTGGACCTTTTAGAGAGTCTTGATAACCATTTAAATGGTATACTAACATTTTCCCACCTAGATCCATCCCAAAAGTTTTATCTACATACCTCTACCAAATAGTCTTATTACTTTTGAATTTCTGACCACCTGCTCACACCACTAACCACTAACTATTGGTTTGTGTTATTACTTAACTCAATCCATGACTTCTTCCAGGCAAATTAGACAGGATGTGCCTCCCTTTAGAAACACCACTGAAATGAATGGTGCAGTAAGGTAGCATCAGATCCACCTAATATTGGTCCCAGAACACCAGGAAAAAATGAGGAAGTGTGTGTGTGTGTGTGTGTGTGTGTGTGTGTGTGTGTGCGTATCTGTCTTCTCAAGCTGCTAAGTGGTCGTGGGAACCCCTCCATGAGGTCATTCCCATGGTATTGAGAGAAAGCAACAGTGCAGCAGGAAGACACCTCTGGGGAGGACGCACACCCTCCTTGTACAATTTAACTTATGCATTCAAGATTGGCTTGGGTCCATTCCTTATATGGATGTATCCCTGAATGTACACTCCACTTGATGGACTACACTGGGTATGCCTCACATTATGATTTGGTGGATAAGCTAATGACCAGTTCATAATGGGAAGCTCAGTTCACAAAATCAGGCATTGAAGCTCTACTGAGGTCCAGTAACAATTCAGGAGTTATTTCTCAAAATAGGAATAGTTACTCTCTGAAGAGGCCATAGCTTATATTTCAAAAACAATAATAGGAGTCTTACCTGTGAATTTACTATTGGGACTCCATAAGGAACCCCAATCTGCTACAGACTGTTCAAGTTTCATTGGATCTGCTGGGTCCTCTGGGCTGCCTGGTAGACTGGGTTGCACTGCAGCCTGGACTGATTGCCAGGGGCTGTATTGATCTGAGTTAGTAAGGAAACAACATCTGGAACAGCAGCTGCACTTGGAGGCTTCACCTAATTAAGCTTATGTTAATCCACTCTCATTCTCCAAGACGCATCTGTCTGTCTTCCCCATCAGCCTAATTGGAGAGTTAAATGGAGCTGTGATAGAAATGACCACTCCCTGTCTTTCTAGTTGTTGATGGTAACACTAATCTCTGGGATTCCACAGGAATGTGGCACTGCTCTTGGTTTGCTCTTTTAGTGAGGAAGGTGAGATCTAGGACTTCCATCCTTGGTCCTTCCCCTCATAATAATTCTTATTCTGAGTCGAGAAGCAAATGTCCATATCAGGCCATTGCCTAGAATATCTTTTTCCCAGAATACACTCAGGAAATGGGGGGGGAAAAGAAGAGGGTGGGTCTGCAGGCCCCGCTGTGCCTACTGTGTGCTGTACTTGGCTCAAGATTCCATTCATCACCTCACCACCGAAAGCTTCCACTCTGACTGTTGAACCACAGTGCCATTTTTCTTTGCCAGGAATGTGTTATTTTGGATCCATTATCCAAAAATAGGTGAAAGGTCTACTTATATTCCTTTCCTCAGAGTATATTTACACCAGAAAATGACCACAGGTCTAGAAATAGAGATAATGACTGCCTTCCTTTTGGTGAGCTCTATCAAAAGACATGGATTTTTTAACGCAAATCTGTTAGGAACTTTGTGAGTTGCCCATACATTTCCATAGACTCAGTGATCAATAAACCAATGTGAAATACCCATGTGCCTTTTAGAGAAAGCACAACCATCTAGCCTCTGGAGGTTAAGTGCCTGACTTTGCTTCTGCACCTGCCCACTTCCACCAAAGAACTTCCCATCTCTGTTGTAATCAGGCAGATCAGTTCAATATTAGTGTCTCCCCAAAATATCCTTGAACTACAAGAAAAACCACAATCACACTTTTTAAAGATACCAGTGGTTCCCTCTTCAAAGTATTTTTCAAGCCTTAATAAGGAGAGGGTTTTCTATGCCTATTTAGGGAACACAGAAAGTATGTAGGATTCATATTATAAATCTAGTCTGTTGATTGCTTTCTGTATATTATGGCAAATCATTTATGGCATCTTAACCTTCTTAAGCATAATCACCATTCTGTACAGCTTTCTGTCAGTCATCCTGCCTAAGAATTAAAACTAACTTGCCTTCTCAATGAATGGAGATAATTGCACTTATGTTAAAAAAAAAAAAAAAAAAAAAAAAAACTCAGGTTAACCTAAAACTATACTTTTTCTCTCTTTAGTACGTTTGGAATTTAGTCCCATATATTTTCCTCTAGGTATGTTATAATATAAATTGCTAAATATATTTATTTTGTTTTTATTTATTTTATTTATTTATCTATCACTAAGGTAAACAACTTAGTTGAATGTTCTGAAATCTAACTCTAGCTATCGATTTGAGATGAAGATTGGGGAAAAGAGGCTTAGGACCTGAGGAGAACTGGCTCCAGCAAGGGAGGACTAGCCCACTAAGACCAAGAAAAGAATCTCCATGAGCTACTCTGGTTGCATCCACTGGTAAAGGAAGCTTAAAGAATCTGGGGTTTGTGGATATCCCCAGCCCTTCAAATCCTCCCATAATTCTTATTTCAATATTCTGGGGCTCACTCTGTCCCATTAAATACTTTAACTTTCCCAGAAGAAACCTGGAGAGAGGGCATATTAAATAATGTGTTAACTTCACAATCCATAGCCAGCCTTTTCCTTTGTTTGTTGGGTACCTCAGCTCTGCAGCTGTTAAGAGTCAAAAGATTCTACCAGCATCATCAGATAGAGTCTCCTGGGTTTAAGTTGGTGACTTGAGAGTTTCATATTTAATCTTGTTATTCTCTTTTTTTAAAGCCACCTAGTGTGGCTAAAAGCAGCCACTCCCAGCCCCACTTGAATTCTTTCATGTTGTTATGTAACAGCAACAAGTTGATACCCAAAGCCTTATCTTCAATATGCACTTAATTCCAAGTGACAGCAGGAAAAGGAACTGTTTCACCACTGCTTACCATAATCTGTCACCTTTCTATCACTGACAGAGACTGAACTTTCACTAATTTTAGCCCAGTTAGGACAGGTAAAAATCCCAGATTTCCTTCTTTTTTCAGAGGTCTGATACAATAATCTACTCCTGGAAACAAATTCCATACCACTCAAGGCTCTTGATTGCCCAGAATACAAATGTACATATTTGTTAATATGTAGTCTTTACATGTTATTTAAAGATGGAGACTTATATATAGTCTCTTACATGATATTTTGCCCCTTTATCACTTCCTTTATTATCTTTTTTTTCAGATAGCATTCAAAAACAGCTAGCAGGCTTCTACCCAATCTTGTTTGACTAGTAGGGGCAAATGAAATTGAATGCTTAAGCCAAAAGACTTTTTATTTTGAGATTAAAAAAATTTTTTAGGCTCTATTTAGAAAATATGTGCATATATATATTAAGGAAATTGAGTCCACAAACAGGTAAAATATGTAGATGTGAAGACAATAATATTCTTGTGTTCTGTCTATTCTCTAATTGTATGTTTTAACCAGGTAAACATAACACATTTCAGAGTAATTTTCCTTGTACGGTGATTATTGATATTATTCTGTTAAACACTAGGTCTTTTCAAAAGTGTCTGTCATTTTATTTTATTTTATTTATTTATTTATTTTTTGTTTTCATTTTTTCGAACATCTTTATTGGAGTATAATTGCCCCACAATGGTGTGTTAGCCTCTCCTTTACAACAAAGTGAATCAGCCATACATATACATATATCCACATATCTTCTCCCACCAGCCCTATCCCACCCCTCTAGGTGGTCACAAAGCACCAAGCTGATCTACCTGTGCTATGTGGCTGCTTCCAACTAGCTATCTATTTTACATTCAGTAGTGTGCATATGTCCATGCCACTCTCTCACTTTGTCCCAGCTTACCTTTCCCCCTCCCCATATCCTCAAGTCCATTCTCTAGTAGGTCTGCGTCTTTATTCCTGTCTTGCCCCTAGGTTCTTTTTTTTTTTTTTTTTTTTTTTAGTTTCTGCTTTATAACAAAGTGAATCAGTCATACATATACATCCGTTCCCACATCCCTTCCCTCATGCATCTCCCTCTCTCCCATCCTCCCCATCCCACCCCTCCAGGCGGTCACAAAGCACCGAGCTGATCTCCCCGTGCTCTGCGGCTGCTTCCCACTATCTATCTACCTTACGTTTGGTAGTGTATACATGTCCATGCCTCTCTTTCGCTTTGTCACAGCTTACCCTTCCCCCTCCCCATATCCTCAAGTCCATTCTCAAGTAGGTCTGTGTCTTTATTCCCGTTTTACCCCTAGGTTCTTCATGACATTTTTTTTTTTTAAATTCCATATATATGTGTTAGCATACGGTATTTGTCTTTCTCTTTCTGACTTACTTCACTCTATATGACAGACTCTAGGTCTATCCACCTCATTACAAATAGCTCAGTTTCGTTTCTTTTTATGGCTGAGTAATATTCCATTGTATATATGTGCCACATCTTCTTTATCCATTCATCCGATGATGGACACTTAGGTTGTTTCCAGCTCCGGGCTATTGTGAATAGAGCTGCAATGAACATTTTGGTACATGTCTCTTTTTGAATTATGGTTTTCTCAGGGTATATGCCTAGTAGTGGGATTGCTGGGTCATATGGTAGTTCTATTTGTAGTTTTTTAAGGAACCTCCATACTGTTCTCCATAGTGGCTGTACCAATTCACATTCCCACCAGCAGTGCAAGAGTGTTCCCTTTTCTCCACACCCTCTCCAGCATTTAATGTTTCTAGATTTCTTGATGATGGCCATTCTGACTGGTGTGAGATGATATCTCATTGTAGTTTTGATTTGCATTTCTCTAATGATTAATGATGTTGAGCATTCTTTCATGTGTTTGTTGGCAGTCTGTATATCTTCTTTGGAGAAATGCCTATTTAAGTCTTCTGCCCATTTTTGGATTGGGTTGTTTGTTTTTTTGCTATTGAGATGCATGAGCTGTTTATAAATTTTGGAGATTAATCCTTTGTCAGTTGCTTCATTTGCAAATATTTTCTCCCATTCTGAGGGTTGTCTTTTGGTCTTGTTTATGGTTTCCTTTGCTGTGCAAAAGCTTTGAAGTTTCATTAGGTCCCATTTGTTTATCTTTGTTTTTATTTCCATTTCTCTAGGAGGTGGGTCCAAAAGGATCTTGCCGTGATTTATGTCATAGAGTGTTCTGCCTATGTTTTCCTCTAAGAGTTTGATAGTTTCTGGCCTTACATTTAGGTCTTTAATCCATTTTGAGCTTATTTTTGTGTATGGTGTTAGGGAATGATCTAATCTCATACTTTTACATGTCCCTGTCCAGTTTTCCCAGCACCACTTATTGAAGAGGCTGTCCTTTCTCCACTGTACATTCCTGCCTCCTTTATCAAAGATAAGTTGACCATATGTGCGTGGGTTTATCTCTGGGCTTTCTATCCTGATCCACTGATCTATCTTTCTGTTTTTATGCCAGTACCACACTGTCTTGATTACTGTAGCTTTGTAGTATAGTCTGAAGTCAGGGAGCCTGATTCCTCCAGCTCCGTTTTTCGTTCTCAAGATTGCTTTGGCTATTCGGGGTCTTTTGTTTTTCCAAACAAATTTTGAAATTTTTTGTTCTAGTTCTGTGAAAAATGCCAGTGGTAGTTTGATAGGGATTGCATTGAATCTGTAGATTGCTTTGGGTAGTAGAGTCATTTTCACAATATTGATTCTTCCAATCCAGGAGCATGGTATATCTCTCCATCTATTTGTATCATCTTTAATTTCTTTCATCAGTGTCTTATAATTTTCTGCATACAGGTCTTTTGTCTCCTTAGGTAGGTTTATTCCTAGATATTTTATTCTTTTTGTTGCAGTGGTAAATGGGAGTGTTTTCTTGATTTCATTTTCAGATTTTTCATCATTAGTGTACAGGAATGCCAGAGATTTCTGTGCATTAATTTTGTATCCTGCTACTTTACCAAATTCATTGATTAGCTATAGTAGTTTTCTGGTAGCATGTTTAGGATTCTCTATGTATAGTATCATGTCATCTGCAAACAGTGACAGCTTTACTTCTTCTTTTCCAATTTGGATTCCTTTTATTTCCTTTTCTTCTCTGATTGCTGTGGCTAGAACTTCCAAAACTAGGTTGAATAAGAGTGGTGAGAGTGGGCAGCCTTGTCTTGTTCCTGATCTTAGTGGAAATGGTTTCAGTTGTTCACCATTGAGGACAATGTTGGCTGTGGGTTTGTCATATATGGCCTTTATTATGTTGAGGAAAGTTCCCTCTATGCCTACTTTCTGCAGGGTTTTTATCATAAATGGGTGTTGAATTTTGTCGAAAGCTTTCTCTGCATCTATTGAGATGATCATATGGTTTTTCTCCTTCAACTTGTTAATATGGTGTATCACATTGATTGATTTGCGTATATTGAAGAATCCTTGCATTCCTGGAATAAACCCCACTTGATCATGGTATATGATCCTCTTAATGTGCTGTTGGATTCTGTTTGCTAGTATTTTGTTGAGGATTTTTGCACCTATGTTCATCAGTGATATTGGCCTGTAGTTTTCTTTCTTTGTGACATCCTTGCCTGGTTTTGGTATCAAGGTGATGGTGGCCTCGTAGAATGAGTTTGGGAGTGCTCCTTCCTCTGATATTGTTTGGAAGAGTTTGAGAATGATGGGTGTTAGCTCTTCTCTAAATGTTTGATAGAATTCGCCTGTGAAGCCATCTGGTCCTGGGCTTTTGTTTGTTGGAAGATTTTTAATCACAGTTTCAATTTCAGTGCTTGTGATTGGTCTATTCATATTTTCTATTTCTTCCTGAGTCAGTCTTGGCAGGTTGTGCATTTCTAAGAATTTGTCCATTTCTTCCAGGTTGTCCATTTTATTGGCATAGAGTTGCTTGTAGTAATCTCTCATGATCTTTTGTATTTCTGCAGTGTCAGTTGTTACTTCTCCTTTTTCATTTCTAATTCTATTGATTTGAGTCTTCTCCCTTCTTTTCTTGATGAGTCTGGCTAATGGTTTGTCAATTTTGTTTATCTTCTCAAAGAACCAGCTTTTAGTTTGGTTGATCTTTGCTATCATTTCCTTCATTTCTTTTTCATTTATTTCTGATCTGATCTTTATGATTTCTTTCCTTCTGCTAACTTTGGGGGTTTTTTGTTCTTCTTTCTCTAATTGCTTTAGGTGCAGGGTCAGGTTGTTTACTTGAGATGTTTCCTGTTTCTTAAGGTGGGATTGTATTGCTATAAACTTCCCCCTTAGAACTGCTTTTGCTGCGTCCCATAGGTTTTGGGTCGTCGTGTCTCCATTGTCATTTGTTTCTAGGTATTTTTTAATTTCCTCTTTGATTTCTTCAGTGATCACTTCGTTATTGAGTAGTGCATTGTTTAGCCTCCATGTGTTTGTATTTTTTACAGATCTTTTCCTGTAATTGATGTCTAGTCTCATAGCATTGTGGTCGGAAAAGATACTTGATACAATTTCAATTTTCTTAAATTTACCAAGGCTTGATTTGTGACCCAAGATATGACCTATCCTGGAGGATGTTCCATGAGCACTTGAGAAAAATGTGTATTCTGTTGTTTTGGGATGGAATGTCCTATAAATATCAACTAAGTCCATCTTGTTTAATGTATCATTTAAAGCTTGTGTTTCCTTATTTATTTTCATTTTGGATGATCTGTCCATTGGTGAAAGTGGGGTGTTAAAGTCCCCTACTATGAGTGTGTTACTGTCGATTTCCCCTTTTATGGCTGTTAGTATTTGCCTTATGTATTGAGGTGCTCCTATGTTGGGTGCATAAATATTTACAATTGTTATATCTTCTTGGATCGATCCCTTTATCGTTATGTAGTGTCCTTCTTTGTCTCTTCTAATAGTCTTTATTTTAAAGTCTATTTTGTCTGATATGAAAATTGCTACTCCAGCTTTCTTTTGATTTCCATTTGCATGGAATATCTTTTTCCATCCCCTTACTTTCAGTCTGTATGTGTCTCTAGGTCTGAAGTGGGTCTCTTGTAGACAGCATATATATGGGTCTTGTTTTTGTATCCATTCAGCCACTCTGTGTCTTTTGGTGGGAGCATTTAGTCCATTTACATTTAAGGTAATTATTGATATGTATGTTCCTATTCCCATTTCCTTAATTGCTTTGGGTTCGTTATTGTAGGTATAGTCCTTCTGCTGTGTTTCTTGCCTAGAGAAGTTCCTTTAGCATTTGTTGTAAAGCTGGTTTGGTGGTGCTGAACTCTCTCAGCTTTTGCTTGTCTGTAAAGGTTTTAATTTCTCCATCAAATCTGAATGAGATCCTTGCTGGGTAGAGTAATCTTGGTTGCAGGTTTCTCTCCTTCATCACTTTAATTATGTCCTGCCACTCCCTTCTGGCTTGTAGAGTTTCTGCTGAGAGATCAGCTGTTAACCTGATGGGGATTCCCTTGTGTGTTATTTGTTGTTTTTCCCTTGCTGCTTTTAATATGATTTCTTTGTGTTTAATTTTTGACAGTTTGATTAATATGTGTCTTGGCGTATTTCTCCTTGGATTTATTCTGTATGGGACTCTCTGTGCCTCCTGGACTTGATCAACTATTTCCTTTCCCATATTAGGGAAGTTTTCAACTATAATCTCTTCAAATATTTTCTCAGTCCCTTTCTTTTTCTCTTCTTCTTCTGGAACCCCTATAATTCGAATGTCGGTGCGTTTAATGTTGTCCCAGAGGTCTCTGAGACTGTCCTCTGTTCTTTTCATTCTTTTTTCTTTATTTTTCTCTGCATCAGTTATTTCCACTATTTTATCTTCCACCTCACTTATCCCTTCTTCTGCCTCAGTTATTCTGCTATTGATCCCATCTAGAGTATTTTTCATTTCATTTATTGTGTTTTTAATCGATGCTTGATTTATCTTTAGTTCTTCTAGGTCCTTGTTAACTGTTTCTTGCATTTTGTCTATTCTATTTCCAAGATTTTGCATCTTGGAAATAGAATCTTGGATCAGCTTTACTATCATTATTCTGAATTCTTTTTCAGGTAGACTGCCTATTGCCTCTTCATTTGTTAGGTCTGGTAGGTTTTTATCTTGCTCTTTCACCTGCTGTGTGTTTTTCTGCCTTCTCATTTTGCTTATGTTACTGTGTTTGGGGTCTCCTTTTTGCAGGCTGCAGATTCGTAGTTCCCGTTGTTTTTGGTGTCTGTCCCCCGTGGCTAAGGTTGTTTCAGTAGGTTGTGTAGGCTTCCTGGTGGGGGGGACTAATGCCTGTGTTCTGGTGGTTGAAGCTCGATCTTGTCTTTCTGGTGGACAGGTCCACGTCTGGTGGTGTGTTTTGGGGTGCCTGTGGCCTTATTATGTTTTTAGGTAGCCTCTCTGCTAATGGGTGGGGTTGTGTTCCTGCCTTGCTAGTTGCTTGGCATAGGGTGACCAGCACTGTAGCTTGCTGGTCGTTGACTGAAGCTGGGTGCTGGTGTTGAGATGGAGATCTCTGGGAGATTTTCGCTGCTTGATATTATGTGGAGTTGGGAGGTCTCTTGTGGACCCGTGTCCTGAAGTTGGCTCTCCCACTTCAGAGGCACAGCACTGACTCCTGGCTGCAGCACCAAGAGCCTTTCATCCACCCGGCTCAGAATAACAGGGAGAAAAAGTAGAAAGAAAGAATTAGTAGAAGAAAGAAAGAGAGAGAGAAAGAAAGGAAGAAGGGAAGAAAGGAAGGAAGAAAGGAAGAAAGAAAGAAAGGGAGGGAGGGAGGAAGGATGAAAGAAAGAAAGAAAAAAAGGAGGGAGGGAGGGAGGAATGAAAGCAAAAGGAAGAGTGAATGGAAGAAGGGAGGGAGGGAGGAAGGAAAGAAAGAAAGAAAGACAGGAGGGAGGGAGGGAGGAAGGAAAGAAAAAGAAAGTGGAAAGAAGAAGGGTGGGAGGCAGGGAGGGAGGAAAGAGAAAGAAAGAAGGAAAGGAGGAGCGGAGGCAGGGAGGGAGGAAGGGAAGGGAGGAAAAAAAGAAAGAGCAGGTAAAGTAAAATAGAATAAAGTATGAAATATAGTAGCGTTATTTAAATTAAAAAGTAATTATTGAAAAAAAACGGACAGATAGAACCCTGGGACATATGGTGGAAGCAAAGCTATACAGAGAGAATCTTACACAGAAGATTACACATACACATTCACAAAAAGAGAGCAGGGGGAAAAATCAAAAATCTTGCTCTCCAAGTCCACCTCCTCAATTTGGGATAATTCGTTGTAAAAAGAGGAAAAGGGCGAGAAGTCTGAAATCTTGCTCTCTAAGTCCACCTCCTTAATTTGGGATAATTCGTTGTAAAAAGAGGAAAGTCTTAAATCTTGTCCTCAAAGTCCACTTCCTCAATTTGGGATGATTCGCTGTCCATTTATGCACTCCACAGACGCAGGGCACATCAAATGGGCCGTGGAGCTTTAATCCGCTGCCTCCGAGGCTGCACAGAGAGATTTCCCTGTCTCTTCTCTGCTCTCACAGCTCCCGGGTCTCAGCCTTGGACCTGGCCCCGTCTCTGCGCGTAGGTCGCCGGAGGGCGTCCGTTCTTCGCTCAGACAGGACGGGTTTAAAGGAGCCGCTGATTCGGGGGCTCTGGCTCACTCAGGCAGAGGGGAGGGAGGGGCGCGCAGTGTGGGGCGGGCCTGCGGCGGCAGAGGCCGGCGTGACGTTGCAGCAGCCCGAGGCGCTCCGTGCGCTTTCCCGGGAAAGCCGTCCTCTGGTCCCGGGACCCCGGCAGTGGCGGGGTGCACAGGCCTCCCGGAGGAAGGCGGGGCAGACAGTGACCCGCGCTCGCACACAGGCCCCGCGGCGGCGGCGGCAGCAGCATCCCCAGCGTCCCACGCCCGTCTCCGAGGTCCGCGCCTGTCTCCGGCGCTTCCCCAAGCAGCCCTCTTAATGCCCTCACCTCGCGCACCAGGAAACAAAAGGGAAGAAAACGCCTCTTGCCTCTTCGGCAGCTCCAGACCCTTTCCCCGGACTCCCTCCGGGCTAGCCGTGGTGCACTAACCCCTTCAGGCTCTCTTCCTGCCGCCAGCCCCAGACCTCTCCCTGCGCTCCGACTGAAAGCCGATACCCGAGCCTCAGCTCCCAGCCCCGCCCGCCCCGGCGGCCGAGCAGACAAGCCTCTCGGGCTGGTGTGTGCCTGAGGGCACCGATCCTCTGTGCCGGAATCTCTCCGCTTTGCCCTCCACACCCCTGTTGCTGTGCTCTCCTCCGCTACTCCGAAGCTTTCCCCCTCCGCCACCTGCAGTCTCCGCCCTCGAAGGGGCTTGTAGTGTGTGGAAACCTTTCCTCCTTCACGGCTCCCTCCCACTGGTGCAGGTCCCGTCCCTATCCTATTGTCTCTGTTTATTCTTTTTTTCTTTTGCCCTACCCAGGTATTTGGGGAGTTTCTTGCCTTTTGGGGGGTCTGAGGTCTTCTGTCAGCGTTCAGTAGGTGTTCTGTAGGAGTTGTTCCACATGTAGATGAATTTCTGATGTATCTGTGGGGAGGAAGGTGATCTCCGCGTCTTACTCTTCCGCCATCTTCCTCCGGGGCCTGTGTCTGTTATTTTAATGCATATTGATCTAAACTGATTAACTTGTTTTGCATTTTTTACATTTAGTTTGCTTTGCTCCCATCACCTATTTTTTTTCTGAATTAATGACTGCAAATCTTGTGCTTGCTTTTGCTCCTTAAACTAATTTGTTTTTCTTAATGTGTCTTAAGACCAGTTGGCACACATATCCCAATATTTTTTATCTTTCCAAGCATTCCCTACACATTTAGAATGTGTCTATTTTCAGTAACTTCATTATCCTTCCTAACCACAGGATATATTTCTTCATTGTTTTTCTATTTGAAACCTGATTTTATTACTTAGGCTCTCTCCTGCAATTAATTTACTCTAGTTGAATTGCTGTACTTCACCTGGAGAGAGCAGCATGCCTCTGGTGGTCCAAGTTATCTCTTACCAAAGCATGCAGTATGGGGCCTTGGAGTCATCAAGTTAATTTATTTACAAACATTTGGAAGCTCCTACTGTATGAACTACATTGCATACAGCACTCCAGAGGGGATACAAGAGAAATAATCTCCACTTTTAATAGATTTGTAAATTCATGAGAAAAACACCCAGAAGAAGTAAAATCAATCCTTCTTTAAAATGTGGATCAGCCCCAAATGGCATAGTTTATTCATACAATGATTCAGCAAATTTTAATCAATGCCTACTATGCACCAGTCCCTGGGCCAGATTCTAGGAATGTAGTAAAGTCATGGTACTTGAACTCATGGCCTTTGAAGTGTATCCTGGAAGGCTGGTGGTGAACAGAAATTGCAAATTACAAAAGATAAGCATTGAATGATCTGGGAGCAGGCAATATGGAAATCGAATCTAATCACGGGGCTCAGAAAAGGCTTCCTTGAATTAATGCTTTTTACACTAAAAAGATTAATAATGTTGGATAGGTAAAGGGGAAGGAGTAGAATACAGGGGCTGAGTGGGTATTGACTAAAGGATTTAGTGCAGAAAAGACTTTTGGAAAGAGATAAGCCCTGAGATAGTATGTAAATCAATCTGAAAAAAAATTTTTTTAAGCATTAACTATGTTCTCTATAAAAATTTTCTGTGTACTAGGAAGAACACAGATTAATGTAAACCACTGATGAATGTATTCCAAGTGGAAGGAACAGCTTAGCAGAGAATGAAAGGCAAAATTATGTGTATGGATTGGCTTGATCATACAAGGAAAGTTGAGGAGTAATGTGAAATGAGGTTGCACTGAGATGAGGAAAGTCAGCAGAATATCTTCTAGAGCCTATTTCCTTCAATATCTAAGGAAATATGCTCTAGAAGATAAATATAAAATAAATGAGTACGAAGAATTCGAGGCTAGAAGGGGAATCCTTGGAACAATGGGAGTATTCTTGCGTGGATTAGGGTAGTGCACCAGATGCTCCTGGTGCCCTGCCCAAATCACTCTGGCATCACCAATCCCGTCTCCACACACACCACCTGCTACCTACCACAAGCATCTGTGGCACTCTGCCCTAGGGCTTTCTCTGGTCGCAGGAGCATGCCTGGCCTATCCAGGGCACGGGCCAGACGTTTTGAGGAGTTCATGCTTGTAAGCAGGACAGGATAGAAATGTAGTGCATCAATACCCCGGTTCTCTCGCTCCAGCAGAGGGGGCAACTCCAGGGCAGGTTCTCCTCAGTCTTCCAGACTGCCAGCAGAAGGGAACACTGAGTACCTTCTGGTAGCTTTCTTCTCTGTGTTACTTCCCCACTCTCCTACAGTCTTCCTGGGATCCCATGCAAATAAGCTGCTTGTACCAAATCCTCATCTCATGGCCTGCTTCTGGGAGAACCCAAAATGAGCTGTCAGTTACTGAGGAGGCTGAGGAAGAAGAAGTGTTTGGACATGGTGATAAAGAGATAATCCCTTATTGGGTATCTAACCTATGAATTAGTTGCCCATCCCCATAACCTACAGACAACTCCATTTTCTCCTAGTAACAAAGATCTTCTAAATCGCACTGTTTATCCACCGAATGTAGAGTTGTGGATCACCAATGCGAACAGTGACAAAGAGATGTGATCCTTAATTTACACAAATTTACAAAAGTATATTGTTTAGTGCTTTACCTAATTCTGTCCCGGTTACTGATCTCAGGTTGTTTTGGTTACCACCCCACAGAGAATGAGCGCCCATGGAACCAGGACATCTCTGCATTAATAAAGACCTAAAAGACACTTACTTGGAACACTCATTTTACAGGTAAGGCAACTGAGGTTCAGGGAAGAGACATGTCTTCGGCAAAGTCACGTGGTCGGTGAGTGGAGGCCTGTTGAATACGATCTAGTTTCTCTGTCAAGGTCAAGCAGCCCCACAGCTGTCTGCTATTTGGGGGTGTGGGCAGGGGGGAACCTTCAAAAATAATAGGAAACTATTATTTTAGCATATATAGGGTAATGGACTAGACAAACTGTCTGAAGGCAGTTGCTCTTAGTGCTCATAAAAGTAGATTTTAGACACAAAAATGATGATTCGTGAAATTCTAAAACTTGTCCTTTTGCCGCATATGGTTTTTTCCCCATGAATTGAAAGATAATAGAAGTTAACGTGTAAAAGAAGCAGTTCAGTGCCCTCAGGTAATGATAAGGTATATCTCTAAGTGACCTGTGTTATTTAATACAAACCAGACTGTTCAACTAAGCCGGAGAGTAGCTGTTAGTTACTTCTCAAAACACCACTGACCAGAATTCAGAAATGAAAATCAAAAAGGGAAAGATGGGATCGAGCTGAACACACCTAGAAAAAGGCAACAGGGACTTCCCTGGTGGCGCAGTGGTTAAGAATCCGCCTGCCCATGCAGGGGACACGGGTTTGATCCCTGGTCCGGAAAGATCCCACATGCCGCAGAGCAACTAAGCCCATGTGCCACAACTACTAAGCCTGCTCTCTAGAGCCTGTGAGCCACAACTATTGAGCCCACAAGCCACAACTACTGAAGCCCATGCGCCTAGAGCCCATGCTCCGCAACAAGAGAAGCCACCGCAATGAGAAGCCCGCGCACCGCAACAGAGTAGCCCCCACTCGCCACAACTAGAGAAAGCCCGTGCGGAGCAGCAAAGACCCAATGCAGCCAAAAATAAAAAAAATAAATAAATAAATAAATAAAATATATATATAGGCAAAAAAGGTACCCAGTGCTGCACTGGAGTCTGATGGATGTTAATACAGTCGCCCTGTGGAAACTGATTTGGGTCCACAAAATCAGACATATAAGTGCATCATTTTTGTTAATCTGTAACCAAAATTGCTTTCCATATGAAGCTCACAGCCTCCCAGGTGACAAAACTTAATTTCCATCCAATTATGACCTTCTGCCAGGGTTGCATCTAAGTTTGTATGGGCAATGGGGATGGGGTCTGACAAAGTACCGGAGCATCACTGGAAGTGAGTGGCTGGTGAGATTTGGATCTTGGTTACTGGTCCACACATTTTCCTGCATCTGCCTCACACTCACATCAGCCTCCACGAGGCCGGCTGGCTTTCCGTGCACGTTTGCATCACTCTGGGCATCAAGGGAAAGTGGTCTGCTTTCCTCACACCAGCTGGGGAGTGTGGACCCTGGGGAGCTGACGCAGGTCCAGCTGGCTGGACACCACTCGTGACATGTCTTGGGCTCCCGAGCCATGCTGTTTCCCAAGCCCTCCTCGGGGAAGGTGGCACCAGGCTCTGCTCTGTCTCAGGTTTCCAGCCTCTTCCAGATCCCGGGCCTCTGACCAAAGTATACAGGCAGGAGGGTTTCTAGGGAACAATCCAAGCTCTACTGCTCTCACCTCCCCCAGGCCACATGCCTCCCCCAATCTAGACTCTCTAATTGGGAAAACTAACCCTGAGTGATTAAAACTTCTATCAAATTTTGCCTTATATTTTGAACTTAACTTTTGAAGATCCCAAAAGCCAAACTTTTCACTCTTTTTTTCTCTGTTGTTCGATGCTTCATGGATTAGTGGCTTGAATAGAGAAAGGGTCATGAAACAACAAGCGCTATGGTCAAAAAAGTGAAGAGTAATCACCAATTAATGTATAAAAATATGTCTCCAGTGACACTGACACCAGCTTTAATCCTCATTCTGCCTTCTCGTGTAATATAAAAGTTAAAGTGTGATTAAAATTGAGACTGCTGGATGATAGTGAGTCTCTCTGCAAATCCTGGGCCACTTCCAAAACAGTATGGCAACAGTTAGGAAAATCTTGGGGAAAAGCGCTCCTCAAAATCTTCCACTGATAAAAGAGAAGCTTAGCGCTGATCAACCCACCTCCCCATCCTCCACCCCTACCAGTGAGCAGAAGTGCCAGGTCTACTCCGCTAATTCCCTGGGAGGCTAAGGGCCTCATCATCCCACCCACTGTGATCTACCCGTTGGGTTGAGTGGCCCTTGTTGATTCTTTCAATAGGATTATTTTACTGTACTGACCTTTAATACAGTCTCACCCAGATCCACATCGGTCCTCAACTTTTCATCGTCACAGAAAGGTCAGAAGGGCAAGGTTCAGCCTCTTGATTTGTGACGTCCAGGACCCAGAACCATGAAGCAAGGCAGTGGCGAACCTGGGACTAGAGTTCAGGCATCTTTTTAAGTCATGTGTGTGGCGTTTGTTTTGTTTTGTTTTGTTTACTCTTCTTGTTTTTAGTCACTGGGCCATGCTGATTCCAGTCTTAGTCATTGTCAGAGACTTAAGCCAAGTGTACTTTAAACTGTTCATTCTTGACTTCTTGACAAGAACTTGGTAACTTCTCAGTAGATGCTGACATTAGATTGGAACTAAGAAAACTTTATTTGAAATTTATGAAGATACATGTTTCTCCTCAATATGCAGCAGCAGTCACTGGATAGAGTTACTTTTCCTGTATATCTAACCATCTTATTTAGCAAGAAATTATTTCTTTTTCTTTTTTTTTTTGCATAGTGCTTTTGTTTTCTTTAATTTATTTTATTGAAGTGTAGTTAACTTACAATGTTGCATTATTTCTGCTGTACATCAAAGTGATTCGGTTATACATATATATATGTACACTCTTTTTCGTAGTCTTTTCCATTATGGTTTATCACAAGATATTGAATATATTTCCCTCTGCTATACAATAGGACCTTGTTGTTTATTCATTCTACATACACTAGCTTGCATCTGCTCATCCCAAACTCCCAATCCTTCCCTCCTCTCCCCCCCTCCCCCTTGGCAGCCACAAGTCTGTTCTCTGTGTCTGGAAGTCTGTTTCTGTTTTGTAGATAAGTTCATTTGTGTCATATTTTAGATTCCACATATAAGTGATATCATATGGTATGTATCTTTCTCTTTCTAACTTACTTCACTTAGCATGATAATCTCTAAGTCCACCCATGTTGCTGCAAATGGCATTAAAGAAAGTATTTCTTAGAAAATAATTTCTAGACTAGGGACACAATTTTAATTAAATAGAAGCCATTCGATATAATAGAAGCTACAAATAATTGCTCTGTGGATGTTCTTCTCTGGTCAAAAATAATTTGATCAAACACCTTCCTGAAATTATATCCATCTGGGGTCTCACAACATCATGCAATTGAAAGCCAAATGCAATTCTGATGAGTAGGCTGCTGCTAAAGGATACAACATAAAAAGCTAAATGCCAAATAATTGATGAGCAATTAAAAACTCAACTAGTCTATATACCTTAAACAAATGAATATACTTCAAAAACAATGATGTGATATCTCATTATTAATCTCAAACGTACACTCTAGAACACTCAAGGTACCGAGCAAAGTTTTTTTCTTTGTGCCCAAACACCCTCCCTTATCAACTTGGAGAAAGGTTCGTTCTCGCTTACTAACCTGTATTTATTGAGCACCTACTTGGAATGAGTTACCATGCTAAGCATTATAGGTCCTTTAAAGGGACAATAAAAGTGTCCCTTCCTTAAAGTAGTTTACTAGATATTTGTTAAAGAAGATGTGTTTTTAAAATGCTAAATTTCTAAAAATAAGTTCTAGATGTTAGCAAGAGCATCTTGATAGATGCAAAAGCAGCCAACTCTTGCAGGCACCAATCTTCTCTCCTGATGTTCTTCTTCTCTGGCTAACAAACCAGTTGCTGCATTCTGAGTGGAGAAACTGTCCTCCATTTAGCTCGATGGCCCAGTTATGGCTGTCTTATCTTTTCTTTAATTACTCATAGAATAACTGAAGTAAAGCCTGCATATTTGAATGTGGTTAAGTAGCAGTTAAGGGACAAAAAAAGACAAAATAAACACACACACGCACACACCATGGCACAAGATCATGTGCCCTGGAATGTATATTTATTTATTTCAGCTTGGGGGTTTCCTCCCTGCTACTCTTACTCTCTCTTCATCTGGAAGGGGCCACTTTCAAACTTTACCTCCTTGGGAGCACCCTCAAGGCCTTTTAGAATCAGCAGGCAATGAACAGAATGATCATGATTATGAGCTTTGAGGTCAAATAGATGAGTTCATATCCCAGTTTGGCTACCGTACCTGCATAGATTTAAACCAGTAGATAGGTATTATCTTTTGGACAATAGCATGAAGAATGCCTTCTTCATCGGGTTGTTTTTGGAATTAGAAGAAATAACAAGTACTTAGCACACTGCCCAGCTTAAGTGCACAATACATGGCAAGTATTATCATCTTCAAAATAATAATGATCATTTAAAACCCATGAAAGATAGCAAGACTCAGAGTGAATGGACTTCCCTCTCTGTTTACCTAAAGCTTGACATCTCAATTTTCATTTTCTGTCTCAGAACCTGCCTCATCCTAACTAACTGGCACCAGCAAAATCCACTCCCATCAAAAAAAACTATGCTTGCACTTGGCAGTAGCCATATTAACAGGCGTGAAAAGGACGATTCACTCAATAAAATACACCAAACACACAATCATGCATGACACATACATATACTGATAGGAGATAATTTAGTTACAAGTGCATAAAAGGATGAACAATAATTAATGTAAGTGATAGTTCAAGGCTCCAAGTGATTAATTAGCAAACATAAAATATATAAACAAAAGAGAGAGAGAAGTGTTGATAAATGTTATGCTTTTGAAATAGGTTCTTTGGTCAAATAAGTTTCAGAAACCCTGATTTTAAAAAGGCAAAAAGTTTATTAGTGCAACGTTCATCATAATCTCTAATAAGCTATGGAGCTTAAATAGTGAATATATAAATCATACTATTTCCCTAATTTATGTATGCTGGACTTTCACAAAAATGTCAGTCTTTTTCTATGATGGCAGGGATAGTTCAAGAACTTGTTTTCTATGGAACATTGAGAAATACTGGTAAATTCAAAAGAGCATTATTATTCTAGAAGGCAGACAGCTCTGTGGGCTCTAAGAGTCTGTCAAGTTCTAATGGGAAAGAGATTTAATCTCTTTGAAGAACGGATAGGATAAAGCATTCGATTCCTATTAAGAGGAAAAATAAATAAACTTATACGTAGCTACTTAAAGATAGTTTTTACATATTCACTTATTTATATCCTTCCGTTTTTATTCACTCATAATTTTAATATCCACAAGGGATTTGAGGTGTCTCCCAGACACATGTTTACACCTCCCTACCACTTCACTCCCACTTCGAAATAGTCCTTTCCCCTGCGTGATGCACTGCGGTTTACAAATTCTTTATCTGCAGGGTTCCGGAAATATAACGTGCTTAAGATTGATAGGGACTGGGGGAGCGGTCTTGTCAGTAATACTGATTCTCAGCGCAAATACAGATTCCTGCACTTTTAGCTAGCATCTCAGATGACTCCAGGCAGGTAATGTAAGACTGTGCTTTTTGAATGTTGTTTTAGATTAATGGTATTTAGAAAAGATATCTAATTACAAATGTTAATCACTAATCACACTCTAAAAACGTAGATATTTCTCTAGAGAGATGATGATACATAGAGAGATAATAGATAGATCCCAAGAGTTTTTTTAATTGAAGTGCGGTTGATGTACAATATTATGTACGTTATAAGTGTACAAAGTAGTGATTCACAGTTTTAAAGGTTTTACTCCATTTATAGTTATTATAAACTATTGGCTATGTTCCCTGTGTTATACAATATCTCCTTGTAGCTTATTTTATACCTAATAGTTTGTACCTCTTAATCCGCTACCCCTAGATCACCCCTCCCTCCTCCCTTTTCCCACTGGTAACCACTGGTTTGTTCTCTGTATCTGCGAGTCTGCTTCGTTTTTGTAATCTTCACTAGTTTGTTTCATTCTTTAGATTCCACATATAAGTGATATAAGTATTTGGATCCAAAGAGTTTTAAAAAGAAAAATTATGAATAGGAATAATTTAGACTAGAGATTTCTAATTCTATGCCGGAATGATCTATCCTAGCAAGGAGGTGGATGACTCAAACTTCTAACTTCTTTATTTCAAAGTTAGAAATAAAGAAAGGAAGAAGGGAAAGAAGCAACGCGGGAGGGAGAGGGTGGTGAGAAGGAGAGAACAGAGCTGATAGTTGTAGTTAAATATTTCTGATTTTCTTAAGATGGTTAAAAAGGAAGAATTTTTACCCTATAAAATCATGGTTCGTTATAATAAATAATTTGATTAAGCGCCACTGAATCCAATGCCCATAGAAAGTAATAGTTAAATCTCATAGAATCTCAGAGGTTTTGTTCCATTAGTTTCAGTAGCTAACCCTTCTTCCTCATTTTCCAAATGGAGTCCGGGCACAGTTATATGCTGAAGGTCATGGAAGCAGGGAGTTACAGTGATACAGTCAGTCTTCTATTGTGACGGTTGTGTCCTGGTTGAGTCTAAGAACAGGGGGGAAAGGAGGTGTGTCTGAAACAAAGCCCAGGGTGAGGGATTGACCACATTTCTATGGCAGACCCTGCAGTTGTGAGCAACAGCCCACGTCCTCATATCTAAAGAGCAGGTGAAGTCAGCTGACCCTGCTGGCAGCCCCATCTGTAGGGTTCTTGGAGGTAGGAGTCTAACAAGAATCATCCAAGGGTAAGGAAGGTTTGGGCTAATATCTATAAGCCTCTGGAAAATAGCATTAGCGATGCTATTTTTCAATATGATTTATTAACAATTGAGGGATAACAAAAGTGAAATAAACACACACAAAACATGGCATGTTATGGTGTAGCTTGCATGGTCCTTGAGAAAAGGGGCCCCTGCCTGTGTGAACCAGAACCCCCAGCTGTCAATTTCAGCCTATCCCAGCCCCCTCCCCCCTCCCACAAAGATCACCTGCCTTGTGTGTTGTCAGCTGTATCCATCTGGGCACCAAGGACTGACTCAGCCTAGCAGAATTAGAAGCTTTCCCCTGCCCACTTGCAAGTGGGGTCTGGAAGCTGTCCATAGCTGTCTTAAGTCATAGAGCCTGGAGGTCAACAGAATCCTCTGGGCCACAAAGAATAATACTACCTGGCCTTTCAGTTCAAGTTTGCAGTGTGTGGTTTCTCTTGACAGTATCTTCTGCAGGATGGGGAATCAGGAACCTGATTCTGGACACCAGCCAGCCAATTCAGGAGTTGGGCCTTTCTTACCTGGCAGAGGAGCATAGGAAGATGGGAGAGGATAGGAGAATTTTAATCCCCAAGGAGAAGGAGGTGGGAAGGCAGAAGCAATGCATTGGGAACTTAGCCAAACAGTCTGTGGTTTCAGGCAGGGGCCCAGTCACGGTGAAGATCTGGATAGTAAAAACACACACTACATAAAAGCAAAAATTTAAAAATCTAAGATGAAGATTGCAAGGAAGTCCTCAGCTTAGTGAAAACTTGGACACCTGGGTAATTTATCTAGATATATCAGACGCCAGGCTCAGGTCTATAGTGAAGAAGCGTTCATTAAACTTGTAACTAGGGCAAGGTCATACAGGAAGCAGGTGTGGCTGTGTCCAGGAGATGGAGATCCTGGGTATTGTTGAGAAGAACTGATAAGACTGGGACTGACTTTCGTTGGTGGTAAAACAGCAACACTTTTCATTAATTATTCTTTGAATGTTGACATGTTTTCTCTATCATTTTGGCACATCTTCTTCTCACTGCTTTTTCACTGTGGTGACTAACACACATAATGTTTAGAAGAAAAACATAAAACTATGCAATACTGGGTTCCTTTTTATTGCAGCCTTGATATTTTTTGAAGTTTGATGGAATAAGACCATCAGTCCCTGGCGTGTTAAGCATAATGAATGCCTGAAAGACATAACCCAGTAATTGAATTGCCAGAGTTCCTGCTCCCAGAAAAGGGCTTCATCTCCTTCACCGGGAAGCCAGCTGTGGCCTGCTTTGCCCTCACCTCTTCTCTAAGGCATTCGTCAGCCCTTCCTTTAGTGGTCTCTGATGGTTCTAACCTTTTGCTTTTTCTATATCCCCCCCTCCTCAGCTTCCCTTCCCGTGTTAAGTCCTCCAAGGTTCCCTTCTGCGTACCTCCCTCCTTTCACTTGCTGGTTCTTGTCTGCAGTCCGTCTGCTCACAACCTCGCAGACACCTCTGTGCATGATTTTAAGATCTCTCTGGAATAGTTTGACATTTCTGTCACCAAAATTTCTTACTACCTAAAGCACAAAGAAAACAGGTCTACTCCTTTTTCCAGGCACAGAGCTCTGTGTTTTTAAAACTCCTTGTCCTCATCATACTCATTTTTGACAGGTTAATCCTACCCCACATTAGTCAACATTCTCTCTCAAAGCATGGTTTCCTCCATGGATGCATTCCCTTATTTATTTATTTTATTGAGATGTAATTGATCTATAACATTATATTAGTTTCAGGTACACAACATAATGATTCAAATTTCTATATATTGCAAAGTGATCACAACTATAAGTCTAGTTAACATCCATCATCATACATAGTTACAATTGTTTTCTCTTTTTGTGATGAGAACTTTAAAGATCTACTTTCTTAGCGACTTTCAAGTATACAATACAAGTGTTATTAACTATAGTCATCATGCTGTACATTATGTCCCCAGGACTTATTTATTTTATAACTGGAAGTTTGGTGTATCCATTTGTTTATTGGTTTCATATTCATTTGGGTCTGACTACCCCTTGCTTTGCCTTGGTGTAATGACCTCTCCCTCTTTCCTCCAAACTTACCTCAGTACCTCAGACGTATGTCATTAATATGTCTCAGATACGTCTCATTACTGAGCCCCAGATCCAGCAGCTCCAGCAAGGCTATTGTGATTACAAAGTTTGGAGGCCGTTGACTGACCTGATTACCAAAGAGAGAACTTGACCTCCCAGGGTGGAACACCTACCCTCTCCCCCTCCCCCAGCCTCAGGGAGACTCTCCCAGTGATGCATCAAGAATGATGAACTTCCAGAAAATATCTACTGACTCCAACTACCCAATCAAGGAATAATTTCAGAATCTCCTCTTTATGATATTCACATCCAAAAAACCAAGGAACCCATAAAGCATTTCCCAGTCAAGTACTCCTCAAAAGAACAGTGAGGAATAAATTAAAGTATTTTCTATGCAGTATTAAAGAAAAAAACTTATCAGAACTTTCATGTTCCATACGTTTTCCAACTATAATTATGGTTGATGAAAACCAAATTTTTAAAGTAAGAAAGCTTGTTTTTTCCAACTCTCACCTACTGTGTTCAAACTCCTCCTTCTCTACTCGAACCTCCACCTAAACCCACCCCTGGCCCAAGCTGTTGGGAGAAATCCCTGAGAAGCTTCATGGTCCAGACTCACCTACTCCCAATGCATCAGGCCCAGCTCAATGTTCTCTTTTCAGCAAACATTTATTGTATTGGGGTGGTGTGTGTGTGTAAGAGAGAGACAGAGAGAGAGACAGAAAGAGAGAGAAAGAAATGCCCCTCCTTTCAAAGCATTTACTGTGTAGTAGAAATGCAGGAGTTGACATTTACTGAAGTATCAAATATTTGCTATACACTGTGCTAGGTTATTTACATCCTTTACATCACCGAAGCTTTGTAGCTTTTTAATATTATTATTCGCACTTTAGAAATTAAAAATATAAGAACCTGAGACAGAGAAAAACTAAATAACTTCCATCATCATATAGCAAATTTCAGGAAGTGGTTTTGTTTTGGACCCACGTTTGCCTGGATTTTCTCAAACAGACCACTTGCCCACCACCATTTCCCATCTTTCGAATTCATCCTCTAGTACCACTATTCCATCATCAATCCTTCAGCCTCCCTGAAACTGACAGTCCATTGATCCTACCATTTTTTTCACTCTCCCTCACACCTCTTCCTTCCCTCCTTCCCCGGCTTAAAACCCACGTCAGTCATCATGAACATCCTTAGCACACACCTCCAGTTCCTTTGTGGTTTGTCCCCTTTGCATGCTCACTTGGCAAAAGCCCAACCCTCATGAGACCCAACCCTCCACCTCCTCTGTGTCTGCTGCCTCCCAGCTGCTTGCTCAAGGCAGGAGAGAAACACACAACCAGGAGGACTGGTCTCTTGTGAGACAAAGACCTTAAGTCAGCCCTTAATGGTGGGCACTTTTACAATTGTGGCGACACGTGTCTACATGACTGGCCAGAACATACAACTGAATGAGATAAGTTCTACAACTTCACAAGTGCTTCCCAAGACTAAGCCTAGCTTATACGTAGATTACCAATCATTGGCTGAAACTGTATTAATTGATGGGGGCTATTTCTCCTACTCTCCTTAAGCTCTCTTTGTTCTTCTAGTGACATATGAAGCCTACTTTTCGAATCAATGTCCCCACCTTCGCTAACTTCATAAATAGAGAAACTCAAATGGCTACTACAGAAGTGTGAATAGTCTTTCCTGGCCAACAGTGTTGCACACAAATGTCATCAGAAGAAAACAGGCCGGTGGCAACCTGTTTTCCAAGTTGACACTTGGAGGCAACCTGTCCTCACAGCAAGAGCATGTTTACCCTCAGCCTCTCAGGCTCAAAAACCTAATGTTTTCAGGTCACCAAGAGCAAATATAAGCTCTCAGTGCAAACTCACAGTAATCAAACTTGGAAACAGATGTATAAATCCAGAATCCAACTACAGATAGGTCTATTACAAAGTCTGCAACATGGAAATTAGTATAACCACTATTCCTCTGCTATATAGGAAGCCAAATCATAAGCAGAAGTTTGGCTGGTGAGTTTATAATCAAAGGGAGAGAAATTACCTTAATTGAGTGTATGTTGTCATTAGTTTAAGGTACCCAGGGCCTCCAGTGCCACAATACCAATAGCCTTGCCAATAGGACTGGAAGTTCATCATCAGGTGATCCCCACTCCCTCTCCTTGACATAGTGTTTGGATGAACCCTTGTCAATGTTGGCCTCTGTGATCCTCCTTTTGTGATAATGAAAATATCTCTCTAGAATAATATAAATTCATTCAATTCATTCAATAACATCAATTCATTCAATAGTCTCGTAGACCTAAAACCATTCTGCCTACAATAACTTGACATAACTTTGATTTTTCATTCATTGTTTTCATAGGTGAATTCTCAGAGTTCAATTGTACACCATAAATTTAAAAATTCTTGGGAATCCCTTTCTGCAGCCTCCACAGGACATCGGTGAGGGTTCCAGAATAAGTAGGGAGCAAGTAAAACTTGAGGTCAATTTGGGAGATAAGAAAAATCAGGTAGGATGCTTACGATACTTCATCTCCCTTCTTCACCTAGGTACAACACTGGTACCTCGTGATACTTGCCAGAAAACTGATCACAGAGAAAAATTCAATTAATGGTAGCAAAGATCCCTTCAAATCGCTCATATGTCTCTGATATTTTTTTCAAAGTGTTATCATCACAGTGAAATGTTCCTATTTAATCCATGTCATCCTTGTACACCAGAAAATCTGTAACAGCAAGGAAACGATTTTATATTATATGGGCTTTTCAATTCAAAGCAATCTAAACCATCTTTATCACCAAGAGCATTTGTGATATCCATTTTACTGCTGTGTAATAAGCAAGATATCAAAGATATTTTCTCTGCTTTGTCTTTTCTGCACTCTCAATTTCTTTTCTTTGAAAAGAAATATAGAATAAGAATATAGCTTACTGCCTCCAAACTCATTATTAGTACAATAAGATAATTCTCACAGAAAGCAATAGCTATGGATGGAATTCAAACTACTGATGTCTATATGAAGATCATATTTTTCAACTAAGAGTCTTTTCTTAAATTAATCACGGAATACCAGTTAATTCCTCTGAGCATTTAGATATTTTTACCCTAAGTAATTAACTCCTCTGACCCTCCTTAGCAGTGTGTCAGGTGTGCTTCCTCAAACTTGCCACACACAGATGCAAATCTCAGCCCCAGCACTCTGACTCCTAAATGGAGACGTGCATGCCTCAGCTGAGACCCCCTTTCTTTGGAGGCTTCCTGCACTTAGACTCCAATTTCAGAAGAAATTGCCACCAAGGTGATCTTCACCATCTGTCCAGTGTTTCTGGGGAGGCATCGTGGGCACATGTTGGAAGGAGGAAGGCTTGATGTTTCCCTCATGTTGGGCTGTGCTATTTTTTCCACCCACAAAGCCAGGAAGCTGCACAAATCTCTGGCAAGCAGCCACTTTCAGTTTTCTCCGAAGCCGAGAGAGTGGTTCCCTGTATTTTAAAAAAAGGCAAATGCTGCCTTATTCAACCTAATCATTACTTGGAGAACAATCGCAAAAGAATCCAGCCCACTGCCTTTTATGCCTAAAGAATAAGCCTGGGCGGCATTCTAAATGCTTCCACTTCTCTTTGCCAGAAGACAGAAAAGTCGTGTAGAAAACGGGCTCTCCACCAGGGGGTCCACCCACCTGCTGACCCTCTTGAGTATTAGAACGTGTTGTCTCTACTCCATCCTGGATCTCCCAACCGGAATGGGGCCAAACCCTGGTACCAGGTGACCCTCCTAGAAAACTACACAGTTGTCGTCCACTTCAAGCAGGATGCATCATCTACTTATAACAGAAGCAGATCTGAAATCTCTGTTTCTTCTGCTATCAACGACTGGGGTTCTAGCGCTGATGTTGAAGTATGGGCATTTGGAGAAGGCAGGCCTGGGTGTGGTGTCAAAGAAAGAGGATTGAGACACTGACATGAAAGAGGATTTGAAAAAGAGAACTCTAAGAGCAAGGAAAGAAGTTCCCAAGGGAGGTGAACAGGGACCAAACTAAACCTTGTATGTAGAAGTGTCTGGGGAAAAGTTACTGAAAATTCCCTTTGCAATGGATCTTAGGTGCTTATTTTTCCACTGATACTTTAAGATACATGACTGTGATTTGTTTTTAATATTCCACTATTAAGCTTACATTTTAACCTAATCTTCCCCAAATAAAGTTGTTGTCCACTCTTATTTCCAAGAGGCAATTTGTTATTAATTTATTTATTTAAAAAACTGTATTGAGTAACTACACTCTGTGAAACACTTTGCTGTATGCCATGGTAGATGGGAGACTCATAAAACACTACAGATTTTATTGATATATTGAGATCATTAAAATATAAGAAAACTCAACCAGGAATAAGAAAACAGAAGTGAGAAGTGTTCTTAGCACAATCCTTTTTTCTTTGTAAACCTTGTCTTCTTAATTTATAAAATAAGAAAATATGTTAGAAGGTCTCTAAATTTGTTTATAGTGTTAACATTCCCTCATAGATCTTTCTTTCTTCTCCCTTACTAGCTCTGCTTTCTTTAGGGCCCTCTTTTTTTTTCCTTCCATAAAACACTTTCTCCTTCTGACCCTATATTAGTTCCTTGGGCAATTTCATCAAATTCCCAAGTTCCCATAACTTTGATTTCCACTTATAGACTTATGATTCCCAATTGTAAATAGATAAATGATAGATAAAGGACAGGTAGATAGATAGATAGATGATAGATAGATAGATAGATAGATAGATAGACAGACAGATAGATAGATATAAATGAGCAAACTTATCTCCTGGTCTCCAAACCTGATGTTTAGCGTTCTACCAAATGTCTCCAACTGTATGTCCCAAATTCATCTCAGACTTTCATGTGTGAAATTGAATATCTTCTATTTTTGTATCTATTGCAATAAATAGTAATGCTATCTACTCAAATACCAAAACCAAAAACTGGGAATTTTCTTCAATAGTTTGTATCGCCATCCAGTTGGAACCCAGAACAGTCCATTTTTCCTCTTCCATCCCCAAGCCTTCAATCCATCTCCCGAGCCACCATCAGAGTGACCTTTCCAAATTCCAGTGATAGTAATACACTCCTTTTCTAAGTTTAAAACATTTAACCACAAGTTTGTTGCTACCACTACCTTCTTCAAACCCACCATTGGTTCCCTATCCCCAGATGTGCTTCTCAATCTGGAATATACATTCCCCAGGAGTCCTGCACTGTGCCAGGGGAACTGAACACCTCAGGATAACATCTTCTGGGAAATCCAATTTTACTTGATGGCAAAAAATTTTAAATATGATTTTAGTATTGAAACCAGTAGAGTACACAGTAGCAAGCAAAAATATGAAAGGAGACTTCAAATAAATTTTTTCACTTGCCATGGCCCACTTCAGACTATTCACTAAAAACCTATGGTGGGAGGATATTCTTCTTTCCTCTTTGGAATACTTTGGAACAGACAAAATGTTTGAGAAGTACTGACAATGAAGAATAGAACCAATAAACAACTAGGTCCTGCTGTATAGCACAGGGAACTACATTCAATATCCTGTGATAATCCATAATGGCAAAGAATATGAAAAAGAATGTATATATAACAATCACTTTGCTGTACAGCAGAACTTAACACAACATTGTAAATTAACTATACTTCAACAAAATAATTTTAAAAAGAATAGAATCAAGACTTCTTCTTGGTATAGCACTTGCAATTCATCTAGTCCACATCTATTATCTCAACAACCCCATGTTCTTCTCCCACTTCCCTCCCACCCAGGGCTCCAACTATAACAAGCTACCTTTTTTTTTTAATTTAATTTTATTTTATTTTTGCTGTGTTGGGTCTTCGTTTCTGTGCGTGGGCTTTCTCTAGTTGTGGCAAGTGGGGGCCACTCCTCATCGCAGTGTGCGGGCTTCTCACTATCGCAGCCTCTCTTGTTGCGGAGCACAGGCTCCAGACGTGTAGGCTCAGTAGTTGTGGCTCACGGGCCCAATTGCTCTGCGGCATGTGGGATCCTCCCAGACCAGGGCTTGAACCCATGTCCCCTGCATTAGCAGGCAGATTCTCAACCACTGCGCCACCAGGGAAGCCCTAACAAGCTACCTTTATCTCAACAGGCTGTGTTGTTTCATGCACAAAGCCATGCATTAGACAAGGGTATAGAATATGAGAGGACAATGAGTCATTCGTGACGGCGTAAGCTTAGGGGTTGGGAGTAGAATGAAATGAGTTTGGAAGAAAGTGGGGAAGAATTATTGGGGCCAGCTTGTGGCGGATATTGTCTCCCACAGTGAGACTTATCTTGTAGGCAATGAGGAGTCCCTGAATGTTTTGAGACAATGTGAGGATCACCTGTCTTGCAGAAGTGAGAGCTCTAAGCTATAGCACTACCTCTAATGGTAACATGGTGTATGGCTCAAAGACTGGAGTGGAGAATTCGGGTGAGAGTCCAAGTGAAAGATAAAATTCTTAACAATCACTGAAGAGTTGACCCGTGGGAATATAAGTGACACTTTTCAGTCTAAGGGTTTGAGGTTAAAAACAAAAAATTCAACCACAACAGGAACTGCGATAATGATTCACTTGTTAAACATCCTGTAGTAGATGTTTCAGATACCCCTATTAGTGAAAGCACTTCAGCTTTTCTAACTCCAACATACATAAATTAAAAACAATGAGACAGATGAGAAGGTGTGCCATTTTCAGGCCTCTTTGGCATTGCATGTACATTCTGTTCCCGTTGGTAAGGATGCCCTTATCACCCTGGACCTTATTCAACCTGTGGAACCCTTAACTCTATTGCAAAACCCAGGCCAAAATATACCCCCTTAAAGAATGCTTTGTCACTGCCACCCGCTGTGGTTGCATCAGGAGCCTCAATCTTTATGTGCCCAAAAGTTCTGTGTCCACGTGGTCCAGATGGCCTCACCTCGCTGTAATACAAGTATGTTTCTGCATGTTCATCTCCACTTTAGATTGTGAGCTCCTTGAGAGTAAGGTCACACCTTCTTCCCCTTTGAATCACCAGCATCCGGCCCTAGGACTGGCACATGTTAGACACAGTTAATCGGATGAGTACATCGAAGAATTAAAACTCAGAAAGAAACTTTGTTACACCTCATATATACACATATATGTCAAAGAAATTGCAAGGATGTGTAAGCTCATTTCCAAATAAATGCGTATCTTACAAGACTAAATGTACCTTCTATGAAATCTGACTGTTCAACAGAGAAATATTTTCTATAAGTAGTAAGATCATTAACAAACATTTTCTATTTGAGGGAAAACTGAGTCACAATTGTGCAAATGTGCAACTTAAGTTGTCTAATTTAATTTTCAAATAACATTCTGAAAAGTAAGCAGAAGGGTTTTAATATTCCTACTCTAGAGATTCAGTAGTTGAGAATCAGAGTGGATGTGTATATCCGAATTTTGCTGCCAACCTTCTCTTTCATATAAGCTGTTAAGAAATTTGTACTTAAAACAAAATGCCAGAATAACAATATTTAAAGGGATGAATATAAGTTTGATCTTTTGTCTCTACCTTCATGCATATGCCTTTCCTGCTCCAAAGGAGAGAAATACTTCCCATAAAAGTATAACATTTTTCATTGTAAAAAGGAAATAGAAATAAGTTGTTATTAATAGATGAAGATCTTACCTCACCTGGACTACTTCACAAATATATATAGACAGGGAGCAAGATCAATTATAACAGATGTATGTATTTTGGTCAAGATGTTTTCTAACTATTTTCCTCTTTATTTCTCCTCTGTCTTTTGTAATTGCAGCCACTGAGATACTACATCACTTCAAGTAATAAATGTAAATCATACCTACTAAACTTTTAAAGTGAACATAGGGAAAGGCAGTTTCTATAGAACAACTATAACATTTATTGAATACTTCTTGGGCAGAACAACTGAGAAAAACTCTTTACATATGTTATTTAATATAAACAATGTTTAATATAAACAATATTCTGGTTTCCCTTACCAGCACCTACTGTAAATAGTTGCATGTGCTTTGTAACATGAATATAATGCCTTGCTGATTTATACCAAGTGTCAAAACAAGGGGAATGAAAGCCTGATTTTTGCTTTAGTCAACAGGGTTAAAATAGCCTCTCTGGCCCTCAAAGCTGAAATGCATCTGCCTTCATGAGTTTGGTGGTAAACACCCCCAGTAACTGTCTCTTTAAAAACCAGGGAAGAAATGGTCATTTAATCCATTTTGGTTTCTTGCATCTAAACTATATTATGTCACATTTGAAGATTTTTTAAATGTGTATACGTGTATTTAAATACATATACATACACGCTCTATAATACTCAGGAGAAGACTTGAGAACTACCTCTGTCTCCAACATTACATGCCATAAATGTAAACCTTTTCAGAAATTCCAAGTAAAAGAGACAGATATTTCAGTTAAAATCCAAAATAGGCATATATATGTGTATATATGTAGGTAAAATCCAAAACAGATATATATATATATATATGACACATATATGTGTGTCTATATACATATATAGAGAGAGACATATATATTTGCATTGTATGTATATAATGGTCTTGAGCTGTGAAAAGAAATTTTAGAAAGATACCTCTGAAGCATTTTTCAGAATTCCAAATAAGAGTGGCAAAACCTGAAAAGCTTAAGTAAACATACTGAATGGTTTTTAAATGTATGTATAGCCAAACAAATTAATGACTTTTCCTTTTTTGCATAATGACTTCTCCTTTCTGGCAGTAACCTTTCTTATTTCTGGCATAATTCTGTTAGCTTTTGAAATCTGTACAGCTTTTAAATGTAGCCTCATACATTAAGGATTGGATAGTATCAGTTATTGGACATTTACAGTGTGACATGCAGTGTTTTATGTGATTTGCCAACAAAATCTCACTTTAATGAGGTAGTTGTTCTTAGACATGTTTCACAGATGATGATATTAATGTTCAGGAAAAAATAAATCTACTCTCTTAGGTTCACACAACTTTTATAATTTGCATAGTTCAGATATGAACTCAGATCTTTCCAATTCTAAAACTTCAATTGTTTTCTTTCTCTGTCTTCAAATAGAATATTTAGCCAACTGAAGGATCTCAGTATACTTTTTAAAGTCATTTTTAATTGAATATTATCATGTTTTTTCAAACTACAATGTGTAGTTAGAAACAAAGGTATTGCACTTAATTATTACAGATGCCGAATCTGCATGGGCAAAATATGCTTTCAGAGGAACTGCTGACAATAAAGCTTTTTTCCATTGCTTACACAATACTCTCCCCAAGGCACTCTTACATTCTTCTGACTGTGGATATGTGAAATAGGCCTCTGCAGGTCCTGTTGCCCTCCGCGGGAACACTTCTCAGGGTATGTAGTGAATGGAGCAGGTCAAGGTTGCCAGGCAAGGTTGCCAGGCCACGGGATCAGATCGATAGAGGAGCCTTTAACAGGTTGCAGAGCCTTGTACAAAAAGGTCTTGTCCCACTGATGGCTGTAGCCATTCATGTATTCAGGTATTCATGTGAATACCAAAGGAGTAGCTTCATCAAAGTGTGAGCCTGTGATTTGTTCATTTGTTTTGTTTAATGAGTGATCCTTTGTCTATAAGCCAGGTTCACAGTGGTCCAGTCAAGAACCAGGGAATCAAAACTCCCTAACACTAAGCAGAGGAGCCCTGTTGTCTTTGACAATGGTCTTGGTGAGACTGTGTACTCTGTCATTTAGATCTGCCCCTGGAAAGAGAAAATGTGATTCTATAGCAATTGCTGTCAACCTACCTGGCATGGCACAGGTAAAAATTCCGATGTCAGACAGTAGAGGCCTTTCACTTTAAAAAGTTTTTGAAACAGTGTTGTAAAAAAACTTTTGTTTGTGTAGGTTCAACCATCAGAGGTTAGAAACCCTCAAATCTGGACAGGACACTCTTCTTGGAATGTAAAGGAAATTTCTCAAAAGGTTTTACTGGGCATCTTTTAGAGTCATAGAGTTATGTAGAAATGTGAGAGCTTGAATGGGTATGAAGACATAACAGGAACTAGTTTCTTATCACAGTCTAGTTCAAGCCATGGGATAAACTTACATGAGGCAATAAACTATCAAGGTCAATTTTTTGTGGCAGAAACTGAAACTGCCAAGTGGATCCATAACAGGGTCCCTTTCAAAGAATCATGAACGTCTGTCTACTTGACCATAGTTATCAATTTGGAAAGAGTAAAGCTGTTCAGAAATGTATTTCCATATCATCTTAATCTTCTGCACACTTTGGAAAGGTAGAGCTTTATTGTTGCTGCTGTCACTATTATTTTTGTTGCTTAATAAGCCATTCTCTACAAAGCCCATCATGCAATCAACACTGCCTCCATCTTTCTTTCCACTCTACCCACAACCTCGTCCAATATTAACATTGGTCTGAAGGAAGATGACTACTTACAAGGTAAAGTAAATTAGTTTGTTACTCGCAGATCTTATCACATTGTGAATTCATCTAATACACACCGCTTCTAGAATTTTAACATCAATTCTTGCTATTATCAATTCAGACCAAAAAATTAAATTTCTTTGGAATATTTAATAAGTTAGATGCTTTCTGCCAATTTTTCTCCAGAGCATACAGACCTAATGTAATAATGAAAACCAATAACCAAATCAGATTTCCTAGACAATAGACCATTTTCATTCACAGATTTAAAATTTTCAAATTTGAAAGCATATAATAATAATTTCTATTTCCGAGGGTCTATATTGAATGCTGTGTACTCTGAAGATGGTATGCAGCAAAGGGGCTCTTTGTTAGGAGGGTCCAAGCTGGCTGCCAAGCTTCCATGTCCACTCTACCTGGTTTCCCATAATTTCACATTTTGGTCTTCATAGGACATATTTCCAAAGATGACATATATTGTAGAATCACAACTTGGGATAGACAAGCCTGGAGACTCCCAAACCTTTATGCAAAATATGACATAACAGGAAAAGCATGCTCTTTGGAGGAGCAAGGTTGAGTTCAAGGCCAAGCTTCCAATATGACTGTCCTTATGACCTTAAACAATACTTTAACCTCTCTGGGTCTCAGTTTATAAGTTTGCCTTACCTCTCTGGATGATGGTTTTGTTTAGCAAATAAAATGATGTGAAGTTGAGAATGAAATAAGGCATTGTTACAAATATCCAAGAGGTTATGGGAGGATGTGGCAAGTGATTCACATATTTCTTCCTCCTCTTTCTTCTCTTAGAGTTTAATGCTTAGCAAAATATTTATTGAGTGTCTGCTAAATTCCACTGATTAACATCAGAGATTCATAGATAAAGCAACTTGGTCCTTGCCCTGAAGTAGTAACAATGTGACATGACCTGACTTTCATTTACAAGGATCACTCTGGCTGCTGTGTTAAGAATGCATGATAGGGAAGTAAAAGCAGAAGCAGAGATACCTGGTTTATAGACCCCTGTATCATTTTGGGCAAAAAATGATGCTGCCTTGTGCAAGAGTGGTAGCAGTGGAAGTGGTGAGAATTCAGATAAGATGAGGGTTGATAACTGCATCTTGGATTTAGCATGGCAAAAAGAGAACCAGTATCTTTGTGGCAGAGACACAGTTCAATCAAAGCAAAGGAACTAAGAGGGGATTACTTAAAAGAGAATGAAAATTTCATGAGCATATTGGAAATATTTGGGAGAGAAGCCAACAGGAGAAGGAAGAGTAAGAGGGAAAAAGCATCAGGTTTAGAAAGTCTTGCTTTGGAGGGCGATGGATGAAGGCCTGACAGACATGAGTATGTGGAATGTCCATGAGGCTAGATCATTGGGGATGTGGTTCCTCTGAATAGAATTCGTCTCAGGTATGAAGGGGAGAAAATCTTCTGTGCTCACCATCACTCATTTTCATGCAAAACCAGCTGCTGTCCATTTGGTTAGGGGACTAAAATAAACATGGTAGAACTGAAGAGGTCTGAATTGGAGCTAAAAAATCCTAGTCCTTGAATAAGGTCTTTGCCACGTAGTTGAGGAGGTGAAGCATATATAATTATGTTTGTTATGTATTGAGTACCTATTCTGTGTCTGCCACATTCAACTCTCACAACAAAAGCCTAAAAGATAGATGTTATCATCTCATACTAGAGATGAGAAAATTGCATCTCAGAGAAAGTAAATAACTTACTCATCCACCCATCTTCCCACAGTGAGTGACAAAACTAGGATTCTACTCTCTCTCCCTCTCTTTGCATTACACTTTGAAGGGCCGTGGAGACACATCTTTCAGAAGGTGAAGAGGTAGGATTAGTTGGAAACGCAACATGGGGTACACTGGGGAGACAGGACTAAAAGAGTCTATATAAGAAATAAAAATAGAGTTACCATATAATCCTGCAATCCCACTTCTGTGCATATAGCTGGAGAAAACTATAATTTGAAAAGATACATGCACCCCAATGTTCACAGCAGCACTATTTATAATAGCCAAGATATGGAAGCAACCTAAATCTCCATCAACAGATGAATGGATGAAAAAGATGTGGTATATATATACAACGGAATACTACTCAGCCAAAAAAAGAATGAAATAATGCCATTTGCAGCAACATGGATGGACCTAGAGATTATCATACTAAGTGAAGTAAGCCAGATAGAGACAGACAAATATGATATCACTTATATGTGAAATATTAAAAAAAAAGATACAAATGAACTTATTTACAAAACAGAAATATATCCACAGACATAGAACAAACTTATGGTTATCAAAGGGGGAAGTGCAGGGGAGGTATAAATTAGGAGTTTGGGATTAGTATATACATACTACTATATATAAAATAGACAAACAACAAGGTCTTATACCTTGTTGTATAGGGAACTATACTCAGTAGTTTGTAATAACCTATAAGGGAAAAGAATCTGAAAAAGAATACATATATATATAGATATGTAGATATATATAGATATATAACTGAATCACTGTGCCATACACCTGAAACTAACACAACATTGTAAATCAACTATACTTCAATTAAAAAAGAAAAAAAGAAATGAAACTGAATTGGGGTCAGCTGTGGTTTTCAGCCTTCTAGACCAATCTTCAAAGCTCCCTCAGGTTCAGCCACTGGTTGTTAGTGGCTCACAGGCTGCTCTCAGGGACCTATGAAAAAATTGCCAAGTATAAGTTACCTTTTAAGTTTGGAATCTAAAAGAAGATTTTATTTCAGATGACTTTCCAAGTGTTAGTAGGAGTGAATAATTTTATTTAATTAAGACTCTCATCATAGGCTCCTACCTCTTCCAAATTCTCACCCTTTTAAATCTGACAAGGAATAAAAAAGGTTGTTAGCATGCATCACCTTCACTGGTACTTTCCTACTTTTACAAGAAGCTGTGCACACCATGGGGCTCAGGAAAACAGAGAATTACTGCCAAGCACAGGTTGGACCTGGGAACCCTGAGTATTCAAAACCATGAATAATGAGTCCAGACGTAGAGGACATTTTTTTTTAGCCAGGATTTCACTCTTCAACAATGTATTCTTCAGACCACTTAGGGACATATTGCTTGTTATATATTTTTACCTTGGTTCAAAGCCTTTGTTCCTGAAGTCTATCTCCCCTATAATTTCACACAAGGATAATGCAACTGTGATGATAAGCTCCAAGAATTCAGGAAGCCAGGATTATGGCAACTTTATTTTTGCTCAAAATATACTGCCATCCCAACTAGCAACTCTAAAGAAGCTTATTTGTTTCCTTGTTTGTTTTATTTTTTTAAGATGTTACACATTATTACATGTTTTAGCATGTAAAGTTCAGATCATAAGGATTCATTATATTTAACTTTAAATGGCTACATGTACTGAGGGTTCTTAATATTTGATAATGGAAAATTAAATGATATTCAAATTATTCACTAAGTGTGGAACACTACTGTTTGGTTTTCTTCATTTTTCTGTTCGGCCTATTTAAAGAAGACTATGAAAATTGATAAAGTACAAAATGTGATGTTTACATTGAAAAAATAAACTAAGGGGCACAGAAAAACGAAGACAAACTTTGTGTTAGTTATCAAGTGTCAGATTTGGGGGAACAGTTTTGATTTTGAATACTCTGTTTCACTGTTTCCATTTAAGTCAAATCAGACTGTCATAATATGCACCCTAGTTTTAAATTCAGACAATATAGACACCATACTATAAATAAAAAGTGACATAGATCTAGAATCAGACACGTTAAATTCTCATTCAACCTCTGCTACTAATTTCTGTGTGACCTTGAAAAGGGGACTTAACATTTCTGAGCTTCATATTTCCTTATCCATGAAGTGGTACAATTGGTCTAGGTGACCTCTGAAATCTCATCTTATCTATATATAATACTTTATGGGAAAATAATACCTAAATACTATTTCAAGGATTAAAGAAATGTAACCCACTATTTTAGTCATGTCCAGCTTTCACTGGTTTGCTTTTCCAAAATATATTATTTTCATTCCAGTCCAATTTGTGACTCTTTTTCAAGTTAAATCTTGAATGTTTCCAGTATATAATATAGTTTCAGAATTTTCAATACACAGTGCACAAAGTATGACAAAATGCTCTATAGCAAACTGTGTAAGAGAAATACAATATTCCTTAGACATGGATAGTTATGAATTTCACCCAAGTAGACAGGTAAAATAAACTTAGGGAAAAGAAAACTGACATTTAAAATTGGTAGAGATACAAGTATTTTTGCAGAAATAACATCTTATACTTCCACAGCATCTGTCTTCTTTTCTTTCTTCCAAACACATGAAAAAAGGCATTTCGAGTTACTGATTAACTTCAACATGCTGATCTTTGATTCTGTCTAAGGTCCATGAAAATTGATTAGATTTCCTTCCACCAGAGAGGAAAAACTAAAAAATTGAACACATTTTTTAAAAGATTAGATTCTCTGTTATTCTGATATATCAGCCTAAATCTCATTTGGTTGGACTATATTTTTATTTGTTCCTATTTCCCAAAGAAATTGGGAATATCTAAGAGCTATTTTCTAAGTATGACACTGTATTTTATTATCAGAATAAACCATACATTTTTATAGGTTATCCTCTTTCTCTTGATACTTTCCACTTTAGAATGAGAAGGATAGGATTGTGGGGAGTTGATTCTATAACCACTGGGGTTCTTAACTATTGTTAGCCTTGGCTATAGATGAAGATAAAAGGGGAAAAACTTTAAGCAGGGAGTTGCTGTGACTAAAAATGGAAAAACTTTGATCAGGGAATCAAAATGAATATACCAAGTGAAAATCAGTTATCATGTATTACTTTATAATGTAAAAAAGGCAAAAATGTGAGGAGGTATAGACAATGTCTACCATTACCAGTCAACCACTCTGTAAGAGGCAGCATGGTTCAGTCTGGAGTAATACAAAAATGGACAAGGCAGCTTTTTTCTCACAGTTCATGTGAGATAAACCACAAACACTCGTTTAAAGCATAACATGGGTTAGTGCTGTGGTAGAGGTACAATACTCTGTAGGAGTACAGATTGCTGATATTTGAGCCATTCTTGAGATTAAGAGGATTGCAAAAGGTATGAACAGATGGGAAGGGTATTCCAGGAAGAAAGAACAAAAGCACCATTAAGCCTGTGAAGAGAGCCAATTTTGAGGAAAGGCAATTGATGCTATGTAGAAGGCCTGGGAAAGAAAAGACTTAAGGAAAGAGTAGCATTGAAAAGGAAGGGCTTTATACTATATATATATATATAATATATATATATATATATATATATATATAGATATATATAGTAAGGAGTGGCTTAAAAGATTTTTGAGCAAAAGGATGATGAGACATGATGAGACGTGATTAGACAAGTACTTAATTAGGACAAATAGTCTGAGAGCAACAGGCAGAAAACCTTGGAGTGGGGAAGACTGAAGGCAAAGAGATCTGTTAGGAAACTATTTCACTAGGATTGTGAGTACATTGGGAAACAAACAAATGAATATTTTTGCTTCCCAATCCCTAGCAGCCCAGGAGACAAGTTAGCCTCCTGTGGGTCAGGTATGGTACTGTTACTGAGTCCAAGCTCGCTCCTACTTCTCACCACACAACAGGCCAATAAACCAAGAGACGAGTTGTTGGGGCAAGGAATAGCGACTTTATTTGGAAAGCCGGCCAACCAAGAAGATGGTGGACTAGTGTCCCAAAGAACCATCTTATCTGAGTTAGAATTCAAGCTTCTTTTATACTGAGAGGGGAGGGGCTGTGTGGCTGGTTGTTTCAAACTTCTTGGTGCCGGAATCCTTTGTTCTTATAGCTGTCCACATAGATCAGGTCAGGATGTTCCTATAAACCTCCAAAAAGACAAATGTTCTCTGTTCTGCAACTTTTTATCTCTACATGAATGGAAAAGTCTTATACCTTTAAAGGTCAGAGCCTTGAGAATGGGCTATCCTGTATATTTCAGGCTATAGGCGGCATTCTTTTACAAAGGGGCAGAGCCAGCATGGCTAAGCACAGGTAACAGAGCACCAGGGTTAGAGCTAAAGGGATAGATTCAGTATGGAGTCAGGTTGTTCTTCTCAGACACAGAATATCCAGGAATGAAAGTTAGGGTCCCTTCTTCAGTCTAGTTGGAGAGATACGGGTTGATCTTTTTTGTTGTTGTTTTAATTGAAGCCCCTGGCTTTTAGCAATGACCAATTGCTAATGATTTTGTAAAACTGCATCCCTAGTCTTTTGCCCAGTACAGACTCCTATCCCTCATTGTTGAATGGACATGTCCACATAAATGTTCCACAAACTTGTTAATTGGATGCATCTAAGATCAAACTCATCTTCCTCTCTGCTAATCTACTTCTGTTAGTGTCTTTCATTATTCACTCAGTCTTCCAAGCCAAAAATTCCAAAGATATCTATCGAAACCATTAGCAAGTCCTGCCTATTCTTGCTCAGAAACTTCTCTTGAGACTTTCCCTCCTTTTCTTCCCAAGATACTGCTTTTTCTTGCTTCAGATCTCCATCATCTCTCACCTGGATTATTACATTGGTTTCCTATCTGATCTTTTTGCAGTTTTCTCCTCAAGGCCATCCTCCACACAACTTCCAAAAGTATCTTCCTTTCAAAAAATACCTTCCCATCATTCGCCTCCTTAAAATTCCAGATATTTATATGTGCCTGAAAAACAAAATTCAAGTTCCTGATTATGGCATGAAAGGACACTTTAAATGTGACTGTAATACAACTTTCCAACAGCTAGTCTAGTCCACATACTCCAAGTTCCAGCCACATTCAATGTATCACTATCTTTGATGAAATTGCCACAAAGATTATCCTTCCATGGCCATTGCACATGCAATTTGGTCTGCCTCAAATGTCCCCTTTTTCTCTTCTAAGCGTGGACATCTTTTCATCCTTTAAGAACCATACCAAAACTTAGTTTTTCTTCCCCAACACTGCCTGACAAAATGAGTTTCTGCCTATAACCATAGAGTAAATTGTTTCTACCTTTATTCCTATTTTATTGTAATTTCACCTGCTTATATATCAGAGCTCTTCCAACGGACAACAAGATTCTCAAGGGATGGGATGGATTTCAATTACCTTTTTATCTCCAGGTCTCAAATTAGCCTGGTAAATGAAATGTGTTCAATAAATGTTTGTTGAATGAATGACTGATTATCACTATCACTATTGAATGTGGTACAAAAAAGTAATTACCCATTATGAAAAAGTACTGTGTAGTCCACGACTACATGCAATGCTTCATGGAAAAGAGATAGGAAATAGATCTAATGGAGATGTAGAGATTCATCTACAAGGAATGTTTTGAAAATACATAACTATATCTTTGTTGACAACATAGCTTTGATAGCAAAGGATCAAATAACACCTTTAAGGTAGGGTGAAATCAAGACTCTGGTTATGGAGGAGAACTTAGGGATACTCATTCTAGTCCTGGGTATCTTCTTTGTAGGGGTGGTAATTGAAAATTTGGAATAGGATGAGGATATCAAAGCATCAAGTGTAGGGAGAGAAAAGTACATACATAATCCAGGATGATGTTCAAATTCTTCCTGAAGTTGCCAGTCAAAACATTTCTATTTCTGAAAAATGATTGTAGTGTTATGTTTTAGTTTCTGCTTAATTCTGTTATGTTATGTCATTGATATTCACTAAGTTGTATGCAATCAAGGAGAAAGCCATTTAGGAGTAAGAATGCTTAGTAAAATTACAACAATATTCATCTTAAATTCAACATGTTCTTCATAATATTTATCCATTGTACTAGTTATAAAGAACTGGTTATATGATAGTTTGAGAGAAAAGAGTTCCAGAATCTCAAAATGACAAAGTGCTCCCACTGTAGTATAGCTTTTCATGCATTGTGTTCCCATTGACCTAATGGAGATTTAAAACAGACAGTTCCAAGCAGCTACATGCTACAAAGTACTATGGGTCCAATATGTAATGAAACTTGGGAAGAGTTCAAACACTAGGAAAGTGGAGGAAGAAATATTTCCTCTCTTTTGATCTCTATTATTTAGCATCAGTTAATCACATTGCGTGGTAGGATAGATTGATTGGCTTAACAGTGTGTTGATTTTTCCCATATAGAAAATTAGAAGATCCTGGATTTTATACATCTCACTAGCCTGGGCATCAGAAATCCTGGGATCAGGGATTCTAGGATCTAGGAAACATATTTATATTGTTCATTCCTTTATTCCCAGTAGGAAGCCCAGGGCCTTAAATAAATTCATTTTTGAATGAATAAATGGTCAAACCTCTTTTATGTCTCTGCAGATGGTCAACAGAAATGCTGATTACATTGTCTTATTTATCAAGTCATTAGTGCACATACATTCTGAATTATTGGGAGTTGCATGAGGTAGGATGAGAGTATTTATGGGAACATGATACCACACCTCGGACGGATTCCCTCCCTAGGGTGGAAGATGAAAGTTACTGGGGAAGATTTTGTTTCTTAAGGGAAATACACAATAGGAGAGCAGATAGGATGGGCAGCTAACGTCTCAGTTGTTCATTACATAAGGTCCTCTTCTGGTAAAGGAATGTTGTTCCTTACTCCACAGATGGTAAACATGGGAAAGTTAAACAAAAAGAAAGTGCAGGGGTACATAATACAGAACTGGTGACTGCTGGTCAAACCCACATGGTTATGGAGGCCCACAAAACAGCTACACTCAACTGGATCTACTGCAGTATGGTTAGCAACATAGAGGCAAAACTCCAAAGCTGAAAGGAAAGCAGGGAAAATTGACAGAGACTGATCTGTTTGGGGGATGTCTTTACATTGAGGCAGCTCAGCATTGACTGCCCAACATAAAAGGGGTGGAAAATAACTGCTCTGAGCTTTTTGTACCGTAGGGAAGTCCATCTTCTATTCCTATTCCATTCAGGTCATATACATGAGAAGGACTTACTGGATCCTAGAGACAGTTCAAGATCTTTAGCCCTTAACATAAGAAAATGTCCCTCACCATCACTTGGAAACTGTCTTTGTCGTGTTGGGGAAAAGCTAGAGAGGAGTTCCCAGCCAACTCCAGTTTAAATGGATATGAAAGTCTATTAACTATGCTGGGATGCATCAACTGTCACAAGAGCCTAAAGAATTAGGTTAAAGTTCTCAGTAGATTTTGATAGTTCTACCCACAAATTACCAGATATTTCTTGTAGCATCTATGGTTCCATCAACTCCACACGAAGTCATGCTTTGTAATAGAAGAACCCAACTGTGTATTATTTAAACATATTTACAATACTTTTGTTCACTCATAAAATGCTACCCTTCCTTGCCAAATAAATTAAGCCATTTTAAAATTTGCAAAGCACCACAAAAAAGATCCAGATGCTTAAAGAAATAAAAAGCGTGGGGTATTATGTGATTGTTGCCTTCATTTCTTGGATTATTTGCTTAAAAATATTTTTTTCCTTGTTAAATCAACTGGGGTTAGCAGTTTCTTCTCTAGGTTTTATAGACCAAGAAAGCTATTTCTAAAAAAAGGAATTCACTTTTGTTAAATTCAACTGTTGATTCACTCTATATTGTTGAGTTCTTACTCTGTGCCAGGCACTGTGCTAGTTTTGAGAATATGTTCAGGAACAAGATCAACATGATTGCTGACTCATAAAACAACATATTTTTCTTTTTAGTTAGTTACAAACAAATTTTACACTTGTGCAGACTTTATACTCTATTATTTTATTTGGACTATCAAATTTTCTCTTTTTTTATTTAATTACTACTATATTTTTTAATGTTTATGTATTTTCTTACTAGTCATCCATTTTATACACATTAGTGTATACATGTCAATCCCAGTCGCCCAATCAATCCCACTCCCCCCACCCCCCGCCACTTTCCCCCCTTGGTGCCCATACGTTTTTTCTCTACTTCTGTGTCTTGATTTCTACTTTGCAAACTGGTTCATCTGTACCATTTTCTAGGTTTCACATATATGCATTAATATACGATATTTGTTTTTCTCTTTCTGGCTTACTTCACTCTGTATGACAGTCTCTAGATGCATCCACGTCTCTACAAATGATCCAGTATTGTTCCTTTTTATGGCTGAGTAATAGTCCATTGTATATATGTACCACAACTTCTTTATGCATTCATCTGTTGATGGGCATTTAGGTTGCTGGCTATTCTAACTCGTGCTGAAATGAACATTGTGGTTCATGTGTCTTTTTGAATTTTGGTTTTCTCAGGGTATATGCCCAGTAGTGGGATTGCTGGGTCATATGGTAATTCTATTTTTAGTTCTTTAAGGAACCTCCATACTGTTCTCTATAGTGGCTGTATCAATTTACATTCCCACCAAAAGTGCAAGAGGGTTCCCTTTTCTCCACACCCTCTCCAACATTTGTTGTTTGTAGATTTTCTGATGATGCCTGTTCTAACTGGTGTGAGGTGATACCTCATTGTAGTTTTGATTTGCATTTCTCTAATAATCAGTGATGTTGAGCAGCTTTTCATGTGCTTCTTGGCCATCTGTATGTCTTCTTTGGAGAAATGTCTATTAAGGTCTTCTGCCCATTTTTGGATTGGGTTGTTTGTTTTTTTAATACTGAGCTTCATGAGCTGTTTATAAATTTTGGAGATTAATCCTTTGTCTGATGATTCATTTGCAAATATGTTCTTCCATTCTGAGGGTTGTCTTTTCGTCTTGTTTATGGTTTCCTTTGCTGTGCAAAAGCTTTTAAGTTTCATTAGGTCCCACTTGTTTATTTTTGTCTTTATTTCCATTACTCTAGGAGGTGGATCAAAAAGGATATTGCTGTGATTTATGTCAAAGAGTGTTCTTCCTATGTTTTCCTCTAAGAGTTCTATAGTGTCCGATCTTATATTTAGGTCTCTAATCCATTTTGAGTTTATTTTTGTGTATGGTGTTGGGGAGTGCGCTAATTTCATTCTTTTACGTGTAGCTGTCCAGTTTTCCCAGCACCACGTATTGAAGAGACTGTCTTTTCTCCATCGTATAGCCTTGCCTCCTTTGTCATAGATTAGTTGACCATACGTGCATGGGTTTATCTCTGGGCTTTCTATCCTGTTCCATTGATCTATATTTCTGTTTTTGTGCCAGTACAAAAAATTTCTGTTTTGTGTCTTGATGGCTGTAGCTTTGTAGTATAGTCTGAAGTCAGGGAGTCTGATTACTCCAGCTCCATTTTTTTCCCTCAAGACTGCTTTGGCTATTTGGGATCTTTTGTGTCTCCATACAAATTTTAAGATTTTTTTTGTTCTAGTTCTGTAAAAAATGTCATTGATAATTTGATAAGGATTTCACTGAATCTGTAGATTGCTTTGGGTACTATAGTCATTTTCACAATATTGATTCTTCCAATCCAAGAACATGGTATATCTATCCATCTGTTGGTATCATCTTTAATTTCTCTCAACAGTGTCTTATAGTGTTTTGCATACAGGTCTTTTGTCTCCCTAGGAAGGTTTATTCCTAGGTATTTTATTCTTTTTGTTGCAATGCTAAATGGGAGTGTTTCCTTAATTTCACTTTCAGATTTTTCATCATCAGTGTATAGGAATGCAAGAGATTTCTGTGCATTAATTTTGTATCCTGCCACTTTACCAAATTCATTGATTAGCTCTAGTAGTTTTCTGGTGGCATCTTTAGGATTCTCTATGTATAGTATCATATCATCTGCAAACAGTGACACTTTTACTTCTTCTTTTCCAATTTGTATTCCTTTTATTTCTTTTTCTTCTCTGATTGCCATGGCTAGGACTTCCAAAACTATGTTGAATAATAATGGTGAGGGCTTCCCTGGTGGCGCAGTGGTTGAGAGTCCACCTGCCAATGCAGGGGACGCGGGTTCATGCCCCAGTCTGGGAGGATCCCACATGCCATGGAGCGGCTGGGCCCATGAGCCATGGCCGCGGAGCATGCACGTCCAGAGCCTGTGCTCTGCAACGGGAGAGACCACAACAGTGAGAGGCCTGTGTACCGCAAAAACAAACAAACAAACAAACATAGTGGTGACAGCGGACATCCTTGTCTCGTTCCTGATCTTAGAGGAAATGCTTTCAGTTTTTGACCATTAAGAATGATGTTTGGTGTGGGTTTGTTGTATATGGCCTTTATTATGTTGAAGTACGTTCCCTCTATTCCCACCTTTTGGAGAGTTTTTATCATAAATTGGTGTTGAATTTTGTCAAAAGTTTTTCCTGCATCTATTGAGATGATCATATGGTTTTTATTCTTCAGTTTGTTAATATGGTGTATCACATTGATTGATTTGCATATATTGAAGAATCCTTGCATCCCTGGGATAAATCCCACTTGACCACGGTGTATGATCCTTTTAATGTGTTGTTGGATTCTGTTTGCCAGTATTTTGTTGAGGATTTTTGCATCTATATTCATCAGTGATATTGGTCTGTAATTTTCTTTTTTTTGTAGTATCTTTGTCTGGTTTTGGTATCAGGGTGATGGTGGCCTCATAGAATGAGTTTGGGAGTGTTCCTTCCTCTGCAATTTTTTGAAACAGTTTGAGAAGGATGGGTGTTAGCTCTAGTCTAAATGTTTGATAAAATTCACCTGTGAAGCCATCTGGTCCTGGACTTTTGTTTGTTGGAAGATTTTTAATCACAGTTTCAATTTCATTACCTGTGATTGGTCCGTTCATATTTTCTATTTCTTCCTGGTTCAGTCTTGGAAGGTTATACCTTTCTAAGAATTTGTTCATTTCTTCCAGGTTGTGCATTTTATTGGCATAGAGTTGCTTGTAGTAGTCTCTTAGGATGCTTTGTATTTCTGCGGTGTCTGTTGTAACTTCTCCTTTTTCATTTCTAATTTTATTGATCTGAGTCCTCTCCCTCTTTTTCTTGATGAGTCTGGCTAATGGTTTACCAATTTTGTTTATCTTCTCAAAGAACCAGCTTTTAGTTTTACTGATCTTTGCTATTGATTTCTTTGTTTCTATTTCATTTATTTCTGCTCTGATCTTTATGATTTATTTCCTTTTGCTAACTCTGGGTTTTGCTTGTTCTTCTTTCTCTAGTTCCTTTAGGTGTAATGTTAGATTGTTTATTTGAGATTTTTCTTATTTCTTGAGGTAGGCTTCTATAGCTATAAACTTCCCTCTTAGAACTGCTTTTGCTGCCTCCCATAGGTTTTGAATCGTCGTGTTTTCTTTGTCATTTGTCTCTAGGTATTTTTTGATTTCCTCTTTGATTTCTTCAGTGATCTCTTGGTTATTTGGTAACATATTGTTTAGCTTCCATGTGCTTGTGTTTTTTACGGTTTTTTCCCTGTAATTGATTTCTAATCTCATAGCGTTTTGGTCAGAAAAAAATGCTTGATATGACTTCAATTTTCTTAAATTTACTGATGCTTGATTTGTGACCCAAGATGTGATCTATCCTGGAGAATTTTCCATGCACACTTGAGAAAAAAGTGTAATCTGCTGGTTTTGGATGGAATGTCCTATAAATATGAGTTAAATCTATCTGGTCTATCGTGTCATTTAAAGCTTCTGTTTCATTATTAATTTTCTATTTGGATGATTTGTCCATTGGTGTAAGTGAGGTGTTAACGTCCCCCACTATTATTGTGTTACTGTGGATTTCCTCTTTTAGAGCTGTTAGCAGTTGCCTTATGTATTGAGGTGCATATATATTTATAATTGTTATATCTTCTTCTTGGATTGATCCCTTGATCATTACGTAGTGTCCTTCCGTGTCTCTTGTAACATTCTTTATTTTAAAGTCTATTTTATCTGATATGAGTATTGCTACTCTAGCTTTCTTTTGATTTCCATTTGCATGGAATATCTTTTTCCATCCCCTCACTTTCAGTCTGTATGTGTCCCTAGGTCTGAAGTGGGTCTCTTGTAGGCAGCACATATATGGGTCTTGTTTTTGTATCCATTCAGCAAGCCTGTGTCTTTTGGTTGGAGCACTTAATCCATTCATGTTTAAGGTAATTATCGATATGTATGTTCCTATGACCATTTTTTTAATTGTTTTGGGTTTGCTTTTGTAGGTCCTTTTCTTCTCTGTGTTTCCCACTTAGAGAAGTTCCTTTAGCATTTGCTGTAGAGCTGGTTTGGTGGTGCTGAATTCTCTTAGATTTTGCTTGTCTGTAAAGTTTTTGATTTCTCCATTGAATCTGAATGACATCCTTGCTGGGTAGAGTCATCTTGGTTGTAGGTTCTTCCCTTTCATCACTTTAAATATATCATGCCACTCCCTTCTGGCTTGTAGAGTTTCTGCTCAGAAATCAGCTGTTAACCTTGTGGGAGTTCCCTTGTATGTTGTCATTTTTCCCTTGCTCCTTTCTATAATTTTTCTTTGCCTTTAATTCTTGTCAGTTTGATTACTGTGTTTCTCAGCGTGTTTCTCCTTGGGTTTATCCTGCCTGGGACTCTCTGCGCTTCCTGGACTTGGTTGGCTATTTCCTTTCCCATGTTAGGGAAGTTTTCGACTATAATCTCTTCAAATATTTTCTCTGGTCCTTTCTCTCTCTCTTCTCCTTCTGGGACCCCTATAATGCGAATGTTGTTGCATTTAATGTTTTCCCAGAGGTCTCTTAGTCTGTCTTCATTTCTTTTCATTCTTTTTTCTTTATTCTGTTCTGCAGCAGTGAATTCCACCATTCTGTCTTCCCAGTCACTCATCCGTTCTTCTGCCTCAGTTATTCTGCTACTGATTCCTTCTAATATATTTTTCATTTCAGTTATTGTATTGTTTATCTCTGTTTTTTTCTTTAATTCTTCTAGATATTTGTTAAACGTTTCTTGCATCTTCTCGATCTTTGCCTCCATTCTTTTTCCAAGGTCCTGGATCATCTTCACTATCATTATTCTGAATTCTTTTTCTGGAATATTGCCTATCTCCATTTCATTTAGTTGTTTTTCTGGGGTTTTATCTTGTTCCTTCATCACGTTTATAACCCTCTGCCTTTTCATCTTGTCTATCTTTCTGTGAATGTGGTTTATGTTCCACAGGCTGCAGGATTGTAGTTCTTCTTGCTTCTGCTCTATCAAATTTACTAGTTGAGTGAATGTCAAATCTCTCCATGTCTATCTGAAATTTTAATGCAATTATAATCAAAATTCCCATATGACTGTTTCAGAATTATCCATTGACTATGAAGTTTTTCTGGAAAATAAGTGTGGGCAACTAACTAAACTATTTTGAAAAGGTAGAAAATGGGAGTAGACGTGCCCTATGATATCAAAATACAACACAAAATTCCAGTAATTAAAGGTGTGGTAACGGTGCAGGCCCTGATGACTAGAAATATCTAGGAATAAAGATTCCAGAAACAAATGTGTGTACTTTTTATAAAAGATAGTGGGATTCAGATATTTACTCTGCTTTCCTATGAAAATTACCAAAACATCTGAAAATCAAAACCATAAACTATTTGAAAAATAATAATAATAAAAATACAGAGAAAATTTATCCAAACCCAAAGAAAATACCACGAGTTAACTTACTGCCCTCCAAATCTTGGTTAAAGTATAGATTTCTCTAAAAAGAAAATTAGAGTGCCCCAAGGGGCTAGCCAACATTTTTTTTTTAATGTAACTACAAGAACCGGGATGATGGGTGGGGGAGGGAGAGAATGAAGGTCTAATTCTACACTGTCAAATGGTGGGGGTCATAAGAGGATAAAACCTATGTAGAAATACATATGAAATACCACATAGTCACCCATATTAATTCTCTCTGTACTCTCACCCAACTAACAGTAGAAAAATAGCTTTCAGGTGTGGGGAGGTAAAGCAGAGAAGGGAATCAGCAGGCAGAATTAATTAAGCAGAGAGAAATCACCACATAAATGACCTATGAGCTATAGGGCTTCACAGTGGAACTTGGTGACCTCCTACCTGTGTGACCTGCCCGTCCTGAAATGTAGGCTCCTGAAGTGAAGAAGTGAGTGATGGGGTCCTCAGACAGAGTAGACTCTGGCAGAAGATTGTTCTGAAACAACAAACCCAAATTGAAACTGTTTCCCAGTTTCCCAAGATCATGCTCTCTGGTGTTATAGTATGCCTCTTTTCAGTGCTCAGCATCACTAATCATCAGGGAAATTCAAATCAAAACCACAATGAAATATCACTTCATACCTGTTAGAATGGCCATCATCAAAAAAATACGAAATAACAGATGTTGGTGAGGATGTGGGAAAAAGGAACCCTCAGGCACTGTTGGTGAGAATGTAAATTGGTGCAGTCGCTATGGGAAACAGAATAGAGATTCCTCAAAAAATTAAAAATACAACTACCATATGATCCAGCAACCCCATTTCTGGGTATATATCCAAAGGAAATGAAAACAGGATATTGAAGAGATACCTGCAATCCCATGTTCACTGCAACATCACTGTTTACAATAGTCAAAAATATGGAAACAACCTAAGTGTCTATCAGCAAATGAATGGGTAAATAAGATGTGATATATATACATATATGAATATTATTCAGCCATGAGAAAGAAATCCTACTGTTTGTGATAACATGGTTGGATCTTGAAGGCATTAGGCCAAGTGCAATAAACCAGACAGAAAAAGATTAATATTGCATGGTACCACTTATATGTGGAATCCAAAAAAAAAGGTCAAACTCTTAGAAACAGAGACTAGAAATGTGGTTTCCAGGGACTGAGGGATGGGGAAAATAGGGAGAGGTTGGTAAAAAGGTACAAAGTTTCAGTTATAAGAGGGTTAAGATCCGAGGATCTAATGTATAGCATGATGACTAGAGTTGATAACACTTGTGTAATTGAAATTTGCTAAGAAGGTAGCACTTAAATGTTCTCACAAAAAAAAATGTGTGAGGTGATGGATGTACTAATTAACTAGATGAGGAAATTCTTTACCAATGTATACATGTATCAATTCATCACAGCTTATGCTTTATCTAACAATTTTATTTATCAATTGGACCTCAGCAAAGCTGAAAACAAAACTTCCTCTTTTCAAATCTAATATTGACTCCATTAATAGACCCAAGGCATGTAAATGAGACCTAATAACCTGTTACAATATAGAATGTAAGTGTTACAAACCATGAGAACTAAAAATATATAAGAAAAAATGGAGGACTAGGAATGTGTAAGGAAGAATAATTGTGCTAATTTCTTCTTTTTTTATGTTAGAGAATTAATGATGTCCTGTAAAGTTTATATGTCAAGGAAATTAGGTTTAAGTAAATTAGTGTTATAGAAGTAACATTAAAGACTACATTACAGGCTGCAGAGTTTCCAAGTGACCCAAAAGGTGGAGGCAGACTAAAAAGAAAAAAAACACGTAGACCAAATAAGAAAAAAATAAAATCAAAGGAAGCATTAAAAACAGAAAATATAACTTTATTTTTTTTTAATGACTATATGTGTTGTATAAACTTTCAGTGATAGCAGGTTACACAAATGAGAAAAACTGAGATAAAATATTTTAAAGAATCTTTTAACAAACAGTATTGGAGAGGTAATAGTATAATGACTTGCTTTCCAGAGAAATCTAGAATATGAGAATGCAGAGAACTAAGGAAAATACTCAAAGCCATTTGTCTACACTATAATCAAAATTAATAACAAAGCATGAGTTCACCAGCAACTGAAACATAATGAAAGAAAGACTTGTTAGCCTGGAAGTTTCATCAAAAAATTACCAGAACAATGCATTGAGAGACAAAAAGTTGGAAAATTCAGAAGAAAAAGATATAAAACTTATAGTGAGAAAGTTCCAGAATAGGAGGAAGTTGAAGCAAATGCAAGATTTAAGAGATAATGACTGGGCCTCCCTGGTGGCGCAGTGGTTGAGAGTCCGCCTGCCGATGCAGGGGATACGGGTTCGTGCCCCGGTCTGGGAGGATCCCATATGCCGCGGAGCGGCTGGGCCCGTGAGCCATGGCTGCTGAGCCTGCGCATCCGGAGCCTGTGCTCCGCAACGGGAGAGGCCACAACAGTGAGAGGCCCGCGTACCACAAAAAAAAAAAAAAAAAAAAAAAAAAAAAAAGAGATAATGACTAAGAAACTTCCAGAACTGATGAAACATGTTGGATTTAAGAATCAAGTTAAAAAAGAAAAGATATCCACACTTGAACACATTTGAGTGGAACACATTTGTGGAAAACCAAAGAGAGAATGCTTAAAAGCAGCCAAGGAAAATAGATTACCTTCAAAGAACAAGTTAGACTGAGAACTGATTTCCCAAGAACAACAATCTTACTCAGAAGACTGTAGAGTATTTCCTTCAGTGGACTAATCTGAATTCTATCCACAGCAGAAATATCATTCAATAATAAATTGAAATAAAGACAATCTCAGAAAGTTAATAGACAAACAGTAAAGAATTAAAAAAATTTTTTTAACATAAAATGTACTCACCCATAATTTTCCAATCCTAGGAATTCATCTTAAAGTAATAATAGGACAAACATTAAAAGATATATTTAGAAGATGTATATACATTGTTATTGGTTTCCTTATTTTATCAAAAATATGGAAACAAGTGAAATGTACATTAATAGGGAACTATTGAAATATAATATGATGCATTCATAATTTGCATTGATTTCACAGATCTTTGTGTATTCACGTGGAAATATAATCTCAGTATTACAATAAGTAGGAAAAAAAGAAAAAAGCATACTATGGAGAAGCAGGTTTTATATGATTCAATATAGGTTAAAAATTATAAATTTCTATTTGTTATAAGTTTACATATCCAGAAAAGTCAAAAAAGGCATACACACACACACACACACACACACACACACACACACATATATATATATATAGTTATTACTCCTGGGGTGTGAAATGCAAGGGAAAATTTTCACATTTTGTTTTATTTGCTTTCTTTACCACCATCATTTTCATTTAGAAAAACAAAGAACAAAACTTTTCAGGAGTATCACATATTTATTGAGACCTTTACTAGAAGCATTACATTTATGCAGCTAACGGCACGGTGTTTTAGAGCTAGCCTTGTTCTGTCGTTTGGGTAGGCCATGATGGTAATAAAGCCTACTCTGAAGTTTGCTTCCTGTGTAGGTCAGTTAGCTCTGCACACAGAACAAAACGACTCTTTTGCGCATTATCCATCAACCAAGGAGCCAGGCTTTCAAGTCCTTACCTTTGTCTCATGGTAAGAGAATTTGTGTGGATGTTACAAACCATAGAAAATGGAAAACAACTCAAACCATGTGAACCCAGAGGGGAGGCAGTTAGTGTCACTTTCACCTACAAAGAAGGACTCATATCTTCCTTTGATATTCCCAGACCACGGCGTTTCCCAGGTTACAAGTCCAATCAAAACAAAACTGCATTCAGCAAGAAACTCTCATTTTTTAGAGCTCCCTTTCCATTTGCCTCATTGCTTTCTCCCACTTTCTCTGCTCAAGAGGATTTCCCCATTTTACCATATTCATTCTCATAACAAATGACCTCAAGAAATAGAGGCTGACCTAACCACTCTCCATGGCCTCAAAAAAGAATTCTAATTTTTTTGCATTATGGTGAAGAACACCAACGGCTGGGGGACTCTAATCTTACCATTTTCTGGCCTGCAGTTTTACCCCTCAAACTTTACACGAAGTAAATCCTGGTAACAGTTTTTAGAGGTTTATCTCTTATGAAACCTGCCATAGAAACATACCGCTTCATTCCAATCTGAATGTATCATTGTCAGTTTATAACCCGAATCATGGAAGGAATTTGAGCAGTGAGTTGGAATGTTTATACTGAATACCTGGAGAGTTGGGCTTATACATTCCAGCACATCATTGTAAATGATGTACTAGGTAAAATTCTAAACAAGTCATTTTAGAATTCTGAGTATTGGTTTGTTTCACTGGAAAGAACACTGAGGATATGATACACTGTAAGGGGAAAGGAGATCTTACTGCATTATCCATGTTCCTTTTGTAACATGTCCTGGGCCTTTGTGTTAGTAACTAACAACTTTTCAGTTGTCTTTATTTTATGAAAGGTGTTTTACACTTTTATAACAGTCATACTACCAGTAGTGTTTGTAGGGCAATGTTTTTCTTACAGAACCTATTTTCTAATATTGATATTCTGATAACCAAGAAGAAAAATAAATAAGTTCCCAGAAATTTATGATTTGGGTTTTTCTCTTAGAAATCCCTGGATATTTGCTCAACATTTTCTTCTAGGGAATATGGAAAAAATATATATGGTAAATAAAATCATTGTCAAGGTATTTTTTTTCAAATATGCTGATTGCTAGCTAGATAATTAATATAAAGCCATAAATTTCCATAGAAAACTACTCCAGAGATGAAAGTGCTAAGTGAATTCATTGTCAATCAATCATATTTATTTTTGAAACTCTTCCTCCTGTCAAGATTGGTTAAGACTTCTTGCTACAGAGGATTTTAATTAGGGTGAACATACATTCTTGCTTCTGGAACAGTCCTGATTGGTTTAAGTCCATTGCCCCTGTGTGGGGGCACTAACTATTGATAGTGTCCCTTCTCATTTTCAGAAGTTGGAAACAAGAGTTACATGATCACTCTATTTTAAGAGTTTGATAACCCCTTTTTACAGCTTTCCCTTCATTCTGTCTCTTGATGTACACTCCTCTGAGAAAGTCAGGATAAATGAAGAATGCAGAAGCACTACTACCCACCCTAATCCTTCCCCTAGGGCATCTGCCGAGGCTCCGTCAGGCCTACCTTGTTGCCCAGTTCTCAGGGGTGCCCTTCATACCATGATCTGTATGACCAGTGGCCCCCACTCCTTTTCTTGGACTTATCCTGTTAGGGGAAACATGTATTTACATGGATTCAGCTAAGTTAAATAATTATTAACTCTATATCTCTTTCTTCTTTCTCTATGTGCAACTGTGCCCAAACCCTCAACTCGATCCCATGTGAACAGAGTTTATCATCTCTTTTTAACTAATCTCATTTTCCAAATGAAAAAGCCTTTGCAAATGTCCTGTTAATGGTAGAATCTGGTGTCGCGTGAAAAAGTCTGGTGTTCGCGTTTGGCTATTTTTTATTCTAATTTCAGTCCAAACTAACACTCTTTTGTGTACATAGACTATGTTCCTCCATTCTAGTGATATTTTAGTAATCACTTACTTAGGTACAACATTACCTTAAATACATGACTGAATTTCATTGTGTGAGAAAATCTGAATAACATATTTCTATATACATAGTACAACAAGCAAGGTTTAACTACAGTATGCTCTTTCTAGCACACTATATATGGATAAAATAGTGTTAAAAGATGTCCGTATAATGTAGTACACAAAGTTCATAATAAAAACTGTCATGGATGTTTCTAAATTTATAATTTAAAATAAATAGGGCTTCCCTGGTGGCGCAGTGATTAAGAATCTGCCTGCCAATGCAGGGGACACGGGTTTGATCCCTGGTCCGGGAAGATCCCACATGCCGCGGAGCAACTAAGCCCGTGTGCCACAACTACTGAGCCTACACTCTAGAGCCCGTGAGCCACAACTATTGAAGCTCACATGCCTAGAGCCCATGCTCCACAACAAGAGAAGACAACGCAATGAGAAGCCCACACACTGCAACGAAGAGTAGCCCCTGCTCGCCACAACTAGAGAAAGCCCATATGCAGCAACGAAGACCCAACACAGCCAAAAATAAATATGTTTAAAAAAATTTTTTTTAATAAATAAATAAAATAAATGAACATCTAACTTGTGACCAGTGAAAGAGCAGGCAGGGGCCAGGTTATGTGGTGCCCTCTAGGCATTGTGAAGGAAGTTGGATTTTATTCTAGGTGCGAAGGAAAAGTATTAAACAGTTAAGAGTAAGAAACATAGTGTGACTCACACTATTGGATTCACGTGGGCCAAATACATAGCAAGGAGTTCATTTAGGAGGTTGTAGCAGTAATTCTAGCAAAAGAAGATGGTGGCTTGGACAAAGACATGGAGATGGAAAGTTTTGGAAGAATTGGGATCTATTTTGGAGTGAAAACTGGCAAGACATGCTAATGGATTGGCTGAGAGTGGGGAAACTGTGGAAGGATAGTTTATCTGCTGTTCCTGAGTTATATTCTTTCATAATAAAGTGATAATCTAGTAAAAAATGAAGTAAAATAAATGAGCATCTAAACATCACACACACACACACACACACACACACACATACACACACACACACACACATCAAAGGCAGAAGCCATAAAGGAAAAGGTTTATATGTATGACTAAACTGATTTACTTTTTACTTCCAGTAGACATGGCCAATGGAACAAATGCATTTTTAAAGTACCCAACCCCCCTGAAAGCAGATTAAATGGATTTTCTTTAAGGCATAAATCCATACATACATAAAAGAGAGAATGACAAGGACTTTAAGAGTGTAAAAGAGACCATAGAGGGAAGGGGAGGGTTCTGCAACAAAATAGCCAGGTCTCCAAGAGCTGGCCCCATCAGGCAGCAGGTTCTAACCACACACACGTGTTCAAGGCCTTTCTTAAATATAAAGTTTTAAAGCTTGTCTGAAATTTGAGGAAAGCATCTAAAGCATCTAATTTCATAATAAACAGAGACCCAAACATACAAAAAGGAACTCAAAGGAAACAAAGATATGATAGGGTTAAAAAAAAAATTAAAGGTCCTAAAATTATTATCCTCAGAGTTTTAAGGAAAGATATTGCATCTGTGGAATAGTTACAAGATACAAAACAGGAATAATCAGAGAACAATTTTATTTTTATTGTAAAATAAAAATAAGGTTGCTAAAATTAAAAAGTCAACAGAAGTGTAAGGAGATAAAGTGGGTCCCAGAAAGCATAATAAAAAGACAAATATACAAAATATTGGAGCAGAAAAATAAGGTAATTTAAAAAATGGTTTAGGAGATAAAATACCCAATAACTTGAGTTCAATAAAGAGGATATATCTGTGGGGAGGGGGGAATAAGAGAGAAAGACATTACCAAAAATTATTTCAAGAAAATGTTTCCAAAATTTTAGAATATGAGTTTGCAAAATGAATCTCAACAAAATAAATTTTAAAATACCCATTTTAATGCGCATCTCCTTGAAATTTCATCCAGAGCACTAGAGATAAGTAAAATACTATAAATGCTATCAGAGAGAAATAAATTTTGAAAAAATTTTCTGCGATCAGAATATTACCAGGAAACACTACAACCACATTTGAAGCTAGGAGATTATGAAACAATGCCTTCATATTTCTGAAAGAAACTTTTATTAAACCTGAAATTCTGTTCTCAACCAAACTATCAGTCTATGTCAAAACAGCCATCAAGTATAACAGTATATTAAAACATTTACAGACATGCAAGCCCTAAAAAGAATTATCTCCCATGCACATCATTTTAAGAAGTTCCTGGACAATGAGGACATAAACTAAAATAGAGGAAGAAACCAAATCTTCCAAACAAGGGACTCAGAACAGGAGAAAGGAGAAGTTCCAGGTTGATAGCTTTGCATTAGCTCTGAAGAGAAACTAGTCCATATTGGAGCAGAAGGCTGAAGAGCTCCAGCATGGACGCTTCCAAGGGCTGGGGATAAAAATTGATAAAGCACCAGATGTTTTTGACCATATGGAACCTGGAAACCAAAAGTGTCTTATTGATCAGTTGGACGGTGTGATATAATGATTGTGATACATATATAAACCTGGCAAACAAAAATAAAAATAAAAACAAAGTTATTATTAACTCTAGGTAAAACAAAAATTGCACAAGATGGAAAATATAATTATAATATTTGGCTCAGCTCTGAACAACACTAACATAGTCATAGTAAGATAAATATTGATCATGAATTCAACAAAACTAATTGATAAGACTGTATATTGAGACAATAGAAAAAATATGAAATGAAGTAAGAGCTCTAAATCCTCATCTCATAAGAAAAAATATATAATAACTAAAACTGACAAGTTAAGAAACAGCACTATATGGGCTTCCCTGGTGGCGCAGTGGTTGAGAGTCTGCCTGCCGATTCAGGGGACGCGGGTTCATGCCCCGGTCCGGGAAGATCCCACATGCCGTGGAGCGGCTGGGCCCGTGAGCCATGGCCGCTGAGCCTGCGGGTCCGGAGCCTGTGCTCCGCAACGGGAGAGGCCACAACAGTGAGAGGCCCGCGTACCGCAAAAAAAAGAAAAAAAAGAAACAACACTATAAAATACAAGAAATTAAATGCCAAAAGAAATAGCCAGAAAGTTTGTGAAAGAGAACACAGGAATAGGAAATTTGGGGCTTGGGGAACTATTTTTCAATATCAGTCTTGTAAAGTTACTTGACTGTTTAAACTACATATGTTTATTACTCAGAAAAAATAAAAACAATATTTCAAAAAGAATAGGAATGATTTAACTTAGAAGGAAGGAAGGAAAGAAGGAGAGAAAGAAGGAGAAGGAAGGAAGAAAGAAAGGGAGGGTGATTCCATCCATGTATTTCATTGTATCAAATCAGTTAAAAGAGATAGTATGAATGGTCCGTTCTATAGATGATGAAAAAAAAATTGATAAAATTCTGTACCCGTTGCTGATATAAATAAAAGAAGTCTCATAACAAAATAGCTTCCAGAAACCCACAGCAACTGCTATGATATTAAAATGACAAACAAATGAGAACAGTTGCTCTCAACATTAAAATTCAGCATTGTACTCAAAATCATAGCCAATGCCACAAAGAAATTTTTCATGTTGTCATGAAAAATGGCCATAGTAAATTGTTAAATGGAAAAAAAACCTTAGTATGCTCCAATTTATATATGTGTGTGTGTGTGTGTGTGTACATAATATTAAAAAGAGATATGAAACAAAATTTAACATAGGTTATCTCTGGGTAGAAGAATTGTAGGTGACTGTTAGCTTTTATTTGCTGATATACGTATGCATTTTTTTCTACTATCTCAGTGTTTTCTAAATTTTCTACTATGTGCTACACATAAAAATTATATTTTGCACATACAATTTTTATTAGTACCACCCTTATTTTAATTATAAAAACTTTCTTATTTTATTACTTTCCTGAAAAACATGTTCTTATAACCAATCTCCTTCTTCTCTCTTCCTTCCATGTTTGTTAATAAATATCTTAGGATTTTTACCAAAACATTGAATTAAAATATTTATTTTTACATCAGTTCTTTATATTGTTCTGCATTTTGGAGAAGGATTGATCCTGGGAGTAACTGTAGAATAAGAGAAATTTGTTTTAAGTGGCTCCCTATCCCCCCTTTATTTCTGCCTCTCCTACCTCCATTTCAGTTTTCCAGGGTTCTCTTGTACTCCCCACCATTTCCTCTCCCATCCTAAGCAACACCAATTCTACTAAAGCTATTATAATTTCACGTTTCATTAAGTTTGTTGTTGTTTATACTTAGTTTTTTAAGTCTCTCTCATCCCCTAGTTGATGCCTCCCAAGGTTCTGACTTGAGCCCTACTTAGTCTAATATCAATTGTTCTGAGACTCTGTGCCCATAACATCTCATGCATACCTTGGTTTTAGTCCTGAGGAAGTTTTCTCAATGAAACTCCAATAATATACCTAAGCTAAATGATTGATATTGTGCATTCCTTTGTCAGATATAATGGCTGATGTCCAAATCATGCTAAAATCTCCCAGCTTTCAGCTGTTCTCCAGTATAACCACGAACTTCTGTTCCTACCAGTTGAGTTGTATGTTTCCAAAAACCTGATAACATTTCTTCCAAACCAGTCGTCTTTGCTATTTTAATTACATAATTAAATTTTATGTTGGAACTAATGAAATAGTTCTATGAAAAGACAGTTGTTTTGTGATAACATATGTGAATACTTTTAAAAGACTGGATAAAGTTGAGTTGTTAAAAAATAATACTGTTGAATTAAGTATTAGCAAGAAAACTCAAATACTCATTTACAAAACTAATACAACCCCAGGAGGATCTGTGCTCATTACTTTGCATGTTTGTCTAGTTTCTCATTCCACTTTAAAAAATACAAACATTAAACCACATACCTTGCATTATGTATATGGTTTATATAAGAAAAATCATGAAAAGAAAAGGCTTTGACATATCAAAAGATCAGTGAATGTACAATTTTATCTTTTAAATTAAAATATTAAAAGGCACTTTAAAATTCCCTCCTACAAGCACATTTTTATCTGGTTAATAAATCAATTTCTAGACCAAATTGCATTAGATAAAAGAGCTTCAACTGAATATAAAAAATCACTTATTTGTGTATCCGCCTCCCCTTCTGGAATGTTAGCTCCTTGAGAGCAAATATCACAACATCTTATTATTCTTTGTACTCTAGGACTAATGAAATGCCTGGGCAGTTAATAAATGTTTCCCTCTTAACAATTTTCAGTGGATCTTCCTCAAATGAATACTGTGAAATTTTTTATCTTTACATTCAAGTGTCCCATGAAATTTTTTAACTCCATAACCCAAATTGAAGCCCATAGGCCAACAGTTTTTCCTTGACTTCCTTCAAAAATAAAAAATTTAAAAAACAGCTATTTATCTGCCTCTCCTCATGTGGTTCTTCTACTTGGAATGCCCTCACCAACTTCAATATCCTATCCAACCCAAACCCTAATGGAGACAATCACCCAGTATGAATGATTCCTCCTCTTAGAGCACTTCTCTGACTCCTTCCAACGGACATGATGATTGGCTATTTTCATATTTTAGTACTGAAGCACAAGTCATGATAAGTCAGGACCTGTCAATAATTTGGGGACTGGCTGATGACCCAAACACTGGACTGAGAGAACTGACGAGGCTCAGAGCTAAATACAGAAGTTCAGAGATGCCTGGCAGCATTATAAGTTAAATCATGTTTCAGACAAGAACCAGCCCAAGATGTCCAAAGATCCCAGAGCATAGCAAAGACGTTCATAAACTAAGGAACACATAATGAACCTGGATGGAAGGCTACCATCATCCCTTGGTTGCCTTGTGAGCTTACAGACCTCAATAGGAACTCAGACCCTCTTCAGGCTACAGGACCATGTAATAGGTGTGACCTCTCTCCTCCCAGCCTTCACTGGACAGGGTTACCGGCCCAACTTTGGTGCTTAGAGAGCAGTGCAAAAGCCAGATCAAAATAAGCTACACAGGCCTGTGAGCCAGCAGACAGCCAGGACTTGAAGGTAACATGGACACATAGTGGGATCCCAAGGGAACACTGGATTTCAGGTCTGGAGCCCAACAGAAATAACAATTATTATATGAGCTCAAAAAACCAACCAGATCACCAGGTCCCATGTCTGGAGTAGTGACTAAAGCATAAACCAGAAAGAATGGAGAACTAAAAAAGAGGCACTGAAGCTATAGATACTACTCTCTGTATCGGAAAATGCACAGGAAATGGCTGGATCATACCTTGCATGGAAGGTATCTTTCCTGCCAGATTTTATGACCTTGGAAGAGATGTAGATGGGGAAAATAGCATTGCCTCACAGTTAAAAACACTTTAACCTAGAAATGGCTGATGTTATTTTGTAGCATAGCTAACCCAGAGATTAATGGGCGGGTCTTCTAAAGTATATTTTAAAATACAGAAGGTTTTAGAACCTTTGAACAGGTTTTGGTGGTAAGAAGTTGGGTGGAGGGAAGCATAATTCTACTGAGCTGAGCATCTTTCAAGAAGTTTCTTGATTCACCAAAATAACTTTTAAAAATTTATCAGTTACCAAACCAGCAGGTTTTAGAACCATGTGTCTGGATTCCTAGAGAATGTAGTTTCCTGTGACTTGATAAAAACCTAAATCAACCACTTTCAGATTTTTTAGCTATTAGTTAAGAATGGAAAGGCAGGGCTTCCCTGATGGTGCAGTGGTTGAGAGTCCGCCTGCCAACGCAGGGGACACGGGTTCATGTCCCGGTCCAGGAAGATCCCACATGCCGCGGAGTGGCTGGGCCCGTGAGCCATGGCCGCTGAGCCTGCGCGTCCGGAGCCTGTGCTCCGCAACGGGAGAGGCCACAGCAGTGAGAGGCCCGCATACTGCAAAAAAAAAAAAAAAAAAAAAAAAAAGAATGGGAAGGCAGTGTGTCTAAACTGATTGCACTAATGTTTTGAGTTTTTTCATCCTCAATTTTAGAATTTTGTCACCCCAAGTAATTTAGTAAAAGATAACTTTTAACACAATTCTTACATATGCAGCAAAAACCTACCTTCTTCCACAAAATACTATCTGGTTTGAGGCATGTTTTTAAGAGCTACAGATCAATTTCACTTATTTAATCAAAGAATTGGAAAAAATGTATCAACACTACAGCTTGGTCCTTATCTTTTTATCTTGGTTTTATTATATCTGTTGCTTAGTGTTAGTTGCCTCAAATCTTTTTAAACATAGGCAGGTGGCAAATAAAAATGTAGTTAATAATTATTGAGCATTTATGTGCAAGAATTTATGCTGGGCACTTTATTTACATGATTCAATCTAATCTATACAAAATTTCATCAAATATGCACTCGTATATCTGCCATTTTGCAAATGAAGAAACGAAGGTCCATGTAGGTTAAGTAACTTGCCCAGGATCACACAGGTAGTAAGAGGTGGAGCTGGGATTTTTAACCCAGGTCTCAAATTTTTAACTTGTACATTTAACCACCGCAGGGCATGTGCGTGTGCGTGTGTGTGTGTGTGTGTGTGTGCAAGGTGCTAAAATGTTCTCTCTTTCCTTCATTTCTTTATGAAAAATTTATTTTCTCTCACAGAAGTTTACTGAGTATTTTGTGCACTAGCCAATATACAGGGTATTCAATAGGAGTCAGAAAAGGTTAAAAATCAATCTCAGTGCTCAGAAGTTTATAGTAGATATTAAATATTTTCCAATTAAAATGACCGCTTTTTAGTTGGAAAAAATAAAGAGGACTGCATGTTTGGCCCTCAGAGTTAGCCTAGGAGATTCAGATATCACAGGAAGGAAACTAAGTGGCTTTCACTGCACTTTACAGAGAATAACTTGAACATTGTAAAGAGCAGGATCCAGTATCTATTGAATACAAATGGGGTTTGTGTCATTATCCTTGGCTGTGGAACATATTTTTAATATGTTTGTGTGTGTGATAAGATTGTAAGTTCCTTAAGTGTTGAGCGTCTTTTTATTCTTCCACACTGCCACAAAGCCTGGTGTGCTGTTGTGTCACTCAAGATTGTATTTAATTAAGTTGAGATAGGATCTCTTATCAGTATTTAGTGCATTTTCATGACATACTTGGGAAATTTCTCATCTTTCTTTCTTCCACAGCAAAGGCCACTGCAAAGATAACAAAGCTGGATTTGCCCACAATTCTCCTTCCCAAGGCAAAGTTAAACTCTGCCCCCCCTCTCTTTCTTAAGGAAGTGTTTCGTACACTTTTTTTTATATGACCCTTTGCCTGGATTATAACAGGCCTTTTCCATTACATTGAGAATTATGAATCCAAAAGATTTTCTGACAACCCATTTGGATAAGAAAGTAGACGTTTGAAAGATTACTATTTGAATTTAGGGACTCTGCCTTTCAACAAAATGATATATAATCTCCTTACTGTTATAATATCACTACCAAAAATATTAACGTTAGAAAAATTCTCAAACAAAATATGCATCGTTTTTTAAAATATACATTCAATTTTGTAGTGCTTTATTTTTCTTCCTTTGCTAATTACACGATTGGTGATAGATTGGCCACCAAGAGTTCAAATCCTTGAAGCACCATATTGCAGCACTCTGAATTATCTGTTTGCAAGATTGTTACAAGGTTTTAGAGCCAATTCTCTCCTGAGATTTCAACGATATACTCTGGACAGATTTTACAGCAAAGAGACAATCTCTTTAATGTATTTGATTCTACTAACCAAAACTTGTAGGATCACATTATTACTGTGAAAATATATATATATATATATACTATATTGAAATATATACATATTTTTTTCAATGTGTCATACATCTTGGCTTAACCAACGAGAGTCTTGAATTTGAACATTCATAATGTCAAAAGAGAATTAACTTCTTTGAACTTAACTAATAGCTGCATTTTTTCCTTTTTCTTTTTCTTTATTCTATAAATTCTTTATCCTGTGTTTTTTGTTCATTGAACTTAAGGTAAAAAAACATCCGATTTGGGGGTTTGGTGATGGCGAAAGTGGGTGAAAGGTCAAAAGGTACAAACTTCCAGTTGTGAGATAAATAAGTTCTGGGGGCATAATTTACAGCATGGTGACTATAGTTAACGATACTATACTGTATATTGGAAACTGGCTAAGAGAGAAAATCTTGAAAGTTCTCATCACAAGAAAAAAAGTGTAACTATATGAAGTAATGAATGTTAACTAAACTTATTGTGGTAATCATTTTGTAATATCTACATATATCAAATCATTATGCTGTATACCTTAGACTAATTTAATATTATATGTCAATTATATCTCAATAATATTGTAAAAAAAAGAATGTCTAATTCAATGAGGAGTCAAGATCTGTAAATACCTCCGACAAACATACTTATAATTCACTTAATCTCTTGGAGGACAACAGAGCCGCATAGCAGGAATTATATTTTCTACTTTTCACCATAGGCTCAGGTGGCAAAGTGATTGACTTTGAATTAAGAGATTCTTATAAAATAAGAAAAGAACAGTTAAGTAAGCATATGCCCTAGTGGTATGAAAGTAAACAGGCTGTCACTTGATTTGAGGATGGATGGAAACCTCTTTCTAGCACTTCCTGCATGACCTGTCCTGAGGAACGAGGACCTTTGTACCTCCCTGTCCCATACTGTGTGCTGTGTATGACATATAAGGTTTGCAAAGAACAAAAGTTCATTAGTTCGTTATATTATTATTGGCAAAGAGGCAGATGCCAAATGTTTAGAAACTCTTGAAGACTGGCTTTAGATTCTTAACTGTTCTGGGTTTTGTTCTAACGCACAGGGTTAAATGAATGACCAATGTGCTGTGTTGTACTTCGTTTTGTTTTCCGTAATCCTATGCATGGTGAGCCTGCTGTCTCCCAAGAAAAACAAAGTATAGCTTAAACTACCACTTCTTACCACAGGCTCTTTCATTCTCATTCTGGAATCAACACTATATTTTCCTTGCTAGGAAATTAGCAATGCAGCTCCTATCCCTTGGATCGGTGGATGAAGGAAAGAGAGCATGTGTATAGATTACTCAGTTTCCTGTGGGTGAATGCAAGCACAAAGAGAAGCGAAGAATACAGAAGGAAAATACCAGAGTAGCCAGAAATAAATGGGCCACTCAAAAGTGGTTGCCTGGAACGTGGGGAATGAAAGCCTGTGGTAATTGTTTGAAACTGAATAAGTCAATTGTTTGATACCATTTTAAAATATTTGAAAGTTCATAATCTCTAAGTAAAGTCAATGTTTTTATAACCAAGATAACCAGAGTAGTGCAAAGCCAACACTCCTTCTAAAAACATTTAAAATATAATTATTATAGTTAGTTTATAAAATATGTTGTATCAAGCATCCATTGTAAATTTTTTAATGTATTCTAAAATAGGAAGTGGCCTCTAATGGGGAATGAAAACAGGTGAGACCTGCTTTCTTGACAACTATATCCTTAGGTTGTATCATGGTTGGGTACCATTATATAAAGTTGAAGTTCTGGGTAATGAAATGGATCATAACCAAGAATAGGAAGAAAAGAAAGAGAGAAAATGATCTCTTCAGTATGACTATTTAATTCAGATGTCCTATGAACAAACCTGTATCTTGTGGCATCTCATATAAGACATTATCTATGAGATAACTAAAAGCCTGATCTACCACATTTGGAAGCCATTAATTTCTGGGGACAGAGTTCATATTTGACAGTTCTTTCCCACTACTGTAATATTAAAATCCCTACAGTCTGGAGGAAAGACTCACCCTTTTACAACCACCATGGCCCTTCATCCTTACTGTAAGCTTCAAATTCAGCTAAGCATGTCCTCACGTTCTGAGACCAGAGTTTCAGTCTCTAGAATTGTTTCAATTCTGTTCACTTCTGCTATAAATGATATATAGAGAGAACCAAGGCCTTTCTCTCTGTCCACGTGAGGGTCAGGAAAGTTACATGGGCGGGTCAAAGGAAGTTAATCCTTAATCATACATGGTTAGCAAAGCTTTGTGTGTTTGCACAGGTCCAAGAACATGTTTGCTGAGTCAGAGCCAGTCAACATAATTTTTTAGGTAATTTTTTTCTTTACTCAGTACACTTGGGTAGAAAGAAGGTCTCACAACTTAGAGCCCACATGACTGGCTGAACTTCTCGAAAACCTCGGTCTACATGTCACCTTCCCCAAAAGCCTAGTAAATCTCAGAAATAAAGATTCCAGTTGTCTGAAAGAGTTACTTTTCATTTCACACCATATTTGTTCCTAAAGAACTTCATCTGACGACATTTTCTGATGCAGTAAAATCTGCTGGTTGTCTTAATTATGAATTTATTACACTGGCTTAATCTGACGAACTGTATTTACTGTATTCATTCCACTCTGAGTAAATTTGCTGTCAGTCTATGCCCCTCAGGAATTTACCCTCTAGCTAGTGTAGATGACCACTAGGGAAACAACTTTATAGAATATTTACACAGCAAAATATAACCAAGGACCAAATAATATAGGGCAGCTATGTCAAGGTCAAGGGAAGTTCACTTTCTAAATATAACAATAAAGGGTAAATGGGAAGATAACTCGATGGTCATTTTCTGTCATCAGCATATGCCCAGTGATTTATTTTAGACTGGCTCTGGCTTTGTAAAAAGCCCAACAGTCAAAGGGCTGGAGAGATTCTTGAAGTTTGCAATAGCAGAAATAAACTTTAAAGAAGTTGCTAGCAAGATGCTACAGAGACCAAAGTAGCCCAAATATCCCAAACACGCAGCAATGGTGGTGTAATCATCCACCCAACCACAAATTCCTGAAGTTCCTCCAGATGCCACACAGAAACCTGGGTTTCTGAATCATCCAAGTAATAGCCAGCCTCATACACAAAATAAGATCTTCAACATGTTTTTAAATCTGAAAATTGCTTAAGATTTAGAGAAAAATGGAAGGCATTCAATTTACTCCTCAAAACTACAGAGAATTCACCACAAATGGTAGGGTGAGATTTCTAAAAATCTAAATAATTTTAGTGGGAAGGATTTTGTGGTTGACAGACTTTCAAACTCAAGGGGAAATGAATTGAGAAGAATGATTTTATAATCATTTATAAGAAAGCCAAGAAGAGTTCTTACAGGTATTTTTATATTTGCTAACAAAATGTTTTTAAAATGATAGCTGTCATTTCAATGCTTTCCATGTGCCAGGCACTTTGCATACATTTTCTTGGTTTTTACAGTGACACCAAGCAACACCCCTATTGTGTGGATGAAGTTTTAAAACTTGCCCAAAGTCATACATATAGTAAATAATAAAACTAGAGCTGTATCACTTCAAAGCCCATTCTACAGGAGAGATGATGGGAGCACTGCAAAATTTCATATATTTCCCATAATATCTCCATGCTCTTCAAGAGTTTCTTCCCTAAGCTTTTCAGTAACAATGTCCATGTCGTCTCCATGTCTTCTTTTGAACGTCTTTCTGCATCCAGTCATTTAAGCTTTGCTTCTTCTGAGGCTCCACCTATGTGCTGTTCAAAGTAGAGTCTTCAGGGACTGAATATTGATAAAACTGTTTTAAAATTGGCAACTGCCTCGTATATTGTTCAGTGGGAATGGCTGGGTGATACTGAAGCTCTCTGCCCCTGTAACCTGAGTGCTGGGTCGGCCCTCTACTTGGCAGTCGAGTTTCTCTGCCATAATTAATGTCCTGTGTCCTGTGGGTAGGAGAAGGGCATTTTAACTCTTTGCCAAGGAGAGTCACTTCCTGCTTATACTCCACCAAGCTGAATACAGATTCTCACATTACATAGAATCATAACACTTCCTGTTTTTCACCATTATACATCTCAATGGCAGCTGCAATTTATCAGCATTACCTTTAATTACTTTATCCTAATAACCAGGTTGCTTGGATCCTAACAGGAATCACAGTGAATCATAAAGGTCTTATTAAAACACTTTTTGTTGGGGAATTGAGGCTTGATTTTTACTATTGGTGCCATTAATTTGTAAATCTGAGGAGGGAAAATCTAAAAAGAAGTAGTGTTCCATCCAAAATTCATTTTGCCACCGTCTTTTTTTAATGTTAATTGCAGTATTGTTTAATACAGCATATTATAGAATCTCAATGAATCCTAATGAATCAGAGGATTTATTTCAGTCTAACAATGGCTAAGTACTTTTTTTTAAATTGAAGTATAGTTGCTGTACAATATTATATAAGTTACAGGTATACAATATAGTGATTCACAATTTTAAAGGTTACGCTCCATTTATAGTTACTATAAAATATTGGCTATATTCCCCGTGTTGTACAATATATCCTTGTAGCTTATTTTATACCTAATAGTTTGTACCTCTTACTCCCCTACCCCTATATTGCTCCTCCTCCCTTCCCTCTCCCCACTGGTAACCACTAGTTTGTTCTCTATATCTGTGAGTCTGCTTCTTTTTTTGTTATATTCACTAGTTTGTTGTATTTTTTAGATTCTACATATAAGTGATATCATACAGTATTTGTCTTTCTCTGTCTGACTTATTTCACTTAGCACAATGCCCTCCAAGTCCATCCATATTGCTGCAAATGGCAAAACCTCATTCTTTTTTATGGCTGAGTAGTATTCCATTGAATATTTATACCATATCTTCTTTATCCATCCATCTGTTGATGGACACTTAGATTGCTTCCATATCTTATTTTTACACCATCTTTTTGCATCTGTTCTTATTCCAGGGTGGAGAGAGCAGAGGTTCTCGAGAAATAGATTGAAATCTGCAACCTATGAACAATGACTCCCAAGCCAATTATCTCCAGCCAGATCTTACCCTCAGCTCTAGATTTGCATTAGTATTTGCAAAGGTATACCATCTCCCAGATACTGCCATGCATTCTTCAAACTAAATATACCGAGAAATAAATGCCAAAATCAACTACCTCTTGGTCTCTTAATAGAACCCCATCTAACCTATTAATGTAAACCAGAAACCTACGTGTTTACATCGATGATTAAGTTCTATTCTGTCATTCCCATCTCCTAAATAGCTTTCAGTTAAATCCCTTCCTACCTTCTGCCACTTCTTTTGTTGGCAATATCATTACTGAACATGCTAGTCATGCTGCCTGCCGTGCCCACACAGACTTTTCCCACCTTGCCTCTTTTATGAAAGAAGTTATTAGCCCCTATTTTGAACAAGGGCTGCCAGTAAATGGGCCAGAGCAGACACACCTGTGCCAAGAGTCTAGCAGGCGATTAATGAGGTCACTTAACTCAGAACATTCTGTTCAAAAAGAGGCAGCAGCATCTAGCAGATTAGTTCCTGCCATAATTTGGATGTGAACTATTGGAGGAACTGACCTATCAATAGAAAGAGGAGGGCAGAGCAGACATTTCTGAGTGAAGCCAAGAATTGTGTGTCAGAAGAACAGAGGGAGATGTTGGTCCTTAGAGGTGCTGTATCATAGACAGATTGACGATTGCAAATCTGGCACACAAGAACACGTCAATGAGCACTCATTTGTATTAAGGTAATTAGTCTCTTTTATTAAGGAAATAGTTTCTCTGCCTTGCAACCAAAAGAAGGTAACTAACACAAATAGAGGGGTCAGGAGTATCCTTGCAGTCACAGTCCCTTACAGGGGGTGCGGATCTGTTGGTAGGGTTGTGGAAGACTGAACAACCTGTTCCAGGATGGAGGAGCAAGCAATCCGTGTGTGGCAAAGGTAAAGTGGATTCTGTCCTGGCCAAAGCAAGGCTTGGTGCTTTTGCTTTGGAGAAATTCCAAGGAAATGGGAAATGCAAGTGAAATTCTTCCTCTCTCTGTATCTTTCTCCTTGTACTGCCTTTTCTAGAAGAATAGGCACCAAGTTGTTAAAAGTGGTTACTTTTGGATGATGGAAATATAAGAGGCTTTTAAGATCTTTCAAGTTACCTGTATTTTTCCCCAACAGTGTTCATGCTCTGATTTTTGATAAAGAAATAAGAAAGAAAAAATGAAAAAAAAAAGAGAAATGAAATTCAAGAATCCCAGAGCTGGACAACCGCCTCTCATACGATTAGACAGTTGCATTGGGAAAGCACATGCTCTGGTCCAAGGTTGCCTGGTTGAAAGCAGATAAAGAAACACAGGGCCACCATATGACTTGGCTTCAGGAAACCCTTTCTATGTGTAACCGGTATTCTGAGACCACTTAAAATCAGATCCAAAACTAACAGTACCCACTGCTGAATTGCAACGTCAAGCTGAATTGTCTGACTTGCCAGGTTTCTATGGTTAAAATTAATGCCCTGCTTGGCAAAGACTGTCATACGAGCAGTTGGAACCATCTGAGAGGAGCCAACGCAGTCTGGATTTCCCGACTCCTGGGTCCCTACTCTGCATTCATCTGCTTCCCCCAAGAGTGGAATGAGGTGCAGGCCAGTCATAAGGATTCAAACACAGCATTAGATCCAGTGGTGTGCTAAATCCGAAGGTGGGGAAAAAAATACTATCAAAAATATTATAGGAGTTGTCTCAGGAGTATGGGGAAGAGCTTCATGAGAATACGTAGAGATGAATTTTACATTTGCTTAACCAAGGGGTGCAAAACATTGTCCGAGAAGATCTAGCCAAATTCATTCCAAGCAAATGGTTTCACCTCTTCAGGCACATGTGGAGCTCTGTGGTAGGTTGTGACCAGCACAGACAGAGGGCTGAAGTAGGCTTGCAGACAACAGATCTTTGGCGGAAATGTGAACTTGGTTGCAGGGTTGTGGAAGACTGAGGAACGTTGGGGACAGTGCCTCCCAAACATTAGGTTGGGATCTGCCATCTATAGTCAATGACTCTTAAGTCAACTATCTCCAGCCAGACTTCTACCCTGAGCAAACTTCTGTGGTTCCAAAGGTTGCTGGGATCAGCTGAGACCCAGCCAGTAACAGTGAAAAGCCAGACCACCAATGGTCCATGTGAAAAAGGTTTACAAATGATGCAGCAGATAGGAATATTTGAACGCTTCTCTATCTTTATGTCCTACTGAACTGCTCCAAACTAGGCTCTCCATTTGGGCTGGAAGACACACCCTTCTCTGGATCATTAAAAAGAGTATAATAAGAGAAACCATCTTGGCAGTGAAAACTACTTTCCTGATGAGGCATCACAGACAGGGAAAGGAGACAGCTATTTAAAAAAACCAAATAGATATTGTGAGTAAATCTGCACTAAATAAAATAGTAGCACCCAAGTAGGTATGGCATTCTGGTGCTGTAGGATGAAGCCTAAATCTCATTTGTCTATGCTTTGAGATCCAGGACTATGAAGAAACCAAATTAAAAGAAAGTTCAATAAGGATCATCCTTGTAGGGAAAAGACTAATATGCAAAACATCTTGTAGAAATTGGAATAAAGAAAATGGGAAGAATGGACTGTTCCATGGAGAGGGAGAGTGTGTAACCACAGAGAGGAGAAACTTTCAATGAGATTGAGCTCATGTCACAGACATGAGATTAGCCTGTCTTGATGGTTTCTGTGTTCAGTTTGCCTATTAAGACATCCCCCCCTTTTTTTGAAGAAGATCTGAGTGAGTTTGATTTGGACAAACCAAAGATCCAGGCTAGCATCTGTCATTAGGTCTTATGTAACCTAGTCTTATGTTCTTTTATCTTCAGTCTTTTCCCACTCTACCTGCCATGTAACTTCTAGAATAATACTCATCAAAAATAAAAATCCAGTCAGGTTATTCTGCCTTCAAACCTGTCTATGACACTCAGTATGATCCTGCAAAATTTTCCCGTTCCTACTCTTCACACATCATCACAGAGGCTCTTGGCTCTAGTCACAGAACCACAGAACCATCTCAAATTGCTTAAGCGTATCAACTCTAGTGCCTTGGTAAACTTAGACCTAGCTTTTCTCCTCTCCTGGCTTCAGTTCCTGCCTGATTCTCCCAGCCATGCTTGGTGCACACTGCATGACACAACCCTCAGTCCAGAAGATCACTGCCTCCTTACGAAACCCTTCACTGACTAGGCCTAGAAATAGATGTTTCCCTTCTTCTGTTCTTCTAAAGCTCCCTTCACTCTTGTTAATGGCACCAATTCCATTGTGTCTTTGTTTACTCTCGTGCTTCTCCCACTGGAATGTAATCTCCTTAAGAGTGGGAAGAATCTCTTTGAATCTGTAAATTATCTTTAAATATCTTGAAATGCCCAGCACTTGGCAGTTACTAGGATGCTATAATGTTTATTGAAAGAATGACTAGTGATCATTACCTACCAGATGTCCCCAAAAGGCACTGGCAATGTCCTAGACAGAGCTTGGGATTGTTAAGATGAAGTCTCTGTGTGGAGTTCAGGGGCAAGTCACCCCCCCGCCTATTGTATCCCATCCTTTTGAGGAGCTCAGTGACTCCTTAAAAGTGGATTAAATTTGACTCCCCTTTCCCAAGGCAGATTCCTGTGATTTGGAAAACTTCCTATCTGACCATTTACTCAGGGCTTTATTGTCAATCAACATGGTCATGACTCTCTTACCTAATTCATTTATTTAATCTAAAATATTGGCAATGGAACTGAAGTGCTTGAGCCACCAAGTGTGGAGTAGATTTGCAGGTCCTGTGCATCCTCTTTCTACTTATGTGTCTATTTTTGAAATGTGACATTTTTTTTTTTTTTTTGTGGTATGCGGGCCTCTCACTGTTGTGGCCTCTCCCGTTGCGGAGCACAGGCTCTGGATGCGCAGGCTCAGCAGCCATGGCTCACGGGCCCAGCCGCTCCGCGGCATATGGGATCCTCCCAGACCGGGGCACGAACCCGTATCCCCTGCATCGGCAGGCGGACTCTCAACCACTGCGCCACCAGGGAGGCCCTGAAATGTGACATTTTTTAAAGTTCCCTTTAATATTTCAGTAAGCCTTTATTAAGAGTGTACTATATGTCAGGCATGATTTTTATTGTCACAATTTATTGGGCGTATGGCAGGGCCAATTTATGCACTACCAGTCAGGTGTGAAAGAAATGTAGTTTATTTTCTACATCTAACTTAATTTTGCTCCCAAGCTATCACACTGCTGGGTACTGAGAGAAAACATGACTGTTGAATGACAGTATATAATCTCTTTGGGGCAGTCATTTTAGAGTAAATCCTCGGTCCTTTTGTTCTCTACCCTCATTCCCAGGATGGTGTCTGAATGTATGGGGGATTTTCAAGGCCATGAGTTACTGGGACACAAGACACTTTGGGACCACCCCCAGAGATCCTGGGAATGGATGACTTGTGGTCCTCATTGACTTCTACAGTAATGTCTGCCAGTCATGGGATGTCCTATGGGCCCATGGTACTGATGTCTGGGTCTGGTGGAATCATGAGTTTTTCTCATACTGGTTCCATGAGTTGTTCTCATACTGGTTGCCTCTCCCTGGCTTTGTGGACTCACCTGAGTGTCAGCCAAGCCCTTCCTCCTGCTCTGGTTTAAGCCATCTATCCTGCAGCCTGTGCAGTGGAGTCTGTTCTTGTTCACATTGCAAGCTCATGGATTCTCATTCCAGGGACTTCCTATGTCTCCTCTTGACCAAGCACACTTACATCTGGATTTCTCCCATGGCCTATGCATGTGGAAGGAGTTGGAGGAGAGTGAGGAGTCTGACCTCCAGCCCTCTATCTCAACCCTCGCTTAGCCACTTGTAACATTTCCTTCAGGACATCACTCCTCAAACTATAGTGGATTCCCACCCCTGCCCCCAATCCACAGCAGACCCATATTTTTGTAAAGTACAATAAAAATCAATTATTAGACAAATAAAATAGTAAAAAGGCATACAATACAAGCCCCAGTTTTTAAAAATAATTATTTGAGTCAACAGGTATAAAATCAGTTGTCTTAGTCCATCTGGGCTCCTAAAAGAAAAATATTATAGACTATGTGGCTTATAAATACCAGATATTTATTTCTCACATTTCTGGAGACTGGAAGTCCAAGATTAGGGCGCCAGGAGGGTCAGTTCTGGTGAAAGCCCCCTTCCAGGATGCAGACCTCCAGTGTCTCATGTTATCTTCACACGGAGGAAAGCGGAGTGGAAGCAAGCTCTCTCCTGACTCTTCCCAAGGGCACTAACCCCACTCATGAACTCTCCACCCTCATAACCTATCTCATCCTAATCGCCTCCCAAAGGCCCCATCTCCTAATGCCATCACATTGGGAGATGGGATTTCAACCTATGAATTTGGGGGGACACAAACATTCAATCCATAACACTAGTCTATCAAATTGGTATAAAAGTTTCTAAATGGTTACTCCCCATTTCAGAACTGATCTCAGTGTGGACTGGAGGCCAGCACCTTCTCAGGACCACACTTTGAGTAGCACAGGCCTAGAATGTGCCACGTCGGGCCAAGAACTTGTTTAGGGTGGCCTTTAGTCTCAGGCAGTGCCCAGGGAAGGGAAGAGCAAGTCCCACTACACCAGAATTCTGCACAGTTTCTCTGTTTTATTTTGTATAACAGCCTTCAAGCACCACGCCCAGCTATACTTACTTTCAACATGCCCCAGGGTTTAGCCTCAGGGGTAAGAGAGGGCACCTTATTTCCTGACCCTGGTTCCTCTCAGCATCTGCCTCTCTGACCAGGAGCCTCTCCATTTGCTCCCCTTGCTTTCCATCTGCTTGGGGCTGATAGACAAAACCCTCTGTCTTTGCTTTTGATATGTGACCAGTAGGGATTTTTTTTTCTCTTCTCTTTTTCTTTCTTTCTTGTTTTCTTTCTCTCTCTCTCTTTTTTTCTTTTTGGCATTCTAGTAAACCCTTTTCACTCTCTAAAAGGCTCAAGGCTTTTTTTTTTTTTTTTTTTTTTTTAGTTTCTGCTTTATAACAAAGTGAATCAGTCATACATATACATCTGTTCCCACATCCCCTCCCTCATGCATCTCCCTCCCTCCCACCCTCCCCATCCCACCCCTCCAGGCGGTCACAAAGCACCGAGCTGATCTCCCTGTGCTCTGCGGCTGCTTCCCACTATCTATCTACCTTACGTTTGGTAGTGTATATATGTCCATGCCTCTCTTTCCCTTTGTCACAGCTTACCCTTCCCCTTCCCCATATCCTCAAGTCCATTCTCAAGTAGGTCTGTGTCTTTATTCCCGTTTTACCCCTAGGTTCTTCATGACATTTTTTTTTTTTTAATTCCATATATATGTGTTAGCATACGGTATTTGTCTTTCTCTTTCTGACTTACTTCACTCTGTATGACAGACTCTAGGTCTATCCACCTCATTACAAATAGCTCAGTTTCGTTTCTTTTTATGGCTGAGTAATATTCCATTGTATATATGTGCCACATCTTCTTTATCCATTCATCCGATGATGGACACTTAGGTTGTTTCCAGCTCCGGGCTATTGTGAATAGAGCTGCAATGAACATTTTGGTACATGTCTCTTTTTGAATTATGGTTTTCTCAGGGTATATGCCTAGTAGTGGGATTGCTGGGTCATATGGTAGTTCTATTTTTAGTTTTTTAAGGAACCTCCATACTGTTCTCCATAGTGGCTGTACCAATTCACATTCCCACCAGCAGTGCAAGAGTGTTCCCTTTTCTCCACACCCTCTCCAGCATTTATTGTTTCTAGATTTCTTGATGATGGCCATTCTGACTGGTGTGAGATGATATCTCATTGTAGTTTTGATTTGCATTTCTCTAATGATTAATGATGTTGAGCATTCTTTCATGTGTTTGTTGGCAGTCTGTATATCTTCTTTGGAGAAATGCCGATTTAAGTCTTCTGCCCATTTTTGGATTGGGTTGTTTGTTTTTTTGCTATTGAGATGCATGAGCTGTTTATAAATTTTGGAGATTAATCCTTTGTCAGTTGCTTCATTTGCAAATATTTTCTCCCATTCTGAGGGTTGTCTTTTGGTCTTGTTTATGGTTTCCTTTGCTGTGCAAAAGCTTTGAAGTTTCATTAGGTCCCATTTGTTTATCTTTGTTTTTAGTTCCATTTCTCTAGGAGGTGGGTCCAAAAGGATCTTGCTGTGATTTATGTCATAGAGTGTTCTACCTATGTTTTCCTCTAAGAGTTTGATAGTGTCTGGCCTTACATTTAGGTCTTTAATCCATTTTGAGCTTATTTTTGTGTATGGTGTTAGGGAATGATCTAATCTCATACCTTTACATGTCCCTGTCCAGTTTTCCCAGCACCACTTATTGAAGAGGCTGTCCTTTCTCCACTGTACATTCCTGCCTCCTTTATCAAAGATAAGTTGGCCATATGTGCATGGGTTTATCTCTGGGCTTTCTATCCTGATCCACTGATCTATCTTTCTGTTTTTATGCCAGTACCACACTGTCTTAATTACTGTAGCTTTGTAGTATAGTCTGAAGTCAGGCAGCCTGATTCCTCCAGCTCCGTTTTTCGTTCTCAAGATTGCTTTGGCTATTCGGGGTCTTTTGTTTTTCCAAACAAATTTTGAAATTTTTTGTTCTACTTCTGTGAAAAATGCCAGTGGTAGTTTGATAGGGTTTGCATTGAATCTGTAGATTGCTTTGGGTAGTAGAGTCATTTTCACAATATTGATTCTTCCAATCCAGGAGCATGGTATATCTCTCCATCTATTTATATCATCTTTAATTTCTTTCATCAGTGTCTTATAATTTTCTGCATACAGGTCTTTTGTCTCCTTAGGTAGGTTTATTCCTAGATATTTTATTCTTTTTGTTGCAATGGTAAATGGGAGTGTTTTCTTGATTTCATTTTCAGATTTTTCATCATTAGTGTACAGGAATGCCAGAGATTTCTGTGCATTAATTTTGTATCCTGCTACTTTACCAAATTCATTGATTAGCTCTAGGAGTTTTTCGGTAGCATCTTTAGGATTCTCTATGTATAGTATCATGTCATCTGCAAACAGTGACAGCTTTACTTCTTCTTTTCCAATTTGGATTCCTTTTATTTCCTTTTCTTCTCTGATTGCTGTGGCTAAAACTTCCAAAACTATGTTGAATAAGAGTGGTGAGAGTGGGCAGCCTTGTCTTGTTCCTGATTTTAGTGGAAATGGTTTCAGTTTTTCACCATTGAGGACAATGTTGGCTGTGGGTTTGTCATATATGGCCTTTATTATGTTGAGGAAAGTTCCCTCTATGCCTACTTTCTGCAGGGTTTTTGTCATAAATGGGTGTTGAATTTTGTCAAAAGCTTTCTCTGCATCTATTGAGATGATCATATGGTTTTTCTCCTTCAACTTGTTAATATGGTGTATCACATTGATTGATTTGCGTATATTGAAGAATCCTTGCATTCCTGGAATAAACCCCACTTGATCATGGTGTATGATCCTTTTAATGTGCTGTTGGATTCTGTTTGCTAGTATTTTGTTGAGGATTTTTGCATCTATGTTCATCAGTGATATTGGCCTGTAGTTTTCTTTCTTTGTGACATCCTTGCCTGGTTTTGGTATCAAGGTGATGGTGGCCTCGTAGAATGAGTTTGGGAGTGTTCCTTCCTCTGATATTGTTTGGAAGAGTTTGAGAAGGATGGGTGTTAGCTCTTCTCTAAATGTTTGATAGAATTCGCCTGTGAAGCCATCTGGTCCTGGGCTTTTGTTTGATGGAAGATTTTTAATCACAGTTTCAATTTCAGTGCTTGTGATTGGTCTATTCATATTTTCTATTTCTTCCTGAGTCAGTCTTCGTAGGTTGTGCATTTCTAAGAATTTGTCCATTTCTTCCAGGTTGTCCATTTTATTGGCATAGAGTTGCTTATAGTAATCTCTCATGATCTTTTGTATTTCTGCAGTGTCAGTTGTTACTTCTCCTTTTTCATTTCTAATTCTACTGATTTGAGTCTTCTCCCTTCTTTTCTTGATGAGTCTGGCTAATGGTTTGTCAATTTTGTTTATCTTCTCAAAGAACCAGCTTTTAGTTTGGTTGATCTTTGCTATCGTTTCCTTCATTTCTTTTTCATTTATTTCTGATCTGATCTTTATGATTTCTTTCCTTCTGCTAACTTTGGGGGTTTTTTGTTCTTCTTTCTCTAATTGCTTTAGGTGCAGGGTCAGGTTGTTTACTCGAAATGTTTCCTGTTTCTTAAGGTGGGATTTTATTGCTATAAACTTCCCCCTTAGAACTGCTTTTGCTGCGTCCCATAGGTTTTGGGTCGTCGTGTCTCCATTGTCATTTGTTTCTAAGTATTTCTTAATTTCCTCTTTGATTTCTTCAGTGATCACTTCATTATTGAGTAGTGTATTGTTTAGCCTCCATGTGTTTGTATTTTTTACAGATCTTTTCCTGTAATTGATGTCTAGTCTCATAGCATTGTGGTCGGAAAAGATACTTGATACAATTTCAATTTTCTTAAATTTACCAAGGCTTGATTTGTGACCCAAGATATGATCTATCCTCGAGAATGTTCCATGAGCACTTGAGAAAAATGTGTATTCTGTTGTTTTGGGATGGAATGTCCTATAAATATCAACTAAGTCCATCTTGTTTAATGTATCATTTAAAGCTTGTGTTTCCTTATTTATTTTCATTTTGGATGATCTGTCCATTGGTGAAAGTGGGGTGTTAAAGTCCCCTACTATGATTGTGTTACTGTCGATTTCCCCTTATATGGCTGTTAGTATTTGCCTTATGTATTGAGGTGCTCCTATGTTGGGTGCATAAATATTTACAATTGTTATATCTTCTTCTTGGATCGATCCCTTTATCGTTATGTAGTGTCCTTCTTTGTCTCTTCTAATAGTCTTTATTTTAAAGTCTATTTTGTCTGATATAAGAATTGCTACTCCAGCTTTCTTTTGATTTCCATTTGCATGGAATATCTTTTTCCATCCCCTTACTTTCAATCTGTATGTGTCTCTAGGTCTGAAGTGGGTCTCTTGTAGACAGCATATATATGGGTCTTGTTTTTGTATCCATTCAGCCACTCTGTGTCTTTTGGTGGGAGCATTTAGTCCATTTACATTTAAGGTAATTATTGATATGTATGTTCCTATTCCCATTTCCTTAATGGCTTTGGGTTCGTTATTGTAGGTATAGTCCTTCTGTTGTGTTTCTTGCCTAGAGAAGTTCCTTTAGCATTTGTTGTAAAGCTGGTTTGGTGGTGCTGAACTCTCTCAGCTTTTGCTTGTCTGTAAAGGTTTTAATTTCTCCATCAAATCTGAATGAGATCCTTGCTGGGTAGAGTAATCTTGGTTGCAGGTTTCTCTCCTTCATCACTTTAATTATGTCCTGCCACTCCCTTCTGGCTTGTAGAGTTTCTGCTGAGAGATCAGCTGTTAACCTGATGGGGATTCCCTTGTGTGTTATTTGTTGTTTTTCCCTTGCTGCTTTTAATATGATTTCTTTGTGTTTAATTTTTGACAGTTTGATTAATATGTGTCTTGGCGTATTTCTTCTTGGATTTATTCTGTATGGGACTCTCTGTGCCTCCTGGACTTGATTAACTATTTCCTTTCCCATATTAGGGAAGTTTTCAACTATAATCTCTTCAAATATTTTCTCAGTCCCTTTCTTTTTCTCTTCTTCTTCTGGAACCCCTATAATTCGAATGTTGGTGCGTTTAATGTTGTCCCAGAGGTCTCTGAGACTGTCCTCTGTTCTTTTCATTCTTTTTTCTTTATTTTTCTCTGCATCAGTTATTTCCACTATTTTATCTTCCACGTCACTTATCCGTTCTTCTGCCTCAGTTATTCTGCTATTGATCCCATCTAGAGTATTTTTCATTTCATTTATTGTGTTTTTAATCGATGCTTGATTCATCTTTAGTTCTTCTAGGTCCTTGTTAACTGTTTCTTGCATATTGTCTATTCTATTTCCAAGATTTTGGATCTGGGAAATAGAATCTTGGATCAGCTTTACTATCATTATTCTGAATTCTTTTTCAGGTAGACTGCCTATTACCTCTTCATTTGTTAGGTCTGGTAGGTTTTTATCTTGCTCCTTCACCTGCTGTGTGTTTTTCTGCTTTCTCATTTTGCTTATGTTACTGTGTTTGGGGTCTCCTTTTTGCAGGCTGCAGATTCGTAGTTCCCGTTGTTTTTGGTGTCTGTCCCCCGTGGCTAAGGTTGTTTCAGTAGGTTGTGTAGGCTTCCTGGTGGGGGGGACTAATGCCTGTGTTCTGGTGGTTGAAGCTCGATCTTGTCTTTCTGGTGGACAGGTCCACGTCTGGTGGTGTGTTTTGGGGTGCCTGTGGCCTTATTATGTTTTTAGGTAGCCTCTCTGCTAATGGGTGGGGTTGTGTTCCTGCCTTGCTAGTTGCTTGGCATAGGGTGACCAGCACTGTAGCTTGCTGGTCGTTGACTGAAGCTGGGTGCTGGTGTTGAGATGGAGATCCCTGGGAGATTTTCGCTGCTTGATATTATGTGGAGCTGGGAGGTCTCTTGTGGACCCGTGTCCTGAAGTTGGCTCTCCCACTTCAGAGGCACAGCACTAACTCCTGGCTGCAGCACCAAGAGCCTTTCATCCACCCGGCTCAGAATAACAGTGAGAAAAAGTAGAAAGAAATAATTAGTAGAAGAAAGAAAGAGAGATTGAAAGAAAGGAAGAAGGGAAGTAAGGAAGGAAGGAAGGAAGAAAGAAAGAAAGGAGGGAGGGAGGAAGGATGGAAAGAAAGGAAAGAAAGGAGGGAGGGAGGGAGGAATGAAAGCAAAAGGAAGAGTGAATGGAAGAAGAGAGAGAGGGAGGGAGGAAGGAAAGAAAGAAAGAAAGACAGGAGGGAGGGAGGGAGGGAGGAAGGAAAGAAAAAGAAAGTGGAAAGAAGAAGGGTGGGAGGGAGGGAGGGATGGAGGAAAGAAAAAGAAAGAAGGAAAGGAGGAGCGGAGGGAGGGAGGGAGGAAGGGAAGGGAGGAAAAAAAGAAAGAGCAGGCAAAGTAAAATAGAATAAAGTATGAAATATAGTAGCGTTATTAAAATTAAAAAGTAATTATTGAAAAAAAACACGGACGGAAAGAACCCTGGGACATATGGTGGAAGCAAAGCTATACAGAGAGAATCTTACACAGAAGATTACACATACACATTCACAAAAAGAGAGCAGGGGGAAAAATCAAAAATCTTGCTCTCCAAGTCCACCTCCTCGATTTGGGATAATTCGTTGTAAAAAGAGGAAAAGGGCGAAAAGTCTGAAATCTTGCTAAGTCCACCTCCTTAATTTGAGATAATTCGTTGTAAAAAGAGGAAAAAAAGGGGGGGGAAAGTCTTAAATCTTGTCCTCAAGGTCCACTTCCTCAATTTGGGATGATTCGCTGTCCATTCATGCACTCCACAGACGCAGGGCACATCAAATGGACCGTGGAGCTTTAATCCGCTGCCTCGGAGGCTGCACAGAGAGATTTCCCTGTCTCTGCTCTCACAGCTCCCGGGTCTCAGCCTTGGACCTGGCCCCGCCTCTGCGCGTAGGTCGCCGGAGGGCGTCCGTTCTTCGCTCAGACAGGACGGGTTTAAAGGAGCTGCTGATTCGGGGGCTCTGGCTCACTCAGGCAGAGGGGAGGGAGGGGAATGCCCTCTCCTCGCGCACCAGGTAACAAAAGGGAAAAAAGTCTCTTGCCTCTCCGGTAGCTCCAGACCCTTTCCCCGGACTCCCTCCGGGCTAGCACTAACCCCTTCAGGGTCTCTTCCTGCCGCCAGCCCCAGACCTCTCCCTGCGCTCCGACTGAAAGCCGATACCCGAGCCTCAGCTCCCAGCCCCGCCCGCCCTGGCGGCCGAGCAGACAAGTCTCTCGGGCTGGTGTGTGCCCGAGGGCACCGATCCTCCGCGCCAAAATCTCTCCGCTTTGCCCTCCACACCCCTGTTGCTGTGCTCTCCTCCGCCACTCCGAAGCTTTCCCCCTCCGCCACCTGCAGTCTCCGCCCTCGAAGGGGCCCGCAGTGTGCAGAAACCTTCCCTCCTTCACGGCTCCCTCCCACCGGCGCAGGTCCCGTCCACATCCCATTGTCTCTGTTCACTCTTTTTTTCTTTTGACCTACCCAGGTATGTGGGGAGTTTCTTGCCCCCTGGGGGGTCCGAGGTCCTCTGTCAGCGCCCAGCAGGCGTTCTGTTGGAGTTGTTCCACGTGTAGATGAATTTCCGATGTATCTGTGGGGAGGAAGGCGATCTCCGCGTCCTACTCTTCCGCCATCCTCCTCCGGCCTCAACGCTTTTGCTGGAATTTTTTTTTAAGTTGGCTTTGGAACTCAAAGCTGATCAATGCCCTCTTTGTTCCAGCTGGTACCCGCCCTCCTTCTGAGAGGACAACTGCCATTGACAAAGTGGGTGGGGAGCCTTGGAGGCAACAACAAAAAAAGTACAGGGTATGAAAATATTTCATAAAATGCCTATTACACTGACATCTGGGTAATACAAATAGGAGTAATTAAGAAGGATTTTAAAACTCTTCATCAGATCAACATATACACACTACTATATATAAAATTGATAACTAATAAGGACCTACTGTATAGCACAGAGAACTCTACTCAATACTCTGTAATGACCTATATGGGAAAAGAATCTAAAAATGAGAGATTACATTTATATATGTATAACTGAATCACCATGCTGTGCAGCAGAAACTAACACAACATTGTAAATCAACTATACTACAATAAAAAAATTTTTTTTAATTAAAAAAAACTCTTCATCACTATTACATGATACCTGATTGATAATTGCATAAAATGATGCTTTTGATGCAAACATTTTTTTTTTTTTTTTTTTTTTTTTTTTTTTTGCGGTACGCGGGCCTCTCACTGTTGTGGCCTCTCCCCTTGCGGAGCACAGGCTCCGGACGCGCAGGCTCAGCGGCCATGGCTCACGGGCCCAGCCGCTCCACGGCATGTGGGATCTTCCCAGACCAGGGCACGAACCCGTGTCCCCTGCATCGGCAGGCGGACTCTCAACCACTGCGCCACCAGGGAAGCCCTGATGCAAACATTTATACATTCCTTTACTGTACCCTCATCTCACAACAAGACAGGAGGAGTTTTCAGGATACATATCTTTATATGTATGAAACCAAAAATAATAGCACTAGCAGAAAATACAATAAAAATTGTAAAAGTTATTCAGTGTGTGTGTGTGTGTGTGTGTGTGTGTGTGTGTGAACAACTGGCAAGAGAATTCGTTTTTAACTGAGGGATCTTTATGCACTCTTGGGATTTTAACTTCACATACACATTAACCTCTGCTTTACTCTCAGGAAAACTGAGTTGCCCAAAGAAAATTGGATGGTTCCTCCTGGATATTCTTATATTTCAAAAATTATAATTTGTAAAGATGCCTGCAAACTTACTTTATAGAATTCAAAATAACCATCAAAAGAAACTAGACAATCTAGACAGTGTTTGTACATTTTTTTCTTCCTATTATCACTTATTTATTATGACCACATAAATAATTCTAGTCATTATTTCTATTTCAATAACTATTACATACTTGAAAGTGTTGTAAAAACTAAATTCCAGTTTTCTGAGATCTTACCTCTTTAAGACTTAGAGATGAACACAGGTCTCATTCACTGTACTATTTGAAATTTTTGCTCAGGGCCTGGAATAGCAAAGAAACCAAATAAATCTTCACCAAATTAATTAATTATTAGAAGTGAAAGCTCACCTTCCCCTAACTTCTACTGGAAACACTATCCTTCAATGTGTGCACATTTTAAATTAAATTAACATTTTAAAAGATGTAGGAAACACAATTTTTAAAAAAAATTCTAAACGAATGTTGCTACATATATCTACAGTGTCTTTCGACAGCGGTATTAGTCAGAGTCTAGGTAGGAAAGAGATGGCACAGTCAAACTGTATATTTGGGGAGAATTTAATTAAGGGATTACTTTCAAGGATGTGGTCTGGATTTAGGGAAACTACAAAACATAGTGCAGTACCACAGAGCTAGTTACCAGGAGCATTGTTACCATCCTCAAGCTAAAGAACCCCAGGGGAGCTGAACCCCAAGACAGAGAAAGCTTCATAAACTGATCATCCTCTGAAGACTCCAGCAAAAAATGGAGAAACCAAGCTAAAGAACATAAACATACATTTCTGTTACAGATACAAGTAGCATTTTAAACAACATGAACATTTAGGTTGTTTAAATGTCCATCAACAGATGAATGGATAAAGACGATGTGGTACCTATATACAATGGAATATTACTCAGCCATAAAAAAGAAGGAAATCATACCATTTGCAGCAACATGGACGGACCTAGAGATTATCATACTAAGTGAAGTAAGTCAGAGAAAGACAAATAACATATGACAGCACTCATATGTGAAATCTAATTTTAAAAATGATACAAATGAACTAATTTACAAAACAGAAACAGACTTACAGATATCAAACACAAACTTATGCTTACCAAAGGGGAAATGTGGGGGGAGGGATAAATCAGGAGCTTGGGATTAATTTACACACACTACTATAGATAAGATGGATAACCAAGGACCTACTGTATAGCACAGGGAACTCTACTCAACATTCTGTGATAACCTATATGAGAAAACCATCTGAAAAAGAAAGAATATATGTATAGGTATAACTGAATCATTTTGCTGTACACTGGAAACAAACACAACATTGTAAATCAACTATACTCCAATAAAATTTAAAAAATAAAACAAACATGGAGTTTGTTCTTCTTTCCCACTACTTACAGTCACCTCTCATTGACAATATTGTAAACATTATGTGCCTTTGGATCGAGGGATGCAACCAACCCAAAGTGATCCCTGCACCCTGCAAGCAAAGAGCCTGGGGAATAAACACCTGTCTTTACTCCCGTTCTTCCCTCTGATGTCCTGCTGTGGGTTCCCACTGGAAAACTCGACCAGAAGTCAGAGGTTAAGGAAGCTGCTACCTTCAGTCAAAGTCCTAGTCTCCAGAGAAGGGTGGAGGAGAACAGAACGTGAAGACTGAGGGAAAAACACAGACATCTAACACACTCGGTGCGCTGTCTTGCAATGTACACATGGTTGTGTTTGTGCTCTTTAAAATATTTTGTACCTGATGTGTGCTTAAAAAGTATGAAAGAGCTAACGAAAGGATACAGGCGTACTTATCGAGTTACCTAATTTATCTCTTTTTCTTTTCATAATACCTGTGGTAACAATAGTAAATACATTTCTTGAGCTCTCATTAAGTCCCAGGTACCATACATTTTTGGATTGTAGTAGGTCTGTCATGCTTTGTGGTCACCAGCCATAAAAAATCTCCTTAAATTTATGGACTTTCCCTCTTCATGAGTCTTGCTTCCCATGGTCAAAACCAGGGCTGAGTTTCCCAGCCTCAGTCATGGAGCCTAGGTTAGGCTAATCAGACTCCTCCAAACAAGACTGGGTTTGGAAGAGAGCAAAGAGAGAAGGAGACTGCACAGGCTGCCCCATCCCTGGCGCTCGTGGTGTGTCAGGGCACAGAGGCGAGAGGAACAGGGTTCATAGCAGTAAGTATCCTTTGCTCAGCCTTGTAGCTGCTGGTCCCTCGCCCAAGCTGGGAGTGAATTCAATATTTTTCTTGGCTATGAGGCCACCATGTCTGATTTTCTGGCCTTTCCAAAGATTCTGTAAACCATCTTTAATAACTTTCTTCTCTACTAAAACTAGCTACATTAAGTTCTGGGTTTTGTAAACGTTTTTTTTAAAACATCTGGCGGATACAAATTTTCAAATTTTAATACAGTCTTATGAAGTGTCGTTGCCAATAAAGAAACGGGAGCTTGGAAAAGTTAAGATTATACAATTCATAAGCAGCCAAAGGGCTGACCACAGAAATCCACTCCCCACAGTGGCCTCTTTGCCCCCCTGTGCCAGCTAATTCACCTGCAGAGTCAACGACAAACTCCACAGAAGAAGGGAGTCCTGAAGGAAATGCTTTAGAAAGAGTTGAGGAAAGCAGATAATTATCAGTTGAGAGGCTTTTATAGATCAACTTGTCTATGAAAAGAAATAAACGAATCATTATTTTTCAATGGAAGTAGGAAAGGAATGTCATCCGGGAGTGACAGCTACCTCAAACTGAAAACATTAGCGTTTCTTTTGTCTGTTTGTTTGTTTGCTTTCCCCTATCTTTGAGTATCTTAGATGTCATCCAGACTCCTTTCGGCCCTTGGAGCATAACATATATTTGGTGTCATCTCCATTAATTCAAATTGGCAAAATTGTCCATAAAATTCTGTTCCATTCACTCTGTTCTTGTTCCTGAATTCATGCATGCTCGCTCTGTACAGAAAAATCACCCCCTTCACCTGTTTTCACTACTCCTTTTGTTAAAAAAAAAAAAAAAGACTTTATTGGAGATCTGTGGGCACATTAAAGGGTTACATCGTGTATCTCGCAAATTTTTCACATCTTACCTCCTTTATTCTTGTCCTCCCTTCTTTCATCCTTCCTTCCCAGATTGCCCCCAGTTCTCCAAATTATGTTCCCTTCACGAAAAAAGAGAAGTGAAGTCATTCTCTTACAATAAACATTTATATCCAGACCCAGTAAAATGTTCAGCAGAACAAAAGATCATCATCCACTTAACGAAACCCATGTCCTCAGAAGGCTAGAACAGAAGTCAAAGAAGTCAAGCTGAAGAACACAAACATACATTTCTGTTACAAATACAAGTAGCCTTTTCAACTATTTAATAAGGATGCATTAGCAATCACCAGGATTTTCCCTCAGACAGAAGAGACCAGAAGAAAGGGAGAGAATCGAAATCCTAAGGGCACTGGGGCAAAGGGAGAAGTGGCCTGGATTGGAGGCAACAACTAAGCTTAAAATCCTGGCTTCCTTCCACATCTTTACTAGCTCTTTAAGAAGAAAGGTTCCTTAAAAGCGTTTTCAATCTGATTCTAACCTAGAAGCCTATCTATGTTGTGTGTGGGTCTGTGGTAACAAAATGTGAGAGGTGACACCAAGTTGTGGGAAATAAGAATAAACTCCATGTCAACAAAATTGGTTTTCTTTGAAAATCTATGTATTTAAAAAAATTTTTCAAATTATATGGAGGAGTCCATAGATTTGTCTAGCTGCCCAAAATGTCCACGGCATGAAAATAATCTCGACATTGCAACTTTTTTTAATGAAAGGCATCCAAATGCAGATAATAGCTTTGCCATTGAATTGGCAACTTGGACCCATTTTATAAGTGTGTCAAACTACAGAAATACAAAGTAATGAAACCTAGCTCATGACACATACAAAAACCCACGTCATTACCTTGTAATCACATCTCACACTATGTGAAGCCAAAACATAATAAACATTCATAAATCATATTACAGAGCCTCGACACCTTACAAATTCATAATATCTTTTTAACGAAGTCAATGGGGATTTTAAGATATGCAGAAAGTGATTTTTGTAAAGTAAAACTAGGGGCTGTATTAATACTGGAAAGGGAAGAGCAGGCATCCTAGACTAGTTTAAACTGTAACTTCCACTCATGGGAGTTTAGCATACTATGTTTTTTAAAATACATACTGTAGTTTGTAAAAGGAATTGAACTGGAACAACCAGTTAAAAGCAACATTTGGGGAGGAGAGAGGATACTAACTAACATATTACTTGGTTTAAGTTTCTTGTAAGTCCAGTGCTGGTAATTTGCTACTGTTTTCCTTTTTCAGAAAGAAAGGATTTTGTTTTGTACACTCACTTTAATAGCAGCAGTATTCACAGTAGCCAAAAGGTGGAAGCAACCCAAGTGTTCGTCGACAGATAAATGGATAAATAAAAGATAAAAAGGAGGACGGTTTTTTTTAAAAAAAGTAATTAATAAAATAATTCAAAAGAAAATGACACTGAAAATAAACAAAGAAGATCTAACAGAGATAATGGGAATCCCTATAAACCACAAAACCAAGTAAAGAGAATCATGCTTAAAAATTATATTTCAAGAAATCTACCCCCCGCCAAAAAAAAAAAAGAGAAAGGATTAAAATGTAGTCAATATCCAAGGTTCTCTTCTTGATTTGTTCTTCTGCTCTCTGGGGAAGGACACGTTCCTCAAGTGCTCATCAGTTTGCTGCTTTTTGTTTACAAGTCTTAGTTGTCAGAAGTTCGAGTGTGTCTGTTGAGGTTTGAAAATGGACAATGAACTGAAAAGCCATGATGTCCAGTCAACATAGGTGATTTGAAGTGAAAGGAGAAAATCTCAGACCTTAACGATTTCTTTCAAAAACTGGAATCATAAAAATTCAAAAGAGGGAATTTAAATCATTTGTTTCTCAAGTGGAACTGGTGAAGATAAAACTTATCATTCCTGGGGGGGGGGGTAATATTTTACAGTTTCTATATACCAAATATCTGCCCTCAATTGGCCAGTCTGACACTCAAAGAAGTTCTGTCTCAAGGGTGTTAAGGCATGACCCCCTGGTGTGAGTCAGGGGCTCTGCGCCTCCTAGCCTGTCCTCTACACAGGCCTGTGGACAGAGCTGGCCAGCCCCCCAGTGAGAATTTCTTCAGGGCGATCCCAGGAAACTCTGAGAACACTTGTTTCCTTGTAGCAAGAGACCTCCTGAATCCCAGATGCAGAAAACATGTGCCCCTCCTTAATCTGAAAGGAATTTGGCTTTTTGTGAGGCGAGCATCTGCAGCTGGAGAAGCAAGAGGAGAAATGAGCCCCTCCCAGGACGGCATCACGATGCTCGGGAGCTGGATTGTTAAACACAAGTGGAAAGAAAACAAATTTAACCCAACCAAAGACAAAGGTTTTCAAAGCTTTGGGTATTTCTCTCCCGTGGCATTACGAGTGGACAAGAAGAAGGAAAATTCTGTCTCGTGATAAAGCAACAATAAAGGAACTTCAGAGGCGGCTGAGGCAGAGAGGAAATGATAAATCAGCCACCTGTATGCCCAGATGCCAAGCTCTTTGACTCTCCTTGCTAATTCCAAAACAGAATATACTGCTTGTCACATGCTTCACATAAAATCCTTTGAAAAGGGAATTCATTAGAGAGAGAGTTCACAATATAATGAAGCAGACATTTATTGCTAAAATGATTGCTGACCTGACTTTTCAGTTATTTTGGTTCACATTAAGATACTCCCAGCTTCTGGCTTCAAAAGCATACTGAGGGATTTTCCGGTGGCACAGTGCTTAAGAATCCGCCTGCCAATGCAGGGAACACGGGTTCAAGCCCTGGTCCGGGAAGATCCCACATGCCACAGAGCAACTAAGCCCGTGAGCCACAACTGCTGATCCCGCATGCCACAACTACTGAAGCCCACACACCTAGAGCCCATGCTCCACAACAAAGAGGAGCCACTGCAATGAGAAGCCCGTGCACCTCAATGAAGAGTAGCCCCTGCTCGCCACAACTAGAGAAAGCCCACACACAGCAACGAAGACCCAACGCAGCCAATAAATAAATAATAAATAAATTTATTTTTTTTTAAAAAAAGCATATTGGGGCTTCCCTGGTGGCGCAGTGGTTGAGAGTCCACCTGCCGATGCAGGGGACACGGGTTCATGCCCCGGTGTGGGAAGATCCCACGTGCCGCGGAGCGGCTGGGCCCGTGAGCCATGGCCGCTGAGCCTGCACGTCCGGAGCCTGTGCTCTGCAACAGGAGAGGCCACAACAGTGAGAGGTCTGTGTACCACAAAAAAAAAAAAAAAGCATACTGAGTATAAAGTAATGGGCAGTGGTGCCGTGTGCTTCCAGAGGTCACATACAGAGCAACCCCAGACCCCAAGAACACATCTGGGAATCCAAACATAAGTGGAGAAAAGGGTCTTTGAACAGTGAAGAAAATAGTTGTCACAAAGCTAATACCTTTTCTTCTGGAGGTAGGAGAGAGTTGATATGGCCATTGGAACAGTGAATCCCAACTCTGCCATATATATATAGCCTATCAGTAAAATTTAACAGTAAGATGCAAGTCATAATATCTACCGCTAAGGTCTCTATAAAGATTTAATCAGATAATGCATACACACATCTACCTGAAACACAAAAGATACTTAATAAATGGGAGCTATTAGAAGTTAGTATTTTGAAGTCTAGGAACATCTTTCATGCCCTCCTTCAGTTGATAAAATGTTAATTAAGGAACCAGATTTAGAAGCCAAGAAGATATTCACGTACACAAAAAGCTACAGCTGAAAGAAATTAAGTAGCCAGAAAAACAATAGAGGCACAGTATTCAGAGACCAGTCCCACTTCTGGCAAAAAGCCTCTAGTCCTCACTACCATTTAATGTATCACCGCATTAGAGCACAGAATTCATGTCCATTATGATGACAGCTAAACGTCAAAGAACCATTAGAAGAATTAACTTGAATATAAGTTGTACAAGAGGGCAAGAGAAATATGCAATATATTCTTGAATGATTTCTATAAAATTTTTTCAATTAAAAAACCCTATTGCTTCTTCAAGGGATAAATTCCAAATTTATACTAAGATATCGTTTTCACCTATTAGATTTGCAAAGATCAAAAACTTTGGTACAGGGACTTCCCTGGTGGCGCAGTGGTTAGGAATCCGCCTGCCAGTGCTGGGGACAGGGGTTCGAGCCCTGGTCGGGGAAGATCCCACATGCCGCGGAGCAACTAAGCCCGTGCGCCACAATTACTGAGCCTGTGCTCTGGAGCCCGCGAGCCACAACTACTGAGCTCACGCACCACAACTACTGAGCCAACGAGCCACAACTACTGAAGCCTAGAGCTTGTGCTCCGTAACAAGAGAAGCCACCACAATGAGAAGCCTGCGCACCTCAAAGAAGAGTAGCCCCTGCTCGCCGCAACTAGAGAAAGCCCGTGCACAGCAACAAAGACCCAATGCAGCCAAAAATAAATAAATTAATTAATTAAAAAAAATTTTTTAGAGTTTGGTACAGTGCTGTCATGGGTGTAGGTGAAAGAAGCACTTTTAAATATTATTGGTGGGAGTGTGTATTGGTACAACTCCTGTTATTACCTTCCACAGGAAGAATTTGACAATATCTATGAAATTACTAATGCATATACTTTGACTGAAAAATGCTTTAAAATGCATATGGCCAACATGCTCTCAAGGATGTGAGTTGATGAATGTGACCAGGTTACTCTTTGCAACAATAATTACATACGTACAATAGCAAAATATTGGAAATAATGATGTTAATCAGTAGTGTACTAGTTAAATAACTTATGGCACGAAGTGTTTGGTGGAATATTTTGCACACAGTAAGCAAAAAAGAATGAGGAAACTCCTCAGGGACAGGTCAAAAATAATCTCTGATATAACTTGCTAAGGGAAAAAAAAGATGTGTGAAAAGTATTATAATAGACATTGGTGGGTGGAGAAAATATACATGCATATGTTGCTTGTATATTGCTGGAAGGATACACCAGAAGTTAGCAACATTAATTGTACCGGGTATTTAGAGAACTGACGTGGAAGAGGGATTTTTCACTCTTCTGTACCTCTTGAATTTTGAACCATGTAAATATACTACCTATTCCAAAACAAAAGCAAAACAACTTTTTGTTTCAATAGTCTTCTGTGTGAACAAGCCTAGAAAAAGAGGATGACTGACATGGAGGAAGTTGAAAGGGGGCTGTTGAGTAGGGGTGGTTCCACATACAGGGTCAGGTCCATGGAGTAAGGGAGGTGCAGATGTGTCCGTTGCCATCAACAGAAAGAGAGAGGCATCTCACTGCTGTGAAGAAGAACATGTGTCAAATACAACCATTGTTTAGGAAGGAAAACTATTGATCTCAGGTGCATTTTTATTGTCCTGTCATTCACCTTACAAAACAAATGAAAAATTGGTTCCTCAATTTTTTTTCTCTTACAAGTCTACCATTGTCTATAATTCCGTTATGCCCTGAAATTACAGAGGAGCCTTGGCAAATTTTTTTTTTCCAAAATGTGTTCAGTAAAACAATTGTCCAACAAAAGGATCCACTAGAAAGAGGGTTCCATGATCAAATAGGTTTGGGAAATCCTGAGTATTAGTCTTCATGCTTGGATATTCAGGAAGCACAGATATATTTTCAGTTATTTATGCAGGAAATTCGCTTGTTGCTTTTAAACTGAATACCTATTAACAGTTCATGGAAAATAATATTCAAAATTCTGGTTTAGAGAAATTGGCCCCTGTTAACTTTCTCAGATTTTACCGTCATGTTTTTGACAGGCACGATAATTGAGCCACAATTTCATAGATATATTTTTCTAAAGAAATAATAACATTTTTCAATTATATTTACAATTTAGTAAAGATTATGGGATTTAGAGCCATAGAACATTCCATTATTGAATTTATCAACTTCATGGTATTTTATGAAAAGTATTATGGCACTGAAGTAATGCAATTCTGATGTAAATTTTCTGTTGTACAGCCTAGCTGATATAATTTTGATCTGTTTTGGTCACCAATGTGTCCTCAACTCCTAGAATAGTGCCTGGCATATAGTAGGGAGTTAATAAGTATTTGTTAGACAAATAAATGACAGCATGAATAGAATACACTAATTAATATACTTAGTAATGCACTAATTATCTAACAATTAAGTACACAAAACACCAAAACTATATTAAACCACTTTTTCTCTTCCTATTTTTGTTATTCCAAAGATACTCCCAGACCTTCTGCTACCTCAAAGGGACAGCACTGTAAACATTGTGTTTGTTATATAGACTTTTTTTTAAAGGAATTATTGTCATTTAGGAAGCTCATTAGAAAGTCACATGTATTGCATATTGTGAGCAATGTTAAATAACTGTATTTTCTTCTGGCTACGCCCCAATCTGCAGCAACTCTCAGCACCTTGGGACTGACCTGGCTTGGGTTTGTCAGTGTCTAAAACCATGAAATGTGTCAGAGTTGGGATCATGTCAAAGTCAGATGGTGCCCAAGCAGCTTAGCATATCACTGTCAGATGCTGGAATGAGGGTTTGCTGAGTCATCCTGGCACCCTTCAGGGAGCAGGGAAATATTATACAACCTCTGTGGCCCCCAGTCATCCCTGGGGCAAATCAAACTTGGACAAATTAATTAAGTCATATGTCTATTCAGTCATTCGTTAAATATTTACTTACTATCTACTGTATTCCCAATGGAATGCTGGGTATTAAATCATTCCGTATAAGCTCCCTACTAACAACAAAATTTCATCAGTGGTTACTATGTACCTAGACTTGTGCAAGAATTTTACATGATATCTCGTTTAAACCCACAGCAACTCTCTGAGATCACTACTCTGTAAAACCCATTTTACAAATGAGGATAGGAAGGTACACAGAGGTTATATAGTTTTCACATGGCCACAGCTAGTAAGAGATGGCAGGATTTTACCCAGGTTGACTAACTGCTGAGCCTACAGTCTTAATCTCAGCAATAATGGACTCTGCCCTCCCTAGAAGTAAACATATACATCAACATTGTTTTAATTTTTATTTTATATTGGAGTATAGTTCATTAACAATGTTGTGTTAGTTTCAGGTGTACAGCAACATTTTAACTAAGGGGAACTAAAATTTGTTGAGCATCTTCTATGCGCAGTCCTGTGTTTTTCATTTTTTGTATGGTATCTCATTTAATAGACTTACACATTGAAACAGTAAAGAGCAGAAATTAAAAGGACAAGATCAGTTAGCTAAACTCCTGGGTTCAAATCTCAGCTCTTTCACTTACTGGCTATGTCCTTAAACAACTTCTTTCATCTCTCTGTGCCTCAGTTTCTTCATCCGTAAAAGAGGAAAGTACATACCTTATAGAATCAATATTATTAAGTGAGTTAATACATGAAAAAAATACTTAGAACATGGCTGGCTCAAAGTAAGCACTATACTTCTTAACTATTTTTCTTTTAATTTAGGTAAAATGTAATTTAAATAAACAAATAAAGGCACTTTTTAAAAAAAGGTGGGAAATGCGTGGGTTGGTGGAAAACCAAAAGATAATTTCTCTGCTCTACACACCACCATGGGATGCTGCGTAGCCAATATCTCAGCTCCGACATCAACTAGATGATATGTCTCTAAACTTCAGGATGCTTTTTGTCTCCATCAAATGCACCCCCCACCATCACCCTTCTGAGAATCTCTAGCCACTTTGCCCCAAGCTGTCTCAGGATCCAGGGATACTGCTTGGTCTTTTGGGGAGGACTCTAGCCCAGGACCCACCTATTCATTCTATCACATCTGAAAATAAGGCTCTGGTTAAGTCTTCATCGTCTCGTCTAAATATCTGGGAAGGGAAAGATGGCTAAGGAAGAAAAATTGAACCTACTAAGCTTTAAGTGAAATATTTTACAATTGCCACAGATTAAAATGAACATATGCCAGCAAAAGAAACTGTTTACAAATCTTAAAGCATTGTAGCTTCTTATATAAATATCTCAAGGGGAAAAAAACTTTTTTGAAAATATGGTCATTAGGATTGTGTTTCTGGGTTATTTGTTGTGTTCATTTTTTGAAGAGTCTGGTGATCGCTGTATGGTTGCACACTTGAAAGAAACAATATCAATTAGTGTGTATAAAAACCTCAGTGCTTTAAAGTCCTTCATCAATCATGAGTCATAGCAACAATCTTAGCTCATCACTTTTCTGATTACAAAACTCCAGGTGACCTACAGCAAATTCAAGAGGTCTTATGAGTCCAAGACCTTAGTCTGGCCAGTTAGCACCATTCCAAGTGAAAGCTCCAAGGCTATCACCTGACTCTTGCTACCTTTTCCCACTGTTCTCTGCAACAGCTCAAACTTCTTTGGCCCTAAACTAAGCCTGTCAACTCACAATGCATAGTAAGCTGCCATATGAAGTTGATCAAGTCAGAAATATATATTGTTGCCTGACTGAAATGTTTGCTGATGAACTAGTTACTGCATTTGCCAGCCTCACTCCATCCTTGGTCTCGTTCGTTGTTTTTGAGGCCTCTCTGATTTAAGTTTATTGCTCTAAATTCTGAGACTATTTAGGAACACTGGGGGATGAGAGAGAAAGATTTCAATAAGGAATTTCTTAGTATATAATTGACTGCACAGGAACAAATATTTATTTTGTTGTATGCAGTTTGTTTCTCAATGCAGCTTAAAAAAAATATTGGCACACGTGTAGAATCTATTGGGAAACTTGACTCCATCTTGCCTGTCCTAGACTAGAATAGTAAAGATAAACATTACACAGTCGATAAGTTCCTAAGAGCATAGGGCCATATTTATCTACATCACTAGTACCTGATTAAAGAGGCACTTCAGACATACTTTTTTATGATGGTGAAGTGTTTACAACAAATCACTATGTAAAATTTGCACCCACGTTGTACTTCAGTAGTAAAATATCCAATCTTAAATAAATTTAGTAAAGTAAAAAATTACTGTATATTTTAGACAAATACTGTAGTTTTTCTACATGAAAACTAATTGCAAAGTTAACTATTGTTTAAAAACAGAGCCAATAAAAATATTTTTATTTCTAGTTTGGCCTTCTGGTCAACAGTATTCTATTGGTTATTGTGCTACTGAGTACTGTGTCTCCCAGCTCCAGTAGATTGTTGCAGCCTTCTTTGAATGCAACCATTAGCCTACTATGTATCGCACTAAGCTTGCATGCTAATTACAAAGTCTCCAGTAATTATGGTTTATCTCTGCATACTTTTGAACATTTTATAATGGAGAAAATATTTGCTGGGGGGAGTTCTCATCCAAACATTATTTGCAAGAATGCTGCTTACACAGTTCTTTCTCAATGCATATTACTGTGTTCCATAAATAACTGTGTTACATATTGCAGCATCCTTGGAAGGTAGTCAAATGGGAATATATTCATTTTTTTATGGTTTGGAAAAACTAAACCTTTTCCTGATTTACCATATTGAGTTAGCCACGCCCATTGCTGAGCTTTCATAGCAGTTTGTCATCCCTAAAAGAAATCATTATTTTTGAAGTACAAAATCTGACACAGAAGCTTTTCTGATAAGATTATTCTTCAACTAATACGCTTTGTCTCTGAATGAATAAAAGAAATGTACTGTATAAGTCCATTTGACCACTTAGCATATTATGTATGTCTGTTATATATTTGAACAAAATGGAAGAATTAGTATATCAGCTGGAATAGTATAGATAATTTAAATATCAGTGTAAGAACTAGAAATAAAATAATTTACTCTTATTTATATTTAACAAGATCTATTAAGTATGTACTACGTACCTGATAAGGCATTGGAGAGATAAAGATGGGAAATTATGGTGTCTGTCTCTATAATCTAGCAAGGGAAGAGCTTCAGAAATAAATGAAAGCAACAATGTAATAGCTGTGATGATACTACGGGCACATGAGAGGAGGAATGATCCCTCCCTCTTGGGAAGGATCAAGGGTGATGCCAAGATGGGTGACAGCTGATAAGTAACATGTGGATGACTATAACGATTCTGCTATAACTCAGGCATTGTGTTAAGAACTGCCGGAAATGGGATCGTACAATGGAAAACTTTAATATCTATTCAACAAATGTTTATACTTTATTCACTGTAACGTAATAAGTTATAATCTCTATTTTCAGAAATTTACAGTCTAATTTAGGAGACAAGACATATACATCAGTGAGTGTGTTTGTGTGTGTGTGTGTGCATGGATGTTTGAACACAGAAGTATTTGAGTGCTAAATGAACATAGTGCAAATAAAGGAGGTAACGGAGGGAGGGAGCACTATGAACTCAGCTGATCCAGGAAGGATGCAGGGTGATGGCAGAGCTTGAGGAGGCCCTGGTCAGTGGAAAGGTGGCTATTTTCTTTTTTTTTTTAAGAATTTTTTAAATTAATTAATTTATTTTTCGCTGCATTGGGTCTTCGTTGTTGCACGCGGGCTTTCTCTAGTTGCGGCGAGCGGGGGCTACTCTTTGTTGCAGTGCATGGGCTTCTCATTGCAGTGGCTTCTCTTGTTGCGAAGCACAGGCTCTAGGCACACAGGCTTCAGTAGTTGTGGCACATGGACTTCAGTAGTTGTGGCTCGTGGGCTCCAGAGCGCAGGCTCAGTAACTGTGGCATACAGGCTTAGTTGCTCCGCAGCATGTGGGATCTTCCCGGACCAGGGCTCGAACCCATGTCCCCTGCCTTGGCAGGTGGATTCTTAACCACTGCGAAAGTGGCTACTTTCATTGGAGAGAATGCCAAGGCAAAGACCTGGGCGCAGGATTATATCACTTAGGATATTTCAAGCGCAAGAAACAGAAACTTAAGACAAATTGGCTTGAGCAACAAAGGAAATTTGTCCTCAGAGAACTGAAGAGTGAAAACGTAGGGTAGGCTTTAATGCACTTGGTCCCAGGTCTTTGGCTCATTTCCCTGTGCTTCTCTCAGTTCTGCCATCCTCTATATCCTGCTTTGTTCTGGGCTGGGTTTTCTCAGAGTGGCAGAAATGGCTACCATATATCACCAGGCAAAACATTCCAGGCATAATTCCTGAGATTCGTCCTTCCTGGGCTGGCTCAGGCCATTCGCTGCTCCTGAACTTGTCCTTGTTCAGGGAGATGGAAGGTGCTGACTAGATTAACACTGATAGAGTCAGCTTCCCAGGAAACACAAGAATTTTTTGATGCAGAAATAAGGGGACCGTTGGCAAGTGAGGCATGGATATCAGCTAGGCAGTCAATGAGTGGCAGTTACAGCTTGTTCACAGGATGTTTCCTTGACTTTGGGGCACATTGTCACCATTCTTTGTGTCATCATTGCCAAGTGCCATGTCCATATGGCTTGGGAACCTGGAACCTGATCACTCGCATTGTGTCTGATTCCTCTGGTAGAGTAAGAACTTTCTGAGGGTGGTGACCATAAGTCCTGCTCATCTTTGTATCTCCAGCAGCAAGCAGAGGGTAGACCCTCAGTAGGCCCTCAATAAATCAGTGCTATTCAATAAATCAATGTACCAAAGAATTTTAATATGGCTTTGGCAGGCACAAAAAGAAAGAGAGACCAAAACTAAGAGCCCGTCGTACACCTGAGGCTTGAGTTGAAAATGGTTTGCTCAAGGGCAGCGTTTTCCAAAGTGTGTTCCAAGAAATACGAGTCTCACATGATGTTCCTGGAAAAAGAGTCAGTGGTCAAAACAGTTTGGGAATTACTGCATTCAGATTCCGACCCCTGCCCCAACACGCTTCCTAGGAGGCTTGTCATGTGTATTAAGGTATGACCTACATATTACATCATGTGGAAAAAAATGCTTAAGGCATTTAACCAAGCACTTCTCAAACTTATCTGACATATGCCCATTCCTCATGCTTCTCCACATAATGTCTATTAATGTTTGTGGAAGCAGTATCTTGGTTTCTATAAGGAAGTTTATCACCTGTTTCTTTACAGGAATGCCAAGAACATTTCTTTCCCTGTGCGTTCTTACCTGACAGCAAAAAGGAGGTGCTCTTCTTAGATGAACTGTCCATCACAGTTAGAGGGGATTCCTGGCTTCCCCCAGTGGCTGGTGAAGACAGGGAGGGGCTCCCAATCCCAGGCATTCCTTCCCCACCAAAAAAGGTAACAGAAAAACATTCTTCCCCTCACATCCTCACTGAGGTACCAGAAAGTGAAATAAACCCTGGCCCCTCCCCCGGGATCACTGCAGCCTGGGGCAGACCATGATATATACTAGGTTGCTTGAACAGATTCAAACCTAGTGAAACAGTACTACCATTAGCTCAGCCTCTAATTGCGTGCTAACCGTGGACAGAGAAAATAAAATCACCCATGGACAAAAGTGACTGCAGCTTTATGCGTGGGTCTCTAAAAGCGACCCCTTACTAAGAATGCCTAAACTAAACAACTAATGCAAGGAAAGGAAGTTCCCCATTCGTGTATTTGCTCATTTCTAAGGCAATGAATTTAGATGATATTTTTTATTGTGGAAATTTTTCAAAAAAATAAAAGCAGAAGGACAGTAAACAAACCACCTTTGTACTCATCACTCAGCTTGAACAAATATGACATTTGTCAATTTGTTTTTAGTTTTACCCTTCCACCCTTTTTGTTTGTTTCCTACACTATCTTAAAGCAAACTCTGAATATTATGCCATTTCCAATGTAAATTCTTTGTTCTTCATCTCTGATTTATATAATTTATATAGTGGCATGATATCTATCTATCTATAGATAGATAGATATCATGCCACTATTAAATCTAACATAATTAATAGTAATTTCTTAATATCATCTGATAGCTAGTTCATATTCATGACCCCCAGATTATCTCAAAGATACATTTATACAGTGTGTGTAGTCAAATCAAATCAAGTCCCAAACACGGCTCTCATTCATTTGGTTGTTATTTCTTATGTCTCATTCTCAATTTTAAGTCCCCTTTGCCCTTTTTTCACCTTTGTCATTATTTTCTACATTTCTTTTACGCTAGATGCATTTTTAAGATATTGTTCATCATTTACCATTCTGACATACATAGTCAAAGGACATGAAAAAATCAAATAGGTAGATCATCTTTTAAATTGGGACAGAGAACATACAAAATTAAATGTGCTTTATATTTTACCCTTTGGGTTGTGAATGTCCCTTATTTATCCTCAGATATTTCCGTGTAGGGGAAAAAAGCAATAAGCTCAGGAAGCATAGTTTCTGAGTAATAGTTATATTTTATGATTTTATATTTATAATTTATTTTATGATTTTATATTTACAATTTATAATTAATCATTCCTGGAGGTGAGAGAAGACTATGACCCAAATCTACTCATTTGTGGGATAACAACACCCATTCTTGATGAAATAAGACAAAATCTTGTGTTCTTCTCAAAAGATTTGTCTGTATGCATCTCAATTTCTTAATTTATTTTAAATTATTCGAGTTGTTTAACTCATGCATGTTTCAACTTTCTTATGCCATGATTGGGAAGAAACTCAAAACAAAAATCTGATAATGATTTTCAGAAACAGGATCCAGCCTTCTTAAGAGTTTTGCCAGTTAGTCACCTTTGTTTCAGAAAAGCTGCATGCTAAGTGGGTCACTTCATTGGCATAGGCAGTAATTTCTGCGGCTTTATTTAGAAGAGATGAGGAAAGAAAGATAAATTGTGAAGAGAATTAGTAACACAATTTTTCAATTGCAAGTATTTCAATTGATTAACTGTCAGACCAAGCATTTCCCTAAACTCAGCAAACCAACTCAATCTGTCTTTTGACATATTCTTTGCAATTTGTTAAGGCTTTTGGCCCAATCGAGAACACCAACCACCAACTATTAGTTTAGGTTTGCTTTGTAGGTTGGAATTATTTTACTTGGAGAAATCTATATATTGCATGATAATTGCACAACCCAGTTAATCAAAATTCTTATAACAACAACAGCAACAAAAAACTCTTATAACATCCAAGGAATGTGCCAGAAAGTCTTAAAAAAGCACACCAATGATTTGTAAAGATATCTTTATTACTTTCTTGCCCATTTGTTGCAACTATGATACTCTTTCATGCTCTGAACTTTTAATAGAATAACTCCCCTGTAAGCCATTCCTTTCCAACAAGGGTAAGAAACTTTCTCCTCCTTTAAGTACAAGCTAATTAGATAATCATTCATCATTACCAGATGCTGATTTGGGGGACTTTTTGGAAAAGAGAGGTTGTATACCTGCAGTCTCATTGCTTAGGACGTATTAAAGTAATTGAGTTAAAAGCTCTGTGCACTCACTGAAACAAAAAATAGGGATATAGCTATTGGTTTTCAAGTCACAGGGAATACGCTGTTCTCCAGTGTTGATCTTGATAAAGCAACCTCAGTTTCATAAACCACTGAAAAACCAGGATTTAACTAGCTGACAGAAGAACCATGGCATCAATATGTCTTTAAATGGAGGTCAGGGAGAAGTTAAATTACTGACCAAATGGGTAAAAATCTTTCCCCTGGCATGTAGCCTAAGTTTTTAGTACATCTCCAGGCAAGATCGTGTGGCTTCATTCGTTTAAATCATTTTGCTTCATACTAAAAGGAGGATGGGTAAGATGTGACATTGGTTCTCAAACAGGACAGTTATATATAAGTAAGAGCACCTTCCCTGACACAGTACTGTTTTCAGAGAAGCCACCATTTCTCCTGCAGGACAGATACAACCAATCAAGTTGAAGGTATACATGAGTCACCTTATGGTTTTATTCATCTCTGCCAATAGGCATAGCTCTCAGCCTCTGCAGTTGAATGGCACCTGTTCAAATGGGCTCTCACTACACACATGAGGCTTTCTTGGCTCTCTTCCTCATAACCAGAGGCTTATGGGTCATGGAATCTAAAGTCTTGGGCAGGAGGGACCTGAGTGTTAGGTCTGATGGTCCAGGCTGGCAGCCTAGGTTTGCGCTGTGCCCAAAGGAAGGGAGATTCAAAGGACTAGAGAAGTTTGTAGCATATGGAGCATAGTAGACACTCAATAAATACTACTGACCAGCAACTGACTGTATATAGTATCTATAATCTCATTTTTTAAGAAAAAAGCAGAGGTTGTATTTTTTTTAATAAAAGGAAACCCTAACTAAAGAGTAACAGATTATGTTCACACCACTGGTCGTGGGGCAAAAATGAGATACCAGTACTTCCAGTGGGTTACTAGTGAGCAAGGTATTGCAGGAAGACTCTGGGACCGGAGACGGTCAAGTGGAAGAACTTCCCCTCACACAGGGGTTGTCCTGGGCTCCGTTTCAACCTATGGATTGGGGTACATATAGGAATGAGACAACTGTCTTAAAACTAAGGAGATGGGGCTTCCCTGGTGGTGCAGTGGTTGAGAGTCCGCCTGCCGATGCAGGGGACGCGGGTTCGTGCCCCGGTCCAGGAAGATCCCACGTGCCGCAGAGCGGCTGGGCCCGTGAGTCATGGCCACTGAGCCTGCGCGTCCGGAGCCTGTGCTCCGCAATGGGAGAGGCCACAACAGTGAGAGGCCTGCATACCGCAAAAAAACAAAACAAAAACAAAAAACAAAAAAAAACTAAGGATATGAACAAGGCTCTACCAATAAATGAAAGAAACACTTTTATAGTGAGATGATCTTTCTTCTGTGACATCTTCATTCAATTTTCTAAAATTTAATACTAACTTGAACCCTCTGTTCTTGTGAGTACCACAAAGAAGCACAAGGAAAACCTTTAATCTTTCTAAGGCAGAGATGCTCAGAACAATCAAGGTATAATGATATCACCTCCTTCCCTCATTTTTTTTTTTTTTTTTTTTTGCACAGCAGGCCAGGTTCAGCCTGCTTGTACAGTTGGCAGCACTTGCTCTTGTACTGGGTGCTATTCAAGCAGAGCTTGCTCTCATGCTCTGTGGGTCCCACATTCCTTTGAGGAGCCTGTCAAAGTTGAGAATATCTTCCTGGAAAATTCCTCTCTCCACCGACAGACATTCACATAAAATCTCAAGGGGATCCTGGACCCTCCAAGCCCATGCATGGCCTTGAGTTAAGAACCTTTGGATGGGGTAGGTGATGCCAAAGGGCTTGCTCAGCTCTGCCCTCAGTGGAAAGGCAGTGTGGGGCAGTGGTGAGAGCATGGCTCTAGAGCCTGCAGCTTGGGCTCCAACCCCTGCTCACCCCACCTCCCTTTTCTAGATGCTATGGCAGACACTGCTAAGAGTTGCCCTCTCATGCTTGTTTGGCTCTTTTTCCTTTTAAGTGAACACTGATTGCTTTCTGGCTTGCAATGCGTGTAAAGAAAACACTGCTTTTCCCGGTCATGCTTGCACCAGGGGACAACATGATGAAGCAACAGTCCACTGGCTGGAGCTTTTGGGGAACTCCACACACAGGGACACAATCGGCCAGAGTACATCCTCTGCCCTTTGATCCTCCTCTTTGACCTTTATGGAATATGCACCCAACTCTGGTTGGTGGCTCTGAGGTGAAAGCCATACTGTCTTATACTGGCTGCTATAACAACATATCACAGACTGGGTGGCTTATAAACAGCAGAAATGTATTGCTCACAGTTTGGGAGGCTGGATGTCCAAGATCATGGTGCCAGCATGCTAGGGTTCTGCTGAGAGCCCTCTTCCAAGTTGCAGACTGCCAACTTGTCGTATCTTCACATGGTGGAAGATGGGAGGACGCTTTCTCAGGCCTCTTTTTTTTTTTTTTTTGCGGTACGCGGGCCTCTCACCGCTGTGGCCTCTCCCGTTGCAGAGCACAGGCTCCGGACACGCAGGCTCAGCGGCCATGGCTCACGGGCCCAGCCGCTCCGTGGCATGTGGGATCTTCCCAGGCCGGGGCACGAACCCGTGTCCCCTGCATTGGCAGGCGGACTCTCAACCACTGCGCCACCAGGGAAGCCCCTCCCATTCTTGAGTGCTTTGCCTTCATGACCTAATCACCTCCCAAAGCCCCCACCTCCTAACAGCATCACCTCGGGCATTAGGTTTCAACATATGAATTTTGGGGACACACAAATGTTCAGCCTGTAGCACATACATTAAGAAACATTGCAGCCATCTTGAATGAGGTGTCGTGCAGAAGTCTGCTGTGGAAAATGTGATCTGACGCGTTAGGCACAAAGCCTCTGCACACGACCCACTATAAGCAGGTGAAACTGGACCGAGAAGAAGAGTTCACAGAAATATCTGAATCTTACTTCAAATGAAGTAACTGATGCCTGAGATCCCAAGAAAGCAATTCACACAATGGAAGCCAGGCTGATGATAGCCACAGACTTACAATTCTAAAATATTTGACTTGGGAGAGCCGGAGGAAGATGGCGGAAGAGTAAGACGCGGAGATCACCTTCCTCCCCACAGATACATCAGAAATTCATCTACACGTGGAACAACTCCAACAGAACACCTACTGAACACTGACAGAAGACCTCAGACCCCCCAAAAGGCAAGAAACTCCCCACATACCTGGGTGGATGAAAGGCTCTTGGTGCTGCAGCCAGGAGTCAGTGCTGTGCCTCTGAAGTGGGAGAGCCAACTTCAGGACACGGGTCCACAAGAGACCTCCCAGCTCCACATAATATCAAGCAGCGAAAATCTCCCAGGGATCTCCATCTCAACACCAACACCCAGCTTCAGTCAACGACCAGCAAGCTACAGTGCTGGTCACCCTATGCCAAGCAACTAGCAAGGCAGGAACACAACCCCACCCATTAGCAGAGAGGCTACCTAAAAACATAATAAGGCCACAGGCACCCCAAAACACACCACCAGACGTGGACCTGTCCACCAGAAAGACAAGATCGAGCCTCAACCACCAGAACACAGGCATTAGTCCCCCCCCACCAGGAAGCCTACACAACCTACTGAAACAACCTTAGCCACGGGGGACAGACACCAAAAACAACGGGAACTACGAATCTGCAGCCTGCAAAAAGGAGACCCCAAACACAGTAACATAAGCAAAATGAGAAAGCAGAAAAACACACAGCAGGTGAAGGAGCAAGATAAAAACCTACCAGACCTAACAAATGAAGAGGTAATAGGCAGTCTACCTGAAAAAGAATTCAGAATAATGATAGTAAAGCTGATCCAAGATTCTATTTCCCAGATCCAAAATCTTGGAAATAGAATAGACAATATGCAAGAAACAGTTAACAAGGACCTAGAAGAACTAAAGATGAATCAAGCATCGATTAAAAACACAATAAATGAAATGAAAAATACTCTAGATGGGATCAATAGCAGAATAACTGAGGCAGAAGAACGGATAAGTGACGTGGAAGATAAAATAGTGGAAATAACTGATGCAGAGAAAAATAAAGAAAAAAGAATGAAAAGAACAGAGGACAGTCTCAGAGACCTCTGGGACAACATTAAATGCACCGACATTCGAATTATAGGGGTTCCAGAAGAAGAAGAGAAAAAGAAAGGGACTGAGAAAATATTTGAAGAGATTATAGTTGAAAACTTCCCTAATATGGGAAAGGAAATAGTTAATCAAGTCCAGGAGGCACAGAGAGTCCCATACAGAATAAATCCAAGGAGAAATACGCCAAGACACATATTAATCAAACTGTCAAAAATTAAACACAAAGAAATCATATTAAAAGCAGCAAGGGAAAAACAACAAATAACACACAAGGGAATCCCCATCAGGTTAACAGCTGATCTCTCAGCAGAAACTCTACAAGCCAGAAGGGAGTGGCAGGACATAATTAAAGTGATGAAGGAGAGAAACCTGCAACCAAGATTACTCTACCCAGCAAGGATCTCATTCAGATTTGATGGAGAAATTAAAACCTTTACAGACAAGCAAAAGCTGAGAGAGTTCAGCACCACCAAACCAGCTTTACAACAAATGCTAAAGGAACTTCTCTAGGCAAGAAACACAGCAGAAGGACTATACCTACAATAACGAACCCAAAGCCATTAAGGAAATGGGAATAGGAACATACATATCAATAATTACCTTAAATGTAAATGGACTAAATGCTCCCACCAAAAGACACAGAGTGGCTGAATGGATACAAAAACAAGACCCATATATATGCTGTCTACAAGAGACCCACTTCAGACCTAGAGACACATACAGATTGAAAGTAAGGGGATGGAAAAAGATATTCCATGCAAATGGAAATCAAAAGAAAGCTGGAGTAGCAATTCTTATATCAGACAAAATAGACTTTAAAATAAAGACTATTAGAAGAGACAAAGAAGGACACTACATAACGATAAAGGGATCGATCCAAGAAGAAGATATAACAATTGTAAATATTTATGCACCCAACATAGGAGCACCTCAATACATAAGGCAAATACTAACAGCCATAAAAGGGGAAATCGACAGTAACACACTCATAGTAGGGGACTTTAACACCCCACTTTCACCAATGGACAGATCATCCAAAATGAAAATAAATAAGGAAACACAAGCTTTAAATGATACATTAAACAAGATGGACTTAATTGATATTTATAGGACATTCCATCCAAAAACAACAGAATACACATTTTTCTCAAGTGCTCATGGAACATTCTCGAGGATAGATCATATCTTGGGTCACAAATCAAGCCTTGGTAAATTTAAGAAAATTGAAATTATATCAAGTATCTTTTCCGACCACAATGCTATGAGACTAGACATCAATTACAGGAAAAGATCTGTAAAAAATACAAACACATGGAGGCTAAACAATGCACTACTCAATAACGAAGTGATCACTGAAGAAATCAAAGAGGAAATTAAGAAATACCTAGAAACAAATGACAATGGAGACACGACGACCCAAAACCTATGGGACGCAGTAAAAGCAGTTCTAAGGGGGAAGTTTATAGCAATAAAATCCCACCTTAAGAAACAGGAAACATTTCGAGTAAACAACCTGACCCTGCACCTAAAGCAATTAGAGAAAGAAGAACAAAAAACCCCCAAAGTTAGCAGAAGGAAAGAAATCATAAAGATCAGATCAGAAATAAATGAAAAAGAAATGAAGGAAATGATAGCAAAGATCAACCAAACTAAAAGCTGGTTCTTTGAGAAGATAAACAAAATTGACAAACCATTAGCCAGACTCATCAAGAAAAGAAGGGAGAAGACTCAAATCAGTAGAATTAGAAATGAAAAAGGAGAAGTAACAACTGACACTGCAGAAATACAAAAGATCATGAGAGATTACTATAAGCAACTCTATGCCAATAAAATGGACAACCTGGAAGAAATGGACAAATTCTTAGAAATGCACAACCTACCAAGACTGACTCAGGAAGAAATAGAAAATATGAATAGACCAATCACAAGCACTGAAATTGGAACTGTGATTAAAAATCTTCCAACAAACAAAAGCCCAGGACCAGATGGCTTCACAGGCGAATTCTATCAAACATTTAGAGAAGAGCTAACACCCATCCTCCTCAAACTCTTCCAAACAATATCAGAGGAAGGAACACTCCCAAACTCATTCTACGAGGCCACCATCACCTTGATACCAAAACCAGGCAAGGATGTCACAAAGAAAGAAAACTACAGGCCAATATCACTGATGAACATAGATGCAAAAATCCTCAACAAAATACTAGCAAACAGAATGCAACAGCACATTAAAAGGATCATACACCATGATCAAGTGGGGTTTATTCCAGGAATGCAAGGATTCTTCAATATACGCAAATCAATCAATGTGATACACCATATTAACAAGTTGAAGAAGAAAAACCATATGATCATCTCAATAGATGCAGAGAAAGCTTTCGACAAAATTCAACACCCATTTATGATAAAAACCCTGCAGAAAGTAGGCATAGAGGGAACTTTCCTCAACATAATAAAGGCCATATATGACAAACCCACAGCCAACATTGTCCTCAATGGTGAACAACTGAAACCATTTCCACTAAGATCAGGAACAAGACAAGGCTGCCCACTCTCACCACTCTTATTCAACCTAGTTTTGGAAGTTCTAGCCACAGCAATCAGAGAAGAAAAGGAAATAAAAGGAATCCAAATTGGAAAAGAAGAAGTAAAGCTGTCACTGTTTGCAGATGACATGATACTATACATAGAGAATCCTAAACATGCTACCAGAAAACTACTATAGCTAATCAATGAATTTGGTAAAGTAGCAGGATACAAAATTAATGCACAGAAATCTCTGGCATTCCTGTACACTAATGATGAAAAATCTGAAAATGAAATCAAGAAAACACTCCCATTTACCATTGCAACAAAAAGAATAAAATATCTAGGAATAAACCTACCTAAGGAGACAAAAGACCTGTATGCAGAAAATTATAAGACACTGATGAAAGAAATTAAAGATGATACAAATAGATGGAGAGATATACCATGCTCCTGGATTGGAAGAATCAGTATTGTGAAAATGACTCTACTACCCAAAGCAATCTACAGATTCAATGCAAACCCTATCAAACTACCACTGGCATTTTTCACAGAACTAGAACAAAAAATTTCAAAATTTGTTTGGAAAAACAAAAGACCCCGAATAGCCAAAGCAATCTTGAGAACGAAAAACGGAGCTGGAGGAATCAGGCTCCCTGACTTCAGACTATACTACAAAGCTACAGTAATTAAGACAGTGTGGTACTGGCATAAAAACAGAAAGATAGATCAGTGGATCAGGATAGAAAGCCCAGAGATAAACCCACGCACATATGGCCAACTTATCTTTGATAAAGGAGGCAGGAATGTACAGTGGAGAAAGGACAGCCTCTTCAATAAGTGGTGCTGGGAAAACTGGACAGGGACATGTAAAAGTATGAGATTAGATCATTCCCTAACACCATACACAAAAATAAGCTCAAAATGGATTAAAGACCTAAATGTAAGGCCATAAACTATCAAACTCTTAGAGGAAAACATAGGTAGAACACTCTATGACATAAATCACAGCAAGATCCTTTTGGACCCACCTCCTAGAGAGATGGAAATAAAAACAAAGATAAACAAATGGGACCTAATGAAACTTCAAAGCTTTTGCACAGCAAAGGAAACCATAAACAAGACCAAAAGACAACCCTCAGAATGGGAGAAAATATTTGCAAATGAAGCAACTGACAAAGGATTAATCTCCAAAATTTATAAACAGCTCATGCAGCTCAATAGCAAAAAAACAAACAACCCAATCCAAAAATGGGCAGAAGACTTAAATAGGCATTTCTCCAAAGAAGATATACAGACTGCCAACAAACACATGAAAGAATGCTCAACATCATTAATCATTAGAGAAATGCAAATCAAAACTACAATGAGATATCATCTCACACCAGTCAGAATGGCCATCATCAAGAAATCTAGAAACAATAAATGCTGGAGAGGGTGTGGAGAAAAGGGAACACTCTTGCACTGCTGGTGGGAATGTGAATTGGTACAGCCACTATGGAGAACAGTATGGAGGTTCCTTAAAAAACTACAAATAGAACTACCATATGACCCAGCAATCCCACTACTAGGCATATACCCTGAGAAAACCATAATTCAAAAAGAGACATGTACCAAAATGTTCATTGCAGCTCTATTCACAATAGCCCGGAGCTGGAAACAACCTAAGTGTCCATTATCGGATGAATGGATAAAGAAGATGTGGCACATATATACAATGGAATATTACTCAGCCATAAAAAGAAACGAAACTGAGCTATTTGTAATGAGGTGGATAGACCTAGAGTCTGTCATACAGAGTGAAGTAAGTCAGAAAGAGAAAGACAAATACCGTATGCTAACACATATATATGGAATTTAAAAAAAAAAATGTCATGAAGAACCTAGGGGTAAAACGGGAATAAAGACACAGACCTACTTGAGAATGGACTTGAGGATATGGGGAGGGAGAAGGGTAAGCTGTGACAAAGGGAAAGAGAGGCATGGACATATATACACTACCAAACGTAAGGTAGATAGATAGTGGGAAGCAGCCGCAGAGCACAGGGAGATCAGCTCGGTGCTTTGTGACCGCCTGTAGGGGTGGGATGGGGAGGGTGGGAGGGAGGGAGATGCATGAGGGAAGGGATGTGGGAACAGATGTATATGTATGACTGATTCACTTTGTTATAAAGCAGAAACTAATAAAAAATTAATTAATTAATTAATTAATTAATTATAATAATAATAATAATAATAATAATAATAAAATAAAAAAAAAGAAAAAGAAACATTGCAGAACAGAAAGCCAGAAGGAACTGACAGCCTGGTGGCATTATAAAATGTTATATCATTAGTGATATAACAACTGACTCTAGCTTTCTTTTTTTTTTTTTTTTTTTTTTTTTTTTTTTTGTGGTATGCGGGCCTCTCACTGTTGTGGCCTCTCCCGTTGCGGAGCACAGGCTCCGGATGCGCAGGCTCAGCAGCCATGGCTCACGGGCCCAGCCGCTCCGCGGCATATGGGATCCTCCCAGACCGGGGCACGAACCCGTATCCCCTGCATCGGCAGGCGGACTCTCAACCACTGCGCCACCAGGGAGGCCCTCTAGCTTTCTTATGTTAGAAAATAAAAGTCCTAATGTATTTAAACCTAGGCTTTAGAGGTTTCTGTTGCCCACAGTCAAACACAATCCCCAAGTGTATTTCATTTGTTAATATAATGTACTGCATACATTACATCATTAATATTTGATGATCTAAAATCCTCTGGGGTAGGAATTATTATTACAAAACCAAAGTGAATTACCTGGCATCAAATCTGTTAGTTATCTTGAATTTTTCTCTCTCTCTTAAATCATGAATCTGATTTCCCCCAAGTCTTTCTGGCCTCTCTTCTCCACCTGCACCATCACAGCCTTAGATCAGACTTTCCTCACCTGAACTGCTGCAAAGACCTCTGGATTATTCTCTCTGCTTCCAGTCTCATTCGTTCATTTACATCTGCAGCAACTCTTTATGAAATGTCAAGTGCAGCAGTAGATGCCGGCGGAAAAAGTAGTGAAGGAGGTGTGGCTCATGTCATTAAACATCTCAGATTCTTCCTACTTAGAGTCACCATTGATCCTCCAAAAATGTATATATGATCACATCAGTCCCTGTTTAAAATCCTAAAATGACTACCCATAACCTATAGGTAAAATTAAAACTTTATATTTCATGTAAGATCTTTCAGAACCCTGCAACATGCTAACTTTCCAACCTCATCTTACCACCTTCCATCACCTTTTTTCTCCCAGGTTCCCTATTTTCAAGTTCACTGAACCGCTTGCTAGGTAATGTATTTAAAGCACCTTCTGCAAGGCCGGCAAAAATAGGCACTTAGAAAATGTAGCTTGCTTTCCTCAGCCCTTCCTCAAGCACACCATATGCTTTCACACCTTCTGAGTTTGCCCATAATTTTGCCTGAAATTGTTCACCTTGTTCACTTTCCCTCCCAGAAGACTTTCTATTCAGAGTTCAAGGTTCAGCGTCAATACTATGAACTCTAGGTGTCCCTGATGATGTGGAGAATCAATTTTGATGCTTAGTACCTTCCTTCCACACCCTAGAACAGGAAAGTTATGAAAAATGTTTAAAAGAGTTACTGATAAGTGCACTTACTTCGCTTCAAATAAATTTGGTATTGATCATTGGTAGTAAAGCACTGTTAGATCAAGGAAGATTCTTTAGAGTTGGCTATCGTGGGAAGCTGATTGTATTAGATTCCCAGTAACCCAAAGGTGGCTAAAATGCTCAGCTCTACTATGGTCTTAGGCAATGATATCATCTAATACAGGAAGTGCAACTAATTAATTCTGTATTATTAAGTAGCTAATGCGTGGACCTCAGTGGAGTTGTTGACAAAGTAGACAGATTGATATAAAGCGGGAGTTTTCCTGGAAAGTTGGGGAGGAAAAGGTGTAAGTATAGAGGCAAGAGAATGGAGAGTAAGATAAGAGAGCAAACTATCAGGTCCCCGAGTTTAGGTTAGATGTAGAAGGAAATGGACCTCCAAACAGACTGACAAAATTGGGAGAAAAATCGAGAGATTAAGCAGTTGAATGTCTGAATACAATCAAAGAATCCATTTAGTGGATGTAATAGGTGAAAATACTAGAAGAGGAGACAGCGACTAGAAAATAGAAAACAAACTTATGGTTACCAGGGGGTAAGGGGGAGGGAGGGACAAATTGGAAGATTGGGATTGAAATACACACACTACTATATATCGAATAGTAACTAATAAGGACCTACTCTACAGCACAGGGAACTCTACTCAATACTCTAATGGCCTATATGGGAAAAGGATCTAAAGAAGAGTGGATATATGTATATGTATAACTGACTCACTTTGCTGTACACCTGAAACTAACACAACATTGTAAAGCAACTATGCTCTAATAAAAAATTTTTAAAAAAAGAAAATGGGAAATCCAAGTTCAAGGTTTCAGTGCCAAAGTAGTCCCTGGGGATGACCAGTCAAGTGTATAGAGTGGAATAAGATTGCCAGACGTTGAGGTGAGGAAGACAAGGCACCATGATGTTAGAATGGTGGGCGTGTCCACATGGACAGCCAAGCCATCTAGAATAATGGCTGGACAAGGGGTGAGGATGAAGAACTTAAGTCAGATGAAAGCTTCTAGATCATCTGTGAGGAAACATAGAGGGTACACGAGCTGAATGGTTTAACCCTCACAGAACAAAGGCTATTTACACAATGATGGGAGAACAATGCTTTCCAGGCATCCTCGGGGTTCCCTCCCCTTCCAATCACTCCCACATATGCACCAAAGCCTAATGCTGAAAAGGAGGAGTGATTGGTTTTAGTGAAAATGGCTAAGGGAAATTGTATTCTTGGGAGAAAACCAGGTTTAAATCAAATCAGGAAGGTGTAATGAGTCTTCTGTTGAAGATGATTAAAATGATGGAATTTTTCATCATCATGAAATGAGATTTCTTGAAAATGTAAAATATTGCAAGACAGTTTGATAGTAGGGGGCTGGCCAGGGGAAGGAAACACAGAAAATCAGCAATATAAAATATGTGAAAAGACCAGATGGCCCGAGGAGTTTCCTTTTTTAACAAGGATGCTGGGTTGTGAGGCACAGTGAATTAGCTGGCAGCAAGATTTTAAGGAAACAAGGGGACAGGTGCTTTGAGGGCTGGCTCAGGCTAAGCTTCATGTATGTCCTAGGACAGGTAGGGTAAGCCTTCCATGACTTTTGTTCTGGATTCATATGTGAACATTGTTGAGAACTTGTGGTGGTGTCTTCTATAAGGAAATTCTAACCCAAGTGGTTTAGAACTGAAATCACCTAGGGTCCGTATACTTACCTTCCAATGAGACGGATGACTTAAGCTTTGGAAGGAATATTCTGTGGCCCGGATTGGATCTCATCTTGGGGATGCCCCCAGCAGCATCCATCAGAGATGAAATCCAGGAAAAGGAGATCCTCATTCTCAGAGACATAAAAAGGTCAGAAAATCAACTAATCGTGTGGCTGACACATGAGAAGGACAAAAAGAGTTTGTTGGGTGAATTAATATGACTTAATTTAACAGTAAGTTTTAATGCTCTGTTAGAAAATAGAAACTTTGATAGCACATTTTCAAACTGTTTAAAAGGACAGTAGGAAATACTTCTCATTCTTTCTGGCTGCTTCTCTGCTTAGGGGAGTTCCCATTTTATGAGTTAGAGGTAGAAACTAATGACAGCTCCTCATTTATCCCAGCCTCCCTTGCAGGTCAAGAGCATGCATGAGACCTAGGCTCAGTCCAAAGAGATGCAACTTCCCAGGCTTTACCCTGGGATCTGGAATGTGGAATAGCAAAAAAGTATTTCTTGTGGCAGGGGCTATGGCAGCAGATTAACCTCCTAGAGTAGTATTAGTAAGTGTGGGAGTGACAGCGTGTGTGCTCCATGCTGGTGACATCAGCAGGCTGAGCTGCAGGTTGTTTTCACCCAGCCAGTTCTGCATGTGCTTCATGCCATGTTCCTGACACATCCTCTCCTCCTGGTCTTGCATGCCCACGTGACTCCTACCCGCTATTCATTCAGCAAATTCAATTTCTCCTTCAATCAGATAGATTTGGTTTATTATTATTCTGACAACTAAAAACTCTACTGATACAGATGTTTGATCCAGAACTGGGGTACTGAAAGCAACAGAACATAAAATGAGGAACTGGGTAAATGGTAGTGAGGAACCTGATTGGTAAGATAGTAACTCTTTGGGCTTCCCTGGTGGCGCAGTGGTTGAGAGTCCACCTGCCTGTGCAGGGGACGCGGGTTCGTGCCCCGGTCTGGGAAGATCCCACATGCCACGGAGCGGCTGGGTCCGTGAGCCATGGCCGCTGAGTCTGCACGTCCGGAGCCTGTGCTCCACAACGGGAGGGGCCACAACGGTGAGAGGCCTATGTACAGCAAAAAAAAAAAAAAAAAAAGATAGTAACTCTTTTTATGAGGCTGTGAAGCAATAGGTTAAATTATCCATTGCTCTTGAGCACAGATCATGGGCCTAGGGAGATTTCGGTATTAGGGGAAATGGTAGGAAGATCAGTGAAGTTCCGTGGGAAAGAAACAAGTTAAAACTAAGGATGAACTATCTTAAAGAGGGAAGCAGGAGATTTAGCAACAGCTGGTAAATTTGAGCCAAAAGACAAGTGTAATCTTCCAGACCTGTCTTAAACAATTTTTATAAAGTTGTTTCTGCCTGATGAAGAGAAAAACCCAGATGGCCAAGACTGGATTATGAGTATTGCCTTTCTACCCAAGGTTATTGTTTTAAACTGCCTCGGGGCAGAGGTCATTAATCTGAGGTCTAGGAGGACTGGCATCATGTAGAAGTCCCTGGCATGGAGTCACGAATTCTCAGGCTCACAATCTATTTCTAGAAAAGATCTTTGGCTGCGTTATTAGCCCATGGAGTTGACTGGAAGCACCTGAAGCCTCCTGAGTTCTTACAGGGATTGTATTACCAAAGAAAGTCCAAGGTTAATAAACAATGGCTTGTGACTGTTCCGTCTCTAAGGCAAATCCCTGAGCTCCTAAACTCCCACCAACAGGATGTAGAATAATACACTGTGCAGCCCCCAGTAAGAGCATTTTCCCCAATGTTCATCTCTAATGTCGCCGTAAAGGAGAATTATATTGGCACAGGTAGGGTGACTGCCATAACAAATAGACCCAATATTTGCCATAACAAATAGACCCAATGGAAATTTTATTTTTTTTTCCTTTCACATCTTTATTGGAGTATAAATGCTTTACAATGTTGTGTTAGTTTCTGCTGTATAACAAAGTGAACCAGTTATATGTATACATATATCTCTATATCCCCTCCCTCTTGAGCCTCGCTCCCATCCTCCCTATCCCATCCCTCTAGATTTTCACAAAGCACCCGAGCTGATCTCCCTGTGCTATGCAGCAGCTTCCCACTAGCCATCCATTCTACATTTGGTAGTGTATATACGTCAATGATACTTTCTCACTTCATCCCAGCTTCCCCTTCCCCCCACCCCATGCCCTCAAGTCCATTCTCTACGTCGGCTTCTTTTTTTTTTTTTTTTTTTTTTTTTTGCGGTACACGGGCTTCTCACTGCTGTGGCCTCTCCCGTTGCGGAGCACAGGCTCCGGATGCGCAGGCTCAGCGGCCATGGCTCACGGGCCCAGCCGCTCCGCGACATGTGGGATCTTCCCAGACCGGGGCACGAACCCGCGTCCCCTGCATCGGCAGGCGGACTCGCAACCACTGCGCCACCAGGGAAGCCCCCTACGTCGGCTTCTTTATTCCTGCCCTTCAATAGGTTCATCAGTACTGCCTTTTAGAATTCCATATATATACATTAGCATACAGTATTTGTTTTTCTCTTTCTGACTTACTTCACTCTGTATGACAGACTCTAGGTCCATCCACCTCACTACAAATAACTCAATTTCGTTCCTTTTTATGACTTAGTAATATTCTGTGGTATATATGTGCCACATCTTCTTTATCCAATCATCTGTTGATGGACATTTAGGTTGCTTCCATGGCTTGGCTATTGTAAATAGTGCTTCAATGAACATTGTGGTACATGTATCTTTTTGAATTATGGTTTTCTCAGGGTACATACCCAGTAGTGGGATTGCTGGGTCATATGGTAGTTCTACTTTTACGTTTTTAAGGAACCTGCATACTGTTCTCCATAGTGACTGTATCAATTTACATTCCCACCAACAGTGCAAGAGGGTTCCCTTTTCTCCACACCCTCTCCAGAATTTATTGTTTCTAGATTTTTTGATGATGGCCATTCTGACCAGTATGAGGTGATACCTCATTGTGGTTTTGATTTGCATTTCTCTAATGATTAGTGATGTTGAGGATCTTTTCATGCATTTGTTTGCCATCTGTATGTCTTCTTTGGAGAAATGTCTATTTAGGTCTTCTGCCCATTTTTGGACTGGGTTGTTTGTTTTTCTGATATTGAGCTCCATGAGCTGCTTATATATTTTGGAGACTAATCCGTTGCCAGTTGCTTCACTTGCAAATATTTTCTCCCATTCTGAGGGTTGTCTTTTCGTCTTGTTTATAGTTTCCTTTGCTCTGCAAAAGCTTTTTTTTTTTTTTTTCAGTACAAGGACCTCTCACTGCTGTGGCCTCTCCCGTTGCGGAGCACAGGCTCCGGACACACAGGCTCAGCAGCCATGGCTCACGGGCCCAGCTGCTCCGTGGCATGTGGGATCTTCCCAGACCGGGGCCCAAACCCATGTCCCCTGCATCGGCAGGGAGACTCTCAACCACTGTGCCACCAGGGAAGCCCTCTGCAAAAGCCTTTATGTATCATCGGGTCCCATTTGTCTATTTTTGTTTTTATTTCCATTCCTCTAGGAGGTGGGTCAAAAAGGACCTTGCTGTGATTTATGTCAAAGAGTGTTCTTCCTCTGTTTTCCTCTAATAGTTTTATAGTGTCTGGCCTTACATTTAGGTCTCTAATCCATTTTGAGTTTATTTTTGTCTATGGTGTTAGGGTGTATTCTAATTTCATTGTTTTACATGTAGCTGTCCAGTTTTCCCAGCACCACTTATTAAAGGGGCTGTCTTTCCTCCTTTGTCAAAGATAAGGTGACCATATATGCGTGGGTTTATCTCTGGGCTTTCTGTCCTGTTTCACTGATATAGTTCTGTTTCTGTGCCATACCATATGGTCTTGATTACTGTAGCTTTGTAGTATAGTCTGAAGTCAGGGAACCTGATTCCTCCAGCTCCGTTTTTCTTTCTCAACATTGCTTTGGCTATTCAGGGTCCTATGTGTTTCCACACAAATTGTAAAATTTCTTATTCTAGTTCTGTGAAAAATGCCATTGATAATTTGATAAGGATTGCGTTGAACCTGGAAATTGCTTTGGGTAGTATAGTCATTTTCACAATATTGATTCTTCCAATCAAGGAGCACGGTATATGTCTCCATCTGTTTATGTTACCTTTGATTTCTTTCATCGGTGTTTTATAGTTTTCTGAGTATAGGTCTTTTGCCTCCTTAGGTAGGTTTATTCCTAGGTATTTTATTCTTTCTGTTGCGATGGTAAATGGGATTGTTTCCTTAATTTCTCTTTCTGATCTTTCGTTGTTAGTGTATAGGAATGCAGCAGATTTCTGTGCATTAATTTTGTATCCTGCAACCTTACCAAATTCATTGATTAGTTCTACTAGTTTTCTGGTGGCATCTTTAGGACTTTCTATGTATAGTATCATGTCATCAGCAAACAGTGACAGTTTTACTTCTTCTTTTCCAATTTGTATTCCTTTTATTTCTTTTACTTCTCTGATTGCTGTGGCTAGGACTTCCAATACTATGTTGAATAACAGTGGCGAGAGTGGACATCCTTGTCTTGTTCCTGATCTTAAAGGAAATGCTTTCAGTTTTTCACCATTGAGAATGATGTTTGCTGTGGGTTTGTCGTATATGGCCTTTATTATGTTGAGGTAGGTTTGCACTATGCCCACTTTATGGAGAGTTTTTTATCCTAAATGGGTGTTGAATTTGTCAAAAGTTTTTCCTGCATCTATTGAGATGATCATATGGTTTTTATTCTTTGTTAATATGGTGTATCACATTGATTGTTTTGTGTATATTGAAGAATTCTTGCATCCCTGGGATAAATCCCACTTGATCATGGTGTATGATCCTTTTAATGTGTTGTTGGATTCTGTTTGCTAGTATTTTGTTGAGGATATTTTCATCTATGTTCATCAGTGATATTGTTCTATAATTTTCTTTTTTTGTGATATCTTTGCCTGCTTTTGGTATCAGGGTGATGGTGGCCTTGTAAAACAAGTTTGGGAGTGTTCCTCCCTCTGCAAGTTTTTGGAAGAGTTTGAGAAGGATGGGTGTTAACTCTTCTCTAAATGTTTGATAGAATTTGCCTGTGAAGCCATCTCGTCCTGGATTTTTGTTTGTTGAAAGATTTTTAATTACAGTTTCAATATCATTATCTGATTTGTCTGTTTATATTTTCTAATTCTTCCTGGTTCAGTCTTGGAAGGTTGTACTTTTCCAAGAATTTGTCCATTTCTTCCAGGTTGTCCATTTTATTGGCATATAGTTGCTTGTAATAATTTCTTATAAACTTTTGTATTTCTATGGTGTCAGTTGTAATCTCTTTATCTCTTTTTTCATTTCTAATTTTATTGATTTGAGTGCTCTCCCTTTTTTTCTTGATGAGTCTGGCTAAAGGTTTATCAATTTTGTTTATCTACTCAAAGTACCTGCTTTTAGTTTTATTGATCTTTGTTATTGTTTTCTTTGTTTCTCTTTCATTTATTTCTGCTCTGATCTTTATGATTTCTTTCCTTCTACTAATTTTGTGTTTTCTCTGTTCTTTTTCTAATTGCTTTAGGTATAAGGTTAGATTGCTTATTTGAGATTTTTCTTGTTTCTTGAGATGAGTTTGAATTGCTATGAAATTCCCTCTTAGAACTGCTTTTGCTGCATCCCATAGGTTTTGGATCATTGTGTTTTCATTATCATTTGTTTCTAGGTACTTTGTAGTTTCCTCTTTTATTTCTTTAGTGATCTCTTGGTTATTTAGCAGCGCACTGTTTAGCCTCCATGTATTTTTGTTTTTTACTCTTTTCTTCCTGTAATTGATTTCTAATCTCATAACTTTGTGGTCGGAAAAGATGCTTGATACGATTTCAATTTTCCTACATTTTCCAAGGTTTGATTTCTGACCCAAAATTTGATCTATTCTGAAGAACGTCCCATGTGCACTTGAGAAGAAAGTGTATTCTGCTTTCTCATGGAATGTCCTAAAAATATCAGTTAAGTCTATCTGGTCTATAGTGTCATTTAAAGCTTGTGTTTCATTATTTATTTTCTCTCTGGATGATCTGTCCATTGGTGTAAGTGGGGTGTTAAAGTCCCCCACTATTATTGTGTTACTGTTGATTTATCCTTTTATGGCTGTTAGCATTTGCCCTATGTATTGAGGTGCTCCTTTGTTGGGTGCATACATATTTATAATTGTTATGTTTTATTCTTGGATTGATCCCTTGATCATTATGGGTCTTTCCTTATCTCTTGTAACAGTCTTTATTTTAAAGTCTATTTTATGTGATATGGGTATTTCTCCTCCAGTTTTCTTGTGATTTCCATTTGCATGGACTATCTTTTTCCATCCCCTCACTCAGTCTGTATGTGTCCCTAGGTCTGAAGTGGGTTTCTTGTAGACAGAATATATAAGGGTCTTGTTTTTCTATCCATTCAGCCAGTCTGTGTCTTTTGGTTGGAGCATTTAATCCATTTACATTCAAGGTGATTATCAATATGTATGTTCCTATTACCATTTTCTTAATTGATTTGAGTTTGTTTCTGTGGGTCTTTTTCTTCTCTTGTGTTTCCTGCTTAGAGAAGTTCCATCAGCATTTGTTGTAAAGTTGGTTTGGTGGTGCTGAACTCTCTTGGCTTTTGCTTGTCTGTAAAGCTTTTGATTTCTCCCTCGAATTTGAATGAGATCCTTGTTGGGTAGAGTAATCTTGGTTGGAGGTTTTTCCCTTTCATCACTTTAAATAAGTCTTGCCACTCCCTCTGGCTTGCAGAGTTTCTGCTGAAAGATCAGCTGTTAACCTTATGGGGATTCCCTTCTATGTTATTTGTTGCTTTTCCCTTACTGCTTTTAATATTTTTCTTTGTATTTAATTTTTGATAGTTTAATTAATATGTGTCTCAGCATGTTTCTCTTTGGGTTTATCCTGTATGGGACTCTCTGCACTTCCTGAACTTGATTGACTCTTTCCTTTCCCATTTTAGGGAAGTTTTTAACTATAATCTCAAATCTTCAAATATTTTCTCGGACTCTTTCTTTTTCTCTTCTTCTTCTGGGACCCCTATACTTCGAATGTTGGTGCATTTAATGTTGTTCCAGAGGTCTCTGAGACTGTCCTCAATTCTTTTCATTCTTTTTTCTTTATTCTGCTCCCTGGCAGTTATTTCCATTTTATTTTCCATTTTATCTTCCAGCTCACTTATCCATTCTTCTGCCTCAGTTTTTCTGCTATTGATTCCTTCTAAAGTATTTTTAATTTCAGTTATTGTGTTGTTCATCACTGTTTGTTTGCTCTTTAGTTCTTCTCGCTCCTTGTTAAATGTTTCTTGTACTTTCTCCATTCAGAGATTTTGGATCATCTTTACTATCATTACTCTGAATTTTTTGTCAGGTAGGTTTGCATATTTCATCTTCATTTGTTTGGCCTTGTAGGTTTTTACCTTGCTCTTTTGTCTGTAACATATTTTTTTTGTAATTTCATTTATTTTTTTGATGGGTGGGGCTGTATGCCTGTCTTACTGATTGTAAGTAATGCCTGAGGCATTCAGCACTGGAGTTTGCAGGCAGATGGATAGAGCTGGGTCTTTGTGCTGAGATGAGAACCTCCTGGAGGCCTCACTCTGACATTCCCTGGGGTCTGAGGTTCTCTGTTAGTCCAGTGGTTTGAACTCGGAGCTCCCACCGCAGGAGCTTGGGCCCAACCTCTGGCCTGGGAATCAAGATCCCACAAGCTGCATGGTGTGCCAAAAAACAATTTTTTTTAAAGCAAGCAAGAAACAAGGGAGCAGTACAATAACAAAGAATAAAAAACAAAATAAAATTAGAAAGATAAAAAATATTTTAGGCAAAATAAAAATGTAATTGAAACAACTGCAACAAGGTAAAATAAAACCACAACAGAAAAAGGAAAAAAAAGAAAAAAAGGGAGGGGGGAAACAAGCCAAAAGGAGAGAACAATAACAAAGTATAAAGAATAAAATAAAATTAGAAAAATAAGAGATTGATTAGAAAAAATAAAAATATAAGTGAAGCAACAACAATGAATCAACAAGGTAAAACAGAACCCCAATCTAAAAGCGGAAAAAGAAAAAAAAAAAGCCTTGGCTATGGGGGCGGAGTTTAGGTGGGGGTGCAACTTAGGCAGGGATGGGGTTTAGGGTGGGGCAGAACCTAGGGGAGTTGGGGGGTGACGTTTGAGTGCGGGGCAGGGCCTAGGCTCAGGACCCACACAGCCGGAAAAGGCCTTGTGTGCAGGGCCTAGGTGGGGCGACGTTCAATCAGGGGGCAGGACCTCTGCTTAGGACCTGCATGGAAGGGGAGAAGCAGCACGTGGAAAGGAGGGCCTCTGGAGTGTGGGGTTCCAGAGTTTGGAGGTAGGGCTCTGAGTGAGGGTGTGTAGGTTGGGTTTAGACCCAGCACGTTGGAGGGCATCTCAGAGGGGGATCTCGAGTGTAGAGGTAGGGCCCTGGGTGGGGGGGTAGGGGTGGAGCTTGGGCTCTGCTCGGCAGGAGGGAGGGTCCAAGGGCAGAGGATTAGGCCCAGGAGCCCAACAGGCTCCCTGGTGCCTAAGTGGACAGGGAAAATGCTGGCTGTGTTCCCTTCTGTTCCTCTGCACGGCCCCCGTCTCTCCCAGCGTCTCCCCCATCACTGCTTGGACCCCTAACAGTGCATGGGTCTCACTGGGTGTAGGAACTCCTCCCCTCCCCCAGCCACCCCTCAGGGGTGCCAGTCCCAGAGGTCCGGCCTTTTCATTTGCTCCCCCTTCCTTCCCTCCCACTCCCTCTGGACCCGCCTGGCTGGAGGGGGCCTAGGTGGGCAAAGGATCAGTCCCGGGATCTCAGCAGGTTCCTGGGGGCCCAAGTGGGCAGGGGAACTGTGGCCATGCTCCCTTTTGATCCTCTGCCCTCCCAATTTCCCCCTTTGGGTGTGGGATCCCTTCCCCTCCCCCAGCCGTCCCTCAGGGATGCCAGTCCTGTCCCGCCTCCACTTCTCCTTCCCCTTCACTCCCCCCATGCCCCACATCCTATCCGGTCGCTGGGTGTTCCTCCTGTCCCGTTAGGTGTCCGTGGTCCCCCATTGGTGTTTGGTAGGTGTCCTAGTTGTGCAGAGACACAAATTCCACGTCCTCCTAGTCCACTATCTTGACTCCACCCTCTGGAAATTTTCTTTCTTTCTTTTTTTTTTAATTTTTAAATTTAATTTTATTTATTTTTTTATAGAGCAGGTTCTTATTAGTTATCTATTTTATACATATTAGTGTATATATGTCAATCCCAATCTCTCTTCTAGGTGTTTGTTCTTTAATTCTTCTAGGTCTTTGTTAAACATTTCTTGCATCTTCTCGATCTTTGCCTCCATTCTTTTTCTGAGGTCCTGGATCATCTTCACTATCATTATTCTGAATTCTTTTTCTGGAAGGTTTCCTATTTCCACTTCATTTAGTTGTTTTTCTGGGGTTTTATCTTGTTCCTTCATCTGGTACATAGCCCTCTGCCTTTTCATCTTGTCTGTCTTTCTGTGAATGTGGTTTTTGTTCCACAGGCTGCAGGACTGTAGTTCTTCTTGCTTCTGCTGTCTGCCCTCTGGTGGATGAGACTATCTAAGAGGCTTGTGCAAGCTTCCTGATGGGAGGAACTGGTGGTGGGTAGAGCTGGGTGTTGCTCTGGTGGGCAGAGCTCAGTAAAACTTTAATCTGCTTGTCTGCTGATGGGTGGGGCTGGATTCCCTCCCTGTTGGTTGTTTGGCCTGAGGTGACCCAACACTGGAGCCTACCCGGCTCTTTGGTGGGGCTAATGGCAGACTCTGGGAGGGCTTACACCAAGGAGTACTTCCCAGAACTTCTGCTGCCAGTGTCCTTGTCTTCCTGGTGAGTCACAGCCACACCCCCCACCTCTGCAGGAGACCCTCCAACACTAGCAGGTAGGTCTGGTTCAGTCTCCTATGGGGTCACTGCTCCTTTCCCTGTGTCCCGATGTGCACACTACTTTGTGTGTGCCCTCCAAGAGTGGAGTCTGTTTCCCCCAGTCCTGTTGGAGTCCTGCAGTCAAATCCCTCTAGATTTTAAAGTCTGATTCTCTAGGAATTCCTCTTCCCATTGCCAGACCCCCAGGTTGGGAAGCCTGACGTGGGGCTCAGAACCTTCACTCCAGTGGGTGGACTTCTGTGGTATAAGTGTTCTCCAGTTTGTGAGTCACCCACCCAGCTGTTATGGGATTTGATTTTATTGTGATTGCGCCCCTCCTACCATCTCCTTGTGGCTTCTCCTTTGTCTTTGGATGTGGGGTATCTTTTTTGGTGAGTTCCAGTGTCTTCCTGTCGATGATTGTTCAGCAGTTAGTTGTGATTCCGGTGCTCTCGCAAGAGGGAGTGTGTGCAAGTCCTTCTACTCCGCCATCTTGAACCAATCTATTTAAGTAACAGGACTGAGCAACTTAAGAAGTGGGTGGCACAGCTTTTACCTATGCAGTAATTTGGGGATCAAGGTTGAAAGAGGTTCTACCATATTCAACATCATCTTTTAAGCTTATCTTATCAGGTATCTCCACTTGAGATACTTGATAGTGAGCTGGAAGGAGGAAAAAAAAAAGACATGCAATCACACATGCTGGTGGTTTTATGAGCCCAGCCTGGAAGTGATGCATGGCACTTCCACTCATATTCTATGGGCTAGAATGCAGTCTACATGGCTACAACTAAGTGCAAGAAAGGCTGAAAAAGGTGTCCTAGTTGTGTGCCCAGGAAGAAGAAGAAGCAGGTGTTGGAGAGCAGCTAACCATCTCTGCCACAACAGAGGAAAGAAAGACCAGTCCTGAGAGTAACACTTGGGCTGTACAATTGGATGACCAAGTACCTCTCTCTACTGCCAGGATAAGAAGCCTTGCTACTCTCATCCAGCAGAATGTAAGTGCTAGGGACCAGTGACTATTGTCAGGTGTTTCTACTCTTTCCTTTTTAGAATTGGAGTTGATTTGGTGAGAGGATATAGGGAGAATTAATTGTATTTTACATTAGGTATTCTAGTGATGAACATTTGTTTTTAGCTGTATGTGCACAGACTATGATAGAAGAATAAAAGTCTAGAAATCCCAGGTGTATATTGGGTGTATTGACAGATGAGATTTGGGGCTGTCTCCCATTCAGAAAGTAGTGGGTATATTTTATATAGGTCTGAGCATTTTTTACCAAGTGTGAATGGGACAAAGTGTATATATTTAACTGATGGTTGGGCAAAGGGTAAACCTGAGGAGACATTTTTTAAATTGCTAGCCCACCATCAATTCCCCTGTTTCCCCCATTTTTTACAGAGCTAAAATTTTGTTTGGGTAGCCCATTCTCTTCTTCTTTTTTAAAAATATTTATTTATTTGGCTGCTCCGTGTCTTAGTTGCGACACGCAGGATCTTTGAGTTGTGACATGCGGAATCTTTAGGTGTGGCATGCAAACTCTTCATTGCAGTATGTGGGATCTAGTTCCCTGACCAGGGATCAAACCCGGGCCCCCTGCACTGGGAGCATGGAGTCTTAGCCACTCGACCACCAGGGAAGTCCCTAGCCCATTCTCTTCTTGACTTCAATGAGTCAACTATGGTCATCTCATCCCCTTTTTCTGCAGTACAGCAAAGGATACGTGATGCAATTATAGTCGAAAGATTAGGAGAAATCTGCTGAATGGCTTCAGAAAAAAATTTTTCATTACTAATAAAAGGAGACTCATGGGGAAAAAGAAGTCTCTTTTTCCATTTGACCTTGCTCTGCATGTGCGCAATACTTGGACCGATGCCAACACTGTGTGACCATGAAGGGAGTTGGACTGAGGCTAAGGCCACAGGAACAGAACAGAGCCAAAAGATGGAAAGAACCTCAGTTGCAATCCCAATGTCTTTAAGCCACTAAACTAACTGGGCTTGGAAACACCCAATAAGAGACTACAGACTTCTTATTACATAGAACAATACATTTTTATTAGTGTTTAAGATATTTTTGAGTCAGGTTTTTCTGTTATTTTTAGTTGAGAACTTCCTAACTAATAAAGATCCTTTGTGTTATCCAATCCAAACATCTCTCATCATACATGGAGAACCTAAGGTTTAATGCCTTGTCATAGAAAATACACTGTCTATATCTGATAAGTGTGTACTTTCCTTTGTGGACAAATATAGTCCTGGGAGCACATGTCAGTAAAGAATGTGTGTGTATGTGCGCTCATGTGTTTCATGAGGGTGATAAATTAGGATGGATCCATCTACATTTTCTCAACCAGTTCTCCTTGTAACTGAGAACATGTATTTGATATCCACTTGACTGAGATCAATGGTAGAGTGCTTGCTTATGAAATGGATTGAAGTTATGTCAGCACAGAACACATGGTCCTGGACCCATTAGGATGTTGGGCTAAACATCAGAAGTTTATGCTCACTCTGAAAGTAAAAGAAAAAAAAGTGCATTATAAGCCCTGTAACATGGAAGGAATTGACAATTCTCCTTCAGATTCTATTTTACACTCACTCTATTTCTTTTTCTTTGAATTTTATTTTATTCATTTTTTTATATAGCAGGTTCTTATTAGTTATCCATTTTATACATATTAGGGTATATATGTCAATCCCAATCTCACTCTATTTCTTTGGACCAATAAGTAGCAGAAATAAAGCTTTGCAGATGTGGGTGGCTTAACATGGTATTTTAGGATCCATGTTTGTGTTGGGGTTTTTTTTAGCAGCTGAACATTTCCTATGAATGTTTTTGAAGTTACTGCAGATCAGTTTCTTCCCACTCTAGTATATTATACTCCACTCCCACCTTTCAATTATTGTGCATATGTAATGATGAAAATAACTACTATAAAGAATGCCTTGACTTTTTATATCTTCTTTCCAACAAAGAGAAAAATTCATGCTGAGCTGCAGGGAGACCAGGGTGGCATCTGCTGCCATTTCTCAATAGGCAAAGATGTATGGACCATTTGAAAAGAAGCAGTTTGTCCTCCTATTTCGGATGAAATGGGAGGGAATGTGGATAGTAACCATCTTGATGTTCCACAACTGCACCTTCACCCCCATTTTTAACATGGGGGTTCTCCTAACTGAAGGTGTAAAAAGCGGAGAATGACAAAAGCAGTGTTCCTTTGCTTTTCCTTCTTTCTCAGGAGTTAAGGCTCTTCAAGAAGGTGATATTGGCAACAGCATGGCTTTACCCAGCCTTGGGCAGAAAATGCAATAGTTTTACTCTTTGAGGCAGGGCATTAATTGAGTACAATCTTAGCTCACCTTATTCTCAAGAGATGGATCATTCTGGAAGCAACATGGGATTTGGAATCAGGAGACCTGGGACAAAGCCCCAACTCGGCCACGTATGAGCTTAATAACTTTGCTCAGGTAGCTTCACCTATCTCTGAAATTAAGACAATAATAGCCAAATTATTCTTTCATTCATTTCTTTATTTTCTCATATGGGTCCTCTTTAAAAGAACACTTGAAGCAGATTATGAAAAATTATATGTGCGATAATCACCTGAGGCTGATGAAACAGAAATAGAAAAGCAGAACAAAGAAAAAGGAGAAAACGTTCTAATACTAAAGGTTGATATAATAGCCATAAAGCTTCATTACATTAGAATCTGAGGTTCCTAGAAGCCAGGGCATGAAGGGAAAATGAGGGTACATGTACGGGGTTTTCATTAAGGAAAGTGAACATCAGTTCCTCTGAGGACATACAGCATTTTCCTGGCACTGCCTTCTCCAAGAAATTTAAACCATATAAGGAAAACAGTGCCAAACTCCCAGGGTTGTTAAGTGCATTAAGTATATATAAAAGCCTTTATAAATTGCAAACTATTATTTAACACTAATTAACACATATATATTGATTAAACCTACTTCCAGAGATAAGTTGAAAGCAGAGAACAGAGTTTTAACCTCTTACTCTTTTTTAGTGGAAAGAATTTCCATAACATACTCTATACTTTCTTATCTTCCTCTCTTCTAGAGCAGAACACACAGGGCATAATGTCACTTTCAGAAGGGATTTGAGAGTTCATGATTATAAGTATCAAAGATAGTAATTTGCAGTACATATAGGTATAAATATAGATGTGAGAAAATTAGGTGGCATATAGAGATGAATGGAAAGGACTCCACCAACGAGTCTGACACTTGCTTTCTAGGGAAGAAATCACCAATCTTTGCTTTTAAACAATTTGACTCTCATAAAGGTGGAGTGAAAAATGTGCAGCTGTTGACCCTTTGGGCAGTGTAACACAGCTGCTTTTCTGTAAAACTAATTAGAGAACTAAAGTTGAAGCAACTTTAACTTTGGGGCCTTCTCCCCAGTGATTTTCTGACCCCCGCAGACAATCTTCACAGTCACTATGTCTCTTCCTCCTCAGTGACATTCAAAGCATCATTCTTAGTTTCTTGATCACAACTCTATGGTCCAGGAGTGTCTCCTTGTCAGCTCATCATTCCTCTTTTATCTCATGTACCCAGTTGGAGGATGCTGTGTGTACAAGGAGCATATCTTAGTACTTGAAGAAGTTGTCCAAGGGCAAAGGGTATAGTCTATTTCAAAACCTGTTGACAATATTAACAATACCTAACAGTTGTATATCAGTTTAAAAGCTCACAGAATACTTCTGTTACTGAACTAAACTTGGGTCCACTCGCCCATGTGCAATGTACTGACACTGAGTTGTGTGTGGTGAAGGAAAGTGCAGTGTTTATTGTAAGGTGCCAATACAAGCAGAACGGGTAGCTCAGCGGCTCGTGCTCAGAAACCCGAACTCCAGAAAGGGTTTCAGCAAAGCATTTTTAAAAGCCAGGTGAGGGAGGGGCATCGCGGGGTATGTGATCATCTGGTGCCCAATTCTCTGCCTGGTTGATGGTGAAGTAACAGGGTGGTGTCCCAGAGGTTAACATTCCCAATCCTTAGGCTTCAGTAGGTCTGGGAGCTACATACTCATGGCCATCAGGTAGTTAACTTCTTCCATTTGGTGGTGGTTTTAGCATATGTAAAACAACTCAGGAAATGTGTATCAGATACTATTATCTAGATACTTCAGAGAGGAATTAAAGCAGAGGACCTGGGGGGAGGCGTCTGTCCCAGAAAGCCCCCATAGAACCCTACTCACTTACACTTCCTTATACGTAGTTCCATTTAATCTTCACAATTTCTCCATTTTGCAGATAGAGTAAGACATATCTGAATTTGAATCTTGTTTCTGCTCCTTATTAGCTATGGGAGCTCAGGCAAACTATTTAATATTTTTATGAATCTATGTCCTCACCTATAAAACAGGAATAAAGACTGAATTAGGTAAATCTGTGACATATCTTCAGAGAGTCAGACATAGAGTAGGTACATAATAATGGAGATTATTATTGTTGTGTTACCTGAACAGAACTCTTATAGCCACAAAAAATTATAAGTTACATATTAAAATGCTACAATATTCTTGAAAGTCACAGTTGTGTTCTATTAAAATCTTTCCTCAGGTAATATAATTTTCCTAGTAATACTTTGATCCATAGTTTGAATTAATGGACAACACTGGTTTTAAAAGAGTCCCCAGGGCTTCCCTGGTGGGGCAGTGGTTGAGAGTCCACCTGCCGATGCAGGGGACACGGGTTCGTGCCCCAGTCTGGGAAGATCCCACATGCCGCGGAGTGGCTAGGCCCGTGAGCCACAACGACTGAGCCTGCGCGTGCTGAGCCTGTGCTCCGTGGTGGGAGAGGCCACAGCAGTGAGAGGCCCGCGTACTGCAAAAAAAAAAGAGTCCCCAAACATAAACCTATTTCTTCAGAGTAAACCATAAAATCTTCTAGGACTCTTCCCATGAAGCTACCAAAAGGTGATTAAATCAGTGAGAAGAATTCCTGTCTAAAGCCAGGGTTGGTTTGTGCTCTGTACTCAGTAAATACAAGGCAGCTACAATGCTCCTGGACTATGAATTTTAATCCCTAATATTTTCATATTATAAGAACCTCAACCATTGGTGCACAAAGATCTTTTCTTACTTGATTCACCCCAGAGACATCAGATTATTTTCTAGGTATCTTCTAGGTTAGAATTACCAAAACAGCCCAACCTCTTCAGGCTGGTAAATTGTGATTTATCTGAAAACAAGCCACAGTTATTTTTCAGCAGCCTCCTAATGTGCTAAGTCTTTGTCACTAGTTACTTCCATTTCTAATAGCACACCTCATTCTAAATGATCAGCCCCGGCCTTGAGAAAGTGCACTAACTGTGGTCACCATGTCTGCTGATATAGCCCAGCTTTTCAGCCAGCACTGGGTCAGACTTGGGGAGCACTTTGATCTTTTCACTGAGAGGCACATCGTCTCTTTGTCAAATATCACCAGTGGCACTATTTCATAAGATGTTGTGCCCAAGTTGGCATGAGGACTGGACAGGAGTTAAAACTCAAAGTCAAGGATAGGTGTACACAAGCTAACACAGAGAGCCAAACACGCTGGTGCCAAAAGAGAGTTGTAATACAGGGAGCAATATAAGATACAGAGCCAGAGTCCAGTCCGGGGTGAGAGAGAAGAAACAGGCTGCACAGCAGCTAAAACTGCCATCCCCTTGCTAAAGCTGTTCATATTGGACCACCTGCAAGTATAGCGACTCACATAAAGGGACACACAGTGTCTCACAGACGCCACTTACAGCAGAGATGGTTCAGGATGCAAAGAATTTGAACTACCGTTTCAAAGCCTTGCTATGTTATCAGGTAAATACACCTAAAACTCGTTGGCTTAAGGCCAGCTCAGCCAATGATAAAGTCACTGATTTGTATATGAAATGAAATATTCATTTCATTTTTGATATAACCATTCCAACCAATTTTGGAAATTTTTGAATTCTAATAATTTTTTTTTAATTACTGGTTTTGACTCATTTAAGGATGCTTAGTCAACTTGTCTAAGCACTCTTTCGCTTTAATGTCATATTTTAAAAACATACTCATGGTAACTTTATAGATGATTCCATTAAATGCATCCTTTGTGAGTGTCTTGCATTCCTTAGTGAATACTTTTACAAACTGTATAAATTGATTAAGTAGATTAACAAATACCTTGCGTTTGCTCCCTTCTAATGAAGGATTGCTGTTTTGATGATAATAAAGAGAAGATCTGTTATGATTGTATTATGTAGATGTCAGGAAAAATGAAGTGCAATGGAGGATTAAATTCAATGGAGAATTAAATTAAATATGAGATGAAGTATAAAATCACAGTACCTGGCATATGTTAGCTACTTTGTTAATACTAGTTCTTTTTAGAGAAATGGGAAATTCATTCTCATTACCATATTGACTTGGTTGATATTTCATATACCTCAGACTCGCCAAATACTACTAGTCTTGTTTTTTATGATATGAAGAAGTGTGAAAGTAGATAAAGAAATATTCTTTAAAATCTGTGTGGTTCCAGTTTTTAAAATTTATTTCCCTAACTCCAATTAGAAACAGCCTCTGGGTAAAGGAGCGATTTCTACTTGACCCTATACTGGTTCCAATGTTCCTAATACTAAACCTCTAACCTTCTGTCTTCTCCCTGCTGGCCTCTGTGAGCAAAAAAGGGAGGTATACCAGATGTTCCAAGGCTTGCCTCTCTCCACAGCCTGTGCTGTGGGCAAGGAAGCCAAATCAGTTATGCCCTAATGCGTTCTTTGCTTGAGCACCTCTATGAGGTAGCTGGCCAGAGGAAGAGGCAGAGAATAAAGTGAAAAGAATTAACAAGACACAGGCTCAGAGTGTGTGAATGTGGAAGAAGAAACTGGAATTTATTAGAATGAAAGCATTCAAAGTGAGCAGAGAGAAGGATTGATACATAGTTCTAGTTTGGTGAAAGAAAAAAAATATGGCTTTATTTGCCTACATTTGCTTCTGCATAATGACAAAGGTGCGACATATCGGCTGCAAATATCTATGAAGAGAAAGAATGGAGAGAATCAAAGTGTACGTTGGTCAGGGGAGCTTGGGTGATATAAATCAGTGAGATAACCTGGGCTTCAGTGGGAGAAGAGCCAACTGTTGGTGCATATATTTGAAAAAGGTTAAAGGCATGGAGGAATTCCAGTTAACTGTTGTTAAGTATCAAAAGTGCAGTACTGTGTATTCAATATTAGAACAAAGTCAATGGTGAGTCAGAGTCTAAAGGACGAAACAAATCTGAAAGGTAGTTAGTAGACACAGAAAAATGGGGGGAAAATCAGTGCAGAAATAGGATTAAAGATAAAATAAATAATGGAAACAAATGTTGGGGGAAAATGTATAAAAAGTGACATAAAGAGGACTTAACTACTATATTGTTTTCTCCAACAGAGATGAGCTTTTAGTTTTTAAGAAGAAAGTTTTATACCTTCTCTAGATTTTGCCCATATAGGTCTCTTAGACGTCACAAGTCTCTCTGTTAGTTGTCGACCCAATGGTCATTATGCCTTTCCTACATACTAAGAGAAACACCATTTTGAGTGGCAGAGATCTGATATCAGGCAAGGTAGTATCCTGACTTGGCCCCAGGGAATGAGCCATTATTGGTCTAGGTCATTTATAATAATCTCGTTCCCTTCTGTTAGTGGGTCTGGTCCCAAAGTGGCATGTGAACCAGTTCTGGTCAATGAGACATCAAGGGAAACCTGGTATTTCCCTTCTCGCCTCAAAAGTAGTGTACAGGAACTTATCCCTTCCTGTTTGTGATACCAATGTAAAGACATAATGCCTGGAGATGTGGCAGCTATCTTGAAACCATGAGGCTACAAATACAAAAGGATGGCAAAGTAGAAGGGTGGAAAGAGTCAGACTCCTGGTTGATCCCATTTAATAGTTGAGTCTATTCTAGCAACTGCCAACTACCAGATGTGTTACATGCGTAAGCCATAATTTAGCTGGATTTTCTGTTATTTAAACCCAAAAGCATTTAGTCTCTCAATCATATCTGGACTGGGCAATCAAGCTATAACCGTCATTGTGTCTTTTAGGCTTTAAAAGAACACATTTGTTTAGTAGTTCAGGAAAGTATTTAAATAAGCCATCTCAAATTAACATATTTAAAAATAATATAGCACATTCTCTTGTTGTCACAGATCTAGAGAACTTAAGCATGACAAGTTGTTCTACCTATTTTCATGTGTTATCACCTTCTACTGGGGATACAAAAAGAAATATACAAGAAAATTGAAATATGAGTAAATTGAAGTAAAAACCTAAGTATATGAATAAATACAGATAAATAAAACAACATTGCCATGTTGACTCCTGATTAATCAAGTTAACTAAAATTTATTTAAGAATACATAAAGTCTTAGAGAGCAAGAAGGCCATAAACATACTTTTATTTTACCTTGGGAACAAAGTAGAGGGTTTGAAAGAGCTAGCGGTGATCATTCAACTAGACAGCAGCAAGCAGGACTAGAATGTAACCCTTCTTTCAGGCCAAAGCCTTTCTGCTCCATCATACTGGCTTCCAAAGGAGACATAGAAACACTGTCATAATTATTAAAATCTGTTCACGAGAAAGCCATGGCCAGATGTGGCGTCTCCTGAAACGCACCTCTTCTTGGTCTTCAATTATTTTTTTTTTTTTGCGGTATGCGGGCCTCTCACTGTTGTGGCCTCTCCCGTTGCGGGGCACAGGCTCTGGACGTGTAGGCTCAGCAGCCATGGCTCACGGGCCCACCCGCTCCACGGCATGTGGGATCTTCCCGGACCGGGGCACGAACCCGTGTCCCCTGCATCGGCAGGAGGACTCTCAACCACTGCGCCACCAGTGAAGCCCTTCAATTCTTTCCTTATTATTTCTTGCTCTTTTTCTTATGCATCATGCTGATATTTCTTCTTTTTTCATTTTTCTTTCTTATTTTTTTCCTTATTTTATTTGTTTCTTCTATTCTGATGACCTCAAATTTCCCTTCCCTCTTCTTCTGATTACCCATTCTCATTTTACCTACTTCCTTTCACTCTTATCTCCACTCTTCCACCAAATCCTGGCATCAAGTCCCCTATCCACTCATCCACTTTCTCTTCTGAATATAAACTCATAGGACTTTAGCAGCTCATTTACTTTCCTTGGTTCTTTTTATTTATTTTTGCCCGGTTTCTTTGGTATAATCTATTTTCATTTGTAAGCCCTTCTTTTACACATGCTTTTAAAAATATAATTCTAACTTCATAATTATTATTTTATTCAGTATATCCTGTCATTTTCATATGTTAATAGAGCAGTAATAGTCATAAGGACCTGGACCTGGCACTCTAACCAGTGCCACTGTTGACCTATAATTCCACACTTGACCTGCAGACCTCTGCCAGGGATGGAAAATAAAGATTGAAAATGCTGACGAGTGCGGTGAGGAGAAGCAAGCAGAATCCAAAGAGGTAAGAGAGCAATGAGGAAGAGAAGCAAAAGAGAAGAGCAAATAAACAGCATTATACCCTACTATTTCAGAGCCCTATTATTTCACAAACACACACACACATAGGCAAGCTTCCAGGTTGTTAGGATGGACTTCAGGAGGAAGACACAGGGAAACCCAAAATTAAGCATCTGGCTTATTTTACAAACCAGATCTGAAGAGGTCAGTGCTAGGGCTGAAAGAACCTGGGTTAAAGGTTAAAGATAAAGGAGACATTGGTCAAGGTCTCTTCAGCGTTGATCAACCTGTGTTGCCAAACTAGAGGGTTCTTTTGTAGTGTCATTCATCCACTGTGTTTGAGGAGTAGGAGGACATTGGATAAACAGCAGGGAGAAGGAGAATGTTATTTTGTGAGATTAACAGATGACTTGAACACATAACTTACATCCTTTAGAAGAAAGGTTCAGTGCTCCTAACTTTGCCGTGATTACATGTTTCATTGGTTTGCAATTCTATAGCGGAAAACTCTCTCTTTTGAAAATGGAAGTAAGGTCTTTTGCTGCTACTTTCCCCATGTTCACTCCACCATGGAATTTGTGTACCTTATTATAATTAATTCTATTATAACTAATTCATGATAAGAAAAATATTTTCTTCTCAAAGAAGTTGCCAAAATGATAGAAATAAAAACACATTGATTTAAAGTAGAATAATTTAAAATTGTGTCTTCAGCTTAATCAGGGAAAGAAAAGAGTTATTTTGAATATTTCTTATGACTCCTCCTGACCCTTGAGTCTTTATCTGTGGGTCATTTTGGGTGTGTTGTTTGTTTATGTATAAGGAGTGCTTGAAGAAGGAGAGGTGAGGAAAAATGAAAACTAATCTCTATTCAGTTGCTAAGCAAATAACTATGCAGCCCATATTTCCATGGGCCACCCTTGCCTGGATCTAAAATTGAGGAATATGGTGATGTTAGTCTCCTAGGGAGGCTATGACAAATTGCTACAAATTTGGTGGCTTAAAACAAGAGAAATTGATTCTCTCACAGTCTGGAGGCCAAAAGTCTGAAATCAAGGTGTTGGCAGGGTTGGTTCCTCCTGGAGGTTCTGAGGGAGAGTCGTTCCTTGCCTCTCTTCCAGCTTCTGGTGGCTCCTGGCAACCCTTGGCATTCTTCGGCTTGTAGCTGCATCACTCCAATCTCTTTCTCCACCTTCACGTGGCTTTCTTCTCCTGTGTCTCTGTGTGTGTCTAAAGCGCACTCTCCTTTCTCTTATAAAAAGATAACCAGTTTTCGGATTTAGGGCCCATCCTAAATCCAGGATGATTTCACCTTAGAACTTTAACTAATTACATCTGCAAAGACCCTGTTTTCAAATACAGTCACACTCTGAGGTTCTGAGTGTACGTGAATTGGGGGGGACACTATACAACCCACTACAGGTTATAACAGCAGTTCTTAAAGTATGGCTCAGCAAAGACTAACAAATTTGCAAAAACTCCAATTCAACCACCTTTCCCAAATCCTGCTAGTCCAGTTTAATGAAGCCTCACCAGAATGCAACCAAAACACTCTGGAATGTCCCAGACAGACACACTCGCTCCATCCCACAGACGTCTCCCGCGTGAATGACGTGGCGTCCTATTTATCCTGCCCTGCTCTGCTCTGATGGATGCCTTGGTGAAGAGGGTAAGAAGGAGCCTTTCCGTCCTCATGTTGATCAGAACTTTAAAAATTTCCACAAACAGTGAGCTTTGTGTACTTGCACTTTAGGTTAATTAGAGCTGACCAAAACCTGACTGAAATTCAAACATTCTGGGTCAAAAGTTCTCTTGAGTCAACTACTCAGAATAATTCTTCCCACTGACCTCGTCCAGCATGTCCCCCACTTTCCATTTCCCCCAACTTTCCTACGTTTCTTCCCTTTCCAGTCCATATGCTTCTAAGACTAAGGAGTGAACCCAGTCACCTGATATCTCAAGGTGGGGCTGCAGGGAAGGAGCCCAAAGCCTAAGTGTCCCCTCATCATTTTTTATCTCCCTCAGGTTCATTTGGCATTTACATAAAGAGATTTTGTTTGTTCTATGCTCTCTGCCCTCTGGAAAGGCCTGAGTAACTACATAGATTTAGGCTGAGACCTTCCATTAAAAAACAGAAACATCGCTGTAGACAGATTTCCTAGTTCTCTTCTCTCTGCAACAGAGAATATACAAGAATATATCCCACTTGTTTATATTTAGGGAGCATTTAGTAACAAGGTGGTGTAAATAAGATTGGTATGAGAGACCTACCAGCTGGCTATTTTAGACTGAGTTCCATTGGGTGTTAGTGTATCAGTGAGGTCTCCATGGGTCCAGAATTTCATCTTCAGTGTTCAGAAGGAAAATATACACGCAAAGAGTACGGGAACATGTACCATCATGCCATGGTCCTACACTAAAGAAGACACTATGTTCCTTACATTTTTAAGTTCTGCAATTGGATTTTTTCCTATTCTTGTTTTGCTTTTTTTTAAAAATTTATTTTGTTGAAGTATAATTGATTTACAATGTTGTGTTAGTTTCTGCTCTACAGCAAGCTGATTCGATTATACATATATACATGCATATATTCTTTTTCATATTCTTTTCCATTATGGTTTTCTACAGGATATGATATCACTTATATGTGGAATCTAAAATATGTGATTTTATATATGAACTTATTCACGAAAGTGGATGAACTTATCCACGAAACAGACAGACTCACAGATATAGAGATCAGACTTGTTGTCGCCAAGGAAATGGGGGTGGGGGAGGGGTGGACTGGGAGTTTGGGGTTAGCAGATGTGAACAATTATATATAGAATGAATAGACAACAAGGTCCTACTGTATAGCACAGGGAACTATATTCAATATCCTGCAATTGGATTTTTAATTCTCTCTGCTGAGCTTATTCACATTAATCAAATTGCAAAGCATTGATAAGCCAAAATTCCAATTTATTAATTTACACTGAAAAATGTTACTGCCAGGTGGATTGCAATGCTCACTTGGGCTAGTTAGAGCAGTACCTTCTCAATAGAAATGTGTCCTTGAGAGATAAAATCAAAATTAGAGGATATCTTGGATTATTGAATGAGAGTAAAAGAAATGAATGACCTTAAGGCATATAGCAACTTCTCTACCTTGGGGTTACAGGCGCCATGCATCAAAACTTCTCAGTTGCTCCAGAGTATGTGCAAGTATTAATGGAATGTATGCCTTACCCGGCTCTCAAGTTTCAGTGTTCTTTATTATTGTGCAAAAGTTTCTGTGACTAAAATTGCACTTAGTGTCAGAATTTTCAGCATTATTACATCCATATCTCCCCCCTTGATCTTCAGAACGTTTTTAGTTTCGGGTTTCCCTGATGGGAATTCAGGAAGGTCGCATTGTTATCTTACCTGTGACACTCTCATATGACTTATCTTAATGTGACTTTACATTTTTAGAAAAATATCCTTTCCAAAAGGCTACACTCATTCCCTTGTGTGAACTGTCGTTATTTTAGTCAGACTGAAGGGTGCACCCTTTTTTGGAATCTGCAGTCCTTTGTTTTTGCCACACAAGGTCTCAAGGACACATGTGGACAAAGTGGTCCCCAATGTACTTAATTCCTAGAAAGAACATGGCCAGTGGGACGTGCAAAGAACTAAGCTTCAGGATATCTGGGTTCTGGTCTCAGCTCTGCCTCGAAGTGCCTGGGGCATAGGAAACTCATGCCTGTTTCCTTGTATTTAGACATAGAACTGGGGTAGCTTATTTTCCAATCCCTCTGACTAGCACACAATAGATACCCGTGCTGGTTAATCAACCAATCTTCTCTACTAGCTCTTTTAGCTCTAAAAATTTTACCAAACCTTAGTGAATTAAAATCCAGATTGGTGAATGACTTTTTCCAAATTTGCTTTTTCTCTAATAGATTTTCATTTATTCATTCAGTGAACATTCATTGCAGGCAAGGTCCCTGACCATGGAGAGCTTATCGAAATTAATGATTTCAAGCTTTTTTCCTCATAGTCTACATCCTTCTTTCCCACACTCAATACTTGATATCCACACATGATCTTCTTTTTTTTCAAATAATCTGATCATCTCTCTTTACAACCAACTCCCTCTCTCCTCCGTGTTTCCCTTTCCCATGATCTCCACAAGATTTATGTTTCTCAGGGACTCACTTGCTTTGAACTGTTTTTCCTCAAGAAGTCCACCGACGGCTTTGTAATCCAAGTTCAGAAGTTTAGGAAAAGCAGATTCTAACCAAAAAGCAGGAGTCTGAGTGAAGGATTCCAGTGGCCTTGCACTTACCTAATCCCGGAACGTGAATTGCTCACATCTGCAACACTGGAAGGTCACGCAGGCTTCTTCATCCTCGTGGAAGATTGCTCCAAGAACTCAGCACCTCCCAGGTTGCCTCCATCGTACAACCCCCTTGAAAATCCCCTACAGGGTGGCTGGGAAGGAATCCAGCCCAACATCCTGCGGCCACACATGTGTCTTCACTCATACTCCAGCCCCCGCAGGTCGCCAGCCTCCCAAGGACCTCCCAGACCACCCACAGGGCCCTCCCCTGGAGTCCTGAACGTCTCCTCCCTCGCTCTCTCATCTCGGCCATGCCTGAACCTGCAAGGTCTGTGTCTGGGCTCCACTTATTTCCGCCAATGTCATTATGAAGATTTTAAAGAGAAACACGATTTTAAATGTCATAACACTTCATATTTGAATAAGAGCAAACCAACAAAGTGCCGCAGAAGCAGCAGTAACTCACACAGCAATGAATACAAGAATGAACCAACAAGGACCTACTGTATAGCCCAGGGGAATATACTCAATATTTTTAAATAACCTATAAGGGAGAAGAATCTGAAAAAGAATAGGTATGTATGTATGTATAAGTAAATCACTGTGCTGTACACCTGAAATGAACATAACATTGTAAATCAACTATACTTCAATAAAAATTTTAAAAAAGAATGAAGAGGGGAGAGGCACAGGAAACTAAAAGGGTTCTGTCCCTAGGGCAGGGAAGGGGGTTGATTGTGAGTTTACTTGGTGAGTGCCATCAGAGACAGCAGAATGTCTACAGACTCAGTAGGCATCTTCCCTCGTGGCAATTAACCAAGACCCAAGACAACCAGAATCCCAGATCCCCTGTTTAATGGTTTTCTCTGATCCAAAGAATTGGCCTATTCCAGCATGTTGACCTTCTCGGTCCAGTATTTTAGGACATGATTAATGACAAGTCTGGGGTAAAGTTCAGGATTTTGTAATGGAGCCACAGGAAGCCTAAGGGACCAGGCAGAATATGGCCGTAATTTGACTATCTCTAGCAACCCCTCTGAGCGCCTCATTTGCTCTGTACTGGTATTTGTGTCCACCTTGTTGTGGGCTGCTGCTCTACATGGGGGGGTGGGGGGGAACGCAATCAACTTCCATGCCCTCCCTGACAAAAGTAAAACCAGGGCTACAGGAAACATGTTTTTAAAAATTCAACAATTGTTTCTCTAAGTAATCAGCTCCTGAGCAGTAGAATAATGTGATTTTACAGATGCCTTCAGCCCTGCTCTGGGGCACTTGGCTATAGAATCAGGTAAACCAGTGTTTGATTAGATGAGTTCTGCAAATTCTGCAAGTTTTTTTTGTGACAAGAAATCTGTCATAAAAAGACAAGTGGGGGGAAAAGGGTGCATGTATAAGAGTTTTATTACAGCATTTTATATATTTGCAAAATTTGATGGATAAACCAAATATCAGTTGATCCATAAATTGTCATGTATACATATCACAGGACTCTAGGCAATCATTAAAAGTGTATACCTTTATTCACTGATAAAGAAATCCCCTGTGATTCACTGTTAAATGCACAAAGAAAGCCAAAAAACAACATGTATGATGCCATTTATGATAAGTTTGTACTAACACACCCACCCCACACAGATACAGAAAGATATTAACCAAAATATTGAACACTCCCTGAGATATCCCTAAAGTGGAATTTCAGATATTTCAAATGTTTTTATTTCTGTTTTTCTGTATTCTTTGAATTTTCTACAGTAAAATAAATAGTTTTTTAGGATTGGGGGAAAAAACTTAATTAGCTATCTGTATTTTGAGGATAAGAAAATGGAAGTATATGGGCTTTAGAATCAGACTGAGGTGATTTCAAATCCTGACTCTCACTTGTTATATGACCCTGGGCAAGTCATTTAACTACACTGAGCCTCACGTGCTTCACTTAAATCGTTAGTTATTCCCTACCTACCACGAAGGTTGCTTCGGGATAGTATGAGAGAGAGTGCCAAAATGTTTTGAAATATTACCTGATGTATCTTTCTTTTAACTCTTTTTCAATGCTAGAGCCCTTCCGTCACTCAAATTAGATGAGGAAAGCAGAGACTCAGGAAAAAGAGGACATAAAAGAAAATAGTGAGAAAAATATGTTGGAATCAGCAGTCACATTTTTGTCTTTAAATTCTAAAATTATTGAAATTTTTAGAAGAGACAAAAGACTTGAAAAGCAAAGTGCCATTTAAACAATTCCTTTCATGCTTTTTTAATGTTCTCATATTGCAAGTACTACTCTTGAAATGAAATATCTTTAATTTTAAAAGAAAATAGTTGAATCTCGAACTTCCAGACAAATCTCCAAATAAACCAAGTTCAGTTACTTGTCACAGGACACAACACTTCATTCATTCATTCAGCAAATTATTCTTTTCCAGGCATTCTTCTAGGCACTGGGAATGTAGTTGTGAGTAAAGCAAACAAAAATTCTGAATTTTTAAAATTTACTTTGTACAATAGGCAATATACTCTTATGATACATACGCACATAAAGGGGAAGGTATAGAGTGGAGAGGATGGGAAGAAACTGGAACTGATGTATTGCTGATGGCTGATTCTAAATGGATTCAACTCCTGTGGAAGACAATTTAATATTATGCTGCAAGGTTGAATGTCTGGTACTCTATGACACAGCAATCCCGCTCCCAGGTATATGCCCAAGGGAGATAACTTGCACACATGTTATCAGGAGACTTATACAAGATTGTCTGCAGCAAGATGTTCACAAGAGCAAAAGACGGAAAACAATCCAAATGTTCACAAACAGAAGCATGGATTAGTAAAATGAAGTATTTTCAGACAATGATGAAAACAGATAAACCACAACTTACTTTTGAAAGGTAATTGTGGCAAAGGATATTTTTCAAAAATGGCCACAATATTAGTTCTGGCCCCAAATGTTCTTCCAGAACCTTCTCCACCCTCCCCTCCACTTCCCATTAAGAGGTGGAGTCTGTGTTTTCTCCCTTTGAATTTGGGTGGGTCTTTGTGACTGGCTCAACTCATACAAGACAGAAACTTTGTGACTTTTGAGGACTGGTCATAAAAAGGCAATGTAGTTTCCTCCTGGCCTTTGGAGCCCTAAGCTGCTCTGTAAAGGGTCTGATGACCCTACAGCCACCAAGCTGGAGAGACCCCATGGAAAGAATACATAGAGAAGGAGATAGAGGTAGCCCGAGAAGCTGGGCTTGTGTTACCAGCCCAGGCAGCAGGAATGTGAGTGAAGATGTCTCAGAGATGACTCTGGCTCTAGAAATCATTTGACTCCAAACACATAAGAGATCCTGAGCCAGAAACATGCTTCTCTCAAACTCCTGAATCCAGAGACAGAGTGAGATGTCTGCTTATGTCCATCAACTACAAATGACGTTTGTTGTTTTAAGCCACTGAGTTTTGGAGTGATGCATAAGGATAGATGACCAGAACGATGACAATGGGTGAAAACAAATAAAAAGTCCCAGAAAAGTTCTTACTGTATAATATCATTTTCTTAGTGCTCAAAAATAAGTCAAACAAAACAATAAAACTACTCTTTAAATAATTGAAAACATAAATGCAATATTTTTTAGATTTTGATATTTCTGATTTCATTGCAGTAGAATCAGAGAATATTTGTATTATTTCTACTTCTCAAAATTCATTAAGGTTTTCTGTGTAGCATAATAGGTGATCAATTTTTGTGAATGCGACTTGAGCACTTGAACGTGTATTTGTTATTTTCAAGATACAACTTTTGACATATACATCTGTAGGTATAAATCAGATCTACCCTCCTAATTATACTATTTACATCTTTTAGTCACTTAATTTTGATCTGTGAGAAAGGTGAATTAAGGACTTGTAGTGCTAGTATGTTTCTGCCTCTTTTGTAATTTTTAAAATTTCTGCTTTATTGCTATTCTGCTTTTGTTTTGGGTGGAGCACAAATATCCATACCTGTATCTCCCCTGTGAATTATAAAACTTCTTAGTTTTATTTAATGTTTATGGGCCTGAAAACCCATAACTGATACTAAGATCATGACTCTTGCTTTCTTTAATTTTTGTTTGTTGAAAGGCTGCCCAGCTTTTTATTTACAATCCTTTTTTTTTTACATCTTTATTGGAGTATAATTGCTTTACAATGGTGTGTTAGTTTCTGCTTTATAACAAAGTGAATCAGTTATACATATACATATGTTCCCATATCTCTTCCCTCTTGCGTCTCCCTCCCTCCCACCCTCCCTATCCCACCCCTCTAGGTGGTCACAAAGCACCGAGCTGATCTCCCTGTGCTATGTGGCTGCTTCCCACTAGTGATCTATTTTACGTTTGGTAGTGTATATATGTCCCTGCCACTCTCTCGCTTTGTCACAACTTACCCTTCCCCCTCCCCATATCCTCGAGTCCATTCTCTAGTAGGTCTGTGTCTTTATTACTGTCTTACCCCTAGGTTCTTCATGACATTTTTTTCTTAAATTCCATATATATGTGTTAGCATATGGTATCTATCTATCGGATGAATGGATAAAGAAGATATGGCACATATATACAATGGAATATTACTCAGCCATAAAAAGAAATGAAATTGAGATATTTGTAATGAGGTGGATGGACCTAGAGTCTGTCATACAGAGTGAAGTAAGTCAGAAAGAGAAAGACAAATACCGTATTTACAATACTTTTAAATCAGAATGTTTTAGGTATGGCTCACTCATAGCATAGCTTTGGCTTTTCTTTGAGATCGGTCTGAAATCCTTCTTTCATAGAGAATGAAACCTATTTATATCTACTAATGAGAGATATCCTAGTTCTGTCACTTATTCAGTCAGTTAATAATTTTTGAGTTCTTCTACTCCAGGTATATATAATAGGAGCTGGAAATACAGAAGTGATAGATGATAGATAGATAGATAGATAGAGACACCATTCTAGGCATCAGAAATGTGAGTGAAGGAGGATCATCTAACTATCTATCTACAATCACTTCTGTATTTCCATTTCCATGTAGCTTGCAATCTAATGGGAGGAGAGAGACTAAACATAATATCATGTTTTCAGTTTTATAGGCTACTTATTTAAACCTTTAACTCTATGGTCTATATTCTTCATGTCTATGTGTTTGTGCAGTTCTTCTATTATTTAGAAATGTTTTATTCTTACACTAGCGGAACCTTTATAATTATAACGATATAATATCCTTAGTTTTTCATTTCTTTAGACAGCCCCTATTAACTTTCTATATGAGCAATGATAAAATTAGCATGTTTCCTGTTTCCTCTCTCCTCTCCCTCTCTGTCTCTATTATCTTTTTCAAGGTTTAATAGTATGGTTACATGTGCTTATATTTCTATCACTTGATCTGTCAACTTGAAATGACATCTCCTCACTCTCAACTATTATAGACGAAGCAATCAGCAAACTGACACTAACGCCCATTTTCCCTTTTCCTCTCCAAATTTTTATTAGTTAAATACTTTTTAAATTGTTAGGGCATATAACCCATATGTCTGTTCTGTCACCACGTTCCATCACATTTGGTTTAATCTTTGCCTGTAGTTAAACCAATTCAATGCTCCCTGCCATTGCATCAGCCAAAGTTTCCAAAGTCATCTCCAGGAATTTCATCAAGGGGAGTTAATTAGAACAATATTCCCTGTGTGCCTCATGTTCAAAACAGCCTGGACAGACTTTAGTCTTTATATTCGAAGGATAGTTTGGCTGGATATTTAATCTTTCACTTACACTTCCCTCTGGGAATATTGTAGAAGTATTCAAAATATTGGCAGTTTGATGCCTGCTCTTTATCTGCTGGGAAGATTTGCTGTTCCTTTTTTTGTTTTTGTTTTTGTTTTTGTTTTTGTTTTTTGCGGTACGCGGGCCTCTCACTGTTGTGGCCTCTCCCGTTGCGGAGCACAGGTTCCGGACGCGCAGGCTCAGCGGCCATGGCTCACGGGCCCAGCCGCTCCGCGGCATGTGGGATCTTCCCGGACTGGGGCACAAACCCGTGTGCCCTGCATCAGCAGGCGGACTCTCAACCACTGCGCCACCAGGGAAGCCCTGCTGTTCTTTTACATATTTTTCTTTCTTAGAATACCTTTTCATGATGCTGTAGCACTTGAGCATTTTGCTGGAGGTCATGGAGTCTGGAAGGCTACCCTGGAGGATCTTCCCAGCAGGAACATTTCTTCCCCTGTTCTAGCACAGAGGGAAGCTAATTTCTGCAGTTATGGCTCATCTGTGTGGCTGTTTAACTCTACCTTTTCTGTTTATCTGAACCAAAAGGATCTAAAGGACCTCTACTACAGCCCTGCACACCCCAGTTCCTGACCCCTTCTTCTAAATAAATGAAGTAGTATTTGCACGTTAGGAGAGCCCCTTATCTTCAGGAGGTGGCTCAATCCGAGTTCTGGAATTTTCTGGGCTTCTTGTCTCCACCTCCTCCTGTGACTTTTGGTGGTCCTTCTTACATGATTTGGAAGTCAGCAGATTTTAGTGGATTATATGTGTAATTTCATGAAAAATTAAGTTTGCAAGGTCCATTTTTAATGCCTTAGGCTTTTGCCTTTTTCCTAGGAGAAGGGGCAAAAAGCTGACTTATGCAACCCTTTTTTGTGTCAAATATTTCAAAGCACTTTTGGCTTGCCAGAATGGACTTAATGAGAAAGAACTGGATTTGTGGGTTCCAAAGATCCAGAGCTTGGCTCACTCAGAGCATAGATTTTATACCATAAACTATACTGTAGAAAACCCATATGATGATTACAGAGCAGGTTCCCTCATCCCAAATGTGATAAGAGAAAAATCAGATGGCTGGAATGAATTAATTTGGGGGAAACGTGACTAGATCATACAGAAGCCTCTAAGAGGTGTCCAGGACTCTGTCCCAATTTAAAATCTGAATTATGAATAGAGATAGCAGCATAAACTCTATATTTGGGGGAGATTCTCAGAGCAGAATGACTATGGCTTAGCTTCCCAAGATATAACTTGGGAAGGTGTGTTTTGGAGAAAGTCTCCAACATAGCACCTGAAGAATGGGAAGGAGGGGCTAAGGAGTTTGTCTCTGCAAAAAGTTCCCATTGGCACAGAAGTGGCACAACCAAGAAAGAAGCAAGAATGCATAGACTCTGAGACTAGAGGCCGTGGAGGAACCACAGGTACCAGTAACAGATGCCACGGCACAACAAAGAGATCATTCAGGTGAGCTACATCTCCTTGGAGGCCAGTGAGCTCAGAAGACATCACTTGGACCGAGCACCTCTCCCCAATGCCAGAATGATGCAAAAGCAACAGCATTCCTCCCAGTGCACATTATCCCAGAAAAGAAGGAAGGACAGGAAGGGAATATTCAAGTGCTGAATATTTAACTTGATTCGGCCACACAAAAGTTGTAAATGACTGAGTCATCTTGAATTGCTCAGATTATCTTTCTATGACCTTTAAAAGGGGAGCTTTAGAACTGAATTAAGTTCACTTCTAGAAAAATAAATACTATTAGAGTTTTGCTGCCATAGGTTAGTGAGTGTAAAACTTTAAATCTGCTATGTTTGGGGGCTTGCCTGAAATTCCAAGGAACATTCATGTAAGGCATACTTGCACCATGAACCTTAGACAAGAACTGGAGCAAGTCAGGACCACGATGCTGTGACAGAACTGTATGCAGAAAGCCAAAGTTTGGAGCCCCAAACTGTGATATTAACTGTGACTCGGAAACGCCAAAAGAATAAATCTCCTACTCATAGAAGGAAGGCCGATTCTAGGGATACCAGTTCAGGCCATAAATGTGGTGATGGAGGATATTTGAAGAGTTTGACTTTGGAAGAAGAAACAAGCTGTAAGGAGAACTCATAGCTCGTGATGTAGAAACTCAATAAACTAGGGAGGGGGTCCTTGAGACCTGGAGAGTGGAGACACCATGATATTGCAAGAGCCAAGGATTGATTAGTCAGGGTCTATCATCCCTTTAACCAGATTGCCTGGACACAGTGGTGGGAGAGTCACTACTCCCAGGAACCAGTGGGTATCCCAGGAGATTTAGACTGGGGGGTCCTATACATGATTTCGTATAACTCTAAGCAAAGACACCTTAGTTATCCCAGCATCATTATAGCACCTTTTGTAGTACAGACTACCTTGGAGGGGAAAGTGAGCAAAGAGAAATTCTTGGGAAAGCAGTGACGATCTTCCAGTGGAAACAAGTGACAACTTCACCCATGATCCACATGTAACTCCATAATTTCAGAGACTCTGGTGCATAGATTATGGGTAAACAAAATTTGAACAGGGACTTAGTTATGATACTCTTAGCAAAATATTTCCCTTCATAGGAATGCAAATACTTATTAAGGGGATAAAAGAAAGAAGATAATATTTTTGAAAATTTAATTAATACAATTTATGTTTGTAGTCATTCTTTTTTTTTGGATGTTTGTATTTTATTTACATTTATAGAACTGTTTAAAATACAGAAAAACACAAAGGATTAAACAATAAATACCTATATTCCTATCATCCAGAATTAAAACTTTAAAAAAATTTTTTAAATTTAATTTTATTTACTTTTTATACAGCAGGCTCTTATTAGTTATCTATTTTATTCATATTAGTGTATATATATCAATCCCAATCTCCCAATTCATCCCACTGTAGTCATTCTTAAGTTCTCAATAGTCTCAAGACTTTATTTACTGAATAAATAGTATTCATTGCTTTAGGAGAGGACCAGATCCAATTTAGAACAAAAAAGTCACCATTCCATTTGCTGGTAGAAACTTAAAAAAATCCCAAGTAGTCAAGCAAGAGGGTAAATTCAAGAGGGTCAATGATGTCTAGAAACCCAAGATGGGGGGCAATAGGTTCAGGGGTGAATCCTAGGAGAGCAATAGCTTAGCTTCGCCAGGTAAAGCCCACACACTGAAAATTTTCTAGATATGTAAATCCAACATCAAACCAAATGCTGTTAACTAACAGTGGTTGAATAAGATCTCTGAGTTCTTGGGCCTTTGAAGTCCCTGACCTGAGTGTGGTGTGGAGAAGGCCATTGGCAGCTTGCATTGAGAGAACAGGTGGACCAAAGGACACCTCATGTTTGGGACAAGGAAATGAAGAAAGCATGGTTTGGGCTTCCCTGGTGGCGCAGTGGTTGAGAGTCCGCCTGCTGATGCAGGGGACATGGGTTCGTGCCCCTGGGCCCATGAGCCATGGCCACTGAGCCTGCACGTCCGGAGCCAAAAAAAAAAAAAAGAAAGCATGGTTTGACAACTGGGGGCCACTGGAGGGATATGGATCAACAGTGGATATACAGATACTTAAGTCCAGGCAGGAGCAGCTATAGCTTGCTGGACCAAACAAGCACAGAGGATAACACCTGGATCAGATGACTCATCCCTAGGCCAGGACAACATCTTTACCAGTGTCTCCCTCGACCTCTTTCTGACCCAGGTCTTAGTTCACCTTCTGTCTTGAAACAGAATGAGGGAGAATCACGGGTTGACTGATTTGAAGCTTTAAATTGACCACATTGAATTCAGGAGATTACTGAGTAAATTTGAATTGGCAATATGAAAATTTCCACCATCAGAGAGACCAGGAATTCTCAAGTTTAAGTAGGTTCAGTTATGGAGGAAAGAAAATCATTTTCATATTTAACACCCAGATTTTGTGACTATGTGAAAGTTAAGCCCAATGTATGTGTTAAGAGTGACAGGTATATAGCAAACATTTAATAAATGATAGCTGCTAATAGTTATATTATTACATCTTTCCATTGTTATCTGAAATTTATGCTTTGGTGCTATCAACTTCTAGGTCTTAAGAGACCTCCATAAAAGCAAACATCTTTAAAATGTCCTGTTAGTTTATCAGGCAGCACAAAAGTACTGGCAAATAAAATCTTTGGTTCTTAGGGTAGAAATACAATTATGGGAACGGGGTGGAGTAAAAGGCAGAAGGTAAAGACGAACGTCTGAGAGGGGAGCATTCTAGAAATTTTGCCTGGATAGGAAAACAAGCTTATCTGGCCCCCAAGTCACACATGAATTATTTGTACCAGGATGACATTTAAATAATTAATAATGGGAAACTTAGCTTAATATTCTTGCCAACCAGCTGTATTGAGAAATCAAAATTTTTTAAATGGCTTGCTAAATCTGGGATCAGAGTAAATGTGTTGGGTGGTCTTGCAGGCTATTTTCAACACATTGTAGGAGCCCAGTGGCCTGCTTTTCTCTCCATTAAAGGACTGTACCACGGCATCTATTTATATTCCAAAGTCAAGCCACCCACTTTCTTGGAAAATGCTGCCAAAAATGAAATACTGCCGTTATGAATTGCCTCTTCGTATACTTTAAGAGTGCCACCGCTTTTCACTTTGTATTTGTTCACCTCATCTTTTTCTTTTCAACATGTATTTTTAAAACACTGCAAATTAATTACAGATTTTAAAATTCCTAATATTTTTGGTTGGTTACATTGATCGGCAGATATAAAGAGCTATCTTTATTCTTCATGTTGTAACTCCAAGTCACACTGGTGGTAGGTTCCTTCTGTCAAGTCAAGTTCCTGAATCATGTATTTATAAGTTTCAATCATTTCCTGATCAGAATTTCTTACTGTTCCTTTGACTTGCTCCTAGGTTTAGGGATTCTCCTTAGTTTGGAGTTTGTATAGTTTTGCCTATTGACTATAAATGCCTAATCACATTTTATCTAGTTAGAATTCCAACTTTAAACGTAAATTATGATATGAAAATGCCCCCAAAATGCCATTTTTTTCCTGCTCTCAAGACATTTTTCAGAACTATTGATCTTCAGTCTTCTCTCAGACCCTAAAGCCAATTCTCTACCCACACTTGTAATCTCCTAAACAAGTTTATATTCATGGAACTGACTGTGAAAAAAAAAAAAAAAAACACCTCACCACCTGTTATAAATCCTAAAATTAGTTGTCAGGGATGGAGCACTACTATTTTCTTATGTTACAACTGATTAATAATGATAACAGAAATTTTGTCTTTTAATTCATGGAAACAAATTTCTCTTATTTAAAATACTAATGCTCCGTGTATGAGTGTTCACGGAGGGTGATATTTGGGTGGGAAGAATTCCTTCAACATGTATTAGAGAGGTATTCGTTAGTTCATTCAATAATGAATTCAGTAGATATTTATTAAGTGCCAACTATGTTCCAGGCACTCTTCTAGGTAATGTGAATACATTAGTGAACAAAATAGACACAGATATCTGTCCTTCCTGAGGTTACAACCTAGTGGGGAGGAGAGGAAAAAGTAAAAAATAAATGAATTAATGTTTACCACTGATGTTGATATATGGAGAGAAATAAAGCAGGGAAGGGAGGTGGGACAGGGTGGGGAAGAAGTGCTGTTTTTCAAAAGGTGGTCTAGGAAGGCCTCCGTGACTGGGTGAGCAGACACCAGAGGTGAGAATGCTTACCAGGCACGGATCTCAGGGCAGAGCATACCAGGCAGAGGGGGTAGCAAGTTCATGGTCCTGGGGCAGGGAGGCCTGGTGTGTTCAGGAACAACCAGGAGGCCAGAGTGGGCGGAAAAGTGTGAAGGAGAAAAGTGGGAGATGGGTTTTGGAGAGACAGCAGGGAGCCCCGACATAACCACTTTGGAAGCCTGTGTGAAGACTTTGCTTATAAAGAGTGAAAGGGGACACCACTGTGAGGGCATTGAGCCAAGGAGTGATAAGATCTGACTTATGTTTTAAGAGGCTCCCTCTGGATAGTGTCCTGAGAAGTGTCCGTAAGGAGGGGAGGATGGAAGCAGAAAGTCCATTTAAGAGGCTTATGCAATGGGCTTCCCTGGTGGTGCAGTGGTTGAGAGTCCACCTGCCGATGCAGGGGACACGGGTTCGTGCCCAGGTCCACAAAAATCCCACATGCCGCGGAGCAGCTGGGCCCGTGAGCCATGGCCACTGAGCCTGCGCGTCCGGAGCCTGTGCTCTGCAACGGGAGAGGCCACAGCAGTGAGAGGCCCGCGTATCGCAAAAAGAAGAAAAAAAAGAGGCTTCCGCAATAACCTGGGTGAAAGGTGAAGGATAGTAACAAAGAGGTGGTGGGATAGAACTTGAAAGAAGAATCAGTAGGACTTGCTGGCTGATCATACATGAACCCTAAGAGAATGAGTCAAGAATGTTATTAAGTTTTTTACCCTAACAACTGGGGAACAGAAGTAATTGCTATCTACTGGGATGAAGAAGATGACTCGGAATGGTTAGGGTGGGGACAGGTAAGATCTGGAATTCAGTTTTAGATAAGTTAATTTTAGGTATCCATCATACACATGAGTGTAGCTATAGAATAGAGAGTAGACTATATAAATCTGGAGTGAAGTGCACCCTGAGATATACATTCGAGAATGATCAGCATAGAGATGCCATTTAAAGCCATCAGGACTGGATGAGATCACCAAGGGAGTGGGCAGAGACAGTTGAGAGACCAAACAGTGAAATGTGGGCACTCCAACACGAGGAAACTCAGGAAAACAAAAAAAGAATGAGATCATGTGGTGTTCTGGGAAGCAAGGGAGGAAAATGCTTCAAGGAGGAGAGGGTGTTTTACTCTCTCTTTCACTTTTGGTTAGTGTTTGTGTTAAACTTCATCTTCTTGACCTCTCTGTGCCACGTGCTGCTGATAGGTCAAGATGATGCAGGCTGAGGATTTACTACCAGATTGAAACACCAGGTTTAATTTTTGTTGACCTTAAATGCAGCTTTGGTAGAGCCGTGGGGATCAAAGCCTTGATGGAATTGTTTTCAAGAGAGGGTGGGAGAAGAGAGATTGAGTACCGAAAAAAATAGAGTACTTCTCCACGGGCTTTTGTTCTAACAAAGAATAGAGAAAGGGGGTAGGAGCTGGAGGGGACTGCGGTGGTCAGGAGAATGGTTTTAAAATTCATTTCGAAGACTTCGTAAATCACAGGACATTGTATGCTAAAGAAATTGATTCATCGGAGAAGGAAAAACTGGTGATGCAGATGTGAGGAAACAATTAGGGAGCAATATACATGAGTGGGTGAGAAGAGAAGGAATTTCATGCTAAAGGGGAAGGAACTGGCTTTAGACATGAGCACCATGGTTTATCCATGGTACCAGGAGGGGAGGTGGAGCTGCAGGAAGATGGGTAGCTGGAGTGTGTAAGCCTGTATGTGGAAAATTCATTCCTGAGGGCTTCTGTTTTCTCAGGGAAGTAAGAAGCAAGACCAGCAGTGGAGAGTGAGGATGGAAGGAGAGTATTGAAAGAGGTGAGACAGGAAGTGTAAACAGTCAACGGGCCAGGAAATGTCCTAGGATTGGTGAGCAGGACTTACACCCCAGAGGAGCATTTTGGAACTCAGGTTGCTTGGGGAAATATTCCCGGAGTATTAAAAACATGTTTGAAAACCAGGTGATTAAATATTTTGGAGAGCTACTATATGCTCTGTCAGCCCTGTCTTCCAAAGTCACAATGTCAGTTACAAGGTGAATAGCAACTACAGCATCCTCTTCAAAGAAAGATGTTTAACACTGTATCATTAAAATTTTCCCAAATGTTTGACAGCACAGAACTCTTTGTGTCCCATTGCCTATTAGCATCCTTCAGAACAGTGTTCCATGGACTCCAGTTTGGAAAAATCACTGCCATAACTACAGCATCACCAAAGGTGTTCATTAATTCCCCGAGAGAGGCTCTTGCAGTCACTGCTATGCCACCTATAAGGGGCAACATCTGAACCAGGTGCAAAACTTAAGAGACTCCAGGTAAACAATTAGGGGAGAGCTCATTAACATTTTCTGAAGTTCCTCACTCATGAACCCTAATGGGGTATAGAAAGCCTTCAAGGACAATTCAGTCTAACGGGAAGAACAATGTGCTGGGATCCAGGAACTCAAAGCTGAAGTGCACAGACTGGGCGATTTCGGCAAGTATCCAGCACTCAAGTATCTAAATGTTGACTAGCAAGTTTCCTCCACCAGTTGTGAGTACAGGAGACACAGTGATTAAGAAGACTCATCTGCCATCCGTCAAACCAGGGACAAATCTTATTTCCATCTCCTACTAGCTGTGTCACCTTGGAAACAAGTTAATATACATGGATCTCAGTTTTCTTTTTTGCAAAACAGAGAAGACGGTATCACCTACCTCACTGGCTATTATGAGCATTAAATGAGAAAAAAACACCTCACTTAGCACATTGAACTTTTACCTGTCTATTGTAACAAGCAATAACTGATAGGAAGCACCTGTCTAAATTAAAAGTCTTGTGAAATTGTAAAGCAGCGTTAGTTCTGTATTAACAGTGTGGCAAAGGAAATTAAATTAAGAATGTTTTTAAAAGAAAACATATAAGTGGCTGATTTGGTTCTGAAAAGTATGAAGTCAACGCACTGCTCCTTCCTAATCTGTTTTCTCTTCAATATTTTGACAAAAGTCTACATCAGAGGTTTATTGAACTTGTACTGCATTGTTGCAGAAAGGAATGGCTTTTCTGTTGGGGATAATAATACTAATAAAATAATATTATTTTAGATTTGTGGCCTAGCATTTCCTTTACAAGCAGGTATTGTTCCTAATGGGAAAATAAAGATTACGAAGGGTTAACTGACTTAGTGAAGGTCAACAAAATGTCACAGTCGGTCCACTCATAGAGCAGCAGGAAAGTCTGTATTTCTGACATATTTATAACTCTATGGTTAAGATGTTTGTTTAATGTTCTCTTTTATTCAAAGGTCTCTGACCATTTAAACCTTCCCCCCCTTTAACTTAGATGTGCTTTGTTAGTTATTAGCGTCCTTTAAGTACCTGCTTCATGCTCACTTTAAGATCTGGACCTACCAATTTTCAAAGACTTCTACTTTGACAAAATTCCAAGCTAATTACAGCAATTTTTAACAACATGTTCTGGTGAAAAATAAAACCTTCCTTTAGATTTGAAATTTCAAAGAATTAAGTTTGCTTGCTTCTTGTAAGAAGATAATTCTTAGACTTTGTGATACTAAGACTAAAAAATATACTATATTTTGCATATAGGTTTAAAATGTATTTGAGTATGTTTGCTTTAACCATGGAACGTGATCCAAGACCAGGCTCGGAAGTAGGAGCTAAAAACCTGAAATCTAGGTTTTATTGTCAAATCCATGGAGGATTGCATATCTCCTTTCTAACTGATACTTCTAGATAAAATGGCAAAATATTTCATTGCTGCTTGATTACATGTTACTAAATAAAAGTGGTATTTATAAGTATCGTTGGGGTGAAATTATATAAATATTTTTATTAGCACATGATTGTAAGAGATACAGATCCCAAATTTAGATGTGCATGAATGACACAAGTCAATACACACACACAAAAAGAGATAGAATTACGAATGGTGTGTGTCTAGATTTTCGCAGCCGACCCAGCCATATGTTTCTTGTCTAGGTGGCTGCCCAGGGAACTCAAGCATGTGGATAACAGTTCTAGTGGGCAAGAAGCCATATAAACAATGAACATAACTCAAAATGAAACAAAGAAGCATGCTAATAGCAAATTGTAACATTGTAGAATACTACTCAACCAAACTTTTTTGATGAGTGATAAACGGATAAATGATATAGAATCATCCCAATGAAAAAATAATTGTTTGATGGAAGAACCACATAGCATTTTGCACTGTAAGATGTGACAGTCCCATTCTCTCTCTGATTTTTGTCTACACTTGCCTTCATTGTAACCTCCCCAGAGCCAGCCAGGACAAACACAATGCCTGATACCCATTGGTTAAATTCTATGAAACATTTTGTTTATTTTGTCACTGTAATAGGAAAGATCTGCTTCCAGCTTCAAAGAAATAAATAATGGAATTTAAATTCTTTTTCCTTTTATGTAACAAATAGAATGTATACTTTCTGTTAGTTTGTGGGTGGGGTGGGTAGTGTAATAAAGTTATAGAATTTCTTTCACATGGGAACGTTTTGCTACATTAAGAGTAAGCCTTATGTTTTACCTGATGCTTTTTCTGAGAAAATAGTCACCCTGCTTAATTCAATGAGAAAAATACTTAATAATTGATGAGGATTTGTGGAGTTGAAAGTTGTAAACAAGACAGTATTTCAATACAAGAGCTCTAAAATAACTAAACAGACTTCCTTTGTTGAATTTATTTACCCTTTCTATAGCACCTAGCATCTTAATACTTAGGCATAAAAGTACCAGGCATAATGTGAGAATGAAAATATTATGATTCTGTCTAATTTTTCTCTCTCAGTGAGTTAAAATACAGTGTTCAACCATACATTTATTCCCTTGTTACACTGCTTAGTTCCTGAGACTAAGGAATTCCTTATATACTACAAATATGCAGTGATTGATGTGAAAGAGAGATGAAGGCATGACATTGTCTATCAATTCAAAAATCAGTCAGTAGTTTAACTACAAATAGTGTACAAATATGCAGGTATAGTAGCAGTAGCTAATGGCCATGTATTCAATTTTTTCTGTCCTGGTTTCATTCTCATTTTCGAAGAAACTCTCTCTCATGATCTTGTGATAACCAGTTAAGTTCCTGAGACCAATATTTATCTGCTGGGTCTGTTGAGAGGTTATCGAGCTCTTTCATGTCAACAAGATATATGGAAAGGATTTATATCATAACAATTAATGACAAATTATACAACAAACTTCTAATAGTTTTAAAGACAAAGTGATACTAAAGCATCAGATGCCTCAGAGTTCTCATCTATGCAATGGGAATTGTGTTAATACCCAAATGTTTGCTGAGTGCCTACTACATTCCAGGCACTTTTCTAACCCAATGGGCTGCAACAGTGAACATGTGAGAAAAATCCTCTGCTCTTATGGAATTCCTACTCTAGTGGTGGGGCAGATAGACAGTAAGCAACAAAAATAAAGCAAAATATGTAGTGTGTTAGATGGTGATAAGTGCTGTATAGAGAAAGATAAAAGGAGAGGAGGATCAGAGTGCTCGTGGGGCTTGCAACTTAGTTGCAATAGTTGGTGATGCTTGCCCTGAGGAGGTAAAAACAGTAGTAGAGGTTCATAGAATTCTTGGTAAGATTGAATGAATTATACGCAAAATGCATTGAGCAGTGTATGGCACATAGCAGAGGGTGAATAAACGTCAGGTTGAAAAAGAGGGTGTGATGCTTAGGGTTATTTTGAGGAAGGTTTTTGTTTGTTCTGCAGACTTTCCTTTATGGGCCATGGCCATTTTTATCTGGAGTTAAGAATGGAATTGTATTTGACTTTTGCATAAAACGTTCATAAAGCTAATTTGTAAACTGGATAAAAATAAAGAACTGGAAGACCTAGGTCTTCATGGATCAGTTATCCACAGTTTGACCCTGTCTTAAAAAGAGAGAAAGAAGGAGGAAGGAGTGGGGGCATGGAGAGGGAGAAAGGGAAGGGGAGAGGGAGGAGAAGGAAAGAAGGAAGGGAGAAAGGAGAGGAGGAAAGAAAAGTTCTTTAAGAGTCCATCTTAAGAATAAAAAGTTTTAAGGCATACAGTTTAAATTACTTTAACTTTATATGTGACTAACTTGAAAAACGGCTCATTTAAAACAAATCTAGGGCTTCCCTGGTGGCGCAGTGGTTGAGAGTCCGCTTGCCGATGCAGGGAACACGGGTTCGTGCCCCAGTCCGGGAAGATCCCACGTGCCGCGGAACGGCTGGGCCCGTGAGCCATGGCCACTGAGCCGGCGCGTCCGGAGCCTGTGCTCCGCAACGGGAGAGGCCACAACAGTGAGAGACCCGCGTACCGCAAAAAAAACAAAACAACAACAACAACAAAAAAACAGATCTAAATCCAAATCTAGGAAAGTACCAATCTTTAGTAATTGGGTTCGAACATTTTATTGAACTATATAAAATCTATAGAAATATCATATATTCCTTAAGATTATTTTTCTTGACAAACAACTTTATTATTCTAGAAGGTGACTATATTTAGGTGTATTTTAATAGTAAACAAGCAATGAGTTATTTGTATTAAAGAAGTTAACAGTTCTAGCTAATAGGAAAGAAAAATAAATACTCATAGGGCACCCACAATGTGCTAGGCAATTTGGAAGTTACTTTCATTTTTCCATGAAAAAGTTTTGAGGACTTACATGTAGGGTGCTGAGTGAGGCATTGGTGAGATAACTAAGAAGTGGTCCCACACAATTCTTGCCAAGTTTCAGAGAGCTTACAGTCTTGAAGGAGAAGGTATATAAGACCTCATTTGTTCTCCACATCTTTGTAAAGAAGATGCCATCCCAGTGTACAGGGAGGAAAACTGAAATCAAGAAAAATTAAGCAAGCTGTCAATGGTCACTCAATCAAGTGATGAAAACCCATAATCAGTTCAGGACTTTTTGGTTAACAGGTACAAGCTCTTTCGCTGCTGATTCACTAGTATTTGAGTATGAAATATGAATGCAGTTTATATTTACCTTTCCGATTGTGACTTGCTTATCCAACTTTTAAAAATTAATGTTCATTTCTCAAAGACATGTAAATCGATAGACTAGAAAGATGAGCCACAACCAGTCTATGTGACTGGGTGAAGCTAAACTGGGATTCACGTTTGCCTTAGGTAAATCACACATGGATTAATCTTAAATTGGCTACATTATGGTTTGTGTACTTTAATGATTTTTTAAAAATCACACTGTGGGGAAAAGTATATGTTAAGAAATATCACAAAGTCTTTTTTTTTTTTTTGTCCTTTATGAAACGGTGTCCTTACAATGACTGTGTCAATAACTTGTCAGCCTACGATATGTTTTTCCTTTTTTAGCTGTCATCCAGCAAGTATTCAATAGAGAGTCTCAGTAATATAATGGTTGGCAATTTAAAACATTATGCGAAATTATATAGCAAAAAGGTAGAGACTGTCAGTTGGCTGTCCCAAATTCCATCTAAGATGTTCTCTGTGTCCACTTTCCTGTGATGGCTCTCTGGGAAGCCATGTGACCCAATGTTGGCCAATGAGATATAAGCAGATGATATGGGTGAGGCTTTGGGAAAAATTTCTAAAAGGAATAGATCTGACCTTTATCTTTAGCCTTTCTCCCTCTTCCTACTGTGGAGGGAAAAAAGAGTAACACTTTCAGAAGGCAAGCAGGAAAAGAAAATGGACTTGGAGGCCCTTGGACCCAGAGAGCAGCTTCACAGCCTTGAGCTCTGGCTGTGTACCTTTGGACTTCTTGCTTCATTGCAAGGGCATTGGGTGGGGTGGGTGGGCAGGGGGAAGGGTACGTATCCTAAGCAGACATTAGTTGGGTTTTCTGTTGTTTGCAGATGAAAGCAAAGCACTACTGATCAGTACAGTGATGTTTCTCCCTCGGTTTCCTCTTCCTTCCCTTTCTCTCCCCCTATTTTTTTTGGCAGGGGGGTTCGCGGGCTTCTCACTGTTGAGGCCTCTCCCGTTGCGGAGCACAGGCTCCGGACGCGCAGGCTCAGCGGCCATGGCTCACGGGCCCAGCCGCTCCGCAGCATGTGGGATCTTCCCGGACCGGGGTACGAGCCCGTGTCACCGGAATCGGCAGGCCGACTCTCAACCACCGCGCCACCAGGGAAGACCATCTCTCCCCCTATTTTCATTTCATGTTATTTTATTCCCAAGTTTCTGGCTAAGTTTTAATTCTTTCTTTCTCTCTCTTCTTCTCTATCAGCTATCTAATTTGTTATCTTAGCTTCCAATGTGGTAGAACTAAATATTTATTTAGATGCCTTACAAGTTTATCAAAAGTAAAAACAAGTATGAATTTCATAAAGACACTTTTTTTCTCTTATTACCTGGACTTGAAAATTGAGACAAAGTTTCCTATTTTCTTTCCTTTGTACCCCTTCCCCTAAATACTTAAGTTGTTGAATTTCAGAGTCTGAATTTGTAATGTCAGCTGTTCCAATGTTGATTTCCTATTGTAGACGGACTGGCATCCTCTTAGTCGGGCTGTGGCAACAGCAGTTTGACTCAGTCCCAGCGTCCTACCCACCAATTTCACATTTATATTCCTAGAGTGAGTTCAATCTCTACTAATCAAACAATTAAAATTCAAGCTATTCTTGTTTACCAACCTAAGGTTTTTTTAAAACTTCAAAACACCACCCAATCTTAGCAAGACCACAGAAAAATAACACTGTCATATATATGGTGTCATGGTAAACTGGTAATATACTTTTGAAAAATAATTCAACAATATGTTTCTAGAATAATAAAAACAAATTCATAATCTTTGTTTCAGTAACACTATTGAAACTAGCGGAAACTATCTAAAAGTTATTTTTAAAAGAAAGAAGCCAAGGTGTTTACTCTAAAGTAAGTACAATTGCAAGTATTTGGAAAACTTCAAATGTGGGAGGGACAGTACCCTAAATAGATAATAGCAAATCACTATTAGGAAAAATAATGATATGAAGACTTTATGTCAAGATCAAAAATATTAATAATAAAAAAGTACAATGAAATTTTTCCCCCAAGTTGAAAAATAGTAACCCCTGAAGGGACAGGAGAGGGATGCAACTGGGGTGACCACAGTGGGTGGCTTAGAAAGTACTGGAAACCCTATGTTTCTTAAGTGCGGGAGGAGCCACATGTACCTGATATATACTATTTTACATACATGACACACTTCATGTTATTAAGAAATAAAAATACCCTTTCTATCTTTTAAGTGCAACCTTTTCCACAATGTTTCCAAACAGATATAACTTTATCCAGAGTATTTTAATTGTACCTCGTGTTATTGTTGTTCATTAGTTTTATCTGAGCTCATCTTCATAAGCTTATAATACTGAGGCTAGTCCCTTGCATTCAGCATGAAATTAAAGTGGTATTCTGTAAACGATCTATACTTTAGCTGAGCTAAATTGTTTCCATGAGGGTACAATTTTCATTTGTAAAATTTTAAAAGGCAAGGATAACTATAGTTCAAATCTGATATGCCTCAATTTGTTATATTTAAAATTGTAGATTATCTCTATCACAAAATTATAGCTCCAATGTTTGCAACCTAAAAAGTTGCAAAGTGCCATTTTAAAAAACAAATTTGCTGTGAATTTCCTCTCTGATATTGAAGAATTGAATTTTTATTCAATACAGTATAATTCTAATTCTAATAAGACAAAAAAGTAGTATAATTGATTGGATAATTTTTAAATGATTACATATGATAGGGACAATGAAATTAGGTAAAAATGCTTCATATCTAATATATTCCTTTATGTAAAAACTTCTAACTTAGAAGAAAGTTGATTGAAGAATGTTGCCAGAATTAATGTTCAGAAGGTATTTGTCAACATATGGCAGAATTTTATTTTCAATATATGTACACAAATGGAAACTCAGTTTTTCTTCTATATTGTATTTTAATGATGTCATTCTAATTTTAATAATTGTTTAATAGATTCAACTAGTACTTATTAATTCCCTACTATGTGCAAAATAGTGTGACGGGTGAAAGGAAGGCTAAATAAATGGTTCAGGTGCTGCTCTTGTTCACAAAGGGTTATCTGTGATAGGACAGCCAACAATATTTAATGAAAGCAGAAAGGTGTAAGTACCTTAAGAATAAGTGAGGGAATTAACATTTGCTGGATGCCTGCTCAGGCTAAATATATCTCACATTGGTCCAAATAAGCGTACAATAAATGTTAATCCTTCAGTATGAGGGAAATATTATTTAAATAGGTAGAAAAATTGAGAATCAGAAAAAGGATGAAAAAACCATCTGGTCAGTGGCTGAGGCACTCTTTCCATTATACCAGAAGAAGCTCAAAGAAGGGAAAGATGAGTTTTTGGTGCGGGAATAAGAGATGCATACATGTGTATGGGGTGTCATGGCATCATTTGGTGATGATTCCACAGGAGGAAAAGGAGGGGGACTGTTAAGTAAAGGTATCCAGGATGGATGGGGCATTGTAAGATGTCCACATGTGCTGGGAGGGGAAGTATGAGATATGAAAAGCTAAGTGGGGCCCTTAAGTGTCATCGTATTGTATTGAAACAAATTTGTGCCACTTTGGGTTTCTAAATATAAGTATGCTATAATCAAGGTTTTGCTGTAGGAGAGGTGGACTGCATTTGAGAGGAGGGGCTAGAAGTTCAGAGCTGGGGTACCAGGAGGGCATGTGGTAGTGGGGGCAGGGGGAGACTTGAATGAAAGTGACTATGCAGGAGCTTGGAAAAGAAGAGACACATCTGAGGATGTGAGGAAGATACTGAAGCTAGAAGGACCCAAAACTGTATTGACTGCAACAAAACAAAGTTATGAAATGTCGTTTCCCCCTAATTTCTAGATAGCCCCTCACTCAAATCAAAACGTGTTGTTTACCATGTAATCACATAATATCACCAGCTGTTTGCATTTGTAGTAAGGCTTTTAGATGCCTTTCTCATACAGGAAAATTTCCCTTTGCTGCACATTATTGCCAAAATATGACACAAAGGAAAAAAAAAATAGCAGGCATTGAAAACCTAATAGCACATATTCACTTCAGGCCCTAGGAAAAATCAAGTTTATATTTTTTAATTTATTTAAAGCACCAGGAATCACCTTTCATTTTCACTTCTAGTCAGTTCTAGTCTTTCAACACAGCTTTTACTTCTGAAAATGGACTTCATCCGCCACCACCCCCCCCCCAAATTATACTAGTGTTAAATCATCCATGCAATCTTTGGCATCATGCAGCCAAAGGCTTAAGAACTTTACATGTACATAGATATTGAAGAGAGTCTTTACCTTAGAGAAATCAGGCTATGGGACAGGTAATACTCTTAATACTGTAAAAGAGTTCCTGTCACTGACACTAATTTTTCAGAGTATCACAACTGGTGAAGTATAAGAAGATCTGGCAAAAAATTTCTGGGTAGGTAACGTTTACATTAACAACTTAGCATCTCTAGTTGTAAATTTAGCTATATATTTACATTGAATTAGGTATATTATTTGCTTTGAGGGTGCATGTGTATGGTGTTTTTTTTTTTTTTTTTTTTCTGGCCAATGTTAGGGAAAGGAAATCCAACGTGTGTACTGTTTATGTGTATAAGAATGTCAGAATACAAACCTTCATCCTCTTTAATTCATTCTTCTGGTATTTGCAATAATAAAGACGAAATAAATGAAGTATATAAACTTAGGAAAACAGGTCATTATCTTTGACCCAAATCATCTTGCTTTGAAACAGAACTATAGCATCATATAGAATTGGATTTGACAGATACTTTCAACACTGAAATTTTATGATTCTGTAATTTCAACACATTCTTTTATGCAGATAGAATTATGCATTCTTGGTAAAATAACTTTGCCATCTTTAGATTTTCTGCTTTTTCACATCCCCGCATACACATGGAAGTAGAAGAGAAAGGACTAAACATAAAAGATGTGCACATACTTTTGCCAGGGTATGTGGACTTTTTTCCTACCTCCTGCCAGCTGTTCACACCTTACTTTGTTTAAATCCAAGTTCTATGCAGAGATAGAATTATACGAACTGAATTGGAAATGTATACCTGTACACAGACACACACTCACATATAATTGTCTCCAGTATCCTAAGTGCCAATAATATCTTGCTTCTTTATTTTCTTACTGTTTTTGCCCTTCCATATCCATCCCAACTCACACAATGAAGTGATTCTCTCTCTTAAACCTCTTCCTGTTTCTATCTGGGGAGTTGCCTTAATTTAACATTTCTATTCTTTCTTATGTCAACAATTTAACAAAATCTGCTAGTATTTTTTTTCTCTAATACTTGATATACTTCTCTCTTTTAACCACACTATACAGTTTCTAGATATTAACCTTGACCTATCTCTATTTTCGTTATCCCTCTGGAATGGATTCTTGTACTTTGTTTTCTTTTTTTAAAAAATAAATTTATTTATTTTTAGGCTGCGTTGCGTCTTCATTGCTGCATGCAGGCTTTCTCTAGTTGCAGCGAGCGGGGCTACTCTGTGTCGGTGCGTGGGCTTCTCATCGTGGTGGCTTCTCTTGTTGCGGAGCAGGGGCTCGAGGCGAGTGGGCTCAGTAATTGCGGCTCCCAGGCTCTAGAGCACAGGCGCAGTAGTTGTAGCATACGGGCTTACTTGCTCTGCGGCACGTGGGATCTTCCCGAACCAGGACTCGAACCCGTGTCCCCTGCATTGGCAGGCGGATACTTAACCTCTGAGCCACGAGGGAAGCTCTTTTGTTTTCTATCTTTCATGATTCTATTAACATGCCCATGGCTGGAGCCATAGGAAGGAAGTGCAGTCTGGAATACGTTTCCACGTGCAGAAGCACTTGCTCTAGAATATATTTATGGTAAGTCCGCCACTCAGCTCTGAGAAAGAGCTGTTAGTACAAGAACTGCCACGATGACATAATGTCTTATAGCATCCTTCCACTCTTGCAGTTAATCTCATTTCTTTCACTCCCTGCCCCACCTAGAGGAAAACTTTACAGTGTTTCCAGTAGAGGCAAGTTTTTCGTTTAAAGGCTGTGCATCTGTTGATGTTCTACGGTTTTTCAAACTTGTCTTTTCATGTTGTTTTTATCCAGATGTAGAGGACTGTAAAGGGCTGTTTACCCGGCGCCCAGAATCAGGCCAGGGGGTGGGGTCCGGGGCTGCTTTCCCCGGAAGAGACCCCACCCCAAGGAGGGCCCCTCAGCCCCCAGTTTCCATCTTCCTTTGGGCTTCCTGATTCCCTTGCCGCACCCACGTCTTCGGATGTGGGCTTCCATCGCCTTCCCGCTCGCGCTGCTTTCCTAGTCTAAGGATACTTCGCTTAAGGAGTGGGGCACAATTTTCGGCCACCTTCACTGATTTGTTCTTCGACACCCTAACACCAGGACAGACCCCTCCTCTTAATCCTGATTTCTCAGACGCAGGCCCACTGATTCATCCCGTCAGGACCAGAAGTGGGCTGTGGAATCCTGCTCCGGTCTGGACCACCTTGCCCATCTTCCTCACCTACAGAATGTGGCAGGAGGTAGAGAGAACAGCAGGCAGTGCACTGCCTTTGTTTTCATTAATAACGCATTAATAACGGGCCTCTAGAAGTGTTTGGAAAATGCCACAGAAAATGTAGAACATGGCTTTTCCTGGCTAGAACTCGTCCCTTCACTCTCATTTCCTGTTTCTCGGCCTCTGCCTCTTTTTTCTTCCCACCCTACTTCGTGCCACACTTGCGAATCTTTCTTCCCTTAATGTAAACTTCCCCTTCGCTGCCTTCCCACGGCCGGGGCGGTTTCCCACGCGGGGCGGGCTCAGGGGCGCCGCGCCGGGGTGTCCGGCGGCCTGGGCGCCCCAGCGCGCTCACGTAGCTTTGCAAGAAAGTGGCGCACGCAATCGCCACCTCGGCCCGCCGCGCCCGGCCCGCCCGCTCCCAGCCCCGCGCGCCGGCTTCCGCCCCCGCCGACCCTCCAGCGCCGCGCTGACCCCGCGCCCTAGGGGCCACCGCGGAAACGCCGGGCCGCACGGGCTGCTTCCTCCCCCTCCCGCCCCAGAGTCGGGCCGATCCGCTCTCCCGGGCGCGGAGGCGGGGAGGGAGGGGCCCCCGGGAAGGGCGTGAAGGACGCGGCTCCTGGCCGCCCGCATCTCGGGGCGCAGGGCGGGGCGGGGCCGGGTGGGGTGGGAGGTGCTGGACTCCCCTCTCCCGCCGCTCCTCGCTCTGGGTCTGCAGCTCCTGCTTCCTGCTCCTCCCGCCCGCAAGTCCGCCCGCCTGCCTAAATTCCGAGCGAGGGCGGACGCCCCTTCTCCCCGGGCTCCCTAGCCGGCCGCGCGGCTCCGCCTCGCCCCCATTCATCCCGCCAAGGTGAACCGCTGGGAGGGAGGACGCCCCCGCCTAGCCCGCAACTTGCGTCGCTCGCTCCAGAACCCAAACAATGCTTCCCCCGCCTTCCGCGTGCGGCCCTCCGCCCAGCCCAGCCTCGCGCGCAGCCCCGCGCGCAGGGAACCGCCTGCCCGGGCCGGGACCCCATTGTTGCCCGGCGCGGGCGATGCCCGGCGTCCGGGGGCGGTCCCCGCGAGCGGTCCCGCAGCCTCCGCCGGCCGCCTGAGCCGGCTCCGCCCACACCTTTCCAAGTTAGCTGGTGGGTGAGCCGCGGCGACGGCTCGGGCCCCCGGCCCCCTCCCTGCACGCTTCCACCCGGGCGGGAGGGGAGGGGAGGGGAGAGGAGCGGCGGGGGCTGTGGGCCGAGCGGGCTCCGCGCTTTATTTGTCTCCGAATTCCCTTCCTAAGGCTGCCTAGCGCGCTGACACAAAAGAGGGGACTTTCTCGCGGCTCCGCGCGAGTCCTCCCCAGACGAGTTGAAATCGGGGGTTCCTCCCGCCGCGAGGCCCCGCGGGCACCCCTCGCCCCGCGGCTCCCAAAGCGGCGTTGGCCATGTGTAGGTTATTTTGGGTGCCGCAGCAAGGTGGTGCAGGTGATCGGGAGGCTCCGCCGCGGCCGAGGCCGGGGGGCGGGGGCAGGGGTGGGGCGGGGTGGAGGTTCCGCGGACCCACCCCCCAGCCGGCGGCCCGGGCGCCGAGGCGAGGGCCGGGCAGTGGGTGTTGCCTTCTACCTCTGCGAGCGGGGAGGGGTTAGTTTCCCACAGGGGATTTCAACCATCACACTCAGAGCCCGCCTCCTAATCCTCGGGCGGAGCGGCTCGGGGGCCCCATTTTATGGCAATAAAGCGACTTAGCGCCTGCTGAGCGAGCCCCTCCCCGCCGCCGCCCCCGCCCTCGGCCCCACCCCGGGGCTCGCCCGCAGCGGCGGGGCTTTGTTTCGGGGGAGGAGGACCCGGAGCTCTTTTGTTTGGGGGTTTGGTGTTTTCACCTCCACCCCCCCGCTCCCCCCAACCCTCCCCCCCCTCCGCGCCTCTCCGGTTTCCTGAGCTGCGGGCTGCAAGGGAGGAGAAGCGGCGTCTTGCAACCCCCTCGGCTGGGCCCCGGGGTAATTCGATGCGGGCCTGGCGAGGCTCCCCCCGTTAGACCCGGGCTCGCGTCTCGGCAGCCTCCACCCACCGGCCCACCCTACATTTAGCGCATCATGTGATCCGGGTAAGTCATTTGCAAGTACAACAGTTCCCTGGGTTGCCCCCCATTCATTTCCTGAGAACTGCAGAGAGCAGCTGAGAGGCTCTGCCCGTGCGTGTGCGTGTGCGAGTGTGCGTGTGAGTGTGCGCGGGTGACGCCGTGTGTGTGTGTGTGTGTGTGTGTGTGAGAGAGAGAGTGTGCGCGCGCGCGCGCGCGTGTGAGAGCGAGAGAGAAAGGGAGAGAGAGAGGGGGACTCTGTGTGAGGGAAAGAAAACAATTTCTCCTGCTCTGCAGCTTCTGTTCAGGTCTGTGCCGATTCCGTTTCTTATCAAAATAAACAACCCCCTCCTCTTTTTTTTTTTTTTCTTTTTGGTGCCATCCCAGATCAGACCGTATTCTCTTAACATGTTTTATTTTCCTTCTGTCATCTGCTCAAGTTAAATCATTTTGGTTGGTCTGTGTTCGTAAAGGGGGAAAGTGTTGGGAAGCGGGAGGGTGACGAGGGAGGGCGATGCTACTGCAGAGCAAGTAGCGTCGGTTGGATTCGTGGAGAAGAAAGAAGGAGGTTTCTCTTCCCCCCACCCCGCCTCGCAATTGTTTTAAAAAAGAACTTATCAAGTAGCGTGAATTAAGCAAATGTTTTTCTACCCCTAGTGGAATTGTTGGTTGCAGTGCTTGCCTGACAGTTGTCAAGGATGAGAAATAAAACACCAGGGCTGAATTGGGGGGGGGCTTGTGGAAGTAGTGTGCCCCCAGGAAGAGAGCGAGTTGGGTGAAGAGCTGCCGCACCGGGCCTTGTGGGCTTGGGTGTGCACTGGAGAGAGCGGAGGGGAAGGGGTTAAGGCGGAGATGACACTGCTGGCATGAATAGTGGTCCTGGTGCTACATTCATTATTGTCTCTGGTCGTAATGATGTGTAACTGTCACTTGCTACAGTGCCTGGTCCCTGGAAGTAGCCAGGGGCTGGCCCGTGGCTCTTATTTTCAGTTATGGGGGGCCTGACCGGAGTTGACAAGGGGCAACTTTGCAGGGCCACCCGGGCCGGGAAGCCCGCGGAGACGGCCTGGGAGCCACTTCTTGCCTTAAGAGGCTCGCTCCGAGGACTCGGACTTGACCTCCGCGACATTAGTTGGTGTTCGCGTTAGATGCTTCCCTACGGGGAGAATCAATCCTGCTTTTGTTGGGTAGAGAACTGCCTATTAGAACTTTGAAAACTTTTATCTTTGGGGAAAAGGGTGGGGTGCACTCAACAGTTCTGTTTCGAAGTGCATTTGAGGCAAATGCTTGGAAAAAGTACCAATTCCTTTGTTACATGCCCTGCAGCTTCCCAACCCCCTCATCCTGCGCTTCCAGTTTTGCATACTTTAATAGTAACAGCCTTTATTCAGCCGATAAAAGCTGACTGTGTTGAGTTAAAGAGTATTAGTACAACGGAATGTGTAATCTGGATAAACAGTTTGTGTGGTTAGTATTGTCGGCTCTCTCATTTAACTGTACAGATGGTTTAAGTGTCGTGCTGTATGGATTGTTTTAAGCAATTCCACTGGCTAATAGAATCCTCAGACGAGCACTCGAATATCTTATTTTAAATCAGCTTTAATATTCTCTCAGTTTCCCTGTAACACCAGGGAGAGGAGCAGCTCTATTTACGTTTAGTGCGTGTGCATCTAGTGGCTTCGGTAGACATCTGCCAGTCAACGCACGTCATTCTGCAAATCCACCTAGACGCCTTCATGCCCTTTTCTTACTGGAGGATAGAGTTGTTTAGATAAGTTAACGCTTTGAAATAAATTTGGTGGCTTTGAACGGGCAGCAGCTTGTGATGGGGAATAGGAGTGGTCACTTGGAGGGGTGGGTGTATTCCATCTTCTAAGAAATGCTTTTTGGAATTGGCATTCAGTAAAAACAGTGACCCCTCACCTTAAAAAAAAAAAAAGCCTGGTTGTGCTATTTGCAGACCTCATTCAGATGTTGTTTACATTTTTCAAAACCACATAGAAATTGGTTGTGATAAAGGGGCATACTTTTAGGCTAGAAAATGTTTAACTTTAGAAGCTTAGAAATAGGTAGTTGAAGGACAAACATTCGGTTGCATAAGTTACATCTTTATGGCTGCAGCCTGGTCAATTAGAGTCCGAGTTGGGGAGAGGAGGTTTTGAACATACAAGAATTGACAGAAATTTGTAATGTAGTTAGGGAAGAGGTTTGTTATTTTTACCTTCTAATTCATAACTATTACGAAATGTACTTGCACTGGTAAAAGTTGGGATGTTTCCACATAAAATTTTAATCATTTATGCACTAAAACTACTGTAGCTGTGTGAGGTAAAGAAACATCCTTGAGGGGTTTCTGTTTATTTTTGAAGTGCTTCAGTTATTTATCTATTACTTAGTAATGCATATTTGAAAGAAACTTCTGTCAGCTAAACTTTATTTTGGAATGCATTGAATTACTATTTACTGAATGAAAATTGTTGCGCTAATGGGCCCTTAATATTTTTTTTCCCTCTAGAAAATTCCTTTTCCACAACTGAATGTCATTTGGGAGAAAATTGGTCCTGGTATAGCATTTGAGACCTTGACCTTAGCAGCAACTCTTGGCTGGCGCTTGTTTACTACAGCTGCAGCCTATGTGTGTACAGAAAGGGAGGGACTGCAAACACTGGTGCTCTCTCTCTCCCCAGACCAAGGGAAAAACAAATCAGGATGCTTGACGGTCATTCCGAAGAGCACCCATCAGGCATGTAATAGCATTAGTGTTCTGGTCGTTTTTAAAAAAAACTATGTTCCTCAGGGATTACTTTCCGGCCTCCTGGGAAAGGTAAACATGCACTTCAACAGACTCAGAGTGAGTTTTAGATGTCATATCATGAAGCAGGCTGCTATCAACATAATGAAATAATTTGTTCTTAAATATAGGTGTGTTTTCTATCCCCATAAAGATGACATAAGTGCTTAGGCCTCTAAGCCCACATGAGGGCATTTTGAACTCAAGCCAGTGTTGGTTAATCTAGAGTATTGAGTAACTTGACCAGTGAGGTGATGTTGTTAACTAGTTGAACATATAAACGTCTTGGATATTTTCATCATGGTACAAAATGGAAAGTGTGGCATTTCATATTTCTGCGAATTAATATGAGACTAATCACATTAAATTTGGGGCGTCAAATGGTTTGTTTTCTTTATACTGTGAGGGTAACAGTCCTCTTAGTGTCAACTTCATAAATCTAGCTGTAGATGATCTGTGTATTAATACAAAGAAGTTTGTATTCTGCAAAACTAGAAGTGGCACAAAGTTATTTTAAAAGTTATTCTTTTTTGGATAAATAAGTTTCCTCGCTTGTGCTTCCATGTTGACTAATGAACAAGAGCTAAAAATCTCCAAAGAGTTTTATTCAGAATCAACGCCATGGTTATCTTTTTCTTTTAGAAAACAACTTTCATTTTTGTAAATAACTCCTAAAATAGATGGCAGTGGCTCACCTTTGTCATTTACATTTTGAAAATAACCATGTGGTACTGGAGTGAAAATATCTGTATTTTTGCCCAGTGTTCGTTTATTTTCCATTTTAAAATTCACGTTTATTTATTTTTTCAGCCTACACGTTATGCCCGCCTTTCATTCTTAAGTATGGACAAAATGTAAGGGTGAAAATATTAAGATTAAATCCCTGGCAACACCCTATAACCACAGCCTTAAGTCATCCACCGCAACCAGGGGTCCCCAACTCAAAAGGCAAGTAACCAGATGGACCTCCCCTGTGCCCAGAAGGGCAACAGCCTTAGGCTCTGTGAGACCTGCTTGGTTTCTAGATCCCAAGCCTTTCCAGAGAACTGTCTGACTTCAGCTGGCCAGAATTCATTGTCAGGCGGTAGAGCAGCGACACCCCATCTGATGTCAGGTTTTGAGTTCTTGCGGTAGGGAACACATGCTGTGGATTAAATGGTTACTTTCTCTATATATTCTCAGTAATTACGTTACAAAAGGATTTTTCGCTTTGGGGTGTTTATTGTCATAAAAGTGGCTACTTGAGTAGTCCTGTTGCTCCAATGAAAATTTGTTTTGGTCTGGCAGTAGATTATAGGGTATTCACTCAAAGAATTCTGCTCTGGGATGGGCTTTCCTCCTGTCTTTTTTTCCAACTCAAAGTCGTACTTTTATTTTGTGGCTAATTTAATGGTATACATTTTTGAATTTTTCCTAAAAGCATAGTAATTGGACTGGTCCAAACAGTGTTGCTTTTTAGGTACAGATGCAGTAGCAGAAAGCCCTTGCTGCTGTATTCCGGCGTGGAAGACAAGGGGGAAAAACTACAGAGCTTTGGGGTAGTTTTCCCACCCCCATCAGAGGCCATAGAAGCTGCCACTATCACAACTTGTTGGCCTCCACAGCCAGGAATTGTGTTTCACGTGCTACATGCACCGTGCTTAACAGTATATATGGCTTTTCACAATAATTGCTGGCATGATGTGTATGTATATACCATATATAAAAACATAGCCTCTATTTTAGGTATGTACATATATATGTGTACATACATAGTATTTATATTTATGAATGTGAGTTTTTATATTCTCTACCTGTATAGGTACATACCCCATACATAAACCGTGTACGTAATGACCACGAATTATGGTAAAAAAAACCCCTTCCCACTTGCATAAAAGAGGAGAAGAACAGGCAGAGTTTGTTTTTTCAAATTCTGTGTTTAGTAATACTATTTTCACTTTAGTTTAACAAGCAGACTTAAAACATGAAAACAACCCTGCCCCAAAGAAAACAAACCAACAGACTTAAATGACAACCAAGGTAAATGATTGTAGAAAACGAAATAAATAACTGTAAAGAAAACCTGCATTCATTTCATAATCGGGTGTCTGCTAAAATTATGCATCCTGGAATCAGGACTGATTTAAGCAGAGATGTTGCAGTTTGAGCCTGGATCTCTTGCTTACTAACTCTGGATGACCTTTGTTAAATTTCTTAACGCCTCTGAGTCTTTAAAATGGGAAAAATCATATGCAGTTTACAGGGCTGTGGTGAGGGTAAGATGAAATAATGTAGGTAAAAATCACTTTGTAAAACTGTAAAGCACTGGTGTGTCAACTGATTTGACAGGAAAACCACTACCTCCCCGTCCTCCCACCCCCTGCCCTAAAAGGGATGAACTTTCCAGCCTCTCAAAGTGAGCATATAAATTACGCTTATGGAGAAGGAATTTCCGAGTGTGGGTAGAAAACTCCTGGCAGTCAAAGGTCATGAATTCCATTCCTGTCTCACCAGAGATTTGCTCTATGACCTTGAGATCAAGTCACTCTTAAAAAGTTTTTATGTAGCTGGTATAAAAGTTACTGACTGTTAACATTTATATAATGCAGGTGAAGTATCTGAGCTTTTCCAAAGAAAAATACATGAAAATACAGCTTCCATGATCGTTTATAGAAAATAGAAAATAAAGATCAGCAAGGATTATTTAGAGATTATAAACCTCCAGGCTACTGCTTCAGTGAGTCAACTGAAACCTCTATCGACTGGTCATTGAAAATGCCCTTAATGTTTTTTTTTTTTTATGGAATCATTAAATTTGTGCTGTTGTACTATAATTTAGAACAGCCTATTGAACTTCAAATCCCTAGTTAAGCCAAGATTCTGTTGATTAAGTTATGTCTGATTTATGGTTTAGTCTCTTGGTTAGACTCAGATGTTGTTGCAGTACAACATGTGAACAATAAAGGAAGGTAGGTGATGGGGATTTTAAATGGGTATTTGAAAATTTATTGCACACATTTTTTTATATGCACACATTTCCGGCTGTGTACATTTTTTAAACACACACACACATTTTTGAGAAAATTAAGAACAATAATACTTTACGTAATTTCTCCCCAGCTACATTTTCTCCAGTTAAGAAACAATTTTTTTTCACACTCTGCACACTGCTATGCTTGCAGTAGCAAAGAAACAGACTCAGACTAGCTCATCAATATAACTCTTTCCGTGTCACACATACACCTTGCCTACCTCCTGTTCATGTTACAACTATCACTGTAAACATCACTTTCTGTGGGACTCTTATTTATCATCCCTTGCTTGAAGAATACACCAGGTTCCAGTCTGTAATCTATGGCCCCATAGCACACGATGTTCCTTCCGGTGTAATTGCTTGTTGATTTGTCTTGTCCCTTCCCAATAATAAGCCCCTTGAGAGCAGGAAATGAATCTTCTTCATAGTTACTTTCATGGCTTCTAAAATAGTGGCTGATCATATAGTGCTAAAATACTTAATGAAGGAACAAATTGAGGAGTACAGTCCATATGACTGTCCTTTCAGTAGCTAAGTGCCAAGTATCATGGTCATTTCCCCTTGCCTTTTCATTTCTAGTCAATATATTCATATCTATTAATCATTCCACAATTCACTACATTTTCCTGAAAATTTTTTTCTCCTTGCCAAATGAAGCCTTGCAGTGGAGTTAAATACTACTGGATTTGAAACCTGAAGCTACCCAGTTTTTAGCCGTCTAACTGGGCAAGTTGCTTCTGCAAGTCTTAGTTTACTCACTGGTAAATAAAAACAAAAACAAGAACATATAATGTCAACATTGCAGAATGTTTTTGAGGATCAGAATTGTGGTAATCCCTGCAAAGCATCCAGTATATAGAACCTTGTACATACTTAGTGCTCAGTAAATATTAGTCTGCTTGAAAGGTACAAACTTCCAGTTATAAGATAAATAAGTACTAGGGATGTAACATACAACACGATAAATATAAATAATACTGCTGTATGTTATATAGGAAAGTTAAGAGAGTAAATCCTAAGAGTTCTCATCACAAGGAAAAGATTTCTCTTATGTTTTTGTATCTATATGAGATGTTGGATGTTTACTAAATTTACTGTGGTAATCATTTCATGGTGTATGTTATACTTTAAACTTACACAGTGCTGTATATCAATTATATCTCAATAAAACTGGAAGAAAAAAACTTTCATCTATTCTAGTATATATATATATTTTTTTAGATGTTGGGGGTAGGAGTTTATTTATTTATTTATTTTTGCTGTGTTGGGTCTTCGTTTCTGTGCGGGGGCTTTCTCTAATTGTGGCAGGCGGGGGCCACTCTTCATCGCGGTGTGCGGGCCTCTCACTATCGTGGCCCCTCTTGTTGCGGAGCACAGGCTCCAGACGCGCAGGCTCAGCAGTTGTGGCCCGCGGGCCCAGTTGCACCGTGGCACGTGGTGTCCTCCCAGACCAGGGCTCGAACCTGTGTCCCCTGCACTGGCTGGCAGATTCTCAACCACTGCGCCAGCAGGGAAGCCCTCTTCTAGTATATTGATGCCTCTCTTAAAAGCAGCCACTGAGAATGAATAGCAGCAACAAAACAACTACTCTTTATTGTGCAGCTACTATAATACAGAAATGAGGCACTGTGCTTTTCATTTCTTAGCTTATTTATTTACTGTAAAGATTTTTTTTGGATGTGAACCATTTTTTAAAGTCTTTATTGAATTTGTTACAGTATTGCTTCTGGTTTCTGTTTTTGGTGTTTTGGCTGAGAGGCATGTGGGATCTTAGCTCCCCGACCAGGGATCGAACCCACACCCTCTGCGTTGGAAGGCGAAGTCTTAACCACTGGACTGCCAGGGAAGTCCCTTAGGTTATTTAATATGTACTGTTTAGTAAACAGGCATGTCTAGTTGACTTTCAAATAATTGACACTTTGAATACTCTATGTGGAGACCGCCGAAGTACCTTTTTGTACCCTGAATTTTGACTTAACGAACATCATCAGTTGATGAATGAATGAATTTTTTTAAGCTCTTGTAAGATGGGGCCACGTAACAGTCTTCCCCCTCCCCCCAGCCCTGATTTTGCCATTTTTGATAATAATTTCGAAAATTATTTGTGAATTTTACTGTTTTTTTGCTTTTCATTAACAAACTGAGTAGAAAAAGGGGAAAATGAAAATCTTGATTCTGGTTTTGAGAAACAGGGCTTATTATCCAGTTGAGACAAAGAAATCATTAGGTGTGCTGAAAATTGGTGAATCTTTATTGAAAGTGCTTAGTGGAGGTAAGCTAATGAATTGTAAAAAAATAATAAGATGACAGAACATACAAAATGCTATACATCTATTTTTAATGACACCAATAGATTGTGTATAATTACAGATTTTGCAGTATTCCTTTGTCTCTGGGAACGGGTGTCCTTTAAAATGTAAGTCTAGTCCCTTGACTTACACATATTTGAGTTTTGTACAAGTTTGCTGGAGTGCATTATATATTAGAAACATGAGATTCCTTCCTCCCTTCCTTTATTAAATATTCATTGAGTACATGTGTATGATATTATGGTTTCTATTTTATAGATGTGGAAACTGATTTTCACAGAGTAGTGCCATCATTATCAATAACCAGTTAGCTTTAAAGCAAAGATTTGAAGACTGGAAAACCTTTGAACTGTTCTCTGTGTTACTCTTACCTCCCTTCAGCATTAAATACGCTACTCCAGTTAGTTTTATCGTAGAGAATTAGAGCAAAAGAATGGGAGATTGTACAAATAAATATTGTCTTTAGAGGCTGTTTTATTTGTAGATTATATTGATATACATTTACTAGAATACCTTTACTAGAATATTTACTTCAGTGTAGAAGCCAATTCTGTGTTTTAAGAGACTTAATCCAAAAAATTATTTTAGGCGGCAACTGCTACAGGATGTTCCATAATGTTAATAGTAGACCAATAAATTCTGGCCAGTATACATTCTGTTTGATAAAGCTATTAAAGTCAGAGACATAATAGAATTAATAAAAATATATTATCTGTATAAAAAATGCCTTACTTTCTCATTGGACTTATGCTTATTTAGCTCCTACCATGTATCTGGAATTACATATGAAAATGGGTAGGACATCACCAATGAGCTGAAGATCAAGTAGGAGAGGTAAGACTTCTGTAGAAAATTATATTTCAAAGTAATTTGTGATACATGGATCAAGTGCTATAAGATGCTTAAACAAAAGGCAGGGGAGAAAAATTGCTCCTAGCTGGGAAATCAAAGGTTTCAAGGTTTGAAAGTGGATAGGTGGCACAAATCCTTCGTGGAAAAAGTTTTACGTTTTATAGAACAGAAACAGCAAACCTGCAAGTGGAAGAGAGCAAATAAAAAACAGCTATTTTGGCATCTGTGGTGATTCCACACCTCTTTTTCTGTTATCTTTTAGAGCTGATGGCTTTATGGTGTTTTGGCAAACTTCGGTCATTTGCTGTATCACCAGAAAATTTTCTTTTCCAAAAATAGATCCCGGCATATGCTTGGCTAGTAGGGCACACAGTGTTACAATGAATTTAGAGAAGGTTTATTTGGATAAACAAGAATAATGATGGTTGATTAATAAAAATTTAAAAGTACACTTTATACGAAGTTATCTAATAAAAGTTTTGCATATTGCTGAAGAGGTTTGATATATGTTTTATTTATAAATGTTGGGAATTTTAGCCTTGGCCAAAAACCTTTACATACAGGAATAAAGTCTTTTTTTTCTGTGTAAGAACAATGGAAGGGAAAACTTGAAAATCGATCAGTTTTACAGAAGGTCAGAGTCAGTTGAAGGAATATTTAGAAAGGAACTTTACAGTAGAGTGGTTGAATGTTTAAAGAGTGATATCCTCTGGAATGTGCATTAGCTTTTCTGCTGTAGGTATAAATACAGGACACTTAAGCAAACACACGAAATACTTCATTTTGAGAGATTGTATAATAAGAAACAAATGAACTCTTAATGAGTCTATAAAGAGCATTGACGGTATTTTTACTGTACACTGAACTTTCTGTTGAGTATATTGGGACTCTACCAAGGCTCCAGGCTGAAACAGTTGTGTTTTATGTATAAGTAGCTTTGTAATTAAGACAGTTTAGAATTCTTGAGAAGTAGGGGCCAGCAAAAAAAGAATTTCTTAGCGCTTGGTGGTTTACAGAGTGGTTTTAGTTTCATCCTGACAATCCTATAATGTAGATTGGACACAGTGAAGGTAAAATAACTAGAAGGTAGCCAAGTCAAAACTAGAACCTTGATTTCCAACACCAGTAAAATAATTTGTTCCTATTTCATTCCACTGCTGTCTTCCTAACTTTCATTTAGTCTTAATAAGTCAACATTTTGAAAGTCCACGTTGCGCAAAAGAGGTGCTGCTCAGTGAATATTATTGAATGAATTCTTATCTCCTTCCAAAATGTACTTTAAAGGGGTATATAGAACCCCAAATATAACAGCTCAGAGAGATCAACCCAATTAATCTTAGAAGAGACTGTGCAATTGGAATGCATCCATACTCTGAAGAAAATTAGGGAGATGCTTCATCACTTAGCACATAGCAGGGCTTATGTTAGGTGCTGAGAATACTAAGATAAATAGAACATGGGCTTTGTCCCAACGTATAGGCAGATTGGGGAAAAAAGCAGCACAGTTAAGCCCAAAGGAAGGGCCATGCTAGTGTGTTCTGCTTCAGTTTATTTTCTTCATGTAGATCTTTTATGTGCCTAAAAATAATACACTAGATATTCTTAGATTTATGTTATAGTCTCTTTTATTACCTTCAATCTTATCGGAAAACCTTTTTCCATTTAAACGTGGTTTTCTAAGTGTTTTCTCTTTCAAAAATTATGTTGCACATTTAGTGTACATAAAATGTGTGTATACATTTTAAAGGTATTATTTAATGTTTACAGCCAACTCAAAGCTAGATATTTATAATATTTACATGTGAATTTATTCTTACCTTTATGACTTAGTTTTTCAAAGGATTACCACTTAAGATCTATAGGAAATAAGCTGTGTTTTGCAGAAACTCACTTGTTGGGCAGGGTTTACAAATCTCTCTCTCTCTGATAAAAGTAGGTACACGTGTGTGGAGACTTTATACTTGATTTTATAGTGAACTCCTTTCTCTTTTTTTTTTTTTACTTAGCTTCCCTTCCTCCTCTAGCCAACAATAGCATTATATTCCCTCATAACCCTCATCATAACTATCAGCATTATGTGTCTTAATATCTTTCTCCATATCCATAAGTGTTATAGATGCATCTGCACACACGGTTTTTTGGTCACGTTTACAAAAATGAGATTATTTTTTGGAGACTCTTTTTTTTTTTCATTTCGTCCTGCCTAAGGGAATTCCTTCTACTTAGCTGCGACAACTCTAATCCATTAAAAACAAAACTGTCGCATATATTGCAAGGTATGGTTATTTTATAGTCTAACTGTTAACTTACTGATGGGCAATACTTTTTTCCAGTTTTTGCTACTAAAACCAATATTGTAATAAATATCTTTATATTACAAACTTGTGGGATCGATCACCAGGGTGGCGTTATTGATTCAAAATGTTGCCACCAGCGATGCAGCGCAATACCCTTTCCCTTAAACTCCATCAGCAATAGATGACACTTTTCTAGTATGATAGTTGTGTAGTGGTATCTCATTGTTAACTTCAGTTATTATTTCCTGACTTCTAGTGACCTGGAGCATCTTTTCCTATGTTTGTAGGTAAATTGGTATTCTTCTAAGAGTTGCCCTTTCTTCTTCTTTTTTTTTTTTTTTTTGCGGTACGCGGGCCTCTCACTGCTGTGGCCTCTCCCGTTGCGGAGCACAGGCTCCGGACGCGCAGGCTCAGTGGCCATGGCGCACGGGTCCAGCCGCTCCGCGGCATATGGGATCCTCCCGGACTGGGGCACGAACCCGTCTCCCTGCATCGGCAGGCGGACTCTCAACCACTGCGCCACCAGGGAAGCCCAACCCTTTATTCTTTGTTCATTTTTCTATTTGGTTATTGTCCTTTTGTGAGAGTTATTTATATATTACAGCTATTAACCGTTTGTCTGATGCCTGCATTGCAGATAATTTTTTCAAAAACTAATCTTTGGCCTCTTGTCTGTTTAAGAAGTATCTTTTGATATGTTAACATTTAAATTAAAAAAGTTATTTATTTATTTTTGGCTTTGTTGGGTCTTCGTTGTTGCGTGCGGGCTTTCTCTAGTTGCGATGAGCAGAGGCTACTCTTCCTTGCGCTGTGCAGCCTTCTCATTGCGGTGGCTTCTCTTCTTGTGGAGCACGGGCTCTAGGTGCGTGGGCTTCAGTAGTTGTGGCACATGGGCTCAGTAGTTGTGGCACATGGGCTTAGTTGCTCCGCAGCATGTGGGATCTTCCCGGACCAGGGCTCGAACCCGTGTCCCCTGCATTGGCAGGTGGATACTTAACCACTGCACCACCAGGGAGGTCCCTAACATTTTAAATTTTAATATAATCATTTTTTTTCCTCTCTCTTTCTCTGGTTTACTGTTTTTGTTTTATGTTTTTAAAAGACTTTCTCCATTGATAAAATAGACATGTAATGTCCTATACTTAGATTTAATTTTTCTTTCCACTTTGATCTTATCTTTAGTCCATTTGGAATTTTTAGTTGTATATGTGGTATGAGAGCGGAGGGAGGGGGTCCACTTTTACTTACTTTCAGATGCCTATCCAGTCCATTGTATCAGAACCATTTTTAAGGTAATGTATCCCTTTCCCAGTAAATATAAATTCCACAGTTGTTTTCGTATATCCTATGATAGTACTGGGTTTGTTTTTTTTTAAACATCTTTATTGGAGTATAATTGCTTTACAATGGTGTGTTAACTTTCTGCTGTATAACAAAGTGAATCAGCTGTATGTATACATATATCCCCATATCCCCTTCCTCTTGCGTCTCCCTCCCACCCTCCCTATCCCACCCCTCTAGGTGGTCACAAAGCACCGAGCTGATCTCCCTGTGCTCTGCGGCTGCTTCCCACTAGCTATCTATTTTACATTTGGTAGTGTATATATGTCCAGGCCACTCTCTCCCTTCGTCCCAGCTTACCCTTCCCCCTCCCCGTGTCCTCAAGTCCATTCTCTACGTCTGCGTCTTTGTTCCTGTCCTGCCCCTAGGTTCTTCAGAACCGTTTTTTTTTTTTTTTTTTTTTTTTTAGATTCCATATATATGTGTTAGCATATGGTGTTTGCTTTTCTCTTTCTGACTGACTTCACTCTGTATGACAGTCTCTAGGTCCATCCACCTCACTACAAATAACGTAATTTCGTTTCTTTTTATGGCTGAGTAATATTCCATTGTATATATGTGTCACATCCTCTAGTACCAGGTTTTTTTCCTTTTAAAACTGATTTTCTTAGATATTCTCAGACATATAACTAGGGTTCATATCTTAGGAATATTGTATTTATTGTCCACCTCCCCTGGGCAAAAGATACACAAAAACCCTATTGTGATTTTAATTGCACTAAATTTATATATAATCCGGGGACAATTAATATTTTAATGTTATCTCTATTTCTAATGTTATTTCATTGTATCATCCCAATTCAAAAATATGGTTGTCTTTCCATTTGTTCAATCTTATTTTTTATAATTCAAATAGATTTTAATGTATTTTTGTAATGATTGTTTTCTCTTTAATTAAATTTAATTCTAAGTACATTATAGGTTTTTGGCTATTTTATATCTATTGGGATAATATAATTTCTTTTTTTAGTTTGTTGATACAGTGAATTAATTGCACTGCTTAAGTTTTGAATGTTGTACCAGACATTCCTTATTCCTTATATAAGCCTTACTTGGTCTTGATGCATTATCTTATTATGTATAGCTATATTTGATTTTCTAATATTTTGTTAAGAATTTTTTACAAGTTAGCTTGTATTCTTGTAGTGTCTTTATCTGATTTTTCTTTCAGGGTATTTGTAGCCTCTGAAAATAACTTGGAAAGCGTTCTGTCCTGTTCTTTTTTGGGATACTTTGTGTAGAATTGGTATTTTTTCTCCCTTGGAAGTGTGGACGAATTCACCAGAGAATTCATGTGGATTTAGAGGCTTATTTTTCTTTCTAGGAAGGTTTTCAATTTATTTAATGCATATAGGGCTATTCAGATTATAAATTAATTTTTGAGTGAACCTTCTTAGTTTATGATTTTGAAGGAATTTGGCTTTTTATATGTTACAGAATTTATTGGCATAAGGTTGTTCATATTACCTTATTCTTTTAATATTTGTAGGATCTGCACTGATAACACTTTATTCCTGATTTTGGTGACTTATGTCTTTTGTATTTTTGTCTTGATCAGTTTGGCTAGAGGTTTATCAATTTTATTGATGTTTTGAAAGAACCAGTTTTTGGTTTCATTAATTTTTTCCTCTAGTATTTTACTTTTTTCTAATTCATTGATTCCTGATCTTTATTATTTTATTCTTTCTGCTTGTTATAGGTTTACTTTTTTCTTTTTGTAGTTTCTTAAGATGGAAGCTTAAAATATTGGTTTGAGACCTTTTTTTCTTATGTAATGTATGTAATGCTATACATTTTACTCTGAGCTCTGTTATTTTACATTTTTATTCAGTTCAAAGGATTTTCTAATTTCCATTGTGATTTCTTCTTTGATCTTGGATTATTTAGAAATATGTATTTTAATATTCAAATACTTGGGCATTTTGAGATATACTTCTTCTATTGGTTTCTAGTTTAATTCCATGGTTTTCAGGGTATGTATGATTTGGGGTCTTTAAAAATTTGCTGAGATTTGTTTTATGGCTCAGAATGTGGTCAGTATTGGTGAAGGTTACATGTACAATTGAAAACAGTGGATCCTGCATTGTTGGGTAGAGCAGTCTATATGTATATTAGACCTATATCCTACAAATGTCAGTTTGGAAAGTTGGTTAATGTTCTTCACGTCTTCTACATTGTTAACTGATTTTTCTTTTGTCTCCTTGTTCTGAAGGTTTTTGGGAGAGTGGGGTTTAAGTATTTAAATTCAATTGTGAATTATTCTAATTCTCTTTTCAGTTCTGTCAGCTTTTGTTTATGTACTTTGAAGCTCTGTTATTAGGTGCAAACAGATTTAGGATAGTTATGTTTTCTCCATGAATTGACCCCCTACATCATCATGTAGTATCCCCCTTTTTCTCGTGTAGACAGTGTATAATTGGGTGTTACTGTTTTTAATACAATCTTACTGTCTCCAACTTTTACTTGGAATCATTTGATCATTTACATTAAACATTTTGATGTGATTAGGCTTCTATCTACTAACTTGCTATTTGTTTTCTATTTGTCTCATATGTTCTTTGCTATTATTTTCCTGCGTCTTGCCTTCTTTAGGCTTGATTATTTTTTAATATTCTATTTTATCTTCCCTTTTGGCTTATTAATTACAGCTCTTTGTTTTATATTGTTAGTGGTTACTCTAGGGTTTACAACATACGTCATTAACTTCTCACACTTCCTGTATGATGTCAGAATTTTACAATGTTATACTGTCATTTTTTCCTCTCACATTGCTTATGCTATCTTCTTAATATATTTGACTTATACATGTTATAAACCATAATTTCCTAGATACTATTTTTGCTTTAAAGAGTCAATTACATATATATATACATATATATATATATTTTGTGTGTGTGTGTGTGTGTGTGTGTGTTTACTGATGTCTTTTCTAGTTCCAGTGTTCTTTATTTGTTTGTTCTAAGTTTCTATCTAGTATCATGTTACTTTTGCCTAAAGAAATTTCTTTAGTATTTCTTGTAGAGCAGGTCTGCTGGCAATGACTGTTCTCAGCTCTTGCTCGTCTGAAAAAGTCTATCTGCCTTTGTTTCTGAAATATTTTATTGGGTTTTGGATTCTAGGCTGACAGTTTTCTCCCCATTACTTTAAAGATATTGCTCTATTATCCCATAGCTTACATAGTTTCTGAGAGATGTCTTCTATTATTCTGATCTTTGTTCTTCTATAAGTAATATTTCTCTTTTTCTCTGGCTGCCTTCAGGATTTTTTTTTAAACTTTTTTTTTTTTTTTTTTTTTTTTTTTAACCTTGGCTGTGAAGTGCATAGGTGTGTTAGCATTTATAATTGTCCTGCTTGGGGTTCTCTAAGCTTCTTTGATCTGTAGCTTATTGTCCTTCCTAACTTTTCATTCATTATCTTTTTGAATATTTCTTCTGACTCCTTTCTGCTGCTTCTTGTGGACTGTTTTGAAAAATACATTAGTCTAATTGATATTGCTTCATAGGTCTTGGATTCTCTGCACTCCCCCCTTCAGTTTTCAGTCAGAACAATTTCTATTGATCTGTCCTCAAATTTACTAATTCTTCCTGCTGTGTCTAGTGTTTTATAAGCTCAGTGAAAGCATTCTTCATCTTTGAGAAAGTAATTTGTCTAGTATTTTCATAGAACTTAAAAAAATTTTCCACATCTTTGGTGAATTTTTGTTTATTCATGTTGTCTGTCTTTTTCTCTAGATTTTTAAACATCTTAATTACAAAGTCTCTATTTGTTAGTTTCAACATCTCTGACATCTCAGGGTCTGATTATGTTGATAGCTTTATCCCTTGACATTGGGTGTCTATTCTTTGTTTTGGTGTCTTGTAATTTTTGATTGGCTGCATGACATTATGTAAAAGAATAGTACGCAGTGAGATAAAAAGTTATTATGCTAAGACATGGACGTGCCTCTTATTCTGCAAGGTGTTAGTGTCTGTCAAGGGGGGTAAATGAATCAGTTTGTTCAGTATACGTGCTGAGTTACTGCTTTGTTGTTGCTAGTGAACTGTCATATCACCAGAGACTTCAAGTTTCTCCAGGAATGCATTGCTTTACCTGGAGACTTCTGTGAGACCTGGAGTGCCACAGAATTTTTCTTCTCAGTGTTCCTGCTATACCCTCAACTTTCTGCTAGTCCTGAACTCCAGTGACACAAGGGACCCCTTTCTGTGCTTTTTGCGTCTATCTTGGAAGTAGTCTGGGTGAAGTTGTGGATGGATGAGTGTGCGGGGTCTCAGCTTCCCTACACCGGATGCAGTTTTAGGCTGGCCTGGATGACTAAGTCTGAGCTGGGACTTTGTCAGCATGTCTGTCCCTTTCTCTTGTGGTAGCCAAACTCTGCCTTGTGTCAATGGTAGGCTTTTGTGCCAGTGAGTTTTCTATTCTTACATCAGTATGGCTGATGTCTTATATGTATCACTGTAGAATTCTGGGCCTCAGTGAGTTTCTTGCCTTACCCCAGGAGCAGATACATTTTACCTAGTGTTCAGTGCAGGGCAGTTGTGTTCATGATTTCTGTTTCTCACCCAGTGGCTGCTATCCTTTGAACCTCGGAAGAGGGCTAGGCAGAGGGTCTCTCTCTCTTTCTCCCAGGGGCAGGTAACGTCTCCTCCTCCTCTAGCACAGCCCACCTTTGCCTGGAGGGAGCAGGAGTATTTACTGTTCCTTTCTCTGTGGCAGATGGCTTTTGCTCCATTTGATGTTAGAGTCTTGGGTGAAGCCAGTTTTTATGCTTCTCCCCCAGTGGTAGCTGATCCCTACCTGTATGCCAACACTTCCAAGAGTAGCTCTCTTAGGTGTCCTGTTCTTTTTCTAGTCTTTTGTCTTAGCACCTGGAGGAGGATTATGCAGAAGAGTAGGTGAGTGGCGGTGGAGTGTCCTTGCATCTGGGGCTTCCTGGGGTACTAAGTGACTTTGCTAGCCCACATTCAGCTTTTACAAATTTATTACTATTTTAATGCTTTTATATTGCTTAAAAATTAAAAGAAAAATTTTAATTGTAGTAAAAAAAAAGCCTAACATAAAATTTACCATCTTAACTATTTTTAAATTCACAGTTCAGTCATGTCAACTGTATTCACATTGTTGTGCTTCACATCTCAAACTTTTTCATCTTGCACAGCTGAAACTCTGTACCCACTCAACAGCACCTCTCCATTACCCCCTCTCCTGGGACCCTGGCAACCACCCTTCTGTTTTGTGTTTCTTATCAGCTTTTATGACTGTTCACTCTTTTTCCATTATCATGGCCAAAGGCAATTCCTGTTTCTCTATGAAGGGTCAGTCCTATGAACTGGAACCTAGTTCACCTGGTTGCCTTGTGACTTAAACTTTTTGGTCTCAAAAACATTATGAATTTGTAGGGTGTTCATCTTACATAAGTATTTTCTTTCTATATCTGCTTAGCTTAAATGTGCTTAGATTTCATTCTTTTCTTTTCCTCTGGTAATACCTGTTGGACTGTGTGTGTGTGTGTGTGTGTGTGTGTGTGTATAATCTACTGATGGAAAATTTTTTTTCTCCTTTAGTTAACTGTTATCAAGCATTGGAGTATTTGCTAGTATTGAACTATCCTTACATTAGGAGCAAACCCTTTTAAAAAATAATTTATTACTTTTTATAACTTTGCTTGATTCTATTTGATAACTTGGAAAGATATTTAGAATATGTACATCTGTATTCACAAGTGAGATTGGTCTTTAATATTTTTCTTGGTGCTGAATCAGATTTTTGTATAATAATTTTGGTGGCTACATAAATTAACTTAGAAAGTATTCATGTCTTTCCTTGCACTGTAATTGGAACTGTCTCTTAAAGGCTAATACTCAGGTGTGAACCACTGGATCATAGTTTTTTTTGTGTGTGTGTGTTCCCCCAGTGGTACATATGTAATCTTTTTTCCAATTTCGTCTGTATATCTGTCCATTAAAGTTTTCAGCTTCTTTTTGGATCAAGTTTTGGCTAGGAAATATTCCATTTGCTTTTTAAAATTATTTATTTTATATTGAAATATAATTGACATGTATTACAGTGTATTAGTTTCAGGTGATTTCTGAATTGATTACCACAGTAAGCTTAGTTTACATCTGTCACCACACATAGTTACAATAGCTTTTTTCTTGTGAAGAGAACTTTTAAGATCTACTGTCTTAGCAACATTCAAATATCTGATACCTTACTGTTAACTGTAGTCACTACGCTTTACATTACATCCTCAGGACTTACTTATTCTATAACTGGAAGGCTGTACTTTCTGACCACTTTCACCCATTTTGCCCACCCCCATACTCAGCCTCTGGCAACCACCAGTCTCTTCTCTGTATCTGTGATCTCTGGATATCTGTATGTACCCATTTGCTTTATAGGCTTTTAAATTTGTTACCTTGGGATAACATGTATTATAGTATTCCCTAATGCATACTTACATTTCTACTGTAACACACTTTTTTCTTATTCCCAATATTGTCTTTTTTTAAAACTGTTCTTTCCATAAATGGTCCATGTGTTGCTTTGCTGTTTTATTAATTTTCTTTTATAAAAATTCTTTTGGTTTTCAAAAATCATTTCTACTCTGTTTTTTCCTTGTTTTCTTTTTCATGACTTTTTGCTTATATTTTTTCAATTTTCTATCATCTATTTCTTTTTGCTTTGTCTTTTCTTCAAAAAAAAAAAAAAGAAAAAAACCTTTAGCTATGAAGGCATTGACATTAGAAATATTGTTCTGAATATATCCTTTGCTATATTCTATGTGTTTTTATTGAGGAATTGCTCCCCTTTTCATTGTTTTTAGATAGTTGGTAATTTTATTTCTTCTTTGAATCAAGAGTTTCTAGGAATGTGTTTTTAAATTTCTGATTATTATTTTTAGGTTTTGTATTTCCATCTGAATTTTGATTTACATTCAGAGATTGTAATCTGTAAAACATTCTCATTTTTAAATCACTAAGTTTTTTTTAATGTCTAAGTATATGGTTTACTTTTATAAATATTCCCGAGAGATTTGAGTAGCGGTACCTTCTCTATTGAGGAATGTGATTTTCTATTTTTCATCTGCTAAATTGTTTGTTGATTTATTTTAAATTATTTTATGTTCTAACTTATATCTGTTCTGTTAAATTTGATTAATTCAAAAAGTGTGGTGTATTGAGTTTTACATTCTAATCATATTTTTACATCTTCATTAAACTTAAAATTTATTTTTTGTTATTTTAAATTGTTGTGAAATATAAGTGATGTAAAACTTAACCATCCCCATCCCCACAGCGCTTGGCAATCACCATCCTACTTTCTGGTTTTTTGAGTTTGACTATTTTATTTTATTTATTTATTTTTAAAATTTATTTATTTTTTTGGTACGCGGGCCTCTCACTGTTGTGGCCTCTCCCGTTGAGGAGCACAGGCTCCGGACGCGCAGGCTCAGTGGCCATGGCTCACGGGCCTAGCCGCTCCGCAGCATGTGGGATCTTCCCGGACCGGGGCATGAACGCGTGTCCCCTGCATCGGCAGGCGGACTCTCAACCACTGCGCCACCAGGGAAGCCCGAGTTTGACCATTTTAGACACCTCATATAACTAGCATCATATATTATTTGTCTTTTTGTGTCTGGCTTATTTCAGTTAGCATGATGTCCTCAAAGTTCCTCTATATTATAGTATGTGTCAAGATTTCTTTCTTTTTTTGAGATTGAATAATATTACATTGTATGTATGATACATGAACATGGATGTTTGAATGTCTTTTGAGTCCCTGCTTTAAATTCTTTGGGGTATATAACTGGAAGTGGAATTGCTGTATATTGTTGTAATTCTTCATTTAATTTTTTGAGGACTTACTATACCATTTACCACAGGAGTTATACCACTTTGCGTTTTCATCAGCAGTGCACAAGGGGTCCAGTTTCTCTGCATCCTGGCTAATACTTGTTATTTTCTGGACTTTTAAAAAAAGCCATTCTGATGGGTTTGAAGTAACATCTCATTGTGGTTTTCATTTGCATTTCTGTAATAATTAGTGATGTTGAGCATCTTTTCATGTGCTTACTGACCACTTGTGTATCTTCTTTGGAGGAATGTGTAAGTCCTTTGCCCATTTTTTAGTTGGATTTTTGTTGTTGTTGAATTGTAGGAGTTCTTTTTATATTCTGGATACAAACCTCTTATCAAATACATGATTTGCAAATATTTTTCTTCCATTCTGTGGGTTGCCTTTTCACTCTGTTGATAGTATCCTTTTGATACACAAAAGCTCTCAGTTTTGCTTTAGTGCAGTTTATCTGTTTTTTCTTTTGTCACCTGTGCTTTTGGTGTCATACCCAAGAAATCATTGGCAAATCCATTATCATGAAGCTCTTCTTCTGTGTTTTATTTTAAGTTTTATAATTTTATGTCTTCATTAAATTTTGGTAGATTTGCTTGTATATTTACCTGTGTATTGTTAGGGACATATAACTCCGCGACTCTTTTTTTTTTTTTTTTTTTGTTACGCGGGCCTCTCACTGTTGTGGCCTCTCCCCTTGCGGAGCACAGGCTTCGGACGCGCAGGCTCAGCGGCTATGGCTCACAGGCCCAGCCGCTCCGCCGCATGTGGGATCTTCCCGGACCGGGGCATGAACCCGTGTCCCCTGCATCGGCAGGCGGACTGTCAACCACTGTGCCACCAGGGAAGCCCCGTGACTCTTTTTAAAATTATCCTTCTTTTTTGTACTGAATGCCTTTAAAATTAAATTCATCCTAGACTGATGTTAATACTGCCATTCCTGTTTTTCTTTTTGAGAGAGTCTTTCAATATATATGATTTTACTGGACTAAATGACTTATTCTGTCATTAACTTTTCCTTTTTAATTTGTTTTAAGTTTGTTTTACAATATAAAGTAGTGTTTGTTTTCAGCATTTTGTTTTTTCTTTTACCCATTTTATTATCTCAGCTTTTTTTTTTTTTTTTTTTTTTTTTTTGCGGTACGTGGGCCTCTCACTGTTGTGGCCTCTCCCGTTGCGGAGCACAGGCTCCGGACGCGCAGGCTCAGCGGCCATGGCTCATGGGCCCAGCCGCTCGGCAGCATGTGGGATCTTCCCGGACCGGGGCACGAACCCGTGTCCCCTGCATTGGCAGGCGGACTCTCAACCACTGCGCCACCAGGGAAGCCCTATCTCAGCTTTTTAATAGTCACATTAACATAATAACTGTCCCTGTGTTTTTCTTAATTATGATTTTTTATTCACTTCTTCATACTTTTGTGAATTTAATCAAATTGATATTTATACTCTTTTATTTCCTACATGACCCCAATCAATTTGGAAGATAACGCTTCACTGTGCTGTTTGACTAATAGTATTCCAACCCCAACTTCATGTTTATAGCTCGTGTAGTGCTGATGTGTGAGAAAGAAAATGCACCGTTTCCTTAAGAAAACTCTGTTTGACAAAATTTTTTTTTTTTTTTGGTAATGTACTGCCATTGCCAGAACATTTTAGTAACCGACATACAAACCTCTGGTGTCTGCAGTGTGAAGGGCCCCCTTTTAGATGTGATGCCATTGGTTGCCTGTTGCTTGCTGTGATAAGAGTTAGGAAATAACTTTTCCACTACATCTTACTGCAAGGTGATTGCCATTTTTCTTAAATTCTCTCCTTTGTGAGTTTTCATTATATTGGCATCCTGATATCGTGGAGTACTAGGGATGTTTTATTCTAAGGTTAGGAGTCTACGGACACATTGTACTGCTAGCACTATTTTCATAATTTGCTAGAGGTTTTTATTTTAAGAATAGTTCCTTGATCTCTTCAAACCTTGGGCAGAAAAATTACTTTAGCCCTAATTTAGTTTTAAAAACATTTGAGATTGTCATCCCAGTTTCTAACCTTAACTTGGAAATCATAACAATCTTTGATCCCCATATAGTTAAAATATTTTCTGAAAAGTCTTGTTGTGAAGTCATAAACTGTGTACTGGGAACAATCACAGTCATGAAAATCAACTAATTCTCACTGAGTATGTATAATGCACATGGGGTTGTGTTTAGATCTTGCCTTAGTGTGGTTGGGCTGCCTTAACAAAATGCTGCAGACTCAGTAGCTTAAGCAACACAGATTCATCTCCTCACAGTTCTGGGTACTGACAGTCCCAGACCAGGGTTGGTTTGTAGTGAGGACTTTCCTCCTGGCTTGCAGATGGCCATCTTCTCCCTGTGACCTCACATGACAGAGGCAGTGTGCACTGGTGTCTCTTCGTATAAGGACACCAGCCCTATTGGATTAGAGCCCTACCTTATGTAACCTTATCACCTCCTCATAGGCCATATCTCCAAATACAGTCACATTGGGGGGTTAGGCTTCAACAAAAACATTTTGGGCAGACACACACATTCTGTCCATAACAGATCAAAAGCCTGAATTCTTGAAACATAAGGCTTTAACTCTTGGTTAAGTTTCCTATCAGAGTGAGTTGTTACTAGTTTGACTTTCAACCACTCAAGTAAAATTACACATTCACGTCCTTATATAAATAATTTGAAGAGATCAAAACCTCACCCAGAGAAGGTCTTTGTAAAATTACCATGTGAACAAGTACGTTGGTTTGTGAGAAAGGATATATAACTGGGTTTTTTTCCTCAGAACAAAGGAGGAAATCTCCAAAGATTTGTTGTTGGCACTATGTAGAGTAATTCTTAGGGATCAGCAAGAAAATGCTGCTTAGGCTTCTGGCTGTGCCTCGGTGGTTGCTTTTCAAGCAGGACATTAGCAAAGAAGGGAACAAAGTAGAGGCTATTCTTTATCCATTTTTCCTCTTTTTGGGAAGATATTTATTTCATTTGGATCTAAGGCAAGAAAGCACGTATCTAGTGAGTGCCTACTGCAGTGGGTTGAATGGTGGCTCTCAAAAAGATTTGTCCATTTCTGAATTTGTCGAACCTGTGAATGTTACCTTATTTGGAACAAGAGTTTTTGCAGATGCACTCAAATTAAGGACCTTGAGATGAGGTCATTCGGGATTACCTGGGTGAGCCCTAAATCCCATAAGTGTCCTTATAAGAGTCAGAAGAGAGGAAGGCAGTATAAAGATAGGGCCAGGTATTGGAGGGATGCTGCCACAAGCCAAGAAACACCGTATAATGCCAGCAGCCACCAGAAGCTTGAAGAGGCAAGGAATAGATTCTCTTCTAGAGCCTTCTGAGTGGTGTGTCCCCGTCACCACCTTAACTTTGGACTTCTGGCCTCCAGAAGTGTGAGAGCGGAACTTCGGTGTTAGCCACCAAGTTTGTGGTAATTTGTTAGGGCAGCTTCAGGAAACTAATCCCCGCCCCGCCCCCCTGCCATGGGGAAGGCATTCTGCTAAATGCTAGGGGTGCAGAATTGAGCAAGACAAGGCCCTTATCACCAAGAAGTCAACGTTTTTTGAAATGTAAACAAAAACCTAGTAAAACATTACAATAAATTGTGTAGTAGAAGTTTGTACAGAGTGTACCGAGAGCATTGAAGGGTACAGCTAACTTTGCTCATCTGGAGAGTTTGGAGATTCATTGAGGATGAAACTTTCCGTCTGGGTTTGAATGAGGAGTAAGAGTGTGCCTGGCAGAAAGGGGATGAGGGAGAAACGTGGGGGAAATATCATGTCCTGCGCCTTTAACCTCCATCTGGGAGACAAGCAGCCCGTCTGAAAGCTCAGTAGTTTCAAGTATTGAGAGGAGAGCCGTTTCTTGAAGTGACATTGTCAACTTGAAGCCGCCGGGCTCGAGTAGTTTGTCTCTGTGATAAATGTAAAAGATATTTAAAAAATCAGTCCCTTTGGCAGCTCAGAGAGTAGTATGAAGTCAGTGCCCTACGTGTCCTGAGGCCACAGCTATAAAGACTCTCTGTGCTCTGTGATCGGGGGTCTGCAGACTTTTGCATCAAGAGCTAGAAAGTAAATATTCTAGACTTTGTTGGCCATGTAAGGTGTCTGGGGGTGTGTGCGTATATATATTTATTTTTCCAAACACACACACACACACACACACATGTTTACAGCCATTTTGTGTGTGTGTGTGTGTGTGTGTGTAGATATAAAATAACCCCTTAAACATGTAAAAATTATTTTTGGGGAGCAGACCTTACAAAAACAGGTCATGGGTTCTGTTTGGTCTGCTGACTCTTGTTCTATGATATAATAATATCTTAAATGAGGGGTCTTTTTTTCTTTCAAAAGCAGAGTCAAGTATTTCTGCTATAAAGAACAGATATTAAATATGAACAGCTTAAAATCTGAGCCAAGGTATGACTGATTGAACTTTATAGCTTTCTAACGTCAAACAAAGATTGAACGAGTGTAGAAACGGCCAGATAAATGCTTAAATTTTATTTAATATCTTTGCTTTTTTTTTTATAAATGGAACTTAAAAAGTATATATTTCGAAGATCCGAAAAGAAGAGGAAGCGTGCCATCTTGATGATTTCTTTAATAACACCACTTTAAAAGACTACATTTCTGTTTAGTAACTGAGAGCACTTTTAAAAGACCATTTCTTTTTCGTCGGCACAGATGTTTCTCTATGTGAGATGTACTGTACTTTTCAAGATGCTTCAACAAGGTTGTGTTCTTTAGGATGAATGATTCAATGGACATTTCAGATCATCTTGTGAAAGGACTTTATTATTAGATTGTCTTCTCTTTTTTCACTCACAGCTCCTGAAACATCCCAAATGAAGTGCTTTTATCTTTAGAAGCTATCAACAAATTATTGTTTTGAATTCTTTCAAGGTAAACTTGTATAGCTACCTCAGAGATGACTTATTTTTAGTTCCAACAGAACTGTTGCAAATTAGGTGTTATAAAAACATTATACTGAGCTTAAAATGGAAAGAATATTAAGGATATTTCAAAAGCTGTCTTACGGCTCAGGCTTTTGTTCAGACCATAGGACACTTCCCATTTGTTCTTCTTTCCCCCACTGAGTACCTAGAGTTCAATGGAATCAATAAAAATTTCTAAAGCCAAAGGTGATTTTGGATACAAATTATATAAATCAATTTCAAATACCGAATTAGAATACTTAGTAGTCAGTCTTGTGCTTCATGTGGTACCCATATCCTGTTTCTAGGGTACAAACCCCTCCCCTACCAACACCACCAAGTCCTAACCTCAGTCTCCTTTTTCTTTTAGCCATTATCTCTCAGCCTTTCCTTCTTTCAGAGGAGAATACCAAGTCAGTTAAATTCAGACCAACTGTGATGCAGTTGGTGAAATCTGGCAAAAAGAATTAGCATCCTATTTCTTCCAGGGCCTCTTTAGTTATTTACACCCACTCATCTGTAAAACGGGGACAGCGTTTATTCTGCATTTGTTGAGAAGATTATAGAAGTTGTGTGCAAAGTTTCCTCACAACGCTTGGCACAGATATGGCCAATAGATAGTAGTACATATTATTCTTAGACAATGTTCTACTCTCCAATCTAGAGGAAGAGAGAGAGATCCCATTGAATAACTTGTAATGTTAAAGCTGTGATAAGAACTGTAGTAGAGGGAAGTAATGGTAATTCCTTCTAGAGATTCTAAGAAGCTCTGTAGAGCGATGGCCTGTGAGCCACACCTTGTTGGGTGGGTTGCTTTGAATGGGTGGAGGGAGAGGAAAGGGTTGTCTAGACACAGGAAGCAGCTTGAGCTCAGGGTGAGGCAGGAAGTGCTGGGTGTGTATAGGGCTGAGGTCCACTGTGGCTCATTTAGCCCACAGCAGTGCTTTCTTTGGAAATATACAATGCTTTCAAAAATTTAAGGCAACAGAGTAACCTGAGAGATTTCACTTAAATCTGCATTTCCAATTTTTCTTGAAAAATTTGTTTACAACTGTTGGTTGAAGCTTATCACCATTTCTTAGCCTCACATTGTTTTAATTAATATATTTTAGCATTTTAATATAGCTCAAATCTTCTTCCATTATTTTCAAAAATGTCTTGGTTATTATTGCTGCTTTATTCAGTGTGTTCTGGTAGGCAATCTCTGTTGGCTTGGATTGATATTTTTATCATGTTAAGGAAGCATTCTTTTCTTTCTTCACTAAGAATTATCATTAAGAATAGACTTTGAATGTTATCAAGTATTTTGGGGCATGTTATATTATGATTTTTCTTTTTGACATGTTGATGCTTTGCATTATAGTATGTTTCTTTTCTATAGTAAATTAGTAAGTGTCCCATGTTTTTCTGTACTCTAGAGCATCAGAATGATCTTTTCTTTTAAAAGTTACTGTAAAATATATTACCTGTTCTTTAAATGTTGAGAAACTTCATGTTTGTGTATATCTTTTTAAAATAATATTTTGTTTTTTTTCCCCCTGCAACCCCACTGAATAGGATCTGTAGTTATTGATTCAGTCAGATTTCCTACTTCTTTTTTTTTTTTTTTTTTTTTTTTAGTATTTATTTACTTATTTGGCTGCTCTGGGTCTTAGTTGTGGCACGTGGGATCTTTTAGTTGCAGCATTCAGGCTCTTAGTTGTGGCATGTGGGATCTAGTTCCCTGACCAGGGATCGAACCTGGGCCCCCTACGTTGGGAGCTCGGAGTCTTAACTACTGGACCGCCAGGGAAGTCCCCCTACTTCTTTTAGATCAATGTTGATTAATAGCCTTGGTTACCTCCAAAATTTAGTAGCATAAATTTAAACATAATATATTAAAAAAGTGTTTACTTGGTAGTTAAAAAAGCAATTCTTAATTTCATGATTTTTATATCTTATATCTTTGAAATAAACTAGTTTATGATTTATTCTTTTTAAATTTTTTCTTCATGTTTTATTGAGGTGTAACTGGCATACAGCACTGTATAAGTTTAAGGTGTACAGCATAATGATTTGACTTACATATATTATCATGTGATCACTACAAGTTTAGTGAACATCGTTTCATGTAGATACAAATATTTCCTTGTAATGAGAACTCTCAGGATTTATTCTCTTAACTTTCATATATAACATACAGCAGTGTTAATTAATCATGTTGTACATTGCATACCTAATACATATTTATCCTATAAATGGAAGTTTGTACCCTTTGATCACCTTCATCCAAATCCCCCTCTCTTCTCTTATCTCTTTTTCCATGAATTTGTTAGTTTGTTTTGAAGTATAATTGACCTGCAACACTATGTTAGTTTCTGGTGCACAACACAGTAATTTGATATTTATGTACATTACAAAATGATCACCATGATAAGTCTAGTTTCCATCTGTCACCATACAAAGACATTACAGTACTATTGACTGTATTCCTCATGCTGTACATTTCATCTGCGTGACTCATTTATAACTGGAAGTTTGTACCTCTTAGGCGACCACCTGTTTGTTCTATTAATGTGTTTCTGTTTTATTATATTTGTTCATTTGTTTTTTAGATTCCACATGTAAGTAAAGTCATATGGTATTTCTCTTTCTCTGACTTATTTCACTTAGCATACTACCTTCTAGGTCCGTCCTTGTCACAGATGGCAGGGTTTCATTCTTTTTTATGGCTGAGTAATTTTCCATTTTATATATATCTTCTTTATCCATCCATCTATCAATGAGCACTTAGGTTGCTTCCATATCTTGGCTATTGTAAATAATGCTCCTGTGAACATAGGGGTCCATGTATCTTTTTGAATCAGTGTTTTTGTTTTCTTTGGAAAAATATCCAGAAGTGGAATTGCTAGATCACATGAGAGTTCTATTTTTAATTTTTTGAGGAAACTCCATACTGTTTTCCATAGTGGCTGCACAATTTACATTCCCACCAACAGTGCACAAGGGTTCAATTTTCTCCACATCCTCCTAACACTTGTTTTTGTTGTCTTTTTGATAATAGCCTTTCTGACAGGTGTGGGGTGATAGCTCATTGTAGTTTGGATTTGCATTTTCCTGACGATTAGTGATGCTGAGCATCTTTTCATGTGTCTGTTGGCTGTCTGTACGTCTTCCTTAGAAAAATGTCTGTTCAGGTTCTCTGCCCATTTTCTAACTGGGAATTTTTTTTTTTTTAATGTTGAGTTGTATGAGTTTCTTTGTATATTTTGGTTATTAGCCCCTCATCAGATATATTGTTTGCAGATATCTTCTCCCATTCAGTAGGTGGCCTTTTAATTCTGTTGATAGTTTCCTTCACTGTGCAAAAGCTTTTTAGTTTGATAACTCATTTTACCATTAAAAAAATATTCAAGTTTAGTACATTTTTTTCTGTTTTCTGTTGCATTTTCTAATTGGTTATTTCCAAGTGTTTGGATTTTACATTTAGTTATTTTTTAGTTAGAAAATCTGATTTACAATTTCTGCATTTTGGTATTTATTTAAAATTCTTTGTCATGGTGTATATGGTTAATTTAGATAAAATTTCTCTATATATTAAAAACAGAGTGTATTTACTCAGTATAAAATTTGACGTAAATATGCTAACTTTTGTCTTTTGCTCTTGAAGAGTTCTGCTTAGCTTCTTGAAGAAAGATAATATGTAAATGAACATCATTTAGAGTTTCTCAGAGTCGTAGAGCAGTAAGAATTTGGTGAACAAGTTGACCCCAAGAGATCCTAAGGAAGCCAAAATGACCTAGACGTGGACAAATTATTATTGCTATTGCAGAGAACATGAATATATATATATATATATATATATATGTATTTTCAAGGAGATGAGGGACATACTTTAAAGAGCCTTTTTTTTTGATCTTTATAGAGTATTATGCATCTATAATACATTCAGTTTCTTAGGTGAATAATGCCGTGTGTGGGCATCTTCACTTTGGTTCTTTCTCTTTGCTCCTGCTCTGCAGGTGCACCATGCTTCAAGTACAGGGCAAGTAAGTCTTAATGTCTTAGCTTTACTTGATTTCTTGTTTCTGATATGTGGTTTATTTCTCTAATCTTCTTCTTCTTCTTTAAATTGAGATATGTATACATATACCCAGAGACCTCAAATTGAGATATATATACACACACACACACATACATACATATATATAATATACATATACCTAGAGGCTTTATACTTAAACAAGTAGAACATAAAATGATCTAAAAAGTGATGAGTTAGCATTTCTTTTTACTCTTATTTCTGTAGTGATATGATTATCTTGAAATTCAGCTGATTACTTTATTTTAGCATAGTAACACTGTGATTTCAAATTTTGATTGGGAAGTTTGAAGAAAAATTTCACAGGGACTCTACCCAGGATATTTGCTCTTAGAAATTGAATCCTTTATACACGTGTGTCCCAAAGAGGCGGCTTTATTCCTTTTTCCTTTGAGCTGTTTTGAAGTGGAACTAACTCCCTTGCCAAGACTTTACTATCATAATACAGAGGAAGAATAGGAAAGACTTTCTTGAATTGTTTGACTTGGCTGTATTTTGTGGTTAGTGGGAGATAGATTTGAGTTGCTAAACACCTTGCTATCTTTACAGACAAAGATACCTAACAATACTTGGGTTGGAGCTGGCATCTAAAATCATCTGTTTCACATAACACAATCATTTATTTTCTAGGCAGTTACATTTTTTGAATATAATTTAATTGATGGTCTTGATGACCCAATGAAAAAATGCACAATTTCTATCAGCAGTTTTGTTGTGTTGATTTTGGTTCTCCAGAAAATGTCACTGTTTTTTGAATGTGAATGTTTTGAAAGATTTTGAGCATTTGATAATTAAAAAAAAAATTTATGTCTTGAAATGTAGTGTTGAGTAGGAGAAATGGGAATTCAATCATAAAGTGCCCTAAATTAGTCTGTTTTATTATGTTAGAAGCCATTAATTTCCCCTTATAGTGAAGTATAATCATGATTTCACCAATATTTAAAATAATAAATGAACTTTTCAGATAATTCTGTGAAAATTCTATTTTAAATATTTGATTTCAATTTTAATATCTAAGATGTCCAATTTAAAACAGGAGTTGGCCCAGACAGCTGTTGAAATACCTGTATTGTCAAAACAGTCCTAAATATCAGTTTCGATAGATGCCGGTTTACGGGTCTGCAAGCATTTCCTGTCTACAGGTAAAGCACAGATGAAGCGTTTAATAGCTAGGAAGCACCAAATGTGATTATGAAATATAATTGACTGTGAGTGCCTTGAGGACAGGGACAATGCTTTATAAATAGCCTTGAGTTCCCAGTAACTGGGGTACAAGCTACATAGAGCAGAGGCTCAACCAAGTGTGTAAAATTCAATTACATCATTTCTTTTTAAAGCTGACTAGAAATTGCTATCTCGTAACCACCTTAATTTTATTACAATAAGAGATGATGCTGAGAGCATCAGTGTCTGGGCCTGAGTCTCTCTTTATTTCCCCCCCTCTACACACTTTCTCCTTACACGTAGTATGAAAGTCATTTTCCCCGCCTTTCTCTTTGCAAAAGCCTTCTTCCTCTTTTCCTTTGGAGATCGTTAGGCACAGTGTGTATTAGTTTTTCTCCTTTTATTGTCAGTGCTTGAATATTACATTATTTGAACAAGCACTTCATCCTTTCGTGGAAAAAGTCCTTCAGAAGCTCTGTTTCTGTTAACACATTCAGGTTGGAAGCCAAGTAATGCTGTCTTCACTTGTACACTGATGAGAGAAGCCAAGAATTCAGCCCCTGCATTCCATTCCATATGAATTTACTCTTTTACCAAGGATCCTTTTCCTTTCTTTTCTAACTTCTGTTCCCCTTTCTTGCCTTCTCAGTAACTTTTTTTTTTTTTTTTGCTCTGTGGATAAACCTTCAATAATGTCAGATTATTCTCTGTGTATTGTATGATGCTTCTAATTAAAGTATTTCAAATATAATAATGATGTGATTTTATTGTTCTTAGCTTTGCTTCCCCTTTTCCCTTCATCGATCAGATTGATATTTTCAAAAATTTTAAACAAAGAGCCTGTGATAAATAAAGTTAAAGATAATTAGGAACAAAACTCACTTCTGTCGGGGATACAAAACTCAGGTAGTTGTATTTCTAGAAAATACTTGTCTCTTGAGAATTCTGAAATGGCTAAATAAGTCACTATTTCCTTTGACAGTTATCTCCTGATCTTTCTTATAGACCATCAAACTGCACAGTTTTGTCTTCAACTTTCTTAAGAGATTTATAAATACAGTCATCCAGTAAACCTTATATTTATTTAGTGAAAGAACAGATCTCTCTTATCAGCACTGAAATAATCATTGACTTATGTTGTACTTGGCCCTGATGATGTGTTAAATTTCATGGTGACCCGACCTGCTGTGAACTGTGCAGCTTATGGTCTTAAAAAAAAGACAATAAATAATTTCAGAAATTAATTAAATTTATAAAAGTGGCAGAAGAGCTATAGAGGAGAAGTATACAGAGCTACTGTGGAACCTATATGGAGTGTAAAGGGGGACCTAACCTACTTTAGTAGTGTTCACTCATCAAGTTTAAAATATGAGAGCCCCTCTACTCGGTATTTTATCTCCCAGTCACCGTGGTTTCTTATGGCTATTCTATTTCACATTGCTGGTCTGTTGCTTCCTAAACTAAATCTAATGAATTTAGAAGTTAATAGATTTAATTAGTAGCACTAATGGACTTATATACTAAACTAGGAAAATGTTTTCTTGATAGAACATGTTGACTCCTGAAATTGTATACTAGCTTTACTATATTATATTTTCACTCTGTGAGACTGGGAAAATGGTGGTGTCATGAACAGAAATAAGGAGAAGCTGAGAGAAAGGTAGGGGGCTGGAGATAAACACAGTACAAACCACATCTGACTTAACCAGCAAAGTGGGGTTCTGGTCATTCAAAACATCGGGTACATGGATTCACTGAAACCATATGATATTGACCAAGCATTTAATCTTTAATGATTCGGAGGTCACGCAAGTCAGGAAATTTTGGTATCTTACTCATCTTTATGAATTTCACTTTATGTGAATGTGCAGAAATGTCAGTTTGTAAAGTTACAGTTGAATGAATGTGGTATAACACAGAGCATGAGTTTAATCATTCACTGAATATCTCTGCCTGTCCACAGAGGAATAATGATGCAGTACTCAAAACTGTCTAGAAACAAAGTGTACAAATCATTGAAGTATTAAAAATATGTTCAACTGTGATGACTCACAAGCCCAAAAAACACCTTATCTGGGAAATTTCCTTATCTGTATATGCCTCTTTATTTTTGTATGATGTGTGTGTGTGTGTGTGTATTTTAATAACAGGATAACATCAATTTTATGACCCCGTTTTAGAAAGGTAATTATTCCACTGGAAAACTGTTCTCACCTTTCTTGTATTAAATTAACTTTTTAGGATCTATTATAGCATCATATTTTAACTAATAACTTCACCAACCTTTAACAGAACTTCTGTCGTCATCTCTAAATCACAGTGTAAACTGTGATGCTATGATAAAGTATGTCTTGTGTTGATGAGTTATTTGTGTAATCATTGTACTTTATAGTATCATACTAGATTAAGCCTTTTGAAATTAGGCAGAATTGAATTATGGCTCATCAGTACATATTCATAGTGATTTTGAAGTTGTGTTTTTCCTTTTGGATCATTTCAATGACAATGAAACATTTCCTTAATTGTGATTATTTTTTTCCCTCAAAAAGATCTATAAAGTCAAATACAAATAGCATATAACTTAGCCAAATAATACCTCTAATTCAAGGTTGGACTTTGTTCTTCAGAATTCTCTGAGGGGTGTACTTGGGCCACTTTGGAGATTGTTTCTTGTTAGTGACTGTTAGTTTTGATCAGCTGATCATGTGAGTGTGTGTCGGATTTCCCTTCCAAAGTCACCATTCCCCCCTGTGTAATTGATTAGCGCTGTCAAGGGAGGTAATCTGAGATTACACCAGGGTCCTTTCCCTCATCAAAGCACCATCCACCAGGCCTATTCTCCATTGACGGCTCTGCCTGAGTCAGCCAACACAGTGATAGTTGCCAAATGGTGATTTTTGTTTTCTGTCATTCCTTCTACTGGTCATCTCCTTTATGGAAGAGCTCTCCCCTCTTCCTCATTTATTTATTTTTTTTAATGTGTCACAGATTTCTAGTTTATTCAGGGCATTACGATTCACTATTATCCTTATTTATTTTGATGCTCATATTGTCCCAGATTTGGCAAATGGGGACCCCCTTTAAAGTAGCTTATGTGTCTTTTGACACGCCCTCATCAATCTTGGAACACTTCCTCATTTTGTGACAGAATAAGTTGTTCCGGGCTCATCTTGCCCTTTCCCTGCCCCATCCTTGCAATACGCTGTATCTCTTAAGGTAACTGTGGTTCCTTTTCTGTATGGTGTTCAGAAACTAAGATCTGGGCCCTCCCAACAGACGCTAGGAAACACGTTCATGTATGCACGTATGCAAGCATTTTTACACACATATACACACCCATAAACACTTCATCTATAGCTATGCGTACATCTGTGTGTGTGTGTATATATATATATATATATATATATATATATATATATATATTTTAAAACTAAGTTCGTAATATACTTCCAATTCTAAACCAACATGTCTTTCTAGCCGTTGCCCTTTCTATGTAAATACTTGCTCCAGCAGTGAGAAGCCTGGCCCTGCTTAGCCTCAGCATACGCCCTTATTTGCTCAGTCATTTTACCTATTTTCTCTATCGACTCTCTGTCACATTGTGTGCTGTCTCCTTACTGTCCACCTCCACTGCCCTGTGTCCTTAGTCACCGGTGGATAGCTGCCAACATGCATCAGCTGCTCCCCTCTGCCCTGGGCTTTCCGGGTGCTCAGGGCCAGTGGGCATGCTCACCTGCATGTACCATCTTGTCTCCCCACCCCTGCAGCTCTCCATGTCCTTGGGGGCTTCTGGGCAAACAACACAGTAATACGTTATGGTCAGCTTTGTACCATTTTAGCACTGTTGTTAGACTGTGTTTTCAAAGAAATTTCCAGTTTAAATCAACCCCCCTTTTTTTTTTCCAATGAAGGCTTACCCTTTGTGAGGCACCACGCTGGGTGTATTACAAGAATGAAGATAGACACAGTCTCCACCCATTATGGGACCATGACTAGCGGGTGAAACAACTGAATTAAATATGACGAATTTTACAAAAAGGGAAGAACGAATGTTGTGGATGTACATTGAACATGCTTCCCTAGTACCCTGTATTAGTGTCTTCTTTCTCCTCCAAGATTATTTGGTATTTGTGGTGTGAATATGATATGTGGCCAGGCTAGAGGAAGGGCTTGGAGAGTTGCAGACTCTGGTTATGAGACCAGCACCTTGGTTTGATGGTCTTTCATAGTCTTCCTCTTTTTCTTGGTCAGAGGAAAGGCTATTTTTATGACTCATTTTCTGCTTGGTGGGAGGGTACCAGCTGATGTTTCTGAGCCAGGTAAGATTTGTATCGTAAAAGGTTTGTATGCTTATGACCCAGTGCAAAGAGATTTCTCTAAAGCCATTTATAGAATAATAATTAGGAATATAAGTCCAACAGTAGAAAAAGTCATAAAGATACCCTTTCCTAACCTTAGAAAGTAAACACCTGTTAATGAAACTTCACTCACTTGTGTTGTAAAACAAAGCCTGTAGCATATAACATGTTGTCTCTTTAAGGGTTTGAAAATATCCAGTGTCCCATGTGAACTTGTTTACTTGTTCGCTTAAATGTAAGCCTTTTTACATCTTGAACATAATTGCTTAATAATAGTTCAGTGCTACATAAACAAGCTAGCAAAATATTTTCTAAAAATTGTTAAGCCTATGATGAAGACTCCTTGCGTAAAAATTTGAAAACAAAGGTTACCAAGGTCTGATTTATATAATGGCTGTTTCTTGTGGTATTGACTAAATATTTGGGAAGTATGCATTCCTGCCTTGTGGCAAAATCCATGTACGAGGTTTGATACGGCCATTCATTATTCAGTATACAGCTCTCCAGGGCATGAGGCCTAAAGAGTAATGGGAGCTTAAAGGAGCTTTAAATCATCTGTCTTCTGTAGATAAAGGTAAAGTGACTTGTACTAGGTTATAGAGCTTGAATGCAGTAAAGCCAGGGGCCCAGACAGAAATTTAGCTCTCATGGCTCTAAGTCAAAATCTATACCTGAGATTTTAGTGCTTCTGGATTTGGTGGTGATGGTAGTGGTGATAATAACAATGAATTTCATAATCATAACAATTTATATTTTTATAAATAACTATATAAATAATATATTATAAAAATAAGTTACATAAATAATTGTATATTATATAATTATTATTTAAGAATAATTATAATAATTATTATTTGATTAGCCTAACGGTTTGTAACACCACGCTTTTGCCAGAAGGTAAGCAATACCGATGGTTAGTAATTACCCGGACCATTTTTAGCACTTAATTAAAATGGGAGCAATGTTTGCTTGTCAATGTTTAATTTCAAGAATCTGATCAGTGAGTTCAGCTTTATCTGTGACTGATAAGCTGAAAATCTGAATTGTCTTTGGTATTATGGCTGAAATGGTTACATTCCCGGGATCAGGATTTCTGGGCTATTAGGAGGTGAATGGTACAGAGGGAAATATAGAGCTGTGGTGTCTATCATTTGGTAGTAGATGCTGAATGTGGTCTATGAAACTTAGTTTAGCTGGTTGTTTCCATTTCTTAGTTTCTTTTTTGGATTTTTATGTATTTTAAAAGGGAGAGAAGAGAACATTGAATTTTGAATATCTGCGTGGTGGGCCAGTAGATGCACCTATAAGTCAAAAAGGAGTATGTCAAAAAAGTATTTGGAGGAGCATTTTGTAGAGTTGCGGCTTGTAGTATGGAAAAATACTAAGTTGCTGCTTTAGAGAAAAGTTGCTTTGCAATTGCAGACATTTAAATCATCCAAGCACATGAATATATGTATAACATTTTAAAGTATGCTGTGTGGTTAAATGTTTGGAAAAATACTTAAAAATGTGTTAAAAATGTTGGGATATAGTGTCTGAATCTTGTTAAGCAGCAAATCTCAGCAGCATATGTAGTGTTTGGATCTTTGGGCCAGGGTTGTGATGCCTTACACATTACTGTGATTTAATAATGGCTTTTAGAAATTTGAAACTGTTTAAATAAGCTCTACAGTCGTGTTTAAAACTCATTTATGTTGTGATTTGTGCCTTAGTTTTCCTCCTGTATTTGGTTGTTAATTAAAGAAAAAAGTCCAGGTACTGTGGACCCAGCAAAGATGTACAATAAATACTAACCATATTCTCAGGGCTAAAAAGTTCATTTGCCGATGTTTGTAGAAGTGATACTCCATTGTACTTTCCGTAAATGCCATGTCTCCCTGTAAACCCTTTAAGAGGAGAAAAAAAAAGCCCCCCCCCGAAAAAAAAATCACACCCTTATTTAACAATAGCATAAAGACTTTGAGAAACTACCAGTTTTGCCATCTTTGAATATAGCACTTGGAGACTCTTCAGAGACAAAATTGTTTCTGAACTTGGTATTTTGTATTCCTTTTAAACCTAATTTATATTACCACAATATGAGCTAGGTATTTTTCCTTTTTTAAGGGTTAGAAACCATGGTTCAGAGTAGTGAAGTAACTTACCCGGGGAAAGAGATTTGGAATTTGAACTCAGAAATGTCTGACCCAGTGTTTCTAATAAATCCGGATTTTAAACATTTTTTGTCTCGCCTTTCACATAGCGAGTTAAGCTAAATGCCACAAACTGTGTTGGGCACTTACTGAACTAGATCATAAACCGCTTTCCAGCTTTTTGGAGCTCTCTGGGCAGACTTTTCTTCTGTTTGTTCTTCCATCCACCCCAGGAGAAGAAGCAGGCTGGGAAAATGATATTCTAGCTCCCTTCTCATTTCATTGTGATTTCTTTGATACTGGGAGGTCATTTTTTTTCTTCTAATAGGCAGTAACCACATATGTGAGCTGAGGATAAAAGGGAAATGACACTGGTAGAGTTTCCTTGCCTTAGGTTAACCTGCTGAGTTTCCTAGGAAACAGACATGATTTACAAATATTGATTTGAAAAAGCTTGGAGGAAATCCTAGGCCATTGTTTCTGCCTTTAAAATAGTTTTTCTGAAGAGAGCAAGTTAAATAATTGAATCTTTAATAATCACATTTTATGGAGAATGCATCTTGCATAATAGGTGTTTCTGTGAAATTTGCGTTGAGGCTTGTGATTGTAATCTTTGCTGCCTGTGTGGTTTCTTTGTTGGAGAAATGGGGGACCTTTTTTTTTTTTTTCCTGTAGCTGAGTACAGTCTAGTCAGTCACCCTTTGATTTTCTGAGCACTGTGCTGAGTGCCAGTGTGAAAGGGGCAGTGGGTACAAAGGAAGGTAAACGTAAGCTGCATTTAAGATGCAGCTTAGCGTTTAATTAGAATGATGAACTCTTGTAGTCTGTCTTATGGCAGCCACACTTTTGGAGTTGTTTGAACTTGGTACCTTTCTGTACCACCAATTCAGATGAAAATCTTTCGAGTTTTATAATTAAAAGGGGAAGAAGAAAACCTCCAGAAACAGCCTGTGAGCACTTGTCAGCAAATTGACATAAGTGAAAGGAACTGCTCAGGATGTGTGTGTAAAAGTTGAGCCTCTTCAGACCAAAAGAGCGAGCTCGTGACATGATGGAAGATGGTAGGAATCTGGGTGGGGAAACTACTACCTTCATTAGAGGATTTCATGAAGGTGTGAGAGATACCGTGTGTGTGTGTGTGTGTATGTGTGGGGGAACTGTGTGTCCTTGATGGTATCACGATACCATGCTGAAGACAACCCAACACACCCAGTGCGATTCTGGAATCAGATATGAGGATTGGCAGAGGTCATCACTGTAACTCATGTTCAAAATGGTAACCCCAAGTCACTATGAATAGTTTTAAGTTTTCAGTACATTCTTTGTAAGGAATTGGAAATATGTAACGCAGCTTATAAACATGTCTTTTAAAAACTACAATAAAAAATAATGGCACTGAAAATGTTCACTGTAACAAAAACTCAGTCATCTCGGAGGACTGATTCCTTGAGGAGTCTAGATAATTGAAGTTTCACTGACTGCAGTCATAACCCCCTGACACTTCTAATCTGAAATCCCACGTGGGGTTTTCAATCACATCTCAAGAAAAATATGGATTTGAAAACAGGGAAATGAACTGATTTTTGTTCTACCTGGGGATTTGAAAAATGTGAACTTTTCAGGCTGGAGGGTATATGATCAGAGCCTATAAAATGCCGACTTAACTGATCAAGTCTCAGAAATCTGTAATAGAACTGAGTTTTCCTCTGAAATCTGGAAGATATTTAAGTATAAAACAAATGAAAGGAAAATAATACTGTACACAGTGAGTAGAATAATCGTAGAATATATTATTTACGCGGGGTATTTAACGCTGAAAGCAGGTAGCTTCAGAAATGCTTAAAAAAATGTAGCCCAATCAGTAGAACAATAGATCTAAAAGCCTTTCTGGTTGTGGGAAAAAACATTTTTACTGAGTCCCTCCTATGTGCCAGCCCTGTGCTTCCTTCTGGGGATTCCTGGCCCAGTCCTTTCCCCTCAGAAGTGCACATCTGATGAAGGAGATGACCCACGTGATCTGTAAGGGAAAGTGCAGAGTGCTGGGGAAGCCAGTTGCGCTCGGATCATTTCTTCCCCGCCACAAAGGCACGCGCGTTTGCTTTTTAAAGCCAGGAGCTGGAGTTTTCTAAATCCATATATTTTAGAGTTATTAATAATAAAACCAGTGTCCTTTACTTTCCCAGCCCTCAAGGGATTAAAGTATAAATAATTTGAATAAACAAGATTTTAAACTTTTTCTGCTGTGTATGTATGTATTTGTGTGTGTATGACAAATATTTATTAGTATACACGTGTAAGAGATGTCTAAAATATATAAAATTATATACATCAGAATCTATAAAACATACCGATTTAAATTTTTGAATACATGTTTGTGTAACTTAAATATGGACTATCCCCTAGCTTTTTAAAGAAATTGTTTTTCACTAGTACACCTAGTATACTTTGAAATATTTGGGAAAACTGGTTCTTCCCTAAGCGTTGAAACAGAGTGGTTTAAATAGTGAATTGATATTTAAACCAAAGTAATGCTCCTTTATGTTAGTTTGTATTTTTCTTTATTTTACTTATCTAGAGAAATGGGTCTGAGGCGAATAGTCCCTCTCACTGTATATAATTTTACAGTCATTTCTTGACACTCTCTGTGTGTGTGTGTGTGTGTGTGTATTTATTTATATATACATATATATGGCATACAATGATATATTTTCGAAAACCTTAGAATTATAACTTTAGAGCTGGGATTCTTTGAAAAGAATTCTTTGAAAATTAATGTAGTCTAATTCTTTAAAGTTATTTGTAAGCAAATGATAATGATTATATTATGGTGGTTTATAGTTTACAGAGTTCTTTTTCATTAAATGGAGCTCCAGCTTTGCCTAAATCTACGACCTCTGTATTTTAATTTCTTTATTCTTTGTGTCATGTTATTTTGGACATTAGTGTCAGCAAAGATGACTAAAAAAAGGACAGTGGAATTTCCATGGGAAGTGGGAGACTTTTTTGATTTGTGTAAGTGTCCATGTAAAATATATTGATTAATAACATGGGAAGTAGTTTTAAGAACTAAGGGACACTGGGTCTGATTTCTTCAAACAGGTGGTGGAAAGAAAAGGAAAGACCTGTTTTTGATAACGGAAGGGCAGGAGCGTGGGAAAAGTGAAGAAAATAACTGAATGTTTTCTTAAAGAAAAAGTAGGAGACAAGTGCCCTTTCTTTCCCAAGTTTTGGGTTAACTGCCCCCAGTCTGTCCCCAAAGATGATTTAGCCACCTATGAAGATGTCCATGGTGACTTTTTTTTTTTTTTTTTTTTTTTTTTGCGGTATGTGGGCCTCTCACTGTTGGGGCCTCTCACTGTTGGGGCCTCTCCGGTTGCGGAGCACAGGCTCCGGACGCGCAGGCTCAGCGGCCATGGCTCACCAGCCCAGCCGCTGCGTGGCATGTGGGATCTTCCTGGACCCGGGCATGAACCCATGTCCCATGCATCGGCAGGCGGACTCTCAACCACTGCGCCACCAGGGAAGCCCCATGGTGACTTTTTTGTACCTCAGCAGAGCAAGTGAAACAGCCATTGCCATTCCTACCACTATCTAGTTTAATCTTTGGCAGATGCTTAACTCGGGGTGGTGGTGGATTATGAAGCACTACTTTGCAGTCAGTGAGGGAACTTTTCGAGGAAGGCAGCAACGTGGTGAAAATAATGCGAAAAGCTTAATCTGAGCCACATGCGGATTGGGTTTAATGAGAAACTAGAATCAAGGAGACTAGGTAGAAAGTGAAAATTGTGGTCTAGAGTGAAATAAGGGAGTTTTGGAATGCAAGAAATAGGTAGAATTAAGAGCATTTCATGAAGGGTGTTTTGACTCCTGAGAATACAAACAAAGAGAAAGAGAAGGAGAGAGGAAAGAGGATTCTGAACTTTCAGCGTTGGGTGATTGGGAGATGCCATTCACATGGGGAGATTGTGGGAGAGCTGATCTGGAGTTAGATTCTGAGCTCGGTAATGGTCAGATTATGTATGAGCTGATGGTAGGCATTTGAGTGGACCTATGCTCACATGGTTAGAATTCTGGAACTGGAGCTCAGGTAAGATCTTTGAGCTGGAAAACGTTTGGAGGGTAGAGTTCTGAGTGAAGCTTTGAGACATGATTCAATACACTAAGGGGAAACATAGTTTGCCTTTCTTCAAAAATAGCTGTTTCAGCACTGGCCTCCAAGATTATATTTCTGCTCCACTTACCCACTAGCATTTCTTAACTCTGTGATTTAGTCAATTAAGATGTGTTTGATTAAGAGTAAAGAAAATGAACTCAAACTGGCTTTGATAATAAAGGAGACTTTGGTCTGATCATAGAAAGTCCAGAGGGAGGTAGGTCTTCAGGATTAGTTTGGTTTAATGTCTCAATGGTATCATCAAGGATGTATCCAGTTTCTTTCTGTCTTTCTGTGTCAGCTTTAACGTCATTCTGGCTCTTCCTCAAGTGTGCAGGAGTGAGAAGGAAGGTATCTGGTTTTTCACTTGTAGGATGAGAAGAAGTTGGCTCCTGGCAGCTCTCTCAGGTGAGGAAGCTTCTTTCTCAGATGCCACTTGTGACAAAGATGCTGTAATTCACCGTGACCATGGGATTTTTTTTTCATTCATTCAGATAGTCTTTAATTTCTTTCAATAGTATTTTCTAGTTTTCAGAGTGTAGGTTTTGTACTTCTTTTGTTAAATTTATTCTTAAGTATTTTATTATTTTTGATGCAATCGTAAATAGAATTGTTTTCTTTTTAATTGAGGTGTAATTGACATAACACTATATTAGTTTTAGATTTACAGCACAGTGATTTGATATTCGTATGTATTGTAAAATGATCACCACAATAAGTCTAAACATCCATCACCACACATAGTTACAAAATTTTTTTTCCCTTGTGATGAGAACTTTGAAGATTTACTCTCTTAGCGACTTTCAAACGTGCAGTACAGTGTTATTAACTACCAGTAGACATGTTTTTTTAAATTCACTTTAGGATTGTTCATGCAAGAACAATATAGAAACACAGTAGATTTTTGTATAATGATTTTTGTATCCTGCAACCTTGTTGAGCTCATTTATTCTAATTTTTAAAATGAATTCTTCAGGAATTTTTATATACAGGATCATGTCATCTGTGAATAGAGTTAGTTTTACTGCTTTCTTTCCAATCTGAATGGCTTTCATTTCTTTTTCTTGCCGAATTACTCTGGCTAGAACTTGCAGTACAGTGTTCAAGAGAAGTAGCAAGAGCAGACTTTCTTGTCTTCTTCCTGATTCGGGGGAAAGCGTCTACTTTTGCCATTAAGTATGATGTGATGTAATGTGTGTGTGTGTGTGTGTGTGTGTGTGTGTGTGTGTGTGTTTTGTAGCTGCCTTTTAGCATGTGAAGAAGTTCTCTTCTATCCCTAGTTTGTTGAGTTTTTATCATGAAAGGGGATTGGGTTTTGTCAGATGCTTTTACTGTGTTTAGTGATATGATCATGTGTTTTGTGGGGTTTTTTAGTATTTTGATATGGTGTTATTACATTAATTGATTTTCGTATATCAAACCAACCTTGCATACCTGAGATAAATCCGACTTGTCATGATATGTAATTCTTTTTATATGTTGCTGGATTTTGTTTGCTTGTATTTTGTTGATGATTTTGTATTCATATGCATAAAACATACCAGCCTATAGCTTTCTTGTAATGTCTTTGTTGGAAATAATTCATTTTTAAATGCCTAGTTTAGATTAGCTGGAATTTTTAACATGTCATTGATGACTAATACTTCTTTATGGGCTTATTTAAGTGCACACATTAAATAAAATGGCATATGAATTTGTCTCTATTATCATAATTTGAAGGTTTTTTTTTTTTAGGATTGGAAAGGGAGCACAGTAGCACCTATTTTTGCAGTGGAATGACAGAATTTATTGTATTCATGAACCTAGTGTGTTTTCTCTCCACAGTTTATTTGTTTTTTTGTTTGGTGGAAGTGTTTTTTGATTCTTTGTGTGTGTGTTTATAGGACTCATTTACCCCATCATTTACCTGAGTGTGTGTGTGTGTGTGTGTGTGTGTGTGTGTTTATAGCACTCATTTACCCCATCATTTACCTGAAAAGCAATGAATATATTATATTATGAATCAGATAAAGTACATTTTATGGAGATTAAGCTTGGATTTGTATTTAGGGTTTTATTGCTTTTTTTGATGATTAGAACATGAGAATTTTACAAATGATAATTGCACAGTTCCACTGCAGGTAGCAGAATAATTTATTGCACAGGTTTCTTATTTCTTAGGAGCTTGGAACACAATACAGTTGTTTATAATACAATCCAAAAAATTAAAGCTTATTGTCTTCAAACACCCCCATATACGTGCAAGTTTGTTTCTTTAATCATAATTCCTTGTGAGTGATTTTAACACTTTAAAATGCTTTCACATTTGTCATCCTATCTGGCCATCATCAAAACCTTGTAAAAATGGTAGAGTTAATATTGTAATCTGAACTTGTCAGACAAACAAATTCAGTCATTTAGAGAGATCTTTTTTTTTTTTTTTTTTTTTTGCGGTACGCGGGCCTCTCACTGTTGTGGCCTCTCCCATTGCGGAGCACAGGCTCTGGATGCGCAGGCTCAGTGGCCATGGCTCACGGGCCCAGCTGCTCCGCGGCATGTGGGATCTTCCCGGACCGGGGCACGAACCTGTGTCCCCTGCATCGGCAGGCAGACTCTCAACAACTGCACCACCAGGGAAACCCCATTTAGAGATCTTAAGGTTGCAGATCTATGAAATGACATTAGAAACATAGTAACCTAGATGTTCAGAATCCCAGACATATGCTCTTTTTTATAAACCAAATTATCTGCATATAAGTACCATCTAACGACCATCTCTGATTTCTGAATGGCCTTCGTCTTTTTCTTTTTGTCCTTGGTGTGCTAGAGCAGAAAGAAAGCCGCAGCCAACAATGTCACCAGCGCAGTAGTTTCTGTGGTAGATTAAATTCCTCTGAAGGATGGTATTTACCCTTAGTGGAATTTCTGAGCAGATGATTTACTAAGTAGTAAGAGTTGCTTGGCCTTTGGGCCTGATCTCACCATCTTTCATGGAGTTTTTAGCAGATTCCTATTTCTTAGGGTCCCCTGATGTTGAGAGAGAGAGAGAGCAGGACCATACTTTGTCCCCAGTCTGTAACAATCCCCCCTCCAATCACTCATCCCTGTGAAGTTGCTAAGAATAAGAGCATATTGGTAAAAGCACCCTGGAACATGCCCTCATGAGTGCTCTCCTGCTTGAGGATGCACCTGGGTGCATCCTTTTCTGCTCATTAAATCTTTGTGTATTTGGTGGGGCTTCCTTGATAGCCCAGGTCTGGCTTCCTCTGTGCAATGCACTGAGGAACACCAATTCATTACGTGTTAGTACCTTACACTTTACAGAGATTCTTTTTTTTTTTTTTTTGCGGTACGCGGGCCTCTCACTGTTGTGGCCTCTCCCGTTGCGGAGCACAGGCTCTGGACGCGCAGGCTCAGCGGCCATGGCTCACGGGCCCAGCCGCTCTGCGGCATGTGGGATCTTCCCGGACCGGGGCACGAACCCATGTCCCCTGCATCGGCAGGCGGACTCTCAACCACTGCGCCACCAGGGAAGCCCCAGAGAGATTCTCATTTAATGCTAACAATGGAAGAACTTTCTGTCTCTAATTTACAAATAAAAAACCCCCGAGGCTCAGAAACTTTAATGACAGGACCAGAAGCTGGTACAAACTGGGGCTAGGAACCTGACTTCTCTCAGATTTTAAGCTTCCTGAGAACAGGGAGTACATTTTAATCAGTGTTTTAGCCCTAGCACTCAGCATGTATCTTGGCTCATACTTGGATCCCCCAGATATGTGTTGTATAAATGTTGAGCCCCCACTCCATATTGTGTGGCTGCCCCCAACTCTGCTATTGTGAGATTGCTTATGTAGAAGATTCTAGACTCTTTGCAGGGAACCTGAGGCTCTCTTCTTAGGGCCCAGGGACACCAGCTGCTTTCAGAGGTGAGAAAATCCTGCCAAGATTTTTTTTTTTGAAGCCATTCTGCTGTCTTGTCTGTGACCTACATAACTTCTGACAGAGGACCTGTGTCAACATTCACATCACGTGCTCTTGCTGGTGGCCAGGCGTCTGTGCCTTGTGCTACTGATGGCAGAATTCATAGAGCTGCTGCTTTGGATCTGAACTTGCACGTTGGGCCAGGCTTTCCGTTCCTTACTCACAAGTTGTGTTGTCAGAATTAACTCCAAGTGCAGTTGTTGCCAAAAACGTCACAGTTCTTCTCCAGCATCCTCAGGGGCACATAAGTAGAATGTTCTAGACAGTATATGTTTTGGAAGATACAGGAGAGAGGTATAATGGGTTTACGTCTGTCTTTAAAACAAAAGATTACCTGCTGGCAGGTGATCATCAGCCTCTCTCTGTGCTTAAAATACCAGTGATTTGTTTAGCTGATTTTTTGTTAAACAAAAACTTGTTTTTAAAATTTAAAGCACTTTTACATTTATATAAAATATTAAAAGCTCACTATAGTTTTCATAATTTTAATTCATAAAAAGATAGAAAGCAGGCCGAAAGTAAAATTTAGCCTGAAATCTACTGCAGCTTTTCATCATTGAGGCTAATCATCCACTTCAAGTATGGTTTTAGCAGGCACTGACAATCCCTATTCCAGTACAGATACTTGGCTTTTTGCTTGGAAAATGCATGGGATTGCAGTGTTTCTCAGGGTTGGTTCCACTGACAATTCACACCAGACTTAACGAGAGGTATGTGTTCAAATGCAGAGTCCTGGGCCTAACCCCACATGACTAAATCAGAACCTTTTGGATGTGAGACCCAGGAATGGGCATTTTTTTTTTTTTTCTTTTTTCAGTACGTGGGCCTCTCACTGTTGTGGCCTCTCCCGTTGCGGAGCACAGGCTCTGGACGCGCAGGCTCAGCGGCCATGGCTCACGGGCCCAGCCGCTCCGTGGCATGTGGGATCTTCCCGGACCGGGGCACGAACCCGTGTCTCCTGCATCGGCAGGCGGACTCTCAACCACTGCGCCACCAGGGAAGCCCAGGAATGGGCATTTTTACGAGCTCCCCGTTGATTGTGGCGAGCTCTGAAGTTAGAAGCTGGTTGGCTAGTAGATGGCAGCAACGGATCAGAGTCACGGAGATCTTGGATTTAGTCGCCACAACATTTAAGGCTGCTGCCATGTCTGTATGTGGAAATAGGGATGATGTAGTTACCTCAAGGAGGTGCGCGGATCCAGTGAACTCAGTGTCTGGTCCACAGCAAGTGCTTAAGAAAGTCTGGGCAGTGCAGGCACAGCCATGCTCGTTAGTGTTATCATTGCACCCAAATGACATAATAGCTTCTAGGTCTCATCGTCCCCCAAGCAAGGCTGTGAGAGCGTTACCAGAAAAATACTTTTGGAGCGTCATGAAGTCAATGCCAGACCCACGGCCCGTTTTTACGAAGAGCGTTATTGCTGCACGGCCACCCCGTTTGTTTAAGTATCGTCCGTGGCTGCTGTGGACCCTTTGGCTTACACAGCCAATGATATTTACTCTCTGGCTCTTGACAGGAGAAGTTCGCTGACTTCTGCTCTCCTCTCTGTGAATGTGGTTTTTCCGTGGAAGCTTCACTGACGTTCATCCGTGGTGCAGAGGCAGTCAGGCCTTGTGATAAGTCAGGCCTGGTGGCAGCGGCCAGTGCTCCTGTCCGGGCTCTAGTGCTCCCACCACCCCTGCTGCTTCACGTCTTTACGCAGCGCCAGCCCCTCTTCGGGCCTTTCTACCACCGCCTTCTCACTCGGCCTCCAAAGCAGTGACGGGGTCCGGGACCATTTCAGCATCCGGGAAGCTGGCTGCCTGAATGCTTTCAAGACCGCCCAGGACTCAGGCATTAGAGTCCCCACAAATAGCCACATGGGAAGGGGAACCAGTTTCCAGAGAACATGCAGACAGTCGAGTCATGTGCCCCGGTGGGCCTTCTCACTGCCAAGTTTGAGTTTACATTGAATTCTGGAAACGCGTTATCATTCATCTCCTGCCCCTCCTACGTTAGAAACCACGACCAAACCCAACTATCCGATGAGAAAAAACAATCCAAAATTGACGTAAAGCTGTAGAAGAATATTTTTATGGAAACAATTGCAGTCTCATTCTCTAAACCTAAAAGTCCAAGTGAAGATACAATTGTCGAAATTTGTGGTTATATTTCACAAATTAAGGTCACCGCCTAGAACTTCTCTTCATATGGTATCAGGGTCAAGCGTACGCGTGACAATTAATTTACAACATTTTGATATTTTCCAGCAGGTTTAATAACAGGAGTATCTGCTTTTTCCAAAAGTCCCAGTTCCATCCTTCTTGCTGGAGCCTCTAACGTTGTCATGGGCTTTCGTTGGGAAAGAACCTCTGCACTGTGGTTTTTACATTTATTCCTTAGCATAGTTCCTCATGCCCCTTGGGGCAGATGATGCGGTATCTCCATTTTTGCATATGTTCATGATAGTAAGACAGACATCTCTTAGTCGTCAGTAAAAATGTTTGGAGAGATTGAGAAATTAGAATGCTATTCTGTGTTCATGTGGGTTTGATTATAGGTGCTTTTCTCTTATATTTCTACTTCCTTGGTGTTTTGTGTCTTTCTCTGTGTGTGTCTCATTCCTCCTTTACTTGGTCCCCAAACTCCATTCTTCCTTTTGTCCTTTAACTAGTCATGATAGGTATGTATCCCTTGGGTCTTGCTTCTCTAACTAGTCATGATATATAGTATACCCCTTGGGTCCAGTGTTTATGAAGTGTAACTAGCATAGCATTAAATGTTTCTCTTAAAAAAAAAAAGCTTCCTGCCAAACTATAATTAAAAGTCTTTTTATGTGTCTCTTGATTAATATTTTTATTCGCTCACAGACTCTCTAATAAGGAGAGTTCCCATCCCCTGTTTTCTTGGCCTCTCTATGTTGCTGGCTCCGAGTGTTTGATTGCTTGATGGAGCCGATAAAATGCCCCTGATGTTTCCTACTTACTCTAAATTTGGAATCCACCTACAGTATTCTTTTAGGCCTTATTGTTTCCTAGCCCATCTATTTAAATACAGTCCTAAAGCTTAAACGGAACACTGTCATTGTGGCTAAGAATAATATGTGTAATGGAGCAGTAGATTAGATTTCATTACCATCCTCATAACCATGCAAAAGCCGGCGCTCCCACAAAGCACTCAGTAAGTTCTCATGATTATTAAATTTTGCCAGTACCATGGTGAGTTTATAATGGTTACTTGCAGTGATTTGTGAGTGGAGTAGAGGGAAGAACTTGGCCTTTAAATCCAATGGGACCTCTAAAAACCCTGATGTTTGAAGCAGAAGCAGAGGCATCCATAAGGACAATAGTCAAGGGGAAATCTGTTGCCCATCACAGAACAGAAAACAGTATCATCTAGTGCATGGTTTTGCTGCATCTGAGGCAGGGCAAGGAGCTTTTAGTGTGTTGTATTGTATTGAGACTTCTATGAACTTGAGAATGTTTGCAGCCCTTTCATAGGGAGTGACGGACTTGACGCTCTTACTTCAACTTCCTTGTATTGTTTATCAGAAAACCTTTATATTTGTTTCAGAATCCCAGATTTTAATTGGATTTTGAGACATAACGTCAGATTCATCAAGTGAATTGAACATAAATTATTTTTTAATAGTGAACCTTCTGTACATGTTCTGTGACATTAAAATACATGATTCTGTCATTTGAATTATTCTGTTACACTTTATGATCCTGTGCTTATGTTCTTGCTTTTCCTCAGCTTAAAATTCCCATCTGCTACTTCCGTCCCCACTCTATTCCCTCTTCTAGCTATTCCAACTTTCAAAACCTGATTGCCTAGTTCATATGCCATCTGCTTCGAGAAGCTGTCCTGCTTTCCAAAGTCAAAAGTGAATGATTTCTTTTGTTTGCATTTTTAATCTTTGTACTTTCTATATGTCAGAAAGAGGCATTTTGCCTAGACTTCTATTTCACAGCTATTTTGTTAGTTTTCACTGATAGGTATCATATCAGCCTGAACCATATGAAATTACCATTATTCAACTATTTGAGCTACAGAACATCAAGTTAATAAGGTCAAACCTCATACGTATTTCATCATGAACTGCACAAACTTTTGAAAATAAATGATGATCTGAGTTACTTAAAACACATCTTGGACTTGGATTTACATATCTCTGTTCTAGAGCACTTGCTGAGTTATGGACATGACAGATGTATTCAAGAAATGTTTGTTGGGCTTCCCTGGTGGCGCAGTTGTTGAGAATCCGCCTGCTGATGCAGGGGACACGGGTTCGAGCCCCGGTCCGGGAGGATCCCACGTGCCGCAGAGCGGCTGGGCTCGTGAGCCATGGCCGCTGAGCCTGCGCGTCCGGAGCCTGTGCTCCGCAGTGGGAGAGGCCACAGCAGTGAGAGGACCGCATACCGCAAAAAAAAAAAAAAAAAAGAAATGTTTGTTGAAATGAAATCAGTTGGACTGTCTAAATTGTCATTACTTTTTATAAACAGCTAATAATTGATTTAGAAATGAGACCTGTTCTGTGAGCCACACCCTTTTAATGCCAGCATATACAGGAGTCCACTGTATACTTTGGTGTACCATTACAGTATTGTCACACACGTAAAGTTAAACTTCTTGTCTCAGTCACTGTTACTTATGTTTTAGTTTTATATTGTTACCTTGGTTGAAATATTTCTCTTTCCTTTGCCGACACTTGTCTTACTTTGCTTTACTTAATGCAAAAATAAGAATTCTTTTATTTTCTGATGTTCCTCTCGGAAAGTTCTTTACCCACCGAACTCTTGGGTGAAGGTCTGTCAGTGTCCCCCTCCTCTGAAAATCCTCCCTGGCTTGCTTTATTTAGCCATGGGGAAAAAAAATCCTTTCCTTCCTTTGCAATATTTTTGTGCTTGCTAAAGGTCCAGTTAAATCACAGGAGATAAAAGTTGTACTGACAACCTTGGACATTCTCTGTCGTTTGCCAGAAATAGCAAACTAGATACTCATCTTGTACAAAAATATGTGCATGTTCATCCTCTCTAAAAACATCTTGTATTTGGTAGAGGGGTAGAAGTCTAAGGCAGCTCGTAGTGTGGAATCTTGGGCTGGGGCCCATGAGGTGGGGTTGGAGGGGAAGAAAGGATGGTGCTGAACAAATGGAGAAAATAATGCTTTTTTTCTTTATTGACAGATTTGTTAGTTTAATAACATGTAATCTCTTTCTTAGCTACTTGCAATACAGTGTGGTTTCCTCAAGACATTTCTGTTTTAGCTCACGCTTTTTTCCTAACAAGAAGAAATTTTACATGAGAAAAGGTGATTCTGGAATTGGAAAGAAAGCTCCATCTGTAAATATATTGAAATATTTTACAGCATCATGCATAAATATGGTTTTGTGAATTTCTTTTGTTCTTGTATCAACAATTTTGCCATATAATACTTTTAGTTAGGGTAAAAATTCTGATGGGCTCTTTTACAAGCTCTTGAGGCATGTATAGACATTTTTCATTTTTAGACAGATCCCAGTAGTTGAGGTTGCTGGAACATGAGATTCTATAATCTATATAGTTGAAATTAGTATAACAATTAAATAAGGTGACTTATTCTCTGATAGGAGTGGAGTAAGGGAACAGATTATTGTAAATGCATAGAAGGAGGCTTTCCATGCCTGTGTATATGTATGTGTTTCTGTTGTTCCAATGAATAATTCAGTAAAGCGCACTAGATCTTGTTGAGCATGGATTGTAAACTCAGGGGTAGAGATCAGTGTATGTCCTATGCCTAGGACCGTGCCTTGCACATGGCAAATCCATAATGATTACCTGTTGAGAGAATGGTTGAGTTGATAAAATACTTAGTTGCTTAATACCATGTGATGAACTCTAAGGAACATAGAAAAAACATATTAAACATGGTCCTTGAGGTTGTAATTTAGAAGTAGAGACAAAAATCGGTGCATTCGTGGAGAGTGATTTGAACTGAAATCTATAGTACTTAAAGTATTTGTTTTAATAAAAAAGGAGATGAGGCAACCGTAGAGATAGCGTCATTTACTAATGACCGAATACCTATTTTGCACTATTTATTGTGCTAAGTGGTTTACATATATCATCCCAGTGAATCTTCATAATAAATCTGTGATTATTATTCCTGTTATTCCTCCGTGAAATAATCAAAGTTTAGTATCTTTCTCAAATCACCTAGCAGTTAAGGGCAGAGCTAGGTTGTGAGACCTATTTTGCCTATTTTACTGCTTTGCTGTATAATTGCTTTTCTAGTTTTCTAGAACTGTCTGGACCAGGATTGGCCCACGATGGTAGCTGGGTACCAGGAGTTCTCTGGACTCCACAGATGCAAAAGAAGACTTGGGGCTCTTCCTAAACCAAAAGTGTAAAGCAGATACTGCTGTCAGTGGACTAGGGCTCCACCCATTGATATCAGGGCAGTGGTGGGGAGAGGGACTATTGTAGAGGGACTTGAAGGGACTGCCTTTGTCTCTTCTGTCATAAGTGTCAGTATTAAAATTCATCCATTTTTAGTGACGTTTGTAAGATAATCAATTTCCATTATAAGAAATATTTTACATGCACCTATAAACATTTGTTAAAAACAAACTGAAGGTTCAACATGGCTGCCATTGTCTTTGAGTCACTTTTGGTTAGAAAACTGATAAAATTGATAGATCTCTGTCTGCTGGTTTTGGTCTCTAACTTGGGGAGCTTTTTACACATACTAGTATTTTAACCCAATCTCTGGAAAACCTATCAGTAGGTTTGTGATGGGGATCAGGAAGTCTATGGATTGATTACTTTTTAAAAACCATCTAACCATTTTTGAACATACAGTTCATAGTGTGTATTCACATTGTATGTGCAACAGATACCCAGAACTTTATTGTACAAAACTGAAACTATATGCATTAAAACAACTCCCAATTTCTTCCTCTTCTTAGGCCCTGGTAACCAGCAGTCTGTTTTCTGTTTCTATGAATTTACCTATTTTAGATTCTTCATATAAGTGAAATATACAGCATTTGTCTTTTTGTCATTGGCTTACTTCACTTAGCATAATGTCTTCAAGTTTCATCCATGTCGTAGCATGTGATAGGATTTCCTTTTTAAGGCTGAATAATATTCCATTGTATGTATATACCACATTTTGTATATCTGTTCATCTGTCACTGTACATTTGGGGAGCTTTGACTTCTTGGCTGTTGTAAATAGTTCTGCCATGATCATAGGTGTGTAACCATCTCTTTGAGACCCTGTTTTCAATTCTTTTAGATATATACCCAGCAGTAGGATTGCTGGATAATATGGTAGTTCTTTTTTAATTTTGTGAGGAAATGTCATACTGTTTTCCGTATCAGTTGCACCATTTTACACGTTTTATATTTCTGCTAACAGTGCAGGGTTTCAGTTTCTCTATATCTTCACCAAAACTTAATTTTATTTAATTTTTTCTTTTTGGTTTTTTTTTTTGCATTGTGGCCTTCCCACTGGGTATGAAGTGTCAGAAAATCTTTTAAAAGCCCACTGGTGATTCTGATGGTAGATTAAATGTGTAAACCACTATCTGAGCACATCTTTGTGTTGCAGAGACTACAACAGTGCCAGCTTCAGGAATCAGTGTATAGAACTTTCTCTTTAGTCCAGTGAGAGATGACTCAATGTTTTTTCAAAAATAGAAGTTTTTCAGGAGAAGTTACCTTATCAAGTTAGCTAATTGGCTGGGTTGAATTTAGGTACTTCCTAGCTTAAGATTTTCATTGTCTTGTGATTTTGTTTTGCATACTGTTTTTTTCTTGTGGAGATATTTTTTATTATTATTTTTAATTGTGATAAAGTACACATAAAATTTACCATCTTACCATCTTTTAATTGTTTAGATCAGTGGCATTAAGTATATTCAGATTTTGTGTAGTTATCACCGCCATCTTCAGAACTTTTTTCATCTTTCAAAACTAAAACTTTGTACCCTTAAACAATAATTCTCGGTTCCTTCCTCCTTCCAGCCCCTGGCAACTACCATTCTACTTTCTGTTGATGAGTTTGACTACTCTAGATGTCTCACATAAGTGAAATCATAACAGGTTTTTGTGACTGGCCTATTTCAAATTAAAAAAATTTGAAAATATTTTGTTGCAACACTTTAAAAATGATTATTTAATTAACCTTTATTGAGTCCTTTGGGAATAGCATGCCATGTATCTGCACATTCCCTCCCCCAGGATCTTCCTCACACACCTTGTGACATCTCTGAAGGCAGCTTAGCATTGTATACTAGTTTAATTGACAGGGGTTTAGTTTCTTGCACATAAAATAATGGTACATTTTACAATTGATGGGAACTTGTTTTCGATGATGGTAGGGCAGGTGATTTCCGTAAGGTAAAATGATTACCTAGAAAACATTCATTTAGGGGATGCCCTTATGATTCCCAGTAAATGTTTTAATTTAACTGAAGAACAGAAAAGCTATCTGGTATCATTAATCAGTACATTCGAATCATTACTCTGAATGATTATGCTTCATTTATTTTGTGTCAGAATGTTTTCCACACGATAATAGAGAATAAAAGTGCATCATTAATTACAGTAGAGCAACTCACACATGTGTGGGTATGTGTATTTCCATATCGTCACACAGTGAGGGAAATTTAATGTAAGAAATGATCAGTCCTTACCAGAGTTGAAGATTCAATTAAATAATATTACATTTAGGACCATTTATAATTATGCCTTAGAAAAGTTTTCAGTAATGCTTAAAAAAGTTTGTAGAAACATTTCCATATACTTGTGTCTTCTATTTCTAAAGGACAAGCATTTTTAATAATAATGTTCCTTCCAGCTCTTTCCCTTTCCCATAGCTGTCTGGACTCTTGTCAGAAAACCACAAAACAAACACACAAAACCCACTTGCAGTATATAATTGCACTATTATAAAAACACACAGTATTGTCCTAGGTCCAAAAGGCAGATGAAGGAAGTCAGCCCCTAGTTTGTTTCATCAGCTGCACTTACTTTCCAGAGGACTTAATTTATAGTTCAAAAACCTCTTAAAAGACATATGTCTCTCTTTTAGAGATGAGAAGATACATAGACAAGAAAAACTTAAGTAGTTTAAGTGATGCTACAGGAAAAAGGGGGTGGAGAACAAAGTTTGAAAGGTTCTTGGAGAAAGTTACAGCCTCTCTCTGAACTCTGTCCTCTTTCTTTTTGTAAGAAAGCCAAAATAATTTCAACACTCTTTTTTTGCGGTACGCGGGCCTCTCACTGCTGTGGCCTCTCCCGTTGCGGAGCACCGGCTCCGGACGCGCAGGCTCAGTGGCCATGGCTCACGGGCCCAGGCGCTCCGCGGCATGCGGGATCCTCCCGGACCGGGGCACGAACCCGTGTCCCCCGCATCGGCAGGCGGACTCTCAACCACTGCGCCACCAGGGAAGCCCTGATGTATAATTTTTAAGGAAATTTTGAGTAATTTGTCCAAGAATACTCATTCTAGTCGGAGCTAGGATTTGGGACTTCTGACTCTTAGGACCATTTCATTTCCACCACATCACACTTAGTGATTCACTAATAACTTCATCACACTTTGTTGCCTGCTCCCTCCCTAATTATATCATTTGTTTCAGTATTTTAATGTTAATTTTTATAGTTAAAAATTTTTGCTGTAGGCTGTGAGTTTGAAAAGCTGTTGAAGCCAAAATTCTTCCAGTATGGAATGTACCTATGATTTTAGGAGAATATGAAAAAGAAACTAAGATTTATGCTAATATTTTGTGGAATACCTATAGTCTGTATACAACTATGAAAAAACTCATTTTTACTGTAACTAAGAAAATAAACCTGCTTAAAAAATTTCTCTTTTTTAACAGCTTTCTTGAGATATAATTCACATACCATATAATTCACCTATTTAAAGGATACAACTCAGTGGTTTTTAGCATATTCACAGAGTTGTACAACCATAACCACAATCAATTTTAGAACATAGAATACCTACTTTTAAAAGTAGAAGTGTTCAGGGACATCCAGGTGGTTTTCAGTTTTTGGCTGTTAAGAATAGAGCTGCTTTAAAAGAAAAAGTATAGGCAATTTTAACAAAATAATCTTTAAATTAATGTCAGAATCGTATGTTTGAAAATCTTTAATTATATTGTAATTATTTCTCAGCTATTTAGAGACATTTTGTGCCAGTGTGCTGAGCTGAAAAACTTAAAAAAAAATTTTTTATTTTTGGTTATATCAGTGACTTAGTGTTTCTCTATTCCTGTTTTTGTAAGTTTTTGGTCAAGAAGGTGAAGTGAACGATGTTTGCTTAAACAAATGACTTTCATATATTACTGTAGGAGCTATAAACATACACATGGTTAGATTTCTGTTTTAGCTTATCAAGTTCACAGTGTATCGCAGGCAGAACATTTTATGTAGCGTTATTTATCAGGCAGTAGTTCTCAATCTAATGCAGATTAGGATCACATGAGTATTTAAAAATACTAGCACCTTTATTTACTCCTCAGAGATTGTAATTTAATTGATAATTTAATTCATCATGGGACCCAAGTGCCAGGAGCTGGCCAGTTTTAAGTTTCCTATATGATTCTCCTGTATGGCCAGGATTAAAAACCTGTTTTAGATTCTTGCTGTCAAAAACATTATTTGAAGATGTTTTACCTTTTGTCTGTCTGAAGCCTAAGAAAAAGAACTGATTAAATCAAGGCTAGATTAGAAAGTGGGAGAGGAAACCCTGAGTAAATCACTAGCAGCACCTCTGAAGCTCATTTGCCATACTGTTGGTCTTTGCATCCTCCGTACTTAGCAAATGCCTGCTCTGTAGAAGTTCCTTCCTTCTTTTCTTCCTTCCTTCGACATTTATTAAGTGCCTACTGTCTGTTCCAGCGCTCTTTTATACCCTGAGGATATAAGTACAATTTGGAGTCCTTCTTACATTTGAGTTGGCAAAAGATGCATGATAAATATTTGTTGAGTTGAATAGAATCACAGCTGAGCCCTCTTGGCGTACTGCTGTGCAGTGCCTCAGATCCTTTGTAGAAATGATGCCTTTTTGATATCCAGGAACATTCCAAGCATTGTTTGTCATTTCCTCATTTGTCTGCTCAGGGATACCCCACATCTAGCCAGGCTTGAGTCATCAGGATAGAGTTGGTTAGGATGAGTAATTTAGGTCTCACTTCTCCATGTATCACAAACACTTGGGTCGTACCAGCAACTGAGTTTTGGGGAAGCTCAATGTCAAGTTAGGTGACGGAGACAGGGAACACGGACTGGGGGTTGTAAATGAGAGAAGTCTGTCCCTGGAGGACTTGGTCTTAGAAGCCAGGCTTCCATTCGGCCCCATGGCACATTTTCTTTTCTGAGAGCAGGGGAGGAGGAGGAATGGTGTGTTTCTGTAGGAGTTTATACGTTCTGACTGGGTTGATCATCTCTCCTGTGCTTCCCTACAGTTGCTTGACTATTTTAGCGATGACTTTACTTATGGAAAAAAAGAGAGCTTAGAACAAAATAGTAAAATGTCCATGTGTGTACATGTGAGCCCAGCACACACACACACATACACACACACACACACACACATATATTTAAGAGTGAGAAAACAGAAGCAGATGGGGCAATAGTTTTTTTTTTGTTTTTTTTTTAAGCAGTGATTTTTTTTAAAAAACTCAGTTATTTTTAGCTTTTCCAGCCTTTCAGCATATAGCGAATACCTTCTGAATAAGAGTAAGTGGGTGTGTGTTGCTGGCTTTTGTATCTTGCTGTGGTGCTCCTGATGGAAATATAACACACGGGAAGAAAGAAAGATTGCAAGGTTTAACAAGGCTTTCCTCCTGGTTGAGTCTTTGCTGCCACTATTGGCATTATTAAATTTATATATGCAATAGTGAGTAATAATATCTAGAGTCATAGCATGTCCCATGTTTTTGGGAAAATATTTTAACAAATACATTCTGCTTTTACTTTGTAAATGAAATATTTAGTTGTTGAGGTTTTTTTCCCTCACACTGCATTCCCCCCTCAACTCCTACACTTTTTATTGGGGCCGTTTGACTTGTTTATTTTGTTTTGCAAAGAATTTATTCTCTGGACCTGTGTGGATTGGCATGTGCCTTTTAAAGACTTTTGTTTGTTGAGGAGCTAGACGTATACCAAAGGAGCTTCTGTGTGGCCACCGTGCAAACAAAGCTTCCTAATTTCAGTGTCATTGAGTCAGCAGCTGGTGCAGCTGAATTCAGAGGAACAAGCATAGTTATCGACTGTTTTCTCTAAAAACAGCCTGAACAAAGCATTTCCTTAAGCAACGCTGAGCAGGATCTGGAACTTCCTATGCCTCAAAAAAGTCTTAGAAAGGTTTGAGGAAGTGCAGAGGTCAACATTACTGCATGTAATTCCTCTCCTCCACCCCCGATTCATGGTAATTGACTCCTTTAAAAAAAATCTCATATTTTAAAATCATAGGATCAGCATCTGTAAGCAAAAAACAAACAAACAGAAAAACAAGAAATAATCAGTTAAGTACATGGTCCTATCAGCTAGATAATCGTTAGTAATGCCAGAGGAGTGTAAAACACAGATGCTGGTTAATTTAAGAAGAAAGTTTCAAAAACTGTAGCTTAGTTGTAGTGATTGTGTGCTATTTTTACATGTTATTTTTTTTTCTCGTAGATAGTTAAGGGGAGTAATCTTTTATATAATTTATGTTTCTTCTGTAGAGATCTTTGAAATGGTATAGATCAGGAGTTGGCAAGAATTCATTCATACATTTTATTTTTAAATTTTTAAAATAAATTTATTTATTTATTTTTGGCTGCATTGGGTCTTTGTTGCGGCGAGCAGGGGCTACTCTTCGTTGTGGTGCGTGGGCTTCTCATTGTGGTGGCTTCTCTTGTTGCGGAGCACGGGCTCTAGACGCGCGGGCTTCAGTAGTTGTGGCACGTGGGCTCAGTAGTTGTGGCTCGCGGGCTCTAGGGCGCAGGCTCAGTAGTTGTGGTGCACAGGCTTTGTTGCTCTGCGGCATGTGGGATCTTCCGGACCAGGGATCATACCCATGTCCTCTGCACTGGCAGGTGGATTCCTAACCACTGCGCCACCAGGGAAGACCCATTCATACATTTTAAAAAATAATCATGCTTTCATTATTTTTTATCATAATCATGCTTTCATTAATTTTTCTTTTTAGTGAGTATCTACCATATAGCAGACACTCTAAGTACTCACAGGGACAAAAGAAATGCATGATAATATGCAAACAGTTAAGTAATAATAAAGGTGGAATATAATTTGGGGAGAAGGTAAGTGGCATAGATCTGCTTTCATTTGTTTTATTTCCAGATAAATTTGTATTTTCAGGTAAAAGTTTTTTTTTTTTTTTTTGTAGCAATAACTTAAGGGTTCATAAAGAGGTTTGAATACTATCCCTGCTTTCTGTACTTTTGTGATTTAAGTGTCTATGAGATATTGCCTACTTGTTCCAGGGGGAAGGAAGATTAGGAAACGTTATTAGATTACATTGTGTTTTACATTTTTCTGGTAACACATGTAGAATTTCTCATTCTTTTCCATTGGCATCGATTTAAAATAAAAATCATTGTATAGGGTCAGACTCATGGCCAATCAAGGAGGGTCATGTTTCTGGGTTTTGCCCCTTAAAATAGTCCACTGACATCTTAATTTCTTTAAACTACTACTTGGTTCTGTTGAATCCACTTTAGTTTTCTATTCATTATTATTTTTTTTAACTTAATAAAATTTAGTCTCACAGATTAAGGAATTATCTTATGTAGGTCTACTGCCTGCCTTACCTGACAAAATAATGACTTTTTCTTTCCTAAACCTTATGTATATTCCTCTCAGGTTTTAATGAGGTAGACCTGAGTGTACTGCGGCCAGGATTAGATGGACAGGTTGTGTTATAAAATCATACCATGGGGCAGGTATGATTCCATAGATTATTTGGCTTCTGTTTCTAGACCAAGACATCACGTTATTTTTGTATGGCCCTCCCACATTCTCATGATCATTAAATTGTGAGTAGGTATCGCCTTTAACGTGCATTATTTAGTAAGGTCTGGTGGTTAACACTATGAAGGGCCTCACAGCTCTGTAAAGGTAATGTTGTGTGCTTTAGTTTTAGTTCTATTTGGGTCATGTTTAAATTTTAAAAATATTTTTGTGAGTGAAGAGTGTCCTAGAGAGATACCTTCGAGTTGTTCCTAGTGCCTTTGGGCACATTTCCTAAGTTTATTTATTACTTGCCACCCATGATGCTATAAACATCTAAAACTGATTTTTTTTTTCTCCTCATGAAATGAATTATCGGGGAAATGTTACAGACCCACTTCCAGAGTCTCAGGAGGGCCCCTGCATTGCACACAGGGGGCGTTTAAGACTTCGTTGCCTTCCTTTCTCATTCCTTTTCCCCAAACAATGCTACTCTCACCCTCATAGGTAATGTCTGTGTCACCGAGACTGTAGGTCTCTGTGTGAATAACTTTCTCAGCTTTTCACCTGATCAATGTGGGGGCTTACCACAGCCCAGTTCTCTACCCGTTCCTTCCTTCCCTTTCTGAGACAGGCGAGTTCTTTGAATTGGGTGTGTCCTGACGTCGGTCCTCTTAGAATCTGGGTCCTTCCTGGCTTTTGGGAAGTTGGGCCCCTCACCTTGTCTCCCATGACTGTTTTCATCGCCTCCCCCGTTTATGAAAATCTCTCAGGTTATATCATCTTAAAAAAACCAACTTCTTCCTTTATATTGTTCCATTCTCTAAGAAGTACCTTCACTTTCTCTTTCACTTCAGTTGAAGGAGTATTTCTTAAAAGAGCTCTTTTCCACTTCTTGATCTTCACACGCCAACTCAAGACCCTTGAGCTTATGTACCTGCTACCAAGCTCAAACTTCCTTTGCTAATGGTCTCGTAACTGCTAAATACAGTGGTGTCATAGTGATCTCATTTGACCTTGCTTTTGCAGTTGATGTGGCTGATCACTTGCTTCTTTAATTCCCTTCTCTTGGCTCCCATATCATTCCCAAGCTCTTGCTCTTTCCTTTCTGACTGTTACTTCTAAGACTCCTGTATGGGTTTATCGTTTCCTTCTTGCCTCTGGAGTTGGAATTTGGAATAACTGTCCAGTTATTTCTAGCCAGCTTTTAATTAAATATCTCCTTTTGGTTATACAGTAGCATTTCACACTCATCATGTCCACAGCTACATTCTTTATTTGTTCCTTTAGAATCCTGCATTTCCTGTTTTTATTTTTTTTAATTAATTTTTATTGCAGTACAGTTGCTTTACAATGTTACAGCAAAGTGAATCTGCTATGTGTATGCATATATCCCCTCGTCTTTTGGATTATCTTCCCATTTGGGTCACTACGGAGCACTGAATAGAGTTCCCTGTGCTATACAGTGGGTTCTGAGTAGTTATCTGTTTCATACTTACGAGTGTATATATGTCAATCCCATTCTCCCAGTTCATCCCCACTCCCCTCCCCCCGTATCCATACGTCCGTTTTCTACATCTGTGTCTCTATTTCTGCTTTGCAAATTCCTGTTTTTATTAATGAATCTTTGACCACCAGGTGCTACATCCATCCCTAAACCTGGGGCCCATACTTGACTCACCACTTATATCTCTCATCAGTCACCAAATCAGGCTGATCTTACCTCCTCAGTATTGTTCTTCTGTTGTTTTATTTTTTTTAGTAGGCTGTTTTCATAACCTAGTGTCATAGCTGGTCTCTTTCTGTATTACCTCCATCCATTTGCTAAACTGGAAAGATACTTTGCTAACATACAAGTATGATGGTGTCATTCTTTTGTTTAACATATAATGATTCCCCATAATTTATAGTCTAAAACTTAAATAACCTGGTCCCTCGTGACGCGGCTCCCACCCTCCCTTTCCCACCTTTCCACAGTTTGGGAACTTTCGGTGTCCTCTAATGCGGCTCTGCTTTGGCACACGGGCTCTGTCTGCATGTGCCTGAACTCACAGAACGATAGCACCACTGACACTATCAACTCACCCTACTGCTCTTCAGACTAAGTTATTTTCTTTTCGACACTTCATGTTTATTTTCAGTGCTTGGTATAATGGATAGCTATTCTTTGGTAGCACATCCATCTACCCCATTAAATTGTGACTCACTGAAGAGCTTCTGAAACCTTCTTCTTCATTGTATTCACAGTCCCTGTTATACTGCCTGGCACATAGTAGGCATACCGATAAGTACAGTAGAGCTTTCTCAACAAAAGAAGTAAGAATCAATAGTTGGTCAGTCAGAAAAGTTATTAAAATAGAGAAATATCAAAATGATGAATACGTATCTTAAATATTTTAAACATAAAACTTACAAACGCATTTTTTGGCAACCCTTTGATATAAGGCCAAGACTGTTTCTTCCAGTTTCAGTTCACAGATGGGATTCAGTGTTATCTTTCGTACCAAAACCAATAGTGGATTATCTGTCATTTCCAATTTGTTTATTTTTAGAGTGAAACTAAAAACCTTAGAAACACTTTTGAAGATATTTCTGATTTATTTTTCTCATTGTACAATTATGATTGCACATGCCTTATTCAGTGACAGCTTTAAAAATTAGTATTTTATTACGGTCTAGTCTTTGCACATCTTGAAAGGGTTCAACGTAGTTTTCATAGAAACAGATACTGTGCTTCTTTTCGTACTCCAATTTCACTGCTTTAAGTAATATATCACTGAATAAAAATCACATTACGATGATAAAGTATAACTGCTTGAACAGGTTTAGGATCAGAACTACTCTTGCTACAGATAGGGCTCAGGTGATGGCAGCAGAGGCCCTTGCTCTGCTCAGGAAGGAGGCTGCTGGTTGGGAGCATTCCAGGTGCATCAGTCAATATGATTTACAAAGGGAGTGGAGATCCTTGGTTCATCTGGACAGTTGGTTAAGTGGAAGCTGGTTAAAAGCATTCTACCATGTTTGTCAGATTGACGCTAAAAGATGTTATCTTTGTTACTTGGCATTTTGGTAACTAAGAGAGCTGGATAGAAACGTGCCTGCTTTCGTGTGCACTCTCTACACGTCATTTATAAAAATGTTAAATAAGACCACGGTGAGCACCTGTCTCCTGGGCGTCCTCACGTTTGTACGTCTGTTTCTCTGTCATTTGTCTCCTGCTTTAACCATGGCAAAATGTAGTTTTTAAAACTGCTCTTTGGTTTGTTCCAGTCTGTTGGTTGCTCTCAAGTAGAATGAGTGCTCAGCAATATTCTACCATTAATTCCTGTTTGGTTTTGTCCCTCAACGTGTTGTTTTCTTCACTATTTAAAAGGCCTTCATTTTGAAAATTCTGCCTCGTCATCCTTGTTAGCAACTGCATCCTTCTGTCCAGTGGCCTAACTAGAATTTTACATTTGAGCCAACAGTTTACACATTCCACTTTGAATCTTTAACTCTGTGATAATGCCAATCGAATTTCTGTTACATCTTGTTTGATAATTAGGTTTAGACCCACCTTCGAACTAATGACTCTTTGATTAAGTCCTGCAAGCCTATCTGTTTCAAAAGATAAGTTGGTATTTGCAATATTCGTAATACTTTTCCCAATAAAGACCAAAGAAACAGTTATTCAGTTTCTCTCTTTCTGTCTCTCATCTAAAGTACATGCTTTGCAGAAAATCTTACTTTACTTCCTGAGGTTTTATCTTTTTAAGCAACATATTTTTTATTGGCTTTGGAGGACTTTGTAAGTAAGGTTACTGTCAAATTCTTTCTTGGCAGGCCTGATTAGTAGTTTGTCCTTGACCCTCTAATCTTTGAGGGTTTCCCTATATTCCTTGATAGGGCTCTCATTTCGTTTTTTGAAAAGCAGTTAGCTATATATGTCACCTCCAACCCTGTCCCTGTACCCTACGCCTCTACCCAGGGCCTAATCGTTTTGATCCTTGGCAGATGTTTATCTTGAGTTATGGATAAGGTCTTTAAAATGGTCTTCAAAGTACCTAGGTTTATTTTCTTTAAGCTATGTGTTTCCTTTTTAGGAATAATGCCCCATTTTTAAGAGTTGGCTAGTGACCTGTTATAGCTGTCTTCCAAGTCTGGAGTGATGATGCTTTTTTTTTTTTTTTAATTTTATTGAAGTATAGATGACTTACAATGTTGTGTTAATTTCTGCTCTACAGCAAAGTGATACGGTTATATATATATATATGTATATATATACGTATATATATATATTCTCTTCCATTACGGTTTATCACAGGATATTGGATATAGTTCCCTGTGCTACACAGTAGGACTTTGTTGTTTATCCATCCTATGTGTACTGGTTTGCATCTGCTAATCCTAAACTTACTCCTGCTCCTTGGCAACCACAAGTCTGTTTTCTATGTCTTTGAGTCTGTTTCTGTTTCGTAGATAATTTCATTTGTGTCATATTTTAGATTTCACATATAAGTGATATCATACGGTATTTGTCTTTCTCTTTCTGACTTACTTTGTATGGTAATCTCTGTTTTGGCAGGACTCCTGCCCAGTCTTTGATTTTCAGTGTTAGGTGGAACTCTCCTGCCTGACACCCAGAGGTGTACACTCGTACTACATTACTGTTATTCTTGGTGTTTTCTTTTCACTGTCTTATTTAAAACTCTGAGACTGTTCTCTAAAAGGATCATAAAAGTAGGACCTGATAGTTGACTGTACGGGCTCTTTCAGTATAATGTATATATGAGTTGGAAATGGCCATATTTCATAATAAAGGAAAATTATTTATGGATAAAGAAAAGCATGCTAGACTGTTAGAGCAAGTAGCTTGAGAAAGCACGTGTTCCAAATATTCACCATCTGCTTCAGCAGACTTTTTGAGAATAACAGAGTACAGTCTAAAACCCCCCCACACAGGCGTTTCCATTTCCTCTTTACGTAAGTTTCACCTTCTCAGTATCACCTCTGTGTCCACTGGCCTTCCTAGAGTGTGGATGTGGATGGACCGTATCATCCACAGCAGCTCACATTTCCTGTTGAGGCACCTACCTCCTCCTGTAGCACTTCCAGTCTCCTTTAAAGTGTCCCCTGATCCTTCTGTGTCTGGGTGCCCAGGGACATCTTATATGTACTGATGAGTTATTCCATCCGCTGGTTACCATGAAGAGTCTTCTCCATTTTGATCTCTTGCTTGCTCACATCCTCTTTTCTTAAAATCCCTGAGAGGGCCTCATCATTGCTGGTTATAAGTCTTGTAAGAAAGAACCCTAATTCTGTATGTCTGGAGACATCATTCAGAGCTCTCTAGATTGTCAGCCCTTGAACAGAGGGGAGAATGTCCCTTCAGGTAGCTGGGGTCCTAAGCCATGTTGATTATGTACTTCCTTCTTGTCACTCCTAACACTGCTTTATGGCTTAGAAACTGGGGATTTGTCTTGAAGCAGGTACATATAATACTGTTCTCTGTTGCTGGTTGCCATGCATATCCATTCCTTACCCCATATGATGGACAACTACAACACAAACAATACGAATATCCTCATCCTCCAGCCAAGAAACAAAAGTCTTCATGCAAATGGATAGGTATGGGCTCAGGGAGTTTCCACGTCATCATATTTACCTAGATATGTCTCTTCCTTTCAATTTAGGAACTCCTATAGAGGTAAATAGGGTCCAGGTAAATTATGACACAGTATCAGTTACAGTAACTTTGAAATCATTACATGAGTGTCTGTTTCACATTTGAACTTCTCACATTGAAAAATATGTATTTTGAATACGACCATGGTTTACTGCTTTAAATTTTAGTGTGTCTGTATGCCAATATGTAAGTGTGTGAATATAAATAACATACACAGTATTATAAGGTGTGTATGTGTGTATGGCACAAAGTAGTATGATACATATGAGTAAGTTGTATGTACAGATCAAACAGTAGTGTGATTGATGCACATATGTGTATGTGTGTGTGTATGCATATGAATCAACTGTGTAAGAGTCAAATAGAGTAGTGTAATGTATATGTGTGTATGTGTATATATGAGTCCAACGCAGTGGTATAATGTGTTTGTGTGTGTGTGTGTGTTTGTGAATCAGACACAGAGTAATGTGTGTGTGTAAGAATCAGGGGCAGGCAGGCATGATACGTATGTGTGCATATGTATCTTTGTATAGAATTCAGACACGTAGTATAAAGTAAGTGTGTGTGTGAGAATCAGAGTAGTATAATTGGAAAAACACAGGATAAATAAAATTTATGATGATTCCAAAATGATAACACCTGCATGACTTTGTAACTCACACAACCTTTCTAGGCACGATTTAGGCGAGATTTTTACTAGATCTAACTGCAATCTTTTATGGTTCTAAAATGTGATGGTTAGTGCAGTCACTATCTGAAACTGCTTAGCCTCTTCCATCATTGTGTGAGTTATTCTGTCTATAATGACATTTATAACTGACCTTTCTGCATTCAGAATCTCTGTTGTATCTTTGTTTATTAGCTTCTGTGGGAGAGAGACATGGTAACTCTAATTTCACGGTTATTTTTCTGAACTATGCCCAAAATGGCCCCTGGTTTTATAATTAAGGGAACCCAGCACTTCCTTGAATGTACTGTCAAAACCACATTTTCTAAATCCTTGCATTAACATAAAGAAAATGTTGCAGCAATCTGTCTCATCTTGTTAAGGCTACCGGGCTATTTAATACCTAACTAAAAGGATTGAGTGAGTGAAAGCCTTGAAGGCAGTATTCATCTTTGTAGGCAGTACATAGATAGCCTGTGCCACATGCTACATACTCAGCATATATTTATGGAATGAACAAATTATATGATAGAATACATTTAAATAATTCATTGTTATCTATGTGCCCATGTGTTTTCTCAAGATTCCTTTGCAGTGTTTCGTTTGGAGATGGTGGAGAAGGGTGGTTTCCTACCATCATGGTTGCAAGATGGCAGTACTGTTTAGATGCTCTTGGTAACTGTGACAGACAGGGTGTGGAAGTGAGGGATGCTGGGAGTAGAATGTTACTGCTTTTCTCTCTTTTGGGAACAGTTATTGCACCCCTTTTAGAGGAACCATCTTAAATCAGTGAACCACTGATATAAGTAGCTCTGTGTCCATAGAATCATATGGGAGCTTTTCCTCTGGGCATAAATCTTGTGTCTATAGGGCACTGAAGCAGTTAATGTAAATGCTCTCTTTTGGAATCAAAGTTCAGTGTGGACGTAGCACTGAGTTATGGTACCGGAATGTCAGACAGTCATACTTTTCTCTTAGAATATTCTCTTACTGAAAAGGGAAGTGAAAAACTCTATAAGGGAAAATTATAAACAATAAAAGAAAACTTGGTAATCTAATACAAAAGAACACCTTTTTCATTGCATGAAATGCCTTGTACTTTTTAATTTCAAAATCCATTTGAGCGTTCATCACTAAAGCTTGCTGTGATGGCAAAAAATGCCTTTAGAGGCCCTTAGTCAGCTTCGGCTGATTAGGCGTAGTGGTAATTAATTCTTACTTTGATACCTTGTCAGTCTTCTTATTTGTAGAAAAGGAGTAAACATGAGAAATCGGACTTTAAAAATGTGGGTGATTATTAGTTATTGCAAATGTTCTTCAGGAAGCTTTGGCCCTGAAATGAATGAAATGAGAACATGTTATGTAAGGTTGGTTTCCCGAGCAGTTTTGATGTTCTTAAAGTTTAGCGTGAAAAATACTCATAGCCTCTGGATGTTTCATATTGGCTATCGGTGAGCTCTCTTCCTTCAGGCCTCCTTCCAGCATTTGGAAATTCTGGCGTTAGGTGTGTGCTGACTCTAACCTCAGCAAGAAGACTTCTTCCAGAGTCAAAATGAAACGAAATATTCATATTAGGGGGTGGTGGGGAAAGAAACACTGCCTTCCCCTCAGGAGCAGACTGCATGCGAGTTCTGCCAACTGGCCTGTTGGTGAGAATTAGTGAAGTCATCAGACCAGAGCTATTTTCATGCACTGACATGGTGCTCCAAGGCAGCTGGAGGTGCTGCATAGAGGAAGCTCTGAGAGAGAGGTTTTCAGAAGCAGAAAATTTCCCTGCTGACTGACAGCATCCGACATCTCCAGGAAGCATGAGGGCTTGTGTAACAGCCCAGGCAGGAGGACGGGGAGTGTTTCTAGCCTTTCCAGGTTATCTGAAGCGATGTCTCAATATCAAGGTGCCAGGATTGTCCAAAAGAATAGGTGGCCCTGGGTAAGGAAGATGGTGCTGGAGATGAAATCTTTTGTTTATGGAGCAGCCTCCCTCCCTCCCTTCCTCCTTTCCTTCCTTCTCTCTCTCTCTCTCTCTCTGTCTTTCTCTCTCTCCTTCCCTCTCTCTCTCTCTGCCTCTCTCCCTCTCCCCCCACCCCCAACCTTCTTTCTCAAAAAGGTCAGAAATGCAAAGGCTGCCCTTTTTGCTGGCACAGTCCTGTAGGAGATTATGAGCAAAGTAAAGCAAGTGGGACATGCATCATGTATAATTTATCAGCATATTGAAAACAAGTTGGATACTATGCTGGACAGTAAATGACCTCAGAACAGCCCCATTGTGGGAGAAAATACTGTCCAGTTGTATTTCTTAAAGCTTAAGAAAAAGATCTATCACTCGGAAACAGTTTTTTTGTGTAACCTGAACTGCATTAAAATTTTGGGATTCTGAACTCTGCCTTGTGGGCTCTGTCGCTAAAGATCCTTCAGAAAAGCATAAATGAATATTTGATTAGAGGATCATCTACCGGATGCTGTTGTAACCGCTTCCGAAATGATCTAAAAGTGTACACAGAGCTCTAACCCTTCAGAGACTTAGAAAAAGTCCAGGGACATCAACCAAATGGAGATAAATTTAGAGATAATGAGATACTAAGCCTGAGCGTGAGAAATTCGCTCCTTTTCAGCTTCAGTGATGCAAGTATTTTCAATTCAGAAAGCAAGAGGTGTCCTCTGATAAGTAGTTTCCTACAATAGGAGTGAATCAAAGTAGACACTCTTTAGCATGAGTGCACTCAGGGGTCATGGCTGTGCAAGCTGCCATGATTCAACCCTGTTGAGCAATGGGACGTCAGAGACAGAAAGCTGCCTTGTTTATTAGAAGTAGGGTAACCACAGTCTCAGGCAAGTGAGGAAGGTTTTGCTGGCACTTTCATTCTGAATAGCAAGCCCTAGTGCAAGGAAATAAAAAAAAAGCCAAAGTGTTCGGTATAGGTGTTTATATACTACTAAAGCTTACAGAGCTCTTGTTTACTTCTTTATTTTTTAAATTAAAAAGCACAATCCTTACATTTCTTATTCAGTAACGGTTAACAGCTTAGCAAAGCTCTCATGTGAGTCAAGGATGACAGTGCATGGCCTGGACTTCTACAATATTTTATGAATTCGAAGTTAATGAAACCTTTGTTTAGGTGGGTGCTTTCTTCAAACTATTCCAGAAGACATGTATTCAGAGATTTCCATCATGTTTCAGCAGGAAAAAGATCATTATTGCCTTAGAATTTCTGGGAAGGTCGAGGAGGGTTTGCAGAGTAATTTTCTATTATTTGATAGAATTAGGGCCATCCTTTGGAACGTTTTCAATTACAGGTGAAGAAACTCGGACCCCAAAGTGTCTTCCTTACCTGAAATCTCGTAATCTAGGAAGTATTAATGGAAATTAGGTGAATGAGTCTAAATTGAGGGTTACTTTATGTTCAATATTAGACTTGCTATTTGGGTGGAAAATTAAGAAAAACTGTAATATGCTTATATTAAAGCTTTCCTGGCTATAATTTATTCTTTCTCTGGTACTTAGAAGGAACTTGAGAATCACGAAATTTGGTATAATTTTTAAAAGCCAGGCTTGAAATCTAACTTCCCCCTTATTGCTGGGACCTTGGGCAAGTGACTTATATTTGGGGCCTCAGTTTCCTCATTTGTAAGATGAACTTAATAAAAGAACCTACCGAAAAGGATTGTTGTGACATTTTGAAAGAACAGATCTGAAATGCCTTAGTGTGGTGTCTGGTATGTAGAAAGAGCAAAATAAATCTGGCCTGTGCGGAAGATGACTAATAGTGTTATTTTGTTCTACAATACCTCAAGGCCCTCGTTTGAGGGATTCATTTTCATTTCCGTCTGAGTATTGGACCCCACGAGGGACCAAGGTCTACGTTTGCCCTCACCCTTGTATATTGGAAAATAATTTTCTTTCTGGTGGGCTGAAATGAATGCTCTATCAGTAATAAAGTTCAAGAGATTAAAACCTGTGAATAGAGGTCAGTGAACATTTCGGAGTAGGTTGTAGGAACACCCCCAAGTTCACAATGGCAGGTTTCCTTCACGGTCATTTTATATATTAAGATCTCCTCTTTTTTTGCTTCCACTTCTTACTCTTGACTGCATATGGGTATGCATTTTTATATGTGATTTTTGCATATATTATTTAAATGATGATGGTAAAGTTATGAGAGAGATTTCTTTGTACCCGTTCTATGGATGAGAAAACTGAGGCTCTGAGAAACTTGTGAAGAAGTGGTTGCATTAACTCTGTTTCACTTTTTGTTTTTCTCTCCCCCTGTGTCTCCATCTCTCTCTTCATCCGATTCTTCTCCTCACTGTACATTCTTGGCTTCCTTCCTTTTCACCCTTCATCTTATTCTTCTCCCTTTGTATTTTATTTTTCCCCATTTTATTTTTCTCTTGTTTTGTCTTTCCTCATTTCTCTTATGTATGACAAAAACAACTTTTAAGAGTTGCTGTCTCTAACGATTTTTGAATTTTATACCCATTTTTAAAGGAGAGAATACATTTTCTTTTAAAGCTGTTAAATTAAGTTGCACTTTGTGGCCAGCAGTTTAACTCGCCTCGCCTGCATGTCCATGACTAGCTGACAGGAAAAGTAGTTTGTTATTCTTGTTCAAGAGATGGAGGCAACTCATAGATACATATCTTGAACATTTTCTTTTTCATTGACAGCCAATTCTACTTATACTAACAGGGTGCTCTGGTTTAAAAAGGCATCCAATAGTAGCTACCATTTTGACTGCTGTAAATCTGTCTTCTCGGAGTACAAAACCTACTGTAACCTATTCTTTGAGAGTCCAGTGAATTTAGTTGGACCCTTTTCAAAAGCGACGGGAGGAGGTCAGAGCTCCCTCCCGGGCTCTGGGGCTGGGCAGAGGCTGGGGACAGCTGGCCCCAGCCCTGTCTCTGTCTCACTGTCTCGAACCTGCTATCCTGTTGCACTTTGTACCTCTTCACACGAGCACTCAACCCCTCGCCCTTGCTTTTTCCTTTTTATCAGAAGACCATGTAGAATTAGCTTTATGAAGATAAGGGAAACGGAAAAGTTAGACCTCCAGAAACAAAAAGAAGCTTGGAATTGAATACTAGACCGTATTTTACAAGTTCCCTGGTCAGGGTCCAACAACTTGTGCCTGGCCACCCATCATTCACCTGACCCTCCTTCTCTCGTCCCTTAATGGCTCCCAGTAAGTTAAAAAAATAATTCTGAGCTCTTATGTTATGCAGAGTACTACAGTTTTCCCTGACCCTGATGCCCAGTTCTGAATCTCCTTTTGCTAATCGAAAGAATCATTAATAATTTCTAACTCCAAATCTTTGCTTTCCCCTTTCTCTTAGAGGCCTCACAATGGAAGGGGAAGTAGCAGATTTTTTCCCACTGAGTTGAATTTCATCCCCCCACTTCCCTCCCAAAGAAGGCAGACATGGCTTTTATTTTTCCAGTCCTCTTTTACATGTAGAATTAAAGCCAAAACAAATTATGTTAATCTTGGCTTTTTGGTTGAGTAGATTTTGGATGCGTTGAAGTTTACTGTAACTTCGCAAAACGTTTTTCAGTTTGACAGTATCGTCGGGTAACACAGTTTTCATTTTCACAGATTGCTTTTCTGAGCCTACTTGCAGACCAAAGCATGACAAATACACAAATAAGTTTCACTTCTTTTCTCTGCATAGGAAACTCTTCACGTTAAGTGGGATTCTTATACACTCAAAGGGATATACTGCAGAATTTTATACCTAGTGCCATATAAGTTGGATTTCGTATTCATCACACACCATATGCAGTGTTATTAATCTTTACTGTAAGTAGAATGACAAGTGAGCAATAAAAGCAGGCCTTAAAAAACTACCAGCAAACATACAGGAAAAAACAAAAAATCCCCTAACAGATGCTTCAGAAAGAAGTGACAGTCAGTGAAATTTGGGTTACATGTATGTTGCATAACCGATGCCCTGGTGTGTACCCTCAATATGGTCCATGGTTTTCACTTCAACTCCTAGCTTGGGCTCCATTCTTCTCTCTGTTTTTCCCTCCGTCTCTCTCTCTTCTCTTTCCTCTCCCATACTTCCCACACCTCTTAACTCCTGTTAAAAACATCTTCTCTGGGTGGGAGCCGCTCGCCCCTGTCCTCTTCCTTCCCACTCTTCAGGCAGGTGTTCCGTTTGTCTGTATCCATGGTCCCAAGCATGCCCATCTTCCCTGCGGTGGGTTGAGAATAGCTTTTACAGTGGTTGGGCCCGGGGCTTCCCTGGTGGTGCAGTGGTTGAGAGTCCGCCTGCCGATGCAGGGGACACGGGTTCGTGCCCCGGTCCGGGAGGATCCCACATGCCGCGGAGCGGCTGGGTCCGTGAGCCATGGCCGCTGAGCCTGCGCGTCCGGAGCCTGTGCTCCGCAACGGGAGAGGCCACAGCAGTGAGAGGCCCGTGTACCGCAAAAAAAAAAAAAAAAAAAAGGGGGGGGCTTGGGCCCCACTCACGCTTGATGCTTCCTGTCCCTGGGTCCTCTGCCTTCCTTGCCCATCTGTACAATCCACTGTTGCTCTTGGGGTGGTGGTTTTGGCTATTGTTATTCATGCCTGCTTTGCCAGCTGCACGTTGGACTCATTCCTGGGCCTTACCGTGCCGCCGTTTATCCTGGTCCTGGGCTTGGTGCTTTATAGCCCTTGCTTCCCAGCCGCCTGCTGCCTGGAACAACTGTGTTTGGGGTGGATTGATGCTGTTGTTTTTCTTCTATCACCATGGCTTATCCATACCCTCCTACGTTAAATGAAAACCCCTCTTTGGATGCATCTTGACTGTTTCATGTGCTGGGCCACAGTGGGCTCTGCCTGCAAAGAAGTTAAGACCTGCCCAAAGGCTGAAGGGCCTTGTAATATTACCATGGGAAGTAGGTTAAAGAATCTTGACTGTGCCTACAGTCTGTTTTCGAACTCTGGAGAGGAGCATCATATGTGCACAGTGGTATAGAACCACACTTAACGGGCAGCAAGCCTTGTTGCTTTCTGTTACATCTTGTTAAGAACCAAGAAAGTAAAATTTACAAGTATCCTCAGATACTTTAATGGCAAAGTAAATGCCTTGCATTGATTTGTTATTGTGGCCCATTAGCACAAGCATCATGTATTCTTTTCTTCCAATAAATTGCTTTGCAGCCAGGGTTTTGCTTTTTAAAGCCATTTAAGTGAATGGAATGGATTTGAGAAGTAGAAGTCTAAATTTCCAACTTGCTTGATGCTAAGACTGCAAAGCATTTTGGTGAGAGAGTAAGGGGCAGAATTTGACTTACTAAAACTTCCAGTTAACTTTTCTTTGGTAGTTTCTCTTGACATGACTTTCCTGGTGATTTCTATTTTTTTTTCTCATTTTTAATTTATTATTATTATTTTTAACATCTTTATTGGAGTATAATTGCTTTACAATGGTGTGTTAGTTTCTGCTGTATAACAAAGCGAATCAGCTATACGTATATTCCCATATACCCTCCCTCTTGTGTCTCCCTCCCGCCCTCCCTATCCCACCCCTCTAGGTGGTCACAAAGCACCGAGCTGATCTCCCTGTGCTCTGTGGCTGCTTCCCACTAGCTATCGGTTTTACATTTGGTAGTATAGATAAGTCTATGCCACTCTCTCCCTTCGTCCCAGCTTACCCTTCCCCCCTCCCCGTGTCCTCAAGTCCATTCTCTATGTCTGCATCTTTATTCCTGTCCTGCCCCTACGTTCATCAGAACCATTTTTTTTGATTCCATATATTTGTGTTAGCATACGGTATTTGTTTTTCTCTTTCTGACTTACTTCACTCTGTATGACAGACTCTAGGTCCATCCACCTCACTACAAATAACTCAGTTTCGTTCCTTTTTATGGCTGAGTAATATTCCGTTGTATATATGTGCCACATCTTCTTTATCCATTCATCTGTTGATGGACACTTAGGTTGTTAACATGTCCTGGCTATTGTAAATAGAGCTTCAGTGAACATTGTGGTACATGACTCTTTTTGAATTATGATTTTCTCAAGGTATGTGCCCAGTAGTGGGATTGCTGGGTCATATGGTAGTTCTATTTTTAGTTTTTTAAGGAACATCCATACTGTTCTCCATAGTGGCTATATCAATTTACATTCCTACCAACAGTGCAAGAGGGTTCCCTTTTCTCCACACCCTCTCCAGCATTTATTGTTTGTAGATATTTTGATGATGGCCATTCTGACTGGTGTGAGGTGATACCTCATTGTAGTTTTGATTTACATTAATGATTAGTGATGTTGAGCATCCTTTCATGTGTTTGTTGGCAATCTGTAGATCTTCTTTGGAGAAATGTCTATTTAGGTCTTCTGCCCATTTTTGGATTGGGTTTTTTTTTTTTTGATATTGAGCTGCATGAGCTGCTTGTAAATTTTGGAGATGAATCCTTTGTGAGTTGCTTCATTTGCAAATTTTTTTCCCATTCTGAGGGCTGTCTTTTTATCTTGTTTATGGTTTCCTTTGCTGTGCAAAAGCTTTTAGGTTTCATTAGGTCCCATTTGTTTACTTTTGTTTTTATTTCCATTTCTCTAAGAGGTGGGTCAAAAAGGATCTTGCTGTGATTTATGTCATAGAGTGTTCTGCCTATGTTTTCCTCTAAGAGTTTGATAGTGTCTGGCCTTACATTTAGGTCTTTAATCCATTTTGAGTTTATTTTTGTGTATGGTGTTAGGAAGTGTTCTAATTTCATTCTTTTACCTGTAGCTGTCCAGTTTTTCCAGCATCTGGTGCTTTTTAAATATTTAGTAATGTCATCAATGGTTGCTTTCCTGGGGCATGAGAAGTTTTGTTCAGTGTTATCCATCCTGCTAGATGCTCTTGAGCAAGAAATTTAACTTCTCTTTCCCTGCCCATAAGATTTTAATTATTATAATTTTTCCCCACTTTTTTTTTTTATAGGGATGTCATGATGCTTTGGAGTAGAGGTCATGCGTAAATACAAAGTACAGTATAATGGATTTTTATTATTTTCTTTAAAGTCAACCTTTGCTCACTAAATTTTAATTAGGACAGTGGTGAATTGAAGATGTTTAAGCTCGTGAGTCATTTTTCCTAATAAGATAATAGGCAGGGCTTCCCTGGTGGCACAGTGGTTGAGAGTCCGCCTGCCGATGCAGGGGACACGGGTTCGTGCCCCAGTCCGGGAGGATCCCACGTGCCGCGGAGCGACTGGGCCCGTGAGCCATGGCCGCTGAGCCTGCGCGTCTGGAGCCTGTGCTCCGCAGCGGGAGAGGCCACAACAGTGAGAGGCCCGCGTACCGCAAAAAAAAAAAAAAAAAAAAAAAAAAAAAAAAAAAAGATAATAGGCATATTCCTTTTGCTTTTGTTTTTTTATTAAAAATTTTTTTACTTTCTATTGGAGTATAGTTGATTTACAGTGTTGTGTTAGTTTCAGGTGAACAGCAAAGTGATTCACTTATACGTATGCATGTATCTATTCCTTTTTAGATTCTTTTCCCATATAGGTTATTAAAGTGTTGAGTAGAGTTTCCTGTGCTGTGCAGTAGCTCCTCGTGTATTCCTTTTGTTTTTACTTTGGGAAATGAGGAACAAGCAGTTCTGTCAAGAATGGAAAGTACTGTACAGTGTCCAGAAAATGAAAACCCCTGAGTTAATGTAGTCAGTAAAATCTGTAGGCACACTGCTGTGTTCAGAACACCAAAAAATTCCATGAACAGTGAGGCAGCACAGCCGCGAGAATGGCCCTGGGCTCTGATCTTGAAGTTGTCTCTCATTAGCTCTGTGCTGCCGGGTAAGTCATGAGGTATTTTCCCATTTGTAAAATGAGTCATTTCAATTTGCCAAGCCCAAAGTTCCCTTGTGTCCTGTCATCTTAAAACCAAGTATCTGGGGCTTCCCTGGTGGCGCAGTGGTTGAGAGCCCGCCTGCCGATGCAGGGGACACGGGTTCGTGCCCCAGTCTGGGAAGATCCCACATGCCATGGAGCGGCTGGGCCAGTGAGCCATGGCCGCTGAGCCTGCACGTCTGGAGCCTGTGCTCCGCAACGGGAGAGGCCACAACAGTGAGAGGCCCGCGTACCGCAAAAAAAAAAAAAAAAAAAAAAAAACCAAGTATCCACTTCCCTGCCTTTCCGTGCCCTTCCCTGCTTGCTTCTCCCGCCCGTGTCAGGTCTTGGACTTGGCCGCTGCAAGGGAGCTGATGCGGACCTCAGTGAGCTGAGTCTCTGTGGCACTAAAGTTGCTGATGAAAAAACTCCAGCTCCTGACAATAAGGCCCTCAACTTGTTTTGGTTTTTTTTTTGTATTCTGTATCATGTATAAATTATTTCTGCCTAAAGCGTCTAGAAGTTTAAATGATCACTCTGAGTTAGTTGCTTTGACTTCTTTTTATGAATTGTCCTAGCTGTTTTGCCTAGCCTGGTGGTTGTAAGTCTTTGGAGTTAGGGATGGACTTTCTGTGTTTGGTTTTTAACCCCCTTGGGTCTAAGAATTTTGATGCTGTGAGTTGTCTGAAATACATGTTGAAGATAGGAGCAGTTTTTTTTTTTTTTAAAATTTTTAAACAGTTTTATTGAGAGAGCATTCACAAAGCCAACAATTTACCCATTTAAAGTATATAATTCAATGTTTTTTGGTAAATTCACACTGTTGCAGAATCATTACCACTATCTAATTTGAGAATATTGTTGTCTCCTCCAAAAAAGAATCTCTATATGCATTGGCAGTTACCCCTCATTCCCCCTCCTCAATTCACTCAGAGTCCTAGGTAACCACTAATCTACTTCCTGTTTCTATAAATTTACCCATTCTAGATATCTTGTATAAGTGGAATCACACAACACGCAGTCTTTTTTGACTGGCTTCTTTCATTTAGCATAATATTTTCAAGGTTCATCCATGTTGTAACATGTAATGGTACTTCGATACTTTTTATTGATAAATATTAGTCCATAGTATGAATATACTACATTTTATTGATCTATTCATCAGCTAATGGACTTTGAGTTGTGTCTTCTTTTTAGATATTATGAACAACACTGCTAAAAACATTCAAGTACAAGCTTTTGTGTAGACACATGTTTCTATGGATATATTGGATATATACCTAGTAGTGAAATTGCCAGGAGGGAAATTTTGAGGAACTGCCAAACTGTTTTCCAAAGTGGCTGCACAGTTTTACATTCCCACCAGCCATATAGGATGGTTTCAGTTTTTTCACATCCTTGCCAGTATATTATTGTCTGTTATTACAGCCATCCTAGTGCAGGGGGTCAGCGGCCTGTTAGGAACTGGGCCGCACAGCAGGAGGTGAGCAGTGGGCCAGTGAGTGAAGCTTCATCTGCCACTCGCCATTGCTCCACATCGCTCACATTACCACTTGAAACATCCCTCCCCCACCCACATCTGTGGAAAAATTATCTTCCACGAAACCTGTAGGAGCAGTTTTAAATGTAACATATCTTAATCCTATTTTATATGATGGAATACATGGAAAAGTTTACTGGGATTGGGATATCATATAAGAAATTATAAGTTAAATTACTTTTTTTTTTTGGAAGTTTTGAATTTTAATTTTTTTATACATCAGGTTCTTATTAGTTATCTATTTTATACATATTAGTGTATATATGCCAATCCCAATCTCCCAATTCATCACACCCCACCCCACCCCAGAACTAATTAGCCTTGAAATGTTCCTAAAAATACTCTGTAGTCACTAGTCCCACAAAATGAGTTTGTTTTCCTGTTTTTCAGTGAATATGAGTCTCTAGTCCCCTTTACCCTTCTGAAGAGTCACAATGATATGCCAAAGGATTTTCTGCTTTTCCTCCACCTCATCTTCCTTCTCGACAATGTAATAATATAATTTTAAAGCAATCTTTTTAGCACATTTTCTCATCCAGAGAGGTTCATGCAATAATTTAAGTTTTCACACATTCATTCTATACTTATTGGGCATCTGCAGTGTGTGAAGTCCAGTACCCACGTAGGGAAGCTCCACTGTTTATAAAGCATTGTTCTGGCTGTTTTTTTTGTTTTTTTTGTTTTTTTTTCCTTGCGGTACGCGGGCCTCTCACTGTTGTGGCCTCTCCCGTTGCGGAGCACAGTCTCCGGATGCACAGGCTCAGTGGCCATGGCTCACGGGCCCAGCTGCTCCACGGCATGTGGGGGGATCCTCCTGGACCGGGGCACGAACCCGTGTCCCCTGCATCGGCAGGCGGACTCTCCACCACTGCGCCACCAGGGAAGCCCTGTTCTGGCTGTTTTGAAGCCAGTGGGGGCAGTGTGTTGAATGGTGAACAGCTCTAGCCTCTGACTGCTTGGCTTTTCATCCTGCTCCACTGCTTGTGGGACTTTGGCCAGTCTTTACCTTCTCTCTATGCTGGTTTCCTCCTCTATGAAACAGGGATGTTAACTCTGTCTCACAGGGTTGCTGAGTGTTAAATGAATTAATACATGGAAAGGACTTAATATGGTGCCTGTCACATGATAATCCTTATTGTTTATTATTATATTACTATCATTCATTAATGGTAGTAGTGGTACTGTTGAAAGTGGTAGGTGGTATTTCTTGCTATCATGATTCTTGCAGTTTCATGGGAAGTTGAGAGTTCTATTATAAGGAATATGTATTAAGTATAAATTCTCTTTGGAATACAGTTTTTCACCACAAATGGCAAATGAAATTTTTCTCTATAAATATTATATTTAATAGAATTAGGGGGCTTCCCTGGTGGCACAGTGGTTGAGAGTCCGCCTGCTGATGCAGGGGACATGGGTTCGTGCCCCGGTCCGGGAAGATCCCACATGCCGTGGAGCAGCTTGGCCTGTGAGCCATGGCCGCTGAGCCTGCACGTCCGGAGCCTGTGCTCCGCAACGGGAGAGGCCACAACAGTGAGAGGCCCACGTACCGCAAAAAAAAAAAAAAAAAGAAAAAAAGATAGAATTAGGTTAGATAATAACCTACTTTGATACATAGTTCATCCTTAATTATTTTGGATATTTCAGTTTATAATAGCAAGTATCTGAAGATGCTCATTGTAAACATATGGACAAAAAAATAATCTAGATAATAGAGTTTCCTGAAACAATGTTTTTCTACTGATGAGGTGTAAGTTAACATGCATGTGCCTTTAAAATTGTTGCTGGTATGACTGTGGTGGGTGGAGAGCACAGGGGAGCTGGGAAGACTGCACAGATTTTAAAGGGAAAGCAAGGTGTTAATTGTCAGAGCTGATGAGGAGAGGCCTAGCAGCTGAGGAGTGGAGTCTTTTGGAAATTTGAGGAAGAAAAGGACAGACACCAGGAAGGGTGACATTTTCTAGAAGGGATTATGTTTGGTTCTTCTTGATTCTTTACTCATGGCTGTGAGTGGCCTGCTCATGTCCAAGGGCCACTGCCTTTAAAATTTAGGGAACTGAAATATAATGGAAACTTGCTTCGGGGAGAGAACTCTCCCATTTGAATTGTGTGAGCTGTGATCCAGGCCCAGATGATGGGGTGTGATGTTGGGCGGGGTAGGTAGCCTGCTTCCTTGGCTATTAATGTGATTCTCAGGTTTGATAAATGGACCCTTTGTGATTTCCTTTCCAGGGAGTGTCAGAAAACTTATTTTCAGTAGAAGTAGTCTTCCCAAGGTGGGGACCAGTAGAAAACTTACAAAAAGACACAACAATTGATTCAAAACTGTGGTTCTCAGAATTATCTACTGGGCAGCAGGTGGGTACCACGAGACTGTGTGTCTATGGCACCGTATCCCAGAGATTGACACACTGTATACCACATTTGTGATGCCACATAAGGGCCACTTTAAATTTGGACTGTCTTCCAGTTTCTGGGCTTAAAAGCAACCTGACATTTGTAGAAAATTTTCTAGTTTAATTCTCACAGTTACTCTAAGGAGAAGTTACAGTATCTTCCTTTTTTATGCCTAAGGAAAATGAGGCATAGAAGGTCGAATATTTATTTTAGACCATACACCTAGAAGATTTGGGAGTCAGACTTGAAATCCATGACTTCTGATTCTAAATCCTCTTTTTTTTTTTTTTGTACTTGACACCACTTATATTTCTCTCTACTTCATCCCAATTCTGTCCTGTCTTTCTTTGGGGGTGGGGTTTAGTGTTGAGCAGTGGCGGTGTTTTTGATCCTCTGCTGTAGACAGTTGAATCCATCGTACTTTACCTCCCTTATTGCTACCTGGAAGGCTCCTCTCCTGTTTCAGTCATTTCACTTCCTTTGTCTTTGACGCCCTCTTGCACTCCTCTTCCCCTGGTCACGCCCTGCTTCTCACAACCAGCCAAGCACACATTCCGGTGTGGCGTATGTCCCTCGATGTGCAGGAGCCCTTGCAGAGCTGTCAGTGGTGTTTGTAAGTGTGTGTGGTTGATTTTCATACATGGTTCTGTGTTATAAAGCTCATTTCTCTTTTTGACGGTTCTCACCTAACACTGTATTTTTAAGTTATATCTAATTTGGTATCAGTTCTTACTTCTGCATAATATTCTGTAACATTCACCTACTATATTTTACTTTTCCATTCCCTAGTGTATACCTCCATGCCTTCAATGCCCATCACTACAGTGTTGCCGTCAACGTTTCCAAACATGTGTCTTTAAGATGAGTGATCGGATAGGGCTTAAACATACTTAAGTTCACTAATTACTGCCATATTTTTATTTTTTCCATAATGGCTCTACGAGCTTAAACATGCACCAGCTGTGTGTCAGATTTTCCCTTGTTCCAAATCACTGCAAAAACTTGATATTATTCTCCTTTCTCATTCTGCACCATTCTGATAGATATGAAGTAATAGGTTGTTGTTCTGATGTGTATTTCCGTGATTTCTAGGGAGTTTTAACCTCTCTCTGACTCTCTCGCCCTCATTATACTATCCTTTGCCTTTTTATGGAAACTCATGCTCGTTAACTCTTCTTGGACTGTTGACATTTCGTTCTAACTGGCGCCTCTGTCTCTCGTTCCCCAGTGCCCCTTGCTCAGCACTACCAGATTCATCCCCCTAAATGTGTCACGTGGATCTTCTACCCCAAATCTCTTAATGGCTTTACATCCTCTGTGTATGAGGTCAGCTCTTCTTCTGTGAATCGCCCGCCCCCATCTGGCCTCACCACCACAGTGTGGTTGGTCCATGGTGTTTTCTTAGTCGTGACTCCTACAGCCCCCCGTGACCCCTGACACATGGTAGGGTCTCTTCAGTGTGCATTACTCCACGTGGAACGCCCTCCCACATCTGTCCGGGATCCTCATTTTGTTTCTTAGTTTTCATTAAATTTTTTTTTGCGGTACGCGGGCCTCTCACTGTCGTGGCCTCTCTCGTTGCGGAGCACAGGCTCCGGACACGCAGGCTCAGCAGCCATGGCTCACGGGCCCAGCCGCTCCGCGGCAGGTGGGATCCTCCCGGACCGGGGCACGAACCCGTGTCCCCTGCATCAGCTGGTGGACTCTCAACCACTGCGCCACCAGGGAAGCCCTTATTAAGATTTTGTTTGCACATAGCTTAAACAGTCAGATTGACCAACGCAGCTGGGTAAGAAGCAGCAGCAAGTCTTTGCTTGTTTTCTTCACCCTGTTTTTCTGTCCTCTGAGGAGCCACTCTCTTTGTTTCCCTTAGTGTTAGCCCTTACCTGCCGACTTCCCCGTGTGTAATACAGGATTGAGCCCTTTTCCTCTCCACACCCCCCTGCCTGCCCCCAGCAAACCCACAGCTTTGCTGTCTCTCCAGTGTAGTTGTGTCAGCTTTGGTTCAATCCATATTAAGTGTTTACGTAATTAAACCTTTGGAGACACTACTCAAAGCTGTGCCGTGCTCAGCGTTTACTCTTCCTTTCTTATAAATTTTGTCTGATTTTTTGTTTGTTTAGCGAGTTTTGAATATTCTTATCGTTGCTCCAGTCCCCGAGTTGTCTGATTCTCCTCTCTGTGCGTTTAGATGCCTGGGGTGTTGTGTCAGATCCATCTTCTTGGGGCCCATAGTGCTGCCCTGCCTCGTGCACAGCTCTGGTCCTGGGGCCCCATAGCTGTCAGTTCTTTCGTCTCTCTTGAGCCCCCTATTCCCTTATCTCATGGTTCCTCCTCCTTTGTTTACCTCCTTCTTTGCCGTGCATCTCCTCCTTCCTGAGAAGGGTCCTTGTAGGAGATGTCAATTTTTGACATCCCACATACCTTTACTCTTATATTTCATTGACAGTGTGGGTCGGTCTGGAATTCAAGGTTGGACATGATTTGCCTTTGGGATTTTGAAGGCATTCCTCCACTCCAGCTTCTGTTTGGATGCCGTCATGATTCCCAGTACTTCGGTTGATGACCTTTCCTCTCCCCCCCGCCCCGCCCCCCTTGCTTCTTCTCTCTCTCTCTCTGGAGTCTTGTAGAAGTGTCTTCCTGTTGCAAGCGTTCTGAATTTCTCAATGATGTGCCTTTGTGTGATCGGTTTTCATCAGATTTTGCAGGTTCTGTCGTTTGCAGCTGGTTTTATAGTTCTGTCAACGTTTAAACCCTTGTTTTAGGGAAATTTCTTTTTTCAAATGCAGAAATCCCTTGTTATCCAAATTGATTCATTTGCTGAGTTCGGATAGCAAGCAACCAGAGCGGGACGTGTCAGAGGATCCAGGAATAGTGTTTCCTCCAGAGAGCCCTACCTCAGAATTTATTTTCATCATCTATTCAGTTCAGGCAGCAAGAGTTTGGGGAGCGGGACGGTTGTGTTTGTTTGATGCTGTCGTCATCCCCATTTTCTGTTTTCTCTTTAACTCGCATATTCCCACGTTGAACATCCTGGACTTCAATTCCAATTTTCTTCAATTCCAGTTATTGTTTTGCTCCTCTTTTGTGTTTTGTTCTGCTTTCTGAAAGAGCATGTCATCATCATCTTCCCATCCTTTTATTTCATTTTTTTACTGTCACTTTTTTTTTTTTTTTTTTTTTTTGTGGTACGCGGGCCTCTCACTGTCGTGGCCTCTCCCGCTGCGGAGCACAGACTCCGGTCGCGCAGGCTCAGCGGCCATGGCTCACGGGCCCAGCCGCTCCGCGGCATGCGGGATCTTCCCGGACCGGGGCACGAACCCGCGTCCCCCGCATCGGCAGGCGGACTCCCAACCACCGCGCCACCAGGGAAGCCCTCTTCTTGTTTTCTGAATGCATTTATAATCTCTGTAATCTCTGGTTGGAGTACTCAACAACTTCCTATAAGCTCTGTACTGGAATGTGGGCTTCTCAGCAGACTCACCTCCCTGGGCTACTACTTGTGGAGCCCCTGATGGCAGGAAATATCTGTAGGCTTGATTCTAGGACCAATTAGGTTCTCAGAGAAAGAGCTTCCAGACTCCTGCCTACAGGTATAGGCCAGGCAGCCATTTGCAACCTGACTGGGAAGAAAACTGGACATGACACCTCAGCAGTCTGCTCCCCCTGTACTCTGTTCTCCGTATGATTCCCTCACTCACACGGTGTCCCTGGACTCCCAGTAGAAGCCCCATGTTTTCCTCTATCCCGAGAGTGAACCACTGGTCTTCTAGGATTGGGGAGGGCGGTCATCTGTGTTCAGTAAGGTAGGGCATCTGGAGATCTAAATAATTCTTAGAGGGATTCTCGGCCAGATTCCCTTGATATAGCTAAAATTTACCCCCTTTTCTAGAGTCAAGTGGAGCTGACAGCCTCCCAGATCCTGGAAGGTTTTGTCGGGTAAGTGAGATTGCTTCTCAGTTTTCCTCACAATTGGCTTAGCTTCATTCAGCTTTCTAGGGTCTGCTAAATCATTTACCTTTCTTCCATCTGCTTTTTGCCTTTCCAGAAATTTTTTTTTGCTGTGATTGACTCATCTCACATTCTGTGCCAAAAGAAAAATCTATTACCTCTCATTTTATTTGAGTAGAGGGGAGAGTGAAAGTCAACGTGTATGATCAGTCTGCTTTTTCTTAATCCAAAGGTCATATTCTTGGCCATTTTTGTTTCCCTTTCTGTCAATCCTGTATCCATATATGTTTTAGCAGATTTTTCTGTTGAGTTTCTTGTCTTTTTCTTTGTAGAACTTCTTTATATATTGTAGTTTTAATTCCTTATTGAACTTGTATCCTTATGTTAGCAACTTGGGCCACATGATAAGGCTCTACTCTCAAAATTTTGATTTTCTAAAATGTGAAATTAGATATTCATATTGCTGGATTCTTAAGTGTGTGTCGTTGTGTGGGATTCCCAAAACGTAAGTACTGCAGTGATTTAATGCCTTAAAATTTCTTCCTTTTAAATTGCAGTCATTGAAAGAACACCTATTACGTAGTATATGATTTGTATAAGCTGCCTTGGTTGGAAATTGTAGACGCCCAGATTGGCAGGGGCTGATTGTCCCCAAATCTCTGTTCTTTCCTTCTTCTGTGACAATAGAATTTTTAGTTGTGTGCATGGCTCCCCAGAAGAAAGATGACTGACATTTTCTAGCCTCTAAATGTGGCCGAGTAAGTTCCAGCCAGTAAGAACTTACTGTAAGTGGCTGCTACGAACCCACCTGTAAAGTCACCTAGTGCGTTCCCTTTACCTCACATCTTCCTCCCTTCTTCCTTTCTGTGTGTCGGAATATGTTGTTTCTTTTGGAAAACAAACGGAAAGTATAATTTTAAAAACATGTTTTAAGACTACAGGTGTTGTAGCTTGTGAACAAACTAAATACTTCTATAAACTTTTTTTATGGCTTTATTGAGGTATGATACACACAAAAAACTGCATGTATTTAATGTATATAATTTGATGAGTTTGAACATCTGTGTATACTCATAATACCGTCATCATAATCAAGGTGGTAAACATATCCATCGCCTCCCAAGAGTTTGTGTCTCTTCATTTTTTTTTTTTAATGGTTAAGAACACTTAAAATGAGATGTGGGCTTCCCTGGTGGCGCAGTGGTTGAGAGTCCGCCTGCTGGGAGAGGCCACAGCAGTGAGAGGCCCGCGTACCGCAAAAAAAAAAAAAAAAAAAAAAATGAGATGTACCCTCTTAACATATTTTCTTTTTTTTTCTTTTTCTCTTTGTCTCTGTTGGGTCTTCGTTGCTGTGCATGGGCTTTCTCTAGTTGCAGCACGCAGGGGCTACTCTTTGTTGCGGTGTGCGGGCTTCTCATTGCGGTGGCTTCTCTTGTTGCGGAGCACAGGCTCTAGGCGCATGGGCTCAGTAGTTGTGGCATGTGGGCTCAGTAGTTGTGGCTCGCAGGCTCAGTAGTTGTGGCGCACGGGCTTAGTTGCTCCGTGGCATGTGGGATCTTCCCGGACCAGGGATTGAACCTGGGTCCCCTGCATTGGCAGGTGGATTTTTAACCACTGCACCACCAGGGAAGTCACTTAACATATTTTTAAGTGCACAGCATGATGTTGTTAACTACAGGTACTGTGTTGCACATCAGATCTCTAGAACTTGCTCATCTTGTATTACTGTAACTTTATATCCATTGAACAATAACTCCCCTTCCATAAACTTTAAAAAAACTTAGCCTTGCGTAGAAGGTTAGTCAGGCATTTTTATTTTTATTTATTTATTTATTTATTTATTTATTTTTTTGCGGTACGCGGGCCTCTCACTGTTGTGGCCTCTCCCGTTGCGGAGCACAGGCTCTGAACGCGCAGGCTCAGCGGCCATGGCTCACGGGCCCAGCCGCTCCACGGCATGTGGGATCTTCCCGGACCGGGGCACGAACCCGCATCCCCTGCATCGGCAGGCGGACTGTCAACCACTGCGCCACCAGGGAAGCCCTAGGCATTTTTAAAAATAAACTTTATTTTTGAAACACTTCAGATTTACAGAAAAAAATGTGATGATAGTACAGAGAGTTCTCATATACCCACGCCCAGTTTCCCCTATTACAAGCACTTTACGTTTCTATGGTGTGTTTATTACAATTAGTGAATCAATATGGATACATTATTGTAAGTTCATACCTGATTCCCATCTTTGCAGTTTTTATCCACTGTCCTTTTCCTGTTCTAGGATCCATCCAGCACCCCACACTACATTTTGGGGTCATGCCTCTTGGACCTCTCGCAGCTGTGGCAGTTTGTCAGACGTTCCTTATACTTGATGACTTTGACAGTTTGCGGAGTACTGGTCAAATATTTTGTAGAGTGAGTCTCAATTGGTATTTGTCTGATGTCCTTCTCATGGTTAGTCTGGGTTTATACCTCTTTAACAGGAGGATCACAGAGCTAAAGTGTCATTGTCATGACATCAGATCAACAGTATATGCTGTCAGAATGATTTATCACTGTTGATGCTGACCTTGGTTACCTGGCTGAGATAGGGTTGGTCAGCTTTCTCCACTGCAAAGCTATCCTCTTTCTTTCTTTCCTTACCATTACTTCTTGGAAGGAAGTCGCCCTGTGTTCCCTACACTTGAAGAGTGGGGAGTTGTGTGCTTCCTCCTTGAGGGTGAAGTGTACACAAAGATTATTTGGACTACCTCAACTCATGAGATTTGTCTGTTGTCCCTTATTTATCTATCTATCTGTTTGTCTATTTTTATCTATCTATCTAAACACATATTAATATAGACCTATGGTTATTGTACACTTTTGGGTTATAATGTAATATTACTTAATTTTGTGACTCAGATTGTTCTAGCGTTGGCATTGGGGACTCTTTTAGTTGGTCCTTGTATCCCTTTGACAAACCCCCTTATTGTGTTTTTGTGTGGTTTGTTTGTTTGTTTGTTTTAGCCATGCCGCACAGCTTGTGGGACCTTCAGTTCCCTAACCAGGGATTGAACCCGGGCCCTCTACAGTGAAAGCGTGGAGTCCTAACCACTGGACGGCCAGGGAATTCCCTGTTCTTTTTTTTTTTTTCTCTTGTCTTTTCTTCCCTTTACCCTTGCCTTTCCCTCTCCCTCCTCTTCTTCCTTACTTTCTGTCACTACAGATGCTACATACTCATTTTATATGTCTCCTGCCTCAGTCCTAGAATCAGCCATTTCTCCAAGGAGACCTGGTTCCTGTTATTAGAGAATGATACTAGAAACCGAGATCTGGGTACACGGTGTGCTTGTTGCTGCCGGGCGTTTTTATTATCCCATTTTACAGATGGAGAGTTGGAGAGCCCAAATAAAAATGGTGGCAGTGGAAGAGGGTAGAAGTAGTTGTGGTCGCATTGTGGAATAAGAGGCCTTGTTTCTGGGTATTTTTCTTCCATTCCTCTGCAGTTGGGAACTAATAGGTTTTTCTCTCTCACTGATGTTGTTGTGAGGTGGTTTATTTTCCTGGGCCCTCTCATGAGTCATTTATCTAAGGGCAAAGTGTAAGAGGGTTTTTATTAATGTTCTGACTGGAGGAGTTATTCATTTATTGACCACATCATTTTTTTTTTTTTTTGCAGTTTGCCAAAAAGGCATAAAATGAAATATGATCTGCTCAAGAGTATTGTTTATTGTTTCTGACAATAAGACTAGAATCCTTACAGGATTATTGGGAAACATGGAACCCTTTAGGAGTGTTTAATGGATGTAATGCTCTCTCACTGCTTCTTTCAGCCTAAGCAGCAGTTGCTCTGAGGACTTGCCTAATGTATTATAACTAGATCCATAGCCCAATTTTTACATTTCAGTCTTTATTGAAAACATAAATATTATCTGGAGTAGAGAAATGCAAACCTTCCTCAAGGAACGCTTCCTTAGAGAAAAATTTAAGCCCACTTGGTCTGTCTTTGCACAGCACATACTACTTTTGTCCCTTTTCGTTAATTAATTAATCAGTGCTCTTTAGAAATGGGAGAGTGGTAGCTTTAACTGGTTGTCCTGGCCAAGGACCAAGATACTTCTGTAATCCGGATTTACTGTATTTTAGTAAAATATCAAGAAACACTGAAGCCATTATGGAAGTAGAGAGCGTACACACAGTCATGCACACACAGAGGTTAATTTCCATTTTTCCATGAGACCTTCTCTGTGTCTTAGGAAGCTGGAGTGAGTTCTTTTGTCTCAGTTTCCTTACTGCTGTGTTAGCCCGGACAGAATGGCCCTCCATCAGGCCACAGTGAATTATCTTGTCCATGTCCTCCTTCCGCAGACCCATATTTAGTCATCACTAAACATATTCTATTCATTCTGTTCTTTTGAAGCACGTGAATGCATTAATTTTTTTTTTTTTTTTTTGCCGTACGCGGGCCTCTCAGTGTTGTGGCTTCTCCCGTTGCGGAGCACAGGCTCCAGACGCGCAGGCTCAGCGGCCATGGCTCAGGGGCCCAGCTGCTCTGCGGCATGTGGGATCTTCCCGGACCAGGGCACGAACCCATGTCGCCTGCATCGGCAGGCGGACTCTCAACCACTGCGCCACCAGGGAAGCCCGAATGCATTAAGTTTTGATGTTTGAAATGGTTTAATTTGTCAAAGGATGAGGTTCTTAATTTTATTGTCCTTCCGGCCATTAGGGGACTAATTAGAAAAGCTTGAGCAATGCTAGACCCCCATTTCATGCAATCTTTCATGTTTACATAGTTAATGAAAAAATAATATTTCACGAAGGGAATCTCAGTTTAACCTTGTGGAGAGGCTCTTCAGTCAGTTAGTCGGACGTTGCTTATCATGCATGGAATCTTATTTACACCTTTCTTCTTTTTTTTTTGTATTTGGATGATCTTGAGAAAGATCCTGATGAGTCTTTGCTGCTTTCTTGACATTCTGATTCCTATTTTACTCAGTTTCTCCCTACTTTGTTGTGTCTCCTGGGATATCTGGGTACTAGAAAGTCCCTGCCCATAGAGAGCATTGTGCTGTCTCGGTTTTAATTTGTGCCTCAGTTAATGCTTTTCTCATGTTCATTTAAGTGCTTTATGAGTTTCTGTTCTCTGAAGCATAGATCTTAACTGTTTGATTGAATGACATGTTGCAAATATTTAATGTTTCATATTTATGAGGTCCTTCTGAATTATTTTATTACCCTTTTGGACATACTTATCAGGTCTTACTTAATTGATGTAAAGACTTGGCAATGCATTAAGGCTTCTTCAGTCAATTCAAACTCAGGCTGTAACTAGGATTCCTGTAGCCCTAACTCCTGCAGTGTTCAACGTAGCTGAATCAAAACAGAGATCCTGTTCTGGGTTTGCTTCTTTTTTAGCAGTCTTTAGGACCCTCTGACCTTTTGATTTCATTGTTACAGTAAAAAGCATGGAATATTGCCTGGCCCTGGGAGATGCTACCAGGTCAGATCCATTTTCAGGATTGGGTCCTTATGCTGTTAATTGCACATGAGATCTTATCTATTAAGAATCAGCCAGTAGATAATCTCATTCTAAATATTTAAGTAAATTATTAATAAATCATATACATTCCACAAAATAGTAGTAGCAAACAGTTATATACTGTAGCACTTACTTAGCATATACATGTTTTATATGAAGGAGGTACTATGTCTTAATCTTTATTTTGCAGATGATGAAATTATGGCGCAGGTAATTTATATACTTTGAATGCATTCACACAGTAACAAGGCAAGATTGGACCAAGGCATTCTGACTCCAGAGACTGCTATAAAAGCTTGACTGTCCTGCCCTGAGGTCCACCCCTTCCTTGGGGATGGGGGCAGGTGGGGAGAGAGAGAAGGAGTGGGGGGAGAGAGAGAGAGAGTGTGTGTGTGTGTGTGTGTGTGTGTGTGTGTGTGTGTAATTCAGAGGCCTGGGGAATTTTATTGCCATATCTTTGATGTTGGATTCCTTTTTCATGAAGTTGAGCCGTGGGTGTTGGTGATTTTGATAATGAGTTTTAGGAAATCACAGTTCCTGAGATCACTGGAACTGCCGGAGTTCCTGCCTCCCCACTCATCAACATTTTAGCCCCATTTACACAATGCTTGCATTTGAGAAGGAGCCAGCATTTTAACATGAATGGTCAAGGTCAGTTCCATTTGATAAATATTTATCAGTCATCTCCTGTGCACTGTGTTCACAGGATACGTCCTTGCACTGGGTGGGACAAGGCAAGCCTTACCCTTACATAAAATACGTCCATAATAAATACTCAGGCGAGTAACTGCATTGCAAGGCATATGAATGGTACAAGGTATTCTGGGGGTTCAGAGATGGTAAAGAATTAGGACATAATTTCTTTGAGGAAGTGGCTTTCGAGCTAAGTTGTGAGATGGGATTTTTGTCAGAGATATTTGAGGTGGAGGGAACCAGGTGATCAGTGGTGCTCAGGAGGAAGGGTGTGCACGAGTAGTCGCGTGTGGTTGTTGGGTCACATGTGTACGAGGTGGGGGATAATTCTGTGGTTTGGGGTCATAATGTGAATTTTATTTAATGTGTACGAGGTGGGGGATAATTCTGTGGTTTGGGGTCATAATGTGAATTTTATTTAATGTGTACGAGGTGGGGAATAATTCTGTGGTTTGGGGTCATAATGTGAATTTCATTTAACGGCACTCTGGATGATTGTTGTGGCAGTGAGAATGGAAGAGAAGGGATCAATTTGAGAGTCATTCTCAGGACCCATAGGACTTGACAACTATTAGAATGGAAAAGATCTGGGAGGAGGAAGTGGGGTTCAGGATGGTGTCAAGCTCTTAAGTCAAGCAGACTTGAGAGGGTGGATGGAGATCAGAAGAGCTGGTTTTCATTTTAGCCTGCTTGCCAAGGCAAGGATTATTTCGATATTCGGTATGAACATTTTTTGACCACCTCAGCTGTTGAAAACCTGGGTCATACGACCTAATATTGTTTAAAGGGAGAGGGGACAGGTCCCTAAAGGCGTTGTGGAGAAAATACCTCTTAATAACAACAGCTTTGTTATGTAGCACATTCACTGTTTCTGAATGAGGTATTCTAAGAGTCTCTTGTTCAATCTTAAGTGGCTTGAAAATAAGGGAGAGAAGCTGTAGGCATCCTGACGTTGGCACTGAGTTTATAGTACTGGAGTCCACTTCATTCCTGAGACTGTTCTTGGCCTGATGGAGGCTCCAGAGGTCTAGAGGTCTCTGGAATCCTGTGTCCCAGTCTAGGACTGTGGGTGTTCAGTGCAGCCACTTGGAGCATCAGTTTTTTCTCAGGAGTGGTGGGTGGTCTGCACGCACAACCCTGTGTCTCATGCACAGGCTGCGGAAAGCATACCTTTCTCTCTTCCTTGTAGATGCTCTCCATGACGGCACGAATCCTGTCTGCTTTGGATGGCTGTTGCATTTTGGCACTTGGCTCCATGCCGGATACATGATAGAAAAATACAAGTGAGGAGATGATGAGTTGTTCCCATAGTCTGTGGCAGATTAAGTTTTCAAACGTGGTATTCTGATGGCTCTTTATTAGGGAAAGTGTGAACTAAGGAACCTATATGTCTGATTTACCATTTATGTATTTCAGTATGTGATACCTGTAGTTGAGTTATTTCAACCAGAATACCTGTTTAACACTATACTCAATTTTTGACATTCATGAGTTTTTTTCCTGCCTGCAAGAGTGTCTTGCTTTTTATTGGCCCACTATACTTTTTTTTTTTTTTTTTTTTTTTTTTTGCTGTTCACGGGCCTCTCGCTATTGTGGCCTCTCCTGTTGCGGAGCACAGGCTCCGGACGCGCAGGCTCAGCGGCCATGGCTTACGGGCCCAGCCGCTCCGTGGCATGTGGGATCTTCCCAGACCGGGGCACGAACCTGTGTCCCCTGCATCGGCAGGTGGACTCTCAACCACTGAGCCACCAGGGAAGCCCCTAGTGCACTATACTTATGAATATATTTTTGATCAGCTTATAAGGGTCCACAAAACAAAGATAAATAAACCTTTCTGGATTATTATTGGGGTTGCATTGAATTGATATGACATGTTTTTGGAGAGAAATGACATCTTCAAAATAAAAAAAATATTTTCAGTCTCATAACTTGGTATCTTTAATCATTTATTTAGGTCTATTTAATGTCTTGTGATAATTTTTTTTAGATAAGAAGTATTTTATTTAATGGAAACAGTAAAAATTCTGTAACATGGCCTTATTAATTTTGCCTGCATATCATTTTTCTAGTTTTATTGAGATATAATTGACATACATCACTGTGTAAGTTTGTGTACAGCATAATGGTTTAACTTTACATATATTGTGAAATGATTATTGCTGTAAGTTTAGTTAGCATCCATCAACTCATGGATACAATAGAAAGAAATAGCAAAAAAAAAAAGAGAGAGAGAGAAGAAGAAAGTTTTTTTCCTTGTGATGAGAACTCTTAGGGTTTGGTCTCCTGAGTTTTGTTTTTTTTAATAAATTTATTTATTTTATTTATTTTTTATTTGTGCGTCGGGTCTTCGTTGCTGTGTGTGGGCTTTCTCTAGTTGCGGTGAGTGGGGGCTACTCTTCGTTGCGGTGCGTGGGCTTCTATTGCAGTGGCTTCTCTTGTTGTGGAGCACGGGCTCTAGGCACGCGGGTTCAGTAGTTGTGGCTCGTGGGCTCTAGAGCTCAGGCTCAGTAGTTGTAGTGCACGGGCTTAGCTGCTCCGCGGCATGTGGGATCTTCCCAGACCAGGGCTCAAACCCGTGTCCCCTGCATTGGCAGGTGGATTCTTAACCACTGCGCCGCCAGGGAAGCCCCCTGAGTTTGGTTTTTGAACCAGCCGTACTGTGTACTTTACACAGTGACTGTAATACACTGTTTTATATTGATTTTTTGGACGATAGGTCATGTGTGAAAGTTTCGGGGCAATGCAGGTGGTACTGTGTGTAAGTCCGGAGTTTTGTGTAGTCAGCATTGCCACCTTTGCTTCTGCCCTCTTGAGTCCAGTGATCATTCAAGCTGAGGCTAGAGAGATTGGTAGAATTTCCATCTTTCTCTTAATTGCGTTCAGTTTTTGAAAGCTAATATTGGTCCTTTATTATTTTCTCCTATTTCCAAAAGTAAGATTTTTTTGTAGTAAATCTTTAATAAGGCCAAAGCACAATAGTGGCATTATTTCTTTGTTTAAAAATTTTTTACAGAATTATGTTTTCCTGTGTAGCAGTTTCCAGATATAATATTAGAAGTATGAGGGAACCCAAGGATTTGATTAGGCCAGCTTGTGAGAGGGACTGATAAAGTTAAGATACTGACATATTGTTAATGGAAAATCAGAATCAGGGAGGAAGTACCTCTTAAATAAAACATCATATTGATTTAAAGTGAAATTGTTTGCTTTTACAAAACTTTTCCAGGAAAGCACATAACACGCAAAGTGAATCCATAGCTGTGTTTTAAAGAATAGCAACTTCTATTCCAAGTTAATATTCTTTCTTTATCACCCCTCAGTTTTACATGTTTTAAACTAAGCTGTAAATTTAACTTGAATAATTTTAACATTTCCAAAGACATATCTCAAAAAGCAATTTAAAGGAAACATTGACATTTTGAAGTCAAACACAACCCCCTTTCTTATGAAAGCAGTCAGCTTATTTTAACTGAACATTTATTTGCTCTTAAGATAGAAATACCTTTAGCAGAAACTTTTCTCCAGGATTGAGATTTTTTAATGATGTGAACCTTACATTAATATGACCATTTAATTCTGGTCATACATAGTCATTTATTTTGTGAATGGAGTGGTGATTGGCAAATACGTTTGCTTTCATGTAAAGCTTGACTATGACATGTACCAACTGCAGACCCTTATGTGACCTCTGTGCGTAGAGTACCGTTGTACCTTCTCTTCCCTCCATACGTTGCTTTCCTGGTGGATGACCAGGCTGTGAGTTTCTCAAGATCAAAGGTGATATCATTTCTGTGTCTGTAGCCCCAGCATGTGCAACAGTGCCAGGCAATAGTGTGTGCTTAATAAATGTGGATTGAATGAATATGACTAAAAGTATGTCTGTATAGCGAACAGTGTTTGCTACTGACAGGTTTTCTTTCTGAAAAATTTGTTTTTAAATAATTACAGGTTCCTAGGAATTCTCCTGGGTCTTGTACAAAGCAGATCTTGTATCCCTTTACCCAGTTTCCCTCGGTGGTAACGTTTTGCCTGACTGTAGTGCAAAATCAAAACCAAGACATCGGTCCAATCTGCAACGCTTGTTCAGATTTCACTAGTTTTACATGCAGTCATTTGTGTGTGCTTGCGTGTATAGTTCTGTGCAGTTTTGTCACATGTGCAGATTTATTTAACTGCTATCACAGGCAGAAGGCTTCCTTGTGCTACCCTTTTATTGTTCACCTCCCTACCCCCATGCAACAGGTTTTTAATAGTGCTGACTCTGCTTTGCATTCACTTATGCATTAACCGTGGCACGTAAAAGAATTACGTTTCTGTTCAAGAAAAGGGAGCAGCAGTGATAGCATTCGTGATTGTTCCCCAGTCTGTAGGTCATCTCTCACACACGAACAGTTTACATCTTTCCTATTTTAAAGAAACATTACCTTAAAGTTGGCTTCCCCAAAGTTAGGAATCATCAACATTATCATCATGGGAGTCTACTTCCATTTGTTGGAATTTAGAGACCGCATGGTATATTCATTATCCAGAAAATGCGTGAGGTTGCAAAACATAAATCGAATGCTAAAAATGGGGATCCACAGTGTTAATGAGTCAGATATTGACAAGTGAATCTTAGGAAATGATCTTGAGCCTGAAAACCTGATGCAATCTCATGTGCCCTGAATGGGTGTGTCCAGTGGGTTTTAGTTGATGTGACCACGGATTCCTTGTGCATGATGGAGGCTGTAAGGCTGGATGCATGCAGTAGGCTTAGTGTGTCTAAACGTGTGACTTTATGTGTTGAAAGGGAATCTGTCCCTTGGGGTGAATATAGCAGGCTGGGTCGCAGATATGACCACCTATGTTTATATAAGTACGGAGGAAACTTTTGGTGTAGAAGGGAAAAAACAGATGCTTGTGGACGTTTTCCTTTAGGAAGTCGTTTGAAATTTTGAAAATGAATCTCTTTTACTCTCATGTCCTAAAGATACTATTGTATCTCGTGTCTGGGGATGAGAGAGAAGGCAGTGTCTCTCCTCCTTCCCTCGCCTACTTATTCTCTCACATTTCATTATGCTGGAAGGCAAAGTGGTGGAAGTGGCTTGGGAGTTTCATCCCTGGGAGTGAAAGGACCCTCCCCTGCTGACTCTGCTTCTTGCCTTTCTTCCTTCTCCAGCCTCTCCCTGGAGCACCTGCTGGGCCAGGAGCTATTGGGAAAGACCTGTTTTGTAAAGAAAAGCCTCCAGGTGACACTCCCCAGATCTGGGATCAGAAAAGTACTGCCACCTACTCAGGGTGAAAAACCTGCAACCTGTCTTGGGCCCACTGAGCCCCTGCTGGGCGTGGAATGTGGGTTTGTGCGTGCGCTCTGAGCAGATCTGGGAGTCTGCAGGTGGGCGTGGGGATACCACGTCTGGGTTAGTGTTTGGCTAAGCCTTTAAAAATAGCTTGTTTTTCGTTTTTTTGGAATATAACCTCCCTGTTCCAGTTTATTAACCAACAATTTTAAATTCTTACACTAGGTGCTGTGGGAAGTTTTAAAAAAAAGGCTTTATCTTTGAGGAGCTAACAATCTCTTCAGAGGATTTATCTACTAGTGGGAGAAAAAGAGATTTACCAGGAATGCAAAATAATAGGCCACGGACTATTTTAAGTTCTGAGAGAATACATTGTTAAGCTGATGGAAGTGGTCTGGGTGCAATCTGTGAAGACTTAGAGAAGGGGCTTTTCCAGACAGTTCACAAGGAGTGGATGACTGCTGGGCATTGAAGAAGGGGGCCCTTGGCTAATATGTGCCATGGTGTGGAGGTGAGCAGGTGTCCTGGGTTCAGGTCCTGCCACTTGCTGGACTTGTTAATTCAAGTTGAGTTCCTTCGCTGACTATAAAATCCCTGCTGTCGACTGAAAAAAAAAAAAAAAAAAAGCACAACCTAAAAGACTTGTATTTTATTTGGTGGACAAAACTGAGGACTTGAGCCTAGGAGACAGCATCTCAGAGAACTCTGAGGGACCGCTCCCAAGAGGCAAGGAGGGAGCCGGGTGTATAGGAGTTTTTGCAGCAGAGACCAGATAGTCGGAACATCAAAAGATAACTGTTAATTAAAGAAAACCAGACATCTCAGGTTAAATAATTTAGCATTTTTCTATATATGGGAAGATGCAGGAGCCTGGACTCACTGAAGTCATTCCTTTGCTATGCACCTCAGCTGTGTGTCGCCAGTATCCTGTACTTTCTCATCCTGAGTCCCCTGAGGGTGCATCCTCAGGGGTGGCTGCGGCATTTGACTGCTAGGTGGGCGGGCATCCTGTTTCTATCCTGAGTTCTCTCAAGGCTCACTGTTGGGGACACTGTATGTGATGGCTTCATGGCTGCAACATCCTTTGTTTATTGATACGGCAGGCAGTATTTTTCATTCATACTGTCCTAAAGTTGTGAATACTAAATAATGTTTACCAAAAAAGCTCTGTAAACTGCACAACCCTACACAGATTTGAATTCTTGCTCTTTGATTATCAGTCTTAGAAATCAAAGGTTATTTATTTATTTATTATTATTATTTTTTGCGGTACGCGGGCCTCTCACTGTTGTGGCCTCTCCGGTTGCGGAGCACAGGCTCCAGACGTGCAGGCCCAGCGGCCATGGCTCATGGGCCCAGCCGCTCCGCGGCATGTGGGATCTTCCTGGACTGGGGCACGAACCCGTGTCCCCTGCATCGGCAGGCAGACTCTCAACCACTGCGCCACCAGGAAAGCCCTTTATTTCTTTTGTCTACGCTTTAAAACTGCAGAGCATTGGAAAGTACACTGGTATTTACCTATATTTAAGAGCATGAAATGGTACTGAAATAACCCAGTTCAGCAGATCACTTTAGGATGAAATATGTTTTCCCCTTTCAACCTGTCAGGAATGAATTTTTAGAATGATTATACTCCTCTCCAGCTTTTCTAAATATGTGTGAGGGAAAGACGGATTACTTCCGAAGAAGGACTGTGGAAGGGCAGCTTTTTGTTTGGCTTCAATCTGACTTTACATTTTTCCTAGAAAAACAAATGCCAACAAACAAGACAAAAAGCTGTATGGAACCAAAGCTAAAGGAACTTGCCTTCCTCCCTCGAGGACCTGTTTATATGCCAGCTACTGCAGTGGGGATCAAAAATCCTCATCATTTCTGCCATGATTCAAGTAATCAAATTAATAAAAATAAATATATCATTTCCAACCGAGATCTACTGTAGGATACAGGGAAAAATCCTGAGTGCTTTGTAACAGGCACCTGTGAGGCCGTTCTCCCTGAGGAAGTAATTTGAGTACAGATGTGAAGTAAGCTGGGGGATCAACAAGCCTGGAAAGCAGAACAGAGGTATATGGATGGAGATAAAAATTAATTGCTAAAAATATGAAGCCACCGTGTATGACTTGCCTTTTTATAATATTCTGCTCCGGAAGCTTAGATAAAGCCGCTTCTATATCATCTTTAATACAGTGGTTTGGCTAAGCATTATGCTTGGTCCAACCTGAGATATTTTCAGAAATAATTCTCTAAGATTTCAAATACATCTTCCTAATACTTTGCTTCATAAAACTGAATCAGAGTAATGTATAAAAGGTACTAAAGTAAGATTTAGATGAATACTTTTATAAATCTGTATGGGTGAAGAATTGCTAAAGGATGACACTGAATCCAGAAATCATAAATTGGAAATAGATGGGTATACTTGACTAAAAAAACTAAACACATCTTTATAATAAAAATTTGGTGAATTGAAATGACAGATTATAATGTGGAAAAAAACTATCTGAAATATATATAGCAGTGAAAATTCATATATATATATATATATATATATATATATATATATATATATATATTTTTTTTTTTTTTTTTTGTGGTACGCGGACCTCTCACTGCTGTGGCCTCTCCCGTTGCAGAGCACAGGCTCCGGACGTGCAGGCTCAGTGGCCATGGCTCACGGGCCCAGCCGCTCCGCGGCATGTGGGATCTTCCCAGACCGGGGCATGAACCCGTGTCCCCTGCATCGGCAGGCGGACTCTCAACCACTGCGCCACCAGGGAAGCCCGAAAATTCATATTTTTAAGGGAAGAAATCTCTTAACCAGAATAAGGCAACTGCCCTAGTATAAAGATGGGAAAAGATTTGAACAGGGATTTTACAGAAGAAGACATACACGTGACCAGTGAACTGATGAATTCATGTTTAGTCTCATCGATAGTCCAAGAAGTTCAAATTAGAACCATTTTTTTCTGCTGTCATATTGGGTAAGATGAAAATAGATGACCACACCGGGATTTCCCTGGTGGTTGGTCCAGTGGCTTAGACTCCGTGCCCCCAGTGCAGGGGTCCTGGGTTTGATCCCTGGTCAGGGCACTAGATCCCACCTGCTGCAACTAAGAGTTCGCATGCTGCAACTAAGACCTGGCGCAGCCAAACAAATAAATAAATAAATATTAAAAAAAGAAAGAAAGAAAAGAAAAAGATGGCCTTACCAAACGCTGGGGAGGATGTGGTAAATACTCATGCATGTGCATTGATGAAGCATGTGTAAATGTGTACTTTTCTGTGGAAATATGTATAAACATTTAAAATGTGAGTACCCTTTGGGCCAGAAATTTTACTTCTAGGAATTTATTCCAAAAATGTGATTATGAATATGTGCAAAGATCTGGCTACAATCATGCTCACCAGAGTATCGTTATCATTAAAAATTATGAAGCAATCAAAACGTCAAATAGAGATAGTTAAACAAATATAGTACATTGATAGAAAAACACTAAGCTGCTGTTAAAAACAACATATTTTTGAATTTATTGATAGGGAAATTTGTCAGTGAAGTGTTGTCAACTGAAGGAAGCAGATTACAAAATGGCATTTATATCAAGGATATATAGTAATGTTGAAAATGTGCTATATGTTAGATCCTTTGCTAAGTGCTTTACATTGATTATCTCCCTTAATAACCACAACATTTCTCCTACTAAATATTATTGGCCCCATTTTACAGATTAACAAACAGAAGCATCAGGAAGATAAATAGCTCAAGGTTGCAGCAGTAGGAGGTATAGAGCCAAGATTTAATGAGTAGTTTCTGGAATTAAACTTTTGTGTGTGTGTGTGTGTGCATATATGAAAGGGCACAGCAAATATGGTAACAATGCTTCCTGTTTGTTACTAGTATGTCAAGTGATTTAAATTTTCTTATTTGTACCTTTAGGCATTCTCTGAGGATTTTAGAATATGCACATTGTACTTTTCTCATCAGAAAAAGCAAAGCTATTTTTATTTTTTGATGTTTGTATTATAAGTAGCAGTTTTTAGATTTTTAGAAGTAGGTACACTAGCTCTAATTTGTATACAGTGTGTGTCAACTTTTACTTTAAGAGGAAGAGTTGAAGAAATCTATGAATGATGAGCATATATAGTTGGCATTTTTCATAACACCCATGGGACATTGCATATTAGGAAATTAGTAAATGATGTTTTCTGTGGTACTTTTTAGGGTAGATACAACAAAAATTGAGTTTTATAGAATAAAAACAATTGAACATTGGACACATTTATCAGTTTAAAATTTTAAGTACTATTTTTTTTTTTTTTTGTGGTATGCGGGCCTCTCACTGCTGTGGCCTCTCCCGTTGCGGAGCACAGGCTCTGGACGCGCAGGCTCAGCGGCCATGGTTCACGGGCCCAGCTGCTCTGCGGCATGTGGGATCTTCCCGGAATGGGGCACGAACCCGTGTCCCCTGCATCGGCAGGCGGACTCTCAACCACTGCGCCACCAGGGAAGCCCTTAAGTACTATTTTGAAAAATCAAAAAAGGAAAGAGTTCATATAAAGGTAATTTTATTTTTATCAACAAGCCTTTAAGTATTTACTGAATATGGAGAATTTCCAGGAATAAAGAAGAAGTGTAAGATGCAGAATTAACAATCTAGTTATAGACACAAAACGTCAGAAACAGATAATCTGTATGTATTTAAAACAGTATGTTATTAGGTGGTAAGTGGTAAACTTGAGATGAAAATACAGAAATAAAACTGAGTCATAAGGGTAGGGTTGTATATAGGTATATACTTGTATATAAAGTACTATACAAGTATGCTTATAAAGTGTAAGATGGATAGGGTTGGATAATACTCACGTGTAATAGGGAAGGTACATGGAGAAAGTAAGGATTGGGTTGACACTGAACACTGGATCGGTGGCAGGTAGCCTGAGCAAGTGGTCGAAGCCAGAGTGAGCAGGATGGGAGCAGGCGTTTAGTTCAGTAAAGGTTGGCAGGAGGTGGGAAGTAAAGTAAGGCGAGGGCAGATTATAGAGATTCCAGTGTGAAGCATTTATGTAGAAAGTTTGACAGATTAAAAAAAAAAATTCGAGGGGGCTTCCCTGGTGGCGCAGTGGTTGAGAGTCGGCCTGCCGATGCAGGGGACGCGGGTTCGTGTCCCGGTCCGGGAAGATCCTACATGCTGCGGAGCGGCTGGGCCCATGAGCCATGGCTGCTGAGCCTGCGCGTCCAGAGCCTGTGCTCCGCAACGGGAGAGGCCACAACAGTGAGAGGCCCGCGTACCGAAAAAAAAAAAAAAAATTCGAGGCTGTCTACAGGCTTAATTATAATAGTTTTCCCAAAGTTTCTCTTCAGTTCGATAGATTTATTAAAGGAAGGTCCTTTAATCAAGAAGAGTCCATGCCTGGGACTTCCCTTGTGGCTCAGTGGTTGAGAATCCGCCTGGCCAGTGCAGGGGACACGGGTTCGAGCCCTGGTCCAGCAAGATCCCACATGCCGTGGAGCAACTAAGCCCGTGCGCCACAAGGACTGAGTCTGTGCTCTGGAGCCCGCAAGCCACGACTACTGAGCTCGCATGCCGCAACTACTGAAGCCCGTGCACCTAGAGCCCGTGCTCCACAACAGGAGAAGCCACCGCAATGAGAAGCCCATGCACCGCAACGAAGAGTAGTCCCTGCTCGCCGCAACTAGAGAAAGCCCGCGCACAACAATGAAGACCCAATGCAGCCATAAATAGATAGATAGATAGAGAGAGAGAGAGAGAGAGAGAGAGAGAGAGAGAGAGAGAGAGAGAGAAGAGTCCATGCCTAACAGATTTGGAAGTTCCTGTTATACACCACAGGGTTTTATTTTCAGTTTTCAAACTGTGCTTTTATGCTATATTAACATCCCATGGATATTACATGAGAAGTAGTGTAGCTGATCAGTCTGATTGGAGCTCTTGTAAGTAGCGTTCTTAATTAAGAAACTCTGGTTGGATGGGGCTTTACACATCACTTAGTTTGACTTCTCACCTCAGTAAAGAGATTTCTTCTATGATAGTCCCCAAAGGGGATTATTTCTAGCTATTTGTTTAAAATGAATAGAAAGAGGAAGATGAAGACGTGTTTGATGCTTAGGCCAAAATTTGAAGTAGCTTGTTTTATCTGTTGAAACATATTTATAACTGAAGAAAAATTTAAAAGCACACACCACATGTTTCTTTTTAGAAGATTTATACTTGGGAAGGATCATGTAGAATACTAAATTACCAGTTAAGTAATTTAATCTTTGAAATGCTTTTTTAAAAAACTTAATTAATTAATTTTATTTAGTTTTTGGCTGCTTTGGCTCTTTGTTGCTGCACGTGGGCTTTCTCTGGTTGTGGCGAGCGGGGGCAACTCTTCGTTGCGGTGCCCTCGATTCTCATTGTGGTGGCTTTTCTTGTTGCGGAGCAGGGGCTCTAGGCGTGTGGGCTTCAGTAGTTGTGGCATGCAGGCTCAGTAGTTGTGGCTCGCGGGCTCAGTAGCTGTGGCGCATGGGCTTAGTTGCTCTGCAGCATGTGGGATCTTCCTGGACAGGCCGATTCTTAACCACTGCACCACCAGGGAAGTCCCTGAAATGCTTTTTTAAAAACCATTTAATCTTTCATTGCAACGTGAAAGAGCATCTTTACATCTCTTAAATTAATCTGGCAAGTTGAATATTGTTTTTTGTCAGTGACTTCATAAATATTTTAGTTAGCTTTCTCAAGTAACGAATAAAATGTCACTTGATCTTTTGGTGTGACTATAATGTATTAAGTATATCATGTTTATATTCTATAGATATTAACTATTTTATTTTATTGTCTTACAGTGTACTCTTTATAATACTGGACAGGTAGCGTATTAAGGGTGTATACAAAAAGTATTCACTTCCGGTTCGATAAAAGATCAATTTCTTTGTTAGTAATAATTTAAATCAAATTGATTGTATTTATAAATAAATTAACAAATGCTTGTGTGCCTCACACAAATACTAGCTTATTACCAGTAACACGTACATCCTCTAAGTAAAGAAGAGACCTATGATGATGGTTTTTCATAAACCTAGAATTAAGATTAATCCAGTTCTTTGTACCTGAGATACACCCCATTATTCCAGTTCTTTGTACCTGAGATACACCCCATCAAACTAAGTTGTATACTCTCCTTGATATTCAGTATACAGTGTATTGTAGGTATAGCTGGTCATTAAGAACAAAGTAGAAGACACCTTCTCTTTATTTGTTGAATGTAAATTTTATGTACCAAGCCATTCAAGCAAAAGAAACTACAGGAATTGATTTTAAATCAAAGATAATATCATATACAATAGCATTGCTAGACTGATTGAATAAATAAGGAGAATTAGGGCTTCCCTGGTGGCGCAGTGGTTGAGAGTCCGCCTGCCGATGCAGGGGACACGGGTTCGTGGCCCGGTCCGGGAGGATCCCACATGCCGCGGAGCAGCTGGGCCCGTGAGCCATAGCCGCTGAGCCTGCACGTCTGGAGCCTGTGCTCCGCAACGGGAGAGGCCACAACAGTGAGAGGCCCGCGTACCGCACAAAAAAAAAAAAAAAAAAAAAAGGAGAATTAGTTAAGAAAGACATTATGGAGAAAGGGAACAAGAATTTGAAAGAGCATAAATATGGGCATTAGTGGACCAAGGCAGGTTTACATACAGAAGGAATGGTGAATTGTTGGAGTCTGTGAACCCATCAAGACTTGGACTGTTTACCTAATCTTTACATTTCCAGGATACAGCATAGTGCCTTGTACATATCGGTGCTCAGTTCTTTTCTTCTTCTTCTTCTTCTTCTCCATCATCTCCTCCTCCTCTACTTCCTCCTCCTCCTTCTTATTAAATACAGTGCCTTTCAGCTATCAAAAAGGATAGAAAGTAGATTTTAACAAGTTACAGTATAATTTGGCAGTTCCGAATTCAGTTTGCAATTGGAGAGCTGGAAGTTGACTCCTGCCTTAATTACTTGCTCCCATTTTGTGATGTGGAGCAAGTTACAAGTTACCTTCAAGTTACAGTTTCCTCAACTGTAAAGTGGCAAAGAGTACCTAACCACAAGTTCCTAAGTTGTGATTTTAGTGAGATAAATCTTGCAAGCCTTTAGCACTGTGTTAGCTTAAATGTTAACCTTAAATAAAAGAGATGTGGGATGAGGCAGAATGCTACTTTCGTGGTTTGCATTAACATATAAATGTATTCTTTATGGCCTGCCGTAAGCTTCTAAGACATGATGCTTACTGGCTTGACTATTATCTGTAGAATATGATTATTTTCTTTTTAAATTATGTTGGTTGGATGTGGGCCAGAAATAGGGAGGGTGTGGGCGGTGAGCAAGTGATGGCCAGGTTTTGCTGTGGAACAGTGGAGCTGTTCAAACTTTTTGTCCCTTCCCCATGTAGGTATTTAAAAATTGTGTTAAGGCTCATGTAAGGTATGGTGCGAGATCACTGTGCTAATGCAAGGAATGGGTATTTCCCTGGGCCAGAGGTCGACATGAGTCAATACAGAGTCTGAAGCTGGGAGAGGAAAAGAGAGCCAGTGACATAGGAGGGAAGTCACACAGTGCTGGGCAGGGCCCTGCCCACTTCTCCCCACCTCTTCCCCAGTGACTGCTTTTCTGATCTCTTAATGCTTTTTCCCAAGAGGCAGCCCTTTTATCTCCAGTAGACTCTGTCGTCAGACGCCTTCTCTTTCGCCTCCTGTTTTCCAGTAAACCCTCTACCCTACGGGGTAAAGCAGAGCATGCGCTCCCCTCCCCCAGCTCTCAGCCCCGGCTCTGCGTCATTCTCCTCTGGGATGTCCACATCTCCGAGGGCATCCTGACTTTCATGTTTGCCTGTCAACTTACGCAGGTAATTCAAGACAGGTGATGACTTAAAACGATTTAAATAAAATATAAAAGATCTACTGTGTAATTTTTTGAAGAAAATTCATGTCGAAAGAAAATACAGAATTTCAGGTCCCTTAAGACCCATGTGAGGGTGAATCATGTTCTACCGGCAGTAGCACCTCACTCTCCTTCTTTCCCCATGGCCTTTCACTTGGCCCTGGTCTGCACTTAGCCACGGTCTAGAGGTAAGAGTTGATGAGGCAGTGCCTTAAGGAGATTACGTTACAGAACTTTACTCAGAGGGAACCAGACATGTTGTTTAGGAAGGAGGTAACTGTTCAGGAGATGATTGAGGGAGCTGTTAGTATTGGAATGCAAGGCTCCTTCTAGAGGCTGGGAACTACCTGGTGTTTAGAATAAGCCATGCTTAGAAAAATACAGGACAACAAATTGGAAGAGTGATACTGGGTGCCCTAGATGCCCAAACCTGTTCACAGATCTTCCTAAATACTTACCTTAGAAATCATGAGTGACTTAGACGCCAAAGGAAAAAGTTAAAAACATATCTGATCCAGTGTATTCTGGCAAATTGTTCCCGGTGTAGCTAAGTCTGACCTAAACAGTAATATGATCAGGAAACATGCCTGTATTAATTTTGTGATCTTAAAGATAAAATTTCTATTTAGTTGGAAACATTTAATAGGAAACTGGTTGAAAATAAAGGAGATGACTAACCATGATGGATGAAGTTTTCTTATTGTATAGTTGAGGAGTTCTTCTGTTTTAAGAAGAATAGATAAAAGCACCTGAGGAAAAGCAAATTCAGTGGGATTATATAAAGAAATATAAGTAAAAGTGCTGTTTTTATATGGTTTATACATTTTTTTTCTTTTAAAGTCGTTGGAGAAAGCGTGCAATAAAGGATCAGAACATGGTTCAAGTCCTAGTTCTACTCGTTATTGTTGATTGGATGTCCTCCATATAAACTTGGCCAAGTTATATTTCCTACTTAAGCTTCAGTTTCCTCATCTGTGAAATGCATTTACTAAACTTGTCTAGTCGGTAGTGTTGTACTGAGTGTGAAATGATAGCTATGTAGAACATCTGGCACGGTGTCTGGAAATTAGTACTCAATGAGTGATAACTTTTTTTTGTTTTTTTGCACCTTGAAGTTTCGTATGTAGGGGACTTACTGTACTTAAAAAGAAATAAAAGAAAATCCATTATAGTTTTCTTTTAATTTTTTTTTATTGGGGTCTAGTTGTTTTACAGTGTTGTGTCAGTTTCTACTGTACAGTGAAGTGGAGTTCCCTGTGCTATACAGCATGTTCTTATTAGTTATCTATTTTATACATATTAGTGTATGTGTGTCAATCCCAATCTCCCAATTCCTCCCACCCCCCCAAGTGATAACTATTAATAATAATAATAATAAGCGATAATTGCAAATTCCTTTTTTTACGTTATACATTATTGCTGGTTGTTTCTCTAGAGTATTGTAATTGGTCATATCATGTATGTCCTTTTTAAACAAACTGAAAAGGCTCTTTTTCTTTATTTCTCTCTTATAGTGTAATCTTTCCATAATGATGTGATTCTCTTACCTTCTTTCTCTTACACACTGTCATTTTCTGCAGCACCTAGCAAAATGCTTTTTGGTAATCCTGTTAACACGAAGACTAATTGAACATTTTGAATCTTGAAGTGTTTTCCACTTAAGAGCCATGTTTATTGTATTATTCATCATGTTAAGACAAATGCTGGGAGTGACCTTGTTAATCTTTATAGTCTTTTCAATAAACACTGCTATTTGAAATCTGTTTATTAATATTTAAAAATAGTATTAGGAAATATACTTATAAAAATATATAGTGTGTGTAGTTTTTTTAAAAAACATTACAAAGGTATGTCAGTAATGCAAAGGTAAGGTAGGGAAGAAACCTTAGACCACCACACCATATTTATTCAACAAATACTTTTGTGTATTTTACTAATTCTTCATGTGCAGGTCATTTTTACTTAGTATTGCTCTTTTCCCCATCTTTCTTAAGCGTAGTTTATATTGGTAGCGTAATAGTTCATTACATTGTTTTACCGTAATTAAATCGGCCATTTCCTTGTGATGAACTGGAAAAGAACTGGAACTGTTTTTAGGTTACAAATGGTGTTTCAATGAGCCTCTTATTTATTTGTTATTTATAACTATGTTATTTATTTATTTTTGGCTGCATCAGCTCTTAGTTGCAGCACATGGGATCTTCACTGAGGCATGCGGGCTTCTCTCTAGTTGTGGTGCACAGGCTTCAGGGCACACGGGCTCTGTAGCTGTGGTGCGTGGGTTCCAGAGCACGTGGGCTCTGTAGGTGGGGGCACACAGGCTCTCTAGTTGAGGCGCACAAGCTCAGTAGTTGTGGTGTGTGGGCTTAGTTTCCCTGCGGCATGTGGGATCTTAGTTCCCTGACCAGGGATGGAACTTGCATCACCTGTGTTGGAAGGCGGATTCTTTACCACTGGACCACCAGGGAAGTCCCCCTCAATGAGCCTTTTATATGTGTAGTTTTCCTTCTTTTGTTTTTTCCTCCCTCCCTTCCCTTTTTTTTAGGGGGTAGGATTAATTCAGGAATATTATTACTGGGTCACAGATTATTAACTAGTGATATTTTGACTCTTAAGACATGAGTGCCTTTCAGAGGGTTCTGGTACTTGGTATTGCCATAGGCAATGTACGAGTAAGATGGTTCTGCCATTTTCTTACAATGAATATAATAGGTATTTGTTTTAAATTGGCTAATTTAATTGATGCTTAGTGATATCTCACAGTTTCTTATGTCTTTACAAGGGGCAAAAGTGACCTTGTTGACATGTACTTACTTTCTGATTTAAGACAAGACATCTGGTCATGTCTTGCAGTTTTCTGGAATTAGTTGTATAGTTGTAATAAAGCACATCTTGCTGGAACTAATTTAAAGAAAAACTCTTTAATGCAACTTGTTGACTTTTATGTGATGAATTTGTATGCTCACAGTTGAAACTACTTATAGGAAAAGTCTTTGAAGCTAAAAAAAGTACTTAAAAAATGTTTTTCCGGTTTATAGATCGAATTACTGATTATTTGACTTAATGAAACATTTGCTATAACCTCTTTCTGTCTGCAGTCCCAGTCACTAAATGTAGGATTGGAAACCACTGTTTTGGTTTCATGGGTGGTTAAAAATAGCCTCAGGGGATCCTTATCTTGAGTTTTACTCTTCAGGCCAACTACTTACTCTTCTTAGCTTGCTCTCTTTCACGTGATTTGTAGGAGGATGGATCTTAGTATTTACTCACAGTACCCTCCCACCCCCTCCCCTCCCCACAGCAGCTTGGACGAATAGACCTAAAGGGGCAAGGGAATGTCCATGAGATGTATAATTGGAAGGAAATTAAAAAAAAAAAGAAAGGAGGAAAGGGTGAGAACAAAAGAGGAGGACAAGGGGAAGAAACTTAGAAGGGAGAAAGACCTGGACATACGGAAGGGAATAGACTTGAATTTTCATTGTCTTCAAATTTCTTCACCATTTTTCCTCTGTAAGCCTTACGATAGGCTCAGTTGATTTGTATTTTTGGTCAAACTAATTCTGCATCTCTTTCCCTTGCTCTTTTTTCTTTACTCTTCAGATTCTTTGCTTTATTTTTAAGAAATGCACAGTCTGAGTTTCTGGTTCCTTCTGCCCTGTTGTCAATGCACCTACAGCCCTGCCTCCCTGTGAATTTGCACTTCAGGGGAACCGTTTCCTGTCAGAAGCCCAAGGCAGGCCCCTGACATTTCTAGGTGGCAATTCACACAGGAAAGGACCTGAGAAGTTTCACAGGGCACATGACTTCACGGGGGGACGAACTGATCAACTTGGTGCACAAATGGGTCCCTTCTTTCCCACAACTTTTGGCCTCCCAGGGATCTGAGATTAGAGTGGCTAGAAAAGTTAAAAACTGATGTAACCATATTCCAGAATATAAATTATGGAAGGTTAGATTTGATGTTTAGATTCACCTGGATTGAAATCAAGGTGAATGATACTGATATTTGATTCCAAAATAAAGTGATTATTTTTTTTGTGGTAGTAAAATTTGCATAACATAAAATTTACATTTTTAATCATTTAAAAAACGTGTCACTTATTTGACAAAGTTATAGCTTTTCACACTGTGCAAAGAACTTTTCTAAATACAGGAAATTCAAAGATGAACAGAACCTGATTCTTGTCTTCAAACAGCAGAAGTAGAGTTAAATCCATGTAGTTTCAGATAACTGTATCTAACTTGGAAATATGTGTATGCATATGTAAGCTACAAAGATGAAAACCATTCCTTCCCTATTTTATTAATAGAAGAACCTCTAAATAGCACTTCATTTTAATTTTTTGATTGTGGTAAAATATACGTGACAATAAAATTGACCTTTTAGCCATTTTAAGTGGATATTTCAAGGTGATTTTTATTCACTGTATAATTTAAGCATCAGGGGGAATTATATAAAGTTTTATGACAGAAGCATGATGCTAAAAAAGAAGTTGATTTGCAAATCTTTTACTTTTTTTTTGAATTAAAATAACTGATTTTCTTTCCTCTTCCGCCTTTCTTCATTTTTTACACATATATTTTGGTAGCTGAACTATTGCCAAGTTATTTTAGACCTGTTTTTCCTCTAATGTGGAGATTTTTAAAAATTCCCCATCAAGGTCTAAAAGAAAAGATAATTTTTTCATGGGATGGGTTTGCAATCCATGTTATTTACAATAATTTTATAATAATAAAAATATGAAATCGATAATTTTGGATGTGTTTCTCTTGGCATGAATTATATTTATTAATAAAGTTAAGCTTTGAGTAAGGTTACCTAAAATACAGCTGTTTTGCTGGGTAAACCTTAGCAAGTCTAAATTGTTTAAGGAAGGTAACCTTTGCATTCTCCAAATAATATTTTCTTTGTATCATAAGGATGCTAGAGGTGTGATTATTTATGGCAGTAATCAAGTTAGATGCCTCACATATCTACTTGGTTTCTTCATTTAGCTGTATCTGCAGTCATTTGGTTATCTCATCAGATCAGTCTAATGCATTTCATTTTGCTTTATTGATTGATATAATCTCTATTATTTTGTATTTATGACAGTGACTGTTTATATAAAGGTAGAGCATAAACTTTTATGATTGTGAATTCCCTTTTGTATCTTTCATGCTCAGTGTATGTTAGTAAATTATTATTATGGGCTAGATAGACCTATGGCAATGAAGCACCAGAGCCTTTGCATCTACTTAGATTGATTTTATAAAACTGTAAAAAAAAAAAAATGGAATGTCCACCATGTGTAATTTGCTAATGTTCATAGCTAAATTAGTAGCACAATTAAGAACCTTTAAATCGACTTTGAAGCTACAGCGGTAGTTGGGGCATCAGATGTATTTGGACACTTCACCTGAGTGGATTAGCAACTCTTCTCAGAAAGTAGAAGTAGTTGGGAAGGAATGACATTTGTATAAAGGCACTTCCTTTTGCCACCTTTGGAATTTTTTTTTTAGAAGTATGGTTTAATCTTACTCCGTTATTAAACCACTTTAAGCTTCTTTTCAAGTATCACAGCCAAACTGAAGGATTTATTTCCTTGCCTGTTTTTTAAAACACTGCTGTCAAACAGAGTAAAAAAAGGCAAGCAGTAGAGATACAGCCCCCTTGTGTTTTCAGTTTATTTGCATTTGTTCATGACTTCTAAGGTATTCTACATTCCCAAAGGAGTTTGCTTGCTCTGTTATATATAAATTGTTACCTGAAAGGGTCTGTAAGAGATCAAAGTAAATGTCAGCCTAGTAAATAGAAGAGAATTTTTTTTTCTCTCTGAGCTACATTATAAAGGGAGATTTCTTTTGCCTTATTTTTGTTTAGAACTTAATGTAGTTAGGAAAACAGTGGGTTATTAAAGTTTGAAAAACGTCAGGAATCTCAAATATTTGAAATCTATTAAAAGCAAAAAACAATCAATAAAAATTTATTTGATTACTTGGAGTTTCTCCTAGTTTCCTACATTTTAGAGAGTTTTTGCTTTTTTCTTCCTTCATGTTGAAAAACAAAATTTGGCTGAAATAAATGATTCTGCCCATCTCCCTTAAAATAGTATTTAAGTGAACAGTACTAACTTGTTTATGTTGCCAGTTAATTTATAGGATGCTTAAGGCCAAAAAAGATGACCAGGGACCAAACTAATTGGTGTCCATGGGCTAATGATTTTCGTCAAAAAGTTTTTGCACTACATGTATTGATTATACCTTCTCACTCTCCTTTTCTCTCTCTTGGCAGAAGTCCAACTGATGGCTGTTAACATCATAGGGGCTCTTAGTGTATCACAGAGAAGTTTTTGAGCATGACAAAATGACCCATATATTCTTTGATTTCTTTGGTTATTGGAAACAAAATGTCTGTGCTAACTATTGCTGGTGAGGACGATTAATATATAAACCATTTGATGGATAACCAAAGTGCAGAATCATGGAAAGTTTATTATTTTGCTGGGTATTTGTTAGAGTATGAAGTTGGAATTCTGAAAGTATTGTCCCTGAAACATGATTGGGTATGTGCTTGTTAGAGGTGGTTAATTCTACAAAGCACATTTCATCTATAATGCCTGCCTGATAAGAATGTGCTACTTCCATTATAACTATATATGACAGTGTATCTCTTGGGAATTGTTTGAATACTCATATCAGTTTTTAGGAACATTGCTGTAACTCTGACAACAGAAATAAGGAAAGTTATATGTCACAGGCAACTTGGTATTTCAAAGGCTGGAAGTTGGAAGGGGTTCCATTGCGTGGGTGGTGATAAACTCTTAGGGCTTGGAACCCCTTTCCAGGTTATCTTTTAGGGACACTCTTAACTCTAGCTCTGTTTCACATACCTCTTTATTTTCTTCGAGATCCCCAGAAACTTGGCTGATCTACTACCTGTTTGCAGGCAACACCTGATGCTTCTGACCAGAGTTGCTGTTTTTTCCGCCTTTTTTCCTGCTGTGCTGGGTTGATTGGTGTCCTCCTAAAATTTATGTCCTTCATGGGACCTCAGAACGTGACTTATTTGGAAATAGAACTATTGCAGATGTAATTAACTAAGAAGCGGTCATACAGGAGTAGGGTGGGCCCTTAATCCAACATGACTGGTATCCTTAGAAGAGATATAGAGACACAGGCGCACAGGGGGAATACCATGTACCGAGGGAAGCAAAGATTGAGGTGATGGAAGCAAAGATTGAGGTGATGAGTCTTCAAGCCAAGGAGCACCAAGGGTTGCTGGCAACACCAGAAACTAAGAGGAAGGCACGGGACAGATTCTCCCCTACAGCCTTCAGAGAGAGCATGGCCCTCCCGATACCTCTAGCCTCCAGAACTGAGAGACAATAAGTATCTATTATTAGAAGCCACCTAGCCCTAGGAAACCCATAAACCTGCCAATAAGCTGCAAAGAATAGTCTCCGAGTTTATCAATTGCAAGTCTGGTTTTGAGACAAGTGCTTAAGTAATTTTAAAGTTCCGTAAGGGTTACTCCTACTGGAAATGGTACAAAAGTAGAATATAAAATAGGGAAACTTATAATAGTACAAGGAATTCCAAAAACAAACCTGAGGATCTCTAGTTGGAAGAGCATTACTTTCAACCGCAGCTTTAGCTCAGTATCCTGTGGGAAAGTGTTTCCATGCCTCAGAGATTCTAATTTAGTTGGCTTAGGGTGGGGCTCCGGCATCTGTATGTTTAAGCTTCCCAAGGGAATCTGGGAACATGCGGCTTGCGGTGAGAGTCACGAGCATAGAGCGTGGAGTAAGAATCATTCTGTCTAGAGCAGCGGTTCTCAGCCTTGGTTTCACCCTGGAATCACCTGGGTGACTTTGAAGACCCACTGATGTCCAAGCACGGACCCCAGAGATTCTCTGGTCATTGGTCAGGGATTCCTGTGGCTCAGAGGGACTTTAAACGCTCCTAATGTGGGCTTCCCTGGTGGTGCAGTGGTTGAGAGTCCGCCTGCCGATGCAGGGGATGCGGGTTCGTGCCCCGGTCTGGGAAGATCCCACATGCCGCGGAGCGGCTGGACCCGTGAGCCATGACCGCTGGGCCTGCGCGTCCGGAGCCTGTGCTCCGCAACGGGAAAGGCCACAACAGTGAGAGGCCTGCGTATCGCAAAAAAAAAAAAAAAAAAAAAAAAAAAAAAGCTCCTAATGTATTCTGATGTGCAGCCAAAGTTGAGAAATACTGGTCTAAAGGTCTTTTTATCCCAGTGAATAGCAGGGATGCTTATTTAAAAATTTTTGAGATTATGGTGATGATGATTTTTGTTATGCAATGGATAGGTTTAGATTAATGTTAACTTTCAAGAAGACAGAAACAAATTTAGTATCTGATTCTTCCTCACAAGGCAAGATTTCCCAGACATCTCTGATAAAGGAGGCCAGTGAATTATGTGCTGGAAGGATTGGAATGGTCCCTGCTGGCTGCATCTTGGTTAGGGTGGGGCTTGGTGTTTTTTAGATTGACTCTTCTCTCTACCATTGCTTTTTCTGCTGTTTGAAAACCTGCTTTGGGCCCACATTAAAAGAGATGAGGATGAAAGTGTAGAGTTGAAAAAGTATGGAAGATACTTTTATCTAGTATCTAGTACTGATATTTAATCTAGCTAGGGAATGATTTTCTTTTGTGACTTAGAAATGTGTGCATATAATGAATCACATTCTTTTTTCTGAAATTCTGTTCGTAGTGAATGTTACCATTGTATCAAGTGATGGTTTCATGAGACGGCATTCCTCCTGATCTTGTGATCCCCCTTTTACTGTGTAGACTTGACAAGTGGGTTGTGCCTTTAGTGTTACGGACTGAGAGCTGGTTAATACCTCTCATGCTTCCTAGTGGCTTATTTCTAGTATTTCATTGTTGCTATTTCTTACACAGGAATGGTATATTTAAAATATCTAGGAAGACATAAAAATGACAAATTTAACCTGGGTCTGTTTCATGTAGAAGGCTCAGAATGAATGCCTCCGTGTTGACTTCTCATTTTGTGCTGGTTTCCTTGTCAAGCGTGCATGCTTTGCTATTTCCCAGTGACCTTAACTATGTTCCTTTTTGTGTATTTGTTTCTAAACTCCATGGCTGCTCTCACAGCTGCTGTTCAGCCACTGGAAGCCTGTGGTCTGAGCCAGCGCTACCATGAAGGAGACCTCATTACTGGTGAAATTCTTTGAGGTTGCTTTCTGTGATGTATACTTGATGGCTAATTCTTGAAAGTAATAATAGTCATAGCTATCTGAAGTTCTTGTATGTCTACTAAGCACTCTTGTATTATTGTATTTAATTTTCATATGAAGTTTTGGAGGAAGATGAGAGTACTTCTGTTTTATTGGTAGGAGACTGTCACTGAACATGGTAATTTGGATCTAACCAGATATACTGATAAATAGCTTTCTGAATAAAAGCTCTGATTTGTTACCTTTGCTGATTTCCTTGATATAAATGTACTGACTGTGATGAATTCCAAGCTACAAAAGTGTAGTCACAGGGTTGTGCAGAGATGTACACAGTCAGCTCTCATGTGCTTCTATGAGGCAGCTCCAACTCTTCTCTGGCTCTTACACCAAAGCTAATGTTTCTATTGTGTTTTCTGTTCGCCCTCCCTCCCTGCCTTCCTTTCTTCCTTCTCTCCTTCCCTCCTTCCCGTTCTTTCTCCCTCCTTGCTCCCCCAAGGCAGTTATTTTACAGAATCTCCTGTATCACTATCTCAAGAATATCATGTCCTGTTTGTAGCTTCTTCTATTAAGAGTTTCTTAGGGACATGGAATTATCATCAAATGTCAACGTCCAGGACCCTTATTGCCTTAAATTGAAGTCGAATTAATAGGGTTTATTATATTAAGTTGTCTCTTTTTTATTCTTGATAAGAAAAGTGTTTGAGTATGCTGTCAAGTGAAATGCCTGATCATTCCAGATGTGAGCAGCAATTTTATGAACTTATCAGTAACAAATCAAACTGATTTTATTCATGACACCAACCGTTCTTTTTTTTTTTTTAACATCTTTATTGGAGTATAATTGCTTTACAATGGTGTGTCAGTTTCTGCTTTATAACAAAGTGAATCAGTTATACATATACATATGTTCCCTCTTGCATCTCCCTCCCTCCCACCCTCCCTATCCCACCCCTCTAGGTGGTCACAGAGCACTGAGCTGATCTCCCTGTGCTATGCGGCTGCTTCCCACTAGCTATCTATTTTACGTTTGGTAGTGTATATATGCCCATGCCACTCTCTCACTTCGTCCCAGCTTACCCTTCCCCCTCCCCATATCCTCAAGTCCATTCTCTAGTAGGTCTGTGTCTTTATTCCCGTCTTACCCCTAGGTTCTATGACCTTTTTTTCCCCCTTAGATTCCATATATATGTGTTAGCATACAGTATTTGCTTTTCTCTTTCTGACTTACTTCACTCTGTATGACAGACTCTAGGTCCATCCACCTCACTACAAATAACTCAATTTCGTTTCTTTTTATGGCTGAGTAATATTCCATTGTATATATGTGCCACATCTTCTTTATCCATTCATCTGTTGATGGGCACTTAGGTTACTTCCATGTCCTGGCTATTGTAAATAGAGCTGCAATGAACATATTGGTACATGACTCTTTTTGAATTATGGTTTTCTCAGGGTATATGCCCAGTAGTGGGATTGCTGGGTCGTATGGTAGTTCTATTTTTAGTTTTTTAAGGAACCTCCATACTCTTCTCCATAGTGGCTGTATCAATTTACATTCCCAGCAACAGTGCAAGAGGGTACCTTTTTCTCCACACCCTCTCCAGCATTTATTGTTTGTAGATTTTTTGATGATGGCCATTCTGACCGGTGTGAGATGATATCTCATTGTAGTTTTGATTTGCATTTCTCTAATGATTAATGATGTTGAACATTCTTTCATTACCAACAACTGTTCTTTTTGAGTTTGATTCAAAACGATTTTTTCTTTCCATGCCTCGTTTTCCTCTGCATAGCCATTACCTGAAACCACTTTTTTTCCAGGATAGGATTTGCCTGACACAGGTAAGGTAGGAGCAGACTTGGAAGGGTTCTGGATCTCAGTGGTCATGAAAACCCATGAGAAAAATCAGTCATCTTTCTTCATAATTGCAAAGGAAATGGCCGGTGCTAAAGTCTCCTTCCCATTGCATATATTGATGGAAAGTCTAAACACTTGTCTAATCTCCTTCCCCTTGTCGATTTCTACCTGATTATAAATCTCAGAAAACACGTGTCTTAGACTTTTCAGTTATCCTGTCTCTGGCTGTAACACTGACTTCCTTAAAAACTGGAGTGCATTCTAAATCATTGCATTTTGTCAAATGCCCTACCCTTGCTGAGACCTCGAGTTGGATGTATTAGGCGTTCGTGAAGTGCTGCTGCCATCTCTTTAGGATTTGCCCTGTAGTGATTAGGGTACCCATCTTCTTTGTTCAGCAGAGCTGTGATAGGTAGCTGGGAGTAGCGAGTGCTTGAATCCATCACTGGTATAGACTGCTTGCTTTTTCTTCATTACTTGACTATACAGAAGTTGCTTTAGTCCATGAGTCCTGTGTAATTTGAAAAAAAAATTGTTAAACAAAATTTCTAAAATTGCTTCTTGAAGTTTTATCTATGAGTGAAAAAATACTTTAGCGAATATCAATACGAGGCTTGTAAAGTCTCCTTTATAACCAAATTCCGGGTAAGAATGACCTCGCTTTAAAGGCAGCCTGCATTTTTCTTTTCCATCATGTCAGACCTCTTGAAGACATGGCCACAGGCCATGGGATTTCCCATTCAACAGAATGTCATTTTATGTTTGATCCCCAAAGAATTTGGAATTGTTGAGATTTTATGACTGTCTGACACTTGTATTTAATGTGCAGGCCACGCCACTGAGTGATAAGAGCAGATGGGCATGGGGACCGTAGGCGGAGTTTATGTTTCTGTAGTATTACAGAGGACTGTGAAAGAAAACCCCAGAGGGTTCCAGTGTGGTTTGCAGTGCGGGTAATTTATTTTGCTTTTGTTGAGGAAATAAATAGTTAAAGGGGTAGATTTTATCTTCTTAAATATTAAAATTGGAAGCGTTTTCCACAAGAAAAAGAAATTTCCCAGAAAAGAAAACATTTTATTTCTCAGTCTGATTACAAGAAGAGATGCAAAGTGAAATTATTCTGTTTCCTACTTTTATTCAAACATACAGATCTTTGATTGTAAGGGACTTCTGAGTTTAAAAGATCTATTACAAGTAAGCTTCTTGACAGTGAAATCTGGTTTTCTATGCGAACACGGTGAATGGAAACTGCTTTCTCTCTGTGATAGTTCTATAATAATTGTACTGATTTATGAGGAATATATTTGTTATCCAAAGAGAGTTATTTCGAAACGGAATTAAAATCAAATACTTTAGAGCCAAAGAAACTCTAGGTTTGAAGTCTTCATATGGAGAGTTAATAGTATGCGAATGGAAATACATACACTCTATGTAATTTCTATTAGTTGAATAAAGCATGCCTGACATTTGTTGTTTGCTTTCATCAGTAAAAAATAAAAACATATTGTAGCTTTTCAAAGTAACAGGTCACCTATGACAAGACTAGGATGTTGCCTAAAATTTTGAATATTATGGAGTTAGACATAATTTTTAATGAAACAGAAATGAAATGTCTGGTAAAAACTACATGTGTGAATGTTTTGAACAGTGACTCCTTCCCGAAGGTGAATTTGCCGTGTTGAAATTGTATGTGTGGATCTATTTTGTATAACTGTTCAACAGTGGTGAGCTCGCTCTTAGGGCATTTCTGCATCTTAGGTCATGTCTGCAGGAGATAATTAGCTGTGTGTGTTATGCATAAGAAAGCAGGATACCTGGAGAGAGTGGGGAAGAGAAGTGGAGAGATCCTGGAAAATTTTTAGTGAGCAAGGGTTTGAAATGAAGAATTCATTGTTTAGCAACATAATTACTGAATTAAAATTGCATTGCAGTTTTTTTCCTTCTTGGGGATGTTGCCTTTATGCTTTTTCTTTAACTAAAAAAAAAAAAATGTAGTAAAAACTATAATTATAAGGACTTTCAAATGTTTTCTCACGACTCTGGTTGTTCCAACCCTAATTTCTCACCTTCTCTTTTTTTTTTTCTTTTTTAACATCTTTATTAGAGTATAATTGCTTTACAATGGTGTGTCATTTTCTGCTTTATAACAAAGTGAATCAGTTATACATATACATATGTCCCCATATCTCTTCCCTCTTGCGTCTCCCTCCCTCCCACCCTCCCTATCCCACGCCTCTAGGTGGTCACAAAGCACCGAGCTGATCTCCCTGTGCTATGCGGCTGCTTGCCACTAGCTATCTATTTTACGCTTGGTAGTGTATATATGTCCATGCCACTCTCTCACTTTGTCCCAGCTTACCCTTCCCCCTCCCTGTATCCTCAAGTCCATTCTCTAGTAGGTCTGCATCTTTATTCCCATCTTGCCCCTAGGTTCTTCTGACCATTTTCTTTCTTTCTTTTTTTTTCTTAGATTCCATATATATGTGTTAGCATACGGTATTTGTTATTCTCTTTCTGACTTACTTCACCCTGTATGACAGTCTCTAGGTCCATCCACCTCACTACAAATAACTCAGTTTCGTTCCTTTTTATGGCTGAGTAATATTCCATTGTATATATGTGCCACATCTTCTTTATCCATTCATCTGTTGATGGACACTTAGGTTGCTTCCATGTCCTGGCTATTATAAATAGAGCTGCAATGAACATTTTGGTACATGACTCTTTTGGAATTATGGTTTTCTCAGGGTATATGCCCAGTAGTGGGATTGCTGGGTCATATGGTAGTTCTATTTATAGTTTTTTAAGGAACCTCCATACTGTTCTCCATAGTGGCTGTATCAATTTACATTCCCACCAACAGTGCAAGAGTGTTCCCTTTTCTCCACACCCTCTCCAGCATTTATTGTTTGTAGATTTTTTGATGATGGCCATTCTGACTGGTGTGAGATGATATCTCAATGTAGTTTTTTTTTTTTTTTTTTTCGAGGTACGCAGGCCTATCACTGTTGTGGCCTCTCCCATTGCAGAGCACAGGCTCCGGATGTGCAGGCTCAGTGGCCATTGCTCATGGGCCCAGCCGCTCCGTGGCATGTGGGATCCTCCCGGACTGGGGCACGAACCCGCATCCCCTGCCTTGGCAGGTGGACTCTCAACCACTGCGCCACTAGGGAAGCCCTCATTGTAGTTTTGATTTCCATTTCTCTAATGATTAGTGATGTTGAGCATTCTTTCATGTGTTTGTTGGCAATCTGTATATCTTCTTTGGAGAAATGTCTGTTTAGGTCTTCTGCCCATTTTTGGATTGGGTTGTTTGTTTTTTTGGTATTGAGCTGCATGAGCTGCTTATAAATTTTGGAGATTAATCCTTTGTTAGTTGCTTCATTTGCAAATATTTTCTCCCTTTCTGAGGGTTGTCTTTTGTTCTTGTTTATGGTTTCCTTTGCTGTGCAAAAGCTTTTAAGTTTCATTAGGTCCCATTTGTTTATTTTTGTTTTTATTTCCATTTCTGTAGGAGGTGGGTCAAAAAGGATGTTGCTGTTATTTATGTCATAGAGTGTTCTGCCTATGTTTTCCTCTAAGAGTTTGATGGTGTCTGGCCTTACATTTAGGTCTTTAATCCATTTTGAGCCTATTTTCCTGTATGGTGTTAGGGAGTGTTCTAATTTCATTCTTTTACATGTAGCTGTCCAGTTTTCCCAGCACCACTTATTGAAGAGCCTGTCCTTTCTCCACTGTATATTCTTGCCTTCTTGATCAAAGATAAGGTGACCATATATGCATGGGTTTATCTCTGAGCTTTCTAACCTTTTCCATTGATCTATATATATATATTTTTTGTGCCAGTACCATACTGTCTTGTTTACTGTAGCTTTGTAGTATAGTCTGAAGTCAGGGAGCCTGATTCCTCCAGCTCCGTTTTTCTTTCTCAAGATTGCTTTGGCTATTCGGGTCTTTTGTGTTTCCATACAAATTGTGAAATTTTTTGTTCTAGTTCTGTGAAAAATGCCAGTGGTAATTTGATAGAGATTGCATTGAATCTGTAGATTGCTTTGGGTAGTAGAGTCATTTTCACAATGTTGATTCTTCCAATCCAAGAACATGGTATATCTCTCCATCTGTTGGTATCATCTTTAATTTGTTTCACAGTGTCTTATAGTTTTCTGCATACAGGTCTTTTGTCTCCTTAGGTAGGTTTATTCCTAGATATTTTATTCTTTTTGTTGCAGTGGTAAATGGGAGTACTTTCTTGATTTCACTTTCAGATTTTTCATCATTAGTGTAGAGGAATGCAAGAGATTTCTGTGCATTAATTTTGTATCCTGCTACTTTACCAAATTCATTGATTAGCTCTAGTAGTTTTCTGCTAGCACCTTTAGGATTCTCTATGTATAATATCATGTCACCTGTAGTGACAGCTTTACTTCTTCTTTTCCGATTTGGATTCCTTTTATTTCTTTTTCTTCTCTGATTGCTGTGGCTAAAAGTTCCAAAACTATGTTGAATAATAGTGATGAGAGTGGGCAATCTTGTTTTGTTCCTGATCTTAGTGGAAATGGTGTCAGTTTTTCACCATTGAGGACGATGTTGGCTGTGGGTTTGTCATACATGGCCTTTATTATGTTGAGGAAAGTTCCCTCTATGCCTACTTTCTGGTGGGTTTTTATCATAAATGTGTGTTGAATTTTGTTGAAAGCTTTCTCTGCATCTATTGAGATGATCATATGGTTTTTCTCCTTCCATTTGTTAATATGGTGTATCACGTTGATTGATTTGCGTATATTGAAGAATCCTTCCATTCCTGGGATAAACCCCATTTGATCATAGTGTATGATCCTTTTAATGTGCTGTTGGATTCTGTTTGCTAGTATTTTGCTGAGGATTTTTGCATCTGTGTTCATTAGTGATATTGGTCTGTAGTTTTCTTTCTTTGTGACATCTTTGTCTGGTTTTGGTATCAGAGTGATGGTGGCCTCGTAGAATGAGTTTGGGAGTGTTCCTCCCTCTGCTATATTTTGGAAGAGTTTGAGAAGGATAGGTGTTAGCTCTTCTCTAAATGTTTAATAGAATTAGCCTGTGAAGCCATCTGGTTCTGGGCTTTTGTTTGTTGGAAGATTTTTTTTACCACAGTTTCAATTTCAGTGCTTGTGATTGGTCTGTTCATATTTTCTGTTTCTTCCTGGTTCAGTCTCGGAAGGTTGTGCATTTCTAAGAATTTGTTCAGTTCTTCCAGGTTGTCCATTTTATTGTCATATAGTTGCTTGTAGTAATCTCTCATGATCCTTTGTATTTCTGAGGTGTCTGTTTTAACTTCTCCTTTTTTATTTCTTATTTTATTTATTTGAGTCCTCTCCCTCTTTTGCTTGATGAGGCTTGCTAATGGTTTATCAATTTTGTTTATCTTTTCAAAGAACCAGCTTTTAGTTTTATTGATCTTTGCTATTGTTTCCTTAATTTCTTTTTCATTTATTTCTGATCTGATCTTTATGATTTCTTTCCTTCTGCTAACTTTGGGGGTTTTTTGTTCTTTTTCTCTAATTGCTTTAGGTGTAAGGTTAGGTTGTTTATTTGAGATGTTTCTTGTTTCTTAAGGTAGGCTTGTATAGCTATAAACTTCCCTCTTAGAACTGCTTTTGCTGCATCCCATAGGTTTTCGGTAGTTGTGTTTTCATTGTCATTTGTTTCTAGGTATTTTTTGATTTCCTCTTTGATTGCTTCAGTGATCTCTTGCTTATTAAGTAGTGTGTTGTTTAGCCTCCATGTGTTTGTATTTCTTACAGATTTTTTCCTATAATTGATATCTAGTCTCATAGCGTTGTGGTTGGAAAAGATACTTGATACAATTTCAATTTTATTAAATTTACCAAGGCTAGATTTGTGACCGAAGATATCCATCCTGGAGAATGTTCCATGAGCACTTGAGAAGAATGTGTATTCTGTTGTTTTTGGATGGAATGTCCTATAAATATTAATTAAGTCCATCTTGTTTAATGTATCATTTAAAGCTTGTGTTTCCTTCTTTATTTTCATTTTGGATGATCTGCCCTTTGGTGAAAGTGGGGTGTTAAAGTCCCCAACTATGATTGTGTTACTGTCGATTTCCCCTTTTATGGCTGTTAGTATTTTCCTTATGTATTGACGTGCTCCTATTTTCGGTGCATAAATATTTACAATTGTTATATCTTCTTCTTGCATTGATCCCTTTATCATTATGTAGTGTCCTTCCTTGTCTTTTGTAACATTCTTTATTGTAAAGTCTATTGTATCTGATATGAGTACTGCTACTCTAACTTTCTTGTGATTTCCATTTGCATGGAATATCTTTTTCCATCCCCTCACTTTCAGTCTGTATGTGTCCCTAGGTCTGAAGTGGGTCTCTTTTAGACTGCATATATACTGGTCTTGTTTTTGTGACCATTCAGCCGGTCTATGTCTTTTGGTTGGAGCATTTAATCCGTTTACATTTAAGGTAATTATCGATATGTATGTTCCTATTACCGTTTTCTTAATTGTTTTGGGTTTATTATTGTAGGTCTTTTCCTCCTCTTGTGTTTCCTGCCTAGAGAAGTTCCTTTAGCATTTGTTGTAAAGCTGGTTTGGTGGTGGTGAATTCTCTTACCTTTTGCTTGTCTGTAAAGCTTTTAATTTCTCTGTGAAATGAGATATTTGCTGGGTAGAGTAATCTTGGTTTTAGGTTTTTCCCTTTCATCACTTTAAATATGTCCTGCCACTCCCTTTTGGCTTGCAGAGTTTCTGCTGAAAGATCAGCTGTTAACCTTATGGAGATTCCCTCATGTGTTACTTGTTTTTCCCTTGCTGCTTTTAATATTTGTTCTTTGTATATAATATTTGATAGTTTGATTAATTTGTGTCTTGGTGTGTTTCTCCTTGTATTTATCCTGTATGGGACTCTCTGTGCTTCCTGGAGTCGATTAACTATTTCCTTTCCCATATTAGGGAAATTTTCAGCCGTAATCTCTTCAAATATTTTCTCAGTCCCTTTCTTTTTCTCTTCTTCTGGGACCCGTATAATTCTAATGTTGGTGAGTTTAGTGTTGTCCCAGAGGTCTCTGAGACTGTCCTCAATTCTTTTCATTCTTTTTTCTTTATTCTGCTCTGCAGTAGTTATTTCCACTATTTTATCTTCCAGGTCACCTATCCGTTCGTCTGCCTCAGTTATTCTACTATTGATCCCTTCTAGAGAATTTTTAATTTCATTTATTGTGTTGTTCATCTCTGTTTGTTTGCTCTTTAGTTCTTCTAGGTCCTTGTTAAATGTTTCTTGTATTTTCTCCTTTCTATTTCCAAGATTTTGTATCATCTTTACTATCATTATTCTGAATTCTTTTTTAGGTAGACTGCCTATTTCCTCTTCATTTGTTAGGTGGTGGGTTTTTGCCTTGCTCCTTCATCTCCTGTGTGTTTCTCTGTCTTCTCATTTTGCTTAACTTACTGTGTTTGGGGTCTCCTTTTTGTAGGCTGCAGGTTCGTAGTTTCCGTTGTTTTGGTGTCTGTTCCCAGTGGCTAAGGTTGGTTCAGTGGGTTGTGTAGGTTTCCTGGTGGAGGGGAGTAGTGCCTGTGTTTTGTTGGATGAGGCTGCATCTTCTCTTTCTTGTGGGCAGGTCCACGTCTGGTGGTGTGTTTTGGGGTGTCTGTGGCCTTATTATGATTTTGTGCAGCCTCTCTGCTAATGGATGGGGCTATGTTTCTGTCTTGCTAGTTGTTTGGCATAGGGTGTCCAGCACTGTTGCTTGCTGGTCATTGAGTGGAGCTGTGTCTTGGCGTTGAGATGGAGATCTCTGGGAGATTTTCACCGTTTGATAGTACGTGGAGCTGGGAGGTCTCTCGTGGACCAGTGTCCTTAACTTGGCTCTCCCACCTCAGAGGCACAGCCCTGATGCCTGGCTGGAGCACCAAGAGCCTGTCATACACATGGCTCAGAATAAAAGGTAGAAAAAGTAGAAAGAAAGAAAGAAGAAGATAAAATAAAATTAAATAAAGTTCTTAAAATAAAGAATTATTAAGGAAAAAAAATTTTTAATTAAAAAAAAAAAAAGAAATGGACAGACAGAACCCTGGCACAAATGGTAAAAGCAAAGCTATACAGACAAAATCACACACAGAAGCATACACATACACACTCACAAAAAGAAGAAAAGGGAAAGAAATATATATATCGTTTCTCCCAAAGTCCACCTCTTCAATTTGGGATGATTCGTTGTCTATTCATGTATTCCACAGATGCAGGGTACATCAAGTTGATTGTGGAGATTTAATCCGCTGCTTCTGAGGCTGCTGGGAGAGATTTCCCTTTCTCTTCTTTGTTCGCACAGCTCCCGGGGCTCAGCTTTGCATTTGGACCCGCCTCTGCGTGTATGTCGCCGGAGGGCGTCTGTTCTTCGCTCAGACAGGATGGGGTTAAAGGAGCCGCTGAATTGGGGGCTCTGGCTCACTCACGCCGGGGGGAGGGAGGGGTACGGATGCCGGGCGAGCCTGCGGCGGCAGAGGCCAGCGTGACATTGCACCAGCCTGAGGTGCACCGTACGTTCTACCGCGGACGTTGTCCCTGGATCACGGGACCCTGGCAGTGGCAGGCTGCACAGGGTGCCGGGAGGGGAGGTGTGGATAGTGACCTGTGCTCGCACACAGGCTTCTGGGTGGTGGCAGCAGCAGCCTTAGTGTCTCATGCCCGTCTCTGGGGTCCGCGTTTTTAGCCGCGGCTCGCGCCCGTCTCTGGAGCTCCTTTAAGCAGCGCTCTTAATCCCCTCTCCTCGCGCACCAGGAAACAAAGAGGGAAGAAAAAGTCTCTTGCCTCTTCGGCAGCTCCAGACTTTTCCCCGGACTCCCTCCTGGCTAGCCGTGGTGCACTAACCCCTTCAGGCTGTGTTCACGCAGCCAACCCCAGTCCTCTCCCTGGGATCCGACTGAAACCTGAAGCCCGAGCCTCAGCTCCCAGCCCCGCCCGCCCCGGCGCGTGAGCAGACAAGCCTCTCGGGCTGGTGAGTGCTGGTCGGCACCGATCCTCTGTGCGGGAATCTCACCGCTTTGCCCTCTGCACCCCTGTTGCTGCGCTCTCCTCCGCGGCTCCAAAGCTTCCCCCCTCCGCCACCCGCAGTCTCCGCCCGCGAAGGGGCTTCCTAGTGTGTGGAAACCTTTCCTCCTTCACGGCTCCCTCCCACTTGTGCGGGTCCCGTCCCTATTCTTTTGTCTCTGTTTATTCTTTTTTCTTTTGCCCTACCCAGATACGTGGGGACTTTCTTGTCTTTTGGGAGGTCTGAGGTCTTCTGCCAGCGTTCGGTAGGTGTTCTGTAGGAGTTGTTCCACATGTAGATGTATTTCTGATGTATTTGCGGGGAGGAAGGTGATCTCTGCGTTTTGCTCTTCCGCCATCTTGAAGCTCCCTCTCACCTTCTCTTATAGTGTGCTGGTAGGTAGCACAGAGCGGTCAGGCACCTCTGAATAATCCGGTGCCCCCTGCACTCTCCCAGTCTGTACAGAGTTGGCAGTGCCCACGGCTCTGGACCTGTCTGCTCTGATGCTTTCTTACCCCCTTTTGCTTCATCCCCGAGGGTGGCCAATGGTTCATATGCCCAGACCTCTGCTTTTCTGTGTCTTTTCACTGCCCTTTGCCAATTACTTTCAATTCAGACCATTTGACAGCTATGTCTTGCTATAAATATAAGTACATGGAGTGTGTATGTATCATTTCTGTCTCTTGACAGTTGCCAACTTATCTCAGGAAAACCGCTTTCCTTCTTTTTCTTCCATTTGTAATAAAAAGATCATGACCCCATTTCAGCTGTTCCATCCCTTTTTATGGCAATGTTAAACCTGTGTATACATAGTCTGTATTTAGCAAATAGGTTAAAATAGCATTTCCCAGTAAAGAGAAGAGTTAGAAATAAGACCAAGATGAGATCTCAAATAGAATCAAGTGACTGGTCAGGCTTAGAGGATTTCAGACTTCCTGGAGTTGTGTGAATCATCTCTGTTGACTTTTTTTTTTAAGGTTGAATGCATTTACTTATTCATTTATTTTTGGCTCACCTTTTCACCAGAGTGCAGTTCACATGCAGAAAAGTGCACATACCGCTGGTGTACAAATGGGTGGACTCCCGCAAAGTGAACATAACACACTCCACAGCCACTTGGATCAAGTCATGAAACATGACCAGCAGCTGCTCACGCACCAGTCGGCTGCTGTCTCACCTCCATCACCGTAGACGACTGTCTGTCCCTGATGCTGCCCAATACACGTGCCCTTTTGAGTCTGGATTCTTTTGTGCAACATTATGTTTTGAAGAAAAAAATTTTTAATTGAAGTACAGTGCTGTACAGTATTATATGTTACAGGTGTGCATTATAGTGATTCACAATTTTTAAAGGTTATACTCCATTTATAGTTATTATAAAATATTGGCTATATTCTCTTTGCTGTACTGTATGTCTTTGTAGCTTATTTTTTATACACACTAGTTTATACCTCTTAATCCCGAGCCCTCCCTAGCCCTCCCCTGTCTCTCCACCCTCCTTTCTCCCCAGTGGTAACCACTAGTTTGTTCTCGGTATCTGTGAGTCTCCTTCCTTTTGGCTGTCTTCACTAGTTTGTTGTATTTTTTAGATTCCACATATAAGTGACATCATACAGTATTTGTCTCAACATTATGTTTTTAGATTCATTCCTATTGTTCTTTTTTTCATTGCTATATAATATTCTGTTACAGGAATTTATCAGAAGCCTTCCACAGACTTATTTATCCATTTTACTGTTGATGGACATCTCGGTTGTTTCCAGTTTTCAGCTGTTAGGAATATATTGCTATGAATATTCTTGTGAATGCCTTTTGGCACGTGTATGTACATACTTCTACATAGCATAGTAGTAGGAATGGAATTGCTGAATCTTCAGGAATGTATTTTCATTTTAGTAGATACTGCCAAACAGTTTTCCTTAGTGACTATATCAATTTAGACTTTATGAAAGTTCCAGATGCCCCATACCTCACTACTCTGTATTTTCTCACTCTTTTTGCCATTCTGATGGATGTGTGTTGATGTCTTAGAGGTGACTTTCATATACGTTTTCCTAATGATTAATGACCGTGCATACCTTTCATATGTTAATGGCCATTTGGCCATCTCTGGGGAAAAACTTGTCCACGTTTCTTCGGTCCATTAAAAAAACTGGCTTATCTGTCTTTTCCGTTTTTGTTCATTTCTAAAATTGAACCATATCCTAAATCCAGTGTGACTTTGGGTGGGGAGGGTGAGGATCATGGAGAGGTTATTCAGGTAGAAATATGTATGTGTTCATTCATTTAACAAAAGGTTTATTGAACATCTCTTATGTTCTATACCTTTACAATGGTATAAAGGTAGTGTCTGCTTTTGCAGTCTAGTGGGGTATTTTAAGGCATGTCAAAGACATCAGGAAGACTGAGGGTTAAGTGCTTTGCTAATTAGAGACAAGGAGAAAGCCCAATGAGAAAGCATAAGCAGGGCACATAATAGACTCAGAGTTTTTAAGAAAAGACTTCCCAGGAGAGAAGAAAGGGAACCAAAATTTAGATGAAAAATAGGAGTTAGCCAGATGAAAATGAAGATGGGGAATAGTGTTTTAGGTGGAAGAAGCAAAATCATATTTGAGAAATGGCAGTGCCTGTGGAGAGGAAGGATGTGTTTGCATGTAGATAGGGGGGATGTTGAAAGAAGTATTCACTGATTTATTTAATTATTGTTTGCTGAGCACCTCTCATGTGCCAAACCCTGTGTAAGTTGCAAGGACACAAGGGTGGATAAAATTATTAACCACAACGATAATATCTAATATTTCCTGAGTGCTTCCTGTGCTGTGCACTGTGCTAAGCTCTGTACCTGCATTATTTCAGTGAACTCCCATAGCCGTTCTGTGACATAGGCACAGCTGTTATTCCTGTTTTATATTTGAGAAAACAGGGTCCTCCAGAGCTTAAATAACTTCAGTAAACCTAGAAAGCCTCTATGCCCACTGAAAATAAATCTGTTGGGGACTTCAGAAATTACACAAAGAACTACACATACCAATTGTAATTGCATTGGAGGGTTACAGTAACAATAAGTTAGATATGGGTCTGTATATGATAACCAGAGTAGATTATAAGAATATTTTTTAGTGTTTTTAAAAAATTAGAGGTATATAATATACTATATGTATATTATATGTACTATACTAATACTGTATATAAATTATTGTGTATAAAATATTTCTTTCCACTTATGATAAGAAACAGGTAATAAACTATACTACCTGAGAGCACAGACTCTGGAGTGGAAATCCTTGGCTTGATTCCTGACTCTGCCATTTATTATTAAACTAAGCATGGAAAACTCTTAACCTGTGTGCTTCACTTGGAAAAATATTTTTTTTGAAAAATATTGTTTTAAATCCCTACTATTCATTTCAAAATTTGGTGGTCCTGTGAGGAAAAATATTCAAATTTGCCTTTGGTCTTTTTCTTTAAAGTTTCAATGTGTTGCACGCTAACAAAAAAATCATTTGCCAACAGAGACCTTGTAAAGTACATTAGTTTGGGGACTGCAGACAGTTTTTGGATTGAGCTGAAGGCATTGAAAATAGAAGGTTATAATTGAAATGTCAGCAAATATGACTTTAACAATTCTAGTTGATGCCCTTGGAATATTAAATATACCTGTTAAATACATTTTTCCTTTTCAGTATTTAAATTTTAATATGCATCTCCTGTCACTGCAGCCTGTTTCCTACATCAGTAGTCCCTCGTGGCAACTTTATCTTTGAATACAAACTATTCTTGTTCAATATTTGAGTAACGATAATGAGTTTTATTCTGTAAATAACAGCCTTAGGTACTCTAAACTACAGCCCAGCGTAACTTTACCGTTTGCAAGAACTACAAATATTTTTTATTTGTTTTGTATTTTTCATTTGTTTTATAAAATGTTTTATATTCCAAATAGCCATTTTAATGTTTTATTCATTACAGTAAACAAATGCAGAACACACGAAGAAAACTGTTGATGAATGTAGAATGGGTAAATCTGTTGTGTTTGTGGGGTACCCTCTCTCCACTGGGCTGGAAAACCTGAGCTGCTGAAATGCAGTGTTCCAGGAGCCTTCTAGAACAATTTGACAATATGAAGTATATTTGAATTAGCGATCTAAGTGGCCCAGAGCTGATACAAACTCCAAACTATGGAAGAATCCTTGAAAAATCTTATTTTGTTCAGAGCTCATTTAAGGGGTTCTTGTCCCCTCTGAGGGTTGCCCAGTAGTTTACTTTTCAAACTTTTCCTCAGAAAGGGAAAATCATTCCAGGTGTGTGGTTGAAAGTAGTCTGCTGCAAGCAGTGAATTTATTCTGACTCTCTTATTTTACATGAAATCATGTGATTTTTGAACTGTGCTCATAATATACTCAGTTTGTTTTAATACGGTTTCTCCAAAAAAAATCTAAAAAGTGAAATTGATGCTTCCGTTAGAAATACCATGTTTATTATGTGAATTTATGTTCTTCCTGGCACACCAGTGCAAAGGCCCAGACAAATCTAGGGTGTCCATAGTTTGTAGTTTCCTTGGCCTCCTAGATGCTTTGAATCTGAAGGTCAGGCCAGTGCAGTACATATCATGAATTGATTGATGTGTGCATGGTGTTTTGTTTGTTTTTTGTCAGTACAGCAGTACTGTGTTTATAAATTAGGAGATCTTGTAAACGGGTATAGAGGCTTCATTTCATTTGAATATAACTACGCGGGAACCACTGTCAGAAGTTAAGGACCAGCGACCCTCTGCAGAGAGGACATCCCTTCTGTGTCCTGCTCCCAGCCTTCTTTTGGGTGGCTCCACTGTTTCAGCCTCTTGGCTCCTGGGAGCATGGAGATTTGTAGCTCCCTCAGTAAATCAGCCCAGAGCTGCCCAACTGATGTGCTGGGGGTTGGTTCCAGGTGTGTTGAGATACTGATTTCCTTAAACAGTTGAGGATGCCCTGAAAAGGGTTGGGAAGCACTGAGTTAGCCTTTGGGAACTTCACGTGTGTGGCCTGGCACCTCCACCCCTAAGATGCCCCAAGGGTTGTGGGTTCTGGGAGTTTTTTCACGGGAGGGCCTCTCTGTGTTTATACCACCGTGTGGAGAATGGTCAACTCTTAAGGACCTTCTGCAGAATTAGAAGAAATAAATGCATGTGCTCGTTGCCAAGTAGATCCTCTCTCTCAAGTCAAAGGTTTTATTGCCAGCGAACCAGTGTCTTCTGAGTCTAGCCCTTCCCACGTTGCCTGGCATCACACTTACTCATAAAGTTAGCATCGGGCGGGAACTGACCCACCAGAGATATTTGGTAGAAATCATACGATTGAAAACATGACTTCACACGTAACTCCGTGAAAATAATGAGGGTTGGTATGAGTTATAATATGTGATTATTTTTTAGGTACTGCTACTTGTCAATAAAAGTGCTGGAAAAATTCCTTAAATGTACAATGAATTCTTTCACCACTTTTACACATTATGAAAATGAGAAACTCTGTTAATCAAATTTGTTTACTCAGAAGAATGCCTAAGGAGAAACATAAAGAGCAACCTTGAGACACAGAATGGATGAAAATGTTACTGTCAGTAGTTTTGACATTTAGGAATTTTGGAGGATTGTTTGGCCTGAGTTTCCAAATGATGCTGTAACATAATATACTTGGCTGTGTTCAGTTTAACGATGTATATACTGTCCAGTGTATTTCCCACTAGCAGCAGAGTGGATATGTGATGCGGAATATGTTACATTTTATTTTATCAATTTAAATGCAGCTGTGCTTCAGGACACAAAGTGGATGTTGGGTTGTATTTCTGGTCCTCTGGGAATCTTTTAGTTTTAATAGGCTATGAGGATTAAGGAAAGCCCTCGACACTTGAATTCAGGCATGGCTGTGCGTGAATGACTGTGTTTTTGGAAGATACGCACAACACTTTTGAGATCACTTTGCAGAGTTTTCAAAGATCTGAAGATTGATAATCTGGTGAGATAAAAATCAGGTACCAACAAGCATCAAATACATTCTTCACAATTATAGCTTTCCAAGGAGCTGAAGACTGTGCTCAATTAACAGTACGTGTTGGGATATATTCACATCCAGATACATTAAATGCTAGATTAAACAAGAAAACATATCTTTGGGGAATTCAGTGGAAGACAAGTCTTTAAGGTCTCTATAAAATACAATTAGAGGCCAAGAAAATTCCCAGTGTGTTGTACAAGGCTTTGAAATGTAGGACCTTGACCTGTGCTGTTTAATAGAAATATAATGCGAGCTGCTTCAGTAATTGTAGAGTTCCTGATTGCCATGTTAGAACGTAAAAAGAAATAGGTGAAATTAATTTTAATAATATATTTTATTTAACCCAGTATGTCCAAAGTATTGCCATTTCAGCACATAATCAATATAAAATGATAAATGAAGTATTTTAAATTATGCTTTTTGGTAAAAGGTCTTCAAGATCTGGTGTGTATTTCACACTTGCAGAGCAGCTTGATTTGGACCAGTCACGTTTCAGATGCTCAGCAGCTACAACTGGTGGCTATTGGAGCAACTACTAGGAATGCGTGGCTTTTAGTTTCCTTAGTACTGTGGGTAGAGATTTTATACTGTTCTGGTGTATGTCTTCATGGTAATTAAAAACAAAATTCTGAGGGGCTTCCCTGGTGGCGCAGTGGTTGACAGTCCGCCTGCCGATGCAGGGGACGCGGGTTCGTGCCCCAGTCCGGGAAGATCCCACATGCCGCGGAGCGGCTGGGCCCGTGAGCCACAACTACTGAGCCTGCGCGTCTGGAGCCTGTGCTCTGCAACAAGAGAGGCCGCGACAGTGAGAGGCCCGCATACCGCAAAAAACAAAAACCAAAACCAAAAAACAAAATTCTGAAATCAGTGCTTTCTGAAACCTAGAGCCCTCCTTTATTTTTAACTCGACGAGGGATTTAGTTGGAAAGAGGAGGAAGGAGAAGCAGTACTTGTTGATCCCGTGAATGAGTGATTAAAGTTCATAGGACAGAGATCAAGGGGTGGATTTCCGAATAATTACAGGGATAAGATGGATGACATTAGAGAGGCAGTAAAACAGAGGGTGTAGAAGTTACTGAAAATCAACATCTAAGTCTGGAATAGATATAATATTAAGTTTTAGAAGATGGAGCCAAATAATCTCCATAAACAGGAATTCTGGATGATGGATTTCCAGAATGATCTTTACTTCTGTGGGTTTTAGTTTATTTGGGTCATATTACTATGAAAAATTGTAAACCCATCTCCTGTTGCCTTGTTCCCTGTAGAAGAAGAGTATCGCATACTCATGCATGTTTTCTGGAAATCTGGCTGTCTTTAGTAACTCTTTCTCTTTTCTTAAATTAGTATCATTTAATAAGACAGGATACCCAGAGAGGTTCATGTGGCTTTTTTTCTGATCTCTTTCTGGCTCCAGCAGATTCTGTGGCTTAGTAGTGTTGCTTAGTTCTGTGTTTTAAAACCAAAGTCGTACTTATAATTATGAAAAATAATAATTTAATAATAACTACTCTTTTTATTGAGTGCCTTCTGCAAATTGCACTTCTTAGATTCTCTAGACATAACAAACATGCTGCAAGGTAGGCATTATTTTAGCCATTCTTGTGGATGTTGAAAACCTGAATTCTAGAGAGATTGTGATCGGGCCATGGCCATTTAAGTTGGAAATAGAAAAGCTGAGTTTCGAATTCAGGCCTCTAGGATGTTAAATGTCATCCAGCTCTGAAGAACTCTGCAGTTACTGTTCATGGTCTTGTAAAAATGGGAGGGTTAACTTTCCACTAACTTCTGAGGCTCCTGGGGCTTCTGGCTATATGGGGGAGTGTTCTTGCATAATATCTCTGAGAAAAGCTACATTAAAAACAAAATGCATTGGCAATAGGAGCTCTGATGTCTTCTGTTTATTATAGACCCCATTCCGTCCATAGAACATACATGGAGAAATGCTGCCCAAGTGTAGCAATAGCAACACTGGGGCCATCAGTGGCTCCTGATCATAATTGAGGATGAGAACAGCAGTCTCTTCAGTGGCTGCCCGGATCCACAAAGTGAGTGTTGCAGTGCCTGAAAGCTGGCCATATCTGTACCTGGATAAATTTGTCCTGGCATAGCGCTTTCATCAAGCTCACACCTCAGGAGCTTCTATTGAGGGGCACTGTGGTGTGAGGAAAAGAGTATGGACTTTGGAATCAGACAGAAGAGTGTTCAAATCCCCACTGTGCAGTTCAGGAGCCATGAAGCTTTCTTCACTGGTAAAGTGGAGGTTAATATCCCTCCTTCGTGGTGAGGACTACCTAAGATAATGTGTATGAAGTACCTGCGACACTGCCTGGTGCATACCTGGTATATAGAGTACATTTTTGCTGCTGATATGCTGTTGGAAATAACATACTCCTTTCATTAACACAAAACAATGTCGCAGATATGTTTCTGAGCCTTCCAAGTGGCCATCGTAAAACCCTAGGGAAAGAAATTACTTATAGTCACAGATGAACACTACTGTAATGCAGTGCTTCATGGAACTGTGCTTAGAAAAGGAATTCTCCCTCCTCACCTTTGGAATTGTTCAAGGCCACCTCCAGAGGATTGTTCAGCTACTGGTGTGTCCACAGGCTCAGCTTTGGAAATAGTGACAATATTTCACTTCATGGTCCCCTCTTTACCTCCTGAGCATTTCTCTTCAGAGTGGCACATAGTAAAGAGATGTGGTGTGCTAAGTTACCATTGACCTATTAGTCATCCATTATATTCTGCCAGGTTACGAGCCACTGCGAAGGAGAAGTTTTGATAAATTTCACTGAGTTCATCAATTCAGAGATAGAACTCAAACTCTGTTAACCAATATGAATGTATTCCAGCTCATAGCATATGCCTTGCAGGCTTGTGCATTTTTTTTTTCAACAACAGCTGTTTATTCCACTTTAAAAGGATTTCAGAGAATTGGACTCTCCAAGTAATTCCTGTGTTCTAATATAAATACCTTCTTTTACAGTAGGAACTCAATAAATTGCATTCCATAAATTATTTTTGGTGACTTCATATGATTCTTTTCTTTCTCATTTTTTGTGCATTTTTGAAATAGAGGATTTGTAGATTCCACAACTTTATAAGTGAAAGGAAACTTGAAGACGTTTCAGCTCCTTAATTTCATGGATAAGGGAGCCGAGGCCCAGAACGGTTAGCTAATCACTAGCACACAGTAGATAATGGTAGTATTGCCATATGCCGTAATATTGTTTAGTCTATCTAATGTGATGCGAATCTCACCAAATAATGTTTAGTGGTCAGCTACAGGAATTCAGCATATTGCTAAGAAACATAGAAACTCCAAACAAAATGTATCATACAATTTGCTTGCATTAAAAACTGATGCTGAGGGCTTCCCTGATGGCGCAGTGGTTGAGAGTCCGCCTGCCGATGTGGGGGACATGGGTTCATGCCGCGGAACGGCTGGGCCCGTTAGCCATGGCCGCTGAGCCTGCCCGTCCGGAGCTTGTGCTCCGCAACGGGAGAGGCCACAACAGTGAGAGGCCCACGTACCGCAAAAAAACCCGAAAAACAAAAAACAAAAACAAAAAAAACGGATGCTGGGTAGTTGAAGAGAGTTGGAGCACTAGATGTGTTTGCCCTTCTGTAATCAAGAGTAGCTCGTGTAGCCTCCTCTTGATAACTGATTGGTCCATGGGTGATAGCTAGCTTTGGAGTGACTCATGCATACACTGGACACGATTCTATAATATCTATGTGGAAAAAAAAGTAGAGCAAGATTTTAGGCTTAGAGATGTTCATTTGAGAGGTAATAATCAAATCTCTGGTGGGTGAACTTCCTAAGAGATCAAAGCCCATTGAAAATTAAGGAGAGTTTTGGAAGATACCCCTCTGTAGGGAGGTAGACTATTTAAAAGACATCCAATGGTAGTAGAGAGACTGGAGAAAAGAATCAGAGACATCATTGAAACAGGGGAGGGGAATTTTCTTTCCAGGTGCAGGTTATCTGTAATGCTCAATATACATCTGTCATCAAAGAGACCGTTTCACGGTCCGGGGAGGTGGATCACCGTAGAGTTAATGAGTTGTGATCACATGTCTGAGGAAGGATAGAAATTGTTCTGTAGTTACCTGAAGGTACATGTAGTAGTAGAACTGGCTGACCGTTAGCATTGGGACAGAGATTATCTGAATATTTGGAAGGTAGGAGAGAAGATGCATATGCTGGAGAAGAGTACAGACTGAGAACCCAGATGTGGTGAGGGAACTTTAAAGCCCCTCAACCAAATAAAACACCTTTAAAAAGGAGAGCTAGGGTAGGCCTGTATGTCATAAAGCATTTTATGAACCTGAAGGTGGAAGCATGTTGAACATAGTATACATACTATCTATGGGTATATTTTCATTGCTTTGTATTTGACTAATAAATATTTTGAAATATTTGATCCATGAGGGTCAGAAATGTCAGAAATACCTTCAATCATGGACCATAGCGCAGTTCATGAGAAAGCACTTTTAAAGTCATTTTTTCTATAGAATTAGCTTCTTTAAACCATATTTTAATGTTCTTGGTTTAGCATATATAATATAAATCCCTTTATACTGTAAGACAGATGTGCACCTAAGACACTAGGAGTTATGCTTTCAGGATTGTTTTGATTATTTATTTGAAATGGACCTTCTCTCCACATTACAGATTTCTATATTAGAGCCCCTCGGTGGGTGACATGGGCTGGCTGGTGTAGGTATGCCGATTCTTAGGACGCTCGGTCATATATGTGTGTGTAAATTTTATGTGTCTGTACATGTATGTGTGAGCGTTCTCAGACTCAGATTTAAATGTACTCATTCCTAGTGCGTCCCCTTTCCCTGAAATGTCTTGTCTTCCTCACTTTCCAAGACTCAGCTTTGTTTCACCTTGCTGTGGGTTCCCTCAACTTCCTGCTCTACTTTATTGTTTTCACCAGACCTCCTATGATGTTATTAGTTCTTCAACTTGATATAAGTTAGAGAATACGGACTTTAATTACAGTTACTTGCATTGTAAAACGTGAGTATTCATTCTAGGTCATTAGAATAGCTATGCCTTGTACATGCATTTATTAACTAATATATATAATAATATCTAGTTCATGTTAAACGTATGGTAAACATTCAGTAGATGGTATCTATTATTGTTATAATTATTTTACTTATTTATATCTGTCTCACCTTTGTTGTCTATGAGCTTCTTTAAATTAGGCATTGTGGCATATAATTTGTAATGCCCTCAATTTCTGGCATATAGGTGATTCACAGATGAATTAATAACAGAATATATGTACCATGTAATAAATGTCAGTGGACCTTCATCAATAAACTGCTTGGATTGTACTTCAGTTGAGGTCCAGTTTCAGTATTTTTCAGTTTTTCAAGTTGTCTTTTTTTTTTTTTTGCGGTATGCGGGCCTCTCACTGTCGTGGCCTCTCCCGTTGCGGAGCACAGGCTCCAGACGCACAGGCTCAGCGGCCATGGCTCACGGGCCCAGCCGCTCCGCGGCATGTGGGATCCTTCCGGACCGGGGCACAAATCCGCGTCCCCTGCATCGGCAGGCGGACTCTCAACCACTGCGCCACCAGGGAAGCCCTCAAGTGGTCTTTCTGATCCTTCTGAAGAAGAATCAACCTAATATATCATTTGTCATTCTCAGCAAAATAGTATTTTGATATTTTGATATTAATTAATTATGAGAGAAGCATACGGTTATGTAATACATTTGACAGTCTACTAATTTGCTCATCATTGAGAAATACTTATTGATTATGTACTTGCTATGACAGCCAGCTATCTGTTATGGACCAAATTATGAACTACATGGGGCAATGATTATGATGTCTGAATATGCACACTAGATTAATGAGTTCAGCTGGTCAAAACTATCGTTCAGTAAGGCAAGGTTTTCATTAAAAATATCAAATAAACCCTCTTGTTTCTGTATCATTATGTCAAAATGTCACCGAAACAAATCTACTTACTTCATTGATCCATCTTCAAATTATATTTTAAAATCTGCCTGTGTTAAAACTTCTTTGCATCCAGATACGTGAAGAGATTGAACATAAAAGTATCCTAAAAATACCTCAAGTCTGATGTTTTCTAATTCTTGTTAAATATTTCGAGATTGCAGATTTCATTTAAATGTCAACTGTAATTGTGTGCCATTTGTTTTTCTACTCAGGTTTTACAGTTTGATAGAGTGTTTTCCCCACGGTTTAATAAATATTTGTTTTATTTCACATGAATTAATTCAAAACTGGATAAGAGCAACATATTTTAATCAACTATTGTTGTGATGGACTAGAAAATAAATTTACTCCCTACGCAAACAGTTTACTATGCATTTCAGTGGGATTTATCTTGCTTAGCATTGGCAAGCTAAACATAGAAAGCAATAATTAATAGGAAAGCCAAATATGTATACTGAATGAGGCATTTATTTATTTATATTTTAAATAAATTTATTTATTTATTTATGTTTGGCTGTGTCGGGTCTTTGTTGCTGTGCGTGGGCTTTCTCTAGTTGCGGCGAGCGGGGGCTGCTCTTTCTTGCGGTGCGCGGGCTTCTCATTGCGGTGGCTTCTCTTGTTGCGGGGCACAGGCTCTAGGTTCGCGGGCTTCAGTAGTTGTGGCTTGTGGGCTCAGTAGTTGTGGCTCGCAGGCTCTAGAGCACAGGATCGGTAGTTGTGGCGCAGGGGCTTAGTTGCTCCGTGGCATGTGGGATCTTCCTGGACCAGGGCTCGAACCTATGTCCCCTGCATTGGCGGGCGGGTTCTCAACCACTGCACCACCAGGGAAGCCCAAGGCATTTATTTTTCTTGACTATGTCATAGCTCTTTAGTGTATAAAATTTTAATTACCCAATAATATATACACCCAGTTATGTTCAGATAACACCCATTGAAGTAAAGTAGTGAAGAAGTTCTTAGACTGTGTTAATTATGCATTTATAAGTGGTACCAAATGTGTGTTTACCATGATTTTATTTTCATTTGTTTTTAAAACTTGAAGTTTGCTTTTCTATATATAAATCACACAACCACATTATATTTAACACAACCACATTATATTTATAGAAAGTGCTGGGAAGTGAACTGGAGATTAATAAGTAGCTGGGTACCCTGTGACTCCTTTTCTCCTACCAGCCTCTTAAAAACCCCAAAGATTCTTAACATCTTTGGCGTGATGGTTTAAGACACATCCTGACAGAGTTAGGGGAAGGATGTTAGGGTCCCCCACGTGGCAATGCAGACCAGTGTGTGGCCAAGTTACTTTTGGCAGAACGTAGTGTTACATGCAGTAGCTTTCCATGCAAGTACAAATTGCACATGCTCATATTTGTGTTGCAATCTAAATCACATAAATTAGACATACGAAGACAAGATTTAATCATCTTGTCAGTCCTTTGCAATACAAATCAGATTTTTGACTACGCAGTCCCAGTAAAATGGCAATTACACTGGAAGACGAGCATAGCATACATTACTTTTCAAACCATTATATTGAGCACAATATGTGTAAAAGAAAGGCTTAATTCATTTGCTATGGTTGCTTTCTTTTAAGGGTTTATTTGTTCTCTGCGCAGAATGATGGGGTGTAACGGAAGCCGCAAACAGATTGAGAGAGTAATTTCCACGTCAGTGTGCTTTGGCTCCGCCTCCTCCCGCAGAGAATGGGCTGTTTATTCAGAGAACTCTGTTCGTAAATGATTGTGCAAAGCGTACCTTACTCTACATGGGACCTTAGTTCCTTATTTTTTATTTTTTATTTTTTTGCGGTACACGGGCCTCTCACTGCTGTGGCCTCTCCCGCTGCGGAGCACAGGCTCCAGACGCGCAGGCTCAGCGGCCATGGCTCACGGGCCCAGCCACTCCGCGGCATGTGGGATCTTCCCGGACCGGGGCACGAACCAGTGTCCCCTGCATCGGCAGGCGGACTCTCAACCACTGCACCACCAGGGAATCCCGGGACCTTAGTTCTTAAAGTTTGCTCTTTCTGTATTGTCTCTTTTTCTTAATAGTGAAGAATTCCTGGGTGGAAACATAATTTCAGAGAAACAGAGCTGGAAATAGGGAAGAACTGTTTTGTAAATGGAGAATTTTCAAATGATTTGTATTCCAAGGGGATTATTATGAGTTATGGGTTATTAATAACCTTCAATTCCCTTTCTCCTATTTCTGTTAGCTGTTACATAATTGAACTCTCTTAATGGGTGCATTATAGACACTGTACTGTGACACCCTAGAGTGGAGATCCTGTCGTCTTTGTATTCCCAGGATCTTCCTGTAAGAGACACACTCTCATGGTTGCAGGTGGTATCGAGGAAGTGTAACTTGGGCCAGAGTAGGTCATTGCTGGTTCCTAGTTCTCGGGAAAGTTTAAGTGGAAATAGGAGATTGGATACTTGATTATAAATGTAGCGAGCAGGGGCGGGACTGACATTTGCTGAGTAACTAGTATGTGCCAGGTAGTGTGGTAGATACATTGTCTACATTCTCCTTTTCAGTGCACCCCACAAGGTTTTATGTTACCAGTTTAATAAATTCGGGAAAGGGAGTACATAAGGTGAAGCAACCTGCCCCAAGTTATATGACCCCAAATGTTAAAGCTGGTGTTCATTCTGTCTGGTGTTCATGCCTGGATCTTTTTCGTGACCATCAGTACCACCTTTCTTTTGGGAGTGGAACATACCATTCATTCATGTGAGGTCCCAATTCTGGGCATACAAGCGTCCTTGGCATTTCCATATCATCATTTGGATTGCCTGATGAGTAAAGGAGCGCTGTGGAACTTGGTGCCTGGGTTTTTGTCTCAAGGAAGGGAGGTAATGCTACAAAGTAGGTGTGTAATTATAAAATATGTCCAGGAAATAATCTACATTGAGGCTTTTTTGTGCTTTTCTTTTTGCATTCATCATATCTTTGCTATGATGTTCTTGTATTAATAAATTTAATACAAATTGGGTTCCTTTTTATCAGGATATGCTTTCTCTATGGATTATGCCTACCCTAGTTGAAGTGATTTCTATTAAAAGTGTGAAAATTCCGAAGTGGGATACAAAGAAGAATTATCACTCTTTAATCTTTATTCACGAGTCATGAAAATTATATGTATTTCATATGTAGAAGTTATTTAGATTATAGAGCCACATCGACTCAAAATGGAAAATAAAGAGCTATCCTTTTCTATTTATTGTGAGAGGCATATCTAAAATCACATATTCATATAGATGTAATTTCCTGACTACCTGTGGCCTATATTTAAAAATACCTGAACATTAGTTTGCTTCTCTACAGAGAATGATGTGTGTGCCATGGAAATCCGTGTGCCTTTTCTCAGCAGTAAGATGTCTCATGCTGTACAGGTTCAGAAGAGATACTGTAGGTGTCACCTGTCACCTAGCAACAAGCTTACTGCTTTGTGTCTTTAGTGTCTCTTTTCATTTTAAGTCAAAATAGTTACGAAAATGTAGCGCTTAGATTTGCATTTATCTCCTGAAATATTTAGATTAACCTTCAAACATTTTTAGTTCCTGAGATAACTCACCACGACAGATGAAACAGAAATAACTTTCAACAAAAAAAGGCAACTTATATATCAGAAACCTTGGTACAGAGTAAGGCCAACATGGATCCTGTTATATAATATCTCTGACTGAAATGCACAGGCCTGCCTGTGAGTTCCCTAATCAGCTTTAAAAGTTATGGTAACAGAATTGAATAGGTATATTACACCTTTATTACTTGGCTTTTTTTTAAAAATCAGCACTTGAAAACACAAGATCACAACTAATGAAGTAGTGATTTGTAAAGTTGAATCCAGAAGACGGAATTCCAAATGGGATTGCTATACCCGCATCAGGATTCAATTATTTGAAACAGAGCAAATTAAATTACCTGTGGGCAGAGTGGTATATACCCTGACTAGTCAGATGTGTGTAAACACTTTAAAAATGTGTTTCTGTGTCTCTGCTTAAAGATACATAAAGGGATTATCAGAGGAACCAGCAACAAGTGTCCTTATGGGTCCTGAAGTATTTTGAATGTGTTAAACACTAGCCTTTAAAGATTGAGAACATAATAGATCATTTAAGATGTGATGAAGAGCCAGCAGCCTGTTACTAGAGGGTAATGTAATGCCTGTACTCTGAGGTAGTTATTCCGAAGTAACTCCTTATTCATTAAGGAGGATAGCATCCACTTTCATTCTGGCCAAGGTCATTTCTGTTATCCAGGATACTCTCTTTGAATTCTTACGGAAGCTGGCTGACCAAGTGGAAACCTTAGGGAAGAAAACAAGAGTTAGAAAGTGAAGAATTTGGACAATCATTCTCTATTGCTTATAGCTACTGAAGAGAGAAACAGGTGTAAGTAGAATTTCTCCAGACTATCCACTAAAAGAAAAACAAACCAGTATTTACCAGTGGTTCCAGGCAGCAATATTTTTGTTTAAAAGTAAATCTAAAATTCTTTCTAAAATACAATACTTTATGCCTTTTGTTATTTCTCATGTTTTTCATATTGCAATAAGTGACTAACTAACCCTTTGCTTTTCTTCACCTGACAATTGAGAATCATTTTTGGAGCCAGGAAAGTGAGGACCAAAACATGTGTGATGAGTTTTTTGATGAGGACAGTGCCCTTTAAAACTTTGGTACTTAGGGAAGATTTACTGGATAATGTCACAAACCTATTTGGCAGAGTTAAATAATCTTTTAATTAGAAAATTGATGAGATAATAACTGTTATTGGAAATGTGCCAATTTCCTATTTTATATCATGGTTTGGTTTTGATGGGGATTTGGGGAACAACCCAAAGGTCCCTTAGCATGAATAAAATTGGAGCTTCATCTATTCTATCTTATGGTCTAAATTTGGAGAAATTCTGTTGTTTTCCTGTTTAATATCTGTCCATTGATTAAAGAGTGATGATTCTTACGTGTGCTTACATATATGTTAGTGCAGATTGTTGTATAGACGTTACTTCAGTTAGGGTATATGGGGTAGGTAAAACAGGTATTATCCTTGCTTCTGTGGAGAGGGAAGTTGGGCCTCAGAGAGGCTGATTGAGGTTTTTAAGGTCACACAGCCAGTAGATGACAGAGGTGAAACTAGGGACAGGTCTTCTCAATCCTAAACTGTGTCTTCGTTTTCTGTGGGGTGGGTGCTTCAGAGCAAAAGATGACCTTGAGTGCTCTTTGAACAGCTTCAATTGAATGGAAAACAAGTTAGCATTGTACCAAGCTGCCCCCAGGTTTAAAACATACTGAGGTGTACATTTAAATTATAGGTAGTTACAGAGATATATACAAAGAGCCGTCCACTAACATTTGGGACTAACTCGGGGGTTTTAAAAGGACCCCACCATTATCTGACTTATTGCATAGGAAATTAACTTCTGATTGTCATTGTCAAATGGATCTTAAAATGCTCATGTGCTCAACTCACAGAACTACTTTCAGAACAAATATTATCATTAGGATACTTGGTAAATCCCCAAATGCTGTAAAAATGTGTGATGTTGTATTATGTATAGTTCACAAAATTTAATGTTTATTGTGGTCTGTAGCTTAATTGCATCAAAAAAATACAAATTATATAATTAAGGCCCTAGTTACTTGGTTAAGAAATATCCACACACTTGATATAAAGGGGAGTTTATTTTTCTTTTGTTTTTATCATCAGCTTCTCTTATTCATTTGACAAACCTTTATTTTATCTTCTAAAGTTTGCTGGGCAATGGGCTGTATATTGGATAATAGATGGTAATAGAACTAGGTTAGCAGGTACAGCTTCTTCTGGTGGGAATATAAATTGATGTAGTCTGTATAAAAAGCAATTTGGGGGCTTCCCTGGTGGTGCAGTGGTTGGGAGTCTGCCTGCCGATGCAGGGGACACGGGTTTGTGTCCCGATCCAGGAAGATCCCACATGCCGCGGAGTGGCTAGGCCTGTGAGCCATGGCCGCTAAGCCTGCGCGTCCGGAGCCTGTGCTCCACAATGGGAGAGGCCACAACAGTGAGAGGCCCGCGTACCGCAAAAAAAAAAAAAAAAAAGCAATTTGAGTAATATATTTTGAAAGAGTGAAAAAAGTTCATATTATTATGATTCAGTAATTATACTTATATAACTATATTCTAGGGCAATTAAGGCAATTAAAGGTGCAGACAGGGCAGCTAAGTACAGTGGTGTAGGATATGGATGCTTGGCTGAGGGGTGAGTCGTGGAAATCTACACTAGGCTTCCCTGGCCAGGCCCCACCTCCTGATTAGAGTCTGTCTGTGTCTTCCCAGAGAGGGCATCCTTTCTAGTTGTCCAAAGGCATCCTCCGGGCTAGCAGAGGTCTTTGTGTCCAAGATTTACGTAGAAGGATGTGTGTTATCAGTAATAGTAAAAAAATCATAAACTAGTAGACAAAAATGAGGGAGTAAATAATACTGCATCCCTACAATGGAGTATTATGAATTTAGGGAGAAGCATTAATAAGTGGAATGTCATGTAAAAATTCTCATGGTTTATTAAAGTGTAAAAAAAAATTATAGAACCAGAATGTAGGATTGAAACCAGTTTTGAAGTACCTGGTACATTCTGCTGAGAAGTGGGAACTGATGGATTGAGATATATTTTGAAGAATAGAAAGGACAAGACATATTTTGATAAGAACATGTTTTAGATGACTTTTTAGTTCTTTCAAGGGGTACCCTATTATGGTTTCATAATGTAAAGTAGAAGAATTATCCTCTGAACTTCAAGAGAATATTTCACCACTGTCATATTAAAATATTGTATTTATGTTCCATTGCTTCTTAGTGGCATTTCTAGTAGTGGTGAAAGCTGTACTATGTATTAGGGGATGTGTTTTGAGTCATAAGAGACATATCTATATCAATATAGACATAGAGGGAGAGATGGAAGGAGGGACGGAGGGAGGGAGGAAGAGTCATTGACTTGACTGATCAATTGATTGGGTTAAAACTGGAATAAAATGAAAGACCACTTCATCTTACAGGCCAAGCCCATGGAACATGTACATTCTGGTACATTTCATTTAAGGCTTTATGAGTGAGTGAACTCTTTTTTCTGTTCAGATGTATGGAAACACATACAAAGGAGACCTGGCTGGATACTGCCTGTGTAGACATTGGCACAGAATGGGTGCTGCTAAGAACTCCAAGGCGTGTCCCCTCTTGAGTGTAATTCCAAATGAAAAAAAAAAAAAAAGAAAAGTCAACTGTGCCTAATAAGCTGGCTTAACTGAATGCCAAAGAAAATTTGCCTCATGAAATGGAAATTCTGAAGCAAGTTACATAATACTGAGAGAGAATAAATAGGAGGACTTTTAAGATCTCTCCAAATGGGGCAAATGGTGTATTGTAATCAGAACTCTCCAATCCAGCAATATTTAACTCTATTTGGTGAGATCCAAATGGTGTTGGGGATTTGGAAGCTTTTAGAAATCACATAAATATTTACTTGGTATTTGTTTAATTTTTAAGGAGTGACATATCTTAGATCAGTTTTTAAAAAGTTACTTGGGTATTGGGTAACATGGAGCCACCCAAAAGTATTCATGTTAGTTGCTCTGCACATTTGTATCACCTATAAAGAGGGAAAACAGCATTTCTTTAACAATCTCTTAGTTGCTAAGAATAATAGAGCCAACTGCTCCAGCCGGAACATTTGTGACTTCTCTTTATTTTTTATTTTTTTTTTGCCGTACGTGGGCCTGTCACTGTTGTGGCCTCTCCCGTTGCGGAGCACAGGCTCCGGACGCGCAGGCTCAGCGGCCATGGCTCACGGGCCCAGCCGCTCCGCGGCATGTGGGATCTTCCCGGACCAGGGCACGAACCCACGTCCCCTCCATTGGCAGGTGGACTCTCAACCACTGCGCCAACAGGGCAGCCCTGTGACTTCTCTTTCTTATATTAAATTTCCTTCTAAAGCAGTTTCTGCCATTTTCTCCCCAGCCTTCTCTCCCTGTTGCATGCCTTTCTTTTTCTCCCCTCCTTCCCTTATCTTTATACAGATTTTCATATCTTGTGCCCAGGATCTGTCATAGTGTCATAGCTGGAGTTTCTGCCTCTGTTTCTTCATTTCTCCATTTTGCCCTTCACATGGCTGCTAAAGAGGAAGCAAAAACCAAAACTGTTCATCAGCTATTATTTTTATTGTGTCACTCCACTAATCAAGAGCTTCCAAAATTGCAGAATTAAGGTTTTCTTTTTCTTTCCTCCAGTGGAGGAATGTTACCAACATGTGGAGCTTTTTTCTCATTTTTTAAAATTGAAGTATAGTTGATGTACAATATTATATAAGTTACAGGTGTAGAATATAGTGACGCACAATTTTTAAAGGTTACAATCCATTTATAGTTATAACATATTGGCTATTTTCCCTGCGTTCTACAACATATCCTTGTAGCTTATTGTATACATAATAGTTTGTACCTCTTACTCCCCTGCTCCTACGTTGCCTCTCCCTGCTTCCCTCTCCCCACTGGTAACCACTAGTTTGTTCTCTTTATCTGCAAGTCTGCTTCTTTTTTCTTATCTTCACTAGGTTGTTGTATCATTTAGATTCCACATGTAAGTGATATCATACAGTCTTTCTCTGTGTGATTTATTTCACTTAGCATAATAGCCTCCAAGTCCATCCATGTTGTTACAAATGACAAAATTCCATTCTTTATGGCTGAGTAGTATTCTATTGTATATGTATACCACATCTTCTTTATCCATTCATCTGTTGTTGGACACTTAGGTTGCTTCCACATCTTAGCAATTGTAAATAATGCTGCTATGAACATTGGGGTTCATGTATCTTTTTGAATTAGTGTTTTTCTTTTTTTTTAGCTATATATCCAAGAGTGGAATTACTGGGTCATATGGTAGTTCTATTTTTAGTTTTTTGGGGAACCTCCATGCTGTTTTCCACAGTGGCTGCACCAATTTACATTCCCACCAACAGTGTACGAGGGTTCCCTTTTCTCCACCTCCTTGCCAACATTTGTTATTTGTGTTCTTTTTGATGATAGTCATTCTGACAGGTGTGAGGTGATATTTCATTGTGGTTTTTTTTTTTTTTTTTTTTGCGGTACGCAGCCCTCTCACAGTTGTGGCCTCTCCCGCTGTGGAGCACAGGCTCCGGACGCGCAGGCTCAGCGGCCATGGCTCACGGGCCCAGCCGCTCCGTGGCATGTGGGATCCTCCCGGACCGGGGCACGAACCCGTGTCCCCTGCATCGGCAGGCGGACTCTCAACCACTGCGCCACCAGGGAAGCCCCTCATTGTGGTTTTGATTTGCATTTCCCTGGTGATTAGCGATGTTGAGCATCTTTTCATGTGCCTGTTGGCCATCTTCATGTCCTCTTAGGAAAAATGTCTGTTCAGATCTTCTGCCCATTTTTTAATTGGGTTATTTTTTGATGTTGAGTTGTATGAGCTGTTTATATATTTTGGATATTAACCCCTTATTGGTTCTAATTATTTGTTTTTTGTGTGTGTGCTTTTCTTGCAGGATCAATGTGACTCTGGAAACAAATGGATGAATGAATATCCATATGAAGAGGAAAACAATAAAGGTTGGTTAGTCAAACTGTATAATTGCAGTGGCAGTCCTATTTTGAACATTAATTTTGGGCAGTTATTCTCATTAGAGCACTTCTTTGTCTAACTGTGAGACAGAGGTCAATGGTTAGAGACATTCATCTATTTATAAAGTGTAATTTTTGTTTTTAAACCCTTAAATATAAAAAAAATTATAAAGAGGCAACACTTCTTTGTGCAGGTCTAGCTGTCATCAGTTTCCGGAACTGAAGCTGATTTAAGAATTAACTTTCAGATGATAATTAAAAAATGGAAAACCACTTGATACAACTGATCACTGGGACCAAAAAAAAAGAGCCAGATTTTGTTTAAAATATATCAGTTCCTACCACAAGCATAATCCTAATCCTAGTGCTCTATGGCATATGATTGCTGTCAATGCTGTTCTCTTTGCACCTGCAGTCTTGGCTTTCATCAACGGCATAGGATGATTATGAAAGGCTTTTAACTTTGGTTTTTCACAGACAAATACTGGTGTAAATTAGAGGGTAAAAAAATCCTGGGAATTTCAGCAGTAATGAAGTGCTGGCTATCACTTTGTAGTATTTATTTAAACTTTTTGTGTACTTCATACTGGTCATAATATAAACATCATAAATTAATACTAAGTTAAACCATTTCTGTTTCATAAAGTCTAGTACAGAGGCATGTGCCTCATAACTCTTTATGTAGCTGCACAGCACATACAGTTTCATATTTTCCTTCCCTCATTGCTCCTGCTACCTTCAAATAAATGTACATCATGTCTTTTTCTGCCAGCCCACCTTCACAGATACTTACAAATGATTTTCCAGATTATATCTTTCACTTGAAATTGCCTTCTTCCAATCAGCATCCATTCATGATAAAAAGTCTTAACAAGTTAGGCCTAGAAGGAACATATCTCAACATAATAAAGGCCATATGTGACAAGCCCATAGCTAATATACTCAATGGTGGAAGTACGAAAGCTTTTCCTCTAAGCTCGAGAACAAGACGAGTGTCCACTCTCACCACTTCTATTCAACATAGTACTGGAAGTCCTAGCTAGAGCAATCATGTAAGAAAAAGAAAAGTTATCAGAATTGCAGAGGAAGATGTAAAATTGTCTTTATTTGCAGATGGCATGATTTTATATATAGAAAATTTTAAAGACTCAACCAAAAAAACTGATAGATATGATTAATGAATTCAGTAAAGTTGCAAGATACAAAATCAACATAACAAAAATCAGTAGCGTTTCTATATGCTAACAACAAAGTTTCTGAAAAAGGAATAAATTGATTCAATTTACAATAGCATTAAACACAGTAAAATACTTAGGAATAAATTTAAGGAGATGAAAAGGAATAAATTTTAGGAGATCTCTATGCTGAAAACTATAGGTCATTAATGAAAGAAATTGAAGAAAACACAAATAAATAGAGAGGTACCTCATGTTCATGGATTGGAAGAATTAATATTGTTAAAATGTTAATATGACTGAAAGCCATCTATAGATTCAGTGCAATCCATATCAAGATTCCAATTATGTATTTTACAGAAGTAGGAAAAAACATTTCTAAAATTTATATGGAACCACAAACGACCTTGAATAGCCAAAGAAATCCTGAGAAACAAAAAATGGGAGATGTCGCATCACACTTTCTGATTTCAAGCTATACTATAAAGTTACAGTCATCAAAACAGTATGGTACTGGTAGAAAAAAAAACCAACAAATAGACCAATGGAACAGAATCGAGAGCCCAGAAATAAACCCAAACATATATGGTCAACTAATATTTGACAAGGGAGCCAAGAATACTCAATGGAGAAAAGGCAGTCTCTTCAATAAATCGTACTGGGATAACTGGATATACATGTATGAAAGAATGAAATTGGACCCATATCTTACACCACTTACAAAACTTAAGTCAACATAGATTAAAGACTTAAATGTAAGACCTGATACCATGAAACTACTACAAGAAAGTACAGGAACAAAGCTCTTGACATAGGTCTTGGTAATGATGTTTTGGATATGACACCTAAAGTATAAGCAACAAAATAAAAAATAAACAAGTGGGACTACATCAAGCTAAAAAGTTTCTTCACAGCAAAGAACACCATCAACAAAATGAAAAGACAACCTACAGAATGGGAAAAAAATATTTGCAAACTGTGTATCTGATAAGGGGTTAATATCCCCAAATAGAAGGTGCCCGTACTACTCAATAGCAGAACCCCCCAAATAACTGAATAAAATAATGGTCCTAAGTCTGAATAGACAAGGCCAGGAACATAAAAAGATGCTCAGTATCACTAGTCATCAGAGAAATGACATATCACCTCATGCTTGTTAGAATGGCCACAATTAAAAAGATAAGAGATAATGCTGACATGGATGTGGAGAAAAGGGAATCCTTGTGCACTGGTTGGTGGGATTGTAAATAGGTGCAGCCACTATGGAAAACATTATGGAAGATCCTCAAAAAATTAAAAACAGAACTACCATATGATCCAGCAGTTCCACTTCTGGGAGTATATCCAAAGGTAATGAAAACACTAACTTGAAGAGATACCTGTACCCCCATGATCATTGCAGCATTATTTATAGTAGCCAAGACATGGAAACAACCTGTCTGTCAACAGATGAAAAGATAAATAAGATGTGGTATATATACACAGTGGAGTATTATTCAGTCATAAAAAATGAGGAACTCCTACCATTTGTGACAACGTGGATGGACCTTGAAGGCATTATACTAAGTGAAATAAAGACAAAGGCAAATACTGTATGATTTTACATGTATGTGGCATCTTAAAAAAAAAAAGCCTTCCTTTTTTCCTTGATAAAATTTATCCTTTGTAGTATTTGTTTCTGGAAAGTTTTTAGCCCTCTAGAGGGAGTTTTGGTTCAGAGATGATATAAGGTAGATTTCTGGGTAATGTTCTTTTTTATGATCTCAGTATTACCTATATGGGTGCATTTACTTTGTGAGAATTAATTGTACTGTGTACTTATTTGTATATGGATTAATGGTGTGCTAGTAAACTGGCTCTAGGGCATGGGGTGGGGAGGCCTGATCTGTAATGTTTGTCACTTCCCATGGTGTAAATATTCCCACTATGGCTGGTTTCAATGGTTTAACAAAGAGCTTGCAAGATTCCTTAAAATTTCACAATTGGCTCTCATGAGCTGGAGATGAGCTAGCTCCAGCAAACCATTGATAATTTCATGTATAATGTAACGCTAAACAATTTTCTATACTCCTTAAGACAAAGAGGGCAAATGTAGTAAATTCAAATTTTCCCGACTCATCGCTGCGTAAACATGGAAACCTTCATTCATTATCATGCAGAAAGTACTTATCCCTTGTCTTATGTATGATGTTGATCTTATATTTATGTTTTTCTTCATTTGTAATTAAATTTTTATGTTTGAATGGATCAGTGTCAGCTTTGTAAGTTTATACATTTTGACAGTGTCATTGCTCTGTAACTAATTTTATGACAACTGAAGATTATCGCAAAGAGAATCTTTGTGTTAATACTTACCCTGAGGGTATACTGAAAATATTATCTTGATTAAGTGTAATATATTATGTGTGATTCATTCTAAATGATCATGCCTCATAGCTCATAATTCATGAGTTCAGAAGTCTTTATAGAGGAAGGAGCAGTGAGTATTTCACTTAATGCGTTTGTCCCAATGAATTATGTTTTTCTTCTTGCTGTTCCTTATATTTCTCAATCTGTGTTTTCAGTTATAGATGCCTTAGAACAAAGAGTACATTGATCCTTGTTTTTAAACCTGCTTGAATCAGGTGTTGTTAGTTTTAATAAGGTCTGATTCAGAGAGAAAATTGTAGTTTGGAAATTTATCTTTTCTATATTTCATGTATATTCCCAAGGTCAGTTTTAAGATGACATTTTTAAAATGTCAGCAGTGGATGCAACATTGCCACTGTCTACATAATTGAAAAGGGGTTTGAATATGGCTCTTAAAACTATTTTGTACATTTCCAGTTTGCCAGCGGTGATAAAATCTTGCCAAGAGCCACAGAATATCATGCTATGCCTTCCTGCTTCTGTTCTAATATTTAAACAGCCTAAATAGCATTTGTAAAATTTCTTTTGTGACCATATCAATAGTCTTATTTTCAGGTGCTATCTTCATCTCCTCTTTCAACCAGTCAGTCAATCAATTAATCAATAATATATAAATACAATATATAAATATATTTATATCCAAATATATGTGTGTGTATGTATTCACATTAAGTTCTTTACTCAGTTTTTAAGTTCTTTCTTTTACTCCATTTCATTGCACTTGAATTTGTCACTTTACCATTTGCCATTAAATAACATTAAATAAATTCTAAAAAGATTCCAGTTATCCATTATTTTCTATTCACATATATCGGCCTAAAACCTTGTCTGTGTGCTCTTTACCATATTTTAGCAGTTGCTCTCATCGTGAATGTTTGTGGACCTGACTCCACAAACCTGGCTTTGCTCCATTGTTTTCCAGCCATTTCAGTATGTTTCCCAAGTGCTCTCAACAGCTGGTTTAGAGCAGGTGTCCAAAACATATGCATGCATATACATTAGTCCAGCTTATCAGAGTTCATGTTCAAACTTTTGCTCTGTGACTACCTCTGATGAACAGCTGCTTAAACCATTCAGCGTTAACAGTGGGTAAGTTTTCCTTTTTTGGATTTGGAAAGCAAGAGGACAATAGCAGGCCTTTCTGGGAAAGCTTTAATTCCCTACAGAGAAAAAGCTTGCTTCATAGCAATGGGCATATATAGGGTGGTTACTTTAAATTTCTTTTCCATGAAGTTTCAAGGCTCTTTCTTCACACAAGGTAGAAAGACTGTAATAGCAACAATCCAGCCTTTCCTCCATTTTGAGGTAAGTAGGCATAGTTGTTGAGAAAGCCCCAGTTGATGTAAGTGAAATATATTGTCAGCGCTAGGCCACTGTACATTTATGTAGAGTAGCTGCCTGGGCAGTAAACATGGAATCACAAAAAGTCAAGTCTTCGCTCTGCAATTCTCTGCCTGTATGATCTTGAACAAGTGACTTCTTTCTGAATTTTAATTTTCTCAAGTGCCAAGTGGAACTAATAACACCTGTCCTACCTATTTCAAGAGTTGTTATGGGGTGAAAGAAAACATGACATATTTATGAAAGTAATTCAGAGCTGTAGAGTTCTAAAAGTATGGGTCATGCTTGCTACTATTATTTATACAGCATAAGACAGAGATTCATGACTTTGTTGTATGACGTCACATCACAAAGTCAAGTATTTTCAGAATTGGAAGTGCCCACAAAGGTCACTGATTCTAATCTGTGCTTGGTACATGGCTGTCTTTCCATAAGAGTTGGTTGGTTACTTTAGCGCTATGTCTTGAGTACTCCTTGGAATTTCCTACTGCATGTGGCAGTTCATCCTGTTTCCAGGCATATCTAGTTATATTAAAAGTTATTCCTTTTATTGAGCCTAATCAGTAGATTTGATAATGATCCAAACTAGTAGGTGTATAGCATATTTATTAAAATATAGTCCTGCATGAGGTCATTCTTCGGTCAAGTCCCATCACCCTTGGGTGTCTGATTTCTTAGACCTGGGATACAAGAACAAAATGATATACAGGGATTTGAGAAAGATTATGCAGTTATTGAAGTAGAATAATGGCTTTATTCTTTGAAAAGATGATGTATTGCTCATTTTAAAACATTAATGCATGCAAAGTCCCATCACCTCCCTGTATCACGCCTATTAGCATTTGGTGAGCATTATTTGCAGCATCTCTGTGTACGTATATACAAGTAAAGAGGGATGGTTTTACAAAAATAGGATCATATTTATACTTTGTATTTCTAATATAGTTATTTTTGTTTGCTTCTGATGTAATGGAAGAAATAGAAGCTAGTTTAAACCAAAGGAATTTATTATTTTCAAGTTAACGTCCTTTCACCAAAGTGATGTTATCATTTGAGAGTTAAGAGAAAAAGAAAATAAAAAACTTTGAGTTCTGATAATTCTGTGGGTTTTTTTAATGACTGAATTTAACTTCAAACAACATCTTTTGACTTGTTGCTATTGAAAGATGGGTAAATTAATGACATTTCTAACTCTTTTCCCTCTTCTTGTTTTACTATCTTCTTAAAACTTAGGTTACTAACATTTATTTTCTGATTGTTCACTGTAATTATCAAAGCCAATTAGTATTCTTATTTTTCTCAGAAATATGGAAACACTACTTTACTGTCATCTGGTATTTGGTGTCACTGTGAAGGCTGAAGCAAACTGGTCTTTGCACTTGTTCTTGTCTTGCTTTTTGTTCAGATGTCCATGGACTATTTTTAGTAAGCTAGAAGTTCAGTAACTTCATCAATTTTGCTTCTTGGTTTTTATCATTCTGTATCAGTTTTTCTTGGATCCTGCCATTCAACTCTGAGAAGTAGACTCTGTTTTTATGTCTTCAGATTTAAATATTATATTTAAGGTGTCTTTTCTATTTGTTCTCTTGTTTAGTAACCCTGAAGATAGGTATAATGTTTCTCCTTGGTTTTTTGTATCTGTGGTCTTCACCTTTAACGTTTTTATTTCACTTAACTGTGCTTTCCCATTCAACATTTTTTCTTACTATCTTTTCAGTCAAATTCTTTGTTACTTTTTAGTTCCTGGAGTTAATTATCATCTCTGTAGTATTTCATAACTCTGTCTACTTACTTTCATCTGTTTCACATATCCTGTATTTTATCATTTGAGCCCTGTACTTTCCTGAATATTATTTTCTTTTAAAGCAAGACCCTTTTGTTTGAACTATTATTATTTTTGAGTCTGTGAAGTGGTGCTATTTATCCAAATTCTTCTTCTGTTTCCTTGGGTAATTCTTCCTGTGGTGTTTGTTCTTCACTGGCCTCTTGCTTACCTTTCTCTCTGGCTTTTAATATTTGCTGCTTTCATGCACAGTTCCCTTGTGGCCTCTCTCTGGTTTTTACCCATCTTTGAATGGGGCCGGTAGTTTCCAGTATGGCAGGTAGTATTGTGGACAGGGGCACCAACAGTTTTGGGCATGTGCTAGATGAGTCCAAATCTTTGTCTTGCGTTTCTTATTTCAGATACTCTAAATAAGGGTGTTACTTCCAGAGTCCTTCCTCAATTGCCCTTGTACAGCAGAGCCTCTGGAGACAAAGGCTCTGTACTTCTGGCACTTCAGTGACCCCCTGGATGATGGAGCTAGACTCTAGAAAATGCTGCATCTGTGTGTTTGCTCTCTTAGCACCACTTTCTCTGCTTTCACTGGATAGGCCTTTCATCGCTGTGATTTTCACTTTTAGGAAATTGCTCCAGGTCTGAGGAGGTATGTATCCGCTCCCCGAGGACTCTGAGATTTCACAGTCTTTGATGAGTATGTTTTGATTGGCAGTCTGAGTTTCTGACTGTTTTTACTTTCACTTAAGATGGAGTTTTTCTCTGTTTTTTTTTTTTTTTTTTTTTTTTCTAAATTGGCTTTAAAAGTTGTCAGTGAGTTTTAAAGGAAGGGTATAAAAATGCCTTAACATCACCATTTTTAATAGGTAGTATTTTAGGTACATATAAGGGACCCATGGAGACTGTTGAACTTGCTGACGTGTTTAAGAGCTTGGCTCTATGTGCAGGCCTCCTGGCTTTCAATCCCAGCTCTGCCAGGGCTTCACCTGCTTCTGTAGCTCATTGTCACACCAGTGCTATGTGGATGATGATGATGATGATGATGGTAATGTCTCGTCCATACAGTTGTCATGAAAGTTAAGTGAGTAAAATGCTGAAGCATTCACATATTGTCTGGTAGTTACTGAGTGCTCGTTGAGATGGCCATTTCATTATTTTAAGTCATGTTAATTATGTCCATTTGGCTTTAGGAAAATTTGCTGTTCAGGCCAGTAATTGTATCTATATTGTTTCCTTGGACTGAGGGTACTGCTGGAACATACCTGCATACCAGGGGGTACCGGGTCTCTGACTTAATATGTCAGCTTCCAGTTGCAGGATCTGACTAGGGACTTCTAAGTTGTTGCTCTGTATTGATAAGAAATAGATACCTCTGGCTTTCTCTTGGAGGAAATAAAATCCTTGCACTCACTGGAGATACTCTAGTGGTTGGTACACATGCTATTCATTTCCCTCACAGAATGTTGACAGCTTATTTTGTATTAGGCAGGGTTCTCCAGAGAAACAGAACTAATAGGATATATATATATGCATACACACATATATATGTGTGTGTATATATACATATATATATAATATATGTAATTTATTGTAAAAGTTGGCTCATGTGATTATGGAGACTGAGAAGTCCCATGATCTGCCATCTGTAAGCTGGAGACCTGGGAAATCCAGTGGTGTAGTTCCAGTCCAAGTCCAAAGGCCTGAGAACCAGGGGAGCCGGTGGTGTGAATCCAAGGCCAGGAGAAGTCCAGTGTCCCAGCTTTAGCAGCTAAGAAAGGACTCATCCTCCCTTTCTCCACTTTTTGTTCTATTCAGACCCTCAACAGATTTGACGATGGCCACCCACACTGGGGACGGCCATCTGCTTTCCTGAGTCCACTGATTCAAATGCCAATCTCATCTAGAAACACCCTCCCAGGCACACTCAGAAATAATGTTTAACGTGGGCACCCTGTGGCCCAGTCAAGTTGATACATTCAATTAATCATCACACCTATGCTGTAGTCTGATTGAATCTAGTAATCATATACTTAGAGTATGTTATTTGTTAGACACAGGCCTCCAAAGCCAAATTATATTTAGACCCTGTTTTCAAGGCTTCATCATCTCACGGACAGGCAAATGAGTTACTACTATTTGATATGATTAGTGCTACAATATATGTAATGAAACCTAGGGAGCTGGTGATGGCTTCACTTGTGAAGTGACCTTTGACCTGGGCCTTGAATGATGGTGTCACATTTTCTGGAAGAAATAGGAGTTAAAGTCACAATTTTTTTGTTCAAAAAAAAATTCTAAGTAAACACAAAAGTATATTTTCTTTCTCTTGGGCACAAAAGTGCCCTGCAGATTTTCCTTTTGGAGTTAAGGATAAATGTAATATTCAGTGATACCATTAAATATTTCAGCTAAAATCTGTTGAGGCTCGTTTATGTGTCCAAATGATTTTCTCTTTGCTTCCTCCTCTGTCTCTCTCCCCTTTTATGTCTCTCTCTCTCTCTGTCTCACATGCTCTGGTGTACTTTTGTATTCTCTCTCTCTCTCTCTCTCTCTCATTTTCATTCTCTGGCCCTTTGATTATAGTGGATCTTCAGCTAAGCTTTATGTCATCCTATTTAGAGTACATTACCAAAGTAGTTTATATAATGTGTTTTACTAGAAGTTTTCAGGAGTGATCATAAAAATGATATGAGCATCTTTTAAACATAACCATTTTAGTTAACCAGTTTTGATTTAATGAGAACATCAGAGTATTAAAGCAACGTAGTGATTGATGATTAAAAGCATTTGTTGAAATATAATATCTATCTGGTTAATTTTGTTATTATCAACATCTGTGCATTAAAAAAAAATAATGTAACCTCTTTCCCCTCTCTCCAGTTGATGTTAGCTGAGAATTAATCTCTTACTGTTCTCCAAAGAGACTTTTGTTTAATAAAATCATGAATAATTATTGACTCAACAATGAGTATGATTCTTTATCTTATAGTTTAGTCCTTAGTATACCTTAAGGCCTAATGGAAGTAAGACTCACAAATATTCCAATTTAAGAATCAGTTGGTTATTCATATTCAACATGCTTTTCTTCCTGGAGCTAGGGTTGGCTCAGAGGAACAGAACCATGGGAGTGGTAGAGAATATGGAATTTAGTATCAGGATTTGACCTCATCCGATTTTAGGAGCTAGTTAGGCAAGTTTGGTGTGGTTGTTGCTTCTGTATTTTGGGTGCTAGGCCTGAAGTCAGCAGGGCATGCAGTCAGGAAGAGAGGGTGACAGGAGGTGCTGGAGAGCAGGGATGAACGGAAGCCGTGAGGGTGAGCTGAGTCCACACAGACGCCTCACTGCTCACCAGCCTCCAACCTCGAGGATGCTGCGAACGGCAGGGGAAGCTGGCGCCTTCTCTGAGTCAGAAGTATCTCGTGTGAGAGTCAGAGAAGCTGATGGAGATTTTGTGGGCTCGTTCCACGCCTGAGCCAGCATGGTGTGCAAGCACAGAGTGACAGCGGGCATGGGCTGCACCTGTCCCTGAGCCCTGCGTTGATCTGAGTGTGGTGAGAACATGAGGGCTGCTGCACTTCTGCCTTCTGAGTCTCACCACGGTGTCCCTTATAACCCAGGAGCTGTGGAACCCTGCAGGGAAGACAGTGCTGGGCAATGCAGATGGAGCTCAGCTGAGCTGTGACAGTTCATACTGAGCACTGAGTCCCACGTTGCCTATTCTCCCCATTTTCCTGCTAGAGTCTTCCCTCCACCTGAGTATTGTATGTCATACCTTTTCTTTCTTTTTTTTTTTTTTTTTTTTTTTGGCGGTACGCAGGCCTCTCACTGCTGTGGCCTCTCCCGTTGCGGAGCGCAGGCTCCGGACGCGCAGGCTCAGCGGCCATGGTTCATGGGCCCAGCCGCTCCGCGGCATGTGGGATCTTCCCGGACCGGGACACGAACCCTGTCCCCTGCATCGGCAGGCAGACTCTCAACCACTGCGCCACCAGGGAAGCCCCGTCATACCTTTTCTGATCCATGCCCTCTTTCCTTGATCCTTCCATTCCTGTCTGAGGACCAGAAGCACTGCCTTTGCGACCCAGGCTTGCAGTGGAGATGATGTCCCACACAGAGAAGTCTCACCTGCTCTGGACAACCACCTGCCTGGCTTCACTGTTTTTGAGCTCTGCTCATCTCTTGAGGAACAGCAGGATCGTTTGTGGCCTCATGTGGTACTTGACTAGTTTTTGGTGCCAGTAGTAGCTGAGATCACTCTGCACCCTGGATTTTGACTGTCCGTCTATAATGTAGTAGAACGGTCAGGCTCAGGCCAGGGCCATGTGGCCATGGGGAGCTTTGAGAGCATAGGAAGATCAAACATAGCATGAGAAGAGGGGAGATTCTGATTTTATGCATGGTGGAAATAGGTGGGTCATCTGGATGTTAGGGGCTTATCCAGCTAGTAAAGTTCAGAGTAAAATTATGAGCAAGAATGAGATTGAGAGATTATATCCAGAGTAAGAATGAATGATGCCAGGGCCAGCAAACGTTAGAGGTGAGGGTGACAGGCTGTAACTGAACAGGATCGCTGTAGAGCAGCTAACGAGGAGGCGTGTGTTAATTCACACTGGGTTCCGGACAGGAGGCGCTAATACTGGAGGGGAGGATTGGGGGGGCGGGTGTTAGAGGGCAAAGGGCAACACCAGCGGGCCTGCCGAAGTAGGAGCATGCTGGCACCAAGAAAGGTGAGGCCTGTGCAACAGGCTGGAAGGGCAAGTGGCTCGTTATCTCACAAGTCGACTCTCCTGTGCTGGGAGGTTGGTTTCCCGGAGGTCAGTGTTGAGCCCCGGTGATACAGGTAATCCTGTATGATGGGCCTTCCTGGAACAGAGGTAAAGGAGAGCATTTGGAGAGGTGGGTGAAGGTAGACAGGGAGAGGGTATTAGCCCTTTACTGGGTTCGAGGGGAAGAAGAAGAAAAGCTTTTGAAGGTAACCTGCCTTCAGTTCCCAGAATTCCATGCGTAACCCCAGAAAGGACTTGACTCTGATTTGTGATTTAGAGTAAATTCAGAAATAGCATTCTAATCAGATAGAGAGTAAGAACAATTAGGTTGCTAAAAAAAAAAAAAGTTCAGATACTGGTAGAATATACCAGTTTATATTTTTACATTTACGTTTGTGTGTGTGTGTGTGTGTGTGGAAAAAGAGAGGTTGATTGATTCTAGTTTATGGGTAATGCTTGCTAGATTTTTCTGAGTTTTAATTACTTTTTAAATTTAATTACTCCATTACTTTTAAATTGAATTGCAGATCGAATTCACAGTCCTTAAACACCAGGATCACATGAATTGAAACACTTTACCTGGTTATTCCCTTTGTGGACTCAGTTCTTTCCAGTGGTGACTACTTCTCATGGAGATGAATGTTGCCAACCTATAGATATGAAGGACAGAGTATCTTATTTATGCTTGTAAACTCTTCTCTCCTCCAGAATATGCTCATTCTAAAAAGGAGAAAATGATGGAAATAGGTGGGTGTCTGGCTTCTGGCTAGATATGTTATTTCCATCCGTGACAACCTTTATCATTCTCTGAGATCCTGAGGGACTTGTGTAAGGTTGCACTGCAGTTAGTAGAGCGGCATACATTTAATCTTTGTTTCGTAACATTTATTTGTACATCATTTCTAAAAGTGCCATTTAGAAAGGCCCCAGTAGAGAAATAATTGTGGGGGCGCTACTTGTGATGATATTTATGTGGGAGGAGGAGAGGCTGAGTGATTACAGGTAGAGGAGAGTAAGCAGAATTTATTGTTTTAAGCAACTAAATGATTTCCATTTATAATGTCTTCTGGTTCTACTCTAGGACATTTATGCATCTGAAATGCTTGCTCGTCTAACTAGGTAATCATTGTATCCCCACCTCACTTCTTTTTTTTTTTTTTTTTTTTTTTTGCGGTACGCGGGCCTCTCACTGTTGTGGCCTCTCCTGTTGCGGAGCACAGGCTCCGGATGCACAGGCTCAGCGGCCATGGCTCATGGGCCCAGCCATTCTGTGGCATGTGGGATCCTCCCGGACCGGGGCACGAACCTATGTCCCCTGCATCGGCAGGTGGACTCTCAACCACTGCACCACCAGGGAAGCCCCCCACCTCACTTCTTAATTCTCCTCATAGAGTTTGAAGAAAACTGAGTTATCAGATATTCAGAGGTGGCGCGGGCATGCAGTTTGGCAATTTCCCAGCCCACTTCTGGCCAGCTTGGTGTAAATAATCAAGGGGCGGCAAAGAGAGAAAAGGCCAAGAGATTTCTGTGTTGCAACCCAGTATGAATTGAGGTCTCTTCCCCGGTTCTAATCAATTATGCAACAGCATTTATTTTTTGTTCTGCCAGAAACAATATACATTGTTGTAATGTAAGAATTTAATTACAGTGGAGAAGTCTCTAGTGCTTTTTGAATGAGAAATTAAGTCTCCATCTTACTTTGCCTCTAACTGTGAAACAGATACTACTAAAGCCGCAGCAGAAACTGCTGGTAACGTTAGTTGCTCTTTCCATGTTGAAATATGTTGACCGGGTGAGAGGGGAGACTAAATGGGACCAGTGGGTTAGCGAATTGTTATTCTTTTTATGTTGGCTCAGTCTTGTTCAGTAGTTCAGGCTGCAGGGTCTGTGCTTCAAAGGGATGATGTTATTGCTGCCCTCAAGAGCAGCTTCTTTCCAGACTCACAGATGCAGAGAATAAATTAGTGCTTACCAGTGGTCAGGGGGGGCAGTACAGGGATGGGGGAGTGGGAGGTACAAACGATTGGATGTAAGATAGGCCCAAGGATGTACTTACAACATGAGGAATATAGTCAATATTTTATAACTGTAAATGGAAAGTAACCTTTAAAATTATATAAAAATTTTAAAAATTAAAAAATAAATTAAAAAAAGAATAGCTGTTTTCTAGATTTTTCTTCTCAAGCAATGTTGAAAATTTCAAACATAGATCTTAGAAATGTAGAAATTTGGAGTTGGATGTTTCTATAAGAAATATCTCATTCAAGTGGATTAATGTAAATAGGAGGAAAAAATCAATAAAAATGAAGCAACTTGCTCAAGGTTACATAGCCCAGTATAGAGGGGTAGGTTTGGGAGAAAGGAAGGCATAAAGGGAACGTGGTTACTTGTAGTTCACAGATTTTTAAAACCCAGTTTAAGCAAGCAGGTTTAACTTTTGTCTATTTTTGATTTTAAAGCAAAATGGATGGATATCTTTTTAATGGACGTTTGAATAAACAGATGGATGGAGGATGAATGAGGAAAAAAGAAAGAGAATGAGAAAGAAAATGAGTCTGATCTCTCACTTTTTCCTTCTTTGAAAAAAGTGTTAAAGAATGTCATCATGTGATCATGTGTAATGGAAGAGAGACAAAGATGAGGCCCTGAAAAGTTGGCAAATGGGTCACACAAAACCTGAAACACTGAAAATTTATTAAGGTTGACTTTTCCAGTAAGTGGAAAAGTGGTTGAGGGAAAAGGTCTCGTTTACAGGAGCTAACTATGTGGAAAATGGCAAGGCAGGATTTTCCTAAACCGTTACCCTACACAACTATGCTGATGACATGGCAAAAATATTCTGAATTTACTGCTCAGACTATGGTTAAATAAAATAACAAATATGAAGAGGGTACTTTCCTATACTAAATATTTATGATTGTTAGTCTATGCATCTGTGATAGCCCCCAAATTTTATATTAATGCATCTAGCAGCATGATTTTTTTTTAATGGATAATATGCTTTTTTTTTTTTTTTTTTTTTTTTTTTTTTAGTTTGGTAAGTTGAGTGTTCTGAGGATACTCTTCTTCTTATGCTTTGGTGTTGCAAATTAAATTTTGATTCTTAAAATAATTGCTTGTGTTGTGTGATGACTATGTAGTCTTAACAAAGCAAATTCTAGCTAACAGTCATTTTATTTCAGAATCAATAACTTTGAAAATTCTTATTTAATCAATTTAAACAATGTGTTTCTAGTTGAAAGAGTAGGGGTAGATGCTTTCTTGAAGTTATTAAGTTTTTGGTAGATGTAAAAGATATATGTGATGGATGTATATATAAGTTATAAGACATAATGATAAAGAGAAACCCAACTTAAGAAATAGAATGTTTCCAATATTTTTAAAGACCCCTTTTAGTCCCAGGCATGAGCATTATCCTGCATTTTTTTATTGTATTTTCCTTGCTTTTTATAATGCTTGTCATCATATATAAGTATGTATTCAGGAACTATGTATTGTTTACTTTTACTTGTCTTGGGACATCAGATGAGTAGTGCTGTACTCTTTTCCTTTGTAACTTGCTTTTCTTACTCAAATTTTGTGCTTTGATATTCTTCCACATTGATACATGTAGGTAAAATTATTCATTTCCACAACTGAATAGAACTATATTATATGACCATACTGTAATTTATCCATTCTTCAGCAATAGACATTTTTATCCTTTCTAGCTTTTTTGCTATTTTAAACAATACTGCTGTGTACAGTCACTTAAATGTGTCCTGGTGCACAAGTAGAAGGGTTTCTCTGGAGTATATCTCTAGGGGTAGAATTGCTGGATTGTAGAGTATGCACATTTTCAACTCTACTAGATAATGCCCAGTTGTTTTCCCATATTGTTGCAACACTTAAATAGCACTGTTTGTTGGTTCCATTTCTCCACATCCTTACTGACTCTTCGTTTCTGCTGACATTTAGAGTTTTGTCAGTCAGGTGTGTGTTAAACAGTGTTTCCTTGCGGCCTTAATTGCACTTTTCTATTACTAATGGTTTATATGTTTACTGGTTATTTAGTTTCATCTGTGGATTTCCTTTTCATGTGTTTTTGCCTATTTTTCTATTGAATGGTAGTCAATTTTTTTCTCACCTTGAAGTAGATATTCAGGGCTAATTAAATATGTTGAAAATATTTTCTCCAAGATTGTGGACCGTCTTTTCACTTTTATAATATTGCTTTAATTTTTGATTTGGCTGAATATATATTTATTATGTAATTAGTGTTTTTCTATGCACTTTTTCATGATAATTTTATATAGGATGTTTGTATCTACTTTACTAAGTGAGATTGGCCTGTAGTTTTCTTTTCTTATAATATTCTGACTGGGTTTGGTTTCAATGTTAGAATCTTTTTTCTCTATTCTTTGAGATCATGTGAATAACTAGAATAATCTTATCTTTACGTATTTGGTAGAACTCACTTGTAAAGCTATTTGGGACTAGAGTTTTCTTTGAGGGTAAAATTTGAACTTGAAATTCATTTCCATTAGTAGTAATAAGACTATATAGGTTTTCAGTTTCTTCTTCAGTCAGTTTTGGTAAGTTGTGTATTCTATAAAGTTGTTCATTTATTTTAAGTTTTCAAATTTATTGGCATAAAGATTTTATTAGTTTGCCAGAACTGCCATTCCAAAGGACCATAGACTGGATGGCTTAAACAACAGAAATTTATTTTCTTACATTCTGGAGGCTAGAAGTTCTAGATAAGGTGTTGATGGAGTAGATTTTTTCTGAGGCCTTTTTCCTTTGCTCATAGATGGCTTTCTTCTCCCTGTGCCTTCACATGGTCTTTCCTCTGTGTACCGATCATATTGGATTAAAACCTACCCATCTGACCTCATTTTACCTTAACTACCTCTATAAAGGCTCTATCTCCAAATACAGTCACTTTCTGAGATACTGGGACTTCAACATAAGAAATTTATGGGGGACACAATTCAGCCCATAGCAAGGATGTTTACAGTTGTCCATTAATTATATCTTTAATCTTGCTGTATCTGTACTTATGTCTCTCTTTTCATTTTATTTGTTTCAAAATGATTATTTTTGTTTTTTACTTCTCTTTTTATTTCCTTTGGTAAGTCTTACCAGGGATTTGTCAATTTTATAGTCTTTTCAAAGAGCTCCTTTTGTTGCTGTTTCCTTCTATTGTATTTTTGTTTTATATGTATTCTTAGTTTTTATTTGTCTTTAATTTTCTCTTGAGTTTCTTCTCATAGTCGTTGTCTGATAAATTTAGTTACTGAACTAATTAATTTTTAACTTTATACTCTAAGGATTTCAGTATAGAATTTCTCTCTAAACACGGCATTAACTGTATTTCATGAGTTTTGATATGAAGTATTTTCTATATCATTTAGACATTTATTTTCTGTATTCCACTATAATTCTTTTCTGAGAGTCTTGAGTTATTTACAGATCTTCTTTGACTTATGATGAGATTATGTCCTGATAAACCCATAATAAGTTGAAAATATCCTCGGGAATTCCCTGGTGGTCCAGTGATTAGGACTCTGTGCTTCCACTGAGGGGGCCCGGGTTTGATCCCTCGTCAGGGAACTAAGGTCCCACAAGCCAAGTGGCATGGCCAAAAAAGAAAAAAAAAATACCCTAAGTCAAAAATGCACTTAATATATCAATACCTAACTAACCAAACATCATAACTTAGCCTAGCCTACCTTAAACGTGCCCAGAACACTTAACGTTTTACCCACCTGGGCACAAACGTGCCCGAGTTGGGTAAAATCATCTAACACAAATTCTGTTTTATAATAAAGTGTCGAATGTCTCATGTAATTTATTGAATACTGTTACTGAAAGTGAAAAACAGAATGGTTGTCTGGGTACAGAAAGCTTGTGTGTTAATTGTTTACCCTCCTGTGTATGTGGTTGACTGGCAGCTGTGATGGCTGCCACGACCCAGCATCACCAGAGGATCATACTGCATATCACTAACCTGGGAAAAGGTCACAATTCAGAATTCAGAGTACGGTTTCTAGAGAATGCATATTGCTTTCACACCATTCATAAAGTTGAAAACTCGCAAGTTGAACCATTGTAAGTTGGGGACCCTCTGTAGAAGTTTTAATTTCCAAATGTACTTTTAGTTCATTTTAAATTACCAAACATTAGCTTCACTACGTTGTATTTATAGCATGTTGTCTGCTTGATATTAATTATTTATAGTATTACTATATGGCCTACTTCAAGGACAATTTTTGTAAATGCTTTGGATTTGAGAGAATGTATGTTCTCTTATTGTTATGTATATCATTTTATATTTGTCCAGTAGATAAAGCTTTTTAATTATTTTGCTCAAAATCTTTGTAGCCTTACTGATTTTTGCTTGGCTAATCTATCCATGACTGAAAGAATGGGTTATAATCTCCATTTCTTGGCTAATCTATCCATGACTGAAAGAATGGGTTAAAAATCATGACTCTTTTAGTTTCTTGTTATTTCTATAAATTTTGGCTGTGTATATTTTGAATTATGCTAATAGAGGCATAGTCATTTAGAATTTTATAATACTCTTAGGAAATACATCCTGTGTCTCATTACTTAGCCCTTTCCTTTCATAATGCATTTTGTCTGTATGCTTCTTTTGTCTGAATTTACATATTCCAGCTACTTAGTTATTACTGTCTTTCAGCATTGTGAGGACATTATTCCATTTCACTTTAAATGCAGTCAGAGTCTTTGAAAGATTGCAAGCAGGAGGTTCATATGGTCAAGAGTTCTGAGAAGGGCTTCCCTGGTGGCACAGTGGTTGAGAGTCTGCCTGCCGATGCAGGGGACACGGGTTCGTGCCCCAGTCGGGGAAGATGCCACATGCCGCGGAGCGGCTGGGCCCGTGAGCCATGGCCGCTGAGCCTGCGCGTCCAGAGCCTGTGCTCCGCAACGGGAGAGGCCACAGCAGTGAGAGGCCCGCGTACAGCAAAAAAAAAAAAAAGAGTTCTGAGAAAATGGCATGGACTTCTGTATGGAAAAGTCATTGGAAGGTTGCAAAAACCTGGAGTTGGGCTATTATAGGGCAGCATGAGATGGTGGTGGCTTGGCTTGGAGTCTTAGCCCCTGAGATGGAGATAAAGAGAATGTATATGATTCAGAGGGAGAATTAATTGAGAGATGTTGGTGATGGATGTCAAGGGTGATGTGAAAGAGAATGTATGAATGATGAAGCTTCAGTTTCTACCTTGAGCAACTCATTCCTTGAAATTATTTATCGATTTCAAAGTAGTAGTGTGCTCCTTCAATTCATTTTTATACATGTTCCATTTATTTTACAAAAAAATGTTGAGGGTCTCTGAAGAATAATTTTCATACTTGATGCTTTAGAAAGAATAAAAATAAGCCTATTCGTGTATGGGGATGCTATGAAAGAGCTTTCTGTCTAGTCCTATTTATTAATTCCTTAACTTTTTTTTGATGACTCAGTGTGTGCCAGGCACAGTGCCAGTTTTTCTGGGCTTGCAGCGGTAAATACGGTGAGTATAGTGTGTGTCCATGCTGAGTTTAGTAGTAAATGCAGATCAGCACAGAGTCATGTATCAACACCATGTGGGAGGAGCTTTGGTGAGAGAAGTGTTTGGTTCTGTGACAGCACGTGGCAGGGACACCCACCTCCATATGGTCCAGTGAGTATGGTGAAGATTTTCAGATGAAAATGAAGCTTAGACTAAAAGAGACCTAAAGATGGGTAGGGACACACCAGAGAAAATTTAAGAACTTTGGAGAAAGAACGTAGGCGAGAAGGAGATTATGACAAAGTTGAGGAACTGTTAAAAAAAAAAAAAAAAGGGGGCTTCCCTGGTGGCACAGTGGTTGAGAGTCCACCTGCCGATGCAGGGGACACGGGTTCATGCCCCGGTCCGGGAAGATCCCACATGCTGCGGAGCGGCTGGGCCCATGAGCCATGGCCACTGAGCCTGCTCATCCAGAGCCCGTGCTCCGCAACGGGAGAGGCCACAACAGTGAGAGGCCCGTGTACCGCAAAAAAAAAAAAAAAATCATTAGGATTTGAGAGTAGAGTTCCAAGGGATATAGTACCTGTTTGAGGGAAGGAGGACTCAAATTATGTTAGTGCCTTATAACTTAAAAGTTTGGTATTTATTGTGAAAACAGTGAGGAGCTTGTGAAGAGGTTTAGGAAAGAAATCGACATGACCAGCTTTGCATTTTAGTGAACTCGAGTATATATAAAAAGGATTGGGTTGGGAAGTAAGGGTGGACCACCAGATAAAGGACTGATGATGATACTGTCTTCTTGACCTGGCTTTAGGCTTGGCTGTGGAGGTGGAGAAAACTGGATAGATTTGGAGGATATTTAGGAGATAAAGTGATAGATTTAGTTATTCAGTGTATGTGTTGTTGAAGAAATGAAGGAAGTCAGAAATGGTCGCAAGATGGGGCTTGGGTCACTGGGTGGATGGTGCTACTGGGAGGATCAGGTTTGCAAAACATGATGAGATCTTTTAAACTTTTGAGATTGGAATGTCCTGGGAGAAATCCAAAGGGATTTTCCAGTGGGTATATATTTGGGGTGTTGCTCAGGAGAGAGTTCTGGGCTAGGAACTTAGGAAGTCAGTGATATATTGATGGCACTTGAAGCGGTTGGAGTGAACGAGATCAGCCAAGTAATGTTTATGGAAAGAGAAGAGAAAAGTGGGCGGGTCAGCATGGAGAGAATTGATATAAAACAAGTACAGAAGGGTATAATGTAATAATATGATGAAATGCAGTAAGAAGATATAAACCGTTGATGGGATTTTAAATGGGGTAGTTGCTGTTAGGAGAACAGAAAAGTCTTCAAGTGAGATGATCATTGAAGTATGATGGCTAATATTGAATAATTGTGAAAGAGAATGATTCAACCAGAAGGGGTTATACAAGCAATCACACAGAGGGAGAAAAAAAGAGCATAACTTTAGAAACCAAAGAATAATTTAGTTTAGGACAGAACAGACAGGTCAGTTGGGGCCATTTTATAAAATATCTAATGCATTATAATGTTAGAGTATAGTTCAAGGTGTTTGAATGAATTCCATTAGTGTGCCTTGTAAAAATGTCTGTCTCTTATTTATTTGATTAACCATGAGGTCACAGTTAACAGTTTGTAGGTGTTTTTTATTCTTAATGTATTTCCCCTTGACGTGATTAATTGAAGTTCTTTTGAGATGCTTTTTGAAAATCTGTTTCTTTTTTAAAAGAAATACTCAGGTTGTATTTAAGGAAATTTATGAACACTGAATTCACTCATCTGATTTCACTCATTATGTTATATAAGTAAGCATGCATTAATTATTAAACTCTAGTTTTAGAGGAAAAAAAAAGTGGTTGAAATGATGAAAGGTAATTTTAGACATACTGTGTTGGCAGGTCTCAAATAGTAACAAAAAACTGAGGGTGAATAAGTGGGATAAACTTTTGTCTTTCCAAACTTTCTGTATACATTTTTATTAGGACTTCTAGAGTTACAAGTATACTTTTGAATTACATAATAGATATGTAGGTGATTGGAATTTTAGATTTTTGGATGAAAACACTTGTTTTATTAATGGAATAATTAATATTTTTAATGAGTATAGAGTGATAATGTTGCAGTTGAAAATTCAGTTCTTAAGTGTCAAGATTGCCTTTTCCTGAATCAGTTGAACAATTAGCAAACTTTATTGACTGTGTAGAGCTCTCTACCTGAGCCTCTGGAAAAGTAGGACACCTGTACTGTGTTCTTAAAAGTTCATCAACTAGTTAAGCAGCAAAAGATTTAAATCAGTTAAATTAGTTTGATGTTCATCCTGGTCCTTTTCCATGGCTTTTTCATCCTGAGTTGTTTCTTTTAATTTATCTCTTGGTCGACTCGATTTCATTGTCAAGTAATTTTAAGAAAATATCATAACACCCTGCATTCCCTAAGATAGTTTATGTTTGAGCACATTAAACAGCTGCTTTTATACCCTAAGGTCAGATTGATTTAATGAAAGAATTGGATCATACTTTCCCTCAGAACTTTATAAAACTTGAGCGCCGAAGTAATCCTTTTGCCATAGTGTCTGTTAATAACTTGTTTGGCTAGATTCTACTATTGAATAGTTTATTTTATGAAGGACTCATGGATGCTGTGTTCCCTGACTTCTTGCATGTTTCAATATCTGTTTCTTTTATATTCAAAGGATATTTTGCTTTGTTGTAAAATTTTGGGGTCCTACTAAGAAATCTGTAGACATGGCTTCTTTGTCTTCCGGCATTGAGCGTTCCTCCTATAGAACAGTGAGGCTAGTCTGACCTCCTCACCACGCCATGGGGGTGAATTGCTCTTTTCTGCCTGAACACCTACATAACGTTTTTTTTGTTTTGTTTTGTTTTGTTTTGTTTTGTTTTGCGGTACGTGGGCCTCTCACTGTTGTGGCCTCTCCCGCCGTGGAGCACAGGCTCAGCGGCCATGGCTCACGGGCCCAGCTGCTCTGCGGCATGTGGGATCCTCCCGGACCGGGGCACGAACCTGTGTCCCCTGCATTGGCAGGCAGACTCCCAACCACTGCGCCACCAGGGAAGCCCAGAACGTTTTTTCTTTATCTTGAAGTTCAGTGACTCAAGGATATAACTCTTTTGGATCATTCTGTATCAATTTTTAACTGTTATTGCAATCTGTTCTTCCTTCATATTATGGAAAATTCATACTATCATTACTTGAAATATTTCTCTAGCTAGTTTTTGGGTTCTTTTCTACAGAGTCAGCAGTTTTCAGTTTGTTTTTCATGCTTCTTATCTTTTCTCCATTAAAAAGAAATGTATTTGTCTTTCTCCTCTGTATTCTCTGGAATTAAGTCCTTTTTAAAAAAATCAATAATTCAGTTTTTAGCCATATCTTCTGATTTCTAGCCATGTCGCCTCATTCCCTTGCTGTTTTTATTTTATTAGTACTGAATTGATACATTTTTGATCTTCTGTTTGTTTTGATGGCTCTACAACATCTTTTTTTCTTTTTTTCTTTTTGCGGTACGCGGGCCTCTCACTGTGGTGGCCTCTCCCGTTGCGGGGCACAGGCTCCGGACGCGCAGGCTCAGCGGCCATGGCTCACGGGCCCAGCTGTTCTGCGGCATGTGGGATCTTCCCGGACCAGGGCACGAACCTGTGTCCCCTGCATCGGCAGGTGGACTCTCAACCACTGCGCCACCAAGGAAGCCCATCTGCAGCATCTTTTTAATTTCTATTATTTCATCATTTCATCTTTGATCCCCTCTTCACTGATAATCCTTTAAAAAAATCTTGCTATAATGGGAAGCTTTTGGTTTTAGGTTGTGTTTTCTTTTGGAACGAGGGCTTTTTCCCTCCTTCCTTTCCTCTCTTTCTCTCCCATTCTTTCCTTTTTTACTTCCTTTATTCTATGATATGTTTACATATTTCCTGTTTTGCTTCATCGTGTCATGTAAGCAGATAGTCTGTTTGCTGAGATGTACTGTTGGTGAATCTTTCTTTCCTTCCTGCCTTCTGTGGTTGAGACCTATCTGTTTTCCCTTGGTTGCTACATATTGAGAATTAGTTGTCCCTTTCATTTTGCTCTAATTCCAGGTGAGGAGTGGGATGGCCTTATTGTGGGGAATGAAAGAAGGGAAGGGCTTGGCAGTGTGAGCTGTGTCAGAATGTTCTGTGACTTCTCTCCCCAGATGGCCATGCGTGTACAATGATGCCCTTCAAAGGAGATCTCAGATACAATACTTCCTTACGAAAGCATGCAAACTATTTCTGCACCTTTCAGCTAAGGGGCACGGAGCTGGTCTTTAGGGAGCGTGGCGGTGTTTTGTTTCATCCTGTGGCTTTCCTGTTTACATGTATGAGCCCTGTTGCATACATCATTATTTATTCAAGAGCTGAAAAATCTCTCCACAGGGTAATTATTTTAAGTATTGAAGATTACTTTGGGCCCTGTAGGAACATCATCAGCTTTAAATAACAATGTCATCTTATACATTTTCTAGAGCAAAACATCTTCAGAAATACTGAAAGGGCTTTGCATTTCTCCTGTATGTATTGCTGTTGCACCATTTCCTGTTGCCAACATAGAAACAACTTACTCTAAAGTGCATATCATTTTAAATTATTAGCTCGTTAGGCATCCTGGTTTTCTGTCATTCTTGGTGTTTCAACTTAAAATGAAGTATTTATAAAATAGGTACATAAGCTGTATTAAATCATTATGTCCGGCACCTCGTAGAAACTTTCTCTCAAGGAAAGGGAATGATCCTTTTTTGGTGCTGACATAACTCCATTCTCACATGGGCAAAACACAATCTCCAGTGTGCTCCTGGTGATTCATTAAGTCTTTGGAGTGCAGGAGGGCAGTGGTGGGTCACACTAGGGTGAGATTTCAGCTGGGAGTCTGTCACCTCCTATCGATCTACTAGTTATTTGTTTCATTTATGTTTGAAGATGCTCCACGGCAGCTGTGGTTACTGTGAATTCCATATGAGTCATACAAGATGAGAAAATAAACTGAAATGTATACAGTTTACCAAAAAAAAAAAAAAAAGGAAGTCAAGCTTCATGTGCAGTTTATTATAGTTACGTTTAAATGCAATTGATGTTATACTCCCTTCTATTGAGATGGCCTGTAAGGAAATTATTTGTCATATGTCATAAAGATTGACTATCTGTGACTGAGGAACCACCATGGTGTTCTAAATGATGATTACTAATCAATCGTATTGATAATGTTATTGATTGGATTAATTATAGGGAATCAAACTTTGAAGACTATTTTAAAGACTGTCCATACTTCTTTAAAGGTACATTCACAGTGAAACTGTATCAGGTTAATGGGGAAGGTTTCATTTATTGTCAGTGTTTCTTCATCCCGATTACTCAAAACTCAGTGTTAGAACAGTCATAAACTCTCAAGCTATAATTATGTTATCTTTAACAGGTTGCTGTGATTTTACGTACTCATGCATTTAAAAATTTTTTCTCTTCTTTTTCTCAGAGTAAAGATTTCGGAATTTTAAAGTTTTCTTTGGCCTCATAACTTTGCATCATTCTTTTCCCGAAAGTATTTTTGTACCATTAACTTTGATTTAATAAACATTGATTGATTGCATAGTACCAAAAAATATGATTGATTTGGCCAGTGGAGTTGTGCAACCAGTTGATTTGTGAGTGGGAAACTAGCAAACAGACAAAAAAACTTTTAAAACTCCTATCAGTTCAGCTAGGAAAAAAAATCTATTAGCTGTATTTATTTGTAGTTCATATTGCCACCACGAACGTATGTCATCAGTAGTTATACACAAAATCTAGAAAATTGGTGGTGATGAAACCTATTTAGCCACTGTTAATGAGAAGAAGTTTCTTTGTTTTGAGTCTCAGGAGAAATATTCATCATGCGTTTCTTAATCTGAGGCCTTAAAGGAATCAACTTCATAGTTTACAGTTTCATAACTTGTTCTGTCTTGGAGCATATCATCATATAGGTGAACTAACCTGGAAAAGGGTGCTGTAGCCCAGATAAATTATATATGCATCACAGTGTTGCCTAAGAACAGGGGTCAATAGTTCTCCGGTCTCTTATGGTATATTATTGTGTCTTTATGGAGTCTGGCAGCTTATCAGAGCCTCTGTCTAGCTTTTGGTCCCAGAGTTTTATTTTGTTAAGGAAGTGTATGTATTTGGATTGCATTATGTCTCTCCCTCAAATTATTAACTTCGGTATAAGAACCCTTAAATGTGTTTGTAATTGATTGCTTACTAAAAAGATCTGGCAAGTGAATGGTTTAACTTATAATGCTTATTAACTTCTTGACTCCCTGCTTGATTTTATCTTTTTTTGGCATCTATTTTTATTGATATATTACATATTTTAAAAAATAGCCCAGTTTTTTATCCCTTGCCAAGTTCTGGTAACTTTCTCATTTTGTGATATTAATGTTTATAAATTTTTACCATTTGCAGTTGGTATAAACTTAACTTTGAAAACCACTAACAACTCTTTTGTTTTTCATGGACGCCCTCCCACAGTTGACATTAACATTTTTTCTGCAGCTTATGAAATTTTGTTTAAAAAACATTCCCTGCCCTTCTGCTACTTCTAGCCCTTGATTTAACCCACTAAAAATGGGTATTTTTGATAGCATCTGTACTGGGAAATGATTTCCAAATAAAACATTTGTTAGAACACACAAACGATTTATTTAGGTACATCTCAGAGCCTAAATATTCACTTCAGCTGCCAGTATGTGCTTTATTGGCTAATGTTTCTGCAGTGTTTCCACATTTTTATAGGCTGGCAGCCAAGTTGTCCAACAGTCTGGTACCTCTCAGGGAGTGGAAGTGGGTGTGTCTATGGGGAGTTGGTGGCACTAGAATGCTCTTTTGTGTAGCCAGTTGGCATATGTTAGAACCAGCAGAAGTTGACCAGAAGGAACCTGGAAGCATCTGTCTATAACCTGGAAGCATATAAATACTAATGAGCTTCCTCTACCTGTCCAAAGTGGCTTGAGGAAGCCTGCTTAGATCCCCGGTGATGTTGATCCAAGGAAATCAGAACTCTTAGAGCAACTTGTTCAGTCATGTTGGATCTAAAGTAGTTAAAACATTTAGTACAACTGAGGTCTAATATGTCATTTTTGTACAAAGATATATTATGGTAAAAAATACTTCTGTAGTGCTCTGTGGTTTATAAAGTGCACTGTCATGTGTTTTCTCATTTGATCAGCCAAAAAAAAAAAAAAAACTTGTGAAGTAGATGGTGTTATACCCATTTTACAGATACAAAATCAGTCAGTCACACAAGCTGGAAATGCTGACATTGTGGGTTTAAATCCTTGTCACTGGATCCCATCTTCTGTATTCTCTCACTGTGCTACACAGGAAATAAGGGTTGGCCAATGGAAGATGGACTGAGCTAGTATAATACAAGATTGCGTCAAATAGATATCAAATTAAGGACCCAAGAATGCTGCTTGTACCACCAACCTCCGGTGGTCAATTGGCAACAAGGTGTTTGTTGTTGATCATAACTAAGCACTATGGGATTTGTAAAGTTTTGATTAGATGAGATCTAAAACTATAAGTAGGTCTCTATATGATAAGAACACAAACTGGATGAGTGAGGATGCAGATTTGTATCTATCTAATAGATAGACATAAATAATATGTTTTCTGGGTGTGTGTGTCTTTACTGCATTAAAAGGAAGAAGATTTGATATAATCCCTTGAGGGAAGTTTTGAGAATGGCATATTGTTAGTTAACTGGGATCAGTGGAAGAGCTTCTGTCCCGTGTATGTACTGAGCGCTTTCTATGGATGTGCTTGGTGTCAAGCAATATGCCGGGTACTGGGGTACAAAGATTATGAACACATAGGGTTGAGGAAACGACTTCTTCACTTTGGTAGATGCTGTGGACTGAAATGTCTCCCCCAAATCCACGTGTTGAAGACCTAATCCCAGTGTGACAGTATTTTCAGGTGGGGTCTTTAGAAGTTAAGTAGATCATGAGGGTTGAACCCTCCTGATGAATTAGTGCCCTTGGAAGAAGAGATGTGACAGATGAGCAATCTCTCTTCCCGTGTGCAGACACAGCCAGAAGGTGGCCTTTTGCAGGCTGAGAAGGGAGGCCTCACCAGGAACCAAATAGACCAGCACCTTGATCTTAGACTTCTCAGCCCCCAAAACTATGAGAAATGAGTTTCTGCTGTTTTAAGTCAACCAGTCTGTGATATTTTGTTGTAGCAGCCTGTGCTGACAAATTCAGCAGAGTTAGAGCACTCTTCATAGACCCACATTTGAACAAGGGCTTGAAGGATGAGTAAAAGTTCTGTTACCAAATGAGGAGGAAAGGTATTCCTCCCAAGATAAGAACTAAGTGTGGTCATGTCCTAATGTGTGGAAGGGGATGTAAAAAATTCTAGTGGTTGTATGTTGTTGGGAGGATTGAAGGAGAGGTTAGAAGCTAAGCTTGGGCCTGTTTGCCAGTCGTCCTCTCGAATGTAGGATGTACTGGAGGCCATTGCACATAACATCCAGTCTAGTGGCTTTTACCCCTTTTTTATACTTCTGTATCTTCATATGTTCAATTTACTGCAGGCAGTATAAAATGTCATTATTCACAGTAGTTGTCTATGATACGTTTTAGAACCTCTGAGAAGATAGGTTTTGTATTCTGATCCTTCATCATTCCTTCATCATTTTGGATCCATATTTTTTGGCTATACGTCTCCTCCCTCTTTTTTTCCTACACATGCGCGTGTATGTGTGTGCGTGTGCACACACACACACATTCACACACAATGTGAGGCCAAACTCAGCAGCAGCCTACTATTTCCCTTGGATTAGTATCATTTAGCTCCAATATGGCAGAAAAAATTGAGAATAGGTGTCATGAACAATAAGAAGATATATATATATATAATATATATATGCATGTAAGTTGATTTTTTTACATATATGTGTATGTATACATATGTAAAAAATCAACCTGTATGTTTTATAGAAATATAATTCATTGCTGATCTATACATAGACTGGAAGGGAAACTGTTGGCAACTGAGAAGGCAGTTAGGGGCTATTTAATAATCATAAAGAGATGATGACCTGAATTAAGCCTGAAACAGTAGAGTTAGGAAGCATGGGTGGTGTGGAGAGGTCTTTCAGAGGTGGCATCAATACAACTTTGTAATTGATCCTGAAGTCAGAAAAAGTGGGCTCCTAGATTTCTCATTTGGTGCATGTTGATGTTATTAACATGAATAGAGAATAATGGAGAAGAAAGTAGGTTTTTGAAAGTATGAGGTAGGGAGAGAAATAAGTGAGATGAGCCTTTATAAACTTCCTTGGACACTTTTAAACTTATGACAATCCAAGTAGAGGTTATGATAGGGAATAGGGATCTAGAACTCAGGAGGAGGTGGGAGCTGGAGGTGGGAGCTGGAGATGGGTCACCCATATAGAGATGGAATGATGGTGGTGAGCATGACTTGGATCACTCAGGGAAAAATGTGTAGAAGGAGAAAGAGATACAGACTGAGGTATGGGTTTTTCAGGCTCCTGATGGTGACACTGAAGTGTGTAATAGAAATCATGTGCGAGGGACTCCTGAAAAATAAAAGATGAATAAATTACTTTCCTTTGCGTTTGCAGAGATATCCTTTACATTTGCACTTTATTTTAGATTAAGTGTTTTCACAAAACCGTCTTTTAGAAAGCTTCCTAAGTAATTCTGTCATCCAAACACATAAGGCAAAGAAAGTCTCAAAACTGAGTACTCATTTAGCAGTTAGTTTACTGACAGGCATGGATGATGACATATACAGATTCTGCTCTTGGGTGACCTGAAAAAGAGCCCTCTCAAATAATCAGTTATTTGCATTGAGAATACTAGGCCAAGTAGAGACATACAGAAGTATAGTGGCGTATCATTGGTAGGGTCTTAGTTATCCAGAAACCATAGCTGTACTAGACCCCACCAACTACTGGGAATTATATAGTAAGACATCTGAGAAGACAAGTAGACATTGCAAGGTGTATTCACTTTGCTTGTGTGAGAGTATATTGCACGCTTAAGTATCTGTATTACTTTCCATCTAACTTCAGCTGGCTTATTTTTAAAACATATAAAACAAATGAGAAGCAGCAAGTTTGCATTAATCATTTTAGCAAAGAAAAGGACTGAAAGGGTTACCTAGTTAAATTTCCTCGTCTTACTTAGGCCCAAAGATGTTAAGTGACATATCCAAGGTCATTTAGCTAAATAATAACCTAAATCAACTTAACTCTTAGTCTGATATTCTTTCTGTTCTACCATAGGGCAGAAGGAGCATTCATTTTTACTAAAAAAAAATAATACTGAGAAGTAAAAGCCTGACAGACTATAAAATGCAGATACAAGAACTCAAGGAGCACAGGAGTTTCAGGTCATTTAGTGTAGACACACTTCAGTGGGCCCTGAAGTTACCTCTTTATGAAGCATTGCATAGTCATTGAGGTTCATAGTTATTGGTCTGAGTCCTCAAGAGAGTGATATATCCCTTATTACCTTCTACGTAAAATATATTAGGAATATCTCCATCCCAAGTAGTTCGTATTTTTTCCTTTTAAATTTGAAGTTAAAAGAGATACACTCTCGCGCATCCAGAAAACGAAACTCTCCAGACCACAGTATTCTAAGAATGCTGTGTAAGGGAGGCTTATTGCTGAAGGGTTAGATCTCTCTTGCATTGTGCTTGCTCCCTCATTAAAATGACAAGACTTACACGTTCGGTGCAGAGAGTAAAACACCTTAAAGAGTGCGTGGCCTTATTTAGAACTGAAGCCTTCAAATATTTAGAGGGAGGAGGGATCTCTGTTCGATTCCTTGTTTACCAAGCTCATGGTTTAAGGCTCATCCTGGGCAGGAGGCATGAGAACCTCAGGAGAAGTTCCCGCCCCCCTGCCCCCCACCTGAGTTTGTCTTTCAAACTCCCATCATGCATTAATTACCTCAGTCTTCTGTCCTTGAACACCACCGTGCTTGAGTTGTGTTATGTGGTTGTGTATTCCAGTCTTGGCTGAGTCCTTCATCTTGACATTTCTGTGGCGCTCTCATTGATTCAAACTCATTTTCTCAGTTTCGGCGACCAGCATAACCCTATTTTAACGGGTCATTCTTGGTTCCACCCTTTCACCTTTGGCTGTCAACCATTCCACCTTCTACTCCTTTCACTAGTCTAGGAAACTGATTCCCGAGACAAAAATGCATTTAATTATGGACTTGGGAAATGTTACATTTGTCTTCATAGAAAGTTATCAGAAAACAAAATTAGTGGCCTTTCTCAGTAAAGGAGCTTGTCAGAATTGATCATTTTTATGTGTCTTTAATCATATCCTGGCATTTATTTTGGTCATTATTTATAATACTTTTGTCTGTAAAACTTAGAGAGAAACACACATTAAGATTTTAAATAGGGCTATCATTTTCTTTGTCTCAGTTTGGCATATATGAGTGGCTGAAATTAGAATTAAATTAATGTGGAAAAGTCAGATGTTATTTGTGCATTGCCGAATGTTAGCTAACATTTTACTGTACTTCCTGAGTAAAGCGCTGGCAAGTGGCTGGGCGTGTAAATTCAAGGTCATTGGGTGTCAGTGCTGGGTGTAAGACCTTAGGGGTTAAGTTCCCTTGAATAGGGTAAAGGATTGTGGGGGATCAGGGGCATTGTATGGAATGGACTACTTTGTGTGTCACCGAGTGCAAATTGTATTTTGGCTCAATCCTTTTGCACATGGAGGCGCGAGAGGCCACAGAGGTTACGCCTGCATTCAAGCTGTCCTCAAATGAAAGTTGGCTACCCTTTTCTTACAAATCCCCAAGGAAAAGAGATTCCATGACCTTGGTTGACTGCACATTTCAGAGCTTCTCAAACACACTTGTAAGGAATTCTTCCTAAAGCACATTCCTAGTCCTTCCTCTTTCAGTTAGTTTCTTTTCTCTGGCGTATTACAAAAAAAATCTTTTACTGTTTTTTGTCCCCCCTTTAAGTTTCTCTTTATCAAAACAATACATACTCTTTATGTACTCATTAGAGAAATAGCAGAAAATGTAAAAAGAACCCAGAGACAAGAAAAGTAAACCTACATAGTTTTCATTACACTTGTAATGAGATAACTTCTTATATGCTGTTTGTATTTTGATTTTTATACTTAAGAGTATGTAGTACAAACCTTTGTGTGTCAGTGGGCCTATTTCTACATCTTTTGAAATGACCCTTTATGGTATTTTATTTTACAGCTCTATGATAATTTATTTAACCACCATCCTATTTTTGGACATTTAGTTTGCTTCCAAGATTTAGTAATTACAAATAGCAGAGAAATAAATATTCTTTTTGCATGCTCTTAATTATTACCTTAGGATGAATTCCAAGAGTTAGAATTGCTAGAACGAAAGGCATATGCATTTTATGGCTTTTAATATTTTCTGCCAAATTGCCCTGTAGTTAACAGCCCCACCCACTAGATTATGAGAGTAGCCTGCTCTTAATTAATTTACATTGCAGCTGTATCTCAAGAACTCGGAAAAGCTAGTTTGCTGGCCTGAATGGTCATTTTCTAGGTTGAAGAGCAGGCTATAATAGGTGCTCAATAACCATCCTCCTTTTTTTCTACTGAAATTCCTGTCACCTCATGCCTTTTGGTTAGAGTGGGAAATTTTAATGTATTCATTCTATTTTAAAAAGGAAAGATGAGTAGTAAAAAGGGAACAGGAGTTTCGGAGCAATGTGCAGTCGTGTGCATGAATGGTCTCTGCATTTCCTACCCTAGGGACATTGAATCAGCTTCCAGAATGTACCTTTGCGGACTGTGGGCAGTGGGATCATAAACAGCTGCGTAGATATGAGTGCAAGGTCTCCGAATGGTGACAACTAGGATTCCCATCTATCCCATCCCGATCTGCAAACCCGATCAGTCTCTCTCTGTATAGGACTGAAACAGAGGTAATTAGAGACTGGAAGCTCTGTATATGTTAGAAAAATCAGGCTAATATACAGTTTCCACATTTTGTGGAAGAACAAAGAAATGGCCTATCAAAAATAAATTGTGCTTTTAAAATACAGTATTTCTTATGGAGACTTTATTAAAATACTGTCCCCTAAGGAGTCTTTCATCTGAAGCAAATATGTTAGAAATTAATTTTCTTAGGAAATGGACTTTTAATGGTGGCAACATTTATCTATGTAGATATCTATAATATCTACAATATTAAACTGTAAAGATGTTGATGGTGCTTTGATTCATAGCACTATTTTCTTAAATTAAAAACTTTATTCTTTTACTGAGGTATAGTTGCTGTACAATATTATATAAGTTACAGGTATACAGTATAGTGATTCACAGTTTCTAAAGGTTATATTCCATGTATAGTTATTATAAACTAGCGGCTGTATTCCCCGTATTATACAATGTATCCTAATAGCTTGTATCTGTTACTCCCCTGCCCCCATCTCGCCCCTCCCCCCTTCCCTCTCCCCACTGGTAACCACTGGTTTGCTCTTGTATCTGTGAGTCTCGTAGCACTGTTCCTTATTATTGTTTTGTCTATAACCTAGCCATGCTGAGGGTATTTGATCCTAAGGCAAAGCCTTTCAACTAGTATGGTATCAAGCCACACGGGTATGCCACAGATGGGTTACAGGTATCCATCCCTTGAGTGTCTGAGACTATCTGCCAAGGCCAGCCTTGTCTGATTAACCCACTGTGCGGTAGAGCCATGAATTGTTCTTTGTATTCCATAATGTAAAAACAGTTGGGAAACACTGCTTTATAGATCTGTTTTGACTTTTGGCTTCCTTGGAACACTATATTCTAGGTTCAGATCAGCACAGATGTGTCTGAGCATCCTTATTCAGTCTCCTATAGATTACTCTGATACCATTTGGGGGAGAATTGAGGGATCCAAAAACTTTTGAGGTATTCACTAGAACTAGAGTAGAACGAGAGTTACCTAAGATTCTCATAGAGTGATGCTGAAATTCAAGAGGTAGTTTTGGTATCTTCAGTGCCCTTTGCCCTGGAAAAATGACCTAGATAGGCTTAATTTTGCAGTCCTGTGTTCTATGAACTGTACTACAAACAGTGGGAGTTGCAGAGATAATCAGCCATTGCACAGACCTCCTTCTTAATGTCAATATTTGTACTTCCTTGCAGACTGTGTATCCCTGCATCCTTGGCTGTAATTTTTGTAGGTGTGAAAAAGTACTGAATACCTAGGTTTGCTCTTAAAAGTTGTACCATAGCACAGATCACGTTCTCATTGTCTAAGTTTTGAATGGAAGATTCTGAATGGTATAAAATTAGACATTAGGCATTTGTAATAATACTTTACGAAGGACCTATCAGCTCTTTCAGCCATATTTGTTGGCTTCACTGGTAATAAATTATAAAAATAGGCCCATAAGTTGAACCTCAGACTCTTTTGTTTTTCTGAATTTTATTTTATTTTTTTTATACAGAAGTATCTTATTAGTTATCCATTTTATACATATTAGTGTATATATGTCAATCCCAATCTCCCAATGCATCACACCACCACCCCCGACCCCGCTTTCACCCCTTGGTATCCATACGTTTGTTCTCTACATCTGTGTCTCTATTTCTGCCTTGCAAGCCGGTTCATCTGAACCATTTTTCTAGATTCCATATATATGCGTTAATATACGATATTTGTTTTTCTCTTTCTGACTTACTTCACTCTGTATGAGAGTCTCTAAGTCTATCCATGTCTCTACAAATGACCCAATTTTGTTCCTTTTTATCGCTGAGTAACATTCCATTGAATATACGTACCACATCTTCTTTATCCATTCGTCTGTTGATGGGCATTTAGGTTGCTTCCATGACCTGGCTATTGTAAATAGTGCTGCAATGAATATTATGGTGCATGTGTCTTTTTGAATTATGGTTTTCTCTGGGTGTATGCCCAGTAGTGGGATTGCTGGGTCATATGGTAATTCTATTTTTAGTTTCGTAAGGAACCTCCATACTGTTCTCCATAGTGGCTGTATCAACTTACATTTCCACCAACAGTGCAGGAGGGTTCCTTTTTCTCTACACCCTCTCCAGCATTTGTTGTTTGTAGATTTTCTGATGATGGCCATTCTGACTGGTGTGAGTTGATACCTCATTGTAGTTTTGATTTTGATTTCTCTGATGATTAGTGATGTTGAACAGCTTTTCATGTGCCTTTTGGCCATCTGTATGTCTTCTTTGGAGAGATGTCTGTTTAGGTCTTCTGCCCATTTTTGGATTGGTTTTTTTTTTAGTATTCAGCTACATGAGTTGTTTATATATTTTGGAGATTAATCCTTTGTCCGTTGATTCGTTTGCAAATATTTTCTCCCATTCTGAGGGTTGTCTTTTCGTCTTGTTTATGTTTTCCTTTGCTGTGAAAAAGCTTTTAACTTTCATTAGGTCCCATTTGTTTATTTTTGTTTTTATTTCCATTTCTCTAGCAGGTGGGTCAAAAAAATCTTGCTGTGATTTATGTCAAAGAGTGTTCTTCCTGTGTTTTCCTCTAAGAGTTTTATAGTGTGCAGTCGTACCTTTAGGTCTTTAATCCATTTTGAGTTTATTTTTGTGTGTGGTATTAGGGAGGGCTCTAATTTCATTATTTTACATGTAGCTGTGCAGTTTTCCCAGCAACGCATATTGAAGAGACTGTCTTTTCTCCATTGTATATCCTTGCGTCCTTTGTCATAGATTAGTTGACCATAGGTGCATGGGTTTATCTCTGGGCTTTCTATCCTGTTCCATTGATCTATATTTCTGTTTTTGTGCCAGTACCATACTGTCTTGATTACTGTAGCTTTGTAGTATAGTCTGAAGTCAGGGAGTCGGATTCCTCCAGCTCTGTTTTTTTCCTTCAAGACTGCTCTAGTTCTGTAAAAAATGCCATTGGTAATTTGATAGGGATTGAATTGAATCTGTAGATTGCTTTGGGTAGTATAGTCAATTTCACAATACAGATTCTTCCAATCCAAAAACATGGTTTATCTCTCCATCTGTTTGTGTCATCTTTGATTTCTTTTGTCAGTGTCTTATACTTTTCTGGGTACAGACAGGTCTTTTATCTCCTTAGGTAGGTTTATTCCTAAGTATTTTATTCTTTCTGTTGCAGTGGTGAATGGGATTGTTTTCTTCTCTTTCTGGTCTATCGTCTTTACTGTATAGGAATGCAAGAGATTTCCGTGCATTAATTTTGTATCCTGCAACTTTACCAGATTCATTGATTAGCTCTAGTAGTTTTCTGGTGGCATCTTTCAGATTCTCTATGTATAGTATTGTGTCATCCGCAAGCAGTGACAGTTTTACTTCTTTTTCAATTTGTATTCCTTTTATTTCATTTGCTTTTGTAATTGCCTTGTCTAGGACTTCCAAAACTATGTTAAATAATAGTGGCGAGAGTGGACATCCTTGTCTCTTTCCTGATCTTAGAGGAAATGCTTTCAGTTTTTCACCATTGAGAATGATGTTTGCTGTGGGTTTGTCGTATATGGCCTTTATTATGTTGAGTTAGGTTCCCTCTATGCCCACTTTCTGGAGAGTTTTTATCATAAATCGGTGTTGAATTTTGTCAGAAGTTTTTTCTGCATCTATTTAGATGATCATATGGTTTTTATTCTTCAGTTTGTTATTATGATGGATCACATTGATTGATTTGTGCATATTGAAGAATCCTTGCATTCTTGGGATAAATCCCACTTGATCGTATTGTATGATCCTTTTAATGTGTTGTTCGATTCTGTTCGCTGGTATTTTGTTGAGGATTTTTGCATCTATATTCATCAGTGATATTGGTTTGCAATTTTCTTTTTTTGTAGTATCTTTTTCTGGTTTTGGTATTAGGGTGATGGTGGCCTTGTAGAATGAGTTTGGCAGTGTTCCTTACTTTACAATTTTTTGGAAGACTTTGAGAAGGGTGGGTGTTAGGTCTTCTCTAAACATTTGATAGAATTCACCTGTGAAGCCATCTGGTCCTGGACTTTTGTTTGTTGGAAGATTTTTTTTTTTTTTTTGCGGTACGCGGGCCTCTCACTGTTGTGGCCTCTCCCGTTGCGGAGCACAGGCTCCGGACGTGCAGGCTCAGCGGCCATGGCTCACGGGCCCAGCCGCTCTGCGGCATGTGGGATCTTCCCGGACCAGGGCACGAACCCATGCATTGGCAGGCAGACTCTCAACCACTGCGCCACCAGGGAAGCCCCCAATCGAGTATTTTAAAATGAAAAATGTATCTCTTGGTGCTTATTGTATTATACCAAGGACTAAATCATCACAAAACTTTTCCATATAGAGAAATAGAATTATTTTGTTTAACTCTTTTTAAAATTAAAGGATAATTGGTAGAAAGAAACATTCTAACCATAAGCTCTTTTAAAAAAATTTATTTATTTTTGCCTGCATTGGGTCTTTGTTGCTGCGTGTGGGCTTTTTCTAGTTGCGGCGAGCGGGGGCTACTCTTTATTGAGGTGTGCGGGCTTTTCCTTGCGGTGGCTTCTCTTGTGGCAGAGCACAGGCTCTAGGCATGCAGGTTTCAGTAGTTGTAGCATGTGGGCTCAGTAGTTGTGGCTCGCGGGCTCTAGAGCGCTGGCTCAGTAATTGTGGCACATGGGCTTAGTTGCTCCGTGACATGTGGGATCTTCCCAGGCCAGGGCTTGAACCTGTGTTCCCTGCATTGGCAGGCAGATTCTTAACCACTGTGCCACCAGGGAAGCCCAGAAATAAATATTCTAAAAACATAGTTGAGTGACCTGTCCTATTTGTTACAAGTAGTAAGACTTACTACCTAAAACTATTTTTTTCATGTTTATATAATGCGTTCAAGAATTGGAAACAGATTGAAAAGTTAAGGTTAGTCAAGGCAGAGTGTTGTGACTCAAAATCTCCAGTTGTTTTTCCCCCTGGACATTTTTCAGGGACACGCAAATCAAAGTCATATATATATATATAAAACAGATATAACTTATATACAAACACACTCAGATGTACATACACTTATATCCTTCTATCTTCTGGCATAATAATGACAATTTTATTGCTTTATTCAGTCGCACTTTAGTCTTATATATAACAAATACACTGGGTAACAAATTTCTTTACTGCCAGGAGAAAAATGATTAAATGCAGAATGATATATTTGCCCACATTGCCTCATATTTCAGATGATTAACCAATCCTTTCTATTGGTCTTGACAAAATGTGTTTATAATTAATGTAAAGTAATAGACTAACATTTGAATCACTGTTATAAGTATGCTTAACTAATATAAAATATTGTTGGAGACTGGTCTGTTTCTTCACAATTCTTATGATAGTACCTTGCAACTTTTGATAGTTTTATAGACTTGGTAGTAATGGTTGCCTTTAGGAATCATTATTCTTTTCTGTGTATAAATATTATTTCTGATGTCCTCTGAATGAAGTAAGAAATGCGTGTTTGAGTTGCCCATTTATTTTTTAACTGCTTTTTGAGACCACTTTAAAGAATATATTCTTTTTTAATTAAAAAAATGGAATTTGTGATTATACATACAGCAGAGAATTTTTTTATTTAATAAACTTTTTTTAAGAACCGTTTAGATTCACAGCAAAACTGAGCAGAAAGTATAGAGTGTTTGTGTACCCCCTGTCCCCACTCATGCACAACCCACACCACAATGTATATTTGTTACAATAGATGAACCGACATTGACATGTCATCATAACCCAAAGTCCACAGTTTACATTAGAGTTTGCTTTTGGTGCTGTAAATCCTGTGGGTTTGGACAGATATATAAGTTCCATGTGCTCACCATTGTAGCAATAGAATAGTTTCACTGCCCTAAAAATCCTTTATGTTCTCCCTGTTCATTCGTCCCTCCCCCTTAACTCCTAGCAACCAGTTATATTTTTGCTGTCTCTGTAGTTTTACCTTTTCTGGAATACCATATAGTTGGAATCATGGAGTATATAGCCTTTTCAGATAGCTTTCTTTCACTCAGAAATACGCATTTAAGTTTCTTCTATGTCTTTTCATGGCCTGTTAGCTCTTTTTAGTGCTGTTTAATATTCCATTGTCTGGATGTAGCACAATTTATTTATTCACATACTGAAGGACATCTTGGTTGCTTTTAAGTTTTGTCAGTTATGAATATAACACTACTGTAGACATCTGTGTGTAGGTTTTTGTATGGACCTAAATTTTTAATTCATTTAGGTGAATTCCAAGGATTGTGGTTGTGGACACTATAGTAAAAGTATGTTTTGTTTTGGTAGAAATCCCTAAACTATCTTCTAAAGTGGCTGTACCACTTTGCATTCCAAACAGCAATGTATCAGTGTTCTGTTGCCCCACATTCTTGCCAGCATTTGATGTTGTCAGTGTTTTGGATTTTGGCCATTCTAATAGGTGTGTAGTGGTATCTCATTGTTTCAATTTGCATTTCTCTAATAATATATGATATTGAACATCTTTTCGTATGCTTAATTGCCATCTGTATATCTTCTTTGGTGAGGTGTCTGTTAAGGTTTTTGACCCATTTTTTAACCAGGTTGTGTATTTTCTTATTGTTGAGTTTTAAGAATTCTTTGTATATTTTGGGTAACAGTCTTATATCACATGTGTTTTTTGCAAGTACTTTCTCCTATTCTGTGGTTTCTCTTCTCATTCCCTTGAATGAAACTTAATGAAGTCCAAGTTATGAATTATTTCTTTAATGGGTCATGCCTTTGGTGTTATATCTATAAAGTTATCTCCATACCCAGTGTCATCTAGGTTTTCTCCTGTCTTCTAGGAGTTTTATAGTTGGGTATTTTATATTTAGGCCTGTGATCCATTTTGAGTTAATTTTTTGTGAAGGGTATAAGGTCTGTATCTAGACTGATATATATATATATATTTTTTACATGTGGATGTCCAGCTTTCCAGTAGTGTTTGTTGAAAATACTGTGTTTTCTCTGCTCAATTGTCTTGCCTTGCTCTTCTGTTGACTGTATTTATGTGGGTCTATTTTTATGCTCTCTATTCTTTCCATTGATCTGTTTGTCTCTTCTTTTGCCAATACCACACTTTCTTGATTACTGAAGCTTTATAGTAAGTCTTGAAGTTGGGTGTTGTCAGTCCTCTGACTTTGTTCTTCTCCTTCAATATTGAGTTAGCTCTTCTAGATCTTTTGCCTCTCCATATGAATCTAGAGTCAGTTTGTCAACACCCACAGAATAATTTGCTAGAAGCTTGATTGGGATTGGGTTGAATCTGAAGATCAAGTGGGAAAAACTGATATCTTAACAATATTAAGTGTCCCTATCCATGAACGTGGGGCATTTCTCCATTTATTTAGTGCTTTGATTTCTTTTGTCAGAGTTTTGTGGTTTTCTTCATGTAGACCTTGTACATCTTTTGTTAGATTTATATCTGTGTTTAATTTTGGGGAGCACTAATGTAAATGATAATATGTTTTAAAATTCAAATTGACTTGTTTATTGCTGGTATATAGGAAAATGCTTGACTTTTGTGTATTAACCTTGTATCTTGCAACCTTATAATAATTGTTCATTAGTTTCAGGAATATTTGGTTGATTCTTTGGAATTTCTACATGTAATTTACGAGCAATGATAGCTTTATTTCTTTCCAGTCTGTATACTTTTAATTTCCCTTTCTTATCTTTACTAGATCATGGGCTAGGATTTCCAGTATGATGTTGAAAAGCAGTGGTGAGAGTTGACATTCTTGCCTAGTTCCTAATCTTAGTGCAGAGCTTCTGGTTTCTCATCATTAAGTATGATGTTAGGTGTAGGTTACTTGTAGATATTTGTATAAATCAGCGTTCTCCAGAGAAATAGAACCAGTAGGATACATATATAGCTAAGAAGATTTATTATGAGAATTGTCTCAGACAGTAATGGAGGCTGAAATATGCCACAATATGCCATCTGCAAGCTGGAGAACCAGGAAAACTGTTGATATAATTCAGTCCACGTCTGAAGGCCTGAGAACCAGGGGAGCTGATGGTGTTAAATCCTGGAGACCAAAGGTCGAATAATGAGGATCTTTGATGTCTCAGAGCAGGAGAAGATGGATGTCCCAAATGAAGGAGAGAGAGAGAGAATTTGCCCTTCCTCTGCGTTTTTGTTCTGTTTGGACCCTCAGTGGATTGGTTGATGCCTGCCAACATAGGTGAGGGTGGATCTTCTTTACTCAGTCTACTGATTCAAATGCTGATCTCGTCTGGAAACATCCTCATAGGCATACCTAGAAATAATGTTTTACCAGCTATCTAGGTATGCTCTTTAGTCAAGTGAAGATGACATATAAAATTAATTATCACGATGTGCTTTGCCATGTTGAGGAAGTCCCCCCTAATCCTAGTTTACAGGGAGTTTTTATCATGAATGAGTATTAGATTTTGTGAAATGCTATTTTTGCATGTATTGGTATGATCATGTGATTTTTTTTCTACTTTAGCTTGTTGATGTGAGGGATTGTTTTCATTGATTTTCTAGTTTTGAATCAGCCTTACATACCTTGGATAAATCCTACTTGTCTGTGGTGTATAATTCTTTTTATACATTGTTGCATTCATTTTGCTAATGTTCTGTTGAGAATTTTGACAGCTGCGTTTATTAGAGAGATTGGTCTGTAGTTTTCTTGAAATGTTTTTGTCTGGTTTTGGTAATATGGTAATACTGGCCTCAATGAGTTAGGAAGCCTTCCCTCTGATTCTGTCTTCTGGAAGAGGATAGAAAATAGGTATAATTTCTTCTTTAAATACTTGGTAGAATTCACCAGTGTACTTATCTGGACCTGGTACTTTAAGTTTTGGAAGGATAACTATTAGTTATAAAATAAGCTACAAGGAAACATTGTACAACACAGGGAATATAGCCAATATTTTATAATAACTATAAATGTTTTATAATAATATAAATTATTATTAAAAATTAATTAAATTATTAAATTAAAAATTTTAATTATAAAGTTTTATAACTATAAATAACTATAATAACTATAACTATACCTTTAAAAATTGTGCAGTCACCTGTAACATATAATATATATGGCAAGTATACTTAAATAAAAACAAAAACCAAAACAAACAAACAAAAAAAACCCAGCAATACATTTTTTTCTTTAATGGATACAGGCCTATTCATATTGTCTGTATCTTCTTGTGTGGGTTTTGGCAGATTGTATCTTTCAAGGTAGTGATCTATTTCATCTAGGTTATCAAATCTGTGGGCATAGAATTGTTCATAATATTCTTTATTCTTTTATCGTCCATGGAATCTGTATTGATGTCTCCTCTTTTGCTTCTGATATTATTAATTTGAGTCTTCTCTCTTTTTCCCTTAGTTAGCCTGGCTAGAGGTTTACCAGTTTTATTCATCTTTTCAAAAAGCCAGCTTTTGGTTTTGTTGATTTTCTCTTTTGATTTCCTGTTTTCAATTTCATTAATTTCTGCTCCAATTTTTATTATTTCTTTTCTTCTGCTTACTTTGGATTTAATTAGCTCTTCTTTTAGTTTCCTAAGGTGGAATGTTCGATTATTGATTTTTTATATTTCTTTTTTATAATACATTCAGTGCTATAAATGTCCCTCTAAGTACTTCTTCTGCAGCATCTGACAAGTTTTAATAAGTTGTATTTTCATTGTCATTTAGTTCAAAATGTTTTAAAATTTCTCTTGAGATTTCTTTTCTGACTCATTTGCTGTTTAGAAGTGTGTTATTTTGAATTCCCAGCTATCTTTCTGTTACTGATTTCTAGTTTAGTTCCAGTGTGGTCTGAGAGTAGACCTTGTAAGATTTCTTTTTTAGAAACTAATTAAGGTGTATTTTATGGTCCACGATATGGTCTATTTTGGTGAATGATCCATGGGAGCTTGAAAAGGATGTGTAATCTACTGTTGTTGGATAAAGTAGGCTACAGTATGAATTATATCCAATTTATTTATGGTGCTTTTGAGTTCAGCTATGTCCTTACTGATTTTCTGTTTGCTGGATCTGTTCATTTCTGATACAGAGATGTAAAGTCCCCAACTGTAATGGTGGATTCATTTATTTCTCCTTGAAGTTCTATCTATGTTTTTGTCTTGCATATTTTGACGTTTTGTTAGACAAATACATGTTAAGGGTTGTTATGTCTTATTGGAGTATTGACCCCTTTATCATTGTATAATGTCCTTCTTTATCACTGATAACTTTTCTTGCTTTGAAGTCTGATCTGCTTGAAATAATATAGCTACTTATGCTTTCTTCTGATTAATGTTAGTATGGTATATCTTCCTCTATCCCATGACTTCTAACCTATATGTCTTTATATTTAAACTGGGTTTCCTATAGACAACATATAGTTGGGTCTTATTTTTTTGATCCACTATGACAAACTCTGTCTTAATTGGTGTATTTATATCATTGATGTGTAAAGTAATTATTTCAGTTGGATTAATATCCACCATATTTATTATTTTCTATTTATTGCCATTGTTTTTTGTTCTTGTTTTTGTCTTTCACACTTTTTCTACCTTTTGTGGTTTTAACTGAACATTTTATGTAATTCTGTTTTCTCTCCTTTCTTAGTATATTGGTTATATCTCTTTATTTACTTTTTTTAGTAGTTGCCCTAGAGTTTGCAATGTATATGTTGATGACTAATCCATGTCCACTTTTAAATAACACTGTCCTGTGTCATGGATAATGCAAAGTACCTTATAATAAAAAAAAAATATTTCTGATTGCTCTCTCCTTTGTCTGCCCATAAAAGGCATTCCTCATTTCTGTTACAATGTTTTTGATCACTTATATTTCTTTTTTTTTTCTTCCTTTTTTTCTTTTTGTGGTACGTGGGCCCCTCACTGCTGTGGCCTCTCCCACCGCGGAGCACAGGCTCCGGATGCGCAGGCTCAGCAGCCATGGCCCACGGGCCCAGCCACTCCGCAGCATGTGGGATCCTCCCGGACCGGGGCACGAACCCGCGTCCCCCGCACCGGCAGGTGGACTCCCAACCACTGCTCCACCAGGGAAGCCCACTTGTATTTGTTTTTGAATCTTTCTCAGCATTTCCATTTCTTTACTTACATTACTCATCTGTTTTTCCATGTGTCTACTTTTAAAGGTGAAGTTCTTAGCATATTAATTGTAGTTTTTAAAATTCCTGGTCTGGTTATTTCAACATTCCTGCCACATCTGACTCTGGTTCTGATGTTTGTTCAGTCTCTTCAAACTGTGTTTTTTGCCTGTTAGTATGCCTTGTAATTTTTTGTTGAAGGGTAGACATGAGATACTGGATAAAATGAACTACAGTTAATAGGCTGTTAGTAATTTAGTGGTAAGGTATAGTCCTATGGTCAGGTCTTAGTCTTTTGGAGAGCCTATGCCTCTCAGCTGTGTAAATCACCAGTGCTTCTGAGTCCTCCCCATCCCCTTACATGGGACAGGATGGCTAGAGGGGGCTGGAGTTGTGTATTCCCCTCCCTGCAGGTAGGTTAGGTGCTTATAAGGCCCAGCAGGTTAGGCTTTGGTAAGAGCTTCTCCTAAGGGAAGTTCTTGTCAAGAAGAATTTAGTGCTCCAACATGTTTTTCAAATGGAAATCCTCCCCCTGATGGAAGTATTAGAGGATTTTTCTCCAATATTCACTGTAAGGACATGGTACAACTCCCAGAGAATAAAACTCAAAAAGTGTGCGGACACCCTATAAATGGAGTTTTTAATTACCCAGTTTGTCTATCCTGAGCTTCCACTAATTCTTCAATTACAGTTCAGGTTTCTCTACCCGAGCACTGCTTCCCAAAGAGGTTTTGGTTCAGGGGCTTTTGATCTGGCAAGTTGGGGTTCTGTGTATCCTCTTGTCTTTCCAGTTTTTTGGAACAGCAGTTTGCCTTATGACTTTACTTCTCTGATGGATCTAACAAAAGTTGTGGTGTCTGTTTATTGAGCTTTTTACTTGTTGTCATGATGGGTTGATGACTTTAAGCTTCTTACATGGTGGACCGGAAACTGAAAGTCCCCGAGGTTATTTTTAGTTCTTCCAAAACTGCATTGTTTAGAACCTAGTTCTTTTATTTCTTTTCCTCATAACTCTCTAGGAATTTTCTCAATTAACAGTTCCAACATTGTTATGTAATCAGAGAATGTGGCCTTAACATTTAAAGGTCCAGGGAAGTGGGAGATCTACACAAAGGGCAGAGAGTATAGTAGTTTGTGGTTATTATAAAATAGAATATTTTGTTTAAAAAGCTGACAAGTATAAATCTTTTCGCTCCAATACTTTTTCAGACAAGAACAGAAAGAATTGATTTTTCCATAAGACTAAAATCTTGTAAAATACACTCACCGACTGCTCGATGTCGTGGAAAAAACAAAAGTATTTGGCACATAGTTTCCTTTTTCAGGATGCTAAATTCTTAGCTCAAGATAGTAGTATAATGTGCCCATTTTTTGTGTGTGTGTGTGTGGAATTGAATAGAACTTAAAAAAGATTATAGATTTTGCAAATTAGATAGCAATGTATCATAGCTCTTTGCATAATAAAAATATTTGCAAATATCAGTTGCTTGCCCACTTGAAGCAATATAACAGAATTCAGTGAGTCAATTACAAATATAACGTAGACAATAAGTTCCTTTCAATTTCACCTACATTTTTTTTTAGATTTGTAGTAGTTAAATTTTAACTGCAGCATAAATATACATGCAGCTCTGTGTGTGTGTGCACTTTCCCTGTTAGAAAATAGATAAGACTTTTTTATACTTTATGAAAGTTAATCTGGATTAAAACCTGATTTCTCCCATCTGTTTTTCTTTTAACCTGTTTGGCTCTTTTTAACCTCAAAATTTGAATGCCCAATTATTTCTTTTAATTACACAGATAATATATGAAATTCATAAAAAGTGAGAAAATTTGTCAAAACGTGAAGAAAATCAGTCCATGTCTTGTCAGGTCAAGTTTTGAAATGTATATCCTTTTAGCTCTCTCTCTTCCCTCTCTCCTTCCCTCCTTCCCTCCCTCCCATTCTTCCTTCCTTCCCCCCACTCTACTTTTCTCTCTGTCTATCTCGCTGTCTGTTATAAGCATTGTTTTTAAAGGTACAGGAACATATTCTTCTGTCATTTCTTTTTCGCTTAATTATGATCATTCATCTACTTTAAGACAGAAAGCTGCATACCATAAATTCAGTGAATAAATATTATTCACTGGTTTGTATGTCCCATAGTCCATTCAACCAATTATCTGTGGTTTGGCATTTAGATCGATTCCTTTTGGTTCTTTTAATACTATATGCAGGGCACTGTTGTACGTGCTTAAGTATGTGCTTGTTCAGTCATTTTCTTAGAATAGCATTTTCTGTTAATTTCATTATTTTTACCAGGATACTAGTAGGCCTTGATGTTTCTCTTCCATTTGTGTATCTCCAGGTTTTTTTAGTTTAGTAGGCTTTCAAGTTAATGTTAAAAGAAAAACCTAAATTTTGCAGTATCTGAGGCTGTTGTTCCAGTAATTTTATGCATTCAAAAGGTGGTTATGGGTCATCATGGTCCGATCTTTAGGAATAAACAATGTAGTTATGAGCAAGATAAACTTTACCATTTTTTTGTCCCTTAAAAATCTAGCAGAGATATTTTTGCTTTTAAAGATAGCATTTATCTGATATTGTGTTGAAAAATACTGTGCCTAAAATAAATCTCTTTATTTTTAGTCCAAATAACCATACATGCTAATTATATATTATGTAAATTTATTATATATATTATACATTTAGTACATAATCATATACATGTGTTATATATAGACACATATAGAATATGTAACCATATGTAATATGTAACCATATATAATACTTAAACTGCTTTATAAGTCACTTTTAATTCTTATGTACTAATATACTTAATTTATTATTTTTCCCTTATTTGACCCTTTTTGCTTAAAATGAAGTCAAATTTTCTAAGACTTCCTTGTGACCTTAAATTTTTTCTACCATCAAAGATCAGGGAAGTTTTCCCTCTGATCTGGCTAAGTTTAAGTTAGTTAAGCCTTAGACCTAGTTAGGGGAATATTTCCCCTCTGTCCCAAGATGTCTCTGGCAACAGAATAGAAGAAGGGTGTAGCAAGACTGTCACTTATTGGACAAAGACTAATGGGGACTGAGAGTAAAGGCTGGCTGTGATGGCTAAGGGTTCTGGTAGCACGGTTCATGAAAGGTTTCTAGCCTGAGAAGCAGGGTTGATTATGAAGTCATCCCTTGAGGGACAGTTCATTAAGCAGAGTAAGATTTTCCTGTTCCCTCCCTCCCTCCTTTCCTTCCTTTCCTTCCTTCCTTTTTTTGGGAAGGGCTGTATGGAGATCAGAGATACTGTATTTGGTTTGGATTTGTAAATCATGGCCTACTCAAGGAATGTCCAGTTGGAGATGTTGACCAGTCAGTTGGAATATAGTCTTAAGTAAAAGAAGTCAGAGCTGAAAATACAAATTTGGGTCCCAGCAATTAGCTGCTGCCATTTAGCTGGCCGATTATATCACCTGCCCCTTTTTCAATGGAAACACAACTGTAGGTAGGTGAATGCTTCATTTTACGGGGATGACTCCTGCACTGAGGAATTTTAGCATCCCTGGGCATTAAAGGCCAGTGACACTCCTCCAATTCTGTGACATTCAAAACTTCTCACTTCTCTACCCACCCTGCCCCTACCCCACTTCCCAAAAGGACTGGGTAGAAGCTGGAGGGAAGATCATGATCCCAGTAGAGGTTGAGGTCGATTGAAGTGATGGCATAGAACGACTTTGTCCAGTAGGCATGGAATGAAATCCATATGTGTAGTTCTGAATTTTCTACTAGACACATTAAAAATTTAAAAACTAACTTTAATAATATATTTTATTTATCCCAATGTAACCAAAATATCATTTCAACATGTAATCAATTAAGTTAATGAGATGTTCTGCATTCTCTTTTTCATACGAAGTTTTCCACATCCAGTGTGTATCTTATATATAAAGCACCTCTACATTTGGACTAGTCACATTACAGCTGCTCCATAGCTGCATACAGCTAGTGACTACCCAGGCACCATAGGTGTAGACTGTGTGTATCCTAATGGAAATGAATTTGTGGTTTTCCTTTCCAGCATGTTCTCCGACCTTCTAAAAAGAAGTCCTTCTTTTATTCCTATGACTCTGAATCAGCAGTGAGATGCTCTAAGAACCTACTAGCCCTCAAAAATTTTCATTTTTCATGAGAGGGCACCGTTCCTCTTCTTCTTTAGCAGGGACATTGTGACAGTTTAATTTACATAACCTGGGTCATGATTGAAATTTGTTTGGTCCAGTACAACTAGATGGAACTAACTCCTGTATTTCTACAAGGGTATATTGAATTCTATGTTACTTAAAAAGTAACATTACTAATACAATTGAGAAAATATAGACAGGTTTATATTTTAGTTCATAACTGTGAAATACTTTGTTCTTGATAGAGGGGTCAGTCCTGGTTTCTATGAGAAAAGCCACGTATCCGTCATCCAGCAAATTAGATACAGTGACAAAAATGAAAACTTTATCTTCTAGTTTCTTATTGAAAGTTAAGTCAGCATATTCATTTAGGTGATTACAGTTTCTTACTTTGGGGGTTTTCTAGGCTAATTTGGTAGATACTCAATGGCCATGTCTAGGAATGAGGTGAGAGATCTCCCTTGAGTTGTTATATTAATATTGACTCTATCAATTAATATATATTAATATATTATATATATTAATTAATTAATATATTAATATTAATATTGAAATCCCTATAGGTTTCTTTCAGTTGCTGTAGATTGAACTAATGAGCAAATTCTTGCAGCTCCTTTCTGGAATTTTTGCCCTTGTCTGTGGGAAAATTTGGATATGCAGAAAGAGGAGAAGAAATTCGAACAAAATAGTAAAGCCATCTTGTAAAATGTTTCTCATTTCCCGGTTAGGTGTATTTTAAGGTAAACTGTAAATATTCTTTATAATCAGATATTATTTTCTTTTAATATTCAGGTTGTATCTATACTCTTGGGCAATATAATTCAACAGAAAGTTAAGATTCTTTTCTAATGCGTTCATAATATCAATAATTATAAAATAGTGCTTCTTAGATGGGGCACCCTCCTTTGCCTCTCCTTCCTCTGCCCCTCTCCCTTGACATTTGGCCATTTCTCACGGGGTTTTTTTGTTTGCCGCACCGTGCAGCATGTAGAATCTTACTTCCCTAACCAGGGATCAAATCCACGTCCCCTGCATTGGAAGCACGGAGTCTTACCGCTGGATCACCGGGGAAGCCCCTGATGGCATTTTGGATTGCCACAACTATGGGGGTGAAGGAATGTTCCTGGGATCTAGTGGTAGAAGGCAGGGATGCTACTGAACGTCCTACAATGTACAGGACAAGCCCCCAGAACAAGCAACTATCTGGTCTAAATGTCGTAGTACAGATGTTGAAAAGCCCTGGTCTAAAAGAATACTGGAGTTATGACAATGGACTTCCTTAACAGAACCTATTTCCTCTCTCTATGAGCAGAATTTAATTTAGACATATTGACTATGAAGTAGCAGAAAAAGGTATTAGAAACTTTGTGGATACAGTAAGTCATACAGGTTGAAAATTATCCTGTTTCTGGTTTTATGGGGCAGGTTTATTAAGAGGCTGGAGGAAGTAACAAAGCCTGAGTAAATGCCGTGTAGTTATTTAATTCCTTAATAAAAAGTGTGCTTCAGATTTCTGTTGAATAAATTTTCCTTCCTGAATTGCATTGCATCGCATTTTAGAATTTTAGATGTACCGCTTTTGGGAAAAAATAGCCCTAGATTTAATTTTTCTAAACACACACACACACACACACACACACACACACACACACACACCCCTTACAGAAATTCTAAGAAGGCATAAGGATGGTTGATAAAATGAGGGAGGTGCAGAGATGGGGGAAAGTCATTCAGGGTGACAACAGCATGGGTAATGGCATGGCGGTGTTAATATCACTGGCATTGTATTGCCCTGAATACAGACAGATTTTAAACTTTTAGCCCCTTGGATTTATTTTACCTCCTGTGTAGTTCTTCTGGTTTCCTCAAATAATTTTGCAAGTTTTCCACAGCTCAAATAACAGGGCACTCTGTAGGTATCTTCTCCTACAGAGAATATGTTGTGGTAGTGAATATCTTTCTTTAAAACAGTGTATTTCTGGGTAATCATGTGAAGGGGAACCATAGAAAAGGCTTTGAGCACTGCATCAAATAACATTTGATTGCTAGGAAGGGCTATCAGACACTTCACAGCTGTGCCCGGCAGTCGGAGAATATTAACTGTCCTAGAGATGTCCATGGAGAGGTGAGCTGGGTCTCTTTTATTGGTGTTCATCCTCACAGTTTTTTTTTTTGGGGGGGGTACGCAGGCTTCTCACTGTTGTGGCCTCTCCCGTTGCGGAGCACAGGCTCTGGACGCGCAGGCCCAGCAGCCATGGCTCACGGGCCCAGCCGCTTCGTGGCATGTGGGATCTTCCTGGACCGGGGCACGAACCCGTGTCCCCTGCATCGGCAGGTGGACTCTCAACCACTGCGCCACCAGGGAAGCCCCATCCTCACAGTTTTAAACAGATAAAATAGTTCACTGTTGCCATGCATCATGAGAAATATATGTTAATTGTGTAGATCAATCTTCTATCAATTCCTTTCATTAATATTTTTATCAAATCTACCATTTCCATTCTAGTTATATAATAGTTCACATAGAGAAATCTCACACATAAAACCAAGAGGGTTCTGCAAAGAGTCAAAAATCAGAGTAGGACATCCATTCTTAAAAGTAAGTTTAGTAAACTGGGTGAAATAGTATACCATTACTACTATTAATTAAAATTACTTAATATTAACAATTAGTATAAAATACTTTGTGCTGAAGTATATTATGTGCATGATCTCATCAAATCCGTAAAATAATTCTGTGAAATAGAATGTTATCTGCATTTTACAGATAAGAAAACTGAAACCATGAGAAGGTCATAACCCAGGAAATCTGTTCATTGGGCCCATGTTCTGGGAAATATTCTATTCTAACTTACACTTCTATATAGTCATGAAAGTGTACAGAAAAAAAGCATAGACTTGGAAGATAGAATGCTTTTAAAAAGGTAAAAGATAAAGTAGTCAGAATTCTTGGAGATGGTATTGGATAAAATGAAAGTAGATGTGTAATAGCATTGCCAATAAAAATGTCAAATTAGTACAGGATTTGGATTATACATAAAATTTAATTATTACAACTAAAGACATCATTTGGGGAATCTGGAGAGATCACAGCTAGAGTTGGGTATACTTGGAAGCTGACAGATTACATTTTGGGTTGAGCCAATGCATTTGGCCATTTGGCAGCCAACTACTAATGTCTTTCTCCACTGCAGTCCCAGGACCCAGAGTGTTGAGGAAAAAAGAGAGGGGAAAGGCCATTCCAGTGATGTGTCTTACATGATTGTCCAGGCAGTGCAAACAATTGCACCTTTGTATTTTTGATATAGTCTTTTTAAAGCACTTTTGTTACACCTTTTAATAACAGGACAAACACTACCTAGCGCTTTTACATGCTTTGACAATCCTTTTTAGATGAAATAAACTGTAAAGGTCATTTGTTCTAGCTTTACTTTTTCAAAACATACATTAAAAACCAGTATCATGCCTAGGGTTTTCAAGGAATGTGATATTTTGTATTTGTTACAAAATCTTAACTAAATAATATGTATAAAATAAGAAGGCATTGAATATAAGACCTAGTTTACCAGTTTACATATTTTTCTGGCCACTGAGGAGACCCATGAGGTCGATCTTTTCTTTTTGTTTTCATTAGAATAGTTCTAACTAAAAAAAAAAAGTTAACTTGGATTTTTATTTCTCCTCAGAATTTTTTTGCATATTCCCAACTCTTCAGTGCTGTTTCTTCAGGCTGTACAGGAGACAGATATTCATTCAACAGCTCGTGTTCTAATAAGATAATCCATTTTGGGTTTGATAAGGAGCCACTTGACATCATTGTAGGTCAGGAAAGGTGGAAATATAGGTCAATAGTCATTTCCTTTGTTTCCTACAGAAAATAAATGACTTAATTTTTGATAGTAATCTTCATTGTCTCCAGGCACAGAGGACCGGTGATGTTAGTTATTTCATTACATATTCCATTCAGTGTTCTGCATATTTTTTTTCATTACTATCCAAATGACTTTTCATAAAGGGAAACAGCGATGAATATGTTAATGTACAGTACTCAAACTCGTACTTTGGCAAATATTTATTTTGTTTTAAGTTTTGATAACCATGAAAGTCTGTAAAATGATAAATCCCAGAAAAATGATAGTGAAGACAGAGTTAATTCTTGTCTTGAAAATGCAGCTAAGAAGATGACTGCTTTATGTATAGTTTTTTTCCTTATTTCAACCAAACCTGTGTTTCCAAGTTTGAATAAATTTGACTCTATTAGTATCTGTTATAATATTTGAATATACTCAGCTTGAGAGAAATTTTCTTCGACGCATAACAGATCCTGAGTAAGCAAAAATGTATTGAACTTAAACAACATACCGAAATATTCATGTATCCCAGAGTGCAATAGGTCCTTTGCGGGATATTGGAGGAATATATGACATGTTTCGCTTTTCCTGCTGGGTTTCCTGCCTCAAGATTCATGTACAGTGTAGAAAATCAGTGCCATCCTTGACAATCCTCTCAGCTCTTACCCCACACTTCCTCCTTCTTGTCAGTCATCAAAAGCTGTTCATGGGCTTCCCTGGTGGCGCAGTGGTTGACAGTCCGCCTGCCGATGCAGGGGACATGGTCTCATGCCCTGGTCTGAAAAGATCCCGCATGCCGCGGAGCGGCTGGACCCGTGAGCCATGGCCGCTGAGCCTGCGCGTCCGGAGCCTGTGCTCTGCAACGGGAGAGGCCACAACAGTGAGAGGCCTGCGTACCGCAAAAAAAAAAAAAAAAAAAGGCTGTGCATTCTTCCTGTGTACTCTCTCTCAAATAATTTTCCTTCTGTTTATTCCCACTGCCACTGTTTTGGGTCAAGCTCTCCCCAGCTCTCCCCTGAGTTGTTGCAGTAGCCTGTGAACTGGTGGCTCTTTCCTCTGCATCAAATTCTGTTTATAAGCCATCTTCCAAAGCAAGTCCAGTGCTAGCTTTCTAAACACAAAGCTTAAACACATTATGCTTTTGCTTCATGATGCCCCATCACCTGCTGTGTGATACCCAAACACATTTCTTTCCCATTTACCTCAAGTTTTCTTGGGGCAGGGAGTCTTTCTCTCTTATCCACTTGGGCCCCTAGCAACTAGCCCATTGCAGGCATGAAAGAAACATTTTTGAATGAATAAATGAATTACCATAACATATAAGACCTTTTGCCACCTAACACCAAGTTACTTATATGGTCTCATCTCCAGTTTCTCCTCCAGTAAATCATGTGTTCCAGCCACATGAAATCCTTTATTATTGTTCACAAACATGGAGAATTTCATTGCCCTACGATTTTGCTTATGCTCTTCTTCCCATCTGTTTCTCAACAATCAGTTATCACCTGGGTCAAGTGAACCCAGGGAATGAATTGATTTTAGATTTATTTACATTTATTCTTTTCATCAGCCCAGCAAACATCTACCGAGCACATACTATGTGTTAGACACAGTTATAAGTTTGGCGATAGGGACTTACGAACAAAAAGACAATGTCATGGCCCTCCTGGAACTTACGTTCTAGTGTAATAACAGATAAAGAATTTGTCAGGTAGTGATGAATACAAGGGTGGAATCGAATATACAGAGGCCTGGAGGAGAGAGCGTTTTTCACAGGGTTGAGATGCACCCTGAGCAGAATGGTGGAAAACAGGGTTGGGTAACTGGTTAGAGGCACATTGGATAAATAGTTCGAGGTACCCACTATAGGACAGGGTAAAGACTTCAGAATGACCTTAACACCATCTCCCTTCGGTGTGTCTGTGATGAGCCTGCCCTTGCCTTGCTGCTCCCACTTCAGCCCTGGTTCCCAGCCTTTTGATATAACAGCAGCTTGAAGCGCACTAGCCAGAGTGGCTTGGACACTTCTGGGCTCATCCAAACTTTGCAGCCAATGTCAGAGTACCCAGCAGTTGAGAATCTCTTATCCCAGGTAACAATGGAAAATAGGTATTAGCCCCAGAGTTAGACTGCCGACCATTTTCGTAACCTTGGGCAGATTACTTAATCTCTCTGGACCTGAACTTTCTTGTCTAAAATGGACATAGTAAAAAGGAAAAGAATGAAACACTGTACGTTTCCCCGTTTTGTTCACCGACATTTCCTAAATAGCGAGACAGTGCCTGGTACTCAGGAAGTATTTTTTGAATGAATGAATGATATAACAAATGTAAAGCCCATGAAACAACACTTGGTACGTAAGTGTTTAGTAAATGGTAGTTATTGTTATTATCATTGTTCGTATATGGTTATATATATATATTGTTATTATAATTGTTGTATAATTAATTTAAAATTTTGAGACCCCGTGGTCATACTGTGGTTGTATTGCAAGTGTTAATTGTCCATGTGTGGGTCCTGTGTACTGCATCGGCCTTTCTGCCCAGCCTCATGGTGCCTGGTTTTTGTGCCCATGTGTGTGTCTGGGCTTGGGCACATGGCTAGCTCTCTGATTCTTGTCTGTACCTGTTAACCCAGTTCTGGCTTCTCCTGGGGCTAGGCACTCAGAATTAGTTTCTGCTAGCCCTGCTTCCTTCAGAGAATCTTGTTTCTGGCTTCCTTTTCCAGGACTGAACTCACTTCTCTCTTTTCTTTCTCATCCTCTTTTTTGGGGGGGAGGTGGGAGCTATAATTGACATATACTGTTAATAGAGTCACCATGCTGTACATTACATCCCCATGACTCGTTTATTTCATAGATGGAAATCTGTACCTTTTGATCACCTTCACTCACTACACACACACCCCTCTGGCAATCACCAGTCTATTCTCTGTATCTGTGAGCTCTCTCTCTCTCTCTCTCTCTCTTTTTTTTTTTTGGTATTTTGTGTGTGTGTGTGTGTGTGTGTGTGTATGCGTTTAAGATCTTACCTCTAAGCGAGATGTGGCATTTGTCTTTCTTTGTCTGACTTATTTCACTTAGCATAATGCCCTCAGGGTCCATCCATGTTGTTGCAGATGGCAAGACTTCCTTCATTTTTATGACTGAATAATTCCCTTATCTTTACCTGACATCCAGACCACTTGTTAGCCCATCCTGATACCTGTTCCCACACATTTGATCTCTCCCTGGGATGTTAATATCTGCCCAGCTGAGCTGAAGTTTTGCGCTCCCTCTCTAGGGTTTGGCTGGTGGTCAGCTGGCACGTCTCTTGCCATGATATTTTCCTGGTTTTTGACCTGGTTTCTGTTCTCCAGTCCTGGCTCTGCCCGTTAACCTCCCGTAGTGCCTCATGGTTCATGAATGTGGCGCGGATAGAATGACATGACTGCCATAGCAGAGACCCGTCACTGCGTGTTGAAGGAGAAATTGGGCCAACTCATGACCTCCAAGTGTGTGCAGCTCTTCAGAATACGAATGACAAAATAATTTTTATTTCAATCTGTATTAATGCTGGGGTGGAAGACTTATTTAGAAAAGCTCAGTTGACATTTCTAAAACTAATAGTGTAAACGATCCATTGTTGTGGTAATTTAGCGCTTTACCAACATAGAAAACAATGATTCTTGCTATCAGGAAAATATAAGTTGCTGCATTGCATGTGCAGTTTTTACCAATTCTTATGAAAGACACAATTTCATGTTTCATTGTGAGGTGATTATGGAAGGGTTTTGTTTTTGAGACTGATGACAGATATTTCAGAATAATGTATATATGGATCATTGAAACCACTGAAGGGGATGTAAGTTGCAAGTCCCAGGAGGTCTATAGTTTGGATCCTAGTTCTCCCAGTAAAATATGATCATCAGTATGGTATCCACTCTCCTGTGCTGCAAAGCAAGGGAAGATGAAAGCCTGGGCCAGAATTGCAAAGTCAACATTTGAACTAATATTTATTTTGTACCATCAGAGGTACTTTAATTATGCATATGCCCTCTACAGAACTGACTTACCAGTGTGAGGGTATGTGAGTTTAGAAAAATATAATTTCACACTTAATATAAGCACTTATAAATTGAATGTGAGGCCCGAATGTATCTCTTTTGAGTATAAAAGGTCGAAGATGAAGTTCCTGTATAATCCAAGTACTTGAAACTATTGTGAAAATATTGAATGAGCCATCTAGGATATGAATATTTTCAAAACGCTGGGTAGCAGATGAGATTACCATAGATTTTTCTGTATGTTGAACTCAGGATGGGACTGACTTGCTAAATTAATTACGAGATGTTTCTATGATAGGAATGTATAATCTTATCAAGCTAAGGAAGTATGTTGAAAGATTGATTTAAAGAAAAAAAAGTGAAATAGCTTTGAAACCAGGGGCTTATTTGATCTTTTATTGTTATTCCCCAAACTGTTGATACTCACCGGTGACCAGAAGTTGCTCATTCCTTTCAGTGACTAAATCAGTTCAGCCCTGAGAGAAACCATCGACTGAGATTCCAGAGCTCCTCTGTTGGGGCCTTCAATAAGGTGCTCATGGGGCTTCCCTGGTGGCGCAGTGGTTGAGAGTCCGCCTGCCGATGCAGGGGACACGGGTTCGTGCCCCGGTCTGGGAAGATCCCACATGCCGCGGAGCGGCTGGGCCCGTGAGCCATGGCCGCTGAGCCTGCGCGTCCAGAGCCTGTGCTCCGCAACGGGAGAGGCCACAGCAGTGAGAGGCCCGTGTACCGCAAAAAAAAAAATAATAATAAGGTGCTCATGTTTTTTTCCACGCTGATTTAGGGAGCGCACAGAGGAAGATGGAGAGAAAAGGAGAGGGAGAGGAATGGAGGGAGGGGTGTAGTGGTTGGGAGCTTAGCTTGGGCTCAGGCTCCTTTGGTTTGGAATCGAGCCGCATCACTTACTAATCGTGTGACCTTGGACAGTTTAACCTCCTTGTGCATTTTCGGATGATAAAGCCTTGACCTCTTGGGTTGCTGTAAGGACTGAATGAGTACACGTCTGTTAGCACAGGGTCTAGTCCATAGTAAATATGCAAATAGTAGGTATTGTTATTATGTTTGTTAGCAAAATAATAATAAAATGGTAGTTGTGTTATGCTACCTATTGTTGCATAACAATAGATAATGGAAGCTGTTGGCTGGGCATAATTCTAATCTCTTAGGTGTGTCGATCCTTATGAAGAGCAGGGATTCACTCGTTCTTTTGCATTTCAGCACAAATTTGGGGGTAGTATACAACACTTATGTTTTCTCTGAAGAAAGGACCTATTGGTTGAACTGGCATACAGGCTTGGAAAACAATTGTTATTTTTGTTGGTTTTTATTGTTGTTATGGTAGAAGTGAGTCAAGAAAGGGGAGAGATTGACTTCTCTATGAAGTGGTTTTCAAGCAAAAGGCGAGTTTCCTTATAATCTGATTCTTCTGCTTTTTCTGTAGGAAAAAGTACTCAGAGGATGATGCATTTAACCAATTGGTATGCCTGCATTATAACCCATTAAGAATCTTTTCTGAACATGCCTTAATCAGTTCGATGCAGTGAATCCTGAATTGCTTCTCATATGTCCCTTTGATCACTGTTGAACGTAACACGGGTAGGGGTGAGAGCAGTTCATATTTTTCATTACCTGTAGCCAAACATGGAGATTCAAGATGGAAATATGTTTAAGTGAATATGTCCTGTACCTTGAGAAATCAGAACAAATCCCAGTAGATATTTTTGGCTTATGAAGGGAAGCCTTGTTGAAAACTTTGGTCTGTTGAATGTTCACTAGCTGGCTCTTTAGTACCCCGGCTGTGCAAAGTGGATGACGCACAGTCTGGAGGAGGGAGAGGAAAGAGACTTGCATTCTGGGAGTAGGAAGGCGGATTGTAGTAGTTGCCCTGGAAAGTCACCCACACCCTGTTCTACGTTTTTATGAGAGAGGATTATTGAGCATCAGTCCTTTTCCTTCCTGCAGGTTCCATTCAGAATATTGTGAGATGCTAGGATTGATGACCATTGTATTTACATGTAGATGTATTTCTGATGTGTTTGTGGGGAGGAAGGTGATCTCCACGTCTTACTCTTCCGCCATCTTGAAGGTCTCTTGACAGTTGTGTTTATACTGCTTTTGACTGGGAGAGCTACTATCAGCTGGACTGCTGTGTTGCCAAATCTTATTTGGGAAATAGGAATATCCAGAGTACCGTTTTTATCCAGTGCACATGTAATTGATCAACAGCCAGCTAATAAATCTGATGATAAATTTGGCTGTAATTGATACAGTTTACTCATATGAAATAAGTAACATAGGTGTATAGATACGTGTACATGAATATAAACACATATACATAAATTATATAGGGTTGTATAATATCAAAATATTTGTTACAACATAAAGAGTACCATGTTACTAAAATTGATGACTAATCTTATTTGCCTCTTGGGAATCAATTGAGCTATTGGATTCCCCAGCAAGTGCGTTTTGATCAAGATCACAACAAGATATGTTTGACAGCAATTTTAAATTATTAGAGTTTATTACATATTTAAAGTCTGAAGTCAGTTGAGATTGTATGTATCTGATTTTTAGCTTAGAGAGACAAATCTATCTATATTTTGTTCCAAGGACTATGTCCTCAATGCTGTACAATTACCATGTGCTCTGTAAAAACAACACACCTTCTTGGATGGTCTGAAATATGGTGTGATGCTCAGCCCTTCTCTTTATGCTAAACAAGGTCAGAATCAGGAATGCAGAGATTACTATGCTTCATGTATATACAGTATAACTTTCAGGTATATGTACCGATCGAATCTGCACTAGTTGCAAGAGTTAATAATTAAGGATTGGGTTCCTTAGCTGTGAACATTGTTATTTATGGTGTTTATTATGGCTGTGCTGTGCTGATCCTGGAAAAATCAGGGAAAGAGAAATATTTCCCGGGCAAATTCCATTTCTTAAAAAAAATGCTTGAAAATGTGTTTAATTATTTCACTTTTACATGAAACTGAAGTGTAACCCTGTCTTTTACACATCTAGAATTATTCCAGTACAACAACAACAAAAATTATAATGAAAACAGTGATATTTAAATGTACTAAATAGCATGGGAACCCAGTCAGCTTTTTATGATTTATCCGTTTTTAACTTCAAAGACTCTGGTTAGCTTGCATTTTTTTTTTTAATGAATGGGTTGATCACAGCCAGCGAGGAAAACGGCTGAAGTCTATCAGCTGTAAATTGGTACAAAGCACTAAAAGGGACATTAGCCTCTAATCAGATTCTAACAGTTCATTAAACCTGCCTTTCCAGAATCGCTCTTTGTCCTTTCCCCTCCTTTGCAAGGCATCTTCTTCCCTTTCCATCTGGGCAAGACCTCCTCCGGGGTAGGAAGCAGTATCAACTCATCCTTCATTGTCTACCAACCAAACAGCCTACGGGAGGCTTTGTTAGGGTGGATTCCATGCTGCTGTGAAAGGCCAGGCAGTTGAGGGCTGCTGGCAGCTGGAAGGCTTTCCTGAGGTTGGGAGGTGGCAAACCAAGCTGGCTGCTTCCAAGCATGCAAGCAAGTGACACATTGGGATTTGAGGTCCATGCCTGATAGGTAAACAACCCACCAGCCTCCTGAAAGGATTTTAAGCTTGGAACAAATGCACTGAGCTCACCAGTAATACCATAGTTCCTTGTGTTCTAAGCTATTAGGATGCAAAAATCCCCCCAAAATATGGACAAGTCAAAAGCAAACATGTAAAAACAATGATGTATCCTGCCAGTTTTAATAATATTGTACATTTCTAAGAGAGGAACATGACAGTACTTTTTCTTCTTTTTATTACCTAACGGACTAGGTAGCATGGGATTTCTAAATGCCCATTAGTTAGCTCTGGCGTAAATTTGCTTTTCCTTCTTGCCGTTGATTTCTCTGAGCAAATATTTGTGATAAGAAGCCCCATACATTGTATTTCTCAGAGAATTTTTCTTAAACAAAAAGGAGAGTCAAGAAATGGGAGAAATAATTAGAGCTTCACTATACTGCACTCTGTTGGTATTATTTGGTAATAAAGACGTTTAATTTATGATGTGTTGAAGTGAGAGTTGTTTTTATTTAACCGTCTGTTGGGGAGAAAAGCAACTCTATGAATGGCGAAAACTTGAAGGTTTAGAGGTGACATTAAGCTTTGTCACCATGTAGGCAAAACATTTAGAAATGTCTCTCTTTTTCTTTTAATAAGACCACCTTAGTGTCACGTGGTTACATTCTATAACAGCAAAGACACTCTTCTAAAAACTCAGTCAAACTTAGTCATTTTGATTTCTTGGTTTAGTCAGTATTTGAGGGTAAAGTTGGCATTCTCAACACATTTTAAAACATGAGCCTGATTTTGGCCCGAAGCAAGCACTGATGTGTGTCTTTCTGACTCCCTTCCTAGGTTGTTGACTTCAGAAAATCCCCGAAGCTGTGGAAATTAGTCAAAAAATAACCCTGATTTCATCTTTTTATAGATGTTTGAAATTCCATTGAGCCACAATAGAAGTAAGGTTTTCCCTTCAAGAGGTGTTAAATGGAGTTTATTCTTTGATTATGGCTTCAGCTTAAGAATTCACTCTTAATCCAAAATTGATGTTAGTTCTTTTTAAAGGAGATGTTTGCCGTTGAAAGGTAGAAATTTTCATTTGATCAGATATATCATGCTACCGGGATTCACTGTCCAGCATTATCTTGTATTTAAAATTATTTCGACTTTGACAGTAATATGAGAGTATATAAATTATTTTGATCTGTCTTTTCCTCTGTGGATTTCTGTATACAGTACAACCTCCAGAGCTAAGGAAGAAAGAAACTTGCCTTGTATTTCCTTCCACGACTGCAAGTGTGATGAGTTATTCCGGCCTCGTATAAATTAATGTAAGGTGGCCTCACTCCAGTTTATTACCGTCTGACCTTCAACCCGGGGGTCATAGAAACAGACTGATTAATTCAAGTTCTTGGTCATTATTTCAAATGAAAGTTCAGAAGGGGGGGATAATTGGTTATGCTGATGTTCTCCTTTAATTATACTATATTGTTAAAAAAATTAGGTTAGCAGTACTAAATGTACTACAGTGAAGGCAGACGCTACCAGCTGTCCTCTTCTGAACGCTTTATAGCTGAATTTCCCTCTCTGTCTTTTTTATTCTCAGAATATCAGCACCTTTGAGAACAGAATGCTAATGCTTGATGGGATGCCGGCAGTCAGAGTCAAAACAGAGCTTCTGGAATCTGAACAAGGGGTAAGCAGAAGCTTCCGACCGTGCCCCACCCCCTTCTCTTTAGGAGAGTGGCAGTGTTTACATCCAGAGTGTTCTAAGGTTTGCAGAACACTTCTGATTTTTCACTTGCTTCAGCTTTTCTCTCTTGAGTAAAAATCATCTGAGACCATGGTTGATTCTCACCCACTGGCAACCTCAAATCTTACTAACTTAGAAAAGAGAAGTTCTTGAATTTAGGAAGGCATAGGGACCCTACGGCTTTATTTGATTTGGTGAATGTTTTGGAAAGCTAATTCAAATCCAACTCACAGAGGAAGTATTAAAAATATAAGATGGGTCTCTAACCTCAGTGTCAAGATAGTTTGGTTCTTCCTGAGTTAGGAAATTACAGAGTACAGGTATGAGAATGTTACTGTTTTGGGATGGATTTCTCTTTTGACATTTGTTTTTACCTTTTTTATAGTTGATGAAATTTAGGTCAGTGAGTTTGAAAAGCACATAAAAGCAGAAGAAAGCTTATTGAGCAATAACATAGCCAAATTGACCATCTATGGCTACTGAAAGTGTAAGGACTTAAGAACACAGCTAGATTTTTTAAAAAGGATGTGGGTGATTTTATAATGGTTAACATCTATAGCTTCACTAGTAAAAATCATAATCAGCGCGATGTGATTCCTTGCAGCATTGGCTGACCACCTTTTGTATTTAAGGGAGAAAGCACTGCCTACCTGTCTTACTAAACCAGCATCACAGAGGCAAGTACACGTGACCGCAAAAAGGACATCAATTAAATACATATTTAATCTTAATCTTCTTTGTGTATCCCTTATTCCAAAAAACCAAAACAAAACATTAGCAGGGTTTTCTAATTGAGTAATCAAATTTAAGTGTTAATAAACTCTCACTCTTACAACAATCAGTACGCATGAGTTCTTCTGGGACCCCATTCAAGAGGTTAGGATACTGATGTACCAAAATTATTTTGTAATGAGGACACTCGAGGGCAGGGATCTTGATGGTTGCATTTAGAGGGTTCTCCAGTAATGTCCCCATTCCTGAGCACTGTGTGGCAGGGTGTATGGCATCTCATAATATATTTCTCTTCCGTGTAAGTCAGTGTCTGAAACAGATCCCCATCACGTAGAGCATATCATTTCATCTTTATGTTCAGCGTAGACTGTGGTAGCTCTGAAATGCACATTGTGGAGTATGTCAACCGAAAACATAACCCCACAGTCTGCGTGACATAATGACTGATTCACAGAGATTCAACCCCAGACTTAGGCAGTAGAGCATCATGAAAGAAAAGACTATGTGTTCGTTATTAATAATTGCTTGTTCATTGTAGACAAACCTTCAGAAAAAGTCATGTGTTCACCTGGATTTTCTAGCCTGACACTCATCAAGTTAAACTCTATATCCTCCAAACTAAGTGGTTCTTTACCTTTGTTTTTTAACCAAACCACAGAAGGATGTGTTTTATGTCTTAGGAGTTCTGTTTTCTTAATCTAAATGCATTAGCCTCAGTTTAATAAAATAAATTCCTACATACCCCATGTTTAAGTTTAACAAAACATACAGACTGTAACATCTTATTTGGAGAAGGCAGCCTGATGGAAAAGTGAAAACGGTATATTTCACAATGTCGCTTTTATTTCACAGTATGTTCTTCAACTTAAATAACAGTAAATCTGTTCAAGTCATACATGTTGGAGGGAGGCAGAAAAGTACAGAAAACCAGTCAGAATGTGTTACCGGGGCTATTAGGCAAAGCCAGGATAGTGCATTGTTGTCACCAGTCCTGGTAATCTTTAAGAATATCTAGGTACTTCTCTCTCCTTTACTATCATTTTTCAGTTTTAAGGTAAGGTTTGCATGAAAGATTTAAGTATACAAAAAACAAAAGCCAATATTCCCAGGGGTTTTACAGTGTGAATAAGAAACTCGTGTCACATTATTTATAGAAAGTATTTTTCTGTCCTCAAATAGGGACAGGAAAAATTGTAGGTTCTAGGTTTTACTTAATGCCTGTTCATTAAAATCAGTTTTCTTCTTTGTGAATGGAGCTGACGTTGGTACTGTAACCCTAATTTAGAATGTGTATGTTGGAGGGGAATAGAAACTTCATTTATTCTTTTCCTTAGTCTCGTATATACTTTTCTTAAGTATATGACATGCAAACTTTTGTTCTCTTTTACAGCAAAGCGTTAAGAGAAGCAGACCACAGTGTTTAATGAAATGTATTATGATTTAACTATTTATAGAATACAATTCATTTGTACTTAGTCATTTGTAATACTTTAAAATCAACTCTTCTTTAAACAGCTGAAATCTTGAATTTTAGTGAACTTTATTTTTGGTCCCTTTACTGGAGTTTTTTATTGGGGATGATGGGATGGATGATAATACTGTGTAATTTCAGAATCTCAGAACTATTTTTAGATAAGGAGTGCTAGAATTCTGAAGATTTCTTGATTTCCGTCTTACAGAACTCTTTCCTCATTGAGCATTAAAGGCTGTTTGAAGTTTGATTCTTCATAAGAAAATGTGAACATATTGGTGACATTAAAATCATCACATGTGTGATTACAGGCTTTTGAAAAAGACGAGATGTTAGTTACAGTGGACAAAACATTATAGAAATGTATCTGTGCATCACAACAGTGAATGGGAAAGCCTGAAGCTTGTGCATCAGTGGGATTCTGTAATCACTCTGGAAACCTAGTTTTGAGACTCTTCCATCAGCGTTAAGGGGAAAAAAAGTTAGTCTGCCTTTCAGGCTACAGGCAGTATTGTAAAGATCTGCTACTTTACATGGACCTCCTGTCTCAGGGCACCATGAAGGTATCTGCTCCTTCTCTCTTTCTTGTCCTAAATAGTCCCTTAGGTCTTTGGCTGTCAGCTGGTCTCTGCATGTGCCCCCTCCTCTCCGAGGAATTCAGGACTGGATGAGCACATTTCAGAGCTTAAAGAAAGACTGTGGAACAGGCAGAGGTTGGCCACTCTGCTTTCTCTTCTCTGAAAAGTTCTGGCTGCCTTGCCTCATCCTCTAAATAGTTCTGTGGTGTGTGTATGTGGTCCCATCTCTTTAATCAGATTATAAGCTCTCAGAGGGCAAGAACTATTCCTTGTGTTTTTCTCGTAGTTCCCGGCACATGGTAAGTGCTCAGAAAATACGTGCTTTATTAAACTTGTCCAGGCATTGTAACTGACATGGTGCAAAATATGAAACCAGTCAATAGCTACTTATAAACCTGCTCTAACTCATAGGGCTGTTGTGAACCTAAAAATAAGAATTGGAAATATTGGAAATAATAGATTCCCTTTGGTGGCAGTCTTCATCTTGTAAGCCATGTGAACTGGATAGATAAGTGGCTAATTCAGACCGTCTCTGTGTGCCTTACTTCTCTTTGGAACCCTTAGTTTTGTGGTATTGAAGTCAATCATTATTGCAGTCTCCTGAAATGTGACTTAAGTTTTCTTCAGCCTTCTTGGTAATACAGCGCATGCTGCTATGTGGTCCATGGCAAGGTCGTGTGCTCTTGTGATATACTTCAGGGGCACAGCATGGAGTGGTGGAGTGACTTTGTCTGTGACCTTTGGTGCTTGTGTCCTGCTGTTATAAGAGCTTCTCATATGTGCTCTCAGCCTTTGGATGTTCCAAGGTGTTATTAAGCCCAGGACTAAAGCAGGAAGAGGAATGCTAGAATTTGTAAACCCAGAGATAAGGAGGTGTGCAGAGAACAGGCACCACTTCAAAGACATAAAACATGATTTTATTCCTGGCCCTGCAGCTCCCTAGCTGAAACGGCATTGGGAAGGAACTGCCCATCTCCAGGCCTCTATGTCTTCATCTGTGCAATGGGGATGTTAGAGACAAGACCTTCCAAATTCAGTCTGACGGTCTTTGATTCTGGTAACAGGCATGGAGTGAGAGAAAGCATTTCCAGTGATGAGTCTAAAAGTGATACTGCAATGAAACTGCCTGTGTGTGGAAGTAGAAATGCCCAGACTTTAAAGTGAGACAGACCTGAGTTAAGATGCTTCCTCAGCTGTCTCTGTCCACCTATTCCTCCTTACCTGGGAAGTGAAGTGAACCGTCCAGCCTCACAAGGGCCTGACTGCATGTGGTGGGTGCTCAAGAAATGTTCTCCTTTTGAGGAAAAATAGGATGATAAAGGGCCCCGTTGCTTCACTTTCCATTGCTGCAGTTCTCATAGGTACTTAGTAGAGGTTTCAACATCTGCATTCATTTATAATGCTAAGAGAGGACTTCAGGTAAATCTTAAATCTTAAGCTTTGTTTTTTTATTTTAATTTTTATTTAAGCGTATCTGGAGAGATGTTGCAAATTCTGCTTAGATTTTATCACGTAAAAAAATAGAATGATGAAGCCAGAAATCAGTTATTATTTTAACACAGGAGTGGTACCGCTTGGTGTGATAATGCTATTTGGCCATAATTTTAAAAAAAGGAGTCTGAGTTCGCATACTTTAAAGACTTGTTGGTATATTTCCAGATGAAATAATTCGATGTCTGGGATTTGCTGCAAAATAAAAGGGGAGGGTGGAATGGATGGGGATAGAGATGCAGTAAGATTGGTCATGGTTCCATCATTACTGAAGCTGGATGATGGGTGCAAGGGGGCTTGTTTAACTCTTCTGCCTAATCTTATATATGTTTGAAATTCTTTAAAGTAAAATGTTTAAAAAAGCGCTCTCAATAAAAATATGAAAAATAGGTAGGTGTCAGAGGGAGACGGGAAAGAAGCGTTCCTCACTCAGTCACCCTTGCTCTTCGTGTTCTAAGGCCTGAGGGGTCTGCCACAGGGATGGAGCGGACCTCCTCCAACCACAAGGGTGTTGGAGCCCTTGGCTTCTCCTCCTCTCTCTCCTCTTGTAGAGGCAGGTGCAGTCCTGATCCGCAGGCTTGTAGGCACAGGGAAGTGGCAATAGCGTGGCTGAGAGAGAGAAGGAGATGGGATGTTCTGCCCATTTTAAGTGTCCCGAGCAGTTGGTAATTTGGGTGATAAAAGACCCCTCTGTGTTACACTGTGGGAGACGGCCTAAGGTCGCTTACCACAGCCCGGAAGCTGGGGAGGGGACAGGTATGGCAGCGGATAGGTATGGTTCCATGGCTTCCTAGCAGAAAATATCAGCCCTGGTCGGACCAGAGATCTCTGAGCGCTCTAATTTTAGAGGTAGGACAAAAGAGAATAGTGGTTCTTTCCCCTGGAGGCTTGTAGTGCTTTTGCACACCGTTCAGTAGGACATTCATAGCAAGGTGTTGAAGACGTTTCTGTATCAAGGAGAACTAGCACCGTTCAGGCGACTATATTGTCACGTCCTTAAGAGCAGAGCTAATGCTTTTTGTTTCTCGTTATTCCTCATCCTCCCAGCGCAGGGAGCTGATGCTTAGGCAGAGCTCAGCAAAGAGCGATCAATTCAGATGCTCTTTATTGTATGTGGGAGCCAGTGTCAATGGCAGAATTGAGGTTTCGAGACAGGTGCCATTTTGGAAAAGCCGCCAATCCTTAGGTTTGATAAACAAAGAGAAACAGGTGCAAGCATTGTAGCTGAACCTACACGTGTGCTATGCAGTGTTGATTGGAGACAGGCAGGTACATTAAAATTCAGTGGCTTTAGAGAAAAAAACTCCACAACACGTCTAACTTCTTTTTCCTCAGTAAATCACTGTGTTTAACTTAACATAGAAGATTTAATATACATTAGCGTGTCAAGGCTTAGTAAGACAGTGTTACTTTAATGACTATCAGAAGAGCACGAGAAGGCATTATAAAAATGCCACTTGCGTTTCCCTTCCACAGCGCCTCATTATTACCCCCTCTACTGTGGGAACAGGGGCCAGCATAGCTAGTAAATCGGTAGAATTATCTTAGACATTCGATGTTGCTTATCACTTAATATTCTCTGATGACCCACTACTTGAGATCTTTTGATCTGTAGTCCAATCTTTGCATGTCACTACCTGGCTTCAAAGAAAAGCATACGGCAGAAGCTATGTTATTGCTAATACAAGAAGACCATTCTTTTTTTTGAAAGCAGGAAAAAATATCTGCACTTGCAAAACTCATATTTTAGGGCAGAGCTGTCCTCCTCTGTAGAAGCAGAGTTGGACTGATTTTAATAATGTCAGAATGGCCAGTAAATGTATTAATAGAAAGAATTGAAAATCAATGAGCTGTGATAGTAATTACAGATAGTACCCAAGGGAAATATAGCAGGCAGCCAGATCCTTTCCCTCGGGGCCTACCCTGGGCAAAGCTATGAAGCTGATAATTCTGCCCTCCTGCTTTCCCATTAATGATGTACTTTCTCCTTCAACTTTATTCCCTTCCGCCTGCCATCCAGACACCCTTGACCCTCTGTGCAGCGTTAGTTCTTGGTATCCACAGATGCCCAGTTCTAACTGCAGTCGTATTAATTGAGGAGAATGTGAAATGCTATTCTTTCCAAGCATTATTTGCATTTGCACAGGGTCAGGGCTTTGTAAAAAGGAACATTTTTTAAAGAAATTTCATGCTCTGAGTAATTTGGATTTGGGGGAAATTAACCTTTCCAAAATATTTCAGCGTATGAATGATTGTGTTCTCCTTCATGTCCTAGTCATTGTAGTAGAATCAGGAAAAGAAATCTGGAGCATGAGGTGTATATTTCTCTATATCTAGGTGTGTTTTCTTATACTGATATTTATATACTGATTCATAGTCTATAAAGTGCCTCACAAAAATATCTTATGGGGCTTCCCTGGTGGCGCAGTGGTTGAGAGTCCTCCTGCCGATGCAGGGGACACGGGTTCGTGCCCCGGTCCGGGAAGATCCCACATGCCGTGGAGCGGCTGGGCTCCTGAGCCATGGCCGCTGAGCCTGCGCGTCCGGAGCCTGTGCTCCGCAATGGGAGAGGCCACAGCGGTGGGAGGCCCGCGTACTGCAAAAAAAAAAAAAAAAAAAAATCTTATGTAGCCCTTGGAGGACTTTTTGCTCCTGACTGTTAGGGATTAACTGCTGTGGGTATCAGTCTCCCACCATAAACACTAGAAAACCAGACAAAATACATTAAATGTTTTTCACATATTGGACAATAGGCAGTTAAGGACTGTGATCCTTGGGATGTGGGACGAGAAAGGGGGTGATGCTACTATTGCCTCAACCTCCCGCCTGGAGGCAAACAGGGAGGGCGGACCCAGAGAGGGTCTAACAGTCACACCGAGCTAGGCAGGCAGGGTTTGGAATTTGGAGAGGTCAAGGCAATTAATTTTTAAAGAGAACAATAACAGAGAGGATGGGGTTGTACAAAGGGAGGGCTCTGGGGATCTTCAAACTGGTCCCTTTAAGGGTTTTGCTAAGTAATGATCTGCCTGTGTGAGGAGGAAGGCAAGGAAAGAACAAGGATGACAACGGGTGGAACGATTCTTGGATTTCACATAAAATTCACAAAAACCATATGGGAGAGACCTCTTCATACATGGGCATTTGGTAGAGGTCTCAGAAGGGCCACAGCTTAGTAATAGGGCTGAATTAGTTCCATAATAGTCTGGTCTGGACCTTTCCACGACAGAAAGGATCAGACTGACCTGCAAGTTACTTAGTTGTGCCAGGACAAAATCCAACAGTCTCAAAGGAAGACAGATCTAGCCTTCACTAATGTAAAAGTAGCAATGTCTTGGCATTTGATCAAAATTGATCATATAGAAAAAAAATTTAAAAAGCGGAACAGAGTCTCAGTGACCTATGGAACAATCCCAAGTTGTCTAATATATGTACAATTGGACTCTCAGGAGGAGGGGAGGCCAGAAAAAATATTTGAACAAAGAAATGTCTGGACATGACCCAAACGTGATGAAAACTATAAACCCACAAATCCAAGTTCAGCCCCAAGCAAAAGAAATCACGCCAAGGCGTATAATAATCAAATTGCTGAAAACAGGTAACGAAGAGTAGTCTTAACAGCAGCCAGGGGAGAAGGAGGAAATATACCTGACATACAGTGGAACAAAAATCAGACTTCTTATCAGGCACCATTCAGGGCAGAAGAAAGAACTTGCTTAGGTAGCAGTAAAAGGACACTAGGTAGGAATTTGGGTCAACACAAGGAAATGAAGAACACTCAAAATGGCAAATACCTAGGCAAATAGAAAAGATGAAAAAAATTTTAGAAGAAAATTGCTGGAAGCAAACATAATAACAATACGTTATAACATATATCGAAGGAAAATGAGTACCAACAGTAGCACAGAAATGGGAGGATGGAAGGAAGGATACTGTTGTGTGTGTGAAGAGTTGTGGTATCATTTGAAGGTAGTCTGTGTTAAGTGAAAGGTGTAACGCTGTAAATCCTAGAGCAACCCCCCCTACACACACACACACACACACACACACACACACACACGAAAACAACCAGATAGTAGCTAATAAATCAGTGGTAGAGATGAATTGGAAACATTTGAAAAGGTACTCAGCTGTATTTAAAAGAGAGCAAGAAAAGAGGGAAAATGAACAAAGAACAGATAGGAGAAATAGAAAACAAATAGCAAGGTAGTGCATTTAAACACAACACCTTGATTATTGTGTGAAATGCAAATGGTTTAAGCACTTCATCTAAAAGACAGATTGTCAGATTGGAAATAAAAGTAAGACCCAACTACATGCTATCTACAGGAAACTCCCTTTAAAGATACAGATAGGTTAAAAGTAAAAAGAATCAAGAGTCGTCAAAATTATGAAACAGAAAATGGAATGGTGGTTGTTAGGTGTTGGGTGGAGGTGGACATGGGGAGTAGTTTGATGAGGAGAGAGTTTCCGTTTTGTGAGATGAAAAAACTGTAGAGCTCTGTTACAACAACAGTGTGAATGCAGTTGACACTACTGAACTGCACAGATAAAAATGGTTAAGAGGGTAAATTTTATAGTATGTATTCATTACCACAATGAAAAATAAAAAAAAAACATTTAAAACCCCAGGTAGCTGATATTTACAATTGTCCAAGAGACAGTTTAGTATGGATTACTAAACTGAATGGCTGAAGGAGAACTTCAGCAGAAATTGCTTCAGGTAGTTCAAATGGGAAGTGACGTTTTAAAAAATCTGTTTGTTATAGCAGCAACTATGTGTGAGTAAATGGCCCTAGTTTTACTTAAAACGGCCACTTCTTAAATGAATGTTGGCTTTGACAACACTCTTCTTCTGACTCTGGAGGAAGAAGTTTTATATGAAAAGTGAGGTTACAGTTGAGGAACCAGGCAGGGGTTATGAGTGCCAAGCCTCTGAGCAGCTGAACATTTAAGTATAGCTTGTATTCAGCCCTCCGTATCTGGCGTTCCTCCATATCTGTGTTCCACATCCGCAGATTCAAGCAAGGTGGATCATGTAGTATTTACTGTTGAAAACAGTTGACGCGGAAGAGGACTCATGTTGTTCCAGAGTCAGCTGTGTCTGTGTTTAGTCATCCCAGTCCTGTTGATTGCGGGTCCTGTCGATCATCCAGATCAGAAACATAATTCTTACATCTGGTAACATTTTTATCATTGAAAAATTCAAATATATAAAAAACCCATCAAGAAGAAAATAAAAGGCATGATCACACTACCTTGAAATAAAAGCTGTTAATAGTTTAGAATTTTTTCTTCCAGGAAATTAATAATTCTGTGATAGACATTCTTTTAAACAAACAAAAAATAAAAGGATAGGAAAAGATGTATCATGTATACACCAAATAATTACAAAAAAACAAAACTGCAGTGCCTGTATTATTATTAAAGAAAATAGACTTAGGGACAAGGGGAACCAGAGATAAAACATCTCATAAGATAAGAGAGTCAATTCATTAAGAGGACATAACAGTCCAAGTTGCTTTTTTACCTTAGTAAACCCTTGAGTCAATATAATATTATCCCTATTAGTCATTAAAATTGCAGAGATAATTGTATGTCCAAGGTCACATCACCAGTAAGTAACAGGCATGTAACTGGAGTTCATGTATTCTGAATCAGAATCTTTTCATATTGCAAGCTGTCCTTGACAGTATTAAACTAGTCATCACATTGGAAATGATCTGATTTCAAATAATTTCCACTACAATATTAATGTTTAAGAAAAATTTTAGATCTTATGAAAAGTTTTAATTCAGTACTCCAATAAATGCAGATTTACCAACAGAGGTTCAATGCCCAGTGCACACAGTAGCATGAAATAAATATGAACTCTTGGAATCTCTCTTTTACCTTAATTACATAGGATTAAAAAATATTTTACTACTTAGTATATGTTTGTTTTAATATAAAATAATGGTTTCAAAAGTTTAATAGTAAGTAAAAATGTGCAAAAATACTCCCTGCTCATCACATTGGCAAAATTTTATTTCACTGTGTGTCTATCAATTTTAGAAATCAACAAATTGAGCAGAGCTGACAGCACATATTAGATGCACCTTCTAGAAAACTCTCTCTGTCATAGTATTTTGAGAACCCAGAATTTCATAAATATATAACATCAGAATGTCAACAGTTGTTTTTTTTTTCATTGCTTTACAAATTATGTCAGAGTCATCACTGAGGAATATATATACTTTGCTACCAAGGCACATTCGACCTGGTGATAATTTTGATCAATTTAACGTCTTGCTGAATGGTCGTGTCTGTGGCCTGTGGAAAAATGAATTTGTCTCTAATCTGCTGGTCAGTCCTTTTTCTTCACTTAAGGGCATATTGTCAGAAGATTTTCTTAATGAAGAGATATGTACTTCTCGTCAGTCATAAATGAGCTGTGAAGTTCAGATGACTCATAGTCCCCATGACCAATTCTATTTCCAATTTTAATTTCACTGTTATGCTCTTGTCATAACTAATTATATCTTTTTCAATAACGCCATGCAGATAATGATTGAGATTATTTAGTCTTAAAGCCTATATCTGCTAAACAAGACAATCTTATTGTTCTTTACAATTAAGATAAAGAATGTACTGTTCTTAGGTTTGTTTTTTAAAGACCTCAGTTATATACTTTTTTTACCTTCAGATTGAAAGAAATTAATACAACTGTGGGTTTAAAATCTGCAACCTCCCTTGGCTAAGTCAGTTATAACAAGGTAGTAGAGTAAGTCTCTTGGGTCACTTCAAGTGATAAATTTCATATAAAGATGAGTATTCAAACCATTTACAAATGAATCATCAATATATTACTCTATTTACTGAAAAAAATAAAGAGGAAAAGTGTTTGAGGTGAAGTATTTTCTATGAACAGTGCAGTGGCTACTGGCACCTTTTAGGGACCTGACAGTCTGGACATTATTTTCCCACCCATACGTATGACCTTCTCAGGTATAAGATCATATATTTTTTTCCCCAAGTGAATATTGTACTTACTAAAAATTTATATATCTTGCTGAAAATTTCTTCAGTCTTTACCATCAACTATTTTGCAAAGGAATGTGATTTTCATACCCATCATCATTATTGATATGGTAAATAAATACCAATGATATGACAAAACCCTTAATGTCTATTGTTTTATCAAGTCATAAAATAGATGTAGAGACAGTTATCTCTCCATTCACCTTGCATGACTGTATACCCTCGATTTGCTTTCATCTCCCTCCCACCAAATTTTATTTGCTACAGTGACTTCTGATTTCCACATTGACATTCCATAAATATGTAAAAGTGGAGATTTTGCCTTTGTCCTCTTTGGATTATTGTTCTTGGGGTATATTCACATTTCTGTGCAGTGTTTTTTTGTTGTTGTTGTTTGTTTTTTTGTGGTACGCGGGCCTCTCACTGTTGTGGCCTCTCCCGTTGCGGAGCACAGGTTCCGGATACGCAGGCTCAGCGGCCATGGCTCACAGGCCCAGCTGCTCCGCGGCATGTGGGATCTTCCTGGACCGGGGCACGAACCCGTGTCCCCTGCATCAGCAGGCGGACTCTCAACCACTTGTGCAGTGTTTTTGAATGACTGAAATGTTTCTGAGAAGGATGTGAAACATTTTCCTATATTTAAATTCAGGTGTAACAAAGGGTATAGAGTTCAGCTAGGTTAATGAAATTATATACATAATGCTTAGCATAGTACACTATGTATTAAGTAATCAATAAAAAGCAACTGCTCTTGGAATTGTTATAGTTAAGTCTGAATTTCTCCTTAATTTCATTATGTAAAGTACGTTGCATGTGTAAATTAAAATATGTGCTCATTTATTCACATGGATTTTGGTGATGCTCCAGAGTCACACTGTTTCATATGACACCATTATCAATTAAAAAATGGCACTGTCAATTTATGTTTACACAATAGAAATAATATATATTGTGTTATTAATCCTGCCTTTATGCATAATTCACATTTAAAAATAAATCTTTAGTTCTGTATTCTTGAATTTTACTCTGAAATACTATATCTTATTGTATGCAGCTAACTTTCCTTAAGCATAAAGAACAAGAAACAATTGTTACTGTAGAAAGCACTTGAAATTTTATTCAGAAACATATGTGGCCATGATAGTTAAAGGAGTAGTGGTTTAAAAATAACTTTCTATTTTGTAAAACAAAACTAACTCTTTTCTAGTGAATATTTATAAAGTATTTTATTTCAAACTCCTATTTCCACAAAGACAAAGTTATATTGCCACCATTCAAAATCTCCATTGTCTTGGAAAATGTTTCTTCTACAGAAGTATAGGAGAACTATAAGAGGCAAAAATAGTACATGCTATGTAATGTGACCAGTTTCCTAAATTAGTATCTTTTGCTTTTTCTTATAGGAAAAACGATACATATTGTTATGCTATAACATTCTGAAATCACTGGGGAAAAAAGTCACCAAGTAGTTGACATTATTAGTTTTTTAATTACATGAGTTATTGTCTTTATGCCTTGTGAAATGTCTTGCTATTATAAGAGACCTGTGGCCTTTGTTAGAAAATAGTAAATTGTTCCCAAATGAAATGAAGTTATACCTACATGATCTGACTCTCCTTTATGTAGCTGACATTATTCACAAAAACTTCTCAGCCTGCCCATTATCAGAATGTGTAGTGGCCCTTTGTGATTGCCTGACATCTTTTGTTTATCATCTTGACTTCCTGTTAGCTTCCCATATTGTGATTCCAGTTCCCCTGATAGAATCTTTAAAAATAGCAAAAACACAACCAAAACACCCTGCAGTTCCTAGACTCTCTTGCAGCTAGGACTTGCTGCCAGTGAGTTGCACCACCCACTAGAGGGACACAAGAAGGAGGCAGTGCAAGGCTGCTGCTCTTTGGGAGAGTGCAGTGGCAAGAACTTCTGGCTTTTGGGGGAGGTTGTAACAGACTTTTTGGCATCAGATGCTGGAGGACAGTCGTGGAATTTTCACTGGAGGAGACCTGAGGTGTGGTTGGGCTTTCTTCCACCCACATTGTTCCTGGCTATGTAGTATTTAAGCCTGGTTCTCTGACGTACCAAGAGCTTTTCTGAACTGATATTTTAAAAAATATATTTCTCTCCGCTGAAACTACTCCAAGTGGGTTCTGTTTACAGCTGATACAATGAAGTCTACTCACTTTCCTGCTTAAATATTTTGGGACTTACCTCAGTGACTCTCCATGGTTAAGTGTGTGGGCTCTAGAGCGAGACTGGCTGTACTTATGTCCTGTCTCTAACATTTTTTCTGTGACCTGAGCAAGCTACTTAATCTCTGTCTTATTTTCTTCATATGTAAAATGGGGATTATAAGAGTACCTACCTACTGGAGTTTGGGGGAAGATAAAGGACTTAATGTATATTATATCCATTTGCTGCCAGCTGTTGCTTCAACCTAATACCCTCTCTGTTCCTGTAGTTTGTTTAGGTCATGGTTATCCTCCAAGTCCCAGGACAAAAATCTCTCTTCCATAAAGCATTCCCATTGATCTCTCTCTTCTCTGCACTTTTATTGAATCTATCTGTAGTCACTACCCACCCAATTTAGCACTTAATTGAGCTCAAATTGCATGATGCATATTATGCATCAGCTTGATTTCAAGCACATTTATTTGTTAATTCAGTCTCAGAACAATCATTTCTGGGGCTGGTTGTTAGGGATCAAGGTATATAGCCTGACTTGAAAGAGCCCCATGGTTTATTAGGAAGATGATCCTAGTATTAAATTTCCCCAAAAGTCTAGTTGTGGAGGGTGCCATTTACAGGTACTTCTGAGGACCTGGGTCCTTTATATCATCTCGTCTCACATTCCTGGTTGTCCACAGTGATCATCTCCACTTCACCAGCGAGAGCAGAGTAAGAGGTATAATTCATCCCTTTGTTTGGACCACAGAACTTTGTTACTTGTACTATGAAGGAAGGATGCTGGTGTAGTACTGATTTTGGGGGTGATCCATGCTCTTTGGGACTCTCTCACTCTTAGCTGACCTACTGGCTTCTCCCCTTCTCTTCCCCACCTTCTCATTTATGTTACTCCCCACTTTTGCTGTGGTACTGAATTTTCAAGCCTGTTTGGCTGTGCCAGAATTCATTGAGATACATTTGGAATTATCGATACTCGTTCACATAAAAGCTGTGTTATAGTTAAGTGGCTAGACGTTTGAGTTTCATGCTTCGCACCCTTTCAAATTCTTTATGCCATTTCATTTATCCAGTATGATTTCATTATAATTCTGTGTAACACTTTGGGAATCATCTATGGGATTGCCTTGTGTCCATTATATTTATGGACCCAGAGTGCTGCTCTGTCATGTTCTCACTTGGAGTCTTAAAATGGTGTGAGTGTGATTCTGGAGATGCTCCTTTTGACTGAAATCATACAGTACTGTAGATGTGCAGTGAATTTAGCCTGATTCTGCATAGCTACAATTACTTGGGTAATTCAAGCAGAGAAACCACATGCGCTTGAAACCGAACCATTTGTTGTGTCTTTCACGAGTTAGAGTGACTTAGTCTGATTAGTTTTGCAAAAGAAGTTACCCGTCTGCAACACCTTTGGTTCTGTTATTTATTTATTCATTCATTAAAAAAAATACTGGGGGGAGGGCACTGAGTAGATATACCTGGGAGAAGCCTGAAAATATGAAGTTAATGTGTATATATCAAGTTTTAGGAGATTACACTTTGTTATGTACTGATGTACTTTGCTGGTTTAACGAGCTGGTCATGCTGTCCCTGAGTACCACTTCACATCTGTGAATGTCCTTTTCATGCTTCAGAGCAGCTTCCTATGCATTATACCTTGATGTCTATATCAATTCAGTGAGGAGGTCAAATAGGAAGAGCTTTGCAATCACCATTTTCCACAATGGAAAACTGAGAAACTAAGTTGGTACACTCAGGAGCAGTGTGGTTTGAAAATCCCAAGGGACGGCCAGAGATTGCAGGGTTCTTGTATGACACTGATGGTGAGATTGTGAGCCGTGTTGAATTGGTGGGAGGTTACGCCCATCTCTGGATTCAGAAAGCTAGGGCATGGAAAGCAGCATTTTTCAAAGTCTGGTCTGCTGCCCATGGCTTCAAAGCCTCCTGCGTTCCTACCCCAGACATACCAAATCAGAATCTCTGGAAATAGGAAAAAACCAACCTGGGTGTTCAGCCGATTCCCCAGGTGATTGTTATGCTTTTTTTATAGCCTTTAGAGAACCGCTGATAGAGAGTGAGGTAATAGGGTCTCTGGTTCATTAGACTACTTGTGACTATGACTTCTGAGGTGCTATCATCTAAATCACAGAACCACCCTTTGTCTTGGAGCAAAGGAAGGCCTCAGATGGCTGCTGTGACCCTCTGGGAAAGTCTGCCTGGCTGACGCACTGGGTTTGTTAGAGAAGCCAGTGGGTGTTGCAGTCTGGAGGCAGCTTAGGAATTTTTAATACCTGAAATTGAGTAGTGGATGCATGTAAACTCTGAATGGCACAAATGATTCCTTTAAAACTCAATGAGGGTTGTGAAGACGTTGCATGAGAAGTATAGTGAGCAGGATACGGATAGTTCTAGGCCCACTTTCTCCAGCAGCCTTTGAGTTCCTGTGGAGCCCAGTGAATTCCCATTGTCAGTTTCCAGCACTGTATTTTCAAGTTCTAAGCCAATTACCATTGAATTGTGAGAAATGTATTTAACTCTGTCTTTGAAGAAGTGGTTCACATTTCAGGCATTGACATTTTATTTTACATCTTCTCTACTAAGAGAGGGAATGACTCATTTGGAAGTTAAAAAATATTTGAACTTTTTAAAATATTGATTTTATAGTTGCCATAACTTAGAAGAGGAGGCATGAACATTGCCATTTAAATGACGTCTCCAAAGATTCCACCTCTTTTGTACAGAATGAGACTCGCTATTGGAGTGAAGCGGCGGTGTCAGATTCTGAATTCACCCCTGAGAGCCTGGTGGTGGGGGCTGCAGAGGCTGAGGGGCTTCACATAAAGCCACCCTGCAGAGGGGCCATGGGTGAATATTCACTCTGTGCTCTCCGGGCCAGTCAGGAGCCCCAGCACATGATTTTTCTAGGGTAAATTTTTCTAGTTACTCATCTGAATAGGTGTCTTTTTCTGATTTTTTTTTTTTCAAACAACAAAGGGCTTTGGAGTTGGCCGAAGTCTTGCACAATACTTATGATAATGCATGAAATAGGTTCTTGACAAATGTTTATTTCGTTTTATTTTATTGAGCCTGACTAGAAGTCTGAGATTCTGTGTTTATGTTCCTGTGACACGGTTTTCGAGGTTTTGCTGTGTAGAATCCTGTTTCTGTCACCTCTGACATGGATGGTCCAAGAGTCCGTCTTTCTCTTGGCTGTAAGAAGAGATGGATCACATGCCCCTGACCTGAACAAATAAATGAACAAATTTTATCAAGTCTTAAAAGACCCATGTCACACTATTCCCCTTTCTCCCTTTCCCTCTCATTTTCTAAAATCCAGTTTCTGATGTCCCTTTGGCAGTGCAGTTTATCTGCCTTTGTCACTCCTTAGGAATCAGAGATGAGTGTAGGTGACAGTTGAATGTTAGCATGAGAATCAACACAAGTATCCCAGTGTCTGTTTTTTTAAGCTGACGTTTTATTTTTTTAAGATGGAAAATAATTGTCTCATAAATACTGTGTGTGTATGTGTGTGTGTGTGAGAGAGAAAGAGAGAGAGAGAGAAAGAGAGAGAGAGAGAAAGAGAGGGAGCGCAAGCAAGAAGAGACGGAGAAGTCTAGGACACCTTAGCTGAAGGAAAGGAGAATAATGACATTTATTTAAATAATCATGGTTTCAGAAAAATCTGCCAGAACTACTGAGAACATGGTTGTTTTAACTTTTCTGAATAATAGAAATAATATTGATAGTAATAGCTTAATTCTCTATTTTCCTTTTTCTTTTAATACCTGGCAGGTGACTTTTTGTTTAGCCGCAGTAGAACAACCCTGACTTGTGAACACTCTTTGGAGACGTGTGATAACTGGTGAACTATTTCTCTTGTTGGCAAAACAGCAGCAGTCACTTATAATTTCTATCACTGGTATTAAGTCTGGCTGAAATAATCTTGAGGTGAGAACAGTACTGCTGTTGTCTGGAGTTTTTAGGAAAATTAGAATCATTGAAGAAAAAACTGGCAAAGCCTTTGTTAATCAAATGTCTCAAAACTTTTTACACAATAGGCTACCTTCGTGATTTTTCTGGGTCTTTTCCATGGATACAGAGATGTTAAGCTCATCTTCAGACCTGTAGTGAACTTGAAATACACAAATGATCTATTTATGACACCAGGAGAGTATCTGTAGGGTTTCCAGCATAGCCCATTGAAGAGGGAGGAAAGAAAAAGGCAAACACAGCTTTGACCCTCAATTCATATGTACAATCTTTAAGGCAAAGACAAGAATCAAGTAATTTTCAGTATATATAAAATATGAAGACTTTACTCCTTGGAGGTAATGTTGATATAAATGGAAAACAATTCAGTTGAAACTAGACAATAAATTCATTCAGTTAAATGGAAAGTAGGTGCTAAAAACCATCATCCAATAGTAGAAATTAGATTATTTGTACTGCTCGAAGCATAGGACTTCCCTATGAAAAAAAAGAGATTTTGTGCAGTGTTATTTATTGGTCCTGCAAGCGCACAGTAGCACGTCCACAGTTTCCGAAGCTCCTGTTTTCTTTATAACTTTTGGGTGTGATAATAGAGTTTTAATACTTCTTTTGATCCATATCAGATGAAGAGGATTCTTCCTTTTACCTGAAAGTAGGGTACGGAAGATAACTGAAATAATTTCAAAAGACGTGGTATCCAGAAAGCTTACCACATGGCTTTTCAATATGTGTGCTATTTATTTACTCCATAAGGGAAGTACTTTTTAAATACTTGAGTTACTCTAACACTAATCAAGCTAAAAAAAATTGAGTTTATCTTAGGAGATATTATTGAATTAACAGGGCAGGTGAGACCAGTGTTTATTAAGATATTTGTTTTAGTCTTTTAACGTGTATGATTACATTTGATTCTTCCAGTGACATCTTCAGTTGAGGAAATCAAGTCTCCGAATGTATAAGTGTCCCATCTAGCATCAAATCTTAGGAGTGTTCTTTCAACTATACACAGAAAATGAAAAAATGCTATCTTAAGTGTGTTCTCTGATAGACATGTAAGGTAGAGAAACATAATGTGTAAGTATTCATTGCCTCCCCTTTTTGCCAGCTTCTTTTTTGTTGTGGGCCTTTGTTATACAAAATCTGGATAAGCAGAGAAAGAGGACTTTTGGGGGTGTGGGTAGAAGAGATAGAACAGGGAAACCGGCATGCTTTCATTTATTCTGGAAAGGTCAGAGCATTGTTGCTGAGGGAGAGAATAATTGATTTTGAAGGCGTGTGCAGAGATCAGGGTAGGGAGGTGGGGCATGAGAGCCAAGAAGAAAGCTTTGGTGAGTTTGGATAGAGAGTTAAAAAGTAGTGGGCAGGGAGGGATAGATCTGCCAAGTGTTTCATTTTTTGAAAATGGAGGAAAGGGCATTTTGCTAGTTTGTGTATTATGATCACATTTTAACTTTTAATTTTTTTTCCAGAGACTTGACTACGCATCTAAATTGTTTATTGAATATCGGATTGGAATTTCCTTAAAGAGCAGATGGCCATCCCTGGCCCATGCAGTAGCTCACCTCCACATGGGTTACAATGTATATTTAAAAGTAAACACACACATGTCTACACACACACTCATACACACTACATATATACATGTATGTGTATAGTTATACATATGTAAATATATGTTATATATTTATGCATACACACAGAAAATACAAATATATATGTGCACATATTTGTATATGTATTGATTTATTGAATATTTATATAACTTTAGTTATTTTACACATCACATAAATAAATTCGTATGCACAAACACCAAATTCTTCTCACAGTATTGGCAGTGTTGTATTGTTTAGAACAGGCTTTTCAACCTACTTTACATTTTTCCAAATTTGAAGGGGAAAAGGTGCCAACATTGGAGCCCCTGATAGGAGATGGAGAAGATGCTGACAGTGAAAACCCTCAGTGGAATCTGGGGTAACTGCTGCTGCTGGCTGGACTTCCTTTCTTGCCATATAGTGAGAAAATTTAGGGGAGAAAGATTTGTAGGAGATAAAGCATTGAGAGTAGCAATCAGCTTGGATGTCTCTCAGATGAAGTTTGAGAATCTAAGGATACAGCAAAGTCAGTTGGAGAGCAACCCTGATGTACTAGAATACACCTCGTATGAGGAATGAAAACATTTGCTTTTCAACACTGCAAATCCTTGGGGAGTTATTTTTGCTTTTCATGGTGTATTGATTCTAATACCCAGAATTCTGGATGCATTCAAATGGGATGCTAAGGATTAATTCATGACAGCATGGTGTATTATGTTAATATCGATAATGTAGTTAGAAATTGAAGATTAGTAAAATGCAACAATAAAATAAGCAGGATCATTTGACCCATTAGGACAAACTGCAGAGTAATGTAGCCAGTTTTTTTTTTGTTGAGGGAATTTTAAATGTTTATGCAATGTAGGCAAAAAAAAAAAAGTTTCATTTAGTTTTCTATCTACGCTGTTCTATTGATGGATTTAGGATTTAGAGAAAGACAGCTTTCTTCCATATGTCAAGATAAGCAAAGTCAACAGAGAAAATCCATGTTGCCTCTGTGCAGTCTAGAGAGATCATACCCTTGAGTCGTCATGGTAGAGTCAGTGCTAGGTCTTGCTGTCGCAGTCAAAATTCTATCATGGGGGTCAGCAACTTTTCTGGGGTATTGATCCCATTTGTGGATAACCATTCTAGAAATGTTCATGACAATTCTTGAGTGGCTCAAATTTTAATTAGGAGCTCCCCGCATTAGAATTCTTGAAGAAGCACCAGGACTTGTTCTTTGAGTTCTGTATCAATTTTGAGGGTTTTTAAAGCAACTGTTTGGCATCTGGGGGCCTCCTTCAGCCTGGGCTGCACTCCTGGGGTAGTAAACAAGGACTTCCGTTGGCTCTCGAAGCCCAGGGTAAGACCTGCTCTATGAGTTACGACCCACAGTTTGATCGCAGGGCACCCATTTTGCTTGTGGCATTTGGCGGGTGTTCTCCAGAATCTGACTGGTTTTCAGAAGAGTCAAGTCGACCATCCATTCAGAGGTAATGCCGTGTTTCAGACCTTCAGGACTTTGGCAGCACAACTCAAAACAGAGGAATTAGGAGTAAATTAGGCAACGTTGAAGAGTCTAATAGGAGTAGGGTTTAGAGCACATCAGTGGAAAAGCTCATAGCAAATAGGGTTCCCTTAACAATTCTGAGGTTCTGGCAGGAGTAATCCAGTGTCTAGCCAAACTCAGCATCAGGTGGTAGGAAACAAGTCCTTGATGAATAATTCTTTTACTGGCAGTCTTTCTTTTTTTCTGCTTTTGATTGTTAAGTAGCTCTCTAAAGGTTCTCTTTGCATTGGGTAAAGGGCTTAAATCTGAACATGCTTGGATTCTATGTAGTTCATATCACAGGGTCTGTGTTTGTTTCTTTTGTTATCAAGTATTAAAATGTGTCAAGTATTGGGACTTCCCTGGCGGTCCAGTGGTTAAGATTTCGCTTTCCAGTGTAGAGGGTACGGGTTTGATTTACTGGTGGAAGAGCTCAGATCCCAAGTGGCCAAAAAACCGAAACATAAAAAGAAAACAGAAGCAATATTTCAACAAATTCAATAAAGACTTTAAAAATGGTCCGCGTCAAAAAAATCTTTTTAAAAATGTATCAAGTATTAAAAGTATTAATATAGTCCTGTGTAAGAACTCTTGTGTAGTACAAGGGGATGAGATGAGAAATGTGCCTTAAGTTGGTAGACATTTATGTAGTTCATCTATATCTTAGAGGAGAGAATTGGGCTTTTCTAGGAGCAGTTTAAGAGAGCAGTAGAAATACTGTAGACTGAATGTAGACATTCTAGTGATGGAATTTCAGGGTAGAAACATATTGCCATGGAAACAAAGATTTGAGTAGGAGTGAGAAGAGGTAAGGATTGAAGAGGGAAGTATATTTGGAAAAAATGAAGGAAGGAAAAATAAGTTTTCAGTTTAACTCACTTATAATTGTTTGCCGAGTCAGCACTCGCCTTTGTACTGCCCGCCTGGTCCTTTTCACTCACAGTCTTGTATGTAAAATATATATATACGTGTATATGTTTAACTAGACTAAACACTTAAAGATTAACTGCTCTTTAACTAGACTCAGCTTTTTTACTAGACTCCGTTTTTTAACTATACTAAGCCCTTAAAGACATAAATAAAGGTCAGGAATGATGTCTTTTTCATTTCTTGCTGTGCCTTCACAATGGAAAAGCTCAACAAATGTTTGATCACTATTTTTCATTTAATTTCAGTGTAAAAGTGCCTTCTGATCACCACTTGTGTATAAGGCATTGTCCTAGGTGCTGTAGGCACACCAAGTACATAATACCTAATGTCTGATATGAAGAGAGTTTATACTCAGAAAACAGAATGAGGTTGTAGCAGGAAGAAGAATATTAGCTAATGTGTATTTATTACTGATGTGCTACATTTAGCACTTTACATATATTATTTCATTCAGTTCTTCTGGTAAACCTGAGGGTTAGATATGATTATCCTCTTCTTCCTTAAAGAAATCGAGTCTCAAGAAAGATATGCCAATCATTGTGATATCTACAAGTGGATGGCAGGGTTCACCTTGGTGCCTGGTGTAAACCAAAGCCAGGCTCATAAATATACGTCTGTGGTGCCATCATATATGTAGGTGATAAGCAGTATGGGCAAGTACAAATATGTGGGTTTTAGGGCTTCCCTGGTGGCGCAGTGGTTGAGAGTCCGCCTGCTGATGCAGGGGACACGGGTTCATGCCCCGGTCCGGGAGGATCCCACATGCCGCAGAGCGGCTGGGCCCGTGAGCCATGGCCGCTGAGCCTGCGCGTCCGAAGCCTGTGCTCCACAACGGGAGAGGCCACAACAGTGAGAGGCCTGCGTACTGAAAAAAAAAAAAAAAAAAAAAAAAAATATATATATATATATATATATATATATATATGGGTTTTAAAAACTATTAAGAGATTTCTGAGCATGGAGTGATAGTTTAGAAGATCTGTAAAAGCTCCAAAATGCTGACAACTGATATATACCAGGAAAAGGTTAGTACAGGCATGAGAGGAATCAGTCTCAGTAGAGAGAACAGCATCAAGAAGGGTGTTGAAATTTATTAGTATAAGTGTCTGCCTCCAAGTACGAATGATATGTACCAACTGTTTTAGTATCTCTTATAAAAATAATCATTTTTCTAACATATAAAATGGACACTAAGAAAATGGAGTGTTCTCCCAAGTCAGGGCCAGTCAGACACTTAGTATGCAACACATGCTGGACCTCGGATGGTATATGTTTGGTGATGCTTACTCAAATTTGGACAGTAATTAGTTACAGAGTTTCACTTAAAGACAGGATTATTGTTTGACTTAGCTGGGTACAGTAGTGGCCCAGGAAATACCAATGTTCACGTTCCTACCTTCAAAATAATTGTTTACAACATTTTATTTCCTTGAAAGTGTTTTATACCTGTTAATTGCGGGCAGATGAAGTTAACAATTAAATAAAAACAGTTATATCACTGTAAGATCTCAAAGCCAGTCGTAGAGTACTAAGAGCAAGATGCAGACATTCTGCTTCCTTATCTCCCATTTCTTTGTTAAATATTAATACATTAATTTATACGACCACAGTCAGCCACTGGAACTTCTGCTTCATCTCCCCATACATCAGAGTTACATGACAGTACTTAAGCCTTCATTTACAAAGTAACTTGCACATTCTGGCTAATTCGTCAAAACACTTCCTAATGGTTCTCATTTAAATATTAGGTTTGCTATTTTATAGGCAGAGAAGAGGCGGCAAAGACATGGACAGTCTTTATTTACGTTGAGTATAAAGCATTATACCTAGAATGTTTCGTTCAACATAATGACATGAATTGCATTCTGGATTTTTAAAATTTTGGGGTTCTGCCATGGTTGGAGGGTAGTTTATTGCAGAGGAGACAGTCTGTTGTGGCTCTTCTGCCATAGGCAGCTAGAGATATTTACTAGATTTGACAGCTCTGGTCCTTGTGGTCTATGTCAGTTCTGGAATTAAATAAGTCCATAGTTTAATTAGTTGTTATTTCTCCGAGTTACTATAAAAAATAGTAGCCATTATGTTAGATTATTAACTTTTTAAAGCCTTTTTTTGTGTAAGTAACAGATCGTCACCAAATTGGAATACTGTTTATTTGTCTGTTTCACACGGGATTTATACTTCTTAATTATCACAGTCACATCACTCCAAACATCATCTAAAAAAAAATCTATGCAGATCAGCAAGAACAGATGAAACCATAAAACCTCATGCTTTAGACGTAATAGGAAGACAGAACACTACAAACGTCAAATTATCTGCAGTAGGAAGGTAAACACCAATGTCTAGAAAAGATATTTCTTATTTCCCTTCTCAAGCCTTTGTGGAGGACTGGGTTTTTCGTAAAATTGTACAGAAAAGCGAAGATGTAACTGAGCTACAGTCAACCCTCAAGAGAGAAAATCAGTCCTAAATTCAAAAACACTGCACAAGCGGCCTGGGTAGCTCAGAGCACTGACTGCAGGGAAAGGATTTAAAATGCGTGTGACCCATGCCAGCAGTCTTGGAAAGGCAACACATCTGGGGAGAAGAAGCGGGAGGCTGAATAATGGCCCCTAAAGCTATCCATGTCAGAATCCTTGGAACCTTTGAATTTTACCATGTTTTCTGAAAAAGGGACTTTGTAGATATGATGATGCGATGGGGAGATTATCGTGGATTATCTGGGGGGACCCTAAGTGACAGCATGAGTGCTCTTATTAGAGGGAGGCAGGATGGGATGGGACCACAGAAGAGAAGGCAATGTGAGGACATGGACCTGGAGTGATGCCCACGCAGGCCCAGGAACACTGGCAGCCACCAGAAGCTGGAGGACGAAGAATAAATTCTCACCTAGAGCCTCCCCAAAAGCAACCAGCTCTGCTGACACCTTGATTTTAGCTACATATGACTTACTTTAAACTTCTGGATTCCGGAACTATAAGAGAATATACATTTCTGTTATTTTTATGCCATTAAATTTCTGGTCATTTGTTATAGCATCAAAAGGAAATGAATACAGAGATTAAATGGGAAATTTGCCTTTGGGAACTCCCCGGTGAAAGCATGAAGAGCAGAGGGGAATTTAGGCTCCTGAAAGACACAACACACCAGAAAGTAGATGGAAAGCACACAGCACCCACAGCCCATCATCTGCACAAACCATTTCTTGGAGAAATGTTTGTATGTTTTACAGTGTACACGTTTTGTACAGTTTGTACAAATTAAAGTACATTTTTCCTACACTAACAGAAGAGGGCACTCTTAATCTAAAATTGTATTAATCACTCCAAACTACCACCATCGTTCATGAAATGGAGTTATAAACAGTCTTCAGAACTATTCTAAGATGAAAACAAAATGAGAATCAGAACCTGTTAGTTGATGAAAATTCCCCTCATAGTGCCAGCCATAAAGTAGGAGAAGACTGTAACGCAGCACTGCAAACTGAATTAAACATTCCTAAACAATTATTTGGGACTCTAAGGGGGAAAACCTTTGTGTCAAAACTTTAAGAACAGAAATGGACTAAAAACAGGAAGAAGTGAAACACAACTTAATTGAACCTAGGAAAGAAACAGAAATAGGTAAAATCATAAGCAATATTGTAAAGACTAAATTATAAGATGCGCAAGGTGGGGAATGGATTAATATAGGAAAACTTAATAAGGAGCATTGAAGACATAGGCAGATAACTAAGAGAATGAAAATAAGATAAAGGTAAAATTAGTCTCACAGAAAGTTGTTGAAATATACAGGCAGAGAAGATCTAGCCTATGGATAGAGAAGAGAAGCAAAACAGTGACGCAGAACTAACATTTAAACTATAACCCAAGAAAACTTTCTTGAATTGAAAGACGACCTGAAGGTACACATACTGGAAGGGATTTCCAAGTAACTAGGAAAATTGACAAAGAATGATCAACTCTTATATATTTCCTAGTAAAAGTAGTGAACTTTAAAGCAAATAATCTTATAATCTATAGCAGGGGTTGGCAAACTACATTTAATGGCCAGTGTTTATGTAGAATTCAAGCTAAGAACTGTCTCTGTGTGTATTTTCAAAGGGTTACAAAACAAAAATATGTGACAGATAATATATGTGGCCCACAATGCCTAAAAGAATTTATTACTTGGTTCCTCACAGAAAATGCTTGCTGACTTCTGGCCTACAGGCAAAAACAAACAAATAAAAAACCAACCAAATAATTCATAAGTACTTAGGAGGGCATCAGACATCTGTAAAGAACATGCAAAAAGTAACAGCAATTCAAGAAATTCAAGTGTGAATTCAAACTGTGAACCATGAGTTTTATATCCAGCCAAGCTCTTCATCAAGTATAAAGCTATAGAAAAACTGTTCTAAACATGCAAAAGCTCAAGGACTTCAGCATCCAGTGAGCTCTTCTTGAAATGTTAAGAGAATGAGTTTTGGCAACCAAGAGATGACTGGGAAAATTTTGGCAAAATGATATGAGAGTGAACGTTTATATTTACTTGTAGTGCTAAGCCTGAAAGAAAAGGTGGGTCCATGCGTGGGAGAATAATACATAGATGTTCTGACAGTGTTGAAGGAAAGCGTTCATTAAATTTGAACATGGACTGTGGATTAGATGCAGTTATTGACTTTGGTAATTAGATTATGGTTATGTACGAGTGTACTCATTCTTAGTGTATACATGCTGACATATTAAGGATAAAGGGGCAGTATATCTGAAACTTACTCTGAAATGTTCAGGAAAAAATGGATATGTTTGTACACACGTATGTAATTGTGTGTGTACGTACCTGTATACACATTTATGTGCGTGTATGTCTGCAAATGCTTTTAGATAGATATAAATATATAAAGAGATGGATGGTTAAGCAAATGGGTATAGTCATGCACAAATGCATGTAAAAAGAGTGACATTTTAAAACCCAGGTTGAAGGGTATGTGGGACTTTTTTTGTATCTTGTTGTAATTTTCATGTAAGTTTAAAATGATTTCAAAGTAAAATGTACCCAAAAAAATGACACAGAGGGGGTCATGAGAGAGTGTGCTCTCATAGCCTTGTGTAATGTCTCCTGTATTTTTTTCCCCTGGAAGAAAGAACATGAAAGTGGAGGCCCTTCTCTGTGGCGTCCGCCAACCTTATTCTGGTTTTCCAGTCTCACACTTATAGTCAAAAGCCAGCCAGAGAATTTAGCTATTTTGATATTTATAACTTTGTAGGTGCTCATTTCTTTTTGGAGGAAAACATTCATTTGCTCATTCAACGTATGTTTATTGGGTGCACTATTCTAAGTGCATTGGAGGTAGGAGTTAGTGAAAATGTCTCATTTTAGTGAAACTCCTAAGCCTGAAACATACCCTACAACCCCCCAACAGTGAGGCTCTGTACCACCGGGCTTAAGGTCCCAGAGGATGAGTGGATGGGTCTTCTTGTGGCTGCCAGGACTCTCGGGAGGATGAGGTGCACGGGAAAAGTGGGCTTGTGAGAGGTGGACAAGGAGGACACAGCCAGGGCTTTGTGCTGGTGGATCTAAGAGAGTCATCACAGCCGGGGTGCAAGAGAAAGACCTTCTTCAATGGGAAACCCAAGGGATGAGGAACAGCTATCAGACGTAAGTCAAAAATGGGATTTAAAGTTGGTTGAAGTAAAGTGGTTTGGGATATTCACTGGGAAAATCAAGGTCCACGGGCCATTTGTTGATGTTGGCAAGAACAAGCTAGTCGGCTTACGGACCCAGGGCTGGGCTGGCCAGGGTCCAGCGAAGATGAAAAATCAATTCATTTAATTCATAGAGATGCAGTGCAAATGGTTTCTTACAAAACTGACTGTGCTCATCCTTTTTCACTGACATTTTTCTTTCAACAAGAAAAATACTTATAAAGCTGTTTCAGATGCCATTATAGTATGTATTGCCGTGTTTAGAAGTTTGGCATATACTGCTTATATCATTTTTAAATTTTTTTTATTATTTATTTCTTTATTTATTTTGCAGTACGCGGGCCTCTCACTGCTGTGGCCTCCCCCGTTGCGGAGCACAGGCTCCGGGCGCGCAGGCTCAGCGGCCATGGCTCTTGGGCCCAGCCACTCCGCGGCATGTGGGATCTTCCCGGACCGGGGCATGAACCCGTGTCCCCTGCATTGGCAGGCGGACTCTCAACCACTGCGCCACTGGGGAAGCCCATATTGTATCATTTTTAAAGTGCTATAGTTAAAACAAGAACAGATGAAAATATGCTGATGGTAATATTCATTTATACATAAAAGTGCTTTTAAAATATAAATAAATTTTAACAACAATTTTAACAATTTTGTTTTATTTGAAAGGTATGAAAAGCTTCTTTTGTTTTTGTGTGTGCTAAGTTCAAATCTGCTCTTTTGGTCACCGCCAGCATCAATGCTTGCTTTTATTTGCTGAGCCATCCAGTTCCATTCCATCACAAAGGGTGAAAATCCACTCCTGGTCACTTATATCAATGGAAGGAAAGGGTTCTTGTATTCGTGCTTAGACTCGCACAGTGCTGCTTCTGCTGGTCCGCCTGCTGATCAGCAGAACAGACAGCCAGGCTGGACAGAATGCAGACCATGACTTACAGGTGATGATTAAAATGATGGCAAATCTGAGGAATAGCCCAGGTCCCTGTAGCTGGGCTGTGGCTCCCAAGTGCCGCATCAGCTGCTTTTGTCCTAGAATTGCATCTAAGGATTTTCTCGAAGGAAGCCCTAAAATTACCTGCTAAATTCTAAATGGAGGATTACGTGATGCATGAACCAAAGGGGATATAAAGAGAGGAAAGCATAGGATAATTCAAGATAGGAGTAGTTCAACCATGCAGCAAATATTCTGAGCCTAGTACTAAGTTCGGTCCTGGGGGTGCAATGGTGAGAAACGGTCAGTGTGAGTTCAGAGCCGACAGTCGTTGAGGAAGGCAGAGTTGTGTCACAGATTTGTGTGTTATGGTTGGGGGAAAGAGAAGCTCAGCACGAAACCCAGCCTGGGAAGAGATTAGGTGAGGTTACATGGAGAAGGTAACTTGGAGATGAGTTTGAAAGGTACGTTAATGACAAGGCTGCATGCCGTGAGTGAGGGCAGTGTACGTAGCTTGCAGTGTAGGAGGAATATAACACACTGAAGAAAGAGAAGAAAGATGGACTTAAGAAAGACATGTGGTATGTGTCAGATTACCACAAACTTTGTGTCTTCAAATAACAGAAATGGAGTCTCTCACACTTTTGGAGAAATCCAAAATTAAGTGTTGGGAGAGCCATGGCTTTTCCTCTGAAACCTGTACGGGAGAATCCTTTCTTACTTCTTTTAGCTTTTGGTGTTTGCCAACAATCCTTGGTGGTCCTTGGCCATTTAGATGCGTCACCCCAATCCCGGTCCCCTTTTGTATTTCTGTCTCTGTGTCTCTTCTTCTCTGAAGGACCCCTGTCATACGCGACTGAGGTCTCACGCTACTCCAGCACTACTTCATCTTAACTACTTACATCTGGAACAACCCTAGCTGCAAATAAGGTCACAGTCTGAGGTTCTGGAGGTTAGGACTTACACATATCATTTTGGAGGACACAGTTCACCCAGCACAGTATCCACAAAGGAATGTTCAAGTTTCTGTTTTCTCCTGGGGGTTGCTTAAAGGAAGGCCACTCAGTGGGAACCCACACCTGTGGCCTGATAAACTGTGGTGTTTTTTTTAGACAACATATGGAGGACAAATAAGCAAACTTTGACGTAATGAACTTAGAAAAAGAACAGTAACCATTAAATTAGCTCTAGTAGCCCTTGTTAAGTCAACAATCGGTAGCATTTTTCTGCGAAGGTATTTTAGAACCTCCCTTCTGGGAGCTATTGTGAAGGAGCAGTGAGTAGTTAGGCCTTCAGCAGAGCCTTACCTGGGGCAAAACAAAACAAACCCCAAACCACAGAACCCTGGACGCATCCTAACATAAATCATTGTACCTTATAGAAGCATAAAAGGAGCAGAAACATTGGTGAAAACCATGGGGCCTCTGGCCTACGAAACAGTTTTATTTAAAAGGTTATGTTTGCTTTGAAATAAACAGAGTCACAGAATGAAAGCACAAAGACACCGTGTACATTTCTGTGGTTCAGAATACAGGGAATGTAAGTTTTGTTGTAATGTTTGTACTGTTTCTCATCTGAATATTTTTCTTATTTCTGTAACTCCTGATATATTTATTCTAGGTACATTAAAATCATTAATTCTTTGATTAGAACAAGTGAATATATAGCCTCTGCTTTATAGAAATTTGTGCATTTTTCAGGAACACGTCTTTTCTGTGAACTTAAAAACCACTGTTCTGTGTTTCTCTGTTGCTGACTGTAGGAACGTGTTTGGCTGTTAACCTCCCGGGTGCATGGGCAGTATTGAGGTTTTGAATTGCACTGAATTGTACCTTTAAAGATTATCCTGAAATTCCACTAAATTTATATTATTAGATGGGGCCATTACTTCATATCATCTGTTTTTTAAATAGATCTTTACTGGAGTATAATTGCTTCACAATACTGTGTTAGTTCTCTTATACAACAAAGTGAATCAGCCATATGCATACATATATTCCCATAGCCTCTCCCTCTTGACCTTATGAAAAAAAGCTGAAATAGCTTCCTGATGTGACTTTTTCATTTTAATAAGCCAAGAGATTTTTAAAAATTGTTTTCATTCACTCATATGCTACCATACCTTATCCTCTTGTTTCATAATTACTGTAAGGTTATTTTTTTAAGAGTCATGAGTTTGAATTCATTACTATATCGCTCAGTATTCCCATTAGCTAAAAATTTTGTGGCTAAGATTCAAGTTGCCTTAATACAGGTAGCAGAATAACCTGTAGCTTTAGTTTATTATATAATGTTACATTCATGTTTAGATTAGAAAATTTTGTCCAATATATTTAGGTGTTTTGTCTGTTAGAACACATGAAGACTGAAAAAGCAGGATTAAATCTGCTTTTATTTCTATAAATGTTCAACCTTTAAATATAGAGCAAATACATAAGTGCCAAAAGCTATAGAATATTACAGTAATTGTAAAACGCCCCCCCCCCAATTTTTTTGGAGAATATTAAATAGATTGTTTGTGTTAACGTGGAGTGAACATGGATATTTCCTAAAAGCAGAGCTCAGAAGCTGGGCAGGGTGCAGGAGATCTAGTACAAATGAGGACTCAAAAGCCTTGGTACTTAATACCAGCCCTACACCTAACATGCTGCAAGCTCTGAGCTCCTGATTATCCTTTTATAACAGGGGCTAATAATTGCTATTCTCTTCATATTGCTGAGCCATTGGATGCATCCAAAAAAATTAAGGTTGGAAATTATTGTAAATTTAAAAATTTATAAATTATAAGGAACTGTACCACTCTAGGGTGATGGTGTACAAAATAAACTAATGGTAAAGCTTATTGGAATAGTGGATCAAGGAAAAACCAAAGACTTTTTTGATTTCAGCAGTTTAAGAAAATGGTAAAGGAATTTTCCATTAAGTTATTTAGATGAGATGGGAAAATGTGGACTGAATGAGAGTAACGCAGAGAAGATTCATAGGCAGTGAAACGTCAATGTTCAGAGTTTTTTTTTAAACACACTTAAGTCATGTCTAGGACATAATGGATGTTCACTTAACATCCATTGTAGATTGATGGTGAATGGATGGCTGGATATCACAACTCTTAAAATTTCTTTGACTTTGTGCTGGAAATTCTACACTTGTCCTATTAGGGCGACAAACTTTGAGAAAATGGAATCTCTTTAGATGCAAGTGGTCAGGATGGTGAGAGATTTGAAGTCATCCCACATAAACATAACTGAGGTAGCAAAGAGAGATTTAACCCACAGAGCAACAGACATAGGAGGAGACTCAATAGACTTTCAGGTTTTTGAAAGTTTATTATAGATGATGTATATGTAATTAACTTTAGTTCAGAAGGTGGTGTTAGTACAAACCAGAAGTTATAGGAAGTCAGGATTGATATGTTGGAGGAAGCAAGAGCTTAGTAACAAGTAGAATTGTTTGAAAAATGAGATCCTCGGGCCTCCCTGGTGGCGCAGTGGTTGAGAGTCCGCCTGCCGATGCAGGGGATACGGGTTCGTGCCCCGGTCTGGGAGGATCCCATATGCCGCGGAGCGGCTGGGCCCGTGAGCCATGGCTGCTGAGCCTGCGCATCCGGAGCCTGTGCTCCGCAACGGGAGAGGCCACAACAGTGAGAGGCCCGCATACCACAAAAAAAAAAAAAAAAAAAAAAAAATGAGATCCTCTTTCTGATGAGTGCTTTGTGCCCTGTCACTGGTAGTGTGGGAACAGAATTTAGTTGAATACTTCGCACAGATTTTACTTGGGATTTCTTGGTCTGGGAAGGTTGATCTTTATCTTCCAAAGATTTTGTAAATCCATGAAAGATCTCACATATAAGTCATGGGTCTACTGATCAATTGTAGGAAGTTGAGATGAAATAATTGTGGGGGAAAGAGGTGCCTGATTTTAGGTAAATTAATTAAGTTTGGGGGGATGATGGCATAATGCAAGGAAAATTTCATGAAGGGAACCCATCCTTATGAACATTAAAAATTTTTCTGATGTTTAATCTGAAGAAAAATGTATTACACAACCACAAAGATTTATTTTCTTATATATTGAGAGTTAAAATGATCAGAATCACTTTTAGTACAGTATTTCAGGATGTTCCCTGCTTTTATGTATGTATTCCGAGAATATAATGAAAAGGAGACAATACAATGTAAGATCAGCTACTAAATTAATTGGGAATTAAATCTCTGGAATTGACATTTTCTTGTTAACACAAATTAATAATGGCAAAAGTACAGGAACTAATGCTTGTAGAGATTCTTGGACTTGGGCACAGATATGCTGATTTTACTCTGAAATATGTATTTTTAAAGCTATCGTACTGTTACTTACCCAGGGTACTAATTTAGCAATGGAATGATTAACCATGATGGTAACATTTCAACAGAGTCTCAACGAAAATTTAAAAAGGTCATTGCTGCCTCAGATTTCAGCGAGGCAGAAAAAACCAAAAACCTTTCACTTGCGCAAGTAAAACAATAATTTGAAAGTTAAGAGGTAACTGAAGAACAAGAGTAATGGTAAACTGCAGGTTAAATATGGGTAATGAAAGGATTCTTTCTAAAAAAGGTAAAAAAACTTCAATACCTCTAAAATTGTATATGATTTTTTTTGTTGTTATGATATTGCATTAAATAGATATATCAGCTTGGCCAAAAAGTGCATTTGGGTTTTTCTGTGCACTGATATGGAAAAAACCCGAACAAACTTTTTGGCCAATCCAACAGTAGCCATACAAACTAAACAGATATGCAGGTTAAATTGAATTGACAATTCAGGAATCTATAAAATTCAAATTAATATCCATCTGTGATGGATGATGATTTTTTGCTGAGTGTGTAAATTGCCATCAATGTGAATGGATTCTGACTGTTAAAGCACAGGTTTTTTGAGTCTGGCAATCCTGATCTGCTGAGTTCTGTGTCTTCTTGCTATGTTTCTCAGTTGGAACTACCGGGTAACCATCATCATGACTCCCAGCGCTGCCATTTCGTCTAAGCTTGAGTCACAGGCATCATTACCAAGTCCACCTCCATTCCTTTTCCACTGCATTAGCCCAGGATGTTAGAGTTGTATCTTAGAGTGTTGCTATTACAATGTTAATAAACACAGGTACAAATGCAGACACTGAAATCACGTGATGGTCCTATAATAAAATGATCCAGAATATAGTTATATTAATTTTTAAGATGGTCACTGAAATGAAGTGACAGTATTTCTTAGGAATAGCTAGGATTTCTGACATTGTTGTGTCCTTTGGCCTGTTTGGACCTAAATTTCACAGTGAGCTAATGGAATCAAAATTCAGTTTGTAATTAAAAAATACACATGAGAAAATACCTTTCCATCTCTTAGTAAAGTTGATAAAGTTAAATAGTGCATTATTCTGTTCTCTAATGAAAATTGCATTTGCTATATATCGAATGATCCAAGGAAACAGAATTCAGAGATTTGGGGGAAATGATTGTTACGTAAGTCAGCCTATACATCACAGAAAACAAATTTGTTGCATCAGTGTTAGGAAGAACTGTAGGGTGGTAGGTTTTATTAATGACCCTCAGTAGCTATAATTAGCATGTAGAACCTTTGAACCTGATTGGCTTTTTTTTCCCTGAAGTCTGTGGTTGAGATGACTTTGATTGCTTATTTCTGATCTATTGAGTATGCATTTGTAGCCTTGTCTTTCCTAGAACTGCTACCCAGAAGTTTACTTTAAGGTTGTTGATTGCCATTAAAAAGTATTTGGTTATGGTCCTCCTTGATGCAGACCACTTTCTTATATTCTCTTGTGTATCTTTAGCTTGGCTTTGTTGCAGACTAAGCACAAGAGCAGAGGAAAAATTTGAAACTTCTGGGGCATTAACTTTCCCACATGCCCATTTATTAAAATTCAGTTGATCTACCCTACCTATTTGAAAATGGACTTGATATGTGGATAGGGAAGCTTTCAGAAAACAATGACACAGTCCTATTCTTGAATTTGGTTTTAGATTCAAACCCTGTTATTCTTCATAGTAATATGAATTTCTTAAAAGATGGCCAGATTTTTATTCTTTTAGTATATTTTCAAATATCATGGCAAATTTATCAATCCCTTTTATTTTCCTTGTACTGTTGAAGTTACAGGCTTATCATGTATTTGTGGGTTGCCATAATTAATAAGACTTTAGACACTGTGGTTAATTTTAGTGTTTATTGCCCATCTCCTGAGGTGAAGATCACTTTGCCACTGTCTCAGCATGTTCTGGCACACACAAGTGTCACACACAGACAGCATCTTTATTAATAAAAAAAAATTGTACTGCTTTAAAAATTAAGCTATCAATGAGACATAGACCAAGTGAGATGATATCTTCTATTAGATCACATTACATAAAAACTCTCGGTAGCACATATAAAAAAGTATAACGTCTTGATTTGTGGGCTAACATTTTAGTTAAAAAATTATAAAGAAAAATTTTCAGTGGCACATTCAGAGGAAGTGATCTGAATAAAGGAACTGTATCCTTTTAGGATAAACTAATGAAGACTGTACAGATGGATGCCTTCACGATTCTCCAAAAGAAACGGCATAAAAAAAATGAACTAAACCCAACTCAGGGTCATAGTGCTGGACAGCACTTATTTTTAGTCTTTTTAGTAAGACTTTCACTAATCTTAGTTATATCATCATCTCATTGAAGCTAACAGAGGGCTATTGATGGATTGAATCTTGAGTACTTTGAGAATAAAAGGATAGAAAGAAAGAAGCTTTAATATTCTTGATTTAACAATGAATCATTACTGTGTGCTGAGAAAGTTTCTTCATTGTTTGTGTAAAGAACATTTTAGAATGTATTGTGTGGCTACTGTGCTAAATAAAGTGACACCGAAAGTAATACCATAATGAAGTGTTGGAAAGCTCCCTGGTTTTCGAGTTATGTTTACTTCCTGGGAGCCCTGTGAAGCACGTCTGTGAACTTGGGCAAATCATTTAATCTTCCTGAGCTTTGGTATCTGCTTCGGTAAAGATGGCAAGACACTCTGCTTCCACTTCCTCCCTTAGTAGTATTTTAGAAATAATTGAGAGAACAGATGTCAAAGGGCCTCATCTAATGCCAGGAATTCTTGAATTAAACAAATTGCATATGTAAAGTGACCAAGAAATAGAATACCTACCTCCAAGTAGTTGAGCGTTAAAACTTTTTGTACCCCTGTCTGCTGTTTCTGAATCTCTTACCCTTCTAACACACATCTCCATGCCTTCCCTTCTTACCTGCTCCCTGATAGACACCATAAGCATTTGGGGACAGTAGAAGTCCAAGTAATTACATTTTTGTAATTTTACTTTTTAAACTATCCTCCATATTTAGTTAAGATTTTGTGTTTAAGTGGCCCTATAAATAAGCACATTAAAATATAAGCAATAGAGATGACTAAATTCTGTCTCGTTCCTCTGGTCCCAAATGGTATACTGTGGATTTCCACTGAAAGTTATTTACAGATACATGAAATGATTGTGTACTTTTAAGCCATTAATATGCCTCAGGGAAGTTCATTTGATTCTTTTAAAAACAACCTTTAAAATAATTTATTAAACAGTATTCCAGGCTCCCCACCCTGAATTAATGATTCCTAAAATGTTTTTCATGTTTGGGTTGACATGGTGAGATTTATTTCCCCATTTCAAGGCAGCTGCTGATACCTTTTCCTTCGGAAGCCACTGACCCCAGAGCTTAGAATGAAGAAAAGGGATACGGAGAATTATTTGCTGAATTATTGCTTTGCTGCATTATGGAGGTTTTCAACTGAACCAAGGGAGCAAGAACCCATTAATCAGGGACTGCTGTCACTGAGAAGATTTGTGTTCTCCATTTTGGGGGATGTTTTAGAACTAAGGACCACATATTATTTATAACCATCAGGACAGGGTAAATTATCCTCTAATTTGGGCTAATATATGCCCCCAACCCACCCTAACACGTGTGCGTGCACACATGCACACACACACACACATATACACATGCACACACGGCATTAATAGCAGGCTAATGTGAAGGTGATGTTTCATGCTGAGGACAAGGTGGCTTGAAGATATTTCTATGGCAACAGAAAGGCCCCTACAGATATCTGTCTTCTAAACTTGATGCTGTTTATCAGAGGCTGCCTGTTTCACAGACTGTAATTATCATTAGGTAGAGAAAGGTTGTAGAACGTGGGTGGACTGCTTGGCTGAGGCTTTCTGACTGATTTTCTTAGCATAGCTTTGAAAAATTTCAAAGGAATATTAAGAACCTGAGATCGTTGTGCTCCTTGTCTCTGGAGGTGAAGCCATAGCTAATTATAGGATGTTTGCTGAATGTGGATGAAGTTTTTGAACCGACAACATAAATAGCAACACAAAAGCACAATTAAGAGTGATGGGTCTATGTTAAATGATTTTAGTGTGTATGCAGTTACACTGTTTAAAGAGTCTATTATATCTTCACTTCAGTCAAAATGGCCATTGAATTAATCAAGTTGTCATTGAAGTGTTTTTCCAGTCTATGATTCCAAATTTATCTTCTGTTTTTACAACTGGGACTCAGAACTTCCAAGACTTTTCTTGGTTCTTGGCATACAATTTAAGGCAGATGGGCCAACAAGAATCCCACTCTGATTGGGATGTGTGTGAAGTGTTTAGTATGCCTGCATTTATAGCCATGAGCAGTATACCGAGTAAGCCAATACAATGTTTTTACAAAAGGAAAAACATGTAGAAATTTGGCTAATTTTGGCAACACAATTGAATGTTTTCATTTTTTTTCAAGCATGAGATTTCAGTTGTAGTGTTGCAAAAACCAGTTTCTTACTATGTATGATTAGTTTTTTAGAAGTTAAAAACTATAGTTTTCAATTACAGTTTGAGTCCTTAGTCTATGTACTTAGTGAGATTTTTCATGAGTAATAATGTAGGTGCATAAGACTTTTTTTGGAAATCATGTAATCATCCCATTAAGATGTAGAACTCTGAATGAATTTCACTGACGTTTGCATCATTCGATAATGTATTAAATTGAAAAAATGTATTAAAAGGCTTAAGATAGGTTCTTGTATTTTGTAAACACCTATTTTGATAGTTATTGTAACTAGCAGTTAATAAAACTTATTGAAGATAGAGGTGGTTAGGAGCAGAATGATTTATCTATTGGGTATTATGGTATAGCTTAAAAAAATTTGTCCTTAATATGTAGTCTAATTAGGTGCCAGTTCTACTCTAGCAAATTGTTGTCTCATTTGGATGGTTTTTCTTGTATGATGACTGAGATCGCTCATCAGTTTATTGAAAAATCTGAATTTGGTAAAGTATAAACTTGAAATTTTATATTTTTCCTGAGTCTTTAGAAGTTCCCATTTGTATCCCTTAATTGACATCTCATCTCAAATGTTTTCTATACCTTATTAGTGACTTTCGGTCATTTAAAGAAAAACTTTCAGTCCAGCTTCATACTTCAACCTCATGTCCAACTGTAAGCTCTTGTGCAGATGGCTCAGAGGAGGGAAGGAAATTCTGTTTTTGGTTTTGTTTTTTAACTTCGTCTTCTTATTCCTCAACTTGGAATGTGTCTCAGGGAGTGGGGAGGAGGGCAGTGTTGGTTTCTGGGTCATTTTCCTCCCCTCCTTCTAATAGGTGAGAATAGGAGGTGAGAGGGGAGAGAAGACAGTAATGAGAGACACTCTACAATTTGATCTGGCTTGATCTAGTTCTTTACCACTGGTGGCCTCAGTGATGCAGTGTTCTCCATATAGATGGCATTCACTTTTATTTCACTTTCTCAGAGGACCTGTCAAAGCAGGGCAGCCATGTTTCCTTTCAGTCTTCCAGTGGTCCATGCCTCCATCCCCCTCTCTGGGCAGGGTGCCCCTCGCTGGTAGCCTCCTGGGCAGCCCCATTGTACGGTTCCCTAATGGGGGACATCTGATGCTACTAGCATGATCTTTTCTCACCCACCTCCCTCAGTTGTTGCCAGCAGAAGCATACCTTATGGCTGTTTTCTCCTGCAGTTGCCTTTCATTGCTAAACATTCTTCTGAGGTATGAGCCCAAATTCCTTCTGCAGTGTTCCTTAATTCATGGGACTCTCACCTATTACAATGCCAAAAGGTGGGAGTGTAGGCTGTGTGCTCATTCCTCCACCCTTCACTACCTGTTGGTCTCTAATTTCTCTTTTCACACTTTTGGATAGGTAGAAGGATAATAAGTGTATTGCCGAAGTGCATGTCCAGCCAAGGGTTGAGATATAAAATTTCCCCTTCTTATAAGTATTATATTCATAATAGACTTGGTCGCTGTCCATCGCATTCACCTTTGGTTGGAGTAAGCTCCTAATCCCCCTCGTCCCCTGTCCCGACAACCAGGCAGAGGACACATGATTCCACAGTTCTCTCCTTCTCCTCCCTAGTCTCTTTCTTAAGGACTTCAGAAGTGGGCCAGACTTGGATGATGGTCATGAGTAGCAGAGCTTTTTTCAGCTGCAATTTTAAAAGTCCCGAGGGAATTGTCTGGTGCTAGATATTTATGAACCTCTTTAAATATTAAGTGGTTTATCTCTCTGTCTTCAGCTTCGTATTAGTGGACAAATTGAGGACAATTGAGAAGAGCCTACAAGTCTCCTGCAATAAGGTTTTCTTTAAGAAGGAAAGGGAGGGAGGGGGCGGATAAAATATGTATTGCTGCCCTTTGTATCTGAAATTATCAACCTGAAGATCACTTTCTAAGATAGGTTAATTTACTTCTTGAACATTGTTTTAGGAGTTTATTGTGTGTCAGGCAGAGAAAGATTTTAGTTAAGAGAAAGATAAAAGCTTTAATAGGAAGCTGACATTAAGGAGGGTTGCTTAGCCCAGAATTTTGGAGGTTGTTCTCGCTCCTGCAGGAAGTGAAATCTAAGTAAATGATTAAAGGAGATGTAGGGATTAGGCAGGTGACAGGAGCAAGGGAAAAAAGTGTTCCCTGACAGGCATAATAACTATCTTTACAAGGTCCCAGAATGAAGAGAGGACTTGCAACCTTGAGGTCCTGAAGGTCTAGAATATGCAGTACTTATAGGCCAAGTAGGGACTGATTGGAGTGGTCTTACATGACTGTAGAGAAATAAACAGAAACCAGATCATAAGAATTTTTTTAAAAGGTATCCTAAGTGGGCTTCCCCGGTGGCACAGTGGTTAAGAATCCACCTGCCAATGCAGGGGACACGGGTTTGAGCCCTGGTCTGGGAAGATCCCACCTGCCGCAGAGCCACTAAGCCCGTGCACCACAACTACTGAGCCCAAGTGCCACAACTACTGAAGCCCGCACACCTAGAGCCCGTGCTCCGCAACAAGAGAAGCCACGATAATGAGAAGCCTGTGCGCCGCAATGAAGAGTAGCTCACTGCAACTAGAGAAAGCCCACACACAGCAATGAGGACCCAACACAGCCAAAAATAATTAAAAAAAAAAAAGTATCCTAAGAGAATTGGAGAACTAGTGAAACATTTTAAGTGTGGGCGTGGCATCATGAGATTTGTATTTTAGAAGGACCACTGTTATGTTGGGTTCAACGGATTGAAGAGGGCATGAGGAATGCAGGTAGATCAGTTAAAAAGCCATTGCAGTGATCCATGTAGGATATGATTGATGGTGGCCTGGAATAGAGTGGGGTAGCTGGTGTGAAGAGAAATAGACAAATTAGAGAGCAGTTTGGCATGTGAAGTAGTCAGCATTTGAAGACCAATGGCAAGTAGGGGTTGAAGAAGAGGAAGGAGTCAAGAAGAAGGTACCAGTGTCTGTCCTGAAATGCCAGGTAGTTTGATGTTGGTCTGTCCTGGGATAGAGGACACTGGTGGAAGGAAGACCTGATCAGGATGAAGAAGATGATGGATTGAGTTTTATACATCAACAGGGTCTGAAGTGCCCAAAGGCCAAAAATATGGAGATGTCAGGTAGGCATTTGAGGTATCAGGAGGTATTTGGCCTGCAAAGGCAGATTGTGTTTGGAATGCTGAATTCATTACCTAAGCTGTTAGCTCATTCAAAATAAGAATAAGCAGACTGCTCTATCCTTGAGTTGCAGTGCTTGGGTTAGCAAACTCAACTTTTTCATTTGAGACTGTTTTTCGCCCTATGATAATGATTTCTTAAATGTTTTCAATATGCTATAAATTTTATATTCCCTCTTTCTACCATAACTTGAAAAGTTTAAGGTGATTTTTGCCATGGGAACCAAATTTAGAGCACAAGTGTGAGTGTACATAATGTGGCTACCATGTCCAAGATAGAAGTGCTGGACCTGGGCCTTCCCTGGTGGTGCAGTGGTTAAGAATCCACCTGCCAATGCAGGGGACATGGATTCGAGCCCTGCTCTGGGAAGATCCCACATGCCGCAGAGCAACTAAGCCCATGCGCCACAACTACTGAGCCCAAGTGCCACAACTACTGAAGCCTGCGTGCCTAGAGCCTGTGCTCTGCAACAAGAGAAGCCACTGCAATGAGAAGCCCGTGAACCACAACGATGAGGAGCCCCCGCTGGCTGCAACTAGAGAAAGCCCGTGCACAGCAATGAAGACCCAACATAGCCAAAAATCAATCAATAAATAAATTAAAAAAAAAAAAAAAGAAGAAGAAGCGCTGGACCTAAAAGTAACCATTAGTTTTGCAGGCCTGTTGCCTGGTTGAGACTGGATATGAAATATGACAAAAACCTTTGCCCAGGAAAAGAACTGTTAGTATTATGAGTTTAGAATTTTTAGCATGATAAAACACAGAAATAATAAAGTACAAGTCTTCAATATTCCAGTCTCTCATTCTCTTGGAGGGGACCAACTGTTAGCCGTTATATTACAGCAGAAAACTTGAGTCCATCATTTAGTGCTCATACATATGGATTTAATGAATCTCTATCAACAAAAATTTTTTAAAGTTTTAGGGTGAAGAACAAAACATGAAGAGAATTGCTAATTCTGGAGAAGAAAGCCTAGATTTAGAGAATAGACATTAAAACACTTTAAGGAAGAAGTGAATTAGGTGGGGATGAAAACTCAGACTAGTTTATGCTCCTCTGATGATTTTTATTTTTATATGAGCTACTCCTTCATAGATGAAGCTGAATATGCCACACTGTTACTGTCAGCTTGTTATTATGTCCTGGGGAAAGACTTAGAGGCTCCCCGACCCTGTAGCTGACTTCAGTGGTCACCCTCAGCGTACTGCTGGCACATAGTGGACATTCAGAAAGTATTCCTTCCCTTCCCTCACATTTGCATTGCTTTTGGGAAAAAAACATAGTTTTCAGTGTGAGTTTGATTTCATCAGAAACTTTCTTATCCAAAGATTTAAAATCAGTTAATTGGGGCTTCCCTGGTGGCACAGTGGTTAAGAATCCTCCTGCCAATGCGGGGGACACGGGTTCAAGCCCTGGTCCAGGGAAGATCCCACATGCCACGGGGCAACTAAGCCCATGCACCACAACCACTGACCCTGCGTTCTAGAGCCTGCGAGCCACGACTACTGAGCCCACGTGCCACAACTACTGAGCCCACGTGTCACAACTACTGAATCCCGCGTGCCTAGAGCCCATGCTCTGCAATAAAAGAAGCCACCACAATGAGAAACCTGCGCACCGCAACGAAGAATAGCCCCTGCTCACTGCAACAAGAGAAAGCCCGTGCGCAGCAACGAAGATCCAACGCAGCCAAAAATAAATAATAAATAAATGAATAAAATAAAATCAGTTAATTGGGAACTCTTTGTTCGACATAACTTACTATCTGAGTTATAATGGACATAAAAGAGGCAGCGTGTCTTGCTTTATAACAGATAATTTTGATATCACCTTGTTCTGAATGTGAAGCATGCTTGGGACAGGATTCCTCAAAAACTCATCTTCTGTCGTAGCCACTTTGTTTTCTTCCCATCTGTAGGACCTGTGGTGGTTTCTCTTTGACCTGTTCATTGTGATCAAACTTCCAATCTAGGGCAGCAAAACTTAAACCTAATATCAAACTACCTAACTGTCCATCCCTTCCATTCCAGTGAGGTCAGTCCTTTGTTGTTCCCCATCATTCGTTCCTCCTGGTGTATCCCCTACACTCCTCTGTGCCCTAGGTACTGCCATCCACTCTTCGACATGTGGCTCGTAATTCACTCTGTAACCTTCTCTTTGATGTCAGCATTGCTAACCACCCACTATGAAGATATTAGAATGCCTGGCATAGATCAAAGCCCCTCATTTCCTTTTCTAATGTTTCAAGTCTTAAATATAATTTCATATGGGAAGAGTTCTACCCAAACCAAATGGACAAGAGGAAAATTATGGTAAGTGAAAAATATTGTGTTACCTGGTTGGCAGGCTGAGATCTTAGCCTAAGACTACTAGATACTTCTGTATGTTCTTGGAAAAAATTACTTAACTCTCTGGGCTTTAGGTGATTGGTTTCTTTGTTTTCACTGTTTCTAAGTTCTTTAGCAATTCTAAGATCTATAAAAATAAATTCCTGGGCCTCCCTGGTGGCGCAGTGGTTGAGAGTCCGCCTGCTGATGCAGGGGATACGGGTTCGTGCCCCGGTCTGGGAGGATCCCATATGCCGCGGAGCGGCTGGGCCCGTGAGCCATGGCCGCTGAGCCTGCGCGTCCAGAGCCTGTGCTCCGCAACGGGAGAGGCCACAACAGTGAGAGGCCCGCGTACCGCAAAAAAAAAAAAAAATAAAATAAATTCCTTTATGACACAGAAGTTAGGCCTTACGTAAGCTCAGCCATCTAGAATCTGTCAACTGGATAAAAACAAGGATTTGGCGGAAAAGAAGTTTCTTGTTTTCCACCCATGATAAAACTAATGAAGAAATGTTGAACCACAGATATAGCTCAGACTGTGATTGTGTGGTTCCTGAACAGAGGAATAACCACAGAGAAAGAAATACTTTTGTTGGCTGGCTTTTTTATAATGCCAAGGCATTTTCTGTATAAGCCAAGAAATATAGGAGGTTTAAGAGGAAAAAGAAGATAGAATGAATAAAAAGGAAATCTGTTGTTAAATATGAAGAACTATTACTCTGTAATCGTCTCATAAATTCTGACATTTAATAGAATTCAACTGCCATTCCTTAGAAAAATGCTAAAAAATAAAACTTAATAGGTATTTCTTCTAACCAATAGTCAACAGTATATTTAACGGAAAAAACCAAGAGTTTCCATTAAAATCAGAAAAGAAGCAACCTGCTAACACAATCATCATTATTTTGTTTTAGAAAATCTACTCAGTGTGTACCTGGAACACAAGTAAAAAGAGTAAGCACTAGATAAACTTAGATAAAAACATTATTTCGAGAGAGTGTGATTGAATACCTCAAATTAGAGAAAAATGTGGTTAAGTTAGGATTACATAACTTGAGTTTAGTAAAGTAAGGGTGCTAAAGTAAATATCATATCTATGCTTCATTAATAACTAAATTAAAAATATAATGGCATTCATGGTGGCAACTTACTATGAACTACCTAGAGAGAAATTGTGTTGATGAAAAAATGAAAAAGTCAGTGAGACTGGGGGAGTCAAGAGAGTCTCTTTGATCCCCGGGCTGTGCTCTCTGTATACTCATGGGCATCATTTCATTGTCACTGTGACTGAGCACATATTATATAGTGCATATGTGCACTGGTGTGCATGTGTACGTATGTCTGTGGTTTGTGGACATCTGGAAAGTGAAACGTTTTATAGACTAATTAATCGTTAAGTAATCATTACTGAAGTCTCAGTGTCTCTTTGCATTATCCATTCTCTTGCAAGCTGTGTTTTCTGAATTCCCTTACCCACTGGCTTGTCAAGAAGTTCAGCTAGTGGGAAGCATTAGCAGACAACTATGAAGGTTAAAGAAATGGGGAAAACTAGGGTTTTAGCTCTCTTCCTAGCCATTTTCCAGTATCTGTGTCTCTTGTACCCAGCTCCTCAGGCAGCCCTCGCTGTGGATCTAGCTCCCTTTGGATGGAGCCAGCCTCAATTCTTATAACATCCTCTCTGACCTTTGTCTTTCCAGTTCTAGAGATGAGAGGGGCTTTTTGGGGTTTTGCTGTTGCTGTTACTTCACTATTCCTCTTTTGGCTTCTCAATCACCTGTGTTAAATTTCCTCTGTTTAAATATCCAGCATGGCACCTGTTTCTTGACTGGGTCCTGATTTAGAGAAGCACACGGTTTTTCTTCCTCCCTCCCTCCCTCCCTCCGTCCCTCCCTTCATTCCTTCCTTCCTTTCAGAAAATCTATACAGAACAATATCTGGCACATAGTAAACTCTCAGTATTGTTGATTGAACATACTCTAAAACAATGAGGCTGAGGAAAAATGATCAAATTGTTTTCAGATATTCAGTCAACTAAAGCTAATGAAAAGATCTGCATCACTCACATAATTAAATTAGATCACATGGATTGTGCTTACTTAGTCATTAGAGAAGAGATTGGAGGGTGCCCCTCTCTCTGACCCAGTGCTAATTGGAAGAGTAATGCAGAGGTGTGGGTCATGGATTTTTTGAAGAGTGCCTTTTCAAAATATGACGTTAGGGCATCAGGTTTGGGGCTGATAAGCAGTCAGCAAAACAGGAAATGGCTAGGGTTTTTCTGTTTTTGTCTTTACTTCCAAAGCTTTCTTTCTGAACACAGTATATTATCATCTGAACACATTTACATTGCCGGCAAAGTGGTTGATTTTAATTATCCCTTTATTTTTATTTTAACAAAAGTGATATATTCTTGTGACAAAAAAAATTTACAGAAGGTTGTGGCTAAAAAGTAGTAGCTTCATCCCACACATCTCCATCCCTACAAATGTAGCCAAGGTGAGTGGTGCATTGTAACCACCATACAGTGGTCTCTGCATATATTAAGAATATGCAAATTGCATTTGCAAGGTATACTGTTTTACAGCTCCTTTTCTTTACTAAAGAGAATAACTTAGACATCTCTCTCTAGCAATCCAGAACTCTTTGCCTTTCATGTTAATAGCTGCATAGTGCTCTGTTATATGGATGTAGCCCAGTTTAATTGTCAGATTCCTTATTTGTTGGCATTGGATTTTGGGCAGTGGCTTCTACCCTAGCAGATAGGCAACTTTTAACAAAATAAGAAGAGTTTGACTTTTTTTTTTGGTCCATATTCTCATAATGTTCCTGTTTTATATAAACATCTGCGAGAATTGATAAAAACGATAGTAGCTGTGAAATCTCTACAGCTTTCAAATACACCTGAATATATATGTGGACCTTTGATTCTGGCGTCTTTTAAAATCTTCACTATAAGTTTTTTATTACTTGAGAAGAGGAATACTGTTCTATTGCTGTAAGGAGTTAGAGTTCATCCTGAAGAAGTGAGATCACTATTTCTTAATAGTTTACTCTCTTTACTTCCATTGTTGTCCTGTTATTTTCATGGGTTATTACAGAGTAATGTTTATATTACAAAATATTTCAGAAGAGATTTCTGATGATGAAGAAGAATTTTTAGATTTAAAATAAGGCCTTTGTAAAATATTCAGATCCGAAGTCTTTGAATTTATAAGTTAATACCATTAAAATAACAAACAGGGGCAATAAGATAAATTCTTGTAACAAAGTTGCTTCCTGTAGTAACATAGAAATAGCATTGTGAATGAATGCTATTGACAAATCAGCCATACACAGCAGTAGCTAGGAAGGTTGGTGACTACTTAGGAAATTATATTACTTTGGCTTTTGAATCAGTATTTTAATTCAATAATTCAATATTTTGACTTTCTGTTGGAAGATAATCATATTATATTGATTAGGAGTTTGTACACGACTACTCTGCCTTACTAATAAGAAAGAGATAAATGATCTACAAATGCAAGCTTATCAGCAGAAACTTCTTTAGAAATAAAAATTATAAGAAAACTGTAGAGTGTGTCAATTTCTGTGCAACAACTACATCTTTAGAAGAAGACATAAATTGATGTAGGCTCTGCCCAGAAAAGACCGTAATATCTCCATTTTGGTTAAGAAGGCAAGGAAATGCATAATTATCTTAGAAATGTTTTTTTCCAAAACCAGCTTTGATTATAACTATTTTGAAAGTATACTTGTCCAGAACTCATTATTCCCCATGGTTCTTGAAAACTATATTTCTGGACCTTCATTTAATTTTTGTTTCGTTTTTAGGGCAGAAGTAATTCAGTTACTGAATGTATTAATATTAAAAATTTTATTGAAAAAGTGACCTTTCTTTGTCCCAACTGTAATGCATTCAGCTGTTCAGAGGAGAGGAGATGGTTCTTACTCTGGGTCATTCTAGACACATGGGATTTTTGTCCTTATATAGCAACAGTGTGAGAGGCAATCTACATTTCTGAAATACATGAAAATATATTTTAAATAACATTTGATTTTTAATATGAAAATGTAAGTTTTTTGACCAAAGTTTTTTCTTGTGGTCTTTTCTAACTTAGCCATACTCATGAAAATTTATTTGTGCATATGTGCGTATCTCCTAAAAAAGTAGAATGCCGTAGCACAATATTTTCTGCTTTCAGCTTTCTATTGTAAATACTTCTGTTTTTTTGTTCTTGTTTTTGACCTTTCAATTTTTTTCCTTATTCAGATGAAAAGAAGTGTTGGAATAGCCTAGGGAAATTCATTCCATATTTTGAGGTTTCAGCTAAAAAGTTGGAGTTCAGATTCTTTGAGACATTTACAGAGGTTTTAAGCACTTTCCAATAAATGTGTATTTTTGTTTGTTTCCATCTTCAACATTTACATTGTCTTTAAAAGTATAAAATAATTAGTTTCTTTTAAATTCTTTATATAGAACAGACCATTGGATTGTACATGGTTAAAATCTATTGAAGTGTGTCTGTTAATTTTTTAAAGCTCTCACTAGAAAATTAAAATTTGTTCCCCTTTAGTCATCATTGTTTCAAATTATACAAAAACAATTCCACTTACAAGTATGTAAAGTGATTTTTTTTTTTTTTTTTGCGGTACGCGGGCCTCTCACTGCTGTGGCCTCCCCCGTTGCAGAGCACAGGCTCCGGACGCGCAGGCTCAGCGGCCATGGCTCACGGGCCCAGCCGGTCTGCGGCATGTGGGATCTTCCCAGACCGGGGTACGAACTCGAGCCCCCTGTATCGGCAGGCGGACTCTCAACCACTGCGCCACCAGCGAAGCCCCGTAAAGTGATTTTTAAAAATAACACTTAATGGGATAAAAAGGATTATTTTCCCTTATGGGAAAATCCTCACATCAAATGAATTTATTTTTGCTTTTTTTTTTTTATGGTAAGAGTATTTGGGATTTCTGATCAGAAAGTTTAAGCAAACACAAAGAACCTTTATAAGGTTAATTTCTCATTCCTTGGTAGAAAGAGGCATTTTGGGTGATAATTTTTTGAATTATAGCCCAAAGTAAGGCTTGTAAAATTCATGACCCTTAACACTTACATGAGGCAGAAGATAAAGAATACCGTTTAGTGGGTGGGAACGAGTCAAAGGAATTTATCATTACTTATCTGATAATAAACTACAAATAACACTAGGTACTCTCCTACTATGGATATGTTCAGTTTAAAGACAATATCCTTGTGTGTTCTCTGCTTCAAATATATTTAAGGTCAATATACGTGTGATAAATCAAATTATATCTTAAGAATATTCTTAATTTTATCTCATAAACCATTACTTAGAGGAAATCTTGTAAAAAGTAGGCCCAGAAATTCACTGTTTTAATTAATTCTTTACTCTTTTTATTTGAAAAAAATTCAAAACCTATCTTGTACTTGAAAGATATTCTCACAACTTACTATTTGAAAATGTGATTATATTTAGTTCCTTTTATCTTGCAATATTCTACACAAAAGTAGAAGCACAGTGATATTTTGCTTAAATATTAAAAAAAATTATTTGCCCAACTTTTCTAGATTTTTTTTTTACTGTATAAACCCCTTATTTTACATTATCCTTGCTCATACATTTAAATGTATGAAGTGCTTCAGAAACTTAGTGATACTCTTGGGTTCTCTTAGATGAAAACTAGTCTTTCAAAACTGGATTTCTAAATGCATGTATATATTTATTTTTTTAACAAGAGAAAAATGAATAAGTTTATTAACATGTATACTTTGTGTATATATGGGAGATGCCTAGGGAAAATGAGTAAATTCCTTTTTTTTTTTTTTAGATTTAAACCACATATCTGTCATTGGGTTTTCTATAGATATGCTTTAGTAATCAAGCATTAAAATCATAGTACTTGGGACTTTCTGTATTTTTTTCTATATCATATCATCTGCAGATAGTGACAGTTCTGCTTCTTCCTTTCTAATTTGTATTGTTTACATTTCTTTTTATCTGATTGCTGTAGCTAGGACTTCCAAAACTACATTGAATAAAAGTGGTGAGAGTGGACATCCTTGCCTTATTCCTAATCTTAGAGGAAATACTTTTCAGCTTTTCACCACTGAGTATGATGTTGGCTATGGGTTTGTCATAGATGACCTTTATTATGTTGAGGTGTGTTTCTTCTATACCCACTTTGTTGAGACTTTTTAACATAAATGGATGCTGAATTTTGTCAAAAGCTTTTGCTGTATCTATTGAGGTGATTATATGATTTTCTTGCATTTGTTAATGTGGTGTATCACATTGATTGATTTGTGGATATCCTTACATACCTGGAATAAATCCCACTTGATCATGGTATATGATCCTTTTTGTGTATTTTAAAATTTGGTTTGCTAGTATTTTATTGAGGATTTTTGCATCTATGTTCATCAGGGATACTGACCTGTAATTTTCTTTTCTTGCAGTGTCCTTGTCTGGTTTTGGTATCAGGGTAATGTTAAAGGCCTCATAGAAAGAGTTTGGTAGCATTTTTTCCTCTTCAATTTTTGGGAATAGTTTTTTGGGAATAGACTCTTCTGTAAGTGTTTGGTGGAATTTACCTGTGAAGCTGTCTGGTCCTGATTTTTGTTTGCTGGGAGTTTTTTGATTGCTGATTCTATTTAATTACTAGTGATCAATCTGTTCAGATTTTCTATTTCTTCCTGATTCAGTCTTGGAAGATTGTATGTTTCTAGGAATTAGTTCATTTCTTCTTGGTAGAAAGAAGCATTTTTGGGGTGATAAATTTTTGAATTACAGCCCAAAGGGAATATAAATTTGTATAGCCACTATGGAAAACAGTATGGAGGTTTCCTCAAAAAATTGAAAATAGAACTACCGTACAATCCAGCAATTCTACTTGTGGGTATTTTTCCAAAGAAAACAAAAACACTAATTTTAAAAGATATTTGCACTCCTATGTTCATTACAGTGTTATTCACAATAGCCAAGAAGTGGAAGCAACCTAAGTGCCCACTGATAGATGAATGGATAAAGAAGATGTGGTACATATATACAATGGAATATTAGCCATAAAAAAGAACGAAATCTTGCCATTTGTGACAACATGGACGGACCTAAAGGGTATTTTGCCGACTGAAATAAGTCAGCCAGAGAAAGACAAATACCATATGATTTTACTTATAGTTGGAATCTAAGCAAAAACAAAAACAAAGGATCAAACATAACAAAACAGAAACAGTCTTAGAGACAAAGAACACACAGGTGGTTGCCAGAGAGGAAGGGGTTTGGGCGGGAGTGAGTGAATTAGGTGAGGGAAATTAAAAGGTTTTAACTTCCAGTTACAAAATAAATGAGTGACGGGTATGAAGTGTACAGTGTGGGGCATATAGTCAATAATTATGTAATATCTATGCATGGCGACAGATGGTAACTAAATTTATCGTGGGGGTCATTTTTAATGTATAGAAATAACCGAATCACTGTGTTGCACACGAGGAACTAACGTAGTGTTGTAGGTCAGTTGTACTTCAAACAAACAAGCTCGTAGAAAAAGAGATCAGATTTGTGGTTACCAGAGACAGGAGTGGTGGGGAGAGGAAATTGGATGAAGGCAATCAAAAGATACAAACTGCCAGTTATAAGATAAATAACTACTAGGTAGGCAGTGCATAACATGATTAATATATTTAACACTGCTGTATGTTATGTGTAGAAGTTAAGAGAGTAAATCCTGTAGTTCTCATCACAGGAAAAAATATATTTTTTCTTTTTCATTTATTTTGTATCTATACGAGATGATGGATGTTCACTAAAGTTACTGGGATAGTCATTTCATGATGTGTGTAAGTCGAATCATTACGCTGTACACCTTAAACTTACATAATAGTACCTCAATCATATCTCAATAAAACTTGAAGAAAAAAATCCTACTACATGGTCACTGAGAAAAACAAAGCATGGTTGCCTGGATTCTAAATTTATATGGTGGGAAATTAAAGATTTCCGGTTTCTCAATGTGTGTAGCGAACGTAATAATTCTCACATTATAGATGTTAGGAGCTATTATATGGCTTGTGTGCCTACCCAGGTGTTCAAAGACACTATTATCACTGCTTCTTAGTGTAATTTGAACTTTAGACTCACAATGCCATAAGTCACTGTAAAAGGAGGGGAGGGAGGGAGGAAGGAAAGAAGGAAGGAAGGGAGGAAGGAAGGAAAGGAGATTTGACTCGAATACATATCATATGTGCATAGGTATGTGCATTTATATGCATATATATTTTATACATAAATGTAGCTTCTGCCTATCCTACAGCATTCTGTGCCTTTACCCAACCCTCCAACTCCCTTCTAAAAGTAGGGGAGAGGTGCATGCATTTGGATTTCATTAGACACTAGAATGAAAGAAGACTCATGATATGAAAAGATTCTGGCAGTTCTAAGTAAATCACTCTGGATCTAAAATAATCTGTAAAGACCCATTAGCTTACATGATCAGTGTGGTTCCTATCCTGCAGGAGATTTATAGGAACACAATTCTAGAATTTTTAGTGGTTTCTTAGACGTTGAGCATATTTTCTCAGTGACTCTTCCAAATGCAGTGCAGCCGCACAGTTAAGCTCTTTGAAGATAAAGGAAGAGTACAAAGCATAACAGACAGTAGCAAAGAATCAAGTTTTGAGTCTCACAAGTCCCCTAAAATGTGAGGAGATTTCTTACTTTTCAAATGACATTTCATTCTTGTAAGAAAGGTTCATAAGCATAAAAACATTGATTTTCTGTAGAATGATTGTTTCTTTCTTGACAATTTCAGTAAGATATGTGTGTATCTCTTTTCCATTCTCCTTTTTTTGGGGGACAGTTACTTACCATATTGTTTTTAAGAAATTGAAGCACAATAACCTTCTCTTTTTAACTAACGCAGATGAAAGGCAAAGAGTTTTCATGAAATAATGAAGGATAGAATTATGCATGCTGAGATTTGTTGTTAGATCTTGATGCTATTCAGAGCACTAATGTGCCCACCAAAAACCTTCATAATTAAAAGACAGTCAATGATTTAACAAAACTTTTATAATGAAAATATTAAAAGAGGTAACCTAAATTCATTTTAGTCTAAATTATTTTCATCTAAAATTGTAAGGTTTTTTATCAGATATTTAAATGTCATGATCAATAATCAGTGTTTCTCTTATGAATAAAGCAAACTTAGAAATGGCCATCATAGTCATGTATTCAGTCACTTCTTATCATGCAATCCTTTATCTTGGTTTCCCTAAGAAAGCTCATTCAGGATTCTTTTTTTTTTTTTTTTTTTAATTCATGGGGATAATATTTCACCAACTTCAGATAAATGTTTATTTTTTGGAGCTTACAAAAATTTTAAAGGTGGTTTAGATGAATAGATGGATAAGAAGTCTTTTTAAAGAAAACAGTTTAAACAAAATGAACTTTTTAAAGAAAATGGTACTTTTATTAGCTTTGCTGTCTTTAATTTTTTTATATTATTTATTGTATTTATGGATGGCTTGAGCAGTATATCTAGATTAGACTATGTAGATTAAAATTGGGCAGTTGTGGGCTTCCCTGGTGGCTCAGTGGTTGGGAGTCCGCCTGCCAATGCAGGGGACGCGGGTTCGTGCCCCGGTCCGGGAAGATCCCATGTGCCGCGGAGAGGCTGGGCCCGTGAGCCATGGCCGCTGAGCCTGCGCGTCCGGAGCCTGTGCTCCGCAACAGGAGAGGCCACAGCAGTGGGAGTCCCGCATACCGCAAAAAAAAAAAAAAAATTGGGCAATTATGCTTACTCAGTAGCACATATGCACATAGCACAGTTTCTATTTTTGAAGATATTTGATGTTTCCAGTGATGATTAACTGTGAGAGTGTGTGTGATCAGAGCTAGTGAGTGAGCAGTTTTGATCTGACTGTATACATTAACAACAATTATACTTTAATTTTTTTTAACATTTTGGTATTTTTGACATATCCAATAGATTTGATTCTCTGTCTTGTGAGATGGCTATGCCCTTTTGCAAAAAAAGCCCTTGCTGTGTGCCACATTGCTACTTCCTAGTTAACTTTGTTATTTGGTTATTATTGAAGTAGCACAGATCTTCTATCACTGAGCACAGATTTCATGCAGAATTAAAGGATGTCCTGGATGGCAGCTGGAGAGAATCAGAGAGATTCTGTGTGTTCCATGCTCATGAATAAAACTGGCTTCTCTACTTAACTAGTAGGAATGGCAAACCTCCGGTATACAAAATATCAGTGGGCATATTGTGGGTAAATGGCATCTGGAGGTTAGAATTTTCAGGGTTCCACCTTTGTAGCACTCTTCTCCTAGATTTGTGCCAACTGACCTTTGTTGTCCATTTTTGGAACCTACCTATGTGATGTCCCTGCAGAACCTCCACCAGCATTCACCTCAGTGGTGGGTTCCATAGCGCACCTTCCTTATCTCAGTAGGGAGCACCAATCTTCATCAGGTTTCTGAAGCCAAAGCCAAAGGAGCCAAAGCCATCCTTGCTATCCTTCATTCCTTCATCCTTCACATTCAATTAATAACTTCTAAATATGCCTTTTATCTGAATTCATCTCCACCTCCCCAAATGCTCACCCCAGCTACACTAATAGCCTCCCAACAGGTTTCTCTAACTTCTATTACCACCACCCCATCAGCCCATTCTCCACATGACAGGTTTCTCTTCCCAACTTACAACCTTTCAGCATCGTTTCATTTCCCTAACAATAAGACCTATTTTTCATTCATAGCCTAAGGCTCTTGCTTGTCTTCCTTTCTAGACTTCTCTTTCTCTAGGTATCTGCCTAGCTCACTCCTTCTCTTATTTCAAGTCTTGATTCAGATGGCCACTGTCACTAAACCCTTCCATTACCACCTGTTTAAAAGTGCAGCTGCTTCATTGGGTGAAGAGTTGTAGGGATGGGTGGTAATGAAAGCAAACGTGGATGCAAGAAGACAAGTTTGCAGACTTCTTTAATAGTCAAGACTAGTTGGTGGTGACTTGGAGTAGGTTTGTGGTATTAGAGATAAAGTAGCGTAAACCAATTTGCGATGTATTTGGAGGTTTAGTTAAAAGATCCCACTGGGCTTCCCTGGTGGCGCAGTGGTTGAGAGTCCGCCTGCCGATGCAGGGGACACGGGTTCGTGCCCCGGTCTGGGAAGATCCCACATGCCGCGGAGCAGCTGGGCCCGTGAGCCATGGCTGCTGAACCTGCGCGTCCGGAGCCTGTGCTCTGCAACGGGAGAAGCCACAGCAGTGAGAGGCCCGCGTACCGCAAAAAATAAAAAATAAAATAAATAAAAAAAGATCCCACTTATGGATTGGATTTTGGAGCTGATGAAAGACAGAAGAATCAAGGATAACCCCTTAGTTTTGTCTTGAGCTACTAGGTAGATGTTGATGCTATACAGTGACAGGGGGAAAGACTAGATTAGGAGATGTCTTTTTGCAGAAGAGAGAAATTGAGTTACATTTAGATGCTAAGTGAAGATTTCAGGAACATCATTGGCTATGAGAATCTGTATTTTGAGGTGAAGGTTTCATAGTGATTGACATATTGATGTAAGAGATTACCTAAAAGATTGTAAATAGAATAGAAGGTACAGGACTAGGCCCCGAGGAATTTTAGTACTGAAAATTTGAGCACTCTAAGTGGAGCCAGCAAAGAAGCCTAAGAAGACTGCCAATGAAATAGGCAGAAAACCAGGAAAGTGTGCCTCAGAGGTCAAAAGAAGCAGGTACTTAATGAAGAGGTGATTGCTCAGCAGTGTTGAATGTTACTGAAACATCAAAGAAGATGAAAATAAACAAGTAAATAATAGATTGGCAGCAAGGTCATGGGTGGTCTTGATAAGAGAATTCTTAGTGGCCAGTGTTGTGGCTACTAGTCCAATGTGGCTTTTTAAGTTTAAATGTACATTAATTCAAATTAAATAAAATTAAATATTCCTCAATCACACTAATCATATGTCATGTATATAATAGCCACAGGGGGCTAGTAGCTAGACATTGGACATTGTAGCTATCTAGCATTTCCATCGTTGCAGAAAGTTGTTGGATACTGCCAGACTAGAAGGCAAGTGCAGCTCTGAGTGACCATGTCCTCTTTTGGCCTGACAAACTCCTTTCCCTGTGAGAAAGGGTGTGGCCAGAGAAAGACTAGAGCAGAGTCCTTGAGGCACTGGATCCGGTATACCTGGTCTTACCTAAGGGGATAGTGCCCAGTAGAGTAGTGAAGACGAAAGCATGATTGGAGTGGTCCAGAAGAGTTGAAGAAGTGCAGACAGGCTGTAGATCTCTCTGGTTTAGGAGACAGTGGAAGTGATTCCGCAGATCTTTTCTTGTATTGACTATAAGTGTTACACTGTTTTGTGCAGTTGCACTCCTGGGTGGTCAAGGACACCTGAGGAGGTGATTACGAAGCGTGTTGTCTGGGAAAATTTGATTCCATAGACAGTACTTTATGCTAGGCTGAAGATGAATAAAACTCAGATCCACAAAGGAGTATTGATATGCCCTTCAACTGAGGGAAGAGAAAAATACAAGTACGGTTGTGTTTTAGACATATTGACATATTGAATCCTCAGAACAACCTTAGGAGGTAGGTATTGTTAATATCCTTGTTATCCAGATGAGAAAAGAGTTCCATTTTATTCTGACAAATGAGATCGATAGGAAGCCAACTGAGATCTGTAGATCTCTGAAAACCAAGTAGGGGACTTAACTTTTAACACAGTGTACAAAAAAGACTTTGTTTTTTCAACTGTATTAAATTTGGGGAAGTTGCCCCAGAAAGGCTATTGTTTTCTGTCATAACTTATATCTGTAATTAAGTTGGCTGTCATTCCATTTTATCCGTTTGTCCTTTATAGTAGAATAGCTAGTCACCGTGGTACAAGAATGTGGTTTATCTCACACATTGTCATATAGCACATGCCCAAATTCTAACTTTTCTAACAAAAATTAACACTTTTTAAAAATATGAGTTAACTTATCAACTGTCAGAGGCAAATGTCCTACCTTTTGTCACATTGTGCCTTACAGTGGGATTTGTTATGTGCATGCCTGTTTTTCAGACTGGGTTATAAGTTCCTTGAGGTAAAAATGGGTGTGTATTTGTTTTACCCTGGAGGGCCCTGCTCAAAGCTTTGCAGATAGTTAGATGTTGAATAGATGCAGGTTGGGTTGAATTAAGTACCATGTTACTTCTGTTGAATCAGTTTCCGAGCAGAATTATTTCCTATTCTCTTTCCTTTTGTGCTTGATCTTATGGTGCCCTTCCCTGTCACATCTCTCCAATGTACAATAAAAGAAACATCCCTAACTATACTACCTTGTAGTCTTCCCCACTGAATGTCATCCTGTTTATGTAATTAGCAAGTTATCAATGTGGCAAGGACATTTAAATTTATATGTCTTCTAGAGCAGGGGTCCCCAACCCCTGCTCTAGAACCGGGCTGCACAGCAGGAGGTGAGCGAGCGAAACTTCATCTGTATCTACAGCCACGCCCCATCGCTCGCATTACCGCCTGAGCCCCGCCTCCTGTCAGATCAGCGGCACCATTAGATTCTGATAGGAGCGTGAACTCTACTGTGAACTGCGCATGCGCGAAGGATGTAGGTTGCGCGCTCCTTAGGAGAATCTACTGCCTGATGATGGGAGGTGGAGCTGAGTCGGTGATGCTAGCGCTGGGGAGTGGCTGCAAATACAGATTAACATTAGCAGAGAGGTTTGAGTGCACAGAGACCGTAATTAATCGATTGCTTGCAGACGCATATCGAAACACTCTCAGTGAGTGGCAAGTGAAAACAAGCTCAGGGCTCCCACTGGTTATGCATTATGGTGAGTTGTATAATTATTTCATTATACATTACAATGTCATAATAATAGAAATAAAGTGCACAATAGATGTAATGTGCTTGAACTATCCCGAAACCATCCCCCTTCAAACCCCGGTCTGTGGAAAAATTGTCTTCCACGAAACCGGCCCCTGGTGCCCAAAAGGTTGGGGACCGCTGTTCTAGAGGACTCTGCCACATATTCGTAAGGGTTATACGATAAGAATTGGTGCTCTGTCGTTTTCAACAAAGAGAAACTTTTCAAACTTTGATAGAATCACTCATTTTTTTCTCATGCAAGTAACTTAGTTTTTAATGAACTTACTGCTTTTCTCATTAAAGTTGCTTATTTATAAAAAAAGATGTGTAATAAGGCATAATTTAATTTTATTTAATAGCTAACAACAAACTTCAGAATGTGTACAAATAAGGAGGCAGTATAATCTAGATATTAGCCATAGTAATTATTTGGAAAAGGGTCTTTTCTTTTTTTTCTTTTTTCTTTTTTTTTTAGAGAACGTATTCTTAATTTAGCAGTCATCCTCAAAATTACTGGGCTAATAAATTTCATATTCAGGGATGATTGTTTTCATTTCACAGAAGACAGTTTACAAAGGCACCAATGTGACAATTCAGTAAACAGAAAACTGAAGAATGAGTATGACTCCATCCATAAATGCTGTTTGCCGAGCATGAGATAGTTCCCTAAGACAGTCTATACGTGATCCAGATATTTGTCTCCTTTGATAGATTGCTTTATTGTATGTAATGATGGACTCTGTTAATGTATATTAATTTGTACTGCTTCTGGTTCAAAATAATTGCAGTTGTTTTAAAATGCTTATAAGATAAAATATCAGACATTAGCAGCATTTATTTTGGGTTTTAGTATTGGCTGTTATGGTTTAAGCACTATAATTCTTATTTGAGTCCCTTCTTAGCAATAAAATATGGGCTGATGGAATATGATTACGTAAGTATCCTTTTTTTTTCAACATCTTTATTGAAGTATAATTGCTTTACAATGGTGTGTTAGTTTCTGCTTTATAAAAAAGTGAATCAGCTATACATATACATATATCCCCATATCTCTTCCCTCTTGCATCTCCCTCCCTCCCACCCTCCCTATCCCACCTCTCTAGGTGGTCTCAAAGCGTGGAGGTGATCTCCCTGTGCTATGTGACTGCTTCCCTCTAGCTATCTATTTTATGTTTGATAGTGTATATATGTCTGTGCCACTCTCTTATTTTGTCCCAGCTTCCCCTTCCCCCTCCCCGTATCCTCAAGTCCATTCTCTAGTAGGTCTGCATCTTTATTCCCGTCTTGCCCCTAGGTTCCTGATGACCATTTTTTTTTCTTTTTAGATTCCATATATATGTGTTAGCATACGGTATTTGTTTTTCTCTTTCTGACTTACTTCACTCTGTATGACAGTCTCTAGGTCCATCCACCTCATTACAAATAACTCAGTTTCGTTCCTTTTTATGGCTGAGTAATATTCCATTGTATATATGTGCCACATCTTCTTTATCCATTCATCTGTTGATGGACACTTAGGTTGCTTCCATGTCCTGGCTATTGTAAATAGAGCTGCAGTGAACATTTTGGCATATGACTCTTTTTGAATTATGGTTTTCTCAGACTATACTAGACTTCAGACTAGTATAGTCTGAAGTCAGGGAGCCTGATTCCTCCAGCTCCGGTTATCTTTCTCAAGATTGCTTTGGCTATTTGGGGTCTTTTGTGTTTCCATTGTTTTGCCCAGTAGTGGGATTGCTGGGTCGTAGGGTAGTTCTATTTTTAGTTTTTTAAGGAACCTCCATACTGTCCTCCATAGTGGCTGTATCATTGTACATTCCCACCAACAGTGCAAGAGGGTTCCCTTTTCTCCACACCCTCTCCAGCATTTATTGTTTCTAGATTTTTTGATGATGGTCATTCTGACCAGTGTGAGATGATATCTCATTGTAGTTTTGATTTGCATTTCTCTAGTGATTAATGATGTTGAGCATTCTTTCATGTGTCTGTTGACAATCTGTATATCTTCTTTGGAGAAATGTCTGTTTAGGTCTTCTGCCCATTTTTGGATTGGATTGTTTGTTTTTTTGGTATTGAGCGCATGAGCTGCTTGTAAATTTTGGAGATTAATCCTTTGTCAGTTAATTCATTTGCAAATATTTTCTCCCATTCTGAGGGTTGTCTTCTGGTCTTGTTTATGGTTTCCTTTGCTGTGCAAAAGCTTTTAAGTTTCATTAGGTCCCATTTGTTTATTTTTGTTTTTATTTCCTTTTCTCTAGGAGGTGGTTCAAAAAGGATCTTGCTGTGATTTATGTCATAGAGTGTTCTGCCTATGTTTTCCTCTAAGAGTTTGATGGTGTCTGGCCTTACATTTACGTCTTTAATCCATTTTGAGTTTATTTTTCTGTATGGTGTTAGAGAGTCTTCTAATTTCATTCCTTTACATGTAGCTGTCCAGTTTTCCCAGCACCACTTATTGAAGAAGCTGTCTTTTTTCCACTGTATATTCTTGCTGACTTTATCAAAGATAAGGTGACCATATGTGAATGGGTTTATCTCTGGGCTTTCTATCCTGTTCCATTGATCTATCTTTCTGTTTTTGTGCCAGTACCATACTGTCTTGATTACTGTAGCTTTGTAGTATAGTCTGAAGTCAGGGAGCCTGATTCCTCCAGCTCTGGTTATCTTTCTCACGATTGCTTTGGCTATTTGGGGTCTTTTGTGTTTCCATGAGTTGTGAAATTTTTTGTTCTAGTTCTGTGAAAAATACCATTGGTAGTTTGATAGGGATTGCATTGAATCTGTAGATTGCTTTGGGTAGTAGAGTCATTTTCACAATGTTGATCATTCCAATCCAAGAACATGGTATGTCTTTCCATGTATTTGTATCATCTTTAATTTCTTTCATCAGTGTCTTATAATTTTCTGCATACAGGTCTTTTGTCTCCTTAGGTAGGTTTATTCCTAGATATTTTATTCTTTTTGTTGCAATGGTAAATGGGAATATTTTCTTGATTTCACTTTCAGATTTTTCATCATTAGTGTAGAGGAATGCAAGAGATTTCTGTGTATTAATTTTGTATCCTGCTACTTTACCTGATTCATTGATTAGCTCTAGGAGTTTTCTGGTAGCATCTTTAGGATTCTCTATGTATAGTATCATGTCATCTGCAAACAGTGACAGCTTTACTTCTTCTTTCCCGATTTGGATTCCTTTTATTTCTTTTTCTTCTCTGATTGCTGAGGCTAAAAGTTCCAAAACTATGTTGAATAATAGTGGTGAGAGTGGGCAACTTTGTCTTGTTCCTGATCTTAGTGGAAATGGTTTCAGTTTTTCACCGTTGAGGACGATGTTGGCTGTGGGTTTGTCATATATGGCCTTTATTATGTTGAGGAAAGGTCCCTCTATGCCTGCTTTCTGCAGGGTTTTTATCATAAATGTGTGTTGAATTTTGTATAAAGCTTTCTCTGCATCTATTGAGATGATCATATGGTTTTTCTCCTTCAGTTTCTTAATATGGTGTTCCACATTGATTGATTTGCGTATATTGAAAATCCTTGCATTCCTGGGATAAACCCCACTTGATCATAGTGTATGATCCTTTTAATGTGCTGTTGGATTCTGTTTGCTAGTATTTTGTTGAGGATTTTTGCATCTGTGTTCATCAGTGATATTGGCCTGTAGTTTTCTTTCTTTGTGACATCTTTGTCTGGTTTTGGTATCAGGGTGCTGGTGGCCTCATAGAATGAGTTTGGGAGTGTTCCTCCCTCTGCTATATTTTGGAAGAGTTTGAGAAGGATAGGTGTTAGCTCTTCTCTTAATGTTTGATAGAATTTGCCTGTGAAGCCATCTGGTCCTGGGCTTTTGTTTGTTGGAAGATTTTTAATCACAGTTTCAATTTCAGTGCTTGTGATTGGTCTGTTCATAAGTATCCTTCTGTCAGTAAAACAAAAATTCAAAGTTTATAAGATTGTTTTGCACTTGATATTCCTCATACAGACTGTACTTTGAAAATTAAAGTTTTATTTGTTAGTGATTTACATATATCTTCATGCTTACTCATGAAATTCATGTACTTGTTTTAAAATTCAGAATTATTTAAATCCATATCTCTCTGGTATAATTAATTAAAATCTAAGCACAAATTCCTTCCCCTATTTTAGTATATTCGGTGTGTGAATATATTCTGTGTGACTCTAATTTGGATAAAATTAAAACATGACCCTAATGAAAATGACATTGGAAGGTATGGTTCTGAGACAGTGTAGTGTGTTTGTGTATATGTAAGAATATTGTTCAGTCATAAAAAAAGGAGGAAATCCTGCTATTTGTGACAATGTGGATGTGGATGAAGCTTGGGGGCATTATGTTAAATGAAATAAGTCAGACAGAGAAAGACAAATACTGTTTGATCTTACTTATATGTGGAATTTAAAAAACCAAACTCATAGATAAAGAGAACAGATTGGTGGTTGCCATAGGTGGTGTGTGTGTGTGTGTGTGTACACGTGCGTAGTATGTGAAGGTGGTTAAAAAGGTACAAACTTCCTGTTAGAACATAAATAAGTTCTGGGGTTGTAATATACAGCATGGTGACTGTGGTTAACAATACTGTGCTGTATATTGGAATGCTGCTAAAAGAGTAGATCTTAAATGCTCTTATCAGAAGGAAAAAAATTTGTAGCTGTGTGAGGTGATGTTTGTTAACTAAGCTCATTGTGGTGATCTTTTTGCAGTATATGTAATACATATATAAAATCATTACCTTGTACACCTAAAACTAATACAGTATTGTATGTCAATTATATCTCAATAAAACTGGGAAAAAAATAAAGTTCTGAAAACTCCAAAAAGGTGGGTCCTTCAGACGTTAAAGAACAGGAGCTTTTTAAACTTCTGGCTTTATCTGCAGTGGTCAGTATTTCTAATGCCTGCAATTGATGTGTAGGCGGCAAAAATCGGAAAGGCTTTATTCCCGTCTTGCCCCTAGGTTCTTCATGACCTTTTTTTTTTTTCCCTTAGATTCCATATATATGTGTTAGCGTACAGTATTTGCTTTTCTCTTTCTGACTTACTTCACTCTGTATGACAGACTCTAGGTCCATCCACCTCACTACAAATAACTCAATTTCGTTTCTTTTTATGGCCGAGTAATATTCCATTGTATATATGTGCCACATCTTCTTTATCCATTCATCTGTTGATGGACACTTAGGTTGCTTCCATGTCCTGGCTATTGTAAATAGAGCTGCAATGAACATTTTAGTTCATGACTCTATTTGAACTAGAGAATGGACTTGAGGACAAGGGGAGGGGAAGGGTAAGCTGTGACAAAGTGAGAGAGTGGCATGGACATATATACACTACCAAACGTAAGGTAGATAGCTAGTGGGAAGCAGCCGCTTAGCACAGGGAGATCAGCTCGGTGCTTTGTGACCACCTAGAGGGTGGGGTAGGGAGGGTGGGAGGGAGGGAGATGCAAGAGGGAAGAGATATGGGGACATATGTATATGTATAACTGATTCACTTTGTTATAAAGCAGAAACTAACACACCATTGTAAAGCAATTATACTCCAATAAAGATGTTAAAAAAAATTAATGACATCCATATGAAATATAAATATATAAACATATTTTAAAACCCTGTTAATTTTTGGAACATCCTCAAAAAAAAACATCGGAAAGGCTGAGCAAGTAAACGACAAGGAGAGTGAAGCAGCTGCTGTTCTAGTCAAGCAGAACACGTCCTCACTTTACCTTTAAAAATGTAGTGAAGGCAAGATTAAATGAGCCAACAAAACATTCCATAAGCCCTTAGATTTTAATTTTTATTCACTTTTTGGACAAAGCCATAAATCATGCTGATTATTTCAAGTTATACTGATGTAAAAGACCTGGTTACCTGACTTATTTTTATAATGAATTTTATTAGTGTCATATAAACAACATAATGCCATATTACTCGAGTTAAGATTTCATTCCACCCCTTCATTAGCACTAACAGTAAAAAATGGGAGTAGAAAATTCATGATCTTGTGCCAGGACCAGATTTCTAAAGTTACTAATGAACTGGAATGGCAGAGCTGGTGTGGACGCTTGTTTTAAGTTTGTCAGTCTAAACTAGGTCTTGTATGCAATGGATTCTTTTTAGCTCCATCTATAAACAACATAGTTTGCTTTTTTAAAAAATCTTAAAGAAAAGCACCATGATGTGCCAAAAGCAAACAAACAAAAACCCACCTATCCAGTGTCTACAGAGGAGGAAGAGTTTATATGAGAGCAAAACTCTGTTTGAAAAACTTTTCATATGGGACAGTAGTTCTGTGCCCAAGCTTAAAAATGAAATTCCCTCGACCTTGCCAAACTATAATTAAACCTGTATTATCCTATTTTTGTATTAAATATTTTGTTTCCTTAGATTTATAAATCAGGAGAACTTTGACTAGATCTTAGTTGTTTTGTGTGTGTGAATAAGTTGGTTGAAATTTTTTTACCTCTCATACTAAATATAAGAAAGTAATGTTCCTTGCTAAATAGATGAAAGCAGTTATTTTACTGCTTTAAGACTTTAGGAAAGTTTAAAGAAAAAATGTTACTTTATGTGTTTTTTATCTCCTATAAAAAAATAACACTTACTGACTCTATGTTGGTGCCAAAATACAGACATCAAAATGAAATCTATGGCTTTGTAAATAATGATTTATAAATCTGAGTTATAAAAATGGAATTGTTTCCGCTAATTTGGCCTTCATTTCCAAAACTCTGTCCCCTTAATTTCTGTTTAGTTTTGATTGGCAATGACTCCTGAAATGTGATTTTTGTTTCATTGTCTCTAGAGAGCATGTTTAGGAATTAATGACTGTAAATAGGTACATAAAAGAGTTCTAATCTGTCTTGAGCATTAACATTTTTAGGTGTCAGTCTTGCTTAAAGTTGGGTACATGCTTTATTTTTTAACAGAATAATAATATAACATCAAGTTTACTCTTTGTAAAAGAAGTAGGTCTTTATAAAACAAGGTGTAGTTTTCCATTCCATAATAGTTCAAGTAATTGTACTAGGTTTCTGATTCAAGAAAAACACCCATTTAGAACACAGCCAAGAATCTGGAATTTAGAAAAATTATCTTGGAAGAGCAGCCCTGTTCATGCACCTGTAGAAAAAAAAAATCCTATAGATCCTTAAAAGCCTATTTATTCTAATTTTAGATACCAGTTTTACCCCATGTTTGTTTTGTTTTCCAGCTCTAAAAGTAGTTTTAAAGCAGCAAATTAGGAAGGGAATGGTTGAGTCATGGCTAGAGGCATCTGGAAGCCGCTGAATATGACAGAGGAACCTTCATCGCAGGTTGGAAGCAATTCCTCAGAAGGACCAAAGACCCTATACATTTTATAGGAATAATCCTTTATAAACATTTTTCCTAAACTTACAGCATGTGACAAATTTACCATGCTGACTTGTAGGATGTGGCAGTAAAGTGAATGTGAATTTCTTTCTGGCCCATTTAACTCTCTCTCAGTCTGGGTCTAATGCCAACCACATAAGTTGAAAAGTTGAATATTTGTTCATTTGGAGAATAAATGCAAAGTCCACAAGACATTTCCTGTTCTCAGCCATCTGATATTTAATTAGTGTGGCAAGAATATGAATAATGAAAAGCAAAAAAGCTATGTGTGGGCTTCCCTGGTGGCGCAGTGGTTGGGAGTCTGCCTGCCAATGCAGGGGACACGGGTTCATGCCCTGGTCTGGGAGGATCCCACGTGCCGCGGAGCGGCTGGGCCCGTGAGCCATGGCCGCTGAGCCTGCACGTCTGGAGCCTGTGCTCCGCAAAGGGAGAGGCCACAACAGTGAGAGGCCCGTGTACCGCAAAAAAAAAAAAAAAAAAAAAAAGCTATGTGTGAAGTTCCAGGTATGCATTAGTCGATAGGGACCTGAGAGGAGGACTCTTAGCATGTTGGACAGTGAAGAGCCTTCTGTTAGAGAGATGGCCTGAGTTGAGTCTTAAAGGAGACATGGACTTAGCCAGGCAGAGGAGGTGGAGAACCCTGCTCCAGGCAGCAAAATTAGCACTGACAGTCACTGAGAACAAAGGAACAGGATTTGAGTAGTACCCTAAGTCTTGAGGAGCTTCTGGTGAAGTGTGTCAGAGCAGGGGTCAGCAAACTCTTTCTGTGAAGGGCCAAATAGTAAATATTTTAGACTGTGCAAATCTTATGGACCATATGATCTGATGCAGTGGCTCCATAAATAGTATGTAAATGAGTGGGCATGGCTGTCTGTGTTCTATGATGACAGTTTCAAAAAATTGTCATGTTGGATTGGCCCTAAGGCTCCAGCTGGCCAGACTGCTGGTGTAGAGGTTGTATAAGCGCCACAACCCTCTACTGCTTTGAGTAATTTTCTTGTTGCTTTTGTTAATATCTTCATAAGATTGGTCTGAATGGCATAGTGTAGATAGAATTAAGGAAAACTTTTATATACTTCCCCTTTAAAACTTTTTTTTCCTTGTGTTTTAAGTATTGTAGTTTTACTGTGTGTTTTAGTATCTGATATTTGCTTTCCATTCTGGAGATTCTAACATTTATTAGCATACTTACATATAGTAATTGCTCACAGTGTCTCATTACCTTCATATCTTTTGTTCTGTTTTCTTTTTGTTTCTTAAGTTTGTGTCACACTGAAAGTGTCACAGTAGAGAAGAGTAGCAGAAAACACATTGAATATCCAAGGGTCATAGACATAGGCTTTACAAAGCAATAACATTGGAGCTTGCCCTTGAGGGATAAGTATAATTTTGCCAAGCAGTGAAAAAAAGAAATGATATTTTGGGCATGTGAAATAGCATCAGCAGAAATGAAAAGTCGTGAAAGGCAGTGCAGTACTCAGTGAGCATCACGTAGTCCAGAACATCAGAAAACCTGGAGGATATAGATCTATCCTCTGTTTTAAAGTATCTTAATTGACCATCTTAGTTGTTTGGGTTTTTCTTGCAGCCTGTGGAATGTTCTTGCCCTTCTGCTGAGTCTGTTTTCCCTCTCACAGCCAAAATGATTGCTTTTAAATGTAAATCAGATGGTATCACACCTCTGGTCAAAGACTTTCCTACTTAAAAAATAAAATAAGAACTCCTTGCCATCTCCTAAAAGAGCCTACATGACCTGACTCCTTACTCCCCTGTATGAACTCATTTTCTCACATGTTTCCTGCTCTACCTCCACGGGCCTCCTTGAGATCTCTCAAGTGTACCCGGCACACTGCCGGCTCATAGATCCTCTGGAGCACTCTTCTCAAGGATGTCTCCCTTATTTTTTGTGGGTTTCAGATCCAATCTCACTTCATCAGATGAGGCTTCTGTGAACACCCAATCTAAGTAGAAGCTTCTTCCATGAAACTCTCTGGCCTCTTTCTTTCTTTTTTTAATTTATTTTATTTTTATTTATTTATTTATTTTTTTGCGGTACGCAGGCCTTTCACTGTTGTGGCATCTCCCATTGCGGAGCACAGGCTCTGGATGCGCAGGCTCAGCAGGCATGGCTCATGGGCCCAGCCGCTCCATGGCATGTGGGATCTTCCCAGACCGGGGCACGAACCCGTGTCCCCTGCATCGGCAGGCAGACTCTCAACCACTGCGCCACCAGGGAAGCCCCTCCTGTCTCTTTCTTGTTAGAAAAGCTCTTAAAAACTTAACTCCGATGTCACTGTGGAAGTGGGACTGCAAAATAGTTGAAGACCTTGGCTGAGGAATTAGGAGAAAAATGTAACACAGAGCAAATTCTGGATATTCCAGGCCAGAAATACTTTTAAATAATTAATAGAAGTTTTGCACCTTCTTTACCAGTTCTTCGTTCCTCTTTTAATTTTGCCTTCTTAGAACAGCTCCCAAAGCATGTCAAAATGAGAAAGTATTTTTAGGTGAGAAACATCAAATCTCTAAGGTTAAATTTTATGTCTGTGTGGCCTCTATAGGAAAATGTAAAAAGAACTTTCCCTTTTTATTAGCCTCTGTATGATTTTATGTCATTATTCATATAGAATGTAATTTTCTATTGTGAATAGAAATAGTACATAATTTAATTAAATTTACTTTGAGTTTATGCTTTTCCAAAACCAGCTATAAAGTCAGTGTTACTCTTATAATCCATGAAGAGTCTAAGATTCATGAGAGAGATCCATTAGCACCTTTTCAAATTTGAAGGTCAAGAGAAAATGCCAGTAGAGTTATTACTATATTATCGTGAAGTTCTTTATGACAGCTAAAACACTAAGAAAAGTACAACTAAATTATATGTAATAAGGATTTATTAACTAGATACACATCTCTCTGAGATAAAAATACTCCAGATCCAGGAAAGGATACATCAAAAAACTATTTTATATCAACTGAGCTGTTATATGTTCCATACGAGGCTCCCTGACTTTTTCTGGGGCACAGGATAAGGTGTGAGAACTCTTTAGGGAGAAGTGAATAAACACAGGAGTATTCGTAGTCATTCCTGGTTAACATTCCTGGTTAACAGCGTAGCCAACATTTTCCCTCCCCTGCCCTCCCCAGCCCTGCCCTCCCCAGCCCTCCCCTGCCCTGCCCTCCCCTGCCCTCCCCTCCCCTGCCCTCCCCTGCCCTGCCCTCCCCTGCCCTGCCCTCCCCTGCCCTGCCCTCCCCTGCCCTCCCCTCCCCTCCCCTGCCCTCCCCTCCCCTCCCCTCCCCTGCCCTCCCCTCCCCTCCCCTGCCCTCCCCTCCCCTGCCCTCCCCTCCCCTGCCCTCCCCTCCCCTCCCCTCCCCTGCCCTCCCCTCCCCTGCCCTCCCCTCCCCTCCCCTCCCCTCCCCTCCCCTCCCCTCCCCTGCCCTCCCCTGCCCTGCCCTCCCCTCCCCTCCCCTCCCCTGCCCTCCCCTGCCCTCCACAGGATAAGGTGTGAGAACTCTTTAGGGAGAAGTGAATAAACACAGGAGTATTCGTAGTCATTCCTGGTTAACATTCCTGGTTAACAGCTTAGCCAACATTTTCCCTCCCCTGCCCTCCCCAGCCCTGCCCTCCCCTGCCCTGCCCTCCCCTGCCCTGCCCTCCCCTGCCCTCCCCTGCCCTCCCCTCCCCTCCCCTGCCCTCCCCTCCCCTCCCCTGCCCTCCCCTCCCCTCCCCTGCCCTCCCCTCCCCTCCCCTCCCCTCCCCTCCCCTCCCCTCCCCTCCCCACCTCCTTGCCCTGTGGCTTCTGGGATCTTAGTTCCATGACCAGGGATTGAACCCAGGCCCTCAGCAGTGAGAGCACAGAGTACTAACCACTGGGCCACCAGGGAATTCCCAAACTCTTTCCTTTTTTAATCTTTATCTCTATTCACATGTCAAACAGTGAACCACGATAGGGAAATGTTTGAGGGAAAATATGTCAGCAGTGTATCACTGAGCATGAAGTAGTATTTTTTTTCCAATTTTATTGCCTAAATTACATAATTATGCCTAAAGAAAAGTACTCTGGTCATTTTAGTTGTGTGCAAGTGTTGCTCTTTTGGCCTATTTAACTCTCTCAGGTGAGATTTAGTGTGCTGGGTCACCTGGATTTTATATTTGGCATGCACTTTATTCAAAATATGGGACATAACTTAGCATTATAAGAAATTGTATTACTTATGATGGTACAGGTTGTAGTAATAGAACAAATCTCCAAGAGCAATGAAGGAAACAACTTAAAAAAAGACATGATTAATCTAAATGATTTGATGTTTTGTTCTTTCTAGACAATGATACTTCCAGTAGTATGGAGGAGTAAATACTCTGAAAAGTCATCCTACTGCAAAACAATTAGAGAAGAGAAAAAATAGGGGAGATTTTTCAGGTCCTTCCACCATTCCTAGTTGTTCCCTTCCCAGTCAACACAATGACACACACATACACATGCACACTAAAATATCAAGAGGTCATAATTGGAATTACCCTGGGAACAATGTGAGTATTAGACTAGGGCTGACTGAGATCAAGAAACAAATAGAATTGTTAAAAATAAGAAGTATAATTGACTCAATGGATAAACTACAATGTCAAAACTGAAAAGAAGACAAAGCAATTCATAAAAATAGCAAGAAAAAATATCACTTACAAAGGAAATACCAATAGAGACATCCAACTTCTCAGTATCAACAATGGCAGCTAGAAGACAGTGGGATAGTATTTTCAAAATGCTGAGAGAACATGTCAACATAAAGTTGTGTTATGACTCACTATAATTCTGTGAAATAGCTTCCGAAAATATGAGCAAAACTCAGGACATTTTTGAGTGAACAAAAACCAAGAGCCTAAAGTAAAGGACTTCCTAAAGTATTCAACTAAAAGATTCTGACATATAAGTACTTGAGGAAGAAATAGAATGATCCCAAAAGGATGATCTGAAATCTAAAAAGGAATGATGACCAAAGAAGTTGGTGAACATTACATAAATTTACACACACATTTTCTTCTTGAGATACTACTACTAATATTTAATTTGTAGGATTTTTATATAATGACAACTGAAATGTTGGACTATCATAACATTTAAGCTTAGAGAGGATATTGGGAAGTAGTTTCCTAAGGTCCTTATGTTATATCTCTATGACACTGTTAATTACGCTTGGTAAAAATTCAAGAGTAACTACTGAAAGAATAGAAGTACAGTGCATAATTTCCAAACCCAGTAGAATGGAAAAAAATGTATAAGACAAGAAGCAAACAAAAAAGTATAGATATCTTTTTTTTTCTGTGTGTTTTTTTAACATCAGAAATGATAACAAATAGGTAAGAAAGGCAGAAAAAATGGAAAGCCAAAAGTAAGATGATAAAAATAATGCCGCATATCACTAGTTATAATAAATGTAAATGAATGTGATAAGCTGCATTCTGGCCAACCTCCAAGTTTTCCTGTCTGCCCCACCCAAGGGTACATGGTAATCCAACCTCCAGAAAAGGGCTTGACTAGTTGAAATCTTGATTTTAGCCTGTGAGACCCTGTGCAGAGCACCCAGCTAAAATGTGCTAGATTCCTGACCCACAAAAACTGTGAGGTAATAAATTTGTGTTGTTTTGAGCCACTAAGTTTGCAGTAATGTGTTATTCAGCAATAGAACACTAATACATTGGACTAAGCATGAAAGCCAAAAGATGGAGATTGTTAGTTTGATTTTAAAAGTGTAATTATATAAGGTTTACAAGAGAAACAGCTAAACATAAAAATATATAAAGATTAAAAGTAAAGGAATGATGACAAGGTTACCATGGAAATATATCCATTTTATTTTAGATCATTCAGACTTAAGTACAGAAAATATAATTAGGTAGTGATAGAGTTTCACTACATATATTACATGTTATCAGGATTATATAAAATTATAAACTTGTAGGCAGCTAATAAAAGCATGAAAATATATAAAGCAAAATTGATTTAAACATAAAAAATGGGAAGTTCTCATACAGAGGGAGATTTTAGTATACCTTTGTCAATTATTTTCATGTCAGAAAAAACTAGTAAAGATAATGATGAATTCTAAAACATAATTCATAAGGTAAATGGAATAGACTATATAGATCCTTGCATCAATAATTTAGAAAATAAGCATTCTTTCAAAATTGTAAAAATGTACACAAAAAAATGCCATAAAAGCAAGCCTCATCAAAGTTCTGAAATTCCTATCACACAGCCCACATTTTCCGACCACTGCATTTAATTAGAAGTCAATAACGTAAAAAAAATTGAAATTTAACATCTTTATAAGTAACTCATGAATCAGGCAAATTATAATGGAAATTTTAAAAATAATTAAAATTGTATGATAATGAAAATACTATATATCAAAATTTGTAGGATGCTGTAAAACTGGTACTTATAACCTTAAAAGAGAATAAAGGCATATATTAGACAAGAAACTAATTATGGATGTTCATTTTCTTATGGTTCATATAAATTTAATATTTATTTATTATGCCTACCTATATTAATTGCATTATTTTGCATATTTCAAATATTATAAAAATAAATCTACTGATACAATTCTTTTTTTAATATTGAGTGGTCTTTCTAATTTGGCAATAATTACTGTGTTCTCTTCTAATAAGTGTTCTTTTGCAGATGATATATGAAAAATTAAGATGACCAGTGTTGAAACAGAGATGACCAGTGCTGTTGAAACAGTGTAGTAAACAATATTTAAGCTGCTCTTAATCATGTCTTTATTTTATATCTCATCATTGAAATTCCTCATTAAAATCTGATATTTAGCAATGACTAGATATTTGCAACATAATAAGGACAAGGAGCTATCGTTCTTAAAATTTCTCTTTGGATAATATCTAATCCAAAGGATAGTGTTTGTAAGTTCTTACTTAAAAGAAAGCTTTCACTGGAAACTTCATTATCACTTGATAATAAATAAAATAAAATAATATAGTTACTAAGTTGTGACAGTCAATTGTCCCACGTCTCTTAGTTCTGATGACTTGAACTGGTACTGGTTTCACTTGAGGGAGGCTATTGCCAAGTTGGTGGGTGGTGTAAAAGGATGTCCTTGTCTGCTTCCCAAGCCTGTACAAGTACTTACTTCACTTTGGTATAAAGTCAGTGCCCTGTGCTAAAGAAAATACAAGTTCATTATTGGGCATATTATAATTCAGAATAGACTGACATTGCTGCAGTCACATTTTCCTAAATAACTGAATTTGTCAGTATTGAATTTTATTGTAAAAAGGGCATCATGTCATTTATTTTACATGACATTATGGCTTCTAGTAAGCTTGACTGATTTATAATTTATTCTAATTTACTGTAGTGCATAATTGCTTAAACTTATTGAACAGGCATCAAATGTTTCACAGGGGATGTTTCCCCTCTTTTCTCTTTCAATAATCTGAATGATTTACCTTCATAGAACTGCCTATTTTCCCCCATAAAAAGCAGTATATCTAGTGTCCATAAAAGTCCCAAGGTCAAATATTCAGAGAATTCATAAATAACCTTATCTGAAATCATCACAGTGTGAGCAAAGCTCAGTAATAAAAATTCAGAGCTGCTACTTCCTTAATAAGTCGTCCACAGCTCCGGAGGCTGCACTTGACCTCATCAGAATTCTCCCCAGTGAACAGTCCTCAATCTTGCCTTTTCCACTTCCATAGTAACCTTTCTAACCAAGTTCACTTGTATTCATTTGCATTTTTAATGAATTATTTGCTTCAATGCCTTCTTTTGAGTGGTGCCATATGTTTACTACCCTCATTATAAATTCTGAATGCCTTCTTAATTTAAATGCTATAGGAAAGCTTTTGAAAACATCATCAATGTGAATTATTTTTAGATATTTTGAAACATATTAATACATATTACTGATATTTCATAACCCTACGTTTTTTTCCTCTGAGAATTATTAAAGAGTATTAAATCTTTTCATTTCACATATTTTTACTTGGAGCAGAAATAAAACACATTCAAGTAAATGTATTATTATAATTTTTAAAATAGTTCACTAAAGAGTTTAGGCTGAGCACAAGTTTTCAGAAAAATCCACAGAAACAAATATGCACATAGGGAAAGAATAATAAAGTTGGGTTTTAATAGCTCATTTCCCAGTGCTTTGATTACATAATATACTTTTGTTTGGGAACTTACGATGTAAGTTGATTTTAAGCTGTGTTATATATAAGTTGCATGTTGTTTCTAGAAGTAAAAACACAACAGTCATACCAAAAGTAAAGTAAAAGAAAATTTGACAAACAATATTTTGAGCATCATCATCTATTTAAAATTAGGCTAATGGTAAAATGATAGAAATCTCAGACCACATTTAATAAAGCTTACTTAGGAAGCCTCTCTCTTCTCAGTGTCTGACAGATGATTCTCTTGGCTCATTTCCTGTTTAGGCTTATCCTCCCTTTTATTTATTTTTAGAGGTTAAATCTACTAAAGTGATATCTCTGACTATTTATGGAAGTTCTTACTTAATAGGGAAGCAGAGATGAGAGCAAACCAGGTCAAATTGATCATTGATTAGGTTGTTTTAACAGGCTATTATCAAATGGCCAAGGCTAATAAAATCACTCATTTAGATCAGTTGCTGAATTCGTTGTAATGTTCTATGGTAAAATTAGGTGATTAGTTTTTCACCTTTGATTTTAATGTGATTCAGCTTATATTTGTTATTACCCATGTGCAAACTTGACATTAATAAAGTATAAACACACAAACTTGACATAATGAAAGTCTTGCTTTAGGCTTAAAACCGTGAAAATATGGTAGGTGCGATGGTCAATTCTCAGTGACCAAAGGAGATGCCAAGAGAGAAATAAGCAAATGGGATAAAGGAAAGCATATAACAGCACCAGCCTCATTCCACTCATTTTTTCGGCAGACATTCCAGATATTGGGCACATAGGAGTGAAGGAAGTAAAGATCTCTACTCTCATGAAGGTTCAGTCATTTCTTCTGATTATTTTGGTTCCCACAGCTGAGCCTTGAGACCTCTACTCCTAAAAGCTTGACTCTGTTTTCCTGATTGTTTCAAAAATTTATCAGACAATACTTCCCTCTTTTCCTCATTCCATTCACCTCTCCCATACCCACTTATGAGGATATCTTAGCCAAGTGAGATATCAAAACTATTTAAGAACAGGTAGAACAATGATTGATCAGTCAAAAAGGGTTCTGGCCATAAAGAACCAAATACTGTACTAATCCAGTGCTTGGCAAGATCCAGCAATGGCTGGTGGCTTCCTAGGTGCTCCCAGATTTAATCCCCTTTCTTCTAATCAGTGGAGTCTGACTCCCATTCCCTGTTCTGTTTTGGACAGTGGTCCAGGTTCCTGGCAGAGTCCTTCTCTCCAGTCCCAGTTCTAGCATGATTGCCTGCCCGCCTTACACCTGTCCTCAGGTAAGGACTAAGGAGTCTCGTAATCCATAAACTGTCTGCAGACACTTGAGTTCAAAATACTGAATGAAACTTATAGTTTTCATTTTTCATTTCTATTTTTGTGTTTATATATGTCATTATACTGCAAGGGATTTGAAGACCTAAGTGAGAAATTTTGGCCACTAAATGAGTTTATACAGGGTGAAGGTGGGTGATGCTGACATAAGGTGTATAGATTAAATTTTGAAATGTATTTGTAGTGTGAATGACCAGACATAAAATCTGGACCAAAAAATGCCATCATTTACTGCACATAGGACTTGTTAGAATCGTTTCCCTTTCTATAGGGTGCAGGATCTAAGTACGTAGTCTTCCACACTTAGGGAAATAGCTTACGGGGAGAAATCTTGCTTTGACTCAAGCCCTGATGAAATCCATTCCATGGATTTTTCCTTATTCCCTTTAAAAACTGAACCCTACAAAAATGTAAACTTCCACTGTACCAAATGGGGGATATATTTTTTAACTGATATAATTAGCCTCTTCAGGCAGATAGAGCAATGAAAAATATAGACTCATTCTCTCTTTTATTCATTTGACAAATATTTATTGAATGTAGTCCCACACTGCAAGGACTCAGCAGTCTTCTAAGAGGGACATATACATGGGCAGATAATTTTTATACAGCATGGTAGGTGGAAAAATTGGTTGGACACAAGAAGAAAGCTCCTAATAGGACTAGAGTGAGTTTCAGAGAAAGCTTCCTGGAAGAGGGGACATCTGAATTTCATCTTAAAGATGTCTAGAAGTTAGGGAAAAGTTGAGGGTGGAGAAAAAGTGGTTGGGAGAGAACTGTGTACTTCTTTTCAGAGGTAACAGAATGTGTGAAGGGGCCCAGAATTTTCAATAATGTGAGGAAACTCCATGCACTTTGAGACAGAGAGAGTGGAGGGATATGAGAGGTGGGTGTGGGACTATCAAAGGTTATCATTTATGCTGTGTTAAAGAACCTAGAATGCATATGCTTGGTGATGGGTAACTGTGCATTTTACACCTTCCTTTACATTTCTTATCTATATTCATATACTTTTTTCTAATCTCCTAACAGGTTTGCAGACTATAACACAGGAAATGGTAGCCACTCTAGGAATTGAGTGGAATTTCAAGCAGCCAGGAATTTAATGTAGAGAATTAGATGTTTATGTAATCCATTGAAGAGAGGGAGGGGTTGAAGGTGGGTTTGCCTCTCTGCCATTGATTTCAGGACATACCATCATAGCTGTAAAGCAGAGACTGGGAAGCTCCTGGTATTGCCATTACTGCTATGGACACAAATGCTTCTCACACAAATTATTCAACCCTACAACGTGGAACATTGTTGTCAGCAGCCACCCCAGACAGAAGATGACCTCCAGCTCACTTCTGACTTCTGATACTTGCATGAGGGCACCTCACTGGCAGAATCTAGAACCTTACCATATAAGAGAGTTTGATGTTCCACCCCTGTGTTTCAGGGAGATATAAGTGAGCAGTAGTAATAGACGATAAGCAAAATCTAATCACATCAAATACAATATTCTGTCTTGTACTTGTTTATATAGTGTGTAAAGTGCTGAATATGGTTTTTCCCCGACCCCCTAAAGAATCTACCTTTAGTATGAAGGTGACCAGAAAGGAAATAAAAAGGTTATCAACAAGGGAGTGAAAAGAAGTCTGGAGAAGAAAAGACTCTGGCTAGGATAGTGGGGGAAAAAGTACATCTGACGGACCAAAAGGGTGGCAAGGTTTAGAGGGAAACCTTCTTTGTAGGTAATTTTAGGTGGTTTTCAGTGAACATCCCTTCACACTAATTTCTACTTTAACCTTATGTTTTTCTCTACTGAGACCTCCTCAGAGCTCTGAAGGCAAATGTTCTGACATTATGCATTTCATAAAGCTGAATGATCATATAGGCATGAGGACAAAGGATCACTTTAAGATTGTGTTTAAGACCACTGATCTACACACACACCCACACACACATGCATGCGCGCACACACACACACACACACACACACACACACACACACTTCTAGCTACCTTTAAGTACTTCTGAGAATATCTTTCCTCTATACCAGAATAAAAAGGAAGCTGTGGACTTCAAAATGGGAAATATTTGAAAAGTGATGACTGTAGAATGGAACCACATTTGTGTTGACATGTGTTTTACAATGTTATTATAAAATCAATGATATAATGTGTAAATTGTTTAACTCGTATAAGTGAAATATTGTTGGAGTGTAGTGTTAGGACATCTGGTAAATCTCTGACTTGCTACAGTTATAGGAAAAGGAAGCAATGAGGTGAAACTGATGATGCTCTGATTAGGTTCTGAATAAAAAGGGATGTCAAAAAGATGGCAACCTGGGGAGAATGGAAATTTATATTGAATTTTGTAAACGTTGGAAAAGAAATACTGGACATGGTAGTGGGGGGAGAATGTAGGAAAGCTGGAGTTTTAGAATGCTGCAAACAGCAAAAAAAGTTACTCTGGTTCAAAATAAATGAGAAGTTCTATGACTCATAGAGTAATCAGTGTGGCTCTACTAGGAGCTTTTTTATTTCAGTTTTAAAAGATAGGTTAGTCAGGGACAGGAAAGAGATAGAACTGTTCAATACTTGTTCCATCAAAGAAGAATTCTCTAACTTTTAGAAAGGGAGGGACCAGTTTTCTTCAGAGGAAATTGAAGTCTTCAATGGAAGATAAATTGTTAAGAGACTGTCTGCTTTGTCATGAAGTCCATTCCTTAATTTAATGACTGTTAATGAGTACCTATAAGGACAAGGTGCCAGGAACTATGTTAAGTGCTGAATACATTACATATATGTATACTGATAAATCTTACCTATGTAATTGCAGGATGATTATGGAAAATCTAAGAAAAGTTTAGGAGAAATTGGACAGAAGATTGGACAGATATTTCTTTTATAATTTTCAAAATGTAAAATTAAACTCTGGAAAGATGTACTGCTATATTTGTTGAAATTGATGTTGTATTATTAAACGCATAGTTTAGGTTGGTGTTTAGAAAGAATATTGATATCCATAAAAACTTAAATGGATTTCCTGAGAAATCACATCAAATTTTCACATTTTTGACATTGGAAAAATGCCATCAGTGTAGTTGGGTTTGATTTCAGCAAGGCATTCTCTTTTTCTTATAATTGTTTTCATGGACATGTGCAGAAAAAATACTCTGAATAATAGTGTATCAAGGTAACAACTTTATCCTTCAGACAATTCACACATAATGTTTTATGGATTATTGTTGACCTGCAGTGAGGTCTAATCTAAGGACTTGGCTCTTTCATTTATTTTTCTAGGTATGTTTCTTCTTTTAAATTTGATATATAACATACATACAGAAAAGTTCACAAATTACAAGTGTGCTGTTTGTGAAATTTTCACAAAGTGACACAGACACGTAACTACCACCCAGGTCAAAAAAGAGGAATTTATGTGTCCCATTCATGTTGTATCACAGTCACTACCCAATTTCAAAATAATGACTATCTTGGCTTCTAAAGCTATAGCTTAGTTTTGCCTGTTCTTGAATTTTGTTAGGTTTTGATCACAAGTATACCAACCTCATAATAACATTTAAAATGTGTTGCTTTTTTTTAATTCTGGGAGATTTTGCATATGATTTGGGTTATTTTTAAATTATTTCATCATAATATGTTTGAAATAATTCACGAAGCAAAATCTGCGCCTAGAGTTTTTAAGTCAGAAGGTTAAATCAATTTCTGAAATAGATATAAGATACTTTGATTTTCCTTTTTTTTTTTTTTTTTTGTGGTACGCGGGCCTCTCACTGTTGTGGCCTCTCCCATTGCGGAGCACAGGCTCCAGACACGCAGGCTCAGCGGCCATGGCTCACGGGCCCAGCCGCTCCACGGCATGTGGGATCTTCCCGGACCGGGGCACGAACCCATGTCCCCTGCATCGACAGGTGGACTCTCACCCACTGCGCCACCAGGGAAGCCCTGATTTTCCATTTTTTTGGTGTCAGTTTTGGTAAATGTACTTATTAAACAATTTCTCTATTTTATCAGAATTTTTAAATCTGTTAGCATAAATCCATTCTTAACATTCTCTTATGTTTTTAATTGAGACATCCCCATTTCTTAATCCTGATATTGGTAATGACTGCCTTTTCTCTCTTTTTTTCTTTAACAGTTTTACTGTGAGTTTATTAGTTTATTGGTCTATTGAAATAACAGGTTTCGGGTTTTGTTTAGGTTCTCTGTTGTGCATTTGTTTTCTATTTAATTAATTCTATTATACTAAATGTTTTCTTACTATCCTTTATTTAAAATAAATTTGCTTTCTTTTTCTAACTCCTTTAGATAGATATTTAGATCATTGATTATCAACCTTTCTTCTTTTGTAATTATGTTTTAGCATAAGTTTTCATCTAATCACACTTTTAGCTATATGCCACAGATTTCACATATCTCACTTTTATTCTTATTTGAATCAAATTGTTTTCTTTTTATTGTGATAGTTTTTCAACCCACAGGCTGACTTTAAGGTGTACTGCTTAATTTCTTAGTGTTTTGGAATTTTCTAGGTATCTTTTTGTAATTGATACCTAGCCTAATTCTGCTGTGGTCAGAGAACATATGCTGAATAATTTTAACTCTTTAGATTTATTAAGACTTAGTTTACAGCTTACCCTGTGGTCAAATTCTGGTAAAAGTTTCAGAGTACTTGAAAAGCACTGTTTATTGGGGAGATACCAGGTATATTGTTGTAAACAGATCAACTAAGGTAGGTTTGTTAATTGTGTTGGGTTTTTTTTTTTTTTCATCATCTATACTTTTGGCTCCCTGTTTATCAGCTATTAAGAGAGGTGTGCTAAGATCTCACACTATAATTATGGATTTGTCTATTTCTCATTTTTAGCCCTTTATGTTTTTAAGGCTGTTTTCAGGTGGTTATAAATTGAGAACAATTACATGTATTCCTGTTTGTGAGGTCATTTTGTCAAAATGAAATGTCCCTCTTATAGTAATTATTTGAGTTTACAGTATACTTTTTCTGGTATTCATATAGCTATGTGAGTCTGTTTTCATTCTTTCAGTTTCAACTTCTATATTCTTATATTCAAGATTTGTCAGTTTTAAGGTATTAACAAAATCTAAAATATGAAAAGATTTTAAAGCCATAAAAAACTAGACTACTTAATTGCAGAATGTAGAATCTTTTACATTTAAATATAGTCTTATTGTATGGTTTTTGTTACCTTTGTTCTGTTACCTTTCCACTTCATCTTGGGGAATTATTTACAGTCTGATATAATTTGTGTGTATTTGTAGGAAAAGTATAAATCAGTGTTTTCTCTTGAGACCCCACCCCCTTTTCATATGGTATTGCTTAGGTTCTATCTCATCTACTGACCAGGGAAAGTATCAAAAAATGTTCCAGCATATTAAAACTCAAATCTAATAATTTAATCTAGCTAACCAGTAAAGTATAATGAAAGAAATCAATTCCTAATTGAAATAAAGGGGAAAGGGATAATGTCATCTACATGTCACCTTTCTGCAAATCAGGATATCTGCCATATCCTTTATACAATTAAGGAGTCATCATATAAGCTGGAATTACTGTTTAGAGTTGCTCTAGCAAGAAATTATCCAGCACCATTTTATGCAAACCAAGAGAAGGATGTTTTTATTCTTCAATTATCTGAACCTATAATTCTGTGATGTGCAACACAGCTTTAATAAAAAAAATGTAGAATTGATATTATCAGTATCATTTAATCCAGTTTCACAATCTCTTATCTGTTAAAAGTTAGGAAAATTTAACATTAAAAAAAAACTCCTTTAGGGCTTCCCTGATGGTGCAGTGGTTAAGTATCTGCCTGCCATTGCAGGAGACATGGGTTCAAGCCCTGGTCTGCGAAGGTCTCACGTGCTGCAGAGCAACTAAGCCCGTGTGCCACAGCTACTGAGCCTGTGTGCCTAGAGCCCATGCTCCGCAACAAGAGAAGCCACCTCAATGAGAAGCCTGCGCACCACAATGAAGAGTAGCCCCTGCTCACCACAGCTAGAGAAAGCCCATGCGCAACAATGAAGACCCAATGCATAAGTAAATAAGATAAATAAATTTTTAAAAAAATTAAAAAAACTCATTTAGAATTAAAATCTGGACCTAACCAATGTGCAGATATTTATAGTCCTTATTTCTAACTCGATGTAAATGCTCTTTTGCTTTACTGCCAAAATATTAATATGTCTGAGAATGCAGTTCCACTCCGAACCCTCTTGGCGATGTGCTATTACCTTCCTAAAATCCTAAAAGTTTTAACGTATATGGCCCCAAGCGTTGAAAACAAGAAATTGTGTGTTTCTAGTATTTTCCACTTGGTTTTGGTAGTTATATCATAAATATGTCCAACTGTCTTCTGCAGAAGATAATGAACAAATTTCAACATTTGACCCTATCGTTTGTTAATATAATTTATTGGATAATCAAGGCAGTGTCATTTTATGGAAGCTAAACTGTTACAGACTATCAGATATAGTCATCTCTAGCTTTAGGACTAGAGTAAAGTAGATAAAAATAATAGCTACAGCCAAAAATACAACCACAATTTTAATTGAGTACTTTGTGTCAGGCAGTGTACATTCAATAATTTACTCTTCAGAACTCCTTTCAGATGTAGGTAGAAATATTAGCACCATTCGTAAGTGAGGAACTGCAGTTTAGCAGATAAGCAACTTGCTCTGTGGTCACAGAACTGGATCAGAGCCAGGGCACAAACCTAAGCCTCTTAGTGTTTATAGCTCGTGCCCTTCACACCTCTGCTGTAGTGTTATAATATATCCTTTTTAATTAATCATATAAGACATTTAATAAATATGAAATGCAATTTCACAACCAACTCTTGATTATCTTCATGTCAATTATCTATGGGGAAAACATGCTAATAGCAAATCAACTTCCTTTCGTCATCCAGCATGTATCTGGGATCCTCCCTTCTGCTGACAGTTGGCTTGTGCTCAAGAAATACAAATGAATTTTAAATATGAGCCTGAGAAAAAGAATATCATTACGGCGGTAAATCTGCTGGAATCATATAATGAATTTAAAACCCAACATAAATGCTTTTTGGATTATCTGTCATTTGGGATTACTTATACTGCGATCCCTTATAAGACGGTAGATAATTGAACATTGGCTATTTTACTGCAGCTGAAGGTACTGATGCTAAGGAGAAAATGAACTATGTAAATGTGAGTTTGCTTATTTATTTAATAATGTGCTTGAGATTTCATCACAGGAATCATTTAAAGCCAGAAACACAGGGTAACTTTATCTCATGGGAATTAAAGTTCTATTATTTAAATCAAAGAAGTGATTAATATGCCTGATTCTTTTCTTTTTCTTATATACTCAGTAATGCATAATTGAATAATGTACAGTTGTTTTCTTAGAGATATAAGGAAACCAATGAAGGAAAAACAATTCTGTTAATACGTGTTTGTGAAGTCCGTGAAAGCTTTTACTTAACCTTTTTAGCCCCTTCTTTATGAAACATAGTCATCTTTAAATTGCATGAAATTAAAGGAAAATGCTCTGTGGCACTAATACAGTGATTTCAGTCTTTCCTGATCCGCTGGAGGCATACAGTATAGAATCAGACGTGGAGATCAGTGTTGCATTACAGTCGAGGCAATGGGTTTTGTTGTCAGGGGTCACTCAAAATTGTGTCTTGACATTGCCACTTCCCACTGTAGAGCCACTGGCACATTTCTTAACCTCTCCAAGTCTCTCTTTTGTATCTGTAAAGTGTGATTAGTAATAGTTTCCTATATTGGGATGTGAGGATTAAATGGATATAAAACAATGTGTACACATGTCGGTAAGTGTTAGATACATGCCATTTCACCTTTAAGTATGGTGAAGATGATTCAGGTTTGAGGCCTAGACAGGGTAGCCATCCTTTGGCTGATACCAAAAGCCTCAGTAGAAGGGCAGATGCTTAATGGAGCTCAGATCATCAACCGTACTTGTTACTGCAGCTCTCTGACTCAACCCCAGTCCCCCTTGACTTTTACACAGAACAAATATTTCTGCCTTCTTCTATTTATGCACCTAAGCACAAATATGAGAGGTAAACAGTAAACACTTATAAAATCAAGGCACGTGAACACATACACATACACACACATCTGCATATATAGATCATAAACTCCTCAAGTTATTTTTTGTGCACATTCTCACTACACACACAACACATACACACACACACACACACACACGTACGTACGTACGTAACCTTCCTGTAATTTTTAAGTGTACCGTATGGTAAAAGTCACAAGAATGTATGCATGTTAACTAACATTCATATTAATATATAAACCATACCCAGTTGCCCACAGACATGCATCTACTGATGTTTTAACTGTATAGATGGATTTACCTGATTAATACATATGGAGGAAGTTGAGGAGGGAAAAATGAGAGGAAAATAATATAAATTTTTTTTAAAAAGGAAAAAATAGGACGGTAGAGGGAAAAAGATAGAAGGAAAGGGATGGTAGCTCAGTGCATGGCTTCTCAACCTCAGTCCTATTGATCTTTCATCTTTCTTGTAGAGAAGGGCCTGTCACCCTTGCCCTCAGTTGTGATAATGAAAAATGTCTTCAGACATTCAGTGCTGTGTCCCCTGGGGGAAAAATTACCGAGGCTGAGAACTGCACCCTTAGCTGTAAGAAAGAACGTCAGATATGCAGATGAAACTGTTCTTTTGTGAGAGGAATTAATAAAATGGCAATCAATCAATTAAATTCTTTGTAAATGAAGGGATGGGCAGATGGAAACTTACAATGCTAATTTTTATATGTTACAGTTAAGTTAATAAGTATATTTACTGTTTGTTAAGTTTCATAGATTTATTGAATTTTAGAATTAGTAAGGGCTTCAGAGAGCAACTGGGGCTTATTCCAGGGACTCTGATAGGTGCTGGGTAACAAAAGAGTGTAATAAAATTGGTGTGGGCTCACAGCCTGGTTAGAGAAAAGACACACAAGCCTGGAGTGCTTTGGAAGCATAGAAGAGTGGTATCTCATCAGGATAGGTAGAATCTGGTAAAGGTCGAGGTGGTAACAGACATGTGACTGTGCAAAAGCATAATCAAAGTCATTTTCAGTTAGAAATTAAAGGAAGAGAGACGATGAGTAAGCTACCTGCGTAAAATAGAACCTCTACTAAAACTCAGGCAAGCACTCGTTTTACAAAACCGTGTTGCTTCTCGCTGTGTTCCATTTACCAGATTTACACTTTATTACGCTACTTTTATCAAGGAACATTCATTATTGGCCAAAAATGAAGCATTTTTTTTCATTTCTGAGTGTCTGGTTTACAAGAAAAGGAACAAAAGAAGTTAAATAGATGGTGAGCTGGTTGTTTTTCACTTACATTTCTAATGTGTTGCTTACAAATCTAATTAGGCTTTGGTTTTTCCATTTTTTTTCCCCATCTTTTCTCATTCCTTTCAAACTTACATCTTTTCTCATTTCTTTCAAACTTACATCACATACAGTTTGGCCAGAGCACCAAATGCAGGATGCTGTTCCTAAGAATGATGTTTCTAGTTGTGGTTATCCTAAAACTTAATGTGAAAACAAATTGGAAATAAACATGAAATAGACATTAAATGTGGGTTACTGATACCTGCCTCATGCCCTTAAATTTGCTGTGTGCTAGGTATGTTGGGAAAGTGAGTTGGTGCCCACCAGACAGCTATCCAAGCAGCGCTCATTTTTATACTCTCTTCAGTTTAATATTGCCAGATACTAATTTCACATGAACTGCAAGAAAATATTTCTCAAAGGCACAGGTTCTCACTCTTTTTCCATCTTTCAGGGCTGATAAGGGCAGCATGGGGGGTAAGTTCAGTCTTAGGAATCACTCTTAGGTTTAGATCACAGATCCATATTACATTGTGGCCCTGGACAGTTCTTTCAAATCCTGGGAGATGATATTTCTTTATTTATAAAACTGGAGGAGAAAATTCTACCAGATAATGTTGTAGTAAATATTAAGTATATTTACTTTTCCTGTATTTTAAAAATCAATCATTATTATTCAATTAATTAGTATTAAATTAACTAATTTATGATTGCAAGTTCCCTGTAATACTTATTTGAATGTTTACTTGTTGATTTAAAGAGCACAATTTTGTTTTCTCAAGTTCATTTAAAATGTCCTCCATTCTTTATAGCACAAGGTTGAGTGAAACATTCCCCATTGTTCATACCATTTCATGATTAATAAATGCAGTTCACTAGAAAAGTGGTGAAACTCTCATTAAAGCTCTGGGGGACGGGGGTGGGGGAAGAGTTGCTTCTATCATGGTCAAGATTAAAATCCTTTTGCAGTATCCTCAGATTTTGCATGAAAGCTTTTCATCAGAAACATACAAAGCTTTGTAGTACCCATACATTGTTATATAATTGTTGACATTAGCTTCTCAAGTATGAGAATGTTTTCCTAGTAAACTGTGTTGCGGAAGCTTGAGGTTTCCAGAAGAATTCATAGTTTTAACCCACTAGGGTTACTACAGTTGCATACTATTAGTTACCAGTTACATTTAACTTTTTTCTTAGTTTAATTGCAAGGTATATAGGTAGATACGTTAATTTATGTAGAATAACCATGCCAACAGTCTAGGACTGATAGTAGTAACACCCTTGGCAAATTGAGATTTTAAGAGAATTTGCTGTTTTCTTCTAATAACAGTATATTATAGTGATTTGCTTCTAATAACATTACGGTTCACTAGCATCTTGGAAAAGCCAGATTGAAAATTATAAAGCACCTCCATTCACTTTCTAGGTTTTTTTTCTTTAAAATATATTTTGTACACTACTCATTTTTATCTTTCTGAAAATGTAACTTATTACTTTTTATTTTAAAAGTAGTGGGACTTCCCTGGCGATCCAGTGGTTAAGACTTTGCCTTCCAATGCAGGGGTTGCAGGTTCGATCCCTGGTCAGGGAGCTAAGATCCCACATGCCTCGCGGCCAAAAAAACAAAACATAAAACAAAAGCGATATTGTGACAAATTCAGTAAAGACTTTAAAAATATTCCACATCAAAAAAACTTAAGGGCTTCCCTGGTGGCACAGTGGTTGGGAGTCCGCCTGCCGATGCAGGGGACGTGGGTTCGCGCCCCGGTCCGGGAAGATCCCACATGCCGCGGAGCGACTGGGCCCGTGAGCCATGGCCGCTGAGCCTACGCGTCTGGAGCGTGTGCTGTGCAACGGGAGAGGCCACAACAGTGAGAGCCCCGTGTACCGCAAAAAAAAAAAAAAAAAAAAAAAACTTAAAAAAAAAGCAAAAGTAGTAGGTTCACTGTAGAAAATATGGAAAACAGGAAAAAAGTTAAAAAGGAAACGTGGATCACCCACAAATTCACCAAATGGAGAAGTTATTATTACCATTCTGGAGTATTTTTTCTAGCCTTTTTTTATTATTTTCATTTATAAAAATATTTTGGTGGAACAAAGTTAAACTCATTTATTATAGGCAGTTTTATATCCTAACGTTTTTAAACTTAACATTACATAGATAATAGTTCCCCATGCCACTGAGTATTGTTTCTCAAACTTGGCTGATCATTGTAGTCGCATGTGATGCATTTTAAACTATTGGTACCTACACCATATCCCAGACCTATTTCATCTCTGGCCTGTGTACCTTTAAAATGTTCCATGTATGATTCTGGTTCATAGTTAGGGTTAAAATCATTGTTCCAAATTTTATTTTGTTTTTATGACCACTTTGTTGTTTCTAACTTTTATTCCTGTGAATAAGGCAAAGTTAAATATTTGTGTATACATCTTTGTCAAAATCCCAAATTGCCCTCTATGTTTAAAGGCAAGTCCCTGCGTTAAGTTATGCCCAGTATCCCAGAAGGAAAGTTTTATAACCAACTTGAATATATAAACTTGTAGATAATTTAACTTTAATAGTTATAATATTTTAATATACTAATTAGTTGCAAAACAAATTCAAAATCACATTTTATGTAAAATGTACTTACTTGCATAAAATTGAAATGGTTGATACATGTCATCTTCCTAACAGAATGACCACCTTTTGAAAGTTTCTTCACAGTGGCAACACTTGAAATTATGAGGTCATTTCGCAGGAATCATGCCTAAATCTGTGTTAACATTCCTTGACTTTTTTTTTTAAAGCATATTCTCTTTGGTGATTTCTTTTCTTTCTTTCTTTTTTTTTTTTTGCGGTATGTGGACCTCTCACTATTGTGGCCTCTCCCGTTGCGGAGCACAGGCTCCGGACCCGCAGGCTCAGCGGCCATGGCTCACGGGCCCAGCCGCTCCGCGGCATGTGGGATCTTCCCGGACCGGGGCACGAACCCGTGTCCCCTGCATCGGCCGGCGGACTCCCAACCACTTGGCCACCAGGGAAGCCCTCTTTGGTGATTTCTAAAAGTCAACACTGGTGTTGATTGAGAATTTGCTTTTCAAAATAGCATTTTGTTTTTCAAAATAGAATGATTAGGGATAGACTTTGAATAGACGTATTTACATATATATGGAGAGGGGAGAGAGGGAAGAAGAGAGAGAGGGAGATGGCAGTGCCCTAGATTCTTTTTTTAAAAAAATTTTATTGGAGTATAGCTGATTTATAATGTTGTGAAAGTTTCAGCTGTACAGCATAGCAATTCAGTTATACATACACATATATTCATACTTTTTCTGATTCTTTTCCAATATAGGTTATTACACAATATTTAGTAGAGTCCCCTGTGCTATACAATAGGTCCTGGTTGGTTAATCTGTTTTAGAGATAGTGTGTGTATGTTAATCCCAAACTCCTAATTTATCCCTCCCCACCTTTCCCCTTTGGTAACCATAAGTTTTGCTTTTGAAATCTGTGAGTCTATTTCTGTTTTGTAAATAAGTTCATTTATATCATTCTTTAAAATGTTATTACTTGTTTTAAGGTATTTTAAGACTGTTGAGACACAGCTCACCAGCATTCCTGAAAGTGTGTATCCATCTACACTGCTGTCCTGCAGCATAATGAAGTGTCTGTTTTACTACAAGCTTGTCAGCATTACTAGTATCATTTTTTAAATCTTTATTTCTTAGAATTCTGTGTCCCAGCCAGGAGGAATACTGAGCTATTTCCCCTGTCACTGTAAATCATAGCTGGTTAGCAGGAGTCTTGTCCGGCTGGCAAGTCCTCTTTTGCAATCAGATCAGTTGTCCCCCGTTCTGCCTTCCTATTCCTGCCTTTGTCTTCCCTGAGGCTCCAGCCTGCCCCTTCTCCCCTTTTGCTCAGACGCTCATCTCCATGGGGAAAATCAACAGGGGCTCGATTTGTACAGTTAATTCTACACCTAAACGTATTAATTACGTACGCCTATGTGTGCCTTGTGGCAGTTGCACCTTAACAGGGGACCACTTTAAAAAAAAACCTTTAGACAGTTTCACCCTCTCAGATCCTTAGAAAGACCTGCGTGCATCTCTACCCCATTTACCAGGAAGCCAAAAGATGAAGCTAAAAGAGTTAGTTTGCATGAGGGCATTTTGCTGATTTGTAGCGGGCTGGGATGGAATTAAATCCACTGCTTGTGAACAAGTTCTGGAGCATTGCGTTTCTACTTCTGCCACATTCCCATGGTAGCTCCCTCTGATTCCAGGGGTAGGTGAGAAAAGGTGGATTTCTCTCAACTTTGCTACTTGTCTTGTTTTAGCTTGGTTGTTGATCTCTCTTTAAAGGCATTTTCTATGAGTAGAGAAGCATATACAGCCTTCTCTGGACTACTTGCTTGCTTTAAATATCCAAAAAGTAAAACCTACCTTTTGCAAATATACCTCCCTTTACATAAAAAGATTGTGTTATTGCTTTATATGTTTGTAATATGTTAGGGTTTCCAGTTGTATCATTTGGGTATCTCAGCCTCTCTGGGATCATCTTCTAGTCTCTGAAATTTGATGTATTCCAGTACTATGAAAAATATCATTATAAAAATAACTCTTTATGGTGAATATTTTGTGAAATCAAAAGCACAGTCCATCTGGTAGCAGACAAGATTAATCTGTTTGAGAATGGTAAACATTATTGCATATTTTAAAATATGTAACTAGCACAGAACATTTGCCTCAGGCGCTTGACTAAGACTGTGGCTTAGGGTGAAGATTCAAATGAACTTTTTATCCCTAAAAGTCTGTAAGACACGTTCCTCTCACGTATAGTGAAACTTTAATATCTTACATCAGTCACTGAATAATAATACCAATTTAAAACCAAAAGAAGAAAAAAATTAACCATGATGTAGTCAAGATAAGTCTATAACAGTTACCTCTTTTTAAAAAAATGTGCAAGTGTTATGATAATAGTTTTGGTTTATGAACTTTGCAAAGAATTATAAACAAAATAATAGATAAAATTGAATCTTATCAGTAGCATTAATATTACATTCAAGTTAATTTAGAATCATTAGGGGACTTTACTTTTTTATTAGAGATTTATACTTTCAGAATAACTTGGCAGATTGTACTTAAGAATTCCATATACCCACCCTACCCCCCCTTCGCAGTCTCCCCTATTATTAAAGTCTTGCATTAGTGTAATACTTTGTTAGATTTAATGATTTAATGAACCTATATTGATACATTATTGTTTAGTATCGTCCATAGTTTACATTAAGTTTCATTCTTTGTGTTGTACACTTCTGTGGGTTTTGATAAATGCATAGTGACATGTAACCACCATTGCAGTAACATACAGAAGAGTTTCACTGCCCTAAAAATCCCCTGTGCTTCTCTTTTTCATCCCTCCCCTCCCTTCCCCCAAGCCCCTGGCAACCACTGATCTTTTTACTCTCTCTATAGTTTTGCCTTTTCCAAAATGTCATATAGTTGGATTCATAAAATTTATTTTTAAGACATATTTGCATGCTCTTGTGTAGTTCAGTTTGACAGTAATTATAAGAAAATAGGAACAAAACTACCTTCTTATACTTCCTTTTTGGACATTTATTGTTGTGACACTATTTCGTTATCTCATTTGACCAGGTAAATGGGATTTAAGTGGCTTAACATCTTGAGCACAAATATTCTCATCTAACAAATGCGTTTGAGTCTTCAATGATTATGTTATGTGGTAGAACACAATATTAATTTACATGTAACACATTATATTTGCATTCAAACAAGTTTGTTAGTCTTTTCGTTGGTTAGGAATGTCTGCTATTAATTTTTTAAATGCACAAATAGAAATGCCTCTGTCCTCTGCCACCCTGTAGGAGAATCCTCCCCACCTCAGGTATGACCCTAACTTTACAACACATAAGTGCCAAACCAGAATTTCAGCTGTGCAGTCAACTGTTAACATAAATTCTGATTGCTTTGGGTAAATAATATGATTCATGAGAGCTCTGGGAAATAAATAGGTCATGGAAAAATATAATAACTAGGAAGTAAGGAAAATTTAGGATAAATTTAAATGCCTGTATTGAATCCTTTTAGAAGGCTGGCATTTTCAATTTGAATGTGAAAGCATAAAAACACAAATGTAAAGCACAAAGAGTCCATTATGTTATGCATATGTTCTGAATTTTCTTAAGGAATCAATCATTTCTTAAACCAGTGCTTGAGAGATTGAGATAAAGCAGTTGAATTAAATATTCATTGAAATATCTTCCTCTTTAACTCATTCAGTACTTTTGAAAACAAGTTCCAGATTGTAAACATAGGCTATTTCTACTTGTTGCCTTTTATTCTCTCATCCGTACTTTTAGAAAAATTACAATTTGTTTTTCCTTTTTTGAGTATACTTTGCTTTAATTTTTTCTTGGTCAGGTTTACAAATTCACACTTTTACAGCAACTGTAGTTAAGAGTTTGCTCTTAACATGAAGAATAAAGAAGAAAAATCACTAGGCTTGAAAGAAAGGTGAATGATGACCATCAGGGCCCATGCGAGACAAATTTTGAAAAATAGGCCTTCCTTTTTAGTAAAATAACACAATAGAGAGGAAAGCGAAGTATACTTGTTTCTTCACAAATTGATGTTTGGTGCCTTTCACACTTTGAGCAAAAATGACCTGTCAGAGTTGAGCAGGTTGCTTGCTTGAACCATGGTGCTCATATTTTTAAATTTTCATTTACTAATGTGGAAAACTAAGACATGTACCTATTGTGCATTTCATGTACAAAGAGGAATTCTACTCTTTAAATAAAGTGTATTTGCATTTAAAATAATGCAGTATAACAAAAGCTCAATGATAACAGGGTATGGAGTCATAGTTTATTCCCTTTTTTACATGAAGTGCACAGTAAGTTTCTTTAAGCACCTCCCATAGAAAGTGCACATTCAACTACTCACCAAGTCAGTGAAACTTACATAAACTAAATTTCTACCGAGACACAAGAAACAAATAAAGCTCTACTGTTTCATCTCATGATAAGACTGTTGAAGAATAGCCAACATCCCAAAACAATTATTTTAATATAGTTATGTATTATTGTCATAATGGATACAAACTGAACTATGGATTGATAGGCGATATTTATATAGTGGAATTAACAAATCAGACCAGTCAATTAAAATGTATTCCGTCAACTATTACATGCTCATCCTGTGGGCCAATCTAATTAAGCTAAAAAAAATAGAGAAAAAAAATTTAAATAATGTCAAATGACTGTCTTGTGCATTTTAAGAGAGGATGTGTTTGTTTAAAATTTTATGTGGAACCTGAAAATGCTTACGATATTTCTACATGTTCAGCTTACTTTTGTAACATATATCTTGTTTGGTTGTTTAGCAAACACTGTCCCTCTACAGTGGCTGTATTATGCCATCCTGCCTCAGAATATATCTTATGCTGAGTTCATGGAGCTATAGTAATAGATCAGGTTCTGTTGGGAATTTTAGTTCTAAAAGGGGAAGCTCATTTACTTCTGTTCCACAATTCTCAGAATTACTTAAAAGCACTTAATGACCTAAATTCAATCTTTACAACAGTTGTGTGAGTTTGGAAGTAATATTACTCTTTTATAGGTGGATAAACGCAGACCTAGAGAATTTTAATGATGACACCATGACTGTACAGCTAATAAGTAACAGGGCAGGTCATGAATTCAAGTCTTTTGTGTCCAAATCAAATTTTCTGTCTCTAATAACCACATAACAGGCTATAAAGCGCAGATTCTTATAACCGTGAAGCCATGAGCTTTGTAACAGAAGGCAAGTCACTCTACAGTCTTCTAAATGCTGCCATGAAATGATTTCTCAAAAAACTTTTATAAAGTTGGAAAGATAAAATTAAACATAATCTTTTTAGGCTTTAAATGCTGCTTGCTGGCCTGCTGGCTCCCTGGCTGGCTGGATGAATAGATGAATGGAGAGATGGAAGGATGGATATAGATAGTTGGGCACATCCTGTTTGTGTGTGTGTCTGTGTGTGCTCGTGTGTATATGCATAAATATTATGCTAGTTCTCTGACAATCCCTGATGCCTTTAAAGATGAAACAGCTTATAAATCTTGGATAACATTTAGCAGGATATTACCCAAGTGGTCCTCAACCAAACGTAAGAGTCTCTGGAGGGCTTTCTAGAGATGAGGTGGTGTTCATATATATTTTTTCTCCTTTTAAGATTACCAGGTGATCAAAATACATGACAAGCCTTAAAAACCCATATTCACGTGAGGACTGTAAAAAGATTCAGCTGATGGCAGTGGCTGACTGTAGGAAACCCATCAGGTGCTCTGAGTTCTCACACAGAGAAAGTTTTAGGTACATTTTTGCATTTATTTAACAAAATGCCTAAAGCTGAAGTTACATTTCAAAACGTTTATTCAGGAAAAAGATGATCTCATTAGAACAGCTCACATGTAATCCCCAGATCACTGAAGGGAATATGTTCACTGGAATATTGTGCATTATATTTTATTGAGTGGATTATTTTGAATCAAACTGGCCTTCAGACTTTTGAAGAAATATTATTAGGTAGCAGTATAATCCTATTTATATTTATCTTTAGGTTTTTCACACACCTTTTTTAAATGAAGTATATTGTTACATTTACCTTGTCAGACTTTTGTGTGTGTTTATGCATTTATTTCTCAAGGTATATGTGAAAGGCTAAAAAATTACTTTATTGTGGACCCCCTCCAAGAAACATTATATCATTTCTTGGAAAATGAAATTAATTACTCTCATTCTCTTTGACAAAAATGCAGCGTGCCCTTCAATCTTCACATCCTTAGAAGGAATTCTGTTTCTGTTGATAATATTAAATATAGTTTAAATGTTTGATCATCTTTTCCACCCCAGGGTCATCAACAGGAAAAATTCAGCTAAAGTCATTGCTCCCAGGCAAAAATCTTGATGGGGTTTTATTTAAAACAAACAAACAACAAAACAACAGCAATGCTTAGCGGATGCTGCTGTGAGTTGTCCATCAATGTTGTATCAAGAATTGAGTAGTTAGTGACCAAGGGCAGAATTTTAGTATGAAATCCTTTCTTACAAAATTTTCTTGTCCTAATTGTGCATACAACTTTTCTTTGTGATATCTGGTCTTTTCAGTGTCCCTGCCTCTTAGAGGCTGTTTCCTGGTAACACAGCCATATCTTTTCTCACTTTCTCAAATCTGTGTAGTCCTTTTATTTAATTTCTAACTGCTATAAATGCTGCTTGTTTGGTGTTTTCCCATGGTTTCCCCAGCTTTCCTTCTCTCTCTTGGCTGCTCTCCCATTGCTACACGTTTATGCATTCATATCTCGGAATCAATATGTTTCCATTTTCCAGTGTCCAAAAGCCAAGAAATGAATTCTAATAATGATTTCAGGATCAAGCCTTTCAGGTCTTTTCTTTTTCCTAAAAGGAGGAGGAAGCGTATACCTCAACTGTTTGGGAAACATATTTATGCAGTGTTGCTGGTCTTACGTGTACGTATGTGCAGCTTGAAGCTGGAATTATGGATGGTTTACTGGCCACATTATCACAGTAGAAGTGATTGGTATGGGCTATGAGAATATGTTATGTCAACACTGTAAACGGATGAATGGTATGATCAGGGTTTTGTCCTCTTTATACTGATGAGGCATTGTTTTTGGATATGCTGGCTGCATTTCAACTGCTACGTGTGAAATAGGAACCAGCGTGTGCCTCTGTGATGTTTACACTTATAAATTTATGCATAACATGTCTAACGTTCCCAAATAAGATACGTCTGTTGTCCAAAGGTTTGAGTGATCCTTCCTAATTTTTATGAGCATTTTCTGTATTTTGGTTTGAGCTCATGCAAAAGCTATGTAGTTCTCAAGTATTTGAAAGCACCTAGGGGCTCTTAGTATTGGGTCTTCCTAGCTTTCTGGTATGTACAGCAGTATTACAAGAGGAATGCTCTTCCTCTATTGTTGTAAAACAGCTTAAGGAGTAAAATTTTTTTTTAGTGAGGGATTAAGCAGATACCTACAAAGTATGGACTCGTGTTCATAATCTACAGAAGTCTTAAGCAGTTTGCAAATCTCAGTGAAGCTTGATGCCTCAGAAGCCCTCTATTTACAGATAAGCTCCATGTTTACCTCCTGTATTGTCGTAGTCTACGAAAGCACTCTTTCATTTACTTTATGAAAAGTTTCTACAATGATGAATTGCACCTCAGCCTTTGGTTTATAAACCTATGTTAGAACCTTGTGTCTAAGTGTAATTGGGAAGAAAAAAATTCGTGATGGAAATAGTCACTATTTCCAAAATTAGAATTTTGGAGAGAAATTAATCAAGGCTATATTTGAAAACAAACTATGTTTGATAATTTGTGCTTAATGACATATTTTATAATTTTAATGACCAACCAACTGGGATATTTTATGAAAGCAGCCTCAACAAAGAATTTCTATATGGGTATGACATACTAATAAGAAACATCCTACATTGTTCTACAGAGAAATTAAATGATAATACTGGGTACAAATTGAAATAGTGTTCTAGTTAGAAGAGTAGATAATGCTAATAGCTTTTTATAAAAGTTGCTCTGTTTATGGTGTTTCTTTTCTTTTGTTTCTTAATATCTGAGAATATTTAAATTCTTATTTCTCAATTTCAGCACATGAAATGAAATCTTGTCATTTAGAATTTTATGCAGTAGATATTTTGGATGCTTCATTTTGATATTTTCTAATTCTTTTCTTTTGGTGGGTAAGTAACCATGTTAGCTTAGAAGCAAAAAAAAAAAAACAAAACAATAAAACATCAACCCATTTTCCTGTTTAGTTGATCTGGTACCATTGTTTAGCTTATTTTCTTTCTTTTCTCATTGTTGCTAAATAAAATGCCCTTGCACTATTGTATTTCCTGAATGGAGCTATAATTTATATTCTATAAAGAAAGATTTGAAGAAGCATGTTTTGTTCCTTTAAGTGTATGCTCAAGCTTTGAGGGGACTAGCAAACCAAAATCTTTTATTAAACAAAGAATGAAATGAACCAATTTAATATAATTTTAGGCATTGTTGTTCTCATACCATAGTGAAGCTGGAAAAAAAAGGTTTTGGTCTTCATATATTAGAACAATAATGTCTACGTTAGCCTGGTCAAATTAGATATAACCAAAAATAATCTTTTGTAGTCTAACTCTCTGTTAAGGCTAGACGGACACCTGCTAATTTGGGGGCCATTTTAGGCCTTGGAAATAGACATTTAGTGACTATTTCTTGAATTTATGAGTGAATAGGTATAAAAATAAATTATATTCATGCTCAGTAATAACACACTGAGCCCATTAGTCTGGGTGGAATCTTGGATTCTTTATTATTCTTTATTATTAAATTTTGCTCATTAAAACTTGAAAGCATGAAAACAAACTTGGACAAAATTATTATCATTGCCTTAAATTACACAGCACAAGCATAGGCAACTTAAGATTTACAGAATAAGCTTTTCCTAAAATTATTTCCTAAAAAATGTCTGTTGTATTTCTGTATATTATTTTGAGAAAAACTTTTTCATTGCTATGAGCTCAGTTATAATCCAGTTATTAGAAATAGTTTGTATTCAATAATTTAGCAAACGGGTGTGGGAGGTTGGAGAATTGTATGCCCTGTTTTAATGCTCCAAATGAGAATGATACGATGGCTCTTGCACCAAATATGAAAGTTGAAATGTCGTGGTGAGTTTCCCCTGTGTTGTTGCCAGGTAATATTATGCCTGCAGATTATTAGAGTGTTGAGTAAGGGGTTAGAATCATGAAATTGTAGAATTTTAGAGTGGAAAGGCTATCTAAGCTTATCTAATCAAAATTCCCGTTAGTTTATAACCAAGGAAACTGAGACTCTTAAGTGCAGTGATGGGTCAGACAAACAGAGCAAATGTTTTTAATTGAAGAGGTTGTATTTATGCTGTCTTAAGAAGATAATATTTTGCATTCTGAACTGGTCTTTCAGAAGATTTTATGTAAAATCACTGTTCATTTTGAGGTTCCTGTGGCTTCTTTTCTCCTCCGTAGTGTATTTCCCTGGATTTTGACAATGATGTCTGTCGCCCTCCCAATCGTCTTACTCTGTTGTGCTTTTGTACTCTCCACTTTAATTATGACGACTGTCCGAGCGGTTCTTCAGATATTTGGAGAGCAAATTAATGTTCTGTAGCAATAAGAGAAATATTAAGAAACATTCAAGTCATCAATCATCCCTCTATTTTTCTCCCCACAGTCTCCAAACGTCCACAACTACCCCGATATGGAAGCTGTTCCCCTGTTGCTAAATAATGTGAAAGGGGAACCCCCGGAGGACCCGTTATGCGTAGATCACTTCCAGACACAAACTGAGCCAGTGGACTTGTCCATCAACAAAGCCAGGACATCCCCCACAGCCGTTTCCTCCTCCCCTGTTTCCATGACAGCGTCCGCCTCCTCCCCTTCTTCAACTTCAACCTCTTCGTCGTCTTCTAGTCGTCCAGCCTCATCCCCAACTGTTATAACATCAGTATCTTCAGCATCATCGTCGTCAACGGTATTAACTCCAGGGCCCCTTGTTGCCTCTGCCTCTGGTGTGGGAGGCCAGCAGTTTTTGCACATTATCCATCCCGTTCCGCCTTCAAGTCCCATGAATTTACAGTCTAACAAACTGAGTCACGTTCACCGCATCCCCGTGGTGGTCCAGTCGGTGCCTGTTGTCTACACAGCTGTGCGGTCACCTGGAAATGTGAACAACACTATCGTCGTACCACTTTTGGAGGATGGGAGAAGCCATGGCAAAGGTAAGAGACACAAGCAAGCCTTGATTTATTTCAGCAATAACTCTTCATTTATTCATTTATTAGCGGACCCTAAGTCGTAGGCAAACACACTACATCCAAGGAAGTTCTGTGCAGAACGACACAGGAGCCAGCTGATCCACTGCTGAGTAGAGCACAGTTTAGTAGAAACTAACCTCATATTTATATAGGTATATGCTTCAGTATTACTTAGTCCATATTTCTATATATCAAGTCATTTAATGTCAGAATTCAAATACCTAAATTTGCAAAATATTTTTACCTTCAAGTGCTCAAATAGAAAGTTCAGTCTATAGTCAGTGTAACAGCTTGTGAGATGTAAATGTGTAAATCCCTTGTAGAGGTTAACCACTGTGAAATTTTAAAAAAGTGTGTCAGGATGTTTCTTCTTTCAGTTGTTCAGTCTGTAACTTACATGTCTGGCAATAATATAAAATTCCATGAAGTTCAGTGGTTGGAACCTGATCATTCACTTTTGAGTAACTTGTAAATTAAGTTGCCATTAAAGTAATTCTAAAGTTAGGTGTTTGGCTACAAATGTGTTACGTAGCTTGAGTTCTTATCTTCATCCAAGTCTAAGTTTTTATTTTAAATAGCAGGAAGCCTCCATATGATAGAAATAATTCAAAATGCAGTATTAATATTTCCTTCTGGGGGTTAGAAGGCAGAAAGATACTCTGTTACATGACTATGTAATAATACCAAGTTAACTATATGTGATAGCTGATCATGAAGTTGTTTCTTCTTCTAAGTTCTTTTTGTTTCATTTTTAAATAGAAGGAATTATAATAATATCATGGTGTTGATTTTTCTTCCCTTTCTATGAATCTAAAAAAATAAGCCACCCTTCTATAGAGATGTAAAATGCCTATAATCATCAACTCATATGTGTGTATTTTGTCTTCAGAGTCTAGAAATGACGATGGATTAAGACTTAGATTGCATTACTTTTTGCTTTGATAGCATATTACTTCCGAGGCCCTTAATTAAAATATGATGGGTGAATACATAAAACACTGCCTTCGTGTAAAATACTAGTAAACATAGTTGTTCTGGTTCTTGTATCAGGTAGGATTCAGTGCATAGGAATAACATTTGGTCATGAACTTGGAGATTTTTGCAAACATACATTACAAAATTGTGCATTCATCTTTTGCTAGTTACTATTTTATCTGCAGTGAGTTTCTTCATAGCACATGACAAGTTTCATCTTCCCAGTTTTACCACCTGAAAAATCTTGTGCTTTACAGCAGTCAGAGGTTTAAACTTCAAACTTGAGATCCAGACGCTCTGCTTACCTGACAACCTTTTTTTTTCTTTTTTTTTTTTTTTTGGTGCTTTTATGGGCAAAGGCCAGGAAGTAGTCCCACCACCATCTTTGTGAGCAGGTAGAAGAAAAAGAGGAAGAAGTGAGTCTTTACATAGATTTTTCTTGAGTCGAACCTTCTTTGATATTACTAATACTTCTGATCCAAATGAGCTAATTGATTCGAATAATAATAACATAACTAAAGGCCATATTAGGTATTTATTTTCCCGTATAATTTACAGATGTGCTTTAAGTTTTTTAAGAATTAGGAATTAACAACTAGAAAAATTATAACCTTGTGTATTACATTATATATGTGTATACCATAGAACCCAATCTTTTTGCAATAACACTTATGAAAAATATTGCTTTCATTGTGAAGGTGATTGATAAGGATTTTAACACCGTTCATGACCTGTTTTTACAATTTTCATGCTCTAAAGAAGGAAACAAAAGAGATATCTCTTTTATTTGCCATTATTTTATGGGAGAGATTACTTTTATTTAAAGTTTACTACCAAAATTTAATTTTCTGGAAAATTTATCTTTGCAGAAGAACTGTGTTAAGTAAGACTCATGCTGTAATTTGTTCTCTACATGAGTATATTTGTTAGTTTCACGCAGTGTTTTCTAAGTAGTTTCCTCATATCAAGAGTAAACATTTATATAACCATAAACACACTAAACTATAATGTGGATGTTAACAGCATGAGATTTGGAATCAAGGTTGTATGGGTTAGAATCCTGGTTCCCTCACTTCCAGCTTTGGGCTGGGCAATAACTGGGCAAAGTTATTTAATTTCACTAATCTTCATTTTCTTCAGTGATAAAATGGGAATTTTATCATCTTTGAATATATATATCTTTGAAGGTATATATCTTTGAAGATTATTGGGAAGATAAAATAAGAGCTTATGTGTAAATGTCTAGCACTGATTAACTATCAATAAATGTTTGCAGTTATTTATCATTATTATATCCCCCCCAAAAAAATACCTGAAGCAATAATGTTCAGAAATTTTTACTCTGTCTTATAAAAACAGAAAGTTGGAGGAAAAAAGACTTACTGAATTTAAAAGTGAAAAACTGCTTCCAAGAAGTTGGTATAGAAATGCTTCTCAAAGTTGTTACAACAAATTATAAGGGATGAGAGTTTAGGATGAGAAATTGTCTGGAAAATCCCATACTTTCTATGTTTATTAGTTTATATTAAGTTTTTATAATCCCCACGTTCTACAAATATTGCTACAGCATTTTATGGTTTTTTATTGTTTAATTGATTAATTAGATTATGGTAAAATTGTCTAATGGAGGCCTGCCTACGTCACAGAATGAATAAAGGAGAGGGCATTTCAGTGATTCCTCACGTCTTTATTTTGGACATATGCACTGGGCACTGGGCCAGCAATGAAATGGCTGGGTGATAAAGGGAGCCCTATTTCCATTCTCAAACAGGACTTGTATATCTGGTAAGGATGAGCAAAAGAAAATACAATAGGGGAGTTGGTTTTTCAAAATGCTACTAATAAAAATACAAAACTCTTATAAAAATGTAGGTGATTGTACTAGATAATTACCTTTAAAGTTGGTATAACATATCTGGTCTGTGGTAGAGAAATAGATTACCTTACATCACACTACACAAGGGACTGTGAATGAATACATCTGTATCTAAAATAACATGAATTGAGTCATTTGTCCATTCAAGTATTTATTGAGCATCTCTTATGGATCAGGCATTTTATTGGCACCAGAGACGTAGTGTTGAGCGAAACAGATGCTGTTTCTATCTGAGTGCTTGTAGTCTACTGGGAGATTTTGACGTCAAACAGAAAAATCGTACAATTAACTGATAACTGTGGACAGAGTTGGGTTAAAATGTAGACCAGCCATGGATGTGCCTAGGGCAAAGAGTTTAATTATAACTGCAGAGAGAGAAAGTTGTATATGACAAAAGTGTTTTCATACAGGGTGTTATATGTGGTTGGAAAAAATGTTTTTGCTGTGATGCTCAGAAGGGGGTGTTTGGGGCTTGGGAGTGTGGTGGGCTGGAACTTCCGCACGGTATGCTTGGATGTGAAAAAGCATTCTAATGAGGAGAGAACTCCAGCCTATCCAGTATTTATGGAATATAGTCTAAAGGAATGGCAAGTCGTCAGCTAGCCCAGGGCACCAACAGATCTCAGTTGGGTCTTGAATGTAATCTGTGATAGGAAGGAAAATGGCATGATGTTCTGGAAGGCACAGTAAACACAGTGTAGACTAGGGCCATCAGAGGGATGCTGTCAGAGAAGTTCTCCAGAGGAAGACATTTTTCTGCTTGATACAGGACAAAGTAGCAGTTAGCCCCTCGAAGTGATAGTGCTGAGGGGTGGAAGGCTCTCCACAGAACCTGAGACCTGTTATTTATAAACAAGACCCTAAAGGGGTTATTTGACCTTGTAAAGGAATTTCAGTTCAGCCTGGGGAAGTTTTTGGTAGATTTCCCAGGAGATTTTCATTCGTTTTTACAGATATTTAGCAGCAGGAAGCATAGAAGGTCAAAACAAATCACAAGCGAAGTGATTGGTTTGTTATTGCCTTGATGGAAAAGTAGGCACTTTGTGTGTGTGTGCGTGTGTGTGTGTGTGTGTGTGTGTTACGTGGGCCTCTCACTGCTGTGGCCTCTCCCGTTGTGGAGCACAGGCTCCGGACGCGCAGGCCCGGCGTCCATGGCTCGCAGGCCCAGCTTCCATGGCTCACAGCCCCAGCCGCTCCACGGCACGTGGGATCTTCCCGGACCGGGGCACGAACCCATGTCCCCTGCATCGGCAGGCGGACCCCCAACCACTGCGCCACCAGGGAAGCCCAAAAGTAGGCACTTTTATGGTTCTCTTTTCCTTTCTTCTTTTGAGCCACTATTAAGATGAGGGAAAGATGTTTAAGAGAATGCAAGTGAAGAGAGCGTTTCACCGAGGGACTCATCAAATGTATCAAAAGCTTCTAAGGGGCCAAATAAAATAAGGACTAAGAATGGAGCCTTTCGGGAGGATGGAGTTTACTGGTGACACTGTGTCAGTGGAGTGGTGGGGACAAAGGGTGGACTGAAGTGAGTTCGTGTTCAGATGGGAGGTAAGGCAGGGGTGACAAAGTCTAGACAACTCTTTGGAGTAGTTTTGCTGGAAGAGTTTTGGAGAAATGGCATGATAGCTGGAGAGGCATTTACGCTCTCAAGGGAGGAATTTTAAAAGAGGCAGAAAGTATAGCATATTTGTATTCTGTCAAGAATAATCCAGTAGACAGTTGAAAAATGGGTAATTCTAGAGAGGGAAGAATTACAGAAGCAAAATTGTTAATTGCACATTAGTTGCTTATATAATTTTGTGGAAGTAACCTGCATCTTGCAGTAATTAACCCAAATTCTAAAGTCAATTTATTAGATTGACACAAGTTTTAGGAAAAAAGATACATAATGGAAGAGGAAAGAAAATGCAAAAAACAGCAGATAATGATCTAGGATTGACGATGAAAAGCAAACAGAAGTTCAGCAAAATGTGGGTTCCACTGAGAATTATAAAAATGAAACCAGCATTAATATGAATATAAGATCAAACATTTCTCATTCACCACATACTGGAATGTACAGAATAATTAAAAGAAAAAGGTAACCCCCAAATAATTTGTTGTTTAAAGACATTTTTATAATTGAATATTAATAGATATTACATTTCAGAAACGCAGAACACTTAAAGAGCAAGGCCGTAAGCAGTCTGTGAGCATCCAACTAAAGAGCTAAAAAAAAAAAGGATTTACTTTCTCCCTCCCATATGTGAGCTAGTCCTTTCTCCATGTAGCTAAAGGAACAGGTAATATCACCTTGATGCCCAGGAATGAGGCTCGAGCCAAGGTGTGATTGACCGGTGGCTTTGAAACAGCCAGAACTGAAAAGCCAGCTGGGTAATTCACTGTTGCCCAGTTTTCTTCCCTGACCACTATTGCATCCTTCTTTACTACGTTATATAGATGATCTGTTGGTCTGTCTTCTCCCCCTTTACCCATACTGTCTTCTCCTTAGCCACCCAAACCCACTGGATGTCCCCATGACTGTAAAAAAGGAGATTGCCCAGCAGAAAAAGCTCAGTTCGTTTCCTATGCAGCCACATTCTTTTTCCTGAAAATGCAACGCTGGCAGCCCAGCCTACCAGAAGTTTTACAAAACATATTTCTTGCATCAAGACTTTTTATTATAATGGTGTCATACTTGAAAAATAACTCATTATGGGTCATAAGTGCATTATTCCTGACCATATATTTATAGGATAAAATCCTTGAGTTTAAAGTACTTTTTCCCCCAGATGTCTGACTAGAGCATGTTGTTACTGCTGTTAAGCAACCAGCAGCCATTTGAGCATGTCATTTCTTTCGTCATCTCCTTTAATAAAAGCGTGTTGTTTTTGTCTTATTTTTAGATGAAGTGAGGAATCCTCCAAAATGATACGTTATTCCCATAGCACTGGTTCAGGAATTTCAAAGGGCCATGGCTGTGAGCAAATTTGAAACACTCAAACCCCATTTCTTCCTATAGGCTTTTGCTTTTCTCAGCAGCCCACAGAAAGAAGCCACAAGTGTATTTTTAGTCCTAGGCCATTTATACTTGTGAAGGGAAATCTGGTCATTGCAGTGATTGCTGCAGAGCTGGTTGGAGGTTGTGACTGACCATCTAATGCAACCGGAGTTTTGCTCCCATGAAACTCTGCATTTCAGATCTCTTTATTTTGCCAGTTTTCTTCTGCTGTCAGCTTTCCCAACGTTGACGTTTGTGGTATCTTATTTCAGGTCCAGGTTCATTTTGTCACAGACTTGCTTCTCCTGTCTACCTTACACATGACTGTCCTCTTTTAGTTCACCATTCAATGGATTCCTGGTGTCATCTGTCCATAGAACCAGAATATCCAGGGCAGCTGACTTATGCTCATATATATGGTTGTCTTGGCTTCTTGAGTGATTGAACTACCACAGCTTCCTTTGGTAAATGTATTCTTCTACTTATGCTTAATTAAGTATGATAACTACTAGATAGAGATTCCTATTTTAAATCTGAATTTAATGTTTATTGACAAACCATCTAGTTACTCAATCTTATTGTTAATTTTTTAATGTTGCTTATTGGGAAGCAGGACTGGATGGTTGCTGACTTTTGGCTTATTATTCTTGAATTTAGACTTTGATGGGACTTGAGTGTTTTATTACTGTCATGATAAGACAGGAACATGTCAAATAGAAAGGCAGCCAATATTTATGAAAAACTGAATTTTAAATAGGAGGTCAGAATATTTTATATAGATACGTTGGTCATTTGTTGTTTGTTTTTACCTGACTTTCAACAAGGAGTAGAAACTTATCTGTATTTTTTCACTTCTGGGCACCCATAGGAAGTTGAATGGATTCCATCAAAAAAATGGCTTCTTATGCTCTTGTTTATCTGAAATACCCACAATCTGTCGACTCCTCTGTTTTATCTGGCATAGACTGGGTTGGGTCTAAAATTTGATGATAATCACTGTCTTGAGAGAGGAGACAGAAATTGTGTGTACTGTTCTAAGAGAATTAGCAGAAAAGAGAAAACTGTAAATGTAAACTGTAAAATGTCAAGGAATGAGTTTGGCTTTTCCCCCGCACAGTTAAATAGTCAATAAAAAAAAGAAGAGAAAAAAGTATGGCCTACAGAGGGGATCCACTTTAAGAGAGAGGTGATACTTCATTCAGAGATAGATATTATGTAAGGAAGCAAAGATAATAGACGGAGACAAACCCATTCAATAGATAAAGTAGCTAAAGCAAGGGGTTACCAAAGTGGAATTTGTGTCCATTCTGTTATAAAGTGATACCTAGCACACCATTTTAATTTGTTAGGTCAAGTGCCTCCTATGATAAAGTGGTCTAATTTATATTTAAATAGATAGATGCTTAAATGTGATATATTACTAGTATTTAGTCTAAGGTTAGTCTCTATATTCATTTTTCACCACACGTGAAAAGTTTTCTCTGATAATATTTAACACACTGAACATTAACATACTGGATCTTGAAATATAATATCTTTCCTTTCCTCTATAGCTTCCTTTTTTAAGAACAAGTTTTTTCTCTCCTGAAGTCATGTTCTATTTAAATATAAAGCTTCTAATTTCAAATAGTACAGGTGCTGTTATGCTGCAAGGAAATTCTTATTTTACATATCAGATTGCAGATATTTATAGGATTCTTTCGATGACGTTTGGACTTATATACTCATTGCAAGAAACCTTTGGGTATTGGATGGATGTATCTATATATAGAGAGATATAGAGATCTATCCTTATCTGGATATATCTATATAGATATAGTTATTTTTTGCAAATGGGCATTTTACCTAGTGACTCTTAAGACCTGGAAAGAACAAATGAAAGAAGGAAGAATATAAGATCCAAAAGGGAAACTTGGTCTTAGAATCCTTGCCAGCACTGTTTTAAATTGGCTTTTTAATTATTCATAACCCTCTGGCTGTGGTTTCTGTCTCCCGACTTTTTCTCACTCCCTCAACAATAATTCTTTTTCTATTCCAAGCTCTGTTACTATTTTCTCAGTCCCTTCTCTCTGCCCGTTCTCCATTGTTAATGGAGAATTTGATTAACTGTTCTTCCACTTTGTGTTCTTTAGAAAAGAACAAATTGATATTTGTCTTTCTGTCTAATAAATAAAAGAAGAGCTACCAATTTACAGAGTTATCATTATGTACTCCATCTTTCTTCCAGCCACCTTCATGTGGGGGAAATGCTACTTTGATCATTGGCCAGTTGTATGTGTTTTTCATGACCAGGTGTCTTCACCATCGTTTTTCTTCATTTTATCAACAAATGTTTTATCGACCAATTATATGGCCAGAAATGTCACTATGGCGATTTTTTTTTTTTTTTTTTTTTTTTTTTTTTGCCGTACACGGGCCTCTCACTGTTGTGGCCTCTCCCGTTGCGGAGCACAGGCTCCGGACGCACAGGCTCCAGACTCACAGGCTCAGTGGCCATGGCTCACGGGCCCAGCCGCTCCGCGGCATGTGGGATCCTCCCGGACCGGGGCACGAACCCGCGTCCTCTGCATCGGCAGGCGGACTCTCAACCACTGCGCCACCAGGGAAGCCCCACTATGGCAACTTTTAAAATAACTTCTCTTAAAAGCCTGCTTTTTAGTGTACAATACACTAAAATTATACTGTCCACACTGAGTCATTTTCCTGTTGATGAATCTTGAAATCAGTTTATTAGCTTATAATCATTTTAAAGAAATTAAATAGGATGGAATTGATTAAGAAATATGAGAGTATCACCCAAATAAGTATTATATCATGAAACTTTTACTTCCATATATGCAAATGCAGTACTGTGTGTGTCTGTATACTGTCTGTGTACTGAGTCATATTGAAATACGTATTTCTTACGGTAGTTCCTCTCTCAAAAGTTTGAACAACACTACATGGAGTTCCGTCACCTTTAATTCAGATTTTTCCCTCTTCCTTTCTCTTTCTTTCCATCTCCCTCGAATACCCTCCTTGATTCCACCTTCTTTTCTCTACCCTCTCACTCTCCCATCTCCCCTCCCTTTCTGTCTTCTTTCTTCTCCCAGGTGTCCTTCTGCATCTCCCTCTACCCTTCACCATTCTACCTTTTCTTGAAGCTTGATTCTTCTTTCTCTTCTATATGTCACCAAATCACCTATCCCAGAAGTGATGTATTATGGAACTAAGCAACCTATATTGAAAATGATAGCCTTTGTACTGCCATCTAGTGGTAGGATTTTAAAATATTGTGAACGGAAAGAGTTGGAGGAACTCTACCGAATCAAGTTATTTCTTCTATGATTGCTCTAGGGTTTTCCCAGCTGGTGTAGGGTTGTCAGGGAGTGCAGTGAATATGCTCTTTTAAAGTGAAACTTGAACATGGATTCGAAACCTAACTTATTTACTTTGTTTTAAGAAGCATCCCTTCTACTCACTTGTCCTACTTCCCATCCTGCACATTTGTATGTGACTTCTGTTTAGTAGAAATAAAATGCTACTTTCAATGTACCTTTGCGTAGTTTTTTTTGTAACTATGGATTGTGTTTGTTGGGTTAGTGGACACACGTATATGCTGACTTGTGAACTATTAAGTTTTATTGAATGTCATAGAGAAAAAATAAAAAGAGAGTTATGTCTGGGACAGCAGGACTGCAGGAAGACAGAAAATAGGAGAATTGGGTGAAACTGATAACTGGGAGTAGGCCTTGGAGAATTCATCAGAGAACCGCCTTCTCAATAGCTAGGGACTTAGGAAAAGCTCAGTAGAAACGGAGTAGAATTCGAAAGATATTCCCATGGTATATGGGTTTCTCAGTTTCTCAGTGCGAGAGAGATCTAGTGGGACTGGGGTGACCTACAATAAGAATAAACTTTTCTGTTGACAAAAACTGTAGTTGCTTATATAATGCAGTATATATTATTAAAAATCCTCACTCACAGGTTAAAATAGGCTGACATCTCTCAAAATCCATCTGGGCCTCATTAGCTACAATTTTTTCAACACATTGCGTTGTGCCTGACGCTAGTAAATGTTCAATAAATACTTAGTGAATGAACAAATGAATTAATTAATGTAAGTGTAGTGTTTTATATGAGGTGCTCAGTTAGAATGCCATGGCCAGTGCTGGTCTCTAGTCCTAAACCCTAAACATAAAAGGAACCTTCCCCTGTATGGTGAAGTAGAAGAAGCAACAACATAAAGTGGAAACCAGCAGGGTTCCTCATATACTCACAGCATGGATCCTACCACCCCTCCCCGCCAGGCTGTTGCCATTCCACCGAATATGTCTCATGTCTCAGCCACCATTTCTATGGCTTTTCATGATGACAACTCTCCCTTTATCCATGTAGTTTCCTTTTCTTGGACGGCCTTTTCTTTCTCTGGAAAAAGACCCAGTTCAGATGCCTTCTTTTCTAGAAAGACACATACCAAATTGTATTACAATTTATGCCATACATATACACATATACATACACATACACATAGATATACATATATGTAAAATATATTCTCTTGGCTCAATATATTTGGCTCAAATATATTATATATAATATAAAATTTTATTATAATGATATCTATATCATGGCCTTACTGCTTTGTCCAGTGTCTGGCACACAATGAACAATAAATGTTTGCAGAATGAATGAATATCATTCCCAGAGCTGTTACTCTCTTACGTCAGTGGGCCATCTGTAATTCCCTGGTGTTTTTGAGTATATTGTTTCTACTGTTTCCCAGGTTTGTTTTATTTCATTGCATTTAATACTGAAGAATAATATTTGGTGGTACATTATAGATGCTTGATATGATTTAGGTTTTAATGGTTTCTGGAGTTGAACCCCTGTGGGTGAGACATATTCTTATGGCTTCTGAACAGTCTTAATGAAAAGATATTGCTGTATGAAAATTACAGCCAGTTCTGATTTATTGTTTTACTCTCAGGTAAAATAGTTTACCTGTGAAACTAGGATAAATAATGGCTTTGATTGGATCCAGGCAATTAATAGAGTCTGTGAGGTTTCTTATGTAATAGTAATGCCAATTTCATTTCCCAGTCAAGGTGAAACAAATTACACCTCCTATCCCATTGCAGTTAACTGTGTCAGCATCACGGTACCATAAAATCTCAATAAAATCTGAAAACTGTGGAGTATGGATAATCCCACTATAAATTGTAATAAAAATTACCCCTCCAGACTCTGTATTCTCTCCATGAAGTTCATAGACACTGTCTCTTTGTACATAAAGTTTTATGAAATAAATTGACCAGTTCTCCTGTCCTTACCAGATAGCAAGCTGTTTTGATTTAAAAGCTGATAACGGTATAATCAGTTTTTGGTGTTTGCAGTGCATTTTAAAAACATAAGTTTCATCTAACAAACCTTAAGTGGAAGGAAAATGCTACTTTTATTTGCACTATGCACCAAATGTCTCTTTGTGAGAAAGAATAATGACATTTTTACCATGGTGGGGCCCGTTTGCTGCAGCCATAAAACAAAGATTTCGTTTCCTTCCACCAATCTCTAATTTTAAAGGTATCTTAAGCACACCCAAGCACAAATCTAAAAGAGCTTTGCCAATGGCTTCAAGTTTTCTGCGTTTAGAAGGAATTGTCAGTTTCGTGATTGCATTTTTGTCTCATCTGTGCTAAATCCAAGAGCTCCCTAATCATCTCTGGTGTGGCCTTTGTTGGGAGTAGACGTTTTGTCAGTCCTGTATAAACACAGAGCCCTTTAAAACAGAGGAAACCCTCCAGAGACTTAGGTTGTAAATCTGCAAAAAACATGAACTAGACTCTGGAGGAAGTCATGTGTTATAATGAAGGTAAAGTAGGTAGCATTTGACGTGAGAGTTAAAGAAGCATAAGGCTTTGCTACTTGGAGTAAGTAGGCAGAAGTATTCCAGCCAAGGAAAAGAGTGAACAATGTGGGCAGAGATCGAAGGGTACGTAAAAAATGAAGAGTAGTGGAGCTTTATTGAATCTTAGGCTATAAGGCACACACACACACATACACATGGCATAGGGTATAACATATACATTGCATATGTGATATACACTATGAAGTACTTATAGGGGAGGACCTGAGGTTCTCCTTCTCTGAAACAGAAAGCCTTTTAACTCTTAGTTTAGATGTACTTCTTTACATCCTTTGTGAAGATGACGCTTCCTGCTGTGCGTAGAGACGAAATAGTGAATAAAAATGGCAAAAGAAAAAGAGAGGAGAGGTATATTTCTCAATGTTTATTTTTGTAACTCATGTCCCCTGAAATGTTATCTCAACAGATTTTTTTATGTATTCCCAATAGCCACAAAAACTGTAGCATTTCACTTTCTGTAGTTTTCCTTAGGAAAAGAAGTTACTGATTTTGCATTACCAATCTACAGATGCTCGAAACCCTCTGAGATTCTCATCTGCCAACCCCCCTGTCCAAATAGGAAATTCCCTTCATCTGTATGTGGACTAAGGGCAAAAGAGTGGCAGCTAACAAAGGAGATGTCAAAATTATTATTAAGAAAAGAACTTGAAAAATCACAGCAAGGTCTTTCGGGATTGCAGTAAATAGGCTTACACAGCTCTTTAGCCCTTGGAGGTAATACTTTATTACAGCATAATAATTACTTTTGAAATAATGACCATTAGTAATGAAGGAAAGGCTGAATTATGGTCAGTCTATTTGGAGTAGGAGACAAAGTATGTAATAAATCTTGTATTTACTAAAAATCATTTAAATAATTAACCTTTATTGAATGCTTATATGTTCTCTGTGCTTTACATACATCAATCATCTTTAAGTCTTACAGTATAACCAGTGTATAGGTATTATTGCCTGTCTTTTACAGATAAGAAAACTGAGACTCATGTACCTTCCTCTACTCCTTATAAGGTTACAGCTTATTAGTGATAGAGCCTTGAATAAAATCACAACTTTTTAATACTTTTGCCATACTTTGCCATAATTAAAAAGGTATGCCTTAGTTATCTAGAGAATTTGTCAATATTAAATAGCCCAATTTCATATTTTTTCAAATTAGATACATTGTATTTTTAAATCATTTTATTTCTGTCAAGGTGTAAAGTATTACATATGAAATTATCTATATATAAAACCAAGTATGGGCTTCCCTGGTGGCGCAGTGGTTGAGAATCTGCCTGCCAATGCAGGGGACACGGGTTTGAGCCCTGGTCTGGGAAGATCCCACATGCCGCGGAGCAACTGGGCCCGTGAGGCACAACTACCGAGCCTGCGCGTCTGGAGCCTGTGCTCGGCAACAAGAGAGGCTGCAATAGTGAGAGGCCAGCACACCGCAATGAAGAGAAAGCCCTCGCACAAAAACGAAGACCCAACACAGCCATAAATAAATAAATAAATAAATTTTAAAAAGAAACAGACAATGCTATACACTCTTAAACTTTAAAAAAACATAAAATAAAATAAAGTATGTATATGAATTGCATGAGGTAATTTCATGTTGCTAAATATTGACATTATGGTACCATATTATGTACTTCCATTTTCTCCAGCATCTCGCCGCATTGAAAACAACAGCCTCGAGCTATAGGTTAACATTTCCTAGGTGCAGGGAAATTTTGTCAAAGTGTGGTTCACTGAGTTTCAGAGATCGACATCTGTGTCATTTTTCGACATATCTGGTTCCTGCCTGGAGCTCTCGTGAGCAGGGAATTGGTTAGACAGACATATACAACACAGATGTGCCTGTTCTGTCTTGCCTCGCTCTGGTAGTGGTTATTTTCTGAAAAACACAAGGGGAAACTACAAAATAAAGATACAGCCAGCGTTTATTAGTATCGTTATAATTATATTTATTTTTCTTAGATTAATGAGGTCAATAAAATTCTGAGCACTAGCCAATAGCTAATAATCATTACAACATTACAGCTTTAGAATTATCCTAGCTTATGTAGCAGATGTTCCAAAATGCCTTCTTTAGAATTGGAAAATAAATTCCATAAAATGTGTGTTTGGTTACAGAGAATAGCTTCAAAGTAAGATCTGACATTTTCCAGTTTTTGTGTCAGTTTCTCTTCAGAGTCTCCTATACTATTTTTCTCTGTTTTTGTTTCAGTAGTTCTCTTACTATTTTATGAAGTTCAGTAGAGAGTAAAATATCTTGTATGCTTTCCAAGATTGATCGGTATCATGATACGTGATAGCAAGTAAATATTAAATATTTTCCAGTATATTCTCGAAGTCTTGGTTGTCATGGAACATGACCCATTTCTCATCTAGCAAATGGGCACTAACTGGTGAGCTCTTGCTTCCTGGCATCGTTGTGCCCATTGGTATGATCTACAGTAATCAAGGTACTATATACCTCCAATTTATTACCTCATTATTTACCTTGCAAGTAGGACAACTTATTAACAGGCCTCTTTATTTCCTTCCTTGGCCAGTTGTGATCATTTTTTATGTGAATCGCCACAATAAGCCCCTCACACTTAAAAAGTAGGCCCTTTTTCAGCTGTAACTTAAACTACTTTTACATGTAGAATTTTGCATGATCTGATATAAGTGGAAAGTTACAACTTTTTCAGTTCATAAGTCTAAATAAGCCACTGAATGGTTTATAGTGATCTTTCAGTGTCGTGCTCTGTATTTTTAATGATGGTAAAGACTGAGACTAGAGTTATGCTTAATCAGCAGGAGTAAGCTGTCACACTCAGACTCTACTTGTTAACACTACTTATTCCATACCTCATTCCAGAGACCATATAAGGAATACTGGCCATGTTATTACTTTTCAGCCAGTGGGTGGCTTATTTAGAGGGGCTTTGCATATTTGTAAGGTACAGGGTGCAGTGGTCATCTCTTATCTGGGCATGTTAGAATGCACTCAAAGAAGAGCTTGGAACTGTACCTTATTTAAGCATGTATATATAGATATAAATACATGAGACGTATGCATGTATATATATTCATATTATAAAATGATACCACCTAGAAACTGCTGTATTTAATACTTTGTAAACTAAATGAAATTAGTTGACTCATTATATAAACCTCTTGAATTTTTTTCCCTATGTTGTACCATTTAAATAGGGGAAAATGTCTTCATATTTATGAATGATTGACTGAATACGATAAGTATAAAAACCATTTATTTTCTTTCTTGCTTTCTTATTCTTTTACCAAAACTAAATAAATTTGAACTACCAGATTAAAATTTTAAAAAAAATATTTAATTCTTATTTATTTAAACTTTTGCCTTACCCAGGAATTACCCAATGTATTCCTTTCCGTTCACTTACTCATTTGATTAATGCACATTTATGATTCAGCCACAAGTTCAATGCACAGACAATGCCCACAAGAAGTGCATAGTCAAGTGGATGAAGGAGACAACTATAGTGAGACGAGTGCTGTAATACAGATAAGTGTAGACTTACAGTGATATATCATAAAGGAGCACGAAGCTGGGGGATTGGAAGGGGGTGGTTGTGACTTCAGGAGAAGGGTGTTTCTCAGAGGAAAGTGTTACTTATATTATCCACATAAATGAGGAAGGAAAGGCAATTAAAAAAAAAAGATGCAACGTCCTAGAAATATGAAAGAGCATACTGCGTCCTGGTAGATAGGGAGATTATACAAGGAGATAGGTTGGTATGGTTCAAGTGAAGGGTGTTTATCAGAAATGGAAATGGGGTTCCAGGGGTATCCATGGATCTGGTCATCACAGCCCTGGTATATCCAACTAAAGAGTTTGTATTTACCAAACACTATAGGGAGAGAGACTTGTAAGTAGATGGGAGTAACATGGTAATATTCAAATTTGTGGATGAAGGACTGAATATAGTGACAGTAAAGGAAAGGATAAAAGTTAGGAGGCTATTTTGGGAAGCCAGGTAAGAATTCCCAAAGGCCATTGCAGAGGCAGTATGAATTGGACATCTGATGGACAGAACTCATTGCCCAGATGGATGTCAAGGAGGAAGGAAAAACTAAATCTAGGCTAGTTCCCAGGTTCCTGTTTTGGCAATGTTGACAAAGTTCTTCAGTGGAAGAATATATGAATTAAAAGATTGTAGTGAGAATTTTACCAAGAAAACAAGGCAAAGTAAAAAAAAAAAATTGACAAAAATATAAAAGAAAAGTTAAGGGCATGAATTGAAGTATTCCAACATTTATCTAAAACGACTTCCATAAAATAGGAATAGATAGAATACGATATTCAGAAAAGCACTATTCAGAGGAAGATCTGAGAACTTTGGAGAATTAAGGGATGACGTGAATCCTAGACTATAGACAAGTCAGTAAAAATAAATCCACATCTAGACACATAGGGAAACTGTCAAGCATGAGTCATAAAGAAAATCTCAAAAGCTTTTCTACAAAGGAATTAAAGAATGACAGAGGGTGTCAACAACAACAAATGCTGGAAAGCAATGCCCGTAGTCTCTTCAAAGCACGGAGTGAGGGATCCTAGAATTCTCTTCTCAACAAAAGTCAATTCAACTGACAGTAAAATGAAAAAAATTTTCAAACATATATTGACTAAGTTTACCACCCACACAAATATGCTGAAAGAACTAAAGGATATGGTTTTGAAAGAAGAAAAAAACCTGAAAGGGAAGGTGAACTTAGAACTGGTTTTAAAAATACAGATAAATATCTGCATGAAGAGATAAATTTTAATTAACTCCTAACAGTGAAACATGAACCAGAATTTGGACTATGATGAAAAAGAACTTGGGGAAGGTGGGAATGTTCACTGGGCAGAGTCCTTCTTGTGTTTGGGAGAAGATATACATGGAATGACTTTAGACTAGCAGAATTTTAAATGAAGAGACTATAAATAAATCTCAAATGTAATGTGAAATTGTAGAATATGATATTGTATATGGTTTTTATAGAGCAAAACTGCATTGGTGGTTGTTCATTGATATATACAGAGTTAAAGCATTAAAACTTATATACACTAGGACACTATGGAAGAGGGAAATGAAATAGGGGAAAAATGCAAAGAGTCAACTCTTTCTGTGATATTTTACTTTTTTTAATGATCTGAAAGAAATACTGTGAATGTTGAGATTTTTTAATCTTTTGGGAGAATAAATAGGTGATTATCATATATGTGTGTGGAATTTCTTAAATAAAAATGGCATCAAAGAAAAGCCGTAAATAATTTAACTCAGAAGATGGCGGAAGAGTAAGACGCGGAGATCACCTTCCTCCTCACGGATACACCAGAAATACAGCTACACGTGGAACAACTCCTACAGAACACATACTGAACGCTGGCAGAAGACCCCAGACCTCCCAAAAGGCAAGAAACTCCCCACATACCTGGGTAGGGCAAAGCGGAGAGATTCCCGCACAGAGGATCGGTGCCGAGCGGCACTCACCAGCCCGAGAGGCTTGTCTGCTCGCCCGCCGGGGCGGGCGGCGCTGGAAGCTGAGGCTCGGGCTTCGGTCAGAGCGCAGGGAGAGGACTGGGGCTGGCGGCGAGAACTCAGCCTGAAGGGGGCTAATGTGCCACAGCTAGCCGGGAGGGAGTCCGGGAAAACTCTGGAGCTGCCGAAGAGGCAAGAGACTTTTTCTGCCCGCTTGGTTTCCTGGTGCGCGAGGAGAGGGGATTAAGAGCGCTGCTTAAAGGGGCTCCACAGACGGGCGCGAGTCGCGACTGAAAGCGCGGAGCCCAGTGACGGGCGTGGGACGCCGGGGCTGCTGCTGCCGCCGCCAAGAAGCCCGTGTGCGAGCGCAGGTCACTGTCCACACCGCCCTTCCGGGAGCCTGAGCAGCCCGCCACTGCCGGGGTCCCGGGATCCAGGGGCGGCTTCCCTGGGAGAACGCACGGCGCGCCTCGGGCTGGTGCAACGTCACGCCGACCTCTGCCGCTGCAGGCTCGCCCCGCACTCCGTGCCCCTCCCTCCCGCCCGGCCTGAGTGAGCCAGAGTTCCCGAAGAGGCTGCTCCTTTAACCCTTTCCTGTCTGAGCGAAGAACAGACGCCCTCCGGCGACCTACACGCAGAGGCGGGGCCAAATCCAAAGCTGAGACCCGGGAGCTGTGAGAACAAAGAAGAGAAAGGGAAACCTCTCCCAGCAGCCTCAGAAGCAGCGGATTAAAGCTCCACAATCAACTTGATGTACCCTGCATCTGTGGAATACATGAATAGACAACAAATCATCCCAAATTGAGGAGCCAGGAGTCAGTACTGTGCCTCTGAGGTGGGAGAGCCAACTTCAGGACACTGGTCCACAAGAGACCTCCCAGCTCCACATAATATCAAACGGCGAAAATCTTCCAGAGATCTCCATCTCAACACCAGCACCCAGCTTCACTCAACGACCAGCAAGCTACAGTGCTGGACACCCTATGCCAAACAACTAGCAAGACAGGAACACAACGCCACCCATTAGCAGAGAGGTGGCCTAAAATCATAAAAAGTCTGCAGACACCCCAAAACACACCACCAGACGTGGACCTGCCCACCAGAAAGACAAGATCCAGCCTCATCCACCAGAACACAGGCACTAGTCCCCTCGACCAGGAAACCTACACAACTCACTAAACCAACCTTAGCCACTGGGGACAGACACCAAAAACAACAGGAACTACGAACCTGCAGCCGGCAAAAAGGAGACCCCAAACACAGTAACATAAGCAAAATGAGAAGACAGAAAAACACACAGCAGGAGAAGGAGCAAGATAAAAACCCACCAGACCTAACAAATGAAGAGGTAATAGGCAGTCTATCTGAAAAAGAATTCAGAATAATGATAGTAAAGATGATCCAAAATCTTGGAAATAGAATAGACAAAATGCAAGAAACAGTTAACAAGGACCTAGTAGAACTAAAGATGAATCAAGCATCGATTAAAAACACAATAAATGAAATGAAAAATACTCTAGATGGGATCAATAGCAGAATAACTGAGGCAGAAGAACGGATAAGTGAGGTGGAAGATAAAATAGTGGAAATAACTAATGCAGAGCAAAATAAAGAGAAAAGAATGAAAAGAACAGAGGACAATATCAGAGACCTCTGGGACAACATTAAACGCACCAACATTCGAATTATAGGGGTTCCAGAAGAAGAAGAGAAAAAGAAAGGGACTGAGAAAATATTTGAAGAGATTATAGTTGAAAACTTCCCTAATATGGGAAAGGAAATAGTTAATCAAGACCAAGAAGCACAGAGAGTCCCATACAGAATAAATCCAAGGAGAAATACGCCAAGACACATATTAATCAAACTGTCAAAAATTAAACACAAAGAAATCATATTAAAAGCAGCAAGGCAAAAACAACAAATAACACACAAGGGAATCCCCATCAGGATAACAGCTGATCTCTCAGCAGAAACTCTACAAGCCAGAAGGGAGTGGCAGGACATAATTAAAGTGATGAAGGAGAGAAACCTGCAACCAAGATTACTCTACCCAGCAAGGATCTCATTCAGATTTGATGGAGAAATTAAAACGTTTACAGACAAGCAAAAGCTGAGAGAGTTCAGCACCACCAAACCAGCTTTACAACAAATGCTAAAGGAACTTCTCTAGGCAAGAAACACAACAGAAGGAAAAGACCTACAATAACGAACCCAAAACAATTAAGAAAATGGGAATAGGAACATACATATCGATAATTACCTTAAATGTAAATGGACTAAACGCTCCCACCAAAAGACACAGATTGGCTGAATGGATACAAAAACAAGACCCATATATATGCTGTCTACAAGAGACCCACTTCAGACCTAGAGACACATACAGACTGAAAGTAAGGGGATGGAAAAAGATATTCCATGCAAATGGAAACCAAAAGAAAGCTGGAGTAGCAATTCTCATATCAGACAAAATAGACTTTAAAATAAAGACTACTAGAAGAGACAAAGAAGGACACTACATAATGATCAAGGGATCGATCCAAGAAGAAGATATAACAATTGTAAATATTTATGCACCCAACATAGGAGCACCTCAATACATAAGGCAAACACTAACAGCCATAAAAGGAGAAATCGACAGTAACACAATCATAGTAGGGGACTTTAACACCCCACTTTCACCAATGGACAGATCATCCAAAATGAAAATAAATAAGGAAACACAAGCTTTAAATGATACATTAAACAAGATGGACTTAATTGATATTTATAGGACATTCCATCCAAAAACAACAGAATACACATTTTTCTCAAGTGCTCATGGAACATTCTCCAGGATAGATCATATCTTGGGTCACAAATCAAGCCTTGGTAAATTTAAGAAAATTGAAATTGTATCAAGTATCTTTTCCGACCACAATGCTATGAGACTAGATATCAATTACAGGAAAAGAGCTATAAAAAATACAAACACATGGAGGCTAAACAATACATTACTTAATAACGAAGTGATCACTGAAGAAATCAAAGAGGAAATAAAAAAATACCTAGAAACAAATGACAATGGAGACACGACGACCCAAAACCTATGGGATGCAGCAAAAGCAGTTCTAAGAGGGAAGTTTATAGCAATACAATCCCACCTTAAGAAACAGGAAATATCTCGACTAAACAACCTAACCTTGCACCTAAAGCAATTAGAGAAAGAAGAACAAAAACATCCCAAAGTTAGCAGAAGGAAAGAAATCATAAAAATCAGATCAGAAATAAATGAAAAAGAAATGAAAGAAACAATAGCAAAGATCAATAAAACTAAAAGCTGGTTCTTTGAGAAGATAAACAAAATTGATAAACCATTAGCCAGACTCATCAAGAAAAAAAGGGAGAAGACTCAAATCAATAGAATTAGAAATGAAAAAGGAGAAGTAACAACTGACACTGCAGAAATACAAAAGATCGTGAGAGATTACTATAAGCAACTCTATGCCAATAAAATGGACAACCTGGAAGAAATGGACAAATTCTTAGAAATGCACAACCTGCCAAGACTGAATCAGGAAGAAATAGAACATATGAACAGACCAATCACAAGCACTGAAATTGAAACTGTGATAAAAAATCTTCCAACAAACAAAAGCCCAGGACCAGATGGCTTCACAGGCGAATTCTATCAAGCATTTAGAGAAGAGCTAACGCCTATCCTTCTCAAACTCTTCCAAAATATAGCAGAGGGAGGAACACTCCCAAACTCATTCTACGAGGCCACCATCACCTTGATACCAAAACCAGACAAGGATGTCACAAAGAAAGAAAACTACAGGCCAATATCACTGATGAACATAGATGCAAAAATCCTCAACAAAATACTAGCAAACAGAATCCAACAGCACATTAAAAGGATCATACACCATGATCAAGTGGGGTTTATCCCAGGAATGCAAGGATTCTTCAATATACGCAAATCAATCAACGTGATACACCATATTAACAAATTGAAGGAGAAAAACCATATGATCATCTCAATAGATGCAGAGAAAGCTTTCGACAAAATTCAACACCCATTCATGATAAAAACCCTGCAGAAAGTAGGCATAGAGGGAACTTTCCTCAACATAATAAAGGCCATATATGACAAACCCACAGCCAGCATCGTCCTCAATGGTGAAAAACTGAAACCATTTCCACTAAGATCAGGAACAAGACAAGGTTGCCCACTCTCACCACTCTTATTCAACATAGTTTTGGAAGTTTTAGCCACAGCAATCAGAGAAGAAAAGCAAATAAAAGGAATCCAAATTGGAAAAGAAGAAGTAAAGCTGTCACTGTTTGCAGATGACATGATACTATACATAGAGAATCCTAAAGATGCTACCAGAAAACTACTAGAGCTAATCAATGAATTTGGTAAAGTTGCAGGATACAAAATTAATGCACAGAAATCTCTGGCATTCCTATATACTAATGATGAAAAATCTGAAAGTGAAATCAAGGAAACACTCCCATTTACCATTGCAACAAAAAGAATAAAATATCTAGGAATAAACCTACCTAAGGAGACAAAAGACCTGTATGCAGAAAATTATAAGACACTGATGAAAGAAATTAAAGATGATACAAACAGATGGAGAGATATACCATGCTCCTGGATTGGAAGAATCAATATTGTGAAAATGACTCTACTACCCAAAGCAATCTACAGATTCAATGCAATCCCTATCAAAATACCACTGGCATTTTTCACAGAACTAGAACAAAAAATTTCACAATTTGTATGGAAACACAAAAGACCCCGAATAGCCAAAGCAATCTTGAGAACGAAAAATGGAGCTGGAGGAATCAGGCTCCCTGACTTCAGACTATACTACAAAGCTGCAGTAATCAAGACAGTATGGTACTGGCACAGAAACAGAAAGATAGATCAATGGAACAGGATAGAAAGCCCAGAGATAAACCCACGGACATATGGTCACCTTATCTTTGATAAAGGAGGCAGGAATGTACAGTGGAGAAAGGACAGTCTCTTCAATAAGTGGTGTTGGGAAAACTGGAGAGGGACATGTAAAAGTATGAGATTCGATCACTCCCTAACACCATACACAAAAATAAGCTCAAAATGGATTAAAGACCTAAATGTAAGGCCAGACACTATCAAACTCTTAGAGGACAACATAGGCAGAACACTCTATGACATAAATCACAGCAAGATCCTTTTTGACCCACCTCCTAGAGAAATGGAAATAAAGACAAAAATAAACACATGGGACCTAATGAAACTTAAAAGCTTTTGCACAGCAAAGGAAACCATAAACAAGACCAAAAGACAACCCTCAGAATGGGAGAAAATATTTGCAAATGAAGCAACTGACAAAGGATTAATCTCCAAAATTTATAAGCAGCTCATGCAGCTCAATAACAAAAAAACAAACAACCCAATCCAAAAATGGGCAGAAGACCTAAATAGACATTTCTCCACAGAAGATATACAGACTGCCAACAAACACATGAAAGGATGCTCAACATCTTTACTAATTAGAGAAATGCAAATCAAAACTACAATGAGATATCATCTCACACCAGTCAGAATGGCCATCATCAAAAAATCTAGAAACAATAAATGCTGGAGAGGGTGTGGAAAAAAGGGAACACTCTTGCACTGCTGGTGGGAATGTGAATTGGTACAGCCACTATGGAGAACGGTATGGAGGTTCCTTAAAAAACTACAAATAGAACTACCATATGACCCTGCAATCCCACTACTGGGCATATACCCTGAGAAAACCATAATTCAAAAAGAGACATGTACCAAAATGTTCATAGCAGCCCTATTTACAATAGCCCGGAGATGGAAACAACCTAAGTGTCCATCATCGGATGAATGGGTAAAGAAGATGTGGCACATACATACAATGGAATATTACTCAGCCATAAAAAGAAATGAAATTGAACTATTTGTAATGAGGTGGATGGACCTAGAGTCTGTCATACAGAGTGAAGTAAGTCAGAAAGAGAAAGACAAATACTGTATGCTGACACATATATATGGAATTTAAGAAAAAAAAAGGTCATGAAGAACATAGGGGTAAGACAGGAATAAAGACACAGACCTACTAGAGAATGGACTTGAGGATATGGGGAGGGGGAAGGGTAAGCTGTGACAAAGTGAAAGAGCGGCATGGACATATATACACTACCAAACGTAAGGTAGATAGCTAGTGGGAAGCAGCCGCATAGCACAGGGAGATCAGCTCGGTGCTTTGTGACCGCCTGGAGGGGTGGGATAGGGAGGGTGGGAGGGAGACGCAAAAGGGAGGGGATATGGGAACATATGTATACATATAACTGATTAAATTTGTGATAAAGCAAAAAATAAAAAAAATAAAAAAAAAAATATCTTAAAAAAAAAAAAAATAATAATTTAACTCAATTTTATAAGTAAGTGTATGAGAGAGCAACTGTTGGGTCATATGTGAGATGGCTCTTCCTATTTTATCTTCCTTTTTAAAAAAAATTTTGTTTTTTTTTTAACATCTTTATTGGAGTGTAATTGCTTTACAATGGTGTGTTAGTTTCTGCTGTATAACAAAGCGAATCAGCTATACGTATACATATATCCCCATATACCCTCCCTCTTGTGTCTCCCTCCCACCCTCCCTATCCCACCCCTCTAGGTGGTCACAAAGCACTGAGCTGATCTCCCTGTGCTATGCGGCTGCTTCCCACTAGCTATCTATTTTACATTTGGTAGTGTATATATGTCCATGCCACTCTCTTACTTTGTCCCAGTTTACCCTTCCCCCTCCCCGTGTCCTCAAGTCCATTCTCTACCTCTGCATCTTTATCCTTTATTCCTTTATTCATCCGAACCATTTTTTTTTTAGATTCCATATATATGTGTTAGCATACGGTGTTTGTTTTTCTCTTTCTGAATTACTTCAGTCTGTATGACAGACTATTTGTCATGAGGTCCGTCCACCTCACTACAAATAACTCAGTTTTGTTTCTTTTTATGGCCAATATTCCATTGTCTGTATGTGCCACATCTTCTTTATCCATTCATCTGTCGATGGACACTTAGGTTGCTTCCATGTCCTGGCTATTGTAAATAGAGCTGCAATGAACATTGGGGTGCATGTGTCTTTTTGAATTATGGTTTTCTTTCGGTATATACCCAGTAGTGGGATTGCTGGGTCGTATGGTAGTTCTATTTTTAGTTTTTTAAGGAACATCCATACTGTTCTCCATAGTGGCTGTATCAATTTACATTCCCACCAACAGTGCAAGAGGGTTCCCTTTTCTCCACACCCTCTCCAGCATTTATTGTTTGTAGATTTTTTGATAGTGGCCATTCTGACCAGTGTGAGGTGATACCTCATTGTGGTTTTGATTTGCATTTCTCTAATATTGATCATCCTTTTATGTGTTTGTTGACAATCTGTATATCTTCTTTGGAGAAATGTCTGTTTAGGTCTTCAGCCCATTTTTGGATTGGGTTGTTTCTTTTTTTGATATTGAGCTGCATGAGCGGCTTGTAAATTTTGGAGATTAATCCTTTGTCAGTTGCTTCATTTGCAAATATTTTCTCCCATTCTGAGGGTTGTCTTTTCGTCTTGTTTATGGTTTCCTTTGCTGTGCAAAAGCTTTTAAGTTTCATTACGGCCCATTTGTTTATTTTTGTTTTTATTTCTATTTCTCTAGGAGGTGGGTCAAAAAGGATCTTGCTGTGATTTTTATGTCAAAGATGGTTGGATGGGAGAGACAGTGGGAGGAAACAGTTTTCAGGATTTGGAGTGGTTGAAGGAGAAAAAAGGAATAACAATACTGTATAGCTGCTTTGGTCCTTGACATCTTATTTAATTGATAGTGTGAATGGGGTAGACACAGAGGAAGAGCTCTATTTTTAGCATACTAATGTGCATGGATTATAATGAGCCATCCAGGCTTCCCAGATTTCTGCTTGGCCTCAGGGCCAGCTAATGCTTAGTGCTGAGGAGGTGACTTTGGCAGCTTTGGTGAAGGAAATCAGGGTAGATGATGTTCAGAATGCATACTGTTAGAGCATTATACATTTTAGAAGTCATCCAAACATAAATGTCAATAGTTTTTACCAAAAAGAAAAATCTATTTTTCTTTATTACTATATTCAAAGAAAACAATGTCAAATATTTGTGTTTGTTTAACATCTAAGCATACTGACCTCAAGCACGACACAATCTACCAGACATTGGCTTGGGAAAGTCCGAGACCTCACCCTCCACGATAGCCCTTATCTTCTTCTCCTCACAGAACCGAGATGGGTTTTCCTAAAGAAGTTAGTGTGAACCCAGTTGAAAGTTAAGAAAGCTAAAAAGACAAGTGTATGCCTTTTATGCCCTCTCCCAATAGAGCATGTATTAATTAGCATATATTGTTTCACCTGGCCTGTCTCTAGGTAGAATTATGAGTTTGACCTTGTTCTTGGAGTCGTTTCTGGAGAGAGCGCCACCTGCCTGTATGGGCTCCTTCCCTGACCATGTTTGAGGGTAGAGTCCCTGCGCTCAGGAAGGGGTCCGTGCAAATGAGCCCCAAAGTAGTGGTTGTACCCGAAGCTAAAGGAAGTTATGATTCCATTTCCAGATGGGAGGGATCTCAGTGGCATTCTCAGAGGCTAGGTAATTTATCATCCCCAAGGGGGGCTTTTAGGCAAAGCATCAAAATAACATCTCTTTAAAAACAAACAAAGCTCCCAAACAGAGAATGCATGCTTCTTAGGGGTTATGGGGAACTAATAGAATTGTCCTTTCTTCTAAAAGCATATCAGACATAGAATTGATATGGAAAACACCTTTAATCCAGTTTTGCAGAGCAAATATTTCTCTTCGGAGTCTGCATAAAATGAGAATGTGAGCAAACACATCCTTCAGCCTAGGTTGAAACAGAGGAAGAAAATGTAACAATACTTGCTTTTTGGCCCAAAGATATTTACAGGTCATTTTCGAGTAGTTATTCATCCCAGGTTAGGATGAAGTCAAACAATGCACTGCAAAGAGAAGAGTTAGCACTGACTTTTGCCCTCATAAAAAAAATTATTTTTCGGGATTTTAACACAGTAGACCCTGGCATTGACAGGTAGGCCATCTAAGATGTTGGCTTTTCACAAGTGTCCCTACAAGTCTGTTATGTGCTACCTATATTTTGCTAAGTCACAAGTTAAAACTTTTTCTAACAACTCACGTGAACATGGGAGTCAGTTAATGCCTGAGCCTCCAAACTACAGGACTCATTTCAGCGATGCTTTGTGCTCTCTACCTGTGGCCCACACAGTAATGCTGGTGAGTTGCTGTGGGGAGAGGCGTGTGTGTGGGTATGTGGGTAAATTGCTAAATGAAAAGGAAAACTTTAATAAAATTTAAAAAAATATGATGGGGAGGTGTGCACAAGAGATATATAACTCTGGATGGAAATGTATTACAGGGTATGTGGACAAGTGTGCCCATTCCCAAAGCCAAGGGTGGAGAGAGTTTTAAGAAGAGGATGGAAGTGAAAGTGAAGAGGCGTAACCAATCGCCTTGAAAGCTGTAGAGAGACCCAACAGTGTGTGTCAGTAATTTACAAATTTGAGGATTTTTAATAGTCTTGGAACAAATCTTCAAGAATTCCAAAGGTCTACTGTATGTCTAATAGGATGAATTAAATCACTATTACATATCATGACTTACTTTTAATCTGGCAGGTTTAAGTATATTGTAAAATGAGGCACGGAAAGCAAACCATTTGAAGAGGGGTAAAAGCAATAGCAACATTGATTCGAAACATGCCATGGTACTTTTATGTGCCAACTTTTTTAACCTTTTTACTTTGAAACTAGCAAAGAATCTTCCTTTGTAAGTGTAAGTCATTTCCATGCCAACTAACTATACAGAGCTTAGTTGATATAGAAACAGAACTATTAAGTTCAAGGTAGATTTTCTGCCATTTCTGAAGTATTTCTTTTCTTATATCTAAGCACCTTATATTTAAATCGAGGATCATGATTTAGTGGTATTAAAATTGTTATAGCAGATCTTGATCTGTTTCTTGCAGGATTCAGTTGTACCCAGGTGACGAACCAGAAAACACAGAGCAGAAAGACCAACTAAGTGAAATAAGAAAAGTGAATTAAAATGCCATGGATTAATGCCTAAAATCATCTTCTTTGTGCCTTACAGATGAAAATGATTTTGATGATCTCATTATGCACCATATGTACTCACCACAAATTCACTTTATTATTAAGTATTCTAAATCATCTCTGACTAAAGTAGATTCAGTTTTGAATAAATCAATTGGAGCTGGTTAGGTTGGGTTTTGAGCAGTTGTAATGAATTGAGAAAATGGAAAGGTAGTGGGAAATAGTGGTATAGTGATATCTCAGAGGACTCCTCGAGTTCAGGGCTCTTGGCTGTCTCTGGAGAGTTACATAAGGTTAGTGTAAGTAAAACCCCACTTATTAATGGAAAATTTTATGAATTCTTTTTAATCACAAAAGCCTTTTGTGTGCTAAGGCATACTTCCAGTGAACACAAGACAATTGGAAATCTCTATTCGTTTTCTTTTTATAAATAAGAAAAGTAGTTTTAGTCATGATTCTTTAGAAAATGAAACCCTAGTTGCTGTTGTGATAATCTCAACAAGCATTAACTTTAAGCTGTATTTTAAAGCATTGAATTCCTTTATTGCAGTTTCCAAGCAGTAACTCATATTATAGAAATGATAGGTATGTTGATGTATTTAAAATATTTTCCTGAAAGGAAGGAAGAGCCTGTTAAATGTAATTTAGCTTAAAAAGTGAAGAAAAACTAAGAACATTTACATTCCCATGTTGCCCTGTGACCTGTACAAACCAAAAAATATATAGAATTATCTAAGACTTCATAGAGGAATAGAAATTTAATGATTGTGACTTTCCCACCCACAAATGTTAATATTAGAATATAAGCCAGAATGTAATTTTTAAAATAAAATGTGAAATATACACTTTTATCATTATACTGCCTAATCTTTTGCCAGCTGGGAACCACTGTGATCATTTCAAGTAGAGATCTGCATTTATTACCATCATCTTCATCAGTAAATGTTACTTTTGACTGTGTACAAGGGAATGTAATCAATATGGTCACTCCTTTCAAGGAGTAGATGGAATAAAAAGGGATGTGGGCTTCCCTGGTGGCGCAGTGGTTGAGAGTCCGCCTGCCGATGCAGGGGACACGGGTTCGTGCCCCGGTCCAGGAAGATCCCACATGCCGCGGAGCGGCTGGGCCCGTGAGCCATGGCCGCTGAGCCTGCGCGTCCAGAGCCTGTGCTCCGCAACGGGAGAGGCCACAACAGTGAGAGGCCTGCGTACCGCAAAAAAAAAAAATAATAAGAAAAAGGGATGTAAAATAAGTACATGCTTAAGTATAATTCAAAATGGGAAGTGCAAGAGTGCCATGAAAATATTTAAGTACAAAATATGGGTATTTTTTAAAAAGGAAAGTTTACATTTTTTTAGAAAATGAAAAGAAGGTTGATGAAGGAAGGTTTTTTGTTGACTGAATTGTGGGTAGAAGGGAATACCCATATGGAGCTGGATTCAGGGGCTTTGCAGATAAGACATGTAAGCGTTCCAAATGAAAACTGAAATTGTAGAATGGTTAGTGGGCGCTGCTGAACCTTCTTTGTTGACGTGGTGGGGAAAATTCAAGGCTTTCAAATGAAGAGTGATTTGAGGAAAGTCTTGCATTCATTTAATTACTAGAGAAATACTATAGAAGACAAATGTATGTAGCAGTACTTTGAGGGAGTTTATTGAGTTTATTATGAAAAGAAAGGAGGGGGCTCCATAAAAATTGTGGGGTAAAAGCAATAGCAATTAGCAGCTGGTTGAATGAAGGGGACACACATGAAATGATGAGAGCTCTGAACCTGGGTGACCAGGAGAATGATGGGTCTTTCCATTGACACTTGAAAGAGGTATAGGACCGGAGTTTGAAATGACTTTCCGACAGTCAGGTGAAGTAGGATGCTGGAAATATAAATGTAAAGAAACTGGGGTTTAGGGCAGAGGTTAGAGACAGGAACATGAATTTGGTGTTCATCTCCACTGAGATAGTAATTGAAATTGTGGAATTGTCTGGAATTACTGAGAAGGTCACCAATAAAGAGAGGCAGAAATAAGAAGGTAGGTAGTGGAGTCTGAAGGGGAAACTAACATTTAGGTATATGCAGAGCGAGGAGATGAAGAAGGTAAGAGGGAGAGAGACCCAAGAGAATTAAACAGGCTACAGCAGAGTCAGCAAATGCTTTCTCCCAAAGACCAGGTGGTAGTTTATGGCGAGCCATATGGTTTCTGTGACAGCTACTCAACTCTGCCGTTTGAGCCCTAAAACGGCCAGAGACAAAATCATGAGCATGATGGAATAAAACTTTATTTATAAAAGCAGGTGGCAAGCTTCAGTGTGCCCACCCCTGAAATCAAGGGAGGTGAGAGATTCAAGAAGAGGCTGCAAGTGACAATGAAGAGAGAGAACCAACAGTCTTGAAAGGTGCAGAGAGGTCCGATGGCATTATCACTGAGAAGGGGACCTTGCACTAGGGAATTATAAGAACATTATGAGGTTATTTTTTAATATAATGGGGGCAGAAGCCACAACACTGACAAATGTGCAGAGAGGAATTGGGGAAAAAATGAGTAAGTTGCGTATTGTATCTGCAGAGTACCAACATCCCAGGATTTGCATAATGGATTGGATCTTTAAATCTCCATTGGGGGTTATCTAAACAATCACAGTTACTACTATGTAGAGGCATAGTCACATTAGCAGTAACAAAAGTAAAGAAAGTAAGAAACAGAGCATAGTGGAAACATCAGTAAGTAGAGTGGGACCCAGGAGAGCTGGTTCTAATCTTGGAGTCCACCATCCTTTGAGCCAAGCTTTATTTACTTATGCGTTTTTCTCTCATCATCTATCTTCATATTGCTAGAAAAATCAAGTATGTATTTGAGCAACTGATACTCTGAAACCAAATGAGGTCAGAACATCAGTTGTACAAATGTATTATGAAAAGTGTGCTTCATAGCCCTGCAGGTAATAAAGTTCTACCTAAGTTTTTTGGGTTTTTTTTGTTTTGTTTTGTATTTTTAGCGGTACGCGGGCCTCTCACTGTTGTGGCCTCTCCCATTGCGGAGCACAGGCTCCGGACGCTCAGACTCAGCGGCCATGGCTCACGGGCCCAGCCTCTCCGCGGCATGTAGGATCTTCCCGGACCGGGGCACGAACCCACATCCCCTGCATCGGCAGGCGGACTCTCAACCACTGCGCCACCAGGGGAGCCCTCTACCTAAGTTTTAATTGACTATGTGTGGCCAGCATGAGGTGACCAAAGAGAGAAAAGCTAGTGCAGTTTTTAGGGAATATTAATATCACTGATGGTTCTCCTGCACGTATCTCCATCTGGATCTCCCCCTGTGCTTGTATAGCCAGGGGGATCCTGATCAAATGACATAACGTAGATCCTGTAATCCTTTTACTTAATCTTTCCCAGTGGCTTCCTTTCCCTCCCAGAACAAAACTCAAAATCCTTCCACTGGCCATCAAGGCCTCCGTGCCCACCCTCCTCTGTCTGGCCTCATGCACTTTGCCCTCCATGTCTCAGCTCCAGCTATAACCTCCTTGCAGGTCCTCAGGCACGTAAAACCTGCTCCCACCTCAGAGCCTTTGCACCTGTTGTTTGTTCTACCTGGAATATCCTACCCCCATCCACCGAAATAAATAAGCCACATCTGCAAGCCTCCTTCAGCTCCCCCAGGTCCTGGCTCAGGTGTCACCTTCTCTGTGAGACCTTCCTGGCCACCCTGTCTGAAATTGTCCACCTGCCTCTCAGCGACCCCTACCCTCCCTTCCCTGTTTTATTTGCTCCATGGCACTTACTGTCTAACAGAGGATGTGGTTTTCTTACCTATTTATTTTTCTTATCTGTCTCCCCCGCCCCGGCCCCAGTACAAAACCAGGAATTTTTATCTACCTTATTCTCTCCTTTCTCCCCAACACTCAGAAGAGTGCTTGGTACCTCATAGGTACCCAATAAATATCTGTTGACTGAATACAAATCTTCCTTGACTTAAGATGGGGTTACATCCCGATAAACCCACCATAAGCTGAAGATATCTTAAGTCAAAAATGCATTTAATGCACCTTACGTACTGGCCATCATAGCTTAACCTCGCCTACCTTAAACGTGCTGAGAGCACGTACGTTAGCCTTCAGTTGGGAAGAATCATCTAACACAAAGCCTACTTTATAATAAAGTGTGGAATACCTCATGTAGTTTGTTGAATACTGTACTGAAAGTGAAAACCAGGATGATTGTAAGTGTATCGGCTGTGAACAGTTGTGATTGGGTGGCTGACTGGGGCTCACTGCCCTCCACAGCATCCTGAGAGAGTCTGGTAGGGCATATTGCTCGCCCAGGAAAAGAGCAAAATTCAAAGTGCAGTTTCTAATGAACGCATATCGCTTTCGCTCCATTGTAAAGTTGAAAAATCGTAACTCAAACCGTCTTAAGTATGGAATGTTTGGATTAAAAGAAGTAGTGGTTTTAGGTATTATTCAATATATATGCTCTAGTAGTATTTTCAGCTTAGGTACATTTAAAAAGAAAAATGCTTGATTTGGATAAGTCCAGGGGAAGATGAGGGCTTTGTAAATAGTATTATATCGATATAAGGGAAGGCTGAAGTAGTCGTGCTAAACTACAGAATGATGACTGACTGCTAAGTGCCAGGCGGGGTACTAAACACTTCGCATATATTATCTCATGTACTCCTCACAGCAGCAATGGCACGGGAAGAAAACTGGGGGTTAGTGGTGGGAAATCAATTGCCCAAGGCCAGATGGCTGTAAATGACGAGTGGCGGGGCCAGAAGTCTCACCCATGCTCTCTGAAGCCAGAGCCATGTTTTTATTCTAAAAAAACTCTATGACTGTCATTTTTGGAGCACTCCTACATTGAAAGTGCTGAAGGAGACGCTTCTACTCTGGGATGCTAGGAATTCTCCGCCCCCCATACATTCATTTTCCATTTTTCCCCCCTCATCCTCCCACTGCCCTTGTTTCTAGGGAAGCAGCGGCCCTCCTGGAAACCAAGGTTTCTGTAACTGGGGCACGCTTCAGCCTTGGCAGGGCGAGCAATGAGGACATCTGCAGGTAGCAGGCAGCCTGACAGTGGCCGACAGGGGAAAAGAAAGGCTGGCAGCGCTGCAGCTGCCCACACGACTGCCTCACCCCGCTTCCATCCACGTGCACCCCTCTCCCCGCCAGCCCTGATGGGCGGAGGTGAAGGCGATTGAATGCATTCCTTCTGGTTAGGAAGTGTTAGTCTGTAAATTTCCATGTGTGTTCAGAGATGATTGTATTATACATAGTAAATATGGTGACTTAACGGGAAAGCTTCCTTTCCTTTAAGAATAGCTGAATGGACCAGTTCCTTTCTAAGGAAGTTAGAAGAGCACCTCACCTGAGGTGACGGAGGTGAGAATGGATGCTGATGCCACTGCGTCTGTGTCAATCCACTGTTATGTGGGGGAAAGTAAAGTTTACATGTTTCATGTGAGTTCTAGAAAGGCAAACATAGGAAGTGTAGCTTTGGGTGACCATGTACCTGGGAGTTCTGCCCATCTGAGCCTCCTGTGAACTATGAACTTGGGTAGAAAAGCTTTGTTCACCAGAGCAATAATGCCAACTCATGGCCCCTTTCCCATAGAAGCCTGTATGAGGCACGGTCAAGGATCAAAGAAGACGCTTCTAAAGACAAAATACCTGTAAATCCAGTTTGCACATTTTGGATTAAGAAGTAAATAATGTAAAATAACATGTGGCATTTATTTTCCTTTATTGTATTAATAATAGCCCACTTAAATATATGCCACTGAAGGCCAGATTACCTCTTGGGAGGGAAATAGAGAGGAGTGTCATAGGCTGACTATAATTGTAGCAGAAGTTTCTCCACATCGTTGCCAGGAAATCACTGGAAGGAACTGGGAGAGTAGCTGGTATTGAAACCGTGCACCTCAGGTTGGGACTTGAACCCAAATGCCGGGACTCGAACCCATGTGACCGGGACCCGAACCCGGCCAAAACCCACAGTCTTCCAACTGAGATCACACACCTGGTTTCAGGACTTAATGAAACTCAGGTTCTTGATGTCTCATCACAGAAAGAATTCAGTGAGAGACAAAGTGATGGGTAAGAAGTGGATTTATTTAGAGAGAAACACACTCCACAGACAGAGTGTGGGCCATCTCAGAAGGTGAGAAAGGCACCAGAGTATGGGGTTGTTAGTTTTTATAGAGGAGGGTAATTTCATAGGCTAATGAGCGGGAGGAGTATTCCAGCTATTTTGTGAAGGGGCGGGGATTTCCAGGAATTGGGACACCGCCCACTTTTTGATCCTTGTGATCCGTCTTGGAACTGTCATGGTGCCTGTGGGTGTGTCATTTAGCTTGCTGATGCGTTACAGTGAGTGTATACTGAGGCGCAAGGTCTAGTGGACGTCGGCTTGTCCACCATCTTGGACCCATTTTGTTCTAATCAGTTTATGTCATGTCCTCGGGGTGTGTCATTCTTTCAAAGGCTGTGCCCTGCCCCCTTCCCTCCTATTTCAGTACATTGATTTTGTATTGCTGTGTAACAAATCACTCCCAATTTAGTAGATTAAAATAGCCACTATTGGGCTTCCCTGGTGGCGCAGTGGTTGAGAGTCCTCCTGCCGATGCAGGGGACACGGGTTCATGCCCTGGTCCTTGAAGATCCTACATGCGGCGGAGCGGCTGGGCCCGTGAGCCATGGCCACTGACCCTGCGCGTCCGGAGCCTGTGCTCCACAGCGGGAGAGGCCACAGCAGTGAGAGGCCCGCGTACCGCAAAAAAAAAAAAAAAAAAAAAAGTATTTTATTTGCTCACAGTTCTGTGAGTCAAAAATTTGGAATGGGTTTAGCCGGGCTGTTCTCACGCTAGTCACTCCTATGACCGTGGTCATCTGGTGTCTGGAATGTGTCCACTCAGTCTAAAGTGACGTCAAGTCATCGAGCCAAGGCCAGAGTCACTGTGGGAAGGAGCCCCACGAGAGCGTGGCTACAGGGAGACAAGACTCATTGGGATGATCTTTACAGTACATTGACAATAGGTGGGTGTTTGAAAGGGTAGATAGGTTCAGCTTCAGGTGTTGGGGGTTCTGCAGTTATCTTCCCAAGGTTGTGTGACATGGAGTGAAGGTCACACCGTGTTCCCCAGTACCTCCACCTCGGGGATGACACTTCCACCAGCAATGAGCTGGAGTACCCACCAGTGTCTGATCCCTTTTTCATTTAAGAGGAATAAAATCTCAAATGTCAGTGCTTTTCAGATGCTTATAGTTCTCCGGCTGCTCTCTTAGTTCGGGGAATAGGTACGTTTTTGGTTCTGGTGCCCAGGTAACTTTTCCATTTTCTCTGCATGGGCACCCCAAAGAATTGGTGTTCCCTAAATGAGCTGAGAAACTCAAAGACTAATGGAGGTTAACTAGGAGAAATGTCCCTACCCCACATTTAATAAAAATAGAGTGTAATTATGCGAGTATGTAGATAAGCTAATCATCTGACCTAATCAGCAATGCACTTTTTTTTTTTTTTTTTTTTTTTTTGCGGTACGCGGGCCTTTCACTGCTGTGGCCTCTCCCGTTACGGAGCACAGGCTCCGGACGTGCAGGCTCAGCGGCCATGGCTCACCGGCCCAGCCGCTCCGCGGCATGTGGGATCTTCCCGGACCGGGGCATGAACCCGTGTCCCCTGCATCGGCAGGAGGACTCTCAACCACTGCGCCACCAGGGAAGCCCAGCAATGCACATTTTAAGAAGCTTTTCTAATTACTTCCTCGACTTGGCTGAAGGTACCGGTAAAAAGAGTTTCCCAGCATGATGGCAGCAGATGCATTTCATAATATTTATTGAAACTATTGGAAAGAAATCCTCAATTATAATGTTCCTGAAAAGTACATCAAAAAAGACATCATATTTAACATATTTTAAACTCTCATTAAGATAGAAACATAACATAATTTAGATGATCAACTCTCACACCAGTTATTTGGAATCTCTCATACAGCGAGACTAACTTTCACAGCCAAATTGCTTATTGGTTAACTGCCTGTGTCTTCCTTAAGTTGTCTTACTTACCTGTGAGAGCTCTAGTTGTCTTGCTCAAAATGGGACCAAAATATTCTCTTTTCTCTGGCTATTTGTTAATTTGATATCTTGGCAAAGGAGTCTTTGTGCATGGTGTTTTAGGAACTTTAAATGTTAAATTGTTGATGTTTACAGGTGTATGTAACACCACACAGTATGAGATTTGGAAGCCTAGATAGGTCTATTACTCATTTTCTTGGTTGAATTTGAGCAGTTGTGAACGATTGTTAAATGAATCATTTTACAGTGAGATGGGCCCAGAGGAAACTTATCTATGAATTCCTGGTTGAAATGCCTGTATCATCTCTGTGTCTTGGGCTCCTTGAGTGCTGGTTGTTCATCTTTACCTTCCGTTCTGTGAGCTGCTCAGTATCTTTCCAGTACATTCGTTTAGTATAAGTTACCCAGAACCAGTTTCTGTTGCCTGTAGCCAAAATAAATCTTAAATGATCCGATGCCTTCAGTGCCTTTGGAATGACTGAATACTTAAGTAGCTCTCTGTTATTGCATAATTGTGGAGCTGGTTACTTTCCTCTACAAAGAGTTTCTCCAACATCCCTCTCCTAAGAAATCGCTAGAGATCAGATGGAAAAGAAACTCTTTGTCCCACCATGTGGTAAAAAGACAACATTCAATGACTCTTAATGTGCGTCACTGCATATTCCTGGCGTTGGAGTGAGTGAGCGCTGTACTGGTGGAAGTTACGAATGCTGAGTCACATGACAGTGAATTGTTTTATTTGAGGATAGAACCAGAAAAGATGGATAATCGAATGTGTGATTTAACTTCGTTGCTAGTGACTTTGAAACTGGAACATAGTTGTGCAATTGAAAGTCATCAGATGTAACACCGTTATGTCCAAACTCTTAAATCTCTAGGTCAAAGTTTCTCAGCCTGGTGCTATTGACGTTTTAGACTGGCTCATTCTTTGTCATGGGGCACCGACTGTCCTGTGTTTTGTAGGATGTCTAGCAGCATCCTTGGCTTCTTTCTGCCTTCTGGGTGCCAGGAGCAACCCCCTTCCTTCAAGTTAGGACAAATCAGTGTGTCTCTAGACATTGCCAGATGTCTTTTGTGGGGGGCACATTTGTCATCAGCAAAGGACCCCTGCTTTAGATTAGTTTCATTATTTTCTCTTTAATTTAGCCAACATTTACCAAACACTTCCACGATTCAAAGTACATGTTCATGTTTATACTTACAGGCAGAATGTATGTCAAGTACACTCACACCCTAGGTTCAACAGATATTCGCTCCTTCCTAACTAGGTTTAGTTAGAAATATATCAAAACTCTCTAGGTATAGTTTTTCTATTCATATGGTAAGTATTAGGTAGAATCATGAGAAATTGTCTTTTGTGGTTAAAAAAATGGGAAAATATCAGCATTTTCCTGTGGCTCTACCTAATGTATGATGCACAGTAACAACAAGAAAAGAAAATGATTTGAGAAAAAAAATGAAACTGTAAATGTACCCAAATGTCATTGTAACCACGATTTTAAGTGTATTTTGCTTTTCTTTACAGCTAGTGGTGGTTTCAGAAATCTTTTGTAGGCAGCTTGGAAGAGCAGGCTGAGGGAGCTGGCTGAGGGTTGAAGGCATATATTTTAGCAATGCAATTATGTAGCTAGCACAGTACTTTTAATTTAGAAGGTGTGGTTCTTCCATGCCTGAGGTGAGAGGGCTGATGGAAATCCTAGGCGGTGGTGGCTAAAGCTGTTCATAAAGAGAAGGAGGTGGGAATGAAATCTATTTTTTAAAATATACATTAATATATTAAATGTTGATGGTGATCCTCTCATTTAAAAGGATGTGATGGTCCCAATCAACAGGAGTCAGAACATCAGGCTATTTCCTGCTTTGTCAAGTTTGCAGTGGGAGGAGGGATCTTATCTAGAAATGCATTTTTGGAAAATGAGATAAGCATAGAGATGAAGGGCACTTTCTAACACATGTAAACACAGTTAAAATGCTACTACTTCAGTCATTTTCCTGCCCTCAGATCTCCACTTAGAGCAACAGTGAACTGTGGACAAGGATTCACTGTAGTATGAAGAATACCTAAACCTTTCTGTTAGTCTTGTAAACCTTGTTGTTCTTTAAGCTCCTGATGGGAGCTATAAGCAAACAAAACCTCCTCTCCCTCCTGCTCTCCACCTTCCAGGGAAAGTGCTAATGTGCAATGAAATGGCCAGAACTCTGGTAGCAGAAGCAAGAAGAAGCCAGAGGGTAGAACAGTAACTCATGAGCTACCTAATCAGCTTCTGACCACTCAGAAGTTGGTAATATTGTGGATTTTACAGTTTCTATTCCATAATCATCCCCTGAAACTACCGAGAGCTGATGGAGGGTTTATAAATCAGATGAACAAGGGAAAAGAGTCAGTGCGTGCTCAGTCCATAAAATACATCGCTTTCACTAGTTCCTGGGATTTCTGGAGAATTCCATGTGTGTGACATACACAGAAGAGACATTCCATGCTTGATGTTGGTCCAGGACAAGGTTAACTTTCTGCACACTAATTTTAATTCATTATATATGCCTTTTTTTCCCAGCACAAATGGACCCCCGAGGCCTATCTCCCAGACAAAGTAAAAGTGACAGTGATGATGATGACCTGCCAAATGTGACCTTAGATAGCGTTAATGAAACTGGATCTACGGCCCTTTCCATAGCCAGAGCAGTACAAGAGTAAGTATCACATTCTCAGGATGAAATAAGAATTGCCAAGGTGTTCAATGGATAATGGAAACAGCAGCATCTCCTGTTCCCCAGACCTGTCATTCTAGCTCTGAACGGGCACACGTGTCAGCATCTTTCCATTCAGCCTTGTGTTCTTTGGGAGGAGATTAGGGGAAACATGGAGTGTTTGACGTAGTTGAAAATTTGTATTTTGCATAGAAATGAGACTTCTTTTTTAATACTTCCCACCCCTTCTCCTTAACTCTGAAAAAAAAAATTGTTCTTTTCGAGTGCCACTATCTAATTATCATCAATGTATTCATTATTCAGGAACAGTCAAGAGAAGTAAAATATGACAGGCAGTATTATCTTGCATTGATAGGGAAGTACAGAACAGCTTTTTTGAAATTTAAAATTTGGAAGATACTGTGTTACCCCTTTGAAAAATTCAAATCATATGTAATTTTTAAAGGGATCGTTTCTCACTCCCTTAACTGTAACACAGGGTTAGAGTTTAGCCCTTTTTCATTGAAAATAGCTGCTTTTTCATCATTGTGAATTCTGTGTCTAGAATTGCACCTGTGACTAGTCCATGTGTATTTTTTCTCTAGCATAATTTTTAATAACATAATTTTAAAGAAGAGGAAGATTTAAATTAAGCCACTGTTACTGCCAACACAAAAGTTAATTAACACTTTACTTAAAATGATCTTAGTTACCTCCCATATATTAATTCTTTTTTCCCAGGTATTGACTAATTATCTACTCTGTTTCATGAATTAGGCCTTGAAATTAAAAAAAAAAATAGTAGGGCATTTTAGAATTTAAAGCCTATGTGTGTGTATATGTGAGGGTGTATAAAATGAATAATATATCTCTATGATAAATAGGTACTAGGTATATTATATATTAGAGGAAACAGGATATGGCAAATCTAATGAAACTGCAGTCAGAAAGATTTGGATTCAAGTTCACATTCAGTCACTTAATAGCCATGTGACATCTGGCAAGTTAACTAACCACTCTGAGATGTTTCTTCCTCTGTAGTAAGAAAGAATACGTACCTTACAGGACCATTGTGAGGGTGTGATATAGTTACAAGGCATGAAAATTGAATTGCAAAGTTTTGACAGATGAGAGCCTCAAGGGTGAAATTAACATTATTATTAGTGGTAGTAGTAACAATAATGGTAATAGTGTGTAGTATTAAGTACATGACAACTAGGAAATATAAATATTGCAAGTGTCATGCTGATTTTACAAATGAAGATACTGAGGAGGAGAGAAGTTCAGTGTCTTCTCCAGAGTCATATAATAAGTGGTGACGAGACAAAGTTTAGGACTTCTAACTCTCAAAACATATCTTTTTCTCAAGAGTGCCTGTAATGTCTGTTACCATTCATATTCTTCCACTTGAACATGTATAAAAACACTGTTTTCTCTCATTTGTTCCAGTAACTGGTTGTAGTAACTTAGTTTCTCCAAAGCGTTGGATCAGAAGGGTGGCTGAAATCATATTTAAGTGCTAGCATGCCCAGTCACTTCGTCACCAGTTCAGTGATCAGCACAGTGATTGTGGTTTTGTGGGAGCTAAATCTTAAGGTCAAGGATTCCATGTTCTCACCTGCAAAATTAAACTAAATGATGACAAAGTTCAATTCTGAGATAAATCATAAGTTTCATAGACATTTTAATCACACTGTTTTCCTGCACCATATAATATATACATAATTTGTGTGTGTGTGTTATAGATATGTGTGTTTCTGTAAGTTTGGCCCTGTGATTACTAAAATCTAAGTTATGCTTACTCCATTTCGGGCTTATAGAGCAAATCATGGTATTAACGTCTTAAACATAACCATTTTTTGTGCTTTTAATATTATGTGCTGAGAATATGATAGTATGTTTTAATATGAAACTTTTAATAGCAGCCTTAGGAACTGGAGCTTCATTTTCAACATAATCTCTCCGATTTGCTTTGTGAAAACATTTGTAAGCCCCACAATATTTTGTTCTGACTGTGCATACGCCTGCTTTTATTACTATTACAAAAGTTGCATGTGTATCTAGGCAAGTGCCAGATTCATTATTCATGTAAGTGTTTTCATTAAACGATTAGTAAAGAATACTGAGCTGTCACTTGGGAAGCCCTAGAATGCCAGGACCCATCAATAGTTAATTAACCATCATTCAAGAAGGAGTATGTGTGTGTAAACACTGAGAAGTGCTAAGATACTGTTAGATGAAGGGAAAAGAATGTTCTTCAGAGACCTCTTAAATATAGGTGTATTTCAAAACGTAAAACAATATGTTGAGGAAAATTTTATTCTGGAACAAATAAGTATATAGTCCTTGTTAGAGAATTTTTTTTTAAATCTGTACTTAGGTTTACCCAAAGTTAACTTTCGGTGGATATGTCTTCCTGCTCTTAATTTCTCTGATTTTTAATGCATGTCTCTGTTTCACTATTAATTTCCCTTTCCTCATTTTTCTGTTTGCCATTGGATCTTGATGGCTTCTATTAACTCAAAAGCTGTCCAACAAACAAAAATATTCCAGTATACTATGATCAATAAAATAATGCTTCAAATCATAGGAGGATTGAATATCATCTTGGCGTGTACGAGACGAGAGGATTTCAAAAGACCTCCATGCATCTGTTTCTGGCACTTGCAGAACTTTGAGTTAGGTGAGAAGGATGTCTGCAGGTAGAGAGGTGATAACATCAAGGGTTTATGTGCAATAGAGGTAGTACATTTTAGAAGCCCTGGGCAACCAAAACACGTCTCTCCAATTAAAGCCATGGTTTAGGAGGGGTTTGAAGGCATGCCTCTTATCTCATTGGCCACCAATGCAGTGTCAAGGAAGAAGGCGGGAAGATGAGAAAGGAAGATATGAGGAAAGACTGACACTAGAGAGGGACGAAACTGCCTTGTCCTAGGCCAGCCCTTCAGACAAGATCATAACCCACAAGGTGACTCTCTCCAACTGAATCTCTTCTTTGTCTCCTTTCCCATTTGGGTTCATAGCCTTGCCTCATGCAGTCATCACCATAGTTTGAATTTTTAATTTGGTGGCTTACTTTGCTGACATTATTATATTTATATAGCATAAACCTTAATATGCTAATAAATGCTGTTTTTAAATATTTGGTATTATGCATTTTACTGGTTTTTAAAATGAACGTTTATTAAATCTTCAGTTCAAGGAATTTTCCTTTGATTTGAAATGCAGAAGTTGATAGCCAAAATTGCACCTCTCCCCAATCCAATATATAATATTTAGATATTCTTGTCTTTGAATAAAAAGGAACAATTCTTGGTGGCTAGAGCTGCAACCTAAGTTCACTTCCATTTAAACAGATTTTTAGAGCAAGGCTCCTGAACTATGCTTGAACCAATCGTTGCAACTAGTTTCATTGATTCACTTGCTTCTCGTTTATCAGCTCAGCCTCAGTGAATTCAGATAACTGGGAAGAACCGGCCATAGCGAGGCCTACAGACAGGCTCTATCCTTCTTGTATTTCGACCGTAGAGATACTGTCCGAGCCAGAGACAATGTATTCAAGTAATTCTGACAAAGCCAACTTCCAGCAATTCATAGAACATCTGTTTTGTTTAGGTCTGTGTTGTTTTTTTTTTTCCCCTCTGATGCTATAATAGGATCATTACCCTTAACTACTTGACAAACATAATTATGAAATAAGTGTTTGGAAAAAGAGAGGTACAGGCACACGATTAGAGCAAATTATTATAATTAACTCTATTCCTAGGCAAAACAATGATATTTTTTAAATAGGTAAAATCTGGCTCTCTTACCCAGAGCCTCTAACTTCTGTCCCCCTTTTTCTTTTTTCTCTAACTCCAAACCTTCCTACTCCTCATTTGTTGACGCTGGTAGAAGAATCAACTTCCTTCAAAGTAAAGTGTAAATGAATAAGAATATCTGAAAGAGGGCCCTCCTCAGAGGAATTCGTGTTTAGCCAGGAACAAGCCTTAAACTCAAAGAATAGAGGTCTAGACATGCTACTTTCAGTAAGAGTGAAGTGGGAAAGGGTAGAGTAGAGGGTAGGGGAAGCCGAGGAAGATTTTAAGGAGGTGGACCAGCTTTCCTCGGTGTCCGTTTTCGCAGAATTGGTAAATGCACGTGATGGTTTAACTCACATCATATCTGAGTTCTCTGCCCTCTCTGATCTTGATTGTAACTGTCAGAGTGGAAGAGAAGCAACATCCATTAGTAGCATGAGTAGCTTTTTGCTTTGGTTAGCATCCCTAAAATTTGAACCTGTTAAAGGATATTCTTTTTAAATAGTTCCTTGTCAATCACATTTAAGCGAATTAAAACACTGCCTTCCTCCCCCTGTTTTTATTATATTGCCTGTGTCAAGGGCCCTTCTTCTTAAAGGAAAACAGTTTGTGAATTCTGGAAATGAAGAGTCCCATCTTTGTTTGCACTTAGATGCTCTTTGAAAGAGCAGATATGGTAGCAAGTTGGATATCCTATTCCTTCAGATTCTGCTGCTGGCTCAAACATCATGGTTTTGTTTGTTTGTTTTTACGCGGGCCTCTCACTGCTGTGGCCTTTCCCGTTGCGGAGCACAGGCTCCGGACGCGCAGGCCCAGCGGCCACGGCTCACGGGCCCAGCCGCTCCGCGGCACGTGGGATCCTCCCGGACTGGGGCACGAACCCACGCCCCCCGCATCAGCAGGCAGACTCCCAACCACTGCGCCACCAGGGAAGCCCAAACATCATGGTTTTTAATTTAGAAGGTTGCATCTGATGATCAGAGAAGGGTCAGAAATCTTGGAGGTTCTCGGTTTGGGTTTTTTGTGTGTGTTTTTCATTTTCCTTATTTTAAAATTCTTGATCCTTATTTCTGAATCTCCTCATGTATAACTTTGTTAATGTCTTTTAAATTACAGTAGAGAACAGTCCTAGAGATAAGGAAGAAAGGGAAAACAAAACTGTTACTGACTGACTTCTTTCAGGCAGGTTCTGTGAGAACTTACATAGTTTTTATTTAATTTGCCTTATGCTCCTGTTTTTATGCACAAATAAACGGAAGCCCAGAGAGGTTTACTCTATCCCCAGAGGTCCTATAGCTGATAATTTGCAGAGCTCATATTGAAATCAAAGTTTCTCTGAGTATAAACCCATATTCATTTATGAAGTCAGCTCTTGTTTTTATGTTGTGGCTTTAATACCTCTAAACCATAACTTTCTAAAATTAGCAAAGCTTTTTGAGACCTGAATCCCAATAAGAATATAAGTTTTATGAAATAATTTCAGATTTTTTTCGTCTTTAAACTTGCTGTCACTTTAAATATAATCTGACTTAGGGAGAGATAATTCTATCAGATGCCTTCTCAGAAATGGTTCTTAAAAAGGTGTTCCACTTCTGTAAATCACACACAGCGTTATATTGATATGTGAAGAAATAAAGTACAGATACATGAGAGCGTTCTTTCTATAAACTTCACTGTTGCTATTATTTTAAGAAATTATTGTTTCAGTATATACATATGTGCTGACATTCCCAAAATGAGCCTCCTTTTTAGAATTGCTTTCTGTCAATCTATAAAAGGAAATGTTTGTCCAAGGGTTGAAATGGTACTGTGTCATCTAATTTTGCAGCCCTTGACTGAAAGATTTGAGGGTATTTGGATCATGCCTCTTCCCTTGTCTGCTGATTAGAACGAACCCAGCTGAGCTGATTGTGCCCAGAGAAGAAGCCAGAGAGCTCAGTATGTCAGACAATTTCAGGGTTTATTTTCTTTTAAATCTTTCCCAGTTTCTTGTCTCATTATAAAAGAAGCTATACTTTTTTTTAAATAAGCCTGATGTGTTTGGGACGCCTTCAAATCCCCACTTCATGCCTTACCGAAGAAATAGCTTTGATTCAGTTCTGTAGGTGGAAGTCTAGCTCTCTAATAGACTAATAATAGACACCATGGCTGATGGGTAAATCCGAGAGGCGTTCGCTGTCTTGCCAAGGAGATAAACACTTTTACGTTGCTCTTCTTCTAAAGCAGGTCAGAAAAAGCTCCTGATTTGATGTGAATGAACATAGGTAAAATCTAAAGTGTATACTTAGCCTGCATCAACCCAATGTTCTAGCAATACTAAAAAAATATATATATATAATGATCACTGAGTAACTCAGTCCCTGGGTATTTAATAGCAAGATGAAGACTGTACACCCATACACAGTCATTTTTATTGCTTTGATGGGACCATGTTGGTCCCACTTTCGTTTAAAGAAAGTCTGATCAGTTTTTGGTAATAATTTGATATTTGAACTGTTTTGTGAATTAACAAATTAAGTCATGTCTGTATTTGGTAAATAATTAATTCGTTTATTCAGCCCTGTGTTACATGCTGGGGATACAGGATGAATGATTCATAGAACCTTACCCCAGGGAGCTCGGAATCAACATTATATGAGGCAAATCAGAGCCCAATGGGACAAAAGCATGAAGAGCCGCAGTGAGGAAAGGGAGGAAGGTCACGTAGCTCAGCCTGGAGTAGAGGAAAGCGTTGGCATGCGGTAGGAAGGTGTGAGTTCATAGTAACTGGCGCGGAAGTGAGTGTGGCGGAGAGCTGGGAGATGCAGCTGCTTGGGGAGGTGGATAGGGACCTGATCAGGAAGGATGACTTTATTCTGTAGACAATGGGGAGACATCAATAGGTTTTAAATGGCAGTGGCATCATCAGCTTTGTGTTTTACAGATTTCAGTCTCAAGGAAGCTGGGTATGGTGGTGCGGATTGAACACTGTACATCCCAAAGGGTGCCATTTATATGACTAGTGCTGCCTAGCTGTCCACAGCTTCCACAGTTAGACACAGGAGCTTGTGGTATATATATATATATATATATATATGTGTATATGTATATGTACACATACATACGCATATATGTATATGTATAGATACCCCTGTGTCCATACATGTCAGACTCCAATATACTGAGCTGTTCAGAGGGTAGATAACATGTTCTAGTCTTCCATGTATCTCCAGGGCTGCTAGCACAGTGCCTGGCCAGGTACTTTTTTAAACACTAGAACAGCATTGAATAAAATAGACAAAATCACTGATTTCATGGTGCTTATATTCCAGTGGAGGAGGTGGGAGGGAAACAGACAGTAAGCATATGGTACCTCTGAAGAAGGTAAGTGCTCTGGAGGTGAGGGAGACAGGGTGTGGGTGCTGAGTGAGCTGCGATGGTAGACAGCATTTACTCTTTCATGTAAGGCATTTAAAGAACTCTGATAAGATTGCATGTTAGGAGAGACCTAAAGAGGCATGAGGTCAAGTCTGCAGGAACCGCGCTCCAGGCAGAGGGAATAACAAGTGCAGAGACCTTAAGGCAGGAATATTCTGGAATGAATAAACAAACTCACTGACCAATAGAGAACATTAATTTTACAGAAGAGACTGAGCTCTGTTGATGCCAAGTAATGATTCTCCCATTACATCCCTAGGGAGAGGGATTCAGGACTGAATCTCTTTATCCACTCATACTTTTCCCTCTATGCTGTGATACAAGTTCTTTTCTTTTTTCTAAGGGAATCTGCAGTTATTTAACCCACACAAGAATCAATAAACAAAAACAAAAAATAAATGCAAAACAAAATTTTTCTTTCAAGGGGCTTCCCTGGTGGCGCAGTGGTTGAGAGTCCGCCTGCCGATGCAGGGGGTGCGTGTTCGTCCCCCGGTCCGGGAAGATCCCACATGCCGTGGAGTGGCTGGGCCCGTGAGCCATGGCCGCTGAGCCTGCGCGTCCGGAGCCTGTGCTCCGCAACGGGAGAGGCCACAACAGTGAGAGGCCTGCGTACAGTAAAAAAAAAAAAAAAAAAAAAAAAAAAAAAAATTTCTTTCAAAGAAGTATTTACTTCTTTTGGGCCTGGGTTCTTGAAATCTAATTTTGTATCCCCTGATGAGTCAAAAATATTTATTATCCTAGAAAGTATTTTTTTCGTATATTGTTACTGTATCTTCTAGGATACAGAAACATTCGTACTTTTTCCCTAAAAATGATGCAACTGTCGTTCCAAGTGAGAGCTTACCCTCAGAATTTTTTATGCCTGAATCTTTTTGATCATTAAAAAGTAAAATAAAATAAAAGGCACCAGAATTCCCTGGCGGTCCAGTGGTTAGGACTCTGTGCTTTCACTGTTGAGAGCCCGGGTTCAATCCCTGGTCAGGGAACTAAGATCCCACAAGCCATGTGGCACAGCCAAAGAGAGAGAGAGAGAAAAAAAGAAAAAAAGAATACAAGTAATACAGTTTGTTCTAGAAATGCCAGAAAATAAGAAAACAAACAAAGAAAATGAACAAAAAAGAGCAAAGAAAATAAAAGGCACCGTATATGAAAGCTACTACACAGGTGTTGCTGGGTTTTTTTTTTTTTTTTTTTGCGGTACGCGGGCCTCTCACTGCTGTGGCCTCTCCCGTTGCGGAGCACAGGCTCCGGACGCGCAGACTCAGCGGCCATGGCTCACGGGCCCAGCCGCTTTGCGGCATGTGGGATCCTCGCGGACCGGGGCACGAACCTGCGTCCCCTGCATCGGCAGGAGGACTCTCAACCACTGCGCCACCAGGGAAGCCCAGGTGTTGCTGATTTGAGAGTGATTTATATCTCGTCTCTTTGGTAGGCATTTGATACTCCATACATAATGCTAAACAGTGAGTTTGACCTTCCCCCTCCCCAACTGAATTGAACATCATCTTTCTATATACTACAGATATAAACAGATTATTTGTTTAGCCTTCCTAACCACTTGGAAGTTATTGTTAACTGAGTGTTGATTTGTTTTTCAAACGGCCATGCCTCATTCTAATGTGAATTTATTACTTCTAGGTGATCAATTTAAAAATAGATAGAAATCAAACTTTTTAAAGCCAAACTTTTGTTTTTATATTTATTTTTAAACAAGGGGATTCCAAAGTTACATCATAGATAGAGTGAAGAGCTGCTTTTGTTTGAGAGTGGCTACCTCTTTTTGCTACTTCTATATTTAAAAAAATTTTAGTGCTAGTAATTACCGAGATGACTCATAATTTAAAATAAAGTGGTATTTCATGTGGTCATACAGTATACTCCAAACTGATTGCCAGTATTAACTTGCTGTCAGTTGCTTGACATACTTCGCTGTGTGAGATCTTTGTGTAGCTTTTTTCTTTCTATATGTTCTACCTGTAATTGCACTGCAAATTTATGTATACCATTTATACTTCTCATCCATATATTCTTAATGAGTGTAACTAGTGAGTACAGGTAGTCATTTCTCATGCATTTTTGATGTGTGTTGACATAGATACTCAACGATGATGTTGAAATATTAATGTTTCGCTACAAGTTCCCGGAACTATTCATCACTCTTTCATTTATTAATATAGTCAGAGAGAGTACATATGATAGAAAACCATACTGTAATATATTTGAAATTAACTCAACTCACCAGGATATAATCTCTTCCATTTGCAGTCAAATGCTCTAGGCACTCTCTTCTTACTACTCTTCATGAGTTATTGCCATTGTACCATAATTTTCCTTCACTTTATAGCACTCTCCCATACTTGAATCTCATTGAATATGTTTACTTACATGTGTCAAATGGAAGTAGAAAATTGAAGGATACGTTTTCATGGAGAACCTGCTGCTATAAAGAAAAATCTGACATAGATAGAAAAAGATATCTTTTTCTTTTGGATCAGAGTGAATCTTATCAGGTTGACATTTTACCATGATTTTGTGCCATCTACTTTCACAGTCACAAAGTTGAGGGTTGCCCTCAGTTGAAATCTAGTACATCACACATTATGGCTTATCCTAAAAGTTAAATCCCAAACCATGTTCAGTTAGTGTAGTAAAAATGCCAGCAAATTTCTGGGTACAATTTTGGATCTTTTTTGTTAATTTGAATAAAGTTCTGTCTGTTTACCTACCTATCTACATATCCTTTCAAATATCAATTAATGTTACTTTTGGTTGCAAATAACAGTAAATGTTACAAGAGAACTTAAACATGGAATTATTTTTCTGGTATAACAAGAAGTCTGGAGTAAGCAGGACAGGCTGAGGGAGTGTCCTAAGATTTGTCCTAGGGTTTCTTCTCTCTTCCTGTTTTGTTTTCCTTCAGTTGTGGCTTTCCAATGGTTATATGAAGTCAACTGCATCTCCACGTATCCCGCCCTTATAATAGTCAGAAGAGAAGGAGTAAAAGCAAAACAAACTAACCAGAAGAACATAGCAACCAACTGTGTCACTTTTAAAAAGCTTTCCCAGGACATCCACCATGTGATTTCTGCTTATATCTCATTGGCCAAAACTAATTTACATGTTCCCAATTTTTGGAGTATGGCTAAGGAAAAGAAAAACATGGACAGGACTGATTCAATTAATCAGTAATATCTGCCACCAAATATTAATTTAATACCTAAGAAAAATATGGCACCACCCCAAATTCAATACCAAGGTGTTTTTTTTTTCCTAATCATGTATTGCCACTGTAATGCTGTGTAGCCAGTCATTCCGGAACTCAGTGGAATACCGTCATAAAACATTTACTTCTCTTCCATGTATCAGCTGGTCATTTGGAGCAGGTCTGCAGGTTCTTGGAGCAGTACTGTTCACTCATTTTTCTTAACCCAAAGGACAGCCCAGGGCATGTATATCTCACAGCAGTGGCTAGAACACAAGAGGACAAGCCCTATAGTACAAACAGATTTTAAGCCTTTGCTCACATCATTCATCTACTAGCATCCCATTGGCCAAAGCAAGGCACATGACCAAGCCCAGCATCAATGGGGTGGGGAAATATATTCCTCCCATGGAGATGCAAAGCTTTAGGAGAGTGATGACTAGTGTACTAATATTTCGGGAAAAAATGGCTGTTGTTTCTAGAAGCAATTGAAATTAATTTACCTATTTTTGAAATCTTATTTTCTAAGTTTTAGCAAATTTTAGTCATGTTCTCATGAAATTTCTAGATGGCCCTGGTGGATCTCATAAATTCTTCTTTCTATATCTACTTAATGATGTATGTTTTAAAATTAATAACAAGTACATTTATTGAGTCTTGATATCTGGATTTCATAGTGTAAACTCTTATCTCCAGGGCTTACACTCTCAGAAGTGTTTTATTTTGCCAGGTGTAATAGAGTGGTATTACAAAAGATGTAGCACTTAGCAAGAGGCTGATTCTAGCTGAATAAGCAAAATCTGTGAAATGTAGTTATTTTCAGTCTCTAAGCTCAAATTAACATTGATTAACCTCTTATGGTGCACAAAATGACAAAAAAATTAACATTAACTAACGTGCCTATTCCCCTGATTTCTGGAATTAGATAGCTGTGGACCATCAGAGTGACAAAATACAAAACATCAAATTGAAACTATTACACAGAAAAGAGAAGATAAAATCTTTGAGCTAAAATTTCGTGACCTTTCAGCAAAAAATATTTGGGACTTCATTTCTACATCCCTTCTCCATTTTGTTCTGTATATGTAATCACTGTTACAAGTGATAGAAAACATGGAATTGATTCTTGTGGTTTCCATTTTCTAATGCTAATATAAAACTCATTTAAAATTTTACATTTAGAGAAACTTTTCCTAGTATATAATAGTAAAGTGCAAACAAGGAAATTGATTAGAAAAAATAAATGTCTTTCTTAAAATCAAGAAATCAGAATAGCTTCTTGTCTACTTGGGTGGATTACATTGTGGGGTTAAGATATTAATTTTTCACTGTAGCTTTTTATGAGGCTTATTATTCAAGTAAAGTCAGTAGACCAGTAAAGGTTTTACAATATGAGAATATCCAGCAAAAGTATTGTCAAGAAAACAAACAAAGTAATTGTTGAATTAAAAGCATGTAATCTCTTCATAGACTAAAATCAACCTGGTTTTTTAAAAATATATTTATAGCCTTGGCTTTTTACTCCTACATTTTTACCAAAGCTTCCAGATTGACAGCTACTTTGAAAACAAATGAGGAGTTTCATAAATCCTGCCATGTGTATCTTTAAAAGACCAAGATTATCCTAGTGTTTTAAAAGAGATTGCATGATAAATTATTAGTCATGAAAATGAGTAACAAGTTGGTCACATGCCCAAAAAACTCAGGAAGACAATATCGGAAGTTATTGAAGTAGTTCAGACACGAGCACCTCTGGGCCTGGGCCAGGGCTCCAGTGGTGGCTTTTGAACCAGTAACAATAACCCTAAGTATTGTATTAAAAATATAGTACTTTATAAGTCTCAGTTTATTTTTATTATGTATCTCACCATGTTCCTAATGTAGCAGTGAATGAATTATATCATTTTACAGATGAGGACAATATAACTCAGGAAAGTTAAGTACTTAGTAGACATCATAAAACTAATAAGTAGTGATGCTAATGATGCCCGATCAGATATATTTTACAGTACATGTTAAAAGTGCTCCTTCCTGCATTCTGTCTTGAAGGGAAAGGATTTATGATTTATGTTTTAAAGGAATAATTGACAGTTTTAGTGATAACTAGACTCTAAAGGATAAGATAAAGGCAAAAGAATGGCCATGCCTTTGAACTGAATAATGTAATTGAGTAGAGTGGGTGGAGTTTGATAAAATGGTGAAACATACAAACGGAACCATTCTGTTCGAATTTTGAGATCTGGAACTGGAACCGATTAGAGAAGGCTGGAAATGTAGAAAGGCAGTCATTGGCATAAGAATGATTTTTGAGGTTTATTTTTTCTTTTTGAGGTATTATTTACATACAATAAAACACACATTTTTAAAATACAGTTCAACAAATATCATATATTAACGCATATATGTGGAACCTAGAAAAATGGTACAGATGAACCGGTTTGCAGGGCAGAAATAGAGACACAGATGTAGAGAACAAACGTTTGGACACCAAGGGGGGAAAGTGGCGGAGGGGGTGTGGGGTGGGATGAATTGGGAGACTGGGATTGACAAATATATGCTAATATGTATAAAATGGATAACTAATAAGAACCTGCTGTATAAAAAAATAAATAAAATAAAATTCAAAAAAAAATACAGTTCAAAGGGTTTAACAATTGTATATACAGTTGCCTCTTGGTATCCATGGGGGTTGTGTTCCAGGACCCACGTGGATACAAAAATCCGAGGATGCTAAAGTCCCTTATGAAAATGGCTTAGTATTGGCATATAACCTACACAACATCCTCCCTTATACTTACTTTAAATCATCTCTAGATTGCTTATAATACTAACACAATGTAAATGTTATGTAAATAGTTGTAAATACAATGTAAATGTTATGTAAATAGTTACCAGCTCCTGGCACATTCAAGTTTTGCTTTTTGGAACTTTATGGAAAAAAAAAAATTTTTTTTTTCAATCCACGATTGGTTGTATCCACAAATGCAGAACCCTTGGATGGGGTGGGCATGGGGCCGGGGTTGGGTCTGGAGGGGAGGGGGCGACTGTACTCATACACCTGCAACTTTTTTTTTTTTTTAAATTAATGTTAGAGTAGAAGAATGTGTATGAGATGGGTAGAGAGAAATGGTGGTGGGGGTGGTGTTGAATATGCCCTGCTTAACTAGCTTTAGTTTATTTTTTTAATTTATTTATTTTTGGCCACATTGGGTCTTCGTTACTGCACACAGGCTTTCTCTAGTTGCGGCGAGCTGGGGCTACTCTTCATTGCGGTGCGCGGGCTTCTCATTGAGATGGTTTCTCTTGTGGAGCACGGGCTCTAGGCGTGCAGGCTTCAGTAGTTGTGCTGAATCAAGATACAGAACGTTTCCATCACCTAAAAAGTTACCTTCACCCCCTGCACCCACCAGTAAATTCAATATCTCCCCCTAACCCCCAGCCAATCACTTTCTGATGTCTGTCTGTGGAGTAGTTCTAGACCTTCCTTTATGGAATCGTATACTATGTATTCTTTGGTTTCAGTCTTCTTTCACTCAGCATGATGTTTTTGAGATTCTTGCATGTTGTTACATTGCTAAGTAGTACTCCATTACTTGGATGTAATATAATTTGTTTATTCTTTCACTCATTGATGAACATTTGGGTTGTTTCCAGTTTGGGTTTATTATATTAGGGCTGTATGAACATTCTGTGCAACTCTTCTGTGGACATGTTTTCATTTCTCTTAGGTAGCTACCTAGAAGAGGAATTGCTGGGTCAAGGGAACATGCATGTTTATCTTTGTAAGAAACTACACAACCGTTTTCCAAAGTAGTTGTATCCTTTTACATTCCTGCCAGCAGTGTGCAAGAGTTCCAGTCAGTCCACATCTCCAGCTACCTTTGGTATTCATAGTCTTTTTTTAAGGCATTCTCTTTGTTACTTAGTCTTTAAAAGAAGATCTATTCATTCCTTCTCAGTGAAGAACAAGATGCCAAGGACCAGTTTTGGAGGAAGACCCTTGGTGAGGAGACAGATAAAGAAAGTTACACAGACAGAAGGGCTAAGAGAAGCATCAAGAAAATAGGGAGGAGTGATTTTCAGCCAGATCCTGTCCCTTTGAGGTTTCAGGAGAGTGAAAAATGAGAACTCTAACCAATTCAGCAAAAAATGAACTAGAGACAGTACAGATCTCATTGAGTTGTGGAAAGGACTTATAAGCCTGGATGCAGCAAGTTAATAGGAAGGAATCACGAGTGCTGAAGGGGTAGGAGCCTAAGATTCGAGGAAGCAAACGTATACACGTAACTGTGAGGGAGATGAGAAAAATAAGATGACAGCCAGAGGAGTGATGTTCATTTCTGTAGACTAGAGATCAACCCAGAGTGAAAAGAAAGCTTGGGACAGTTATCCACATAACTGTGTTTGGGGGAAAAAAAAAAAACTTAATTACAACATGTTTTTGTCTGAATATATAAATTTGATTATCTGATAACTATCGGAGAAATCAATGTAGGTAGCAATTATGAATTTTTATCCATTCAAAATATACTGATTAAAGGCCCAGTAAATGCCATAGTCATTTGTATCTCCCCCTCTCTGTTTTCATTCTGGGTACATCTTTGTCTTCTTATCCACATGAACTTTGAAATTCTTCCTCTGATCTCTTAACTTCAAACGTGAATAAGTATTTGTAAGCTTTAAACCCCAAATGAGGTTGGGTCTTGACTTATTCCAATGAGAAAATAAGGAGCTTTTCTTTTAGTAATAGCTCCTCCATTTGCTAACTCCATAATAGTTTATAACCCTCCAACCTTTCCATTTCTTATCCATTAAAGATAGGGAGAGTCTCAAGTATTTTCCAGATTTCTGTGCTGGTAAAGTGCCCGGGAACTATAGTTACCTCTTTATATTATAAATTGTAACTAAAATTATAAAGTCAAAATTGCAGGTAAATATTACTGATTCATCCAGATACTCCTACCAGATCATTTGAATGACTGTTTATTCTTGTTTATTGTTCTATTTAATGACATGACAGACATCAGGAGATTACTTCCTTCTTACACTTCATTCATTCAGTGCTTATTGAACGCTTGCCATGTGTAAAGACCTCACCCTCAGCTTCGTGAAGGAGACAAGTAGAGAATGTCACCTCTAACACACCAAGAGTGGTTTCATTTTCTGTCCACCACAGTATCTAGGATATTTGTAGTCAAAGAAAATTTCCAGTGAACTTAAGTTCTTCCACGCATTGCAGTAATTTCTGTTATCTTTCATGGAAGCTCACATTTCTTGAGCATCGAATATGTGCCAGAAATCACCAGTCATTGGGGAAGGTCTGCATGGGTCAGGCAAACCCATCTTTATCACAGGGGGAAAAAAGAGATTCAAGATTGTTTCACATGTCTTCCCAATTTAAGGGGGAAAAAAGTGTCCATACATCCTTTTTAGCAAATCCGATGCTTGTAAAACCCAGTCGTTATTGATTTTAAAACCAGTTTAAGAGGGAGGAGATAATGTAGATATATGTATATGTATAGCTGATTCACTTTTTTATACAGCAGAAACTAACACACCATTGTAAAGCAATTACACTCCAATAAAGATGTTAAAAAAATTACTTGAATTTAAGTAATCAAGTAAGAGTTTGGAATTTAGAGTTTTAGAATTGAAACTTCAATAAGATTTAATGTAATGATAATAGATGATTTATACGAGATCCAATAAAAAAAGTCACGAACCTGCTTTACATATGAAAAATATTAATCACGAAGACAATAGTTGTTTAGGAAAGGAGTTCTAAGCCAGGAAATTCATTCCCATCATGTCTCCAAGCTTATTCACTGCTCTTGCGGGCTAAGGAAAGGAGTTTGTGAGCTATAAACTCTTCGAATGACAAGATATGCATCTGGTGTCAGAAAAGTTCCTTTGATGATGCTTTTCAAGATGACACCTATAGAATGCTAGATTTTAAATGCTTAAGGTTCATTTTAATGAAATTCAATAAATTTTAAAATTGCATTTATAATACAATCACATATAAGACTTGCCAAACAACTTTTTTTTTTTTTTTTTACAAACTTGGAGCCTATAATTGCATTAATTTGTACTGCCATATTATCTTATTTTAGGGGCAGATTGCAAAACAGATCTCCTGCCGTCTCTGTTCATATGTTTAAAAATCCTGTCAACGCAATTCTTGAGGTGCTGAAGGCAGGAACTTGGCACAGTGCTTGTAATGTAGTAAAACCTCAATAAATGTTAGTCGTTGCTGCTTCTCTTTATGACCCTTTTTATCATACATTGCTAGTTATAAAGGTTGTCACTTTGCACGAATTCTTTTCAAATTCATGTCTACAGATGTCCACTCACATAAAATTACACAGCTGAGTACATTACTAAAGCACACATGTGCCAGGCTCAATTAAATGTCAGGCAAAGTCAGGCGCATGTGTTCAACATGTGACTTCACCATGGCTTAGCAGTCATTTGTATCAAGTGAATCTTTATAGCATGTGTGGCCAAGATAATATATTAGAAATCATTTTGGTTCTTATTTTCTAACTCTAATAATAATGATAAACAATATACACTTTCATTAGACATTTTTCTTAACTAACTTAAAAACAAAAGTTTCCTTTACTGTTTTTCAGGCTTCTGGGTCATTGTTTTATTATTAAGATGTGACATGTACATTGTTAAGTATACAGATCTTAAGTGTACAGCTCAGTGATGAACACACTCATGTGACCTTCGTATAGATCAAAATATAGAATATTTCAAATACCTCAGAGGGTTCCTTTATATCCTTCCACTCAGTACAAATTTAAATTATTCAAGTACTTCTCCACCCAGTGAAAATTGACATTATCCTAATGGCAGAGGATACGGAGACTGCAGAATGGCCTGTTAAACAGTCTGACCATTTTTAACTATGAATTTCAGTGGTTCCAGATTCTTTTAGACTCACTCACTGAAACGAAATACAAGGTCATTTGGATGCTGCCATTGATCTTAGAAAAACCCTCACATTTTGGTATTTATATTAAAACACCTAATTGTTCTTTTCATATCCATTTTGTAATAATTATTAAGAACTTCTATTCATAAAATAAGTTTATTATAGCTACATATTGCTTTTGTCTCTTCTATGCTTTGAGATTCTGTGTTCAATTTCATTGTAAAATGCCGCCTTGTAGCAGTTTTCATCTAAGATGTGGATACAAATTGGTGGGTTAGGACTCACTGGTGTATTGTAATCGGTTCAGAGAGTGGAGTTGCAGCTAACTGGAAATATCATGTAACCTGCTGTCTGTACCATAGCCATAATGAGCGACCTTCAAAATCTGGGTTTATTTGTGTCTATTTTCTGGTGTCTGTTTGACTGTGTGTATAAACATGAGAATTACATGTCTATGAATATTGGGGGGAAAGCAGTTAAAAACAGCTGATTTAGGTCGGTGGCTTGCCGTATTTAGTGCATTCTGCAGACCAGGATAGCACATTGTGGGGAACAATTTTTGAGACTACTCCAGCATGATGCCAGTGAACTGGATTCCTGTTTTGATGATTGTGTTCTTTGGCCCACAGAGATCATAATCCCAGAACAGAAGCCATGACAACAAGTCCGAATACTGTATTTCTTTACTTATTCCCTTTCCCATTTCAAAAGAACTTTTGCCATAATTTATACAAATGTACCTATATGGTGTAATTGAAAAATTAACAACTGGGCTAACAAATCAACATACAGGAAAAATAATGCAACAACAGTTAGATAAAGCTAGGGAACTGTTAATACCTAGACACGCAGAGCATGAGATTCTGCATAATAAATACAGGTAGGATGCTGGTGTCATCCATATATACTTAAAGGTCACTTCTATAATAAGGCTTTATTCTAGGAGAAGAGCCACAGAAGTATTGCTCTTAAAGAAGACAGTGATTTTTTTTGACCTGACAACTTATCTGGAATGACAAACAGGTAATGTGACAGAAAAAAAGTGGCAATTCAATGAGGAAGAATGACAAATTGCATTGAAATTCTGCTACAGTATTATTTATAGAAAAATACTTTCAACTGCATCATTAGATAATAGTGTAATAATGATTTTTAGCTTTTACTATGTCTAAGTAGTCACATGAATATATACTTCTACTACTAAATCTGGTAAATATTTCTACTCTTTGTCTTTATAAAATGTATAGACTGCACATATCTATTCACTCTGATTATCATATTTTGAGTCCATTTAACTTTCAGATAACTTTAAGAAAATGAAAGAAGTCCTAGGAAGCTTTTTTAGGGATCTTGAGAGGAATGCAAAAGAATTTTTTTGGTAATTTATTTCTGGTGAGTTTGAAATGCAGAACATGTTTTCCAAGGGTTAGTTCCCCCTATTATCAAAAATTTCAAGATCAGAATAGATAATGTTCTGTTCACTCAATGTGTTACTTTTTTTTTTTTTTGCGGTACACGGGCCTCTCACTGCTGTGGCCTCTCCCGTTGCGGAGCACAGGCTCCAGACACGCAGGCTCAGCGGTCATGGCTCACGGGCCCAGCCGCTCCGCAGCATGTGGGATCTTTCCGGACCGGGGCACGAACCCGTGTCCCCTGCATCGGCAGGCGGACTGTCAACCACTGCGCCACCAGGGAAGCTCAATGTGTTACTTCTATTTCCTGGAAGGACAGGAGGGACTTTCATGGAAGAAGAATTATGATTTGTGGAAGCCCAGAGCTGTGAGTCCTTGGTCCTGAATTTCACTTCCCCTCTGTGTTCTGCTGGCCCTGTTTGCAGGTTGCCCAGCCTCAGCACTCACTCACATCTGCAGGATGGAGATGAGGAGACCAGCTCCTTCCTCTGTTATTAGACCACGAGGAGGGAAACACCAGGATTAGCTGGAGAGTTCTTGCAGCTTCTTTGTAAACTTGTTCCTAAATGCGCTGTGGCATCCCCAGAAAATTCTCTAAGGATGCTTTCTAAGCAGTATTTTGACTCCAGGACCATGCTTAGCACTGCATGCAGTAGACAGGATGCAATATAAAATTCTATGTATCTCTATTAATTGGTTTTGAGTACCACCCCAGAGAGTCTTGACTTTTATTGCTGCAAAGTAGTGTCAGCATGGGTCACTTCACAAAATACTTGATCATTGGAAGGATTAACTTCCATTCTAAGCACAAAACGGTGTAATTTTAAAAAGAAATTACAAAAATAAATATAAAACAAATGTGTTGTCCAGAGCAGACTGATGTGGGTTTTTGACTTACATTTTAAAATAAATTATAATCAGAATAGTATGCTTACTGTTTGGTCTAGTATTTTAAGGGAAAGGGCTATATATAATAAAGATTGAACAATGAATTAAAAGAAACATAAGGATTACCTGCAAAAGTCAGAAACGGATACATTTAAAACCAGGTTTTGTAAGCAGGTATGGATTGCTGAGATGCTTAGTTTATGAAATAAAATGTGAAAGCTGGGTACCATTATGTAAACAGTGAGTTGAAAAGAGGGCAAGAAAAGAATGTGTTCTGAGCAGTGGTCATGAGACAGGCACACCACAGCTCTTATCTCTTTTCATCCCCACAGCTACAGAAAATCGGTGTTAATGTTCCCACTTAAGCGATGAAGAACCAAAAGTCAAATGAATGTAGGTAACTTGCACAAGATCACGGAGAGTGTATTTTGGAAATAGGGTCCAACCTAGCTATGTCTGACCCTGAAGCCTTCCTTTTCATTGCATTGGGGACGAACGAGGGTGTCCTTAGTCCCTGTGTGGCCAGAGCCCCACTCTGGGCAAATCGTATGGTCTTATCCTCACCATTGGGGGATGAGGGAGATCTCCACATTGCTTTCTGGCTCTGAGTTCTGTCTGGGTAGGAGAAAAAAGAAACATTTAGAACTGGTGCTCATTTCTTACTGACTGGTACCATGGTGACACCCAGCAAGTCCCCGAATGCCATAGGGTGCTCATTTACAGAATGCAGATATAGTAATGCCTGTGTCCTGCTGCAGGCTTTTGTGAGGATCGAATGAGACAGCAGTGTTTTGTGCACTCTAAGGCACTTCCCAAATGGAGAATATCACTGATCCAGCACTCATGGCCCCGCTTAAAGACCAATGGATGAAAATATCCGTAGGAAAACAAGGGTGCGCAAACCCTCCCTTATAGGATGCGATTTATGAGACCATTATGTGTCCCCAAGAGCGTTTATACGCTTAGCTCACCAGAGTAAAACGAAACTTTATTCTCAGTAGTTTTGAGTTTTATTAATGACTCAAACTGTTACAATTTGGAAAAAAAGTGGAGTCTCTTAATAGCTTTCAGAAGTAACAATAAACTATTTTGAAATGTATACAGAACTCAGCAGTCTGCTGAGATGACAGATATATAGGATTCCAGGCAGGAAAACTAGTCAGTTTTCACTAGACTATGACTTTTATTCATATCATAATTAGCAGAATGTGTAGGTGCAAGTTTCACACTTTATAAGAAAATGAATTGCAGAGAACTCCATTTGCCCAGCTGTTTACTTAATTTGAAAGTTAATATGTAAGGTTGAAATGTTCTGAAACAAAAATGCAAAAAGAGATGAAAGCAATTTCATTTTAAACATAACTAGAGAGCAGACATGTAAACAAAGGGAACGTGACATGTGTTTGATATAAGAGCAGAGAAGTGGTTTCCGCATGCCCAGTGCAGAGCTGTCCTTTACAGACTTGTCTTAGCAGTCACTGGGAATCACCCTGTATTACTGAACGGAAGGTTTGCTCCTGAAACAAATCTGCGTTCAAATGCATTTGACGCGTGGGTATACTTGTCATTTTCTATAGGCCATCATTTTACCTCTTCACTGACTTCCTGAATGACAAATGAATGTGGAGAAAGGAACAAAAAGACCCTCATGGAAGGATGACAAATTTGGGTTGAACTAGAATTACCCGCTCAGATTCAGTTGCTTTGAAACCCAAGATTTGAAATAAGTAATGTATGAGTTCTTTAAGGAGATAAAATTATGCACATTTGCCAAATTTAATATGGTGATAATTTTACAAGGGAAAAGTATTATAAAAAACTAATAAACTACAAATTTGCATATTAAGAGTAAGTTAACATAAGGAAGGGATCAGTCAAAGAAGAGCATCGTATTCAGCAAGGAAACTTAACAAGAGAACCCTGAGAGATTTAGTCAGTAATTATTTTTTTTTAATAAAATATATGTGGGCTACTATGGGGAGGACTAACATGTCAGGTGACATCCTCTCAAACTTTGAGATTATTTTTTCCCCAGGTTCTTCTTTTTTTTTTTTTTTGCGGTACTCAGGCCTCTCACTGTTGTGGCCTCTCCCGTTGCGGAGCACAGGCTCCGGACGTGCAGGCTCAGCGGCCATGGCTCATGGGCCCAGCCGCTCCGCGGCATGTGGGATCTTCCCGGACCGGGGCACGAACACGTGTCCCCTGCATCGGTAGGCGGACTCTCAACCACTGCGCCACCAGGGAAGCCCCCCCCAGGTTCTTCTTGCCCTGCCTGTTCTTCTCTTTTCCCTGACTTTTCAATTTTCAAATGTTAGGGTACTTCCGTGTCCTGCAAACTAGAAGATTTAAATTGTCACAGTAATCATGACTCTTGTAATAAAGAAACTGTGCTATGATGTACCTTATTTTTATTATTTTTTGCTTAAAAACAAAAGATTTCATTGAATGGTCTCCCAGTCAAATCATTGTATCCTTCAGAACAGAAGTGTTTGTTCTAAGATGCAATGCATGCATTCTGGAGTCAAATGCTTGGGTTCCAAGTGCCGTGTATTGATTGGCACTGAGATCTTGGCAAGTTACTTAATTTCTCTTAGTGGCAATGTGTTTTCTTCATCTTTAAAACATGTAAAGTATCTAAATCTTGAGGTGGTTGAGTGGATTAAATAAAACATCACTTGTAACGTCATGCTCAGCATAGAGCATGGCAAATAGTAAGTGCTCAAGAAACGTTCCTTTGAAAAAATAATTTCCTGATTATTCAGTTGGTAGTTGGATAAAGTATCTATTGAGCACCATCTTTTCTCTAACTCCATGACCCTGGACAAGCTATATAACTTCCCAGAACTTGTTTCTGTTTCAGCATCCATTAAATGAACAAGGTTGTCACGTGGTGGGTGTCCAGGGATGGGACATAAAAAGTGCCTACAGCAGCACCTGGCTGTAGTAGGTGCTCAGTAAATTAGCTACTTAGTTGTTATTATGGATGATATAATGTAGGTTCCTCATGAATGAATATTAGAGAGAGAAACCTTTTGAACTTGTATAAGAAAATTATCAAGAATATACAAAACCATAAGTGAAAAATATATAGTCTGACAATATAATATGTCCTGTCTGTCTAGAGGAGACAGAAGAGAAAAATCACTCCCGCATGAGGTGGTCAAGGAGGGCTTCCGGGAAGAGGTGGGGCTTATTCTGTGCTTTGAAAGTTAACTAGAGTTTATGTCAGAGGCAGGGAGAAAGGCATTACCAGTAAATGAAATGGGGTAAACCCTATAAGAAGGCATTTCCAGTAAATGAAATGGGGTAAGCCCTATAACAAAAAAACAGAAGCCTAGACGGAAAGGTTCTTATAGAAAGTCATGTGAAATAGTACCTAGTGAGTGAGGGCCAGAATATCAAGGTCTTTAATGTGATGATAAGGAGTTAGGGCTTCATACTATAGACATTAGGGACCCCTTTGATGGTTATTGAACTGAGGGTTGATATAATGAGGAGAGTAGTTTAGGCAAGTGTTTCAGGCTTTTTAGTTGCTGATAATAGAATCCACTCTAACAATTTATGGTGAAAGGGAGTTATTAAATGATACACCAACAGAGCAACCAGAGGGTACTTCTAGCAAAATACCTCCGATACTCCCCACCCACCATTTGCACCTTTAAACTGGACCTGGATGCCAGGATCTCCTCCCAGCTGGCCCAGAAGAACTTAAGCCTCTACTGTCAGCCTTGTCGGGAGAGAGACAAGGGTCTCTGCCCAGGGTTGCTTCCTTAAATTGCTCACATCTGCCTTGTTCGGGGGCTTGGTGGAAACAGCTCACACACAGAAATGTAGTGACAAGGGCCTCTGGGAAATGTTGCTTTTCGCTTTCTAGACTCTCTTCTTTAGGAAGTCAAAAACCAAGAGGCCGGCACAGTGCTGAGTGAGCCAACGTCCGTATCTGCCCAGATAGTTCATCTCGTAGCAGGATGTCACATGGATTGGCAGGGACAGAGATTGATGCATGCCATCCAGTGGAAACAAATGTGCAAAGTGTAAGATGATAACCATCTGCCTCATTTAGAGGGGTTGCAAAAACATAGAAAATAAAGGCCAGTGGAGACAGTTCAGAGTCAATCAACAACAGTTATTGGCTCTAAGGGGTAAGAAAGAAGAGATCCACAATACTTTTACACAGCTCTGCACTCTGGTATCTTGAAAAACACTCATTTTACTAATAAAAATATGGGTGGAGAATTGGTAATGGAGAGAAGATAAATGCTGAGTTTGTATTAATAGTGAGATATACAAGGGGACAGATCTAGTAAAGAGTTGGAAATGCAGGATTAGAATTTGGGCAAGGTTAGAACTAAGAACGTAACTGTGAGAGATACCAGCATGACGTACCTTAATGAAGTCTATGGAAACTAAGGGGAGAGGCAGGAGAGGAGGAGCAAAAGAAGGTGATGGGGGTGTGTCAGAGGTGTCCTGAGATGTGGTCGTCAAGAGAAGTACAAGTTTCTGTTGATAGGAATGGACATTGGTGCAGCCACTGTGGAAAACAGTATGGAGGTTTCTCAAGAAACTAAAAATAGAACTAGCATATGATACAGCAGTTCCACTCCTGAGTATATAATGAAAAAAATGAAAACACTAATTCAAAAAGATACATGCATCTCTATGTTCAGAGCAGCATTATTTACAATAGCCAAGATGTGGAAGCAACTGAAGTGTCCATCGACAGATGAATGGATAAAGAAGATGTGGTAAAAAAAAAAAAAAAAAGAAAGAAAAGATGTGGTATATATACAATGGAATACTACCCAGCCATGAAAAAAGAATAAAGTTTTCCACTTGCAGCAACATGGATGGACTTAGAGGGCATTATGCTGAGTGGAATGTCAGAGAAGGATAAATACCATATGATATCACTTTATACAGAATCTAAAAACTAGTGAATATAACAAAAAAGAAGCAGACTTGCAGATACAGAGAACAAACTAGTGGTTACCACGGGGGGGGCAACATAGGGTAAGAGGTACAGACTATTGTGTATAAAATAAGCTACAAGAATATATTGTACAACACGGGGAATATAGCCAGTATTTTATAATAATATAAATGGAGTATAACCTTTAACAAAAAGAAAGGAGAAGTGCAGGTTTCAGGCCTGGCGTGAGGGAAGTGAGGGCTCAGCCAGGCTAATTACTAAAGTGAATTTATACTGACTTAAAACTAATTCCAAAGTAGTGGAGGTAGAAGCCAGATCACAAGAGTTTAAAAAAAAATGTAATGCCTAAGAACTAGGGTCAGATGTTAATTAACCACTTGTCGCAGAGGGTAAGTTGTAAAGAAGCAGCAAACGTTGTGTTTTATTCACCCTCTTTTTATTTAATAGAAAGCCTATTGTGTGTATTCTTGAGGTTCAGGGGGAAAAAGGTAACATAGACATACTTCATTCCGTTGTGCTTCGCTGTATCGTGCTCCACAGATCCTGCGTTTTTACAGACTGAAGGTTTATGCCAACCTGACTCAAGCATGTCTGTTGGTGCCATTTTTCTAACAGCATTTGCTCACTTTTGCCTGTATCACATTTTGATAATTCTCGCAATATTTCAAACTTTTTCATTATTATTGTTATGGTGATCTGTGGTCAGTGATCTTTAATGTTGCTATTGCAAAAAGATTACGACTCAAGACTCAGAGGACGGTCTGCGTTTTTTAGCAATAAAGTATTTTTTAATTAAGGTATGTACATTGTGTTTCAGACATAATAAAATTGCACACTTAATAGACTACAGTATAGTGTAAACATAACTTTTATGTGCACTGGGAAACCCCAAAATTTGTGTCACTCGCTTTATTGCAATATGAAGAACAGGATGGCATAATTGAATTTAAGACTGTGCAAATATATTTCCAAACTGTGTACTTGTGGATTAATTCATGGCCAAGGTGAAAAAAAAAAAAAAAAAGTAGGGTGTATACAGGCTCTTACGTGACTTACAACTGGCATTCCGCAGTAATTCACATTGGCGAAATAGAAATATTCTCTCTTTGAAGCCCTTGAACCCTTATGTTGGTAATGCTGTTACCTAAAAAAAAAAAAGCGTAACTTAATCCATCCATGATTTGCTTCCCGTGGTGTGAATGAATCAAATGGGGGAGCAAGCGTGTGTTTAGCATAATGATACATGTCTGAGCAGAAACGAATCTCAGGATCCCTGCTATTCAGTACTACTCAGCATACAGAAAGCAGTAAATCAGTCTGACTGACTGTCCTGCTTTGCCCTGCCCAGAATGGTGCTGCTTTTATAAACACAGCCACAATTAGTAGATGACTTAGCAAATTAGAGCCCCTGACACCACTACAGTAAACTTTCTTGACTCTCATGACAGCCATTCCTCTGATATTCAGTCAACACCAAATTTGAATATGGATAAACTCAGAAGAAACTAAAGTCACCTCACAGCCACTGGGTCATACTTCCTAATCAGCAGAGAATTTGTCTAGTTAGTTTCACATTTAATTTCCAAAATACCCGTTACTCTGGGATTCTAACAGAATGCTGTCTACTACAGCTATACTGATCTGAATTTGTCTTGCTATATTTAACAGGTTGTTGCAACAGTCTGGTGACTTTTTATTCAGAAATGAAGCTTTTACATTTCTTCATGATGAATTTCCCTAGTTATGGACAAATTGAGAGCTGGCTGTTTTGAGATAGTCTTTATTGTTGTCTCCTAGCATTTAGACTGTACCTAATACCCAGAGACATAGCATCCTCTTATTATTGCCCTTCCTTCAGAGGAAAGTGAGACACTGAGCAGACCTCAACACTGCAACGTGGGACTCTCCGAGGGAAGGTCAGGATCGTCACGGTAGCTAAGACTTGTCCAGCACATGCTGTGCTCCAAGCATTGTTCCGAGTGAGAGGACGCAATTACCCTCACTATAAAGATGGGAGAACTGAGATAGATAGATACCTAAAAGACTAGATATTTATCCATAGACCAAACAGCCAGTAAGTGCTAGAACCTCACAGTGGTTGAACCCAGGCAGCCTGGTCCAGAGTCCGTACTCTTAACCATGCACTATGTAGCCCTGCTATGAAATTTCTGTGATGTTTGAACTCTTGAGCCTGGAAAGTTTTTCAGGGCAGGAGCAATATTTTATGGATTTGTACATCACCAATGTCTAGCACAAGGCCTGGCAAACAGTAGAAACTAAGAAATTATTTCAATTCGTTAATTATTATTTTTGAATGTTGAATTGTCATTTTATCCCTTGTACAACTAGCTGAATCATATTGCTTTCTTTCTCAGATCTCCAGGGCAGGAATGCAAGAGTGAAACCATCAGCTGATTCTATTTCAATTTTATCAATTTTTAAAAAAAAAAATCATGATAGTTCTGTTTTATTGTTTGTTAATATGCAGTTTTTAGGCCTATGTACTTTGTGTGGTATTGTTTAGTACATGTATGGAATTTTTTTTTCTAGGTTGGTTCTTCTCATTTCTGCAGATTTTGCAGGGACTCTATAAAAACTCTTTCTTTCTTTTATTCAAAGCAAAAATAATGCTAAATAGTAAGGATGCATTTGTGAGCAGTTTCCAGACCCAGCCTATTTTGCATAACACCTGTATTTAATCAGGGACTAAAAATTTAAGCAAACTGCTTTAATCATATTTTGTAAATTCAGTTTGTCTGATTATTTAAAAGAGACTATCAGGATTGGTAGATTTAAATATGGGTTAATTCTGTTTAATGGCTATTCATGCTTCCACATTTTCTAATAAGGAGATTGAGGGAAAATAGTCCCCCAAAATTTTGCAGAATTTTTAAAAGATCTTTTAACTTACACACTTAAAATCATAATTTCACTTTTTGACAATGGTGTTATGTGCATTATTCTCATGTTTGGCCAGACCACATGGGAAATTTAAGTACTATGAAAGCTCAATATAAAATTGTTTGAAATATATATATATACATACACACACATACATACATATATAAATTATATGTTGTTTTCCAAACAGCAAGCAATTATCCAATCCTCTGACACCGGCAGTGTGTCCAACAATTCAGTTCAATTCTGACACTAATTACCCACAGCTAGCAAAGACCCACAGGTCAAGGGCTCAGTCCTATAGGACTGCCCCCCCTTTAGATGCCAGCCACATATGGGGTCCCCAGGCTGTCTGGTCAACTACAAATTTGAGGGTTCCTAAGATCCCCTCTCAAGCTCAAAAATTCATTAGGATGATTCACAGAACTTAGAAAAGTGCTTTACTCATGATTACCAGTGTATTATAACAGATGCAACTCAGGAACAGTGAAATGAAAGAGATGCAAAGGGCAGGGTATCAGGGAGAGGGGTGTGGAGCTACCATGCCCCCTCCAGGCACACCACCCTCCTTACCCATTGTTGTGTTCACCAGCTTGGTAGCTCTCTGAATCCCATCATTTAGGGGCTTTTATGGCAGTTTCATTACATAAGCATGATTGCTGAAATTGTTGGCCATTAGTGATTGAACTCAATCCCCAACCCCTCTCCCCTCCATGGGGGTAGGTCTGAAAGTTCTAACCCTCTAATCATTGCTTCGTCTTTCTGGTGACCAGCCCTCCTGCAGAAGCTACCTGGGATCCTGACCCTGAGTCACCTCATTACCATAAACTCAGTTGTAGTCAAAAGGGGCTTGTGAGGAATAACAAGAGACACGCTATCACTTAGGAAATTGCAAGGGTTTTAGGAGCTCTATGCAAGCACCTGGGGCAAAGACCAAATATATATCTTTTCTTATACCAGGTATATGTGGACCACTGTATGTATTATAAGCAATATTTTGAGGTTAGATGGTCATTTAAAGAGTTCAGACTACTTCATGACTACTTATAAACATAATTCTCAATTTCAAGCAACACTGTTTGGTAAACACGAAACTATAAGCAAGAAAATTTTGCAATATGTTCTACTATTCTAGCTGTTCTCCACTTGACATTTTTTTTTAAATAGAGTTACTTCTTTGCTCATAAAATAAACAGAGTGGGACATTGTTTAAGAGCGTGGCATGGAGTCTGTGCGGCTTGGACTTGAGTTTCAGCACTGTTGTATGACCCTGGGCTAGGTATATCACAGCTCTCTAAGCTTGCCTTTTCCTTACTACAAAGTGGAATGATGATGTCTATGTCATGGGCTGCTGTGTGGAGAAGTGAAACTGTCCAGTAAAACTCTGACCATGTACCCAGTTCATGGTAAGCTCACTTTTAAGAAAATCTTTGTGTATGTGTCACTTCTGTGTGTCAGGGACACTTTTTTTTCCATTGTGCTTTCTTCCTAACATACAGAATGATAGCTTCCCTTTTCTTAAGAGAAAAAGAAAACACAAATGACTTCTTTTGGTCCCAACTGGCTGCTCCAGCTATTTCTCTTCTTTCATGGGAAAGCTCCTCAAACAGAAGTTGTTTTCCAATATTCTTTTATCCCCATTTTTTAAACTTTTTAAAAGAAGCTTTATTTTTTTTTTACAGAAGTTTTATGTTCATGGCAAAATTGAGTGAAAAGAATGAGAGTTCCCGTGTACTACCTGTACCCCCAACCTCCTCCGCTATTAACGTCCCACACCAGAGTGGTACATTTGTTACAACTGATGAACCTATACTGATACATCATCATCACCCAAAGTCCATAGTTTACATTCACGCTTGCTGTTGTACAGTCTATGGATTTTGACAACTGTGTACTGATATGTGTCCCCCATTGTAGTATCCTGCAGAATAATTTTACTGCCCTAAACTCCTCTGTGCTCGGCCTATTCATCCATGCCTCCCTGCCCCCTGCAACCACTAATCTTTTCAGTGTCTCCATAGTTCTGCCTTTTCCAGAATGTCATATTGTTGGAATCATACCATTTGTAGCCTTTTTGGATTGGTTTCTTTCTCTTAGTAAGATGCACTTAAAGTTCATCCATGTGTTTTCATGGCTTGATAGTTCACTTCTTATTAACACTGAATAATATTCCACAGTCTGGATGTACCACAGTTTATTTATCCACTCACCTACTAAAGGGCATCTTGATTGTTTCCAAGTTTTGGTAATTATCAATAAAGCTGCTATAAACAACAGTGTGCAGGTTTTTGTGTGGACATATGTTCTCTCTCTTTTTAAAAATTTTTATTGGAGTACAGTTGATTTACAAGGTTGTGTTAGTTTCTGCTGTACAGCAAAGTGAATCAGTTATACATACACATATGTCCACTCTTTTTTACATTCATTTCCCATATAGGTCATTACAGAGTATTGAGTGGAGTTCCCTGTGCTATACCGTAGGTCCTTACTGCTCATCTATTTTATATCTAGTCGTGTGTATATGTCAATCCCAGTCTCCCAATTTAGCCCTCCCCCCTTACCACCCTGGTAACCATAAGTTTGTTTCCTATATCTGTGACTCTGTTTCTGTTTTGTAAATAAATTCATTTTTACCATTATTTTACATTCCACATATAGGCAATATCCTATGATATTTGTCTTTCTTGGTCTGACTTATTTCACTCATTATGACAATCTCTGGGTCCATCCATGTTGCTGCAAATAGGACCTAATTAAACTGAAAGCTTTTGTACAGCAAAGGAAGCCATAAACGAAACAAAAAGACAACCCACAGACTGGGAGAAAATATTTGCAAATGAAGCAATTGGCAAGGAGTTAATCTCCAAAATATACAAACAGTTCATGCAACTTAATATCATAAAAACAAACAATCCAATCAAAAAATGGGCGGAAGATCTAAATAGACATTTCTCCAAAGAAGACACACAGGTGGCCAAAAAGCACAGGAAAAGATGCTCAACATCACTAATTACTAGAGAAATGCAAATCAAAACTACAATGAGGTATCACCTCACACCATTCAGAATGGCCATCATCAAAAAAATCTACAATCAAAAAATGCTGGAGAGGGTGTGGAGAAAAGGCAACTCTCCTACACTGTTGGTGGGAATGTAAATTGGTACGGCCACCATGGAGAACAGTCTGGAGGTTCCTTAAAAAACTAAAAATAGAGCTACCATATGATCCAGCAATCCCACTCCTGGGCATATATCAGAGAAAACCATAATTCAAAAAGATACATGCACCCCAGTGTTCGTTGAAGTACTATTTACAATTGCCAAGACATGGAAGCAGCCTAAATGCCCATGGACAGAGGAATGGATAAAGAAGATGTGGTACATATATACAATGGAATATTAGTCATAAAAAAGAATGAAATAATGCCATTTGCAGCCACATGGATGGACCTAGAGATTGTTATCCCCATTTTGAGGCTTTAACGCTCTAGAGCCTGGCGCTCATTCCTTCTGTAGCTTTACCAAGAAAACTATTCTTAGGATGGTTACCTGTTGACCATGTAATGGGCCTTTCCCAGTTCCCACTCTCATTCCTTTTAGACAATTTGACAAAGTGGCTGTGTTTACTTCTCACAGGATCTTTTTTTTTTTTTTTTTGCGGTACGCGGGCCTCTCACTGTTGCGGCCTCTCCCGTTGCGGAGCACAGGCTCCGGATGCGCAGGCTCAGCGGCCATGGCTCACGGGCCCAGCTCCGTGGCATGTGGGATCTTCCCGGACCAGGGCACGAACCCGCGTCCCCTGCATCAACAGGCGGACTCTCAACCACTGCGCCACCAGGGAGGCCCCACAGGATCTTTTTATATTAGTTTTCCTCTTATCTGTCTTAGTCCTTCTAACTCCTTGATTCTCTCTTTTCCTCTTGCCCTCAGCCGTAAGATATCTCAGAGTCAGTGCCTCCGAACTCCTCTGCCTTTGTAGTTTTCCTTCAGAAATCTCACCCACTTTTTCAGCTACAGTTTTCTGCACTATGTTTATGAAAATCAGATCCATTCCTGCAAGTCTGCCCTCCAGCTGCCTAAAATTAAAACCGTGTTTCCCACCATTCCTCTAGTCTCTCAGAACTCGAGTCTTGCCTTTATGCAGTGTCAACAGATCATGTGGCTACTTCTTGTTATCGCATCAGTTCTTTTCTCCCTGTTCCCTCAGGACCTCTTTGGGTTTGACTTCTGTCCCTTTCTATCTGAACGTTGCAGCATCATCCAGATTATCTTCATATTAGTCATCTGTGCACCACGGGCAGATGAATTCTTTTGTGATACCGTTTCTCCTGTGAAATGAAATCTTCCATCAGTTTTGCACTTTCTAGGGAGAACAATCCCAAAACATCTATCACCAGTCATCAAAGACATTCCACCTTCTGGGCTGCACTCCCTTGCATGAACTCCTGCTTCTGCCTAAGGTAACCGCATGCTCTTCTCTTCTCCCACCTCTTTCTGTTTGTTCCTCTTTTATCTCCTCATCTGCACACCTGCACGCCTGGGGGCTTCTCCACGCCTGCTCAGGAGATGGAGACGGGGAGACCCGACCCCATCTCATACCCTGAGCTTGAAGTGATTTTTCTCTCCACTGCCCTCTTGAAGTAATCAGTGCTTCCATTTTTTCATCATCTACTGTCTTGCACCAACTCTTCTGTTTGGAGAACGGATGTTCTTAATCTTATGTTATTATTTAACCTTTCTGAGGCGATTGTATACTCACCCAGTTGAACTACGGTCTGTTTTTAAGGTCAGAGGCCATATCTTGGATTACTTTAATATCACCTGAATTGGTTGGCAGGTGCACAGCACTTAATACACTTTAATCAGTTCTTTCTTCTTTATCCTTTTTTCAATCACAGTAATGGTTGGGTGCTTCATAAGCAACCAGAACAATGATGTTGTGATCTGTATTAAACTCAGAAATAGCCAAAATAACGAAACTAGCTGTGCTTAGCTTCGCCTATTTTGTTAATATAATAATATCCCATAGGTGTTTCTGCAGGAAAACTCTGTAACCTCTTGGGTCAGTGCTACCTGAAGCAGTGGAAAGAAAATACCAGTGGCTGGCGGTGGGAGAGGAGGGAATGGTGAATGTGAATGCAATTAATGTAAATGATGGTGTTCAATGGTAGAAGGCCTGGTGCATTTTGGAAGTGCTTATATGGTGGGTACATTGCTCTTTGTCCAATTCTGTTGGTAAGTTGGTGTGTGATATTTCATATATTCCTTGCCAGTCTCCACAAGCACCTTTAGCCCTGTGGGTACTGATTGATGTGTTTGGCAGCTCTTGGCCTGCGATGCTAAGTTCTAAAATAATGTGTCTCTGCATAAGCCAGTAAGTCATTTCCTGGCTCTTTTGTCTTAAAGCCCTGCAAGCTTCTTGGCCGTCAGTTTCGGCAGTGAAAGGACAGCCTCTACAGCTGTCTACAGATCAGACTGCTCTCTGATTCAGTACTGGGTCCACCTCTTGGATACCATTCCTTTTGATTTATTTGGTGTCTACTTAAAGAAAGACAAATCAGGCTTTATACACACATACAAATCCATAAATCCATTTCTTTTAAGCACGTTATTAAAATAGAGATAACAGTTAACATTTAATTACCAGGTTGAAGTTTTTCTAGCATTTGAAGTTTTACTCTAAGGGAAATGTAAGCTACATTTTCTCCTTAGCAATTGCTTATCACCTTTAGGGTCTACTTTATGCCATTTTCATTATGCCTGTGAACCAAACGATGTAAAATTTTGTCCTACTCAAAGGAAAAATGGTGCAGCCCAGTGAGCTATAACCCCTTCTTGAGAGAACGCTGAATTGTAATAGGTCCAATTTGGGGTGACAATGCCCATATTACATACTTCAACTTTGCCTCTTTTTTCAGCCTAAATGAGGCCTCTCAAAATTAATGCAGCCAGAGGCAGTAAAAGTGTTTGAAGTAATTCTTCCAATACTCCAATTTCTCCACAGAGCGCACCAAATAAAAGGCATTAGCAGTGTGACTAATAGAATAACTACCAATCACAATGTCTGTCAATTCATGAAATTTTCAGCGCCATCCATACTAACAACTAAATCAAAGTATTTCAGTTCACATATTAAAAGTTGGGAACCTTAACGCACCATGTACTGAATGCTGAAGAATAATATGTCAGACTTATGTAGATGCAAAATGAAGTGAAAAATTTAAGCAACTATCAGGGTAGCTCAGGTCAGAGCAGGCATGTGGAATCTATATTACCTGGATGAATGTCAGTTCCACGATATAGGTTGTTGCTCTGTAGACATGATCTAAATTCCCCCTCCATAGCATTATTTTTATTAACCTTTTATTTTTTTAATTTTTATTATTATTTTTTAATTTATTTATTTTTGGCTGTATTGGGTCTTCATTCCTTCACACGGGCTTTCTCTTGTTGCGTGAGCGGGGACTACTCTTGGTTGTGGTGCGCAAGCTTCTCCTTGCAGTGGCTTCTCTTGTTGCGGAGCACGGGCTCTAGGCCCACGGGCTTCAGTAGTTGTGGCACGTGGGGTCAGTAGTTGTGGCTCGTGGGCTCTAGAGCGCAGGCTCAGGAGTTGTGGCGCACGGGCTTAGTTGCTCCGCGGCATGTGGGATCTTCCTGGACCAGGGCTCGAACCCGTGTTCCTGGCATTGTCAGGGAGATTCTTAACCACTGCGCCACCAGAGAAACCCTTTGTTAACCTTTTCAAATGACTTCATCTTTTTTTCTTCTACTCCTTTCTACCACTTCTTAGCACACCTGTTATTAGTAATTCTCTACCCAATGCATGGAAAAGATGATGGTGAAAGCATTACAATTGTTGATTGATGAGTTTAAAAAAAAGTGTGAGAGAGAATGTACACACACAGATATACTCATATTTATAAACTTATAAAATGAATTCTATCAACTATAACTAACTGTTGAAAAGCATGAAATAAAATAGGGAAAAAGGAGTTCCTAGAAGATCTGTATTGCTTATATTCTTATCCCAGCAAATAAATAGCACTTTAAAAATGTTTTATTTTTAAATAATTTTAGTCTTAAATAACTTTAATATTTAAAAGTTGCAAAAATACTATAGAGTTCACAGATCCCTTTCACTCAGCTTCTGTATGCTTTATATCTTAAATAATAATAGTACAGTTGTCCAAACCAAAAAATTATTATTGGTTCAACACTATTAATTGAACTGTAGACCTCATTTAAATTTCACCAGTGTCTCCACAATGTCCACTAATTTTCCACAAATTTCTCCAGAGATGAGGAAGTGATAGACACATCTGCTTTGGCATCCTGGCCCTGGATGGGTCCTGTGCTCAGACTGTGCTGGGCATGGGCTAATGCAGGGTCCAAAGAACCCATCTCCTGTGGGACCCAGGAGACAACACTCAGGCCCATTCCATTTTCATTCACCTCTCTTCCACTTTATATTTTATCATATAAATACATATTAAATATAAAAATAAATGCATATTAAATCTGTGTATAAAATTATTATGTACATTTACTTATTTATCTTTCCAGATTATTGCAAGAACAAATCTCAGGGAAAATAAAAAGGCTACTATTGCTAGTTCTCATCATCTCCTTCTCTTTAAATAGCAATATTTAATTGTATCAGTTGTAAGGTCCAATTCAGGGCATATAGTGGAGAGCTAAGGAGGAAATTGTTTCTGCTTCTCATTGAATGATTGCATCTGTGTATAACCACAAGCCTGATGAGAAGGATAAATGCAGAGAAGAATGAGTCTGTAGTATGGACATGATGTAGGTTGGTGAGTCAGGGAAGGTGCCCTGCGAGGCAGTCTTTGAGCTGAGAGCTGAGGATGAGTAAGAGTTAACCAGATGACGGGGCGGAGGGCCTGTTGGGGGTTCTACAGAAAAGGAAGAACATAGGCAAAGGCACCAAAACTGAAAGGAGACCAGGGTGATGGGATCACAGAAAGCACAGATATTGTTGGAAAGTGAAGCTAGAGAGGTAGGCAGGGGCCCGATCGTAGGCATTTAGGCTGTGTTGAGATCTGGGTCTACTTGAAGAGCAATGAAAAGCCACTAAAGGGATAACAGAGCAAGGAAAAAAACAGGCTTGCCTCTTAAAAAGATCACTATGGTGCTAGTGTAAAGAATGGATTGGGCGGGGAGGTTTAGGGAGTAGTGCTGGTAGGAGAGAAGAGTGGGTTAAAATAGGTTGATGGCTGTGGAAATGAAAAGTGGGTAGGATGTAGCAGACGGGCCTGGAAATGGGTTGGATGTGGGGAGAGAGGTTCCGTCGAGGATGATTCCTGGGCTGCTGGGTTCTTTGACGCTATCGTGGTTGGTGCCATTTACTGCCCAAGGTAATACTGAAGGAGAAACAGATTATTTGTGGCTTTTCTGGCATTGAGGGAAGGGTAGAGAAGATCAAGTCTCTTAATCTTGGTCGTGAGATCACATGAGCCTAAATTGAGTTGCGAAACTCCAACTTCCCATCCATATGTGGGGAATCTCCAGGGTTCCCTGTTATTACATAATCTCCTGCCCCTCCAGACCTGCCAGCCCTTGGCACCCTGAACAATTTGTAGTTTTGCTGTGGCTATTTCTACCCTTCCATGCCTCTTTGTATCTTTGGATGCCCCTTTCCTCTTCCATAGCTGAAAACTTTTCCTTTAAAACTTACCCGTATTTATAATCCAAGGAAAAGTCTTTGTCTGCTCCAAAGCTTAATTCTGATGCCCTTTTATCTGCCCCATGACCAGCTATCACACTGCACCCTGATGGCCAATCATTTGTCTAGACTCATGCCATGCTATACGCTTCCTGATGTCAGGAATCACGTTTTAATAGATGTAATATCCTCTCCCCTAACACAGTTCCCCATGCTTAAGAGCCTAGAACAGTGTCTGGCATAATAGATGCTCAAGTAATATTTGAATTCATGAGTAAATACTAGGTATGCAATAAATGTTGCTTAAATTAAAAATATACATGAAGTATATACATTGCTTTGTCCAGTAGAGGAAAGATTGATATTGTTCCACAACTGACTGTCCTGATTACTGATTCCTTTTCAGACATTCATTTATTGATCTGTGTTCTACACCTGCCTTAACATTCTAACTCATCTTTCCCCAATTTTTCTAAGAAACTCTCCCTTCCAGGCACATCTTTTTATTCACCTCACACCTTCAATTCACGCTTCTCTTCTTGGAGTATCTTCCTACCGTCATTCACTTCTGATGATGAAATTTTTACTTTTCCTTCATGCCCAGCTTAAAGGTCTTCTCCTCAAAACCTTCTCTGTTATTTTACAGTTTGAATTAATTCTAACCTCTTCTTCCCTCCAATAAAACTTGAAATCCATTTTAATTTTCCTACCCTATTTTATGGTAGTTGCTCCCTCTTTATTTCAACTAGACTGCAAGCTACCTGAGGGCAGAGATCCTGTCTTAGCCCACAATGCAAGACTTCATGGGTAGTAGCTGTTAAGGAAAATGTGTTGGATTTAGTTAACATTGATCAATTGTTGAAGCTCTAGGTGCTCTGGAGGTGCTCAGTAAAATAGCTCAGATTTGTAAATCTAACATGTTTTATCCTTTTTCTATACCTCATTGCTTAACAAGTATTTATTATACGTCTACTCTGTATTATGCATTTTGCTAAGCTCTGAGGATGCAGTGGTGACTTAGACATAGCCATTCCCACCCATCCTAGAAGTTCTGGTCTAGTAGAGAAATAGGGCTAATGCTCCAACAGTTATTTATTGGGTGCCCACTTTGTGGCAGGTAAAGGAGTTAATGACAGTGAGTGAAAAGAGAAAAGCTCCCTTGTACCCTTAGAGCATATCATCTACTTGGAGAGGCAGACAAAATAAACTAAACGTACAAACAACTGTAATCTTTAGTTAATGTGTGCTAAGTATCCTGGGCTGTGAGAACTTGGAGCAAGTTGGCCTAGACCTAGAGGTTGGGGATGGCTTCTTAGAGTTGAGCATTCCCTAACCAGGGGACAAGGGAAGAAGAGGATCTTCAGTGTCACTGCCACAGAGAGAGCAAGTGGGGATGCTGGGAGATGAACCTGGCATTAATTAATGTGATGTAATTATACCAACCAAATGTTCCCTTTTTAGAATTTCTCATTCTGTTGATGTGTAGCAGAAATACATGTTTTTCCTTTAAAAGCACTATATTTTTAACAAAATTTATACTGTTAAAGTTAACTGTGAAGAAATGATCACATTAATTCTGTATGATGTTTAAATTCAGCCTACTCTTCTGAAAATAACATCAGTGGCTCTGCATAGAGAGAATTAAATATAATGGGAGGGAAAAAGAACTCTTAGAAAATATATGGCATTCCTAATGGTCATCTAGTCACTGACTTGATGAAAACTGAGAATAAAAAGGGCCCACTTAGTTTAAATACTGGAGTCATGCTTATATTTTTATTTGGTCAAGTGTAGTGTGTGTGTGTGTGTGTGTGTGTGTGTGTGTGTGTGTGTGTATTATGATAAAAACATCCAAACCAACCTGAATAATCATGAGAACTTGTATTCAATACAACTGTGTGTAAGAAGGCAGCAATACCAAGAATTACTTTAAAATCATCTTTCATGTGATTCTACATAGGAAAATTCTGACTCTTAAGAATAATCCTGGAGTTATTTAGAGATTAATCTTTTCTTCCCCAAATGTAGTAAACTGAGTTGTTAAAGTGTGTATTTTGTCAAATAATTGGATCAATTTATGGATGAAAGTATGGGCTACTCATTTTATGACATAACAGAAAAAAGTGGATTTAAGAATAGGAAATATGTATATATAATAATTTCTTATGACCTTGTAATGAAAATCTCTAATCTTACTAGATGAATAATTTGTTACAATAAATATTTTATTGGTCTTTGAAATAATAATTTATTCTGATTTTTCTCACTTAAACAGCCTCTCTAACATATGGGGCATGAGAGCAGGAAACGGCTCAAATATTATTTCAGGGTTGCAACTGGGTGAATGATGCTGCCACTTTTGAGCCTGGGAAGATAAGAAAAGGAACACCTTTTATTTTTTAAGGGAAAGGTTGATCGGGGCTGAAAACCCTAAGTCTGGTGTTGATATGGGGCTAGGGCTGGAGATAGAAATCTGGGAGTCATTGTTATATGGATGGTATCTAAGGCCTGTGGATGGGATGAAGTCCTCCAGGGGATGAGGGGAGCTATTTTGGAGGCTCCTTCATCTAGGGAGTGAGCTGAACCAGGGCAGAGAAAGGTCATGGGAAAATGATCCCCAGGCCAGACCAATATCTAGAGCTCAAAAGAATGAGAGGAAGAGGCTTAGGCAAAGGGAAAAAAAAAAAAAAAGAGGAGTAAGAAGGCTGGAAAAATGTCACTGATGCCGAGTAGAGAAAGTTTTTCAAGGATGGAGTGATCAGTTCTGTGAGTCACTGTGGAGAATTTGAGAAGATAAGGACTGAGACTTAACCAGTAGATTTGAAAACATGGAGGCCATTGATGACCGTGACATCGATGGTTTCATCAGACATGTGTGGTCCCAAACTGGATTGGTTTGGGTTCTAGAAAAAATGGGAAGTGAGGAGGTAGATTGATTTTACCATCAAAAACTTACATGTGTTATACAGTATGTGTTTAAATGGTAACACAAATAATGCGGAATTTTCATAAAGAGTTCAAGGGAGAACAAAGTATATGACTGTGACTCTATTTCTGGTGAGTCCCCAAAGGCTTAATATTTAGCCCGGTGCCAATTTTAGGCCAGGAAAACCAGTACATTCACTTTGCATCTATTTATACTATAGAATGTTCGGTTGGGCTTAAATAAATGCTAAGTCTCGTTAAGGCTCCTGGTGCTAATTCACTTTATTGCATCCTCTGGGGTAGTGGGGGAGGGAATATACATGAGTTTATAAGTATTTGGATGATAATCTGCAGGAAGACAGGTCAGACATACCTGTGTCCAAGTTCTGAGTTTGCTTTTTTCCGTGCAACTCTGGCAACTTATCTAACTCTTCTAAACCTATTTTTCTCAAAGGTAAAATGTGGATACTAATGATACGAGGAGAAAATAAGGTAATGTGGCTGAAGAACTACGCATGGTGTCTGGCACCTAGTAAAGGCTTAGTAATGGGGATGACTTTATTCATAACTATGATCCCTGACTTGTTCTTGAATGGGATATAGCTGAAATACTATCCAATTTAGTAAACAGGAGATAGGTCTTCTAATAAAGAAGACAAAATGAGGTGCCAGAGAGGAAGTCATACCTTAGAAACCACAGTATTTGGTTCATGTTACGCTATGGGTGTTTATTTCTCTTTGCTATTTCCTCGCCTTTAGTGAAGTCATATAAGCATAGTAGTCAAGACTGCAGGCTCTGTAGAGCACATTGATCTCAACCCCCTGGAATTCACTGGATATTCCAGTTCCATCTTCCCATCCTTTCCGATCCGATCGGCACTGCTCATGATAATAGCTAACATGTATTAACTGCTTTCTGGGTACCAAGCACTGTTCTAAACACTTTAAAACTATGAACTCATTTAAATCTCACGGACCTGGGAGGTGGCCACTATCATTGCTTCCATTTGTGCAGAAATGAGAAAACAGTAGGGCAGACAGGTTAAGTAACTTGCCCTAAGATGACACTATTGGTAAATGGTGGAGCCGGAATTCAATGTGAGGCAGCTACACAGTTTGTACTCTTTACCACTTCATCCTGATTCCACTGGGGGCTCTAAGATTGGATTTAAATTGTCACAGCTTTTCTGCGGTGGGGATAGTAAAAAGGTAGGATGGGTGCCCTCCCCAGCAGTTCATCCGTGATCAATAATTTGCATTGGGGGGGCTTCCCTGGTGGCGCAGTGGTTGAGAGTCCGCCTGCCAAAACAGGGGACACGGGTTCGTGCCCCGGTCCGGGAAGATCCCACATGCCGCGGAGCGGCTGGGCCCGTGAGCCATGGCCGCTGAGCCTGCACGTCCAGAGCCTGTGCTCCGCAACGGGAGAGGCCACAACAGGGAGAGACCCGCATACCGCAAAAAAAAAAAAAAAAAAAAAAAAAAAAAAAAAAAATAATTTGCATTGGGGATCGAGATATCACATCCCACCGCCGGCCACCAGCCATTCGGGTAGGTTCAGGAAAACATTGAAAAAAAACAGATCGGTCATGTTCTCTTGATTAACTATAAATGTTAGTCATTAAAATACAAGATCTGAGGGTCGGGTCCTTTAGTGCTTATACCCAGAGAAGGAAGAATCATTTTTGTATGAAGGCATCTAAAAAGTTCTCACATGCTAAGCAAAAAAGCTAAATTAAGCCTCGTGTTGGGGAAAATTATAAACATGCTGTCTGCCTCAGATGAGTAAGTGTATATAAATAGAACAGTTGGTGTACATGGCCTTAATGTTATAGCTTCCTTTTTTCTGTGTAATGTAAATTACCAAATGCGAGCATTTCCATCTGACCTAAACTGTCAGTCTCAGAAGAGCACATTGTAGGATTGAATACATGTTATACAACAACCAAGATTGCCCTTTTCTTCAGCCTGGTGATTTTTTTTTTTCTTTCCGTATCCAGCGGTTAGTACTAAGGCCTGAAACCCTTACTTACAGAACAAAGTGGCTTAGCAGTAATCAAGCCTGTGTGAGGCTAAGAGAAGAATAATGAACATTCCCTGCAAGCTTCCTGCCTAGATGCAGGTGCAGGAATCAGGAGGTCATGAATAATGCATGACATGCAGATTAGATGGTAGTTTCTCCTACTGGGGTTTTGACTTTGCTACCTGCCTAGCTGCTATATGTGGAAAGAAGGTAGACGAAGGCAAAAAGTGTCACAATTTAAAGACAGAGCTCACAGGAACACTGCATATTCTTTTGCAGAAATGAAATTGGGGAGTAGCTGAAATGCAAACCTTCACGGCCTACTTTATCAGATAAAGTAAGCTCCAGGTTATCAATTGACTCACTTTGGGAAGGGAAAAAACCTTTCTTGTTTTACCATTTCAAGAAACCTTATAATTATGTGGTCATACATACACAATCAGGAATTCTTTGAAGACTGTTGAACAATTACAGAAATTATCAACTTACAATATTTGATCTATGGATCAATGAAGTTTTGCTAAAAGATAGTTACTTAGAGAATATTGTAATTACAGGTTAAACAGACCCATTTTTTCCCACTGATATATGCAGTGAGAACTTCACCTGGTGGAATTATCATGATGACTAGAAATAGGGTTAAGGAGGAAGCAACATTAGGTAAACATTTAAAGGATGCAGAGTGAATTAAAGAACTGCTAATATGTGGGCTATTACTCCTTCACATCTTATTTAGGCAGTAGGATTCTGACATCCCAGGGGGTATGCAGGCAAGGTTCAAGAGGATTTCCTGCATTTTCCCTTAGGTCAGGGAACTTTAACTGGAGCGACAGTTTTTGGCTCACAATTCCATTTTGATGACTGTGTTTCAAACAAACAGACTGAAAGCAAAAAGAAAGCAAAAAGAATGAGACTTGCTACCTTGTGTATAATTCTTACGCATTTTTATTGGGTGTTTGTTCTCTCTCTCTCTCCCCAAATTGGGGTACTGGAATATGAGCTGGCTTTCATTTCTAGCTGAGTCTGTCATTTCCGATAGGCCCCCCTGTGGCCGGATGCCAAGACCAACAGGTGATCCTTGTAGCTGCAAAACAGCAGGAAGTGGGCCGAGCTTGAATGAGACAGTTCACCAGAGGGGCTGTCTGGCCTCTCTCCATCTTTCTGCATCATCAACAACCCCTCCCCCATACGGAGCAGAAAAATCTGTGCTGAGCAGCTCAGCTGCAGAATCCATTGAGAAGTGCTGTGAGGAAAAGAATGTTAATAAGGGATGTTGGAAGAAATAAGCCTTCTGAGTGCAAAGTGCAGCCTGGCTCTGGATTTATGGAAAGACTGCATTTGGCCCTTCTGAGGGGCTAGAGCTGCACTGCCCGTTTTGAAATGATTCTCACTCGCTGAACAACTGTGGAGAAGTGGGATTCTAATCAACCTTGGGGCTCTTGGTTCTAAGTGGATTTTTTATTTTATTTTATTTTTTTTGCGGTACGCGGGCCTCTCACTGTTGTGGCCTCTCCCATTGCGGAGCACAGGCTCCGGACGCGCAGCCTCAGCGGCCATGGCTCACGGGCCCAGCCGCTCCGCGGCATGTGGGATCTTCCCGGACCGGGGCACGAACCCGTGTCCCCTGCATCGGCAGGCGGACTGTCAACCACTGTGCCACCAGGGAAGCCCTAAGTGGACTTTAAGACCAATTTAAAATCCCCATTTTGTTTCTTGTCTTGTAAATGGAATAATGTCGGAGACATAAAGGGTAAAGATAACACAAGCTTAACGACTGCCTAGATCTCACAAGTACCTAGTAAAGAAAGAGGTACTTTAGTAGGAAGCCGGAAGGTGTCCACAAGGACAGGAAGTAGAGCAAATTGTGCTGCCAGTAAGTGACCCACAAAGAGGTGGAGGTTCATGGAGTTTCAGCAGCTAGCTCCTGATTGGAAGATATTATAGCAGTTCCTAGAAATTTCAGCTATTTCCAGTGGATGACTTCAAACCCGGAAGCTTGGAAAACAATATACTCTTTACTATCTTTTCCCCATAATTTAGCTAAAGGTTTGAAATGACTTTGTTTTCTTTAAAGCCCGGCTGGAGAGTATCACATCTAGCAGACCTTCCTCCTAGAAATAACTATTCACCTTTCCTTTCTCCTCTGGTCCCACAGATTCTGTGCCTGGACATTTGGATGAAGTTATTGCAGGGGAGGAAAACAATTTTTTTTCCTCTACCCTCTGCTGTTTAGGGTCTGGGGGCCTGCAAATTAAACTGACAAAAGATAGATTAGCAAGAGGAAAAAAAATCAAAAGTTTATTTACACATAAAACATGCATGCATACATGCATGCAGGAATACTCAGTGGTGAGTAACTCAAAAGGGTGGTTAAAATTTGAAGCTTATATACCATTCTAACAAAGGGTAATAAATTGTAGAGAAGTGCCTTGTCAAAAGGAAAGGGGGTCTGGGCGTTTGCGGGGGCTATATTTTAGGAAGGTGACTAGGCAGTGTATGGGGGAAACTAATGGTAAATAAGGGTTGTTTATGCCAGCTCATCTCAATACCATTTTTGGTGATAAGAGTTGTACATTGTACTCTACTTCCTGGTATGGGGGGAGGGGAGGAGGGAACGCCTCTAAACATGAAAATTTCCTTTACAAAAGGGAAATGTATGCCCTGTTTTTAGGTATATAAAGGGAAGGTAGAGAGTTCCTCCTCCTGTTTGTGTTTGTGGTTGCCTTCAAATGAAAATAATCCTTATGCCTCAGTAGCGTATTTTGGGGTGGCGTATACTGATCCCCTTCGTTATCTTGCTTTTCAGGGCTTTAAATCTGGAAGTTGACTGAGGGAGTGTATACTTAGACTGTCTCTTCGTGTCCTCCTTATGGAAACAGGTAGCAGAAAGGGCTCACTGAGGGCCAGCACCAGACCTTACATTACCTTTATGTACTCCTAAACCTGGCAAGGTTTAGGTAGGCAGCAGTAACTTCTTGTTGGACTGAATGAATGAATCAACTTACTAAAACTGGTCCTGCCTTTGGGGGGGTCTTCACAGTGAATATTGTGACAAGCACTTTGTATGTTAAAAGTGGTGCAGAAGGAAAGAGAGAGACTGACTGCTGGTCTGTAGGCATAGGAATTTAACTGCATCCATTTACTAAGAGGTGCTCAAGTTCTGGGGCATTTTATATTAAGCAAATCTAAAAGAGATCATTTATAAGCCAGATCACTTTTTATTTGTTCATTTATAATCAGGAAAATGCTCTTTCAATGACTGGATTACTCTCATCTCCTACAGGGTACATCCGTCCCCAGTATCAAGGGTCCGGGGAAATCGAATGAATAATCAGAAGTTTGCTTGGTGAGTATACAGTCTATGTGATGAGAATTTATAAGTCTCATGGGAATTTTTAATAGGACTGTGTTAAAAGAGAATTATTCCTGCTTTCTCTGTAGAGAATACATTTCTACTGACTGAACTACATTATTTCCCTTTCCTTTGGAAAATTCTAAACGAACACGAATAGAGTTCCTTTCCAGCCAAATCGTCTTCAATCACCAAAAACTGAGTGCAACATTTTTTTCCTAACAGATATGGCATATTTCCAAGGATTATCAACTGTTACATTTTTAAAGAATGTTTCCCGTTTTTAGAAGACACTCACTTTTTTAGTAAGATTTAGATAACAACTCGGATTTTTCTCAGGTACCAGCTTCTACTTCTCACGAAGATTTTCATAGTAAATTAATCTATTAAATTAATTCTGGTGATTACTGTTTAGATGCCCTTTTTATGACCTTAGCCTTAAATATCAAGGGATTTGTTTTTTAATTTGGGGAATACAAAGATCTTCTTTCACTGACTACTTTTTTTTTCTTTTTTACCATCATTATTGGAGTATAATTGCTTTACAATGGTGTGTTAGTTTCTGCTTTATAACAAAGTGAATCAGCTATACATATACATGTATCCCCATATCTCCTCCCTCTTGCATCTCCCTCCCACCCTCCGTATCCCACCCCTGTAGGTGGACTGACTAGTTCTTGAATAAAAATAGAGATGGAACTTGTCAGATATGACCTGAAGAGTTATTTCAACCACAGAACATTGATTACTGATTCCTTAAAGAGGGAATTTAAAGTGTTTCACAAATGTTTCATATGAAACAAACGAACAAAAATCAATGTAGATTTAAAATCTATATTTGTTTGCGTTACTCCGTTCTCCAAAATTAACCTTTCCACACATAGTGTATCTTAAAAAAAAGGAAGGAAGGAGCAAAGGAAGGGAGGGAGAGAAGTAGGGAAAAGAAAAAAGAAAAAGAAAGAACTGATCTGTGTACTGTCTTACTTCAAAGGTGAATGGACATTCACAGGTCTCCATTCTTTTACTTCATTGAATTGCACTTAGAATGGGATTTTGATTAAAAACTATGGCATTTTTTTTTTTTTAGGTATGGGAAGATGATTACCAAAGATTGAGCTTCCAAATTAATTTCACTCCTAAATTAGGATTATTTTTAGACACAAAATAATGATTCTTTGAATTTGAATAGTGCCTAATCAGCTTGCCTCCCTTCCCCCATTAAATCTAATTAACCCTCACAGTAGCTTGGTGATGTTAAATATTATGCTTTTCTTTTTCACAGAGTGGGAAATGGAGTACAGAGGAAACAGCCATTTGCTTACACACTCCCTAAAAGCTGGGGCATCCCTCATGGTTTCTCACAGTCACTAAAGCATACCGTTCCGTGTCAAACCTGGGAAGCTGAGAGGATAATAATGCTGATTGCCATTACATAAAAGGAAAGGGAGAAATCAGGCCCTTTTTTGACTGCATGGAACTGATATTCCTTCTTAGTCCAAAGCATATTGTGCTAAAGAAACTTTATTACAAATAGAGAATATGAGCTGTGCAAGTGAGTGACATAAGCTAATGGGTAGAGTACCACGTTGTCAGGTATGAAATCCAGTTTCTACACCTTATTTCTCAGTGGCTATATGTGGAACACCGAGTACATAACACATTTTCTTTTCTTCGCTTTTCCTTTCTGGAGTGTTAGAATAGCAGTAACTTGTTCCTACATAATTCATAGCACAGTATTTGGTTAGTAAGTTTAAACCACTTTTATCTCCAGAGAAATAATCCATGAAAAACAAAAGGGATCTTTACTACTAGGCTTGAGAAAATTCAACATTTATTTATTCAGCAACATTTATTTACACTCTCAGGCACTAGATTACAAAGATAAATAAAATATTCTTTCTGTCTTTACGGGGCTCACTGTCTTGTAGGAGAGGGGTGTGTGTGATGCCTCACATATATAATATACAATATTACATCATACAAATAATATATAATAAAATGTGGATAATGCTCTAAGAGATACATTCATAGTATAGTGTTCAGAGGAGAATGTTATCAGCTCTGTTTAAGACTAGTTTGGGAGTGAGCAGTTGGGGAGGGGAAAAGTATAGGGGAAGGAAGAGGATTGTCAGAAAACCCATCCCCAAGAAGAAGGCTTTTGAGTAAAGACCCAGAATTAATAGGAAAAGCAGAGGGTTGACACAGCGCTTCCTTTATTGATTGAAACACATATACAAAGACCTGGAGACATTTCTAAATTATTTGGTCATGTGTTTAGTTAAAAATCCTATTGCATATGCTACCTTTAATTTTTTCTTACATAAATACTATGAGGCTGGTGTATGGAAGTAAATCACCCAGCTAGGAAGAAGCCCAGTGAATCACCCAGCATCTACATCTACTTAAGTGATAAACTCTTGCTATTTCTTTGTGAAATATTGACTCTGAAAATCTAGAACTTTTAAATACTCATGCTAGCCATGGATATGAAAGTGATAGTTGCTCTCCGCAAAATAGAAGTTTGGGATAGTTTATAGAATTAGATGGCAAATTCAGCACTAACTTGGTTCCGGCTTGAGTTAGATCTGCAGACATTATATGTGAGTGATGCTGAGTGATTCTGTGAAGCCAGCAAGTGGTGCAATCAGTTAAAAAATATTGTTCATCACATACAGCCTTAAACCTCAGTAAAAGATGAAAAAGCTTGAACTTGTAAGTTATGCCTAGGAAATGCATGACAGTTGGTTGTAAATGTCAACAGCTGTGGTTGGACTATCAAACCACTGTTTATTATTGAGTAAAGATGGCTTAAAGTTGTAAGTAGTGTTTTTCTTTGCACAATGTCAGTACAAGAGGCAGCATCCATCCACTGGCCTCATTCCTGTGGCAGCATTTCCTTTGGAGCTGAAGAAAGGTGTGGAAAAGAATATCTGTTCAAGACAAACAAACCTGCTGGAATGGAAAGAAAATGTGGTTCAAAAAATATACATAACCAGAAAGGAGCTGAAAGCACCAGACTGTAAAAGGGTCCAATGACAGATGTTAGGATAGAGCCAGGTCTGTTATAACTATCTGCTAACTTTTAGGATTAAGAAAGGGCAGTAAGAACCTCTTGCAAGATCTATTAGCACCCCCGTAGAGAAAACGAGATCACTGGACAACTCCTTTAATATTCAGTTAATCAGAGGTAGCGATCCAGACCAGACATAAACTCTATCAGAATGGCTCTCCCCTGGCTCCCCTCCCGCTCTAGTAATATTTATTGATTTGGGGATTGATGAAGCCTTTGAGGTTCAGCACATGAACTTCATTCTCAATGTCACGTGTCACAGCTCTCCTCTTTCACACCTTCCTTTGTCCAATGTGAACCTTTTCAAGAGCATTTGGTATTTTTTCTTACATATGATAATGACAGGAAAAAAATATTTTGCTCCATGAGGGGGGCAAATGGGGCAAGCCTTATTAGAGAGTTGAATGTACAGATAGGCTTTTCTTCTTCACAGATCTTTTTGCTTGAAGCTCTTGTATTCTGATACCAAACCCACAGAGCGTGGCTGTTTCCAAGTCATCTTTCAGCTCTTTTATTCCTAAAGCTATTCTAGAAATCTGGAACCTGTGTTTGGTGTGTAGGTTGAACCAGGACAGGGATGGGCTTGGTGGGGAATATCTCTGAACTGAACGTCGAAGTTGATTTAAGGCTCCAAGCTTGCCAGGATCAGTGGGAGGATTCCAAAAACATACACGTAGTATATGCTCATTTATAGCTTTTCGTTCGTTCTTCTCTTTATTTCTCCTTCCAGCCTGCTCCAGTCCCAAAGTTTTCAAAGACTCGGGTGTATGTGGTTGTTTGATGATGGTGTAGTCATGGTTGTACTATGCACCCAAAGCATCCATGTAGGGCTATTATGTGACAGAGGTATGTGTCACATAATAGACACTGTGGACTATTTATACGATAATGGAGAAAATCAGGCATTGTGAATAGGAATTGCCATTAGTAAAATAGGATTAATTTTCTCTAACCAACCGGATGCTGCCACCGCCAGTCTCAGTCATGATTCCTTTCTTACCAACATGCCTGAGATGTTACGTAGCTGTCTACAAAAGAAGCTCCAGTTTTAATAGCGTATCCATGCAAATTATGACACATTCTGGGTGTGAATCACATTTCACATTTGGAAGTGAAAAAATTCTGTGTCACCAATTTTGGGGAGGGCAGGAAGAGCCTTTGCACACTTTGATGTTTTATTGTTTGATATGCTGTGCTACAATGAACTTAAATATTTAGACGCATATAGTTGCAAATGTTAGACATGACTTCATCGAGACTTTTTGAAGGGTATAACCGGTATGGATTTTTGTCATAAAAATAAGGACTTTCCTTCTTGCTTAAACTTTTTGCCTTAAAAGAGGAAGGTGCTCAAGTTGTTGATATTGGAAACCTTTCAGAAAGCTGAGGTAGAACTAACCCATGTTCTACATGTCCAAATGCGGTAGTTTTCAGCTGTGCGGCTGAAAAGAAACCGTAAGCATTATCAGGTTCAGTTCAACCTCTCACTTTTACAAACATAGAAATGGAGGCCCAAAGACAGAAATGTGTTCCATGTCGGATGTGGGCATAAAACCAGTTCACTGCACTCCTGTCCAGTCAACTTTCTGCTACGTGGCAGTTAGTTACCTGTGGGCAGAGCAAGAGAAATGCTAAAGATTAAATCAGATGGATGTTTAATTCATTACAAGCTAAGCAGAAGGCTTTTGTCTGGGAAATTCCCATGAGATTGATGTGACGGGGGAGAGAAAGAAGGAGGAGAGAGAGGCCTGATAAAGACATTGCTTTCCATTCCAATATGTAGCAGTTGCTCCCTGCCAAAATGTTTACTCATCATCCTGCAGATCCTTGCATGCTCTTTATTTATAGATAATATTGACTATGTTATTTTAATTACCAGAGCATTTCACTGCTTCTTGTTTTTTTGTTTTTTTTTTTTAATTTTTTTTTTGCGGTACGCGGGCCTCTCACTGTTGCGGCCTCTCCCATTGCGGAGCACAGGCTCCGGACGCGCAGCCTCAGCGGCCATGGCTCACAGGCCCAGCCGCTCCACGGCATGTGGGATCTTCCCGGACCGGGGCACGAACCCGTGTCCCCTACATCGGCAGACGGACTCTCAACCACTGCGCCACCAGGGAAGCCCCTGCTTCTTGACTTACGGGGCAAAAATTATGATACTGTGTCTGAACTTTAATATGTGAAAATTCTAGTTCCCAGAGTGCCTGCCTGGCCTTCATTTTTTTTTTTCTTTTTAAATCCATACGTGTTGGCAAATAAGTAACAGCAGGTTGCCTTTAGATTTAGTTTGGAAGCATGGTCTCTCCAGTGTTTGATAACAGCTTCAGAAAATGGGCCGTGGTTTATATAATCATAGACCGGTTTGCGAGTTCTGTGTATCCTGAATTACAATGAAAAGTACTTCCACAGTGTTGCCACATTTAAAATCCCTCCAAATCCATATCTTTTCTTATGTTATAATCCAGTGCCAGCTAGTAAATTTGTTACTTCCACCACTTCCTCAAATTTAGCTTGGTGACAGTTATGTATCCTTTAAACTTGTATGCTGTCTTTCAGATCGCCCTTCTTAATGACCTTTGGTCTAATTTTCTTCAATTCTCTATTACCCAGAATTTCAGCAAGAACAGTCGATAAAAGTGTTTCACATTCCTGTAATATCAGCTGATTTTTGTGTCTAGTATTACTTCAATCACAATAAAGATGATTTGGGAAAAAAGTTAAAGTAAGTTATTTTCTATAATTATTTTCTAATTATGGGAGAATTAAGGCTATAAGATCATGCTGAGCTAAAAGGTCACCACTTCTGAGACAGTTTTCTATTAAAAGTTCATTAGTAATTTGTTTTTACCAACCCGCTGCTCAGGACCATGTTAGTGTCTTATTGGGCGTGTCAATATATTCCTTGTTCTTTGTGGCATCATCTCAGCACTGTAGCTAGGTGTGGTACTATTGTGTATTAAAACATCTCTGTTGTATTAACTAATTTTAGCATGACCAAGAAATATTAGTTCAGTATTCAAAAGGACTTGTTTGGAAAAATCTAAAAATACACGGAGACTTAGCAACATACTTCTATGTAATACAGGGGTCAAAGAAGAAATTTCAAGAGAAATTTAAAAATACTTTTAACTACAGTAGACCCCTGAACAAGCAGGGGTTAGGGGCACTGACCCTGTGTAGTTGAAAGTCTGTGTATAACTTTACAGTCAGCCCTCCATATCCATGCTTCCCCATACACAGGTTCAACCAACCTCTGATCGTGTAGTACTGTAGTACATACTTAATGAAAAAAATCTGCATATACGTGGACCCACACAGTTCAAACCCGTGTTGTTTAAGGGTTAGCTGTAAATGAAAATGAAAACACAACTTATCAAACTTTGTAGGTTGCATCAAAAAGCAGTGCTTAGGAGGAAATTTATTGCACTGAAAGCATATGTTAGAAAAGAAGAAGAATCTAAAGTCAGTAATCTTTTTTATTTTATTTTATTTTATTTATTTTTTTATACAGCAGGTTCTTATTAGTCATCCATTTTATACATATTAGTGTATACATGTCAATCCCAATCTCCCAATTCATCACAGCACCACCCCCCCGCCACTTTCCCCCCTTGGTGTCCATATGTTTGTTCTCTACTTCTGTGTCTCTATAGAATCAATCATCTTTAAGTTTTTACCTTAGGACACCAGAAAAAGAAGAGCAAATTAAATCCAAAGTAAGCAGCAGAAAAGAAAAAAAAAAAATGACTTGTTTGTAATTCTGGGATTTGTAGCATTTTTTTTCATATAATTGTTGTTTCTTAGCTTGGTTTTATATAGCTTAAGGGTATTTAAAATCCACACAATCAGGAATCATGATTTTACTGGGAAAGCTACTTAAACTACAGCTTTTTATAGTTTTAAAGTGTGCAGTGTGCATTATCCTCCGTCACAATCCCCTCCCTGTTAAACTTGTTCAGATGTAGACCTTTAAAATAATGGTTGTGTTGTAATGAAACAGGCAGAATAAGGGGATTTAGGGAGTCATTAATGAATAATGCAAGGAAAAAAACTGTCCCAATATGAAAAAAAATGATGTACCTACTGTTAGCACCAGTACAAGTTCTGTTATAATTAATGTATGAAATTAACACAATGAAAGATCTTATTTTATATATCTCTAGAGGAGCCTCAGTCTTTCTTAGCCTTTTACAGTATTTTTCGGTGGATATTTTTGGGCTAAAGAATTAGCTAACCAAAGCTGACTTCTAAATATATATATTTGAAAGAATAATGACTTAATATTGGGACCAAATCAAAAATCCTAATGTGTTCTTGAATGTGCTGGGAATACCACTCAGGATCATAAACCTTAAGAGAATGCTTGGGGTACCAGCGGTTTTGTTTTGATTTGGGTTTTTCAGTCATATTTCCAATATAATCCTTCTAGACATGGAGATTTATCTGTATACACATGGACAGTGAACTAGCAATTTTAAAATTAAATAATATATCCTCATCTTACTATAATTTTTCTCAGCTGACCCCTAGATTTTCATAAAGTTTCTTAACAATTTCCTTCAAATTGGCTATTTATTACATTTCTTGGTACAGTACTAGGTTACCTAAGGAAGGACCAATAGCCTCATAATGAATATATTTCTTTTAATCGGTTCTAAGAGAGCAGTAGATAGCGTGTGACCTATTTACCCCCCCAGTTAAAACCAACCCATATCACACGGGTTTTAGTCACAGTTGCTGCACATAAACCCTCAGCTAATAACTAGCAGGAGAGCTGAGGACCCTGCAGGAATCCACTGTCTGTAGCCATTACCTCTGTCTCAATTTTCATTCAGTTTAGTCTCCTTTATCAGGTGAGTTTCTTGTGTCAGAAGTAATGGAAACTGAGTCTGTTTACCTTAAGCAAACGGTAATTTTGTCGAAGGACATGAGGTGGGTTACGGGAGTCAAAGGAAAAAAGAGGAGCCGGGGGCTTCCCTGGTGGCGCAGTGGTTGAGAGCCTGCCTGCCGATGCAGGAGACACGGGTTCGTGCCCCGGTCCAGGAGGATCCCACGTGCCGCGGAGCGGCTGGGCCCGTGAGCCATGGCCGCTGAGCCTGCGTGTCCGGAGCCTGTGCCCTGCAATGGGAGAGGCCACAGCAGTGAGAGGCCCACGTACCGCAAACAAACAAACGAATGAATGAATGAATAAATGAACGAATGAATGAATAAATAAATAAAAGAGGAGCCGGGCCTCAGGACACACAGGGAGCAGCACAGCACCCGGGAGCGAGATTGAATAAGCAGGTGCAGGCCCAGAACGAGGGGGGCTGGACTCGTTTTCCAGCTCCCCGATCTCAGTCAAGGAGGCCAGAGTCTGATGAGCCCCAGCCTGGCGCATGTGCCCAGCCCTTGGCCGAGGTGGTTGACAGTCCTGTTACGACCACACGTAAGGAGGAATGTCCCAACGGAAGAGGAGCTGCTGGTTACCAAACGGTGATGGGAAAGAGGGTGCTGCATAAACCAGCACCGTCCACTTGCCCTGTTATCCAGAGAACTAGAAGCGACCAGTAAAGGCGGTTCCTGAACTTCACTGTTAGGCCTTGGAGGCAGTCTTTTCTTATATTTTGGATGATGATGGCGCCCCTGCAATTAGTAACTAGAATAAGTGGCTTCTCTCTGGCCTCACTCTTGAATGTTCAAAGCCCAAGAAGAGTGTTTAGTCAAAATAGACTTCATTCTTGAAACTTAAGTTTTTGATCCTAATCCCCTCAGACTCTCCATTTTCCCAGAAATCCTGCTTTAAATCATGTATTTTCAAAAGCAGCTTTTAAAACCAAACACACTGGGACTTCCCTGGCTGTCCTGTGGTTAAGATTCTGCACTTCCACTGCAGGGGGCGTGGGTTTAATCCCTGGTCAGGGAACTAAGATCCCGCATGCCATGAGGCGCAGCCAAAAAAGTAAAAAATAAACAAATAAAACCAAACACACTTAAGGGCTTTCCTGGTGGCTCAGTGGTTAAGAATCTGCCTGCCAATGCTGGAGAAAACGGGTTTGATCCCTAGTCCTGGAAGATCCCACATGCCGCGGAGCAACTAAACCCATGTGCCACAACTACTGAGCCTGCGCTCTAGAGCCTGCGAGCCACAACTGGTGAAGCCTGCATGCTCTAGAGCCTGTGCTCGGCAACAAGAGAAGTCACCGCAATGAGAAGCCCGCACACCACAACAAAGAGTAGCCCCAGCTCGCCGCAACTAAAGAAAGCCCGCGCATGGCAAGAAAGACCCAGCTCAGCCATAAATAAATAAATAAAAATAAATTTATGAAAAAAAACAAACACAGTTATCATGAAAAGATATAAAATAGAGGAAGCTCCTATGAAATCAGTAGGGCTTGAAATCTGCAGGCTTGGGTTCTAGTATAAATTTGTCACTTACACTAAATCGATCTTTCTGCTCCTTTCACCCCAGTATTTCTGTTAAGTGAACGAATCAATGGTGTTTGACCCAAACTATTCAAATTTCGTCTTGGGAAGAGTGCAACAGAGATAATACTCGTCATAGTATCACCTTGAAAGAAAGTGCTTCATAAACGCTAGGTATTAGCCCACAATTGAATGTCAACTTCACATGAAAGGAATCTTTTTCTACCACCTGGGTGATTTTTTTGACATACCCAGCAGTTATTATAATCTCAAATGAGGCTATAAGTTACTTCGACTCTCCTGGGTCCTTCTTAACTGTAACAGTTTAGAATCCTGAGCAGGTGAGTATAGGTAGGTAGGACTGCGGTTTGATACATGAGGTGAATACGTGTTCCAGGAAGGGCAGGTGGTACATCCAAGCAGAAATGATAGCTTTTTAGGTTACAGATGGAGCCGCTTTACTTCAGTTTCTGTGAAGGCCAAATAAACAGAAGGGTAACGAACACTCTGTATGTTACTAATTCTGTGTGACTAGTAAATATTCTCTTTCGCCCTATATTTGGAATGCCTTCATACATAAGACATATTGGGTTATATCCTTTAGAAAACAATGACTTAAATTACCCATGGGATTAAATTAATGTTCTTATAAAACAGAAATCTCTCCAATTCCATCTATTTTCCCATTCCTCTACTCATTGCCTTCTTTCCTTAGAGGACTGTAAAGAAGAAGAAACATTGCTTTCCTTAGATTTTGTAGTTGATAGGTCTGGAGAAAGAAAGGAAATAGCTTTCTATTATTTTTCACTTTAGACCTGAATTATTTCATACTCTTTTTTATTTTCTTAACATCTTTATTGGAGTATAATTGCTTTACAATGGTGTGTTAGTCTGTGCTTTATAACAGAGTGAATCAGCTATATGTATACATATATCCCCATATCCCCTCCCTCTTGCATCTCCCTCCCTCCCACCCTCCCTATCCCCCCCCCCTAGGTGGTCACAAAGCATTGAGCTGATCTCCCTGTGCTATGCAGCTGCTTCCCATTAGCTATCTGTTTTACACTTGGTAGTGTATATATGTCCATGCCACTCTCGCACTTCGTCCCAGCTTCCCCTTCCCCCTCCCCGTGTCCTCAAGTCCATTCTCTATGTCTGTGTCTTTATCCCTGTCCTGCCCCTGGGTTCTTCAGAACCTTTTTTTTTTTTTTTTTAGATTCCATATATATATGTGTTAGCATATGGTATTTGTTTTCCTTATTTCGTACTCTTTGAAGAAACCTGTAGCTTAACCGAAAGAGTGGACTGATTTCTTACAGTGCAAGTGGCTTACAGTAATCTTCCCCAAACTTTACAGGCTGTGAAGTGTTTTTTTTGAGAAAGAGAAGGAAGGGTGGAATTGTATTGAAGGAAGGAAGCAAAGGCCAAAGGCGAGGGTGTTGAGAACAGAAGGAAGTTGCTGCCACCTAGAGGTAGAAGTTGGTAAATGGAGGGTGTAACTGTGAAAGCTCATGGAGTGATCTTGAGAGGAGACTTTGAGGTAGAATCATCATGAAGCTGAAATGCTGCCAGTTGACTCAGTCTCTGCCTCTAAGTGGGACTAGACTCATTCCCTCCCCTTCCCGTTGGTAGTGCGCCAATATTTCCTATGAGATTTTGCTGACCCCCGTGGGTTTTTCTATTTGTGTGGACAGTAGCCTTGTTATTGGTCATGAAACCATCTGTTAAGTCTTTGGAAGTCATTGGAAGTCCTCTGTACCATGCAATCTCAGTTATTTGGAGGAGTCCTTATTATCTTGGCTAATAGAGAATGTCTTTTCCATAATCTATGCCATGTATTTCAAATATTACCTTGGGAGCTCTTCAAAGACTACATTTTCATTGAATTTTGTGGCTGACGCTCTCCTGTGTCTCAAGAAAGCTCAGGTAGCAGGGAGACCGTTGAGATGGGAGCAGAGAGCCCCGGGAATACCATTGAGAGGAAGGGACACGGAGATTCCCCTGAGTTACGCCAAAACCTAAAACCAATGCAGCACCAGCCTCAAGAATAATGTACAAGGTAGCCCATTTTCATTTTGGTTATTAGAAACTCGTTGTACGTAGCAGTGACAATTTTTTTTGTCTTGCCAGGACATTTTTAACGGAAAATCCTCCCTCATAAAGAAGCCTAGGCAGCCAGGAATGTTGTGCTGCCACACTTGGCTGGCGATTCTCTCTTTCCAGGACGGCCATATTGCACAAACCCAGGGGGCACTCTTCACACGGTAGCCTATGTGGAGGATACCTCCTGGGGCACTAAAGCAAAGCATATTGGCATGGAAAGGTGAGAAAAGACGAAGAGAATATCTGTGTGAGTTTATACATCAACCCCTCTCTCCTCTCCTGAACGGGAGACTTGATTGATTGTTGTGGATCATTGTGACGATGGTTTTCAGGGGGAAAAAAAGGCTTCAGAAAATACCAGAAGACATCAGCAAGACCTTTTAGAGAATGAGGATAGCAAGCAGAGTGTTCCTGTGTTCCTTGTTTATTTTAAACCCAACTGCTGCCCTAGAAGGCACTAGCTGAATCTCTTTTCTGCCTACCTGCCTGGTGGGGCTTGACGTACCTGCTTGCCATTTTTGTTCTCTTTCTTAGCTTGAATTTAATTTTAAGTTACAATTTAAGCAGTTACATTCTATGTCACTTGCAAACCTGATCACTTTGGAAACTGCCAGAAGTTTTGTGGGTTTTTTGTTTTGTACTCAATAGCATCATCACTTTTCTAGAATATTTGTGTTCATTCATTTGTTCCCTTATTCAGTGAAATTATGGCACCTGCAATGATCTGGCCACTTTTCTGCACTCTGGGGACACTGTATTTAATAAGACAAACGGGCCTGTGATCTCACAGAGCTTACTGTGGAGTCCAGTAAGACAGATAGCTAACAAATGTCTGGAGGTGATAAGTGCTCTGATGAAAGTGTAACTGGGGGATGATTGGAGACAACTGGAAAGCCACCCCAGGGGCTTGGTCAGAAAAAAACCTCTTGAAAGAAGAAGACACACAAGCTGGAAGATGCCTGAAAAGGAGCCAGCTATGTGAGCCTCTGGGGGAAATGGTCCAGGTGCTCGAAACAACTCACACAAAGGCCCTAGGATGGGAACACATTTGGAAAATCCAAGGCACATAAAAAAGTGAGTGGGGAGCAGGTGAAACAAGGTAAGGGCGGAGAGGTTGGCCGGGACAGACGCCTGCAGCCTGTGGTCTGAGTGTAACGGGACCACGGGAGGAGAATGAAATGACCAGATATGTGTCTATTTGCAAGGCTCTCTCTGGCTACTCTGTGGAGAAAGGATTATTAAGAATGAGTAGCCACACACACCCACAGGTAAATCAGACAGAAACTATCACGGTACACCTAAAGGGAGCCTGCCGTGTCCTCAGCGCGCAAACTTACTACTGTGAGTTTCTGTCACTTTCTTTGCCCCACCTCTGTATGCTATCAACAGCCCATCATAAAATGATGCCACTTGCCCCGGTATATGTCCAGCCCAGGGCTGCTTGGTGAGACACTCAACCTCAACTAAATAAATAGATCTTAATACCCAAAGGCATCTTTTCCCAAAACACCGAGTACCCTGACCCCTTTCTTCCATGAAAAGACTTAGCACTGGAAAAGGATCTATCTGTTCAGCTCCTCCAGGCCCAGTTTTCTTCCTGTTCTCCACCCACACAATCACCCAAGCCAGAAGCCTCACAGTAACTTCAACTCTGTCAAAACCAACATCTATTTGATCACCCACTCTAGCATTCCTCTTTCGAAATATTTCTTGGCTGTGTTGGGTCTTCTTCATCCCATCTCTTGCCTGAAGTATTAACCTGAGCTCCTAATGGCCTCCTTGGATCCTGATTCTTTCTACTCCCTGCTGTATTCAGTCTTCACCGTGCCTACAATGATGTTTGTAAAATGCAAAGGGGATTGCTCTTCTGTACAACTCTGCCAGTGCCTTGCCATCGTTAACATGTCCCAAGCCCTTAGAGCAACTTATGAGACCCTTTGCAAGATGACTCTTTTCCTCCTTTTCCACTCGGCTTTCCCTAAATGTTGCCCATCAGCCTTGGACCCTACATTCCAGCCACACTGAACTTATGTTTTTCAAAACACCTTGATCACAAAAGAAACTCATTCTGAAAGACTCAGATTAAGAAACCTCTTCTGTGCAAAGTCTTCCCTACAGTCTCCCATCCCAGCAGCCTCTTCTTCCTCCCTGATCCAGTGCCACTATATGAACTGAATTACCATCCTCATCATTTGGTTTACTGTCCTCATCTGTTTGCCTGTGTGTAATGATCTTCCCACCTTTTCATCTGCAGATGGCAAACCCTCCGTTGTGAGGACCATCATTTCCTGGCTTCCCTCACAGTACATGGGACAGTCAGCCCAGGGCATATGGATCCATGAAATGAGTAATCTCAACATCCTTGTATTATTTGTGGGAAAACTGAGGCCCAGAGAGTTTAAAGAATGTTGTCCAAGTTTGCACAGCGAATTTGAGCTGGGATTAGATCCTCTGTCTCCTGACATTGATGGTTTCCCTTCCACTTTTTCATGGCTGTTTCCTATTCCTTATTCAGTATTTTTTAAAAAGTAGAAATACTCAGATTCAGAGAGCAACAAGAATTATTTTCATGTTAGAAACATCTTTAGACATTACTTACATCATCTCTACCGTTCTCTGCTTATAATTATACTCAACAAAATATTTGAAGGATAATTGTAGAATACTGACCTGAATTTCAGAGATTGGGGGCCTCATCTGTCTTAATTATCTGATCTGGGGCAAGACTGAGTCCCTCATGCCTGCTCTTGCCTATATATTTCACAGAGATGATATGAAAATAAATAGAAGAGATTTTGTAGGAAAGGACTTAATGCTCTGGAAGGCAAGATGCTCCAAAATGCCTCGGTGGTATTTTTTGGTCACTGTTCACTTTTCTCTTAAATGTAACCTCCTTTATTGGTACTTTAAAAATACATATATTTGGGCTTCCCTGGTGGCGCAGTGGTTGAGAGTCCGCCTGCCGATGCAGGGGACACGGGTTCGTGCCCCGGTCCGGGAAGATCCCACATGGCGCGGAGCAGCTGGGCCCGTGAGCCATGGCCGCTGAGCCTGTGCGTCCGGAGCCTGTGCTCCGCGGCGGGAGAGGCCACAACAGTGAGAGGCCCGTGTACCTCAAAAAAAAAAAAAAGAAAGAAAAAAAAAACACATATATTTGACAGCTTTCCATTTCTCTTTTTGTTTCCACCATCGTGTGGTTTTATAAAGGATTAAGATTCCAGTTGTTACCTCCACCTGACTTTTCCATTTACACCCTTCCCTCTGTTCTACTTGATTCTGACTTTAATTATTAGACTTACATTAACACCCTGTCTCTTTGCTTTCTTCCTGCCTAGTAGAGTGAAAAGAGCTTGATTAATAAAAGCTTGCCCTTTTATATTTCCTCGTAATTAGTTCAATAAAAAGGGGTCACCTCCTGGATGCGCTTTGTGTGGGTAATTTTTAAAAATTCTTTGTCCTTTGGGTGTGCTAATTCCATGGCTTTTTGTTTCTTGTGTATATTGATGGATTTGAAAATCAAGCTTCTGGTTTTTATTACCACACCTTCAAAGACACAGGCACCCACAAACATCACAACTCTGGAAATAGGATTTGGAACGAGATTTAAATGGTGGCTCTGTGGTTTAACAGGATTAAGGCATGGGACATTGTCAGATGAACAAAGAATAAATATCTTTTCTCTTTTTAATCGATTAGCTAACTCAACAGGTCCTGCATTTTAAGTGGCACTGTGCAAGAATATCAAATCCATGTTGGTGTGAAGAGTTCAATCACTTATCTTCCCAAGGGCTAAGAAGCTGGACCTCCCCAGGATCATAGCAGTTGTGGATCCGTGGTCCCAGAGCACACACCAAAAAGGGCCTCCTGATGATAATAAGAGAGGATCATTTACTCTATAGGAAATGTCGATCAAAGCAAAACTAGGGGTGTAATTGGCCACAGAGGGAGATGTGGCCTCGGAAGTACTGAATGTAGATTTCTATTCTCCAGTAATTTTTTAAGGCCTTTAAAATTGACCTGGGGTGAATAAATATAAAAATAAAAATCCAAGCAACTCAATGGAAAAAAGCACAGACTTTAAGATCAGGGGATGCTAGTTCAGATCGTGTCCTCTGCATTTATTGGTTGTTTGGCCTTAAGCGAGTCATCAAATTCCTCACCACCGTTTTCCTCAGGGGTAAAAATATAACAAGAATATCTCTTTCCTAGAGCTCAGCAGGTTAAAATTTAAATGTGTGGATTCAGGTTAAAGATCCAGCTGGAGCAGGATCGTGTGTGTTAGTTATTATTTTTATCAAAATGCCTACTCCTAATTATGTACTCCCTCAAAAACAACCATCTAGGGGCTTCCCTGGTGGCACAGTGGTTGAGAGTCCACCTGCCGATGCAGGGGACACGGGTTCATGCCCCAGTCCGGGAAGATCCCACGTGCCGCGGAGCGGCTGGGCCCATAAGCCATGGCCGCTGAGCCTGCACGTCCGGAGCCTGTGCTCCACAACAGGAGAGGCCACAACAGTGAGAGGCCCGCGTACTGTTAAAAAAAAAACAAAAAAAACAATCGTCTAAACATCATTTGTGTCTGACTCTGCCTTCCGTGTGGGTTATGTACTACCTCCTGACAAAGGGGACCTGATACAGAATTAGAAATGAGCCCTGAAATCAATAATTTGCTCTCAGGCATGCCTGGTTATATTGCTGGTAAAGAATTCATCCTTTGGTGGTAGAAGGTAGGTCTCCAAAGTGATTCTCCACAAACTCCTCATTTTTAACACTTCTCTCCAAACGGGAGCAATGAAGTCTGATTTCCTCAGGAAATGGACTGTGTACTTGGTTAAACCACCTTTTAGTGATATTTTACGTTCTTAAGCTTTTTATAGTTTTACGCATTTTCATACGTATCATTCCATTTAGTCTTCATAACAATTCTGGGAGATATCTTAAAAGATATTACTATCTTCATCTTTAAAATGAAGAAGGGCAGAACAGAGTGGGGATTAAAGCATCCGTCTACTTATTTTCATGTTGCAGTTACCACATACTGTGTAACCTTAAGGCAAATGTTTTAATATCTCTGTGCCTCAGTTTCCTAATCTATAAAATGGGACTTGCTATCAATCCTCGTGCCGTGGTTATTGTGAGGAGTAAATGTGCTAATACCTAGAAAACTGTAAGAACAGTGTTTGTCAGACTCAATAAATATTGACTATTGGTATCTTAAGGGAAAGCAAACCTCATTTATGCACACACAGCGAATATATAGCTGGCATTAGTTATCTCATTAATGTCTAGAAAGTATTTTGACCCTCTTACAGATAACAAAATGGAGACCTAGGTTAACTGATCCCAATATGATACACTCAGCTGACCTCAGTGTTTCCACGACATCCCTCCTGTTCACTCCTCTTCCTTTACCTCCTTTTTAAATGTTCATGTTTTCCAAAGTTCCATCTCATTTTGCATAATCTTTTTTTTTTTTTTTTCGACGCGGGCCTCTCACTGTTGTAGCCTCTCCCGTTGCGGAGCACAGGCTCTGGACGCGCAGGCTCAGCGGCCATGGCTCACGGGCCCAGCCGCTCCACGGCATGTGGGATCTTCCTGGACCGGGGCACGAACCCGTGTTCCCTGCATCAGCAGGCGGACTCTCAACCACTGCGCCACCAGGGAAGCCCTGCATAATCTTTCTTAATGATAACAGCCTTCTCCACAGTCCCCACCCTTTTGCCAGTGACAACTTGGATTGACCACTTCCTCCTGTGTGTGCCCACCAAGTCTTTCTGTCAAAACCCTGGAGTGTGTGTGTGCTCGAGCACGAGTGTGTGTGTGTGTGCACGTGCACACGCGTGCACGCCTCTCTCTTTTAGACTCCTAAGTCTCCATTACCTTTCAAAAGGTCTGGCCCATACATAGCAGGCACTCTGGAAATCTTAGAAGAAGGAAGAAAAAAAAAGGATGGGGCATGGTTTTAAACTGAAGTGTTCTAATCCTCCTAGAATACTTTCCAGAATATTCTGGAATGTTTTAAGAGTTTTTCCAAGATTTGCTCAATTAAAATAATCTGCTTATCAGAAGTCTGACTTATCTTGAGTACGTACTCTGTGCTAGTCACTGTGCGAATCCCGGGACTATAAAGGTATCCTCAAGGAATGTCTGTCTTTGGGGGAGATTTCAAACTTTCCAGAATGAGTTAGCAAAATTACATTGTTGCTGTGTGTTGATGGTCTTTTGTAAAAACCATGTTTACGCCTCAGCAATTTTAACATATTTAGATATTGCATCATGTGTTGGCCCTGGGCGTCAGCACTGTTTGAGCTAGTGGAATTCATGCATAGAAATTATTTGCACTTTTTCATTTCATTTAAAGGTTTTTTTAAAAGTGTCTCCATTGTCTCCTTTTCCTAGTGTGGTTTACCATGTTTGTAAACTGAAAAATAATTGAACTAGTACAGTTCCATCACTGTTTGCCCACATGCATATATACACACTCCTGATTGTGGTAATGCTGTATTTTTGTTTGTGGGGGTTTTTCTGTTTTGTTTTTGTTTGTTTGTTTTTTTTTGCGGTACGCAGGCCTCTCACTATTGTGGCCTCTCCCGTTGCGGAGCACAGGCTCCGGACACGCAGGCTCAGTGGCCATGGCTCACGGGCCCAGCCGCTCCGCAGCACGTGGGATCTTCCTGGACTGGGGCACGAACCTGTGTCCCCTGCATCGGCAGACGGACTCTCAGCCACTGCGCCACCAGGGAAGCCCCTGTCTGTGGGTTTTATCTGTGGATCTTTGCCAGCCTGATACTACTCCACTGTATTGACATTGGAATGTCATTAGAAGGCTGATTTCTCTCTGGGTTTAAAGACCCATTTTAAAGGTGTCAGGCATTCAGTAATAGACTTTTACCTGGTGTAGACTGCCTGCGTTACCTATGTAATCGGACATTACTATCCTTGAAACGTAAAAATGATACATCATTTATCTCATGACCACTAATGTTGTTCCGCTGTTATCGATTCAGTTGTGTAGTGGCATTCCCTTGACTTGCATGCTTTCAAACTGTTGGGTATCTTGAAAATAGCATTAAGTGAAAGCAGAATCATGGCTGTTATTGCCCAGCGTTGTCTGAAACAGCATTTGCTTTTCCAAGTCGGTACTTATCAGTAGATCGGGAGGCCTCTGATTGTGGAGATTGTAGATGTGAAGCACAGGTGTTGACAAAGGAGCATTTCCTTCTCTTCTTGCACTTGGTACTTTGCCTTAGTGTGTGAAATATAGTAATTCTTGCATGCGATACTTTCATAAAATATGGAACCACTCATTGTCACAATCTGGACGTAATATGTCCTTTGTTAGATACATGTTGGGGATAATAATAATTACAGTTAATATGTATCAATCTGCATGATTAGGATTAGATTGGTCAGAGTATGTCCTTCAGCCCTCATTCCAGTTGACCTGAATGTCACATGATTTAGTCACTGGAAGAGGAAAACCAAAGCCTGCTCCCTGGCTCCTGACCCAGACCCCTTCATGGTGAGCTCCTTCACACCTTCACGATTTTAGTCACAATGAGACAGGAGTAGTGACTTTCCTACATGAAACATATCCTTTAAACGAACGTGCATTTGCAATGTGCATTCTTTTATGTCCCCAGGGGCTCAAGAACACATGTCCAAAAATAACTCCATACTGCAGATGATTTATGGTAATGAGCCATATTTTTTAAATGAATACAAATGTAGTAACCGCAACTTCTCCTAACTACAGAAGGAGTAAAATGTTTATTCTCACTGATAAATAATAACTATCATTTTAAGCATTCCTAAAAGTGACTGATTCTATTATCAGGCCTTGGTCCAAAGGATGTAGCCGGCTAAAGCTAGAAGGCTCTGTGCCTCTCGGTGCAGCTGTCATCTCTGGATTTAACACCAGGATGCAGAAACATCAGCATTCTTCTTTTTTTTTTAAGTAATTAATTTATTTTATTGAAGTCTAGTTGATTTTCAATGTTGTATTAATTTCTGCTGTACAACAAAGTGATTCAGTTATACATATATATGTTCTTTTCCATATTCTTTTCTATTATGGTTTATCACAGGATATTGAATATAGTTCCCTGTGCTATACAGTAGGACCTTGTTATTTTTCCATTCTGTATATAATAGTTTGCATCTGCTAATCCCAAACTCCCGATCCTTCCCTCTCCCACCCCCCTCCCCCTTGGAAACCACAAGTCTGTTCGCTATATCTGTGAGTCTGTTTCTGTTACATAGATAACGTTCATTAGTGTCATATTTTAGATTCCACATATAAGTGACATCATATGGTGTTTGCTTTTCTCTGTCTGACTTGCTTCACTTAGTATGATCATCTCTGGGTCTGTCCATGTTGCTGCAAATGGCATCATTTCATTCTTTTTTATGACTGAGTAATATTCCATTATACACACACACACACACACACACACACCACATCTTCTTTATCCACTCATCTGTTGATGGACATTTAGGTTGTTTCCGTGTCTTGCCTATTGTAAATAGTGCTGCAGTGAACATAGGGGTGCATGTATCTTTTTGAATTGTAGTTTTCTCTGGATATATGCCCAGGAGTGGGATGTCAGCATTCTTTATTTCTGAAACACTAGCCTTTGTTGAAGGTAAACCTCAACCAGCTACATTCAGGAAATAACAAACTCTAATAATGTAGAGAGACACATGCACACATTCACATATATGTGTATATCCATACCTGTATGTATATCAATCTCACCCTGCAGTTTTATTTCTTAATATCCTGGTACAGATTTTGCATGTGATGAGCATCCTGTCGTCACGCTAGCCTTAAGCAGCACATGCTGCTGGACTTTCCATTCTTGCATTGCTCTTCGATGCCTACACACCTGCTCCTGCAGCCCTGGGACGTTATAGCAGTTCTTCCTGTGCTCCCTGCTCTGGTGTAACTACCATTGCTGCCACCACTGGACCAGCTCCCGTGTAGCTGACTCAGGCTCCAGGTGGTCCAGCACAAAGACCCCCGTCACCGGGTCTCCTCTCCTACCACTGATTTGCCAAAAAGGGTTTTATAAAAACTTGTCTTGAGAAGATCCCTACTGCAGGGGGCCTATGCTTATCCTTTTAAATCCTTTTTCACCCATTCTCTCATGGGAAACTCACAGTCAACCTTTGGGACATTAACATTTGGTATCACTGACCACATTTCGTCAGTGATGAAATTAAGGGTCCAAAATAGAGATTCAGTGATTTGTTCTGTGTAACAAGCCACTGTGGAACAGAGCCAGCACATTGAGATCTCAGTCCAAATTTAGCACTGGATCTCCTAACCCATGCTGCCTAGAGTCAGCTGGAACTCTTATTTGTGGAAGGAGAATTTCAAAGCAGACACATCAGCTCTATTTTATTTCAGTACAAAGATGCCACAGATCTTGGCATTTGGCTTTGTTTGAAGTATGGAAAAATTTTGTAGGAGTGGGAAAGATGAGCTTCCAGATAAACATGAGAGGTCACAGAGGTTCTTGAAATGGATTTTCAAAACCTTTTTAAAGGTATAGGTTAGTTTTCTTTCTGAAATGCTTGACATACAATCCTGCCTCAAGGAACTAGGGAATTACAAGAACTCTCAATGTACTCTATAGTCGTCTGATTTTTCTCCTTTTTTTTGGACACCACAGCTTCCTAGAAACCACCATCATGGTTTTTCTCATCAACACAATGGGACTTTAAAACTAAGGTGATTATTCTGAAATTATTCATGGTTCCGAAGCACACTGTTACCAAAATGATTTTTAAGATGTACTTCTTGGATCGACTTTTCTAAATAGAAATAAATGCACATAAACCTATGCATATAACAACATACATATCTCTTGGTAGTTTCTCAGAAGCCATTTCAAAAGAAGTTTCCATGTAACTTTAATGGAATGAGAAAACATTTCTTCTAGTACTTCTCCCCCACCACCCCTCTTGATTTCTAAAAATATTCAACTTGTTAAATAATCGTATAGTAAGTCTTTTGGCAAAGCTAAATTCTCGGGTGCTTTCTGGATCTTAAAACATAGGGCTATTTTAAGGAACATAGCACTGATCAGACAACAGAATTTAAGACTGCATAAGAAGAGTTGATCCTGCAGGAAGTCAGGATAAACCCCTTCCGCCAACATTTGGCAAGAGGGAGTAGTTGTAACAGCACATGCAGTACTTAGGTAATTCATAGATGAATATGCATCCTCCAAATTTGCTCATATTCTTTTTTTTATGTCTGCCTATCTATCTATCTATCTATCTATCTATCTATCTATCTATCTATCTATCTATCTTGGCTACGCCGGGTCTTAATTGCGGCACGCAGGGTCTTCTTTGCCACGTGCGAGATCTTCATTGTGGCATGCGGGATCTTTCAGTTGTGGCATGTGGGATCTAGTTCCCTGACCAGGGATCCAACCCATGCCCCCTGCATTGGGAGGGCAGAGTCTTAACCACCAGGGAAGTCCCCAAATTTGCTCATATTCTAAGCTCAGATTTTGGAAACGGAGTGTAGCCAGAGCTGAAGAAATCAAGACAGATGTCCTCAACCCATCTGAAATGTAACAGGCTACTTCCTGCCTCGTTTAGCAACTTTTCTTGTAAGTGGAGAAACCAGTGGAAAGATGTGGGATTTTCTTATGTAAGAGAATGAAAGACCAGAGGAGGGTTGGGTCTCAAGGCTAACTTTTTTCTTTATGCTCAGGAGACTTAAGGCGGTGATGGACAGAACTGAGAAACAGTCACTCCTTTGATCAGGGGGAAGCTGAGCCATTTCATTCCCTCACAGGGAGAGGTGCCTATTGTTTCTTCTGGATGAACTGTTTTCTTAAGGGAAAAGCAGACTGGAATGCTGAGCTCTCAGTTGAAAGTATACGTGCTGCCATTTCATATCTTCAGTGCTAAGAGGGTTGATGTTACTCACATTCTACTGTTTGACCTCTTTAAGGTTGTTTAATCTGCCTAAGCTTTATTTTACTCATCTGTAAAATGGGAGTGGTAATGCCGTCATCTTAGAGTATTGGAAGAACTAAATAAAATTATACACGTAAAAGAACTAACAGAGCATCCGGCAAACCTTAATTTGTTCTATAAATGTTAGCTATTGTGAGCTATTACGATTTGAATACACAAAAGTTCAGCGAAAGGAAAATTCCTATTTGTGATGCTCTAAGTAGAGACTAAAATCCATATACTCTCTGTCTTTTGAGCTCAGGTTTGACTGGAGTAAAGCTATCAAGTAATTTCAGAGATTTGGTTCCGTTCTTTAAATTTTCTGCTTTTCCAAGTGAAAAATTGTGCATGTTTCACAGAATACCTTAAATATTCAGAAATCTTCCCTGAGTCTAATGACTGTAGCAAGAATCTGAAATAATAAGCACTGCCCTTTGCTTCTGTCACTTTTTTTTTGCTTCTCTTATACCTCTAAATATCCAGCATTTTATTAAATTGTTGGCTCTGCTCAAAAGCCACAAAATGAGAGAACCGTCAGCAGGTTGGGCTTGAAACTCACCATGTCAGTAGGCTTTCCAGCCACTTTTCAGAGGTCATTGTGCATGGCTGCAGGAACGTGAAGGCTCTCGTCCCTTGGTGGCCTGGGGTAGGTGTGCAGCAGATGACAGAAGGAGACTGTCACAACCCCACTTGCTGCTGAACCCCCAGAACTCAGAGCTGTGCTCACACATAGTAGGTGCTCAGGAAATGTTTGTGAAATACTGAAGTGACTGATCTCACAATGACATCTTGAGATTTTTTTCAAAGCAACTAAACTGTATTTTTTAAAACTTTAAAACTAAACTTCATATGGAATATTTAGAGAAGAGTGGTAATTGGTTAGTATAAACTTATTTTCTGTAAATTTAGATTCTTTTTTTTAAATTGAAGTATCGTTGATTTACAAAGTTGCATTAGTTTCTGGTGTACAGCAAAGCGATTCAGCTTTATATGTATATACATATATATTCTTGTTCATATTCTTTTCCATTATAGTTTATTACAAGATACTGAATATAGTTCCCTGTGCTATACAGTAGGACCTTATTGTTTATCTATTTTATATATAGTAGTTTGGATCTGCTAATCCCAGACTCCAAATTTATTCCTCCCCTACTTTCTTTTTCCCTTTGGGCCTATTGGCCATCTGTGTGTCTTTGGAGAAATGTCTGATTTCTTGTTTTAAAGTCAGCCACTGAGAACAATGAACTTGTTGAAATTCATCACTGGAGAGACAAAGGTGAGAGTTTTAGTCTTATTATATTAGCCTTACATACTTGAAATTAAAATAATTCAAAACAGTGACACTGAAGCTCTGCAGGTTTCATGGTACATGGTTTAAGACAACTGTCATGGAGCTAAGAGAGAATGTGGCATTGGCCTAAGGATTATAAGAAGAACTGTGATCCAGGGGATCACAATAGAAGTCTTTGCTGTTACTCCTTGTAAATCTGAAGGCAAGATTCTTATCCCACAAGGAAACCGGAATTTAGGGCTTTGAAACGCCAGCTATGTCTGACCAACCCAAAGCTTTTGTGGGTCTTGGGAGCACTGTTGGTGCCACCCACTCCTGTGGGCAGGGACCAACCCTGATAGGCTCTCTTGTGCTTGGGAGGCATCGTGGCTCCATGGCAGAGCACACCTGAGCTTTTGTCGCTCTCCTTCTGTGCTCAACTTAACTGTGCTTTGCTTTTTCTCTCTAAGATGCAGGAAAGTTTCTGTTCCATGGAAACATTGTCAGGATGAACTGGAACTTCAAAAATGAATAAAACATTTTAGAGGAAGTTTAACTGCTCCAAGGAAAGATGCTATAGGAATGGAAGGAGTTATTATAAACTTTTTAAAAAATGGGTATGTAAAAATGCTCTTAGCACTTTGAGGAGAATGCGTCCCGTTTTACTCCTTATGTTTTTGCCTTTGCTCCTGGAATTTTTAGCCCTGTCTTCTGGATGCGTAGATCACATTGTAGGGGGAGGGCTTTTCATACATGAGTTGCACTGTCTGTCAGAGCAGATTGCTCTGTTGTTTCTCCTGATTTTCCTCAAAGTCTGCCCCACCCTGGTAGACTCACACTTAATATATGCCAGAGCACAAAATGCTTTCACCTTGGGACACGTAGAGGGTGTATCAAGAATGCTTTCCCTGATTCCTGCTTCTTGAGATAAAAGAACATATGGCAAAGAAAATCTTAACTAGTTGCTCTGAAACGATAAATCAAGAATTGAACTCATTTAAGCAAACTAAAGGATGCATGATGTGGCTAGTTCTAAATCATCTTCCATGACGAGGCTTAAGCAGGTTTACCCTGCAGCGCTCAACTGTGATTCACTCTCTCCTGTAACTATTTCTGGGAACGCTTCTTGGTACTTGGAGAGCATGCAAACAGGTCACAGGCTCTAGCTCACACAGTCCACAAAATTGAATAATTTTACAAGGTCTGTGCCCTTGCAGCCCACCAGATCAGCTCTGAAAAAAATAGCTGAGTGCATATTCCTGTGCACCACCTTACCGATTTTTAATTATCACACCTCACAAGGTGATATGTTTCTGCTAAAAGGAAAAATTATTATTTGGATTTGAAAACTAGACAGCTCACTTAAAAAATACAATTATCCAAGAATGTGCTAACCCCAGGTAAATTTACAAATGTTTTGACCATTGTCAAAGAGAGTGTAATATGTTTTCTGATTATTTATCATTATCTCTATGTAAATATGAGAATGATTCAGAAATTTTTAATAGTCTGCAGTGGTGCAAAAGTCTCTTGAGAATATCAGATAACAATAATGAAAAGAGGCATAAGTGGTGTGTTCATTTCCCCAACCTCTGCCCCTGAGCACTTTGAACTTTCTTAGAGACTTAAAACTTCTTACTTTTTTTTTTTCTTCTTTTTTTTGTGGTACGCGGGCCTCTCACTGCTGTGGCCTCTCCCGTTGCGGAGCACAGGCTCTGGATGCGCAGGCTCAGCGGCCATGGCTCACGGGCCCAGCTGCTCCGCGGCATGTGGGATCTTCCCAGACCAGGGCACGAACCCATGTCCCCTGCATCGGCAGGCGGACTCTCAACCACTGTGCCACCAGGGAAGCCCACTTCTTACTTTTTTTATTGACATTATGCCTTCACTTCTACATCCCATATGGGCTATGTGACATATATTTTGTTACTTTTAATTGAGATATAATTGACGTATATTAGGTGTTGGTTTGATACATTTACATATTGCAGTATGACTACCACCTTAACACTGACACCGTCATCACATTCCATAATTCTCTCTTCTTTTTGCGTGAGAACAATTCAGATCTAGTCTCCTAACAACTTCGAAGTTTCTAATACAGTATCGTTGACTATATTGACATGTGTTTTTCTAACTGAAGTTTGTTTGTGCATTTTTGTAATTGTCTTTGAGGTTAACATCAATACTTAATCCATTCCCAGCCCAAAATTAGGGGACGGCATGAGGTAAGATTTATTGAGGCTAACCCAGTAGCAAAGGCTAACCAAGTAGTAGGCACTGTCTTAAATGCCTTACATGTATGAATTTATTTACTCCTTATAACAACCCTGAAGTCTGCTTATTTGTCCCATTTTATAGAAAAGAAACAGGCATTGAGGCCTTGTCCACAGCTGTACAGTTAGATGAATGAGGCTGGGTGATCTGACTCCCATACAACCCCAAGCACTTAACAACAGACCTTCTCCCATAAGGGATGGCCAACAGACCAGAGTTTACAAATAATATAATCATAAGTGAAAGCTTCATGAAATCAACTTGGCTATGTTTATCATGGTCTTTTCAGCTATGCAGCCCTTTAAGGGTAATCTTACACCCTGGTTAACTCCCTCAGCACTCGTAGATTCTGTTTTAGTCACTCCATAGCTGCTTACATTTGGTCTTCTGTTGTTGTTTTTTCATAAACATAATGCACATTGACTTACCCATATTTTAAGTTCTAAAGATCAGAGACAATCTCTTTTACTATTTGTCTATTTTCCACAAGAAAAGACATGGAAAAACAAGGATAGAGTAAGCACTGAAAAATGTATCCTGAATGAGGTGGATTTAAGAAAGTTAAATAATTTGGTTTTTATTAAGCTATTTTTTACATCTGCCAAAATGTGTAATCTTCAGATAATTTGGTATCATTGGTTTTCAGTCACATATTAATGCCAACATGCATTTGTCCAATTTGGTCATCTTCTGAGAGACTCACAGAAATTTCTCCAAAGAAGATGCTTAATACATTCTCACTGATAATATACATATTCTTTAACTAACTTCTTGCTGAAAAAAAACAAAAACAAAAAACCCAGGTTCCAGATAAAGCTAAATGAGACAGTTGCAGATATTTCCACAAACGCCTAATATTCATGCACAGAATTAGGAAAAGTCAAAGCCTTGCTATTCTACATTAAAGTATATTTTTATTACCCAATAAACAAGGAAAATTAAGCTGGTAATTAGTATGAACTTTGTATCTGATTCACAGATGTCTTCTGATAACTCATATTTAATCCTGCAATGTCATTGCCAGTAATACATTGAATACTTATTAGGTTTATAGGCACATCATCTTTTTGAAGGGTCTCAGAAGTTGCCCTCAGGTAATCTAGATAGGAGTCAAAAGAATAAATACGTTGCGTTGTTTGGAAAATAGGATAAGAAATCTTAGAAACCAGTGATACATAATCCTTTTTGTTAGAACATGAATTTAATCTTAGAAGTTAGTATGTAATGAAGAGAACTAAAAAATCAAACAGATAATGTTTCATCTGTTGCTCTAAAAATTTTTTTAAGAAATGAAAGCTAGAAACTCTAAATGTCATACGCTGGAGTATAGCTATTAATATGTAATTTTCCCCTGGGAAGCCCTTCTGTTTTGGTCACTATCATAGGCATCAACACTTTATTTTTCTGCTTTACTTTCTCTTTGAATGAACCCAAATTTGCACCAGTGATGTCAAACAAGTTTGAACAGTGAATCACAACATACCAGTTAATCCTGCATGGCAACAAGCCATCTGATAACCAGCCCCTCTGTTGTTCTTCGGAAGCCGTAATACACATCACGTGGAGATTTGCACCTTCCCTGTAACATAAGCACCACTAACACTTAGTAATATATAAAGTTTCTGCTTGACAATGTGATCTTTAACATACAGGCACTTCTATTACCTGGTACTATGTAAACCTGTGGAAAATATGAGATAATGAGAGAAATCTTAAAATGGTAAATTTTCTAGTGTTTGAATCGTTTTACTGACTCTTGGAATCAGACAGTCTTAAAGTATTATAGTTTATATTGGCAGCTGGAAGAATCAAATATTTATTATATTGATAATTAACTCTCTGAGTTAGGAGGAATAGATTGTAATTCACAGAGGCTCCAGGCTTTCTGGAGACATTATCCTTAATTAATATCTCTAGATTATGAAACAGTTCTCACACTACACATCCGTTTTCCCTATAAATGAGTTGCATTATGTAGGTTTTGATGGCTGAAAGTAGGTCCTTGAATGGAGGATCCAGGGGACGTGTTAGGGGCAACTAAGGAATTTCAGTTAGTAGGGCTTAAGTAGACTAGCAGGCTAGTAGACTTGTCTTGATGCATGCATGCTTGGAAGCATGCATCATGCTCAGGATGGCTTTGGGAAGAGAGGAGGTGATTTTTTTGTTTTTTTCGGTATGCGGACCTCTCACTGTTGTGGCCTCTCCCGTTGCGGAGCACAGGCTCCGGACGCGCAGGCTCAGTGGCCATGGCTCACGGGCCTAGCCACTCCGCGGCATGTGGGATCTTCCCGGACCGGGGCACGAACCCGTGTCCCCTGCATCGGCAGGTGGACTCTCAACCACTGCGCCACCAGGGAAGCCCGAGGAGGTGATTTTTAAGTAGCACCACTGGTGGTTATTAAGATGGGAGTAGAACTTCACGGGGGAGGGACCCAAAAAACTCGGTGCATACAGACCAAAGACAAGTAATTTGTCTTAGCGTTCAAAATCTTTACCAAGACTGCCTACCCATCCTTACCTCTTACTATGTGTCCTTACCTCACCCTTAGTCTCAGTTTTCCCATCTGTTAAATGGGGATAGTAGTGTTAATCTCATAGGGTTGTTCTGAAAATTAAACAGATAATCCATACATAGTACAGTGCTTAGCATCATTTATTAAGTGCTCAATAAATATCAGCCAGCATTCTTCTTCTTCCACTCCTCCAGAAGTAAACTCTGAATTTCTAGTAGACTGCTTTATCCACATTTGACCAAATACCCCCTCATTCCTTTTTATCCCTGGGCCAATGCTCAGGTGATTCATCCTGTCTAGAGTGTGACCCTCTCCACTTCACCCTACGCCTCCCTTCTCGAATTCCCACTCAAAGTCAGGGTCCTGCTCAAATCTCACTTTTCCCAGGATGACGTCCTAACCACCACAGCCCCCAGGGGTGGCTCCCATCTCTGAATTCCTCTAATGACCACGAACAGTCTTTGGAACACCAGTTCGTTGTCCCTTATATTGTCGGGTGTCTTTTAAATTATATGTATAGACATATGCCTTGTCATACCACTTACTAAGCAGCATGTGCCTTAAAGTAGAGATTGTTGGGTCTGATGCTCTTGGGCCCCCAAATCGCTGAGTAGGAGGTCTTGCGGAGTGGCCTGGTGGAATAAGTAATCAGCTTTGGAGCCAGACAGCGCCTGGTTGGGATTCTTGGCCTGCCACTTCCTTGCCATGTGATCTTGGGCAGTTTACCTTTCCTGAGCCTTAATTTTCTCTTCTGTAAAGTGCAGATACCCTATAGAATTTTTTGAAAATTAGTAGTAATATGTATCACACACCTAGCACAGTTCTGGGCACAAGTAAATGCTTCATGATATTGCTGTTATTATACAGAATATATATCAGTAGATACTTCTTAACTGATCAATAGAGAACAACAAATGCCCACCCTTCTCCCTGCCCCCAAAAGAGGAAAAGACATATATGTTTGCAATTTCAAAGAATATTTTGCCATTTCTAATGAAAATAACAAAACAAGTAGATTAAGCTTCTTTATCTTAACCACCCCAAAGTATTACACCTCTGTGAACATATAACCATGCATTCCTTCAATAATCAATGCCATGATTTGTATGGCACTGTTCTAGGTACTTCAGATGACAAAGTGATTAAGAAAAATCTAAAAGATACAGCAAACTAGGGAATATAACAAAAGAGAAGCAGACTCACACATATAGAGAACACACTAGTGGTTGCCAGTGGGGAGAGGGAAGGGAGGAGGAGCAATATAGGGGCAGGGGAGTAAGAGGTACAACTATTAGGTATAAAATAAGCTACAAGGATATATTGTACAACACAGGGAATATAGCCAATATTTTATAACTATAAATGGAGTATAACCTTTAAAAATTGGGAATCACTGTATTGTACACCTGTGACTTACATAATATTGTACAGCAGCTATACATCAATTTTTTAAGTCTTTAATTAAAAAAAAAAGAAAAAGTCCCCACCCACATCTCTGCTGAGAGAGATGGATGATAGATAAATATACTATATAATGTTAGGAGTGATAAGCGAAACGGAGGAAAATAAAGCAACAGACAGTGAGAGGGTGGGGGGAAAGGGGTTGGGAGGGGACATGTATGTCCTCTCTGAAGAAGTGACATTTGATTAGAGCCATGAATTCAGTGAGGCCAGAGCCATATGGTGAGAAATAGTTCTAGGCAGAGGAATAGCAAGAGTGAAGGCCCTGAGTTGAATTGAGTTTGACATATTCCAAGAACAGTTAGAAGGCCACTGTGGCTGGAGCAGAGTTGAGCTGGAGAAGGAATGATAAGGTCTGAGCGGTCCTAGAGGGCCTTGTGGGTGATAATAAAGACTTCGGGCTTTGTTTTCAGTGAAATGGGAAACCGCTGGCGTTTTTTGTTTTGTTTTGTTTGTTTTGTTTTGCGGTACGCGGGCCTCTCACTGCTGTGGCCTCTCCCGTTGCAGAGCACAGGCTCCGGACGCGCAGGCTCAGCGGCCATGGCTCACGGGCCCAGCCGCTCCGCGGCATGTGGGATCTTCCCGGACCGGGGCACGAACCCGTGTCCCCTGCATCAGCAGGCGGACTCTCAACCACTGCGCCACCAGGGAAGCCCTCTCTGCTGTTTTTTAAACATAAATTTATTGTTTATACGTAGATTAATTTTAATCATTAGCGCCTCCTGTCTTGCCACTCTTCCTGGGGACTCTAGGATGGTTAAGGACATTATTATTATCCTGGTCACCCAGGCTAAGCTGCTGGGGTCATTCTTCTCTCTCCCTTATCTGCCATCATCCAGTCAGTTACCAAGAACTGACAGATCTACTTCTGAAATGTCTTGGAATTGGTCCCCTCTGATTCAGATTTAAAGACAGTACTTTGGTTCGGCTTAGAATCCACTGCTTAGATGATGGCAGTAAATAGCTCTCTAACTGATAAGGGCTGATTCACTAATGAATCCTATTTTTATAAGCCAGAATTTTCCTCCTGAAACTAAAAAAAAAAAAAAAAAAAAAAAATCCTGACGCTTCCAGGACCTACAAAATACGGTTCCTTATAAGGGAACACTCAAAGCCCGTGGTATCTGGCTCTGGTCATCCTGTTCTTGTCTCTTCTACTTTTTCTTTACCACTCACACATTCTTTTAAGACCCACAAGCCGGTGTCCTACATTAAGCTTGCCCAGATCTTCTCAGAATTAGACACTTTCTCCCTTTACTCCCATAGTGCTTTATTATTCCTCTCTTTATCACATATCATTTCTACAGCTTTTATAATTATGATTCACATACATAAGTTGGAGCAATTTTTTATTATCTTAACAGCTGGCACCAGGTTCCTGCAGGAAAAACTCCTGTGGTGTAGAAAATGTGCTTTTAGGAATGCTTGGAGGTAGACTGACAGCTGAACCCCACTCCTACTTCCCGGCCAAGGATTTGGATGTAACCTTAGCCCCAGGGTTTTTAGTAGGGGAAATCTGCCCTGCATGTGCCAAGGGAAGGAGTTTGTTGTTTTTCTCTTGAATAAAGATGAGATGGGGGTAGAAGAAACCAGAGAAGAGATGAAGGAGAGAGAGAGTGCCAACAAGATGTACACTTGCCTGAGGCTGGAGGGGGCCAGTGAGCAGCACAAAAGTAGCCAAAAGCATTTTATAAATACAGGAACACTAGGAAGGGAAAGACAAAGCTCCAGGAGTGCCTCAACGTCTGTAGTAAAAAGGGCTACTGAACTCAGATGAGCATTTGTGGTTGTTCTTGATGTGAAGATTGAAGAATGTGCTGATTTTTACATCCGGATTAATGATAGAGGCCAAGATAGCCCTGAGAATATAAACCTCCCAGAAATTTACATACATCTTTTGGGAGTGAGGGTTGGACTTCCACATGTCATATAATTGGTAAATATTTGAGTCCATTGTCACCTGTCTGAGGCAGATAAATATCCAAATCCTACACCTCACCAGATTATAAACTCTCTGAGGATACTTTTGTATGCCCACTTGCTTTCCTATGGTGAACCCACAGAAAATATTTGTTGTTTTATTTGATTGAATAAGTAGTGTTAAGATGAAAAATACCTATACACCTGACTGCTGTTTATTTAAACTCTCATCTTATGGATTTTCTCAGCAGGAAAAAGCCAAGTAAAAAAATACCAACAGTGCAAATGATATTTAATCATCAATGAATATGGTGCACGAGACTCAGTGTTGTCATCTTGATATATTATAGGTTTTCCATCTTACTCTAGGACAGATGTGATGTAGGAGGAAGTGTAGACTGGAGGTCTTAAGTCTATCATTTCCCAGGCATTTAACCATTCTGAGCATCTATTTTCTCAGCTGTTTCTCAGCTCTTAGACTGCCAATAACAATATCTACCCTGCCAAGCTTTCTGTAATTTTTGTGATGATCTTCTAAGTTTATGTATGGTGATATAAAAGTCATTCTTATGCCATCTGCAGTATTTGATAGTACACGGTAAGTTTACTATAAACAGCACAGTACACATTGAGAGGCTACCAATCGTATCTAAGAATACTCTGGTCCTGAGAGCTGTGGACAGCGTTTTACCAATAATGGAGAAGAGTGACGTTAGGAAAGTAAATGATATTTACGTGATGCTTGAAAGCTTGCAAAGTTTTTATCTAACCCTTCTTCTTAAGTGAAGAAAGATGGGCCAGGGCTGTACTCTTGGTGGATAGTCTGGCTCCGAGATTTTAGTGATATATGAAGTTCTAGGCGAATAGCATAGAAATGACAGAAACATCAGTTCCATAGAAGCAGGCTAAGAGCAAAACTGAGGTTGGAAAGAAAGTGTAAGTATCAACAAATAGGAACTTAGTAAGGAATGGCTCTTGGTATAAACATGGTTTCATGGAACCCAAGGTAAAGAAGGAGCTCAAAATGCTTCTCAACCTCTTCTATGAGACCATCATTCCCCTGATACCAAAACCAGATAAAGACGAAAGAAAACTACACAATATCCCTTATGAATATAGGCTCAAGAGCACTTAACAAAATACAAGCAAACTGAATCTAGCCACACATACAGAAGATTATATACCATGACCAAGAAGGATTTAACCCAGGAATGAAGCTGGTTTGACACATGAAAATCAGTCAATATAATACATTATATTAATAGACTTAAACACAAGACCACATGATTATCTCAATTGATGCAGAAAAGGCATTTGATAAAATACAACATCTTTTCATGATAAAAGCACTCAGCAAACTAGGAATAGAAGGGAATTTCTTTAATCTTATAAAGAACATCTATGAAAAACCCATATCTAACATCCTTAATGGGTGACTGAATAGTTTTTCTAAGATCAGGAGCAAGACAAAGATGTTTATACTCACCAATCTCATTCAACGTTCTAGCCAGGGCAATTAAGAAAAAGAAATAAAAGAAATCCAGATTGGAACAGAGAAGTAAAATTATCTCTATTTGCAGTTGACATGATCTTGTATATAGAAAACACAAATGAATCCCTTCAAAAACTATTAGAACTAATAAACGAGTTCAGCATGGTTGCTGGGCATAAGAGCAATATACACAAATCAACTGTATTTCTATCCACTAACAATGAACTATCTGAAAATAAAATTCATAAAATAACTCCAACACAGCATTATAAATCAACTATACTTCAATGAAAAAGAAAATAATTCCATTTACAATAACATGAAAAAAAAAAGAAAAATGCCTTGGAATAAATGTAGCCAAAGCAGTACAAGATTAGAACACTAAAAAATATAAAGCATTATTTTTAAAACAATTAACTCTTAAAAGAAAAGACATTCCATGTTCATAGATTGAAAGACTTACTGCTGTGTAAAATGGTAGCATTCCACAAAATGGTAAATAAATCAATGTAATTTCTATCTGAATTCCAACTGCATTTTCTTTTGAGGTAATTGACAAACTGATCCTAAAATTTATATGGAAGTAATCTTGAAAAAACAGTCTTGAAAAACAATAAATTTGAAGGACTAACACTTGGCAATTTCAAAGTTTACCTCAAAACTATAAAGTCAAGACAGTGTGGTACTAGGCCAGGTATGCACATATCGATCAATGGAATAGAAATGAGAGTCTAGAAATAAACCCTTACATTTATGGTCAATTGCTTTCTTCACAAAGCTGCCAAGACAATTCAATGAAGAAAATCTTTTTAACAAACAATGTTGGAATAAATGTGTATCCACATGTAAAAGAATGGTATTAGACTCCTTCCTTTTTTTTTAATACCATACCCAAACTCAAAATAGATCATAGATCTAAATGTAAGAGTTAAATCTGTAAAGATCTTAGGAGAAAGCTATAGGAGTAAATCTTTGAGCCTGAGGTTAGCTAAAGCCTTCTTAGATATAACAGTAAACACACATACAACTAAATAAATATTAAATTGGACCTAACCAAAATTTAAAACTTTTGTGCTTTAAGGATACAAGAAAGTAAAAAGACAACCCATGGATTGGGAGAAAATATTGGCAAATTTTATATCTGATAAGGGACTTGTATCCAGGATATATAGAAATTTTATAACTCAACAATAAAAAGACAACACAATTTATAAATAGGCAAATTATTTGAATAGACATTTTTTCTCCAAAGAAGGTATACAAATGGCCTATAAGCATATGAAAAGATTCCCAACTTCATTAGTCATTAGGGAAATTACAAATCAAAACCACAATGAGATACCACTTTACATGCACTAAGATGGCTAAAATCAAAAAGACAGACATAATGTGTTGGTGAGGTTAAAAAGAAATTACAAGTTTCTCAGTGCTGGTGAAATTATAAAATGGTGTAGCCACTTTGAAGAACAGTTTGAAAATTCCTCAAATATTAAATATAGAATTACCATGTCATCTAATAGTTCTGCTCCTAGGTGTATGCCTGAGAGAATTTAAGATATATGTCCACACAAAACCTTATACAGATATTCATAGCAGCATTATTCTTAATAATCAAAAAGCACAATCAACCCAAATGTCCGTCAACTAATGAATAAAATGTGATGTATCTGTTTAATGGAATATTATTCATCCATTAAAAAGAATGAAGTATTAATCATTTCATGATGTACATAAATCATTATTCTGTACACCTTAAACTTACACAGTGATGTATGTCAATTATATTTAAATAAAACTGGAAGAAAACAGGAATGAAGTATTGATGCATGCTACAACATGGATAAACCTTAAGGACTTTATGCTTAAGTGAATGAAGCCAGACACAAAAAGCCACATATTGTATGATTCTACTTCTGTTAAATATCCAGACTAGCCAAATCCATAAAGACAGAGAGTTGGATTAGTAGTTGCCAGGAGCTGGGAGGAGGGGGTGTGTGGAATGACTGTTAAAGAGTATGGAATTTCCTTTTGGGGTGATGAAAATATTTTGAAACTAGATAGAGAAGATGGTTCCACAACATTGTGAATATAATGAATGCTACTGAATCATACACTTTATAGGGTGATTTTTATGGTATGTGAATTATATCTTAATAAAGTTATTATTAACCAAAAAAAGGAAGAAGGAGCCCAAGGCTAAGAAGTGTTGGTGGTATATTGGACATTGAGTCAGGTCTGCATTACTCTAGGTTAATCTTCCTGACAGCTCCACATTTGAAATATGGGAATCTGAAAATCCAAAAGATTAAATGTCTAAGATACCATAACTAATAAATTATAATAAGCTATAATTCATGCATAGATTTCAGATTACAGTCTATGCTTTTCTCTAGGGACCACAACAAAAAATAGGATTCTTGTTTTCTTTTTTTTCTTAAAGATAATAATATGAACTTATCACAAAACTTTAATTTAGAAGTCTGCATATTAAAATGCAGATTCAAATTTCACGTTTTTCTCCATTTTTAAGATCAGCATGTTCTGGGTTTTTTTGTTTTGTTTTGTTTTCCTTGTGTACCACGAGTACTTGACCTAGTTCAGAAAGAACTTTGTGAGACATAAATTTAAGAATGACTTTATAGGGCTTCCCTGCTGGCGCAGTGGTTGAGAGTCCATCTGCCGTTGCAGGGGACACGGGTTCGTGCCCCGGTCCGGGAAGATCCCACATGCCACGGAGCGGCTGGGCCCGTGAGCCATGGCCACTGAGCCAGCGCGTCTGGAGCCTGTGTTCCACAACGGGAGAGGCCACAACAGTGAGAGGCCCGCGTACCGCAAAAACAAAAAAGAATGACTATATAAAGTTAAAACTATATTCTTTTGGGTTGGGAGTTGTGTAAGTAAAGTGGAGAATAAACATACCAGATCTTAGGCTATTGTGGCTGAGTTTCCTGGTAGCCAAAGCAAAAAAGTAAATAGGGTGGGGATTTTACTTCTAACTATCTGATGAAAAATATATATATACATCAGTGTTACCAAGCACATTTTCTTCCATACCAAATAAAAATTATAACATAGCTCTTTCTCTCTTTTTCCAATGTCATTAGAGAGTGAAAGAGTCCTAGCTTGAGGGGTCAGGAAACAGTGTCTGGTTCCACCTCTGCTACTGTTAGCTGTATGGGCTTGGCATAGGTTAGTTTAATTAGTTTTCTGAGCCTTGGTTTCCTCATCTTCTAAATGTCTTTCAAATATGAATTTGGGTCACATTAATATACCTTCTAACTTTTCCAACATTAATTTGGCAAAGTATTCAAAGTTTAAGTTGAGTTTTCAAGACGGAAATAAAAAACAGGTAAAATATTTCCTCTGTTAGATGGGAAGATTTTTGGTTTTCTCCAAAATTCAAATACAGCCACATTTTATGGTAGGAGAAATGCCTATTTGTGGTGCCAGATAGCCCTTCTGGTCAACAAAAACTCAAGTGGGACATTACTAATGAGTTCTACTTGGCCTTGTTATTTTTTTCTTTTTTAAATTTTAGATGTTTTTCCAAAAATTCAAGTGAATGGTAACCAAATTATTTCAGATAATAGTCACTTTTAGGTAAGAATGGCTAATGATACATTTTTTTCTTTGAATCTTTGAATTTTATTTTTTTTTATACAGCAGATTCTTATTATCCATCTTATACATATTAGTATATATATGTCAATCCCAGTCTCCCAGTTCATCCCCCCACACACCCCCTCCACCACTTACCCCCCCTTGGTGTCCATATGTTTGTTCTTTACATCTGTGTCTCTATTTCTGCCCTGCAAACTGGTTCATCTGTACCATTTTTCTAGGTTCCACATATATGCATTAATATACGATATTTGTTTTTCTCTTTCTGACTTACTTCACTCAGCATGACACTCTCTAGATCCATCCACATCTCTACAAATGACCCAATTTCGTTCCTTTTCATGGCTGAATAATATTCCATTGTATATATGTACCATATCTTTATCCAGTTGTCTGTCGATGGGCATTTACGTTGCCTCAGTGACCTGGCTATTGTAAATAGTGCTGCAATGAACATTGGGGTGCATGTGTCTTTTTGAATTATGGTTTTCTCTGGGTATATGCCCAGTAGTAGGATTGCTGGGTCATATGGTAATTCTATTTTTACTTTTTAAGGAACCTCCATACTGTTTTCCATAGTGGCGGTATCAATTTACATTCCCACCAACAGTGCAAGAGTGTTCCCTTTCCTCCACACCCTCTCCAGCACTTATTGTTTGTAGATTTTCTGATGATGCCCATTCTAACTGGTGTGAGGTGATACCTCACTGTAGTTTTGATTTGCATTTCTCTAATAATTAGTGCTGCTGAGCAGCTTTTCATGTGCTTATTAGCCATCTGTATGTCTTCTTTGGAGAAATGTCCATTTAGGTCTTCTGCCCATTTTTGGATTGGGTTGTTTGTTTTTATAATATTGAGCTGCATGCGCTATTTGTATATTTTGGAGATTAATCCTTTGTCCGTTGATTCCTTTGCAAATATTTTCTCCCATTCTGAGAGTTGTCTTTTCGTCTTATTTGTAGTTTGCTTTGCAAAAGCTTTTAAGTTTCATGAGGTCCCATTTGTTTATTTTTGTTTTTATTTCCATTACCCTAGGAGGTGGATCAAAAAAGATCTTGCTGTGATTTATGTCAAAGAGTGTTCTTCCTATTTTTTCCTCTAAGAGTTTTATAGTGTCCGGTCTTCCATGTAGGTCGCTAATCCATTTTGGGTTTATTTTTGTGTATGTGTTAGGGAGTGTTCTAATTTCATTCTTTTACACGTAGCTGTCCAGTTTTCCCAGCACCACTTATTGAAGAGACTGTCTTTTCTCCATTGTATATCCTTGCCTCCTTTGTCATAGATTAGTTGACCATAGGTGTGTGGGTTTATCTCTGGGCTTTCTATACTGTTCCATTGATCTATATTTCTGTTTTTGTGCCAGTACCATATTGTCTTGATTACTGTAGCTTTGTAGTATATTCTGAAGTCAGGGAGCCTGATTCCTCCAGCTCAGTTTTTTTCCCTCAAGACTGCTTTGGCTATTCAGGGTCTTGTGTCTCCATACCAATTTTAAGGTTTTGTGTTCTAGTTCTGTAAAAAATGCCATTGGTAATTTGATAGGGATTGCATTGAATCTGTAGATTGCTTTGGGTAGTATAGCCATTTTCACAATATTGATTCTTCCAGTCCAATAACATGGTATATCTCTCCATCTGTTTATATCATCTTTAATTTCTTTCATTAGTGTCTTATAGTTTTCTGCATACAGGTCTTTTGTCTTCCTAGGTAGGTTTATTTCTAGGTTTTTATTCTTTTTGTTGCAGTGGTAAATGGGAGTGTTTCCTTAATTTCTCTTTCAGATTTTTCATCATTAGTGTATAGGAATGCAAGAGATTTCTGTGCATTAATTTTGTATCCTGCAACTTTACCAAATTCATTGATTAGCTCTAGTAGTTTTCTGGTAGCATCTTTAGGATTCTCTATGTGTAGTATCATGTCATCTGCAAAGAGTGACAGTTTTACTTCTTCTTTTCCAATTTGTATTTCTTTTATTTCTTTTTCTTCTCTGATTGCCGTGGCTAGGACTTCCAAAACTATGTTGAATAATAGTGGTGAGAGTGGACATCCTTGTCTTGTTCCTGATCTTAGAGGAAATGCTTTCAGTTTTTCACCATTGAGAATGATGTTTGCTGTGGGTTTGTTGTATATGGCCTTTATTATGTTGACATAGGGAACCTCTATGCCCGCTTTCTGGAGGGTTTTTTTTTTTTTTAATCATAAATGGGTGTTGAATTTTGTCAAAAGCTTTTTCTGCATCTATTGAGATGATCATGTGGTTTTTATTCTTCAATTTGTTAATATGGTGTATCACATTGATTGATTTTCATATACTGAAGAATCCTTGCATTCCTGGGATAAATCCCACTTGATCATGGTGTATGATCCTTTTAATGTGTTGTTGGATTCTGTTTGCTACTATTTTGCTGAGGATTTTTACATCTATATTCATCAGTGATATTGGTCTGTAATTTTCTTTTTTTGTGGTACCTTTGTCTGGTTTTGGTATCAGGGTGATGGTGGCCTCATAGAATGAGTTTGAGAGTGTTCCTTCCTCTGCAATTTTTTGGAAGAGTTTGAGAAGGTTGGGTGTTAGCTCTTCTCTAAATGTTTGATAGAATTCACCTGTGAAGCCATCTGGTCCTGGACTTTTGTTTATTGGAAGATTTTTAATGACAGTTTCAATTTCATTAATTGTGATTGGTCTGTTCATATTTTCTATTTCTTCCTGGTTCAGTCTTAGAAGGTTATACCTTTCTAAGAATTTGTCCATTTCTTCCAGGTTGTCCATTTTATTGACATAGAGTTGCTTGTAGTAGTCTCTTAGGATGCTTTGTATTTCTGCAGTGTCTGTTGTAACATCTCCTTTCTCATTTCTAATTTTATTGAGTCCTCTCCCTCTTTTTCTTGATAAGTCTGGATAATGATTTATCAATTTTGTTTATCTTCTCAAAGAACCAGCTTTTGGTTTTATTGATCTTTGGTATTGTTTTCTTTGTTTGTGTTTCATTTATTTCTGCTCTGATCTTTATGATTTTTTCCCTTCTATTAACTTTGGGTTTTGTTTGTTCTTCTTTGTCTAGTTCCTTTATGTGTAAGTTTAGATTGTTTATTTGTGATTTTTCTTGTTTCTTGAGGTAGACTTGTATTGCTATAAACTTCCCTCTTAGAACTGCCTTTGCTGCATCCCATAGGTTTCGATCATCCTGTTTTTGTTGTCATTTGTCTCTAGGTATTTTTTTGATTTCCTTTCATTTCTTCAGTGATCTCTTGGTTGTTTAATAACATATTGTTTAGACTCCATGTGTTTGTGTTTTTATGCTATTTTTCCCCTGTAATTTATTTCTAATCTCATAACGTTGTGGTGGGAAAAGATGCCTGATTATGATTTCAGTTTTCTTAAAATTACTCAGGCTTGATTTGTGAACCAAGATGTGATCTATCCTGGAGAATGTGCAGTGTGCACTTGAGAAGAAAGTGTAATCTGCTGGTTTTGGATGGCATGTCCTATAAATATCAATTAAATCTATCTGGTCTATTGTGTCATTTAAAGCTTGTGTTTCCGTATTAATTTTCTGTCTGGATGATCTGTCCATTGATGTAAGTGAGGTGTTAAAGTCCCCCACTATTATTGTGTTACTGTCGATTTCCTCTTTTATAGCTATTAGCATTTGCCTTATGTATTGAGGTGCTCCTATGTTGGGTGCATATAAGATACAATTGTTATGTCTTCTTCTTGGATTGATCCCTTGATCATTATGTAGTGTCCTTCCTTTGCTCTTGTAACATTCTTTATTTTAAAGTCTATTTTATCTGATATGAGTATTGCTACTCTAGCTTTCTTTTGATTTACATTTGCATGGAATATCTTTTTCCATCCCCTCACTTTCAGTCTGTATGTGTCCCTAGGTCTGAAGTGGGTCTCTTGTAGACAGCATATATATGGGTCTTGTTTTTGTGACCATTCAGGCAGTCTGTGTCTTTTGGCTGGAGCATTTAATCCGTTTACATTTAAGGTAATTGTAAATATGTATGTTCCTATTACCATTTTCTTAATAGTTTGGGGTCTATTATTGTAGGTCTTTTCCTTCTCTTGTGTTTCCTGCCTAGAGAAGTTCCTTTAGCATTTGTTGTAAAGCTGGTTTGGTGGTGCTGAATTCTCTTAGATTTTGCTTGTCTGTAAAGCTTTTGATTTCTCTGTCAAATCTGAATGAGATCCTTGCCGGATAGAGTAATCTTGGTTGTAGGTTCTTCCCTTTCATCACTTTAAATATATCATGCCACTCCCTTCTGGCTTGTAGAGTTTGTGCTGAGAAATCAGCTGTTAACCTTATGGGAGTTCCCTTGTATGTTATTTGTTGTTTTTCCCTTGTTGCTTTCAATAATTTTTTTTTGTCAGTTTGATTACTGTGTGTCTCGGCATGTTTCTACTTGGGTTTATCCTGCCTGGGACTCTCTGCGCTTCCTGGACTTGGGTGGCTATTTCCTTTCCCATGTTAGGGAAGTTTTCAACTATAATCTCTTCAAATATTTTCTCTGGTCCTTTCTCTCTCTCTTCTCCTTCTGGAACCCCATAATGTGAATGTTGTGTTTAATGTTGTCCCAGGGGACTCTTAGCCTGTCTTCATTTCTTTTCATTCTTTCTTCTTTATTCTGTTCCATGGCAGTGAATTCCACCTTTCTGTCTTCCAGGTCACTTATCCGGTCTTCTGCCTCAGTTATTCTGCTGTTGATTCCTTCTAGTGTATTTTTCATTTCAGTTATTGTATTGTTCATCTCTGTTTTTTTGTTCTTTAATTCATCTAGGTCTTTGTTAAACATTTCTTGCTTCTTCTTGATCTTTGCCTCCATTCTTTTTCTGTGATCCTGGATCATCTTCACTATCATTATTCTGAATTCCTTTTCTGGAAGGTTTCCTATCTCCACTTCATTTAGTTCTTTTTCTGGGGTTTTATCTTGTTCCTTCATCTGTTACATAGCCCTCTGCCTTTTCATCTTGTCTATCTTTCTGTGAATGTGGTTTTCGTTCCACAGGCAGCAGAACTGTAGTTCCTCTTGCTTCTGCTGTCTGCCCTCTGGTGGATGACGCTATCTAAGAGGCTTGTGCAAGCTTCCTGATGAGAGGGACTGGTGGTGGGTAGAGCTGGCTGTTGCTCTGGTGGGAAGAGCTCAGTAAAACTTGAATCCACTTGTCTGCTGATGGGTGGGGCTGGGTTCCCTCCCTGCTGGTTGTTTGGCCTGAGGCAACCCAACACTGGAGCCTACCTGGGCTCTTTCGTGGGGCTGATAACGGACTCTGGGAGGGCTCACACCAAGGAATACTTCCCAGAACTTCTGCTGCCAGTGTCCTTGTCCTCATGGTGAGCCACAGCCACCCCCTGCCTCTGCAGGAGACCCTCCAACACTAGCAGGTAGGTCTGGTTCAGTCTCCATTGGGGTCACTGCTCCTTCCCCTGGGTCCTGATGCACACACTACTTTGTGTGTGCCCTCCAAGAGTGGAGTCTCTGTTTCCCCCAGTCCTGTCGAAGTCCTGCAATAAAGTCCTGCTAGCCTTCAAAGTCTGATTCTTTAGGAATTCCTCCTCCTGTTGCCGGACCCCCAGGATGGAAAGCCTGATGTGGGGCTTAGAACCAGTCCAGTAAGTGGCCTTCTGTGGTATAAGTGTTCTACAGTTTGTGAGTCACCCACCCGGCAGTTATGGGATTTGATTTTATTGTGATTGTGCCCCTCCTCCCGTCTCACTGTGGCTTCTCCTTTGTCTTTGGATGTGGGGTATCTTTTTTGGTAAGTTCCAGTGTCTTCCTGTCGATGATTGTTCAGCAGTTAGTTGTGATTCCGATGCTCTCACAAGAGGGAATGAGCACACATCCTTCTCGTCCGCCATCTTGAACCAATCTGGCCTTGTTATTTATATATACCTGTATTGAGCAATTAAAAACTGTTTCAATAATTTATGTAAGTTCCAGATAGTTAACTGATATAACTTCAGTGCTTTTTAATAAAACAAATCTCTAGTGGAACATAGACCTGGTTAATGACAAACATAAAATAGATGGAGGCTGTGTGGATGGTCATTTAAAAAGTTTATTTATGGTTCCCTTACAATATCTCATTAGAACTGTATTTTTGGAACAATTTATATATGTTTTAATATTTAAGACACAGAGTCTTATTATATACTGTCCTTGCCTAGGGTATATCCAAACAACTACCTTAAGACTGAATCTGCCTTATAAGAAGATCCTTCTGATATGGAAAAATTAACCTGTTTATATCAAATTCTGCCCTAGAGCAGTGTTATGGTGAGACTCCAGTGTGTGACCCTGGGAACGTCCTCATGAGGTAGACTGTGTTTCCCAAGTTCCTTTCTCTCTTCCTTTCCCATCACCCCTTCCAGCACCTACTGATATGCCAGCTTCTAGAGAGACATGCATGTGACCACATCTTCATTCTTGAGGAGTTTAAAGTTTATCTTTAATGAAATAAGGAGAACTTATTTTTCTAACTTAGCACAATTCTAGAGGGCCTCAAAATCAGATGGGTTCAAGGGCCACACCAATAAGATAAATGCATAGTGCTGTCCTTATAAGGCAACAGGGAGTTGTAGGGCTCATGCCAACCTGAGGAGGACAGTGCCTGCCTTAAAGGCATTCTGATTAATTAATCCTGTTCAGACCTAGAAAGTATTTTTTTTAGGTTTAAATGATCCATCAAGCTATATCTCCTGGCATGAAACATAATTTAAACCCCAACGTTTCCTGAAGAAATTCTGTGGAAACGTTCTTCTGAATATTTCAGTAAGTTATATGCCTTCTGTTCCATGTCCAGTGTAATTCAGAAATCCACACTTGTGGGAATTCCCTGGCATCCAATGGTTAGGACTCCGTGCTTTCACTGCTGTGGACCCAGGTTTGATCCCTGGTTGGGGAACTAAGACCCCACAGGCTGCGAGGTGCAGCCAAAAAAAGAAAAAGAAAAAAAAAGAAATCCACACTTGTTTCAGGACCCTTGTTCCATTCGGCATTATGAATTGATTTTATGGGGAAAAGTCTTTACAATGCCTACAGTGTTCCCTCAAAAGAAACTTTTGAATAGATATTGCATATCTGAAATGGATCTTTTTTGTTAACAAATAATCCTCTCTCAACTTGTAATATCAATTCATCATAAAAGTTTGATAGTATAAGCAATCACAGCAAATGTCATTAATGATTCATTTTTGTCTGTTTATCTATTTTACTTTTTGCTTACACAGCTTATGATTTTACTTACTTGCTAAAATATGATGAATCAGGAAAACAGGAGAGCCTGTAACAGTTCAGAGTATTTTAATGGTCCTAGATAGTAATGAAAAATACTTAGTAGCAGCAGTTATTTTTAAGGAAGATCATGATATACTATGAATCTATCTGCAGACCCACCTAAAAAAACTTGGTTGGTAAACCCATTATATTTTAATTAGTAGGAGATTTCATATATTAGAATAATAATTAGAAATACACTTTGACACATTCTGTTCATATGAAAAAGTGTCAAATTCTAGTGGAATGTATGCCAGGATTGAGCTTTGGGACATGTTTCAGCAAATGTATTACTCTTGATTTATACATCTTGTGAAATGGATTTATTTTTATTGAATCCAGATTTCAATGTAAAGTGGTGTATAATGTTTTAGTCACAGCTTCTGGAGAGATTGGCAACTACTAATCTTACAATTTCAAATCTGCTCAAAAATCATTTTCTGTAGGAAACTATGGGCAGGAATGAAAGAGGTGATTCTGTGAATCAGTGAATCTGTGCTGCCTTGGAATGTAGCTTCTGGGGACTGGAGGGTGAATGCATGTAATGCCTTTTCCCCAATTCATGTCATAGAAAAGGCACCGACATGGTTTGATAGAAGCTAGATAGAGTCTGTGATAGTATGGAAGAGAAATATAAAGATTCCTGCTTCTGAGAGCCATCTGCTGGCTAAGAGAAAGCCTGCAAAAAACCCATAAATGTCTGGCTTGTCCACGTGAATAGAATCTCAATTACTAAGATTTATGTAACTCCGGTTTAACTGAAATTCTCATCAATTCTTTTTTTGGCATGTGGCCTCGATTTTTTTTTTTTTGTATATTTATTGGAGTATAACTGCTTTACAATGTTGTGTTAGTTTCTGCTGTACAACAAAGTGAATCAGCTATATGTATACATATATCCCCATATCCCCTCCCTCTTGAGCCTCCCTCCCACCCTCCCTATCCCACCCCTCTAGGTGGTCACAAAGCATCGAGTTGATCTCCCTGTGCTATGCAGCAGGTTCCCACTAGCAATCCATTTTAATTTGGAAGTGTATATATGTCAATGCTACTCTCTCACTTCGCCCCAGCTTCCCCGTCCCCCGCTGTGTCCTCAAGTCCGTTCTCTACATCTGCGTCTTTATTTCTGCCAAGCCACTAGGTTCATCAGTACCGTTTTTTTAGATTCCATATATATGCATTAGCATACGGTATTTGTTTTTCTCTTTCTGACTTACTTCACTCTGTATGACAGACTCTAGGTCCATCCACCTCATTACAAATAACTCAATTTCATTCCTTTTTATGGCTGAGTAGTATTCCATTGTATATATGTGCCACATCTTCTTTATCCATTCATCTGTCGATGGACACTTAGGTTGCTTCCATGTCCTGGCTATTGTAAATAGTGCTGCAATGAACATTGTGGTACACGTAGCTTTTTGAATTATGTTTTTTTCAGGGTATATGCCCAGTAGTGGGATTGCTTGGTCATACGGTAATCTATTTTTAGTTTTTTAAGGAACCTCCATACTGTTCTCCATAGTGGTTGTATCAATTTACCTTCCCACCACCAGTGCAGGAAGGTTCCCTTTTCTCCATACCCTCTCCAGCATTTATTGTTTCTAGATTTTTTGATGGTGTGGCCTCGATATTTCATTCTCAACATGGTGTTTGATTTACTAACAAGGAAGTAGTTCTTGCTTCCATCTCTTCTGTGGCAGAAGCTGATTCAGAATTCCCATAGGTGATATTTATGTCCTGTTGAAAACGATTTTAAAGCAAACTTTGGAAAACAGTACAAAATATACTCTTAAAACTGAATGTTCCCCCTTCCCTTAAGGTAACTCTGTCATGCAACCAACTCTAAAAGCTTTTTGGTACAATTGTAAATAAACTAAAATGGCAGGGAAGGAGCTAGTTCTGTGGTCTTGATGGTCAAGGAAGACTTAATCGCATACCGCTGCCAAACTCAGTCTTCTAAAAACATGTCCCTGGAAAGAAACACATATTTTACAACAACCTTAAGACAGTATTTTTTAAGGTAGATTAATAGTAAGTAATTATACTGAGTACCTCTGCTGGCAGTATTAATAAAACAGTTTACCTTAAAATTCTCAAGAGAAAAGTATATTATAGCAGGCTACGTTTAAGAATGCTTTTATGTGCTGTTGTTTTCTATAATAGGATTAGAGGGGAAATTTAAATGATACAGATTATTTTGTTGCTTTTTCATATTGTGTTATATGCTGGTTTATATACCTGTTTACCCGAGTCAATAGAACATATTAACTAGGATTGGGTTCTGGAGTCAATCAACCACTTGGGTTCAAATCCTGGTGTGGTCACCAACTTTGTTTGGCCTCGGTCTTAACCTCTCTTTGCCTCAGTTTCCTCATCTGTAAACTAGAGGTACTAATAATGTTGACCTTCGTGAGTTGCTTTGAAGCTTAAAGCATCTAGAGCAGTGCCTGGCACATGCTAAGCATTCTGTAAATGTCAGCCGTCCTGGTTATCCTCAGCCATCCTCCTTGACGTTCTGTTGAGATGATATATGTGAATTTGCTGAAGCACCTTCTATCCCTCTGTTTTCTGCTCTTGTTTTAAAATTTAGGATGCGTGTGTCCTCCCTTCCCAGCCTTAAACGAATGTCCTGGCTTTTTTTTTCTAACTCCTATAGAAACTCCAATTTCAGTGAAGGGTGTCTCATCACACTCAGGTCACACGTGACAAATGGCCTTTTATTACATGCTGATTACAGTTAACCTTCATTTCTTTCATGGCAGCCGTGTGGTGCCTTCTATTTAAATAGAGCTGTTCCTGGATATGACTTTTCAAGCCTCTCTGGGTTTAATTCTAATTTAACTTGCCATTCCAAGTGGGACTGTTGTGTAACTGAAGGCATGATGCCCTCACTTGTTTTCTCTACATCTAATTATTACAACGCAGTGCCTGTGAGGCCCCCTCGGGCATTCGTTCACTTTTCTAAATGGTGGAACCTTCTGGGGAAGGAAGTGGGACTTTCGTGATTGTTCTTTTGAACTGCACGGATATGTTTATTAGTGCAGTGTCTGGGAACACACTAGCAACTCTTTTACCCTGACCATTTTCATCATACTGGGCTTATTACCAGGGATTATTGGAAGAATCCTCTGCTGGCGTAGGCAGTAATTTCTTGCGCATTTCCATTCTTCAGAACAAGGCCAACTTTTGAAGCACACAAGTCAGTGTTTGTGCCTTTGAGGATACCTGAAGTGCTTTGGAAACGAAAGGCACATGGCTTTCAGAAAGCATAGGAAGGGCAGAACAGAGACACCCAACATGTAATTATAGCTGTTCTGTTACCAAATACCGGGCTTTTGAGCCCCAGAGTGAGACGGGGCAGGATGAGTTAGAATCATTCCTTCACCCTTTCGCACTCACCTAGTTGCTTACCTAGGATCAAAGGGAAGCTTTTTCTTTCATTCACCATTGTCTTATACGTGTTCAGAGGGATCTCAGCAGTCTCCCACTGAGAATTTTAATTGTAAGCCATGCTTTAGAATGCCATTCTCTTGAACTTAGAGCAAAGAACCAAGGCACTTATATGTACATGTGGTTTTAATGGTTACCCAGAATCCCAGATATTCAGTAGCCACTTTGTATACTATAGCATTTAAAACATGAAATTTAGGGAAATGAGAGTAAGAATGAGGAATTGAGTGACCATTATTGGAAGATTTGCAGTCAAAGGATCCTGGTAAGGATTAATTAACCAATTAAAGATTCATTAATTAGTTGATTATATTAAATTAAAAATCAGGAATACCTGACTTAATACACTCTTCCATTCATCCATCTATTCATTCATTCTATTTAGCAAACATTTCTTATATGCCCACAATGTTCTGGGCTCCAGAGACACAAAAATACTTGGTACCAGCACCGTGACTATCAGATTTCCTGCCATGGACTTGGCATGGCCAAACACGCAACACACAATTGTCTTCCACTTACAGTGCCCCCTAACTGTAGGATCATGCCGTGGGCCCCAGTACAGCAGCAGTCCTCTGTGGAGTTGGGTTGTCCTCTCCTCTTCCTGTGTTCTTTAAGCTCTTCTGCACTTTTTATTCTTTTTCACTTCAGCCCCACTTACCTTCCTGCCTTTCCACAAGAGATCAAATAAGTTCTGAAAGGTACAGGCTAGCCTAAGTTTCTTCGATGTCTTCTGAGGATGTCTCTACCATTTAAAAAGGGGAACCAGGGAAAATTTTACCCACTGAATATCATTTTAAAGCTAGTTTTTGCTGGGTCCAGCTATTCATTGCACATACCTTTTTAAAAATTATTTTTTTCATCATCATCATCTTTACACAGATACCTTTAGGTGGTGGTTCTTCATAATGTCCTAAAACATTTCACTTTAAAATGAGGAAAACCAGGGTATGAAGTTTTGTAGAACATTAAGGCCATCCACCTAACCTGTCTTCATTTAATGTAAATTCAGAAATCTGAGTGCAGTAATTTTATACCATTCTATAGCCCTTGCTTCCCCTTATCTGCCTGCCATATAGTTCAGTAGTTGATTGACTATATAACAGCATACTTCAGTCCCTTAAAGACCTACTTAGTAGTTACTCAGTTTTTTATTTCAGACTTATGTTTCACTTTTCTCTGTATACATGTATACATAGCAAGATAAATAGCTAAAGTCAACTATGGGCAAACAATATGTGTGTGTGATTATGCTTAGTTACATTTAGACTTCTGCATACTAGTGTGTAGAAATTATTGTACAAAACAAAGCGTTCTTACTATAGACTTTAAGTTATAATTTGAAGGAAACAAATATCATATCATATTCTCAATTTGAAAGATGTCAAACATACCACAACGTGAAAGTTTCTATTTTTGAGGGCCCCCAGTGACAAGATCCATATTTGTTTTTATGACTAGATATTCAAGAAGTGAATTACTGTTGCCCTATTATCACACACACACAGTCTTAATTATTTGCAAAAATCACTGCCTATGCCAGAACATACCTTGTTAGGAGTGACTAAAGCTGTTCTCTCATGGGCAGACCTGTCACACTATTTTGACTCTTTTCACAATAAGCTCCAATCCCTACAACTGAGTCAATGGTGTGGAAAACCACAAATCCGTATTGAGTGATAAGAAGGCTGAAAAAGTGGCTTAGCTGTCCCGTATGTTCTTTCCTTCAGCTACTAGAAACCTTGCACAAAACTGTTTAAGATACTAGTAGATAAACATCATTTATATTTGATCTTATCTAATAATATGAAGCTTTGGCTACTGAATCTGTTATTTGTACAAGGGAAAAGATGCACTGAAAACCTAAAAGGCAAGTACATGAAAGGAGACATTCAAAACAAGTTCACTGGAGCAATGTTATAGTGAAATATTAGAAATAATTTATATGTCCATCACCTAGGAAATGGATTTTAAAATGCTGGGATAATATTCTTTGTACTACTCTCGTATTTCATCTGAGTCAAGTATCAACCAGCCATGGCCCATGGATCAATTACAGCCCACTATTTGTTCTGTAAATAAAGTTTTATCGGAACATAGCCATACTCATTTGTTTATATATTTATCTGGAGCTACTTTCATGCTACAATTGCAGGGTTGATTTGTTACAACACAGACTGTATGACTCTCAGTCAAAATAAAATATTCATTATCTAGCCCTTTACAGAAACAATTTACCAACTCCTGATCTAGGTTAAAACACCATCTATTGTAAAATACACCATTACTTTATATACCACTAAGAAAGAAAAAAAAATATGTCAAACTATGACAAGCTGTCAAATGTCAGAAGCATCCTGCTTTTAGAGACATTAAAATATTCATCTTAGAATCAATGAATTGTGGTATATAGCATTTCAAATAAACAATACAGTGTATCAGTATGAACAGATCTCAGATCCTCGGTGTCAAATGAACAAAAGTCGAGTGGAGAACAATTTGCAGAATGATGTGAACAGCATATTATTTATATGTCTCTTAAAAAACACCAAACAATATAATGACTTTCCATGAATGCAGATATATATCAGTGAGTATGATTTTAAAGAATTGGAAGAATTTAAAGAAAGCTGATGATAGAGGTTTTCCCTCGGAGGAGAAGGGACCAGGATAATGATATGATAGAAGGGTGGAGGGGTATCTTTATCTGTTGTGTTCAGGTTTTTCAAGGATTGATTTATTAATAGAAAGGAATTTTAAACAACATCAAAGCATGGAAAACCTGGAAGAAAGTAATGTCATAGTATTAATGGTGGTAGATTTTTTATAGTAGGAATATGGGTGATTTCTTTTTTTTAGTGTATTTCACTGTAATTTTCAAGAGCTTCATGAATAACTAAAGAAGATGAGTCTTGTTCTTCATTTCTATCTCAATCAAAAGACATTAAGGTTGGAAGAAGTACATGTTAATCAGTTACCTGACATTACAAACTAATCCTGTTTTTCTACTGTGGCATTAAGGTTAAACAATGTAAAAGTCAGGGCTAAATCTCATAGTTAAAACTTTTTTCATAATGTGGTACAGCTAATCTTTCAATACAGTGAACTTTACTCCTCACCGTGAAAAACCACCAACGAGAAAAGTCAAATGTCAGGTGCATTTTACAGAACTGAAATAGCTTGTCATGAGTCATGTTATTGATGTACTGATGTCATTTCTTTCAACCCGACCTTACTTGTTTTGAAATTACGTTGTGATTTTACACGATTGTATATGTTGTCACATGCAATTCAGACCCTCATGTTACTTATTAAATGCATTCATTTTGTCATTTGTCTATGGCAGGTCTTCCTAAAATATTCTCTGTAAGTGTCTTCACAAGTTCAAAACTTTGAGGGATAGTTTTAACACTGCCAGATTATTTCTTTTGATGATAGAGATCTACTCACTCACCACTGCTTTCATTTAGTTTTTGTTTTTGTCATTTTGTTGTTATTTTAAGCATGTCTTTCTCTCCCTAAGAGTGTTTCATCAAAAATAGGTCTAGCGGCCTGCCTTCAAGATTAAGAAATGAAATGTGTCCCGGAAGGTGACAGCGGGAAATGTGGACATGGGACCCTGAGTCTGTATGAAGCTGCAGACTATGAGCCTCAGGTCTCATGGCACTGGAACCAAACAGAGTGCTGTATTGCTCACCATTTAAATCTACTTTTTCTTTTTCCAGTTCAATCTCACCATTTAGTATTGAGAGCACAAGACGCCAGAGAAGGTCTGAATCCCCAGACTCCAGAAAACGGCGTATCCACAGATGTGATTTTGAGGGATGCAACAAAGTGTACACAAAAAGTTCTCACCTGAAGGCTCATCGAAGGACACATACAGGTACAGCTCTGCAGGGCGTCTCACCTGAGGGTCGCTGAGAGTCCAGAAAGGGCCAGCTGCTTGGCTTTGGAGCCATGAGTGCGCTGGAATGTTCTGTGCTCACCCATCATACGTGCATCATATGTTCCTTTCTGAGTGGAGTACATTCCCTCTCTCAGTTGAAAAAAGGCCTAAGCCTTCGTGAAGTTTAGCAAGCGAAGAAGTATTTCTTCTGTGTCTTAAGGACTTTTAAAATAAGAGTATGAACACAGTGGTCTAGTCTTTTTCATAATCAGCGTTGCCACTTAATCATTGTCTAGTTATTAGGTTTTATTTTTTGGTTTTTTGTGGGTTTTTTGCGGTACATGGGCCTCTCACTGTTGTGGCCTCTCCCATTGCGGAGCACAAGCTCCGGACGCTCAGGCTCAGCGGCCATGGCTCACGGGCCAGCCGCTCCGCGGCATGTGGGATCCTCCCGGACGGGGACACGAACCCATGTCCCCTGCATTGGCAGGCGGACTCTCAACCACCGCACCACCAGGGAAGCCCTAGTTATTAGGTTTTAAAATGTCCACATAACATACCAAACAAGCTGAACAAAATCATTCTCTTAAAGTTATCGTTTTCACCAGCACTTAGATCATGTTTTTCTCCCCTTGATCTCGTCCCCCAAATAACCAAACAGATAAACCCCCCCCCCAAAAAAAATGAAATAAGATTGACATATACATAGCACTGTGGGGAGTTTAAAACAATACTTCCACATGATTCCATTTGATTCTCACTGGTATTTTTTTGTATAAGGAGAGGATTTTGCGTATTCACAGTTTGCAAAGAAGGAAATTGAGATCACAAGTGACCCACTGACTTTGTCACCATCCATTCACCCATGCCCCTACCCAGGAAAGAAGGCAGTGACTCTTCACTTAGCTCCCTACCCACCCCATCAATCCTCTACCCTGTGTGTCCCTCACCTGGCATCCCCTGGCTTCCTTGGCCTCTGGATCCCATTGGGTACCATCAACGGGAGGCTCTGGGAAGAGACCAAAAGGTGGAAGGAGGGACCCCCAATTACAGAACCTTTTGGTCAGAAAAGTGACTGGTGACTGGAATGTGTGAACCTCAAAGAAGCAGAGAGAAGAGAGAAATTCATTCACACGCATTCCTGATAGCAACGTGCTATAGAGCAGGTGACTATCCTCGACAGGAATCGGCCTCCAGCACCTGCCCCTATCTGGGAGCTTCACGTGTAACAGACTCCTGTGGGGCTGCATAAATCGTGCTCCCATCTCAGATACATTGAGATAGCCACACTGTATAAACTCTCTCTCAGCTGAGGTGGCAAAATCATTTAAATCGTCATTCTTTGCCATTTATTGAGTCATGTTCTTATATCAGATTATTTGAAAGCTGCTTTACAGAGACTTTCATGACTCTGATCGTTAAGATGGGACATCTTTTTGTGTGTGGATGAAGTTATAGCACGGGATGCTTGCCTGAGTCAGAAAAGCTTTATAGAATCTGGAGTTTACTTCTGCTTATATAATACATTAATACTATTACTATTTCTAAGGGAATTCAACGCAGTGTGAAAACTGTCGCTTCCATCTTTCCTCCCTATTCCCAGTCCTTATCCCTTTTCTACTTAATTCCAAATTCCAAATTCTTTCCAAAGAATTCCAAATTCTTTCCAAAGAATTCCAAATTCTTTCCTCTCCATTGATCCAGAGCTTTCCCAGGAGAGGTTTTCATCTATTTCTTTGGCACTATTTTCGAATCAATTTTCTTTCTTTTTTGGGGGGGATCTGAAAAATTAAGCCATTTAATATTTAAGTTAAGTTTTTATTGAAGTTAGTTGATTTACAATGTTGTGTTAGTTTCAGGTGTACAGCAAAGTGATTCCGTTTTTACATACACATATATCTTTTTTTTTCAGATTCTTTTCCCTTAAAGGTTATTACAAAATATTGAGTATAGTTCCCTTGCTATATAGTAGGTCCTTGTTGGTTATCTATTTTATATAGAAGAGTGTGTCTTCGATTTTCTCATTAAGGCCAAGAATGCCTATAAAGACATGAAAGTTGAATAAGCATGTTTCATCTTATCAGTAGACAGTGAACACAAATCAGAGGAGTAAGTACGATCATCTCATATTACTGACTTCTTATGGGAGCATTTCAGTTAAAGAAAAAAAAGAATGACCTTCTGCAGTGAATCCTTATATATTTTGAGTTACTCCTATTTTCCTTGAACTTTCCAAAATACTTATTATCCCCGCTTTCACACAGGCACCCTCTATTTCATTTATGCAAGTGATGAACAGTGAAAGAGAGGAAAAGGTTTCATGAGGTACTATTAAAGAATTTAATGTTATGGCACGATAGGATTGGATCTTATAGGTTTTAATATAGATTGTGAAAGTGGGAGAGATGTGATGTATGCATTATAATTCGAAGCAGTATAAACCTTTAATGCTGAAGCAGAAGTAATTAGTTTGGCTTATTAATAAGATGAAATCATCGACTCCTAGGGTCCGAATGGACCTTATATGTCACCAAGTCTAGTTCGTTTCCTAATTAGAGGGATCCTTGGGTGTCATCTTTCACAGAGAACCAGTCCCTATACTATGCAGTATTCTGCACACTTAACACTTTTTCTTTCATTTGATCCACACAATAACCAGTGTCATTATCTCCTTGGTATGAGTGTGACTCCCGGTCAAGTATTATTTCCCATCTCTCCTTAAATGCCTCGCGTGACAGAGAGCTTTTTCTTGTGCAAGACAAGTTGGGTGACATTTCTGAGGGCGGAGTCCTCATCTCTTACAGCATTGAATTGGCTCGTATGGCATTGTTTGGCTCCCATTGTCTTGTTGTCCAAGGGAATCGCTCCAGCCATCACAGTGTAAATTTCACTTCCGGGACCCTGGTGCCCCTCTCAGCACTGTCATGAACCACTGGTATCTTCATCTCCCCAAGCCAGACACCCGCCATTCTCTCAGCCACGTTTTCCTAGGTATATGCCAACATATCACAGTATCTTTTACAGTTTTCACACCACAAATTGAGGGAAGAGCTCTTGTTAATGGACGTCTCTTAATAGATGTAAAGGTAATGTTAATTCTTTTAGCAGTTGACTCTGTGAGGTCATCTCAATCAAAAACTGCTGAAACCTGGATCTTCCCACCCCCTGTACCTAGAACGGATTTCTTTTCAACTTAAACGTGCAGTGTTGTATTTGTCATTGAACCTGTCCCTCAGATGGTGGCTCCCTTGGGAATAGTGGGTTTCCCGTCACTGAGGTGTTTTGCTCCAGGCTGGATGACCTCTTGTGGGAGATACTATGAGGGCTGCACATACCCTTTCAAGTCTGGGAAATAATTATACTGCATCCATTTTATTGACTTGGGCTCATTATTCTAATAAATTGAAAAGATTTTGGAGCTCTCCCTGCCCCCCTTGCTTTTACTTTTTTAGCTTTCTCCTTCAGCTTCTCCATTTTTCCAAGTACTAAGTAGAACAGGTTCAAGGAAAAAGCCCTGAGATGTGATGTTGGAGACTTCCATCCAAGTGGGTCTTAATTTATGAACTTAAAGCTAAGAATCCACTTAGTTGTCCTGCTCCAATCCATGTTTCTTGATCTCACAGCTGCATCCAAAAGTCCTTTTGAAATTCCTGCTCCAAAGCCAGATATGCCAAATTCATCCATCCACTTAGCAGAGAAATACTTACTCTGCTCAAGGCAGAGTCTCCTAAACTACCAGTCAAATAACAGCACTTTTAAAAAGAAAGAATGAAATTTGCTTGATTTGCTGCCACTGGTTCAAAGTGAGCCCATACTGGTTTCTGATTTATAATTACATGCAAGATTTCATAACTTCGGGTTCAAAGTAAAATCAACACTAGTTCTATAGGGATTCAGGTTGACTTGCTTTGATTTTAATAAATATCTTCTTAGCCTTACCTTTGCTTCAGGCATATTGCGTAAGTTATTTGTGTGTGACCAGTAATAATGAATGTGAAGTTTGGGATTGTAACAGATGACTTATGAGAACTACACACGCGATGGGAGGTGAGCAAGGGACAAGAAGACACTTTCTTTAAGAAAGTCACGTTAATTCTACCTTTAACACTTGATCTTTTGTGCTTTATTAGTACATGATCAGTCATCTGTTTAGGACTTATACGTACAGTAAATTAAACATTTGTAGGAGCATGAAAGAGGATCATTTTCTATATATTAACAAGGAAGTTAGAGTAAAAAAAAAAGACGTGCTGAAGAGTACCTTTTAAAAATAATTAAATATAGTTTCATAAATGTGCAGTTTAGATAATAACATAAAGGTTTGACCAAATATTTTTAAATGCCTACTAACACCTGTCTGTGGTAAGTTGTTTAAGGCACGTTCAATAGAAGGAAAAAAATATATCTCGGTCATCTCATCCACCCCTTTGTCAGCAGGTACGTTATTCCTACTCACTGGTCTAAATTGTGTGTTTCCTCTGCATGAAGCAGTGTGCAGTGTATTTAAATGAATATGCAGTGTACTGAAATTAAAGGTCATTTAAATCTGTGCTAAACATAACTACTATGTATTAATACAATGAGTTTCCCTCACTTTAAGAATTTCATTACTTATTAAGTGATCTAAATATGAATTTTAGAAAAAAATGGTTTTATGAGTTTGGTATTGCCGTTTAGAATTCTTATTACTTTCTAAAAATGTATGCCATTATGTTTTCTAAAATGCAGTTCAAGCAAATAACACTCAGGCACCAGTGATTCTTACAACCACTAGATGGCGCACTACAACCAGATGTTGGGTCTAGTCTAAGAGGGTCCAAGGAAGAGTCAGCTAGAACCCTCTAGTGGTACGTTTGACACGGCATGATGATCACTGCTCTGCAGAATAGTATAATTTAATGATGAACAAGGAAACGGCAAGATAAAGATTTAAAACCAGATTTTTAAATAAGTAGTTTTGACCTATAAAAATGTTGTTTCAGATGAATCGGAATTTGAAAATTTCAACTTGGTATCCTGCTCTCTAATAAATCTGAGGCTCATTTAGCCAATCTTGTCTAATAGTCATTTGTATTCATATGAAAGCGGTACACCAAAGTTTTAAAAATTAGTAAATATAGAGCAGCCACATTTCTTATGTCTGGCTTTAGCAAAAATAATTCATATCTGAATTTTACACATCAAGGAAGTTAACTCATATGGATGCTTTAAAAATTTTAACCGATTTTTGATTTAAACGTCTCTAAAATATGTCCTTCCCTACCTTTACAAATGAAAGAAATGATGTATTATTTAGCCCTTCCCTTGAGGAATGAAGACTTTGTAAGTAATATCATGTGCTATAATTAATATCAGATAATGACTATGTGTGCACACGCGCACACACACACACACCCCAAAATGCTTGTGGATTCCATGTTTTTTCACTTTCTTTCTTGTCTCATTACTTCTCATTGCTATTCCTATATTTCTTGCTTCTAATTTGACATCTTATTTTATTGGATGAGATTCTGAAATGATTTGATGATATCCTACAAAGAAAATCATGAGCTATGTGACAGCTGTGCATCTTGGTGGCCTTTTGTTCACAAGTCTTGGGGTTGCTAGATCTTACCTTCAGGCGATGGGGTGCTGCTTATACTTTCACATCTATCTTCATTAATTAAATAACTCGTTCCATATAAAGCTCCACGTCAGACCCTCTGTCTAGATTCATTGTTAGATAAAGCATAGGGCTTAGTGATGCCAGGATAATGAATCACTTAAGAACAAACTGACGTTTTTCAGGTAAAACTCCTCAGCAAATAAGCTGTTTGCAGATCTTGGCTAGAGAGCTCACAGATACGCTCCATATTGGTAACTGCGAAGAAATAGGAAACTATCATAGAAATAGCACTAAATTTGAAGTCAGGCGACAGAAATTTGTCTTTGGCCCCTAACTGGCTTGTGAGCTTAGACAAGCTACTTAACTCTATGTATCTCAGGTTTTCTATTTTTTTAACTTTGAACATAAATATAGCAAGTTGTTGCATAATTACCACAGGGGGCCTCATTTTTATATCCCCAGTGAATACAGTGACTAACACATTTTAAGGACCCAGTTCATTATTTGTTAAATTGAAATTGTGTATGTCTGGATATTGATGTGGATATATATTATTAATATGAGCAGTAGGTTCAAGGCAAAAAAGTTTGGATAATTTAATGTATTGTCACAATCAGCTCTAATTATATAATCTGTTTACTTCAGACTCAACTAATTTAATATTTATATAATGCAGAAGAAGTTGGAGTAAAAGTATTATTTTATCAGCCCTTTGTCATCATTTTTAGCATGATAGTATAAATAATCTTTTCAGGAATGTATTTTAAATACATAGTAAAACGTAGTCTTTTATTTGAAAGGACCTATTCACAGACAAATTCAACAAGACAGATATTTATTGAGCATTTTCCGTGTCTAAGGCACTATAGATTTTTCTTGAAAAAGGCAGAAAGAGGCAGAACCCCCATCTTCAATGAACTTGTCCATAAGTATACTAGGTAAGATCCATTGAACAGTCACAACGAAGGCCAAGTCTACCAAGTCATATAATAAAGATACAAGCAGAATAACAAAAGAACACCATGGGAGTTGTCTGTTATGGCCAGGGAATTTGGGGACACCTTTCTAAGCTGGGCGTGCAAGGCCCTTCTCATCGGACTCCTTTTCATCTGTCAAACCTCATTTGCTGACCCCATCCCAATTTCTCCCATTCCCCACCCACACAAATGAAGCAACCTCCAAACATGCCCAGCTGTATGGAATTCATTTGTACATTCTTGCCCCTACCTGAAATGGCCTGCCTGGGCACCTCCATTTTTCCTTCTTGAGTTGGTAAACTTCTATTTATTTTTGGAAACTGCCTCAGTGTCACCTTGTCTGTGAAGCTCTCTGACCACCCTCCTTCCCTAGGCAGGTAGCATTTTTTCCTCCGTGACCCTGGAACACTTGGACGTTTCCTTGTTGCAGCAGCACAGTGGGCAGAGAGGAAAGCGTGTGGGAAACAGTGGGGCAGTAGAGACAGGAGGGCATGGTATCTGCTTGGACGTGAGGGCAGGGGAAGGGGAGACTTTGAAGACATCTGGGGTGCATGGTTAGGAGGAAGGAATGCTGTGAACAGACATGGAGACCAGCAGTGAGAGAGAACTGATATTTCCTGAGGACCTGCCAGGTCCCAGGCACAGTGCCCCGCTCTGCTAGTGCTTTACATATTTTAATCACATCTGTAAATCCCCTGAAAGGTTAGAGCACTTGTCCACTGTCATGGAATGAACAAGGAAGGAGTGGAGCTGGGATGCAGACTCTGGTTTCTCTAAAACCTGTGCTGCTGTCATTACACCTGGTCTCAGACAAGTTTGCTCATAACCTGCCAGTCTCTCCCACTAGGGCCACACTCCATGCAGGTCTAGCTAGCGGTTCCTACCTGTTTAGAGTTGGTCATTAAGGTACTTGGAAGTATCAAGATAGCAAGTGATTGGTAAATGACCTATTTTTAAGGTTTTTCATCATAATGTGAACTGATCTTTTTTGTTTGTTTGTTTTTTGGTTTTTTTGGGTTTTTTCAGCCACGCTTTGTGACTTGTGGGATCTTAGTTCCCTGACCGGGGATCAAACCTGGGCCCCCTGCAGTGGAAGCATGGAATCCTAACCACTGGACCCCCAGGGAATTCCCAGTCTTTCTTGAAAGTCAACTAAAGTTTTGCTTTGTTAGAAAGCCAGTGAGAAGACGAGAACCAGGAGCATTAATAATTTAACTGGAGGTAGCAGGACATAAGACAGGGAAACAGAGCAGTAGAAGTTGGTATTGGTGAAAGGTGGTGAAACTCTAAAAAGAGGCAGACCGTCTTCATGGAGATGAACTGGAGAGGACACTGGGAAGGCAGAACTGGCAAATGTAATAATCGGGTTGGGGCAGGTAGAGAATAACCGATAGGAAAGAGTCCAAGAAATCTCGCCAACTGGACAGATGTATGACTTGATACCTGAGTAGATGGGCTTGTCTTTTTTCCAGATATCAAAATAGAAGGAGGAACATGTCTCATCTAAGTGGTAGATGCTGAATAACGTTTTGGTCACATGGGGTTACTTTCGGGCTGCCAACTGGCAATGTTGTCTCCCCTTCCGTGGTGCTTGGGAGAGAGACGGAGGTGTAGACACTTGGGAATCTTTCCTTTATAAGTTGTGGTAGAAGCTGTGGAAACCAAGGAGAACCTATGCAAGTGAGAAGATGTCAAAGCCCAAATCTCAGTAAACATTTATGTCAGCGTCCCCAGCCTTTTTGGCACCAGGAACTGGTTTCATGGAAGGTAATTTTTCCACGGACCAGGGCGGGGGACGGTTTGGGGATGATTCAAGCACATTACACTTATTGTGCACTTTATTTCTATTATTATTATATTGTAATATATAATGAAATAATTACGCAACTCACCATAATGCCGACAGGAGGCAGTAATGCGAGGGATGGGGAGCGGCTCTAAATACAGAGGAAGCTTTGCTCGCTCTCCCACCACGCACTTCCCACTGTGCGACCCGGTTCCTAACAGGCCACGGACTGGTACTGGTTGGGGGTTGGGGACCCCTGATTTATGTGACAGGTAAAGGAAGGCGTCTGCAAAAGAAACTGAGGAAAAAGTAACCAGAAACAGGAAGATAAACGTTGTCCCTACATAGAAATATAAACTCAGCCACATAGAGTATTATCCTTAGACCTTGAACTTTTTACTTCCAGTAAAGTACATTTTTATTATAGGGTATTTTCTTTGTTTGTTTTTTTGTTTTTTTGTGTGTGTTTTTTGCGGTACGCGGGCCTCTCACTGTTGTGGCCTCTCCCGTTGCGGAGTACAGGCTCCGGACGCACAGGCTTAGCGGCCATGGCTCACAGGCCCAGCTGCCCCGCGGCATGTGGGATCTTCCCGGACCGGGGCACGAACCTGCGTCCCCTACATCGGCAGGCGGACTCTCAACCACTGCGCCACCAGGGAAGCCCTATAGGGTATTTTTAACTTCATTTACATTTGATTTCTAGAGGAGAGGGGCTAGCCTCTGGGTTAACACAGTGTTTGTCCTGTAAGTACTAGTTCATATTCTCTCAGTCTGCTTGGCCAGTTCTGACTGGATATCCTGGTTTACGAAAGCAGTGATTTAAGATGTTGAGAGGCATTGTAGGGTAGTGGTTAGGATTGTGACCTTGGGTGTCAGGCTCCCTGGGTTGAAATCCCTCCTCCATCCACCCCATACTAACTCTGGGTGAAGTGGGGTTGGTTACAGCAACTACAGTTAGGGTCAAAGTTAAATGAGTTCAGATCCATAAAACTCTTAGAGCTAAGTGTGGTAGATGGAAGACGCTATATGCTGTAGCAAATATTATTTTTATCAAAGAAATCCTCTATATAATTGCATGAAAAAAAAGACCCACTTGGTCTTGTTTACACATAATGAAAAGGAGAATTAATTCAGTCCAGACAGTTACATAGGGCAGATACTAACATACTGATCACTTGTTTGATTGAATTGACAAGACCAAACGGATCAAACAAATTATAGAATAGATTGGTCTACTTGGCCTATAAAGGAGTTTTATACTTAAAACGTTAGAAAAAATCAGGATCAGGGTCGGCATCCATTTTACCTGCAAATCTTAATTCCTTCCCTAAAAATAACAAATGGGATTTATTTTTAACTTTATGTTATTTATATTTCTTAGCAGAAACAGAAAAACCTTGAATTTCATAATTTAGAATTCAATATCCTTTATTAAGCACCTATCATGTGCCAGGCACATGGCATGTGTATTTCTAAGTTTCACCGTGGGAACAGTGTTCCCATTTTACAGACAGGGAACAGAGTTTCAGAAAGCTTAACTCTCTAGCCTGAGATCCAGTGGCAGATTGGAGACTGAGCCTCATTTGACCGCGCATTCCGCTTGATTTCAAAGCCTGTGCTGTTTTCTGCCCCCTTAACACCAGCAAGAAGGAAGGCAGCCTTGTCTACCCCTGGACAAGTCAAGGGCCTTGTAATCTCAGCTCTAGGTTTCTGTTTCCTCATTTTCAAAGGACCTAATTTCCTTCCAGATCTAAAATTCTGTGAACTTTTATGAACTAATGTAACAGAAACCAGAAAACAAGATAGGAATCTTGATTCTGGGGTTTTTTTTCCCCTCATATGCAAATACCATTCCTCAAGTGAAACAGATTGTCACAGCAAATATGTTGAGCCTTGAGTGTAATGAAGCTCATTTGTCAGTGTCTGGGGCCCCCTGACTTTATAAAAGTTAAACAGGGACACATTTCAGAAATGCACTTCTGAACTGAAGAAAATGCCTATGTTTCCTGTTGCCAAAGGTGTTTTTTTTTTCTTTCGGTTGCTTGAGAGAATAATAGAGAGAAGCTGATGTGAGGACATGGGCGTTTTGTTTGACCGGGAGCTTTTGCAAACTGCACATTCCTTTTCTGGTGTTGCTCACACGTCATTTTAATATGAAAGGGCACCTGTCTTTTGTCTCAGGACACATTTACCTTTCAGCGTTTCAGATGGTGAAATGGGAGGTACCCGAAAAAGTTATTTTTGTTTCGTGGGTTTTGGGAATCCATTCAATACCTGATGTTTTCTTTAGACTTTATTATGCCTTCTGCTGGGTAAATGTCATGGAAATGCACTGAGTGACTCTTAATCCTTTTCTTTAACCAAAATTGAAAGAGACAGCAGTTCTCATAATAAATCAGTTTCTTGACTGTTTCAAGAAAAAAACTCTGATGAGAGTTTTCATTTTCCCAGGATACTTAATTAGAATACTAGAATACTATTTAAATAATGCCTGTGAATACACACACACACACACACACACACACATACACACACACTGGCTAGTGTGCATATAAAACTGTTTCTAACGTGAACCCCAAATGAGGAGTTAAAAAGAGTGTTTTCGAACAAAAATGAACAAACCCTCTTTTTTTGGTACGTTCTCTTTTTAATCTTTACAGGACTCTTTCACTTTAAAAGAATAGGAGGCCTTGCTATTAGTTTCAGTTAACATTTTTCTTTTTCAGAGGTTTCGTAGTTTAGTTCAGGTTTTATAAAGAACTGAAAGAGGACAGATTGTGCTGAAAAATGGTCAAAAGGTGGAAATGGCTTACGGGTTTTTCATGGGACACAGAGACCTTCACTTCAGAACTGAGAGTCTAAAAGTTAATAACTACACCCCAAGGTGAGTGTAGTGTTAAGCTACCAATTACCCAGCTCAGCTCCTTTGATTTTTTTCCTATACATTAGCAACTTGATGTCTCGACTTAATCACTTACTAAGACTTATTGGTAAGGACATATACCACACCATTCCCTATCATTTTATTATTTCACAGGATTAATGTAAGAAACAAAAATCAAAGGTGGTCTGATGGTGGAGTCAAAACTTCTGATTCTTTTGAAAAATATTGAAATACATTTTCAAAGACTTTTCTACCGAGGATTCTAAGTGTATTTGTGGGTTAGACGGAACAAACAAAAAAAAAAGGTGGGCATGCTCTTTTTATTTTTAGCTTATTTCTAGTGAAAACAGTGTTGAATAACACATGTGCAGAATTCTAATTCAAATGAGTTTAAGGACCATTCACTGTTCCTGAAGAAATCACTGGAAATAGGGTTTACTGTCACCCCCATTCAGCCTGGCACAGAGCAGCTGTGCACAAAAGCCGCACAGACCCTGGGAGATGCTTGACCGCTATTAGTGTCAAGCCAACTCTTTCCACAGGAAAACGTTCGTGGAAAATCCACCCACCGTTCTGTCCCCTCCACTGGCTTTTTTAACTTTAAAGTGAGCTTTCTGTTTTCTAGCAAGATTTGAAGGAAAGAAGGGGGCATGGAGGAAGGATTCTGTCCGTTCTTTATTATATCCTTTCAGGGCTCATTTATACATATTACAGTGTATCTTACAAACTTATTTATCATCTTTTTTAAATTTTTTTTTTTTTTGCGGTACGCGGGCCTCTCACTGTTGTGGCCTCTTCCGTTGTGGAGCACAGGCTCCGGACGCGCAGGCTCAGTGGCCATGGCTCACGGGCCCAGCCGCTCTGCGGCACGTGGGATCTTCCCGGACCGGGGCACGAACCCGTGTCCCCTGCATCGGCAGGCGGACTCTCAACCACGGCGCCACCAGGGGAGCCCTATTTATCATCTTAATTAGTTTTTACTCACATCATGAAGTTAGTGTCTCATCTTAATTTGTTTATAAGATTGTACCCTTTAAATAGCTTCAAAGCACAAGCATAAAATATAACGTGCAGTTTTAACATAATGTAGCAGCCACTAGCATTGTATCCACTTCTAAAACTTAACTAGTCCAATGAGAGAATTTATTGACTTTTTGTAATGAAATGCTAGGCACGAGGTGGATATAAGGGAAACCGAGGTCCCTCTTGAGAGAGGGGGAGAAGCCTGCTCTCTGCCTGGTCCAAGCAGCCATCTCATCTTCATAGACAGGAGCCACCCCCAGAGCCCAGCCTCTAGCTGTGAAGAGAGATTTGAAGATCTTATTTTCTTTCTTCCCCTCTTCTTTCTTCTGAATATGGAGAGAGAATACCCAAACTCTGGTTTTATTTGTGAGGAAATGGGGGCAAGAAATATTATACAAGAAATATTGGGGGATATTAAAAAGAAAGCATATATTTTTGTAAGAAAAGCTTCAAGGAAAACTCATCGATCACTCAGATAATGAAGTTTATTATTTTCTGATAGAGGTCCTCCCTCCCCCACCCCCTAGATGAGAATGTGTTCATTCTTTTTTACCTGCCTTCCTTAATCACTTAGCCCCTAATGGTTTATAAGCTTATATATCATTTTCACTGGTTTTACTCATGAGGTAGGGACGTATCTGCATCTTGCATTTTGGAGGCACTTACTGAACCTGATTTCACCTCACAGAATACTTTTCAGGTTCTGCACTGAGTTTCCTGTTGCTTTCTCTGCCTCTCCGCCTTTAAGACATCCACCTTAGAAATGATGCCAGACATCTGAGCTCCTCTTTTCTGATCCTTCCTTCCTTATGTCCTCCTCCTCAGACTAAGTAGAATTAATTGTCGCTCATCACTGAGCACGGTGGCCATGGTAACACAACCGTATTGAAAGGGTGGGTTGGAGTGGGGTAGGGCAAGGTCGGGCTCCATCACTGTAGAATCAGTGCTCTTTTGGTTACCAGGTAAAGTGTACAGAGACGTTCCTGACACCTCTCACCCTCATAGTGAAGGCCTTACTCATTATTGTGCTTTTCTAATGAGCAGAGGAGATCCCGAAGACTTTTAAAACCCTGACTGAATTGGGTGAGCCTTTTCAGAGAGTCCCTTATTTCTCCTTGTCCAGAACTCTCTGTTTAAAGCATCGGACATGAAATATCACGTGTATTCATTACCAAGAGGACAGTTCGAATTTTAATCGAGGAGCGTGAGTTAAGAATAAGTGATTACCTTATAGCCAAAATATTCCCTCACCCACCCATCCCAAACTAACAAGGTGTGTTATATATGCTGATTAAGTTAACATAATCAGGAAGCCTGCCAAAAGCTGAGGCGCCCGTCCCTTACATCAAGAGTCGGCCAACCTTCTATAGTAAATGTTTTAGGTATTGCAGGCCATACATTCTCTATTGCAGTGCTCAATGCCTCCACCCCTGGAAAACAGCCGTAAACAATATGCAAACAAATGAGTGTGGCTGTGTTCCAATAAAGACTTATTTATGGCCACTAAAATTTGAATTTCATGAAAAGTATATACTTTTCACATGCCACGAGAGAGCCTTCTTTGGGGTTTTTTTTTTTTTTCCAACCATTTAAAAGTGTGAAAACTACTCTTAGCTTGCAGCTTGCACAGAAAACAAACCACAGACTAGATTTGTCCTGGGGGCCACAGTTTACCACCCCTGCTATAGATTTTCAAGTGAAAAGGGCACAGCTACCATTATTAAACAGCCAAAGTGAAAGTAAAAGTATGTCTATTATAATTTGGAGGAAGAAACTGCAGAATATTAAGTGCCAAAATTGGGTGTACAAGGAAATTCAGAGAACCCCTGAGACAACAGGCCGTCCCTACGGTGGCCATGCCAGCCTCCAGCATCCTTCTTGAGGTGAGACTGAAGCCCCGTCTCCTTCTATGGCCTCTCTTTACTTCCGGGCCCATCCCAGTTATGGAGCCCCTTCCTGTCTCTCCATCTGCAACGCCAAGGTGAGGGTGCAGCAGCTTTTCTAACCCCAGTCATACTCAGATGACACTTCCCCACCAAGATAGAAATAGACGTCCTCCTAACACACAACTGAGCAATGCTTTTCCCCAATTAAGAAAATCTTTTATTTTTTCCTTCTTAGGCCTATACTCTCTGTGGCTGGTTCCTTAGTAACACAGGAGATAACTAGGAGATGCCTGTTGGTGACAAGGAGTCAACTGGCTGAGCTCAGTGCCCCAAAGATGGATGTGTTTTTGAAGATATGATTTATATCAAGCTCAGCTTATTAAAACCCATGCTCATGTTGTAAATTTCAAGGAAAAAAATATGATGATGACATGTAAATAAAACATATGGTGATGAAATGTAAATAAAAGCATTTTAACAGTTGTCATGGATATACTGTATAGTAGATTGCCATTCTTTTTAAGTTAGGGGTTTTGCTGATTTTTAAAAATTTCTGTTAAATTTCTGTTAAATTCTGATCAGTAGACACCTGTAAATGCAGATTTTTGTCTCCATAGAGCATCCAGAATGAGTCGGAAGTTGAGGTTTTGGATTAATCCAGTCAGTAGGCTGGATGTAGGCTGGATGTCAGAGTAACCTGGAGCTTTCTGTGGGCCACAGTTAGTGTGTCCGTATTTCTAGATTTAACTGGGCTGTACTATTCAGTCACTTCTGTGAAAGGGCCACTTGATCCTAAAAGGACCCCTATAGTTAACATTTATTTAACAGTTGAACAAAAACTGCTGGATCTGGTTCAGTCTAGTTTTCCCATCACTTGTACATCTCATTTACGGGGCTTAGTACACTCCTGTGTACACGCCTTTGTGTGAGCATGTCTGTGTGTGCTGCAGTTTTATTAATTTATTCAAACACTGTTTGGCACATACTTTTAAGCTCTGAGGATAGTGAAATAGTAGGGGCGTGATTCTTGATCTCTGTGTATTCAGAAACTGGTAAAGGGGAAAGACATCTAGACAAAATCTGTATGATCTATTGTGGTAGGCAACTTAATAGAAATAGGAGTTGAACAATTTGAAAGTATCTAAGAAGGTGGAATCAGTGTTGGCTAAGGATGTGACAGAGTTTAGATGGGGAAAGAATTATCCACTCCCCTAGAACACAGTGAAAAGCGCTGCATTTGGGACCAAACACATCTATTTACTGGCCTCAGGCAAGTTACTTTACTCCATTGAACCTCAGTTTTCTCATCTGTAAAGTGGATTTAACAAAAGTCACTTTGCAACTCTGTCCATTGGGATCAGCAAATAGCTCCTTTCCCAGTCTTAGGCCCTTTTGCCAGACACCAAGTGTGGCTAAGCAGCACTTTGTTGACTATTGGATGGAAGCGGCAGAGGAGAGATCAGTTCTTGTGGGGTTGCCTGAGGACAGCGCTTCCATTCTGAATGAGAGCCAGGAAAAAGCACACCTAGGTCAACTATTGTCCCGTTCCCCCAGGGAGCTCTTTTGGACAATGGATAACATATCTTTTCCCAGCAAAGCCTTTGCATATTTTACTGTCTTTACGAGTTGACTGAGGGATCTGGTCAAATTACATACTTCTTCAGACTGTTTTTTACTGTGGATCTCAACACAAGGACCAACTTGATGATTCCTTAGGGCTTGCCCTCATTCTTAAGTCACTGAAGAAGATACTGAAACTTGCACTATTAAGGTATCTAGGATTCTTTCCCAGTAGACAAACAAACAGTAGATGTTTATAAATAATAAGTACTTAATACCTAATTTCTGGGGGGTGGTAGAATGCTTACCTTTTAATGAAATTTTGTGTGACTGATAAAAGGACACTGTACCCTAAAATAGCCTTTAAACATCTAAGTGATACCCTGTTGGGAGGAGTATTGCAACAAAACATATAAATCACTACGCTTTATAATTCTTTGTGAGTTTTAGCCCTTGAGCCAGTCAACCTAGGTAGAGCCCCCTAACACGCCTTTCCAGTCTACCATGGTGATTATATCCAGTAGCAATCAGTCTATGCCTTTTGATATTTTGACTGCAAAGTAACTTACCCATAACTCAGGATGCAAGTGTTAACTAACCTGCCCAGTGTCACAGCAAGAGAGACGAAATTGAAACGCCACCTGTCTGACTCAACCCCAGCTGGTGGGGTGATTAGGTTTCCCAACAAAGGATTACCAAATGGAAAATCCACTGAGAACAGTCATTTCCCCAAATATCATGTTGGGATGGTTTTTCTGGAGAAATCATGGAGCACCAAAGCGTGTGTCCCTTTGTTTCTTCCAGGAGAGAAACCCTACAAGTGTACCTGGGAAGGCTGCACCTGGAAATTCGCTCGTTCGGATGAACTGACGAGGCATTACCGCAAACACACGGGAGTGAAGCCATTCAAGTGCGCAGACTGTGACCGCAGCTTTTCCCGGTCAGATCACTTGGCACTGCACCGCCGGAGGCATATGCTGGTGTGAGGAAGGCTACCTGTCCAGCTGAGTGTAAGAGCTGGATCTCTTAGCGGCACCCAATTCAGCAGGGCTGAATCCCCTTCACAGTGTTAACACAAAAGGGCATCACCATCCCACGATGTCTGAAAGCAGAGCAGGAAAACGAAGTAGTAACACTTCTTTCGGTCTGAAGGTAACCCCCATCATGACTACACGAGAAACAACTTCATGCTGGCCTGGGAGATCGGTGACACAAATGCTGAAGAGACAGGCATTGTTTTCCGTGCTGTGTCCTCTGCCATTTCAAGATGTTTGTAGTTTGTACATTTTCTGAGCTGTCAGACGTTTTGTTATTGATACTTTAAAGGTCATCTACCACAAATTGATGGCTAGAGCAAGACCTTGTAAATTTGAATTATTCTCCCATCATCCCACCCCTGAACCCGTTTTTATAAAAGTTTGAGTTACTGTCTAAGTAAGATAGAACCCACTTCCAATCTGTTACCAGCAAGCAGCCTGAAAGTAGAAAAGAAGAAGCTGTTGGAGAGGTTCCATTACCTGAAAAGAAAGGAGCGCTCAGGCAGCCCTTTGCAATAGTGATGGCAGCCACTAGATATCACCCGCAACTTGTCATTATGCCATCCATGCCCTGGAGAAAACCAACATTGATTCTTTCATTTGTTTGTTGTTGATCGTTTTTGTTTTGTTCTGCTTCTGTTTTGTTCATCTGTTCGAGCAGAGGGACAGCGACATTTCAGTTGGAGTCTAGTCCTGGTGTCTGCCCTGGCATGGACGGGCACAGAGCCGTTTTGTAGTTGAATAGGAAGAGCCTGTCTAAAAAAACTACTGCCCCACTTCAAATTGCAGTGTTCTGTCACCTAGGCATCATCTCTTCCTGCCCCTAGTATTTGATTACAAGGAACCGGGGGGAGGGGGAAACTTTCTTAGACACACTGGCACCAAGGTAAGAGGTGGGGCTGACCAGGCAGTCAGTGAACATGAAAAAATCAGACAAAGCAGAGAGGGAAATAATGCGCCTCTTGAGGAGAAAAGCAATAACGAATAAAAGGACTTGCCTACAATAACTTCACTGAGGACTCATGTTACCAATTTTCATACTTACTAAAGGGATTGTAAAAAACACCCCAGCATTTTAGAGGTCTTGGTTACATTTGCAGCACTGAGGTAATCTTTCTGCTGTTTGTTGTCCTGCTTGGTTGAGTACCACAATTAAAGATTATGCTCCCCCTTTTCTTGTTTGAAAACAGTTATTTGGTGACTAGAAAGGCCACGGAGGCATAGCAGGGAATTAACTCTTAGGTGAATGGGTCAGTTCTTGGAACCAAGTCAGTGGGAAAGGAATGCTCCCCAAGGAAAGCCTGACATGGTGCTAGTTTCCTCCCTTGGAGAGCCAAGGATAAGTAACTCTCCAATAGGTTCTTCTCTACAGATTTCATTTTCTAAACTCACCCAGTGGTTCTGCAATGGCATCTGCAGGGATATTTGAACCCACTCATCCTGTGCTGAGGGTGAGAGGAAATTATAGTCCCGTCAGCCCCCAAAAATTATGAGCCTTTTTTGCAACTAGCAAAGTGTATAGTAAACAAAGCAATACATCACCAACGAGCATTCTTTCAGAAAAATTATCATATTTTTTCCCCACTAAAAGCTGGGTTTTTTCAGCTTTCTGTGGCTAAGGGGCTTGGTGAGGTTTTTTTGTCATTGTTGTTGTTGTTGTTATTATTAAGATTTTTTTTATAGCTTAGGTATAAGAAGTTGCCAGCATAGACCTTTGCAATATATTTTAATTACAAACACTTGATTTGGAGAATTGCACGAATCAACCTCACAATATTACTAGCTCATTTTTAAAGGTGTGAACATTCTGAAATAATTTCTGGTTCTAGGATTATCCTTTTTAGGATTATCTTCTAATTCAGATAATCTTATTTTGGTGAAGCAAAAACTATAAACGTTGAAAAAAGGATGATTTGTGTTGGATGGCATTAAAAAGAATTTTTTTTTTAATATTCCAGCAACAGCATAATGATTTTCAGATCAAATTCTATCTTCAAAAATATGTGCTCTACATTTCCTGCCAGGTCTGAAAAATTCATTGGCAGTGTCCCTCCAACAAGGGCTGCAATTCTATGGATAAATAGCTTCTTTAGCTACAACAGTGTACTACCCACCAAGCACTGGGTTTTTGTGGGTTTTTTTACCAACTGGAAAGGTTTTTTATCTGTACTGTATGCAACTCCTCCTTCTCATTGCCTGTGACTATTTTGAATAGAAAGGCCAGTGTTGGTTACTGGTCAGTGGCAAAGAACACAGAGCATGACGAACACAGAGCATGGTGAACACAGCTGTGAAGCCCTCTATGCTAGTCCTGGAACCAAGTTGGCAGATAGTAGGTGAATCACTGAGGTGAAGGGCCGACGTGATTTAATTCTGCCTGCTCTCGTAAGAAGGGCCAATCCCGTTCTCTGCTGAGAGATCTTGAGAGCATTACAGGTAGAAGTGGTTTTCAGAATTCATAGAACTGACAGGCAGTGGGAGCCTCCTGAGTGACAGCTAGATTTAAATTTAGCACAGAACGAAATGAGCTGCTCCTCTGTAATAACATAGGAAAAATTCAGGGACGTGAGCTTGTCTGCTCACCCCCTGAAAGTGGCAACCCAACTGAGACAGTAAGTTTACTGATAGAACCTGTCGGCATTATGCCATTTCCCCCTTTTGATGTATTGATACTTCTAAGGAGGAATCCAAGCACAAATAGTGAATGAGTCACTGATCTAGTCGCAGGACTGAAATTTACCTGGGACTTGTCTTGGGACATGACAAATTCTCCTTGGTGGATTTTCTACAAGTGTTTCCCTGTGGAAAGGAAGGTGGTTTGGGAGAGAAGGAATTACATTTTTAAGTAAGAATATCTTCAGGCATAGAAAAGCCTACTCTATTTTATCTTATGTCCATTCTAGACTCTTTTTAAAAGCACAGTAGATGATTAACAACAGAAAAGGAGTAGAATCCAAAGGACTTCTCAGTTGTTCTCTAACTAGAAGCATTCTTTGGTTTCAAATTTGAAGCTATTCAGTTTGCAGCTGGGCGTATGTGCACGTTTGGGAACGTAGACACAGGTAGCTGCAATGGCTTGAGAAGCTACAGTTGACCTGTCTCTTTGCATTTTAGAGATTGATTTCAAGGAAGTTAAGGTTATTTGAAAAGTTAAGAGGTACAGACTTTGAGGTTTCAATAGATTCCCTCCTTGCATCCTGATCTTAGGTTGTTTGGGAAAAGATTCACACTTCCCCATCCACTTCCAGCCCCATCCCATCAATTGTGTGTGGACTTTGAGAAGCCTGCTTGATAACTTGTCTTAAGTTCTATTAAGGCATTTAGACTGAAATTCCTAATGGCTTTACCATAAAATTTATACTGTTGCCTGGCATTACTTTTACAAAACACTATAGGACATTTATTTTCAAAGGCAGTTCAATAACAATAACATAAACCACATTTTTTTTTAAAAGAGCACTTTTTATTCACTTTAAAGTTTAAGTGGAAAATAGGAAGAGGAATGTCAGGGGGGAAAACTTGCAAAATGCTACAGTGTTTACAAATGCCAGTTCTAGATGATTGAAAAGGCCATTCTCATTATGGTTGAAATTTGGAATAGCTTATACAAAGATTGTGTTCATTTTTATTCAGTTGTTTTAACTTCAAATTGCTATTTGTGTTTTAAACATAAATATAATTCTGCACTTTGAAATCAGTTCATTAGAATGATAACATGTATATGGATAAAGATGCAGTATTCCTTATTCTGTACTTTATTATACTTATCAAAGCTGCAATTGAATAAATCTGGTGAGGTGAGGCCTTCAAATGTATTAATACGCCTTTGTTACATTGTTACAACTGCTTAGAAATGTAGCCATGATGTTGTTGTAAAGGTGTCTTAACATTTACAGTAAGGATTGACAGAATTTAAGCAGTGTTGAGAATACCAGCATTCATTATACGTTGAGTTACAATCTTTGTGTAAGGGATTGAACGTGAGATAACTCTTATGAATCATAATAGGCCCAGGAAGCCTTAATACTCATAGTCCATAATCCAATCTCAGATTTTGCTCCTTACTAATTAATGCCTGTAAATTTAGGAGGTAGATGTATTCTGCAACTTCACTGATCAGATCTCTGCCTTCCACTTTGCTGAGGTAGTGCATCTCATGAAAAAATCTTTCAACTTGATTTGGTTTTGTTTAGAAAAGGGATTTGGTAAGCCATGTGTCTTCCATATCACATTTCTCCTTATCTCCACACTGCCTTCCACTTAACCTGTACAGGCCCCCCGACAGATGCACACCTGTATACACACCCGTATATGCAGCAGCCAGGGGGCTAATAAATATCAACAGAGAACTTTTTTAAAAGAATGAATTTGTAATAATCCATGCTGTCTAGAAATGTAAGTTATTTACCTTACTAGGGAATCAGCTTATAATGCTATATATGACTTTGCCTGCATTTTATAGTTAAGAAGTGTACATAAAAGTTTAAAATGCTATATTTTCACAGTTTCATTATAGAATAATGTCTGTTTAGCAACCCATGTCCATTGGTACTTTAAATATGCTAAATACTGTGCAACTGCAATAGAAATTCAGATTTTCGTAAGAAAATGAAACAGGAGGATACTGCATCTTAAAGAAATAGAGTGAAGATATTTTACTGTATTCGTAACATGTGTGATAGTGGAAAAAGTATTTTCAAACTCACAAATTTTACAGAGGTTGTAAATAGTTTGATGAAGTATGTTGGGAAAAAGAGCTTCTAGTTTTCATCACAATAAAAAAAAAAACTTGTTCAGATATGCCTTGTGTATCTTACACACGATTAGTGATACTGCCATGGGTACTCTGTTCTGCTTTGTCAGAGCACAGCCTCTGTGCTTCCTGACAAAATGGAGTGGCCACTTGTCTCAATTTAGCCAGGATGGTTTAGAATGCAATGAAGTCATTTTAAGTTGCAGCCAACTGATTCCAAACTCAAAATGTCTTTGCCTGAAAAGAGAAAAACAGCTGCAAAGGATTTTACTTGTGCTAAAATAGAAGCATCTAGCAATTATTCTCTTTTCTCAGTTACTTTCCTCCTCCATGAAGTAGTTCTCTATCAGAAGAAACAAACACCCTCTACAGGTGTTTATTCTTGTTGAATCCCAGGGGGGATACTTTTAGCAGTAGCTACCTGTTGACAAGATGAGTGCTATGGATATGGCCACATGTGAAATGAATCTGTACTGGCAATGGGAATAAGCTAATGCCAGTTTTCAGAAATGAATTAAAAGCTGAAAGTGCCTGTCAATAAACATTATGACCAATGAGATATTCCTATACTTTTACACAGCAATAATTCTTCATCAGACTGGGTTTTTCCTCCACCTTTGCGAAACACATGCACACAGAGTAAATATATATGCACACAGTAAATTGAATCTGTTCACATACCCCCTCAAAAATTATTTGGTGTGTTTTAAATATACCTAATCTTGTTTATGTTAGCATTTCTTAATTTAATCTTTCTTAACTACAGAACGTAAGAATGCAAATCTGAACTTTATCTCCAATATGTACTCTGGCACACGGCATTTATAATTTTGAGGTGAAAACTTCACTGTGATTTGCCCCAATCTTATGAAGCACTTGTGTGTGGCTCAAAAAGTTTTGCTTGGTTAAGAAAAGCCAATTTATTTAGAGCAAAACAGTAGAGATGTTTGCTTGTTTTCCTTTATTTTATTCACTAATATCCACTGCACAAATCCATCTTTACATTTCTTCATATCCTTTTCCCCTAATATTTCCTGTTACCATCTAAGAACCATTTTGGAGTGAATATTGACACAATCATTTCTCCCCAAAAAGCCTACAAAGGTATGACTGACACTGAGTAAGCCTAGCCTTTGACTAAGCTTTACAGTTAGTCCTGGAAATGACCAGATTTACATTCAGAACTTCACACTATTTTCCTATCATTATTTCACTGCTAAAAGTGGAGTCGTGAATAGAAATATATGAGAAGATGATATGAATAGACAAGAGCCCTGGAAATTCACCGGCCTCACCATCTCAGAGCACAAAGCCACCCAAACAAGCTACTGAGAGGTATCAGTAAAATCATATTCTTTCAGAGCCAAACGTTTGGGAAGAGCAATTTTAAAAGTATAATTGTGATTAAACACTCAGGCTTTAGACAGTGAAGACTACAATGATGGACAGTGTTCTCCAGAACCAGATCATAGGCCTGGAGAAAACCATCTCCCATTTCCTCCTCTGCATTTCAGAAAAAAAGGGAAAGAAGGAAATATGCCAGGTTAGGGTATAAAATAACCATTTAAGTGTCAAAGGAAAGCTGCTGGGTTCCATAATCTCACTGAAGGCAAGTCTTCTGACTGGGCTGTTTTCTGCAAGTTGTCTGAAAGAACTAAAAGAACTTGAAAGGTCAAAAGTTCAGCAAACCATGAAAATCATAGCTGTTCTTTAGTAAACCCTTACTACGTGCCAAGTGCTATACTAGGCAATTTTTAGACATATTACCTCTGATCTGTACAACAGTACCAGATTTTATGGGTGGCTGAGTTGTCCACAAACAGAAATAGTGAGTGACAGAGTGGGAATGTGACATTACCTCTCTCTGGCTCTGAAGCCTGTATTCTTCCCAGTGCACCACAGCACGTGTGTTCCCAGAAGCCACCTTTCCACAGCTAACTCTTCAGTAGTTTTTTTTGTTTGTTTGTTTGTTTTTTGTTTTTTTTTGCGGTACATGGGCCTCCCTCTGTTGTGGCCTCTCCCGTTGCAGAGCACAGGCTCCGGACGCGCAGGCTCAGCGGCCGTGGCTCACGGGCCCAGATGCTCCGCAGCATGTGGGGTCTTCCCTGACCGGGGCATGAACCCGTGTCCTCTGCATCAGCAGGCAGACTCTCAACCACTGCGCCACCAGGGAAGCCCCTTAAGTAGTTTTATTATAGATGTGTGTCATCTATTTTCCAAATAAGATATAGGGACATGATACAACACGTGACTTAACAGTGGTACATAATATTTGAAATCAGTCTTCTCCTGGAAAGTCACACGTGGAGGATTATTATAAACAAACAGCACCAGCCCGCTGTCTCCCTGAACTTGTCACTTGCCTCTTAAAATGTTTAGCCTGGAGATCCAAAATCCTCAAAACTCTTCCCTACTGTGTAGCATTTTCGACAGAGCAGGTTTTCTCAATTCTGCATATTTCTTTGTAGGTTTACTAGAAGGCTTTCCACCTGTATAGACCTTCTAGAGTATGTTTAAGTTACATTTGAAATGTTCACCTCCATGGAACTAGTCGTTAATAACAGAGCCCCTCTTGGCGGTGGTGAATGGGGAGACCATCTTGAACATTCAGATGATGAGCAAGAAGAGAGAACGGACAATTCCTTTTCAGATTTCTCACCTAACAGTACCACATTGGAATGTTTTCAGTAGCCTTATAAATAATTTGTTTGTAGTATTGTTGTTAGTTTAATTGAATTTTACGTAGGAAGCTGTCCAACCTCAGAGAAATGACCCCGACCCCCCTTTTCTATGTAGATCAAGGTCTCTGACAGTATTGATTTATGGAAGTACTAATGGACTTAGAAAACATTAAGAGAATGTCATTTCTCATGGTATTTCTTTTTCTGAAAATGAATCTCCTGAATTATGATCTTTTTCCATGTTACTTGGCTGAGGGAAGAGATAAAACCTGTATAAACAAATTCCCTTCCATGCTGAAAGCAAGTGTTCCGTGTGCACACAACCCACTGCGGAAAGGGGCTTTCTCCTCAGTTAATTGGGTTTCACAAGCAATAATTTCTCAACAAAAAACCACAACTTTAAGTGAGTTGAAAAGAGGTGAATGGTGAAAATAGTCACATCGGTACTTTTTCTTTCTGGATTACTTCTCTAGAAATTTTAAATGTTTGAGGCAACAGTCTGCCCTTTGTGCAAAGCAAGAACCAATGAATGGACTCCTTGTGTGAATTATATCTTGCTTTTTCCAAGTGAGGGTGAAGAAGAGGGTAGAATTTGGGTCAAATTCTAGTCAAAATGCTCAAGTAATCAAAAAGTAGGATATTTTAGGGATATACCAACATCTTCCCTTTCTGCTACTTTCATACTCCTAAGATATAGCATAAAACATTATAGGAAATGCTTTTGTCCTACTTGTGTTTGCCCTGCTAGTTTTCCCATAACAGAATTTTGTAATTACATCCAGACTACAGGATATATTTCGTCCCCCAGACTTGATTACATTGGATGGGTATTGTTGAACTGGGGCACTGGTGCCTATATTCAAGGCTCTTTCCTATCAACTTGTCTGTCCACACTTTGTTGTGTTTAAAACTTCATTTTAAAATATTACCATCACCGCCCCCGACCCATGGAATGGTGGCTGTATTGTTTTGTTCATGTCTGTGTGGGACACATTGCATCACGTGGCAAACCAACTCCCCGTGGATGTGAGATAACTACTTACAAAACCAGCTTAAAAACATCGTCTTCTGTATTATGTCATCCTGTATCATAATGCAATTATGTGTATCATAACATGCTCATTTAAAAAAAAAAAAGAGAGAAACCAGCAAATTCATGTTTGTCCATAGAAGAATGTACTCAGAACTTTGTGTTGTGAAACGATGAGAACAGACCACGTTTAAGATACCCACCTGCCACTTAAAATGACTTAGTTATAATTAGTAGTAGTCTAGACGTTGCTCTTGGTGTGTGGGATTCAATTCAAACATCATCTTCTTTTGAACAAATCTCTTGGTGGTATTTGAAAAAACACATGAGAATAAAGAAAAATATCATCTTTGACCAAATCAAGCAGGCATCTTCTTCCTTTTCCTTGACACTTAGCTCATTATACATGGTGATTGGATTACAAGAGCCGTGTAAAAATACAAAAACATCCTTTCGTTTACAAAACAGTTATTCTAGGCTTGAAGCCTCTGAACAGCAAGTTGAATAGATGTGCTGCGTCTGATTCACTTTACAGGTGTAATTTTACAAAGGCTCCTGGGTCTCTGACCCCAGAGAGTTAGAATGCCCAGAGGAGGTCCTCCGAATTAAAGGATAACCCCCCCCCCAATAATGCTGGCAAGCAAATGTGTTAATTTCTTAAATCTTCATTTGGTTTTCTGTTCAGAGTTTTAATTGCAAATGAATTTATTTCTCCAGCTTATCTAAAGATCTAATTTCCCAATAGTTTCCTCTGCATTTATATACTCTGTAGTGTTTAGGCAACCCCTGTTATAAGTTTATTAATATTATGTAAGTGTTGTTCTTGTATTTATGTATAGTGTATGTATTGTAAATATACTCAGAGCTTTTTTCCTTTTACTGTAAAATGGTGATTTTTTTTTTTTTTTTTTTTTTTTGCCCTATGATAACGTAAAGGGAGACCCTCCTAATGAGATTCTCTCAGAGGATGATTATTCCAGTCTATTCTCAGAGATGTAAATGAACAAGTGTTATCGTTTTTAATGGTGTCTCAGACATATTCTGTTGGTGCATTGCTTTTCTGTATTCAACTTTCCTATGAATTGAGCTGTGAACCGAAATAGAGTTTAAACCTTTAACTGTATGCATTTGTATAATTATCTGAATGAAGGCATGAAGGTTAAATAAAGCATTTTGTATGGAACGAAACTCCCTAATTATTACTAAGGCTGATCCAGACACTTTGGAAATCATAGTTATTAACCATTCTAATTAAACCTTTGTTATGAAAAGTTTTACCATTTGTGTATAGTAATTTAAAACACAGAACAAGATAGCCTCTATACTAAAAAATGAACAGGGTTTTATTTCATGACAACCAGGACCTAAAGAGGGATTCCTAACAATATTTTAATGAATGTAAAGCTAAAAAGTGGTCCAGGAATGTGAAGTGATATGAAAAAAAGATATTTTTCAGAGCCTAAAGTTAAATCTCTATAATTGAATGAATTATAATATTTTTCAGACTTTGTGGATCATTTAAGTGTAGAATGATCCATTTAACACATGCCAACGCTAGTTTATTTCCGTAAATTTTTTAAGAAAACAATTATAAGGCTTTTGAAAATAAGACCATCAATGAGTAGACTATCTTTTAAGTAATTGCTAAAAAAGCACTTGAAAAATCTAAGTACAGTAAGTCTCCTACATATGAACAAGTTCCGTTCCAAGAGCACATTCGTAAATCTAATTTGTTCTTGAGTCCAACAAAGTTAGCCTAGGTACCCAACTAACACAATCAACTATATAGTACTGTATTGTAATAGATTTATAATATTTTTCACACATATAATACCAAACACAAAAAATAAAACATTTTTAATCTTACAGTACAGTACCCTGAAAAGTACAGTAGTACCAGCTATATCACCGCTGCTTTTACGCTTGCTTCCAGAGATCCTGGGTTTGGAATAAAGATACTGTACTACTGTACTCTATTCAGTACTGTACAATAAAGTACACAAAAGCACAACCACTTGTAGAGAATGCACACACGTGACAGCATACGCCAGACATGGTGATTCGACATGCGAATGCATGTTCCCATCTTTGAAAGTTCACAACTTAAAGGTTCATATGTAGGGGACTTACTGTATCCTCCTATTAGTGTCCTTCAGTTGGAGACCTACTAGAAAAATCCATTCAACAATGAGAATGGTAGTAAATGCTTCTAACAATTATATAAGAAGATGACAATTAAAACAATATTTGAGTACTTCCTAGATGCCAGGCAGTGTTCTAAGTATTATATTTGTTCCCTTTATTCATTACAAAAATCCTGAGTTAGATTCTGTTATTATCCTAATTTTATAGAGGTAAAAGTAAGGTAATGAGTTCAAGCAACTTTCCCAGTCTGGTTCCAGGATTGGTGTCTTAGGCTACTGAAGGGTTAAGGGGATGAGAAAGGATGGAAGGTGGGGAGCAGGGGGTCCAGGTGATAGAATAAGTAGTGATGAATATCATAGAAGTGTTCGACAAATACCTTTTATTATATATGTACAAATAAATAAAAATAAATCCAATAAATGCTATTCTTCATACTTGGCAAACCGTAGTGTAGTTTAATAACTCATAAAAATCAGAGATTGAAATTGATTTTGACTCACTTTATTCCTGACTCAAATCCATTTGTAAATGAACTTTGAGTTCTGTGAACTCACTGGGTTCCACTCAGAGACGCTGTGCAAGGAGAGCCATGAGGGCTGCACATCACGCTCCACTCCATCCAGGCCGCTCCTTCCATGTAGGTTGGAAGGCTCAGTGCACTGTATATTTGACTTTCCCAAGCCTGGTTGCTTTGAGCATCTGAAGGGCTCCTAAGGGAGTGACTCCTCTCCCAGGGCGAGCTTCCTTGGCACTTTCATGGTGACCACAACACCAACTCTACAGAAGAAATCACTCACTAAATGATGATAAGATGCTTTGACAATTGAGGCAACAAGCTGTAAGTACATTTTTTCCTAATCTATTTATGAATATTTTAGTCGTGCCATTTTAGAAATAACCCATTCAGGCAAAAGCCAATAAGTTAGGATAGTCTATGTTGTTTAACACTCTGGTGAAGCATGGTAGTAACTTGTAAGGCTGAGCCTAATTCATTCACTTACTTCATTTTTGGATGTGACTTTGTAACAAAGTGGAAACTTGGACATTAGATTTACATGTCTTTGGCCTGATTTCCTGAGCGTTCTCTTTAGGCCACACAAGCAGCTAAGCCAGCTCTACAGCTTTGTTCTTGTTTGTTTTGCAGTCTGCCTTAGGAAACTTTGTCATAAGCATAGACCAATGAAGCAACTCTCATGGAATAGATCACCCGATACTACTATTCTACGTTCAAGGTAATTTATTTGTCAGTGTTTCTTCTACCAAGTGATTCCTGGATACTTCAACAATAGGTGGAATTATATGGGTGCTAGATAATTCTGAAACTTCCTCAGTTCTTACATCTACTCTGGATGTTTTGCCATAGCTGACATTTCTAATCTGAACATTGATGGTTTCGCTGTTTCTGTTTCTCTCCACGTCAATGACTACAAAGCAACAGCATGAAAGAGTTAAAAGTATAGAAATAGCAATGTGATTAAGATTAGAATACCTTGGAGCTTTATCAAAAAGGAAAAATATTTCAGTGCTAGAACAAAATTATACTCCCTAAAAAATTTTCAGTCCCAAAAGGCCACTGATGGTTTTCATACCATATACTACATTGTCTTCCCACCAAAGTTGCACAGTGAGTTCCCTGTGCTTTGTCCGACCGCTGCCTGGATTTAATATATTTCTCTCCCAGTAGTGCAATAAGTATAATTTACGTCACTTCCTGTTTAGTCTAAATTCACCAATGAACACCTACACAGCCCATACACTTGAATGATTGTCTATTTCTAAAATAAAATGCATTTTCCTTATACAGGAACAACTTTTACATGATCTTTCCCTTTGACAGTTTCACTGTGGTAAATTCATATGTGTGTGTGTGTGTGTGTGTGTGTGTGTGTGTAACTCAGTTTTATGAGGCCATGATAATATCAATAACATCAGACTTAAGCAGGTATGCTAAAAACAGGTTCACTCAGGGACTACTCCAGAATTGCTTAAAAATATGTATAGCCATCATGATGCCCCCTTTTATTAGAGCTACGGTTTACATGCATATATTGTAACCTATTACCTTGGAGAGGGTTGCAAGGCACTGTAAGTCTGTGCCTTGAGCTACTGTGACGTCCAGATCCCTTAGAGCTTTCAGACTCTACCAAAGACTCAGGTCAGTTCAAACATCTCAAGGGCAGCCTTGCTGTGCCCCAGACTCCTCTGAGCTCTTCAGCTTGACCAGAGACCAATTCATGAGGTAGATGTGGTCATGAAGGTTTAGCATAATTGATCATCCTCAGGGCCCTTCAAGCTTACATTAGCACGGACTGTACATTCCATTTCTGAACCTACCTCACCTTTCATGGCTAATTTGGAGCCACTGCTTTGTAATATGTTCAGTATGAATCCACACAGTCACTTGGGCATGGATGTTGATTCTTTTGTAATATATATATATATATATATATATATATATATATATATATCTCAATATTTTGTAACTTAAGTGAGAAATTATATTTGCTATATCTAAAACATAGGAGAATGGTTAGGAGATTTCATATAGTTTATTTATTCAGCCACCCATAACAAGTCATTGTTATGGTTACTAGTAAAAAGTTTTACATGTGTAAAATAAAGCACACATTTGAGTTATTACTCTGTGTAGGTATTATACTAATTAATATGGGATATAAAAATTGTACCTCATACATGATCCCTGACTGAAACTAGGTTACAACCTATTGGAGTAGATAAATACAGTTTCTATAGTATAAAATATAAATGGATAAGCACCACCAGAACTGGCTAAGGTGCTGTGAAAGGTTAAATGTAGAGAGAATAGCTTCTGTAACACAGGTAATCAGCGGGGCTTTCATGTCCCCTGAGATCTCTCTTGCATGCAGTTGCTCAGATCCCTAATTCCATGCCCAGTGAAAGACCAAAGCCCTCCCCAGGATTTCCGTGAACTTTGGGGGCATGTGCAGCCCCGGGGGTAAAGGAGGCAAGGCTGCTCGCATCATCACAATCACCTCATTCTCTTGGTTTATGGATCATTTCAAGGTCTAAAGTGTGCTGTCTCTGTTTTCTGACCTGTCAGCTTCTTCTTTGATTTACTACACACATGCGTGTGTGCATGCACACACACACGTGTAAATTATACATTCATTTGTTTGCACACTGAAGTTTTGTGACCCATTAGTGGCAATGAAATCCATTTACTGGGTCAAGATGAAAATTTTCAAAAATTAAATAAAGAATAGTATGGGATGGTATAGGACAGGATGGAATGGAGTAGAATGGAATGCAAGAAAAGGGAAGAGAAGAAAGAGCAGAGGAGATGAAGAGTAGCTTTTGTTTCAGTTATGTACACAAGAGCATGCATGTGACAAGGCACAATGTAAAAAATACAGTTTGAAAGCCTCTAGTTGACTGGTCTCTCTCTCTCTTTTTCTCCTGTCCAGCATCTCCCATGGCAAATCCAGGAGCGCTAATTTCTCACACTGAGCAATTTATCCATTGTGGTGGTTAATTTTATGTGTCAACTTGGCTGGGCCATTGTGCCTAGATATTTGGTCAGACATTATTGAGGATGTTTCTGTGAGGTGTTTTTTGGATGAGATTAACAGTTAAATAAGTGGACTTTGAGTAAAGCAGATTAACCTCCATAATGTGGATGAGCCTCTTTCAATCAGCTAAAGGCCTTAATAAAACAAAGACTGTCCCTAAGAAAGAAGGAATTCTGCCAGCAAACACGTTTACACTTGAACTGCAACTTTTCCCTGACTCTCTAACTTGCCAGCCCACCCCGTCAGATTTTGGATTCACCAGACTTCTACAATCCTTTCATCAGTCTTTTCTGACTACAAGTCTTTTACCTCCTTGGTTAGATTTAATCCTAGGCATTTTACTCTTTCTGATGCAACTGTAAATGGGGTTGTTTTCTTAATTTCTCTTTCTGGTAGTTCACTCTTGGTGTATTATTTATTTATTTATTTTTGCTGTGTTGGGTCTTCGTTTCTGTGCGAGGGCTTTCTCTAGTTATGACAAGTGGGGGCCACTCTTCATCGCAGTGCGCGGGCCTCTCACTATCGCGGCCTCTCTTGTTGCGGAGCAGAGGCTCCAGGTGCGCAGGCTCAGTAGTTGTGGCTCACAGGCCTAGTTGTTCCGCGGCATGTGGCATCCTCCCAGACCAGGGCTCGAACCCGTGTCCCTTGCATTAGCAGGCAGATTCTCAACCACTGCACCACCAGGGAAGCCCCACTGTTGGTGTATAAAAGCACAACAGATTCCTGTATATTAATTTTGTATCCTGCAACTTTACTGAATTCATTTATTAGTTCTAATGGGTTTTTTTAATATAAATTTATTTATTTTTGGCTGTGTTGAGTCTTCATTGCTGTGGGTGGACTTTTTCTAGTTGTGGCGAGCAGGGGCTACTCTTCGTTGCGGTGTGCGCGCTTCTCATTGCGGTGGCTTCTCTTGTTGCAGAGCATGGGCTCTAAGCGCATGGGCTTCAGTAGTTGTGGCTCACCGGCTTTAGAGTACAGGCTCAGTAGTTGTGGCATATGGGCTTAGTTGCTCCGCAGAATGTGGGATCTTCCTGGACCAGGGCTCGAACCCATGTCCCCTGCATTGGCAGGCAGATTCTTAACCACTGCGCCACCAGGGATGTCCCTCTAATAGTTTTTTGATGGTGTCTTTCTATATATAGTATCATGTCATCTGCAAATCGTGACAGTTTTATTTCTTCTTTTCTAATTTGAATTCCTTTTATTTCTTTTTCTCATCTGATTACTGTGGCTAGGACTTCCAATACTATATTGAGTAGAATGAGAGAGAGTGGGCATCTTTGTCTTATTACTAATATTAGAGGAAATGCTTTCAGCTTTTCACCATCAAGTATGATGTTGTCTGTAAGTCTGTCATAATTGGCCTTTATTATGTTGAGGTATGTTCCCTCTATACCCACTTTGTTGAGAGTTTTTATCATAAATGGATGTTGAATTTTATCAAAAGCTTTTTCTACATCTATTGAGATGATCATATGATTTTTATTCTTCAGTTTGTTAACGTGGTGTGGTGTAGCACATTTATTGATTTGCAGTTATTGAAACATCCTTGTATCCCTGGGATAAATCCCACTTGATCATGGTGTGTGATCCTTTTAATGTGTTGTTGGATTAGGTTTGCTAATATTTTGTTGAGGATTTTTGCATCTATGTTCATCAGTGTTATTGGTCTGTAATTTCCTTTTTTGTGATATCTTTGTCTGGTTTTGGTATCAGGGTGATGATACCTTGTAGGATGAGTTCAAAAGCAATACTTCCTCTGAATTTTTTAGAATAGTTTGAGAAAGATAGGTGATAACTCTTCTGTAAAAGTTTGATTGAATTCACCTGTGAAGCCATCTGGTCCTGGACTTTTGCTTTGGAGGAGTTTTTTTTTTTTTTAATTAGTGATTCAATTTCATTACTGGTAATTAGTCTGTTCATATTTTATATTTCTTCCTGGCTCAGTCTTGGAAGATTGTACATTTCTAGGAATTTGTTCATATCTTCCAGGTTGTCCATTTTATTGGCATATATTTGTTCACAGCAATCACTTTTGATCCTTTGTATTTCTGTGATGTTGGTTGTACCTTTTCCTTTTTCATTTCTGATTTTATTGATTTGGGCCCTCTCTTTTTTTCTTGATGAGTCTAGCTAAAGGTTATCTATTTTGTTTATCTTTTCAAAGAAACTGCTCTGAGTTTCATTGATCTTTTCTATTCTTTTTTTAGTTTCTATTTCATTTATTTCTGTTCTGATCTTTATAATTTCTTTCCTTTTACTAACCTTGGGTTTTATTTGTTCTTCTTTTTCTCGTTCCTTTAGGTATAAAGTTAGGTTGTTTACAGTCCTAAAGACTTTTGAATGTGATTATTTTTTTTCTTATAATCATTCCTATCTAGTAGGGTTATAGTCCTTACCAATTTTAAAGTGATTATGTAGACACACAAATCTAAGACAGTGATTCTCAACTGAGGACAATTTTTTTCCCCCACATGACATTTAGCAATGACTGGAGACACTTCTGATTATCACAACTGGGAGTGAGGATGCTACTGGCAGGTAGTGGTTAGAATCCCAGAATGCTACTAAACATCCTACAATGTTCAGGACAGTCCCCCATAACAAAGTATTCTGTCCAAACTCTCAATAGTACCAAGTTTGAACAACTCTGGTCCAAGGTCATGTCATAGTTATTAGGCTCCCATAAGCAACCAACATTGTCTACTCTAGTCTGCAGAAATGGCAGGATGAGCCATAAACAAAGGATTTCATGGATAAATGGCATTTGGAAGATGGTGAACCCCTGCACTCTTTGTTCCAGAAATAGTCAAACATCTGTACTTGAACAGATCTACATTCCCATCTCAGACTTGTGTGCCTGTGTACAGAGTATCTTTTTCTGTGTGTCAATTTGGTGAATTCTAATTTACTCATTACACCCCCTATATAATATTCCCCAAGTCTGTTATCTATCCAGCCAGAAAGTGACTGGCATTTCGTTTTGTGCCTTTAACACACGACAAATATTGCACTTTTAATACTGTAAGTAGCTGATTACATATCTTCTTCTTTGCTAGACTGCGAGCTGTTTGAAAGTAGAAATTGTGCCTTATTGATCTTTGGGTCTCAAAAGCTTGGAACATGGTAAGCACTCGATAAATATTTGATGGCTACATAAATGATCCAGTTTACAAATAGGATTTTAATGAGGGAATAGAAACAGTAAAATTGAAAGTGTATTTTTGAACTAGATCACAGAGGGCCATAAAGGCTAAATTGTGGACTTTGGCTTTTATTATTTAGGTAGTAGGGAGTAATATTATTATTCCTAAAAATGAATGTTTTGATAAATCTTTTGAAAATTAGGTCATATTTTAAATGCACTCCCTTATACACACTTCCACACACACTTTAAGGTTTTCCATTAAAGAAGGAGCATAATAAAATAACTGATCATTTAAAACTTATTCACATGTCAAAATTAACATCAGTGGAGGCTTATCAAATTGTATTCTGTAATCTTTCACTGGAATTTATATATATATATATATATATATGGGCTTATGGTAAAGTATAAGTATAAAATTATAAAGCATAAAATTACTTTTTTCAATAATTAGAAAATAGAATTTTATCAACTCACCAAGCACTTTATAAGGAGAGAATATTTTGAAATTTTCAAATATTGTGAAAATTACAAGGTGCCAATTTACCTAAAAGTTTCTGCTCAGACTCTCTGCCAGTGCCCATGCTTATTAGCATCTGATTACCTTTTCATTATTTCAATCCACAGAGTCTTATGACAATAAAAAAAAAGTCTTTTAATTCTGTGACTTTAATACTTTTGCATCTTTCCAAAGAAATCCTTTAAGAAAATGCACATTCGGTAAGCCCTAGATTGATATTATACCTCATGTATGAGTCTCTGTTTAGAAATAGCTTTCACTTGATCATTTGATTAGGGTTGGGTTTTAAAAACATATTATATAATAAAGGATTTTGAAACTCGGAATGACAGCTGGTATACAGAATTCACTGCAATCACAGAATAAATTGTTTTCTTCAAGTGAAAAAAAATGCGTTGACTATAATGCTGTTGCTGAGCAGGTAGAACTGTAGCTGAGAAACAATTTTCTAGTCAGAAATGTTGTTTACCTTCAAGTCATAGCATTCAGGTGGCTTGGTAGCTTGCCCCTGTGACAGTAGACAACTCAGGAGCATGAAGGCCCGAGCATACACAGTACTTCCTCATAGCCAGGGCAAGTAGGAACAGGCCACCTCTTCACATTGTTAATGGATGTTTTCTTTCTTCTTCCAATATTAACGTATTTTATGCTAACATTGTCATTTCCTGTCTTTTGTGAAAGATTCTGTAATATTAGAATCATTCAGCCCAGATGGGGTCTAAAAATTTTGCATTTCCTTTTTTAAAAATTCATTTTCTACACTGATGTGGCTGTCTTTATTCATATAAAGCCATAACCATAGTCACTTTTTTAATGATATGTAACTATGATATATTATTTACCAATGTGCTGACTGTATCATATAAAGTATTTAATTTGATTTTGTGCCTATGCAGTGAATTGCTAATCAGGGACTAGATATTTTCCACCATAACCCTGGAGAGCTACTATTTTAACATTTTCTTTACCTTTATTTGTGGAGACTGATTTATGAAAATTTTGTCACCCATGCAGGGGAGATGGGTGGCATTTTCTATGGATCTCTAACTGGTGGAAGGTGCATCTCTCTATCAAGACCTTTAAGACATCAAAGATGACAAAGGAAACCTTTTGACTCCTTTTCACTGCTTAATCTCTTGGCATTCTGTGTATATAAAGACTATCACTGGACAGAAAGAAGTAATAAAATCCAGAAGTAGATAAAAGCACAAACAGTGAAACCAAGGTATTTATAAAGCTCTATAAATCTGCTAACCAGAAATTGCAGTTTAATCTTTACATACAGTGAAGTCTCAAGGTTAACTGCTCCATAAAGCTTCACATAGGCACTGGTGTTTGGCATCTCTTCACTTCCTTATCAACTAAAGGACCCTTCGATCATATTTCTTAGAGTCCTGCTTCTTTTGAATGTATTATCAATGAAAGATTCCTCTACCTTAGATTGAAAATAATGCCATTGGCTGTTGGAATCAATTCACAAATAGGACATGTTTGATATAAATGTAAAGAAGACTGAGATTGGCCTCAGTCGGTTGTTGATAAATGGTGTTAATGATGGCATTTTCGATTCCATGATGAGAAAAAAAAAAAAAAAAAAAGACTTCCTACCAAAATTGGATGAATTCTTCTCCATTTGTGCCAGAGGATCTAGGTAGAAGTTTGGAACTGTGAGTGTTTTGAGGACAGAGGTTAAGAAAGAAACTTTTGATAAAATATACTGGTGGAGCTATGACCTTAGTCTTTGTTACAGAAGGTTGAAGGCTTTTTAAAATTTATTTTATTGAAGTGGAGTTGATTTACAATGTTGCATTTACTTCTGCTGTACAGCCAAGTGATTCAGTTATACATATATACACACTCCTTTTCATATTCTTTTCCATTATGGTGTGTCACGGGATATTGAATCTAGCTCCCTGTGCTACACAGTAGGACCTTGTTGTCTATCCATTCCCTATATAATAGCTTGCATCTGCTAATCTCAAACTCCCAATCCATCCCTTCCCCCTCCCCCTCCCCCTCCCCCTGTTCTCTATGTCTGTGAGTCTGTTTCTGTTTTGTAGATGAGTTCATTTGTGTCACAGAGGTTGAAGATATTTAAAATATTGGCACGGTGGAAAGAGTGTTCGTGTTAAGGTCAGACGGGAGTGTTTTTAGATATTGGTTATTCAGTTTACCGGCAGAGTGATGCCTGCAAGCTCCTTGCCTAAGGAGACACATCTTAACACTGGGGGTAAAGAAAACACCGCCTTCTCGGGTGTTGTGAGGTATAAACAGGATCACATATACAAAATGACAGCGCAGAGCCTGCCCAAAGTCAGCCTTTGTTGTCATTCCTCGTTCCTCAAGTTCATAAAGGGAAGAGATTTCCACTTTACTCCACAGGAAGGAAAGTTCAGCAAGATTGACTCCAGCCATTCTCCACCCCTCTGTGTTTCCTCCCCAGAGGAGTGGGAGTAACGTATCCGTTTTGTGAACTTTAAAAGAGAGAACACACGGCGGCTCAGTCCCTCTCCCTCTCTCAGGATACCCTGCCCTTAGAACGCCCATGTTCTCAATCAGACCTACAGCAAAGATCCCTTTATCATTTTCATTGTCTTCTGCAGAGTTTGGGGCCATCTCCCTGTGATCTCCAGGAAGGTAAAGGCGATATTTTATTTTGTGAGTGTGGGCTTTAAATGTTGGAACAAAGGAGATCACAACTACTTAAGTATGAAAGGGTATCTGCCTTAAGCATACACAGATGATTAGCTACTTTATTTGAGGGTCAGCTAAAAATACCCCTTCTAGCCCACCTCCTCAGTAAGTATATTCTCTACTTATGCACTCGATGTTTGAAATTACCCATTAGACTTCATTTATTTCCCTAAGGCTTCTAATCACTTACCCAATGAGCCTGAAGAGCAAAAGTGGTAGCCTTATCAACAGTCACACCTTAATATTAATGAGTCTGGAGATGTATTTACAAGAGCAGGTTTAGATTAAGAAGGAGAATGAAGTTAGTACAAACACCTCCCTCGTGTGATTGTGTGCTTTTTGTGGTGGTCATTGTGGTTGCTTGCGGTGGCTGGGAGTTACAGAAGTGGCAAGGGGTAAGGAGAGAATTGTGCAGAGGTTCACGAAGGAGAGACAAGAGCACTGGAAAATAATCTTTTTCTGGCTTATAATTTTGCTCAGGGTGAGTCTGCCTAAGAAGTAAAGGACGGGTCACTCATCTGCTTAGTCCCTGTTGAGTAGGGGGATTTGTCAAAATACACTTTCATTTACTGGAGTCCATGCAATCTAATACCCAGGTGGGTTATTCCATCCAACACACAGATGGAAAATGTTTAGAAAAACAGTTTTCTACAAATTACTTCACTGAAGGTATGTCTCTTATTTGAGAGTTCTGGGCAAATCAAATCTGATTTGATAGTTTTCACTACTCAGTCTGCTATTTGATTGCAAACTGCTCTCAAATGCCTTTTTTTTTTTTTTTTTTAACAAAAGAGCCAATGGGAGGAAGACTAGAAATGCAAAAGCATAGGTTAGGAGAACTGTACTTTTTTTTTTCTGTAAACTCCCGTTCTTTTTTCTAGGAGAATTGAATGCCCCTCAGGGGGTTGAGAACTGGTCAAAGCACAAAAGGATTATTAAAAACTTTTTTTAAAAATTGCTAATATCTTGCCAGGAATATTTACATTAGGAATGTTGCATCACAAAACAGATTTCAGATTTTATATATATGAAGAATTAAGTCATATTTATGAGTTTATGAATAAATTCATTCAGTGTCCTTTTTAACTTCCCTAACCACTCAGTGTCTGTCATTTGGGAAACACAATTTTTTTTTTCCATCCTTGAACAGAATGTTCAGTGTGATAATATTAATGTGCTGAAATTCAGTGGGATGAATTTTCATGCTGTAGAGCTGTAGAAAACTTTTTCAGGTATGTCAAACACATTTATTCAGCTTACAAAATCCAATACCCCCAAACGCCTCTTCTCTGTATTTTAAAAAAAAGATGTTGAGTTGTACGATGAATAAAGAAAACACACACACATACTCACAACATTTTTTTTCTGAAGAAACAAAAAAAAATCACATTATAGAGGAAAATTCAGGATTTGACAAGGCTGAATAACCCAGACTTGGTGACCAGCCCTGTGGCTTGCTAGCCATGTGAGTCTTAGGCAGGTATATCAGGCTTGCTGATCTTCAGGTTCTTTATCTGTAAAATGGGGATAACACATAGTAACAACTTCATAGGATGCTAGATCATTTAAATAAAATACGATGTCTGAAGTTTGGGGTTCTGTTTGTTTTCACCTCACTCTACTTATCCCCTTTTACCCACTATATCCACACAAAGGTACCTCTCTGTGGCTCTAATGAAAGCTGAGGGCACTATTTAGGGTATTGTTTTTGTTGGTATTGTTGCTTGCTTCATTGAAATGTCTGATTTTTTTATTTGCACTATGAGAAGCCATGTCTTGTTTAGAGACAATGGATTTTTAAGAAAATATTGAAATAAGTTGGTATGTACACACTGAGCAAAACTTCCCATCCCTCTCTTGTTTTAGATTGGTTCCTGATTTTTACCAGTGACCTTTTATTCAACATAAGAGTGAATAAGCCCTGGACTTTCCCAGATTAAAGATACACATAAACCTGGAAGCAGCTACCACAAAATATCACTGTGTAAACATGATAAAATGCAGAAGTAGATCATTTACATTCAATGAGTAACAAGGTATTTGCAGGAATTAGCTGCCCTTGACCAGCCCAGTTCTGTCCATACAGCTTATGCTTTCACTTTATTGATGCCTATAAATAAACATTTCTTGTCTAAATGTGCCCTGGTTCAGCATTTAACACATGTACGGCTATATTTTATAGCTGTGGGTTACACAGCTCAACCTCCAGGTAAATTGTGATTCCTTTCCTCCTACATAAGCTAGTGTCTGCTGTGAAGGTCTTCATTTCTGGGACTTCCAGTTAGAATCATAATCTGTTGCTTGTGGGCCAATCATCCACAAATAAGCCCTCCCATCCTTCTGTTCCTCTGGGCCATCTTTTGGGGATTTTCATTACTTTTTTTTGAATTTTTATTGGAGTATAGTTGCTTTACAATATTGTGTTAGTTTCTACTGTACAGCAAAGGAATCAGCTACACGTATACATAGATCCCCTCTTTTTTTTGGATTTCCTTCTCATTTAGGTCACCACAGAGTATTGAGTAGAGTTCCCTGTGGTATACAGTAGGTTCTCATTAGTTATCTATTTTATACATAGTGTCAATAGTGTATACATGTCAACCCCCATCTCCCAATTCATCCCACCTCACCCCTCTTCTTGGGAGTTTTCATTACTTTGTAATGCAGCTATTGTTCGGGAGAAAGAAGTAATATCCTTAAGAGGATATTTGTGAGGATGGCAGGGAAGGAGCAGGCGTGGAAACAGTTTCTGTTTTTGCCCCTGGGTAATCAAGAGTTCAATATAAAATGCAAAGATTCTTAAGAGACCAAGCTTATATTTGAAAAATAGTTTGGTCAGCAAAGATGGCACCAAACTCTACCCACAAGTCTAAATGGAATTTAGAAATACCCTCTTAACTCTTAGCTCCCACTCATGGAGCACTTATTATGTACCAGGTATTGTGCTACGTGCCTGAAAAATGTTGTCTCATTTAAGCTTTCCATATCCCTGTGAGGCAAACATTACTCATCTTAGAGGTAAAGACTGTAAGGCTTAAAGAAGGCAAGCAGCTGCCCAGAGACACACCATGAGTAAGTGGCCAAGCTGGAATTTTCTGCCCCCAAACCAGCTCTTAATCACGTCGATGCTGTATATAGTCATCATGGCAATCCAGTCTTAGTCAAAATCCACATCCCAGGCCCAGTGAAAAATAACTAATTTTACACAATGTCCAGACCTCATTCAGCAGTAAATCAATGGTGTTAACCAAGTTTCCCTAGTTTTATTTTCCCCTAGTTTTCCTACATCTATAGCATTTTCTATTTGGAGGTTTTTAAATGGAAAGAGTTCCTTTAAGAAGCAATTATAAAAATTCTATAAATATTTTCTTGAAGAGCTATGACCATCACCAAGGAAGTTGAAGACAAAATTCCTGCCCTAATGTGTATTATTCAACAAACGCTTACTGAGTACCCATTTTTGTCAAGGTCTTGTTAAACACAGGAATGGAACAGTGTCTATGGCTGAGTTACTGCACTCAGAATGACTGTTAATTCCATGAGGAAGATAGGCCAGAAGAAACAAAGTGGACTACCATGTGAGAATTGCTCTGGCTGCCACGTAAGTATATGGCCAGAGCACTTAATCTAAACTTGGCCATCAGGGAAATCTTCCTGCAAGAGGAGATACCTGCACAGAGTTGTAAAAGGCATATACAAGTCAGTCAGGTAAAGAATGGAAAGGTGAGATGGGAGAAACAAGGGATTTGGTTCAGCAAAAAGAAAGTTTTGTGGTTTTGGAGAAACAGCAGAAGTAGTTCAGTATGGTTAGAGTGTAGATCAGTGGTCTCAAATTTGCTGAAAATTAGAGTCACCTGGGGAGCTTTGAAAGCTCCCCAATGACCAGGTTGTACTCCATATCTATTACATCAGGATTCTCTGGGTGTGTCATGCAGACATCAGTAAGTTGTAAAGCTCTTTAAGTGATTTCAACGTGCAGCCAAGTTTAGGAAACAGTAGTGTAGACCAGTAGTTCTCAAAGAGTGGTCTAGAGACAGACAGTATCAGCATCACCTAAAAATACAAATCCTATGCATGGTATTGGAGAAGTGACAAAGTCATTAAAACACATATTGCTGGAAATACCACCACCAGAGTTTCTTATTCAGTAGGTCTGGGGGCCTGCGCATTGGTATTCCTAATAAGTTCCCAGGGGATATTGATCCTGATGCTGTTGGTCTGGGAGCTGCACTTTGAGAACCACTGGCAAAGGCGGTGCTTCTCAAACTCTCATGTGCATATGGTCACCTAGGAAAATTATTAAATTGCAAATTTTGATTCCGTAGGTCTAGGGTAGGACCTAAAGTTCCCTATATCTAACCAATTCTCTGGTTATACCAATGCTGTTGGTCCTCAGATGACACACTGAGTGTAAGAAGACAGATAAGAAGAGGTGAAACTGGAAAGGTAGTTAGGGACTAGGTCATGAATAGCCTTATAATGTTTAGGATGATTTCATATCAGCTTTAAAAAAGTAAGTTATAGTATGTTCATGGTTGGTTGGTTTCTTCCATCATTTTGCTTTGTCTTCCACAGCATCAACTTTAGCCTCTTAAGATAGCAGCCAAGAGTAATCAAGGTTATACCCTTTTACTGTTTACCTCAATATGGGAAGAGAGAACTCTCCTATTTGTGGAATAAAACTTCCTCACTTCAGTCTTAGAGTGGACCAACTTAGTCACCATATCCACAGCTCCATCAATAAATGTCACCAGTGGAATGTCCAGCATCAATTTTCTCAGCCCTGGGTTCCAAAATCCATTATTGGCGAGGGGGGTGGGATCATCATGACTGGCTAGTCTAAGCAAGATCTGCCTCTGAAGCAAATGTCAATTCCTAAAATTATTTTTCTGCATAGTAGGAGGATAGGACTGGGAATGGATGGGGTCAATCACAATTAGCACTACAAACCATGATGTCTTGCTAAAGTATTTTTTTCTGAAGACTTTCAGGAATCATTGAAAAATTTTAAGTAGAAAGGTTGCAACATCAGATGTGCCTTTGAACAAGAACACTAGATTTTGGAGGTAAGTAACTTGTAGTGTAGTGCAAGAAAACCAATGAGAAAGATATTGCATTCATCAAAAGTTAATGGTGGCTTCATCTTAGGCCATAGTAGGGCAAATGGAAGAGTCTGAGAGACTAGGTGATGATTTGCTGTGGGTTAGGGAAACAGAGGACTTGAAAGCCACTCACATGTTTCTGGTCTTGATAAGGAACATATGAGGGGGAGAAGGTTTTGGCTTGGGATAGTGGAAGAGGGAGGGGGTTGGATCAAGGAGTAAGGTGGGCGGAAGATGACAGGTTTAGTTTTAAGCATATCATCTGAAGTGCCAAGAAGACGTCCAGATAAAATTGCCCAAAGGCAGTTTGAACTACCTGTATAGGTCTGGACCTCAAAGGAAAGGACAGGGCTGAAGATATAGAATCAGGAATCTCTATATGGCCAAAAAGTTCGTTTGGGTTTTCCCATAATATCTTGTGGAAAAACCTGAATGAACTTTTCAGCCAACCCAATAGATGGTGGTGTAGAGTATGAAGAGAGGTCAAGACAGAGCCATAGGGGAATTAGGGAATCCTGACATTCAAGGGGAGGACAGACAAAAAAATGTTTATAAACGAGACTGAGAAAGATCAGGTTGATTATCAGACAGACCACAGAAGAATGCGGTATTGCAGACTCTAATGTTCATGGTAGACACAAAAGTTCATGGTAGACACAAAAGTTCATGGTAGAGATTGCTCCAAAAGTACAGGAAAGTGTTCAGGGAATTAAGCTGCCACAGGCTAATTAGATAATATATATCGGAGTGTATGGACTTAGAGCAGAGATGAAGAATGAATGATTTAAGGTGGTGGGGTTAGCAGGTGTAGACAATCCTTCCATGACAATCATCTGTGGAGGCCTGTAACTAAAGGAGAACTTGGGATTTTTTTCTTTGTTATTGTTAAGGAGAAATCAAACTTACAACAATCGTTATACTTGTTGTAATTTTGTCCAGGAGCAGGCTCATAGCAGCTCTTGAGAGAGGATTGAGTTCATCACTTCCCAACTCTATGTTAAGAAACATCACAGTGGTAGCTTTAAATTTGTTATAGTGGGATACATACACCCCAGAAATTGACAAATGCTCCAAATCAATGCTTCTTCCCCCTGGAGTGCCAGTTAAATATTTACTAGCATGCTACTGTCTTTAGTTAAATTTTAGAAGCTACAATGGATTTTTTCATGTTTTTGGCTGCTCAGCATCTAAATTCCCCTTGCTGTTTGGGGAGTTTCTGATTTCAAAAGTTCTGGTGAAGAGCAGAGCCCATTTTCCACTTCCAAAGCTGAAAAGATCCATGCCCCTGGCAGCCAGGATTAGAACACATGACACTCCTTTCTGGACTTTAATTCTGAAGAAAGTGATATGAATTAAAAAAAAAAAAAGGCAGTGAAATCCATATGAAAGAGGAAAAGTCTAAGAATAGTCAATTCCAATTATAAAAATGAACAATTTAACAGAAGCTATGGAGCTGGAAACTGAACTTAGGCAGCATCACTCAAACCCCACAAGTTTTAAAAACTAGCAACACACTTGGAGAAGATACTTTGCACATATAGAAAAAAGATTATTACACAGAATATATTTTGAACCTCACCTATAAATCAATAAGAAAAAGACAAATCACCACCAGAAAAATAGAAAAGAGATATGAGCAGGTAATTTACAGAAGAAAGAACCAGGATGGAAAAATACACAAAAAGATGATTCAACTTGCTAGTAATTGGGATAGATCAAAATAAAAATAATTTGAAATCCAATTTCATACTTGGATTGGCAAAAATGAAAAAGTCTGGCAATACCACATGGTAGCAAGCAAGAAGAAAAAAAAATCTTACCAAACTAATAGGATAGAAAATAGATACAATTACATTGGGAAGTAACTGTGCAATATGTAATAAAGTGTAAAGTGTGCATACCTTCCTACCCAGATTTTCTACTTCTCATTCTAGAGCTGTAGTTCTCAACTGAAAGCTGCTCATTAGAATTATCTGCAAGGCTTTTAAGAGACAGGCTTGGAGATCTTATCTTAATAAGTCTGGGATATGACCCTTGAGGACCATTGTCCCAGAGAAACGGTCACACCTGTGTGCAAGGAGACAGGGAAATGTTTATAAAGACAAAAATTTGGTAACAAACTAAATGGCTATCAACAAGGGAATGTCTAAATACAATGTGACATATGTGTTTGTAAATGTAATAAAGGTGTATATACATGTACAGAGACACACAGACACACACATCAGAGAAAAGAAAGCTGAAGCATGTTTCCTTGTTAATGGAAAAATGCAAATGTAACAGAAAAGAACAAACTTGACTCCACATTGGATCTATTCCTTTAGCTCTAAGCCTTGTGCTCTGTTGCCTATGCTTAGTCGTGCTGGCTCTGCACCTTTTGTAGAAGAATGTTGCCTCTAGCCTGAAATATACATGATAGCCCATACTCAAGGCTCTGACCTTTAAAAGTATAACACTTTTCCATTCACATAGAGATAAATAGTTGCAGAACAGAGAATGACATTTGTCTTGTTGGAGGTTTACAGGAACATGATGAACAGGCCTACATGGACAGCTGCAAGAACAAAGGATTCCTGCACCAAGAAATTTGCAGCAACCAGCCACACCCTCTCCCCTTTTAGTATAAAAGAAGCCTAAATTCTACCTCAGGTAATGTGGTTCTTTGGGACACTAGTCCACCTTCTTCTCAGTCTGCTGGCTTTCTGAATAAAGTCACTATTGTTTGCCCCAACAACTCGTATCTTGATTTATTGGCCTGTCATACGGCAAGCAGTATGAGCTTGGACTTGGTAATAGAAAGATCCAGGAGAGATGGAAGGTATACAAGAGAAGGATTGACTGATGCAGCCAGGTAGGTCCTTGATGAGGGAGGATCCAAGAACTTCTTTGGAGGATGGAGCCAAAAAAAACAGGAGGAGGACTTGGTCTTCAGAAGTCTTAGTTAAGTAACAGGAGAGGATCTCTTCTACTTGACAAAAGTAAAGGAGTCAAGAATGAAGATCTGCACTCATCCATCCATTCCTCTCCCAACAGCCATTCATGAAGTGCCTGCAGGTAAGTGTGCAGTGAAGTTTTGGGAAGTGAACTTGAAGGGATTCTGCCTGGAAATTGAAGGGATGGTCTATTTTCTCAGTGAAGGAGATAAATCATCTGCTGAGGGGTGGAGAGTTAGACAGTAAGGCAGTTAGTAACTGTATTTCTAGAATGCGAAAGTGTTTTAAGTAATCTTTATTGTTTTTCAATTTACTTGTTGGTTAATCCAGTAAAAGTGTTTTCATTTTTAGAACTAACCTTCTGTTTCTAATTTTTCCAAGTCCAGAGCCAAGTTTTTAAAAAAATTTTCCCTGGGTTTTGTTTTTTTTTTTTTTACTTAAGCAATTGGCATTTTATAAACTATTGAAAGGACAATCATTTACAAAGGAATCCATTTCTGCATGTGGCTTATCACATCAGAGACAGATCTTTGAATAACGCTATTCAACTAGACTTTATAATCCTAATACAAGGACTTCACAACTATTTGTGGACAAAAATAAATTTATTTTTGGAACACTATTGATATTTTCAGCTTTATTGGCATTTAAAAATTGAACCAAATCAATTGAACATAAGTCAGAGTCAAGTTGAGAAACTGCACTTCCTGATTAGAAATTGAGGCCACACATCTTTTCCCAAGGGCATACACAAAGGTTTGAGCTCTCTGAATAGGCCAGCCAGCAGCATATGGATAGAATGTATTAAACAAAAGAACCAATAATGTGACTGCAGTGTTTGAAGGCTTCCAAAAAGAGCAATTGAACTAATTTTGGCATTAGCTATTTCACAAGAAAAGAAACTATGAGAAAATGGAGATCTAAAAATGTTCTTTCACTGGAGACCTATTATCAATTGCACATACAGTTATTGAAGTTGCTCTTACATTCTACACCTGCAGCATTGAGTGAGATAGTTATTTTATTCTTTGCTCATTAGAACAAGCAGACCTCCCAGAAAGTAATGTGCATTCTTATGTTTTTTAATGGATTTATGGACTCAAAGTATTGAATACCACATTTTCTGTGGGTTACTAAAAAGGCACAGAGGGATTCTAGAACAGACTGGTTGTCAGAGTCCAGGCGCCTTGTATCCAAGGAAATAGACTTAATTTAATCCAGGTGACTGGCTAGTCAACACAATCTTTTCTTAATTAGTGGTACCTTGACCTCTTCTTGTGGAGTCCCTTTCATGATCTACATTTCTTGCAACTAACTAGTCTTATTTTCCCACATGACTTCCCACAGTTTAATTGTCATAGAAAATTTTTTTTAATTCCTTCAATTTGAAGTATATCCAAGTAGCTAAGAAGAGGCAACTGTTCTTTGCACTAGTTTTGTGGAGGTAATTTTTTTCCCCAAAAATGAAAATTGTGAAAGGCAATTCTTGTATCCTCAAGAATCTTAGCAGCAACACTAGTGATAACAGATATTTAAATAGGGATATGTTTTCCATTTCAAGTGTGGAAAGCAAAATTCTAAGAGAGCCCCAAGATTCTTCACTCTAAGTATGTACATTATCCCAGTTATTCAGCCAAACGATAATCTAGGGTACTGCTGTAAAGGGATTTTGTAGATATAAAAAAGTCCCCAATCAGTTGACTTTAAATTAGGGAGATTATCCTGCGCCTAACTTTACCAGGTGAGCCCTTAAAGAAGTCAGAGAGATTCTCCTGTCAGTCTTGAAGAAGCAAACTGGCATCATATGGAGAGGGCTTTGTGGCACGGAACTGTGGGGGCTCTAGTTGATGAATACCTCAGTCCTAGACCCACAAGGAACCTAACTCTGTCAATAACCAGTGAGCTTGGAAGAGGACCCAGAGCCTCAGATAGGATCAGAGCTCTGGCTGACACCTTGATTTCAGCCTGGGGAGACCCTGAGCAAGGATCCAGCTAAGCCATTCCCACACTGTTAACCCTCCAACACTTTGAGGTAAAAAATTTGTGTTGTTTTAAGCCACTAAGTTTTTAGGGTTTCCACAGAAAACTAATACGCTAAGGGAGTGCTGATCTAGCTTCTTGACTTGAAGGTAGAATATTAACTTTTTACTTGTCTTCTAGTTTCTAGAGCATGGGGATCCAGCTTCTGTATGAAATACAGTTTTAGAGAGTGTAACTTCCAGGTGTTATTGGCATAATCCTTTCAAATGTCCGAGTGAGAGAAATGGTAGAGAAGATAATCTAAAACAGAATTATCCACATTTTTTGACCTTCATGCACTTGCTGGATGAAGCTCATCTTAATGATACTCTCCCATGACTGTATCCTGTTTAATTCCCATTCACAGACTGTAACTATATCCTTTTTTCTCCACAGTTAACAAAGCAAATGATTGAAAGTGACACTATAATAGTGATAATCGTGAATCCACTCTGATTTATTTTAAAAAGCAATTTGCTTTCAATATTTGGAAATTTAGTTACTAATACACTTGTGACAAACCTCACTACTAGTGTTTCTTCATCAAAGAGGAAATCATCTTCCTTTTCTTCCCCTCCCCTTCCCCTCCCTCTCTGCCTCCTCCTTCTTTTTCTTCAGATTCAGTGAAGACTGATAGAGAATTTATTGTGTAAAAGACAGTGTAAGTATTATAAAATTGGCTTCCTATGTCTGCTACTCCAAAGTAATTCTATTAATTGGATCAAGAAGATCTGTGATAACCAAGTCTTCTTCCACCTATCAGCCCCTGACTATACCTTCCTTAACTTTCTAGTAAGTACCATACTGTTTTGATTACTGTAGCTTTGTAATATATTTTGAAATCAGGAAGTGTGATGTCTCCAGCTTTGTTCTTCTTGTTCAAAATTGCTTTGCTATTCAGGTTTTTTTTTTTTGTGTGTGTGGTTCAGATGAATTTTGGACTTTTTTTCTATTTCTGTAAAAAATACCATTAAACATTTGATAAGAATTGCATGCAATCTGTAGAACACTTTGGATAGTATGGACATGTTAACTATATTAATTTTTCCAATCCATGAATATGAGATATCTTTCCATTTTTGTGTCTTTTTAAATTTCTTTCATCAATGACTTATAGTTTTCATCTATAAGGGTCACCTATATAGTTTTCTCCTTCTGAAAGACCACGAAGTCTCTCACCTTCCTGGTTAAGTTTATTCCTAAGTATTTTCAGAGATTTCTGAACAGGGAAGAAAGCTGGTCATAACCTCTTCATAGTTTTCTTGTAAAACCAGAGTTGAAAATGGAAGGAGTAAGGATATCAGAATAATCTCAGAGCTCAGGCTGCAACCAGAGGATCAGTTTAAGTGCAGTGTTGTCTTGACAGGTCTTAGACAGCAACAGGACACTAGGTGCCTAGGAAAGGTCATCTAGGAGACTCAGGGAGTAGAGGTGTGTGCTTACCCTATGCATCTGCTTAGCATTTAGGGTCCACTACAGAGCGGGAAGGAACACACGTTGGGTTAGGAAAGATGAAACCTGGCTGGAAGGAACATGGTGTTCATGGATATGAAAAATCGCTGGATAAAACACAGTCCACAACCCATCCACCATTGTCCGCACTGACTGATGAAGTTACCAATCAAGTGGTGGTCTTTGGAGCTGGGAGAAACCTGAAGAAAGTCATTTTTTAAGCAAGGATCATGGGTCCACAAGCCTCAACTCACTCCATGAATGTCACTGGACCTAAGCTCTGGTTTGAGTGGGTTTCTCAGGAGACTCTTCCCCCTACAGGGTTTTTGAGAAAAACAAGGCATGGCCCTTTACAGTAGGGCTTGAGCTGGGACAGAGCTCACCTACTGTATATGTGTGGCCAGGACAGATTGCAGGGATAGGGCATTGATGAAGTGGGAGGTGGTGGGTGGGGAGAGAAGGGAATGGTCCTGGCTGGAGAAGTGTGGCAGAGACTAGGGAAGGGGCATGCTGATTGAGAGAAGCACTACCAGGCCAAGTGAACGGGATGTGGTTCTGGTGGGAGGGGAGTGACTATGGACTAACACAGAGCCCAACCAGCAAAGTGGCCTTGGAGGGAAAGGAATGGTGGGTGAGGGAGGAGACGAGGTTAGAACAGAGTGTATTTGCCAAGACCCAATGGATAGAGGCATGGCCTTGTGGAAGGGGTGTGGTGGGTTGGAGGGGACATAGTTACAGTGGAGCACAAGGAGTGAGGCCCAAGGGGCATGGATATTCAGAGGACCCAGTCTGGCCACAGGAGAGTAATACGAGGTAGGCAGCATACTGTAAGGAACAAAAAGAACTTCACTGGGAGCTTGTGGCAGAATCAAGGCAAAGCACAGAGGATTAGTCTGGAAAGGAAAAGCATGATATACAGGAGAGAAGGAATGTGTCCCGCGAGAAAACACATGGCCCTGTGGAGCCAAGAGACATGGCCTCAGAAAGTTGGGTGTAGCCATAAAGAAGCACGGGTACATGACTGGCAGTGGCCACGGCCAGAGGGGAGTAGAATTAAGGACATGAGGGAGCATGGTCCAGCGGGAGTGCGGAGGTGGGCATAGCCATAACTGAGGGGATATGGCTCCTACCAGACCACGAGAAGCACAGAAGTCCATTAATTTATACCTAGCACAATTCCTTGTCTCTCCTCAAAGCCCTTCCTTCTTCCATAATTCTTTGTTCTTATTGACAATTCTCTCCCACAAGTCTCTGTTCTCTTCCACAGTTATCTCTTTCCTCAAAGCCTCTGTTTTCTCCCATAATTCCAGGTCTCAACTACAATTCTCAGCGGCTATGATGGAGCACTGGATATGGCCATGGATTACCACTGTGTGTGGCCCCAGCAGGAGTTGTGGGGCAGGAGGGGGAGTATCATGAAGGAGTAAAGGTGGCTTGGCTTCGGAGGGAGGGGCTTGACTCAGACAGACTGTGAGGGCAGTGGTCAGAAGTGACGGGGGTGGACCCTGTGGGAAACGCTGGTAGAAGAGCAGTTGTGAATTACTTCTCTCTCCCCACATTATCTTCTTTCCAGTAATTCCCTCTACCATAATTTTCTGTTCTCATTCACATTTCTTTCTCCCACAGTGCCTTGTGGGCACTCATATTCCTCTGTGCTCTCCCACAATCCTCCATGTTCTCCCACATTTCTCTTTTCTCCCCCAGAATTCTCCACTCTCTCCCCAAATTCTGTCTGTCCCAGGATTCTCTGTTTTCTCCCACAATTCTCTGCAGTGCCTCAGTAGGGGGAGTAGCTTATGATGCTTCACTAGTGACCCTGAATGGGAAGTGTGACCATGGAAAGCCTAGGGTGGACTTAGCGGGAGAGGTAGGTTTGCACCATTTGGGGACATGATGGTCAATGAAGGTGGTGTGGCCAGTGCAGGAGAAGCAGGTCAAAGTGCCCAAAGCTAAAAGGATCTCATTCAGGAATGCTTCCTTCCTCCCTCCCTCCCTTCCTTCTAAAGTGTACCCTTTTTGTATTTGCTCTTGAAAGGCTACACAGTTGAAGCAATATGATCACTTCCATATTTAATGTAATTCGGCCCAGAGTTTACAGAGGAATTGAGGTTATTCTTCAAATCAGCTATACAGAACTGCTTCTGTATTTGTTGGGAATACTGTTGTTGAAAGCAATTATTCTTTCTCTCCACAAATACTTATTGAAGGAATCTCTGTGCCAGACACTGAGCTAAGAGCTAGGGACAAACTGATGAATAAGACACACCCTCTTTCTCAAGAAAGTATGACGTGGTATATAGCACAAGTTTTAACAAAGGCACAGATTCAGCCTGGAAATCTCAGAGATGTTTGAGCTGTCTTGAAGTAGCAGTATTAATGAGGAAGAATTGAGTGGCAGGTGAGGAGTGAGAAATAATAAAAGGAATTGGGACCGCAGAGCATGAAGAAATAGAGCTGGTGACTAACCGGGGACTGGCAAGGAGTCAGTATGGCTGGAAAATAGGGGAAGCCTAGTGGTGTTGGTGGGAAATGAGACTCCAGACATGGATAGAGGACTGTGGTCTTCAAGATAACGGGAAGCCATTGAAAAACTATTCAGGAGCTCAACACAATCATAACTGAGTTTTAGAAAGGTCATTCTTACAAAAGTGTAGAGGATAGGTAGGAGGGGGTAAGACTGGATTCAGAGAAACTGGTTATAAGGTGAGCCCAACAGTATATTGTAGGAAATGATGGGATCTTGAACTAAGACAGTAATTAATATTTGAAGAAGAGAGATATTTAAGAGATTTAGAGTATCCTTCATTGTCCCCTATATAAAATGTTAGAAAATGTCTTGTCTGCCCTGAGTTGGAAAGGGCATGGATTTTAGAATCAGATAATCCTCAGTTTAAATCTCAGCTCTCCACATATTAGCTGAGTAGAGAAATATCTCAAGTCTTCAAGTTCCTTATCCATCAAATGGGAATAGCAATATCTAGCTCACAAAGCTGTAAACATTAGTAAACATACATAAAGTGCTAGCATATAACTCGAACTTTGTGGTTGACCTTTATGTTACTCACATATTTTAATTTTTTTCTTTAGATTGCAGGAAGTTCAGAGTTAAATATAATATGAATCAACAGAAATCCTATTACACCTCATGACCAACATATATGCTTTCACTATCTTCTAATATTTCTATTATATTAACTTTATTGAATAGTTGGTCTTTTACTATAAACAATCTTATGTTCCTTTTGGAAAAAAAGGTGAATAAGAAATATGTAGATGGATGGATAGACAAATGGATGCATGGATGGATCTATGGATGTTGATCAGTATAACCTTGACCTTGATTATAAACCAACCCCAAATTTAGTGGTTTAAAACAACAACCCTTTTTTAGCTCACAATTCAGTGGGTCAGCTGGAATGACTTCAGCTGGGACAGCTCAGTTTTGTTCCATTTGGTATTAGCTAGAGTCAATCATGCTTTGTTGTCAGTTGGAAGCCAATGACCTCACTCACATTTTCGGTTGCCTGTTGGCTATTGGCAGGGACGAAGAAGGTAACTGAGCTAGCCTAGGTTGTAGGGTTCTCGAGAGCAGTGTAACAGGGCTACTTGCACTGAAAGCACTTTTTAGTTCCCTTCATCAGGTTTGCTAATGTGACACTGACCAAAGCAAGTACCATGGACAATTCCAGACTCAAAGACCAGAGAAACTGAACTCCACTTTTGATGGGAGGAGCTCAAAGTCATATCACAAATGGATGGAAAGAATTTGTGGCCATTTTTTTGTAATCTTCCACCACCCGAGCTAGCTTAGTATCTTTCATATGGTAATTGTTTCAGAGTTCTTTGACTAAGTTTCCACGGCTATAATGCAATAATCCTTTACCATTCACATCCTTGCTATTTGAGGATCTTCAGCTCCCTGTAAAGTCCTGAGGGTGCATCCTGGGGGTCCCCCAAAGAGTGTCTCATTATTCTCAGTTGCTTCCTACCTGAAGATATTTTCCCTTTTGCACCAGCCTCCTTCGCCCTCATTGGATATCCCAGACCTACCAGATGCTGCTCTCCTCATGGGCATTTAATCTGCTTGCTAATCTAACTCCTTTATCACTGGTGCAGCAGAGTCTTTCAGGCATAAACCTACCCAGTGTCTTGTGGCACTGCTGGGAGAAGGCCATCCTTCCCTTTTCACAAGTCCACTCTTGGTTAGTGGAATACCAAGTGTCTCAGAGTGTTTTTGTATGTTTGTTTGTTTTGTTTGTTTTTTGCGGTACGTGGGCCTCTCACTCTTGTGGCCGCTCCTGTTGCAGAACACAGGCTCCAGACATGCAGGCTCAGCGGCCATGGCTCACGGGCCCAGCCGCTCCGCGGCATGCGGGATCTTCCCAGACCAGGGCACGAACCTGTGTCCCCTGCATCGGTAGGCGGACTCTCAACCACTGCGCCACCAGGGAAGCCCTCTCATAGTGTTTTGAGAATACACTTGTACATTTTCCATATGGATTGCCTCCCATTCCCACCAATCACAGTTCCACTGGTTGTAGAGGTGTTGTGAGCAACACTGAATCAGAAGACGAATCCAAGTTTATAATCAATTCATCTTCAGGATGCTCCAACCAGTGACTAAATCTTGTTCACCTGACTCCTTCCTTCGTTGTGAGGTTTTTTCCCCCCCAAGACTCCTTGGGACAATATCACCAGTTCAACGAACATAGTCAGATATGTCTGAATCTCAGATAAGTGCTATTACTGTCCCCAATTTGTAGATGGGGAAACTGAGGCTTAGAAGGAAATTCAGAAAATTGTCCTTGGTCTCATAGCAAGTACATAGCACAGCTGGGATTTGAACTCAGGCACTCTGATTCCAAAGCTCATTCACTTAGTAGCCTCACTATAGTCTATCCCCTAAATGTAAATTATTCCACTAGGTATATAGGACCCTATAGGGCCCTCCCAGGCACAGAAGCTTTTCTGTGTCCCCCATTTCAGCATTTCTGCTTAAAATTTAGGTGTTGTGAATACAATGCACAAGAGCTGTTTTCTTTGTGCTAAAAGAGGACAATTGAAGCCAACCTGAGTAAAGACAGGAAAGTTTCTCCTTTTAGGAGAAATTGCAGTGTAGTCGTGGTAATAAGATACTAGCTGTCTGGTTTGTGGCTCTGTACTTTGCAATATAATATAGTATTGTACTTTTAAGTATGCTACTCTGTGAAGCCATGGACGTGATGGCTTTGCCAGAGAAGAAAGAGAAGAAAAAGGAACTGTGGTAGAAACAGAAGAAGGAACTACTCAGGACATGCCTCCAAATTTCAAGGGTGTCGTGGTGTAATAAAAAGAGCAGGAAACATGCATTCAGATTGTCATGGGTCCCCAAACCGATTTCCCCTTTACCAGCTGTGATGTTGAGCAAATAATTTAAACCTCATTTTTCTCTACTGAAAAAAAGGGTTACATCACCTCCCATATAACGTTGTGAGTGTTAAATAAGCTAATGTATGCAAAGCATCTTAGGCAAGTAGCTGGCCCAGAAATATGTCCACTTAAGAAACTGCATCTACTATTATAAACTTTAAACCTTTTGAAACAAGGTAGAAAAATCAGTAATTATTATAAGAAAAGGAAAACGGAAAAGTTGCCAGCCAACAAACACAGCTTTTGTTCAGTATCAGTTCTCTTATAGTCAACATGTTCTTAGTCTGTTTCTTATATCCTTTTCCATGTTTTTTTTCAATCCTGGCTCCATGGATGGGTTAGTTCTCATTTGCCCTAAGATCAGTAGACTTATTCTTGTTACTTTCCCTTTTCTTTTTTTTGCCGTACGCAGGCCTCTCACTGTTGTGGCCTCTCCCGTTGCGGAGCACAGGCTCCGGACGCGCAGGCTCAGCAGCCATGGCTCACGGGCCCAGCCGCTCCGCGGTATGTGGGATCTTCCCGGACCAGGGCACGAACCCGTGTCTCCTGCATCGGCAGGCGGACTCCCAACCACTGCACCACCAGGGAAGCCCTCCCTTTTCTTTTCTTTTTCTTCTTCTTCAAATATTATCCCATAACGTCCTTCTTTGTCGGGGTGGCGGGGTGGGGGGTGGGGGCGTTGACTTTGCACTGGTTCTTGAAGAATTTTAACGGGTAGAGAATGCAACAAATCTGACCATCTATGATATTTGCAAAGACTAGTGAGCAGCTTGGTGTGTCTGGAACACAGCATATTACTGGGGGAATTTTTTGTAAAGGGAATTAGAGGGAAAGTGATAGAGCACTATGAATCCCAAAGTAAGAAATGCAGATTTTACTGTAGGCAGTGGAGGCTTTTGAAGGTCTCTGAAGAGGCAAATGACATTTCAGATCTGTATAATAGGAAGATAACTGTGACACCAGTATAAAATTAGATAAAAGTGAATAATGGATTCAAGTGAACAGAGACTGGAAGTGGGGAGATCATTTAAGATCATTTAGAGTCATGACAAGAACCCTGAAAAGCTATGAGGATGACCTGACCCAACTAGAACAGTGGGAATGAGAAGGTAGGATAAGGTCCAAGAGGCATTTGCCTAGCTGAATCTGCATTTGTTCAATATAAAGTGTCCACTCCATGGCAATAACTCTTCTAGGTACCAAAGACACAAAGTGAACACAGTTACCAAAAGTCATGCCTTGGGGGAAATTTTAGGTGGTGAGGAATGTGCTGTAGAATAATATAGCTGGGAAGGAAAAAGGGAGCCCTGGGTGAGAGCCGCTGTCTCAGAGAGAGAACTCAGTGGGGGTCTTTAATACAGTGACACAAAGAGTCCATGATGGAGCAAGCTTGGGGACCCAGCAGGGAGATATTTCCAGGATGAGTAGCCAGCAGGCACCAAGTCAGGAGCTTCAGTGTGAATTCTCAGACCAGCAAAATGGTTAGACTCTGGAACAGGGAGCAGGAAGGTGAAAGCAGTAGGAGATAAGCAAGCAGGGGCGTCTAGAGGGCTAGTTCTTGGAGGTCACTTAAAAGATCTTTTGGCTTTTACTCTGAGTACTATGGAAGCTCTTTTGCATGTTTTGTGATTCATTTATTACTAATTAACTTAGCCATACTTAGGCATGTAACTGAAACCTTTCTGCATCTCAATTTCCTCATCTTTAAAATGGGTAGAAGAACTGTAAGCCATATGGGGTTGGTGTGAGCATTAAATGACTGTTGAAAGGCACTTGAGTGTTGACCAGGTACGTGGATTGAATGGGTGGGAGAGTGACCTTTCGGGTCAACACAACTAGATCATGGTGGTATTTTCTGGAAACATAGGAAGAGAGCCAGACTGGTGAACAAGGTGCTGTGTGACATCCAGGTGGTTGTCCTGGTGTGGCTGGTTCTATAGGTGTGGACTCCGGAAAGAGGTGTCGCCTGGAGACATGGATTTCAGAGAAGGAAGGCGGAGAAGTAGGGTAGTCACTACATTTTTACATAAGTTGCTGTTAAGCCTTCAAAAATCTTTCGTCCACTACTGCCGCACATTGTCACTGTCTCCTAATGTTGAAGGAGAGTCTCATTAAACTAAACTGCAAAACAATTCTGTAATCATCATTCTTAATCCTCCTTCTCCTGGCACAGGCACACAAACCTCCTACTAATGTTTGCCTTTAACTCTAGATGTCATAAAACAGGTGTCCAGTGAAGACCTGGCACCAGAAAAGGCTTGACGGCCTTGCCCTCTTTTCTACAGCAACTTCCAAGTTCAGAATGGAACACACCTGCACACACACACCTTCCACCATTAGGTACTTTTCCCATTTGTTTGTTTCTGCTTTCCCGATTCTTTTTGTGTCTTCTTCCCTTTTAAAGTATATATCCAGGCTATATACACATCCTCACATCCTCCATTTTTCCATTTGCAATATTATTATCACTCACTTTGATGGATTTACCTAGGTTTAACTGATTCCTGATCTCACTAGTCAGTGTCATTCAAATACACACCCCTATGTATTTAAACATTACGCATAATGACATCACCTGCCAAAGATGCAAGGGGGTGGTGTCCATGAGAGAAGGCCTTTCTTTTCTTTTCCTTCCCTTCCCTTTCCTTTCCTTTCCTTTCTTTCCTTTCCTTTCCTCTCCTTTCCTTTCCTTTCCTTTCCTTTCCTTCCCTTTCCTTCCCTTTCCTTCCCTTTCCTTTCCTTTCCTTTCTTTCCTTTCCTTTCCTCCCTTCTCCTCTCCTCTCCTCTCCTCCCTTCTCCTCTCCTTTCTTCCTTTCCTTTCCTTTCCCAAGCAGTGTCCTTAGGATTGAAACAAAGCAGGACCCTGTGGGGCACTGCCGGGTGCAGATCCTTTCCATGTCCCCCGTTTTCTGTTTGTAGGAAATAGGCTTCATTCAGTCCCCTTGACCTTCCCTGAGTTCCAAAGGGCAAATTCAAACAGTTGCTAATCAGAAAAGGGAGAAAAGGCAGAAACCCAGAGGAGCAATCAAGAAAAAATAAATAGTACAGTGATAAAGCAGGGTCCTGGTTCCCCCTCAAAGGATATATATATATACATATATATATATATATATATATATGTATATATATATATATATATATATGTATATATATATATCTATCTCAATATCTTTGAGTTCTTCTGCAGGAACTAAGGTTCCCCCCCCCTCAGGTGGAGGATGGTAAAGTCAGGCTGAGCACAAGATTCCTGGAACACCACCCTGCTACCTCACCACCAAACTATCAGAAGAAAGCCTGTACACAGTGGAAGATAACGAAGACTCTCCTCCTCTCCCCAAATGATTAACTGTGATTAACTTCCCCTTTCTCCCTTTACAAACTTTCATGGTGGGGCAGAATCTTTGGAGTTGGTTATTGGACATGAGTCCACCTTCTCCCCAGGTTGCCAGCCTCTTGAATAAAGCAAACTTTCCTTTCCGACCAACACTTTTCTCTCAAGTATTGACTTTCGAACATCAAGTTTGGTAACAGAATGGCTCTGGGGGGATCCATGGAGCCCAGAGTTGAGAGCTGAGAGGGCCACCTTGTGCATGCCCGCATTTCTTACTCTGAGAAGGGAGATGCCACACCCACTGCCATGTCTAACATCCTCCGTACTCCTACAGGTTTAAACCCTCTACATGGAAAACCTTAGTTTGCCTTCTTGCTTGAACCATATTATTCCCCACACCTTTCTTATTTAAGCAGATCCCATGATTTTCCCTAAGCCTCCATTCCTTAAAGTCACATGTCACATGATTTTGTAACCAATATCTATCTGTTTCTACTATCTTCCTTCTGTCTTTTTTCTAACCCTCACCCCCTTACATTAGGAGACTGGTAATTTCCATCTTTTTCCCATTGCAGTTGAAAAGAACTGCTGAAGGTGTGGGCAGCCAGGCAACCCTTCAGAAGGAATTCAGCCATGGTGTCAGCCAACCCAGGAGGCTGCTCTTCTGCTGGAATTTCTGCTCCCAAGTCATTTGCTTTCTCTGATCTGGGTGACTTTGTACCTAGTTGAATACTGTGAACCACTTTCCTCCACCCCAAGCATGCCTTAACCTTCCCCCATTTTTGTTGGGCTAACTCCTCCTTGTTCTTAGGTTTTGTAACCTCTGCTTTTGTTGGTAAGTATAACACCCATTTCGCCCCAAGGCTACAATAGGTGCTTCTGTCTGTGTGTGCAGATCAGTGTGTGTGTGTGTGTGTGTGTATACATATCCTCCATAGTCGCCCAATATTGTATGGTCATTGTCCTGGGGCTTTTCTGCTTTCCCATTTAGATTGTGACCCCTGCTGAGGTCACTTCAGTCTCACTGACACCAGTATTGAGCCTGAGCGGATTCTGAAAAGATGCTTATTAAATGAATATATGCATTTCTTCATTCTTTCATCATCATGCTAACATTAAATAAGATGCTGTATATTACTTTACCCACATAAAATCTTTTTTTAGTCTCACTTTTACCTTCTCTTGATGTCTTTTTTCCCTCCTAAAATCATTTCTTAAAAGATTATCTATTATATGAAATTTCTCCTTCAATGTCACCAGAATCTATTTTTATAACATCACGCTTTTTCTTTTTTCTTGCATACTTTGAAGTGTTTTGAGGTTTGCCTTTATTTTCACCTGTATCAATCATCTTACCATCCTGAGACTAGTATTCTCAAGCAGTATAGCAAGTTGTCTCAAAATCATTAAGCTTTTTTCAAACTACATATCCTCATCAAGAGAGTCTATGGGATTCCTATTTTCCCACCCTACACAACTTTATTTTAGAACTAGCCACCATTTCAGATGGATGCTTTTTATATCTATCAAGTGTGTTGGGACTAAAAAAGTAAAAAGTTGAAAACTACTCAGTACTATATAAATATGTTTCAACTGAACTTTGATTTTATTTATGAGTGATTATGAAATGAATCACAACTCAGATTTGCAAGAGAAAAAAGGATTTATTTATCTTAAGTCTATTACAAGTTCCTTTTTACCAGGAAAGTGGGAAATCAGTTGCAATTTCTCTGGGGTTCCAACCTCTTTTTTTCCAGAATTGGGCTTTGGGTCCTCTGACATCATTCCTTGATTATTCATTCGAGAAATATTTATTTAGCTCTTACTGTGTGATAGGCAGTGTTTCAGGCTCTGGGATATAGCAGAGAGCAAAGAAAGTTTCTGCTTTCATAGAAACAAATATACACATACATACGTATGTAAGTCAACATATGTGTATGTACTGTTAAGTGGAGATACATATTATGAAGAAAAATAGCATGGGGTGTATGGGGACAGGAAATCCTAGGTGGGAGCTACTATTTAAGATAGGTTGGTCAAGACAGGGCTTTCTGATATGGTGATATTTGAGCCCTAGGAAAGGGCAAGTACTCAGAAGGAATAAGTGTAGATACGTAAATAGAAAGGGAAGGGAAGATAAGACTGATCCCTGGGGCTTTCCAGATGGAATAGAAAAGGAGTATCAGTAAAGAAGACTAAGAATAAGTTCCGGAGGTAGGAGGAGAACCAGGAGGTGTAGAAAGCAAGAAACCCAGTGAAGAAAGTGCCTCAAGAGGAAGGGGCCAACAAGCTGTAATCAGTGCTTCTGGTAGTATGAGTGAGATGAGGACTGAGCACTGACCACCTGTGGAAGGCTGTCCTCTCTGAGATGGCACTTGCCCCCTCTGGCCCTCTACCACCGGTTTATACAGGTCCCTTTCCATTGGGTTCAATGTTTTCCACCTGCTCTGTGAGCCACATTTGTGTTCCAGGAACCAACCTACTTCACTGAAGCCATACTCAGGTATGGGGTCCAATGAGGCTAAGACGCTAACTACTGTCAGGGAGGAAGAAAATTTCCTCTACTCTTCTAGGTCCTCCTAGCTGGTCTAAGAATTAAACTGACATAGGACAGATTGACAGGAGGAAATCAAACAAAAGTTTTAGAGCAACTGTACTTGGGAGAGACCAGGAAAACTGAGTATCTCACCGAAATGGCCGAAGCCCTCAACTTAAATACCATCTTCAGCTAAAGACAAAAGATATTGGGGGTAGATGTTCTGTTATCCTTTAATCCTTGTCTGAATTCAAGGGTCTGCCAGTCCCAAACCAGGGATTTCACAGGGGAGGAGGACTCTGGGAACAAGCCCTCTATCTAAATTCTTTTAGGCAGTTAGGGAGGAAGGTCAAAGGTTCTTCCTGAGTCTTGGGCCTTCACATGCCAAACAAACACGTTTTGGGGTGGCAAATTTTGCTCTCTTATACTACTTAGACACAGGAGGAAGCTATTTCTTCAGGAGGATCCTAAGACATCTTCCGTAGTAAGTGTATAAAATGGAACACAGGTTTCTTCTTCTCTAGGTTTTCTAAAACCCATTCAGAAGACCCTGCTGTCCCCACCTTCATGTTCCTCAAAATGAGAAGGAGTGAAGCTCAGGGTCCTTTTCAGAGACCAACCAGCACCTAAATTCTTCTCCTTTGACTTCAAATTCTACGTATTTCCTACAGTGCAGGAAGTCTTTATTTAGTGGAAGAATGATGGGTGGAGACTTGTTACGTATTCTCTTTTCTACATTGTCTAAACTCTGAATTCTTTCACGTTCCCTCAGGACCTACACTTTTACCCAAAACTTGCTGCTAATAACCATTCCCTGATGTGAGGAGCGTAGCATGGCAGCCCCTTGAATTCAGAGAAGGATTAAAGGATAACAGAAAACACCAAGGTGAGTCTTATTTTTGTCCCAATTTCTTTACCTTTCTATTTTTTACTGTAGGTTTCTTTATTTATTTTACTTGCAGTTAGCAACATGTGTTTTGACTCTGGAGAAAGGGAAGTGATCTCTGCAATCTTCTGCCTTTAATCCTCCCCGAAGGAGGAGCAATTTTGATTTGGGTCTGTCTGCTCCCAAGGTGCTGAGTGAAAGATATCTTCTAAGGGACAAGCATCACCACACATATCCACATGGCCATCTTCTGTCTGTTTCTTCCTGTTAAGGGCCAGGCTGCTCCCTCAGGGGAGGATGTAGGATCTTGGGATCTTGTTTTGGTTCTGGCTGTCCTTTCATGTTTTCTCTTCCTCTAGCTTGGTAGCCAAAGACTCTCAGGCCAACTTGTTTGTGAACACCACAAGTAAACAGGCTTTTTTTATTCCATTTTATTTTTGTTGTTGCTGTTTATTTTCTTTCTGATTTCAATTTTCCCTGTTACTGGCAGAAGGACATGATTCTAGCCTTTCCTTCCATTATAGGGGTAGAGCTGAGTTTTGGCTTTGGAATAGGAGAGAGAGTGAAGAGAACAAAATAGTTCTTGTGGTCTTTAAACCAAAACTTTTTATTTTTTAAGTTTTATTCAGACATAATTCACATAACATAACATTTGAAAGTGTACAATGCAGTGGTTTTTAGTATATTTACTATGTTAAAGAACCATTATCACCATCTAATCCCAGAACATTTCCATCACCCCGAAAGAAACCTCTTACCCGCTAGCAGTCACTTCCCAATTTCCCCTCCCTCAGCCCCTGGTAATCACTCATCTACTTTATGTCCCTATGGATTTGTCTGTTCTGGGCATTTCATATAAATGGAATCATATATATATGGCCTTTTGTGTCTGGTTTCTTTTACTTAGATAATGTTTAGGTTTTATTCATTTAGGGAAAAGGAAACTTCTACATGGTTCCATATAGCTCATTAGAAGTTGGCCTTGGCATTCACAACCCCAGACTCAGCATATCATTGTAGAATACTGTACCTTTCATTGCCTTTTTTGCCATTGTTCCATCAATATCAGGGGACCTGTAGCCAAGGCTGGCTGGGCCCACTGGCTATTTGGGTATTCTAGGACACCTTGGCCATAATACCTAATAACAGTATCCAAAGGATATGAGTATCCCATTTTCATAGAAACAACTTGCTTCATGCCTCCTGTGGAAAACATAACTTACAAGAGGAGCGAAAGTGCATATCCTTTGAATATTTTCTTGTTGTGTATTTTATTTTCCCTATTCTAATAGGATTTCCTCATCATCCTAAATCTTGACCAAGTCTTTCAGTGTTAATGATAAATTAGTGTAATTATATGATTAGAAAGTACAGTCATTACTACCTCACATTTTATATAACCTTGATTTCTCCTTATACTTAAAGCTTTCCAACAATACTGGACCACTTATATATGAAATGTGCTGTGTGTGAGTGTGTGTGTGTGTGTGCAGGTGTGTTCCATTCTGAATTTATGCAGTATACATTATTGATCTCAGACACATGTGGTCACATGTGGCAAGGTGGTGGAAAAATCCATGCAAGAAAAATGTCTCCTTAGATGGAAGCATGAGGTACATCCTGAGACAGATGTTAGCCATGCACTTGATCTTGTAAGAATGCTCCTGGTGGCCAAAAACAGGCATATCCATACTTTCTGGCAGTGATCAACCCGATCCGTGGCACAGGAAGTGTTGCCAGCAGCACTGGCAGTTCTGAGAGCACCAGATGGCCAGCTGTGCTCCCCAGGTGGGCATGGGTAGCCGTGAGAATTGTGAACCCAACTCAAGCAACTCTTCTCTGCTTGTAGTGCTGAGAGGACCAGTAGCTGACATCACTAGGAGCAGGAAAGAAGAAATCAGTGTATACCACATGGTAGATAAAAAGACTTATCAGTGAGCCCACAGGAGACACCCTTGGAGACTCTTCATAATAATTGAAGGTGATCTTGAGGGGGCCCATGATGGCATGTGACTAGGAAAGGCAAAGAAAAATTATCAGTCTGATCTCATTTTTACCCCAGGATGGATGCACTTAAAAAACACTGATCAGTTTTATAAACAAGAGAGAGAGAAAAAAATATATATATATATATAATATATATGATATTCATACATATGTAAATAATAAAATTATATTATATATAGTGATTGTTTAAATTCACAGGCTACTTTTTTATTATTTCCAACCAGGGGCCTAATCAAGTTCCAAAAAATCACTCAAAAGGGCAACAACTCAAATAAATGGAGAAGTCTAATCTTACTCAAGAGTTTCCTATTTAGCTTGAGGAAGTAGTAGTGTTTCCTAAAAACTCTTTTCTATTTCCCATTCTCTTCTCTCCCTCCCATCATTTTAAGAGACAATGTCCGATAGGGAAAAACAGAAAGCTAAGGGGTTCTATTACTTACTGGCTGGTGATCTTAAACAAGTTAATTAATATCTCTGAACCTCAGAGTCTTTGTATATAAAAAGAGGGATAAAATACCACTTACCTGTTGATATGTGGAGAGGCTCAACTGGGTTCGGATCCATAAAGTGAGTAGGAAAATGCCTTGCATGGTGGGCTCTCAGTCAATGGTAGTTCTCTACGTTTTCTTGCTGCCGTGGTCTGGGCCCCTTGAGGAGACCACCCTGGATGGTGTTGAAAAGGCAAGTCCTGGAACAGAGCTCTCCAAGGAAGCCCATGGCAGCCAGTGCCACAAGCACACTTCTCTCTGGGAATGCCATCAGCTCCTGCCTCTGAGTGTCATCCATTTGCTGCCTTCCTTGCCTGTTCTTCAGATGCCATTTAGCCTTGGACTTCTTCCAGCCAGCAGAATAGGCAAGGTCTCCCCAGACTCATGCAGAACTGGGCAGCCTCTGGCACCTCTGCGTCACTCTCTCTGCCATAATCCTCTGACCCGGCAAGGCCAGTCCCCTCCCCACTCCTGACTCATCCCTGGGTTCCAATTCCTACACCAGTAGCTAAGGACCACCAAGATAAAGCATCACCATCAGACGTTCCTTCTCCTCTTACATATTCTGCCCTCCCCCCTCCTTTCCCACATCCCTCCTCAATTTATTCCTTTCTTCCATTTTCTAGGTTCTCTTTTGAGGTTGATGAGGGAGAAAATAAAGCTCTAGAAACAATGGATCCCATTGTCTCAGTATTTCCAGAAATGACCGATTAGTATCAACTCTGCCAAACTGAAAATCATCATAGTTTTTGACACTCACCGAAATTTGCGTAGACAACACTAAACAATTTTACCCTTGCATGAGAAGAGATCCCAAGATCATTCCTAAGGAAAAATCTGACTTCAACATCAGACATCCCATGACCATCTCCTGGGAAGGTGCTTCACTCCTTATCTGAATGTGGAGTCGAATCAGTTGTATGAACTTGCTCACACATGCCCCTCATTGTATGGCTCAAGTCCAACACATAAGGGGTCTCCCTTCAGCCAGGAGCTAGGAGCTAGTCCGTGTCATGTAGTAGTTAAAAGCCCAGCTGTGGCACCAGGCTTCTGAGATTTCAAGCTATTGGTGATAGGTAAATCTAATAAAGTCTTTGTTTTCTGATATATAAGGTAGGTAGACTAGCAGTTATTAGCTCATAAATTTGTATGAGACATGTGTTACAAACAAGACCTGAAATATAGTAAGTGTTCAAGAGCGTAAGCTAGTATTACTGTTGTTGTTGATAATTTTCTAAGATGAGGCTAGAGAACTTAACTTTGAGCTGTTTTAAGCTAAACTGAGGGAAGTAAAAATATGTACATAATAAGTAAAGAAGATACATAAAGACGATTGTTTGAGACAGTGGTCCTCAAACTTTCATGTACATTAGAATCACTGGAAGCCTTGTGAATATACAGATTTCTGGCCTCCAATCCCAAAATTTCTGTCAGTAGGTCTGGGGTGGGGAAAGAAAATTTGCATTTCTAACCAGTTGATGCTGATGTGATGGTCTGCAGGCCATACTTAGAGCAGCAAATTTTAGGGTATTTCTCTTTTAGAAAAGTAATATGGTTTTTTATCAATGGTTGATACAAAACATGGCCACATGTTTCTATAATTTTTCTTCTGAGAAAGCAGAGTTGAGGTGTGGCTTACCCGCTTTCAATACCCTGTATAAACACCCATGTTAGGTTGAGGCTTCACTCAACAGTCTTAGGAATTGAGCATCCGTGATGTGCCAGGTACTGTCCTAGAAATACATCAGTGGGTAAGACAGACACTCTCCCTGCCCTCTTGGGGGGTGATAGGCATTCAGCAAATAATTACATGGATGAAAAATTACATTTACTATTGAGTGAAAAAATGCTTTCATTCTCATTTCAGCTCTGTGAAATAATACAAATATTATGGTTCTATTTTAGAGCTAAGAAAAAAAGTACAGAATCAAGTAATTTAAGGGCTGGCATTGCCCTTAGAAATCACTTTTTAAAACTCTTATTGCAAATGGAGTTAAAGAACTTCCTCAAAGTGACAGGAGTAATTAGCATCAACACTAGAATTAGACTTTTATTTGAATTTTCTTTTCGTACTGTCTGAAAATGGAAAAGATGGCCTTGGTGTTTTATAGCACATATACTATATACAACATAACAACTCTGGTAGTAAGAGTGAAATAATAACAAGGGAGCTATCAGGCAACATAAAGCGACTTTCTGCAGCACTGATTTAGAGCTCTATGTGGTATTTATAATTTCACTCCTACTTCTCTTGGTGGCCTAGAAGCCAGCCATTATTCTTTCATTATTTACTTGGTGGATGTTTTTCTCTTTGAATTTTTGGAACACATTCTCAAAAGGACACTTGACCATGTCTGATGGATTACTATGTCATTTATTTTTTAAATTGGAAATTTTGTTTAAATCAGTCCACAATTTCTAAAAATGAATCACTTTTCAGATATTCATAAAAATATAATTCTTTTGTAAAATGCCTCTCAGCCAGGTAGTCATTGAGGTCGTTAAATTGTTCTCCTGTTTGAAACTAAAAAGTTCATAGAAAGTAAACAAGAAATATTGCTACTAATTAGAACACATTAAAAAAGAGTGATGAGAAGCTTATACAGATTGAAGCTCACACATTTTAGGGAATAAACTTTTAAGTTACATCAGACAAATCCATTACATAAACTTATTTTAGCTATGGAAATCAGATATTAGCTTCCATTAAATCTTTCCGAACCCGGTTACAAGGGATCCTACTTCTAAGTATTGCAAAGAGGCGGAAGTGGGGTGTAAATCATGGTGCCCTACGTTACTTACTGTGAACACATGATCACAGAGTTTTAAAGGCACAGAACTAGGTAAAAACTTTAAAAAATATCAGTTAAAGTAGTATTTCTAGAGTCAGAAGAGAACATGGAAAATTGTCTTTTCTTACTCTCAGTATATGGATGAAGAAACCAAGTCTCAGAGAGGAAGTGGCCTTTCTGTCATCTTGCGGGCAAACTTCCAATCTTCTGAATCCCTGTCTGGTGCTTTTCTCTGAACTATGGCAGTGACATGGTGCTTTGAAAGTATTATGACATCCCTTCCCCCTCCCCCATTCCTTGGCTGTTCCTTTAGCCTAGGCAAGTTGGAAATTTCTTACACAGTGTCCACAGAGAGAAGAAATCACAGTCAAAAAAGTCTATTCCTGGTTTTGGGGTTTCATAAGCCTAGATCCTGGCACAATGCATAACGCTTTGGAGCAATGCATAGTGATGTGAAGAACAAGGCTTCTTGCCCCAGGCTGGATAAAGATTATCTGGGATGAGGAAAGAAAAGTTCAAAAAGTAGATGCAGAGAGCTTAGACATGGTTGGTTTCTGAGAAGGGACCATGTGACCTGCTTTTCCTTAACCAAACACCTAGAGGGTGAGGGTGCCATGGAAACCCAGAATGCAGTTGGAAGGTTCAAGTATCTCAAAGCAAGTCTGAGTCAGGGAGCAAGTTTCCAGCAGCTCTGGTTTTCATGGCTGGGACTCAGAAGCAGTGTTGGGCAGACAGGCCCCAAACAGCCTCAGTGAGCTCTGCATCCTACTCTTCATCACAACACCAATGAACTGAACCTCTGCACCCAAGAGGGATGGACGTGACACAAGAGTGGGAGAGTTGGAGGGGTCTGAGGTTGTGAATGAGGAAGGATGCAGCAGTAACCTGCAGGGATAGTTGATGACCGGAGGCAAGGCTGAGACCAGGGTGCCTCATGGATGCCAGGGTGGATGTTGTCCCCCCTCCAGCCCTTCCCATGCCTCAACACCCTGTAAGTCACCCTAAATTTAGGCCTAATCCTGGGGAAGCAAAGAGTAGGTGAAGGTGGGAGACAGGGAGGAGACCACTTTATATAGACTGAGATCAAATTTCCAACCATTTGGCCAAATGGGAAATAGAAATGAACATTAGGTTCAGTTACAACAAAATAGGGAAATTTCTTGTCACCAAAGAGTTTGTGGGTGACTTTTTTGCCCACTATAAATATTACTGCTTACTTGGCATGAGTGTAATTTCCCCAAATGGCAAAAGAGTTTCTTTTCTGAATTCAACTTAAAAAGTAATTTAATCCAATTATTTGACAGGTAAAATGCCCTTAAATAATATTTTAGGAGACATGGCAACTCCTCTTTTAAATGAAAAACTGTTGTGAAGAACAATTTATGTCTTAAAACATTTTAATGTAAAACTTGTGTTGGTATCTCATTTTGGACTTGAACACCAACTCAGCCCCCATATATTCCCCTCTTACATCCTGTCTCAGGAAACTTCCAGAAACTCTGCTGCACTGAGGGCCTCTCAACAAGACCTCCCAGCTTCCTTTGGGAAACACCCCCAGCCCACTCTCAGCAGAGTACATGATCATTTTATTATTTGATCCAAATTGTCTTTCTTATTTTACAATGTTATTGTTATTTACACATTTCAGCTGTTCCCATGTTTGTTCCTGAAGTGCATGCAGTTAACATGCTCTTCAGCTAACATTTACACATGCCTTTGAGGGTTACCACTGCTTTCCTGTCTTTTTCAAAAAGGCTGTGGGTCCAGCTCCCTTTTCTTGTATGGGAATGTCAGGAAGGGGAAAGCTCTGAAGGTCAAAGTTCAGGCTTTGGAGCCCCTCCAGTCTCTATCACCTACTGGCTTTGGGTCTTTAAGCAAACCTCCCTATGCCTTAATTTTTTCATTTATAAAATGAAGATAATGATAGTTTCTACCTCATAGAGTTGCAAGAATTCAATGTAAAATACTTAGTGCAATTTCTGGCAAATAGTGTTCAAAAAATGTCAACTATTACTATTATGTGACCTGAAACAAGGAATTTGCCACATCTGCCCCCTCCCCCTGTCCCCATTTTCTTCTTCCCTTTGTGCTATTTTATTCCCTAATAAATGCTTGGTGAATGTATTCTAAAGGAACCATTTGCTTTCACTTTCAGTTCTATAAAATTTAATGAAACCAATGGCCAGACACCATGGTAATGAGACAAGACAATGAATGAAGCTCTGTGTTCTTCATCTTAGAGCTTAAGAGAGACAATTCAGAACTTCACATTCGCACATGCTGACTGGGATGTTGACTGGGAAGGGGCACTGGAGAGCCATTGAAGGCTTCCTGGAGGGGGCTACCACTGAGCTGAATCCTGAACCGTGTGTGAGAGTCAGCTAGGGGAAGAATAGTGCACAGGTCTTTCCAGTCAGTGGGAAGAGCCTGGAACAGGGAGAAACAGCATGAAGACATTGTGTGTGGGGAAAAAAAACAAAACAGCCTTGGCATTTGCAGGGATCAGGGCAAGAGTACAAATGGCGGCCGCATACCTTATGTCTATTTAGAAGTTATAAACCAAACTAACAAACTTCTATATAAAATAAGTTTTATCCTCCTATCTTGAAAAATATACCTTCATAACATTCTGGAAGGCTGGGTTGTAAGTTGGAATATTGGAACTTATTGGAATTCCAGGCTAGAAATGTGATGTTGAGGAGAGAGTCAGCCCCTAGCCCATGGCCCATCTTCCTCTTTTCTCATTCCTGGCTCCATCACCCACCTCCCTTTCTTTGGCAATAATGCTAACATTTGCCCTTTGGCTAGTCCACCTCAGACCTGCCCAAAGTTATCGTCTATCCTTCAGAGCATAAACTCAGGGAAGAGAACAATACAGGTGCTGGAAGGGCTTTGGGTTATTTGTCCAGGGAATTTGGGAGACCAGTAGCATGGTCCACAAGGAGGAAGCATGGCCTCCGAGTGAGTGCCTCCCCTAAATACATGGACATCTCAACTGTGAAGAGGACCAGGGAGCACCAGAACCATGTGCCCTAAAGAACAGAGGTCTTAGAACGGATACCCTTTGTGTCCAGATCTAAGAGTGATACCAAAGAGAAATCAAATTCTCCATTATGAGACCATAAAGACTAAGGCAAAGAGTGGGGTAAGAGGCTGGAAGGAGTAGATAAGAGTCATGCCATGGATGTCTTTGTATTCCATGGAGGCTGAACTTGAATCTTAGGCTTAGTAGAAATATTGAAAGTTTTTGTGAAAAGAAATGTCATAGTTACATTAAAAAAATTACTTGCTACAATTTGGAGGACACATTGAGTTTTAAGAGAAAATAAGATAAAGGTAGAAGGGCCAGTTTGGGAACAGTTCAGTTGAAAGATAAACCTGAATTTTATGGAGATGAGAAGATGGGTCAATACGTGTTTTGGAGGTAAAATTGGTAGCAAATGTCCTTTGTACTTGGGGTGGGAGAGTATGAAGGGTGGACGTCAGAGAGAACTAGAACAGGGGTCCCCAACCCCTGGGCCTCGGACTGGTACCGGTCTGTGGCCTGTTAGGAACAGGGCCGCACAGCAGGAGGTGAGAGCTGGGCAAGCAAGTGAAGCTTCATCTGCCACTCCCCATCACTCGAATTACCGCCTGAATCATCCTTCCCCCCGACCCCCATCCGTGGAAAAATTGTCTTCCACGGAACTGGTCCCTGGTGCCAAAAATGTTGGGGACCACTGAACTAAAGGATGACTCCCATGTTTTGGCTCAGTGACTGTGTGTTGATTTTTTTATTGCTGTCACAACAAATCACCACAAATTTAGTAGTTAAAAACAACACCCATTTATTATCTCCAAGTGCATCTCAGCTGGGTCCCCTGCTTAGAGTCCAGTAAGACTGGATTCCATTCTCTTCTGAAAGATTCAAGGATGAATCTGCTTTCAAACTCATTCAGGCCGTGGGTTAAATTCCGTTCCTTGAGGTTGTAGCACTAAGGACCCCATTTCCTTGCTGGCTGTCAGCTGGGGGCTGGTCTTTGCTCCTAGAGGCTGCCCGAATTCCTTCACATGCTTTCCATACAGACCTCTCCAGCAACAGCAGAGTTCCTCACACTTCGAATCTCTCCAGCATCCCTTTTTCTTGCCAACTCTCTGCTGCATTTCTCTTCTACTTTCCTCTTCTGTAAACAGAAGAAATAATTCTCTACTTTTAAGGACTCATGGGATTGGATTGAGCCCACCCTGGTAATCTAGGATAATCTCCCCACCTTAAGGTCCTTAACCTTAATCACCTCTGTAAAGTCCTGTCATGGAACTCGATCTATTCACAGGTTCCAGGGGGGCCTGAAGATGGGGAGGGGGTGATATTTAAGGAGGCTGTTCTCTCTGCCACAGGCTGTTAAAATGCTTCTGGAATTATTCAGTCTAACCAACCTGTTCATTCCACAGATGCCCCTTGTCTAAGGCCAATCAGCTGGTTGGTGGCAGAAGCTGGGTGAAAAATCCAGCCTTCCTGATTTCTAGCCCAGGCAATCCAGGACCATGCTATCTAGTAGCCCCTGACCCTACCTCCCCAACCTCACCGAATTGTTCTCTATCAAATCACCTTGTTTTTTCCTTCATTGACTTCATGAGACCCTCAAGTAATGTTACTAGTTTATTATTTATTGGCTGTCTTCTCTCACAAGTATTTCAGCTCCCAATTGAGCTACATGTCTAAAATAGGGATTTTACCTGGTTTGTTCACCATTGAAGCTCCAGTGCTGCAAATAGTGTTTGGTTCATAGTAAGTGTCAATAAATGCTTATTGAATGAATAAATGAATGGATGATGATGATAATATTTGGCCTGAGTAGATGAGTTTTGAGAAAAAGACACACCATTGCAGGCCAGAATTTTTTCAACCTTCACGCTGTTATTAAAATCCAAAGCATGTTTAGTCATCCTCTAATTCTTTTGGCAAACCCTCTTGATTTCAAATATGCATTTGCAGCATACCAACTCAAATGATAATATCAACATCCAAATCAGGTAAGATTGACTGTGGTTGGATTTTCCCTAGACTATTAAGTTGTGCTTGCAAAGCAGGCCATTTTAACCTTCCACGGTAATACCTCTTCCATGAGTGGTCCTATTAAAATAAATCAGCAATATTAAGGCATAATTTTACTTTAATTAATGACTTTACTAGGGCCAGCTGGACATTTGCATATGTTTATATTTCCTACAGTGTTTTGTTATAAATTTAAATCTTACTTGTCATATGGGTTGGAAATAACTCAAGAGGTCATCTAATCCACCATCTCCCTTAAATTACAAGTATATGAAAACCATCCATAACGTCAACTGAATAGCTGCTTCTTAAATAGCCTCCAAAAAATAAGGTTCCTTACTAAAAGCCCCAAATTTCACAACTATTAATCAAGTACATTCTCTCTAAGGCTTAACCTTTCTTTTTTTGCATTATTTCTTAAACTGCATTCACTTAATTGTCCTTCAGTGAACAGAGTAACATCAAAATAATTTATATCCTCTTTTTCAGGCTTCCATGGGAGATGAGAGCTATAAAGTTAATTTTTATTCACTAGGATTTTTTTTTAAAGGATTGACTACACAGCCTTCCAAGTTACATCCCATTGATGAGACCTCAAAGTGAACACAGTGTTTTAATGAAGTCCTAATTAACAGTGTGTGTACTGAGTATGTGCCTTCTCCTTCCTGTATATGACATTCCACAAGAAACACAGCATTTTCTTTCCGATCTCTTACTCTTTTGGGGGGTCTCCTGTGGCTTATAAACTAAGAGTGCCACCTGAAGTGAGTTCTAAGTGCATTTAGGTAGGAATTAATTTAAAATAAACTCCAGAAGCATTAAAACAATCGGTTGGTCAGTATCTCCTTCAATATCTGATCGTGGTGGTCCATGTTTTCCTTGTGTACAGGCCAGTTTTTAAATCTCCAATTTTTAAATGCAAGTTGTCTACCTTTGACATCCGACACATTTCTGATTTTCTTTTAGTGGGTGTGCACTCTGACATGGAAACTCATTTTATCACAGAAATGTACACAGCTTCATGTAGGGTGGGATCCCATTACTGAGGAGCTGCTGGGGGACAGCAAGCATGGGGCAGTGACACTGGAGTTTGCTGGTGGTGTCCCTGGAAGCTCTGTGACCTTAATGGACCTCTCCAAGGAGTGTTTCACAAGCAGAGTTTAGATTCAAGTTGGTTTCTTTTGTTTTTTAATTAACTGTGTTTTTATAAATTGAAGAGTAGTTGATTTACAATGTCATGTTAGTTTCAGGTGAACAGCAAAGTGATTCAGTTACATATATATATGAATATATATGTATTCCTTTTTCAGATTCTTTTCCCTTATAGGTTACTACAAACTATTGCCTAGAGTTCCCTGTGCTATGCAGTAGATCCTTGTTGGTTATCTATTTTATGTATAGTAGTGTGTATATGTTAATCTCAAACTCTTAATTTATCCCTCCCCACCTCTTTCCCCTTTGGTAACCATAAGTTTGTTTTCTATATCTGTGGGTATATTTCTGTTTTGTATATAAGTTCATTTGTGTCATTATTTTTTTAAGGTTCTATATATAAGCGATATCATACGATGTTTGTCTGGATTACTTCACTGAGTATGATAATCTCTAGGTCCATTCATGTTGGGGCAAATGACATTATTTCATCCTTTTTTATGGCTGAGTAATATTCCATTATATATATATATATATATATATATATATATATATATATATATAATATCTTCTTTATCCATTTGTCTGTCAATGGACATTTAGGTTGCTTCCATGTCTTGGTTATTGTAGGTAGTGCTGCAAAGAAATTTGAGGCTTTTCTGGGTCTCTCATTCCTGGATACAGATCTTTTCTTCTTCATCTAGCTCCAAATTTCTTTCTTATAGTTTCACATTCTGTAGAGGTGCCTTGCTGTTATGTACTATTAAAGATAATGCTAAAAAAGTAAGCAATGTCTGGCTTGCCATTAGTAAACTATGGAGATAGTTCACAGATCCATATAATGGTGACTCTGTTTAAGAATAAGGTACAGAGGAAAGGGATATGGGTATCACAGCAACATCTACCACCCTATGGTCCTATCCCTTTGCTGTTGCTGCTATCCTTTCAGATGTCCCCTTAGTGTGGATTGCCACAACAATAGAAACAGATGTAAATGTTGATTCATTCTCACTTTTCACATGGCATTAATTTAAACTTTATTAGGTTTCACAATTTTTGAAAACATGAGCTTGTTGCAATTTCTTTAATCCTTGTGTTGATCCTTTGAGTGACAAGATGCCCTGGTTATAAAACATAGATCATTGTTTGACCCAAAATATAAAGAAATCTGTGCCTTATTGTGTAAATATTCTGAATTCTCCATACTCCATTTCCATGGAAGAGTCTGATTCAAAAGACATACAAAAGAGTATATTAATTCTTTTCCTAAATCCTTTACATTTTTGGGGGGGAAGTTAGTGAAGCTTTTCCTACATTTTGTATATTGTCGAACTGTTTTTACTTGGAAGTTTTGCTTTTGTTCAATATTTACAGATCATCGTAACTTATGCCAAGACTGACTTTCTTTTTATGCATCTTCAGGGCTATGTGCCCAGATCTGGAATGGTGCTTTTTATCAAAAATACCCCTTAGGAAAGTCTCATATATGGTTGCTTTGTAAATAATATTATCCCCTTCAAACCCGGGTTCTTTTCTATTGGCTAGACAAAATATACACAAGAAAATGCCTATGCATCCTTTTTGTACCAACAATGGGCTAGTTTCTTTAATGCATAATAAATCACAATCCCTAACCTCCCCAGAATGTGTCTAAGGAGACAAGCTGGATAAACTTATAGACACAGAAACACATCATAAAACCCCCTTGAACTACAGTTTAACATATTACCAGTTATATGTCACTATTTCTTATTGCTATACCTTTTTCTATACCTCACGGCTCTTTTATACCCTCATGCCTTAACAGAGAGTCTGGAGTTAGATTCGATTTAAATAGCTGTTGAAATCTGGAGAATTGGGTAAACAGAGAAAAATATTTTTATCCTGTTAATAAAAAAGTTGAGACAATGTTCCTCTTTCTGAATCAATTCATACTCCAGTATTGCTTTCAAAACTTTTAAAACATAAGGTAATTAAATTATTAGAAAGTCCAAAAAAAAAAAACCTGTACAGTTATAGGAATCATCTTCCAAGAAGGGGAAAGATGTGTTGATATGCTTTGTATAAAAAAGAGAAATACTTATTTCAAATAATTGCATTAAAACAAATGACTAAAAGAGTAAACCCTGCATCTAGCGCTCTCTCATGTGATTCTGAAAACTTACACATGAAAATAAGCAGCTTTATTTTATATTATTTTTAAGATTTTTTCGAAGTGGACCATTTTTTTAAAGTCTTTATTGAATTTGTTACAATATTGCCTCTGCTTTACGTTTTGGTTTTTAGGCCGCAAAGCATGTGGGATCCTAGCTCTCTGACCAGGGATCAAACCCGCACCCCCTGTATTGGAAAGCAAAGTCCCAACCGCTGGACCACCAGGGGAGTCCTTGCAAATGAGCAGCTTTAAAAATGGAAAGGCCTGAAGAGAGAAGAGTTGGGGCTGGATCTTGGGAAATAGGAATTAATTAGATTCTCTCTTCTGGTCATCGCCGATAGCTATGGATGGTCAGGAGATGGGAGAATGTGATATGGCATCAACTGGAAAAGATGCACAACTTAAAAGTTGAGAATTATGTTTTGTGCAGAGGATTCTCTGAGGACTTTAGCCTGGAAGACAGCCTCGCAGATGGCTCTGAGGGACCGCTCAGAGGAGGTAAGGGAGAAGCCAGGATGTATAGGAGTTTTGCAAAAAAAAACCAGGTAGTCGGAATATCAAAAGATGACAGTTCATTAAAGAAAACCAGACATATCATTATGAATTTAGTGCTTTTCTATGCATGGAAAGGTGCAAGAGTCTGGGCTCATTGAAATCATTCCTTTGACATGCACCTTAACTATCTAGGCCAGTAGCCTGCTTTTCTCCATCCTGAATCCCCTCAGGGTGCACAGTCAGGGCGGCTGCAGTGACTGCCAGCTTGATGTCTGAGAAACTTCCTTTGTTTACTGCTATGATAGGTGACATTTTTCATCCACAATAGATTCTAAGACCTGGTCAATTGAGTCCTGTGAGCTTTAGCACCTGGTCTGTGAGCCCTTCCCATCTAAATCTGAACATATTTCTATCCCACCTAAGGCACTTAGCAGGCCTTATATGCCAGAGTTCATAAAGCCAGCAACCTAATGGGCACAATCCATAACAGTAACAACATTAAGAATGAGTAAGGGGCTTCCCTGGTGGCGCAGTGGTTGAGAGTCCGCCTGCCGATGCAGGGGACACGGGTTCGTGCCCCGGTCCGGGAAGATCCCACATGCCACGGAGCAGCTGGGCCCGTAAGCCATGGCCGCTGAGCCTGCGCGTCTGGAGCCTGTGCTCCGCAACGGGAGGGGCCACAACAGTGAGAGGCCCGCGTACTGCAAAAAAAAAAAAAAAAAAAGAATGAGTAAAACAGGACATTGCGATTATGGGGTATCAGTATGATCGTGACTGTTAGTGTATATCGCTCATGTGAATGTTGAGGTTATTGGGTTGTGCTCTGACATGATTTTTCATGTGGGATATACAAGGGCCAGTCCTCACCCATGAGAATCAGGAGTGGATCTCATATGAAAGATAAGGTTATTCTTTCTGTCCATCACCAGGGGGAGATGGATCTCTAGATAGGACACACGACCGAGAACGTGAATATCAGGTAAGTGAGAGAAGTCACATTGTGGGGGATTTAGGAATCTGTGACTGGGTTCCCACTACTAGGAAATCTCTGCCCTTTAGTAACTATGGCTCCTCGGATCCTGGAATAAAAATAGACTGAGATTTTTCTGGGTTGAAGACTCTCAGGGGATTTTGTTGACTTAATTATACCATTGTGCATTCTAGGAGTAGGCCATAGGTGTGTCAAAAATACTTGTAAAGTGTTCCTCTTATCTCTCTCACTCGCCTGCTTCTCATGCTCACATGGGCATACACGTGTGTGCAAAAAAAAGAAAAAGAACTCTTCACTTCTTTTAGCATTTTCCAATATTCTCTCAGTTCCTCACTTACCCAGTCACCATTGTAGTGCACATCCCATAATAAGCAGCGTGCGTTATCAGCAGAGATAACAGTAGGGTATTTACCACCAATGTGGCCTCAGAAATCCTTCTTATCTTTTTTCTTGTGAGCTTTCAGAATCTTATTACAGAGAACACAGTCTTTGATCAGTGAAACTATTTCCAGATAAATCTGCTCCTGAATATCTTTGTACTAAAGGGGTCTCCTGGATTCTTCCTCGTGTCCCACATCAGTAGATCAGATGAAGATCAACATTGCATTTATCTTACGTGCTGACTAGGCCAAAGGTGAAGGCCAAGGTTCGAAGGGAAGAGGCAAAGATAAGCACGGCGGTGTGGAAACCAGTGGTTACAGGGCCGGATCTGAAGAACGGAAGGGAGAGAAACCCGTTCAGATTGTCCTGCTTAAGCAGCAGAACAGCAGAGACCCTCTGAGTACAGTAGACGCCCACCTCAGCACTGCTTCAGGGTGTGGAAGCATGTCGACCACTGTAGCAACGGGACTCAGGACTTGTGGGGAGGGAACCCATGCAAGATGTCCCTTTCCATCCTGGGGTCTCCTGCATACCTCTCAGCTAGGAGAGCCATTCAATAACACATGTTCTAGTGTCTGGAGCCAGGCACTCTGCGTTTATTTCTCTTGTTCTCATTTTTTAGTGGGTTAGTTCTCAACCCAGCCTGAATATCAGGATTAAATGCCAAGTGAGATGTTTCATAAGCCTCCACAGTCCTAGGCCCCTAGACTACAGGCCTGCTATATCTCATTTTCTGTAAATCTGAGATTAAATTCTGTTAAGAATTGTGTTTCTTCTCCAAAAAGAAAAAAAAAAGGATATGCTGGTGTTGTAATTCCGAGTACCTCGGAACGTGACCTTATTTAGAGAGAGGGTCTTCCCAGAGGTACTCAAGTTAAAATGAGGTCATTAGAGTGGGCCCTAATCCCATATGTTGTGAGACAATAAGTTTGTGTTGTTTAAGTCCCCCAGTTTATGGTCTGCTGTTACAGCAGCCTTAGGAAGCGAATACAAATTCCATTTACACTTTGTCTCTATAGCTGACTTGGTTCTAAGCCGAGGAAAAATGTATGATCATAAGTGCAGTCTATTTCTGTAGAAATCAGGAACAACTCCTGGATCCCCACATCCAACACCCCAGGGACTTTTTCCTTCTTATGTGTAAGGTAAAATTGCACACCAGGCACTGGGGGACTACTCATTGGATCCTTTGTTTGTCTTGAATAGGCATATTCTGGGGAGTCCTGGATTTCTCTCATTACTTTCATTTTCTAGCTAAGTATCAATATATTCAGAAAATGATTTGATTCCTCAATCTTAGTTTTCCTGCCTAAAAGAGGGTTAAAGTTCCTTCCTCTAGGTATTCATTTGGTTTCAATCAAAAGGTGAGTGTAATACGCCTTCCATATACCAGGAACTCAATGCATGTTACTTTCATTTCCCTTCTGTTCTACTTTCCCCATCGACCAAATTTAATGAGCACTCAAAACATAAACGCCTCTTTGTGACTCAAACTCCTCTTCTATGAATGAGGATTATAATAGAACATACTTCGACTCTGTAGGGTGTTTGCATGGATGAGATGAGTGATTACGTGTTAAGCGTGCAGCCCTGGAGCACCCGGTTGCTGTTGGCTGGTACTATCCCTCTTATGGCTGTAAGCAGCTCCCAGTGGGAACAACACCTTCCATTCAATGACATAACCATTCATCTGAGAATAAAAATGGCAACAGGCAAAATCTAACACATGAAATAAATTAACAATTAAATAAATGAATGATTATTTCTTTAGAGGGTTTTAACCTTTACCTATTCATTCAGGTAACCTTTATTTTTCTGTGTGAGGGACTGAACCCAGTACATGGTGCCTATTCAAGATAAATGAGGGATCCAATATCCCACCTTAGCGCCCTCCTGAGTCCCCTCTATGCAATTTCACCTCATACAGAAGGAGAAGGAAAAAGTCCCCTATGTGATGCATTGGGGATCCAGGAGTTGTTCCTGATTTCTGTGGAGGTAGATTGTGCTTATGATCATAAATTTCTCCTCAGTTTGGAACCAAGTTGGCTCCAGAGGTAAAGCACCGGTACCCAAAGCAAGACCCTTGAAATTGTCTCAAGTTAGGTTTCAGGTATTTCTCTTAGAAAGTAAATAAAATGTAAACATCATATGTCAAATGTCAATGCTTCCAAGTAAAATATTTTTCTTCTTAATTCAATTCTATTAAATGGTGTGGTTCAGAAGTGTTCATGTGATTATACTAATTTCCATAATAAAATTGAAATGGGAGAGATAAAAAATGGTCTCGAATAAAGGAGAAATAGGGGAGAAAAGCCTCAACAGATTTAATCTCAGGTATAACTACATATGCCAAGTTGCATGGCCTTGAAGAAATACTCCAGAAAAAGTAAAGAAAAACTCACTTTTGCTTCAAATAATCTAAATACTAATCAGAATATCTAGATAATTAACTCATTTCTCCATTTTATGTTTATATCTATCTTATATTTAGGCAGGCATCAATATACTAAGTAGGAAATCTTCTCCTAAGTAAATCAAAGAATGCTGCCCACACAATCATGAATGAGTATCATTGCCAAGGCTTGAAAGTCCCTCATGGGCAGCGTTATTTAGCGTAGTCCTATCACCATGGGGACGTTAGAATGGAGAACAGTGGGCATCTTGTAAGATCCTCACGTGAGGGAACGAACCAATGCCTTTGCCAATGCCTCTGCAAAGGAAAACATTTAGCATTTAGCATTCTGCTTACTCCGGTCAATCGTGGACACAACAGAGTTTTATTCCTTTTTAAAGTCTAAAGGCAGCTTCTGTGTTTGAGATCTTCCATACATCACCCAGTAACCTCAGTATAGACTTTGCTTCCTCATGGAAACTTCTCCTCAGGTTACAAAGTACACGAAAACAAGAGGGAGGGTGCTGCAGGCGGGGGCGGAGAATTCCACTCTCTAGTTGGTTCACTTGTATAATTTCAACAACAGTGACATTGATCAGATTTACTCCTATGGGAAGGTTACAGGAGATGGAATTATTGCCCAGTGGTAAATGTGCACTTCCACATCTCTATTTTGGGAATAAATACTCTTTAAGAAATCCTTGAAGCGAATGATTAACACACACGTATTGCCAAACAACAAGACGGAAGATTTGCAGACCTGGCCAGAGGAACTTCCCATCTCCTGGCTCAGCTTAAAGTGGTCAGGAGCGGCCTCCAAGTCCCACAATGCATATTTCCCCCACGGAGCTCCAGAGTGAGGCATTTCTGGTTGACCTGAGGTTTCTACTAGTAGTCTAAAGAGAAACAATGCTTAATTATTTGTCTGGATTTGTCTCTGATTTTTTAAAAGACCGATTTCATTCCAGCCAAGGGAGCGTTTTCCAGCATATTTACACAAATTAGGGGCAAATTGGATGTAAAACTCTGGAAAGAACTCATATAATTTTACCATATGAACTTCTTTGTGCAATATTTTCTTTACCAAAATTTTCTTCTGCTCTAGAACATAAGTTGAGAAACAACGTGAGAACGACGAAGCTGAGCCTAGAAAAAATGTAATTAGACACAATGATGTCAATTTAGCAACAATATTTAAAATAAAATTAAATCAATCTTGAGGCTCTCCTTACAGACTTCATGTGTAGCTGTAATATGGATCCTTCTAGTGGCTTGAAACAGGGTGGAGCTTCACACTGCAGGCTTTGGAGGCAGACAGCAGGAGTTGGAAACTCAACTCTGTCACTCTTGGTCTATGATCATGAGGTATTTAACCTCTTGGGGCATCATTTTCTTCATCTGTAAATCTGACAACAAAAGCACCTCCCACCTGGGGTTGAGAGTGTTAAATGAGATGATGCCTGTAAAGGACTTAGGACAGTGCTTGTTAAATAGGAGGTATTAAATAAATATTAGCTTATATTTATTTTATTATTCAAAAATATAGGAAACAAGTCTACTACGAATGTTATTGACTTCTAATAGAAATGCAAAATGTAACTAACCTTGGGTGTATATATGTATATATCTATCCAGTGGTGATCTGTGCACTTAGGACTCAGCAGATCTAGACAGGTCTGCAGGATAACAGAGGAGAGCCCTTTAAAGCTGAGTGAAGGACTAAAAGGAATCCTATGAAAAAACATATCCTAAGTAATAGAGAATGACTCAAGGACACAGGGCTGATGTTGGAGCGGGAAAAGAGACTGTGAGAACCACACATGTCTGCCACTAAGATATTTGACCTAGCTCCTAAAGAATACTTGACCAAAAGGCATGGTGTTGCAATAAAAAGGACACAAAATCAAATAAAACAAAACAGAATAAGTGGAAAGGAATTTATTAAAATTTGCTTGGAATGTTAAGTGTGCAAAGTGGCAACCCTGGTCCAGCAGCATTAGCATGACGAAAGACGTTGCCAGGGACTCTGGAAGATAAAGACAGCCTTACAGAGAAATCCATGTCCTGGACATGAAGAGCTTCAGGACAGACACTGCAGACAGCTGTAGTGTGGACATGATCAGTGAGCACTGATGAGGGGTTATTCTACGGACATCGGCAACATAACTGATGTGGTCAGTGGCAGTAGCGTCAAAGGATATTCTACAGGGACCCAGAGCAGGCTATCATCTGGCCAAAAAAAAAAAGAAAGGAACTGGCTGAGCACAGGTGAAACCACCCTGGCAGTTCAGAATTGTCTGTGCCAATTGCTACAACGAACCCTAGAAAAGGTACTCTTCCACGCAGGCAGATGTCTCTGGTCCAACTTCGGATGCTCATCCAGTAGAAACTTTGGATGTCTGCTCCCACCAAGACCACCTACCCTAAACAATTTAAGGAGTCCAGGAAGGAGTCCTAATTGGAAATATTTACAACAAGCAAATACTTCTAATTTTAAATACTCTCATAACGCTCTAATTAAAAATTTCAGTTAGAGCTAAAAGTTTGCAGCCCCTACATAAATGAGCTCCTTTGTCTCTGACCCAGGAGTCGCATGCCTTTTGTCAGCATTCATGAAGCTCTGGTAGGCTAATGTGTAAACATGATAACATCTCAAACCTTTTATAGTCCTTGACAATGTTCAAGATCCTTACCCTTAGGGAGACACAAATTAAAACACAACAAGTTATCACTACATATCTATTAGAATGGCTAAAGTGAAAAAAAAAAAAAAAAAAAAAAGCAAGCTCTGGCAAGGATGCAGAGCAACTGGAACTGGTGGAAATACAAAAATGGAACAACTGCCTTGGAAAACTGTTTGCAATTTCTTATAAAGTTAAACATACATATGACCTAGGAATCCCACCCATAGGCATGTATCCTAAAGACATCAAATCTTATGGTCACACAAAAACCTACACACAAATGTTTATAGCTGTTCTAGTCATAATTGCCCCAAATTTTAAAGTCCAAATGTTCTTCAGTGGCTTTAGTAGATAAACATGTATGGTACATCCATACAATGGAATACCATATGGCAATTCAAAAGGGATGAACTATAGAAACACAGAACAAGTTGGATGAATCTCAAAGGCATTAAGCTGAGTGAAAGAAGCAAGTCTCAAAAGATTACATACTGTATGATTCCATTCTTATGACATTCTCCCAAAGACAAAATTATAGGAAGAGAGAATAGATTGGTGATTGACAAGGGTTAAGGATGTGGGGAAATTATGACTATAAATGGGTAATTTGAAGGGTTTTTTTGGGGGTGATGGAACTATCCTATATCCCGATCGTGGTAGTGATTCCATGAATCTATCCATGTGTTAAGATTCATACAATGGCATAAAACACTTTTATTGTATATTATTTTAAAAAATAAAATTTAAAAATTTCACTAAAATTCTCACCAATGTAATCCTACCCACCATCTCATAAGTTTTGAAACAGTGTATAATTTTTTGAGAAACAATTAAGGTGTAGTAAAATGCAGAGATCTTAATTGTATAGGCCAGCAAGTTTTGACAAACAAAACAAGTGTATAACTTTTCGGCATACAATTCTAAATGTTTCTTTTGAGAAACATACCTTTTTAAAAAATTTTATTTTATTGAAGTATAGTTGAATTACAGTGTTGTGTTAATTACAACTGTACAGAAAAGTGACTCAGTTATACATATATATACACTCTTTTTCATATTCTTTTCCATTATGGTTTATCGCAGGATATTGCATATAGTTCCCTGTGCTATACAGTAGGACTTTGTTGTTTATCCATTCTATATATATAACAGTTCAGAGAAACATGCATTTTTATTGTCATTTTCTCACCATAAATGCTATTATAGCACATCTCAGTGATGCTATGACATTATATTTTCTTCTTATTTTATCTGTTTGTCCTGTATACTCTGTCATTTACTCAAGAGCAAAAGGCAATAACTTAACAGTTTCAGTTAATTCATCTCATCTGAATGAATACTTTAAGGTAGTATTTTACATTTTCTGTGTCATCCATAATAAGACTCTACATTTTAATTACTTTTAACACTATAAATATATCCACATCATATTAGTTTATAGAAAGTTTCAGAGGTTGCACTAAAACTTTAAAAACTCAGTGTTCAGCATAGAGATTGTTCCTCCTGCTGTAATGAAGTATAATAAAGCATAGTAAAGAGGCTTTTTTTAATATAAATACATGGCAAAAGAGAAAAATTTAAAACATAGTTTATCTTTTTATATATCTATGACTCTTTCAAATATACTGATAAAACATTATTAAGTTTTTTAACCAACACAATTATGAGAATGCACGTAAGTTTTCTAGTCAATAACTTGCAGCATAATAATACCTAAAGTATGACCAAAAAGCAAAAAAATGTCTAACTCAATGGCCAAGAGAGTCATAAGTAAACACTGGAGCTTATTTTAGCCAGACTCAAATGAATTCGTAGTCGGAGAAAAGGGTAATCAAATAGCTTTAAAAAAACATAAATAGCTATAATAAATTTTATTTAAAGACAATGAGAACTAAATAGGAGCCCATTCAAATAGGCACAACTCTTTTAAATTTCTTTCACGTTTTAACTGTGAAGAAATCTAGTGACAAGACCAAACCTGTTCTTTAACCAGTCAAGCAAGTAAAAAATATGATCGATACTGTAAAGAGAAAACCTAACCCCAGCAATTTTGGCTTTGAGAGTGAAGGCGATTCTTGGGTAACAAGCAGGGAATCTCTTTGATCAATGGTCTAACACTTCCCAGCGTCTAATCCAGCACTTTCTGAGATCTCGCCTTAACCTGAGCAGTTGACCTGCCTATTCACTTTTTCTTTCCAGATTCAGAATGGGCTGAAAAATAATGAGTGTCTCAGGAAAAGCCCCTGGCAGGCTTTTCCAAAGGTGCAGCCTCTCCTTAGCCTACTAGGAGAATAATATAATTCAGACCTGCTTCTGGCTTCCTGTTTTTCATTTAATACCAAAATAACCAGTTGTACATACAAAATGGAGTCTTTCTATACCTGAATGAGCCTGGTTCAATCAGATTCTGTGAGAGGGGTGGCTTTCCTAGTCTGCTCCCTTCCCTCCCCAGAACCCTGGAACCAGTTAGATGAGGTGCACCTTATCTGTCAGACTTCTACTTTAATAATACTGGGAGAAGTTCCTTTATTTCAAGACTTTATAAATAGAACAAAAGTGGGTAGTTTGACTGAATGAACCTCTCATACAGGATCAGCTATACGGCACACTAAGCAGTTAACCTAAGTATTAGCAACTTTAAAACAAATTACAAATCACATACGGGGCTGTTCTGGTTTTAACCCTTATCCCTCTTTTAGGAATTGCTGCATAGGAGCTGAAGCAAGGATGACTAAGATAAAAGTCTTTGTTCTGTTCCTGTCCCGACCCTCTTCATTTTCAGCCATCCTGTTTTTATGACATGAATTAATCATCTTCTGGGGACTATATTGTTTAATTTACCATACTGATCCTTTATCAGCACTTCCCTTTTAATGGCAGAATGTATCAGGTCCTTGACTGCAAATAACCAAAGTTCAAAGTTCAGATTTTCTGCTCACCAGCTGTGTGAAATGTAAAAAATAAACCTCTCTGTGCCTCAGTTTACTTGTCTGTAACATGGAGGTAGTAATATCTGTCTTATGGGACAGATTATTGTAGGGGTTAAATGGGTTGGTATGTGTAAGAGGTTATAACAGTCTGGTTTAGCATGGGCACTATATACATTTTAGCTGTTTATTCACCAAATTGTGAACTCCCTAAAGCCTATTGATAACCAGAGGTCTGGATAGCATGGGCCCACTGAGGAAAACATGTAAAAGGAAAAAGGAAAAGGGGTATGGAATAGAATTCTATGGCTCAAGTTTTAACTCCTGTGGGATTTCTTTTCTGTGAAGAAATTCTTTTGTGGGTGTAAAGATGTTTCTGAACTCTCTTACCTCCGCACAAAAGTGTGTTCTCGGTGCCTAAAACAAGGCTGAATATAAAATGGACACTCAGTAGATGTTTCTGGAACAAAAAGTACTGATAATATGGGTGGGATATGGACCATGGGAACAATTCTCCTACCTTTAGGCCTGGCTCTAATTCCTTTCTATAATCTGGGGAATGTGAAACTCAATAGTCGAGATCAAATTCAAAGTTTGGAGAACACTTTTGGAAGTCTTGGAGGGGCAGGGGCCTGCAGGCAGAGGTGTAATTCCAACAATCTGACCAAATGTGAAAGTCATAAGCAGCAATCAACACAGGACCCAGCTTGAGAGGCTGTTGACATTCTGTGTAATTACCGCAAGTGCACCCTGGGTAGCCCACGTTATTGTAAACTGCATTTCCAACACTGTATGGCATTAAATTAAAACAACCGAAAAAAAGCAATGAAGTTATAGCCATTAGCACAGCTGAATTGGAACTCCTAGAAAATGTCAAGGAGATCTTAATTGTACTTTATATAATGGTCTCCTAGGCTAATAAGATATGATCTAAAACCATTAGGTATGAGAAGGTAAACATTTTAAGAGCACTTTTTTTGCCAAAAGGCTCTTCATCTCTGTTTGACAACTCTCGCTCGGCCTTGAAGTAAAGCATTGCAGGGTTCTGAAAGAACAGATATTGTTTGTGACAGAGGCCGTAGGGCCCTGTGGTGTTGGAGAGTACTCAAAGATAATGTATACAGAGCAAAGCTGTCTATAAATCTGATTCTTAAGTCACCCATCACCGCTCCCCACCTCCCACCCTGGCAGAGGGGTGGGCAGGTACACTCTAAAAGCTATTCCCCTGTCACGTATCGTGCAATTCCCAAATGCTGGGAAACACCCATTATTCTGACAAGCTTCAGAACACATAAATCTATTTAACCTTATAAATGACTGAGATTCATTCTCTCAAGGTCGGAATCTTGCCAACAAAGAGCCATATATTCGTGTCTTGTTTTTTTCAGTGAGCTTCTGAGCTAAGACAGTGGATCCTTGAATCTCTGTAACTGTCAGAGATTTTATGGAGTCTCTGTTCTCGATTATTGATAGAAGTCACCAGCGATCAAATCTACAGGTCAATGTGACTCTGCCCCTTGAACTCCAAAGTCTTGCCTTCTATTGATCTTTCTGGTTCAAGGAGCACACGTTAGTTTGCTTAGTTCATCTTTTTCATTGATTTCATGTTAAAATAACATGAAGAAATGTCATCTACTCATCACCAAGACTTATGTGTAAGTAAGAGGTAGGCTCCCTTCTACCTAACTTACCACTCTGTTAACAAAAGGGACTAGCTGTTGACTACCCCTAAAGAGAGAAATATGTGAACAAAAAGAACCAAAAATCAATATGTGTTTGAATTTTACAAGTGTGTCCAGTTAAAATTCACTACGTGAAAATCCAATTACCAAGGTAGAACTTGACTTAGTTACTCTGGTTCGAAACTGTGAGTGGTTACAATTTGCAATTTGGTTCTGTTTGTAAACACAGCTTAGAAATCATTGTTCAGACATGAGGGTTTTGGTTCCAGTTTGTCTCAGTCTTGTGTGTGTTCTGGCAAACAACCTAATGCTTCTTTATACCTTTGTTTCTCTATTTGTCCAGGGGAGAACATTACCACTAAGTGAAATTTGTATAGTGCCTTGGGACACCTGCACAAATTGTGCCATTTCAAATGGATATTAAGATGGTCTTTGTTTAATCCACTGCAAAAACAGAATAATACTGTCCTTAACGCTGGTTGGGTTGTGTTTACTAAAGTGCGTTTGTTTCATTAAACATTAGTCTTTCAGGATTAGATGTTACATGAAACGGCCTACTTTTGTCAAATACATTTATGAAACCCTAAGGTAAACAAAGTTAAACAAAGGCCTTGCTACAGGACTTCTCAGAGCCTTTAATATGCTAATGAGAAATATGAATCTCCTAGATGGGTATGGTATGTGGTGTTCCCCAAACTTATTTAACAATAGTATTTTGGTGGAGAGAACTTTTCTTTTCTTTGGGGGTCAGAGAGAAGCTTTTGTGAAATGCTTGGCAGAAGAATGAGCACCATGAATAAGTGCAATTCAAAAAATGTTAAAGAGGAAGCACAGTGTTGAAAAGCATCTCTGTTCTTTGAATATCATAATAGAAGCTGCCTTAGTTGACATGCACTTAACTCACAGATCAGCTTTTCACGACTGTAAAACATACTGGTTGAATCATATTGAATTGCTGGTTTTGTAGGTCAAAAAATGATGGAACACCAGCATTTTCAAGTATTTCTACCAAATATCAATGACCCTGGTAGATTGAACCATGGGGCTACTGGGCTACATTCTAGTATGACTGCAAACTTCTGCTCCCATCAGTTGAATTATGTTGACCAGAATCAACTGTATTTGTTCCTAAACATTTTATGACAGTTGTGCTTATTCCTGTAATTGCATAATTTAATTAGATATTATGTAAACCCATAGAATATGAATATGAGTATAAAAAGAAAGTTGGTGGATTCTGTGAAAACTAGATTGAATGCTTGGTCAATACTCATGGTGAGATTTAAAAATTGCTTTTAACTGAGGCTTAGGTGAGATATTCTAAAAGTTTGGGGAGGGGAATCTTAAAGTTGTAGAGTGCATTGCATTTTAAGTGATTTTTCATTCTCACTGTACATCAAAGAAACTGAAAGTGGAAATTTAGTATGATATGTTTTGGGCATGGTTTATGGGAAGAAAGAATCAGAATTCCAATCAGAAGACCTATACTCAAAGAAGTGACTTTGATCCTATGTCAAAAGATGGATGAATATAGAGGGATTATATCCAAATATTTTAATAATTGGTATGGTTTTGACACTGATCAATCAGAATAAAGGTCTGTCATAATCGGAAAGGAATCTCAAACTTAAACAATTACACGTGCTGGCTGAATGTCAGCTGTGCCTACAAATGTTTTAGGTTAACATATAACATTTTCATAGTTTACATCATTTTAAAACAATTCCTTGTTTTAGACAAATATTTTGATTAGCCAGCCAAATGCTACTCCTGGTTGACTCAAGAGGGGACTTCTTTCGAATTACTACTGCTATCTACAATAAGAGAAACTAGTCTAACACAAGGTACTTTCTACACACGTCATTCCCTTTAATGACCAGGAACTGAAGAAAAGAAGTTTGGCTCCTGTAAGCAAATGTCCTGGAAGAAGCAGGTGGAGGATTTAGAAATCAGAATTTAATGATAGAAATCATTTCCTTGTTAATCATTTGGTGACTGGAAAAGGTCACAAAAAGAGAGAGAGAGAAAAAAAAAAGATTTGGAACCAGGATTCCAGATTTGGGTAGAACAATCAGAATATGTGCTGTCAGAGGCATTTCCTGACAGGGATGAGTACTCAGTTGGGGGAAATTGGGGAAAATGGGGGGTAATTGTACTAAGTGACTGCCCCTGTGTCCCTCACATTCTAATTATTATTAATGCATGAGGGTAGATGGAGGGCTGTCCAGCCACATCTCAGAACCACCATCCTGCAGCTTAACCAGTACAATAGGAGGCTCAGAAATCAGGATTAAATCCAGACACAAAGAAGAAGAATATCACAACGAACTCTCTCAACTGACAAAAACATAAGAAGGTCTATCCATAACTATCAATTTTTAATTAGCTGGAAATAATATAGTTGAGAGAAATTCCAGTGTTCTTTGAGGCAGTAAAACAAGTATAAAAATAATGATTTTGTTAAATAAAAAATATTATGGTCATGTCAAGGCTTTATTTTTCTAAATTGCACTCCTTTGAAATCAGTCATCTCTTCTTTTGAAATATCAGTTCCTGTTAATCTGTGTCTGGAGAAAATCTGTGAGTTAGAAGCTACTATTGCCATCTGCAAGTGGCTACTGGCATTGTCACTTAGTATTGAATACCTAGCTGTGTAGTGGGATCATCTGGGGGCTTTAGACGAGTACTGACACCAGGGGCCACTCCCAGAGATTCTGAATCGAGTGGTCTGAGATGCTGCTGAGGCATCGGATTTTAAGAGCTTCCCACCTCAAGTGTTGTCTGTGGACCAGCTGTGTTCACCTGGGAACTTTTAAGAAATACTGGAAATCAGATCCCATCCTAGACCCACAAGGAATCTGAACCGGCACTTTCACAAGACTCCCCATGAATTGGTGGCATATGAAAGTGGGAAAATCTAGAAAACTGTATCTCAAAGTATTGTCAGAGAACCTCCATTAGAAGGACCTGAGGTATTTATTTCTTTTGTTTAATAAAATGCAGATTTTTTGGCCCCAGTTTAGCTCCTGAATGAAGATCTCTGCGGGAGAGGGAGGGTTTTGGTTGGGGGAGGGACAGGTGGGGTGGGATGTGAGCCTGAGGAAACAAAGCTTAACAATCATCCAGTAAGGACTTTTATGCGTGTCTAAACTGAGAGCCATCTGGTGGGGGAAATAGGGAGAGGTTTGTAAAGGGTACACGTTTTCAGCTGTCAGATGAAGAAGGTCTGAGGATTTATTGTAAAACGTGGTGACTGTAGTTGATAACATTGTATCGTATGATTGAAATTTGTGAAGAGAGTAGAATTTAAATGTTCTCACCAAATAAAAAGGATAACTGTGTGGGGTGATGGAGGAGTTAATTAACTTGTTGGGGAAAGTCCTTTTATGATGTATATTTATATCAAATCATCACATTGTGCACTTTATATCTCTTAACAACTTTGTCAATTATACCTTAAGAAAGCTGAAAAAAGTAATAAGTAAACTGAGAGTCAGCATTTTAGAGAATATATCTTGAGACTTTCTGATAATGCTGACGTCTGGATCTGAAAGGCGGTGGAAGGGGTTGGAAGCAGGACAGAGAGTACCCACTGTATTAACAAATACAGGTCCTCAGTCGTGAAGCAGCCCCCTCTGCTTCCAAAGTAGCAAATAATGCTATAAAGAAGAAGATGCGGGCTTCCCTGGTGGCGCAGTGCTTGAGAGTCCGCCTGCCGATGCAGGGGACACGGGTTCGTGCCCCGGTCTGGGAAGATCCCACATGCCGTGGAGTGGCTGGGCCCGTGAGCCATGGCCGCTGAGCCTGCGCGTCCAGAGCCTGTGCTCCGCAATGGGAGAGGCCACAACAGTGAGAGGCCCGCGTACCGCAAAAAAAAAAAAAAAAAAAGAAGAAGATGCTCAGAGCATCAGTTCTTGGGGAATTTGTGTCTACTCTTTCTAGGAACAAGTCAGATTTCAGGGGATAATCTAAGATGCTCACTTACCTTCCTTTAAGCACCAACATTTAGCTGAGGTTTGGGATCTGTTCCAGTGCTTTTGTTCCTCATCAGAATTTAAAGTAGCCATTCTCAGAAATAAAGTTTGTGGTTAGAGACCCAAGAACCTCTTGTAGAAATGATTGACACAAACTTGTCTAAACATTTTTTTCCTACTCATACCCCAATTAAGTAAGTTCTGGCTGTGTTTCTAAATACAGAGCAAGGAGCACCCTTCTATGACAGCTACTCTTACACAACCACGGAGGTAGCATGAATCACACAACAGCTCTGGCAAAGAACAATTCTATGCAGTGCAAGTCTTAGATAGCGTAGTATTGGCTTTTCACATGGGTGTTAATATTGTCTCCCAATATTATATACTGTCTCCCAGACTAAAAAGAATTCTACTGTAGCCTTTATTTATTCTAGTAATTCAGGTGCATATATATCAGCTCATGGTCATTATCATGGGTCTAGGCAGGACCTTGTTTTGTTTTTGTATTAGTTGCTAGGGCTGCCACAACTAAGTACTACAAATTTGGTGACGACAGAAATGTATTGTCTCGCAATTCTGGAGACCAGAAATCTGAAAACAAGATGTTAGCGGGGTCATGTTCTTTCTGAAGGCTCTAGGTGAAGACCCTTCTGTTTCTTCCTAGGTTCTCATGGTGACTGGCAATCCTTGGCATTTCTTGTCTGTAGAGGAATTGTTACAATCACTCTGTGTATCTTCACATTGTCTTCCCTTTGTGCCTCTCTGTGTCCCTTCTTATGAGAACATCAGTCATATTGGATTAAGGGCCCAACATACTTCAGTATGACCTCATCTTAACTAATTACATCAGCCACGATCCTATTTCCAAATAAACTCACATCCTGAGGTCCAGGAAGGACATGAATTTGGAGGGGTACTCTTCAACCAGTTCAGTTTGGTGTTGTTTTTAAGTTTCATTATTTATTATTGTTTTTCTCCTTTATCCTCCCTCCCATTCTCTTCCATCCCTATTGATGGTGATATTTAATTATATTTTATACATATCCCTCTCCCATTCCACTTTCCTTCTTTAGATAAGTATGCCTCCTTGAAATTGCAGTGTTAAATTTATACCAACAGAGACTTTAAATGGAAATAAATGGAGCTGTGCTATAAACCTCATTCTGTTTCATATTTATTTTGCTCATTATTTTATGTTTGTGACCTTCCATGTTGGTATCCATTTAGTTAATTTCTTCTCATTGCTCCATATTCCATCATCAGCAAATACCATGGATAAGCATACAGACCCTTAGTGATAGACACCTAGGTTACTTCCAACTCTTTGCTGCCACAAACTACCATAGATTGCAATCATCACTCTCATCTGCATCTCCTGTGGACTTAAGGAGAAGTCTCTGGGAATGTCAGAAGTAGGATTCCCCTGCTGCATTGGTGTCAGCATATTTAACCTCATTGGATTCTAACAGAGTGCTATGCAAAATAGCAGTACAATCTCACAGTCTCAGCAGCAACGGCTGAGAATTTCCATTCTCTTCCTTACCTATAACCAAATTCAACTTTCTAAATTGTGTCCATCTGATTGTGAAAAGGGGTATTTCACAGTTTTTTTTAACATACAGTTCTCCAATTACTAGTGAGATTAAGCCAGTCAGCATTCCTTTCTCTGAATTGCTCATTTTTATCCTCTCCCCATTTTTCTATGGGATACTTTGCATTTCTCTTGCTAATTTTCAGGAGCCCTTTATATACTCTACATATAATCCCCCCCCTCCTTTTCAGATATCTCTTTCTCCCCATTAACTTTGCCTATACACTCCCTCCTTGAGCAGAAATTTTTAATTTTGCTGCAACCAAATCCACTAGTTCTCCTTCTGATTTGGTCTTTGAGATCTTGTTTCAAAACATCCTCTTCATCTCCCCCACGCACTATCATGAAAATATTCTCAGACATTTAGTTTTTTCAGGTTTGAGTTTTCCATTCACATTTATATATTTATAGTTAAATTTGATTTAAGCTATTTAAAACCCTTCTATGAGTTTCATATTATTCAGAATAGAGTTTAAAATTCTTCTCATAGTGTGTTTCCTCTTGAAAATTCCCCAGAATTTTCTAACTCATCTCTCAATGCTTCCATCTCTTCACATCTTAATTCGCTGAATTGCTCACATGCCTCTAAGCTTGCTACACGTTCTCTAACCCTCTGGATTTTGCATGTGTTTTTCTCTTGGCCTGGCATACTCTCGCCACAAATTTACTGAACTGATTCCCACTAGTCCCTCAGGGCTGTGCTCAGACGTCCCCTCTTTCAGGAAGTCTTCCTAGATTCCAGGACAGTATTAGACAGGCCCCTATGTGCTATCCATCTCTGGTAACATCATATCACACTAAAATGTAACTATCTGGATACCTGTCTGTTTCCATCAGTAGATTATAAGTGATTTGGGAGAATAGATGGGGTCTTAAATATGTGCAGACTTACATGGACTTCTGTCCACAGTGCCTAACCTATTGCTTGGCAGATAGAGGGAAATAATAAATAATTATAGAGTTAAAGAGTGAATAGTTTCCTGACTCAGAAAATTTGACTCATGTTTCCTCTATGGACAGAACTGCCTTCTTACTTTAGAGTATATTCATGAGCAGATAAAAGTTTGCTCTAAGTCATCTTTCCTGGTATAATAAACATATTACTGGGAATTCCCTGGTGATTTAATGGTTATGACTCGGTGCTTTCATGGATGTGGGCCTGGGTTCGACCTCTGGTTGGGGAATTAAGATCTCGTAAGGCACCTGGCACGACCAAAAAAAAAAAAAAAAAAAAAAAATATATATATATATATATATATATATATATACAGATAGATAGATATAGATATAGATATAGATAGATAACCTTAAGGCTCTTAAATAATTCTCCTTTTCTCCCCTCAGCATTCCTTCATTCCTAGTGTCTTGACCATCTACCAAGAACCATACAAAAGGTACAATCTTCCAGTTATAAAATAAGTAATCCTAGGGATGTAATGTATAGCATGGTGACTACAGTTAATAATACTGTATTGAATAATTGCTAAGAGAGTAGATCTTAAAAGTTCTCATCACAAGAAAAAAAATTGGTAACTATCTGTGGTGATGGATGTGAATGAAACTTATTGTGGTGATCATTTAGTAAAATATACAAATATTGAATCATTATGTTGTACACCTGAGACTAATATAATGTTATAAGTCAATTATATCTCAATTAAAAAATAAAAAGAGACTATTCAGTTTCTGCCATAATGTAGGGAAACTTTTCTTCCTACCTGTGGTAGCTTGACCGTGAGGCTCACTGCCCTAAGAAAAAAGAAGTATTGACAATAAAAGAAGTTCTGAGCACTCAGGAGGAGGAGGTGGGAATCCCATACCCTCTCTTCCAAGAGGGAGTGAGAAAAGGTGGGGAAGAGATAGAGGAAATAAGTAGTCAACAGCCAATGCTTTGTCCTTGGGGCCAAAATCTTGCAGAGTGTATTAATCTATAGCTATGTAACAAATTAGCCCCAAACTTGGTGACTTAAAACAACAAGCTTTTATTTCCATGAGTTAGGAATCTGGGCCTTCCTTTGCTGGGTCCTCTGGCTCCAGGTCAAGATGCTGGTCGAGGGTCAGTCATCTGAAGGTTCAGCTGAGGGAGGATCCACTTCGAGGCTCACATACATGGTTGTGGTAGGATACAAGGGATTTGTATTGTGTGTGTGTGTGTGTGTGTGTGTGTGTGTGTGTGTGTGTGTAGGTGCAGGCTGTAGTATTCACTGGAAAAGTCAAAGTAGGCCTCATTGAGAATATGAAACTTAAGCAAAGAAACAACAGCACTTGGTGACTGATGGTGAGTGTGAAATAAGGAAAGATCCAGAACAATCCCCAGGTTAATGGCTTGGAAACTGGGAAACGATGCTGTAATCCAACAACACTGGAAACAGTGAGCGGAGCAAGGAGGCAATTAGGAGGCCAGATGATTCATTCCATTTTAGACATGCCAGGTCCAAAAATCCTCTGGGATGTGCAAGTGAGGATGCTCAGCATACAGTAGGAAAAACTGGTGTGAAGGTCAGGGATAGTGACTTGGCTGGATATATTTAGGAAACATCAATAACTAGTTGTTGGCTGAGGCCAGGGGTTTAGATGTGATTGTCCAAGGACAATTTGGAGTTTGAGAAATAAACAGGAGCAAGGATAAAACACCGAGGAACCTCAGCTTTTTAAGATGCAAGAAGAGCCTGCAATAGCATTAGGGGATCAGGAAGGAATGGTCAGAGAGAGAGGAATGTAATTGGAACTGTGTGCCATTACGGAAAGCAGGATTGGAGAGAGTTTGAATCTAGTGAGATAAGAATAAAAAAAAATTGACTTTATGTAGAAAGCAAGAAGTCATTTACTGAAAACAATGCAGTAAAGTGGTTGGTAGTAGGAGCGAGATTGAGTGATTTGACTAGTGACTTGACTATTAAAGGAGATAATATTGGATGTAAAGTCTATAAAAACACCTTATTGTAAAGAGGTATGCGAATATAGAGGAGACTTTATTAATGTATAATTAATACATTAATAAATGGACTTGGAACTATTCTTTGAAATAATTAATTCCTCTATATTTAATTTCCATGCCTCAGAGATAATAGACAATAGAAGCAACAGATCCATAATAGAAGCTACAACAACCCCTTATCCTCAACAGAAATCCTCTCTACAACGCTATCCATCCTCTGCAGGAAACTCATTACCTTAAAAACACTCCTGTCCTTTTACTGAATAATTATAATTATTAGAGGCCCTATCAGGATTTTCTGTTTTTTATGTCCTGGGGGCAATTTGCAGCCCTGGACAGTACACAGACCTTCCTTTTTGCCTGTGAGCAGACCTCACACACGACCCCTGTCACCAGTCACTCTGTTCCCTGAGATCTTCCCATTATTCTTGCCCTGGAGTTTGAGGACCAAGAAACCATATCCTTGGCTCTCCTTTACTTGCCCTTTTCAAAGGTTATCACATAGGCCCTTTGTGATTTCAAGGGTTTGGGAATCCTTCTGCTAGTGACAAAGAAAGAAACATGATTGAAAACAACAACAACAAACATGGGAAATTTTCAAAGCTTCAGAAGCCTTCGAATTAAGATCTCTGGTTGATGAGTGAGGTATTAAGTGGACCTCATCCCTCTGTGCCTATATCGGGGCTCACTAAGTCACTTCTTTCATATCTCTTCCTCCTAATTCCATGTCCTCGTGTTTTTCATGACCTTTCTACCAGGAGGACTCAAAGGTAACGTCAAGCTAGGTCTAGAGGCCTCCCTTTGTAATGTCTCTGAGAACACACAGGCTAAGTGACCCCCGTTCCATTGACCTCACCCCTCAAAGAAATGATCACCTTTGTGTATTACCTCACAGATGTTTCCCATATAGAGTTGAAATACAGATCTTCATTCTAAAATAAATACTTTCCATCCTTCCCAGTTTAATCTCATTTGTTAATTTGACAATCTCATATTCTTCTGTAAGTCTATAGACCAGAGCAGAACCAAGGAAAAAGGCCTGTGGTGTGAAAGGGGAGACCATGTTTCCCTATCATATTCAATTCACTAATGTGTTTTAGGAAAAGTCATTCACAAGTTATGGACCTACCTCAATATTTGATAATTCAGTTTCCATTTTATCATTGTGTTCATGAGGTATTGTGAGAAATACTTTGCTGAATCTCAGATACATTATGATGAGAAGATGGTGTGATGGTTACAAGTATGGGATCTGAAGCCAGATATGCTGGTTTTGAACCTGGTGCTTTGACTTACTAGCTTTAAGACCTTGTGCTAGTTACTTAACCTCTCTTTGTCTCAGACTTCTTATCTATAAAATGGGGGTAATATTAATATCTCATGGGATTTTCTTACAGAGTTTTCATAAGGATTAGATAAAAATAATCTACATAAAGCATTTAACTGTGTCTGATAGATAGTAAGTATTCAATAACTGTTAGCTTTTTAAAATGCAAAATGGTAGCTCTCCAGTGGGGCATGGGGAGAATACTGAGTAATCAAAATCTCCGTGTGGGTGATGGAGACAGAGACTATACTTTGGAAAAATGCTATAGTTGATTCTAACATACCACTCCTTCATCATGGTGAAGAATAAGTGGTATTTAGTTTTCTTCTTTTCAGCTGTATTGTCATTAAAATGAAAAGAAATCTGACTTAATCTGTATGGGCTGAATTGTATCCCCCAAAATTCATCTATTGAAGTTCTAACCCCCCAGTGCCTTAAAACGTGACTGTATTTGGACATGGGATCTTAAAGAGGTAATTCAGTTAAAATGAGGTAATTAAGGTAGACCCTAATTCAATACAATGGGTATCCTTAGAAGAAGAGCAAATTTGAACACTGACCTGTATGGAGGGTGGACCATATGAAGACACAGGGAGAAGACAGCCATTTGTTAGCCAAAGAGAGAGTTCTCAGAAGAAACCAACCCTGCTAAACCTTGATTTCAGATTTCTAGGCTCTAGAATTGTGAGGAAAAAAATTCTTGTTCTTGACTTATCATCCAGTCTATGGTACTTTGTTATGGCAGCCCTAGCAAACTAATCCATAATCTAATAGAAACATTGATTTCATTCTGGGACTAGGGCATTTTAAAGGGTATCCAATGTTGGGAGCAACCAACATTTTTTATGGATGCTTCCAGAAATATTCTATATACATTCATATATATCCTTTCTCCTCTCCCCTCCTTTTTTACCCAAATAGTAACATCATATGAATTCTTTCCTATACTATTATCCTTTCTTTATAAGAATGCCACAATTTCTTTGCTGGGAATTTCCTTTCCTCATTGAGTCATCTCCCCAACTGAATTCTCTGATTTGGGGATCAGAAGTTTCTTTTCTCTCAGTTTTAAAAACTATCCTTTAATAGTCTATAGAGTACACCTAACTTGGCATAGTATGGTGACATATTGCTTTTCCCTCTAACCATCAATAGAAGAAGAAAAAACATTGCCATCCTTGGTAGGAAGAAACACATTTTGGTTCTTGCAGACCAAGTGTAAGATCTGGTTTTGTACAGAGGTTGTGTTTTAATGTTTTCATAAAAGGCAACATGGCACAGTGGAAGAGCTCATGCTCTGGAGTCAGCCAGACTTAAGACCTGGCTCAGCAGCTCTTAAACTGACTCTGACCAAGTTCCTGACCTCACCTCACTGAGTCTCTATTTCCACATTGAAAAGTGAAACTAATAAATAACTACCTTATAATGTATTTAGAGTGCCTAGTATATCATACTTGCTTTACAAGTATTGATCCTCTTTGTTTTAATGCTATTTTACATGTATTACATTTATATTTTCTTACTCTTCTTTTTTACAATATTCATTGAACAAATTCCAAATCATTATCAATAAACATTTTTTGTTTATCTATTGTTTAGGGGTCTGATCTAGATGGTAAAGATACAAGGAGGGAAAGATATGCCTCTCTTGCTACAAGGGGATTATAACCTAATTGAGGAGGAAAACATACCCAAAGAACAGTAAGTGGCAGAACCTGGCAGTCATGTTCTTTACTTAGACTAGGAATGAAATAATTTAATGATAAAAATAGAAAGAATAGACTTTTACATGAAGGAATGAGGTGAAACCACACTAAATACAAAATGCTGTATTACAATATCTAGTGCTGTTATTCCAAAATTTTGAGTAGCTTAATATTTAGAAGAGAAGGCAATAAACAAAAAATCAATGTAATTAAACAAAAATTCCTACTTATTTTTATTTTATTTTTCTTAAATGAGGAGTATACTCTAAAGATTGTTATACTGGGATAAAATTAATTTCCTTTCAAAAAGAACTTAAACTACTGCATTTTTATTCTGCTACATGGAATATAGGAAAGTTACTATAGATACAGCTTAAATTTGGAGACTTTGTTCCCTCTCACTTGAATTCAATGTAGTAAATATGAAACATAATTAGATGAACAGTTAATGGAAATTCATTTCTTGTTGACACAGCTACATTTCTGTAAACTCTTTCTCATTATTGAAATGATTTGTCCAGGGTCTTAAAAAAAACAAAAAACAGCTGACGACTAAAAGACAGTACTTACTAAACAGGAACTAAATAAACCTGCCTTGACCACATTCATGAGGTCATTCAATTGAATGATACTGCATGAAACCTGGAACACAAGAGCCCAAATCTCTGAATGGAGTGGTATAATCAGAGTAGAGAATTTATTGTGGGGTGATTCAAAATTGCATCAGAGAAATAATGATCCACCCTTTAATTACTTTCCTTTGTAGTGAGCTTAGATCAGTATCAATGGTTTGTTTTATTCAAGCTCCTTTATTTTTTCTCTTTAAAAAGACATTATGTGACTATGCAAGTACAAGAACTAAGAGAAACTCAGAAGCATTTGGCAGGAAAGGTAGAAAGCATGATAAAAGTGACACACATTTGGTCTCTGCAAAGACTTCTGCTGTGGCAAAAACTTAACAGGTCACCCAGAATAAGAGTCATGATAAAGTCATCATCTTTAGTCTAATTTTTATTGAAGTGTGCGAAAATCATGATGAATATATGAAAATGGAAAAATTTGAGATTATGTACAGATTGGCATTTTTAACTGAATTTTCAGCGTGTCCCTTTGAATGCAGTTATCCAGTAGAGTAGCTTAATTAGTTGCCACTTTCTTTTTGCCTTTTTAAATTTTATTTTTTAAATTAATTAATTTATTTATTTATTTTTGGCTGTGTTGGGTCTTCGTTTCTGTGCGAGGGCTCTCTCCAGTTGTGGCGAGTGGGGGCCACTCTTCATCGCGGTGTGCGGGCCTCTCACTGTCGTGGCCTCTCTTGTTGTGGAGCACAGGCTCCAGACGCGCAGGCTCAGTAGTTGTGGCTCACGGGCTTAGTTGCTCCGTGGCATGTGGGATCTTCCCGCACCAGGGCTCGAACCTGTGTCCCCTGCATTGGCAGGCAGATTCTCAACCACTGTGCCACCAGGGAAGCCCAGTTGCCACTTTTAATCTTTCTCTGGCTTCTCATTGTTGGTGCCAAGTGTTATTACTATTATTGTTGTTTTATTTTTTGCCAAGGAAAATGAAGAAATGGTTTTTAAAAACAAAGGATGCTTTTTAGCTTTTAAAAAACAAAGGATGCTCCAGAAGCAAACCTGAGTTCTCATCCCATGACAAGTTGGAAAGGACATATGGATGTGAAAGAAAACATCCTTTGAGGGTGGCCTGTGTTGAGGGCACATTGAGATCTGCTAGGGACGTTGCACCTGGTTCCCAACACTGATGCCACAGACAAATAAAACCGCATTCTTGGGTGTGGCACCAGACTGGGGCAAGGGCTCCTTTAAATTAGATTCCTCTGAATGGTAAAATTTGTACATGACTTGAAGGACAATCCAGAAACAGCCTAGGTGTTCATACCAATGTGATCCTGGACATAATTCCTCCGTGGGATGGCAGGAAAAGTGTCACAGACCTTCTTTAAGGAATTGTGTCTCTGCACCGCGGGTGGGCGGGGGCACTCTGTCACCTACAGTGGTGAAGTTGTTTTGAAAAGAGTTATGCTGCCATGTTGCTGGGTCGTGTTGTCCCGTCTCATCCCCACCAATGGTAAATTTACACAGGGAATTTCTCTTGTGATTTTGTAGCCTCACTTTTTTCAATCCATTAGTAGGTAGTGTAATAAAGAATTATGAACATGGGCTTGAGAGGCAGACCGTTTGGGTTTGAGTCCTGACTTTGATGCTTTTTGATTCTGTTCCTCAGTTTCCTCAACACTGCCTTTCTCTTTATCTTGTTATGAAGACTAAATAAGATAATTCTGCCAAAAGTGGTAGACTGCAAACTGGCACATAGTAAGTGCTCAGTAAATATAGGCATTTTTATTGTTATTGTTATATAACAATGACTATACATCATGTTTCATGTTCAGAAAGTGGGGTATTTTGTGAATGATCAAGAATCATACAGAAAGTTCTTTTTATCAAAATTCTTATAAATATTACCCAGATCCTTATAAAAATGTACTCATAACATCTCCTAAGACTACTACACTAAAAATAATGTAATCTCTGATAATAATTTTACAATGCCTCAGGATAGCATTCTGAACACGATTGATTATTATAAAGAACTGAAAAAAGCTATGGGAATTTGGAATCAATCATGCATTGATGCAAATAATCCCCTCGAGGATTTTTTGAAATTTTAATATTATCTTTTGTGAGGTTTTTTTTTTCCCATTCAACTTGTCTTTAAAAGCAGAAAACAAGATACAAAGCCAATTGGATTGTTCCAGTTAGTTGGTTATAGCTAATTGAAATTTCACTGTACTTCTCAAATGATTCATACTTTCTTACACATTCACATCCTTTTTATAAGGCTTTTAAGTACATTTCTCAAAAACTGACATTTGAAGTTGTGCTTGTTTGTGTATAAACTTTTATATAAAAGATGTATGCCTATAAGGCATAGCCAAGATATATGTATTAAGAAATTTAAATAATTTGTTTGATAAGCAAGAATAAAATTAAATAAATTAAAATTTCAACCCAAGAAGCTAGGAATGTAGCTGCAAAATAAATCCAAAGAAAGCAGGGAAAAAGAATTCATAAATGTTAAAGCAGAAAATAATAATAAGTTAGAAATAAATAGGATTTGTAAATAATAAGATCAGTTTCAATGAAAAGTATAGACAAAGACTGGCTGTTTTAATCAACAAAAACAGAAAAACTCATAAATACACAACATTGTAAGAAAGATGACATAACCATAGACCCATGAAATTAAAAATTATAACAGAACACTCTTCACAATCCTTTGCTAATCTATTTGTAAAACTTGATGGAATATTCAATTATTCCAGGAAATATATAAATTTTAAAAATGGAAGCATGGAAAAATCAAAACAGCAGCAAAGGAACAAATAACCACAAAAAGAAATCAACAAAGTTGTCAGAGAATTGCTCTTTTTCCTGTACTTCCCCATAGGTGATATGATAAATTTCTGGAAAATCTTTCTAACATGAATTATGTTTATGTTTACGAAGCTATTACAGAGCACATAAAAGTACGGACATGGTAGTTCATTCATTATGTGCAGCTAGCATAACCTGACAAAGATAGCAAGCAGAAATAAGATTATAGGATACAAAGTCACATTTTGTTCTGAGTCCCAAATTCTTGGAACATAAGTAGTAGGGAATCAGAAATTTTTGAACAAATAAGTGAATTTATTTTTAACTTTGCCTTGTTGAATATTTCAATTATTCATCTCTTTCTGATGCACATACAGTCATGAAAAGAGTAGGTTACATACAGATATTGAAGATTCCTCAGAATTCTCATTCTGCAAAACGTATTCACTGTTCTTGAAGACGTTTGATTTTTCTCAAGCAAGCACATGACCTTAGGATGTATTTCCTTCTTTGTTCAGTCTGCCAGTTTCTCAAGACCAAACTGCATCCACTAAGTCTTAAAAGTGGCCAGAGATCTTCCTTAAGCTCCCTTTTGTCAACTTTCTTCTCATCACTGGTGTAGCCCTTTTTCCTTCCCTGCCTGTCGAGTTCTGTGGTGGCTTCATTTCCTGTCTTTTAGGAAAGCGTAGACTGCACAGTGGCTCTTGCCTATGTAGTCTACTTTTCGTCAAAGACTCAAGTGTCTACAGTTGCCAGCGTGAAGGAAAACTTAAATCCTTTCCCCCTTTTTCTCCATATTCTTTCCCTCGGTTTTGCCATGTACTTTAACTGTCTGGGCCAGAGTGTCCCTTCCTGTTTCCAGTGGATCCTAAAAGTGCCTTTCTATCTATTCAGCTCTAAAACTTGCCCTTCTCTCTCTTACAACCAGATTTCACATTCTTGTTACCATATGTATTCAGAATAGATGAGCAATACTTTCAATTTCTCTCTTGAATATTGAGAAGAAAAAATCAATAGGAGTCAATTGATTGGATCAAGCACACATCTATTCTACATGAAATTCATTGCTGCAGAGGGAAAGGTAAAAGGAAACTTGCATGAAAAATGGCTGAATTTTCTTTCTCTTTTTCAAAAGGATCTTGCAGGAGAATATTTGCCTTAGGCAACAGGCTATGAAGGTTACTATCCCTGGAGTTTGAAGAGCCAATATAATCACAGACTCCAATCATTCAGCAAATCCAGGCACCGTAGTCCAAAGAGCTGCTGTTTCCAGTTTCTTTATTTTTCATAAAAAATATGGTCAGAGATTTACTTTACTAAACAGCTTCTGAAATAGAAATAAAGAAATCTTTCAAATTTGATTCGGATTCTTTGCTTAGTCTGCGATTAAGGCACTCCAAAAGGGGCATTGCTGTTGTTCCTAGATTTCTTCTTAAGTCAGGTTGTCATTATAAAACGAATCTATTGGGTCAAAAGATATTAAATACAAAAAACCCCAGAAAGATTGTGGGAGACTTGCCAAGTGGTTAGACTGCCTACAAAGTAGCAAAAGTACAACTGTGCTTAGCATGAACGTGCTGGCTTCTTAGATAGTTAAAATTTGAAAATAATGTATCTGAAAAATAAGTCTGAGGGTAAGTTACACTAACTTAACGTTTAAAACATGTGTGTCAATTAGAGAATAGAGATTCATTGTAATTGAAGAGCTGTGGTTATACCTAAGAACAAAGACCAGAGGCACAGATGAATTTCATACCTAAACCTTAGAAATCAAGTAAGACTCAATATAGTAACCGAACACTCCTCTCTTATATGCTGTTTTTTTTTTTTTCAAAACCTTTGGGGCTTTTTAGAAATTGGGGAGATTGCTGCTCTTTGGCTTTGTTTCAGGAGTGATACTATTAAAAAATATTCTTTCTTAGGTGGCAGTGATGTTCAAAGTAAGCCCTCAGACTCAACAGATTTCCAGTTTGCCCTCGAATGGAGAAGAAAAGGACTGTTCTCTTGATTTTAATATAAGGTTACAAGAGCAGCCATTGCCCACTCACCACCTTATATTTATCCTGCACTCTTTCCCCGAGGCTACTCTCAAGGCTGAGATGCTGCAGGCAGAGTCTCTATGCTGACATAAGCTCTAACTTGGAGATTCTGAGGTTCTAACTCCACCAATTTTTTTAATGAGAAAATTCACTTTTTACCCCAATATGATGATAAGTAGAAAATGTGGACTGACTTCCTTCTCTCTTAAGTAAAACCCACCCTGAAAGAGAGCCATAGGGAAGAAGTCCTCTCTAGCCACCTCTCTCTGTGATTCCCCTTAGTCACTCCATTGGCTCCACTTACAATTCCTGTGGCCGCTGTTCCCCTCTGTGCGGCCTCCTTTGAGTAATGGTTGATAAAAGCACTTTCTTTTAGCCAGTCTTCTGTGGAGTTGCCACTGTTTCTCACTTCCTTGTTTGGCCAAGAGCTGCTGAAATCCTCTGTGAGGATTACCCCACCACATGAAGAGAGCCATCCTTGCTTTGCTGAGCCCACAAGGACCACATAATTCTTAGAAAGAATGTCCACAGTCTTATAAAGCTGCTCAGAGAAGCAAATCTACATGGTGTTGCAAGATATCACACCATTAACAGCTATCTTTACTCATTTATGATTCTCAGCGGCAGGTCCAGGATTCCCTAACTCTCTTTTGTCTTGGGTGAGTTTTGTACTCCCTAAGGATCTCCCTCTAAGGGCAAGGCAAGGGAGAACCCTTCACTTCCTCTTAGAAGTGGTGGACCTCAGGTGACTAGAGTATTTTGCAAACAAAGCACATTCTTCTTCAGACATTCTGCCATAGGGCACAAGAACAACAAGTACTCGAAGCCTAAGAAAATCAACAGGTATCCATAGTTCCCTGGAATCGGTATGCAAAATACATTCTTTACATGCTATGACACCACTTTGTACCCATGCACCTGTGTACCCTGCGATGTTTGTCTCTGTGTGTATGTGTAAATAGAAAATATTTACTGTTCAAATCTATGAGTGTGTGTGTGTGTGTGTATGTTGTGATAAATTCCTCAGAAACACCGTTTACTCGTTCTCTCTCTCCCTCATTACAGTTCTAACTAGATCCCAAAATTGAGTCCAAGGTTTACATCTGAGGTCTAAGGCACAAGCAGGGTAGTAAATATGAAATATGGGGACAAGAAGCCTCAGAGTCTACAGAAAAAGCACTGGCTGAGCTTTGAAAAGAGGTTTAACGTCTGCTGTGTCATGGATATAATTCTGACTTTGATGATTTGGTTTGCTTATCTAGAAAAGAGAAATGATGACAAATATCCAGTGGGACGATAAATGTACTCGAACTATACTCCAATGTGTAGAGAAAATCCCAATCATCCCTCCCTCAACCGCCTCCCCCTTGGCAACCACAAATGTTCGCTTGATTTTTTCCTGTAACTGACCTGATTTCCTTCAAAAGTCCCCACAATGCTATGTAGTGATATGATATTATAGACCAATTCAGTAAGTTTTTCTAATTCAATAATTTAAACAGTCTCACTAGAAAAATTCTGTCTCATTCAGACAAAATGCATAGACTCTTTTTCTGACCTCTCCTCAGTGGTTGGGACACATAGGAAAGTAGGTTTGAGTGACCTCCTGGTGGTAAAGGGGAGATCAGGATCTCAGTTGCTCTGGCCTAGGCCTGGACTAGAGACAGATGTTGCCTGACTGGTCTTTTCTGTGTGTCCCTGCATAGTCTGGGGGTGTCTACTGTTTACTCTTTCTTTTTTTACTTTCTTTTTTTTTTTTTTTTTTGCGGTACGCAGGCTTCTCACTGCTGTGGCCTCTCCCGTTGCGGAGCACAGGCTCCGGATGCGCAGGCTCAGCAGCCATGGCTCACGGGCCCAGCCGCTCCGCGGCATGTGGGATCTTCCCAGACCGGGGCACGAACCCGCGTCCCCTGCATCGGCAGGCGGACTCGCAACCACTGTGCCACCAGGGAAGCCCCTTTACTTTCTTTTTTAAATTGAAGTATAGCTGATTTACAGTGTGTTAATTTCTGCTGTACAGCAAAATGATTCAGTTACACAAATATATACATTCTTTTTTAATATTCTTTTCCATTATGGCTTATCATAGGATACTGAATATAGTTCCCTGTGCTATACTGTAGGACCTTGTTGTTTTTCCATCCTATATATAATAGCTTGAATCTGCTAACCCCCAAATCCCAATCACCCCTCCCCCCAACCGTCTCCCCCTTGGCAACCACAAGTCTGTTCTCTATGTCTGTGATTCTGTTTCTGTTTCATAGATAGGTTCATTTGTGTCATATTTTAGATTCCACATATGATACCATATGGTATTTGTCTTTCTCTTTTTGACTTACTTCATTTAGTATGATAATCTCTAGTTGCATCCATGTTGCTGATAATGGTATTATTTCATTCTTTTTTATGGCCAAGTAGTATTCCATTGTATATATGTACCACATCTTCTTTATCCATTCCTCTATCGATGGACAATTAGGTTGTTTCCATGCCTTGGCTATTGTGACTAATGCTTCTATGAACATAAGGGTGCATGTATCTTTTTGAATTATAGATTAGTCTGGATGTATGCCCAGGAGTGGGATTGCTGAATCATATGGTAATTCCATCTTTAGTTTTCTAAGGAACCTCCATACTGTTTTCTGTAGTGGTTGTACCAACTTACATTTGGAGGTGTCTGCTATTGAGGTTTGATGCTGGTGTAACTTGTAAGCTGATTTCTTGGTTTGACAGGTTTGACACAAATCTTTAAAAACTGGCTCCCCTCACCTCCTTTCTGGTATGTTTGGGACTTCAAACTTATCCTCCAAACCTGTCAACGTTCTAACTCTTGGCTTTGGTACCACTTTGCTACCCACTCCTCCCCTACCCAGAGTAACTCCAACCAAAGTTCTCCATCTCAAAGCTCACCCCCATCCCCACTCTGAGATCACATGGGAACTTTGGGGTTCTGAATATACCACTAGTGACTTGAGCCTGACTTGTGTGTATGCAAGGTCTCTCCCTGCACACCCTACAGTGCTGTACCCCAAGATGGCAAATATAGCCTACAAGAAGATTTCCTCTAAGAATCCTAAATGGGAAGCTTGGCAGAAAGCCCTTCTGCCCTGAGTGATTTCAAGTGCTTTTTCTTACCTTTTGAACTTTGGTCAAGTGAAGCAGATCAGGACAGTTTGACTCTCACTCTGTTTCTTCTTACTCTCTCCACTTTTCTTACAGTATTTGCACTAGAAGAGGAAAGTATACCTCTCCCTCCTCCTGTAATGACAATTAAACCTAAACAGGTAAGCTCAAAATAATACAAGCTAGAAAGGCCCTGATTAGTTTAAGTAATCTTGAGAAAGAATTACAAAGCTAGAGGCTTTCTGATTTCACGTTATATTACAAAGTTACAGTAATCAAAACAGTATGGTACTGGAATAAAAAACAGACATATAGACCAATGAAACAGAAGAGAGAGATCAGAAATAAACACATGCATATACAGTCAACTGATCTTCAACTGAGGTGACAAGAAAACACAATGGAGAAAAGATAGTCTTTTCAATAAATGGTTAGGAAAACTGGATATCCACATGCAAAAGAATGAAATTGGACACTTATCATACACCACACACAAAAATTAACTTGAAATGGATTAAAGACTTAAACATAAAATCTGAACTGTAAAACTCCTACAAAAACAAAACAAAACAAACAAACAAACAAAAAAACATAGGGAAAAAACTCCTTGACATTGGTCTTGGCAATGATTTTTTGGATATGACACCAAAAGCACAGGCAACAAAAGCAAAAATAAACAAGTGGAACTATATCAAATTAAAAAGCTTCTGTACAGCAAAGGGAACAATCAACAAAGTGAAAAGGCAACCTATGGAATGGGAGAAAATATTTGTAAACTACATATCCAATAAGGGGTGATATCCAAAATATACAAGTAAACACATGCATAGACAGTCAACTGATCTTCAAGTAACTCTTACAATTCAAGAGCCAAAAAAACCAGATAATCCAATTTTTTAAATGGGCGAAGGACTTGGAAAACAATTTTTTGAAGAAGATAAACAAATGGCCAACAGGCAAATGAAAAGGTGCTCAACATTACTAATCATCAGGGAAATGCAAATCAAAGCCACAATGAGATATCACCTCACAACTGTTAGGATGGCTATTACCAAAAAGACAAGAGATAACAAGTTGATGAGAATATGGAGAAAAGGAAACCCTGGTACACTGTTGGTAGGAATGTAAATTGGTACAGCCACTATGGAAAAACCTAAGTATGGAGGTTCCTCAAAAAATTAAAAATAGTACTACCATATAATCCTGCAATCCCACATCTGGGTATATATCCAAAGATGTTAGCATCTCAAAGAGATATCTGCACTCCTGTATTCATTGCAGCATTCTTCACAATATCTAAGACATGGAAACAACCTACGTGTCCACTGACAAATGGGTAAAGAAACTGTGGTAGGTACATGCAGTGGAATATTATTCTGCCATAAAAAAGAAGGATATCCTGACATTTGTGGCAGCATGGGTGAACCTGGAGGATGTTATACTAAGTGAAATAAGCATAGAAAGACACATAAAGGCAAACTCTTTTTGGTGTCACTTTTGTGTGGAACCTAAAAAAGTCAAGCTTATAGAACCAGATAGATCCTCGAATGGCAGTTGCCAAGGGCTTGACGGAAGGGGTAGTAGGGGAAGATGGGGAAATGTTGGCCAAAGAGCACACATTTTCCCTGATAAGATGAATTAGTTCTGGGGATCTAATGTATAAGATGATGATTACAGTTTATAATAATAAATTGTATACTTGATATTTGCCAAAAGAGGAAAATTTAAATGTTCTCACCAACACACACACACACACCTGCAAACACACAAGGTAACAATGTGAGGTGATGGATGTGTTCATTAACTTGATTGTGGTAATCATTTTACAATGTGTACGTGTATTAAACCATCATGTCCATGTTAAATACTTGTAATTTTTATTTGTTAATTACACCTCAATAAAGCTGGAAAAAAAAAAGCTTATTTCTTAGGCATGTAGGTTCCAGAGTGGTGTTGGGGTGGAGGTAAGACAGAGTTTCAGTTTTTTATTGATGCATAATAATTTACCTCTAAATTTAGCAGCTTAGAGCAATATTTGTATTTATTATACTTCATGATGGTAGATTCAAAATTTAGGAAAGGCTCTCTGCTGGGCAGTTCCTCTCTGCTCTGCATGATATCAGCTGGGGCAGCTCAACTGGAGCTGGAGGATAGCCTTCCGGGAAAATTTACACATATGGCTGGCAAGTTGAAACTTGTTTTTAGGGGTCTCTCTACAGGGCTCCTTAGGCTTCCTAAAAATGTGGTGCCTAGGCTCCAAGAACCCTTGATGGGAGTTGAAGGCAATCACAGAATGACATTTCATTCTGCTGAACAAGCAAGTCAATAAGGTTAGCCTAGATTTCAAAGGAGTGGAGGAATAAACTCTATTTGTTGTTGGGAAAAGGCATGTACATATGGGCAGGAAAGGAACTGATGGTGGTCATCTCGGACATAAGCTACCATATGCTCCATGCAGTGATTCAGGGATTCAGTCATGGCATTTGCTTTGCCATGTAGCTCCTAAAGTTATCTTGGGAGTTTCCTATGTATAAGAAATCTAAAAGAAAGAAGGAGCCCACATGGGACACTTTTTAACCTGGCCTGGAAGTGGCACACAGCACTTCAACTTATATTCCATTGGCTAAATGATCATACCTGAGTGCAAGGAAACTTCAGAATGTAGCCTCTCTGTGGACCCAGGAAAAAGAAGGGAACAGAATTATTGTTGGGCAAGGGTCACCATACACACTGTAATCAGGTCAGCCAGGCATAGCTGTTAGTGTAGTATGTAGTAGGAGCTGAGATAACTTAGAAAAGTCTATCTTTCTTGGCAGTGACTGACTTTCAAGCCCATTTTCTCACTGTGAATGTTTTAAAAACTATTTTAACTATTTTAAAGTTGAGTGCTTATACTGAGGTGGCCTGCCTCAATGGATGGGGAAATCTATAGCAACAAGATTTACGGGGTATGGAAATGCATCTGAAATAACTTAAATTTTTCCTTTCTTCATCATGTATGTTTTATATAAGGGTGTCTTAAAACTAAAACAAAAATTCACTGTTTATAACTGCACACACCAAAATGTTGTTGGTTTGAAAAAATGTAGAATGAAATATTTATTTTAAAAATTGGTTTGCTCTTGAGTAACCATAGTAAAACCATCTCCAAATGCTCCTGAGACACCCTAGGAGATAGCGCAGCCATGATATTCACCTTTTCACCCCTCTCTTCCTCCCCACAACATTGCTTATTTATACAACAAATATTTATTGAGCACCTACCATATTCTAGGCACTTTTTTACCGGGGGTCCATTAGGAATGACCAACTCCCTTTGTTCATGGAGGCTACATTCTATTGTGGGACTTATATTCTGGTGGGCTTACATTCCAGTATCTAACCCAGTGTTCAAATTCCTAAATACTTGTAGAATAAGAAGGAAGTGTACTATTATAAATTATAAAAGGCAAGATGATTTTAGGCTCTTCAAACTTCTTTAAAAAAAAGAGGAGCATGTCAAATCTGATAAAATGAAATTTGTGTCAAATCTGATAAAATTAAATTTGTTTAAAAGGAAAGCAACAACACTTAAAACTTACTAATTATGTATTTACTACTTATGCACAAAGTATTGCTATAATGAATAGCTATCAGAATTGTGAAAATAACCCTTAATTTAACATTTTCTTACTTAGTACTCAATAACAAATTATAAACTGGGAGATTGAGACTGACCTATATACACTAATATGTATAAAACAGATAACTAATAAGAACCTGCTGTATAAAAATAAATAAATAAAATAAAATAAAAACAAATTATAATTGTTAACAAAAAGTAGAGGTACCACTGAAGTGAATACAAATATATTCTAGAAATAAATATTTACAATTTTTAAATCTAAAAATGGTAAAATGTAGCCTTGAAAATTATTTTGGTAATTTAAAAAATTTCCAGGGAAAGTGTTAAAAGCTTTATGTACTTAACTGCACCTATGGTTGTAACTGCTTTTGTAATCAAGAAATTATTTTAAATTACATGGGAATACCACTCAAGTTGATGAACAACAATAATAGAATCAGCATATAACTCTTTATAGAGCACTTTCAACTGTATTCCATACATTCATATGCGTCTTCTCATTTTATTTAGCCATTTATTGATTTTTTTTTTTTTTTTTTTTGTGCGGTATGCAGGCCTCTCACTGTTGTGGCCTCTCCCGTTGCGGAGCACAGGCTCTGGACGCACAGGCTCAGCGGCCATGGCTCACGGGCCCAGCCGCTCTGCGGCATGTGGGATCTTCCCGGACCGGGGCATGAACCCGTGTCCCCTGCATCGGCAGGCGGACTCTCAACCACTGCGCCACCAGGGAAGCCCCATTTATTGATTTTTTAAAGAAATGTAAGGCAACTATAAACAAATTTGAACTCAGAAAATATTAAGAGATTTACAGATTGAACTATGGAAAATGAACAGTTAGAAAATGAGCATTGGGAACACTCAATATTATTCCATTGCTGAATTACCATGTCACCTTGAGCAGGTTATTTAACTGTCTTCTAATCATTTACCCTCAGTTAGATGGGAAAACTTCCTCCATGGTTTTATAAAGATTAGATAATAACTATAAAGTAATATCTGGAAAAAAGCTCTTGGCAGAGGTGTAGCAGGGATAGATGATAGTTTAACATTAACTAGCAAAATGGAGTCAGAATACCCAAGTCATGGGAAGCAGTAATTAGATTGAGCATAATAGGTGTGTATCTGTAAATATTAGGATGAATAAAGAGAATGTGATGTGTAACACTGGCCCAAACTTCTTCATGCCACAAAGACATCTCCTATTTAAACCTACCACACGAGCCCTGCGGCAGTCATAGGGTAAGAAGAGATTTGAAAATAGGCTTTTCAAGCATAAGCATTTAAACTTCTTTGGGAAACAGATTAATTAAATGCACTTATAGGAAAATGGAAGGTTTGTTAAAGAGTTACTCCTCCTACTTCCAGCCAGTATTTCCAAGACCAACCAATAGGTGGGAAAGGAGATGTTGAGAACAATGCACAGTGGGGATACTGCCCTTCAGATCTGGAAAATTCGTCTCTGTAGTCGGTAAGTCTCCAGTGTGATTTTCCAATAGCACTCATTGAAGGAAGAGTAGCTACCTTGAAGGAGATGAGATCATTGAATTCAGAAACAAGCTGGGGACATCTGACCTGAAAGTGAATTTAGATTAGGGAGTAAGACTATAGATTAGCTCACTTAAGAGACAACTAGGAAGTCTTGATTGGAAAAATGAAGACATGATATTATTATAAGGCCAGTATATTAATTGGCCTTTATATTTACTCCAAGAGAATCCCAACAAAAACATGGTATTATCCCAAGAAGCCAGGATCCTGGTATGGTTGGTGGATACAGGTGTGTACTGTAGGTGTGTTTTATGAATATTCCATGTGATTGTGTTTTTATGTAAAGATATTGGCTCATTTCCCTATTAAAGGATGCCTACTGTGAATTCTTTTGTAAAGAGTAGAAACTTTTGGTAAGGAAAGAATTACCAGCCAATTGACTCTTTTAAGTGTTATATTTGTCTAAGATGTGATATACGTTAATGAGTAGTAAGACGCTCTCTATGTAGGCAAATTTAGTCAATAAGTATCTATATGAACACCTACTACATTGTAAGGCTTTGTTTTTGATGCAGAAAGCACAGAAGAATGAATCAGACATCACTTCTCATTGAGTTCACAATTTAATGGAGAAGATAGTCTCTGTGCAATTAATTGTATGAGATGGAACATAATACTTTATAAATTATATTTTTTTGAAAAAAATGTAGAATTCGAAGAGAATACTAACTGGGTAGATGTGAGAAATATTTCATGGAGTAGGTAAAATTTGAGGTGGACTTTAGAAAAAGAGTAAGATCTTTAATAGGTAGAAGAAGGAAGAAAGGGTATTCAAGACAAAACAAAAAACAGCACCAGCCAAGCCAAGTGGTCTGAGAGCCTATTGTGTCTTCTAAACTCAAGGAGTGATGCAGTGTGGCTAGATTAAAAAACTCTGTGATGGGGAGTACGAAGTCAGGGGTGTGTCCACCATGATGAGGTTGTTACTTCCCTTTATTACTTAGATAATGGAGGATCTTTAAATGCTCTTGCCCATAGGAATGAAATCATTAGATTTGTGTTTTTAAAAGAATTAAATGGCAGTGTGGTGAATGAATTGCAAAGTAGAAATTTTGTGAACATAGTAAATAAAGTATTTATTAGGTTAATTGGATAATGTATATGAAAACATCAAGTAAATTTATAAAGAAAAAACCAAATGTTAATTGCTCTTATTATTATATTTTTAAATTTAATTTTTATTTTATATTGGAGTATAGTTGATTTACAATGTTGTATTAGTTTCAGGCATAGAGCAAAGTGATTCAGTTATACATATACATATACCTATCCTTTTCCCATAAAGCTTATTACAGAATATTGAGTAGAGTTCCCTGTGCTATGCAGTAGGTCCTTATTAGTTATTTACTGTATATATAGTAGTGTGTGTATGTCAGTCCAAACTCCCAATTTATCCCTCCCCCCCGCATTTCCCCTTTAGTAACCATAAGTTTGTTTTCGAAGTCTGTGAGTTTATTTCTGTTTTGTGAATAAGTTCGTTTGTATCTTTATTTTTAGATTCCACATATAAGTGATATCATATGATATTTGTCTTTCTCAAATTGCTTTTATTATTATTATGGTCCAGGAAATCAATGATGAGTACCTAAATCATGGAAGTGTCAAAGGCAATGGGAAACAGCAAATATTTGAGAGACATTTTAGAGATGACAATAATAATAATAAAAGTGAAAATTTATTGAGCAGGTACTATGTTCCAGGTACTTTTTTTTTTTTTTTTTTTTTTTTTTTTGCAGTACGCGGGCCTCTCACTGTTGTGGCCTCTCCCGTTGCGGAGCACAGGCTCCGGACGCGCAGGCTCAGCGGCCATGGCTCACGGGCCCAGCCGCTCCGCGGCATATGGGATCCTCCCAGACCGGGGCACGAACCCGTATCCCCTGCATCGGCAGGCGGACTCTCAACCACTGCGCCACCAGGGAGGCCCTCCAGGTACTTTTTAAAGTGCATTTCATGCATTACTTTATTTAATCCTTACAATCCTTTAAGAGGTGTCAACCATTTTGAAGTCTGGTAATGGGCAAAGAAAGATTAAGTAACTTGCCCAGATCTCACAACTGGTTAAGTGGTGAAGCCAGGTAGTAAACTGAGGCAGTCTCACTTTAGATGTACTCCTATGTGTAACTATAGAGGAGGTGATGAATTTTATGCAGAGGTTAAGGGACAGGATGGGTCAAAAATGATCAATAGTGACAGTTTTCAACGTATCTTTTGTAAACACGAGTTTTTTCAGAATGTTAATGTTGTATACAAAAGGGGTCCCATATCAAATAGAATACTAAGATAAACAAGGTAAATATGTTTTCTACTGCAGGAAATGTAACAGCTTTTAGAAGCTTAATTTTCATTGTGAATGTCCAAGAAATTGTGATATAGTCTGTACAATTTCCCAGACTTAGTTGACCATAAGTCTTTTTTAATTTAAGCTTTTGGGGGATTAGTGTTCCTGGAACACAATTTGGAAAATGCTGATGTAACGGTCCTACTTTGGGCACCAGATGTAGGAGCAACGGTATTGTAGATAAAATGGTAAATTTGACTTGGACATCTTGAGTGTTAGGTGCCTGATGGAAAGATGCATAATAGAAGGTTATAGATTTGGATCTTGAGAGATAGGTCAGGATTGGAGATGTAGATATGCAAATCCCTCACATGTGGGTGACAATGAGGACTTGAACTTAGTGGCAATGGCTGAGCTCACTAAGGGGAAAAGTGAAAGAGAAGACCCAGGAATACATTTTGGGTGCTGCCTATGTGTGATGACAGTTTGTGCAGGACTCACAAACTGATGTTTAGTTGCTATTTAAATTTGAACATATTTTGTTAAATTACTTTTAGTGGTTTGTTAAATTTCAGCATACTCATATGTATAATTTAAGCCATAGGTATTCTTTTAATAATCATGTTTCTTCAGTACAACTGACCAAGCAGGAACATTGAATTTCTTTTTTTTTTTTACATCTTTATTGGAGTATTATTGCTTTACAATGGTGTGTTAGTTTCTTCTTTATAACAAAGTGAATCAGTTATACATAAACATATGTCCCCATATCTCTTCCCTCTTGCATCTCCCTCCCTCCCACGGCTTCTCCTTGGGAGAGATGGTCTTTAATTTGAACAAAGTATAACTCAACTGTAAGTACAACGATGTGGACCTATGCTTAGCATTCCATATGTCACTTGTCCCCATGACTGTCTTATATAAATTTAAGGAAGGACTATTATTTCTTAAATTTGACTACAGTCTTGAATCTTAAACATAAGGTCTCCTATTAATTTAATCCATGGCAACAAAGATTCCCTCAAACCAAAAAGTTCCAGGAGGATCTATTTTAGAAGCAACATCTGTGAACCATTCTAAAGGCTTGCAATAAAAAAAAAAATCATATAATATCTGACCAGAAACAACAAAAGCCAAATTGGATTCCTCCCTGGAAAATGAACTTCAAATTATGTTTTAAACCTACAGACTTTTAAGGGAAAAGGTTAAAAAAATCATCTTTAATTCATTTAAAAACATGTAGTTTCAGGCAAATACACTATTGAATCTTTGATTTCAACATGTTGAGAATGTGTTTTCAGTGTCAAGGCCAATGTTAACCTAAAAAGAGATAGAATTAAGGAGAAAGAAGTTTAGCTAGATTTTTTCACTCCTCTGACCCCTCCCCAGTTCATCTCATACACTGTTTTGCTAAATGAACATAGGTCTTGGTCCTGCAGTTTCTCTGCTTGAAAAATCTCAATGGTTTTTCCATCACACAGAGAGTGAAGTCCAAATCCCTTAGACAGACATCCAGGTTCTGGAGGCCCAGGCCTTTGTGTGGCTTCCTGGTCTGATCTTTTACTGCTCTACTTCTTACCTGGAAGATTCCAGCCAATTGTACTGCTTGTTTACTACATACAAACACTGCACTCCTCCTTTTGCTCCTTTAAATATGTTGTTTTCCCTTCTTAGATTACTTCTTCATCTCACCAACTCCAACTAAAGGTAAATCTCTTCTTCTCTTGTTTCCTACGTTATTTCATGTAGACTTCTAGCACACAAACACTTTCCAACTTATATTATCGCTAATAGGAAGTCCAAGTGAGATGATCCATGTGACCTTGGGGATCCCCAGACGCTGCTTTCAACACATGTTTGTCTTATTAGCTAAATGGCCTTTGGCAAGTCTCTGAACCTGGCTGATCCTCAATTTCCTTATCTGTAAAAATGGAGATAAAATGTTAGGTATAAGTTTCTTCAGAACTCTGCCTGGCACACAGATGTTAATACACATTCATTCCATTTAAATAGTTCTTCATTCTATTTTTACTTTCTGAGTGCATACATATCAGCTCCATTTAAAGACTAGAGAATCAGTGAAAAATTATTTATTTCATTAGGTTGTTAAAGAATAAAAGAGATAATGTATTAAAATGCATAGTATATTTCCCGGCACAGAGTAACCATAATAAATGGCAGCTCTACTATCATTATTATTGTTTAGGTGTATAAACTTCAGTAAGTAGGGGCTTGTGTGCAATTCATCCTTGAATTTCTGTCAGTGCTTAGGAAATAGTTGATGCTCAACTATTATTCCTGGAATGTATACTTCTGTATTGTTAGGATCAAGTCTGTGAAGTAAGAAATCATGATTTGAGCAAACCCCAAGATAGGTCCCCTTGATAGGTTCTATTTTTAAGAGAACTGGTGAATCGGCATTTAATTCAATTTGGTACCCACTTCAACACCCAAAAGCATAAAGAGCAGAACTCAGGAGAAAAAATAAATTTTTAATTTCCTTTTTAAAAAATTTGTGATAACCAACAAGGACCTACTGTATAGCACAGGGAACTATACTCAACATTTTGTAATAACCTACAAGGGAAAAGAATATGAAAAAAATAGTTATACATGTATGTATAACTGAATCACTTTGCCACTTACCTGAAACTAACACAGCACTGAAAATCAACTATACTTCAATAAAAAATAAAAATAAATTGTGATTTCAGAAAAGCACACATAACATAAAATTTACAATCTTAACCATTTAAAAAGTCTACAGTGCAGTAGTGCTAAGTATATTCATTATTGTTGTGAAGCATATCTCCAGAACTTTTTCTTCTGGCAAATCTGAAACTCTACACCTGGTAAACAACTCTCCTTTTCCCCTTCTCCCTAATCGCTGATAATCATCATTCTACTTTATGTTTCTAAGGAAAAAACATTTTTTTAAGGAAAGAAAAGAGAAGAATTCTCCCATGGGTACCTCGTCCATTGATTATCAGAGGAGGTGGAAAAATAAGGAAAATAATAAAACAGAAAGATGTCCTTAGCACAGCAAACCTGTCACATGCTAAGTTAATGAGACTGAAACTTGGAGCAGGTTGGTTCTTGGCTGGGAAGCCAGGGAGGAATAGCAAGCCCTGTCTGGGAAACAAGAGGTGGAGTAGTCCAGCAAGGCCAGAATCACTTTTCTGAAACTTAGAACAGAGAAAGGCCAAGAGTTGATTTAGGGCTCTTTAGGTACCAGAACTACATTCTGAGGGCAAACATGAGACACCAACAAGAAGACAGAGAGGAAATGAGAGAAGGGAAAAGCAAAATACTTAATTCCTATGGGTGAGTCTGACTGTGTTGGTCATCTTTCAAAGGACCAAACATGAGCCTCTTGGACAATGTTGAGCGGGGCTTCATAACACCAGCCCCAGCTTGATGAAGGAGGGGTCACTTCCCACCTCTCTACCCTGACTAATTACTGTTTTTAAGAACTGAGGCTCATAAATATTTTACCCAATTTCACTGGTATAAATATATTTTTTGGAGAAGTGGGAGAGAAGTGTCGAAAAAAAAAAAGCCAACCAGGATTTGTCTGGGTCCCACCCACTTTCAAATAGGCCTGCTGGGGAACGATGGTGCTTAAGGAAAAAAGAAAAACAACCCAGAACATCTAAACTAAAAATCATGAGTCCTAGATATTTTTCTAGCTCCACCTAGTCTTTTTATATATGACCTTTGGCTGGTCCAATCTACTAGCCTTTGGCTCCCCTTAGGATCAATTTCCTTGTAATTTTCAAGGACTCTGAATGTCATGTTAAGTCACTGAATGAAACCAGATATTTTCTTGCCCTTGTCTGGTGACTATTTTAGTGTTTTAATTCTCAAAACTGTTCTGTGATCATATTAAAAGTTAACACTCCATGGTTCACATATCTGAAAATCGAGGTTAACCCCAAAGAACAATACAAAATGAACTTTAATCATTTTAATAAATGATTTAGTTGCTGTAAAATTAATTCCTTGACCATAAAATACTGAAGGACAAACTTCCTTCTTTGTTCATGCCTATCTTCCTCAGAATTCCATGGTAGACCATGTGGGCCTAGAGGACAGTAGAGGTCTGGAGGTGATGACTGGCTGAGAAGACAGATGGAATATTCCCATTCATTCTTCAGTGACTGGGCAATGCCAACACAATGGTGAATAGATACATGCAGTCCTTTTGTTCTTGGACCTTGCATTTGGATGTGGGATAAGGGAGCTTGTATTCTAATATGAAATAAGTATTAAACTAGTAATCCAGAAAGGAAACAAAATGGTGACCACATGAAAAGCTCTAGGGAGGTAATAAATAGCAATGGTGATATACAATAAGGACAGAGATCTTTAGAGAAGTGTTTTGAACCTCTTCTTCCTCCCTCTTTGCCTAGAGTCCTCACTTCCTTGTCCCCTATGCCTTAATTTTCTATTGCTGATGTAACAAATTACAACAAGTTTATTGACTTAACACAAGTTGATTACTTTACAGTTTTGTAGGACAGAATTCCAACATGGGTCTCACTGAAGTAAAAGCAAGGTTTCAGAATAGCTACATCCCTTCCAGGTGTTCTAGGAGAGAATCCATTTCTTTGGCTTTTCCAGGTTCTAAAGGGCCCAGATATTCCTTGGCTCGTGGCCCCCTTCATCCTCCTTCAAAGCCAACAATGTAGCATCTCTCCAACCCTGCTTCCATTGTCACAAGTCTTTCTCTTATCACAGCTGTGAAAGGCTCTCCATTTTTTTTATGGACTCATGTGATTAGATGGGGCCCACCTGCGTAATCCAGGACGATCTCCCCATCTCAAGATCTTTAACTTAAGCACATCTGCAAAATCACTTTTGCCTTGTAAGTTTACATATTCACAGGTTCTGAGGATTAGGACAATCTTTGGGAGTTATTATTCTGTCTCCTGCGCCAAGGAATCTAGAGCTCTCAGGTTCCTTATAGGAGATAAAGTCTGTCATTCCAGCAAAACTCTCATTCCCTCAGCTGTTGGCTAAGGGAATTATGGAGAAAGTAGTGAAATAAATTCACACTAATGTTGTAATAGCTGACAGTCTATAGTTTCTTGTGGCACTGGATTATAAACCTTAAAAAAAATTCTAACAGATCAAATACCTGGCTGTAGAAGAAGATATATAGATAAATAGATACTTTTTGATTTCAACTAGATTGTTCTCTTTGAAGTAGACCTATCTACTCCAAAGACACAGGAGGGAGGGAACATCTTCATAGCCCTTTCTCTGTTGTAGGGAATGGGCAGGAATTACTTGGCTTTCTCTTCCTTTCTCTTCTCAATCAATTTTGTTTGGAGCTGAGATCCAACCAAAGTTGGTAGGAGCCTGGTTTTAGCATCCAAATGACTGGAGCTAACTCATTCATGAGAGGAAGAGTTTAAAATAAGGAAATCATGCATGAAATGGAAATACCTGTTTTACCAATACCCAGTGTTGTGTTCATCAACTTTACAGACCCTCTGATTCTTGATAATTTGTTCTGTAGAAGCAGGGATAGCTCACTATCCCTGTCAAGAGGCTGAGGGCAAATTTCTAGTATATCACACAACTTTTCCTCAATTTAAGTTTCCATACTACTTTTTCCCCCACATCAGGAATCATCTACAACTCATCTCAACACCTAACTCAGTTTTTGGTCTGTAGTACATGCACAATTAATATTGGTTGAATAAATGAATGATTTCTTGTCTAGGTCACCGAGCTGTGATTACTGTGTGGCAACAGGTACCATCTATTGAACACCTACTCACTCTACCAGGTCAGCTTTCACATATTTTCTAGGCCTCCACATATTTTATGCCTTTCATCTTCCCAACAATTCTATGAGGTGGTCTTATTGTCTCTAAAAAAGTCAGGAACTTTAAAAATTTTGTCCAGGCTTACACAGCTAGCTTATAAGTAAAGGAGCCAGGACTCAAAGTAAGGTCTGTCTGACCCCATAAACCCATTGTTCTTTAGGACTTTACACTGCTGTCCTCTTCCCCACCATCCTGGTCCTGTGATCCACCCAGGATCAGCCTAGCTAGCAAATCTCCAGTCTCAGCTTCATAATAGTGGGGTGGGGAGGAGAGAGCTAAGTGCCAGAAGTGGTCCTGGGCATAGTTGTGAGCAAGACTGGTTTTGGAGTCCCTCTCACACTATCTTTGCTTAATATTTTTAATAGTACTACAACAATTGTGTGTAGTATTCATTATGGGACAGATCAATATTTTTGGCAGTTTTGTTTATTCTCTTTATGGATACCTGGCCTTTTCATTTCTGCTCATGTGTAAGATTGTCTCCTCAAAGCACAAAAATTTTAGTAAAACCTTTAGAGGGGAAACAGTGGCCAAGCTTTATAACTGGGTCCTGCCTGGACTGGCCTTTTAGATGCCCTACACTATCACTCACTACAGCTCTCCCACCCTCTGCTATATAAAATTTAGAATGTTTCTAAAAATCCATAAACTATAAGAAAAAAGACCAAAAAAGAAAAAAATTCTGATTCTTGGGGTGTCTATTTTGAAATTCTTTTTGAAATATTATTTTAAAAAATAGTTCTTCTGAGTAATTAGATGTATTCTCAGAGCAGCAATAAAATGAAATTCTCATGTCTCAGGAAAAAATAATTAATTAATTAATTTAAAAAATAGTTCTGCTTTGCTGGTGCTCCCAGCACACAATAATAGTGACTACCAGGCAATCCCACCTGGGCTTTACTGTTTTTTGTTATTTGTTTTTGTTTGTCTTTTGTTATCCAGAGGGAAACTGAGAGAAAGCTGGGGGTCAAGTGCTCTAGGCAAATCCAGAGATTTCTTGAGATTACTTGGGGTTGCTTCAATATCTTTTTCTTGTTCATACCATGTATTCGTGTTCTTTCTTTGCTCAGAAAAGCTAAGTTTGTATAATATGTCACAGTAGATCATTTTCCTTTATGTCTTTAATTTTTTTTTTAAGCTAAGGGGAAAACTGTCCCTAGTGAGGATCTATGTGAATTTTTCTTCCTCGGAGTTTCCATCAGTAGATTTGTAAAAATCCCTTTTCCATAGAGTCTTTATGATGAATAGACTGTTGTAAAAAACTACCAAGTGACTTACGATTGTAAATGACTATTCAAACGCCAAGAAATAATTCAGTCATGCTCATCTTTTACGTGCAAATTTTGTTATTTGTTGCAGGAGTGGAAATCCATAATCATATGAGACCATTTCAGTTATGTATTTAGGGATCCCAGGAGGATGCCTTGGATAGAAACCAATATTTGTTTCAACAGCAGTTTCTGAGATTCTCTTAGACACAAAGAACTGTGAGGTATTGAGGATACAAAATGAAATGATTCTCCAAATCAATCAGCCAGGATATCATTTCCCTCCAAAATACAGGCTGATTATTGACCTTTAATTTCTTGAGATGCGTATAAATAATTACAACTTTCATAAGCACACGTGAGAATCCAGTGATTTGTGTAATTGCCTTGTTTTATTTTTGAATTTTATTTATTTATTTTTATGCAACAGGTTCTTATTAGTTATCTATTTTATACACATCAGTGTATACATGTCAATCCCAATCTCCCAATTCATCAGACCCCCCCACCACGCTTTCCCCCTTTGGTGTCCATACATTTGTTCTCTACATCTGTGTCGCTATTTCTGCCTTGCAAACCAGTTCATCTGTATCATTTTTCTAGATTCCACATATATGCTTTAATATACGATGTTTGTTTTTCTCTTTCTGACTTACTTCACTCTGTTTGAACCCTTTAGGTATAGAGTTCTGGTGAGAGTTTCTGTATTCCTAACTAAGCCAATATTAACTATAAAATAATAAAAAACATAACTACAAAAACTACATTGGGCTAATTCATGGTAATTATTCTCTGGGGTGTTATCTGAAACATTATCTCCTACACAAAAAAGAAAATAAAGAAATCTGTTTGCCAAGAGAGGAGGAAGCTTGGATGTTCGTGGAGCACAAACCCTCATCTGGATGATGTTGTTGTTCTATTACACTCATCTGCTGGGCTTCCTGTTAGAATGGTGGCCTACATATTGTCATGAAATAAGTAGAAAGGTTTTAGAAGAGTGTATGCTAGAAGAGCTCAAGAATAAGATTGAGGAAGAAAAGAGCCTAGGGAAATTGGTGGAGACACAGGTACATACCCAGAAACTGGAGAATATGGTAGAGAGAGGTAGTAGAGGTTAGAAAATGGGGTTGAGAAGTAAGGGAAAAAAAGATAGAGAATAATGACACAGAGTGAAAATGTCAGGAAAGATTTATACAGATGAGAATGAGAGGAGAAAAAGGACTGTAGAGAGAGGGAAAAAAGAGAAAGGAAAGACGTTTAACAGTAGAAGACAGAAGCTTCGAGAGAGAGAGTGAAATGCTCACTACATTCTCCCCCACTGTTCGATTCTGGGATTAGATGTCTGTTGCTGCCACAGCCCACGGATAGCACTAGTTATGGGCCTGTGGATAAAGGGACAGTCTAAATCCTGAACAAGAGGACTGACTCTCAGCCATGTCTGTGAGCCAAGCAGAAAGGCTAGGTTCCACCAGCTGTCCGGGAAGCCCTGCTGCCATCTTAGCCTTAACATATGGCTTCATTTGAGAAGCATAAGGAATGGGACAGGGTTCTCTAGGCTAGTGGGGTTGAAGGTGGACCATGCCTAGCTAGAAGCTCCTGTGCTCCTCATCAGGTATAAAGCCAGCCCCATGCAAAGGAGTGGATAATCTTCAGCTTCTGTGACTACACGGGCCTCTCACTGTTGTGGCCTCTCCCATTGCGGAGCACAGGCTCTGGACGCGCAGGCTCAGTGGCCATGGATCACAGGCCTAGCCGCTCCGCGGCATGTGAGATCTTCCCGGACGGGGGCACGAACCTGTGTCCCCTGCATTGGCAGGCGGACTCTCAACCACTGAGCCACCAGAGAAGCCCTGTGACTATTCTTTCTTTCAGAGCAGGAGTAGAGAGAGTGCTTGGCAGATCCAAGCAGGAGAGTGAGCAGAAGCAAAGGGAACTTTAAAATTTAATTGGCCACCAAGACACTTCCCTGACTAATAAAAATCTCCCACTGAAAATTTTGCCTGAAGAGTGTTGCATGTTATCTTATCCTTGGTTTGCTAAGAGTATTCATCAGATCAGAAGTTGCTAAATGTTATCCATTTTTTTCTACATGTATTAAGAAAATCATATATTTTTATTCTTTTAATCTGTGAATGTAGTGAAATGTATTTAAATAAATGTATTGCTAGATTTTGGCTTACTCTATTTAAAAGAAAGTTTAGACTTATGAGGACAGAGGAGACGAATGCATAATTTTTTTCTAATATTACCTTTTTCTGATTAAAGGACCAAGTTTTACATGAGACCATACAAAGTATCGGGAGCTTTTGCTCTTATAGTGTTCCCTGGATGTGATATGGATGATCTGATTCATGAATGTTTGGTGTAACTCATAAAATGGTCAGGAGAGTTCTTGGTGTGTATGTGTGTGTGTGTGTGTGTGTGTATGTGTGTGTTGAGGTGCATACTATTCAAGTGTATTACTTATTCTTAAGTCAGTTTTGATAAGTTATGTTTTTTTTCCAGGAAATTGTCCATTCATTCAAATATGCAGATTTATCAACACAAAATTATTGATAGTATTTTCTTATTATTTTCTACCAAGTTTGCATTTGCAGACATACTTCACCTTTTTTTTTACTTCCAATATTGTTTGTTATTTCTTTTCTCCTTTTTATTCTTGAGACATCTCACCAAATATTTGTCTATTTTATTAACATTTCACAGAATAAGCTATCGATTTGGTTGTTTTTCTCTAAGGCATTAAAGTAATTTCTGCTCTTTTTGTTTCTTCTCTTCCTTTTTTTCCTTTCGGTTTTACCCAGTTGTATTTTTTTCTAACTTCTTGAGTTGACCATTTAACTCATTAATTTTCATTCTATATATATTTAAAATTAAAATTTTCTTTCATTATTTCTTTAGTTTCTTCCCACAAATTTTAATATGTAATTTTTAATATTTCTGTTCTAAGTATTTTATCGTTTACATTATGATTACTTATATTTATTTATGTTATATGTATTAATTTCCAAATGTATGAGATTTTTTCAGATTTTATTTATTTATTTATTTATTTATTTATTTATTTGCTGTATGCAGGCCTTTCACTGCTGTGGCCTCTCCCATTGTGGAGCACAGGCTCTGGACGCACAGGCTCAGCGGCCATGGCTCACGGGCCCAGCTGCTCTGCGGCATGTGGGACCTTCCTGGACCGGGGCACGACCCCATGTCCCCTGCATTGGCAGGTGGAGTCTCAACCACTGCGCCACCAGGGAAGCCCTCAGATTTTATTTATTAATTATTTATAATTAAATTGTACTGTAATTGTATTTCTTTTTTTTTCTTTTTTCCCTTTGGTTTACTTTTTTTTTTTTTTAACATCTTTATTGGAGTATAATTGCTTTACAATGGTGTGTTAGTTTCTGCTTTATAACAAAGTGAATCAGTTATACATATACATATGTTCCCATATCTCTTCCCTCTTACGTCTGCCTCCCTCCCACCCTCCCTATCCCACCCCTCTAGGTGGTCACAAAGCACCGAGCTGATCTCCCTGTGCCATGCGGCTGCTTCCCATTAGCTATCTATTTTATGTTTGGTAGTGTATATATGTCCATGCCACTCTGTCACTTTGTCACAGCTTACCCTTCCCCCTCCCCATATCCTCAAGTCCATTCTCTAGTAGTTCTGTGTCTTTATTCCTATCTTACCCCCAGGTTCTTCATGACATTTCTTTTTTTTCTTAGATTCCATATATATGTGTTAGCATACGGTATTTGTCTTTCTCTTTCTGACTTACTTCACTCTGTATGACAGACTCTAGGTCCATCCATCTCACTAGAAATAACTCAATTTCGTTTCTTTTTATGGCTGAGTAGTATTCCATTGTATATATGTGCCACATCTTCTTTATCCATTCATCCGATGATGGACACTTAGGTTGCTTCCATCTCCTGGCTATTGTAAATAGAGCTGCAAGGAACATTTTGGTACATGACTCTTTTTGAATTATGGTTTTCTCAGGGTATATGCCCAGTAGTGGGATTGCTGGGTCATATAGTAGTTCTATTTGTAGTTTTTAAAGGAACCTCCATACTGTTCTCCATAGTGGCTGTACCAATTCACATTCCCTCCAGCAGCGCAAGAGTGTTCCCTTTTCTCCACACCCTCTCCAACATTTATTGTTTGTAGATTTTTTGATGATGGCCATTCTGACTGGTGTGAGATGATATCTCATTGTAGTTTTGATTTGCATTTCAGATTATATTTATTAATGATTTATAATTAAATTGTGTTGTAATTGTATTTCTGGGTGAGAGAAAACATAGTCACCCAGAACATGTCATGATTTCCACTTTAGATGAGGCTGAAATGCTGGCTGTGGTTTCTGTTTGGTTTTAGTTCAATCACTATACATTTCTGAAAGGAAAGGGGTGAACCCTGTATTCTTCTCAGGGAATTGTCGAAGAATTGAGGATGTTAAGGTGACATGGTAAAACCTCTAGAAAAATCACTCCTTTAGGTTACCTCCCTCTTTTCACTTCTCATGCTCATCAGGATCAGTCACTAACCTGGTTACAATTTTTTAAACATTCATCTTTCCACGCTAAATTCAGGCTAGTAAAAGCTAGATGAAAAGCTGATTTTCCTTTTTCAGCAAGCAAAAGAAATTCCCTTCAGGCTGTACATTACACTGTCAGTGTTTGTGAAAGGGTGTTATTCACAGGGTCAGTTGGTGAGAAAAAAAGTGCCCTCAATATTTCAGCAACTACTTAAAAGTGGACATAACTTGATTTGTAGGCCATGAGGGCTGAAGGCTCTAATGAAGGACCATTTAGTTTGGAAAAAAACAAAAACCTATTTATATTTTCCTTCCCCACAAAGGAAACATTCTATAGTCACCTACCTAGGCAGGAATTTGCAAGAAAATTGGCAAAGTTTTTGTTTTGTTTTGTTTTAGTGCTGGAAGGAATTTTAGAGATCAGCCAAGGCTATTTAACAAATGAGGAAACTGAGTCCTAGGAGGTTTAGAAGTTTGTCCACGATCACACCCCTTGTTCCTGGAAAAGCTGGAAATGGAATCCAGTATTCCGCCTCCCTCACCGCAAGGCTTGGTTTGAATGCTCTTTGTAAAGCTTCTAACTAAAGATGTGAAGATGTCTTTTTTCCACAGCTCAGCATATAGCTTGTAAATATCCTGATGAGCTATAAAACTTGGCAGAGCTGAGAATCCTGCAGAAGAGTAGGAGGTGGGAATTTTCCATACTTCTTGGATTATCAAAGGCTGAAATTAATGACATGTGCTATTGCTAGAGATCCTCAGATCCTGGCAATGTGATGTGAAATGTTTCCATTTTTTGTTAGAACACGAAGAAGGCTTCTTTACTCAGTGGGAGCAAATATCAGATATGGTGTAAGATCAACACATGAGCCCTCAACAGGCAGTATAGATAAGATCGAAGCCTATGGAAAGAACATCCAATAATGACAAAATTCAACAAAATGTATAAATCAGAGTGTATGCTGATGGAAGCATAGGAAATATCAAGCCTACTTATTCTTAGCCTTTAAGACCATCTTTTTAGACATGATAAAAGCCTGTAGGATATTCTGCTCCAGCTGTTCAGTTCACGACCTTTATTCTGGGCTATGGCTGGACCATAGCCTGTGACAGAGGGAAGAAAAGAGGCTGAGGGTCAGGCAGAGGGCGGGCTGTATCAGGTCTTATACATCATGCTGAGAGCATTCGAGAACCATGAAACAATGAGAAGCCCCTAATGGTTGCAAGTTAGAGAAGTAATTTAGTTAGATTTGAATTTTAAAGCAGTCACTCTGGCAGAAGTGTGGGTAATCAATTAGCGGTATGCAAGAATAGAGGCAGGAAGGGACTTCCCTGGTGGTCCAGTGGTTAAGACTTTGCCTTCCTATGCAGGGGGTGTGGGTTTGATTCCTGGTTGGGGAGCTAAGATCCCACATGCCTCGCGGCCAAAAAATCAAAACATAAAACAGAAGCAATATTGTAACAGATTCAATAAAGACTTTAAAAATGGTCCACATCAAAAAAAAAAAAACTTTAAAAAAGCAGAAAGAAAAGAGGCAGGAAAATCAGTTAGGAAAATATTAAAATTCTCCAAAATAAAATGAGAAGGGTCTGAACTGAAGCCTAGGAGTGAGGATGGAATGGAAAAGACAGCTTTAGGAAAGGTTAAGGAGGTAAAGATTTGAACATGAGAGATGAGCAGAAGGAGGTGAGTCTCAGAAACCCAAGTTTGGCCCTGGGTTACTTAGTGCATGGACATACTATTCACCAAGTTAAGCAAGATGGCAGAAGCATGTTTGGGAGGACAAATAAGTGTTGATTTTCAGACCTGTTGAGTTTTACTTACTTTGGTCTGCAATGATGGAGAAGAAACTGGTCCAGTGGTCTGCATTTGAGAGTGCTGAGCGCATACGTGGGTGCCATGGAGAAAGATGAGTTTCCAAGTGAGAACACACAGAGGGAAGAGAGCCCAGGACAGAGCTGTAGCAAAGAGTAACACTGAAGGGGAGGACAGGCAATGAAATCCACTACAGGACTATAAGGACTGGGGCCTTACATGCTGGGCTAAGGAATTAGAGGGAGTATCCCCAAACAGGGAGGATGGGTAGTTCAAGAGCAGAGGTAGTGAGAGTAATAAACTCAATGAAGGTGGTGAGAACAATAAGGCATCAGGGAACACTCAGCTGATGTTGAAGACCAGAAATCTGTAATGCCAAGAAGAAATGGAATACAGTTGATATAAAAGATGTGTGTGTGAGAGAGAGAAAGAATGGATGAATGAATGAATGAATGAATCCTTGTTCAGAGTACCAAATTCACCCTTATGGTGGTTGGAATAACTGTTTTTGTCAGATAAAGTCCCTCTTTCACATGCACTAGGCTAAATCAACACTAACCACTTCTTTTTTTTTTTTTTTAAAGAAGATGCTGGGGGTAGGAGTTTATTAATTTATTAATTATTTATTTTTGCTGTGTTGGGTCTTTTTTTCTGTGCGAGGGCTTTCTCTAGTTGTGGCAAGTGGGGGCCACTCTTCATCGCGGTGCGCGGGCCTCTCACTATCGCGGCCTCTCTTGTTGCGGAGCACAGGCTCCAGACGCGCAGGCTCAGTAGTTGTGGCTTGCGGGCCTAGTTGCTCCGTGGCATGTGGGATCTTCCCAGACCAGGGCTTGAACCCGTGTCCCCTGAATCGGCAGGCGGACTCTCAACCACTGCGCCACCAGGGAAGCCCACCACTTCTTAACTCTACAGTTATTATTTTATTAGTAACCAAAATCATTATTATCTCATTCTGAAAACATCATAATATAATGAAGTGTTCTACTGAGTGAACTGAGAACCATGCTGATCCCAGCAACTCGCTTACACACCATTTACCACTCCGGGTTACTCCACAGACAGCAAAGCGATTCAATGAATGTTGCTGTTCATCTAGAGTCAGTTTCATAGAGGGATATTTCCTTGATCTTAATGTCATATCTTGGCATTGTATCATTTCTAAAGCTTCTGACCATTCTGTCTGGGCAGGAATTGCTCTGGAGAGTGAGGGAAGGAAGCAGGAAGAGCAGCTTATGCTACCAGCACTACTGCATCACATCCCGGGAGGTATCGGGGGGCACTTTCCATCCTTCCAAGCATGTCCACTTTTCTGTTTTCTCTTATTTTTAATCTCTGTCTTTTGATTCTCTTCCCCTCCAATATAATTTCCCCCTCATTCTTCTCTTTCAATTATATCTTTGCCTACCTGTTACATTTTGTGTTGCAAAAAGAGACTAGACTTGCAAACTAAATGATCTCCTGGAATCATGATTCTTCCTCTTTGATGATGGCTTCTCTTCCTGAGATCTCATTGAGATGGACCTCACAGTGAGAAATAAACATCTCTCAGTTTCATGTATAATTTCGGAATGTATAGCCTCCCTTTTATGGCTCTCCTCAGACAGGACTGCCATACATAACCCTCTCATGATGACTCATCCTTTCATCCGATGAGTTTCCACCACTTTAAACACACAAAGATAACAGTGTGTGCACACAGAATTGCTATACAGGGATGTATTTCGAGTGGGGAAGGGTTCCTCTAGATGCTCATTACATCAGAAAATAGAAGCTTTTTTTAAAGGGATAACTATTGTCATCAAAAAATATTAACCATAAATTAGTTAGAATCTTGGCTCATATATAGTTCTGGCATATAGTAGACACATGATAGATATTTGTGAGATGATTGACTAAATGATGATTTAGGTCATTACTATTAGAAATACATATTAAATTAAGTTCATATCAAATGCATATTAAAGTTATCTTAAAGAACATGTCAGGTCTCCAAAGTATTTATTTTATCTTTTCGTATACTCTTAGGGAAAGCTGGGTGCTCTGTGGGATTATTTGTTGCCTCAGTCCACAGTAATTCTTTTTAGAAATGTTGAAGATATTAATTCAGTGTCTTAAACCTGTGCATAGTTCATGGACTTCTCTTCAGTCTTTTACCCAGATAGGGGTGTAGCTTGGAATTTCAGTTTATTAAACTGAGTTCTTAGCTGTGGCTCCCCTCTTACCTTTAAAATGCAACCCCAAAGTCACATAAACTCATCATGTATCCCCAGGACACAACTTAACGTGTGTTTGTTTATGAATTGATCTGTAATAAGCCCACAGGAGCCCAGCAGTATAAAATTTGAAATGAATAACACCCAGGGCCAAGAGTTGTCCACAAAATGAACTTCACCCCACTATTTTCATAAACCTCCAACCCCCGCCTGCTGACTGCAAATCTCTCTCAGCTTCAGGAGAGCCAGATGTTCTTCACCCTGTGTACTCAAAACCATCACTTTGAGTCCCGGGAAACTGAAAAAGGAACATCAGTGTCCACTGCCAAGGGCACTCCACCAGGATCCAGAAGCCTGGGAATTCTACCCTGGAGAAAGAAAGCAGGAGTTTCCCAGCAAGATTTCACCTCCCACCGCGGGAGGTTGTTTTTATTTGTTCTTTGAAGAGTCTTTCCAAGTTGTTTAAAGCCTTGTCCGCCCACTCAGGCAGGTTTTGCTGGGCTCCTGGAGCAGCTGTGGTTTCTTCCCTGCTCTCCATCACAGGTGCTGAAATTTTGGGCAGAGTTCCCATTTTCCTCTCTCTCTTCAATGGACAGTACCCGACAGACTACTGATGCGGTGGTGATGGCTGAGATCTTTTCCATGGCAAGCTTTTAGCAATTCACTTATCATTTTCAACATATCCCTGGGGAATTTTTGTAAATGACATCCTTTCCCTTTTTTTTTTATCAGTAATGAGCATGCTTTAAACAGCTTTTGAGGAAGTGTGTCCATTTATGTTAGTGAAATATCAACCAAAGGAACCATTCTAACACAAAGTGATGACTGGTCCAGGAAGCTATCATTTCTTACTCTTTTATTTAAATCAATCATAGTTCAAAAGCTAGAACTGGTACCTAGCACTGTGGTAAGGACCTAGCATACATAGACTCATTCAATCCCACAACAATCCTATGATACCTTTGCTTATCCCCATTTTTCAGATAGGGAAACTGAGGTTCAAATACATAGAAATTGGCAGGGCTGGGATGTCTCTCCAAATCGAAGTCCTATAGTCTTGTACCACCATGCTCTATATCTTCCCAGAATTCTACAGTAGAACATAGAAGAGCTCCCTAGGAGCATCACCCATGGATTTGAATAATTAAAAAATTCAAATTATTCATTTGAATAATGAATAAACCATTTATTTAGATTACCAGTTGAGTTTTGAAATTTATGTACATATTCATAGAAGATAAAAATTGGTGGAACTCTACTCAATATTCTGTGAAAACCTATATGAGAAAAGAATCTGAAAAAGAATGAGTATATGAATATTAACTGAATGACTGCTGTACACCTGAAACCAACACAACACTGTAAATCAACTATACTCCAATAAAATTTAAACAAAAAATTGGTTTGGCTGCAGGAGAAAATCTATTTATTTTTCTACTTTAACTTTGATTTTTTTTTTTTTTTTTTTTTGCGGTATGCGGGACTCTCACTGTTGTGGCCTCTCCCATTGGGGAGCACAGGCTCCGGATGCGCAAGCTCAGCGGCCATGGCTCATGGGCCCAGCCGCTCCGCAGCATGTGGGGTCTTCCCGGACCGGGGCACGAACCCGTGTCCCCTGCATCAGCAGGCGGACTCTCAACCACTGCGCCACCAGGGAAGCAATAACTTTAATTTTTGAAATAAGTTCAGACTTAAAAATGTGGCAAAGACAGTACACAAAATTCCTGTATACCTTTCTCACAGCTTTCCCAAATATTAACATCTTACCTAACAAGGGTACAGTTAGCAAAATCAAGAAATTAACATTGACAAAGATACTACTAACTAATCTACAGATCTTATCCATTTTCACCAATTGTCCCACTGATGTCCTTTTCCAGACCCAAGATCCAGGTTCTCAAATTGCATTTAGCTGTCTGTCATGGTTTCTCAGTCTCCTACAATCTGAAACAGTCCTCAGTCTTTCTTTGTCTTTTATGATCTTGATACTTTTGAATAGTACTGGCCAGTATGGTAGAATGATCCTCAGTTTGAGTGTGTCTGATATTTTCTCATGATTCAGGTTAGTATTTTTGGCAGCAATCCTACAGAAGTGATGTTGTGCCCTTCTCAGTGCATAATATCAGGAGGCACATGATATTGATAGGTCTCATTATCTGTCATGTTAACCCTGATCACTTGGTTTAAGTGGTGTCTGCCATATGTCCTCACACTACAGTTGCTATTTTTCCCTTTGCAATTAGCAAGTATCTATTCTCTAAATTTAAACTCTCTTGCACTCATTTATGGTTATATTATTTAATCTTTTTGAGCCCCACTGTCCTCATGTATTAAGTGGAATTAGTAGTCACTGCTCTGCATATCCATCAGTGTGGCCATGAGGCACAAACAACATAATATATGCAAAAGGGCATTGTCAGTTATGAAGAGGTATATGAATACAACAAACTAAAATATTGAATCAATTATAGAATGAGAAGCCACAGGCTGACAGATTGCTCAGCATTCACATTATATTCTTTCAGACTTCCAATGAAATCAGTTAAAAGGGAGATTTAGGAATTAGTCTGCAGTGATCCATGCAAGGGAATTTCTTAGCTGTGACTTATTCTCATAGACCTCCCAGAAGAGGTCAAATCTTCTTTGAGATTTCTAGGGTTTCTGCTGATCTAAGTAAAATTCCCTGGACCTCACATTTAAATTAATGAACAGAGGGACTTCCCTGGTGGTCCAGTGGTTAAGACTTTGCCTTCCAATGCAGGGGGTGCAGGTTTGATCCCTGGTCGGGGAGCTAAGATCCCACATGTCTTGTGGCCAAAAAACCAAAACATAAAACAGAAGCAATATTGTAACAAATTCAATAAAGACTTTAAAAAATAAAAAATTAATTAATAAACATCAAGGAGAAATCACAGTATGTATTGTGATTTGGGATTACCCGCCACAATGTCCCATTGTGATTTCTCTTTAATTTTACAAATGTAGCAAGCATATCCTGATTCATTAACACAGGGGTACAAAGCAGTCATATTCTTTTATTTTTCCAGTTAGTATCCACGTGACTTCTTAGTGGGAAGTCTAGCATCTCACTCTTGAGACTTCCCCTGGAAAGTCTTCCCCTCCCACATGCATTCAGACCCTTTTTAAGTTTAAGAGCTCAAGGCTTACTCAGTACCATGGGGGAAAGAGTTTGATCCAGCATTACTGTTCTGCTTTTTGCTACCACTGAATGTCGTTGTTCAAAACCAGCCCTCTTCCATGCCATGGAAGTGTGTCCATCCTGCAATGATACCTTATACCTAAACCAAAAAGCATCCCATGTTCAAATGCTCAGACTTTGCTCCAAAACCACAACAATGTGCCAGCATAGCTAGATCTTACATGCATGCCAATCTCGGCTACATGCTTTTTCTAAAATAGCCTTTTTCTGGTATATGCCAAGGGTAACCATGCATATCCATTTTTTTTTTTTTGTATGCTTCTCTTTGAAGAATCCTCATGTGCTTTTTGCAAAATTTGGTCTACTTGTCCTGGTCCAAGAGGTGAAGAGGGCTGGGGGCCCTTTTTCTCAAAAAATCCCTTGTTTCCTTCTACAATTTATCAGACTTCTCTCTAGTGACCCAAGATGGCAATTAAGAGGTGTGGTGAGGAACTAGCCTTGGTCAGGACACAAAGAATTCCCATTATACCCTTCACCCACGTGAAGACTTCTCAGTAGTCATCCTATACTTATTTATCTAAGGAAATCATTCAAGAAATTTCAGAAAATGGTCTGTTACATGATGATTTACTATGATCACCAGGAGAGAAGAAGGAAGCAGTCTCTTGTATTTACTACACAAATATGTATAATTAAATGCTTAAGCCTCAGATACATATAAATATAAAATAAGATCATATTTCCATTTAAAGTTTTGAAAGTGATAGTTTGGGTCCTACCTGTTTGTTTACCATAAATTAGTCAACTTCAAAGTGTCTTTGAGCTCTTTCTGAGAGGGGACACTGCTTTTTCCTTCCAGCAAAGGAGACACCAGGTGGTAACTTCTAATCAGTCTTCACTGAAAGTTTATGGAAAATAGAAGGGACGGTCCACATACAGAATAAATTACAAGTTACACACGGATGTGCTCAGAGCCCTCAACCTCAAAGCCAGGATGACATTCTTCAGGGAGTTCCTAAATGATAACCTTCTACCTTCCTCCCAGTCAGCTGCCATCTAGAAAAGGACAGCCAGCCACCCTTCAACAGGGGTGCCCTCTAGCATGACTGCTTTACTTGGATTCCATGAGGTTTCAGAGAGAGGAGAAAAGACCCTAGTACCTCTCCCAAACCTTACAGTCTAAAGCCCACAAGCCTGAGTTCTTACTTGCTGCCTCAAGTTTGGCCCCTTCCCAGGGTGATGGACAGCAGGTCATCCGCTACTTTTAGGGGAAACCACAACTCCCATCATTAGGAGTATGGTCTGGTCCTATGGACTCAACCTGACCCATATATGGCACTGCAACTTTAATTTGTTTTCCCAAATCTGGCTTATTCAGTCTTCAGTAGACACCAATCTTTTCTTCCAGGTTGCATACCACCAAACCCCATGAGATTCTTGACTCCTCCAAGGTAAGGTATTTCCTTATTTGAAGCCATTCTTCACTGAAAATGGCTCCAACTTTCCTTGAGGAGCATGTGGGGGGAAAGGGATCTTCAGACAAGAAATCATTCTTCAAGGACACTCAATAATAAATATGTCAGAAGAGTCTAATTCAGCACAGAAGAAACGAAACATTGGCCTCTAGGTAGCAACTGCTAAAACGTACTTTAACCAAATTTACATTAAACAGAGAACTTAACTTCTCAGATAGAAACATCTAAATTTAATTTATTTCACTATATTCAAATTTCCCTTTAAGAAGTAGGATATAGTTCTGCTTTATCTTTTACATAACACATAACCAAAAAATGCCTATTATGCAGTTTCTCCCAGGTTGATATATCAATTTGAGCCTCTATCTCTAAAGGTAGAACATAGATTGCAACTTTTAAATGATAGTCTTCCTCCACGTCTATATTTATTAAGATTTGTGTTTTTAAATTTTAGTCACAGGACTGACTTTCACATGGAACGAGAGTAAAGCAGGACCTTCCTCTGGTCTCTGACTCAGCATAGTCACCGTCACTCATGCATTGGTTTAAGCTGCTCCCTCTCTTGTTGACTACCAGGGAGTGCTGTGGTCTCCACTCTCTACCCAGGGTCAGTAGGCACAGAGAAACCTCCCCATCTCTGTCCCCACCCCGAACCTACAGATAAGGAGGTTCAGAAGGGAGTCCAGCATGGTCAGAGCCTACAGCAAAGCAGAGGAGATGGGAATTCTAATACACCTTAACTTTCTTCACTGTGACCTGAAAGGTTGGCTAATGATCTCTATGATATCTTTTTTTTTGGCTGCACCCCGTGGCATGCAGGATCTTAGTTTCCTGACCATGGATCGAACCTGTGCCCCCTGCAGTGGAAGCATGGAGTCTTAACCACTGGACCCCCAGGGAAGTCCTCTATGATATCTCCAAACTCTGAAGTTCTATGACACTATAATATCCTTAGTGATGTTTCACATGACTTTTACAATTGTGAAGAAAACATGAGGAAGCCAGGCTTTTTGACTTTTTTGGGGCACTGCTCTTATACAAAAAACTGGCCGTGGGAAGTTTGCTATGGCTTTACCAAGCCTAGGACGTGATAACACATTGGCACAGTGCAAGTATGTCGGACTCTAGGGAACAACTGGAATTTGAACTACATCACAATCTTCTTATGCACCTTTAGATCTCTGAAAAACTTAACATATTTTAAAGGTAGTTTACTTTGATATAATTAATGACACCATGGAATTTAAAATTTTCATCATGGAATTTAAAACTTGATGCAATAATTTACCAAGTATTAGGCTCTGATAAGATTACATCTCCAAAATCATACTCTACATTAAGAAGAAATTTAGCATATTTAACATACCATTTCCCTGCCTTAAAGAAAAGAAAACTGCACTTAACATTTCAGAAAAGCTGAGGAAAAGATTCTTCCTCTTTCAGGTGACCATTTTATATCTGGAATAAATTATTGCATTGGAAGAAAAGTTACATCGTTAAGACAGACAATTATGTCTGGGACAAAAGTATGACTTGTCTTCCATTTTTACAAATATGGAATAAAAGTGAAGTAGATGTCCTCCCTATTCTCCGGTTTTATGATGCTCATTCCTTTTGGGGGAATTTGCTAAAATGCTGCTGTCCTCTTCCGGAAGGCTGTCTTTCCACCACTCTGCCTGAGTCCATCCTTCCATAAACAGCTCCAGTGTTACTTTATTCATTGAAACTCCACCAACTCAACTCTCACACATCGGTTCATTATTCTGTGAACTTCTATCATGCTAAATTCAGTACCAGGTCATTTAGCAGTATATTGTTTTTTTTGACTTCCATTAATTTGCTCTTATCAACTCAATTATAAACCTGAAACTCAGGATTGAATCTTCCGCCTCTTTGTATAACTCACAGCACCTCACACAGTGCTAGCAATGGAAGGAATGCAATAAAAATATTTGATCGACTCAGGCAGAAGGTGATATTTACACAGATAGGCTAAGACACATGTCTTTTGCCATGATATGGCTATACTAATACCAGATCAATTTAGCATGAGGGAGAGGAGGAACAGATGGAAACTTAAAATTCCCTATCAGCAATCAGAAAGTTAATTAGCTGGCAAAGTACTGTATTTGTTTTGTTTTGTTTTGTTTCCAGAGAGTTCTTGTACTGCTGCTTAAGCTAGCCAAGACCTGCTCAGAAATCTTAGGTCCATTTTGGAGGCTTTAGGTTTATTTGTAGGGCTCCAGGTCACTGTTGAAATGTGTTTTTAGCCTGGGTCTAAATACTGAGTTCTTCTTCTGGTCCCAATTAATGATGGGCACAGGGGGCAGAGAAATAAGCAGTGTTCAGAATTTCTTAAAAATGTATTAGGCCAGGAGGACCTGCTGGTATTCCTGTAGGCTTTCTGGCTTGAGCCAATCCCAAAGCTTTAAAGGAGTAATTGTGGAAACCAGAGACCAGGCTGTAGCCCATTAGGCAAATTCAGGAGCATCTGAAAAAATAAAGGGGTTTGGTAGCCTTCTAGAATCTAGACTGAGGCTAGAGTGCTCTGATAAGCTAGATTTCCTTCCTCAAATGGCTTCTCCATGTTAGCAAGGCCTCATGTTAAGACACTGCTGAAGTACCAAGACAGTCTAGGAAATGAATTAGGCTGGTAGCTGCATATGAACTACTAAAAGTCATGCAGATAATATAGATTGTATATCTTTATGATGAGTTTTCTAGTATTTTCTGATATTTGAAAAATATCACACTAGGAGATGCTATGAAAGAAGTGTTGTCATAATTGGGTTGCAAACCCATTCCTAAAATTATCACCATGTTCCTGTTTCACTTTACTACCCTATTATCTGGCCTTTAAAGACATGAAACATGAAAATTATTTCAGCCATCTACCTCATAACAGCACTGCTTTCAATAAGATCATCTTTGTGTTTTCAATGTAAATGACTCAAACCAGAAAAGATCTTTCTTTCAGAAGATTTCCATATAGTACTAGTAGTTTGTTCCTGTTTCATGTTTTATACATAAGGCTGCTGCATAAAAAATTTTTTTCTGTCAACTGAAAAAGTTCAATAGGAAATTAAAGACTTCTTTTTCTTTAGAGAGAAAACTGTATGACAGTTTTTATAAATAAGTACGCAAATGCACTTCCTATTGCCAAGATTTTCCAAAGAAAGCTTCAGTTTGCTCAAACAATAGGCTAACTCCTGGATCTTCCAGCTACAGGAACTTGTGGTCTTTGGTAAATATTAGCAGAACAGGCCTATTCACAAAGGCTGCACACCTGACCATCTGATCTCAGACACAATGTACCCTCAACACTTCTGGGAAAGACCAGCCTGAATTTTCTTATGGGTTGGACATAATGAAAATGAACAGAGGTTGCATTTGTATGTCGACATTTCCACCAGTAACTAGTTTAGTAAACTCCATTCATTAACAATGCACAGTGGAAAACTACCAATAAGGAAAGAAATTAAAATTTTTCATATGCATTCATAATATAAGCAGATAATTATTACTGTAATCAGTGATTTCATCTGTTTTGCAATGCTTCCCCAAAAGGCTAATTATATATGACTCTTTGGCCGTGTGCTTATCAATCAGGGCTAATTATTTCTCTCTTTATTACTGAAAACCATGCTATATCTCTTGAAATGAAACAAATCTTATATTTTCAATTAGTTTCTCATATTTATGTGTGACTGGTTCATGTGTCTAATGTATACTAAAATCTTTGATATTTACCATCAAAGAGGAGCAAGAATATGTACTGTCTTCCTAATGACAAATTATAGTGATTGCAAAGGTTTGACCAATCTTTTTCTGCCCTGTGTTTTGAAACACAACCTAGAGCTATTACCAAACCTTTTACGCCAGCTATAGTGAAGATGAGGAATAGTATTTCTTAAACATGCACCCAGAGAAATGAGAGCAGATTGCTTTATAGAACATACATAAATTTGTGTCCTTGCTGTCCAGTAGGTTTCACATGAGTATCTTTATATTTTATTATTTCTCTTAGACATATGTACTTTCTACCATCCACATTTATCATTTATGAGCATATCTTTCTTGATTTGTAAAATGAAGATATCATCCAGGAAGGGCTCTTTGGCAAAGAAATAAACCCAATGAATGTGTGACTGGCAGGCTTGTTTAAATATACTTCTCAGTACGTTACAAATTCAAATGACATTTTCTGCATATGTCCAACATTGCGAGAACCGTAACATCCAGGCTTGCTCATGGTTTTTCTTTGGGCTATCCAAATAAGAAAACAAGTCTGTAACTTCCAGACAGTAAGGCTGAAAGCAGTGTAAGGAAGTGTGATTCAGGTCAATGAGGTAATTGAAGAAATGTCATGACAACCAAAATTAAAATGAGCAGCCTCACATTTGCATGTGCCAGCTGCTCCTCAGGAAATCTTTCTGGCTGCTTTTTGTTCCTATTAGACAGGATAATGTGGCTGCAAATTACCTCCAAATGAAAGGGAATTGACTCACCCTCAGCAGATATTGTCAGAGTGAACAAACCCTGGAAGGATGACTTTCAAAGGAATAAACTCAGAACCAAGCAAAACACACACAGGCAAGCACACATACACACACAAGTATTTTTATTAATTTTTCTCTCCTGTTTCTGTTGTGATGACGCCTGGAGATCATTTTAAAACTTTCAAAATAAAAAGTTCCTTTCAACCTCATACCATTCAAAGTTGCCTCGTGACTTGCTTATACATAGTCCTGTGCAAGGTGGTTCTGAAGGCCTTGGCTTCTTCCTAGTATGACCCAAAATCTCCTCAGGAGGATAGTAGTGCAATTGGAAGGGACCTTCCCTGCATCAGGTTATGGGCTTCACAGACTTGAAAAGTAGGTGCGTAATACCACCATGAGCACTTCCACTGAGTCTTCTATAAATATAATACATAGAAATAGACGTCTTGTCCTTTGTCTGTATGCTTGTGCTCCTGTGCTTCACAGATTTGGAGGGCCACTGCAGTGAGGTCTGTGTGCCCCATGTCCCAGGGAACTGAGCAATGGGGCATTATCCTCTACAAGATATTTATACATGTGACTTTCTAGGTGAATCCCTAGGACTCACAGTGACGTGGGAATCACTTTCTTCCGTCAATTGTTGGCATCTCCCTTGGCCATTCATCAGCTCAAATCAAATTAAGTTCTCATGCAGTTGACACAGTTTCCTCCTTGCCTGTTGCAATTGCTGAGCCAAGCAGAGTGGATTGGCATCTTCACTGTCTTGGTGGCACAAAGCCTCAAAATAGTGGAACAACTTTTCATCAGTGCAAAAAATGTTCCAGAAGATACTTGCTCTGTTCAATACACTTGTACATTTATTCTAGAATGTAAAAGAATATAAAAATAAATGATTCATCTAATCTCTCATTTTGTTAAATGTAAGACAGTGATTTCGAGTCAGAAATGGCAAATTCTCCTGAAAGTGCTAGGGAAAATTACTCTTAATACCTCTATCTTGTTAAGTTACCATAGTAATAAAATCTCATTCTACGAAGGTAACTTTCTCAACAGGTCAGAGCTTGAAACTGTACGTTGTAAACTTCTAAATACAAAGGAAGGCATAAGTTTATTTACTGGAGTTCAAACTTTAGAGATCTGACAGCTTTGAGGACTTTAAAAGATACTGAATCAATTGCTACAAAAGAAAAAACTCTTGACAATTTAATTGGTATAGTATTACAACTGAAGAGACTATTTGGTGATTTATGAAGGGCATGTTTATGATCTGGGTTTGGGAATTTTTGCATGAAAGGTGAATTTGTGCTCAGAACGTTTGCATCTTCAAAGACCCATGAGTTTGACTGTGGGTACGTGTAACATTTGGTTTGGAAACATATGAAAGAAACACTGCTATACCTTAAGAATGTGATTTAACTGTCAATTTACTTGGATACACTGATTTACTGTTTTAAGTTATTTTATAATGTACTACGTATATACGTCTGCATTGGACGCATCTATCTCCAAGCTTTAGAAGCTCCTGGAGAGTTGAGATTATCTTCATGTAACTGTCACAATTAGTACACACCAAAGGCAGCCAGGCTTTTAACTTTTTCTAATGCTGAGTTGCTTCATTCAGTGAAATCTCCTCAATTCTGTTTGATCTCAAGTGTACTGCGAACTGAATAAAGAAAAGACTGAATGAATGAAGTCAAACATAGCAAAGATGATGCTTCTGGAATGGCTACTTAGTTCCTCCTCATTAAAGAAAAAAATACCAAAAAAAGAGAGAAAACATGATGCCTGACATCAAGAAGTGCAATCTAGTTGGAGAAGATAAATATACAGATCTGATTTATCTAGAGACTAATTGCAAAGCAGTCTGTGACAAGTGTGAGATTGTTTAGTGTACACTGAGCTTGCAGTTGTTAGAGAACTGGTGAGCAGATAGCCATCAGCCCTGGGCAAGTCGTGATTTGTTTCATCTCCTCTAGGGTCCTCCCTTCCATTTCAGCTCTCCTCTTACTGGGAACTTGCTGTCCAGGAGCCCCATCACTCATTGAACCGATACGAGGGAGACTTATGGGATCCAAGCCTTTTCTCTGTATCCCCTTTGGAACCTGGAACCAAAATGTGTTTTGTTTCCTCTGAAACCAAAGTATCAACTATGACATAATAAAATAAAAATTTATGGAAAGACATCTATAATGAACAAAATATCAAAATTTTATATAAGGCCAGGATCAGTACAGTATGACTGATTTTTTCTTTTGCCTCAAGCTAATGTGGCTTGGTACGATAAGGTCCTAATCCTGTCTTTCAAATTTTTAAAATTTTGTTTATTATGGCTTTTCTTGCATTAATTTTTTTTTTTTTTTTTTCTGTACGCGGGCCTCTCACTGTTGTGGCCTCTCCCATTGCGGAGCACAGGCTCCGGACGCGCAAGCTCAGCAACCATGGCTCACCGGCCCAGCTGCTCCGCGACACGTGGGATCTTCCCGGACCAGGTCTCGAACCCGTGTCCCCTGCATCGGCAGCTGGACTCTCAACCACTGCGCCACCAGGGAAGCCCCATTTTGAGTTTATTTTTGTATATGGTGTTAGAGATGTTCTAATTTCTTTCTTCTGCATGTAGCTGTCCAGTTTTCCCAGCATCACTATGGAAGAGACCGTCTTTTCTCCATTGTATATTCTTACCTCCTTTGTCGTAGATTAGTTGACCATAAGTGCGTACGTTTATTTCTTGGGTGTCCCCTTAAATTTTGCACCTGAGGTCAGTGATTCATTCAACTTACCCTAGCTAAGTTCAGTCCTGCTACAGGGTCATTGATGATTAAGGGGTAAAGAAGGAAGGAAAATTTGTGTGGGAGGTCTACATGAAGAATATCATTTCCAATTATGTCAGAACATTATAATTAAGCTTTGCTAGAATGAAACAATAGTAAAAAAGCCAGAAGAAAGATAATAGGTCAATTACACACTTGGGAATTCTCATAGCCACAAGAGGGCATCAATTAAAATTTTGAGAGAATATGCACTCCAAGAGAGTATGGAAAGAAAAGGACAGAGGACAAAGGACTCATCTGAGAATTACAGTTAGTTCTAAGTGACAAATTTTTCTCTAGTGGATTATCACTTTCACAGTATAACACATATTCTAAAACAGTGCTTCTGAAACTTTAACACATGCATCTGAATCACCTGGAGGGCTTGTTGAAATGCAGACTACTGGGCTTCCAAGACTCTACTTCAGTAGATTTGGGGTACGGGCTGAGAATTTACATATCTAGCAGGTTCCCAGGAGGTGTTGATACTTCTAGTCCAAGGCCCATAACTTGAGAAGTGGTTAAGTGGTGGGCTAGAATAAACAGAACTTTACAAGAGTGGTTTGCTTAAAAATTTATGTAGTAAAATCCCCTATGGAGAAAACTAATTCTATTATTTCCTACTAACTATAAACTCTTCAGGAAGAATCAAGAGAATTATTCTCCCATTCCTCCTAGACCAGACAAGTAGCAACAAATAAGGCTAGTTGGAGCAAGATAATAGAGAACGGTAGGGCTTGTAAACTGGAGATGACATGTCCAGTCTACAGGTATTGAAGTTCAATTAAAACAAAGTAAATCCCTATGGAAGACAAACAATTTGTACCTCTGACATCTGGACTCAACAAGAATATTTAACTGATCTTCTGAGAAAGAAAGGTGCTCAGAGTCTTGGTGATTTAAAATTTGATAAGGGGAGCAACCAAGTTCCTGCAAAATTGATTTGATTCTTGCTACTGAGGTGGGTAAGAGCAACGGTTTGGACAAGAGACATAGATCAGAGCCTGTTAAAATGCAGCTCCTTTAAAAAAAAAAGCAGCCCCTTGCAGCTGGAAAGACTGAAAACTAAGCCCAGTGATCCTGGGAGCTTTGGTGAAGGCCCTTAAGTCCCTCATGGATGGAACAATTGGGGCTGCCTGACAGCTGCCCATATTTGAACAAACCACTAAAACATGGGCTATAGCAGCCATAAGCACACAGAACTTGAGGAATGATGCTGTCCTTTATTTTTCTCTACCCCACAAATTTTGAGGTCCTTCTATAGCCCAAGGCAAGAGAAAGGAGAACTGAAAATCACTGAGTTTGGACTTCCAAGAAATGGTGGAAAATAAAAAGCTCAATTTGTCTTTAATGTGATTTAGCAAAATGCAGAAATGTGAAATTTCTTGGATTCCAACTGTCATGGGGCAACTCATACATTTTTCAGTCAGAGTAGAAAATTTGGTAGCAGACCAGCCCAATCTGGGGCACTTGCTTGACCACTGTTGGTTCACAGAGTAATATATGGAGCCCATATGTCTCTCCCTATCATAAGAATTTGCTGAGAAGCAATCAGCTCCACTTTTGCTTCCTTCAGCATGAATGACGTGTCACAACCTGTTTTTTCACATCAAATCCAGTGAGTCAGCTGAGAATTATATAACAGTTTGAAGCATGCCAAGCAAGTTACTAGCAAGAAACATGTCTCATGGTTAGGCATGGGTGCCTGATTGGGTCTCAGTGTAAATAAGCTTCTGCACAGGCTACTTGAGTTCCATTTCTAGCCTTACAAATGGTGGAATAAGGAGACATGCGTGGGATGATAAAATGACCAATAAATCAAACTAATTCAGCAGAAGCAGAAACTCAGATCTAGAGATATGGGTAAGCAGTAAGCCATCTCCACCTTCTAGAACATGTGTCTGCAAACTATGCCCTTGGGCCAAATCTGGATGCCACCTGTTTCTTTGAATAAAGTTTTATTGGAACACAGCCACGCTCATTTGTTTACATTGTGTCTATGGCTGCTTCAATGGGAGAGTTGAGTTACGTGACAGAGACTGTATGGCTTACCAGGCTGAAAATATTTACTCTCTGCCATTTACAGAAAAAACTTGCTGACTCCTGCTCTATGAAGAAGAGAACTCAGAGTCTCCCAATTCACTAAATTCACCTGGAATATGTTCCAACTAATTTTATTTATATCTCAAAGGACAACGTACCTCAGTGATATTTGGTCACAGTAATATATGTGAACAAATTTGATAGAAAATATCAATATCCTTAATCTGGTGACATATGACATATAGTCCCATCTGATGGTGACTTTCAGTCTGTTTTTTAGGCTCCAACTTTAATAATTGGTCCTAAATTTCAGATCTTCCTATTCCTTTAGTTGGATTGCAAGCTGGCAGAATTATTGCCATGATATGCCCATAATTGTCCCATAAGGTAACAAGTTACTTTCTGGCCTTGCCTGACATTACTCTGTGTAGGTAAAATGAAGAAATTGGCACGTTTGTTCTCCCAGCTGCATGCCTTTTCTTTCGTTTGAAAGATCTCATCAGTTGCAGCAGCCTAGTGTCCTCAGATTCTCTTCCTATCAAAACCTGCCCTCACAAGAAAACATAATAAATTCACTCACAGTAAAATACAAATAACGTATAACAATACAAGATCACCTTTCCAGAGGTATCAAAGTTCCTAGATGCACCAGCAAGTTAAGTGGTAAACAAATTTTTCTTTCATTCTCTCTTTTTGAGGTCAGGATATAAAGAAAAACATAGCACCAAGTAAGCTAGTAGCTTCTTCCACTAAGAGCTAGTTCCTCTGTGCTTAATCTATAATCCAAGAACCTCTACATCAAAATCACCCAGGGGGCTTCCCTGGTGGTGCAGTGGTTGAGAGTCCGCCTGCCGATGTAGGGGACATGGGTTCGTGCCCCGGTCCGGGAAGATCCCACATGCCGCGGAGCGGCTGGGCCCGTGAGCCATGGCCGCTGAGCCTGCGCGTCCGGAGCCTGTGCTCCGCAATGGGAGAGGCCACAACAGTGAGAAGCCCGCGTACTGCAAAAAAAAAAAAAAAAAAAAAAAAAAAAAAAAAAAATCACCCAGGATACTTAATAAAAATGCAGATCTTGAAGCCAAATTCTGGACCGACTAAATCAAAATATCTGAAGATAAGTCACTGGAATCTTTATTTCAACAAGCACAAGTTCCTCTTCATGATTTTAACGTTGAGTAAAGTTTGAAAACTATTGCACTATAGTGTGTGCAATTATTCTGCCCACTGGACTCATATCTTGATGGGTAGTAATGGTAGGCTGGAGATGCTCCAGGACCTGACTTGCTCAGTCTGATTGGCCACTTAATGGTCCTCTGACTTACAGGTGAGCTGATGAATTTCTCACACTACAAGGGCTCTCTCTATTGGGGGCTGGTGTAATGTTGCAGAGTGTAAAATGTACATTGATTATTTATTTTCACATTAACTGCACAGAACAATGATATGAGGTAATCATTAGTATGTTTCAGGAAAGTGACCCAGTTTCCTTCATTGTAAAATGGGGATTTTTTAACAAAGCCTATTTCAAAATGTAGTGAGAATTGAGATAATGCATTTAAAAGTGCATAGCATGCAGGAAGTGGTTAATAATGTCAAAAATTACTGTTGCTAATTTTATATAACATGAGAAAATTAAAGCTCAGTAGTTTTATTCAATAGGTCTGTTACACAACTTGTAAGATGCCAAGAAGAAGATTTGGAACCCAATACTTTTTGGAGTCAGTCTTTCTTTTACCCAGAGGTTGATTTCCCATTTATCATGAAACTCATACTGAGTTTCAGAGTCCCTCATTTGCATGGACCCCTTCCAAGACTCTAAGATCGACCCAGAAAGGCAATATGCTCACAGAGCCAACATTTTTATAACATTTGCAAAAGTTAGATAATTTAATCGCAATTGGTATAGAAAACTATTTCTTTCCAGTTCTATTCTGTCATGCTTTTTCTCTTTTTGTTGGCATTGAAGTGGCTACAGGCATTTACAACTAAAAGAAAATTGAGTTGGGGATAATTTCAGCTTGGATTTTGTGGGATGTTTTTACGTGGTTTGTAATCACTTCTGTATATAGTTACATTATTACTACCAGGCTCAATGTATAATTGACTTCAATAAATAATCTTACTGACTATTTTTCCAGTCTTCATGGTATCATGATACGATGGTATCTAGACGAGAGCTTATATTTTATGAAGGTGCACCTGAGTACCCAGCACCAAGCACTGAACGCATATGCATAGTGGAAGTGAAATTAGTTATGAATTATACAGCACCACAAGCTAGTCTGTGGCAAAACCTTACAGACAGCAGAAAAGTAAAATTATAAACAGAGGCTTCTGTTCTCACCAACGTTTAAGCAAAACAGAAGTTGTCTCTTGTCAGGAATATACTCAAACATATAGTGTATGCAATTATAAATGTTCCATAGTTTTTTCCTGCTTTTCTCCCTTTTTTGATGGGATTGCACAAAACAGAATTTATCAGAATTCCTCAATTTGTAAATCACAAAAATGTAGCAGTTCTAAAAACCAGTGAGTACAAACTGTTTGTAAATCACACATTTATATATCCCTCCCCCAAATATTATAAAATATCTGACTAGACTTATAACAAATTGAGAAACTGAATTAGTAACTAAACATCTTTCTTCAAAATAAAGTTCAAGTCCAGAAGACTTCACTGGTGAATTTTCTCAAATGTTTAAGTAAGAAACAATACCAATCCTACTCAAATTCCTTTGGAAAATAGAGAAGGAAGGAACACTTACTAACTCATTCTATGAGGTCAGTATTACCCTGATGTCAAAGCCAGACAAAAACACTCCATGAAATGAAAACTACAGGTCAATGTCCCTCGTGAAAAAGGATGCAAAAATCTTCAACAAAATATTAGTAAATAAAATCCAACAATATATGAAAAAGGATTATGCATTTTTACCAAGGTATGCAAAGTTGGCTTAACATCTGGAAATTGATCAATATAATATATAATATTACCAGGATAAAAGACAAACCTATGTGATCATCTCAATAGATGCAGCAAAACATTTGAAAAGATCCAACACCTATTTATGATAAAAGCTCTCAACAAATGAGGACTAGAAGGGAAATTTTGCAACCTGTTAATGGAATTAAAAACAAAACAGAATGGCCATCATCAAAAAGTCTACAAATAATAAATGTTGGAGAAGGTGTGGAGGAAAGGTGGGAACGTAAATTGGTGCAGCCATTATGGAGAACAGTATGGAGGTTCCTTATAAAAAACTAAAACTAGAGTTATCATATGAACCAGCTATTCCACTTCTGGGCATATATCCAGAGAAAACTCAAAAAGATACATACACTCCAATGTTCATAGCAGCGCTATTTATAATAGCCAAGTCATGGAATCAACCTAAGTGTCCATTGACAGATGAATGGATAAAGAAGATGTGGTGTATACATATAATGGAATATTACTCAGCCATAAAAAGAATGAAATAATGCCATTTGCAGTAAAATGGGTGGACCTGGCGATTATCATATTAAGTGAAGTAAGTCAGGTAGAGAAAGACAATTACCATATGCTATCACTTATATGTGGAATCTAAAAAAAATGACACAAGTGAACTTATTTACAAAACAGAAATAGACTCACAGACATAGAAAACAAACTTATGGTTAACAAAGGGGAAAGAAGGAGGAAGGATAAATTTGGAATTCAGGATTAACAGATACAGACTATTATGTATAAAATAGATAAACAACAAGGACCTAGAATATAGCACAGGTAACTATATTCAACTATATTCAATATCTTTTAATAACCTATATTGGAAAAGAATCTGAAAAATTATATATATATAATTATATATATGTATATATATATTAAAGAATCACTTTGCTGTATACCTGTAACATTGTAAATCAAGTATAAAAAAAAAACAAAGCAAGAAAACTTGTCACTAACATCATAGTGGTAAAAGATTGAGTGCTTTCTCCCTAAGAAAAGGAACAAGTAAGAATGTTCACTCTCAAAACTTCTATCAAACATTTTACTGGAGCTTCTAGTCAGTGCAATAATGCAGGAGTAAAAAATTAAGGGCATACAAACTGGAAAAAAAAAGAAAGTAAAATTGTCTTTATTGACAGACAATATGATCCTGTATGTAGAAAATCATAAATATATTTTTTAAAAAACCTACTATAACTAATAAGCAAGTTTAGCAAGGTTGCAAGAAACAAGATCAATAAATTTAAAAAATCAACGGTATAAAGTACAAGCAATGCACAATCAGAAAATAAAGAAAACAGTTCCAATCACAATAATATCAAAAACAATAAGACAATAAAGAATAAATTTAACAAAACAAGGACAAACGGGCCTGAGAGAACTTTCTGGGTTGATGGAAATTTTTAGAAACATGTTGTACAACTATATAAATTTACTAAAAATCACCAAACTGTGACCTCGCAATGATAAATTTTATGGTATGTTAACTATGCCTCAATAACACTGATTAAAAATGTATAGACAGAAAAAAGCATCTCTCTACTCTCATAAGAAGTAGAAATATCTTTCTTTTCTCATAAAAATTATAAAATTGTCACATGATGAGGCAAAGATTATGCAGCAAAAATGCAGGGGAAAGTGTTTTAGAGGTTTGTTAGTCAATGAATAAATAAATAGATTTTTTGTCTGAACTTCGTAGTATTTTTCAGCATTAAAAATGTTTTTCTCTAAATAAGTGTCTTATTTTTTTAATTTATAATTTGTATTGCTATTCTTTTTTAAAAAATAAATTTATTTATTTATTTTTGGCTGCGTTGGGTCTTTGTTGCTGCACGCGGGCTTTCTCCAGTTGTGGCGAGCGGGGTTACTCTTCGTTGCAGTGCGCGGGCTTCTCATTGTGGTGGTTTCTCTTATTGCAGAGCACGGGCTCTAGGTTTGCAGGCTTCAGTAGTTGTGGCCCACAGGCTCAGTAGCTCCGTGGCAAGTGGGATCTTCCCGGACCAGGGATCGAACCCATGTCCCCTGCATCGGCAGGCGGACTCTCAACCACAGTGCCACCAGGGAAGTCTCTGTATTGCTTTTCTTAAAGGGGGCCCTAAAATTGTGTAAGTTTGAGTTTTAAAAAATCCACTTCTGTTCCTATTCCTGTTCCCTAGTCCCTTTCGCTACAGGGAACCACTTTTACTGGTTTATTATATAGGCATAGCTCAGAGATAGTGTGGGTTCAGTTCCAGACCACCACAATAAAATGAATATCACAATAAAGCAAGTCACATAAAAAATTTTGTTTCCTGGTGCATATAAAAGTTATGCTTACACTGTACTATAATCTATTGTGTGCAGTAGCATTGCATCTAAAAAATGTATATACCTTAATTGAAAAATACTTTATTGCTGAAAAGTACTAAACATCATCTGAGCCCTCAGCAAGTTATAATCTTTTTGCTGGTGGAGGCTCTTGCCTTGATGTTGATGGCTGCTGACTGATCAGGGGGCTGGTTGCTGAGGGTTGGAGAGGCTGTGGAAATTTCTGAAATAAAACAGCAGTGAAGCTTGCCTCATTGATTGACTCTTCCTTTCTTTTTTTTTTTTTTTTTTTTTTTTTTTTTTTGCGGTATGCGGGCCTCTCACTGTTGTGGCCTCTCCTATTTGGGAGCACAGGCTCCGGACGCGCAGGCTCAGCAGCTATGGCTCACAGGCCCAGCCACTCCGCAGCATGTGAGATCCTCCCAGACTGGGCCACAAACGCGCGTCCCCCGCATCGGCAGGCAGACTACCAACCACTGCGCCACCAGGGAAGACCGACTCTTCCTTTCTTAAGCGATTTCTCTGTAGCATGCAATGTTGTTTGATAGCATTTTACTACAGTAGAACTTCTTTCAAGATTGGAGACAATCCTCTCAAACCCTGCTGCTGCTTTGTCAACTAAGTTTATGTAATATTCTGAATTGCTGTCATTTCAGTAATCTTCACAGCATCTTCACTAGTTTCCATTTCAAGAAGCCACTTTCTTTGCTCATCCATAAGAAGCAACTCCCCATCCATTAAACTTTATCATGTGATTGCAGCAATGCAGTCCCATCTTCAGGCCCCACTTCTGGTTCTCTTGCTATTTCCATCTCATCTGCAGTTACTTCCTACACTGAAACCTTGATCCCCTTAAAATCACACATGAGGTTTGGAATCAACTTCTTCCAAACTCCTGTTAATGTTGGTATTTTGACCTCTTCCCATGAATCATGAATGTTCTTAATGGCATCTAGAATGGTGAATCCTTTCCAAAAGGTTTTCAGTTTATTTCACCCAGATCCATCAGAAGAATCAGTATATATGGGAGCTATAGCCTCATGAAATGTATTTCTTAAATAATAGGACTTGAAAGTCAAACTTAATTCTTAATCCATGGGCTGCAGAATGGATGTTGTGTTAGCAGACATGAAAACAACATTAATCTCATACATCTCCATCAGAGCTCTCGGGTGACCAGGTGACTTGTCAATGAGCAGTAATATATTGAAAGAAATCTTTTTTTTTTTTTCTGAGCCGTAGGTCTCAACAGTGGGCTTAAAATATTCAGTAAACCATGCTGTAAACAGATGTGCTGTCATCCAGGTTTTGATGTTCCATTAACAGAGCAAAGGTAGAGTAGATTTAGCATAATTCTGAAGGGCCCTAGGATTTTCAGAATGATAAATGAACATTGGCTTCAACTTCAAGTTACCAGCTACATTAGCCCCTAACAAGAGACTCAGCCTGTCGTCTGAAGGAGGCATTGACTTCTCCTCTCTAGCTATGAAAGTTCTTCCAATATAAAGCTGTTTCATCTGCACTGAAAATCTGTCATTTAGTGTAGCCACCATCATTAATTATCTGAGCTAGATCTTGTGGATAACTTGCTGCAGCTTCTATATCAGCACTTGCTGCTTCACCTTGCAGTTTTATGTTATGGAGAGGACTTCTTTCCTTAAACCTCATAAGCCAACCTCTGCTAGCTTCAAACTTTTTTTCTGCAGCTTCCTCACCTCTCTCAGCCTCCATAGAATTGAAGAGAGTTGGGTTTTGCTCCAGATAAGGCTTTGGTTTAAGGGAATGCTGTGGCTGGTTTGATCTATTCCGACCACTAAAGTTTTCTTCATATCAGCAGTAAGGCTGTTTTGCTTTCTTATCACTTGTGTGTGCACTGGAGTAGCACTTTTAATTTCCTTCAAGAATTTTTCCTTTGCATCTAAAACTTGGCTAATTGTTCAGCAGAAGAGGGGGAGCTTTTGGCCTGTCTCAGTTTTTGACGTGCCTTCCTCACTAAGCTGAATCATTTCTAGATTTTGATTTAAAGTGGGAGACATGTGACTCTTCCTTTCACTTGAACACTTAAGAGACCACTGTAGGGCTGTTAACTGGCCTAATTTCAATATTGCTGTGTCTCAGGGAATAGGGAGGTCCGAGCAGAGGGTAAGAGATGGGGAATGGCTGGTGGGTAGAGCACGCAGAACACACGCAACATTCGCCAGTTAAGTTTACTGTCTTATATGGGCGTGCTTCATGGTGTCTCAAAACAATTACAATAGTAACATCAAAAATCACTGATCACAGATCACCATAATAAATATAGTAACAATGAGAAAGGTTGAATATTGTGAAAATTACCGAAATGTGATGCAGAGACACAAAGTGAACGAATGCTGTTGGAAAAATGGTACAGATAGGCTTGCTCAATGCATGGTTGCCACAAACTCAATGTGGAAAAAACATAATATCTGTGAAGCACAATAAAGCAATGTGCAATAAAATGAGGTATGATGGTGTAGCCTTCTGGAGATAATCTAATGACTAAGTAACAACATAATCTAATTTAATAATAATAACATAATAGACAATTTCGCATGACTAAGGACCAGGCTGTGCTCTAAGGACTTTCCATTTATTAAACTGCTTAATCCTTTCAGCGATTTTATGGGGCAGGTCCTATTCTCACCCCATTTTACAGATGAGGACACTGAAGCAACAGAAAGTATAGTAACTTTCCCATGGTGAGTTTTAAACACGGGCCATCTAGCTGCAGTTTTTACTCCTAATTACCATTCAAAATCATCTCTCAATACATAATTGTTTTTTTTGGGGGGGGGTTGCTGGTGAGAGGGCAGTGGGAATGGTCTAAAGCATAGGTACAAAGAGCTGGGTTTTACACATGCTGTACACACTTTTCTATATTGCTCTTTTATGTCTCAACAATATGTCTTGAAGACAAGACTGGCTACATAATTTTCTGGGCCCAGCACAAAATGGAAGTGTGAGGCTCCTTCTTCAAAAATTATCAAGAATTTCAAGAAGGCAACAGCAGAGTATTAAATCAAGCATAGGTTTCCTTTAAACCCATGCCCATGAAGTCAGCCCTGCATGAACCCATTACTTTTGCCTCTAGTTCTTGTCTTGATTATAGCTGCTTTCCACTGACTGATAATCAGCTGGTCATAGAACTAAGAGGTGCCACCTCTGTGCCACAATCTAGGGACAAGCAAAGTGTTCTGTTGTGACTGTCAGCTTATGAAGGGAGAGGCATCAAGTGTGCCCATGCAGCTCCGGTTATTGACTAAAAGGGAAAACAAGAGTCTGGCTGCAGAAATATGGATAGAGATCTAGAGATTAGAAATCTGTAGTCTGGAGTTACCTTGCCTCTTATCTTTTGCTTTATTTTTAGCAAGGTAATTTGGGTCACTAATATTGATGAGATCAACAGAGCTAGCACTAAATTCTTCCCCTCTGCCTGTTTCTCCCTACATCCGAACCAAAATTTGTCCCAGCCTGTACTTGTGGGTAAAACTTATCAAACCGTTTTACCCAAATGACACTGAAAATTGGATTGCTAGACTCTTTGCAGCGTTTCATAGCATTCGGATTTTTCCTTTCCTTGGTAGGGAAAAACAGGAATCACCCAAAGAGTTTCAGCTCATCTGACTGCCCCTGATAAGATCAGGAAAGTTCGCTGGGTGAAGACCCTCCAGACACGTTTCTGACCTGTTGATGGAAGGTTTGTTTTGGCCTCATTTCTTCTGCCTTTCCCAGCTGATACCTATGGTGACCTAAGGAATTAGAGGCACTGACCAGACAAAGAACATCCAATTCAGAGTCGTCCAAAGAGGTACAGGCAAGAGAAAAAGAGCCGAGAGGAAAATTTCCAGAACATTTCCATTTAGAAGCACGATGAAACTTGTTGACTAAGGTAGCCACGTTATCTAGGGCATGCATTTGACAATCTGGCACAGGTGACGAAACTGACAAACACACACAAGAAACTAGCACAACATTATCTGTAAATTGGTTGTGATTGAATACTTCATGTCATCAAGGGAATAGAGGCAATGAAAGAAAAGCCTTATTTCTCTGCAAAGAAAGGAATTTCTGTCAGAAAGAGACTAGGAAATAAAAGAGAAAAATGTCTTAAGAGAGATCACTATGCATTCTATAAAGTACATGTTGTAAAATGAAAAGGGAAAAGCAGCTTGATTCTGAAACTCTATTCAGTGTAATTTTGTGTAAACTGTTCTCTAAAGAGAGAGACTGAACCCTAATCAACCGGCATCTTCTTCCAGATGGCTCTAAGTGTGCCTTCATCTGTTTTTTAAGAGAGGGTGGGTATGATTCCCTACTATAAGGAAAGGCACATATTGAGACTCGATCAAAGGATTTTTCCAATACATATTTATAACTTAGCACTCCCAGAATGGCTTGTAAGGGTTTTCCCTTTCCCTATCTCTGCCTGGCATTTGTTGGCTCATCACTGCTCGGATGATGACATGCTTCAGTTGAATTCTGATTCTTAAGTGGCTGCCAAGTCCATGATGTTTTTTTCCCCAGGACCCTTAACCAATACTTGTTGAATGAATGAAAATAAAGAGACTGCATCCCCATATCCGATGGCATACCAGTTGACCAAGTAGTAACTGCAGGAGGAAGGCCAGGTTGGCATCTTCAACTGAAGGCAAGGAGCCTGAGTTACATCCTTTCCTACACAGAACAGAATGATGTAAACACGGCTGCAGGATTTTGACCCTATGGCACTTCCAGCTTCATGAGAAATTTCAGCGTTTTTTAAATAAACACAGTAACAGAGATTTACCTAAAACGATGCCACTGTGCCAACAATGAAGTCGAAATTGCTGAAGAGATTCTGGGAGAAAGAATTCTTGAGAAAAGATTCCTAGTCATTGCACTTATTCATTCATTTGTTTGCTTATTCATCAAAGTAACTACTATGTCTCAGCTATTGTGATAAGTTCCTGAGGATATGCAGGTAAATAAAGTAACATATCCTCCTGCTTGCCCTCAAGTTGACAATCTAGTAGGAATATTTCAATTACAATAGTTTGATGAGGGTTATGATGCCACAGCATGTTATGGGAGCAAATTTTGAAGAATACTTAATCAGACTTGGAGAGTTGTAAACTATTTCTAGAGAAGAGACACGAAAGCATAGACCTGAAAAATGAGTATGACTTAGCCAGGCAAAAGTGGGGAAGGGTCTTTCAGTAGAAGGGAACAGCATTTACAAAAGGTCAAAGGCAAGTCCGGGGAGAGGCATGCTGGGAACTAAAGGAAGTTCATGACAATTGGTGGTTGAGCTGGGGCGGAGGATGAGAGAGGGGAGAATTGGATTGGAAGGGTAGAGAGGACAGCAAGAAAGCATACTGAGTGCTGGTTTGTGAAGGAAAAATAATCTCATTCTTTCACGTGTGGATTTTAGATGTGATTTGAGGGGTGTATGTAGATGTTTAAAACATACCAAGAGAAATTCTCAAATTCCCTGCAATCTACCAACATTAAGAAATGAAGGTTAGCACAGGGAACTATACTTAATATCTTGTAATCACCTATAATGGAAAAGAATCTGAAAAAAATATATATATATGTATATACATACATATATATATATCAATATATAACTGAATCACTTTGCTGTACACTTGAAACTAACACAGCATTGTAACTTAACTATACTTCAATTAAAAATAGAATAAAATGAAGAAATGAAGGTGAACTAAATTTGTAATATATATAAATGTCAAATCACTATGCTATACACCAGAGACTAATATAATATTGTACATCAACTATACATCAATAAAAAAAAAAAGAAAAAGAATCTATGATGCTACGGGGTCGGGGAATAAATGAAGACAATCTAAAGAAATTGGGAATCAAAATCATCTCTTTTGAATTCTAGAAATATTGAGATGAAGGAAATTGTCACAGATGAAAATTACAGTGTGTGCTTCCTGCTGCAATAGCAGCAGGTAGAACTTAGAAACTTAGAGAAAGAATTGAACTCAAAGTTTCCTATCTTTCAGTAGAAGTTTGAAAAATCTGAATTCCACCTGATTTTATAAGATAATTACAGAGAATCATTTTCTCCTCAAAGTCAATAGGTTTGACTAATACATAATCTAAAGATTCTTCTAGGACTTTTGGAAAGTTCTCAGAAGACATTTGCAATTTTGGCGATGTAGAAATAAAGGCAGTGCCTATTTTAAAGTCATGGATACTTAAACGAATATGCTGAAACTAACATTAAATGCCAGGCTACTCATCATCATGAAGAAACATTGGTGATATTTAATAATATTTTCTTCTTAGTGTAATTTTGGTAGGATGATCATAGGCTTTTTGACAAGTTCCTTTCTGGACCCCAGTCAGGTAGACTCCAATTCCAGCCTTAATCAGAGTTGGGATTCGTTGATCTCCAGAATATGAGAGCTACACAGCCAATTATAACTAAACAAATAAGCTAATTACATTAATAACTTGGAAAACCACTAATCTAGACAATGGTTCCCAATCTCTGAGCAGAAGACTCCTGGAGCTACTGCAAAAACATTTCAAATCCATGTGTTGCCCAAGCAATGTCTCTACATTATACACCTAATCTTATGCAAAAATTCATGCCATCTCTAACAATATATTATGTTTTAATAAACAGAAAGCATTTAAAGGTTACTAAATTTATGACAGTCTTTTGTCATATGTTCTCAAGCAAAATATTCTAAAAGTACAACTATGAGATAACTTAAAATGTTTTTACCTTAAGAAAGAATCCTCAGTCTGCAGAACAGAAGGCCTTTTGAGTTTTTTCTGCAAGTGAGTTATTTTTTTGTCGTTCTAATTCACAGGTATTCATTCTAATTCACAGCATATTATATACAACATTGCAAATAAATAGTTGAAGGATATAATTAAGCCCAGCAGAATTTTAGCTGGTCTGAGTAATGTGCCTATGTGCCATCCTCCACCTACAGAGTCCCACAGAAGCCTTAGGGCTGTTCAGAAAAAGAGAACATATTACTTTATCTGCTAAGAAGTGCAAAACTCTATCTTAATCTCAATGGCAGCAACTTTCCTTAGTCTAATTTATCAGGTAATGTTATCACTTTTTCACTGCATGGTGCTTTCATGCTGTTTTTAAAGATGGAATTATTCATGTGACTCATGGCAAGCTATCGCAAATCTTTTTGGAAGTAGGTGAGGCATGAATAATAACAAACTAACTTGTAACATTGTACTAGAAATAGATTGCATTATAAAGCCAGAGTTCTTAAAAGCTTCGTTTTCTTCTGAATAATGTGTCCCACTGGGCTGAACTCTTTGTCAGAATGAGGAACTCTTCCATGCCAGGCACATAAAGTTAGCTCAACACTTGTTGACCATTTCATACGTGCTGCTTGGTCCTAGGAAACAAAGACAAATTAGAATCACGTGTCATATTCTTACTCTATGTTCACTCAGAACATTGTGGAGGTGGACAGGAGGCGTCTTTGGTGGCTACGTCGCAATCTGGCTTTTGTCTGAAGTGCTGTAGAAGCAGAGAAAAGAGAGCGGTTCTTACGGCACTTGAGGAAGTAGAGAGTGAACCAAGAAAGTTTTGCTTCATCAAAGAGACATTTGAGATGTCTAGGAGGATGAGCTGAATTTTACCCCGCAGAGAAGAGCGGGAGGTCACTCCAGGGAAAGGGATCAGGATACACAAAGACACACTCCCCGTTTTCCTTCACCCCCTCTCTGTTTTATTAGTTCTTCCTCCCTGACCCATTCCTAAATAATGGGGGTTACTCAGAACTCTAGCCTGGACCGCTTATCATCTCACACTCCACACAAATCTTAAGCAATTTCATCCACGCCCAGGGATGGCTTGATTCCCATCTTTACGTTGATGACAACTAAATATGTATCTCCAGCCCGGATCTGTCTGCTTAACTCCAGAGGAATATAAGCAAAGCCTTCGTAACATCTCTCCTTTGGCAGCTCACAGATCTCTCAGACTCAACACGTTCGGGACAGAATTCGTCTCCTCATACCCGTCCTGCTGCAATTTTCCCGTTTCAGTTACTGGCATGACGATCCCTTAGGCGCTCGCACCAAAAACCTGGGTGCCATCCATGACTCCTCCCTTTTTCTCACCCACAGGATCCATCCAATACGTTGCCAAGTTCCGTCAAGACAGTCTCTGAAGTAGTCCATGAATGTATTTCCTCGCTCTTTCCCTATTGCTTCTACCTTACTCTTATGTCCCGAATTATGTCCTTAATCTCTATGTCCTAAATGACTGAGTAGGAACTAGCCAGCAGAAGGGGAGGTGGAGGGGGTAGCCTGCATTTGGGGTACAGTGGAAATGGTACAAGCAGGAACAGGGGCTCATGGCTAAGGAACGGTACCAGGTTGGACTTGATGTTTTTTTTGTTGTCGGCAGTTACAGTGGGTCAAGCTCTCTGAAAACTCCAAAGTAAGAACAGCACACGGTACTTCTCTGCTGTGGGGTTTATCAGCAGTGCTCTTAGCAAGTTCATTTGTCTGAGGTTAAAATGATGCTCTGTGGTCACAAGACCAAGGATATTGCTGGAGGCTCCTAACAGGTAGGAGGTGAGGTACTCTCCTCCTGGTTTTGAACTCCAGGAGGGGACCTTATGACAAATATGTGAGGCTCCTGTCTCAAGGACTCAAGCAAAACTGTATTAAGTTAATGAATGAATGAACAAGCCATATTTGCTCATTTGAGAACAGTTGCTTTCTAGTTTTGGTCCATTTATCTTTGTGTTGAATGAATTTGTAAAAGTGTATCTCATAATAAAAAGGGTAACCCTATTTTTGTCACATTTGCTGCAAAAATTTTTTTCCTAGATTTGTGTATGTGTGTATTTGTGTCAGCAAACTTGTCTACACGTTCTTTTTCTTTCACTTCCAGACACAGGACTCCTTGCTGCTTTGGTATATGCTCTGAGTCCTTGGAAGTCCCTAAATGGACCGGGGGCAAGAGAGAGCCTGCCCAGAAGGGCACTCCGGATCAGAGGAAGACATGTTTCAAGGCGAAATACTGTAACTTAGGCAGGGATTTTCACTTGAACGTGAAACAATTCCACATTTTAAAACATATTTTTTCAAACACAACATGCACTCAGTTAACTGAATGTTTGGAATCAGTTTTTAGTATAACTCATTTCACTTGAGTATGTCTATTTTCAGAAAGGCCATTGTGCCAAGGACAAGTTGATCAAGTGACTTCCCCTAAGTGTTTTGGCAATCCACCCTGATGACACACTGCCAGTTATCAAAAGCACAATCAAGTTCAGGAGAACTGAAGCTGAAGCACACAGGGCCGACACCACTGGACTTTGAAAATGGACCCCAGTGTGCTAAACGAACCCTGTCTAATATCCGTCTGTATTCTCTCACTCAGTTAAAATAGGTATTTATTATTATTATTAATCACAGTAAAGAATTTAAATGGTACAGAAGGTAGAAAAGAAAACTAATTTCCTACTCTAGTTCTCCAACACTCTCCATTACAATCTACATATTGTTCTGCTCCTTGTTTTTTTACTTAATAATATATGCTTTATATATTTATGACATATAATAATAAGGTGCATATATAGCTAATTTTTATATCGCTAAATACGACAACATATTGGTAAGCCTCTAGCAAATATAAGAAGAGAGCACAAAAGCAAGGGACTATATCAGCGTAGGAACTCTAAATAGAAAGAAAATGTAAAGAATTTAAATTTTGTGGCACTCAGCTCCATAAAACTAGATCAAGTTGAAAGAGGAAATAAATGGATGATTTCCCAAGAAACTTGTAGATAATTTGTAAGGCTGCCACGGGACCATGGACTCAGACATCATTTTAAGTACAGGGTACACTAAGCCCAAGGAGGTCCAGCTGACCTACTTAACAGAGTCACCCACGCTTACCTAATGTGATATTACACCTCCAATAAACTCATCGTGCTGTGTCTAATAAGCGCCTAGCACTCAAGATATTCTTGTGGAATGAAGGAATCCACTATGCAGAGTGAACCAGTAAGCAGCCTCAAGAGCTTACTCCCTGAAACACTCTCCTCTATGGGGATGTCTCCCACACCTCCTGTGACAGCCACCATCTGCAAGTTAGATGTTAAAACTTTAATTTAGCCCTCCTGTCATTCAGATTAGAGACAGGTTCTGATTTAGTGGGAGCTTAGTTCGGATTAAGCTAACTAAGGATTTAGCAGGATTTAGTTGACTATTCTTACGCTCTCCTGCCCAAATTGACTGCAGGGAATTAAATCTATCCTGGTTACATCAGAACTCTATGGGTTGTAAATTTTCTCCTTGATGATTGATATTAACATCCCTTTGGAAGTCGGGTGGCATTGTATAAGGACAGTGAAGCCCTTTGACTTTGATTTGGGATCAGGTAATTAAATGGATCCCTTCCGCGTGCAGATATCTAAGTCAGAAGTATTTATTTTAGTTTTGATATAGTCCTTAAGGTAGCTCCTAAGTTATTTCATATGACAGTAGATATTGTTTCTATTGTCTTAAGATACTTAAGATGACGATTAACTCAGTGTGAGGCTTTTTTCACTGGGAAGGAGAGGGGAAGCCCATAGTACCTAGCAAAAGGACCCTCAGTTTATTGGGGGTGTGAATACACAAGAATGAAGGTAGAAACTGGATTTCACTGGCTGAGAAACAGTTTCATCAGATAAGGCAGGAAAAAATGGGATCATTACTCTGGTCAGAGCTCCACGTCAGTAAAAACAAAAGAGGAAAAACATCTTCATCTCACTATTTCAAGGAGAGAAGTAGCCCTCTCTGAGTTTTATTATGTGGTTTAATTGATAGAGAGAACTGGAAATCAAGACATCTTGGTTCTGTTCCCATAATTTGAATGCTTTCATGTTGCTCTTTCTGACTTGATCAAAATATCCTCCATGTGCAGGGGCTTAAGAGCACAGCTCTGTAACCACCATTAGAGAACAAGCAATTCAAGTAAGTCATTACACTTTAAGTACTTCTCAATTCAGAAATAAAGGAACTAAATGCGGGCAGGAGATTGAAAAGTCCATAATGATATCAGCTTAAATGTGGCTTCCGGAGTTATGTTGTAAAAAATCTGCAGTGTTCTCTTATTCAACAGCTACTTGGAAAATTCGGACCCACAGCACATAAGAAAATGCTGCTTATCATTGCCCAAGACTTGCTCCAGGGGCAGCTCATTTTACCCCATTTCCTTCTCTCTTGCCCTTGCCACCATGTTTGAAGTACCTGAGAAAGGGAGGGTTCTCCAGTATCAGATCATCACACGTCTCCAACTACAACCTTGACCTCTAACGTCTTCAGGTCACTTAGATCTGCAATAACTAGAGAAGTGGTCCTCAGCTCTGGCTATATATTAAGATCCCTTGAGGCAGTTAAAAAATTACTGTTGCTCAGATCCTAATCCAGACCTGTTAAATCAGAATCTCTGGGATTAGAGGATTGTTACTAGTATTTTTTAAATTTCCATATGGAATTCTAATGTGCAGCAGGAACAGAGATTGGGTCCTGCCAAGAGGGATCAACAGACATCCCCAAGCTCTCGACCCCGGGCTTTGCTTCTGAGACAGCAAGTGTCCAGGAGTGTGGAACCAGCCCTGCAGGGATTTCTGGCTTCTAGGGGAAGCCTGGCTTGATGTTATGAATTTGAGGCCGGACTGAACGTAGAGACAAGTCCTACTTTATCTCTTCCCTCTTCCCAAGACTGGGATGGAAAGAAATAGTTCCCTCCAGACTCCCCTACATCAAAATTCAAAACCAAGTGGCCGGGTGGAGGCCTAAGAAATGTCTTAGAGAAACCACAGTTTAGCATCAGCCATTTAATTTCAGACTAGTTCTTATAGATAGGATTCTCTGTGCTCGGCAACTTTCACATCTCATTTCATTGGCACATCAACCTCTTTGAGCTGGGGTTAGTAGCCCATTTTACAGATGAGGAGACAGAGGCAATTCAGAGTGCTTCAGTAATCAATGTAAAATCACCCTTCTAGGAAGTAGCCAAATCAAGATTTAAGCTCCAGTCTTTCAGATTCTGAGGCCCATTTTTCCTATGAGCTCACACAGCGGCCCTCACCATCCTGCCACTTTGTGGGGGAGTAGTCAGCAGCAGCTGTGAGCAGGAGGCAACCTGCTTTGTGACAGGTTGACATTATGACATTATGACCACTGTCTCCATTTTTGAGCACAGAGCTGGGCTTTCAGATACTCTGATGATTTTAGCCCCAAAGTAAACCTCTCAAGACAATTTGAGAACAGAAACACCTCTCACCCAACTCAGACTTAGGTTTTGCAAATTCAGCTCCCTGGGCCAATATATATGCTCTCAAACTGGTGACCCTTTTCTTCCTGAACCTGGGAAGAAAGGGAGGGATTCCAGGGAGAGAGGGGAGGGAAGCTCATGAGATTCTCTGGCACAGAAAAACTGCTTCCCTATACTCTACGCCCTGAAAAATGAAATAAATAAGGAAAGAGAGTCCCGGAGAGTTTGTGAGGAAATTAAGAATACCTGCTGTTTCACTGTGGGTTCCAATAATTAAAGATTGATTTATGGTCACAAAATCTTAAACGGATGGAGTGCGACTTTATTCTCATCTTAATCTGAGTTACTTTAATTATCGGAGAAAGGAAGTTTTAACTGGGGCCAATAAAGGGATGATTTCTGAATGGTGGCGAGCCTGGGTAAGATGTGCAGGACAGCCAGGACATGAAGTAATTGTAGGGAAAGATGAAAAATAATACATTTTTCTCTTTGATACATTTTTAAGACAAATAAGCATAATTCCAGATATGCAGCTGCCAGATTTGTGTTTCATACCTCAAATAGCTTTGATCATTACAGGGGGGACGTCTAAAAGTTCAGTGACAATGTCTGTTAGAATTTCATTCAATATTTATAGTACTGAATAAAATCGATTCAGTACTTATAGTACTATAATAGAATAGAATTGATCAAGATGGGAGAAAAAACAAATCTAGCCTGCTCTGTAACCTGCCTGGCCTGCTCAGTTAGGGCTTGGATTCCAACTGGTGGGCAGCAAAATTAGGAGGCTTAGCCCTTGGGCAGCCAGGTAAGGTCAGAGTTGGCCCAAGTCCTTGAGTAAGTCACTTGTAGCATAGAGGATCCTCAACTATGTCTCAAATACTCTTAAGTTTGTGATGCAAATATTCTTATTTTCTAGGAGTAGCATCATGTGAAAAATATTTGGAAGCCCTCTATATAGGAACCAAGAGCTAATGTAAAATTGAAGATTTCTACTGCACATGGCCCAACCCAGAGTTAAAGTATCCAGATTTGTTAGGGCAGCTTAGATCCCAGTTTCCCCACCATTCAGTTTCTGCTCCCAGCCCCATAGTGAAGAAATCCTTCTGCTCTATTCAACCAGACATTCGCCAGGAGGAGAAATATGCATATGTAAGTCCCAACCTTTTCCCAGCATTTCTACAGGCAGGCAAGAAAGGGCGGTCATACAAAATCCGTGGAATTTCTATGTTCAACACCATGCCCATGGAATATTCAATATTCATGAAGTCTCTATATTTAATAGGTGAATAACAAATGTTATTGTATCTTATTTTTAAGATTTGATCTGAAAGAAAACAGAGAAAATCTAAATACTTTTGAAAGCAGAGTACGTTGTAGGGGGAAATATATATATATATATATAAAACTCAAAGGAAATATATATATATATAAAAAACTCAAATATATATCACATATATTTGGCAATAAATATATATATTTGCCAATTACATATATATACATTTGACAATTAAGATAAGTACAAATATTTGAGATTTTCAAATATTTGAAGAAATAAAATGCCGTCGAATGTTCACCCTATTACATACCCTGGCAAATAAACATAAAGGCAACTATTTAAGTATAAGCATCAGGGCCTATGGTGAGTAGAGAGCATGACATTCTAGGATTACAAGGATAATTCTACTTTTACAGAATTGAACCATATGGCATTGTTAGCTCTAAGTGCCTTTCCTTTGGAGGTTATATAAAAGACTGACGGTATATTGAATGACCTTTAATTATTCAGTTTCCTTCTAAGGATACTGATCTGTATTCTAGATCCAACTGTGGATCAGAGACGAAGTAAGAGAAACTCAAAGAGAAGAGTGGCGGAGGAACAAATAGTTGAAACACACAAGCACCTGATCTGTTTCCTTCGGACAATTCCTTGAAGTCTTTAAGGCATATATATATTCATCTTCCCTCCCATCCCTTTCAAAATTAGCAAGTCTAATAACAACACCAGATGTCAATGGCAAATTTGAATTTTAAATTTCGAAGGGCTCTGAATGCTGCCGCTAAGAAGCAGGTAGCAACTGGAGAACAGAGTATCATTTTCCGAAAACATAACCCACCTCCTGCACACAAACTTTGGGCTTTGCAACAGGAGGTTAGCGACATGGAAGCCTGGGAGCTGCGCCTGCGACTGCTTTCTACACAAGGTGGATGTGAGGGTAGCTCAGCGTTTCTGAAACCCAGCATCCTGGCACGGTGGGCGCTGCCCTGGGGCCTCACGTAAGCGTCAAGAAGGGTTCTCTGTTCTCTCCAGAAAGTATGAGCTATAGGCTCCACCATGTACAAAGAACATCTTGATTTAACAAGTAGCTGCTGAGGCAGACTGTCATATTCAACATTGAGAACCACAGCCTGATCAGCCAGCACGAAACCCCCTGTTTCCACCAGAGGTCTGTTGTGAAGCTGGCCGAACATCCCTGTTGCATTAGCCCAAATTCACACACTGGCATTTACACCAGAGGGGATCCTACCCCACCTTCCACAAAACAAGAAGAAAGCATTCTTAAATGTGGGAGGTACTGCCGGAGATGATGTTTCTAAGACCAGGGACAGATGGTAAAGAAAGGCAAGTTTGGAATTTATGGAGTGGCTGCACTAGAACAATGTTTTCAAGTTCAACCTAAGGTCAATAGAGTTTGCTAGATATGAGAAACATGGAAATAAATGTTCTTTCTCTTTTCCAAGTGATTTGAGGAAAATATTCACTCTGAGAAAGCACTTCCTTATGCTTCTCGAGATGAAAAGAAGGTTTCTATTTATGTAGTATCCAAATGTCCTGGTGAGAAGCAAAACTTATTTGTCAAAGACACTGAACCTACCCACCCAAACTGACTCATTCGCAGTCTCAGATGTACTATGCAGTCCAGAATCTTTAAAAAGGAAAATCACGTATTTTGTTGCTGTTTCTTCCCAGATAGGACTTATGCTGACTTTTTTTTCTACTTCACTATGTTCTTTTTAAAAGCTTTTTGGTTTACTACTAATTTCCCCTTTTTCAGGCTCAGTTGTACAATATGGTGTGTGTGTTGGCTTGTAATTTTGGAGCTGAATTTATGGGCCTGCCATAGTTCAAAAGATATTCTATTTTTGTTTGTTTTATTTTTGCCTGGGCTTGATATGTTTTATGAGGTTCTCTCCTATAGTACAGGCATTCATAGCTGGCATAACCAAAATTCTATCTCTTGTTTAATATTTCTTCAAAGTTTCAAGCTGAAGTCTTTTCTTTTGTGTGATGCTGGAGCTTGTTGTGCTTTTTTTTTTTTTTTTTTTTTTTGTAATATCTGGAAACATTCCCTTCCACATCAGAAACTTAAGTTTGCAAGAAATCCCTTTGGGAGTCTTTAAATGTGTATCTGGAGGGCAGAGAAGAGAGACAGCCAGCATTGGACCTCCTGTCCACTGAGTCCCAGAACCCCTGTGTACAGCTGTAGGGGACAGGATGAGGTTGGCCTGGGGAGACAGAGGGTCTGGTTCTCTCCCTCTGCTGCACTTACCTGCCTGATTTCCTCTTTTTGCTCAAGTGAGGTGCTGCCCCGTTGCTCTCTTTAGTAAACAGACTGTTCTTTCTATGCTTCTCACTTTCAAAGTAAAAAATGAGCCAGGCTGCTCGTACTGGGATATCTTGTACAGGCTGACTTGATCCGCCAAAGAAAATTTGAAAACAGGACAAAACCTTCAAGAGGTTTGGAGAAACACAGGACAGCTCAGAATGATGGGTGCCTGCATCAGCCCACGGAATAAACATCCTGACAAACCACTCCACCCAAAGGAAGCTATAAAAATCTTAATGGTTCCTCAGGAGACCTTAGATCTAGCCTGGTTCTGCCTCTAACTAGCTATACGACTCTGCACAAGTGGCTTCTCCAGGACTGGTTTTCAGATAAGCCAGAGATGAAAAGAACAAGGAATCTTCAAGCCCAACTTTTACTCTCTCTAGGGTGTAAAAGGAAGGCTGGAGTAGTCAAGCGACCTGCCAAGTTCATGGTCAGTCAGACACAGGTCTCCTGACTATCAATAAAAAAAATTGTATTTTCATTGCAGCATACAGGTTCTCTCACCTGTACAACTTGAGTGTGTGGGGTAGGGGGTGGGTGACAATTGCTAATGTTTCTGGAAGTTTTCATGCTCCAAAAGTCCATGACTGCAGGAAGCTGGGTTCAGGGCATGTAGGAAACAGGTTCAGAGCAACAATTTCTCATTCCTCTGTCTTTTCTTCCTTTGTCTCCGCCTTTCCCCAACCTCATCTCTCCACACCACATCACTAATTTCTTTTCTCTCCCTACGTCCCTTCTGTTCAGGATTCTGAGTTTGGAATCAGGAGTTAGAGTGTATTTTGCATAGTTTTATTTCTTTTGGAGGAAAAGTACCAGAAATAACAAATTGGTAAATAAAAATTATGTCTCTTCAAAGAGAAAGTATTTCCAACAATGTTTTTAGAGAGATGGAATTGGAGGGAAAAAAAGATTTTGTTTTATATTTTGGGTTTCAGAGTCTTAACCTTTTTTATAAAAGGGCACCAGAGAGAGAAGTTACGATGCCAGCTTCTGGAACAATGTAGCATTCTAATTCAAGTGTTGTCTGAGAAAAAGATAAAGCAGGGAGTACTCATTGTACTAATGGGAAAAAGATGAATGACACCTAAATGGGTTTTCTTTGCATCACAGACCATGGTTAAGTGTTTTACATGCATTTGTCGCTGCTATTAATGTAATCACATAAAACTTTCTCTTGTTCTCAAGTGCTTTTAAAGTGAGCTATTTGAGCTTTTGATTCTGCAAGGTTTTCCTTCTCTTTCAAAATTAGCAAAGGTAATATGTAAGCCCTGGAAATTTTTTTTTTTTTTTCCATGCAAGAGCAGAAGTAAAGAAAAGAGTACGGTAGCTCTTTGGGTAAATTGGGAAGTGCAGGCGTTACCTTTCAAGGGCTGTTCCCCATAATTGTAATAAAAATATCCTCAGAGGATCATAAAGGATATTGCAAGTATTTTCTGTATTATATAATATTAATGCCGGGTCTTCTACACAGGCCTTCTGCATAAGTATTCTCTCCCTACTGCGTTTTCCTTCTGACTCAGGAGCTCACAGCTTTCTTAAGGAGGCACCTCAAATCCCAGTGGCACCCCGCCCAGCAGGGGACCATTGGGGTGGGGACAGGGCAGTCATAGGCCTTGCTGCGGTGCTGATTTCTGAGGCCCATGAAGTTACAACTAGGGTGGGCTTTTTGCAGGATAGTGAAAACCTTTTCCCTGACCCTTCATTGCATCCCTGTCCCAACACTCAGGAGTGGAAAGGGGACCTGCCTCCTTTTTTCCTTCAACCAGGAAGACCTGGATTTGAAATGTGTCTTTGTCATTTCCTGTCATGGTGGCCTTGAGCAAATTATTTACTCTCTGGAAGCCTCAAGGCCTCATATAACACCCACTTTACAGGGCTTCACGAGGTGATGTATGGAAAGCACCGAGCACCTGAGATCACTTACTGATTCATGTTTGTTTTGTCCACCATTTTATCAAAGGTCCATGAAGTTACCAAAACTGCCATTGAAAGCCCTTCAGCCTTTCTTACCCTGTCATAGTCCAGAAGAAGCAAGCTCATTTTTGTTCTATTTTAACTTAATAAATTTTTTAAAAATATAAATTAATAGAATTTATTTTTTTAAAGCAGTTTTAGGCATACAGAAAAGCTGAGCAGAAAGTACAGAGAGATCTCATTTATTCTCCACTCCACCCACACTCCCCAAAGTTTCTCCTGCTATTAACAACTTGCATTACTCTGGTATATTTGTTGCAATTAATGAGCCAATATTGATATATTATTCTTCACTAAATTGCATGGTTTACATTAGGGTTCATTCTTCTTTTTGTACATTCTATGCGTTGGGACAAATATATGATGACATGTATTCACCATTGCAGGATATATAGCAATAATTCCACTTTCCTAAAACTCCTCTGTGCTCTATCTTTTCATTCCTCCTTCCCTTCCTCTGAATTCCTAGCAAACTTTTACTGTCTTATAGTCTTTTCCAGAATTTCATATAGTTGGAATCATACAGTATGTAGCCTTTTCAGATTGGCTTCTTACAGTAAGTAATATGCATTTAAGTTTCCTCCACGTCTTTTTGTGGCTTGATAGCTCATTTCTTTTTATTGCTGAATAATTTTCCATTGTGTGGCGACACCCCAGACTGTTTATAGAGTCCCCTATTGAAGGACATCTTAGTTGCTTCCAAATTTTGGCAGTTCAGTTCCAAATGAACTGACCGGCTATCAACATTTGTGTGTGGGTTTTTGTAGGGACATAAGGTTTCAATTCATTTGGGTAAATACCAAGGAGGACAGTTGCTAGATGGTATGATAAGAGTATGTTTAGTTTTGTAAGAAACCACCAAACTGTCTTCCAAAATGGCTGTACCATTTTGCATTCTCACTAGCATTTTTTAAATGCCGAACAATTCTTTGGATGAAAGGGCACATTCCTGTTACGAGTCACAGACATTTTCAAGTCTCTGTATTTTGTTTGCATCCAAAAGTTGGGGCTATCTGAATTTCTAAAAGACTCAAACTTTCATTCCAAAGGCTCCCTACATCTGAAAGTTATTTCTTCCTATTACAAAGAGTGTAATGACCCACATGGGAAAAAATTTATTACAGGCATGATAGCTCAAAACTTTATCAAAAGAACAAATTAGATAATTTTGTTTTTTAAAAATTTGAAATCCAACATATACTAAAATATGGCAGATCTTTCAAAAAATATGGGAACAATAAAACCAATGAGGAAAAAAAATTCAGCTGAAACGAGGCTGCAGTATGGGTCAACCTAACAAGATATCAAAGAAGAAAAAAGAAAAGAGATGTTGTTTATGGAGCCAAAGTTACATTTTGCTTATTTGGATTATTTTAAGATCTGATATTTACATGTTCATCATTATAGCTTACTGTGACCCTAAGCCAAAAGTATACCACAAGAAATGTCTAAATTTTCATGACCTTTTCATGACATAGGTTAAGATAAGGAGAGTCAGAGAGGAAGGGAGAGGGGAATTGAATACTGAGTGTTTGGGGGCTTTATTCTTGAAAGGAGGACAAATATCTTTGAGAGATTTTTCTGAATGTTGACTAAGAGTTGCTAGACTGCAGTGGATTGGCTTTGCTTAAAAACTCCATGGCTCCTCATGTGAAACCTTGCCTGGAGACTCTTAATTTATGGTTGGTCAAGTAAGACCCAGGTGAGCCTTTTGGTGGATGTCCAGTTAGTGAATAGGTCTGTAATTTGGGAAGAGTAATGAATTGCTATTGTAAAAAAATAGTCAAGTACTCTCTGAGTCAGACAGCAAGGGTGTCTACTTTGTTGATTGTGAAATCAAATGTATTGAGGTAAGACTAGAAGAAGGAACAGTTGACACACCAGTGGGTACGGTGGTCATTGAGCAGACTCCATGAAAGAAGAGAGGCCTTGGAGGGATCAGGGTAGCTGCAATAAAGGAGGAGGTATGGAGAGAAGAACCCAGTGCCAGCATGGCTCCTCCACTGATCTTCTATAGCCCTTCCTCAGGTGATACCCTTGCCTGCTCCCTACTGGCATTTCCTAACCAGACAAGTCTTCCAAAGGCCCTTTGACCTGAGAGAGGACAAGAGATGCCATCCAATCAGGGCCACAGCTGGGGGAAAACTAGTAGACTGCAAGTTTAAGCAGAAGCATATTTGACAAAGCAAAATATGTTGGGGCAAAGGCAAACATGGGATAAAAATCCAAGAATTAGATTTGAGAAGGTGGAGATAGAGAACTAGGCCAAAACAGCAAGAAGATCAGTTGTATTTAATCTGTTCACACCTAACAGATGATTAAAACAGAGTAACTTGTCATTCTTAGTGTGTATGCAAGCTCCAAAGTATCACAAATATTGATGGGTAGAAATGGAATTGTAAATTTTTAACACCTATCTACTTGAGATAATGTTTCTAGGTAGTTAGAGGAAGAGAATAAAAATCATACTGGGCTGGGTCTGTTCCCAGCTTTGGAACTTGGCAGCTTTTTCTGAGTTTCACTCAAGTTCTCAGGTCAAAGGAATCAAGTAGAAGAGGTATTCATGTAAACACGCTGTGTTTTTCTGTGAGTAACAGACCTACTCCAGTTATTTATTTTAGATTTGCAAAAATGTTCTCATCCCAGTAGCTTCAGGGCACGGAACAATATAAAAATTGAGACTCAGAGAAAATTTCTGTATTTCAGCTTTAAATGATAGCTTCTTCCTGACCCTCTGAAAAGATTAAATATCCTGAGAGAGAGTTTACATTATTCCCTAATTACTGATACATTTTTTAATGTCTTAGGACAAAAATTAAAGAATAGTCTCATCAGTAGGGGATGATATCTTTTTTAATGACCCACAGTAGATGATAAAGTAGAATCTAAAAAAATTTCCCCTATACTTTTTCTCAAACACTTTTACAGAGGTTGTGATGACTCATCCATCATCTTCATAGTTTTGATGTGTGCTCATTCTACAGAGTTTTTCATTGACTGCATCTATTGATGAGTTAGGCATGGAAAAACGAATCCAATACACTAGACTTTTAAGAGAGCTGCACTTTGGTTTGTTTAATTTAGAAGGAGGGACTTCTGTGGTTAGTCATTCAAATATATTATGCATAAAAGAATTTGCATTAGAACTCTGCATTGCTTCTGATTTAGAAATGGAAATCTATGAGTGAAGTAATGCATCACAGGTAAACTTTAGAAGGTTAATATTTTGGCCTTTCCAGATGTCATCACTGTCTTATTTGCTTTAAGTCAATAGTTTTCAAATGTTTGCTTCTAGTATTATAAAATTAAGATTTTGATGACTCATTTAGGATGTGCTAGAGACAGTTCACATATCCTTAGGGACACCTGTGGTATACAATTCACAGTACTGTAGTTATTTAAAGTTAAATATAAAATATGGAGTAAAATATTTTATCTCTTTGGTCAAATAATTTATCACTTTGGAGAAAAAATATTAGCACAAAAAACAACTTAAGAATAATTTTAAGGCAGTACTTAAACACATACAAAATAATATATTGTGGTCTCCAGACTGTAGAGAGATGTCAGAAACAGAATTAAAAAGAAACCAGATCGATTGGGTTAAGTCATGATGACTTCCTGGAATACCTCAAGTTTGACCCAGATTTTAATGGTTAGGTAGAAAAGGGGAGGCATTACAAGCAGAAGGAAGGACATATTAAGTCAAGAAGGACTTAGCAAGTCTGGGACATGAAGAGGAAAAATGGACATAGCTAATGAATTCTTTAAATGTATTTGAAATTTTGTTTTAGGATTAACTTTTCTCCTTGTATTAGTTAGGGCTTTTAGGTTCAAATCATATAAATCAACTTGACATAGTTAAGTTTAAAAAGGGATTTATTATATGGTTACTGGGGAAAAAATATTATGGGCATTCATGCCAGAAAGGGGATAGTCATAAAGCCCTCAACTCCCTGCCAAAGTTTTCTTACCATCTTTCTGCTTCTCTTTCTCTCGCTCTGTCTTTCCAAACTATTTTTTTGCTCCCTGATCTATGTGGCAGAAAACATGACCCAGTGTTTACATCTTCTTTCAGCAGCCTAGATTGAGGTAGGATTCTCTTGGACTCCATTCAAAATTGCCAAGAAAAGGAGTTTGATAGGCTCAGCTGATTTCAGGTACCAACCCCTGGACCAGTAAAACTAAAGTCTGTTGGACATTTCATAATAGCTGTCAGAAACCTGCTTCTCCTGTGACTGAATGGATGAAGGTAAAGGATGAATCCCAGAGAAGGGAGGTCAGACAACACAATATGGGTCCACTATATTTATATATCTAACTTCCCCTTCTTAATTCCACTGGATTCATACTTATGAAATATTTTATGAGTTAGGCTGCACTAATGGAAGACATGCCATCCTGCAAATGCTGACTATATTTTCAGGCTTCCTGTGTCCCACTCATGCCAGCAAGACAGAATTGAGGTAGCTTGAGATCTGAAATTGGAGAATAAGAGTTTGAGGGTTCTAAGAGCTTTCCATAATGAGGAATCCTCAGTCATCTCTACTGTCTTTACTGAATAACAAATTTACCATTTGATCAAGTCAGGTAGACTTAAATGAAGTTGCATTTTTTTAGCTTTATTGAGATAGAATTGACATACAAAGAATTGCACATATTTAATGTATATATCTTGATGAGTTTGGACATGTGTATACACCTGTGATCACCACAACCTAGGTCCTGAATATATTCATCACCTCATCACAAAATTTCTTTGTGTTCTTTTGTGTTGTTATTGTGGTTGGGTTTTTTGTTTTGCTTTGTTTTGTTAAGAACACTTAACATGAGATCTCTCAACTTAATGTATTTTTACGTGCACGAGGAGGGGTGGCCAAGATGGTGGAGTAAGAAGACCCTGAACCCACCTCTTCCCATAAACACACTAATTACAACTATTTATGGAGCAACTATATGAGAACTACCTGAAGTCTAGCAGAAAAGATTTTTCCACAACTAAAGATGTAAAGAAGGAACCACAACAAGACATGTAGGTGGAGCAGAGTTGACAGGTTAGTCAAGACCCACAACCCTGAGTAGGAGACCCCCAAATGGGAGGCTAATCAGAACTTCTCTGCAAGGGACGAGTGCTTCGAGCCCCACATTGGGGTCCTTAGCTCAGGGGTCCTGCACTGGGAAGACGAGGTCTAGACATTTGCCTTTGAAGCCTACTGAGGCTTGCATGTGGGAGAGGCAGAGGGTTGTAGGAAACAGAGACTCCACTCTTAAAGGGTGCATGCAAATACTCATACACTCCTAGTACCCGTGCAGAGGCAGTAATTTGAAAGGACCCTGGATCAGACCCACTTGCTGATCTTGGAGAGCCTCCCAGAGATGCCATGGGCAACTGGGACTCTACCTGAAGATGGAGCTCCTGGCAGCAGCCATTTTGAGGAGTTCATTCTGCCACAAGGACACTAACAAGTGCCATTTTGGAGTCCTCCCTCTAGACAATTAGCACCAGGGATTTACCCACCCAGCTGTAGGCCAGCACAAACCCCAGGCCCCCCCACACCCTCTATAGCTGGCCACCCTGACCCAGCCCCACCTAACAGCAGGCCGAGACCAGCCCCAGGTCCCTGCCAGGCCTCACGGCCAGCCACCTTGGGACATGGCCCCACCCACCGGTGGGCTAGCAGCCTCAACACAAGGCAGGGCCTGGAAGCCAACTGGCCCAGGGGCCAGCCCTGCCTAGCAGGGTACCCACAGTAATCAGCCCTACCATAACAGAAAGGCCAATGCAGCCCACATAGGAGGCACCCCTAGAGCATATAGCTCTGGTGACCAGAGTGCAGTATGCTGCTCAGCCCTATAAGATGTCTCTTACATAAGGCCACTTCTCCAAGATTGGGAAACATAACTGACCTACTTAATACATAGAAATAAACACAGAGAACTAGGGAAAATGAGGAGACAGAGGAATATGTTCCAAACAAAGGAACACTTAAAAATGCAGAAGAACTAAGTGAAATGGAGATAGGCAGTCTATTTGATAAAGAGTTCAAGGTGGACTTCCCTGGTGGTGCAGTGGTTAAGAATCCGCCTGCCAATGCAGGGGACACGGGTTCGAGCCCTGGTCCGGGAAGATCCCACATGCCACAGAGCAACTAAACCCATGTGCCACAACTACAGAACCTGCATGCTAGAGCCCATGAGCTACAACTACCGAGTCTGCGTGCCACAACTATTGAAGCCCACGTGCCTAGAGCCCATGCTCTGCAACAAGAGAAGCCACCACAATGAGAAGCCCGCACACAACAACGAAGAGTAGCCCTTGCTCACCGCAACTAGAGAAAGCCCACGCACAGTAATGAAGACCCAAAGCAGACATAAATAAATAAATAAACAAACAAACAAACAAATAAATAAATAAATTTATATTAAAAAATGTTCAAGGTAATGATTATAAAAATGCTCAATGAACTCAGAAAAAGAATGGATGAACACAATAAGAAGTTTAACAAACAGTTAGAAAATATAAAGAAGAACTAAGCAGAACTGAAGAATACAAAAATGAAATAAAAAATACACTAGAATGAATCAACAGTAAATTAGATGATACAGAAAAACAGACCAGTGAACTGGAAGACCAAGTGGTAGAATCCAAATTGGAAAGGAAAAATTAAAAATATCACTATTTGCAGATGACATGATACTATATACAGAAAATCCTAAAGACACCATCAAAAAAGCCATTAGAACTAATAAATGAATTCAGTAAAATTTCAGGATACAAAATTAATGTACAGAAATCTGTTAAGTTTCTATAGCTTGACAATGAACTGTCAGAAAGAGAAATTAATAAAACAATCCCATTTACAATTGCATCAAAAAGAATAAAATGCCTAGGAATAAATCTAACACAGGAGGTAAAAGACCCATACTTGGAAAAGACACTGATGAAATAAAATGAAGACTATAGAAGCAAATGGAAAGATATACAAAACATGTGGATTGGAAGAATTAATATTGTTAAAAAAGACTGTACTACCCAAGGTAATCTACAGATTCATTGCAATCCTTATCAAAATACTAATGGTGTTTTTCACAGAACTAGAATAAATAATTCTAAAATTTGTTTGGAAACACAAAAAACCCTGAATAACCAAAGCAATCTTGAGAAAGAAGAGCAAAGCAGGAGGTATCATGCTTTCTGATTTTAAACTATACTATCCAATTATAGTAATCTAAATAGTGTAGTATTGGCACAGTACTATATTTACATAGATTAATGGGACAGAATAAACAGCCCAGAAATGAACCCATACTTACGTGGTCAATTAATCATTGACAAAGAAGACAAGAATATACAATGGGGAAAAGACAGTCTCTTCAATAAATGGTGTTGGAAAAACTAGGCAGATACATGCCAAATAATCAAATTGGACTACTTTCTCACAACATATATAAACAAAAACTCAAAATGGATTAAACACTTAAATGTAAGACCTGAAACTATAAAACTCCTAGAAGAAAGCGTAGGCAGTAAGCTCTTTGACATCAGTCTAGCATTTTTTTTTTTTTTGATATGTCTCCTCAGGTACGGGAAACAAAAGCAAAAATAAAGAAATAGGACTACATCAAACTAAAATGTTTTTGCACAGTGAAGGAAACTATTAAGAAAATGAAAAGACAGCCTACTGAATTGGAGAAGATATTTTCAAGCAATGTATCTGCTAAGGGATTAATATCCAAAATATACAATGAACTCAGACAACACAACATCAAACAAACAAACAACCTGCTTACAAAATAGACGGAGGGAACTGAATAGACATTTTTCCAAAGAAGACGTACAGATCATCAACAGGCACATGAAAAGATGCTCAGTATCACTAATCATCAGGGAAATGCAAATCAAAACCACAATGAGATGTCACCTCACACCTGTCAGAATGGCTATTATAAAAAAGACAGCAAATAACAAGTATTGTCAACTATGGAGAAAGGGAACCCCTCACACACTGTTTGTGCAATTATAACTTGGTGCAGCCACTATGGAAAACAGTATTGAGGTTCCTCAACAATTTAAGAATAGAACTTCCATATGATCCAGCAATTTCTCTCTGGGTATTTACCCAAAGAAAACAAAAATACTAATTTGAAAATATATATGCACTCCAATGTTCATTGCAGCATTATTTACAGTAGCCAAGATATGGAAGTAACCTAAGTGTTGAAAAACAGACAAATGGTTAAAGATGTGTTATATATATACAATGGAGTATTACTCAGCCATAAAAGAAAATGAACTCTTGCCATTTGTGATAACATGGGTGGATCTAGTATGTATCACACTAAGTGAAATAAGTCAGAGAAAGACAAATACCACATGCTCTCACTTGTGGAGTCTAAAAAACAAAACAAACAAACAGAACAAAATGAAAACAGACTCATAGATACAGAAAACAAATGAGTAGTTGCCAGAAGGAAGGAGGTTAAGGGTGGGGAAATAGGGAAAGGGAATTACGAAGTACAGACCTCCAGTTATATAATAAATAATTCATGGGGATGTAATATACAGCATAAGGAATATGGAGAGTAATATTGTAAATACTTTGTATTCAGACAATGGTTACTAGACTAATTGTGGTGATCATTTCATAATGTATGTAAATATCAAATCATTATGTAGTACACCTGAAACTAACATAATATTGTACATCAACTATATTTCAATAAAAAATAAAGTACACAAAATCTTACTGTTAACTATACAGTTGAATGTTTTTATAGATCCTGGATATAAAGGGGAAAATAAGGCCCACCATGAAAAACAAATTTAAAAGTTGTTCTATTAGCTAAGATTCAGAAGATGTTAAATGTTCCACTCAGACGTTTTACTCTGGAATGTGTTCTTCATTTATAGCAGAAACTATCCTTTTTTTAACAATGAAAGTGAAATACAATTTGCCATTCTCATAAATATTTTTCTTGGTATGTCCACTATTACTTATTTTTATGAAACTTAAGAATTTCAACTAAATTAACATAGTTACATGCAGGGTTTTTTTAAAAATTTATTTTTGGCTGTGTTGGATCTTCGTTGTTGCACACAGGCTTTCTCTAGTTGCGGTGAGCGGGGGCTACTCTTCGTTGCGGAGCACAGGCTTCTCATTGCAGTGGCTTCTCTTGTTGCAGAGCATGGGCTCAAGGGCACACGGACTTCAGTAGTTGTGGCACGTGGGCTCAGTAGTTGTGGCTTGCGGGCTCTAGAGTGGAGGCTCAGTAGTTGTGGCACACGGGCTTAGTTGCTCCGCAGCATGTGGGATCTTCCCGGACCAGGGCTCGAGCCCTTGTCCCATGCATTGGCAGGCAGTATTTAACCACTGCACCACCAGGGAAGTTCCGCATGCAGGTTTCTTTTTGCCATGAAAACTTCTTTGCCACTATCAATAGAAAATCCACTGAATGGGTTAAATATTATGTCCTGTCAATGAACACTATGTGAATTCATTTTTTTCACTGTGCTTGGAAGTCTACAGGCAAGGTACTGAAATGTTTGACATTGTGGATATCAGTATAGTCAGCCCAAGATAAAACTGATTTCTAAAAATCAAGCCAGGAAAGAATAGGTTCATAAGCCATGAGTCACCTGCTCTGCTTTCAGCACTGGACTCTACTGGCTCAGAGCTTCTCTTGAAATGTACGTGTGGTCACTGATATACCAGAATACAAGAAGATCAAAGTGCAATGATACCTTCTATCACTTTGGGATCTATCTTGAATTGGAGTTGTGCAGTGTTATATTAAAATTTGCAGCTTCAAGAAATAATTTAATTCAGAGAACATTAGGATTCATTTTATCATTATCTGTTCCTCCTATGAAAGAGAAATAAAACAATAAAATTGCATGATGGCTCTCTGGTTGTTGCTTTATTTCAACAAAGGAGATAATATGGGCACTAAGTTAATGGGCTGAGGGAAAACTTTGTGGGACATTATGCTACATATGTCATAGAAAATCTTTACTATGTCTTAAAATAGAATCTGTTAACCAACATCATCAATGGTTTGTTCAGAATAAAATAGGTTAATTTCCAGTGATTTTTCCCAACCCCTAACAAGGTCTTGGGCTTGAGACCAACTTGGAACTGTTCTTCAGGAAGGCTAAGATGTAAAAGGAGTACCTCTGAGAGCCTAGGTCTTACTCTGGAAGTTCTCTAATATTATACAAAACTAAGAAAGACAGACAAGAGGAGAGAAGACAGAGAAGCTGAGGTTTCAAATTGAAACAGGCTGGGTTGTGTATCAATCTGAAGGCACAAAAGTGGACAGCAAGCCTGTGGCCTCAGGGTGGCAGAGAGAGCAGAGTAAGGAGAAAGCCTTAGGACGTAGGCTCCGTGGAGGAAGAAACTCATCATCTGCTTTGCCCCGTGCCTAGAATAATGCCTGGATGTTATATTGAATAGATGCTCAATTCATATTGATTAAATAATAAATGGTTGGCTGAATAAAGGAATTCACAAAAGGTGAACTTGTACAATCCAGTACATAAAATAGATGTCCCTTTCACATCACCTTCAGCGTGTGCTGCATAAAATGGCTTTTAAAAGTATCTGACTACACCACAATGGAAATATGCTCCTAAAAGCATTAAATGCAAGAATTTACGCTGTGCAAAAGGCCTTCCCCTTAGTATTTCATTGTAATCATTCTCTGCATTATTATCATAGTAATTAAGCTCACATTAAGTATAGCATCTGTCTTTTTCCTCTGTTGCTTAAGCATATCATGTTTTTTCTTTTTTATTAAGAAAAAAAATACCAAGTAAAATTGAATGTATAATATTAAGAATAATATTTTCCATCTACTATTTTCTAGACTTGGAAAATGTGCTATTGGCAAGATCAAACTCCTCCCCCTATTATTTGACACTCTCTACCCTTACCTGACCCCACTTTATGAACTCAGTCTCCTGTCTTCCCATGTATCCATCACCCCAATTAAACTGACCTTCTCTCTTGTCTCATGCCATTTTGTTTCCCAGATTTTGATTATGTTTATCCCCATATCGGGGTACTGTCCCCCTTTCCTATGAGTTGCTCCTCTTACTTTCCAAGTTCTAATTCTCGTTCAAGTTGTAATGCTCCTTAAACTTTTATCTGTTTAGTTATTTTTCACAAAGTTTTGATTGCATTTATAATTTTTAGAACAGTCAGTGTTTTAGGTACTCTGCATAGGTTTTTTATGATAGGCATTTGATAAATATTGGTGATCTTTCTTTTTCTGGCTGTAGTTTTCCATGTCAGTATTAATTTACATTTAAAGGCAACCATAGCCTAAAACGTTAGATAGAATGCCATGAGTAGGTGATATTCCACATGTTTTACATGAGCACAATTAGGTGATACAATCTTCTCCAACCTTCTGAATTAGGAGCATATGAACGTGATTTGCAGCCAGTGAGTTTAGTTTTTTCCAATGTAGAATACCATTATTTCTTAATTTCATCAGTCTTGTATTTTTCTTTGATTTCTCTTTCTGCCCAATGATTAGTATATTAGTCACAACAGGTCAGAAATAAAAGTCTTTACTTGAGTTTATGAACTTTACAATGACTCTTTCAGAAGCAACATCTGGCTATAAGATGGACTTTACAGAGAGCTACAGTGGACGCTGGGCAAGTGACAGCAGGTTATCAGAAGTTCAAGCTGCTGTAGGGCTCTGTTTGTACTGTGATATCCTCTTCTGTAGTTGTCTCCTGCTCTTTGTCACTCTTCTGAGAAGCTCTAAGCCATTCCTCTAATGATGATGGCTTACAATTAGAAAACACTCTCTTTGGCCAGATGTTGTCCTATGCCCTCCAAATTTAACATTATGGCACCCATCGATAAAAGATGATTAATAGTTACAATTTATTAAGAATGTATGCTTCTTGCTTTTGGTAATAACGGAGTAACATATACCAAAACAGTCCTCCTGACATTGGCAATTATAAACTCTGGACAAAGTGTAAAACACAACAGCATGAGGTACTAAGAAGCAACCCAAAGGAGGCAGACAATGGAGGCCGAATGATCCTTGAAATAAGGGTAACAAACTGGTTCAGATATACACTTGTCTGGCTTTTTTTTAGGGCAATCCCCAGTCCATGTAGTGTATGGGGTCTAGAACTCAATCAGAGAGTAGAACTCCTTCTGTGCTGAGAAGTCAAAAGTCAGAATTCAGGGCCGCGAGAGTAGATGGGAATTGAAGGCAGAAATTCTGCAAATGAAGCAATCACCTCAAATCTGCACTTCAACTCTCAGCTAATGCCTGAACTGTACAAATGAGAAGCAAGAATATAACATTTCCAGTGGAAATCAAATGCAGGAAGGCTGAAAGAGCAGAACACAGATTTCAACATCTGCCTAGTTCTGAGGGGACAGGACTTGACATTCAAGTCCTAGTAAGTTAACGGGGATTGGCGAACAGCTTGAACTTTCTATTAAAACCCCAGCAGGGCCACACATTCGAGTAAGAATCACATCTCAGAACCAACTGAAATAGATCCATCCCAACAAAACTCAAAATTAGAACCAAATATTGACATAATCACAGTGATCTACCAGTAATTTAAGTGCCTGCTAAAAAAAGACCCTCAATACCCTTCAGAGGAAGCTGCAGAATACAGAATCTCTACAACGTATCATCATGCACAATGCCCAATATAAACTTTTAAATTATTTAACGTGCATAAAAACTAAATAATTATTAAAAATTATTAAACACAGGAAAATGTGACCCATTGTCAAGAAAGATGTCAATAGAAACAGACCTACAGATCGCTCTGATGCTGAAATTGGTAGTCAGAGCTTTAAAATAATGATGATAAATATATTAACAGATCTTCAGGAAAATGGATGAAGAGATAGATCATTTCAGGAAGGATGTGGAAACTCTGATAAAAAAACAAATGCTACACTTAGAATTTTAAAAAGATAATATCTGGAATTTTATAAGCATTGTTGGGATCAACAGCAGATTGAAGAATGCAGAATAAAGGATCAGAAAACTAGAAGAGAGGTGAATAGAAATTCTTAAAACTGAAGCACAGATTACTTGATTGGTAAGGGAAACAAATATCTTTAGCCCTAGGAAACAAACCCTAAATTAAAAGGAAGACAGTAATGTACATAACCTGATTATTTTCTATAATTCTAGGGATTAATAATGTACTAACATGTGCCATTGAACTAATTAAAAAGTGTTAAATAACTTATTTGCAAAAAATATTTTAAATAAACAAATAAAACTGAAGCACAGAGAGCAAAAGATTGAAAAAATTGAGCAGAACATTAATGTTATGTGACAGCATCAAGTGGTCAAACATACATGTCCTTAGAGTCTTCGAAGGAAAGAAGAGGGAGATGAGGGAGAAAAAAATATCTGAAGGAATATAGGGCAAAAATTTTCCAAATTTGATGAAAAACATTAACACAGAGATTTAAAAACTTCACCAAAATCCCAAATAGAATAAATTATACACCTAGGCACATTTGCTGAAAACCAAAGATATGGTCTTAAAAACAGCCAGAAAAACAGACAAATTACATACAGAGAAACAACAAAAAGATACATTTGACTAGTTATTTGAAACAAAGGAAGCTGGAAATAATGGAATGACATCTTTAAAGTACTGAAAAAGAATTTAAAACCTGTAAATTTACAATTCTGTATTCTATAAAAGTATCCTTCAAAAATGGAGGCAAAATAAAGAAAATTTTATGGAATGAAAATTGGTGCAGCCGCTATGGAAAAGAGTATGGAGGTTTCTCAAAAACTGAAAATAGAACTACGATATAATCCAACAATCCCATATCTGGGTATATAACCAAAGGAAATGAAAACAGGATATCAAAGAGATGTCTGCACTCCCATGTTCATTGCAGTATTATTCACAATAGCCAAGGTACGGAAACAACTTAAGTGTTCATCAACGGATGAATGGATAAAGAAGATGTGTGATAAACATATATAATGGAATATAATTCAGAGATGTGAAAAAAGGAAATTGTGCCATTTTTGACAACATGGATGGATCTTAAGTGTATTCTGCTAAGTGAAATAAGCCAGAGAAAAGATAAATATTGCATGGTGTCAAATATATGTGGAATCTAAAAAATAGTCAAGCTCTCAGAAACACAGTAGAAAAGTATTTGCCAAGGCCTGGAGGGTAGTAGAAATAGAGAGAGAGAGGTTGGTAAAAGGATCCAAACATTCAGGACTTCCCTGGTGGTGCAGTGGTTAAGAATCTGCCTACTAATGCAGGGGACACGGGTCTGAGCCCTGGTCTGGGAAGATCCCACATGCCGCGGACCAACTACGCCCATGCGCCACAACTACCGAGCCTGCGCTCTACAGCTCACGGGCCACAACTACTGAGCCTGCGTGCCACATCTACTGAAGCCTACGTGCCTAGATCCCACGCTCCGCAAAAGGAAAGCCACTGCAATGAGAAACCCGTGCAACGAAGAGTAATCCACACTCACTGTAACTAGAGAAAACTTGCACACAGCAACAAAGACCCAATGCAGCCCAAAAAACTTAATTAATTAATTAAAAAAGAGAGAGAGAGAGAGAGAGAGAGAAATACCAGACAGAGATTTAGAATTATAGGAAGGAATGAGAATACCAGAAATATAAATTTGTGGATGAATATAAGAGATTATTTTTGCTCCTTTTCTAATTGTCAAATAGACAATTGACTGTTAAAACAAAAATACGAATTTCTAGGTTATAAATTATTGAGAGCTTACTTAGTATGAAGCATCTTGAGTGTTTTACACATGCTAATTTCTATAATCCACACAATAACCTAAGAAGAGGAGAAAAGTGTAGGAACTTGACCAAGGTTAGAGTTAGTAGGCATTTAACATTGTAATGGTTAAAATATGGGTTCTGGAATTAATAAACCTGGATTCGAATACTGTCTTTCCATTTACCAGCTAGGTGTACCTGGAAACTTTACTTCATGCATTTAAAAAAATTAATTATGTTTATTTTTTTATACAGCAGGTTCTTATTAGTTATCTATTTCATACATATTAGTGTATATATGTCAATCCCAATCTCCCAATTCATCCCATCCCCCCGCTCCCTACCCCGCTTTCCCCGCTTGGTGTCCATACTTTTGTTCTCTACATCTGTGTCTCTATTTCTGCCTTGCAAACTGGTTCCTCTGTACCATTTTTCTAGATTCCACATATATGTGTTAATATATGATATCTGTTTTTCTCTTTCTGACCTACTTCACTCTGTATTACAGTCTCTAGGTCTATCCACATCTCTACAAATGACCCAATTTCGAACCTTTTTATGGCTGACTAATATTCCATTATATATATGTACCACACCTTCTTTATCCATTCTTCGGTCGATGGGCATTTAGGTTGCTTCCATTACCTGGCTATTGTAAATAGTGCTTCAATGAACATTGGGGTCCATGTGTATTTTTGAAATATGGTTTTCTCTGGGTATATGCCCAGGAGTGGGATTGCTGGGTCATATGTTAATTCTATTTTTAGTTTCTTAAGGAACCTCCATATTGTTCTCCATAGTGGTCAGTATACCTAGGTATAAACCGTATATTTAAAGCAATGAAAGGGAAGAACCTACAACCAAGATTACTCTACCTGGCAAGGATCTCATTCAGATTCGACAGAGAAATCAAAAGCTTTACAGACAAGCAAAAGGTAAGAGAATTCAGCACCACCAAACCAGCTCTACAACAAATGCTAAAGGAACTTGTCTAAGTGGGAAACACAAGAGAAGAAAAGGACCTACAAAAAACAAACACAGAACAACTGAGAGAATGGTAATAGGAACATACATATCAATAATTACCTTAATTGTGAATGGATTAAATGCTCCAACCAAAAGATACAGTCTCACTGCATGGATACACAAACAAGACCCATATATATGCTGTCTGCAAGAGACCCACTTCAGACCTAGGAACACACACATACTGAAAGTGAGGGAATGGAAAAAGATATTCCATGCAAATGGAAATCAAAAGAAAGCTGGAGTAGCAATACTCATATCAGATAATATAGACTTAAAAATAAAGAACGTTACAGGAGTAAAGGAAGGACACTATGTAATGACCAAGGGATCAATTCAAGAAGAAGACATAACAATTACATCCTTATGCACCCAACATAGGAGCACCTCAATACATAAGGCAAATGCTAACAGCTATAAAAGAGGAAATCGACAGTAACATAATAATAGTGGGGGACTTTAACACCTCACTTAAACCAATGGACAGATCATCCAGACAGAAAATTAATAAGGAAACACAAGCTTTAAATGACACAATAGACCAGATAGATTTAATTGATATTTATAGAATATGCCATCTGAAAACAGCAGATTACATTTTCTTCTCAAGTGCACACGGCACATTCTCCAGGATAGATCACATCTTGGGTCACAAATCAAGCCTGGGTAAATTTAAGAAAACAGAAATCATATCAAGCATTTTTCCGACCACAATGCTATGAGATTAGAAATCAATTACAGGGGGGAAAAAGCATAAAAAACACAACACATGGAGGCTAAACAATACATTACTAAATAACTAAGAGATCACTGAAGAAATCAAAAAAATACCTATACACAAATGACAATGAAAACAGGACGATATAAAACCTATGGGATGCAGCAAAAGTAGTTCTAAGAGGGAAGTTTGTAGCAGTACAAGTCTACCTCAAGAAACAAGAAAAATCTCAAATAAACAATCTAACCTTACACCTAAAGGAACTAGAGAAAGAAGAACAAAGAAAACTGAAAGTTAATAGAAGGAACGAAATCATAAAGATCAGAGCAGAAGTAAATGAAATAGAAACAAAGAAAACAATAGCAAAGATCAATAAAACTAAAAGCTGTTCTTTGAGAAGACAAAGTTGATAAACCTTTAGGCAGACTCATCAAGAAAAAGAGGGAGAGGACTCAAATCAATAAAATCAGAAATGAAAAAGGAGAAGTTACAACAGACACCACAGAAATATAAAGCATCATAAGAGACAACTACAAGCAACTCTATGCCAATAAAATGGACAACCTGGCAGAAATGGACAAAATTCTCAGAAAAGTATAACCTTCCAAGACTGAACCAGGAAGAAATAGAAAATATGAATGGACCAAGCAATGAAATTGAAGCTGTAATGAAATTGAAACTGTGATTAAAAATCTTCCAACAAACAAAAGTCCAGGACCAGATGGTTTCACAGGTGAATTCTGTTAAACATTTAGAGAAAAGCTAACACCCATCCTTCTCAAAATCTTCCCAAAAATTGCAGAGGGAGGAACACTCCCAAACCCATTCTATGAGGGCACAATCACCCTGATACCAAAACCAGACAAAGATACCACAAAAAAAGAAAACTACAGACCAATATCACTGATGAATACAGATGCAAAAATCCTAGCAAAACAGAATCTAGCAACACATTAAAAGGATCATAAGGGCTTCCCTGGTGGTGCAGTGGTTGAGAGTCCGCCTGCCGATGCAGGGGACATGGGTTCGTGCCCTGGTATGGGAAAATCCCACATGCCGCAGAGCAGCTGGGCCCGTGAGCCATGGCCGCTGGGCTTGCACATCAAGAGCCTGTGCTCCACAACGGGAGAGGCCACAACAGTGAGAGGCCCACGTACCGCAAAACAAAAAAAAACAAACAAAAAAAGGATCATACACCATGATCAAGAGGGATTTATCCCAAGGATGCAAGGATTCTTCAATATACACAAATCAATCAATGTGATACACGATAGTAACAAAGTGAAGAATATAAACCATATGATCATCTCAATAGATGCAAAAAAACTTTTGATAAAATTCAACACCATTTATGATTAAAAACTTCCAGAAAGTGGGCAAAGAGGGCACCTACCTCAACATAATAAAGGCCATATATGACAAACCCACAACAAACATCATTCTCAATGGTGAAAAACTGAAAGCATTTCCTCTAAGATCAGGAACAAGACAAGGATGCCACTCTCGCCACTATTATTCAACAAAGTTTTGGAAGTCCTAGCCACGGCAATCAGAGAAGAAAAAGAAGTAAATGGAATACAAATTGGAAAAGAAGTAAAACTGTCACTCTTTGCAGATGACATGATACTATACGTAGATAATCCTAAAGATGCCACCAGAAAACTATTAGAGCTAGTCAATGAATTGGTAAAGTGGCAGGATACAAAATTAATGCACAGAAATCTCTTGCATTCCTATACACTAACAACGAAAGATCAGAAAGAGACAATAAGGAAATAATCCCATTCACCACTGCAAAAAAAAGAATAAAATACCTAGGTATAAACCTACCTAAGGAGGTAAAAGACCTGTACTCAGAAAACTACAAGACACTGAAGAAAAAAAATCAAAGATGACACAAACAGATGGAGAGATATACCATGTTCTTGGACTGGAAAAATCAATATTGTGAAAATGACTATACTACCCAAAGCAATCTACAGATTCAGTGCAATCCCTATCCAATTACCAATGGCATTTTTTACAGAACTAGAACAAAAAATCTTAAAATTTATATGGAGACACAAAAGACCCCGAATAGCCAAAAGAATCCTGAGGGAAAAAACGGAGCTGGAGGAATCAGACTCCCTGACTGCAGACTATACTACAATGCTACAGTAATCAAGACAATATGGTACTGGTACAAAAGCAGAAATATACATCAATGGAACAGGATAGAAAGCCCGAGATAATCCCACGCACCTATGGTCAACTAATGTATGACAAAGGAGGCAAGGATATACAATGGAGAAAAGACAGTCTCTTCAATAAGTGGTCCTGGGAAAACTGGATAGCTACATGTAGAAGAATGAAGTTAAAACACTGCCTAACACCACACACAAAAATAAACTCAAAATGGATTAAAGACCTAAATGTAAGACCAGACACTATAAAACTCTTAAAGGAAAACATAGGAAGGACACTCTTTGACATAAATTGCAGCAAGACCTTTTCTGACCCACCTCCTAGAGTAATGGAAATGAAAACAAAAGTAAACAAATGGGACCTAATGAAACTTAAAAGCTTTTGCACAGCAAAGGAAACCATAAACAAGACGAAAAGACAACCCTCAGAATGGGAAAAAATATTTGCAAAGGAATCAATGGACAAAGGATTAATCTCCAAAATATATAAACAGCTCATACAGCTCAATAATAAAAAATACCAAACAACCCAATCAAAAATTGGGCAGAAGACCTAAATAGACACTTCTCCAAAGAAGACATACAGATGGCCAAGAAGCACATGAAAAGCTGCTCAACATCACTAATTATTAGAGAAATGCAAATCAAAACTACAATGAGTATCACCTCACACCAGTTACAATGGGCATCATCAGAAAATCTACAAACAACAAATGCTGGAGAGGGGATGGAGAAAAGGGAACTCCCTTGCACTGTTGGTGGGAATGTAAATTGATACAGCCACTATGGAGAATAGTATGGAGGTTCCTTAAGAAACTAAAAATAGAATTAACATATGACCCAGCAATCCCACTCCTGGGCATATACCCTGAAAAAACCATATTTCAAAAATAGGGGCTTCCCTGGTGGCGCAGTGGTTGAGAGTCCGCCTGCCGATGCAGGGGACACGGGTTCGTGCCCCGGTCTGGGAAGATCCCACATGCCGCGGAGCGGCTGGGCCCGTGAGCCATGGCCGCTGGGCCTGTGCGTCCGGAGCCTGTGCTCCGCAACGGGAGAGGCCACAACAGTGAGAGGCCCACATAACGCAAAAAAAAAAAAAAAAAAAAAAATACACATGGACCCCAATGTTCATTGAAGCACTATTTACAATAGCCAGGTAATGGAAGCAACCTAAATGCCCATCGACCGAAGAATGGATAAAGAAGGTGTGGTACGTATATATAATGGAATATTAGTCAGCCATAAAAATGTTCGAAATTGGGTCATTTGTAGAGATGTGGATAGACCTAGAGACTGTAATACAGAGTGAAGTAAGTCAGAAAGAGAAAAACAGATATCATATATTAACACATATATGTGGAATCTAGAAAAATGGTACAGAGGAACCAGTTTGCAAGGCAGAAATAGAGACACAGATGTAGAGAACAAAAGTATGGACACCAAGCAGGGAAAGCAGGGCAGGGAGCAGGGGGATGGGATGAATTGGGAGATTGGGATTGACATAAATACACTAATATGTATAAAATAGATAACTAATAAGAACCTGCTGTATAAAAAAATAAAATATAATTCAGAAAAATAGAGAAGTAAATCCTGACATTTTCAACAGCATGGATGTATCTGAAGAGCATTATGCTTAGTGGGATAAGCTAGTCTCAGAAGGACAAATGCTGCATGAGCTCACTTTTATGAATACTCTAAAATAGTCAAACTGATATAACCAGAGAGTAGAATTTTAGTTACCAGGGGGTTGGGACAGGGAGATGGAGAGGTGTTGGGCAAAGGATACAATGTTTCAGTTATTCAAGATGAAAAAGTCCTAGAGATCTACTGTACAACATAGAGAATACAGTTAACAACACTATTGTATTCTTAAAAATTTGCTAAGAAGATATATCTTATATTGTGCTCTTACCGCAAAACAAATGCAAAAATAGTATAAATAAGTAAATAAAGGGGGAGGGAGGAAACTTTTAGAGGTGATGGATAAGTGTATAACTTTGATCATGGTGATGGTTTCACAGTATATTCTTATGGCCAAACTCATTAATTTGTGCATGTTAAATATGTATAGCTTTTTGTATGTCAATCGTATCTCAGTAAAGTGTTTTTTAAAAATAAAATAAATATAGCACAAGGAACTGTACTCAATATTTTGTAATAACCTATAAGAGAAAAAAGGAAAAGAATCTGAAGAAAGAACTATATATATATATATATATATATATATATATATATATATATATATATATGTATATATAACTGAATTACTGTGCCGTACACCTGAAACTAACATGACATTGTAAATCACTATACTTCAATTAAATAAATAAAAAGTGCTAAGAATAAAAGTAATGCAACATTATATTAGGTATTAAACATGCCAATCATAAAATTTAGCCTTTTCTGGGTCCATATTATTTTTCTATGACATTAATAAATAAATAAGCCAAAAATAAAAATAGTAGTATAAATTTAAAAAAATAGTATAAATAAGTAAAGAAAGGGGGAGGGAGGAAACTTTTAGAGGTGATTCTCAGTGTGAGAGGAGCTTGATAGGAGATCCTGATGACTTGAAAAATCACCTTCCTCCCTGGGCATGTTTCTCACCTATTATGGTTCACCCTGAACTGGACTCTCTAGACCCCAGGACAGGGACCCCTTGCAACCTCTTCCCCTTCCTGTGCCTCCCAGCCCACACCCGGATTTGAGGAACTGCAGGAAGAGAGCTCTGCCTGGAAAAATCCTCACTTTTGGAAAGGCCTGATGACCTTCGAAGTCTGTCCAGTTAGTTGCCTCACTTACTATCAAGCTTTAATCTCTCTTTGGTTGGATATTGACTAAAGCTGAGATCTTTAAAAATATATGTTCAAGTGGTTAGAAGTGTGCTAAGTAATTGGGTACATTCTTACAAATATAATGGGTAATGGCAATAATGATTAATCTGCGAAGGAAAATGTGGAATAATTTTTATTTGCTCTCAGTATAACTGTCTGATGTTAGGATTTGGCATTTCCTTGTGGGAACCCAATTACGGTGATGTGCTGCCAAGATAAAGGAAGCAGGAAATAAGTACCACGCCCCAGTAAGACTATATGGAGGCTTTAAAAATCATTTTTAAAAATAGCTTGTCTGCTGACAGGATCAATTGAACTTAAGGAATATTTCCTAACCCTACTGCCATGAGGTGTTAGTTTCCAAATTTCTGTGACTATTATTCTGACAGTAGTGCCATTCCTCTCTTTTGGGATTTCCTGAATCCTGTCCCTGGCTCTGCTGTAGGAGGGAAGATAGTTTCAATGAGTCCCACCAAGCTGATTTGAATCAGGGTCACAATCATGTAAAGAGCACCAGTCCTTGCCTTTCTACACACTTCCCTAGAAAAGCCTCTCGTATTTTGTACTTGTGATTTTCTTTCAGTGCTCTCTTAGCACTATGACAAGAAGGGATTTTCTCTTTTTGCCGAAACATCACTTATAATTTTGAGGTAATGTCCCTGTTAAAGTCACAATTACTAGTCTCTAAACTGGTAGAGAAATGATATCCTGAATCTCAACGGATAGTAACCCATCCTCTAACATATGCAAATCACAGATATATAGGTCAAGGGGAAAAATTATTCTGAACTTCCCATTACCAGTTTCCCTTGATATATATATATATATATGTATATATATATACCAAAATTATATTCTAAAATTCTGGAAGGTCTCCAAGGATTGCTTTGCAGCTTCCTATTCTCAGGTGTACACCTTTGTAACTGTAACAGATCTAAAAGTGCTAGGTAACTTGAATGCTGGTTACCCAAGGAAGGCACATATCTTTTTTTGATCAAAACTTGTTATAATTTTGTGAATAGAGTGAGAAAAGATGTCATAACATTCTGATAAAATGGGAGAAAGAAGTGGAACAAAGGGGTTAAATATAATTCTCTTATATAAATATAAATGAAGGTCTATTGTATCTATTGGGCCTTGATAGTAAGTCAGTATCATGCAGGGTCCTGTTTTGCTTAACTGGACAAAACATCTAGGTCAGCATACAGCCTCTCCTGTCGCTGCTCCATGAATGTATTCACTTACTACATACTTTGAACACACGTTATATGTGAAGGTGTAAGGAATACAGAGATAAAAGCGATAGGGTCTTTGTCCCCAATAAAAACTTAAAAATCTATCAAAGTTGTAGGGTAAATATGATAATAAGGTTTTTTTAAAAAATAAATTTATTTATTTTTGGCCGTGTTGGGTCTTGCTGAGTGCAGGCTTTCTCTAGTTGCAGTGAGTAGGGGTTACTCTTCTTAGAGGTGCGCGGGCTTCTCACTGTGGTGGCTTCTTGTGTTGCGGAGCACAGGCTCTAGGTGCGTGGGCTTCAGTAGTTGTGGCTCGCAAGCTCAGTAGTTGTGACTCGTGGGCTCTAGAGCACAGGCTCGTAGTTGTGGTGCAGGGCTTAGTAGCTCCACGGCATGTGGGATCTTCCCAGACCAGGGCTTGAACCCATGTCCCCTGCATTAAGAATCTGCAGGCAGATTCTTAACCACTGCACTACCAGGGAAGTCCCGATAGTAAGGTTTTGATTACAACACAGTACCAAGTCTGAGCCCTGCCTCAACTTTCATAAGCTAGTCCTTCATAGAAATACATTAATCAGGCAATATTGTTTGGAGGTAGAATTTTCAGGGCCAATGTTCCCAATGTTCCTATACCTCAGCTCCCACAGGAGGCTTTGGTTTGGGCTTCCTTCTCGTTACAAACACACCGAGGCAGGTCTCCTTAGCGAAGGTATCAATGTTACGTATAATCAGTGCCACTAAGGTTATGCGCATCAGTGAGTCATTAGCACTCATCAGATTGTGTTCCTAAGAACAGTTTCATAGTAATCAGGGTTCTGTTACTACTCGTCATCTCAATGGGGCTCTGAGAGGCAAGACTGTTGTGACAGTGGGGTACAAGAGACATAGCTACATAAGAAGTGGCTTAAACTGGCTACCACAGCAGATGGCTATTTGGGGAGATTAAACGAGCAGGGCTGTAATCTGTTTTAGGAAAAGATTATTATTTTTTAGTCCATTATAACCTGTAAAACTATTGTGGCTGAGTAAATATCACACAACCATCAATTCTGGAAGGCTGTTGTAATTCTGTTTGGTTAAATGTGTTGGCAAAGCAGACGTAACAGGTAGCCAAGGAGACCCAATCCACAGACAGAATAAATAACATTTATTTTTTCTGGAAAAGATACATAATATTATATTGTAATTATAGGTCTTTAATCACCCCAGAAAAAATTTTAGATGCTGCTGGAGAGAAGACAAGGGCAATCTTCAGGTCTTTTTAAAGAGCGAGACAGCATGTAGCCTGAAGATCATGGGGTTTGGATTCAGAAAGTGGTTCTGTTTCATCCCAACATTGTGACTTTAAGCAAGCTACTAAATCTCATTTTCTTCATCTGTAAAATGGGGCTAATGGTATCTTACAGGTTTTTAAACAAGGGTTAAAGATAATATATATAGAATGACTAACTACAATTATTATCTGTTTACTCACACCCAGGTATACTAGCTAGTATTCATTAGCTATTACTTTCTTTTATATTAACTGTATACTAACTATGTTCTAATCCAGTCAGTCCCTATCCCGAGGTTTACAAACATACACACTCATCAAAAACAAGCAAAGACACTAAAAAAGCAAGCAAACAAACAAGCAAAAACAAAACCATAAACAGTGGCTTTAAGCATCTTTTCAGGTGAAGGTATCTTCCTATAAATCTTGCATGTTTTTTCTTTTTTAGGCTGCCATTCCTCAACCTCAAGAGAGAATGGAAGAAAGGAAGGGAGGAAGGAAGGAAGAAAGGAAGGAGGGAGGGAGGGAGGAAGGGAGAAAGGAAGGGAGAAAGAAAGAGAGAAAAGGAAGAAAGAAAGAAAGAAAGAAAGAAAGAAAGAAAGAAAGAAAGAAAGAAAGAAAAGAAAGAAAGATGGAAGGAAAGAAACTCTATCTTTTTGGGAATGAAGACTAAGAAGCCTTAAATTCAATGAGAGATAGCCAGATTAAAGAGTTTGTTATGGAATATATCTCTTCCTTTTTAAAGATATCAGAGTATTTAGAGATCTATCTAAATAAGCAATCTCAAGAAGAGTTTATATTCAATTATGACAATACTCTCATGTGATATTTTATAATCTTTCTCTAAGTGGGGTAGTCTTTGCCCTGGTTTGCCTGGGACACTTTTAGTCTATTCCTGTTATTCTAGCTTAATCATTAACAGTCTCCACCATCCTTTCACTCTTAAAGGTATCTTAGTTTGGACAATAAGTACGATCATCTTATGCAAAGTATTTTATACTTGAATTTTCCTGGGAACTCAGGTTAGATGACAGACAATAGAAGGTATTGAATATTTTACCTACAACCTGTGTAAATTATACAAATTGGCACTTAGACTGTGAAATGTTTTCACAGGAAATTTTCAGGGTAATATTTTATTATTGAGTCATAATATAGCAAAAGAGATGAAGCAAAAAAGAAAGATTTATAGGATTGAGAAGACCAAAGCAAATTGAAATCTATACCAGGTCACTAGTGACCAGGGCAATAGGGAGAACTTGGACATCAAGTGTGTTTTTGTCATGCCCTGGACGTTTTGAAAGCTCCTTCCAAAAGTGATAAGAAAGATAAGAGGTATTTATTTGAATTGACTACAAAGTGATTTTTAAAAATCTAAATACTATGCAATTTTTTTTCAAAAACACTATCAGAGTTCAAAATTTAGTTCATTTTTTGAGCATTTTGAATCCCCAAATCTTATACTTTGGAGATGAATTCATTGCATAGAATTAAAGAATAATGTGACATGTAAAATATCCAGTGTCTAGACTTCTCTTCCTTTTCCCTCCCATCATGTCTCTTTACAGTGTATCTACAAAATTTATAATATTATTTCCAAGAAGGAGAGGAAAACTGGGATTATGCTTTGCTGATAAAAACTGAGATTTCTGGATTAATTCTAGAAAAAATTTTGTGAGAAAATTCAAATCTATGATTTTTTATAACTTAAATAAGCTATGGAAATAGTAACTAAGTTAATTTAAACATTAGTTTATGAAGTGTGAATATACTAATTTTTGTTACATGTCAGTGTATCACCTTAGATTTTAAATATTGTGCTTTTCAATATTATTCATTTACCCAGGCTTACCACTACTGAACTTAATACTCAACAGGAAAAACAAAATGGATATCTTGGCATGGAACAAAGACAGATAGAAAGAACAGATAGTTCTCAATGTCAAATACCAGATATAGGTTACTTTAAGTCTAATGAGTTCTAGGAAATTATAATCACAAAGTAATTGTGAAATGAGATTTTTTGGTCTTTTATCAACTTGCCATAAGTAAATCCCCATAAGAAAAAAATTTCTGTAAAGTCTGTGCTTAAAAGATATTCAGCCTGAATCCGCTAATAATCCAGAGACCTTTCTGTCTTTACTCTATTAATATTTTCCATTTCTGTGTATAAGAGGTTAGTGCATATTTCTTTTTTTAAAATTGAACTATATTTGATTTACAATACGGTGTTAGTTTCAGGTGTACAGCTTCAGATTCTTTTCCATTATAGGTTATTGCAAGATATTGAATATAGTTCCCTGTGTTATGCAGTAAATCCTTGTTGTTTATCTATTTCATTTATAGCAGTGTATATTTGTTAATCCCATATTCCTAATTTATTCCTGTCCCCTCCCTTTCCCTTTTGGCAACCGTAAGTTTGTTTTCTATGTCTTTTAGAAGGCCTTTGTGAAAACGACACCTAAAGGCAGAAATCATTACGAAAAAGATTTCTAGATTTGACTACATAAGAATGAAATTTTCTATAGAACAAAACCCACCATAAACAAAATCTAGTGACAGAAGATGTAAAATATGTGGTGGACAGAAGTTTTCTTCTGTTTTCTCAAATATCAACAAAATTGTCTCCCACAGAAAAATGGGCAAAGATTTGAAAAGAGAATTTACATCATAAGACACACAAAAAACGAATAAGAAAAGATATTCAAACTTTTTTTTCAATATAATGATTTATTTACAAAGACCTTGCTTTGATTGTAAACAAATGTGTTCAAATAGTTGGATGTAATTTTGTTAACTATTTAGTATCGGGAGGCAATGCACTCCATAAAGGCAGTGGAATTGTTCCCTTTAGGAACAACTTCTACTTGAATTTACAATTAAGTAATGGGAACTAGGAAGGAAATTATTTCTTTAAATCAAAGGTCACTTCTGTCATTCTTCTCTAAGAGTTACAGTGAGCCCATACTCTACCCAAATTAAGGCTCCCTGAACCCAAGCAAAGTCTGGATTCCAGGCAGTGGCTGGGGTGAAGTTCCCAGAGCTGGAGTTCCTGTGGGGTATTGTCTATCCTTTGTCAGGGTAGGACTGGGTGATCAGCCTCAACAGCTCTCATTTTCTACTCCCTCTGCTGTAAAAGGCTGGCTAATGTGTAGAGTCATTGGGCATCCGTAAGGGGACACTTGGTTTATTGTAGCAGATACAGAGGTTGCCTCTTCCAGTGTCCATTTCGATCACCTCTAGCTTACTCCTGTGCTATACATAGTCTGGAAAGCTAAATTACGTTTCTTGGTGTCCTTTGCAGCTAGGGTGCTAGAATGTAATGTGGTTCTGGTTTGAGCTAGAAGATAACTTACAGCAGTCCCTGAATTAGAAGTGAGCAATGTGAGGCAGCAGCCATGTGCAGGGGGATGAGATCTGGCAGATGTATCTGGCTCTTCTGGGGCTGCTGTGGCAGTTTCAGGCATCCGGTTCCTAATTTCACAAGTGCCAAAGAATAGGAAGCAGCAGCCATGGTGCTTCTGTTAGAACCATACTAAGCCAGTGGTTTCACTGATTAAGTAACAACGAAAGAAAGAAAAGAAATTCAAATTAAGTAACAATGCGATAGAATGCTTTCACCTAGAAGACTGAGAAAGGATGTTTAGAGTGAGAATGTCTCTAACTGATGAGGATCAAGGAAACAAGTCACTTATACATTGTTGGGGAACATGTATGTCAGTAAAACTTTGCTAGAGAGAATATGACAACATGTATTAAAGGCCTTAGTGTTGTACAAGTCATGTCACATAGAGATTCCCCTTCTAAGGATTATTCCTTAGGAATTGTTTGGAAAAAAGCACAAGGTATTATATATAAAGATACTTGCCACAGGGATTCACACGTTGGCAGAAAATAGAAAAAGTCAACTGTCTATTAATACTGAATTAGTTAAATAAATAGGGTATATTATAGATGGGACAATATTCATTCATTTAGGATGTAAATTTATATTTATTGATATAGAAAAGGCCGAGGGGCTTCCCTGGTGGCGCAGTGGTTGAGAGTCCGCCTGCCGATGCAGGGGACACGGGTTCGTGCCCTGGTCTGGGAGGATCCCACATGCCGCGGAGCGGCTGGGCCCGTGAGCCATGGCCGCTGAGCGGGCGCATCCGGAGCCTGTGCTTCGCAATGGGAGAGGCCACAACAGTGAGAGGCCCGCATACCACAAAAAAAAAAAAAAAAAGAAAAGGCCGATACACATTTTTATTTCATTCTTTATTTCACTACTAAAGTCTTAATTATTTTTCATTTCTTTTTTTATTTAAGTATAGTTACTTTACAATGTTGTGTTAGTTTCAAGTATACAGCAAAGTGATTCAGATATACACACATATATATTATTTTTCAGATTCTTTTCCATTGTAGGTTATTACAAGATATTGAGTATAGTTCCCTGTGCTATAAGTAGGTCCTTAATTGTTTACCTATTTTTTATATAGTAGTGTGTGTATGTTAATCCCAAACTCCTAATTTATCTCCCACTATATACCCTTTGGTAACTATAAGTTTGTTTTCTATGTCTGTGAGTCTACTTCTGTTCTGTAAATAAGTTCATTTGTATCATTTTTTCAGATTCCATGTATAAGTGATATCATATGGTATTTATCTTTCTCTATCTGACTTACTTTCACTTAATATGATAATCTCTAGGTCCATCCATGTTGCTGCAGATGGCATTATTTCATTCTTTTTTTATGGCTAAGTAATGTTCCATTGTGTATACATACCACATTTTCTTTTTCCATTCATCTGTCAATGGACATTTATGTTGCTTCCATGTCTTGGCTATTGTAAATAATGTTGCTATGAATATTGGGGTCCATGTACCTTTTCGAATTAGTTTTCTCCAGATATATGCCCAGGAGTGGGACTGCAGGATCATATGGTAATTCTATTTGTAGTTTTTTAAAGAAACTCCATACTGTTCTCCACAATGGCTGCACCAATTTACATTCCCACCAACAGTGTAGGAAGGGTCCTTACGAAGAGGCAAATATACATTTAATTCTAAAAAGTTAGTTATAGTTACAAAAAGAATGCTTACAGTAGGATCCCATTTTTTAAAAGAATATACATAAAAATTGTATCAGCAGTCATCTTTCAGTGATGAGATTATGTAGAATTTTATTTTCTCCTTCATATGGGATTGTATTTCCTAAATTATTTATGTTCATCATAAAAACAATAAAGGTATATTTCCCCCCGCTTCCTTATTATGAAGGGGGAAATGTCATGGTAAGTAATTCCTGACCATTTTTCTATTAGGTGGGTGTGAAATTGAATTCTCTGTCCAGAAAACAGTCATATTTATATGGCTATTGAAAATCTAAATGGAAAATGTGCTTCATATGTGAAACATTCAATGATAATGGAAATTTCTACAGATGGAGGTTGTGACCTTTGCAAAAAGGAAGGTCACATGAAATGAAAAGTTACATATGTTATGGTGAAAACGACTCTGTGAGCAGGGCACTCCATTTGGAGAGGAGATTTCTTAATACCACATAGTTGTGATTCTGAAGGTTGGTATCTCTTGATTTTACTCTCTGCCCCGTTTCTTCTTACTCACCAGCACAAAGTGAGCCAGATCTTGGGAACAAGGAGAAAGGGTAATTGGAGGGAATTGGGAGAGAAGGAAATGGTGACAACAATGAGAAAATCTTCCTGGCAATAGCTCAGAGAACAATGCTATCAGGCTCATAAATATGGTGCTAATTTTATCTATGGAAATCACAAAAATGAACCCAAATCCCTCCTCTCCTGCTCCATGCACAAATTTCAAGTCAAAATTTAGCCCAGAGGGGGAAAATCTGAACCAGATTAATACATGTACCTAGCTAAATCCCTCACAAAGGGGTCTTCAGTGTTTCTATTCAGCATAGGAACTTAACTCCTGGCTCTTCTACTGAAATGATTCATGAAAAAAAAGCTAAACATATTTTCATAAGAAGCAAGTCAATGTGTCAGAAAAATATGATTGTCCTCATCCAGTTTAACTTTTAACCTCAATAAATAAGCAAGAGAAGTTTGCAACCTGAACCTTTCTTAGCAGTGAATGTTTCTCTTCCTTCTTACCCCTGAAGAGTTTTTCTTTTTTATCCTGGGGATAAAGAGATATTATAATTCATCAAAATTTCATCCCTACAGGAATCTGGACACCCCCAAAAAATAAATTAGTGAAAGAAATTATGAAACTTTCTTTCACAAATATTTTTTTTAAAAAAGAGGCAGGCACCCATTTGGATACAACCAGGGGTAAGAGCAAAGAATTAATGCAAGGCCATCTGAAATGCTTTCTCTACCATGAAGAGGAGCAGTGGGCTGGGGGTCAAGACATAGCACTAGTCCTGAGCAAGTCCTTTTACTGTCCCAGACCCTATAAGAAATGAAGAACACTTTGATGGTTGCCAGAGGTAGGGATGGGCGAAATGGGGGAAGGTGGTCAAAAGGTACAAACTTCCAGTTCCAAGATAAATACATCCTGGGGATGTAATTTACAGCATGGTGACTATAGTTAACACTGCTGTATGGTATATTTGAAAGCTGTTAAGAGAGTAGTAGATCTCAAAAGTTCTAATCACAAGAAAAAAGAAAATTTGCAATTATGTGTGGTGACAGATGTGAACTAGAATTACTGTGGTGATCATTTTGCAATATCTACATATCATGTTTACACCTGAAACCAAGATACTATGTCAACTATATCTCAATTTTTAAAAATGACATTGACATAAAAAATGGGTAGACCAGGGCTTCCCTGGTGGCGCAGTGGTTGAGAGTCCGCTTGCTGATGCCGGGGACATGGGTTCGTGCCCCGGTCCGGGAAGATCCCACATGCCGCGGAGCGGCTGGGCCCGTGAGCCATGGCTGCTGAGCCTGCGCGTCCGGAGCCTGTGCTCTGCAACGGGGGAGGCCACAACAGTGAGAGGCCCGCATACTGCAAAAAAAAAAAAAAAAAGGGTAGACTAAACAGTTTTATTTGTGCCTTGTAGTTCTAAAATCTGATTACTTGTAATAGACTACTGGGAGGGAAAATGTACAAACCAACATGTACAATATGATCCCATTTTTTTAAGATAAAGCAGAAACACAGTAATAACACAAAAACTTAAGGCAAAGGCTGGAGTGAACTTTAACCAAAATCATACAAATTGTAGCCTTTTATAACTCTTCATCCAAGTCAGTACTATAATATTCCAAGTAGTGACTTCTCCCAATCTGAGGTTCGAGTTTTTACTCTCCTAATGATGTCATTTGACGAACAGCTTTTAATTTTAATGCAGACTCATTTATTGTTTTTCCCCTTTAGCACTTGCTCTGTTCTGCTTAAGAAATCTTTGCCTACACCAAGACATGACGTGATCAATGGCTTATTTTTATCTTTATCTTTTTGTCTCAAGTCATTCCACCAGTGGACCAAGGGAAGTGCTATACCGCAGGGAAAGTTTCATAAAGGGGGCATGCCTTGCTGTAAAATGGAACTTCCATGGAGGAAGTCAAGGAGAAAGCTTAACAATCTGTGTTTCCCTTGGTCCCTGTAAGTCCCCTGGGAAGTTGATTCTCTGTCTTTCTGGTAGGCCCTAAATCTCACGATGCATCATTGGCAAATTCCCTTGTTTTGACAACCATTTCTCTAAGCTCTCGACTCTTCAACTAACTGAAACTATCTGTTGTCCCATTCATCCCTCCAGGCAAGAGTGAATAGAGATTTTTTTGAGTCCTGAAATGTATATAGTTTGTGGAACCCTTTTAAAGAAAAGAAAATAAAGTAACAAAGTCCTGGGGCAATACATGTAAAAATAACAAATAGAAAATGCCTACAGCTGCCCTAGGAGGGGCCAATACAAGCGAGGTGTTGTGTCTACAGGTCACAACTCCCTCCATAGCCTTCTCAGGATGAGGCTGTTCTGTCTTCATACATCTATGTCCACAAGATCCTGGAGTTGGGGTACATTGCTAGTTTTAAGTCATTTCTTTTCCTTCTTTTATCAAAAGCCTCCACTCCTTTGACATTTATGCCTTCAGACCACTCACCTACTTTTTCTCCCTGTTTTTATTACTAACCTCCCTTTGGCCACTTACCTTCTATTACTGAGGGTTTTAGCTCGCTTAAGACTGTTCTTCACCTACTCTGTCACTTAACATCCACAAAGATGGTCTGTCCAACACCATAGTCCCCCATCTTTTAAAACTGCTGCTCTCATCCCATGCCTCCCTCTGGCCATCACTACGTTTTCTGGTCTCCTTCCCAGTAAATCATCTCACGAGAGCTTTCTGTAGTTACTGTCCTCCTTTCCTGCCCCCCAATTCTATCCTCAGCCCTCTTCAAACAGAAGAAAGTGATCTTCTCAAATCAATAATGAATCTCATGTTTCCAAAAGCAGTAATAATTCTTCTTTGTCTTCATCTTACTTGTCATCTGAGCAGTTGTCCACTCCCTCCTAAAAAAAAAAAAAGCATTATTTATTTTTTTGGTTTTCATAACACCACACTCTCCTTGTTTTCTCGTACCTCCTGGGCCACTTATTCTCTCATTCTCCTTTGGAGACTCCTCCCCCTCTGATTAATCTCTAAATATGTGAGAACTCCAGTCTCAATCCTGATTATCGAACGTTATTCTCTTCTCCATCTGCATTCACTACTGAAGTGATTTCCTCCAATTACATGGCTCTAAATGCCACTTACAAGCATGTGATTCCACAGTGTGTATCTCCACCATGTCCTCTTCCTAAATCTCCAGAAGTGTATCTATCTGTATTAGTTTCTTAGGACTACTGTAACAAAGTACTACAAACTGGGTAGCTTAAACAACAGAAATTTATCTCATGGTTCTGGAGGCTAGAAATCCAAAATCAAGATGCCAGCAGGGGGCTTCCTTGGTGGCACAGTGGTTGGGAGTCTGCCTGCTAATGCAGGGGACACGGGTTCGAGCCCTGGTCTGGGAAGATCCCACATGCCGTGGAGCAACTAGGCCTGTGAGCCACAACTACTGAGCCTGTGTGTCTGGAGCCTGTGCTCCACAATAAGAGAGGCCGTGACAGTGAGAGGCCCACGCACCGCGATGAAGAGTGGCCCCCGCTTGCCACAACTAGAGAAAGCCCTTGCACAGAAACGAAGACCCAACACAGCCAAAAATAAAAATAAATAAATTAAAAGAAGGCTCAACATTAAAAAAAAAAAAAGGTGCCAGCAGCGTTGGTTCCTTCTGAGGGCTGTGAGGAATAATCTGTTCCATTTCTCTCGTGTATCTTCTGGTAACTTCAGACATTCTTTGGCTTGTATATAGTATTCTTCCTGTGTCTTCACATTGTCTTCCCTCTATGTGTGTCTCTCTCTGTGTCCAAATTCCCCCTTTTCATAAGGACTCATTCATATTGAATTAAGACCCACACTAATAACCTCATCTTACCTTGATCATCTACAAAGACCCTATTTCCAAATAAGGTCACATTTGTAAGTACTGGGGGTTAGGACTTCAGTGTATTTTAGGGGGACCCAATTCAACCCAGAACACCATCTAACTTCTTCCCTGACACTCCTCTTGGATGGGAGTGTCAAACCTAACATGCACAAAACAGAAATCTTGACTGATGCTTTCACCAACTGAGTTTTTCTTTAGGTTTATTTACTTTAACAAGTGGTACCACCATGTACCATCTAAGGTGTCATCCCTGATGATTCTCTTTTCCTCATGCCCCACAGTCAATACCTCAGCAAATTAAGTCAGTTTCATTGTATTACATACTGAATCTCTTCACTTCTTTCTCTACCACTACCACTGTGATCCAAGCCACTATAATTTCTCACCTGGACCATGGGAATAGCCATCTCTTTCCATTCTTGCCTCACTACAATGTAGTCTCCACACTGCCACAAGAAACTTTTGCCTCAAGTTTTGTTTATTTTTGGTCAAAGTAATATATACACATAGTTGAAAAACATAGGATAATATTTTAAAACTTCAGTGAAAATCAGCAGTTCCTTAGCTCATCCCTTCTTACCTTATATTTCCTTGTTTCTTCTGGTGTTTGCTTCCATATTTCTAAGTAATATGATTGCTATTTCGTGACTTGTGAATTTAGATATTATCTATCAGCTTCCTTTTATGGTTGCTGAACACTTAGCTCTCCTATACCACCATTCCTCACTTCTCATTCTCCATTTCCCATAGTAATACTATTATTAGTATTTTTATTTACAATTTTCTTATTAGACAACTTATCAGTTTTCATTATTTTGTTTGTTTAAATATATATTAATTCTAGGGCTTCCCTGGTGGCGCAGTGGTTGAGAGTCCACCTGCCAATGCAGGGGACACGGGTTTGTGCCCCGGTCCGGGAGGATCCCACATGCCGCGGAGTGGCTGGGCCCGTGAGCCATGGCCGCTGAGCCTGCACGTCCAGAGCCTGTGCTCTGCAGCAGGAAAGGCCACAACAGTGAGAGGCCCACGTACAGAAAAAAAAAAAAAAAAAATATATATATATATATATATATATATATATATATATATATATATATATAAATTCTAAAGCTAGGTAGTTTCCTTTTTAGTCACATTTTGTGTTTTGCTTGTAGAGGTAATTTTGTTGAGACTTTGCATGACTTACATATCTGAAAATTATTTTATTCTCAAACTTGATGATAATTTGGCTTGGTATAAAATTTTAGGTTGAAAATAACTTTCTTTGGTACTTTGTAAGCATTACTCCATTGCCTTTTGTCAGTAGTATTGTTACTACTGAAAAGGTGAATGGTATGTTTAATGTTGTTCCTTTGTAACCTGCTTATTTTCTCTCTAGAAGCTTCTAGAAGCCTCTCTACCATGATGCTCTTATATGTCATGATGGTCTGCCTTGAAATAGGTCTTTTTTATTTATTCTTATCAGTTTTGTAAACCTTCCAATCTAAAGATTCATGTCCTCAAATTGGAGGAAATGATCTTGTGTTATTTCTTTCATTATATCTTCTTCTGTCTTTTCTTAGTCTCTGAAACGCCCTGAGTTAAATGTTAGACACCCTGATCCCCCAAGTCTTGTCTTTCTTTTTTTTCCATCATTTTGTTTCTAGTTCCACTTTTTTGAAGATTTTCTTCAACTTTATTTTCCAACTATTTTCTTGTATTTTTCATTTCATCTAAACTTTTTTTCTTTATTGGTTCCTTTTTTTAGTTTCCTAATCCCATGTTAGATATGCAATATCTTATCTTCCTAATGATATTAAGGACAGAAAATAATTATGCTACTCTTTGATTTACCTCTGTTTCCTCCAGGATTTTCTTTTTTTATTTGTTTTTATCTCTTTTTATTGGAGAAATAAATTGGGGAGTTTTCTCAAATGTCTTATTTTATTATCTCCTAGTTAATATTTAATAGTGCTTGGTAAACAGATCTAGCCCATGATCAGGACTGATCAAGTGGTGGACTTCACTCTAAGTTTAATAGTCAGGGAGTTGTGTGAAAATGTGTTCTCTAGGACTTTTCAGTTTCTTCTTAGAAAAATTTCCATGAGTTTCTTGCCTGCGGAGTATAGAAGAACATTCATGCAACAGGCAAATAAAAGGGGATGAGAACTACCCTGCTCAGTTTTCAGACTTTAGATTAATCTTCTGTTTTTATCCCCAAGCTGCACATATGTGTCCTTCACTCTGCCATGTTCCACTCAAGTTCAAATTCTCCATAGAATATATGCTTCTTTTCTTGCCATATAAGAAATCACCCTGATGCAGGGCTCAGCATGGGCATCTGGAGACTAACAGCTTCATGTACAAACTTTCATCCAATCCATCTATTTCCAGACCTTTGCTTCAGACTGCTCTCCATGGGACCGCATGACTTCAAGTCCTGGGGAGTAAGAATTGACTCACCCCTCTTTGGTATTCTCTGCACGTACTTTAGGTTATAATTACCTACCTCTATCTGAGTCAGCTACCATTCTTCTGTCCATCTGCTTCCATTTTCCAAAATATGTGGTAATACTTTAGCTCCTGCTGTCTCTTCTCCTTTTATCATTGTTCTTAAAGTTTTATGCCTTTTTTCTTCCTTTACTATTATTTCAGCAAAGTCTTTGGAATAAAAAGAGAAAACTGCATGTGGCCAGCCATTAGTCCTTAACATCATTACCAAAATAATGATTTGCTGTTTAAAATTCCCCAATGGATTTTTATGACATTAAGAATAAAATTCAAATGTATCATCATGACCTTCAAAGCCCCATGTGATCTGGTCCTGTATATCTTTCTACCCCATCACTACCTTTCCCCCTTCACTTGCTACACTCCAGCCACTTTGACCTCCTTCCAGTTGTTTACAGGCTTTGTCCTCAAATCCTCACAGGGCTTGTTTCTTTCTTATTCAGATCTCATCTCCATATCACCTCTTCTGAGAAACCTTCCTGACTTTCCAAAGTACTGCCCCCTCAGGATACTTTACTATATAAATTTCTTTATTTGTTTTAGAGTATTTTTCACTGGCTGTAATTATCTCATACGTTTATGTGTTAACCAGTTTATTGCATGTATCCTCCTCACCAGAATGTCAGCTTCATAAGTGCAAAGGCTTTATCAAGCTTGTTCACTGCAGTGTCTCTAGTGCATGACACCCCATAGATAATAAATACTAAATACTGAATTATAAATACTAGAATGTTTCTGTCTTCATATACCAAGCTGGGCAAAATATACTTATCTCTTCTAGTACAAGAAAGGAATTTTGGTGAACCTTAGAAGAATTTATTCTAGAAAATTACTCTAAAATACAAGGAGAAAACCAGAGATGAAGGTCAGGGGTCCAGTATTTGGAAAAAGAACCAGGTTAGTGTGTGTCATGTAAACCAAGGGAGAAGTGAGTGGACAGAACTATGAAACACTGCTAATGTGTCAAGGATATAAGACTGACAACAGGGCTTCCCTGGTGGCACAGTGGTTGAGAGTCCGCCTGCCGATGCAGAGACACGGGTTCGTGCCCCGCTCTGGGAGGATCCTGCTTGCCGCGGAGCGGCTGGGCTCGTGAGCCTGCGCATCCGTTCAGGCTGAACCTGTGCGTCCGGAGCCTGCATGTCCGGAGCCTGTGCTCCGCAACGGGAGAGGCCGCAACAGTGAGAGGCCCGCGTACCGCAAAAAAAAAAAAAAAAAAAAGACTGAGAACAGATCTACAGATTCAGTGATTTTAAGAAAATAATTTCAATGATGAGGTGAAGGTAGGAGACATAATTTGGAGACTTAAGGTGAAGGTTGGGGTGCAGGCTGGGGGTACAGGTCACTCAAATATAGTACGTTATTAGTCATTCAAAATCATTAGCAGGGATAGGAAGGAAAGAGGGTAAGGCAGGATGAGAGAATTGTGATCATAAATTTAGAGTGATGTCGGTCTGCTCTGTTCCCTTATTCTCTCTAGCCCCACTCACCTGTCCTGGCTAGATATTTTCTGGTGGGAAGAAAATCTTCCTTTTTTATTGCAGCCTCCTTTAATGCTTATTGCTTCTCTCTGTGTATCTTTATCCATCGTTTCCTGTCTCCTTCTCCCTGTCTCCTCTCTCTCCACCCCTCCTTTTCCCCATTATTTGTTTCTTTGTGCTTCCTGTCTTCAGTTATATATCTGCAGATGCTTCTATAAGTCAGTGGTGCTCAAAGGGTGGGCCCCAGACAAACAGCATCAGCATCACCTGAGAACCTCTTCGAAAGGCAGGCAGTGGGTCTCACCCCAAACCTACTGCATAAGAAACTCTGAGAGTGGAACCCAGCTATGTGTTAACAAGCCCTAAGCTGATTTTGATGCATGTTAAAATTTGATAACCACTGCCATAAGCTACATCTTAATTTTTGAGCCTTCCTCGAAGTTCAAGGTCTGGCAGTGTCTGTGAGCCAAACATGGCTCCCTGGGCATCAGTTCCTGCTACTCTCCCAGACTCCCAACTCTTCTTTTCTCAGTAGATTCACTGCTTGTCATTCCTCATTTGACATTGTTTCAAATATCTTCACCATTCTAATTGGACTTTTTAGCATATTGAGTTTTTCTAAATCCTTTTTATAATAAAATTAGTTTAAATAAATAATTTTAACACTGTGTATTTGGCCTGGCCAGTAAAAATTTATTCACTATTATTTGCATCTTCTCTTGTGCAAATCAACTTTGCAAATTAAGCTATTTAGATCTTGTGTTTTTATAAATATTAAAGCTCTTTATACATTGGAGGTATGAATTCTATTAATATGTTAATATTTTATCACAAATATTTTCTTGTTCCACTGGTTTCTAAAGTTTTATGTTTTTAATTATAATGAAGCTTAAAAGTCAATACTATAATATGTAATAAATTATAGACAAATGTGTGACTTTGCCTCTGTAATATTTTACATTGTTCAATAATTAGAAAATTGTCATTGCTACAGAGTTGAAATAAATTTTATCCTGTGGATTCTAGTGTTTTTCCATGGCTTAAAAAAACATGTAGCACTTTCCTTGGTTCATTTTGACTTACGGTATAAAATACCATAAAGCTAATTATACCCCAAATACTTATAAGTTAATGATTACTTTCCCAACTGCTTTATTAAACTTCATTTTTCAGAGGCAGTAGAGTGTAAAGGTTAAGATATGGCTCTGGAGCCCAGTGGCCTGTATTTAATATTAGCTGCAGCTCTAGCTGATCTTGAGAAACTTACTTTAAGTTCCTTCATCTCTAATGAGGTCCTCATCAGTTCACTGAGACAATGAAATCAGTAAGTTCAGCATCCAGCACATAGTAAGTGATCAGTAAATGTTAGCTATGTGACATTTCAAAATTCATTAGATTCCCTTTTGGCCTCTTTTACTGTGCCATTAACATATATGCCTATTTTTGTACCATTATATTATTTTAATTATTGTGATTTCCAGATATAGGCTGTTTTAGAGTGGTCTTGCTTATTAACTCCTTTTTTCAGAAAATCATATATAAAATATACATGTTGTACCTGACTGGCTTGACCAAGAGGCAAAGGAGCTTTGTAGGTAGAACACAAGGTGACTTAAAAGAGGAAATAAAGAAGAGTTTGAAAGATGCCCGTCCAGTCACGTGGACCTGGGCAGGTGGGCAAAATGAATGTGATGCTTTGATAGAGGAAACAGCCTTGGGACAGAGTAGGGTTTTAGACGGGAGAAGAGGAGGAAGACAGGTTAGTGTAGGAGGTGTTATAGGAGAGAATCTGTGTGAGAAGAAAACAAAGAGGCAAGAAAAGCAAAGAAGAGGAGAACAGTAAGTCATGTGAGAGGGAAATGCACTGCCCAATCCGCACTGCCCAAACTGCTCCAGTTATCTCTGTGCCTGGAAATAGAGCCAACTACATCCCTCAGCACTCAGTAAGTAGGCTTTGCTCACACACAGCCAAAGACATGAGAGCAAGACAGCGAAATGTGAATCTCCACATTTAGTGCTAAGCTATCATCTATTTTACTTAAGTGTTTAAATGCAGAGTTACTGATTTTTTTTTATTGGCTGGATATTCTAGATATTACTTTCTGCTCTAAAACTTTAGAACCACTATTTATTGATGCCTCCAAATATTTCTCAGTGTATATTTACATGAATTTTTAAAATCATTTATATCCTTTCCAACTTCTCTAAATCCTCTTGACCATTATTTCAGCAGGCTCAATCATTTTGGCCGTATTCCACATTTGAAATTATGGTTTGTGTTTCCTGATAGATTTCTCTCCAATTGCATTTTGACTCCTAACTTTTGTTTTACATTACCTAAGAGCACACGGTGTTACCTTCAGAGAGGGTAGATGCATATTTCATTGGAAAACTATACTGGGTCTGATCCCGTGAGTTTGCCTTAAAGCCCATCTCTGCCACTTAATCCAGTATGCACCTTGGCAATTGAAATCCTTCCCTTACCCTCACTCCAGCCCATTTAAATATTTCTCTTTCAGACAGAGTTCCATCAGGAGTTGAGCCAAATGATTTGGGAAAGATGTAGGCATTTCCAACAAGAAAGTTTTTGGCTGCCCACCAAAAAGCTGGTTGGTGCTCATAAGTCCAAGTCAACTCTCTTCTCTGCAAAGCTTCCATTTATATAGAGCACTGTCAACCCTGCTCTTCATTCTAGCGGAACACTTGGGACTTGGGTTAACCGATGCTCATGATGGCAACCACCAAGAGAAGGTTACCTTAGGTTTCTTCATTGCTTGATGTTTTGCTACAAAAAAAAAAAAAAAAAAAAAAAAAAAATCCCCCCCCATTGTTTCTTGTTCTCAGTTGTAAATCAAAGCTTTTCACATCATGTGAAGATCATGTCTTTTTTTTTTTTTTTTTTGTGGTACGCGGGCCTCTCACTGTTGTGGCCTCTCCTGTTGCGGAGCATAGGCTCCGGACGCGCAGACTCAGTGGCCATGGCTCACGGGCCTAGCCGCTCCACGGCATGTGGGATCTTCCCGGACCGGGGCACGAACCCGTGTCCCCTGCATCGGCAGGTGGACTCTCCCACTGCGCCACCAGGGAAGCCCAAGATCATGTCTTTTTAAATATCTTGAACCTCATAGACACAATTTTCACTTGAGTGCAATCTCATCCCATATTACAAGTTTGAAAAGAAAGGTTTTGGGTATTAACAAAACCAGCAAATTTCCAGGCTAAAGCATCAATAATGACTTTTTAATGTGCTTAAACAGATGTATATTCTGTATTTATGTACGAATGCAGCTGAACCACGCAGGTGAACTAAATAATTCAATGGAATGCACAGAGAAAACTAACAATTCCATATTCTAATAACTGTTCTATGAAAAGCTTTTCATTTAGCTCTCAGAACTGCCTCATAAATCGACACTTGGATAATGCAATGAAGTTATGTTTAACTCTAGAATTCTCACATGCCAGGTTTCAAACATGCTTCTTAGTAAATGTCCTTTTGGGGGCTCATTATGGCTATTCCTGTCTTCCCTCAAAACAAACCTCTTATGCATGTTCATTTCCCTTCTTTCCTTGACTTCTGGCTGTCAGATTTACACCTCTTCCAATCCATGTTATCTTGGCCTGGAGCAGCAATATCACACCCAAGGACAGGGAGCCCGAGCTTGACCGATGTTGCCAGAGAGTACCTAGCAAATGTTTTCGTACAAGATCGATCCACTCAAGCAACTGCCCACAGTAGTACTTCAGAAGTGGTTTATAACGAGCTACTGGAAGAATTCTGAATAAATCACTGATCGAAATCCAACTTCACTGAAATACAGAGAAGGTACATACAGCCAAGTCACACAGACAGGTATCCCCCAGTGCCAGCCCAGGGATTTGCGATGAGAGGCATGAGGCTGTATTGCTCCTTGGCAAAGGGTAAAAGTTATGCAAAAAATAGGCTTGCCATACGTGAAGATACTGTTGTAGCAGTCATCACAGCTTCTGTGCCCAGTGAGGATGTAGTTCAAAATCCTACTGAAAATGCATTCATTTCTTAGTCCAGATCCTGTCCCCCAAACATACACCTTTATTGAAACACACACACACAAAAAACCCAAACAGAGGGTACCAAAATGCCTCAAGTGCTCTTGATTTTACCAGAAAGATATGTGGCAGTAGATGCATATTCTGTACATAAATGGAAGAAATAAGACATGGTACCTATGTTTCTGATGCCTTGCATGAGCATTAACATCTATATTAAAATAACCCTTTAGTCTTTAGAAAAATAGAGGTTTAAATGCTAAAACTATGAGTTTCATGTTCCTGAAGGCTCTAACATTTAAAAAGTTAGCATTTTTAGTTCAGCTCATGATAAGTAACAAAATATGTTCTTATTGTATATAATATAACGTAGAAGTGTGTGTGCATATGTGGGTGGAGAGAGAGAAATGTGTCTGAGCTTATACACAACATTAATGGGCACAGAAAAGTCCAACATTCTCAGGTATACCACTAACAAAGATTCATTTCGTGGCTTTGACAAGTCATTTAATTTTTTGTTGCTCTGTCACAAGTTGGAAACCCTAATACTAACTAATATCTTTCCGAGCGCATGTTCTCTAATTTAGTTTTAAACATTTCTGAAGATATGATTCCAACAAATTTCTTCACATCTCAACAGAACAATGGTAGGCAAAGCATGAGAGAAAAAGCAAAAAGCCAGCAGTAGGATCAAACAGTTGGGTCCAAGAGAATAATTTTGTCAGTGTAGTCCATGAACAGAATCCCTTTCAATATTAAAATCTTTATGAACTTGTGGTATTTATGGGCCCAGAGCCCAAATAAATGGAATACATCAAAGTGGAAAATTGTAGCCAGTGAAACCAGATCCTTATAAAAGGAGGCCAGTGTCCTGGGGCTTAGTCCCTTGGGCTTTTTCCACCACAAGACCCAAGCAGCAACCATCTTTACAGAGCCCTTGGGGCAGCTCCACATCAATGATTTGGTGCTTGGGAAGCAGATGAGTAGGCTCAACTCTGCTAAGAGTTCCAGGATAATCTGCCACTCCTGTGAATTCAGGTTTCTTAGAACCCAGTGTGAAAGATTAGCTATTAATCTCTTTTACTTTAGATTTTGCTAATCAAACTTAGTTTTTTGGCATTATTTAGAGAAATCGTGTCTTTCCAAGGAAGTTCATTCCAAAAGTGATTAAAACACATTCTTAAGACTTAAAAAAGAAATTCCTAATTTTAGAAGGATACTTGTTCTATGACCTATGGAAATACTTAAATCTCAATTCCCAGAGGATGAACCGCCTTCTTCTTCTTTTTGGCAGTTTTATGTAGAGAATGAAATACTGTGTTTGATCATTACACATGAGCATTATTCATGAAGGAAAAAACCTCACATTATTTTTTTCCTTTATTCTGTCTTTTTATTCCAGGGTTGAACCCTAACACTGAGATGGGAGTTTTCAATCTCCCTCAACAAAAATTACTTCAGGGAAAATTTGGAAAGATCATTACAAAAATTGACCCTTTCTCAGAAAACTGAAATAAATTGAAAATAGAAAGCAAAACTATTCAGGTCAGGGCAGGAAACACTTGGGACTACTTTTCAAAGGATAATTCTGATTTGGGTATGAGGAATTGGCACCAACATGGATCAAGTGTAGAAGTGGCACCAAAATCAAGACTCCCTCAGTCAGGTGTACTGAATAGTCAGGGGCAGAACAATAGCCTTCTCTCCAGTGTTTTATCTGGTCCACAACACCATCCTACAGGAGAGAGGAATGCATTGTAAATATCCTTCCCTATTCATTCACTCACTCATTTATTTTTTATTTGTTTCCACATAGAGATTAATTTAACAAGGGCTACACCAGGCCCTTCATTGTGTGTCAGATACAGAGATGAGTACAAAAAGATAGTCTTCATCTTTAATGCATGCACAACCTAGATTAGGAGGCATAAAGTCATCACAGTACGAAAAGGTGAGTACAATCAGAAAGGCACAGAGTTATAAAACAGGTGAAAAGAGGGTCGCTGGATTCATAGGGGAAAAAAGGAGGCATTTGAACCAAGTCCTGAAGATTGAATTGGGGTGAACGGGCAGACTGAGTTGGGTGGAATGAGCTTCCAAATAGTGGAAACACATGGGCATGAAACTGTGATATGTGACGTGAATGATCGTAGCATTCAATATGGACAGAGAATGGGCTTTTATTAGGGTGTGGAAGAGATGCAGCTGTGGAAGTGGACAAAGTCCATATTCTAAAGGGATTTCTATATCATTCTAAATGGTTTTCACTTGTTACTGAAGGTAATAGTGGGCCCAAGAACAATATGAAACAAAGAAATGGCATGATCAAACATAATTTTTTTAGCTTTTCATTCTTTAATTTTTTCACTTTTATTTATTATGTATTTTAACATGTAACAATTACATAATAATGCATAATATAGTTTTAAATATATTTTAAATTTTTGATTAATTTTTGAATTTGAATTTTTAAATTTAGTACATTCACATTTTTAAAAATCAAAACAATCAACAAGGTATACAATGCATTATCTCATACCCATCCCATTTGGAAACATTCATCCCAAATGCCTTTATCAAACAGATAGCCACTTTTATTAGTTGCTTGCAAACACAAATAAATATAAATATATATTCTTATTTTCCTCCTTTCTTACATTAAACTTAACATCTATGCTCAGATCTGCACCTAACTTCTTTTTAACTTAATAATATATCGTGGAGATTTTTTCCATATCAATACATAAAAAGCTTCCTCGGTCTTTTCTAACTGCCTAGCAGTTAAAAAGGAATACTCTCATTGCAATGTAAAAGAAAATAGAAGGAAATGGAAAACTGCAGGAATCTAAGCAAGAAATGATAAGATCCTTGAAAACTGATATATCTAGAAACTGAAGAAATACCAAGAGGACAGAATTAACAAATTAGGAAGATAAGTTGGGGAGGAGGTAAGATCAAGATAAGAATCAGAGATACTCTAGGATTCTGACCAAATGGTGAAGCCATGAAACACTTACAGAGAGAAGGAAGTCACTAAAGGAGCAGGTTGGGGTAGGCAGGACTGCAGAGAGGATGAGTTGAGTTTTCGACATGTAGAATTCATGTATCCCCTTGGAGATATTAGGTAGTAAGTATGGAGCTCAGGAGAGAGGTGAGAGATGGAGAGTTTGGAATCACTGGAATATAGTAAATAATTAAAACACTGGATATGGATAAAATCATCTAGCAAGAATATGGAACAAGAAAATAAAAGCAGGTGAAGATAGAATCCCCTACATTTAAGAGGTCATTGGAGGAAGAGAAATAACTACTGCCTGACATTAGAGATTAGAATAGCTTTTGCCAAACCCTGTCCTGTGGAGGTGGTCCACACACACACACACACACACACACACACACACACACACACACAGTGTGCCATGGTCAGAAATCTTGGAGATTCATAGTATGCATTACCATGTTAAAGGCTCGTAACATCCTTAGAGCTCAGTTTTGGAAAATACAGTATCCAAGTATTTAGATAAGAACTGGAAAATTCTGCCTTTAGCACTAGAGAAGATGACCTCAGCCCTGGGCTCTGTGCTTTTGCGGACCCTGCCTTGGCTCTTGCCTAACAGTTTCCTTTCCCATAGAATGAAAAGTCCATGGAACTAGGAGTATATTTCCACCAGGAGGCTGTCCCACCCCTACCCCTACATCTAGACCATGCTCTAGGTATCTGAATCCCAGAATTTGCTGCCCTCATGGTCCTAAATCTGCAACCAGGTCTGTGTTGCCCTTTACCTGGTCTTGCCTCCTGAGGACAGTGTATCCACCCTCTGGTGTACATTTCAGTGGGCCCAACTTGTGGTCAAGAAGTGACTGGGGAGTGTGGAAAAGCTTGGAGGGGTGAGCTGATGTAGCCGCACAAACATGAATGAGAATCCTCATGGTGTGGGTGGAGCTGGGATTCGGAGGAGAAAGCTGAGGGGCCAAAGGGCCAAGGGCCAAAGGCTGGGACCGGCTTTCCTCACCCCACCTCATCACCCAAAGGGTCTGAGAATTCCAAAGTCAAACTAGCCTTCCAGACCATTGTGAATGTAGATTTATCAAGTTGGAAGACGGCATATGTTTAATTTAGCAATGTGTTAGCTTGATTTACAGCTTGCAAATATTTAGACATATGGCATATGGGCCTCTATTTGTATTCTTGAACTGGCTTCACACAGTTTATGGGCTGGTCTGGGAAGGAATAACAAGAGGACAGGACAATTGACAGCCAGTGAGGAAGGGTGGATTAACCCTTATTGGAAATAAACATTTTTAAACAAGTTTGAGGAAAAGTTGGTTATTCAGTCAACAACAGATGTTCTCATTCCTAGGCCATGGGTTCTGCCTGAGCTCCTTTAATCTTTTTAACCTTTGAGTTTACAAATGAGTGAATTGAGATGCTGAGCGATCAGTCGTGTGCCCAAGTTCACACAGTTTGTAATTGCTGGAGATTATTACTCAGGACTCCCAACTTCCAAACCAGCGTCATCTCCACCATATTCTGCTGCTTCAAAACTGGAGAATGCCAACATCTTTTTCTTTTATAAAATGAAAAGAAACATCCCACTGAGACAAATGTATGGTCTTTAACCCATAGTACATTTGAAATTCATGATGCAGTCTTGGAAAGTAATCTGTTGTGTTGTCTGTAGGCATCGTCTACTAAGGTATATCCAGTTTAGAAATAAGCAACCATGCTCTGTCAATTCTTAGATACAATTCTCTCACCAAAAATCATACACATTAGTGTATCATGAAAATCACTGTTTAACATTGACATTACGGATTAGCATTTGATAACTTATTATTACAATCATTCAGCTTAGTACATATTTAGAAAAAAGAAAAACATATATATTATATATGCCTATATTACCTACACTATATATATTACATACATATATATGGCATTAATACAAAGACCCAAGAAAACCTAAAAATATACAACATAAAACTTAGTATTAATACCAGAAAAGGGTTATTTTGGTGCCATCTCGAGTCAGAAATGTTAATGACAAATTTTTAAATTCATTGTATAAATAAGAAACAATCCACTAAAAATAGGTTTATAGTTTTTTAAGAGTTTATAGATCATATTTCAGAAAACAAAGTGCCTAGACTCAAGTTGATTCCTAAGTAAATCCTTGATTTGGCTGGATTAGAGAATGAGACCCCTATCTACTAGGTTGCTCCTGGGATGATTCTTTTTTGAAAAAGTCTGAAAATGGAAAAAGCTACTTAATAAAAAATTAAGGAAAATTATGTAATACAAATTACGGGTGAATTAGCTGATACAAAAAAAGAAGTTTCCAGAAGTTAAATATTTAATGCAGATATTCACTCATCCTCCTCCAGTTCACTCCTTTCACTGCCTCTGCAGAATTAGAAAAATAGACATCATCTATCCTAGATATCCCTGTGTGCACTGGGCAGACAAGCCTCATAACTGTCACAGATTATTTAGGACCACAGAAGCAGAAACCCAATGTATCTTGGACTTGCCTGGGAACCAAGATCCCCTGGGAAAGATCTTGAAACTCTGACCATACTTGGGTTCAGGGTTAGACTGATGTATGTGAAACTGCCCCTTCCCCTTCAGAGAGGAAAAAATCGGACCTTGGATGGAAACAGAACATTATTGACTCCCATACCTGATGCCAGAGAGTCTAGGATGGTGTGTAGTCACCACTAACCCAGCGCCCCTCATCCCTGGAGCTCCTGAGTGATGTAGATGAAAGGATTGTGTCACTGGGACCCAAGCCACTCTGCTGTGGGAGCCTGCTATGAAAGACCTGGTCATACACAGTGTAAGAGTCATTAGTCCAGAGGAGAGAGGCAGCAATGGCACAATGTCCAAAATCAGCAAAGTGACCGTGAGAAGGATGTGGAGTAACAGCCATAGCTTCCAGCATTGGAGGGTCCCACGTTTGTCTCTCTCATGGGACTTCGAGGGCAAAAGACTTGTTTAACACCAACAAGGTGGTGCAGGGGACACTTGACTTACATACGGCACTCCTAAAACTTCTGAGAGATATTTAGAGAAGGGAACCTGTGGAAAAGTCAGACTCTGTCTAGTATCAGTAGGTGAGCACAGAGCATCAAGATGTGGGCATTTACTGTAAATAGGATCATATATGCACCAACTGGAGAAGCCGGGAACACACACAACACTACATAATAGGCAATATATCTATTACACAATATACATACAGGCATATTACATAATATACATACTATTATGGTGCATCTTTGGCATTTGACCTCATTATTCAAATGGAAATTATAATTTCTCTTGAAATGTGTCTTTTATTTAATTTTAATGCCACTTGAAGGTAGATGCATAATACATGTGCCCATAAGACATTCATCGACATATTAATAAGTGATTGCCACATGTCAGGCACTATACAAAGCACTGGGTGAGCAAGTCAGATGTGATCTTTACTCTCATGCACCCTATAATCAAGAGCCACTCCAAATGCAATTATCACTCAGAATGTTTCATTAAAATCCCAAGTTTTAAGCATGTTCATTTCTGCCTGTTTATTTCTTACAAGTAAGAGGAAATACTTCTTCAACCTTAGTGTCCATCAACAGATGAATGGATAAAGAAGATGTAGTATACACACACACACAATGGAATACTACTCAGTCATAAAAAAGAGAATGATGAAATTCTGCCATTTGCAGCAATGTGGATGGACTTTGAGGGCATTGTGCTAAGTGAAATAAGTCAGACAAAAAGAGACAAATACTGTATGATGTCACTTATATGTGTAATCAAAAAAAAATACAACCAACAAGCAAATAAAACAAAAAAGAAGCAGACTCACAGATATAGAGAAAAAACTAGTGGTTATCAGTGGGGAGAGGGAAGGGGGGAGGGGACAATAGAGAAGTAAGGGGATAAAAAGGGTTATTATGGGATTATATGAAATCATGTGCATGAAACTTTTGAGAACTGTAAAGTACTATAGAATTTAAAGACTCTTTCATTCAATAAAAAAAGTTTTTTAAAGAGGAAATACTTCCAGATTTCAATGTAGCAAAACACACCACACCAAGTGGTAAGAACAGGGCTGGCTTTGTGGACGTGTGATCTGTGCCCAGGATCCACACTTAGAAGGGCCCTGTGATTGATTTAAAAGCTCTGCTCTCACCATCTTAAAATGTGTAATAATTTTTGAGCAAGGAGACCCCACATTTTCATGTTGCACAAGGCCTTTCAAATTAGGTAGCCAGTTTGGGGTGAGCAAAGTTTTCCTGCTCTGTGCAAAGATAGTGTGTTGCTCCATGGGTAAAGGGTTCATGGGTAGAGTTGCCAGGGTTAACAAATAAACATAGAGACACCCGGTTTTAGTGTAAGTCCCCAGTATTTCATGGAATCCATCCAGTATTGCAGAGAATATACTTATACTAAAAAAATTATCCATGGTCTACATAAAATTCAGATTTATAGAACTAAAAACAGTTGTCTAGGCTCAAAAAGATAACTGACAGATAGCCTTGAGCAGAAGATTTTTGTCCTCCATGATTAGAAAGTAATCAGTCTTTTTAGCACATTATTTAATTTTGGAAGGACAAAACAAGTTTCTTATGCAGGAATCACCATTTTCCAGCATATTTAGTAGATAAATTGCCCATTCATCTTCTGGTTACAGAATATTTGTGTTCAATTTTGTGCTTTTTGTTTAAAAACATATATTCAATCTTTTGCATAAATGCAGGCAATCCACAGGCTCTGTCTCGGCCTTTTTGTCTGTTTTCTTTTTTCTTGCTCACCCTTTGCAATTTCCTCCCTTCTCATAGATTCAACTAACACTTAGCCACTGGTGTGTTGGAGCCAACTTGTGCCAGCTCAGACCTGATTGTTAGCATAGCTTCCCAATTCCACATGCACTGGCCTCATGTAGGGACGGAAAATCAGCAAACACTACAAATCCAGTAACCCCCTGTCCCTATCCCATATCTGGTTTTTCAATACTTAACAGGATGTCACTCGCTATGCACAGTATTCAAGGCCTTTCTCAACCTGGTTCCAACCTATCCTGCTGCCCAATCTTCCAACTACTCCTTTGTATCTGTCTTCAACTCTAATCAAATGAGACAACGCTGTGTTCTCCCAGTGGCCACAAACCATCCTACCACTCTGCCTTTGTTCATGCTGTACTCTTCACCTCCTCCATGATGCCTTCAATCCTGCCCCAACCATGCCTTCTAAACTTCTGTCCCAGGGCTTTTTGTTTGACATTTTTCACATTCTAACTTGCATGACAGTTATTTATACACTTGTCTTTTCTTCTTTACAAAGTCAAAAATATATGTCAAAACATGAGCCAGGAGGACATTCAAGATGGCGGAGGAGTAAGACGTGGAGATCACCTTCCTCACCACAAATACATCAAAAATACATCTCCAGGTGGAGCAACACCTACAGTACACCTACTGTAGGTGTCAGAAGATCTCAGACTTCCCAAAAGGCAAGAAACTCTCCACGTACCTGGCTGTGTGGCTGACAGGGTCTTGGTGCTTCAGCTGGGTGTCAGGCCTGAGCCTCTGAGGTGGGAGAGCTGAGTTCAGGACATTGGACCACCAGAGACCTTCGGGTCCCAAGTAATATCAATTGGTGAGAGCTCTCCAGAGATCTGTGTCTCAATGCTAAGACCCAGCTCCACTCAACAACCAGCAAGCTCCAGTGCTGGACACCCCATGCCAAACAACTAGCAAGACAGGAACACAACCCCACCCTTTAGCAGAGAGCCTGACTAAAATCATAATAAGTTCACAGACACCGCAAAATACATCACCAGAGGCAGTCCTGCCCACCAGAAAGACAATATCCAGCCTCATCCACCAGAACACAGGCACCAGTCCACTCCGCTAGGAAGCCTACACAACCCACTGAACCCACTTACCCACTGGGAGCAGACACTAAAAACAACAGGAACTACAAACATTCAGCCTGCAACAAGGAGACCTCAAACACAGTAAGTTAAGCAAAATGAGAAGACAGAAAAATACACAGCAGATGAAGGAGCAAGGATAAAACCCATCAGACCAAACAAATGAAGAGGAAATAGGCAGTCTACCTGAAAAAGAATTCAGAGTAATGATAGTAAAGATGATCCAAAATCTTGGAAATAGGATGGAAAAAATAAAAGAAACATTTAACAAGGACCTAGAAGAACTAAAGAGCAAACAAACAATGATTAACAACACAATAAATGAAATGAAAAATTCTCTAGAAGGAATCAATAGCAGAATAACTGAGGCAGAACGGATAAGTGACCTGGAAGATAAAATAGTGGAAATAACTACCACACAGCAGAATAAAGAAAAAAGAATGAAAAGAATTGAGGACAGTCTCAGAGACCTCTGAGACAACATTAAACATACCAACATTCAAATTGTAGGACTCCCAGAAGAAGAAGAGAATAAGAAAGGGACTGAGAAAGTATTTGAAGAGATTATAGTTGAAAACGTCCCTAATATGGGAAAGGAAATAGTCAATCAAGTCCAGGAAGCGGAGAGAGTCCCATACAAGATAAATCCAAGGAGAAACACGCCAAGACACATATTAACTAAGTATCAAAAATTAAATACAAAGAAAACATATTAAAAGCAGCAAGGGAAAAAAAAACAAATAACATACAAGGGAATTCCCATAAGGTTAACAGCTGATCTTTCAGCAGAAACTCTGCAAGCCAGAGGGAATGACACGACATATTTAAAGTGATGAAAGGGAAAAACCTACAACCAAGATTACTCTACCCAGCAAGGATCTCATTCAGATATGATGGAGAAATTTAAAACCTTTACAGACAAGCAAAAGTTAAGAGAATTCAGCACCACCAAACCAGCTTTACAACAAATGCTAAAGGAACTTCTCTAGGAAGGAAACACAAGAGAAGGAAAAGACCTACAATAGCAAACCCAAAACAATTAAGAAAATGGTAATAGGAACATACATACTGATAATTACCTTAAATGTGAATAGATTAAATGCTCCAACCAAAAGACATAGACTGGCTGAATGGATACCAAAACAAGACCCATATATATGCTGTCTACAAGAGACCCACTTCAGACCTAGGGACACACACGGACTGAAAGTGAGGGGATGGAAAAATTTATTCCATGCAAATGGAAATCAGAAGAAAGCTGGACAGGCAATTCTCATATCTATTTATGCACCCAATATAGGAACACCTCAATACATAAGGAAAATGCTAACAGCCATATAAGGGGAAATTGACAGTAACACAATAATAGTAGAGGACTTTGTCACCCCACTTTCACCAATGGACAGATCAACCAAAATGAAAATAAATAAGGAAACACAAGCTTTAAATGATACATTAAAAAAGATGGACTTAATTGATATTTACATGACATTCCGTCCAAAAACAACAGAAAACACTTTCTTCTCAAGTGCTCATGGAACATTCTCCAGGATATGTCATATCTCAGGTCAAAAATCAAGCCTTGGTAAATTTAAGAAAATTGAAATCATATCAAGTATGTTTTCCAACCACAACGCGATGAGACTAGATATCAATTACAGGAAAAAAATCTGTAAAAAATACAAACACATGGAGGCTAAACAATATTCTACTAAATAACCAAGAGATCACTGAAGAAATCAAACAGGAAATTAAAAAATACCTAGAAACAAATGACAATGAAAACACAATGGCCCAAAACCTATGGGCTGCAGCAAAAGCAGTTCTAAGAGGGAAGGTTATAGCAATACAATCCTACCTCAGGAAACAAGAAAAATCTCAAATAAACAACCTAACTTTACACCTAAATCAATTAGAGAAAGAAGAACAAAGAAACCTCAAATTTAGCAGAAGGAAAGAAATCATAAAGATCATATCAGAAATAAATGGAAAAGAAAGGAAGGAAACGATAGCAAAGCTCAATAAAATTAAAAGCTGGTTCTTTGAGAAGATAAACAAAATTGATAAACCGTTAGCCAGACTCATCAAGAAAAAGAGGGAGAAGACTCAAATCAGTAGAATTAGAAATGAAAAAGGAGAAGTAACAACTGACACTGCAGAGATACAAAGGATCATGAGAGATTACTACAAGTAACTATATACCAATAAAATGGACAACCTGGAAGAAATGGACAATTTCTTAGAAAAGCACAACCTTCCAAGACTGAACCAGGAAGAAATAGAAAATATAAACAGACCAATCACAAGCACTGAAATTGAAACTCTGATTAAAAATCTTCCAACAAAGAAAAGCCCAGGACCAGATGGCTTCACAGGTGAATTCTATCAAACATTTAGAGAAGAGCTAACACCTATACTTCTCAAACTCTTTCAAAATATAGCAGAGGGAGGAACACTCCCAAACTCATTCTACGAGGTCACCATCACCCTGATACCAAAACCAGACAGAGATGTCATGAAAAAAGACAATTACAGGGCTTCCCTGGTGGCGCAGTGGTTGAGAGTCCGCCTGCCGATGCAGGGGACATGGGTTCGTGCCCCGGTCCAGGAAAATCCCACATGCCACGGAGTGGCTGGGCCCATGAGCAATGGCCGCTGAGCCTGTGCGTCCGGACCATGTGCTCCACAACGGGAGAGGCCACAACAGTGAGAGGCCAGCGTACCGCAAAAAAAAAAAAAAAAAAAATGAAAACTACAGGCCAATATCACTAATGAACATAGATGCAAAAATCCTCCACAAAATACTAGCAAACAGAATCCAACAGCACATTAAAAGGATCATACACCATGATCAAGTGGGGTTTATCCCAGGAATGCAAGAATTCTTCAATATATGCAAATCAATCAATGTGATACACCATAGTAACAAAATGAAGCATAAAAACCATATGATAATCTCAATAGGTGCAGAAAAACTTTCGACAAAATTCAACACCCATTTATGATAAAAACTCTCCAGAGGGCTTCCCTCATGGCGCAGTGGTTGAGAGTCCGCCTACCGATGCATGGGCCGTGGGTTTGTGCCCCGGTCCGGGAGGATCCCACATGCCGCAGAGCGGCTGGGCCTGTGAGCCATGGCCGCTGAGACTCTGTGTCCGGAGCCTGTGCTCCACAACGGGAGAGGCCACAACAGTGAGAGGCCTTTGTACCACAAAAAAAAAAAAAAAAAAAAAACCTCTCCAGAAAGTAGGCATAGAGGAAACCTACCTCAATGTAATAAAGGCCATATATGACAAACCCACAGCCAAAATCATTCTCAATGGTGAAAAACTGAAACCATTTCCACTAAGATCAGGAATAAGACAGAGTTGTCCACTCTCACCACTATTATTCAATGTAGTTTTGGAATTTTTAGCCAGAGCAATCAGAGAAGAAAAAGAAATAAAAGGAATCCAAATCGGAAAAGAAGAAGTAAAACTGTCACTGTTTGCAGTGACATGATACTATACATAGAGAATCCTAAAAATGCTACCAGAAAACTTCTAAAGCTAATCAATGAATTTGGTAAAGTAGCAGGATACAAAATTAGTGAACAGAAATCTCCTGCATTCCTATACACTAATGATGAAAAATCTGAAAGAGAAATTAAGGAAACACTCCCATTTACCATTGCAACAAAAAGAATAAAACCTAGGAATAAACCTACCTAAGGATGTAAAAGACCTGTATGCAGAAAACCATAAGACACTGATGAAAGAAATTAAAGATGATACAAACACATGGAGAGACATACCATGTTCTTGGATTAGAAGAATCAACGTTGTGAAAATGACTATTCTACCCAAAGCAATCTACAGATTCGATGCAATCCCTATCAAACTACCAATGGCATTTTTCACAGAACTAGAACAAAAAAAATGCACAATTTGGGGCTTCCCTGGTGGTGCAGTGGTTGAGAGTCCGCCTGCCAATGCAGGGGACACGGGTTCATGCCCCAGTCCGGGAAGATCCCACGTGCCATGGAGCAGCTGGGCCCGTGAGCCATGGCCGCTGAGCCTGCGGAAAAAAAAAAAAAAAAAAAAAAGCACAATTTGTATGGAAACACAAAAGACCCCGTATAGCCAAAGCAATCTTGAGAAAGAAAAACAGAACTGGAGGAATCAGACTCCCGGACTTCAGGCTATACTACAAAGCTATAGTAATCAAGAGAGTATGGTACTGGCACAAAAACAGAAATCTAGTTCAATGGAACAGGATAGAAAACCCATAGATATACCCATGCACATATGGTCACCTTATCTTTGATAAAGGAGACAAGAATATACAATGGAGAAAAGACAGCCTCTTTAATAAGTGGTGCTGGGAAAACTGGACAGCTACAGGTAAAAGAATGAAATTAGGACACTCCCTAACACCACACACAAAAATAAACTCAATATGGATTAAAGACTTAAATGTAAGGCCAGACACTATAAAACTCTTAGAGGAAAACAGAGGCAGAACACTCTATGACATAAATCACAGCAAGATCCTTTTTTGACCCACCCATTTTAGAGAAATGGAAATTAAAACAAAACTAAACAAACGGGACCTAATGAAACTTAAAAGCTTTTGCACAGCAAAAGAAACCATAAACAAGATGAAAAATCAACCCTCAGAATGGGAGAAAATATTTGCAAATGAAGCAACTGACAAAGGATTAATCTCCAAAAAATACAAGCAGCTCATGCAGCTCAGTATCAAACAAACAAACAACCCAATGCAAAAATGGGCAGAAAAGGACCTAAATTGACATTTCTCCAAAGAAGATATACAGATTGCCAACAAGCAGCTGAAAGGATGCTCAACATCACTAATCATTAGACAAATGCAAATCAAAACTACAATGAGGTATCATCTCACACCAGTCAGAATGGCCATCATCAGAATATCTACAAACAATAAATGCTGGAGAGGTTGTAGAGAAAAGGGAACCCTCTTTCAGTGTTGGTGGGAATGTAAATTAATACAGCCACTATGGAGAACAGTATGGAGGTTCCTTAAAAAACTAAAAATAAAACTACCATATGACCTAGAAATCCCACTACTGGGCATATACCCTGAAAAAACTATAATTCAAAGAGAGTCATGTACCACAGTGTTCATTGCAGCTCTATTTACAATAGCCAGGACATGGAATCAACCTAAGTGTCTATCGACAGACGAATAGATAAAGAAGACGTGGCACATCTATACAATGGAATATTACTCAGCCATAAAAGAAATGAAATTGAGTTATTTGTAGTGAGGCGGATGAAAATAGAGCCTGTCATACAGAGTGAAGTAAGTCAGAAAGAGAAAAACAAATACCATATGCTAACACATATATATGGAATCTAAAAAAAAAAAAAAATGGTTCTGAAGAATCTAGGGGCAGGACAGGAATAAAGACGCAGACATAGAGAATGGACTTGAGGACCCAGGGAGGAGGAAGGGTAATCTGGGATGAAATGAGAGAGTGGCATTTACATATATACACTACCAAATATAAAATAGATAGCTAGTGGGAAGCAGCCGCATAGCCCAGGGAGATCAGTTCAGTGCTTTGTTTCCACCTAGAGGAGTGGGATAGGGAGGGTGGGAGGGAGATGAAAGAGGGAGGGGATATGGGGATATATGTATACGTATAGCTGATTCACTTTGTTATACAGCAGCAGCGAACACAACAATGTAAAGCAATTATACTCCAATAAAGATGTTTAGAAAATAAATTAAATAAAATGCTAAAAAAAGAAAAAAAGAAAGCCACCTCTATAAATTTAAACCAGTAAAATTACCAAGGAATCTAGCAGTTCCCCTTATCTTTAAAGGTGTGACTTCAGAAATAAACTCCTAAGAAATAAAAACCAAAAACAGAAACAGGGGCTTCCCTGGTGGTGCAGTGGTTGAGAGTCCGCCTGCTGATGCAGTGGACACGGGTTCGTGCCCCGGTCCGGGAAGATCCCACATGCCGCGGAGCGGCTGGGCCTGTGAACCATGGCCGCTGAGCCTGCGCGTCCAGAGCCTGTGCTCCGCAACAGGAAAGGCCACAACAGTGAGAGGCCCACGTACCGCAAAAAAACAAAAACAACAACAACAACAACAACAACAAAACAGAAACAAACAAGCCATGAGCCAAATCTGGTTTGTTTTTGGTCTATTTGTTTTTTAAAGATAATCCTGCTCTAGCCCACTAACTTAAATAATCCAGGAATCAAATACAGGTTCTTCAATCACTGGATTTATTCAAACAGAAAAGAATTCAGACCTCATAGAGTGTCTTTATAGCATAAGAAAATAATTTGTCTCAGAACAATTGATTTTGAATCATTTTGACTGCATAAGGCTTTGAAAGAGAGGCCAACATATTCTAACAAAGCTATGCCTTGGTTTTACTGAGAACCAAGCATTTTGTTTTTTAATGGCAATGGCAATAGAAGATTCCTTTTAAGCTGGAAATAAAGTTGTTACCTATTCTTGGTAGATCATAGCTAACACATCATATTGAAATTGCTTCAACAAATATTGAGTCCCTCCTTTATGGAAGATGCAATATTATGTGCTACACCTCATAAAATACTTTGAATTGCCAGAAAATAGAAACCCTTCTTCAATTTTTGTGTGCTAATGGCATTGAAAACAAAGAGGGTGATTCATGTAGAGCAATCCATATTAAAATTTAAAACGCATTAAAATTAAATAAAGAGCATACTTCAAGAGCACATATAATTTACATTTGGGTAATAAGAGAATAGATACTTCCTTTTCAGAATTTTCCCTTGGTATTCCATGAGCAATGTCGACTATTGATGCCTTCAGCTTATAAAAGTGGTGCAGTCATAGAAACAGAATTTTAAAATCCATTTGCCTGGTCTCATTCACTCCAAAAAAAAAAATGTCTCTATTGTATGCCTCTTTATCTACTTCCTGATAGCTTCTCTCATTTAATTTTACTGGTACAAATCATGGTTAGGGTGTGTGTGTGTGTGTGTGTGTGTGTGTGTGTGTGTGTGTGAGCTAGGAAATGCAGAGCAGAGCAATGCAGTAATTCTTGATCTGTTACACTCTCATATTACACGCACACAAGAGGATTGCATTAATATATGGAACATTCCACAAAGTCAATGAGATTCAATGAAATTTCATGGAAGTTGTGTGTGTGATAACACTGGAAACCTAGAATTTCTTCCAAGCTGATATGTTCACACCATGTTGAGAGCAGTTCTAAGGCTGGGCTCCATATTTTTGCAGTCCTATTGGACCAGTCTTTTAAACTACAGCTCTGATTCAGGTGGAAGGATGCAGGAGATATGGCCTTTAGGGGAAATTTACTCTGCAATTTCTCAGCAAGGCTGGACTCTGCTCAGTAATTATCCTTGCTCCAGGGAGATCTTTGATCTTGACAATTCTCCAGGAAAGGGATGTGGGTGGAGCAACCACCATCTTCAACCGCTAGGTTTGCCTACTGACTTGGAGTCACTGGGGTGTGCCCAGCTTGCTTGGGGAAAGAATATCAACCCTGGCATGAGTTCCCCGGAATAGCAGTAGGACAGCCCTTTTCAAATCCTATCCGTGTCGGCCTGCCTCATTTTCCATTGGCCTGAGAGAACTTTCAAAAATCTGCCTTGGGAAGATAGGTGTACTAATGCCAGAGCCACACCATACAGCACCTTTGTGCAGATATGAAAAAGGCACACTTCTGGGCAGATGTAGCCTCACCTCAGGGTGCAGGACCCAGTGAGCAGAGTGCAATGGATTCCCCTGCACCCCCCTACAATTACCTTCCCCACTGGCTGCCCTTATGCAGGGCACAGCTTACATATACAATAGCTATGACTTTCACTATTCACTTGCTGTTGTCACTTCAAATATTATGAACAAAACAGCAACCATCAAGATTTTCAAGCTTAAAATTTACAATTTTCAGCAGCACCTTGATGACATGCCATTAAGTGAGACTTGCTGATAATAAACCCCCTGATTACAGCCCTGGCTTTCCACTTTACCATATCCTGTCTGATTCAGACACATCATTACCAAGGTTATAAGCAGATGTATCAAAGATAAAGTCTTACTTTAAGATGAGTCTTCCAGTGGTTTATCTGTAAGACGTCCTAAAATTTCTCTATATTGTCAAATTATTTTAAATCTGTCTTAGGTGACTTCATATTACAATCTCTATCCATTCTAATCATCAGGTCATTAAATAACCTTGCAAAAGAATTGGTAATGTATTCTAACATAATTCTAGAGAATTTCCCTTGAGGTCCATGATGGTTATAAGAAGGGAAAAAAAGAGTTAACTTAGCAGCATGCTAGGAATATATTCCTTTTCAGCTATGCCAGCAACATAAGCCACTCCCTTTTTAAAAAAAATTTTTATTTTATATTGGAGTATAGTTGATTAACAATATTTGTTAGTTTCAGGTGTACAGCAAAGTGATTCAGTTATACATATACAAGTGTCTATTCTTTTTCAAATTTTTTTCCCATTTAGGTTATTATAGAATATTAAGCAGAGTTCCCTGTGCTCTACAGTAGGTCCTTGTTGGTTATCTATTTTAAATATAGTAGCTTGTATACTCCCATTTATCTATGGGAGAAGAGTCCTTTGCAGGGGCTACCCTGAAGGCACAAGGCCCAGAGAAGCTTATCTCCTTGGGGGCAGGGGACTCTCTCACACAAAAGGGAAAAAAAAAGAACACAAATATCTTGCTGCTGACCAGAGAGGCTTAAATAAGCAGCAGAGAAGTGAAAATAAATAAATTCCCTGCCATCTCTGGGCTGACCCTCAGCACTGTACCTGGAATAGCATAGGCCCTCAATGAATACTTGCTGAATACTTGAACTGGGGGTCTACTGCCCAGCGACCTTGTGACATATGTCACCATCCAAGGACTCAGTTCCTTCAGATGTGGAAAGTCACTATAGAGTTTTAGCTCAGGTTCAATACACGCCATTAGATTCCCAGATGCCTGGTGCTATTTTAAAAATTCCCAAATGGGTTATATTTTTCTATATATTTGACACAAGGGAAATGCCTGTGATCACATTGCCTCACTGCATAAGCATATCCTGACAGGTTTTTAAAAAAATTAATAGCTATTTAATTTACCAAGAATGTTGCTATGATTAAGGACATGTTGGTTCCAATGGATTAAGGCAGCTCATCACATTTTATAAACTGCCAACATGTAGTGACACTTTCCTCTTGAGGATGAGTTTCATCAAATTGAAATGCTGGTTTCTGGTTTATAATTCAATCCATTTCACTGACTCACAGAGGGTGGAGTAAAATGACATAGTTCTTTGGTCCTTCAGTCAGAGTTTTTCGTATTACCGGCTGATTACGCATTTACCTTTTTACCACATGAGGTGCTAAGTAGAACCAGGGTCAATAATTACCACCCTGCTGCTGACTTTTATGTATCGTAGAACTGCCCTCAGATAAACATGTCGGACTAGAGGAAACACATAAAGCATAAGACTGTCATTAAACCGAGGAGTGTTGGAAGGGCAAGGAGGGAGAAAATTCCATGGCCATGCCAGCTAGAACGCTGTCCAAAAGGAGACTCCAGCAATTCTTCACCCCCAGGTACACTACATACTAGCTACTGTTACTGCCTTCGTAAAGGTATGCAAAACACTGGCCAGACACAGCATAACAAAGTGTGTATTGTACATATAAGGACGTAGGAATATAAATACAGAAAACCAAGTGTTTTCGCTGTTGAAAGAAGAAATTAACTCATTTGTGCAGACAAGTTTCTGAACTGGTTAATTAGATTCAGACTTTAGCCTCCCCCCCTCCCCGCTCTCCTACACCCCTACTTTGTTTGGAATCAGTGATTTCTTATACTTTAGACCAAGAGGGATCATACAGCCGTGGAAGTGTGTTCAGGAAGGGATCCAGAGAACACGGGGATTGTGTGACAGGTGGGAACTCTATAAAGACGTACAAGGACTTAACTAAATTATAAACTCTTTGTAGCACTTTTGTGATTGTTATTTGTTTTGGTTTCTTTTTGTTTTTTCTTCTAGTTTAATTGAGATATAACTGACACACAGCACTGTATAAGTTTGAGGTGTAGCATAATGATTTGACTTATTTATATCATGAAATGATGACCACAAGTAGTTTAGTGAATATCCATCCTCTCGTATAGATGCAAAATTAAAGAAACAGAAAAAAAATTTTTTTCCTTGTAATGAGAACTCAAGATTTACTCTTAACAACTTTCATATATAACGTACAGCAGTGTTAACTGTATTTATCCTGTTGTACATTACATCCCTAGTACTTACTTATAACTGGAAGTTTGTACCTTTTGACTACCTCCATCCAATTCCCACTCCCCCAATTCCCATCTGTAGTGTCTTTTGTATTTAATATACATTCTTTTCTAGTTAAGCCCATTCGAAATAGAAAGAGTTTGATTTTGAATATATTGCTGATTTAATGTGTGGACATATTTACAAACCAAGTATAGCCAGTTGTGAGTTTCTGTGTCAATAGAAGAGAATGGTAGCGTAATGACAGAAGATGAAGGCCTTAAAAGGATCCTGTGTATTTCGCCTTGAAAAGTGTTTCTGGGTTTACGTTTAATTAGATATGTCTGAATTCTGGGCATTTGAAATACTTCAAACAAAATAACGAAGCTCCAGTTCTGACAAAGGGGAAGGACCAGCCATCTTCCCCATTCCACTGACTGCACACCTCCTCCCAGCCCCTCAAACTATACAGGAAGCTGCCCGTAGGTGCATCATGTGCATTAGCCTGAGAAAAAGCAAACGAGAAAGTGGCCATGGACAACTGACCTGCAGACAATTACAACTTGATTGTCTCCTTCGATGCATATAAAAAGAATTACATGCACACCACAACCAGAGCATTCTCTTCTTCAGAGGCAAAGTCCTCCTCCGACCTTGTCTTTTTCACCCTGGGATTGGAAGATCAAGACAAATGTAAGCTCTACTATGACTTTCTCCTACTCTAGTTATTGTAACTTAAGCTTTCTTGCCAATATTCACCTGAAGAGCAACAGAATGTTAAAGTGACAGGTCTGCGATATTTATGTTTCATTTTGATTTTCCTTAATCCTAAAGGAGGCTACTACAGAATTTTAGAACCCAATAGCTCTGTGAAGATATTGAGTACAAATCTAGTCACTGTGTCCATTAGTGCAAAGCAGCGTTTCTCAAGCCCTTTCATGCAGAATACTTGTTCTAAGAGATGTTAACAGATCTACCATGATGTCAGGTATTTCTAACCAAGTAAGTTTGGAAGCTTTGCCTTCTGGATGACCTTCTTGAAATTTCTTGATGAACTCATAACAAAGGCTCATGAAAGTACTATTATAAAGAAAATTCTTCTTTGTTGAACCCATGGTTTTCCAAACTTCTTTGACAATAAAAGTTTTGAGAAACACCTACAAGCATCTTGTAGAACGAAAGTCAACAAAACATATGTTTGGAAAATACTATTGTTTAAAGAACAACAGGAATGAAGTAACTATTTGGTGTATGTAAAGGAACAAAACCCATACAAAAAACAGAATGTTTTAATAATATGTTAGTATTTTGTGGTGAAGAAAACTTCTTACAAGTCACTAGAAGAGTGCATCTATGAGCAAGTCATATTATGGTTATAATTTTAAATGAAAATGGAATATAGAGATGTATCTTCATATACTTTATTGGTTGCCCATTTACTCTTTTCTTAGAATGATAATATGATAACAATAGTTTTCCTTTTTTAAATATCATTTGGATTTACCATATTGAGTACAAACTGTACTTTAAAAATTCAGAAATTACAATGCTGAGTTTCATTTGTGAAGCTGTGAATTTCATACCAGGCCAAGGTGCTTTCTTCATTTATTTTCATTCTGTGACCTATTAAAATAGTTGAGATTGAAAAAAATCACTTTTCTTCCAGATTCTCACGATTGAAATATAAGTGTTTCATGAGCATATTTTCCTAAAATCTTTTGGAGTTTGACATTTTCACAGGCTTTCCACCACAGAATCATGCTTACTTCATTTAGCATGAACATGCTTAAGTACCAGTAAATCATTTGCAGCTCGTATCAGGAGGAACTAAGGGGCTACACACTTGAAACACAAGGCCCTGGTTACCACGACAAAGTGTTGCATCCGTGTTTACCTTTATCCTGATCATGGAAACATGCGTCTCCAGGATGAGCCCTTCTTACATGCCTCATTCCTGGTTTATTACACATGTAGGGAGAGAACTCTGTTGTGTATTCCTAGTCCCTAGTCCTGGCCTGGGTCCCTCTGATCCTCTCTATCCTTCAGAGACCCAGCCCTGGGCTCCAGCATACACTGTCAGCACTGCTCATATGAGTCCTCTTACAGATGATCCTAGTCAGCTCATTCATCTCCAGCCAGAGCTTCCCTCTCACACTTCTTTCAACTACAGTGTCTAGAATCACAAGTACAGCAGTAAACTAATAATATTATCAGGGGTCAATTTTAAAGAAGCATTGACTTTTAAAAGGTAATGAATAAACTAAAAAATGGGGGCTACAGCCTAAGGCGGGGGTAGGATACCTAGTCTTATCTGTCAACTCCTTTAATCTTTCTGAGAATCACTGATGCATCATCGTTGTATACTTTGTCTTTCCTTAGCAACCATCTCTTATTTGGCATCTGCCCACCATGACACATTTTACCTGGAGATTTTGGTAAAAATACCTGACAGAAGAGGACTCAACTCAATTTCCCCTTTCTCATTTCTCCTTCTTACTACTTCTATTAGGGCTTCCTCCTGGCCATGGGGTTTAAATGCTTTGCTTAGTCTAGTGGCATTCAAAGTTGGTCTGGGAAACCCTGGGAGGGGGGAACCAAGACTCTTTCAGGGAGTCCATGAGGTCAAAACTGTTTTCATCATTTTAAGATGATAGTTATTAGCTGACTTTTCTCTCACATGTTTTTATGAGTGCACACATTTCTATCAATAGAAATCTCTGATAGTGAGAACCAGTTGTCCGGCTTCAATTAATGGAAGTTGCCAGACAATGTGCTACATAATTTCATACACACAAGTATTTAATTGTTACTGCAACACTAGGAGACAGATACTATGTCAGCTTTGCCAATGAGTACACTGAGATTCAGAGAGGTGAATTTATACATCTGTGGCCTCTACAGCACTATACTCCCCATAGCCAGAATTTGAACCTAGATTTTTCTCCAGTGGTTTGACCTCTACAACTCTGCAGTAGCATTTGCCTGAATAATTCCATTACTTCCCTTTTAAGAAAGGGCTAGCACCTATAAAAAAAAAAAAACTTTCTCTTTAGATTGTGTGATAATGACGTTTGAGTCTTTCCACATAGGGAATTGAATGTGATGCTCTATTTGATTGTCTGTAGATGCAATACTTTTCTACTAATTTGTATGTGAGCCGTCAATTAGAATACTATCTTGTTTTGAGCAGAAAGATTTTTTTTCAGGAAGTCAGAATCTCCAAGACTGACTGCTTTCAAAAATATGAGTTCTACTCTGTGATGCTGGTTATCTGACATGATAGGCACAAGTGGAGGATGTCTCTGGATGAGCTTTGCTTTACGTGGTCTTTGACATTTTAAGAAAGACTGGCAGGACTCTCATTTCCTATTACACTTGTAAATGCAACCAGAGCACACTGAACAATGAGCCACCCAAAAACTAAATAAAATTTCAAAAGTGCTGTCTGAGCATCTCAGTAAGATCAAAGAGGCCAGTGGTATTTTTGCTGGGCTTGTGTTTTATGATATCAGAATACTTCTGACTTATTGATCATTCTCTGCACCTGCCAATCAGCCAATATGGGTCAGATGTTGCTAAGACCAAAAAAAATAAAAAATAAAAAGTAGTTACTGATTACATGGCACCAACCAATTGATAAAATCCGTTTCATCTGCTCAGTTGCCCGGCTGCCGTGGACATTACAGTTGCATGTATTAGTTTGTTCATTAGCCCTTTAATTAGTTTTTTTTTCTGTATGTGTAATTAATCTCTTATTATGGTCATGATGAGGGCAAATGTTCTTTGCCCATTGCTTCTGCTGACAGTAAAATCTGCTGTATCGATGTTTTTAGTCAGGCATTATACCTGTCTTCCATGACATGGTTCCCTTTAACAAGAAACTTGTAGAAAAGGCCTTCTACCATATTAAAAATGGCTAACTTGAAAATCTCTTTTCTAAAAATGTGAAAACTGACTCTGACTCCATCTGAATAACTCACTGTATGGCCTTCATGAGAAAGTTCACTGGGGCCCATTGTTTGGGATATTATTGACTTAACATTCATTAAAAGACTCATAAAAACGTACTTCCTGCATGTTCAGGGCATAATGTTTAAGCTGTAAATATGGCAATATGGGTGTAAATATTGGCTTAAAACTCTTCTTCGAGTCATTTATTTCCTTTATCTTATTGTCTCAAAATCGGCATTCTCTTCTGTTTAGCCTGGCCCTTTCCCAGTCTCCAAATGTGCTTTCTGAATTCCCAGTGGCAGTTTTGTTGGGATTCTTCCCGAAAGTGTCAGGGGGCACTGAACTAGGATAATTTTTGTTCTCACTCTGTTCCAGACACTCCGTAGCGGCTGAACATGAAGACGGCACTCCACTGGGATGACCTTTGATTCTTGGCAGAGGACAGAGATTTCACTGAGGGAATTCACTCTGCCTGAGGAGTCTCGAGTGTTTGTTGAGATCTCTGTGGAAACAAACACTCAGAAGGGCTTTGTGGAAGAGTCCAGAAATAATTGAGGAAGCCAGGAGACTCCTACCCCCCTCCACAAAAAATGTCAGGTTACACTTTCTTTTCAGGACTCGCTAATTGATGCCCTTGTATAAATAACTGCTATTTCCCAGCACTTTCTCTTTTCCCTTTTACTGAGAAAGATACAAAAGTCAACCGAATCAAGACATAAATTCATTTTTACAGCTGAATAAGCTTTGTCCTTGGTTGTTTTAAAATTGAAATAAATGGGAAAATATTTGTTAGAGAATAATAAACACACCCAGGTATTTGCTGCTCTTCTTGGGCTGGGCTGAGATTGAAGTGGCTCGGTGAGACCACCTGTGTTTCTTGGTGCAAGCCCAGCAGAGCTTCAGAGTTTGTATAGTTGGATTCAATCCAGCGACCTGGCTACATTCTTGGATCTCTTACTCAACATGAGGCATCAAGATCACTGGAAACTTTAACAAAAACATCAACAACTAGAAGAGCCAGTTAGCCTATGGTTTGACCCCCCAGCCTGCACACCCTCCCATCAATCTATCTCTAATCTTCTGGGAAATTAGTTCAACCTTCAAGGCAGAAGAAGGGGCAACCTGAGGGTACAGCTGCTCAATCTCCCGTAGGAGACGAAGAATCTACAGTCACCCCAAAGCACACATTTAGATGGTTGCTTTTCCATCTGCTTTCCACTGGCTGAATGGATGCCTCCGTAATAACCCTAAAAGCATCAAAGGAAAAGCAGCACACTCTGTGGCATTCCATGATGGAATCCAATAAAAGAAACATAACTCAAAATCGTTTCAGAAGCAATGAATAAATTGCTACTTAGAAGCAGCTCCTCAAGGAAGCTTGCTTTTCTGCCCAATAATGTAAAACCATCCTGAGAACAGTAGCTGAGGAGAAAGGAAAAAGATAATAAATCTTAGTTTCCACTTGTCCTTGTGGTATATTTCAAAATAATTTGGATACTTTCTGAAGTAGCTGTTTTGGATGTTTTTATTCACGTTCCCAAAGGTCTACTTAGTTTAACTACCTTTATCTAAAAAAGATGGTAAAGTGGCCATATTCACTTTAATAGCAGGAAGAGTGGGCTATGGATAGAGTTAGGATCACTGCTGAGTCAGCCAGCCTCGGTCTCAGGACCCAGTCTTCCAGTCCCCACTGGTGTGACCTTGGACAGGTAAGTTAACCCCTTTCAGCCTCAAAGATCTCACAAAGTTTCTCACACAAAATGAAAAGACAGGATAAAGATTCTAGTTTCCCACAGTGTGTTTCATGAACACACTGAGTTAGTAGGTATTATGTGAAGAAAGATTTTTACTTTTATTTATGTTTTAGAAATGCTCTGTTAAACAAAGTTAAATGGAGTTTTGTGACAGGATTGGCCACATCTTTTAATATACTAATTACTGTCATAAATCAGAGGGTGGGACTTCCCTGGTGGTGCAGTGGTTAAGAATCTGCCTGCCAGTTCAGGGGACACGGGTTCGAGCCCTGGTCTGGGAAGATCCCACATGCCACGGAGCAGCTAAGCCTGTGCACCACAACTGCTGAGCCTGCGTGCCACAACTACTGAAGCCTATGCTCCTAGAGCCCATGCTCCCCAACAAGAGAAGCCACCAAACTGAGAAGCCCGCGCCGCAACGAAGAGTAGTCCCTGCTCGCCACAACTAGAGAAAGCCCACGTGCAGCAACGAAGACCCAACGCAGCCAATAAATAAATAAATAAATAAATGTTCCTTTAAATAAATAAATAAATAAATTAGAGGGAAGACTATGATATGTAGAAATATCTAAACTTATTTGACTACGGGGCTCTTATTCATAAAACATTTTGGGAATAGTATAATCTAAGGTGGCCTCCAACTCTAAAATTCCATTTTTCAATCTGAAGTAGCTAATTGCAAATTGGCATGTATACAAAGGTCATCATCACAACCATGATTACTCATCATTGAATGATGTCCTTCACAGGTGGATGTGTGGGAACACGGAACAGAACAGGCAAATATAAAGCCTTACCTCAGTGGGAGGGTTTTCTTATTCTCCACCTCATCTCCTCACTCCTGGGGGGCTGATCTCTCTGCACACATGGCCTTGGTCAGGGAGATAAGGCTTCAGATTTATCATAATGTAAACTGGTATTACTCATGGCACCCTATTATTCTCCTTACTTTCTCTACAGGGCAAGCGGTTGACAAGGTCTATTTCTCTATTCAACATTATACCCACCACACATATGTCATTTCTCTTCCAGAAAATAAAATAAATTTTATCTGCAAATATTTTAAGCAATAACCTCAATTAAGTCTTATACTTTAACTAGAATGGTTTCCTCAATCTAATATTCACGCATGACTGACCCATGCTCTATGTTGAATTTTATTAGTTTCTTTCTCTTTATTGTGATTATAACTTAGCATCACAGGTTAGGAAAGCATAAATGATAATAAATGTGAGTAATTAAATTGTCTTTCTAGTGACAATTCTGTTAGTGTGTTTTCATATCTCCATTGTCTTCTTTTCCCAGATAGTAAAAAGTATAAAAGCGATCTGTGATTATTTAATGTGTATGATAAAGAATATTAGGTTAATTAAGATTTTAAGTAGATCGATATTTTAATTATAAATTTAAACATAAAGTTATAAAGATAAATGATAAGCATGTTTCCCTGTCAACAATTATTCCTCTACTTCACTTTAATGATTAAATCCATGTTTGGTTATGCTAAAACTTATTTAACGCATGGTGGCCATGAAAATGCTCCTCTCAAATCTCCTGTTGCATGGAGTGTAATTGACTGATGGCTTCACCTGCTGCTCTCTGAATCCACCACTAAATCTGAGCAAATGTCACATTTCCCATGAGCATTGCTGAGAGACACAGTACTTCTTTGATAGGCAACTTTGGCTAGAGGACTCTCTATCAAGCTTGCCAAAACTGTTCAACGAAGACCCACCCAGACTTCCTTCCTTCCCTCTCTCTTTCACAAGGGTGAGTCCTGCATTGTGGCCTGATGGCTCTTCTTCCTCATTTTCCCTCACTGGCATTTACCCTAATAAATCTCTTGTATCACTAATTTTACCTTGGCTTCTGGCTTTTAGAAGATCAGAGCTAACATGAACCAATTCCCTATTTTTGGACATTAAGTCTATTTCAAGGTTTTTGAATCTGTTTTTAATAAATAGTATTGCAATGAAATTTCTTGTAAGATCTGCTAAATGGCCATTATTAATTAATTCTGTAGGATATAATCTTAGAGGTGTAATTGTGGGTGGCACAGAAAGTATAATTTTTAGGGCTTTTGAAAAATTGCCCTCCAGAAGTTATTCCGATTTCCGTAACCAAAGCCAATTACTTTTTTCTTTTGGGTTGTTTATACTTTTTCTTGGTGACCTGTAAGCGAGTTTTACATATTAAAGGCAATAAACTTAGTGAAATAAATTTAAATGTTAACAGTTATTGACATAAATAGTTCCAAGTCAAATAACCATATTAAGTGAATTCCACCTACTGTAATAAAACTTAAACCTCACCCGACATTCATGGGTACACACACAAATTCACAATATCTAGAAAATATTGTACATGGCATTATTAAATTGAGCAAAGCAAAGATTTGTCTTCTGGAAGACTTTCTATGGAGCCAATAATATTAAGAATTGCTGGTAAATCATCTTGGTGAGCAGCTAACAGAACCTGGCAGAGATAGCAGAGGAATTTTGTGTGGGCATGTGCATTAGTTTACTTTCCAAAATAATCCCATCTGGATGCATGAGAAATGTTCTGTCTGTTTCAGCTCATTAGGAGACAAGGTTCAAGCAAACACGCTCATTGATTTAACATGCTGGATCCACGAGAAATGAGTCACCCCTTGCAATTTTCTTCACCAAGTTTGGGATGGAAGATGACCCACATGCATTTTCTGATTTGCCCATTAGTTTATAGCTTAGAAAACCATATTTTATTGGCTGTCTCTAAATTGGGCACTCAAAGCAATTTGACACTTGCGGAGTGGGAGAGAATGAATGGTCTCAAGCTTAATTCCTATTTTAATTGACTGTTTAACCATTGGGGTCAGAGGCCTTCCTAATTTTAAGTAAAATAGTCCTGTACAAAGGTATCTCATATAACCCTTAGTTTATTATACTGAATCTCACCATAAAAATAGGCTTTAAAAATGTAATTTAAAGGGGCTTCCCTGGTGGCGCAGTGGTTGAGAGTCAGCCTGCCAATGCAGGGGACACGGGTTCGTGCCCCGGTCCTGGAAGATCCCACGTGCTGCGGAGCGGCTGGACCAGTGAGCCATGGCCGCTGAGCCTGTGCGTCCGGAGCCTGTGCTTTGCAACGGGAGAGGCCACAACAGGGAGAGGCCCGCGTACCGAAAAAAAAAAAAATGTAGTTTAAGTATGTAGTTTAGAAGCTGTACCGTTCTTCCCATGTAAACAATTTTTATTTCCTGTTCATTTCTATAGACAACTACTGATCAAGTCTTGGATTCCCAAGTGAATAATAAAAATCTTACTAAGCCCATAATGGACTGTATAGGAGCTGTGAGGAGTTACAAAAAAGGCACAATTCCCCACTCTTAGGGTTTCCCTGGCTAGTAAAAACAGAAATGAAAATGGCTGAAAACCATTTAGGTCCATTTAAAAGCTCCAAATTATCAACTTACTTTTAAGGGGCAGTAATAGAGAAAGGGAGCTTAACATTTGCATTACTGACTTGAGCAAAACAAAAGAAATGAAACCCTGGGCCTATTAGAAGGACCAGTGAAAGATACGGCCCTTCAGAATATTACATCTTCATTTTCTTGGAAAATTCTTGCTATTTTAATTTTTCAGCATATCTCTTGAAACAATAATCTATGATGATTAGTGTGTTAGTATTTTTAAAACAGATCGCTCCATTTGAATCTGACTTCTATACCTTATGTGGTATATGTGGTCGTGCATGTGTGCGTGTGTGTGTGATCTTTTTAATTCTGTGGTATAAACTGTAGTTAGAAATCTTTTCAGTGCCGGGATCATGACACTGATGGCTTTATTTTATTTTTTAATTTTTAAATTATTTATTTATTTTTGGCTGCGTTGGGTCTTCATTGCTGCACACGGACTTTCTCCAGTTGTGTTGAGCGGGGGCTACTCTTCGTTGCAGTGTGTGGGCTTCTTTGTCATTGCGGTGGCTTCTGCTGTTGCGGAGCATGGGATCTAGGTGTGCAGGCTTCAGGAGTTGAGGCACGGGTTCTCAGTAGTTGTGGCGCACGGACTTAGTTGCTCCGCAGCATGTGGGATCTTCCCGGACCGGGGATCAAACCCATGTCCCCTGCACTGGCAGGCGGATTATTAACCACTGCACCACCAGGGAAGGCCCCTTAACAACTTTCACATCAATTGTATGAAATAAACCCGTAAGCAAAACCACCGGAAATAGCGTGAATAATGTAAAAGTTTATATTTTTATATAATCAACAAAACCACTTATACTGAGATTTTTTTAGGACCAAGTGATTTAAAATAATGTTTTCTCTATTTAAATTACAATGACAGAAATGCATCTGTTTTTATCAAAGCCAAAGATTAACTGAGGACAAATGCAGGGCCCCAGCTGCCTGTTTGACAATTTTAATTGCCCCTCAAATTTGGATTGAATGAATTATTGTTCTCTTTCTGTCTTAAACTGTTAAATTGTTATTTTCAGCATGCAAAGTTAAAGACTGTCATATGTGTTCCAAAAATGAGTACATCTCAGAAGGAGGAAGAGTTTCTGCGTGTTGTGGCTGAGTACTGGCCACCCAAAGATGCCCATGTCCTAATCCCCAGAGCTGTGACTGTGTTCTATGACATGTCAAAGGGGAATGAAACTTGCAGATGAAGTTAAAGTTGCTAATCTGTTGACCTTAAAATAATGAAACCATCCTGGATTGTCTGGGTGGGTCCAATGTAATAACAAACATCCTTAAATGGGGAAAAGGGAAGTGAAAGAGTCAGATCCAAAGAGAGGTCATCCTGAGAAAGACTTGATTGGCCATTGTTGGCTTTGAAGATCAAAGGGGCCCACGAGCCAAAGAATGTGATAGCTTCTAGAAGCTGAGAAAGGCCAAAAAATCGATCCTCCTCTAGGACTTCACGAAAAGAAAGCAGCCAAGCCCACACTTTGATTTCAGTCCAGTGAAAGCCCTATCAAACATCTGACCTCCAGAACCGTGAGATAATAAATTTGTTTTGTTTTAAGCCACTAAATTTGAAGTCATTTGTTGCAGGAAGATAATATACTATGTGGTCAGTCAGTCAGTCATTTTGGGTTTTCAAAGGTCAAGGTGTGTGTATGTCTGTGTGTGTATTATATGCATATATATGTATAGTATATATACACATGCACATGCATTAGATTTTGTGTGTTATTAAATCTGAGTTTTTAAACATGATGATAGTCTAAACTCTCTAAATTCAGATAAAGTTCTCATAGATGGTTCTATTTAGGGGAATATAACTCAGTCGTGATACAAAAGTACTTGGAAAATCCTAAATCTTAAAAAGTAACTCACTTCTATAAATTTTGCAGAGAGCTATATAACTAGAGACTCATCTCTGGGGAAAATAAAGTCTGATTCCTCCAGACTGAGTGTTCTAGGAAGGAAGGTACCAGAGGATGTCCTCCATGAAAGGAGCAAAGAAGACCTAGTATCCAGGAAGGAAAGGATGAAACACAGAGGAACAGAAGGAAATCCTCAGGATTATAGTGAAGAGAGATTCCTAAGCTGACAGTGGAGCACCAGAAGTGGGGAGGCCGGTCCATACTAGAGAGGTCAATCATCTCCAGGGGAGACGTCTTCCAAAAGTGAAACTCATAAAATAACAGATGCACTAAAGTCACAAATTTGGGCTTGCGTGAATAACAATGATCAATTCCATAGGAAACCAAAAAGTAGTGCAGAAAAGGAACAGCAATTACATTATACTATAGTATTCAGCTGCCAATGTTTTCACAATCTCAATAATGCAACCCTGAAGAACGAACTAACCAATGTTACAATATAACTATAGTAGGAGAAGGGGGGACAGGAGATGATTTGTGTGTTGGATGATGTGGTGTGAAAGAGACCTAAGTCCTTATTTTCCAAAGTGGGAAGGTAAGAAGTAAAGCCTAAGTACATAAGTAATGTCTCTAACTTCAAAATGAAGAGGTAGCGAGATAAGTATGTTCTTTAGCCGTTTGGAGGTAAATACCAAAATAACCAGTTATGTGAGTTGAAAAGTGGTTTCCACTGAGGAAATGGAATAGAGCAGAGGGGCATTGAGCTGCTGTGCATCTCAACAAGCCTCATACAACTACACCATACTTCAAACGATGTGCATGTGTACCTTGTATTCAACATATAGCCGAAAAAAAAGACCAGTGAACAGTATGTTTTAATAGGAACCTACACCTCGCACCTCTGCTGAGCCCAAATCCTGGGTTGATGTTGTTATTGATACAAGTTAGCCCTCAGGCCTAGTTATTCCAGTGAATTCACCATGGGATAAAGAGGTCTGAAGGTTTACATTTTGTAAAGAAAATCATTAAGCACATCTCATCCACGTCCTCCCTCTGAGACTGACACCCATTGGAACATACACTCAAAAGTCAGATGGGGGCTTCCCTGGTGGCGCAGTGGTTGAGAGTCTGCCTGCCGATGCAGGGGACACAGGTTGTGCCCCGGTCCGGGAAGATTCCACATGCCGCGGAGCAACTGGGGCCGTGAGCCATGGCCGCTGAGCCTGCGCGTCCGGAGCCAGCGCATCCGGAGCCTGTGCTCCACAACAGGACAGGTCACAACAGGGAGAGGCCCGCGTGCTGCAAAAAAAAAAAAGTCAGATGGGAATCCATATAGCTTGTATGTTAAGTTGTAAGCCTGGACTGGAAAATAAGATTTGCCTTTTTACTGAAGAGGCTTCTTTCAAATTTCCCAGAAATCTAGACTTAGAATCCCCTGTGGGGAGAACTGTGAAGCAGCACATCCAAGTCTGCAGACGGGATGTTCCCATCAGGTCCCAAAGCTCAGGTGGGCCTCCAACCTGCCCTTAGGTAGTGGGCCCTGAGCCAGGTGTGTCTTTCATGAGAGGGACGGGAGTAGTACAGTATGTGCCCACCTCCAGGGAGACTAGAAGTTCTTGCCTTAAGAGGTTATAATAAAAGGAACAGGAGAAAAGGGTCTTTCTAATTTAGAGAACTAGAGAGGGCCAGTAACTGCTATCAATCAGTCAACAGATACTTATGGAGTTAATGTCCTACACCAGACATTGGATGCCAAGCTCACTACAGTTCTTGTGCTTTGCAAACTCTGACTTAGCAAAACTCACTGATTCCTAGCCCCCTAACGACTTACATCTTTTTCCATTCCCCCCTCCCTGTTTCTTGTCTTTGCTTTTGGGATGTTTCTCTCCTTTTCTTCCATTTTCAAATCAGGGTGCAATATCTATTTGATACATTTCTAAAAACAACACAAAATTAAAATAACAGCCAAACATTGAAAATATAAGCTAGCAACAAGAAAGCAAGCAGGTGCATTTTATATTATGTTGCAGCTTCATGGTATTGCACTATTTTGTAGCCAGCAACAAAGCAAACAGATAAAAATTTTCTCTGCTAATCCTAAAATATCTTTTATGCCTTTTAGAATCTTTAAAATAGCAGAAAGATCCTTCCTAGGAAATCATTTCCTTCCCATAAATCAGAGACAAAATTATTTCATAAAATAAATCTTCTGCTTCCCTGTCATTATTATATATTATATAAATCTGGAAGAAAAGAAAATGAAATGTTGCCTGCATCAAGGTGAACTGCCTGAGGAAGCAGGGATAACCCTCCATGTATCCCCCTTGGCTGATGCACATACACCACATTCTGGAAAATAGGCAGGTGCACTGGGAGAAACTGAGGTGGGTCAGAGTCTAGTTAGGCAGGAAATGAGATTCCAGAAGTAAAACACATAGAAAGCAAGAATAAGCAGCAAAAGTGAAAAGAACTCAAACACACTTTGCTTTGAATTCTCCCCCAGGACACAGTAGTGCAGAGCTAAAGTAACCCAGTGCATTCGACGCAGGTTAAGGAAAACAGATTAAGGAAAGTGGCTACCACTTCTTGAGTGCCCACCGTATGCCAGATCTTATGAGATGTTGTCTTGAACCCTTAAGAGAACCTTGCTAGGCAGGCATTTCTATCCCCTTTCACCAATGAAGACTGAGGCTCGAGCTTGTTAAACAACTTGTCCAAGGTCACCTCACTGTCACCTACCATAGCTGAGGTCCAAACCTCGACCCATCAGATAGATAGATCCAAAGCCATCCCTCTCTCCACCATTCCAAACTGCCTGTCAGTGTGTTAAATGGACATTCCAAAAATGTTTGTCAAACTAATGAATAAATGCAAGAAGTGGGTTCTGGAAAAAAGGACTCCAAAATATGGGATTACAACTATTAGAAGGAGGATGTAAATATGCATGACTTGAGTAAGACTTTTGAAGAATGTACATCTGGAAGTGAGATTTAGTTGATGCATAGAAAAAGAAAAAGGAGGTCTATGAGTAAAGGAAAGTTGCTAGAGAGAAACAACTATTTATTTTAAAGAATAAGGACCCTAGGGCAGTAATGGAAGCCATCATAGGAATGCTGAAGGCCAACAGAAAATAATATTAATAGGAATTTTCAAAGAAAAACAATAACAATCATGGCAGCAAAAACATAGATTAATTGTTATGTCAATTCTACTTCTTATTTCAATGATGTTATGCTAGAGAATAAATGTGGCTACTAATTAACCCAAAGCTATATAAGATTCTCATATTCATTGAACTTCATAAGAGCAAGCAATAGAATACATATTTCAGCATCTTAAGTGAATTTAACAAATGATAGTGAAACTTCCCTCTGGGGATATTAGGTATTAATAACATTGCTTATTCATGTAAGTGCCAAATGCTTTTTAGGTCTTAAGTTCTACTTAAATTAGGACTACCCATAAATTCTATGCTATGACACTAAGTTCTACAGGTTAATCATATATCTTAGGTTGTTTCCTTGTTACAGTTTTACTTGTCTTTAGTTGGCTCTTTTTTTGTTTGAAAAGGCCTGGTCACTCTTTATTAGATTCATTGCCTTCTTTACTTAACTGACTGTTAAATCTACTGCATTATCAATTCTACCATCTCCCCTGTGCCCAAAACCATCTTTGACACTGCATTCCTTAAATAGAATAAGGGATTATTCACCAAAAATATGGTGTAGGAAAAATGTGGGATTTCCATTCCCTTTCCAATAATTTGCCTTTTCTACCGAGTATCCTCTTCCTCTTCTATCACCCCTAACACCAGATCACCACAGTCATTATCACCTCGGTCATCATCACAACCAGGTCCTCCACAAGTATATTCTCTGGCAATACAAGTGACTGTGAGGCTTTAACATCACTCCAAGTATATACTGAGCCCTCAACAAAGCAGTCTTGTCAAACATGGTCCCTGTCTTCCAGAAGGAGTTTAAGTCTCTCTAGCCTTATTCTCCACTTCTTTTCTCAAGTTTCTTCCATTCAAACTGGCCTAATTGTCGTTCCCCTTCTGTAACTTGGCCCCATCTCCTTATATTTGTGTGTCCCTTCCCAAGTCATCAGGATTAGTGCAAATGCCACAGCCTCCAAGAAACCTCTGTTATCCTCTCTGTAACTTCTATCTCTTCTAAACCTCCTAACTGTACATCCTTACAGTTATTTATCAATCTGACTATTATTCTAATATCTTGTCTTTCATACAGTAGAACTTAGTACATGTTTGTTTATGGAGTGGATGAATGAATGAGTTTATAGTGTTGGTCTCAGTTTAGCTTGCAAGAGTTACACGTCTTTCTTCTCCACTGGGATGGGAACAGAGGTCTTGGTATGCATGTTTATGTCCTCCTGGCACCTTTTAGAGTAAATCCCACAAAACAGACACTCACTGCATGTCTACTAATTCAAAATAAAGATAATATTCTGACAGAGACTAAGTGAGTGACTGCTGTGGAAAAGATAAAGTATGAGAGTATTGTTATAGCAGCAACAGTGTTAAAGAATACTGAAATGCTTTTTAAGATCTAACTGAACAATTGCCCTGATCTTCCCACTTAACGTGGTATTCTAAACTCAACTAAGAAAAAGTAAAGGGTAAGCTGTGACAAAGCGAGAGAAAGGCATGGACATATATACACTACCAAACGTAAGGTAGATAGATAGTAGGAAGCAGCCACATAGCACAGGGAGATCAGCTCAGTGCTTTGTGACCGCCTGGAGGGGTGTGATAGGGAGGGTGGGAGGGAGGGAGACGCAAGAGGGAAGGGATATGGGAACAGATGTATATGTATGACTGATTCACTTTGTTATAAAGCAGAAACTAATTAAAAAAAAGGGGGGGGGGAAGAAAAAGTAAAGCATTTCCATAGTTATGGAGGGGATATTAATGCGTCTTGGTTCTGGGAGGAGGAAGAGGTTGTATCCCTTCACTCCTCATTTAGTGATGCTCTAAACTGGTCTGAGAGATGTGGCATAAGAACAGCTGTCTACAGAAATTTGAGTGTTTTCCTTCAAAAAAAGAAAAACTGATGAAACAAATGCCAGTGTAGTAGGCAGATTGTTGAGAAAAGCTTGGTATAGGAATCTAGAAACTGGCTTCTATTTCAGGCTCTGCCACAGACAGGATATGCCAGAAGTATGTAGTGAAACTTGTGAAGCAGTGTCCTTAAAGAGATATAGCATGCTACTCTCCTCTCCTTTTTTCATACTTGCTAGCAGGAATGCTTTTATGATGGCTGGAGCTACAGCAGCCATCTTGGATCTTTCGGTGATCTTGGAAATGAAACATAAGAGCAAAACACACAGAGCACAGATCCTACCTTGACTTTGATGTGAGAGAGAAGTAAATTTGACAGACAAATTTCTATCTTGTTTGAACAAAAAAAAAGAAAGAAAAAGGAAAAGAACAGCTACCTAGATCCTTGTTCTCTCTGCCTTCCTGGAATCAATAGGCCTGCAAGGAGTAATGGAGAAGCAGTTGTCTGCCCTGGTAGGCACAAAGTGGTCAGTGCCTAATGGTCCCAGTGTCTTTAAATGGCCTTAACGACTATGGAGTGGGAAGAAGTACATAGTGCCATGGAAAGAAATTGATCTGAAGAATCAGACCAATGTCAATTTGAATCCTGTATCCAATCCTTTCTAAAAGTCACTCCTCTTCTTGGAATCTCAGCTTCCTTGTCTCAAAAACAGAGGGGGAGAACATCTTCTACCCCATGAGACCATTAGAAGGATTTGAGGATAAGTAGATAGACGGATAGACAGACAGACGTTCCCTAGTATGGCACCTAGCATTCCAGAAAAAAAAGGCACAGTGCTTTGAACTTTGTTGGGAAACTTCATTGGAATGGATCCCATATTTACTGAATTTAAAACCTAAAGTAATTTGAGATCTTAAACAAATACTGACACTGGTGTAGATACATCAAAGGTCTGAGGCTACCCGGGCAATTGTGTTAACATAAGGTAAATCAGAGATCAGGGCAGTAAATATTTATAGCAAATACAAGCAATGGAAAGCTCTACTGTGTCTTAGAGGTGAAGAGTGACTCATGTGTTGCTGCATGTTCAGGCAAATTGGAGTTGAAGAAGAAATCGCTTTTTTGTCTAGTTACTCAGCAAGGATTTGGGAAAGAGGTGAGAATAGGGGAAGAAAGGGGCTTAGGTTAGCTAAGAATAGGTGGCGTTTCCAGGAATGAGGAGTTGATTACCTCATCTAAAAAGACAACTCACAGGGACTATGAAGTTGAAAGAAAATAAGAAACACCTGAGTTTCTTTTCCTGATGTGTGTTTGCACAATCTCATTCTATCATTTTCTCATTCATTCATTCATCTGTTTGATGAGTTAACAGGTATTTAGTAGGGACTACGTGCTAGGAGATGAGTGCTGAGAATGAAATAGAGTGCACTGTGGACCTCACAGTGCAGTGGGGTAAACAATCTCTTGAGTGTATAATTGTAAAAGCAGAGATATATGCTATAAGGAAACCCTCTGTTCAAGCCTGCATATAATAAGGGATTCGGCTAGGTAATTATGTGTCTCTTCCATCTCCAAAACTATGTTTGTGAGTGATAAAACTCACTTTGCCAATTTGCACTTTGCAATTTGGCAAAGGTCATCAAACACAGAACATTGCCCGTTTCCAACGTTCAGCACATCTGATGTCCCTGAAGGGCTGGCTATTATCTGTGCAGGCACTTGTATGTACACTTGCCCCCCCCAAGCCTGCAGACCTAATCACACGCACACATGCCTGGGAGTGGCACAAAGCACTCAGGGAAAAGTGGACATTAGAAAATTATCTCGGGAAATTATCATGGGATTAAGGTCATGCATTAAGGTCAAAATGTAAATAACTGCATCGAGCATTTGCCTGTTTTTATAACAATACTAAGATTGTATAAAATGTAGTCCTTTAGGGACTACATTTTTTATCTTTTTCTGTCCAGTGGTTTTCCTTTAACTCTATGAAATCGATTTTCATATGTTTTAAACATAAAAACCATGAGTTCTTGTGATTTTTTAAAAAAAATCTCAAGTAGCTCAAAGCTGTTTAAATGCTAAAACTACAAGTGTCTCTCCCTTCTTGGTTTTGAGTCACTCATCTCAGATGTATTAGTCACATTCCTTAAGGCTGAACCTCATTTTATTAATTTCTGAAAACTTCTTTTTATGTAAGGGTGTTTGGAATTCTACAAGAGCATTAGAACAAGATCAGTCTATTCTTAACGTAACAAATTATACGGTTTCTATGTGAACATTACCCTTCTTCATTCAGAGTCAGAGAGCATGAGAGTTGAGATGACTCATGGTTTCCTGATGCTGGTGGAACTAGTTTACTTCTACAGACCCTTAAATACTGTCAGAGATGAACTCAATTCTTCCCAACTGCAAGCAACTTTTGGAAGATCACATTCTTGATAAGCAACATATCATAAATATTATACAACCTCAGTAGAAGTTTAGCAATAGAATTATATCAGTCAAAATCAGAAAAGGAGCTGAGAAAGCCATTTTGCTAACCCCCAATGTTGTCCCCAGACAAGTCAATATTTAAACTTTCTTACATGGATGTTTATACAGCAAAGCAGCTTGGTGATGTTCATTTTGGTTAGATATATCAACACCTTGATGTTACAAGCAAACATGTAGAGACATATTTCAGATCACAAAGGAAGTCACAGATAGATGCACCAAAAGCATGCCAATGCTCAGACCTCCTGTAAGGCTCAGGAAGCCAGGCTGCAATTCTCTACTTTACTGAATCATTACCATTTTTCTCAGCACTTTCAAATTCTAAACTATCCTCTGTGTTCTTCTATTTTTAAAAGACCCTAGGTGTCAGAACCATGGTCCAACATATCTCAATATTTGCATATGTAAAAGTAGAATGAGTACATAGGGTGATAGGAAGAAAATAGAGTTTATAGGCCAATAGAACTGCGTTAGGACTGTGCTATGTCTATTTCTTAACTTTCCTCCACCCAAATTTCTTCATCTGTTTTTAAAAAAGATAATGAGGCCTATATCACAGGGATTTAAGCAGATTAAAAAGATAATACATTTAACGTGTTAGTCCACAGATGTTAGTTACCATCCTCTTCCCTTCTTAAAAACTAATGGTGTTTTTCTCCACAAAGAAGATTGAATAAAATATACTTAATATTTTCCCCAGAAATTAGGATTAACATATACACACTACTATATATAATATAGACAACCAACAAGGACCTACCCTATAACACAGGGAACTATGCTCAATATTTTGTAATAACCTTTATGGGAAAAGAATCTGAAAAGGAATATCACTTTGCTGTACACCTGAAGCTAACACAACATTGGAAATCAACTATACTTCAATTTTTAAAAAAATTAGAAAAAAATAACATTTTTCCTAGAAAATCACAAGAAAAGATAATTTTCCAAAGAAAATAATCACCAAATTACTAATGACAAGTCTAGATCAAAGATCACCTGTTAGTATGGTGGTTACCAAACTAAATTCATCAAACTAAACTTGGGAATTCACCCTATAACAGATACCCCCAACACTGTCTCTGGTGGAGACAATCCAGATACTGTTGCAAGTTCATGGCTTCTGGCTGTTGAGGCTAAGAGGACAGGTCGTGATGACAGGATGAGCTTTCTCCCACAGTCACCTCTAGCCCGTGGCATCCTCCCCAACCTCCTAGGCTTAGGCAGGATGGAGGCAAAGTCCAGGACTTAGTAACAGTGACAATGGTGTCATCTTCTTCAAATCCTTTCTGAAAGGAGAGAGTGTAAAAACGTAGAAATAAACAAACAAATTGAAGAACTGGGAGGCAACCATAGAGTATTAGGAAAAGTGGAAAGAGTGTGGGTCTTAGAGTCAGATATGCTCTCTGCCACTTCTTAGCTCTGTGCTCTCCAGTGAGATTTTGAGCTTCCAGAGCCTCAGTTTCCTCATTGTCATGTGGAGCAATAATATCTGCTAAAGATAGTTATTCTTTAGCAGGATGAAAAAATATAGTGTATATAAAAAAGACTTGGCCAGGTTTCCAGAACCTGGGCTACTCTATAGATATTAGTGTTCTTCCAATGTGCAGAGATACACCAACCTCAAAAGGGGATTTGCTCAGACAAGTAAGTCAGAAAGAGAAAGAAAAAGAAAAATATCATAGGTTATCGCTTATATGTAGAATCTTAAAAAATGATACAAATGAACTTATTTAAAAAACAGAAATAGACTCACAGACATAGAAAACAAACTTATGGTTACCAAAGGGGGAAGGGAGGTGGGGACTTTGGGACTGACAGATACACACTACTATAAATAAAATAGATAAACAACAAGGTCCTAATGTATAGCACAGGGAACTATATTCAATATTTTATAATAACCTATAATGGGAAAGAATCTGAAAAGAAGATATAGATATATATAGATATATATATTTCTCTATATGTATATCTGAATCACTTGCTGTACACCTGAAACTAACACAACATTGTAAATCAACTATACTTCAATTAAAAATAAAAAAGATTTGCTATATTTGAAAAAGTGCAAGGGGAAGATAGAAATTTAAAGGTTTCATACAACAAAATTATTAAAGAACCAGTAGTAGTAGTAATAAGTTGAAAAAATGGTCAAGGAGTTAACTCAGCAGCCTAAGACTGATTCAGATTTAGAAAGTGCAGGAAATATGATATTTTCAATAATGCCGTGAAGAAAGAGGATATGAGACTTAAGGAAAGGTAAAGAACTTCATCCTTTAATAAACTGATTTAGATTTCACAGTAAGCAATCCAAGACAAAGTACAGAAAATTTGAAGATTCATGTATTCAGTTAGCCCTTTAATACCAGCAATTACCTAGTTAAAATTCTTTAAAATAACATTTATAGTGGTTTTTTTCTTATAATAAGTAGGAAAAAAAACCTCACTTCTGAAAATTTAAGTATAGAAGAGTATAAACAAGAAAATAAAAAATATCAAATGAATCTAGAGATATATGATTCATTGGTCCATTTGTTTATTTACTCAACAAATAAGCCAGATACCAGTCTAAGTAATGGAGATCCAATAGTGAGCAAAAAGAAAAAGTCACCATGTCTCAGAAGGCTTCCATTCTACTAGGGAGAAAGAAGGTGAACAAGGAAAGTATAAATAAAGCATCCGGTGGTAAGTGATATTCTAAAAGATTGTCTAAGGAGGTAGGGGTGAGGAAATATTAAGGCTGGGGTGTCTTTTAACATGAGTGATCACATGGGGAGATGACATGTAGACAAAGCCCTAAGGAAGTGATGACGTCAGCCACATAGAGCATTCCAGGTGGGATCAGAGGAGGTGGAAAGGCCCAGAGGAAAGGGAGGGTGTTTGGTGGGTATTAAGAAAACAGGGAGCTAGTGTGGCTGAAACCATAAGTTCGAGAAGAGTGGTAGAGAATGAATTCAGAGAGAGAGCAGAAATGCCAATCAGGAAGGCGTTTGCAGGTCAATACATAGAACTGGCTTTTATTCTGAAGGCTTTGGGCAGAGGAGTGACAAGATTGGACATATTTTAAAGGCTCACTCTGGCTGTTATATGGAGAAAAGAGAATGGAGGTCAGAAAGGCTGGTACAAGGACCTCAGTGAAGAGACTTCTGCAGTGATCCAGCCAGGGACCTGAGCCAGAGAAGAAGCTGGTGATGGTGGAAAGTGGTCAGATTCCAGATAGCCTGAAAGGAGGAGAGGTGAATAGATTTACTGTTGGATTGGTTGCTGGTATAAGAGAAAAAGAGAAAGAAGTTGAGGAAAGATCCCAGATATTTGACCTGAATAATTGGAGGATGAAATTTCCCTTTACTGAGATGAGGAAGACTAGAAGAGGAGGAGATTCAGGGATTCATGTCTGAGAATAAAAACATTTGGATATAGACAGGTCAAGTTTGAGATACCTGTTGAGCACTCATGTGGAGATGTCAGAAAGATATCACTGTTAACATATAATGATATATATGTTAATGAGGTGAGATCATATACACTATTCAGTTCTGTAATATCGTAGGAGTACTTTTCCTAACTTTCAGTGTTCTTTGAGAATATTATTTTTAAACTTCATTGGTAGAGTGGAATATTCATTCATCTATTTTCACACATTCGTTTCCCATTTATTATTATTATATGTAATGCTTTGATAAAAATCCTTGTCAACCTCACTGACTATTTCCATAAGAGACTCTTTGACTCTTATAGGGTCAGAGAATGTGAAAACTTTTAAAACTCTTGACACATATTAAGTTACATTCCCAAAAGTTTATGCCAATTTACAGTCTCACTCTTAGGTCTAAACCTGCCTGTTTTTTTGTTTTGTTTTTTGTTTTTTTTTGGTACGTGGGCCTCTCACTGCTGTGGCCTCTCCCATTGTGGAGCACATGGTCTGGACGCGCAGGCTTAGCAGCCATGGCTCGCGGGCCCAGCAGCTCCACGGCATGTGGGATCTTTCTGGACCGGGGCATGAACCCATGTCCCCTGCATCGGCAGGTGGACTCTCAACCACAGCGCCACCAGGGAAGCCCCTAAACCTGCCTGTTTGACTGTACTTTTGCCCAAATAGGAGATTATCATTTCCAAGTTTTTCTAATTCTATAGTAAAAATTATCTATCAGTGTTTAACTTACATTTATCTGATGTTTAGTGAATATGAAAATTTCTTCATAAGTTTATATGCTTTTTGAATTTTTCTTTTGTAAATTATACATTCATATCCTTTGAATTGATCACTCTTGAAGTTAACAGTTAACACTGAAATATGATAACTAATAAAAGTACAAATTGTATGTGCCAGGACGTGCACTAAGCAATTGATGTGTATTAATCTTCATGACCGTATTATTAATACTGTGTTTACAGATGAGAACATTTAGAATTTAAGTTTAGGATTTAAGCCTTAAGTTACAGAGCTCGTCAGTGCTTGAGCTGAACTTTCAACTCCCACCCCCGTCGACTCCAGAGCCCAGCAAAAGTAATCATATTTAGTAATTTGAGAAGAGAACAAGCTCAGAGCCCATAGAAAAATGTGAAAGGTAAGATCTGGATTTACTCTGGTAAGAATTTACCAGGACAAATAAATGTACTGCAGAAATGTTATTTTAGCAATTCAACTACTCTACTTAATTGAATATCTGTTAGGGGCAAAGGTTCACAAAAGATGCTGGGGAAATGCAAAGGAGTGCTTGACAAGCTCATTTCTAGAATGGTAACACTAAGCCTGTCATCCCAAATAGGGCTGACCTAGTTTCAGATGGAAAGTTCTCCTGGTTTTGAATTTACCTGAATTATGTATAATCTTTCATTTCTACATTTTAAAAAGAAATGTTAGAAGGAAAATATCGGGTGCTTAAAAAGATGCTTTGGGGGGTTAATTTATTTTCCTTACAGTAGATGTCCTCAAGAAAGAAATAGTACTTAGAACTAGACTTAATTTTTTTCCTAATGTCATTAAATATTTTTAGAGGACAGTGAGGTCCCTTCCCTCCTTTCTCACAACCAGCCTCTGACTTCCTTGGTTCTAACTTCCTAGGCAGATTTTTATTCCCCGCAAATGCATAGTGAACCATGATCCTGCCCAGGACAGCTTCAGCTTCATTAGGATGACTCTTGCATTTCAGGATCAAAGTTTCACTCTAAGTAAGTAGGTGGTTGTGCCTGTGGCTGTGAATCAGGGACAGCTTCTCAATAAGGAAGAATAGACTGAGGGATTAGGTAAAGATCCCTGCAGGTTGTACAAGGTCTTTACCAAAACAATGGAAGACTCCATTGTCTCCAGGCCATGAAGTAGATCTCAGAGTGAACACAAACCAGAAAACTACAACCCTGGAAACGTACATGGCTTATAAAATTAACTAGTATAATGTTAACATATTCCTGTACTGATCATGAAAACCTTTAGGAGACATGGATATAGTCCTTGAAAATTTAAAAGTGATAAGGACAAAGGCGGGCCTGAAGTAAAGCAGAAACTTGGTCACAGCCTGAAGGCACGTCAGGAGGGTCCTTGAGAGATCCCACTTTGTGCTTGGGAAGAAAATGGACATGAATGGTGCATATGCTTTAAGGCCTGCTGGGCTCATGCTTCCTCCAATTTTCAAAAGAATATGTGTTTTTAAGAGGCAAGTGGATCTCAATAAAGCTGTTATGGAAAAAAAAAGGCTTCTGAGAATTCTTCTATTCAACCATAAATTTATGGAAGTTAAATAATAATCATTATTATAAAAATAGTTACCATTTGATAAACCTTACTATGTACCAGGCATCATGCTAAACAGTTCACGTGGGTTATCTTCTTTAATATTCATTGATAACACTTTGAGGTAAAAACTATTCTTATCTCCGTTTCACAGGATAGACATCAAGTAATGTGCCCCAAATGACAGAGCTAGTAAATGGTAGAGTTGAGATGCAAACCCAGATCTGCCTCCTAGCAAAGAGCAAGTGCTCAATCATTATGCTGACTTTCTCCTCTGAATGAGGGAAGAATAGTTTTGCTATAATTATATTTTATAGTAAACTATAGTATGTGCTGTAGATATTTTAATATATACCTGTTTCCTCATTCCTGTCCTGCCTTATTTTATTAGTCATATTTTCTCCTGGCCTCAGTTTTCTTATTTATTAATCTATTTGCTTCTATTTAATAGTTCTTTTAAATCCTAAAGAGAGAGCATAAACAAATAAATGAAATAAACAATATACACATATGTAAACATATACATACTGTGCCTTAAAGTTGAAAGATTTAACAAACTCAAAAAAAAAAAGAAGACCTGGGCTTCCCTGGTGGCGCAGTGGTTGAGAGTCTGCCTGCTAATGCAGGGGACGCGGGTTCGAGCCCTGGTCTGGGTGGATCCCACATGCCATGGAGCAACTGGGCCCGTGAGCCAAAGCTACTGAGCCTGCGCATCTGGAGCCTGTGCTCCGCAACAAGAGAGGCCACGACAGTGAGAGGCCCGCACACCGCGATGAAGAGTGGTCCCCGCTCACCACAACTAGAGAAAGCCCTCGAACAGAAATGAAGACCCAACACAGCCAAAATAAATAAATAAATAAATTTTTTAAAAAAAGAAAAAGAAAAAAGACCAAATACATTCATTGCCAAGTGCAAAACTAGCTGTGAAGCAAAATGCATTGAGTACTTAATAACGTACTCTAAATCTCGATATTGAGCAAAGATAGGTAGTAAAGCATATAGCATACCTAAAATTGTATTACCAGTAACTTTTATTATCACAATAGAATCGATTCCTCCATTTTGAAATTCTGAAGGCATTACATAGAGCAATCTCTGTGGAAGCTCTTCAGTCAGGAAAAGTGATTAAGACCTTTACTATACATCTATTCACATGCACCCCTGAGAGCAGAGTACCCACTCACCATGATTAGTTAGTGGGTCAGCCTGAATCATCAGAAAGAATGCACCTGGCTGAATCACCAGTTTTATTTCCCGTAGCACCTGGTTTTCCTTGGACCACTGCCATTCACAAACCTCCCCAGCCAAGGTCTGTTTAGCTTATGAATCCTAACAAGGACACAACCGGAAGTAGTGTTGTAGTGCTATTCACTAGAGTACTGGCCCAAGAGTCAGGAAATCCATTGCTATCTGAAACCAACACATGAATGTCTATACAGTTTTATGATGTATGGCGACAGACGTTCCCAGTCATCTAGACAAGGTCATTCTGTTGAATCACTGGAAACCATGCAGGGAAACTGCTAATATATGTCCAAGTAAATACTGGGACTGTTATATTTCAAAATGACTGAGGGACAAAGTGTCTGATAGATGTGCCCCCTGAACTTGTAAGTCATCCATCACACCACGGTTCTGGCAAGAGAAGGCTCCTATACTTGCTGGACAGCCCCAGAGCCTCTCAGAGCCTCCTTTTCCCAAGTCTTCACTCAGTCTCCTTACTTCCACCCTCTAGGACTAGAGAGGGAGCTCTCATCTGTAAGAGCCTAAGAAGACTCGTCACTTGAATGAAAATTTTTTATGGTATCTATTCTTTTTCAGATTCTTTTGTATTATAGGTTATTACAAGATATTGAATGCAGTTACCTGTGCTATACAGTAGGAACTTGTTGTTTATCTATTTTATATATAGTAGTGTGTATCTGTTAATCCCAAATGACTAATTTGTCTCTCCCCTCCTGTCCCCTTTGGTAGCCGTAAGTTTGTTTTCTATGTCTGTGAGTCTATTTCTGTTTTGTAAATAAGTTCATTTGTATCACTTTTTTAAGATTCCACATATAAGTAATATGATATGATACTTGTCTTTCTGTGTCTAACTTAACATGAATGAAAATATTTTTCAATCATATTTTTGTTTCAGCTTGAGGAAGGCAAGTAATGAGAGAGAGAGAGAGAGAAATTGCTAAAACCACTACCTGTTTGCATTTACCTTAGTTAATACACCATGAGACCTATAGATTCAGATCACTAATATCAGCATGCCAAGAGGCCAGCCATTTCTCTTGAGTAGATTTACATTAATTCAGTGCTTACAGAATGTTCCATAAATCATTTACAATGAAAAATTTAACTGCTGCGAAAATCGGACATTGAGCTGGCAGATCAATACACTTTCTCCCGTAGTCAAGCCATGTGCGAAGCCGAATCCTCTGAAGGGTGCTGGTGGGCATGCATGGAATCAGACCACGAGGACTGAGAGAATCTTAAGTTGCAGGAAACAGCCAAGAGAGGAGAGTCTTGCCAAGTCTCCCTTGATCATTTGGCTCCTGTGACTTGGCCATTTCTAAACTTCTATGAGCCTTGTTCTCTTCACAGAGGTTTCCTCCAAGACAGGAAAGAAAGCAAATGTTTCACATTTCCACGTTCTGAGTTATAAAGTTACAATCACACTCTAGTTCTCCTTTCTGATATTTCTCAGTTTACCTTGATCAAAGCGTCAGTTGTTCCCAAACTCTCCGTTCACCTTGTATAGGTGGCTAATCACATCCACTGGGTAAGAATTTTCCAATTTTAAAGTTAACACATAAAATAAATTTTATTTCTAAAATTTCGAGAAACCTCTCAACATCACCCCAGATATTAACATCAGTTTTTAATTTCAACTGCGCCCAGATAGCTAACTAAATTGTCCATCTCAGACAAATTTATCTACAATATTGTATTTATTATAAAATGAATTATTTTTTACACACATACACACACGTCACAAATTTCCACACAAATGGAAAGTGATGATTATGTCCTTTGCTACTCAAATTGACTGATCGGTAAGGCTAAAAAACAAAAATGAGTGCCTGACCAGGATCCTCCAAGCTGTTCATGAGTGTTTGGCTATGACATTGTAACTCTGCTTCAAAAGAGATTTCCAGAATCTTCGCTCAGGAATAGCAACTGCAGTGCTAAAATGGGCCATGCCTGATTGTTCTGTCTGCTTCTCTTCCTGCTTTGTGGATGAATCTTATTTATGCAATCATGGCATTTAAGTACTTGACGAGACCTAAAGAAATTCCAGTTAAGCCTCTGCTTCAACCCAACACCACATCAGATTACCCAGGGCTTACCTCTTCAATTCTTAAAGATTCTCTGAAGCAAAGACCCACAATTTCCCTCCTTAGTAAGTTCTAGAGTTTAATCAAGAAGTTCTTTCTTATGTGTAAACATAAGCTTTCTTGTGGCAGCTTAAGCCCAGTTCTATTTCTGATCTCTATTGAAATAGAGAACAAATACTTTGTTCTTTAATAAACAACATTCCGTAGATTTGAAAACACTTAAGTTATCCCTAATTGCTTTTCCCCCCAGATTAAATTCCCCGCAGTCCTTTAATTTTTCTTCATCTCTTCAATTTCCCAAGATTTTAACCACATTTGTTTTTCCCTGGGTGCTTAACAAAGTTTGTAAATCCCATGTAAAGTATAGAGATCCCACCACACTTAAATGTTGTAATAAATCTCCAATAACTTCCCCAAATAAATATTTTATCCCATATCACATATCATTAAATTGTGGCCATACCTTCTAATATGTTGATTTAGGGAGAAAAAGAAAGTATACGCTCCTGCCCTTCCTATGGCTCTGTCTCTTGTTCATCTTCCTTTTGGGGGTTATTGATGCTCAGAGCTATTCTCTACCTTTTTCTCCCTACCTTTAGCCTATTTACCTTTCTCAGTTAGGAATCATCAGTCAACCCAAAGTGCTGTGTCCCACCCTTCAACCTAAATTCCAAAATCTTCCAATGAGTCTGAAGTTATTGCTTCAACAGTTGCCACTAATTCTATAATAAATCCCACATCTTTTCTTTATTATCTCTGTGAACATTCCCATGAGCAGCTTCAACATAGTGAACAGATTATTATTACTACTGTAGGCCTCATATCAGGAGTTGAATAGTGATTTTAACAGCCAGGTTTACCTCCTATACTGTTGGTGGGCATGTAAATTGGTGCAGCTACTATATAATAGTATAGCGGTTCCTTAAAAAAAACTAAAAATAGACTTAATATATGATCCAGCAATCTCACTCCTGGGCATATAGCCAGAAAAGACGAAAACTCTAATTTGAAAAGATACATGCCCCACAATGTTCATTGCAGCACTATTTATAATAGCCAAGACATGGAGGCAACCTAAATGTCCATCGACAGATGAATGGATAAAGAAGATGTGGTATAAAATGAACAAGTGAGCATAGTGACTGTAAATTGGAAGAAACAGAACATGATGAATTTTCTGGTGAAGCTACTTTAGTGGAAATTTTTTGACTGCAGAGAGATTTGAGAGCTGCTCGGATTAGTTTTGAAGAAACAAAGACACAGGCAGTATTGCAAGTTCTGGAATTTATTGTAAAATGAGATTTTTGTAACTATCTGCAAAACTTATCTTTATGGTTAAGGTTTTTCCTATATGTATAGCTGTGGCTTTAGCCAAAAAATTTTTTTGAAATTAATATGAATAGTTTTTGGTCAGCTACGAACAACTACAGCAACAAGGCTGCACTGTCTATGAATGTGAATATGTGAAAATAAACAGTTTTGAAGATGTCATTTTCTAATTTGTAGAAGTTAAGGCCTGTTACTGTTTTTATTCCTTACTGTAACAGACCAATATGTAGATTTATGTTTCATTTCCATTTACAATATCACTCCATTATTAATTTTCCTTTTTGGTATTATAATACTTATTTGTTTTTAATTAATACATTTATTTTTATGGGAACAATTATGACAAAGTTAATAAAAAGGAATTTTCAATGTAAAAAAAGATGTGGTATATATATATGCAATGGAATATTACTCAGCCATAAAAAGAATGAAATATTGCCATTTGCAGCAACACAAATGGACCTAGAGATTATCATATTAAATGAGGTCAGACACAGAAAGATAGATATCATATGATATCGTTTATATGTGGAATCTAAAAAAGTGATACAAATGAACTTATTTACAAAAACAGAGATAGACTCACAGACATAGAAAACAAACTTACGGTTACCAAATGGGAAGGGGGTGGATAAATTAGGAGCTTGGGGTTAACAGATACACACTACTGTATATAAAATAGATAAACAACAAGGACCTACTCTATAGCACAGGGAACTGCCTTCAATATCTTGTACTAATCTACAATGGAAAAGAACTTGGAAAAATATATATATACATATACACTAAAAAATGTCAAGGACCTGGAAGAGACCCTCAGTATGCTGAGAGTGAAGCTGATGAAATGAGAATTCAGAAGGATCAGGAGCTGGAACAGTACAAAAGAAACTCTTCCAAGTCTTGGAAGCAAATTGGGCTTGATTATTGAACCTCATTCAACTATGGTGTATTTATTTATTCTTTTCCCAATACAAGTAAGATTATTTTATTAATTATTATAGTAGGGCTTCCCTGGTGGTGCAGTGGTTGAGAGTCCACCTGCCGATGCAGGGGACACAGGTTCGTGCCCCGGTCCGGGAAGATCCCACATGCCGCAGAGCAGCTGGGCCCAGGAGCCACGGCCACTGAGCCTGCGCGTCCGGAGCCTGTGTTCCACAACAGGAAAGGCCACGACAGTGAGAGGCCCGTGTACCGCAAAAAAAATAATAATAATAATAAAATAAAAATAAAAATAAATTTTAAAAATTATTATAGTAATAAGGGAGGAAAGTTTAGATGAGTAATTTGTTAAAGGAAAAGTGGAATTTCTTGTATTAGTGCAACTCCCTGGATACTTTGAAGTCTCTTAAAAGGGAAAAAATTGTGTAATTACATGTAATATTTTTTAAAACATAAAAAGCATCTTGCAGGGAAAAAAATATATATGTATATAACTGAATCGTTTTCCTGTACACCTGAAATTAACACAACATTGTAAATCAACTATACTTCAATAAAAATAAATAAATTTTAAAAGGAAAAAAAATCAAGTTCTTATAGAACCTTGAAATGAGAAATTTGTAAGTAACAGCAAGGAGATGCTTAGAAATGACAAAATTACAAGGAAAAGAATAAGAGAAGTGCTCCATGATCATCATCATCTGAGAGAATTATTGTTACTTTTCATGAAAATTCTTACGGCAAAAACTGGACAAGGCTAAGGAATTGGGGAATGATTAGGAATGCAAAATAAGAATGAAAAAGATATGAGGGAAAAGACTAAATTCGATTTAACTCAAACAGCAAATCATCATCAGTAAAGAAGAACCCAAACACATGTCCTTACTTCTTGAGGATGTCTTTCTATCCTGCAGTCACATATTGAGAAGCTATACAGTGTAGTGCATCAGAGCTTGGGTATCGGGGGTCAGTCAGTCTGTGTTCAACGCCTGACTCTGCCTCTTGAAGAGGTCTGCGACAAATGTGTGTAAACTTCAGCTTCCTCGTCCATTCTTTTCCTCTTAAAAATCTATCTCACAGATACTTACTAAACCCCAAGCATTTCTGTAAGTTCTTTACAAACATTGATTTGTTTAATCTCCCTAACAACCCAGTGAGGTAGAAGCTATTCCAAACCCTGTTTTACACATGGGGAAATGGAGACCCAGGGAGATTAAGTTGCCCAAAGTCACACACCTAGAAAATGGCAGATTCAGCCTCTGAGCCCAAGTGGCCTGGATTCAGGTCTGTGGTTAACTACTACTGCTAGTGTTGTCAACAGAATTACTAAAAATGACTTTCGGTTGCCAGGCAAATAATAAATACCTAATAAATGATAAGGTTTGTAGGTTTGGGTGTGTGCACAGTGGTGGTAGTGGTAATTGAGTCCTTAATGTTTTGTATTAGCTTGACTTCCAAGGGTGTGGTAGGAAGTGGCATCTCTGAGCAGTAGGTGGAGCTCTTTCCTCTGATTATATTTTTACCCCCATAACCCCAACCACCTCCCCTACCATCATGTTGTGAGGTCCTTGAGTAAAACCAGATGTGTCAAATATTAAACTGAGACTTCATCCATGCTTCTTTTATCAAAACTCTATGATAATATTAAACATGTCTGTATTTTATCAAACTGCATTTGTAAAGAATCTATACATAGTCTAATAATGCTCATTTTGGTGCCTCTATTCAGGTAACTAAAGTTAATTGTATTTGTTAAATGAAGAAGATTTTTTGAGAATAACCGATAAAATGTATGTGCCGTGAATATGAGCTATCAAAATATTCAGCTTACATAGTCTTAATACTTTATATTTCATTCAGTTCAAATTGTGTTCATATAGATTTACGACAGCTCTGAGTAAGGTAGTTTTAGAATGATTATACCCATTTAGCAGATTCAGAGACATCAGATGAAATTATATGAATCGGGAAAGATTATTATTGTGACATAGGATTAGGGGATCTTTTTCTAGTGCTTTCTCCACTCTAACGTGTTGACTATCACTGATGTTTTGCTAGAAACCTTCTTTCCTTCTTTCCTCCTGTGCTATATTGAAACCCTGTGTAGCTATGACAAGAGGCAGTATCACTCAGTGATAAAGAACACTAGATTTGAATTCTGTTTCTACCACTTATCAGCTATGTGAGCTTACCCTCTCTGTGTTTTGGTTTTGTTATATTCAGATACTGATTTGATCCACCTCATTGAATTGTTGAGGGCAGTAAACAACATGATCCAGAAAAAGCATTTAGAGCAGCTCCTGGCCCTTTTGAGGCGCACAACAATCGTTAAGCGTCCGTATAAACTACTTTTTCTTCCCTTCCTCTTTTTCTTGCTCTCTTAGCCCACCAAACATGTATGGAGTACCTGCGTGGAACCAGGTATCTACTGAGGGAGACACCAGAAATATGAGACCCCGAATTGTAAGCGAGGCTTTCAGTTCCCAGCTATGCTGCTATCCATAGAAGAGACCCAGCACAGCCATCAGGGAACTCAGTGAGCAGAGATCTACTGTCATTGATGTGTTTGTGCTTTATCTTCCCCATTCATTCATTCAACCAATGTTTATTGTGCACACACTTTGTTCAGTGCATAGTGCTAAGTGCTGAGGAGATTAAAAATAAAGGTGAATCAGAGATAGATTTTACCCCGAAACAATAAAACTTAATTCAGAAAACAGGAAAACAAATAAATGATGGAGGGTGGAGAATACATGCCACGATGGCCAAAATTCTTTTGTGCAGCAGTTCATTCACACAGTTACTACAACAATCATTCAGCATTTATTGAACACAAAGCACTTAGTGTGCATGGAACATAACTGAGAACACCTTACCGGTTTGTTAAACTGACCTGAACTCAAATTCTTAGAGCAAGAACCTGAAGTTATACTTTTAGTAACTGGTTAGGCTACCAGTGTATTGGGGCTCAGGTAATGCACAATAATAATATCCGTATTTCTTTCTCTAACAAAAAAGCTAATAATTCAAATCATCTATTTAATTTGAAAAGATGTTAGAATTCCATTTCAACTTCTGTTAAAAATTTGGTATTATCAGAAAGTGGAAGACTTCAGAGCACAAAGTATGATGACCACTGATTAAAACTTTGCCTTTGGGTTTACTTATCAATCAGCTCTAGGGAAGAATTAAGGAAAATTTTCACAGCCTCAACTTTCCTGTCTCAATGTTCTCTTTCTAATCCCCATTTACATACAAACATAGGATATTTTTTTATAGATCCCTCACCCATTTTACATTGAAGAGCCTAGAAAAGGAAAGGAAGGTAAGACCCTGCCAGAGGAAAAATCTATAGAAATAAGCATTTGGACTTAGACAATACAGGAATAAAATAGAATACTGATGTATTTCTTTAAGGAGTTTGAAATGCTTTGTTTCTTGTGCTAAATGTCATTGCTAACTCTACTATATAGTCTGCCCTCCGTATCCGCGGATGCTGAACCGGTGGATACGAATGGTTGACTCTACTACGTCATTTTATATAAGGGACTTGAGCATCTGCAGATTTTGGTATGCCTGGGGCCCTGGAACCCATCTCTCAGATACCTAGGGAGAACTGTACTTCAAAAAGAAGAGCAGCATGTTAAAATTTCAGAATTCTCCTAATAGAACAAAACATTTCACTAAAGCGGGGGACGCTGATTTTACTTGGAAAATATAAACTGTCTTGAAGTGATCTCTTTAAGTGGTTATGAGGTATTAATGGGGAACTGGGGGTAGAGGCGGGACGTATAAGCCTACCCACTTGAACTGATGTTCCAGCTCACAGGGCCAGCTTGGGGCTGTAAAGGAAAGAAGAAACTTGTTTCTTCTCCTTATCTTGTTAATATTCAACTCACAGTACAAACTCCACTTACAACCTTTCAAAGACCCTAGGACCACAGAGATAAACAGAGTAATGGAGAGCTCTGTGGTTAATTTCCTATACAAATAATAGCAGGGAATCATTTTCATACGGTCAGCTTACGTGAGTCAAGGAATATCAGTAACAGCAAGTAAATCTAGAGGTGAGTATTTTCAGAATCAGAATCAAAGCCCAATACAACCTCCATAGGTCTGAAATGTCTACCATTAAAGTTGAGGACACAGCAGGAGCACTTGATTACTGTAAGACTCAAGGGAAGTCTTTAATCACTCCCTTTACCACTCCGTCCCCACCCCCCAGTCCTCACCTTTTCCATCTCAATAATAGGAGCCATATTTCACCAACTCACAGTGATCTCGGTATTGCGCACGTTCATTACCAGCTTTCCATTTGTAGGGTTAAAAACACCATACAAATGGAAAGTGTTATTACATTGCAAGATTGATATGACATAGAGGCTTTCATTTTGGACATTTTTCTTTTTACAAAAAGGTAGACTAGATGATCCAGAATGTATATTTGTGTGCCAACTTCTACAGAAAGGAAGGCTCTGTAAAATAAGAAGGAAAAACAAGAAACAAAAACAGGCTCCAAACTCACTCAAGCATTCTTGTTTTATTTGGTGATCCTTGTTTAGTTAAAGAATGTGGTTGTGGGGCTTCCCTGGTGGTGCAGTGGTTGGGAGTCCGCCTGCTGATGCGGGGGACACGGGTTCGTGCCCCGGTCCAGGAAGATCCCACATGCCGTGGAGCGGCTGGGCCCGTGAGCCATGGCCGCTGAGCCTGCGCGTCCGGAGCCTGTGCTCCGCAATGGGAGAGGCCACAACAGTGAGAGGCCCGCGTACCGCCAAAAAAAAAAAAAAAAAAAAAAAAAAAGAATGTGGTTGTGGAAGGGGGTGATACAAACTTAAAACTCATGAAAATGCTAGAAACTCTTAGTTATCAATGCTGGTTAAGAATCAATGTGTTCTTTTGGCTAGATGTTCTTGTTCACTGAGGGTTAGCAGACATTTTACCTGTGGTTGCCAGTTTTTATCATAAAAATACACAATGGTGAAACCTTGATGGAGATAGTTCAATTTCTGAAAATTCAGCACTTTGGGATCTTCAGTACTTCAGAGTCCTTATGATTTAATAATAGTCATAATTGTCTGGATTCACATAGCCATTTCCATTTTCTAGATTTGCTATATCATGATGATGATTAAATAGCTCTTTAGAAGATATCGAATGAATGGGTGTAATATTTTATTTTATTTTTTTGAAAGAAACATAAGTGTGTATATTGAATGGGTGCTATCTTAATTACTACTGATCTAATGATGTTCCCTGGACATTTTTTAATTTTAATTTTAAAATCCTTACTATTCGCTTGTGATTTCAGAAAAATCAACACAAAATTATATTGGTATTTTTGGTTACTGGGATCCTGATTAATAGATTAAAATTCCAGATTCTGAAACAATGAAAGGAGAGGCAATGGGGATTCTAGGCCTCTGTCTGCCAGTAAACTAGTCATGGGACCTTGAATGATTCCCTTAAACTCCCTGAAATATCAGATTCCTTACAAATCAAAATAGGAAGATCAACAAAAGTGCCTTCCTTAGAACTTTCACAGCCTATGATTTTATGATAGTTAGGGTATGAAAAAACACCTGTGAAAGTTTTTAAAAATAGAATTCAGTGAGGAGAAGGATAGATTAAGGCCAGGAGCCTGGATTGTAGTTAGTGGTGCCACTAACCAGCTGAGAGACTGAGCCGAGTTAAACCCTTTCTGAAACAGGAGGAAGTATAAAGAAATTAAAGTAAGGTTCTAAAAGCTGAGTGATTTATGCAAGGCACTTATTAACCTTTCTGGATCTCAGTTTTCTCATGTGAGATGTGAAAGGGGCTGACAAAATAATCTCTGGAATCTTCTGGCTCTAAATTTTAATGTTTCTGTATTGTGTTACAAAAATGTTTGGCCATTTCCCTTTTCTAGATTTGCTATATCATTATGATGGTTCAATAGCTATTTTCTACACTAATCATTAAGAAGATTGATTAATGAGCAGTGGATAATTTTTGATCTATTCATCTGCAATTCATCAAAATAATTAATACTGTCCAGGTGTTCATTGCCAGGATAACCAAAGCCTGTTGATGAGCCATTTCATTACTTTTTATTCATTGAGTTTCATTCAATAAATATTCATGGAGTTTCTCTGCCTTCATAAATGATGACTAAATCTCTTGACTAAAACATATTCCACTTTAAAAAGCAAAAACATGTACCTTTTCTGTGCTTTTTTAACTGTAAAATTGTGGCCATAGATACTTACCTCCATTATAGAAGGGCTTTGATGACTCATGACATTTGTAAGGTGCATCGAGGTCCTTGATAGAAGGTACTCCGTCTGTTGCAGAGTGTAATTAACATTATGAGTTTACTAAAGAAACATAAGAGCCATTGTTAAAGAGCATCATGGGGTCGTCTCATTCTTTAGTCATAAGACACCTCTGATGCTGAGGAAAGTAATAATTTATAATGGTTACTAAAAGTAACTTGGACATGAAAAGAGTTTGTTGTTTTTAAACTCAACATAGTCTTTTCATTAATTAGAGGAGCAGCCATGGCAATGTATTCAACATGTTTTATTTTTGAACTAATAAGAAAACCAATTAAAGACCATGCTGTAGAGGATACGTTGGATTCTGTGAATGCTAGAGAAGGTAATATTCGTATGAACTAAGCAAGCTATTCTTCAGGGAGTTCAGGTGCTACAGAGCTGGGAAATTCCTCTTCCTTTGGTCAAGAATGGAGAGATGCAGCCTCTACAGTCTTTTTTTTTTTTTTTTTTTTTTTGTGGTACACAGGCCTCTCTCTGTTGTGGACACGCAGGCTCAGCGACCATGGCTAATGGGCCCAGCCGCTCCACAACACGTGGGATCCTCCTGGACTGGGACACGAACCCGTGTCCCCTGCATTGGCAGGCGGACTCTCAACCACTGCGCCACCAGGGAAGCCCCTACAATCTTTTATATGTGCTTTAATTCTACAGCACACTCCAGCAATGTCAGGAGAGAAAGTATCCATTCCAGTGATCTAAGTCTGATGGCTTGGTAATGCCAAGAGAAAGGTTTCCCTTATCCCGTCACCCTCTCTGAGAGGCAAGGAAAGCTTTGGGAAAGTCTCAGGGATCCAGAGAATGACTGTCAAATAGTTCCTTCTGATAGGTCAAGACTAACAGCATCATGTAGGTGCTTGGTAAAAATTCTTGATGATGTTTTGGTGATTCTGAAGATGGTGTTACTGATGGGGGTATGCAATTATTTTGGCGACTTGGGCATGAGAGGTAATTGTACTCACAAATGAACCACAGTTGACAATTTAGTGCCTCTCACCTTCAGTGAAAGAGGGAGGGAAGGAAGAACATTTCTATTCTTATTCCAGACATTTTCCTTTTTCGGGGTGGGGGGCATCATTGGGGGTGTGTGTGCAACATTAAAGACAAAAATAGATGAAAAACATTAATTGATAAGGCTTTTGAGAAATTCATTAAATTCATACTTGTCAATGCATTGTTCAAAAGCAGAGTTTTAGAGTAATAAGAAGATGAAAAGAATAATACTAGTAGAAGAACAAAATATTATACATGTCCATTTAGTTTTTGTCATGTTCCTGGCATTATTCTATGCTGCTATTAGAAGAATATGACTCTACTTTTCATAAAATTACATCATTGGGGTGTTTAACAGAAGGAAGGAGGGGTGAATAGGTGGAGCACAAGAGTTTTTAGGGTAGTAAAGCTGTTCCTTTTGTTACTGTAATGGTTGGATACATGACATTATGCATTTGTCAAAATCCATAGAACAGTGTAACACAGAAAGTGAAACCTAATGTAAACTATGGGCTTTAGTTAGTAATTATATACCAATATTGGTTCATGAATTGTAAAATTGCAACATAATAGGGGGGAAACTAAGGGGGGGGAAGAGAGAGGAGGTAATGGAAACTCTCTGTAATTTTTGCTCATTTTTTCTGGAAACTTAAAACTGCTTTTAAAAATAAAATCTATTCATTATTTTTTAACGTCTTTATTGGAGTATAATTGCTTTACAATGGTGTGTTAGTTTCTGCTGTATAACAAAGTGAATCAGCTATACGTATACATATATCCTCATATCTCCTCCCTCTTGCGTCTCCCTCCCACCCTCCCTATCCCACCCCTCTAGGTGGACACAAAGCACAGAGTTGATCTCCCTGTGCTATGCAGCTGTTTCCCACTAGCTATCTATTCATTTTTAAAAAATTTAAATCATTGTCTAATCCAGAAAAGAAGGGAAAGCTTTCATGTTGCTATATACACTTTCAATTTCAACAAAAGGAGGCCAAGGAGGTTGTATTTTTGAAAAAACTAATGGTGTGCCCTTATCAGAGAAACAGTACATCAAAATCAAACTTGATTATAACTACTACTTTAGCCTGTAAGTACACATGACATGTTCAAAAGAAGCAATATTAACGTGACGTTCTTAGTTTGTTCTGAACCAGAAAATGAATTGAAGTATCAGTTTTCAAAGTAAAGATCAGTGATGATCACCATGAAATCTGTACCTCTATTCCTCAACCCAGAACCAAAGATAAAATATTTTACATCATATAAGACTTCAATATTTTTGAACAATTTAAATATAAGGTAAATAGAGAGGTAGATAAATCACATAGACAATTGAATTCTATGGTCTTCTGGACTTTTCTGTACTTCCTATTCTGGGAAACTCATAAACCAAGATTTAAATATCATGGGAAAGTGGACGTGAATACACTGTTTTTTAAGGTAAGTCACCTGGAATCAAATGGTTATGGTATAGTAATAATATTTCATATTTATGCAATATCTTTTTGTCCTGAGTCATCTTGTGAATGGGTAGTTCAGTTAAGTCATAAAAGACAAGGCCAGTCACAACGAAGCTTTGTGTATAAATTTTGAGGATTACCAAGGCCTCAAACTTACAAACCCCATAATGACTAAATCTATATTTAAAGAGACAATTTCATGGTCCTCCTGAAGATATCACTGTCTTTTGAGGTTGTGGGGTGACATTGCAGTAACCACTCAGAGCAACCCAACCGTGTTCAACACAAGAAGAATTAAGAAATAGGTCAAATTCGACTTTGGAATACCTCCAGGGAGAATTAATTTCTTTTATTCTCAGAAACAGGTTCTCCATACCCCCACTACCCAGGAATTTTCCCCTCCTGCCCCTAAAACATTTGCTCCTTCTTGCCCCACTTCCAGTTGATTGATCAAAGGACAGAGCCCCACCCATAGCGGCCTATATGGGCCTACCCTTCTCATTAGTGTTCCTGTTGCTCCACCAACACCATCCACTGATTCACTCATCCTTCGTTCCCTCTTTTTTTATTCTTACACTCATTCATTCACTCATTCAGTCAATCACGTATACATTCAACAAGTATGAGGTGAGTGCCTACTGTAAACTACACACCAGGCTAGGGCTCTAGGATTTTGCAAACAATAAGAAAGATGTGGTTCCTGTACTCATGGAGTCTACAGTCTATCTAGAAAGGTAAACACTGAACACATATTATTTAAATAAGTATTTAATTAAAATATTGATATGTGCTACAAAGGAAAATGTGGAGTTCTGAGAATGTGTAAAATAGAGGGACCTAACCTGAAGATGTCTGAGTAAGAGTTGGTCAAGAGAATTTTAAGGCTGTGACGGTTTTTATTTGGTCTAGACTATCAGCAACATGTTGAAACCTGCCAGTCTTGCATCTCACCCCTTTAGGACAAAGCTCCCTAGTCCTTTTAAAATGCAGTTAGCTAATGTGATTCATCATAGTATTGGCATAGTATTGATATACTCTGGAAATCTCCAGAATAACATCTTCTCTAATTAGCCCCATATGTTCATTCCAAAGGAGATATCAAACCCCTTAGGTGTCCATAGACCAGTATCTCTAACTGGGAGAATGTGAGGCCAATTATGATAGGAGATCTGATGGAAGAGCTAATTTGGACAGAGTGATTCATGCTGCCTTCTTTATCTTTCCCTGGGGTTGGACCTGACAGTGAGCCTCAGGTAGACGGCTCACTGGTCAGAGATGGATATCACTGGTGCTTCCCAGCCCTCACAACCTGCTCATATAAGAAGAAAGCTCCTGAGAGAAATCCCAGTGATCTACCCCAATGGTGATGTCCCTTTAGGTCACCTTTCGTAGATCTTCACAGAAGGCCCTCACAATTATCTCTTGGCTTTGGGCTACCTAATGAGATAGTCTTTACTGGAGCCATAAAAGCCTAGATGGATCCAGCATGATATTAATGAGCCAGCAAGCAGGACCTATCCAGGCACAATTGTGAGATAGTTTATCTCCAAAGTGCCCCCCTCTACAATGTTCTATGTCTCTTCATTCTAAACAACCTATATCACAGGCAACTAGACACTTGGTGTTACTTGTCTGATGCTCAAAAGTCTACATTGTTATGTCCCACTTGTCAAAACACTATCCATACCTCCTAATCCAAATTAATCTATCCTCTGCTCCATTCTCTCAAAAACCTACTATCTCTGCAGTACAATTAGTTGTCACATCAACTAAGAAGTCAGCCAGTATAAGTCTATTGAATGATTGGATTAGTTGTATCCCAATATCCTCGTACAAAATGTCCTCTCTTTTCTTTACGCTTTAATTTTCCTGGACCTCATTTTTCTGTGACTAAAATGAAAGAGTTGGACTTGATGGTCTTTGAGTTCCTTTTCAGCTCCTATAATCTATTCCTATAAATGGATTGTAAAGGTTTAATCAAACATTGTTATTCTCACTGATATAGTTTTCCTTTCAGGGAAAGGAAATTCCGATGCTCAGAGACCCACAGCTCTTCCCAACTCTGGGTCAGCTAGTGAAGTATTTCATGATCTTTCTCTCACCACCTCCTTCACTAGAATCTTCCCCATCACTAGAACCCTTCACTTCTCTGCTATAATTTCCTCAAATGCATCCTGTTTTTCCAGGCCTCAAAAATGTGCATGTTCTGTCACTTCTGCCTGAAAGAAGTTTCTAACATACCTTGCTGACATTTTTTTTCTTTAATTGGGAAATATTTTGAGCAGGCACAAACAATACAGAGAATAACATAACAGGCATCCATTTACCCTCAGCTCCGAATCAACACATATTAATTTTGCTGTATTTTCCACAAATCATTTTCAAGAAGTAAAGAGTTGCAGACCCAGTTGAATACCCTTAACCTGTTTTCTTCCCTAGAAGAAAACACTATTGTGCATTATGTCTCTTGCTTTTACTTTATATGTATATGCTTGTAAATATTCTTTAGAATTGTTTCGTGGGATGGTTACAGTTGCATTTATGGAGTACTGTGTGTATTGATTTGTCATTTGTTTTTTCTGGTCAACATATTTTCTGGCATCATATATGTTGATAACATGAAGAGCCATTTCATCCACTGAAGCTTCTATTTCCATTATGTGAATATACCCTCATTTAATGATTCACTCTTTTACTGAATGTATATTTGTTATTTCCAATTTTGTGCCTTTACAAATAGCACCACAAGAACAATCCTCTGGAATGTTTTCTTGGCCCTGTGTGTGAGAGTTTCTTTCAAGGGTATATGCTTAAGCATAGGATTACTGGGTCACAGATTATATGCATTTTTTATTTTACTAGATATTTGCAAATCGTATAAATGACTAAGAATTAGTAGGCAGAATATATAAAGAATTCCTAAAAATGTGCAAGAAAAAAACGACCCTATAAAAAATGAAGGAAGGATATAAATAGGCAACTGAATAAAGAGAAACCCCAATTGGCCAATAAATTTTAGACATATGTTCAGCTCAGTAGTAGGCAGGAACATGCACATTAAAACAAACAAACAAAAAGCCAAAATGTGGGCTACTATTACATAAATATCAAAGTAGCAAAGATTAAAAAGCCTGAGAAAAGAGGATGCTGGGGCAGGAGTTAAGGAGTCATCCTATGGGATGATAATGAAGTAACCTACTTTCTCTGGGTCTTTGTTATTTCATCTATAAAAGAAAGATTATCTTTAAGAATCTTGCAAGTCCTAACATTTCCTTAACCTCCTCTCCTTGTTCAATTAAATATGACTCTACCAGCACTGACTTCAGGAATGAAGGAGACATTCTATTTGTCTCACCCAGTAGGACAGGCTCTGCTAGTATTGTGGGCCCTGTTTTGATGCATTCATTTGTTCTTTTTCCTTCCCCCAAATATTTATTAATTACCTACTACATATTGGACATTTGATGAGTCACTGCCCTCACAGTGGATGGAGAGTGAAAAATAGAAACTCCTAAAGAGACAAACCTACCTGTACACAGGGATTGTTATGATGTGCAGGTGTGTAGGGCTGCAACAGAAGATGCTATAAGCCAGAGATGAAACACTAGTGAAAGACTCCTAAACACAGCCATGTCTAAACAAGACCTGAAGGTTGAGGGCATCAGCCACATATAAGAAGGAGAAAACATAACCAGGCAAAAGGCAACATACAGCACAAGGGAAGACCAAGAAGTAAAAGAAAATATCTGAAGGGTCCCCTTTAAGAGGTAAAGTGTAAAGAGATAAGGACATAAAAGTATACAGAGTCCAAAAATGTACACTTAGGAAGCTATGTTAAAAGGTTTAGCTTTGAGGGAGTCATTGATGGCTTTAAGGCAGGAGCATGGCAGGTCTGAGTTATAGTTTAGAAAGGTCAGTCTCCAAGGGACTTCCCTGATGGTCCAGTGGTTAAGAATCTGCCTTCCAATGCAGCAGGCGCAGGTTCTATCCCTAGCCGGGGAACTAAGATCCCACATGCCACAGGGCAACTAAACCCGCGCACCACAACTACTGAGCCCACGTGCTCTTGAGCCGGTGCGCCACAACTAGAGAGAAGCACGCACGCCATAATGAAGGTTCTGTGTGCTGCAACTAAGCCCCGATGCAGCCAAATAAATAAACAAATAAATCGAAAGGTCAGTCTCCAAGGCTGAGGGCAAGAAGCCCAGCCAATAATCCAGGCAGGAGACGGTGCCGAGTGTGTGCTCTAAGTGCCCCCAAAGATGGAGCGAGATGGGTAGATCAAGAGATTTGGGGAAGGTGGAATCAATGGGACCTGGTTTGATTAGCTGGGTGAAGTAAGGAAAGGGGAAGAATCAGGACTCTCAGGTTTATGGCTTGAACAAATGTGGTTAAAGATGATGCTATTTACTGAGATACAAGTCACAGGTCACAGGGTGAAAGGGGGTCTGTATCTGATGACAGTTTGGGACAGGTTGAGCTTGAGGTATATGGGGGACATCCAAAAGCAGCTGTCTAGTAATTAGCTGGATGCGTGACTCTGAAACCCTAATGAGTAGAGTTGTCCTGAGATTTAGATTTGAGAATCCTCACTATATAGTAGGCAATTGAAACTTCACTGCTAGATAACATTATCTAGCTAGTACATCTAGAATGAGGAAAAAGAAAAAGCAAAGGATACTGAGAACAAGTTGTCAGAGGGATAGGAGAAAAAAAAAACAAAACAGGAAAATGCAGTTTTACACACACATGAAAGATAGAGTAAGCAAGAAGTGTCAACAGCTGCTGAGATCCACAAGAATTTTCTCTCTCTAAATACAGTTATCTATTCTTCTTAAAGGTTGGTCTTAGCAAGAATAACTTTTCAGGGAAGTCCCATGATGCTTTGAGGACTTGCCCTGTCCCAGAGCTGGCTTGAAGAAATCAAACTATGGCTACACTGTGGCATTTCTGCCACCACCTAGGAGCACCTGCCCTGGTAGAAAGTACCATTTCTGGCTTCACCATACTTGTCCCAGTGTGAGAGGCAACCCTCAATGAACTTGTTCTGCAGTGCCAAGCAAGAGTTAACAGGCAGCTGGCCGATGATGCTGCAGAGAAAGGTAAGGAAAGCGTCCTGAGACACAGAATGTGATGGCACATTTAGGAATTTAGCCAAAGTGACAGGGATATCTCTCCAATTTTGGAAGAAAAAAAAGTCAACCGAGAATTGTTCAAGGGCCTAGTTCAGTATGTACTAAGAACTGTTGCCTCTAAAAGGGAACTTTCTCTAAGGACTGTGCCAACATTTCTAGCTATGAATTCCTCCAAAGAAAAATGGGGCCTGAGAAAGTGTTTCCCTGCTTCTTTAACCCCTTCCAGGCCACCATATGTTCTCAAATGTGTACCATTTATACTTCACTAGTCCAGCCGACTATTCACTGAGCATGCTTACAGGTCACTCTTTACATAAAGACCTGACATCACTGCTTCAGTTGTTAAAACACAAACAAACTAAAAAAAAAAAAAAAAAAAAAAAAAAAAACTCTGATTTTTGTTTGTTGCCTCCCTACTACAAATTGCACAAATTTCAAAGGCAGATGCGTATGGCAATTTCAAATAATTCTGCCAAAGTGAAATAAATAGAACAGTGGCATCGACAAAGCAAGAAATGGTTGACGGGGTGATGGACCCTGAACTTCTAGGGGATGGGAAGTAGAGACCTTGATCTCCTACAAATGTTTCCAAAGTCATAAAAGAGAGGGAGAGAAAATACACAATGACCATGTATGTCAAAACATTGTCACTCGAAGTGTATGTTTTAAAATGTTAAGAGGAAGCAGAGAGCAGGCGCCGCATATATTGAAATTTTCAGTCCTGTTTTCAAATCACTCATGGGATGGAGGTGCTGAAAGGCCTGTAGAAAGGGGATTTATGCATAATCAGATCATTCAAAAACATGTAAATGGCTGCCAGAGCAAAGTAAAATGTTCACTTTTGAAATCACAAAAAAAGCTTTGTTTCAAGTAGGCTGAATCGACTAAAGTTGAGTTTCAGTGCAGCGTGTTTTTGCTTTGGGTGTCATTATTTAGTTTGGCATCCTTGCCAAGGAAACCTTTTTCTTACTTCAACTGTTGTTTTTCTTCTGCTGCTACAACGGTGAATGTTGGGGCAAGATCTCGATGCTACTTATTTAAATGAGAACTGGCTCCCTGTTTACCTTTGATTCTGATGAAGGGAGTGGGGCAGCATGGGGTCCTGATGGCCTGCCAGGACTCGTAAAGCTGAGAGATGTGTGCCTTGTCTCTCGAATCATCTGGAAAATCAAGTTTAGCTGGTTTGATCAAAGGGTTTGCAAGTCAGTCGAGAACGCTCGCATGCAATAACTATAGATACTGCATACATTGACCAGCCAAAGGCCAGAAAACTAATAGCTTTGCCAGAGATAAAGTATTATGTATGTTACGCTTGTGAATACCAAAGGGAGGAATTCTTCATTTGGAAATTGATGGCTAAAGTTTGTACTGGTTAGACATTCAGACCGACAAAATACTTTAAATCTTAGGGACTTAAGTCAGGGCGAAACACTTTTAAAATCCTGTTGCTCTCTGCCCACTTAAATCCGGTGTGGAGTGAGGGAATAAACTACACACTCCTTACTGACAGTTTCTCAGGAGAGGGGGGAGTAGTTTTAAATAGTTATGAGTTGAGGTTGCCTCATTTTTTTTGGAGTCCTTTTTCATTCCAAGCTTCGAGCTACAGCACCTGTAGGGACAAGACTCTGATGGAGATTGACGTAGAAAGGACCTGACATGAATTCTTTTTTTGGACATCCTCCTTTTGGGCAAGTTGGTCACGTGGGAAAAACTTGATTTTTCGGCCAAGAAATGATTCCCTGGATCAGAAAAAATGTATATCATGATGGGAGAAATTAGAAAAATTAAAACCAAAAAAGATCTGTCAGATCATCCACATGTGATCTTTCCTGTGAATGAATCATCTGACTGGGTCTCATATGTTTATTTCAAGTACCGTGTTTTTATTTTGATTTAACTCACTTAAAAGACAGCACTTCTTTTGGCAAAATTATGAACAATGAACTAACTACAACTTCAGCCAAGATTTCCCATTTTTTAACATAGTATTAAATCATTCCCTAAAAAGCTAGCCATTCAATGCCCTAGTGTAAGTGAAGAATATTACAGCTACCTGCAAGGGACAGTCACTATATTTCCAAATGTAGACATTGTTTAGCTACTACTATGAAGCCCCATGAAACAACAGTTGGGGAAAGCTTTAAAAACACAGACACACACACTTGGCACACTGACCTGGCATTAAACTAAATTACAGGTACAGTGGTGACATACGTAAACAAATCTGCCAGTACAAGTTACCGAATGTTATGTGCCGTGCAAGATAATAGACGATGCATTATTCAAGTTTAGTATTAATTAAAGAACTACTTTGTTGCTAAGAATCAGTGTATTAAAAACATAAGTTCTTATTAACTGCGTTCCCAAGAGTTAGAAAGATGAGAGGTGGATCTCGGATTTCAGGGACCTAGTATTATGTTCTCAAAGCATTTTCTTAATTGCGTGCATTTTTTAAGAGAAAGCTCTGAGTCCGTATCACATAAACAAGGTCTGATTGTGGAGCTTTAAATGGCTATCTTGGGGTTTTCTTCCTTCCACGTTGTTTTTCCTTCTCACGCCACCAAATTTCACTTCTCGGAATCAGGACCTGAACCAAAGTTAAACATCATAAAGAAATTTGCCCAGTGAAACAGGATTTTTATTGACTGAAAAGCATTTTTACAGTGTAATCTGCATTTTTGTAAGTCCTTGTGGAAAATCCCCTAGGACTGAGTGGTACCTAAAGATTGAAAAATACCCATTGCCCGGGAAGATTTCATAAATTGGAGAAAGGAGACAGAGAGGAAAAGAACGGATATATCTGACCCACCAGCCTGTTACCACCTAAAGGACAAAAAGGCTGCTTTTATAAAGGACCGCCCTGCAACTTGGCCTCATCACTCAGCCTGGACCCTGGATCTTGGGGCGATGCCTGTTCTCTGCCCAGCAATGAAACCCTGACAAGACCCGGACAGCAGTCCCCTCTATGCCCTGAGGACCCCTTCCCAGATCCTCTGTCTGCCGTCATTTGCATTCATATCCTTTCCTTCTTCCCTGTCCTCCCCGGTTTTCTCCCTTCACCCAAAGTTTTCCTTTTTAACAAAAGTTTTATTCTCAAGACTCATTTATTCAAACAACTTCATCAGTTCATCAGAGGTTCTCATGAGCCAGAGGTCCACAGGGCACATCCCTTTCTTTTAATGTGAAATGACTAAGACACAAAAGCCCCCTGTCCATTTCTCTGATAACACATTAGCCCCTTAATCCATAGCTCTGAACCCTCCCTTTCTCTTGTTTTCTGGCTCAAGCATGTGAGTGATTTGTATAAACGGGAGGGGATTCAATTGTCACTCTTTCTCCTTTGCACCTCGATAGGCTTTCTTGAGTGGGTGAGAATTAGGCGAAATTACAGTTAATTTGCCAGAAATTATATACTCCCATGAGAGCGTGGAACACACAAACATTCTCAATCATGTGTACACAGTGGAAAATTTTTCAGAGCCACTGCTGAGGCATGCTATGCTGGTCTATTTTTACTAAATTTGCTCTATATTTTAAACTCTGTGCTCTTATTTAAAGTACTTTTTCTGGTCTTCTGTTTTTGTTTTGTTTTCGGTACGCGGGCCTCTCACTGTGGTGGCCTCTCCCGTTGTGGAGCACAGGCTCTGGACGCGCAGGCTCAGCGGCCATGGCTCACGGGCCCAGCTGCTCTGCGGCATGTGGGATCTTCCCGGACCGGGGCACGAACACGTGTCTCCTGCATCAGCAGGCAGACTCTCAACCACTGCGGCACCAGGGAAGCCCTGGTCTTCTGTTTTGAGGCTCTTTTTGGTTCCTCTGAGGCTGTCTGGTGGCCTTCAGTCAAACGGTCTCTGGTCTCCTCCATGCTAAAACAAAAGAGAACGGACCACACCTACCTGTCAACCATCACACCATCACTCTGTTTCGGATCAATCCCTTTCTCTCTTGATCATGCCAATTCCTACTTTTCTTTTAAAATCTCCAATCTTCTTCCTATTCTATCATTTTTGAAACTATGTAGAGATCTCTTTTTTTTTTTGGCCATCTTCATCATCATCCCAAAAGATGAATGCATTCCACCCATAGGGATTGACGCTAAGTAATGTCTACGTTCGATATTGTTGCCTGCTTTCTCCCTAGCATCAACTTGTGGTCAGCTTTCCTTCCTAATAGCCTCCTGCCTCTATGTTCATCCCTTTACAACCTTCCTTCCTGCGTGCCCACCTCCCTCTGTGCCTGATCTTATTCCCACATTCTTTTTTTTTTTTTTTTTGCGGTACGCAGGCCTCTCACTGTTGTGGCCTCTCCCGTTGCGGAGCACAGGCTCCGGACGCGCAGGCTCAGCGGCCACGGCTCACAGGCCCAGCCGCTCTGCGGCATGTGGGATCTTCCTGGACCGGGGCACGAACCCGTGTCCCCTGCATCGGCAGGCGGACTCCCAACCACTACGCCACCAGGGAAGCCCTATTCCCACATCCTTGACTTTGTCAAGAAGTTTTCATTCCCAAGTCACTTTTTTCATGCTCTCTCATCCTCCTTTCCTCACTGTAGGATCTGCTTTGTGTAGCCCTTTACCCCCCAAATTTTCCTCCTCCTCCTCTTATGTAGAATCCGACATGGAAAAAGACATCCTAACTCCAAACCTATCAACACTTGGAATAGCAAATGACAAAGCAAAGACACATAACTTCTTTTTTTCCTTTAGAAAAAGTCTACAGTTTCCCCAATATAGTTGGCAGCAAAATAAATTCTATATTTTTTCTTGAAATTATAACTTTAAGTAAATTCTGAAGCTTCACATTTTTCCCCCATAAACTCACCAGTTATGTCTTCCAGAGCATCATTTTACAGATCTACCTACACTTTTGCTGAGCTGATTGAGTGATTTGGCATTGGGTGGAGGAACCATGACTACTTGTAAAACACACATGAGTTTATTCTTGAAACAGGATTTATTCAGTCATGAATTGACTTACATTTGAAAGCTAATTATTGATTTTCACATCGGCAGCATTCTTCTGCTAATAATTGTAACCTGTAGTTAAGTAGTATATGCCCCAATTAGGCATTCAGTTGTCTTATTAAAATACTTATACCTAGAATTTTTTAGAAAATGTTTTCTTTATCTTATATTAATAATACTTCCTACTATCAGGTTTAAAATTTCCCCAAGAAAAACCTTGAGGTTACAACTAAATGACATACTTTATTTTGGGTCATATATATCTAGATTGTAAGTTTATAAAAGACGTAAGTCTACAGCTAGAACAGAACTTAAAAAAATAAACTATGAATACGTTATAGACTTCTGAAACTCAACATGTACCAAACTGAGTCATTAATTTTTTCCCTAAATTTCATCTAATTCTGTGGCCATTTCTATACAAATTCCTACCAAATCTTTACCTTAAACTATATGTTCAGACTTCCCTGGTGGCACAGTGGTTAAGAATCTGCCTGTCAATGCAGGGGACACAGGTTCGAGCTCTGGTCTGGGAAGATCCCACATGTCACGGAGCAACTAAGCCCATGCACCACAACTACTGAGCCTGCATGCCACAACTACTGAAGCCCATGTGCCTAGAGCCCGAGTTCTGCAACAAGAGAAGCCACTGCCATGAGAAGCCCGCGCACCTCAACGAAGAGTAGCCCCTGCTCGCCGCAACTAGAGAAAGCCAGCGAGCAGCAACAAAGACCCAACGCAGCCAAAAACTTAAAAAACAAAACAAACAAACAAAAACCACTATGTTCTTCCTAAGGCACAGACTCCAGCTGCCTGCTGCCCACCTCCACCCATGACTACCCTTGCAAACAAGGGATTGCAAATAAAGTCTTCCTCCCAACCTGCTGCTCACATGGACACAGCCTATAAGAACTCCAACCACGGTTTGATCCAAATGCTACAGAAGCACCAAGAATGGAGACACATACGCGATCTGAGATGGTAGAGGAAGGCTTTACCCGGACATGTTTATTGGAGATTTTTTTTTTTTTTTTTTTTTTTTTGCGGTACGTGGGCCTCTCACTGTTGTGGCCTCTCCCATTGCGGAGCACAGGCTCCGGACGCGCAGGCTCAGAGGCCAAGGCTCACGGGCCCAGCTGCTCCACGGCATGTGGGATCCTCCCGTACCGGGGCACGAACCCGTGTCCCCTGCATCGCCAGGCGGACTCTCAACCACTGTGCCACCAGGGAAGCCCTGGAGATGATTTTTGAAGGATGAGCAGAAACTCCCCAGGAGAACATTTCAGGCACACAAAAAAAGAACACAATCAAGGCAGAACCACAAGTCCCAGGGTCAATGCTCTTGTTCCAGCCTCCATCAAGTCTTCTCTGGCCTTCAGACTAGTCTCCTCAGCTCTGTTATCTACTGAATCCAACCCATCCCCACATGGATTCATCTCTAACCATCCTCTATCAAGACTGTATCTTCCAGCCAAATCTAAATCCTCTCCATCGTGTTATTCCTCCACTTGGAAAGCCCTTTATCTCCTCTCTGCTTTTAGAAGTTCTACTCACCATTCACCTCTGTGATGCCTTCCTGAACCCTCCTGGCAAATTTCTTTTTTTTTTTTTTTTTTTGGCCACATGGCTTATGGGATCTTACTGCCCTGACCAGGCACTGAACCTGGGCCCTCAGCAATGAAAGAGCAGAGTCCTAACCACTGGACTGCCAGGGAATTCCCAGGGTAAAATTAATAGCGCTTTCTTTTAACTTACTGCTTCAAATAGCACTTGTCACAGCCAGACAAGTGCTATATTAGACTTAATTGTGTAGCCTTCTGTCTCCTCCACCAGACTGTAAACTCCTTGAGAACAAGGACTGTATCTTACGTATCTGTGCCTCTGCGTATCTCTGCCTAACACGGTGCTTTGTATGTGGCAGTTTATCCATTGTTATTTACTGAATTGAATTGAATAAATGGTTACTGATGAAAAATATACACATAATTTTATCTACATAATTATAGCTAAGCTGATACAGGTGTGTACTATGCAATTCTTTTTGTTTCCAAGCCCCAACTTGCTGTTGAATCATTTGTAGACTTCCTGACAGATTATTTTTTTATATTGCTAGGATTTAGTGGTATAAAAATATGATCTAACAATTTGACTTACTGCAAAAGTAGTTCCTTAGTTTTATAATCTGTGTATAGTAAGGGTGGTAACTGCATTATTCTTCCATCTTAAGTAAGGCAGTTTCAGTTTTAGGGTGAGGTTTTGCCTTTTGCCTTTTGATGTCAGGCGTTTAAACTCAAACGGAACAATTTTATTCCTACAGAAGCTGATAAAAATCACACTACAGATGAATCTTGTGCTGCACATAGTTTATGGCCCATAGTAAAATAAATTTTCAATAGTCTCTGCATATAAATTGAATGATTTGGTATAGATGGTCATACCCTGTACTAAATCTTCAACAACTCAAACTTTTCTGCAATGAATAAAGTCATCATAATAATATCATTTCCAGGTGGCAGCAGCTGATTGGAAATAAATAAAATATTAGGGAAGTTTCATTTACCCTGGCCCATTTCTATGGTGGAGATGGTAGCAATCCAAACTTCTCAGCTCTCCTATTTGGGGGCATCTTGGTGGCTTGGGGCCACTTGAGCCATTGGAACATTTTCAGTCTCTGACTCTCTGCCTTCAGCCTTACAGGTCAATCCTATTTTGTTCTTGAGCCACTTGGATCACAGTTTCACTAATATCAGCTCCATGCCTATGTGAAGACCTGAAATTGATATTTATCTTTACATTTTATTTTATAATAAATGCTTTTCATATTTCAAAACAAATCATAAGCAATTAATTTAAAACCAAAATCTAAAAAATTAACTGTAAGTTGATTAAAATACGGTCTTTAATTTGAAACTCCTTTCTCTGTTCCAAAGATTTAAAAGGGTAATTTTACTCATTGAATTATGCCCAAAACTAATGATCAAATGTCTGGCAAATTAACCTGAAAACTTAATAGATTCAAGTGAAGAACTCTATTACAGGCTTTTAAAATACAATTCGTATGTTTTAATCACAAATCTTATTGATTTTAATCAAATATATCAGTCTCTAGTAGTCCAGTCCTACATATCTGACATAATGTTTAGTCCATTCTGCTTGATATATTGAATTTTTTCATTTATGAATAAAAGTTTGTCATTAAAAACAAGTCTCAGACTTCCCTGGTGGCACAGTGGTTAAGAATCCGCCTGCCAATGCAGGGGACATGGGTTCAAGCCCTGGTTCGGGAAGATCCCACATGCCACGGAGCAACTAAACCCGTGTGCCACAAGTACTGAGTCTGCTCTCTAGAGCACGTGAACCACAACTACTGAGCCCGCATGCCACAACTACTGAAGCCTGTGTGCCTAGAGCCCGTGCTCCGCAACAAGAGAAGCCACCACAATGAGAAGCCTGCACACCACAATGAAGAGTAGCCCCTGCTCGCAGCAACTAGAGAAAGCCTGCGCGCACCCAAAACTAAAAATAAATAAAATAAATTAATTAAAAAACCAGAAAAACAAAAAAAGCAAGTCTCATCCATTGTAGTTAGAAGGCAATTTTGTAGTTTCACAAATGAATGTATCAAATTTTAAAAGCTTATTTTTTCAGTAAAAGTAAACGTTCCCAGTGTCTTTAGAGCATTGCTTTTAACACATACAATGTCCTCCAGTGATCCCAGACCTACCTTCACTAGAAATTCTTAAATATTGTCCACTGTGATTGTTTCATTGGCCCTTGTCAGAATTCATAGGGGAGAAATTCTATAGCTCCAAATGAAAATAACTTTTGGCCTTTGAAACACATTATTTCATTTATCCAAGGTGTGTTATTCCCTGTTCTGTGCATAGTTAAGATGAATCCGAAGTAGGAGACAAAGCCCTTGTTCTCAAACAAGTCATTATAATCACATAACACAAAGGGCACAGACAACAAAAACTGTAGGAATTCCAGATGAGAAGAAATAGAGAAGCTGAGAGCAGGAAGAAAGTTATCTGACCTTCTTGGTGGGTGTTGAGGAGACCCAACACGAGAAATGCTTGGGGTTAACCCTGAGGTGTTTGAGGATCAGAGGAATTCTGTTGAGAAGCAGTAGAGATGGAGACAGATTCAAGTGTGAGGAGTGTGGACAAGGAATGAGAATGGTAGGGAAAATCCCTTGTTTTGCAGATGGTAGAACTGGGTTTGAGTTCGTAGTCTGCTCCGAGCTGAGTGCTTGGGTCTGTGCTAAGACCTTAAGCAAAGGATTTGAACACCGTGAGCCTTCACTGATGAGATTCAGCACTTGTAAACCATAAAGCACATTAAAAAAAGGCAAGATGGGGCTTCCCTGGTGGCGCAGTGGTTGAGAGTCCACCTGCCGATGCAGGGGACACAGATTTGTGCCCCGGTCCAGGAAGATCCCACATGCCGCGGAGCGACTGCGCCCGTGAGCCATGGCCACTGAGCCTGCGCGTCCGGAGCCTGTGCTCCGCAACGGGAGAGGCCACAACAGTGAGAGGCCTGTGTATCACAAAAAAAAATAAAAATAAAAAAAGTCAAGAAGATTTAAAAAAATTGAAATTAACATGTTATTAATGATCATATTAAAACATTCTCTGTTTAAAACCCTCTAGGGATTTCCCTTGGCACTTACCACCAAACCTCAACTTGTTGTGATCTACAGACGCTGACAGCATCTGGGACCTACCTACTCTTCAGCTTTGGTTTATTCTGTTGCTCACTTTTCTTCCGACGTACTGTCCTCCCTTCCTACACCCCCAAAACTTCCAAACTGAACCACATCATCTGAACTTCCTATTTTCTCTGCTCATCGCTCCCTCCTCCCGACCCCACCCCCACTGAAAAAATCCATATCTCCACTCAAACATTTCAGAAAGGCCTTCTTTAGCCACTTTAAAGTAAGATCTCAATGTTTCTCTAGATCCCTATCCTATGTGGTTCCTTCGTGGCATTTACTGTCATCTGAAATGACATTGTTTTGCTGTTTTTATGTTGACCATTGGCTCCTGCATCATCAGTTGTTTCTGCTCAACTGCATTATTCTCATCTCCATTGAGCAACAAAACAAAACTTCTTGAGTCTACATCTCTCTTCAGTCGTTGCTTCCCTTTACTGCCTGCAAAACTCATTGAAAAGGGTCCTGAACATGCTGGCTCTATTTTCTGCTCTCCCCTCAGTCTCGAACTTACTCCAGTCAGGCCCTCTTCCACCCCACCCCATGCCCCACTCCCTGAAACTGCTCTTACTAACGTCACTAATGACCTCACACTGCCAAATCCAATGGCCAATTCTCAACCCCCATCTTCCTTTGATCAACAGCGTTCGACAACATTGATCATTGCTTCCTCCTTAACATGTTTTCTTTCCTTGGCCTCCCGGACTCCATTTTCTCTTGGTTCTTCTACAACCTCATAGACTGCTTTCAACCTCCTTTATTAGGTCCTCACCATCTTGGAGGTCAAGAAGTCGGGCTCATCTTCGGGCTTCCCCTCTGTCTACTCTCCCTCCCTAGCTTGCCTTATTCAGTACTATGACTTTAATATCATCTCTGTGTTGGGCTTCGGATCATCCCCCCATAAGAAGTCTTTATTTTGCAGAAGGACTCTGTCACCCACCACATAGTTGTTTCTGCACCTAATGTTATTTGCTAAAAAGCAACCTGATTGTTTAGGCAGTCAATAATGTGGTACCCCACTCTCGTAGAAACATAGATTTTTTTCTTGTTCATTGCTTTATTAGATATGAAAAATAACCCTAATTGTTTTAACAGATAAAACTCCCAATCTCAATGACTTAGCACAAAATCTGTATCTCATTCATATCACAGTCCAACATGGGTCAAGGATTCAAGGACTCAAGTCTTCATCTGTGACTGCCTCTTCCTCTGGGTCCCTGAAGGGCTTCCGATTTATCTATCTCATTGTGGTTCCTTCTTTGTGTCTTTAGTTGTAGAAGATCTTTTCTAGTAGGTTCCATTTTTTTCATAGATGGTTGGTCTACAGACAGTTGTGATTTTGGTGTGCTCAGGTGAACTCAGGGTGTTTCTACTCCGCCATCTTCCTGCTCACATCAATGAAACATAGATTTTTTTAAACATAATAAAGACCTTAGTGGGCACTTAGCCTTTCTTTGTCATTTTACATAAGGAATTTGATAAGAGAGAAATCAAATGACTTGTCATAAGTCACATAGAGCCGAGGCTACAATCCAAGTTTTCTGATTCTAAAGACTCCTAAAGCAAAGTTCTTTCTGATAGCCAAGATTGCCTGAATTCTTGCCTGAAAATATGTGCCTAAACATCAAGTATCACAGAACTAAAAACTAGCAGTGCCGTTCATCATCATCATTTCAGCTCTATCCCTTTGTAATGGGATGTGTCTCCACTGCCATTTAAAGCAGAGGAAATATATGCTACAACCAGTTACAGATTTGGACCTTCAGGCACAAAGACCCATGAGATGACAGGTTTCTTGAAATTCAGTCCATGCTCTTAAACTTTTCTTAATCTAAATTCTGCTTCTCATTTATTTATCTTTCTTTGTCATCCCAGAGTATTTCTCTCTTCTCATTCATTATTAGTAGGGTTATTTTATCTGCTATTCTTTTGAAACCTTGCCATTCTGAAATGTCACATGGAAAAGTATTTATTTTGGCTTGAGAGCATTTTCCCCTTCACAATGGCCTGTCCCACTCTATAACATTCTGTTCAGCTGGTTGGGTTGTCAACATAGGATGTTTGGTGATAAAATGCTGACATATTGCCTGTTTATATGCTGTCATGTCACTTTCTAATTGAGTGGCTTGAAAATATAAGTTTATTATTCTCTGGATCCCTTCCACTGTTTGTTTCAATATTCTTTCTTGGCAATCTCACTGGTTGTTGACTGACGTCAAAGCATTCTAAGCTGTTGTATCCTACTGAGGTTTGTTTCTTCTTTTTTTTTTACGATTTTTTTTTTGTTTCTGTTTTATGTTTTGGTTTTTTGGCCACAAGGCATGTGGCATCTTAGCTCCCCGACCAGGGATCGAACCCACACCCCCTTCATTGGAAAGCAAAATCTTAACCACTGGACTGCCAGGGAATTACTTATAGTTCTACCCAATCAGGCAATGCCAGGTTCCTGCCTTCACAGTGTAGGACAGTCCGTCACTGAAAGCAAGGTTTTTCCCTAGCACCACTTTACCTTGAATTCACCATTCCTTCGTTAATTTACTTAGAATTTCTAGGACGAAGTGCCATTGTCTTCATGAATTACAACGTGTTTAGTTTTCAGTTGGCCAGCCTTTGCTCACCCCACCATATTGGACATGACGTTTATCATTCTTGTACTATCCTAAAGATGGGGGAAATACCATGATTTTTTTCCCAGAAGAACTTTCCTCATTTTCATCTTATTGGTTCCTTCTTAATTTGGAGACAATGTCAAATTTCATTTTCAAACTTCATTTTTCCAAGACCAGTGCAAATCCCAGCTCAAAATATCTGTTTTTATAGCTATCATTTTTTTCCTTCCTTCTTATCTAATAAGCAGAGATATCCCAGTTCCTTGCCTTCTTGCCATTCTATGATCTTCCTGCTCTACGAACTTAGTTCTTCTGTTAATCCCTGCCCCTCCAGCAGGTTCAATGTCCGCATTGAATTGTTCTCTCTCTTCTGCCTTGCAAAAGGTGTCTTGAAAACCACCTTCCTGCTGCCTACACTTCATTTCTTTTGGTTGTCAAACTTCTCACCTGCTGCCTTCTAGCCCTCCTCCTGCCATCTCTTTTCACTCTGGTCTCTCTCCAAAGTATCACAATTCTGAAAGCCTGTTGTAAGGTTAACAATGACCTCCTTATCGATAAATTCAGTGCCCTTGGCACATTCCCTAGGGGCCTTTGTAGTGTCTATCTACAGATTAGACCCTGCACTCCAGGCTGGAAGCCCCCCTCTCTGTAATCTATTTTTACTTCAACCTTTGGTTTCTCCTTCACCCCCGGCCAGTACTTTACCTGCCTTCTTAACAGCCTCCTCAATGCTTTCCCACTCCTCTAAGTATAAGGCTCTCCTAGGTATAACCTCTGCCCTCTGCGCCTCTCTATACCTCAGCAATTTCATTTCCCATCTTAATTGTAAAACAGTATATCTTCAACTAAATTCACCCTACCCCTCTGAAAACTGGCTGCCCCTTCACACTTCTGTTTTAATAGACCACCATTTCCTAAGTCAGAGGATCTCAAAATTTCAGAATTGCCTGTATCAATTTTCTCTTACCTGTACTTCCTTACTCATGTTCAATCAGTCATGAAGTCTTATTTTTCTTCTGCACAAAATCTCTTAAATCTAACCCCCTGTTATTGTTTTTATCCTTGTTATCACCACTATAATTTGGGCAGTTAATTACTCATGCTAGATTTAATGCAATAGTTTTTAAAGCACTGTCCTGGCCTGTAACTCTGGCCCTCCCCCCAGTCCATTTTTTACATTATTATCCTATCATATGGCAGTTTTTCATTATGTCACTGTCCACATCAAAAACCCTCAAAAACCTGGTTACCTACCGACACACATAATTCACATTCCTTAATTTGCCATTTCCTAAACAGCATCGTACTAAGCACTTTATTTATGCCTTATGTCAATTCGTACACACACACACATACACACACACCTACTTCTAAAGAATAATTATGATTAGCCATATTTTATAGATGAAGAAATGGAGGATTAGAAAGATGCTCTCTTGTCCCCCCAAAATAGTGAATAGGTAGCTTCTGGAATTCAAACCCAAGACTCAAAAGCAGCTCTTAATACCTAGGATATATTGTTTTTACCCTTGGACACCAACTTACTTCTCAGACTGCAATTCTCCATTTTTCCCTTTCCACAAAAACATAACTGGCATGTTCCTATCTCTGTATTCTCTTCTTCGTCTCCATCTACACATATTCTACTGGGAACCATCCTAGACCGTTGAGCCCTCATAACTCTCTTTCCCTCTTGGACATTTACTATCACCACCATTCATTTGGTTCTCAACTGTATGTTGCTTGTTGGTGTGTCTTGTAATGTTTTCTTGTACTGCTATTTCATCCTAGTCAACACTAATGCACGTCAATGTATATTGTTTCATCAACTACATTGTAAGGAAAACAACTTTTCTTATATGTTTTTGGACCCACCTCTCAACTTCTATCTTCCATGCTAACTCAATTTCCTCATAGCCCACGCTTATTGCATAGGTGATGATATGATTTTATTTGATGCCTACTGTATATATAGCAATATATGTTCTTTTTTTCCTTCAGAATGTACTGTTATTTTTGTGGTTTATTTACAGGGATTATTCACCTCAACAAGCATTTATTTTAAGTAGTCTAGCTTTTGATAATGTTTGTATTTTTAAATTTTTTCCAGCTTTATTGAGGTATATTAGATAAATAAAAATTATATATATTTAAGGTGTACAATATGATGCTTTGATATATGTGAATCATGAAATGACACCACAATCAAGCTAATTAACATATCCATCACCTCACATGGTTACTTTTTCTATGTGTGTGGTGAGAACACTTATGATCAACTCTCCTGGCAAATTTTGATTCTACAATACAGCATTATTACCTGTAGCCACCATGCTACACATTAGATCTCCAGAACTTATTCATCCCACACAACTGAACCTTTGTACCCTTTGACCAACATTTCCCCATTTCCCCCAGCACTCTCTCTTCTTCATAGATGACATGGCTCCTGCATTTGTGATCTAGTGGCTCCAGAAGATGTAAATTTGGAATGGTAAGTATGTCCTAAAAATGATGCAAGTTTGAAAGCATCTAAATAATATGTAATTCCACACCAAGCGTACCAGATCTGTTTTAATATCCTATACATTTTATCATTTTTTAATGTACTACTGCTAATGTATCTTTCAATTTTAATCTCCTCCTTTATTTCCCAATGAGATGAGCTCTATTACAAACATTAAAAGCTTACAAAGGGCTAAAAGAAATCACAGTAGACATTCAGCCTAGAATCAAATAGCCAAAGTAAAATAAATATACAATATTTTTATCTCTCTTAATTTTCCTTTGGTTGGTTTTAATAAAATTTGGTATTCTTAAAAGATTTATATAAATCTCTTAAAAAGCAATTCTGAATGATGATAAAGCATTGTTTTGCAGGTGAATGGAAAAGCATCTCTGTCCAGGACCTACAGATTCTCCATAACCAAACTGAAAGCCCCTGATAAAGATCACATGAAAATATTTTGTTTCTTTCCAGCTTTATTGGTTTTTATTGTATTTATTTAAAGTAAACAACGTGGTGATTTGATATACACATACATTGTGAGATGATTATCACAATCAAGTTAATTAACACATCCATCACCTCACATAGTTACCTTTTATTGAGTGGTGAGAATGCTGAAGATCTCCTTTCTCAGCATATTTCAAACATACAGTACAATATTATTAAGTCTAGTCTCCATGCTGTAATTAGACCCTCAGAAGTTATTCATCTGATAACTGAAAGACTGTAACCTTTACCAACGTCCCCCCATTTCCCCCACTCTTCAGCCAGTTGCAATCACTATTCTAATTTCTGTTATTATGATGTCGACTTTTTTTTCTTTTTCGATTCCATATATAAGTGATTCCATGTAGTATTTGTCTTTCTATGTCTGGTTTATTTTATTTAGCATAATGCCTTCCAGGTTCATCCATGATATCCTGAATTTCCAAATGGCAGGATTTCCTTCTTTTTTATGGCTAAAAAATATTCCAGGGCTTCCCTGGTGGCGCAGTGGTTGCGAGTCCGCCTGCCGATGCAGGGGACATGGGTTCGTGCCCCGGTCCAGGAGGATCCCACGTGCCTCAGAGCAGCTGGGCCCGTGAGCCATGGCCGCTGGGCCTGCGCGTCCGGAGCCTGTGCTCCGCAGAGGGAGAGGCCACAACAGTGAGAGGCCCGCATACCGCAAAAAACAAAACAAAACAAAACAAAAATATTCCATTGTACACACTTTCTTTATCCATTCATCCATCAATGGAAACTTACGTTGTTTCCATGTCTTGGCTATTGTAAATAATGCTGCAATGAACATGGGGGTCCAAAAAACTCTTCAAGATAGTGATTTTATTTTCCTTAGATATATATCCATATGCTATGTCATATGAGAGTTCTATTTTTAATTTGTTAAGGAAACTTCATACTGTTTTCCATAGTAGCTACACCAATTTACATTCCCACCAACAGGGCACAAAGGTTCCCTTTTCTCCTTATCCTCACCAACATTTATCTTTTGTATTTCTGATAATAGCCATCCTAACAGGTGTGTGGTGATATCTCCCTGTGGTTTTGATTTGCATTTACAAGATGATTACTGATGTTGACCATATTTTCATGTACCTGTTGGCCATTTTTTAGATGTCTTTATTGGAGTATAATTGCTTTACAATGGTGTGTTAGTTTCTGCTTTATAAAAAAGTGAATCAGCTATACATATACATATATCCCCATTTCCCCTCCCTCTTTCATCTCCCTCCCACCCTCCCTATCCCACCCCTCTAGGTGGTCACAAAGCACCGAGCTGATCTCCCTGTGCTATGCGGCTGCTTCCCACTAGCTATCTATTTTACCTTTGCTAGTGTATATGTGTCCATGCCACCCTCTCACTTCGTCCCGGCTTACCCTTCCCACTCCCCATGTCCTCAAGCCCGTTCTCTATGTCTGCGTCTTTATTCCTGTCCTGCCCCTAGGTTCTTCAGAACCATTGTTTTAAATTCCATATATATGTGTTAGCATATGGTATTTGTGTTTCTCTTTCTGACTTACTTCACTCTGTATGACATATTCTAGTTTCATCCATCTCACTACAAATAACTCAATTTCGTTTCTTTTACAGCTGAGTAATATTCCATTGTATAGATGTGCCACATCTTCTTTATCCATTCATCTGTCGATAGACAATTAGGTTGCTTCCATGTCCTGGCTATTATAAATAGAGCTGCAATGAACACTGTGGTACATGACTCTCTTTGAATTATAGTTTTCTCAGGGTATATGCACAGTAGTGGGATTGCTGGGTCGTATGTGTAGTTTTATTTTACAAATAAAACTACAAATAGTTCTATTTGTAGTTTTTTAAGGAACCTCCATACCGTTCTCCATAGTGGCTGTATCAATTTACATTCCCACCAACAGTGCAAGAGGGTTCCCTTTTCTCCACACCCTCTCCAGCATTTATTGTTTGTAGATTTTTTGATGATGGCCATTCTGACTGGTGGGAGGTGATACCTCATTGTACTTTTCATTTGCATTTCTCTAATGATTAGTGATATTGAACATCCTTTCACGTGTTTCCTGGCTATCTGTATATCCTCTTTGGGGAAATGTCTATTTAGGTCTTCTTCTGATTTTTGGATTGGGTTATTTGTTTTTTTGATATTGAGCTGCATAAGCTGCTTGTACATTTTGGAGATTAATCCTTTGTCAGTTGCTTCATTTGCAAATATTTTCTCCCATTCTGAGGGTTTTCTTTTCTCCTTGTTTATGTTTTCCTTTGTTGTGCAAAAGCTTTTAGGTTTCATTAGGTCCCATTTGTTTATTCTTGTTTTTATTTCCATTTCTCTAGGAGGTGGGTCAAAAAGGATCTTGCTGTGATTTATGTCATAGAGTGTTCTGCCTATGTTTTCCTCTAAGAGTTTTACAGTGTCTGGCCTTACATTTAGGTCTTTAATCATTTTGATTTTATTCTTGTGTATGGTGTTAGGGAGTGCTCTAATTTCACTCTTTTACATGTAGCTGTCCAGTTTTCCCAGTACCACTTATTGAAGAGGATGTCTTTTCTCCATTGTATATTCTTGCCTCCTTTATCAAAAATAAGGTGACCATATGTGTGTGGGTTTATCTCTGGGCTTTCTATCCAGTTCCATTGATCTGTATTTCTGTTTTTGTGCCAGTACCATACTGTCTTGATTACTGTAGCTTTATAGTATAGTCTGAAATCCAGGAGCCTGATTACTCCAGCTCCGTTTTTCTTTCTCAAGATTGCTTTGGCTACTCAGGGTCTTTTGCGTTTCCATGAAAATTGTGAAATTTTTTGTTCTAGTTCTGTGAAAATGCCATTGGTAGTTTGATAGAGATTGCATTGGATCTGTAGATTGCTTTGGGAAGTATAGTCATTTTCACAATGTTGACTCTCCCAATCCAAGAACATGGTATATCTCTCCATCTGTTTGTATCATCTTTAATTTCTTTCATCAGTGTCTTAAAGTTTTCTGCATACCGGTTTTTGTCTCCTTAGGTAGGTTTATTCCTAGGTATTTTATTCTTTTTGTTGCAGTGGTATATGGGAGTGTTTCCTTAATTTCTCTTTCAGATTTTTCATCATTAGTTTATAGAAATGCAAGAGATTTCTGTGCATTAATTTTTGTATCTTACTACTTTACCAAATTCATTGATTAGCTCTAGTAGTTTTCTGCTAGTATCTTTAGGATTCTTTATGTATAGTATCATGTCATCTGTAAACAGTGACAGTTTACTTATTCTTTTCCAATTTGGATTCATTTTATTTCTTTCTCTTCTCTGATTGCTGTGGCTAAAACTTCCAAAACTATGTTGAATAATAGTGGTGAGAGTGGACAACCTTGTCTTTTTCCTAATCTTAGAAGAAATGGTTTTGGTTTTTCACCATTGAGAATGATGTTGGCTATGGGTTTGTCTTATATGGCCTTTGTTATGTTGAGGTTAAGTTCCCTCTATGCCTACTTTTTAGAGAGTTTTTATCATAAATCGGTGTTGAATTTTATCAAAAGCTTTTTCTGCATCTATTGAGATTATCATATGGATTTATCCTTCAATTTATTCATATGGTTTATCACATTGATTGATTTGTGTATATTGAAGAATCCTTGCATTCCTAGGATAAACCTCACTTGATCTTGGTGTATGATCCTTTTAATGTGCTGTTGGATTCTGTTTGCTAGTATTTTGTTGAGGATTTTTGCATCTATGTTCGTCAGTGATATTGGCCTGTAGTTCTCTTTTTTTGTGACATCTTTGTCTGGTTTTGGTATCAGGGTGATGGTGGTCTCGTAGAACGAGTTTGGGAGTGTTCCTCCCTCTGCTATATTTTGGAAGAGTTTGAGAAGGATAGGTGTTAGCTCTGCTCTAAATGTTTGATAGAATTCATCTATGAAGTCATCTGGTCCTGGGCTTTGGTTTGCTGGAAGATTTTTAATCACAGTCTCAATTTCAGTGCTTGTGATTGGTCTGTTTATATTTTCTATTTCTTCCTGGTTCAGTCTTGGAAGGTTGTGCTTTTCTAAGAAATTGTCCATTTCTTCCAGGTTGTCCATTTTATTGGCATATAGTTACTTGTAGTAATCTCTCATGATCCTTTGTATCTATGCAGTGCCAGTTGTTACTTCTCCTTTTTCATTTCTAATTCTATTGATTTGAGTCTTCTCCCTTTTTTTCTTGATGAGTCTGCCTAATGGTTTATCAATTTTGTTTATCTTCTCAGAGAACAGGTTTCTAGTTTTATTGATCTTTGCTATTGTTTCTTTCATTTCTTCTTCATTTATTTCTGATCTGATCTTTATGATTTCTTTCCATCTACTAACTGCGGGGTTTTTTTGTTCTTCTTTCTCTCATTGTTTTAGGTGTAAGGTTAGGTTGTTTATTTGAGATGTTTCTTGTTTCTTGAGGTAGGATTGTATTGTGTAAACTTGCCTCTTAGAACTGCTTTTGCTGCTTCCCATAGGTTTGGGTCATCATGTTTTCATTGTCATTTGTTTCTAGGTATTTTTTGATTTCCTCTTTGATTTCTTCAGTAATCTCTTGGTTATTTAGTAATGTATTGTTTAGCCTCCACCTCTTTGTATTTTTTACAGGTTTTTTCCTGTAATTGATATCTACTCTCATAGCATTGCTCTTGGGAGGATATTTGATACAATTTCAATTTTCTTAAGTTTACCAAGGCTTGATTTGTGACCCAAGATATGACCTATCCTGGAGAATGTCCCATTAGCACTTGAGAAGAAAGTGTTTTCTGTTGTTTTTGGATGGAATGTCCTATAATATCAATTAAGTCTACCTTGTTTAATGTATCATTTAAAGCTTGTGTTTCCTTGTTTATTTTCATTTTGGATGAACTGTCCATTGGTGAAACTGGGGTGTTAAAGTCCCCTACTATGATTGTGTTACTGTTGATTTCCCCTTTTATGGCTGTTAGCATTTGCCTTATGTATTAAGGTGCCCCCAAATTGGGCACATAAATATTTACAGTTGTTATATCTTCTTCTTGGATTGATGCCTTGATCATTATGTAGTGTCCTTCTTTGTCTCTTGTAATAGACTTGGTTTTAAAGTCTATATTGTCTGATATGAGAATTGCTTCTCCAGTTTTCTTTTGATTTCCATTTGCATGGAATATCTTTTTCCATTCCCTCACTTTCAGTCAGTATGTGTCCCTAGGTGTGAAGTGTGTCTCTTGTAGACAGCATATATACGGGTCATATTTTTGTATCCATTCAGCCAGTCTATGTCTTTTGGTTGGAGTATTTAATCCATTTACATTTATGGTAATTATCGATATGTATGTTCCCATTACCATTTTCTTAAATGTTTTGGGTTTGTTATTGTACGTCTTTTCCTCCTCTTGTGTTTCCTGCCAAGAGTAGTTCCTTTAGCATTTGTTGTAAAGCTGGTTTAGTGGTACTGAATTCTCTTAGAATTTGCTTATCTGTAAAGTTCTTAATTTCTCTGTGAAATCTGAATGAAATCCTTGCTGGATAGAGTAATCTTGGTTGTAGGTTTTTCCCTTTCATCACTTTAAACATGTCCTGTCATTCCATTCTGGCTTGCAGAGTTTCGGCTGAAAGATCAGCTGTTAACTTTATGGGGATTCCCTTGTATGTTATTTGTTGTTTTTCCCTTACTGCTTTTAATATGTTTTCTTTGTATTTAATTTTGATAGTTTGATTAATATGTGCCTTGGCATGTTTCTCCTTGGATTTATCCTGTATGGGACTCTCTGTGCTTCCTGGAGTTGATTAACTATTTCCTTTCCCATATTAGGGAAGTTTTCAACTATAATCTCTTCAAATATTTTCTCAGTCCCTTTCTTTTTCTCTTCTTCTTCTGGGACCCCTATAATTCGAATGTTGCTGTGTTTAATGTTGTCCCAGAGGTCTCTGAGACTGTCCTCAATTTTTTTCATTTTTTTTTCTTTATTCTGCTCTGCTCTAGTTATTTCCATTATTTTATCTTCCAGGTCACTTATCCATTCTTCTGCCTAGTTATTTTGCTCTTGATTCCTTCTAGAGAATTTTTAATTTCATTTATTGTGTTGTTCATGATTGTTTGTTTGCTCTTTAGTTCTTCTAGGTCCTTGTTAAACGTTTCTTGTATTTTCCCCATTCTATTTCCAAGATTTTGGACCATCTTTACTATCATTATTCTGATTGTTTTTCAGGTAGACTGCCTTTTCCTCTTAATTTGTTCAGTCTGTTAAGTTTTTACCTTGCTCCTTCATCTGCTGTGTGTTTCTCTGCCTTCTCATTTTGCTTAACATACTGTGTTCGGGGGTCTCTTTTTTGCAGGCTGCAGGTTCGTAATTTCCCTTGTTTTTCTTGTCTGCCCCCAGTGGTTAAGGTTTGTTCAGTGGGTTTTGTAGGTTTCCTGATGGAGGGGACTAGTGCCTGTGTTCTGGTGGAGGATGTGTCTTGTCTTTCTAGTGGGCAGGTCCATGTCTGGTGGTGTGTTTTCGGGTGTCTGTGACTTAATTATGATTTTAGGCAGCCTCTCTGCTAATGGGTGGGATTGTGTTCCTGTCTTGCTAGTTGTTTGGCATAGGGTGGCCAGCTCTGTAAATTGCTGGTCATTGAGTGGAGCTGGGTCTTGGCATTGAGGTGGAGATCTCTGGGAGATTTTCTCCATTTGATATTACATGGAGCTGGGAGGTCTCTGGTGGACCAGTGTCCTGAACTTGGCTCTCCCACCTCAGAGGCACAGCCCTGATGCCTGGCTGGAGCACCACGAGCCTGTCATCCACACAGCTCAGACTAAGAGGGAGAAAAAGAAGAAAGAAAGAAAGAAAAAGACTTTTTAAAAAGTTATTAAAATAAAAAACAAAAAATAATTATTAAAAAATATTTTTAAGTAATTTAAAAAAAGAAAGAAAGAACAACCAAACCAAAAAACAAATCCACCAATAATAACAAGCACAGAAAACTATGCTAAAAAACAAAACAAAACAAGAAAAAAACGGACAGACAGAACCCTAGGACAAATGGTAAAATCAAAGCTATACAGACAAAATCACACACGGAAGCATACACATACACACTCACAAAAAGAGAGAAAGGGAAAAAATATATATATATAGTTGCTCCCAAAGTCCACCTCCTCAATTTGGGATAATTCATTGTCTATTCAGGTATTCCACAGATGCAGGGTACATCCAGTTCATAGTGGAGATTTAATCCGCTGCTCCTGAGGCTGCTGGGAGAGATTTCTCTTTCTCTTCTTTGTTCGCACAGCTCCCGGGGTTCAGCTTTGGATTTGGACCCGCCTCTGCGTGTAGGTCGCCTGAGGGCCTCTGTTCTTCGGTCAGACAGGACGGGGTTAAAGGAGAAGCTGATTCGGGGGCTCTGGCTCACTCAGGCCGGGGAGAGGGAGGGGTAAGGATGCGGGCCGAGCCTGCAGCTGCAGAGGCCGGCGTGACGTTGCACCAGCCTGTGGCACGCCGTGCTTTCTCCCAGAGAAGTTGTCCCTGGATCACGGGACCCTGGCAGTGGCAGGCTGCACAGGCTCCTGGGAGGGGAGGTGTGGATAGTGACCTGTGTTCGCACACAGGCTTCTTGTTGGCGGCAGCAGCAGCCTTAGTGTCTCATGCCCGTCTCTGGGGTCCGCATTGATAGCCGCAGCTTGTGCCTGTCTCTGGAGCCTTTAAACGGCACTCTTAATCCCCTCTCCTCACGCACCAGGAAACAAAGACGCAAGAAAAAGTCTCTTGTCACTTCAGCAGCTCCACACTTTTTCCCGGACTCCCTCCCAGATAGCCGTGGTTCACTAGCCCCTTCAGGCTGTGTTCACATCGCCAACCCCTGTCCTCTCCCTGGGATCCGACTGAAGCCCGAGCCTCAGCTCCCAGCCCCGCCCGCCCCAGCGGGCGAGCAGACAAGCCTCTCGGGCTGGTGAGTGCAGGTGGTCGGCACCGATCCTCTGTGCAGGAATCTCTCCGCTTTGCCCTCCACACCCCTGTTACTGTGCTCTCCTCCACGGCTCCAAAGCTTCCGCCTCTGCCACCCACAGTCTCCACCCGTGAAGGGGCTCCTAGTGTGTGGAAACCTTTCCTCCTTCACGGCTCCCTCCTACGGGTGCAGGTCCTGTCCCTATTCTTTTGTCTCTGTTTTTTCTTTTTTTCATTTGCCCTACCTGGGCACGTGGGGAGTTTCTTGCCTTTTGGGAGGTCTGAGGTCTTATGCCAGCGTTCAGTAGGTGTTATGTAGGAATTGTTCCACATGTAGATGTATTTCTGACGTATTTGTGGGGAGGAAGGTGATCTCCGTGTCTTACTCTTCTACCATCTTGACGCTCCTCCAGGTCTTGTTTTTGTATTCATTCAGCTAGTCTATGTCTTTTGGTTGGAGCATTTAATCCATTTACATTTATGGTAATTATCGATATGTATGTTCCTATTACCATTTTCTTAACTGTTTTGGGTTTGTTATTGTAGGTCTTTTCCTTCTCTTGTGTTTCTTGCCTAGAATAGTTCCTTTAGCATTTGTTGTAAAGCTGGTTTGATGGTGCTGAATTCTCTTAGCTTTTGCTTATCTGTAAAGTTTTTAATTTCTCTGTCAAATGTGAATGAGATCCTTGCTGGATAGAGTAATCTTGGTTGTAGGTTTTTACCCTTTCATCACTTTAAATATGTCCTGCCACTCCCTTCTGGCTTGCAGAGTTTCTGCTGAAAGATCAGCTGTTAACCTTATGGGGATTCCCTTGTGTATTATTTGTTGTTTTTCCCTTGCTGCTTTTAATATTTTTCTTTGTATTTAATTTTTGATAGCTTGATTAATATGTCTTGACATGTTTCTCTTTGGATTTATCCCGTATGGGACTCTGCGTTTCCTGGACTTGACTATTTCCTTTCCCATGTTAGGGAAGTTTTCAACTATAATCTCTTCAAGTATTTTCTCAGTCCCTTTGTATTTCTCTTCTTCTGGGACCCTTATAATTCAAATCTTGGTGCATTTAATGTTGTCCCAGTGGTCTCTGAGACTGTCCTCAATTCTTTTCATTCTTTTTTCTTTGTTCTGCTCTGTCATAGTTATTTCCACTATTTTATCTTCCAGGTCCCTTATCCGTTCTTCTGCTTCAGTTATTCTGCTATTGATTCCTTCTAGAGAATTTTTAATTTCATCTATTGTATTGTTTATCACTGTTTGTTTGCCCTTTAGTTCTTCTAGGTGCTTGTTAAACTTTTCTTGTATTTTCTCCATCCTATTTCCAAGATTTTGGATCATGTTACTATCATTACTCTGAATTCTTTTTCAGGTAGACTGCCTATTTCCTCTTCATTTGTTTGGTCTGATGGGTTTTTACCTTGCTCCTACATCTGGTGTGTGTTTCTCTGTCTTCTCATGTTACTTAAGTTACTGTGTTTGGGGTTTCCTTTTTGCCGGCTGCAGGTTTGCACTTACCATTGTTTTTGGTGTCTGCCCCCTGTGGGTAAGTCTGGTTCATTGGGTTGTGTAGGCTTCCTGTTGGAGGGGACTGGTGCCTGTGTTCTGGTGGATGAGGCTGGATCTTGTCTTTCTTGTGGGCAGGACCGCATCCAGTTGTGTGTTTTGGGGTGCCTGTGACCTTATTATGATTTTAGGCAGCCTCTCTGCTAATGGGTGGGGTTGTGTTTCTGTCTTGCTAGTTGTTTGGCATAGGGTGTCCAGCACTGTAGCTTGCTGGTTGTTGAGTGGAGGTGGGTCTTAGTGTTGACATGGAGATCTCTGGGAGAACCTTCACTGTTTGATATTACGTGGAGCCGGGAGGTCTCTGGTGGACGAACGTCCTTAACTCAGCTCTCCCTCCTCAGAGGCACAGGCCTGACACCCGGCTGGAGTACCAAGACCTGTCAGCCACAGGCTCAGATGAAAAGGGAGAAAAAAAGAAAGAAAAAAATAAAATAAATAAAGTTATTTTTAAAAATTTAAAAATTATTTAACATAAAAAAATTTTAAGTTATTAAAAAAATGGACACACAGAACCCTAGTACAAATGGTAAAAGCAAAGCTATACAGACAAAAATCACACAAAGAAGCACACACATACCCACTCACAAAAAGAGAATAAGGAAAAAAATATATATATCTATATATATTTAAAAAACGAAGAGAGCAAACAAATCAATAAAGAAATGTACAAATGATAATAAACTCTAAATACTAAACTAAGATAAACATAAAACCAGAAATAAATTAGTTGCAGAAAGCAAACCCCAAGTCTACAGTTGCTCCCAAAGTCCACCGCCTGAATTTTGGGGTGATACGTTTTCTATTCAGGTATTCCACAGGTGCAGGTACATCAAGTTGATTGTGGAGAATTAATCTGCTGCTCCTGAGGCTGCTGGGAGAGATTTCCCTTTCTCTTCTTTGTTCGCACAGCTCCTGGGGTTCAGCTTTGGGTTTGGACCCGCCTCTGCGTGTAGGTTGCCTGAGGGCCTCTGTTCTTCGACCAGACAGGACGGGGTTAAAGGAGAAGCTAATTCGGGGGCTCTGGATCACTCAGGCCGGGGGGATGGAGGGGTACGGATGCAGGGTGAGCCTGTGGCATCAGAGGCCAGCGTGATGTTGCACCAGCCTGAGGCGCGCCGTGCGTTCTCCCGGGGAAGTTGTCCCTGGATCACGGGACCCTGACAGTGCCGGGCTACACAGGCTCCCAGGAGGGAAGGTGTGGAGAGTGACCTGTGCTCACACACAGGCTTCTTGGTGGTGGCAGCAGCAACCTTACTATCTCATGCCCGTCTCTGGGGTCTGCGCTGATAGCCACTGCTTGCGCCCATCCCTGGAGCTCATTTAGGCGGCGCTCTGAATCCCCTTTCCTCGCACAAACCGAAACAATGGTCTCTTGTCTCTTCGGCAGGTCCAGACTTTTCCCTGGACTCCCTCCCAGCTAGCCGTGATGCACTAGCCCCTTCAGGCTGTGTTCACGCAGGCATCCCAAGTCTTCTCCCTAGGATCCGACCTCCGAAGCCCGAGCCTCAGCTCCCAGCCCCGCCCACCCCAGCCGGGGAGCAGACAAGCCTCTCAGGCTGGTGAGTGCCGGTCGGCACTGATCCTCTGTGCGGGAATCTCTCCGCTTTGCCCTCCGCACCCCTGTTGCTGTGCTCTCCTCCGCGGCTCTGAAGCTTTCCCCCTCCGCCACCCGCAGTCGCCACCCGCGAAGGGGATCCTAGTGTGTGGAAACCTTTCCTCCTTCACGGCTCCCTCCCACTGGTGCAGGTCCCGTCCCTATTCTTTTGTCTCTGTTTTTTCTTTTTTCTTTTGCCCTACCCAGGTACATGGGGAGTTTCTTGCCTTTTGGGAGGTCTGAGGTCTTTTGCCAGCATTCGGTAGGTGTTATGTAGGAGTTGTTCCACATGTAGATGTATTTCTGACGTATTTGTGGGGAGGAAGGTGACCTCCACGTCTTACTCCTCCGCCATCTTGAAGGTCTCCTCTGTTGGCCATTTTGTATGTCTTCTTCCGAAAAGTATCTATTCAGGTCTTCTGTGAGTTTTTAAAATCAGATTGTTTTTTTGCTATTGGCTCCAGGCTTCACCCTTGAAATCAAACCTCCACAGAGCCCCAAGAGAGACCTTTCTAAAATATTCATCTAAACATCTCATTTCCTGGCTTAAAAGCATCCCATGGTTTCCCCTTATCTTCCTGAAGTTTCCTGAGAATAAAGTGTAAGCCCTAGGGGTTAGCACACAATACACTTTGCCATCTGACTCTTGCTTTTTCTCTCTAGCCTCATCTCTCCACACTTAAGTTCTTCCTCCTCATGGCTTTTAATGCTTAGGAGATCTTTTTATGCCATTGCCCTTTACGATACTACTAGTTGGACTAGAAATACAATACTAGATGCAAACTGTAAAGCTCAAGCAAAGGTTAGAGCATGTGAGAGTTTTCATGTGTTGGTGAATGCACCTCCAAGATGTGGTGTTGCTTGCTAGAGCTGCAGTTATTGGAGTCTGATATTTCCCATGAACCCTACTTCCCTCTATACATCTTTTCCTTAGAAAAGAAAGGTGCTTTGCTCCCAGCAAAGTGGTTAGCAAGAAATCAACAAGCTCTTCAGGGATTTGCCCATCTGTACAGGACAGAGAACAAATTCCTACTGTTTGTCAGGTTTCTGTGAATTTATAAAAACAAGTTTCCCAGACATGAAGGTACAAAACTCAGATGTAGCAGCAGAAAAACATCATAGTACGAAAAGTCATTCAATTCTCTTGGAAACACTGTGCTTATAAAAGGCATAAACACTAGGTACAGAAAGTTCAGTAACCCCTTTCCTAAGGGAAATAATAGTTTTTACATTACAAAATCAAATGGTTGCTCGTTATTTGAAGGATGAAAATAAAGTGCCATTTTGGAGAGGAAATAAAGTGTAACCAAGTCAAATACTTGCATCTGAATGGAGGGTCAGTCATTTTCCATCGTCAATAGCTTTTATCCAAGTGTATTTATAACGTAGTCAGGTTTTATTTTTACTTCTCCCAGGTTGTATATCTTTACCATTGGTTGAGATTCTGGCATAATCACAGAAACCCATCCACTCACTTAATTCTTGGCCCCTTGGGCTCTCCCTGCACATCCTACAGGGAAGCCAGGACATGAGAAGCAGGCAATTCAGCACCATGGGGGAGCCTTTATCACAGAGCTATTGCCTCTCTCTGTTCTCACAACAATTGCAATATTGATAAGCAATAAAATTATACCTGGCAACTACTTCCTTAGGAAAGAAAAGGAATAGGAAGTAAAGAGACCATGCTTTGAGTTACTTTGTAGAAGTGATCTCCCATATAAAAAAGACTCGAAAGTAGTTATTTTTGAAAGCAATGGATTCCTGCCACCACACTGCAGCTCAGCACACCAAGCCCAGAAGTGAAGTGTTTTGCCCAAGCTCTTGCAGTTAGTAAGTGGCAGAACCAGGATATAAACTGATATTCAAAGGACATGTTCTTTCCCCTCCATGCCAGCTGCTTCCCAGAAAAGAAGCATAGCCCTATTGTGATGCAGTTACTTTCTAGCAAACCAGAAATCTAAATCTGGAAGCTGATTCTAAGCAATTCCTATGGCTTCCTTGTATCCTGAATAATGAGCGGGATCATGCAGGAAAGAGGTTCCACATCTCATGGTTTCCATTTTTGTTCTGTTGTAATGAACATTATTACTCTCTAAATTCTGGGTTTTGATTTCATTAAAAGGCATTTATAACTCAACAAATATCTCCAGGACAAGTGGAGGCAATGATAAAAGATATCAAGGCACAGAAAAGGGATTACTACCTTAAACGTAAAACCACCTCTGCTTCCCCAGTACACACCTTTAACTGCAAATGAAATCCTCTCTTTGAGTGTCGCATTGTGTTGAGCAATGAAATGCAAAGGAATTACCCTTGTGTTACCTCTGCGGATATTACAAGTTTGGACTACAATCCATAGTATCATCCTTCATGAACTCAACCACTGCTAGTAAATTTAAAAATCAATCTTTCATGGCACCAAAGATCAATGTATCACTGGCCTTTTGTGGTTGCTTAGATATCTGTCCCTAAATAGTCCTCTCCAGACATTCATTCATTCAGCAAAGTGTCTGTTGTGTATGCCACATTATGCTAGGAAATATAAAAGGCCCAATGGGCTATAGCACCAAAAACAGACAAGTCTTTTTTATATATATATATAAATTTATTTATTTTTATTTATTTATTTTTGGCTGCGTTGGGTCTTTGTTGCTGCGCACAGGCTTTCTCTAGTTGCGGCGAGCGGGGGCTACTCTTCGTTGCAGTGCACGGGCTTCTCATTGCAATGGCTTCTTTTGTTGCGGAGCACAGGCTCTAGGCACGTGGGCTTCAGTAGTTGTGGCTCGTGGGCTCTAGAACGCAGGTTCAGTAGTTGTGGCACACAGGCTTTGTTGCTCCACGGCATGTGGGATCTTCCCAGACCAGGGCTCGAACCCATGTCCCCTGAATTGGCATGTGGATTCTTAACCACTGCACCACCAAGAAAGTCCCCAAACCAGGCATTTCTTACATCTCTACTGCTCTCCTCATAATATAAACAAACATCATCTCCCACCTAGAACACGGCAGCGGCCTTCTAACTGGTCTCTGAAGTCTTTTGAAAATCAAAATCTAACTACAGCACATGCCTATTAAGTTCTTCCAATGACTGCTTATTGCAATTACAACAAAAATCGAGGGCTTTACCTTGACCTACAAAACCTGCATGTTGTGACCCCTGCTATGCTCTGGCCACACCGGAACTTTATGTTACATATTCCCTTTACCTGGAGTGATTTTGCCCAAATCTTCACACATCTGGGATTCTCCCCATCATTCAGGTTCACCTGAAACGTTATCTTCTCAGAGAGACCTTTCCTGAAGATTCCATCTTAAATAAAACTAAACTCTCTACAATATTTTCCTCTTTAAATATTCTTTGGAGCATGTATTATGATATGAAATAATTTTTAAACTGTTTAATATCTATTGTTATCACTAGAATATCAATCCCTTGAGGACGGGGAACTTAGTGATTTTATTTACCACTGATTCCAGGGCCTAAGCAGAACCTGGTTCACCCAGGAGCTCAAGAAAGTCACATATTTAAAGTATACAATTCGGGTTTACCTGATGGCTCAGCAGTTAAGAATCCGCCTGCCAATGCAGGGGACACGGTTTCGAGCCCTGGTGCAGGAAGATCCCACATGCGGCGGAGCAACAAAGGCCATGTACCACAACTACTGAGCTCACTTGTCACAACCACTGAAGCCCACATGACTAGAGCCTGTGCTCCGTAACAAGAGAAGCCACCGCAATAAGAAACCCACGCACCACAAGGAACAGTAGCCCCTGCTCGCCACAACTAGAGAAGGCCCGTGCAGCAAAGACCCAACACAGCCAAAAATAAGTAAATAAATTAGTTTAAAAATAAATAAAGTATACAATTCATTCATTTTTGTGTGTATTCAGTCATGTAGGCATCACCCTAATCAATCTTAGAACATTTAGATTGCTGCAAAAAGAAGTCCCATACTCATTAACTGTCACTCCCCATTCTTCCTCCATCCCCAAACACAAACTTTTAAAAACAGAAACAGTGGTATGTAGAAACTAAGAAAAGTAATGCGGAGGAACAAAAGAAACTAAAAGAAGAAACAGCAACTGCCAGGGAGGTGAGGAAAAAATGAGCAAAGCCATACGTGGATGGAGATAAATAAATGATCGTGTTGTTCACTCCAAATCCACATTTCAGCAAGCACCCTAGTGATGCTAGCACCAAAATGGGCTCACTTCCTTAACCAATAGTCCTCCTCTTGTCAGAAGGGGCAACACGTATAGTAGTTAAAGATACCTTATCAGGACCTGTTTAAACACAACTTGCCAGAATATAATAAAAATGAAACTAAATAACCAGACTGTTGACCACAATTCTGTTACAATGAAAGCCATAGAATATTTCATAACTTAGGAAGTTACTGAGATGGCAAAACTTACAAGTTGATCATTTTTTCTACAGCTCAAAAGGAGTCTCCATTGCTAACACTCTGCGCTATTATAATGAATTATAAAACATTTTCCATCATATTGGCAGGAATGATGTCTTGGACCATTCAAACATCTGAGAAGACTTCTTATTTTTCCAACATCTTCTCCCACATCTGATTTAATTATTTAATAGAAGGTCATTCTTGGACAAAGGGTCACAGAATACCATTCTGGTATCTTGACCTTCTATGCTCACATGTTCAGGAAACACGTGGAAGGTCATGTTAGCCCGCCCAAGTTGAAGCTATGACTCAAATTTTGCCAGCTGCAATCTCACTCTCCTTCATCTAAACTTTTGCACCTTTCAAGACCACAGAAGTCTAACTCAGTGACAAGACAAGGAAAAAACACCTAGAAGTAAATTTTCCAGGAGCCTGACTTCCTTAAATTTTGAGGTAATTGCCATAGGTTCGAAAAGAAGAGGAGTTTACATGTAGCTGGAAAAATCTACACAGTACTGGAGACATGCATGTAGGATACCAGTTGTTAAGAAGGGCTCCCTTAGAGACTGTGTTGCTAGGTGGTTGATAAATAAAAACAAACAAGGTTAACTACAGAGGTACTGAGTCTGAACATGACTTCTTGGACAGAGAAATCAATAAAATGCCACTTCATGAGGTAAGAAGAATGAGATTAAACATACAAAGTCTACTTGCATTTTTTTCTTTCTTTTTTTAAAAATTTATTTATTTATTTATTTATTTAGGGTTGGGTTGAGTCTTCGTTGCTGTGCGGGCGTTCTCTAGTTGCGGTGAGCGGGGACGAGTGGGGGCTACTCTTCGTTGCGGTGCGTGGGCTTCTCATTGCGGTGGCTTCTCTTGTTGCGGAGCACGGGCTCTAGGCACACGGGCTTCAGTAGTTGTGGCGTGAGGGCTCAGTAGTTGTGGCTCACCGGCTCTAGAGCTCAGGCTCAGTAGTTGTGGAGCATGGGCTTAGTTGCCCCACGGCATGTGGGATCTTCCCGGACCAGGGCTTGAACCTGTGTCCCCTGCATTGGCAGGTGGATTCTTAACCACCGCACCACCAGGGAAGTCCCACATTTTTTTTCAAGAAGTAATTACTCAAAGACAGGTGCAGGATTTCCCTGGTGGTGCAGTGGTTAGGAATCCACCTACCAATGCAGGGGACACAGGTTCAAGCCCCCGTTTGGAAAGATCCCACATGCTGGGGAGCAACTAAGGCCATGCACCACAATTACTGAGCCTGCGCTCTAGAGCCCGCGAGCCACAACTACTGAGCCCACGAGCCACAACAACTGAAGCCCGTGCGCCTAGAGCCCATGCTCCTCAACAAGAGGAGTCACTGCAATGAGAAGCCCGTGCACCACAACGAAGAGTAGCACCCACTCACCGCAACTAGAGAAAGCCCGCGCACAGCAATGAAGACCCAACGCAGCCGAAAAGAAAAAGTATAAATAAATAAATAAATTTTTATATATGCTAAAAAAAGACAGGTGCAGTGAGAAATCACTGATGTGGGAAATGGGAAACTGATGAGACGAAGTTTGTTTTAACGGTAGGGTTAAAAGGAAAGGGTTGGACCAGTGACACAACCATCCGTGTGTTTTCCTCTGCAGTTTGTTCTGTGGAATGGCCTTAGGCCCTAGGTACACAAACCAACTATTTGTTGAAAAACTGTACTTTGGAGACCGAACCAGATTTCTCACAGCTTCCTACAAGGTGTCAGGACAACAGATCTGTGAACAAACAAAAGGTTGCTTGGGCTACTACATACAAACTGGAAGATTCACAGCAGTATGCAATGATGCTTCCTTAGAGAGCTCCCCATTGGCTGCCAGGGAGAAACCAATTCCCAAGGCCTTCTGGTATTTAAGACTTTTCCCAATCACAGCCCAACCACTTTTCCAAAGGTAACTGCTTTGCTCCCTGACACAAGCAAATTGCTTCCTCTGTCCAGACTACTGGGTTCGCTATCACCTCCTCCAGTCTCGAGACACACATTGCCCTTGCCCATCCAGAATGCCTTCCTCGTACCTCTCCATCTTTCCAAATCTGATCTCAAGAAACCTCTCAAGTCTCACCTCCTTCACGAAACTTTCTAGCTCACTACAGCCTAAAGAAATCTCTCTTTCCTCCCATAACCTCTACTGTGTATAGTCTGTGGTCTGAGTGATGACATACCTGTACAGGCAATTTTATTATTCTGTGTTTTATCTGTTCAATTGGACCATAAATGCCTTAAAGACAAGGACTAAGAATCATTCATTCTTGTTTTCACACCCTCAAAGAGTGAGGGTCTAACACATAGTCAGTGTTCAATAAATGTTGATAACTTTATGTAGATGGAAAAGGGAAAGACCCTATACTAGGGAACTAAAAGCTACTATAAAAAGGGCAATGCAGTGGTTGAAACTGTCCAGTTTTAGCAGGAGGCTTGCCTTTACACAGGTGTTCAGGGCACCAGGCTGATGCAGCTCTGCCAACTTCAACAAATGGCTTCCATCATCAGTTTCATGGCTTCCATCCCCCACCCCAACCCCCAGTAGAAAGAGAAGGAAAAGTAGAGATCCAGTGCCAGACTTTCCCTCTTGAAATGAGTGAGACGCTGCACACATCAATTTTGAGCACGTTTCTTTGCCTCCATCCTGGCTGCAGAGGGAGCTGGGCACTGCAGTGCTGAGGTAGGCACCCACTCCCAGCTGCAGCTCTGCCATCAGAAAAGGAGGGTAGAAGTTTCCGTAGACAAGTAGCACCCTCAACACAGACACTCCGGGCACCTTTCCCGTCTGCAGAGCTGGTGAAACTTTTTATCTAACGACATAGTGTCCTTCTTGATGCGGGAATCGGGCTTTCTATGAAATGTCAACCTCTTGGAATCCAGGGATGAATCTCATCTCTCCCTGCTCAAATCTCACCACAGAGTGGCCAAGAACCACATTTTGGGATAATGTGCCAAGCAGAAGTAGCTCTCTCTCTTCACTATCTTAGTAGAGGAGGAAACCCCTGTCCCCTTACGTCTCCACAGTGAGTCCAAGTGAAAGATGCCTCCTGCCCACCAGCTCACCTCCCATCTGCTGTGTCACTGAGGGGCTGGGATCAGTGAGGACTTCCCCTGCTGCTGACTGTCAAAGAGGCTGGAGTGTCCTATGCCTTTCAATTTACTGTACTCTCATGTCCCACCAGAGCCACACTTACCTCCTAAGTTTTGTAATAAATATGCCCAGACCAGTGGCCCCAGCCCACTTACAGATATTGAGAGTCTATCCACATAATACCTAATTTTAATTCAATTCTAAAACATTTATATTATATTATATTATGAGCAAAGCACTATGTAGATACTGAGATTTTTAAAATTCCTGCCCTGAAGTTGTTTAGAATCCCCTGCAGGGGATAGATATCAGCAACTCACTTTATTACAAAACACAATTGGGCAGGTCTAACTAGAGATAACAAACAAAGTGCTATGAGACTCTGACCAAAAGAGCAATCAATTCTAAGTAGATGGCCAGGGAAGGCTTCAAAACATATTTAGATAAAAATGCCGCCTGGAGGAGGTGACACTTGACCGGGGCCTTGAGGGATGAGTAGAATTTTAACAAGTGGCAGAGAAAGAAAGTGACATTCTAGGCGGTGTGTGAGCAAAGGGGCAGAGGAACCAGACGGTCCAGATCCAGGAGATGCCAGATGCCTGCGGGGCTGGGATGAAGGAGCCTCAGGGGTGAAGTAGGGATGGCAGGGATGGCTTTGAGTACCAGCAATGACCTGTGATTCCTGAGGAAGGCAGCAAATTGATCGGTTCCCGGTAAAAGGAAGACAACTTTGCTGATCATGGGAAGGTGAGGTAAAAAGGCAGGAAGATCAGTGGCCACTCTTAATAATTCCTTTTTTTTTTTTTTTTTTTTTGGCTATGCTGCATGGCTTGCAGGATCGTTGTTCCCCGACCAGGAATTGAACCCAGGCCACAGGCAGTGAACGCACCGAGTCCTGACCACTGGACCACCAGGGAACTCCCCATAATAATTCTTATTGAGCCCTAACTATCCAAGCACCATGCTAAGTATTTTATTTGCCTGCTCCCATTTAAGAGGGAAGTCCCATTATTATGCCCGTATTACAGCTGGATAATGACAGAAGTCATCCTCCACATGCAAAGTCAGGACTTGAGCCAGGGCTTTGCCTGGGTAACCATTACACCATAGTCCTGTCGACGTGACAGCTCTCCAGCCTGGGGACATGAAGGGGCTGTATGAGGGCAAGTGCCATGGAGAGAGGACACTGAACAGATGAGCCAGAGTGGGATCAAAAGAAGACTCGGGACAGTGCCTTGAAGGAGATTGAGCCTGGAAGCGGGCAAAGATAGACCCATGGAGTTCTGAGGGCTAGAAAGGAAAAATACTGGGACTGCAAACCATCCCTGAGAGCTGGGGTCTGGGGATTAAGGAGAAACAGGCATAGAGTGGCAAGTTACAGCACTCACAGTTGTTGATACTGTGCGCAAGTAAATCAAGCAGCATGTGAACAAACAAGGCAAAAGGCAAGTGGCTGCCTGGGTAGTTCTAATGAGCTGATTTGGAAGAAACATTCAACTTGATTGACTGGCCTGCATTATACTGATAGCAGTAAATCCCTTTGGCCAAACAGAACTTGGTTCAACCTTAAAGGTATGCTATGCATTATCGCTCTGCATACCAAAATATTCATCCATCTTGGGAAAATCTAAAAAAATTATGTTTTTCCTTTCAAAGAGTGGAATGTAAAATACCCACCAAATCCACCTGGATGGCGCCTGGGTGAATGTATTCCTTGTTATTTCATTTAAGCTGCTAAATATCTATTAGAGTAAAATTATGGGCTCTTTGCATGTGGAGTTTCCGCTTGTAGCTTCCTGAGCATCGCAGCAATAAATGTGATTCGGAGCCCTTCATCTTGTAAGGCAGATCTGCTTCATGCCTGTGATTGCCTAGCAAGTGGGCAATGGTTCCTACAAGAAACTGTTTGCTCTATGATCTAAACCAGAGGGTTGCGTAGACTCAAAAAGGTAGCCCAGGGCTTCCCTGGTGGTGCAGTGGTTGAGAGTCTGCCTGCCGATGCAGGGGAGGCGGGTTCGTGCCCCGGTCCAGGAAGATCCCACGTGCCGTGGAACTGCTGGGCCCGTGAGCCATGGCCGCTGACCCTGTGTGGCCAGAGCCTGTGCTCCGCAACGGGAGAGGCCACAACAGTGAGAGGCCCGCGTAACGCAAAAAAAAAAAAAAAAAAAAAGGTAGCCCAGATCCTGGATGGACATAATGACCAAGGAAAGGCATCTGCTGATGTTAGACTTTCAGGGGAAAACCTCAAGACACTGGCAATTAAAATTATCTAAGCATGTCACTCTGTGACCTTCACTCTGACAAAGAGACTGCTTTTTCCAGAAATGACCAACCAACCTACTTTGCAAAGTCAGGATGACTCTTTTCTCTGTAAGCTCTTTCTACTCAACCTACAGTGTGTATTTCAGGTTTTTCAGGTGAGACACCTGTGTCCTTCACTAAGCCATGAATGGAAGGGGAAGGTGGAGGTATAACGCAAGTGCTTATAAAAACACACACAACCATTCCCTTTATTCAGCTGTACTAACTTTCTCAGCACATAGACTGAACAAATACAAGTAAGATGTTAAGATCAGCTGCTGTATCAAAGCACAGAGCTGTCAAGTTCTGGGGGAGGCTATTTGCCAGATCAGAGCACATAAACTTTTAGGATAGAAACTAGAATATGAATTAAGCTCATATCACTCAAAAAAGAGCTGAATGCATCTGAAACCAAAGTACACTGTCAGCCTCCTCCACTTGCTCCAGGCGCTGATGCTTCGATTAGCTATGCAAGAAGCTACCTGCTATTTTAGAATTATATGAAGTCACCTCGGGGTATCTACAAGCTTCTCACGCACAAGATACTGACTTTTTTTTTTCCTCCTTATTCTTGGCTTAGAGCACAGTTGTTGCTCCATCCTGGTAAGTACTGTATCATGGACTGTTATTGCATAAGCTGTCATTAAGGCAACTTGGCTTCTCACAGAAGAATCATCCTGCAAACAATAATGGTTTGTTACTAAACCCCCCCAAGACTAAAAGACACCTAGCATATTTTTTCAAGTAGTAAGTATTCCCCTAAAAGATTAGGGAGCTGAAAGCTTAATTTCTAAAGAGGATTTTTTAAAAATAATGGAGAACATTCCCTCCACCCCATTTTTAAAAAATATTTGTCTCTTGAAATAGTAACTAAATTTATAGGAACAAAAGAATAGCTCACGTGATAGGTAGCTAAGCTGCCAGTGTACATAGGATTACAGGTACCATGCAGTTTAACATGTTTCTACCTGAGGTACATAGATTCTGTTTTGATACTGGACGGCTTCAAAACATTTTTAGATGAAAATGTGATCATGAAAGTGAGGGCCTGACAACTCAGTCTTCAAAAGCCAAGGTTAATAAAGGGCTTTTGTAGAGTTTCCCAAATAAATACATTAACACAGTTAACCTTTGACCTACAGTGCCCTTAATCTTTCAGCCCCAAGCTTCTCTCCTGGGAAGGGTGTAACGTTGTTGCCAAAATGAGCTTTGCCAAAAAGTGTGCTGAGCTCTCACTCTGGTTTAGACCGAAACCACCTTCATCACTCACCTTGCATCTTGCCAGATTTCCAGAGTCTAACTCTTCCAACTGCGCTTAGATTTCTCAGGTTTAATCTGCCCTACAAAACTTGAGTATTTCCAATGAAAAAGAAAGGCACTAGATTTCTGCTCCTGCTCACTTAGCTCTGACGTATTTCCCAGCTCTAACTCATGAGACCACCCTAAAAAGTATTGCTCTGAATCTGAGGCCCACCTGCTCCAAACTCAGATTGGAATCCCTATCCGCTAGCCCCTGTGCTAGTTTTTCACTTGTGTAACCATATGTAGCCTATAAGTCCACTCTTCCCTGAGGCCTTATTAAAACTTCCTTTACCACACATGCAATTACTAAGCATGCAATTTATATTTCCAGGTGCAAAAATGTCTCATGCAAATCTCTTTGACCTGAAGTAAATGCAGGCACCTTCGAAACAGGAGTCTACGAGTCTACTTCTTACTCAACAGATCCACAGCAAACGCCACTGACCTTATTCTTGTTCTGCCATACTCCAAATCGCCAGGGCTTAATTAGACACAACTGAAACCAAGCCTGGCTTCTCCAAACCCATCATGGATGAACTGGATGAACTGAGCTGCAGCTATGCAACGGCTTTTGTCTCTGTGGTTTATACAAGTAAAGAAGGTGACTAAAATCCAAGGGTTCTACTCTTGTGACGTGAAGACTATGGCTTCTATGTGGTTCTGACCTAGGCTGTTTTGACATAAACTGTAAGAAAAAAATGAATATGAAATAGTTACTTCTACCAGTATTTCAAAATGAAACCAAATGCTCTAAAGCATCACTCTGAAATCAAATTTCCAGTTGATTAAGTGGAAGTTTGGAAGAGGGAGAGGCCGTTGCATTGGGAAGCTGTTGAGTAAGTAATCTCTAGGCATGGCCCATGGCCCACGGAGCAGCACACAAGTTGAGTGTTCCAGAAAGATTATATGAGTTACAACCCTTGACCTTTTATTCCCAGCTAGACAAGGATTAGTTCTCCTCAGCATGCAGGAAAATGTGAATGCATTTTTCTAGGGCTAGTGCTAAGGCAGAGAAGCCACCAGTGGAAGGACCATGAGGACTTCCTGTATTGATATTATCTCAACTCCTGGGAACAATAGGCAAATGCACTTGAAAAGCTACCCTTTTCCCTGGAATCAAGGAGAACACTTTGCCATTGGCTAATTACTTATTTATTCATTCAACAAATATTTATTCATTGTATACTTAAGTTCTTGCATGCATGCATCATTACACTGGAAACACACTATAGCAGGAAACCCAAGCTAAATAAATGCTAGTTTCTTTCTTCTCTCTGGGTAAATGTGTTCTAATCAAATACAATGAACTGACAAGCAATCTTTGAGGACTGCCTTTAACTAAATTCAAGATATAACAGGAAGGGTTATGGGAGGCTCCAAACTGCTCATTCCTTTTTCAAATTAATTCATTTCCAAGTGGATACTGCTAACAAGAGGTAAGGTAGGCCAACCTTCCACATGTCAGAAGTAAAGCTCATTGTGCTATCTGAAGTTTCCTTACCATATTTCTTGACGCAAAGTACAATATCATTAGATTTAAACACAAATTAAAACAGATAATTTTTCTCTTCAGTCTTCAGGTGTAATTTGGCACATGTAAATTGTTTTTTCTTGATAATTTAAAGAGTGACATGATAGATTTGATCAGTAGCATTTTATTACAAAATCAACAGGCAATCATTACCTGGATGACTCATGATGGCGTGTACAGCTGTTCTTAGCCCATCTAAAAAGGAAGAAAAGTTCATTAAAGTTCAGGTGTTGAGAACACAAATTTGAAAGCCTAGGTTTTTGAAAATTGCCCAGTTTCATGAAGCATAGACTCCCTTAAAATCTGACTCTCACCCAGGGTTTGTGAATACACGACTTCAGTGACTTAAATTAGTCATGTGAAGAGGAGCTGGCTAGTTACAAGATGGGAATCATGCCATTCTCCTCTGTTTACCACAGACTAACAGGGGTTGAGTTACAAGTGTTTATTATTTCTGAAGCTGTACTATCACATAAACACCAATGTGAAATTCTCAAAGTGGACACTGCCTAGGAACAAGGACTCACAGGGGTGAGAGAGGAGTAAACCAACGCCAGTCTCCATGGAGTCTCCTCTTTCCCCAAGGCAGCCTGTGACGTGAGATGTCACTTGCCCAGCTCCAATGAAGGGAGGATCTACAGGCCGATAGGGGAAGAAAGGGTCATTAGGTAAACATATGCAAGCAGAAGTCCTTTCTGAAATGGATCGAGTATCTTTAATCCTGTATTCTGGCCTCCAGTTGATTTACGGCTCTTATTTTCTTTTCTCTCTTTCCTTGTAAAGCTTGCCAAAGTAGACTTTCCCTCTGCCTTGAAGCGTGCAAGCACAGAGTTCTATCTTTCTTGATGAATCGGATTCTTGCCAAGTGAAAGCTTTCATGACAAAATTATGCTCTGAAGAAAGGACAAGGTGATAGCCTGAGAGACTTGAGAGAAACACCACAGAGTGTTCCTTGGGCTGCTAAGTTTAGGAGATTAAGAACTAGGCCGTGATCTTCCCCCCACACCTCATTAGTGTCCCCACAGCCTGCCCCAACAGCAGCTCAGTGATAATAGAAAAATTGCACAGATGTTAAGTCTGATTTGCTTCATTTGGGGTAAGGCATTAGGGGTTCTGCCCATCACCCTTTGGTTCTGCTTTACCTTAAATGACAAGGAACTGCTATGTGCATTCTCTAATCCTTCCCCTCCCTCAACCTTTGGCCTTATGCCAAATTGTGAAGTAGGTGAAGTGTGTCTCAGGCACCCAGTCACGTTCATTTGTGATCTTCTCCATCCCCACCCACCCCAGCCTTCCAGAGCTCCACATCACTCAGACTTCCTCCTGTGAGGATGTGGTCATTATAAATAAGGATATTCAAAACTGCAAGAGACCCTCCTTTTCTCGTTCTTTTCAAGCCTACCATTACAGGAGAAGACTTCCAAATTTCTCTCTCCACCCCAGATCGCTACCCTGAGTTGCAGGGCTACACATTAAACACTGTGTTGGACATGTGCACAGGAATAGTCAACCGATATCTTCCATTGTCAACCTGTCTTTCTGTATTGACTAGTGAAGCAGTCTTCCTTCCCATAACCCAGATCAATAGCCATAGAATTGTGATACACCCTATCCTTTCCTTTACCATCAAAGCAATGTTCAATTCTTGTCTATTCTACCTTCTATTCAGTTTATCAACAAGTATCTATGCAATGCCTATTCTGTGCCAGGAATGTTTCTAGGTTCTTGGGATATATCAGCAAGCAAAATGGGAAAAGAGCCCTGCCCCCACCTAGAGTTTACATTCGAGTTTTGACAGACCAGACTCTTCCTAATAATGGTGATAATGATGACAATGATAATGATGACAATGATGATGATAAATAAGTAACTTAGTCTCTTAGAGAATGAGAAGTGGAATGGGAAAAAAATTTTCAGTAGAATTAAGAGGATTTGGAGTGACACATGAGTGGGCAGTCGGGGTTGAAACTTTTAACAAAGAGGGCAGGTAGACCTCACTGAGACATGCTACTCAAGCACAGGGGCATAGCCATGATGGTATCTGGAGGAAGAGTGTTCCCCGGCAGAGGGAACAGCCAGTGCACAGGTTGTACAATGAGAACGTTCCTGGTCTGTTCACAGAACAGCAAAGTGGTCAGTATGGTTGAAGCAAGTGAAAGGGTGGGAGAGTGGTACCAGAGGAGACCAGAGGGGCAACTGAGGGCCAGAGGGTATGAGGTCTTGGGCTTCCATGTAAGAACTTTGACTTTTACTGAAGTCCAATGGGGAAAAATTGTAGGATTTCATGTTTTTACTTAGAAGAGAATTATTCCGGCTACTGCACTGGAAACTGAGGAAGCAAGAACAGAAACAAAAAGACCAATTAGAAGGTTATTACAATAATGCAAGTGAGAGATAATGATTTCTTAAATCAAAGTGGTTTCAACAGAGGTTATAAGAAGTGACCAGATTCTACATAAATTCCGAAGGAAGGTCCAACAAGATTTCTTTTTCTTTTTAGTCTTGGTCTTCTTTTTCCTTTCACTTTGAAATAATTTTAGACTTACAGAAATGTTGCAAAAAAAAAAAAAAAAAAAAAAAAAGAGAGTTCCCAAATACCCATCACTCAGCTTCCCCAAATATTTACAACTTACTTAATTGCAGTTGTTATTATTTAAAACCAGGAAATTAACAATGATACAATACCATTAACTAAATTACAAGCTTTATTCAACTTTCTCCGGTTTCTCCCAATGTCATTTCTCTGTGCCAGGATCCCACACTGCATTTAGTACGTGTGTCTCCATAATTTCCTCCAATCTGTGACACACAGTTCCTCGGTATTTCCTTGTGTTTCATGACCTTGGCATTCTCGATGAGTAATGGTCAGTTATTTTGTAGAATGTCCCACAATATAGGTTTGTCTGATATTTTCTCATAATTGGATTGCATTTTTGGCAAAAAAAAAATGACAGACAAGATGTATTTCTTTCTCTATGCATCATATCGGAATGTACACAGTGACAATGTGTCTTCTTAACTGGTGGTGTTACTCTTCAACGAGATTTCTTGACAGATTGAAATATGGGGAATAAGGACAAGAGGAGTCAAGAATGACACCAAGATGTTTGTCCTGAACATCTAGAAGGATAGAGTTATCAACTGGGGTAGATGCAGCAGGTCTAGGGGAAGCTGAGTTCAGCTTTGAAAATATTAAGTCTGAGGTGTCTACTAGATATCTAAGTAAGTGTAGGTTTCATGCAGGCAGTTGCATATATAAGTTTGGAGTATGAGAAAGAGGTTGGGCTAGAGAAATTAATTTTGGAATCGTCAGCATATGGATGGTTTTTACAGTTATAGGATTAAATTAAGTTCACTAAGCGAGAACATAAGAATAGACAAGTAAAAAAATAAGGAGTGAGCCCTGGGACATTCCAACATCAGAAAGTTGGTGAGAAGAGGAGAAACTTGCAAATGATATTAGAAACAGCAACCAGTAAGGGATTAAGAAACAGTCTTGGTTGATTCTTTATCCTTTCCTCTCCATCTTTATTCCCATGGCCTTAACCTAGGCCAGTTTCCTTAAAATATTGTCTACCCCTTCAGGATTCCATTTTCCTCTGGAAAATGGGGTTTTAAATAGCTTTTAATTCTTAGGTCTGATATGAGAGTTAGGAGAGAAAATAGCTATAAATTATTTTGCAATGTCTGGCACGCGGAAAATGTTAGCTACTTTTGTCATTATTATTCTTCTCTGTCTCCTTCATTAGACTGTGAACATCTTGATAGCTGACCCAGTTTTATTTTCTTTTGTTCCATTCCCTAATACTGCATTAGTACATTATTAACGCTCAATAAATAATTCTTGAATGAATAGAAAAAAGAAGAAAAAAGTTAAGGGCCCTGCTTAACCCAAAAGCTGGAATTCTTATGAAATTCCAAACAATGGCACTTAGGATACATTTTGCCAGACGGTCTTCCTTGACACCTCTCAGAGCATATTCCCTGGGCGACCACCTTGGTGTCAATTTTCCCATTCTGTGTCTTGAGTGGAGAAGAGCTACAACTGAGCTCAGACTGGCCCTTGTCTGAAACTTCCCCTCATTGCATTTAGTTTCTCAGGATTTATGAGTCAAATCAATCTCTCCCAATGACAACCCTCTCAAGAATGGCACTGAACTCCTGACAATCTAGAATAGAAAGATATGCTTGACCTTGGACAAGTTAATTAATTCTTTTTTATGTCTTGGTTGTATTTGTTAAGTGGTTGTATCTGTAAAACTGGAGATGATGCCTCTTCTAGTAGAACACAATGGCTGAACAAGACCATCTCTTGAGGTGGTCTTTCTTTTTTTTTTTTTTTTTTGAGGTTCTTATTCTTAATAGACAACAATGTGATGAGAAATAGAAACCAATATTATATTTATTGTTCTATATTAGATGGTTAAGTGGGCTGGTAGAGGGACCACATACCTACTGAGACTCCATGTATGGGATTATCTAATGTTATAGTATTAAATCTCACAGCAGTTTTATGGAATAAATATTAATATTAGCAAATATTTAAGAATTTGTAGAGAGAGATAGGGACTCGAGTCCTTCTGATCCAAATGAGTGCTTTTTCCACTGCACCAGGCTGGAAAATAAGATAGAGAATCTATCTGAGTAGAAGAAAGTGCTCAGCTGAACTCTGGGTGGAAAAACCACAAAGCTCTGTACTTCTGCCCTCTGCAGGGACTCCTAGACTGTTCTAGTATACTATTCTGAGTTTCCATTTTGGCAGTGTAATTTAAAGGAAAACTTCACCTGCGTAATTAAAACTAGGCATTTATGCTACAGAGACCTGTGATTTTTTCCCCCTTACATCAATGTTACAGACTTGCTTGCTTTCAATATTTTCTCCTTAACCAACATTGCACTTTTAACTCTCTTCGGTGAGGGGGTAAGAAACAAGACAGAAAAAATCAATGGCACCAATGTTCAGAGTTCCCTGTATAGGAAGTAGTAAAACTGGAACTCAACTATTAAGAACCTTTCAGTAATTAGTCTTGTTTTGGTTTGGTTTTTCTTCCTATGTCCCACTTTATTTAAAAAAAAAAAAAAAAAGAGGTCACTAGAAAACAAGTATATAGCAGAGATTTAACCTTGGCATCAAAAAAGCAATTTCTAGAGTAAATCCCAGTCCTCATACACACACAATTAGCTAAACCTTCAGTATCTACATTTGCTTGGCTGCAAAATGAGAATTCTTATCTTTAATCATGACCTAGGGGCACTGCAAGATAATCATTAAATATATTCACTAAACTGTACTTACAAGGGCAGAAAATTGGAATAACACATCAGAAAGATTTTTTAAATAAAGATTGAAATTTAGAACTGATTTTCTAGTTAATTTTCAGTTAATTAAAAAAATTTTACTCTATCCCACCACAGCAGTTTCTGATGGAAGATAACATAAAATGAAAAGCATTTGTCTCCATATGATTCATTTTAGCAAACATTAATTCAGTGCCAGGTATTTTGTTCATTGCCAGCAGTGTATGAAAATAAATATAAAATAGACTTACCATTTCGAACAGGGTTAACAAACTGCGGCCCACGGACCAAGCTTATTTTCGTATGGTCCATGAGCTAAGGAGAGTTTTCACATTTTTTATGGTTGGGGAAAAAAATCAGAAGAAAAGAAATTTTTTGTGACATGTGAAAATTATATGAAATTCAAATTTCTGTCCATAAGTAAAGTCTTATAGGAACACAGCCACACTCATTTTTTAGATATTTATCTAGGGATGCTTTCACACTAAGAGGGCTTAATTTAGTAGTTGACACTGGTACGATTGGCTTGCAAAGCCCTCTCCAGAAAAAGTTTGCCAACCCCTACTTGAGAAGCTCACAATCTATGGTGGGAGAGAGGTACACATATGCACTTAGTTTTCCTAACATGATTAGTGCTGTAACAGTGGAAAAGTTATTCCTTCTGTCTGTAGAAGTCTGAATTTAGTGAGCATATTTAAGGAGAATGAAGGCAATGAGGTAATGAAAGAAATTCTAAGCAAAGACATGGAGAATGAGAGCATAATATAGGGACAGAGAATAATGAGTCCATATTGTATCTGAGAGAAGTTCTGGGAGGATTATAGAAAGAAGTGGGAGATGAGATTAAGAAAGTACATGAAATCTGTGCAAATGTAAATTGGTGCAGCCACTGTGGAAAACAGTATGGAGGTTCCTCAAAAAATTAAAAATAGAGCTACCATACAATCCAGCAATTCCACTCCTGGGGATATATATAAAGAAAATGAAGACATTAATTTGAAAAAATATGCATACGCTATGTCCATTGCAGCATTATTTACAATAGCCAGGATGTGGAAGCAACCTCAATGCTCATGAATAGATGAATGGATAAAGAAGATGTGATACACACACACACACACACACACACACACACATACACTGGAATATTAGTCATAAAAAAGCATGAAATCTTGCCATTTGTGACAACATAGATGGACCTAGAAGATATTATGCTAAGTGAAATAAGTCAGACAAAGAAAGGTAAATACTGTGTAATTTCACTCATATGTGGAATCTAAAAACAGATGAACAAACATAAGTAAAGAGAAAGAGTCATAGATACAGAGAACAAACAGGTGGTTGCCAGCAGCAAGGCACATAGGGGGAGGAGACAAATAGGTGAGGGAGACTAAGAGGTACAAACTCTCAGTTACAAATGTCATGGGTATGAAATGTATAGTGTGGGAATATAGTCAATAATTATGTAATATCTTTGCATGGCGACAGAGGGAAACTTATCCTAATGACTTATCCTAATGATCATCTTGAAATGTACAGAAATATTGAATCACTATGTTGTGCACCAGGAAATAACATAGTGCTGTAGATCAATCATACTTCAAAAACAAACAAACTCATAGAAAAAGAGATCAGATTTATGGTTACCAGAGGTGGTGGTGGGGGGAGGAGGAATTGGATGAAAATGGTCAAACACACAAATTTCCAGCTATAAGATAAATAAGTACTAGGAATGTAATGTACAGCACGACTGATATAATTAACACATATATATTATATATATATAACTGTATATTATATACAAATATAAATACAATATATAATATGTAAAACTGTTAAGAAAGTATATATTATATATAAATTGTTAAGAAAGTAAATCCTAAAAATTCTCATCACAGGAAAAGGAGGTGGTAACTATTGTGGTAACTATTTCATGATGTATGTAAGTCAAATCATTATGCTGTACATCTTAAATTTATGTAGTGCTGTATGTCAATTATATCTCGATTAAAAAAAAAGGAAGATGAGATTAAGAAAGTACACGAAATCAGATTAGGATTTCTAACCTATTCAAAGATTAGGTGTCTCCTGTAGCAAGTCATTAAAGATTTTAAAGCAGAAGTGCTTGATCAGATCTCTGAGAAAGATAACTCCAGCAGAAATGTGGAGGAGTATTCCAGTTAGTTTTACTTTAAAATACCATACCTGGATGCCCATTCCCTTGTTAAACTATAAAATAATCCTGTCTAATTGAATAGGCACTGCAGATCTCCACAGCCTGGCTTCATTGTCCTATTGGAAAGATTTGGCAACCACCTGCTGCTATAACATTTTCTTTTTTTTTTTTTAATAAATAAATGTATTTATTTATTTATTTATTTATTACTTTTGGCTGTTTTGGGTCTTTGTTGCTGTGCGTGAGCTTCTCATTGTCGTGGCTTCTCTTGTTGCGGAGCACGGGCTCTAGGCGGGTGGGCTTCAGTAGTTGTGGCTCGTGGGCTCAGTAGTTGTGGCTTGCCGGCTCTAGAGTGCAGGCTCAGCAGTTGTGGCGCACGGGCTTAGTTGCTCCACGGCATGTGGGATCTTCCCAGGCCAGGGCTCAAACCCATGTCCCTTGCATTGACAGGCAGATTCTTAACCACTGCGCCACCAGGGAAGCCCTGCTATAACATTTTCAATGCCATAAAAATATTAGGTAAGAAGGAAAGAAAAAAGAATATCAACTATATTCAAAAACATCTTTAAATGATTTGGTGTATTCTGCTGTTATATATAAAGCAAAATCAGAGTTATCTTTGTATTCAAACAATAACACCAACATTAATTTTAAACTGAGTTTAGAAAATAAAATGAGTATATATGTCAGGCATGGAACCCAGAATTTGCTTTAAATATGATGTTAAGTATTTGGCAAAGAGAAACAAACAAAAGTACTTGATTGTATTGCAACTCTAGGCATAAAGACTTGTGCGTTCTTCTGTTATTGGAAAGTGAACTCCAATTGCCAGAGGCAAGTTGGTTGGGTGGGGGTCATCCACAAGGTGAAACCCCAAGGGAGAAACTGGTAGGATTTGGTTTCCTTCTCCCATTGTATGACACTTGCAGGTGTTTGGGAAACACAGCATTATGAAAAGTGAAACATATTTTGATGGGGCTGGACTTCCTGGTCTTTAATCCAATAGTGTATCTCGTACATCTTCAAGAGTAGGGTACTATGTGATAAACTTTCTAAACTTATTTGACCACAAAGTAATTTTATTCAGAGTATCTAATAGAACTAGTCTATCATGGAACCCACTTTGGGAAAAAAAATATACTAATTATCCTCAAAAGCTACACATCTCTTTGCAGGCAATGTTATCCACTGCTATCTTTCAATAACCATAAATTTGCTGATGATGAGCAAATTTATATCTCCATTCAAGTATTTTCTCTCTTGAGCTCCAGGCATGTGTATTGCATCATCATTTGAATGTCCTGCAAGCACCAAAAAAATCTATATGTCAAAAATTGTCAACATTTCCATCTCTGCTTCTCCACACACACACACACACTCATTTTCAGCCCTCTGAGTACTCACAATCTCAGGAAATAGTACTACCATATGGCCAGTTGCTTCAATAAGAAATCTTGGAGATATCTTTGAGTTATTTTTCTTCCTTACCACTGATACCCATTCACCACCTTGATGTAACTACCTCTGAAATATCTCTTAATTCAAGTCTTTTTTCATAAGCCCTACCATCCTGATTCAAACAATGGTCTTTAACATACCTCCGGTCTTGCTTCCTTCCAGTCCATTCTTTGTGACATAGATAAAAGTTACATGGGTTTATACAGTTGTCAAAACTCACTGCAACACCCAAGATGTGTGCATTCTATTTTATGTAAATTATATTTCAATAAATATAAATGTTGCAGCACCTTGATACCAAGTAATTCAGGTGCCTTTAAATAAGAAAAGGTAGGTTAGTTACTGGTTCTCTAATGTAATTATTGCTGAACTAATTTTGATTAATGAATTGAATGAATCATCTAAAATTCTGCTGTCATGAGTCAGTGATCTTCTCATGGTTATAAGTGCCAATAAAACTCAAACTAGTCAGATTGGTACATGTCTAATAAAAAGTAAACACACAGGCAAACCTCAACACTGTAAGGTAAGATTACTCAGAACAAATATTTCAACTCCCAGGCAGAGCCAGTGTTGGCTCAAAGACCACAACATGGTGCTTCTGTAGCTACCTTTTCACTAATTTAAGAAAGAAAAACTGGGAATTACAGACAGAATTTTGTCTCTACATCACATTCTATTTTATATTTGGAAAAATAGCCTTATAAACTGTCTTAAAAGCCATTAAGAAAACGCAGATCTTTTTTCCCACAAATCTCCTTTTTTATCCACATCCTCATACTGTCACGCATATAGGGGAAAAAATCTACATTTCCAAAATAATTTAACATTTTTTTCTTCACTCTGAATTCCTTTAAACAAAGCCCATATATTCAAGAACCAAAAAGGAAAAACATAATTGTGATATTACTTAAATGGCAGAAACAGAAAATAAAATAAGAATGGCTTTAAAGAACTATAAGTTTATGTAAATCAACTATACGTCAATAAAATAATTTTTTTTAAGCTATAAGTTTAGTTTCCTCATGTAATAGTTCTCATGGAAGCTTTCAGGGCTGTCATGGCTGCTGCAGAGTACTGAGAATCCAGGATTTTTCATCTACTCGGTATGCCAACTTCAGCTGGCAGCTTCCAACTCTTGGTCCGATGGCAACTTAAACTCTTACCATCTGTGATGGTTAATTTTTAAGTGTCAACTTGACTGGGCCACAGGGGGCCCAGATATTTGATCAACGTTCTTCTTGGTATGTTGTGGGGTGTGTTTGGATGAGATGAACATTTGAATCAGGAGACTGGGTAAAGTAGATTGCTTTCCTGAATGTGGGTGGGGCCTCACCCAATCAGTTGAAGGCCTGAATAGAACAAAAAGACCTAACCTCTTGTAAATAAGAAAGAATTCCTCTCTACCTGACAGTTTTCAAATGTGACCTCAGTCTTCTCCTGCCTTTGGACTCAGGCTCAGACTGGAACTTACATCTTTGGTGGCCCTGGTTCTCGTACCTTCAGATTCAGACTGGAACTATACCACTGGCTCACCTGGGTCTCTAGCCTGCCAATTTCAGATCTTAAGGCATCTCAACCTCCATAACTACTTGAGCCAAAAATTTATAATCAGTCTCTCTCTTTCTCTCTCTCTCTCTCCACACACACACACACATACACACATCCTTTTGGTTCTATATCTCTGGAGAACCCAGAATAATATATATTTTGGTACCAAGAGCGGTTCTAGAGGAACAGAAGTTTAAGGATGAGTTTTCCAAATTGTTTCAAGAGTTTCTGGTATTGACTCTCTAATCTGATTAGATTTAAAAATGATAATTACTCTATTTCTAGTGATAAAGAAAGAACTGATAGTCTGTGGACTGATCTGGCAATAGAGATATGCAAAATACCTCCACTGGATACTCCGAATCAACCACTCCTAAGAAGCAAGGAGGTGGGTGACTGTGTATATGATACTTTCAAACAATTTGGGAAAACTAACAAATAGAATGCAATTGCCTGGTTGCTCATAATGTCACTGGACAAAGTGGTGAAAGTAAAGGATGACCTCAGGGATGTGAATTCCCAGCTCAAGTACTGCTTCAAAGACTTGAAAGTGTCTACTAGTGCCCTAAAGAGAGATTTATCTCCTGTAGCCACGGGGTGAGGATTGCTGAAAATCAAACACAGAATCTTATCTTGTGACTGGTTGAATTACAAGTTGCACTCCCATCCTCACAGGGTATCTACTGTGAAAGTAAGGATATAGATTGGGAAAGAATGGGATGCTGTAAGTTGGTATGGGAAGACCCAGATGAAATGAGAGACATTGAACCCCTAAATTCTGATGTCTTCTCTGCTACTGGAAGAGCCTCCCCATCCCCAAAGAGAGAGGCTTTCCCATCGCCAATGGTAGGTAACAGCCTCTTCACCCCTGTCTAAGGGGATTAACCCTGAATTGCCTGGGGAAACTGTAATAAACTCCCCTGAGGCAGTTGCCATAAAAGACCATCCTGATTCTCCTCAGAACCCCCTCACCACTCCTCTTTGCTTCTAGACCTGTAACTAGATTCACATCGCAGTGGGCCTCTAAAGGTGAGGTACAAAGTGTGACCCATGAGAAGGTATGTTACATTCCAGAAGAACTGCATGGGTTTTCTAATTTAGATGGAAATCTGAGGGATGTGCGTGGGAATGGACACTGAGGGTGTGGATAATGGTGGGAGGAACATAAAGTGAAATCAGGCCAAATGTATTGATATGAGCTCACAAGCTTAGATTCTGCATTCAGTGTTGCAGCCCAGGGCGTTAGGAAGTGTTCTAACAGTGTGTTTGATTGGCCAAACCATGGACCAAAATGTGGTCCACAGTGAGCCATTGAGAAATGTTACCTCTGCCTTACTTTAATGTAGAGGAAGGGATTCAAAGGTTTGGAAAGACTGGAATGTTAGAGTGGATTTGTTACTTATAAGGCTTATTCTCACACGATGGGAGGGTCTAGCAAACAACGCTACTCTACACAAATGTGAGAAAGAAATTTGTGAGGGGAGTCTTTGTATCCTTGAAGAGCTCCATGATCACTCTTGTTTGCAGGCCAGACCTTAGCAGACACTGAAGTCACTGAATCAGGAAACGTAAATACAATGGGAATAATCGGATCCCAGCATGGCAGGAGTCAACTGGCAGTATTCAATCTTCAGAGGCATGGTGCATGTGTTATCATAACGGATAGTAGAGTTAAAGCAACAATCAAGAGAGTCTACATTGTATATATCCATGGCATTTGGCTAATGGATCATGGTGCTTCTGGAAGTGAAATAGATAGGAAGCCTACTAAGTGCTTCTTCAATCTATATACAAAGAAAATTTCTAGGTCAGATGAACAAAAGTCTCATCGGAATCATAAAAACAAAGTCGTGGTTTCTCAGTTATTTCCCAGACATAAGCCAGTTTACAGACCCAGATTCCTAGGAGAAAGGCCCTGGTACACTACCAAAAATTTATACTGTTCATTTTTCTTCCAGCCTTCCCCAAAGGGACCTACAGACTTTTACCAGGGTAACTGTGCCTTTCTGGAGTTCTGGACACTGGCTCTGGACTGACACTAATTCTAAGAGACCCAAAACGTCACTGTGGCCCACCGTCAAAGAACGGGCCTATGGAGGTCAGGAAATCAATGGAATTGAATTCAGGTTCATCTCACAGTGGGCCCAGTGCGTCTCTGAACCTGTCCTGTAGTTATTTCCCCGGTTCTAGAACACATAATTAGAATAAATGTAGTTAGCTGCTGGCAGAATCCTTACATTGATTCCCTGACTTGGGACTGAGGGTTGTCATGGTAGGAAAGGCCAGGTGGAAGCCAATACAATTTCCTCTACCTATGAAATACTAAATCAGTGGCAGATATCTCATGCCTTAACATTTTTGACAAGAAATATTTTATTATTTTAATGCTATTCCATTTTTAGGAATCTAGACTTGAAATTCCATGAGGCTAAGGACTGTGTTTTTCTTATTCAACAGTGTATATTCAGCAACTAGTGAGGGTCTAACACATTATTATACAATTGGTGTTCAATAATAATACTGAATAAATGAATAAGCAACAGTAAATCAACAAATATTTTATGTAGTAAAATGATACAATAATCTTTGCTTTTTAGACAATATGAAGAAAATAGGATGGGAGTTAGAAAATATTTAAAACTAAATGATCAAGAAATATTATACATATGAAAACTCATTAGATGCAGCTAAAATAATGTTAGAGGAAAATCTGTAACCTTAGATACTTATATTAGAAAAGAAGAGTTAAAAATTAAAGGGCTAAATATCCAACACAAGAAATTATTAAAATAGCAATAAAATAAACCCAAAGAAAATAAAATTGAGGAAATATTTTAAGGTAATAATAATAAGAAATTAAACAATAAACAAAATAATCTAAAAGTTAATAGAAAGGATCAACAAATCCAAAGTTGATTCTTTGAACAAAATATTGATAAATAAAATTAACAATCTCAGAGACTGATCTTGAGAAAAAGAGCAGTGTAAGAAGCAATATGATAAATGCAAGAGGAACATTATTTAAGATGAAGCAGGAGGTTTTAGAATACATTATGAGAAAATATTATGATCATTTTGATTCTACAGGATCCCAAATGTGACTGAGGAGCAGAGGGGTTTGAAATTCGACTTCCCCTTTCAAATGCCCTGTGACATGACAAAGCTTAGGTTCATCTCTTATGTAATCAGAGAACCAAGGATCAGATCAGATTCCCCTGCAAGCAAATTTGAATGGAATTACTACCGATTACAGCTATGGTCACTGGGCAACTTTCCAGTTAGTAACTTTGTTCTCAAAAGCAAACTCGGGCTTCCCTGGTGGCAAAGTGGTTAAGAATCCTCCTGCCAATGCAGGAGACATGAGTCCGGGAAGATCCCACATGCTGCAGAGCAACTAAACCCATGCACCACAACTACTGAGCCTGCGCTGTAGAGCCCACGAGCCACAATTACTGAGCCTGCATGCCACAACTACTGAAGCTCGTGCACCTAGAGCCCATGCTCTGCAACAAGAGAAGCCACTGCAATGAGAAGCCCACACACCACAGTGAAGAGTAGCCCCCGCTCGCCGCAACTAGAGAAAGCCCACGTGCAGCAACAAAGATGCAATGCAGCCAAAAATAAATAAAATAAAATTAATTAATTAATTTTTTAAAAAGTAAACTCAACCTTTCCCCAGCATATCAAGGTCATAACTGCCAAAAAGAAAACCAAAGGAAAACATGCCCTTCTCTTGAGAGTTATCAGATTGATGACACTGCAACATTAGAATGATAGCCGTTATTTCACTTATAGACGTACAGAGATGGAGTTGAAGATAAGAGATAATGAGTGAGATTTATTCGTGTTCTTTCTGCCAATTTTTTTCCTGTTCTTTTTTTGTTTGTTCGTTTTTTTCTGGGTTGACAACTATACTCAACCTAAAAGGAATTTATAATTAATATGATTCTATTCTAATGGAAATAGCTAAAATTAGAGCTTAGTTTACATCTACTCTTTGCTGGTCACTGTTTAAACTGTATTTCCTTCCAAAGTTTTGTGAAGTTGCTTGGTGCACTTTTCATTAGGTTAAAAACACATCATTTGTTTGGGAAAATACATGATTTTTTATAAAAGCTCTAATAAATTCTAATAAATTTTAAGTGTTGAAAATTGAAGGAAAAAGACAAAGAGTTTACACAGAGACTTCCATTTAATAAACTTATAAGTTTATACACATTCATCTCAGCAAACATTTAATCTTTGTAAAAAATTAATAAAACGGAAACCTCAATTAAAATAGAATCAGGTGACCAGAAAGGGGGCATGCCCTGCTAGAGATCAGAGCCCACCAGAAAGAAGAAAGACTTTCTCCTCTTTCTTGCCAAGAGCTCAGCCAATGAGAGACTGTCAGGACTCAGCCAATGAAAAGCCACTATACTTTGAACACTCAATTCCTCCAATGGATTCTTTGTTTACTACAGCCCTCCCACTTCCTTTCCCCTTCTTTAAAACAGTTCTCCTCTCCCTGCTGAGACTTGCTCGAGGCTCACCATGATTGCAGACCCAGAATTGCAATTCTTTGTTGATCTGAATTAATCCATTTGTGCTGGAGAAATAACTGCCAGTCTATTTGTTTTAGGTCAGCACCTTCTTCCTTTCAGATGAAAGTTTGCTGCTTGCATCCATGGAGACTTCATGGGCAGGCGAGTTTCCAGGATGTCTGATATAAACAAGATGGGATTTGGTTCAATTACAGATTAAAGTGAACACAGCATGGAGGCGGGTAGAATAAAGTGGAATAGAGGCCATAGCATAGCTTCATCTTGGGACACGGTGTCATATAAGGACATACTCTAGAATCAGGGCTCAATGCCCAGCTCTGCTTCTTACTAGATGCCTGATCATGGGTAAGCTCCCTAATCTTACTATGCATCAGTTCCCCCTTCTGCAAAATGAGGTTAATAATAGTACTTACTGCATAAAGTATTGGAAGGACCAAATGACACAGACATATAAATCTTTTAGCATAGTGTATAATATGGTGAATATTTCAATAAGTAGTTGCCATTATTATTGTTATCATCAGAAACATCTTGTAAAGCTGTCTGGGCCTAGCAGATGAGGTCACATGGTGAGGACCACAGAGTGGGTCATACCTGAGTAGCTGTGTCTCTCATATTTTAGATGAAATATTCCTAGTATCACTGACCATATTTGATTAAAATGTCCACATAGATACATCGTAAGAACCCTGCATTCAAGCAGCATGATATTTTTCATAATATTCTTTCCGTAAAGACTTTTTATTATAAAGAAATAAAATTCTTCTTGGCATAACCTAGTTTGGAGGATGGTAATTTGAGGGGTTAATTGACACTTGCTATTCCCAACTCAGCATCCTTCAGCTGAGGCTGCCTCCTGGATCACAATTGCACAGGGTCAGTGAGATATTCACACAGACACAAGAATATAAGAAATAAAATGCATCTCATCTGAAAATCTTGATAGATACAGTACAGAACTGCAAAGAATTCCAAAATAAGTTTCAACAAGAGCAAAATATATATGAAGAAGTGGAGATGATAAATCTAACAAGCTGTGGAGGCAACAGCAATTCAAGAATTCCTTCTCTCCTACCCTAGGGATAACATCTCACTGCTGCGGCACCTTCTTCCCTATCCTTCTCACCACTGCACACACCTCTCCAGAATGACCAGCCTTTGTATGGGAGGCGGGGGGGTGGGGCGCCGGGTGGGGGCGGGGAGAGGTAGAGTCCTGCTATGGCAGAAACCTCCTCCTGAAGAATAAACTATCTAAGCCCAGTCCTGACTCTGCAAGGAGTAAGAAATCAGGAGGAGGGAGTGGAGAGTGACTATAAATAGACATATATATAATAAATACACATAGAGGAAGATGCCTGAAAGCTTTCAAAGATTCTCAAGAATCAAACCTTCCATCCACCAATAAACCATATTACCAAAGTAAATCCGTAAATGGCAGTTTGAAACATATACATTCTCACACATGGCTCCCTAAATTTCCATCTGTCCATTTTCCATCACTTTAGGGATGGGCTCTTTAAAAAATATTTCACACCAACCAAAGGAAATCAGTAAGCACTTTGGGTACAGGGTCTGTGATGAAATAGTTACGGCCAACCACAGCCTTTGATATCTCAGGTGCAGAATGACCAATCTATTCTTAGATTTCTTTAACAAATTCACCCAGCTCAAAATCAATCACTTTATCCACTGAGAAGTGGTGGTTGAGAAGCGGTGTCAAAGAATGTCCTGGAAGAGAGATATCACTATTCCAAGAGGTTATCTTTGCCCTACCAGGATCCTCATCTAGAGGATAGTAGGCTGAGTACTGTGATAGAGAGTATACAGTGTGACAGAGGAGCAAAGAGGGGGAACATATACATCAGACTGGAGGAACTTTGGGTAGGGGGGATGGGTCAGAAAAATTGATGAGGAAAAAATCTTGCTGAAGCTGTCAATTCCAATCCTGACCCCAGAAATAGCTCCTATTAATGCCTTGCCTTCTACCAACTCTTTGAAGAATCACTCCCCAATCCCAGGAGCTCCTCATATATTGCCCTCCACCAATCAGTACAGCCTCGAAAATACTGTTTTTCCTCCCTAAACCTCTAGGCCTAAGTTGAGAAGTTTCTCACTTTCACATATACTATTACCATATACCAGGTTCTGTGTTAGCTGAGATTATGATAAATCCAAGTAAAGACTTTTTTTAAAACTTATTTTTTTCAAGTATAGTTGATTTACAATGTTGTATTAATTTCTACTGTACAGCAAAGTGATTCAGTTTTACATATATATGTTCTTTTTCATATTCTTTTCCCTGATTTTTTATCACAGGATATTGTATATAGTTCCCTGTGCTATACAGTAGGCCCTTGTTATTTGACCACTATATATATATATATATATATATATACACATATATATACACTTTATATATATATTGAAAAAATATACATAATAAATACTTTATATATATATATAAAGTATATATATATATATGTATATATATATATATATAAAATGTCCAGACAAATCAATTAAATTTCAATTATTGGAGAAAGCAAATGATATATCTTATAACTTAAATTTCTGTCCCTATTACAGATTTCTTGCTAAGGTGGAGAAAATAGTATTTCAGAAATTTCAAAACCATTATGTGTCATAAACAGATTAGAAATTCTCTAATATAAACAATCTGGTCCAACATCTGTTAACATGTGGCCAACCACTTAAGAATTTAAGCAAACTCCAAGTCTTAGCTTTTAATATCTTCTTGCAGGTAAGTCAAACAAGAACTTATTTTCACTCCAACTTTTTGATGCTTTTAACGAAGCATTTTTCAACGCAGTTTAGATGAGAAAGATAAAAGACCATAAACATTTTTCACTCAAAACTGTATTTTCTCAAAATATGTAGTACGATGAAAACAACATCATTGTAGTTAGGCCCCAGAACACTTTTCTTAGCACAATTTCCTAAAGCCTATGTGTAATGAGAAAAATATCATTATTGGGTTTGGTTCTCTTTGGCCATTTTACCAAAAGCCTTATTTTCTTTTAGTCATTTGCAGATTTCATGGGAGGAAAGTTGGGGAGCAGGGGATGCAGAGGAACAATTCCTCCAGCGTTTATCTGAGTTCATGTCTGCCCCTGGGTGGGGATGAATGACATTCTTTGCATTATGTTTATACAAAACTATAAAGGCTGTTGCTAATTGTTTTTATGATCTTCTCTATCTGGTGTGTATTTTAAGCAGAAGAGCAAGAAGATTTGATTCACCTGAAAAAATTAACAGTTTGGGGCTTCCCTGGCGACGCAGTGGTTGAGAGTCCGCCTGCCGAGGCAGGGGACACAGGTTCGTGCCCCGGTTCGGGTAGATCCCACATGCCGTGGAGCGGCTGGGCCCGTGGGCCATGGCCGCTGAGCCTGCGCATCCAGAGCCTGTGCTCCGCAACGGGAGAAGCCACAACAGTGAGAGGCCCGCATACCGCAAAAAAAAAAAAAAAAAAAAAAATTAACAGTTTGTGTGTCTTTGATTCACCCTGGAATTTTACACTGCAAAAATCTACTGCTATTTTTATCTCCCAGAATGTGTTCTAACAGTGTACAGAGTTTATGCCTAATACCCAAACAAAGATTAAATTGTCATAAACTATATAAATTAATTTCAGGAGGCTCAGGAATATATTTGAGTAGAAAGAGTCATATTAGATAGGCTTGACTCATCAAAACATGTTCTTCCCCCACCCAGAAAATTCTGCCAACAATAAGCCCTCAGCATTATATTCAGAAGAAAAACATGCAAATTGGGAGATGGTGTTATCAAAATATAATTGGTCTAGAATGGAAGCAACTTAAATGTCCGTCGACAGATGAACAGATAAAAGAGATGTGGTATATATATATATATATATATATATGATGGAATATTATTCAGTCACACAGAAGAATGAAATAATGTCATTTGTAGCAACATGGATGGACCTAGAGATTATCATACTAAGTGAAGTAAGCCAGACAAAGACAAATATAATAGGATATCACTTACATGTGGAATCTTAAAAAATGATACAAATGAACTTATTTACAAAACAGAAACAGACTCACAGACATAGAAAACAAATGTATGGCTACCAAAGTGGATGGGGGGGGGGAAATTAAGAGTTTGGGATTAACATATACCCACTACTATATATAAAATAGATGAACAACAAGGACCTACTGTATAGCACAGGGAATTATACTCAATATTTTGTAATAACCTATAGGGGAAAAGAATCTGAAAAAGAATATATATATATGTATAACTGAATCACTTTACATCTAAAACTAACACAACATTGTAAATCAACTAGACTTCAGTTAAAAAAAAGAAAAAAATTCGTCTACAAATATATGGGTATATTTTAGTTATAATTCATGGAAAATACTATATTAAAAACTTAAAGACACACCCATTAGAATGGCTACTATTAAAAAAAATAGCACAGAAAATAACAAGTCCTGGCAAGGATATGGAGAAATTAAAAACTTTGTCCACTGCTGGTAGAAATGTAAATGGTGCAGCAGCTGTAGAAATATTTTGGTGCTTCCCCAGAAAGTTAAAGGTGGAAGTATCCCATGATCCAGCAATTCCACTTCCGGTTATATACCCAAAAGAATTGAAAGCAGGGACTCAGATACTTGTACACCAATGTTCATAACAGCATTATTCATTATAACCAAAAAATGGAAATAGCCCAAATATGTCAATAGATGAATGAAAAAGCAAAATGTGGTATCTACATGTAATGATATATTATTCAGCCTTAAAAAGTAATGGAATTCTGATACATGCCATAACCAGGATGAATCTTGAAAACATATCTTAAGTGAAACAAGCCAGACACATAAAAGGCAAATATTGTATGATTGCACTTATCTGAGGTACCTAGAATAGTCAAACTCATAAAACTCATAAAAGATAGAAAATAGAATAGAGGTTACCAGATTATTGTTTAACGGGTATGGAGTTTCTGTTTTGGATGATGAAAAAGTTCTGGAACTGGATGGTGGTAATGGTTGCACGACACTGTGAATGGACTTGATGTCACTGGGTTGCACACTTAAAAATGGTTAAAATGGTAAATTTTATTTTATGTATATTTTCACACAATAAAGGAAATTAAATGGCTTTTAAAAATGTGAGGAAATGCAGTGCAATTTATACAAAATTAAGTAAGATGCCACATACATAGCTAATCTCTTCATCTGTGGCAGGGAGAAAGAATGCAGGAAGGAAGCCAAAGACCCTCGATGCTTGAAGATAGGCTAGCCTATGGCCACGGATTCTGTTGGGCCAAAACATCCCCTCAGAAGATCAGTCAAAGCTACAACAATGTCGCAGAGAAAAAAAAATATTTTTATTAATTAAATATTTCAGCTTCCAGGCAATTGTTACATTGTCTTGAATATACAGCCTAAGAATTAAGAAATGTATGCTCTTACTTAAAACAACAAATTATTTCACCTAGGGTTTTCCCTCACAGTGATTTAGTTAAAGAACACTATAATTCACTTATTAAACTATTTTATTTCCATCACATAAGGGTACAAATACAGCCACCTAAATTGATAAACAAATATATTTTGTAGAAAATGATCAGATTATAGAACCAGTATAGATCAGTAGCTATGTAATCCTTGGATAAATCCACATCCTTAGAGCCTTGGTTTCCTAATCTGTAAAATGAGAATAAATACATAGCCACCACAGAATCAATGTAAGAATGAAATGAGATAATGTGAAAGCACCACCTCTGGCACATTATGAGGATCCAAATATTTTTTGATTATGTAAATGAGTGAATATAAATGAAGCCACTGGAAGAAAATAAGAAGAGGAAAGTTAGAACTTTAAGCAACTATATGCATGCACGTTGTCAACACATGATTTCATCTGATCTGTGGAAGCTTTTATGCAAAATGGGTGTGGAGATTCACAAGATTGGACCTGAAATTAACTGATGCATTCAGACATACTATATGTTATATTAATTCTAAAATAAAGCAAAAATAAACAAAATGACACCAGTAAAATACACAGACAAGATGATACAAGAGAAACCACATATAATTGGATAATAACCACCGCCACTGTGAATAGCATGCAATTGTGACTCATAAAACACTTGTTTGCTATGGTTTCTTCCTTTCTTTCTTTCTTTTTTCTGTCCCTTTCATGAAAAAAAAAAGAAGTTTGTTTTTCTTCAAAATAAAAACACTGGTTTGTGGGTTTGGATTGATTTTTTTTTTTTTTTTTTACTCTTTGAAAAGGTCAGTAACTGTCAACCCACGTATGAAAGGGTAAAAGTTTCTGGCTCTGGAAATTTGATTGTTGAACAAAAGAAAAAAAGAGACCACCTTGTATCAGTGAAGACAAAATAAAGAAAACATTACATGTTTCCAACTTGCATGTCATAAGGAATCTTGATCACTTTGGCATTAGTGTTGGAGAAAACATTATGTTAATGTTTGTTTTCCTGACACTTCAAAAGTTATTTCTTATATCCAAATAAGAAAGGAACATATCTCCCCTGACAAGAATTTTTAATACCAAAGTAAACAATCTGTTGGATTGTTTTACTGTAACTTGACTAAACACCGATGGTTCTCTAATTTAAACTCTATGAAAATTAAGGTTGCATCATGGTAATGACAACATGAATTGTGCCAAAGAAACAATATTTTGCTGGGATCCATGGCAACGTCACAGTCATCACACGTATGGAACAAACCTCCAGAACATTAGGTCATATTTACCTCATCAGGTAAAAGTCAAAAAGGATAACTGTGAATCTTTATAGTATTGGAGTTAACGAATTTATTTTTAACTCACTTCTCACTCATCTAAATAGTTAATTTAGTCCTGACCACTAAATTACATTTTCTTAATAATCTGTGTGTGTGGTTTTTAAAATATATATTTGCAGTTATACATCATGTCAGTTCATTTTGAAGTGATGAAATAGCTTCCTTTTCTTTGTATAAATGTCATCTATCTTAGATTAGACTCTGTGGAGGAGATAAATATTTCTTACCTGATGACTCCAAGATTTTTCACAGAACCAATTTACCCGTATCTACTCAAGAAAAATATTAAAAGATAATATCTACTTCGATCAGAAAGTACACATATTGTAGTAATGGTACAATGTAGTATTGTACCATTACAACAATATTATTTCGATGGCTAAAATTATAATCCTATCTAAAAATAAACACAAAAATGTAAGTTAGTTTCTCCTTTAAGTCACTTTTTTGTTTTGAAAGATGGAAGAAATATTCAGGATCTATATATGTATAAGACTTTGCCATTAAATAAATGAAGATAAGATGTGAAAAGAAAAATACTTGTAATATAATTATATTGTTAAGGCAATACTTACAGAGAAATGAATCAACTAATTGAAGAGTTTAGGAAGCGAAGCAGATTCACATTCTCAGACAGTGATATTCTGATTGGAATACTTGCTATAAATCTTTCTTATTCACTACATTTCTTAATGGAGATAGTTTTACACACTGGCCTCAAGCTAAGTCAGAGCAGAAACTAATAATGAAACTAGCAACAGTGATAACATCTGTGCATTTACACAACTGTTACTCTTTCTATGATAGAAAGTCAAAATTGTTACACTTATTGGGGCTTGAAGTGAGGATAGCACTTAATGATAAGGAGGGAAGTGGTGATTTCTTAACAAGATCAAGGTTTTTGAAGACATTTTTAGTCAAGAGATAGAGATCAGTAGTATTCTGCCTCTTTGAAAAACCGAAGGAAGCCAGATGAACTAATAAAACAGCAGAATCGATCCTCTGCTTTGAAAAGAAAAAGAATGCTCTAGTGGAGAGCTTTCTAGTGGGAGAGAACCTTAAGTCAAGGAGTAGGTATGGACTCCTCTCCCCTCTAACCAAGAAGAAAGAATACATCTACCTAGAATACTGGTTCTCAACCGGGACATGGTGAATATCTTTTTGACTGTCACCACTGTGGGAGGGGGGAGAGGTCTCCTGGCACCTAGTGGGTAGAGGAGGTCAGGGATGCTACTAAACATCCTACAATGCAAAAGACGGTCCCCCACAAGAAAGAATATCCAGTCTGAAATGTCAATAGCGCTGAGGCTGAGAAATGTTTAATTAGAATGATACGGGACAGGGGTAGGTAAACTTTTTTGTAAAGGGCCAGATGATAAATATTTTAGGCTTTGCCACTTCTACAGTCTCTGTTGCCACTATTCAGGAACTCTGCTCCTGTAGCAGAAAAGAAGCCATAGGGGATAACACCTATTTTATTTATAAAAAGAGGCAGCAGGATGCATTTGGTTTCCTGCCTTACTTTGCTGACTCCTGGTATAGGTTATTTCTCCTCTTAAAGATTGCTCTAATTCTTACTTCTGGAATTGGAAAGAATTCCAATTATCATGATGACTCCTTGGTAGTAGGAGTCTATACTTCGGAATGACATCCAATATGAGATTTAAAAAACAACAACAACTCTACTTCTAACAGGAAAATTAAATCTGTGCAATGGCAGTCACAAAATTTTTTAAAATTTACTCTCTACTTTGAAAGGAAATAATTTTTCCACTAAGATTTCATAAAACAGATTTAAAATTAAACCACTTGGCACCCCTCCAAAAAAAATTGGCAAATGAACAAACAAGAGTAGGTTTACACCCTGATTTTCTAAACCAGAGATTCTTATTCTATCTGTCGTGGTGCCATGGAAAGTCCTCAGATAGAACCAGGGGTTTATAAACTTGTTGAAATTATGTGTAAAGTATAGTGGGTATGTATGTATGTGCATTTTCAAGATGTCCTGGACCTCCTGAAAATTTAAGATCCACCGCTAAACCATGCAAGGTAATTCAGAGAGTGTGTTTTCAAGAATGGGCTACTTTTCTGAGGCTGCCAGCATAACTGAAAAGCACTACACAATAGCAGATTTGATTCTGTGTCTTTGACAGGCTGAACCAGTTGTTATAGATTGCTACATAGTTTCTGAACAACTACATTAATCTTGGCCTCTAATTTGTGTTATACTCAATTTGGTTAGATGGCAAAGTTACATTTCTGAATCTAAAGTCTTGGTACCAACTCTTTTTCACTGCCTTGTTCCAAAAACCATCTAAGAAGGTTTTCAAAGATAAGTATATAGAGTGACATAGTGTACATTTTTAAAAGTTGAGAAACAGAGAGGGAAGGGAAAACGTGCATGAACAAAAATCGAGCCAATAATAGAAATGTTTCTACTATGAACTCACTACACGTATTCTATCAAAAATGTCATTTGATTTCTTGCTGCTTCTGTTTCCTAATCTTTAGAACTGAAATAGATGATTTCTACATGACATTTTCCTTATACTCAGGATTTATCGGTGGTATAGTAATCAGTCAACAAACATCTAGTAAATCTTCACTGTGAATATAGGACTTCATTAGGTGGTAAGGTGAGTCAGAAGTAAGTTTCGCCTACTGAATCATTAACCTCACTTCCTGTATTAAGTGTGCCCTTTTGGGAGGTTCTTCTGTCATCTGGTCCCACAATAATCGGCTTATGAAATCAGACTTAAACTATACCCTGACTAAAGACAGTTTGTATGAGTCTCCTCAGAGTGAGAAAACAAATAATGGGGGAAAGAATGGTAAATGGGCGAAAGAATGGGAGAAACAGTGGATATTTTGATGAAACAAGAACCATGACTTGCAAGCACTGTTTCTTTTAGCTATTACAAAACATTAGGTTTGGAAACTAATATGAGAAATAGATCTAAAGTGGGAATGAAATTCTGCAAATCTTCAACACTGGTTATTGGAATCATCAACATGGGGGAAAATAAACAATATCCTTTCCTAGGGGAAAGAGTATAAGGGATATCAGGCAAGAAGAAAGAGTGAAGAATTTCTCTGTTTCTCTTTTAACTGTCAAGATGAAACAGAACTGATGGTGCCAAAACATGTTCTTCCAATATTATACAGCTCTTTTTTAAGGTGCCTTATTGAGTTTAAAGGATCAGTTTACTTGGTTGGGGAGTCCATCCATCCACACCAGACTAAGTCAGAATCTGAAGATTCTACTTTTCTTCTTTTTGCTTTCGTTGCTTAAGGGTGAATTGCTGGCTCATCGTGTTGCTCTTGGGAGAGGTATGCATTCTTTAAATTACGGAACATAGCTGCATCTTACTGCTGTACAACAGGAAAGTAGAACTGCTCCAAGCAATGAGCACTGAGTCTCTATTTTCATGGTTGTTACCATGTAGTCACAAACAAAAATGGATGATGAAAGAATTAAGTTAATCTATCTCATGCAATATCATTAGTCACTTCCTAGGTTCTGGAGCTCCCTAAAGCAAAGAGAGAATAAAATTTCAAAATATTACTTTGCTAGTCAGTTTTATAGATATCAAGTTTGTACAGGCACATAAATCAAAATCTATTCAAAGTAAGGAGCAGATGTTTGAATTATTTCAACAAAGTAAAATCATCTTCTCTCGTACATGCTACAAATCCACAGCCTTTTCATAAGTATGAAAGTTGTGAAAAGGATTGGGAATCATCATTTAGGTTATTTACATTCCCTTTGAATTTTTTGCACCACGTGGTGGGACCCAAGGACATCTTGTTATTTCCATAACCATGGCCATTTGTGGTGAGCAGTCCCACTGTATACTGAGGCAGAAGTAGGCAGAAACCAACCCCACTGAATTTTTAAGATAATAATAATCTTTCTTGTTGGCCTTTTATTCAAAGTCATCCTTCCAACCAACATTAAGAACACGGTGGAGAGAAAAAGAAGAAGAATGGGAAAGAATTCAAGAAGGCCATAGAAGACTTCATTTAGATTATTTTTCAGCAGAGAATACATATCAAAATATATATGAATATATATAATATATATGTATATTCATTTTACACCCTGCTTCCTTATAAAAGTTGGCTTATAGACTTTCACCTAGTTAAGGCATGTTAAGACAAATGATTGGAAGATTAAACTGAGTCTGTCTGAAAGATACAAAATTAGCAAAAGCGATGCAGTTGCTAAAGAGGTATTTCCCAATCCTTCTTACAGTATAAATGTTTATCTATTTTATACAAGTCCTATAATGAGAGATCAGAGAGAACAGAGCTTTGTTGCTTCTACACAGACCACAATCCCCAACACACTTCGTGTACAGCAGAGTTTTAGCAATTAATAATAATAAACTTAGGCTTTCCTACCATGCAGTCTGCAGGTATATGTCACAGGAGCGCTACATCAGTGAGGATCTCTTATTTGGAGTTCTTTTCTTTCTTTTTTTAAAAAAATTAATTAATTTATTTATTTTTGGCTGCATTGAGTCTTCGTTACTGCGTGTGGGCTTTCTCTAGTTGCGGAGAGGGGGTGCTACTCTTAGTTCTGGTGCACGGGCTCCTTATTTAGGTGGTTTCTCTTGTTGCTGAGCATGGGCTCTAGGCTCGTGGGCTTCAGTAGTTGTGGCACGCGGGCTCAGTAGTTGTGGCTCACAGACTCTAGAGGGCAGGCTCAGTAGGTGTGGCGCACTGGCTTAGTTGCTCCGTGGCATATGGGATCTTTCTGGACCAGGGCTCGAACCTGTGCCCCCTGCATTGGCAGGCGGATTCTTAACCACTGCGGCACCAGAGAAGTCCCTGAAGTTACTTTCATACTTAAGGAAATTATCACCCTTGTATAGAATTCAAGATGAATCCTTGCACTGAATCACTATGGAAAAAGTCTTGTAAAAAAATCTCCAACATCAAAAAACAACAATAACATAAACTGTCTTAACTTCTAAGACAGTGTTCTAATAAAATATTAGAATTAGATTCCAGTTGAATATCAAATATAAATGAATATATAATAGTGCAGAATTAAAAATTTAACAAGGGTAATTTGGAAACTAACTCACATAATTATCTTAGGATATTACCAAAATAATAAATTAATAAATTTTGAGCAGTAGAACAGATTTTCTGCTCTTTGTTAAATCATTGTTTCAGTAAAACTGTTAAAATTAGGAGAGGGAAAATCACATTATTTTATCTGTAACACCAAGAAAAAATATGACTCTGAAAATATTGTTTAGAAATATAAGGAAATTACAAAGTGTCAAAGTCCTTATCACCGGTAATATCCTCATAGAGAAACATTATTTCTCCCACTAACTGTGTGCATCACAAGAGTTAGAATTATCTTTTTAACTCTTTATATCCCTGGTACCAGCTCAGTACTCGTTCTTCAGAAATTATTTAATGATCAAAGCAATGAATGAATGAATGATTTGTGGGTAAGCCAACATAATATCCTTCATTTATAAAAATGCTGCCATAGAAGGCACACTTCAACATTCTTTTTCAGCCTCAGGTATAGTAGCTGATTTAGTTAGTTCTAGCCATATCCTTCTATCAAGGGTTTGCTTGTCACATTAACCAGAGAGGTGTGGGATGTAATTTGCCACCATAACTAATGAGACCAGTGTCCTACAGGCTTTGTCTCCCCTGGAGCTTTGGGGGTTTGCCTTTGTTACGGCAGGTCTAGAGTTGGTCTTACTCTAGGTGTTGTCTTTTCTGGGTTCTAACAGCAGTGTTCTGATCTCTGCTCTCTGGCAGGGCTGAACTCGAATATCTTTCTGTACACCCTCCCCTCAGCATGCTTAGCCCTGGTCTATTCTGCTCTCAATCTTGTAGTAGATGTTCTCCGGTAATTTCCAGGTGGTCTTACCCTGCACTTGATGAATAGCCCAGCCTTCAGCCATAGACTCATGGGTGACCCCAACATGGACTCCTGGGTATCCCTCACTCCCTCATTTCTGTTGTCCTGATGCAGAGATTCCAGCCATTTCAGCTCTCCCCAACTCTGATCTCCATACCCTCAGCTCAATGGAAGCACCATGTTCAGCTCAGATTCCAACTCTCTGTAACACAGTAAGGAAATTATCCCCAAGCAGAATGGGCAATTGTGAGGTACGTCTCAAAGTTTTCTTCCCTAAGAGTTAACTGCCTAAAAACACTTGTGTCCTATGTTTCACCCAATTTTATATTTGTTCACAGTGTGAAGGCTAGATCAGTACTAGTACTACATCATGCCTAGGAATAGAACTGAATGTAATGGAGTGGATTGGAATGAATAGAATAGAATAGAATAGAATAGAATAGAATAGAATAGAATAGAATAGAATAGAATAGGATAGAGGAGGATCATAACAATAATAATGACCTCTCAGGATCATAGTAATAACGAAATAATGTAAGTTATATTATGCAAAATTTCCGTCAAAGATTTTGTTTCTATGACCTGAGCACTTTTTTTTTTTTTTTTTTTTTTTTTTTTGCAGTACGCAGGCCTCTCACTGTTGTGGCCTTTCCCGTTGTGGAGCACAGGCTCCGGACGCGCAGGCTCAGCAGCCATGGTTCACGGGTCCAGCCGCTCCGCGGCATGTGGGATCTTCCCAGACCGGGGCACGAACCCGTGTCCTCTGCATTGGCAGGCGGACTCCCAACCACTGCGCCACCAGGGAAGCCCAACCTGAGCACATTTTTAACAAAGATCTTCATGCAACAATCTTACCTCAGAGGTTCAGGCTTGGAAAGAGAATTGTTTCCAGAATAGATTGAAGGAGGCTCAATGTGAGCACTCATCCTGGAATCAATTCAATCCTGTGAACTTCGGCTAATATCAGTGATGCTGACCCCTGGCTGAACATTAGCATTTCCAGGGCACTTATAAAGGTATCAATGCCCAGCCAATGACATCAGAATCTCTGGGGGTGCAAATTAGGCATAGGTAGCTTTTCAAAGTTTCCCTCCACCTCCCCCAACCCCAAGTGAATCTAATGTGCAGTTAGGTTGAGAATTACTGGGTCTATAAGCCTCAGGTTCTTTATTCGCAAAATAGGACTAATTCCTTGCTCATAAATATAAGGATTAAAAGAGACAATGTCTATAAAGCACTTGGCACTTTTTTTTTTCACCCGTGCCATACATGTGGGATCTTAGTTCCCGGAGCAGGGATCGAACCCTCGCCTCCTGCATTGGAAGCTCAGAGTCTTAACCATTGGACTGCCAGGGAAGTCCTGGTACATTTTAGCAATTTGATAAAAATCCTTTCCTATCCTCATGCTCCTTCAATTAATTCCCTTACTTTTTACTAATTGCTGGGATACTAGAACTGTTTTCTTCTTAAATAGTGTCTTTTCAGTAGGTTTATTTATTTGTTGCTTTTAGTTGAAACGGACCGCAGTTTTTGGCAGTGATTCAACCTCAGCCCTCCTGAGGAACACCTTACATTTCCCCACCGGCAACTTCAGTAGGAGAGCTTCCTTAAGCAGAGATAGAGTATTATATAAAAGACACCCCTCCCTCCCCTCTAGCTAGCTAACCCCCCATAACTCCCAGAAAGATTCCCCTTCTCCCTTGAGAATACTATAACTTTTAGTGATTCCCACACCAGTATCTCTTTAAAAGTGCAGATTCCTGGGCCCTGCCCTTAACCTACTGAACTAATCTCAGGAGTTACAACTGTCTTTTTAACAGCCTTTCAGGTGATTCTTACGTGTACTAATGTTTGGGGAACGTTGGCAAGGAGAAAAGCAACAACTGTAAATACAGCCATCAGATAATCCAGGTTAATCTCCTACCTACTGCAGTTTACTCAGAGACCAGGGAGGAAGGTAAAACCAAGTTTTCTTTCTTTTTTTTTTTAATCCAATTGCTCTCTACTTTCTAAAAGATTTTTTTGACCTTGAAAATGTTTTTTGCTCCCATAGCGTCTCTTAAATATCATCCAATTCGGCCCCTTGTTTTATAAGAAAGGCTGTGACTTTCCCAAAGTTACCAACCTGGTGGCACCATATTCCTTAAAGTAAATAGCTGCCAACTCTTCTTTTAAAAGACAGAAACGTTTGTGTTGGTGGCTGCATGAAGATACAGTTCTACACATGCCAGAATTTGTGCATACACAGCTCTGCCGCCTCTCCTGCCCCCGCCCCACCGCCCCTTTAAAGGCAATTTCTTTTCTAAAGTTCAGAAATATATCCCATTTCACAAATTCAGGGAATGGTCAGTAGTCAAGGACAGATTCCCATGCACAGCAGATTTTAAATATATAATTGAGCAAAACTGAGACTTCTACACTGGTTGTAACAGATTTAGAAATGATTTACTTGGAGAGACCTGAGACTGTTAGGGCAAAAGCACCTTGCACACAGGTAAATGATTGTCAGAGCCATGGAGACTGCTAAATCACAGTCCTACATTAGTGACACAACGTCCCAGCTAACTGACGCCCAAATGGGTGAGAAAAGTCAGCACAGAGACTTATTTGTGCACAAATTCAGAAGAACCAACTCAACGAGCAATGGAAACCAAGAACACTGGTATCATTAGAATAATCCCTTTCAGTCATAGCTTTGGAATTTGTAAATGTACAGATACAAGGAGCATTATCCATGTTTACTTAACTTGGCTTCCTACTATTACTGCTTTCATTTTTATTCTGAAGTGTTTTTACATTTCTAAAGCTTGATTCATTAAGTAATTGCCATCCTTCTATCTGGGTCATTGGTCATGTTTATTGCAAAAGAAAAATACAAATCATTATTCAAGAGCAAATTCCACATATTTTCCACGTCCTAAACTTTTCAACCTCTCTTATTTTGTGCGGGGTTGATTCATTCCAAGGAACAGCACATTCCCCAGAGGTAATCAGACTGAAGCAGGAGAGGAACAGGGTTGGTCTTCAATACAGAGGGCCACAGAGTTTTTGCCATTTGCTGTCCTTAGTATTAGGGCTTGTTTCTGAACATTATTAAGAGGTTTTAAAAATAAGCCTGTGGTTAGATTGGTTAAAATCGCCCTGACTTGTAAATTGTGGGGAGAGTTCACACACACACACACAGACACACACACACACACACTTCCCTTTCCTCTTCTTGCTCACAGAATAAGCAGGGCATTGTTCTCAGCTATTCATTTCACTGTTGAAGAAAACATAAATAAAACATGGCAGGATGAATGGATCACACCATTAACTTAAACTGCCCCATACTTGAGAAGAATATACAGTTTACAAAATAATGAGGTGTCTGGAGCATGTACGTAGAAAGTGTTCCTGTTTGTAAATAATGTATACAGCATTGTCCTTGTTTCTTTCACATTCTCATTGTTTTTTCATTCCATTCTTTTTCCACTACAGTCATCATAGAGTCTAGATTATCCTTTTGTAGTTGTGTTCCCTGGGTTGCCATCTAAGTTATTTTTAAAAGCTCATACAACATAAACAATTTAAGATTCTTAAAAGGCAAAGGCTATAGGAGGCCCCCAAATGAATGGGAAGAAAGAGTCCTTTCACCTTCTAAACAACCTTTTCCTAGGAAAGCCCGTGGACCCAGGGAGGAAGAGAAGAAGCAGCTGGCATTTACCGAGGGTTTGCTGCCACGCCTTGTGTTGGGTACTTTACATGCAGACCTCATTTCCCTCACAATAACCTTATAAAATCAAAATTATTATCCCCACTTAACAGATAAAGAACAAAGATTCAGAGAGGTGAAATGACTTGCTTGAGATTATAAAACAATAAATGGAAAGGATCTATCCAAATCTAGGCTCTTTAACTGACTTTAAATGCTATGTGTGTTCTTTCTATACTGCTCAAAGATGAATATCTTTTCCTTTGCAAAGGTATCATAGATTGTTTCCGTGGTGTATGGGATTTTTTGTTTGTTTGCTTCTTTGTTGATTGTTTGGGTTTGGGGGGTTTAAATCCTGTGCATTATCTGATTTTCCTTCAGGAAGAAAGAGAGTTAGAACCTTGGAACTATGGTGCCCTCAAGCCCAGAATGATCACCACCTAATATATACAATGGAAGATTACTCAGCCATAAAGAGAAACGAAATTGAGTTATTTGTAGTGAGGTGGATGGACCTAGAGTCTGTCATACAGAGTGAAGTAAGTCAGAAAGAGAAAGACAAATACCGTATGCTAACACATACATATGGAATTTAAGAAAAAAAAATGTCATGAAGAACCTAGGGGTAAGACAGGAATAAAAACACAGACCTACTAGAGAATGGACTTGAGGATATGGGGAGGAGGAAGGGTAAGCTGTGACAAAGTGAGAGTGCGGCATGGACATATATACACTACCAAACGTAAGGTAGATATCCAGTGGGAAGCAGCCACATAGCACAGGGAGATCAGCTCGGTTCTTTGTGACCACCTAGAGGGGTGGGATAGGGAGGGTGGGAGGGAGGGAGACGCAAGAGGGAAGAGATATGGGAACATATGTATATGTATAACTGATTCACTTTGTTATAAAGCAGAAACTAACACACCATTGTAAAGCAATTATACTCCAATAAAGATGTAAAAAAAAAAATTGTGACATCTACAAAATGAAATGTGCCAATGGAAAAAAAAAAGGTATTTGTGATAATCAGTTATCTATTGAGCCCAACTGCTCTTACTTGTGAGGCAGAAAACGAGGCAATCCCAACTAAGAAACGCAGGGCCGACGAGACATTTGGACATATATTGACAAAGAGGGCGTGGGTTGAGCCCGTGAGAGAAGGTACAGACGGTGCTGTCTGGATTCCTCTCAGGTACCCACCCACATTCAGACCTTTCATTGTACATTGGATATTTCCTTACCTTGTTGCTTCTTAGGAAACCCATCACACCAGAAAGTAGAATATCACCATCCTGACAAACAGGAGCCTCAGTGGATTATGGGACCAAAAGAAGACATGTGGGAGCCACTTCTGGGTGAGAAGCAAGGATGTCCTTAGACACAGGTTGTTCTTGCTTTTGTCTTTAACCATGTGATAAACCATGTCATAAAAGAGAATAACAAAATAATGGAACGATATGTCCTTCCACACTGCTGTGGTTTCCCAGAATCCTTCCAACACCCAGTGCAAGTACAGTGGAAAGAGTGTCAACTCTGGTATTGGACTGACCTGGTTTTGCATTTCAGATAAACAATTCATTAGCTAAATTAACCTCTCTGACTGTCTGTCCTCACTTGTAGAACGGGGATAATAGTACCAACCTTACCACATTGTTTTGAGGATTAAAGATAATAGAAGTGAAATGTCTAGAAGATTACTGGTTGGTTATTTTAGCCTAAAGAGTGCCCAGGCCTAAAGTCTTAGAGTTTGAAGGAGTCTTGGAGGTCTATTCCAACAGCTTTCTAATGTAGAAATATCTTCTCTCACATCTTTGATACAGTTTGAATACTTTCTGCCTTGGTAGACAATCCGGGCCCACTGTTGGATCTGTAGAGCAAAAATGATGAACTATTGTTCACATATTTGTAGAATTAGAAAACTATCAAGTGAGGTTATTCAAATGGATTCTTTTTATTGGAGAAATAAAGTATAGAGTTTTGAGCAAGGTAGAATAAATGAGTTAATGAAGTTAAGGGATGACCACCTAGGGCATGAAGTATATTAAATATCTCAAAAGGAAAATGTTTTTACACTCACAAAGTAGAACATTAATGCCACAATTAAATTCATATGTGTTTGACTGTCCTGGCAAAACTTTTGTTCAGTTTGAGGTAATAAACTTGTAGGTTTTCTTTTTTATACTTGTTGAAGAAATGACTTCTAAATATGGAAAGATTTGATTAAATAGTCAAAGATTGTCTTTGCTACTTAATTTCTAAAAAATTATGTTGTACCATTCCTGTCCTTGAGCTCTACTCAACATACCCATTCAAAAATTAGAAAATTTGTGTGGAGAAAAGGGAACCCTCCCTGCTGATGGGAATGTAAATCGTACAGCCACTATGGAGAACAGTATGGAGTTTCCTTAAAAAACTAAAAATAGGGCTACCATATGAGCCAGCAATCCCACTCCTGGGCATATACCCAGAGAAAACCATAATTCGAAAAGATACATGCACCCCAATGTTCATTGCAGCACGATTTACAATAGCCAGGACATGGAAACAGCATGGAAATGTCCATCAACAGAGGAATGGATAAAGAAGATGTGACACATATATACAATGGAATATTACTCAGCCCTAAGAAAGAACAAAATAATACCATTTGCAGCAACATGGATGGACTTAGAGATTGTCCTACTGAGTGAAGTAAGTCAGACACAGAAAGACAAATATCTTATGATATCGTTTATATGTAGAATCTAAAAAAAGGTTTCAAATGAACTTATTTACAAAACAGAGTCACAGATGTAGAAAACAAATTTGTGGTTACCAGGGGATGGAGTGGGGGGAGGGATAAATTGGGAGATTGCAACTGACATATACACACTACTATATATAAAATAGGTAACTAATAAGAACCTGCTGTATAGCACAGGGAACTCTACTCAATACTCTGTAATGGCTTATATGGACAAAGAATCTAAAAACAAAAAGAAAAGTGGATACATGTATATGTATAACTGATTCACTTTGCTGTATACCAGAAACTAACACAACATTGTAAATCAACTATACTCTAAAAAAATATTTTTTAAAAATTAGAAAATTACCTTTCAGCAGGACCAGGGTATGTACTCAGAAAACAAACCTTAGTAGACATTCTGGGCTAGTACAACTCAGTTGGGTCCCTGTGTTCAAATGAAAACATCATGCCAAAAGGCTGAGTCAGGGGCATAGACAGTCACACATATCCCACAGCCAAAATGCTTGTCAATTTCTAAGACTTGATAAATGTGATCTTTGAAACCCAACTTGACCCTGGGAAAAATGCTTCTGAGATTACACTAAAGCCACCAGATGATAACTGGACCTCACATGCCAGAAACAGGTGGAAAATCTGGACCACCTGTAGATAAACTGTGGATCAGTTACATCTCTTTCAGGAAATGGAGTTAAGTTTAGGTGTATCTGCCCTTGAGAAAGAGACTAAAGTAGCCATCCTTAGAGGAAAAAAAAAAAAAGATCACCCTCTTCAAATCACTTGAATAGCCTTCATTTGTGATCTTTATATTTTGCTCACAAATATGACCAAAAAGGTAGCTAGTATTAAAGGAATTATAGAAATATAACTTTTTTAAGTGTCTAGAAAGTTAATTAGATGTATTTTCTACTTTCAACACATATTTGTTCCAGGGAATAATTTGTAAATTGAAAAAGTAAGTGAGCCTAGTTTTGTATATTTACCCTTCACTTACTATTAAAACTGCCAGTGGTAACAGTTATGTACTATTTGGAAATAGACAATATACTAACAAATTTCACTTAGGTTCTCTATTCCCCACGAAAACTGAATCAAATTTAAGTCTCTCTGCTTAATAGGAGAAAAGAAACAAGGAGCAAAGTTCAGTCAAACATTCAGCTTTACTCAATAGTTTGGTTTTAGCTTTGGTTTGGGGGGCATTATTTATACACAGTAAAATGTATAAATCCATAGTGGGCAGTTTAAGAAATTTTTACTTATATTTATAGCCAGTAGCCACCAGCCAGATCAGGATATGAAAAATTTTCATCACCTCAGAAAGATCACTCATACCCCTTCCCACTCAAAGTTTTGCCCACTTCTATAATGTAACTTGACTTTTCTCCACAATTTTCATTTATTCCTTTGTTTGAAAAATGATGAGAGCTTCATTCAATAATTCATTATTAGCACAAATTCAGTGCTAATCACTAGGAATATAAACATGAAAACTGATATGCCCTTGCCTTCAAGTTTTTTCAGTCTTTTTGACTTTAGAACTCTGATGAAGTGTATTTTCAATATTTAAAGCACATCTTTTCAAGGTGTTCAAAATCATTTATCATCAGGAAATGCAAACCAAAACCACCGTGAGGTATCACCTCACATCTGTTAGAAAAACTATTATCAAAAAACAAAAGATAAATATTGATGGGGATGTAGAGAGAGGAGAACCCTTGTGCACTGTTGATGGGCATATATATTGATACAGCCACTATGGAAAACAGTACAGAGATTCCTCAAAAAATTAAAAATAGAACTTTCATATAATACAGCAGAGGTCCCCAACCCCCAGGCCACAGACCAGTACCGGTCCATGGCCTGTTAGGAACCAAGCCACACGGCAGGAGGTGATCCACGGGCAAGCGAGCAAGACTTCCTCTGTATTTACAGCCACTCCCCATCACCCTCATTACCACCTGAGCTCCGCCTCCTGTCAGATCAGCGGCAGCATTAGAGTCTCATAGGAGTGTGAACTCTACTGTGAACTGCGCATGCACATGTGAGGGACCTAGGCTGCGTGCTCTTTATGAGAATCTAATGCCTGATGATCTGAGGTGGAGCTGAGGCAGTGATGCTAGCGTTGGGGAGTGGCTGCAAATACAGATTATCATTAACAGAGAGGTTTGACTGCACAGAGACCATAATAAATCAATTGCTTGCAGACTCTTATCGAAAACCTATCAGTGAGTGGCAAGTGAAAACAAGCTCAGGGCTCCCACTGGTTATGCATTATGGTGAGTTGTATAATTATTTCATTACATATTACAATGTCATAATAATAGAAATAAAGTGCACAATAAATGTAATATGCTTGAATCATCCCAAAACCATCCCCACCCCACCCCTGTCCTGGTCCATAGAAAAATTGTCTTCCACGAAACCAGTCCCTGGTGCCAAAAATGCTGGGGACCACTGTAATACAGCAAGTCCATGTCTGGGTATACAGCCAAAGGAAGCAAAATCAGTATCTTGAGCTATTCACACTCCCGTATTCATTGCAACGTTATTCACAGTAGCCGAGACATGACAAATGAATGGATAAAGAATATGTGTTAGATATATACAAAGTAATATTATTCAGTCATAAAAAATAAAGAAATCCTGCCATTTGTAACAACATGGATGAAACTGAAGGGCATTATGCTAAGTGAAATAAATCAAGCAGAGAAAGACAAACACTGTATGGTATCACTTCCCTGTGGAATGCTAAAAAAAAAAGGACAAACTCATAAAAACAGAGTAAAATGGTAGCTGTCTGGAGTGGGGGTTTGGGAGAAATGGGGAAATGTTAGTTAAAAGATATAAATTTTCAAATATAAGATGAATAAGTCCTGAAGATCTAATGTACAGCATAGTGACTATAGTCAATAATACTGTACTGCATATTTGAAAGTTGCTAATCTAATATTCAGTATAATGATTCTAGTTAACAATACTGTATTATATACTTGAAATGTGCTGAGAGTAAATCTTTAGCATTCCCACCACAACCAAAAAAAGGTAACTAACAACATGAGGTGATGGATGTGTTAATTAACTTGATTGTAGTATTTCTCAATGTATGCATATCATCATGGTGTACACTTTAGCATATACAGGTTTATTTGTCAATTATACCTCGATAAAGCTGGGGTTGAGCATGGAGTAACACCTTTCAATAATGAAAAAATTCCTGGATCAGGTATCCCACTGCAGATGTGGACTAGATTAACCACCAGAAATGTTGGTATCTACCCCCACAAACAACTATATCTACCCCAGAACAATAGCTTCCTTCTTCTTTTTATTCATTTTAGATTTATTTTTCACTGAGGTAACATTGGTGTATAACATTATGTAAGTTTCATGTGTACAACATTATATTTCCATTTCTGTATACCCTATAGCCTGCTCACCACCAAAAATTTTGTTTTCATCCATAAATATATAGTTGATACCCTTTACCCATTTCACCATCACCATCCCCACCCTACCTCTTCCCCTCTGGTAACCACTACTCTCTTCTCTGTATCTATATGTTTGCTTTTGTTTGGTTTGGTTTGTTCATTTTTTTGTTTTTTATTTTTTGTTTGTTTGTTTCTTATATTCCACATGTGAATGAAATCATACTGCACTTGTCTTTCTCCATCTGATTTATTTCCCTTAGCATAATACCCTTATGGTCCATCCATATTGTCTCAAATGGCAAGATTTCTCGTTTTTACAGCTGAGTAGTGTTCCATCATGTATATATGCACACCTTCTTTATCCATTCATTCATTGCTGAGCTCTTGGGTTGTTTCCATATCTTGGCTTCTGTAAATAATGCCGCAACAAACACAGGGCTGCATATATCTTTTTAAATTAGTGTTTTCATATACTTCAGATAAATACCCAGAAGTGGGTTATCTGCAACATATGGTAGTCCTATTCTTAATTTTTTGAGGAATCTCCATACTGTTTTCCGTAGTGGCTGCACCAATTTACATTCCCACCAACAGTGCATGAGTGTTCTCTTTTCTCCAGATCCTTGCCAAAACTTGTTACTTCTTGCCTTTTTGATAATAGTCATTCTAATAGGTATGACATGATATCTTATTGTGCTTTGATTTGAATTTCCCTAATAATTAGTCATGTTGAACATCTCTTCATGTGTCTGTTGGCCATCTGTATGTCTTCTTCAGAAAAAATGTCTATTCAGCTCCCCTGCCCATTTTTTAGTGAAGTTAAAATGAGTTGTTTGGTTTTGTTGTTGTTGTTGAGTTGTTTGAGTTCTTTATATATTTTGGATATTAACCCCTTATCAGATATAATACAATTTAATACATTTTGAGTTGATTTTTGTGTATGCTATGAGATAGTGGTCTAGTTTGATTTTTTTGCTTGGCCATCTAGTTTTCCAAGCACCATTTTCTATTTTTTATAAAGTTATTTATTTATTTATTTTTGGCTGTGATGGGTCTTCGTTGCTGTGCACGGGCTTTCTCTAGTTGCAGTGAGTGGGGGCTACTCTTTGTTGTTTCTCATTGTCGTGGCTTCTCTTGTTGCGGAGCATGGGCTCTAGGCGTGCAGGCTTCAGTAGTTGTGGCTTGTGGGCTTAGTTGCTCCGCAGCATGTGGGATCTTCCTGGGCCAGGGCTCGAAGCTGTGTCCCTTGCATTGGCAGGCAGATTCTTAACCACTGAGCCACCAGGGAAGCCACCCAAACACCATTTTTTGAGGACACTATCCTTTTTCCATTGTATGTTCTTTGCTCCTTTGTTGTAAATTAATTGTCCATATACGTGTGGGTTTATTTCTGAGCTCTCAGTTCTGTTCCATTGACCTATGTATCTGTTTTTCTACCAATACCATGCTGTTTTGATTACTATGACTTTGTAATATAGTTTGAAATTGGAGTGTGTCTTACTTCCAGGTTTATTATTTTTTCTCAGGATTGCTTTGGCTTTTCAGGATCTTTTGTGGATCCATATGAATGTTAGAATTTGGAGTTCTGTTTCTGTGAAAAATGTCCTTGGGATTTTGATAGGGATTGCATTGAATCTGTAGGTTGCTTTAGGTAATATGGACATTTTAATAATGTTAATTCTTCAATCCATGAGCTTTCATTTCTTTGTGTCTTCTTCAATTTCTTTCAACAATGTCTTATAGTTTTCAGTGTACATGTTTTTACCTCCTTGGTTGAATTTATTCCTAGGTTATTTCATTATTTTTGTTGTAATTGTAAATGGGATTGTTTTCTTAATTTCTCTTTCTGCTAATTCATTGTTAGTGTACAAAAATGCAACATACTTTATGTTGATTTTATATCCTGCAACTTTACTGTATTCGTTTACTATTTCTAAGTTTTTTGGTGGATTTCTTTTTTTGATAGGTAAGAAGTATATATTAATATCTTTTGTAAAGAGGTTTTGGGAAAATGAGGCTTGTGAGGATGGTTGTATTCCAGGTCTGGGGCAAGTTCCTGGGACAGGCTGCCAAGTGAGGTTCCTTGGCTTTTCCCAGAAAAGAATTCAAGAGCAAGCCATAGTAAAGTGAAAGCAAAGATACACATTCCATAGGCAGAATGTGGTCTGTCTCAGAAGGTGAGAGCGGCCCTGGGAGAAACACACTCCACAGACAGAGTGTGGGCCATCTCAGAAGGTGAGAGCAGCCTGGTGGGGTCTTTAGAGTTTTCTATATATAAAATTATGTTACCCACAAATAGTGACAGTTCTACTTCTTCCTTTCCAATTTTGATGCCTTTTATTTTTTTTTCTTGCCTACTTACTCTGGCTAAGACTTCTAATACTATGGTGAATAAGAGTGGGCATCCTCATCTTTTTCCTGATTTTAGAGGGATAGCTTTCAGCTTTTCACCATTGAGTATGTTGTTAGCTGTGGGTTTGTCATATATGGCCTTTATTATGTTGAGGTATGTTCCTTCTACACCCACTTTATTGAGAGTTTTTATCATAAATAGGTGATGAGTCTTGTCAAATGTTTTTTCTGCATCTATTGAGACGATCATAAGGTTTTTGTTATCCTTCATTTTGTTAATGTGATGTACCATGTTTATTGATTTGTGAATCTTGAACCATTCTTTCATCCTTGGAATAAAGTCCACTTGATTATGGTGTGTGATTCTTTGAATGTATTGTTGTATTTAGTTTGCTAATGAGTTAGGAAGCATTCCTTCCTCTTCAATTTCTTCAAATAGTTTGAGAAGGATAGGTGTTAGCTCTTCTCTAAACATTTGGTAGAATTCACCTGTGAAGCCATCTGGTCCTGGACTTTTGTTTTATGGGGGAGCTTTTTAATTACTGTTTCAGTTCTTGTACAAGTGATCAGCCTGTTCAGATTTTCTATTTCTTTATCATTCAGTCTTGGAAGGCTGTATGATTCTAACAATTTGTCCATTTCTTCCAGGTTGTCCAATTTGTTGGCATGTAGCTGTTCACAATATTCTCTTAAAGAACCTTTGTATTTCTGTGATATCTATTGTTATTTCTCCTTTTTTGTTTCTGATTTTATTTATCAGAGTTTTCTCTCTTCTTAGTGAGTCTAGCTAAAGTTTGTCAATTTTGTTTATCTTTTCAAAGAACCAACTCTTAGTTTCATTGATCTTTTCTAAGGTTTGTTTGTTCATTTGTTTGTTTTTAGTCTCTATTTCATTTATTTCCACTCTGGTCTTTATCGTTTTCTTTCTTCTACTGACTTTGAGCTTTGTGTGTTCTTCTTCTTCTTTTTTTTTTTTTTTTTTTTTTTTGGTATGCAGGCCTCTCACTGTTGTGGCCTCTCCCGTTGCGGAGCACAGGCTCCGGACACGCAGGCCCAGCGGCCATGGCTCACAGGCCCAGCCGCTCTGCGGCATGTGGGATCTTCCCGGACTGGGGCACGAACCCGTGTCCCCTGCATTGGCAGGTGGACTCTCAACCACTGCGCCACCAGGGAAGCCCGTGTGTTCTTCTTTGTATAGTTCCTTTAGGTGTAAAGTTAGATTGTTTATTTGAGTTTTTTGTTCGTTTGTTTCTTGAGCTAAGCCTGTATTGCTACAAACTTCCCTCTTAGTACCATTTTTGCTTCATCCCATAGAATTTGATATTTGGTATTTTCATTTTCATTTGTTTTCAGGTAATTTTTGATTCCTCCTTAGATTTCTTCATTGACCCAATAGTTGTTGAGTACCAGGTTGTTCAGTCTTTACATATTTGTGATTTTTTTTAAAGCTTTCTTCTTGTAGTTGGTTTCTAGTTCCATACCATTGTGATTGGGAAAGATGCTTGATATGATTTCAAACTTCTTAAACTTATTGAGACTTGTTTTCTGACTGAACATATAGTCTATCTTTGAGAAAGTTCTATGTGCCCTTGAGAAGAATGTGTATTCTGCTGCATTAGGATGGAATGTTCTGTACAAATCTATAAATCCATCTGGTCTAATGTTTCATTTAAAACTGCTGTTTCCTTGTTGACTTTCTGTCTGGATGATCTGGTCACTGAAGTAAGGTGTTAACGTTCTCTACTATTATTGTGTTGCTGTCAGTTTTTCCCTTTAGGTCTGTTAATAATTGTTTTATATATTTTGGTGTTCCTATGTTAACCTTTTTACTTTCTTGCTTTCTTTTTCTTACTTTTTTTTTTTCCCATGTGCAGAGTTTGTCATTTGCAAATACTTTTTTAACATCAGTTATGCTTAAACTATTCTTCTATCCAGAATTTGCACTGGCCTTCCCGTATTTACTACTTTACTTACTTCTTCTTTTGCCCTTTCTCAAATTAGTCTTTGCTCTTTCAGTTGCTCCAGAACCTATTTTCTGACTAGGTAAATATACCCTCAGAGTTCAAACAACAGAATCTTGTAAAATAGTGGTAAATAAAGAGGAGCAGTAAATAAAATTGCTTGTCAACCCCACTGTCTCAGGCTCATATTTAGTAACTACACATGTTTGCCTGGAATTATTTTCATGGCTCTATCATTTTCAGTGTTAGAATAACAAACTTCTTTAGAGTGTTTTGATTTTATTTGTCCCTCTAGTTTGTGTTCATGGTTCTTTCTCTCCCACCTTTAGTTGAATGTTTAATTAATTGCTTTGCTTCTACTCTGTCATGTGGGACTAAAGATTCACTTCAAAGTAGGAATTTGGCACCACCTATTTTTTCCAAATAGATTAGTATTCATTATTGTTAACTCAGACTATAATAATTTGAGTAAGTAGTGATCTGAGAAGTGTTTCTTAATTTTAAAATATTTGGAAAGGGTTTAGTTTTGTTTTAAATTATACTATTTATTTCTGGTTTATTATCCTGCAGTCAGAGAATGTGGTTCATTTTTCAAGGCTTTTTGTGTATGCATATGAAAACAATTATATGACCAACTTTTGGAAATATTCCATGAACACCTGAGAAGAATTATAGTCTATTTTATTTACTGTATTATTATCAATTCATCCTCATAACTTACATTATTCAGATTCTGTACACACTTATTTTGGAGTAGGGGGCAGGAAGGAGGCTCTGGGAAGACTGAGAGATTAAATTATTGCTCCTGTCAACTTTTCCTCTCATTTGTAAAATTTCTTTCCATGTATCTTTCTCCATTGTTATTCAGCAATATAAATTTAATCTGGTTAATGATTTTGTTGTATAAAATATTGTTATCCCTGTTTTCTTTTTAGTTATATTTGTTGATAAACCTTGGCTATTGTTATTTTGTAGGTTAGTCAACTGAGTATCTAGGACACCTTTATCTAAGAGTCTTTAAATCAGTTTTATTTACTGATAAAACGAATGTGTTCAATCTTTTAAAATCTTGTTTGTGAATGCTTTTTATGCTTCCTTATTGTATCTTGGGTGTTTTGTTTTTACTCTATAATATATATTACCCCAAGGAGTAAGAGTTCCTCTCTGCTCTTCATGCCAAAGATTTTACATGCTATGAAGAGTCCTGTCCCAAAATAGAGTGCCATGACCGGACAAGTAAATCTGCCCAGTTTTGAGGTTCAGTAGCTTGTCCATTTGGCTCTCACCTTAAGTTATTGTAATGGGTCAAACTGTGTACCCCCAAAAGATATTTTGAAGTCCTAACGCTAAGTACCTGCGAATATGACCTCACTTGGAAATAGGGTCTTTGCAGATGTAATCAAGTTGAGGTCATTAGGGTGGTCCCAAATCCAGTACAACTGGTGTCTGTATAAGAAAGGTAAAGACACAGGGAGAAGACGGCCATGTGACAATGGAGGCAGAAATTGGAGCAATGCATCTACAAGCCAAGGAATGCCAAAGGTTGCTGGCAAATATCGGAAGCTAAAAGAGGCAAGGAAGGATTTGCCCATATGGGTTTCAGAGGTAGCATGGCATGGCCAACAGCTTGATTTCAGACTTCTAACCTCAAGAAATGTGGGACAACACATTTCTGTTCTTTTAAGCCACTCAGTTTGTGATTCTTTGTTTCAGCAGCCTTACAGAACTAATACACTTATGTTCTACAATTTAGACTTTATCAGTAATAAAGGTAATTTTGGTGCCCTGCCCCCCACCCTCTGTTGTCTTATTTTTCAGTTGGCTCAGAACTTAGGTAGGCCCCTGAAAATCTCCACATTTTGGTGTGATGGCTGGAAAATTTGGAAAACAAAACCAAAAAAACAGGAAAGGTGTTTAGTAAACCAAACTTCAAATTCAACAGAATCTTCCTGAATGGAGCCAAAGAGAACAGAGGGAAAGAAAACCCTACAGGCTTGCCCTACATTGTAGAAAACAATACAGCAGAAAGAAATGCCACATGTGGCCTGCAATATTCAAATACAGAAGAAAGAGAGTGTCTTGAAGCAGAAGTATATTTTTCCTCATCGGGTCCCAGGGATAGAAGCTTCAGAAACATCAGCAGCAGCTGCAGTTCAGGAATTTGCTGAAAGGGACTGTCAGTCTGAAACAGACATGGGAACCAAGGAAGCAAATCTACATTTTCCAAGAAGAGTGTTTCAAATATCTCTCGCTGACAGAGGAGCTGGTATGCAAGGGTAGCTTTTCCCCAAGATGTGGTAAATACACAGATCAAAATCAACCTCTTTCTGGGAAATTTCTCTCAACTGATTTTAAGTTTTAGGTTATCATTCCAGACAATTAACATAAATTAATTGACCCATAAATAAAACCAAGATTTTCTTCTTCATCCTGATACCTTGAGCTTCTACTGTGGTCTTTGGCAACCCTAAGTACAGGAATGGTAGGAACATTGTTTTGCCTGGAGTGACTGATTTGGGGTCTGTGAACTGCTTATTTTTATACACTCGTGTGAGGCCAGAACTGTGATGATCTCATGGATTGTTAACTATTTAGACTTGTGTTCAACTGTAACATGGGACAGTGGCCAAAACAGTGAAGAACAAGGACAGCAGTTCCTGTTCACTCTTTCCTACCCACTGACACCTTGGGTCCCTCTCAGGGATCTAGACAGTTGGGGAGGAGACAGGAGAGGACCCAAGAGGAAGATATAGAACTTTCTGCCAACACAGACTTGTGGGGACTCTATAACTCTATCTGCATTCCAAGCTGACATGTGGATAATATAATTTTGAAGTATTTGGAAAGCTTTCCTTAATATCTAACCCAAATCCCTTCTGCTGCTAGATAAGCATATTCAATGGCTACTTTCTTTTTCTTTCATTTTGAGGAAATGGGCATAGTATACATCCCTATCAATACAACCCTTACATCCATATTAAACTTTTGAATGAAAGTCACAACTAGTGACACTCAGACTGCTTTGCTTGATTGGTACATTTTACAAAATAAATAAGCACATTTGAATGGCTTTAGTCATGGGCCACATTCTCCAGGCCAACCATATACCCCATTGCCCTTATTGTTACAATGAACCTGATTTACACTTTTGTGTTGTCTGCTGGCCCCTGTAGGCTTGTGAGTTTGCCAGCTATGCTTAACAGTTTTCAAAGTCATTTCACCTATATTGTTTACCTTGCTCTTCACAACAGCCCCACAGGAGGGTTACACTAGCTACTGTCATTCTCCCTTTTCAGATGAAGAAACGGAGGCTCTAAGGGGTTAACTGACTTGCTGAAAGTTATCACACAATTAGTTAATGGTAGATCTAGAGTCAGCGTTTTTTTTTTTTTTTCACCATAAAGCACTGCCATTCTAAGCAAATAGAGTATTCCAATCACCTTTTTCTCCATTGCTTTAAGTTTTCACACATAGTTGTTAGAATATTGAAAGGTATAATAAATGATTGAACAGTTGTGAGAGGAAAAAGGCATTATTACAGTTGTTTGCTTAATGTTTTCAATGAAGTAAAATCACATGCTGTGACTATTTACAGTAGCCAAGACATGGAAATAACCTAAATATCCATCAACAGATAAATGGATAAAGAAGATGTGATACACACGCACACACACACACACACACACACACACACACACACTGGAATACTACTCACCCATAAAAAAGAATGAAATCATGCCATTTGCAGCAATATGGATGGACCTAGAGATTAGCATACTGAGTGAAGTAATTCAGAAAGAGAGAGAAAAATACCATATGATATCCCTTATATGTGGAATCTAAAATATGATGCAAATGAATTTATCTATGAAACAGAAACAGACTCACAGACATAGAGAACAGACTTGTGGTTGCCAAGGGGAGAGGGTCAGGGAGGGATGCATTGGGAGCTGGGGTTAGCAGGTATAAACTAGCATATATAGAATGGATGAACAACAAGATCCTACTGTATAGCACAGGGAACTGTATTCAATGTCCTGTGATAAATCATAATGGAAAAAAATATGAAAAAGAATGTGTATATATATATATATATATACACATTATTTCTTATTCTTATACATATATATGTATAACTGAATCACTCTTCTGTACAGTAGAAATTAACACAACATTGTAAATCAACTATACTTCAATAAAATAAATTTTAAATGAAATAAAATAAAATCACGTGCTGTGAATAATTTGTGGAGATGTCCTAGGCAAACACATTATGAGAACTATAAAAATGATGTATTGCTATCTTAATTACTCAAGCATTGTTCTTTGTGGAGAGATTCCCAATTCTAATCAGCTACCTTAGTTTACCTTTAGTTGCCAAGTAGAGCCACCTACATTTACAGTAAGGTAGCTAGAGAAGAGAAGATCTGGTTAGGGATCAGGAAAGATGCTGGAAAGTCTTTAGAAATTTTGAGGGCTCAGTTACCCTTCTAAAGGCCTCACCAGAACAGCCCTCAGCTTTTTGAGCCCAGAATTATAGTAAATGGATCTTCTTTATCATCACCAAATGAGGACAAAACTGCTCCCTTTCTTGAGATGACTTAACTCTGAAACTGAAGATCTGCTGAGAGTCTGCAAAGTTCTTTTTGTAAAATGTTAGTGCTATGAAATACTTAACATCTGTAAAATAATGAGGAATTTAACTTGAAAAAATTGTGGTCCAAAGAACTGGGTGATGTGGATGGACCTAGAGTCTGTCATACAGACTGAAGTAAGCCAAAAAGAGAAAAACAAATATCGTATATTAATGCATATATGTGGAATCTTGAAAAACTGGTACAGATGAACCTATTTGCAGGGCAGGAATAGAGACATAGATGTAGGGAACAGACATGTGGACTCAGATGGGGAGGGGAGGGTGGGATGAATTGGGAGATTAGGTTTGACATCAATACACTACCATGTGTAAAATAGATAGCTAGTGAGAACCTGCTGTATAACACAGGGAGATCAGTTCAGTGCTCTGTGATGACCTAGAGGGGTGGGATGTGGGGGAGGGTGGGAGGGAGGCTCAAGAGGGAGGGGATATATGTATACATATAGCTGATTCACTTCATTGTACAGCAGAAACTGACACAATATTTTAAAGCAATTATACTCCAATAAAAAGAAGTTTAAAAAAATAAATAAATAAAAAGAGAGGAAGACTCTGAAGCAGTATACCCCAGTGGGGAAGAGTCATTGATCACTGATATTGTTTAGAAATGCTGGTCTGTGGTTGTAATAAAAGCAGACGGGCATTTAGTTGTCTTTAAGTTGTCTTTAAGTTTCTCCACAGACATTGCAGCCTCTTACTGCCTGAACCCAAGGTGAACTCCTTCCACTTACCCACCCCCAGGCACTCCACTGCAAAAGAAGAACGATACCTTGATTAAATTCTAGACACTACAAATGGTGCCTTGGGTTCTCTATAGTAATGATGACAAATACCAATGGAAATACAGATCTTGTGGAACTTATAATAAAAGTTTAATTTAATTTTCTCCCAGCTTTATTGAGATATAATAAACATCTGGTTTAATTTTTAAATTAATCACTTAGTTATTACATAAATGAGCTTCAAAAGAAAAAAGGTGAAATAGTCTAATCTATTTAATGGAAAAAATATTAAATGTTTAAAATTTTTATATTACAGTCTATAAATGGAGGAGTTGAAAAACATGTAGTTCCTGCCTTGAAGGGACTTTAGGGGCCATTTTGATGAAAGAGATGACAGTTATTATAAAAGAGCTTTCCTATACCACAAAAAATAAAGAATTTAAACATGTGAGAAAATATGAAAAGTTCCTGTAAAAACACCAGAATGAACACCTCTTAATAGTACATACATAATTTATTACTAATACAATTAGGTTTAAATCATTTCCATTTCTGTTACTTGGACTAGGTGTGTATATATGTGGAAGGAAAGAGAGAGAGGAAAAAAGAGAGCATTTATACAAAAACTGAACTGCTTAAGCTGTATATGGATGTAATTAAATAGACAACAGTTCTTGGAGAAAGTAGCAGTTGAATCTATTGAATTAACATTAGAAATAAATTAAAATGGGCACTTTTTCCTGAATCAGACAGACCTATAATCACAGTTGTACATAATGATTGAATTTAAAGGTTAAGCAAGATGGTTCTCTGTGCAAACTTACCTTTATAATTGTACCACTCTTTCAAAAAGCATTTGTAAAAATATGACTATTTAAACAATACAGAAAATACATATACTAATACCTTAACAGAGTTTACACTTTATCTCAGGTTAGAAACTCTTGTCATACTTAGAGATGTGGAAAAATTTGCCTTTAAAAACTTGAATATGTGCCCTATGAATGAATGAAACAATAACCAGCAAGCAAAATCAGTAGAGGATATTTAACTTTCAGGGACCAAACAATATGCAAACCTAAACAAGAGAGAATCTTCACTTAGCTAGAAAGAGAATTTGATCAGCCCTGGGAAATCTTATAGCCTACCTCAGCATTGTTAATTGCTGGGTTTGCTATAATTCAATGTAAGAGCTTTTAGTTCCTTATAAATCCCACAGTTGCCTATTTCAATGATCTTTAGGGTGGGTTGGGCATACCAGTAGTTTTATAGCAATAAAGGACTGTCTTGAAATCTGCTGGTTCCTAACTTGCTTTTTTACTGCTGGCCAACACTGACTCAAATTTACAAACGTTCACTTAGACCTTTCTTAAACCTGTTTGGGAAAAGATTAACTTCAAACACAGACATTGTAGTATATGTGTAATACACAAGTCCACTCATAGCCATTTCTGTGTATTTCTCACAGGGATGGAGGCATCACATTTCTATCATGAGGAAGGAAACAGATTTAAATGTGCTAAAAATTCTTCAGATATTTATAAAATAAACTTGGAAAAAGGCTGTGGAATATGACTGCTAAATAGTACTAGGCTATGTGCTGAAATTGTGATTATATGTTCCCCAAAAATAGTATTTACCTTTTGTGAAGGAAAAAGTAGAAATAAAATGAGTCACACATCACTTTAATAATTAATCTCTATTATCATTATTTAAAAAAGTAAAAAATATATATATCCTTCTAACTCCAGAAGAGATCACATTTAAACTGTTCAAAATAGAATAAATTTTCTTCTAGAAACATTATTTGAACATCTAGTATACAATAGCACTCAGCTTGATGCCATAAAGCAGTACATCTCAAAGTGCACCTGAACTCCTAACAGCAGAATAGAGAGAACTGCCTCCATGAAATTGGAGAGGACAGATCTATTGTCTCAGACAGGATAGGCTAGATTGTGCTGCTGTAACAAACATCCTCAACATTTGCCTAAAACAGAGAAGGGTTCTCCTCCCTCCCACTTCATATTCATTACAAGCTGACTGAGGAATCTGTTTAGTGTCGTTTTCCTTTCAAGTTCCAAGCTTGAAGAAGTCGCTATCTGAAATATTGAAAATCACTTTATCAAAAGAAAAGAAAGCTCTGGAAGGCTTCACACCAGCAATTAAATGATCTGCTCACAAATATTAGACAGAAACAGGCATTCAACTTTAGGTTTCAAGAAGGATAATCCACCCATGGGCCCAGAAAGAAAGGCGAGCCAGATCTCAGTGAATGCCACACATTTCCTTAATTATTTTCTCTTAAAATAATTCAAATTTTGCATTCTGCTTCATGCTAAATCCATTACTATAAAAATAAGGTTTTTAATTACCACTAGGTAAAATTGACAACTGAAATAAATTTTTATTCTGTGACACTGGAATGTACAGTGGTCAGATCGTGAAGGACATGTTCAATCACGCAAAGAGTTTTGCACTTTATCCTGAGGGCAATGAAATCCATATTTAAAAGGGTCTGTAAAATGATCAGAATTTTCATTTGAAAAGATTACTCTGTTTTCCAGTGAGGAATGTGTTTAGATACAGAACACCCTTCCAGACTGAAGGCAGGGAGACCAATCAGGAGGCTTATAGAAATCCAGAGATGATGGTGACCCTGAACAAAGATTGTATAATCAGATTGGATAGAAATGGACAGATTTGAGAAATATCGAAAAGTCCAACAGAAAAGATTTGGTGATTGGTTATGGAGGTTACAAAAAAAGGGAAAGTCTAGGGTGTTCCCAAATTTGGCCTACTAGGCAGGAGTTGACAACCATTCTCTGAGAAGAGAACAGAGATGGAAGAGCTCATTTAAGAAGAAGAGTTGAAGAGTTCTGTTTTGGACTTGTTGAGTTAGAGGCATGTAGTAGATATACACGTGCTTAGACACCTAACAATTCTTGGGAAACAACCCTGCCCCTTCTTAAATCTACACAGCTCAAGTAGCACTGACCACACCCTTTAGTGTCAGGGACTGGCCAGAATAATCCATCCCCCTGGTTCAGGAGGGGACATATGACCTCAGTGACCCTGGGTTGCTTTTTTGTCCCACATTCTTTTAAGAAAGAGACTTGGACTTTCACTACAATCCCTAGTTGAAAGGATGTTATAAGCCTATCATTGCCACAACATGAGAAGAGAATGCTTGATATTGAACCCACACAGAGGGAAGAGGAGACAAGATAATTCATGTAAGTCTATAAATTTCTGTGTTCAGTTATGTCTACCCACTTACACAGAGCAATAGATTCCTATTTTTATTTAAGCTACACTGACTCAGCTTTCTGTCACTTGCAGCTGAGAACTCCTGACTAATCCTTGATGAGAGTGGGACACCCAAAAGGAGTCACTGGACAGTCATTTGAAGTACTGGAAGCCATCTTGAGCAACTAACAGGGATTGGAAAGAGGGAACTTTCTATTGGAAGGATATTCAACTCAATCTCTGAGGTTCCTTCTGATTCTACGATTCTATGAGAGTATTTTAATGTCCCCCTAGAAAACTTCTTCCCCCTCCCTTCTCCTTCATGGTGACAATGTCAACACTTTAACGCCACTCTTTCATTATTTCTCCTCCTGATTAATGATTATTTCTAAACAGCTACTTGGTAGCTTTATGACTGGGATAGGGACAAACAGGGAAGAGAAGAGTTAGGAAGATATTGTTCAGAATAGAAAGCACACTAAGTTAGCACTAATCCTAAAAAATGAAAAAGATTTAAGTCGTTATGGAGATTGTTTCCCCCTATTCTTCATATTTTCCATTAGGTCCAGTTAACTTGGATAATATCAGTCCAGCCTGGGCAGATTAATGAAGTGTGATGTTTGCATGAATGTTTGGAATCAAAAGATCTGAAAAGATATTGCTAGGACCAGAGGAACTAGCAGCCACAATTCCAGCCTTAGGGTCCCAGTTTGAAAATGAGATTTCCTATCACACTTAGCTTATGTAAGAGACTAAGCACTTTCCACCCTTGTAATGTACGTGATGCCACATCCTCCAGCCCTATGAGGGCCGAGCCTCTGTTATAGTCATCTTGATATCTCTTTCCTCTTCTCTTCCAATAACCTCCCTCCCCAGTGTCTAGTACAGAGCTTTGCACACAATCAGGACTAAATAAATATCTACTGAGGGTATTAAAATGTAAAAAGCAGAATCTTCTGGAATACCCACAATCAAACGTACTTATCAGAAAAAGAAATCACACAGATGTTTCGTAATAAGCAGAACCCAAATTAGTCATTCATGTTTTCTGCTGATCATATTAGAATCACCTCGACTTAAAAAAATAATGCACACACACTCAAAATATCACTGGCTTTTTTCCATATAAGCAACGTTTAAATATGAAACAAGCTGGGAAGGGGAATAAAAGCCTTTAGCTGCAGATGATTCTTTATCACAAACCATTTCCTTTGTGCAAGTAGTCCTGCTGGCATTCCCTGGAAATTAACCTTTGCTTCTGCTTGTTACCTGATGCGTTGCATTAATAAAAAGTATGCGTGACAGAACCTCATGTAGTCACTCAGCCCAAAGGAAGCGTGAGCATACAGCACCCTCTGACTCAGCAAAGAGAGGTGCTGGGTCACCCATCTAATACAGAGAGACACACTAGCTGATTCAGAAAACTCATGCTCACCACAAGAAAAAGAAGGAATTCAGCACCAAGTGAGCTGGGCCTCCCCGAAATTAATCATTCTCTTTTTAAATTTAAATTTGCGTGTATTTGAGTCACAGCCCTATGATAATAATATGAGTTTCAGAGCCTTTGAGATCTTTAGAAGAAAGATACATTGTAAATGTGAATGGAGATAAAGCAAAGTGTGGGAATGTTAGGGCAGTGGAAAGGATCTCGGGGTTCACGAGTTATTCCTTTCCATATGTTCAGATCAACCTCTGCAACCAGGGCAATATTCTCCTTTCATGTTCCTCCAGTCTTTTGTGGGAGAGTGGTTAAAGAAGAAGATGAAGACAAAGATGAAGATGAAGACAAAGACAAACACGAAGAAGAAGCAGAACTGGAAGAGAAGAATGAAAAGAAGGAGAAATTAATATCCTTTGCAGTCACCAAAATAAGGGATTTTTTGTAAAGCTCTCTGTGTTGTTAATGTATGCTTATATTCCATGTATAGACATACACTTATGCCCATTTTTAAGATTTTAATTAGTATTGCATAAAATATAACTCCAAGTGTAGCCCATCTACAAATAAACTACAGAAGCTGTCTAAATGCAATATGAAGACTAAGACCATGGGAGCTGTTCAGTGTGGTGGTTAAGAAATCTGGCTTTAAAACAGACACTCTTAGGTGGCTTCAAATCGAACTTCCACCACTTACTAGACATTTGAATTTAGACATGTTATTTAAACCTTAAAACACTGAGTTTCCTCCTTTGTTTATCAGAAATAATAATACCTATCTTACTGGGTTTCATTAAAGGTCAAATGAGATCATGTCTAGAAAAAGATTAGCAAGGATCCTAACATTTGGTTATCAATAAATGATAGTCTTTGTTATGAACTGCAGGAGTATTGACCCTGACTCCAGGTCATCAAGATTAGCGAAATTCTGTACACTTAGAAATAGATCATTCTATCTTCCTTTCCTTTTGCTTCTCTAACTCATCATAGCCAAGTTCTAGAAACCTGAATGGCCTGCAAGTCCTAGTTAGTGGGTATAATTGCTCTCTTTATTGTAATTATTCACAGTACTGCTAGCTTCACATTTGCATTGCTAATAAACCTTTCAAAGTGTGCTGACATTTAGGTTAGTTTCAAATGTTCAAAACTTTACGAGTGTCCATAATGAGCCCCAAATATTCAGAAATCATAAATTACTTTAAAAAAATTATAGAGAAGTACAAACTGATATCCTGAAAACAAAAGAACTTTCTCTGTCACAACACTAACATTCATTCAGAAATGTTCCCTTAGGTCAAGAAACTACTTAAAGTAAAGAAACCAGCAGATAACTGGTGTTTAGAGGCAATCGTCGTGGGGTGTGGCCAAGACTGCCCCCCCCACTCCTATGGAGACCTTGGAATAATAATATCTATTTGAGCCCTTACTATTCACGCATCCCAATCTAAAAGCTTTGCATGTGTTATCCCATTTTATTTTCATAACCATCCCATGAGGTACTATTTTTATTCCCATTTTATGAGTAAGAAAACTGAGGCACTGAGAGATTAATTTGCTTGGTCAAGATCATGGTTAGCAAGTGGGCAGTCAGTATTCAAATACAGACAGTGTTGAGCACTATGTCCCTGGGACGTGTTTTCCTCTATAGCCACTGGTGAAAGTTATAAATGTTAAGCATAACTTGAATTTACTGTACTGTATTGTTAAAAATTTACTTTTGCTATGAACTGCTAGACAAAAATAGGTTAATATTGAGAGGAAAATTTTTTCTCTACTGACTTGGGTCTGGTGCCTGGGGGCCTGCAAATTAACTGACAGATTAACAGGAGAGAAGACAAGATTTATTTACAAATATGTGTGGGAGTTGCTTAGCAATGAGTAAGGTTTATATATATCAACTTAACAAAGGTAGGGGCTGGTTTAGGACTTCAGTGGGAAAGCATGGAAGGTTCTGTTGGGCTTTCCGATGCTTGTGGGAATGGGTGGTCAGTCTGCATAGCAACTGAATTTTCTGGAAACTCCTTTGAGGGGTTAATGTTAGGTGTACCCTCAGGAGGTTCCACTTTAGTCAGATAAAGGGAAGTTCAGAGAAGATTTCCTGTTGTAGCTTCTGTAGCTCAAATATTTTCATTTTAAAATGATCTTTATACCAACTCTGAGGGTCCAAGTATGTCCCTACACTAATATCATCATCTCTCAGGTGGGGAACAAGGATAGCAGAAATAGATTGCATTCAAAGTTAATTCAGATTAGCTTTGTGTAATCTGCATCAGTAATTAGTTCTAGTTACTGTGTTTGAAAGTCAAGCATTCTCTATATCTACAAGTAATATATAGTAACATAATATTCATTAGTGCTTGGACCACAGGAGGTGCCAACTAAATATTTATTGAATGAATAAAAGAATCATTGTAAATATTAAATTGTCTTACACCAATCTAAATACATAGTAGGTTTCCATATACTTGTTGCTATCACTTACTTGAAATATCATTTTATTTATAAATGAACATGACAAATATTTGTGAGAATTACCACTTGAACTTAGGGAAAATCCATTTTCTTTTACATTGAGTAGATCAGCATCAGCCAGTCACTTTTCAGACACTCAGAGTTTAAAGCTCACTGGCATGTTGAGTGATGAGCTATCACGAAGATGGTCCCTCTACGTCAGGCCTTGGCCAAGTGTCAGAGGAGGTAAACTCAACTAATCCATGTTCATTCATGGACAAGTTTCCTCAGGCCCTCCACTCAAAGATTTCTCTGCCACCTGCCTTGATATCCTTCATTTATTCAGTGAACAGCAAGAGTTGAAACTGGTACCTCCCCCAGAAGCATACATTTTAGCAGACCTCAAAGGTGTAACCTAGAAGGAAGAAACATGCCCAGAAGTATTTTATTCATACTTTCACCAATTCAACAAATATTTATTCAGTACACACCATGGCCCAGAAACTATTCCAGCTGCTGGGGATACACTGCATGGAACAAAACTGACCAAAATAAATAAATAAATAAATAAATTCCTGCCTGCCCTCATAGAGTTTACATTCTAGTGAGCATTTTAGGCAATTGTCAGTCATCCAAAAAACCCTTCAAAGTACAATCAAAAGAAGCATTAAAATGTCCAGAAACAATTGAAAATGATGAGTCTTCAGAGCACCAACAAGACAGAGTAAACATGGTCTTTGGAGGCTGACCGAGCTGGGTTCAAATCCTGCCCCTACCATCTACCTGCCATGTGATTGTTGCAGTCAAGCTGCTGGTTTTCTTACCAGTGAAAATGCAATATAACAACATCTTTAGCATACAGTTCTTGAAAGTATTACACAAAACAATGTAGGTCTATTTGGGGGGGCTCAATTTCAGCCCCCAAGGTTGAATTACAGTCTGTGCTCCTACTCTGGATGAAAGTAATCACTTAAAGTTGTAGTATGATTTACTTTTTATATTTATTATAATTTTTGTTGGAATGTCTAATCCAATATTTTGAAGTCTCCTGTAGCCTCAGAAAATGACCAGTCTTTTTTTTTCTTTTTTGCGTTACGCGGGCCTCTCACTGCTGTGTCCTCTCCCGTTGCAGAGCACAGGCTCTGGACGCGCAGGCCCAGCGGCCATGGCTCACGGGCCCAGCCACTCCATGGCATGTGGGATCCTCCCAGACCAGGGCACAAACCCGTGTCCCCTGCATCGGCAGGCAGACTCTCAACCACTGAGCCACCAGGGAAGCCCTGACCAGTCTTTTCAATCATTTGATTCACTAGCAAAAATTAACTGAGCCCTTACCACGTTGGACTAGGCACTAGGTACACAGGATTAAATAGAACAGAAATAGTACCTGTCCTCATGGGCTGACTCGCTAATTGGTGACAAGGACAATAAACAAGTAAACAATTAAAGTTATAGTTGCAAAATGTAATGTAGTCATCAAGTTCAAAAACAGCCCCTCCTCATCTGCCCTTGTCATCCCTTCTGGTCTTTTGGGGGGCCTTCCTCTAACTATATCTCCTCTATTCCTTGAACCTGTCTATTTCTGCATAATCTTTTCCCTCAACTTAAAAGCAGACACAAGTCTCTCTCATTCTTAAACAAAACCAATGACATCGCCCCAGGATCACATGCCCCTTTCTGATGGACGCTTTATTGCTTCCTTATCTTTTGCAACCAAGCTCTGCAGTCTGTTCCTACTTCTTCACATCTTAGGCAGTCTTCTACTCTTTGAGGATAAGGATGTCTCCAGCCACACAGAGACCTCCACCACCACTGCTCCCACACACATCCCACAGTGCTCCAAGTCATCAAGTGACGTCTCCATGACCAAATCTACCATTCCTGGCCTTCTACTGCACTTCCCTCTGTGGGTCATTCTCTCACATTCAAATTCCTCTTTTGGCTTCAATGACCCTGTGCTCTTCTAACCTTGACCTTTCTCATTGTGCCTAGATGATTCTTTTTGTTCTCCCTGTCTTCTCATTTCTCAGGAGCCTTTCCTTGACTATTTCTCTGCTCCTCTACATAAATCCTCCCTAGAAGTCTGCATCTATTCTTAGAGTTTCGCTTCCTTTAACATGTCTTTATTGTGATGGTCCCTCCACTGTGATGATACATACTCAGACCTTCCTCAGATAACTACTATGCTAGTCAAAACTAGTTCAAGGATGGTGTCTTCCAGAAAAGTTGTAAGTCTGCATTAGATGTCCTTTACCCCAAATGCTGTAACATTCTGGGCATTTCCTAGTCTCTTTCACCTTAAAAACCAGCAACAAACACACTCTTTTTTTAAAAAAAATTTTATTTACTTATTTTTTGGCTGCATCAGGTCTTCGTTGTGGCACGCGGGATCTTTCGTTCCGGTGCACAGGCTCTTCATTGCGGTGCACGGGCTTCTCTCTAGTTGTGGAGTGTGGGCTCCAGAGTGGGTGGGTTCAGTAGTTGCGGTGTGCAGGCTTAGTTGCCCCATAGCATGTGGGATCTTAGTTCCCCATCAGGGGATCAAACTGGCTCCCCTGCATTGCAAGATGGGTTCTTAACCATTAGACCACCAGGGAAGTCCCCAAACACACTCATTTAACCTTATACCTCCCTCCAACTACAGCCCCATGTCTTTGCTTCTTATTATAGCTAAGGTGACCATATGTAACAGTTTCCCTGCTTTATGCCTGTTGTCCTGGTATACCATCTGGTTTAACATTTGTCCCAGAATTTTTCTTTTTAATAATGAGGTAATATTACTAATAGTTGATTCAAAATAAGTTGGAATGGGTATGATAGACCTCTTGCTTTGTACTCCCAGCATCTGTCTTGGTTCCAGCTCAGAGTATGTGAGTCACATACCAGTGAGTGGAGTTCTCACTTTAACACTTGGTTAAATCTGAAAGACAGCAGTGGTAACACATCACTTCTTCCCTGACCCTTTTGTGATACAGCATAACTACATCCTTGCTCTCAGGAGCAACATGCTATTTGCTAGCTGGTAAAACAAAGATGCTCAGACACAAGCACTGGGGAAAACTAACTCCTTCTGGACCCAGGTGGGGTACAACAGCTTGCCGATCTGTGGCCCATGCCATGAACTAAGAGAAGCACAAGGCACAAATGACAGTGTTAGTGAGGAATGTGAGGACTCATAGGTTAGATGTAAGAAAAATACACAAAAGAATGGAGGCTGAGTAGTCCTACCTTAAAGCATATAATCTATTTATGTGCCTTTAAGTTACTTATTTATTGTTTGTTTGATAAAACATTTCTATTTTTCAATAAACTCTTTTGGTAGCAACAAACTCAAAAAATGAAAATGCAAGTTCAAAATTAAGTTCTGAATTTCCATTTCTCAGGAAACAGTTGGTGAAGAACTTTTGTTGACATTAACACAGAATGTTAATTGCATAGAATGTGTGTTGACATTAATATCCACCACAGGGACCCAAACCAGAAGATACACATGTTGAAAAAACATCAACATCTATTGAAAAACTTAGTAGCAAGTTTAAAAGAACTATGCCCAAAGATGATCATTCCACACGTGTAGCTACAGAAGATGCATGTGCATACCATTCTACAAGGTATGACTTTTCATTTAGATCCAATGACTGTTCTTGTTAGTTAATTTTCCCCACTTTTATTCCAAGTTTTCTTTTACATGTGCAAAAAGGAAGTGATGGCTGTCAATATGTTGATTTCATTAGCAGAAGACACTTACAAACATTAAAATTATGCCTGTTTTGTATTAGTAATATTAGATACTCCAAACAAAATATCAATTAAGTTAATTCCAATGAAGTTTTGATTATTTAACTCATTTCATGTACTATAATAAAGTTTTGGGGGGACTTCCCTGTTGGCGCAGTCGTTAAGAATCCGCCTGCCAATGCAAGGGACATGGGTTCAAGCCCTGGGCCAGAAAGATCCCACATGCCATGGAACAACTAAGCCCGTGCACCACAACTACTGAGCCTGCGTTCTAGAGCCCACAAGCCACAACTACTGAAGCCCATGTGCCACAACTACTGAAGCTCATGCGCCTAGCCCGTGCTCTGCAACAAGAGAAGCCACCGCAATGAGAAGCCTGCACACTGCAACGAAGAGTAACCCCTGCTCACCGCAGCTAAAAGAAAGCCCGTACACAGCAACGACTACCCAGTACAGCCAAAAATAAATAAATAAATTTATAAAAAAATAATAATAGTAAAGTTTTTGGAAGTTCATTCTGTAAATGTTGAAACATTTGGCATTATTGTAAATATTATTATAAATCTACTTTAAATTCAACACTGAAGATAATTTGTGTGTGGAGGGTGAAAATACAGAAACAAATGTTGGTAGAGCACAGCATCATGATTAAACACAGTTTTGCTACTAAATGAACAAACTTTGGAGCACATATGTTCCAGGAATTGGTTCTTGTGCTCTCAGAGTTCATAACGGCATACAAAAGTTTGTGGTAATGCACTGATCATATTAGAAATATTTTTATATTTACACAAAGTAACTGGATTACTGAATAATTGAATATAAAAATCATTTCAGCATAGCAGTAAATTCTTTCTCTCTTTACTGCCTGACATCAGTTGGAGTTTAGAAGTGTCTTTTTGAAGTATTTCTTTGTGATGCAACCAAACCATCCTATAATGGTAACATGCTTTCTGTAAACAAGTTCTCTAAATTTTGGTTGTATTTTGTTTAGAATCAGCTTGAAATCTTTAATCAAAGCAGTCAACACATGGAGCACCAAAAAAGCCTTCAAATTTTGAGGCTTTTCACAAATTGAAATGATTGGAAATAAAGCTTACAAATACGAGGGCATTGAAATTGATCCCTATAAAAGCAAAAAGGAACTGAATATATTAGGTGATGAGAGCTCACTCTTTATGCAAGATTTGACTGTGAAACTCTATAATTGTGTTTTAGAATATTTTAATTTGTGGGGAGCATATTTTGATATAGCCTCTTTTGTTACTGGAAAAAATTCATATTTTATACAGAAGTGAAAAGAAATTGAGAAGGCCTATAATTTTATAGCCTCAAAATTTGTACAATAATCAAAAGAATTATAAATGGAGATGAGTATATTAGAGACTTTTGCCTTACAAAAGTATTTTAAAACAAAGATGATTTGGGGCTTCCCTGGTGGTGCAGTGGTTGAGAGTCCGCCTGCCAATGCAGGGGATGCGGGTTCGTGCCCCAGTCCTTGAAGATCCCACATGCCACGGAGCGGCTGGGCCCGTGAGCCATGGCTGCTGAGCTTGCACGTCCAGAGCCTGTGCTCCGCAACGGGAGAGGCCACAACAGTGAGAGGCCCGCATACCGCAAAAAAAAAATTTAAAAAAACAAAGATGATTTGAATGAAGGGGAAAAGACAATAGCTTTAAAAAAAAAATTAGCTCAAATATTTAACAGTATATTATCTCCTGACAGTGCCGGAAAAAAAAAAGAAAGAAAGAGAGAGAGAGAATTGAGAACATCCTCAATTAACAGACTTTGCTCTGAGCTTACCATGTATCCCAGCACCAGTAGAGAGAGGGTATTCTTTATTTAAAATACTGTGTTTTATAAGGAAGAGTAAATAAAGTGTCACATTTTCAAATTTTAAGTCATAAAATGAAGCACTGAAGAAGATTGCAGGCAGCTTTATGGAAAAAAGTTCCAGATAATAAAACCACATTAGAAAAAATACATTCTTTAGAAAAACAGTGGGGAGAGATATGATAAAGGACCTCTTTCAAATTTGAACATACGCCAAGAATAATTATTTTGTTTATATTGTTTTTATTGTTCAGAAAAGTCAATATAGTGAGAAATAAATTTTTTTCATTACTACATATATAATTAATATTTCATTTCTAGAGAGAATTTTATTTTTGATTTTTGATGGTTATTGTAAAAAATTTTTATAGATTCCACAGATTTGCTAAAATCAATTTGTTAACAAATACTTACTTTAAAATGATATAATTTTACCCATCAAATTATTATACCCATTCACCTTAAAGGGTGAATTTTATAGTCTATAAATTATGCTTCAATAATCTGATTCTTTAAAATTACATAATTTATTTATTCTTAGCACACCCCTCCCTCTTCCCTCTCTAAAGTGTCCTAGCTTGGATAGTAAATTATATGTTCATCTGTTCATAACAAAAATCTTAAAAGAGTTGCCTAAACTTCCTGCCCACACCTCTCCATGTCCCATTCACTCTTCAAGTCACTTCAGTTGGATTTTTCAACTCTGTCACTCCAACGAAGGCATTTTTTTCAAGACACCATTGATAAGCATTTTGCCAGGTTAGTGTTCTATTGTCATTTTACTCAATCTCTCTCCAGGATTCAACACAGTTGACCAATTCCATCTTCAAATATTGTCTTCTATTATTCCATGACAACACATGATTCTGGTTTTCCTCTCAATCCACTGCCCATTTCTTTCTACTGTCTTTTGTTTGCTCCTCTTCCTGGACTCTAAATATTGGAAAGACCCAAAACTCTGTCTTCTATTGCCATTCGTTCCCTAGATGACCACATCCTGGCCCATGGCTTAAAACACCAGCTATATGTTGATGATGAGCAAACATGTACCTGGTCCAGATTTCCCCTTGAGCTCCAGATTTGCATATCTAACTCCCTACTGTTAACTCCCTAGTAATTCCCTACCTCTCCAACAGAGCCTTCTTATTGCAATAATAATAAAACACAAGCACAAAATTATTGACTAACAAGACCCTGCACGATCTGTCCATGCTTCTACCTCTCTGACCTCATCTTTTATGTTTACCTTTCTCCCTCTCACTCTGATTGCTGTATCCATCCTGGCCTTCTTCCCTTTCCTTGAGCCTACCAAGTTCATTTCTACCACAGGGCCTTTAGGAATGCTACTCCCTCTTACTGGATCTCTTTGAATGGCTGGCTTCTTCTCATGATCCAAGTCTCAGCTCAGTTCTCCTCCTCAGAAAGGCTTTCTCCAACCATGTAAAGTAGCCTACCCGCTTCCCACCCAGCCAAAATCCCTCTGACAGTGGGATGAATCCAGAGCAGTCCCCCCCTCCCTGCTCAAATATGTTCAAGTCCTAACCCCTGCAAACTGTGAAGATGACCTTAATTGGATAAAAGTTCTTTGCAGATGTAATTAAGGATCTCAAGATGAGATCATCCTGGACTTAGGGTTGGTGCTAAATCCAATGGAAGGTATTTTTCCTTATAAGAAAAGAAAACACAGAGAAAAGATAATGGGAAGATGGAGGCAGAAATAGTAGTAATCTTCCTACAAGCCAAGGAATGCCAAGAGTTGCCAAAAACCATCAGATGCTAAAAGAGAAGCATGAAACCCGTATTCCCTCAGAGCCTCCAGAAGGACCAAAATTTTGATTTTACATTTCTGTCCTCTAAAACTGTGAGAGAATACGTTTTTGTTGTTTTTAAGCCTCCCAATTTGTGTATTTTGTTACAGCAGCCCTAGAAATCTAATACATCCCCCTAAGATAATCCTGCCTTACTCCCTTTGCAGACCTTCTCAGTATTCGGTGTCATCCATTTGATTATTTTCATACTTGTTTATTTTCTGCCCCCCACACATGTAGGCTCCATGAAGAACCTTATTTGTCGTATTTATCACTGGATATTCATACCTAACTCAGAACTGAATCTACACACAGTAGAAACTCAGTAAATACTTGTCAAATCAATGAATGTTGATTCAACAGTTACCTCTTCTTGAAACAATTACAGGTCTTTCTCCTTGATGTGACTTAAGCTCTTTGTTAGATGAACATCGGGTCTCTTTTATTCACCACTTTACCCACACTCCCAACACAACCAATTAATGTAAGGCCTTCCATACACATGCATTAAATATGTTTGGGACATCCGATGTGTCTTAAGTATTGTCATATACAATGCTCTAAACAGTTATCTCATTTACTTCTCAGAATAATACCTCAATTTATATACTATTGTCTTCATTATATAAGTGAAGAACATGAAGGTAAGAACAGTTAAGTAAATTGGGAAGATCACCAAGTTAATAAGTGATGGAATCAGTATTTAAACTGAAGACTCTCTGATCTTACATGTCAAGCCTGTCCCACTAACTTAGCCTTCTTAGCAGTAACAATTCCTGTGCAAAATAAAAATTAAAAAATAAATATTAAAAAGTAAATTAATATGTTAAAGTTTTAACATATTTTAAAAATTTATGTTTAATTTTATTTTTTAAATTAATTTTTATTGGAGTATAGTTTCTTTACAATGTTGTGTTAGTTTCTACTTTACAGCAAAATGAATCAGCCATACATATACATATATCCCCTCCCTTTTGGACTTCCTTCCCATTCAGGTCACCACAGTGCATTAAGTAGAGTTCCCCGTGCTATACAGTATGTTCTCATTAGTTATCTATTTTATATACAGTATCAAGAGTGTATATGTATCAATTCCAATCTCCCAATTCCTCCCACCTCCTTCCTTTCCCCCTTGGTGTCCATACATTTGTTCTCCACATCTGTGTCTCTATTTCTGCTTTGCAAATAGGATCATCTATACCATTTTTCCAGATTCCACATATATGCGTTAATATACGATATTTGTTTTTTTCTTTCTGACTTACTTCACTCTGCATGACAGTCTTTAGGTCCATCCATGTCTCTACAAATGACCCAATTTCATTCCTTTTTATGGCTGAGTAATATTCCATTGTATATACGTACCACATCTTCTTTATCCATTCCTCTGTTGATGGACATTTAGGTTGCTTCCACTTTAAAATTACCTCCCTCACTCAACTCCAAATGACCAATATTCCAAAAAGAGACCATTCTTTCTCTGTCTTAAAACAAGCAGAAGCTTTTCCAGTATCACTGATGAACATTCCTACTAAATCACATCTGTCATCTACACGTCAGAAGAGGGGATTTGTTAGGTAGAAGAAGAACAGAACTTTGGGAGGCTGGATCGGTTATTAGCTTAGTGGTTTTCAAAGCCCTGTGTGTAGAAGATCATGGGGGTGGTGGTGGGAAAATGCAGTTAAAAATGCAGATTCCTGGTCTGCACTCACAGATACTCTGATTCAGTAGGACCAGCTTGGCACCGAGGAATCTGCTTCCTTAACAATCAATGGCATGTGTACTACTCAAAAAGGAGCCATGTGAACAATATCGAAAAAGAAAAGGGGTACAGTAAAGAGAAGGCCAGAGATGCCAAAGTCAACCTCCGCCGGCTTCCCAGCTGTGCCAAAGGCTGACCCTGGTGGGGAGGCATAATTAGTGTGGGTAAAAGGATTTTGTATCTTTGGGTGGAAAATCATCTAAGCATGCCAAATATCAATATTGTCTTTCATCTGAGCTTCTCTGTTCACTTTCTCCTGCCACACCTTTCAAACTGTGGTGATGGGAACAATAATAAGCCTGTGTTATTTGGTTCCATCAGAACTCTTTCTTATAAATCTCCTAAAAATCGTATTTATTGTCATACAAATTTAAATGTATTACAGAATGTGAGTGGAAAAAGCAGTGGTAGATATTTACTCTTTGGCCTTTCTTCATGATTGTCTCTTTTTTTTTTAACCCCCAAAATACATGTAAGATGGCAAATTTCTGCTAAGTAACTTAAAGTGTTTCATGTTTGGATCTAACTCTCAACGTTAAATTCCATAATAGTTCCAGGTGGAAGTTGGAAATATTTTCATTAGCGTGACATCTTCATTTTATAAATAACCAAGGTGAATCAGAAAAGGAAGAGATTAAGCTTGTCTCTGTATCCAGGACAATCCCTTTATTTATCGAAAACAAGTGATGAAACAAGGTAGAAGGGGAGTGAGGGAAATGAATAAATCCTGATTATGCCTCTACCTGGTTGTTGGCCTCATAAACCACCTGTACTCTGAGCTTCCCTCTCGTGTGAAATGGCAGTTGGATCAGATGAATACTAACAAACTAACCTGGATAAGTCTGTGTGATCAAATCATCCCCTTAAAGGAAATTGAATGATACACAGTGAAATAGAAACGCAGCCAATTCTTTTTTTTTTTATTGAGGTATAGTTGATTTAGAATATTGTGTTAATTTCTGCTGTACAGCAAAGTGATTCAGTTATACACATATATACGTACTTTTTTATGTTCTTTTCCATTATGGTTTATCCCAAGATATTGGCTATAGTTCCCTGTGCTATACAGTAGGACCTTGTTGTTTATCCATTCTATGCAATAGTTTACATCGGCTAACCCCAAACTCCCAGTCCTTCCCTCTTCTTGATTATCTCTTCTGAGAGGGAAGTATTTCTTCAGACCATCCAAAAGCTATGTCTACCTGCCTTTCAGTTTAATAAGGGTTAATGAAACTACAATCGACAAATCCAATACAGAAAGATCTGAGAACCTGCTCAATCTTTCCATCATTCAAAACATTAGGCTGGGCTCTACCGTTTGCTTTTTATAGCTCATAACTAATCAGGAGGAAAGCGGGTAGAGAAATAAGCCACCCTTTAGCTTTGGAAAATCTTTCCTGTTAGCTGAATTGAGAGTAGAGAGCCTCAAGCCTCTTTTTAATTTTCTACTGGATTAGATTGAGCTAACAGATAATCAAGCAAGAAATGGACAAGTACAGTATTTATGGAGCAGCTACAAAGGGACCAGAATTGAAATAAGCACCATAGGGAATTCCAAAGAATAACATACAGTGTGCCCCAGCCTCATAGAATTTATTTGCTGAGGGAAAACACTGACACACCTAAGATCTACAAAGAAAAATTGTCATATATATAATTTTTGACACAAATAAGAACATTTCTGGATGGAGGAAAGGAAATAATCTCCATAAAGAGAATCTGCCTCTGCAAGCTATACAGTGAACTGAGATAAAAGATGTAACTAAAACTTCTAAATTGAGCGCACTGACCATCTCTCACCTCCAAGATCACACTACTTGAAAGCTAGGTCAAGCTACCCTTGATAGGAAGACAGTATAATGCTATTCAAGATCAAATTTCAGAGGCAGCTCAGAAGAACGTTTTTAAAAATCTGACTTCCAAGTTTCCATGGGGAGTCAACTTTTTAAGAAGAATCCTTTAACATGTTTTGGAAATCTTTTGTAACCTCTAAAGAAATGTTTTTTAATTGGACTGGACAAGGCATAGCGATTATTAATGGCAGTTTTGCATCGTGCCTGAAAATTAGTTAGGAAAATGGACAATTCCTATGGGGTTTGTGTTCTTAGAGATTTTTTTTTTCCATAAACAAAAGAGAAGGTCCTTATAATGGAAAACTAGTTCCAAGATATACAACTTAAGCGAAATATGGGAAAGGAATTATTTTTCTCCAAAATACTTTCCTTCCTTCTTGTTCTAAATGGTTATTGCAGTGTTGTTGTTTTTTTTCTGATAGAACAATAGCTCTTATTTCCACAAAATAAATGGTGTAAGCAATCAAAAAAATATTTCCCTAATGGAAGACAGATAAAAGAGAGAGAGACAGAGGGAGAGAGACAGAGAGAGAGAGAACCCACTCTACAAAAAAAAAACAAAGAAAATCTCCAGCACTGTGGTTTGTATTCAAATGCAAGAAAATAAAATGAGCTTTTAACATAATGATTTTACTGTTTAGTGTACAATCCCATTTTCACATTTCAAAATATGTGCCAAACAACTCAGAGGTATGGGAGGATGCGTGAAGAAGATCAGAGTACCTCTTGGCATCCCAGCAAACTGAGCCACAGAAACAGAAGATTATGAAATAAAAAAATTGTTCCTCAAGTGGGAAGGTGTGTCTGTTTGTCCCTTGAATACCGAGACTTCTATCTGAGTTTTGTTTCCAACTAGATGATCAGGACATCTAATTGCAGATTTTGCTGTAGGTAAAATGGTGAAATAATAGGTCATAGTTCTACGTAGCGAGCGCCTACTGTATACCAGACACTTTGCACACTATACACTTCAGTATGTAGTAGAAACTGAGGCTAAAGAATTAACCTGTGATCACACAATTTATAAATGGATGCAAGATTTGAATTCAGTTATTTTGGGCTCAAAAGCCTTCATTCACCCTCCCCTTCCTCACCACCATCACCTCTCCACCACGTCAAAATATGCCACTTTGGCATTTTGGTTATTTTGAGTTAAAGGCACTAGAGAAACAGCAGATGAGGAAGGGTTCTCTGACCTCCCTGTCTCTACCTAAAAGCAGGTGATAAGATTTCCTGTGAGAAAGGTGTCTTTATTGTGCCAGGAAGAACATTCTTATTGTTCAGACTGGGAGTCGATGCCAAAATGCACTTGTACAAACCAACCTACTAAAATAACCCTTATCGGGAATTCCCTGGCCGTCCAGTAGTTAGGACACCTCGCTTTCACTGCCAAGGGCCCGGGTTCAATCCCTGGTCAGGGAACTAAGATCTCACAAGCCATGTGGCTCAGGAAAAAAAAGAATTTTTTAAGTAAAATAAAATATCCCTTCTCTTCCATTAGTTTACCCTATATATTTCTTAGTCACTGTCCCACAATTTACGGCCCCTAGCCCAAGCCCCTTTGTCTTGTTTCATCCACATAATTTGTCATTCTTTGGTTTAAAAAGTATATAATCTTTGGGGCTTAATGGCTTCTTTGTGTCTTCATTTTCCTTTTGAAGACTCCTGCGTCAACATAAAAATATTGAATAAAATTTGCATTTTTTTCCCTGTTAGTCAGTCTTATGTTAGCTTAATTCTCAAGCCCCACCATAGAACATAACAGGGTAGAAGGAAGTTTTTCCTTCCTTACATCGTCTACCCAGTGCTCCCATACTTCTTTCTCTAGGGTTTTCCTGTTGTGGAGGAAATAAAAGAAATTCACATAACTCGTTAATAATTTAATGTGTTATCGGTCCAAGAACCATACAGGAGAGAATAATATTTAAACGTGGGTCCCCAGTGGCAACCTTTCAAAGCATCTGGAGAGGAGGGATATTTTGAGGTTCAGGTGAAACTTGGTCACACCTTTCAAACCTCCCCACATAAGGCCACTGTGTTGCACAACTCCGGGCTCAGGTACATGGGAATCTAAGAGAATCGTGGCCCGCAGAGTTACATAGGGCACTGCCGACATGGCTGTGTGGCCTTGGGGGATCAGACCCCATGTGATTGTCAATGGTCAGCAACTAAGGAGGCCTTATTGATTATCTCCATCCAGCATCTGTTTATTTTACAGAAGAGAAAACTGAACCCTAAGAGGTTAAGTAACTGCCCTATTAATATCAAAGTTAGAATTAGGGAGAGGGCAGAAGTGGTGGGAGGGTGGGGGAATGGGGGATAGGCGCAGGGGGAGGGAAAGGAAACCAGGGGATGAAAGAGACAAGTTTGCTGGACTTCCAACTGGGTCCCACAGTTGACGCTTGAAAAATATTAACTCATCAACTCTCCCCACCCCAACTTTGTAATTAATTTGGCAACTCAGAAAGATAAGGATTGACCCAGTAAATCAAATGAAGTCTATCTCAAAGACGTGGAACAAAATCACAGTGCAAGTATAAGTTTTCCTTCTCAGAAAAAGGTCACGGATATTTCAACCCCAAACCCACCAGCTCTAAAATCCAAGCTTCATGGGTCCAATGATTCCTCTAGATTAGGGAAGATTCGTAACTTTTGGAAGGAAAGTGAACAGTTTTGGAAATTCCGTTCAGTCTCCTAATTACAAAGTTCTAGTTAGCAAGCTCGAGCTTTGCTTTGGCGGCTTTCAAACTGTGATTGGCTGGGTTTCCAGGGAATTGCTTCAAGAATTCTCGAAAACACATGATTTGCTGATTACCAGATTACCCACGTCAGGACAGAGAGGATCAATCACCGGGAGAGCTAACATAATGGAAAAGGACTTGGGAGCTGGTTGCCCTACCTGCTTATCATTAATTTCTTGGGCTCCTCCACCCAAACAATGACCCAAATCTAAGATTTTCCTTGTAAGTAGGGTTCCACTGCTTTAGAAAAAAGTTTGTTGAATATCAAGTTATGTGGAGAGTTCTGTAGCCCCCTAAAACTACAGAAATCTCCCTGAGAGAAGTTTCAGCATTGGAGATGTTTCTGTTTAGCGGACTGCTCAGGACAGCAATCACAGTCATCATGGTTGTGAATACCCAATCTAAAACTGTTGTGTGTATTTACAATAGCCAAGATGTGGAAGCAAGCTAAATGTCTATCAACAGATGAATGGATAAAGATGTGGCATATATACACAATGGAATATTACTCAGCCATTAAAAAAGAATGAAATAATGTCATTTGCAGCAACATGGATGGACCTAGAGATGATCATACTAAGTGAAGTAAGCCATAGGAAGACAAATATCATATGATATCATTTATCTGTAGAATCTAAAAAAAAAGATACAAATGAACTTATTTACAAAACAGAAATAGACCCACAGACATAGAAAACAAACTTATGGTTACCAAAGGGGAGGGGAAAAGAGGGATACATTAGGAGTTTGGGTTAAAAACACACACACTACTACATCTAAAATAGATAACCAACAAGGACCTACTGTATAGCACAGGGAACTATAGTCAGTATCTTGTAATTCCCTATGATGGAAGAGAAAGTAAGAAAAAGAATATATATATTTGTGTGTGTGTGTATATATATATATATATATATATATATATATATATATATATATATATATATATATATGTATGTATGTATAACTGAATCACTTTGCTGTACACCTGAAACTAACACAACATTGTAAATCAACTATATTTCAATTAAAATTTTTAAATGTAAAATAAAATTGCTGTGCAAAACATGGACAATTGAGAAATAGGAATTTTATCAAAACAATGTTATTCTGTTAAGGAATGAAACAGATGCTGGTGTGAGCACTACTAAGTGCAAAGCTTACTAGCTGAAGCTGAGGGAACTAGATTTAGTCTAAAGATGTGCATTTTGTTTTTAAAGCATTATCATTTTCCTGGGGATCCACTGACTAATATTCTTCCCTCCACAGCACTGAGTCATGGAAGCTCCTTATTACTGATTGGACTGTAGAAGCACTTTTAATCCTCTTTGTTATGCTTTGTCTATGGGATATCAGCACCAACTTTCTCACTGAAAGAAAAAAGGCAAGAATGAACAAGACTTTAGAAAACTAGAAGAATGTTCTATCTCTCCACCTTAAAAAGTAGCATATAGGAGCCTGCATGTTCTACTCAAGCATTTCTCAACAATGGGTCGCAATTCCTTGGGGATTGGAGAAAGGTTTCAAGAGCGTGTTCAAACTGAGATTTTCAGAAAGCTTCCGTCTTTGTCCTGGGCACCAGCACAGCCTGAAAGAACAGTATGAAGAGCGGGAAGAAAAGGTGCCCGTGGAAAGTGTGTGTGTTCAACCAGAAAGGGAAATTACAAGACAAGAGAAATGTCCACCCTTCCACTCAGTTCCACACCCTGTTGCCACAAAACTATTGTGTTGAGAAAGTTTGATTACCACCACAGCCTGACTTCTGCCTGGTCCTTTAAGTCTACGCTTATGAGGTGGACATAGAGAGTTGACAGAATCTATAAGGTCAGAAATGTTTGCCTGCACTGGAAAGAAATTTGAGGTAAACCTCATGAAGTCTCTCCCCAGCACAATTGACCAGCACCAAAGAACAGTGGTATAGTTGCACCGAAGACCACTCCACCCTGGACACTCCCATAAAGGAAGAAGCCATCTTAGGATGTGGAAAGCACCACTATCATCTGTGACATCTCTAGAAAAAAGAAAACCTTCTAGAGGCAATATAGTTTGTTGCTGAGCTATTAAAAGATTTCAAATTCTTCACACAAGTCCTGCTGAGAATACCTGCTGCTCCATTTGAATATAGTGCCTTAGTATTAGACAATCCCTTCTTCTTTTTTTTTTTTTTTTTTTTTTTGCGGTATGTGGGCCTCTCACTGTTGTGGCCTCTCCCGTTGCGGAGCACAGGCTCCGGACGCGCAGGCCCAGCGGCCATGGCTCACGGGTCCAGCCGCTCCGCGGCACGTGGGATCTTCCCGGACCGGGGCACGAACCCGTATCCCCTGCATCGGGCAGGCAGACTCTCAACCACTGCGCCACCAGGGAAGCCCGACAATCCCTTCTTATAATTTTGAAACTGAATCCATCCTCCTTTCAATTTTGTTATAGGAAAGATTTCTCTAGTTAATGTTTTTCAATTCAACAGTCATTTATTGAGACCCACAATGTGTCAACACATAGGGAATATGTCACCTGCTCCAGAAGGGAAACTAAAGTTGTCAATAAACACACTGAAATGTGTGAGAAGTGTTAAGAGGAAAGTAAAGCTAGGATGTTAAAGGTGAGGTGGGGACACAGCTGCTGAGCGAATTTTTTAAACCAGTTTTCTAAGTAAAATTCCTTTCCTAAAAGAATTTTCTTTTAGCTATTTGATATCAGTTACTAATGGAATTCCTGACTAGGATTCTGATTTCCTACATAAGCCCCTTCATTTACTTCTAAATTATAAATCAGTACATCATTCAGTCATTCAACAGTTACTTGAGCACCTACACGTGTGCAAGTAAAGAAGAATCTTTTGATTTCTAGATCATGAATCAATGGTTTAATGAGCCTCAAGCTATCCAGAAAACTTCAATCCTTGAGCAGAAATATCAGGTCTTTTGCTTGTTATTCTTTGCTTAGCTCTCTGGAAAGAATTTGACAAGAGTCTGGGTGAGACATCTAAAATAAAAATAAAAACCACCTTACCGATCCAGGGAACTTTTTACATCAGCATATCAAATTATATCCAAATAGCCAATATGAAAATTGCTCTCCAGATTTCATAGCATAATCAAACAATAACAAGAAAAAAAAAGGTCCTTCCAAATATGATTTAGGTAAGATAACCAGTAATGTTTATCTTTCCCTGAGCTATTGTGATGATTAATAAGATATGTTCACAAAGGACTTTGAAGGAGTAATGTAACGTACTTTGAAGCATTATCGCTTTTTTATTAATGAGTTTTGATTCTGACAACTGCCAATTGCACTACAGCCATAGTAAACTCTTGGTCGTCTCCACAAAGGAAGGGACACATGATCCAAAGGAGCAAATAGCGTATGGTGGAAAAAGCCAAGTCCTGCTAGAGACAGAAGCTACCAGGTAAAGCAACTAGAAAACAATTGGGAGGGACAGGTTAGGATGTTAGGATGGGACCAAAGCTAGTATAGAAAGAAATGCACTCCAAATGTACATAGAGAACATTTACAGAGATAACTTAGAGTTCCCACACCAAGGCAAAGTTAATTGTATTGCATTCATTCATTCACTTGTACTCATTTCAAATATTAATTACCTCTATGTACCAGGTGATGTTCTAAGTGCTCAGGATATAAAAACAAATAAAACAGCCCCTGTTTTCAAGGGGCTACACTTTATTGGGGGACAGAGAGGAGAGGAAGTAGAGAAGCATATAGACAAACAGTTACTATTGAATTATAGACTATATGAAAGAAATCCATACAGAGAGAGGGGACACAGAGGAAGAAGAGCTCCTAGTACTTCCCTTCCCATACAAAGAAGGGAAGTACTGAGAGAAACTCAAGAAAGATTGTGTATTAAAAGAACAGAGGGAGGAAAGGCATTTCAAGTAGAGGGAACATTGGTCATAGAGATCGTCTGTGAACAGTGTCCCCTAGAGTCGTACCAGTGACCCCTCCAAACTCAGTGACCCTGGTTATGAGTAGAGGTTTAAGGGGCCCAAAGTGGAAAGCAAAGTTTGGTCAGAAGTTAAGGACCAGCTCTAGGAATTACGATTTATCCTAAAGGCATTGAGAACCCTGTAAAATTTTTTTAAGCAGGTAAGTAACATAGTCATATTTGTGGTTTGGGGAGATTTCTGTAATACCAGCATGAAATGTAGATCGGAGAGAAGGTCTGGATGGAGAGCTTGTTGTCATTGTCCTTGTGAACAATTCCAAGGGATGAAGAGGAAGGGGAAAATTTGCATGTGAAGGAGGTAACATCAGACTTGGATATTGATAAGAGGAGAAGTGGGGGGAAGGAAGTATGAAAGGCATCCCCAGGGTCATGACTTGGGTGTCAGAGTCAGTAACCAAAAGAGGAAAAGGGGAGAAGAAAAAAGCCAGGAGGCAGAAAGCTCACATATTCCTTCTCTTGGTCACCAGCCTCATCACTCATCCTGTCCCCAAGATACCTGCGCACCTCAAATTACCCTTGTAAGACAGGAAGAGAAGAAATGCCTGATGGAACAGGGGCTCCAGAAGTAATTCTCTCCCCTAACTCTCTCTGGGGTTTATTGTATCCTAATGCTGCCTGAGACATGCATTCAAAGGGTTAAAGTGGTTAAAGTTGTTTTAGAGGCAAATTTCAACAATGTTTCTGTCACTCCCCTTTCAGATTCCTTAATGGCACCTAAATGAAAATAAAGGTTCAAATTAAGTTCAGAAAACTTTAAAGCACTTTTTAATGGTGGAACTTCAGCATTAAGGGTTTCTTTATTTCTTACTTTGTTTCATGTGTTAAATATTAACTTGAATTTTGTAAGAATTCAAAGTTTTAACAAGTAGTTTTTATACTTGCCAATTAAAAATGTGTCTACATAATAAATATCTCAAACATCCTCCAAATGACAAATATATTTCCATGGCATAGACTTTAGAACATGAAGTAATATCCTAATATAATTAATGTGCCATAATTATATAAATATTCTACTTTTAAGCAAGTCATATGTCTACACTTAAAAAATTTTTAAACCAAAAATTTGTAGTGTCATTATATAAGAATTTGTCATATCATTTCTATTTTTAAAAAGTAGCAGTTTCAGGGAACTCACAATGTGATTTGCTAAAATTTGTTTTAGTATTTTCTAAAGTAAAAAAAAAAAAAGATGTGAGGAAATCATAGTAAACTTAAAACTGACAAGTTCTATTGTGTTAAAATACGATTTAAAATGTTTAGGGAAAATTTTAAAGTTGTGTAAGAAGTGGGAGGCAAGTTGCAAAATGCTAGAAGAGGTAAGCCTTTTTGAAGGTAAGTAAACTTCAAATAAAATAAAATATGTAGCACAGTTACTCTGTGAATATCCTGAATCCTCCACAAATGTTAGCTTCTTACCTATCTTCCCTACCCATCTAGATATGCAAGTATGTTGACTAGTTAATGAGATAGGAGAATGGCCAATGACACGCCCACAAGAGCCAAGCATCTTAGAATAAGACCACCATGGGCAACTGAGCTTCTTCTTAATTTTTCCTCATGTACAATTTTGTAAAAGAGTAAAAAGACAAAGTGTTTCAAGCCTGTGAAAAGAAACTTTTCCTCTTCTTGCAAAAAGAGATACAGGAAAAAAAGAGAGAGGAGGAGACACAAGAGACAGAGTTAAAGATATCCTCACTCAGATAATATTAAGAAAGTTAGAGAAGCAATGAATGCCTTCTCTAGTAAGCTCTGTGCTCCTAATTAAAATGCTTAACAACCAAAGCAAAAATACTATACAGTCTCTAAGCAAGAACAACCTAATAAGTTTCTGCTTTAGGAAAAAATTCAAGGCAGTTGAAGGATGTTTTCTATTTAGCCCAGGTTAGAAAGAAGGCATTAAACAGTCATTGAAAATAGTAGTGACAAAGGTATCAATCCATATCAAAGCTGGTTATGTCTTATTTGTTTCATAAACAGTCTCACATCATTAGGGGTATACATGTAAAGCATTATTTCCTCTACTCTGTTGGCTGCTGTATTAGTTTCCTAGGGCGGCTATCACAAAGTACCACAAACTGGGTTGGCTTAACACCACGAAATTTATTCTCTCACATTTCTGGAGGCTAGAAGTCCTAAATCAAGGTGTCAGCAGGGCTATGTTCCCTCTGAGACTCTGGATAGAAACCTTCCTTGTCTCTTACTAGCTTGTAATGGTGGCTGTCAATCCTTGACTTTTTTTTGGTTGCACCTAAGTCATTGAGTCTCTGCCTCTGTCTTAACATGGCATTCCCCCTGTGCGTCTCAGGGTCCAATTTTCCCTCTTCTTGTAAGGATCCCAGCCATATTGGACCAGAGTTCACCTTAGTTCAGTATGACTTTAAAGTTAATTGCATCAGCAAAGACTCCATTTCCAAATAAGGTGACATTCACAGGTACTGAGGGTTAAGACTTAACTTTTTTTGCGGGGGGACACGATTCAACCCATAACAGCTGCCATTGCTATAATTTGTCAAGTCTCCCTCTCCCACTGAGTAGTAGTTCCCTTACAATATCTCAGCCTGATTCTAGGTTATCAGGTATTCATATCTATCAATACCATTTCATTTATGTTTGTAAGATTCAGTCCAGTTCATGTCATCAGATGCAATCCAAAGCTCAATTCTCCTGCCTGGTTAGAGTCTCTTCTGCAGCTTCCACAGTCTAGGGGTGAAGAATGTATTCTGTTTTCTCTCACACCCTCTCCTTTTCACAGCTTACCCCTCTGGAGTTGGGTTAAAGTGGAGGGAAAGGAAATGTCCATTGACTTCCCATATACTGCATATGACACCATGATGGTCTTGAATCGTCAAGCCTATGAATGGGCTTTTTCCACATGGGCTCCAGGTGGGCATGAGATGGCCATTCCCCTCGGTGGAGGATGGCCTCTCCTGAGACTGAGTTACACTTCTAGATGATACTTGGTTAGCAAGAGTATTCATAGCCCCAAGCTGGCATGTCTCCTTGCTCAGTGCAACCTGGAATCCCATTCTCATCAACCTTCTACAGCACCCACCTCTGGGACAGTGAGCAAAGGAAAGATTCATTCTCTGTATATCTTGGAAATAAGGAATATGAAGTGGAAAGCATTTGTCCCCTGAGGTGGACAAAGTGAGTTGTCTACATGATGCCTATTTCCCACTTCTTCCATAAAAGAACCCCAATTTTGTGTGATGTAGCAATGTAGTGAATGAAATACCTTTCTTCCTAGCCTTTCTGGCAGCTCAGGGTGCCATTTGACATAATTTTGGCCAGTGAGAAATAAACAGACATAGGGATTCTGAGATAAGTTTTGATGTCCTGATAAAAGGAAGCACTTTTGGCTGGTTCTGCCCTTGGCTGTTTTCCTACCTCAGAAGCAATCATGAAGGATCACAAAGTGCCAGCCCCCATATCATACATCCATTGAATCAAAGCTGGTAGCAGCTTACCTACAGGAGCCTTATCATGTGAGGAAACTGAACTCTTATTTGTTTCATCCACTATTAGTTGGGTTCTCTGTGATTTGAAGTCAAAGTGTCCCTAGATTGACTTTATCAAGGCTGGTTTAGCAGATGTTCTTCTCCCCACTGAAATGATTCTGCCAGATCAAGAAGAGCTGTGTCTGCAAATACATGAACCAAGGAAACAAATGATCAGTCTCCCTTCCTGCAAGATGGAAAGTTGTCACTTTAGTGATTCTAACCACTTTAGTGGTTCTTTAGTAAATCAAGAACCCTTTTGGTCCCTGAATTTCAGTTTCATCTCCATATTCCCCTGTCAGTCCGACTCTCCAAACCTACCTTCAATGATCTGGTACCATATTTTCCTGAGAAGTTTCATGACTGTTTTTGTTGCTTGTAGCTGTTTAATGATAATAATAATCCAGGTCCTCTTCTATCTTTATTATAGTGCAGGGTCCCAAAGAACACTCCCTTGGCCTGTCTGAACAGGAAATTAAATTGTATAGACAGGATGATCACATCCATACAAAAGGTCAAATTAAATGAGTTAACAAACAAAAAACCATGGAAGAGAAATCTATAAGAATATTAAGTATAGTTATCATTGGGCAGTGGAATTTTTTTTACTTCTCTGTTTTTCTTGAGCTATCTGTGTTGTTCGTGCTTTTTCACAATGCACAGAAAGAAAATTAAAAAGTCTTTTTAAGCTAAGAAAATAATAATAATTAAAATTATAGAGATTTTCTTTACATCTCAACTAGAAAGAGGTACAAAATTTGTACATTGGTGCTACAAGTCTGAGAGAGAGTGTTCCACCATATGCTAGCAATTTACTGCCTAACACAGTGGGGCTCCAACTGATCCTGTGGGATTCTGGGGGGATCTGGGGGTCACAAAAGCACTTACAAAATTTCTTCCCACACCCACTGAAGCTCTAATGCTGATTCCCAGCCATTCTAGGTTCTTCTGGAGTTAAATCTTCTTATCTTCATCTTTCTTGATGGTATCATAAAAAATCTTTGAAAGAGTATTTTTTGAAATTCATGTATTTCAAAACTTTCTGATTTGAAAAACAAGGAACCCGAAAGTGATATTGCATCCCCTGAATTTCCACCGCTCTATTTTAAAAGCAAGTTCTTTGAAAAGTGTTTTTCAAATTTTATTTCATAAAAACACCACAGTGCTTCCATATTTTTATTTTAATTTATATTTGGAGATACATATTTATGAATAAAACTCATGAAATACTACAAGAAAAATTTGAAGTGTAAGTCTGTCTTTCACTTCAGGTCCCCCAACCCACGTCCCAGAAGTATATTGTATCAATAATTTGCTGTGAAATTTTTCATACAGATGAGTGCACACAGATATGTATCACTTTTATCTCTCATACACAAAGAGAGGATTTTATACACTACTGTTCTTTACCTTGCCCTGATTGCTTAATGAAATATCTTGGAAACATTTCCAATCAATACCTACAAATATATTCACTCTTTTAATCAGCTATATATTAAAGTATATGCATATTGTAAATTATTTTTAAATCCCCACAGTTTGGGACACTTAGAGAGTTTCTAATTTTTGTGAGTACATACAGTGTTATAATTAAAACCATTTTACATATATATTTTTGTACATGTTTGGGAAAAGTCCCAAGAAATGTATTAAAACTGCCAAATTTCTCTCCAGAATTTCTACAAGTGTATGTTCTCATAAACAATACAAGTCAGTGCTGATTTCCCCATGTCCTTGCCAAACCTTGAGTTTCAACTTTTATCATATTTGCCAATCTGAGAAGTGAGAAATGAGATTTTATTCTTTTAAGTTGTATTTCTTTTAGATACTTTTAAATTATAATAAAAATGAAGACACACTAAAAAATGTTAAATTTCAACACATTCAACATCTCCAACATGTTCATTTAACCTGCACAAACTTACAAATGAAGCTTTCCCTAACATTTTTGTGCATGTATTTGAACTTGGACAGGTATGTATCACTCATTTTACTGTTCATTTTTATAATTTGTACTTTCACATACCCATTCATGTACAAACATGGTTCCATAGCTGTTATGTTCCTGGATCAATCATGCTGGACAGGTGTTAGCAGTGTCACACATCATCCTCTGTGCTCATCTCGGCATCATATTCCACAGTGTACCATGTCAGGTAAACATCTTAGTACAAAAGGTTTTAGCTCCTATGGTAAGTTTGAATTGTTTTAATTTATCTGCCTTAGGTTTATGATAGGCTTATACACCGCATACTGCTTCTATTACTTGCTTTATGAACTTGAGTTGCCTATGAGATTTCTTTCATTTTTTTAAATAGCACTCTTAGAGTTTGCGATAGTAAAAATATGAAAACAACCTTAAATCCATCAGTAGAGAACCAATTAAATTAATTTGATTTATCCACTAAATCTTTTATTATGTGACATTAAAAATAATAAGATCAATCTAAATAGGAGATAATAAATACATTGCTAACACCTATTGTTTAGTGATGAAGTGCAGAACAGTCTTATAGTATTCTTCCATTTGTGTTTTTTAAGTCATATATATATATACATATATGTGTACACACGTATATAACTTAAAAGCTTATATAAGATTGGAAGCTTATATAAGATTGTCAAAACAGTGGTTGGTTCTGATGAGGAAGATGGGGACTAGGAAATAGAAATGCAAGAAAGACTTTCTTTTGTGTAACTTTTTCCCTTATATGTCTGTAATTAAAAAAAAAACTCACTGTGTACAATTTTTTAAAACATATTTTTGAATAATAAGTGGAAAAATAGGCCTCTGAGAAGCAAACAGCTGTACACAAAGCCCATGCACTTGTAAGAGAGATAGGGTTATATTCAGATGTTCACCACAAACATTATTACTTAAGATGGAGGATTAGAAACTATATAGATCTATAACATCCAGAAATAAGAACTGACAGCACTAAGAAGAAACAGAAATTATACTTTAGAAGCTAAGAGAACTACAAAAATATATCAGTAGAGGATTGTTAACTCTATGCACATTGTTGTATAACAGATCTGTAGAACTTCATTTTGCATAACTGAATTCTAACCCAATGAACAGCAATGCACCATTTCTCCTTCTCCCAGCCCCTGACAATCACCATTCTACTTTCTGTTCCTAAGAATTTGATTACTTCTGATACCTCATATAAGTAAAATTGTGCAATATTTGTCTTTTTACAATTTGCTAATTTCACTTAGTATAATGTCTTCAAGTTTCATCCATGCTGTAGCATATGCCAGAATTTCCTTCTTTTTTAAGGCAGAAAAATATACCATTGGGCGTATATATATATCTAATATATATATATATATAATATATATATATATATGTATATATGCCACAATTTCTGTATCCATTCATACATTGATGCATTGTTGGACATTTAGGTTTCTTCTATACCTTGCTTATTGTGAATAATGTTGCAATGAATATGGGTGTGCAAATATCTCTTTGAGATCCTATTTTCAATTCTTTTGGATATAAAACCAGACGTAAGATTGCTAGATCACATGGTAACACTATTTTTAATTTTTTTAGTAACCTCCATACATTTTCCATAAAGGCTGCACTGTTTTACAATCCCACCAACAATGTGCAAGCGTTCCAATTTCTCCACATCTTCATCAACACTTGGTATTTCTGGTTTTTTGAGAGTGGCCATCCTAAAAGGTGTGAGGTGATATCTCATTCTGGTTTGATTTGGATTTCCCCGATAATTAATGATGCTGAATATCTTTTCATATGCATATTGGCCATTTGTATATGTTCTCTGGATAAATGTCTACTCAAGTCTTTAGCCCATTTTTTAATTGGGTTATTTGTTTTTATTACTGATTGCAATAGTTCTTCTCACATTATGGATATTAACCCCTTATCCAAAATAAGATGCGCAAATATTTTCTCCCATTTCATAGGTTGCCTTTTCATTCTGTTTATTGTTTTCTTTGTTAAGCAGAAGTTTTTAAGTTTGATATAGTCTCATTTGTCTATTTTTATTTTTGTTGACTGTACTTCTGGTGTCATATCCAAGAAATCATTGCCCATTCCAACATCATGAATATTTTCTGCTATGTATTTTGCTAGGAGTTTTATAGTTTCAGTTCTTATGTTTAGGTCTTTCTTTAATCATTTTCAGTTAATTTCCTTATATGGTGTAAGATGAGTCCATCTGTATCCATTTGCATGGGGATATCCAGTTTTCCCAACATCATTTACCATTGTGTAGTCCTGACACCCTTGTGGAAGATCATTTAACCATACACACTAGAGTTTATTTCTGGGTTTTCGATTCTGTTCCATTGGTCTCTATGTTTACCTTTTATTTTGTTTGTTTTTGTTTTTGTTTTAGGTAAAGAAACAAATTTTATTTTCTGAAGGAATTCTTTTTTTTAACATATTTATTGGAGTATAATTGTTTTACAATGCTGTGTTAGTTTCTGCTGTATAACAAAATTAATCAGCTATACGTGTACATATGTCCCCATATCTCTTCCCTCTTGCATCTTATCCCACCCCTCTAGGTGGTCACAAAGCACAGAGCTGATCTCTCTGTGCTATACGGCTGCTTCCCACTAGCTATCTATTTTACATTTGCTAGTGTATATATGTCCATGCCACTCTCTCACTTCATCCCAGCTTACCCTTCCCAATCCCCATGGCCTCAAGTGCATTCTCTAAGTCTGAATCTTTATTCCTGTCCTGCCCCTAAGCTATTTAGAACCTTTTTTTTTTTTTAGATTCCATATATATGTGTTACCATACAGTATTTGTATTTCTCTTTCTAACTTACTTCACTCTGTATGACAGACTCTAGGTCCATCCACCTCACTACAAATAACGCAATTTCATTTCTTTTAATGGCTGAGTAATATTCCATTGTATATATGTGCCACTTCTCCTTATCCATTCATCTGTTGGTAGACACTTAGGTTGTTTCTGTGTTGTGGCTATTGTAAATAGTGCTGCAATGAACATTGTGGTACATGACTATTTTTGAATTATGGTTTTCTCAGGGTATATGCCCAGTAGTAGGGTTGTTGGCTTATATGGTAGTCCTATTTTTACTTTTTTAAGGAACTTCCATACTGTTCTCCATAGTGACTGTATCAATTTACATTCCCACCAACAGTGTATGAGGGTTCCCTTTTCCCCACACCCTCTCCAGCATTTATTGTTAGTAGATTTTTTGATGATGGCCATTCATACATGGGTGAGATGATATCGCAGTGTAGATTTGATTTGCATTTCTCTAATGATTAATGATGTTGAGCATTCCTTCATGTGTTTGTTGGTAACCTGTATATCTCCTTTGGGGAAATGTCTATGTAGGTCTTCAGCCCATTTTTGGATTGGGTTGTTTGTTTTTTTGATATGGAGCTGCATGAGCTGCTTGGAATTAATCCTTAGTCAGTTGCTTCATTTGCAAATATTTTCTCCCATTCTGAGGGTTGTCTTTTTGTCTTCTTTATGTTTTCCTTTGCTGTGCAAAAGCTTTTAAGTTTCATTAGCTTCCATTTGTTTATTTTTGTTTTTATTTCCATTTCTCTAGGAGGTGGGTCAAAAAGGATCTTGCTGTGATTTATGTCATAGAGTGTTCTGCCTATGTTTTCCTCTAAGAGTTTGATAGTGTCTGGCCTTACATTTAGGTCTTTAATCCATTTTGAGTTTATTCTTGTGTATCGTGTTAGGGAGTGTTCTAATTTCATTCTTTTACGTGTTGCTGTCCAGTTTTCCCAGCACCACTTATTGAAGAGGCTGTCTTTTCTCCACTGTATATTCTTGCCTCCTTTATCAAAGATAAGGTGACCATATGTGTGTGTGTTTACCTCTGGGCTTTCTATCCTGTTCCATTGATCTATATTTCTGTTTTTGTACCAGTACCATACTGTCTTGATTACTGTAGCTTTGTAGTATAGTCTGAAGTCAGGGAGCCTGATTCCTCCAGCTCCATTTTTCTTTCTCAAGATTGCTTTGGCTATTCAGGATCTTTTGTATTTCCATACAAATTGTGAAATTTTTTGTTCTAGTTCTGTGAAAAATGCCATTGGTAGTTTGATAGGGATTGCATTGAATCTGTAGATTGCTTTGGATAGTGTAGTCATTTTCAAAGTGTTGATTCTTCCAATCCAAGAACATGGTATATCTCTCCATCTATTTGTATCATCTTTAGTTTCTTTCATCAGTGTCTTAAAGTTTTCTGCATACAGGTCTTTTGTCTCCTTAGGTAGGTCTATTCCTAAGTACTTTATTCTTTTTGTTGCCATGGTAACTGGGAGTGTCTCCTTAATTTCTCTTTCAGATTTTTCATCATTAGTGTATAAGAATGCAAGAGATTTCTGGGCATGAATTTTGTATCCTGCTCCTTTACCAAATTCATTGATTAGCTCTAGTAGTTTTCTGGTAGCATCTTTATGATTCTCTATGTATAGTATCATGTCATCTGCAAACAGTGACAGCTTTACTTCTTCTGCTCCAATTTGGATTCCTTTTATTTCTTTTTCTTCTCTGATTGCTGTGGCTAAAACTTCCAAAACTACATTGAATAATAGCAGTGAGAGTAGGCAACCTTGTCTTTTTCCTGATCTTAGAGGAAATGGTTTCAGTTTTTCACCATTGAGAACAATGCTGGCTGTGAGTTTGTCATATATGGCCTTTATTATGTTAAGATAAGTTCCCTCTATGCCTACTTTCTGGAGAGTTTTTATCATAAATGGGTGTTGAATTTTGTCAAAATTTTTTGTGCATCTATTGAGATGCTCATATGGTTTTTATCCTTCAATTTGTTAATATGGTGTATCACATTGATTGATTTGTGTATATTGAAGAATCCTTGCATTCCTGGGATAAACCCCACTTGATCATAGTGTATGATCCTTTTAATGTGCTGTTGGATTCTGTTTGCTAGTATTTTGTTGAGGATTTTTACATCTATGTTCATCAGTGATATTGGCCTGTAGTTTTCTTTCTTTTTGACATCTTTGTCTGGTTTTGGTTTCAGGGTGATCGTGGACTTGTAGAATGAGTTTGGGAGTGTTCCTCACTCTGCTATATTTTGGAAGAGTTTGAGAAGGATAGGTGTTAGCTCTTCTCTAAATGCTTGATAGAATTCACCTATGAAGCCATCTGGTCCTGGGCTTTTGTTTGTTGGAAGATTTTTAATCACAGTTTCAATTTCAGTGTTTGTGATTGGTCTGTTTATATTTTCTATTTCTTCCTGGTTCAGTCCTGGAAGGTTGTGCTTTCCTAACAATTTGTACATTTCTTCCAGGTTGTCCATTTTATTGCCATATAGTTACTTGTAGTAATCTCTCATGATCCTTTGTATTTGTTCAATGTCAGTTGTTACTTCTTCTTTTTCATTTCTAATTCTGTTAATTTGAGTCTTCTCCCTTTTTTTCTTGATGAGTCTGGCTAATGGTTTATCAATTTTGTTTATCTTTTCAAAAAGCCAGCTTTTAGCTTTATTGATTTTGCAATCATTTCATTCATTTCTTTTTCATTTATTTGTGGTCTGATCTTTATGATTTCTTTCCTTCTGCTGACTTTGGGGTTTTTTTGTTCTTCTTTCTCTAATTGCTTTAGGTGTAAGGTTAAATTGTTTACTTGAGATTTTTCTTGTTTCTTGAAATAGGATTGTATTGCTGTAAACTTCCCTCTGCTTTTGCTGCATCCCATAGGTTTTGGGTGATCGTGTTTTCATTGTCATTTGTTTCTAGGTATTTTTTGATTTCCTCTTTGATTTCCTCAGTGATCTCTTGCTTATTTAGTCATGTATTGTTTAGTCTCCATGTGTTTGTATTTTTTACAGTTTTTTTTTTCCTTTAACTAAGCTAATATCGCTGTGGTCAGAAAAGATAATTGATATGATTTCAATTTTCTTAAATTTACCAAGGCTTGATTTGTGACCCAAGATATGATCTATCCTGGAGAATATTCCATGATCACTTGAGAAGAATGTGTATTCTGTTGTTTTTGGATTGAATGTCCTATAAATATCAATTAAGTCCATCTTGTTTAATGTATCATTTAAAGCTTGTGTTTCCTTATTTATTTTCATTTAGGATGATCTGTCCATTAGTGAAAGTGGGGTGTTAAAGTCCCCTATGATTGTGTTACTGTCGATTTCCCCTTTTCTGGCTGTTAGTATTTGCCTCATGTATTGAGGTGTTCCTATGTTGGGTGTATAGATATTACAATTGTTATATCTTCTTCTTGGATCGATCCCTTGATCATTATGTTGTGTCCTTCTTTGTCTCTTGTAATAGTCTTTGTTTTAAAGTTATTTTGTCTGATATGAGAATTGCTACTCCAGCTTTCTTTTGATTTCCATTTGCATGAAATATCTTTTTCCATCCCCTCACTTTCAGTCTGTATGTGTCCCTAGGTCTGAAGTGGGTCTCTTGTAGACAGCATATATATGGGTCTTGTTTTGGTATCCATTCAGCCAATCTATGTCTTTTGGTTGGAGCATTTAATCCATTTACATTTAAGGTTATTATCAATATGTATGTTCCTATTACCATTTTCTTTTTTATTTATTTATTTATTTATTTTGTTTATAACAAATTTAATCAGTTATACATATACATATGTTCCCATATCCCCTCCCTTTTGCATCTCCCTCCCACCCTCCCTATCCCACCCCTCCAGGCGGTCACAAAGCACCGAGCTGATCTCCCTGTGCTATGCGGCTGCTTCCCACTAGCTATCTACCTTACGTTTGGTAGTGTATATATGTCCATGCCACTCTTTCGCTTTGTCACAGGTTACCCTTCCCCCTCCCCGTATCCTCAAGTCCATTCTCTAGTAGGTCTGTGTCTTTATTCCTGTCTTACCCCTATGTTCTTCATGACATTTTTTTTTTCTTAAATTCCATATATATGTGTCAGCATACAGTATTTGTCTTTCTCTTTCTGACTTACTTCACTCTGTATGACAGACTCTAGGTCCATCCACCTCATTACAAATAGCTCAATTTCATTTCTTTTTATGGCTGAGTAATATTCCATTGTATATATGTGCCACATCTTCTTTACCCATTCATCCGATGATGGACACTTAGGTTGTTTCCATCTCTGGGCTATTGTAAATAGGGCTGCTATGAACATTTTGGTACATGTCTCTTTTTGAATTATGGTTTTCTCTGGGTATATGCCCAGTAGTGGGATTGCTGGGTCATATGGTAGTTCTATTTGTAGTTTTTTAAGGAACCTCCATACCGTTCTCCATAGTGGCTGTACCAATTCACATTCCCACCAGCAGTGCAAGAGTGTTCCCTTTTTTCCACACCCTCTCCAGCATTTATTGTTTCTAGATTTTTTGATGATGGCCATTCTGACTGGTGTGAGATGATATCTCATTGTAGTTTTGATTTGCATTTCTCTAATGAGTAAAGATGTTGAGCATCCTTTCATGTGTTTGTTGGCAGTCTGTATATCTTCTGTGGAGAAATGTCTATTTAGGTCTTCTGCCCATTTTTGGATTGGGCTGTTTGTTTTTTTGTTATTGAGCTGCATGAGCTGCTTGTAAATTTTGGAGATTAATCCGTTGTCAGTTGCTTCATTTGCAAATATTTTCTCCCATTCTGAGGGTTGTCTTTTGGTCTTGTTTATGGTTTCCTTTGCTGTGCAAAAGCTTTGAAGTTTCATTAGGTCCCATGTGTTTATTTTTGTCTTTATTTCCATTTCTCTAGGAGGTGGGTCAAAAAGGATCTTGCTGTGATTTATGTCATAGAGTGTTCTGCCTATGTTTTCCTCTAAGAGTTTGATAGTGTCTGGCCTTACATTTAGGTCTTTAATCCATTTTGAGCTGATTTTTGGGTATGGTGTTAGGGAGTGATCTAATCTCATACTTTTACATGTCCCTATCCAGTTTTCCCAGCACCACTTATTGAAGAGACTGTCCTTTCTCCACTGTACATTCCTGCCTCCTTTATCAAAGATAAGGTGACCATATGTGCGTGGGTTTATCTCTGGGCTTTCTATCCTGTTCCATTGATCTATCTTTCTGTTTTTGTGCCAGTACCACACTGTCTTGATTACTGTAGCTTTGTAGTATAGTCTGAAGTCAGGGAGCCTGATTCCTCCAGCTCCATTTTTCGTTCTCAAGATTGCTTTGGCTATTCGGGGTCTTTTGTGTTTCCATACAAATTGTGAAATTTTTTGCTCTAGTTCTGTGAAAACTGCCAGTGGTAGTTTGATAGGGATTGCATTGAATCTGTAGATTGCTTTGGGTAGTGGAGTCATTTTCACGATGTTGATTCTTCCAATCCAAGAACATGGTACATCTCTCCATCTATTTGTATCATCTTTAATTTCTTTCATCAGTGTCTTATAATTTTCTGCATACAGGTCTTTTGTCTCCTTAGGTAGGTTTATTCCTAGATATTTTAGTCTTTTTGTTGCAATGGTAAATGGGAGTGTTTCCTTGATTTCACTTTCAGATTTTTCATCATTAGTATATAGGAATGCCAGAGATTTCTGTGCATTAATTTTGTATCCTGCAACTTTACCAAATTCATTGATTAGCTCTAGAAGTTTTCTGGTAGCATCTTTAGGATTCTCTATGTATAGTAACATGTCATCTGCAAACAGTGACAGCTTTACTTCTTCTTTTCCAATTTGGATTCCTTTTATTTCCTTTTCTTCTCTGATTGCTGTGGCTAAAACTTCCAAAACTATGTTGAATAAGAGTGGTGAGAGTGGGCAACCTTGTCTTATTCCTGATCTTAGTGGAAATGGTTTCAGTTTTTCACCATTGAGGACGATGCTGGCTGTGGGTTTGTCATACATGGCCTTTATTATGTTGAGGAAAGTTCCCTCTATGCCTACTTTCTGCAGGGTTTTTATCATAAATGGGTGTTGAATTTTGTCGAAAGCTTTCTCTGCATCTATTGAGATGATCATATGGTTTTTATACTTCAATTTGTTATCATGGTGTATCACGTTGATTGATTTGCGTATATTGAAGAATCCTTGCATTCCTGGAATAAACCCCACTTGATCATGGTGTATGATCCTTTTAATGTGCTGTTGGATTCTGTTTGCTAGTATTTTGTTGAGGATTTTTGCATCTATGTTCATCAGTGATATTGGCCTGTAGTTTTCTTTCTTTGTGACATCCTTGCCTGGTTTTGGTATCAAGGTGATGGTGGCCTCGTAGAATGAGTTTGGGAGTGTTCCTCACTCTGCTATCTTTTGGAAGAGTTTGAGAAGGATAGGTGTTAGCTCTTCTCTAAATGTTTGATAGAATTCGCCTGTGAAGCCATCTGGTCCTGGGCTTTTGTTTGTTGGAAGATTTTTTATCACAGTTTCAATTTCAGTGCTTGTGATTGGTCTGTTCATGTTTTCTATTTCTTCCTGATTCAGTCTTGGCAGGTTGTGCATTTCTAAGAATTTGTCCATTTCTTCCAGGTTGTCCTTTTTATTGGCATAGAGTTGCTTATAGTAATCTCTCATGATCTTTTGTATTTCTGCAGTGTCAGTTGTTACTTCTCCTTTTTCATTTCTAATTCTATTGATTTGAGTCTTCTCCCTTTTTTTCTTGATGAGTCTGGCTAATGGTTTATCAATTTTGTTTATCTTCTCAAAGAACCAGCTTTTAGTTTTATGGATCTTTGCTATCGTTTCCTTCATTTCTTTTTCATTTATTTCTGATCTGATTTTTATGATTTCTTTCCTTCTGCTAACTTTGGGATGTTTTTGTTCTTCTTTCTCTAATTGCTTTAGGTGCAAGGTTAGGTTATTTATTCGAGATGTTTCCTGTTTCCTAAGGTGGGATTGTATTGCTATAAACTTCCCTCTTAGAACTGCTTTTGCTGCATCCCATAGGTTTTGGGTCGTCGTGTCTCCATTGTCATTTGTTTGTAGGTATTTTTTAATTTCCTCTTTGATTTCTTCAGTGATCACTTCGTTATTAAGTAGTGTATTGTTTAGCCTCCATGTGTTTGTATTTTTTACAGCTCTTTTCCTGTAATTGATATCTAGTCTCATAGCATTGTGGTCGGAAAAGATACTTGATACAATTTCAATTTTCTTAAATTTACCAAGGCTTGATTTGTGACCCAAGATATGATCTATCCTGGAGAATGTTCCATGAGCACTTGAGAAAAATGTGTATTCTGTTGTTTTTGGATGGAATGTCCTATAAATATCAACTAAGTCCATCTTGTTTAATGTATCATTTAAAGCTTGTGTTTCCTTATTTATTTTCATTTTGGATTATCTGTCCATTGGTGAAAGTGGGGTTTTAAAGTCCCCTACTATGATTGTGTTACTGTCGATTTCTCCTTTTATGGCTGTTAGTATTTGCCTTATGTATTGAGGTGCTCCTATGTTTGGTGCATAAATATTTACAATTGTTATATCTTCTTCTTGGATCGATCCCTTGATCATTATGTAGTGTCCTTCTTTGTCTCTTCTAGTAGTCTTTATTTTAAAGTCTATTTTGTCTGATATGAGAATTGCTACTCCAGCTTTCTTTTGATTTCCATTTGCATGGAATATCTTTTTCCATCCCCTTATTTTCAGTCTGTATGTGTCTCTAGGTCTGAAGTGGGTCTCTTGTAGACAGCATATATATGGGTCTTGTTTTTGTATCCATTCAGCCAATCTGTGTCTTTTGGTGGGAGCATTTAGTCCATTTACATTTAAGGTAATTTTCGATATGTATGTTCCTATTCCCATTTTCTTAATTGTTTTGGGTTCGTTACTGTAGGTCTTTTCCTTCTGTTGTGTTTCTTGCCTAGAGAAGTTCCTTTAGCATTTGTTGTAAAGCTGGTTTGGTGGTGCTGAACTCTCTCAGCTTTTGCTTGTCTGTAAACGTTTTAATTTCTCCATCAAATCTGAATGAGATCCTTGCTGGGTAGAGTAGTCTTGGTTGCAGGTTTTTCTCCTTCATCACTTTAATTATGTCCTGCCACTCCCTTCTGGCTTGTAGAGTTTCTGCTGAGAGATCAGCTGTTATCCTGATGGGGATTCCCTTGTGTGTTACTTGTTGTTTTTGCCTTGCTGCTTTTAATATGATTTCTTTGTGTTTAATTTTTGACAGTTTGATTAATATGTGTCTTGGCGTATTTCTCCTTGGATTTATTCTGTATGGGACTCTCTGTGCCTCCTGGACTTGATTAACTATTTCCTTTCCCATATTAGGGAAGTTTTCAACTATAATCTCTTCAAATATTTTCTCAGTCCCTTTCTTTTTCTCTTCTTCTTCTGGAACCCCTATAATTCGAATGTCGGTGCGTTTAATGTTGTCCCAGAGGTCTCTGAGACTGTCCTCTGTTCTTTTCACTCTTTTTTCTTTATTTTGCTCTGCAGCAGTTATTTCCACTATTTTATCTTGCACCTCACTTATCCGTTCTTCTGCCTCAGTTATTCTGCTATTGATCCCATCTAGAGTATTTTTTATTTCATTTATTGTGTTTTTAATCGATGCTTGATTCATCTTTAGTTCTTCTAGGTCCTTGTTAACTGTTTCTTGCATTTTGTCTATTCTATTTCCAAGATTTTGGATCTGGGAAATAGAATCTTGGATCATCTTTACCATCATTATTCTGAATTCTTTTTCAGGTAGACTGCCTATTACCTCTTCATTTGTTAGGTCTGGTGGGTTCTTATCTTGCTCCTTCTCCTGCTGTGTGTTTTTCTGTCTTCTCATTTTGCTTATGTTACTGTGTTTGGGGTCTCCTTTTTGCAGGCTGCAGGTTTGTAGTTCCCATTGTTTTTGGTGTCTGTCCCCAGTGGCTAAGGTTGGTTTAGTGGGTTGTGTAGGCTTCCTGGTGGAGGGGACTAGTGCCTGTGTTCTGGTGGATGAGGCTGGATCTTGTCTTTCTGGTGGGCAGGTCCACGTCTGGTGGTGTGTTTTGGGGTGTCTGCGGACTTTTTATGATTTTAGGCCACCTCTCTGCTAATGGGTGGCGTTGTGTTCCTGTCTTGCTAGTTGTTTGGCATAGAGTGTCCAGCACTGTAGCTTGCTGGTCGTTGAGTGAAGCTGGGTGCTGGTGTTGAGATGGAGATCTCTGGAAGATTTTCACCGTTTGATATTATGTGGAGCTGGGAGGTCTCTTGTGGACCAGTGTCCTGAGGTTGGCTCTCCCACCTCAGAGGCACAACACTGACTCCTGGCTCCTCAATTTGGGATGATTTGTTGTCTATTCATGTGTTCCACAGATGCAGGGTACATCAAGTTGATTATGGAGCTTTAATCCGCTGCTTCTGAGGCTGCTGGGAGAGGTTTCCCTTTCTCTTCTTTGTTCTCACAGCTCCTGGGTCTCAGCTTTGGATTTGGCCCCGCCTCTGCTTGTAGGTCGCCGGAGGGCGTCTGTTCTTCGCTCAGACAGGACAGGGTTAAAGGAGCAGCCTCTTCGGGGACTCTGGCTCACTCAGGCCGGGCGGGAGGGAGGGGCACGGAGTGCGGGGCGAGCCTGCAGCAGCAGAGGCCGGCGTGACGTTGCACTAGCCCGAGGCGCGTCGTGCGTTCTCCCAGGGAAGCCGCCCCTGGATCCCGGGACCCCGGCAGTGGCGGGCTGCACAGGCTCCCGGAAGGGCGGTGTGGACAGTGACCTGCGCTCGCACACAGGCTTCTTGGCGGCGACAGCAGCAGCCCCAGCGTCCCACGCCCGTCACTGGGCTCCGCGCTTTCAGCCGCGACTCGCGCCCGTCTGTGGAGCCCCTTTAAGCAGCACTCTTAATCCCCTCTCCTCGCGCACCAGGAAACCAAGAGGGAAGGAAAAGTCTCTTGCCTCTTCGGCAGCTCCAGAGTTTTCCCGGACTCCCTCCCGGCTAGCTGTGGCGCATTAGCCCCCTTCAGGCTGAGTTCTCGCCGCCAGCCCCAGTCCTCTCCCTGCGCTCTGACCGAAGCCCGAGCCTCAGCTTCCAGCGCCGCCCGCCCTGGCGGGCGAGCAGACAAGCCTCTCGGGCTGGTGAGTGCCGCTCGGCACCGATCCTCTGTGCGGGAATCTCTCCGCTTTGCCCTACCCAGGTATGTGGGGAGTTTCTTGCCTTTTGGGAGGTCTGGGGTCTTCTGCCAGCGTTCAGTAGGTGTTCTGTAGGAGTTGTTCCACGTGTAGCTGTATTTCTGGTGTCACCATTTTCTTAATTGTTTTGGGTTTGTTTTTGTATGTCTTTTCCTTCTCTTGTTTTTCCTGCCTAGAAAAGATCCTTTTGCATTTGTTGTAGAGCTGGTTTGGCGGTGCTGAATTCTCTTAGCTTTTTCTTGTCTTTAAAAGTGTTAATTTCTCTGTCGAATCTGAATGAGATCCTTGCGCATAGATTAATCTTGGTTGTATATTTTTCCCTTTCATCACTTTATATATGTCCTGCCACTCTCTTCTGGCTTGCAGAGTTTTTGCTGAAAGATCAGCTGTTAACCTTATAGGGATTCCTTGTATGTTATTTGTTGCTTTCCCTTGCTGCTTTTAATATTTTTTCTTTCTATTTAATTTTTTTAATTAATTAATTCATTCATTCATTTATTTTTGGCTGTGTTGGGTCTTCATTGCTGTGTGCAGGTTTTCTCTAGTTGCACTGAGCAGGGGCTACTCTTCACTGCTGTGCACAGGGCTCTCATTGCAGTGGCTTCTCTTCTTGCATAGCACAGGCTCTAGGCACGAGGGCTTCAGTAGTTGCAGCGTGTGGGCTCTAGGGTGCACGGGCTTCAGTAATTGTGGCTCTGAGCCTCTAGAGCACAGGCTCAGGAGTTGTGGCACATGGGCTTAGTTGCTCCACCACATGTGGGATCTTCCCGGACCAGGGATTGATCCCGAGTCCCCTGCATTGGCAGGCAGATTCTCAAGAACTGTGCCACCAGGGAAGTCCGTGTATTTAATTTTTGATAGTTTGATTAATATGTTTCTTGGCATGTTCCTCCTTGGATTTATCCTGTTGGGACTCTCTGTACTTCCTGGGCTTGAATGACTATTTCCTTTCCGATATTAGGGAAGTTTTCAACTATAATCTCTTCAAATACTTTCTCAGTCCCTTTCTTTGTCTCTCCTTCTTCTGGGACCTCTATAATTTGAATGTTGGTACAGAAATTTTAACCCAGAGATCTCTGAGACTGTCCTCAATTCTTTTCATTCTTTTTTCTTTATTCTGCTGTGTGGTAGTTATTTCCACTATTTTATCTTCCAGGTCACTTATCCATTCTTCTGCCTTGGTTATTCTGCTATTGATTCCTTCTAGAGAATTCTTAATTTCATTTATTGTGGTGTTCATGATTGTTTGTTTGCTCTTTAGTTCTTCTAGGTCCTTGTTAAACATTTCCTGTATTTTCTCTATCCTATTTCCAAGATTTTGGATCATCGTTACTATCATTACTCTGAATTCTTTTTCAAGTAGACTGCATATTTCCTCTTCATTTCTTGGTCTGGTGGGTTTTTACTTTGCTCCTTCATTTGCTGCATATTTCTCTGTCTTCTCATTTTGCTTAACTTACTGTGTTTGTGGTCTCCTTTTCACAGGCTGCAGGTTCGTAGTTCCTGTTGTTTTTGGTGTCTGCCCCAGTGGATAAAGTTGGTTCAGTGGGTTGTGTAGGCTTCCTGGTGGAGGGGACTGGTGCCTGTGTTCTGGTAGAGGATGGGTATTGTCTTTCTCGTGGGAAGGTCCATGTCTGTTGGTGTGTTTTGGGGTGTCTGTGACCTTATTATGATTTTAGGCAGCCTCTCTGTTAATGGGTGGATTTGTGTTCCTGTCTTGCTAGTTGTTTGGCATGGGGTGTCCAGAGCTGGAGCTTGCTGGTTTTTGAGTGGAGCTGGGTCTTAGCTTTGAGATGGAGATCTCTGGGAGAGCTCTTGCCAAATGATATTACATGATGCTGGGAGGTCTCTGGTGGTCCAATGTCCTGAACTTGGCTCTCCTGACTCAGAGGCCCAGGCCTGACACCTGGCCAGAGCACGAAGACTCTGTCAGCCACACAGCATAGCTTCCTTTTGCCTTACTTATCCTTGACAATGGTTTTTTACCTCATACATACACCTAGTATTCAGTCAGGTTTTGTTGTTGGCCTGGAGAGAATCCACTGCAGAGATGAAGTTCAGAAATGGAAATGCTAAACTTTCACTTCAAGATGGTATAAAAGACACACTCTTTCCCTCTCACGCCAATCCCCTTCACTAATCAAGGTCATTTGAAGACTTGCACGACCTCTAAGCAACACATAACCTAACAATAAAATGTTTGCTTGTATTTTCCAGAAACTTGGAGTCCTCTATGTGTACATTTATGCCAGTACCATACTGTTTTGATTACTACAGCTTTGTTACATGTTCTGAAATCAAGAACTGTGAGGCCTCCAGCTTTGTTCTTCTCTCTCAATATTGTCTTGACTATTCCCAGTGCTTTGAGATTTTGAATTTTGGATTTTTCCCTATTTCTGCAAATAATGCCATTGGTAAGTGGTAAAAGTAGGCATCCTTGCCTTGTTCCTGACATTAGAGGAAAGCTTTCAGTTTTTCACCACTGAGTATAATGTTAGCATCACATGTGGCCTTTATTCTATTGAGGTAATAGCCTTCTATTCCTAGTTGGTTGAGTGTTTTATCATGAAAGAGTGCAGAATTTTATCAAATGCTTTCTCTGCAACAATTGAGATGATCACGTGATTTTGTCCTTCTTAATTCTCTTAATGTGGTGTATCACACTGATTCATTTTCACTTTGAACCATCCTTGCATCCTAGGGATAAATCCACTTGGTCGTCATGATAATCATTTTAATGTACTGTTGAATTTGGTTTCTAGTATTCTGAGAGGATTTTTGTATCAGTGTATTAGTTTGTAGGTTGCTTTCTTTGTTTGTTTTTTCTTGCAGTATCTTTGTCTGGAGCAGTCAAATGATTTTTAATGTAAGGGAAAACATACTTCAGTCCATGATAGTATCAAGTTATTTTAAGAGTAATAAATGAAATTTATAATGATGACCCTGAATTATCAAAAAGAGGTTAAACTATGTTCAATTGCCTCTTTAAGAAGTCAGGAAAGTGCATTATTGTCTCTAACAATAATGGTTAACTTTTTTAAGGTTCAGTATTTAAGGAATATTTGTCAATGACCTGAAAAGGTCTTTTTAATGTTAGATTAATAAGATATAGGTATCTGTGCTTTTCAACATCATAGGAGTTCCCCCCTACAACACAACTATTCTAGAAATCAAGAATGCCATGGAAACTAAGCTTATAGTGTGTGGTTTTAAGCCTAAATCATGTAAGATTAAGGAATCTACAAACTACAATACATCATCTTTCATTGTAGAAACATTCACAGCTCCTAACCCAGTGTAGAGCAGTGGCAAAGCTGTCCGAGAAAACCTACCTGTTCTGATCCCTGTCCCTTTGAAGTGAAGAGCGACTTTATATATTTTTTTAGAAAGCATTAAACAGAAATTACCCGTAAGTACTTCCCTCTAAAACTTCAAAATCAATTTTAGAATACAAAGAGAAGGAAATTTGTTTGGCGTCTGAAATGAATTCTTGTTTTTCCCTCTTCATTTAATATTTGTCTTCTGTGTCTCTGTTGATGGTATTTACTGTTCAGTTGCTAATGTAGTTTTTGGTCTTTAAAGCTTTTAACCTTTTATCTTTGGTAATTCAAGTGGTTTTAAGAAATCTCTTTCACTTTCCTCATGTAGAACAATTGATCTTCAATCAAATGGCCCAAACACTTTATTACCTATGGTGTACTCCAACTCAGAGAGGCCTTTCTGAACCACATGTTTAGTGACCTTTTAAAACGTCCTGGTTGGTGTTATTTCTTTCCTTCTTCTTCTTCTTCTAGTTACTGTTTTCTTCCCTCCTTCCTTCCTTCCTTCCTCCCTGCCACCCTCCCTTGCTCTCTCCCTCTCTCTCTTTCTTTCTTCTTCTGTTTCTCCTTCTGTTTGAGGGGGTGTTAAGAGTAAGAAGGGCAGGGGATGCTGGATGGATACTGAATGTGTTACAGTCGTTGGAAAAAGACAGATCTCCTTAAGTCATATTCTTTTTTTTTTCTTTGTTTGGTTGGTTTATTGCTTTTTAAAGAATTCATTCACATCTAATTTTGAAAGCTTGAGATGCCTGGGTTTTTTATTCATATTTCTGAATCACTAAGGTAATCTTTGCTACAAATCATGGTAGAAATTTTAACTGTGAAGTTATTTCCCGTCATGGCAAACCACTTAATTGAGAAGCTTGATTATCCCCTTGGCCTTTAAAAAATCCCAGTGTACCAAGAGATTGAATCCAATTTAAATTCCTTTGTAGAGTAAATTCTTCAGTAATGTAATAATATCATCCCATTTCCACTGATATAGAAGGTGTGGAAACACTTTTTTTACCATGCTTCCCCCTTTTTTAAAAAAAAAATCCTCTTTCCAAAATTTTGCAGCACATTTAGTCAAATATAACATCCTTGGGTGTTTCTTTGGGGTTTTAATTATATCAATCTTTTTATAAAAGGATTTTGAGGTAGAGCCTAGTGCATTCCATTCACACACTGCAGTGATTAATTCCTATTGCTGCTCAGTCACTTGTTACTTTATTTTTAGGGGCAAATTTATAGCAAGTCCTGGATCACATGTACAATGGTATTTGAAGTATCTGCAGCTGCTTACATAGCAGAAGTTCCAAGCTACATTCCTGTTGTGAATCATAGGTTTGTGAGGACGGTACCACAGTAGCAAGAAAAAGAACTAGACTTTTGGAAGTGTGCATGCACTCACACATACATACACTAATCTCCAAATGATTCTTAGTGTGCAAAATTGAGAGCATCCTTGAAGTGTCTTATCAAGGAAATGTCACCTCCAAAGAATGCTATTCACATCTGATCGAGTATATTCTTGAGTCAAGAATCTTTGATACTCCAGAATACATACATACGTATGTCTATATGTCACGTAGAAATACATGTATGTGTGTGTATGTCATATAGATGACCTAATCAATTCCTCCCAGTTTTAAAACTCTGTGGTACGTTACTCTCTACTGTATTTAATCTTGGAACTGCCATTGAGTAATTTATATTGAAGACGTCCCAGTGAGGTGCTGTGGCCTGTCATGTGGTAATAGGGAATGTATCAAGGCCTTTCTAGTCCAATTATCATAACCTGTTTACCTCCATTTGGACTGATCTCACACAGAAATCATTTCAAGTCACAGTGTTCATAATGAAAGTTAAGTCTTCAGACCCTGAATTTAAATGGCCTGGGCTTGAATTTTGGCTCTACAGTGTTCTAACTGGGTAGACTTGGGCAAGTGCCTTCATCTAAGCCTCAATTTGGCCTTCTGCCTACCCCACAGGGCGGCTCTATGAATGAAATGGGATAATGCATGTAAATATGGTCAAGACAGTTTGGGCTCTTGATACACCCTCACTACATACAAGCTATTTTTGCTACCCTGAAGAAGCAGGATAGAGGGCCAGTGCTTTGGTGGTGCTCTTCACTGAGCTGAGTGGAGAGGAAGGCCACCGTAGGAACAGGTGCACTGTGGAAGTGAGCATGTGTCTCGTCAAGTAGTCTCTAGCAGAACGCTTAAAATTCCTTAGTGATGGCATGATCTTTGAGGATGAAGACCTCTTAAGCAAAGATGGGCTCATCTCAAGGCAAAAAGGATAATTGTCTCAGATGGAGACTGGCTAAAATAGGGAAGACAGTACTTTTCTAGACTCATATGAGACAGACTTGATGCCTCCTGAATTCATAAGTTATGCAGGGAAAATTGTATGCCCCCAAACAAAAATTATTATGTGACTCAAAATACACTTCTTCTGTTGATCTTGATGAGAGGGAAGGCTCGCAGGAGAGAATCTCTTATGTTGGACTAAGCAGTCATCCTGGTTGAGAAGGGATTATGGGAAAGAGGAACGATAAAAAATACCATGATCAAAGCAACATGTGGGAAAGGAAAGAAAAAGAAGCAGAATGATGAAAGAAAATAAAAACAATGTGATTAGAGCATGCAAAAAAATACACTTCTCTTTCTTTTCTAATTAGGCTCAGAATTCAATAAGAATTTGACTCTTGCTCATAAGAAGGGGACAAGAGGAATAGGAAAGAGAAATATCTAAAGACTAAAAGGGGAGGGGGTAATTTGGGATGGGTTTCCCTAGAGTTGAGGCAACAGAAAGCAATTTAGTCAATCCATGGCTACTTCTTAATTACTCTCATAGACCTCTGTATAGATACTTGATTAAACTCAACTTTGTTATACTTTGGGTGTATGGGGTGCATTTTCTTCTAAATAAACACTCATTTTGAAACCTTCAAATTTATCACAGGTGAACTGAAAAGAAAAGGATGCGATATTTGTTCATCAGAAGAGAAAACACAAAGACTATGCCCCCCCAGAAACCAGGGGAAAAGATAAAACAGAGATTTAAAGTATGCAGAAAACACTGGATGTTTATTCACCACTTTTCTGAACAGCCAGTTCCATCCAAATGGGATGCTTCATTAAATAGAATCATAAGACATTTTTATCAGGGTAGAAAAGTGATATTCTAAAGAAAAAATTTACAAGGAATAAGTGGAAAAAATGAAATTGTTAGGCTAAGAGAGTGGTAGAATTTTTATTTCTTGGTGGGCAGAATTTAATAAATGAGATCTCATTAAAAGAAGAACTCATGTTGAGGGGTAAGAGCCAGGGTATATAATGTCTACTACTCTTTATCCTAAGAAGCAGTTTGCATTGCCAACCAGTCTCAAGAAGTTTGGGGATTTTATACTTTCCTCTCGGGTCAAGAAATTTATGTCAATTTTGAGGCCATTTCAGTGTTTTTCACAAAGGATTGGTCCATGAGAGATTAGGTCCTTTTGACAAAATAATGGATTTGCATGAAAATTTGTCTCTTTCAAGACAAGAATCACCCAGTCCTGGACCATGGCACTAACTACAAATGTCACAACATTGTCACTGTGTTGACACATTTTTTCCTCCAGAGGCAGAAGAACCCTTTTCCAAGTTTCTCCCCAGGCCCTGGGGAGTAGCCAGCGATGCCTTTCCATGTTTTTGTGAAATCTGCAAGTAAAATACTTTAACTGAAAGCGGGGAAGACTGTTGTCACCTTTCCACAGTAACTTCTGCTTTATCACAGTCCTCTCTTGCTAGATAGTGTTGGAATGGCCATAGGTATTTGGGGGAATCTATCCAAGGCATTGGTTCTCAATGATGACACAAGTGGGAGTGATTTTGCTCTTAAGGGACATTTGGAAATCCCCAGAGACCTTTTTTGGTTGTCATCACTGGGTGCATATTATTAGCATCTGGGGAATAAAGGCCAAGGATACTGATAAACATCCTACAATGCACAGGACAGGCCCACACAACAAAGAATTACCCAGTCCAAAATGTCAATAGCGCCATGGTTGAGAAACTCTGGGCTAAGGGGGAATTGAATAGAGGTTATATTTAGTTTGGATTTGGTGGATATCTTTATTTGGTTTGCAGCCCTTTCCCTCTGTGTGGAAATAATGCCCCTAAGATCCATGGCACTTACTCACGCTGTGTTGTGATACAAAGGAGCAAGACCAAAGGCTGTTTTGCTCTACGAAAATGGGAATGTGTCCTAAGATGTTCTAAGTTTATGGGTAGTAGAGAAAGGGCAAGGTTTACAAGGACCCAAAGCTACTCTGTGAAATTCTTCTACTCATCAGACATGTAAGATTATAAATGGAGGATTGGATTCTCATCAACATTGAGTTAAAAAGAGACAGTTCTTGTCAGAATATACTCAAAGAAGGAGCAAGTATGAATATGTGCCGCCATACATTTCTCCTTTATTTAAACCAATATTTTTTCTTTTATTTTTGGCCATGCCACTCAGCTTGTGGGATCTTAGTTCCCTGACCAGGGATTGAACCCGGGCCTTAGGCAGTGAGAGTGTGGAGTCTTAACCATTGGACCGCCAGGGAATTCCTTCATTTTTTCCTCTTTTTTTTTGATGAGAATTGCACGAGAACTTACCAGAATTCCTGTGTTTGTAGGGTATAGTTCTATAGCAGTAAAGTTATAGATTTTATGCATTTCGTCAATGACAAAAGACATGTTTGCATCTAGCATGCTAAAAGACTGGATTATCTTTCCAACCTTTGTCCAGAAAATAATATTCCAAAAATATTGTACTATGACAAGGTGATCAAAAAATATGAAGCCAAAAAAATGTAGAAAAAAAAGTATTACAAAAGTGTGTCAGCAAAAATAAACTCAAAATGGATTAAAGACCTAAATGCAACACCAGACACTGTAAAACTCTTAGAGGAAAACATAGGCAGAACACTCTATGACATAAATCACAGCAAGATCCTTTTTGACCCACCTCCTAGAGAAATGGAAATAAAAGCAAAAATAAACAAATGAGACCTAATGAAACTTAAAAGCTTTTGCACATCAAAGGAAAACATAAACAAGACAAAAAGACAACCCTCAGAATGGGAAAACATATTTTCAAATGAAGCAACTGACAAAGGATTAATCTCCAAAATTTACAAGCAGTTTATGCAGCTCAATATCAAAAAAACAAATAACCCAATCCAAAAATCAGAAGAAGACCTAAATAGACATTTCTCCAAAGAAGATATACAGATTGCCAACAAACACATGAAAGGATGCTCCACATCACTAATCATTAGAGAAATGCAAATCAAAACTACAGTGAGGTATCACCTCACACCAGTCAGAATGGGCATCATCAAAAAATCTAGAAACAATAAATGCTGGAGAGGGTGTGGAGAAAAGGGAACCTTCTTGCACTGTTGGTGGGAATGTAAATTGATACAGCCACTATGGAGAACAGTATGGAGGTTCCTTAAAAAACTAAAAATAGAACTACCATATGACCCAGCAATCCCACTACTGGGCATATACCCTGAGAAAACCGTAATTCAAAAAGAGTCATGTACTACAATGTTCAGTGCAGCTCTATTTACAATAGCCAGGACATGGAAGCAACCTAAGTGTCCATCGACAGATGAATGGATAAAGAAGATGTGGCACATACATACAAGAAACGAAATTGAGTTATTTGTAGTGAGGTGGATGGACCTAGAGTCTGTCATACAGAGTGAAGTAAGTCAGAAAGAGAAAAACAAATGCCGTATGCTAACACATATATATGGAATCTAAAAAAAAAAAAAAAAGGTTCTAAAGAGCTTAGGGACAGGACAGGAATAAAGACGCAGACGTAGAGAATGGACTTGAGGACACGGGGAGGGGGAAGGGTAAGTTGGGACGAAGTGAGAGAGTGGCATGGACATATATACACTACCAAATGTAAAATCGATAGCTAGTGGGAAGCAGCCGTATAGCACAGAGAGATCAGCTCGGTGCTTTGTGACCACCTAGAGGGGTGGGATAGGGAGGGTGGGAGGGAGACGCAGAGGGAGGAGATATGGGGATATATGTAAATGTATAGCTGATTCACGTTGTTATAAAACAGAAAGTAACACACCATTGTAAAGCAATTATACTCCAATGAAGATGTTTTTTAAAAAAAAGGTGTCAGGCAGTTAGTTAATAAAAATAACGTTGTATATCTAAATTTTGTGGTGTTTGTGATACTTGCCAAATTAAAAAAATTTTTCTCACTCACAATAAATATTCACCTTCCTAACCAATTTTCATGTTTTGTATTTTTCTTTTCTTAAAGAAGGAACAAGTGTTGCATCAGCTTCAGACCCTAGAAAATCACTGTGGGCTATCTAGTTTGTGTTTCCAAAGAATTCATGTTTGTGAAAAAGTCCTGCATGTGTGTTTTTGTGTGTGTGTGTGTGTGTGTGTGTGTGTGTAAAACATGTGTATCTAACATTTTCTTTTTTTCTCCACCAAGCTCACCCAGAGGAGGTCCTCATCAACTTTCAGACTCTTGTGGTAACCTCTGACTGGCCTTCCTGCCCCCAGTCTCCGCTCTGTCACATCCAGTCCATCATCACACAACCCCAGTGCCTACTGTGAACACACCACACACCCATAAACAAAGAGAAACAGCTCTAGACCAGGAGATGGGATGCCCCATTGGCAGCCAGCACACCCCTCTATCCCGGCCTTATCCACGTCACTTCCTTCACCTCTAGTCTGTAGAGTCCTGGTAGGACAGGAGATTGATCTTTTTCTTTAGTACCTACTACAGCGGCTGTCCCCAAGCTCTGGCCACAGTTTGGTGTATCTACATGCATTTTGTAGACATGGAAAACCATAACTGCATGTGTACTTTTAAGCAAATCTTGCTATGTATGGTGTCCTGCAACTTCATGGCTGCACTTTGAAGTCAGCTACATTTTGCAATTCAGCCTTTTCCAGATACAGCTCATTCAAGACTGGTATCTGGTGAAAGAGAAACACGGGGCCTCCTGCTGGCTGGCCATCCTGGGTGATTGTTTCTCTGTCAACCAACAGGATATCCCTAAAGCAGTTCTGCCCTCCCTGCTGGGGATGACCCCACCACTGCTCATCAGGCCACAGCTGTCCTGCCGTTGGCTGTCACCCAGATGCCGCCCTTGTCAGGACACAGGGGGCCAAGCTAGGAGGAAACTAGCTCCCATGCAGGCAGACGAGCCACGTGGGGAAATGCCTGGGTGTTCAAGGTCATGTCAGAGAGAAGAGAAGGAAATGACTAAGAAGGAAGGAGGAAGAAGGCTTTTTAAATAAGGGTGGGAAAGCGACTCAGTCTATGCAAATATTGTAGGTAAAAGGAAAGCTGTTAACACAGTTCTTTTTCACAACTCTTTAAAAGGTTGAATTTCCCCATAGAGGTAATTATGTATATGTGTACATGTGTGTGTGTGCAAACACACACACACACACTCATACAGTTGCTCTTGCAAGAAAGAAACTTTGCTGGGGCCAACTCTGAACAGCTGTAACATGAAAGAGCAATTAGCATATCCCTGAATTCTTATATTTACCTTTTAATTCCAAAGGCTGCTCATTTGTTTTCCTAATAGGTCCACACCTTGATTACAGGTTATTGATGGACATCAATAGTTGCCTAGATTTTACAAGTATGTTTAAATTTCACAAGCCTTGAGTGTTAGTTGAGGAAATTGAGGCAGCCAATGCTTTCAGATGCTAACACTTCCAGTAAAGGTCTGAGGCTTTACTTAGATTAACCAATAACAATTAGCAATTAGAATTCAAGGATAGATGGAAAGTGAGTTCATTAATTTGTTAATTGTGCTGCTCAACTACAGATATTCCTTTATTTCAAGCATACTTCTAAGAGAGGCTTGTTTTTTTGTTGGGTTTTGTTTTGGTTTTTTTTTTTTTTTTGGCTGCGTTGCGTCTTCATTGCTGTGTGCAGGCTTTTTCTAGTTGCAGCGAGAGGGGCTTCTCATTGTGGTGGCTTCTCTCGTTGCGGAGCATGGGCTCTAGGCATGCGGGCTTCAGTAGTTGTGGCTCGCAGGCTCTAGAGTTCAGGCTCAGTAGTTGTGGCACACGGGCTTAGTTGCTCCGCGGCATGTGGGATCTTCCCAGACCAGGGACCGAACCCGTGTCTCCGGCATTGGCAGGCAGACTCTTAACCACCGCACCACCAGGGAAGTCCCGAGAGACTTGATTTTAAAAGTTTGGAAATCCTCAAAGATCTGTGGGAAAACACAAGCCCGGCATTTTTTTTCCTCCCAGAAAGAGATAGCTCTTGACCTTGCCAGCAAAATCCTCTTTTTTGTGACACTGTTTTTCATAACATTGATTCTTTTCAAATCTTCTTGAGTTTCTGAAATTTATAGCAATGTGCATTTATTATCCAGGATCAATGAGACCGATAAAAAATTGCAATAACTGGAGAGAATATAGTTTACTCTGTTTGAACTTTATTGTTGCTTTGCTTGCCCCTCTTTCAATTTGACATTTTAACAACTGTGAGAAATATAGATTATAGAGGCTTGGCCGAAACAGCAAATATTTTCTCAACTAATCCCCTGAGAATTAAGCCATTTAATTTTAGTGTACAGAAAAAGTGATAAATGACTTGGGATTATACCTCAAAGGTGTAAACCCTATGCAGATGGGTTGCAAAATGATTGTGAGAGAGTAAATCTGAACTGCAAATATGAAAGATTGTTTGGGCATTGACCGCTCTTACAGGCTAGGCAGCCACATATGCCTATATGCCAAGTTCAAACCTTGAGTTGGAGCCAGTGAATCAATTCACGTCAAAGCAGGCTGAAATCTGATTTTAAAAATCAAATTATTTCAGTGATTTGGTCAAAGGTTACTAGTCAGATACATTGAATAGTTGTGTTAAATATTATTCATCTCATGATAGGAAACAACTTTATTCTCTGTTTATTATATATGAGCTGTTGTAGCCAAGGACCAAAGGCATAAAAATCCCAAGGCCAAGAGCACATCTAATGAACAGGCATGGTTAGCTATTTCTTTAATAGACTTGGTAGCCAAATACAATAAAACTCCAATATCCGTTTGCATTCAATTCACACCATGCGGCTCTCAGGACCATCAGGGAAAATTCTATGGATGGGACGAATGTTTAATGTTTTGTAATCCTCAACAAAATGTACAGCATGCATTATTGCCTTTTTTAAGTCCACTCTAAAGCCTATGTTAATATCATCTTATTGCAATATATAGATTTTTTAAAAAAAGGAAACCCACCCAATTTCAGCTGTGCTCAGGGCTGAGTCTGGAGCAGGTTTCGAGATTTTGCTCACATAGAAAGAGTCACAAGTAAATATTTCATCAGCTCTCCCACCTCTATGCCATGCCAGCCCATAACATTTGTTGTTTCTTTAAAAGATTATTCTTACAGAATGTAAAACATAATTCACTTAAAGCTAATTGCACAATCAAAATCTGTCCGTCTAAGGATGCCCTGACCAGTTTTTAAAATGCTGAGAACTCATAATAGGTTTCACGTTCACAGAACGTGACATTAAACTACAAACTCTCCTTTTATCTCCCTCATAACACACAGTCTGATAAATTTTTGAATTCGTTAAGCCACTCTATTCCTTTCATTTTCCCACAATTAAGTTGTAAAATAATTGCCAGGATCATTAAACATCCATATAAGACTTTCTACATTCAAAGGGTTTTGCAATCATTTATTTTACAAAGTACATTGTTCTGTAAATCAAGTTTTATCATGTTCAATGTTAGTCTAAGAAGCATGTTCTACATGATCAGATTAACAGGTGGTATATCAGTTATAGAGGCAAAGGTTGCTCTTTATTTGATATGTGTACCCGTTATTTATGTGTGTCCTTTTGACCTTTGTGCAGCCTAAACTATGTGTTGTCTTTATTTTATCTGGTGCCAGAAGAATCCTAGCATAGACCAAGAGAGGTGTGCTAGGTGCCGTGCAGACAGCGCATGAAGCACCCTCGTAGGGTCTGAGATCCATAGGCATTCAGGACACTCAAGTTTCAATATCTGCCACACTTGCTCCTCTCTGTCAGAAACTAGTCAGTTTTTATAAAGCATGAACTAAACCCCAGTGACTATAGATGTGCTCTGTGCTGGACAAGCATCCACAGGGGAGATACTGATATTTCCAGGTGACATGTATTATACATGACATGTATTATACATGAAAATGTCAAAACTTCTTCCCTTTTGGTCCCAAAGGTATGGCTCACTAATTCTTTCCGAAGAAAAGGGGTTCAGGATCAATGAATTCATGCTTACTGTCTCATACCTAGAGCGTCTTCTTAGCCATTGCTGCCACATGGGTCTCTAAACTTTCTTTCTCTTAGGACTGACATCCATTCTCCATCAGCTCCCCCAAAGAGAGCAAAGGCAGATCCAGCCCTCACCTTTCCCAGACCTTGGCTAGCCTGGTAAGAATGTAGCTGCTGCAGGGTCGGGTCCATCTTGAAACCACAGTAAATTGTAGGAGGAATAAAAGCAAGAATGCCATCTAATGTCCTTGCTGCCCTGAACCACAGAAGGCCCTACTAGACTTCAGCCTTTGCAACAAGAGTGTCCTCTGAAAATATTCTCTTCCTCCAGGACAGTCGCTTGAGATTTCACCTCCCTTCCCCATTGTAGGTCATTCCTCAAGTTTATCAGGGCCACCACCCAACCCCACCCCAATCCCTCCCTTGGGAAATGCAACACTCCTCCCTCCATCAGGAAGAGGGTGTCTGCTCCTCAGTCTTTCCTGCATCCAGCAAAATCGAGCAGCACCTCCAGCCCTGGCTGAAACATCAGCGAGGTCTCTTTGGTTAGATGGGGTGAGGGTGGGGTAGAGATGGACCTTCCTACTGTGAGCAGAACTGAACGTGGAGTCTTTATATCCAATTCAGTCTTTGCACCAGAGAGAGCGGCAACTGATTTCCTTACCAAAAATGTCAACTCAGAAGAGGTCATCATACCTCACTCAGGGGAATGATAATATTTTTCTTGGAAAAAGCACAGTCTAATGTCACATTGACGTAAGGCTATCTCTCCTATTAATCTGGCTTTGGTCTTGCCCTTTTCAGTAAAATGAACCTGCATTGTTAAGAAGTACTTAATCTCAAAAAAACAAAAAAGTACTTAGGCACTTTCCTATCTCCTTCATGCCCCTAGATAGTTTATTATGCCAGATATATAAGTAGGCTGGTAAGTAGGTGGGGAGGTAGTAGACAGACAAATGGATCTTTTCTTTCTGCCTTTCTGGGAAACCATTCGTTCCCTGTTCTCCATCCATGGATTTTGTTGGGTAGGCCAGTTGGATTAGTCTTTCTTAACACAGTGATTGACCCAGTGCCTTCTTTCTCCCTTCCCTTCTCTTCCCTCTTTGTTCCCTCCCTTCCCCTCTCCTCACCTCCCTCCCCCCTCCTTTCCCTCCCCTCTCCACCTCTCTACTTCCCCCCTCTTCTCTCTCTCTCTCTCTCTCTCTCTCTCTTCTACTGACACTTCAGGCACAAAGGATCATATAAGTCTGAGCTTCCAGGGTCCTTCTTTCCAGAATAAACAGAAAGTCAGCCTGGGAATGAAGCCAGCACAGATGACAGCACAAAGGAAAGTCAGAGAGAAAGGGACAGATAGGTAGACAGGTAATAATTGCTTGAATCTCTGGATCCAGCCATTGATATGTCACAAATTCCCTTTACTGTGATGCCTAATTTGAGTTTGAGTTCTGACACTTGAAAGGCATATTCCTGGAAAGGGTCATATCCAAATGTTAACAGGGGCAATGGTGAGTTTTGTGTTTTCTGCTTCATTGGTATTTCCTTCCTTCTTTCCTTCCTTTTCTTTTCTCTTCTTTCTTCCTCTTTTTTACAATAACTATCTTTTATTTGTGTGCTAAAAACAAGTTATATACAAAAGTGATTGAGTAGAACTGGGAAGAGTATAGAAACAAGTGATTCAATGAAATATCCATCCTTCTGAATCCACAGCACTTCCCAAATTTGATTCCAGCAGCTGGGTACTTACCTGCCTTATCTCTAGACAGCAGGTTCCATGAGACACAGCCAGGTCTTGTTCAATGTTGCAATCCCTGAACCCAGCACCATACCAAACACAACAGTTGTCACCTGTTATGGGTTTGTTGACTCTACAACTTAAAGCTACACAAGACATTTATAATTTCATGGGAAAAACAATAAGCATGTGAAGAAGAGTGTGTGCACCTTTCAAAACAACATAGCATCCTTGCCCAAACTGACAATTTTAGAAGAAACAGAGTGAAGGAGAAAATCTAGTGAGAATTGTCCCTAGACCTTTCCAATGCTGTCAAGACCAGCCCCATCCAATAGAAATATAATTCAAAACACCCATGTATTTTTAAATGTTCTAGTAGCCATGTTAAGAAAAGTAAAAGGAAATAGGTGAAATTACATTTAGTAGGATAATATTATTTAACTCAGTATATCCAAGATACCGTCATTTCAGCATGTAATCAATGAAAAATATCATTGAGCTACTTTACGTTCTTTATTTGTACAAAGTCTTCAAAATCATGGTGTGTAATTTTACAATCACTGAGCATCCTGGGTGAGACTAGCTCCATTTCAAGGGCTTGGTAGCCATCTGGGGCTGGAGATCACAGGTCTAGACAGTTCAGACTCCCAGAATATGTGTAGTGGAGGAACCTATCTTTCGATGGCCCAGTGTGACTGCCCCTGAGTGTCTGATGGCATCCTGGAGGCCCACCTCCAACATGCTCGCTGGTTCTCTCAGGTGAAGATCTGGAGTTACAGGGTGAGCAACGAGATGTAGCTGCTGTCCCCAGCTTCCAAGAGCCCAGAGTGAGGGCTCAGGACACTTCAGCTCAATGTTGCACCACTATTCTTTTCTTTCCCAAAGAACCTGGTCTCATCCAACCACCAAGAGTTTTCCACCCTTTACTATCATTTTTCAAGAGGAAATTCTAAGAAATATAAGCAAACGAGGAATTTCTGAAGCCCACGTGAAATGAGAAATCAAAACTAGCAAGATGCAACCACAAGGTCCTACTGTATAGCTCAGGGAACTATACCGGGTGATAAGCCATAATGGAAAAGAATATTTTTTTAAAAAGAATGTATATATATATATATAGATAGATAGATAGATAGATAGATAGATATAGATATATATAACTGAATCACTTTGCAGTACAGCAGAAATTAACACAACATTGTAAATCAACTATACTTCAATTAAAACAAAAAACCAACTAGAAAGATGTACCTTCAGTGGTCCTTGACTGTCTCATCCCAAAACCGTTTGAAAACTAGACTTAGGAGACAATGTCCCTTTCAGGCGGAGAAACATGATTTCATGGTCAAATGGAAGAATGTGGTTCTCTTGTCAGAAATCCCTTTATTTTCACGTAGTGCCACAGGTTCAAATAAAGAGAGGGGAAAAATGTTCCTGACCTCTATATACAATGGCTGGTATTGGGGGTCCAAAGCCAGTGACAGTCAGAGAAATTTTAAATGCCTTTAAAAGAATCTTCAGCCAAGATTAGTGTCCCCACTTGGAAGATTTTCAGAAAAACATGTATCCAAAAAACATTCACGTCATTAACGGCCTCAATTTTTTCCAGGTACAAAGAGCGAGGCAGCCCTGGCATCTGATTTCCTCCGAAGGGTACCGTCATCAGAGCAGGTAGAAACAGAGACCTGCCAGGGCCTCAGATAAGGGCTGGACCTTGTTCTGGTGAATAAGCTCAAACCCAGATCTCTATTCCAGGTAAGAGGAGACTTCCGCGAAGGGACAAGATGCAGAACTCTTACTGTGAATTTATCAGTCACAGGTGGAGTTAAACCTGGTGGACCAGGAAGTGGGAGAAGAGAGGGGTGAGAAGATGAAGGTGATGTTTTCCATCACAGAATGAGAGCTCCGAGCTCTGGAAGGAATCCTGAGCGCTCAACTTCTTTCTCCCCCGGCCACACGCGAGACCATATTTAAATCATTGCAAATTGATGAGAATGTGTTATTTTCTTTTAAAGACCTCTAGAGAAGGAGATAACATTCCTCAGTAAATTATTCCCTGATTCAACAACCCTCAAGAAGACAGTCCTTAACTCGGAGTGATTTAAATCCTTACCACTGCTGTTTCCAGCCCTTCTGTGCTTTTAACCCATGGTCACTGGGTTCTTATTAAGTGCAAGGCCCACGTGGAGGGGACCCGAAGACGAAAGAGGCAGGCTCTGGGATCCACAAGCTTGCAGTTCTGCAGGGAGGATAAGCCTCCTACATACATAACCGCAATCCAAGGCAGAAAGTGCTAAGTGCAATAAGATAATGTGCTGGGACCCATCAGAGAACAGAACTCTTTGTCCCTGGGAAGAATGGAGAACAGCTGGCCGCCATCCTTCTTGTTTGCCCCGGGTAATCTCTCTCTTCCTTACTTCTTATTTGCTCTTTTACATCATTTCTTCAGGCTGTCAATATTTTGAGACAGATGGAAGACACTGTGTGAGGTGGGAACACGTTCAATCTGATAGTGGAATGTTCTCTTTGGGGGTGAGCGTGGCTACTAGACACTGGCCAGCTGCCCAGGCGGCCACACCCCGTCCCCCCCTGCCCCCGTGCCAGAACTTTCCTTCCTCTCTCTTGCCAATTTTATGTCCCACCTGCTATATTCGAACTGAGATCGGAGATCAAAACAAGTATTAAACAGTGTGGTTTTGAGCTCATTTGATGTTAAATAACCTCTCTCTCCTCTCCTACCATCTCTGACCTTGTAGGGGCACCACGGAGGGTCATTTGTCACGTAGGACACCAATGTTCTCACACTATCTGGCGCACTTGTCTGGCCTCCCTAGTGGGTTACAGACCTTGTGCGCAGACTTAATCGTTTCTTATCCTTTTCTGTCTTTCTTGCTGCCAAATTATGTAGCTCTTAATAAAAAATTTTTAAAAAAATTTTAAAACTGTTTTTGTCAGAAGAAATCAGAAATAAGGTTCTGAGAAATTAAGTGACGTCGCAGTTCACGTGACGACTAGTGATGGAATGTGGATGTGGACTCAGCTTTTCTACACCCCCTCTTCTTTCCTCCAGGCGGTGTTTCCTGTGGGCTCATCTGGATCACTCCCACAATACTGTGTGCTCCTGAGGGCAGAGACCATGGCTGATTTAGCCCAGGAAATCGATGTAATTCTTGTTAAGTGGTTGATTGGACTGCTCTGATGTAGATTTCTGGAGACTAGTCTTTATATCATTTTACTGACCCCGCCATGTCCTCCCCCCTCTGGTTGAGTGTGGGAGCGTGTGGGCACATGCACATGCGTGTGTGCATATGTGTGTGCTTTAATCTGTGTGGAGAACAAAATCAAACAAGTATGGGAGGGGGAGATGGTGGGGAGAAAAACGGAAAGGTGAAGCCAGTGCAAACACCTGCACCAGGTATGAACCCAGAACTACTTACTGTCATGTCCTAAACACAGGAATGTTACTTTCTACTTCTCCTGAAAGAATACAATAGAGAACTAGAGAGTTTCACTGTTTCAGCAAGAATCAGCACAGGTGACGGGAGTGTTAACAAACCAAACACCCAGAGGAGGAAAAGTCCACCAGGTCCGCAATCCTCCCCAACCCTGGCCTAGACCCTCTAGGTTAGAACAGGCCTGCACACAAGGACGGGCCACAGAAATCACTGGAACAAATTCAGGACCTGGTGTCAAAGTTCATGAGGAGTAGGGAAGATTGGGGATCATTTGTGATTTGTAATTTCTGGGGGTACAGGACAGTGCTGGCCAAGGTGGGTAAAGCTGACTGCCCTGACATTCTTTAAGTGCCCAAAGCAGACATAAAATGGAAAGTTTTTTCCTTATATAAAGAATTCAAGAAAAGGAAAAGATATCCCATGAAAGAAAGAGTAGTGACCAATAGAGCTGGTAAAACTTACAGCTAAGTCTAAACAACTGTTGATAATGAAATGTTGAAACTGGACACATTTGTTCGAAAAGATGAGGGGTGTGGTTCTTGAAATTGAATGTATGTACTGTAATATAAAAGAATAATAATCTGGAACTAAAACTTCAGATTATATCAACAATTTCTGGGAATTGGACAATGTGTTAAATTTCTCATGTAGCCTAGGGAGAATGTACACTTTTTCATTATTGATGTTGATAGAGAACTAGGTTTATATATATATATATAAAACCTATATATGGCTGTGTATGTGTGTTATATAACCTATATATCTATATATAAGTTGATCCTAACCATAAAAATAGAAATAGAATGAATAACTTTGAGGGGAAAAAAGGAACAAAGTTTAATGCAACAGTGGGGTAAAACTTTTTGAAATAATGCGTGTTAATTTTTGTAAAAACTGATCTGTTATATTCATTTTCATTTATCTTCACTTGTATTATATTTGACAACCTATATAGCTTTCATAATTTTTCATGAAATCTTTTGATGTAAGATAAATTATAATATTAAAAAAATTTTTTAATAAAATGAGATAAGACATTTAAAATAATGAGACTACCAAAAGATTTACTCCAGAGAGGGTATGGCTTCCTCTGGTTTAAATTCATTTAGCTGGGGAGGAGGGAGGAGGGATGTGTCCCAGAGGGGATTGACAACAGGTTGCCAAAATTCCTCATGAGAAAAAAAAAGTCTTGGTTGGGAAGATGCCAAGATGAAACATTAAATGTAAGTTAAGACCCTGAAGAGATGCCCCAGTAAATGGCAGGACTTAATAAGATTTAACCTCTCAGTATAAGAAATAACAAGACTTGAAAGGATGGAGTAGAGACCAGAGGGAAGATGGAAAATGAAGAGAAGATTACAAACCAGGCAGCCTGCTGAAAAGGTAGAGTATAAAGTTCCTAAGGACCAAAGATTTTTTTGAGAACTGCAATATTATGTATTTAATTTTAAGGATACTATAATTCTAACTTCTTTTCATGAAGCAACTCCATTGCCCTGAACTTCAGGGAACGTCTTCTATACACAGCCTTGGAATGTGGAAGAGGAGGACCTGGGCTGTGTCCTGTGTGGGCTAGAGTGTAAAAAAGGGGCAGCACACAGAGGTGGGTAAGCCATGAGCTGAGCTCATCAGCAGAAGCAGGTACCCAAGGCCAGAAAGGGTCAGAAGAAATGGAAGTGCCCTATCCCCTCAATTCCCTAAGACATTTGGAAGGACTGAGTCTCTCATTGCACATACGACAAAAGATTTGGGTCAAATCTCCAAGGACAGGTTGACCTGGAGTGACATTTTGGATACAGAATGTATACTCTCTCATCAGGAAAACTTGAGGTCAAAACTCAGAAGTTCAAAATTTGGACTTTTTCTGTAACAATAGCAAAATTAAGGATACCAAATAAAACATAATGGTCCAAAATATTTTTTCAATGAAAAAGGAAGGATAAGAAATGTTTATATGACATTATATAACAAAATAAGTTGATAAAAAAGAGTTATAGATTTCTAAATAGATAACTATAAAATACTGAGTCCTCAAAAATACTGAGTTATGATATGAATTAAAAGGTTTTACTAATAAATAGATAAAATATCATCTTCTATTGGAAATAGATTTAAAACAAGCATTGCAAATCTAAAACATAGCTGAGAGCTTAAGCTCTTTCACCTTAAAGGTCAGATGAAAAGAAAACAGAAAATCATATAAGGATTAGACCTGATAATGTAGTGGTTCATCTTGATATTTCCTGGTAAAGGAAATGATTGAGTCAAAAGAATAAGAATTTCTGGTTGGTGAGAGATCAGAGCTGAATGTGATCCAACCACTAAAAACAGAAAAGAAAACATTGAGAAAGATCACACACAATAGATTCTGAAATCAGAGTAAGTCTTCGAGAAAGCTTTAAGCCACAATGTGATGAAGAGAAAACAAGAAAGGAAGAAGGAAGAGAGAATAAGCAGAGTTCTTCCTGATGACTCAAGTAATGATTAGCACATGCCTCAAGATTCCAAATCCTACCGAACACTCTGGAATGGCTGAAGGGAGAAAATTCTCCCAAGTCCACAAACCAACAAATCCAAAGGATTTCCACTGGGTGTGTAATAGCTCCACTCTCATCATGGGCAAAGACTTGATATGATTTCTATATGAATTCCATCCAACCTGTTAGCCCTAGAAGGCTGGAGAGAAGAGCTCTATTCCTTTCTCTGAATGGTGAACTATCACCTCATAGTATGTCCATCTGTGTTCATCCTTACTTACAATTCCACTGAATGCCAAATTTGTATGTGTCAAATTTGCCTGTCAATGGAAGGTGTTCAGTCCAATGTTCAGTTCAATGTCAGCTCATGGTCAGTTCAGTGAAAGGTGTCATCCTTTTCTCTTCAGCACTGCAACAAGTTCAGGATTCAATATACTGTACATACCCAGTAAATACTAAGAGACAGCTTCTTCAATGTTCAAAATATTTTTAATAATTATTTCCTCCTACTTAAGATCAGAAAACAAAAAACATTTGCTTGTCAATTGTATCTCAATTAAAAAAACAAAAACAGAACAAAAAACCTGCCCTCCTGTAGCTTACATTCCAGTGAAGGGAGACAGACAATAAAATAACATGTATAAGTGAGAAAAAAACATTTGTCTGCTCTGGGTCCCACTTAGAGATTTCCACTCATCCCCTTTACCATTCTGGGCCTCAATTCCCCATTTATATTATACAGAAGTTTGATCTTTATTTTATCGGGTGGATAGGATGCTTTGGGGAAAAGGCCTTGCCTTCAACATAAATCAAAGTGCATAAGCTGCCTCTGTTTGTTTTTTTAAGATTTTTTTTATGTGGACCATTTTTTTAAAGTCTTTTACTGAATTTGTTACTATATTGCTTCTGTTTTATGTTTTGATTTTTTGGCCACCAGGCATGTGGGATCTTAGCTCCCTGACCAGGGATCAAACCTGCACCCTCTGCACTGGAAGGCAAATCCTCAACCACTGGACTGCCAGGGAAGTCCCGTGTTGCCTCTGTTTTTGAAAATCCAGGACAATTTAACAGCAGTGTTAAGCAACTCCACACTGAAGACATGGATGAAACTGAAAAGACTGAACAACACTGAAAAAGAACTTTATCGGTTATGAAATATTCTTGTTTATGTGAGAATGTCCCAGTGGGTTTGTTTTTTGGCCACGCAGCATGCGGGATCTTAGTTCCCCGATGAGGGATCGAACCCGTTCCCCCTGCAGTAGAAGCACGAAATCCTAACCATTGGACCACGAGGGAATTCCCCAGAGGATGTCCCAGTGGGTTTTAAAGGTAATCTTTTATATGGAACCTTTTTCAACTTAAAACTGTTACATATGGCAAAATAAACGTCATGGCAGCCTTAGTTTTAGGCCCTGAGTTCTTTTTGAACCAGCTTGATGTGAAGCACATGATCCTTTTGAATTAAAAAAGGAGGGCTTCCCTGGTGGCGCAGTGGTTGAGAGTCCGCCTGCTGATGCAGGGGACACGGGTTCGTGCCCCGGTCCGGGAAGATCCCACGGGGCGGCTGGGCCCGTGAGCCATGGCCGCTGAGCCTGCGCATCCAGAGCCTGTGCTCCGCAACGGGAGAGGCCACCGCAGTGAGAGGCCCGTGTACTGCAAAAAAAAGAAAAAGAAAGAAAAAAAAAAAGGAGATTATTTCTCATTAAAAAAAAAAAAAAGTTACCTTCCACCCCTAGCATTCTGGGACTGCCTCCTCTTAAGCGTTCAATGGAATTTGCCTCAAGACATGTGTCTTCAGCTTCCTACTTCCTGTCAGAAGCAAGAGAGGAGGAGTGGGGTCTGAGTGAGCAGCACACGAGAGAAATTGAACCTTGAAGAACGAGGATCCAGCCCAGATCTGCATCTTTGCTTCCCCGATTCTTTCCTCCTGCTTTTCTGTTCTCTCTGCACTGGCGCTTTTTTACATCAGGTTCTCACCTAGTCCCGCTCCTTCTCAGCCTTTGATTTATAGCTCCAACAGTGGCCTAAAACAGGCCATGGAAACGTTTACTCAAAGAGAAACGGATTCTCTTAGATGTTCAAGAAAGAATGGTTAGGGCTTCCCTGGTGGTGCAGTGGTTGAGGGTCCGCCTGCTGATGCAGGGGACACGGGTTTGTGCCCTGGTCCGGGAAGATCCCACATGCCACGGAGCAGCTGGGCCCGTGAGCCATGGCTGCTGAGCCTGCGCGTCCGGAGCCTGTGCTCCGCACTGGGAGAGGCCACAACAGTGAGAGGCCCGCATACCGCAAAAAAAAAAAAAAAAAGAAAAAGAAAATGGTTATCTTCTGAGCACTCCAGGCCAGGCCAAGGATCCACCTGGAAAAGAAACGCCTCCACGCTTGACCAGACCCCCTTCCAGAGTATCTTAAGGAGACTGTCTTACTCAGTCTCTATTTAGCCGTCAGTGTCCATGAGTATTTCCTAAAGTCTGTCATTAAAGACATTGGAAACTTCCCCCAAATCTTCCCCCACAGCCCCGGCTTTGAGCAGATTGCCTGTGGACAGGGGAAAAGGGAGGGCGGATTAAAACTCAAGTCAGCCTACTATTATTATCTCCAGTAGCCTGGCTGTGACCCAGACTCTGGTTAAAAGAAAGGTAAAGCTTCACTTGAATGAAATGCTTGTGTTGTCTGTGCACTCAGTTTTCACCTTCGCACCCATCTTCCATCATCAAAGCATCTACTAAAGGCCCATTGGTGCTTAATCAGGAGTTAGACACTAAGGATTAACTAGAGGTATTCCTAGTTAGCTTTGTGGCTCACACATTCATGAGATCTGAGGCTTGAAAACGACAGGACTGTAGGTGATACCAGAAGTGATACCACCAAGTGAACGCTATCCAGTGCTAAGCTACCACCCTATTGAATGGCAATGAAACCATTCCCAGAGGCCACTAGTTGATCCTAATGGGCGCCTATGAGCTTCTTAAAACAGAAGACTCTACTGAAACGGAAATAGGAACGTTGCTAATTACAGAGCTCGTTTATGTAAAGTGAGGTCTTTGGATTTTGGCCTACTGATTCTAACTCCTTCTCTGCCATGTCTACTGAAAAGCTGTAAGAAGTAGACCTCCATTACACATTATAAATTGACTTTGAGCTGATGCTGGGAACCTTTTATTGTTTATCTCAGGCATGGATATACATTTGGTGTTTCTGCTTTGTGAACATCTAATAAAATAATACCCAAAGACACAGGAATGTCAGCACAAAGATGTTTGTTTCTCGGATATATCGGATGTTCTATAAATATGATCATTTCCTTTCAAAATGAAACAATAATTGCCTCAAAAGAGTATCATTTTTTTCAATGTCAATCTGCTATGCAGCATCACCCCGCCTAGTAAGACTTTATCTCCAACAGGAGAGAATTTTAAGGTCGGTTGTGACAGCGAAGCAAAGAACCAAAACTATTCTGAGAACTCCAAAGAGGCTTCTTTTAAAACTAATCAAACCATATCATGTGCTTAATTATTTCTACTGTACCTTTCAACTAAAGAACTGTCAGGGAGTTTCGTTTTGTTTTTGCCAATTTGCATTAGGATTTTGATGTATGGTCTTCTGTTCCTTTTAATAAAATCATGCTACTCCATTTCAGAAATGCTTGCCATAAAACAAGTGTTTTACCATGCTTTTGTTTTCTAAAATCTTAAAGGTCTACTCCATGATTCCCATTATTCATACCCTTGGAATAAATGACTCCTATCAGACCACATAGGGAGAAAAGTTAGCTCCTGATTACAAAAGGAATCAGTCCAAGAGGTAAAGTATTAATCAATGTTACTTCTTAACAATCCCATTTTCCTCATTATAATGCAAACTCCCATCAGGCCAAGCTAAAACAGCATTTGCATCAGTCACTTGCTTCTTTACTATTTGGTTTCTGCTGAAATCTAGGGTCTCCAGTGGTAAATGTGAATAGCTAACCTTACACCCATCTCCAGTGTCCCCTTGATAGCTTTATCTAGCTATCATAATTTGTCATTGTCAAGCCATTAGGCCTTTGGCTTTGGTCTTATTTTTCCTTCAGGTGTCAAAAATGCAAAACCACAATTTATAAAACACAAGATGACAGAATCCCATTTGCACTGGTTTTGAAATGCCAGAAGGTAACTTTATTGAAAATATCACAACCTTCTCTCCAAACTAGTTGCATGAGTTCCAGGGTGGTCTGAAGAGTTGATTCAAAAAATAAATGCCACCACAGCACTTACAATTCTTAAGGCCAAACATCCAGATGTGTCAATAATCTGTGTAAATTAGAAACAGATGTAAGCCCTTGTTGAAAAATAAATATAATAGAATTATTTCCTTTTGCCTCCTATGCTTTCACACACTTGAATTTATTCCTTCCACATTTTTTTTTTTGAGTTGGTTCAGATTTAAAAACAAAAATCATGTCTATTTTTCACACAGGGGTGTAGCTATGTATAAAGTTCTCTAGAAAAAGGAAATAACAGTCAATTTGGTGCCTTGTTTCATGCCCATTGGAGCTAATCCAAGCACAGAGGCTCTCTGGACTTAGCTGATGATCCACAATCCAGCCAAATCTTCTGGGATATATTCTAGATTACTATTGCCATGTAAAGTAATTGCCATCATGAAACCCACTCTTTGTTCCCATAAGGTTACCCCAGTTATAAGACAAAATAAACATTTCAAACATGGTAGAACTACATTATCAACAACTTCTACTTACTTTTGTTTGATGTAATTGCAGAATTGTTATTAGAGTTAAGAAAAGATTTTTGTTGTTTTAACTTTTTTTAAGGAGTGAACTCACTACTCAGATCCTATCAGTATAAGCTGCGTGGAGGTGAGAGACACATGTGGACCCACTGGAAGTTTTGTGAGAAGAGATAGACGGTTGTTAGTGGACAGAGGGTTGCAAGATAGATATCAGAAGTTTGCATTTCCTCAGAGGATGAAAACCACAATCAACTGCCCAAAGTTGTTTATTACACCATTGAGATCAAGTAGAAAAGTTCTAGAGTCTACAGAGTTCTATTCTGGAACCCCTGGGGCCATTTTGTCTCTATCGTATGGGATCCAGGGAGGCAGATTCAGCTATTTATGAACTCTCCAAAAAATAATAATAGTAATAATAACAATCTTCTTGCAGGAAGTATAACCCTATAGAATTCTGTGATCAGTCAAGTATCAATAGTCAATTTGAGATCTTCAGTGATTTGAGATTTGAGATCTTCAGTGATCTCAAATTTTCTGTAATGATTGACCCCAATAATTCCGCCATACCTGGCTGCAGTGAAATGTTATAGTATTGATTATATAGTGTCCAGGGCTAAACGGTATTAACGACAAAGCAACATTTGCATTTTGGCTTCTGAAAAATTTGACCCTGGCTAAAATAATAAAATAAACATGGTTTGCCTTCGGTGTTGTTAATCTATTGCACTCCCTCCTACTCCAAAGGCAAAGCCTACTAGATCCTACCCAGTAACCATTCTCCCCTATTCCTTATTAGCTGCCCAGTTCAGAAAACTACCTTTGTTAGGCCTTTTGCAGATAAGCATGTTATTAAGCAGAGCTTTGGGGAAAGCTCTTTAAAGGGGACTGTCTCAATGAGCAGAGCCCCTTTGCTCATTCCGTTTCTCCTCTTTTTTCCTACCCGAATCAAGGATGTGATTGCTGGAGCCCCAACAACCATTCTGTAAGCCTGAGGATGAGAGCAGAGGCCTGGTCTCTGATGACGTCAGGGAGCTGGCATGTAACAGACCAGCTTGCCTGCCTCTGGACTTGTCACTAAATGAGATAAATATAAACCCTCATCTTGTGGAGGACACCACGTCACAGGACCTGCTAGCAGCTGCAGAATGTAATTTCTGATATACTCTTTGAGAAGTTTCTGCCATAAGCCCTGCCTGGGTCCCACCCAGACTGTCACCCACCAAACAGTCTATCACTCACTTCTTTCAGGCAATTATTATATTTTCTCTCTGTGTCTCAGGTCTTGTCTCTGCCAAACTCTTCTCTAGTAAAGAAAAAGAAAGTGTTTTCATCTTCTCAAAGATGACTTTGGTGCTTTCACTATTTTGTATTTATCTTGGAATGTATTTATAAGCCACCTCCTTTTCAAAAGATTTACACAAAGCAGTTTATCACCTAGCTAATCTGATTACTTAATATGGGTTGTTGGGCTGATAGAAGACGTCATGGTAGAAAATAAATAAAAAGGAAAAGTATCAAGACTGTTGTCTTATGCCAATGATGGCTAAAGAGATATAAATAGAATTCTTTCCTATCCAAGTACCCTTATATAAACAAAAAACAAATAAGGAGTTTTTCAGAGTTTACAAAAAACATTTGGTGTGGATGATTTAACTAGAGTGGAATTAAATAAGCACAGCACATTTTTAAAACCGTCGATTTCTTCAAGGGCCAAAACACAGCAAAATAAAAGAAGTTTAGAATCCTTTTTCTCCAAAACATGTCTTTCTTCTTCAGAAAACCTGTTCCCTGCTGAAGTGGCTTCTTCATTTGCTCTGTTTACTGTCATTAGACTGTCAGTGAGTTGGACGAAAGGCACTACAAGCCTGTGAAATTGTTTGGGTTAAGCCTCTGCTGCTCGGGGCTGTTCACACTGACCCCATCTGAAAGGCTGGCTACTGAAGCAGCCCTCTTTCTGGGACTCTTCCACCATCTTCTTTTCAAAGACAATTTATACCTATCTTCTGCACCTGATCCTGCTGAGAAGGAAACAGAGATACTGCTTTTCTCCAACCTTCTTCCACAAAGCTATTCTCTGCTTATACTCTTCGCCTGATTAAAGCTTAAACCAACTGGAGGACTGGGCTCCAACGCTTCTTTTCTATTTCCCTTGCAACTCTGTAAACTGGGTTTCTGTCTTTAACAACCTGTACATTTACCCTTCTGCTTCCCCCATTGGGAACTGATAGTCCAGGGAGGAAATGGAAGAGAGAAGGGGCGGTGGGAAAATGCAAGGAAAACAACTGTGCCTGAAAAACAAATTTGTTGCTATTGAGTCAGAAGGATTGCCTCCATAAAGCTGTGACTCTGCACTGAGTTATACTTGCTGTCTTCCTAATAAGCAAAGGCAAGTGGCCAAATACACACTTACCCACAGGTATGGAATTTAATTATTCTCAGGACTGTAGATATCATGAACTTTCACATGCAGACTCACAGGCTTGATTTTGCACACTTGCATGGCAGTGATTTCAAGGAGATTTCCGTCCTGCTCTACCTCTTGGCTATCATTTCACAAGATGTGTGAGAAGATCCTGAATGCTCAGAGAAGTCAGAGGCTGAAGAGCCGGGAAAATCCACCGGCTCCTCTCGGAAAATATCCAATTCTTCTTTGGGCGATTCTGATGCACAACTCTGTTGATATTGCATCTTTAGTCTCTCTTATAGAATATTTGCCTAAAATACGTATACTCTAATGTTTTGACAAGTGTTCACATATCAAAAGAGGCATGGGTTATAATGACCAATTCTATTTCCTTTTTAGCTTCTATGACTTTATCACAAATTGATGAATCATATACCATACATACCACCTACACCTTTGCCATATAATAGAAAAATCTGTATAGTTAACGCTCAGATCTCAATCTCCATCCCAGATCACACTTTCCTGAGATCCATATGTACAAACAGGTGACATAGCACCGTGATTAAATTAACAATTTCTGGAGCCAGACTGCTTAGAGTTGAATCCCAGCTCCTCTGTTAACTAACAATGTGACTTTGCATAAGTTACTTAATCTCTCTGCCTCAGTTTCTTCATCTGTAAAATGGGGATAATACCATATTTTATCAATTCTAGACAGGACATTTTAACATCTTTGATATCAGGATGTGTCTTACAATTGATGGCACCTTAAATTTGATGAAATAAACTAGCAATACCTGTTAGGATGGTTGTGAGAATTAAATCAGTTAAAACATACAATTTACAACAATATTTGACACATAACAAGCTTTCAATAAATGCTAGCCAATACTGTTGCATTAATGGATATATTCTTTTCAACTTTTAGGCATCATAAAATTCACATTCCCTTCAAACACGCTTATTCCCCTCTATTCCTTATTTTGTTTAATGCCAGTAACACAAGCCAGAAATATGGAAATCATCACTGATTTTTTTCTCCTCCTTAACCCTCTGCATCCAATCACTTAAAAAGTTCTCTTAATTTTCCAGTGTAACTATCCCTCACCTTCCTTCTTCTTGCCAGGCATCATCTTGAGCCTAGAACAGGGCAGCCTCCAAGCAAAACTCTGCTTCATCTTTACAGTTATCTTTCTAACACGGAAATCAGATCAGAGCCCTCTCTGATTTTCAGTGGCTCCCCAACCCTACAAGGTGAAGTACAAGCTCCTTGAAATCCTGAGTTGTCAGGCTGACTCCCAGACCTTGATCAGCATCCCCTTCTACCACAATCTCTCCCTCCCTCACCATCTTTACAGGTCACGTGACACTCCCTGACCCTTTCCACTGATGAACATCTCTGGGTTCTTCCTGCAACAGTCTTTCCCCTTTGATCCACTTATGCTCATCCTTCGAGACTCAGAAAGCTGTGATGATCTTTCTCCTCTCTCCCCTTCTCCCTAGGTACTTATATATGCCCTTTCTTGTGGTCTCCTATCACCTTTCTATTTCTACTCTATTTCTCTAATGCTTAATCTATTTATCTCCCCTAGTTGACAGTGAATTTGTTTTTGGACAGCGAATGTTTTTAAGATTATATTTTTTTATCCCTATCACTTAGCCTTTTCCTTGCACATAGTAGATAATCAATACATAATTGTTAAATGAATGAAGGAATAAATGTAACCATGTGCATACTATTGTATATGACAATATATTGGGAAAAATACATTGGGGAAAAAAATCGAGAGAATAACATAGGAAAAAAATCCAATGAAATCTTTCTCATTAGCTGCAAAAATCAGCTCTTTTTCCTGAAGTATGCCTTTTTCTTGTTTCCCTTTCCTACAGAGGGCCATCGTTCTGGTAAACAACTCATGTTCTAATGCTCTCAGGCCAGGGTACTGATGCTCCTTTTTCAAAGATTGACACCAGTACTCTGTATGGGCACCTGATAAATGGATATTGTTCTTATTCTTGCTGCAAGACAATATCCTTTAATGCACTGCCCTGTTTTTATTAAAAAGGCGACAAACTATCAACATGCTGTAAGGAATAAAAATTGCATATGTGGTAATAATAAAACAATGGAAAATGTGGACAAACACCAAACCTCAAGTGCATTCTCTGATTCAGATTGCTTCTTAAATGACTGGCACTTACTGTGAAAGGCACATTGCAGAGGCACTTTTACAGACTTTCAACAAAAGGCCAGCCCCACCCTGACCCGCATATATGCTCACCAGTCAAATCCTGTGTTAATATGACAAAAACAATGTACCAGGAAAGTTCACTTGTTAATTACACGTAAGGATTCTTTTGTGGTGTGGAAGAAACACAAAGGGCAATAATTGTCTGACCTCTTTCTCTTTTTGTGGGGGGCAGTGGGGAGAGGCATTTGTTTGTTTGTTTGTTTGTTTGTTCAGCTGCGCCGTGAGGCTTGTGGGATCTTAGTTCGCCAACCAGGGATTGAACTTGGGCCGTGGCAGTGAAAGCACTAAGTCCTAACCACTGGACCACCAGGGAATTCCCTGCTTGACCCCTTTCTTCCCAGATTCTACCACGATGCATTTCAGTTAAAAGGATGGTCCAAGACTTTACCACCAACATGCTGGACCACAGTCTCATCATGAAAGGCTTGCTTAGCACTTATTGGCTAAAGGTCATTAAAGAAAGTGCCAAGAGGTTCAAATTATTAACACTTTCCTTGCACAAGTCAAGAACCCAGATGCAGCAATAGAAAAATCATGACAGGAGATCATATTCAAGCCTTTAAAAAGAGGCAAATGCATAATATATCTTATTTGGTTTAGAGAGGGGAAAAAAGATGACAACTAACACATCTCGCCAACTGGGTCATATCAGACCTTCCCTATGCATGTACATTCTTTTAATTGAGAACAGGGCAACGACTGGTAGGGGATAGCAGTGGTTGTACACTGGGTTCTTAGGAAAAGAAGGGTGGATACTTACATCCGCATAGTAACTATGTGAAACATAATAATATTCTGTTTCCTAAGATTACTTTTCAAACTGTATGTCTTATTCTCAGGGTCCCAGGGAAGATGATTAAATGAGAGCCTCCCTACGGTACCATCCTCCAGGCCCTTGCCTCAGAACTGCATTCTCAGCAAAGCAGTGCTGTAACCCAGTCCCTCTGGCATTTTCACGACTAAGTATCCCCACTATTTGGAAAGAATCCAAGATGGAATCACCCCCCACCAAATCCCATTTTGCAGTAAATTACACCACACTTTATTGTAGTTTCAGTTGTACTGATTAGAGAGTCAAGATTCTGGAACATTACTAGGGTTCACCAATGTTCCCCATTCTTTTTTCATCCCTGGACATATACGAGAACGACTCTTTCCCACCTGGTGAAATTGAACATAACCATTTGACTTCTTTTGGCCAATAAAATGTGAAACGAAAGTGAGGAGTATCACTTCCGAGCAGAAGCATCCAGTGTCAAGATGAGATTCTCTGTGCTCACCTCCCTGGCCACAGGGATGGATCACACAAACACTGCAATGCAGGTGCACCAAGATCAAAGGGCCTGGAAGGTAGGGACTCCACCTGGAGAGTTACTTGAACCTAAAGTGGACTTGGTGTGACAAAGACATTTTGTATGGTTTGTCACCATAGCATAACCTATGTGGATAACACAGTAATTGGACCTTGGGCAGCAGACTTTGCTTTTATAGCTTCTGTACTTGTCATCAATAAAATGCCAAAGCTTTCAAGGGTATCTAACTCTCGGAGAGGAGCTTATATCCTGTTTTATCAATACAAATCAGAATCTAGTGTCTCCATTAAAGTTGGGTCGCTAGAATACAGCAAGATCCCTTGCCATAGTTTGTAATTTTCACTCTATTTAATGTTCTATGTGTTGTGACAAGAAAGTCAAGCTATTGCCTCGTGTGGCTGCAATTATGAAGCAAGTTTAAGGTTACAATTAATTTAAATCACAGTGCTTCCTCAACATTACCAATTTGGCCTCTGAATCATTAAAAACCAAAACTGGAAGAATTTCTGCAAAACTGCATTGGGCTAATTACTTAAAAAATTGTTTCAGATCTATCATAATATTCCAAGAATCTGGAGAAAATATTTTGCATCTACAAATATAAAAAAAATGGGTTATCTTAATATTTGGTGGGTTTCTGTGGTCCTAAATAAAATTAAGACATCTGAAAAGAGTTGTAATGGATCTTAAAATTTTAGGCTTCTGGGTAAATTTTTTTCAGAAAATTCTCATCTTTGATAATTTCGAAAATAAGCAGATGATAAGGTGATTCCACCTTTTGTGTCATCCAAAGACTACACAAATAGGATTTTACGGTGATTCATACAAATAGTACTGATTGAGCATTTTCTATGTGTTCAATTGCATTTGCTCTAGAGATCCAATGATGAAAAAGAGAGATGTGGTCCCTGCCCTCCTCCAAATTATAATCTAGCAACCTCTGCTTCAGTGGATATATACTGCTATTTTCTCTCCAAGTTTTGAGTTGTGAAAATAATATTGCCTGATCTCAACAGTTATATAATAGGACCTAATTTATCTGGGAAGGCTCAATTATCTGGAACACAGCTGAGAATCAGGAAGGCAGTCTTTGAGAAGTCAAACATTTCACACACCAAAAAAAAAAAAAAAAAAAAAAAAAAAAAAAAACCGACAGGATATTAGTCCCCATTTTATACAAAGAGGATAATAATTACACCTTGCCTAGGGTGTAACAGCTGATGGAGCCAGAATTTGAATCCAGACCTGTCCAACCCCAAAGCTCAATGTCTTAACCACTAACCCACACAGCACTTCACAAAGACTAGAGACTAGGGCTTCCCTGGTGGCTCAGTGGTTGAGAGTCCGCCTGCCAATGCAGGGGACACGGATTCATGTCCCAGTCTGGGAGGATCCCACATGCAACGGAGCAGCTAGGCCCCTGAGCCATGGTTGCTGAGCCTGCACGTCTGGAGCCTGTGCTCCACAACAGGAGAGGCCACAACAGTGAGAGGCCCACGTACCGCAAAAAAAAAAAAAAAAAGACTAGGCACTAAAGCTCTTGGTCTTCACTTACAAAAGAATCCCTGGGGCTTTGCTTCAGTTACTACTGCTGTGTGACAAAGCACTCCAGGGTCTGTAGTTTGGGAATTTGGAGAGAATACAGCAGGAACTGTTTGACTCTGCTCCATGATGTTTGAAGCCTCAACTGGGAAAACTCAATACTGGGGTGTGGAGGGGATTCAGGAGTGAAGAAGGGTTGGGATTTGGGAGAAAGATTCAGCAGCTGAAGGGTGGAATCATCTGAAGATGTCTTCACCCATGTGCCTGGAGGTTGAGGCTTGTCAGCTGGGACCTCAGTTGGAGATGACAACTGTGCCCATCTTCACGTGGCATCTCTAAGTGGCTTAGGCTTCCTCTTAGCATGGAAGTCAGATCTCTTACATGATGACTCAAGACTCAAAGAGCAAGTGACAAGGCAAAAATTGCATTGTCTTTTATGACTTAGAAGACACATAGTGCCACGTCTGCCATACTCATCATGAACCTGGCCAGATATAAGGGAATAGGATGTAGACCCCATCTCTCAATGGGGGCCAAGGTCACAGTGCAGAAGGGAATGTTGGCAGCCATCTTTGGGAAGTGCAATCTGCCACAAGCTCTCACCTAAAGGTTAATTTCTCCTCTGTCCTACCCAAATCCACCTTGGGAATATCCAAACATATCCCAAGTAGTGAGAGTAGAGTAAGCATTGTGTAAACATTGCCCAGCTTCAATAATGACCAATGATTTGTCAATTCAAACAATAAATGTCAAGGATGGCTAATAAGGCAGGAATTAAAATTAAGAATGTCGGTTTTAGCATTGAAACGGGCAGTTTGGGGGTAAACACATTTATCTCACATGGAACAATTCATTTCCCAGTGCTCATCTCTGGATTATTACTATTCACATAGAAAATACACAGTCCTGGATGCTTTTGTTTGATTGAGGGAAAAAAAGAACACTGCAGGTTACATTTTCTAGAGCTAATGCCCAAATTCCACCCACAATTACCAAGCTGGCACATGCCGCAAATTCACGAGCTAGGTACTGATGCATGCACACATTTGCAGACAAGCACCTGTTCTGGATATTAAAGTTTGAGCCTTACCTCCTAAAACTATTTTTTTTAAAAATAAAAGCTCTCCTATGGCCTTGAGTTCCAAAACCAGCAAAACCAATGGAGTAGCTGGAGACCGAAGTCCATGTACTATTCACCATAAGGAGGACTGACAGTCATCCCCATTGGATTTTCCCCCAGCAAATTTGCTTCCCTGGGGCTTCCCCGGTGGCACAGTGGTTGAGAGTCCGCCTGCCGATTCAGGGGACATGGGTTCGTGCCCTGGTCCGGGAAGATCCCACATGCCGCGGAGCTTGTGCTCCGCAATGGGAGAGGCCACAGCAATGAGAGGCCCGTGTACCGCAAAAAAAAAAAAAAAAAAAAAAAATTGCTTACCTTATTATAATCTATTTAGATGCATATAAAATGTCAGTTTACATTTCTTGAGCACACACCAGCTGCCATCTGAGAAGAGCCAAGTACAGGTTAAAAAGTGTGAACAGATCATGTGCAATATCGGCATCAGAGTTTATCGGTTTAGGACAATATCATACTATGGGATCACCAATTTTTTTATTTTTAGTTTTTGCGGTATGCAGGCCTCCCACCACTGCGGCCTCTCCCGTTGTGGAGCACAGGCTCCGGACGCGCAGGCTCAGCGGCCATGGCTCACGGGCCCAGCCGCTCTGCGGCATGTGGGATCTTCCCCAGGGCACGAACCCATGTCTCCTGCATCAGCAGGCGGAGTCTCAACCACTGCGCCACCAGGGAAGCCCCTGGGATCACCACTTTTAAAAGGACATTTGATACCATTTTTAAGTTAGGTGCTGATCTTTTTAACCTCTGAATACTAGAAAGAATATGTAAAAGGAAGTCTCTTTTCCCATGGCTCCTACCCATCCACAACTTCAATTTTTAGCTCTCACAATGGCTTTAAAAAAATGTTTCTCATTAAGCAATGGAAAATTGGAGCTATTTTATAACAGCAGTGAACAGAATAAGCCCTTGAATAAGCTGCAACATAGAATTCTTTTGACCAGGGTTAAGTGATGGGATGTGAAAACCAGATCAATAAACAGGGAATAAAAGAGCACAGGGAGATGTAGGAAAACAAACAAACAGTAGTGATGTTGGTTTCTTTGATTGTTTAAGAAAAGATCCATGAACTTAAAAAATTTTTCTCTCTCACTCTCCACCTCCATCCAAGTTTCTGAGCTTTATTTTTCTTGGTTTATTAAATACCTCTGACGTAAAAGTATAATTGTTTCTTTGTGTTAGTCGCTAGAGCCTGCGGGTTGTGAGTGGCTGTGGTCTACTATGTGGCTGCTGGCAAAGGACAGGTAATGGTTAAGTGAGAGACAGGGCTGCAGGCTTGTGCACAAGGTCCAGAATCTCTAGAAACCAGGCAGCCAGAGACATATCCAGACATGATGGAGAAAGGGCTAACAGGGAAAACATAAGAAGAGAGGGAAATCCTCATTAAATCAGTTTGTGAGAAAAAGTTATTGTGTTTTCACAGCTTAACAGGAATATTGCAAGACAAAAACCATAAAGAAAGCTAAAGTTCAAGATTTCTTTCAATGATTAGACAGTTGTTGTCAATAAATGACTGACATATTTTAGCAGTGTTGGGAATCAGGCCATTAGCTTCTCCATATTTTTTGTTGTTAAATCACAACTATGCTTTGGCTTCATGAACTGAGTGGCACATTACACCATATTAAAATGTGAAGATCATATCTTCTGAAAAGGTAGAAAAAGTTCAAGTGTTATCTTTATCACTAAGAAACAGAAATAGAGTGTGATAAACAAGACAAACTGTAAGTCAAAGTAAGATGGTAGAAACAGGTCAAAATATATCCAAAATTACAATAAATATAAGCAAAATGAACTATCCACTAGAAACACAAGATTGCCAAACTGTTTGCTTGCTTCTTTTAAAGATATATATTCTTTACAAGAGACACATCAGTAAGACATACACATACAGAAAGGTCAAAGGTAAAAAGAAAAAATACTATATAGACAAATACTAACCAAAATAACAACAACAACAACAATGGGGGCCATGAATTAACAGAAGACAAAAGAGACTTTAAAGCAGAAAGCATATTGAAGATAAAGAGGGTCTTTATTACATACTGATTTTTTAAAATATTAAATTATCAGTATCACATAATAATTCTGTACTTGTGTGTACTTAATAACTTGGAAATTTATAAAACAAAAACTAATAAACTGCAAAAACTGATCTACCCATCATCATAGTAAAAGCTTTCAGCATACCTATCTCATTTATTGACAGATCAAGAAGAAAAAATTTTTCAAGAGACAGATTTCAACAACAAAATCAATGTGCTTGAATTAATACACAGATATAGAACTCTAGACCAAGCCATTAGAGAATAAATATTTTTGTGAAACATACATGAGACATTTACAAGAATTGACCAAAACTATGTCATAAAACCAGTTTCAATATATTTCAGGGAATCAATATATACAGGCCATGTTCTCACACAAAAATAAACAAGTTAAAGATGAATGGATAAAGAAGATGTGAGATATATATATATATATGCAATAGAATACTACTCAGCCATAAAAAAGAATGAAATGTTGCCATCTGCAGCAACATGGATGGACTTGGAGGGTATTATGCTAAGTCAAACAAAGAAAGGCAAACACTATATGATGTCACTTATATGTGGAATCTAAAAAATGCAACTAACTAGTGAATAAAACAGAAAAGAAGCAGACTCACAGATATAGAGAACAAACTAGTGGTTACAAGAAGGAGAGAGAAGCGGGGAGGGGCAAGATAAGGGTAGGAGATTTCTTAAAAAGGCTTATTACGGGATTATACAAAATCATGTGTGTGAAACTTTTGAAGGTTGTAAAGCACTATAGAATTTAAAGACTCTTTCATTCAATTTAAAAAAATAAGAAAAATAAATAAACAAGTTAAAAATCCATGCAACTAGAAATTCAGAAATACACCCCCAAATAATTCATGGAATGCAAAAGAAATTATATTGGAAATTTTTCAACTACTTAGAATGAAGAACAAATATATTGTTAGCAAGGCAAAAACTGAAGGAGAAATACATAGCCTTAAAATACTTTTAATACACAAAAAGAAAAGCAAAAAATAGGGGAACCATAAGAAGTTTTGCACCAACTTGATAAAATACTACTAGCTTCATCCATGCTCTGGATTCCCGTCCCCGACCCAGACTTCCAGGAAGACTGCTCTGTCACCCAAGGAGACTCAGCAATAGTAACTGATGACATACAGTGTCATGTGGCAATGAAACACAACCTGGCCCTGAAGTCACACTCCAAAGCTTTCCTGGCCTGCACTTACTCTGTGAAAGAAGAAAAAAGAAGGAAAACTAGGAAGAATTTTTTTTTAAAACAATGTGAATAGGTCGAGAACTGGGAAAATGATTTTTCTTTGATCCCTAACTGAAGTATCATCAATCTCCACCAGTCAACCACGCATGACCATCCAGTTTATAATTTTGGAGCTAGTAAAAAAAAAATGTAATGAATTATATGTCACATCAGCCACAACTAAACTCCTACCATCACCTCTATTGCCTAGTCCCTTCAAAGTTTGGATTTGCTAGGAAGTGTGTCTTTGGAAAAATCACTTAAATTATCCCATTACCCTCATTTAATTTCCTCAAGATTAAAATATGACACGTTTCTCTTAAAATATACACACTACTATATATAAAATAGATAACCAACAAGGACCTACTGTATAGCACAGGGGACTATACTCAATATCTTGTAATAACCTATAATGGAAGAGAATGTAAAAAAAGACTATATATATATATATATATATATATATATATATATATATACACATATACATACATACATATATATGTATAATTGAAAAAAAAATAAAGCTTTAAGACAAACTTGTATACTGGGTATATACCCCACTTGGTCATAATATATTATCTGTTTATATATTGTGAATTCAATTGGCTAATACCTTGATTAAAATATTAATATTCATGCTCATAATAAATATTGGCCTGTAAAAAAAAAAAAAACCATGACACATTTCTCAAATGTTTTCTGGTGAGGACGAGATGATAAAAATAATACAGGGCTTCCCTGGTGGCGCAGTGGTTGAGAGTCTGCCTGCCAATGCAGGGGACACGGGTTCGTGCCCCGGTCCAGGAATATCCCACATGCCACAGAGCGGCTGGGCCCGTGAGCCATGGCCACTGAGCCTGCGTGTCCAGAGCCTGTGCTCCACAACGGGAGCAGCCACAACAGTGATAGGCCCGTGTACCGCAAAAAAAAAAAAAAAATACAGTACAGGGTCTTGTGCCTAACTCCAGTTATTATTTCACAGCTTTTGTCTGCCTCAGAGAGACACCTGACCAAGGAAATATCTAGAAGACACTTGACATCACCCTGAATGGAAGGTCTTAGCATATCAGAATGGAAAATGAGGCAAGATGATGGTCAGCCTTGAAATTAAAAGGAAAACATGAGAGTCAGCAAGGCAAACATCAACAGTGCCCAGAGAGCACTGCCCAGTATTTATCTTGTCCACTAATAATAGCTACATAAGTCCAGCATGGACTGGACGAAGCAGGCCAACCAACCACGGGTCTCCCCATCTAGGCGGTAGTTTTGGCAGCGAGTTAAAAGGGTCCACCCTCTCCTCAACACTTGTCAAGGTGTGGGAAAATCTAACAGTAACATTTGGGCCTTGCATCCAAGAAGACCCTGCTGAGATATAAATACTATGAAAACACGTTAGAGGTAAATAGTTGGGTTCTGCTAATCTGAAAGAATGAGGAACTTCACAATTAAATTCCAAAGTGAAGAGCAGGAAGAATATCATCCAGTGCATGAGCTTGGGCTTCAGACCTGGGCTAGGCTTTCTGCTCTAGTTGTGTGACCTCAGGCAAGTTATTTATGCTTTTTTGAGGCTCTTCCTTTACGTACAAAATAAAGGTGAAAAATATCTGCCTCACAGGGTGAGGTGAGGTTTCATGAGTGTTTGAGCATTGGACAAGTTGTAGCAATTATTCACGAGAGGAAAAAATAGGTCTGGAGCCGAGGCCTGGCTGAGGAGGACAGACCTGAACAGGGAGCCATTGCAGGAGAGACGGTGTCCACTAAAAACATCACAAGTGCTCAGGTCTCTACTGCGACCTGGCAAGGAAGTAGGGTGTACAGACAAAGGAAATGGGACACAGAGGACTTATTTCTCCCCCTTTTCTGATGGAGTCTCAGACCAGGCCCAGGAGTGAGAGAATGTTCTTTATTCAGAGTGAAGGCAGTTCAAACCCAGGAGGATCTAACCAGGTAGGGTTGCTGGTGAAGTAACTGGTCAAAGAGCCCGGGCCTGTTTTGAGTCTTGGCTGCCCGTGAAAAGCAAATTGCTTCCCATGACATACCTCCTATTTCCCAAGTGGGACCTACCTACTGAACACTACACATAAATCCCAGATGAAAACAGTGCATCGGTTTCCCAGTAATGTAACTTTCCCAAACACTGCACACACAGATTTATAGTAACGTTGGGCAGCCATGCAAAAGGTCGCATTGTGTTCAGCAGTATTGCTTCTAATTTCAGGAAGATTTCGGTGAGGACCTTTGAAGTGGGAGCTTGACTCATGCATCTGTAAATTCCTCATTTTCCACAGTTATTAAAACGCCCGTCGGTGCCAAGGTATACCATTGTTCATTCACTCCTTTGGCATGCCAGCATGGGGGTGGATGCCAACCACACATCAGCCGCAGAGGCACAGACAAACACTAGGTGAGGCGGGCAGGCGTCATGGAGGCTAGAGACTGCGTGCCAAAGGGACACATGCCTGGGACCAGCCATACTGTCACTGCTCAGAAGTCCTCCAGCTCGTGTGTGCTGAAAGATCCCCCTGGGCTTTTGCAGCAACATGGATGGACCTTAGAGATTGTCATACTAAGTGCAGTAAGTGAGCCAGAGAAAGACAAATATCAAATGATATCACTTATGTGTGGAGTCTTTAAAAATGATAAAAATGAGCTTAGAAACAGAAACAGACTCCCAGACATAGAAGACAAACTTATAGTTACCAAAAGGGTAAGGGCAGAGAAGGAATAAATTGGGAGTTTGGGATGAACAGATACACACTACTCTGTATAAAAGAGATAACCAACAAGGACCTACTGTATAGCACAGGGAACCATAGTCAATATCTTGTAACAACCTATAATGGAAAAAAGATCTGAAAAAGAATGTGTATATATTTGTATAATTGAATCACTTTGCTGTACACCTGAAACTAACACAACATTGTAAATCAACTATACTTCAATAAATAAACAAAAACAAACAAAAAAGATTCTCTGAGCTATGTAAGAGAACATGGAAATGAGCTGAGTTCATCAAGAGATGACTTTCTTCATTCAGTAATAATAAATCACTCTGCACATGAAGATTGGCAAACATTTTACTGTCCTCATCCACTATTTCTGCCCTGGCCACATTCCGAGGGTCGGGGAGAGAGCACCCAGTAGGGTCTCCCCAGCACATAATTGGAAGGCATATTTCTAGTTTAAAGGATCAACCCTGGCCACAGAAATAAGAGTTAGAACCTGAACAACATGTTTGTCTTAAGTAGCTCTTTTCTTTGGAGGATAACACACTGTATATAAACTTCTTTGTTCTTCCTTACCCCAGATCGCCACTACTAATTATCATTATAATGTTTCTGTTTTTTGGTTTTTTATAAATTTATTTATTTATTTATTTTTGGCTGCGTTGGGTCTTCGTTGCTGCACATGGGCTTTCTCTAGTTGCTGCGAGCGGGGGCTACTCTTCATTGTGGTGCGCGGGCTTCTCTTGTTGCGGAGCACAGGCTCGAGGCACGCAGGCTTCAGTAGTTGTGGCACGCAGGCTCAGTAGTTGTGGCTCACGGGCTCTAGAGCGCAGGCTCAGTAGTTGTGGCGAACGGGATTAGCTGCTCCGTGGCATGTGGGATCTTCCTGGACCAGGGATTGAACCCGTGTCCCCTGCATTGGCAGTCGGATTCTTAACCACTGCTCCACCAGGGATGTCCCTACCATTATAATGTTTTAATAGTCATTTCCCCAGCAGAGGAAACTCTTCATCTACACTATCTCCTTTTTCTCAAAAATATCCTTATAAAATAGCTGGAAGAAGGCTATTATTATCTCATTCTAACATACAAATAAACTGAGTAGGCAAAAACCTAGATATTTAAACAGAGCATGGCCGGAAACTAATAAAACTAATTTTGGGGTGCAGCTCGTGGAATCAACTTCATTACATCTGTAGTGATACCTGCTAACTCCCTCACAATCACATTTTCAGTAATTTACCTAGGACTAACTGCCTGAATGCCAGACATGACTGCATAGACGCAGCATCCATTCTAGGATGGGTCACCAGACACATTACCTGCCACCAAAATGTACCTATAAACAGGCAGATGGAGCAGCCCTTTAAAAAGTCAATCACGGGCTTCCCTGGTGGCGCAGTGGTTGATAGTCCGCCTGCCGATGCAGGGGACACGGGTTCATGCCCCGGTCCAGGAAGATCCCACATGCCATGGAGCAGCTGGGCCTGTGAGCCATGGCCGCTGAGCCTGCACGTCCGGAGCCTGTGCTCCGCAACGGGAGAGGCCACAACAGTGAGAGGCCCGCGTACCGCAAAAAAAAAAAAAAAAAAAAGTCAATCAGAACACACCTGAATTGTCTGACACGGTTAATTAACAGCGCTACCAACATTTTAGATAATCCACTCACATGGGGGACTGTCCAGTGCATTTTAGGATGCTCAGCAGCATCCCTGGCTCCACCCACTAGATGCCAGTAGCACCTCCCTAGTTGGGACAATGGAAAATGTCTCCAGACATTCCCGAACGTTCCCTGGGAAGGGAAGAGGAGGCAGACAAAATCATCTGCCATTGAGAACTGCTGGCCTAATCAATCAAAGGCAAGTAACAATGGAGCACTGCTCTCAGCCTGGCATTATAGTAGCCAGAGGCTAGAGGCTAATAATTAACATGCTCTTGCCTTCCTGAGACTAGAGGTAAAGATGCAGTTTACATTCATAGAAAATCACTGGGGGTTGAGAACTGAAAGTCTATGCAAAAGAAAGAAGTGGGGAGGGACAAATTAGGGGTATGGGATTAACAAGTACAAACTACTATGTATGAAATAGACAAGCAACAGTGATATACTGTATAGCACAGGGAATTATAGCCATTATCTTATAACAACCTATAATAAAGCATAATCTGCAAAAATGCTGAATCACTATACTGTACACCTGAAACTAGTATAATATTGTAAATCAACTATACGTCAACAACAAATAATAATAAAAATAAAAAGAGTCTGTGCAAAGGGAATTCTGAGATGAAAGAATCACAGTTGGTCAGAGCACACTTCATGTAGGGTGTGGGCTTTGAGTTAGACCTTGAAAATGTGCAGACCTTGAGACATTAAGTGACGAAAGACTTTAGGCCATTGCTAAAGGGAAAACATTATAAACAAGGATCTGAATGCCAAAAACAGCACAAGAAGGACAGACTGCCAACTGACAGGTGATGGGGACTGGTCTCCTTGTGACGGATCAATGTCAACTGGAAGGGGAGTGCCAAATACTGGTCAAATCTCTGCCCCATCTTATTTGTTGTACTTGCTTAGAAGATATAGAGGGCAGGCTTTCAAATTAGCTGATGAAAGGAAGTTAGAAGTAATAGTACAGTGCATGGCAAGATCAATCTTCGAAAAGATCTTCAGCATCTGAAGCAATGGGTTGAATTTCATAAAATGTTGTTTAACTGTGACAAATGTAAGATCCGTGCTTACATTCAAAAAAACTAACTGCAGACATAGAGTACAGAGGTAACAAGGTATAGCAAAGCAAATGTGAAAAAAAGAAAAAGAATTACAGATTTTGTCAGCAGTATCTTCAAGGGACATCAACTAGAAAATATTAATGGCCCTTCTCTGACACCCTAAAAAATGTAATGAAATTCTAGGTTCCATTAATAGAAGTGTAAAATCTAGAATAAGGGAGGTGACAGTCCCCTTTTGAATATGCATTCAGAAACTCACAGGTGGATTCGTTTGTTCACTTTTTTAAAGCTTATAGACAAACTGGAACATATTCAAAGAATAGAAAGCCCAGTAAGGAAGAAGTATGAAATCAGACCACATGAGGAATTTGAATTTTTAATCAGGAGACAAGATAAACCTGCAAACATGATAGTTATTTTTGCATATTTAAGGATAGAATTAGAATCAGTAGGCAGAAGCTATAAGGAATTAACTTTTGGATCAAACATCAAAAATAACTTTCCTATGCTTGAAGTTGCCCAAAGATGTTCTTCTCAAGAGGAAGTGAGTTGCCATCTGAGAACGTTCTCCAACATAAGCAAGATGACCACTGAACACAAAATTTAATATCTCTATAAACCTCCATTTCTTCTACCTATAATTAGAGGTAAGAACAAAGAGCTTTATGAGATAATGAATGGCAAGAGGTTGGCATCTAGAAAGTACCTCAATAAATTGCATCCATTACTTTTCATTTGTTTTCTATAACCAACTCTCCACTCCGTCTACCAGAGAGCTGCAGGCAGACCAACTAATGAATGGAGTTTCCAGCATCTTTAACTATTACTGGAAGGAGACTCAGGATCTGAAACATGTGGTTATAGAAATTATAAACCTAGAACTCCAGTTTCTTTTCTTTTCTTTTCTTTTTTACAGTTAAACAAATTTCATTAAGTGAACACAGTTTGTAACCAGCATCCAAGTCAATATACAGAGCATGACCACCAGCCCAGAAGACTCCTCTAATGCCCCTTCCAGTCACTTAACCCCTATCCACCAAGACTAATCAGAACTCCAGTTTCTTAATTGCAGAGGTTAGGAAAGAGGTGACATGGTGCTTTAGTGCTTTCATGACATTGTAACCACGCAGTATAACCAACTTCTCGCATTTCCCAGCTTACCTTTTTTTTTTTTTTTAAACTTCTTTTTGCTGTACGCGGGCCTCTTACTGTTGTGGCCTCTCCCGTTGCGGAGCACAGGCTCCGGACGCGCAGGCTCAGCAGCCATGGCTCACGGGCCCAGCCGCTCCGCGGCATGTGGGATCTTCCCGGACCGGGGCATGAACCCGTGTCCCCTGAATCGGCAAGCGGACTCTCAACCACTGTGCCACCAGGGAAGCCCAACCGACCTTTTTTATTAAAGGCTTTCGTAACCATTTATCTTCATCCTCAGTGCAGGTGACCAAGCTACTCTCAGAGTAGAGTAACTGAGAACATGACACGCCCCCTGCATCTTCCCGCCAATGTCACACTGCAAACGAGGAAGCGCTCCCTCCCACTGACTCATGTGAGCATGCGCTCTGAAGCCCACCCAGGGAGCGTGCTGTCCCATCCGCCCTCCCCCACCCCATCCTCGATTTGTGTGTCTTTACAGCAGCTATCAGCTATGTTAACATCCTAGCAGATATCCTGAATGTTTCCTCACTCAAGATCTGATATCAGTCTCATCATAAAATGAGTAAAACACACTTAGAATCGCAGGATATCCATGGCAAATTGAATGTAATTTGTCTTTGGTGTATAGTCTACAAGAAATTACTCTGCTAGTTAACAGCAAAATTCTTCCTTTGGTTGAAGGATTGCCAGACTGTCATGTGGAACGGGCCTGCCATGCTAAGCTTTCTTCTTGACGAGTGTGGGAGCCCCCTTCTGTTTCTTTACTTGAATTTGATAAAGTTGACATCCCACCCTTGTTTGTGGCCTGTCTTCTTAATGTACTTTCTATTCTAGTCCAGGGCTGGGACTAGTGTTAAGTCAGCGAGGCACCTAGGGCACAAAACTTCTGCTCTCATGCCTCAAGCTCTCCAGCTTGAATGTCCTATTTCACTCTTACTCAAAGAATGAGTTCATGTGCTACCTCCTTTTGAAAGCCTTCCCTGGTCCATCCAGCTGAAGGCTACCTCTCCCTGCCTGAATTCTCACTGAAATCTACCTGAAGCTCCTTTAAGGCACATAAAACCGTTTACCTTGATTTATAATTACTTAACATTTATCTGTGACAGAGGCTGTTAATTTCCTACCCCAATATCCACCTTCCCTTCACTTTAGTAACAGAACCTTGATAAATAGCTGGATACATCCACCCAGCTAAAAGACTATATGTCTCAGTCTCTCTTAAAGCTTTTGATGCTTCAGTTATAATGTAGTACAGAATATATAATGTAATCTAGAATTCTCGGAAAATCTCAAGGAAAGAGCAAGGGTACACCCTTCTTCTCCCTTTCCTGTATCTTTGTGTATGGAAAATGGATGTGATGTCTGGAATTCCAGCAGCCATCCTGAACCACATGGTCCATGGTCTCATTCTGGGCAGGTGAAGAGGAAAGCTAGAAGATCGTGAAATGCTAATGATACTGTGGAGCCTTTATATCAGCTCTAGACTGCTTCCCTCAGAACTCTTTTACAAGGGAGAGAAATAAATTTATGCATCATTTAAGCCATGACACATGCACCCAAACTTAATTCTAACTAATATAGATTTTGATACCAAAAGGGGACTACTGCATTAGCTAAAATGTAGGATTAGTTTAAAGGACATGGTTGGATGGCATCAGCAATGACAAAACTATTACAGACTGGAAAGTTGGCAATCCTGGTAAAACAGTAGCTAGCAGAACCTGGGAAGGTACAAACAAAGGGCAGTGACGTTAATGAAAATAATAGGAAATTTTTAGTGTTGGTGTGTGTTGGCTAATTCTTGACACTGTCAATAATATTCTACAGAAGAGATGAACCCAGATTAGAGCTAGCCAATCTGCCAGCAGGGTAGGAGGGAATACAGCTTTGTTAAGAGCCTATAGCTGGAAGACTAAGTCTAAGGTGGAGCCTTTTCAGACTGAACAAGCTGACTACTTCTTACGTCAAAGTGAAGCTATTGTAAGTCATGGCCAGAGGCAGCAGCAAAAGCAGCCTTCAAAGGAGATAAACCCATGGCCTTTTGCCTTTTTCAGGTACAGTGTACTTCCTTTAGGAGTTTTCTGTCAAAAGTGGAAGCAGTTAATTAGCAAAACCCTCCACATCTATTTTTTCAAATAGTCTCAGTTAGCAAAGCACAGAGGGCTGTATATAATAAAACAGAGTCTTCAGGCTCAACAACCTTATCAAGACAAGGTACCAGATTCTGGTTACCCACACATAGAATGAAATAGCAGCAAGTAAATTAGAAGCCCCTTAGGGTTTGTAAGATTTGTGTTGCCCATGAAACCCTAGGCTAGCCAGCAGCATCAGGATTCCAATCTCTAAAACAATCCCTGAGTCCTCAAACTTATCCCCCAAAAGAGGTGGGTTAGGAATGCAGCCCCCAAGAAAAGTCTACTCTCTAATGCCCACCTTGGAAAGACCATAGAGAAGAGGGGACCAGGCAGAGCATCCCAGAGAGAAAGCCCAGGGCACTGAGGACAATGACCATGGAAGTCACTCCACTGCCTGGGCTAGAGTCTTCACTATTCTCACTCAACATGATTTAAAAATTGCTATGGCCCAGGGTCTCTGATTTTCCTACTTTCTGCATGGAGGTTATGCTGCAGTCATTATGTTTCTACTCTACTGTTGAATGTTGGGCATGATGGATGAGCAGTAACTTTTTGCCAGGCCATGATGATCCCCTCTGGCACCTGAGGGAGCTGACTACACAGGCAGAGATTGTTAACCTTGAGCTGGAGGCTGTAACTGCATTGCATTTTGGGGTGTCTCCATTGGGGAAGAGAGGAAAGGTGTGCCTGCATTATTTGGGGAGTCAGTGGAGCAGATTAGCAGAGACTGATAATTTCCAATCACCCCTTTTTTTGTAACAGAACCCTGAATTTTATTTAGGTAGGCATGTTGCCTATTGAACAGACGGTGGGAAAACACTCACTTTTTAAATTAGAATTATGCTTTGGGAAGATTTATCTAGCACAGTAGATAGTATTCACTAAAGGAGAGAAAAACTGAAAGAAGGGATTTTGGCTGGAAGGCTACTGAAATAGTCAAGGAAGAATTAATGAAACTTAAATAAAGCTGGATGGAAGGGAAATAAAAGAAGAGATGGGGACAAAGAAATGCAAAGGTAGTTGCTCAGTTTGGTGATGAGGCACGGGTAGCAGAGCAAAGGAAAATGTTAGGTATGACTCCACGGTCCCATTTTAGTGTCGAGGAAATGGTCAAACCAGGAACTGAAACACAGAAAGCAGAAGAAAGAGCACAGCTTTAACAAAGAAGATAAGCTCTGGTCTGAGTACATAAATGTGCATTGCTGACAAGATACCCACATTGGTATTGTTACCAAATTAGATGTGGGGTCCCTCTGTTGGGGTCCTAGCTGAACCAAAGCCCCCCTGGCTTGGTCAGGGAGTTCTTTCCCATCTTGCGTTCTCACTGCCAATAAGGAAATTGGGTTTGGTGCAAGCAAGACAGGCTTTTATTCAATGGCAGAGAATGGAAAATGGGAGCTCATGATCTAAAAGCATCTTCTCCCCAAGCAAAGATCAGGGAAAGCTTTTGTAATGAAAGGTCCAAGGGGAGGGATTGAGGTGGAGTCTGACAACATCTCATTTCTCAGAAAAAGGTGGGGAATTCTAAGAATCAGGTCCACACCTTCTTTCTGTCTTTGAATGGTCTGCACCATCGGGTCATGGCACCCATAAGGAGGAGATCTTAGCATGGTAATACATTATAATGAGCATATAATGAGATAAGTGGTGACCTTTATCCTACTTTTCCAGCCGTCTTAGGTCTAGCCAGTTCAGACTAGTTTTGCCTTTGTGGCATCCTGTTGATAAAACACAACTAACCCATACGGTAAAAGACAGTTTCTGTGCCTGGAGCTGGGTTGCATGGCATGGGTGACAGTACCTCACACAGACTTGGAGTCAGTGAGGGCAGAGAGAGATAGACTACAAACTCGAAAGTTCTCTGCCCAGGATAATAATTAAAACAGAGAAAAAGAAAAGATCATTGAGAGAAAGTTAGTTGGTAGAAAGAGTAGAAAGCCAAGAATTGTCTTACCTGATTGAAAAATGTCTTACCAAAAGTCATTTTCCTATCTTACCAGTCAAGTTCAGACAGTGGTTCTCAAACTGTGGTCCCTGGACCTACAGCCTCAGCATTATTGCAGGCTGAATTGTGTCTTCCCAAAATTCGTATGTTAAAACGCTAACTCCCAGTATCTCAGGATGTGACTGTATTTGGAGATGGAGCCTTTAAAGAGATGATTAATTTAAAATGAAGCCATTAGGGTGGCCCCTAATCCAATCTGACTGGTGTCCTTATAAGAAAAGGAAATTTGAACACACAAAGAGACACCAAGGATGCATAGGCACAGAGGAAGGACCATGTGAAGAGTCAGCAAGAAGGCAGCCACCTGCAAGCCAATGAGAGGCCTCAGAGAAGTCAAACCTGACAGCACCTTGATCTTAGACTTCTAGCTTTCAGAACTGTGAGAAAATTTTTTTGTTTAAGCCACACAGTCTGTGGCATTTTGCTACAGCAAACCTAGCAGACTAATATATATGGAAACTTGTAAGAAATGAAAACTCTTAGGGCCCAGCCTAGACCTACAGAATCAGAAACTCTGGGGATGAGGGCCAACAATCTGTGTTTTAACAGATTCAGAATCTCTGGGTGATTCTGATGCACTGCTAAGTTTGAGAACCACTGGTCTAGAATATTCTAAGTTCAAGAAAGGAGGAGGCTAAAATAAATGATATTTTTCCCTTTTATTCTGAGGGGTCATATTCTTTATAAAGAATTATTTGGAACTAGAGATTATCATATTAAGTGAAGTAAGTCAGACAGAGAAAGATGAAGATCATATGATATCGCTTATTTGTAGAATCTAAAACAATGATACAAACGAACTAATTTACAAAACAGAAACAAACTCATAGACATAGAAAACAAACTTATGGTTATCAAAGGGGAAAGTGGGGGAGGGATAAATTAGGAGCTTGGGATTAGCAGTTACACACGACTATATGTAAAACAGATAAACAGGGTTTTATTGTATAGCACAGGGAAGTACATTCAATATCTTGTAATAACCTATAATAGAAAAGAATCCGAAAAAGAATATATATATACTATATACATATATATATATAACTGAATCACTTTGCTGTGCACCTGAAACTAACACAACATTGTATGTTAACTATACTTCAATTTAAAAAAAAAGGAAAAATGAATTAGTTAAATAAGGAGAAACAGGCAGTAACAATGTCTTAAGTAACTAGCTTTAGTTTTCATTAAAACTAATTCACCTAATAACATCAGTATTAACTAAAGCATTCATTATGTGTGTAACTATTGGCTACCAAATTTTAAGATGCCCAAGAATCACTAACGGAACTTGGTAAAAATACAGCTTCCAAAACTTGGATTCGACTGGTCAGTGTGGGATTTAGGACTTATATCTTAAGGAACATCAGCTCATCTTGATGCAGGCATCGGGAAACCACAAATTGTGTTTCTTTTCTTCAGTCAAGAAGTAGAAAGACTAGAAATGAGTTGAGGTAGCTACAGAAACAAAATAAAGAAATGTGAATGGCTTCTAAGGAATCCTCAAAATGCTATTTTAATTAATTCTTTGTCTTCTCAGACAACCTTTTTTCTCAGATAAGCAGAATTGTGAGGTTCTGTAAGATCAGACATTTACCCTGGGAACAGTGACTTCAGAGGATACAACTTCAGGTAACACATTCTGACTAATGTTCCTCAGACTCTCCCACCACTTCTGGATGTCACAGTTTTCAGTTCCAGTTACATCTGAAGAAGCCACATCAAGGCAGGTCCCTACTGGTAGCATCAAACAAATTTGATTTTTTTTTGGATCTCAGTCCTAGACCACTTCCTGTTTTCCAAATAAGGAGAGTTAGTCAACTTTCTTAGTCCTCTAATGGAATAAAATACAAAATTTCACTTTTTTGTCCACCATGTCAAATAACACAAGGGGGAAATGCCCCTTTCAACCACAAACCAGGATTCAAAACATGTACTCAAATATAACACTTCGGTAAATAAAAGTCACGTATACTGAAAATGTTTTCAAGTAATCATCTACTCTCTACAACGCTGTAAGTAAGTAAGTAAGTAAGTAAAAAAACAACTTAGATAAGTAAGTGGATTAGAGCATTTTACTGGTCACAGTTCTATCCAATTTTTTCTCCTAAACTGTGAACTCCAGTCGTTTCTTCAGTTTTTCAGATCAGTAAAAATATTTCAGTTAAAATATTTAATGATTTTAAGGGTTTCTTTCTATAACCACCTTCTCACAGACAATGTTTTTATTCAAAAATTCCATTGTGACAGTGGAGCTGCTAGAACAGAAGAATCACGCACTGATCTCCTGGGAACACGACCCACAGGCCTTCCGATGTCTCACACACTCTGCCATGTTGTTGCTGTTGTTTGTGACATGCAGGCATCCAATGCAGAAACCTGACAGGAAGTATTAAATAGTAACAAAAACTAACGATATTTTTAAGGGGTTTGGGTTAATTCGGACAAATAGATAAAAATAAGGACATTAGCTCAGAAACAAACAAGAGAATTAAAATTACATAAGGAAAAGAAAAGAGAAGCTGAGGAAGGCTATGATTCACCCCGTTTATGGCTTTATTAAAAAGCTCTTCCCTGAAAACGAGGGCTGGCCCTTTCTGCCACACAGGTTCATGTTTAACCGTGTTCTGTGGGTAATGGGAGAATCATGTAGAACTCTATTATGGGGCCCCATAATATACTATACTAGAACTATATAATGGGCCTCACGCCATTGGCATGGTCGTGAATCCAAGTCTCTCAGCTGATGGCTGAGCCTCATGTAACTTAAGTCGACTAAGCCACACAAGGCCGACTCCTTGTCCAACCTCTGTGTCCCCTACAGCCCTCTCTCCCAGCCCTCCCACCCCCTGCTGAAGGACCTGTCACTCCTCCACGGTCCTGGCCCCCTTTCCTTTAGCCAATTCCTTTACCTCAGCAGGGTGCCAGGGGACTTCCTACCAACTCTTCTGAGGGAACATGCAGGTCAAGGTCCCTCTAAAGAGGAAGGAGGCTGGTGAGTTCTACACCTGTTCACTGGGGGTCAGGGGCTAAAGCTAAAGCCACTTCCAATCTTGTTTCCATGAGGAAAACTTACTCCTCCTGCTAAAAATGACTGACTTTTCTCCTTAAGAAATATAACCCTGGCCTTATCATGCTACACTGCACTCACCTTTTACCTGGCCTCGTTTTTCCACTAAAGAGGGTCTCACAGCCTCTCAAAGACTCCACTTCTGCCTGAGCCATCCCAGTGAGTGGCCCTACAGTCACACTGTGTCTTTCTACTGTCAAGTTTCTCCTTAATTGCAGGGTGGGGAGATATTTATTAAAAAAACAAGAATTCCAGGGGGTGGGTAGAGGGAGAAATTAGGAACTTGGGGTTAACAGATACAGACTACTATATATAAGATAGATAAACAACAAGGACCTACTGTATAGCACAGGGAACTATATTCAATATCTTGTAATAACCTATAATGGAAAAGAATCTGAAAAAGAACATATATATGTGTATACATGTGTGTGTGTATACATCCAGATCCACACACATCTGGATCACTTTGCTGAATACCTGAAACATTATAAATCAATTGTACTTCAATAAAAAAGAAAAATAAATAAATAAATAAATAAATTTTTAAATAAGCTACAGGGATATATTGTACAACACAGGAAATACAGCCAATATTTTATAATAACTATAAATGGAATATAACCTTTAAAAATTATGAATCACTCTATTGTACACCTATAATTTCTATAATATTGTATATCAACTTCACTAAAAAAAAAAAAAGATAAGAGATAACAAAAACAAAAAACAATGAATTCCAGAGGGAGTTACTTTCCTTACCATTGAAAAGCTATCAGTCTATTCTGAAATAAGCACCACGCAGTCATACACAGAGAAATGGCCCAGACCCAGTGGATGACCCTGCTCCCAAGGCAGGGAGGAAGTGGAAATGACAGCACTGTCACCTCTTATGGACAGAGGGGGCCCTGTGAACCCCAACATAGGACATTACTTTATCACTGTGGAAGAAAATGGCTGGAGGAAGGCTGCTAGATGAGGCTGAAGAAGAAAAAGTACAGTAAACTAAAAATAAAGTTGTTAAAGGAAAACAGCAAAAAGAATGAGATTGAATGGGTGTGATGTGATTATAAAAGTCCTATAAATGAATAATGGATTAACTAAAAGGCAAGTCTAATTGTGTTCTGATTAAGCTATTCCATTTACTTCATTAGATCAGTCAGTAAATACATACTAAGCTCCTACAATCAGGTTCTGTGATAGACAGCAACCCAGTCCTCATGGGGCTTATAGTCTTGAGAGAAAGACACATTTTAAAGTAATCATCCAAGTATGTATCGAATGTTATCGAGGAAAAGTACAAGATGCAATGAGAGCACGTAGCCAGAGTAACAGGTAGTGGGGTGAGCTCCCTGGGGAATTGAGGGAAAAACCAGAAGCATGAAAAGACAGTAACCGGCTGTGGAGTGGGCAGGGAAGGGACCTGTGGACAGGCTCTAAGAAGGAGCAGTTTAATGTGTTCTAGGAATTACACCAAGGTCCATGTGGCTGTGAAGAATTGAGCAAGAGAGAGGAAGTTGGGAACAAGGGAAGAGAGGGAGACGCAGATGGTCAGGGCCTTGTGGGATTCAAGAAGCCTTGGGTTTTTGTCTTGGAGATAATGGGAAGCCATTCCAGGTTCAGCAGAAGAATGACTTCCAATTTGAGCACTAGAACTGCTGTGTGGGGAAATGATTGAGAGGATTGAACACAGGTAGATGGGGAAAAACCCATTAAATGTAATTCAGGGGAGAGGTGAAGTTTGCTTGGACAAGGAAAATAACTCTGGACAGTTTCAAGAAATACTAAATAAAAATGTGATTCAAATCTTGTGCTCCCTTACTTTAAAACTATTCAATGGCTTTCCATCACACTAAAATAAAAATCTGAACACCTTACCATGGGCTCCAGGGCCTCAGATGATCTGACCTCTACATCTTTTTTTTTTTTTTGCGGTACGTGGGCCTCTCACTGTTGTGGCTTCTCCCGTTGCAGAGCACCAGCTCTGGACGCGCAGGCTCAGCGGCCATGGCTCACGGGCCCAGCTGCTCCGCGGCATGTGGGATCTTCCCGGACTGGGGCACGAACCCGTGTCCCCTGCATCGGCAGGCAGACTCTCAACCTCTGCGCCACCAGGGAAACCCCTGACCTCTACATCTCTTACCAGTGCTACTGACCCCTCAGCTCATTGTACTGTAGCCAACCAGCCTGCATTTAGTTTCTTGAACTCTCCAAGTTCTTTCCTTTTTATCTGCTGCTTTCTTTGACCGAAGCATTGGTCCCCCATATGTCCTCAAGTCTAGTTCCTCACTATTCACATCTCTGTTTAAATCTCATGTTCTCAAAGCCATCAGTGTCCCCTGTACCTAAAGTCCATCCTTATCATCTCCACTATTCTCTCTCATTCACTCATTCAAGAAATTTATCAAGCGTCCTCTATGTATGAAGCACTGGAAGAGACATCAGTGAACAAAACAGGGAAAAGAAAATCCCTGCCTTTAGGGAGGATTCCAGTGGAGGGGAATGGCAGATGATAACAAAATATGCAAACTTAATATGTAAATCGTAAGTGAATATAGAGTATGTCAGAAGGTCAGAGATTATGTTAGAAGATCAGAGAAGCTATAAAAAAAGGAAGAGGTGCGAGAAGTGAACAGGAATTAGACGACATTGAGAAAAAGACGAAGAAAGTAAGAGTGAACCCATGGAGACATCCAAGTTTTTGTACCTTATAGCCTTTACAACAATTTTTTTTTCTTTTTTTTTGCGGTACACGGGCCTCTCACTGTTGTGGCCTCTCCCGTTGCGGAGCACAGGCTCCAGACACGCAGGCTCAACAGCCATGGCTCACAGGCCCAGCCACTCCGCGGCTTGTGGGATCTTCCCGGACTGGGGCACGAACCCGTGTCCCCTGCATTGGCAGGCGGACCCTCAACCATTGCGTCACCAGGGAAGCCCTTTACTACAATTTTTAACTATCTGATTTGCTTCTTTGCTTGGAATGGAATGTAAGTTCCATCAGAGCAAGGACCATTGTCTGTCCTGCTCGTTCTTGTATCCCTAGGCGTTGGTACAAATATTTTGTATAATGAGTCAATATATGTAAGGAAGCAAATGATTAAAGTGCCCTCCTATCCACCTCCATCCCAATCGAGTAAAATCAGGATGCCTGATCTGAGCCAATGGTGATGAGTTTCCAGGATATCCCGAACTTATTTGGCAGGGAACCATGGTGGCAAAGGTTTTTGTCTGTCCACTAAATGCTCTTCCCATTTTTATGGTAACAAACTCTTCTTTATTGTGAGACTCCTTCATCTCCCACACTGTGTGAGACTCTCCTCAAATGGCCAAAGTTCCACACCTGCTGTGGCTGCACAGTGGACACTGGCATGGATGTGTGACCCAAAATGTGCCCATCAGGGCTGTTAATGGTTGTTGAAGTAATTGGTCTATACAAACCATGTAAGCTGCCTGGGGCCAACTTGGGCCCTAGGCAGGGAGATCCTAAGAATAAGTCAATGCAGAGAAAGCAGTGATAAAAGAGGAGAAAGATGGCTTTGTAACTGCATGATAAGAACTCCTAGACCCATTCATTCCCAAAGCTGAGTTTACTCTTTGAACCTCCCAGTTAAGTGGGGCAAAAAAATCTTAATTTTAAGATATTTTGTTGTTGTTACTTAGACTTACTTAGAATCTTTATTAGTATATTCACCAAACGAAAGTTTAAGGGGATGCAATTAGGAAAACTGAGAAGTGTATTTTTTTCTTCTTTGAACTATCCATCTTCCAACTGAGCAAGGGTTGAGTTTGTATCTAATGGCCTGGTGATGGTGGAACTATGATTAATTCTATGCAAAATGAAAATCTGTTCATTCAATACATAAAACATATACCAAACATACACTCTACCCCAGGTTCTATGCTTGAGGCTGGGTATAGAACGTTGGCATGACAGCCAGGTCCTTGTCCTTGTTTGGAAAATATAAACAGTAATAAATTTCACGTGAGGTAATACAAATGGAGAAGCTCAGGGTGAAATGCAGGTTCAAAGCAGGGAGCCCAACCTGGTCAGCAGGGGTCAATGACATGGGGTACTCAGGGCAGCCCTCGGAGCAAGGGCTGTCTAAGGCCAGTCTTGAACTATGACTAGGATTTTGGTCAGAGGAAGGCAGAGGAAAGGGAGGAAAAAGAATCTTAGAGAGAAGCGTACCTCAAAGACCTAGAGGCAGGAAGATCTTGGGTCAGGAATGTTCTTGTGTGATAATATCAGCAGTCTGTCTAGGGAATGTCTCCATGGAATCACCTGTCACATGACCTTGTCAAGGTCACACATCCAAGCTTCAACATTTGCACTTCAATGACACTTTCCACACACCCACAATTTTATCTCACATTCTATCTTTTTTCATTTCTTTATTAAACAGATGCAATAAGGATGGATCATAATTATTAATAACATTATTTAATAGTCTCATTACAGGACAATGCAATGATCACATTTCTATCAAATAAGTGTGAATGTCTTAACATTAAACTGTGTTTCGAACTTTATTGAAGTAATTTCTGTCTAATCCTCCCAAAGATGAGGTTTCAGAGGCACAGCATGTAGTTTAAACTTGATAAAAGTCATGTCTTACACCCTCTGTAGAACATTATAATCATAAATTCCAATAATAAGTTTCTGTAGAGATGAAGTGGTTGTTTTGTATAACAAGATCATATATCTTCCAGCTGGAATAAAATGAGATTCTGAAAACAAAGTTATTATACTCTTAAATGGGATATAGAAAAGACATTTCTCCTCCTCAGAACGTTTGTTATGAATTTAAACAGAAAATATTTTTATGGGAACAGCAATAATAACTTATGAAAAATTCTATTCCATCAAGTCTTTTTTTTTTTAATGAATCAATATTTTGGATTACAAAGAACATTCTTCTAACTTGATATGTTAATGTTCCATAAAATACCTTTGAGTTGAAATATTGCATCACTCACAACTTTCATTTTGCCTTGTGAACACCAGATCATGTTAATTTTGTGCGAACCATATATTTATTTTATAATGGAAGAAAACTATTTCTCACGTGCAAAAAATATATATTCAAGAGAAAAAAGAAAAAAAAGAAAAAGCCTCCTAAAGGCTACATTGGCACACATTAGCTACTACAAACATTCTGTGGTTCTTGAAGTGAGCAAGTCACCAACCAAATTGGCAAACGTTAACATTGCTGTCTGCTTTTCATAGAGAGAAGTGTTTTGTTTCTGTTGGACACATTTTCAGGAAGTGAGGTAATGCCCAATTTTCCCCTAGGAAAATGAGCCTGGGGCATGCTCAGAAGTGGCTTGATGGGGCCATTGTTTGAAGGCAGAGGGAGGTGGTGGGTGGTATGATGAACAAGATAAGATTGAACTCAAAGGCCATGAGCATGAATGTTCAAAGTCACTGACGTCAATTAGACTTTTGAAGAAATGACTGTAGCAAGTGGCTTCGGGATTAATAAATCATTATTGATCCTACAGGTCGTCCTTCCCCTTCTCTCTATCTGTCCCTTTATATAAAAGTTACCCTTTCCTGGGTAACCTGGAGTTGCTGTCCTCTCCAAAAAAAAAAGGGGTGGGGGAGAAGATGCTTTCAGATACTCTCTATACTGGTTGTAAAACATGAACCAAATGTCCTTCAACATCTTCTGCTTGAAGGTCGTTGAAAAAATATATTAAGTGAATTGACAAAATGTCTCCATTAATGCCCATATTTCATACCATATGTTTACCATCACAAGCAATCTCACCTAAGGCTGAAGTTTTCCTTCCTTCCCTGAAGTTGTAGTTCTTAAAGTGTGAAGGGAATGAATTACATTCCTTTAAGGTTCTAGCCATTTTCCGTATATCAATGAAGAAACTTAGAAGTTACTAAAAATCTGGGCCACCAGAACTTCCTGAACTTTCCTCTAGTACCTGACAGAAAGAGTAGCCTCCAAAGGGACTAAGTCACAAGCAGAAAGAGTTTAAGCCTTGGGAGAAACTTGGCTTAATAAAATTGCTCCGGCATACTAGAAATGCTTTGGAAAATATTTTACGATTTTTATCACTTATATAGCAGCCAGTTATTTTATAATTACTAATTAGTTTGTTCTGCCTCAGCTTCATCTCACTGCTCTCCCTCTATCGAGGTTATAAGATGCATTTTATCCACTGTATGTAGGGAAACTGTGTTCTAGAAGATTGTGTAAAGTGCTCACTGTTATCCCTGTGACCCTCGGGAAGAAGGCAAACCAGAGCCCAGCTGCAGTGATGCTTTCCATCTGGAATTTCTCTGAATTAATAATACTAATGTGCGGGCTTCCCTGGTGGCACAGTGGTTGAGAGTCCGCCTGCCGATGCAGGGGACACGGGTTCGTGCCCCGGGCCGGGAACATCCCACATGCCGCGGAGCGGCTGGGCCCGTGAGCCATGGCCACTGAGCCTGCACATCCGGAGCCTGTGCTCCGCAGCGGAAGAGGCCACAGCAGTGAGAGGCCCTCGTACCGCAATAAATAAATAAATAAATAAATAAATAAATAATACCTGATGCTTACATAACACTTTGACAGTTTACCAAATGCTTTCACGAGTTTTATCTTATTTAATCTTAGCAATGGATCCCAGAAAGAGATACCACAGACCTGGGAATATTCATTCATTCTTCCCATATTTGGAAGAGGAAAATGAGACTTTAGGGAGAACCCTTGTAAGAACACAAATCTAGTTCCAAGTCAAGACGCCTGAAGCAGCAACTTACATAGCATGGGATCTCAACAATGCCATCCTCCAAAAGAGAATTCAAATGCATTCACTTTTCACCATCTTCACGGCCTGTTATGGCCAAATCGTTGTCATCTTTTACTTAGTCTCTTGTGGCTCTGACTAGATGCTTCTCTCCGCCTCCTACTTCCCCTTCTAGCAGGTACTGCCAGTGTGATCTTTTTATATCATTTATCAGATCATGTCACTTCCCTGCTTGGAACCCTTCACTGGCTTCCTTCTCACTGCATGTAGGATTCATCTAAATTCCTCACTGTGGCCTGCAAAGCCCTCCATGATTCATCTCCCAAAGACCTCTCTGACTGCAGGTGGTGCCAGACGCACAGGCCCTCTCTGTTCAGGAGACACCAAAGTCATTCCACCTGAGAGCCTTTGCCTATGCTCTTCTGTTTGCCTAGACCATAGGTCTCCAGGTCCAGGTCACATGCCACTTTGTGGGCCTTCCTTGATGAAAATAGCCTCTCCAATCACTCTCCATTACCATATCACCTGGTTGTATTTCTTGACAGCATAACTATTTGAAATAATCTGACTTATTTCCTCTTTCCTCCTTCCACACGCTAGCTCAGTGAGAACTGTTGCCTTGACTCTACTGGTTCCTCACGTCCTTTATCCTTAACATCTTGACTAGTATTCAATTAACACTCAAGAAAATATTTTGAATGAACTAATGAATACATGATAGGCACTTTTTATATCTATGCTATGGATCTAGCTATTTAATTGTATGGATGGAAATAATGTAGCTTATTAATTCCCTACTGATGGACAAATGGAGGGGGGGTTGCCATTTTGTGTTATTATAAACCACACAGAAGCAAACAACTTTCTTCTCACACCCTTGTGTATTTATGCAAATATTTCTGTAGGGTCAAGAGGGATGCAGGTTTTGAATTTTGATAGCTACCTAATTAGTAATATAGTTACCCTTTTCAGTTTTCTTTGGTATATGAAGTCCAGTAATGTTGGGAGTTTTTTTGGTTGCTTTTCTAGATTTGTAATTTTCCCCACTACCTTCCTTTTATAAAATCTCCTATTAATACCTAAGATGAATGAAATAGGACTCTATCTATCAAAATGAAAGATATATCAACTTTCTATTTACCTAGTGTCCAAAATTCCACAGTGACAATTGAGAATTCATCAAATGATTCCTTGTCCTTCTCAGGGATAGCACATACATATTAAATCCTGTGCAAAGTTTAACTTGTAAACATTTTTTACCAGAAATCTGTAAGAAAATTTAGGCATTTTTCAAGTTTACTGTAGCTCTAAATCTTGGGCTTCATTAAGCTGCTCAATCAACACTTAACAGTACATATTTAAATCACTTGAAAAGATCTGTAGTGGTAAATCTGATTTTTTTCTTGCTTTTATAATTACCCCCCAAACTGACTGAAAAAGAAAAGAAACTGAACTACACAAAGAATTAACAAAATTGACTCCATTATCTTGCCCAATTAACTCTTCTTATTTCTGCAGCCAAGGAGATCACCTCAAGGGCCTTGTCAATCAGGTTTAAATCTCTCAGGTAAATCCGAATTCTCATTTAAAGTACTCAAAAGAAAATTAAGCTTCAGTATGGCCTCCTGCTTGTCCTGCTGGGAGAGCTGGCACTCTCAGATTTCAATTTCCCAGTCTCTTTTCATGCACAGTATTTTAAAATCTCAGAGTAATAGAATCTTTTTGTGACTGGATTGATCTCACTTTGGAAGCAAGTTCTCTATAACTTGGCTGATATTGCCTGCTGGGGCCAAAAGAACAATCACAACACCTTAACTCTTCTTCTCCTCATGCATCCCCTTTAGATCATGTGTTTGGCACACAAATGGATGAGCAACACCATTTTGAGTTGGCATTTGTGATATAAACATTATTGCTCACAACGCAAATTTGAAGTTACCCAAAATTCCAATCAACCGTTTTCACCTTTCTAAAGAGGAGTTTCAGTACTGAATATTTGATTCCTATTTGAGACAGATTTTTTAATATTGAATTTTTTTTAATTTCCTCAAAAGTTTTTACTTACAAGTGATTTAGTTATAAAACACAAATTCATATTACTAATAAATAAATAAGCTAGTTATTTTTTAATCTTCCTTTGATCTACCAGAGCCAAAAATGTGGTTGGTTTCTTTGTTGTTTTTTCTAAATATATACATTCTATACTAGAAGTAGCCACCAAATTAAAATGTTTCTAATTTGGTTGGACCTTATATGGTCATATGCCTTGAATCTTATTCTCTACTCTTGAGTGAAAACAAAAATGCAAGTGAATCACAAGTCACTCCAAAACTTCCTCACAGGAAGGAAGAGTCACTCAGGAGAAATCCCAATATTCCAAAACTATCCCATGTTTAAAGACTTCCCCAAAGGATGCTGAGAATTTGCCACAACTAGGAAATATGTGAGCTGAATTTCCTGTTATGATCGAAGACCAGCTGGCTATTTCAGAGCAATTCAGAAATTCAAAGGATGAGGTCCTTGGAATATAAAAATACCATCCTCCATTTATGCAGAAAACCCAGAAACTGACTTTTTCTCTATCATTAAGGTTATGACTGAGATTAGAAAATGATCCTTAATCATGGTCCAGAGAAGTCCTACTTCTTTTTTTTTTAAACAACTTTCTTGGAGTATAATTGCTTTGCAATGGTGTGTTAGCTTCTGCTTTATAACAAAGTGAATCAGCTATACATATACATATATCCCCATATCCTTCCCTCTTGCATATCCATCCCACCCTCCCTATCCCACTCCTCTCGGTGATCACAAAGCACAGAGCAGATCTCTCTGTGCTCTGTGGCTGCTTCCCCTTAGCTACCTATTTTCCATTTGGTAGTGTATATAGGTCCATGACACTCTCTCACTTCATCCCAGCTTACCCTTCCCCCTTCCCATGTCCTCAATTCCATTCTCTACGTCTGTGTCTTTATTCCTGTCCTGCCCCTAGGTTCTTCACAACCTTTTTTTTTTTTTTTTTAGATTCCATATATATGTGTTAGTATATGGTATTTGTTTTTCTCTTTCTGACTTACTTAACTCTGTATGACAGGCTCTAGGTCCAACCAACTCACTGCAAATAATTTAATTTGGTTTCTGTTTATGGCTGAGTAATATTCCATTGTCTATATGTGCCACATCCTCTTTATCCATTCATCTGTCGATGGACACTGAAGTTGCTTCCATGTCCTGGCTATTTTAAATAGAGCTGCAATGAACATTGGGGTACGTGACTCTTTTTGAATTATGGTTTTCTCAGGGTATATGCCCAGTAGTGGGATTGCTGGGTCGTATGGTAGTTCTATTTTTAGCTTTTTAAGGAACCTCCACAGTGTTCTCCATACTAGCTGTATCAACTTACATTCCCACTAACAGTGCAAGAGGGTTCCCTTTTCTCCACACCCTCTCCAGCACTTATTGTTTGTAGATTTTCTAATGATGCCCATTCTAACTGGTGTGAGGTGATACCTCACTGTAGTTTTGATTTGCATTTCTCTAATGATTAGTGATGTTGACCATCCTTTCATGTGTTTGTTGGCAATGTGTATATCTTCTGCAGAGAAATGTCTATTTAGGTCTTCTGCCCATTTTTGGATTGGGTTGTTTGTTTTTTTGGTATTGAGCTCCATGAGCTGCTTGTATATTTTGGAGATAAATCCTCTGTCAGTTGCTTCATTTGCAAATATTTTCTCCCATTCTGAGGGTTGTCTTTTCATCCTGTTTATGTTTTCCTTTGCTGTGCAAAAGCATTTCAATTTCCATCAGGTCTCATTTGTTTATTTTTGTTTTTGTTTCCATTTCTCTAGGAGGTGAGTCAAAAAGGATCTTGCTGTAATTTATGTCATAGAATGTTCTCCCTTTGTTTTCCTATAAGAGTTTGATAGTGTCTGGGCTTACATTTAGGTTTTTAATCCATTTTGAGTTTATTTTTGTGTATGGTGTTAGGGAATGTTCTAATTTCATTCTTTTATATGTAGCTGTCCGGTTTTCCCAGCACCACTTATTGAACAAGCTATCTTTTCTCCATTGTATATTCTTGCATCCTGTATCAAAGATAAGGTGACCATAGGTGTGTGGGTTTATCTCTGGACTTTCTATCCTGTTCCATTGATCTATATTTCTGTTTTTCTGCCAGTAACATACTGTCTTGATTACTGTATCTTAGTAGAATAGTCTGAAGTCTGGGAGCCTGATTCCTTCAGCTCCATTTTTCTTTCTCAAGATTGCTTTGGCTATTTGGGGTCTTTTGTGTTTCCATACAAATTGTGAAATTTTTTGTTCTGGTTCTGTGAAAAATGCCATTGGTAGTTTGATAGGGATTCCATTGAATCTGTAGATTGCTTTGGGTAGTATAGTCATTTTCACAATTCTTCCAATCCAACAACATGGTATATCTCTCCATCAGTTTGTATCACCTTTAATTTCTGTCATCAGTGTCTTATAGATTTCTGCATACAGGTCTTTTGTCTCCCTAGGTAGGCTTATTCCTAGGTATTTAATTTGTTTTGTTGCAGTGGTAAATGGGAGTGTTTCCTTAATTTCTCTTTCAGATTTTTCATCATTAGTGTATAGGAATGCAAAAGAATTCTGTGCATTAATTTTGTATCTTGCTACTTTACCAAATTCATTGATTAGCTCTAGTGGTTTTCTGGTAGCATCTTTAGGATTCTCTATGTATAGTGTCATGTCTTCTGCAAACAGTGGCAGCTTTACTTCTTCTTTTCCAATTTGGATTCCTTTTCTTTCTTTTTCTTCTCTGATTGCTATGGCTAAAACTTCCAAAACTATGTTGAATAATAGTGGTGAGAGTGGACATCCTTGTCTTGTTCCTGATCTTAGAGGAAATGCTTTCAGTTTTTCACCATTGAAAATGGTGTTGGCAGTGGGTTTGTCATATATGGCCTTTACTATGTTGCGATAAGTTCCCTCTATGCCTACTTTCTGGAGAGTTTTTATCATAAATGGGTGTTGAATTTTCTCAGAAGCTTTTTGTGCATCTATTGAGATGATCATATGGTTTTTCTCCTTCAATTTGTTAATATGGTGTGTCACATTGATTGATTTGCATATATTGAAGAATCCTTGCCTTCCTAGGATAAACCCCACTTGATCATAGTGTATGATCCTTTTAATGTGCTGTTGGATTTTGTTTGCTAGTATTTTGTTGAGGATTTTTACATCTATGTTCATCAGTGATATTGGCCTGTAGTTTTCTTTCTTTCTGACATCTTTGTCTGGTTTTGGTCTCAGGGTGATAGTGACCTCATAGAATGAGTTTGGGAGTGTTTCTCCCTCTGCTATATTTTGGAAGAGTTTGAGAAGTATAGGTGTTAGCTCTTGTCTAAATGTTTGATAGAATTTGCCTGTGAAGCCATCTGATCCTGGGTTTTTATTTGTTGGAAGATTTTTAATCACAGTCTCAATTTCAGTGCTTGTGATTGGTGTGTTTATATATTCTATTCTTTCCTGGTTCAGTCTCGGAAGTTTGTGCTTTTCTAAGAATTTGTCCATTTCTTCCAGGCTGTCCATTTTACTGGCATATAGTTGCTTGTAGTAATCTCTCATGATCCTTTGTATTTCTGCAGGGTCAGTTGTTACTTCTCCTTTTTTCATTTCTAATTCTATTGATTTGAGTATTATCCCTTTTTTTATTGATGAGTCTGGTTAATGGTTTACCAGTTTTGTTTATCTTCTCAAAGAACCAGCTTTTAGTTTTATTGATCTTTGCTACTGTTTCTTTCATTTCTTTTTCATTTATTTCTGATCTGATATTTATGATTTCTTTCCTTCTGCTAACTTTGAGGTTTCTTTGTTCTTCTTTCTCTAATTGCTTTAGGTGTAAGGTTAGGGTGTTTATTTGAGGTATTTCTTGTTTCCTGAGGTAGGATTGTACTGCTATAAACTTCCCTCTTAGAACTGCTTTTGCTGCATCCCATGGGTTTTGGGTTGTCGTGTTTTCATTGTCATTTGTTTCTAGGTATTTTTTGATTTCCTCTTTGATTTCTGCAGTGATCTCTTGGTTATTTAGTAGTGTATTGTTTAGCCTCCGTGTGTTTGTATTTTTTACATATTTTTTTCCTGTAATTGTTATCTAGTCTCATAATGTTGTGGTCAGAAAGGATATTTGATACAATTTCAATTTTCTTAAATTTACCAAGGCTTGTTTTGTACCCAAGGTATGACCTATCCTGGAGAATGTTCCTAGAGTACTTGAGAAGAAAGTGTATTCTGTTGTTTTTGGATAGATGTCCTATAAATATCAATTAAGCCCATCTTGTTTAATGTATCTTTTAAAGCTTGTGTTTCCTTATTTATTTTCAATTTGGATGATCTGTCCATTGGTGAAAGTGGGGTGTTAAAGTCCCCTACTATGGTTGTGTTACTGTTGATTTCCTCTTTTATGGCTGTTAGCATTTACCTTATGTATTGAGTTGTTCCTATGTTGGGTGCATAGATATTACAATTGTTATATCTTCTTCTTGGATTGATCCCTTGATCATTATGTAGTGTCCTTCTTTGTCCCTTGTAAAAGTCTTTATTTTAAAGTCTATTTTGTCTGATATGAGAATTGGTACTCCAGCTTTCTTTTGATTTCCCTTTGCATGGAATATCTTTTTCCATCCCCTCACTTTCAGTCTGTATGTGTCTCTAGGTCTGAAGTGGGTCTCTTGTAGATCGCAAATATACGGGTCTTGTTTTGGTATCCATTCAGCCAGTCTATGTCTTTCAGTTGGAGCATTTAATCCATTTACATTTAAGGTAATTATTGATATGTATGTTCCTATTACCATTTTCTTAATTGTTTTGGGTTTGTTATTGTCGGTCTTTTCCTTCTCCTGTGTTTCCTGCCTAGAGAATTTCCTTTAGCATTTGTTGTAAAGCGGGTTTGGTGGTGCTGAATTCTCTTAGCTTTTGCTTGTCTGTAAAGGTTTTAATTTCTCCGTCGAATCTGGATGAGATCCTTTCTGGGTAGAGTAATCTTGGTTGTAGGTTTTTCCCTTTCATCACTTTAAATATGCCCTGCCACTCACTGCTGGCTTGCAGAGTTTCTGCTGAAAGATCAGCTGTTAACCTTATGGGGATTCCCTTGTATGTTATTTATTGTTTTTCCCTTGCTGCTTTTAATATATTTTCTTTGTATTTAATTTTGTTCACTTAATATGAACAAAGTGAACATGATTATTCACTAAATATGTGTCTTGCTCTGTTTCTCCTTGAATTTATTCTGTATAGGACTCTGAGCTTCCTGGACTTGATTATTACCTTTACCATATTAGGGAAGTTTTCAACTATAATCTTTTCAAATATTTTCTCAGTCCCTTTCTTTTTCTCTTCTTCTCGTGGGACCCCTACAATTCGAATGTTGGTGTGTTTAATATTTTCCCAGAGGTCTCTGAGACTGTCCTCAATTCTTTTCATTCTTTTTTCTTTATCCTCCTCTACAGTAGTTATTTCCAGTATTTTATTTTCCAGGTCACTTATCTGTTCTTCTGACTCCGTTATTCTGCTATTGATTCCTTCTAGAGAATTTTTAATTTCATTTATTGTGTTGTTCATGATTGTTTGTTTGCTCTTTAGTTCTTCTAGGTCCTTGTTAAACATTTCTTGTATTTTCTTTAACCTATTTCCAAGATTTTGGATCATCTTTACTATCATTACTCTGAATTCTTTTTCAGGTAGACTGCCTATTTCCTCTTCATTTGTTTCGTCTGGTGGGTTTTTACCTTGCTCCTTCATCTGCTGTGTGTTTCTCTGTCTTCTCATTTTGCTTAACTTGCTGTGTTTGGGGTCTCCTTTTCACAGACTGAATGTTTGTAGTTCCTGTTGTTTTTAGTGTCTGCCCCCAGTTGGTAAGTTTGGTTCAGTGGGTTGTGTAGGCTTCCTGGAGGAGTGGACTGGTGCCTGTGTTCTGGTGGATGAGGCTGGATCTTGTCTTTCTGATGGACAGGACTGCGCCCAGTGGTGTGTTTTGGGGAGCCTGTGACCTTATTATGATTTTAGGCAGCCTCTCTGCTAATGGGTGGGATTGTGTTCCTGTCTTGCTGGTTGTTTGGCATGGGTGTCCAGCACTGTAGCTTGCTGGTCGTTGAGTGGAGCTAGGTCTTAGCATTGAGATGGAGATCTCTGGGCGACCTTTCATCATTTGATATTACATGGACCTGGGATGTCTCTGGTGGACCAATGTCCTGAACTCAGCTCCTCCACCTCAGAGGCACAGGCTTGACACCTGGCTGGAGCACCAAGATCCTGTCAGCCACATGGCTCAGAAGAAAAGGGAGAAAGAAAGAAAGAAAGAAAAGTAAAATAAAGTTATTAACATAAAAAATATATTAAAAATTATAAAAAGAAAGAAAGAAGAGAGCAACCAAACCAAAAAAACAAATAAACAAATCCACCAATGATAACAAGAGCTAAAAAGTATACTAAAAAAAAAAAAAAAAGGGCTTCCCTGGTGGCGCAGTGGTTGCGAGTCTGCCTGCCGATGCAGGGGACGCGGGTTCGTGCCCCGGTCTGGGAAGATCCCACATGCCGCGGAGCGGCTGGGCCCATGAGCCATGGCCGCTGAGCCTGCGCGTCCGGAGCCTGTGCTCCGCAACGGGAGAGGCCACAGCAGTGAGAAGCCCGCGTACCGCAAAAACCAAAAAACAAAGCAAAACAAAAAAAAAAATGGACAGACAGAACCCTAGGACAAATAGTAAAAAAAAAAGCTATACAGACAAAATCACACAAAGAACCATACACATACACACTCACAAAAAAAGAAAAAGGAAAAAATATATATTTATCTATTTATAAAAGAAAGGAAGAGAACAACCAAGTCAATAAACAAATCTACCAGTGATAGTAAACTTTAAACACTAAACTAAGATAAACATAAAACCAGAAACAAATTAAATGCAGAAAGCAAATGCAAGTCTACCTTTGCTTCCAAAGTCCACTGCCTCGACTTTGGGATGATTCGTTGTCTATTCAGGTATTCCAGAGATGCAGGGTACATCAAGTTGATTTTGGAGATTTAATCCACTGCTCCTGAGGCTGCTGGGAGAAATTTCCCTTCCTCTTCTTTGTTTGCACAGCTCCTGGGGTTCAGCTTTGGATTTGGCCCTGCCTCTTTGTGTAGGTCACCTGGGGGCATCTTTTGGGAAGTCTGAGGTCTTCTGCCAGCATTCAGTAGGTGTTCTGTAGAATTTGTTCCACAGGTAGATGTATTTCTGATGTATTTGTGGGGAGGAAGGTGATCTCCATGTCTTACTCCTCCGCCATGTTGAAGGTCTCCTCATCCTAGTTATTTTTAATAATATCCCTGAAACATGCAAATTTTTATCTTTCATTTTGAAGCCTTCTAAGAACTGTTGTTTTGTTCGTCGTGAAGGTGGACCAGATGCATCTAAGGTTCTTCCTCTCTCTATTCTTCTATGATGTGAGTTCATGTCATCTACCAGACATTTACTAAGCATTCATTGTGTACAAACAACCTACAAGGTGTCTTGAGGTATTGAAAAAGAGAAAGTCTTTGAGAAACTTACTCTACCTGTTTTGGAGACAATTTTACACGTATACACACAACGAGAGTACACGCCTCTTAACTTTCCCCAGCCTTATCAGCTGTCGACCTCTCACCTAAAAGTTGTCAAACACCTTTCTGTCTTCCTTTGCCCAAAAGCCCTATTATCACTGAGTTCCAAGTCTTTACTAACTGCCAGTATTATATCAGAGACTCTTGACTCTTTCACTATTCTTGAGACACTTCAGGTTGACTTTTTAGGTAGGAAAATTACTGAGATCTTACCATTTGATCCTCACAACAGTGTTCCTAGGGACACTAATCCAATTTTTTATTTATTCATCTATTTGACACCTTCAGGAGCTTTTTTTCTGAGCTTATAGTGTTCACAGGCCTGAGAGTCTAATGAGAGACTGGCAGTTCTAACCAAGTGGGAACAACAGGAGCTTTAAGAACCAGAGGAGGAATCTCTATTTCAGGGAACAGTGTCACGAGCATGGAGGCTTTGGGTGGCACTGGGCCCAAGCTGAGGTGGGAACGGGAGCATGCACTGATTGACTGCATGGAGAAGGGGAAGGAGAAAGAATGAAAGTGCATTCCAGACAAAGGAGACAACAGTTACTCAACAAATATTTTTGTTAGACACTAGAAACCCAGAGGTGCCAATATAATGCATTAACGATATTGGTGTCGAGGACTACGAAGACAAAGAACAGATTATAGCATAGCAACAGCTACTTCTGAACACCATTCTGTGCCAGGTGATGTTCCAAGCACTTTACTTATTATAACTACTTAATTCTCAGAAAAACAGATGAGGAAACAGACTCAGAGAGGCCAAGTTCCTTGCCTGCGACCACATACCTGTTAAAGAATAGAACCACTTCCAATTCAAGCCTACTGGCTCTTAACCATGAAAAGATGGTGACCTCTCCTCTCATACCAGATAGGAACCAGGGGTGTGTGCTCGAGGTGATGAGGGGAGGGGGATTGGATAGATCAGGGAAAGTTTTTATTAAATAAATAGTAGGGTTTAGCCAGATAAGGAGAAGGGGCAAATGTGTGCCAGTGAAAGTACAGCTCCTTCTCTGACCTCTGCACCCACCACGGAGTCTATTATAGAAGTGCAACCCTGAACTCTTATAGAAATGAGGCTGCAGAGCATTTTGGCTTTCATTCTAAGAACAAAGAGAACCCAAAGAAAAGTCTTCAAGAAAACAGAATTAAATTTATACTTTGAAGAGATTATTATAGCTGTTGAATAGAGAACACATTGGTTGGGGAAAGAGTGGGTACAAGAAAACTACAGCTGACTTTTGAACAACACGGGGGTTAAGTAAGTGTGCTGACCCTCTGCACAGCTGAAAATTCAAGTATAACTTATAGTTAGCCCACTACAAATGCAGTTACTCTGTATCTGCAGTTCTGTGTCCTTAGATTCAAACAACCTGGGATCGTGTAGTAATGTAATATTTACTATTGAAAAAAATCTTCATGTAAGTGGACCCAGGAAGTTCAACCCATGTTGTTCAAGGGTCAACTATAGCTGGAAAGCTATTTTAATAATTCCAATTAAGATGAGATACCAGCTTCCATCAGCGTGGTGGCATAGAAAGGGAGTAGACAGATTTGAAAAATATATATAGGAGGTAAAAAAATTAGGAGGTGACCCTGAAAAAGGAAACACAGGAGCAGAAACAGGTTTTCAAGGAAGAGCATGTCATGATCACCTGGTTCGATATGACTCCAGTGAAGGGGGTGTGATGGCATAGGTAGGTTTATAGGAGATGGGAAGAGAGAGAAGGCAGGTCCCAATCCATGAAAGACCTTATCTGTTAAGCTAAGGAGTATAAAGTTCCTCCTGAAAGCTAAGAGATGCCACTAAAGGTTTTCTTTCTGTATAGCTTGCTTTTTTATACAATTTTTTAAAACTTTGGAATAGTTTTAGATTTACAGAAAAGTTACAAAGATAATACAGAGAGTCCTCGTATACTCTTCACCGAGTTTCCCCTAATGTTAACATCTTACATAATCATAGCACATTTGTCAAAACTAAGAAACCAACATTTACACTTGACTACCCACTAAACTCCAGATTTTATTCAGGTTTCACCTGTTTTTGCACTAACGTCCTTTTCCTGTGCCACAGTCTCATCCAGGGTAGCACATTATATTTTCATAATCACGTGTCCTTAGGCACCTCTTGGTGGAAGCACTTTTCCAATCTTTTCTTGTTTTTCATGACCTTGACAGTTTTGAGGAGTACTGCTCTGATGTTGTGTAGACTGTCTCTCAATTTGGTTTGCCTGAAGTTTTTCTCATGATTAGATTGAAATGTTACAAGATTTTAAGAATAGGAACACGACGAATTCCGTTTTCATCTAGAAACTCGCTCTGGACGTTGAGTGAGAACTAGAGTGTTGGTTTCTAATTTAGTGATAATGCTTTCTGCAATGTGAGACTTGAGGTGATTTCTGAACTTTCAACTCTGTAATTCTTTCATCTTGTTTCAATGCTTTATATGGAATGCAGGTCATTTTATTTTTGAAAAACAAAAGAGTGATTTTTCTTTCAAAAGAAAAACTGGCAGCAAACAAATAATATGTCAGCAGTGATTAATTCTGAGTGATTAGAATATGGATGATGGTTATTCTCTTCTCTTGAATTTTTCTCTATCTTTAAAAATGCCAAAAGTTAAAAAAGGAAGAGGAAAAAAAATTTTTTTAAATGATCCTAGAAAATAAGAAGGAGGAGGAGAAGATGGGAAGCAGAGGATCAGATAAGAGACTATTGCAGGAAACAGTTCAAGTGAGAGAGATGCTGGAGGCTTGAACTTGGCGGTGAAAAGATGGAAGAGATACTCAGTAAATGGAGTCCAGAGGCCATGGTGACTGATTGGATATGGGGCGCAGGAAAAGGGGAGAGCCTCTGGTTTCTGTCCTAGCAACTCGTGGTGGTAATGTCATTCATAGAGCGAGGGAACCCCAAAGGAAGAGCAGGTTTGGTGAGTAAGGAATGACTTTAGTTGTACACGTGCAGGCAGTGGGACATCGCATCTGACACTATTGCCTTTTTTTTTTTTTTTTTTTTTTTGCGGTACGCGGGCCTCTCACTGTCGTGGCCTCTCCCGTTGCGGAGCACAGGCTCCGGACGCTCAGGCTCAGCAGCCATGGCTCACGGGCCCAGCCGCCCTGCGGCATGTGGGATCTTCGCAGACCGGGGCACGAACCCGTGTCCCCTGCATCAGCAGGCGGACTCTCAATCACTGTGCCACCAAGGAAGCCCACTATTGCCTTTTCTTCATTTCTTTTTGACTCTATGTTTTTAGAAGACATTCTTTCTATTTTTTTTCCCACAAGTCTCAGACCACTTATTCAGTATCTTTTTCTAAAATTCTCATTTATGCCTTTTGTAGAACCCAGGTATTCCTAAAATAGCCATTGTTCAAATTGTACCCCTCTGTTTCTAGATTCATGACCATTATTTCTAGATTCATTTAACAATTCTAGTATGAGCGTGTTTCGTGTTTGGTAATTGCAATCATTGTTGCTTTTGTTGTGGTCATCCATTTACAATGCTTGGTGTCAGTTTATTTATCTCTTGTAAAAATTTAAAAAAAGTAAAAAACAGTTCTAGACTGTCAAAACTAAGAATCAAGACAGGTACATCACTATGAACTAAACTACAGATTTTATTCAGATTTCCCCAAGTTTTAAACTAACATCCTTTTTTTCTTTTCTGTTCCAGGATCCTGTAACTTTCCCTATTTCTCGTGGCAAAAGCAGAGTGAAAAGATTTCGCTCTACCTTTGCCACTTCCCAGAAATATGAGCTTAAGACTAAGTTAAACACTCTGAAGATGCTTCTTCATTCATGAAATAAGAATAATAGTAATACCAGCTCTGCCTTATTCAGAGTGATTTTGTGAGAATCACAAATGTGGAGTATGGGTGCTTAGTCTGTTGAAGCTACTAAAACAAAATACCAGACTGAGTGGCTGATAAACAACAGAAATTCATTTCTCACAGTTTGGGAGAATGGAAGTCCAGGATCTGGGTACCAATACGGTCCAGTGAGGGCCCTCCGGGTCATAGACTTCTCGTTGTATCCCTCACATGGGAAGGAAGGGGCAAGGGAGCTCTCTCGGGTCTCTTTTATAAGGGCACTAATCCCACTCCATTTGCTCCATCCTCATGACCTAATCATTTCCCAAAGGTCCCACCTCTGTGTACCGTCACCTTAAGGGTTAGATTCCAATACATGAATTTGGGGCAGGCACATTCAGACCACAGCAGGTACCCCGAAATACTTTAAAATGCTTAAAGCTGCACAGACATAGGGCGTATGATCTTTCAAGTTAAACACTGGCTCTCATTTACTGCTAACAAGAATAGAACTAACATATGGGTGACTGACAAGATCAGATAATCAAAACATTATGTATACTTGGCTTAGAACTGTATTTTTGAAGCATGTTTATATTTAAATATGGATGTGTCTAATATTCTGGCAATTTAGTTCAAACAAAATACTCATGCCAGGGCTTCCCTGGTGGCGCAGTGGTTGGGAATCTGCCTGCCAATGCAGGGGACGTGCATTCGAGCCCTGGTCTGGGAGGATCCCACATGCCGCAGAGCAACTGAGCCCGTGCGCCACAACTACTGAGCCTGCGCTCTAGAGCCTGCGAGCCACAACTACTGAGCCTGCGCGTCTGGAGCCTGTACTCCGCAACGGGAGAGGCCGCGACAGTGAGGGGCCCGCGCACCATGATGAAGAGTGACCCCCACTCGCCACAACTAGAGAAAGCCCTCGCACAGAAACGGAGACCCAACACGCCAAAAGTAAATAAATAAATAAATAAATAAATTTATTTTAAAAAAAACAAAATACTGATGCCAAACTGAAGATCCAATACAGAAGGTGCTAAGATATCCAGTCTTCTCTTTCTGACCCCTGTTCTACTAGCTTATCTCTGTAAACCAGTCCATCCTGGGAACTGTCCTTCACCACCAAGGACACTTACCTTTTCTCCCATACTCCCTCAGACGGCTTCAACATGTGGGTTCCCAAAAAAGCCACTCAGTGAGGTGCAAAGTAATAGAGGAACTGCATGAAAGGTTCACAAAATCTTTACAGTAATTATTTAAACTTGCCCCTGAAAAACAAATTAAACCAAGTTTTACACAAGCTGCTAAGACGGACAGTAGGATGTGCTTGCATCAATAATGTGGACTATCCATCAGAAGAAAACTATTTCATACCTGCAGTTAACTACCATGTCGGCCTCCTCACGCACTTCCCTCTCTCAGCCTTTGACCGGCAGGATAGTTCCCCTTAAATGCCACTATATCAAATGAAACAATATCTGAAATTTCAAGCTAAACTTACAGCCTGCCTCGAGCAAAGATATAAAATTCACAGCAATAAACTTCTGTTCTAAACCCACCTGAGGCTTCTTCTCTGATCTATTGTCTTATTTTCCCATCTCAGTTTTCTTAAATCTAATTTTTACTTATTTTGATTTTATGCTATATGTGCCTTCATGAACTATCCTTGGAAAGTACTCTTTTATGATATACATCTTGGCAAACTATCTTCATACATCCTTTTAAAAACAAGACAGGGCTTCCCTGGTGGCACAGCGGTTAAGAATCTGCCTGCCAATGCAGGGGACATGGGTTTGAGCCCTGGTCTGTGAAGCTTCCACATGTTGCAGAGCAGCTAGGCCCGGGTGCTACAACTACTGAAGCCTGCACACCTGGAGCCCGTGCTCCACAACAAGAGAAGCCACTGCAATGAGCAGCCTGTCCACACAACTAGAGAAAGCCCGCATGCAGAAACGAAGACCCAACGCAGCCAAAAATAAATAAATAAAATTTAAAAAAAAGACAAAGTAAAATAAATAAATGAATACAAACAAATAAATCCGACTTTATGTTCTTTTTTCTTGTCAAAAATTCACCCTTCCCAGGGAATTCCCCAGCAGGTCCAGTGGTCAGGACACTGCCTCTTCACTGCAGAGGGCCCGGGTTCAATCCCTGATCGGGGAACTAAGATCCCACAAGCTGCGTGGAGTGGCCAAAAAAAAAAGAAATGTTGTGGAGCTAGATAGAGGTGATGGCTGTATAACACTGTGAATGCACTAAATGCCACTGAATTGTTCATTTTTAAATGGTTTATGTTATGCTATATGAATTTCACCTCAATAAATTATTTTTTTTTAAATAAACTCTTCTAGCAAGTCCATCAGCCTCCAATATCTGCCTATTCCATTCGATTCTGATCCCCTGCTGACAGTTTCATCTTCCTGGAACACCACTTTCATTAGGAACCCACTATGGTTTCCCTTTCCATCAAGGTTAAACTCATCTGCCTTCAATGATCAGGGTCCCCAAACTAATTTTCCATAAATGCCACTACACATCATGCGTGTCTCCTCAAGAAATTTCAAATGTGGCCTCTCATTTCTCGGGCCAGTAGTCTCAATCTCTACCCAAATTCTCCATTGACCGTCTTTCATCTTATTCTAGCTTCTCTATGGATCACTCACATCTCCCTTCTCTGAACTCTTTATGCATTCAGAGTTTTAAAGAATGTAGTGCTTTAATTTGATATGTAAAATAGGTATTACCTAACTAGAGCCTAAGTTCTTTTAAGGCTAAATATCATGTCAGAGACGTCATTGATTCTCATGCTGCCTGCTTCACTTTTGGGAATCTAGGAAGGACTGAAGAAATGCTTCATTGATTACTCATTAACTGCTGCTCCTGAAAGCTAATCACCTGTTTCTCTTTCTGCTAAGCCATAGTATACCCTTTGTTTGGAACCATCCCCAACCTGCTCTGTGAAGTCTTCTCTTTTCCCTTCCTTATATAGCAAGAAATAGCTTCTCTAATTTAGGGGAAATTGACTATATGCCATCTAACAAAGAAGCACCATTAAGACACAGGCTCAGGATCTTTGAGATAGGATAAAAATGTCAGTTTACATTAAGCATCTTTCCTTCACAGGGAATTCCTGAAGCCACACTCCTTACATTTGCTGTGTTCTATGGAAAGAACAGATAGTCATAGACGGGAAGACTGATCGATATCTATGGAATAATGCTTAGGAAAAACACTTCAATATATGCCCCCCTCAACTAAAAATCAAACAAAACCAAAAATAAATCATTAATTGAAAACGCCAAATTCTTTTGTCCAACGAACTAGTCTTTTACAGCCCTGTTCACCCTCCCTTGTCCAACATATTTATCACGTGGCATAAGGGGAAAAGCATTACTGTGTTGAAGCTTATGTAAGAGGTTATGGTTGGGTAAAAGGGGGACATATGGAAATCAGTTAAAGTAAGAGTTCAAAGAGTGAAGCTGGAATTAGGGGAGAGATTTTACCTCTAGACTTGGGACATCCCAACACTTAAATTTTTTACTAGCTCAGCTAAGAATAAAGACAAGCCTAACAGGTCTTCCAATTTTAAGTAGCTTTCCTTTCTGAGAAGCAAGAGTGCTACACTCTATAACAAAGGTAGAGGTAGATTGAGAGTAGGAACAAATATATATATATATATATATATATATATATATATATATATCAACACCCAATAGTTATAGATCCAAACACTGTGGGAATCTGATAAGTGTTAAAATCAGCATAAGAAAGAGATTCCAATTATCTCTAACATCATGATTATATCATCATGTTTATATAATACGTGTTGGTAAGTTCATAAACTTTGTTGTTTTGTACATTTATATATTTATTTTTTCCCATGATTGAGGTTTTTTTTTTTTAACGTATTTTTTATATTTTCATGAGCAATTCCACTTTGGCTTCAGAACAACGTTTTTCCACCCACATGGAAAACCCTGCCAAACCTTCAAGGTTTTGCAATATTCTTTTGTAGTATTCCTTTTATCAGGGTATCAAGCAAATATTAATTTTTTTTCTAAGGAGAGAACTATGCTTCCCTGGCAAGCATCTAAGTTACAGTGCGATATAATATGAACTATCAACACATTCTGTATGTTCTCCAAAGACTTCAATCAAGATACCATGGTAGCTGTTAACGTCAATGAAAGGTGTATGTGTGGAATTAAGGGGCCGAACCTGGCTCAGAGCCCTTAAGCATTTTCACGAACAAATACATAATTTAAGACTCTTGTTATCTTTTTTCCCTGGCCAGTTCACATGATGAATCACTTCATTTTTCACAAGCCTAGGACTCCTAAGATGCAGTGGTTCTTAGATATCCTGCAGTGGGACCCTTTATTCAACACAGAATACCTTTACCATGGAAAACCAGACAGGTTGAAAGCAGAGATGACCTGGTCTCAATTCACTGACAGGACATTACCCCTAGAAACTACAAAGTGTCTTTATTTCTTGAGGTTTAAATTCAATGAAAAGCCACCATGGCAGCAGTTTGAAAGAGAAGAAAGAGGACTGTGGAAGAAATAGAAGAAAAAAAATCAAAGAAGGAGGAATGCCAAGGAATTTAGTCTCTAGGACACACTTGAGGCTTGAGATAGCACACCCAAGTTTGATTTCTCTCCAAACTCCTGGATGGAATTGCACTTGTGGAAATCCTGGCTCAGATGTGCCCTCCTGGAAAGTTAATGTAGCTTAAAATTTAAGATCGTTTTAGTCTTAAATACCAACAACATCAAACCAATACCAATTAAAAACTAGAAAAAAAGGAAATGAGATTTATTGGCCAAAACCACAAGTGACACTATGGGCAACACAGCTTGGGGCTCCCCAAGGAAAGGATTATTCTCCCATGATTTAGACTAACAGATCCACACTCTAAAAGCCTCCCTGTCTTTTAATTAAAAGGAGCACATTTGGAGGATAGAAGTATGCCTATGCATAATGAGTCATCCCAGAGCATATAATTTTAAGCCTGTAACTCATTATCAATTTAAATCATATAGGATCTGGAACGCTATGATAGATGCTAACACTGGCAAAGGAACGAAGCCTCACACTAGTAAGTCAGTGTGTGTGTGTGTGTGTGTGTGTGTGTGTGTGTGTTGTGTTGTGTGGTGTGTGTTTGTCCCACCCATGAATATAATAGTATTGACAAATGACGCCATATAGAGCATTCATTTCTGAGGTTCCTTGTTTGACCAGGCCACAGTGGCTATTTGATCAAACTATTATATGTATCTGTCATTACCAATGAGGAAATCAAGATGAATAATGAAAGCTTTCTCAAGACCATACATAGAAACATGTAGTTTCCCTTCAGAAACTGAGCTCAGTCTTGGAAAGGAAGAAGTCACCCTGCATTCATCAGACCCATTTTCCCATTCATTGCAAAATAGTAATCACATCCCACCAAGCAATGGTCATTCATTCATTCATTCATTAAGTAACCTGGCCCTACCTACTCATATGGAAACCTCTCTCAAAAAATGGAAGAGTTGGGGAGTTACCGAGTACAGAGTACCAGTGCTTCTGACTGGTATCTCCACGTGAAACTCCTTGTAAAAGTGGCACAGTTGTTAAGAATCTGCCTGCCAATGCAGGCGTCACGGGTTCGAGCCCTGGTCCGGGAAGATCCCACATGCCGTGGAGCAACTAAGCCCGTGTGCCACAGCTACTGAGTCTGCACCCTAGAGCCTGTGAGCTACAACTACTGAGCTCATGGGCCTAGACCTTGTGCTCCGCAACAAAAGAAGCCACCGCAATGAGAAGCCCGCGCACTGCAACGAAGAGTAGCCCCCACTCGCCGTAACTAGAGAAAGCCTGTGTGTAACAATGAAGACCCAACACAGCCAAAAATTAATTTATTAATTAATTTTTTTTAAAAAACTATTAAAAGAAAAAAAGAATGAATGGGAAAAACCTGAGAGTAATGCAGTTCCTTCACTTCATGGCGACCAGTATGAATTACCACTGTTTCCCAGAGTTACACATTCTGCCAGGAGAGGAAAGGGTAGGGAGCATGACCGGGGACAGACTGGCATCCTACTCTATATGAAAATGAAGTCTACCTGATATTATTTTAGATGATTTGCTGGAACATAGGAAACTTGTTTTATGTAATACTTCTCAGTAGTCAGTGAGTTCATACCATAACACTCTGGAGAGATTATAAACTCTACTTAGTAGATGAGGACAAAAAACGAAGTGACTTGTCTTTGGTCATAATGTAAATCAATAGCAAACTCTGTGCAGCTTTAAAAAGTAACAGTAAGGTTACCATTCTACTCTTTTCGGTGTAAAGAAAGTCAAAGCATGGTCATAATCTCTTAGACTTTAGGGTCGAACATATTGCTGTAATGGTTGTTTCTCTGTAAGGTCAGTTTTCCATAGTTCAGATTTTTGTAAAGTGCAGCATGGCTATCACACGAAGGTAAGCAGATAGACAATATGTAAAGAATCTAATTACCTCCACTTTATAGGCATTTAATGGGGCAGTTGGATAAACTTTTAACAAATATTTATTGATTGAATTCAAGACAGTGGATTGACAATACACCAGTAAAACATTGCTAAACATAAGTATAGATTTTAGCCTAAAATAACAAGGAGATGGGGAAGCCTGAAGATGGGGGAAACATCAGTAAATAGGAGATTTACCAAATTTCTGGGAGACAGAAAGCGGGTGTAGCAATGATAACTGATGAAGCCAATTGGTTTTGTCAGAGAGTATTAAAATCATAAAGTAAGAACAGGATACTATGGAAAGTGAAAACTAAGAAAATACGACAAAGATATAAGAATTAAAACATAATCATCAAACATATGATCCAGTAATTCCACTCATAGATTTATATCCAAGAAAAATGAAAACATAGGTTCACACTAAAATTTCCACTTGAAAGTTCATAGCAGTATTATTTTTATAAAAAATAGTGGAGGGCTTCCCTGGTGGCCCAGTGGTTGAAAGTCTGCCTGCCTATGCAGGGGACACGGGTTCGTGCTCCAGTCCGGGAAGATCCCACATGCCGTGGAGCAGCTGGGCCCGTGAGCCAGGGTCACTGAGCCTGCGCGTCCGGAGCCTGTGCTCCGCAACAGGAGAGGCAGCAACAGTGAGGCCCGCGTACCGCAAAAAAAAAAAAAAAAAAAAAAAAAAGTGGAAAAAAACCCCCAAATGTCCATCATCTGATGAATGGATGAACAAAATGTGTTATGTCCATACAACAGAATATTATTCAACCATAAATAGAAATGAAGTACTGACACATGCTACAACACAGCTGAGCCTTAAAAGCATTATGCTAGGTGAAAGAAGCCAGATGCAAAAAGCCTCATATTGTATGATTCCATTTATATGAAATACCCTGAATATGCAAATCCATAGAGAAAAAGCAAATTAGTGTGTTCCAGGAGCTGGGGAAAAGGGGAAATGGGGAGGGTTTCTTTTTGTGGTGATGTAAATATTCTAAATTTTAAAAGTCCATAGTTGTGATAGTTACACAATTCAGTGAATGTACTAAAAGCCATTGAATTATTGTACATTTTAATGGATGAATAGTATAGTATGTGAACTATATCTCAACAAAGATAAAGATATAGATAGATATAAAATCATCAAGCAAATAATCAAGAAAATATCCCAGAGCTGAATAACCAAAAAACGCCCTCACTTAAATATGTCATTGGGAAATTTCCAAAACCCAAGAACAAAGTGAAGATTCTAAAATCATATAGATTCTCATCTACAAAGGAATGAGACTCACTCTGGTGTTGGACATCTCATTGGCAGCACTGGACACCAGAAGACGGTGTTTTCAATGCTTGGAGGAAAATGATTTCAATACAGAATCCTTTACATAATCAAACTATAAATCAAATAAAACTCAAGGAGGACTAAGAAAATTTCCCTCCCATATGTCCCTCTTTAAAGAGTTTCCTAAGGATGTGCTCCCACAAAATGTAGACGGAAAACCAAGAAGAGAGAAAATACATTTGGAAAGCAGAAAATTCAACCAAGTAGAACAAAAAGAAAGAAGTCTCAAAATGGCAGCTGTGAACCAGGTTTGCGAAGAACAGCGGTGCAGATTGCAATGAGAGGACAGAGACTCCTAGAAGGTATCCAAGAACATTCCCTTTATTCCAGGAACTGGATACGATCTTTGAGAAAGAAAAGCAACTTAAGCATGAGAGAAAGGTGGATAAAGATGTAAGTTTAAAAAGTCCTCATCTCCCATAATAGTCATTTCCCATAATAGAAGATCAATAGAAAATCTAAAATAAAAAAGAAATAGAGAACTAAGTATACTATTTAGTGAAATGAAGGTAACCATCAGAAGAACTTAAATCGAAAAAGGTTAAAAATTAAATGTAGTTCCCTCTGGTAATCAAGATTAATGGTGGAGATAAGTGAGGAAAGGGGATGATTGTTTTCTGCTTATAAACCCTTCTATAGTATTTTTTAAACTATAATTATGTATTATTTAGATTAAATTATTTTAATATTTAAAAATAAAATGTATTTGCTTATCACTTACCATATGTTAAGTACTATGTTAAGGTATAAAGTGAGATACAAAGTTGAATAATTTATAGTTTCCATGGGGTGAAACCAAATATACACACCAACTATGGAACTTCTTTGTAAATTGAAGTAAATATTGTAAGAAATGTTACCCCTCCCCCACAAAAAAGGTGCAGTGGCTGATTAATTCTGCTCCCAAATAGAGCAAAGCTGTGTAAAAGAGGTGGCATATGAACTACACCTTAAAGTGTTGGTAGGATTTTGATGGATGGAGAAAGGAAAAAGTATATTCTAGTTTGTCCTAAAATGCATTCCACAAAAGGACAAACATTTTTAGACATTCCTAACCAGAAGCCTATTACACCTTCCAGGAAGGAGCTGTTATTTTTGAAATACTCATCTGAAGAGGAGAAGAAATATTCAGAATATTTCATGCTAAGCTCAGACTTACCTGTACCAGAAAATATTTTCTGAGCTTATGAGTCACTTAGTTACTTAAAGACTAAAATCCTGAGAGAAACAAGATTATATTGTGTGTCAGTGACCATGAAGATTAAATTCATTTACCTAGAACAGTTTCTGTTGACTTAAATATGCTTTAACTTCTCTAATTCTGTAATAAAAATAGCAGAGCTTATTTCATGGAAAACGTTTGCATTGAACCATAGTTTGAGTGCTTTTCCCTTTTCATTTTTTTATTAGTGCATATTTTGGTAATTTCGAACTCCAAACTTAGATATTTATTGAAGGCTTAGATTCAGAACTAAATCTATTACTATCTGCACCAACAAACTTGCTCTAAATACTTTATTTATCATTGATTTTTTTTAAAGAAAAGAGATTTTTTTCAAAGCCAATTTGGAGTCAAAATAAGTGATCCACGTTAAGATTTATTGTCTTTTGCTATGAAGTCATCTGAAAAAAATCAAAAAACTTTTTGATTAAAACAAGTTTATTTTGTTGTCAATTTTAAAAAAAATTCTTGTCCTATTTTTTAGTGCCTGTGTGCCTTTCACTACTTAAATATACAACAAATTGCTATGAGGATGAGGGGGGAACCTAACTATTATAAAAGCTTAAAAAATAGATTTAATAATGATTTTTTTTCTTCATGAAGTTTCATTAAAATCTCCTCTGTCTCCTGTTCATACTTCCACTCTACGTGCTTAATCTCAACTGCTTTCACATATCGACCTCATTTACTCAGGCAGAGATAAGACTAGAAGGAAGAAAAAAATTGGACCTCAGTATTTTAAGTTGACAGATACTTACTGAGTGCCTATTTTGTACATAGAATTATGCTAGGTGCTCTGAAGAATACCAAAGTAGTATGAAATCTGATCTCCATTTTCAATCTTATGTAGAGAGATTAAATGAACACAAAATTGCATGACAATGCCATATGGGAATAAGTGCCAATGGAAGGGGCACAGATGGCAACTGGTAGACTTTTGGGGAATGAAGGACTCAGGTGGAGCTGGAATGGAGTGAACTGATGGTCTCCAGGGAAGTTGTGGGCCTTGAGGGCTGAGTTTAAAGGGTCAGGTGGGTAGAGAGAAGCAGCAAGCTCAGGCCACGCAAAAGACTATGACATGAGCACAGTTGCAAAGACAGAAAGGAGTATATTGTATTTGAAATTCTAGTTTGACCAAGCTGGGCAAACTCTCAGGGAAGAGTGGGATAAGGTTGGAGTAGTTAGGAGTTGATCGGTAAGCAATTTTGGAAGTATTATGTTGGCAATAGGAAAGCATCGAAATGCTGTGAGATAGAGGATGACACAGCAAAACCAGCTTTTGAGTAGATTAATACTGCAACCCTGTACAGAATAAGTATTAAGAGAAGCAGAGGATAGAAGATTATTCAACTTTCCAGATGTGAGGTGATGAGAATCTAAATTATGGTGGGAGAAGAAAAAGATTAAAAAATAAAGAACAGATATGGAAAAAAAAAATCAAACAGCACATCAACAGGATTTGTTGTTGACTAATTTGAGACAGCTCTTGGGTGTATATATAAATATAACTATAAATACCTCCAATCTCAACATGTTCAAAACTGAGCTTGGAATCTCCCCCCACCCAAACCTGATCTTCCTTCTGGTTTTTTTCCTCTCAGTAAATGGTATCTTCATCCATGCAGATGCCCAAACCAGAAACCTAGATGGATGATGGTGCCAATCCTTCACTCTTCTTTTTTCTCACTCCTATCTCCTATCAAGTCCCAATATTCCTCTATTATTTCTCACACCTACCCACTTCTCTACTACTTTCTATTCTTCCCTGGTCCAGGCCACCAGATCTTGTCTGGGTCATTGCAGGAATCCTAATCTGTCTTCCTGCCATTCACCCCAATGCTCCCCACTACATTCTTAAAACCATAGTTTGAATAATCTTTTTAAAAGTAAATCTGATCTGATAGTAGAAATATTGCAATTTAACCCATGCACCCATGGAAACAAAATGTAGCTTCTTTATTTTCTTTCATTTTCTTCATGGGTCCTCATCTCACAGAGTAGCAGAACAGAGTGAGAAGGACTTAAACTTGCCAATGGAGAGCACAACCATTTCTTCTGTTTTTAAGTCTCTTTCAAGTAGCTCAAACCTCTCTGGAGTGTGGTTCTCACTCACAGACTCCTTCTCTCTCAAATTTTCAACAAGACTATTAATCTTAAATCTTCTGGGAATCTTCCTGCCACCCATCAAAAAGATAAGATTCCCCCTGGTAATTGTTCCTCCACAGTAGTTCCCTCTTCACACATCAGTCCACTAAGTCCACATATCCTTTACCTTGTGTAAGATTTGGCTTACTTGGAAATATCTAAATCAAGACTACTTCCTGTCCAGGTGCAAGTTATGTAACTGATGTTGGTAATTTGTGACCTAGTGAACCCAGTCCGTTAGCTGCTTTATAGGCTTTAAAATGGTACATGGAGGCAGCAGTGAAGTGCTCTCCAAGAATTTTGAACAAGAACATTAAGATTATCCTGTGTATACTAGATATCTTTTGTCTTGCTTTTTTTTTCTGAAAAAAGTATAAATATCTTGTAAAACTGAATTCTGTATTTAAGAATCAACACACATAGAGGCATAGTAGCCTTTTGTCTATCCATCACTCTTTCCCCTTTTCCTTATATTAACAGACTCTATCAACTTTACAAAGGGGTTTTATGGAACTCAATTTGCAGTCTTCCTGGACAAAGCAATTGGTCCAGAGATGGGCACATGAGCCAAACAGAACTACGGAGAGTCTTCCCAGGATTTCTTTGCTGGGGATGCCAAATGAAGAATCACTTGTTTCTCAAGTCACTAAATCAAAGAGAGCCTGTAGTCAAGTCAAACTCTCCCCAATCCCCTCCACCATGGACAGAAGCCAGGCTCCCATGCAAGAGCATAGAGCTGGCTTCAGAGGGAAGCAGAGACAAAGCAGATAAATAGTGAGCCCTGACACCATCCAGGTCTCCAGTCTTACTCATTGCTTAAGGTAGGTAAGACCCTTGCCCTTTCAATTTGGTTATATATTTCAGTACATTTTCTTTTGTTGTTTAAGCCGAAGTGGGCTTCTATCAGTGCAGCCAGGAGTCTTGGCAATTCAGGATGACAGCAAAGATACACCAATTCAGAGTCCTGGTAATAATCAAGGGCTTTAAAATCAGACAGACTGGATTTAAATTCTGACTCTTTTACTCATTATCATGTGACCTTGGATAAACTGCTTAACCCTCAGCTTCCTTAAGTTTCAAATGAGAAGTAACAATTATTTTGCATATTTTGTGGGGATTCTTTGATACAATGTAAATGCAAGTTGATGGCACAAATAAGTGTCCAGTAAGGATTTGTTGTTGCAGTTGTTATTATTGTTATCATTAGCATCATGATCTAACAGAATAAAATTATTTTCAGGCCAGAACAAAACTTGAACTTAGGCCGAGGTATTAATATATCTAAAGAATATTATATGAGAGCTATACTGTGGCTGGTCTCTGGCAAGACAACATAATATGGAGTCCTCTTAGGAGATAAACACATCTGAACTGCTTTCAGGGAGTCCCCTATTCTTTTGGCTCACATGAACCACTCCCTTGCTCTGAGTCCATCCATATTCACCAAAGTACCTCTTGATATGGTCCATTGGACAATTTCTCTAGTCAATATTAAGTGGAGGCTAACAAGACTGGGATCCCTTCTGCTGTTGCCTTTGCAGCTGTTTTTTTTTTTAATGTCTTTATTGGAGTATAATTGCTTTAAAATGGTGTGTTAGTTTCTGCTGTATAACAAAGTGAATCAGCTATACATATACATATATCCCCATATCTCCTCCCTCTTGCTTCTCCCTCCCACCCTCCCTACCCCACCCCTCTAGGTGGACACAAAGCACATAGCTGATTTCCCTGTGCTATGCAGCTGCTTCCCACTAGCTATCTATTTTACATTTGGTAGTGTATGTATGTCCACGCCACTCTCTCACTTTGTCCCAGCTTACCCTTCCCCGTTCCTGTGTTCTCAAGTCCATTCTCTGTGTTGCAGCTGGTTTTTAATTTTGTCCCATTCCTTTGGCTGCTTGCCCCAAGGAAGATGATGTCCAGTATTCCTATCCTCTAAGGTTGGATTTCCTACAAGGGCCAAGCAGGTAACATAAATAAGAAGCAGGCTAGGGGGAGACAGGAGGAGTGGAGTGGACTTGTTGAAATATAAAAGGCACACCTTACCTTCTCTGTGCCAGCCAATTGTTGCATATGGAAATGTAGACCCAATATTGACAGATCACCTGATTCTGAAAAGAAGCTAGAAGTGTAGATTTATAAAATAAATAAATATAAAAATATATTTATAAAATAAGGGTCTTTTAAAAAATGTTCAGTGCTATGTAGGCCAGACTATACCTACTAAACCTAGCCCTCAGGGACCATTTTGACTAGGATAGCCTGAATATGGATAACCTCAGTTAATAACTTTACTGCCACAACTTTCTGCATTCTTTTACTGTTAGGGTAAGCATATATTCCTTTGAGACTCTCCAAATAAAATTTTCATTATAGAGTGCCTAAAGAAGGACCACATGATATAGATGGCTGTTTAATAAAAGCTGTTAATAATTTTAAATATCCATTTAGAGGTAGAGCTAATCCTCCATTACCTTGCAAACTCCACCAAAATAACAGTAAAGGGATTTGGTAAGGCATAAACCCAAAAAGACAAAGAAAGTAGGAGGTATGAATACAGCTACTAAATTTTAGAAACTGAAGAGCAGAAAGATTAGTGCTTAATGACTTAGCAGATTTCAGAATGCAAACAGTGGGGAAAGCCAAGAATTAATCAGATTGCACCACAGAACTCTCAAAACCTTGGAAATTGGCAATACTGAGTAATCTTAAATCAGGGATGAAAGTAGAGCTAAAATCCAAGAGGACTATTTAGAAGTGTGATTAAGAAGCAATTAAAATTCCCATATCCCAGCCTACTCTAGGAGAAAACTGAAGGCTTCCTCTCTGGACAGGCTGAGGAGAAGATCTATGGTTGAGAAGACACCAAGCTAAGTCAAAGGCATTGGGACCATTCTGAAGATAAAGGGATTAGGTGAAAGTGTACAAAATGAATGTTGAGAACTTAAGCCTTCTTCCCGCAGCTCCCAAAGTGCTGACAGCCAGAATTATACTTCTCAGAAAAGAGTTCAGTGTTGCCTTCTCTGGGAGAGTGTAGCCAGGCTCAGGTAAAAAATATTGAAGTTGCTAAGTCTATGGATTCTTCAATAAAACTTCTGGTGAAGCAGACAGTTGGCAAGGCAAACCTCATGCAAAGAGATTCCAAACAGCTTTTTTTAGGGCCCCACTCTTAACTATGAACAGACAACCAAGGATCACCAGACAGTTAAGAAGGCATCTAATGTAAAATACAATGTGGGAAAGAGACAGTACAAAGGAAACACACAACACAGAGAAACCTTACCAAAGAGTATCATTAACATCCTCAGAGGCAAAGTAACAAAGACAACAACAACAAAAACGGATAATAAAGGGGCTTTGGAAATTTTAAAATATATATATAGCAGAAAGGAAAAGCTTATTAGAAAATGGAAAGGTCATGTTGAGAAAATATCCCAAAAGAAAAGCAAAAAGACGGTGATGGAAAATTGGGACATTAGGTCCAATTTAGAGAGTTCGTTCCAAATAATAAAAGTTCCAGAATAAAAAAATAAAGAAAATGGATGAGATTAAGTCAGCAATAAAATAATTCAAGAAAATTGTCCAGAACTAGAAAGCATGAGTTTCCTGATTGAATGGCCCTCTGAGTACCCAGTCCAATGGACAAAAATATCTGTACACCCAGGTACATCATGTTGCAATTATTAGAACATTGGGTCTGGAAAAAAAGATGATCCTACAAATTTCCAGAGAGGAAAAAACAAACATCAAGGACCAAGGATCAGAATGACACTGGACTTTCTAGCAAAAACATTGGGGAAAATAATAAATTAATACATTAAAAGTTCTTCAGAAACAAAACGATTCCCATCATGGAAAGCTATTCACAAGAAAAACATTTACTAAATTTGGGGGTAACATAAAGACATATTCAGATATTCAAAGTGTCAGACTATTTGTCGGACAGACAGCAAACGGAAGAAATCCTTTGTCAAAATGAGGAAATAAACTGAGTACAAATAAAAACTGGTATAATATAATATACTACCTGGTTAGTTCCATATAACTTGTATGGAATATATTTTATTATGCACAGTACATTATGCATTATGTAATTGTATTACATAAATAAAGAACTTTAATCTGACCAAAATAACAATATAACTCTATTTAAAAGAGAGAAAGATGGGAAATATGGGTGAATATAGCAGGGGGTGGAAAGTGTGTGTGAAAAACTAAATTCTCATCTTCTGTAGTTAAAATCAAAAGATGATTCCTAAAATTGAGAGGAAAGAAAGAGAGAGAGAGAAGAAGAAGAATATAAACATGTTATTTAGAGACAAGGAGGTAAATACCAGGCCCTACAAATCATTTAGTAGAGTTAAGCGTAGTTGTCTGTGTAGTGAGGGAAATAGAAAGTATTGGAGGAGGAGGATGGAGGCAGGGGAGGGGGAGAGGGAAGGGATGAAAAAAGAAGAATGAAGGTTTTCAAACAAATCGTATAACACAATTTGACTGTTTTGAGTTATGTGCATCTATAATGTTAAACATAAACACTAAACTAAAAATCATTTTGAGCAATGTTATTTTATTTTTAAGTTTTTTTTCTTTTCCATTATGGTTTATCACAGGATATTGAACATAGTTCCCTGTGCTATACTGTAGGACCTTGTTGTTTACCCATCCTATATATACTAGTTTGCCTCTGTTAACCCCAGACTCCCAATCCTTTCCTCCCCTACCTCCTCTCCCTCTTAGCAACCACAAGTCTGTTCTCTCTATCTGTGAATCTGGTTTTTCTTTGTAGATATGTTGATTTGTGTCGTATTTTGGATTCCACATATAAGTGATATCATATGGTATTTGTCTTTCTCTTTTCTGACTTACTCCGCTTAGTATGATAATCTCTAGGTCCATCCATGTTGCTGCAAATGGCATTATTTCATTCTTTTTGATGACTGAGCAATGTTATTTTAGACTACTCCTAGTTAATGAAATAAACTGAGAGAAAAATGATTAACACTCCATAGGTATTTAAGTAGGTACTTAGATATTTTTATGGATAAATAAATCAATCAATTGAAGATAAATATTAATATTAAATATAAGTGAATTCATTAAAGATTCAATCAATAAATGAATCGATTAAATTTAAGAATAAATAAATAATGAATCAAAAAAGAATGTTACAGAAATACCACCAAGGTCTTTTAACTTTCAACTTCTTGTATTCTTTCTGTGCAAATTCCTATCATCAATTCAGTCACTAGTTGTTCCTGGCATAGAGCAGATATTAAGCAATGTTTGTTTCTTTGAATGAGCATGTGAATAAATGTTGTAAAGGAATTTATTCTCATCACTGACAGAACTTAGAGTAAAAAGATACTTTCACTTTCCTATAAGGTCTGTCATTCACTTGTCATCATCTGGCACCCATACTGCTTTCCATTTCTTGCTTACATTCTTCTTATTATTACATAGTCCAGAAACCTTACTTTAAATTTCCTTTGTACATTATAGTGCCTTTGTATTAAAAAAAAGAAAGAAAAACTTTAAGAAATGATTAACAATTTCTAATCCAAGATACTAGTTTCTCCACGTCCAGGGAAAGGAAGAGACAAATGTCTATAATGGGATTTAGAGAGAAAGACAAGACATTTACTTAGGCTGGTTCAGTGCATCAGTCGAGAGATGAGGCTGTCTGACCTCAGCAGGGCAAAGTGGGTAGAGCAGGTGGGCTGGGAATCAAGAGAGACAAATGAGGTGCCCTTGTGACTATCCCCACCCTGGGTCTCCTCACATAGTTCCTCCACTTGGATTGGAATGCTGTCAATTTCCAGAACCCCAGACACGCCCAGGTTCCAGTGCAAGTACGAGAACATATTTCATCGCCAAATCCAAATTACTTTTGTATCATCTACCATTTGAGATTATGTCCTGTTCTTCCTTTTACCCTCAACACTGATAAGCAAGAGTCAACTGTGTAGTCATTAACTAAGAAAAAGAAAATGCGATTAATGGATTGACCAGAAATGCTGCAGGGTCACAATGGATAAGTGAATAGAAGAAGGCTGTTTGCTATCACATCCCCAGCTCAATCAGTGACTAATGCAAGAGAGTGAGTAACTGCTTACCTCAATTTCGCTATGAGGTGAGAACAACATGTCTTTCCTTCTTCCTAGCATGCTGTGAAAACTAAAAAGATAACATCTTAAAATACCAAAATACTAGGAAAAAAGTGATACCATAGAAACATGATCTTATCATCGCACTCCAACATAGCGTATATTTTCCTCATACACAGTACAAGAAAAATTCTTTCATAACAGACACAAAAATTTGAACAGCAAGGAATTGCAGTCTGCTTTGTGAGTAAATCTTTTATCAAGAGCTTTAGAGAATATAAACATCTTCCCTCAGTCATATACATTTATTTGATTTCAATAAATGTTGAATATATTCAAGGGAGAGGAAAACTTGGTCGATAACTTTAACCAAGGTTTAGATTTAAGTCTTTACCAACGAGGTGTAAATGTTCCCTGAGGTTCAGAGGAAATAGAAAAGTATCATTTTAGGCTACTTTTTATGCTAATTTCATTCTGAAATTTCAAAGTTACTGATACTTTTAAAAGACAATATTAATAAAAAAAACTTACCTCAAGGGCAAGTGTGACAACATACTTGTCCTTATTTTCTAGGATAAAGGACATTACTGGGCAGTAGACGTGTACATAGAATATTGACTTTTTCACTTCCAAACTACGAGTCCAGATCTATTGATGCCAATGGCAAAATTCCAGGAAGAATTCCATGCATATGTTATAGATAGCTAAATAGGCATTACATCAGAATATAAAATGTTTCAAGTTTTGTGCCAACTCTAATTGTTAGTAATTTCTAGAATACTGTGTTGAAAAAATTCTGAGAGCACATCTGGTTTCCGTGATAGAGTGCTATGATCCACTGACAATGTGCCACAGTCACAGGAACGGGCAGTAGCGACACACACATTATATGTGCCATCTCTGGGATGAAAAGCAAATGTCCCTTAACATAGTGACACTTTCCTTATTAGTTATAATTTTTTACCTTAGATAATATTAATATTGACTTGTTATTGAGAACCTAACTAATTGCTAGACCCCATGCTTTTGAAGTTTTCCAACAGAATCATCTCATTATTTTTCACAATAATCCTCTGCTGGATGTATTATCATCCACTGTTCCCAGATAAGCAAATGGAGCAAAGAAGTTAAGCAACTTTCTCAAGGCCGAGTGCTAATAAGTTGGGACAGATGTAAACTCGTGTCTGTTGACTTCATGCATCACTTAACTCAGAGTTCAGGACCGTGTAGCTGAAAGGACTCTGGAGGAGTTTATTTGATGGTACTTTCCTGTAACGAGATGACATAAAAGTTTGTCTAAAAAATGTTGGCTTGATGTTTCCTCAGCCTCACTGCTTCAAATAGCCTTTCTCTACGGAGGCTCTTCAACAGGTCCCTCTCGAATTGCCTGCCCACCCCCTGCCCCATACAAATATGCACAGGTCTCTATTCTATGTTAAACTACACAAGTGTTTCTCTACTAAACCTTCCTGCTTCCACCCAATTTCTTAAGCCTCTATTCCCTCACCTCCTACTCTCCTTCTTCTCCTCACCTTCCACAGGATTCAAAACTCACAGGTGAGGTAAAACATGCAGAGTCCATGTCTCTGCTCAGTTGCATTTCTGTCTGCTCTTGGTACCATTTGACAGTGTTGACACCCCCTACTTCTTGAGACAGCCACTCTTCCCCCCCTTGGCTTCCTTCAGGCTCCTGTGTGTTCCCACTCCCCTCGTGACTTGTTTTCTGTTTTCTTCGACAGAATCATTCTCACTCTTGGCGTCCCACATACCCAGAATGTTTCCCTCCATCCTCTACACCAGGGCTCAGCAAACTTTCTGTAAAGGGCCAGATGGTAAATATTCTAGATTTGCGGGCCATAGAGTATCAGCCACAGTAGTACTCAATTCCACTGTATCTCAAAAGCAGCACAGACAGTATGTAAAGGAGCGGGTGTGTTCCAATAAAACTTTATTTATGAATATTAAAATGTAAATGTCATATGATTTACATGTGCCAAAACATGCTATTCGTTTACAATTTTTTTCAACCATTTAAACACCTTTCTTAGTCACACATCCATACTAAAATAGGCAGTGGGCAAGGCATTCAATTGCCAACCACTGAGCCACACTACAAAATCCAATCTATCTTTTTTTTTTATTGAAGAATCGCTGATTTACAATGTCATGTTAGTTTCTGGTGTACAGCAAAAGGATTCACTTACACATATATGTATGTATATATATAAATATATATATATTCTTTTCCCTTATAGTTTTTTTTTTTTTTTTTTTGTCTGTGTTGGGTCTTCATTGCTGCATGCGGGCTTTCTCTAGTTGAGGTGAGCAGAGGTTACTCTTTGTTGCAGTGCGAGGGCTTCTCATTACAGTGGCTTCTCTTGTTGCAGAGCATGGGTTCTAGGCGTGTGGGCTTCAGTAGTTGTGGCACGTGGGCTCAGCAGTTGTGGCTCGTGGGCTCTACAGCACAGGCTCGGTAGTTGTGGTGCATGGGCTTATTTGCTCTGCGGCATGTGGGAACTTCCCGGGCCAGGGCTCGAATCCATGTCCCCTACATTGGCAGGCGGATGCTTAACCACTGCACCACCAGGGAAGTCCCTTTATAGGTTATTGCAAGATATTGAGTATAGTGCCCTGTGCTATACAGTAGGTCCTTGTTTTTTATCTATTGTATATATAGTAGTGTGTATCTGTTAATCCCAATCTCCTAATTTATCGTTGCCCCCGTTCCCCCAATCTATCTTTAAAATGCAGCTCAAATCCAACCTCTTCCTCAGAGCTTTCTTTAAGGACCCCAGATTAAAGAGCCATCTTCTTCCTCTAAGTAAGTATGTCTAATTAATCCAACTGGGAATTGTCATTACTATCTTGCCTCATTTTCCGAACTATTGTTGCCCGAATCTTAAAAAAAGATTTAACTATTTTACTGGTTTTATGCTTCTCACATATATAAATTTTGTTTTCCTAAACAGACTACAAAATCCTTAAGAGCAGAAACAATGTGTTACATTTATTTATCCTCCTTTGTGCCTTGAAGATTGTAGGCTTTCAATAAATGTTGGTTTGTGATATAATGTTAAAACTAACAATATATTTTAGGGACTTCCCTGGTGGTCCAGTGGCTAAGATTCTGTGCTCCCAGTACCGGGGGCCTGGGTTCAATCCCTGATCAGGGAACTAGATCCTGCACTCGGCAACTAAAGATCTCACGTGCCGCAACTAAGACCCGACGAAACCAAATAAATAAATAAATGTTAACAATATATTTTAAAACACTGTGTTGTTTAACGAATGAATGGAGATCTAAGTGTCAGCTCTATATTGGGCACTGGCTAAAAGCTTTCATATGCATTAGTACATTAATAATTATTTCCATTTACCCTCACAACAGTACAGAGATATAGGTAGTATTATCCCCATTTTACCAAACGGGAAACTGAGACTCAAAGGCAATTAACCTACACATGTCATCCTGATCTGCTGACTTCTATCCATACTTCTACATTTGCTTCCTTTCAGAAGGAACAATGTAAGCCTCTTTTCTATAATTATGATTATCATCATCCCTTTTAGAACCCTATAGTCATGGATGAAGAGAATGGAACAAAGTGTAAAGTTTGCACATGCTTGATGAGCTTATTTTATCCAGGTTTCTCTACCAGATGTCATGTCTGTCCTTGACTCCTCTCTGTTTGTAACCCTCTAAATCCAATCTATCAACCATTGTTGCTTATTCAATCTTCAGTTCTGCCCACCTAACTCTTCTCTGCTAAACCACTTCAAAATACTCTTAGTTGGTCTCCCCCACTCAAGGCTTGCCTCTTTCCAATTCATTCTTCCCTCCACTATCAGAGACCATTCTAAAGCATGAATTTGCTCATGTTACTCTCCTGCTAAGCCCTTCAAAGATGTCCCTTCCCCCTTAGGAGGCATCTACACCCCTTGAAGTGGTGTATAAGGCCCTCCACCATCTAGACCCTGCCTGGGCCTTAGGCCTCCCCTCATACCACATGTGCCTTCAGGCTCTGTGCACCAACTTCTTTTAGTCCTTCCATCCCATCATGGTCTCTGCACTCAGCTTTGCCCTTTCATCCTCTAGGGAGATTTCTGTTGCTCTCTTCAGCAAAGGGAAAGAAAATGGAAAACCTGGATCACAGGGGATGCAGGGTCCTGTGTCACTGGGCCCTCTGTATAGAATTCTCCTCTTTTTCCTCTTTACCTAGCTAATCAGCACTCACTCTTCAATGCTTTCCTTTGAATAAATGAATGAATGACATCCTCTTTTCTTTTGACCATAATACTATCCTACAACAGACATCTCTTCCTCTAGATTGTTTACCTATCCACACCTCTCTATTACCTTGTTTTGCAGAGAGACCTTCTGCCTCTACACATTTAGTCACCTGGTTACTAATCGGATCCCCCAATTTATATGCTGACTAATGAAGGGGCTGTTCAGTGCTTCTTCCATCTGTCCACTATCTATATTCCAAGATAATCAGATGGTGCACATCAAAAAAGTCTAGAAGAAAAACTCTGTATTTACATCTCCTAGATACAGCATAGTTAGTCTACCTACCAACTGATCGTATTCTTCACCTGGAACACTCCCTTATAACTTCCCCATAGCTTCCAACATCATGGACGCCTCAACATCCTTCCAGCGTCTTAGGAGCCCAAGTCAATCAAGTCAATCTACTACCACCTGTGGTAGACACAGAGCTGCATTACCCAATCTCCTTTCAAGGAAGGACTTGCTGCCCAGCTCTAGGGGGCATGGCCAGCAGAGAGACTACAGCTGTAAACTCCTTCTGTAGAGAATGCCCTTGACAGAGGTCAGGCCCTTTGCAGGGAGGCCCACACGTGCTGACTAAGAAAGTTAGGGATATAAAGATGCAGTCATTTGTGCCCATCATGGGACAACTCTGATTTATTCCACAGCTCTCCGCTGGGTTGGCCAAGCCTTAATTGGGTATCTGTAACAGCTTGACCTCTTCCTCTGCCCATTCCTGCCTTCTCTACTTCCCTTTCTCAAGTATTAATTCCTAATAAACATCTTGCACTCTCACCTTCACCTTGGAGTCTGTTTCCAGAAACCCCAAGATTCAACACCAGCTCATCAAAATACATCATCATGCATGATGAGCACAGCAATTAGTTCTAGGCTCCAGGGGAAAAAAAAAAAAAAAGCATTCATCTAAATGGAAGAGATCATTTGGCTCTCTTTCTAATATATACAGCTCATCCCTGCCAAAAGTGAAAGGATCTCTTCAGCTTACAGAGATCATCAACCAGCAAGCCTTCTCTCTTAAGTCAATTCCAGCATAATATGCATTTTTATCACTCCTAACTCCACCTATGTGGCCAAAACCTTTGCAGCAATTCCCCAGCCCACAAGTACTCTCACCCCCACCACTGACCTAATAGAATCACATGCAAAACTGGTCCACTGGGAGAGTGATGGACCAGCACCGTGGTCAGGGTGATCAACCTTCCCCTTCAGGAGGTGTGTAAGAGTGTGTTAGGCACATCCATCATGCAAACAGAGAGAAATTCAAAACTGGTTGCACATAGGGGAGGGCCTGGAAAGCCCCCCTTTGATAGACCCACACTATCCCAGCAATCTCAGAGTGCTTAAAATATTAACTTGAGTGGACATTTCAGGATTCATCCAGAGAGCTTCTCGTTTTCCTATTCTGACCCACAACACCGACCTGGAACATAATACTTGCATTTGTTTCTAAGGGCCGCCATAACAAAGTGCCTGGGTGGCTTAAAACAATAAATTTATTCTCTCACAGTTCTGCAGGCTGAAAGTCCAAAACCAAGTTGTCTGCAGGGCCATGCTCTCTCTGAAAGCTCTAAGGGAGGAGCCTTCCTTGCATATTCTTAGCTTCTGCTCATGGCCAGCTGTCCTCGGTGTTCCTTGGCTTATAGCTGCATCACTCCAATCTCTGCATCCATCACCACATGGCCTTCTTCCTTGTTTGTGTGTGTGTGTATATGTCTTTATACAGCATTCTCTTCTCCATGTGTCCCTCTATCTCTCTTCTTATAAGGACATCAGTCATATTGAATTTAAGTCCCCACCCTAGTCCATTATGACCTCATCTTAACTTGATTATATCTGCAAAGACCTTATTTCCAAATAAGACCATAGCCACAGGTACCAGAGTTTAGGACTTGAACATATCTTTTGAGGAAACACAATTCAACCCATAAGAATACTATAATACATCATCAAACCATAACATTCTTTACTGCATACAATTCACATATTCTCTGTTGACTAATACTATTGATGAGAGACTGTAGGAACCACACATACACACACAGTACACATATATACATATACACATACAAACACATACATACACACACATACACATAAACACATACATATACACATACATACACATACAATACACATACACACAAACACAAACACATACACACACATACACATTTTGGCCTCTACCTGGAAGACTGACCAGTTAGGCCTAGAATGAGGGAAGAGCTAATTTTAGAAATATTTTAACCATAGTTCATCAATATTAATAACCATGTAGCTAGTATAGTAATCTGAAGTTTAAGAATAGCACCTGTGACATTTTATAGAAATTCTTTATGCCTGTAGTTACAATCCTTTAAATCTACCTGCCTGACCTTGGTATAACTAAGCCAAGGAAGCTACTTGAAAATACATCAAGAAGACATTTTTTTTTTCTTTACAAACTACGTAAACATACATAAAGACTTCTAAGCTTTCTGGAACAATCTTCCATGTGTAAAGATGAAGATTGACTTATTACTAAGGCTGGTATTTGTGCCATTTCCTAGTGTGCTGGATTTCCATGGATCCCCTGCGCACTGTCCTGGTTGGCTGCTCAGGGGTGCGGTCTTGGGTCGTGGAATAGTGCAGAGCTGACTGGCCTGTGGGTGACCTAATCTGTTTCATTCTCTCAATGCCTGAGTTATTCAGGCCTGGATTAAGTTGTGTTCTCCTTAAGGTTACATGTGGAACTCATTCTCATTTGAAAGAACTTTCGGTGTGTAGAACAGGTGACATATTTCCTTCAGAGAATGTTGGTGTGAACATTATTATCAAGAGTTGTTTTCTGAAGCATTCCCTAGTGGTAAGTCAGGTCGCTAGGTTTCTACATGCTGGTCAGTCAAGTTCAGTCAAGCTGTGACATATTTTGCTTTACTTTGATAGAACTTATCCAGAGAGTATGGGCATTCTACTTAATATGGTGACAAAATAACGTGTTCATTATAAGCTGGATGTAAACACTATCATTCCCCTTGAAGATGTTTTCTAGAGACTTTATCCTATTTTCCTAATCTAAAATAAGAGGTGTGCCTAAGATCAAGAGTATCTGATAGACTCCATTCATTATTTTGATATTTGCAGCAGAGCTGATCAACAAGTGCCATAGACTAAAATCAGTGCTTATTGTAACTCCCAGGATTTAAGTTTTCTTCAAAATCAGTGGCAACTTGGGATATAGGTTATAGCTGGAAACCACCCATGAACTCATATTCTAGGGAAAATACTTGTCACAGTCATTAATTAAGTCAGTCATTGATTTTGTTTCCATTCCCTTGACAGACCACTTGGGTATGAAACATGGGTCTCCCACTAACTACCCATATGGACCCTGGGTAATGTTTTTAACATCTCCAAGACTCAGTTTCCTCATTTATGAAATGAGATAATAATAGTATTTCAGAGGGTTAATTGAAGATTTTTTAAGTTCATACATGTAAAAGACTCAAATCAGTGCCTGACAGATAGTAAGCACTCTATGTGTTAACCATCCCCAGTGAAGGCAGAGTTTTTCTGTTTTGTTTACAGATCTATAGCCAGCATGGAGAATATTGTCTTGTACACAATAAGCATGGTTTAATCTTTTTTTGAAACTTAATGGATATTTGACCTTTATTGAAGTAACTAGTACTTAACATTGGATAATAATGTCTGAACGGCGTAAGTACATAAAATATTCAACCTTCCACATCACAGAAGGGACCTGGTTTTCACTATAAACATCTATTTCACTAAATCTTGGGTACAAGAGCATAAGCTAACACATCGTTATCCATCAGAGTAGATGTACGAATAAGACTATCCATCAGGGAATGTCACATTTCTTTCTCTGATGCCTATTTATGTGTGTATAATGCCTTGCTCCAGAAAAGATTTCAGGCAGCTTCATAAACATATGCCAGCCAACCTGCATTTGACTTTTGGTTCTAATATACACTCTTAAATGATATAGAGAAGAAGAACTACAATCCTGCAGCCTGTGGAACAAAAACCACATTCACAGAAAGATAGACAAGATGAAAAGACAGAGGGCTATGTACCAGATGAAGGAACAAGATAAAACCCCAGAAAAACAATTAAATGAAGTGGAGATAGGCAACGTTCCAGAAAAAGAATTCAGAATAATGATAGTGAAGATGATCCAGGACATCGGAAAAAGCATGGAGGTAAAGATCGAGAAGATGCAGGAACTGTTTAACAAAGACCTAGGAGAATTAAAGAACAAACAAACAGAGACGAACAATACAATGACTGAAATGAAAAATACACTAGAAGGAATCAATAGCAGAATAGCTGAGGCAGAAGAACGGATAAGTGACCTGGAAGACAGAATGGTGGAATTCACTGCTGCGGAACAGACTAAAGAAGAAAGAATGAAAAGAAATGAAGAGAGCCTAGGAGACCTCTGGGACAACGTTATACACAACAACATTCACATTATAGGGGTCCCAGAAGGAGAAGAGAGAGAGAAAGGACCAGAGAAAATATTTGAAGAGATTATAGTCTAAAACTTCCCTAACATGGGAAAGGAAATAGCCACCCAAGCCCAGGAGGTGCAGCAAGTCCCATACAGGGTAAACCCAAGGAGAAACATGCCAAGACACATAATAATCAAATTTGCAAAAATTAAAGACAGAAATTATTCAAAGCAGCAAGGGAAAAACAACATACAAGGGAACTCCCATAAGGTTAACAGCTGATTTCTCAGCAGAAACTCTACAAGCCAAAAGGGAGTGGCATGATATACTTAAAGTGATGAAAGGGAAGAACGTACAACCTAGATTACTCTACTCGGCAAGGATCTCATTCAGATTCGATGGAGAAAAAGCTAAGAGAATTCAGCACCACCAAACCAGCTTTACAACAAGTGCTAAAGGAACTTCTCTAAGTGGAAAACACAAGAGAAGAAAAGGACCTACAAAAACAAACCCAAAACAATTAAGAAAATGGTCATAGGAACATACATGTCGATAATTACCTTAAACGTGAATGGATTAAATGCTCCAACCAAAAGACACAGGCTTGCTGAATGGATACAAAAACAAGACCCATATATATGCTATCTACAAGAGACCCATTTCAGACCTAGGGACACATACAGACTAAAAGTGAGAGGATGGAAAAAGATATTCCATTCAAATGGAAATCAAAAGAAAGCTGGAGTAGCAATACTCATATCAGATAAAATAGACTTGAAAATAAAGAATGTTACAAGAGACAAGGAAGGACACTACATAATGATCAAGGGATCAATCCAAGAAGAAGATATAACAATTCTACATATATATGCACTCAACATAGTAACACCTCAATACATAAGGCAACTGCTAACTGTTATAAAAGAGGAAATCGACAGGAACAAAATAATAGTGGGGGACTTTAACACCTCACTTACACCAATGGACAGATCATCCAAAATGAAAATAAATAAGGAAACAGAAGCTTTAAATGACACAATAGACCAGATATTTAATTGATATTTATGGGACATTCCACCCAAAAACAGCAGATTACACTTTCTTCTCAAGTGCACATGGAACATTCTCCAGGATAGATCATATCTTGGGTCACAAATCAAGCCTCAGTAAATATAAGAAAATTGATATCATATCAAGCATCTTTTCTGACCACAATGCTATGAGATTAGAAATGAATTACAGGGAAAAAAACGTAAAAAACACAAACACATGGACTAAACAATACATTACTAAATAACCAAGAAATCACTGAAGAAATCAAAGAGGAAATCAAAAAATACCTAGAGACAAATGACAATGAAAACATGATGATCCAAAACCTATGGGATGCAGGAAAGCAGTTCTAAGAGGGAAGTTTATAGCTATACAAGCCTACCTCAAGAAACAAGAAAAAACTCAAATAAACAATCTAACCTTACACCTAAAGAAACTAGAGAAAGAAGCAGAAACAAAACCCAAAGTTAGCAGAAGGAAAGAAATCATAAAGATCAGAACAGAAATAAATGAGATAGAAACAAAGAAAACAATAGCAAAGATCAATAAAACCAAAAGCTGGTTCTCTGAGAAGGTAAACAAAATTGATAAACCATTAGCCAGACTCATCAAGAAAAAGAGGGAGATGATTACAATCAATAAAATTAGAAATGAAAAAGGAGAAGTTACAACAGACACTGCAAAAATACAAAGCATCCTAAGAGACTACTACAAGCAACTCTATGCCAAAAAAATGGACAACCTGGAAGAAATGGACAAATTCTTAGAAAGCTATAACCTTCCAAGACTGAACCAGGAAGAAATAGAAAATATGAATAGACCAATCACAAGTAATGAAATTGAAACTATGATTAAAAATCTTCCAACAAACAAAAGCCCAGGACCAGATAGATTCACAGCCGAATTCTATCAAACATTTAGAGAAGAGCTAACACCCATCCTTCTCAAACTCTTCCAAAAAATTGCAGAGGAAGGAACACTCCCAAACTCATTCTATGAGGCCACCATCACCCTGAGACCAAAATCAGACAAAGATACTACAAAAAAAGTAAATTACCGACCAATATCACTGATGAACATATATGCAAAAATCCTCAACAAAATACTAGCAAACAGAATCCAACAACACATTAAAAGGATCATATACCATGATCAAGTGGGATTTATCCCAGGGATGCAAGGATTCTTCAATATATTCAAATCAATTAATGTGATACACCATGATAACAAATTGAAGTATAAAAACCATATGCTCATCTCAATAGATGCACAAAAAGCTTTTAACAAAATTCAACACCCATTTATGATAAAAACTCTCCAGAAAGTGGGCATAGAGGGAACTTACCTCAACACAATAAAGGCCATATACAACAAACCCACAGCAAACATCATTCTTTTTTTTTTTTTTTTTTTGGTACGCGGGCCTCTCACTGTTGTGGCCTCTCCCGTTGCGGAGTACAAGCTCCGGGCTCTCAGGCCCAGCGGCCATGGCTCACGGGCCCAGCCACTCCGCGGCATGTGGGATCTTCCCGGACTGGGGCACGAACCCGTGTCCCCTGCATCGGCAGGCAGACTCTCAACCACTGCGCCACCAGGGAAGCCCGCAAACATCATTCTTAATGGTGAAAAACTGAAAGCATTTCCTCTAAGATCAGGAACAAGACAAGGATGTCCACTCTCACCACTATTATTCAACATAGTTTTGGAAGTCCTAGCCATGGCAATCAGAGAAGAAAAAGAAATAAAAGGAATACAAATTGGAAAGAAGTAAAATTGTCACTGTTTGCAGATGACATGATACTATACATAGAGAATCCTAAAGATGCCACCAGAAAACTACTACAGTTAATCAATGAATTTGGTAAAGTAGCAGGATACAAAATTAATGCACAGAAATCTCTTGCATTCCTATACACTAATGATGAAACATCTGAAAGAGAAATTAAGGAAACACTCCCAGTTACCATTGCAACAAAAAGAATAAAATACCTAGGAATAAACCTACCTAGGGAGACAAAAAACCTGTATGCAGAAAACTATAAGACACTGATGAAAGAAATTAAAGATGATACCAACAGATGGAGTGATATACCATGTTTTGGACTGGAAGAATCAATATTGTGAAAATGACTATACTACCCAATGCAATCTACAGATTCAACGCAGTCCCTATCAAATTACCAATGGCATTTTTTTACGGAACTAGAACAAAAAATCTTAAAATTTGTATGGAGACACAAAAGACCCCGAATAGCCAAAGCAGTCTTGAGGGGAAAAAAACGGAGCTGGAGGAATCAGACTCCCTGGCTTCAGACTATACTACAAAGCTACAGTAATCAAGACAATGTGGTACTGGTACAAAAACAGAAACATAGATCAATGGAACAAGATAGAAAGCCCAGAGATAAACCCACGCACCTATGGTCAACTAATCTATGACAAAGGAGACAAGGATATACAATGGAGAAAAGATAGTGTCTTCAATAAGTGGTTCTGGGAAAACTGGACAGCTACATGTAAAAGAATGAAATTAGAACACTCCCTAACACCATACACAAAAATAAACTCAAAATGGATTAGAGACCTAAATGTAAGACCGTACACTATAAAACTCTTAGAGGAAAACATAGAAAGAACACTTTGACGTAAATCACAGCAAGATCTTTTTTGATCCACCTCCTAGAGTAATGGAAATAAAAATAAACAAATGTGAACTAATGAAACTTAAAAGCTTTTTCACAGCAAAGGAAACCATAAACAAGACGAAAAGGCAACCCTCAGAATGGGAGAAAATATTTGCAAACGAATAACAGACAAAGGATTAATCTCCAAAGTACATAAACAGCTCATGCACCTCAATATTAAAGAAACAAACAACCCAATCCAAAAATGGGCAGAAGACCTAAATAGACATTTCTCCAAAAAAGACATACAGATGGCCAAGAAGCACCTGAAAAGCTGCTCAACATCACTAATTATTAGAGAAATGCAAATCAAAACTACAATGAGGTATCACCTCACACAAGTGAGAATGGGCATCATCAGAAAATCTACAAACAACAAATGCTGGAGACGGTGTGGAGAAAAGGGGAACCCTCTTGCACTGTTGGTGGGAATGTAAATTGATACAGCCAATATGGAGAACAGTATGGACGTTCCTTAAGAAACTATACATAGAATTACCATATGATCCAGCAATCCTACTGCTGGGCATATACCCAGAGAAAACCATAATTCAAAAAGACACATGCACCCCAATATTCATTGCAGCACTATTTACAATAGCCAGGTTATGGAAACAACCTAAATGCCCATCGACAGATGAATTGATAAAGAAGTTGTGGTACATATATACAATGGAATATTACTCAGCCATAAAAAGGAATGAAATTGGGTCATTTGTTGAGGCATGGATGGATCTAGAGACTGTCATACAGAGTGAAGTAAGTCAGAAAGAGAAAAACAAATATCGTATATTAACGCATATATGTGGAACCTAGAAAAATGGTACAGATGAACCAGTTTGCAGGGCAGAAAATGAGACACAGATGTAGAGAACAAATGTATGGATGCCGAGGGGGGAGAGCGGCAGTAGGAGGTGGTGCTGTGATGAATGGGGAGATTGGGATTGACATGTATACACTGATGTGTATTAAATTGATGACTAATAAGAACCTTCTGTATAAAAAAATAAATAAAATACAATTCAAAAAAATGATATAGAGACATTCTCCTACTTCTTAGGGAAATCTAAGACTTGTGCGTGTCTTTTGTTTTTCCTTTTTAGAGGGCTAAGATTTGTGGAGAATAGAGGGTGGGGAGATTTAATATATAAGGACAGAATGAGAGGAATAACTAATGCCATTTGGTAGCAAAATGTGAATCAGGAATGACGTTAACAAGTCATAAATTCCTGAATGATCGAACAGCCTTTCTATAGTGTGAGGCTTTAAAAGCTTACCCCATAGGTGGAAATAGACAGGCGCCTAACTTTCTTTTTAGTTTCTCACTTGTCAAGGTGTGAATGAGAAAACCCACAGCACACTGAGTGACTGACTGATGTAGAAGATTCTTTCTTCAATGGTGCATGAATTTGGGAAGAGATTGCATTCTGTCTACGCTAAGTCACTCCGTGTGAAGTGACCTAGAACAGTATTACAAGGAATGAGGTCATTTCTACACAGCATGTGCAACGTAGGAAAATTCTGAGATTTGCTTCACACAATGTCAGAAGTTACCAAATAAATGGAAACTCAGTATTACTCTGGTGATGGACTGGATTTCTCACCTTTTACTTTAGGGTCATGACACGCGATGTGGACCAGCAAAGCTGCACTGTACTACCCTTCTCCTTGTTCTCCCACTGCCCCTTCCTCAGTGGGGTGATGCCTGTCCAGCTCCTCCCTTTCCAACCCTTCTCCTCTTCCTCCCTCCTGAGCTCTGAAGTGGAGAATTTAAATGTTCACTGAACTGCAGACCAACTTTATTTGGCAAATACTAATCTAGATATTGCCGATAGAAGACCAACAGGTGTTCCTATTTTGGACTAAAGTAAAAATAACACACACACACACACACAAACTCACAGTGTTTAGAAGCATTCTTTGTTTCAAATCTTCCTGAACATAATTGAGAAAATATGAGGAAGAACGCTAAAAAAACTCTAGGCTATAAGGTCAAAATTTAAAGAGAGTTATATTTGTTCTCAGAGAATAAATACAAGATGCTAGAGATATTCTTCTATAGCTCATTGCTCCATATTCAGAAGCTCTTATTTTGCTACCTTTGGAAATGTTCTGTTGTGCCATTGTGCCTTCCCTTCAGTTATTCTTCTGCCAGAACTTTTTCACCATCCAACCCTTCCAAGGTGTTTATAAAATGTCCTTTTGAATGGAAAGACAGTGAAGACTTTTTTTTTTAACAGGAGACCATTTTGGTGTTTTAGAGGTAATGTTTTAGAAAGGTAAACTGTGGAGGGGGGTGTGTTGGAAAGGAGAAATGTCAAGAGAAGGAACTTGAAGATGATTCCAGTGTTTCTAGCTTCAGAAACCTGGTCCATGCATGGTATTGCCATTAGCTGAGACAGAGAACACAGAGGGAAGGAAATTATGCTAAAGGTAGAAAACAATATGTTATACTTTGGGACATGTTGAGTTTGAGACACCTGAAAGATATTCTTGCAGACAGTTCTAAGAGGATGATGAAAATCTGGGTCTGAAGTTCACGATAAATCTGGACATACAGACTTTGGAGCCAACCAAATATAGATTAAGTATGAACTTAACCTCTGGCAAAAGTTGACTAAGCAAGAAGGTGGCCAAAGACAGCTCTTTGGAAAACAGTGAAGAGCTCAGGCAGGATACTAAGAATAGCCAGAGAAGGAAGAAGAGAAAAAAACTTGCCACAGAATCCAAGTTCAAAGGCTGTTTCAAGAAGAGATTGAACACCACAGAATGCTGCAGACACCAGGTAGAAGGAGTGCTCACTTGAAAGCTTTGGCAGTTAGCAGCTCACTGTTGACCACTGAAAAAGCAACTTCAGTAGATGATAAAGTAGCTTCAGTAGATGGTATAATAAAGCCAGATTATACTGCATTGAGAGGTAAACGGGAGGAAAGAAAGTAAAAATAATTCAGTAGTCACATCTAAATCCTGTCTCAGCTGGGTTTTTTTCTTTTTCTATGAGATTTAAGTCACAAAGTTTGCGTTACTCTATAGAAACAGCCATTACAGGCTGATATTTAAAATATATTTATCTGGGGAATTCCCTGGCCACCCAGTGGCTAGGACTAGGCTCTTTCACTGCCAGGGCCCGGGTTCAATCCCTGGTCAGGGAACTAAGATCCCACAGGCTGCACAGTGCAGTCAAAAAAAAGTTTAAAAAAATAAACAAAATAAAATTTATTTATCTAGCTAGTGGGTTAACTAAAAATATGGCAGGTACAAAAAAATCAATATGATGGAAAAGATGAGACTGAGGGTAGGAACCTTAGGAAAAATGAAATAATATTAACATAGGCACATAAAATAAGAAAGGGGCTGTTTAAAAAAAAGTCTCATTTTAACCTCATTACCATTTATCATGTGTTTACACTCACTATATGATTTGGAACCACATTATGTTAAGGACTGTTGAGAAAATAAACGATTCTGACCTTCAGTCTTATTCACAGACTAGAGATATCATGGAAGACCATGTCATTCAGATGCTGTCTTGACAGGTACCTAATAAAATACAAGCAAATCTACACATGAACATTTTTATATGAATCTTTTGACAAATCCCTGAGCACAGAAACCTAACTAAAAAAAGAGGAGGAGGATGGTATAAAAAAACTCTGGTGCATCCAGACAATGGAATATGATTCATCAATGAAAAGATATGAGCTATCAAGCCATGGGAAGATGTGAAGGAACCTTAAATGGACATTACTAAGTCAAAGAAGCAATCTGAAAAGGCTACATACTGTATGACTCCAATTGTATGACACGCTGGAAAAAGCTATGGAGAAAATTCAAAGATCAGTGGTCACTAGGTGTTAGTGGAGGGAGGGATGAATAGACAGAGCACAGAGTTTTTCAGGGCAGTGAAAGTACATCGCATGATGCTATGATGGTGGATACATGTTGTTTTACGTTTGTCCAAACCCATAGACGATACAGCACTAAGAGTGAACCCTAATGTAAACTAGGGACTCTGGGTGATGATGATGTGTCAGTGTGGGTCCATCAGTGGTAACAAATGTTCCACTCTGGTGAGCGATGTTGATAATGCAGGAGGTTATGCTGTATGAGGGCAGGAGGTTTATGGGAAATCTCTGTCCTTTCCTCTCAACTTTACTGTGAACCTAAAACTGCTCCCCAAAAAAGTCTTAAAAAATAATAAAAGGAAGGCTGGTAGCACTTAGCAGTAAAAACCTAGAAAGATGGTTGAACTATCATATCAAAATATCCATTCATTCAATTGATTTGTTTATTTATTTTTTCACCCCCTACTCTGTTCCATCAACTGAGCTAATCACAATGGGGGCAGGAGGCAGTTCAAAACATAATACAGTCTTCAAGCTCAATGTGCCAGGCTCTTTTCTAAGTTCCATACGTGCATTTTCTTGTTGTTGTTTTTGGTTCGGTTTTTTAATTTTGGAGTTTTTTGTTTTGTTTTGTTTTGTTTGGCCGTGCTGTGTGACTTGTGGGATCTTAGTTTCCTGACCAGGGATTGAACCCAGGCGCTCGACAGTGAAAGCGCAGAGTCCTAACCACTGGGCTGCCAAAAATTCCCTCTGTATAATCTTTTTAATTCTCATACCAACACTAGGAAGTTGGTCAGGAGCAGGCCAGGTTTTATGGGCCCTGAAGCTTACACAATTTGAGGAACACACTTTAAGGAAAAGAATACTATTAACCACTGCTATTAGTGTGCTCTGTGGATCATTTTCCCCAAAAGAGTTCACAGTCTGATATTGGAAGAAGATGGAAACACTAATTCAAAAAGATAAATGCTCCCAATGTTCATACCAACATTATTTACAATAGCCAAGATCTGGGAGCAACCTAATTGTCCATCAACAGATGAATGGATAAAAAAGATGTGGTAAGTATATATATATATACACACACACACACACACTCACACACAATGGAATACTACTCAGCCATATAAAAGAATGAAATGTTGCCATTTGCAACAACATGGATAGACTTGGAGGGTATTACGCTTAGGGTATAACTCAGACAGAGAAAGACAAATACTGTATGATATCACTTATATGTGGAATCTAAAGAATAAAACAAACTAGTGAATATAACAAAAAAGAAGCAGACTCACAGATATAGAGAACAAACTACTGGTGACCACTGGGGAGAGGGGAGGCTGGAGAGACAGGGTAGGAGGAGGGGATTAAGAGGTACAAACGAGTATGTATAAAATAAATAAGCTACAAGGCCATATTGTACAGCACAGAGAATATAGCCAATATTTTATAATAACTATAAATGGAGTATAACTTTAAAAATTGTGAATCACTATGTTGTACACCTGAAACATATCATATTGTAAATCAACTATACCTCAACTAAAAAATAATAATAATAAAATAAAATTCAAAAGAAAAAAGAAGAGTCCATAGTCTGGGCAGTAAAACAGCTAATATATGCTGAAAGAGATATTTATTCAACCCCCAATATTTATGAGCACTCACTATAGGCAAGACATTGTTTTAGGTCGTTTGGTTAAACAAAGATCCTTGCCCTTGTGAGGCTTCTGTTCTCCCATGGGAGACAAAAAATAAATGTAGTGAATAAATAAATTATAGAGTATATTAGGAGTTAATAAATACTATTTTTTTAAAAAAAGACTGAAGGCACAACATTGTAAATCAACTATACTTGAAAAAAATTTTTTTAAGAAATACTAGGGGAAAAAAAGGGACTGAAGAGTAAGAGGTCAGATGTTGGGGGGAGTACAAAACAGGTCATAAATATAACCTCATAAACTCTGCTTTAAATTGCAGAGTTGGGGTAAGTCTCATTGCAAGGTGATATTTATGCAAAGATTTGGAGGCGCCAAATGTAGCCATGTTGATATCTGGGAGGAGAGGCTTCCAGGATGAAGGAACACTTAGGGCATGTCTTCTATGCTTAAGAAATCAAGTGGAAGGAGAGTTGGTGAGTGAGTGAGCAGAGGGTAGCAGGAGATGAGTTGTGAAGGATAAAGGGTTAGGAGGGAATTGTAGAACCACATAAAGAATTTGGTCTTTACTCTGAGATAGGGAGACATCAAAAGGTTTTGAGCAAAGGCGTGACAAGATCTAACGTCTAATTTTTAAAAAATTTTTATTGTAAAGCAGCTATACTATAATAAAAATTAATTTTAAAAAATTACTATTTTAAAATGTCATCCTGGCCACTATCTTGAGTTTTTGGTAGCTCAGACCATAATGGCAGCAATGCAGGTGGTGAGAAATGCTCAGATCTTAGATATACTTTGAAAGTAAAGCCAACAAGATTTGTTGGTGTGTGATGACGATGTGAGACACAGTGGGGTGTGGAGGCTGACTTCAAGGGTTTTGACCTAAGCCGCTGGAAAGATGGAATTGCCTTTGAATGAGATGGGTAAGGATGCAGGAGCAGGTTGGGAGGGGAGACGGGAAATCCTTCATTTTGAGACATGTAATGTTGGAGATGTCTGCAAGCTATCTAAGTGGAGATAGCAACTAGACACTCTAGTCCATGAGTCTGGAATTCAAAAGATGCCCCTATTGATGGAGTATTCAGGAACAGATAGAAAGCTGCCTGCATTAGAGGATGCTTAATCTGAAATTTTCACATAAAGATCTTCCAAATAGAGCCCAGCCTATCTGAACTTCCAAATAGAAGTTCCCTCGAATCCTAACCCTGGAACTGTTGAGATTAGTCATTAGTAACAGGGAATATGTCAAACACAAAATAACGTGTTACTCAGAAATGAAAGATGTGAGTGAAGCAGGGCCAAGAAGAGTCCTGAGAGGAGGAAAAGTGAGCTGCCTGTTTTCCTCCTTTACTTTGTCACCACTTGGTCAGAAGGAGGATGGACACACACATCTTTGCCACATGGAACTCATCTCCCATCTCTGGACTCTCACCACGTCTCCCTTCACTCCTCAGTAGCCAAGTCTTTCACTGAAGAAGCTGAGGTGCCACAACTCAGGACTCAAGACACCCCATCCTGCTCCCTTGGGAGGAAGATACATAAATCCTTAGTTAAGACAAGATGCAAAGTTCGAATGCAAGAGATATCAAACTAATATCTTGCTACAGTGAGAACTGTAAATACTCTTTCAATATAAGGGAAGTTCTCACCCTGCTTCTTCTACATAGTCTCTCTCCAAACCCTACACCTTCTGGCCATAGACCTGATAATCCGGCCTTGTGACGTTTGTCACTCTATTCATTTTCCCATATGTTTGCTGCCCATGATCATACTGGTAACCTTGGTCACTTCTACAATATTCAAGAGACCCTCAAATAGAACACAACAAGGCAAAAAGTGGATATAGTTTCAAGTAAACATCTGTTTGTCCCTATGGTTCCTTCACTGAGAGTCCAAGCAGACATCCCATTTATTCAACATTTATTGACCATTTTCTAGGTTGCGGGAACTGTGCTAGGCTCTAGGAAGAGCATTCAAAGATGAACAGGACATATTCTTGACCCTGAGGTCCTTTCAGGGCAGAGACACTACTCTTTCTCAAGCTCCACACCTGCTGTGCTTGCCTTTTCTCAGGTCATAAATCTTCACCCCGGCTCAGCAAGTTTGCAGGCATAAAGAAACCATGCCTGTTACTAGGTCATTCTATCTACCATTCTATCTACCATCTCCACTGGAGATGATTTTGCCCTCCAAAGGACATTCGGCAATGTCAGAGGACATTTTTGGTTTTCCCACCTGGGGAAGTGGGTCAGGGGTGCTATTGGCCTCTGGTGGGTAGCATCAGGGATGCTACCAGACATTCATTTTACGTTGCGTAGGACAGTGCCCATTTCCCAAAACAAAAATGATTATTCAGCTCAAAATGTCAATAGTGCTGAGATTGAGAAACCTACTACAGACGGTCATCAGTTGGGCCATTTTGGTCTTATATCTTCCTTTATTCATCCATTTATTGGCTTAGCAACAACAGCACTAAGGAAGGTTTGTGCCTGTCATTAAGATGTGGAAAGTAGTACAAAAGAATGGACATATTTTTCTCCCATATCTTGCTTTAGCCAGCTGGAGGTCTTGCCAGGGTTCATTTTCTTCTCTAACCAGATCTAGAAAACTCCTACAAAAGAAAGCAAAGAATCTGGTCCAATAACTGTGTGGCAAACACATATCTTTCATTTTTCCCAATAGTCTCTCTCATCCCCCCTCCCCCATAGTCAGTATTCATCCCTGTCTTTGAGTTTTCTCTCATGTTCCACCTACCGCACAGCAATTTCTTCTTCCTTCTCTTCACCTAACCAAATTCAACTGCTCCCTCAAGCCCTAGTTCAAATGCTAATTCATTCATTTCTTCCAGCTACTCCAAGCAGCAGTGATGAATGACCCCACCAGCCTACCCCCACCGAAACACATTCCATCCATCCCATGGTACTCCATCCATATCATGGTAACCAAAGTGACTCCCCAACTAAATCATAAGTTCCTTGAGATCCAGTTTCCAATTAGAAAGAATATGAGGGTTTTTTAAATCTCATCTGACTGAAAGTTATACAATTTTATAGCACAGATGAATGGAGGAAAGTGATACTACATTTCAGAATAATTATTGCCGTAAATGTGTTATCTTTGGAGAAAAAAGAACATTGGTCTAGAAAGCTCCAAAGTCAGCCAAGGCAACTTCACATACCAGGTTCCAAAAGAGTCCTTTTTCCTTAAGCTAGACTGAAGGAGAAAAGACACATTCCTGCTTCTAAGCTTGTAGGTAAAAGAGTTTGAAAAGTTTTATTTAAAATGTACATTTTAGGGCTTCCCTGGTGGTGCAGTGGTTAAGAATCCACCTGCCAATGCAGGGGACACAGGTTCGAGCCCTGGTCCAGGAAGATCCCACATGCCGTGGAACAACTAAGCCCGTGCACCACAACTACTGAGCCTGCGCTCTAGAGCCTGTGAGCCACAACTACTGAGCCCGCGTGCCACAACTACTGAAGCCCGCAAGCCTAGAGCCCATGCTCCGCAACAAAAGAAGCCATGACAATGAAGCCTGTGCACCACAACGAAGAGTAGCCCCCACTCGCTGCAACTAGAGAAAGCCCGCACACAGCAATGAAAACCCAAGACAGCCAAAAATAAATTAAAATAAAATTAATTAATTTTTAATAAAATAAAATGTACATTTTAACAGATTTATTTAGGATAGGAGTGGGTTGTAGAAAACAATAGATTTTTCTGCACGGAGAGGGGAAATAATCTGCTCCGACTTCACTAAAAGCAATGGCTCAGCAGTGCTCATGCTTAGAGAAAAGCAAGCTAAGTCTGTCACACATTATTTCTTTTATCTAGATGCACATAGAAGCTCTTCAGTTTGGCTGAGCCAACCAAGAACATCTAAGTTTTCAGCATGATGACCAACCATTCATTATCTTATCATTGAAAAACCAGGCCAAATCCACAAAGTCACTTCTATTCTTCTGCCCTTGCAAGTTTAAAGCTCATGGGAGCGGAGGTGTTGGAGACCACCACAGGGAACGTTTGGTCAACGAGGTGGCCTTGGGACACAGACTGAGTTGGAGCTAAACCACACTAGGCTGGAACTAGGCATCCAGCCAAGTGTACAATTCCAGCTAAGCGTACATCAGCTAATTGAACTTGAGCAAGTCATTCATTTTTTAATCTGCATCCTTAATATTTCTCAGAAGCTTATCAAGGATTTAGTGAGATAATGTATGGGATCTCCAGAAATAGAATTCCTTTTAGTTTGTTAAACATCCTCTGTCTCTCCTACGAAGAATACATTTGGCTTCCTCTTCATTGCCCATATATTTCTTAAAATACACCTTGGGAGAGACAACATGTTTAAAATGCAGTGGAGCAACCTGCTCATAAACTCTGAGGTCTGAGCAAAGTGAGAACATGACAAAGCAACATGAATTATGCGCTGAATCGCACAAGAGTTCGAAACAGGAAAGTTGACTCTGCTGGGTGCGGTTCTACAATCATATAATGTGGTTTACAGTTTAAAATATCAACTATAAAACACCATCTCAAGGTGAGTTTTGGTTTGGCTATAACCACGGCAAAAAGAAAGCCCACTCATACTAAGAATGACCTTTACACCTGTTTGGGTTTCTTAGTAACTTATTTTAACAGATTGTCTATACGAGATGGAGTTTTATGACTGGTAACAGTCCAAAGGTGGAGGAAATGTGAATGCAGTGTGCTTAGCCATATCTTTCTGTGCATTTTGTTCTCTTGAAATGTAACAAAAGATGGATTCCTGGAGAGTGGCATTTTCATTCTTTCATTTTGGATAAAATAAGTACCTCATGCAGAAACTATAAAGTGAATGTAACTGTTCTTCCAATTGTTCCAACAGGGAAAATAGTCTTTAAAAAGTATTTTCTCCAGTTATCAGGGCTTCCCTGGTGGCGCAGTTGTTGAGAGTCTGCCTGCCGATGCAGGGGACACGGGTTCGTGCCCCAGTCCGGGAAGATCCCACATGCCGCGGAGAGGCTGGGCCCGTGAGCCATGGCCGCTGAGCCTGCGCGTCCGGGGCCTGTGCTCCACAACGGGAGAGGCCACAAAAGTGAGAGGCCCATGTACCGCAAAAAAAAAAAAAGTATTTTCTCCAGTTATCAAACAAAAAATAAGAGCTTCCATCAAAAGTTTCCTTTTCTCCAAAAGTCCCATTTGCTCTGTCTGCATATGGTTCAACCTGATCAGCCTTTTCATAGAAGAAGCATACAAGGCACAAATCAAGTGTAGAACAGTAGACTGCCAATCAATAAACATGAAAAGATGAGAGAAATTAGGTTCTGCCATAAAATTTTTAAAATCACATTGGGAGACTGGAAACAATGACTATTTCATCTTCTTTGACAAAGATGTATATAAATTAGCTCTGCATCAGATATGGACTATTTGGGGCCTCTGTACATTTCAGGAAATCAAAGATGGATTCAGAGAGACCTGAGAGCTGGGAGGAGGGGCTGGAGGGCAGATAAGGCTGTCTATCCTCTGGGTAGGAGCTCTCAAAAGCAAAAAGCTCTCACAGATCCAATGCTACCTGCTAGGAAAGAGTACACCAAGATGCAGAAAATGCCTGAACTCCTCCAAAGTGTGGTTTCTTCTCACTAGAACCTTTCCGGGGAGGAGGGGACAGTTGAGTCAGTTCTGCGGGTATCTTGTTCGGTTTTGCATTGGCATGCATCTGTACCCTCCTTTGTTTCCCCTGAAGTGGAAGTTATCAAAGTATCACAAGAATGTCAGTCTCACAAAGTTCCTCTCCACCCCGGACTGGGAAGTAAGGAGAATATCACACCGTACCTGTTCTTTTTTTTTTTTTTTTAAACATCTTTATTGGAGTATAATTGCTTTACAATGGTATGTTAGTTTCTGCTTTATAACAAAGTGAATCAGTTAGACATATACATATGTTCCCATATCTCTTCTCTCTGGCGCCTCCCTCCCTCCCACCCTCCCTATCCCACCCCTCTACGTGGTCACAAAGCACCGAGCTGATCTCTCTGTGCTATGCGGCTGCTTCCCACTAGCTATCTATTTTATGTTTGGTAGTATATATATGTCCATGCCACTCTCTCACTTTGTCACAGCTTACCCATCCCCCTCCTCGTATCCTCAAGTCCATTCTCTAGTAGGTCTGTGTCTTAATTCCCATCTTGCCCCTAGGTTCTTCAGGACCTTTTTTTTTTTCTTAGATTCCATATATATGTGTTAGCATACGGTATTTGTCTTTTTCTTTCTGACTTACTTCACTCTGTATGACAGACTCTAGGTCCATCCACCTCATTACAAATAACTCAATTTTGTTTCTTTTCATGGCTGAGTAATATTCCATTGTATAGATGTGCCACCTCTTCTTTTATCTGTTGATGGACACTTAGGTTGCTTCCATGTCCTGGCTATTGTAAATAGAGCTGCAATGAACATTTTGGTACATGACTCTTTTTGAATTATGGTTTTCTCAGGGTATATGCCCAGTAGTGGGATTGCTGGGTCGTATGGTAATTCTATTTTTAGTTTTTTAAGGAACCTCCATACTGTTCTCCATAGTGGCTGTATCAATTTGCATTCCCACCAACAGTGCAAGAGTGTTCCCTTTTCTCCACACCCTCTCCAGCATTTACTGTTTCTAGATTTTTTGATGATGGCCATTCTGACCGGTGTGAGATGACATCTCATTGTAGTTTTGATTTGCATTTCTCTAATGATTAATGATGTTCATACCTGTTCTTGAAAATTTGCAGAACAAAGAAAAGAAAGAAAAAACAGTAAAGGTCAGATAAATTCCTATTAAGCAGACAAGTTTATAATGTTTATCCAAAATAAATCTCTTCACATGGATGTTTACCCATCATTAATTCTTACGTAATCACCTTGGGGGAAGAACACCTTCCATCAGTGGCTGATGATGCTGCCTTTAGGAAAGAGAGTAACTTTTTCCTATAGCAGGTCTGCAGTAAGCTCATATTGACGCTTCAATCAGTTCTCTGAAAACCACTGGGCAAATAGAGGCCAGGGGATAGTCCTGACAGAGACTCAAGGACTAAAGGAGGAAAGAATCAGAATCTGAAAAGAATCAGTTTGAAAAGCTTGAGAGCCATCAGGATTGTAGGTTCCAGAGCACTGAAGCAATGTAAGAGATGACAAGTGCTGGAAAACACCATGATTTCTTTTTTTAGTTTTTTGATGGGGACATTCCTTTCGAATGCCTGTTGTCTGTGAACATGTCACTTAGCTATCATCCTCAGAATTGCCAGGTGAGCACTACATGCAAATGGTTTCCTCTCAGTCCCCCTCACTCCATCAGGGCTATGCTCTGGTTGGACAGGAGGAAAGCAACCCAAGTATCGGCATGAAAATAAGACAACCTGGCCTCCCACTTTGCTTTAACGATTTCCATGGCCAGCATGACAAGTTTTCCTGGAACAGGCCTGCAAACACAGGTACGTGTCTCACCCTGTTAGACCCAAGAGCAAGTAAAGCAACCTGAACTCCCCATGGAAGAGCTGAGCACACAAACCTACACCCATGAGCAAAAGCTAAAGGAGCTTAAGTGGGCAAAATTTCCACCCACTTGCTTCCAAAGCATATATGACTCCGGGGAAGGAGGAAGCGCAGCTCAGTGTACAGAGGAATGCTCAAACTTTTCCACTGGTTTTCTTTTCTCCTGCCCCATGCATACCCGCAGGAATCTGAACAAGATGAGGGTTTAAACGCATCACTACGGAAGCTTCCAGGGATGAAAATCTACCTTCTCCTTAAAAACTTCCCACTTTTCTCTTTGCTTAGGTTTCCCTTCTTTGGCACTTTCTTCCCTCCCCTTTTTCTTAAGTCTACCGTCCTCCTCTCATTTGAAGGTAATCAGTGACACAGGTAATCCTTTCATCTCTTGCTACCCACACTGAAGGTTGCTCTTCTCTTACTGGTTGGTGAGGTTAGGTCTAGGACATGACCACTGTCTAGTTCTGTTTGTCACATTTTAACTCTTGGCTGAGTCATGGGGACTAGGTGGAGGAGGGATCCTACACTCATTCATTCAGGCAACAAACATATGGTGTCCTAATTAACAATATGGACTTACAATGAAGATTAGAAGTGGTTTGAAATCCCAGGTCCAGCACTTCATTATCTGTGTGACCGTGGACAAGTTGATGAACATCTCTAAGCCTCAGTTTCTTCCCCAGACATGGACAGAATATATTGTTGTAAGAATTACATATGGGAGAAGTCCCGGGCAGCTCAGTGGTTAGTACTCCGTACTCTCACTGCCAAGGACCCGAGTTCAATCCCTGGTTGGGAAACTAAGATCCCACAAGCCACATGGTGCAGCCAAAAATAAATAAATAAATAAATATGGTATGGACCTAGAGATGATCATACCAAATGAAGTAAACCAGACAGAGAAAGACAAACATCATATGATATCACTTATATGTGGAATCTAAAAAAATGATACAAATGAACTTATCTACAAAATAGACCCACAGACATAGAAGACAAACTTCTGGTTACCAAAGGGGGGGAGGAGGAATAAATCAGGAATTTGGGATTAAAATATACACACTACTACATATAAAATAGGTAACCAACAAGGACCTACTGTATAGCACAGGGAACTATACTCAATATCTTTTAATAACCTATAATGGAAGAGAATGTAAAAAAAGAATAGATATATATATAGATATATGTATAACTAAATCACTTTGCTGTACACCTGATAGTAACACAACATTGTAAATCAACTGTATTTCAATAAAAATTTTAAAAAGAATTGTAAAAAATTAAAAATTTTTTTAAAAAAGAATTAAATGTGGTAATGTATACAGAGCAATTAGCATAGTACGTGGCATATGGTAAGCTGAGGAATGTTAGCCATGACCAGCATCATCAAAGCATCCTTGTTATTAAGCTACACAAAGTGCCATGCCAAGCAATGGGAACTAATAAATAAGGTTTTTTTTTTGGGGGGGGTTAATTTTGGCTGCGTTAGGTCTTCGTTGTTGGGTCTTCATTGCTGCACGTGGGCTTTCTCTAGCTGTGGCGAGCAGGGTCTACTCTTCATTGCGGTGCGCAGGTTTCTCATTGCGGTGGCTTCTCTTGTTGCCAAGCACGGGCTCTAGGGCCCGCGGGCTTCAGTAGCTGTGGCTCGTGGGCTCAGTAGTTGTGGCTTGCCAGCTCTAGAACACAGGTTCAGCTGTTGTGGCACACGGGCTTAGTTGCTCCACAGCATGTGGGATCTTCCCGGACCAGGGCTCAAACCCGTGTCCCCTGCATTGGCAGGCGGATTCTTAACCACTGCACCACCAGGGAAGTCCCCAGTGAATAAGGTTTTAACTTCAAGGAGCTCACAGACCACCCCGAGAGAGACAGACATGTGAACTAATCATCATATAACCATAACCTCAATCTGACCACCTGCCCCAGTTTTTCTGAATTCTTTGTATTCAAAAAGGTTGACTCAAACAATGAACTGAAGCTAAATATTTTTTACTCAACATGCTCATCAAACTTCTATGAACTTGATCTACAAGGTTTCCTTGATGACACTTCATCACTCTTTTATTCTTTATTCCCCTATCTGTTAGGGGAACTACCTGTTATTGTTTCGGTTTTCTCATGCATGGGTGTTACCCATAGAAAATGGAAAGCTATAGAAATCCTAAGAAGCTCATTCTCCTGGTTCAGATAAAAACAGTAAAAATTACAACAGCAGATTCAAGACCTCCCTCCCCTCCAAGTACAAACAAACACATTTGCGATGCCATTAAAAGAGGCAGCTTCTAAAAATCTGATACTAGTGGCCAACATTGCCAGCTCCCATAATTGTTAATCACGTTAGCAAATGAATCATTCACTAAAGAGATCAGGGCTGGTATTCTGACACTAATTCCCAAGATGGAGAGTACAAAGCTGAATCATATCTGCCGTTTTTAGGTGACTCTGACTGCTGGGCTGAAAGTACCAAGTTTTGGCAAAATACCAAATTTCTCTATTCTGTGCCTGAAGGTTTATAGTGCAACAACAAGGTTATGCTTTTGTCGAAATTTAGCTGGAAAGGAAAAAAAAATCTTTAAAAATTTTCCACATCTACATGCTCCAAATTTTATAGAAGTCTTTATGACTGTTACTTTGATGTATATGCCAAACAGCATAAACCATGAAAGGCAACACTGCTAATGAACACGAGGAAATTTATGTAATTGTAATAGCCAGTTTGGCTAGTTTTATGGGTGTGTGTACATTTAATTTTGAGTTGAGCAATATCCAATTTGGCAATGAGATAGAATAATATGAGTCTCTCTGCTTGTTTGTTTTAATTACTAACAACCAGAGAAAAACGATTCACAGGGGCCAAAAGAATTAAAATCAGAAATGCACTCTACTATTTGCAGGCTGCCAGTAATAGGCCTCAAATGGATGTCGTTTATTCAGGAGTTGCAAAAGTTAAGAAGGGCAAATTTGAAGCTGTGTTAAGTAGGGAAAACATATACAAGTAGATGTTAAGTTTTTTGAGGTATGAAACAACTTTTCTTCTAAGCTGCGAAAGAAGTCCCAAGAATCGTTCACTCAATGGTATTTGTGTGCTCATGGGTCAAGTCCTGTTCTAGGTGCTGAGGGTACCCCGATGAACCAGTAAACAAAGTCCTCTCTACACAGAGCTTATGTTCTAATAAGTCACACATGCAATAAACAGACAAACAATTAAAAGTATAATTTCATGTCATGCTAAGTGCCATAAAAATAGCTAGATAGCTAGTCAGTGAATGGTTCTCTGAAGAACTGACATTTAAATAGAAATCTGAATGACATTCAGGGGAGGGGGTGTGCAGCCATGCTGGAATCTAGAAGAAGAATATTTTGAAAAGTGGGAACAACAGGGAGATCAGCTCGGTGCTTTGTGACCACCTAGAGGGGTGGGATAGGGAGGGTGGAAGGGAGGGAGATGCAAGAGGGAAGAGATATGGGAACATATGTGTATGTATAACTGATTCACTTTGTTATAAAGCAGAAACTAACACACCATTGTAAAGCAATTATACTCCAATAAAGATGTAAAAAAAAAAACAAAGAAAAGTGGGAACAGCAAGAGTCAAGGTTTTGAGGCAGGAATACACCATGACAGTTCAAAGAACAGTAAGAAGCCAGTGGGGATGGAGCCTAGTGAACAAGGGAGAGAAAGGAAAGAGGTGAGATAAGAGGTATTGGTGGAGGGAGGGGTGTTCATACAAAGCCTTGTGAGATGTGGAGAGATGTTTTGATTTGAATCGTGAGAGCCATTGAAGAGTATTATGATTTCGTGATATTACTCTGGTTTCTGTGTGTGTTTAGAAGCTCAAGAATAAAAGCCATGAGCCCACTTAAGAGGCTATGAAAGGAGTTGGGCAAGAGATAATGGCAGCTCAGAACTGGGCGTTCCACGAGCAGTACAAAGTGCTCACATCCAAGAATGTAAAGATGGAGCCAATAAGACAGGCAGTAGATTAGGTTTAGTGATGATAGTTTTCCCTAAAAGCATGTTCACTCATGGTAGTATCTCATGGTAGTATACCATACCTAAAACGCTGCTCAGAAATATTTGATAAGTGAGCAAACTGATCTAAGAGTCAGAAAACATAAATCCTAGTTCCACTCGTTTACCATTTTTTTGGTAACAGTTCTTTGCATCAATCTTACCTTCAGACACCTGTGATGGTCAGAGAGACAGTAATGGGCATTGAAATACCTTGCCATAAGCTGCTCTATTTACAACAGCCAAGACAGGGAAGCAACCTCAGTGTCCATCAACAGAGGAATGGATAAAGAAGATGTGGCATATACAATGGAATATTACTCAGCCATAAAAAAGAATGAAATAAATGCTATTTGCAGCAACTCGGATGGACCTAGAGATTATCATACTAAGTGAAGTAAGTCAGACACAGAAAGACAAATATCATATGATATCACTTATATGTGGAATCTAAAAAAACAATACGAATGAACTTATTTACAACACAGAAATATACTCACAGACATAGAAAATAAAGTTACAGTTATCAAAGGGGATCGGGGGGGAAATTAGGAGTTTGGGATTAACAGATACACACTACCATATAGAAAATAGATAAACAACAAGGACTTACTATATAGCACAGGGAACTATATTCAATATCTTATAATAACGTATAATGGAAAAGAATCTGAAAAAGAATGTGTGTATATATATATATATATATATATATATATATATATATATATATATATGTATAACTAAACTGTTTTGCTGTACACCTGAAACTAACACAACATCGTAACTTAACTATACTTCAATTTTTTTTTTAATGGTTAAAAAAAGAACAAAGAGGGCTTCCCTGGTGGCGCAGTGGTTGAGAGTCCACCTGCCGTTGCAGGGGACACGGGTTCCTGCCCCGGTCCGGGAAGATCCCACATGCCGCGAAGCGGCTGGGCCCGTGAGCCATGGCCGCTGAGCCTGCACGTCCGGAGCCTGTGCTCCGCAATGGGAGAGGCCACAAGAGTGAGAGGCCCATGTACCGCAAAAAAAAAAAAAAAAAGAACAAACAAAACAAGAAATACCCTGCCACAACCTTCAATCAGCAGTCACAATCAGACAGTGACTATACTAGCCCAGGCTGGGTTTACATGTAGGTATATAAGTGAAATAAATATATTTATTTTATTTATTATTTATTTATTTAGTTTATTTTATTTCATATAAGTGAAATAAAAGTTGTCCTTCCTCCAGAGCCCCAATTTTTACTTAGATTTTATTTAATAGGTCCCCCATTACCTATTAAGTAGAATTCATACTCCTTGGCCTGGCATTTAAAGTCTTTCATGATTGGGGCTTCCCTGGTGGCACAGTGGTTAAGAATCTGCCTGCAAATGCAAGGGACACAGGTTCAAGCCCTGGCCCAGGAAGATCCTACATGCCACGGAGCAACTAAGCCCGTGCACCACAACCACTGAGCCTGTGCTCAAGAGCCCGCAAACTGCAACTACTGAGCCCACATGCCACAACTACTGAAGCCCGCATGCCTAGAGCCCATGCTCTGCAACAAGAGAAGCTACTGCAATGAGAAACCTGCACACCGCAACAAAGAGTAACCCCCTCTCGCCGTAACTAGAGAAAGCCCGCACATAGCAATGACGACCCAACACAGCCAAAAATAAAAATAAATAAATAAATACTTTAAAAAAAATAAAATAAAATAAAGTCTTCCACGGTCTATCTCCCATCCTTCTTGCTTCAAATATCCTCGTTCATATGCCCTATATTCCAGTCAAAATGAATTGTTCTTTTTAAGCCCTGCATTTTTTTTTCTCCTTCCTTATCTTTGCCCATGCTGGGAATTTGCTGCACAACCACCTTCTATTCATCTTTCACAAGATCCAGCTCAATCTTCATTACCTTTTCCTTGGCAACCTCTCCTTACTTCAAACCTATCCATAACGCTGGATTCCTAAAGACTGCCACACTAGAAACTGTAGGGCAAATCTTCCCATCTGTCAGTCATCTCGTGATGCGGGCAAAGAGCCTTGCACATGTCATTGGCTAACATATGTTAGGAAAAGCCAAGACATGGGCTTTTCTTTTTTCACTATCTCCATCTTAGCACAAAGGGTTTGGATCAATGCTTCACTGAACTCTGCTCTTCATGCAAAAGTTAGAATAAAACAATCTATAAGAATAATCACAGGGAATTCCCTGGTGGTCCAGTGGTTAGGACTCTGCGTTTCCACTGCAGGGGGCACAGGTTCAATCTCTGGTTGGGGAAATATCCTGCAAACCACATGGCACAGCCAAAAAAAAAAATGAAGAACCACAGACCAATTTTCTTAGTCTTTCTGAAGTCATGGGTCTTAGCCTAAGTCTAGACACAGGCTTAGACGTAGCTATATCTTTTTCAATGCAACAGACACCTTTAAGGTCTTTGTAAGTTATTTGACCTCAGTTTTCTCACCTGTAAAAATCTGGGTAATCATTATACCTACCTCACAGGGTTGTTTCGCGGATTAAGTTAGTTAATATAGATAACAGTGTCTAGCGTATGTGTTTCACGCTCTCATCTATATCAGGTCTTTTCTGAAAGGGGAGGAAGCCATGTAACTGACAACTCACAACTGTTGATAAAGATGAACATCCTTCTGTTTGGTAGTCAGATGTTGTCCAGGCAAGAAGAGACTGGAAAACACCTAAACTTTGTCTTGCAGCTCCACCCCACTTTAGATCCTAGCCAGTGATGGACTTAAACACATCACATAGGTCTGTGAGCCGAGCTATCTTCCAATGAGCCCAAATGTCCACCCTACCTAGAGCTACTTTTGTATAAGTGGGCACTGCTGATGGGCATTCCTAGTGACTCATAAAACACACACACACACACACACACACACACACACACAATCAGTCAATCAGAGGAGGTCAAGAAAGATCAAAGGGAGAAGCTGTCTATGACTTCTATCATGATGGCTCTCATAGGTCTTATCGGCAGAAGACCCATGACCAGAAGATTCCCACCCCACTCTCCTTGGAGCTCTATCGGCAGCATTTCTCCCCTCCACCATCCCATTTCTATACTCTGGAATCCTATACAGTACACCACCTTCCAGGAGATATGTTTAAGCCACAAGATAAAAGATATACTCCCATGGATGAGTCACTCATTCTATCTTGCATCGGGGAATCCTTTGAAAGGAGGCAGCCCACCTCGCTGCAGGGAGCATGTATTGTCTGATTTCATTCTCTTGCTTTTGCACTTAACCTCCTCTCATACCTCAGGCTCTGAGAGTTCTTCATTCTGGATACCAATTCCTAATATTTACACTTCAAACAACTCCTGTTTTGATGATGATGATGATAATGATGATGGTGATGATACTGAACACTTACTATGAGCCAGAGACTGTGCTCAGGGCCTTATAAATACACCTCCTTACAACAGCCCAATGAATAAGGTATTATTATTATCCTCAATCACCTCATGAGGAAACTGACGCTTCAAAAGGTTATGTAACATAGTGAAGTCACATAGTTAGGAAGTGGCAGAGCCAGAACTTATATCTAGAACAATCTGGCTCCAGAGCCCTTAACTTTAACCACTTTGATCTACTTTCTCTCCTTTGGATGACCCATTTGTACTCACACCTTGATCCCAGCCTGCCTGCTGACACTTTAATTTTGCATGTCCCTTAGCTTGGGCACATTTGGCACATCTAGTAAATTCTCTTGAATCTAACAAGACAAAGAAGTGTACCTTCTGACTTCTCCATCAGGGAAGATGGACCAGACAATGAAACAGAATTAGAAGTTGGTATAGAATATTACAGTGTTGTATATATTCCTGGGCTACATTAAACTGAAGCTTGGCTAACTCAACAGATGTCTAATATATTTCTCTTGCCCACATCCACTATAGAGGTAAAACAAACAAACAAAAACTATATAACTCTTTCCCAGTCCCTTTTCAGACAAGAGTTAACATTTGACACAGTTCTGACCAATGAGAAGTAGGAAGTTTACAGGTCAGGGGTGGACAAGTTTCTAAAAAACATTCATTTTCTTCAATAAAAGGAAGTAAGATCACCAGTACTGACCCGTTCCCCTGTTTGCTGCCTGGAATACAGATGTGATGCCTAGAGACAATGCAGCTATCTTGAGACAATGAGTCAACAGGACAGTACAGAGGATGGTGGAGCAGAAAATTAGAAACACTCCTGGATTTTGAAAACATTGTTGAACCTCAGCTCACCCACTTATTAAACATAATTAAGCATCTTCATTGCTTAAGCCTGTAAGTCAGCATACTTGTAGCATAAAGCATTCCTTACTGATACAATAGCAACAATAAATGGTTTGCATTACATATTATAGATTCAGTCATTTCTTATAAATCCTTTGCTAGCTTCTAAATATACAAAGTTAAACTAAACCCTCTAGAAATGGGCGAGGAGGAACCTAACATCCTTACTGTAAAGACTCCAGTGCCATGGGAGGGCAAATCCTGGTAAGCAGCCCACACAGAAGGCAATCTGTTGAATTGTATATGATACCCAGAATAAAGCAAATAGAAGTTCAAATAAAAATGGTCACTTCTGCGAAGTCAAGCCAAACAGTATCATCATAGAGAAAAAAAGTAGCAATAATATCTAGCACAGAGAACCAGAAACCTGGGTTCTGATCCCAGTCTTGGGCATATAATTTAAGCTCTCAGGGTCTCAGAAGCCTCATTTGTGAAATAAGAGAAGGGACCAGATAATTCTTCAAGCAAAGGCAAATCTAGAACACTTTTATTCTTTGATTCTATATATTTTCCCACTCAAGGTGAAAACATATGACTTAAGGATCAGTAAACTTTCCTTTTGTCTACAAAGAGCATGGAATTACAACCTCAGACCTCTACTTTCTAGGTACATTGAGGACAAAGGTAAATATTCCTCAGCAAATTATGTGGTAAGAATTATGGCAGAAGGATCTGCTGACAGTATACATCATTATCAAAAGCACAACCTAGGGCTTCCCTGGTGGTGCAGTGGTTAAGAATCTGCCTGCTAATGCAGGGGTCACGGGTTCGAGCCTTGGTCTGGGAGGATCCCACATGCCGCAGAGCAACTAGGCCCGTGAGCCACAACTACTAAGCCTGCGCGTCTGGAGCTTGTGCTCCGCAACAAGAGAGGCCGCGATAGTGAGAGGCCCACGCACCACAATGAAGAGTGGCCCCCGCTTGCCACAACTAAAGAAAGCCCTCACATAGAAACGAAGACCCAACACAGCAAAAATAAATAAATAAATTTTTTAAAAAAAAGCACAACCTAATAATAAGACAGAATGAATGTTTACTTCATTTAATGGGTTTGGTGACAAAGCAACCAAGGACTTCAGTTGCTCCATATCAAGGCACTTGAAGAGGTGACCCACTTAAGTGAGAGGTTACATCATTAAAATCAAATCTGCCCAAAGGCCATCTCATATACTGATTGAAATTTTCCTTTGCTAATTTTGCCATGTTGACCCATCCTCTTCCATCCACTCTTCCCTTGCCCAAAACAAAATTAATTTCATCTCATTTTTTCCCCTTAGGTCACTGCCCTCTGCTTTCCAAGGTGGTGTGATTAGATTACCAAGTAAACTAATTTTGTGTTATTACATCAAAAGGAGAATTCTAGCCTCCCAGAGAAAGTTAAATCAAGGGCAAAAAATGATAGCATTTACTTGAGTGATAAATCCAAGAAAATCAGAAATCCCAAAATTCTAAAATCGTGTTATTCGATTCTCCATATTCTTTCTTCATATAATGTAACACAGTTCAGCTGAATCAGTAGCTAATGAAGAGTTTTTATGTTGAAAGTGGTTTGCCAGACACTATAAGGAACTCACAGATGAACAACATGTTCTCTGCTATCCAGGCACTTACAGTTTATCATGGTAGTTACATCAATACCTCAAATATATGGCAGTCCAAAAAGCAACTGGGAAATGTTAGGAAGAAGGAATTAATTTCAACTGAAAAGGCTTCAAGGAAGAATTTAAAACTTGACATAGACAATGGCTTGTGTTTATATTCTGTTCTGAAATATGTTCTCTAGTTTCTGAATTGTCAAACTGTCTAGAACATAACTTAGATCAACAAGCAATATACTATATTGGTGTTTTGAATGAGTTGGCTAGGATCTTCAGTGCCAGAGCAAGATTCTCTTGGTAGTTCCCCTGGTCTAGGGGTTAGGACTTGGCGCTTCCACTGCCGGGGCCCAAGTTCAAAACCTGGTCGGGGAACTAAGATCCCGCAAGCTGAGTGGAGTGGCCAAAATAAAAATAAAAAATTTAAATTAAAAAAAAGATTCTCGGGCTTCCCTGGTGGCGCAGTGGTTGAGAGTCCGCCTGCCGATGCAGGGGACGCGGGTCCGTGCCCCGGTCCGGGAAGATCCCACGTGCCGCGGAGCGGCTGAGCCCGTGAGCCATGGCCGCTGAGCCTGCGCGTCTGGAGCCTGTGCTCCTCAACGGGAGAGGCCACATCAGTGAGAGGCCCGCGTACCGCAAAAAAAAAAAACAGCAATTAATTACTTTTCACCATTCTAAGGGCTGGCTGGATGATTCTTCTGCCCCTTGTTGTGATGACTAGGTTGGCTGGAACATCCAGAATGACCTCGTTTCACACAGCTGTCAGGGGGTGGTAGATGCTAGCGGGAGCACAGCTGGGTCTGTCAGCCAGGTGACCTCTTCTTCTCCGTGGACCTTCCTCTGTGGTTGCTTGAGCTTCTTCACAGTTGGCAACTGGGTTCTAAGAAAGAGCCTTCCAGGAGAATAAACCTAAATGTGCAAATGCTCATCAAGCTTCCACTTACATGATGTCTACTAATGTCATTTTGTCCAAAGCTACTTAAATAGTCAACTAAAATCAACGTGGAGGGAAGCCCACAGGGACATGAATATACATGGTTCATGGTGGGCCACCAAAGCAAGAGTCCACCACAGCTTCTGAAGGAATTGATGGCTCTCACTGCCCCTAATATCACAATTCGACTTTTTTTTTTTTTTTTTGCGGTACACGGGCCTCTCACTGTTGTGGGCTCTCCCGTTGCGGAGCACAGGCTCCAGACGCGCAGGCTCAGCAGCCATGGCTCACAGGCCCAGTCGCTCCGCGGCATGTGGGATCTTCCCAGACCGGGGCACGAACCCGCGTCCTCTGCATCGGCAGGCGGACCCTCAACCACTGCGCCACCAGGGAAGCCCCACAATTTGACTTTTTAATGCAGGATTCAAAATCTGATCCAATCTCATCGCTCACATTTCCACATGAGCTCTCAGCTCTGGACAGACTAGACTTTTTAGAATCCTAGACTCTGGGATTGGAAAGAATCCCAAAGTTCACCCACTGCACACACACACACACACACACACACACACCAGCCTCAGTCCCACCTCTGGGACTTTGCTCAGACCCTCTTCTTTTGCTCCTTCTAAAATCTAGCATTTCATTTTCTTGTATCCTGCTCTAGGATCAAAACTTTAACTCTTTACACTGTTCTTCAAAGAGGCTTTACATGCTCAGGTCTTTCTGATTCCACACAAAGTTCATTTTGTTCTTAGGGAATGAATAAAGGAAGTTCGGAGTAGCAGAAAGGCAGATTTGACGTAGCTCTGGCTCTGGAAACAGACCTAGGATTGAACCCTGGCTCTGCTCTTTGTTAGCTTGTGACTCTGCACTCGTGTTTTGTTCTTGTCTTTTCTCTGAGCCTCAATTTTCTTATGTGTAAAATGAGGACTATAATAATAGCTACTTACAATGATTACTGGAAGGGTTAATGTGATCATGAATGGAAAGTGTTTCACATGACGCCAGACACAAGGTGAGCACTCAGCATATGTCAGCTCCTTTTCGCTGTGAAGTCAAAGATATGTGAACAGTCTGAAAAAGAATAGACTTATATATATGTTATATATATGTAACATATATGTATAACTGAATCACTTTGCTGTACACCTGAAACTAACACAACATTGTAAATCAACTATACTTCGATTAAAAAATAAAGGGGAAAAAAATCAATGAAAACCTCAACAACAACAAAAAAAGATATGTGAACAAAGAAGTTGCAACAGGGCTCTCAATGCAGACAGACTTTAAAAATAAGAGGTGTGGGCTTCCCTGGTGGCGCAGTGGTTGAGAGTCCGCCTGCCAATGCAGGGGACACGGGTTCATGCCCCGGTCCGGGAAGATCCCACATGCCGCGGAGCAGCTGGGCCCGTGAGCCATGGCCGCTGAGCCTACGCGTCCGGAGCCTGTGCTCTGCAACAGGAGAGGTCACAACAGTGAGAGGCCTGTGTACCACAAAAAAAAAAAAAAAAAAGATATACTTAAAAATGATTAAATAAAATAACATTATTTTTTTAAAAGAAATTTAAAAAAAATAAGGGGTGTGTGTGTGTGTGTGTGTTAGGCAGCAGGGGAGTAGGTGCAGGATTTTTTGGTTCAATAAATGAAAAGTTAAGGTGCCTAAGAGGCTAAAGTCAGAGGTCAAATGACCTTGTCCAAACTCAGGTTTTGTTTGTTTATTTTTGTTGTTTTCCGTTGTTTCTGTCTTTTAGTTCCTCTCTGCCTTCCTCACGGGTGTAGTTCTGAGGCTCCCCATGGTGGCGAGACGGTGTCAGCAGTATCACTTTCCTGGCTTCTCATTGTGAATCCTGGGAGGAAAGAGCGTGAGTCTCTCAGAAGTCTCAGCCAAGGAATCACTGCCTCTAACTGGCCTTGGTTGGCTCACAAGCCCTTTGCTGAGCCATCTATCCCTGTGGGCAAGGGAATCTGGTGATCAGACCACCCGCTCAACTCCCGAGACCCCTCCTGAGTTCTTGGGTGGAGAGTGTGAGAACGTGGTGCCCTGGAGCGCATCAGACTACTACGATCAGAAGAATAATTCGGGGGGGTGGGGGGGAGGACAATACACTCCCACAACCCTGTAGACCACAGCATTATTTCTAATGGTAAAAACTTAGAAATTACCCACAAGAAAGTTTAATGAATGATAGAATATACCTATAGGAATCTAGGAAAACAGTCATTTTAAATGAAAATTTGAATGATGTGGGGAAATTAACAACCTGTTCAGTGAAAGAAGCCAGAATATAAATACACACACACATACACACGTTATAATCCTTAAATGCTAACAAGGAATAGAAAGTATTGCAGGAGTAATGAGCAAAGCATGTAATCCCGCTGAGCCAGAGAGCAGAGAAAAGAAGCATGCTCTGAGGAGGACACTAGAATTACGTAGAGCACAGCATGATTAGCTAATAGCCCCAGATATAAACCCAGAGTCCAGTGAGAGGTAAGTCAATTTTCTTTTGCCCATCTATATTTTTAACATTATCAGAGTCAAGTCCAAGACATGCCCTGAGCATGCATCTGCCTCGTTTATTTCTCATCTTCCCAGAGAAAATGCGTGGAAGACATCAAATTCCTATGTCAGAAAGAGCCTCTGGTTTTTATAAAAGCAAAAATTGTGTGCCATTTCTACAGGAAAGTTCAACACTATACAATGATGTATGAAGTAGGGAAGACACAGGGAAATTAATAAGGAATTGAGGATGCCCCCAACCTGTGTTTGTCACCCTTCTAGGGCTTCCCTGGTGGCGCAGTGGTTGGGAGTCTGCCTGTCAATGCAGGGGACGAGAGTTCGTGCCCTGGTCCGGGAAGATCCCACATGCCGTGGTGGAGCAACTGGGCCCGTGCGCCACAACTACTGAGCCTGCACGTCTGGAGCCTGTGCTCCGCAACGGGAGAGGCTGCGACAGTGAGAGGCCCGCGCACCGCGATGTAGAGTGGCCCCCGCTCGCCGCAACTAGAGAAAAAGCCCTCACACAGAAACGAAGACCCAACACAGCCATAAATAAATAAATAAATAAATAAATAAATAAATAAAAGCTCTTCTATTATCCATTAATGGGTAAATATATATATATATATATATATAGAGAGAGAGAGAGAGAGAGAGAGAGAGAGCAAGAAGTTATGTGACTTCAGTAATGCTTTCGATTTTATTAATTACATTCACAATCTTTATTCTGTTGAAAAATAACAATACAAATTATGTGCTTGGTATACATAGAGGTCCCCAGATCCTTGCCAGTGTCCATGCTATTGGGTGAAGCTGGTAAAACCTATGCAACTCCCAGAAATTACTAAAATTTCTTAAAAATCCTCTTTGGACACGCTGCTCCCCATCCCCCGATTTCCCTCTCAAAACACTTGGGAAAGTTCTCTCCCTGTCTCCACGCTGTTCCAGAGCTCCTCTGGGGCTGCTGCTCCTGGGATGTTCATCCTCCTGTTCATCAGTGTGTGTCTCTCTCTATTTTTATCATGAGAGGCAGCCCCTTTAGAATTCTCATGAGAAAAAGTCCTCCACATCACTACACTTGATTTCATTTTGGTGCCTCTCTCAAGGCCATCTCTTTCCAGTTACAATTTCTCAGCTCTTCCAGGTATATAGGGCTCACCAACCCTTTCTAGGTTCATACTGGATCCAGCCTATTGTCAGTTTTTATCAAGCTTCCCCAGGATCCATATATACCTTCTTATCTTCTCTGTCCCCTGTCAAGCAGGCTCCAAACTTTATATTATTGGTCATCAGCCAATGAGAAAAAGCTGGGAATGAAGGTCTCAATCCTTCTCTGGCCACACCACTCTTTCTTTTTTTTTTTTTTTTTTTTTGCGGTACCCAGGCCTCTCACTGTTGTGGCCTCGCCCGTTGCGGAGCACAGGCTCCGGACACGCAGGTTCAGCGGCCATGGCTCACGGGCCCAGCCGCTCCGCGGCATGTGGGATCTTCCCAGGCCGGGGCACGACCCCGTGTCCCCTGCATCGGCAGGCGGACTCTCAACCACTGCGCCACCAGGGAAGCCCCACTCTTTCTTTAATAGTAGCATTCTGAGATAAAGAAGATGTGGAATATATATATACACACACACACACACAATGGAATATTACTCAGCTACAAAAAAGAATGAAACAATACCATTTGCAGCAACATGGATGGACCTAGAGATTATCATACTAAATGAAGTCAGTCAGAAAGAGAAAGAAAGATACCATAAGATATCACTTATATGTGGAATTTAAATGTGACATAAATCAATTTATCTACAAAACAGAAACAAACACAGGCATAGAGGACAGACTTGTTGCCAAGGGGAGGAGAGGGGTAGGGGAGGGATGGATTGGGAGCTTGGGGTTAGCAAATGCAAAGTACTATACATAGAATAGATAAACAACAAGGTCCTACTGGATAGCACAGGGAACTATATTCAACATCCTGTAATAAACCATAATGGAAAAGAATATGAAAAAAGAATGTATATATATATATGTATAACTGAATCACTTTGCTGTACAGCAGAAATTAACACAACATTGTAAATCAACTATACTTCAATAAAAATAATTTTTTAAAAAGTAGTAGCATTCTGAAAGCAAGACCCTTCCCCTTCCTCATCTCTTTTTTGTAGAAACCCAAGGGATGACTCTTTCAGTAGAAATTTCAAACCAAGGAAAGAAGAGATAGCAATGTCTTGAAGATGATGCCATTTTAGACTCCTGTCTAGATCAACCTCCCAATCTTTCTTGTAGAGTTTTCTTGACTCTTTTTGGAGTCCGAGGTTGGTTTGTTTCTTTCTCCCAGCAATTTTCTTGGGTGAATTTTCTCTTGACAGCCCTAAATCCCTGTGTGCCTGTCTGCTGATGCTCTGAATCCCATCTAACCCAATATTAATTACAATCTTCTTTCTTAATTTGAATTGGAATGTTTTGTATCTCCTAGGGGTAGTGTGATCAGTTAACATATCGTCCTGATAGGAACACTCTAGAGTGCAGAGAGTATTTTTAATAATTCATTTGGCAAAATGGGCATAAACCAGGCCTCTCCTGAGCAAACACAGACATTTGATCACTATTCATTGACCCTAACAAAGAGACTTACCCATAATAGACAATAAATATCACTTCACTCCTTGGGTCCAATGTGTCATGTCATTTCCTGATGTTCAGTACATTTTAAAGTTCCATTTTTTTTTTGTCTTTGTTTTTCTTCTATTTTGTAATTCCAGTTATATGCAGCAAGATATAATAGCAGGTTCTTTCCTGATCCATCTTAAACTGCCCCCATTAAACCTTTTTCTAAAAATGATATTTTTAAACATATCACTGTCTGTGATATTAAGCTACAAGAACTAATTCATTCATTCGACATCTATATATTCTTTATTTTTTGAATTGAAGTATAGTTGATTTACAATGTTGTGTTAGTTTCTGGTGTACAGCAAAGTGATTCAGTTATACATATATATCAGAGTATACATATTCTTTTTCAGATTCTTTTCCATTACAGGATTTTACAAGGTATTGAATATAGTTCCCTATGTTCCACAGTAGTACCCTGTTGTTTATCTATTTTAGAGCAATTATATATTAGACACTTAGAGAATCCCAAGCCCTGTGCAAGGAAAGAGGATCCAGCCACGGACACCATAGACTCGTGCTCAGTCCTTGCCCTCCCAGAACCTGCAGTGTCTGCTGCAGGGATTATACAGGTAAACACGTGACTACACCACAGTGTGGTGAGTCCTCTGATGGGGACTGTGGTGTGCACAGTGGGATATCCCAATACTCTTCTTCCCAAGTTCCCATCCACACCTACCACCTGGAGTCAAGAAAGTTAGCATTACCCATCACCCCTCACTCTTCCTCTCACTGCCTCATCATAGAATCCAGTAAATCATAAATTCACTCAATTCTACCTCCCAAATAACTCTCAAATCTTTTCCTTTGTCTTCTTCCCACTGTTTCCCCCCTTAGGAAAAGACTGTAAAGCTGAACCATGTTTATGCATTCCCCAATTTCCAAAATCTGGCTCTGGGAGATGATGACAGTAATCTGTGCCTGAGAAGATGGACACCAGCAAAAAGGGAAGGGACAGTGAAGGTGAAGAAGTTGAAGGAAAAGGGCACTTGGAAGAGCCCTGAAGAAAACCAATGATGAAGAGAAATTATAAAACAGACTGAGAAATGAGAGAGTTAGGGAGAAACCCCACAGAGTAGAAAACCAAAGGAAACCAAGGGAAGAATTTCCAGAAAGAGAAAGGTGGTTAACAGTGTCGATGCTGGGACTTCCCTGCTGGTCCAGTGGTTAGAACACCGCACTTCCACTACAGGGGTCAAGGGTTCGATCCCTTGTCAGGGAACTAAGATCCCACAAGCTGCGCAGCACAGCCAAAAACCAACAGCAACAACAACAAAAAAAAACACAGTGTCAGTGCTGCCAGGGGATCAAACAATCTAAGAGCTGAGAAGTGAGCACTAGATTTAGCAATGTTCACCCCTTGAGTTAGTTTCTCACAATCAGATTATTGAATGTCTACTAGATGCAGGGCCTTCTTTAAAGGACGTAGAAATTTGCAAGTCCAAGTTGCTGCTTTCCCCGGGGCTGACCATCTAGTTGAGAAACAAAGGCACTGGAAATAGTTCCTCCTTTCTCTGCAGACAAAAAACCCTGTAAATGCTACAGTATGTAACGAGCCAAATGAGGGGCACAGACATATCGACTTTTCTAGAATGAATGCCATGAATCAGGAAAATTGTGTTTTTCCTGGAATCTATATTTTAAGATTATTGTTAACACCCCAGAGCACCTCCAGATAAAATAGCCAAAATGAAGAATGATTTAGAAACCACTTTAATACAGAAATAACCAAAGAATTGGGGCTGTATTTGGATTAGTCAAGAGAGCTATGATAGCTTTCATCAAATATTTGAGAGGCACTGGTATCAAGGAAGGATGATATTTCTTTTTGTATTGCTCCCAAGGACAGACCACAAACAAGTAAGGTACAGGGAGGCAGAACTTATCCCAGAGAGAGAGAAAGAAATTCCCATTAATAATAGTGGTCTAAAAATGCAATGAGCTGCCATGTGTGTTTCCCGTCTTGGACATGTTCAAGCAAAGGTCAAAGGGTGTGTTACAGGGTGAAAAGTGGGACTCAGCATCCTCCAAGTCACCTTCAAACTTGAAGATTTTGTGACTCCAGCTCAAAGATGGTCACTTCCTTCCAGGGTGGCAGAAGAGTCTTCCTGGAATACTTGGGATGTCCAATCTAGCCTTGGGAGATGGTTAGGATTGTGATGGGTGAGCAAGAGGGGGAAAAGCATTTCACATAGAAAGACAATGGACCCAACTTGCTGGAGCTGACTGTTCCCATGAGGCTCCAAAGTCATCAGAACCAAGCTGACAAAAGCTTTCAACACCAGGGTAAGGGAGTTGAGCAAAATCCTTTAGGCAGCAAGGAGCTACGGAAGATGTTTGTGCAAGAAAATACAATTCAATTAAGAAAAGCGTCAAGGAAGGTTGTTGTGGCATTTACTTAGGACAGATTAGAAATGCGTGAGATTGAAAAAAGCAGAGGATTATTAGGAGGTATAAGAAAATAGGAACCTAAACTCAGGGAATGGGAATAAAATAAAAGGTTATCAAACTTTTAAAAAAACATATAAACAGCAGAAGTCTTTTCTAGTAACATGTGAAACCTCAAAAAATAAAGTAGATAAAAAAGCACTGTATTATATAAATGTATTTTATAAGCTCAAATTTAAACATTTCCTTCAGTCACACAATGAGTATAATTATGCTCTCCTGAAAACATAAATGTGAAATGGGGAGTGTGGAGGAATAGCTCTGGAAAACCTTAAAATCCACGGAGATGGCAAAAGAAGGTTTAAGCCAAGATCTGCCCCAAAGAAAATGAACATAGATTACAAGTGAGTGCACCAGTGACCTCCAGCATGTCAAAGTTGGTATATGACATGTTCAAGTGTATTTTTCTTTTAATCTACTTTAATTGCTTTGAAAGCTGGACTAAAAAATGAAATTTGAACGTAATGTTTGTGTAATCTGGGAAACAGTAAAGAACACAGTTTGAAAACCACTGGCCTAAAAAGACTACATATGATGAAAACCCATGAAATTTACTGAGAAGCTAGATTTTGTGATGGCATGGCTCCGACTAAGCCTCATTTTCAGACAAGCAGGTGTTCTCCTACAGCTTTTCTTATCTCCATCTCCTTCCTCCCATAGTTTCTCCCCTAGACCTCTGTACCCCAAAAAACAACAGCTCTCAACCCCAGTCACAAGGATACCTCTCCTGCTCTGAGGACCACCACCCTTTGCACTTGGCCCCAAAGCCCTTTTGCAGCCATTAGGATGACATGATACTGATGAACACAAGTCCATCATCAGATCAGCCCTCTGTTGGTCTGCACAACTAGATATGTTGGGCCTGTGTTGACTGACACCTTAATTTTTGCTATCATTCTTAAAAACAATAAAAATGTTGTTGAAATGGGAAAAATAGTTATAAAGGATTTAATTGGGAAAACGGATGAAATTTTAGAATATGGACTATGGACTAGATAATGGCATGTTTCAATATTAAATTTACTGATTTTGATAACTGTATTGTAATTATGTAAGTGAAAATACATGCTGAAGTATCCAAGGCAAAGGGGCATGATGTCTCCACTTTATTCTCAAATGATTCAGAGAAAACACATTATACATACATTCAGAATGTTACAGCAAACAACTGGTGAATCCATGTAAAGGGGACACAGGATTTATATGTATTATTTTCCTTAAGTTTGAACTTATATGAAAATAAAACATTAAAAAATTATAAATAAATAAATAAAATAAAATAAAATAAAAGGTTAGTGTAAGGGAAACTTTGGGGATGGAAGAATCCACAGGACTCGGTGACTGGTTATGTTGGGAAAGAGGCCGAAGGAAAAATCAGATGAATGAATGAAAAGGTTTAAGTTCGTGGGAGAGGGATGATGAGAGAAGCAGTGCCTTTAAAACAACAGGGTCAGGGAGTGTAATAACGATCCCAACATGGGAAGCCAGTCTACGGAGAACTCTGGCCAAGCCGACACCTCCAAGTCGGGTACTGTCTCACTTTCATCCAGTGGAATATTACCAGCTGGTATCTTGGAGGAAATTGGATTTCTTGATTTTTCCAAATGAGCCAAGCTGTTGTGCTGGCAACCAACACACATGACAGGCAGTTAGCCAAGCATAAAGCAACAGGTTTAAAACATGGAAGGGTGTAGATAAACTATCTCTAGCCTTTAGCTAAGGGGACATCACAGAAACAAATGAAAAAGAAATCTTCCCAAACCCCAGAGCCATCTATTTTTTATACTGCTGTCTTATATAAAAACATGTATAAAACTATTGTGAGATCTACTTTCTTTCTTACTGGGAAATAGGGCAAAGAGGGATACTTTGAAGCAAAAGCATTTTTGGAGGTAGTACTTGAGATAATATTGGGGGAAAAAACTCTTCAACATAACTTAGGCTCAGTCTGTGTAGAAAAAGTAAATACAGATGCAGAGCTGGTGAATTTGAACAATGTAGAGAGACAGACTGGATCGTTCAGGCTGCTAAAGCTGCCTTTTTTTTTTTCTCTCAACAGTGGTGGGTTTTATTTTGTTTCGTTTTGGTTTTGCTTGGGTTATCTGGACAATTACCTCAACTCTCTATTTCACTCTGGTTCTAGAGACATAGTCCTCTAAGTGTTCTATTTTTATCGTGTTCAAGTAAGGACTGAACACAATGAGCTCATTGAAATGAGCCTCACTAAAAGGATTAAGCCAGTTTAAAGGATATGTTTCCAGCACATCCTCTATTTTCCATGATGTAGAAAAATGAGCAATTCTGTGCCTTTGGTCTACCCTCTCCATTAATAATAGTTTCCTCCTCAGAGGCAAGGGTGAAGTAGAAAGCCACCTTTGGGCAAATACTCATGTTGATAAATGCAAAAGGAAGCACAGCCATCTGGAAAGCACATCTAATTGCCCAAGTCGTGCGGCCCCCAGTCCAGAGCTCTGGCAGTTCCCTGGAAGGCTGAACAGGGTTTCTCTTGCATCGTGACTTCTCTAAGCAAATTTGAAATTCAGTGATTCCCTTCAGTTCTTGGGGCTAATTGGAAGACTGCAGCCAGGGGGTCTGGGTTGGAGTCACTTGCACCATAAGCTCTAGATACTAATAGGATCCAGTGGCTGGGAATAGCTGGAAGCTTTGGAAGGCAGTTTTTCTTTCTCAGCTCTCTTTTGGTCTGGTGATCTTGGCCTTGGTAACTCCATATAAAGACCACTCTCCTTTTAAGTGAGCTTAAGACAAACAGCATAGGCACTTCTTGGAATATTATTTTGCAGACATATCAGCACTTTTCTATTTACATGAAGAGAAAAGGTGGTGAAAAGGGACTGAAAGCTTCTGGCTGCTGGTGAAGAAGAGAAGTAAGGTGCAGAATGGGGAGGTCCCTTCTCCAGGCCCTATTCCCTGGGCCTGAACTCCTCCAGCCAGCTCCACGGAGCTGAAAAATTCACCTCAAAGAGCACACCCCATACATGTCTTACTACCAGAGTGTGACCTGGGACAGAGACTAAACACACACAAATTATTTTAAGATCTTAGAATCACTGTTACCCAGAGGGGTGGAGACACTGAGGCACCCTAGACTTACTAGGCTCCCAGCTAAAGGACTTTGCCTCACAGATTCCATATCCAGTGGCCCCTGCAGAATGGCTTCAGGCTGGCAATGTGGTTGGCAAGGCCAACACAGAACTTGCCTTACAGCTGAGTTTTCATAGCAATTGCCCTGTTTTTATTTAGGTTGAATTTTAGAATCAGTAAAACTAGCAAAAGTCTTTCTAAAGATGCTTTTAGTTCAAACCCATGTAGGGACTTCCCTGGTGGTCCAGTGAGTAAGATTCCATGCTCCCAACGCAGGGGGCCTGGGTTCGATCCCTGGTGGGGGAACTAGATCCTGCATGCATGCCGCAACTAAGAAACCTGCATGCTGCAACTATGAGCCTGCATGCCGCAACTGAAGGATCCCGCGAGCCACAAATAAGACCCAGTGCAGCCAAAATAAATAAATAAATAATTTAAATAATTTATTAATAAAATAAAATAAAATCCATGTGAGAACAGAAACAGACTCACAGACATAGAAAACAAACTTATGGTTACCAAAGGGAAGGGGGTAGGGAGGGATAAATTGGGAATTGGCTATTAACAGATACACGCTACTGTAGATAAAATAGATAAACAAAAAGGATCTACTGTATAACAAAGGAAAATATATTCAATATCTTGTAATAAGCTATAATGGAAAAAAAATCTGAAAAAGAATCTATGTATATATATATAACTGAATCACTTTGCTGTACACCTGAATCATTGTAAATCAACTATACTTCAATTTAAAATAATATTAAAAATAAAATAAGGGGCTTCCCTGGTGGCGCAGTGGTTGAGAGTCCGCCTACCGATGCAGGGGACACGGGTTCGTGCCCTGGTCCGGGAGGATCCCACATGCCGCGGAGCGGCTGGGCCCATGAGCCATGGCCGCTGAGCCTGCGCGTCCGGAGCCTGTGCTACGCAACGGTGAGAGGCCCGCGTACCACAAAAAAATAAATAAATAAAATAAAATAAAATAAAATCTATGTACGATTGAGGATACATCGGTAGTCCGTATTAGTAATTATTATGACTGTTGTTATTGTTCTGATTACTATAGAGGGGGTGATTACAGAGCTGACTGAGGTACAGGTTAAGGCTTCCCAAGCCACAGGTTTAATCCCAAAAAGAGAACTTCAAGAAAAAACCCTTATGAGATGGTGCCCAGAATCCATTTAAAGGTTTATAAACCTCAGAGAAACAACTGGTCTGGGAAGGAACCAGCCTGTTTATGATGGCGACATACTTTACAAAAGCTCTCAGAGAGGGCTGACAGGGCAAGCAAAGAAAGAACTTTCTTAAGTAAATATCAAATCAATTAAAGGAACAGATCCATGGAAATCAATCATTTACAGAAACAGGTCTTACCTGTGGTTTCTAACACAAAATGCACTACATGCTACACCTCAAGTAACTCAAGAAAAATGGATTCCAAAGTGATTCAATCTCCATACACTATGAGTAAGAGGCAACAGGCTAAAGCAAACCCTGCAAAACAAAGCTTTTAAAGATATAAAAATGCATAAACTTTTCTTATCAGAAAAGAGGTGAATGAATATTACGATATTCTTCTAGCATGTTTGCTTTAGCATTTGTCATGTAGTTATTCTGTGCAAAGGTAAGGTCTGGTATGCAGTGTAATTATTTTCCCACCTCCTTCTGTCACAAGGTCGACTTAAAGGGCAATTTCTTTCCTTAGTTCTTTAAATGCTTCCAAAAAGATATCTTAAGGTCAAGAAATGCCAACAATGTGCAAATATATTTCAGGGGTAGTCGATTTCCCCCTAGTACCATTAGGGGAAATTTTATTGTAGTCAGTCTAAGGCAAGTTAATGGAAGATCATATTTCTATTTGCTCTGGAACACTTATTAGTAATAGGAACCAGAAGGAAGCAAAGCCTCACAGCTCTGGAGCCCTGCCCTCCGGGTCAGGCTGCCTTCATTCTCTAGTCTGGATTCCAGAGGGTGTCCAAATGACGTTTCATGTAATTTATCACATGTACCTATGTGTATTTCATGTAATTTATGGGAAACGTGTAGCTATATGTACATATTGTTATATGGTTTCTATTGAGGCCTCCTCTCAAGACTTGTAAGCTTTCCAGGTTGGCGAAGCCTTTTTTTTTTTTTCTTTTTTCCTTTCAGCCGCACCACACAGCATGCGAGATCTTAGTTCCCCGACTAGGGATCTAACCCGTGCCCCCTGCAGTGGAAGTGCAAGAGTCCTAACCACCGGACCGCCAGGGAATTCCTGGCGAAGGCTTGATTATAAGATTCAGATTAGTGATGCAACACTTCTGTGAGATTTGGTAGCTGAGGATTTTTGTGTTCTTTGCAAATCAGTCATAGTGAGATGGAGTTTGATGAAGTAACTGAAGTCTGGTAAACAGATTAATACTTCTTTATCCAAACAAATTGGGCAAATTCCCCCTGTACTATTTAGTCATGTACTGGTATATTTAACAAATATTTTATTGGTGTCTGTCATGAACCTAACATTATGCAGGGCACTGGCAGGACAAAAGTGAATAAAATAGGCTAGCTGGGCTTCCCTGGTGGCGCAGTGGTTGAGAGTCCGCCTGCCGATGCAGGGGACACGGGTTCGTGCCCCGGTCCGGGAAGATCCCACAAGCCGCGGAGCGGCTGGGCCTGTGAGCCATGGCCGCTGAGCCTGCGCGTCCGGAGCCTGTGCTCCGCAACGGGAGAGGCCACAACAGTGAGAGGCCCACATACCGTAAAAAAAAAAAAAAAAAAAAGTAATGTTAAAATTTGCTAGACTTTTAATTAGAACAATATTTACAAGTTAAACTTAAATGTTTATGGAAGAACCAAGCATTTATCATTTAAATGTAGAGTACATAAATTTAATTTTAATATACTGAATATTAATTTTTATATACCTAAAGTAAACTCTGAATAATCTCTTCTCTGCATAAAACCGCCCTTAAAAAATGCTCTCATATTTATAGCTTGAATGCCAAGCTACTGAAAAAATTTCCACCAGGAGACAGTCCCTATGAGTCCTGGAAAAAAATTGTGACATATAGATTCAGTGGAACAAACCAACTTTTGCCTATGTATTAAATGAAGTGGTTTGTCCTGAAGACATCTATGGAGTTAAATGCCAATCTGAGATGTTATCTTAAAAAGGAAGGAAGGAAGGAAGGGAGGGAGGGAGGGAGGGAGAAAGGGAAGGAGGGAGGGAGAGAAAGAAAGAAACCTTTCTTAACAAGGATCCCCTCAAGGTCATCCCAATTTCTCCTAAGCACAGGCATTAGCTCCTTCCTTAATGTTGTAAACATGTTTCGCTACATCACTTCTTGCATTGAAGTGAAAGTTTTTGTTGCACATCTATTTTCCCACCTCACCACGAGTTCCTAGATTAGGGATCATTTTCTATTCATCTTTGTATTCCAGGGATGCTGACACTCAGAGCATCTTAAACTTCAAGAAAAGCTGCCATAGCTGTCTCTCATGGACCTGGGATTAATTCTTAAGATTTTCTTCCCACCAGCCTCTTCAAAACCCAGACACCAACCCAATTGGCTTCATGCCTTAGCTTCCTAGATTCATCCAGCCCTATTTGGATCTCTGACCTGGTTTCAAATTGTTTATACTGGCCATGACCTGGCACTCACAGCCTTAGGGCACAGCTTCTGGCATTTTCCCACTGACTCCACCCACTCCAGGGCAGGACCAAGTCTGTGAAGGAAGAACATCAAACATTTAGAGCTTGGGAGAATGTCTGGAAATCACAGTGGCCCAATAAGTGTTTAAAGACTAAAGTCATTCAGTAATCATCTAACATTTCCTGAACACCTACATTGTTCAAATTGCTTTGCTGAGGACAGGGATATTAAAAACTAGTAAGCTATGGTACCTGCAGTCAAGAGGATGGTGAACAACAGAAGTGCTCTTATACAGTTTTATACAAAGTGCCATAGGATCACACAAGATAAGAGCACAACACAGACTGGAGAGAAAGGGCAATAAAGAAAAGATTTCTCATCGTGTGTGACCCTGTTAAATTTTGGTAGCTAGATCAGGGCTTTGTGATTACTTCAATGTGAGGAAGTGAAAGGGGTCTACAAGGATTTAGGGAATAGTGCTTGATGAATCCACTCATTGAGATCGGGAATACAGAAGGATGTGCTGACCTTTGTGCTGTCGATTAATGTCAGTTTGGGACATGTTGAGTTTGAGATGCATATGGATCTAAGTGGATATGTCCAATACGCAACTATATACCAGTGTCTACAGTTTAGAAGAACTCCAAGAACTGGAGCTGTAGATTTGGGAGTTATCAGCATGTATATAGTTGTAGCTATAACTAAAAGTGAACAAATTGTTTCAGGGATAATAGAACACTGAGAAGAAAGCAAGAGTGAGAGTCTGGGGCTGTCCACATGGAAGGGTTAGGCAGAGGAAGAGGAAATCATTAGGGAATCTAGAAGAGCAACCAGAGATTTAAAAAAAAAACAAAGAGAAAAACCAGGGGACCATAGTTGTGGTGGACATTGTTGGTTTCCTAACAAGTATCAACTGCCTGCTCTCCTTTACATAATTCCTCCCCCATGAAGTCTCTGGGTCTCTGGAGGCTGAATGTCTCTAGTTCCAAGGGTTGATCCAACCAGTCTAAAAATATCCCACCTGCTTTGCTGGGGACTGTAAGGGACAAGGAGCCCAGTGAGATTCAGGAAAAGTTTGATCAAGTGGGTGAAGGTGATCAAAAGATACAAATTTCCAACTATAAGATAAATAAGTCCTGGGGATGTAATGTACAGGATGGTGACTATAGTTAACAATACTGTACTGTATATTTGAAAGTTGCTAAGAGACTAGATGTGAAGTTTCTCATCACAAGAAAAAAACAATTATAACTAAGTGAGGTGATGGGTGTTAAGTAAACTTATTGTGGTAATCATTTTGCAATATATTCAGATATCAAATGACGGTGTTATACACATTAAACTTACACAATGTTATATGTCAATTCTATTTTAATAAAACTAGAAAAAAATATATTAGAAACAGAGTTTAATGGGACTCCAGATGAATTCTTCATTATTCTCTTAGAAGAACTTTCTAAAGTAATGCCTTCTCTTCCTCCATATGGGCTTTGAAGCTCACACTTGCTGCAGCCCCTCTCCCTACCAATCTGAGAATGAAATCAACTGAAGGAAGCCAACCAAGCCAGGAGATCATGGAGATATGGAGCTGGAGCCAACCCTGTCCCTTGCTCTCCCTCTAGACTTCCGTTCATGGGATTTATGAAGTTCCTTATTGCTTAAACCAATTTGGGTTGAGTTTTCTGTTCCTTTCTTCTGAAACAGAACTAACGGGTACGAAACCAAAGGAGGTGAGAACTTCAGCCCAGAAGTGATCAAGAGTATCGAGTGGTACCGAGAGACCGGTGATGAAGGGCCTAAAATGCATCCAAAGAATTTGGTAACCAGAATGTGTTGAAGGGAGCAGTTTCAGTGATGGTAGCTGTGGTGGGGCAGAGCCCAGACTGCACTGGGGGGGAGACCAGAATGGAAGTGAGCACTCAGAGAGACCAAGCAGAGATTCTTCTGTAGTGAAGTTTGCCTGCAATGAGAAGTCATAATTATAGAGGAACGTAGTGTTGAGGCAAGTTTTGTTTGTTTACTTTGAAGATTGAGAGCTACTTAGTTAACGAGTCAACAGGTGGCTCTCCAAGTTTCTTGCCATACCATGTTCTCCCCTCCCCCCCAAGTTCAGCTGTAAAACTTCAGAAAAGTCAAAAGTAGCACCTCAGGGAATTATACTCAATATTTTGTAATAACCTATAAGGGAAAAGAATCTGGAAAAAAAAAGAGTGTGTATATATATATATTTACATCAAAAGTAGCACCTCAACATTTCACATTCCAAATTTTACATTAGAAATACAGGACCCAAAAATGCAGAATGAAGCTACTAAACAATTCATCAGAAGAAGAAAAAAGAGAGGGAAAGGGAGAGGAAGAGGAGAAGGAGAAAGAGGAGGAGGAGGAGGAAGAAGAAGAAGAAGAAGAAGAAGAAGAAGAAGAAGAAGAAGAAGAAGAAGAAGAAGAAGAAGAAGAAGGAGGAGGAGGAGGAGGAGGAGGAGGAGGAGGAGAAGTAGAAGGAGAAGAAGGAGAAGAAGGAGAAGAAGAAGAAGAAGAAGAAGAAGAAGAAGAAGGAGAAGGAGAAGGAGAAGAAGAAGAAGAAGAAGAAAGCATTTGAAGAAAAAAAAACATGTACAAGGAAGTTCATGGCAACATTTTTTGTGACAGAAATATTGAGGAAAAACATAAATGATCTATTAATAGAGAAACGGTAAAACCAAAAAGAGATGCATTGAGTAGTATTCTATTAACTACTTACTTTGCAGCATTTGAAAAGAATGAGCTGGATTTCTATGTACTGATATGAAAAAATCAAAGTGAAAAATTATGGAACAATATATGTGATAGGATCTCACATATGAAATTCAAAACAGATAGGATTGTTTATATTCATGCAGAGAAGAAAGGTCAAGAAGAATATACAACAAAGTCTCAACCGTGGTTACTTCTGGGAGGGAAGTGGGATATGGTATTGAGGGCAGGGAAGGGCATTTTAGGAAAGTGCAATTCATACATATTGTATACTTTTATGTAAGTTAAATTTTTACAAGGATAATTTTCTTTTGCATGTTCAATGAAAAAATAAGTACTTGCAGAAAAGTAAGGCAGTTGCAAAGCAGGAACTCAATTTTTACCCACCGGCATATTATTCTCCCTTAAACAGGGGAAAGGAAAGACCACAAAACTGATCATTTTTAATGTCTTTATCTCACATTATTAATGCCGAACGGATACAGTTTTGTATGCTATTTTTTTGGGAGCATTTTAAAATTAATTAGTTGTTGGATGTGTGTAAAACCATTGGCATCAAGTTAAATTTATCTATAAGTAACTCCATACTCACCATCTGGTTAAATTTGGCATCATTTATTTTCAAATTGTAAGGCTACTCAAATAAAGCTGGCTGCTGTTTCATGAAGATCCCCATATGAGCACATTTGCATTTATGAAATATACATTCTGAGGCTGACTGGGGAGACCAAGATGCTCATAGAGAAATGAAACACTGAGAATCCAATGCTTAGATAAAGAATTTGCATACCTTCTATGTAAACATACAACCATTTTATAAATATATTGTCAAAAAACCTTTCGATTTCTCTGAAACTATAGTTATGATTTCAAATCTAACAGATCTAAAAACACATATAATTTAGTCCAATAATGCCCTTTAGCCATAGGCTATCAATAGTTTACCAAATAATCGACCCTTGTACATTGATTAGTTATCTGTTCCTAGTTCCAAAGGGCAATGTTATATGTTTTTCACACAGTTAATTTAACAAGCTATCAGATGTCACCTTCTCACAGAGAGAAAACTCCCCTGGTACCTGAGGTGGACAATTCAAGATGTGCCCAAATGTGAATATAGGTCTAAATCATTTGGAGTCTGGAACAGAGTAACAGGTGCATCTAATCTGACCCTAAATATGGAGATATTCTTTTTGAGACATCAATGGTTTATTGGATAGGGGATCTTACATGTCTGAAGCAAGGTCCTGTAGTGACACCCCACCATGTATGGCAGACTGCAGGCAGGCAGTCTTCACTCAATTTGGTGATATTTTTTAATCACTGAGAAAAGCAAGAAAAATGGCAGGAGAGTGAAAACCTATGTAAGAATAGTTTACCTGTGGTCAAGTCAGGCTTGTGAATAATATCTTAGTCAAAATAAGGCATAAAGCCCAGAAGATGTGAATCAAATAATTTTGGTACATAATGATCTACAATCTTTGTACAAAAGAATATAAAGAAAGACTTTCAGTGGAAAAATATGTACCTAGTCAACAGTTAAACATGTATAAAGCATATGCCACATACAAAACTGGTCACACAGCAGTAAACAGAACAAATAAGACCTTTATCCTTTAGGAGTTTCCAAACTTTGAAAATTGACAAATATTATCCAAGAAAATCAAGTCTCCTATCTTAATACCGGATAGCTTTCATTTTCACTTTTTAGTTACTTCTACAAAGAAATAAGTCAAATATTTGTTTTATTTTTATTAGAAACTAAATAGAAGAGTATATTTTTTTCATTTTAAACATTTTCCCCAATAAATTCTTCATACACCCACAAAAATGTTTAGTAAGATATAAGCAAACAGCTTTCTGATCATACTACAGCATCATATTTAAAGGAAAATACAGAATATGCTTGTTCCATAAGATCAGACAGAACCAAGCTCAATTTTTTAAATACAAAATTCAGATGATAAGCCCATTCAGTCTATAAGAGTTCTTTATAAAGTGGTTCTAAGTTTTGCACTGTTGCTATTACAAACTGGATGGCACTTATATAATCTTTATTACTCTTGAAGTATATTTCTTATATTTATTCACTTATCATGCAAGTTTAAATTCTCAATTTTTAATACCAGGGAATTCTCCTTCTCATAGCAATTACTGCAATACAAAATGGCATCCCTGATTATGAACCCTTTAAATTTTAGCTCCATAAAAACAGATTTTGTTGAAGAACTATAGGAAGAAAGGCAACGTCATATATTCTTTCTATAAGCTCTATATTTTGTGGATTTTGCTTTAAAATATTCTAATAATGCTGAATATTAACTATAGGTTGTAATTTGATATTCACAATTGTGTAACAATTGGCATAACAGTCAGAAACTGTCTCCAAAGAAACCAAGCAATGGTCCAAGAACAGGAACAAAAAAACATGGGCCAAAATTAATGCTAAGATACTTTCCTTGTAATACTTCCAAAGATTAGCATGAAGAGGTGACCCAAGAAGAGCCAGATATGCAGGAAATTTGCCCCTTATTTAAGGGATGAAAAATCTGAAGCCTACAAGGGCAAAGTAGTCTCCTGACCAGAGATACATAACTTGTTGGGAACATGAACAGGACCAGAGCTCAATTCTCCATATTTCCAGTGGCTGCCATACCAAGATGTAGGAAAGGGGTTAAAAAATAGAGAAGGGTTCAGTCACCACCACCACCCCCGCACACACACTCACACCCTCCAAATCTCCCACAGTTCTTCTCCTTCATTGTCCAAAATGCAGTGCCTTTCCCACTACTTATATATCTGAAGGGACTATCGTTCATGTCTTCTCTTTCTAACATCTGCCTATGAGTATAGACAGAATTTATCTAAATTTCTATTTGATGGGTTTTTTAAAATTATGAATCTAAGACCCGTTTTTTTTTTTTTTTTTTTTTTTTTTTTTTTTTTTTTTGTGCTACGCGGGCCTCTCACTGCTGCGGCCTCTCCCGTTGCGGAGCACAGGCTCCGGACGCGCAGGCCCAGCAGCCATGGCTCACGGACCCAGCCGCTCCGCGGCATGTGGGATCCTCCCAGACCGGGGCACGAACCCGCATCCCCTGCATCGGCAGGCGGACTCTCAACCACTGCGCCACCAGGGAGGCCCTAAGACCCGTTTTTTTAATGTAGAAGTAAAATGTAATATTACTTCTTTTTTAAAAATTTATTTTATTCAAGTATAGTGGATTTACAATGTTGTGTTAATTTCTGATGTACAGCAAAGGGATTCAGTTACACGTTCTTTTTCATACTCTTTTCCATTATGGTTTATCACAGGATATTGAATATAGTTCCCTGTGTTAGACAGTAAGACCTTGTTGTTTATCCATTGTATACGTAAGAGTTTGCAACCGCTAACCCCAAACTCCCAATCCATCCCTTCCCCCTCTCCCCTTCCCCTTAGCAACCACAAGTCTGTTCTCTAAAAAAGTAACATTAATTCTTAAATGGAGCCCAGTGATTTAGGGTTGATTGATTATCTGTATTCCATTTAAGTTCTACGTTAAAAAAAAAAAAAAAGTAAAAGTAAGCAACGCTATAAAAACAATACAGTGACTTTAAAGAAAGCAGGGACCATAATCATAGCAATCTTTCGGTCTTTTCTGAGTATTTTCCAATACAATTTTTAACTAATTTCTTCTCAGCATTTTTTTTCCATGTGTTATAATTCCATAATGGGTTGGGTTCTAAGAAAAAAATAGAAAAGAAAACATGGTCCTTATAAAGTAGAATCACAATTTAAATTTTAAACACTGAAACGGAATGTCCTTTGAGTGTGATTTTTGCCCCCTCAAAGCAGGGCTCCTTTTGATGTCCTGGGAGAGTTCACCGCATGGAGATACAGGAGTGAGGAAGAAAAGAAGAAAAGATGGACAGTGACTGGAAGTTGGCATCAAATTTCAAATCTGGGTTGCTGCATTTTCCTTACAGCCCTAAAATCATATTCTGAAATGTAGGAGCCTGCTGATTCCGAGCCCACTTGAAAGAGAAAAGGCTAGGTCCCCAGGCTCCTGAGGGCTTTCATTGATAATCAGGAGAAAGATTTTAAGGCAATCAGACCAAGAAATTTTGAAATGTTAAATCATGTGATTTTTTTTAAATCTGAGAAACTACTTTCTACATAAACAACACTCCAGGAAAACATTACAATTAGGAAGATAGAATACTGTGACGATCCAGTTTTGGGAACAATGAAAAGTGGCTTTATGAAAATAAATTGTTTTGCTCTTCAAAAGCAGGGTTTTTTTTTTAGCTGTGAATATACCTAATACTAAATACTAGTGTCTTCTCCTCTGTCAATCAAAGACAAAAAGTAGAAACATATTTTTGGCCTTTTTCTTCTAATTTTTAAGCTTTTAGTAAATCATACCATTTGCCCCAGGTTAATCTAAAAACTAATGTCATGGGAGAAGTTTGACATAGCAGGCCCAAGATCAAAGTCAGGTCCCATCTCAGGCTGGCCAGTCTTTCCTTCCTATGGTTCCTCTTTAGTGCCAGGAGAGAGCCTTGTAGGGAGGAGGGGAATTTTACTCCCAGATTGTGCCTCCCACGTAGAGCCCTGGGCCGTTGTAAGGTTGGCCTCATCTTCATTGCATCTCTTTCCCTGCTCAGATGAGTGCATCTGCTGGAGCTAAAGGCTCATACAACCAAAGACTGAAGGTGGAAACGTCACTTGCAAGTTGGAGTTAGGCTAGACCACTGAGACAGTGCTACCTGAAGGAAATGTGTAAAAAGAACACAGGCTGGGCATTCAGGCCACTACTGGATGCAATGCCAAGAGTTTCCAAAAACACTAAGAATTCAAAGGCATTCATTGGTGTCCCATATTGATAAGAAGCCATGATACGGACTCTACACTAAGCTGTTGGGAAAGAAAGAGGAGAGAGTGAGTGATTAAATCACACTAAACCATTTGGGGCTGTCTTAAATGACAGGTTAGTAACAGGACAGGTATTTCTAGGTCCTAGCTGCACTGGGTAGTCATAGAGGGAAGTTATAGCAAATTAGGCCAGCAGAGTATTTCCATCCTGTCTAATTTAGCCCTTACAACCTTCCATCTTGTCTCCACCTTAAAAAAAGAAAAAAGAAAAAAAGAGGGACTTCCCTGGTGGTCCAGCAGTTAAGACTCCACACTCCCAATGCAGGGGACCAGGGTTCGATCCCTGGTCAGGGAACTAGATCCCACATGCCACACCTAAGAGCCTGCATGCTGCAACTAAAAAAACAAACAAAAAAAGATCCAGCGTGCTGCAACTAAAACCTGGTGCAGCCAAATAAATAAATATTAAAAAAAAAAAGAAAGAAAATAGAGAAAAAGAGACTGAAAGGAGAAACAAAGTAATGGAATCATACCAATCATTTTTCTGTCTTGAAGAAGGCAAAGTCAGCTTGTTTCTTTACATCCATTCTGGCACTTGTTCAATGTTTTAACATGTAATATTTCATAAAAATAAATATATAAATATATAAATAATTTGAATACTAAAAGTCACCTGAGGAGTTACAGCATAACTGTACACCCTTCAGAATTGGTCTGGCACTCTGCACTAAGATTTTTTTATTCAAAAACCCCCTAATTCTATGCTTTTATCTTAATGGGTTTCATAGAGCCAAAGTAGCTAGAATTTTTTAACTATTTGATTTTCTTAAGGATCAGGAGATTCTGAAAAAAAAATTTTTTTTCTTTTGGGAGATTTTTTTAAGTCTCTGTCATAAATAACTTCTAAAGGGCTGCCAAATATATCATTAGGGGTGTGACTCAAAGGTCTTCTGTTATCTAACACAAACAGATGGAGAAGACTTGAACTTTTGGAATTGCAGAAGATGCTAGATTCTCTATATTGGAAGAGGCAAAGAGAGACATCAGTAACACCCCCGTAACAACCACGAACAGTAAGTGCGTCCTAAGGGTCAGTCACTGTCTTAAATGTTTTACGTACATTATCACATTTAATCTTTCCAATAACCTGTAGAACAGGTATTAATTTTCCTCCTCTGCAGGTGAGGAAACAGGAGCTTATAAAGGTTAAGCATTTTGTGCAAGTCAATCCTATTAGTAAGTGGAGTGAACTCAAGTCTGTGCGACTCCAAAGGCTATGTGTATGTGCTTGGCCACTATACTTCCTCATACCATCAGGTTCAGCAAAAGAAAAACACTCACTCAGGGATGCACCGTCAACGTGCAAGTTGCCACAGAGTCACGGAATCTCAGAGTGGTCACCCTTATTCCAAATTTCAATTCCCTCAACACGCCAAATATTATTTCTAGTAAATATCTAGTTTCAGCTCCCTGTTGGGAAGTTGAGCAGGGGAGAAAAAGAAAAAGGAGAAAAGAAATCTAGATAATCACAGAACATCTCTTTGTGATATCCCCTTTATTGGTACACTTATCTGGAAAGAGAGGGGAAAAAAAAAAAAAGTAGGGGCTTCCCTGGTGGTGCAGTGGTTGAGAGTCAGCCTGCCGATGCAGGTGACACGGGTTCGTGCCCCAGTCTGGGAGGATCCCACATGCCACGGAGCGGCTGAGCCCGTGAGTCATGGCCGCTGAGCTTGTGCGTCCGGAGCCTGTGCTCCGCAACGGGAGAGGCCACAACAGTGAGAGGCCCGCGTACCGCAAAAAAAAAAAAAAAAAAAATAGAACTAAGCTGGAGTTCCATATGGTAATAAAAAATCAGCTTTCTCTTCAGCTATAAACAAATCAGTTCTAAGACAAGTAGGAGCCTTGTATGAATGAAATGATGCCCTTATAGTTGCTCCCAGACGTGCAGAAAAAATAATGGTCCTTATGAGCCCCAGACCAGAGATAATATTGGAAATTCATCAATAAAATAATGATATTTATCTCATTTGCGTAGAGAGGCTTTAAGGTGATATGTCGAAATATATGAGCCCAGGTTATTCAAACTTGGAAAGGCAAGCAAGTCAATCTCAGCTGGGAAAAAAGTCCCATAAATTGTGTACTGTGAACTGTATTTTCCAGGTGGGGACAACAGTCAGAAGCATAAAGTAAAAGATCAGTTAGGGAGGGTTTGTAGTTAAAGATAGTGGATTAAACACATAACGTTTATTCTCTCTCCTGAAACTCCCCAGAACTACAGTAGAGAGGGTTTTGTTAAGCACACCACTCCCAAGGGCAAAGAGAATGGGAGACATAATAGCAAAAAATAATAATAATAATAACTTTCAAAGTAGGAGTTGGAAAGAGGAAGAAAAAATGAGAGTAAAATAAAGTAAGGAGTCCAAGGAAGCAGAATCCTAAAATCAGCAGCTGAGGGAGCCTAGCATCCTCCCTTTGACCAAGCAACTGCCCCTCCCCTCCTTCCCCCTTCCCCAGCTGAGTGGGGAGCCCTTCCTGCTCTGGAGTGGGTGAAGCATGGGGCACATGGGCCGGGCCACCACTGTGCTGAAAACCAGGGGATTAAGTGCAACGGAGGCAAGCATCACATACCAGGTGTTGTGACCTCCCAGGCCTTTTCTCCAAAATGACTCCCAGAATTAGCAGCCAGGATCATAAGCCTTCTTTCCACGTTAATCAAGATGTGTCCATGGACCACAGTAACAGTTAGAGACTAGACGCAGCATCTCAGCCCCACCCCAGACCTACTGAATCAGAATCTGCATTTCAACAACTCCTTGGGTGACCCGTATATGTTGAAGTCTGAGCGGAACTGCTCTGACAGGGGATTGGACTCTTTGCTTTGGAAAACTTGGAGGAAAAACCTAATGATACAGACATCAGGGATATTAAACACACACCCCCCAAAAAAATACGCAAGCAGACCCTCTATGATGAAGCCCACAGTCAAAAAACTCACCCATATGTGCAGTGTTTCCAGTCAGCTTTTTAGTTTCCAATGTTAAACAGGATTGCCAAGGATGTGAGAAATATCTCTACTGTGAGAAAGAACATACAAATAATCAGAAGAAACAAAGACTGTACAGGAAAAAAAACAAAAACAAAAACAACCTATTATCAATATCCTCAAAGAAATAGGATAATATACTATATTGATGAAAGAAGAATAGAATAACATTTTTCAAAAAATAAACAGAACAAAGAGAGTCTATAGAAATCAAATATAACAGCAAAAAAAGAGAAAAACTCAAGAAGAGTTAGAAAATAAAGTTGAAAAAAGATCCCTCCAAAAAAAGTAAGTCAAAAGACTAAAAGATGAAAAATAGAAATTTTTTTCAATTGTGAAAGTAGGACATCAATACAGATTGTTCTACATCCAAATAATAGGCATTCCAGAAAGACAGAAAAAAACAAATAGAGAGAAAAAATATCAAACAGTAATTCAATAAAATTCCCGAAGAAATGAGTTTCCAAATGGGAAAGACCAACTGAGTGCCTAACACACTATATAAAAACAGAGCTATAGCAAGAACATTACGGGTGTTCCTCACGAAATTTCAGAAAACTGGTGTAAAGAAAAGATTCTAGAAGCTTTGAGAGAAAAAAATATATACAGTGAGGCAAGCGTCAAAATAGTTCCAGATTTGTCAACCTCCAAGATTAGAATTAGAAAGTAATTGAACAATGCCTTCAAAAGCCTGAGGGAAACTATTTCCAACTTAGAATATTCACTTAGCCAAAATATGAATTAAGTGTGAGGGCACTTAAAGATTTCCAGGCATGTTTATCAAGTTTATCTCCTATGCACCCTTACTCAGGAAGCTACTAGAAGAGGTGCTCCACAATAACAAGGGGGGAAACAAAGAAAGAGGAAGACATGGGATCTAAAAAACAGGGGAACCAACTCAAGAGAGAGGCAAAGCGTGTCCCAGAATACTGGTGAAGGAGAAGTTCAGGATGGCAGGTGTACACAGGAGATAAAGGACACAGTTCAGACTCGAGGTCAAAAGGCTTTTAAGACAGGTGGATACAGGAGGATGAAATTGATAAAACACCTGCTGGGCTTGAATACAATCAGAAGGGAGTTTAGAAATGATTGAGGGGGAAAGAAACAGAAAGAAAGGCAAACTAAAGAATGGGAGAGTTAGGGACTTCCCTGGTGGTCCAGTGGTTGAGACTTTGCCTTCCAATGCAGGGGGTGTGGGTTCAGTCACTGGTGAGGGAACTAAGATCCCACATGCCTCACGGCCAAAAACTCAAAACGTAAAACAGAAGCAATATTGTAACAAATTCAATAAAGACTTTAAAAATGGTCCCCAGGGGCTTCCCTGGTGGTGCAGTGGTTGAGAGTCCGCCTGCCGATGCAGGGGACATAGGTTCGTGCCCCGGTCCGGGAGGATCCCACATGCCGCGGAGCGGCCGGGCCCATGAGCCATGGCCGCTGAGCCTGCGCATGCGGAGCCTGTGCTCCCAACAGGAGAGGCCACAGTAGTGAGAGGCCCGTGTACCGCAAAAAAAATAAAAATAAAAATGGTCCACATCAAAAAAATCTTTTTAATAAAAATAAATTTTAAAAAAAGAACAGGACAGTTATATACTTCATTGAAATTTTTCAAAATGGTACAAGAAAGGAAAAACAATCATAGAATACCACATAGCTCATGTGTAAATAACAGTCACATAGTCCTAAAGTCATAATCTTACGAATAGTTACAAATCTTATAAATGCTGAAGACTAATTTAAACAAATTATGACATCTATATAGGGTGAATGAGGAGGTGGTATGCATATTTGAGAATAGTGGGTAAGGTTGCTAAATTCTCATCTTCCACAGCAGGAAGTGAATAAACAATACTGAAAAATCAAGATGTAGCACTATTAGCAAGTTGTTTAGTGATATGGATGCAAGCATCAAAAGTAACAGATAGGGCTTCCCTGGTGGCGCAGTGGTTGAGAGTCCGCCTGCCGATGCAGGGGACACGGGTTCGTGCCCCGGTCCGGGAAGATCCCACATGCCGTGGAGCAGCTGGGCCCGTGAGCCATGGCCGCTGAGCCTGCGCGTCCGGAGCCTGTGCTCCACAACGGGAGAGGCTACAACAGTGAGAGGCCCGCATACCGAAAAAAAAAAAAAAAAAAAAAAAAAGTAACAGATACAAGTTTGATAGAGGACGCTTCTAGAGGGTTGGAAAATGGAAGACAGAGGGCAGAGGAAAGTAGGTACAGTTAATTTTCATAATGACCCTTACAGGACTATTTCATTCTTTAAATTATACGCATTAATAACTGATAAAATTAAAATTAAAATTTTAAATTAGAGAATATTAGGATGAATCCTCATTTTTAACACAAAGAAGAGTAAATGAAAGTCTAATGGCCTAAGGGGGAAAAACATTATCATAAATTGGAAAGTGTCAGAAAGGGGAAATTTTTTTCTAATTAATTAATTAATTCTTTTGGCCGCATCATGCAGTTTGCAGGATCTTAGTTCCCCGACCAGGGACGGAACCCAGGCCCTGGCAGTAATAGTGCTGAGTCCTAACCACGGAACTGCCAGGGAATTCCCAAAAAATTTTTTTAATTTGAAGAGTGCATACTTCAAAGGTGGTGGAGTAGTCTTCTCCTCAGATATCATCCAAAACCAACAAGAAGAACAAGAGGCAATAAAAAAACTTCCCATCAGTGGTACTAGTTGCCCTGAACGGCGAAACATGAAGACAGAAAGTGGATGGAGAGGCAGTAACTAGTTTACCGAGTGGGAGAAGGTGAAATCTAAGAACATTCAGAGGGGGATATTGACCAGAACCCTGCTACTCTGGCCTTCAGGCTCACGTGCTGGAAGCATCAGGCACTAAAGATGGAGAAAGAGGGAGTTGCTGAAAAGAGAAGACTTGACTGAAAGTCTGCATGAAGAGCATTTGGACCCTAGACGCCTACCCTACCCTCTATAGTCAGGGAACTAGCCCTCCCCACCCTCAAAAGATGCAAAAGCTTTATTCTCTGTCACTGAACTAGGCTTGTGATGTCTGCTCTTTAGGCAGTAGGCATGGTGTAAGGCAGAGTTGAGGTGCCGAATGGAAAATGGGCATTAAATAAAACTGCATACAAAGCCATGTGATACCAGTCCAGCTCCCAGAATATCTGCAAACCCCCATGAAGACCCCTACTCTCTTGGAAGTAAGCACTGGAGACCAGCAGGCATTGTGAGTACCCTTCATATGGACTTAGGGGGCTTGAACCATGGATATCGCAGGGGCCACTGTGATGCCCCAAGACTAGAGGCCCATGCCCAAAGTGTTTATACTGTGTACATTACCCACTGGTGTCCCCAACCCAAGAAAACATGACACACTGTACTTCTTGACAAAGAGGGTGTGAGGATCCTGAACCAGATTTCATTTTATTTAGAAAAAATAAATAGATGTATTATTTCTTGCAACCAACTATTGTGGTAGTCACATCTGTCTTTGTTCAAGCTATTCTGCACAAATGCCCTCCTACCTCACCTACCTAGTGAAATCCTCATCTAAGAGCAGCCAGGTTGCCTTCTTTCTCTAGTTTTCCCTTATTTTTTTCCATTTGGCAGAATTAATTACTCTTGCATTTGTATTCCCATAGCTCTTTATACCTACCTCCAAGACAGTACTTTGTTCTATAGTACCCTTGACATTGCCTTAGCGTATATATCTCTTCTAGATTATAAACTCCTTGATGGGAAAATCAATGTCTTATTCATTCTTGAAACACCAATAAGTCCCATTTCTTTGATCTACATCTAGTATAAGAATCCGCTATCGCTATCAAAGGACTACATACCATCATCTTCCAGGAGTTCCACAAAGTCTGAGGAGGTGCTTATGTGTTGGAAAAAACAGCACAGTATACTCTGTGTGTGAACATAACACTAAACATATTTATTATTTCTGTGCAATAAAAACTGTAAAACTTTCTTCATGCTATTGAATAATAAGACTCTAGAAAGAAAATGCAGAGAAAATTGAGAGGAAGGGTGGCCTATGGAGAAGCTGAAAAACCTTATATGTACAGTAACCAACCACACTTGCTGAATTAAATATTGATTTTACAAGTATGAGAGTGAAACCAGATTCTCTTGGAATATTTGACATATATTGTTTCCTAAGTCTGTGAAATCTTAGTGGGAAATTGGACAGATAGATAGTATGACCCATGAAGAAGAAAGCCGAGTAACTGTGTTTGGGAAATCTTGAGGAAGTTGAAAAGTAGACTGATGATTTGAGAAATCTAAGAAAACTGGAACTGAAAAGAGGTGTTTAAAATTATGTTTTTATCGGAAGTATCTATTGTAGAAAATTTGGAAAATATAAAAATGTATAAAGAAAATAAACTGTCTGTAATCACCACCCCTAAAAAAAGACTCTAGAAATATATCCACCCATCAGCTTCACTTCTGTACTCAAGGGGGAAAAAAATCACCACTCAATCAATTTAGTAAACACCTTAAGAAAACTTGGTACTGAATAATAACCAGAATCCTGTCAGGATCATCTGGTTTCCACATCAGAGTGACAGTTCTGGAAAAGTAAGAGGAAGATGGTCTTTTACAGGGCTTTTATCAATATCTTAGAAAGTATAGGTATCAATACATGCTGGCTGTCAAAGTTGGGTAGGAAGGCATGGAAGAAGTGATCTGTAGGCCTCTCCCTTGGGCCTACATTCTAGGCCTTGTTAGCAATAGAAACTGCGCTGGGTCTGTTTACCTCCTTTCGGATAAAAGAAACGGAAGCGAACCCATGTCACTGGATACTGCCACAATCTACGGCATGGTTGGACCCTTTGGACAGTTCCCACTGAAGACGAGTTCACTGTTAAAAATTATAACACAAGAGAAAACCAGCTGCCATGAAAGAGATGCACCATGAAAGAAAGAATTACAACTACTATATATAAAACAGAGGGAGTTCCCTGGCAGTCCAGTGGTTAGGACTCAGCACTTATACTGCCGTGGCCTGGGTTCAATTCCTGGTCGGGGAAACTAAGATCCCTCAATCCTCATGTGGCCAAAAAATTAATTAATTTAATTTAATCAAATTAAATAAACAACAAGGACCTACTGTATATCACAGGGAACTATATTCAATATCTTATAATAACCTGTAATGGAAAAGAATCTGAAAAAGAATATATATATATATTTAAATATATATATATATTTAACTGAATCACTTTGCTGTACACTTGAAACATTGTAAATCAACTATACTTCAATTTAAAAAAAGAATTTACAGTACAGTGACTAGGAGCAATAGAACAATCTGAAAGGAACTTTAAATGTGTAAAGAGCTAAAGAAAAAATAGATTCCATAAGGTTGAGGACAGGACATGATGGGAAAAAAAATCCGTATTTGAAAATGAGCTGTAAGAAATACTAGAAAAGAAAATATAGTCACTGGGATAAATTCCAGTAATTAAAGGCTACTTAACTCAGGTACCTTTTTTGTGTGTAGGGCCCCATGCTGGGGTCAAAGTTCAGTTGACATAACTTGTGCTCAGCTTTAAAGAATCTTTAATAAAGTCTTCCAACCTGGACACTTCACTAGAATTCCTTCTCATACAGTCACTGAAAAAATTGTTGAATGCTACTACTACTTTATGACAGGCACGGAGCTTGGTGGGGCAGATAATAAAAATGAAGAGCAGTCTTTGCCCTTGAGGAATTTACCATCTCACCATTTCTGTGAGAGAGACACAAGAATAGCACGCAGTCTAATTATAAAAGCTGTAGTTGTAACAGCTACCACGTACCTAGCTTTACAAAGCGCCTACCTAATTGCATCCTCTAATCTTCACAACAAGCCAGTAAGATTAGTATTATCATATCATCCCCATCTTACAAGGAGAAAATGGGTTCTTAGGAAGTTATAGTAACTTTCCCAAAGTCAAACAGGTAGAAGATTTTAGGGTCAGGATTTCAACCCAAGTCCTCTGACCACAGCACCCACCTTCTTTTTTGGTATACTTGTATTTATGCAAAATGCTTTCAGAGCGCAGAGGAAGGAGGAATGGTCTGGCCTCATTAAAAGTCTATCTTCCTCTCAATTTGATCTCATTTTGTCTCCATTCCATGATAAGACAATTACCATTCAAAGAACAATTTTTTGGCTAAGAAGTCAATGAATTGCAAGGTACGGTTCCAACTTGCAAGGAGTTCCTATTTCCGATGGAATGAGGGGAAAAAACTAAATAACGTATAAATATTTTAAAATATGTGAAGAATGTATATGTGTAATACAATTTTTTAAATGGTAGCTAAAAAGAGGAACAGTGAGGCCTCAAATAGTCTAATAAGAAAGCATGGAGGAAAGGAAAGGGGTTCAAGGACAACCAAGGCTTGAAGAAAAGTAAAGAAATCAAAGGAAAAAAGGAAGGAGGGCTTCCCTGGTGGCGCAGTGGTTGAGAGTCCGCCTGCCGATGCAGGGGACACGGGTTCGTGCCCCGGTCCGGGAGGATCCCACATGCCGCGGAGCGGCTGGGTCCGTGAGCCATGGCCGCTGAGCCTGCGCATCCGGAGCCTGTGCTCCGCAACAACAGGAGAGGCCACAACAGTGAGAGGCCCGCGTACCGCCAAAAAAAAAAAAAAAAAAAAAAGAGTGGTGAATTTTCAATCCTGGCTCTTCTATTTACCAACTATTTGAAAGGTATTACTGACCTCTGGACCTCAAGTGTCGATTTCATTATCTTTCAAATGGGGATAAAAATACCTGATTCACAGGATTTTGTAGGAAGTAAATGAGATCATTTAAGTGACTTGCTTGGTGCCCTGCACATCTCAAGGAGTCAACAAATGTCAGAAACAGTATTAAAATAAAAATTTTTAAGAAACAACAAATGTCAGAGGCACGTCTATTATTCCATGTAAAGCTGAGAAAATTGAGGGAAATGTAATTATAGCCTTCTAGAATATGAAAGGTTTTGAAAGAAAAGATGATAACTGTTTTCCATGTTCACAGAAGAGATCACCCCTGCACCCCACCCCCGAAAAAAGAGGATTTAAACTGATTTTGGCCGCACCTGATGGTGGCAGTATTGGAAGTTGGAATCCATTTCAGAGAGTTGGAAGCTGGTGGGAGCTAGTGGGGCAGGAGGCGGAGGTCATAAAAAGAGGAAAGATTTGTTATCTCTTTGGACCTATTTTGAAACTGGGGAAAGACTCCTTCTCGGACTAAGATGATAGGATTCTGTAAATATACAAGCTGGTATTTGCCAATAAAAACTTCCTCCTGTGTGGCCCTTTTTATCCAGTAATGATTTCCTGCTCTACTTTGGCTGCCAAATGTATCAAAATGTAATCAGTATATTCCTAAGTCAAATTGCAAGCTTTAGAAATAATGGCTAACGCTCTGATCATTTGCAATAGAATTTTAAAGGCAGCTAATGTTTAAGGTTTCTTGGGGTTTCAAACTCAGCTGTAGTTTTGTTTTAACCTTTTACCCTTTCAACACCTCAGAAATGATCAGCAAGATTCCTCTTTGCCAAGAACCATCTTTTCTCATTAGAGTTATTCTTAGTTTCATCTGGAGTCAAAGTCAAATTTTGTAATCCTCAGCTTCCAAGACAGCAACCAAATCCTCTCCTGCCTGCAACTGAACATCTTTTCCCACCAGGAAAACCTATTTACCTCTCTTCAACCCCACACCAAGAGTGCCAGCTGCCCAGAGACTGCAAAGTGGAGACAGGTTAGATTGGCAGAGTGTGACCTGGTGAGGCAAGGGAAGTCACAGCATCAGGTACAGTGGGCATTGACCTCCCAATGCTCGGTTGCCCTTGTAACTAATTTGCCTGTGATCTAAACCTTCCCTCTTTGAATTCCCAGGTCCCTGAACCTAGTCTGGCATCCTGATGTCGGCCTCTGGGTCTGCCCCTCTTCTTACTTCCTGCTTTTCTTAACCCCGATCCTAACGTGTGGCTCTCTCTGTTGGCGACTGCAATCACCAACACTCACATCTTGAAGGCTCCCTAGCCTTCCAGATCCTGGAGCTTGCCGTGGCTATGAAGGAAGATTCCAAGCCAGCGTTTTCCAAGTGTTTTCTGCACTGTGCCAGGGTGGGGACATGCTCCTTAGACTAAATTCTCCCACAGATTCACAAGGTGCTGTAAGTAGCACAATAGAGGTTCTAAGATGACCTGCAGGAATAAAGAGGGGTGGGGGAAATGACCTCTTTTAACTTTGTTTAACCCAGCATTTTCCTATCTAGACTGGACAGCTATTCTTTCATCAAAATGCCTACCTCTCGGGCTTCCCTGGTGGCGCGGTGGTTGGGAGTCCACCTGCCGATGCAGGGGACGCGGGTTCGTGTCCCGGTCCGGAAGGATCCCGTGTGCCGCGGGGCGGCTGGGCCCATGCGCCATGGCCGCTGGGCCTGAGCGTCGGGGGACTGTGCTCCGCAACGGGAGAGGCCACAGCAGTGAGAGGCCCGCGTACCGCAAAAAAAAAAAAAAAAAAAAGCCTACCTCTCCCATTTTAATCTCCGAAGGCTAAATAGCGATTTAGGATTCATACTGGGTTCAAACCTTGGCTCCAGCACATTCTAAGTCTGTGACTATGGGCAAGTTCCCTATCAGGAAATCAGTGCTAACATGAGTTAATATTAGTATCACCTTGGGTTTTTGTGAGAATGAGATGCGTTCCCAGCACATGCTAAGCTCTCATTAAAAGCTCTATTTTTAATTAATTCTTTCTAAGTAATGCCCACCCCATTACTATATTTGATTCCAGCTAGGCTCCCAGCTTTAAGTCTCTTTCCTGCTCCAGTGATTCCTGAAGGCTGTTGCCAAAGAATTATTCTAAAGTACTGCTTTTATCAGTTCCCTGTGTTCTGAAGTCTTTTTTTTTTTTTTTAGGTGAATTAAATTACGTCCTCTGCCTGCCTTTGAAAGTTCCCCGTACCCTGGGAGCTTCCCTCCCCGCTGCTTGCCACCCAAGCCCTGGGTTCCCTGGGAAAAGTGAAGAGTGTCCTCCATCTGCCCTGTCTCCTAACACAGGCACCTGCTGTCCATACACACATTACATACACTGCTTCTGTGATACTGGTTCTTGGGAAAACACGCTCCTTTAAATTCACCTCTTGGTAAATCTTCCCTGAACTGCACTGGTCCATATTGATGGCTCCCTTCTCTCTACTTCCTGTGGTCTGCTCCACACAATTTAGCCTTTAATTATATGCTGTCTTTCATGGTCCACTAATTGTTTCCTGCTTCTTAGTTTCATCTTCTCAAACAGGTTGTAAACAACTTGAGGGCAGGGACCACATCGTACACTTTTCTTCTTAATAACCGCAGACATGCGCAAGCGTTAGGACCTCATTCATCTGTGCCAACTAACCGAAGTTAGCCTAGCCAGACTGCCAAGGAGGGATCACAGGACTCGACCATAATTGGCACACACAATCTGAAAGACCTTCAGGTAACCCACACTTGCTACATTTATATTTTCGTTGAACGGAATTTACCTGATGTCTAAATATTCCCATGCTTTACCAAATTCTCAAAGTATAGATGTAGGAGTTGAGATTCCAAATTCCAAATCCCCTGTGACTTGTTTATAAATAGTGACAAGGGATGAGGAGTCAGACTCCGCTCTCTTTGGGAGCTGCTTTTCTGTCTTGGGAAGTTTATGCAAATAACGCAGGAGTTGGTGGAAGACTTAATTACTCTCTAGTGAAAACCCAGACGTCTTGTTACCATCTGTTTCTTCAAGGAGAGGCAGCTACCACACAGTAACCCTCTGTAAAGTTACAATCCCAGAGGTAAAGTACTTTGGGATCCTCGGGTGAAAGGAAGCCTGCAGGTCCAAGACACTATTATTATTGTCATAAATAATGGTGCTTTGTATTTTATCAAAGGAGCTCAGAGTGGCTTGCAAACATTAACTAATTAATCCAAGAAAAAAAAAACCTGTGAAAGAGGTAGAAGGGAAATATTATTATCCCCATTATGCAGCCAGAGAGACTGGGACACGTCTAAATTCGTTGACTTACCCAAAGTCACATGGAGAGTAGAACCCAGGTCTCCTGACATCCAGTTTGAACAGCCCACGCTGCTTCTCATGATGTATTAAAAAATTTTTAAAGTACGATTTATGATATAAAAATAAACCTTGGAAAAGTAAATGACATCTAACCTTTCAATAACCATCATGTAATAAAACAGCAGACGTGGGAAAAACATCTTGAAGGAAAGATGTGTGGGTAGAACACTTTAATAAATACAGGGCTTTAATCAAAACTTTCCAAAGGGAGCAAGCGACTCTTTACGGAATCTGATATTTAATCATTGCTGTTCTAATGGTTTAAAACAAAGAGGTATAATCCACCAAGTTTTAAACAGAAACTAGTCTAACAAGATCTATACTTTATTTTGAACTCTATTTCCTTATTTTTTCAGTGTTCTCAAGAAGGTTTTCAACATTTATCAATGTGATGCAAATGTCACATGGAAGATATAAATACTACTCTTCAGATACCTCACATTCTTCCTGATTCAAAGTCATAGTTTAATATTAATGCGATTCAGGAAATTGACAAGGAACAGTGTCTCCAAGGAAACGCGTGGAAGAGGGAGAGGGAGATTTGAACCTGTGATTTGCTTAATAATGAGACACCCTGCTGTTTTGCCACTCTCCACATTGCCCGTGAATATGCCAATAGATAAAATGCTCACAGTGTCCTAGACCAGAGACCCCCATCAGAGAGCCAGCAAATCCTGACCAGATGACACCAGGCCAGTTTCCACTTCAGAAACTCCATGTCACCAATCTTCATATTCCTTTGGTAATTTTTTATTTCAAAATTGCCCTTCATATAATTGTACATAGCATTGTATTTCCTAGTATCTGCCCCCATAAAATTGGTATAAAACGGTACAGTAGGGCTTCCCTGGTGGCACAGTGGTTGAGAGTCTGCCTGCTGATGCAGGGGACGCTGGTTCGTTCCCCGGTCCGGGAGGATCCCACATGCCGAGGAGCGGCTGGGCCCGTGAGCCATGGCCGCTGAGCCTGCGCGTCCGGAGCCTGTGCTCCGCAGCGGGAGAGGCCACAACAGTGAGAGGCCCACATACCAGAAAAACAACAACAACAACAAAAAAAACGGTACAGTAATCCAACTAATTCTATATCCACCATTAGAAATTTAGGTCACTTTTTCGAAGTTGAGGCATCACACAACAGAATTTTCTAGCAACATTATTCATCCTCCGTTCAAGAAGAAATATTCAGCCCTTTATTTTGACTCACCCATTATGCTCATACTTAGGCCTTTCTCTGGTGCTTACCAGCAGAGTGCCTGTGTCCTCAGGAAGAGATATTATAAGGAGACAAAATGACAGCCAGTATGATTGAGAAGCTGTTCACCAAAGAAAGACTAGATTAAAGATGAATACCTACAAACTTGAACCTCATTACTACCTATCAGGATAGCCAAGAGCAATTGACCTGACTCCACTGTGCTTATGTTTCCATTTAAAGAAGAATCAAAACAATACTTTACCAACAGCAAAAAAATGTTAGGCATTTGTGATCCTCACTTATTTTAAGTGCCTGAAAGTCTCTACAAAATGAAGCCTTTATGCGATGGCTAAACAAAACAGAAAGAATAATCCTTTTTTTGAAAAAAGAAAAATAATTCAGATGATTAGTATCAACAGATACTTCACCACCGCTTGACAATTCATCACTTGACAATTTTCCTCATAGCACACCTTCTCCAGCCAAACACTAGAAAAACAATTTATTTCCGAATGTTTTCAGCCTACCAACATCTCATACATTTAAATCTATAAAAGGGACTGAGAGCATCTACTGCTTAAAAGAATTAAATTTTTTTAAATAATAACATTCCACTTTGAAAATAAAATTGTTGTTACCATGGGCTTATCTGTGCTAATTCCCACTCCTCCCTGATTAAAAAAAAAAAAAAAAGTAACCTATCAGGATTCAAGCATTTCTTCAAACCAAGCAACCTGTTGAACAACTTCTTAATGTGCCTATCAATCATCTGGTGATAAGACGAGTTTGCATTCATAATAGCTAGTTGCTAAAATAAATATGAGTTACTATACCTAATTCAATCAACAATGGGACCTCAGAGGTCAGCAAAGAAATAATCAAACAATAAGTATGAATAGGTTGTAATTTTTCTGATTAACAAATGTTCTCCTTGTCATATGATGTTAAGAGCTGCTCAAAGCACTCAGGTAAATTTAGAATGTATGTATTTACTTTGGAGAGGTCTGTGTGCACTCTCCCAGTGAGAAACCCATGAGCCTATAAGTTTTGCAAACATCAAGTTTTGCTTTCAGAAAACATTTGTCTGTATGGAATTTATGTTTAACAGGTTCCAGGGCCACAATTCATAGAATCTAACAGAGATCAAATAAAATGTGAATGCTGCTTTACCTTAAATACATTCGTACTCAACCCATCCAAGATTATCTTATAAAGCAGCTGATGTACTTTGGGAGAGAATAGATACGTGTATATGTATGGCTGAGTCTCTTTGCTGTGCACCTGAAACTATCACAACATTGGTAATCAGCTATACCCCAATATAAAATAAAAAGTTAAAAAGAAAAAAGTAGTTGATGTAATAAAACTCGATAATTCCATCTTCTTTTCCTAATTAGAATTATATTTTCCATGCAGGGAAAGGGAGAGATTTGGGTCCTGAGCCAGCCATTCCTGCAGCCGCCCTCCCAAATAACCAATGTCAGTTAGAGAGTGAAAGGGTCACAATGAAAAGCTCATCATCCATTGTTCTTATCACAACTTATAATATGACCAAAATGTCAGATCTAGGTTTCTATTGCTTCTGATTCCTCATCTCCACTCCTTCCTTCTCAACCATTTTGAGGGGGATGGCAGCAGTAGCAAATAGAGTTCAGGTGCAAAATTAAACAGTTAGGCTAAAAATCTTGGAAGGGGGGGAGCACAATGGCTTTTTAATAAAAGCAAAACATTGGGGAGGCAGACGAGAATGCAAATGAAAAGTATCATCTGGTGAGAATAATTTCTTCCTCTAGTTTAGACACATGACTCCATTGTTACCCCCCAAATCTAAAGTTTTTAAACAGCTGATTTGTTTTTTTTTTTCATAATAATAGATTTTGAGGACTGAATAAGGAGAAAAAAATCAATGGGATGAATGGATTGGACAAGTGATTGATTTCATATATTGGTGCTTGAGGCATCATTATTGGTTCCTGTAGAGAAATCCAGAGGCACAGAGAACCTCATCTCTCAGCGTCACCAGCTCATTTCAAGCATCTAAGAGTGGCGGGAATTAGGGTCTTAGAAACAGAGAGAACTGAAAAATCTGTCATGTGGCATTTATAAAGGAAGCAACTGACACAAAAAGACCGTTAAATGTCTAGCTATGAAAGCATAAATGTCATTAGACAGAGTCTTCTCTGGAAACTAGATTTTAATAGGTTTTTGATTGTCACTTTTCTTTTATTTCTTCATTACTCACACCTTGGAGGGACTCGCTTTCAAAAGGATTTGCTTAAACTTCCCCCTCAAAATCCAATTTGCAAATACACCTGCAATTGAATTTTCAATATGTACCGTCACAGGTGCTCTCCTTTGCATGCAAAACAGTCCCAGCTCACAAGTCTGCCCATGGCAACCAGGCCACACTGCAGAGTCCAGGTAACTGATTCCTGCAACACAGAAAGGGGTAGAAAAATTGAGGCCATTATTCAGCTCCTCAGGCTGAAAGTCCACTTGGAGTGAATACTGAATTCTAGACTGACCTTCCAATAATCTAAGTATTGGAACTGAGCTCTGAATAAGCAGATTGAATTTAGATCTCAATTTTATTAGAAGAAATCTGTCCAGAAAGTGCAGGTACTTTCCTGATCCTTAGAAAAAAATATTATGGTTTAAATGACTATAGACTATGGAACCCACATTTTGTTTATTCTATTTCACAACAGATCAAAATTATGAACTCTGAGTCTAGGCATATCTACTCAAGGTTTTCATCAATAAAAAAATATTTTCTGAATGCCTAGTGGGTGCTTGTCTTGCAGCAGGAGCAGAAAGAAATAAAAAGGAAACACTGACTTCCGTGGAGAGGCCTGAAATTATAAGATATCTATTAATAACTCAATCTGCATTACACAGATTCAACCTAGTTGTTAAAAATGAAAAGCTACATAAAACAATTTAGGATTCCATTGCAGGAAGAACTTTATATAATCTAACACCATTGTTTCAATTTTCTTTGAAACAGTTCATTATTTAAATCGTGTTTGAAGTTGGCATTAACTGACTAAATTATAGTAATATAGTAATTTTAAGCATCGGCTATCATTCAGGGTAACTTTACTACTGACTATATCAATTTGATTATCAATTTTCAATTAAGCTAACTATTGTAACATTAGATTATTGTAATATCTTCCCTGGTATCCTTTTTTTTTTTTTTTTTTTTTTTTTGCGGTACGCGGGCCTCTCACTGTTGTGGCCTCTCCCGTTGCGGAGCACAGGCTCCGGACGCGCAGGCTCAGCAGCCATGGCTCACGGGCCCAGCCGCTCCGCGGCATGTGGGATCTTCCCAGACCAGGGCACGAACCCGTGTCCCCTGCATCAGCAGGCGGACTCTCAACCACTGCGCCACTAGGGAAGCCCAATCCCTGGTATCCTTGAAATCTCCTGCAGCACTTCTGATTCATGTGGTTCTTTATTAAAAGGTTAGGATACATTTCCCCCTTTACTACTCAGTAAAATAATACACTTTGAATGGTTATCTTCCACGATACAGGTTTAAACTATACTGCCTGATATTTTCTTATTGCAGCCATTTCTATGTTTGAATATTTTTTTTCTTTCTCAGGCTCCAATTTAATTCCCTTTCCTTTTCCTGCAGCTCCCTGCCTTCATATCAATCTGGGGCACCTTCAATCTGCTTCTTCATTTTTTGCTTCTAGCCAACCCATCCCTAACATCTTAAAATCTACGTCCACACAGTTGCCATTTTATATCACACCAATAAATTACCTTTGGTCCATAGCACCCAACAAAAGCTTTGTAATTATAGGAAGGGGGTAGATGAGGAGAAGTATATTCACTTGTCACATCATCCCTAGAGAAAAATATTTATGTTTTTAAAGAAACACAAAAGAAAGTTGGTGGTTTAAAAAAGAGCAGGGGGGCTTCCCTGGTGGCGCAGTGGTTGAGAGTCCGCCTGCCGATGCAGGGGACACGGGTTCGTGCCCCGGTCCGGGAAGATCCCACATGCCGCGGAGCGGCTGGGCCCGTGAGCCATGGCCGCTGAGCCTGCGCGTCCGGAGCCTGTGCTCCGCAACGGGAGAGGCCACAACAGTCAGAGGCCAATGTACCGCAAAAAAAAAAAAAAAAAAAAGAGCAGGGGACTTCCCTGGTGGCGCAGTGGTTAAGAATCCCCCTGCCAATGCAGGGGACATGAGTTCGAGCCCTGGTCCGGGAAGATCCCACATGCCGCAGAGCAACTAAGCCCGTGCTCCACAACTACTGAGCGTGTGTGCCACAACTACTGAAGCCCGTGTGCCTAGAGCCTGTGCTCCACAGCAAGAGAAGCCACCGCAATGAGAAGCCCATGCACTGCAGGGAAGAGTAGCCCCGATTCACCACAACTAGAGAAAACCTGTGCACAGCAACGAAGACCCAACCAGCCATAAATAAATAAATTAAATTTAAAAAATAATAATAAAAAAATTTAAAAATAAAAAAGAGCAGGAATGGGCTTCTCTGGTGACACAGCGGTTAAGAATCCACCTGCCAATGCAGGGGACACGGGTTTGAGCCCTGCTCCAGGAAGATCCCACATGCCGCAGAGCAACTAAGCCCGCGAGCCACAACTACTGAGCCCACACGCCACAACTACTGAACCCTACGTGCCTAGAGTCCGTGCTCCGCAACAAGAGAAGCCACTGCAATGAGAAGTCCATCGACACAACTAGAGAAAGCCCACGCGTAGCAACAAAGACCCAACAGAGCCAAAAATAAATAAATAAAGTTAAAAAAAAAAAGAGCAGGAAAGAGGAATGTGGGCTGTAGTATTTTAGCAGATTCTTACATCACTTCTTGTACCTGCCTCCATTGTTGGACTTATCACGCTCCATTGTGATATGTATCTGTCTATCCCACTAGAATGAGAGCCCTTTGAGGGCAGGAGCTCTGGCTAGTGTCATATCAGCCTCCAAGTAGATAACTAATAAACATTTGGGGAGTGAGTAAATAAATCCCTTTCTGTTGGAAGGCACTGAACCACTGCTCCTACCCAACTGTTCCACCCACTCCGCTCCTATACAATCCTATCTCCCTTCATTTTCCTGTAGGCAACCATCCATGTCTCTCCCCAGTCAGCCTTGGCTAGCAATGCTGGGGGCAGGAAGCCTCCGGTAAAGCCTGACTAGGGTTGATCACCAGAATTATGCACATCACTAATCTTGATGTCATTGCCTGTCCTTTGGATACCTAAGGCAGCCTTCAAAATGTACATGTCCCACTCAATGACCTTTAAGCTTCCTAGCAATTCTAGGATTGCGAGATAAAAGAATTCAGCTCTGTTAATCTTCTTGGAAATTCCTGCTTGTAATAGATGTAGTAGCAAGTCCTAGGGCCTCCAGATTCCGTCTACCTGTTAACCTTGAAAAGCATGAAAGAAAACATAGACTATAAACATAAAATTAAAAATGCATAGATTAAAAAAAAAAAAAAAAGCATAGATAACCCTAAAGAGCATAGTCAGACCTGGACTGTGGGTCTTTCTTTCCCTCCCCCTGTCGTCACCATATCCTTTTCCCTGGCCCTTTTGCTTACCTGGGAAGAGATTTACACCAAGGGTTTCGACTACCCGTCTGAATGTCAGAATCGCCTGGACACTTCAGATTCAGATTCCTGGGCTTCCTGTGGTCCTCAGCCCCCAGCCACCTCAAATTCTGAGTCAGTGACATTGGAATTGCATCAGGAATGTAGATGTTTAACTAGCTTCCCTGATCATGACATTCAGCCAGATATAGGAACCAGGGAACCAGGGCTAGATTCACTAAAAAAACCCAAGACTTTACCTCCTCTAAGGACCCACAGCCGGCCAGTGAGCACGTTTCGAGAGCCTCGTTTAACTCCTGGCCACTGAATCAAAGTGGTTTTCAGTAGAGCAGTCAGAAGCTAGTGGAAGAAGATAGGGGGTTGAACTCTGCTGGGAAAAGCTAATGAGCTTTCTTGGTTTAAAGAATATAAATACGATTTGGATTTGGTGAGACAAAGAGGCCTACAGAGGCTGGGGAAACGACACTATCAAAGTATAAGCATCAGAAAGAGGTTTATTTGTCTGAATGGAGAGGACCAGAGAAGGTTTAAGAACATGACAGCAATAACAGCAGAGCCATCAACTTGAACATGACAACACTGGAAGGCGCTTTTTTTTTTCCCAACAAATGGGTATTGAGCACCCATTTGCCAAGTTCTGTTCAAGGTGCCAGGGGTTCAAGGATCTCCATGCGCAGTCCCTGCCCTGAAGGAGCACAACAAAGTGAGAACCTCTGATATCAGCCACAAGGAATTAACACTCATCCATTGCAATCTCATTTTGCAGAAGAACATGGTAATGGAGCAGATAAGAATTTCTTACTTAGGCTCTGGGATTTTGAGAAAAAGTTTACTCAATGAAAAGTTCACTTCATTTCCCAGTAACATTTTCTTTGGTCAAAGAGGTAAAGTGAAATATTTTCTAATATTACCCTAATTCCCACATGTCTATAAGAGCCTCCTGGTCTCCCTGACTCTGGCCTTTCCTATAGTTTTACATACTAACCCATGATTAATCACCCTTGTTCAAAAATGGTCCCTGGTTCCCTGTGCAGAACAAAATAAAATGAATAAAAGAACGGAATCACTTAAACTTATCATCTAGATCCCCAAAGATATAACCTCAATCTTCCTTGCTAATATAGTCCCGGTATTCATTCATGCATTCATTCATTCATTTATTCAAGGAGTGAGTATTCATTGTACTCTTGCTATTTATTGAGGCTTGAGAATGCAAAAGAGAAAGTAAGACAGCTTTTGCCTTCAAAAAGGTAAAAAATGGAAAAATATCTGAGTAACATAATCATCATAATAAAATAATCAGGGCTTCCCTGCTGGCGCAGTGGTTGAGAGTCCGCCTGCCGATGCAGGGGACATGGGTTCGTGCCCCGGTCCGGGAGGATCCCACATGTCACGGAGCGGCTGGGCCTGTGAACCATGGCCACTGAGCCTGCGCATCCGGAGCCTGTGCTGTGCAACGGCAGAGGCCACAACAGTGAGAGGACCGCGTACCACAATAAATAGATAAATAAATAAATAAATAAATAAATAAATAAAATAAGCATTGGATGATCACACACCAAATGTAGTGGGTGCTTAAAAAGATGAGTCAAGTTTCGGGGGAGGGGATGGAGGCGAATCTGGAAAGGCTTCAAGGAAGGCATTTTTTTAAAGAGCTGAAACCAGGGCTTCCCTGGTGGTGCAGTGGTTGAGAGTCCACCTGCCGATGCAGGGGACATGGGCTCGTGCCCCGGTCTGGGAAGATCCCACATGCCGCGGAGCGGCTGGGCCCGTGAGCCATGGCCGCTGAGCCTGCGCGTCCGGAGCCTGTGCTCCGCAACGTACCACAAAAAAAAAAAAAAAAAAAGAGTTGAAACCAAAGAATGAAAGTAGAATTTTCCAGGAGGATAAGAAAGGAAAAAGCAAAACAGCATGTGTGAAGACCAGGGCAGTGTCACGGAATGTGGTAGTTCCTCCCAACTTTTAGTTGGGGGTTCAGTACTACAGGCCATACTGCAAGATGGGGAAACGTAAGGGGGTGTGACCAGGCAGTAAGTAGGAGACACATCATCTTGGCTCTAAAGTTTAGATATTTCTTCTGTTGGTGATGGGGAGACATCGGAGAATTTCATGCAGGGGAACAACATGAGCAGATTTAGAAAGATCATCCGTCTCCCAGTAATGTGGACAAGATATAGGGGACCACGTGCAAGGAAGGATGAGACAGAGGCAGAGTTAGAAGGAGAACAAAGGGGCAATAGTTCAAGCTGGAGCTGATGAGGGTTTTCCACATAATTCTAGTCAAACCAAACACCCTCTTGTTCCTCATTTAAAAACCACAATTTCCTGTTGTATGGTTTTGTTCTTATATCCAGGAATGCTGCCATCCCCCAACCCTGCCAACTCCACATGTGCCGATTCGGCCCAAATTATTTCTCTCCTACAGGTTTTCCCTAAAATCCCAAAGGGAAATCTCTCTTCTTGTTCGAATGCCTATAACAATCAATATGTCTCTCTTAAGGCACATAGCACTTTTTCCCTGCGGTATATTTCTTGATACATATGCAGTGTCTCTTCTGTGACCACAAGCTCACAGAGAAAGAAGCAGAACTTAGGCCTCAGACAGGTCTGGTGTAAAGCTCACGTCCATGACTACATAGCTGATTTATAGGGCTTTAGTTACCCCAAGGAGTTTCAGTTTCCTCATCTATAAAATGGAACAAGTAAGACCTCTTTTGCAAGATATTTTTGAAGAGTAAATGAAATAATCAATATAAGGCACCAGCATAGAAGTTGACCCTCAGAAGGCCCTCAGTAACTGGTGTTATTAAAACGACGAATAGATGAATCATTTACTTGATGCTGTATCCATGACTGATTTATCTTCAACTCTGCGGCAACACCGTGCACAGCGCTTAGTGTGAAGCCAGAATTCAGCCTGTATTTGATGAATAAATAACAATAGCTAATATTTTAAGCCCTTACTAAGTGCTAGGCATTGTCCTAAGGGCTTTATGTGAGTTATCTCTTTGCTTCCTCACCATAACCTTATAAGGCAAATACTGTTATTATCTCTATTTTACACCTGGAAAGGTGTTGCTTCACTTCTTTCAGAGCTCAGCAGCTAACAAAAGGAGAGAATGACTCACGATTCACAAAGAGGTTTTTTTTCTGGGAAAGCTCATCCATTGGTGAGGTAGATATGGCCAATGTCATGTAATTTGAACCTCTAGAGAGAATTCATGTTCCACAAATAATATGACATCATTACTTGAAATTCACTTGAAGAATTTTCCATTGAGTTACCAGTGTTGAATGGATTAGAAATATAGTCCTTCTGAATTCTGAACAGTTTCGCCTTTCAGTTAGGTGGCTCTTATGGGATAAATTGTATCCCCTCCAAAATTCATATATTGAATTCCTAACTCTCAGTACCTCAGAATGGGACTGTACTTGGAGATAGGGTCTTGAAAGATGTAATCAAGGTTAACTGAAGTCATTAGGGTGACCCCAAATTCAACATGACTGGTGTCCTTATAAGATTAGGAAAAACACATACACAGAGGGGAGATTTTGTGACTAGAGTAGGCACTGACTGAGAGAAAAACTTGCAAAGCATATATCTGAGAAAGGACTTGCATTAGACTATCTTAAGACCTCAGCAGGGACTTCCTTGGTGGCACAGTGGATAAGACTCCATGCTCCCAATGCAGGGGGCCTGTTCGATCCCTGGGCAGGGAACTAGATCCTACCTGCATGCCGCAGCTAAGAGTTCACATGCTACAACAAAGGAGCCCGCCTGCTGCAACTAAGCCCTGATGCAACCTAGTTAATTAATTAATTAATTAATTTAAAAAGACCTCAACACAATAATAAGAAAAAAATAATTTTTTTTCTTCCAGTTTTATTGAGATACAACTGACATACACCACTGGAACCAACCAAGTATCTTTCAACAGGTGAGTGGATAAACAGACCATGCTCTATCCACACAATGGGATACTACTTGGCAATAAAAGGAATGAAATGTTCATACACACAACAGGAATGAATCTCAAAATAATTATGTAAAAAATAATAATAATAATTATGTAATATATATATTCAAAATAATTCAAAGAAGCTAGACAAAAATGAGTACATACAGTATGGTTTCATTTATATAAAACTCTTAAAAATGCAAAGTAGGGACTTCCCTGGGAGCACAGTGGTTAAGAATCCACCTGCCAATGCAGGCGACACGGGTTCGAGCCCTGGTCCATGAAGATCCCACATGCTGCGGAGCAACTAAGTCCGTGCACCACAACTACTGAGCCTGTGCTCTAGAGCCTGCGAGCCACAACTACTGAAGCCGCAAACCACAACTACTGAAGCCCACGTGCCTAGAGCCTGTGCTCCACAACAAGAGAAGCCACCACAATGAGAAGCCTGCGCACCGCAAGAAAGAGCAGCCCCCGCTCGCCGCAACTAGAGAAAGCCCGCACGCAGCAACGAAGACCCAACGCAGCCAAACATATAAATAAATAAATTTATGTTTTACAAAATGCAAAGTAGATAATACTGACAGAAAGCAGATCCGTGTTTGCCTGGGAGAGGGGAGCGGGCAGGAGTGGCAGAGGAAAGGATGTTAATGGGCGTGAAGAGACTGTAGGGTGATGAATATGTTCACCATCTTGATTGTGGAGATGGTGTCACAGGTGCGTGTATATATATATATGTATATGTATATATATATATATAGTAGGTATATATACGTCAACACATCAAATTGTATGCTTTAAATATGTGTTCACTGTATATCAATTACACCTCAATAAAGCTGCTTAAAAGAATCAATCAGGCTTCCCTGGTGGCGCAGTGGTGGAGAGTCCGCCTGCCGATGCAGGAGACGCGGGTTCGTGCCCCGGTCCGGGAAGATCCCACATGCCGCGGAGCGGCTGGGCCCGTGAGCCATGGCCGCTGAGCCTGTGCGTCCGGAGCCTGTGCTCCGCAACAAGAGAGGCCGCAACAGTGAGAGGCCCGCGTACCGCAAAAAAAAAAAAAAAAAAAAAAAAAGAATCAATCATAATAAAAGCAAGAGCTACGTGGGCCACTTTATTGGTTGGCTCATTCAGAGGGCAGTCTGGGATCATTCTTTTTTTTTTTCTTTTTTTTGGTTTTTAGTTTTTATTTCATGACCATAAACTTAACTTTGCAATTCAGCTAAACTTGGAGGGGAATAAGGAAAATATGGAACCCCAAGAAGTGCAATGAGAGCACAAAGATTATAGGATATTCCAAGCAGATGGGGATGAAGGGGTGCTCTCCTGAGCTACAGAAGAATGGTCAGGTGGTTAAGATAAAACACAAGTCAAATTTATTGTTAGATTTGTCCACAGTCAGCAATGGTGATCTTCTTGCTGGTCTTGCCATTCCTGGACCCAAAGCGCTCCATGGCTTCCACAATGCTCATGCCCTCTTTCACCTTGCCAAAGACCACATGCTTGGCATCCAACCACTCAGTCTTGGCAGTGCAGATGAAAAACTGGGAACCGTTTGTGTAGGGGCCAGCACTTGCCATGGACAAGATGCCAGGACCCGTATGCTTCAGGAGGAAATTCTCATAATCAAATTTCTCCCCATAGATGGACTTGCCACCAGTGCCATTATGGCGTGTGAAGTCACCACCCTGGCACATAAATCCCGGAATTATTCTGTGAAAGCAGGAAACTGTATAACCAAAGCCTTTCTCCCCAGTGCTCAGAGCACGAAAGTTTTCTGCTGTCTTTGGAACTTTGTCTGCAAACAGCTCGAAGGAGACGTGGCCCAAGGGCTCGCCGTCAATGGCAATGTCAAAGAACACGGTAGGGTTGACCATGGTTGGGCAGCGCAGGAGGTTCCGGGGTGACGGCATCTGCAAAGCTGGGATCATTCTTAAAGGAGCTTGCGGTAGAGGAGAGATAGAAAGATAGGTTTTTTGAACGCACCTTTTTTCAGGAATGGTAAGGAAAGCCCAAGGAATGACACTCCCGTGACCATCCACCAAGACATCCTGAGGACCCTGCTGGGCCTGCCCGTGTGTGGAAAGTGAAGGAGAGTTGAAGGTTGTTGGCTCAACTCTCAAAGAGCAAATTAAAATTATTATTTAACCTTTCCACCCCTGACTGTTTACAAAGAGAAGTATTTACTTAATGTTCTTGGGAAGGTCTAAAGTAATGTAATCAAAGTATAGTCCATGTAACTGCCACTGGCCTGTGATAATATCAATAAAAACTACTGAGAATAAACACTCTGAAATTTATACAACCATTTCACAGAGTAATTTGATATCTATCACATCTAATATTAAAAGGTTTGTGGGAATTCCCTGGCGATCCTGTGGTTAGGACGCCTGTGCTTTCACTGCCGGGGGCATGGGTTCAATCTCTGGTTGGGGAACTAAGATCCTGTGACCAAATAAATAAATAAATAAATAAATAAATAAAATTAAAAGTTTGGGCTGGTACTTGGTATACATTTATTCTATTTTTCTATTAAATATTTTCTTGAAAATTGTTTCTGAAATTAATGTTTCATTTCTCTTATTTTTATCATATTTTTAAAAAATGTCAGTCCATAATAGATTGGAAATTTTATTATTTATTTATTTATTTATTTATTTATTTATTTATTTATGGCCACACAGCTCGGCTTGTGGGATCTTAGTTCCCTGACTAGGCACTGAACCCAGGTCCCAGCAGTGAAAGCGCCAAGTCGTAACCACTGGACTGCCAGGGAATTCCCAAGATTGGAAATTTTTAAAACTGTCCGTCATCACACATAATTTGAAAAGCATTGGTTTCAAGTCGGTCTCCTCTTTGCTGCTTCTAGAGAGTCTGACTCCCAGAATGTACTCATGGAGAGAAAAAAGTTAAAAACACTTTTGTGGGACTATGTTAATTGTCATGAAAAATATTTAATGACATGGAAAAATAATCATGACATAGGTAGAAAACATAGCAGACTACAGACGAAAATGAACAGTGTAACCCTTAAGTTTGCAAAATGGATTTATGAATGGCCGGTAGTTACCTCTGACTGGTGTCTAGCTTGGATACCAGGTTATATCCAAGCTGGTGTCTAGCTTGGATACCAGGTTATATATGAAGAATAAATGGTGGAACCATAGGAATCTTTATTTTCTTCTTTTAGCTTAACTATATTTCTACAATCAAGTCATATTTTGTAATGTAAATTTTAACGAATAGTATTACCCTTATTCTTTGGAAGGTTATAGGCTTATTTTAAGGAAGAATTAAGACCGTGTTTTGTTTTTTTGCTTGTATTGCTCCATTTAGTTTAGATTTTAAGATAATAATTAACTTTTCTATAAAGGAAAGAAATAATCCTTGTTTAAATATCAAGTTTAGGGCTTTCCTGGTGGCGCAGTGGTTGGGGGTCCGCCTGCCGATGCAGGGGATGCGGGTTCGTGCCCCGGTCCAGGAGGATCCCGCGTGCCGCGGAGCGGCTGGGCCCGTGAGCTGTGGTCGCTGAGCCTGCACGTCTGGAGCCTGTGCTCTGCAGCGGGAGAGGCCACAACAGTGAGAGGCCTGCATACCACAAAAATAAATAAATAAATAAATAATAATAATAAAAAAATAAAAATAAAGTTTAAGTTGTTTTAATTCCATGGAATATTTTCATATTTTTTACAAATAAAATACCTGAAAAATTTGCATGTGAACTTCCACTTCTGGATCATAGTGTTCACTGTACACAGGCAAATTCTAAATAAGTAAGTAGCATTGAATAATGAAAACAATAGAGAGAGGGTCTAGACTTATGTGTAACAATGCTATCAGCCAAATTTCCATAACAACTAACATTTTACTGTGGGCTGTGTGCATGTGATTTGAACATAATATTTATGTCTAAAATAAAACTCTTCAATTGTTTCTTTCCACAAAAAAAAAAAAAGAAAAGAAAAGGGCGTGGGGGAAAGAAAACATCTAATTTTAATGTAACACTAAATCCAAAGGCAGTACAGCTGTTTGGTTTTGGTTGTTTAACTCAGCTGTTTTATTCTGAGAAAAGCACAGCTGCCTTTTGATGTCGTCTGCTATTCAAGACTGTTCTTTGGGGGGGGGGGGTGAAATGTATGAGGAGAGCTCAGAGACCACTGGTGGGTTCAGCTTCAAGGAGAGCTCAGAGACCACTGGTGGGTTCAGCTTCCGCTCTTGCTACATTGCCATTTCTTGGTGTCGCTCTTCACATTTCAACATTGGCTAATGCAAGTTCCTTCCCGTGTACACTGCCTTTCCCTCCAGAATGCTGCAGTACTGTTGGTGGAAGGGTAAATATTCTTTTTTTTTTTTTTTGAGAACCTATTCAGATCTTAAATATTTGACATATCTGGATGATATTCATTTTTGAGGTACAAAGATAGCGTTGCGGTTATGTTTTTTTAAAAGAATCATCTTGAAGTGACGCATACTGAAATATTTACAAATGAAATGATACAATGTCTGAGATTTGCTTCAAAATAATCAAGGGGAGGGAAGGCAGGGGAAAAGGTAGATTAAGGGTGGCTGTGAGTTCATAAAGGGGTAGTGGGCGTTCATTCTACCGTTCTAATTTTATATTTGTTTGCAAATCTCCATAATAAAAAGGCTTTAAATAGGGTAAATTAAAACAACATAAATACTTACATTTATGTTATTTTTTCCTCTATTTAAATTAAATGACCCCTGGGCTTTCCTGGTGGCGCAGTGGTTAAGAATCCACCTACCAATGCAGGGGACACGGTTCGAGCCCTGGTCCGGGAAGATCCCACATGCGGCGGAGCAACTAAGCCCGTGCGCCACAACTACTGAGCCTGAGCTCTAGAGCCCACGAACCACAACTACTGAGCCCACGTGCCACAACTACTGAAGCCCACGCGCCTAGGTGCTGTGCTTCACAACAAGAGAAGCCATCGCAATGAGAAGCCCGCACACCACAATGAAGAGTAGCCCCCGCGCAGCAATGAAGACCCAATGCAGCCAAAAATAAATTAATTAACTAATTAAAAAATTAATAAATAAAATAAATGAAATGACCCCTCAGTTCCACATCTAGAGATCTATCCTACAGAAACTCATCCACGGGCACACATTTATGTAGAAAGATGTTCTCTTTAACATTGTTTAGAATAACACATATTGGAAACCATATTCACGTTCCACAATGGGGGAATGGTTAAAATTCACTGTAATTCATTCCACTGTCTATTTTGATAACCAACAGCCCCCCACTTAGAGTTAGTTACTATAGGATAATGTTAATAAAAGTCAGAAGATACTGCTTATAAGGACCCTGAGAGACATTCCAAGGAGGAAATCTCACACTGGATGGAAGGAAGTCTGGCAGTTCACGAGTGATTTGCCACTCAGCACGATGCCAAGCCCCTAAAAGGGGAGTGAATTATCTCCTTGGAGATCTCCTGGAGAACTATGCCAGCAATCCTGATGACTCAGAGCAGGACAGGGCTGACAAACCCAGGGCAATGTCACCACTTCCTGCCTCAGGAAGTCTCTGGGTGGGGGAGGAGAGGCCTGTGTCAGGTAGACAAGATCAAAGGCCTGGGAACATCCCCACTTTCCTTTCTTCTTGTCTTCCCTTTAGGTATAATCTCAAGGAATGTACTTGTCATTCTGCTTCGACAGTGGCTGGTATTATTTGGCTTGGATAGTTTTCTCAAGTCAGTGGACCAAACACTCCCTAAAGGTCCATCCAAGCTCTGGGGTCTGTTCCTATACATGGCAGCTCTGATCCTCCAGTACTCCTCCCCAAGACACAGTCAGAATCTGCGCTTCTCTCTAAGCAGATTAATCCACTTGCTTTATCTTATCAGGACTCACCTACTACTCTTGACAGGCCCAGGCATGCACCCTGGAGCGACTCCTGCCCCAAAGGGAGACTGGGAAGCCCTCTAGATGAACTGAAGTTACCTCAAGTCCAGTTTCCCTAATTCCTTGACTCTAATGGGCTGCCCTAGACTTAAGGTGAGTCTCGTGACTCTTGAAATGGGTTTGTTATGTCAGAGTCAAGGAGTTGAAGTCAGAACACCCCGCTCTGTCTCTTACCAGCTATGTTTCCATGAGGAAAAATAAACCACTTACTCTTCCTGAGCATTATTTTCCTCATCTGTAAGATGGGTGTAATCATAAGCCCATTATAGGATTATAGTAAGGTAGGTAATGTGTGTAAAAAAAGACCCAGGACAGTACCCTGGCACACAGTACGCGTTGGTTATATCTGATACACTGCCTGGTTTTCATCACACTCTTCGACTGTGACCACCAGACTTATAAGATTAGGCCTGATCACCTGACACCAGGTTCATCTGGACCAGCCCTTTCCAAAAATTGACCCCTCCCTGTTTCAACAATACTCCGTTTTCCTGGTCACTGTTTTATCGTGTTCTCTTTAACTCTCTGTTGCCAATAATCATGGCATGGTAGCCACACCTCATAAAGTACTTATAGAGATGTGGTTATGGAAAGCAAACAGTTGCTTTTTCAAAAAAGGAAGTTGCTTATTCAAAAAATATCACTTTCCTCTTGGTTAGTTCTCTGTCCAGGGAGACCTGAGACAAAGATGCTGGCTGCCCAAGTGGACACCAAGGGGGGAACGTGGCGGGGCGTGGTGGTGGGATGAATTGGGAGATTGGGATTGACGTGTATATACTAATATGTATAAAATAGATAACTAATAAGAGCCTACTGTATAAAAAAATAAATAAAATTCTAAAATTCAAAAAAAAGAAATTAATGTACTGAAGCAGCCTAAATGTCCATTGACAGATGAATGTATAAATATGATGTGGTATATATGTATGTATATCTATATCTATAGATAGAGATATAGATATACATACACACACACACACAATGGACTATTACTGAGTCATATAAAAGGATGAAATAACGCCTTTTGCAGCAACATGGATGGACCTAGAGATTATCACACTAAACGAAGTAAGCCAAAGACAAATATCATAAGATATCACTTATATGTAGAATCTAAACAAATGATACACATGAACTTATGTACAAAACTCACAGACACATAAAACAAACTTGTGGTTACCAAAGGGGGAAAGGGAGGGAGGGATACATTAGGACTTTGGGATGAACAGACACACACGACTAGACGTGTAATAGACAAACAACAAGGACCCACTGCATGGCACAGGGAACGACATTCAATGTCTTGTAATGGCCTAAAATGGAAAAGAATCTGAAAAAGAATATATATAGGTAGATCTAGACATATATCTATCTATATCTATATCTATATCCATATCTATAACTGAATCACTTTGCTATATACCTGAAACATTGTAAATCAACTATAGTTTGGGAATTCCCTGGCAATCCAGTGGTTAGGACTCAGTGCTTTCACTGCTGGGGCCCAGGTTCAATCCCTGGTCAGGGAACTAAGATCCTGCAAGCGGCGCAGAGTGGCAAAACACAAAACAAAAAAACCCCATAATTCAAGTAAAAAAAAATAAGAAATTAATGTACTCAGCAAGGCAAGTTCATTTAAGTCCCAAATATTTCAGACGTAGCCTTGAATCTTCTTATGTAGTAATAGAATTTTTCAAGACAGTTGTGACTGTAACACAGAACAATAGCTTTTTATTAATTTCTGGTGAGAATTCATGACCACTTTTACTCAGATTTAAATCACCCTAATTTTCTTGGTCTAACGTACCTAAGGTTTCTTCCATCTTTATGAGGTATTTTTACAGATTCTTTTATTTAGTCAACGTGCATTTATTGAGCATTGACTTTGTCCCAATCCCAGTGTGGAAAATTCAGAAATGGAAAAAATGATTTTTCCCTGTGCCATGTTTTTCAAGATAATGGTATCTTCTTGTACATCTCTGTACTTTACAAACAATACACCCCAGTATTAGTGCCTCAGTGCAAGTTACTTTCAACCATTTTGTATAATAAAGAACCTCCAAATATTATTATACCTACCTCCTTCTAAACCTACTCTTCTTCAGTTTTCTTTTGTCTTTTATGCAGACCTTCATGTGAGAAACTGAGCCTCCTCTCATCAAACCACCAAAGGTGGGCTCGGTGCCAGGGGAGGGACAGAGTCAACCACTCAGAATTCTCCAGCAGTTTCCAAAGGAACAATGGGGAACACGTTTCACGCTTTCTTATGTGCTTCCTGTCCTCCTTACCTCCCCTTCCTCCTTCTGGTCCTGTTAATTTTTATCAAATTAAAAGCTAAATTGTTTAAAAGTTAAATACTTCTACAAGGCTTTTTTAATGAAAAATCAATAATCCCACCTTCCCTCTTTCTGCCATTACCCCATTCCTAGAGACACCCACATTCAACTATTTTAGCCCAGTCCTCAATGTTCTCCTCCCTATTTCTATATAACACGTTTGCTTTGCCATCTCTTCAGTTGCACAACTTTTTCTTTTACATGAAATCAACAAGTGTGTGTGTGTGTAAGTTTCTGTTTGTTTGGCTTTCTATACTCAGATCTCTAATTAAACCCCCCAAATCTTGGCCAGATATCTAAATCAGGGGTCAGCAAACTTTTTCTATAAAAGAGATAGACGGTATATATTTTAGGTTTTCTGGTTCACATAGAGTTTGCTACATTTTTTGGATCCAACCCTTTAAAAATGTAAATAACCCTTTGTAGGGACTTCCCTGGTGGTCCAGTGCATGAGACTCTGCGCTCCCAATGAAGGGGGCCCAGGTTTGATCCCTGGTCAGGGAACTAGATCCTGCATGCATGCTGCAACTAAGAGTCCACATGCTGCAACTAAGAAGTCTGCATGACGCAACTAAGACCCGGCACAGCCAAAATAAATAATAATTAAAAAAAAAAAAAAAAAAGAAAGAAAGAAAACCTCTGTAGCTTACAGGCAGGAAAAAAATTAGGCCTTAGGTTGGATTTGGACTTCAGGCTGTGGTTTGTCAACCTCTGGCCTAAATCGCCTTGAAAGACTTTCAGATGTATCCAATATTCCATCAATTTCATACCTTGGAGAAGAATCTCCCAGAGATTTTTAATTGGTTCCAGTCCGGCCTGGTTACCTGTTCTCTCACCTTATCCAGAGGATCCCCTTCACTTCTCATCTGCACAGGGTCCCATGCACAGATAATTTTCAGTATTCCATATCTTTCTCTTTCTTTGTTTACTCCCTCATTTTGGTGAAGTGTAGACTTCAGCAGCTTTCTGAAAGGTAAAAAAGGAAAAAATTTGAGAACTTGCATGTCCAAAAAATATCTTATTCTTCCCTTGTACTTGACTGATAGTATGGCTGGTTATAAAATTCTAGATTAAAAATCATTTTTCTTCAGAATTCAAAAGGCATTTCTCCACTATCTTCTAGATTCCAATGTCACCGATGAAAAGTCTGAAGCATTTCAGCTTCCTTTATATATGACTTATTTTCTCTCTGGAAGTTTTAGGAACTTATTTTTGGTCCCAGGGTTTGAAAGTTCATACAGATGTATATCTATTCACACTGGTGTGTTAGGACATCAAAGCCTTTTACTATTGAAATTCATGTCTTTGGATTTGAAGGAATTTTCCTGAATTATTTTCTTAATGTCTCTCCCTACCCCCAGTTTTTCTAGTCTCTCTTTCTGGGACTTATTGTTAGATGATAGAACTCTACTTATCTTCTTTTAGACTGGAACTCTATCTTTTTTGCATTTTTCTGTTTACTTTTGATTCTTTCATTTCTGCTCTCATATTTCGAATTTTAACTTTTTGCTCTGCATGTTCAGAGCATCCTGTTTGTTTCACAGTTGTGATATCTTTCTTACATCTCTGAGGCTATTAATAATAGTTTTGTTTTGTTTTTATATTTTACCTATCTCACATAGTTTTTTCTTCTCCAGGTTGCTCTTCGTTGTTTTCTCTCTTTCATGTTAAATCGTTTCCACAGATATCTGGTAAATCTTGATTGTTTATTAATATTTAATAGTGAGGGACCAAAAACTGGAAGCTCTGGGTATATGTGTGAGGTTAACCATCTGTGGGTTTCTCTTGTGAGTGATCTGGCTGGGCCATATTATTGGAGAACTTGGGATTTTCGGTACATTTAGATCTTTCCTCTTGGGCTGGTCCATTCTGAAGAATTTTCCAGCCTCCTGCCTGGAGGATAAAGGCTTGGTTCCAGTATTCTGGGAACCAAATAAAGAAGAGAAGAGGAACTGGTTCAACAACCAACATGCACATTTATTTAATTCTCCTATTTTCTGTTTGGCACTCCTCCCCACAACTGGGCCTGTAGTCTACTAATGTAGAGACCCTCTGTCTTTACCCTCTCCAGAGAATAAGCAGATAAACCTCCATTCTTCTGCTGGGGAGGGGACTAGCTGGTTATGCCCTATTCAGGGTATTGATGATGGAGTGGGTGGCGGCTTGGGGGCAGTTGCGGGATTGGCGGGGGAGGGGGGAGGGGTGGTGGACTAGGTAATTAACAACTTCTTAGACAAACTGTTAACAATTGTATTTTGGCTCTACTTTTAGAAGTCCTTGAGTCTACAAATTCCTGAGATCTTTTGGGATTTTCCTGGGGATTAGAATTAGGTTTGTTCCTAGTTTTCTCCACGACTACTTTCAGATTTAGCTTTTTCAGTTCTGCTCAGCTTGTTGCTCCTTCTATCTAGCTTTTCCCGGTTCCCACAAGCTTGTTGGTACTTCTATTTTCCTTTTCGCCTCATAGCTTTATGCTTTGAAGGAAAAAGGCTCTTCATTTTAGTAGGGCTTTAGGAGGCTGCAAAATCAGAGGCATGTAATCTACCACTTTTTCCCTAGACGTCTGTATGAGCTTCTTAGTTTCCCATTCAATTCCTTTCATATATATCATCATTCAAATGTCTTTGGTTGCCAAATAGCATTAAGCTTTTACATTCATGTTCAAGAATATTACCATTTCTATATCCCCAGATGCTTTCATGGGGGTGGGAAGCACTGAGAGTGATAGTTGAAATAAAGATTGCTGGTTTACAAAGAAAAAGGGAAATTCTGAGTTTTCATGTAGCAAACTCTTCTAATCACACATAGCTCTCATGTGATTTATTATGCTTTTTTTTCTTAATAGTCATTGTTAAATAAGTACTAAATAATTGCCAGGTTTTGTCACCGATAACTCTGGTATGAGTAAAAAAAAAAGGGGGGGTGGTGGTGGTCTCCTATTGATTAGTTTAAGACTGCAGTAAAGAATCTAACCAAAGATGGAATTTGGTTAACTTCAAAGTAGAGACCAGATTTAGTGATGGGGAATAAAGCCCTGTTTTGTTATGTTATGGCCCATGAGTTAATCCAAAGAGCTCTGGTGGGCTTAGTTGCAGATAGGAAAAGGAATCTAGCTAGATTTTAAAGAACATTTTTATGTAGGCAGGCCAAGTCATGCTTATCTAAGGATTCTCTAATTGGATGCCATGAAGTGATGCACTTAACACAAGCTGCAACGTAAGAATGAAACAACAAAAAGAAGCAAAACAGAAAATGAGATAACTTGGGCAAGGAGTGGAAGGGAGAATAAAAACTAACTGAAGATAGTTAAAACTCAGAGCATTACTAACTTGATGTCCAATCACATCATTGTGTTCTGGCTAATTGGAAGCTGATGTCATCAGTTTTTGTCTAGACGGGGTAGCTTTTTTACCAAAAGACTGGTCAGACTATGTTTGAATGCAGGTATTTATTCAAGGGATATGCTAATGATCAGTAAATGAATTGCTTGCAGCTTCGAAAGTGTGTCCAGCACGATTGTCTAAAATAATTTTCCCTTTGAAAGTTCACTCACAATGTTTGAAAATTCACAAGGTATTATCTGCTTGCTCACCTTATAATCACAGTTTCAGTCACACACCTTATCAAGAATCCAGCACCAATGCTGTATCAACAGGGCAACATGAAGAGGAAATTTGGTGAACATCAGATGGATTCAACCCCTGCAGGGCTTAAGGCAATTCACACAGCACCGTAAAGTTATTTTTGACATCTGCTTTATCAATCAAAAAGAGCAGGAATACAAAGGCAATCTGAGAAGTGGTGTTTCTTCCAAGGAGCTGACAATCTGAGGAGGAAAAACATATGATAGAAGTTGGAAAATATTCAAACGCTGAAGTGTCATAATGTCTCCAAATGCAAAAGAAGTTCCACTGAGGATCTGAACTGAGCTGTGGCAGACAAGGATGTGAACAGGTAGCTGGCAAGAGAGGAGAAAGGGCAGCCTACAAAAGGGAGAAAAGGAGAATGAAGAAAGGGAGACAGACTAGAAACAGCTGTGCTCTGTAATCTGGAGTAAAATGGTATTGAAGTGTTAGGGAGCTGAATACAATTAAGTGCCAGGAACCAAAGCAAGAGTGAAGGTTTCTATGCACAAGAAAACTTAATTCTTACAATTATCAGCTGAATACTGACCCACCTCTTATTTGTCATTATAGAGTTGTCTTTGCTTCAGAAACCTGGTAGCCTCCCTTTCTATCTCAATGTCTAGAAATAAATTTAAGCCAAAGAAATTATGTTTTTCACCCATGAAAAAATGAGGTTCTGGCTAGGGAACGATGTGTGGTATTCTTGAGCCAGCTGTTACTTGAATGACAGGGAAGAAAGAATGAGGGGTCCAATAATGAGAGAGGCTGAATAAACTTACGATGCCAAATTACTAGCTGCAATTTCACTTTATTTTCCCATCAGGGATTTTCCCACTTATTGAAATATATAATAGTGATACTGATTCTTTTCCTTCACTCTAAACTTTAAACTTTCACTCTAACTTCTGCTCTAAACTTTATTTATTTTAACATCTTTATTGGAGTATAATTGCTAGGGGCAGGACAGGAATAAAGATGCTCTAAACTTTAGATTTAGAAGCTTTAGATTTATCAAACTACTACAAAGATAATACAGAGTTCCCGTATACCCCACCCCCAGTTTCCTCTATTCCATACTTTATTCAGATTGCCTCAGTTTTCCCCTAACGTCCTTTCTCTGTTCCAGAATCCCATTTCGTTTACATTACATTTGGTCATGTCTCCTTAGGCTTCTCTTGGCTGTGACAGCTTCTCACATTTTTCTTGTTTCTCATAACCTGGAGTTTTGACTACTGGTTGGATATTTTGTATAATGTCCCTCAATTGGGACGTCCAATGTCTTTCTCACCATTAGACTGGGCTTATGTGTTTTTAGGAGGAAGACCACAAGGCAAAGTTCCACCTTCATAACATCAAACCAAGAGTATATACTATGAACATGACTTATGCTGTTGACGAGGACCTTGATCACCTGCTGAGGCTGTCTGGCAGGCTTCTCTAAGTGTAAAGTGATCCTACCTCCCCTCCTGGCCATACTGTACTCTTTGGAATAAAGTCACTTTGTGCAACCTGCACTTAAAGCGAGCGGGGACTTATGTTCTACCTCTGAGGGTGGAGGATCTACAAAAACTGTTTGGAATTCTTCTGCAGAACTCTTTCCTGTATTTTCAATCATTTATATTAGCATGGACTCACGGGTATTTTATACTTTGGGTTACAATCCAATCCTATTTTATACTGTTGCTCTGACATTCCAGCATCACTGTAGGAATTTTTTTTAAACATTTTTTAAGGCTGTGCCGGGTCTTACTTGCAGTATGCGGACTCTTAGTTGCATGGGGGATCTCGTCTCGTTCCCTGACCAGGGATCAAACTCAGGCCCCCTGCATTGGGAGCACAGAGTCTTACCCACTGGACCACCAGAGAAGTCCTGGAATTATTTTAATTCTTACTTCTCAATGCTGTAAGATGCTCCAGGCATCCTTGTATGCTTCCTACCCTAGTCCCAGAATCAGCCATTTCTCCGAGGAGCAACTCTTGGCTCTTTTTATTGGAGATGGCATTAGAAACCAAGGTGTACTGTTGCTAGTGGTTAAAATCATCTCAGTGTTTGTTTGTTTTTTTTTTTTTGGCCATGCCCCTCGGTTTGCGGGATCTTAGTTTCCCAACCAGGGATCGAACCCAGGCCCCAACCCGGGCCCCTGCGTTGGAAGGGTGGAGTCCTAACCACTGGACCACCTGGAAATTCCCTCTCTTTCTCTTTTAAAAAGGAAAAAAAAGTTAAAACCCCAATTCTTGTTTTGTTTACCTCTGACAAAACTAGGATATATACAAATTAGCTCCACAGTGTCTTCAACTAATGATCTTGAAAAGGTAAAGTCAATACGTGTCTGTGTAATGATCAGGGGCGGGGGTCTAAAGAAATCAGCATTCATGAAGTATGGCTCCCTTTAGACCTCCGATATTGTAAAAACAAATTCCTCTCTTTTGTCTTAAACAAAAGTAGATACTGGTTCAAAGTGAGAATTATTTTTTTATTAACTGCCCACATAAAGCAGACCCTTTTATACAGCTATGAGAAAGGAATTTGTTCACTGTTTTTGCTATGCTAGGGGAAGAAGGAAGGCACAACGTGAATCTTTTAGGCACTTTTTATTTTCCAAAAAAATTTGTCATTTATATATATAAACATCTCATTCTCTCAAAAAATTCTACAACTATACAGCTGTTTGCTCCATTATTTGCATAGGAAATGACCACAATACAAAAATAAGAGGGAAAAAGAAGCAAAACAGCAACCAACTTATGCTTTTCATGTAGGTATGTTTCCACGTATAAACATTTTGAAGCCTCTTACAAAATATTTACACCGTTTGTCATCTATTTACACGTTTTTAAGAGCAACTTTTCTAACAAACAAAACTATAATTTATCAAGTTATGAAAATTTTCTAAAAAATTTACTATATTACCACAAAATAAATAAAGATAAACAATATTTTAAAAACAAAATTAAATTTTCATTTCAATTAAGACCGCTTTTGGCATTTTGCTTATTCATTCTGCCCTTTGGTTGACAGCATCAGTGTCACATTACTATTTTATATTGCATATGTGTAGCACTTACTTCCTTAAGTTTTCAACATGTCATTTATAATTAAAGGCAGACACTGAGTCAGTATTAACAATAGATTAACTGCACTGCACTGTAATTTAGGTAAAATTACTGTGTCTCACTGTATATTACATGCAAAGTCGACATAAACTGGCATTTAACCAACTGTACTGCACGAGCAAACATCTCGATATATGAAACCTGCATCATAAATTCCATGTTTCCATATATGAAGACTACATCATAAACTCAACATTGCCATGTGAAAACTACATAAGTCCATCTTTTTAAAAAATGATACTCTTCAGCTGATTGTAAGAGGTAAGGTTTTAAAAGGTATCTTACCACAGGTTCTAACTGTCAATGTATTCATGGTTATTTTCAAAAGAATTATGATTTTTCCCCAAAAGAATCTTAGAAAACGTGTAATAAACCTATAAAGCTGATTTGCATATTTACAAAATTTCGAAGAGCAAATATAGGCAACTCATATTAAAAAAAAAACAAAAAAACACATTTGTTCAATGGCTATTTGGAATTGCCAGGTATGCTGCGCACCTCTAGAGAATTACCTAGTATTGAAAAAAACTCCTCTCATGTCAAGTAAAATCTTGACACACAATCCAGCCGACTTCCTGTGCCTGCCAACTGACTTGTTTACTAAACACTGTCACATTAAACGGTGGTGCTTTGGGAAGAACACTGCAAACACACCCTGCACCCCCGATCCGCACTGAGATGAGGCTGCCTGTCTGAGATGATTGGCATCTGCCTGGGTGAGGCCAGGTTACAGCAAGCATTCCAGATTCTGAAAAGGACCAAACACTTTGGTATTAACACAATGTATTCCCTGTTTTCTCAAATATACAAAATATACATTTCCAGTCTTTTGTTTTCGTTTTCATCTTTATATAGTTAAGTTTGTAGTTTAGAATTTTGCCAAGCGAGCGGAGGAGCGGCGGCAGGCGATACGCGGGCGGCGGCGGCGGCTCAGTTCTGGTGCCTCTTCATGTGCAGGGCCAGGTGGTCCGAGCGGGAGAAGCTGCGGTTGCACACGCCGCACTGGAAGGGCTTGGCCCCCGTGTGCTTGCGGTAGTGCCGGGTCAGCTCGTCCGAGCGCGCGAACCTCCAGTCGCAGCCTTCCCAGGTGCACTTGTACGGCTTCTCACCTGCGCCAAGGGACCAAGAGGAGGAGGTGAAGGGATGACTCGGAACACGGACACGGGCAGTACTGCCTGCTAAGGCGTTTCTCTCAAACTCATGCTCCGAGGAGGGAAGTGTGCGAATTCCCTGATGAACTAAAAACCCCTCGAGTCATCTAGCGCAGAGAGTCACTGTTTTGCGGAGGAGCACTTAATTACAGACAGAAAAAGTATTCTGTTCACCAATACTATAAACTTAATGGACCACAACTGAGATCCTTTACTTCAACAAAGTGGTCCTAAAAGTTTCTGAAATAGCCACACTGAAACATCCAGCACGTAAGCCAGTTTGCTTGAACACATGGCTTTCCAAAATGGACTACTGGGCACTGGCTCTTTGAAATTCACTCCAGTATGCATACATACACACCTTCCCATTTTTCAGACTGAAGCAAAACAAAGCTAGAAAAAGAGTAAAGTTGAGTGGCGCTGAAGCTTTATGCATTTGCTATTTCATAATTCCTCAGCCAGATCAGAAAGTCTGGTACTGGTAACTTCACTTTGGTGAAGGGTCCTGAAACAGCCATAATAGTTCTAACATTTGCTGATAAATGCATTTAATTTTCCTCTGCAATGCAGTGCGCCAAAAAGCAAAATTCACTCCATCAACGACATGCCAAATGCGTATTATATGCCAGGCACCGCCCTGAATGCTTAGGATAAAACAAAAATGCCTGACCTCGTGGAGCTTGTATGTGTAACATAGAAAAGCCTCTAATTCAATCTTCCTGTTCTTTCACAGCTCTCTTCACGTAAATAGTGAATTGATATCTGAGCCGCTGCCCTACCCCCTGCAATCTGTATTATTCTTAATGTTGTCTAAAGTTTGCTGGTTGCTAATCTTTCCAAACTACTCAATATTGGCAGCCCCAAAGGATTCTGCCTACAGTGGCGCCCGAAGAAACTCCCGGATGGTCCGTCAAAGCCTTTGCTATCCTTCACTCCAGACCAGCTTCTGACTTCATGCAATTGCCCTGCATCACCGCATACTTTTGATATACAAATAAAATTAATGCCACCTTTGGAAAAAAAAAAAAAAACTACTTGCTATTTATAAGGCAGTCCAGTTTTAGAATTAATCCTATTTAATTAAGATCATGTATTCCTCTAAATAAATCCCCAAACCTAAAAACTTCTCACTGAGCATTCACTAGTAGTTTCTATATTTTTGCTTTATTTTGTTTTAATTTTCCATGAGTTTAAGATGAGAGTTTGTGAAGTCAATCTGCATATTAAAGTACTGCTGGCTTATTGCTGAGTTTTATGTGGATAGCATTTTAAAACGCTGAATAGCCAAACTCCTAAATTCCTTAAAACGTTTTCCTCTGCAAGGGAAGAGGTGCTTTGAACGCTGGTTACTTAGTACCACGATGAAATCCAAGTACCTTTCTGCCTGATTTAGCAGGATCATATTCAGGAAGTTGTAAGATTACTCAACTGAGTCCAAATTTTAAAAGACATTGTTCACATAAACGGAGATTTCCACAGCTCGTGGTTAACGTGTTTTGCTGTCCTGATAACCACTCTTGACTCCTGAACAAAATCCCATTAAGGACAAAGATGGAAGGGCCAGAGCAGCCCTCTGAATTTTGCACCAGTTACTTCCCAGGAGATTTCTTTCAACGCCTGTGGTGTGCACCCCTTAGCCACCCTTCTTCGCCTCTCCTCTCCTCGGCCTCTGAGCCAAGACACAGATATTTTTTGTGTTTTTAAGTCCCTTTTAGGTTCCTACCGCTCCATTTAAAAAAATGCACACCTCAGTACCTGAAGTGTTTTTTTCCCCTCAGAGTAAATTCAAAGAATTTAAGCTAATATACTTAAACCTTTTGAGTAACAAGAAATAAACCACTTTTCTTTCACTTATATTCACATGTAATCTGTTTAATACATAGAAACGTCTTAAGGCCAGTTGGAAATGTAGCTATCACTCTTGTCGATGTAAATCAAACAGAAAAAATTCACCTTTTGCACACAAGTGTTTGTTTTTGTTCCCCGTGAAAAATAAATCACAAAAACAAACATGTTGGTTAAATACTTTACTGTCATTTAATGGGAAGAGAAAGTTATTTCTGATGTCTGAGGCAAGGAAAAAAATTCCTAAAGTGCCCCAATTTTAAAAGAAGTCATTCTAGTCTTTTGAATTGAATAATTAAATGGCAAGAGAACTGAATTTTCAGAGTTTATTTAAGAAACAAGGGACACTAGACTCTTTTTGTTCACTATTTTGACTGGCTAGGAAGCAATAAACTGCATCAGTAGTTTTAAAAGTTTACTTTACTGATTGGTTGAAAAACGGTAGCCATGAAAATTCCTAAAACATTTGGGGTTTTGCTCTCAATTTATATGTATCTATAGATTATTCAGCCAAGAATACTACCACTGTCTGGACGTTAGTTATGGGGCCAGGGCTTCACCATAAAAGCAAGGACAACTATTCCCCACTTGAGGCAGTTTCTACGGGATTTGTTCAAGTGTCAACACGGCTCAAGTAAAACATTGTAGAGGAAACTGGTACCCAATTTCTGGCCAAATAGCAGATTCAGGCCTTTCTTCCTCAGCCAGAAACACTATGCATAGTACTTCTGGGAAACCAAACTAACTTCCTTTAAGTTATTTCAACAAGATAGAGCTTTCAAAAGTTTAATTGGATTTTTACAGAATCTCTTTCCAATACCACCAATTTAAAATATTTAGTTAAGCTCTTTCAACATCAACTGTATTTTCAAGTTCTCATGCTGTTAATGTGAAACTTTCCAAAGGCAAAAAGAAAAAAAAAAAAGTGACAAATTTGTACAGCATGTAAAACGAGCTTCAATCATCTCAAATAAAGTATGTACTTTCTCATTCTCTTTTAAAATTACTAGGACTATTTTACTAGAAATCCCTGATCTTTTAAAAAATTAAAGTTACACATACATATGGGTCCATACTGATTAAGTCAATTAGTGTTAAGCAAAAACATCACCAGTAGAAGAAGGGAGCAGGCAGAAGCAGACACTGAGCACACACTCCCAACTCCGGTACTTGTGTCTCATTTATCCTCACAACACCTCCAGGAGTTAGAAGCAAAATGATGAGCTCCTCGCTCAGGAGCCCGGCCGCCACTTTTCCTCAGTGTCCTGCCTGCATCCTCCATGAGCAAACACTAATACACGCTCTATATGAATGATTTCAGGAACACAAAGATATTGTTCACCTCTATTTAAAGATTCTGAAGCCACTTGTGAAGGTCAGTTAATGACTAGCTTAACGGACCGAGAGCAGGCCTGAAATCCCAGATGGTCTGAAGCCCAGGACACACCCCGACCGAGCCATCCCTCGCTGGGCGGAGACCTGCTTTTCAGGACCTGTGGAGTCCTGAGAGCTGTTCTATGCTGGGACTGACAATCCCCAAATATCACCTAATGATGGCTCTCTTTTACCCCAGGCTAAAGGAACTTCAGTGGGTTAGCAGAACATGTCTGTAAAGTATTTGAAAAGTCTTTAGAGATGTTTTTTCTTCTGTTGAATAGATTAAGACATGACTTTTGAATCTACCACAATAGAATGGGAAAAGTTTCTCTGCTCTGCTGAACATACCCAATAGACTCACAGCAAGGCCTTTCCCTAGAATGTTCTACACAGATTCTTCTAACAAAAGAAAAATACCACAGATGGCAATATTTATCTTACAGTAGTTGTTTTAGGTAACTTTTTTGTTACAGCAAATTTGCGTACCTGGTTTCCTTCCTGATGGCTAAAAAATAAATCCAATCCATTATATTTGATAGAGGCCCCAAATCATCAAAATTAAAGTCACCGTTTAGTAAAGGAGAGTATAACCTGTACTGATGAGTGTAACCTGTACCAAGCGACTTGCAAAACACAATGAATAAGACTTGGTCTCTGGCCTCAAGGAGCTTAACATCCATAGTCTATTCTGACTGTTAAAGTGGAATAAAATTATTTCAATAGTCAATACTTAAGCTTAATTCTTAGAATTTCAGTCCTTGATGCTCAAAATGAGCTCTTATTTCAGGAGGAAAATATTTTCATGCAATTCAAGAATAATTAGATCTTTTCCCATCATTAGCGACTTAAGGAATTTAGAGCTGAAACAGTATACATTCTAATAAAAGGATTAAAAAAAAAGAAGCTTTAATCCAAGATTAAATAAACTCATAGGGAAATGTTATGTATCTTAAAAAACAGATAAAGCAAGAGACGATTTGGGCTCATTAATTCATATTTCTATATATCTATGTCAGTAATTTTCCATTAAAAATCTTTTTATTAAAGGTCATTGCAGAACATCTCCTACACCTGGCAACAGAAGGGTAGGCAGTTCATTTCAAAGATCTGTATTACCAGTATTTGCAAAATGCACCTAATGTTTACTAGATATAGTATCCCTGTCAATAATGTACTCACTTTAAGGAGGCTAATTAAAAGGATATATTAAGACATTCCCTTCTTTCTCCCTGTGTGTGTATCTTTAAAATCGGACTCACCTGATTCCTTCTAGAAAACCTCTGAAAAGTCCAAGAGAAATCATTCCACTTCTCTATATCCCCATCATCACTTAAATGTGATTTAAATGACTGATTTACACTGGCACAGATACTGCTGAATGAAGGCTTCAAATAGCTGTATTTTGCCTCCTTAACTAGCCGTGAAAGTTCCTCAAAGGCAGAGACTGTCTTCTATTGCCTCACTTCTCATGCACCTCTGGTTAATCACGTTTGGCCCAAGGCTGACCAACTTGGGAATTTTCATTCACGAAAAGGAGGGAAGGTGTAAGAGACAGGAAAGCATCTATGTGAGGCCACCATATTGTGTCTTTTTTTTCCTACAAACCCACCTGCAGCAGGGCTTTGCCTGGCTCTGTTTTGCTGAGGACCACTGAGTGTAATCTGACTAAAGGTACATTTAGGCGAGAACCGTACTTTTAGCCTCTTCAGAAGGACATGTTCAGAATCAGTTGATTATCCATCCTGAAGTTGTCCAAGGAGAAATCAACTATGTAAACGAGCTTTCTTTTCCAGAATTGGATAGGATTTGATGAAAACCAAGCAGTTGTGGAGCCCCTAGTGCTGGCCAAAGGCAGCCAGGGAACTGCCACACCTGAAGGGGACAGGGGTGGGCGTGATATCCTGGGTGACAGGATAGCTCTACCCCAGCAGCACCAATCCCTAGGCACCTAAGCTCCTCTCTGCTACTTCTCCTAAGGGTTCTGGACAAAAACATCCTCTATCATTGATAGTGCTAATGAAATACTAATTCCTGTGCCTCCTGACAAAAAGACAACATTCAGATTCACCTTCTTGTAATAAGAGCCCAAACAGAATTTTTTTTTTTAAAAAGCAAAGTCTTGGTGAAATATTTTACCTTCTCCTTCTTAACCAAGCTAGAAAAATTCTGTTTTCATTTTTCTAGCACTGAATGAGTACTAGATACCCTTTCCTTTAATTTGCACTTCACGTGGTTACCTTGACCTGCAGATTCTTCCCAACTCTTAAAGGTTTATATTTATAAAGTAGTCAAAAGTATTTTCTTTTGCTCCGATGTTTTTTAATGAAAGCTACCTATGGTGTACTTCTACAACAGTAACTCACTCTTAATCAGAGTTGTTAAAGATCCTTGAATATAAATAATACAGGCTGACAGAAGAGGAATGCTGCTACAGAGACACTTACTGAAGTAGGACATTACTTTGTTTCTAATCTTTCACCTGAAAAGATGTAGCTCCATCAAGTCAACAACTATTACATTCTATAGAACTAAAAATATCTGCCAAAGTAAAAACCTTTGGTGATTAAACCATTACTTTTAAAAAAACTACAGTCTCACTACCTTCACAGCTAACCGTTTCTGTCTCAACTTCAGCAATTCTACTTAATCCATCTATGAACCACCTTCTCCCACCAATTTATAAAAACAAAAGGAAGAAGAGATTCTCTTTGGATCCTCCACAAGATCAGTCAAAAACGTTGACTTAATCAAATTATACTTCTTAACCTTCCATAAGCTCATCTCAAAACAATGTTTAATCAATTTTCTATGTAAATGTTTTTCGGATGAAAGAACAAGTCCCAGAAGTAAAGTTTAATCTTTCCAGTGAGTCATTAAAAAGAAATTGTTTCTAAGCTTTCACGCTCATAAATACCTTTCCAGGGGTCTGAACCAGAGAATCTCTTTAAGCCACTATTTTTTTTTTACATTAACTTGAAATTGTCAATATAGAAAATAAATTTCAAAGCTGCAAACAAAAATAATTTAAGAATGTTTAACTAGTAACATATAACACAGGCTAAATGTGATACTTTTTCCTGCATAGTTTTCAAATATAGACTCAAAAAAATTACTGAGTACTAAATAATTTCATCCTGCAAAACTTCTTCACCTCTACAGATAACACAGGTTACACATTTAACCAATATTGATCTCTAGATCCAAACTGCATGATCTCCACTAAGGCCATATATACAATCATATGCGGATTTTAGCTCTAAATCATTTTCTAAGGAAATGAAGCCCTTCCTATATTTTTAAAGTGTTTTACCACTTCCCACAGTTCCACAAAAGGAGTAACTCATGCTCAGAACATTATGAATGTTTTCTATTTGTGGGGAAGTGCTACAGATCAAAATACCTTTATTATCAACATGGTCAGTATTTTAAAATAAAAATCCATACCTAATATATTTAATGGATAATAAGTGTAGAGCAAGGAACTAGACAGGAATTTATACCTAAGGATTTTTTAGTACCCAAACTGAAACTAAAATCAATGCTTAGCAATAAATCTCTAGCAGAGATTCTGTATTTTAAAGTATACATGGTAACATCTTAATATAAATGTCATTAGAAAAGAAAGTGTTCTACAGAGCAAGTAAGGCAGAACGTAGGAATTTAGTCCCCTTACAAGTAGGCTTGGGCTCAAAATCTTTCCAAGGCTTACTGTGAAATTCTTTCTTAAACAAGGAATCCCAAATACAGCTCACTGTGAGATTCTAACAGGATAGTGCTTCACCCACAGTCCATTTTGTGTTGTTATGTTATTTATGCTTCCATTTTATTTTGTGGGGTGTTTCCAATGGTCCTTTTCTTGTCAACCTATGGCAAGGCGTTCTGGGGTCATTTAGTCCATACGTAGCAGCTCGTGCAGAGTCTGGGTCTAAGGGATACTGGAGCCCAGTGCATGTGCTGCTCAGACTCTGCACAAATGCTCGTTTTCTGCCCGGCTCCAGACAGCTGACAAATGACCTTAAAATGTTACCATACCCTCTTTTCCGAACTGCTTTAGTATATACTCTAGGGTTCAGTGCACAGCCATACATGTGACTAAAACTACTCAGATTTCAAACATTTGTATTCAGAGTTCACTATTTACTTTTTCAGCACTCTTTCTTTGGAAAGTAAGTACTTTTTTTTACTAATGTGTAAACACAATATTCAAAGAAATTTCCACACTCAATGTAAAAGCAGCATTTTAACTTATGGTACTCTTAGGCATACCAAGAAACCAGTATCAGATGATGAGAAATGTTTTCAATTTCTTGCAAATTTTTCTTTGTTATATATAGTCTTAACTTCTTCCTATATTTTGGCCCCAAGCCTGTGCTCAGAAGTTTTTAAAATCTTCACTACGAAATTAAAGACAGTAAGATGTATGAGCAGAAACAACTATACTGCTGGTTGCAGTAGAATATTCTTTTTGATTTATGAATCAGTTTAACAGTCACCTTGATTTGTAAGGGCCGGATGGTATGTGAATCTCTTTTTTAAAAAGGTGCTTGGGAGCAGCTTTCAAATGATGGCAATGGGTAAAGCCCCTTGTACACGTCATGAGGCTTACACAAATTTCAGTAGAATGTTCGAATTTAAACGCTGTTAAGAGTGCAAATAATTTTATTTGGAAATATACACTTCTTGACACTGTTGCCTAGAAGCAGCCATAATTATTTCTAACCAGAGGCATGACATGTATATACACACACTACAAATAACACAAACACCCCTACACACGTTTAAGGGTACCCTTATAGGCTTATAAGTATGGTATCACATGTATATAAAGACATAGCATGTTTTTAAGTGAAATAGTTTTTTTCCTAGAATAGAGGAAACATCCGTTTCAGGTATTTTGTCTACTCATATATAGAACTTTTTATTATTTGCATATTCTTTCTGAATAAAGAAATCAAAGTGTATGAACTTAGAAAAACTTGAATGCCGTGAGACTTCTGGTTCAAGAAACTGATTATTTTCTACTCTTCTTTCATCCCCAATTTTTTTTAAAGGGTCTTGTTTTGGAAGGACTATATCCTTATGTTCAATTTTTAAGTCAAGAAGCATTTGCAACCTAAAAATCCAGAATATGCAATTAAATAGAACTCAGGCATAGGCTGTTTTAATTGCTTAAATCATTTTTAAAACATAAGGTAACTTGACATTTTAAAGCAATCACAATTATATTCCAAAGAAATCCTAGCGTCCTTCACATTCTGCCTGCAAAATGGCAATCATTTCAAAAGTGATTTTTTATTTTTGGTATCAAAAACAAGATCGACCTTCCCATATAAAGTCCCCTAACAAATTGTCAGGGGAGGTGGGTAGGGGGTGGGTGGGAGACAGAAAGAAAACAAAAATCTATTACATGAGAGCAGTTACTTAGAAATACCTGGGCCTTTAAAGGAAGAAGAAAAAAAAAAGACTTTGCTGGCTTTCAGATACATTCATTAAAAAACAACAGGCAGGGTGGGGAGGATGCAATGAGAGAGCACAGGTAATTTTCAAAGGCATTGTCTAGAAACTAGAAATGAGGAGAAAACAACCTCAATGCTCTATGATTACCCAAGAACGGGTTTAGCCAGATGAACAAGTCTGCTACAAACCCTCCCCAAGGCATCTGAAAGGCTATCAAACAAAACTTTATTAAACTGGATTACAGGGTCTCACTCATCAGATGTCGATGGCCACACATTTATGATCTGGTGAAAAAGTCCATGCATGGGACCCAAACTAGGCCTACATCTTTTTAGTTGTTTTTTCTTTTTTTAAGTACAAGCATTGTTAAGACAACCCACTATTAAATTTCTCTGCCAGCAGGTCAAGTTCCAGAATCCTAGGTATAAGCATTCAGAGCACTAAACCCTGACAGGGGTTGCAAGGCCATTTAGATATGCTCTGACTACATCCCTGCAATAAGCAGTTGATTACATCGTTATATAGTATCGCCCTCCTCTTTTATTAGGAGACTTTAACCTCAGGAGAAACGTGTTCTCTCCTTTCTATCTCCTGTTTCAAGGACTTTCAAAGGAAAATAAAACAATCGTTCAAAAGTTTTGAAGTTATTTCCTCTTCTCCTTAATCAAAATTCAAGTAAAAACACATTTTCAATGTTTCCTTAATATGTAACACATAAAGGATCGTTTAGCATTTCTATAGGGAATGTTTTCATGGCCTTGTCATATGTATTCTGAAAACTTCAGATTGAGTTTATGTGCTTAATGGCTGTTTGTTTAACTATAAATATAACTTCTACTTTGGGCTGCTGAGGTAGGATCTTTCCTTTTACATAATCAATTTGTCTCTATCTAAAAACTTGGGGCTGAATTAACCCATTGGTTTCACTGATAAATACATGAGATGTCTTTTCTTTCAAAGCAGTTGCTCAGAAAGCCCAGGAATCTACCACACTGTCACCAACACTATTCAGATTTGAAGAAGTAGTGTTTATCACTGCGATATCAAGCAATACTTCCTAACGTGCATACAAAATGTCTGCAGCCATATTCCTCTTAGAGCTCTATCTCAGCACTGACCTTTGTTCAAAGGCTTTTACTTTTTAATGCAGCAGTTAAGAGATAACTGTTTCATTTATCAAAACTCAATTTCCATAGTAACATCCAGCCTGGGGAGATTCAAGTCCTCACACTAATCCAACAACTCATTCAAAGGAACTGTTGAATACTTTGGTTTCCATAGCAATGATGGAATAAAACATTTTGCTAGGTCATTGCTTTTATTAGCAAACTTATTCTCTGAAGTTTAGGTTAAAGCTGCATTTACTGAGAGAGAAAAAAAAAACACGTCAGTCTGTATTGGCTCCTCCCTTTAGGGCTATCCTTTTAAGAAAATCACGAACAGTAACCACCTATATATTTGCAAATACTTTGGGTACTTGGAGGCTTTCACAGCTTGCCACCTACTTTCGTCCTCAAATGAGTTCTGATGTAAAGTTTTAAAATGAAAAAGCATTTTTAAATGATTGTATAGATCTGACAAGATATGTATTCATAAAATTATAGGGGCTAAACATGTTAAACACGGATGAGATATAAGCTAGAATAAGGATAAAGTCTCTCTGATGTATAAACTACGGGCTGGGGTAGGATGTAGAGTAACTTTTAAACCACGACCCCAGTTTTGCCTGATTTTAATACTCTGCAGTTTCGACCCTACCTTTCACCAAGCATGGAAAACATGCTAAACGCAGATATTTTAGGTTAAGGTGAAACTAAAGATAATGTATTCAGCAGTTATGCTTTACATGCTAAACAGAAAAGGTTTTAGTGTTTGACACACTTTTATAGAAGCCAACTGATTTGCTGCGGAGGGAGAAAATGAGTTACATTTTCTCCTTCAAGATAGGAATAGCAGTGGCATTAAAGTTTTAAAATCCATTAGTAAACATCGTTGTTTATGTTTGCGAGCAATTAATTCTATGTGAGGTGACAGGGCAAGGCCTTAGTGAGGGAACGTCAGCCTTCCTGGAACCAAACTTTTTCACTGAACTGAATTTTGAGCCAAGCCAGTGCTGAAAAGGTAGGCCATTAAAAAATAAAAGTTGACAGAAGAAAGAAGAGATCAAACCACGTGTTGGCTTTTAAGGGATGAATACCACTTAATACTGTTTACACAACTCACAGAATTAACAAGAAAATTAACATACCAGTATGAGTCCTCAGATGAGCTTTTAAATGAGAAGATTTTGTATAAACTTTTGTGCAGCCTAAAATAAAGGAGAAGAACAGCGTGTCATTCTGGAGATCCTTTTGCAATCTTTACATTTGATGACTCGGTGTTTAAAATCTGGCTTTAAAGAAGAAATCTCTCACGCAAGGAGGTATTTGAAACTTCCAATTTTAAGAGATGTCTTAAAGCATACTCCCCCACTACCTGATTAAAGGTATAATGTGATTTGCTTTATGTATCACTTCAGCAGAAAGAGAGCAGGCAATCAAGCCAAGCTACAAATGGGAAATCTGTGCTTATACCGGTAGGTGCCTTATACTAGTAACGCATCCTTTAGTGATTTAAAAATTTTTAATTGCTCTAGAGCTGACAGTGTTAAACCATTATCCAAGATGACTGCAATTTTCTGTACTCCCACATGTCTTGTTTTTTCATTTAGTATGTCATGCCGTATCATGTATAATAAATTATACCCTGTATTAATCATAAACTAGCTTATGCCAGCAACTTGTAGATATATTCATAACCGTCATCAATTTATATCTTGGACCACGTACCTCATTCAAGAATGAGCATATGTTCACATGCTATCAGAACCAAACCTGAAGTCTATTCTGTAGATAGTTCTGTCTTGTAGCAACCTACTCTTCAGTCCCACCCCTTATTTTCCCCTACCTTACTTAAGTAACCCCTTTTCAGGGTACTTAATGTAGACTTAAGAACTCCAATTTAGATTGCTACGGTAAACAAAGAAAATGTAGCAAGACTCTAAGGTATATAATATTAAAGAGAAAAAAGTCCAAACTAACCTTTTTTCCCCAAATATTCCAGATATTTTAACACATCACATAAACACTAGGTAACTAAACGGTTACCAACTTGGGTGAGGCACAGAGACTGGGATGCGACAAGAACAGAGTAGGGGAATTTTTTTTTTTTTATTGTCAAGCACTACTCTCCTGTGTAAAAAGGCACACACAAACACACACTACATACACATATCGATGCTTCAACCAGGTAGGATCACATACCCGGATAATCGCAGTAGTGGATGCGTCGTTTCTCCAAATCGGGGTTACTCCTTCTATTGTATCTGACAGGCTGGATGTTTTGCGAAGCAACTGGCAGGGTGGCAGGTAAATTTGGATTATGAATTGCCAGTTTAGAAGCAATGGTAGCAGCATAGGACGGAGGTGGGGTTAAATTCTGGAGCATCTCTGCTTGTCTATCTGGACTTCCAGGCTCTGAGCTTGGTGGTGACGGGGGGAAGTAAGTGGCCTGCTGGGAAAGAAACTGACTTGGCATGGGGTATGTGCAAGGGGGCATGCTCTGGAATTGCTTCATGGCAGTCTGCGGGACGGCAGAGGTGTGAGTGTTAAGACCCGCCATGGCGGCCGACACTGAAACATTAAGAGTGTCCATCACTGCTGTCTGGTTTGTAGAACTGGGCATATCTAGATCCGGTGTATTCAGGAGCTGGTACAGGTGGCCCTGCTGGGGAGGGACAGAAAGATGAAGGTCTGGTGTAGGAAGTTCTTGTTTGATGAAAATATTGTTCACCTCTGGAGCTGCGGTCTGGTGGGAGCTGAATATACTGGTGAACTCAGGGAGGGCCTGGGTCGGGGCCGGAGGAGGGGCTGTCGTTTCACTCTGGTGGCTGAAAATGGTAACAGGTTCTGTCTTGATGTGTGTTACGCACGGTCTCTGGGATTTGTAGAGGCCAGTTCTCAGGTGAGTGATGTCGGGGAGGAAGACGTTCATGTTGATACTGTAAGGTAACCCTTCACTGTCAGTGAAGAACTGGTCTACGACTGAGGCACTGTCTCGTCTATACTTTTTGTGCTCTGGAATTATAGAAACTGGAGGAAGCTGAGGTGTCAGATACTTCTCCATTTCACATCTTGTCTAAAAAAGAAGAGATACAAACATGTATAATCCACCCAATTCATCATCTCAGGAAGGACAAACTGTGCTTACTAAAAATTCCCCCCAGCAATCCTTATGAAAAGTACTAAGGCAAACTCCTAAGTATTGCTTATAAACATATCAGGTTTGTCAATTGTGTAACAAAATGGTTCACCAAAAACTTACGAAACTGGGTTTAACAAGTATTTGGTAAAATAGCCCCCAATCAACCCCAGATAAAAAGTGAAAGAGACAAACCAAGAAGGAAAAGGAAGCAAACAGAAAAAATATTCCTTTCTGATGCAATAATAAAGTATACTTTATCATCACTCACTTACAAGCAGGGTTCCCTGCCCCATTACATTTAAGTTTGCAACTGAAATACAGTATTGTAATATGGCCAAACTACCTTGATTCCGTTCATGTCATACAGGTAAATTCAGTGTTTAAAACAGAAAGAAAAAAAACCCCCAGCAAACCTTAACCATAATATTGCAAAGTTTCTCTCTCTCCTTTTTTTTTTTTTTTTTGCTTGGGTAGATATTGCTAAAATATTTAATATAAAACATATTCCTTGGCTATTTCAGTGCCTTTTCCATTTTATAGTTCAGTGGAAACTTAAATACAATGTCTTGAGCAAAACATACTATCCACTGAAAGAACAAACCAACTTCACCCTTCACCATTTGATCTAAATGTTGATTTTAAACAGCAGATTCTGTAATTGGTTAATATGATAATGAAATGTTCCTATTCATATCCCTATCTAAAACAGATCTTTAATTACCTAGGGGAAAACCATTCCCTTGGTAGAGTGGTGCTAAGGGGCCCGTGGGTGGGGAGAGGCTGCCTGTCGCCAGCACAGTCATGAGCCAAAGATTTATCGTGTGCTCCTCAGTGGGCCAATGCTACATTCCCCCTCACTCTGTAAAAAGCTCAGTCATCCTTATCCTCTTGTGTCTTCTAAGCAGCAAACTGACAAATAACCAAATCATTTTAAAATGGTGATTTTTTTTTTTTTTTTTTAGGACACAACCCAGCTTGTAACTGGTCTCCTCCGTCTTTTCCAGCTATCGTCTTTCCTGGTATAACATAAACTTCTACAATTTTTTACACTGAAAGGAAATTTCAACAGAAAAAAAAACACAAACACACACAAAACACCCCAAACTAGATGCTCAGAGTACGATCAACCGCGGCATCCTAACCAGAGAATAATAGTCATTTTTTGCTACTACTTAATTTCAAGTGTTTCAAATCAGACCCCGAATCATTCGGTGTGGATATAGACCGTGTCTCCCGCATAGACACGACTTAAAAATAAAAATTAACGCTCTGGTCTTGTAAGTCACTTCTCTGACAAATGCCACTGCCCTTTCACAGCACTGCGACACTCGCAGACCCCCCGGAGCAGAAGCTGGGTAGCAAATACACAGTGTACCAAGGGGCTATTAAATGAGGCGTCTTGAAATAAACCGAACTAAACCCTTTCGTGCACTTCGCTCCCATGGTGGTTAGTGGTTTCTGATTTTAGCTCTTCCAGCTGTTTGCATGTGGGTATGTTTCCAATTTTTTTTTTTTTTTTTTTTCCTTGGGACAGGCTAAAAGTCCCGGGAAGTTTTTTCTGGGCTATATGACTCCCTGCGTGGGCGAAAGAAACAGGCGGTTGCTCTAATTCTGCTGCCGGGCAAGTGTAAAAGCCAACTGCCAGCTTTCATCGAGGCTCCAGGAGGAAATTTACATGCACATGTAGAAACCAACAACCCCCGGTCTTTCTTTGTCTTTCTTTTTAAGGAAAAATAAGCGCTCCAACACCACCTTAGCTTTTCCAACTTCCGTTTCCCAAAAGCAGCCCTACGATAGCGTCTAAAGCAGGTTGCACCAAGGGATATGAAACTAGCACCCCGAGGGGCCTCCCTCCAGCACCCCGATTTGCGTTTCCACTGAACCCGGGACGGCGTGGGACGGGGGTAGGTAGGGGGGGAGTCCAAGGCCGGGGCAGCGGCAGGAGGCGGGATTAAGAGGACACGCGGAATCGAAGCGAAGTAGGGCGTGAGGTACGAGGTTTCATCCCCCGAGTGGAAGAAAAACAACTAAGGTGCGCGTGAGCACCAGTTCCCTCCTTAACCTTTCCCGGACAGAGCTGCCAGGGCACATTTCCCTTGGACCCTCCCCTTCAGGTCCCCCCACCTTCTCCCGGCGAAAGGCGAGTGCCCGGCCAGGAGAGCAGGGCGGGGCTGCCCCCCAGACCCGGGCCGCGGTGCGCCCCGACGCGCGCCCCAGCCTGGAGCGGCCCCTGTCGCCCGCGCGTCGCAGCGGCGAGACACGCCCGAGTCCCGGGAGGGAGGCGGAGGGAGGGAGCAGCTCTTCCTACCTGGACCAGCTCCTCGGCTGGCAGTCTCGGGCCGGCGGCGGGCGGCGGCGCCGGCTGCGGCGGCGCGGGCTGCGCCTGCGGGTGGTGATGCGAATGCTTCAGCTCGTCGCCAGGGAAGAGCGCCGCGTCGCGGGCCGGGTTCGCGGCGCCCAGCACGGGCTTGAGCTGAGCGAACACGGGCTCGTCCTGCGGGGCCGGCGGCTGGGGCATGGGTCCCAGGCGGGCGCTCATGGTCAGCACCCGCGTAGCCATGGGAACTCGGGGGTCGGCTCCGGGCACGGAGTGCGGGTTGAGCGAGCTTCCCACGTCGCCCACGCTGGCTCGGGCCGGCGAGCTCGGCGCGGGGCGGCGGGCGGAGGAGGGGAGGCTCCGGGCGGACCCCTCAGCTCGCAGCAGGCGCGGTTTTTGAAGGCGCGCACGAAACCCCAAACTCTTCCGCTCCGCCTCGCGTGAACGCCGATGTCCTCCGGGCGACCACTTTCTCTCGCCCCGCCCCACCACGCTCCCTCGTTCCCCCGGAGCCCGCTCCCGCCACCGCCGGTGTCCCCGAGCGAGCTGCTAGCGCGCGTACCTGCCCCGCGACTACTGACACTTGACGCCCGCCTCTATTTTACCCAACTCTGGAGGGGCGGGGCCCAGCGGCGAGACTGGCAGCTCTCCGACGAATCCCGAGGCCCCGAGGCCGGCCGGGCCGGAGCGACTAGCCTATGAGAAAGGAGAAGCTTGCCCAGAGCTCCGCCTCCGCCGGGCGGACCGCACCCCTCTCGGGCCACGAGCTTCGCGCGCAGGGCGGCCGCGCAGTTTGTACACAACTTCTCTGACAGATTGGGCTGGCGGAGCTGGGGGCGGAGGAAGGAAAGAAGCGGGTGGAATCTGGGAAAGAGGGAATTCGGGTGGAGACGTGGAGGGAGATCTCTACGGACTGTTCTCTGCCAGGATTAGAGAGAAAAAAGAGTTTTACAGGTCTTAGGTGTTGTGCAAGGACCTGAAACTCACAGGCTGAAACCTAGAAGGCAGCTAGGTGCGGGCGCTAGGGTTTTGGAGAGTTTTGTTTAATGAGCGTGTGTTTTTAAATATACAAAATGTACTTTCTTTAGCGCAGAACTAGGGGCGGTGTGATAAATTTAAAAACAGCTCTTGTCTCTGTGTATCTTTAGCAGTGAATATATCCATTTAGCAAAGCAAATTTGGAATGTCCTGAATAAAAGTTTTAATGGCAAGTATTTTTTTAAGTCCTTACATAAAAGCTTGGGGTTTTTTTTCCCTACAGTATTTAAATGGGTAGGAGTAGTTTTCACACACATTTCAACCTCGTATCCGTGTATGGAGAGGAGGGGGATGGGTCATATGAATTTTGAAGTTTTTAATATTTACACTGTTGATTCTAGCCAAAGCATGCAATCTAATTTAAGCACTGACGACTAGATGAAACGTATTTAAATAGACATTACATCTTTGACTTATTTTTGCTACCACTGTGTGTTCAAAAAGTGGAGTTTAGTATTTACAAAACAGAAACGTAGCACATTTACCTTTCACCATGGCACCTACTCCTACGAAAAGGCAACCAAAGAAGCCACAAACGTTAGACAGGCAGCAGCTCTGAAAACTGGGAATCCAAATTTGTAGGAAAGTAATAGCCAAAATATATCACTGTCCATTGACTGAGTTATAATGGGAAGGTGAATTTTTGCCAGCAAACACCTAAGGAAAGCACTTTCCTTAATCTTTAATGTTCTTGTACATGATTTTTATCTGGCTTATTGGGAAGCCATAACAATACACTGAAATAAAAATGCCTGGAATATTACTACATATGTGTATATATGGTGACAGAACACTATACCATTAGACATTTTTACATATACAACATCACTTCACAGTAAGGCAGCTTTTACAAAAAGAGAGTTCTTAGGAAAATGTTCTCTTCAAGAAGTGAATCTAACAAAGATAGGGATCTCGTTTCAGTGTGTAGATTTAAAAAGTTTATATACACAAAGTGTTACAGGTGTTTATTTATTATTAGAAAACATAAAATTATGCTGTAAAATATATTTTTTCTCCTTTTCATTCTGTTCTTGTTAATGATTCATTTTTAGAGCTGTGATCACTGATTTCAGAGAATGGTTGATGACTACTTTCATGTTACCAAAGTATTATTTAATGTGTTTTGGCAAACTTTTTTCTAAGCAATCTCACACCATCCACCTTCACCTTTAAAAAGCCGCCCTGATTTTCTCTGATATTGAACCCAATTATATAATTAAATAATTTAGAAACAGATTATAGAATTGATATGGGATTTAATGTAACTTTAAAAAAAAATGAACCTTGCAAGATTTTTAGTACTTAATGCCGATAACATGATCAAACCTGTGTGATACAGATAACTCAATAGAATTTTGTATTCTTTTTAACTTTAATTCTAACTTAGATTTAATACAAGTTGGTATCTATTTATATTTTAATTTGCTTTTAAACCTATCTAGACCTTTCCTTTTGTCTCTCTCTCTCTTTTTTTTTTAACCAGAGCGTTGATGGCCTGTTATTTCAACCTAAGCTTTCGCTGCAATAAAATCCAGTTATTTTACTGGAAATATTTCTACATTTCACACCATTTTTTAACATGCTTTCATTTACAAAAGCGTTTCCAATGCAAAAAAAAAAAAAAGCTATTTGATAAACTTTTAATAAAATATTTTTAAAGTCCTTTAAACTTTTTTTCATATTTCCACTTTTCTTAATGAATGCAGATATGAACCTACCTATGGTTGGGCTCGAAACACATTTACAGCAGAAAAGCTGAATACAATCTTTTTTGCTCAAATACAGTAGCATTTATTTAAATTTCATTCCTGACATAAAGGTTCATGAAATAAGGCTGCCATTTTTAAGTAATAGTTTCTCTGAAATACCCAGGTCTGCAGTCTCACAGAAAATAATTAGCTTAGCACTGTACAATAGTACGGAAATTGGAAAGAAATCCTTTTCTGAGACATTTGCCATGCGGTTCTGAGCATATAAAAGACATGTTCAACCAAGCTTACTTGCTGTTGCTGTGAACACAAATGCTCCAGCTGCAAACCTGCTTCACTGACTTAGCCAAAAGGGTTAAAACTTGATAAATATTTTTCAAATGTTCCAGGTTCTGCATTGGCGTGAAGCCAGACAGTGTGAATGGACAGATACTCAATTACTTTGAACTTTCTAGTTCTTTGCATTCCTTCCTGCTTAGTAGTGCTGTACCATGAGGGAAGATAGGAGAAAACAAAAAACAAATGTCAGGTTTCGAAAATCAATTAGTGGCCTGGCAGTGGTGTGTTAACTGAACTGTGCCAAAACAGAGAATTCAGAGGGAAAGAAAGAAGAAAAGTTGAGTAGTCAAGTTAGGTAGGAGGGTAAGCACAGAAGCAGTGTGCATGCTTAAGTCCTTAGTCACTGGGCAACACAGATTTAGTCTTAGAATAAACCCTAAGTGTCACTATCTTTACGGGAATAAATACGCCTGAATGTGTGGAGGCTGAATAGGCATTCAACGATGGGGGAGGGGGAGGTTTGAAGGAAGCAGTGGAAAAAAATGGATAAATAGCTTCTGAATGATGAGATGAGAGAAATATGAAGCTATCACTAGGGCAATGTTCCTAGGAAGACACGGCAAAAGAAATATCTGTATTCTGTTGTTTGGCCGACACGTCACGGAGAGCTTGAAATTAAGGGATCTAGAGTATTTTTGACAACATTTTATTCACTTTGGAAACTATTCATGGAATATTGCAACTCGGTAAAATCAAAGTCAAATTTCCGAGTGATATTGGGCCATAGAAAAAGCATGACAAAGAATAAAAATCTTTTTATTTTTTTTTAATAAGGGAGTAAATGCTCCTCTAGGGTAAGATTATTCAAGTTAAATTGACTTTTTTGATAATAATTGATTATCCACCTAGTGTTAGAATCTGTATCAGTAGGAACGTAAGACAGAATTATTGTCCTTTATTTCACACTTTTAATCTTTTCTATTCATTAATGGCAACTGCTTGTAGCCCCACATAGAAAGAAAAAAATCCATTGAGAAAAGAACACAATAAACAGAAGCTTCAAATGAGATTAGCCAAAATTCAAACCAGTTTGACTCAAAAAATTAAGACACATAAGAAAAGATGTCCTTTCCTTTTGTGATGAAACAGTGTGTAATTTAAGTAGAATTATAGACTTCTTTTTGTATAAATTAAAGTGATGTCAAGAAAAAAGCTTCATATTCTATTTTTTTACTATCTCAACCCCAGTTCTTAAGGAATTAAATTTTATATTTAAGTTTGGAGTTAAATGTGTTCTTCCTGAAATATCTCATAAAACTCTCCATGTGCCCTTATTCCTAAATGTACTATAATTTATCCTATTTTTAAAACTCTAGTAATATAAAAAAAACAGTTTTTTACCTTTTGGGGGTACTGGGATTTGTTTTTTCCACCTTGTTAGTATAATAAGCAGACAACTATAAATGCCTTGAACCAAGTTACAGGCCAGGCGTACTGTAGCTTAAACTGTACAGTATTTGAATTCTGACTCTCAACATGTTAGGAAAGGTCAAGAGAAAAATCCTGAACTGAAGTAGTTACACCAAACAATCTTTTAGAACACTAAGGAGGCCTCATCACCAGCATCACAAAGAGCAGTGTTTTGAGCCAATTGCTGTTCATGTGATGACAGAAGCACTAATGGTCCTAGGCTGTGAGGCACTCCTACTGAATGCTCAAGTGAACTGAGCACGGGGCACAAGAAAATACGCCTTTGGAGGTTAATTTGTGAATGAAATGTGTAAGGATAGTGCTAAGCCCAATGCTGGCTCTTCATGCCTTCACGTCTATCCACTGGTGATGGTTGTGTAAACTTGTGTAAATTTTGAAGAGGACAGTTTGACAATAAACAGAAGAAGGCTAAAATGTAAACAATGTTTAAAACAATAGATAATTTTCCCTCTAGGAAATATATTACATTATACACTGAAAAGGACCCAGGTATCCAACAAGAGGAGAGTAGTTCAATAGCAGCCACTGAATCTACTACCATATTCATATTATTAAAGGATATTTAGTCACATGGGAAAATACTCATGACATGTTAAGTAAAACAAAGTTAAGAGGTTTTTATAAACACAGACCCAAAGATGAAAAGAAAATACAAAACACGTATCTATTTTGGTGGCTCTCATTGGATGGTCAAATGATGGGTGGTTTTACATTGCTTTATACCTTTGAATAGTTTCCAAATTTTTCACAATTGCCACATATTCCATTTGTAACCAGAATAAATGTTTTCAATAAAAAACATACATAAATGTTATCTCTATACAATTAAGGGTTTATTGGAACTGTAGGTGAAGATCAAATGATTTTCCATTTGAAAGCACCAAATACAGCCACAACTTGCCGACACCCTGTGCTGGGAAAATATGTAAACCTTCTTAACCAAGCCAGTAGATTTTCAGCATTCACTGCAGAATAAACAAGCTGAAGAGAGATTACAAGGTTTGAAGTTTGGAAAGGGATAACCTGGGAATGTTTTAAATATAAATATGCTTTAATTTATTTCCTAAGTGATCAACAAGACTTCTGCAATGATTTATACTCAAAGTTATTTGGGGTATCTCATTTTACTTTCTTGCTTTGTTTTCCCCTATTAAATGAACTAGGTTATTTACAGTGTTTTGACAAAATGCATAGACTCTTAAAGTTCATATGCATCTCTTAAGAGCTGTTTGTGTTTTTTGTGTTTTTTTTTTTTTTTTCCCCCGGTCACGCCTCAGGGTTTGTGGGATCTCAGTTCCCCGACCAATCCCAGGGCCACCGCATTGAAAGTGACGAGTCCTAACCACTGGACTGCCAGGGAATTCCCATTTTTGGAGTTTTTTAAATTCTAAAATATTCATAAAGACGATATAGAGTAAAATGGTTTCTAATGGGATGTCTTTACTATGTTCTCTCTGAGAGCCTTGCTCTCCTTACTGGCACCTAAAGTTGTTCAAAGTAATTCCCAAACTTGCTTTCTGGGAATTGAAAATTAAAGTCAGGGGAGCATGTTGGTGGTGGTCTAGGAACTTAATATTTTAAACATTTTTCTATAAACAAGTCAATAGAGAGCTGCTTTCAGAGTTAAGGGCCCACATGCTCCTTCTCCACCCCTCCCATCGTGACCTCGACCCACAAGTAAAACACACACACACACACACACACACACACACACACACACCTATTCTAAATCATCCAGCACATCACTGGTGCCTGAAAACATTTATTGAACACCCTTAGTGTGCTGAGGTAGGCCTTGAAAATATAAAGATGGGTAGGATACAGTCCCTGCCCTAAGCATTATCTGACAGGTAACCCCCCCCCACACACACACGTCAAATATGTTTCTTGCTTCTCAGTAAATTGGAGTCCAAACTCTTCAGTTCCGGATGTTGAGCCAACCCCAGCTGATCTTTCCAGCCTGGAATCTCCCTATGCCTCCCTGCCTCTTCTCCCAGGAGCCTTAGGCTCTAAGCATAGGGATTATTTGTCATTTCCCAAATGCCACTGCTGTTCCCTCCAATGTCTGTCTTTGACTACATATACCATAAATCACAAGCCCAGCTAAAATCCCACCCCTTTCCCAAGGTCACTCCGTATACCTGAGTAAAAATATACTCTTTTGGTTTCTTCTCCTTCCCATTAGCTTTGTATCCTCAGTAAAGCATTCCTAACCATCTGCCTTGAATCCATCTCCCCCTACAAAATTGCATGTCCCTGCAGGACACGAATGGTCTTGTCTTTGTGTCCATCATGATGTCTCTGAGCACAGTGTCCCACACCAGAGAGACAACTGATGATGAACTCAATCAATAAAATTGATGGTGAACTCAATTTTATTCTTATAAACATAAAAGGTAACATTAAGAATAAAAGTTTCATAGAATGCCATCTTAAAATGTAGAAGAAATGAGTTAGAAAAATCACCCTCTTAACAACCTTCGTAGTATTAATTGATTAAGGCAAGAATTAATGGAAGCTAAAATTATTAGGTACCATTATGATGAGGAATAGGATATTTTACATAGTCTCAAAGTATTTCCCCACAAATAAGGTATTAATTACAATGGGAAAAATAGTAACCTACCAATGGAAAAACTTGGCAGACACTACCTTAAGCAGATGATCAAAATTCACATCATCATTAATGGGACAAACTGATATCATGGGGTTTTTTTTGATGTGATGAACTGAGAAGGATGCAACGTTGTTTATCTTGTGTTGTATTGTACCGTACATAAAAATACATCACCTGAATCTAACCATGAGGAAAGTCAGACAAACTCAAATTGAGGAACTTTCTACAAACCACTGGCTTCACTCTTTAAAAATGTACAGTAAAGATGATGAAAGAGGGACTTCCCTGGTGGCGCAGTGGTTAAGAATCCGCCTGCCAATGCAGGGGACACGGGTTCAATCCCTGGTCTGGGAAGATCCCACATGCCGCGGAGCAACTAAGCCCGTGCGCCACAACTACTGAGCCTGCGCTGTACAGCCCATGCTACTGAGCACACATGCCTACTGAGCACACGTGCCTAGAGCCCGTCCTCCACGACAAGAGAAGCCACCGCAATGAGAAGCCCACGCACTGCAACAAAAAGTAGCCCCCGCTGGCTGCAACTAGAGGAATCCTGCGCGCAGCAACAAAGACCCAACGCAGCCAAAAATAAATTTAAAATATATATATATGATGAAAGAGTCATGAAAGACAAAGTTTCAGCTACTGTTTCTTTTTAAAGGAATAAGTAATCCTGGTTTGATCTACATGGGGGGAGGCCAGAGGGAATTGTCACAATAAACATAATTGGGCTAATTAGTAAAATTTGAGTATGAACTGTAAATAAAATTTTCAAACACTTTGAAATTCCACTTTTAGGTATTCATTCCTCAAAATCACTTAAATGTTCACAAAGATAGACGTGCCAGAATGTTTATTGCAGCATTGTTTGCAATGAACATTATGGGGGTATTAGCAAAATTTGAGTATGGACAATGCTACATTTCTGAACTCGATAGTATAACTGTGGTTATATAAGAAAATACCCTTGTTCTTAGCATATACTCCCTAAATATTTATGGATAAAGGGTCATGATGTTTGCAACTAATGGTTGAATTAATCAAGGCCAAAAACAGTGTGTGTGTGTGTGTGTGTGTGTGTGTGTGTGTGTGTACACAGAGAGAGATAGGCAGAAACAGGGACAGAGAAAGAGTGAGACAGAGAAAGCAGATGTGGCAAAATGTTAGTGACTGATGAATCTGGGTAAAATGAATATGGGAATTTTTTGTTTATTCTTGCAACTTTTTAAGTTTGAAATCATTTTGAAATTAAAAGGAAAAAAAGAATAAAGGTTTGAGACCTATTTGTTTTATTTTAAAAGATGAGATCCTGCTTTCTAGCACTGGTCTTCACAGATTTGTTTTTGTAGGAGACTCGAAGTTAAATTGAGGAGAACCTATCACAAACCCATAAAAGCAATCCCACCTCAGCTAAAACATACAGACCTTATGGAACTATCATTTTTGTCGTGATGGCCCTATGTACTGAGTACCACCACTATCACTGCACTTATCAAATTTATTTTTATTATATTACATGTTACATTCATCTTTGTTTCTTTAGCCAACCATGGCTCTGTCGTGTAGAGTACTATATGAAAATGCATGTCTGAATGAAGAATGCACACGTACACACACAAAACACAAGGGCCTCCAGAGCTTTGAACTACATTTTTGGACTTAAGTTTTATATTTAAGTATAAAATGATTTGACATTTGGGGATTTGCTTCAAAATAACCCAGAGAGGAAAAACACTGAATGGAGGTATGAATGAAAAAGACTGACCATGAGTTAATAATGGTTGAAGCTGGCTGATGAGTACATGAAGGGTTCATTCTCACTACTTTTGTATCTTTTTGAAACATTCTATGATATAAAAAAATTGTTTTCAAGGAAAGCACAGTAGAAGCAGTAGTAATAAGAAGAACAACTTGACCAATCAATGAAATATAAATTGTATTTTAATGTAGTGTAGATTAGGTTTTTGACTTTTAATTTTAAAAAACAAACAAATAAACCAAAAAAAAAAAAAAAAAAAAACAACTGCCGTAAAGCCATAGTCTCTCTTTAGTGTCTGAGAAGACAGGTCTCAGGTAGCATGAAATAAAAACCTATCCCAGGGAATAAGTTAGACTTTAGAGATGTGTCTTTCAAATTTGAAAATACTAGATTCTTCTTTGTGCCACCAGAGAATTTTCAGAAAATCAGACCCTTAACATTGCTCTCAATTTATTGTTGAGGTTTAGAACCTCAGACATTATAAGCAGGTGTGACCTAACAACAAATGGAGCAAAAGACAAACTACACAAAAAAGATGATTGAAGAAATGCACAGGGATGGTGTACATGTCTGGGGGAGAAGGGATAGATTAAGTATTTTCCTATAAAAAAGAATTTTTAAAACAACCAACAATTATTTATTAGAGTCCCACTATGTGTTAGACAGTGGGAGTTATGTCAAAAGCAAGGGACCTTCAGTTGGGTAACTTCCCATCTCGTTGAAGTTACAGTATATGTGCACATAAAATAACAAAATAACGTTGTGCCAGTGGATAGTGAACAAGGAAGAGAGAGAGATCCGCTGTGGACTTTGATTCTTGAAATGACCTTAAAGAAAACACAAGTTTCTGCAAAACAGCCGATAGGAGGAGAGAGGAGGGAATTCTAGGTAAGAACAGACATAGTGCTTAGGGTAAATCACAAACTGGGTAAACTGGTGAGAACAGTTGGCCCACAGATAGATCAAACCTAATTTCTACATGCTATATAAAGAATTTATATAATAAAGTCCAAGGGAAGGTCTAACCTAATGGAGAGTCTTGTGTATCAGTGTGACCATAAAGGTAAAAGACAAATGACCCCTTTACCCCAAACCCCTAAATAGTAAGTGACTATCTGGGAGAAAACATTTGCAACAAAGGATTCATATTCACAATCATAAAAGAGATCTTTAAAAAAAAAAATCTGTGAGACAGAGAGAACCCAAGGAAAATTAGGCAATGGTGGTAAATAGGCAATTCACAGAAGAGGATGTACAAGAGGCTGATAAATGTATGAAAAGTTTCTCAACCCCACCATTCTCAGGGAAATGCAAAACAAACAGCAATGGGATAACCATTTTTGCTCACCTGATGTACAGAAATGAAAGTGATTCAGAGAGGGTGTGGGGAAACTGGAAGTCTCATAATGTTAGTAAAAATATAACTTTGTAGGGTCTTGGTAAAACGGCTCTCTGCACAGGGCACTCTAAAGCATCTATCAAAAGGTAAAATTTTCACACACTTTGAAATTCTACTTTTAGAAATTCATTCCTCAAAATCCCTTAAGTGTGCGCTAAAGTAGATGGATGTAGCAGAATGTTTATTGCAGCACTGTTTGTAATAATGAAAGACTGACGATTATCTAAATATCCAACAATAAGTAATGGTCAAGTAAATGAGTGAGTAAATTCTACTTTACCCACATATTACCCAGAAATTTTAACAGAATGAGGTAGCTATATCTATACTGACAGGAAATGTCTCTAAAGGCGCAATAAGTGAAAAAAAATGTCACTGGTTAATACATATTTCATGGTGTCATTTATGTAAGTGATTTATGTGAAACATACATTGTCTAAAATGGCTAACACACAACTGTTAAGAGTTTACCTCTGGAGAGAGGAGAGAGATTGCGGGTTGTGGATGGCAGGCAGGGAGGGAGGTTGCTAGCTATGTCCCAGCTAAGCACTGGCGATTCCATGCAAAAAGTAGCCTATCTCTATAAATGTCTATTACTAGGAAGATGAGCTGGGATTCTTGGAATGTGGTTGGTCTGAAAAGAACCAAAGGATTCATCTCACCTAATAGAACCCTCTCAATTTTAGAAACCCATTATTCAACAAGCATTTACTGAGCACCTACTATGGGACATGAACTGTGCTAAAGAGCACTGGTGACTCAAACACCAAATACCTTGAAAACCTAAAAGATAAAGCATTATCTGCATCAGACAGTCAAGGAAGGCTTCCTGGAGGAAGAGATCTCTGACAAGGGCCTTGAAGAATTTGAATTCAGTTTTTTAACTCAAGTCCAGTAATTTCCACTCCATGATTCTCAGACTTCTCTGATAGGAACATAGAAAGTAAGAGGTAATTAAAGATAATCTCATATTTCTGGAGAGAAATCATTCCTAGAAAGAGAGGGCTTGTGTCTACCCATTAAAAAATATATATTAGAGGGGCTTCCCTGGTGGCGCAGTGGTTGAGAGTCCGCCTGCCGATGCAGGGGACATGGGTTTGTGCCCTGGTCCGGGAAGATCCCACATGCCGTGGAGCGGATGGGCTCGTGAGCCACGGCCGCTGAGCCTGCGCGTCCGGAGCCTGTGCTCCTCAACGGGAGAGGTCACACAGTGAGAGGCCCGCGTATCACAAAAAACAAACATATATATATATATATGTATATATATATATGTGTATATATATATATATATTAGAAACTTACAATGACTGAGTTTCTCAAGGTGTTACATATATACTGCAAAATATAATGCCACTGGTGTTAGCGCTTGAAAAGAAGTCTGCAGAATCATCAGGATGCTTGCTATAGCCATTTACTAAGTCAATGTAGGGGATCTGATCCTTTCAATTTTCCTGCCCAGTTATTTTAGGCTGATTATATGCCTGGAAAATTTCTATCCCTCTCATTACAGATATTTGATTATGTATAATCACTTTTTTTCCCCATAAAGCATTCTATTTTACACTTTTCCTTGTTTATTTGATGACTTGGCTAAATGTGTTTAAATCGTATACCTCTAGTAATATGTCACCATTGGAGTTATACTGTGTTAAATTTTTTAGGAATTTATGAAAAATAAGGGAATAATAAATGCCGGTGCCACCTCAACCCTGCGACGTTGGACATGCAAACACGCTGGCCTTCCTGACATGTGGCGGCACTCATGGTTCAGGACTATGGGACTGTAAACCGAAGTCCAGTATGCTTAAGGAGGTAAGCCACTTCTCAAGGGTTCTTTTTTTGCAAAGATACAGCCATAATACTTTTTTATGATAGCTTGGTAAATCTCTTAAAGAAAAGGGAGAGGTTTATGACAGAAATGGTGATAAAGCTTTAACTACATGTGTGTGGTTAACTCTGTTTCAGCCATTCAACTTAACTTCTACCTATATTTATGGGCTTCATTGCATAATATATGAAGTTTGCAGGAAGTGCCCGGAAGATAAGGTTACATAGACAAGTTATTTAAGTTTGAAAGTAAACCACAGCTCATGCTGGGAAACTAGTTTATAGCCCATTTTGTAACCCAAGTGAATACGTCATTCATTTTCTTTTCATTTTTTTTTTCTTATCTCATAGTTAACATGAGGCAATTAATCATTGTTTGAATGTGCAGCCTAGTAAGTTGACAAAAGAACGCAGCTTTGGGGATTGATTAGCTGAAAAGTCAGTAAATTACATTTAAGAAGTGCAGATAAACATTTGATGAGATTCAAACCACCTTGAGCAAATGGATGATTTGCACACATCAGGATGTCCCACTAGATAATGTTTTCCTTCACAAGCTTCATTCAGTAATGAGACTCATTTCTACCAACAAATATTACTTGATCAATAGACCTTGCATTTGCCACAGGAAATGACCTTTCATGGTTAATGTATAACTGATTACTGTTCTTCCTCTGTAGTAGCCTACATTTGACAGTAGAGAAACTGTGTACACTGTAAAACACTAAAATATGTCAAACGCTGTAGTATACCTTCAGAGTATTATCGTTTGGCGCTGTACAAGGGCTATGACCCATTTGTACTGTACCCACCCACCATTTCAGTACTTGCTGGCTGCAATCAAACTTTTGCCCTAATATTTAGGTATTTAGAATACTCAAGGCTATTCTTCTTAAGGAAAACCCAAACCCAAACCGAAGACCCTCTGATGGTGACATCAGTGGTTTTGAAGGGTCATGTACATAGAAGAGAAACAACTCTCATGAAAGGAAATTACCCTAAAATCTTTGTTGTGGAAAATGAAAACTAATGACACGTTCCCGTTGTAAGGCAGAATCGCCGGTCGCCCAATGTCCCCATGTGAGATGCAGTTCATTTTCAAATGTAAATAACTTGTCCATTTAATAATTTTCTCCTCCCCATGACTGCAGAAGAGCCTTTGACAACAGCCATCTTCCTATTTCATTCACTGTCAAGAACACTCTAAAGGAGCTCCATTGTTTTCCCTGGGATAATTTTAACAGATTAAACGATTAAAAAAAAAAAAAGGGATCACTATATCTGAGGGCTCTGTCTTTGAAATCCATGTAAATAAAAGATGCCACCTTATTAAGTCTGAAACGGCGTGTTACCTGTTTTCCATTGACCTTGTGGAGGTTTTCAGTGACAACTGAATTAACCAGGTGAGGGAGGCTCTTTGAGGGGCCCAGTCACACTCTATTGTGCAGGATGGCACCTCGCAAAGCACTTAGATTAGGCTGCGGAGGGAACAAAGCCAGGTACACTCTCTCCAGCTTCAGGTAAACAAGATTATTGTTCTCCATCCCTGCTGTTCGGAATGAATGCAATGCTGCAAAGCTAATTGCTGCTATAATTAGGAAAAAAAACCACACCCCAAATGACTGGGAATGTGCTAACTCAGTGTGGTTTAAACCTCATAGACATTTCCCCTCCTATACAGGTGTGATGGGCTCTATTCATAGTTTTTAAATGATAAGTTTAAATGTTAACACGATATTGCAAAAAGTACTCTCAGGTTGGAAGGTGGAAGCTGGTGGGTGCAAGGTATAAGTGCTTAATGGTTGTTAGCCTTCTGGCCAGAGGAGGAGAAAATTCCATTTTGCGATTGAATACAAAGTAAGACAGCAAATGCAGTCTATGGAAAGTTTCCCCTCTTTGAGCAGGCCCTGCTTGGCTCACAAGCTTTGCCCCATACCATTTCATAAAATATGCAACTTTCAAGCCACCTCCACGTAAGGAGATTTCACTCTGCTGTTGAGACATTCTTCCCCATATCTAACTAAATCACCCGATCTGCAGTTTAGCAATCCCATTTCCTCACATCTTCAGCAACATCTAACTTTCTATATTGACATCTATTTTCTTACAACAAAAATAACTAAGCTGAATACCACAAAATTACAGTAGGAAGGCTTTTTGTTTTTTTAAAAAAAGATATTTTCTTCTCTCCTACTCTGACTGGATTGTTTAATTGGTTTCAAATTTAAAAACAAGATTTAGGAATCAATCATTGCTTAAGTTGCGGATTCCCAAGTGGTGCTTCCAAGTGTAAAGTCTGGGGAAAACAGACTTCAGAGCTGCCGGTTGGATTATGGTTAACAGGTTAGCAAGTATAACTCAGTTAAGGCTTTACCTCCTTCTGTGCTTAATAGGAAAACTAAGACATTTTTAAGATTTCAACCTTATTCTTCAATAAGATAACTCTTTTCACCTATGTGAACATGAATGAAAACACTAATAATTATAGCTTTTTGCTGCTTGGCGTAAAATAATCTTTCTACTGTAATTAGATTTGAAGGGGAACTAGAAAAGACCTTCAATAAAATGCTGTCGCGAATTCCCCCCAAAACGGCTTGCCTGTAATTAAGGTGCATTTACAGATCTGATATTCCTTAAAAGAAGCATTAACATTACAAAGACCAATTATTCATGGTCAAACAAAGGAGATTCAGATTCTCTGATCAAAGCAGTAATCTCTTTTACAGTTGTTATTTTTGAAGTATCTTCAAACAGAACAAACACACATTGACTATGTAAACAGGTATAGCTGTGGGCTAATTTGCTGTTTTCAGGATCCCATCGTTTTCCCACATGGCTCAGACTTAGTATGGTCTACCCCGTTTCCATCCCCAGCCCCAACTGCTGATGCTGAGGGAGGAATAAGAACTTTTCAAAAGGGAAAAAATTCCAAATATCAGTTTTAGTATTTAAACAGTCGTAATGTAAAGGTCATTGACTTTTTTTTTTTTTTTTTTTTTTTTGCTGTATGTTGTGGCCTCTCCCGTTGTGGAGCACAGGCTCCGGACCCGCAGGCTCAGCGGCCATGGCTCACGGGCCCAGCCGCTCCGCGGCATGTGGGATCTTCCCGGACCGGGGCACGAACCCATGTCCCGTGCATCGGCAGGCGGACTCTCAACCACTGCGCCACCAGGGAAGCCCCCATCGACCATTTTTAACATAACCTGGTCCATTTTCCAAAGTTGCTTGTTTTCGGAAATGTCAGCAAGCTTTTTAAATGATCAAAGGCAGAAAAACAAAGACATGAGTCGAGTGAAAGAGTGCTGAATTGGGTTTGAGAAAAATCTGAACCTGAGTCTCGGTTTGGTTCTTCTCTTGCTGTCAGGCCTGAGCAAATTCCTTAGAAACTGTAGACCTTTTTCTGCAAAGGTAAAATCAGGGTAACAGCTGGGAATTCCCTGGCGGTACAGTGGTCAGGACACGGTGTTCTCACAGCCCAGGCCCGGGTTCAATCCCTCGTGGAGGAACTGAGATCCGGCAAGCTGCATGGGCGCAGCCAAAAAAAGGAAAAAAAAAAAAGAAAAAAAAAGGGATAACAGCACATCCCTAAACTAGGAGGTTGTGAAGGCCAGGTTCATGTCCCTCAGGACATGAGGGAGCACTGTCAAATAAGAGGTATGTTCATATAAATAAAAATATGTTTTTAAACCTCATTGTACCCCCGGAGAAACATCCTTGGAGTCCCAAGGAGTAGAAACTGATGAAAAAAGAAAAACTACTTTAACACCTATAACAGCTTGTGTCAAAAGTGATTAGGGAAACTCTAGCTCTGTGGCTCACGAATGTTAAATGGGTTTCTTTTCTAAAGGGCTCCTCCGAAGGCTTTGAATCTCCAAGAGAATCTCAGTAGAATGAAACTTATGTCAAACATTTGACAGAACTGCTTTAGCCTGAGGCTACTGGAGTGCTCCTTTGAAAACGCTTTGAGGATTGTTGCCTTCTGATACATTACTGATTTGATTGGGTAGGAAACACTTAGATGCTCAAGCAAATCTACTTTTTAGTCTATACCATTTGGTACAAATGAACAATTAATGGCAGCAGAGTGTCCTGACATGATTTACAGCATAAAGAGTTTGCAAAAATGTGCCACTTATTTATTTATTAATTTTTTGGACTCAATATATCTAACAACTCTACCCCTTATAACTTGAGTGACTTTAGGTAAGTTTCCAAATCTCTCCAACTCTCAGCATTCTCATCTGTGAAACAGAGATAATATTTGCTGGGTAAGTTGTGGCCAAAATCAAATAAACGTAATTTGTACCCTGAGCTTAAAAAATGGTGGATTTAATTTTCTCATTCATTCAGAAATGTCTAGGTCAAAAGAGTGACCTTTTCTAGGTCACATAGCAACTCAGTGACATTGTTAGAAAGGGACCAGAATTTTGGAAACTACTATTGTTTGAATTCACCCCTATCAAAATTCTAGAATAGATTACTAAAGGGAAAATTTGTAAGAAGAAAAGGAATAACCACTAGGGACCAATATTATTCCAGTACAAACAAGCTGGGCTAAACTAAGACAAACATTTTTCCCCCAGTGGTGCTATTAGATTAGTAGCCAGGGGGGATGCCAGAGGCATGAAAAAAAAAAATCTTAAATTGTTCTTGTGGATAAGATGGTTATAGGTGAATTAGCCTACAATCTAGCAAGGTTTATTTATACTATTTGTAAAAACTGTACCCAGAGGGTGATTGATTTCAATGTAGAAGAAAATGCTCAGCATTTATCACAGGGGTCTCTCTCAAATAATATTTTCATCAATGACCTGGAGGAAGACATGAGAGTTATACAAGATGCAAATTGGGAAGAAAAAGCTAATATGTTTGTTGGCAAAATCAGGAGTCTTGAGGGTTCCAATAAGCCTGGGACTAAATTCCAGCTCTCTCACTTATACAAATCCTGTGACTTAACTGCTTTGAATCTGTTTCCTCATCTAAAAAATGCAGATAATAACTACTGCATGGAACTGGGAGAAGTACATAACATAAAGGGCCATCCAAAGAGGTGTTCTATGCAGATCTTGGCACATATAATTAGGTCAAGAAGTACTGGTGCTAGTATTAGTTGTAGTAATGATACTAATACCAAAAAAGGTTATGCAGAAAAAGTTTTAGGGGTTTTAACTGACTACAGGTTCAATATTAAATAGTCTGAGGGGCTTCCCTGGTGGTGCAGTGGTTAAGAACCCGCCTGCCAATGCAGGGGACACAAGTTTGAGCCCTGGTCCAGGAAGATCCCACATGCCAAGGAGCAGCTAAACCCATGCACCACAATGACTGAACCCGCGTGCCGCAACTACTGAAGCCTGCGCGCCTTCAGCCCATGCTCCACACCAAGAGAAGCCACCGCAATGAGAAGCCTGAACACTGCAACAAGGAGTAGCCCCCGCTTGCTGCAACTAGAGAAAGCCCGTGTGCAGCAATGAAGACCCAACACAGTCAAAAATCAATCAATCAACCAATCAATAAATTAAAAAAATAGTCAGATGAGGCTGACAATTATTTTGGTTAGTAGTTCTAGAAGTCCCTTTTTAGAGACACATGGGCAAACTAGAATGCATTTATGTAAGAGTGGCAAAATGGTGGACAGTTGAGAAATCAAATCACATGAAAAGCAAATGACTTTGTGACATGCATTGGGTAAATCCCTTTTAAAAAACAAAACAAAACTACTTTATTGAGGTATGATTAACATACAAAAAGCTGCATATATTTAATGTATACAACTTGATGAGTTTGTAGGGTAAATTCCTTTTAAATATATCAGTTCCTTTAAGCCTCTCTATAACTCATTAGGAAGGTGTAATTATTCCAGTTTTAAAGATGAGGAACTAAGGCACTGAGAGGTTAAGTGATCACACACCTACTGAGAGGTGATGAAATATGAAACTGGAATATGCACGTGGAAAATGGATTACATTTATTCATTGTTGTTCCAAGGGCAAATTAATGTGGATGGATGGGGTCAAAGGAGTATTTAACTGATGGACAGCCAACAAAATAACTGACATGTACTCTTCAAAAATATCCACGTTCTAAGAGACAAAGAAAGATTGAGGAACTATTCGAGATTAAAGGAGATTTAGGAGATACTACAACTGAATGCAATGAATGATTGGAGATTTTCCTTGGCATAAAAGGCATTATTGGGACAATTGGTGAAATCTGAATAAGGTCTTTAGATTAGATAACAGTACTGTATCAATGTTAATTTCCTGATTTTGATCATTGTCCTCTTCTTATGTAAAAGAATGTCCTTGTTCTTAGGAAATGCTCACTGAACCATTTGGCAATGAAGGGAAATCATATCTTCAAAGTACTCTCAAAAGGTTTAGAACGACAACAAAAGAGAGACTAGAGAAAAGGACAAAGCAAATGTGATAAAATGTTAACATTTGGAAAATTTGGGTAAAGGATAAAATTATTTGCAATATTCTTGCAACTTCTCTGTAAGCCTGCAATTAGGTCAAAATAAAAAGTTTCAAAGAATTGAAAAACATGTAGGGCATGGGATAAAATAAAATCTAAGAGGAAATATTCTGTAGACAATTGGTAACATAGGACTGGAAGTAGAAAAGACTCCAGGGATTATAAGGGGTACAGAGGAAGATTTGAAAGTCATCTGTGAGAACAGATGAGAGTAACTGATTCATTCACTCAGAAAGATACTTTTCATCATTTAGGACTTAAAAAAAAATACAATTGTACTAACTATTAGAACTAGTGACACCTTTATTTCCAAAGTGATGAAAAAATAAATGCTCAAATAAATTAGTCTGCACTGACTCTTTCGGGAGGAACAAGTTCTGTATGTTTGGACACCAGAAAGGTGTATCAGGAAGAGAAAAGGGTAAAAAAAGACGTTTTATATGTATTCAAGATGAGTACACAGATCTCATTTTTAAAAAATCTTTACTGTTGTGAAGATGTGACGAGCTCAATAAATAGAATGTTTCTTCCCAGGCAGGGTCTAGATGAGGAAGACAAAAGCAATGGATAGAGATTATACCCTCTTTTTTTTTTTTTTTTTTTGCGGTACGCTGGCCTCTCACTGTTGTGGCCTCTCCTGTTGCGGAGCACAGGCTCCGGATGCGCAGGCTCAGCGGCCATAGCTCACGGGCCCAGCCGCACCGCGGCATGTGGGATCTTCCCGGACCGGGGCACGAACCCATGTCCCCTGCATCGGCAGGCGGACCCTCAACCACTGCGCCACCAGGGAAGCCCTCCCCTCTTTCTTATTAATGAATGTTATATCAGAGGACATATCAATAGTTGAAAATGAAGGTCAAGTGGGCCTTAGTCTCCCCCCACTGTGCCTCAGACTTACCCTCTCGTCACAAGGTGATGACTATGACTTAGAACAAGAAAAGCAGGGTACTGTCCCAGGGATAGAAAAGGTGGTTCCTTTGTAGAAAAAAACAAAACAAACAAACAAACAAAAAACCAACCACAAAAAAAACCAGAAAGAGGAAAAACTTTACAAGCCCAGTTCCTTAAACAAAATGTACCAATCAGATAGTCAGGAGGTGCAAAGAGGCAGGAGCATCTGGGAAAACTCCTCCTCATGGAAAACATGGAGCGTGGGCGGGGAAGGTGACCGCGGGATACATTTATTTCCCGCTGATACTTTTTATGCTCAAAGGAGAATGGAGGAAAACAAAACAAAACATGGGGCTCACAACTGAACATCGAGGAGTGACTTTATCCAGGGGATTAGAGAGAGAAGGACGTTTAGACAGGACGTGGTGAGAGACACAGACTTAGAAATTCAGTAGCAGGAGGTGTAGCAAGTGCCTTCGGGGACAATGGTTTCAATTTGGCGATTCGGGCAGAAACCAGATTGCAAGGGGTAAATGAGACGTTCTCTTTTTTTTTTTTTTTTCCTTTCCTTTGTCTTTTCCTCAAATGTTCGAATTTTGTCTTGGGCCCTTTGCATTCCTCACTCCTCACTGTTCCTGGATCATCTGCTCACCCACGGATGTTCATCTAAGGTAAACAGTACAAGTATAACGGGGTTAACCTTGGAAGGGAGAAAAGCCTCTTGTTCTTTTTTTTTTTTTTTAAATTAATTAATTAATTAATTCTTGGCTGCGTTGGGTCTTCATTGCGGTGCGCTGGCTTTCTCTAGTTGCGGCGAGCCAGGGCTACTGTTCATTGCGGTGCGTGGGCTTCTCATTGTGGTGGCTTCTCTTGTTGTGGAGCACAGACTCCAGGCGCGCGGGCTTCATTAGTTGTGGTGCGTAGGCTCAGTAGTTGTGGCACACAGGCTTAGTTGCTCCGCGGCATGTGGGATTTTCCTGGACCAGGGCTTGAACCCGTGTCCCCTGCATTGGCAGGCGGATTCTTAACCACTGTGCCACCAGGGAAACCCAAGCCTCTTCTTTTAAGAACAGGGAAAAAAAGATGCTAAGATAGAGATGGAAAATGATCTTGTTTTTCTGGGTAACATGGGATAAAGGGTCATCGAATTAGTTAACATTTTTTTTCTGCTCTACTGAATGCTTGTTTCACCCCAGAATGATATGTTGAATTGTATTCCCCAATGTGCTGGTATTTGGAGGTGGGGAGGGGGGGTCCTCGGGAGGTGATTAGGTCACGAGGGTGGAACCTTCATGAATTGGATTAGTGCCTTTATAAGAGACCTCAAGAGCTCCCAAACTCCTTCTGCCAGGTGAGGGCACAGCAACAAGACACAGCTGCCCATGAACCAGGAAATGGGCCCTCACCAGACACTGAGTCTGCTGGCACCTTGATCTTGGACTTCCTAGCTTCCAGAATTGAGAAATAAATTTCTGGTCTTTGTAAGCCATCCAGTCTGATATTTTGTTATAGTAGCCCGAATGGACTGAGACATTTTCCAGCAAAAATTCAATGTAAAAAAAAAATCAGGAAGCAAATATCATTTCTTTTTTCCTTCCTTTCTTTCTACCATTCAACAAAATTTTGAAGGACAATTTTTCTGTACCAGGCACTGTGCTAGGTGCTGGGGGTACAGTAGTGTCAGATAAGATTTTCTGCTTTCCTGGAATATATATTCTGTTTAGGAGGGACAGGCAATGAACAAATAAGAAAATAAGAATTTCAGATGTTGCTCTAAAGAAAATAAAGCAAATGGAATGTAGAGGGGCAGGTGTGTGGCCTGGGTAGTATGTGTGAGGAGGAAGGGGCTGAACCCTAAACCTCGAAATGGGAATTTAAGGAATTATGTATCTAAATATTGAATAAGTTATAAAATCCAGGTATTTAAAAAATAAATTCAAAACTATTTATGGAGCCAAAGAAAATCATATCAACATCTGTATACTTCTGCCAAAACCATTTACTCCTGATTCTATAAAGCGAAAACAAGTATTGTTTTTTTTTAAAAAAACAAAACCAAAAACAATTCACTTGTCTGCATGAATATTTGCTGGAACAATCACATGCTAAATTTTATTTCACCTATACTGAAACAAAGGTACCTAAAGAACCTGATACTGAACACCCCGCATGGACAAACATGTTGTGATTATATTTGACCATATAATTTATTTTGATCAACTGGACGGACACACCAGTTAATTCTACAATTAACGAATACACATATATATTTGTGGGCATTCAGTGCCACATAAGACATGGCTGTTGTTTATGCTTGCCCACAAATTCATTGATTCAACCATCTTATATTGAGTATTCATTGTGTGCAAGGCATTATTCTAAGCTCTGAGGACACCAGGGGGAGGATATGCCCTCCTAAAGTTCTTTGTCCTCCTAAAGTTGGCCTTAGTGGCCATCGTGTTATATCCTGTAGTTACCAAAGGTAATAGGAATTAAACAAGTGTTTTCCTTATTTGTTCTAGGTCCCTAGGGTCATAGCTTTGTTCTAGCTCCTGGTGAAAGTTTTTTAAATAGATAGATATGTTTAGAAGATCCTAGAAGAAAATAAAAGTGAGGTAACATTTTATAGAATAGGTGGTGTGTTCCTGGAACTGTGTTAGTAACCAGTAATGATAATGATCCAATCTTGCTAATAATAGTAAATCAAGATGATCATACCAAAAATAAATGGAAGGAAGCAAAAGTAAAAGAGGCAGATTTATGACTCTGATTGCGGTATTACAAATAAGTGAGCAGAGTAATGAGAGAGAAGTCATCAGCAGTTTAGAATGTCTACACATATTTTAGAGCACAGTTTTGAATGTTAGTGACATTTCTGCTACATTTAACAACTTGCTTAATAAAGCAATAACAGATGGCATTCAGGGAATTACATATGCTATGAACTTTGAAGGTTTAGGGGATAGAAATTTAATTTTAGATTCCCAGTAAATGTTTTAATTGTCCTATGGTTATTAAAGAGAGGATAATACATGATTAGATATAGAAAATAGAGGGGGGAACTTCCTTGGTGGTGCAGTGGATAAGACTCTGTGCTCCCAATGCAGGGGGCCCGGGTTCAATCCCTGGTCAGGGAACTAGATCCCACATGCATGCCGCAACTAAGAGTTCACATGCCACAACTAAGGAGCCAGTGAGCTGCAACTAAGGAGCCCGCCTGCAGCAACTAGGACTCAGCTCAACCAAATAAATATGTAAATAAATAAATATAAAAAAATAGATTAAGTAAATACCTGATACAAAGTATCAGATCAAAGAAGATACAAAAACAAGTTCATTATTCTGATTCAGAGAACAATTTACTAATTAAAGGAAATAAAAAAGAAAGCTTTTCAAAAAAAAGAAAAGCAAAGAGGGAGAGGGAGTGAGAGGGGAAAGGGAAGAGAAAGGAAGACTTAATAAGTATAGGGCCATGGAGAATTTCATAGTACCTTCCTGAAAATGATGTCATTGGAAATATAGAGCAGTGGTATAAATAAATCCTATTATTTAAAGACAATGTTTATAAGGTGATTAAAGTGACTTTTGCATTTCAATTGTATTTAAATGACTTAGGTAAGATATGAGCTACAGTCTCCTTTTTAAAGAGGGATGTTAAAACAGAAGTCTGAACAATGACTTCAAAATCACATGACAGTAGCAGTGATGAAATCACTAGCAGAAACAAATGAAATACAACTTGTGAAGCTGGCATGGAGCACAAAGGTATTGTGGCACATAAGGACCAAGCAGTCCTCTGGAGTGAAAATAAAATCACCAGTTTCCTGGATTAGGGCAGACATGAGCACAGTCACCTAGAAGGCAGGCTCATAGGCTCCCAGAAGGACTAGAAAGTGACTAGAATGTAAATTACAGAGGTATAGGCAATGTGGTAATGGCAGGGTGAGGCCAGGACTGTTAACCTAAAACCTATAAAATCAGAGTCTGGATGGCATTGCCCATTCTAGTATTGTCCAGGGCAGTGGTTTTAAAGCTTTTTTAAGAACTAGAGGAGGAAGGACGCAGTATTCTCGGCAGAGGGAACAGCCGTGGTGAAGATCCTGAGGAAAAAAGGGGTTGGAAGAGTTTAAGGAACTGCAAAAAGGCCACTGAATTATGTAAAGAGTAGCTCAAAAGGAGCTTGAAAAGCAGGTACGGTTGCACCCCATAGGCCGCGGCAGCGTGGGGAGCTGGCTGGCACCTCAGAGCAGAGGGTGCGCATCCCTGTCCAGCGCCAGCTGGGTGGTTTGGGGGTCTTTATCCCATCTCACCGCTGAAATCTGGGTCCCACCAAATCTGGATCCTTTCTCCTGAGAGCCGGCTGGCGAACACTTACGAGCACACCCCTTGATACTGTGTAAGGGACACAAATTTTTTTTACTGTAATTTAAAAAATTGTCAAAGATCTGGCGGTTTTGAGAATCAACATGCTAATTATAGGGTGATATAGTAAAAATATTATAAAAATGTTTCACGAATATTTAGAAGTCATGGCAATTCCCCCCACCCCCTTCACGCTTGGCTTTACTTGGAAGGAAACTATAACCATAAACTAACCAAAAGGTGTTCAATGCATTTCCCTAAGATGGCAAAGCTGTTACTCAAGTTTTTGGATCAGCTTCTAAAATTTCTTCTGATTTATTGGGCTTATGTTTTGATTATTTAAAAGAAGAAATTGCAATTAAAACATTTTTTTTTCTCTGTTCTTAATCCATTTAGTCCACATGCTGGGGAATTTTAGAAAATTAAAGAAAAATTGTACTTGTATTATAGCTTTTTCTGTGTTTGAAACTACAAATTAGTTTTATGAAGCTGGCAGCAATAAAGGACATTGCTGTATTATATGCTGTGGAATAATAGCTTAAATCTTTAAAGCCTAAAACGTTTTTTTCCTAGTAAGTAATACATAAGCATTTCTATTATTAGAAGAAAAGAGAACTGTTTTATATTGCATCTGGGTTAAGAGGACAGTCATTTTTATTCTATTCCATCCCACTCTATTTGGAGGCAATATGTTAGATTCTAAACTGCTAAATACAGTTGAGAGTCTGTTTCATTAGGTCAAAGAATTAAGTGTATTAGGTAGTGTTAGGTTTTTGAATTAGAAAGTGCCCAACTATAAAATAAGGGAAAACCCCCCCTGAAAAGTAGAAATAATATATCAAAAGTTAGCTTCATTTAAAAGAAATTTATGAAGATTTTTCTAAACTGTAGGTACTCTCGTTGAATATAAAGGAAACATAACATATGTCTAGTACAAGAACTAAAAGAACTGGCTTCTAACTGGGGGTAATAAAATATGCTTTAATCCATCTATTTAGAAGCATTTATCCTGATAATGCCAGCACAGAAGTCTTTTTTTATTTTTAAATAAATTTATTTATTTTATTTATTTATTTTTGGCTGCATTGGGTCTTCGTTGCTGTGCAGGGGCTTTCTCTAGTTTCGGTAAGTGCGGGCTACTCTTCGTTGCCATGCACGGGCTTCTCATTGTGGTGGCTTCTCTTGTTGCGGAGCATGGGCTCTAGGCGCAAAGGCTTCAGTAGTTGTGATGCGCACGCTCAGTAGTTGTGGCTCACAGGCGTAGTTGCTCCGTGGCATGTGGGATCTTCCCGGACCAGGGTTCGAATTCGTGTCCCCTGCACTGGCAGGCGGATTCTTAACCACTGCACCACCAGGGAAGTCCTCATTTAAAAATTTTCAATTAAATTTACTGAAATATGATATACTATGCTCTCAGCTTGTACCTAAACTGCAATTTGTTCCATTTTCTAAGTTTATATCTTATAATGCCTTGTATAAACTGTAGATTAAGCTCTAAATAAAAAATTGTCGTGTCTAAAAAAGGAAAAAGATCATTATTCTCTGTGGAGAATGGTTTGGAGAGAAGCATGAGTAGATTTAGGGAGACTGTTTAGGAGACTGACATAATCTGGGGAAGAGGACATGAGGATTTGAGCTAAGGTGGTGATAGAAATTCACGAACAGGAAATGAAATACAAAGTATAAAATTAAGGAAGTTGAGGGCTTCCCTGGTGGTGCAGTGGTTGAGAGTCCACCTGCCGATGAAGGGGACACGGGTTCGTGCCCCGGTCCAGAAGGATCCCACATGCCACGGAGTGGCTGGGCCCGTGAGCCATGGCCGCTGAGCCTGCGCATCCGGAGCCTGTGCTCCGCAGTGGGAGAGGCCACAACGGTGAGAGGCCCACGTACCTGAAAGAAAAAAAAAAAAGTTGAAATCTTTAAAAAAATCTTAAATTAGAATTGGATATACTGGTAGGAACTCATGATTTTCCCCTCTCTATTTAAAAACACTTATTTCATAACTCTGTCTACTGAAAAAGCCTAGAAACATTGAGGGCCTAGAAACAATGAACATTCCCAGTGCCCAGAATGACTCATTCATTCTTCGTGGTGTCATTAAGCTTGGTGTATTTTTTGTTTTGCCTACAGACTGGAAGTTAGGTCTGAAGACTTGATCTGATTCAGGTTATTTATTTATTTTTTGCAAGGATACTGCATAGGTGTTTTATTTTGTTTTTATTTGAATAATTCATTTAATTAATTTATTTTTGGCTGTGTTGGGTCTTCATTGCTGCACATGGGCTTTCTCTAGTTGCGTCGAGCAGAGGCTGCTCTTCATTGCGGTGTGCAGGCTTCCCATTGTGGTGGCTTCTCTTGTTGCAGAGCACAGCACCTAGGCGCCCGGGCTTCAGTAGTTGTGACGCACAGGCTCAGTAGTGTGGTGCATGGGCTTAGTTGCTCTGCGGCATGTGGGATCTTCCTGGACCAGGGCTTGAACCCATGTCCCCTGCATTGGCAGGCAGATTCGTAACCACTGAGCCACCAGGGAAGCCCTAGGTGTTGTTTTATACTTCATGTTACATCACATCAAGAGTCACATAAATCAACATAATCTAAGGTTGATTAGAGCATTTTGGTGGTTATGACCTGATATAAAGTTCTGCGATATCCTCTAACTGCTTTAGCATTCATTGGTGATTGATGCCTGAATCATTTCATCAGGGGTTACTAAATGGTGATTTCCTAACTCTTACCTTTCTTTTTTTTTAAACGTCTTTATTGAGGTACAACTGACACACAATAAACTGTACATTTAAAAAAGTAGAATTTGATAAACATTTTTATACATATACACCCCCATGAAACCATCACCATAATCAAGATAGTGGACATATCCATCACTCCAAGATTTATTTTGCCCTTTTATATATTTGGAAATTTTCATAATCGAAAGTTTAAAAAAAGGGAACTATTTAAGAGCTAGGTCATCTGGGTGTGGTGACTGAAGCTTGAGGCCTAATGAGAAAAGGGTCTGGAATGACTCATAGGTTTGTAATACAAGCCATTGAATAGCCACTGATATGAGCCATTTATTGAAACTGGGAACACTGGAGAAGAAACTTGGTGGATTCAGTTTTGCACATGTTAAGTTTAAGGTCACAATGAGACATTCAAGTAGAGATGTGAAGTAGGCAGGTCCTATATTAAAAGGTAACAGTTTGGACTAGGGATATAAACTTGGGAATATTGGCATATAGTAACTGAAGCCAGGGAGCAGAAATTATCAAGAGAATAAGTACAGAACAGAAAAAAGACTTAAGGGGGAAAAGACACTTTGAAAAACTCTAATGTTTTATGATCATCTAGAAGAGGAGCAAGGGGGAAAACGAGAGTACAGTATTGCAGAAGCCAAGGGAAAACAAGGCAAGAACACATCATTTGTGTTTATCCCAGTAAGTCACATTCTGTATAATAGTTTTACTTTTCGCTCACAACTGATACATTACGATTTATAACCAGTAAGTGTGGGCATACTCCTGAAAGATGTGTCATCTTTAGTTCATTAACAGAATTAAGTCTCTGAGTCCTGTAAGGCTGAGGACTAGACCATGGGCTCTGTAAATCAACGAAAGTAAACATTACCTTGGAGGACTCTAGATAGCTGTTTGGCTGGCGAGTTTTGCCTGGTGACCTCCAAGCCTCAGGAAGTCTTTCTTTGAAGCATTTACAGTATTAATTACTTTTTTTTTTTTTTTTTTTTTTTTTTTTTTTTTTGTGGTATGCGGGCCTCTCACTGTTGTGGCCTCTCCCGTTGCGGAGCACAGGCTCCGGACGCGCAGGCTCAGCAGCCATGGCTCACGGGCCCAGCCGCTCCGCGGCATATGGGATCCTCCCAGACCGGGGCACGAACCCGTATCCCCTGCATCGGCAGGCGGACTCTCAACCACTGCGCCACCAGGGAGGCCCTAATTACTTTTTTAAAGGAGTAATATTTAAGACAAACTCTTTTGTTTTGTCTATCATTAGTCTCTCAGGATCGTAAAATAAAAGGGAAACTGGCTCATTAACAACTTCAACCTCCCCTAAAGGTGGGAATCTGGCCTTAAACTTCCTGGTGATTATCCAACCACTGCCTGTACAACATAGTGACTCTGGGTCACTGTGTGATAGGGTGAGAGAAAGGGGGAAAGGGGAGTTGTTTAATGAGTGTAGAGCTCCAGATCTGAAAGATGAAAAAGTTTGAGAGACCTGTTGTACAACAATGTGAATAAACTCAACATATTGAAAGCTACACTTAAAAATGGATAGATGGTAAAGTCTGTTATGTGTTTTTTACCACAATTAAAAAAAAAAGTAAGCAGAGGGACTTTGCTGGTAGCACAGTGGTTAAGATTCTGTGCTCCTAATGCAGGGGGTCCGAGTTCGATCCCTGGTCAGGAACTAGGTCCCACACGCCTGCTGCAAATAAGGAGCCCGCCTGCCACAACTAAGACCCGACGTGACTAAATAAAAATAAATAAGTATTAAAAAAAAAAAAGAGGGCTTCCTTGGTGACACAGTGGTTAAGAATCCACCTGCCAATGCAGGGGACACGGGTTCGAGCCCTGGTTCAGGAAAATCCCACATGCCGCGGAGCAACTAAGCCCGTGAGACACAACTACTGAGCCTGTGCTCTAGAGCCCGAGAGCCACAAATACTGAAGCCTGTGCGCCTAGAGCCCATGCTCCGCAGCAAGAGAAGGCACTGCAATGAGCAGCCCGCGCACCGCAATGAAGAGTAGACCCCGCTTGCCACAACTAGAGAAAGCCCATGCACAGCAACAAAGACCCAATGCAGCCATAAATAAATAAATAAATAAATAAACAAACAAATAAATTTATTAAAAAAATTAGAAAGAGAAAATGAAGGTCTGGAAATTTAAAGAAAAGGCAAGGGTTGTAGTGGTATTAAGAAATGAGTTAGACACTATGGAGAACAGTATGCAGGTTCCTTAAAAAAGTAAAAATAGAATTACCATAAGACCCAGAAATCCCACTACTGGGCATATACCCAGAGAAAACCATAATTCAAAAAGACACATGCACCCCAATGTTCATTGCAGCACTATTTACAATAGCCAGCTCATGGAAGCAACCTAAATGCCCATTGATAGACGAATGGATAAAGAAGATGTGGTATATATATACAATGGAATATTACTCAGCCATAAAGCGGAATGAAATTGGGTCATTTGTAGAGGCGTGGATGGATCTAGAGACTGTCATACAGAGTGAAGTAAGTCAGAAAGAGCAAAACAAATATCGTATATTAACGCATATATGTGGAACCTAGAAAAATAGTACAGATGAACCACTTTGCAGGGCAGAAATAGAGACACAGATGTAGAGAACAAATGTATGGACACCATGGGGGGAAAGCGGTGGCGGGGGGTGGTGCTGTGATGAATTGGGAGATTGGGATTGACATGTATAAACTGATGTGTATAAAATGGATGACTAATAAGAACCTGCTGTATAAAAAAAATAAAATAAAATTCAAAAATTCAAAAAAAACCCCAAAACAAAAATAAGCTAGAATAGATTCTGTGATACTAAAAAGAAAAAGAAAAACACTCTGATTTTTAATATATTAAAAAAAAAGTTACATCACTATCTCATCTGTGCCCAAATTCATCAAATAAACATTTACAGCTTAAATTCAAGGCACAGTGCTAAATACTGAGGACCAAAAAAAGCTTAAGAAATAGTTCTTGCCTTCAAGGAAATGGACAAGTAAGCAATTATTATAAGATATGGCAAGCAGAATTAGAGATGTAGAGTACAGAGTACATAAATTACTATGGTAGAACAGACAGAACTTTCTGGAAGGAGTGGCATCTGAATTAGAAAATTCACAAATGTCATCTAAAAAGATTTCATACCACAGTCTAATCCTGAGCTTTACTAATGGTAGGATATGATAGAAAGAACTATGTTTTTTTTAAAGGAGTAATTCATATCTAGAAATGAAAGGAAAGGAAGAGGGAAAAAAATAGGGATTTGGAGGGAGGAAGACTTCCTCAATTTCCTCATCACTGCATTTTCTATTTTTAAAATCAGCTCCAAATTTTCCTGCTTCTGTGCCTTTGTCCACACCATAACTTTAACTTGGATAATCAATCAGTATTCCTTTATATTAAAATACGTACATATAACAAACAGGGTTGACTGAACTAAACTATAAAATGCTTTTCGATTAATAAGTAGAGGTGAAAATAAAACAGACATTCTCTTCTAGCATTTTGGAAGGAAACAAATTATGCTACAAATTTAGTTTTAATGAATTATAAGGGCATCTGGATTTAGGATGCGTGCCTGAGAAAGGCCGTTTTCACAAATCTTTGTTGCAGAAAGTCGTATTTTAGATGTATCCAAACGAAATAAAAGGGAAGGATGAGATTAGGGTTTTTAGGCCAACCGTAGATTTACAAGTGCATATTACTATCAGAGGCTTTTTCTGTTCTCTCACACTCAACTAATAGCCTATGATACTGTAAACTTTCAAAGAACACAGTGATTAGATAGATTCCTTTTTCATATATACCAGGATAATCAGTGATTTGCGCATCAGTGGTGCTTCACTAGGAGGTGGGGGTGATGTGCGACCCTGAGGGACAGAGAGGGTTCTGACTGTCACAACTCGGGCTGGGGGTGCGGGTGCTACTGTCATCTAGTGGTAGAGGCCAGAGATGCTGACAAACATCCCACAAGGCAAAGAACTGCCCCACTCCTGTCCTGAATAAAGAATTGTCCAGCCTCTATGTCAACAGTGGTTGAGCAAATCTGACACATGAAAATATACTTCTTTCTTTTTCTTTTCTTTCTCTTCCACCCCTCTTCTTTCTTTTAAATTGTAACTCTTGAATGACAAATGGAGCATATTTTATAACAAGAAAAAGAGAAAATGCTACTGATTTTTTCTTACAGACTAGATATTTGGTCCATACTGCATCTGTTTTGACCAAAGTAACAAGACACTTTCCACCAAAATTTTACTTGACCAATGGAATAACGGACTTTGTACCAGATTGTATTGGTTAATAATAATATGAAATATAAGAAAAAACAGAGCCCAAAGAAAGAATCAGCAATTTATATCCACTTACATGATATCTGACCACCATTATTGGGCATATAAAATGCCTTCTAGTAGACTTCACAGGTGATTATTAATTTAAAAATTGTAAGGTGTTTTGGTATTTGTGTTATGACATTTAAATTCAAAATTTATATAGTTAGAAAAATACTCACCAGTATAACAACTAATCAAAATATTTATAAGCCACATGTTTAAAATGCCTTAAAGAATGATGAAAGCGCCAATATTTAAATCATAATAGAGTATACAATATTTATTTTGTAACAAAATAGATAAAACCAAATATTTGCACTTTATGTAGTTTGATTATTATGATAATTTGTTAATTTAACATTCAGTTAAAATAAACTTTAAATTAGCTATTTAAAAAATGTCAAGTACATGATTAAGATAAACTTTGTTCATCAGAAAAAGACCTTCAGGAGTAAATAATGATAGAGTAAATCTGTCCAAAACACTAGGTCTTCATTTTTTGTGTCTTAGACCCCTCAGGCGCTTCTTTTTTGGTCTGTAAAAAAAAGGAAAAAAAAAAAAAAAAAAGAAAAGAAGAAGAAAAGAAAATTAAGTAAAATGCTTATAAGGAGGAGAAGAGAAACGATTCAAAGAACTAAGTACCTATATACATTGGGATTCTTATGTAAAATTATAGTAAATAATTGCTTTTTGTAATTCAGAAAGAGACTTAAGGGCAAAGATTTTGTCTTTTGTCAGAAATAATCTCCCACCTGGTATGTCTATTAAAGAAAATACACAGCTGTGTTTTCTGGCTTAAATCCTATATTTAATATATCCTACAGAGGTGAATATTTTATGAATTGATTCTATTTTCAAATAAAATTATTTAAAAAATCAAGGGCACAGCTTCTTTTTAGTTGTCTTATCTATCTACATACAGATACTCATTCACTCAATAGATATTTAGTAAAGAATTTCTAGATCCAAATCATTGTGCTTTGGGTATTCTGAATTGCTAAGTATTTACCAGAGTACTTCTTGGGTTTAGTGCTCAATCATTTCAATGTAAAAGAGCCTGGCTATACAGAATAGTAACAAAAGAGCACGGAAGGTGGACTGTGATAAAGCACACAGAACTCCCTATTTAAGATACTGATGCCAATCAAAACATCTTATTTTATATAATATAATAAATCAAACATGCAATTACTCCTTTCCCACTTATATCTCCTTAAAACTATGAAGAATCACATTCAATATATACACATTGGCATACAGATAAGTATGATAAGTTACAATTTTATCTTTTTCATATGCCATAGCTGATGCACAAAATGTTAGAAGTGACATCAATGGTCAGCTCCTCTTGCTCTTAGCCATGCCCTTGGGCAGCTTCAATTACCACCAAATACACCAGTAGACCCTCCACCTCCTTCCTCCAGCCCTGTCTGTATAACCATAGCTCCAACTTGAGCTACAAATACTTTTACATGATGCCTAAAGGCAACTAAAATTCAGTATGTCAAAATGAACTCCCCCAATCGCCATATTCTCTGTCTTGGTGAATGGTACCATATTTTGTTCAGTCATCTAAACCAGAAATGTTTGATTCCTCTTCATCTTAGATTTCTCCTTTTTTTCCCACTTGCTATGTTCATTCTAAACAGTCCCTAACATTTGTAGAAATACCTTTTAAACTCCTCATTCTGCTTCTATCTTGACCCCAAAAGGCTTACCTTGGGCCCTCATCATTTCTGGCTTCACTCCTGCAAGAATTTCCTAATTCTGATTTGGCTTTCTCTTCTATTATGTTCATCACCCACAATTCCTCCAAGCTTATCTTTCTAAAATGCAAATCTGCATTAAAACACTTTAGTAGTTTTTCTTTAATAGAAAGTCCAAAGTTCTTAGTATTAAAGGTGAAAGAAGCTTCCAGGGTAAAATAAGGAAATCATAGGGAAAAGTCAGGTGCTATCTTCCAAGAGAATTCAAAGGTGACAGGGCCTAACCAAATCCAAAAGAAACCAAAGTACAAACCAGAATGCTAGCTGATCTGCCAGAGGAGGAGTAAGTTCCATTTTGAGAAACTGTGATCTTCACTAGGTCATAATGTAAACTGGTTTTCTTAACTGTGGCTCATGGACAAAAAAATATGAAAGCAACTTCTACAGATCAAGCAAAAGGCATAGAATTTGTGTATCAGCATTTTCTCAATCAATGATACTAAAAGTTCTTTTACTACTATGTATGTATAGAAGGTAAATAAAACTTTTGATATTAAAAGGGAATCTTAAAAGGGACTCATAAAGGACAGTACAAGCATTTTAATGGTAGACTGTCCTTCCTGACTACTTCAATCTGTGTCTGGTCCATTGCAGACCATCCGCCCTCCATCCCCTCCTCCCAGTAACTTCTTTCTTCAGATGTGTTAATGAAGTAGCTTTGCCACAGTCGAGTGTACCTCTGCCCTGTGGATTAACTGCTTTCCCACTTCATAAATTGACTTTTCAGTTTTTTGGTCATAGCCATTTAAAATTAGTTTCACAGCTTGTCCCATAGGTCTAATGTATATTCCTTATTCCTAGGTTATTTGGGGGGAACTTCACTATCATTGTCATGTTCAAGCTACATTTAATTTAGAAGATAGGGCCCTGTAGGATCTGGTCCAGGCCTACTTCTCTAACCCTATCTCTTGACACTCCACTACATGAACTAAATTACTTGTAGTTGAGATTAGCTTTATAGTAATTTATTGAACACCTACTATGTATCAGGTCTTTGTGTTAGGTTGTACAGCTATAAAAATGAGTAAGATCCTATGACAGGGCCTGGTGGTTGCCTAGATTACATCTATTTTTCCCCTTTCAATAACAGAACTCTGATGTCATTATGAGAGTAGTGGGCTCATCCAGTGAAAAACTACATTTATCAGCCTCCCTTGCTGCTAGGTGTGGACGAGTGACTAAATTCTGACCAATGGAATATAAATAGAAGATGTTGGGTAGAACTTACAGAAAAATGCCTTTAGAAAAGGAGATGGTATTTCCCCCCATTTCCTCTTGCTTCCTGCTTGGAATGCAGATGTGATGGCTTAGGTTACAGCAGCTATATTGTGATTCTGAGGACAGAGGCCACACACCAAGGATGGTTTGAAGAGAAAGGCAGAAGAAACCTAGGTCCTTGATGACTTCAAAGGGCCACATACTAGCCCTGAAAAGCTTATCTTCAGGCTTTTATCTGAGAGCCAGAACAATCTACTTAAGTCACTGAACTAGCAGTGGAACACAATTCCTAGACACTGACTCTAATCCTTAAGTAAGTTATAGCATTTGTTTCATGTTGTATTTTCTGCACACAGGAAAAGTGTCTGGCATGCAGTAGGTGCTCAATGACATGCTTCCTTTGTTGTTGTTTTTTTTTTTTTTTTTTTTTTTTGTAGCTGGAGCACAGTACAGAATAATGGGTTAAAGTACAGGCTCTGGAATAAAACAGGCTCCAGCCATTTATTTGTAAACTCAGGCAAGTTGATGACCACTCAGTTACTTCACACATAATATGAGGAGAATAAAAAATAATGGTGCTGGATATTCTGGGTACCCTCAGACCTGCTGTGCCTCAGGATGCTGTCAGTAGTGGCTTATGGTTTCTGATTAGGTTCAGTCAATGGGCTGCAAAGTGGGCTTGTGGGTCAGAGGAGAAAGAAGTTGGGATATCTATTCTTCAGCTCCTTCTTTGCCTGGCCATAGTTCGGTAGTAGTAAATTCTTCTATGGAAGACCAAAGTTTCCTACGAAGGCTCTAATTCCTCTCCTTGCCCCTTGAGACCTAGGAGTGGTTATAACTTTGCATAGTTACTAAGCCTAAAATGTTCATTATCACCTGTTGGCTTCTACCTCCTTGTTTCTCCTATAGAGGTGTTTCTCACTCCCTCCAATTTATCTCTCCATCTGCCTCGTCTTTCTCCTCCACCACCACCTTTGCTACCTTCTCAATTTCTGTCTGAATTGATATCAGAGTCTGTTGGCTCTTTCTTTCCATTCCTCTAGTTTATCTTTCACTGTTGCTGTCCAGGTCTGAAAATACAAACGTGACCCTCACAGTATTTTGTACTTGCTTCCTATTTGGTATTTATCACACATGTTATATGATACAAGGTTTCCATGATCAGACTCTAAGGCACTCTAGGGCAGGGGCCCTGGGCATGGAATAAGGCTTGAATAAATGAATAGCTTCAAAAGAATGTGCCATAGGCTCAAAAGACAATTCCATAAGAGGTACTGCAAAATGCTTTGAGATATAGCATGGAAGAACCTTGAGGATGTTATGCTAAGTGAAATAAGCCAGTCACAAAAAGACAAATATGGTATGATGCCACCTATGAGGTATACAAAACAGTCAATTTCATAGAAATTCAAAGTAGAGTGGTGGGTTGCCAGGGGCTACAGAGGTGGGGGGCGGGGGAAGAAGGGAGGCATTGCTCGATGGATATAGAGTTCCAGTTTGCAAGATGAAAAAGTTCTGAAGACCTGTTTCACAACAATATGAATATACTTAATACTACTAAACTGTACACTTAAAAATGGGTAAAATGGTAAATTGTATATGTTTTTTATCACAATAAAAAACAAACAAACAAACAAACCCAAGAGCTTTTTAAAAAAATGTTTTGAAAAAAAGCAGCAATACTGAAAAAGTGTATTGTTTCCAATGTGAGCTACCTGGACTTCGCTGTTAAAGAAAGTTACATATTTTATTAGATATTTTACATTCTAAAATAGAAAAAAACATAGACAGTAGTAGGACCTCATTTCCTACATATTTAATAACAAAGCAAGTTTCCATCGGAATCTATTTTTACCTGGGTATACTGCCATTTAACATTTCCTTAGTTTTAAGATAATGATGAGATCTAGCAAAATTCAGCTGCTCAAAAACCTTGAGCATTTGGTTTTACTTCTTTCAGGTCTTTATTTAAGTGACGTCTTCTCAGGGAGGCCATCCTTCCGTATTCTTCACCCACCGACTGCCCTGTTTTATTTTTTCCCCATAGCATTTGTCATTTTTTCACTTTCTCTACAATTTATTTTTTGGTTTGTTTGTTGCTTTACAGTCTAATCTCCAAAAAAGAATGTAAGCTTCATGGAGGCAGGAAGTTTTATACTCTTACTGCCTCTAACAGTGCTTGGCACAAAGGAGGTGCTCAATAAACATTTCTTTTTCTTTTCTTTTCTTTTTTTTTTTTTGGTGGCCATGCCATGCGGCTTGCAGGATCTTAGTTCCCCAACCAGAGATTGAACCTAGCACACCACAGTGAAATTGCCGAGTCCTAACCACTGGGCTGCCAAGGAACTCCCAATAAACTTTTTCAATGAATGAATGAATGTTGTTTGGGTTTACTATTACATACGCCTCTCAGTTCAATTTAAATCTGGACATAAAGCCTCATGAGAGACTATATTCAAGAGTTGCCCCTATGTAATGTGAAAGAAAATGCCACTACAGTAACGTAATAATATGGTTCCAACTAATCAGGTAACACTGCCCTTTATAAGCATAGTGGGCAGTACTTATGATTCTAAGTAACACTGCAATTATTGAGTGGAAATGAAAATAAGCAATAAGATATGAAAATAGCATATTCTGTTGTATGAACTCAAGATATGTTCAATCTTTCTATTGGTAAAGTTCTGTTCTCAGTCACATTATGGTCTGAAACTCAGGTTACCTGCAATTACATTAGGATAGAATAGGTCAACTTCTCATCTACATCAGTATCTATGTCTAAACACTACCAAAATTCAAACAAATTCCATGGAGATAATAATGATTCTGGAAAGTTGATTTCTGATTCTCGTGAGACATACATTCTTCATTTCTAGATATTTTGTCAGTAAGGTACTACCCATTAGTGACGGCCCGAAGTTCCAGCCACTGGAAGTTTCTAAGCCTTTACCAACTCCTGATTAGTACTGAGCAACTAGCATTAAGATAGATCACAGTTTGGCAAACTATGATCCATGGTCTGTTTTTGTATGGATTGCCTGCTAAGAACGGATTTAACATTTTTAAAGAAAGGTAAAACCAAACAGAATATGCAATAGAGATGGTATGTGCCTCATAAAGCCTAGAATATTTACTGTCTTGCCCTTTAAGGAAAAATTTGCCATCTCCTGATAGATGACTGTTAAATAAAGTGGGCACAAAAATTCAGATACACAGTTAACTGCTTTTTATTTTGGTAATTCCACTTCTTTACCTATTTAAACAGTAGTGTTCCTTTTATGTTACTATCTTAAAGTTATTTACCCTTTCTACCCATAAGATGGTGCTTTGGGTAACAAATTTTGTTGTGCCTATTCAGTTTTTTTTTTTTTTTTTTTTTGTGCGGTACGCGGGCCTCTCACTGTTGTGGCCTCTCCCGTTGCGGAGCACAGGCTCCGGACGCGCAGGCTCAGCGGCCATGGCTCACGGGCCCAGCCGCTCCGCGGCATGTGGGATGTTCCCGGACCGGGGCACGAACCCGTGTCCCCTGCATCGGCAGGCAGACTCTCAACCACTGCGCCACCAGGGAAGCTGCCCAGTTTTTTTTCGGCCACGCTGTACGGCATGTGGGATCTTAGCTCCCCGACCAGGGGTCGAACCCGTGCCCACTGTATTGGAAGCGTAGAGTCTTAACCACTGGACCACCAAGGAATTCCCATGTCTATGCAGTTATTAACAGAGTTAATATTTTAACTGAGGAGGGCCCTATTTTCTGACTATTTCACACTTCTGTTTTTTTTTGAATTTAAGACTTTCATAGGTTCCATGGTATGAAACCCTTTTCATAATATATTTTTCATACACACACACACACACACACACACACACATATATATGACGTGATATTAGACATACAAATTACTTAAAAGTGAGAGTTTATACTGGGAACATTGCATTAATTTTTATGTGCTGGTTTAGATTAGTTATATTTGTAATTTTATAAAGAAACAGCACAAATTAGTGGTGTTAACAGGCCCTGAAGTAAATTGTATTCCAGATGTAGGAAAGAGCTCAGAGGGCTGTGATAAAAACAAATGACAGGATTAACTGTAAACCAACCAGAAGTAATTTACTGTTCCAATGTGATTTGGGAGATAAATAACTGATAAGATGGGTAATTTTGTGTCATCCATAAGCAGGCAACTAAAACTTAATATGTAACTTGGGGATTATAACATATTGAGAAAGAATGCTGACTGATAAATGCAGACATAATAAGCCTGGTGGATTATTCCCAGAATCTAGAAAAAGAGCTAGAAATTAAGAATCTATTAGTGTTCAACCAGTGCCACTTTTCTAAAGAAAAGAAATACTATGTCTAGTAGATATAATTACTTGTTTTAAAAAAAAACCGATATAAGCTAGGAATTGAGGAAATAAATATTTATGATTCCTCAGAGGCAGGGCCCAACTAAAATGTGTCTAAGAGAGCTGACCCAGCTTTCCTACCAACAAAGTGACAAAAAGAGAAACTGCCCCAGATCATTCAGCCCTCATGGCTCTACTTCCACGCTCACTAAAAAAATTCCTTATTTCTAATTTAGCTTAAAGCTATATTACACCGGGAAGAGGCTGCAATTAGTATTCCTGAGACTTGAAATTGAAAATTATTTTTAAAAATGTAAATGTACATAGCTAGCTATCTTGAGGTCTGAGCATGTTCTGGTGAGATAAATCTAGATTCAACATGAAAAAGTGAGACCAGGGACTTCTCTGGTGGTCCAGTGGTTAAGAATCTGCCTTCCAATGTAGGGGATGTGGGTTTGATCCCTGGTCGGGGAACTAAGATCCCACATGCCGTGGGGCAACTAAGCCTGCGTGCTCTGGAGCCCGCACGCCACAACTAGAGAGAAGCCCGGGCGCTGCAATGAAGAGCCCGCGTGTCGCAACTAAGACCCGATGCAGCCAAATAAATAAATAATTATTAAAAAAAAAAAAAGAAGAAAAGAGAAAGTGAGACCAGAGCTTCAAAACAAATGTGACAAAGCGTTAGAGGTATGAAGAGCAATTGGTTCCCTCAGCTCCTAGACATGGCTGGAGCCCCTTCAATCTACCAGCAAAGTTCATTTACCCCGGTGTGCCATACAAATGCTATACTTTTCTATGTGTGTTATAATGTGAAAAATGTGGGGTGGCACAGAGTTAGGACATGTTCTGTGGTAATGCTATCCCAGGGCGGCACCCTGTGTCTTAAGACATCCAATGAATTGTATTCATTATGTTAAGTATATTACAAATAACTGCTAAATTCCATTCTAATGAAGTTATAAACTTTTCTTTATGAATAAAGAGAAACACTGCTCTTTATAACCTATCAACTTAAATTAAAAAAAATTTTTTGGTAAAGTACACATAACATAAAATTTACCATCTTAACCATTTTTAAGTGTACAGTTCAGTGGCATGGGGTATGTTCACATTGCTGTGCTACCATCAACACCATCCATCCACAGAAGTCTTTTCATCTTGTCTAACTGAAACTCTGCACACATTAGACAATAACTCCCCATGCCCCCTGGTCCCTGGTAACCACCATTCTAATTCCCGCCTCTTTGAATTTGACTACTCTAGGTATATCCTATCCACTGTATTTTCCTTTTTTCCAAAGGAAAAGTGTTAAGTGGTGAAATGACTGAAGTCAGGCATAAGAATGTAGTAAGAGAGGAATCAAGTCTAGATTATTAAACATCCTAGTTTTGAATAATGAAAAGGAACACAAATTAGAAAATGTTTTGTGAGTATTAAACTCTCTGCCCTTGGAATTTCTCACTCTTTAACCCTTATTGTCCTTGTCAAAACCTAGACATTCTTCAAGGTCAACCTGAAATACTTTCTTTTCCTGGAGTCCATCAACATCACATTATCTCTTCTTTCTTTGAATTTCCATAGCAGTTTATATTTCCTTTAAAGTAGTTTGTATTTCCTTCCAAGACCATGGTCTTGGAAGTTGCTGCTTTCACTCTCCCTGGAGTTTATTTAGTTCAACACTAAAGTTCCCCACACAGTTTAGAGTTTTAACGGCTAAGAAGATAACTAAATTGGGGAGGCAAATAACTGTTGTTGCTGTTGTTTTTTAATGCTATGTTACCAGATGTTTATTGAGTACCTGCTTTGATCATGTGCTATGTAAGGCAATGGGAACATAGCTTCTATCCTCAAAGCACTTACATTCTGTGGTTCAATTTAGTCTTTGTTGGTGCATCAAATGCCTAAAAAAACAATTCTCCCACATCTGTGATTTCAACAGTCAGAACTTTTCTATAAAATACACCTTTTGGGGTTGTCTTCTTATGTAAATATCACATGAGCACTGCAAAACGTTCATATGATTATACAGATATGAAAAGAAAAATGTCTCAAGCTTTTATTCCTCCCCTTCCTCCTCTGTAACACAGCTCTACGCTCACCCCACTGCCCATTTAACAGGGGCTTTGTATGTCTTCCTCATATTTTCAGTGCACATATAAACACGCATCCATCCATCCATCTGTCTATCATTGAATTTAATATCAGGGAAAAATACCAACAGCAAATAATATCAGCCAAAGGATCTGGAAGTAAATTAGAAATGTTTCCCTTTTAGCTATAAAACCATAAGATTATGTAATGATTAGATCTTATTTTCAAATATTTGCACCATAAATTCCTTATTGACAAGATGAGAGAAAAACGTAAGAAAAGCACTATTATGGAAAATTGAAAATACTGAAAATAATAACCGTAAAAATTATGATGCCTTAAGAGAATCATGGATGTTAGTATAAAAGAAGTCCAGCCCTCATTTCATGTAATCTCCTTCCTAATTTTATAGATAAGAGCCAGTTCAGGGCATTTAAATGACTCGCCCTAGGTGACCTAGTCCGTTCCCATTCCTAATTCTGCAGTATTAGCACATAGTCTTGATTTGACTGGTTTACAGCATGATATCTGAGTTTTCATTAGGAGGTAGCTGAGATCATACCTTTTTTGAAAAATTTTCTCTTGTATACAAAAGTTTATTATAGAAAAAAAGAAAATACAGGTAAGCATAAAGAAGGAAATAAAAACTACCCAATTAATACTTCATATTTCAAATCTTCCTCATTTTCTTTTCATTGCAGAACCTTATCTCGAGATACTGGAGAAATCTGTTACTTATGTACTGGTGACAGGATTTCAGAATATCAGAATCAGGTTACCAAGCTAAAGTCAGAAATGTAGGAGGGTCAGGGTCAGAAGGAATAGTTCATTGCTTGGAACAGAGAAGGGTCAGAAAAGCAGATCAGGGAGTGTGATAGGCTTTAAGTATGTGGCTGTATTTTGAGGTTTTCAACCAATCCTACGTTTTCCATTAGCATCTATGTGTTCAGTCTGCTCTCTTCTTGTAGATTATAATATAATAATAGACACATCACACTGTCTGTCACAATCTTAGCCGACTTTCTGAGGGAAACTTGCCTAGCCATGGCCCTTCTGAATAAATAGCCCTAGGCAACTTTCTCTGGTACCCTGTGACCAGGTAAGGGCAGCCATTCAGTAGGCTGGCTAATAACCTTAACTAGTCTTGCCACAAGGGGTATCTGCCAACAAGGAGAAGCTGGGCCAGTTAAACTTGCTTTTGGAAAACACAGGAAGAACTAGGTTATAAGAGAGGAGATTAGGGAAAGGATGCATAGAAGTAAGTCTCAAGACAAGGGGCTGTGAGCAAGTTGATGAGGAAGTGGAAAACATGAGTAAGCAGACACCAGGAGAGAAACATAGGGAAGCTGAAGTACCACGAGAGGAAAAGATCTACGTACTAAGCTGTGGAAATCTATAGAGCTGCCTTGTACCCAGGCTGGTCAATCTCGATTTCCTGTGTTCTCCATCCTGTTCGCTCAGCCTTTATTGCTACAAGGATCCTTATGATAATTATCCCTTATTTCATTTAGATTGTAACTCTCATTTTTTTTTTAAAAGGAGGTTGAACTATGTAATCACCAAGCAAGCTCTCACATTTCATTGATCTTGCGTAGCATGTTCTGAATGTATAATGAAATAGCTTAGCTCAGAAGTTCCCATACTTGACTGATTATTATAATTATCTAGGGAGTTAAAAAAAAATTAAGATTCTGGGGACTTACTGAATCAGAATATCATACAGAAAATCTTTCTGGTTTTGAGTCTCTATGTTCAGATGGTAGAAATGTTTCTTCTGAGAAATTAAGGTATGGAGGGGAAACCATGTTGAAGTAAAGTGAACTATTTAATAAGGTTACTCCTATTTCGATTCTGTTGCCTTTTGATTCTTATTACTTGTTAAAACATCATTTTCAATATTTCCTAATTTATTTTCTATTTTAATCCACATTTTTCTAATTTCTTGTTCTTCGACTAATTTCCGGGCACGTACATTTTTACCTAATAATGCATTTCAGTTTTTCAGTTTATGTTGATACGATTGGTTTTATACTTTATAAGAAAACTCAAAGCAAAATATATTATTTTACAAATAAGAGGGGGCGGGTGATATTTTGCATCCCTTTTATTCTTATGTAAATTTTAAAATGACAAAAACAGGGAATTTTGGTTGGCATTTTCACTGCCGAGGGCCCAGGGTGCAATCCCTGGGCTGGGACTAAGACCCTGCAAGCCACAAGGCATGGTCAAAACAACAACAAACAAACAAACTTCTTTACGCTTATCTGTATTTTTCTTTTTTTTCTACAGTAAACTTCCTTTTATATACAGGAGAAAAATTTTCAAAAGAGGTATGACCTCAGCTACATCCTACTGAAAACTGAGAGATCATGCTGTAAGCCAGTCAAATCAAGACTGTCTTTCTGATTCATTTATAAGTCGTCCCTGGAGACTGGAGGAGGACAGTAATAGAGTAATGCTAATTCCTAGGCAAGTCTGATATGTTAACTAGAAATATAAACCCCAACTATCAACTGTTAAGATAGGTAACATATACATTCAGAAAAAGGATAAATACAGACCTTTTAAAGTTAGTTTGAAACCACTATGAGAGGAAAGAAATTTAAGTAAAATATATTTAGTGACAATAAGAGACACTAACATTCTAAGTTAATTTTTATTGTACTTACAAAGAGTGTTGGTTTGGGTATAAATATATTGTCTTCATGTTCTCTAGGCACATTCAAAGTCTTCGATTTCTGCTTTCTTGTCCCATTTTTGGATTCCATTTTAGTAAAAAGCAAGTTGTCCTCAGAACGCTTACTATGCATATTAATGATAATCTGTTTCATTGCTGCAAATTCCTGTTGTGTATGAAAATAGAAGATGGAAGTATGATTTTAACAAGCAGACTCATAATGTTGATGTTAAAATATTTATTTTTATTCTTGAAGTAGAAAAAACATTTGAAGCAATTACTACACTATATAAATGGGGAAAGTTGTGAAAAAACAACATATTAATATTCAATAATTATGCACATGAATCTCATAGTCATTAATACCGTTAAATGATAAATATATCATTCCAAAGGGGAAAGGGGGTAGGGATAAATTAGGAGCATGGGTTTAACAGACATATACTATTATACATAAAAGAGATAAGCAACAAGGATTTACTGAACAGCATAAAGAAATATATTCATCATCTTGGAAAATAATCTGAAAATGCATGTATAAATGACTCACTTTGCTGTACACTTGAAACTAACATGGTATTGTCAACTATACTTCAATTAAAAATAGTATTATTCTGTAGCCTAGTGGTTCCCCAATTTTTCTGCACATTGTAATCACCTGTGGAGCTTCAGAAACAACTGATGCCTGTGTCCCACCCCCAGAGACTCTGAGATAATTGGGTTGGGGTGTGACCTCGGCTCTGAAATTTTTTAAAGACCCCCAGGTGATTCTAACATATTTGGGAACCACGGGCATAGCTACTTTCCCCCGTAGTTTCTCTACACATGCTTGATAGGTACATTATTTAGGCACTTAGCTTCTTCTCTTCTACCTCTTAAACTATTCCATTTCCTTTTGAAGTCTTACATGAAGATGCAAGGGAAAAAGAGTCCAAAATTTTTTTTCTTGCCTATTAATCAGCAGTTCAAACAGTAAGTTTAATATAGTTTCAGGATTTCTTTAACCATGTTATTCCCAGACTCACAGACATAGAAAACAAACTTAAGGTTACCAAAAGGGAAAGGAGGCGGGGAGGGATAAATTGGGAATTTGGGATGAACAGATACATATTACTATATATAAAATAGATCAACAACAAGGACCGACTGTATACCACAGGGAACTGTCTTCAATATCTTGTAATAAACTGTAAGGGAAAAGAGTCTGAAAAAGGATATATATATATAAAACGGAATCACTTTGCTCTACACCTGAAACATTGAAAATCAACTATACTTCAGTAAAAACAAAACAAAACATATTATTCCCTCTTCTTTTACAAATGAAAACCTGAGTTAGCTGTATCAGTCGTTGTTTGAACTAAGACTTCATTATGCTGAACTCCTTGAAGAACCCGGATCAAAATTTCCACTCATTTCCTTTTCCAAATCTTTTTTGTCTTTTATTTTCCCCCATAGTCAAACCTTTAGCACCAAACATTAACTAGTCGATATTTATGCTTAATTACTAAATTGATTCAATCAAACACAAGAATATGGAGAGAGGGCGGACTGAACTCTCCTTTACCTTATTATCTGTACAACAGTGGTAGGCTGTGTTGGTGGTAATTTTTTCCTATTCTTTTATTGCATCTTCATGCCAAGACACAGAAGTTAGGGCGACAGAAAGATGTTCTGCTCTCTTCTACTAATCTGTTTATAGACATCGGCTCTGTGTCAGAGCAAGTTCCTACAGGCCTTTTTTTTTTTTCTGGCTGTCATTAGTTCTATTTAGAACCATCTAGCTTGAGTGGGTATTTTAAAACAGAGCTGTTGAGTTTAAGCCACAGAGTCTTAATAAACCTCAGGGCCAAGAGAGGAGCTGGAAGAAACGGTGCCAGAATCCACTTTCTCATTTCTGCAGGAGAGGCTGGCTTGGCCAATGCACATGAGGATGTGTCTACCTTCAGAAACTGCCAATCTGATACACTTTTATTTGACCCTTTTGAGGACTCATTGCTTTTGAGATTGTTACTTCATTTACATGCTTCCCTTTAGTGAAGTATGTGCCACTGATTTAATGTTAAACATGTCTTGTGTTAGGGTAGACTTCAGCTCCTTCTCTACTTACCACACGATACGTAGAGGGGAGAGGGGAGATGACGGTCTCTCAGCCTATCAAAAAAACCACTTTTTATCTGAAAGAACCTCTTTTTACTAGCCATAACTTTGGTGCCTTGGCATGAAGAGAAAATAAAATAATAGGAAAAAATTTCCTCTAACACAACCTACCACTCTATTACAGATAAATAAGGTCAAGGGGATCATACGTCCTGGCAGAAGGGAAGGGAGGGAGAGCAAGGCTGAGGAAGGAGGAAAGGAAGGAGTTGGTGGGGTACCAGGCAGAGGGCTTTGGCTCCTAAGTGCCCAAGAGGAGGCCATAGTTTTGTTGCCCTTTGGCTTCACCTGCTGCTCATATAGGAACAGTTACAGGAAACAGATCACCCCTGATGCTGGTCAGGAGACAGAAGGGAAATTCACAGGTAAATTTGCTTTATTTAGACTAGGATCACCCCAACTTAGGGTGCTGTCACAGTACCACTTTTGTTCATCTGATAGTATTATACAATGTTAGCACGGGTTTTTGAAATCTAAGTAAAGAACACTGAAAAAGCAACAGAATTCTGTAAAATTCCTATTAGGATAAAACACAGCTACAATGGACACCAAAATAACATGCAGAACAATTCTGCTCAGTTTTATTATGTTTGATCATATAGATGACCTCTTTTATATCACTTGTAAATTTGAACAAAGAAAATTCCACTTTAACATCAAATAGTATCCACGATACCGCCACAGACTGAGCACACAGAAAGCCAAGCATAGGTAGTGGAGATATTTTAGTATGAGGTTAGAAGTCAAAGACACATCTATTCCTGACTCTGTTATTAACTGTGTAAACTTAAGCAATCTACTCTGATTGAATGAGCTTCAGTTTCCTAATTGATAAGATGTGTGTCTGTGTTACCTTTTTGGATTTTTGCCAGTCTGGTAAGTCTTTGGGTATGTTTATTTTGCATTTCTCCTACTGTAAGGGTGGGCAGCTTTTCAGTTGTTTAAGGGTATTTCCTTTTTTGTTAATATCCTTGGCTCATTTTTCTGCTGGGTGATTGGTCATTTTCTTTTACATTTAGAGGCGCTCTTTACATGTTACAGACATTAGCTCTTGTCTGTAATATGAACGGCAGTTTTTCTTCCCTTTTAATCTTTTATTTGACTTTATTTATGCTTTTTATTTTGTTTTGTTTTTTCCCTATGCAGAACTTTCTGGTTGTGATGTAGCTGAATATGGCAATCCTTAATTTTATGGTCTTTCCATGTTTTCTTCTTCCATTTTCCTCAAGTTACTTTATAGTTTCTTTTTCTTTTCTTTTTCAAACATTTAGATCTTTGATCTGTTTGAAGTTTATCCTGGCTTATGGTGAAAGGTGTGGATTCAGCATTTTTCCCCCCTTGGCTATTCTGTAATAACAACATCATGTACTAAAGAGACAACTTTTTCCTCTGATTTGAGATGTTATCTTTATCATATACTGAATTTCCATAAGTATATTATTTCTGGACTTTTAAATTCTATTCCAGTTGTCTATTCATGCATTTTTTTTGCGGTATGTGGGCCCCTCACTGACGCGGCCTCTCTCGTCGCGGAGCACAGGCTCCGGACGTGCAGGCTCAGCGCCCATGGCTCACAGGCCCAGCCGCTCTGCGGCATGTGGGATCCTCCCGGACGGGGGCACGAACCCGTGTCCCCTGCATCGGCAGGCGGACTCCCAATCACTGCACCACCAGGGAAGCCCCATGTCACACTGTTTTAACGTTTAATGATTGAGGGTTTTTTGGGGCTATGTTCTTAGGGATAGGGGTGGGTTTATGTTGAATTAAAAAAACAACTTAGAACTGGCTTTTATGATACTGAATCTTCCTTACCATGAAAATATTTTAATATTTCTTTTACCTACATTTTTGGCATAAATTGTCCTTCCCTAGTTGATGTTACTATTACAATGAAATGTTTGTGATTCACAAAATCCCAATTTGCAAATTGACAAACAAAAATAAACCAACATAACATACAAGAACTAGAAAAACTTGTCACTACAAAATGGGATCCTTTGTTAGGATTAAGTCATCCTGAAATCTGGCTTGGTCCTTACCATGTTCTCTTGTCTGCCTCCTGATTGCTGGCTCCACCTCCTATTAAGAGTCTGCTCTTATTGTTTGGACTTGACTTTCACATGTCATTTCTCTAGCTTTTGGTTCTGCTTTTCTCTGTTCTCTAACTGTCCTTCTGTGATTGGTCAGCAGGGTTATTTGTACTACTGTTTAATGATTTATAAATACTGTTCACTGCAGAGCAGAGAGTGTGATTAGGTCCACAGAAAAGGAACCTGTGATGTTCAAAGGAAAATGTTTCAGGTATCAAGTTCAACTGGATTCTTTTTCTTACATTGCATCTATCGCTCAAAAATCATGCCATTTACTTAGATTCCTACTTGGGCCTTGACTTTCTCATAGAGATTTTTCCCCCTTCTTAAGAGGTCTTGCCTTTTTTTCCCTCACTGATGGAACTAGTATATGTCTTTTTCCATATTACCTAAGATTATCTGGCTTAATCATACTGCTTGCTGGTATCAGTTTTGTACTGACTTCTTTTAAGACTGCTGCACAGTTGTTATTCTGAAATTTCTTTTTATTGCACATCTTGGCATGTTCCATTATTTCTTGCATTGCTCTCTTTTTGTCGTTTGATGGCAAACAATCTAGCAATTTCATGAGAGAGGGTACTGTGGTAAAGTACTGTGCTTCCCTTCAGAACTTTGATGGTGTTACATCTCTATCTTCTAAAGTCAAATTTCTAGGAACTATGAGGCCAAGCTGATCTTTATTTCTTTGCAGGTATTTTATTTCTCTCTGGAATTGTTGATCTTGTTTAGCTTTTCCCTGTTAATTTCTGTCTTCTTACCTTTTTCTAAGCTTTAGGAGAGTTCAGTGGCTTTTCCTGACATCCTTCTACTGGCATTTTTACTTACTTATAATAACTTCATGATTTTGATTTTAGCAATTTTTGAAAACACCAGAAACGTTTTCTGTATAATGCTCATTTTCTGTAAATACTACTTCCTCAAATCTTTCCGAAGAAACTAATTACAATACTTTGTAAGTTCTTTTCTGTTACAGAAATTTTTGTTTTCTCTGGAGAAGGGAGTCAGTTTCTCTGTTTATTGTGATTTTTCCCTTTTGTGCTATTAATTTTCTTCCAGTTTTTGACGGTCTTTCGTTGTGTGTTCCAATTTATGAATGAAGGAACAGACTAAATGTTTTCTTTCTGCTGCTATGGGCCATTCATCTGAATGAGACAGTTGAGTACAATCTCTGGATATGTGGATAAGAAAATCTGTCAAGCAGGCTCCACTCTAGGGTCCTCAGGTGGAAAGTAGGCTCTCTTGTCCAAAATGACAAAATGTGGAGTGTCCTAATATGTGGCCCCTTCGTTTTGGCAGTCCTAGTCTATTCCTGGCAAATGTTCCATTAATTTAGAAAGCCATTTGTCAAAATATTTTTTTAAATTCCTGCTTTTGAAAATTATAGAAGCATTACTTGTTCATTATAAAATTCAAATACAGCAAAAGTGCCATGCCTCAAATTCTTTCCTTTTACCACTTGTTTGAGACCTTTAAACACTCTTCTATAGCAGTCTGATTTATAATAATATTCATTAATTTGATATGCTTTTATAGTGATTTTCAAAAACCTAATAGTATATATCTTATAATTCTAGTATATCAAATACATAAGACAATTACAGTAACTTCAAGAATGAAGGAAACATTCATTAAAACGAACAAATGTAGAACCGCATCTGATTACACAATTGAAACTTAAAACAAAACAATAAAAACCACATTGCAGTACAGTACTCTTCAAAATGGAAGAGTTAAGGACATTCTTATGAAACTTCCAGATGATGATGGTGATGAAGATGATGACTGTTACTATACAATCTCTATAAAAGAGATAAATTGCTCTCTTGAATCCGAAAGCACATATCTTGGCCATTTAATATAAACTATTTGCATAGAGGGTGGCATATTAAAACAGCTCAACTGCAGAGCAGCTGCTTAAGAGTATTGCATAGTTGATGCCAATAAATTGCTGAAAGTTGTAAACTCTGCAAAGATGTTGGCAAGGGGACACATAGATGGCATTTCTTGATGAAAATAGCTCTGACAAGTATAATGCAAACTATGTGCTCCACTGGAGGTTAAATGTAAGTGCTTTTCTAGAGGAATAACAATGTATCTGGCAGTCAAGTCAGAATTCTGTGCATCTTTCCTACCTGAGCTAATGCAAGGTAGAAACCAACCTTGTTTTAAACCAAGTACATCCATATTTTGGAGGTTTAAACTTCATCTAAAAGAGTATTTAAACAACATTTTATTATGGAAATTTTCAAAGATCCAAAGAGAAGAGAGCATGGCATAGGGAGCCCCCAGTTTCTATTGCCCAACTTTAATCATTATCAACATTTTGTCAGTATCATTTTTTTCAAACAGCTTTATTGAGATACAATTCACATACCATATTGTCATCCATTTAAAGTATACAATTTTAAAACTTTTTTAATCACCTCAAAAAGAAACACCAAGTCCTCTAGGAATCACTCCTCTATCCCATCTGGTCCTCAACTTCCCAACCCTAAGCAAGCACTCATCGACTTTCTGTTTCTGTAGATTTCTCTGTTCTAGACAGTTCAAATGAATGGAATCATATAATATGTGGTCTTTTGTGACCAGCTTCTTTTACCTAGCATAGTGTTTTCAAGGTTCATCGATGCTGTAAATCTATTAGTACTTCGTTTCTTTTTATGACTAAGTAATATTCCATTGTATGGCTATACCACCTTTTGTTTATCCGTTCATCAGCTGGTGAACATTTGGGTTGTTGTGAATAATGCTGCTAACATCTAACATTCATGTACAAGTTTTTGTGTAGACATGTTTTCATTTCTCTTGAGTATAAACCTAGTTGTGGAATCACTAGGCCATATGGAAACTCTATGCTTAATCATCTGAGGAACTGCCGTAATGTTCTGTCAACATTGTTTTATCTACTTCCTTTCTAGTTATTTTGAAATATTTTAGAGCAGATTTCAGACCTCAGATCATTTCACTTGTAAATGCTTCAGTAGAGATTTTTAACAGATAAAGATTAAAAAAAAACAACCCCACAATATCATTACCACAGCTAACACTATAGTTTAAAAGAAAATGTAAATTTATTTCAAAGTCATCTATCAATACTCTAAGTGCTCAATGAGAATTTTAAATTATTAATATTATCAAAGCAAATTTTTAACAGAGTTCAATGTATGATTTTTTTTTTTTTTTTTTTTTTTTTGTGGTACGCGGCCCTCTCACTGTTGTGGCCTCTCCCGTTGCGGAGCACAGGCTCCGGACGCGCAGGCTCAGCGACCATGGCTCACGGGCCTAGCCACTCTGCGGCATGTGGGATCTTCCCGGACCTGGGCACGAACGCGTGTCCCCTGCATCGGCAGGCGGACTCTCAACCACTGCGCCACCAGGGAAGCCCCAATGTATGATTTTTGAAGAAGTAAAAATATACCTTGAATGTCAATGGCACTATACTCTAAACAATATACAAAACATTTTGTATAGCAAATTAACATTCATGTAGTACTTACTATGTGCCAGGCTTTGCACTAAGTATTTTACATAAAAATTTAATCCTCTCCCAAATACCAAGAGGTAGACATGACTTCAATTTTCAATATAAGGAAACTGAGGTTTAGAAGATTTTTAAGAAATATAGCCAAGGACTTCCCTGGAGGCACAGTGGTTAAGAATCCGCCTGCCAATGCAGGGGACATGGGTTTGAGCCCTGGTCCAGGAAGATCCCACATGCCGTGGAGCAACTAAGTCCGTGTGCCACAACTACTGAGCCCACGTGCCACAACTACTGAAGCCTGCACACCTAGAGCCTGTGCTCCAAAACAAGAGAACCCACTGCAGTGAGAAGCCCATGCACCGCAATGAAGAGCAGCCCCAGCTTGCCGCAACTAGAGAAAGCCCGGGTGCAGCAGTGAAGATGCAATGCGGGCAAAAATTAAAAAAAAAAAAAAAAAAAGCCAGATTCATTAGCTATTAAGAAATGAAATCAGGGTTCAAATGGGTTCAAAGCTGTCATTATTTAGACGTTATATACACAGTAATGCGGATGCCTTCTGTCAAGGCCTTTGATAGCCTCAATTTCAGGTTTGGAAGGGACCTTCAAGTTATTTAACCTCTATACAAAACAAAGCAGAACAACAACAATAACACCTGAACAAAGCAAACAAAACATGTCTCCTTATAATGTCTACCCTTAGGTTTTAATTTCAGCCTTTGGAGAGATGTATCGTAAGTCTATTTCTGCCTACTTTGAATTTCTTGTATCTCTCTAAGTCTTTTCTTCTCAAAACACCCCCAATCCATTAATCTCTCTTACTACCGAAAAGAATTCTTTTATCATCTTGATTATTTTCCTCTGATTATCTCCTAGTATTCAAAGTTTTGGGCCTAGGACAGAATAAAGAAAGGAGTCTTGGCCAGAGCAGAGGGAAATAAGGCTTATCTACTCCTTATTCTAATGCATTTCAGATGACAAACATATTTGGAGTCATACCCTATCTACCACTGAAAGCTCAGCGAGAGCTCAAGTGTTTGGTGACTGAGACACAACTGTGCTGTCATAGCCTAGGGGACGTAACTAATCACCTATAACATTCTTTCCTAAATTTGGATATAATCTTAAGGTCATCCTCAACAGCGAGGCAGGTAGAGGAAGCTAGCATTAACACACTGAAGTAGGCCCCTCTGAACTGAAATCTACTGCGACTGTTGACTTAAAACAGAAGTGTGGGCACTTTGATTCTGTTCTGATTGGTTTGTGCAGACCCTTTCACTCATCTGATTACTGAATAGTACCTTGGACTTCTAACTGCTTTGCCTTCTGGTATTCATGTCCTCTTGGTGCCTGGCTTTCCCTTCTATATCAGTATTCATCTAGTTGCTGTCTGGTTTCTGGCCTTTACTACTTCAGTATAATCTGATAGTTTTTGACGCATGTTCTTGTTGATTTCCATCATCAATTTCAGACTCCAGACTCTATCCTCCATTTTGAGCACTGGTGTCCACAGCGTGACTCACTCCAGTGCCTGTACCTTCTCCGTGTTGTATTCCCTGCCTTCCCTCAGTGTCAGCTCCTTCATATGGGATATCGATTTGTTAAGTTTAAATTAAAATACTGCCCAATAAGACCATAATCATTTCATTTCATTGTTAATAATCTCTCCTGGCCAACATATTTCCAGAGACTTACTTTAATAGCTTTGCAGTTTGTTTTGTGTGTTTCCTTATACCCTAGAATTGTTTGGTTTGTTATAAACTGCTGCTATTCTAGAAGTCATAAAAACACAGGGTTAGAAATGATAGCAAGAGGTCATTTACTTGTTCCTTACTGATAAAAAAGGGTCAGAGAAGTGTACTTACTATTTAAAAGAAAACATACCAAACTTCTAAAATGTAGTGGGAAAAATACACATTTCATTCTTTAAAAAAAAAAAGCAAAAACAATAACTAGAAAATGACAGGTCTATATGATACATAACAGATGTGAAAGTGTGATGTGAAAAAAGTTCAAAGAGCATATATACACAGATAAAGTATTTTTATGATGAGATAGAATGTTTCACACAAGACAGAATTTTACTTGCAGGACACAACAGAGATATTTGTAATTTTAAAGCTGATGATGAAAAGATTAAAAATGAAGCCAAAATACTTATAAAATCAAAATAATCTGACCCAGTTCTACTAAGTTTTGTATAAGTCCACATAAACATAGAGGTCCACAGAGTACAATCTAAAAAGATTTGTGTCTTTTATGCAATTCAAAATTGAGGAGAGGGAACATTTAGTTGTTGTGTCTGTCAAATGGGTATAAGATCATTACAGAGCTCTTGGGACACTTTAGTATAACATAATTGGGCTGAAAAATTTTTAAACATTTTTGTAGGAAGAAGTTATAAAAACTCAAGATATTATTATTACTTTTATACAGTAGGTTTAGTTTTTTCATACTTAAAATATATTTAAATTCAACATTCACAAATGAGTATTTTTTGCAATAGTTTACTCCCTGAATTTCCTCAGACCTAAATTCACATACCCTTATATGGAAAAAATAAACATTCTAAAACTTTATAGGGAAAATATGACTTATACTGTATGTGTTTTAGGTTTCCACTATAATAACTGTCTTTAAAATATACATTTACATCTAGGAAATCAAAAACAAATTTGAACTTGAAGAGCACCACTAACGATGAGAAATGTATGAATCTCAGAAATAATTACATCTTCATTTAAAGAAAACTTAACTTACCCACACAGTTTTTTTTTAGTCATACTGACTGTTCTGACTGTAAAATTTAAGTACATATGTGCATAAGAAAATCGTGTAAAAAGGTATTCTTAAGAAAATTTCAAAATAGTTAAGTATGAACCAAAAAGAATGACACACATATAGAAATATGTAATTTGTTTGAACCCTTTATGAAGTGGATTGCCTAAGGGGCACTTGTGATGCTGAAATGTCCCTGAAACTTTCCGAGAAATCACAAAGCACACAGGAGTTAGAGTCCTGGAACATAAACATACCATAAAAGAATGATAATTATACTGTGACTTCACTTTTCAGAAACCTGGCTAACTGCAGGGTTTGTTTTCTTTTTGTTAAGTGACATTCACTGCAATAAAAGGCAAGTTATCTGGAACCATGGGAGTTAGTCCAACCAGGTAAGTGTGAGGCCTTGCACACGCTAGGCACTTAGTAAGAAGTGGTTGGTTAAATGCTGGTTAAATACTAACTGAAATGCTTGTAGACCTTGAGAGAGATTATTGGCAGAAGCAGTGAGTGAAAGGGTAGAAGAATCTCAGGTTTGAGAAACAGATTTCTTATATTCCACAAATATTTACTTTTGAGGAGAGAGAATGTGAATATATTAAAGGCTGGTTTCTAATGCTTTCCATTTGACAGCTTCTAGTGCAATTATTATTGAAGGTTGGAAAAGATCACAGTTAGTTTAACAAACATTCAATTGAATACTTACCAAATACTGTGCTAAAGGCTAATACACAAAGGAAAACTAGGCACTCTACTGGCAAGACAGATGCGTAATTGTGATATATAGTGATAGGAATATTAATACAAGTATTTTTAAAGTTATGGGAAAGAAGTAAAAAAAAAAGATAAGTTTTTCTTTATTGAGTTATGAAGGGCTTCAAAGAATAGATAACATTTGAACTGACTCTTGAAAAGGAAGGAAAAGAGGGAAGGGTCCTACATTTACTGAGTTACTGTCAATGTCACATGCCAGGAACGTACTACATTGTTTAATTCTCATATAACCCTGTAAAATAGATATTACCTTTATTTATACATGAGAAGACTGAGTTTAGAGGGGTTAAATTATTGTCTCAAGAATCCATAGCTATTAAACTGTGGGCTTTAAGTGATTATGACATGTTGGCGTAGGTTCATCATTTGTACCACATGTCCACACTCTGGGGAGGCTGTGCATCGGGGGCGGGGGTAGGGGGCATATGGGAAATCTCTGTACCTTCCTCTCAATTTTGCTGTGAACTTTAAACTGCTCTAAAAAATTGTCTTCAAAAAAAAAGAATCCATAGCTATGAAGTAGCAGAGCCATCTTGCCTGTCTGACTGCTGGCTTTTCCCACAGTATTTCAAAATATAGGTGATGTAAGGAATATAAGGGTAATTCCAGCCTTAGAATTTAATAAGAGAGCTGAACAAGTATATATATAATTCTGGGTCAATCCAGCTGTCCACCTTCTCCATGGTTACACCTAGCATGCTGAGTGTAAGCTGCTAGAGAAAAATTACACAGAATGGCAGTACTACAAATATATGACATTTCATCTTGGCAATTATTTGTTTCTGTAATGTACATCACTCATTTATTACATAGCTATTTCAAACTTCTATTTTCCTCAGAACTCTGATCCTATCACGTGTTTTGCCCAATAGAAAACAACCATTAGATGGGAACTCCCTAAATTCTTACCACCAAACCTACTAACTTATTACTTTTAATGTAATTTTGATTTCTCCCCTGCAAAATGGAAAAGGTGCCCCACCTGTCTAAAGTTAAATCCCATCACTTCGCCCTGGATCTGCTCCTTTCCCAACACTTTTGCTCAATTGATCATCTTCTCTCTTTTGTACTTTCAATGTCTCTCTCTGTTTGGTTCCTTCCTATCCCCATTTAAGCCGGATACTCTCAAACTCCGGGAGGTAAAGGCCCTTGATCTCATGCTCCCTTCCTGATCACCTTATATTCTCTTATTCAAAGGGTTGTCTAGTTTTCTTTTTACTATTTTTCAACTTCTACTTATTTATCAGTTCACTGCAATCTGCCTTTAGTGCCACTGAAACTGTTTTTTTTTAAACATCTTGTTAAATCCAAATACCATTTTCTTTTTCATCTTTGTTCGACTTGGTCCCTTGGCAGCTTAAGCCACTGCTGACAACTTCCTCCCTCCTGAATGCTTCTGGCTTCACGTGGGTCTACTCTTTTCCTGATGCACCTGCCATTTCTCTGGTCACTCCTCACTCTTCTTTGTATAAGCATTTTTTGCTCTGCCCAGCCCTTAAATATTAATGCTTATCAAGAATCTGTTCTAGGCCTTTTTCTGTTCTCACGCTATATACCCTTACTAGTTCATTTAATCTACTTCCATGTAAAGCACCACCTTTATGCTGTTGACTCTCAAATCTCTACCTCCAGATAACTTCTTGTTCTTGGGCTCCAGAACCTACATTTTTTTTTTTTTTTAAAGAAGGTGTCGGGGGTAGGAATTTATTAATTAATTAATTTATTTTTGCTGTGTTGGGTCTTCGTTTCTGTGCGAGGGCTTTCTCTAGTTGTGGCAAGCAGGGGCCACTCTTCATCGCGGTGCGCGGGCCTCTCACTATCGTGGCCTCTCTTGTTGCGGAGCACAGGCTCCAGATGCGCAGGCTCAGTAGTTGTGGCTCACGGGCCTAGTTGCTCTGTGGCATGTGGGATCATCCCAGACCAGGGTTCGAACCCGTGTCCCCTGAATTAGCAGGCAGATTCCCAACCGCTGCGCCACTAGGGAAGCCCCAGAACCTACATTTTTAACTCTCTACTGAATATATCCACTTAGATATTTTCTGGAGTTCTTCTTTCCCAAACCTACTCCTCCTATGTTCTTTGTAGCACCACCATAAACCCAGGATACAAGACAAAACCCTGGGCATCAATTCTCATTCCTCCTCTCTTCATCATTCCCTAAGTTCAGTCAATCACCAAGCGCAGTGATTCTGCTTTCTAAATAGTTTTCAAATTGGTCCCTCCTTGTTGGACACCATCATCAACAGTTTAGTTCATGATACCACCTATTGCTCAATGAAATATTGAAATAGCTTCTAAGTGGGGCTCTTACCACTCCCCCTAATACATCTGCAAAAGAAATCAGAAAAAGACTTTTATACCAGTTTCTTAAAATTATGCTCAGTATTCTATTAGATACATAGCTGATTAAAGATACTTCTCCTACTTTTGAAAGCTTAGATTCTAAGGACACATGATGAAATATATACAAATAAAAGCAGAATTAAAATTTCCAAAGGTGTTCAGCAAATCTTGTTTCATTAAGGCAAATATGAGTGGATAAAAATGAATGAAAAATGAAGGCCATTAAAGAAGACTCTTGAGAGGTATGCTCAACGAGAGAGAAGCCATTCTAAGGAATCACATTTTGTATACTCAGAACTGAATGTTTAATTTGAAGCCCTGATAATGTTATCCTATCAATCTTTTCCTTTACCTTTTTTTTTTTTTTTTTGTGGTACGTGGGCTTCTCACCTTTGTGGCCTCTCCCGTTGTGGAGCACAGACTCCAGACGCGCAGGCTCAGCGGCCATGGCTCACGGGCCCAGCCGCTCCACGGCATGTGGGATCTTCCCGGACCGGGGCACGAACCCGTGTCTCCTGCATCGGCAGGCGGACTCTCAACCACTGCGCTACCTGGGAAGCCCCTCCTTTACCTTTTTAAAACCTAATTATTTAAGATTTATAGTTTATATTTTTATACCTAAAAGCTCTTAGCATAAATGAAGACATTTAAGGGTAAAAAAGATTACCTTCCACTTGAAAGACAAAGAAAAAGTTATTCTGAAGCATCAAAAGTGAAAGAAAAGAAAAAAAAGATTACAACACCTGGATAAGATATTCAGCTCTGACTTTTCTGGCAACTAGGACGAAAAGGAAGCACATTAAATTACATAGTTTTCATTTTCTGAAAAAAAGACAGAAGGATATAACTTCATCTACAGAGGCAAAAATTTTCCTGGAACTCACACAAGCAGTAATTCATCCTGAGATTTTTGTCTAAACGGGACTAAGGAGAAAGATCATAAGCTTCTGTTTCAGAAAAAAAAAAAAGTTTCGACAGTCAGTATGGTTGAGTTACTTAACTCTTATCAGCATCAGTTTCGTCTGTAAAAGTAAGGACAATGATGTTTATCTCAGCGTACTGTAGCAAAGACTAAATTATGTAATATAAATGGAAGTACTCGGTAGATTGCCTTAAATAGTTTCACGGAACAAAGAGAAATGACACCAGATTTTATTCCGATCTTCTATGAAGGCAGAGGTCATGACGTTCACTTGTGCCTTAATGGAAGGAAGTTTGTTAGGAGAGATAGTTTGCCCCTTTCCCCTTCTCTCTGCTTCCCGAAGATTTCACGGAACACAGGGACAGAAGCTGGAGAACTCAGAACAGACGGACGTGGACAGAGACGAGATCTCAATGCAATTTATGATCACATCTTTCAGTTAGTATTTTTTGTGCAGAGCCTTTAACCTAATACGTTTACTCATCTCAGCTGAGCTTTGTAGTCTGAAAAGGCAAACTAAAAAAGGCTATTTTTCTCCATACTCACCCTCTCTTCACTTTTTTTTTATTATTAGGTTAATACATTTTCTCTAAAGAAGAGAATAAAAATCACCTAATACACTTTCCAAATACGCACAACCATTTTTGAATGTATAAATGCTAGAAGTTTATAGAATAAGAGGCCACTATGGATTTTATCATTCCTGGAAATCCTTAAAACCACAATTGAACTCCCAACGTGAGAGGAGTTTTAAGCTAACAATTTTGAGCTAACACGAATAGAAAATAAATCTTCTGTGGCCATGCCTCAACTATCCTAGCATTGTCAACCTAGAACTATCCCACTCATTTTCTTTTTTCATGTAACACATATTGGATAACTATGTAAATGAGGTGGGGATCTCATTTCATATTACCATAAACAGTCTTACCAGAACTAAGTAACACCACTTAAAAAGTTAGAGCAAGAGCTGCCCAGTGCAAAAAGAAAATGAAACACTTTAAATGTTCATTTGGTCTCTTTATGAATCACTAATTGAAACTGAGAAAATTTAGCTGATTGAAGCAATGATTCATACTAGATCATTTTCACAGGGTCCTGACTAGGGTGAGGCAAGGTCTCAGGTGCTAGTGCTGCACTGTGCATGCCTCTGAGAGGGGTCACCTCCTCTATTTTGTGCCTTCAGTGCCTGACTGCCCTCACCTTAGTCTCAGCCCTGATTTTAACTTTCAAAAAATTTTATTTATCAAGTTATTCTTATTCAACTGTTATCTATTGGCTGTTCTGGGCACTTCACCCAATTCCCCTGACACCATTTCTAGATGATATGCATCTTTGAGCTGCTTCCAGGAATATTCCCTAGTTCATCTCTCTCAATAATTTCCTTCCAATAATTTCTTCCCAAATACCTGATATATCTTTCCCAGACTAGGAAACAATGTCTTCAGGATACTCATAAACCAATGATCTGTTTTGAGCATTTTTTCTCTGTTAGGACAGCAAAACGGTAAAAACATGGCTAAGACAAGGCAGTGATACTACAGTGGAAAAAATTCATGGATTAAAAAACTAGGCTTAACGGTACCAACTGCTGGCGAGGATGCAGAGCAACTGGAACTCTCATTCACTGCTGGTGGGAATGCAAAAGTTACAGTCACTTTGGAAAATAGTCTGGCAGTTTCTTACAACATGAAACACTTTCCATATGACCCAGCAGTCCTGCTCCTCGTATTTACCAAGAGAAATGGAAACTTATATTTACACAAAAATATGTACACAATTGTGTACAGCAGCTTTATTTATAGGCACTCCCAAATGAAAACAACTCAAATGTCCATCAGCTGGTGAATGGATTAACAAACTGTGGTATATCCATACAATGGAATACTACTCAGCAATAAAAATTAGGAAAAATTACTAATATTTACAACAACATAGATTGATCTGTTTTATGGTAAGTGAAAAAACCGAGACTAAAAAGAGTAATAGGGCTTCCCTGGTGGCACAGTGGTTGAGAGTCCGCCTGCCGATGCAGGGGACGCGGGTTCGTGTCCTGGTCCGGGAAGATCCCACATACCTCGGAGCGGCTGAGCCCTTGAGCCATGGCCGCTGAGCCTGCGTGTCTGGAGCCTGTGCTCCGCAACGGGAGAGGCCACAACAGTGAGAGGCCCATGTAACGCAAAAAAAAAAAAAAAAAAAAAGAAAAAAAAAGACTAATAATTTTATCTATTTGACATTCTGTGAAAGGATAATACCTTTTGTTGAAAAAAGGCAAAACTGGGCTTCCCTGGTGGCGCAGTGGTTGAGAGTCCGCCTGCCAATGCAGGGGACGTGGGTTTGTGCCCCGGTCTGGGAGGGTCCCACGTGCCGCGGAGCGGCTGGGCCTGTGGGCTATGGCCACTGGGCCTGCGCGTCCGGAGCTTGTGCTCTGCGGTGGGAGAGGCCATGACAGTGAGAGGCCCGTGTACCGCAAAAAAAAAAAAAAAAAAAAAGAAAAAGAAAAAATGTAGAACTATAGGGATAGAAAACAGATCAACTGGAGTTGGGGAAAAGGGTCACTACAAAGAGGTCAAGAGGGAATTTTCTGGGGTGATAGAACGATTTTATATATTGATTGTGGTGATGGTTACACAACTGTATGCATTAGTCAAAAATCATAGAAACATGCTGGAAAGGGTAAATTTTATTATATATCATATCTCAATAAATCTGACTTATAAAAATGAGAAAAAAACCCGGGGTTATCTCTTAGTTACCACCTGGCTCTGGGGAAGCCACCAAAACCTGAGTTTCTTCTTTTATAAAATAGGGATACTATTACCTTTAAAATATTTTTTGTGAGGAACAAATTAAAAGAAAACTTATGAATTTTAAAGTTCAATACAAATATTGTACACCAGGCACTGGCCATACAATGATGAATAAGACAGAGGTACACTAAAGAAATGTACTATCTAGGGAATTCCCTGGTGGTCCAGGGGAAAAGACTCAGCACTCCCAATGCAAGGAGCCTGGGTCTGACCCCTGGTCACATAACTAGATCCCACATGCTGCAACTAAGAGCCCACATGCCACAACTAAAATATCCCGCATACCACAACTAAAGATCCTGCATGCCACAACTAAGACCTGACGCAGCCAAATAAATATTAAAAAAAAAAAAAGAAATTTACTGTCTAGAGGGAGAAAGGGATAAGACAGATAATTGCTAACATGGAAATTCAATGACAGAGATATGAACAAGGCAATAGGGACCATCAAGAAGAAGCATTCCAGGAATAAGAATTAACTCATAATGAACACAGACTACTGGGATCCAATAATCTTAACCCAATATGATTTTGAAAAAGCCTAAGGTGGTAAAAATTATGACAAAATGGAAAAAGTACCTCACGATGATTTAGAAGTTGTTCCAAATCTAATGCCATTTGATTCTTCATGTGCTGTAAAGCTGACTTTTCTTTATTTAAATTGCTGGAAAAAAAAAAACCCACCAAGTTTTTAAAAGTTGTCATATTAATACAAATTGAATTAACAAATAATAAATAGCAAAAGACTAAATCTGATGGTTTGAATTAAAGAAAAATTAAATTTATAGTTCATAAAGATATCAGAGCAGTGACTACAATGTTTGATTCAATCATTGGCTTAGCTATTTTATAAGAATACTTTTTCTTTTCACAACTATTTGACAATGCAACTGAGATGCTTTCTGAAAATATGTTCCTGCCTAGTAGGGGCATAAAATTGGTGTTTTAAAGATGACTGGTTGCTCCTGAAATGTAAAAAGATGAAGTGGGACTTACATAAAAGGTAAAAAGAAAGTACGTATGGGCACCATATTAAAATTTGAGACACTGAAAGTCAAATTACAACATTTATCCTTAAAACTGAAAGTAGTATTTTATAATTTATCACATATTAAATTACCAGGTATATAACTGAGTGAGATAAATGAATCAGATATTTGATCTACAGTAAACTTGGGGAAACAATTTTTTTTTTTTTTTTTTTTGCGGTACGTGGGCTTCTCACTGCTGTGGCCTCTCCCGTTGAGGAGCACAGGCTCTGGATGCGCAGGCTCAGCGGCCATGGCTCATGGGCCCAGCCACTCCGTGGCATGTGGGATCTTCCCAGACCGGGGCACGAACCTGTGTCCCCTGCATCGGCAGGCGGACTCCCAACCACTGCACCACCAGGGAAGCCCTCAGGGAAACAATTTTTGTCTCCAAATTCTTAGTTCAATCTTCAACTTCTAAGTCTGCATTGTGAATTTCTCTTTGAAATGACCTATCTTCTGATAGGAAAGGGTGAGAAGCCTAATTGTAAGGATATGTTCATATTTTAAAACATAAATATTTGAGGCCTGTCTTATACTGTCCAGAGTTTGATTATTCAACATATAAAAATATTTAGAACCATTAAATAAAATATTCTTTGAAAGCCATGGGATGAGTCTACTCAGCCAGCGCTACAAGGATTAAGAAAAGCAACACTGAATTGAAGCAACATAATTCCTTGAATGTCAAAACAAAATCTGTATAGGTAAAATTAATGAGAATTATTTTGCTGAACAGGTAAGATGTTTTAAGTTATACTTTAAGAAAATAGAACGCCACCAATTTTCAAAATATTAGGGAGAAGTTTTTTTAAACTCAGTGAATAGTAGTAGTGCTTCTGAAAGCACTGGTAATTCCAAGGACTCAAGAGTAAAAAAATGTACATTTTCCTCCTTCCTACTAATTGAGAACTTCCCCAAGGAAGCATCAGAGTTTGTCCTCTGAGAAGAAAGACTAGATGCAACTCTGACTTCTGTTTCCAACTGTGCCACTGACTCAACTGTGTGATATAAAGCACGACACATACCATTCCACTGAACCTGTTTTCACATCTGTAAAAGTGGAAAATAATACTCATGTATGTCAAAGGGACATGTGAATTATCTAATGAATGATTACATAAAACACTGAGCACATAAAACTCTACAAAATGCTATATCGTTTTACTAATTTAGATGAGAAACAGTCATCAGAGGAAAACAGTAATTAAATGTCAATAAAGGTAAGCAGCTCAGCATAAAAACAAACTGACTTTTGGAGTTAGGCGTCAGAGATCCTACTGAGCCGAAGAGTTGAAACGAACTAGATGATAAAAAGGAAACTGAGTGCTGTGTTCTGCTTGAGTCCCCCAAAGCATGGTAAAGATCAGGTGTTTCTGTAACTTTAAAATTCTATCTTTAGCTAGGATCACACTGAAGACAAAATATTTTTCATTCTCTTTTTCTTTCTTTTATTTTTCTATTATTTTTTGGCTGTGTTTGGTCTTCGTTGCTGCATGTGGGCTTTCTCTAGTTGCGGTGGGCAGGGGCTACTCTTTGTTGCAGTGCACGGGCTTCTCACTGCGGTGGCTTCTCTTGTTGCAGAGCACAGGCTCTAGAGTGTGCAGGCTTCAGTAGTTGTGGCACGTGGGCTCAGTAGTTGCAGCGTGTGGGATCAGTAGTTGTGGCGTGCGGCCTTAGTTGCTTGTGGCATCTGGGATCTTCCCGGACCAGGGCTCGAACCTGTGTTCCCTGCACTGGTGGGTGGATTCTTAACCACTGTGCCACCAGGGAAGTCCCCAAAATATTTTTCAAAGTGAAAATAAATGTTCAGTAAATACGAATAGGAATATTCAAGGGACAGATGTGTTCATATACATGCACATATATATGTTCGTATACGTGTACCCACATACACACAGAATGTAAACATGTGCTCACATGCAGTACACACATGGGTGTGCACGCACAAACACATACACAGACACACACACGTAGGCTCTCAAATACCAATAGACCCATTAAGTAAAGTGTAGTGTAATAGGAACGGAATGTTGATGTAATTAAAGGATTTTGACTGAATAATTCATTAGAAGTGCTTTATATGTAGTGTTTAATTTTTTCAGAATAAAGTAAGTACTCCATATTTGAATAACAAAACTAACCATATAACATGGAATAAAAGGTAAGTGGATAAACTGGTTGACAAAGCAACTCAGTTCTATTTGCAAGACGTCGGCTCTACAGACAATACTTGGATATATTTTTCAAAGTCTTAGCCTTCTTTTTCTTAAATTACAAGGGAGACTACCTTCAACACGTGGGTCTCTAAAACTGAATACGATGATTATTATACTCTGTGTTCTTCCACACACAGTAATTACTCAATAGAAGTTTAGTCTCCATAAGACATTTCATAACAGTGGAAACTTACCTTTAAAAATACAAAGCTTCTATGCGTGACTCATAAAGCAACTACAAAACAAATCTCCTTATAAGCACGTCTACTGTGAATGGTATATTACACCCATAATTGTTCAATTCACTGTTAATTATTACTCAGAAATTCATGTTTATGGCGCTGTTTCACCTGCTATATGAAAACATATTCCTGATATATTATTCTTTAACTTCCTGGATCAATATACTCTGGCCTAGCCTTATAAGCGCCTAAGTAGTCTTTTCTTCCTAAATGACTAGTTAACGATAAATGGAGAACTGAAAACAGAGAAAGAAAACTTATGCTAATTATTCTCTTTCCATGCTTCCTTTGGTCCTGAACTATAGATCAAACAATATAACCTAGATTGTCTCTTATGGATTGGTGGAGGAGAGTTAAAAGTACTACTTTTAGAACAGAGTATTACTTTAATGACAGTTAGTAGTGATATCTCAAATGTTAGCTTTTAACATGTTTATCACAATTTCATTTTAGTGCATGTTTGCGCTAATCTTTCTAGGCACTGAATAAATTGTATCGATGGCTAAATTGGTAAGTTGTGGGTGTGATATAGTGATATTGTTTTATTTTGTAAGAAAATGATAAAATTTATATTCAGTTCTTTAAAGAGCTTTTATTGTATAAGCTAGAGAAACATTTACAAATTAATCAGTTAATGTTAAGTATTCTTTACAATTAAAATCCACACCCAGCAAAAAGAAACAGGAATTATCAAGGAACATAATCACTTAGTCATCTTTTTGGATGGATCATCGAATGTTTAAATTTCAAATTAATGAAGGACAAAAGGAAGGGAGGTAACATTTACTGAGCTTCTTTTGTGTGACGGAAGCTTTTTATATATGTTACTTCATTTAATTTTCACAACTACCCCTTGAAGTTCACATTAATATCTATATTTTACAGACACATTTACCATGAGAAGAGAAATCAGGCTGACATGTAGTCAAAGCCCAGGATAATTCTACTCTATTTGAAATGCCGTTGGCTCAGAGTCAGGGTGATGGTAGATAGAAATGTGATCTAACCTGTTGTATCTGACTTGTTGATTGTATTGTATGGCATCACATCCTTTCATTCACGTCATCAGGGTACAGCTACAGCATCTCACAAGCCATAATTAAAATACTGAAAGCACCTTAACTTTCCACAGTAGAAGATAGTTGCTTCAATGAAGAGCAAGACTTCATATCCTGTGAAATATTAGTTCAGAATCCACTAAAATAGTATACAATAAATATATGAGACACAGACAGCTTTAAAGCCTTCAGATGTTTAGCACACAAAATATATATTTTTTAATTTAATTCCATAATTGGCATAGTTCTTGTGATTACTGTTGCTGTAATTAAGGGAGTCCTAATTTTTGTCAAAATTCAGCATATTTTGAGAAATGTTATTTCTCACTTCAAAGATAATTTTCAACATAAAAATGTGTTAAATATAAGACAATACTAATAATAGCAAACATTTAAAAAGCATTTTTAACAATGTATAGGAATAGTGCTATATATATTACAAAGGTTATATCATTTAATCCTCTGAATAACCATGTGAATTAGGTGCTGTTGGTGCCACTCTCATTTCACAGATGAGAAAATTGGCTATAGGGTCCAATACCATAGCTATTAGCTAGCCACAAGTGGCAATGAAAATTAACATTAATTTAATTCAAATAAAATTAAAATTTTAGTTCCTCAGTAACACTAACCATATTTCAGATGCCCAATACCCACATGTAGCTAGCAGCTACCATATTGGACAATGCAGATAGGGAATTTTTTTTTTTATTATGAAATATTTCAAGAGAGAAACTATAACAATGTATCTGTCACCCAGCCTCAACAATTATCAACTCATTAAAAGCCTTCCTTTTAACCACTATTCTACACTTTATTTTTTTTTGCTTCTCTTCGTTAATTACATTAGTTAAAGAAAAATTATCCCTTATTCAGATTAGAACATAGGGAGGCAGTATAACATAATGGTTAAGAGTATGGAATTAGAAAGCAGACAGATCTGGATTCAAATTTTGGCCCTATCACAAAACTAATATGTTTTTAGATGACAAGTTGCTGAATTTCTCTAGGGCTGAATTTGTTCATCATTACAATTTTCTCCTGTAGCTGGCTATTATTTTTCTCTATATTAAACATTTTCAGCTTTCCTAGTTCTTAGTAAAATAAATATTCAAATAAACTTACTTGAAGGTAACCGTGAAAGAGGTAATTTTTTCCACAGGCCTTTTATATATCCCTGCTCCAAGATTACAAAGGTAAGACAAAACACTATACAAAATTTCAAATATATCAAATATATAATATGGAAAGAAAAGGTTCTCTTTGGGGTTCTTTCCTCAATTTCCTTAAGATAACCAAGTCTCCAGTGAATGATGAGACATAATTTCTATTGCTCCCAACAGCTATTTATAGAACTGTTTAATTAATTCACTGAATTGATTAATTAATGCTGGTTATGAATATTCTAAATATTAATTTTAACTTTAAAATTAATCTACAAATAAATTGTTATTTATGTTGACATTTAACACATAAATGTGATTTAAAATTACTTTATTATATTGTCAAAAAATTCTGATCAGGAATAAAGTTTTGGACCAATTATTTTGGTGGGGTAGAAACGAGAGGAAAAGATAACTACTCTAATTTATCAAAAAGAACACTCACAGTTTGGAGTTAATTACCAGCAGTTTTATATTTTTGGTTGTATATCTTAGGAAACCTGAATTTAATAGCTATCTTCTCCAATAACTATACTTTTCAATAAACTACCTTTTCTAATTCCTTAATTTAAGAATTTTCTCTCCCATCTAATTCTTTGCTTCTACCTTTATAAATTGGTTGATAATTTATCTAATTACTTATTCTAAATAATCTTAAAATCTAATACCAAGCCAACTAACTAAGCATCCATGAATTAAAACCTCTTTCTTCATATAGCATCATTCTTCTACTGTTATTTAAAAAGACTAAAATGATCATATAGATGAACAGGTAAAGAATTTGAATGATTATTCGGCGGAGCAAGTCTTTTGGATAAGGTGTCATGTAAGAAAACAATTTCAATCTAAGGAAGTGAAAGGAATTTATTTACATCGAGGTAATTCATGGTTTACCTGGGTCAGTGGAAGAAAAGCTTAAAAATTCCTTGGTAAAGTCAACATGAATCTAAGTAAATGTGTACATTTTATCTGTTTGTGAACACCTTAATGTGATGTGACTTAGTTTTTCTAAGAGAAATTGAACTCATTACATTTAAGACCCCCTTCGTTATTTCAATTTTTTCTTCACAATTTCCAACTTGAATTCGTCTATAGCAATATTGTGCTTACAATGCCTTTATTACTCAAATAAAAGATTTGTAGATGGTTTACCTGACATCTTTCTCAAGTTGGGTAATACACTCCTTCAGTGAATCAATCTTAGAATCTCTCTGACGCACTGATTCAATGAGATACCTGTAAGGTTGTTGAGTCTGGTTTAACAGAGAATTTGCCCTGTCAAGCTAAAGAAAAACAGATTTCATTAAAATCTAGACAATTTTATAAGAAACTAAAATTGTTCAAAATGTTCTAGCACAGATACAGTACACCAACTCTCCCTTATATGAATTACTCTGAAAAGCTCTTCCTGTATAAATTTGAAGGTTTTAAAAATTATTAATCAATATAACTATTCTTTAGCTAAAAATGAAACTTTTATTTGAACTTTATTTCTACTCAAAATAATATAATCACATGATAATTTAGTAATTTTTCATGTCTTCATATTCCCTTCCATCTTTACTTATGTACCTAAACCACTATGTATAATTTACATACCTAAATCACTATGTATAATTAAAAATTTAAACAATTATGTTTAAAATATAAACAACATAAAATTTACCATTTTATCCATTTTACAGTGTACAATTTAGGGGCATTAAGTACATTCTTGATGTGTAACCATCACTAGTATCTATTTCCAGAACATTTTCATCAACCCAAACAGAAACTCTATACCCATTAAGCAAAAACACTCCCCTTATCCCCCAGTTCCTGGAAACCTCTATTCTGTCTGTCTGTATTTGCCTATTCTAGATAACTCATGTAAGTGGAATCATATGATATTTGTCATTTTTTGTCTGCTTAATTCACTTATTGTAATGTTTTCAAGGTTCATCCATGTTGTACCATGTATCAGAATTTCATTCCTGTTTATGGCTAAATAATATTCCAATGTATGTTTAGAGTATATTTTGTTTATTCGTTCATTTGTTGGTGGATACTTGTGTTGTTTCCACTTTTTGGCTATTGTGACTAATGTTGTGGTGTATAAATATCTGTTTTGAGTCCCTGTTTTCAATTCCTTTGGGTATCTACCTAGGAGTGGAGTGGAATTGCTAGGTCATATGATAATTCTATATTTAACTTTTTGAGGAACTGCCAGCTGTTTTTCATAGTGGCTGCATCATTTTACATTCCTACCAGCAATGCAGTTGGTTCCAATTTCTCCACATCCTCGCCAACAGTTATTTTATGTGCCATTTGTATATCCTCTTTGGAGAAATGTCTATTCAGGTCTTTTGCCCATATTTTAGTTAGGCTGTCTTTTTTTTTCTTTTTTTTGCTGTTGAATTGTAGGAGTTCTTTATATATTATGGATATTAAGCCCTTATTAGCTATATGATTTGCAAATATTGTCTCCTATTCTGTGGGTTGTCTTTTCACTATCTTGATACTGCCCTTTGGATCACAAAAGTTTTTAATTTTGATGAAATCCAACTTACCTACTTTTCTTTTGTTGTCCATACTTTTGGTGTCATTTTAAAGAAACCACTGCTAAATCCAAGGTCATAAAGATTTTCTCCTATGTTTTCTTCTATGAGTTTTATACTTTTCTTTTTGATATTTAGGACTTTGATCCATTTTGAGTTAATTTTTGTATATAGTGTAAGACATGGGTCTAATTTCAATCTTTTACAGGTAGGTATCCAATTTTACCAGCACCATTTGTTGAAAAGACTGTCTTTTCTCCATTGAGTGGTCTTGGCAACCTTATTGGAAAAACCATTAACCATATATGCGAGATTTACTTCTGGCCTCTCTATTCTATTCCATCAGTCTTATATGTCTATCCTTAAGCCAGCACAACACTGTTGTGATTACTGTAACTTCACAGTAAATTTTAAAATCTGAAAGTATGAGTTTTTCAACTTTTGTTTTTTAAGATTGTTCTGGCAATTTGGGGTCACCTCAAATTCCACATGAATTTTAGAATGGGTTTTTCTATTGCTGCAAAAACATGCCTTTGGGATTCTGATACAGACTGCACTGAATCTGTAAGCTGTTTTGGGTGGTACTGTTATCTATCTTAACAATATTAAGTCTTCTACATACAGATGGCTAACAGGCATATGAAAAGATGTTCAACACTGCTAATCATCTGAGAAATGCAAATCAAAATCACAGTAAGATACCACCTCACACCTGTCAGAACAGCTATCACCAAAAAGACCACAAATAACAAATGTTGGAGAGGATGTGGAGAAAAGGGAACCCTCATGCACTGTTGGTGGGAATGTAAATTGATACAGCCACTATGGAGAACAGTCTGGAGTTTCCTTAAAAAACTAAAAATAGAACTACCATATGATCCAGCAATCCTATTCCTGGGCATATATCCAGAAAAGATGAAAACTCTAATTTGAAAAGATACACACACCCCAATACTCACAGTAGCATTACTTACAATAAGCAAGACATGGAAGCAACCTAAGTGTCCATCAACAGATGAATGGATAAAGAAGATGTGGTATATATATATATATATATATATATATATATATATATATATACACCCCTACACACATACACAATGGAATACTACTCAGCCATAAAAAAGAATGAAATTTTGCCATTGGCAACACCATGGATGGAGGGTATTATGCTTAGTGAAATAAGTCCGACAGAGAAAGACAAATACTATAATGTTATTTATCTGTGGAATCTAAAGAATACAACAAACCAGTGAATATAACAAAAAAGAAAAAGACTCTCAGATATAGAAAAGAAACTAGTGGTTATCAGTGGAGAGAGGGAAAAGAGGGAGGGGGAAGAGAGGGGTAGGGGAGATACAAACTAGTAGGTCTAAAATAAATAAGGGGGAACTCCCTGGCGATCCAGTGGTTAGAAGTCTATGCTCTCACTGCTGAGGGCCCGGGTTCAATCCCTGGATGGGGAACTAAGATCTCACAAGCTGAGCGGCCAAAAAAAAAAAAAAAGAAAAAAAAGCTACAAGAATATATTGTACACCACAGGAAATATAGCCAATAGTTTATAATAAATGTAAATGGAGTATAATCTTTAAAAATTGTGAAACACTATGTTGTATACCTCAAACTTATACAATGTTGTAAATCAGTGATACCTCAATTTAAAAAATTAAAGAAAAAAACCCCCAAACCAACCAACCAACCAACCAACCAACCAACCAAAAACAATCTTAAGTCCTGTAATCCATTAGCCTGGGATGTCTTTCCATTTATTAGGTCTTCTTTAATTTCTTTCAAGAATGTTTTGTAGTTTTCAGTGTACAAGTCTTTCTCCCCTTTGATAAAATTTATTTCTATTTTATTTTATAAATGAAATTGTTTTAGTTCCTTTCTGGATTGTTCAATGTTAATATACTATGTACAACTTAGTATAGTTGTATACTATGTATATAGTTGTATATATACTATGTTGTATACTATGTCCAACTTTATATTATTCTTTTTTACTTTACCTTATATCATAATCATTCTTCCAAGCTGTTAGAATACCTTCATTTATATTTTTGTATTTTTAATGGTTACAAAACTGTCTAGTAAGCCAATGTGCTACAGTTTAATTACATTGTTTATACTAGTAAACATTTAAGATGCTATCAACTTTTGACTAGTATAAATAATGCTAAAACAAACTAGTTTTGTATTGTAGATGTTTTATCTTTTTCTCATATTTATTTATTTGGTTGCGCCGGGCGAGCTCCTTAGTTACGGCAGGAGGGCTCCTTAGTTGCAGCACGTGGGCTCCTTAGTTGTGGCTTGCTGGCTCCTTAGCTGTGGCATGTGAACTCTTAGTTGCATCATGCATGTGGGATCTAGTTCCCTGACCAGGGATTGAACCCAGGCCCCCTGCATTGGGAGCTCAGAGTTCTATCCACTGCGTCCCCAGGGAAGTCCCTAGATGTTTTTTCTTAATATTTTGTTTGTTAAATTTTTTCAGAACAGAAGATGCACTAAGGTTAAAGGGGTATAACTATGCAATACTCTTGACACATAAGACCAAAGTTCTTTCTAAAGGATTTTATCATTTTATATACTCAAACAACCTTAGTTTTTTTTAAAAAATTAATTAATTAATTAATTAACTTTTGGCTGCGTTGGGTCTTTGTTGCTGCGTGCGGGCTTTCTCTCGTTGCGGTGAGCGGGGGCTACTCTTCGTTGTGGTGCACGGGCTCCGTTGCTCCGCGGCATGTGGGATCTTCCCTGACCAGGGCTCAAACCCGTGTCCCCTGTGTTGGCAGGCAGATTCCCAACCCCTGGGCCACCAGGGAAGTCCCAACCTTAGTTTTCTTTTTGTTTCTTTGTGTTTACTCTTTTTCTCCTAAGCAAATATGAAATGTATGCTACAATAGGACTAAAGACAGCACTGTCAGTATCAGGACGCCCCTACTTTGGTACATAATAAGTTCTCAAAAAAGGTATTCTAAAGTTGGATATGCAAAACTGAACAATAAGAACAAAAGTGGTGGATATCTATTATTATAAGGACGAGGAGGTGGGGAAGGGAGTATTTTATTATGCAGAATAAAAAATTATAAAATTCCTGCTTTATGAACTTAAATGTTCTTTGACAAAAAAATTCTAGCTTTTTACATGAAAAAAGTATTTTTTCCTCTTTCCTTTACAACCCCTAACAAGCTTGAGGCTAAAGATTTGCTGTTTTTCTAGGACAAGAAATGATTTGTTTCCTTCTCAAATAAACTACATTTACAGGTTCTATACATTTTTTTTCAAATTAAGATCTAAACATATTTATTTTAGCACTGCAATTTTTAAATAAATAAATAATAAATTTATTTATTTGTGGCTGTGTTGGGTCCTTGCTGCTGCGCATGGGCTTTCTCTAGTTGCAGTCAGCGGGGGCTACGCTTCGTTGCGGTGTGTGGGCTTCTCATTGCCGTGGCTTCTCTTGCTGCAGAGCACGGGCTCTAGGCGTGCAGGCTTCAGGAGTTGTGGCACGTGGGCTCAGTAGTTGTGGCTCATGGGCTCTAGAGCTCAGGCTCAGTAGCCGTGGCGCATGGGCTTAGTTGCTCTGCGGCATGTGAGATCTTCCCAGGCCAGGGCTCGAACCCGTGTCCCCTGCATTGGCAGGCGGATTCTTAACCACTGCACCACCAGGGAAGTCTGTAGCACTGTAAGTTTTTTGGTCTTCCTCTTACAGGGAAAAAAAATAATGAGTTACTAGCAGCCTCGAAGCTGAAGGTGGAGAGAAGAGCAGGATGGGTATAGTGGAAGGTAGAGAGGAAGGCAGAAAGAATCAAAGGCAGAAACATTCATTGTGAAAATGATCAACCATGAGGTCCAGGTAGGTGAGGAGGAGAGTGAAGCCAAGAGGTGGCTGACCAACTGTTAGAGGATATCTGCACACAGTTTGAGGACCACTTTATAAAAGCTATGTAAACTATTCATCTAAATTATACTAGACATTTTTGTTATGGCTGTATTAAGTATAGCCCAGGAAAAAATTCCTCAAAGAATAAGAAATGAATAGTGAAAGGAAAGAAGACTTTTTTTGGACACAATTCATTGCAGTGAAAGGACAGCCATAAAGAAAAAAATACCATAAATATTTTCTATAGTTTGGGTTTCAGTGTCCTTTTTCCTTGCTTTGGTAATCATTCTTTAAAATCTATTACAATGTCACTGGAATCTTATTACTCTACTAAGTTACTTTATGAACATTCAAATATGCAGCTGGACAAAAATAAAACAAAGTTCTCCTTACCTGTACAACCAGTTTCACTAGTCAATTAAATCAAACAATTGCCTTGACTTTGTTTTTACAGAACTGACCCTAACTGAATAAACTGAACTGGCAAGTTGTTTTGTGTTTCGAAGTGCAGAATAGTCCGGGGTGCAGGTGGGGGGATTGGGCGGGGTAGGAAACAACTAAGGGCATTTTCAAATTGTAGTCAGCTGTAGTCTAGAATGAGCCATGTTTAAACTCATCAAACCTAACTTCAGTTACATAAAAAATATAACAGCAGTCATTAGTCTTAATTATTTTAGTTTGTTTTTTTCTCATTACAGCAATTACATATATTAGGTTTTAGTATTATAACAAAATTAAGGGTCAAAAGCCTTACTTTCAGAATGTATTTCTACTATACAACCTACAAACTTCTCACTCTCTAGATAATAAAACTTCTATAGTGCTGTCAATTTTAAGAATGTTTCTTTATAAACCTGTGAGCTTCTAAATCCCCCAAATTTCATTTCATTCCTCAGGGAAAAGTACACGTACATTTTTCAGTGAAAAGTGATGCTAATATCTATTTTTGAAATCAGTGTAACTTAAGAGAATTTAATTCCTCCAATATGGTTAAAAAAATCTTTCTGTAACTGTAATCATTAGTATTTAAAAAAAGCTTCACAATCGTTCACTTTGCCTATTGTTAGTAATCTTTTCCTTATAAAGCCTTAGTAATTAGTGACTCAGGAATCATATACGTAATGAATGATTCAGGACCAAACCCATGATACAACATTTTACAGAATCGTTATTTCTCCTTTGTTTCAATAAACTGTACACATGATTCAGAGAAAAGCAACACCTGATTATAATACATGTGTTTTCTTAAATTTAAAATACATATGAAGGTGACTACAATTTGTTGTGTTTTTCCTAAAAGTGGGATTTTTTTTTCTTGTGGAGTTTATTTTCAGAGAAACTCCTAGAAATGGTACTCTTTCTTACCAGGGACAAAATGCATTCTGTTGAATGGAATTTAACATTGAGTTGCTTTCTGTGTTTAAAATATATACAAGTGACACCTTCTAGTAGTGGTAATTAGTTGTGCTGAAAAACCCACATATTCTGTTGCCTGATCTTTCTGATTGTGCCATGGAATGGAAAATGCCTATTTGAGGTCCAGTAGGGGCAATACTTTGGTACTACTTTTCTGTGTTCTCAGTCCACAGCAGTAGTTCTCAGACTCAGCTAATCATCAGAAGCACTGGGGGAAATGTTAAAAAGTAGACTTCTGGGCCCTGCCCCAGTCCCAGTGAATCAAAATTTCTCAGGGTTGGGCCTTAGATTCTGATGATCAGTCAAATTTGGAAGGCACAGCTCTTGTGATCTTGGACTTGTTATAGGCCACTCCATTCAACTATTCTAGTAGGTTTAAAAGTACTGCACATAAACCATCTCACATGCTGAATTTGCCATCCTCCACATTAAAGCTGGCTTATTCTCCTAGGTCCCTATATGGTTAATGACATCGTCATCTTCAACAGGGATAATATTTAATGGATACAATTCAACCAATTAGGATGTCAGCCTTTGCACTGGGGCAGGATCCTGAAGAAACTCTGTGGTTCCAGGTGTTACTTTTTTGTTGCCAGAAGATGGGGAGGTCTAGAAGATCTTAGGAGAGGGACCAGGACAGACAAGATAGTGGTGGCAGAATGACACTTGTGGGCTGAGGGCAACATCTGTTTACAAGTGTTTGTGCAAATATTTTATTATTTTAATAACCAAAAGCAAGTGCATACTCATTGATTGTCAGCCCTGCGCTGGTCCTGAGTATGGTCCAGATAATAAGGAGAAAGTCATGAGAGGAGGATGTTAAAATATTTGAAAGTAATCAGCATGGAAGTGATGACTGAAGTCACAGGAGTACATAGGAGGGCAGAGGATTATTTCTTTTCTGTATCACTTTTATTAGAGTCACAAGAATAGCTTGTTAAAAATGCAGATCCCTGGGCTTCATTCTAGACCTATTTAATCACGATCTCTGAGGGCAGGATTTAGAAACCTACATTTTCAACAAAAATCTTAGATGATTCTTAAACTCACTAACATTTGAGAATCACCACTGAGGTGTAAGAACGGAGCAAAGGGCAGACAATGAGGGACACCTACATTCCAGGTCTAGAAGATGACTATATCAGCTAAGAAGACTAAAGAGCCATATGAGGGAGAATGGTGTCACAAAGCAAAGAGAGGACAGAAAATTTCTAGAATATCTACAATATCTATAATGTCATGCCACAGATAGATCAGGGGACTGAGACGAGAATACTGACAATTAGGAAGTCACTGGTGATCACTGAGGAAGGGCAGAGCTGAAGGAAGAGGGGAGAGAGCAGAAGGAATTAAGAACAGAGAGAACAGTTAAGTTTTGAAAGTTATGTATGTTAACACACACACGCACACGCACGCTCGCGCTCATCTTTTGAAGAGGGACCACAGGGGAAAAAAAGTAAGTGAAGAGACTAAAAAATCCCTGGGTGAAAAAGACTCAAGAAAGATAAATTTGGATGATTTAATTGTAATAATGAAAAGATATACGATGGAATTGATGGTTTTGGGAAGTGGAAGTGACCTGCAATAAAGATAACGGGAAATAGGATAGATACAGAAAAATAAATACCGGGCAACAGGAATGAGGGCCTTGTTGATGTTCAACAACATGAATTTGTTATGCTTCCAAGCAGCAAAAGTAACAAATTTCCACAAGAAATTTTCAGTACGTTAACACAGAATCAAAGAATTTTCTCTCCTCTCCTCCCTTTCATTAAATGTTGATAGAGTAACTACCTGATTGTAAGATACTAGGCTAAAGGTGGGAGTGTCAAGAAAAGCCTGATGGATGAATCTGGCAACAAAGCAATGGCCAGTGCTCGTGAATGTAGTGCTCAGATGGTTGATAAGGTCCAAGGCTGGGTTAGGAGGCAAAGTGGAGCCAGGAAGGGCTTGACAGATTGGAAATGCGAAGAGTTTATGAGTCTGGGACTCCTAATGAGTACAAATAAAGCACAGATTTACTGGGAATGAAAGGACTGGGAGAGCTGGAAGGACTGGGAGAGCTGGAAGGACCGGTGATTAGCGTCAGAGAATGGAATTTTCAAGTTCAAGTGCTTTAAATTTCTTTCCCCCTCAAAGTTGCCCCTGAGAAATTCATTTTAATGTGGTTCACTTGTACAACAATGCTGATGGGGAAGGAGGGATTTACAGTGTGATTTGTAATAGCTCTTGACAGAAAAAAATTATAGTCATTTATGAATTATCAAGGCACACCAGTAAGGGAAAAAGTTTAAACAATTATAATATTTGTTTGATGTGTAAACAGAATATAATTTATAAATAAGTCATTGTTTTTCTTCAGTGGTGGCTGGCATTTGGTGCACACACGTGCACACACACACATTCATATGACCTGGTATGTGAACCTTTAAAAAGATGGTTTAAGAATAAATTCTAGTATATTGTCCTGGATCCATGTAATTGAATTTTTTTCCAGAATGAACTATAACAAAGACATCTTGGTTTAAGCACTTGGCAAGGTTAGACACAGAGCTGTTACTACAATTAAAGTTAATGTTTTGTCCACGTAATGAATCAGCCCTTTGTATAGTAAATATATGTTCATATTACTAAAATAAAAATGTTAATTTCTATATAATTCTACATCAGAACCTCAAAAAATAAGAGACAGAATGACAATAATTAATGATAATTTATACATGTTAAGGGCAATTTCTGGTATTGTGTTTTGATTATGTCACATATTACCTATGAATACTGTTTGTTCCAACAGCCTCTTCACTTTAAATCTTTATGAAACTATCACCCATCAACAATTTAATCATTCCTCATGTCCAGTCACATTACATAGTGTGCATCCATTAAATATGTAACACTAACTTCACAAAGGAGTGACGTACCACATGAAATACACACAGACACACAGAGAAAATGAAGTCTCTCCCAAATTCTTTAACATTACAAAAAAGTAAGTTCTGTTGCCTATGTCAAGAAGTTAATTTTTCTCTAGACAATGTTACTTTCCTGCGGGTATTTTCCTGCTACCAACAAAAATAGCTTTAAGGACTGCCCAATCGCACAAGTGACAAAAGGTGGCCACAGTTACCTTCACAGAAAAGTGAGTCACTGACATCTTCCCCGCTCCTTCCTTTCCTTTCCTCCTATCTTTTCTCTGTGGTTCTCAGATTTCATTCTCTTTCATGTCTGTTTTTTTCTTTTGTTAGAGCAGTTTGGGGTTTACAGCAAAATTAAGCAAAAGTACAGAGAGCCCCATATATTCTCTGCCTTCCCACAACCCCTCAGTCATCACCATTTGTTACAATTAATGCACCTACACTGACACACCATTATCACCAGAAGTCCACAGTTTACATTAGTGTTCACTCTTGGTGCTGTATATTCTATGGGTTTTGACAAATGTACACTCATCCCTTGGTATCCACAGGGGATTGGCTCCAGGACCCCCCATGGATACTAGTTTCCGAGGATGCTCAAGTCCCTTATATAAAATATGATGGTTGGGCTTCCTGGATGGCACAGTGGTTGGGAGTCCGCCTGCCAATGCAGGGGACACAGGTTCAAGCCCTGGTCTGGGAGGATCCCACGTGCCACGGAGCAACTAAGCCTGTGCACCACAACTACTAAGCCTGTGCTCTAGAGCCTGCGAGCCACAACTACTGAGCCTGCATGCCACAACTACTGAAGCCTGTATACCTGGAGCCTGTGCTCCGCAACGGGAGAGGCCACTGCAGTGAGAGGCCCGTGCACCGCCATGAAGAGTGGCCCCCACTCACTGCAACTAGAGAGAGCCCGCGCGCAGCAACAAAGACCCAACACAGCCAAAAATAAATAAATAAAATAAATAAATTAAAAGAAAATATATGATGGCATAGTATTTGCATATGACCAACATATATCCTCCCATATACTTTAAATCATCTCTAGATTACTTATAATACCTAGTACAATGTAAATACTGTGTAAATAATTGCAAATACAATATAAATACTATGTAAATAGTTGCAAAGGCAATGTAAATACTATGTAAATAGTTGCTGGTGTGAGCAAATTCAAGTTTTGCTTCTTAGAACATTCTGGACTTTTTCCTGAATATTTTTGATCTGCAGTTGGTTGAATCCGTGAATGCGGAATCTATGGATATGGAGGACCAACCGTAATCCCATGTATCCACTGTTTATATCATAAAGAATAGTTTCACAGCCCTAAAAATCCCCTGTAGCTTTGTCTATTATTTCCTGGCAACCACTGATCTTGTTACTGTCTCCATAAGTTTCGCCTTTTCCAGAATGTCATATAGTTGGAACCATACAGTATGTAGTCTTTTCAGAAAGTCTTTGTTTTTAAAAGTTACTGTTTCTCCTTCTGCCTTGCTTTTCTGTTTTTTTTTTCTGTATTAAATGTTACAAAACAATCTGTCTTCAAAACTAAAAGTAATCCACTCATTTGATCAAATTTCAATAAAACATTTTATTTGGAACTTAATATTTAACAAATGAGACAATGAGGCACAGAGGGGTTAAACAATTTATCCAACTTTATACAACTTGTAAGTTACCAAAAATGAGATTTTAACCCAGTGTGTCTGGCTCCAGTATCATGTGCTTTGCCAATATTCACCATTGCCTCTTGATAACAGAAAAGAAAGCAGTATTATGTAAGACTAGCCCAAAATGTGAAGAGATAAGAATTCCTTTCCCTTACCCTTTATTCCCAAAATAAAGAACGTGGACTAAAAGCTTGCATGTATATGCACACAGACAAACAGTAAAGAAATGTGGCCAATTTACCACAAAGAAATATGTTTCATAGCCATTCTTCCATGCTAAAAATATCTGATTGCTTCTACCCGGGCACCTCTGTTCATGTGGGACTTTCAAGCTACAGCCACTTTCCTTGCTGCTTTGGTCACTTTCAGAAGATATACAAGAACCATGGCATTCATTTTATGTCCTTCTTGTGCCCATTTGGCTAGAACTACAGGCAGTAATAGTCGCTATCCTCTTTCCTGCTTTACTTTCTTTATACAACTTAAGTTCTAATTGAGAATACATTTTACTTGGAACAAATCCTTGTTTCTCCTCCCAGTAGAACATAAGCTCCAAAGGGCAGGAATTTTTGTCTGTTTTATCCACTGATTATTCCCAGAGCTTAGAACAATGCCCAACACATAGTAGGTGTTCAATAAACATTTACTGTAAGACTGAATTTCACATAAATACTACCTAACATTTGACAAAGTCACTTAGTTCATTTCTTTTTTTCCTTTTAAAATTTTTTAAAAATTAATTAATTAATTTATTTATTTTTGGCTGTGTTGGGTCTTCATTGCTGAGCGCGGGCTTTCTCTAGTCGTGGGGAGCAGGGGCTACTCTTTTTTTTTTTTTTTTTTTTGCGGTATGCGGGCCTCTCACTGTTGTGGCCTCTCCCGTTGCAGAGCACAGGCTCCAGACGCGCAGGCTCAGCGGCCACATGGGCCCAGCCGCTTTGTGGCACGTGGGATCTTCCCGGACCGGGGCACGAACCGGCGTCCCCTGCATCGGCAGGTGGAATCTCAACCACTGTGCCACGAGGGAAGCCCAGGGGCTACTCTTCATTGCGGTGGCTTCTCTTGCTGTGGAGCATGGGCTCTAGGCGTGCAGGGCTTCAGTAGTTGTGGCATGCGGGCTCAGTAGTTGTGGCTCATGGGCTCTAGTGCGCAGGCTCAGTGGTTGTGGCGCACGGGCTTAGTGGTCAGTGGCATTTGGGATCTTCCTGGACCAGGGCTAGAACCCATGTTCCCTGCATTGGCAGGTGGATTCTTAACCATTGCGCTATTTAGGAAGTCCCTAAATAGTTTATTTCTTAGGCTGAGTTAAATGGCATGGAATAGACGAAAACATTTTACAATAATATTATCTTTATAAATTTTTCTTATATAGTCCTTTCTTGTGTGAAGAGCCATAGGGATACAAATTTATTTGGGGGAAAAGTAACATGGTTTCTATAATGGAAAATCCTGCTATTTATTGGAGTTTGTCAAGAATAATGTCTGTGATTTAGTGATAAAAATGTTAAAACATGGATATGAGGCCTTCAAAAAAACTCAATAAAGTGTAAAACAAGATTTATTTTAAGAAGGGAACCACCATGGAATGAGAGGGTTGCCTTTTTGTGAAGATGAAGCCATGAATATTTCCCTAGATAAAGAAGGAAAATAGTGGGGTTCTCTGAGTCATGGTCATACATATGTATTATAAATAATTTGGAGGAGAGTTACAGACTGAAATTATTCATATTTGTAAATGGTACTAATTCCAACCAATGGGAGAAACCACAGTAAATTTGTTCAAGATTGTTCAAGAGGCAGTCTTGAACAAATTGAAAAAACAGATTGAAAAGGGGCAGGACAAAAATATGGAAACATATTAACAATTGCTTCACCATGACACTATTAATTCAAAATGAGAGATTAGATTAGATTAGCATTGCTCCTGGAGATGGTGGATACATACAACTGGGAAGCATTACAGGTTTTTATACGACCGTCACACCAGATGACTCCCTATCTCTCTAACATGCTTTACTCATTCTTACTTTTTCCCCTTTCCTCTCTTTTCAACCCCTAAACTGATTTCTCAAGAAGGCTTCCATAAGGAGAAAAAAATGTGTTACATATCTGTCCAGATGAGTGTTTTCACTTTGTGGGTTGCAACCAGTATTAAAAAAAAGAAAAAAGAAACAGAACAGAATAGCAACGAATAGAAGGCGCTACACGTGGTAAGTGTATTCACTGTGTTGGGAAAATCATTTCAGATACACACACATACCTACACACAAACACACACACACACACACAAGCAAATACACATACATACGTATGTACGGGGTTGCTGTGTAATATGCACTTCTTACTACAGATCATGGTCAAAAAAATATGAAAGCTATTTGTCCAGGTGGTAGTTACATCTTTAATTATAAAGGACCAGATTTATATTCAAATCAGTCCAAATCCAAATCAGTCTCAGGTCAACTTTGTAGCCAGTTTTCTGAGGGCTTGATCACTAGGTGAAAATTTTAGATCTGAAGAGTGAAGGGACCATGTGTTACAGTACTAAGTATGTTAACGAGGCCAACAGCATATCCATCAGGAACCTGAATGAACTGAATAGACTTTGCATTTGAGTCATTTTTCTGATTCTCTGATTCTTCTCTGGTACACTTGGAAATCTAATGAAGTCCACTCAGTCACAAGAACTTCTTTCAGGCCTCAGGAAGCCTGGGAAGCTGGTAAACTCATGGGTCTCACACTCTGAAGATTTCAGTTAGCCCAAGGAACATTTCTATGGTTTCACACCATAGTACCACTAGTATTAAGTAAGCACTCAAAATTGCTAGCCTTTATTATTATTATCTATTCACATAATTTGATTTTAATAAAGTATTTACTTAAATATTTGTAATAAGGACTATGTTATCAGTGCTGTTAAATAATGTTTATCTTAATTATCTTATTACATATTATTATTGCTTAACTCTTGCTTTTCTATATAATGATTCAACAAATTAGTTGAATTTTGTCAGTAATTCATGTTCTCTAATTTAAACTGAACAATTCTGGTTAATTTGAAGTTTTTATTAGTTTTAAAATATGCAGTTTTACACACTTCTCCTAAAATGCTAAGTTTGTATGCAATTAAATATACTTTTTCATTTGAGAAGAGCAACTGACTACTCTTTAGAATTGCAGTTTTAATACCATGTACCTCTTCATAGAAATTAATTATCATGAACAAATCTTACTATATTGTGTTAAAATTCATTTGGATAGTTCACTCTGAATATTTCCATATAGGCAAAATAAGCATAACTTACTCCAATTCTGGAACTACTATTACCTTTAAAAAATGCCACCTTTATTAATAAAACACTTATTTCATCAATACCATGGCCAGGTGAAAAATAATGACATATAGGACAAAAACCAACCAAACAACAAAGCTGTCAGCATTTACTGAGTGATTAACATGTCAGCGTGCTAAATGCTTATCTTAGATTGGGTTATCTCTAATTCTTGGGGCAAACATACATACAGTATTATTATTCCCACCTTACAGGTTGAAAACTTGAGGCTTACAGAGGATAAATAACTTGCCTAGAGTCATGTAAGCCAGTCTGCCTTACTTGAAAGCCCACGGCTTTCATAATCCAATGGTAAGTGAATATAGCAACATTTAAGTGCTACAGACATGTAAGACGTTCTTAACCTTTATTATATCTTTTTATTACTCATCTTAGCTCTTGGTTTTATCCCCCTTTCACCCTAAAACAAAACAAAGCAAAAGAAAAAACTCCCAGGTGTTTTCAATAAAGGTGGATGATTCTACGGATCCCATGCCATTGGAGTATTTTTTTCATGGTGGTGGTGGGTAGAGATGATATATACTGACTTCTGGTTCCATGTATAACAGAAAGCATGTGGTAGAGTCTGTGATACGATAAGGTTTTCTTTTTTTCTCTGATTAGCAGCTCTGATTTCACTGTCATTCTTTGGCCTTCTGGGTTGGGATCTCCACTCTGCTTCAAGTTCATTCTAGTATACCTCAATACTTTAATATACTTTGTCCCATAAAAACCCCAAACTAATCCTTCAACAAATGTCTATTTACTACCTACTAGAAACAAGAACTGTACTAAATGGGAGAAATACCCAGACCAATAAAAACAGAGTCCCTCCCCTTATAAAGCTTATAGGCAGCCATGTCAACAATTATGTGTGTGTGTGTATGTGTGTATATATAGGTATATTTGGTATCATGAGGATACATATGTCATTTTTACCTGGGGTTCAGAAAAGGCTTAAAAGAGTAGGTGATTACTTGAAATTGATCTTGAAAGACAAGTATCTGTGATTTAGACAAGCGTGTGCTGGGCAGACACCAGAATGTGCAAAAGCATGGAGACACAGAATAGCATAGAGTGCTTGGAGAATTACAAGTAAAGGACAAGTAGTTACATATGGCGGGAGCATGGTGTAGTGAGTGTGTGTGTGTGTGTATATGTGTGTGTGTGTGTGTGTGTGTGTGAGATGTAAGATGAAACTGGGTAGGTGGGCAGGGGCTGGATAATGGACGGTCTTATATATCATTATTCTTAGGAAACAAACAACTCTGACTGTGGGAGAAACAAAATCAGATTTATATTTAGAAACAGCACTCTGGCAACAAGGTGGAGGGCTTAAAGAATAGAGTAAGGTGGAACAGATGGTCACCAAAATAATTCAGATGGGAGATGGATGGTTGTACCCAGTCAGTACCACTAAAGCAGGGGGTTGAGTAGAGAGACGTCCCGAGATGATGTGAAGAGAGCGGGGAGGACCTGGTATTTGCTGAATACGCCTTCTGTACTCTTTGAATCATGATCATATACACTTAGCCCATACACAACTGACTTAGTAAAAAAAAGGTTAAAACACAAAGATTTATTGCGGGTGGTAGCTGAAGCCACGGAACAAGATGAGGTAAGACGCGCATCTTAGTAAGAAGAAAACAGTGCCAGGACAGAACTCGGGGGCACGCTGACAAGTTACGGAACAGAGGAACAAAAGGAAACGAAGGGGACTGAGAAGTAGGAGGATAACGAAGTGGTGGGGCAGGAGCAAAAGACACATTACCTGGCGGAGGAGGAGGCTGCACGCAAGGGCCTGGGGAAGGGAGGGTAACAGAAAATGAGGACGACAAGTGGGTTAGGGTCAAATTGGTCTTCTAGGCCATGCTAAAGAATCTGGACATTGGGAGGCAATGGACATTTTAAAATAGGAAATCATGGTCTACAGTAGGGAGGACAGTTCTGGTTGGAAGAAAGACTTTTGATGGACTGATGAATTAAACTGCATTTGCTAAATTTAAAAAATTGTAGGCAACACAGTACCTCATCCAAGTGTTTACTTTTTTAAGCCTTGCATTTCTAATGGTGAAATAAAAGCACCGTTCTTTATTAAAGGAATTTTATGTATCAGGAAGTTTTCACGAAAACACCTTGGGAGGCAATGGGAACCAATACATCACACTATTTTTCATCTTTCCTATGAAATGAAAACGGCAAGGTTTTCATAGGAAAGGTTATGCTTGCACATGAAGAAATTTGGTCTTAGCTGTTTATACTGTGATTTCAATTGAGTTCTGAGCATGGATAATCCTTCATAGGTTGAGTTTAGCCACCATTTAAAGTGTCTTCATAAAGATTACAATGTGATTTGGCATTGAAACAAAGTCTGTGTTAGAAGAAAAGCATAGAGAAAAAGTTGTGTCATGTATGATAAAAATCACTGCCTAAAGACTAAAGGAATGTTTGCCTAAAATTAAAGTGATAATAAAGCATTGTATCACAGTTTAACTGGCAGCATCACCAGCTTTTACTCTTTCGTACATAAAATAGTGGAGTTTTTTTTCGTGCCAATGGAATGCTAGAAATATGGTGGGAAAGGCTGACCTTGAAGTTTTAGGGCTGGGGTTGGCATGTGAATATCCTCCTTTAAAACGCTGAGGCGGGGCTGTAGCAGTCGTGTGTACTATAGACTCCTTCCAAGGGACTGGGCTCACTGAGGATGCTGGCAGAACACTCCCTGCAATGACTAGGCTCAGGTAACTCGAAGGACAGAGGCAAATGTTTTACTCATCTAGATACTTATGTTTACTATGTTTGTGGAAATAATGTTTCCCAAGGTCACCAGTAGATACTAGAACACACAGGCAAGTATTACAAAGACTCCATAAAGCATGAACTCCTTCTGCCACATCATTTTTCCTTGTCTGAGCGTACATTAGATACCCTTCCTATTTCCTTTTCTCAGTCTTGAAGCTTTCAAATCACATGTTATGTTTTTAGATGCTTCTGAATTTTTCCTATAGCAAATCCCTTTACTGGTATCCTGTAACACGTCCATATTCCTTTAATATACTTGCTCTGGATAATGAAATGGAGAAGGTGAGGAAGAAAGGGAGAGAGAGAGAGAGAGGGAATACCACATGCACACAGTAACTAATTCAAACTACAGAGGAGGAATATTAACTGAAAGGACCTCTTCCATCCATCCTAGAACCTCAGTACCTCCTCTACAATAATAACCAACATCAATGATTTCTTTTGGAGTGCATCACTCCAAGTATCTCCATGCATACATCATGAGCACATTTAGGTGTGTATGTATGGGTCTCCAAGTATACGTACGTATATACTTACTTGGCAGTTAGATTTTGGGTACAAACAATAGTGTTGGAATGTAATCCTTGTTTATAGATACATTAGAAACAATTTTACCACTTATTTTCATAATCTTTATAAATCTACCTATGTTTGGTGAATGGGTTAGGTCAATGATCGAGCTAATGAATCAACATTTATTTTATACCTATTATGAGTTCGATAATGCGTTGGCTGCCAAATCTATGCCTTTGAAAAATCTTATGTGAGTTGGAATAAATCCCAACAATTAAAAAATACATATGGTGAAAATTAGTTCCTTGCTTCTACTCCCAATCCCAGTGGTACCACTGCTTGATGTCAGAGAGACAGACATGGATGGTCCTGGAGGCTCACTTCCTATTCTACTAGAATAGGCTGATAGGCGATAAGTTCTAGAGGTTCCCTCTTCCACTGTTACACAGTCACCTAGATGCTCCCGACCCTCTTTCACTTTAAATGTGCACAGTGTTTGAGGATCTCTATCAGATCCCTTTATGTGGTGCATCCAGACCTTCTCTGCTACGCCTAAGCATACCTATCTGTGGGAAGATAACTTGGATGATGGTGTATGCTCTGTTAATTCTTTGATTCTAAGTTTATCAAATAAAGCTGATTTTATATTCATAATGCGTGAATAGTGGTACTGGTGTGCCCCTGGCATGACAGTTGTATGTTTTCTAAACTTTTTCTCTACTTTTTTTTTTCTTTGTTTGTGGTACGCGGGCCTCTCAGTGTTGTGGCCTCTCCCGTTGCAGAGCACAGGCTCCGGATGCGCAGGTTCAGCGGCCATGGCTCACGGGCCCAGCCGCTCTGTGGCATGTGGGATCTTCCCGGACCGAGGCACAAACCCGTGTCCACTACATCGGCAGGTGGACTCTCAACCACTGAGCCACCAGAGAAGCCCTTTCTCTACGTTTTAACAGAAACACAACCCTACCCCCTACACACACACTCACATACACACACACACATTAAAACCCAAATGGAGGAACACAATATTATTCTGCAATCTTACTTTTAAAAAAATTTATCAAGATAGTATGAATGTCCTTTAAAGTTAGTACATATAGATCTACTTTATTCTAACTATGCATCTTGAAGTCTCTCTTAAATCTAGCAATCTAAAGGAAACCATAAAGAAGACAAAAAGACAACCCTCAGAACGGGAGACAATATTTGCAAATGAAACAACAAAGGATTGATCTCCAAAATATACAAACAGCTCATGGATATACAAACAGCTCAATATCAAAAAAACAAACAATCCAGTTAAAAAACGGGCAGAAGACCTAAGTATACATTTCACCAAGGAAGACATACAGATGGCCAAAAGGCACATGAAAAGATGCTCAACGTCACTAATTATTAGAGAAATGCAAATCAAAACTACAACGAGGTATCACCTCACGCTGGTCAGAATGGCCATCATCAAAAAATCTAGAAACAACACTCTTGGTGCTGCTTGTGTGCTCGTTCGGTGCGGACCTGGTACCTCTTTTGGGAAGCGGCAGCGGAGGAGGCTCCGGCGCTCGCCATGGCCGATGAAAAGCCCAAGGAAGGAGTCAATACTGAGAACAATGATCATATTAATTTGAAGGTGGCGGGGGAGGATGGTTCCATGGTGCAGTTGAAGATTAAGAGGCATACACCACTTAGTAAACTAATGAAAGCCTATTGTGAACGACAGGGTTTGTCAATGGGGCAGATCAGATTCCGATTTGACAGGCAGCCAATCAATGAAACAGACACACCTGCACAGCTAGAAATGGAGGCTGAAGATACAATTGATGTGTTCCAGCAGCAGACAGGAAGTGTCTACTAAAAAGGGAAACTGCAGGGCTTCCCTGGTGGCGCAGTGGTTGAGAGTCCGCCTGCCGATACAGGGGACACAGGTTCGTGCCCTGGTCCGGGAAGATCCCACATACTGTGGAGCGGCTGGGCCCGTGAGCCATGGCCGCTGAGCCTGCGCGTCTGGAGCCTGTGCTCCGCAACGGGAGAGGCCACAACACTGAGAGGCCCGCATACCACAAAAAAAAAAAAAGGGAACCTGTTACTTTACTCCAGAGTTCTGTTCCTCCAGACCAAGAAGACATTCTCAATTAGAACACAGCAATTTGGTTCCACTACATCCTGGCTACTACAGTATAGTTTCTCTATTCTTTCATTTTCCCCTTCCCCATTCCTTTATTTTTATACATAAAGTAACTGGTATACGTGCACAAGCATATTGCATTTTTTTTTAAACTAAATGGCCAATGGTATGTTTTGATTGACATCAAATGGAGATGGAATGGGGAAAAATACTGGTTCTGTGAAGATACCCCCTTTTCTCCATTAGTGGCATGCTCATCCGCTCTTATCTTTATATTCCAGTAAGTTATTTTGCTCTCACTGTTTAACAAAAAAAGAACAACATAAAAATTCTTGCATACCTTGTTCGACTGGAGAATTTTAATGTTTTTCATTTATCATTGTAAAACCAAGGACAATTTTATAACTTTTTTGTATGTAGCTGTTACATATAGGGCAATCTGTCTTTAAGTAGGGATAAATTACTCTAAAATAAATGAATCCTAGATAGTTTTCCCTTCAAGTCAAGTGTCTGTTTGTTTAAATAAACTTGTTTAAAAAAAAATCTAGAAGCAGTAAATGCTTGAAAGGGTGTGGTGAAAAGGGAACCCTCCTGCACTGTTGGTGGGAATGCAAATTGATACAACCACTATGGAAAACAGTATTGAGGTTCCTTAAAAAACTAAAAATAGAACTACCATATGACCCAGCATTCCCACTACAGGGTATATACCCTGAGAAAACCATAATTCAAAAAGAGTCATGTACCAAAATGTTCATTGCAGCATTGTTTACAATAGCCAGGACATGGAACCAACCTAAATATCCATCGACAGATGAGTGGATAAAGAAGATGTGGCACATATATTCAATGGAATATTACTCAGCCATAAAAAGAAATGAAACTGAGTTATTTGTAGTGAGGTGGATGGACCTAGAGTCTGTCATACAGAGTGAAGTAAGTCAGAAAGAGAAAAACAAAATACTGTATGCTAACGCATATATATGGAATCTAAAAAAAAAAAATGGTACTGCTGAACCTAGTTGCAGGGCAGGAATAAAGAGATAGACATAGAGAATGGACTTGAGGACATGGGGTGGTAGGACGAAGCTGGGGTGAAGTGAGAATAGCACCGACATATATACACTACCGAATGTAAAATAGTTGGCTGGTGGGAAGCAGCCGCATAGCACAGGAGATCGGCTCGGTGCTTTGTGACCACCTAGAGGGGTGGGATAGAGAAGATGGGAGGGAGGCTCAAGAGGGAGAGGATATGGGGACATGTGTATGCATATGGCTGATTCGTTTTGTTGTGCAACAGAAACTAACACAGTATTGCGAAGCAATTGTACTCCGATAAAGATCTATTAAAAAAAATCTAGCAATCTAAAGTTTTGTAACAAATTACCTGAATTGCATTAAGTGCCTCCTAGGTACAAAATTCCAGGCAACTCAATCCATTTGGTCACTTGAGATTGTGCATGTCCTTTTCTAAATAAGTTTTCTAAAATTAAGTTAGCTATAACAGATAAATCTGTAAGTGCTTACACTAGAGGACAAGGCCTTTGTGAAAAAGGGTGTATACCCTAAGAGGGCGAGACCATGCCTCCTTTGTTTATCAGTGGTTGAATATAGTGGGAGTTTGATAAATATTTATTGAATGACTAGAAAGAGAAAGAGCAAGAATCTGGAGTAAGGAGGTGAAGGAAGACCAATTCTTGTTGGTGGTAATGTGGCATACTTTATGATTTAGCCTAGATTTTCTACTGTTTAATAAACTCCACATCAACACTCTTAACTAACTTGGTGGTTTCTTGAGAATTAGGTGGGCATATACATATGCACAAAAAAGGAAGCCAATTAACTTTCTTCTCTTTTACACTGGGCCAACTAATGAAGAATGGTCTGAAGACACTGGACATCAAGCATTAAAGGACAGTGACCCCTGAGACACGGGAAACAAAGTGAGCCCAGCCTCACAACTGCCCCAGTTTACTGCATGGAGAGAGTTTCCAGGCCATGGTGCAGGGAGGGAGAATCAAGGCAGAGCCTGCCAAACTCCTTGAAGTAAGGAGCTGCTGCTAGAAGAAGAACTTAAGGTGGCTACAGTTCACATGGTAGAGTGCTGAATAAAAGAGCTGCACAGAGAAAGAACACTAAAATTTGAGTATTCACATGGGCACTGAACAGTGCATGTGTGTAAAGAAGCTACGAGAGACTGAGACAGAACCACTGAAAAGATTAGGAGGAACCATCTCTGAAGATCACACAGGCCAGGAATTGTACTGTTCCCACCAGCCAAAGTAAGAAACCTACTAATTCACAGGACATGGGGTATAGTAACAAAAAGACTTTGGTCTCAGCAGTAGGGAAAAAACTTAGTTAAAGCTGAACACTTCTTTGTTTATAAAAGCAAGACTTGAAAGGACCAAACATTTTCCAAGAAACTTAATCATGTCTGAGAAAAAAGCTTACAAAAACTTATAGGCATGCAAAGAAGCAGGACAATATGCTACATAATGAGATAAATCAATATAGTTGAAACCAATCAAGAAATGACACAATAACAGAATTACTAGATAAGGATAACAAAACAGTTATTGAAACGGTATTTCATATGCTCAAGAAAATAAAGTTTGAAAATAAAGTTAAATAGAAACCTGGAAGATACAAAAGAGATCCAAATTGAACTTCTAGAAATGAAAACTATAATATCTGAGATGAAAAACATAGCGGACTGGATTAACAGCAGATTACATATTGGAGAAGAAAACCTTAGTGGAATTGAAGACTTAGTAAGAGAAACTATTAAAAAGGAAAGGCAAAAAAAAAAAAAAAAGGCTGCAAAAATTGAACAGAACATCATTTGTTCTATTGTAGGACAACTTCAAGCAGCCAAATATATGTGTAATGGAGTCTCCAAGGGGATGAGAGAGGGTAGGACAGAAAAAACATTTGAAGAAAGAATAGCTGAAACATTTCCAAATTTGATGATCTTATGGAGAAAAGAAGTTTGACAAATCTCAAGCACAAGAAACATGAAGAAAACAACAGCAAGCCACATCTTAATCAAATTGCTTAAAGCTAGTGAAAAAAAGAAAATCTTAAAGCAGCTAGAAAAATAAGACATTACCTAGAGAGGAACAAAGGTACAGATGACAGCATATTTCTTGGTAAAAACAATATAAACTAGAAGAGAGTGGAGCAACATCTTTCAAGTACTGAAAAAGAGAGAGAGAGGGAAAAAAAGTCAACCTTGAATTCTTTACCTAGGAAAAATATCTCTCAAAAACAAAGATGAAAACAAACAAACAAACATAACAAAGATGAACCCAGCAATTCTTAGGTGTATACTCAAAAAAAATTAAAATAGGTAGTTAAGTATAGGGTGGTTGTCCTTGAATGTTCATAGCAGCACTATTCACAGCCAAAAGATGGTAATGACCCAAATGACCATCAACGGATGAATGGATAAACAAAATGTGATATATCTGGAAATCTGCTACAAGAGTAGACTTCAGGTGCTTGAGATTATACTATATATATCTTTAACTTATCACCACCCAGTTTCATGTCATATTTTACTACCTCACGTGTAGTATTATATGTATAGTACATTATACATAGTATTGTACAGTATTATGTATAGTACATTATAGTGAGATGCTCACACCACACACACACACACAAACACACACACACAAGGTAAGTGTGTGAAGAGATAGGTATGTTAATTAGCTTGACCGTAGTAATCAATTTACTATATATATATATATATCATCATGCTGTACACCTTAAACATATACAATTTTTATTAAAAAATAATTAAAAAGTAAAATGAAAAAATCAAAAATAAAAATTCAAGTTGCAAAACAAACAAAAACTCCCAAAGATGAAGGCCAAGAAACTTAAGAAAAGACAGATAACTTCAACTTCATCAAAATTAAAAACTTTTGGGGCTTCCCTGGTGGCGCAGTGGTTGAGAGTCCGCCTGCCGATGCAGGGGACACAGGTTCGTGTCCTGGTCTGGGAAGATCCCACATGCCGCAGAGCGGCTAGGCCTGTGAGCCATGGCCGCTGAGCCTGTGCGTCCGGAGCCTGTGCTCCGCAATGGGAGAGGCCGCAACAGTGAGAGGCCTGCGTACCGTAAAACAAAACAAAACAAAACAAAACAAAAAATAAAAATAAAAATAAAAATGGGCAAAGAACTCCAGCAGACATTTCTCCAAAGAAGATATACAAATGGCCAATAAGAACACAAAATAATGCTTAACATCATTAGTTATAAGGTTAATGCATATAGACATCACTACAAGACACCACTTCACACCCACTAGGATGGCTAGAATTTAGAAAAACACAAAAAAACAAAAAATGAGCATTGGCGAGGATGTGAGAAATTGGAACCCTGGACATTGCTGATGGGAATGTAAAATGGTGCAGTTGCTGTGAAAAAGTTTCGTGGTTCCTCAAAAAGTTAAACAGAATTATTGTGTGATCCAGCAATTCCACTACTTAGGTATACATCCGTAAGAACTGAAAACACATGTTCAAACAAACAAAAAAACTGTACATGAATGCTCATAGTAGCACTATTTACAGTAACCAAATGATGGAAACAATAAATGTCCATTAACTGATGAACAAAATGTGATATATTTGTACAATGGAATATTATTCAGTCATAAAAAGGGATAAAGTGCTGACAGATGGTGCAACATGAATGAACCTTGAAAATATTACACTAAATGAGAGGAGCCAGACACAAAAGGTCACATATTGTATGATTCCACTTATATGAAGTATGTAGAACAGGCAAATCCATAGAGACAGAAAGCACATTAGTGGTTTCCAGGGGCTGGAGGGAGAGGAGATTGGGGAGTGAGTGTTTAGTGTGTACAGGGTTTCCTTCTGGGTGATGGGAATGTTCTCTAACTAAATAGTGGTGATGGTTGTACATTACAAACACAACAAAAGCCACTGAACTGTACAATTTAAAATGGTTAAAATGGTGAATTTTATGTTATGTGAATTTTACTCCAATAAAAAAGAGTGAACCCTTCCAGTTTATTTGGCCGTAGTAGCATAACAAGAGAAATATGTTTTAAACTTTACTTTTGTTAAGGATAGAAATGTAAAAAAAAAAAAAAGAGAAAAAACCAAACAACAAAACAACAAAAAGGTAAAATAACTTTTTGTAACATACAGAAGTGAAAAGAACTCATCACCAGCAGACCTGTTCTATAAGTATTGTTAAAAGAAGTAGATGAATCAGAAGCAGTGTGATGCCAGGTAGAAATCTGGATTTACACAAAGGAATAAAGAACACAGGTCATGGTAACTATTGGTTAAATGTAATACATTTTCTTCATATTATTATACTTCTTTAAAAGATAAAGTAAAAATGATAGCAATTTAATGTGAGGCTTATACATGTATAAATAGAAAATGTGACAATGGGCACACATAGGCTGGGTGGGGACACAGGAAGGTACATATTATGGTATGGTTTTTATACTATGCGTGGGGTAGTAACGTATGACATGAAACTGGGTGGTGATAAGTTAAAGATATATATAGGGCTTCCCTGGTGGCGCAGTGGTTGAGTCCGCCTGCCGATGCAGGGGACATGGGTTCGTGCCCCGGTCCGGGAAGATCCCACATGCCGCGGAGCGGCTGGGCCCGTGAGCCATGGCCGCTGAGCCTGCACGTCCAGAGCCTGTGCTCCGCAGCGGGAGAGGCCACAACAGTGAGAGGCCCGCATACAGAAAAAAAAAAAAAAAAAAAGATATATATAGTATAATCTCAAGCAACCACTGTAATAACAAAGAGCTACTGCCAATCAGCCAACAATGAGATACAGTGGAATGATAAAAAATATTCAGTTAATCCAAAAGAAGGCAAGGAAATAAAAGGGAGGGGGGAAGGATAGCTGGGACAAATAAAAAACAAATAGCAAGATAACAGACTTAAAAATAACCATAACAATAAACACATTAAATGTAAACGTTCTCAAAACTCCAGTTAAAAGTCATGTTTTGTCAGAGTGGATAAAAAAGCAAGATACAATTATATATGTTGCCTACAAGACAACTGTAAGACATAAACAAGTTAAAAGTTAAAGGATGGAAAAACACATACCCTGTTAACACTAGTCAAAAATGTGAAACTTTAAAATAAAAACTAAAAAATAACACCACTAAGATAAATTAAAGAAGATCTAAATAAATGGAAAGATATAATGGGTTCATGGTCATAATATTCATATTATTAAGATGTCAATTTTCCTCATTTCATCCACAGACTCAATGCAATCCCAATCAAAATCACAGAGAGCTTTTTTTTTTTTTAAAAAAAAAATGATTATAGAATTCATATGGAAATGAAAAGGACACAGAATAGCCAAAAATTTTGAATCTGAACGGAGTTGGAGGACCAGTGCCACTTAATTTCAAGACATTGTAAAGCTACAGTAATCAAGATGGTGTGGTACTGTCATAAAGACAAAGAGATAATTGGAACAGACAAGAGAGTCCAGAAACAGACTCACACAGATTTTTAAACTGATTTTCAACAAGGGTCTTTTTTCAACAAATGATATTAGAACAATTTGGTTTTACTATGCAAATAAATGAAGTTCAATCTATATCTTACACACTTTACAAACATTAAAAATGGATCACAGGGCTTCCCTGGTGGCGCAGTGGTTGAGAGTCTGCCTGCCGATACAGGGGACATGGGTTCGTGCCCCGGTCCGGGAAGATCCCACATGCCGAGGAGCGGCTGGGCCTGTGAGCCATGGCCGCTGAGCCTGCACGTCCGGAGCCTGTGCTCCACAACGAGAGAGGGCACAACAGTGAGAGGCCCACATACCGCAAAAAAAAAAAAGGATCACAAACTTAAAACTGAAAGATCCACATGAAAACACAGATAAAAACACTGTGACCCTGAGTTAGGTAAAGATATTTTAGATACAACACCCAAAACACAGTCCAAAAAAGAATGAACTGAAAAAATGGACAAGATAAAAACTTCTGCTCTTCAAAAAACACAGGAAGACAGGCCATGGAGGGGGAGAAAATATTTGCAAATCATATAGCTGATAAGAGACTTGTATCTAGAATATAAAAATAATTCTCAAAACTCAATAATAAGAAAACAATCTGATATAATGAGCAAAAAATTTGAACACTTCTCCCAATAAGAAACAACAAAGGGCAAAGAAGCACATGAAAAGATGTTCAACAATTACGAATCATTAGGGAAATGCAAATTAAAACTACAATGGGATACCACTACACACCCATTAGAATGGTTGAACTTAAAAAGACTGACCTTGTCAAGTCTTTGCAAGGATGTAGAGGAACTAGAATTTTCATAGGCTGTTGGTGGAAACAGTAAATAATACGAACATTTGGAAAACAGTTTGGCAGTTTCTTAAAACATTAGATACCTACTATACGATCCAGCTATTTCACTCCCAGGTATTTACCCCAGAGAAACAGAGGCATATGTTCATATAAAGACCTGTACATGGATGTTCATATCAGCTTTATTTATAATAGATAAAACTAGAAATAACCCAAAATATCTATCAACAGGTGAATGGATGAACAGTTGTGGTAAATTCATACAATGGAATGTTACTCAGCAATGAAAAGGAATGAACTATGGACGAATCTTGAAATAATTATGCAGAATGAAAGAAGACTTAAAAAAAGTAGTGTGTGCATGTGTGTGTATGTGTGTGTGTGTATATGTATGTATATAACACATATAGTGATTCCATTTATATAAGAGTCTAAGAAATGCAAACTAATCTACCGTGACAGAATGCAACTCAGTGGTTGCTTGGGGACAAGGATGGGGGTAGAGAGGCCTGGGAGAGGTTCCCAAGGGGCTCTTTGGCGGTGACGCATGCGTTCATTATCTTCATTTTGATGATGGTTTCATGGTTATACGTGTCGAAAGTTATATTGGACAGCTTAAATTTGTGCAATTTAGTTTATATCAACTACGACTCAATAAAGCTGCTATAAAAGGAGTATTTGTTTTCATTTAGAATATTTTTTAGCACTTTGATTTTGGCAATTCATTTATGTATAATCTCAGACATATTTTGAAGAGCATATAAATTATTGTTATTTCTAATATCAGTCATTTGAGTTTCATCTCTGTATTATTCTCAAAAACTCCAAGCTAGTTTAAATATATAACCTGCTAAAAAAAATACAGATCCTGAAAAACTTTCCTTCTCTGTTTTTTTCACCATCTATCATGAATAGTCTATTGGTATAGAAGCAATCTAATACTACCATCTTTCAGCTAATTAGTTTATGTCATTGTTTTCCAATTTAAGCAATTTTTGTGAGGCAGACAAAAGTAAAATCCATGGAATATTACAAATTATAACGCTTTTTTTTTTTCAATCTCAAGGGAAATATTATATGCTACAGTCAGCACAGACCTTTTAATTTAGGGTACTGATTCTCCATATGTCTTATAAAAAAATTTCAAACATACACCAAAGTACAGAACTGAATAATGAATCTATATGTACCTGTCACCAAGCTTCCATCATTATCAACATTTTGAGATTCTTGTTTTATCTATTGAGCTCCTCGAGCTCCTCCCCTCACCTTTTTATGGAACATTTTAAAGCAAATTCCAGGTATCATACCATTTCATATCACAGATATTTCAATATTTACATCTTTTTCTAATAAGCCAACAGCTTTCTAAAAAATTACTTCACACAAAGTTAATTATACTTCATTACCAGAACACTTAATTTAATTTCTTATGCTCCTCCCCTACAATTTGTATAGGAGTGTGTCCCACTTAGGAATTCTTGTTTCATTAACTGAAGTAATCAGGAAGATGGTTTTTAAGAAAAGCAATATAAAGACATATGTATAAGTTTATAGGAATGTTAATATTTTTAAGAGAAATATTTTTGATATGTTATTCTGAAATTAAAACAAACACGAGGGATCTAGAATATATTAACAAACAGAGGTTCATTTGTTTCTTTAGTAATTCACTTATTTATATATCCTTCCATGGTTCCTTCCACTCAGTTCCAAGCTAGTGGTGGAGCTGGCTTGTAGCACTTTGTGAGAGATGGCTGGTAAAGTTTTTGGAATTTTGTGAGCTGGTTGTTAAACATCACTATTATTAAAAATTATTTAGATTTTTAATAAAACAAATTTTATTAAAAAACCCCAAATACTCAAAAACTCAACAATTTTAATTTTAGTATTATCTATGCTCTTCAGTTTATATGTTTATTGTACAGTATCTATGTGGTGGAAACATCATGTTTGCTACTGAGCATCTTTTCTCTACTCCATGTTTAGTAATGTTATGTTGGAGGCCTGAAGTTAGTCATGGTGGGAATATTTATGCCACAGATATAAGTAAACACTACAAATTAGAACCATCCCTCATACCCCTGACTGGACAGCCTGTTGTTAACAGTGGCCAGCACAACACTGCTTCCACCTTGAGCATTAACTCTGAGTCAGGTACTGGAGTCACATGATAATTTCTTGTCTTTTGAAATTTGAGCATAACGATCCTTCTAATGTTACACTATTAAAAGCACATTAAATAGAAGGCACCAAATAGACAAATGTGAATAGGTCTGTAGGAAAACAAATGCAGGATACATGGTACGTATTAATAATTTTTAATATATGCCTTTAAAGTCCCTTTATTATAAGATCCAAAATATTAACATAGAGAAACTTGTTATGCTGAAGTTCAGGAAATAAAAGGAACCCTAGGGAGCTAGCATCTTTGGTTTGAATTGTTTCATTACTTGAATTTTAGAAGCATATAAAATGTAATTAGATATTGATTAAATAAGAAGAAGATTGGAAATACTATATAAAATGTATATATATTCTTCAAATGATACAACAGAATGCTAAGAAAAATAATTATGAATCTGATTTTTAAAAAGCAAGTATAATTTGGGAACTATCATACACCAAAGACTGTGAGAGCTTAAGTGTATACCAAGTCAAGTGTGTTTAATAGATAAGTGATTTTTCATCAAAGAAATCAAAAAGAAATCTATTTTAAAAATGAAGTTTTAGTTAAAAACTTAAAATGCTACCAAAATTTACCAAACTTGTTTTGCCAGTTGATATTTGCAGAAATCAAAGCTTTGTCTGTCTAGTCTGCATTTATATTTAGTCTGGGCATTTAATCTCTCTTTTGATCTTAGGTTTTGCCATACACTTTAAGTTGTTTTATAAGGCTTTACCATTAAGTTAGTTTCATAGATTGTAAAATCATCTTGTACTAGCGAACAGCTTATTTTAAAACTGCTCAGAAAATACATGAAGGAGTAACAAGGAATTAAAATGAACACCGTGGTTCTTTATATGTGTTTCTTTTGTTTAGGTTATTTACCTCTTGTGAAAGCTGTGTTACTTGGTTCTTTTGATGTTCCAGGTCTTTTAGAACCATCGAGTTTCGTTTTTCTAACTGAAGCACTCTTCTTGCCAAGTGGACACTAGGAGAATGGAATAAGAAAATTAATGCTTACAAAAGAGGAATACTATCTCAAATACTCAAAATGTGTTTGTGTGCTTGAAAACTAACCATTTCCTAATAATACTTAAATATTAACAGGAAAAATATGGAGTCAAATAATATTTTCAGGTGTCAACAGTGGAAGACCAATATCCCAACAACAAAAATTTTGAAAGTAACATTAAAAATCTGCATAATAATGTAACTGTAATATACTGATTACCACAGTAATAGTTTCTAGCCCTTGCTACAAAAGTGGAAAGTTACATTATGATACTTACTTGAAAAGACCACAAGAAAGCGATTCACAGCTTTTCTTCATTTTTATAAAAATTTACCATTTACAAACAAATAAGGAAATCAGTTGAAACAGTAATAACCTTGTACTTTGAAAAGCATCAGTGTTTTCCTCAGACAACATAATGCATTTTATAATACAAAACACAACTGAATAGATTTTCTATTGAAAAAAGAGATGGAAAAGATGTCTGAAAAGTGGAGACAGATGTCTAACAGTAAAGGCAACGATTCTGTATTAAAAGAAACCACTAAAAGATCACACTGTGATCATCACAAGATGATCACAACTTATTGTATTGAGTGTAATCTTTAGTATTTAAAATCACATTAAATGTAAAATGTCCCAATTCTACTTTTAAGACATAATTAAGAAAAAAAGGTTCAGCTATAAGAATCATAAAATCATCCCTACTAACCACAGGGGCATAATTCTTTAAAAAACTGCTAATAATGTTGAGAACAGATGTTGCTCCAAAGCCCCTCTCTGCAATTCCAGAAACTAAAAAATTTAATATTTATCACATTTTCATATTCTATGTCAGTTAACCCATTAATCTCTGAATTGCAAAATCTGTAGAAACTGAGAAGACAGATGTTTTACAATGACAAGAAGTAAAATATTTTTGTTCTAAATGAAATTATAGGACAGAAATAATTCCACTGTATTTCAAATATTTCCTAACATCAGATAAAGGAATTCATACAAAACTCTGAAAAAAAATGCTAAATGTCACCCTATACATCTATTTCTAAGAACTTGTTATTCCAAATGAAAAAGATGAGTTCTTCTGTTACACAGTGAATTGGGTAGCTTATTTAGATATGCTCATATCTAAATTCCTATCCTTTCAACTGGCATAAGATTTTGCCTTAATAATAAGTTGGAGTCAGAGATGGAAAAGACATAGTCCCCGTTTTCTGACAGTCATTTTTTTTTACAAAAAACAGCTTTACTGATATAAAATTTTCTTGATATGTAACTTATAATACCATAAATCCCACCCATTTAAACTGTACAATTCAATTGTTTTTAGTATATTTAGAGTTGTGCAACTATTACTATAATTTAGTTTTAGAATATTTTCATTACTCCCACCCCCAAAAAATTTGTACCCCTTAGCATCACTCCCCATCCTCCCTGTTCAGCCCTAGGGAACCATTAATCTACTTTCTTCCTTTATTGATTTTTAAGATGTTTGCAGTTTAAAGAACTCTTATAACTCAACAATTACAAGACAGTCCAATTAGAGAATTTACAACAGTGCCTTGTCTATAGAAAGTTCTGAATAACTGCATACACACATTTTTGCACTTCTTATATGGTGATTTCCCTAGGAAGTGCCATGATTGGGTCCAAGCACATGTGCATTATGCATTTTCAGATATTCCTCTTGAGAGGCTGTACAAATTTAAATTCCTATAAACTAGAATGAAAGTTCTCCAATGACAGAAATTTTTTTAAAATTTGTTTTCTAACGTATTCTAAGTGCCTTGGAGAATACCTGGTACAATAATACTCTGTTCAGTAATAAACTGTTCAGTGAACGAACTTTATACAAGACCTCCTGTTTCTTTATGCCCTAGCCAACACTGGGCAATATCAATCTTTAAAAGTTTTGCTAACTTTACATATAAACAATAGAATCTTATTTTAAATTAAATTTGTGAGGTTAAACATCTCTACATTTGTCAGACATTTGTATTTCTTATTTAATGAATTGATGTTTATGTCCCTTTACCGTTCACTTCAAATCTTACCAACGTGGTTAACTCTATTCTACATCTAAATTACCTAAAAGTATCACGACCTCCCAAAATCTCAACAGAACCAACCTATTTTCCATTAACGTCTACTCTGCTTAATGTCCCATAAACATGTTTTGTATATTCCTTCCACTGTACTTCTGTTGGTCCTCCAGTCTGGAGAAGATAGGTTATTCCACTGATGGGGAGCCCAGCTTTTTCTGGAAGGCTCCCTCCGAGGTCCCCTTCCTCCGTTTCTGACCAGGCCAGCCTTCACTGATCTCTATTCCTCTGACTGACATAGGCTGGCACACAATACAGTGCTAAATTATACGGTTTTAGATTTTTTTTTTTTTTTTTTGCGGTACGCGGGCCTCTCACTGTTGTGGCCTCTCCCGTTGCAGAGCACAGGCTCCGGACGTGTAGGCTCAGCGGCCATGGCTCACGGGCCCAGCCGCTCCGCGGCATGTGGGATCTTCCCGGACCGGGGCAGGAACCCATGTCCCCTGCATCGGCAGGCGGACTCTCAACCACTGCACCACCAGGGAAGCCCGGTTTTAGATATTTCTTGATAGTCTTTCAGGTGTTCGTCTTTTCTCCCCCAACAGATACAATTTAAATGAAGACTTACCCTCTGTGGTGTGTGCTGAACAGAGGGGGCACTTACTAAATCCTTCCTGATTGATTTTAAGTAAAGTTTGCTCAAATGCTAGAATTTTGCTCAAATTGCTACAAACCATATTCCAAGGTTGCAGAGTCTCAATATTAAAGTACAACTAATGCTCAGCATCTAAGCATTGAACTAGTAATAAAAAAGAGCATAAAGTTTATAAGGGAAGAAGGCAAATGTCACAGATACCAATTCACTGCTTCCATATTTCAACCTCCTAAACCTTTAAATGTGGCACATTGTTGTGCTGAGTGATTTGGTGCTATAAGTGGATTCTGTTTAGAAATCTGGGATATCAGAAGTCAGAAGAAAGGAGGGGAGTATAGTTTAACTGAAATTCAAAGCAAGACAAAAGAAGAATTGCTCAACTAGCTGAGTTTATGTCTCCTTAACGACAATGTACATACTATGAAAACAAATCTTTAGTGAGTTTTTTTATAATGAGTAACCATGGATACAGTTAGGGAAAATGACTCCTGCTAAAGTTTGTTTGTTTGTTTGGTTATTTATTTATTTATTTAGTACTGAACTCCTCAGGAAAGCACTGCTTTTACAGGCTCTCTGTTGGGACACTAAAGTAGGTACAGCATACAATTCTTCTTTGTAATTATATAACTGCCATGTGATTTTTACCTGCACCAACATTAAGTTTTACATCAAGTAGAAACTAATACCACAAGAGTATAGTTTTGTATTTGAATTTTAAACTAAAATTTCACCTCTTATCTGGGAACATTATTTCCCCAAGGGTTACCTCTTAGCTCTCTCAGCACCTCTTGACTCAAAATAAAAGTGATCCTCTTGGATTTGTCAATGGCAGTCAGTACTTCTGATTATCACATACAATTTCATAGTAGCATAGCCCAGGCAGTGTGAACATGGCCGACCTCCATTTATATCTGAGATATCAAAGCACAGTGGAGGACTGATGCTCTGTCCTGAGTCCTTCAATATTGGATGGTTCTCTTAGTATTACCAAAACTCCAAATAAATAAGTGTAGGTACTTAATTACCTGCTAATTAGTTACTTGGTTTGAAATAACATTTGGCTTTTTGCTCTTTTTCAGTTTTAAGAGGTCAGAGTCCTGTCTCAATTAGCATGGCATGGTTCAAAAAAAGGGCACATGGGCCAGAACGATTTCAGCTTCAGAAAGCATAAGGTTGCTCCCTGCACTGACTGCTTTCTTGGCAGTTACTGAGGACTAAATAGTGGTGTATTATGATTATCTATAGTTATATGAGTCCTTTTGTAGTTTTTCTGTAGGTTTAAACTTTCAAGTTGATCATGAGTAGATTAGCAATAACTTTTTAAAGGTTTCTAAAACCAACCCAAATGAAATAAACTTTCTCTAAGGAGAAAATGAGAACTCACACATGTGAGAATAAAGGAGATGAAAACAAAATATCATTATGCACAAAAGTTTGCTAGGAAAATAAAAGCTTCCTCTGCTTTATTTTTTCCTTTATTATGAAGATTAGTCTACTGTGAAAGTTTCAACTTAAAGCTCTTTATAAAACTAGACAGAAACTAAAACAAAGATCAATAGTATGCAGTAAATCTTGCAATTTGAAAGGTTTAAAACCCTTCAGAAAAGTCTCCACATACAGATCTGCCAAAACAAACAGAGAAGCACACACTAAGACCACGTTAGTGCCTGGGTGTTACCCATTTAGTGTTACAGGTTAAAGAGCATAACCAAAACATGCAACTAGAAAATCTTGTTTGCTATTTTCAAAACAATCACTACCAAAACAAAAACATTACTTCAGATTTTCAAGTTTAGTCAAGTCAAGAAGAGCCTTTTTTATTTTAAGCGACTTTCACTGTATATGCCCTTTTAACTTTCCACAACTTTGTCCCAGAAAGCTTAACACAATATTTAGTTACTGTTCATATCTCTATTGAAAATTCAAAATGTGAGTAACCTTATTTAACAATTATAATGTGTTTAAGATACACTTTTGGAAGTTATTTTTCAGACTAATTTTGAAAAATTAGTTTTGCTACTTCTTTATTGGAAACTGGCATTATGGTCTATATCTTAAAAAACTGATTAATATCAAAGAAAGTGAATCGCAAAACTAGTTTCATGTCCAGGGGTTGTTTCCACTAATTATTTCAAGAGGTCTCATTAAAATTTTAAAACAAAATTGTTTTAAATGAAAACTCACCTCGTGCCTCATTAAAGTTTCTGGAACATTGCTTTACCTCTAAAATCAACTGTGTGATCTATTTACGTTAAGAAACATTAATTGACATAACAAAGTTTTATTGGACACCTACTCTACGCCAGGCACTCACTGTGTGGTGAACTTCTTCGCATTCATTTTCTCATTTTAATTTCATAATATACATTGGGTGGCAATAGGTAACTAGTGAAAATTTTCAGTGGCTATCCAATTTACTAACAGCAATATGGCACTCAAAAACAGAAGGCTTAAAAATTAAAGTTGTGAATAACCATTAAAAATTACCTTTTTGAAGAATATTCAATGATATAAGAAAATGTTCAGGGTGAAATTATAAGATGAAAAATTAAACTTCTAAGTTACATACAATAATACCCTAAATACGTAAGAAAATATATGTATCTGTATACATTTTTGAATGGCTATCTTCAGACAGTAGTATTACTGGTAATTTTCCTAATATTCTAAAATAAACATATATTATTTTTATAATCAGAAACCCCTCCAATTAAGTGTTACCCTAAAATATTTAATTCTGGTTGTTGAATATATGAAATTTTAAATCAAATTTAGTATGAATGGGATATATTGTGTAGCAGATGAGAAATAAGTTCCTTTGAAATTTTAATATATTTTGAAATGTGCTGATGTATAATGAAAACTTTATTATGCAAATATTTCATTTGCCATTATGACTAAGTTATTCTTTAATTCACCTTAAGCTTCCATTGTTTTAATTTCAAATGTGACAAATTAAATATAGATTCTCTTGAAGGTTATATTGCTTTCATCTTAAATAAATTAAACTTAGAGCACAAAGCCATTGACTTCTTTACAAATATCCATTAAGAAATCAAATATGGACTTTGCAAACTTCAGAAATGCATCAGACCCTAAACAGGGATCTTCTTTGCCATTGGTTGATTTTGTGCATACAGTAGGCACTCAATGAAAGTTGTTGAATGAATGTGCAAAGGAATGCATAAATGTCCTCTTTGGCTATCTAGACTTACTTTCCCTTCACTCAGTTTAGATGACCTCAGAAGCACTTCCTCAAAATAACCCTCTGGTTCATCATGAGAAGAATGCCTGGCACCAGCTGGTAGGAGATATTAATAGCATGCCCATTAGGCACTTGTTCAAGGCACATAGATAGCTCAGTGATAAAATCTTTAGAAATATTTGGACAGTTAAGATTATTCAGAATATGAATCAGTTGTGGTTCCTTAAATCTTCAATCTCAGTATTAAGAAATCAACATCTGTTTTGGAAATTCTTAAAAAAATAGTAAGATAATAGTAATAACTGCTTTCAATTTTAGAAGAACTCAGCATTTGGGGGCTAAAGAAAGAAAGCTTACAACAGAAAAATTCTTTTTTCTTCTTGTGACCAAGATTCTTTTGAAGGAATTAGATGATAAAATAGAGAAGAGAATGGACTTCCTCCTTCAAATTTCCATTTTTAGCATTTTACCAATCATTTGCCACTGATAAAAAAGTCGCTTGCCCACAAAACTACATTTCTATTCCTCCCTTGGCAACATAATGCTCAAAAACAGAGATATGCTGAAAATCAGAAATCATCCTAGGTCACCCTTAGAAGGGACTCAGGGGAGAATGGGAATGGAATGGGACTATAACTGATTTTTTCAAGTAATACATAATTTAGAAATACTTGCATCTTCACTAAACAGAATTAACCATTCCAACTACAATTTGATATCTGGTAGTCTTCTACCCTTGATCTGCTCAGTGTAACCAGTAAGCAACATAAATTCTAAGCATCCTGTTGTTACTTCTCATAAAATGGTCTATATCTTACATCACTTTAGATAGCTGTAAAGAGCTGTTACCCTCTGAGCCAAAGTTTCTACAAAAGTATTAGAATTAAGATGAATTGTTTTTTTTACTTAGTGTGTAATGTCTCTAAACGTTTAAATCTATTCATGTAAAAATAACAGATAGCAGCTCTGAATCCTCAAATACTTAGATGAAGAGACAATTCTACTAGGTATCTTACACCATGCTAGGTAGGGACAGTGGAGAATAAACAAGAATAAGATGTAGTTGCTGACCTTGAGGAACTTTCCATCTAGCTGGGGAAACAATATGGAAAATGAGAGCTAGTGAGATAAGACAAATGCTCTGTTGTGTGGTATGTGGAAAACTGACATTATAGGCAGAGGGATATACTACCCTCATTTGGGGTAGAGAGGTAAATAAGGCTGGAGAGGTAGGGCCACATGGAAGGGCTTAGAAGTCTGATAGAAACATTTAGATTTGTTATGGTAGCAAGCAGGGCTCTTTCTGCAAAGCAAGATGAATTCAGGTGGGAGAAAGGAGTTAGGAGTTAGGTCACTAGAAAACCAATTAATATAGGCACAATTTTTCTCTTAGTATACTTTAAATAGTATCGCAACAAATAACTAGCAGATCTTCTAAAAATTTTCTTGGTCTTCACAAAGTGTTTTATACTTTCAATCACAGTATATATGCTAGCTCTATCTCTCTCTCCCAATCTCTTTCTTTTTCTCTCTCACAATTATACATCAAGGAATGTAGACAGGTGAATAAAAAACAAGTGAAAAAAAAGGAAGCATAATTCATTAATTTTAACCTGAAAATTGTTGGTACAAAAAAGCATTTGTAACTCACCTGAAATTAAGATGAAAATAAATTTAAAATGGTGTCATTATCACTGAATCTAATTCTAGGAAAATTCGAATGTACATTTACATTCTACCAAACATTAAACTCACTTAAAAATACATGAAATGCATGATTATTACTTACTGTGTTTGTGAGCAATTTAATATTTACGCATACTAAGAATAAAGTAACTTTATTTTGTCACTCCACTCAGTACATTATCAAAAAGCACAATGTAATTACATTTAGCTTGAATAGATAAGTGAAATGAATATATATTGATTTTACCTTTGCTTTAGTCGTCTTTTGGCTGTTGTGGGAACATTAGCACCATAGCCATAAGAAAAAAGAATCCTTTCAGCCTCATCTTCACTTTCAACTGGAAAATATTGAAGTGTACAATGTGAAATATATTTTTTCTTAAAAAGTATGGCAGAAGTGAAAATAAAAGAGGTCATAATAATGAATTAAGGAGCATAAGAACATTTAAAAGCGTTAATGCATAACCTCAAGCAGACCATTTGTAAGCAGCAGCACAGTTATTTCGTAAAGTATATGCTTGCTTGGATTTGTTCCATCTATTTTTAAAAGGTGTAAGGGACTGCATCATATGACACGTTAAGTTTTCTTGTTATAAAGCATAATACAGATGTTATTTATTCTGAGGTTCAAAGGCTTTCTGCAATGAAATGTATGTTATATACTTATGAAAAAGTAATGATAAACTCAATTTCATTACTTCTCTTCTTGATAAGAGAAATGACTATTTTTAATTAGGAAAGATGTTCATTATTTTATCAGAAGAACAACTTTATCCTAACTTGCAATAATGAAATTATGCATTTAAGTAGGCTACTCTGTGAAGAAAATGTACAGTCCTAAGAATCTATTGATGGCCTTTTAAAAAAATTTACAGAAAACTCAGTAATACCATTTACTTCTAAATTTTGCTATTGTCACACCACTCCCTCAAAGGAATTTTAACTAACAGGTTAATGTTTTATGGGTAAAACGTTTAAATGCGATGACAATTTACTGTAAGTTGAGATGAAAAAATATTTAATCAAAGGCTATAAAAACTAAAGGTTTCCAGCTCAATTTAAAGCAGTTCATGACATATAACAATTTTTATAACATTATTCATCAATAACCAGTATTTTACTGTCAAAAAGAGAAAACTACTTTCAGAAATGTTTCAGGTTTAAAATAAAGCCAAATATTTTACATTAGTAAGTGAAGCTATTTGCAGGCCTATCACTGTAATATGCACTTATTTGTTGTTTGATCCTTCTGTAGTACAGTAAACATTTCAGGAATATTCATAAGTGTTTTTTTTTTTTTCAATTTTGACCCTATTCACAGTGAACCAAGATCAGTTTTCAGAGGTAGGATTAGTAGTTATGAGGGACACGTGTAAGCAAGAGATGCTATGTGCCATTGCTGATAGTAACAGCTATCATTGCTCAGATCCAAGTTGGCTTCTCCAATCCAGCTCTATCAGAACTAGAGCAGGCATTTAGATACCTATCTGACGCTTGTTTCTCTTAAATAGTTCTAAAGTCAGAAGAAAGAAGGGTAAATTTAGCTAACATCTCAAAAACCCATCAGATATTGATGGACAACTTAAATTTGAGTTTAATACTTACTGGATTAATAACTCATGGGCGAACTATTCTAGTGGTGATTTAATTACAGAAACAATGCCCTACACAAAATGGCAAATGGTAGTAAAGAGATATGAACGTGTAGTACCACTATTTTTCCCATGCTAGAGGCATTACGAAGGTATGGGGAGAATGACATTCACAGAGAACGTGCAGGAAGGAACTGCAATGTGTAAAGGCACAGAGCTGTGAAGTTTAGTAATTGTGAGAAAAGTGGCTGAAGTTAGTCTGGAAAACAATAGTAGTAGAAAGGGAGGCCAAGTTCCAACTGTGAATGGGACTAAAGTCTTGTTTGCTAGGCTAAAGACTCTGGATTTTATTCTACAAACAACAAGAAATTAAAAGAGATTAGTACAGGTAAGTGACATGACCAATAGATTTTTGTTGTTGATGCTGATATTATAGGAAAAAAAATTCCAATAATGGGAAAAGGGTGACCTAGATTGGTAGCGCAGAGAACTCCTTACAGGTTATAGTAATAATCCAGTTGTGACTTGGTCCATAATAGCAATGGAGGACGGAGAAAAGAACCTGGATTCTAGACAAATGAGTAGGTATGGAGGTGAGATGAGACACTAGATAGGATGAGGGAGGAATCAAGGTTGACAAAAGCTAGCTGGGTAATTAGAGAGACTTTAACTTTACTAACAGATTGAGAATACAAGAAAATTAATACGTTTTAGGGAAGGAAGGGAAAATATAAATAATGTTACATCTTCAATGACTGCAAGAATTCCATACAGACCTGTGGAATCACTAGCCTGTGGCCAGTAACTGAAATTGTGGAAAGGGATAAAATTATCCAGAAAGTAAGTAAGTAAGAATTGAAGAGGATGAGGGGGAAAAGAAAACAAACCTGGGAACCAGAAAGAGTTAGATAAAAAAAGAGACAACAAAGGCGACAGAGAAGAAACAAAGGCAGGTGACTTAAGCAAGAGAAGAGTTTTGAGAAATGTGACAAATGCCCAGCAGAGGTTACAAGTAGGATGAGGATGGAGAGTAGGTCCCTCAATTTGACAATTAGAAGTCTGATATTAAGAAAAAATTTATTTAGCTTCTAGACAATACCTGTACTTTTAACAATTTGATGACAATCTTTGAAAACGAAATTCCTCAAATATACAAATATTAAACTTATTTGATTACAAAAAGCAATTCAAGTGTAAACAGGATGCTGTAATTTGCCATGGTTACACCTTAACAAATGAAGTCTAACCATCTTCATCTCAGTTGAAATGAGCTGAATTAGATGATAATCCTTTGAATATTGTACACACTATAGTACTAAAAAAGAATGTTTTGCACTTACATCTTACAAATTTTGTTTAATCAGTAAGTATTCGTTAAACAAGGATACGAATATTCTAATTTCCAATGTGAACAGATAGAAAAAACAGATAGCTTTCCCAGCACCACTTATTGAAGAGGCTGTCCTTTCTCCACTGTACATTCCTGCCTCATTTATCAAAGATAAGGTGACCATATGTGTGTGGGTTTATCTCTGGGCTTTCTATCCTGTTCCATTGATCTATATTTCTGTTTTTGTGCCAGTACCATACTGTCTTGATTACTGTAGCTTTGTAGTATAGTCTGAAGTCAGGGAGCCTGATTCCTCCAGCTCCATTTTTCGTTCTCAGGATTGCTTTGGCTATTCGGAGTCTTTTGTGTTTCCATACAAATTGTGAAATTTTTTGTTCTAGTTCTGTGAAAAATGCCAGTGGTGGTTTGATAGGGATTGCATTGAATCTGTAGATTGCTTTGGGTAGTAGAGTCATTTTCACAATGTTGATTCTTCCAAATCAAGAACACGGTATATTACTCAGCCATAAAAGGAAACAAATTTGAGCTATTTGTAATGAGGTGGATGGACCTAGAGTCTGTCATACAGAGTGAAGTAAGTCAGAAAGAGAAAGACATATACCATATGCTAACACATATATATGGAATTTAAGAAAAAAAATGTCATGAAGAACCTAGGGGTAAGACAGGAATAAAGACACAGACCTACTAGAGAATGGACTTGAGGATATGGGGAGGGGGAAGGGTAAGCTGTGACAAAGTGAGAGAGTGGCATGAACATATATACACTACCAAATGTAAAACAGATAGCTAGTGGGAAGCAGCCGCATAGCACAGGGAGATCAGCTCGGTGCTTTGTGACCACCTAGCGGGGTGGGATAGGGAGGTGGGAGGGAGGGAGACGCAAGAGGGAAGAGATATGGGAACAGATGTATATGTATAACTGATTCACTTTGTTATAAAGCAGAAACTAACACACCATTGTAAAGCAATTATACTCCAATAAAGATGTAAAAAAAAAAAAAAGAAGCTAGGGGCAGGACAGGGATAAAGACACAGACGTACAGAATGTACTTGAGGACATGGGGAGGGGGAAGGGTAAGGTGGAATGAAGTGAGAGCATGGCATGGATTTATATATACTACCAAATGTAAAATAGCTAGCTAGTGGGAAGCAGCCACATAGCACAGGGAGATCAGCTTGGTGCTTTGTGACCACCTAGAGGGGTGGGATAGGGAGGGTGGGAGGGAGAAGCAAGAGGGAAGAGATAAGGGAACATATGTATATGTATAGCTGATTCTCTTTGTTATAAAACAGAAACTAACACACTATTGTAAAGCAATTATACTCCAATAAAGATGTTAAAAATTTTTTCCAATTGTTTGCTTCTAGTGTGTTTGTGTGTGTATATATATATATATATATATATTTTTTTTTTTAATTTTATTTATTTTTGGCTGTGTTGGGTCTTTGTAGCTGCGCAGGGGCTTTCTCTCGCTGCAGCAAGCGGGGGCTACTCTTTGTTGCAGTGCGTAGGCTTCTCATTGTGGTGGCTTCTCTTGTTGCGGAGCATGGGCTCCATGTGCGTGGGCTTCAGTAGTTGCAGCATGTGGGCTCAGTAGTTGGGGCACACAGGCCCTAGAGCATGTGGGCTTCAGTAGTTGCGGTGCATGGGCTCAGTAGTTTCAGTGTGTGGCCTCTAGGGCATGAAGGCTTCAGTAGTTGTGGTGCGCGGGCTCAGTAGTCAAGGCTCGCAGGCTCTAGAGCGCAGGCTCAGTAGTTGTGGCGCACAGGCTTAGTTGCTCTGCAGCATGTGGGATCTCAGTTCCCCGACCAGGGATCGAACCCATGTCCCTTGCACTGGAAGGTGGATTCTTAACCACTGCACCGCCAGGGAAGTCCGAGCTTCTAGTATATTTCTGTGTAATTATTACAGCCTGTTAAATTTACTTATCAGTGTTAGTGATTGTTTTGTAATCTGAAAATACAGTCTTCCTATTCCTTTCCGATCTGTATACTTATTTTTCCTTTCTTGCCTTAGTTCACGGGCTAGGAGTTCAAATACAATGTTTAATGTAAGTTATGAAAATAGAAATCCTTGCCTGGTGCTCTCCTTTAAAGGGAAAGCATTTGATATTTCATCATTAGGTAAACTATTAGCTGTACGTTTTTTGTAGATATCTTTTATCAGATTGAGGAAGTACTCTTCTACTCCTACTTTGTTTAGACAGAGGGATATCTACAAAACTATAGAGATAAAGAAGTATGGAACTTTCAAAATAATGCAATATGATAGGGAATGGCAAGGCATAAAAAAGTACAAAGATAAGTCTAATCATAAAAAGACATGCTAAGGAATTTGACTTTAGGCTGTTTAAAGTTGATAGGGGCATTAAAGCAGGTGTATGGTATGATCAAATCTATATTTTATAAAGATTACTCAGACTCCATGAAGAAACTGAAGAGAAATTTGGAAACTGTCATAATTATCAGACATTGGCCTTGGAAATGAAAAAAAAAAAGGCAATGACAGGAATAAAACAAAAGTTTTTCTTAAACTGGGCTATCAACACAATACAGTCTTTACGAGAAAAGGTGCCCCAAATAAAGTCAACCTCAACTTCAATTGAAGTTTAAACCCATTTTTATAAGAATGCCACTATTATTTCCGACTTCTGAACAGAAATAATGTACTGTAGCAAACATCACAGTCAATGGTGAAATGTTAATTTAGAATATTCCCTTGGAGTCAGGGACAACACTGGAAGACAGAAAATAAGAGGAAAAAAAAGAAGTAGAAATTAAAGTCAAAGCCTATTAACACAGTGTATGCAATGAATTTCTATCTGTCCTTCAATTTCTATCTGTCCCTCATTCAAATGTCATCTCCCCTCTCAAGGATTCCTCACCTCCAACATGGAATTAACTCAAGATCTCTTCTGCACTTACACGAAGAACTGCCTCTCTCTTGCTAATAGCACTTTAATTATCTGTTAATATGTTTGTCTCTCCCAGTAGACTAGACTAGGAATATCTATAAGAATTATTGCATGAACTCCATATCCCCAGATCCTGGCATATGTATTCACTTAATAATTGTTTAATGAATGAGCTAAATAAATGAAAAGATAAAACCTTGGCATATGTAATCACTTTATTGCTGAATGAGTGAGGTAAATAAGTGAAAAGATAAAATCGATCATAGTTAACCATATATATTTTTTTGATCTCAACTACTAGAATTTAAGTTAACTAATTAAAAAATTAATTAATTAATTAGGCTGTTTTGGGTCTTCGTTGTTGTGCACAGGCTTTCTCTAGTTGCGGTGAGTGAGGCTATTCTTTGTCACGGTGCACGGGCTTCTCATTGCGGTGGCTTCTCTTGTTGCGGAGCATGGGCTCTAGGAGCGTGGGCTTCAGTAGTTGTGGCACGTGGGTTTCAGCAGTTGTGGCTCGCGGGCTCTAGAGTGCAGGCTCAGTAGTTGTGGTGCACGGGCTTAGTTGCTCTGTGGCATGTGGGATCTTCCCAGACCAGGGCTTGAACCCGTGTCCCCTGCACTGGCAGGCAGACTCTAAACCACTGTGCAACCAGGGAAGTCCAAAGTTAACTAATTATTAAAATGTCAAGTATTCTTTCAAAAAAAAAGTTACAAGTTATATTTCAAAGAAATATAGCAAAGCAGTTTTAGAAACAATATCAGGTTCCTTGTGCTGCCAGAAAAAAAAGCTGTGTGTGGAGTGGCGGGAGACTTACTTTCTGCAGTTTGCATTATTATTTCATCAAGCTCTTTTTCCAGTTTCTCATAAATGTCTAGCCTTGCCTGATGTTCAGAGTTCTGTGCTTGAAGTTCGGTAATACGTTTTTCAGAAGAGGCTTGGAGACTATAAAATTCTTTAGTTAAAACCTAAGAGTGGAAGAAAAAAAATTGCAAAGGCAGAATTAAATAGGTTGACAGTTAAGACAAAAAAAACATGATACAAAATTTTTTTTTAATGATTTAGACATGAAGAGAAAGTAGCTCAATTAAGATGACTGAGGAGGTAAAATACATTTATTTCTGAGGAAAATAATTAATTTGTTTTTAAACGAAAATTATGAAGCACTTTATTATATAAATTGAAAAAAATTTAAAACAGTAATAGTTATAGGAGTAACATTAGCATTTGCTTATTAGAATTCAAAAAATTCAATAATGCTATACTCCTCACCTAGATGGAGGTTATTTATCTGGTGACCACAGGTATTTGAGAAAGGCTTACAGAGCTGTGTGTAAAAATTATACACTCATAATGAGTCCTTCAGTTTTCCACCAGAGATTATTTCATTTAGTCTTTTTTAAAATTTATGTATGTATGTATGTGTGTATGTCTGCATTGGGTCTTCGCTGCTGTGCGCAGGCTTTCTCTAGTTGCAGTGAGTAGGGGCTACTCTTCGCTGCGGTGCGCGGGCTTCTCATTGCAGTGGCTTCTCTTGTTGCGGAGCACGGGCTTTAGGTGTGCAGGCTTCAGTAGTTGTGGCACATGGGCTCAGTAGTTGTAGCTTGCGGGCTTTAGAGCGCAGGCTCAGTAGTTGTGGCATACAGGCTTAGTTGCTCCATGGCATATGGGATCTTCCCGGACCAGGGCTCGAACCTGTGTCCCCTGCACTGGCAGGCGGATTCTTAACCACTGCGCCACCAGGGAAGTCCTATTTCATTTACTCTTACCATGGTTTTAATAAGATTTTTGGTTTGCTGAACAATCAAAAATTCAAAGCAGCAAATCAAAATGTAAATGTGAAGTGCTACTCGGGGCAGTATCAGAAAATGCCTTTGTATAGAAAGAAAGGCTAAAAAATTATTAAAAAGAGATATAAAAGACATGGAAATTGGAGTTATTTTATGTAAGAACAAAAAATCCTGTATTTTCCTATGGTAACTCATTGAAGGAATCACTAGGGTGACAATAATGAATTCACTAAAACAGGAGACATTTCTAGTAACAAAGGAATGTTCTAATGCTTACATTAAATTCCAACTATCTAGAAAGTTTACTTACTAGTACAGACTAAATTATGGGGTGGTATTACACTTACTTCCTAACACAACGTAAGTAATGTAGTATTTCCTGAGAAGCAGTAGAATATTATGCTAAGAATATGGTTTGGAGCCAGAAAGATCTGGATTTCAGTCCTGGCTTTGACACTTATTCATTGTGATCTTAGGTAATTATTCTTTCTATGCCTACCTCAGAATATTGCTGGAAGGATTACATGAGAGGATAAACTCACAGTGCTTAGCAGAGTGCCTAGAACATAGTAAAAGTGCTGAAAAATATTATTACCACTGCAGGAAATACAACTATGAGAACTTTGAATTAAATGGTTTGTAGAAATGAGATGTACTGCTTTAATTATTCTGAATTCTCTATTAGTTTCTCTAATGACAAAGTTCACCTTAACAAATGTATGCGATTGTGTGCTTCCTGTGATGGCGAGAAAGAAGATGTGGAAGATCTATTTACAGTTTTTAACAAGCAGAAATTTTGATTTAATATTCTTTTAATCTATTCCATCTCATTTTCTTCAATTATTTCCATCAGAACTCCCCCCCAGGGACTTCCCTGGTGGTCCAGTGGTTAAGACTCCGTGCTCCCAGTGCAGAGGGCACAGGTTTGATCCCTGGTTGGGGAACTAAGCTCCCGCATGCTGCACGGCCGCGGCCAAACAAATAAATAAATAAACCTCCCCTCCCCCAACCCTAGATAAACTAAACATCATTCCCACCCTCCAAATACATTCCTTTGAAGGGCGGAGAAAGAATAACACGGGAATAATATCTGTAGGATGATTTCTAGTGTCCCTGATCGGGTCAGAAAAAGAAAATTCCTGTTTTAGCATTATTCATTCTTGCTGGCTGGAAATGTTTTCTAGAGAATTTATTATAACAAAATCACCGCACAGTTTAACAATCTGGAACTTTCAGAGAGTTCACTACATTGGGTAATTCATTAAGAATCTGGTGGCTGAATTCCCTGTCAAAGAGAGGATCAGTAAGGATAGTGTTAAATGGCAATTCCTACAGCACAGCTGATACCTTTCATCTGTACCCCACTTTCTCCAATAAAAATAACACACAAAGAAAAACTGCAGAAATGGATATCTAAAGAGATAAAGAATCAAAATGTTGAAGATGAGATATTTCATAAAATACTATTTTAAGAAGAGACTTAAAAGTAGTATTAAATTGAGAGGTACAATTTAAAATTCTCATTCATAACATAGAGAAGAGATTGTCAGAAACTTGATTTGCAGTACCTTCCAATACCTCAGTACCCCATGGTAGTGAATTCTCCTTTATTATGGATTTGTCTGAGTGGCTGCTATGAAAAAATTTATTATAGTTTCCGAAAAGCCATTGAAGAACTTGATTATTGGACCTATGGAAGGCTATTACATTAAAGATTCTTTAGGAAAAAACCAGTCTATGAACATTTGAGTTTAAACTCAAATGCAAAAAAAAGGTCAACTGCTTTTAGGAATCCATTAAATATCAAGCTTTCACAGTGGATATCCCCTTCCTTTAAATAATAGAATGATAATACAAAATTATATAAAATTATATAGAAAACACATATATAAAATGAATGAAAATACAAAAGTATAGGTCAATAATTGCTTTAAAAAGAGACAAAAATATAAAGCCAGTGTTTTGAAAGCTTTTGGTAATTGATAATTAAGAAAAAATAAAACAAATTGTTCCCAAGTTATAAATCAGTGAGAATACTGGGTAAAAGCCACTGAAAAGTACATAATTATAGCAATTTCTACCTTTCACAAAATTATTTCTCTCTAAATTCATTATAAATAAAATTGTCCAAGATACCTTCTACTATCAGAAAAATGGATTCAAACAATGGTATTATATTAGCTTTCATCAAACCAGTCACTCACTCATTAAATACTTATTGAGCATCCACCATGAGTGAGGCGCTGTGTTAGGCATCAGTGACACAGTAATAAATAAATAGTCCTTGTCCTCTCAAAGATCCTAGTTTAACAAAGGAGAAGCTGTAAAGGAACTCCCCTACAGCCTCAGTTTCATCAACCAAAGTTTTTAGAATCATAATATTTTTTACAAAGTTGTCTTTCCATGTAAGACCTTTACACAAGAGAACACAATAAGTATTAGTCACCTGCATCCACAGACCAAGTGGGTAGGTCTATGGGAAAGTGGTTTTCATACCACTTTCCCATAGACCTCCTAAAGTCACAGCCTTTAGGAGGTCGTGAAATCAATTTAAACTCCAACCAGCTAAAAATAATAGAATAGAATGGTTTAGAAAATATCAGCACTGTATGTTGTGAAGTACTGGTTAGTGAAATGTTTGTTTCGGTACAGAGAGAGGGGAAGTGCTTCCCTACCTTCCTAAATATAACCCCCCCCCCCCATCCCAAACACATCCTTAAGCACAGCCATCCAATGTGAAAAGAAAAAGAAATTGCTAGGAATTATAAAATTAAACCATGAAAAATTTGCTAAAGATGAATACAAAATCAGAGCTAATCTAATCTAAAATGTGTGGAAGAGTCAGCAGTAGCAGATTATGACTGCAGCAATTTCCCAAAGAAGGTACCTGAAGAAGTTTTAAATGCTGAACACTGCTTTGTTTAGAAGTAAGCATCATCTACAATTTTTACTTACATTTCTTTAAATATGTATTATTTAACATTGTTTTTATGTTTTTCCCTAAGGCTTTATTTTCTGAGACTCTACTTTGTTAGTTTTACTTAACAGAGTACTCTTCAGAAATGAAATTTCTGGAAGATTGTTGTAATGAATACTTACATCATTAGCTAATTAATCATGTTAATGATATTTCCATGTTTTTTATTTTTAATGATATTACTGCACCTTTCATTCCATGTTTTTAATTTTTATTATTATTTTATTTATTTATTTTTAAAAGATTTTATTGATGTGGACCATTTTTAAAGTCTTTATTGAATTTGTTACAATATTGCTTCTGTCTTACATTTTGGTTTTTTGGCCATGAGGCATGTGGGACCTTAGCTCCACAACCAGGGATGGAACCCACACCCAGTGCATTGGAAGGTGAAGTCTTAACCACTGGAACGCCAGGGAAGTCCCACGCTTAGTTGCAGCATGTGGGATCTTCAGTTGCGGCATGTGGGACCTAGTTCCCTGACCAGGGATCAAACCTGGGTCCCCTGCATTGGAAGCATGGAGTCTAAGCATGGACCACGAAGGAAGTCCCTCATTCAGTGTTTTTATTTTTTTATTATTTTTAAAATAAATTTATTTATTTTTGGCTGCATTGGGTCTTCCTTGCTGCACGCGGGCTTTTACTAGTTGCAGGGAGTGGGGCTACTCTTCATTGCTGTGCACAAGCTTCTCATTGCAGTGGCTTCTCTTGTTGTGGAGCACGGGCTGTAGGCATGTGGGCTTCAGTAGTTGTGGCACACGGGCTCAGTAGTTGTGGCTCGCGGGCTTAGCTGCTCTGCGGCATGTGGAATCTTCCTGGAACAGGGCTCGAACCCTGTCCCCTGCATTGGCAGGAGGATTCCTAACCACTGTGCCACCAGGGAAGCCCTCCATTTTCTAGTTAAATGAGATTTCCCATTTAAGGGTACTTTTGCCAGTATTTTAAAAACAACAAACAGACCTATGGCAATTTGCATTTCTTTTCTTAGAAATGGTCCATTCCTTCTTTCCACCTCTTTATCTAAAAGAGGAAGATATGTCCTCTTGATAAGAGATCTCTAAAACTTAAGGACTCAGGCTTGTTCTCATACATAACACAAATATTATTTATAAAGCTCAATATGATACAGACCTTGTACTTATGGAGCTTACAGTCTGTGTTAATTTTAAAAGAAAAGCTTGTATATGTACCTCCAATTTTTTCTGATATTTTTCACATTCCAACTGACACTGTGTGAGATTTCTTGCAGTCTCCTCTTGTAGAAGCTGAGCACGCTCACTTTCAAAAGATTTTATTTTACTTTGATGGAGAAATTCTGTTACTTTGCTTTCTGTACTAAGTTGTAGTTCTCTGTACCTGAAAGAAGAAAATTATGAAACACTAAAGAAACCTCGATTTATAGAAACATAAACATTACTTGTACTTTTTTCTATATCCCCATATTATTATGCAGTTAATAACTTTTATTTATTCAGCAAAGCTTTTGTAAATAATTTAGAGAGGCATATGTATGGAAATATGTTAAGTCCAGGAAACAAAACGTACCAGTTAAACTTCCTCTACTCCTCCCTTCTTTTCATTCCTTCCATCCAAAAATAGTTATTACCTCTCTATGATTATTATTATTTTGTAAGACATTTAAAATAAAAAATGGTAAGAACAAATTTCAGTTATATTGCTTAAAATGACTTAATTTCCATATATTTCATAGGCCTTCTTAAATCTACAGCATTGTTTCCAAACTTGCTATTTCATCTAAGTCTAAATAATAGCAGATGGAGAAGAATGGCATGAAATATGCACATTAACCTGCATCTTCTTGAGATATTTGTAAAATAAATTTTTAAGTTCGTAAATATATATATCTGAATATTACAAGAAAACACAATGTACAAATTACAAAGATAAATATAAAATGATAAGCAGTCTATTACAACACAGATAAGAAACATTCTCTTCATTCCATAGGTAAAGCTAGTAATGAAAACATTTCCATTTAACATATAAATCACTGCATATTATAGAGTTGAAAATGCTCAAGTTGACTGTGTTCTAACAGAAAGCAAACAAAGACATATTACACCTTTTCAGGGAGCTATTATGAACCCAGTATAATGCTAGATGTTCCTAAAATTCAGTTTTTCAAATATTTATTGAGCTAGACACCATGCCAGGCAAATATGTATACAATGGAAGACAAAATAGGTTTTCCTTTTTTTCTTCCCCCTTAAAGAACTTAGTTTTCGGGAGTTCCCTGGTGGTTTAGTGGTTAGGATCGGCGCTTTCACTGCCTGTGGCCCAGGGTTCAGTCCCTGTTCCGGGAACTGAGACTCTGGTTGGGGAACTGAGATCCCACAAGCCGCGTGGCGTGGCAAAAAAAAAAAAAAAAAAAGAACTTAGTTTTCTGGGGAAGAGAGGCAAATACATGTGAAAATTCAATAGAATATGGTAAGTGCTTCAATAAGGTAATCCCTAGGTTCGATGGGAACCTACAGGAAGAAAACTTAACTCAGCTTGTGCAGGTGTGTGTTTGTGTGTGTGCAGCAGACCATGGTACAGGGTGGAAAGTGCTCTCGGAAGTAGAAACAAGAGTATGTGCAGGGCGGGAAGGAGAGAGCATAGTCTGTTTTATTCACAGTATCTCATTTAATCCTTACAACAGCTCTATTAGGTATTTTGCAGATGAAGAACCAGAGGTTCAGAGATTAATTTCTTTAACCAGGAAGAAGGTGCTGGTAAATTTCAGGTGGGGTCTCAAATTCAGCTACGTTTGAGTCTACAGGAATGATCTTTCCACTATTACATAGTACTCTTAACTGACATTTCTGAGTTCAGATAAACTTTCAAATGTGTTTTAAAGGTCATTTCACTCTTGTAAGTGACAATAACATTCAAAGTATAACCAGAGAAAATAGGCATTAGATACTTGGTACAGGCTACTTCACTCTTGGTACTCTTATCTTTAGTAAAAGCATCTCACAATCAGATTGGTGGAAGTTCCATTCAAGCATATTGCTACATACACATTATTTAATTCATACCAAGGCTTTAAGGTGAATGTCAGCTTGTGTCTTTAACTTTCTGGAAGTCCAGGCATTAATTTTATGTATGTATAAAAGAACAGCTAGGTCATATGGTCACTCCAGTTTTAACTTTTTGAGGAACTGCCAAACTGCTTTTCAATGTGGTTGCACATTCTCACCAGCAATTACGAGGGTGGTAAGTTCTCCACATCCTTATCAAGACTTATCATTGTCTCTTTGATGATAGCCATCATCATGGATGTGAAGTAGTAAACTCAAAAATTTATTAATTCAACAATTTACTGACATGAAAATGCCCTGTACTCCCTGGGGTAAATTGTCTTATAAATATGAATGCATAAAACGTATGTGAAATCCATACCTATTTGTTGTATGTTAAACTGTGAGACACACTAGACTTCATTACTGAAATATATTCTTGATAAGTCATTTGGAATGTGATATTTATCTTGAAAAGAATTTGTTTCAAAAAAATTAAACTGCAAAGTTTGCCTTTTTCTGGATTCAGGACACTGTGGTTAATTCTGAGGTCAATGCTAACTCCAAACAGGAAATGAAAGACTTAGCTTTTAGATTTCACCTGCTCTTCTTATTCATTATATGGAACTTGAAAGTTACTTTTAGCACTATTATTCCTCCCCTATACTGAACAGTTAAGTACTTATCTCCTAGAAATTTGAGGATACTAAGTTTAATAAAATGACACTTCTATGAACCAAATGATAATTCTTTTTAACCACATATACTTATTTTTTATTTTTTTATACAGCAGGTTCTTATTATCTATTTTATACATATTAGTGTATATACGTCAATCCCAATCTCCCAATTCATCCCACCACCACCACCCCCCTCAAATGATAATTCTAAAGGACTCATCTATTCTCATGTTGTTTACACAGTAAAAGAAAATCTGCCTCAAATCATTCTGACTTTGTGATAATAGTTACTCTTCTAATTTAAGTTGACCTGTGAAAATGCTGAGGAAACATTAGAGCTGCAAAAGCAGTTCCAGAGTGAGGAACAGATGACAAGGGTACAGGCTGACAATCTCAGGTAACTTCCTCCCACTTGTTTTGCTAATATAACCTGTCACATTTTACTTTGTTGACTCAGACTTCTCATTTTGTCCTCTTAATGTGAACATCTTATTTGAACTAAGTCAATATTATTCACATGTTAACAAGTTTATGTTTGATATCCTAACTCAGCATAGTAACCTTAAGAGGTCACATTTCTTAAAAAGTTAAAGTATAATCAGAAATCTCCAACTATTGTTAGCCCAGGCCCCCAACTTGACTAGATGAGTCTTTATGCTAGCTGGGTTTTTAGTTTTCATACGACTTTCTCATAAATCACATACTACTTTAAAAATAGTAATATAAGGACCTAGAATGAACTATTTTTGCTCTTAAGGAATATTCACTGCAACGTACTTTGGGCTGGACAAACAGGGAGAATTTTACCCGTTAAAAGGTGAAAATCAGCAATTAGATAGGAAACAAGAGATGTTAACCCATAAGAAATGCTCTCAGCTATGGTGAATTAAACTCCAAGCAGCATGGCATATTCTGCAGTGCTGAGAAATAACTGCAGGAGAGACATCAACATGGAATTCTGTTCTCAGAAATGGGAGAGCTCACTTGAACAAAAGCACCAGATAAAACACTAAATAACAACAGGTTTTCATAACAATATTTACAGCAGCAGTCTTTACATATATACGATGGTGGAAAGTTTGCTCATTACACTCTGATGTATTAAGCCAAGCAATGCTTGTTTATTCCAATCTCTACCAACAAGATTATCACTGGTATGAAAGTCAAAGACTCCTATAATTATTCATTTTAGTTTTTATTGCAATGAGAAACAACAACTGATCTTTGAATTCTATCCACAAAATGTTCATGGCTTCCCCAATATTAAAACTGGATATGGGACTTCCCTGGCAGTCCAGTGGTTAAGACTCCACGCTTCCACTGTAGGGGGCACGGGTTCGATCCCTGGTCGGGGAACTAAGATCCTGCATCCTGCATGCCGCGTGGCATGGCCAAAATAAATAAATAAAATTTAAAAAAATAAATAAATAAAAAATAAAACTGGATATTTATTCTGAACCCAATTATCTAATCTCATTTCCTAGATAGACTTTCTAAGGCAAAATACTTATATTAAGTGGTAAGGTTCCTATAATCACCAGGACCAGTAAGTGGTCCTTCCATTAAGAAATTCTGAGAGCTGGTCCAGTTTAGAAGTAAGGCTGAGGCAGCTGAGGCAAGGCATTTGTCTATGTTCAGGAGAACAACTATGGATAGATAAAGAGCAAGGAAATAACACCTGCACAAGGAAGATTGGTAAAAGAAGTTAAGCAAAGTAACAGGACTTCCAGTTACAGGAAAGGGTTCAGGGAAGGATTTTAGTAGTTAGGCATCAGATAGATTAAGTTTTGAAAGGGACTCTGGGTAGAAAGTTTTGAAAGGGACTCTGGGTCAATATAGAGAAAATACTTGTGGGGTTTAAAAGAGTACATGGGAGCAGGTAGTCATGGCTGGACCACTAAATCCTTTGTGTTGGGGAGGATAATTTAATTCTAAATTCCACAAGCAAATGGGGCATACGCTGCTGATAAACTTTCTACATGTATTAAAAAAAAAAATATTGCTTTTAAACAGAGATGGGCCTGAGACTCCAGATAGGGATTTCGCTGTGGGAAACTGGAGTTGACAAGGGCAGAAGCTGCCATCTCTAAGCAACTGAGAATCAATCTTGCTTACCTGAGTGGGACACTGATCCCATTTTATTCTGGTGTTTTGGCCTCCTCTTTCTCCTTATTTTTTTTACTTTTTTTTTTTTTTTTTTGCGGTACGCGGGTCTCTCACTGTTGTGGCCACTCCCGTTGCGGAGCACAGGCTCCGGACGCGCAGGCTCAGCGGCCACGGCTCACGGGCCCAGCCGCTCCGCGGCATGTGGGATCTTCCCGGACCGGGGCACGAACCCGTGTCCCCTGCATCGGCAGGCGGACTCTCAACCACTGCGCCACCAGGGAAGCCCTCTCCTTATTCTTTTAACAAGGCTTCATTGAGTTGATGTTCAATTCCCTTTGAATTATTCATTTTAACTAATCCACACCTTAACTACTCTTTGTCCCTGCTATTTCTAATTCTCAGGGGATAAAACTCATCTCCATTCTATTTACAGAGAATTTCGGTTGTGTTTCTGAACCTGTTCTGCATGTATTACTAGCCCTGTACCACATGCTGAAAATGCTTCTGGATGAGTCACTGAGTGATAGTTAGCCAAACCCTAAGATCCACTTATGCCAATTAAGAATTGAGGGGGGAACAAAAAAAACAGGACACAAAAGCCTGTTTGTTTGGATTTTCTGCTTCTATGAACTGAGGAAAAGCTAATCATCTTAGGTTAAAGATACTAAACCACTGATTTTTCAATTATCCCTAAAGATTTTTTTTGCTCTCAATAGTATCTATCTGTATATCTATATCTATAGACCTGTATCTAATCTTATATTAACTGGTATTCTATCAACTACATATTTAAAGCATAATGAGTATGAAGTACAAGACACTTAATACTTTTTACAAAAGTACACTTATTTCCTTTTTCATACCTGCTGTTTTATATAGGACTAACTTTCCATTAACCAGAATATTTCTTTCTTTCTTTTTTTTTCTTGTTTCTTTTCTTTTCTTTTCTTTTTTTTTCTTGTTTCTTTTCTTTTCTTTTCTTTTTGTGGCCATGCTGCATGGCATGAGGGATCTTAGTTCCCCCACCAGGGATCGAACCCATACACCCTGCAATGGAAGCGTGGAGTCTTAACCACTGGAACACCAGGGAAGTCCCAACCAGAATATTTCATTCCTCAACATCTAATTCATTTAAAAATATTTATTGTGCACCTAAATGTGCCAGGTACTATTAGATACCAGAGAACCACAAATAGCATCACTACTCTTTAAGGAATTCACATTGTAATGATGCAAAGGCAAACAAACGTAAGGTGATAAACTAATAAATTCTAATAATAATAATAATAAAGTAGAGTGAGGGTAGAGAGAATGATAGAGATATTAGTGGTGGTGTTATTTTAAAGAGGTTGGGCAGGGAAGGCATCTCTGTTAAAAGGTGATATCTGAGCAAAGGATTTAATAAAACCTATATTTTAGAACTAAAATAAGTGATTAATAAAAAAAATTTACTGGCCATGTAAAGATTATATGTATTGTATAAGATTTATATAATAAAGACTTTTTCATTTTAAAGAGATACAATGTTGAACATATGAAGGCAATAGGAGTCCTTCACACTGATTTGAAACTTGGTATCTTAAACCAGTAGTTAAAATTACCTACCCAAACTATACTAATGGATTTACTAGAGAGTCTAATCTATATGAATTGTAACTAGAACAAAGAGAACTGAATTTTTAACAAATGCATTGGTGACATCAGGATGAATGCTACTATTTCACAGGACTGGGAAATAGACACTTATATGAACAAACAGTTCGATCAATTTAAGAAATGCTTTGAATTCATTTTTATTCTGAAGTAATTCATAAGCCACATAAGAAATGTCCTTTCATCATTTATAGTGTGTCTTTTTGAAAATAGCTTTAAAGTTTTTGTCTTGATTATACAAATAATACATTTATTATAGAATTTTAGAAAATACAGAAAATAGAAGAAAATGTCAACTGTAAGCTCATAATGATAACTGCTGTTTATATTTTTATATATCTCCTTCTCTGCACAAGTAAATATTTCCAAGTTTTTGTTTTTAATTCTGTAATTTATCACATCCATTCTTAGGGAAAAAAATCCAAATATTACAAGTAAAGATTAAAGACCTCCTATTTATCACTTTTCTATGCATCCTCATTGTGGTTTTTCTTTTCTTTTTTTTTAAAACAATACATGTGTATTATACACAGAAAGATATATGTCTCCTTTTTCATTTTTTAAAAAGTGGCTCATGTCACATACACTCTGTAAATTTTTTTCACCTAAGAATATGTTTTGGGATCCATCCATGTTTCTACTTCATTCTTTCCATTTGCTACACAGTAGATCACAATGTGGACATAATCATTTATGTCATGAGGAAGGACATGAGGAAGGAATTTAAAAGGCGTTTGGGTATCTGTCCAAATGTTTCTGCCATTTAGATGATTTCTTCAACAAGTCCACTTCTCAGCTGTAATACTACATCTGTCATTTTTGGCTTACAAGCTAATTCTTAAATGAATGTGAGAGATCTTTTTTTTGCTGAGTTAAAAATGCTGAGTATGTTTAACAACTGTACCATGGATTTATAAGAATTTCAAGCATGCATTTAGAGTAATTCAATGCATCTATCATATCATGATCAAATAAAATATGTAATGTCATTAATAAACAATATGTAGTAATATTTGGCTGTCTATAAAGGCAAAAAATTGATACCAGGTATGTGAAGATAAAAGTAAGTACTTAAGTGAAACAAATATAATGAAAGGAATGTAGCCTTAAAATAAATCAAAGCATGCATGAGATAAAATTAGAGTAAAATATTTTATAACAGTGTTTGAATGGGGAGCTGTTTTCTCTTTGGTGGCAACACGACAACACTTAAAATTCAACTTGAATCATCCTCTGAACCAAGAGTATTTATTATATCAGTGCATCAGAGTACTCAAAACTATTTCATGCTGCTTTCAATACAGACCCTAGAGCATTAGGCTACATTAAAGAAAAAGATCAGAATATTATAAAGCTGAATCTAAAAAAGTCATTAAGTTTGCTGTATGCACTTTCCTCTCAACTTTGTTGTGAGCCCAAAACTGCTCTAAAAAAAGTGAAGTCTTAAAAAAAATTCATAAGAAAATACACTTTGGGGGGATGCTTTTATGAAGAATAGTGTCAAGTATGAACAGTAGCAGAATGTAAGCTAATCATGGTTTTGTCCTATTTTTCCAGAAGATATAGTGCAAAGAAAAGATATCAACTTACTACAGCTAACACACAAAGTACTGTATAGGCAAAAAGGAATATAAAGGTCATTTATTTAGACTAACTTCCTATTAACAGGCAAAAACTACAAACCTTAACTTACATAAATGTGTTTTGAAAATAGGCTAAAGAATTCCATGCGAACTCTCAGAAAATTCCTGAATAGGGATCTAGAAACCAGAGTCCTGGGTCTTCAAAATCATATAGTTTGATAGTAGAGCTGGATCACTAGGAAGACTTCTTTATTTTCTAAGGGTGAGGATGACTCCTAAGCTTGATTCCATCTGCCCAATCAGGGATGACCTCAGAACCACTTGTGGTACTTGTAAGAATTCTAGATGCCGCGGTTCCACCTTAGACCTACTGCATCAAAATCTCTGAGGATAGACTTGGGAATATTGAGTTGTAGTTGACTAAATGAGCAAATATAAGTGAAATGCTCACAACAGTGCCTTGTACAATTAAGTTATTCAAGTACAAGAATCTTGTTTAATATATCTCTGGATTCTTAGGATCTAGTGTATCACCTGGTATATAAGAAACTCTTTTTTTTTGTTTTTGTTTTTGTTTTTGTTTTTTGTTTTGTGGTACGTGGGCCTCTCACTGCTGTGGCCTCTCCCGTTGCGGAGCACAGGCTCCGGACGCGCAGGCTCAGTGGCCACGGCTCACGGGCCCATCCGCTCCGCGGCATGTGGGATCTTCCCGGACCGGGGCACGAACCTGTATCCCCTGCATTGGCAGGCGGACTCTCAACCACTGAGCCACCAGGGAAGCCCTATAAGAAACTCTTAATGACTCTTTATTGAATGAATAAACGGAGTCATATTAACCATCTTGGGTGTTATAAAACTGAAATTACTAAGTTGGTTCAAGCCAGGGTAGAAAACACTAAAGTATCATAACTAATCTGATGAGGGACAGTCTTCTCTGAAGTGTGACAAAACTAGTGAATTAAGATGATTATTTCCAGGTTTGGGTGTCAGTGTAAGATGAAAACAAATCACAGGGAATGAAGGAAAAAGAAACCAAAATGATAGGATAGGTATGAATGAGCTACAAGAAAGATTAAAGTTTATAAAAATGTAGTTTACCTAATGGCTAAGGTGGTAGGGTGGAGATGTGACAACATTCAAAAAACAGACATACAAACAAGGAGCAAAGTTAGTGTGACACGATAGCGTGATATATCTAAATTGTGTAAGGAGTTAAAGTTGTTGCAAAATGTACACACAATTAAAAAAATAAAAGTGCAACTCACTAGCATGAATGTCTCTCATGAAGGCATGTAAAACAGAAATGAAGAAGAAAAACATAATAATGAGAAGAACTAAATCACTCTGTTAGGTCTACTTCCTCACCTCTAAATTTCTCTCATTAGACTTAATGGACTAAATAACTGCTTAGTAGTTTTTCTATACGATACTACCTTGGGATTTTCAAACAACTAGATAGATAAGACAATATTATGTTAGCACAGTTAACATATCATGTTATTATCATACTTTTTATTTTCTACAGCCGTTTGTCAAATGAGAAAGCTTATAAAATTTCAGAAAATGTCTGCATATCTAGGTATTTATTTAACTGTCTATTTATGGCTACAAATGCATCAGGATAAAAATGAAATAATAAAGTATCTCATATAATCAAAGATAATACGTATTAATTGAATGAAAAAAATTAAACATTAAAAAATCTCACATTAGTACTCTGAAGAAATGCTTTCTCTCCTTAAATATTTTCTGGAGCCTCACCTCTCTCCCTATACTTTTCCTATATATACCCTTCCATCCCAGTAACTGTTTGTTGCTTCTCGTGCTCCTCCTCCCTAGGCTGGGGGAAAGTTGGCACTTTTATTATGGCCCGCCGCCTCTTCCTTCTCCTCCTACTGCTTTGGGTCTCGGTAAGAATAGCAAGTGAGAGAGAGGTTTGTGATCAAAAGTCAGAGATGAACTCTATAGGATTTTACTAGGAGGAAACTTGAACTGGCACGACTCCTGTCAGCATGTGTACAAAACCAATACAAAGGAAAGGAGCCCAACGTCTTAGTGCTTATGTTTATATTTGCTATTCATGTATATATATGCTATTCACTTAATCATCTCTAAAATTTTAACACAGAGTTTCAGATTATTCTCTTTTCAGAGATAAAGAAACTGAGACTTAGAAAAGTTAGTAACTTGCCCAAGTAAGTAACAAAGCTGGAATTTGCACCCAGGCCCGCCTCAAATTTCTGGGCTCTTACCCTATAACAACCTGTATCCAAGAGAGAAAAAACTTTTTAAATAAAAATAAAGTATGTACCAAAAAGACATACACAAACTCCAGCAATATCCTGTTGGCAGCTAAGTGTGGACAGACACAACTGAAGAAGGAAGACAGCAGAGGCAAAGGGCATGACTGAAAGGTGAAAAAAGAAGATGAAACAGGGCAGGGCTGTCCACAAAAAGAATCAAACACACAATGACTCCCCATGGGGAGAGTAAACCTGGGTTTAGGTGTGGGGTTTAAGGAGGTTCAGGTCATTAAAGGTGTTATAGATGTCCTAGAAAGCAATCTAGAGAGAAAAGTTATTCCTGTTGCTTTGGACAAAGTTGGCTCTGTGCCCCACCAATACCTACAGTACAGGTGTGAATATAAGATGAGGCTTTTCCCTCAAATCATTTGAAAGGCAAAAAGGGTGTCACTTTTTCTTTGAGTTTTTATAAAACCCTTCCAATTGACTATTCTCTCAATAACTTTATTTGGAAATATAAGACACTGTGTAGGGAGGACACATTGGCTTGCGAAGACCATAATCAACGCAAATTTTGATGCTAATATTGTTCTCTTAAAGGAATCAATAAATATAGAAGCAAAGATACTTAACACATATAATAATTATTTCTGGGATGCAGCCTCACAACTACACCACAAGCAGGTGTTAAAGATTATCTTAAAAAAGAAACATAATCAATCACACTGTGAGGATCACAAACACACCAAAGGAATAAATGGAAAAAAAATTTTTTTTGAATGGATACTGTGGCAAAAGATGAAAATCTGACAACAGTACCATCTAGGGATTCCAACAGTGAAAAAATATAAAAAGCAGTGAACTTCCTTCCCCCTATTGTATGACCTATTATATCAGACAGGCTATCACTGGTACATCACAAAGTACTCTCTCCACTGGAAGGCAGATGATGTCACTGATTTTGTCTCCAGAAAGAGGGAAGACAGCAGAAGCAAGGACTACAATTCTGCAGCCTGTGGAAGGAAAACCACATTCACAGAAAGATAAAATGAAAAGGCAGAGGATTTCATACCAGATGAAGGAACAAGACAAAACCCCAGAAAAAAAACTAAATGAAGTGGAGATAGGCAACCTTCCAGAAAAGGAATTCAGAATAATGATACTGAAGATGATCCAGGACCTCGGAAAAAGAATGGAGGCAAAGATTGAGAAAATGCAAGAAATGTTTAACAAAGACCTACAAGAATTAAAGGAAAAACACAGAGAAGAATTAAAGAACATACAAACAGAGATGAACAATACAGTAACTGATATGAAAAATACACTAGAAGGAATCAATAGCAGAATAACTGAGGCAAAAGAACGGATAAGTGACCTGGAAGACCGAATGGTGGAATTCACTGCCACAGAACAGAATAAAGAAAAAAGAATGAAAAGAAATGAAGACAGCCTAAGAGACCTCTGGGACAACATTAAACGCAACAACATTCACATTACAGGGGTCCCAGAAGGAGAAAAGAGAGAGAAAGCACCGGAGAAAATATTTAAAGAGATTACAGATGCAAAGATCCCTAAGATGGGAAACGAAATAGCCACCCAAGTCCAGGAAGTGCAGGGAGTCCCAGGCAGGATAAACCCAAGGAGAAACATGCCGAGACACACAGTAATCAAATTGGCAAAAATTGAAGACAAAGAAACACTATTGAAAGCAACAAGGGAAAAATGACAAATAACATGCAAGGGAACTTCCAAAAGGTTAACAGCTGATTTCTCAGCAGAAACTCTATAAGCCAGAAGGGAGTGGCATGATATATTTAAAGTGATGATGAGCTTCCCTGGTGGCACAGTGGTTCAGAATCCGCCTGCCAATGCAGAGGACACGGTACAAGCCCTGGTCCAGGAAGATCCCACGTGCCGTGGAGAAACAAAGCCCGTGCGCCACAACTACTGAGCCTGCGCTCTAGAGCCCACGAGCCACAACTACTGAGCCGGCATGCCGCAACTACTGAAGCCCACGGGCCTAGAGCCTGTGCTCAGCAACAAAGAGAAGCCACCGCAATGAGAAGCCCGCACACCGCAACAAAGAGTAGCCCCCGCTCGCCGCAAGTAGAGAAAGCCTGCACACAGCAATGAAGACCCTATGCAGCCAAAAAATAAATAAATAAAAATAAATAAATAAATATAAATAAGTTAATTAAAAAAATAAAGTGATGAAAGAGGAAGAACCTACAACCAAGATTACTCTACCCAGTAAGGATCTCATTCAGACTTGACAGAGATATCAAAAGCTTTACAGACAAGCAAAAGTTAAGAGAATTCAGCACCACCAAACCAGTTCTACAACAAATGCTAAAAGAACTTCTCTAAGTGGGAAATACAAGAGAAGAAAAGGACCAACAAAAATAAACCCATAACAATTAAGAAAATGGTAACAGGAACATACATATCAATAATTACCTTAAATGTGAATGGATTAAATGCTCCAACCAAACGACACAGGCTCGCTGAATGGATTCAAAAACACGACCCATATATATGCTGTCTACAGGAGACCCACTTCAGACCTAAGGACACATACAGACTGAAAGTGAGGGGATGGAAAAAAGATATTCCATGCAAATCGAAATCAAAAGAAAGCTGGAGTAGCAATACTCATATCAGATAAAATAGACTTGAAAATAAAGAATGTTACAAGAGACAAGGAAGGACACTACATAATGATCAAGGGATCAATCCAAGGAGAAGATATAACAATTATAAATATATATGCACCCAACATAGGAGCACCTCAATACATAAGGCAACTGCTAACAGCTATAAAAGAGGAAATCGACAGTAACACAGTAATAGTGGGGAACTTTAACACCTCACTTGCACCAATGGACAGATCATCCAGGCAGAAAATTAATAAGGAAACACAAGCTTTAAATGACACAATAGGCCAGATAGATTTAATTGATTTTTACAGGACATTCCAACCCAAAACAGCAGATTACACTTTCTTCTCAAGTGCACACAGAATAGATCAGGATAGATCAAATCTTGAATCACAAAATCAAGCCTTGGTAAATTTAAGAAAACTGAAATCATATCAAGCATCTTTTCCGACCACAACACTATGAGATTAGAAATCAATTACATGGAAAAAAACGTAAAAAACACAAACACGTGTAGGCTAAACAATGTGTTACTAAATAACCAAGAGATCACTGAAGAAATCAAAGAGGAAATCAAAAAAATACCTAGAGACAAACGACAGTGAAAACAGGGCAATCCAAAACCTATGGGATGCAGCAAAGGCAGTTCTAAGAGGGAAGTTTATAGCAATACAAGTCCACCTCAAGAAACAAGAAAAATCTCAAATAAACAATCTAAGGTCAGAGAAAAAGAACAAAAAACCCCCAAAGTTAACAGAAGGAAAGAAATAATAAAGATCAGAGCAGAAATAAGTGAAATAGAAACAAAGAAAATAGCAAAGATCAATAAAACTAAAAGCTGGTTCTTTGAGAAGATAAACAAAATAGATAAACCTTTAGCCAGTCTCTTCAAGAAAAAGAGGGAGAGTACTCAAATCAATAAAATTAGAAATGAAAAAGGAGTTACAACAGACACTGCAGAAATACAAAACATCATAAGAGACTACTACAAGCAACTCTATGCCAATAAAATGGAAAACCTGCAAGAAATGGACAGACCAATCACAAGTGACAAAATTGACACTGTGATTAAAAACCTTCCAACAAACAAAAGTCCAGGACCAGATGGCTTCGCAGGTGAATTCTATCAAACATTTAGAGAAGAGCTAACATCCATCCTTCTCAAACTCTTCCAAAAAATTGCAGAGGAAGGAACACTCCCAAACTCATTCTATGAGGCCACCATCACCCTGACACCAAAACCAGACAAAGACACTACAAAAAAAGAAAATTACAGACCAATATCACTGATGAATATCGATGCAAAAATCCTCAACAAAATACTAGCAAACAGAATCCAACAACACATTAAAAGGATCATACACCATGGTCAAGTGAGATTTTTCCCAGGGATGCAAGGATTCTTCAATATATGCAAATCAATCAATGTGATACACCATATCAACAAATTGAAGAAGAAAAACCATATGATCATCTCAATAGATGCAGAAAAAGCTTTTGACAAAATTCAACGCCATTTATGAAAAAAGCCCTCCAGAAAGTGGGCATAGAGGGAACCTACCTCAACATAATAAAGGCCATATACGACAAACCCACAGCAAACATCATTCTCAATGGTGAAGAACTGAAACCATTTCCTCTAAGATCAGAAACAAGACAAGGATGTCCACTGTCACCACTATTATTCAACATAGTTTTTGAGGTCCTAGCCACGGCAATCAGAGAAGAAAAAGAAATAAAAGGAATACAAATTGGAAAAGAAGAAGTAAAACTGTCACTGTTCGCAGACGACATGATACTATACATAGAGAATCCTAAAGATGCCACCAGAAAACTACTAGAGCTAATCAATGAATTTGGTAAAGTTGCAGGATACAAAATTAATGCATGGGGCTTCCCTGGTGGCACAGTGGTTAAGAATCCACCTGCCAATGCAGGGGACATGGGTTCAAGCCCTGGTCCGGGAAGATGCCACATGCTGCAGAGCATCTAAGCCCGTGTGTCACAACTACTGAGCCTGTGCTCTAGAGCCCCGAGCCACACTACTGATCTTGCATGCCACAACAATTGAAGCCCGTGTGCCTAGAGCCTGTGCTCTGCAACAAGAGAAGCCACTGCAATGAGAAGACCCTGCACTGCAATGAAGAGTAGCCCCCGCTCACCGCAACTAGAGAAAGCCCGCGCACAGCAACAAAGACCCAATGTAGTCAAAAAAAAAAAAAAAAAATTAATGCACAGAAATATCTTGCATTCCTATACACTAACAATGAAAGATCAGAAAGAGAAATTAAGGAAACAATCCCATTCACCACTGCAACGAGAAGAATAAAATACCTAGGAATAAACCTACCTAATGAGGTAAAAGACCTGTACTCAGAAAACTGTAAGACACTGATGAAAGAAATCAAAGATGACACAAACAGATGGAGAGATATACCATGTTCTTGGATTGGAAGAATCAACATTGTGAAAATGTCTATACTACTCAAAGTAATCTACAGATTGAATGCAATTCCTATCAAATTACCAGTGGCATTTTTTACAGAACTAGAAAAAAAAATCTTAAAATTTGTATGGAGACACAGAAGATCCTGAATAGCCAAAGCAGTCTTGAGGGAAAAAAACTGAGCTGGAGGAATCAGACTCCCTGACTTCAGACTATACTACAAAGCTACAGCAATCAAGACAATACGGTACTGGCACAAAAACAGAAACATAGATCAATGGAACAGGATAGAAAGCCCAGAGATAAACCCACACACCTATAGTCAACTAATCTATGACAAAGGAGGCAAGGATATACAATGCAGAAAAGACAGCCGCTTCAGTAAGTGGCGCTGGGAAAACTGAACAGCTACATGTAGAAGAATGAAATTAGAACACTCCCAAACACCATACACAAAAATAAACTCAAAATGGATTAGAGACCTAACTGTAAGGCTGGACACTATAAAACTCTTAGAGGAAAACATAGGAAGAACACTCTGACATAAATCACAGCAAGATTTTTTTTTTGATCTACCTCCTAGAGTAATGAAAATAAAAACAAAAATAAACAAATGGGACCTAATGAAACTTAAGACTTTGCAAAGCAAAGGAAATTACAAACAAGACGAAAAGACAACCCTCAGAATGGGAGAAAATATTTGCAAATGAATCAACGGACAAAGGATTAATCTCCAAAATATATAAACAGCTCATGCAGCTCAATATTAAAAAAACAAACAACCCAATCCAAAAATGGGCATAACGCGGAGTGGCTGGGCCCGTGAGCCGTGGCCGCTGGGCCTGCGTGTCTGGAGCCTGTGCTCCGCGGCGGCGGGAGGCTGTGGCGGTAAGAGGCCCGTGTACCGCAAAAAACAAAACAAAACAAAACAAAACAAAAAAACAAAAATGGGCAGAAGACCTAAATGGACATTTCTCCAAAGAAGACATACTGATGGCCAAGAAGCACATGAAAAGCTGCTCAACATCACTAATTATTAGAGAAATGCAAATCAAAACTACAGTGAGGTATCACCTCACACAAGTGAGAATGGGCATCATCAGAAAATCTGCAAACAACAAATGCTGGAGAGGGTATGGAGAAAAGGGAACCCTCTTGCACTGTTGGTGGGAATGTAAATTGATACAGCCACTATGGAGAACAGTACGGAGGTTTCTTAAAAAACTAAAAATAGAATTACCATATGACCCAGCAATCCCACTACTGGGCATATACCCAGAGAAAACCATAATTCAAAAAGACACATGCACCTCAATGTTCACCACAGCACTATTTACAATAGCCAGGTCACGGAAGCAACCTAAATGCCCATTGACAGATGAATGGATAAAGAAGGTATGGTACATATATACAATGGAATATTAGTCATAAAAAGGAATGAAATTGGGTCACTTGTAGGACCTGGATGGATCTAGATACTGTCATACAGAGTGAAGTAAGTCAGAAAGAGAAAAACAAATATCGTATATTAATGCATATATGTGGAACTTAGAAAAATGGTACAGATGAGCCAGTTTGCAGGGCAGAAATAAAGACACAGATGCAGAGAACAAACGTATGGACACCAAGGGCTGAAAGCTGCGGGGTGGTGGGGTTGATGGTGGGCTGAATTGGGAGATTGGGATTGACATGTATATACACTGATGTGTATAAAATTGATGACTAATAAGAACCTGCTGTATATATATATAAAAAGCAGCGAAGATGACTTGTTTTGGAAAACTATTTTAATTGTTTTAATTAAAAAAGTGCCTCAAGTGATACTGAAGGTTCATGTAATGAGACTGAAGCATTCTTTTACATAATGTAATTTTAAATATTTACATGTAACTAAATCAAGCAAGGATTTTAAAGCCAGACTGTGTGGGTCCACACCTTCCCCTTACTACCTATGTCTCAGTTTCCATAGCTAGAAAATGTGAATAATTATAGTAATATCATCATGTTATGAGGATTAAATGAACTAATGTTAGTAAAATGCTTAAAACTGTGCTGGTACATTAAACACTAAGTATTTGTTGAATGAAATTAAATACTCAAGATTGCCAGACACTTTTTATAAAAATTAAAAAAAAAAGGGCTGTCATGGGTAAAATGATAGGTGACCTTACATGCTTTCCTGGACAAGCAGTTCCAATTTTCAATCTGGCCTACATGTCTCATCATATTTCATATGAACCATAAGATGTTCTAATTACTTGAAATATAGAAATTTTGGAAGCATAGAACTTGATTTGTTTTCCGGTTAGTAGAATGTAAATATCTTATCCTTACCAAGACACAGAACTATGTCTTCAAAGTCAAATAATTTTTCATTTGCCCAGCTAAAGAGATGCACTGGGAAAAGCATGCTGATATCCAGGAAGCAGTCCACAAACGGTGACTCGCCTACTCAGACCTGGGAATGGCCACAGAGAAGGAGGTGGATAATGACCACTGCTACTTGTGGAAGCTCCTGAAAAGCTGGCATAAATGCTTTAGATGAGGAATCAGCAAACTTCTTCTGTAAAGGTCCAGAAGCAAAAATTTTAGGTTTTGTGCAGTTGTAGCATGAAAGGAGGCATAGATGATCCATAAGCAAATGTGTGTGGCTGTGTTCCAATAACACTTTATTTATGGACACTAAGATTTGAATTTCATAATTTTCAAATGTCATGACATAGTCTTCTGATTTTTTTCTAATAATTAAAGAATATAAAAACCATTTTTAGCTTGCAGGCTGTGCTAAAACAGATGGCAGGCTAGATTTGGTTTGGCTCTGATTTGAATTGTCAACCTCTGATTAGAAGCTCTGGAACATTACTGACAACATGCTAACCAAGTCCATGACCTGGCTCTTGCTGCTGCTTGGAATAAACTTACTCATATCTATTAGACTATTATATTCTCTGCACTGGGTGTTCCAAAAATTGCTGTCTTTTATTAAGACATTCAGAGCCCTCTTCACTCTCCTTTGACGACTCCCTCTTTACTAAGATCAGTTATCTATCCAGCAAAGGTTTCTTCTGCTTCCCAACTTTCAATTATTTTTTGTCTGACGCTCCCACCCTGGCCATAAAGTAGAGAAATAAATTTGAATACTGGCACAACCACCCATTGGCCATACCTTTTTTAATCACTCAAAGAAACCCAGCTTTATTGGGATATAATTTACATACATAAAGTTCACCAATTTTGAGTATATAAGTCTATGAGTTTCAACAAATGTTTATAGTCATATAACCATGGCCACAATCATGATACAGAACATTTCCATCAAACCCCCAAATTCTCTGTGCTACTTTGAAGTCAATATTTTTAACCTACCTCTGGCTCTTGGTGACTGACCATCTGTCATTAGTTTTGTCTTTTCTAGAGTGTCACAAAAATGAAATCAAACAGTATGTAGCCTTTTGTAACTGCCTTCTTTCATTCAACATAATGCGTTTTAAAAGATTCACCCATGTTGTTGCATGTTGAGTAGTTGGTTTCTTTTTCCTGCTGAGTAGTTTTACATAATATGAATATACCAAAATTTGTTCATTCATTCACTATCTGATGAGTATTTGGGTTGTTTTCAGTTTGGGACCATTATGATAAAGCTGCTATAAACATTTACAGACAGGTCCTGTGTGGACACACGTTTTTATTTCTCTTGGGTAAATAACCAGAAGTAGGACTGCTGAATCATATAGTAAGTTAATGTTTAACTTTATAAGAAACTGCCAAACTGTTTTCCAAAGTGACTGTACCGTTCTGCATTTGTACCAGCAATGTATGGATACTCCAGCTAATCCACAATCTTGTCAACATCTGGTAACAACAGCATTTTAAAATCGAGCCATTCTAGATTGTAGAATTCTGGTTGTCGTGGTATCTAATTGTGGTTTTCGTTTTCATTTTCCTGATGACTGATGATGTTGAGCATCTCTTCTTTTGCTTATTGGTTATTTGCATTTCTTCTTTCATGAAATGTCTATTCAAACCTTGAACCCCCGCCTCCCTTTTTTTTTAATTGGAATGTTTATCTTCAGTTGTAAGCATTCTGGATACAAGTCCTTTATTAGATACCTTTTTGGCAAATATTTTCCCCAAGTCTGTGTCTTGCCTTTTCCTTTTTTATCAGAAGAACAAAAATTTCTTTTTTGATGAACTCGAATTTAACAAGTGTTTTCTTCATGCTTCACGCTCTCTGTGTCCTATTTATGTACTCTTTTTTTTTTTTTTTTTTTTTTTTTGTGGTACGCGGGTCTCTCACTGTTGTGGCCTCTCCCATTGCGGAGTGCAGGCTCAGCGGCCATGGCTCACGGGCCTAGCCGCTCCGCGGCATGTGGGATCCTCCCGCACCGGGGCACGAACCTGTGTCCCCTGCATCGGCAGGCAAACTCTCAACCACCGCGCCACCAGGGAAGCCCTATGCACTCTTTGATAAACCCAAGGTTAATAAGATTTTTCTCTTATGTTTTTTTTTCTAGTTTTTGTCCTTATATTTAGATCTATGAATGATTATAAATTAATTTTTAGATTTTGTTTGAGGTAAGGGTTGAGGTGTAGTTTTTTGCATATGGATATCAAAACATTCTAGCATGTTGTTGAAAAGACTATGTAATTCCTTATTGAACTATCCTGGCACTTTCATCTCTTTCTTAAAAATTATTTTGGATATTCTGGGTCCTATACATTTCCATATAAATTTTAGGTTTCTCATTTTCTACAAAATACCTGCTGAGTTTTTCATCATGATTGCACTGAATCTATTCATCACTTTGGGGACAACTGACACTTTAGCAATATTCAGTGTTCCAATCTATGAACGTGATGTGTCTCTCTACTTATTTAGGTCTACCTTACTTTTTCTCAGCAATATTTACTAGTTTTCAGTGTCATGTACTTGCTTCATATTTTGTTAATTTTATCCTTAAATACTTAGTATTTTTGATGTTATTACAGATAGTATTAAAAAACTTTTAATTTTCAAAATTTTCAACTGCTTATTGCTAGTATACAGAAATACAATTGACTTTTTTCATGATGACCCTGTATTCTGTAATCTTGCTAAAGTTACATTAGTTTAATAGCTTGCTTGTAGATTTCAGCTATGACATTTTAAGAAAACAACCTCCTTCAGCCTTAATTTCCTCACTTAAAAAAATTAGCATTTGTGAGAAATAATAGAAATTGAGAAAAAAATTAATTAAGGAAGGAAAAAAACTCTCAAAGCATTTGGCACAGTATGTAACCCACAGAAAGTATTTAGCACTTATTAAATCTCTTCCCAAACTTCACAGTTCTTAGTACAAGTTTCAGCAATGTTGACGTGTCCCAAATTTTTATCTTATAGGCCTGATCTTTCTCCCAGGCTTGAGTTCCTTAGTCCCATTTATTTGCCATATTTTTATTATGTCAGTGGTGTGTTAGAACTTCAAGTACAAGTCCTAAATCAATATCATAACCTTCATTCATCCATGAATCACCTCTGCTTTCAGAAAGTCTTATTTCTGATTATGAAATCATTGTCAACTCCACTATCCAAACTTTTGTAGGAGTCACTGATAACTGCCCCAAACATACTTTTAAATCTAGTCAGTCACTGAGTCCTTAATAGCCACGATAGCTACTGTTTAATGTTGATTATGTGACAAACTCTATGCCAAACACTAATTTAGTCTTCACAACAATTCTATGAGTTAAGTTACTATTACTGTCTTCATTTTATAGATGAGGAAACTGAGACACAGAGGTTAAATATCTTTCCTAAAGCATGCACCCAGTAACAATAGAGCCAGTATCATAAGCTAGGCAATCTATGTCCAGAAACAGTAATCTGAAACATAAATTATATTGCCTCTAATGTGTGCAGACCATAGGATCCACTTGTTTGTGAAGATAGTAGGATTGGGTACTCTTAGAGGATATTTGGGGAAATCCAAGAAATATTTAATGCTCCATTAAATGCATTAATGCACCCTCAGCATGATGTTCTTGAAAAAGACAGGTGCAAAGAGGCCAGGAGCAAATGGGAAATAAAATTATGACTATGTTATTAGCTGGGCTCATAGTGAAAATGCCAATTCAGAGGTGTCTGGTAGATGTGGATGGAGAATGAGATAGGTTTAAGGTTTAAGACAGGCCATTAAGCCCCAGTCCCATCTTAACATGGGCTAGCTTCTGAAGACTAAATACATCAGCGTGTATATACTGCCAAAGGCTGAAAATTGCAAGTGATCTCCAACCCTGTTTTTCTAGTCACAGGAAAAGAGGAAGCGGAAGAGCAAGCTGTCCTCATGATTTTGACCTTTTTGCTAGAGGCTACCCAACTAGAAACATGGCCCGAACAATGTCTTGGAATAGGATCCAAACATATTAGAAATTTCTTTTCTCTAGGAAAGGGAGTGTGGTGAGTAGAGAGCAGGGTAGAAAAATCTACACAAGTCACCATCCCCCAGCTGTATTTCTAAAACCAATTTTCCCATCTATTCCCTATGCCATCATACCAATTGAGGCCATGGTTACATGTCACCTGAGCTTCAGGTGCTCCTATTCATGGTATCTTGAATTACTCTGAATATATATACAGAAGTATATATAATATATATATATATAAAGTATGTCTATATAGATATATTACTGCCAAGTTAATCCTCTAAAATGATTTTTATCACATCACCCCTCATTGCTAACTGAAGAAATATAAGCCCTTTATTCTGACATTTCAGGCCTACCAGAATACGAAATTATTTATATTCTCTACCTAACTGTACACTCCAAATCAGTTGACTGACTTATCTGTTGTTTCCTGACAATCCTTTACTTTTTTTTTCTCCTACATTTAGGAAGGTTTGTAAAGTTATGGGACTGCTCTTCTCTCAGATCTGCATATCACAATTCATACTTCAGATGCTTGTCTCATAGACCACCTCCTCTAAAAGGTCATTCCCGCTACTCCTTTAAAATAGATAGGGACATTCATAGACCAGTATCGACTCCTTAAGATAGAGAACATTTTGCTTTAAAATATAAATATATATATACATTTATTCTTTCTGCTCTTTGGAAACAAAAATCATATTTTAAGATTTTTTTTCTTCTACAGTGTTATGCACAAAGGTTCAATGAATATTGAGTTGAATACTTTCTAGCCCAGCATAAGAAAAATTCAGAGAGCGATTTTACTGCCCTATTACTGTTATCATAGTCCACACTCCATCAAAGAGAAATCTGAGCACAGCATAACGTATTTTTCTCCACATTCTCCTCTGAAACTATGGGGAAGAGATATGTTTCTCTTTTGCTTTCTGAGGTTCATTGTAAAGTACGGAGTTCATGATGTTGGCTCCCATTTAAAATAAAAGGAAATAAGGCAAGCAGTGTTAAACATTTGGAATTGACAGGAAGGAAGCCTTAAGTTCATCCGCATATTAAAGAAACGAGGGAGGCAGAGAACATTTCAAAGAATTGTGCAATGGATACTCAAATTCTCACAGGGAAGAGGCAGTCACGGCAATTAATTTCCATTAGGTTCTATTATAAAATGGTCAAGGAAAATGAGTTTAGCTGTATGGAATTTTACTTTAGGTACAATTATGTAGGTATAAATTTGTAACACCTATCAGATAGTATTAGCAACTAAAAATTCTTAGAAGTGTTTATAAAATTATATCATAATTTTTATAAATAAAATTCATAAAAAGCAAAAAGTTAGATACCTTTTTCATAGTTCTATTCAAATGAACCCCAAGAATTACTATTGCTGCACTTTTTATTGAAAGCTTATAAAAAGTTTGAGCCATTAGTTCAACATTTCTCTAGTGCTATCATCAAAGACATATGTATGGTTTAAGAAGTCATAAACTTTAGCTATGTCTTGGTATACCTTAATTTGTAAATGTAGTGCTTAAAATTTGTGGGATGAGAACTGGTACATAAACTTGCAGAAAGGTTGTTAGAGCTTACAATTTCTTATAAGTGTAATGCTTAATATCTAAGGGAGCTATTGATAGTGGTGGGCAAGGGGTAGTTTCTATAATGAAAAGAGGCATTATTTACTATATTGGATAACACATATAAATGTAGAGTAGCTAGCAACATGGAAAACTGGCTAAAAAATTGTTTTCCTTTAGAAGCATTCAGTTCATATTTTTAATTTTCAAAAATTAGAGACCAGCACTTTAGTTAAACAACCTGATTTATATTTTACAAGTGCTATTTGGGGTCCAAAAAAATGTTTACTATATACAAATGATTGAATTTAATAACACATTTCCCATTTAAACATGTTGACTTATTTCTGGATCAATGCACAGTTTAACCAATGGCAAAAGTTGAGAAGTGAGTAAGAATAGACATGTCCTGTGGTAGCAACATACAGAACATTCCATTCTCATAAATGACAGGCTATTAACCATACGCTGATTTTCCTGTAAACTACTTTAAAAAACAATTTCAAAGCTAACATTTCATTGTCATTTACAGGTATATGAGTTCCTTTACAGTTTTACATACAGACAGTCTATCTGACTAGAATGATCTGGGTGCACCCTTGCCTGGAGGCTGGGAGATGTATTTTTTTGGGCATTTTCCATCTCTGTGATTTTGGACAAAAGGAATTTTAGAAATGGTAGGCATCATTACATTTGGAGTATCTACGAATATTCTAGCTAATAGAAGTTCATATTTGGGGTCCCAGTGAATTAGGAGAAAGCATCTGAATTCTAATAATAGGTATGTGGATGTCAGTTAAGTTTCACTGTTTGAAGACCCATTAACTCATCTCCTACTTTTAACAAATACACAGATTAGACTTTTCATTTGTAAAATAAAAACACATTGCCTTTAAGCTAAAAAAATCCATTCAAAAAATACATGGATATATATTTTAAAACTCACAACAATGCAAGGGAAATCCCAACAGTAAATTACTAATAATTAAAATAAACAGTAAGTTGAGGAAAGGGATCCCCTTCTTCAGAGAGCCTTGTAACAAGTCGAGTTATCCATCAGCATGAAACAGTTTTACGAGATTGTGTCAGAGATTGCTCCTAACCCTTTATCTTTATCGTACTGAATACAGAACAGACACAACTGAACTTTAAAAGTCAACTAACTGGATGATGAGAACAAATAATAATAGTTAACATTTACTGAGAACTTAAAGCTGTATAATAAATATCATTTAGTTCTGTGATGCACAGAATTATGTAATATATCAGTTATGTTTGCTCCTTCATTTACAAGTAAGACACTTTAATGGATAAAAGGAATTGAGAATATCCTCACATATGGTAACAATGATTTCTGGAATTTCTTCATATCTAGTAACAATGATTTCTATAGAAGGAGAAACTAAATGATCACATATCTGGCATATGCCATAGAAATAAACAGGTTACACATACATTTATTAAAACCAGGAAGGGCTAAAATTTTGCTGACTGAAAAAAATAAGTAGAACAAAAATAAAACATGAAAGTCATTATATTATTAAGGCATTCAAGATCTTACTTACTGAAGCTTAAATAGAGTAAAGCAAAATTCAATCGCTATATAGAAGAAAGCAATTATACGGTCTAAACGAAGTTAATATAGCTTAGCTTAAAGCTAGATTTTTACACTGTTTCTGTTGAAAACGTCCAACTCTGTTTCTTTAGCCCTTAATGTCATTGCCATGATGTTCTTAAAAAATGTTACTAAAAGTCATGTAGGATGTCTTTTAATTCATAATAAATATGCCACAACATCATATGGTACAGAGTCTAGAATCATTAAGGTGCCATTTGCTCAAGAGCAAGTAATTTGCTAAATGTCAAGTTAGTAGGTTGAAAAGATAATCTAACTTTATAGAAATTTAATAACTCCTAAAATTCGCTGATACCTTAAAAAGTTCTGGTTGGATAACTTAAAAATAAAATCATATTCCGATTGGAGGATCTGAATAAATACTAATTCAGATGACTTAAAAGGCATATGGAGTGGGTTGAATGGTGGTCCCTCCCCAAAATGTACGTCCATGTTCTAACCCCCTAGGACCTGTAAATATTACCTTACACGGAAAAAGGTTTTTTGCAGATGTGATTAAGTTAAATATCTTGAGAAGAAGAGCCTGTCCCGGGTTATTTGGGTGGGTCCTGAATGCAATCACATATATCCTTTTTTTTTTTTTTTTTTTTTTTTTTGCGGTACACAGGCCTAGCCGCTCCGCGGTATGTGGGATCTTCCTGGACCGGGGCACGAACCCGTGTCCCCTGCATCGGCAGGCAGACTCTCAACCACTGCGCCACCAGGGAAGCCCAATCACATATATCCTTATAAAACACATGCAGGGGAGAAGGTGATGTGCAAACAGGGGCAGAGACTGGAGGTGATGTGGCCATAAGCCAAGGAAAGCAAGGAATACCTGGAGCCCCAGAAGATGGAAGAAGCAAAGAACAGATTGCCCCTAGAGCTTGTGGAGGGAGCATGGCCCTATAGACACCTTGGTTTCAGACTTCTGGCCTCCAGACTATGAGAATAAATTTCTGTTGTTTTAAGTCACCAAGTTTGTAGTAATTTTTTATGGCAACCACAGGAAATTAATACAGTATCATTGTGAATTTTGTTGTTGTTGTTTTGTTTTGGTTTCCAGAGTTCGGCTTCATTTTGCAGTACAGAAATCATTCGGAGCCATTGTGAGACAGACATCATTGAAGCAGAGGCTCTGTCGAATCAATACTGCGTTGCAGCTTGGTCCATTGAAGAAGCCACACTTGGGATACAAAAGAAGCTCTACATTTACCTGCTTTATGATAGGTTTCTTTCCCTTCTGCTCTCATCAATTTTATTAGGTTAAAAGACAGTACAGAGGCTTCCTCCAAAATGACTCTCAAAGTCTGGAGTTTGGTTAGAATTGGAGGCCCACATAAACCAAGCTTGTGGCTGTGCTGCCTGGGCACTGTTATAACACGTGATGTAAATGAAAAGGGGTGGGGAGGAGTGAGGGATGCTATCCCTGATTACGGAACATTCGATTCTGAATCTCCTTAATGTCAAGAGGACAGATGGCACGCAAACTGTACTGACCCAGTTCTTGAGCAGCAGAAGCTCATAACCGTAAAGGTTGCACTGATTAAAAGATACAAATACTATATCAAGTTCTCTGTATCAGTATCACGTTTTAAAACTGATTCTTCACTAGAAAAAATAAGCTAGTATCGGTTAAATTGAACAGAATGTGGGAAACTGCCAGTTCTGAAGAGCCACTCCATGAAAACAAGTTAATACATGATATTAGAAAGGGGAGGAATATTTACTGGTACAGCGCTCTGCAATCTCTCAGTTTTGATTACAAAAGCAGGCCTTACAATATTGATTTCATACAACATGCATCATTTGCCAAATTTTAAGTTTGTCCTAATTAGGTGGTAACATGTACTACTGTCAGTCTTCCCCATACATGTCACTTTTCTTCTGCTTCATTTACTCAAAGTCAAACTCAGATCCCATCATCCTCTTATAGATGTCCTTAATGTCATCACAGGTCATCTCAAAGTGAGTTGTTGCATCATACGTACGGGTTATAAAGATCTGGCTTTCTGTTCCCAAATCTTTTGGTACAAGGAAGTCACTGACGCTAACGAATTTCTGCTCAGTTGGTTCCAACAGCTCCAGAGCTGGTCTGATTTCTTTCTCGGGTTCCTTGGTCTCCATGGTTGTGCCAGCGATGGCAATGTACTTGCCCTGTGCTGCCACATTGTGTGCGGAGGAGATCATGCAGACATAGATATCTGACTTCTGGTTGATTTGGTACTGTGGAATAATGATCTGGCAGGAGCTGGCGTTGTTGGTGTTCTTGATGGGGTGGCTGAGGATCCAGATGACTCTGACCACCTGGCCCAATTTTCTTTTCTTTTCTTTCCATTTTTTTTTTTTTTTTTGTGGTACGCGGGCCTCTCACTGTTGTGGCCTCTCCCGTTGCGGAGCACAGGCTCCGGACGCGCAGGCTCAGTGGCCATGGCTCACGGGCCCAGCCGCTCCGTGGCATGTGGGATCCTCCCGGACCGGGGCACGAATCCGTGTCCCCTGCATCGGCAGGCAGACTCTCAACCATTGTGCCACCAGGGAAGCCCTCTTTTCTTCTTTTTTAATAGTTATTTATTTGGCTGTGTTGGGTCTTAGCTGTGGCATGCGGGATCCTTTGCTGCAGTGCATGGGCTTCTCTCTAGTTGTGGCACATGGGCTCAGTAATTGTGGTGCTCGGGTTCTCTAGTTGTGGTGCTCGGGCTCCAGAGAGCGTAGGCTCAGGCTCAGTAGTTGTGGTGCGTGGGTTCAGTCGCCCCATGTTATGTGGGATCCTAGTTCCCCGACCAGGGATTGAACTCGCATCCCCTGTGTTGGAAGGTGAATTCTTAACCACTAGACCACCAGGGAAGTCTCTGGCCCACTTTCTCTACTCGATCACAGATGATGGAGTAGCTGGGATCACAGGTGAGCTTCTTACAGCGAGCAATCTCTCCTTCAGATTTTACACCAATCACTTTTCCATTTTGCATAATGATTTCTTCAATTGGTTTATTCAGCACGTATGTAACTCTGTAAATAGCACTTAGCTGTGAAAATCCTGTGGCAATTCTCCAAGGCTGCAGAGTGGATGAAGGTATGGGCTTTTGCCATATCTTGCCAAAGACTCACTGTAAAGTTTAATCCTGTTAATGGTTTCACAACATGGTTGATATAAATAGTCATCAGTTCTGTAAAGTGCCAGTGCATGACCAGTAAAACCTATAACATCTTGGCCCAAGTCAAATTTCTTATACACCTCTCTCATTGCCATCTTCCTAGGATCAATGCCCTCAAAAGTTCTAGGATAGTTCTCATCAAAGTTGGCAACATACACCAGGAATTTTCTGAATCGACGTTTTTCAAACGCCCCATTAGGCTAGATGCCAGGGCTTCTGCTTCAGTGGAAGGAGCCTTGTAGATTTTTCCTCCTTTATAAACAAATCTCCCTTCAGTCGCTTGGAAATCCAGATAGCGAATGACCTGTGTAAAAAGCAGCATCTTAACCAGCTGACCATTTGCCATAAGGAACTTGGGAATTAAGTCAACATTACAGTCTCTTTCCCTCCCCATTGATGCTGGTGGTGCTCCGGGTATTTTAAATCTTTTGTATAAATCTTCCAGTGGTGTTATAGACGATGCACTCTCTCCTCCCTAATATGGGTTTCTATCCATGTGAAGAACTTTCTTTCCATTCACTGACATTATACCTGACAGGATACATTCCATCAGGCCGGTGCCCAGCATGATCATGTCGTACAACTCATCTTTAAAGTGTTAGGGACTTCCCTGGTGGTGCAGTGGTTAAGAATCTGCCTGCCAATGCAGGCAACACAGGTTCGATCCCTGGGCTGGGAAGATCCCACATGCCACGGAGCAACTAAGCCTGTGTGCCACAACTACTGAGCCCACGTGCCGCAACTACTGAGCCCATGTGCTGCAACTACTGAAGCCCATGTGCCTAGAGGCCGTGCTCCACAACAAGAAGCCACCGCAATGAGAAGTCCATGCACCGCAACGAAGAGTAGCCCCCGCTCACTGCAACTAGAGAAAGCCCGCGCGCAGCAACGAAGACCCAACGCGGTCAAAAACAATAAATTAAATTTAAAAAAAAAAGTGTTAAAAAGAATAAGGCACAGTGTAAACATCATTATGATAAAAATTAAGATATTAAAATCGTTAACAATGGACAGCTTGGTCAACTGAAATCTGCCAGAAGATTCATAAGATTTACAGGATTGCATAAATTTATAAAAGGTAATTATTAAATACTTATCAAGAGTTGGCAATATGTAAAATTCTCCATAAAGTATTAGCTTTTACAAACATTCATGTAGCACCAGTTATATGTCCAGAAATGTATTAGGCTCCATGAACTATAATAGAAAAAAAGCCTGAATGGTTTATAGAAACTAAACTACTACCTATTATATGGGTATTAAAAAAGTTAATACACGTAAAACACAAAAGTGCTAGGCATAGTAAGAGATAAATAAATATTAACTTTATTATCTAGAATAAATCTTATTTTTTCTTAAGTATCTTCTATCAATAAAAAGATCCTTATGCTACAACTTTTTAATATAATATTAAGAGGGTTTATGCAGTAACAAAATTTTTAAAAGCTTAACTATCTGATTTTTATTCATGGCAACCATTTTTTTTATTCCTCTAAAACATACACTTCCAATCAATCCTGTTTCCTTTTTACTGAAAGAACTTTTCATAATGACTGAAGTACTGAAGTATAATTTAGAAGCAGTCTCTAAAAGTGGAAGTAACATTCATCTAAATATGCCTGCCAAGTTTAAAAATGTATTAGGAGTTAAATTGAAACATGTTGAAAATGACTCATTGTGGACCAGAATATACACAGTAGGAAATAAGAGCTCATTTACAAGTGGGAGAAATACACTCACACTTCAACTGTGGTAATTCTCTGGACTTTCCTTCCAGTAAACATCATATTTTAAAATAATCATGGAAAATATCTTACTTTTAACTGAAGTTTTTATGAGTTGATTTAGTCAGCTGGCATTCCAATATTTTACACATATCTTTTTTGGGACATGGATATATTTACCAAATGTAAATCTATGAATATTTCCCCCTAAGCAACAGAGCAGCAGCCTATAAAGAAAGCTGTACAAACACACACACACACACACACACACACGCACACACACACACACACACACACTCTGTGATTCAATTCATATGTATAATGACTGACCACCTATGACTCTGGATTACTAAGAAAGCATCTTAAAAAATGTGCAGATATATAATAAAGTGTTTTCTTTCATTTACAAACACAACGTTATTGATGAGTCACCAGGAGGACATGTACTTGAGTTCTTTTTCTAGTAATACTTAGATATTTGTACTGATTCTATCTACTCTCTCCGCTTGTGACGCAAAATTACACATTTCTGAGGCAGCTGGCTAGATTTAGAAAATATCATAGACCCCACTCATCCCCCTCCACCCACTTCTGCAAAAAAGAAAAAAAAAGGTCTGCAAGATGAATGACCTGAAACCTTGATCTCACTACCACACGTTCCCTCTAAGCTAATTAATAAGCCACATACTGAACTGTATCTTTGATCATAACTTTAATGTGACCCTTAAGCTGAATTCAGTGAAAAAGTGCTTATGAATTAACAACATGATTCCAGTTTGTTTAAATTTTCTGAGCTTTATTTCCTATTTCATCAATTATTTATTGATCAGGAAGTGTAGTAAACAGTTCATTATAGTAACTGTTGGCACCCCCCTTTATCTAGGAATTTTACTTAGAAACTATCCCTACCCTCAAACCATGTTTTAAATGATCCCTGGCAACAACGAGCAGTCTGGGTGTGGGCTTTAACCGAAAGTGGGACAATCAGCACTTTCCCTGTGACAAATTCGATGCATAAATGCTCTGGAGCATCTCTTCATTGTGTATATATCGTCATGACAAAGGGAGTCTCAAGATCCTGAATTATTAAAACAAATTTTAATAAATATTTATTGCAGAATAGTTTTAGATCCTGTGTTATTTTTCATTTTATTTTTTTCATCTTTATATATCCAGAGTCACTTATTGTGAAAAGAATATAGTTTAGTTTTTGACCCAAACTGTATTCCTTTTCTTGTATAATAGTGAGTTCATCACATTTACAACTGTTGTCAGAAAAGACACAATCGGTCGTCTGCCGTCTTAAGAATTTATATTTTCTATGTTTTGCTTCTTTGTTGTTTGCTTTGTTATCTATCTTTTGTTATAAGGTCTGTGCTTTCTTTTTTCTTCCCTCTCCTCTGGCAATATACGAAGGATATTGCCTGTTTTCAGTTTAATTAATGTTTTGTTTCCTGACTAATATGTTTAAATAGATATTTCTTGATAAAACCACTAATTCTTATGAAGTTTGAGGAAATTATAATTACACAATCTTATGTATATTATATACACACTATTTCCTCTTACCATCAATTCTCTAATTTTAGTTGCAAGTTGCTATTTTTGCCTCTACTTATGCTAAATTTTTATGTTGTAATTTCCCCATAACAATTATGATTACAATGTGTTTTGAAAGCAGAATGACAATAGTTATTGAGATTTAATTTTACATTAAATATTCACTGCCAGTTCTTTTATACCTTGACATCTCAATTCATGAGGGTTTTTTTTTTTTTTTTTTTTTTAATGAGTTCTTTGATTCTTTGGTTAGTGAGGTTACCATTTCAAGTAGGTTTTTCAGGAATGCCATGTGGGTAACACGCTTCCTGAGTCCTCACATGACTAGTGAGTTTTCATGACTCAGGAGGCAGAAAATGTCAACCCTCACATAGTCTCACTTACCTGAATCACACTCTTGTTTTATTTCTCTCAAATAATTGTTACTTTCTAAAATTATCTTCTTTATTTTGTCGCTTATTTATATGTGTTGATTTAAACCATAGGAACGTAAATTCCATTGAGACAGAGACCACTGTTAAATCTTCAGTCCCAGTGTTAAAAGTGCTTGCTCAAAGCAGGTTGTTAATAAATACTGCTAAATGAATAAATAAAGTATAAAGTTATGGAGGAGAAACTTAAGCTCAACCTGTATTTTTTCCTTAGCAAATGACTTACTTATCCAGCCCAGATGCTTCTAATAATGTTCCTATTCAATAACTGCACTTGGATTTACTACATTGCTATTTCCCATCCTCTTCACACCACCCAGAATGTGGTGAGTTCTGATAAATTTCAGAAAGAATTTTCTTTTATTGTATCTCTAAATATTTTTTTCCTCTTCCATTTTGTTTTCTTCCATTGACACACTAATTTTCTGAATGTGGATATGTGTTGTCTGTTCTCCATGTCTAATACCTCCTCTCTAACCATTTGCATCACTTCTTTGTTGCTTTTTCTTTTCTTTTTTTGATTTGTTTCTGCTTTATAAACCCCCCTTTAATTCAGTTTTCTGGATCTCCCTACCCCCTTTTTTTCTTTAATTCCTTTGTAAGTTTTGTATGTCATTTTTCTATGTAATTTTTTTCTTTAACTTTGCCAGTCGCCTTCCATCTTATTCTTTTGCAAAGTCTTTGGTTTCAAAGAGTCTGTGCTTTCTTAAATTCTTTTAGTTGTGAATAGGTTATAATCTATAAAATCTTTCTAGATTCCTAGTATAGATCTTTCAAAATGTTCTCTTTATCTTCTGCAGCTTTTATAGGACTCCTGCTGTCTCCTTCCACTTAAAAAATATTTATATATATCTCATACTTGTCTTCCCTGAAACCCCCCCATCACTTAATAATCTTTGAATGAAGGCAGTTCTAGCCAAGCCTTCATTTTGCTCTTTCCTGTTTAACAAAACATTGTTTGGATTGTTTCATAATCCAACGAACTAGAGGACTAGGAAAATATTATCTGATCAGCAATTTCCTTGCTTAAAGGCAGGGAGAAAGCTGAGGTTATAAGAAGTTAGTCTGGAAGCTTATGCTTGTATTTTCTCCAAATACTTTTACCCATGGTCAAGTTTATGGGATTGGAAGTTTATAGTTCTAGTCTTGTCTCTCATATTTTGTATTTATTTCTCTCTTTCTGGGAGAGTTAGTCATATTGGTAAAAAGTCAATTTAGACTACAAATTTCATCATAACCCCTCAGATTTTAAATAACCCCCATTCAACCTATGGAACAGCAAGGATTCTTCTCTTCAATTTATTTGTTTTACATCTATTTGGTTTGCTTTAATACAAACCCCATCACTCTTGGTTAAGAATCTAAATCACACCAAAGGAAAAGAGATACAGCACAACTAAACAGGCTCTCCTCTAGCCTGGCATTCCTGCAGATATATGATGGAGAAAGAGGTTGAAATTTCCAGCTTTTACCCCTTCACTTTAGGGCTAAGCTGTCTAATATAATAATAGCCTGAAGCCACAAGTAGCTATTTAAATTTAAGTTAATTAAAATAAAATAAAATATATTTAGTTTCTCAGCTACACTAGCTAAACTTCAAGTGCCCAATGTGGCTGGTGGCTACTGGGATAGGGCAGATAAAGAATATCTCCATTATTACAGAAAGTTCTACTGGAGAGTGCCAGGAGCTGCACAGAATTTCCTCTATATACTATCCACCTCACTGTACTCTACATGCTAAATTGTAGAGTGTTCTGGTTACACTGTTTCTGACCAAAATTCTTTGAAATTTATGATACCATATTGAGGCTTCCCTTAGTTTCCAATGAGGATGAGAGTATCTTCTTCATTTTATTTTCATCCATATAATATTCAAACAGAGAAAATCCTAAAAATGCTCTTACAAAATCTTCATTTTTAGAAGTCCTCCATCAACTTAACATTTCAGAGTTCCCTTAAAAACAAATTTTTCTTTAAACCATAGGTTAGAGTTTCCTAGCCTATGATTTTATGCAATACTGGCTAACTTACAGTTACTTCCCTGTTAATCACTGAGAATGGAAGGAGGGATATCAAAATGGGGTATGTGACAGGTTCAAGGTGCTCAATTCGCTAAATTTATTTACTGAATGAAAGTGTGTCTAAAGTGTGAAATTTGAAGAGAATTACGCACTGGGTTCACTGAGAAATCTAGGTTTAACCAATCTGATTTAACCAATGACAGGTTAAGAATTAAGTAAAAAGCCTGTAAACATTTCATCAGTAATGTCCCTCTAGGTTGATCTACTAATCAACATTCTTTGAAACTGATATTTAAGCTGCTTTCAGTTCATCACTTTTTTACAGTGTTATTAATTTCACAATTCCCATGTGTCTCCAAAGATATTCTTAATCTTAATAAAATGTTTTGCTGAAATTGAGATACCTTCTATCACGGGCATTCTTCTCTAGAAGTTCTAGTAAATACCTCAAAAAAAAAAAAAAAAGAAGTAAAAGTAGTTTGTCAAGACTTAATAGTTAACTAATGGTGACTTCTGGTTTTCACCATTTCCATTTCTAAATGCTCACTATCTGTTTAATAATCTGTTTTAGAATGTTCATAGTGGGCTACATTCAAGTTTACTGATGTATATAGTTCTAGAATCTTTCCTCTTCAGTCTTTCAGAGCATAGGGACGTTTGTTTATTTCCTGTCTTCTGGCCTTGGTCTGATAACAATGTTTTAATAAGATAACCAACAGTTGCTCAAGTTCTTTCAAATCTTAGGGTACTTAGGGTATTAGCCTTCGAGAAGAAGCTTACATCTTCTTTGAGATTACTGGTTAAGGCACCAAGAAGGGCACAGTGATAGACAGTAATAACTAGCATTTCTTTAGAACTTATAGCTTACAAGTGTTTTCAGAAGCTGTTGTCGTGTTACTCAAACACATATTCGATGAATGGATAGCTTAGGATTATTTGGGGGTTTTGTAGGAAGTACACTAGATACTAGGAGTAGAGGGAGGCAAAAAAATACATCTTCCAAAAAAAAAAAAAAAATCTCTCCAGGTGACTGAAATTCATCTAGATTTGGGAACCAGTGATATAGTAAAATGAAGATGAGTCCTGGGCACTCTTTTCAGCATTCGAACTGCCTTCATAATGCAAAGTTGTAAGTCAAAATGAACATGGTAAGCTCTAATCAACTGAAATTGATATTTGTTGAGAATTACTTATATCAAAGACACTGAGTAGAGGCCTTACCTTACTAGAGAAGCAAAAATGGGGAAGAGAAAATCTCTGACCTCAAAAAAAACCCCAATACTTCAGAGGAAAGACTTGTAAACAAACACACAATTATAATATAATGCTAGAAAACAGAGAGAAGAGACTTCAGCATTTCTGACAGGAAGTTAAGGTATGCATAGAAGACATGATCACGGATTTCATTCTTATCAAATGAATGGGTATCTACCTAGCAGATGAATGGTAAGATACATGAGCAAGGGAAGAGAAAAGGTCATTCTTAGCAAAGAACCCATATAAAAGGGTGAGGAAGCACCATACACTTACAGAACTTGAAGAGATCCATTTGTCTTGAGTAAATGGGGGAGAATCAAAAGAAATATCTGCAACTGGGAAGATAGGCAGGAAGTCTGTGAATGACCCTAAGAGCTAATAAGCTGTGTGCTGTATGGACGCCGTTCTGCTGAATGACATAATTAGAGTTCTGAGTTTTAGAACAATTACCCTGGAAGAATAAGTGATGAAAATAGGACTAAACTGAAAGCGGCGAGATAGTTCAGAGACTATTATAAATAGTTCAGGCAAGAGAAAAGAAAGACTTGACTAAAGCAGTGACACCTGGGATTAAGAGGCGGGAAAAGATTAGATATATTTAGGAATTAGAAAAAAACATGATATTTGTTTAAGTGTTCAGAGAGGCCTTCCTGGACTATCCTATCATGATATACCCTGCTGGAGCCATTATTCCTCCTCACACAATCTAGTTCATAGCAATCATCAAAACACATAATTATAACATAATAATTATGAATCTGTTTGTTTATTTTCCATTTACCTCAACTGACTCTCAGCAGGGGCAACCTCCCATTTATTGATTTATTTATGTACACCAACATCTAGCACAGCAAATGGCACATGGCAGTTATCAATAAATAACCTGTTGGTTGAATAAATGGGAAGGAGAGTGAGGAAAAAAAAGTAGTTGTGAACCACCAGCTTTCTTGTTCAAGTGTCTGGGCAAATGATGATGTTAGTCAGGATGCAAAACTATGGCAGGAAGAACAGGGCAAGAGGATTAAGCGAGGGGGAAAGATGGAGCAACCAATTGAGAGGTTATCGTACACAATTACAGCACGACCCCAGTCAAGAAGTAACGAGAAGCTGACCCAGGATGACTCCCAGCAGGAGTGCAGAGGATTTTAGAGATACTATAGGGGTAGAAGCTATGAAATTTGACAAACCTACACACAGGAGCAAGGGGAAAGGATTATTATTCTGAAAGTTCAAACAGAAAAGACTTAAAAATGGCAGTATAGTTTACTGACTTGAAGTCAGCTGAAGCCACATTCTGTTTTGGGAAGAGTGAATGTGAGAGGAAGCTGAGTTTGTTTCACAAATACTGAGTTTAAAGTCCCAGAAAAACACTGAGATAAAAATGTCAATCACGTAGCTGGAAATACAAGTTTACAAAACACAAGGAAAGGTATGGTGTGAGTTTAAAAACAGTGTTGATCATTCCCTTAAGTGACGGTTAAAGCTGAGTAGAAGAGATCCCAGAAGGAAGAGACATATATGTGTATATGATCCAACATAAAAAGAATCAAATGTCATGAAAACAAAATAGAAAAGAAAAACTGAAGAACTGTTTCAGATTAAAGGAGACTGAAGAGGCGTGATAACTAAAAGCAGAGCATAATTCTGGACGGGATGCTGTGCCAGAAAAAAAATTGTTATAAAAAGATATCATTCGGACAACTGACAAAAATGGATAAAAGTATTATTATCAATGTTGTCCTGAATTTGATAAGTGTACTGTGGTTATATAAGAGAATATTCTTATTCCTAGAAAATAAACCTTGAAGAGGCAAAAGTATATGATGCATTCAGTCTACTAAACTATTCAGAAAAAAAATAACGTGTGGGGTGAGGGGAGAGAAAGAGAAAGAGAGAGAGAGAATAAAAATGATAAAACAAATATAGCAAAATGTTAAAAAGGGGTGAATTTAGATAAAATATATAAAGGAGTTCTTTGCATCATTCTTGTAGCTTTTGTGCACACATGAAATTTGAAATAAGAAGTTAAAAAAGAATAAGGACCAAGATAGAATGCTGGAGCACAGCTTTGATTTCATAAAATCAACAGTGAATTGATCGCCTGAGAGTGACGGCCATTGAGAGTTAGTCAGGATTGAGGAGAGAAGAGGTTTAAGTCAGTAGGTATGAAAACAGCCTTCTCTACATCAATTGTTCCACCTAAACAACAAAATATGCTGATAACTCTAGTTTATTACTGTATAAAGATGTTCTGTCCCATGGACTTGCAGGTTAACAATACTGGCATCCATCAAATTCTCCTGATATACAGTAAATATTCTTTTTGGCCACAGAAGCCACCAGTCCTTCTTTGAGAAGTCCTTCTTTGAGAAAAAAAGACTGACAGAAAACAATATCTAATTGCTTTGTGTATGTGTGTATTTTGACGCGCTGCACAAAAATATTCAAGATACATTCTTCTGCAAAAAATTTATTTTCTAAGTTTCATGAGGTTTTTCTTTCCCATGTGGAAAATAATGGGAATATTAGAGACTTTAGTTTATATTATGTTTGAGAACATGAATGAAGAATGGTTCAATTATAAATACAATACACATCTCTGAATTTATTCATAATTAAATAAGAAGTATGTGGCAAAAAAAAAAGATACATTCTTTTGAAGTGGAGGAGAATAGGTGTATCACTTCAGAACCAGTAGTACCATTTAAGCCCAATTATAAGCAACAAATTATCCATGAATGGTTAAAGGACTCCCTGGGTCATTGTTTCTGGTGGGGCAAGGAATGTCAGATCAGACCAATACCTAATAAAGAAAAAGGAAGATAGATGAGAGGTGGATAAAACAAAATCTATACATTGTGACCCAAATATGGGTGTTTCTTATCTGTTCCTTTCAAAGGCTTGTGTCTAGACTGAAAAGGAACAGATATTTTTCACCTCAGCAATAAATTTCTTAATGCTTTCATGTACGCTACGTTATGTACTACTATTTCCAAAGCCTTTATTAGGAAAGGAATAGAGTCAATTGTGGTAACTTAGGATGTAATGAGACCAGCTTGAGATATCCTATGTAAGTGGACAAATATATGTCAGATGGAACAGCAGCTTAAAAGCCAAGAGAAATCTGAGAGCATGGGGCTAGACTATTTCAATATAAATGAAACAAACCAATAGGCAAATAGAACATTTTAAAGAATAAGAGAAATCAAGTAACAAAAGATAATCTTATAAACTGTGAAAAATCATTAGAGTAGCTTATAATTAGAGTATTTTGCAAATTTTCAAAGAAAAAATCATACTAAAAATTATTTAAGAAGCATGAATTTCGTGTATATTTTTTCTTTCATAAAGAGGTATGTCGAAAGAGTAACTTAATATAGAATTGAGAATCAAGAATTTCTGCATTCAAATAGCAATTACGATGTGAATTACTTTATGTAACTATGAAATCTAAGAATAATATGAATAAAATTATCACAGAATTTATTAAGTAAACAAAGTTTAAGTACAGTACTATAGCTTTTATTTCAAATCTCAACATCCTTTATCCCATTAAGTTTATATTGAAAATGACACAAACATTTACTTGCCTGCTGAAGAAGGCAAGATTAAAAAACCGGATAAACAAAGATAAAACAGTATAAGAATATGACAAAAGGTAGAATAAAAGCATGTCAAAACTGTTCTACTCTTGGGGATAAAGCACTGAATGGAAATTTAGGACAGCTGGCTGCTAAATCAAGCTTTAAACTAGCCCAGTATAACATAAAACTCAGTCTACTCACTAGATCTATTCCCCCTTACTTTTGTCTTCTAAGAGAAAAAATGAGGACAAAATTCTACTATTACCAGAGAAGCTGTAGGGATTGAAAACATAATTTAAGTAATTATGAAAGCATAATTTAAATAATATTCATTTAAAAATACTTACAAACTGAAAAAACTATTCCAAACACATCAAACCATAGTTAAAAAAAATTAAAACAACTATAACTGAAAAAAAAGCTATTAAAATTAATTCTGGATTACAAGCTAACACTTTAGATTCAAACATAGGTCTCTTCTGTAGGATCCCACAGATGTAACAGTGTATTCAAATTTATTCTAGTCACACTGATTGAGTTTAAAAATTTCCCCTTTGTGGCAGAAAGAATCCTCAGGGTGCTTACAGAGATTCAAAGCAACAGAACGAGATAATAACTGTTCCTGTTCATGAAAGCTGGGTATTTGTTACTTACTATTAAATGAATTGTTGGACTTGAATTGGGACATACACAGGTCTTTTATATGCCTGAGAAAAGTCCATTTCTTTGTAGAAAATTAAAGTCCTTCAGCAAAAAGCCTTTTTCATTCATGTTTGAAAGCGGCATACTACTTCCCTACATTTCTCTTTATAATAACACAGGTTGTTTGATCATTAAATGAAGCATTTGATAAAGTAAAACTTTCAACAAAATGAAAAAGTTGAGATTAGTTATACCTGATTAGAAAATTGTGTATAGACATGTCTTGGACTTTACTTAAGCATGATTCACAGAAATCACAATGCATGTACAGATTGAAACACATCTGTTTATTCTGATTTTGACACAAAGGAAACCAGAATCACACACCTGAGTATTAAAAACTCAACCTCTGAAAAATAAAATAATATTTTTCCTTGGGTTTCAGTATATACAAAAAACATACATGATATGCCCAAAATATTCTTAGGCAATATACACCCAAAAAAAATTCAGTGGAGGGACTTCCCTGGTGGTCCATTGGCTAGGACTCTGCACTCCCAATGCCGTGGGCCTGGGTTCGATCCCTGGTTGGGGAACTAGATCCCACATGCTGCAACTAAAGACCCCATATGCCGCAACTAAAGATTCCACGTGCTGCAACTAAAAGATCCCACGTGCCGCAACTAAGACCCGATGCAGCCAAATAAATAAATAAATATTTTTTAAAAAATCCAGTGGATATTTAAAAAATATATAGTGTCTTTTTCAAATAATAGTCCTAAATACTAGGTTTTTATTTTGAAACAAACAAAAAACAGGAAAAGTGAACTGCAGAGATTTATAAAATACACTCAAAAACAGCTTGGGTTCACCATTCCCTTTACATGGTAACTTAACCAGTGTATCAACTCTTTTGAGCTGTTGTTACAGATAATTTCAGGATCAAAAGGGACTTTAGACTCATCAAGCTACCCACTTGATACTTCGATCCTTACAAACACAATCCTACTGAATGCCTGGCCAGCTGATGCCTGCACACTTCTAATGATGAAGAATATACTTGATGCCAAGGCATTTTGAAAATCCCTATTAGAGAGCTTATCTTTACCCTCTTCTGTAATGTTTACTCAGTGGTCCCAATTCTACTACTTTAGGCCTGACCACGTGAGAAAAGTACACTTCATATATCTGTAGACAGTTATAATCTGACACTGTAGGACATTTTCTAATCTTTTGAATATGTTTGGTCATTTTCCTCTTAAGACCTTTGGTTTAGAGCTTGGGTGCCCAGACCCAGCATGATTCTATAAATAAGATAATCACCAATCACATTCTAGATATAACTTCTGTTACTGTAGAATAGTATCTCCATATTAAAATCTTCCAAGCCTATACAGACATACCTCCTTTTATTGTGCTTTTGCTTTATTGAACTTCGCACATGCTGCATTTTTTTACAAATTGAAGGTTTGTGGCATCAAGCAAGTCTATCAGTGCCATTTTCCCAACATTTGATCACTTAGTATCTGTGTCATATTTTGGCAATTCTTACAATATTTCAAACTTCTTCATTATTATTATATTCATTATGGTGATCTGGGATCAGTGATTTTTGCTGTTACTAATGTAATTGTTTGGGGGCACCATGAACCATGCCTATATAAGATAGCAAACTATTTATAATGTTCTCTGAACTATCTTCCTATTATCAGTTTAGTATTACTTTCATTCCTCAATCTTCTGGGGTAATTGTTCTAAAACTGAGAACTCTGATCATGTCATTCAACAGAATGGCATCTAGACTGCATAGCTTAGCATTTAAGGTCATTCACAGATTCCCTGCCTATCTTCCCAGGCTCTCTCCCTCTCCTTGGGCCTCCCTATTCCCTGAGACACAACAATACTGGAATTAGGCCAATTGGTACCCCTACAATGGCCTCCAAAGTGTTTAAGTGAAAGGAAGTGTCACACATTTCTTATTTTAAATCAAAAGCTAGAAATGATGAAGCTTAGTGAGGAAGGCACATTGAAAGTCAATATAGGCTGAAAGCTAGGCCTCTTGTGCTCAACAGTTAGCCAAGTTGTGGATGCAAAGGAAAAGTTCTTGAAGGAAATTAAAAGTGCAACTCCAGTGAACACAGGAATGAAGAAAGCAAAACAGCCTTACTGCTGATATGAAGCAAGTTTTAGTGGTCTGGATAGAAGACGAAACCAGCCACAACGTTCCCTGAAGCCAAGCCTAATCCAGAGAAAGGCCCTAAACTAAGTCTCTTCAATTTTTTGAAAGCTAAGAGAGGTAAGGAAGCTGCAGAAGAAAAGTTTGAACCTTGAAGAGGCTGGTTCGTGGGATCATGAAATTTAAGGAAAGAAGTCATCTCCATAACATAAAACTTAAACACAAGGTGAAGCAGCAAGTGATGATGTAGAAGCTGTAGCAAGTTATCCACAAGATCTAGCTAAGATAATTAATGAAGATGCCTACAATAAACAAGTTATCAATGTAGATGGAACAGCCTTCTATTGGAAGAAGATGCCATCTAGGACTTTCATAGCTAGAGAGGAGAAGTCAATGCCTGGTTTCAAATCTTCAAAGGACAGTCTGACTCTCTTGTTAGGGGCTAATGAAGCTGGTGACTTTAAGTTGATGCCAATGTTCATTTACCATTCTGAAAATCCTAGGGCCCTAAGAATTGTGCTATATCTACTCTACTTGTGTTCTATAAGTGGAACAACAAAGCCTGGATGACAGCACATCTGTTTACAACATGGTTTTACTGAATACTTTAAGCCCACTGTTGAGACCTACTTCTCAAAAAACAAAAAAGATTCGTTTCAAAATATTACTGCTCAATGACAATGTGTTTAGTTAACCAACAGCTCTGAGGATAGATGTACAATGAGATGAATGTTGTTTTCATGCCTGCTAACACATCAATTCTGCAGCCCATGGATCAAGGAGTAATTTCGACTTTCAAGTCTTATTATTTAAGAAATATCTTTAATTTTTTCATATGAACCATAGATTTGATATGTCTGGTTAAAAAAAAATCCTGCTGTAAGATGAATAATGTTTGAGGATCTAATGTATAACATGGTGACTACAGTTGATAACACTGTGGTGTATAATTGAAATTTGATATGAGAGACCTTAAATCCATAAATGTTCCCACACACACACACACACACACACACAAAGGTAAATATGTGAGGTGGTGGATGTGTCAATTAACTCCATGAGTGGGGAACCCTTTCACAATGTATGTGTATATCAAATCATCACATTGTACACTTTCAATACCTTACAATTTAATTTGTCAATTACACCTCAATAAAGCTGGGGAAAAAAACCCTATGAAGATTCGAGAAGCCACCACATCAGTAAGAAGTTTAAGTGTCCACTGGTCAGAGGACTGCCAGGGCTTCCCCTCCAAAATAAAGGATAAATGACTGCATCTTGTTTATCCCTCCACCAAGAAAGAAGGTCAATAATCCCTGGTTCCAGTAATGGGTACCCGAGACACATTCCTATCTCTCACAACCTATGTTGCACAGTGGGTAATAAGAATATTCCTGGAAGCCACTGATACTCAGAAATGGCTAGCAATAATTTAACTGTAAACAGAAGTGACTGCAAACCACTTAATCCAAAGGCATCCCTAACTCACTTACCCTTTCCAGGATCCCAAAAGGCCTGTGCTACTCCCATACCACCCAACACAAGAGAAAGTTAGAGTGTAGATTAAGCAGAAAAAAATCTTGCTGGTATTTTTATTTGGATGCCATTAAATGTACAGTTAACTTAATAGTGAGCAAGATAAAATAAAATTTGTTCTCCATCTACACCATACCCCAGAATGAACTCTGGACGGATGAGAGGTATTAACATGAAAAATATAACTATAAAAATTTATGTGGAAGAGTAAATGTACAAGAGTAGGCACAAGCACAGCCACAGCAATTCTGAAAAAGAATCTTAGAGTCAGCTGGTCAAAATTCACTAAAAGTTTTTGAAATTATTGACATGAACTGTAATAAGTTTATAGAGTAATTAAGGAAAAATTAAATTGTGGGGATATCTAGAATCCTACTTTTTTGAAATCATCTAGCAACATTATAACCCTAAGCATGGGGATTTTCCCCTTTACTTTAATATTATAGCTCAAAAAACAGATAAGTACATTTAGCTGTTTTAGGCATTTTATTAAAGTCCAAGCTTATTTTGAGTTTTAGATTCCAGACATTATTCTCATTTTTTCAATAAATCCTTGGTCCTATAATGTGCTTTAAAGTTCTGAGCACTAACACTATTTGCTGCTCATAGGTTATTTCTAGTGTGTCTAGAAACATTTTCTTGTTTTCCTTCTTTGTCCTGATTTTAAAACTGTCCTAATTTTTTAAGGTTGGATGAAAATTAGGCTCCAAATAAGCAAAGTTTTACTATCACTTCAAGGAATTAAGAGAAAAAATTCCATTAGTTAAAGCAGGATTAACTCAGCAAATTTTTCTATAATATCAATAATTTCTGTAGAACTACTACGTGCAAGACACTGTTCTAATGTGCTTTACAAACATTAAATGACTGAATTCTCCGTAATTCAGAAGATATTAAAGCATCGCATGGCTTTCAGGATAAATACCCAGTTGCTAGTGTATGAACAAGTAGGATAAGAAGGATTTTAGATTCAGAGTGTAGGACATTACAGAGCTTAGTACAAGCAGCCAATTTTAAGGTCACATTTACTATTCTTCTCTCTCCAAACTCACAACCACATACCAAGTTAGCAAGTTATGAAATTTTGCGTGAATATAAGTTCTGGTTTACTTATGCTTTCTTTTAAAGCTTGTTAGTTGGTCCATAAATATTATTCTAGAGCCATTACTAAATATATCACATTCAAAAACAACAACAAGGTGCTAAGTAAATCTTTAGTGGACATGATATAGATTTATAAACGAAGGATTATACATAATAAAAGATAATTTTAAGATAGGTTGCAACAGCACGCTAATAAAAGCAGCTGGTTTATAAATGTTTAATTTTATATTAAGATCTTTAGAATTAGACATACTTTCACATTATAGAAAATATTTCTTCATTATTACATTTATTAGAATTTCTCCATGAGTCAAGTTTATAAGGTTGATGTGAATTCAGAAGTATAACAATTTGGACCATTCTAAAAGATTTCGACATTCTAGAGGATTAGCAATAGTTTAATTATGCGAAAACTTGCTTGAATTTTTAGTTCCATGTATTGCTTAAACCACAAATTAATCTGTAATCTTCATTTAACAATGAAAAGACCCATTGAGATTATCTTCAAAGTTTATTTTCAAAGTTTACCAGTATGTGAAAGATACATGAAAACTTTTCTGTACTATTTTAGCAACTTTTCTGTCTGAAAGTATTTCAAAATAAAAAGTTAAAAAAAAACAAGGTAGGGCTTCCCTGGTGGCGCAGTGGTTGAGAGTCCACCTGCCGATGCAGGGGACATGGGTTCGTGCCCCGGTCCGGGAAGATCCCACATGCCACGGAGCGGCTGGGCCCGTGAGCCATGGCCGCTGAGCCTGCGTGTCCGGAGCCTGTGGTCCGCAACGGGACAGGCCACAACAGTGAGAGGCCCACATACCACAAAAAAAAAAAAAAAAAAGACTTGTATAAAAATGTTCATAGCAGCTTTATTCATGATAGCGCCAAACTGAAAACAAACTAAACGTCCATTGACAAGTGAATGAATAAACAAACTGTGGTATATTTATGCCCAGCAACAGTAAGAAATGAACTTCTGATACAACATAAAATGGATGAAAACATATAATGTTGAGTGAAAGAAGCTAGACACAAAAGGGTACATACTGTACAATTCCATTTATTTTTAGTCCATGAAGAACAAAACTAAGCTATGGTGAGAGAAATCACAAAGTGTTTGCTTCTTGATGGTTGGTAGTTGAGACTGACCCAAGGGGTATAAGGAAACTCTTCTCTATCTTGTTTCAATATATGCAATTATTACATATGTAAATTATTACATGTAAATTATACTTCAATGGAAGTGAAAATTAAACTTCTATTAGAAAAATATATTCTAAAAGAAAGAGTAACAGGAACATAAATCGAAGAGTTTTAACATTTCTATTTTCAGAATGCTTACCTGTCTAAGAGCTGATCATGTTTTTCTAGAGCATTCTTTTCAGCCATCACTGCTCGGTCCTTTTCAGCCACAGCATTATCCCTCGCTTCTCGGAGGTTTCTAAAGTATAAATGTACACTTCAATTATTCTGACTACACAAGTATCCATCTTTTAAAGACTCATAAATGGGCTTGCTTGGAATTGGACTAACTGATAATCTCAGGGACAGCCTAAGGGTTGGTGTCCCACAGTGTATATTATACAAATGTGCCTGGCTTGGTGAGTTTCTCTAGCAGCACACAGCAGTGTAGGTACAAACATGGTCTACTCTCTAAATGTCATACTACCTTTCTCCACAATTCTTCTCCACAAGGGTCGAAGGTAGGGTAAACAGTCTGTATTTATAGCAACTCATTTAATCCTTACCATAATCTAATGAAGTAGGTATAATTACCAACATATTACCCACAAGAGAGCTGAGGTTTTGAGAAGTTAATAAATGCAATATAAAATGTTATGAGGGATACAGAGATCACAGGAATCCAAATGGAAATGAAGTTTGGGACAAAAGCAGGAGAACAGCTAAACTGATAGACCCTGGGTCTCACATGGAGAGGAAGGAAAGAGAAGGGAACACAGAAGGACTGAGATTAGGAGAAAGTAAGGGACAAAGGACTTGAAGTCCTGATAAGATAACTAACAGATTAAGTGGGAGTGGTTGTACAGGCAAGATGGAAAACTAGAGATTGCTGTCGGAGAACAGTGATTCAGAGGTAGAGTAGTGTCTTCAGCCCTGGAATTTTAGTTCATAAGATGCAGGGTGTAATATTAGAGTAGCTAAATGAAAGAGCTGAGATGAAGGTCAATACTCATGCAGGGCTCAAGGAAGTATGAGGTCATCCACTTACAGTGCTGATGACAGCAGGAACTGAAATTGACAGAACGATACATTGAGTGACAGTTAAGGGGAATGTCCAAAAGGTGGAAGGTAACAATAGTGAGTAATTAGGAGTGATACAGACAGATATGGGCCCTCAAAGATCAAATCCTGTTTGTTTTTTAATCAGAGTGGACGTCTGAATCAAGAAAAATACCAACAGTAACTCTTCTTTCAGAGAGTCACTTAATTTTTTTTGAAAATCCTCTTCTCTAACAGAGTTATAACATAAATAAATTTGGAGTATAACATAAATGATGGTGCTCACTTAATCCCTACAAATCCTTGATGTTATACTTTCCAAGCTGCTTTACAGCTGAATAAACTGAAGTTTAGAGGGCTTAAGTCCCTAGGCCCAAGTCACACAGCCTAAATGTTAAAGCCATAATTTGAGCCCAGCTATGTCTTACTCCAATGTGAGTGTTTTTTACATCATATCAACCTATCTCCCATAAAGAACTGGATTGGATATTAGAATTTGGTTTTTATTACTGATGGAGAATGGCAGTAGAGAGCCATGAAAATCCACACAGTTTGACTAAATCTATCTAATAACTATTAGATAGAAATATGTAGTGGTCATACTTGCTGTGCCAGTGCTCAAAGTCATCTTTTGTACGGTGATGCTAACAACAATTTTAAAACTTAGAATATGTCAGCCAATAGAGATTCATCAGTAAAATAGCTTATGAGCCAGAAATAAAATAATTTAAAAAAACTGGAGTACAGATAACTCTTATTAAAAAGAAAATAACTTTTGTACACTATTATCTAAGTGCAGGTACATTTTAAAGTAGATATCACAAAATAGCAAGTCATTATTTTCTGATATCATCCTGACTGCAAAGACCTTCAGAAATATTCTACTATTATCAAATTAACTGAAACATGAAATTTTTAATTTTATAGATAGAATGAAACTCTCAAAGTATATTAAACATTTATATATTTTTCATCCCTAGAGGATCTATATATTTTCGTCAGTAAACCATCCAAAACTGGTCACAACTTTCATTTCTCAAATACTATAGCCTTATTATTCTATAAGTTATTTCAGTTGCAAAATTCCAAGTAGATACATTTACAGTACTAATTAATCATGAATGCTTAGCTGGCAGATGGCAAAGCTTCAGTCCCTAACTATATATATTTTCTTTACTGCAAAAATGGGCAACAGAAATAAAAGCAAATATGGTAATTAGACTTACCATGGTGATCATTTTGAAATGTATAGAACTATGGAATCATAGTTCATGTATAGAACTATGCTGTGGAACAGGAACTAACATAGTATTGTAGGTTATTATACCTCAGAAACAAACAAACAAACTCAGAAAAAAAGATCAGATTTGTGGTTACCAGAGGTGGGGATGGGGGGGAGGGGGAATTGGATGAAGGGGGTCAAAAGGTACATACTTCCAGTTATAAGGTAAATAAGTACTAGGGATGTCACGTACAACACGATCAAAACAATGAACACTGTTGTACGTTAATACGAAAGGTATTAAGAGAGTAAATCTTAAAAGTTCTCATTGTGAGACAAAAATTTTTTTTTCTATTTCTTTAATTTTGTATCTCTGTGAGATGATGGATGTTCACTAAACTTCTTGTGGTCATCACTTCATGATGTATGTAAGTCAAATCATTATGCTGTATGCCTGAAACTATACAGTGCTGTGTGTCAATTGTATTTCAAAACTGGAAGAGAAAGAAAGAAAAGAAAGAAAGGAAGGATGGAAAGAAGGGGGAAAGGAGGAAAGAAAGGAAGAAAGAAGAAAAAGAAAGAAAGGTGGGAGGGAGGGAGGGTAGAAAGAAAGGAAGAAACAGAGAAAGAAATAAAAGCCAGAATGAAAACATTAGGGCTTATGAAAGGAGGTGTCATTAGAAGATACCAGGGCATTCACCATGCTACAATCTATACCGTCCGGTTAACTATAATTAGTGGTATATTTAGGCATGAACAAAATTCTACAGCCCCAAAGAAGAGGAGTTGATTATTTTTAACTGGAGGAACAGATGAGTGAATGACGGGAAGACATGTAAGTTGGGCCTTGAAGGACCAATAAAGGTAATTCAAAAAGAGAAAAACTGAAATGAATGGGAGAAAGTGCTAGAAGCTGAAGTTTCTACCAGTAGATCCTCTCATAGGTGTTTGCTGGTAAGATTTCCGTGTAAACTGTTTTTTTTTTTTTAATAAATGTATTTATTTGTTTGTTTATTTTTGGCTGCGTTGAGTCTTCATTGAGGTGCGTGGGCTTCTCACTGCGGTGGCCTCTCTTGTTGAGGAGCACGGGCTCTAGGCGCGTGGGCTTTAGTAGCTGTGGTTTGCGGGCTCTAGAGCTCAGGCTCAGTAGTTGTGGCTCACGGGCTTAGATGCTCCACAGCATGTGGGATCTTCCTGGACCAGGGCTCAAACCCATGTGCCCTGCGCTGGCAGGCGGATTCTTAGCCACTGCGCCACTGGGGAAGTCCCTGTAAACCGTTCTTATCAGGTAACATGCCTTCCACATCCTGTCACAACCTGCATACTTCAGTAAGAAGCAGCACAATTCCTTTTAACATAAAGATTAGAAATACTTCCTTTAATATTATGAATTGACTTTTAATGTTTCAAATTAAGTTTGAGAAAGAGAAACTGAGTGATTCTTCCACTGACAATAACAGTAATAGCAAACACAGAGTGCTCACCCTGTGCTAGGAACTTTGCTAGGCAGTGTACATATAATAACTCATTTAATCTTCATGACAACTGCAAAAAGTGTAGGTTGTATCATTATCTCCATTTTAAGAAGAAGACTGAAACACAGAGAAGTTAAGTATTTGCCTACAACAGTCATGTGGCAAGTAAGCTATGGAGCCCAAATTTGAACCAAAACCATATGGTGCTAGAGTCTATGCTCTCCATCATACTAGGCTGCCTCTCTGAAGAGTCCCCTTGTTTCACAGAAATCTTCTCCTTGGGAAATTCTGTCATTATGAGATTTATATTACATGATTATCTCCTAACACAAATAGATGTTAAATCAAAAACAATTCTTCGAAGAATTGTGAATATATTATACACTTGTTTTTATGGCCCATGCTCTTTCAGACTCAGACTGGTTTGATAAAACACCAGATGGATTGATTCCTGTCACAGATAAAACCATAACTGCCATATAACTAATAAACTGTCCATTTAAAAATGTTAAATGCATTAGAAGATGTAACAGAAATACAATTACAGAACAAATAGCAGGAATTCAAATGTTCTTCAAAAGACAAACTTGAAAAATTGACAGCATGAACAAGCTAATAGAGCTAAAGTTTTAAAAGTCCAAACTGAGTATATAATCAAATGTAATCATAGCAGAGAAAGATGCTGGGAGTTGGCCAACATTATAACAAATGTTTTAAAATACAAAAATTCAAATATCCAATCCCTAGAAATGCTTTTTAGAAAGCTAACGTTTGATTCCCAACATTTTTTTTCATAATTCTTTCATGTTTCTTACTAACTCCATCTCCATAACAAACACTGATCTCTCCCCATCCATCCTATATTTGTGTGCGGGAGGTGGACTGAGAGGAAAGATGGCAGAAAAAGGAAAAGAAACTTTATCAATCCTACGTAAAATGCAAAAGAAAAGTGAGTTTCCTAGTATTATCACTAGTGTCCAAATAATGTATTTTTTAACTTAGGCACTTCTTAGAGTGAAAGGGGTACTATTAATAATTATGCTACAGAAATAGGCATAAACCAGCACTTTTGTGGAAAAACAACTGGGAGTTATCACTTAAATTATCACATTCAAACAAGAAACTTAAAGAGTTAAGTTCTTGACTATTTCTCCAATAAAAGGATTTTACTGAAAACCCCAGTACAAAACATACAATATCATCAGACTTCTGTACAGGAAGGAATATATTTTCTTCCTACTAGAAGACCAATTTCATGGTACCAATAGGTCAAATCAAAATAGATCCTTGAAAAGTGGAAGGAAAATGTGAGAAGAATGAGAAAAACTTCAGGAACCCTTAAAATTCTAACAGGAACAAATCAGAATTTGGCAATGCCAAGAGCATGTGTTAGCCTGAATAAACATCACAAATGCCTCAGAACCTGAAATTTACTAAAGATAAACAGTGAAAGAAACAGGGCTGTCAGCAGAGCTTAGCAAGCACAACTAAGCAACCCATTCTCCTCCTTCTGCCTCCATGTAAAAATATTTTTGGTCAATAAAAGTGAACATATTTTTTCCAGTTGGAACAAAAAGGGACTGAAACAGGCTGTTTATATGACAAGCTTATTTATAGGAAAAGCATCTGAATTAATCTCTTCTACCTTCAGAGTCTTCTTCCCGGACAAAACATAAAACTGCCCATTTGCATTTGATTTTAAGATGGCATGACAAAAGCCCAGGACCAGATGGCTTCACAGGCGAATTCTACCAAACACTTAGAGAAGAGCTAACACCTATCCTTCTCAAACTCTTCCAAAATATAGCAGAGGGAGGAACACTCTCAAACTCATTCTACGAGGCCACCATCACCCTGATACCAAAACCAGACAAAGATGTCACAAAGAAAGAAAACTACAGGCCAATATCACTGATGAACAAAGATGCAAAAATCCTCAACAAAATACTAGCAAACAGAATCCAACAACACATTAAAAGGATCATACACCACGATCAAGTGGGGTTTATCCCAGGAATGCAAGGATTCTTCAATATATGCAAATCAATGAATGTGATACACCATATTAACAAATTGAAGGAGAAAAACCATATGATCATCTCAATCGATGCAGAGAAAGCTTTCGACAAAATTCAACATCCATTTATGATAAAAACGCTGCAGAAAGTAGGCATAGAGGGAACTTTCCTCAACACAATAAAGGCCATATATGACAAACTCACAGCCAACATCGTCCTCAATGGTGAAAAACTGAAACCATTTCCACCAAGATCAGGAACAAGACAGGTTGCCCACTCTCACCACTATTATTCAACACAGTTTTGGAATTTTTAGACACAGCAATCAGAGAAGAAAAGAAATAAAAGGAATCCAAATTGGAAAAGAAGAAGTAAAGCTGTCACTGTTTGCAGATGACATGATACTATACATAGAGAATCCTAAAGATGCTACCAGAAAACTACTAGAGCTAATCAATGAATTTGGTAAAGTAGCAGGATACAAAATTAATGCACACAAATCTCTGGAATTCCTATACACTAATGATGAAAAATGAAAGTGAAATTAAGAAAACACTCCCATTTACCATTGCAACAAAAAGAATAAAATATCTAGGAATAAACCTACCTAAGGAGACAAAAGACCTGTATGCAGAATATTATAAGACACTGATGAAAGAAATTAAAGATGATACAAATAATGGAGAGATGTACCATGTTCTTGGATTGGAAGAATCAACATTGTGAAAATGACTCTACTACCCAAAGCAATCTACAGATTCAATGCAATCCCTATCAAACTACCAATGGCATTTTTCACAGAACTAGAACAAAAAATTTCACAATTTGTATGGAAACGCAAAAGACCCCGAATAGCCAAAGCAATCTTGAGAAAGGAAAACGGAGCTGGAGGAATCAGGCTCCCTGACTTCAGACTATACTACAAAGCTACAGTAATCAAGACAGTATGGTACTGGCACAAAAAAAGAAGTATAGATCAATGGAACAGGATAGAAAGCCCAGAGATAAACCCATGCACATACGGTCACCTTATCTTTCATAAAGGAGGCAAGAATATACAGTGGAGAAAAGACAGCCTTTTCAGTAAGTGGTGCTGGGAAAACTGGACATGTACATGTAAAAGTATGAAATTAGAACACTCCCTAACACCATACACAAAAATAACCTCAAAATGGATTAAAGACCTAAATGTAAGGCCAGACACTATCAAACTCTTAGAGGAAAACATAGGCAGAACACTCTATGACATAAATCACAGCAAGATACTTTTTGACCCACCTCCTAGAGAAATGGAAATAAAAACAAAAATAAACAAATCGAACCTAATGAAACTTAAAAGCTTTTGCACAGCAAAGGAAACCATAAACAAGATGAAAAGACAACCCTCAGAATGGGAGAAAATATTTGCAAATGAAGCAACTGACAAAGGATTAATCTCCAAAATTTACAAGCAGCTCAATATCAAAAAAACAATCAACCCAATCGAAAAATGGGCAGAAGACCTAAACAGACATTTCTCCAAAGAAGATATGCAGATTGCCAATGAACACATGAAAGAATGCTCAACATCATTAATCATTAGAGAAATGCAAATCAAAACTACAATGAGATAACATCTCACACCGGTCAGAATGGCCATCATCAAAAAATCTACAAACAATAAATGCTGGAGAGGGTGTGGAGAAAAGGGAACCCAGTTGCACTGTTGGTGGGAATGTAAATTGATACAGCCACCATGGAGAACAGTATGGAGGTTCCTTAAAACACTAAAAATAGAACTACCATACGACCCAGCAATCCCACTACTGGGCATATACCCTGAGAAAACCATAATTTAAAAAGAGTCATGTACCAAAATGTTCATTGCAGCTCTATTTACAATAGCCAGGACATGGAAGCAACCTAAGTGTCCATCAACAGATGAATGGCTAAAGAAGATGTGGCACATATATACAATGGAATATTACTCAGCCATGAAAAGAAACGAAATTGAGTTATTTGTAGTGAGGTGGATGGACCTAGTCTGTCATACAGAGTGAAGTAAGTCAGAAACAGAAAAACAAATACCGTATGCTAACACATATATATGGAATCTAAGAAAAAAAAAAAGGTCATGAAGAACCTAGGGGCAAGACGGGAATAAAGACACAGACCTACTAGAGAATGGACTTGAGGATATGGGGAGGGGGAAGGGTAAGTTGTGACAAAGTGAGAGAGTGGCATGGACATATATACACTACCAAACATAAAATAGATAGCTAGTGGGAAGCAGCCGCATAGCACAGGGAGATCAGCTCGGTGCTTTGTGACCACCTAGAGGGGTGGGATAGGGAGGGTGGGAGGGAGGGAGATGCAAGAGGGAAGAGATATGCGAACATATGTACATGTATAACTGATTTACTTTGTTATAAAGCAGAAACTAACACACCATTGCAAAGCAATTATACTCCAATAAAGATGTAAAAAAAAAAAAGATGGCATGAAATAAAAGAATTCCAAGTGGATTATCTGTTATTATATAATCAATGACTGATAATTTTTCCTTTAATTAACATAGTGGAAAAGTGAATGAATAGGACATGAAAAAAACAACAAAGTAGAAATTTTATGTAACAATTTCTTGGGTGAAGTTACGCATTTTAAGAGTGGAAACTTTTTGAGATTACTGTTAAATGAACAGGATACATTTTCCTATCCTGTTACTTTAGTTGGTGCTCAAGCAGTTTCTTTTTTCATTTTATAGATGTGAAAACTTCAGCCAAAAGTAGATAAATGATTTTTTAAAATTATAAAAAAAAGGTAAGCACCAAAATGCAAAACACTTTGAAATCTATTAATGTGTTGAGGTTTAACAAGTAGCTGATGGAATAAAATGTAATATATTAAAATGAAACTAGGTGACTCTGGTGTATGGTTAATTGAGGGACTACAAATGTCAGCCACCATGCTTGGTTCTGATCAAATCCATCTCATTATAAATTTTGTGCAGCTTTTCATTTCATCTAAACCAATAGTCTGATTTCTCAAAAGTAGGAGCAATTCATTCTTCCATTCAACAAATATGTATTGTGCACTTACAACAGACCAGACATTGGTACCTGGGAATCCAACCCTGAAGAACAGAGGAAAATCCGTACTCACGTGGAGATTGCATTCTAGTAGGAAAGAAACCAAATGCATGTCCGTAGGTCCTAGGTGCTCTGGAGAAAAATGAAGCAGGGAAGGGGCTAACAGGTGTGGGCTAGTAGGTGTGGGAGGAGTGGGGGGCCTTCACAATTTTAAACAGGGTGGTCAAGAAAGATAGGCGAGAGCAGGTGACATCCGAAGATGTGGAGAAAGAGAGGAGACAGGGCTCCAGGGTATCCAGAAGTGGTGGTTAAGCTGTGGGAACTGTAAACACAAAGGACTTGAGGTGGGAAACACGCCTAACTGTTAAAGGAACAGGAGGCAGTGTGATTGAGCGAGTGAGTCGAACAGAGTAGTAAAATGAGGGTGGGAACATTGGGCACAGATGAGGTAGCATCACAGGCCATTTTAATCACTTAAACTTTGACAGAGTGAGATGGCAGATGGCCTTTTTATCTGAGCAGAGGAGTGATCCAATTTGACCTACTGTTTAACAGGAACACAGAAGGAAGCTGGGGGACCACTTAAGTGGCTCTTGCAGTAATCAGAGCAAGAGATAATGATAACTCAGACCAAGGTAGTACTTATTGATGATGAAAGATCAATCAAGAGATAATGATAACTTGGACCAAGGTAGTATTTACTGATGATAAAAGATCAATAAATTCTGAAGACACAATCAAAAGGATCTGCTAATGAACAACACATGGAATATGAAAAAGATGTTGAAGATGACCTCAAGGTTTTTGGCCTGAGCAAGAAGACTAGAGTTGTCCTTAATTGCACTGGGTCAGACGGAGGCAGGGCAAGGTTGGAGGGACAGAAGTTTGCAACTGGACATGTTAAATTTAAGATGCTTATTAGATAACCAAGTGGAAATGTCACGGAGGCAGCTGCAAAAGATGTCGAGGAGACGGGAAAGACCAGTAAAGACGCCAGTGAGGAAGGGGAACAGTCAAGTGTGGGATCCTGGAAGCCATTAAAGAGTGTGTTTCCAGGAGTAGGGAGTGATCAACTATATTCAATATCGCTGTGGTCAAGCAAGGTAAGAAGAGAACCTGACCACTAGACTTGGGAACATGGTCTCTGGGGGCTGTGATAAGAACAGTTTTTTGGACTGGTATGGGGGCAAAGTTTGGTAGTGGACTTTTAAAAATGAGGGTAAGGAATGAATATATAAACTCTGCAGGAATCTGGTCACAAAGGGGAGCAAAGAAACAGGGCAGTGGCTGGAGGGGGAAGTGGAGATAAAAGAGGCTTTTTAAAAAGGGGAGAAATAATATGTTTATACATGGCAGAGAGGGGAAAACTGCCAATATAGGAGACAAAGGGGAGAATTTCTGGAGTGTGTCCTTATACAGCAAGAGGGGATGGGCTCTAGTTATAAGTGCAGAGTAGCGTCTGAGAGGCAGACTTTGTCAAAAAATTATACCATTTTATAGAAAAACATAGGCCTCTTCCCTAATTTTCAAAATTACAAATGCTTTTACTGCTTTTATAAAGTTCTAATAATCCGCACTCAGCCTTCAAGTATGAAGCAGGGTTTGCAAACTCTCTTAAAAGACCGAGTTTCTTTTCTAAAAACATTACCACTAAAATTAGAGTTTCTTTCTTTTTTTTTAAAATAAATTTATTTATTTTATTCATTTATTTTTGGCTGTGTTGGGTCTTCGTTGCTGCATGTGGGCTTTCTCTAGTTGTGGTGAGTGGGGGCTACTCTTTGTTGCGGTGTGCGGGCTTCTCATTGCGGTGGCTTCTCTTGTTGCAGAGCACGGGCTCTAGGCGTGCGGGCTTCTGTAGTTGTGGCACACGGGCTCAGTAGTTGTGGCCTGCGGGCTCTAGAGCACAGGCTCAGTCATTGTGGCACACGGGCTTAGTTGCTCCGCAGCACGTGGGATCTTCCCGGACCAGGGCTCAAACCTGTGTCCCCTGCATTGGCAGGTGGATTCTAACCACTGCGCCACCAGGGAAGTCCAAAATTAGAGTTTCAATAAGAAATCTTTTGTCAATTTTCATAGCCTTGCCCAGATGGGAGTCTGCATTACACTGCAGAGTCAGAGCTACCTAGTTTCACTAGTTAAAAAGTCTACGATCATAGACAAATCACAGCCTCTCAGTGTCTCAGCTTCCACATTTGTAAAATGGGGATACTAATACCTACAACCTCATAAACTGTCCCATTTAATTCTCTCTATAACGTATGTGACACATCTATTTATGTATACTCAATAAATGGTAGCTATTGTTAGTATGTTATCTAAATATGAAAATCTAGGGGAGGGGTGAGATAGGGGTATGGGATTAAAAGACAAACTACTATGTGTAAAATAAGTAAGCAATAAGGACATATTGTACAGCACAGGGAATTATGGTCATGATTTTGTAATAACTTTAAATGGAGTATAATCCATAAAACTACTGAATCACTATGCTACACACCTGAAACTAATATAATATTGTGAATCAACTACACTTCAATACAAAATTTTTAAAATATGAAAATCTAAATTAAAAATATGAACGTATTCACTTAGAGAATGATAAGTAGGGCAATGTTTCCCAAGATTTTTTATTGTATATAAAGAAAATTATAATATTTGTAAGCGTACCCTGGGGAAAACAGAGAAAACTGCTGGAGAAGCTTCATCACCTTAAGGTCCCTTCTTGCCTCAGGGCCTTACCTGAGAACTGAGGGAAGTTATATCTGGGGCACAGTAGAGAAAAATTTCTGGTTATAAACTATGTGATCTTACTGTTGAAAGAAACTGAAAAAGACACAAATAAATGGAGAAATGTTCCGTGCTTATGAACTGAAAGAATTAACATTGTCAAAATGTCCTTATTACCTAAAGCAATCTACAGGTTCAATGTAATCTCTATCAAAATCCCAAGATATTTTTCACAGAAATAGAACAAAACTTTCTGAAATTTATATGGAACCACAAAATGCCCTGAATAGCCAAAGCAATTGTGAGAAAAAGGAACAAAGCTGCAGGCATCACACTCCCTGGTTTCAAACTATAGTACAAAGCAACAGTAATCAAAACAGCATGGTACTGGCAGAGAAACAGGTACATAGATCAATGGAACAGAATAGAGAGCCTAGAAATAAACCCACACATATGGACAATTAATTTACGACAAAGGAGCAAAGAACATACAGTGGAGAAAGGATAGTCTCTCCAATAAATCGTGTTGGGAAAATTGGACAGCCACATGCAAAAAAATGAAACAAGACCACTATCCCACACCATACACAAAATTTAATCAAAATGAGTTAAAGACTTGAATGTAAGACCTGAAACCATAAAACTCTTAGAAAAAAACATAGGCAGTATGCTCTTTGACATCAATTTTAACAATATTTTTCTAGATATGTCTTCTCAGGCAAGGGAAACAAAGGCAAAAAGAAACAAATGAATTAAATCATATTAAAAAGCTTCTGCACAGCAAAGGAAACCATTAATAACACAACAATGACCCTACTGAATGAGAGAAGATATTTGTAAATGATATAGGCAATAAGGGGTTTATATCCAAAATACATAAAGAACCCATACAGCTCAACAACAAAAGCGACCCGATTAAAAAATGGGCAGAGGAGATTAATAGACATTTTTTAAAGAAGACAAACAGATGCCCAACAGGCACATGAAAAGATGTTCAAAACCACCAATTAATAGGGAAATACAAATCAAAACCACAATGAGCTATCACCTTCACCTGACAGAATAGCTACTAACAAAAAGGCAAGAAATAACATGTGTCGAAGAGGATCTAGAGAAAAAGGAACCCTTATACACTGCTGGTGGGAATGTAAATTGGTGCAGCCACTATAACACAGTATGGAGATTCCTCAAAAAATTAAGAATAGAACTACCATGTGATCCAGCTACCCTACTTTTGGGTATATAGTCCAAGAACAAGAAAACACTAATCTGAAAAGATATCCACACCCCCATGTTCACTGTGGCATTATTTACAATAGCCAAGATATGGAAACAATCTAAGCCTATCAACAGATGAATGGATAAAGAAGGTGTGGCATATATCACACACACACACACACACACACACACACACAATGGAATACTACTCAGCAATAAAGAAAGATGAAATCTTGCCATGTGTGACAACATGGATGGACCTTGAGGGTATTATGCTAAGTGAAATATGTCAGATTGAAGAAGACTAATATCGAAAGATCTAACTCATATGTGGAATATGAAAAACTGATAAATAAATAAAAACAAAATATGAACAAACCAAACCAAACCAAACAAACACGTAGATACAGAGAACAGAGTGGTGGTCAGAAGGGGAAGGGGAAGGCAAAATGGGTAAAGGTGATTAACTGTATGATTACAGTGAAAAATAAATTTTGGTGGTGAGCATGTTGTAGGGTATACAGAAGTAGAAATACAATGCTGTACACATGAAACTTATATAATGTTATAAATCGATGTTACCTCATAAATAATAATAAAATAAGTAATAATAAAATTTAAAATTTCTTAATGAATAATAGACAAACAAATAAACCATGTGCTCTTAGAGAAGTACTTTGGGGCTTGATCAGAGTTGCCATATCTGTAAAACATCAGGAATTAAGTGTTATCTTCCTTTCTCAATCTTGTCTATAACCTTGAGTTAATGGCCGTGCCTAATAATCCATCTCTCTGAGATCAGGAAAGCAGGAGAGCTGGAGTTATTCTTGTCCACTTCCTGTCAATAACCAGGTCTTGTCAATTCTACTACCTAAATAATCTTTAAATTCAGCTCTTATTCCATTTCTCATCTTCACTTAAACTTTGCAACTGTCTCCCAACCAATCTTTCTGCCCCCCATGTCTTTTTCAACCATAATCCACCCCACATTGCAACCATGGTTACAAAAAATGAATATATCATGCCACCCTTTTACTGTAAAACCTCCCCAAATAACCTGACAACAGGACATTTTAAAATCTGACCCTACCCTTTACCAGCCTCCCTCACCACCCTATGAATGATACAATGAAGGAAAATCTAAGTTTTTGCATAACCCGAACTCTCCTTGCTTCATACCTGGAACACCCTAGAAACCTTGAAATTCTTAAATATTATTAATTAAGCAGTGAACGCATGTGTAATCACCTGTAGGCATAAAGAATATAGTTGACAATAAAAGACAGCTAACAATAAAATTTTATTTACAATTATTTGAGAAGTTAAGATACTGAGTTATCTGTAAAGCCATATACTTTCAGAATAGTCTAACTGAAAAGATGAAGTAGAATATTCTTAAGTCTTTTCATTAAAGAACTTTAAAAATTATACAGATATCTGGTAGGATATGAATGAAAGAAGTTTGTTTAAGCACTAATGAGGACATATATTTCTTAAATCATGAATGGAACCTCTGTACACTAGTTCCAATTCACCTATTGTAATGCATTAGGTATACTCAACTAACCTTTGTAAATAAACTTAGATTCAAGATTCAAAAGTGTTTACTATCACTCTGAGATTCTATGCATATTTTAAGTTTACGTCATTAAGTTTCTTCTAGAGTACTTTTGGAGGATGATAAATTGTGGTCAAGATGGTTTTTCTTGATACGGTGGGAAAATAAAATCATTAAAGCAATACTAATTGTTACACTTAAAAGCATATTTTTGATCCCTTTTCCCTACTGCCTTCCCCCTTTCAAATAACTGCAGAGCAATTCTGTGCGGTATAAAGAGTATAATGAATATCTCTAACAAACGCATCCTTACCCTTTTTACAGCATTACTATGAGGCTAGCTCTTTCTGTGTTTATAATAATGAGCCTTTCTTAGGTAAAGGTAGTTTTACTTTCTGGGAAAACAATCAGCTGAATTTATTTCCTCTTATTTCATTATCTCACAGTATTAATCAGGAACAAATAAGTTAGCCATCTTATTCAGAAATTTGGACTGAAACAAATGGCATGCAGACTCTCTGTCTATATTGTCTCATTCAACAAAAGTGGTTAAATGCCATGGAGATCAATACTTAAGAATAATTATATATTTTGTAATAGTGCCTTTCAGTGACGATAAACAATTCCATAATGTTACCAGTTTTCTTTTATATAATGCTCATTTTACTTAAATTGTCAATACAATGGATAAAATAATTTTTTAAAGTATTTCTCATAAGTAAAAGGTATCTAAATAACTACCATTTACATACAGATTTATAATTTATACTGTACTTTTTACATATATTATCTCATTTAGACCTTACAGATCACCCTGTGAAAGACTATTATGAGCTCATTTTATAAAAGAGAAAATTAAACTTCAGTAATATTAAGTGACATATTCGCTCAGCTAGTAAGTGGTAGAGCCAAGATTTAAGTTTAGTCTCATTCCAGATCTCTTTCATAATATACTTCCTGTTCAGGGAATAATGCTTTTCTTCCAAATGTGCAAGATGGTCCTACTATGTAAGAAGTTTTTTATACAATAAATATCACCACCATAGTGAGTTTCACTCATTATTTCCCACAGCTCCAAAATATCATTTTAAAGCAACTATAAAGTACAGAAAAAGACAAGAAACCTAACTCATGGACTGGGCCAAAGCATACATACACATTATAATCCCAACTATAGTATTTTGGATGTACCCAAATACCCAAGTTCTTTCTTTGCTTATCTCTGCCTTTTCTTAGGTCTTTATCTCTTCTCTTCCTCTTCCCTCTCAACCCCTTAACTTCATAAACTACTGGTATGACTGACTGCAGGGGCAGATATCAAGATTGCATGGCATGAGTTCCATCTTTCTTTTCCACATCTAAGAGGAGAAAATAAAAGGCACTCTCTCTCTCTCTTTTCTTAAAGCAGTAAAATTACTTTATTAAATCTCAACCCTTGAGTACATATCTTTTTTTTTCTTTTCCACTATGGCTTATTACAGGATATTGAATATAGTCCCCTGTGATATACAGTAGGACCTTGTTGTTTATCTGTTTTATGTAAGAGTAGTTTGTATCTGTTCATCCCAAACTCCCAATTTATCCCTCCCCCACCCCCTTTCCCCTTTGGTAACCATAAGTTTGTTTTCTATGTCTGTGAGTCTACTTCTGTTTTGTAAATAAGTTCATTTGTATCATATTTTAGAGTCTACATATAAGTGATATCATATGTTATCTGTCTTTTTCTTTCTGGCTTACTTCACTTAGTGTGATAATCTCTAGGTCATCCATGCTGAAATGGCATTATTTCATTCTTTTTTATGGCTGAGTAGTATTTCATTGTATACATATACCACATCTTCTTTATCCATTTATCTGTCTATGGGCATTTAGATTGCTTCCATGTCTTGGCTATTGTAAATAGAGTTGCTATGAACATTTGGGTGCATATATCTTTTGAATTAGCGTTTTCTCCAGATATATGCCCAGGAGTGGGATTGCTGGATCGTATGGCAACTCCATTTTTAGTTTTTTAAGGAACCTCCATTCTGTTTTCCATAGTAGCTACACCAATTTACATTCTCACCAATAGTGTAGGAGGGTTCCTTTTTCTCCACACGCTCTCTGTCACTTGTTATATGTAGACTTCTTAATGATGGCCATTCTGACCGGTGTGAGGTGATACCTCATTAAAGTTTTGATTTGCATTTCTGTAATAATTAGCTACGTTGAGCATCTTTTCATGTGTCTATTAGCCATCTGTATGTCTTCTTTGGAGAAATGTCTATTTAGGTCTTCTGCCAATTTTTTGATTGGGTTGTTTGCTTTTCTGTTATTGAGTTGTATGCGCTGTGTGTATATTTTGGAAATGAAGCCTTGTATCGCATGCAAATATTTTCTCCCATTCCATATGTTGTTTTTTCATTTTGTTTATGGTTTCCTTTGTTGTGCAAAAGCTTGTAAGTTTGATTAGGTCCCATTTGTTTAGTTTTGCTTTTATGTCTACTGACTTGGGAGACTGACCTAAGAAAACATTGCTATGATTTATGTCAGAGAATGTTATGCCTATGTTCTCTTCTAGGAGTTTTATGGTGTCATGTCTTATATTTAAGTCTTTAAAAAGGTACTCTCTTAATATCCCCCAATGTATAGAAAGCAAACCAAAGGCAAAACATATTTCTCTAATCTTATTATTTAACTTTCTCCTAAAAATGTTTACTGGCCAAGAGGCAAGGAGACTAAGTACCAATATGCCAGTGTAAGTACTTTATCCTTTTTTTTTTTTGGTATGCGGGCCTCTCACTGTTGTGGCCTCTCCCATTGCGGAGCACAGGCTCTGGACACACAGGCTCAGCGGCCACGGCTCACGGATCCAGCTGCTCCGCGGCATGTGGGATCTTCCCAGACTGGGGCGCGAACCCGTGTCCCCTGCATCGGCAGGCGGACTCTCAACCACTGCGCCACCAGGGAAGCCCACTTTATCCATTTTAATTCATATTGTAACAGCATACTTTGATAAAATAAAATTGACACAATTAAACGTATAAGTCCAAAGCACATGATTAATTTGCTCAGACACAAAAATATCTAAATGTGTACACTTGTGTTTTCTGAATCTCATGTTTCATAACAAGGAATACTAAAATCCATTCCTTAATTATTTTAAGTTGTAAGATTTAAAAAGAAATAAGTTGCAATTTATTTTTACCTTGTGAAAGACCAGTGGAACGTAAGCTCTAACTATAGTTAAATCTTGCCAGAATGAAGAAACTGGGATTAAAAAAGATTCAGCCACATAAAACACAGGGTTGGATTATTGTGAGGTTAATACAATGATAAAGGGGAGCCTATACTACATACAGCTGGCTAGAAGTCCTGTGCAATTCAAATGTCTTTGGGCCTGGGCTGCAGTTTGGCACCATCTGGTGGCAACCATCCACCCTAGCTTCAATATCCATGGTGTCATTCTGGATCCGGCGGCTGACTGGGGTTTCTAGGGCAGTAGCCCCAGTCCCAGGAATTCCCTGACTAGGTGGTATCCACTTTGACGTGGCTACGGAGTCAGAACAACACAGGGGAAAAGGAAACCTGTCTTCAGCTTCCCTGCTTCCAGAAATGGTTCTGTCGTCTGTTTCTCAACCTACCTCTACCAATCATCTTAGAGAATAGGGGCTAGTTTACATCAATTTATGTTACCAGGGGATGCATTTTAAAGGAGTCTTTAAAAAATAAAACAACAACGGCAACAACAAAAACTAAAAAATCAGTGCATTCTCAAAATGATTACATACCAAGGTTTATGTGGCTATGTGAATTGTTTGGAAGTAATCACACGTTACCATAGAAACAATCCCATAAATTTTAAGGTTATTAAGTTGGTCAATAAAAGCCTTTATTATAAAATCCATAACAGAATTGAGCCACAGGACTATAAGTACTTATTTGTAAAACAAAATAGTAGTGTCACCTATGCCACGGGTCTAGCTCACGTCTAGATCTTTCTCCTGAGATTCAGACCTTATATAATCAACTTTTTTATTTGCATATGTCACACAGACTTAATGAAACTAAACTAAATTTGTCATGTTTCCCAATTAAAGCCGTGTCTTTGTCTAATGCTTTAAAAACTGCATCACTATCCCTGCAGCTGCACAATCAAGAACCTGGTGACATCCGTAACTTCTCACTCCCCAATGCAATCTAGCCAATGAATCCTCCTGACTATTTAGTTAGGTTAGTTCCAGTTCCTGAGCACTCTTTCAATCTGGCCCACTTCTCCCCATCTCTACTGCTACTAATCCAGTTCCATCTTCACTACCCGTCTTGATAAACAACCTCTACAAGTGGCCTCTTTGTCTATAGCCTTATACTTTTCCAGTCTATCCTCCATATCACAGAATGGTCTTTTTATATAAAATTAGATCACACATATTCCCCAAGTCTTTCAATTGTTCATTGTCTTAGACAATGGCTCAAATGCATGATTTGGACCCGTTTCCCTCTTCTGTTTCATCCCTTACAACTCGCTGCCTCTTGGTCTATGGTCTAACCATTCTGAATTATTCTATTTGTTCAAAACACTTCATTTTGTCTTGCCTCCAGGGTGTGCATTAATTCCCCTAATTCCCTTCCCTCCCATAACTGACAGTCTTGCTCTTAGTCATCATGCAGTTGTTGCATGCGTACTTCTCCTTCCACGTAGTCTTCCCTGATTCCTCCCAGGGCTGAGTTCGATACACCTTGAGTCTATGTGGTCTCACCCTATGTATCTTGCCATTTGCTCCATTATCATCATACTTTTGATCATTGTTTCTCTATTTCTCCATTAGACTACCAGCTTTGCAAAGGCAGAGGTCACCACCGTATCTATGGCATCTGACATGTATCTAGAACATGGTGGACCTTAATAAATATTGGCTAAATAAGTAAATTTATTGTTCTTAGAGCTCAAATGTAACCTTCTCTAATATCAACCTTAGTCTGATTTAAAGTCTTGCTTGTTGGCAAAGATAATAGCATACACTCAAGTCAGTGCTGATAAACTAGTATGACAAGTCCATTTCAAAAAAGTTTCCCTCTAAAACATCAACTTTGAAAAGCCATATGAACCATAATGATGGTATATAAAAATAACTGCTATTGAAATAAGAAGCATTTATTTTTCCCTTAATGCTGCCAATCACTAAAAAAAACCTAATATATGCTGTTCTAAAAGTAACTGCATGAATAAAACTGATCCTTCTTAAAGATTATCTAACATGTCTTTAGGACCAGCAGCTATATGAGGCATAAGCAATACTTCATATTATTATTCCAGCTTCTAAAAACTTCCTGAAGAAATCACTGGCATATTACAGGAAGAACTACTGGTATCTCTTAGTACTCTCTAATTTCCTTTTCATTTCTGTCCTTAATCTGAACTAAGGTAAAGGCCAAAGGAAAAGCTAACAGGGTAATAAAAAGGGAATAGGAATACCAGAATAAACAGGCCTAACATCTGATAAACCCTGTTCTAAGCTAATTATCAAAGACCTTAGAACTTTAATATTCCATTATACTTAGATTTAGATTTATGACAAATTTTCTTTAATGTATTAAAAAAGACATTATGTCATGAACTCAAGTTTAACTTTGATAAAACTATAAGCTTCGGGCTTCCCTGGTGGCGCAGTGATTGAGAACTGCCTGCCAATGCAGGGGACACGGGTTCGAGCCCTGGTCTGGGAAGATCCCACGTGCCGCAGAGCAGCTGGGCCCGTGAGCCACAATTACTGAGCGTGCGCATCTGGAGCCTGTGCTCCGCAACAAGAGAGGCCGTGATAGCGAGAGGCCTGCGCACCGCGATGAAGAGTGGCCTCTGCTTGCCACAACTAGAGAAAGCCGTCGCACAGAAATGAAGACCCAACACAGCCTTAAATAAATAAATAAACAAATACTTTAAAAACAAAACAAAACTATAAGCTTCAAACAAAGAGCAATAAAATTCTTGTTTTTTTTTACCTGTTTTCCCGTTCATACATTTCCCTGGAAGCACTTCGAAGTTGATCAATTTCTTGATTAGTTTTCAATCTGATTTGTTCCAGTTCATCACGTAGTTTATTTTCATATTCTGTTTTATAATGGTCTCTGCAAAGAGTCAAAAGGAATATCCTTTTTTTGTGTTTGTAAAAGAAATAGGTCTTTGCCCTTCACGTAATATTTTAATATCTTATGTCAAATATGCTCTACATACAATATTACTTGAAAAACACAGTTTAGATATAAAGCTTTAAAATTCTTAAAAATACCATTCCAAACTAGTCCATCTGAGATTTTCTTTTAAACATATTACCCTAAAGGCTTAATTACTATATAAAATGTTCGTTCATGTTGAATAATTATTCATCTTCAAAAATATTTTACTAATTTAATGCATATGGCAAAAGACTTGAAAACTAATGCATTATGGAAGGTCCTTCATTTAGAAACAATGATCTGATGTGGTGCATACTGGAAGATAATTAATCTTTAAAAAAATGACCTGAATGTACTCTTTACAAAACCTTTCCTTCTAAGCACAACAACCATAGCCACTGTGACCTCTTAGCAAAGTCACAAAGCGTTACACAGGGTATTAGCAGAAGCACAAACTGATGAAAAATACCACAAGCTGGGAAAAAAGTTATTAAAAATAAGTAATTCAAAGATTATAAAGGCTATTAGTATAAAGGAATAGCTTATTCATCTACTTGAAGAGAGAAGACAGGATTGAAATGCAGGAGTCTGATTCCAGAGCCGGTATCTTAAACCAGTACTCAATGCTGTCTCCTTATTCTTTTATGTTTCACACAGTCAAGAAAAGGTCAGCTTAGTCAGGCTCCACACAATTACATTTTCTTCAAAAATATACTTCTATAAAGATATTTATATACTTCCATAAAACATTTATGTAGAGATCTTATTCACTGGGAATTAAAAAGGTTATATCATAAAAAAATAAATAAAAATAGTCATAGTGTATATATCGCTACCTAAAAGAAATAGGCTCTTGCTTGTTGGAAAAAACAAAATATCTTAAGAAAAAAATCAATTAGTGTATGAGTAACTTATGAGGAAACAAAATGAACGATTATCGTAATATCATCCTATAGACCTTACAAAAAAATCACTATTTTTCCCCAAAGCCAAGAGTTCCCTCAAAGAAGCTGGTGTTAATTTATATCTATTGATATGGAAAATAATGTAAATCTTACCTTGATGTTACATACTTTTCATACATCTCTTCTCTAGCCTTTTTGGTTTCTTCAAGTTGAGTTTGAAGTCTTTCAAGACGATCCTCTTCATGGGCACAGCGAACACTAAGCTCCATATTTTGGCGGTTGAGATAGTCTTTATCCTTTTGCAGTAAAGTAACAGTATGCTGTAAGGTGGCTACCTACACACACACAGAGACAGACAGAGTCCAGAGCAATGTCATCTTACTTTTCAAGGCTTACTGAGTTATTTTCTTTCATTTGTGCTTTTGTTCAACATATAAAGAGGGCTAATTCTTACCATGAAAATTTTCATATAAACAGAGCTACTAAAAAATCCCTTCTTTCTAGCAATTACATCAGAAAGGAAGAAAAATGTCCCCCTCACAATTCTGCCCTGAGCTGTGTCCACAATCATGGTAAAATAAAATACAAGTGACTCTATAAGCTTACCTCTTTTGATAATTCACTTCTTTCTTTAGCTTGAATTATGTGAGAGGCTTCAAGTGTTTCATGTTTTCTCCTTAAGTCAGTTACTTCCTGTTCAAGTACATCACGTTCACTGTAAAATTCAAATACATTTATTTATTTTTACCTAAATAAAACTCAAACACATATGTAAATTCTACGTCTCTTTTTATAACGAACATTTTAAAAGCCTCGATTATGTTTCAGGAAACTGAACAGAGATACTTCAGTGTCATTCCATGAACGATAAAGTATCTGCTTTTCAAATTTAGAAGGGACTCTGTTCAAGACCTTGTTCAGATACATAAACATGAATTTATTATCTTCAAAAAATAAATATGTAAGCTACACTAATCAGCAAAGTAAATAATAAAACTTTCTAAGGTACACTCTGGTATCTTTTCATTAATCATCTTCAATCTAATCCTGAAGCCAAAACTTTTAAAGAATTTAAAATATGGCTCTAGGCTTTCAGTTGTTAGGCTAAAAAAGGCCTTAAATCATCACTCAGATTGCATAGATGATACACAGGCAGGAATTCTTGTGATTATTTCATTCACAAATTGTTTATGGTTACCCAGAGATTCTAATTTCCATTTTCAGACCAGCTCTTTCCCCAAAACAGCAAAACCAAGAATTGGACCAACCCTACAAACAGGTATCTTAAAAAATGAGCAGAGAAATAGATTTGCTAATTCTTAACTTGTTCTCTGCAGTGAGAATCACTTCCTTTGCACTTGATTTCATTTACTCCCCTGGTGTTTCCATGGAGAGAGCTATTAAGAATTGTTTTTCTTTTCATTAGATTTTCAATAACTCATTGAGAAAGATGACTTCTAAGATTTCTTCTGCTTAACAAAGTATTATAATTATACTTGAGCAAAGCACAAGTTGAAAAATAACAATCACCTATAAACCCACTAATTAAAGATGACTATCAATATTAATATTTTCGTAATATTACTTTAAGTATTTTATGCCTTTACATACAAATGTTTTTATTCTCACAAAGGACTTTTGCTATGATTTTTTAATGTAAAAAAATAGACTATAAAGCATGATACAGCAAAATACTCATGAACTTGCTATCCACAGCTGACGACAGTTACATTTGTCTATATTTGCATTAAAGTTTTGTTCTGTTTTTTAAAAAGATAGAACACTATGAGTAAAGCTGAAGTTCCCTATATTTTCTCACTGTTCCAATATCATCCCCTAGATACAATAATAAATTTCCATATCATATGTTTTTTTACATACTTTTACTCACCAATTGTTAATATTTTGTCATATTTACTTTGTAATATTTACTAAATATTACTTTGCCATATTTATTCTCTCCCCCTCTGTTGTTCATATATGTGAATAAATATATATACATGAATTTATATACATAAAAATACACACGCATATACAGGTATACACGTCTACACACACACACACACAATTCTACATGTGCATTTTTTCCCCCTCAACTATTTGTCATACGCAGACATTAGGTCCCTTTATCCCTAAATAATTTGGTGTGAATTTCCAAAGGTTAAAGATATTCTCTTATGTAATCAGAATATAATCATTGGGACTTCCCTGGCATCCAGTGGTTAAGATTCTCCCTTCCTTTGTCTTTCACGACATTGACCTTTTGTAGCGCACAGGCCAACTTTATAGAATGTTGCTCAACTGTCATTTGTCTGATGTTTTTCTATGACTAGATTTAGATTAAGCACTTTGGGCAGGAATATTACAGAAGTGATAATGTGTCCTCAATACATCAAATAAAGATGTATTGAGATGATGTCACTTAATCTCATGATTAGTGACAATAACTTTGATCATTTGCTTAAGGTGGTATCTGCCAAAGTTCTCAACTATAAAGGTAACTTTTTGCCCTTTGCAATTAGTGAGTAATCTGTGGGAATTTTTTTCTTTTACAACATTTCACAGTTTACTGAGTCCTATAAAATAACTGGATAATTGATTCTATACACTTTCAGTGACATCTGAAAGGAAGAGATATTCACCCAAATTTGCTATGGGATATATTTTAACATTCTGTTCTCTAATATACTTTTACCCAGTGGCTTAAGCTTCCAATGATGACTCTAAATCAAACAGTATTATGAGGTTACAAAATAGTAATTCCAATAAGCATATGTATTTATTGGTTGGCATTCTACTGTGAAGATCCTCTTTATTTACTAGCACAACACTCAAGGACTCTTATTCTGTTCAATGGATTGTAACTCATTATGGTTAATATTCATTTGATATTCAAGTTGTACCTATTTGGTCAGTTGGAGCCCCTTCAAACTAGCTATTGTGGTGCTGAATTGGAATTAGAACTAACTACCAGTATGATCTTATCCATAGTATGTTAAGCCATCCTCTCACTTGCCTCTTCATTGTGCCTCTGCCTACTGAAAGGGCCTAGAAATAACGTTCAATGTAGCAATGACCAGGACCCAAATCTTAATTTCTGAATAGCATTCTCCACTAAAAGGAACCAAGACTCCTTAAAGAAAGGGCTGAGGAAACGAAATTACAAAATAAACCTGAGAACTTTCTGTTACGCCAGAAAGTTAAGGAACTGCCTGCTTTAGGGGGGGAAAAAAGAAAGAAAGAAAGAAAGATGGGCACATGCATTTTGCTTTTTAAAATTTAATATTATGTGTTTGACTTATCCATATATACATTCAGATCTAATTTAGTGATTTTAATTGTTACGTAGAATTACATTATAAAAATAAAGCACAATCTATTTTCCATGCTGCTGTTGAAAAGCATTTAAATTCTTTCTAATAATGATGCAGCTAACATCCATATATCTGTTTTCCTTTGCACCTTTGTGAGAATTTATCAAGGACATAAAAGTATTTTTTCCCCCACTTTATCTTATATGTTTGTGACCAGACCATTTTTTAAAAATTCATTCTTTCTATTGAGTGAACCAAAGGATTCAGTTTGAGCCACTCTTGCATGGTTGTTTTTCTGTTCCATTTCTAGCACATGATGATGCTTATTATGTTTTTATTTCCTAGATTTTCATTATAGAAAATAAAACATACATAAAGAGAGATGCTAAAGTGAGGCACGTCCCCACCCCCACTTTCATCACTCACTTGCAAGAATTATCAACTCATGACTCATCTTGGTTTGCTTACCCTTCATTAATGGACACCCTCGATTATTCTGATAACTATGCCTTTTAGTTTTCTCCTTTCATATTTCACTTATTATTGCTATAGATTTATAGCGGCAGAGAGGACATCAAAACACCAACTCAAAGTATCATCTTACCATCACAACCTACTTCATTTTGAAATGATTCTTTTGAAATCTAGCTTTCTTTGAAAGCCCAATAGTATAGCTGTCATGGATTTCAAGCTCCAACAATCACTATATTTTGACATAACAGTGCATACATAATAATACATAATGCATGTCAGTCATGCTGGGAGTAGGAGCACCAATGTTATATCCCCCAAATCCTTGCAAATTTACTTATGGCGTTTTACAATTTATAAAGCATTCATTCAATTAACAAACACTCACTGAGTGACTACTTTAGTTCAAGAATTATTTTAGGTGCAGGTAGAGGTAGCAGTGAGCAATTAGGATAATCTCTCTCTATATATGCATACATATATATACTTTCATAAGTATTACTGTATTTGATCTTCTTAATTTATATAGTGCAGTTATTGTATTAGCACCATCTGAGAGATGACAAAACTTTGGCGTAGAATGTTAAGATTTCCTAGGGACATACAGCTAAGTGGTGGTTCATTAGTACATTCCAGCAAAAAGAAAATTATTTGCTATAGCTACTTAGCAGCAGCACAATAGGAAACGTATCCTCAGAAAGTATTATTTTTTGAAAGTATGTGTGCCTTTTGTCAAAAAGGAATAGCTGAAAAAACTTTAGATAAAACTGCAAAGTATTTAAATTGATGCCATAAAGTAAAAATAATCAAGTAAGATTTCAAAAATATTTACACACATAGGATTTCACTGGGTTCCTATCTTCTAAGGCATCACATTTTAAAAGACAAAAGCAGCTTCTAAATAAAATAAAAACAACTGACATAAAAATACAATCTAAATCCAACAAACTGCCAAAACTGCATGCTTCTGCACAATGAAGAATAAGGTATATGTCAAGAGAATAAGAAGACGTAAGGTATATGTCAAGAGAATAAGAAGACAAGCCACAGACTGGAAGAAAATATTTGCCAAAGACATATCTGATAAAGGACTATTATCCAAAATATATAAAAAACCCTTAAAACTCAACAGTAAGAAAACAAAAAACCCAATTAAAAAATGAGCCAAAGACTTTAACAGACACCTCACCAAAGAAGATATACAGACGGAAAATAAGTACATGAAAAGATGTTCTGTATCATGTCATCAGGGAAATGCAAATTAAAACAAATGAGATATGACTACACACCTATTAGAATGGCCAAAATCCAGAACACTGATAACAAATACTGGCAAGGGAGTGGAGCAACGGGAACTCTCATTCATTGCTGGTGGAAATGCAAAATGGTACAGACACTTTGGGACAGTTTGGTGGTTTCTTACAAAACTAAACATATTCTTACAATACAAGTATGCTCATGCTCCTTGGTATTTACCCAGAGGAGTTGAAAATTTATGTCCATACAAAAAACTGGCACATGAATATTTATAGCAGCCTTATTCCTAGTTGCCAAAACTTGGAAGCAACTAAGATGTCCTTCAATAGGTGAATGGATAAATTGTGGTACATCTTGACAATGGAATATTATTCATTATTCAATAGCACATTATTATCCAATGAATATTATTCAAAAGAATATTATTCATTATTCAAATGAGCTATCAAGCCATGAAAAGATAGGGAGGAACCTTAAATGTATATTTCTAAGTCAAAGAAACCAATCTGAAAAGGTTCCATATGGTATGATTCCAACTATATGACATTCTAGAAAAGAGAAAACCATGGAGACAGAAAAAAATAAGATACAAAGTAGAATTAATGACATTGATGGTAAGAATTCAAGTGACTCTGATGCATGCTAAAAATGAGAAGTACTGTAGCCATCTTAACTACTTACCTCTTGACTTTACCATAGTTCTCTTGACGGTAGTCTCCTTGCTGAATTAACTGTTTTGTGTCTGCTAATTCTAAGGCCAGACGTTGACATCTAATTTGAAGCTCAGAGTAGTTTCTGCGATATTCCTCATAAGTCTATAAATAAAAACAATAATAAGGCATTTCAAACCAAACATACTTGACCAAATTCTGTACTGAATTCTTCTGTTAAGCTGTGACTATCTTTGTAATTTTAAAAAATCCTCAATTTTTCTATTTAGTAATTTTTCCCTACTCAAAGACAGGTAATCTTAAACTCACTGAGTAGTTTATAAATTCATTTGTTTAAAACTTGAGCTCTGTTTTTCAAAGAAAAAATAGGCCAACTATGCTTTGGTTAATAGAATAATACATAAAATGACTACTAATGTTAAGGATGTTTTCAACATTTACTGAGTTACTTTCAGATGCCGAAGACACAGAAATGAATAAAACACTGACCCTGTTCTTGAGGAGTTTACAACGAGAGACAAAGAGCCACATGAACGTCAAACATTCACAGTGAAAAATAGTTACTGAAGAGATTAACCATGCATTTTCAGTTGTGGTATTTGGGAAAAAAAGGAGTTTTGTGGCACTTGGAACCTATTTCTACATTGATCTTCCTTGTACTCATCAGACTAGTAGAAAGGGACTGCAGAGATGTGGAAGAGGGGTACAAGTGAAAACCGTAAAAGCACACTTGGCCCTGCTTACTACAAGCCTCGTTTCTCGCCATTTCTCATAATCATACTTCACCTCCAACCCTAATAAAGATCTGAGGTTCTCTGAACACACTACGCTTCCTCTAACCCAGTGGTCCCCAACCTTTTTGGCAGCAGGGACCAGTTTCGTGGAAGGCAATTTTTCTAGGGACTGGGGCTGAGGGGTGTGTGGGGGGCAGTTGGTTCAGGCAGTAAAGCGAGTGATGGGGAGCGATGGGGAGTGGCAGATGAAACTTCACCTGCTCACGTGTTGCTCACCTCCAGCTGTGCGGCCCAGTTCCTAACAAGCTGTGGCCTGGTAGCGGTCTGTGGCCCGGTAGCGGTCCGTGGCCCAGAGGTTGGGGACCCCTGCTCTAATCTGTTCACACTGCCTGAATAGCTGAATACTGTCAATACTCCTTTAGAGTACTGATCTTAGTGTATCATCAAATTAGTTTTTTTACACCAGAGTGTAAACATCTCAAGGGCAGGGACTTTGTCTTGTTCACCATTGGATCTCCATCACTTTACACAGGACTTGGTATAGAGTAAGAATGAAATACTTTTCAATAAATCAATGAAGAAATGCATGAATATGGGAATGGGGAGGAGAAGCAGGACACAGAGATGGAGTTCCTACTTCTTCTTCCACTTTGAACTCATCAGATCTTGCAAGCAATCATCAACTCCACCCCCAGAACCTGTCACGGGAAATACATCCTGTCCCAAGTCATTCTTTTTTAGGAGCTGATGAGCTCAGTGTGGTCGCATTCAGTCCACAAATACTGACCAAACTATTTCTAAGTGACAGGTCCTGGGCTAGACACTGTAGATACAAAGATAAGTAAGACTGTTTTTGTCCCCTTTAAACTATTAGACATGACTTTGAAATGTTAGCTCCCAAATTTCTATCAAAGGGCTGTTTGAAAAATGTAATAATGGAAAAACTATACTGGCTGTGCTTTGCTTTGGTATATACTATGTTCTTCTGCACTGATGTTCTCCATGAGAATGAAATGGTATTTATTAGAGGATCATAGCTGAGGATACTCTATCGTCTCCCCAAAGAATCATCACACACGTCATTTCAGACCTAAGTCCCAGAAGATGCTTTAGTTCCCCTGAAGAATGCTTTTACCCTTCTAAACACGACTAATCATGTAACTGTTTCGGCAGAGTGTATAGTGTTATAGTTAGGATGGAAAGCTCCAGAATTCAACTGTCCAGAACTGAATTACCTGCAGTAACACTTCGAGCACGTTTACGTCTCAGCACTTCATTGTCCTCATCTACGTCATCTACCCTGTAGAGTTGTTGTGAAGATTATATCAAGTAATACATGAAAAGGGCTTATAAAAATGCTTAGCACATAGTAAATGATCATGAACTATAAATTAATATCATCACAATGCTTTTCCTTTGCTTTGGCTACTAGGGAGATTACAGCCAAATTGATAGCTCAACCTTAATAACTGCACAAAGACTGAGACGGACTCCTGAGGAATATAAACATTTAAAGGGTGAGGAAAGGACAAAGAGCCCTAGGAACCTGAGGGGGTATTCACAGAAACAGAGGGTGAACCAGGGGTGTGTGGCAGGGACAACCGTAGAAGAGCTACTCTGAGGAGACAAGACTGTCAGGGATACTAATTACTACTGAGAAGAGACCCATAAACAAAGCCATTAACTCTTCAGGGATGGGGACAGAAAGTAGACTGCCAGGGGCTAAAGCAAATATATTTGAATACACAATAAGTCCTTCTTCGTGTTATTATACATGCGTTCTCTTGCTTAATACTTAACTTTATGACTGAGCTAAGTGTTATCCTCATTTTTACAGTTGAGGAAACTAGGCTCGGAGAGGATAAAAGTCTCAGAGCTCACGAACAGCGTGGTAAGGACTCCAATCTAAATTGGTCAAACATCCGAACTGTAGGCAATTCTCTCTTTAGTTTAAAAGTGGAGAAAGTGAAGTAGCTAGAGAAGAAAATAGAGATAAATGAAGGTTTCAAAAGATGGAACAAGGGCTTCCCTTGTGGCGCAGTGGTTGAGAGTCCGCCTGCCGATGCAGGGGACACGGGTTCGCGCCCCGGTCTGGGAAGATCTCACATGCCGCGGAGCGGCTGGGCCCGTGAGCCATGGCCGCTGAGCCTGTGCTCCTCAAGGGGAGAGGCCACAACAGTGAGAGGCCCGCGTACCGCAAAAAAAAAAAAAAAAAAAAAAAAAAAGCTGGAACAAGCTTGGACATGTTTAAATATCGATGGGAAAGAACAGCAAAAGAAGTACTGATGGGCTTCCCTGGTGGCGCAGTGGTTGAGAGTCTGCCTGCCGATGCAGGGGACATGGGTTCGTGCCCTGGTCTGGGAAGATCCCACATACTGCGGAGCGGCTGGGCCCGTGAGCCACGGCCGCTGAGCCTGCGCGTCCGGGGCCTGTGCTCCGCAACGGGAGAGGCCACAACAGTGAGAGGCCTGTGTACTGTAAAAAAAAAAAAAAAAAAAAAAAAAACCCCGAAGTACTGATGCTGGAGAAAATGGGCACGGTCGGGGGGCAGAGCAGTAAAGCCCCTAAGAAGGCTCAGGGTGTGGGCTCCATCTTCACTGTGAGGACTTCTCTTAGACCAGCAGCCATGCTCATCATGGCAGGCTTTTCTCCAGCTGATACAGAGTGTTAAAAACTTGAATTTGGATGTCCTCAGGTAGCTCTTATCATTGACCTACAAGTCACAGAATACTCCTTACCCTCCTGCTTCACCTATTTTCTACTATCCACTTGGTTTCTAAAGGCATATGATTTTCCACTCCTTGAAAGCCTCTTCCCACTATAAACAGTAAGAACAAACAAACAAAACAGAACGAGGGCAGATGTAAATATGCTTATGGCAAGAAATTGTGGGAGTTCTCATCTGAGGATTTCCATTTTCTCTGTGCAATGAAATACCAAGTCATTTGCTGAGAGGGAGAAGGAAAGTGGAAAGCTGGAGATGTGAGCAGAGTGATGAATGCCTAAAATAACTGCTGTGAAAAATGAGAGAACTAGAAAAAATAGAATTATAGCACAATTGTGTGGGCCCATTCGAAGTTGGTAACACTAAACTTATAGCCTTGTTACTGCCTCTGTGATTTCCTCCAGTAGCGCTCACATAGAAAAATAAAGAGTTGAGATTCTGTCAGGCAGCTTCGATAAAAAGACAGGGAGGAATTCGACAACACTGACAAGAGAAAGGTTTAAGACTGGTAACATGATGAAGAGGGAAGAAAAGACATTTAGGAAGATATGGATAAAAAAAATTATATGGATTGGAAATTCTGCTAAAGATAGGTTGAAAGCAGTTGACTGAAAAACGTGGAAATATAGGAAGTAGTATGTTCAGTGGTCAGCCTGAATTGATAACTTCAGAAGTAAATCAGTTCTGGGAGACAAGGAACAGAACGTGGGCCATGAACCTGAGTGCTAAAGAAAAGAAGAGGTAATCATTCAGAATGAGAAGATCAATCAAGTGCAAGGCCAAGGTTGTGGATGAATCACAGGAAGTAACCCAGCCAGAAGCTAAGGTAGAAAGGAAGACCAAATCTAGACCACGGGTTCCACTGAGTAAAACACAATGTCCCAGTGGTCTGCAAATGAAGAAGGTTATAGAGTAGGGCATCTAGATGAAATGAATGCCCCCCCAAAGGTAGGGGTTTATGTGAATGTGGAAGTGCCAAAATCTAAGATCTAGAGAGGACATCAATACCTGGCCCTGAAATATACAGGGTATAAAATTCTGGAGCAGAGAGCAATTCCATAGGAGATATGCGTATGTGTGTATTTATTATATTGTACATGCATATGTCTGTAACATAGTATATATGTGTGGGTGTAAATATATATATATATATATATATATATATATTCTTTAATTATAAACACTATATGACCAAGTATAAGCAGAAGTTCGATATAGGAAGGTACATATCCTACCAAATCTTTTAAGACTTTTCAACTGAAAAACTTCCCCTTAAATAAAATGATTACCTTTATATTTTGAAAAAAATAATCTGCTTCACTTACTATTAGCAAATAAAATAGGTTAAGGCATAGCTTTGGAAAAAAAGAAAAAAGAAAAAGTGAATCAAACCCATGACTGGGTAGAACTTTAAGGCTAAGGCTAAAGATGGTAGAGAAGACTACTTCGTATTATTCCTATGCATTCTTCCTGACCCGAACTCAGCAATACCTTCTGTGGGAAGACTCCAAGCCCCAAATCTGAGTTAGATGTCTGTCTTACATTTTTCCACAGCACCTCGTTCTTACCTCATCAGAAAACACATCACATGTGCTGGGGGCAGCCATTACTTGCCTCTCACATCAAAGGAAAAACTGAAGGAAATGTTCTATAATTCTAGTACCTAGTACTCTGCCTATAACATAGAAAGTTTATAATTAATGTTTATGGAAAAGAAGGAGCAAAAGAGGACATTAAATAGACTGAAACCAAAGAAGGAAAAAGCTTAATCTTTTTAAACATAAAGAAAGAGAACACAAAATTTCCAATCACCAGCCATTTCTAACAGAAAATTTCTACGTAAGAAGTAAATAGTTTTGGTTAACAGCCAAGTCTCAATGTCCTTTTTTTTTTTTTTTTTTTTTTTTTGCGGTACACGGGCCTCTCACTGTTGTGGCCTCTCCCGTTGCGGAGCACAGGCTCCGGACACGCAGGCTCAGCGGCCATGGCTCACAGGCCTAGCCACTCCGCGGCATGTGGGATCTTCCCGGAACGGGGCATGAACCCGTGTCCCCTGCATCGGAGGGTGGACTCTCAACCACTGCACCACCAGGGAAGCCCTCAATGTCCTTTTTTTTTTTTTTTTTTTTCTCTCCCGTTGCGGAGCACAGGCTCCGGACACGCAGGCTCAGAGGCCATGGCTCACGGGCCCAGTTGCTCTGTGGCGTGTGGGATCTTCCCGGACCGGGGCACGAACCCGTGTCCCCTGCATCGGCAGGCAGACTCTCAACCACTGCTCCACCAGGGAAGCCCTCAATGTCCTTTTTGAATAAAGAAAAAACAAACTGCATAGGGATAATGACAATTAAGTCACTGAGATTTCAACTGTTTGCCCGTTTTCTACACATCTAGAATGGAACTGACTTTGATTGCCAGAGTTAATGTCATCTTTTCCATCTCCTAAATTATTCATAAGAGGAAATAATAGAAGGCTATCTCTAGCCTGAAAAAAGTAAATCTGTTATTGTAGTTGCATGTTTTCTTGTCTTGTCTGTAATCCTCAGTTTTCCTGATACGCACCCTGAAGCTCCTTGAAGACCTGCCTTATCTCTGGTTACAGCCGGTAACCCTCACATAGTAGTTTACGCTGGAAATGCTTGTGGTGTCAACTAATGTTGAAATATAAAGGGACTATGCAGCATTAGCATTTAAAATAACCAGCTCAAGATGTAGCAAAAGTGACCTTAAAAATTAAGGATTAATAAATCATCAGTTTTCCAACTGAAATTAAAGAATATTATCATAAATCTGCAAATAAAACACCTCAGTTGACACAATGATATCGATGCAACACATACGCAGAATTTTCTCAAATATTTTGAGAAAAGCAGCTTGAAAGGGGCTTCCATTTCTCAGTCTGGGTGCTGGTTAAATGGGTGTGTTCACTTTGTGAAAAGTCAATTAAAATTTCTTTACAACACAAACATTTTAAAAAAGTAAGACAAGAGGCTTCAACCAGGAAAACGTTAACTGGGGAGAAGTTCTGCAAGGATCCTGGTCTTAGGAATGGAAAGGGGGACATGCAAGGGTCACACTGAAGGGGAAAAGGGCTGAGCAGGATGGAAGGGGGTAATAAAGAGACACTCAGTTTTTTACTCTATATATTTCTCTACTGTTTGATATAAAAACTGAAAAATTTATATTATACGGTGTTTTGGCAAAGTTATCAGCTATTAGAGCTTTTTTCTGTTTTCGATTAATTTGTACTTTTATTTGCCAGGATAACTACAGTAACCTGCAAACTTTTTTATTCTAAAAAGCACATTTTACATCACAGTCCAACAAACACATATATAATGTGTATACGTATATAAAAGTGAAACAAAGGTTTTGCCAAAAACGTCTACCCTGAGTGTTAATTCTTTTTAAGACTTTTTTTTTGTAAACTAAGGCTGAACTGCACTGACACATCATAATCACCAAAGTCCCTAGTTCATCTTAGGGTTCGCTTTATGAAGTGAATAGTGTTGCACGTTCTATGGGTTTGGACAAAAGTATGATGACATAAAATCATTATAATGTCATACAAAGTATTTTCACCGCTCATAAAAACTTCTGTATTCTATGTATTCATCTCCCCTCCCCCGCAAACTCCTGACAACCACTGATCTTTTTATTGTCTCCATTGTTTTGCCTTTTCCAGAATGGCATATACACGGAATCTATTTTTCTTTTTTCCTTGAAGAGAGGGGTTCAAAGCTTTTATGCCTATAACACCACTCATGGCCCAGCCACACGTGGACCGGACAGGCTCCAGGTGGCAAACACCCCAACTTTAGTTGTACTGTAGCTTTCCTTCCAGTACTGAGCCCTGTCCCACTGGTCCTGCCCAGCAGCCACACGCAGGTAAAGGGGGGGATATGTGTTGGGTATCTGTTCATAGGAAGGCCACAAGTTTTGTGCCCCTTGTCACAATGAACGCTGATTCCTGTCGGGTGTGTTGTAAACAGACGAGCGATTTCTTCAGACCCCCTGCTCGGAGCACAACCCATTAGAGCTTTTATGTTTAAAAGGAGATGTCTTCTCTCCCCCATCCCCCCGCAAGGCTCTTGTTTCCAAACACACCAGCTGAGCGTTTCAGTTATAGAATTTCAGAGATGAAAGATAGACTGGAGATAATCTATTACTAACTTCTTATTTCCATGACAAGAACATTAAGGCCTAGGGGGGTTAAGTGATTTGTCCTTAAGTGTGGCACTTCCACACTCACATAAACCTCTAGATTCCAGAGCTAGCAGAGATAGAGCTAGAATTTAGGTTCTTGAATTCATAAATAGTTCACTCCTTGCTTAACTTCAAGTTTCTGTTTTTTAAAGATTCTATTCCATGGAACCTATAAAACCACTGATTGGAAGTTAATATTATTTACTGCTCAAATCCAGGGTGTTAAAAAAACTTATTGCAAATTTTACAGGTTCAAATATGGCGCATGAATAATGCATATTTAAATTTGGACTCCCCTCTTTGAAAACAATTACTACAATGATTCCTTAAATACATATTTAAAAAATAATTTGACAAAATAACATCGAATCTAAATGTTTTCTACAAAAAGTAAAAATATATTCAAAGATTCAATAGGCACATTTTAAACAGTTAGCTGCTGTATAAACCCAAAAGCAATTACTTTAGATACAATTTCTAAGCATCATTTAAATCTTCTGTCTCTCACACCATGTAACTGAGAAGAGAGTGGTAACCTCTGTTTCAAAATAAATCTTTAATAAATGAAGTGATCTCCTGCCTGGGGAGAGACAAAGCAGCTAAGAAAATTAGAAATGGGAAATAGTGTCATTTATCTTATGGTCAATGGTTCAGATCTGAAGCAGTTTACGTTGGGTAGCAGTTTAGTGAATGAGAAGAAATGTCTTGATGAGCTATTCTGAGAAAATGAGAAGTCACTCCTCAGAACTCTTACAAGTTTCACATTGCCTATAATCTACTCCAAGCAACTAAATACTGAAAAGAACAAGAAACCTAATTAATCTTTGATTGTTAAAGACTGTTCCTTTAAGAAACAACAGTCTGTTTGCTCCCAGAGACTACTTTTTGTTGTTGTTAAGATCCTCAAGAAATATATTATTTAAGAAAAAATTCTGGACTTCTTCTAAGGTCTTAAGGAAAAAAAGACAAAACTGAAGAACTGAAAGTCTACTCTGGGTTAAAAAGAAAACATGAACATTTAAATATTTTCTATTACATGATAATCTTCAATATCTTTTCAATAAATGTGAACTCAAACATAAAAGTTTAAGCTTTTCTAAAAGGAAAAATTTTAAACAATAATGAAGAAAGAGATGAGAGATGAAGAAAGGTGACTTTCATCACGTGTCGTGGACATCAGATTAAGATAGAGACATGGGATCAAATCTGTCTCTGCTACTAACTGCTCCAGCAAGCCAAGGTCTCCAGACCTTCTATTTTTTGGTCACGCTGGGTGGCTTGTGGGATCTTAGTTCCCCAACCATGGATTGAACCCAGGCCCAAGACAGTGAAAGCACCAAGGCCTAACCACTGGACCGCCAGGGAATTCCCAAGGTCTCTGGAGCTTAACTGCTGCCTCTGCAAAGTGAGGACACTGATTCACCAACTCATTTTATGTGCCTACTTTTTTTTTTTTTTTTTTTCGGTACGCGGGCCTCTCACTGTTGTGGCCTCTCCCGTTGCGGAGCACAGGCTCCGGACGCGCAGGCTCAGCGGACATGGCTCACGGGCCCAGCCGCTCCACGGCATGTGGGATCTTCCCGGACCGGGGCACGAACCCGTGTCCCCTGCATCAGTAGGCGGACTCTCAACCACTGCACCACCAGGGAAGCCCTATGTGCCTACTATTGTACTAAACATTGTATGACTGTTATTCATAACTAGCTCATGGATCTACCAGAACCCTCCATTGCTAAACCATATGTTGATCTGTTGAGAGGCAACTTTTACAGCCAACACTTTATTCGGCAAACTACGAAAACAAATTTGAAGTACTGGCCTTTCAACAGGTATTGACCCAAATATGACTGAACCAAAAATATTTAAATCTTAACATTTTAAAATAGACCAAGTGGCTAAATTATCTTTAAAATCTCACTTACAATTCAAAGAAGTTAATTAAGTATATCAATGCAAAAAGGTATGGTTTCCCATGCCTTTTAAGTGATTTAGATAAGTATTAAAAGTATTAATAAGTGTGGGTAGAAAGAATAAAAAATTAAGTTGATTCACCAGCTTACGGTCAGGTTCAAACAATTTTTTTTAGCTCTTGAAGCAAATGAGGATGTATGGTGCAACAACAGGTGACTCATTCATGGCAAAAGAAGGTCGTTTTTGTTTTACAAGTAAATTACTGTAATTATTTAAAATACTTCAACGGTTTAAACATACACAAACACAATTTTATAAATTTTTATAAGTTTTATAAATGAAAAGATATATATTATGGAATTATCATTACATACTGGTAAGTTTAAGAGCAAGAATTTCATATTTTTTTATCTCTTTCTTCCCTCTCTTCCTCTTTGACTCCCATCCACATCCCCAGGTAACTCACGTTAAGTAACATGTATCTTTCCCTATTCTTCTCCATGTTCATATACTCATGAACACACACAACACAAATGGGAGGACAGATACCTGGTGTCAATCCTAAATCAACTGATATTCTCTAATTCATTCTTGTCAATGATTGCACAATATTCCAGGGTGTACACTGTATGTGGTTTATGCAAACGTTTCCTTGTTGTGCTGACAGGCATTTATGGTTACATACTAGTATTTTACTCTATGGGACAGAGTCCCAGCACTGGGGTTGCTGTGTTGAAGAACGCTTATTTTCCATTTTAACTGATGTTGTCAGATGTCTTTCCAAAAGACTATGGCAGTTCACCTTTCCACCAGTAACATTTGTATCTTTTTCCTTGTATCTACACAGATACCAGACCTTTTCCATTTTTGCCAACCTGAGCTCTCACTGTTACTTTAATTGTATTTCCCAAAATGCTAGCTAGTTTGAGCACCTGGACATTTGGATTTGCACTTTTTGTGAAATGCCTATTATAGTCTTTGCCCATTTTTCCACTGGGTTGTCTATTTCTTGTTAACTTCTTAGAGCTAGAAATAGTGCTGATACTAACTTTTGATCATCTGCATTCCAATTTTTGTCCCAAATGTGTACTTTAAATATTAAACTTTGCCTGTGGTTTCCTTTTTGTCTTTTTCTTTTAAAGCTTTTTGTTTCTCTGTCTTGGCTAAGATTACCCCAACCTCTAGAACAGCACGGTCCAACAGAACTTTCTGCAATGGTGAAAATGTTCTATATCTGTACCATCCAATATAGTAGTCACTACCTGTATGGCTAGTAAGACTGAGGAACTGAATTTTAATTAATTTAAATGTAAACCTGTGGCTGCTATATTGGACAACTCAGTCCAGAACTTAGCTACTCACAGTGTAGTCCATGAACTAGCTCAGGCCAGGAGCACTAATACACTCCGGGAGGTGTGCCAATAGTGAACAGTCTCAGGCCCCATCCCAGAACTACTCTGCCAGTTTTCATCTTAACAAGATCCCCAGGTGACTCATATTTACATTAAAGTTTGAGAAGCACTGCTAATAATCATCTAAATTAGGGAGTCTCAAAACTTTTTTGGGCCATGGACCACACTGGCAATCTGGTGATACTTGTGAACCCCTTCTGAGACTAAAGTCTCTGAAATCAAAAATTAAAATACACAGAATTACAAAGGAAACAAATCACAGCTGACCCTTGAACAACAGGTTTGAACTGTGCAGGTCCACTTACATGCAGATGTTTTTCAATAATAAATACTACAGTACTACACGATCCGTGGTTGGTTGAATCCACAGATGCACAGTTGCTGATAGGGAGGGCTGACTAGAAGTTATATGCAGATTTTTTCAACTGTGCAGAGGGTCAGCACCCCATGTTGTTCAGGGGTTAATTGTATACTGCAATAAAACTACTGAAATATTTTTTAAAGTTATACATGTCCTTTTTTATTAATGCATTAAAGATAAGATCCAGTGAGGGGTCTACAACTACACTGAAGTTGAAGTAGTGATGAGCATAATCTCTAAAGATATCTGCAATAACTACACTGTGATATGGAAATACCTGAATTCTAATGCTGACAGTCATCAGCAGTGACAGTTCTATTGTGGTTTTTGTATTTACCTGTAATTGAAGGAAATGCTAAATTTCAGTAAGAAGTGAAAATAATGTTTTCCCCATTCCACCTGGAGGCTCGTGGACCCTGAGTTAAGAATCTGCATGATTACTGAAGTAATGGCCTAGATTTCCTTCTAAAAATTTTAATCCAACTGGAATTAATATGTGTATATGGTATGGAATGTGAGGACCAACTTTTTTTTTAACAGATGAATAACATCCAGTTGTGCTAGGACCCTTATGCTAAAAAAACTCTTGGGACTTCGTTGGTGGCTCAGTGGTTAAGAGTCCGCCTGCCAATGCAGGGGACACTGGTTTGAGCCCTGGTCCGGGGGAATCCCACATGCCACGGAGCAACGAAGCCTGTGCGCCACAACTACTGAGCCTGCGCTCTAGAGTCCGTGAGCCACAACTACTGAGCCCACGTGCCACAACTACTGAGGCCTGCGTGCCTGGAGCCCGTGCTCCGCAACGGGAGAAGCCACTGCAATGAGAAGCCTGTGCACCGAAACGAAGAGTAGCCTCCGCTCACTGCAACTAGAGAAAGCCCGTGCGCAGCCAAAAATATAAATAAATAAATAAATAAAACCCAAAACAAACAAACAAACAACACTCTTTTTCAACTGAATTGAACGACCACTATTGTGGTATATAATTAGACCTGTTTCTATATTTTGTTCTACTGATGTTTGTTTCTCTGCCAATATCACATTTAGTTAACCTCAGTAGTTTTGAAGTATATACTGGGATCTTGGTAGGCCCAGCATCTCAGCTTTCCCCACCTTGCACACTTCTTCCCCCCACATTTTTCTTGGCAATTTCAGAACATTTATTTTATTCACATAAACTAAAATCATTTATCCAATCCCAATCCTTGTATGGCATTTCTCTCCTCCACCAAAAAATCAAGCACAGAAGATAACAAAATTATTGGGATATAATTTAACTTATAATATAAATAAGTGCATTTGTTATATATTTTATTTATAATATAAATAACTGCATTTAATTAATATATTAACAGTATATATTAATATTAACATATGAACACACATAACAATATATATTTAGTATATATTAATATGTAGCATATATTAATGACAGTATATATTAATATTAATATATTATTGTATATAACAGTATATACTAATATATTAACAATAATAATATAGATAATATAAATAACTGCATTTATTATATATTATTTATTCAGAATATAAATAACTGCATTTAATTAATATATTAACAGTGGAAAAATTGCTATTTTTATGACTTTGTCTCCTTTCTGAGATATGGTGCTTCCAGGAACAACAATAAGATTTAATGGTTTTCTTCATATAAGTCCATTACTTTCTCCATGAATTAAGTATTTTCCCCCAAGTCCATTTCTAGCAGTTATTGCTCTAAACCTAGAGAAATGTTATTGGTCAATTACACATTTATCCTGCATTCAGTCACAATATCAGATTTCTACAGTAATTTTAGCTGGTTTTTAAACTAACAGAAAAAAAAATTTTAATCTCCTTTCAAATTTTTACATGGATAGTTTTTTTCTTCTTCGTGCATCTGCTAGGGCCCTCCAAGACCATGTTAGATAATAATGAGCAACCCAGTCTGTGTCTGGTTCCTGATTTTTACAGAAAAAGGTTTTACTGTTTTGCCATTTAGGATAAAGTTTTTTGCGGACTTTTTTTAAGTAAATATTTTTAAGTCTCTTTATTTGGAATGGTCACTGAATTTTACCATCCTTTATCATTTAATGATACAATCACATGGTTATTGACCTTAAACTTGCGGATGTAATGGATAATCCTTTCTGTCCTAGAATATACTTTACTTAGTCGTAAAGTATTATTCTTTTGATACAAAGCTAGAATTCATTTTTGATCATTTAGAGTTTTTGTATCTTTAGCAATAAGTAAAATTAGCCAATAGATTTGTTTTGTTTTGCTTTTGTACTATCCTTCTCAGAGCTTTCCATCTTTTTCAATACTAGGTTGTTATAGTTTATTTAACTGGAATCAGCTGTGCTTATAGAAATCAACTGTGAACCTATCAGTGTAATCCATCTGTGAACCTGGTAACTTCATCAACAGTACATCTTTACTCACTCTGTAATACCTCTATGGTAATCGTTCTATTCAAGTTCTCCACTTCCGCTAATTTTAGTAATCTACATTTTGTTGGGACATTTTTTTCAGTTTTCAAGCTTTTCACAGAGCCACATGCAATATTAATGTCCAATAATTCCAAACTCCTTATTTTGACTGTTCTGTTTTCCTTCCTAAGATGACTACTACATGTCTTTATTTTTCATCTTTCTCTTTAATAATAAAGGCACTTTAAGGCTATAGGTCTTGCTCTGGCACAGCTTTAAATGTGTCTAAAAGATTTTGATATAGAATGTTTTTATTTTAATTGCTTTCTTGTTCTCACTTCCTCTATGATCTAAAAGATATGTTTCTCTTGTTTGCTTTTTGTTTCTTCTTTGATCGAAAAAATGTTTCTTAATTTCTAAACATTTTCTGCTCACCTTTTAATTATCACTACTAAGTTAGGATAAAAATAGGGACTACAAAATCTTTATTTAAAAATTTATTATTTTACTATGTGGTCAAGTGTATACATGATAGTTCTGTCAACTTTTCATTGACATTTTATTTATTCATTTATTTATTTTTTGGCCACCCTGTGCGGCTGGTGGGATCTTAGTTCCCCAACCAGGGATTGAACCAGGGCCCATGGCAGTGAAAGCGCAGAGTCCTAACCATGGGACCGCCAGGGAATCCCCTTCATTGACATTTAAAAAAAAGGTTATTCCCTGGTCAAGGAATGTTAAGCTCTATACATAGCAACTAAATCAAAATTATTAATTGAATCAATTCTTCTAGCCCTGACTTATTTTTATGTCTATTAAATCGATCCAATTCTGTAGAAAGTACATTATAAAGTTTCCCCCCATCATTACACTTTCATTAAGTTCTCCTTGTTTTTCTAAAACCCTTTTCTTTATAATTACTATGTTACTTGATACGTAGAAGTTTGTCTCTAAAATCACCTTTCATTATTGTTTTCTGTTACCCTGTTTTGTGGTTCTAATCTTAAATTCCACCTTATATTATATTACTATTACATTCTTGTTCTTTTTTCATAACTGTTAGTCCATCCCTTTTTCAATCTTTATCAATATGCATTAAGCATATTCCTTATTGATAGATAGAAATGAGTGTGGTTTTACAGTCAATATGGCAGTCTCTTTCAATGGAATACTTTATTCTTCAGCTTTCTGGAGGCAAAGGAGACTTTATTCACCTTATCTGGAGTGGGAGGGGTGGGGAGTCCTATAGATTTTTACAGGCTAAGCTGTCAACAATCTGTTCTGGTCTTGCTTAGGGCTTGCTCATACTGTGTCCAGGCTTTCACTCAGGCCAGGGGAGAAACACCCCAAACATGGTAGCCTATTTCTAAGATGGCCTCTATCAATTTCTTCCCTTGTATATGGCAAGATATTCCTTGACTGAAGACTATTCCTTTTAATGCTCTGCTTGACTAAGAGAACATGATGATGCTGGTGGGATTTCAAAGTTAGGTCCTAAGAAGACTTTCAGCTTTGGCCTGGGTTTCTTTATGCTTGAACACTCACTCTGGAGACCAACTGCCAGGTCCTGAGGCTGCCATGATGAAGGATGCCTAAACTAGTCACATGGAGAAGCCAGCTGGAGAGTGATCTGGCCCCAAACATGTGAATGAAGACTTCCGATGACTCCAGCCTCAGACAGGTAAGAAATATCCAGCTGAGCCTATCAATATTCAGAGCTGTGACAGATAAAAATTAAGTCACGAAGTTTTTAGTGTGGTTTGTTATGCAGCAATACATAACTGGAACACTAGCTTTCCCAAAGCCCCAGACTTCAGTCAGGTCTAGCCACCTGCTAGCCCTAATGCAAGCTTGGCTAAGAGGCAGGTCATTGGAATTGAAAAAAAAGGAAAAATGAAATGCATTTAGGGTGTCATCTCTTTCAAACATGCCTCAATAGCAAGGCTTATTCTTTCCGTAGTTTACGTTGACTATGTCATGTAACTTCAAAATGTTACAATAAGTAGGAGTTTATTTAGGTTTGAGTTTGGCATGGCTATACCCAGTAGTATGATGACTCAATTTTGACACTATTTTTCTCTATTTGAACTGTGAAACCTTTATTCATACAGTGACCCATGGTAACATCTGGCCATTATTTGGCTGAAATGCATATTTTACATATCAAGTTGATGGCTGTTTTTAAAATTATTTTTGTGGTGCTAATGCCATGACAAAATTAAATGCAAACATTGGCATGAATGTCATGGGGATAATACTCCAGTATAAATTATTTATTCAGATGATCCAGCATATACAGCTATTAATTACTTTTTTATATCAATAAAGAAATTAAATCATAGTTACAACGATAAAAAAAATCCCCTCTTAGACACTCCAAATTATGTCTGTAGAATCTGGATTGAGATGTGTATAGCAAGAGAACAAAGTGTTCATAGTGTACCCAGATTGAAGCTACAGTACTTGGTAAGGTCCCTCATGAGTTGTTTTCCCTTCCCAAAATATGATGATATACCATCCTGGCCACTAGGTTCAAAATTTCATCTCAAGACCTAATAAACCCCTCAAAATCTGTCCCTGAAATAAATGAACAATGCCACTGGATTTCTTTAAGATTATAAACACAGTGGCAGATGGGGGAAAAAAAAGGCCATATTACTCTTTAAAAAGTTTTTTCCTCTTACAGCCATGTATAAAACAATTAGCTAAAGGAGGCTTCTCCCTGATAACATCCTACTTTAAATTGCCTTTATTATAGCTTTCCCATGAACTTTTCCCTCCTCATGAACTTTTACCTTTAAGTCATTTACATAATTTGTAGACATACAACAAGTTTATAAAGAAGCAACAGGTTTTAGATGTATACGTAAGAAATGGGTTTTAGAAACTCCAAGCAGTAATACTACAGCTAGTGTTATTCTAATTATATTCGTGGATGTTATAAATACATTAAAATTATTAATTATTATTATTATAATACATAAAATTAAAAATACGAAATTTAATTAAGAATATAAGTGTTTTTGTACCTCAATAAGTAAACAACAACAACAACAAAAGAGATTTGTGTTCATGGTCCATGAACTTGCCACATTAGAATCCTAGGTTATTTATTAAAATTGAGATTCTTAGTTCTGTCTCAAACCAAAGCCAGAACCTATGAAAGTATCCAGGAATCTAAGTTTTAAGCATTGCTTATTCAACTTAAATGTAATATAGAGAGGCAAAACTATTATTGTTCACTAAGGAATTTGTCAGATACCCAAAAATAATTACAACTCATGAGTATCATCATAACATGTATCTTATAAAGGAATTTTAAATTCATCAGTTGGGCAGGATAAAAAAGAAACTTCAGAAAACAAATAGTTAATAATGCCCTGAAACTAAAAAACCCGACTAACAAGTATGTATCATTAATGAAATACTTCATTTTCATTCAAATAAAATTAACAGGATTATTCATGTATGAATACTTAAGATCAGCCTCAAGGTAATTTTGCAGAATTTTTCTCAATAAATGTAACTATGTTTCCTAAACAAGGAAGTTCTCTTAAACAAAACACTCCTCTTGCTTCCTAGTTACCAAAGTTCTCATACGAGAAAAATATTTCACCATTTCCTCATGAAACTTAATGGCTTTAAGTACAGACTCATTAATGCCCTATATAATATTGTTAACATTTCTTTCTTTTGAAAAGAAGCATGCTGAAATAACTCTACAGTAGCACAACAGCTGCACATAGCTTAGCTACATGTACTGGACCAAAATTCTGACCTGTTACAAAGAGATTTCATAAATAGGAAATAAACGTATAGCACTTATGAAAACACTAAGTACCATACACAAGCTCATGTATGAAATACAGCTCAAAATATGCTATAATTAGACTATGTTACTGATGCTTATAAAAAAACTCTCAACTTGAAGTAAAAGATGAGCCCTATTTTCCAGGGTTAGTATCCAGATATTATTTCCAAATAACTAAAGATGTGGAAAAAAATATGAAAGAAAATTCCAGAAATCTACTAAAATTGGCCCTTCAGGAAGAGCGACTTCTTTTTTAAAGGTCAAAAATCACATTTTATTACATTTCATGTAATAGATATGAACAAATCAGTTTTTCACTTCATATCTGCCATGAACTAGCAGCTTATATGAATAAAGGCACAATTAACTGTGTACTTGTGGGGCTTTAACATCTCTGAATGCTTTTGTTAGGTGTAATTATGAAATCAGTGCAATAACTGAGACACCTTTGATCTGAAGACTACATGTTTTGCCAGAAAAGTTTCAATTAAAAAAAATTCTATCTCCCAGTTATAGATCTACTAAATTTTATTAGAAAAACACAGTATTTGATTGGTTTAAGGCAATGGATATGAAATAAGGAATATAAATGAAAATAATAAGGTAACAATGTAACACTTTGGCCTGTAGGTCAAAAATGACAAGATGTTTTGAGTAGCCCAAAACCGGCTACAGAAATAAATGGATATATGCTGCCACCATGTGGTAAAAAAACAACAACATTAAGTTCATTTTTGGAAAAGACAAAACTCAATCCAACAGTCTTAGTAAAGCGGCAAGTTTGTTTTCCTGACTCCCAGTTTTAAAACTCAGAGACATAACTAACAAATATCTTAGTTTCTCTTAGTAACCCACATGGAATTGCCATGATGCTGCCATTTTTGAGGCATTTATATTTGTCGGCTCTTGCCTCCTCTTTTAAGTTTCCTATTAATTTGCTACCTGTTCTGTAAAATAGTATAAAATAGTACCATCTTGTATTTGTCCTGTGTTTATCCCCTTGCAAGTCAATCCTCACCTTATATGATTTTACGATTTTGTGATTCTATGAACTTCAATCACATTTTCCCCAGCTGTTGGTGTTCATTTGACACATACTAATCTTTATACGTCCTCAGATAGTAAACTCAGCTGCCCAAATACCAGATCTTACTTTCCAAACTCTGAACTTTATGGCTATATCAGGAATTCAATAATTATTAATAGGTAAGTAGTGCAAACAACCAACATTACAATGTTCAAAACTGTACATTTTGTTCAAGGTCTAGTGATGTATTTTATTTTGCTTTTAATATTTTTCTTCATAATGCCTAACGAGTCATCACCCATATCAGTACAAAGTTAAACATGTTGAGAAAAAAGATTCTCCAACGAAGCTAAGATTCTTTTTAGAGAAAACAGAGGATTTCAAAGCTAAATATTTTACATGCACAGACTAGATTTTCTCTTCCTTCACCTGTGTTTAAAACAAAATTGTAAGGTGATTCCACTTCTGGTGATGGTTCCAAGTTCCCATCTCACCAACCCTACTGCAGATACAACTTCAAAATCTGGATGAAATATAAAACAACCATCTGAAAGTGACCAAAATCAGGCAGATTCTGGAGGGATGTCTTCTACGAGAGGAAGAAGCGAACAGCACTGGGTAAATTTCCTGGTCTCTCTCTCTCTTTTTTAAATGCCTTTTAGCTGGAAGGCAGGCCTACTATGTGCCAAGTTGGATGATAAAGGTACAACAGAATATCCTTCATCTTTCTAGCTTGAAGAACCAGGAAACAAGAGTTTGGGGCAACTTAGCTGCTCTAAAGTGAGGAGGGAATTCTAGAGACAGCCAGAAAAGGGGCACTCTGAGTTCTGTGGATAATCTCTGCCAGATCTCTGGCTGACCTCTGAATAACACATGTGTAGGACAGACCCAAGCAGTCCTACTAAGGCCAAAAAAACCTAACTGAAATTTGAGCTGCTGCCCAAGAGACAGAGCATGCTATCTGAGTACAAACCAGTTAAATTCCTGCTAAAACAAAAGCATCAGCACGGTCAACATGCAGTCTCCACAACATAACAGTTGCAATGTTAACATCTAAATTTACTCAGATTTAAATTATCAATTTAAAGTTACTCAGCCTTTGAAGAAACAGGAAAATGTGACCCATCCTTAAAAGAAAAGACAATCAACAGAGACAAACTCTGAGGTGACTCAGATTTTGGAATTAGAAGACAAGGATTTTGAAGCAGAGATTTTAACTATTCTCAGTGGTGTAAAGGAAAATGTGCTTACAATGAATACACAAATAGCAGAGAAATAAAAACTATAATAACCAAATGGAAATCTAGAAGTGAAAAATCTGACTATTAAATTTTACACAAGAAAAACAAAAATGTATGTCCACACAAAAGCCAATGTTCAAATGTTTGTAGTAGTTTCATTTATAATCTCTCCAAACTGGAAATAACTCACATGCCCATCAACTGGAGAATGAATATATCCATACAATTAAATATTACCCAACAATAAAAAGGAGCTACTGATACATTAAAAAGAAAACAGTCTGGCAATTTCTCATAAATTAAATATGACCAGTGTATGGAGAGATGGACAGGTATGTGATTAAGATAAGTATAGTGATATGCTAATGGCAGAAATTAGGTGATGGGTATACTGGTGTTCATTGTAAAATTTTTTCTAGTTACCTATGCTCAAAAACTTTCATAATAAAACAGAAAAAAAATATAGTCTCTAGGGCTGGTGACCAATTTTGAATATGCTGATTTGGGGATCATAAACTGAGAGGTTACATAAAAGAAAACACACAGGTTATAATCAGTCTACTAATCTTCTGAGATCTTTCTCCAATTTGCCTTACTAGCGTAGTACTCTACCACTCAGAAAAACTTTGCTATCTGCAAACTCGAGATTTTGCTTTGTGCTTCCTTTCCAATATAATGTTTACTGTTTGTTTCCCTGTACTCCTTTTCTTTAAAAATTTAATTTTATTATTATTTTTTTTTTTTTGCGGTACACGGGCCTCTCACTGTTGTGGCCTCTCCCGTTGCAGAGCACAGGCTCCGGACGCGCAGGCTGAGCAGCCATGGCTCACGGGCCCAGCCACTCCACGGCATGTGGGATCCTCCCGGACCGGGGCACGAACCCGTGTCCCCTGCATTGGCAGGCGGACTCTCAACCACTGCGCCACCAGGGAAGCCCCTAATTTTATTATTTTAAAAATATTTATTTATTTGGCTGCATCGGGTCTTAGTTGTGGCATGCAGGATCTTTAGTTGCAGCACGTGGGCTCTTCGTTGCAGCATGTGGGATCTGGTTTCCTGACCAGGGATTGAACCTGGGCCCCCTGTATTGCGAGTATGGAGTCTTAGCCACTGGACCACCAGGGAAGTCCCTCCCTGCGCTCCTTTTATTTATTATTTATTATTTTTATTTTTTATTATTATTTTTTGCGGTACGCGGGCCTCTCACTGTTGTGGCCTCTCCCGTTGCGGAGCACAGGCTCCAGACGCACAGGCTCTGGATGCGCAGGCTCAGCGGCCATGGCTCACGGGCCCAGCCGCTCCGCGGCATGTGGGATCTTCCCAGACCAGGGCACGAACCCGTGTCCCCTGCATCGGCAGGCGGACTCTCAACCACTGCGCCACCAGGGAAGCCCTCCTTTTATTTTTTTTATAAATTCATTTATTTTATTTATTTATTTTTGGCTGTGTTGGGTGTTTGTTGCTGCACGCAGGCTTTCTCTAGTTGCGGCGAGCGGGGGCTACTCTTCGTTGCGGTGCGCGGGCTTCTCATTGCGGTGGCTTCTTCTCGTTGTGGAGCATGGGCTCTAGGCGCACAGGCTTCAGTAGTTGCGGCACGCAGGCTCAGTAGTTGTGGCGCACGGGCTTAGTTGCTCCGCGGCATGTGGGACCTTCCTGGACCAGGGATCGAACTTGTGTCCCCTGCACTGGCAGGCGGATCCTCAACCACTGCGCCACCAGGGAAGCCCCCTGCACTCCTTTTAAAACATAAATTCCATGAGGCCAGAGATCTCTGTTTTGTTCACTGAGGTATTCCACGCACCTAGAACAATGCTTGCCACATAATCAAGGTACAGTGAATTATTTATTGAATAAATTTTATTCTCATAATAATGGCCATGTGAGTGAGGCAGATGTTACATATTCTCATCCCTGTTTTACAGATGGGGACTGCCGGGAGGGGTAGTAAAGACTAAGTTTTTTATCCAAGATCATCACACCATTGTCGAGGTGCAGAGATGAAACTCAAACGAGTATCTCTGAGTTCCCCAGATACCAGAGCAGTAAATAATTTAACAAACCGTTTCAAAAGATAACCCCCCCCCAGGGCTTCCCTGGTGGCGCAGTGGTTGAGAGTCTGCCTACCGATGCAGGGGACACGGGTTCGTGCCCCAGTCCGGGAGGATCCCACATGCCGCAGAGCGGCTGGGCCCGTGAGCCATGGCTGCTGAGCCTGCGCGTCCGGAGCCTGTGCTCCGCAACGGGAGAGGCCACAACAGTGAGAGGCCCGCATAATGCAAAAAAAAAAAAAAAAAAAAAAAGAAAAAAAAAAAGAAAAGATAACCCCCCACAATATATTGTTAAAAAAATTTCTTTTAATATTAGATATTAACATTTATTCACTATATCCTTATAAAAAGGTCCTTGCTGGTGACTTTTCATTGAAACATTTTCAGTCTATATTTTCTGAGTGTTGGGCAAGTTGACCTGTACTAGGCCCCTGACAGAGCAGAAGAATCTAACTTTAAGGGTGGCTTTAATACGAAAGTAATTCTATTATGTCTAAATCATATTCTCTGAGTTTCTAAGACCTTTTATTATGGAGATAAGGCATTACTTTTCTTTTTTTCCGGAATGTGATTCAGATCTCTCTTTATATTAAGTTCAGGAAAAGGTTTAAGATAGAAGATTATATTTTCAGCTGAGAGGTGGTAACCTTTAAGAAGCAAACTTGCACCTGGAAAGGTTCTATGATGGCTATTTTTTATGTCAACTTGGCTAGGCTACGGTACCCAAATATTCAGTCAAACATTATTTTACATGTTTCTGTGAAGGCATTTTTTAGATGAGATTAACGTTTAAATCAGTAGACTCTGAGTAAAGCAGTTTACCTTCCATAATGTGGTGGGCCTCATCCAATCAGCTGAGGCCTCACTAGAACTAACACTGACCTCCCCTGAGCAAGAAGGAATTCTGTCAGCAGACTGCCTTTGGATTCAAACCGCAACCCTCCCTTGAATCTCCAAGCCTGCCAGCCTACCCCATTAGATTTTGGATTCGCCAAGCTTCCACAATCACAAGAGCCAATTCCCTAAAGTATACATCTCTCCATATATATTTACATATCCTGTTGGCTTTGTTTCTCTGGAGAACCCTAACACAAGTTCACAAACAAAACTCCTTCTGCGTTCAAGAGGTATTCATGCACTAAAAACACTAAGGAACTCTATGAGTGAAACCAGTGTTAATTTTCTATGCTTTCATGTCAATAAAATACTAAAGGTGTTAGTAAGGTTGAAACAAACAAAAATCTGGGATACAATGCCATTACTGACCCTTGAGAGTAGAGAGACTTGTTTTACCACACAGTAAAAACATGTCACATACTAATGATAAATTTAGAGATCCAAGGCTTTTTTTTTTTTGGTCCAAAGAATCCTTTGTTCAGGAGAAAGTACTCTTAGAATCCCCAAATGTCAAAGTGATTAAAATAGAGGTGGTTTGATAGAAACAAGGATAGAAAGCTCCTCCAGTCCTCCCTCTAAAAAATAAGAAGTCCCTGAGGGATGCTGACATACCATAAGGTGCTGCAGAACTAAGCCTGAAAACTTATCTGCCTTGTCTCTAATGAACCCTGTGCCACACCGCCACCCCTGCTGCCACCACCATCACCATCCTGGGCATTCTACAGAGACAATGGAGATTAAATGATTTGCCCGAGGCTGCAAGATTAGTTAGTAGCCAAACTGAGGTCTTCTTTGTCCTTTATTATTTTGACTTTAGATGCAAATTTTTTAAAAGTTAAGAGCTATTTTTCTAAATGTGCAAAACAGTTTACCTGCACAATGTGGCAGGTTGGCAGCAGAAAAAACACACTATAATAGACCCCTGTGGTAGGGTTCACATCAGCCTCTCTGGCATCGCTCCTGATGACTTCAATGCTCCTATGAGCAGAAGGAAGCTGAGTCTTCCTTTGCCTATAATGTTGGCTCTATAATGACTGAAGTAGATTCCATCCAGCACTAACAGTGCAGCAAATCAGAGCATCAAAATATAAATTAAATCATAATTGCTTATTTCTGGATAACAGACCTTTGGTAAAAGTTGCCCTTGAAATAGGACACAAAATAGTTATTTATAGGCAACCTTGCTAAAAATCACATTTTTACTTTGAAACAGAAATGTGGGCAATTCAATGAAGTAAATGGACAAATAGTATTATTTTCTTCATTTGACAGAGCAGGAAACATTGAATGACTTGTTCAAGGTCACACAAAGAATGAGTGTCAAGATATCGTCTAAGGTATAACTCCAACCTACTAGAATTTGAACTCTGGAAGGGCAGGCACTGTCTCTCTTGTACTCACTGCTGCCAGCACCTAGCACAGCACCAGGCATCACTGGGGTGGATACTAATATTAGTGCATGTGCTCTGAACACATATTAGGAGAACTAACTGTATTTGATGAAGAGGCAAAATGACTGATAAATGGACAAGGGCTCCCTTTCTTATCACCAACAGGGCGGATCTGTAATGAAGAACTGAGAATGAAATGAGTTACAACAACGGAACACTCAGCCGGGGATTACGGTCAATATCATGCACATACTCTGCCAAAATAAGATGGCTATTTCCAGTCTCACCTCCTTCCCACTACTTACGAAGAATCACAGCAGTCAGCATCCCCAAGTTCCATTTTTCTTTCACTGATTTTTATATTCCCTATCACAAATCTTAAGGACCTCTTGGAGCTTCTTCACACCAGGGATCAAAATTATACAAACCTCGGTCAGTTGTTTCAGTTGACCCTTGTTGTCACTTAATTCTTCTGCCAGGTCTTTCTTTTTCACTTGTAGTTCAGAGATTTCCTTTCTTAATGGATTCACTAGTTCATGGAACCGAATCTTTAAAAAAAAAAATCAAATTAATAAGCAGTCTCGAGACCCAAATTACAATTAAAATTTGCTAATTAATAGCACTCTCAATTATCAGTAATACAAGGAAAAGTATTAAGATGATAAAGGAAAGTGTTAAGGAGTTCCAGATTATATGCCTGTACACTAAAGTTCTGTTTGTACAAAACTGATACAAGATGGTCTTTAATTGTCCCTGACCACTAATACTTCATTAAGTCTTAATATTCAATTAAGTCCCCTCAAGGCCCAGATTATCTGTAATTCCCCGCCTGTGACACGGTCTCTCTTTCCTCTCTTCTAACAGTACTCCATGTTCTCCTTACTCCTTACCTCCCACAACTGCTCACTCCACACTATCCGCTTGTTATTTCCTCAACACATCAAGTGTTTCAGAGTTTTGCTCTTGCTCTTTCCTCTGACAGAAAAGCTCTTCTCATATATAAATGTACGGCTCATGCTTTCACTCCCTTCGGGTCTCTGACCAGACATCACCCTATCAGTAAAACCTTCCCTGACTTCCCTAACCAGATTTTTTTGGGGGCCGCGCCACCTGTGGGATCTTACTTCCCCGACCAGGGATCGAACCCGGTCCCTTGGCAGTGAGAGCACGGAGTCCTAACCACTCGACCGCCAGGGAAGTCCCTCCCCTACGCTGATTTAAAATAGCATCCTCACTCTTCGTTCTTGCTCTTTTCTCCATAGCATTTAGGACAAACGTTCTACATATTTTACTTTTAATTTGTTGTGCGTGTTGCTCCATTGGAATGTAAGCTCTGTGAGGACAGGAGTTTTTGTCTGGTTTGTGCACTGCTCTATCTCCCATGCCTAAATATAGGAAAAGCCTACACCGTAGGCTCTTGGTGAAGTCTACTTACTACCACCGCTGTGGAAGGGATAATCAGGATGAATCAGGAGGTATCTTCATGTCACTGTTCCATTCAGTTCAGACCTCTCTTTCCACTCGTAATTCTCTAAGGGGAATTTGCCTGCCCTAACTTAGTAAAGTGTTGCAACTAACAAGCTCCTACAAAACTAAGCTATCAGCAAATTAGGAGAGGGCAATTAGGGAATATTTATTGCATAGGCATACAATCTGAAACTCCTTAATGTATTGCTGTATTGCAGGAGTACCATATTTGGTAAGAGGCAAGTCCTAAGGCTAGTACTTGACACAATGAACCTGTGTATAATTAACTAGTTAAGACGGTACTGTCTGAAAACAAAAGATAAGACAAGGAACATTAACAGATCAGAGAACAAAAATATGTATGCCTGCCACTAATGGGATACTTTCCATCTACAATGGATAAAGCCTCAATTATAGCACTTGAGATATTTAATTGGTTTTGGACAGTACTTTGGGCAGAACAATTATGTTCAAGCTATGTTAAATAAAAAGCTGGACAAAAGACAGTACTCCGTTTTGTAGGAAATCATTAATCTGGAAGCCTTATCCAGATGAGAACCAAGAGTAGCAACCACTACAGCAAAAAGAATTGATAGTATTTATTATGTGTTTACTATGTTCTAAGCACTGTGTTAAGCATTTTACATACAAATTCACAGTTAATCTTCACAATTACCTCAATAGAAAGTTGCTGTTATTATTATTCTTTTTTAATTGAAGCATAGTGGTTTTACAATGTTGTGTTAGTTTCCACTATACAGCAAAGTGATTCAGTTATACATATAAATATATATACATATTCTTTTTCAGATTCTTTTTCATCATAGATTATGACAAGCTATTGAATAAAAGGCACTGTTATTATTATTAACCCTTTTACAGATGAAAAAAATTCAAGCCTCTCAGGGTGAAATGACCTCTATATGTCACAAACTTGCAGTTTGTGTACCATGTGTGCTCTTGGGAGCCCTGGTCCCACCCTGCCACTCTGAGACCCTTTCAGGAAATCCATGTGACCAAAACTATTTTCCTAGTAATACTAAGATTTTTTGCCTGTTTTACTCTTAATCTTATGCCCGTTAAGTGCCTGCCGGTGGCTACATGATGTGTGATGGCATCATCGCCCTTAAGGCTAATGAAGTGTGTACTTGTGTATTCCTGTGTTGTAAAAATTTCTCAGATTTAATTTCGAATATGGTAAATATTAACAGATATAGTCTATATAAGCAAAATCTCTTTGGGGTCTTCAATAATTTTTAGAGTGTAAATGGTTGCTGATATCAGAAAGATTTGAGAACACTGCCATAGATCAATCCTATGTACAGACTTGTGTAACCAACATTGCAGTTGAGATCCTGACCTAGATCCGTAACGATCACCCTCATGCTGTCCTTTTATAATCACACCACTCCCCTCTTCTCTAATGTCCCTAACCCCTGGCAAACACTGATCTGTTATCTCTATAATTTTTCATTTGAGAACATTATAAACTGCCACAGTTTATGATAAAATAATTCATTTCTATGGATTATCCAGCCATTAACTTTAGAGCCCTAGTTACTGCTTGACTTTGGAGGTCAACAGCCAAGATGGTGATCTGAACACCATTCACTCACTACCTTCAGATCAGAGCCATAAAATAATTTATCAGTTAGGTACTTCAAAAGTTATGGCTACTATAGAAATGGCAAATTTTAGTCTGGAAATATATGCTTTTTTTTTTTTTTTTTTTAATGACACAAGACACTTACAGACACATATTCAGGAATAGAAAGCTGATCTTCCGGAAGATCTTTTAGTTTCATGTATTGGTCTTCTGTCAACTCAAAGTCACGCAGGTTTCGACGAATATCTCCAGCTTTCTCTCTAAGCTGAAAGTTTGTCTCTTCTAGTTGTTTCTGTCTCAATAAAATAGTTTCCATTTCTTGTTTCATTAGTTCTTGATATTTTCTACATTAGGAGAGAATGTATAGCAAGCTTAAAAAAAATCACTGAAATCTAATTTTCTCAAAGTTCCTTTGTTATAGTAACATAAAATTAAGAAATGAGAAGCTTAATAGTATTTTTGGCTCTAGCTAAATGCTGACTTAACCAGTTAAACACGAAATGACAATGCTATACTAATTACTGAATGTGTAGCCACATAGATTATTACATAGAAAATTAATGTTCTTAATAACGTTGAAAATTCAAATTATAAAATTATACATGTCTTCTCCTTAAGGTATAAATCTTATATATCTGCTTTGGACTCTACTCATTAAAGTAATTTTCATTTGTCTTTATCCAGGTACTTCAAGGTATACCTCTTTAAGATGGCAACACTGAACCACCATAATGTATTCAATCAACCAATGAGGTAATGAAAACAGTAATCCACACATAATCAATCACCTTTCTCAAGGAATACATGTAGTACACATTGTTAGTTGCCCACCCAAAAATTTTGAGCAGGAAGGTACCCTCTGATATTTTCCCCCTCCTACTGTATCACTCCCATCAACATACAAACATGCTGTTATTCGTCCTGTCTTAAAATAAATGAACAAACAAGCTCCCACAATTTTTGACCCCCTTTCACTGCCCCTTTTGTTTCTCAAAAGTTTTCTGTATGCGCTCTCTTCAATGCCTTTCCTCTTAAGCCCAGGCCAATCAGGTCTGGTAACATTCAGGTTGCTAATGATCAATTCTCAGTTCTTTCCATCCCTATCAGTAGCACTTGAGACATCTGATCTCTCCCTCCTTATACACTTTCTTCATCTGGCTTCCCAGACACCATATTTTTTTCCTCTTCATTTTTCTCCGATTTTCTTGGGGGCACTTTCTCGGTCTTATTATCTAGTTTGTCTTAGTATTGGAGTACTCAGTCCTCTCCTCTGTCTGTGTTCACTCCCTTGGGGAATTCATCCAGTCTCGTGACTTAAATACCATCTATATCCTAATGACTCCAGATTTATATCTCTAGATCAGACTTCTCATATACCTCCACATAGATTTCTAATATGACAACTCTAACTTAACATGTTCCAAATTGAACTCCTGCTCTTCTCTCACAAACCTATTCCGCTATGGTTTCACCATCTTTAGTTTTGAATTTTATTTTATTTATTTATTTTTTTATACAGCAGGTTCTTATTAGTTATCTATTTTATACATATTAGTGTATGTATGTCAATCCCAATCTCCCAATTCATCACACCACCACCCACAACCATCTTTAGTTGACAGCAATTTCATCCCTTCATTTATTCAGGCCAAAAATGTTGGTACAATCTTTGATTCCTCTTTCTCTCCTAAACCCCACATCTAATCCATTAGGACATCCTATCAACTCTACCTTCAAAATATATTCAGAATCCAACCACTTTTTACCATTATCAGCTATCAAGAGAATTACTGCAATAGTCTCCTACCGCCCTCTCCACTTCATTTAATTTGATCAATGCCTAAAGAATTAGACTACAAGTCCTATTATCCAATGCAGTGGTTTTCAAAGTGTTATCCCCAAACCAGTAGCAGCATTAGCGTCATCTGGGAACTTGGTAAAAATGCAAATTCTCAGGGCCCAACTCAAATCAGAATCTGAGGGTGGGACCCAACAATCTTTTTTCACAAGCCCGGGAGGTGGTTCTGGTGCATGATAAAATTTGAGAACCACTGATCTAATGTGACAGTAGCTGATAATTGGTCTGATAATTTTTTTAAATATCAGTTAAAGAGTAAGATCTTATAAAGGGAAAAGATACCTACTTTACACAGTTACAGCTAATTAAAATAGACATAAACATTCATTTGCAACATTTTTTACATAGGGTCCAGATTTTTGTAATATGGAGATATGCTTTGTTTTTCTGTAAATCATTTTTCATGATTTCCAAGTTTGATTTCTTTACAATGGCAGGAGACCTTTTTAAAAGACACTTGGGAAATCTGAGGATACTTTTATGGATTTGATTTTTGCCCCTAATCTCTAAACACCTCTTGCTTACACTTAATTTGATGATTTTTAGTCACTCACTTTAATTGAATCTTTCCAAAGAATTAATTATAGTTTGCAAAGAAATGACATATGTTTTTGTACTCATTTTAAATATAATTTTAATTAAGTGTAAGTATGATTATATAAGTGTAAGTATGATTGGCATAGGCATATTTGAGAGTAAACACAACAGACTCTGGATAAACATACAACTGAGCTGGAGAAAGTATGTAGGCAAACAAAAGGTACATTAACCCAGAAGAATTCAATGGGCCATAAGAATATATCAGTATGTTCTACAGAGCAAATGAAGAATTTAATCCAGACAGCCAGTTAAGTGGTGGTGAGTTTAGAGAGCTTCCATTGTCATTTATGGTTCACCTACACTGGCAATATTTGTTGAATGAATGTTGAATTCTGGCTTTTTGAATTTTGTGTATGTATCAAGTAATTTTTTTGTCAGTCTGGATGTAAAAATTATTACTGTCTTTGATTTAAGATTTCTCTATTTTAGCTTATGATCACATGCATGAATAGGTAATGACATTACTAACTGCTAGATAGGTATTGCTGCTTTCTAAAATTTTACCTGGCATCATTTTGTTGAAAAGTCAATTGGTTGTCTAATCTCAATGTTAGCAGCTGCTTCTGGTGAAGTGCATCATTAAGCTTCTCTTCCAATTCTTCAATCTTAAAAAAGAGAAAAAGGTAAATTATACAGTCAGTTTGCAAATTTATCATTTAATAAAACCTTCTGTTTGTTCATACAAATGGTTGTTAAACTATGCTTTGAATCTGCTGCCTTATGAATGTTTTTTTGCCAGGCTGTCATTAAGATCATTTTTTCCCATTAATCTAAGTGAAAAACCCTTTGATAACTGGAATTTTTATGCTGGTGCCTCGCCCAGGTAATTATTTCCTGGCCAGACCCTCCGTATATACCTCAGATCCATCTATAACCTCTGCCTACTATACATCTTCAATGGACTACATGGGTGTTGCTATAAATGTCCAAAATGAACCTAGTCATCAGCCTCACCTATCTTATATTCCTTGCATCTCCCTGGTCTCCAAAGCAAAAAAATCTGAGTCAGGCATATTTGATATACCTCCTCCACTGCTTATTCTGATCTGACATCATTGTTTTTATTGTCGAGTTTATTCCGTAAAAAGCTGTCAAAACTATACCATTCTCTTTAATACCCATTGACAAGTCTTCAGTTAGACCCCTGTCATCTCTCACCTGGATTATTATAATGGTTTCCTAACTGGTTTCCCTGCCTTCAGTTCTGTCAATCTCCAAAACTATCTTCCTTTATCTTATCTTTTAAAAATGCTATCAAAAGGGCTTCCCTGGTGGCGCAGTGGTTCAGAGTCCGCCTGCCGATGCAGAGGACACAGGTTCGAGCCCCAGTCTGGGAGGATCCCACATGCCGCGGAGCGGCTGGGCCCGTGAGCCACGGCCGCTGAGCCTGCGCGTCCGGAGCCTGTGCTCCGCAACGGGAGAGGCCACAACGGTGAGAGGCCCGCGTACCGCCAAAAAAAAAAAAAAAAAAAGCTATCAAAACTGTATTTCCTCAGTTTTAAATCCTTCAGAGAGTCCTCACTGTCTTCAGAATAAATTCCAAGCTTCACGGCATACTATACTAGTCCTTCTTGATCTGGCCCTTACCTACCATGTCTCCCGTCCCTAGCTTAAAAGAAAACTCTGTTCCAGCAAAAGTAAGTGCTTGCCATTCCCCCAACATGCTGTGCTCCCTCTTAAGCCTCCATGCACCTGAGTTCACTCTTAGACTATTTAAAAAATTCTTTACTCTTTCCCTTTCAACCCAGGCAGTTCTTGTTCACCTTTTTAAATGTGCAGATTAATTTAACAGTCAGTCCTTAATATATTCAAGTGAATTCCTCTCGCATCATCAAATTCTCCTTCTCTACTGAACTATTCCTGTCATTAAACAAACGTGTTTTTGTCTCCCATTAAAACCCCCCACAAACCACACTCCCTCGATCCCACCACCTCCTCTGCGACAGTACCATTTTCTCTGCTCACCATCAGAGCAAAACTTCCATATGGTTTTTGTCCCACACTACTCCAGTAACGATTCGCGTTACAGTGATGAATCCCATCCATAATGCCCAGTCCAATGGCTATTTCTGCGTATTTATCTTACTTGACAGCATGATTTGGCAGAGCTGACCACTCCATCCTTTTTCACCTTATGTGACACTCCTCCTGGTTTTCCTCCTTAACTCACTGGACCCTCTCAAGGTTCTCAGGTTCCTTTGCTGGATTTTCTTCCTTTAACCCATTTCTAATGGTTGACTACTCCTTGCCTTGGTTTGGGGCCCTCTACTCTCCCCAGGTAATGCCATCAAATCCCATAGCTTTAAGTGGCACCTACACGCTGATGTATATTACGTGTGTGTGCTCCCCCCCACCCCACCCCCACATACACCCACCCACTCCCTGGTCATGGACTGTCCTCTAAAGTCAGAGCGACAATTCCATTTACTAGTCTAATGGGCGGGCATTTAAAGTTTAACATATTCAAAACAGAACTTAAACTTTATCTCCTATATCAGTTTTCTCCCAGCCTTCTATTTCTCAATAAATGGCTCCAGGAGATGAAGCCCAAAAGTTAAGAGTCTTACGTAAGGCAATAGCCTAATACTGTCTTCCTCTTCTACCTTATCTGCTCTTAGTCTATTACTTCGCTGACATTTTGAAAATAAAAACCAGGACATGTCACTCCAGCTGCCTAAAATCTGCAAATGGCTTCTCTGTTACATAATCTAAAGCAAGGGTTAATATACCATGGTGATGGGCCAAATCCAGCCCATGTCCTGTTCCTGATTAGCCCACGAGCTAAGAATAGGTTTTACATGAATAAAGTTGCTAAAAGAAAAAAAAAAAAAAAGAAGGAAGAATATGTGATAGACCATACGTGGCCTGCAAAGCATAAAATATTTACTGTCTGGCCCAGGTCTTTACAGAGAAAGTTTGCTGACTCCCTATCCAAAGCAGAAAATTCCCACTGCTGAGCAATGCCACGTCACACAACTTGAAGATATCTTGTTTAATTGTTGTTTGATCATGTCTCTCACCTGAATGGGATCTCCATAAAAAAGGGACTGTCATATTTACTGCTATATTCCTGGCAACATGTCTCAATAAATGTCTTAAATCAACAAAAGATAACCACACTCCTCATAATTACTATTTTGCAAATCAGGAAAACTGTTACCACAGGAGAAACATCCGCTTCTTCCAGGGTTAAAACTTTTTTACAATTTTTTTTTTTTTTTTCAGTACGTGGGCCTCTCACTGCTGTGGCCTCTCCCGTTGCGGAGCACAGGCTCTGGACGCGCAGGCTCAGCGGACATGGCTCACGGGCCCAGCCGCTCCGCGGCATGTGGGATCTTCCCAGACCGGGGCACGAACCCGTGTCCCCTGCATCGGCAGGCGGACTTTCAACCACTGCGCCACCGGGAAGCCCGAACTTTTACAATTCTAACTGACTTTTAGATGAAGTCCCTCAACTCAGAGACAGTCAAGCTAGGGAGATTCACTCCTCCATTTCCAAGCAATAAAGAACCCACAGATCTCCAATGAGAGATAAACAAAGAGAGATTTTGGCATTTAAAAATTGACAAGCAAGAAGAATGAGGAGGAAAGGAATAAGGAGGTGGAATAAGGAAAGCGATCTAGGCAGCAATAAGTGGGGATAAAAGTGCAAAGCTAACAGTCCTCTAAGATTAGGAAGTTTGGCCTGAGCGGCTCGCCTTCCCAGTGCTCTCAGTCCTTCCCAGTGCTCTCAGTCCTACCCAGTGCTCTCAGTCCTTCCCAGTGCTCTCAGTCCTTCCCAGTGCTCTCAGTCCTTCCCAGTGCTCTCAGTCGGCAAGCAGCTGAGTGGGGAGGGGGAATCCATGCTTTTTAAGTTTCCTGGGACCAACCCGCTCTGTCAAATCAACATGGGTCGAGACATTCTTAATAATAAACTGTACCACCAGTAATAAGCTGTAATAAACATAAGCATTGTACCCTTGCCATACTGGCGTGGAGAGAAGTTATATTATATAGATTCACATATTTCCGAACGAAAAAAGACCTTGATGAGTGGAAAAAACTGTTACTTGTCTCCCAACATCAAGTTTTCCCCTCTTTCTCAGGTAACTCTGGTTTTTATTAGAGACAACAATCTGTCCAGTTAAAGACTTACACTTCCCAGCTTCCCACTCCAACCATTATCATGGAGCTATAGTCTAGGGAGGGAAATTTATTTTTGTAATGCTAGAATGTGACATTTTCATCTTCGTATCCCTGACGTTCAATGTACTGGTAAGCTTTGGAGAAGGAATGAGGGGCTAAAAATCCTGTACCTTCATCAATCCCAGACTCACACTTTTCCACATTTTTCAGCTCTGAAGCTGGAATGCATCTTACAAACTACAGCACATAACGGTTTAACTTGGCAGTGTTTAACCCTAGCAATACACATAGTGGTCCGTCTTCCAATCCAGGTGGCTTGGATTTGACGAATTAAGGAAGACTAATTCTTCTACCATCTAATACTTCCTCCCATATTTGACAGCAAATATATTACCCCAAGGGGTCTCTAAGCAGGACAACCCTAGTGCTCATAGACAAAAAACACAGGAATGTAGAGCAGGCAGCTACTGTGGAGAGCAATTTGGAAGTATACTTAAATTAAGTAGACATATACCCTGTGAGCCAGAAATTCCACTCCTTAGTATATATATCAAAGAAATGTTCACACCAGGTCCAGAAGAGGAATGTCTAAAGAAGGCCATGCTGCATGTGGTGGCAAGGAGCTAGAGGCACCCTGGGTGCCTATCGTTGCGGGAATGGGTGGATGGATGGGTAGACACACACCTGAACTGTGTAGCTGCTGGAAGCAAAGGACTAGACTTGCACGTGGTAACATGAAGGATCTTAAAAACCACACTGAGTTGAAAGGAAAAACTATAAAAGAAATAAAATCTAAAACAAAACATGCAATTCAGATTTATGTAAAGGAAAAAAAGTAAGAAAAATACTCGTGTTCAAGATAAACGTTTATAATAACCATAAATGGAGTATAACCTTTAAAAATTGTGAATTACTATGTTGTACACTTGAAACTTATATAATACTGTAAATTGACTGTACCTCAGTAAATTTTTTTTAAAGAATAAATGTTAAAAGGAAAAAATAAACATAGAGAAAGGGAGGAAGAGAAATGAATTATGGGAATAAAAAGAATAAATGTACAAAATAAGAAGTGATCTTGCAAGGATCAATGATGACTGTGTGTCATAAACTCAGGAATATGACTAACTTAATCTTTTACATTTTCAGTCCAACCAGAAAACCACAAAAATAAAAAACTATACTAAGCACCATGGGATACAATAATAATAATATACAGTGCTGAATAAATATAACTATTACTATTATTTATTATACACCAGACATCTAAGAGCTTATGTGCCTTGATTAATTCAATCCTCCAACAACTCCATGAAGTAAAAACTATGCTTATTCTTATTTTACAGGAAATCAGGGAATAAAAAACTTAAGGAATTTGCTCAAGGTAACTATATAAGGGCTGGGATTCAAACTCAAATTGTGTGTGTCTGGAACTGCAGCTCTGATCTGTTATACCGGAAAGCCTCTCATGAATAAACCACCATGCCCATAATGTAAACGTTACCCTTTAAAAAGGAGAAGCCACTTATAACCAAGCACAATGCAAGCTGGAAACAAATAATTTAAAAAGTGGCCAAACAAAATGTAATTTTCAATGTGGTATACAGTTGGCACTTAATAGAATATTTGTTGACTGAGTGGGTAGCTTAACAAGTGGGAGATTACCTCAGGCTTCTTCAATGACTTCCATTGAAGGAGATCTTAAGGATAGAGATACATGAGGCAGCAGCACTGTGGCAGTCCATTTGAAGAGTAAAAACAATATGACTAAGGGGAAAGAATGGGAAACCACAGGATACACTGATAAAATACCAAGTGACCTATCTAGGTAGGTGACTGCATAGAGAACCTAAAAGGAAGTCTTAGGAGGTTTACTTGGATGGAGCATAGGCATAGACTTCTTGGTGTTAATCCCACCTGACTCCATCACTTCCATCTGAATGGCCTCGGTAAGCTATTAACCAGTTATGGTTCTGTTTTTTTCAATAGCAAAATGAGGTTAAGTCACTCATTTAAGAAACATCTGAGCAATTACTAGGTGCCAGGGACAGTTCTAAGTGCTGGAGATAAAACAGGGACTACAAAGAAGTCCCTGTCCTCAGGATCCTTACACTTTATTAAGAGAGACAAATACCCAACAAACAAGGCAGGTAGTCCTATGAGCATAGATGTAAGGCACAGAAAATAGCAAAGTGAAAAAAATGAGAATATTATTTTAGTTAATAACAGCAACAATGACTAATACTTATTCTGTGCTTACTAAATATCAGTCTAACTTATTCTATTGATTCATTTAATATGATAGATCAGAGAAGATCCCCCTAAAAGCTCCTACACCTCAAAGAGCTGTATGGCTTAAATGAGATAATACATGAAAAAGCTCACAGAACAGGGTCTGGCACAGAATAAGCGCTCACTAAATGTTAGCTATTAATATATATTTTTAAATGTACCTAAATGATTTCTTTACATCATCAAGACCTTGGGATTTAGGACATTTCATTTTCCTAGAGAGGCGTGGTCAAGAAATTTTTCTAGCAGCATGATACTTTTACATAGGCAAGAACTAACCAAGACTGACTTAACAAGAGAGAAGGTAGATATAACTGAAACAAAATGGGGAGGGGAGGAGATAGGAAGAGGTGGGATCAAGAGCAAAGATGGAGGGTTTACTACTGGAAAGAAAAGACTTTCTCAGAAGACAGAAGTAGTGAGAGGTGCAATGTTTATCCTGTCTTTCTGAAACCACTGTAAATTTTTTATAACTAGCGACAACTTTACCAGGCCTTACACAAAACACTCCGTAAGTGTAAATAAACACACAAGGCAGAAAAACAAGGACCAGGGCATCCCTTGTTACTTGGCAGATACCACTTGTTAAAGACCATGGTAAGTGAATTTGTTACACTTGGTACTATGACACAGTAACTATCAAAGAGCAAGATATAAAGAAACCAAAGTTCCACGGTAGAGGACTAAACAGATTCAGTAATGTAATAATGATCTTGATTCTCCCTATCCAACTAGTCACATCAGGGCTAATTCTCAATGAAGCAGAAAAAACTTGGCCAGAAAAAAAACACTGGAGAAAATATACCTCACACATAATACATTTTAAAAACTGAGCCTACAGAAGCAATTCATCCCTGCCCACCTTTAAGTCACCCCTTCTTTCAAGACTTTTTATTTGGTACACAGAACTATTATTCACTTCCCTTCTCCTTTTATTTTATTTATTTATTTTATAAATTTATTTATTTATTTTTGCACTGGGGCTTCGTTGTTGTGCGCAGTTTTTCTCTAGTTGCGGTGAGCGGAGGCTACTCTTTGTTGTGGTATGCGGGCTCTAGGCACACGGGCTTCAGTAGTTGTGGCACATGGGCTTCAGTAGTTGTGGCTCGCAGGCTCTAGAGCACAGGCTCAGTAGTTGTGGCGCACGGGCTTAGCTGCTCCGCGGCATGTGGGATCTTCCTGGACCAGGGCTTGAACCCGCGTCCCCTGCATTGGCAGGCAGATTCTTAACCACTGCGCCACCAGGGAAGCCCTCATTCTCTTTTTAAAGACAGCTTTTTTAAACTATGCAAGAAAATATAATTATTTTCTTGATATTTTAAATTTATAATTTCAAGTTCAGATTACATATACATAAACTTAATTCTTATATATCTGCAGTTTCAAGACAATAAAGCACATAGATAGCAAATTTACACATGATCGTACCTTTGTAAGATAATCAATCTTCAAATTGTCGATCATCATATTTTTCTGTGATAGCTCTATTTTCAGTAACTGAACATTATGAAGCAGTTCTTTCCGTTCAATTAGCTGCTTGGTGATTTTGATTTTACCGTCTCTCTCTTCTGATGAGGAAATATCATCTGTAGGAACTGTTGTTTCTAAACTAATATCTTCAGATTCCAGAGAGCTAGAGATGTTCAGTGTTTTTGATGGCTTGGCAACTTTTCGAGACATTTTTAATTATTATGGGTCACTTTTCTTCTCCAATTCTATTTCAATTTTCTGTAGGTTAAAAAATATTGATTTAAACATACTCAAACATTCTCTGTGGAAAGCATAAAGTATATCAAAGAGATACTAAGGGTTCCCTAAGTAAATATTAGGTAAACCGGAGGACCCCAAATCTAGGGGAGATTGGTTAAGTTACTGCTCAAATCAAACATATTAAATCAAACTCATTAAATCTTATTCCAAACCCATACTTTTTTTTAAATTAATTTTTATTGGCATATAGGTGCTTTACAATTTTTTTTTTTTTGAACCCATACTTTGGATGAATAAAAAACCCAGTTCCTGGGGGCAGGACTCTTACTTGGAGTAAACAAAGAAATGTATGAGATAAACAATAAAGCCCTAAATCGCTAGTACCCAGGAATACTACTAATAAAAGCAGCACATGTTGAAGATAGAGAACCTTCTTCTGAGTTGGTCAGGGGAAGGTTATACAGAGGTAGGACTTAGAATCTTGAAGGATTTGGAAAGGAGTAATAAAAAGGGAAAATCATTCAGGTATTAAGGTTGGTATAGAAGTGATGAAAGTGTAAAACAACAGAGGGACATAGTAGTAGTCAGCCTGGGCCAAGCCCATGTGAATCTGAGTAGTGACTCCAAACACAAACACACAGAAGGGTTGTCCCTTATACATAATCAAGACTGTGGAGGACCTTGAATGTTTCAGCATGTTCGAAATGTATTCTACAGGCAATGAGGCATCAGTTAAGTTTTTTAAAAAGGTAAATAGTGAGATAAAACTTTATAGACTTGCAGATAGCAAAATGAAACCAAGAGGGTGAAAGACAAATTCCTCGAACCCTTTCACAAAAATTTCAACAACTCCCTCGTTTTAATACTACACGATATAATAAATTACTTACGGTATTGTAGATACCAGTTTTTCTAAATTGAACGATTAGAAAAAAGGTGTGTGGAAGGGAAACCTAAGAACTCTGACTGGATCGGCTCCCCTCGTTTTTAAAGGGAAAGGGATAAGGAAAGGCGAAATCAAAGACAGGCAACATCACCTGGGATACAAAGGGTCCGGGACTGGCACTGCCCACACGTGTGGCGTGAAGAATAAAACCCGAATTTGGCAGCATCAGAAGATTCCTTGTCCCAGGCAAAAAAGGAAGGGGCGAGCCGTGAGCTACCTGGAAAGCTTCAATTACTCCACGTTGAAGGGAGGAGAAGACGCCACCGCCGCCACTTAAGAGGAGCTGAAGGTGTCTCCAGACAGCAACTCGGGTTGCAGCCTCTTAACGAGAAATCACAGGTCGGGGACCGTTAGCACCCGTAACCAAAACAACCATTTACGCACACGGAGGAAGCTGCAGCAGGCAGATGCCCACGCTACCGGAACTCAGCCCTCGCGGGTCCACCCAGGCGCGGGAAGCAATGCATGCTGGGAGATGGAGTCCGGAGGCGGCCCCGCACAATTCACGGGCGGAAATGGCTCCGGGCTCCCCCCATCTGCCCGCTTTCGCCCAATCCTCGCAGCCCTCAGAGAGCCAACCAACGGCTGTCTCGAGGTTTCCCCGCGAGAGGGGTTTACTAATATCCTGGAGGGGGAAGGAGCAAACCTCTGGGTAAAGTGTAGTTGTGCCACAGGGCTCCAAGCTTGACATTTTCCGCCGGAAGAGCACTGTCGAGGTCGGGATTCCAAGCCGTGAGGCAAGATGCTCAAGTCCAGGACTTTCTTAAAAAAGACGCGGGCGGGCGGCGTGATGAAGATCGTGCGCGAGCACTACCTGCGGGACGACATAGGCTGCGGTGCGTCTGGATGCGCGGCGTGCGGCGGTGCGCACGAGGGGCCGGTCCTCGAGCCGCAGCCCCTGGATCGGGTCAGCAGCCTCTGCCCGCAGCCGCACTACTTGCTGCCTGACACCAACGTGCTGCTCCACCAGGTGCGCCGGTAGGCGGGCGAACCGCGGGCACAGCGGCGCCACCAGGAGAAAGGGAGATAGGGAGACTGATGCCCACGGAGGAGCGTCTTGGGCAACATCACGTACTTAGGGAGATGCAAACCCCGTCAGGACCTATGCCTCCTGCCCCCCAGGCCGAGGTTCTTTTCCATGTACTATTTTTTTTTTGAGTTCTTGGAGTTATAGGAATTTTAAATACGTCAATTTTCTAACTCCTGGTGTCTCTTCTGCCTTAGATTTTAATGTCTGGAGGTCGGGGACCTGGGCTTCTGTGGCCTCCAGCCTGCGACCCCCAGGCAGCTTGTAAGTGCCTACGAACGAAAGCTATGTGGGCCAACGTATTACTTTATTAATGAAGTTAATTCTACAAAGTTTTGTAATTAGCCTATTTACATGTGTACTTCTTTAATGGACCTGAAGGGTTTTCTATTGCAAAATAGCTCCTTATTTAATGTACAGTTAGTGTCTTTTTTTAACCGGCAGAGTTTCACGTTCAACAGAAGCAATTTATGAATGAACACAGGAAAAATTAACTTTTCATTAATTAATTAATTTGTTTATTTATTTAAAAGATTGATGTCCTTGAGGACCCTGCCATCAGGAATGTCATTGTGCTACAAACAGTTCTCCAAGAAGTGAGAAATCGGAGTGCTCCGGTATATAAACGAATCCGAGATGTGACTAATAACCAGGAGAAGCATTTCTATACATTTACTAACGAGCACCATAGGTAGGGGGGAAATTATGTCAATTATCAGGAAACTATAGAATTAGCTAAACTGGGGGGAGAATTCCTGGCGGTAATCTGTGACATCGTCAGAAGATACGCCATAGGTTTCATACTTCTGGGAGTAATATTTGGTTCTTACAGAGTTTACAGACCTTGCTAAGGTCACATAGGCATTGATTGGGTCAAACCCAGAACCAAAGTCTCCTGGCTCCTCAGCTATGGTAGGTACTTTAATTTCCAAAATGTTTTCACTTTGAATTGGTTTTAGCATGAGTCGAGCAATAGGATTTTGGAAGACGAGATTTGCCTAGGTTCCTGGTATACCATATTATACGAATAACCAACATAGGTTAATAAAATATAGGACTTTGTGAAGGAAAGCTTTAAAAATATAAAGCAGATATATTCTTAATGGGCTCTTAAAAGTTAAACTAATACCTTATAACTGATCATATTGACGACAATAAGGTTAAGAAATAGAATTCTTTTTTTTTTTTTTTTTTTGCGGCACGCGGGCCTCTCACTGTTGTGGCCTCTCCCGTTGAGGAGCACAGGCTCTGGACGCACAGGCTCAGCGGCCATGGCTCACGGGCCCAGCCGCTCCGCGGCATGTGGGATCTTCCTGGACCGGGGCACGAACTCGTGTCCCCTGCATCGGCAGGCGGACTCTCAACCACTGCGCCACCAGGGAAGCCCAAGAAATAGAATTCTTTATGTTTCAGATTCAAGACCTTTGTTTGAACTTAATGTGTGATCTTAGAAAATATGATATTGCCTGTTACTTATGTTACATAAATAATTTATGATGAGTCCTAGCTTTTTTTTCCTTATAAATTTATTTTATTTATTTATTTTTGGCTGCATTGGGTCTTCATTGCTGCACACGGGCATTCTCTATTTGCAGCGAGCGGGGGCTACTCTTCTTATTGCGGTGGCTTCTCTTGTTGAGGAGCACAGGCTCTAGGCACAAGGGCTTCAGTAGTTTTGACTCGCGGGCTCCAGAGCACAGGCTCAGTAGTTGTGGTGCACAGGCTTAGTTGCTCTGCAGCATGTGGGATCTTCCTGGACCAGGGCTCGAACCCGTGTCTCCTGCCTTGGCAAGCGGATTCTTAACCACTGCGCCACCAGGGACATCCCTAGTTTACTTTTATTCGATCAGAGTTTCTCAATGTTGGCACTATTGACATATTGGACTCGATAATTCTTTGTTATGGGAAGGCTGTCTTAGGAATTGTAGGATGTTTAGCCGCATCCCTGGCTTATATGCACTAGATACCAGTAACAGACCTCCCCTTCCCCACCAATCCACCGAGCTGTAACAACGTAGAATGTCTCCAGACATTGTGAAATGTCCCCTGGGAGGGAAAATCACTCCCTGGTTGAGAACTGCTAGATTAGACAGTAGATGTAATAATGAAATCCCATTGGAATATGCAAATTTAAAATATTTAATTTCTCAAATTTCTCTTTATTCTTATATCCCGCACTTAAATACTGTTGTTATAAAGAACATCAGTAAAGCACCTGTAGACTTGTTATTTCTGTCTCCTCCTCGAAATCCAGAAACAGAAAGTTCACTGTTTTTCAGCACTCAAAGACCTAGTTTCTGTGGAGCATGATCATCAGATTTTTGATCCAAGGTTAGCAATTTTGTTAGCTTAAGTGCAGTGAATAGAGCTTAGCAATACTGGGATTGACAGGAAGAATTAAGACACTCGAGCAAATCTCATGTAAGATTGTTGCTCAATCATGCTAAAACCAATTCAAAAATTTATGAGTGTCTTTGATAAGCTTAAAAGCATTATCAGGTGTATTTAATGGTGAATAATAAAATAATTCTGAAAACCATATAAATAAGTTCAGAATTCTAAAATTGAGCCTATAATTTTTAAGAAGTAGGTAGAAGTTATTGTGCTGAATTTTGTTATTGTACTTAAACTTGGCTTCGAAGAACAGATTTAAAGAAATAAGTATGCTGACATTTGGTAGCTCAGAGTCTATAGACTTAGAAGGAATATGCAATCATATCTGTATCTGGTCTTTCAATCTCTAGATGGCGTTTGTCATTTGTTCAGGGTTTACCATGGATAATTTATGTGCATTATGTATTTAATAACTATACATTAATCATATCACAAATCATCTAATCATACAATCAGTAGCTTTTAGGAATTCCTGTTAATCTACAGTTTGAATGAAATCTCATTATCAGACCTGCAAAGTTTCAGTATAGTTTTTTTCCAACAAACTATTACTTTTTTAATGTCCCAACCTCAAGTAGAAATTCTGATCTTGAATTTTTCTTTTGGTGAAAAAAATTTATTTTAGTCTTTTTATTGCTCCATTAATGTGATTTTCTTCTTTTCCAAGCAAGTTGTTGTCTTAAAAACGTGACTAGAGGGATCTTATTTGTTTCCGTCCTGAGGTATAAATGTGAATACATTCAAGAGAAAAAGATGTACCACTGACTTTTAAGTTTAGTAATTATTAAGCATTTATGTCCTAAGACTTTTTACATGTGCTTGATTCTGTTGTTTTCCATTTGTTTCTTTTTTTCCTTTTCCATTACATTTAGAGAAACTTATGTAGAGCAATTACAGGGAGAAACTTCTAATGACAGGAATGATAGAGCCATCCGAGTAGCAGCAAAGTGGTACAATGAACATTTGAAGAAAGTGTCGGCAGAGAATCAGCTGCGAGTTATCTTCATAACCAATGACAGGAAAAACAAAGAGAAAGCCATAGAAGAAGGGATACCAGCTTTCACTTGTGAGTCTCCATGGAGACCGGACTGTTAGTTCATGTTTGCAAATGCATATAAAAACTATCATCAGGCCCATAATCAGATGTTCATTTGACCATTTGGTATTTTCATAGTCCTGTATAACTTAATGTGATATTTTTGTATTTTTTTTTGATTTCTCAGCATTTCTAAGCTAAGTGAGTTGTGCCACCAGTGGCTATTAATTTCCCTATCAAGACTTGGAATTGGCTTAGCAATGAAGCCTTTTGGGCGTGACCACCTCAACAGAGGGTGTCCCCCCTCAAAAAAAGTTTGACATATGTACTGTCACAAACAAAAGAAAGGGGAAAAAACATATCTAAGGGGGGAAAAAAAACACATTTGAATTTATCAAGAACAAAAAACTTATTTTTCAGGTGAAGAATATGTAAAAAGCCTAACTGCTAACCCCGAACTCATAGATCGTCTTGCTTGTTTGTCTGAAGAAGGGGTATGTTTGAGTTTGTTTTATTTTGTTTTTGAAAAGTGAAATTATTAATGTAGCCACTTCCGGATGTTAGGCTTATAGTTACCAAATTTAAAAATTGGAATATTGGTGGGTAAGCGGAATTGGAATAGGAGTTGGGTTATAAACAACAAGAGTGGCTCTAATAGACTTCTTATCAAAATGCCATCCCTAAAGACTTAACTTTCTCAAATAGCGCTGTTTACTGATACATCCTCAGCAACCCGAGTAGGGCCTGGCACAAGGTGGCACTATCTGTTTGATTAATAAATGAAGGAATTCATGGCTGGCTTGTGATGAGTAGGTATTTGACAAACAAAGAAGTGGTGGGCACTGCAGAGAGAGCATACAGCTGTAGCATCAATTCCATAGGAGGAGGGAGGGAGTCATAAGAGGTAGAACAGGAAGGCAAGGGGCCAGATAGTGTGGACTTAACAATTTATTCTGTTAGTAATTTTTAAACTGTCTTATAAAGGTCTCCCTAAAAGGTTGCTACGAAAAGAAGTTAGCAGATAAGATTCTGGGCTCCCTACCTTATATTGTCAGGCTAAAAAGACATTAAAGGTGGATGAGAGTGTGTCTAGGAGGAAGAGAGGAGAAGGACCAGAATTATTACTTATTTGGGAGACTACTCCAATTTCCATTTGTAAGATGATGCATTGTATCAAGGGCAAGATTAGAGGCAGAGGGATGAGAAAAGGGATCACTGCAGTAGTGGACTTGAGAGGGAACCATTAAACTTTGTGAGCCGATATTTCCTTGTACGTAAAGTGTGTTTAGCAATAATGACTTCATAGTGTTGTTATTAGGGTTGAATGCGGTGATAACAGTTGTATTAATAAAATTCTTATCTCAGTGCCTGGCAAACAGCTATGGTAAATGTAAATGGAAGATACTACTGATATAAAAATAGGTTTGATGTAATAGAGCATTATACGTACATCCAGTCTTTACAGCATTTTCTCCATCCCTACTTGTCTTCAACCAGCTACTTCACAAAACTAAATGGAAGTGAGAAAATAAAAGCTGGGCTTGATTTTTAGAATACAGATTTAGGATTATCCTGTCTAATAAGTAGCCACTAGTTGCATGCGGCTGTTTAAATTTACTTCAGGTTAAAACTTCAGTTTCTCATTTGTACTAGTCAGTTTTCAAGCAACCAGGAGCCACTTGTGCCTAGTGACTGCCATACTGGAGATCACAAAAAGAACACTCCCTTTATCACAAAGTTGTTTTGGATAGCACTGGTCTAGAAGAAGAAACATGGAGTAATCCAACATTGGTGATTCACAGTATTTGATTATGCACTCTGGTAGGGTAACTGTAGGATATGGTGAAATTACAGTCGGTTCTCTTGTAACACATGTGTGTTCCTCGAAGTCACTGTGCCGTGCAAAATTATATAATGAAACCCACAGAGCTTAGGGAAAATGTGGTTAGGGACACACTCAGAAACTTCATGAAGCGGTGAAAAGAGGGTTATCTAAATTTGAACAGAAAGTTGTTACACCAGGTGAAGTGCTGTGGCTTGTAAAACACAGTGATCTGAAGTAACTGATAGATGTTTGAGAGTGTGTGTGTGCACGTGTGTGGATTCAGCTTGGTTCAGCTAGGTGCAGTTTTCTGCAATCACCTGGTTTTTTGTTTTCTTTTTTTAAAGTTAATATCTTTTTTTTTTTTTTTTGAAGTTGTTAGGGGTAGGAGTTTATTAATTTATTTTATTTATTTTTGCTGTGTTGGGTCTTCATTTCTGTGCGAGGGCTTTCTCTAGTTGTGGCAGGCCGGGGCCACTCTTCATCACGGTGCGCGGGCCTCTCACTATCGCGGCCTCTCTTATCGTGGAGCACAGGCTCCAGATGCGCAGGCTCGGCCGTTGTGGCTCACGGGCCTAGTTGCTCCGCGGCATATGGGATCTTCCCAGACCAGGGCTCGAACCCGTGTCCCCTGCATTAGCAGGCAGATTCTCAACCACTGCGCCACCAGGGAAGCCCCCTGGTATTTTTTTTTAAACATCTTTATTGAAGTATAATTGCTTTACAATGGTGTGTTAGTTTCTGCTTTATAACAAAGTGAATCAGCCATACATATACATATATCCCCATATCTCCTCCTTCTTGCGTCTCCCTCCCACCCTCCCTAGCCCACCCCTCTAGGTGGTCAAAGAGCACTGAGCTGATGTCTCTGTGCTCTGAGGCTACTTCCCACTAACTATCTATTTTACATTTGGTAGTGTATATATGTCCATGCCACTCTCTCACTTCATTCCAGTTTACCCTTCCCACTCCCTGTGTCCTCAAGTCCATTCTCTACATCTGCGTCTTTATTCCTGTCCTGCCCCTAGGTTCTTGATAACCATTTTTTCTTTTTTAGATTCCATATATATGTGTTAGCATACGGTATTTGTTTTTCTTTCTGACTTACTTCACTCTGTATGACAGACTCTGGGTCCATCTACCTCACTACAAATAACTCAATTTCATTTCCTTTTATGGCTGAGTAATATTCCATTGTATATATGTGCCACATCTTCTTTATCCATTCATCTGTCGATGGACACTTAGGTTGCTTCCATGTCCTGGCTATTGTAAATAGAGCTGCAATGAACCTTGTGATACATGACTCTATTTTTTTTTTTTTTTTTTTTTTGCGGTACGCGGGCCTCTCACTGTTGTGGCCTCGCCCACTGCGGAGCCCAGACTTCGGACACGCAGGCTCAGCAGCCATGGCTCACGGGCCCAGCCGCTCCGCGGCATGTGGGATCTTCCGGACCAGGGCACGAACCCGTGTCCCCTGCATTGGCAGGCGGACTCTCAACCACTGCGCCACCAGGGAAGCCCATGACTCTTTTTGAATTATGGTTTTCTCAGGGTATATGCCCAGTAGTGAGATTGCTGGGTCGTATGGTAGTTCTATGTTGAGTTTTTTGAGGAACCTCCATACTGTTCTCCATAGTGCCTGTATCAATTTACATTCCCACCAACAGTGCAAGAGGGTTCCCTTTTCTCCACACCCTCTCCAGCATTTATTGTTTGTAGATTTTTTGTTGATGGCCATTCTGACAGGTGTGAGGTGATACCTCACTGTAGTTTTGATTTGCATTTCTGTAATAATTACTGGTGTTGAGCATTCTTTCATGTGTTCATTGGCAATCTGTATATCTTTGGAGAAATGTCTTTTTAGGTCTTCTGCCCATTTTTCGATTGGGTTGATTTTTTTTTGATATTGAGCTGCATGAGCTGCTTGTAAATTTTGGAGATTAATCCTTTGTCAGTTGCTTCATTTGCAAATATTTTCTCTCATTCTGAGGGTTGTCTTTTCGTCTTGTTTATGGTTTCCTTTGCTGTGCAAAAGCTTTTAAGTTTCATTAGGTCCCATTTGTTTTTTTTTATTTCCATTTCTCTAGGAGGTGGGTCAAAAAGGATCTTGCTGTGATTTATGTCATAGAGTGTTCTGCTTGTGTTTTCTTCTAAGAGTTTGATAGTGTCTGGCCTTACATTTAGGTCTTTAATCCATTTTGAGGTTATTTTTGTGTATTGTGTTAGGGAGTGTTCTAATTTCATTCTTTTACATGTAGCTGTCCAGTTTTTCCAACATCACTTATTGAAGAGGCTGTCTTTTCTCCATAGTATATTCTGGCCCCCTTAATCAAAAATAAGGTGACCACGGGCTTCCCTGGTGGCGCAGTGGTTGAGAGTCCGCCTGCCGATGCAGGGGACACAGGTTCATGCCCCGGTCCGGGAAGATCCCACATGCCATGGAGTGGATAGGCCTGTGAGCCATGGCCGCTGAGCCTGTGCATCTGGAGCCTGTGCTCCGCAACGGGAGAGGCCACAACAGTGAGAGGCCCGCCTACCGCAAAAAAATAAAAAATAAAAAATAAGGTGACCACATGTGCATGGGTTTATCTCTGGGCTTTCTATCCAGTTCCATTGATCTGTATTTCTGGTTTTGTGCCAGTACCATGCTGTCTTGATTACTGTAGCTTTGTAGTATAGTCTGAAGTCAGGGAGCCTGATTCCTCCAGCTCCGTTTTTCTTTCTCAAGATTGCTTTGGCTTTTCGTGGTCTTTTGTGTTTCTATACCAATTGTGAAGTTTTTTGTTCTAGTTCTGTGAAAAATGCCATTGGTAGTTTGATAGGGATTGCATTGAATCTGTAGATTGCTTTGGGTAGTAGAGTCATTTTCACAATGTTGATTCTTCCAATCCAAGAACATGCTATATCTCTCCATCTATTTGTATCATCTTTAATTTCTTTCATCAGTGTCTTATAGTTTTCTGCATACAGGTCTTTGTCTCCTTAGGTAGGTTTATTCCTAGGTATTTTATTATTTTTGTTGCAATGGTAAAAGGGAGTGTTTCCTTAATTTCTCTTTCAGATTTTTCATCATTAGTGTATAGGAATTGCAAGAGATTTCTGTGCATTAATTTTGTATCCTGCAACTTTACCAAATTCATTGATTAGCTCTAGTAGTTTTCTGGTAGCATCTTTAGGATTCTCGATGTGTAGTATCATGTCATCTGCAAACAGTGACAACTTTACTTCTTCTTTTCCGATTTGGATTCCTTTTATTTCTTTTTCTTCTCTGATTGCTGTGGCTAAAACTTCCAAAACTATGTTAAATAATAGTGGTGAGAGTGGGTGACCTTGTCTTGTTCCTGATCTTAGTAGAAATGGTTTCAGTTTTTCACCATTGAGAACGATGTTGGCTGTGGGGTTGTCATATATGGCCTTTATTATGTTGAGGTAAGCTCCTTCTGTGCCTACTTTCTGGAGAGTTTTTATCATATATGGGTGTTGAATTTTGTCAAAAGCTTTTTCTGCATCTATTGAGATGTTCATATGGTTTTTATCCTTCAGTTTGTTAACATGGTGTATCACATTGATTGATTTGCATATATTGAAGAATCCTTGCATTCCTGGAATAAACCCCACTTGATCATGGTGTATGATCCTTTTAATGTGTTGTTGGATTCTGTTTGCTAGTATTTTGTTGAGGATTTTTGCATCTATGTTCATCAGTGATATTGGCCTGTAGTTTTCTTTCTTTGTGACATCTTTGTCTGATTTTGGTATCAGGGTGATGGTGGCTTCGTAGAATGAGTTTGGGAGTGTTCCTCCCTCTGCTATATTTTGGAAGAGTTTGAGAAGGATAGGTGTTAGCTCTTCTCTAAATGTTTGATAGAACTTGCCTATGAAGCCATCTGGTCCTGGATTTTGTTTGTTGGAAGGTTTTTAATCACAGTCTCAATTTCAGTGCTTGTGATTGGTCTGTTTGTATTTTCTATTTCTTCCTGGTCAGTCTGGAAAGGTTGTGCTTTTTTAAGAATTTGTCCATTTCTTCTAGGTTGTCCACTTTATTGGCATATAGTTGCTTGTAGTAATCTCTCATGATCCTTTGTATTTCTGCAGTGTCAGTTGTTGCTTCTCCTTTTTCATTTCTAATTCTATTGATTTGAGTCTTCCTCCTTTTTTCTTGATGAGTCTGGCTAATGGTTTATCAATTTTGTTTATCTTCTCAAAGAACCAGCTTTTAGTTTTATTGATCTTTGCTACTGTTTCCTTCATTTCTTTTTCATTTATTTCTGATCTGATCTTTATGATTTCTTTCCTTCTGTTAACTTTGGGGTTTTTTTGTTCTTTTTCTCTAATTCCTTTAGGTGTAAGGTTAGGTTGTTTATTTGTGATTTTTCTTGTTTCTTGAGGTAGGAATGTATTGCTATAAACTTCCCTCTTGGAACTGCTTTTGCTGCATCCCGTAGGTTATGGGTTGTCGTGTTTTCATTGTCATGTTTTTCTAGGTATTTTTGATTTCCTCTTTGATTTCTTCAGTGATCTCTTGGTTATTTAGTAGCATATTGTTTAGCCTCCATGTGTTTGTAGTTTTGACAGATTTTTCCCTGTAATTGATATCTAGTCTCATAGTGTTGTTGTCGGAAAAGATACTTGATATGATTTTAATTTTCTTAAGTTTATCAAGTCTTGATTTGTGACCCAAGATATGATCTATCCTGGAGAATGATCCATGACCACTTGAGAAGAAAGTGTATTCTGTTGTTTTTGGATGGAATGTCCTACAAATGTCAATTAAGTCCATCTTGTTTAATGTATCATTTAAAGCTTGTGTTTCCTTATTTATTTTCATTTTGGATGATCTGTCCACTGGTGAAAGTGAGGTGTTAAAGTCCCCTACTATGGTTGTTTTACTGTCGATTTCCTCTTTTATGGCTGTTAGCATTTGCCTCATGTATTGAGGTGCTCCTATGTTGTCACCTGGTATTTTTTAATATATCAGTTGCATTGGAACACATTTGTGTTTTCAAAACAAACATTATAGGAGAACTGACTGAACTTAGCAAGGGCATCTAACCCTGATTTGGGATATCAAGGCTTCCTGATAGAAGTAATGTCTAAGCTGAGCTAGGAGGGATGTTAACAAAGCAAATTGCTTTGAGACAGAGACATATTAGCTACATTATGTAAGGGAGTTAACCATGTATTAACATCAACTAGGGGAAGAGCATTTCATGCAGAAGGAACAGTAAGTTCAAAGGCTCTGAGGTTAGAATAAGTTGGCAAGATCAAGAAATAGCTAAAAGTGTGGCTGGGATGGAGTGAGCAAGGGAGAAAATGTTAGGGATGAAGTCAGAAACATAGGTAGAGACCAGATCATTCAGGGTGTAGTGAGTCATGGGAAAAAAAAACTGGATTTTAGCCCATGAGTGCTAGACAGCTGTTGAGCAGAATAGCAATATCCATTTGGCTGCTCTAAGGAGAATAGATTAGAAGCAAGGTCCTCCAGTTAGGAGGATATTTTAGTACCCCTAGGAGACAAGACCAAAAATTTGATCATGGTAGCAGCAGTTAAGGTGGTGAGAAGTAGATCAGATATTGGTTATATTTTGTTGATACGAATATTTTGTTGATTTTAGGACTTGGTGATAGGTTGGGGCTATGAGGAAATAATTAGTTAATCAGTTAATCAATGTATTTCAATAGACCATATCATTAATTAATTTATTTAATGGATCATAGTATTTAATAGGTCCCTATTTTTTTAAAATAGGTTATATTACTTTATATGATGGTGAGGATGTTATAGTAGAGAGGGGGGAAATTTGATTCCAGAGAAAAGGTAATTATAGGACAGAGTTCTTGAATAGAGGAGAGGAGATGCTCACATAGGTGAGCAGATTCAGTGGTAGGGAGGTGTAGTAGGTCTCGAGTGACTGCTGCTGATTCTCAGTGTGGAGATGGAGGTCCTTCATTTGAGAGTGAGGAAGGGAGACAAGGAACTTGGAGAGTTAAGCAGAAAAAAAGAAGGTATAAAGTGATCTCAGAAGGTAGGGAATTTAGGAAATGAAGAAAACTGAAGGAGCCAAGCAATCAGGATTTTGGATGTTGAGGTCTTTGAGAATCCTGGAAGGTATTGTGGTGGATGTACAGTAGATGCCAGCCTACCTCTATCTAACAGCCTTAGCTGTTTAAAATAATCCAAATAAAAATAGCTTTTCTTGTGCTTTCAGGAACCACAGTCTTTTCATGCAGTTGAGGTTTTCCATTATCCTTTACATACCTACCTGCTCACTTGATCACCTAACTACACACCTTCATTCCAGGAGGCCTGGGTAGGGGTAGGGGGGTACACAGAGTTTCTTAGTGTTCTGCATCTGTAGCTGACACCTAAATATAATGAAATGGAAATGTTTGTGTATTTCTAAGAATAGAAAGCATTTTTTTCTTGCTGTGCTATGTTCGTTCAAATTCATACAGTGGTATATACCATAATGTGGATGGTTGTTTTAAAAACTACCTGATGGTGTTAATAGTTGTATATGGTGCATACAAAAGGCTCACTACTAACTATATCTCTTGGTTTGTTTATTTCACAGAATGAAATAGAAAGTGGAAAAATAATATTTTTAGAGCATCTTCCATTAAGTAAGCTACAACAAGGCATAAAATCTGGTACATACCTTCAAGGGACATTTAGAGCCAGCAGGGAAAATTACTTAGAAGCTACAGTGTGGGTTCATGGTGACACTGAAGACAATAAAGAGGCAAGTGTGTGCATAAATTCCTTTTATACTAAAATGTTTTCTGTTCTTTTTTTTCCACAAGTGTTTAACATTTTTGTACAAGAAGTTAAATTTGCTTTATCCTCCCAATTTATCAGCTTGAAGAAAATTATGTGAAAGGTCATAGATACTAGTAGAATTAATCACTTTTTCAGAAAACTGCTTATTGAGGAAAAGAACTATTAACCCACTTTTAAGAGAATAAAAATCTAATCAATAAAAACCCCACTAAAGGGGCTTCCCTGGTGGCGCAGTGGTTGAGAGTCTGCCTGCCAATGCAGGGGACACGGGTTCATGCCCCGGTCCAGCAGGATCCCACATGCTGCGGAGCGGCTGGGCCCATGAGCCATGGCTGCTGAGCCTGCGCGTCCGGAGCCTGTGCTCCACAACGGGAGAGGCCACAACAGTGAGAGGCCCGCGTACCGAAAAAAAAACAACAAAGCACCCCACTATGGTACCTCTATTTTCTGTATTATGATCTACTGTGGGAAATACTGTTTACATAATGTATAATTGCTCTGGAGAGCTTCACACACTTTAAAGCAAATAGCAGTTGTTTTGGGGTGCTCACTATTGGGCAGGTACTCGTCTCATTGCTTTGAACGCTGCATTTCATTTATTTTCAACTCTGCCTGTAAGAGTAGGTACTCTCTTTTTTGTTTTACCAATCAGGACCCTGAGATTTAGAGAGATTAAGAAATTGTGGTACTAATGTAAGAGTTATGGTAGAGCCATGAACACAACCCATATTTTCTGACCATGTTTTTTCTATTTGCTATTGAGAAATTAAGAAGGCAGAGTAAAGGGCCCCACTATAAAGGAAGAAAATGTATAAAGGAGGGGAAATAGAAACAGAGAGACATCAGAATATATCTAAACTTCTGTAGGCAACCTTCCCATTATTATATTGCCTTTGAAAATATCTGGGCACGTGTCATTTGCTGTTTCACACAGATAATCTTACAAGGACTTAAAAATTTAAACCGAGCTATTCATGAAGATATTGTGGCTGTGGAGCTTCTTCCGAAGAATCAGTGGGTAGCACCATCTTCTGTGGTTTTACTTGACGAAGGTCAAAATGAAGATGATATGGAGAAAGAAGAGGAGAGAGAACGCACTGTATGAAACCAAGAAAGTTTTATTTTTTTGTCTGTGTAGCTTTGAATAAGTTGTTAATGTATTGTCTTTGGAAAAAATTAAACAAGTTTCATTGCTTTCAGATTTATTTTATTAATATTTATTTTATTTGCTATTTATAATGAATAAAATTATAGTTCTGTCAGTTTAATAATATATGTCAAACACATAGTTGATTTCTTTTCCTCTAAGTAGTCTGCTTTTAAATTAACGTCTTATTTTGCTCAAATAAAACAAAGGTTTAAATACAAAAAGACTTGAGTATGAAACTTGAATTCTGACATTCAGGTGTACGATCTGGCTGAATTAGTGAGGTTTAAGTAAATACAAATTTTAAGTTTTCTGAAATGCGTTTATGTAATGTTAAAGTTCCTTCAGCATAAGAGATGTACATCTGGGCCCTTACAAATGGGTCTGTTTAATAATTCCTTCTCTATTACCATACTTATTATGAAGAGAGTGCTTTCAGTTGTTTCTTATGACCTAAAGTCTAACTGATAGGACCTATTTATTTTCCCATTTTAGAATTACAAGAATAATACAAGTAGTTGGAATTCACACAACATTAGTAGTAGTTCTCTTTATGTGAATTATATTCACTACTCTGGAGTCTTACTATAACATTATCTTTGCAGAGTCCAGGCCATAGGAGAGTGTTAGAGGTGAAATACCATAAGGTTCTTCTGCTATTTCCAATAAGAACTGTTATTTGTTTGGATTTATATTTTGGATAAGGACGAACCTTTAAAGATACATCTTTTTTTAATGAATTAATGAACGCCACTCAGCTAATTATTGAAAACAAGTACTAAAATCCTAGTCTTTTAATTACCAGACCTGTGCGTGTGTGTGTGTTTATGCACGCACATGTGTGCAAGTCAGTAAATCTTCATATTAAAACTGCAGAGTCCAGTTCTGACATATTTATTCAGTTACTTTTATTTTTTTGATTCTCTTTTTTTTGTAGTGCTTTATTATGGAACTGTTTCTATAGTTTTGTTTGGCATGCTCTTGCCTAGAATTTTGAAGCATCAAAATTCCATAGTTTTATGTCCTAATTTACTGCCTGAGAAGGTATCTGTATTCTAATTTTGAAGGGAAATTGTCTCATTATCCTTACAGGAAAGATAACTGAAGATTTTTACTTTTATTTTTACATCTCAGCTTAAGACTGCTGTAAGTGAAAAAATGTTAAAGCCTACAGGTAGAGTTGTTGGAATAATAAGAAGGAACTGGAGACCATATTGTGGCATGCTTTCCAAGTCTGATATTAAAGAGGTGAGTAAAGAGCATGTTGCTAAGTAATAAAAAATGAAATACATTGAATAGAACTTACAGCCCTCACCTTGCCCGCATAACCAGCCTTTTTTGTATGTGTAAAATCTTTTTTTCCTAATTTTCTCTAGTCAAGAAGACATCTCTTTACTCCTGCTGATAAGAGAATCCCTAGAATTCGGATAGAAACCAGACAGGCCTCTACATTAGAAGGGCAGAGAATTATTGTTGCTATTGATGGTTGGCCCAGAAATTCCAGATATCCAAATGTAAGCTTGAATTAATCATTTTATTTTAGAATATTTAATTAAAACTTTGGGAATAAAGTTGCTTCTTTTACTGAAAATAGAATCTGCTTTTGTATAAAATACATACTGAGATCTGGAAGTATTTCACAGTTACCTGATAAGTGTATGTCCAATTTGAAAATTAATTTTAAGAAATTCCAATGTAAATCATTTGGTGACTTTTACTCAAACTTCCTAACAAATAACTTTTGGTGACAGCAACTACAAAAACAGCATTTGAGACCTAAGTAGATTGTAAATAAACAAATTTGGAAGGTAGGATATTTGAAGCACATTTTAAACCTGAAAAATAATAATAAACAGACACCTTGTTATATGAGAACTGGGCCCTTGGGAAGTCTCCCCCATAAATCACTTGAGAAGTCTTTTGTCATTTTTAGGTTTAATTTACCTAGTTGTCATTTTTAAGAAGTGTGGAGAACATTTAGAAATACTAAAGTGATATGTAAATGTTCAGGGATTTAATGTGATAGTAAAATATAAATTGCTAAACAGAAAGCTGTAAAATACACCTTTCTAATAATATCTTTTGGTTTTAGGGGCACTTTGTAAAAAATTTAGGTGAAGTCGGAGACAAAGAGACTGAAACAGAAGTTTTGTTACTTGAGCATGATGTTCCCCATCAGCCTTTCTCACAGGCTGTTCTTAGCTTTCTTCCAAAGATGCCCTGGAGCATCACTGAGAAGGTATGTTGAAAAGAATTCTTAGTGAATCACTGTATCTGAGCTACTAATTTTGTTTGATTTCTGCATGTGTTTTTTAAAAATATGTAGAAACTGTAGTCCCCTCCTCCCCTGCATTTAGTTTGGTAGAACTCTTAGGTATCACGGAAATCATTTGCTTTACTGAAAGACAGACTTTTCTAGGGGACAGACATTAGCTTATGTCAAATTTTCCTAAGATGAGGAGTTCACAAGTTATAAATCATGATGTGCAGTTATAATTAAGAAATAAAGCTGTTTTTTTTAATTTATAGATATTGTTGATTGCATAAGAGCTTGTGTTACATCTGTACCACCAAAATAGTTTTTTATTTCTTAATAATGTGGCATCTTCTAGGACATGAAAAACAGAGAAGACCTGAGACATCTGTGTGTCTGTAGTGTGGACCCCCCAGGATGTACTGATATAGACGATGCTCTCCATTGTAGAGAACTTGAAAATGGAAATTTGGAGGTATTCATAATTATAATGACGCTCTATCCAAATATAGTTCTGGTCTTGAGTTAATTTTCTTTTGACCCATTGTAGAATTTGTTTGAGAGTTGTTTATGTCAAGTAGAGTCAGTTGTAGATGCAGAGACTAATGGGCATGTAAAAAATTGAAATGGTAACTGTGACTAAGGTCCTTTTTCCTTTTTGCCGTATTTCTTCTCATTAGAACTCGATTAGTACATTTACCCAATTAAGCATGTTGACATCCTTTTTATCTTTTTAAGGTTGGTGTTCATATTGCTGATGTTAGCCATTTTATTAGACCAGGAAATGCATTGGATCAAGAATCAGCTAGAAGGGGAACAACTGTGTATCTTTGTGAAAAGGTAAATATGTTAAATTTAGAGTGGAATTTTGATACATAATTTCCATCATCTGTTTTATTCTTAATAATAAAACCATCTGAGGTATTTCCTGAGAAGAAGACAGCCTTAGTATATAGTGCAATATGAATTACTACTTTGTTAATGGTGCAGTTTGTCAAAGTCATGGGCACTTTTGGATTCTTGAACAGTCTGGAATAGTACATGAATTAGCTAAAAGACATACATAGAATAAGATGGCCTTAAATCAGTGAAAATATTGCAATGTGTTTTGTTATTGAGTGACCCAAATAACAAGTAGATGTAGTTGATATAAATTGTTGTGTAGCATTTAACTTATTATTGGTGGGTAATTAATATATTTTCTGTTTTTTATATATAGTTAAGTCGAGTCTGTTCTGTCACAATTTACCATTTATTCTTCATTAAGTATGCTCCCATAAACTTACAGAGAAAAATTGTGAAAGTAGAAGGGAAAGTTAAGCTTAGTCTGTGGTAAATTCATTGTTAAAGTTCTTCTGTGTAGCTTTTTTCCATAAAAATTTAGTGTTTCTCTTTTTTTAGAATATTGAAAACACCATGTAGTTTGTGTGAAGTATTGGAGGAAGGTCCACTCGTAGAGCTGTTAGGGCCTGTGTCTGTTATCTAGTACAAACGTATTGTACAGAGCAGAGATTTCAAAGTTTTAGAGCACAGCTAGGTGGGTAGTGTAGAGAACTTAAACTTAGACTGACTGACGTGAAATCCAGTTTTCTTTCATTGCTTCCCTTGTAAAAATTATGTGTAACTACTTTTCTAGAAATAGACTTTTTATTTCACATTTTCTCACTTCTTTTCACAAAGGCCTTTTTTTTCCCCTTGTAAGATCAATGCTATTGATATTTGAGAGTAGAACCTCAAAAAACGTGTGGAGACAGCTCAGTAATCCACAACCTCTATTTTATTTGTTCCAGAGGATTGACATGGTTCCAGAGTTGCTTAGCTCTAACTTATGTTCCCTAAGATCTAACGTTGACAGGTACTTATTTACATTTCTTCATAAAAACATAGTATTTACTACTTTAACTGATTTCCATTAACCGATGCCATCTATTTTTCCCATAGGTTGGCATTTTCATGTATTTGGGAAATGAATCACAATGCTGAAATCTTAAAAACAAAGTTTACCAAAAGTGTCATTAATTCAAAGGTTGGTTTCATGGTTACTACTTCATGTTTAACATCTTTGGTGCTTTTAACAATGTTCTAGATTGTTTTGAAAAAGTTAGGCTTATTAATAATAATAATAATAAGTTTTTCCCCAGTGTTGCAGCAAACTCTAGTTGTTTTCAGTTATTTGCTTAATTTTTGCTGCTATTTAGAAATGAATTTATGTGGCAGTTTTCCTGTATTCAGAAACTTAAAAAGCCTATATACTTGAGGAGACCGAGTAGGTTTCTTTTAGCCCTAACTCAGGAGCTCCAGTGTTTGAAGTTGTCCCAGTTTATAACTGGTTAGTATTTTAAAAGATGGCATGTACACCGTCTCCTTGTTCCTCGCATTTTCTCACTGAAATAATGTGATAAATCATGGTTGAATTCCAGTAGGACTAGCCTGAGATCGATGTTCACACAGAATGGAGCCAGATTATGTTTCTCATTCTTCTCCTTTTTTTTATACTTTTCCCCAGATTCCCTTGTGTTCTCATTTTGCCCTGAATCTACCTCTGATGTTTGCCAAACCACTTTTCTTCCAATGATCTGTTTTCCAAGTTTACCTGCTTTTTCTCTCCCTTTGACATCATTCTTTTCTAATCAGCTGGTGATTGGAAACAAAGCAGTGTTAAACTGACAGGTAGTAATGTGTGAATGATTTAAATTTTCCTAGATTAGTATTTTTAAATAGGATGTTTATAATTCTCCTAGACTTGGCCAGTGTTACAAAATTATATGAAAAAAAATTAGTAAACATATAACAAAACATTTTTAGATGGGGAACTCTTATCCCCTGATAGATAAGTTGGTTCTCCCAAGAATCTGACCTGGTCTGCATCACCTAACTCTCTTATATTATCCCTGATTTTTACTCAAAAAGCTGCTTAGAAAAAAAAAGCTAAAAAATGGTATTTTCCATAAGGAGGGAAATAGGAACAGAGGTACTATTTGTATATTTGGATTGTAATTGGAAATTAATGTTTTCTACTATGATTTTTCTGATTCTTAGGTTAAATACTTAATTTTGGGTATTTAGTAGATTTCCTATAAAACACGATGTCTAGACTATTACAATTTTATTAATTATTTGCAGTGAGTAAGGCAGTATTGGTTCTCTGGAAAGGATTTCACTCTACAGTCATTATCAGAGAATAATCTAACCTTCCTTTTATTTTATTTTAACATTACCTAAGTTTTATACATTAACTGAACTATGAGTAAAGAGTTTAAACTATTTACTAACAATTCTACCATTTTATTTTGTTTTAAACTAAGTTCGCTTATGTTGTGTAATGCATCAGATAAGAGTAAATGAACCAGAAATCATAGGTGTGGAGTATAAATATTATAGATAGGAATCTCTTCTTTTGTTATTGATTTTAGGTTTTCTGAAATCATGGATTTTATGTAGTGGAAATATGAGAATATAGTAAGCCAGTTTTCATAAGCGTTGTATTAACATATGGTTTCTTTTTTAGGCTTCCCTTACATATGCTGAAGCTCAGATGAGAATTGATTCAGCAACCATGAATGATAGTATTACTACTAGTCTCCGTGGACTAAATAAACTAGCTAAAATTTTGAAAAAAAGAAGAATTGAAAATGGGTACATTTCAAAAATAGTTATTAAGATTTGTCTTAATTCACCTACCCTGGTATTAAGATAACTTGTGAACTCTTTAAAGTGTTTTATCATGGACAATGATGAATTATTTAATAGGCTGAATAGGGACCCTTAAGTAGAAACATTCCATTTCTTCTAGATACCTTTTTAAATATTAGCAACTTGATTCTGGACTGATGTTTGTTCAAGAGTTCTGTTGTGTCCAAGATCTTGATAAGTTTGAGTTAAAGATCTTGAAGAAATTCTAGGAAGGCAAGATTGTCTTAAGACTGTTCTATGGATTGTTCCTGATTTTAATTAGAAATGAGTTTCAAGATTGAACATTGGTTTTCAGATGTTTAAATAAATATAGATGAAGTCCTTCTTGCACTTAGAGTTGGAAGAGATTTTAGAGGTTGTTTAATCCAACACCTTCATTTTTTAAATGATTAAGAGTTACCTAGAAGCAGTCTTTCCAAAGATATGATTGCTAGTGGCAGGTTTACATCTTTTAGCTGTTATATCTTGGCATTTACCAGACTGCAGAGGAGTTTTAAGGAGTATCCAAGTACCCAAACTTGTTGAAGTAGTTAGAAGAAATTTGATTCTTGAAAAACATCAACTGTCAGAGTAAAGCAGGTTCTTGAGCCTTTCATATGTTGGTCTCTGGGTTCCCGTGCCCATCCAGGGTAGGGTCACAAGTAGTTACTAAAACTGTTTTTGTTGGGGAGTGCAAACTCTAGATCTGTGCTGTTTTCATAAGATGTGCCTATTTAAATTAAAATTCATTAAAATTAAAATAAAAAATTCAGTTCCTGAGTCACACTAGCCATATTTCAAGTCCTCAGTAGCCACATTTGGCTAGTGGCTACCATGTTGGACAAGGTGGATTGAGAACATTTCCATCCCTGCAGAAAGTTCCATTGGACGGTGTTGTTCTAGGTATTTATGCTGAGCCAACCCTGTCTCTACTCACACTTCAGTTTTCTGGGAATTTTCTCATGATCCTTAATATGAAACTTGGAACTATATAAGGATAATTTGGATGTAGTAAAACCCAGTGAAACTATTGCTCAGGTTTGTCATTAAGATGTAAATAAGAGGAGTATAGTTAGATTTCTTTTGTAATACAAAACAACACATTTTCCATCAAGTATTCGTTTATTGAAGGGTTTCAGTATGCCAGGCATCAGAACAAAGTTCGTTGTAAAAGCAAAGTGAATGAAACAAATTGAAACTGTATTTATTTTGGCAGTTTTAAAGTAAGAGATGTAAATTTGCATCTGTAACAGCTTCCGCTAATTAGGACAGGAAAGATATTTCGTTAACTTGAACACTCTGTACTTCTAGTTTTGTAAGTATTGATAGATAGTCATCTACTGGTAAAACATCGAGTCTTCTCAGTCTTAGGATGAATAGAGAAAGGAATCAGTAAAAACAAAATTGGTGTCTTTCACCTTCTTAAAGGATATGTTGTGTCTTAAATTATTTTATCTATCATATGTCTATGTTAAAGAATAAATGTCATGTTTTAAATGTTCTGTGAAGAAAAAGTGATCAAAATGTGATTAGTATACCTTGCTCTTTAGGTCAAGATGTATCGGTTAACACAGATTAATTGTGGTTTAGAACCTTATTGTAAATTATGCATGGAAAGAATATTTGTCTGGATTCCCTCTCTAGTATTTCTTCTGTAATTCTTCTAATAAAGGTGGAGAGTCAAGGGAAAAAAGGACTTGGAATCCCACTTAACTTGCCCCAAATCATCTTTTTTCCCTTCTTTGTGATTGTCCAAAGTTACCCAGCCTCATTAAAATTCTTAGTTTTAGGTTGATTTGGAGCTGACCTGATGAAAATAGCATCAAGGTGTGTAGAAACATTACACTTGCCTTGCCTTGTGGGAATTTACTTGTCAAAGGAGAACTTGCCAAATCATTAAATGAACTGTGCATGTAAAGCACTTAGCCTAGTGCACTCTCTGACCCACAGCACTCAGATATTAATAGCCATTAGTGTTTGTGACATTAGTTGTAGTTTGTCTCCTCTCCTCGGTTGAGTGTATGTGGAAGATACTTTCGAACTGGGGATCTTCTGATGTTACTGATCTACCCACGGCAGCTTCCCTTTTGCCTCTCTCCACCATCCCTCACCCTAATACATTGTTTCCTATAGTAAATAAAATACTATTGATTACCTTCTTTATTTATAAAACTGATTACAAACTCTTGTAGCTAAGTAAAAACTCAGTTTCGGTACAGAAGTCATTCAAATCCTGAGAAACACAAGGACTCATTTTGTTGTGTTGCTACTGTCCTCCCTTTTTAAATGCATTTTAGAACTGTAAAATATTAGGCCATCCGTGAAAATGGAACATAAAACTTAGCAGATGGTCATAAAGCTTTCATAAGACAAACTGTTAGGCACTTGCTCTAATCATTTTCTGTTTTAAAAGAATCACTTCCAGAATTATATCTGTTACTGCTCACATGACTGATTCACCTCTTTATCTTATTTAGGGCTTTGACTCTTTCTTCTCCAGAAGTTCGATTCCACATGGACAGCGAAACTCATGATCCTATAGATCTGCAGACCAAGGAACTTAGGTATGCAATTTTTTTGATGGGTAGTAGATAAGATTTTGATTTTAAGGTAATATCTAGTATATATATTAATAAAACATATTTGTACCCCAAATATCTATTTTTAGTAGGGTTATGATTTCTACAGAGTTTTTTTACTTATGAAATATAGAGAAAAATAAATGATAAATGATTTCACTTTCTAGTGTTTCTTATATAAAACTTACGTATCTTATTTATAAGATAAATATTATAAAAGGAAAACTGCCAGTTTGGTTTGTCTTAATGTGTGGTATATTAGAACTTGACTAGTAATAGCTATGGTATGTAAAGGAAGATTGCCCTCATTAATTTCTTAAGTATTTAATAGAGAATATACTGTGATAGGATAGAATAGTGGCCAAACACTGGGCTTTGAAGCCAGACACCGGACAAGTTATTTGACCTCTCTATGACTCAATTTATTTGTTAGTAAAATAGGATTGGTAATGGTACCTACCTCATAGGGTGTTGTGAAGAATAGTCAGAGGTTAGGTATTGTTACTGTTTTATTGATTTGGGCTAAGATTTAGGAAGCAAGGTTGGTTTTGATTAAATCAGAGTAGGCCTCTTTTCCATGCCTGTTATGTAAGGTGATCTGAAATTAATCATGCATTTACACTTTTCTAGTAGATGACCAAGGATTGAAAATGGGAATATACTCAAGTTTGTTAGTTAGGACCAGTGTGTGCATTATAGCATTAGAGCTAAAATTTAAAAATACCTTTGGGTGAATTTCTATGCAAATAAATCTAATGTTAATAGGAACAGTGAACCCAATACCAAGGGCTTTTTTGAGGAAAATCTTGAATCTGGTTTTGCCAAAGCAGAACATCACCCATTTCTTCTTACCAAGAAGAAAAACCACATTTCTAAGAGATTGTCCCATAGTTTTAAAGGTATGATTAGAGGTCTTCCTAATATTAAAAAAAAATTAATATATTTTAGGAATCTTGTCAAGAAGTTATAAAAGGTTGTTAAAAATGGAAACATGAATGACAGATTAATAATGCATGTTCAGTAACTTGGGAGAAAGAAAGCACTATTAAACGGAACACGGAGCATTTACTAAACTAAATTTGAAGTGGACATAGACTATGTAGAATGAAAAACAATATCACATTGGTTAAGAGCTTTGAAGTCAGAGTATATGGGCTCAGATCCTGTTTCTACTGATAATTCTAATCTTGAGCAAGAGAATAATGTTACACATCTTTAGTTTTCTCATCTGCAAAACCAGGACTAATATCTATATCCATATATATATATACATATGTGTGTATATGTATTGTATATGTATATGTATACATACACACATATCACAATGTATATAGCACTTATAGCACAATGCCTGGGCCATAATAAGCACCCAAAATAGCTATTTTAAATATCTCTTCATTTTGGGGTGAAAGTTTATTAGTGAAAGTTTTCATTTTTTTAAAGCCAAAATTGATATGACCTAAATAGCTTTTAATTCTTAGAAAACTTTATTTCTGTGGACTTATAATTGAATAAAAATCTCTTTGTACTCAGTATAAAGAGGTGAAAATGCTTATGATTTAGATTTTATATATTACTAGAGTTAGTAAGGCTGTTTTTTAATGCCATTTGTAAAGTCTCTTCTAGCGTGAGATTTACTCATGGAGTAGACGCATAGTAAGAGATCGTTAGCACAGTAGCTGAGAAATGAAAGGGATATTAAGTTCTTAAAAAAACACATGTGCACACACACATGAATGTTTATATAGGATTTTTCATTATCTCTTGGTAGAGAAGGTAACCTGTGAATGATATATAGAAGTCTCATTCTTTTTCCTTATTTAACGATTTTGCCATTGACAGAGAAACAAATTCCATGGTGGAAGAATTTATGTTACTTGCCAACATCTCTGTTGCAAAAAAAATTCACGAAGAATTTTCTGAGTATGCTCTGCTTCGAAAACATCCCGCCCCTCCTCCATCAAATTACGATATTCTTGTTAAGGCAGCTAGATCCAAGGTAAGGTCACATAGTTGAAAAAGCATCTGTATTTGTATAGTGATCCAGCCATTGCACTGAATAATCTATATTTACATTTCCATAAAAATTTTGTTGTCTCCTGATGCAAAAATATGCCCGTAGTTCTTTTAATTAAAAAAGAAGTCATCCAACTTGGGTGTGGTCATCTCTTCGCACCTTGAAATCATTTGTTTAATAAAATCCTTTAATGTCTTTAAATAAAGAGAGCCCTACACTAAAGCCAGATATTCCAGACTAAGTTATTTATAATATCTTAAGCTCTTCCATATCTCTGTGCCTTTACACGTGTTCTTTATGACTATGTTACTTCATGCCTCCTCCGAACTGTCTACCTTTAGAGACTTAACAGATAGTTTTTTTTTTTCTCTTTATCTTCAACTCACTTAGCCCTCTTTATGTCATGTCCCTAAGAAAGAAGTCCATTTTTGCATATGTGGAAAAAAGGAAGAACATAGAAAGGGCACCCATTTCCTCAGCCCCTTATGCTCCCTGCCTCTGGTTAGTAGACTTATTTAGGCATGATTATCCCTACCCTTGGGGTGACTGTGGCTTACATTGGTTTTCTTTGGATCACTTGCTCAGGCCCCATCTTTCCTGTCCAGAGGAGAGCTGGAAGAAGGAGTGTTGGATTTCAGGGTATTAGTCTAACAGGATGACGTTGGTTTCTGATTTTTCAGACCTTTATGCTGGGCCTGCTCCTGTCATATCCATCAGCACAGAATCAGCTTCTCCTCTGCCCCAAGGATTGTACTGTAAATTGGAGAATTTCCTCTTACTGTCCTATTTCTTTCTATGACCTGGGTAGAGGAAGGAGGATATAAGTATTTTTGCCTCCGCTCCCAAAGTAAAACAAGCAGCTAATTGCTGTATCAGCACGTTGAGCTGTAGTAACCAATACAGTTTATTTTGCCTCTGGTCTTTACTTCTACTTTGAATGGAGGGAAACTCTCTGCAGAGAAAATCCAGATATGCTGAAAAATACCCACATCTAATTTGACTTTTTTTCTACCCCAACAAAGATAAGGCAAATACAGATTGGACTTTGAGAGATAGCACTAGTGCTCCCAGTATTCTCTTCCCCTTGAAATTTCTTAAGAGTGTTGATACTGTAGTACCTTCAAATGCGTTCAGAAAATTTCAAGGTTTAATGTGGCAAAAAACAACCATTCCTTTTTATAACTTTATTTTTAGTTCTCCTAGGTTAAGGATAAAAGATATAAACACTTACTACGTGGTCAAAAAACACCATATTTGTTCAATCTGATTGGTTATATTTTGAAGACGTGCTGGTACTGATTTTAAAATGTTTAATAGGATGCTTTGTCCCCTCTTCTTTATCCACAGAATTTGGAAATTAAAACTGACACAGCCAAGGCTTTGGCTGACTCTTTGGACCGGGCTGATTCATCTACCTTCCCATATCTAAACACCCTGTTAAGAATATTGGCAACTCGCTGCATGATGCAAGCTGTGTACTTCTGCTCTGGAATGGATACTGATTTTCATCACTATGGCTTAGCATCCCCAATATACACACATTTTACTTCACCCATCCGAAGGTACTTTTTCCTTATGAAATTAGAGATAGAAAATAGTTGATTTCAAGTTTTAAAAGGACATTTTAATGCTAACATAGCATGATTCTTATTTCTCCTTCATATATCTAGATACGCAGACATCATTGTTCATCGGTTGTTGGCTGTGGCTATCGGGGCTGACTGCACTTACCCAGAGTTGACAGACAAACACAAGCTTGCAGATTTATGTAAAAATCTCAATTTTCGGCACAAAATGGCACAGTATGCTCAGCGTGCATCTGTGGCTTTTCATACCCAGGTATTTGCCTTCTATCACTAATGTTAGAAATGAAGTTTCGTTCACTTTTAATTGCAGAATCTTTTTTTTTGTTATCTTCAAAATCTTTTAAGACAATCCTTGATAAGGTTGTATGCTTTTTTACAGTTATTTTTCAAAAGCAAAGGAATAGTAAGTGAAGAAGCTTATATTCTATTTGTGAGAAAGAATGCTATCGTGGTGTTAATTCCAAAGTATGGTTTAGAAGGTACAGTGTTTTTTGAAGAAAAGGACAAACCAAAGCCACGGCTTACTTATGATGATGAGGTACAGTATTTCTAATGTTTTTATTTTGGGTTTTTTTGGAGGGGGGACAGTTGCAAATGGTACCTATAAAGGGTAAAATTATTTTTGTACCCTACAGAACTTCATGCTAGCTAAGCTTATCGTTTTACTCACAATTTCTCGGCTCAGTATATCTTCCCATATACAAGAGTTGTTCTTGGGCTTCCCGGGTGGCGCAGTGGTTGAGAGTCCGCCTGCCGATGCAGGGGACACAGGTTCGTGCCCCGGTCTGGGAGGATCCCACGTGCCGCGGAGCGGCTGGGCCCGTGAGCCATGGCCGCTGGGCCTGCGCGTCCTGAGCCTGTGCTCTGCAGCGGGAGAGGCCACAGCGGCGAGAGGCCCGTGTACCGCACAAAAAAAAGAAAAAAAGTTTTTCTTGATTTCTTTCTTTTAGACCATGTAAAGTTTTCCCCTCTAAGGAAAACTTGAATTATGCTTTGTCCCTAGTGGACAAGTGGATTAAAGTAAAGGAATAAATGGCTGTTTATAGCTCCAAGAAGGGAATTTTTCAACCAATTCCAAGTGTCTCTTACCTGAGACACTCCCTACTTCCCTAATCTTAGTAGAACTACAGAACAATAAATTCTGCCCACATTACCTTTGTGCTCCTGTATAACACCAACAATTTGCTAATTAAAGGGGTGAGAATCCTACAGTTAATGAAGATATATTGCGACCACATTAATGAAAGGGGGAGGTTTGCACATAATTAGGTCATATGTATGTGAGTTTGTTAGATTAGTGGTTTTTGTTATGTTGAACACCTATATGCTGAATAAATATTGAAGTTCTTTTAGAATTTAAACTTTTAAATTAATATGGAAGATAAATTATAAAGAATTAGAACCAAGACTCAAGTGTAAGAAAGCAATTAAAAATAGTAAAATGTGTTTTGTTTAGATACCGTCACTTAAAATAGAAGATACAGTGCTTCGTATATTTGATAAAGTTAAAGTGAAGATCATGTTAGACTCATCTAATCTTCAGCATCAGAAAATCCGAATGTCCCTGGTAGAACCACAGGTAAGACCAAACTTAGAGTGTCCATGTTGTGGTAGAACAAACAGTACGTATTTTGTGAAAGAGAGTGATAGAGTCATAAGTTATTTCTGTTTAAGGATAGAATCCTGTAAGTATTGTGGAGGACAAATATCTGCATAGGAAGTCCTGTTTTCTCACTGATTTCCTTAGGCCATGGAAACCCAGGCATCTGGGCTTCTTCTGAGGTCCTTGGTGCCAAAAGTGGAGTTCTGAGATCTGCCTAGTTCTTTCTGAAATCTGCACTTTTGAAGATCAAGTTAAAGTGTGTTTCACCTAAGACATTGGTTCTTAACCTTGCTTCTGCCCCCGACACACCTGAGGCCTCTGATCCTGACAGAGTGGCTCACGGCTAGGATAAATTGACTGTTGTGGTTAAACACACCCTTCCCAAGTGACATGCTTCTACCTACTGAGATCATGTCTGCCTTTTACATTCTGAACCACTGTTCCTTTTTTTTTTTTTTTTTTGCGGTATGCGGGCCTCTCACTGCTGTGGCCTCTCCCGCTGCGGAGCACAGGCTCCGGACGCGCAGGCTCAGCAGCCATGGCTCACGGGCCCAGCCGCTCCGCGGCACGCGGGATCCTCCCGGACCAGGACACGAACCCGCGCCCCCCGCATCGGCAGCCGGACTCTCAACCACTGCGCCACCAGGGAAGCCCCACTATTCCTTTGTGTGTGAAATATATACCAACACATACATCGTGCGGAAAATCTACCGCTCCTTCTTCCCCCTACCACCCCTGCATCTTTTTGAACTTAAAAGCGTCGGTGGGGAAGGGGAAGATGAGAATGAGATTTATTCCTTATGTTACGCTTTTACTCACCTATTTTTCTCATTTGCATTACTTTAGATACCAGGAATAAGCGTTCCTACTGATACCTCAAACATGGACATTAGTGAACCAGAGAGAAAGAAGAAGAAGCTTCAAAAATAGCTACAGTCAAGAAAAAAAAAACTTCAAAGATTGGTTTCCTTAAAAAAAAAAATCTTGAGGGAATACTTGTAAACCTAAGAAGTGTGTGATACAGTTTGTTACTTTTAAGCACATTTTAATAATTTTTACAATTTGCATTTTTATTGAACTGTTGACTGTGTCTGTCCCATCGTACTACTTCCTTTCTGGATTGAACAGAACTATTTATGCAGAAAAATTCGATTGAATCACCATCACTTAACTAGTGACAGAATAGCAGCTTGAGGGATCTGTAAAGATCATTTAAAGGGAGCACTCATCTGCTCACTGAAGAGGAGAAGAATTTTGCATAAGTAATTTGATTATCTACTATTGATAGAAAAAAACTTTAATTTTCCTATGGAGAAAATATAACATTTTTAGAAGGAACAATCTATTCTTCCTAAGTCTTGAAAGCTGTCAGTGTATGGTACGGCAGTTTTTAGATTTCAACACAATGAAGTCAGGAGCTGTCAGGGACTTCAGCATTTAATCTCCTTTGCCACCTTTAATTTACCTGACTTACACTGTGTTCCTTTACTATTAAAAGCCTCCTGCATTTTATTAGTGGTTCTTGAACAGCTATGAACGTTTGGGAATTGGGTGTTGAAGGAAGGTGAAGTAGAATATTTTGACCTAACTGGAAAAAATAGTTGTTTTTTTAACACCAGATAAGAAGTGTGATCATCATCCTTGACCTTCAGCTCAAATATCTCCCCGCAAATAAGGCATTAGGGTTCAAAGAAAGAATAGAGATGGCCCTTTAAACATCACATCATGTTACTTATAAAATAAGAAGGAGGCAATTCATAATGGCTTTTAAATTGCATATATATCAGATTATGGAGGAAAGGAGGGGTTCCATGGGGACATTAAAGGGAACAGATTGAATTTCTGCCATTTGGTGTGCCCGTGCCTACTTCCTTGTCAGCCACAAAGATTATTAATGATAAAATAGGTGTCTTCAAGAATATGTTGAGATAGAGTTACCTTAAAACGTTTTACTTGGCTCATTTAATTTCTGAAGTTCCGACACTGTACCAGGTTCCTCACCAGTCAAGTAAACGATCTCTGCCTTGAAGGAGCTTGCAGTACAGTGAGAAGTGACTGGCGAACACATCGGCAGGTGTAGTAAGTGAGAAGAGTTCCAATGCATACATTCAGGCACTTGAGTAATTAAAATGATTGTTCCCATTTCCTGTTACTGAGGAAAACATCCATACATTGAGGCAGAACTTGTTTCAGTCAGAGAAGGAGAGCCTCGAGGGGACGAATGCCTAAAGCGGTCGGCAGGCCTTTTCTGTGAAGGCCGGACGTGTCAGGCTGTGCCAGCCGGGTGGTTCCTGTCACAACCACAGCTCTCCACTCACTCCTGCTCTTACAGAACGAAAGCAACCATGGACTATATGTAAACAAACGAGCATGGCTACGTTCCAACAAGACCTGGTTTACGCACAGGGAAATGGAAATAATTTCCTAATTTTCGTGTGTTTAACAAAATACTACTTAAATCAATTTCCATGCTGACCTCTCCCCCCAGCCATTTAAAAATTCTTTGCCCAGGGGCCATAGTTTACCTGCAGTCGAGGAAAAGGGAGGCTTCTGCATAAAACAAGGCTATGCTGACCTCACATGTCTGTCTTTCCAGGTTTGTTTTCTTAACGCCTCTTCTATGAAGAAGGCCTGCTTCAGGCTCTAGTCTGTGTTGAGTAGTTCAAGATGACCAGGAACCTTATTTTCACCCCGAAGCCTCTTCCTTGCTAACCTAAAATGCTTCGAATGTCACTTCTTATGCTAAGCAGCTGACATGAAATAGTTCATTTTAAAAGCCCTGTTTGGTAAGGACTATTATCCCCATTTAACCGGTGGGAGATTGATTGTTTATGGCCTATTTTGGGTCATAAGTGACAGAGGAGGATTTGAATCCAAGTTACAATCAACATTTTGTTTCTTGAGTTTTGCTATTAAAAAAAAAAAAAAACAGCCAGGGAAGCACCTACCCTTAGGATCTAGAATTCCTCTTATGTACAACAATTGTTTTAAGCTCCTATTAATTCTAAAGCCTGTGATTAAGGACTCAACTTCCTAATGCACTAATCTTTAGCAATGGACCTAGTGGCTAATGGCGTTAATGTTTAGTGTACAGAGGGGAGAGGATGAGCCAGGTACGTGGCAAGAAATGTCTTGCAGGTTGGCAGGAAGTTTACAAGTTGCACAAAAGTAAGGAAGGACGTGACACAATGATAGTATGTCTTTATTTCCTAGGGCTACGTATGAATTATTCCCTCCTGAATGAGACGGTTTTTAAAAGGTAATTTGTAAAATATGAAAGTATACATTCTCCCAAGGTAAAGAATATTTTCGCCCCGAATTACATACCCATTCTACTCCCAACATGAATATGTTTATTTAATTTTTAAAAATTAGTGACATGTCTGTCCAACCCTAGCTTCCTAAGCCTAAAGCTCTATGGGAACTGCCCCCCCCCAAGTTTATCCTGGTTCTCCTGTGTTCTTAACTAAGTCCTCTCCGAACCAAATGTGAGCTGGAAAGGATGTTCCCTACCCTAGGGATGGAGATACATTCTGGGCATCCCACATTAACCTCACTAATAATAACAGTACATGAAGGTCTACATTTTTTTTTTTTTTTTTTTTTTTTTTGCTGTACGCGGGCCTCTCCCTGTTGTGGCCTCACCCGCTGCGGAGCACAGGCTCTGGATGCGCAGGCTCAGCAGCCATGGCTCACGGGCCCAGCCACTCCGCGGCATGTGGGATCTTCCCGGACCGGGGCATGAACCTGTGTCCCCTGCATCTGCAGGTGGACTCTTCAACCACTGTGCCAACAGGGAAGCCTGAAGATCTACACTTTAGACCAGTTATCACTGGAACTAAGAATTTCTACACTGAAATGAACAAATAGCTCAAGCATGAAAAATGTTGGAAACCTGCTTAACCTCCTTTCTGCCTCTTCGATTAAGTTTCCTTTCTAATTTATTTCTTTCACAAAGGTTATAAATTTGAATTCATCTGTATATTCACATACTTTTAAGTAAAATAGAACATAGCACCTTCACAGTTCCACATGTTCCCAGAACTTCTGCTAAATTCAGTGCTGTCAGTAAGGCTCACTAAGAAGCAGTTCATTGACCCTGTAGGGCAGGAGCAAAGTTATCACTCAAGTTTTTTGTCAAACAAACACATCACTCAAGGTCAGTACAAAAATATTTATTGATAAAAACTGAACTTGTACTTCAGTAACTTCTTGAAAGTTCCAGGAGCTTTTCTGTTGTCACTAAATTTAAGCCCTTGATTTTTCACATTAAGGAGGGAAAGAAAAGAAGCTCAGCATGTTAGTTGAAGCAGTTTCTTCCCCATCATGATCACATTATGGATCCCATGCATGAAAAATATGTGAGGAGCTGTCCAGTTAGTCTTTGGTTCTGAGAGAGGTACTCTATGGGCTGCTGCATTGAGGGCGATTTGCAATTTTTATCCAACACCTCTGCATTGAGTGGTCTTGCTGTGAAAAAGAAAATACCTTATTTTCAGTTTAAATAGGACCATTCAAGGATACAACAATTATGTGGACTGTTTTTAAAACCGAGATGCAAACTTCCTTATGCACTCTAAAGGGACAGTGAAGATACATTTAGTCACAAATCAGTATTCTGTATCATAAAAGTACTTCCTGTATCTTAATGCTTGCTTGCTTTTAAATGGACAACTACAATCCCACCTCATGACAAAACGGAGGAAAGGTAAAATAACGTGGCCTCCATATTAAACTTGAATATTCGTTTGGAGAGTTATGTTTAGTTGCACACTTGATGTTTATTATTAACAAACTGGCATATAAAAATCAAAAATTCTCCTGATCAGTGCCTAAAATTATGATGGGATTCTTCAAATCTGAATACAGTTGTCCTTCAGTATCCATGGGGGATTGGTTCCAGGACCCCCAAGGATACCCAAATCCATGGATACTCAAGTCCCTTATATAAAATGGCACAGTATTTACACATATTTTAAATCATCTCTAGATTACTTATAATACCCAATACAGTGTAAATACTATGTAAATAGTTGCAAATACAACATAAGTTCTATGTAAATAGTTGCTGGCACATGGCAAATTCAAGTTTTGCTTTTGGAACTCTGGATTTTGGTTGGTTTTTTTTTTTGCCCTGAATATTTTTGATCTGAGATTGGTTGAATCCATGGATGTGGAACTCGCCAACCGTATACAGACATAACCATCCTATCTGGAGGTTCAGTAAGTGTTCGCTTCAATAGTATACTTTTGTATAAATACTCAGTTTTTTAGATACACATGTGTTATCTCTAAAGGCTTGGATTTTAAGTAAAGAACCCTTACCTTTGAGTGCTCGTAACTGATGTGTAATCTCTCAGTTGTACTATTTCCCTCTCTAGTAATCAAGGTGCTTTTTTTTGTTTAGCTTTGAGCCAATATTAGAGGCAAAACCCTCCACCTCCCTCCTATTGGGCACCCTATCCTGTTCCCCTTTTTGCTTAAAGGAACTGATTTCAAGCCCCATTTCCAGAGCAGCGCTAGCTCTCCTTCCCCCACCTCTTATGCTCCCTCATAGCAGAAGAGGTAGGAAAATAAAGTTTATTTGAAGCACTTTCTCCTGCTATTAAATGAACTGAAGACAGGATGAGGCATCAACAGATAATAATTAACAAAATTTTACACAAAACGGGAAAAAAATAGGCTGAAAACATTTAGTAAATACTTAAAGAACTACAACCATATCAAGCTTTCTCTGTTTTTTTCCATACCTTTATATTAAAAACTTGAGATTTATTCTCGACTTCCAAGGTTTGTGCATCACTTTCTTTGCAGTAACTTTCTGCTCCAACCATATCCATAATATTGCTTCCACAATTCTGTGTATTATAGCCACTATCCATCTGACAGGAATGAGAAGGAGAGAGAGAAAAAAAACCACCACAGGTAACATTGCAAAGTGTAATTCACTTGACCACAAAATTTATTTTGAGGAACTTTTATGTTTAAATAAGTAAATTTATTTTAAAATATTTATATAAAATATATATATGTAAGATATGGCTTATGTAATTATATATAAAGACAATATTTTAAAACATTTAAATGAATCACTATATACTATCATTCACAACTGAATGATATAATTTAATATTGTATTAACAATACAATTTAATATTGATCATACTGAATGAATTTTAAAAGTAATAAACATAAAATTGCTTCTTCTTCAAAGTAGTTACTACAATTCCTTCTAATAAAACATATCTTGTAATTTTCTTTATTTTTTTTAAATTCTAAGCTATTTTGTTTTATTTATTTTTTGGCTGCGCCACACAGCATATGGGATCTTAGTTCCCTGACAAGGGATCAAACTCATCCCCTGCAGTGGAAGCGCAGAGTCTTAACCACTGGACCACCAGGGAAGTCCCTGTAATTTTCTTGAAAGTCAGTGTACAAGCCACTAAGAACATACTTCCCTGTTACTTTGTGCTCACACCCAGTAGATGAAAATGAAGATTACAATCAACTTCTTCCAACTCATTTACCAAGGTTGTCTTAAATGGCTTACTTGCATCTCTAAATAAAATTTACCTAAATGGCAAGCAACCTTTAAGAGGATTCAAAACAATACACATTTTTTAAAAGGTGGCTTACATTATACTCTTACCCATCGTTGAAATAAAAATCTTACCTTCATAATAATACCATGTATATACTGGCTCTAGATGTTAGCTCAGCTTTTCATTTTAATTAAAATTACAGCACTCTACAACACACTGTTATAGCCCAAAAGAGCAAAAGAAAAAAAGGGACTAGCAAACTTCAGTTTGGGTACAAATATGACAAATATTTATTTCATGAGGGCCTAAAAAAGCACCAGCCCTGTATGGCACTCCATGTAATATTCTTATTTTCTCCTTGCAGCACCCTATTAACTTCACAAATGAGGCTAAGGCTCAGAAAGCGTAACTTTCACAGTGTCGGAATGAGATGACGAAGAGCTGAGGCCCCACTGCCCCTGTCCACTCGCTGCACGCTCCACACTTACGTGCACAGTGACGAACACCAAACAACACAACCCACAACGCAGTCATCTTGCACTTACGCCCTTTTATGCAAATTATGATCAGCGAAGGAAAGACTACATTTGCCCCCAACACAAACATAAGAATAGCCTAGAAAGTGCATTCTATCATCATCTTAAGAAAAATGTTTCCAGTTTTCGGGAATGGATGCATATTTGTTTACTCCTGGGAGTGATGTTCCATTCGAACAAAACCCTTGTGGTACAGGGAGTACAGTACACAGGGAGTCTGTCCTACTCTCCAGGAAGAGAAGGATCATGGGTGCCCCTAACATAACATGGTGGCTTACCACACTGGCTCCCATCCAGACCACTACTAATGTCAGTGCCTACTATGTGCCAACCAGACAACTCAGGTCATCTCGTTACCCGCCACAGGCGTCAAGGGAGACAACATGGTATTCCAAACTCTGGAAAGCCAATGTGACTGAAACGGAGAAGGAAGGGAAACAAAATGAGGCTGGAGAGTAAGGGGAAGACCAGACCATGCAACGCTTTGCCAGCCACTCTACAGATTTTTAAATTAATACCAAAAGCAAAACAAACAAAAAAGCTTACAAATTTAAGATTAAGATGCGGAAATAAAAACTCAATGGAAGGGTTATTGTATGAAGTTGAGCAAATTTCCCAAAAATTAGAACAAAAGGGAGTTAAAAAAAACTGTGAAAAGATTTTTTTAAATTGGAGAATCAAAAGGAGTTCCAAAGAATGGTGAAAACGATAGAGAAATCTAAGATATTATTCAAGAAAAGATCCAAGAGGGCTTCCCTGGTGGCACAGTGGTTGAGAATCTGCCTGCAAATGCAGGGGACACGGGTTCGAGCCCTGGGCTGAGAGGATCCCACATGCTGCGGAGCAACTAGGCCCGTGAGCCACAACTACTGAGCCTGCACGTCTGGAGCCTGTGCTCCGCAGTAAGAGAGGCCGCGATAGTGAGAGGCCCGCGCACTGCGATGAAGAGTGGCCCCCGCTTGCCACAACTAGAGAAAGCCCTCGCACAGAAACGAAGACCCAGCACAGCAAAAATAAATAAATTAATTAATAAACTCCTACCCCCAACATCTTCTAAAAAAAAAAAAAGAAAAGATCCAAGAAGTGAAGGGCATGAGTTTACAGATCATAAGGGCCCTCTGAGTGCCCAGTACAACTGATGAAAAGGAACCCACACCAAAGAATCACTGAAATTTCAGGATCCTTTACTCCAGAAAGGGATAAAAAGAGACCATATGCAAAAGATTAAGTATTAAAATGGTTTCAGATCTCTCACCAGCAACACTGAAAACAGAATCAACGAAACAAAGTCTGAAGGAAAATTATTTCCAACTCAAATGTGAGAGAATAAAGAACATGTGATCAGACGTGCAGTATCTTGAAAAAGGTACTCTTCCTCAGAAAGCTACTGGAAAATGTGTTCCAGTCAAGTGAGAAGTAAACCAGGAAACAGAAGAACGGGGTACAGAACATGCGAGAGGTTAAGGGAATTCTCAGGATGATGAAGGGATATTCCAGGAATACAGCTGTGTACAATGCTTGGAGGCCAACCCGTCACAGTAAAGCAAGTCAAAAGGCCCTGGGAAAATGTGACTGTCTTCGAATGTTTGGAGCTACCCCTGTGGTAGGAAAGAATGTATAGAAAACATTTTTAAACTACAAAATGTCCTGCAAACAGTACACATTATTATGACATGACCCAAAGGATAAAACTGAAACTGACTGGTAGATACCACAGACAGAACCATAGTTCAGCTCGCTAGGGAAGAGGCCTGTAAATGGTGAGAGAAGTCCTCTAAGGTGGGCTGGGATACCCCTGCAGGTACTCAGGCAGAAAGTGATGGCAATTTATAATGAGACAGGCTTCCAACGGGTAGTCGGACTGGATGATTAATGTGTATTTCCATTTAAGTATTCTATAATGCTTCTATAGATGCCCTGAAAAAAAGAGGCAGTAAGAAAAAAGGAGAGCAAAAAAGTTAACAATACCTTTAAGGCTAAGTTTGACTGGATGTGCTTCTTTACTTAGAAACCAAATTTAGAAGCTGGAATATGTAAAAGCGATTCTAGTGTATTTTTTTGAGCAACAATCCTAGAAGTCAGGATAGACAACATAGGCATAAAATATGAGCAAAAGATTATATGTAATTTGGGATCATTTGAAATCCCTCCATGAGTTTTACACTTTAGCATGTCAAAACTGACAGCACTAGACAAAAGACCTGTATGCAGAAAATTATAAGACACTGATGAAAGAAATTAAAGATGATACAAATAGATGGAGAGATGTACCATGTTCTTGGATTGGAAGAATCAACATTATGAAAATGACTCTACTACCCAAAGCAATCTACAGATTCAATGCAATCCCTATCAAACTACCACTGGCATTTTTCACAGAACTAGAACAAAAAATTTCACAATTTGTATGGAAACACAAAAGACCCCGAATAGCCAAAGCAATCTTGAGAATGAAAAATGGAGCTGGAGGAATCAGGCTCCCTGACTTCAGACTACACTACAAAGCTACAGTAATCAAGACAGTATGGTACTGGCACAAAAACAGAAAGATAGATCAATGGAACAGGATAGAAAGCCCAGAGATAAACCCACTCACATATGGTCACCTTACCTTTGATAAAGGAAGCAGGAATGTACAGTGGAGAAAGGACAGTCTCTTCAATAAGTGGTGCTGGGAAAACTGGACAGGGACATGTAAAAGTATGAGATTAGATCACTCCCTAACACCATACTCAAAAATAAACTCAAAATGGATTAAAGACCTAAATGTAAGGCCAGACACTATCAAACTCTTAGAGGAAAACATAGGCAGAACGCTCTATGACATAAATCACAGCAAGATCCTTTTTGACCCACCTCCTAGAGAAATGGAAATAAAGACAAAAATAAACACATGGGACCTAATGAAACTTAAATGCTCTTGCACAGCAAAGGAAACCATAAACAAGACCAAAAGACAACCCTCAGAATGGGAGAAAATATTTGCAAATGAAGCAACTGACAAAGGATTAATCTCCAAAATTTACAAGCAGCTCATGCAGCTCAATAGCAAAAAAACAAACAACCCAATCCAAAAATGGGCAGAAGACCTAAATAGACATTTCTCCACAGAAGATATACAGACTGCCAACAAACACATGAAAGGATGCTCAACATCTTTACTCATTAGAGAAATGCAAATCAAAACTACAATGAGATATCATCTCACACCAGTCAGAATGGCCATCATCAAAAAATCTAGAAACAATAAATGCTGGAGAGGGTGTGGAGAAAAGGGAACACTCTTGCACTGCTGGTGGGAATGTGAATTGGTACAGCCACTATGGAGAACGGTATGGAGGTTCCTTAAAAAACTACAAATAGAACTACCATATGACCCAGCAATCCCACTACTGGGCATATACCCTGAGAAAACCATAATTCAAAAAGAGTCATGTACCAAAATGTTCATAGCAGCCCTATTTACAATAGCCTGGAGATGGAAACAACCTAAGTGTCCATCATCAGATGAATGGGTAAAGAAGATGTGGCACATATATACAATGGAATATTACTCAGCCATAAAAAGAAACGAAACTGAGCTATTTGTAATGAGGTGGATGGACCTAGAGTCTGTCATACAGAGTGAAGTAAGTCAGAAAGAGAAAGACAAATACTGTATACTGACACATATATATGGAATTTAAGAAAAAAAAATGTCATGAAGAACATAGGGGTAAGACAGGAATAAAGACACAGACCTACTAGAGAATGGACTTGAGGATATGGGGAGGGGGAAGGGTAAGCTGTGACAAAGCGAAAGAGCGGCATGGACATATATACACTACCAAACGTAAGGTAGATAGCTAGTGGGAAGCAGCCGCATAGCACAGGGAGATCAGCTCGGTGCTTTGTGACCGCCTGGAGGGGTGGGATAGGGAGGGTGGGAGGGAGACGCAAAAGGGAGGGGATATGGGAACATATGTATATGTATAACTGATTAAATTTGTTATAAAGCAGAAAAAAAAAAGAAAGCAACCTAATAAAAATAAGCAAAAGAAAAAAAACTGACAGCACTAAAGCATTATAGAGTTGTTGTGAGAATCAGATGAATTAGTATCTATAAAGAGGTTAGAAGAGTGTCTGGTACACTGGAAGACAGTGTAGTAGTAACTATTACTATGGGTCAGTATAAACTTGGATTAAAGAACATGGAACCCAGACTGCCAGGATTTGAATCTTTTGACTCCACCGCTTGCTAGCTATACAGGCAATTGACCGAAACTCTCTGACCTTCGGTTTCCTCATCTGTAAAATGTGGATGACAGTATACCTATTTCACAGGACCGTTGTGAAGATTAAACAAATTAACATGTGTAAAGTACCTGGAATAATGCCTGACATATTGTAAGAGCTACATAAGTGTTAGATATTGTTACTATGAAATGGCAGGTAGAATTGCCTTTCTAGTTTAAAGTTCTTTCAAAACTCTCAACTCAAAGAATATGACAGTTAGTGGAACAAATGTCTTTCTGAAAGTAAGCGCTGCTGTGACGTGTATTTGTCAAATGAATCATGCTTTCCTGTTGCCAGATATTGCAAAATTGGAAATGTATGATTACATGAAAAATGGTGGTTACAAATCACATTTTTTTAAAAGTCCAAAAGAAATATACATAAAAGTGCTCTAAACTGCTTTTCCTAACTTATATAAAGGAAAAACCAAAACTACTGTATTTTTAGAATACAAACACTACACCAGAAACTGAATTCTCTGGGGACTAGCTCCACAGGAAAGAGAGGTGAACCCTGAGAAGTTGCCGGATTCTAGCAGTTTGTAAAAACAGAGCAGCTTGATTTCTTTTCTGCTCTCTTATTTTCCTACTCCAAATAAACATCAGTGAATGTGAATATTAAATATATGCATCATCAGTCCAAATTAAAAGAATTAACCCTCTTGATATCACTCAGTATGGATTAAAAATACATATGTAATGCTATAAGTCTCACATACTACTCATTTTCTCACTATAATCTTACAAAAGAAAGGATGAAGAACACCAAGGGACCAAGAAAGGACTCTAGAATATTCAAATACCTTACCTGAATGTTACTGCTTTCGCAAGGAATGACACTGCTTTCCGCGAGAGGTGACATGCACATGTGAGAGTTTTCAATACTGAAGGCGAGCCCACTCACAAAGTCAGTCATGGGTAAACTCCTGTTATCAACGGGCTCCTTGATCCAAGTGGTCTCATCTGCTATCTCTATGGGATCGACCATATCCACAGTGTTATTCTCCTTCTCACTTTCCACATCCTGCAGCAGTGCCAATTCTTTCTCAGAAGCACCGGACTGGTTCTGGGTAATAGACATGGCGGTCACTACCAAGTGCGCGCCATGTGGACAAGTGTCACCATCGAACTGTGGCAGGTGGACTCCAGCCGTGCCTGTGGCTAGGGAGGAGGCGTCTGTGGAAGGAACATCTGCCTTGTCTTCTTCATCTTCGCTGTGAGCCTCGAGAGTAAAAGGTACCCGAATCAGTGAGGGCCGATACTTAGCACCCCCTGTACACATCTCAAGTCTCATAGGAGACCAATTTTTAATTGGTGAGCAGCCATCTATATTAGGACTTCTGATACACGGATTGGTAATTCCATTAGAATTTGTTCCAGACGAAGCATCAGGAGAATGGAGAGTTAACTTCCTTTGCTCTAAAAGATTGGGAGTGGAAAAAAAAAGATTGGGAAGGAAAAATCACATCATGAAAACATAGACATGGGAAAGCCATTACTAAATGGTCATCATCATGTTTCGTGCCAGAAAAACTGGATTTCTCTAACAGTAGTGTTGTTTCCAGAAGTGAAATTTTGGTGTTAAAAATAATAGCACAAATGAATGTGTATTCATAAATAGGGTGAGGCTCTTCAAAAATAATTCCTCTGATCTGCCTGCCAATGCAGGGGACACGGGTTTGAGCCCTGGTCTGGGAAGATCCCACATGCCGCGGAGCAACTAGGCCCGTGAGCCACAACTACTGAGCCTGCGCATCTGGAGCCTGTGCTACGCAACAAGAGAGGCCGCGATAGTGAGAGGCCCGCGCACCGCGATGAAGAGCGGCCCCCGCTCGCTGCAACTAAAGAAAGCCCTCGCACAGAAACGAAGACCCAACACAGCAAAAATAAATAAATTAATTAATAAACTCCTACCCCCAACATCTAAAAAAAAAGCGTTCTCAGGCAACAAATGGCGGGCGAGGGAGGAGTGCTAAATTTGCTAGCCCCCTCCTTTCCTCTCACCCCACCCCCAGGCAAAAAAAAAAAAAAATAATAATAATAATAATTCCTCTGGCACTTTCCCTTTTTCAGTTAAACAAAATATTTTATTCCCTGAGAATTATTTCCTCACAAGCACATTGCTACTATAACAATGCTGTTCACATCCAAGATAACAGAACAAACCAACTGATAGCTGGAAATTAACAGCTGTACCTGGTAAATGAAATATGTAATAATCTATTTCTTTTTACGTAAAATACTATAAGCAACATTAAAAGGCAAACAAAAAACTGCAAAATAATATTTGCAACAATAAAGAGCTTAACAATGGAAAACAAAATGATCAAAATGCCTTAAAAGTTAATAATTTTTATAGCTTTGTTAGCTTAAGAAAAACAAAAGTTTAAAAAAATGGGCAAAAGCATACAAACAATCCTCCCAATGGTAAATGAACATATGAAGTGTTTGGTCACACAAATAATAAAAAATATGGAAATTAAAGCAATGAGAGACCATTTGTTGAACAGAAACACTGAAGTCTGAACTAATAATCCCCCCCAAAAAATGACCCATAAACATTTGGAAAAAGTTCAACATTGTAATAACCAAAGACAAGAAAATTAAAGCAGCAAGAGACCTTTTTGTAATGTACCAAATTAACAAACATCAAAAAGAATGGTAAGACCAGTGTTGCTAGATGGGGAAAAAGATGACATTTCACACACCACTGATGAAAATTTCAATTGGTACAACTTCTTATGAAGAAAATTTGATAAAATTCAAGAGCCTTCAAAACAGTCATCCCCTTTCACCAAATAATTCCACTTCTGAGAATTTAACCTAAAGAAATAAATATGTACAATACACTGTACATACAAGGAAAAAATAGAAATAATTTAAATGTTTATCAATGATTGAAAACAAAAGATACATCCGTGAAATGGAATATCATATAGTGATTCAAAATCATGGTTTCAAACAATAATAAATGACTTGAATGACCTACGAGAATACTCCTAATAGAATGCTTTGTGAAAAAAGCAGGATATAGAACTATGTGTGTGTGTGTGTGTGTGTTCATATATGTATGGAGATACTTACACACATACACATGTACATATATAAAAGGAAGACTAACAAAAATAGTTTTCAGTTTTCCAATTTTATTTTCTATGAATAGGTTTTGTAAACCGTGAATAATTTTCAAGAAGTGCTATAATTTTTTTCAAGGAAAAACTGACATATTGCAAAGAAAAATATGTAAATTCCCACACACTACCTAAAACCTTTACTCAAACAAATATATCTTTACACAATAGCAATACAAATGTCTGATTACCAAAGTCTGAACCTACACACTGGAAGGCATACCGAAACCAACTTATCTCTACGACAGCCATCTTTCTTTGATTCTACTTGTAAGATGTTTGGTATAAATACTGCTAATCAAATTACCTGTATCTGACATGAGAGCAGAACTTTGCTGAGAATTTCAGTCTTTGAAAGTAAATTGTTCCTTTTGTAAAAAAAAAAAAATAATAATCCAAGTTTCTAAATTTTAAAAGGGTGACTGGTCACTTGGAGCTCTGTAGTTAGAACAAGCTAAAAAGAGACTCTTTAATTACAAATATTGACAATATAAAATTTTAATTGGGGGTTGTATTACAAGACATACCTGAGAGTGGTGCCTTTCCTATTTGAAATGCAATTGGTGAGAAAGTGGGTGAAGAAATAGGTGAAGGACTGGTTATGCTTCCCAAACTGTATTTTTTTGCACTACCCTGAATAGGGCTAGAAGAAAACTGACCCTGTGATAAAAATAAATAAATAAAATTACACGGTTCTCTTCCTTAGCTGTTACACCAAGTGCTATTTACCTTTATTTTTGAAACACATTCATAAACTAGGTTGTATAACTTTGGTTATTCACCAGAAAGCAAGATGCCACCTTTGCTTTGTGGCAAAAGGCAAGACACCAAAAGGCAGGCCCACAGACACAGGAAACAAACTTATGGTTACCAAAGGGGAAGGTGGGGAGGGATAAATTAGGAGTTTGAGATTAAAATATACACACTACTACATATAAAATAGATAATCAACAAGGATCTACTGTATAGCACAGGGAACTCTACTCAGTATTTTGTAATAACCTAAAAGGGATAAGAATCTGAAAAAAACATATATATGGATATATAACTGAATCACTTTGTTGTACACTTGAAACTAATACAACACTGTAAGTCAACTATACTTTAATAAGAAAAAAAAGGTAAAACAACAACAACAAAAAAACACGCTAAAAGGCACGGCATCTTGTAACAAGGATAGTTAAGAAGACTATTCCAAAAATTCTGAAATAGAATATACTAGAGAAGATAAAATATAAATGCACCGTATTTACACAAACCAAGTAGCAGTTTATGAAAAATTTTAGGTTAGTCCACTAACACCAATCTAGCTGTGTTATACTGAAAATCTTCCGTAATTCAGTAAGTACCTTACCCTGAAATTCCTTGAGACTCATTTACCTCTAAATACAAAATTGGAGAGTCTGACCAAAAACATTCCTATATCTAAATGACAAAATATGAACTAGGCTAATCCGCATGAAATATAAAACCCAAAAGACAATCATTCCTCTTGACAGCAATAGGAGCATCTAGGTCCAAGATGCCTATAGCCAACCAACCAGTCACTTGGCCCACTTCTTACCGAACTCGGGGTCTGCACAGGGCTCCTACACTGCACAGGAGATAAATCTATTGAATAAAAAACCTCAAGTGATGCTTGAGCACCACTACGAGGACTTCTGGGAGAAGCTGGAGGTAAGGAGTCAGAGATACTTCCGTTGCCATCTAAAAATAGCTTTCTTCTGAGGGATGAAGAACTGAGGTTTCCAGGAGATTGATCTGCAAATTCATCAGCTCTAAAATAGTCACCTATATTTAATATTAACAGAATAAAAGGCAGAGCTAGTCATTTGGAAGAGCAATTATATTTCAGTTGTCTGATGTTTTAAAAACCAATCTCTATGTTTGAATTGTTTTCCAAAAAGAGGGCAAAGTTTAACTGCACAGGTGCTGCTTGAAATCTGAAACGATTCCTTCTTTTTTTTGTGCCTCATTATTAGTATGGGTAGTGCCAATAAGATGTGTTCATGAATAGTTTATGTCTACAGTTAAGTTCACTATGATAAAAAGGCTAATTCAGGCCATATTAAAGAAAAATGAGTAATTTCAGGACGGCTTCCCCACTTCTTTAGAAAGAAGCATTGCCACAGATTCCCACTTACAAAAAGCCATTAAGACAAAACCTTTTATTTAAGTTATTAAAGGTTTAAACAAATACAGTACTTACCTAATACCTTTTCTAAATTAAAATCCACAGGAAGAGACAGCAATGTCTGGCAAGCAGCTGGAAGCAAGCAGATAAACACAGACATGGTTGAAGCAATGCAAGTGTATCCCATGCAGTTTAGCATGTACTTCCCCATCAACCACCTCCCCATGATGCTCCAGACAAACTGAATTATTTACTTTATGCATCCCATTCCATAACATGCCACCTTCCTGTTTCCCACACTTTCCAGCACTGATGTAAATCTGTTAATGGTAAAAGTTAACTTCTGGTTCTGCTGCTGGCACTTGTATCAAAAAAGAAGCCAGCCTGGGCTTCCCTGGTGGCGCAGTGGTTGAGAATCCGCCTGCCGATGCAGGGGACATGGGTTCGTGCCCTGGTCCGGGAAGATCACACATGCCGTGGAGCGGCTGGGCCCGTGAGCCATGGCCGCTGAGCCTGCGCGTCCGGAGCCTGTGCTCCGCAACGGGAGAGGCCACAACAGTGAGAGGCCTGCGTACCGCAAAAAACAAAAAAAAAGAAGCCGGCCTATATATATTTGGGGATAGATTTCCCAATATTAACAAATTTTCAAAAGAATGCCTTCCAAAACCAAAATTCGATTCACATGATTTGAACCACAAAATAACACACTATTGCCACTTCTCAAACATGGCTGCATATATCTATTCTAACTGTTTCTCAAGGTCAGCTCTCATAAAGCTTATTCATAAAAAGTAAACAACTTCAATTCCAGAGTGAAGTGTTATCACGTGCTGAAATTAACATCAAATGTCGCTTAATATGGAACATACTTCTTTTCCAATTTACATTCATACTCACCATTGCTTGTCTCAGAATGTATGGTCAGCTTTCTTCCAACTGGAGATTCATTATTGACGTTAATACCTGTAAAACATTTTAAGTGAAAAATCTTACATTTTCTGTTCTTCATTTACTTTAGGGTTACGTTTTCCAGAGTAAAAAAATGAAGTGTGGAAACTTTTACATTTAAGAAATAAATGTCTGCATATGTAAGTATATGACTTGGCATGTTTCTGCTAAGTTTTTTTTTTTTTTTATTGATTAATTGATTGATGGTCAACTTTGAGGAAGCATAAGGATAAGACTTAAGGATTACCACAGCAAGGCGGCACCAAGAGATACTTTTTAGGGAAAGCAGCGTTGCTCTCCATGACGTCAACCTTAAAAGGTTGGGGACACATGTTAGTCAACGTCAATGTCCTCAAACAGATCTTCTGTTGCTTGATGGTTTTCCAAAATGGAAATAGATAAATTGTCGGAATTAAAGCGCCAGGCCATCCTGAAAGAAACTGAAATTTGATCAATAAAACCATGTTCAGTTTTTTTTTTCCCCCAAGAGAGGAGTCAAAAATATGGGTGCAAATAATTTTTTTAAAAATCTGAAGCTAATGACTAATATTAAGCTTCTTAACCTGAAAAAGCACCAGGTAGTAAATAAATGGGTGAAAAAATAAAATAAAAAAATAGAATTCTAGATTCAAATGCCTTCTCTGCTGTAGGCAGTGTGACCTTCTAGAAGGCAAATGCAACCAAGGCACTCTGCTGCGAAAACCCTGTAATGTCCTTGGTCTTTAGGCTGGAGTCCAAACACCTTAATGGTGTAAATAAAGCCCTTCCAAAACCTTGTCTCTGTCTCTAGCACAGCTGTTCTCCAACCGAACATTATCTGAATACCGTAAAAAACAAACAGGTTCTCTCTCTCACCTCTAGGTATTTCTAATATTCTTTCCTCTCTGACTTTTCTGCCCCATTCCCCGAGTCCAGCTAACTCAAGTCTCAGCTTAAACTGTGTCTTCCATCTAGACAGGATTATTCTCACACCACTTTTCAACTGTATTGCAAGTGTTTTCTTGGTTGTTTCCTCTAAAAGGGCTTCATAGATGACTTTAAGACCACAATCAAATGAGGAAAAATGGATGGATCTGATTACACCAAAATAAGAATTTCTAGGCAACCAAAGACATCAAAACAAAAGTAGCACATATGTGACAGGAGATGACATGTGAAATGTTTAGAACTAAGATAACTACAAATGTAACTACAAGGTATCTTAGAAATTAAAAGGAAAAAGAAAGAGACAACAATTCCAACAGGAAGGAATTAGAAATAGGCATTTTACAAGAGAGGAAATAAAAAGGCTGTTAATATATGAGAAATGAAAATTAAAACCATCATTTAGAATGTCAAACAACCCATGAGAAAGGCAAAAATGTGAAAGCCATGTACCCGCAGGGATGTGGGGATATGGGAACCCTAGGCACTGCGGGTGGCTGTGCAGACTGTACAGTCGTTCTGGCGAGCAGTCTGGCACCGCACAGTCAAATCAGAAAACACGTAGCCTATAACTCAGAAATCCTCAGCCTATGTATAGCTCCCAGAGAAATTCTCGTTCAAGTCCATAAATAAAAATGCAATGGGTAGGTAGTACAGTCATTGAAGCACCTTGCTGCATAAATACTGGTGACAGTAAAAATTGACAGCATAAGCTAATGTGTACAAACAAAATCATTTTTCCCCCTGACTCACCATTGTCTTTGTTATTCTTTAGGTAAATAACACTGAGCACTTACCATGTGCTAGGTACATGATCTTCGAAGTATTATCTCATTTCATCATTTCATAGGGAAGGAGAGTGAGGCACAGGAAAGCTAAGTCGTTCACACAGCTACTAAGCTATACTGGGCACGACTCAAACCCAGACGGCATTACTCTAGAGTGAGGGTCAGCAAATGATAGCTCACGAGACAAATCGGGCTGGTTGCCTATTTTTGTAAATAAAGTTTTACTGGAACACACCCACACTCGTTCATTATGTATCATCAGGGATACACTTTCATGGTAAAGCAGTAGAGTAGACTGGTTGCAACAGAAACTGTATGGTCTGCAAAGCCTAAAATATTTAATATTTGGCCCTTTACAGATAGAGGTTGCCAATCTCTACTTTGAGGTAGTGTTTTCCAGAACTTTTTCTGTGATGATGGAAATGTTCCATTATCTGTGCAGGACAATACGGTCACCACTACGTGTGGCTACTGAGCACCTGAAATGTGAATGTATGACCAGGAAACTCAAATTTCAATTTTAATTTATTTAAATGTAAATAGCCACACGTGGCTAGTGGCTACCATAGGTCAAGAACTGTAAAGGATCTGACAGGTTAGCGTGTCAACGTTGCATAGATGCTGGCTGAAGAAAGGAGGCTTCGGGTCACAGACAAAGGGACTTCATTATTCTCAGCACAGCAGGCAACATGAGCTTCATGTGCACGTCAGCTCCCTTTGCCCCCTCAGTCCCAAGGAAGGGACATGAAAGAGGCCAGGTGGATACAGCACACACAGAGGGTCTGTGCCCCAGCTGAGGAACCCTAAGCACGGGAAATCCCACTCTGTTTTTTTTTTTTTTTTTTTCTGTGGTGCACGGGCCTCTCACGGTTGTGGTCTCTCCCGTTGCAGAGCACAGGCTCCAGATGTGCAGGCTCAGTGGCCATGGCTCACGGGCCCAGCCGCTCCGCGGCATGTGGGATCTTCCCGGACCGGGGCACGAACCCGCGTCCCCTGCATCAGCAGGCGGACTCTCAACCACTGCACCACCAGGGAAGCCCTCCCATTCTTTATAAGCTGCAAGCAAACCTGCCCCAGAGGGAGACGTTACCATTATTGTACTAGACAGCCAAACAAACCTACCCTCTGCTCCAGAGGGATACTCCATCTCTGTTTTCCAAGGATGTACACAATACAAACAGCCTTGAAAAAACAGTCTGGATCAAAACCTGTCCGTGCCGCTCTTCATGAGATGTATAGAAATGCGAGACCCACAGAGAACTGAACTATCTCCCAACACCATCGTAGATGGCACAGGCCTGCACACCCCCTCCCACCCCTGCCAATTAACCACTGCCCTCTGTCATCATGGGCTTGATGAGCATACCAAAGAGGCTGTATGTAGTATTTTTAGCATCTTCCTGATCTGCCTCACTTTAACTAAAACAGGATACTTCGAATATAAAATGATGTTATAAAAAAGATCACATAACAAGGCTGATTCACCTGTTCAAAAATCCAACATTAAAAAATTGGGGGGAAGAAACCTACCATCTATGAATAAGTCACCCTGGATACAGAATTTTAGAGCTGGGAGGGATGTTATCACACAACCATCTAGTTTAACCCCTTGATTTTACAAGTGAAAAACTGAGGCCTAAAGAGATTGAAAAAGTGGATCAAGGTCACCCCTTCTGGTTTATAATACAGAAGGTCTACAACCCAGGTCTCCATCCACTAGTGCATGCCACCTTTAGTTTGCAACGATTCAGAATCTGAACTGAGAAATGCTTCCTTTTAAATCCAGGTTCTGCCACCTTATCATATCTGTAACCTGGGACAAGTGCTCTAACCTTTCTAAAACTAGATTTTCTCACTTATAAAATGAGACCAATAACAGCACCTACTTCATACGAGCTGTTGTAAGGAATACTGAAAGCACTTAACACTGTCTGGACACATGAAAAGTGCTCAATCCATTTTTTCTATATTGTGTTTTTTTTGTTTTGTTTTGTTTTTGCGGTACACGGGCCTCTCACTGTTGTGGCCTCTCCCGTTGCGGAGCACAGGCTCTGGACGCACAGGCTCAGCGGCCATGGCTGCGCCACCAGGGAAGCCCTCTATATTGTGTTTTTGATAAAGAATGGAACAAATATTCCCTGTTATACTGAGAGCATAATTAATGTATGCTATACAGAAGAGCGGGCAATTCCACTGAAATGAGGGATGCATATAAACAAGTAATACTTGAACATTGCTCACAACTCAAAGGGCAGTGAGAGCAAATATAAGATAACCATTTCCTACAGGTAGAAAAATATTTGAAAGATTACTGGCTTGCTCTTCAACTTCCTTTTTAATTTTGCAGATAATCAGCTGTATTACACTGTCCCAGAGGTCCTATACATGCCCATCCTTCCTCTACTATTATAAGAAACCAGGAAATTAGCAAAAAGCAAAGCAATTTAAGGATTTCATTAAAAAAATTAACCTTCAAAATCACTGCAAAAATTAACAGTTCAGCTCTATATTCAATACCAACTATTTCTGCATCTACAGATCCTTTATAACCATCATTATAACTGATATTCACAATGATTATGAAGAAAAAGTTAAATTCAAAATAGAATGGCCAAGAAAAAAAAGAATTTAGTAAATTTTAGTCAAGTTTTGAATCCTAGCCCTTAAATAGTTAAATCCTCCGGTATCCAGAAATTTAATTTAGAGCAAGCTTCCTACCAAAGCAGATAAACTGACACTCACTATATGTTGTTTTACATCCATTGTTTTTTATTTTCATGATTTTTTTTTTTTTTTTTTGCGGTACGCGGGCCTCTCACTGTTGTGGCCTTTCCCGTTGCGGAGTACAGGCTCCGGACGCTCAGGCTCCGGACGCGCAGGCTCAGTGGCCATGGCTCACGGGCCTAGCCGCTCCGTGGCATGTGGGATCTTCCCGGACCGGGGCACAAACCCGCGTCCCCTGCATCGGCAGGCGGACTCCCAACCACTGCGCCACCAGGGAAGCCCTATTTTCATGATTTTTATTCAAACAATGTTTAACACACTCACATTTACTGGAATCACACTCTGAAAGCTGCTTCCCTTCATGATCAGTCCAAGGAGAGGGTACGATGACATCCTTTGTGAAAAACTAGGAAAATTAAAGTCATAAAATTAGGCATAGGAAGCATGAAAAGGCAGCTGTGTTAAATAACCATCAAACACGTTACATACTGACTTTATAGTTATATTTTAAAATTTCATACTTAAAAGCACAAATGAGCAAAGGTAAAATGGAAGAAGTTTAAAGTGTATATATAAAGAAAAATGTTAATACTTCAAATGAACCACTTAAATTTGCAAATTAAGCTAAGGTTATTAATCATAAAGAAAATATTTTTCATTTCTCCCCCAATTTTTTTGGAGATGAGGGGGAGGCTGACAAAAGGGAGGATGAAGAGGGAAGGAATAAATGGAGATAAATGTATACGTGTTAGCCGGTATCAATAGTGTGCTGGAGCTGGCTTGTCCTGACTCTCAAGATCTGATTATTAAAATTTCAGGAATTCTGTGTGTCAGTTATCAAACAAAGCCAATATTAAAATTATGTAAACTTAAATAAACTATATTAAAAATAAAGGTAATAAAAACTCAAAATCATCATCTGCTAATTATTTTACTACATTTACCAACATCTATGCTCTTGATGTTAATTATGTCTTTTGTACCTGTGTGGTAGAATGCCTACATATAATGGTGTACTGCTACATTTCTTTCCCCATTCAGCGATGTCACATCACTAACTTGAAATTGGCCATGGCTGGAGTATTTACACTATGGACAGCAGCAATCACTAAAACTCATACTCCTCCCACAGTCAGAGGGCCTGTTGTTAATTTACCAGCACACCACTGTCCAGTACACTCAAATGGAGATACAGCATTTGGATAAATGTGTTTCCTCTTTCATTCTGGATATAAAATTAATCAAGCCTAATACAGTAAGTAATACACTATTTTCTCCTCCCCTCTCTATGTTTTGGAGGTAACTCAGAACATTTTCTTCATATTTTGCTATACCTATGACAAGGAACTAACTTCTTTGACTAAACTACGTATGAAAACATGAAGAAAAGATGTTGAAAAAAGGAGGGGGGAGGGGGAACAGAGATGATACAGACAATTCCCAGAAAAAAAGGAATATAAAAGACCCACAAACTCATGAAGCAAAGTATAAGCTCACTGAGAATGAAAGAGATACAAATCCAAATAACAAGATGAAATTTTTAAAGTAATAAGAGTAGCACAAATTAAGAAGTTTGATAATAGCCAATATTGCAGATATGAGAAAACAGGCAGTATCATAACGTTGCCAGGAGAATAAATTGGTACAACCTTTTGGGAAGACAATATGGCAAAATCTACCAAAAGCTGAAAACACAAACCCTCTGACTTAGCAAGTTCACAAAGATATATGTACAAGTGTGTTCACTGCAGCATTATTTGTGATAGAAAAAACACTGAACACAACCTACACATCTGTCAGTAGGGGCTGGATTAGGTTATGATATATTCATACAATGGCATACTATGTATGCTATTTACTAATAACTGGTACGTGCTGATAATCAAAAAAAAATTCTAAGAAATTATTAAGCAAAAAAGTAAGAGGCAAAACAGTATAAAAATGATGATCCTACTTATGTGCAAATATTTAAAGGGCATGTGCTATCACGAATCTGAAAGTATACTCAAGAAATTTTACAGTAATTACTTTTAAGGAGTGAGACAGGGAACAAAAGGCTCTTCATTTTCATTTTGTATTTTTTCTTTGCAGTTTGTTTTTGTTTTTATTATGTGCATGTATCTATTGTATTTCACATGTATACGTATGAATTTAATTTGTTGCTGATACATTAACTTCTGCTACATTGGCCCTAATCTTCACTCCAAATTCATTTTCTTAACTTTTCTCCTGAATTTCCCTTTAAAATTAAGTCGAGAATTCGAAAGAGAAAGCATACTTCCCAAAATGTTGGGAAATGGGAAAGAGTCTGAGAATATTCAACTGGGGAGGAATCAAGTGACTGGATTAGAATTAAAATTTTGAAGTTATTAGATAGATTAAGAAGTAGATAACGTTTCTCAGGAGTAAAGCATATGAAACGATTTCCTAAGAAATAGGCTACATCTGAAATATGGGGGCCAGCACATCACTGGATCTCTGAACATGCCATAGCTGAAGTCTTTTGGGGCGCAGAAGATCCAAGTGCAGCTAAGGAATAGAGGTGGGCAGAGGGGGCTAGTGAGGGAAAAAGGAAAAACAAAAAATGCTGCCATGACATGAAGACTTTTGAGCAAATATCTAGATAGACAACCTTTACACTCTAAGAGTTCAGCAAACAAAGAAAGCAAAAAGTGAAAAACTAAGTTCATTAGTTTCATTAAAAAGAAAAAAACCTACCTTTGGGATATACTTTTTCTATTTAGCAGTATATTTCATGAAATATATTCTATGTCTTAAAAATTCGAAGAACAAGAACAAAAGATAAAACCGTTACTGAGGCCAATCTAGACTTTCAAGGCTTGAAAATATTCAACTTGCTCTATGTAAACTCCAACTTGAAACAATGGTTTGTGCTCATCCAAGGCACAGGGAAGACCAACTGTGCTAGGCCGTGAGAATGAAAAGATGAACAAGCACAATGCTGGCCAAATAAGAATTCAGTCTGGGGGAGAAAAGCACTCAACCGGTCATTACAATGAGAGGCGCTGGAACAGCTCAAAAACACTGGTCTTAGGGGAGCTCTGAGAGGGACTGGGGACGGGTAGGCTGGTGTGGGAGCTGGGACAGGAAAGGATCTGAAGGAAGTCTTCCTCTCTTAGAGGTGCTGTGCACGCAGAATCGATGCTTAACTAGCTTCATGATCAGTAACAGTTTTAAGTTACCTCTTCAATGGCTTTTTGTCTTTTGTCTTCCACATCTTTATCTATTCTATACAGAGATAAAGAAGAAAAATAACCATGCCATTACTTCAGCAGATTGAACATTTAAAATAATAACCTTTCAAAGAAATCGTTTCTTTCCCCATTGGAAACTGGCAAATGTTAAGCTCGTTTTAAAAGAAAAATTGGGACCTTATCCATTTCGTAAATGACAGTATTTAGATATTCATTCAGCCTTGTGCTGTTAGGCCTACCTCCCCCCTTTCCATTCACAGTTGGAATGGAATAATACTTTCTTTTAAAAGGCTGACATTGATACAATTTTTAAATTACTATTAACAATGTAAAGAAAGTTATTTGAATAAACTTTGCCCTTTAATCACCACAAATTAAGAAGTATGTCACTCCAAAGAAATCTAAAAATTGTCCAAATTCTTTTTCTTCAATTATAGCAAGTTTATCATAGTCGTAACTTTAGAATCAACTCTTACTCTGAAATAAAAGGAAAAAAAACTCATCCTTACAGTTCTAAATAAACAGGCAAAATTATTAATTCTGAAATGAAATATCAACAATATAAAATTTGAAATATAAAATATAAAACTTTGTCCAAACAAATTCTTTTTTTCCCACTTTGATACATTATGCAATTATAGCACCCCAAATTTATCAGCTGTAAGATTTAATATAAATTGTCGGGTCTCAAGCACAAGGCATATACTTGCCAAGGACTCAGCAGTTAGCCTTGTAGGACCACTTCTTTTTTTTTTTTTTTTTTTTTTTTTGGCCAAGCCGCCGTGCAGTTTGTGGGATCTTAGTTCCCTGACTTGGGATTGAACGTGGGCCCTCAGCAGTGAAAGCAGAGTACTAACCACTGGACCACCAGGGAACTCCCAGGGCCCACTTCTTTAATCTGTTCCCAGAAAGAATACTTGCTTACCATCAATAAGTTGGTAAGATACTTTTTTCTCTCCAAATTTTTTCATGTATAACTTGCAGCTTAACAAAGCTTATAATAATGTACGTGTATTAGAAATTAAAATCAAGTGGATCTCTCAAATAAGGGAATTGTGAGAAAATAGACTACAATGATAATCCACGTATCTCAGCTTAAACAGCCATTTTGAGATTACTAACTCAGTTCTCTTCATCTTATTGTGGACATAAACAGGTCAAAATGACAGGGCGTAACAATAACAGCGTACAGTATTAGTAAGCTCTGATCTAGCAATACCTCATTCAGAAACCTTCTGCTGCTTCATCAGAGGACTTTAACAAACTGAAATATTCAAGTGATGGCTAGAAGCAGTGAAAATCAGTTTGGCCAAATACTGGAGAGCCTGATCATGGAAGGTTCTAAGGAGTCACATAGGGCAGGGTATCCTGACCAGCATGATGCATGCAGGGTCCAGTATTACAGGTGTGCCCTGAATGGACCCTTGGTGGCCAAGGCAGGGAGGAGCTTTCAGGACTGTTCACCTCCTGTATGGACAGACTCATTTGTTTACACCAGGATGATTTGCAGTTCTCATTTTTATGTGTAGCATGGCATGAAAAAGGCGGAAAGCACTGAAATAGGGAACTTGGGTTAGAGAGGAAGAGACACTGGAAGCCTTTGCTTATTTCTAAGAAGGAATCAACATGTTTTAAGAGTATACTCACTATCCTCGGTAGAAGCCATAACCATTCATTGAATTACATGAGGAAGTTAAATTAAATCAGGGTCTTTCCCTCGCTTCTACATTACATGTCTATCTACTGAAATACACCAAGATTCTTTTCACAAACCTGCTCAAACAATACAGGATTTACTAGTAAGTAAAGAAATGCTGTGTCACAACTTTGTTGACTGCAGGGCGGGAAGAACCTCCTGTACTGCTTCAGTGCCTCACAGCGTTCAACGCATCTCTCTTGACTGTCCATGGATCAATATACTGAAGAGAGGAGGCGAAGTACAGCACACAGTTTGCGTGAAACAAAAAATTCGTCTCATTCGTGACACATTTGCTTTCAGATATTCTTTTCACCTTCTCTCTCAAAGGTATTATCTAGTGTTAAGTGAAAATCTTTCATGCTCCATCCCCATTCTAGTCCCTTGCTACAGCATTTTGGATGTGCATTAATGAATTATGAGGGGATGGTCATCAAGCTACCAAGCCAAAAGAGGAAGGGGGTAGAAAAGCCAGATGAATATTTGCAAGAGCATCTCAATACGTGTACATCTTTGTGTGATTAAATTCTAGTTAAAGGGAAAAGAATTATTCATTATCTTAGACCAATAACACATGTACCTTAGTACCAAAAATTAAAAGCTGTTCATATCAGGATTTGATTGTTTCAAATATAAAAAAAAGTCAAACTATAAAACTGACATCAACAAAAGAGTCCCTCAAACTATGACTGACTACTGCTATCTGCAATTTGTAATTACAGATGACTGCAGTTGGTAATCAAAAAGTATGCGTGTTCCCCCAAAGAAGTGTACGGTCTCACTACATTAGGCATCATTAAGTAACTGGAGTCTAAGACACACTAGTACTTGGAAATCCATACAACACATTAACAAAAGCATTAGTTAGGGCTGCTGTGACTACTAGGCTGATAATGTAAATCAGATCCCCAAGTGTCAAAGCTGGATGATGTCTAGAAAAGTTCTCTCTGTTGATAATGGATACTCTTCCATTCAATGTGTCTTAACTCGGTAAAGGGACTTTCAGCTTCCCTAAATGTAGGTGGTAATAAAACAGCATTTTACTCTATCCCCTACCACCAAAAAGGAAAACAGAACAAAAATTCAATGGCAAAAGTCACAATCATGTACAAAGATACAGATTTCAAAATGCCCTGCCTTCTACCAAGTGCTGGGGAAGCAAAGGTGTCCCATAAGTAGCAGAGGGAGAAAATTGTCTCTAAAAGAAAAGGACTCCTACCCAGATCTGGAACTGTTAGCAAGGGGGTCTTGCTGGATGTAGTTCTTTGAGCTCACTCTTTATTTAGATAAGATAAATCTGTATCATAATTTTTCCTCCCTGATTTCTTTACAAATAAAAATATTCAACCTTGGAATTTCCTATCTCTCTTCAGTTGAAAGTACGTTATTACCCTTAGGTGCCAAAAAGGAAAACTTACCGAGAACGACTTAAGTATAAAGCTTGACGATGAATGTCTTCTGGGTCTATTTCTACAGGATTTATTACGGCTAGTTGATCAATAGACCATCTAAATTCCCCTGGAGTCTTAACAAAAGAAAGCGATCTTATGAGTAAAAGTATACTAAAATAGTTCATCAAAACGCTAACTTCAAATGTCAGCTTCAAAACTTAATGTGGTTATAATACAAAAATATCTTACAGCTCATATTTTAAAATTTGACTTTACTACTAAATTAAATGGCAAATGGTAACCAAATCACATTAAATCAACTGACTTGACTGTATCTCTTTAAAATATCCAATTCTTCCCTCTGGGTGATTGTTTAAATTACATAATAATAGAAAAATCACAGAGTATTAAAGGTATAGAAACTGCACAATTAACACTCATCAGTGATGCAACATGACCAAGTAAAACTAAAAATCTCTTAGAGTTATCAAGTCTTTATTTTCACCAAGAATGAACTGAAATTAAACAGAAATTAAACAAAGTCCTAACTACAGAAGTGCCTGCAAAAGCTCATAAAATAGGTGATCCTCAAAATAATTATGAGTGGTAACCAGTGCTGCTTTTCTATATTCAATTACCCAATAAACCAAAAAACTTATCCAAATCCTAATCTGTAAATTCAGAATATATTTTTGAAATATCAGGCCTAAAAACCCTAGATGTCATGCATTCTTGCTTTGAGGATTAAGTTGCAGTCATTCTGTTAGTTTTATTAAGACTAAAATTTAATACTATTCAATTTAAAATCATGAAGTCAGATAATGACTCAATATAAAGTGTATCATTGTAAAACTTTCCTCTAGTGCATAACTAGCTTCATGCTGATATGAATGTGTAGCTAGCATCAACAGCCACCCAGTTTACAGTTTCCTAGATAATTTACTAAGTTAAAAGATCAGACTTCAAAAGAACTTCTCCACTGTAGCCAATAACAGTAAAAATAAGCTAAAGAGATGAAGCCTTCTCTAATCTCCTAAAGAGCAACGTTCCCTTCCATATCATCCTTGTGTTATAGCACATAACATATTCTCTTGAAGTTGCCAATTTAGTTGTGTCTATCCCGTTAGAGGTTGACTTCTTTTTAAACAATCTGCAAGCTAAGAATGAATGGGTGACAAAAATCCAAAAGAATATTAGTAATTTACGACATGTGAAAATTAAATGAAATTCAAATTTCACTGTCCATAAATAAAGCTTTATTGGAACACAGTCACATTTATTGTTTACATACTACCAACGGCCGCTTCTACAATACAAGTTAGAGGTGACTAGTTGTAACAGCAACCAGATGAGTTGCAAAGCCTGAAATATTTACTATCTGGCCCCTGACAGAAAAAGTTTGCTGACCCCTGGATGAGAGTATAAGCTCTTTGAGAATTTGTGTTTTATGACCCTGATTTGTTCAAGGTGTAACCTCTATAGCTAAGAACTGTACCTGACAAATAGCACTCAAATAATGTTTGTTGAAGACGGGAGAATAATTAGATGACATAGTTTCTTCTTTATTATGGATTAGTACACATATCATCAACCATAGTAACTAGTAGCACCCACAGCTGTAGGAAGCTAACATGCTATCTATTGAATAAAATAAAAAGAAATGCTAACTAAAAAAAAAAACAAAACAAAACAATCTGGCTAAGTTATTTTTAGCCCAACCACTACATTATAATGAACATTACAATTAAAAAGAACATTCCAGATATGTATGTTCCATGATAAATTTCCCACTTATCTTGTAAAGAAAGATAATTACATTTAAAGTTGTTCGGAAACACTAGTCAAGAATAACTTACTGGTAATTTTGTCGATTTAAAAACAGAAGGACTGGAGACAGTTTGTTCGTGGAGATTAGAATAATCACCAGGACTTTCAAAAGGATTTAAAACAGGAATTCTTCCTGGAGTTTCAGGTGTTATTTGCATTTTTGATTCTTTGACATCTCCCATAGCACAGAGAGAAAACTAAAAAGAAATCAGAAGTATGTATAATAAAAGTACAAAGTTCCACAGACATTCATTTTGACAACTAAAATGTATTCAACAAACATACAGTTCACAAAAAGAATTAACTCAAAACCTAAGGCTCCTGGGCTTTTTTTTTTTTTATAAGTTTACACAAATGTGATCCTCTAAATAACCTTGAAAGCTAGAGAGATAAAGTATTAGTGATATAATTTTGCAGGAGAATTAACAAGTTCAGAGAAGTTAAGTGGCTTGTAAGTAGCAGTCAACCAAAGGTGAATGAGTTCAGGTCCGCCTTCGAGACAACTAAATGTTCCAATAGGCACAAAACCTTTTTCCACTAAAGAATTTATACCTACAGTTTTTTATTCATTATCTCAAGTCTCTATACACTTTGAACATAATTCGGATAGCCCAGCAATTCCCTAGCAAACTGCAGTTACTAAACAATTATGAATAGCGAGCAAACAAGAGACCAGGAAGTCTCTGGTCTCTCTGTGCACGGGTGCCTTTCTTGCACATTAGCCCCCGTCCGAAAAGAATGACTAATTAGGGCTAGGAAATTAACCGCTTTGGATTGCCTCTTCTCAAACACCCTTAGCGAAAGGCTAAGACCCCCAGGATAGAAGGCGAGGCTGCATTATTTCCCGTCAAGGGGAGCTACAACTAGAGAAAAAGAACCCACTCCTTGGAAGGCTGACGTTGCAGCTGGCCTCCTCAGGTGAAGAACAGAAGAGGACACTCACGCCGGTGTCATCCCCAACCCTACTCGATCACTCTTTCTTGGCGCCCCCTCTTCCGCACCTACTCCCGGGCAGCTTCCACTCATCCCGAGGCGAGCGTGCAGGCCGGTCCGGAGCCGGGCTACGTGAGCTCTCCAATTCGAGACAGGAGGAAAGGCCAGGAACTACAAAGAACATACCTAGTGGTGTGTACAAATAGGAAGCCCCCCAAAGCGACTCCAGGGCGCTTCCGAGGTGCCAGTCCAGCTCCCACGACAGGCACAGACTCTTTAACTCCCCGCTTCCGCGCTTAAGCCAACCAGAGCACGGGCCTTGGGCGCGACTGGCCAATCGCGTCTCACCGCTGTCCGCGAACCAGCCAATCGCACCGAGGCCGCGTAGTAAATTCGAATGACAACTCCTCGCTTCGCATTCCTCCCGGAGTAACCAGGCTCCAAATTCAAATCAACGCAGCCTCACGCTGGCGAGGAGCGCCAGGGGCGGAGCCTGCCCGGCGTGAGCTGGGGACGCGCAGTGTGATTGCCCAGGAGAAAGGAAGGCGCTCGACTTCCGGGTCAGGCCCTTCGCTCGCCCCGCTCTCGGCCTCCGCCATGGCGAGTAGCGGCGGCGCCGGGGCGGCGGCGAATCTGAATGCGGTGAGGGAGACCATGGACGGTGAGTGCCCGTGTCGCCCCCTTTACCTTGCCTCGGTTCCCCAGAGCCCAGGCCCTCGGGCGGGGGTGGGCCCACAAGGACTTCTGATCCACCTCTTGCTTAGATCGGCATCTTTGGTAATCCTCCCAAGGGACCCGCCAGGGTCGCAGGGCTGATGGCCCCATCTTTGAGAGTCGTCTCTTCGCTCCTGAGTAGTTTGTCGCGAGTACGGCGTTGCGTACCCGCGTCAGCCCCGCGAGCGCTCCGTCCCTCCCGCGGCAAACCCCGCGCGCCGCGCACATCCCGCGCCCTCTCCCCGCTGTACGCCCACCTCCCCGCGTCCTTCCTCCAGCGCGCTCATTCCACGCCCCCTTCCCGCGCAGGGTCCCCGCGTCCCTCCTTTGGTACCGGCCTCGCGCTCCCCGCCACCCCGCGCCGCAGCCAGTGCCCTGGGCGCCTCGAAAGCGCCCCAGACTGCAGGACCTTTGCGGACAGTGGCCTCTAGTGTTTGGTCACCGCCACGGCCTTTGTCTCTTGCACTTCAGCAGACGCGTTTTAAATACCCGGTGGAGGAGCAAGTTGTTCCTTCATCAAAATTGCCCCAGTTGAGTCTTGGAGCAGGTGATGCCGGTGTCCGGGGGGCTGTGGGCGTATTTATCCGTTTCGGAGCTTGGAGCACGCGGATAAAGCGTACCCTCAAGTAGTAGAGGAAAAAAAGCGTCTTGGAGTTATCCTCTCTCTTTCTCTCTTATGCCGGCCCTGCCACTTTATACGCCTGGTGGTGGGCTTGGACAAGCTACTTAAACGCCTTTGAGCCCGCTTCTTTTTATTCTGTAAAACACGTTTACTACCTCCCAGGGTTGTAAATATTTAAATAAGATAATCAGCTAAAAACATCTCGAAGGTGACCATTAAAAGATACTTCTTGTATTATGTTTGTGTATAAGACGTCATCCCACTTGCAGACGCTTTTGTTGTCCCCATTTTATTTGCATCCACCTGTATATGAGTGTTTGATAGATGGTAAACATTGGTGTTTGCACTTTCCAGGGGATACCCACATCGGCCTCTATCTCTGTCAAAACATGGAATTCTCACTAAGCAGTGTCAGCCTTCATGTCGTGTCTTTGTCTCCACCGTAGGCTCCACTTCCTTTTAGAGCCCCTCCTGATGGCTTTTAATTAATTTATTTTTGGCTGTGTTCGGTCTTTCGTTGCAGCGCCCGGGCTTCTCTAGCTGTGGTTCACGGGCTCCAGAGCGCGCAGGTTCAGTAGTTGCCCTGCAGCATGTGGGATGTTAGTTCCCCAACCAGGGATCAAACCTGCGTTCCCTGCATTGCAAGACGGATCCTTAACCACTGGACCACCAGGGAAGTCCCCTTATGGGGACTTCTGATAAAGCTTCTGGCTTTTTCTGCCCTGGAAAAAAAGCCTTTTCAAAGAATTATTTTTATTATTAGAGCCTTTGCATCTAATATTTTACTTACCAAGTATCTGCTTTGCCCTTTTTATGAAAAATAGAATTTTGTTAATACCATATTCAGCCTGTTTTCCCATCCTTCTAGATGTATCACAGCTTATTAGTTTTATTTTGTAAGTGGATATATGTACATAGAAACTATACGTGTACAACATTATTGTCTTTTATCTTTGCTTGGAAGCCAGTGTGGTTTCTGAACAGGAAGGAGCATGTATGGCCGGATTTCTAGTCAGTTTTCTTATGTTAGCTGTGCATAGGTTCCTTAATTATATGGCCACAGGATTCCATTTGAATAGAAAACTCTCATTTTCTCTCTGGTGGAACTCCTGTTACAGAAATGAGAACTGATCATTTGTATTGGTTACATCATCAAGATTTTCACTGAGAGAACTTTGTGTAAAATGAAGATTATAGAGAGTGTAAGAACGTGAAAAAGTAAAGAAAGACCAGGTTTTTTTTTTTTTTTTAAACCAACATTGACGGAGAGAATGTGAATTAAAGAACACTGCTCCTCTACATGCACTTTGCCCACAAACCAGAAGGTAAAAAAGAAAGGCCCCAGGTTGGCAGTGGCTCTCATCTGTTAAATGTGGCAGTTAGATCCTGTCGTGTCCATTGGAACTCCAGACTTACAGAAAATCACTGCTATCAATGCCATAATTGGGCCCAAAACAATCATTCACATAAAAATGTGAAGTTTAATTATTGCAAAGTTAATGAAAATATTTTCCATGCTGCCTGTAACGATTGAGGCACAGTGGGAAACATAGTGCACATGCTATCAATAATTGACCATACACTGAACTGAAAAAATCCTAAATGCAGTCATTTCATAAACCCACCTTCCTCCACGCTCGTTCTCAGAAATAGAGCTTTAAATTGCCCAATGGACTGGGCTGACCTACTCAAAAACCATTATTATTTGAAATTCTGTTAATGTGGGGTTTCCCTGTATTCAGATCTATCTGTGAGAGCCAGTCTGAAGTGTTCAAAACTTTTTGGGTCTGACTGCCCTCCTTCAAGATCTAGTATATTTCTCCTCATCCTCTTCTACCTGCTTCCCATCAGTATTAGAGTCAGCTAAGTGATTTAATATTTTAATTGATGTCAGATGATTTGCAGTGGTTGTAGAATTCAGCTATGAATATTTGTAATTTTATTGTGAAATGAAAGGATTTTGATAAAGGTACTTTAGACAGGAAAGCGGTGGACTTTATTTATCTGCACAGATCACTCTGAAAGGAAACTGATTGATCCTGGCCCTGATTTAGTATAGGGTCTATTGCATAAGGGCCTCCACTCTCTCTTAGATCCTCAACATTCTCTTCCTGCATTTCCTTTTTAAAATATCAGCCTCTTTCAATTACCTTTCTCCCTCCTCCAATGTACTTAATTGCTCCTTTTGCTTTTCAACGTTTTGAAATTTTAGATACTCTTTGTTGATAGCTTCATACTTTAATTCTTATTTTCTTAAAGTTCTAGAGTTTTCCTTATGCCTCTAATTTTTTACTACTAGTAATTACGTTTTTTGGCAACTGTGATTCAAATGTACCTCTTCCCTGCTAGAGGCTTCGATGTAATACAATTGTTCCTCAGTATTTGCAGGGGAATTTGTTCCAGGACCCCACCCACACACCTAATACCATAATCTGTGGATGCTCAAGTCCATCATATAAAATGGCAGAATATTTGCATATAACCTCTGTACATCCTCTTGTATACTTTAAATCCTCTCTCAGTTATTTATAATTCCTAATAAATGTGAATGCTATGAAAACAGTTGCCTGCACATTCATGGCAAATTCAAGGTTTGCTTTTGGGAACTTTCTGGAATATTTTTCCCCAAATATTTTCAATCCACAGTTGCTTGAATGCAGTGTGGAACCCATGGATACGGAAGGCCATCTGTTCTACTTTATGTATCAGATAGTAAACTAGCAAAAGGAGTGAAGAGAGTCCACGGTGTACAGGGCAGTGTCAGTGAAGCAAACGTATAGCTCATGCTTCCACCATCAATCCCGTTGCTCATGTGAGACCTCCCCTTCCTCCTCCTCCTCTTCACTAATCTTTTTCAATTCTTCACTCATCTTAGATTTGACCACTTGTCTTAAACTCTCCCGTCCATGCCGCCCACCAGTCTTTTCTCCATAATTGCAATAACTTAGCTGGACTCCCTCTCCACACGTGTTCTACCGCCTTCCAGGATCCATTCTATGTTTTGTAGCCAAAATCTTTAAAAAATGAAAATCTGATCTTGTCACACTCCTGTTTTATATCTTCTAATAGCCTCCCAAAGTTCTCAAATCTTTAATAGGGCCTTAGTGGATTTTCATGTCTGCCTCATCTCATATTTTACACGTATTCAGCCCCCTTAATTACACAGTCTTCACATGAGGCTTTCAATCTGTGAATTTACCAAAGTCTCCCCAGCGTAAGACCTCATGCACAATCTGTTTTCTTGGCTCCCAGTCTTTGCCCTTCCTCCTGCCTCTGCATTAGTCAGGTTGATTTCTAGTCACCCTCGAAGTCTAAGCTTAATTGTCACTTCTTCAGACAAGTCTTTCCTAAGTTGTGTCCTTCACAGCTAAGTAAGATGCCTTGTAATTTGTTTTGGAAGTATGCTATCCTTTTCCGTCATTTTACTTATCATAACTGGAATCAGTGGTTGTTTTAACATATGTCTCTTTTAGACTGTACTGTCCATGAGGACTGGGACCATATCTGTCTTGTCCACAACTACATTTCCAGCAGTAGCATAGTAGGCACAAAATACATACAGGTGCCAGTTATACAGTAGACACTACAGAAATATTTATTGACTGATGGCAGACAGTGTGTGAAGTCAGAACATAATGATCAAAGCGACTTTTAAAAGAAAGCTTAACGGAAGAAATACTAGTACTGAGATGGCCCTGAAAGACAACGTGGAGTTGTATGCAGGGAAGAGAAAAGCATGAACAAAGGCATGAAGTCAGGAGTAATAAAAATATAAATAAAGTATAAAATATTTATAAAAACATAAATAAAACTATAGCATTTATAGATGAGGGTCTACCATGAGGAGAAAACTGGAGAGAGAGGAGAATTTGAGAGAGAACTGGAGAGATGATGACACAGTTGGAATAGGGTCAGAATGTGGGTTGTAGTTGTCTGTTGCCCTGTAACAAACCACCCCAAACTTGGGGGCCTAAAACCACAACAGTTACTTTTCTCTCACAGTCCTGGGTGTTGCCCAAACTCATCTAGATCAGGGGTCCCCAACCCCCGGGCCGTGGACCGCTACCCGTCCGCGGCCTGTTAGGAACCGGGCCGCACAGCGGCAGGCGAGCAAGTGAAGCTCCACCTGCCGCTCCCCATTGCTCGCTTTAACGCCTGACCATCCCGCCACCCCCCAGTGGAAAAATCGTCTTCCACAAAACCGGCCCCTGGTTCCAAAAAGGTTGGGGACCGCTGCTCTAGGTAGTTCTCCCCGAGAGTGTCTTGTACATTGCCATCAGACAGTGCTGAGTCTGGAGTCATCTCAGAGCTTACTCACATACCTGCTGGTCGATGCTCGTGTTAGCTGGGCCCTCAGCAGGGGTTGCTGCCTGGAACACGTGGGTTTCTTCACACTTGGAGGCTGGGTCCAAGGAGGAGCGTCTCAAGAGAGAGCCTGGAGACAGCTCTGTTGCCTTTTTAACCCAGCCTCCGGAGTCGTGCAGTGTCACTCTAGGGAATGCCGTCTTCCATGAGCCCTGAGCTCTGTTTGCCGAGAATGCAAGGCCCTGACTGCTCTTTCCTCCTGCTGTTTCTCCGGTTGTGGTGACAGTGAGTAGCCATGAGGGATGAAGTAACGTCTACCTCCAGATAAGAAGCAGACTTGCTGCGGGCTGATTGTAAAAGTTGGGATTCCCCAAGCTCAGTGTTCTTCAGCTGTGAATGTGGTCTGTCAGTAATAATGTATTCCCTCACAAGGTCAGAGGAGAAAAGCTGCCTGGTCATTTCAGTGTTTGATGAAAAGTTATCAATAAGACTCAAATTTTTTTTTTCTGATTTCAAAGTCTTAGCCAAAGAAAACTGTACATTTTTAACATGCTGAAGTATAGCTGCACGAAACCAGCACCATCCTTAACATTAATGTTACGTGCATTTTAAATAAAATTGAAAATACCTGCTTTCAGTACCTTTTTAAAATATTGATATGAAAGATTTGCAAATAGCACAGGATAGGGGAAAAAAGACTATCAAAAAGGACATGAGGGGCTTCCCTGGTGGCGCAGTGGTTGAGAGTGCCTGCCGATGCAGGGGACATGGGTTTGTGCCCCGGCCCGGGAGGATCCCACATGCCATGGAGCGGCTGGGCCCGTGAGCCATGGCCGCTGAGCCTGCACGTCCGGAGCCTGTGCTCCACAACGGGAGACGCCACAACAGTGAGAGGCCCACGTACTGCAAAAAAAAAAGGACATGAAACTGTTATTTGTAGGTCAAATGATTATCTGAGTAGCAAACAAAAGAGAATCAACAGAAAAACTGTTAGAAGCTTCAGTAGATTTGTTAAGGTGGCTGGCTACAAAATAAAAATAAGTAATGTCCTAGAGTATTGGCACTAACCACTCAGAATATGCACGAGTGAGGTGGAAATCCATTTATGGAAACAATCCAAACAAAAAGTTAAAGAAATTGATCATTCACTATCAAAATCAATGATGATTGAGCACTTGCTGCAACTTCCTGCTCCAAGCATATAAAAATGACAGGAAATAACATTGAAATACAATGGTCAGCATAACCATGTTCAAAAACTAGAAAAGGAAGTCTCCACTGATTAGAAAGAGAGAGGTTCCCCCCAAAGAACGGCGCAGATGGGAACCATAGCAGGGGGTTGGGAATGAAACCTGGGGAAGGATGCCGCCCTGCCTGAGTGAAGCCGGGGGCCCAAATTGTGCCATCTGCCAGGCCAGGGATTGAGAAGCATCATCCATGTTATCTTATGGGGCTGGAGTCAGGATGCTTCCAGAGGGCTGAAGCCAGTGTGAGACCACCCATCCAAGAACATCCAAGGATGTCCAAGAAAAACCTCCTGTGGAAGATGAGCTTTCCGCCAAAAGTCACAGAGCACCTAAGGTAGATGAAAAACATAAATAAACAACTAACATGAAAATGAAAAAAAAGGGAGAGAGAAAGTAACAGCTGACCCTTTTATTGAGCACTGTCATATGCCAAACACCATTCTAAGTGCGACCTTCAATCCTCACCACCATCCTATAAGTAAGTACTATTGTTATCCCCATTTTCTAGAATAATGAAAGAAAGGCACAGAGCCTAGTAAGTAATGAAAGTGGAAAATGAACCCAGGTCGTCTGCCTCTGGAGAGCACACTCTTAACCACTCTCTTTTGCTGCTTGTTTATATGTGAAGCAGAAAACAGAAATCTTAAAAATGGCTAAAGATAAGAACGTATAGCCTCCAGTAGGTAAAGGCAGAAACAACAGCCACAAAATAAGGAGTGGTTATAAATAAGCGTTTAGCTGTGAAACCAGAACATGTGATTATGGGGGGAAATTAGAAATCTTAAAATAGATTTATTGAAATAAATTCAGCAGATAACATGAATACAACTGAAAAGCAAAGTATGTTGGAATATCAAAACTGAAGAAATGGGCTTCCCTGGTGGCGCAGTGGTTGAGAGTCCGCCTGCTGATGCAGGGGACACGAGTTCGTGCCCTGGTCCGGGGGGATCCCACATGTCGTGGAGCCCTGGGCCCGTGAGCCATGGCCGCTGAGTCTGTGCGTCCGGAGCCTGTGCTCCGCAACGGGGGAGGTCACAGCGGTGAGAGGCCCACGTACTGCAAAAAAAAATAAATAAAAACTGAAGAAATGAAAACAGCGCTGTCAGCTTCCAGCCAAGATAGAGTAACAGGGACTGGATTTACCTTCCCACCTGAAACAACCAACAGAATCCAGGCAAAACATGCAGAACAATGGTTTTCAAGACATTGGACATCAGGCAAGGAAGGACCGTGATTCCTGAGAGGCAGAAAACAAACGAAGTGAGCCAGATAGCTGCCCCAGCTTCCTACCTTCAGAGTTTCCAGGCCACACTGCAGTGGGGGGGAGGGGAGTAACTCAGGCAGAACCCAGGGGGCACCCTGAGTTGAGCAGCAGCTTAGGGTCCAGGGAGACCAAGGCAGGTAGAGTTTTCAGGACAGAGTACCTGAGAGGAAAGAGCCTGCGCCCAGAGAGAATTCTGGAGATCCGCAGAGGGGTCTCCCTCAAGTGTTCAGCATAACATTGATCGCATGTGCAAGGAAAGTACCCAGAAAGCTGGGGAAAGAGCCATTTGAAAGGATTAAAGGAAACAGTACATTATGCTCACACAGAACTGGCAATAGAGCCTGTGTCTGCCAGCCAGAGTGGAAAACTTCATAATTCACAAGACATTGTGTGGTATTAATTAGCCCTATGCTAAATGGGACTCTGGTCCTGACTAATGAATCTTAGAAGATCCCAAAGGATCAAACTGCTTATAACCGTATCTCATTACAAAGCTTGAGAATATGTATAGAAATACAGAAATATCCAGCACCCAATAAGGTAATATTCACAATGTCCGGCATCCAGTCAAAAATTATTAGGTGTGCAAAACAGAAGGATATGACCCATGATGAGGAGGAAATTTTAATCTGTTGAAACAGACCCACAGTTGACACTGATGTTAGGGTTAGCAGATGAAGACATTAGAACGGTACTCCATGTGTTCAAAAAGTTAAGTAGAGGAATGGAAGATAAAGGCTTTTTAAAAGACTCAAATTGAACTAGAGATGAAAATGAATGTAAGGTATGAAAAAGTGGGAAATGGCCCATATCATGAACATCATGAATATTGTAAAAGTTTTCAGAAGGACTTAGACTTAAGTTAATGGATGGCTTAATATTGTTAACTTGTTCATTCATCCCAAAATAATGTGGTGTTTTCATACAATTCAAATCAGAATCCAAATGGTATGTTACTGACTGAGCAGTTCCACTTCTAGGAATTTATTCTGATAAAATTAAGTTACTATGTGCAGATACTTATTACAATATTATTTTAATGGGGGAAACATGAGACCCATCTAACAAAATAGCAGAGTGGTTAAGTAATGTATAATGTTTCCATAAAGTGGAATGTAACATGACTAATTAAATTACATTGTAAAAGAATACTAAAAAGTGAACAAATGTTCAAAATAGTCTTGATTATGATATATGAATTTTAGATAGATACTAAATGAGTGGTAGAATGTAAACCAAGATGTAGAAAGCAGTTTTGTGGAGGGAGGATGTAAATTTATTTTTAAGTTTCTAGAGCTATAGGTAAGGGGAAGACAGTATTACATGCCAGTTTCCAAATCTAGGGATGCTATGCTAGTTCTCTTGTATTATGCAGTATTACATGAGTTAAAAACAAGCATTAATGTGCATGTTTTAAAATGTTATAAGATTTTGTTTTTAAAAGTTTCTGTCTTTTTACAGTTCTGCTTGAGATTTCAAGAATTTTGAATACTGGATTAGATATGGAAACTCTGTCTATATGTGTACGGCTCTGTGAACAAGGAATTAACCCAGAAGCTTTATCATCCGTTATTAAGGAACTTCGCAAGGCCGCTGAAGCATTAAAGGTAGAGATTTGTATATTAACTCTCTAAGTAAAGATGCTTTTGTTTAGAAAATGATTAATGATGAAGTTATGTGAAAGATTCTAAACGTGATTCAGCTAGCATCTATCATCATCAGGAGAAATTCTGACGGCCAGGGGCTTTGTAGCGTATGTTCAGATCACAAAATTTGCTGCTATCTGGACCATGTTGCATTTTCTTAGAAGTTTCCAGTTGTGTTTAGAATTCTCCTTGTATTGTGGGTAATAGTGTGTCTGCCCCCAAAAAGATATGCTTAAGTCCACCACCTGTGACTATGACCTTATTTGGAAACAGTGTATCTGTAGCTATAATCAGATTGAGATGAGATCGTAATGGATTAAAGACCAGTGTTCTTATAAAGACAAGGGAAATTTGGACACATATATACAAAGCGCACACCATGTGAAGACACAGACACAGGGGAGAATGCCAGGTGATAACAGAGGCAGAGATTGGAGTGATGGCGTCTACAAGCCAAAGGAGGCCAAGGATTGTTGGCAGCCACCTGAAGCTTAGAGGCAAGGAAGGGTGCTCTGCTAGAGCCTTCAGAGAGAGAATGGCCGTGCTGACACCTTGATTTTGGACTTCTGCCTCCAGAACTATGAGAGAATACTTTTCTGTTGTTTTAAGCCACCCAGTTGGTGGTACTTTGTTACGGCAGCCCTAAAAATCTAATACAGATTCACTACTGGGGAGTGGGGTGCTGCTGTAAGAAATAGCTAAAAATGTGGAAGTGGCTTTGGAATTGGGTAATGGATAGGGATTGGCAAGTTTTAAGATGCATGATAGAAAAAGCCTAGATTGCCTTGAAGACCCTGTTGTAGGTGACTGTAGGTGTTATAGGTGGTTCTGGTGAGAGCTCAGAAAGCAGAGAGAAGAACTTCAGTCATTCAGAGAATACATACATCACTATGAACAGAATCTTGCTAGAATATGAACATGAAAGGTGCTTCTGGTGAGGTCTCAGATGGAAATGAGGAACATTAGTTATTGGACACTGGAGGGGAAGGCCATCCTCGGTATAAAGAGCACTTGGCTGAATTATATTCTGTTGTTGAAAGGAAAACAAAACTTGTAAGCAATGACTTGGATGTTTGCTGAGGAAATTTCCAAAGTGTGGAAAGTGCAGCCGTATTCCTCCTTGCTGCTTACAGTAAAATGTAGGATAAATGAGAAATTGAGGAAGGAACTGATAAGCAAAAAGGAACCGGCACTTGCTTTGGGAAGTTCTCAGCTTACCCAGGTAGCATGCTCTGGACAGAAGGCCGAGAGTATGGCTGGACAACATTTGGTGAAGAGATTAGGTTGTGTGACTCAGATGTCCACCATCCACCATCTCAGCACGAGATGTCCATTCAGTCCACCATCTCAGCACAAAACCATGCCAGCTTGGACTGAAAGGAGCCAGTACAGAATGAAATGAAGGAAAGCTGCCAGACTTCTGGGATTGCACAGGCAGGAAACTGGCTTCTGGAGCTACCTGGCTGTGAATGTATGCTCATCCTTCAAGAAGAGGGGAGAGTGGCTCAGAGGCCAGGAACTGCTGAGGCCTGTGGGCTGGACTGCCAACATGGACCCAGAGGACCACTGTTTTTCAAATTCACATTCACCACCTTTTTTTTACTTTTTTTTTTTTTTGGAGTACGCGGGCCTCTCACTGTTGTGGCCTCTCGCATTGCGGAGCACAGGCTCCGGACACGCAGGCTCAGCGGCCATGGCTCACGGGCCCAGCCGCTCTGCAGCATGTGGGCTCTTCCCAGACCGGGGCACGAACCCGTGTCCCCTGCATCGGCAGGCAGACTCTCAACCACTGCGCCACCAGGAAAGCCCCACATTCCCCACCTTTTAATTGCTGAGACTGGAAACAGGAAAAGCATTGTGTTCCCTCTCTTGCTTGCACACACTCTGATTTTAAAATCTCACGATTTTTATTTCCGTGTTTATGTAGCACTCACTAACCATGAATACTGAAACTTCAAGTCAGTCCCTCTTAAACCTTGTCCAAGGACAAAATGGCTTCTCTCTACCCTTCCTTCTTTCCTTTGAGGATGTAGGCGTATAAAACCTGTAGCTTACCCATCTTAGATTAAGTTACTCTCCAATAAGTTCCAATAATTTGGGTCATTGGTTTTGTGCTTTTAAAAACTTTTTCAGTATTAAATCTAGCACAAAAAGGTAAACAAGACACATTTACAGAGCAAAAATTTATCATAAAGAGAATACTTATGCAATTCTCATTGCCAGCACCCTAGAAGTTCCCTTATGCTCCCCCATCACTAACCTCTCTTTCCCACTACCCACTCCAGTAACTACTGTCCTGATTTTTATGGCAGATACTTTCTTTTAACAATTTTACTGACTAAGCATGGATCTCTAAACACCAGTTTCATTTTGTAAAATTTTTGAACTTGATATAAATGGAATCTTGCAGCACAGTTTTTTTTTAAGTGTAAAATTTATATAGATTTTAGTGTATTCACAAAGTTGTACAGCCATCACAATTAACTGTAGAACATTTTAATCACCCCCAAAAGAAACCTTACACCCATTAGCAGTCATCTCCATTCTCCCTTTCTCTCAGCCCCTAGGAAGCATTAATCCACTTTGTCTCTATGGCTTTGTTCCACACATTTCATATAACTTGTGACCTTTTGTCTCTGGCTTCTCTCGCTTAGGATAATGTTTTCAAGATCCCTCCATGTCGTAGCATGTATCAGTACTTTATTTCTTTTTATTGTCAAATAATATTCCATTGTATGGATATACCACATTTTATCCATTCATCAGTTGATTGGCATTTGGGTCGTTCCCACTTTTTGGCTATTATGAACAACGCCAGCACAGTTTTTTTACTGGGTTATTTCGTTTGACATTATGTTTATGAGGTTCATTTCTGTTGAGTATAGCTGGAGTGCATTCCTTTTCACTGTAAGGACCATGTTTCATTGTACAAATATACTATAACTTATTTATCCTTCCTACTATGAATGGATATTAGGTTGCTTCCAGTCGGGAACCATTACAAATGTGCTGCTGTTAGCTTAGTTCTCCATGTCTCCTGATACATGTATGTGAGCATTTCTGTTGGGTGGGTATCTAGAAGTAAAATTGCTGGATCATAGCTTATGTGTATCTTCCACTTGAAGAGGTAATGTCAAACTTTACTAAAGTAGTTGTATGAATTTATATCCCCACCAGCAGCATATGAATTTTCCTTGCTTCACTTTGCTAACACTTATTATTGTGAGTCTTTTTAATTATAGTTGTTCTGGTAGGTGTTTATGAATTTGTCATTTTATTGGCATTTCTCTGAGTACCAGTGAGATTGAATGCGTTTTCACATGTTTTTTGGCCATTTTCTTTTGTGAGATATCTTTTTGTGTAGCTTGCCCATTTTTCTGGGTTGTCTGTCCTTTGTGGGTAGTCTTTCTTTAAATATTTTGGAAATATACCTTTTGTCAGATATACATGTCAGGTTTCTGATTTTTTAATCGAAAATTTTAAATAATTATAAAAACTATTCAGATTTTCTGTTTTTTAATTCACAACTGTTGCTTTCATATGACAAAAGAATAACTGAATAATACAATAAGAATAGCTAATATTTATGAGTACTTTTTCTTTAGCCAAACTCAGTGCACTAAAGGCTTTCCTTGCATTGTTTCCTCTATAATGACAACAAGGATGTGTATTACAGCTAGTAGTAGTTTACTGCTAAGGAACCTGAAGCTATGGTGACTAACTTACTTCTCTCAGGACTTACAAGTGGTTGAGTTGGGAGTTGAACTCAGACACTCTGACATGAGAGTTGTTACCTGTTAAGTTTCTCCCTACAGTAAGTTCTAAAAAATATCTGAGCCTGCTATTTAAGAAAGGATGAAAATGGTGATTAGAACTGGGTCAGTGGACTATAGCCTGGGAACATTCCCTGGCTTAGTGTTGTCTCATAAGCCTGTTGATAAAAATAAAAGGTATCATACCCTTTCATCAGTACATTTCTGAAATTCCAGTGGAAGAGGATTTATTTAATATACATCTTCCACAACTATAAGAATTTTTGTTCACCTATGCTGGAGTTTGAAAGAGAATAAGGAGGCAGCATAGGAAGAGTTTTTTTTTTTTTTTTTTAGCGGTATGCGGGCCTCTCACTGTTGTAGCCTCTCCTGTTGCAGAGTACAGGCTCTGGACACGCAGGCCCAGCGGCCATGGCTCACGGGCCCAGCCGCTCCGCGGCATGTGGGATCCTCCCGGACCAGGGCACAAACCCGCGTCCCCTGCATAGGCAGGTGGACTCTCAACCACTGCGCCACCAGGGAAGCCCAGGAAGAGATTTTTGTATGTAATGCAATTTGAATGCTACTGTTAGCCTAGCAATCAGTTCAAAAGGTAGTTCTAAGAATGTACTGCAAAAAGTGAAAACCAATGCATTATCCTGATAAAAGTTCTTTGGTATATGTGGGGGAGGAGTTGTTTGTTAATAACAGTGCAGTATTGACAGATTTATTTCCATGGTGTCTCTTTTTCCATGGTTTTATTATAATGAATCATACTTTGTTGTTCTAGGCTGCTGAAAATATGACAAGCTGACTTTCTGAAGAAATCCTGGTGAGATATGTCAAGCTCTGCAAGAGGCTTGAAGATTGCATTGTAGTTAAGAATGCAGAATGAAATCACTGCATGTAGCAATGTGGAAACATTGTCCTTTTTAAAAGAATTATAAAACCATAGCTTTATAAATCAGTGGAAAGTGGCTTACGGAGAAAACTTATCAGTTGTGTTTACACCACATCTTTTTTTTTTTTTAACAGTTCTAATGCTTTGGCACCGCTGTGTTCATATTTATGTATTCCTTATTTATAGCTCTGATAGCTTTAATTTTCTAAGCAGTCTGTCTATCAGATGTGCACATCTGCTGTGCCTGGTTGAAGTATAGTGGAACCCTTCAGTAGTAATGTTGTAGTTACGACTTGTTGACATTTCCATTATAAACTTTAATTTTGAATTGTTTATGCAAAATAACTGGATTTATGTTGTATTAGGCTGGAAGTTGACAATTTCGGCTACCAGTTGTGGATTTTGACTTAGATTCATTATGCATATCAGAATCTTGTTTTTTATAAGAGCGTGGAAAAACATTTGTTGTAAACTGCTCTTTAACAAAGAATATTTAGTTTTTTAAAACATAAAGTTTGACTGGCAGTTAATATTGTGAAGCAGATCATATTTGTATTGATTGAAAAATGAAACTTAGAAACTTAGATTTTAAAAGTACTGACAGTGCTTAGCTTACTATTATCATTTGAATCAATTAAATTTAGTGAGAATATTAATAGAGAATGTTTTTCTTTCTAATTTTTATACTCTGTAAATCACAGCCTTAAAAATAATAATGCATAATGAAACAATTCCAACATGAAAAGTCTTTTTTACTTTCGTTACATAAAAATAATTTGAGTGCTTACTTAATATACCTTGAGTGGTTATCTAGTTAATCACTAAATAGATGGTGTCACTCAACAAATAGTGTTAATTATTTTCTGAAGGAATAAAGGTTTCTAGTCATTAAACAAAAACTAAATAATCAAGTGTTCTGTATCAGGAATTCTAAATATGCCTTTCTAAGATCATTTTTATGTGTCATTATTTTTACCCTGAAAGTTTTAACTAATTGAAGTGATGGTTCAAAATAAATTTTAGAAAACTTAGGATAGCATGGATTCTGTTCCTATAACAGAATCTCAGTGGAATGTTTTTCCCAAGACTAATACAGATTTAATCTGATTTTTTAAGACTTTGTTAGCTTCCATTTAAATGATAGTATAGGGTCTTCCCTGGAAATCCGGTCCAGTGGTTAAGACTCCACCTTCCAATGTAGGGGGTGTGAGTTTGATCTCTGGTCAGGGAACTAAGATCCTGATACATGCTGTGGGGTGCAGCCAAAATTTTTTTTTAAAAATGATAGTACAAGCATATACTCTTTGGTAGCATTTTTTGTTCTTCAGGCAAACCAAAGTGATTTTAATAAGGCTTAATAATATTTAATGGCAACCTTCTGTTCTATTTTAAAAATCTAGTCTTTTGACCACTTTGACTTTTTAAATACATGACATCTTTACCAAGTGCACTGAAGGTCTATTATAGGGAGAACTGGTTGGCAGACAATAAAAGTTTTGATTGTAAGTCATTCATTTAATTAAAAAGCATTGCCAATACTGCATGTTGTTATTTATATGCAATCAGGAAAGGGACATTCTTGTCAAGTTCCAAAATTTGTATATACTTTTAGGTCATAAGAATTAATAGTTTTATTTATGACTTTGTAGATTATGTTATTTATGTGTGAAACAAAGCAGGAAAATATATTGAGAAGGAGTTATGTTTCTAGAGGACTTTCTTAATGTGTTACATTTCTTAAATGTAAACATATATTTCTAATGCGTACTTAAGTAATGTTTAAGGAAACCAAAGTAATGCATTGTTGTCCATGTTGGGAGTGTCAGAAATAAAACCATTTTGGTGGTATCGGCATGTACTTCTGATTTAAAATATGCTTCTATGAATTCAACTTGTGTTTCTATAGGTATTTGGTAAATATTTAGATGCTTGTTTGTTATGTGTGATTGAAGACTGTTTAAAGGTAGGCTTTATAATTTACAATTTAAAATTAGACTTGAGGTGGTAAAATGGAGTACTTTCCCCCTGGTCATGAAAGCATATAGCTATAACATTTCCCCAGACTTTAAAACAAAGTTGGCATTTCAAATATGTGAGATTATATTTTTCTATATTTCAAATAAGAACTTTACATAGTGGACATTATGAAATTTACATACATGTTTCAAACATGCTATATATTTTTAAACTTCTATTTAAATTAATTAAAATTAAAAGTTTAGTTTCTCACACTAACCACTTTTTTATTGTAGTACAATATACACAACATAAATTTTTCCATTTTGACCATTTTAAATTGTACAGTTCAGTGACATTAAGAGCATTCACTTTAACACCTTCCTCAACAATAGAGCCAAAATCTTTTTAGACATGGTTTAAGTGACAGTTGGGATCTCTGTTAGGAAACTTTGGGCTGAATTGTGTTTCCCCAAATCTGTACGTTGAAACCCTAACCTCCATACTTCAGAGTGTGACGTATTTGGAGGTAGGGCCTTTAAAGAGGTGATTAGGTTAAAAATAGGTCTTTAGGGTGAGAACTAATCCAAGCTGACTACAACCCTTACAAGAACAGGAAATTAGACACACAGAGAGACACAAGGGGGGAGTGCATGCACCCAGAAGAAACCATGTGAGGACACATCAAGAAGACGGCCATCTACAACCCGAGGAGAGGGGCTTCAGAAGAAAACAAGCTGCCCAGGAACCTGATCTGGGACTTCAGCCTCCAGAACTGTGAGAAAATAAATGTCTGTTGTTTAAGCCACCCAGTCTGTAGTTTGTGATGGCAACTGTAACAAACTAATAAAGGAACAAATATTTATAAAGTGCCTATTATCAACAAACCATTGTAGTCGGTCTACCCGGGATAGTAAGCAAAAGCTAATAAACAAATTGGAAAGATGAAATAGGCTTTTTTTTGTAACACAGCCTTGATGGCTGCCTTACCCCATGTTGGTGAAGAGGCACCCTGTGTTTAGTCCTACTTAAGAACTCAGCTGAAAATAGCCCAGAGACCAGCCAGCCACTTGGGAAACCTGAATCTGAAATAAGAATAATTTTGGCTGGTGATAGTTCTGAAATAATAGATTTCTTATTTTTGAGGTACAAGATCCCTGTAGTTTTGAAGACTGGCACAATTGAAGGTTACCATTTAAATTAAAAAGAATCTTTGGGAAAGTCTGCATTTTATGTGGCAGAAATGTGTATTTCACTAGTATTGAAACCTATATAAAGTAATAGAAATCGGTTGAATCACTTACATTCAAGCAGCCTGAAGAGTCTCAAGTGGATGGTATTGCTGAGAAATCAAGATGGTAACCCACTGTGGATTAGGATGTCACAGAAGAAAGCAGATTAATATAAAAGTGCTTTGATATTCACCAGTGGCAAGGGTGTTTTTACACAAACTACATTAAATGAACGGTTGGATTTTTTTACATAACAAAAATAGAAGATGAGTTTGCTTTTCTGAAGACTTAATCACTTGAATCATTGAAACATTTTTCAGTGTAAACAACAAATGTTTCTATGTCTATTTCTAAAAGCAGGTATTAAGTTATTTTTACAGAAATTGCTCTCAGAGGGAAATCACTGAGGTAACAGGAGAGAACAGGATTTATATGTTAGGGGAGAAGGCAAATAGTCTAGAAAAAGTAGATCTTGTTTGCACAGTTTTGGCGGTAAACTAGTTAGCTGGTAATCTGTCCTTGAGTAAGCTGAGTAAAGGCATCAAAACAGTTTTAGATGTTTGTGAATTCTCCAGAAAACAGTGAGCCCTTCCATCAGCACGTCCACCTTGCTGAGATCAGGTCCACACCACTTCCCTCATGAGGATGTGTTACCTGGGATACTTTAATAAGTCAAATTATACAAAATTCCATATGGAATATTAAATTTAATGAAATTTCTAACACTTGTGCAAAGAGAAAGCAAACACTAAGCAATAGAGTGTTAGAAAAGAACCTAGTGTGGTGTGTAGGTACAGAGGGGGAATCCATAGAAGTAGATTATTCTGGCTGAAATGGAAAGTTATATTTAGGGGGAGGTAGGAGAGGGCTGAAAAGACAGGATGAAGCCAGATTATCAACATCCCTGAATGAGTTCAACTTTCATTTCACAGGCATCAGAGAAAGGAAGAGATGGGGTAAACTCTGTTATGGAATTTGCTTTGCAAGTGAAGTGCAGGATGAGACCAGAAGCAGGGACTGGCTAGGAGGCTGTGACAGGAGACGGTAACGCAGGCCTAAGGTTCAAATCGGTAGATTCAAGGAGCAATAAAGAAAAACGCATGAGATTTAATGGCACGTTAGGGGGAAAATAGAAAAACTAAAGTGACTTGAGTTTTTAACCTGGGTAGCAAAGAGAATGATTTATCAGTAAATGGAAATCAAGGGAATCTAATTTTTCTGGAAAAATGCATTTTAGGAATATCATATTGAACATATATATGAAATCTCACCCTTGCCTACCTCCCGGTCCCCTTACCCAAATCTATTCCTTTTTCCTGTAGGATTTATCACTCTCTAATACAGTTTACTTAGTTGTGATATTTGCTGACTATTGTCTGTCTCCTACCTGAAGAAGCTCCACAAGGGCAGGGATTTTGGGGGGTTTTGTTCATTGGTGTGTCTCAAGCATGTTGAACTGGCATGTAATAAGTGCTCAATAAATATGTTAGCCGAAAGCATGGGTAAACTCAGCACCCAAGAAACAATATCCACCATGCAGTTGAAAAATAATAACTAACACATATTGAGAACTTGTTCCATGCAAGGCATTGTTTGGTGCTTTAAACTGAGGCACAGAGTGGTAAAGAAATGGCTTAATCACGAAAGTGGCAGAGCCAGGATTCCAACCCAGGTGAACTGACTCTAGAGCCCACACACATCATGTGCCTCTCACTTTATGTCACAATCTCATGGGGTGAAGAGGCAAGATGGGAGGGGCTGAAAGAGACTGGGAATCAGATTCCCAACCGTAGTAGCTGAAACTGGAAGCAGAAGCTGAGAATATAACAAAAGACTAATGATAGATGCTTAGCTTCTCCAGGGTGCTTTTCCTAACCAGAATGCTATTGCTGATGTTGGTGGGCTTGTGAATTTTTGTGACGTTTCTGTGGATCTATATTATTGCATTTTAATAACAGGTTAAAACCATTCATTCTCCAGAAGTACTGTACTTGGTGAGCCCAGTTTTAACAACAACAACAAAAATCTCTTGTTTTATGAAATTCACTATTGAGCTCATATACACCAGGTATTTTAAGTGTTGTAAAAAAAAAGGTGGTACATCTGACAGCCCTAAATAGCCTCAGGAATTCTACCTCTTAAGTGATAATGCTTCTTTGCCCATTAGAATAGAGCAGAATACTGGGGTATCTTGTGGGTCCCCAGGAGCTGAATGGAAATGCAGGCATGTTATATCAGAAGCAGTCCACATTTTCACCTCTAGCTACGGAAAGCAGTAGATTGCCAGATGCACACCTGAAAAGTTACATCAAAAGCCTTTGAAGAGGTGGTTCTGATAATTTTACTTTCAAGAGGTAATTTTGGAAAATTATGTCACATGTTAAATTTTTTAGACAGTCTACCTGCTCTCCTACAAGTAAAGGGTCTTTTTACTGTAACAGCTACAGCTTATACTTGAATGTGCTTATTGCTATGTGTTGAAGTATCTAAATAATGTAAATTTTATAAAAACAAATATAAAATATCTACTTCTGACTTAAGCTGAAAGTCCCAGTCTGTCAAACTAATCTAACATACCACCCACTTCAATTTCACGCCTTTTAGCACTGGAGAAAACTGAAACTATGTGACTGCTCCAGAAGGAGACAGAATTTTTGTTTTCTATCATTCTAGTTTGTATGTGTAGTCAAAAGATGTCTGAAGCCCCACCAGGAAAACAGCAGTGGAAACTGACCTGCTTGTGGGGCGATCATTGTATGTTTTAAAAGGTAATGATCCAACAAGGACCAACTGTATAGCACAGGGAACTATATTCAATATCTTGTAATAACCTATAATGGAAACGAATGTGAAAAAATATATATATGTAACTGAACCACTTTGCTGTTCCTGAAACATTGTAAATTAACTATACTTCAATTTTAAAAAAAAGGTAAATCATGTTTCAGCAATTCAGTAAAATTTATGTCATGGACATTTAATTACATCTCTCTAGGCCTCCTGAATTTCTTCAGTTGTATCATGTGAGCTTCTTCAATTGTTTCATGTGAGTTTTAGCCTAGACTCTCCAAAGCCTTGCCCCCAAAGTCTAGATTTCTTAGGGCGTCTTCATGATTTTTACCATGTGTGTATACCACTGAACTATTATTTATAACCATTTTTCTTTAAATAGGCCAGCTTAAAATAATCTAAATATGTTGATTTTTAAAATAAAAATTTGCATGACTACTAAAAAGGAAAACCAGCATCATTTGCCCTAGCTAGAAAGTAGCTATAAAAATAATTACAATGAAAAATAAACATAGACTTACATCTTAGTTAGGTATTGTCTTCAGAAGCTGTGATACTGAGACTGGCTCTTTCTGTGATAGAAAAGATGAACAACTTTTAGAGAGAGAATTGAGTTATCAAAAAGATGAAAAGAGTTGAAAAGAATGAACTTCTTCACTATGGCATTTATTGCATTTGAAATGTACTGTCCCATGTACCACCCCCTTTGACACCCATCCTGCATTTTGGAAAGCCACTACCCTAGGTAATCCCCAAGATTCATTTTGGCTCTAATCATATAGTTTAGCAGAAAGCTCAAGCTTTGGGCATGGATTCCATATGTCCTATCCAAGCCTCAATTTCTTTATCTGTAGGATGAGGATAATAATATATAGTTCACAGTGTTACAAAGATTAAGTGGAGATATGTAAAATCCATAACTTACCACCTGGCACATAGTAGAGGCTTCATAAATATTAATTTTCATTTTATATTTTACATTAATTGGACTTATCTAGCAACCTAATTTCAGGAGCTGTTACCAAGTCCTACTTGCCACACGACAGGCCAATAAATCGAGAGATGAGATATTGGGGCAAGGAATAGTGACTTTATTCAAAAAGCCAGCAGATTGAGAAGATGGTGGACTAAGGTCCTAGAGAACCATCTTACCCGAGGTAGAATTTAGGCTTCTTTTATACTCAAAGGGGAGGGGCTGTGGCTGTTTGTTGCAAACTTCTTGGTCTGAGGTCATGATGTCCCTGTACACCTCCGACAAGGCACATGTTATTCTCTTCTGCAACTTTTTATCTCTATATGAATAGAAAAGTGTTATACACTTAAAGGTCAGAGCCTTGAAAATGGACTATCCTGTATATTTCAGGCTACAGGCAACATTCATAACTCTAATCAAAAGCAATAGAATACAAAGGTTAAAGTAAAATAAACGGATCTAATATGGAGTCAGATTTGTTCCTCCGTATTACAGAGTGGTTCAATGGTTCTGATTACACAAATTCAAAATACAGGAATCAGACCTGATGTTTTCATAAACTCCTGCTTTTATATACTCTTTTTGGAAACAGACAAAACGTATTTAAACGTAAGCATATACTGTGTTTGTATAGCAAGGAAAATCAAGACATACTAGCAATAAAATCAAAAGATTAATATGTAGCTAAAATTTAGTGTAAAGCCTTGCATAGCTAATTAGTGAAAGGAGCCCGTGAGGATGAGCATGTGTTGGGAGAAGTAAGGATTATGAATAATGTTTAAATCTCTATTTTCAATATAAAAGAGCTTGTTGTTCAGTTGCTTCTGATAAGCCCAGTGGGAATATCAGTGATCTTTGTTCCTGTTGAACACTGAAAATCGTCATGTAAAATAGGAGCAACTAGCTGGCTAAACAGGAGCTTCCTTGAAAATCTACTAATAGAAAATTGTGGGAGAGAAGGGGTAGCCTGGGAGAGAGAGATCTGTAAGGTTTCATTTTAGCCCTGGATAAACACCATTCCTGCTTTTACCCATCTTTACCTAATAGAAATGTAAAGGGCCAAGTTCAGAGAGAAAGAAAGACACAAAATCATTTTGTGTGGAACAAAGAAGTGCTTCAATTTCACAGAAATGGCACTCTGTATCCTGAGCTGTTCTTACATTGAAATGCTACTGCACAAAGACCTTGGGGGCCTTGTGGTCTTAGGAAAAACGTGTGGACTTGACCTTTCAAGGTGTCAGCCACCAGCATGACTTAGAAAGGAAGAGAGCCGTTGTGATGGATTATTATGACTCCTGCACTGTCACTTTCATCAGGAGAGGTTTTGGACCGTATGTTGGGATGTAGCTGTAAATCTGGTTAACAAGGGAGCCCCTGGGGAAAATGACGTGTGGAAGAGAGAAGATGCTTTCACCCCTGGGATTTCTCAGCTCCTTTCTGTTCTCCCTTTCAGCATTTTGTGCCAAGATTTCTTGTTTTTCCTCACAAACTCAGATCGGAGCAAAGGAATCCAAACTAGGATTTACTGATAATGCATCTCCCCTTTCTGGGGAAAACCAAGTCCTAGAAGGACCATTCAACTTGAAGGAATGCAGCCAGGTAGAAGCACAGGGCAGTAGGGGAGGGGATGAGATTGGAGGGTGGAGAGTTTTCAAGGTCTTTTGAATCATTTGACTGCTGGACACAACACTACCTGAAGGCATCCAATGGAAGACCAACTCAGCATCAGCTGAAGCCCATCTCATGATCCATGAGTAATGGAAGCTAAAGATGGAGTGCTGCTCCCTCTGGCTTTGCTTGCATACCCTTGATCTCAGCTTCTCATTTCAAATGTAATTCACTTCTCCTAGGTAGCCCCCATCATTCAGCTGTCAAACATCATGTGCCATTTCTCACAATCTAGCCCCTTGGGTAGCTTCTTGACAAATAACTGAAATCTAGTCTGCATTGTACTGGAAGCAAGATAGGAAGAAAGTACTGTTAACATTATTCTTCCAGAAAAACCAGCTGGAGATGCTTTTTCATATACTATTCTAATGCACCAAGCAGACTTAACATAGTGGCTAAATTATCAAGACCCATTCCACCCCCAAATAGGGACGGTCTTTATAACACTCTTTTTTCTCTCAAAAATTATTGTTTTATTACTATTAAATATTTCAGGCATAAATATGGTCTATGATATGACAAATAATTTTTTGCCCTTTCCATAGATAAAGACAGAAATGTTAACAGCTCCCTTTTCTCCTAATTCAAGTTCTAATTTAAGATTGTCCAATGATTCAATAATCTAATCATCCTTGCATGAAATACGTTATCATAGTATCTCCAAGATTCTCACACTTCTCTCTCCATCCATATGTAGATGAACATTGATACCAGCTTGTGAAACATTAATCCCTTGTTTCCTGGGGGCCATCTCACCCTCAGTGGAATTGCTGCTCTTGGTCCTGGAATTCTAGCACCTATTACAAAACGTAACATGGAGTGAATGTTCAATAAATATTTATCAAATTAATGATTTAACAATCATACGTAGTTGTTGATGAAGTTCACATGAAATCTTCCTTCTGTGATGATTAGTATCCTTCTTTCAACATAATCCTGAAAAGCCATTGTTGACTGGTGTATGCTGTCACTGAACTCTGACATTTCTCTGTTCTTATTTTAGGTTTATGCTCCTTCTCTGTCTCAATAATTCCCTGGCTTCCTGGTCAGATGGCATAGCCATAAAACCTTGTTGAAAGTATACCTTCAACAAGTTTAGTTGATGGAAGCAACATAATTCTATTCTCTAGTTTCCCCATGAAGCAGAATGTAAGCTTTAAGAGGACAGGCATGGGGGCTTCCCTGGTGGTTCAGTGATTAAGAATCTGCCTGCCAATGCAGGGGACATGGGTTCGAGCCCTGGTCTGGGAAGACCCACATGCGCCGAGCAACTAAGTCCTTGTGCCACAACTACTGAAGCCCACATGCCACAACTACTGAAGCCCACACACCTAGAGCCCGTGATCCTCAACAAGAGAAGCCACCGCAATGAGAAGCCCACGCACCACAACAAAGAATAGCTCCCGCTCACCACAACTAGAGAAAGGCTGCACACAGCAATGAAGACCCAATACGGCCAAAAATAAGTAAATTAAAATAAATAAATTTAAAATAATAATAATAATAAATTAAATAAAAAATACCACACCCTACAACAACAGAAAACATTCTTTAAAAAAAAAAAAGGATGGACACCATGTCTAGCCTGGTGCCTGAAACATAGTAGATGCTCAATAAAAATTTTTGCAAATTTACTACTAAAGGCCTTTCTTTCTCCCTTTCTTAATGCCAGGGCAGTGTACAGAGTCTCAATCTATACATTCTGGGGAAAAGAACTAACAGTTTGGCACCTCCTACGTGTCAAAAACCAGGCTGGATGCCATACATACATTACCTTATGTCATTTTTTACAGCAACCTTGTGAAGTAGGTATTACTTCAATCACAGAGGTAAAGAAACTGAGGCTTGGAGAGGTCTGTCATCAAATAAGTATGTGCACACGAAATTCTTCTTTCTCCTAGAATATTCTTTCTCTTCCTATTACGTGATCAAATCACACCCAACCTTCAAGAACCAAGTTTAAGATGTCGAAAACACGTCCTCCATGGGGCTTTTGTGTTTCTGTCTATCTTCTGAGGAAAGACCTTGACAGCTTTTGTTATGGGCCATTTTGTCAAGGATGTTTGTACAGCAAAAAGCCTTGGAACGCAGACAGGATCTCCCTTTGGGAGAGAAAAGATTTGTTTTCTGAACAGGATAATAAGGATAATGTCTCCCTCCAGGACAAAGATTGGACAGGTTTGCTAGCCGCCTCTTCAGAGGACTGGGGTTTCCTTAGCTCAGTGTCCCTCAGCTGTGATGCAAACCCACAGAGTGTGCAGCATCCTCCTTTATTGCCCCTGTGGGCTGTGGAGGACAAAGGGGACCAATGTGGACACAAAGCTCCTGCTGCCTGCTGTTCTCAGAGCAATAGAGTCCGTTGCTTCGGAGCCAGGAGTTTTGTGGCCTCTGCCAGCATCTATGAAAATGCAGCAGACTAACTTTTCAGCTTGTAAATAGTGTAAAACCTCAAACTTTCCACAGTTCTTGACAAAGGCCTTCTTCCTTGGGGAAGTCTTATCTAACCATTACAGCTTACAGTGATATCTCCAAAACACATTTGGCAGGAAACCAACCTGCTGAGTAGTGTGTTGTGAACATTTTTTATTCTCTCACACTTGATCGTGCTCTCCTAGAGGACAGAGACAGCACTTGCACTTCTTGAGGAGTGTTTAGCATTTTTCCTGCACATAGAAATTGGCTCTCATTTCATTAATAGTAATTCATTAAAATGGACTGAATGTCTATTAAGTGTAGGACATCATGGTCAGAATATTTAGGTAATTATTTTCCTAACTGGTGCATAATCTCCTTGAAGATGGACATAGTACCGAATACTTCTTTTTTACCCACTGTAATTCTCTGTGTCTCTTGTTCTCTCATTCGACAAACATTTATTGACCATCTGCTAGGTGCAGGTGGTACGTTCGTTGCTGAGTATACAAATGAATGAGAGACTCCCTACCTTCAAGGATCTCATGGAACCAGATCATGCAGTACAAGGAGGAAGTCCAGTGAGAGAGGAAAGTACAGGTCATTATGGGAACATGGCAATGGGCTGTTTGTTGATAGCTTTTCTACCTTCCGGTATTTTCAGAAGGATATACTGCTTGAGAAATACTAAAATAAATTGTTGGAGTGTGGACTGATAATTCAAACTGAAAATCTTTATCAAATACCTGCTCTGAAACTTAAAACTTAAAATAGCTCATCTAAGATGTGGCTGGCCTACACATCTGATAACATCATTATCAGATGATAATACATCATTATGTATTTAAAAAGATACATGTAACCAGTGTGTTCAAGTAAATGAACATACATTCAACACCTGGAATAGCCCCAAAGGCTAGAAAAATGCACAAGGCCTGTTCCCTGCCCTCGAGATGGTCACAGTCAAGTGAGACAGACACAGAGAAACATGATCTTAAACTGGGCACAATGGCGTAAGCACTGAATAGATACTGAAGTTACTATTAGACTGTGGGGATTCAGTCTGCTGGGGACCAAGAGACTTTCTTGCAAGGGATGGCATCTGAGCTGGAATTTAAAGGGGAAAAGGATTTCCACAGGCAGGAAACAGAAAGTAAGGCAGCCAGGAAATACTTGAACATAGGCACATTCTTTAAAATAAACAACATCAAAAAGTCTACAACTAATAAATGCTGGAGAGGGTGTGGAGAAAAGGAAACCCTCCTACACTGTTGGTAGGAATGTAAATTGGTGTGGCCACTATGGAGAACAGTATAGAGCTTCCTTAAAAACTAAAAATAGAGTTACCATAAGATCCAGCAAATCCCACTCCTGGGCATATATCCAGAAAAGATGAAAACTCTAAGTTGAAAAGATACATGCATCCTAATGTTCATAGCAGCACTATTTACAATAGCCAAGACATGGAAGCAACCTAAATGTCCATTGCCAGATGAATGGATAAAGAAGATGTGGTATATATACACAATGGAATACTACTCAGCCATAAAAAAGAATGAAATAAAGCCATTTGCAGCAACATGGATGGACCTAGAAATTATCATACTAAGTGAAGGAGGTCAGACAAAGACAAATATCATGTGATATTACTTATATGTGGAATCTAAAAAAATGATGCAAATGAACTTATAAAACAGAAATAGACTCACAGACATAGAAAACAAACATATGGTTACCAAAGGGGAAAGGGGAGAGGGATGAATTGGGAATTTGGGATTAACAGTTATATACTCCTATATCTAAAATTGGCAAACAACAAAGACCTACTGTATAGCACAGGGAACTATATTCAATATCTTGTAATAACCTATAATGGAAAAGAATCTGAAAAAGGATATATATATTCAGTTATATATATATATATATATAAAACAGAATCACTTTGCTGTACATCTGAAACATTGTAAATCAACTATATATCAATGAAAAGAAAAGAAGATGTGGTATACTACATACACAGTCATAAAAAAGAATGAAATTTTGCCATTTGCAGCAACATGGATGGACTTAGAGGACATTATGCTAAATTAAAGAAGTCAGAAAGAGAAAGACAAATACTGTATGATATCACTTATATGTGGAATCTAAAAATTACAACAAACTAGTGAATATAACAAAAAAGTAGACTCACAGATATACAGAACAAACTACTGGCTACCAGTGCGGAGAGAGAAGGGGGAGGGGCAATATTGGGGTAGGGAGTTAAGAGGTACAGACTATTATGTATAAAATAAGCTACAAAGGTATATAGTAAAACACGGGGACTATAGCCAATGTTCTATAATAACTATAAATGGAGTATAACCTTTAAAAATTGTGAATCACTATATTGTACACATATAATACTATTTTACATCAACAATACTTCAATTAAAAAAAGAAAATTAAATTTAAAAAACTAACTAATAAACGAGAGTTCAGGGAATTGTTCGTAAGATAGCAACTGGAATGGAGGGTGTACACAGGACTATAGGGAGAACTGAAAGTCAGAAAGGAAATTTTGTTCCGTGTCTTTTTTTTGATACTTTTTTTTTTTTTTTTTGGTTCTTTTGCTTTTTGTTCAGTGACTTTTACAGACACTTATTAAGCATCTGCTGGGGCAAATATAATATGCTCAAAGAGAGACAAATGTATAGTCCTAGCTCACAATCTAGTGGGGAGAGCAATAATCTAATCTAAACTATTAAATGCCAACAAAGCACTGAGCAGGGAGGGTTTTGAATGCCACCCTAAGGCGCTTGGGTGTTCTTCATTAGTCACGGGATGCAGTGAATGATGTCATTGACCCGTGAGGAGGAGGGAAAGTCTTGGCAGCTGTGTGAAGGTTGGACCAGAGGGTTGAAAGATGGAGGCGGGGAGAGCAGTGTGGAAGCTTCTGTGACCATCCAGGGAGAAATGGGAAGGGTCTAAACCAGATGAAAAGAGGAACAAAGATATGAGACACGTTGTGATGATAGAATCCACAGAATTTGATGATTGATTCAATGAGAGAGGTGGCTATGAAGATGAATCCAAGCCTTCTATTCTTGGCGACAGAGAGGATGATGTTAGTGATATATAATAGTGAACATTCACCAAATAAAAAATCTTTGAGAAGATCTAAAAGATCTTTGTACTAATTAACCAATCTCTATCATCTTTTTTCATTTAACTTTTTGTCATTTTTATTTTTAAAGCAGAGGAGGTAAACACTTAGGACTTCTCAGGAAACTCTTATCGTGATTTTTCAAACTTCAGGACTATTAGTGGATCATGAAATCAATTTAAAAAGTTATAAAATAATACCAAAAAGTGAAATAGAATAAAGCAGAACAGAATGTGAAATATCGTAGTAATCACTTATATAAAGGTTACTATTTGTGGAAATTTGTCTTCTGTTTTATGTACATACACTGGGTCGCAATGTCAAATACACGTCTTAGTGTGAGTTGCAGTTTAAAAAGTTTGAAAGCCATTGATCTAGACAGTGCTCAACAAAACATCTCTCTAGTCTAAACCCTCTCCTCCAGTTTATAGGATTGCAGCAGTGAGACAGGAACAAAAAGGGATGTAGGGGAAAGAGGCATCTTTCATCACTTTGACAGTGAACGACGATCACTGTCGTTACATAAAACAGTGGGTGCTAGTACCTTGTTTGGAGTCGATGGCCTCTGTGATTATTATAGAAAGCCCGAAGCATCCCCTGCATTATTCTGTTTGTAGTCCCTTTGGCAACATGGGGAATGTTCAGGCTTACCCCCATTTGGTCCACCTGCAGATCAAACCAGAACCAGGGAGAGAACACATTATTTGCTTTCTTTTCTTGATATTTCAAATAAGCCCTTGCTAAGTAATTTGAGACAATAGAATTAAAAATGTAAATTATGAATCCTCATAGATTTTATTTTTCCACTAGATGGCAGAAAAAGCACTTGTAATGGAAATTACAGTGTCATCTCTTTAATCAGTTCCCCAGACTTTTTTTTTAATAAAGGGAGGTATATTTCATTTTAGTTTGAACAGTAGAATCTGATTATAAGACAACTGATTATTTTATAACTAATTTAAACATATTAAGCTTAAAATTAAGGAGAAAACTTTGAATTAGTTTATGTTTATATATGTACATATGTATGCACCCATCTCATTTGATATATACGTGATGGAATTTCAATGACTTTAGAATACTGCCATGCTCTCTTTTAATACAAATTAAAAAATAAAAGGTAGTATTTAAATACACTTTTAAATTTATACAGAAACTTTAAAAATGTTACATATGGATATAATTAGGTGTACAATTGAACTATACTTAATTATGATATATTGAAGATAATAATAATATTATTACAAAGATTGATGATACATTCATGGTTATAAATTCAAAATACTTTTTTTAACAAAGAAAGAGAATAAAAACTATGTTAGCTAGGTAAATACAGTTCAAAAGTTAAACGTGGTATATCGTTTTCTTTCTATGCTAATAACCTTAATGCAGCTTTTATTTTTTTACCCCGATTTCGTGTGTCATGTTACATTTATCAACAATAATTCTTTAGGGGTATTTGTCATTAGAGCACTTTACTAGGCACTTGAGAATAGCTTCACAAACAGCTGTACCCTTGCTCTGGTTCATTTACCATCAAAGAGAAAATTATTTTATGGACCTACAAAGAGCAAAAATAAGCGAGTTACACAAAAGAGAATGTGTTGGGAAACACAGACATAATTTGATAATGTAATATCAAATTATAGAATACAAACTAGTTCAAAGAAACTTTTGTCCCTATTTCAGTCATTGTTTTCACTACTGTTTTTCTTACAACTGGTTTTCAAAAAGTTGAAGACTAGACTGTCAAAAAAGAGCAGAAAACAAGAAAGGATGGAAAATGGAGGTGATGGAAAGGAGTGAAGTCCAATCACTGGTGTGGTCCACGAGAATCTGATGAGTGCTTATTCTCAGTCAGGCGCTGGGGTGGGGATGGAAACATGGCTTCTTCTTTCAAAATGAGAGCAAGTAATAGAGAGAGGAGGGGAGATGTTAGGTGAACAAATGGGAAGAAATAAAAGAATTGATGAGATTACGTAACAGTTGCCATGGTGTTGTTGAGTTACCTCAGCTCTCTCTCCCAGCCTTTGCTGACTGCCTCTTCCCCAACCAAACAAAAACAAAAGGGAGGGGCTTCCCTGGTGGCACAGTGGTTAAGAATCCACCTGCCAATGCAAGGGAGACGGGTTCGAGCCCTGGACAGGGAAGATCCCACATGCCGCAGAGCAACTAAGCCCATGCTCCACAACTACTGAGCCTGAGCTCTAGGGCCTGCAAGCCACAACTACTGAGCCCACGTGCCACAACTACTGAAGTCCATGCACCTAGAGCCCATGCTCTGCCACAAGAGAAGCCACGACAATGAGAAGCCCGCACACCACAACGAAGAGTAGCCCCGGCTCACCGCAACTAGAGAAAGCCGGCGCACAACAATGGAGACCCAACACAGCCAAAAATAAAAAATAAAATAAAATAAATTAAAAACAAAAACAAAACAACAAAAGGGAAACTCTGGGGCATGCTGGTAATGCCTACAATCTTCAGGAACCTAGGGATGGTCTTCTGGTGGCACGAGGGGAGTGGAGGTAGGAACCACATCTGCAATGTTATCTGTGCAGAGTAAGTGATACCCAGTTTAGAGTCTCTAGTTTAGAAAACCCTGTGCTGTGCTGTGTGTGGGCAAAGATCTTGTTTTGAGTCAAGGTGGGTAAACAACTTTCTGGAAATAAGCAACTCGCATGGTGCAGTAAGTTAGTTTCTAGGACAATGTAATTTTATTTTATTAAAAAAATTTTTTTTTAATTAAAAAAAAATTTTTTTGACCACACTGCATGGCTTGCAGGATCTCAGTCCCCCGACCAGGGATTGAACCCAAGGCCACGGCAGTGAAAGCCCGGAATCCTAACCACAAGGCCACCAGGGAACTCTCCTGTAATTTTAAAATAAATTGTTTCTAAATCCTATTGCGTAGAAGACTATTTTTATGTCTGTTTCTTCATAAAGGCAACTGTGGGTTAAAAACAAAATTTATTTGAAAATAAAAGAGAATTGGATTTGGGGTACTTAGTTATTAATGAAGAAAACTTACATTAGATTTTCAGGAGAATTCCCTCACAGAATCAAATTTTAATAAGTCCCACTGGTCCAAGTCCAGGCACCCTGGGTCCTGCCACCTCCTGCATGTGGGCCTCTGTCCAGCCACTGGACAGAAATCTGGGCCCCAGTTTCTTAAATTATATATCATCCAGCATTAGACTTTCAGCTCTAACACTCTCTGCATGAGAAGAAAAAGAACTGCAACAGCTCACTGTTTCATTGAAACAAACCAAAAAGAATTCTGGTCCAAGGTCCCAGTGCCAACCTCCTACCACAGCTAGCCCAGCTTTTTAGGTCCTAAGCTCCCCTCGTGCTCTCCAATTAAAGAAATAGAAATCTGGGCTTTCTCTATAAACTCTGTGTTCTGCCCTTCCCAATGGTATCACTGCAAATGTCCCTATAAATCTACAACCCAAGCCATAGACTAACTTCTATGGGCTTAGAGCTCTATGAATGGCTCTCTCACGCTGAGCCTGCTCTGAGGAGACTCTGTCCCCAAAACACTGAGTGGTTTTGTTTTCCTGCTGAAACCAGGGGAGATTGTGGAGTGGGAGAGCTCAGAGCTTACAACCCTGTAGATCTACACTCAGCACATCTCTAATGGGCTCCACGCAATGACAGCTGTGACGAATACCATGGCAATTTCCCAGATAAGATTGTATCCGAGTAGGGGCTACATTTCCTTCAGAGTTGCAGAGGTCATTATTATTCTTTGGAGAGGAATTCTGAGGAGGAAATAACTGATTTAAACGCCTGCTGTCAGTTGCCAAAGAAATTGTTACAAAATACTGCTATAATGATGTGGAAAACTGCCCATTGCTTTGGATTCCACATTTTTTGTGCGCCCTCCTGTTCATCATCTGAGATTTCCCTCTTAGCCAACTGGGTGTGTGAAGATTGGTGCTCTAAAAGCCTCATAACTTGGAGTCTCATTCTGGGTCCTTTGGCATTTCATATTATGGTTGCTCAACCATTTCTCACGACCACTCAAGCTTTCACAAGGTCTTCTAAAAGACTGTGCAAAGCCCAGAAATACCCACCCAGCCTATGTATTAAATTTCATTCATTCAACAAGTACTTGTAGGACTTCCCTGGTGATGTACTGGTTAGGAATCAGCCTGCCAATGCAGGGGACACAGGTTCGATCCCTAGTCCGGGAAGATCCCACATGCTGTGGAGCAACTAAGCCCGTGTGCCACAACTACTGAGCCTGCGCTCTAGAGCCTGTGAGCCACAACTTCTGAGCCCGTGTGCTGCAGCTACTGAAGCCCTCATGCCTAGAGCCCATGCTCTGCAACAAGAGAAGCCACCGCAATGAGAAGACCAAGCACCATAACAAAGAGAAGTCCCGGCTCACCACAACTAGAGAAAGCCCACACACAGAAAAGAAGACCCAACTCAGTCAAAAATTAAAAACAAACAAACAAAACAAAACAAGTACTTGTAGAATACTCATTATTTTTCCACATATGAGAAGGTGGCATAAGGTAGTGGTTCCAGGTGGAGTTTCTGGAGTCAAACCTTCTAGATTCTAAGCCTGGATCCACCAGGATTACTAGCTGTGTGACCTTGTTTTGTGAAAGTTGTGTGACTCAGGACAAGTTACCTAAGTTTCCACGTCTGTATAAAAGGCCCAATAGTAGTACCTACCTCATAGGGTTGAAATGAGGATTAAATGAATTCATATTTGTGAGGGGCTAAAGATAAAAAATACCATAAAAATCCACAGGCAACAAAACAGAGGAAAAATACTTGCCACACCTTCGGGTGACAAGGATTAGCATATCTGCATCTAGGCAACCAGGGGGGAGGGGGAGGATATATACATGTGAAACCTTAGGACAGGAGTTGCAGAGCCCCAGAGGAAGATGCTGATTGCACGTTAAAATGTTTGAATTAAATTTGATTGTAAAGAAAGAGGTGGCAAAGTTTTCTAGAAATGGAATTTTTCCTAAGGAAGATTAATCTGGCAGCAGCAGGTCAGGTCGTTTGGAGAGTAAAGACCATTTGGATGCTGACAAGATCAGGTGAAAGGTGGTGTCATCCTACTCTGGGAACTCCAAGGAGAGGATGATCATAAACATTCTCTTTGGTCAATAAGTGCTTGACGATGACTGAGGTTTTCTGAGGTTTCAGAGCCCACATAATTGGAAAAATGCTGGTTAGTAAAGTTAAGGAAGATGGGAGCAGACATGGATTTGGGGGGAAGCCGATGGGTTTGTTTCTAAACTACGTAAGTGTAAGGTATCCACTTTAAAATTAGAGAAAAACAGGTTAACATCTGGTTGGAAATGCAAGTTTAGAGCTCTAACAAAAATATAAACCAAGAGATATAGAATTAGGATTCATCCTAAAACAAGCTAAGGCCAGGGACATAGGTAAGATCACAGAGTATTTACCCTGAGTGGGAGCAGAGGCCTGAGGACCACAGTGGGAAAGGGCTTATTGAAAATACAGTTTCCTAGACCCCATTCATACTTAATTAACCAGAATTAGGAGATAACATTAAGGACTCTATATTTTTAACAAGTTGCTAACATTTATCTAATAAACGTTAAAGTTTAAGACCTTGCTACAGAGGGTGAAGGATGATGAGAAAAAAATCAAGATGGTTAAAAGGTAGCAAGTAAATCTTGCTGGAATCGTTAAGGAAGAAGGAACTCATGAGGATTGGGTATCAAATCTTCAACTAGATCATAGAAGAAATGGGAAGAGGCTTCTGGTTTGTATTATATTAGGAAACAATCAAAGACCTTCCTTCTCCACTAGGGTGAAGGGTTGAAGGGGTAGAGAGAAAGTGGAGATAACTGAAGACATCACTTTCCTGAAATATGACAGCAGAAGAAAGAATAAGAGAAAATGTTGGCTTGTCGCTGTAACAGAATTAAGGGTGTGACTTGTATTTGAGAGTGAGTTGGGAAAGATAGACAACATGAAAAGGCAGAGGGCCATGGACCAGATGAAAGAACAAGATAAAACCCCAGAAAAACAACTAAATGAAGTGGAGATAGGCAACGTTGCAAAAAAAGATTTCAGAATAATGATAGTGAAGATGATCCAGGACCTCAGAAAAAGAATGGAGGCAAAGATCGAGAAGATGCAAGAAATGTTTAACAAAGACCTAGAAGAATTAAAGAACAAACAAACAGAGATGAACAATACAATAACTGAAATGAAAACTACACTAGAAGGAATCAATAATAGAATAACTGAGGCAGAAGAATGGATAAGTGGCCTGGAAGACAGAATGGTGGAATTCACTGCTTCAGAACAGAATAAAGAAAAAAGAATGAGAAGAAATGAAGACAGCCTGAGAGACTTCTTGGACAACATTAAACGCAAAACATTTGCATTATAGGGGTCCCAGAAGGAGAAGAGAGAGAGAAAGGACCAGATAAAATATTTGAAGAGATTATAGTTGAAAACTTCCCTAACATGGGAAAGGAAATAGCCACCCAATCCAAGAGGTGCAGCGAGGCCCATACAGGATAAACCCAAAGAGAAAGATGCCGAGACACATAGTAATCAAATTGGCAAAAATTAAAGACAAAGAAAAATTATTAAAAGCAACAAGGGAAAAATGACAAATAACATACAAGAACTCCCATAAGGTTAACAGCTGATTTCTTAGCAGAAACTCTACAGGCCAGAAAGGAATGGCATGATATACTTAAAGTGATGAAAGGGAACAATCTACAACTAAGATTACTCTACCTGGCAAGGATCTCATTCAGATTCGATGGAGAAATCAAAAGCTTTACAGACAAGCAAAAACTAACAGATCTACACCAATGGACAGATCATTCAAAATGAAAATAAATAAGGAAACAGAAGCTTTAAATGACAAAATAGACCAAATAGATTTAATTGATATTTATAGGACATTCCATCCTAAACCAGCAGATTACACTTTCTTCTCAAGTGCGCATGGAACATTCTCCAGGATAGATCACATCTTGAGTCACAAATCAAGCCTCAGTCAATTTAAGAAAATTGAAATCATATCAGGCATCTTTTCTGACCAAAAGGCTATGAGGTTAGAAATGAATTACAGGGAAAAAAACGTAAAAAACACAAACACATGGAGGCTAAACAATATGTTACTAGATGACCAAGAGATCACTGAAGAAATCAAAGAGGAAATCAAAAAACACCTAGAGACAAATGGCAATGAAAACACAACAATCCGAAACCTATGGGACACAGCAAAAGCCGTTCTAAGAGGGAAGTTCATAGCAATACAATCCTACCACAAGAAACAAGAAAAATCTCAAATAAACAATCTAACCTTACACCTAAAGGAACTAGAGAAAGAAGAACAAACAAAACCCAAAGTTAGCAGAAGGAAAGGAATCATAAAGATCAGATCAGAAATAAATGAAATAGAAACAAAGAAAACAACAGCAAAGATCAATAAAACTAAAAGCTGGTTCTTTGAGAAGATAAACAAACTGATAAACCATTAGCCAGACTCATCAAGAAAAAGAGGGAGAGACGACTCAAATCAATAAAATTAGAAATGAAAAAGGAGAAGTTACAACAGACACCGCAGTAATACAAAGCATCCTAAGAGACTACTACAAGCAACTCTATGCCAACAAAATGCACAACCTGGATGAAATGGACAAATTCTTAGAAAGGTATAATCTTCCAAGACTGAACCAGGAAGAAACAGAAAATATGAATAGACCAATCACAAGTAATGAAATTGAAACTGTGATTAAAAATCTTCCAACAAACAAAAGTCCAGGACCAGATGGCTTCACAGGTGAATTCTATCAAACATTTAGAGAAGAGCTAACACCCATCCTTCTCAAACTCTTCCAAAAAATTGTAGAGGAAGGAAAACACCCAAACTCATTCTATGAGGCCAACATCACCCTGAGACCAAAACCAGACAAAGATACAACAAAAAAAGAAAATTACACACCAATATCACTGATGATATAAGTGCAAAAATCCACAACAAAATACTAGCAAACAGAATCCCACAACACATTAAAAGGATCATACACCATGATCAAGTGGGATTTATCCCAGCGATGCAAGGATTCTTCAATATATGCAAATCAATCAATGTGATACACCATATTAACAAACTGAAGAATAAAAACAGTATGATCATTTCAATAGATAACAGAAAAAGCTTTTGACTAAATTCAACACCCATTTATGATAAAAACTCTCCAGAGAGTGGGCATAGAGGGAACCTACCTCAACATAATAAAGGCCATATATGATAAACCCACAGCAAACATCATTCTCAATGGTGAAAAATGGAAAGCATTTCCTCTAAGATCAGGAGTGAGACAAGGATGTCCACTCTCACCACTATTATTCAACCTAGTTTTGGAAGTCCTAGCCACAGCAATCAGAGAAGAAAAAGAAATAAAAGGAATCCAAATTGGAAAAGAAGAAGTAAATCTATCACTGTTTGCAGATGACATGATACTATACATAGAGAATACTAAAAATACCTCCAGAAAACTACTAGAGCTAATCATTGAATTTGGTAAAGTTGCAGGATACAAAATTAATGCACAGAAATCTCTTGCATTCCTATACACTAATGATGAAAAATCTGAAAGAGAAATGAAGGAAACCCTCCCATTTACCATTGCAACAAAAAGTATAAAATAACTAGGAATAAACCTACCTAGGGGGACAAAAGACCTGTATGCAGAAAACTATAAGACACTGATGAAATAAATTAAAGATGATACAAACAGATGGAGAGATATAACATGTTCTTGGACTGGAAGAATCAATATTGTGAAAATGACTATACTATCCAAAAGAATCTACCAATTCAATGCAATCACTATCAAATTACCAATGGCATTTTTTACAGAACTACAACAAATAATCTTAAAATTTGTATGGAGACACAAAAGACCCCAACTAGCCAAAGCAGTCTTGTGGGAAAAAAACGGAGCTGGAGGAATCAGACTCCCTGACTTCAGACTATACTACAAAGCTACAGTCATCAAGACAATATGGTACTGGTACAAAAACAGAAATATAGATCCATGGAACAAGATAGAAAGCCCAGAGATAAACTCACAAACCTATGGTCAACTAATCTGTGACAAAGGAGGCAAAGATATACAATGGAGAAAAAACAGTCTCTTCTATAAGTGGTGCTGGGAAAACTGGCCACCCACATGTAAAAGAATGAAGTTAGAACACTCCCTAACACCATACACAAAAATAAACTCAAAATGGACTCGAGACCTAAATGTAAGACCCGACATTATAAAACTCTTAGAGGAAAACATAGGAAGAACAGTCTTTGACATAAATCACAGCAAGATCTTTTTTGATCCACCTCCTAGAGTAACGGAAATAAAACCAAAAGTAAACAAATGGGACCTAGTGAAACTTCAAAGCTTTTGCACAGCAAAGGAAACCATAAACAAAACGAAAAGACAACCCTCAGGATGGGAGAAAATATTCACAAATGAATCAACGGACAAAGGATTAATCTCCAAAATATATAAACAGCTCATGCAGCTCAATATTAAAGAAGCAAACAACCCAACCCAAAAATGGACAGAAGACCAAAATAGACATTTCTCCAAAGAAGACATACAGATGGCCAAGAAGCACATGAAAATCTGCTCAAGACCACTAATTATTAGAGAAATGCAAATCAAAACTACAATGAGGTATCGCCTCACACCGGTCAGAATGGCCATCATCAAAATTCTACAAACAGTAAATGCTGGAGAGGGTGTGGAGGAAAGAGAACCCTCTTGCACTGTTGGTGGGAATGTAAATTGATACAGCCAATATGGAGAACAGTATGGAGGTTCCTTAAAAAACTAAAAATAGAATTACCATATGATCTATCAATCCCACTACTGGGCATATACCCAGAGAAAACCATAATTCAAAAAGACACATGTACTCCAATGTTCATTACAGCACTATTTACAGTAGCCAGGTCATGGAAGCAACCTAAATGCCCATCGACAGATGAATGGATAAAGAAGTTGTGGTACATATATACAATGGAATATTACTCAGCCATAAAAAGGAACGAAATTGAGTCTTTTGTTGAGACGTGGATGGATCTAGAGACTGTCATACAGAGTGAAGTAAGGCAGAAAGAGAAAAACAAATATCGTATATTAACGCATGTATGTGGAACCTAGAAAAATGGTACAGATGAGCCAGTTTGCAGGGCAGAAGTTGAGACACAGATGGAGAGAACAAATGTACAGACACCAATGGGGGAAAACCATGGGGGCGTGGGGATGGTGGTGTGCTGAATTGGGTGATTGGGATTGACATGTATACACTGATGTGTATAAAATTGATAACTAATAAGAACATGTTGTATAAAAAAATAAAAGAAAAACAAAGAAATAAACAAAACTTATACTAAAGTTTCTTTGGGTTATTTGTATGGAAATATGTTAATATAAATGTTTCAGACATTTAAAAAAAAAAGAGTAATTGGGACCTAATTACACTTGAGAAAGAATAGGACCCAATGGAAAGGAGACAGATCTGGAAGAAAGAGAAGGGATGGTGGGTAGAACAAGGTCTTGGGAAAAGAAGGAAGGGCTAGCCTTCAAAAAGACAAGGAACACTTCTTTCTTCCTCTTGTTTCAGAAGCAGGAAAACATATTGGGATGGAAGGCAGAGAACTTGAAGGAATTCAAGCTGATGTTCTGGATATCGAAGTAAACTGGTAAAGGGTTTAGAAGTGGGAATATGAGGGCACTAGATGAGGTGAGTAAGTCACTAAAGGCATTCTGACCAATGGTAGAGAATTAGCCTGTGTTTCTGGGTCTCTCCTCCACAATCAACCCTGGAGAAACTATAGAAGCTAGAGAGGAAACATGGTTTCTAGGAACAAACACCAAACTACCAGCTAAATTACCAGCTAACAGTGAGAAATCCCTAAGGAGAGAGGAGAAGGTCTCAACAGATGTGTGGCCTTACAGGAGGGGTGCTGAGAGTGTTGGTTTACTTTTCCCTCTTTTCTCTTTTTCAGTTGGCTGGTGTGGTGGTGTCAAGCCACAGTCATCAGCAATGGTTTGGTGGTGCCTCGGGCTCTCGATGTGAATGAACATGTAACATCAGTTTCCAAATCTCGATTTACCCCCTTTGTGATTAAATAATTTGAAGGTCTGATTCTAAGGGTTTTTTGGATACATAGTTTAATGACTGCTAGAGTTGAAATAACTCATAAAGATACCAGCTCATACTTGCAGAAGTGCAGCAGTAATTAAAAATCATAATACACGTTTTAAAATCCCATTCAAAAGTGATGCAGAGATTTTCATTGAAATTTAGCAAGAAATTTCCACCTTTTCTGCTGTTGATACATTGTTTCTGAAAACACTGGTCTCACTGGACCAAAATCAAGGTACTGGCAATGTTGCACCCCTTCTGAAAACTCTAGGAGAGAATCTGCTTCCTTGCCCTTTCAAGCTTCTAGAGACCACTTGTCTTCCTAGGGCTTATAGCCTCTTCCTCTGGCTTCAAAGGGCATCACTCCAGTCTCTGCTTCTGTTGTCACATCACCTTTTCTCTGATTCTGGCTCCTCCTGTGTCTCTCTTATAAGGAATTGTGATTACATTGGGCCCACTTGGATAAGCCAGGATAAACTCTCCATCTCAGATCCTTAACTTGTTCACTCCTGCAAAATTCTTTTGTGTTGTAAGGTGACATATTCACAGGTTCTAAGGATAAGGATGTGGATATATTTGGGGGGCTATTATTCCATCTACCACGGTGGCTCAGGTAAATTTGAGAATGTAGCCTGTGCTATGAGGGATCCTTGTCAATGCTCCGTACCCCAGATCTCCTTCTCCTACTCTCGGGACACCTTAAATGCCAGTCATGGCACGTGACATCTCTCATATGGCCTGAGAGGGGTGCTGCTGTCAATCTGTGCATAAAATACTGGCAAAGATAAGTTTTTTCAGATCAAAATAAATACAAAAAGAAGTTCTATTTTTTATTCCCACACACCACTTGATTGTCTAGAGCAGCTTCTGGAATACAGTCATCCCACTTTGGTGATCAATGAGCATTATGGTTAATTTTATGCGTCAGCTTAACCAGGTTAATTGTATCCAGTTATTTGGTCAAACATCAATCTAGATATTGCTGAAAAGGTATTTTTTAGATGTGATTAACATTTAAATCAGTGGACTTTGAGTAAGGCAGATTACCCTGCATAATGTAAATGAGTCTCATCCAATCAATCAGTTGAAGGTCTTAAGAAAAGACTGAGGTCCCCTGAAGAGGAAAGAATTCTACCTCCAGATTGTCCTTGAACTCAAGACTCCAACATCAACTCCTGCTGGAATTTCCAGCCTGCTGGCCTGCCCTGAGGATTTCAGACCTCCCAGCTTCCTCAATCGTGTGAGCCAAGCACTTAAAATCAATCAATCTGTCCTCTCTCTCTCTCTTTCTTTCTGTGTATGTGTGTGTATATACACACACACACACACACATATCCTATAAGACTGTAATGTGTCTGTTAAGTTATATATAAGCTGAATATGCAACTGAAATAAGTTTCAAAATGAGTACAAAATAAATGTTATCAATGTAAAATGTGTATGCGTGTTTATACACACACATTCTATAGGTATTTTTTCTCTGGAGAACCCTAAATAATACAGTGAGTTAGAGAAACATTTTCAACCGGTGGGAGGGCATGATTTGAGGCATTGTAATAAATCCCAGGTTCAAGGGTAATATTAATAGATTTAGAATCTCAAAGTAAAATAAAATCTAGGCTCCCTTATACTTGCTCTAAAGTGGTTCTACCTTTTATCAAGTGAACCTGAAATATGGATTCAGTGGTAAGTATTGCTAGAGGGGCCTCAATTCTGGCAAAAATGACTTAAGTATCATAGGTATTGGGGGTGAAAGAAATCTAGGAGGTTTTCTAATTTATCTCTCTTAATGGTCTTATTGGCTTTAAGTATTATAAAACCAGTTGATATCAATATTATAAATACCATATTTTCTTTCATACAATTGCTTTATAACGATTAGTTAATTAAAACATTAAAAGCCCTGATATTAAGAAAAGAGAAACCATGGCTCACTGACTTCTGGAATTGAATTAGTCATTCACAGTAATATCACATTATTTCAAGGAAGAAAGCAAGAAGAATGATATTTGAAATCATTGGAGGAGTATGAACAGGTATAACATAATTGCTTGGCTTGGAATTTTGCCAAAAAACAAGTGCTAATCATTTTTGCCATAAGAAGTGCCAAGGATGCTCTTTAATGAAAACCACTATTGTGAATTTCTGTGTCTCCATCCCATCAGAAAATGATACTGCTATCAAAAAAAAATCCTCTTATATTTGAACATTTGTGAATACTGACTCATAAGTGGTTTTCTGGATCCCTGCAATCAGTGGAAATATGGGCAGAAGTATTCTTTAATCTTTTATAATGAAAGATGAGGAAAATACATGTAAAACAGACACTTCAGGATTTTTCTAGAGCAGTTTGCTTTCTTTGGACTGGAACATTATTGACTCTATCTTCTCTGCGCTATCCAGAGGTGAGAATTGGGACAGGTGGGTAAAAGAGGAGATGTGGGTTTGAGGACTGAGCACAAGGAGGAAGAGGGCTTGGGTCACATAGATTATCTCCTCCCTCTAAGTAATTTTAAGGCCCACAGCTTCCTTATTCATTGTCTTAGCTTCCCTTCCTGTTGCCTTTTAAAATCCTTTAGCTTATAATCCTCAGACTTTGGAGCCATATATCTTGTGTTCAATTTCCTATTCAACCATTTCACAGACAGGCAGTGTTGAGTAAGAAGTGAGTTCTTCTGTGTTGGTACCTGATAGATATGGATTTGAATCCTACTTCTACAACTTACCATCTACATTGTCTCAGTAATGCTGCACAACAAATGTCTTAGTCAGCTTGTGCTGCTATAACAAAATTCTCACAGTTCTGGGCACTGAGAACTACAAGATCAGTCAGCTCCTGGTAAAGGTCCTTTTTCTGGATTGTAGGTAGACTCCTAATTACTGTATCCTGACATGGCAGAGGGAGAGAGATCATCTCTCTTGTGTCTCTGCTTATAAGGCCAGTAATTCCATTCACAAGGGCTTCACCCTCATGACCTAATTACCTCCCAAAGGCCTCACCTCCAAATACCATCACATTAGGAATTAGATTTCAGCATATGAATTTGGAGTGGGGGACAGAAACATTCAGTCCATAGCAACAAAGTACCCTCAAACTTAGTGACATAAAACAGCAACTGATTCTCTTGCTCACAGGTCTGCAAGTCAGTGGCTCAGCTAGGTTCCGGGCTGCAGGCTACAGGTTTAACTCAGACTTACACTACATGTCTTGATATTTCCAGGATTAACAGCTTCCTGGAGCAGGGGTTAGGCCCTGTGTATTTCATTATGTGGCCCAGGCTGAAGAGCAGCATCCATCTGGATCATGTTTTCTCATGGCACAGGGCCAGAATGCCAGAAGCAAGCCAAACCCATGAAGCACATTTAAGACCTCTGCTCACATCATGTCTGTTAACATTTCATGGACCCAGCAAGTCCAATATCAGAAATACAGGGAAGTCTACTCTTCACAGAGTGGGAAGGGGAGAGATTATTTGCTGAACAATAATTTAAAAACCCTCTAACTGTAGTTGAATAAATAGCTTAATCTCAATCAGTCCCAGTGTTCTCATGTCTTATATAGAGATGATAATAATAGAGTTACTGGGGAAAAATATAGTCTATAAAGAAAAAGACACAGTTTCTAGAACAAAAAGAGCATTCAACAAATGTTAGCTCTTATTATTAATTTCCTTTGAATGTGCACAGAGAAGTAAGAAAATGGCAAAAGCAAGGTGATGAGGACTAGAGAAGAAATTAAGGCTTGACATCAAAGGTAGTAAGATTAATTTAAATTCTAAATTCTTAAAAAAGGTATAGGGAGAGGATAGTTTGTGTTTATCTAAATGGTCAATTCACAGTTATGGTCACCCATGTTACTGTTTTGCTGTTGGACATTTGTTTCTACTGTTACGCTGTGTGTGAGAACAGTATGTACAACACGCTATGTAAAATGATAGACAAAATGTAGCCAAAACTCAACATCTTGCTCATTAGGCAATTTGGCAAACATGATAAAACTGTATATTTGAAGAAAAATATATAACACAGGAAAATGTCAGTAATTAAAACAAAAAACATGAACCATAATGAATATGTTTAAGTCAGCAGTCATTTCTAGAATGCATGTGTGGTTTCTAGAAATCCTACATTAAAAAAAATTTTTTTTTATGTGGATCATTTTTAAAGTCTTTATTGAATTTGTCACAATATTGCTTCTGCTTTATGTTTTGGTTTTTTGGCCCTGAGGCCTGTGGGATCCTAGCTCCCCGACCAGGGATCAAACCCACAACCCATGCATTGGAAGGTGAAGCCTTAACCAGTGAACCACCAGGGAAGTCCCTAAATATATATATTTTTTAATATTTGAGAGAAGATTTGGCCATTTTAACTAAATTGTTTCTCTATGTGGTTTTAAAGGAATACCAGAGACTCTCAATTTAAAATTATAACCAAAGTCACTAGATTGCTCAGAGCTGATTGGGTTATTTCTAGCAGACTGAGTTAGATCACACCACAGTTGACATGGTTGATCACTGCACAGTTTCATCATGGAGACAACAAAGTATGCTGGGTTCACTCCACTTTGGCTGATGTGATTATTACACGTACATATAGCTTTAGTCTTGACATTTAATCTCCCAGTTCTCCAGTAATACTTCCTTCCATCTGATAAAACCGACTTTAAAAGCTAAGAACTCCTTAGTTCTACTGAGCGGGAAAATTGTCTCTTTGAGTGACATTTAACTTCTCAGCTCTGATTTCCATAAGTGGAATATGGTAGTATTTGCTTATCTCTAATTCTGAGACCAACTTCTTCCATTAATATGCTGAATAACCTAAAGCTATTTTAGCAACAATAATAAGAGTAACTTGCATATTTCCACAAGCAGGCCTCACACGTTGTCCAGCTAGCAGGTGAGAAGAGGATTTGCCAGAGCACCCAGCTTCCTTTCTGTAATTAGGCTCTCTCTGTTTTTAGTGCCAATGCACACATAACAGCGTTTCAGCAGCGGACAGATCTGCCCTCTGTAGAAGTGAGCTTTGAGTGCCCACAGTTGGGGGTCTTCATTCCTCTATTTGATCAATATCTGTTCATCTGCCTGGTTCTAAGCTTGCATTCCTTAAAGACACAGAAGACAGAGGTTAGTATAACTGGGCGTCAGCTCTTTCCCAGTTAGGGGTTTTGCTCTGACACTTCCAATTTCTTGCCCTGGTCAACTTGCCTAGACAACACAGAAACCACGATGCTCCCTTCATCCCTTCTCTTTACAGCCTGGACCAGAACTGGCCCTTAGCAGCCAGTCTCTTGTGTGCTTTCTCTCTGGACCTCCTATTAGCTGCACTTTACAGGGGAAAAGGATCTGGGGGCATTCAGTTCCAACTCAAAACAAAACAAGGAGAACAAAAAGGGACTGAAGAATTCGTCTTTCCACCTCCCTGAAATCCCCACTTTTGTTCCTTCACTCAGATAACCAGTATTTATTGAATACCTCCTATGTGAAAGTTGTGACACATGGCACTGAAGATAAAAAGATGAGTAGGACACTTTTGCTGTTCTCAAGGAACTCACACATTTATAAAGACTAACAAACAAGACATTCCAATTCAGTGTGCAACTGTCAAAATGGAGGAAACATGTCTAGTTTGGAGGGATGTGGAAAGTTGTTTTCTGGAACCAGGGATTTCTAAATAAGACCTGAAGCCCAAGTTGGCCATACATATAGAGGTTTGGTTTGAAAAATCCATCCAGGCAGAGGAAAAAGCAAGTGCAAAATCTTATATCGTTTTTATTTCCATGCTGCACTGTATGTCCTAGTCTGTCCAGGTTCTTTCCTAAAAAGGTTAGAGAGAAATGAAGGAGACAAAAACATGACCAACGGGTACTATGCCCAGGACACATCAACTTGTGATGTAAAGAGGCAGAGTGCCAAACCTAGAAGCTTATAGGACTTGCCCTCCTTTTTCTTCCATTCATAACATTGTTTCAAGACTTGTTGTCAAGGGAAAACATGCTCCTCCCACCATTACTCATGCAGACCCACCTTTTAACCCAAATGGAAAATAATTCTGCATGGACCTTTTGGTACTTACTTTTGTCGTCTTGAAAATTAAATGCTAGCAACACACAGTCTAGTAAATTACATCTAAAGATCATTGAATATGTTACTACACTGGTAATCTGGCACCTTTCCTTGCAAATGACACCCTTGGAGTCTTGGGTCTTGAGCCTTCTTCAAGCATCGGAAGAGTCCTCCCACATCCTTTGTTGGAGACATGTTGCCCTCACAGCCCGCACTTCCATCTTCTCCACGACCCCTTGGTGTTCCCCGATGTGTCTGGTGACACCCACAATTCTTACCATACTTTGTAACTTACTCCCCAGAACTTAGAGGGGCTCAGAGAGTGCAGGGGTTGAAAGAACTGTACAATCTCAACCGCATCATTGGCGAAAGGGACATTTGTGGTTTTCCCTGGAATAAGGCTTGATGGGTTGTAAACCGCTTCCATGATCCCACGTTCATCTGCCTGGTTCTAAGCTTGCATTCCTTAAAGATACAGAAGGCAGAGGTTACTATAACGGAGTGTCAGCTCTTTCCCAGTTAGGAGAACTGCCATTCACCACTGGCAATACTGTTTAGTTGAAGCAATGCATTCTAAGTTGTACACAAACTTTTGGAAAACTGCTCTGCTCTCAAGTTAAATCTGTTTATGCTAACCTTCCTCATAAGTTAGATGTAAAGAATAACTATACTAATAATGTCTGACAAATATTGAGGGACTACTATATGCAAAGTATTATTCTAAGAGTTTTGTGAGTGTTAAGTCATTTAATCCTTATGAAAATCTTACGAGGATATAAGCTATTCTTTTAATCACACCAATGTTATGAATGAGAAAACGGACACAGAGAGTTAAAATAATTTGCCTAAGGTAATTGCCTGGGTTGGGACTGGAACCCAGGATCAGAGTCTATGCTCTTAAGCACCATATTGAACTTCCTCTCCAGAAAGGCCATTAAAGACAATTTTAAAGAATAATATCTTGATAAAATACTATATTGATAAAAACACCAAGTAAGAGTAACCTCCAACAGACACAGGGAGGATTAGATATTAAATGTTTCTAAATTCCCAGAAAGATGAAAACTTCTGTCTATGTGTTATTATGGCCCTAATAATAATCACTAATAATATTGTAAATTTCTTGCTGTAGTTAAAATGATTAAAAAGTCTCTCCTGAATTGATTTATGCATATATATCACTCATTACTTACTAGATGTTCATTCATCTCAATTTGCCCTGGAGTAATGGAAACTTCTTACTAAAAATATTATCAATCTAACTATTTGGGAATTACACAAAATGTTTGTATAAGATATATTTCAATTGGCATAGAAGTTTTAAAAATCCTGTATAAAGTATACAATACTAGCTGCCCACCACTTGCATCTTCCCCCCAATATACACGATGGTATACATAACTGTGCTTGTTTCTTCATCTGTAAAGTGGAGTTAATAATGACTATATTATTACTTTGTGAAGGTTACATGGCAGTGGAAGCATGGAAGTGGTTTATAAACCATAAAGCGTTATTCAATGCTGGCTTATCTTAGTCCTATGTTTTAAAAATTGTCTTTGTTTTTGATATTTGAAAATACTAATCTCCCTCAAGCTCAGCTGAAGTGAAAATACATTCATAATTTTCAATATCTGACAATATCTAAACTTTTGCATAAGTTGACTTCCTTACAGATGTAAGCAATAGAGACATGTTTAAGTTACACCAGGTTTTAGCCTTTTGCTGTAAAGATATGTGGAGAAGGAGGAAAACAACCCCACGGATATTGAAATGTCATTTAGGACCCAGCTGTGGTCCTGATCATCCAGCAGCAGCCCTGATGACTGCATGACTCATCTACCTAGTGGCTCTTCCCTGGGCAATGAGTTCATCTTGTGTCTTCCTCTAGGGTTCACTATTTTTTTTTTTTTTTGAGGTACGCGGGCCTCTCACTGTTGTGGCCTCTCCCGTTGTGGAGCACAGGCTCCGGACACCCAGGCTCAGTGGCCATGGCTCATGGGCCCAGCCGCTCCGCGGCATGTGGGATCTTCCCGGACCGGGGCACGAACCCGTGTCCCCTGCATCGGCAGACGGACTCTCAACCACTGCGCCACCAGGGAAGCCCTCTGCCTCACTTTTGCAACAACTAATTAATCAGCTGGCTGGCTCTTTTCTCCATCTCAGGGTTTCTTATGCATAGTGAGTACTGTCTCAGACTTCTCCTCGCTGCCTTTTTTTTGGTCTCTCTGCACTTTCCTGCTCTCATACACTGAGAACGGGCTAAGTGGTGAGCTCGTTGGGTAGCTGCCTGGGGTACCGATCTTTCAGGATTACTACCACATCTCTTGAAGATATCAGAAGTGTGGTACCAGTTAATTCAGCTTTTCACAAGAGTTATCTTGCATAACTAGTGAAATGTTTGGCTCTGAAGAAGATAGTGGCACTTGTGTGGAAATTAAAACAACAGCAACACTCCCCTTCAGTGCTGGACTGTCTCTGCAGCACTTGTGTTTTTGCAACACAAGTGGCAAGTTCTAAGGTGCAACTACAGGCTGAGCCAACAATCCTGGGGACAGATAAGTGAGTCATCAGAAGTTGGTAGGTTCAGTTCTGATGAATTTTAATGAATCAGTTGAAATTGTGATGTCAACTAAAGCATGGCATAGTGCCATTTACCAGGAAGTGGTTCCTTTCTAAAAAAATCATTTAAATTTGAAAACTTTTATTGCCTCTAGGAAATTGGTTCAAAACTTTGCAAAAAAAAAAAAAAAAAAAAAAACTAAAGAAAGAACAAGAACAGTGGACAAGCAGAAAATGGTTTGCTGATGTGAAACCTGATGAAATGAGAATTAAAAGGTGGAAATTAGCTGTTATTCTTACATTAATTCTGGGTTTTAAAAAAAAATCACTACTTTTTTTTTTAACAATATAAAGGTTGGATTTAGTCGTTGCAAAATATTTCAAACAATACAGAAGTGTAAACGTAAAAACTCTATCTCGGTGGTAGGTAACCTCCAAGGTGGCTCCCAGTGACGCCTTCTGATATTCATGTCCGTGTGTAATCCCCTCCCCTTGAGTAGGGGCTCTATTCTAATGAGTAGTAAATGGCAGAAATACCGGGATGTCACCACTGAGATTGGGCTATAAAAATACTGTGGCTTCCATCTTGGGTCCTCTCTAGCACTTTCTTGGGTGTGCTCTCTCTTGCTTGGTAGCTGTGACTCTCAGTGTTTAGGCCCAATGTGAAGACATTCTAGCTATCTTTCTGGAGAGTCCTCCAGGAAAGAGAGTTCATGGAAGATGAGGAAGAAGAACTGAAGCAGTTCAGGGGATGAGGGAGCTTGTAAGTGGCCCTTCTGAAGCCAACCAACAGTGGGTCCTTCCCCAGCTGAGCCTTGAGGTGACCCAGCCAATCCTTTGGTTACACCCTGTGAGAAACTGTGCTAGAATCACCCAGATCAGATGCTCCATGATTTCTAATCCACAGAAACTGTGAGATAATAAGTGTTTGTTGTTTTCAGCTACAGTGTCTTGAGATAATTTGTTTATAGTAATAGATAAGTAATGTACTTTCCAATTTCAATCCCCATAGGTTATCAATATCACAACCAGGTGCTTGTCATTCTATCCTTTTGTCTATTATATGTGATAGTTAAATATGTCTATATGTGTACATATCCACACATACAATTTGTTTCTTACAAAATTAGAATTCCTTTTGAAGATTTACTTTCCTATTTAAGCTTGCAGTATTGTTAAGGGTAGGAAAGCTCAAGAAAAGAAGAAAAAGAAAAAAAGATTTACTTATTCATTTTTTCCAAGACCTTATATCTTCAAATTTTAAAAGAGGACTTACAAGACTCCATTGCAATGCCTACTTACTTACATGAATGGTCTCAATGCCAAGACCTGCTTACGTCAGAATGATTTGAACACCTCTCCTTGATATAGAAAGATGTTTATGAAAATTTTCATAACAAAAAATTACAAAGTAAAGGTTAAAATGTCAAATTTATAACTTAATACATATTTATGTGTTAACTTATCTTCTTCTAAGGCCCTTGTAAGCTAATAAGCACCATATTCCTGTTCGTTTTCTTTCTTTTTTATTTTTTTACTATTTGGAATATAATTTTATATTTTAAATTATTATAACAGGTCATGGTTATTGCTATGATTCTAATGAAATATGGTCATATTTATAATTTGTTCAGCAGAGTTCTGTAGAACAAATATATTGCCCTGGCTACTGTCCCCAAACACAATTGCAATGAAGATATTATGAAATATGGCCTGCTTTGTGAAAACATATTTAGGAATTCATTTTCTGGGAATGCACAGCTTTGGGAAGTATCTCTTATGTCGAATATAATTTGGTATTTCCTTGGAAAACCAGGCCATTGTTTCAAACATTGCTGTTTTTGAGTTCTTGTGTATACTTCTTCCGTTTGGTCTTTCTTCTTCCTCATTTTTAGAAGTTGCTATTTTCAACATCTAAAATAATTAGTTTCATTAAATAATTACAAATGTCACCCCTTCACAAAACCGTTATGTACTTATGGAAGAAAAAGGAATTAAGCAAAAGCGTAAAATAAGGCACTATGGAAAATCAATAATCCCACCATCAAAAGTAACCTTTGCTAACATTTTTTTACATCTTTCTTGATAAACGTCTATGTGGACACATGTATGTATATGTAGATACACACACACACACACACACACACACACACACACACACACTCCTTTCTTTTTTATAAAAAGAAAGATCTTACTTTGTACCTTGCTTTTTCCCCTTAAATATATGTTTGGTATACTACTGAGTCTCTTCTGTGTCAGTGCAAATATCTCTATTTAAAAAAAAAATTGCTCATGTACTTGTTTACTGCAAAAGCCCAAATAATATTGAAATACGTATCACAGAAAGTAAATATCATTATATTCTCCTGTACCTTCACTGTAATCCTAGTGCCCAGGGTGAACGGCTTATATTTTGCCAAAAATGTCTAATCTAAATTTTTGATCAAGATTTCATACTTAGCTTCCAGTTACAGAAAACATAAGGGAGAGATGGATCAGTTGTATAACAACAAATTGAATGATACAGAGGTGGGACATTCTTTTTTTTTTTTTAACATCTTTATTGGAGTATAATTGCTTTACAATGGTGTGTTCATTTCTGTTTTATAACAAAGTGAATCAGTTATACATATACATATATCCCCATATCTCCTCCCTCTTGCATCTCCCTCCCAACCTCCCTATCCCACCCCTCTAGGTGGTCACAGAGCACTGAACTGATCTCCCTGTGCTATGTGGCTGCTTGAGGTGGGATATTCTAAACGACAAGTGGCTCAGATCTCCTCAACCAATGTCGTGGAAACAAAGGGAGACTGCTCTAGATGGAAGGAAACTGGACCTGCATAATCACAATGCCAATTCCTAGAGATAACCATAGTTACTAGATTGGTGCGTAGTCTTCCAGGCATTTTTACGCATATGTAACCCTTCTCCTACCTCATTTTTATAAAACCATAATTTTGACCATGCTCTGCATACTGTTCTGTAATCTGCTTCCCCCTTAGTCCGCATTAAACAATAGGCTTTGGAGATGTTTCTATTTATCTGCTTCTGAACTCTTTTAATGACTGCATATTATTTCCTTGTATGTTTGTATTGTGATTTTTTTTTAACCAACATAGTTGTTCCTCATTTTTCTATATCTTAAATCAACTGCAATGGACATCTGACTGTATCTTTTGAAACATTTTTTACAGGATAAATTACTGAAAACAGAACTTCTAGGTCAAAGAGGAGTCATGTTTTTAGAGCTTTGTAACAATATTTATTTCTCCTGAGATGTGCTTATTCTTATTTCACCTATTTTATCTTTCATATAGGTAGCAGACATTTCTCCCAGACTGTAATTTTGTAATCTGTCTTATACATTTGTTGAGGATGCCTTTTGCCAAACAAAAGGTTAATGTTTTTATGTAGTAAAATCAACAATTCTTTCCCTTTTTTTGGCTTCTGGGTCTTGTGTTAATAGTATTCCCTTATAATTTGAAAACTTAATCTGTAATTATAGATCTTTTCTGATTTTTAACATTATATCTGCTTTTTTCCTGTTTTTTTCTTGAATAGACTTGTTAAGGGATTGTCTATTTATCTTTTCCAAATATCAGTTTATAGATGAAATTATCAAGTCCAAAGGTTTTTTTTTTCATTTATTAATTTCTAAACTGAGTTCCATTAATTCCTTTTTATATATTTAAAGGTATTTTTGCTTTTCTTCTAACTTCTTTAGCTGAGTGCTCATTTAATTCATGGTCTTTTTTTTTCTTTCTTGGATGATATAAACATCCAGGAGTATGACTTTCTTTTGAAAATCTGCTTTGAAGATATCTCATGAGTTTTGACTCATGATGTTCTCATTATAATTTCTTATTTGAGGCAGGATTTACTTAGGGAGTGTTTTAGTATCTCCTACATATAGAGTGTTTACATAAAATTTGCTATTCATTTCTAATTTTTTATTGTATTTTTACCAGGTAATATATATATGAACATTTTCCTGCTGTTATGACTTCATAGAGATTTACTTCATTATTATTATTATTGTTATTATTATTATTATTTTTTGCCGTACACGGGCCTCTCACTGTTGTGGCCTCTCCCGTTGCGGAGCACAGGCTCTGGACGCGCAGGCTCAGCGGCCATGGCTCACGGGCCCAGCTGCTCCGCGGCATGTGGGATCTTCCTGGACCGGGGCACGAACCCGTGTCCCCTGCATCGGCAGGCGGACTCTCAACCACTGCGCCACCAGGGAAGCCCTACTTCATTATTTAATTCATGAACAATTTTTGTAAAGTGCAGGGAGAAATGGAAAAGTTTATGTTTTGTTTTTAGGGTATAAATATTGAGGTTATATAGTAACTTTTTATTGAAGATAATCAACATACTGTATTATATTGGTTATATAATAACTCATTACTTACATTACTTAAATTCTCTATTTTTGCTTTTTTTATGTTATAGAAGGCTTTGAATGAATAGAAAATTAAAAAATACTTTGAATAAACATAAACGTTAGCATTCTGTGTAATGGAAAATGTCCAAAGTAACTTCTTCCTAATTATATTTGAATCAAAAATACATACTTTGAAAATACAATTTATAAATGAAACTCTGAACAAGTTTATAATCATAGAGATTTCAGGACTTTGAAATCTATGAATTTAAGAATTGTTTTGCTGTCTTTACAGATTTCTAAGTGAGAATGTTTCTAACCCAATTCAAAAAGTATACCACATAACTAAGTCAAAATTCATCTTTTCTTATACCTGTAGACAATCCTGATTCTCCTCTGTTGGTTTCCTTATATTTCACTACACTCAGCGTGTCCTGGATATTTGGTGTGGGTTAGAGAAAGAATACATTTGTAAAGAGTACATACTGATGTGGTTATTTGCAGTGGAATATTCTAAAAGGACAAGTTGACTTTGTTTTAATTTTTTCTATGATTTTTTTCCCTGTCGTTAAGTATCTAAAGTGGAATTGGATTTAAAGTGTTTTGTACTTTAAAATGTTAGTGGATGTCACTGAGCACTGAATCTCTGTGAAAGGCCATCACCTTTTATGATAAATGAAAATGAAGAACTAAATGTGAAGATGCATTATTAAGAACGAGCATTTATTTCAAAATGAACATTATCTTATAGTTCTGGAGATTGTGTAAATCAAAATGGAAGAAACTGATGTATTTACAAAGGTTAATATCATCTAACACCTGTCTTCTGTAACTACCTTGACACACTGAATTTTCTTAAATGTTTCCGTATAGTTGACTTAGAGTCTTTAAATAAAAAGAAAATCACCAACCTAAGCAGTAATCTAAAACTATGTAGACTTCGTAATGGAAACAGCAGTAAAGCTCAATTTGTTTTTACTGGATTTTTTCCCAGTTTTATTTTGCGTGAGAGGAAATAACATTTTCTTAAGACTAACAAAACTATTTTTTTTTTGCTAACAAAAATAATTATAAATAAATGTCAGAACTGTATGTTGATTTAAAAATTTCATTGGATAGAAAACATGTGGATTCCTATAAAGCTTACTTTGTATCTCAGATACATTGATATCCTTAAAACTTTTTTACTAATAAACTCCTTCAGAGAGTTCATATGTTACAATATTTCAGCTTATAAAAATAATTTTAGTTTAGTTCTACTGTATTAAACTTTTCCTTCAAAATTTTCGTTTGTTTCTTAAAGTGGAAAAATAAAAGCCCATGTGTTTGTCTCCCCAAATAAAAATTGTGCTCGTAAATTATGGAAACGTCTTAGTCTCCTGGATTTTTTCCCTAAAATATCTCATTTAGAAATAATAAGAGAAAAATAAGAAATTAAACCAAATTAAAAACCATCCTTGCACAAAGAAACAGAACAGCAACAGTAAAAGCTCCCCAAACTACCTCATCGTTCAGTCAGCATTCTAAGTTAAGTATGTTACATGGAAAAGAATATGGGGAAATGTGCTTAGAAAACAAATGAAGTGATACTGAAAAGTTTAAAGATGAAGTAAAACGGAAACAGTTTTTAACTGTTGATTTTGTCTCTGAATGTTGTAAATAAACCGTTATATAACTGTGTTTTTCTAGCCCTGTCTCCCTTCCTCTGATCTTTGAAGTGTGTCACTCTTTCATTTTGCCATTCAACAGTATGACATGCAAAAGCTTTGTTCAGAGAGTTTAATTTAATCACTGCCACTGGTTCAACAAGATGATAAAATCCCCTATGCTGTACAACAGCCAACATCCAGCTCTGTTATCTGATACTGTTTGAAGCTTCTCTCATGAATGCATGCTGATAACACAAGAACTCCAAACATGTCATAAACAATATATTAATGCCCCAGTTGGAATTCCATTAGAATAAGAAGTATATGAAGTTTAGGCTATTCAAGTAGGCCAATGTAATAAAATGTAATTTGGACTAATCTTCCCAAAGAATGTCCTGTGTTTGAAGCTGACAGTCTCCTATCACATGCAAAAGTAATTGCTTGTTGACTGCACTGCAGACTTTTGAATCATGGCCTTTGTACTTCAAGCACCTTCCAGGTGTCTCAGCTAGAAGACAATCTGTCTCTTTGTTTAAATGGAAAGACATCTAAACTATAAATAATAAAACAAACGGTGGGTATTTTAATGAATATTGCTCATCTAGATTGGAATTTGTGGAAATCTGAGATAGGAGTCATTTAAAGTCAAAACACAACAGAACACATTCTTTGAAGTGTTAGTTTCAATGATCACATCTTTAAGTTTTACTAATTTAGAATATATGAAAATACCACCAATATTTATGTATGAAAGTCTTGCTCAATTTAGAAAATGCAAAACTATTGGAGGACAGATGAAACAATAGTTTGCAATTTAATAAAGCATCTATGAAGTGTGTTTTTTCTTTTAGTATTAAAAGTATTAAAACACATATATAGTGCTTACTATGTCCAGGCACTGTTCTAGTGTCTTTTTTTTTTTTAACATCTTTATTGGAGTATAATTGCTTTACAATGGTGTGTTAGTTTCTGCTTTATAGCAAAGTATATCAGCTATATTTATACATATATCCCCATATCTCTTCCCTCTTGCGTCTCCTTCCCTCCCAGCCTCCCTATCCCACCCCTCTAGTTGGTCACAAAGCACCGAGCTGATCTCCTTGTGCTATGCGGCTGCTTCCCACTAGCTATCTATTTTACATTTGGTAGTGTATATATGTCCATGCCACTCTTTCATTTTGTCCCAGCTTACCCTTCCCCCTTCCCGTGTCCTCAAGTCCATTCTCTAGTGGGTCTGCGTCTTTATTCCCATCCTGCCCCTAGGTTCTTCATGACCTTTTTTTTTTTTTTTTAGATTCCGTATATATGTGTTAGCATACAGTATTTGTTTTTCTCTTTCTGACTTACTTCACTCTGAATGACAGACTCTAGGTCCATCCACCTAACTACAAATAACTCAATTTCGTTTCTTTTTTATGGCTGAGTAATATTCCATTGTATATAAGTGCCACATCTTTTTTATCCATTCATCTGTCGATGGACACTTAGGTTGCTTGCATGTCCTGTCTGTTTTAATTGGAACTGCAATGAACATTGTGGTACATGATTCTTTTTGAATTATGGTTTTCTCTGGGTATAGGTCCAGTAGTGGGATTGCTGGGTTGTATGGTAGTTCTATTTTTAGCTTCTTAAGGAACCTCCATACTGTTCTCCATAGTGTCTGTATCAATATTCATCCCCACCAACAGTGCAAGAGGGTTCCCTTTTCTCCACACCATCTCCAGCATTTACTGTTTGTAGATTTTTTGATGATGGCCATTCTGAATGGTGTGAGGTGATACCTCATTGTAGTTTTGATTTGCACTTCTCTAATGATTAATGATGTTGAGCATTCTTTCATGTGTTTGTTGGTAGTCCGTGTATCTTCGTTGGAGAAATGTCTGTTTAGGTCTTCTGTCCATTTTTGGATTGGAGTGTTTGTTTTTCTGATATTGAGCTGCATGAGCTGCTTGTATGTTTTGGAGATTAATCCTTTGTCAGTTGCTTCCTTTGCAAATATTTTCTCCTATTCTGAGGGTTTGTCTTTTCAGCTTGTATCGTATTTATTCCAACTCTTTAAACCCCACAACCCTTTTAAAATTACTTATTTATTTATTTATTTTACAGATAGGGCAAAGAGAGGCTGATTAATTTGCTAAATCCTAGAGCTTTTGGTTGAAATGGGATTTAAACTCAGGCAGTCTGTTCCAGAGTCCATATTCTAACAATTATGCTTCTATTGCACTCAGGAAGGGTCAGGCTTATTACAACATTAAAAAAAAAAGAAAAAAAAACTATTTTAAAATTTTATTTTAGTGAATGTTGAAAATTGGAGATGGTAGATTCACAAGAGTGCAAGAGTGATTGCAAGAGTGATCTAATATGGTGATATAATAATGTTAATTCCACGTGTAAATGTTGTCAGTGGTTCCCCACTTGCCGGCACTGTTTCCAGGGCGTGGAAGGGCCTTTTACAACTCGAATTTTACCTTTTGCATTTATCCTGTGTGCTCTTAATGCTCCAGTGACACTGATTATTTGCAGTCATTGGAATGACTTTTTTTTTCTTCTCATTTTGATGAGCCTTTCATTCATTGGACAAAAAAAATTTTTTTTGGAACTTTTATTATGTAATAGGTTCCATATCTAGGGATACACCAATTAAGAGAACATGGAGCTTGTGTCCTAGTGCAGAAAGACTAACTAGGAATGAGCATCATAGATAAGTATAGCATGTTAGAAGCTGATAAGTATTATGGGGAAAAGGTTAGAGCAAGGTAAGGGGAATTGAGAATGTGAGGTAGTAGTTTGGGAGGAAAGGTGAGGTGCAGTTTCATATAGAGGGTTTGAAGTAGGTCACCTTTGAGTAAGACTTGCAGAAGGCAGGGGAATTAGCCACATGGAGATCTGGAAGAAAAGAGTTCCAGCAGAGGGAACAGCCAGTGCAAAAACCCTAATATGAAAATCTGCCTGTCCTGTTCTAGAAGCAGCAAGGAGACTAGTGAGGCTGGAGAAGAGTGAGTAGGGGTGAGGAGTCAGAAAGAGAACGTGCTGGGAAAGGGAGTGAGAGAGATTGAGGGGCTGAGTTGTGAAGGCCATTTATACCATGGTAAGACTTTAGCTTTTACTGTAAATGGAGTGGGAGGCCATTGCAGAGGACAACTGTCATCTTACTTACATTTTAAAATGATAATGCTGGATGCTGTGTTGAGAATAGACCATAGAGGGTGGAGAGGGTGGCAAAATTAGAAACAGCAACACTAGGGAGAGGTAGGAATCTACTGCAGATGAGAGACAATGGTGGCAGAAGTGGTGAAAAGTCCATAGATTGTGGATATATTTGGAAAGTAGAGACAACAGCCTTTCCTGGTGGGCTGGATAGAGATATGAGAGAACGAGAGGAGTCAAGAATGACTCTAAATTTTCTGTTCTGAGCAACTGGAAAGATGGAGTTGCTATTGATTGACACAGGGACAGTTCCTGGTGGAGCAGATTCTGAAAAAGAACCGGGGTTCTGTTTTGGGTGTTCTGAGTTCAGTTTTGCACATTCTGAAATGCTCTAATTTTTGTTGTCTGGCAAGACATTATTTGTATTTTAAGAATGATCTCAGGCTTTCCTTGATCATTACCCCCTTTCCTGAGTACTTGTTTTCTTCTGGACCCAGTAGCATTCCATGTAAACCTCTATTAAGCCCCTTTCACCTTATTATACTTGATGGACATTGCCTTTCTTCCAGACTGTGATTCCCAGTAGCCAACACTATCCCTGATGTGTAATACAGGGCTCAACTAGTATTTATAGAATAAATAAATAAATAGAAAGGATTAAGTCACTCTATGTTCAAATAATGATTTATAACTTGGGAAAGTCAGAAAGTTGTAAAGAAAAGTAGGGCTTTGATTGAAGCAAGGAAACCTGCACATGATGTACTCTTCCTAAGAATTCCCATATAGCTGACTGATTGCAAGGCCATACTTACAGTTTTGTGGATCTTTAAGAGATTCTACCAGTGTTTAAGATAAGGAATTTGCTCATTGTTCTAAGGCAAATCTTACAGTTTTCCCACACCTTTTAGCTCTACAATCTGTCACCTCCTGTTATTGGTTGAATTATATTCCCCTAAGTAGGAATGTTGAAGTCCTAACCTTCCAGAACCTCAGAAAGTGGCCTTATTTGGAAATAGGGTCTTTACAGAGGTAATCAAGTTAAAATGACGTCATTAGGGTGGGCTTTATCCAGTACGACTGGTGTCCTTATATAAAGAGGGAATTTGTACACAGAAAGATACGTTGCATAGAGGAAAGATGATGTGAAGAGACACAAGACGACAACCTCATGACTGGAGTAATGCATCTCCAAGCTGAGGAACACCAAGGATTGCTGGTAGACACCAGAAGACAGAGGAGGCAATGAAGGACTTCCTTAGAGCCATCAGAGAGAATGTGGCCCCGCCAATACCTTAATTTTGGATTTATAGCATCCAGAACTGTGAGACAGTAAATTTCTGTTGTTTTAGGCTACGTAATTAAAAAAAAAATTATTGAAATATAGTGGATTTGCAATGTTGTGTTAATTTCTGCTGGGTAGCCAAGTGACTCAGTTATACACGCACACACATATATATATATATATATTCTTTTTCATATCCTTTTCTATCATGGTTTATCACAGGATATTGAATATAGTTCCCTGTGCTATACAGTAGGACCTTGTTGTTTATCCATCCTATATATAACAGTTGGCACCTGCTATACCCAAACTCCCAAATCCTTCCCACCCCCGTATCTGTTCCCCCTTGGCAACCACAAGTCTGTTCTCTATGTTTGTGAGTCTGTTTCTGTTTTGTAGATATGTTCATTTGTGTCATATTTTAGATTCCACATATAAGTGAGATCATATGGTGTCTGTCTTTCTCTTTCTGATTTACTTTGCTTAGTATGATAATCTCTAGGTCCATCCATGTTGCTGCAAATGGCATTATTTCATTCTCTTTAATGGCTGAGTAATATTCCATTGTGTGTATGTGTATACATATATATATATATATATATATATATATATATATATATATATATATATATATATACATCTTCTTTATCCATTCATTTGTCAATGGACATTTAGGTTGTTTCCATGTCTTGGCTATTAAGCTACCTAATTTTTGATACTCTGTTAATGGCAGCCCTAAGAAACTAATATACATCTTCTTCACTTCTTCCCGGTGGCAGATAAATTATCACAGGACCATACATTGTTATTCTACAGTGAAGCAATATAGCATATGTTGAGGCACATGTACTCCAGTCTCTGACTGTTTAAGTTCAAATCCTGACTCTAGTACTTACTGGCTGTGTGACCTTGAACAACTTAACCCCTCTGAACCTCAGTTTCCTCTGTTGAAAAATGGGAATAATCAATCTTAAAGTATTATTGTGAGAATTAAGTGGAATAGTATATGTCGAGCATTTGAAGTGTGCTTGGTATGTAGTTCACACATAGCAAAGATTAGCCTGCTACAGTTCCTAGATGCACAAACGAGAACGACATAATTCACTTGGAGATGTGGATCAGTAATGGAAATACCTCATCCACAATAAAAGTTGGAAAGTAAGATGTTGAGAACTCAGGTCCCATTAACAGACTAAATTCATAGCTTATACTGAAAAGATTTTTTTTTACTTATTTATATTTCCCTTTGCCTAGAAGATTCCAGTAAAACAAAAAAGGATTACACTTTCATTTTAAAAAATGACTTTATTAAGGTATACAAAAACTACAAATATTTAAAGGGTACTGTGTGCAAAGTTTTTGACCCATGAAACCATCACAACACTCAAAATGCTGAATGTACCAGTCATGCCCAAACATTTCCTCATCCTCCTTGGTAATTCCTCCTTACACCTTCCTTCTCAGACTCCCGCACTGCCCCCCACCCCTGTCCCAGGCACCCACTGATCTGTCTTCTGTCACTACATATTAGTTTGCATTTTCTAGAGTTTTATATAATGGAATTGTACACACTACAGTTTTTGTCTGGCTTCTTTTACTCTGCAAAATGATTTTGAGAATCATCTATGTTGTTCTGTGTATTAGTAGTATATCCTTTGTTTGCTGATTAGTATTCCATTTCATACTACCATTTGTTGAGGGGCTTTTTGGGTAGTTTTGATTTTTGACTATTACAAATAAAATTGCTATGAGCACTCAGGTATAAGCTTTTGTATAGACATATGCTTTTCATTTCTCTTGGGTAAATATCTAGGAGTAGAAAGGCTGGATCATATGGCAGGTGTCTAACATTTTAAGAAACTGCCAAACTGTTTTCCAAAGTGACTGTACCAACTTACATTCCCATCAACAGTATATGAAATTCCAGTTACCCCATATTCTTGTCAATGCTTAGTATGGCTAGCTTTTAAAATTTAAAAATTTTACCCATTCTAACAGGTATGTAGTAGTATCTCATTGCAGCTTTAGTTTGCATTTCTGTAATGACCAATAAAGTTTAGCATCTTTTCAGGAGCTTATTTGCATTCAGTATATCTTCTCTGGTGAAATGTCTGTTCAAATCTTATGCCATTTAAAAAATTGTTTTCTTATTATTGTTTTAAGAGTTCTTTATATATTCTAGATATGCAAGTCTTTATCAAATATATACTTTGCAAATATTTTCTCCAGATCTATGATTCATCTTTTCCTTCACTTAACAGTGTCTTTCAAAGAGCAGAAGATTTTAATTCTGATAAAGTCCAATTTATCAATTTTTTCTTCTATAAATCATGCTTTGTGTGCCATATCAAAGAAATCTTTGCCTAACCCAAGGTCACAAAGATTTCTTTTCCTAAATTTTCTTTTGGAAGTTTTATAGTTTTAGTTTTCATATTTAGGTCTATGATCCATCTTGAGTAACCCTTTTTATATGATGATGAAAAGATTTTCTAATTTGGACAACTAATTTACTAATATGAATTTTCTCTTTTGTCTGTGAGACCAGTAAAGCAAGAAGGGGCAGGACCTTCCTTTTATTTTTAAGCCCTATTGTTACATAGTCGAGCTAGTTTTAACAATATTTTTCAATAACTGACAGTTTACCTAAGTTACCATTTTGTTTAATATTTCAGTTCTGTGTACATCATGACCAAACTCACACTGTGGTCAAACAGTATATTCTCCAAAGAAAGCATGACTCAGAGGAATTCTCATTGCCCATGGCACTCCTGGGCTGTAAAGTTTTGGATTTAAGTAGTACCTTAACTCTTACTGTAAACTTTCTGCCTCTGTCTAAATGGATTACAAGTGCCTTGAAAGAGTTAAAGTGTCCTTCTAAGAGTTTGAATGATGGCTAGGAAATAACCAGGGAGAATCAGGCTTAGATTTATTTTCTTAAGATACACTGTTTGTATTTTCCCCTGTGAATTTCATTGAGGTACTGTGCAAACACAAGTGTTTAGTTCATTGCCTTCTCATAATGGATACACAGCAAAATTGGATTGAATGGAAAATAGTTCTTACTTGCTCTGTATTTGTCCTTGAATCTAAGACTTTAGCTGGCTGTCTCACTGCTCAGTTCTTCTTTTCCCTTACTAGTGTCCCTTGAGTACAAGAAGACAACTTTAGTGTTACTGATTTCAAGAATTTTGAGTAATAAAATTAGTAGTATTACATATAAAGTCATTCCAATGCCACTGTTTCCCATATTTTTAGCTTCCTTGGACTTTTTTTTTTTTTTTTTTTTTACTCCATTACATCTTAGTGAACAAAACAAACTTCCTGATATACATGGCTTTGGTCTCCTGAAATTCATAACATATCAACAGCTATAAAAACACTTTTCAGGAAAGAATTCCAAGAGATTGATTGTTTCACTTTCTCTCTTAGAAAAGTGACCATAAAAAATCAATCACAATTGTTTTATAAATATGCCTACTATGCACCAAATTCTTGCTTCCTCTTTTAACAAAATTTAGCCATCCATTAACTCACAGACAAGTAAACAAAAATGAATTGTCATTTGCATTATTTTATTAGTGTCATATGAGATTATGGCATATTATTGACTTCTTCAAGAATGTTTTACTCAAGGAGGAACAGTTTAACATGCACAAATCAAGATCAATATTGGATATGCATTAATTTTTTCCAAAAATGCTGCAAGGCAATTTTTCTCTACAAATCTCCTGTTGTTATTGATAGTTCTATACAAACTTTTCATTGTGGCCAAATGATAGTTTAGCTAAGCTTTTGTTATAAAAAATGGATTCTTATCTGCTTTGCTACTCTGTATCCCAGATGTATTTACCCACCACTTAATTCATTTGCTCACCCATTCCAACATAAGTCTGGAGAACTTGAAGCATTTTTGCTGACTCAATTTAATATCACCAAAATTTTTTTCATTAGGGATTCCTAGCAGTTTAGTGGTTTTTACTTTTTACCTTCAGTGGATCTGTGAGACTAATGGATACATTCTATAAGCTGGTCAGTTGTGTGATATGAACCATCATTGCTACCTTTTAGGGTATTTAAATCATTGGCAGAGGATTGTACTTTAAATAAAGAGATCCTAATATTCTCAAATCATATTTTGGGTTTAATGACTCTATGCAACTCAATGTTCAGTTAATTAATTAGTTCCTATGTCACAGATATCAAGTGTTCTCACAAGAGTAGGTGCTCATGAAATTGTTTTTGCTGTTAATGATGAAAATATGAGAACATGTTAACTCAAGCTAATGCAACATATACATTCTTTAAAATCCCTTTGTGTGTCTTATCTGTCTTAAGTAACCATTTTCTCTTTTAAGGTGCCTACTCTCATCTTTATCTTAAATGTGTTCTTTAATTCTGCTTGGATGATAATATTTAAAAATATCTTTTCTCTTTGATTCAGTTTCTCTATCAATTCAAAGTTTCTGAATCTTATTTAAAGGCCTCTCACATTTCTAATTATAAATACGTTTTTACTGAAGTATGATTGACATATACTATATTAGTTTCAGGTGTGAAACATAATGATTTGATATTGTAGATATTGCAAAATGGTCACCACAATAAGCCTAGTTAACATTCGTCACCACACATAGTTACAGAACTTTTTTTTCTTGTGATGAGAACTTCTAAGATTCCTACTCTCTTAGCAGCTTTCAAATATGCAACACAGTTTACTACCTATCGTCACCACACTGTGACACTACATCCCCATGACTATGTATTCTATAACTGGAAGTTTGTAAGTTTTGACTCCTTTCATCCATTTACTCACCCCCCCCCCATTTACTCACCCCCATCCTGCCTCTACCAACCGCCAATCTATTCTCTGTATCTATGAGCTTGGTTTAACACATTCTTTCCTTAATAACATAATAAGTTCCCCAAGGGCAGAGACCACTTTCTATTCTAATTAAAAAAAAAACCCCACTTCATTGAGGTATGATTGACATACAAAAACCTGTACATATTTAATGAATATACCTTGATGAGTTTGGAGGTATGTATACACGCATGAAACCATCACCACAATCAATGCCATAAACATATCTATCACCTCCAACGGTTTCTTTCTACCATCTTTACTTTTGTGGTAAAAACACTTAACCTAATATCTACCTTCTAAGCAAATGTTTTAAGTATCCAGTACAGTATTGTTAACTCCAGGCACTATGGTGTACATAGATCTCTGGAAATTTCTCACCTTCCAAAACTTGTACCTTTTGACCGATACCTCCCCACTCCTCCCCACTCCCCCAGCCCTTGGTAACCACCATTCTACTCTCTGCTTTTATCAGTGTGACTAGTTCAGACGCCTCATATAAGTGGACTCTTGTAGTATTTGTCCTGTGTCTGGCTTATTCACTTAGCATAATATCCTACAGATTTATCTGTGCTTCTGAAAATGACAAGATTTCCTTCTGTCATTATAATATTGTTCCATTATATGTACATGTTAATATTCCATTATATGTAAATAACATATTTTCTCTATCCATTCATTCACAATAAACATTTATGTTGCTTCCATGTGTCTTGGCTATTGTGAATAATGCCACAATGAGCATGGCAATGCTCATGTTATATATCTTCTTTTTTTTAACATCTTTATTGGAGTATAATTGCTTTACAATGGTGTGTTAGTTTCTGCTTTATAACAAAGTGAATCAGTTATACATATACATATGTCCCCATATCTCTTCCCTCTTGCATCTCCCTCCCTCCCACCCTCCCTATCCTACACCTCTAGGTGGTCACAAAGCACCGAGCTGATCTCCCTGTACTATGCGGCTGCTTCCCACTAGCTATCTATTTTACATTTGGTAGTGTATATATGTCCATGCCACGCTCTCACTTTGTCCCAGTTTACCCTTCCCCCTCCCCGTATCATCAAGTCCATTCTCTAGCAGGTCTGTGTCTTTATTCCCGTCTTGCCCCTTGGTTCTTCATGACCTTTTTTTTTTTCTCTTAGATTCCATATATATATGTTAGCATATGGTATTTGTTTTTCTCTTTCTGACTTACTTCATTCTGTATGACAGTCTCTAGATCCATCCACATCTCTACAAATGACCCAATTTCATTCCTTTTTGTGGCTGAGTAATATTTCATTGTATATATGTACCACAACTTCTTTATCCATTTGTCTGTCGATGGGCATTTAGGTTGCTTCCATGACCTGGCTACTGTAAATAGTGCTGCAGTGAACATTGGGGTGCATGTGTCTTTTTGAATTATGGTTTTTTCTGGGTATATGCCCAGTAGTGGGATTGCTGGGTTGTAGGGTAGTTCTAATTTTAGATTTTAAGGAACCTCCATGCTGTTCTCCATCGTGGCTGTATCAATTTACATTCCCACCAACAGTGCAAGAGGGTTCCCCTTTTCTCCACACCCTCTCCAGCATTTGTTGTTTGTAGATTTTCTGATATGGCCCATTCTAACTGGGGTGAGGTGATACCTCATTGTAGTTTTGATTTGTATTTCTCTAATAATTAGTGATGTTGAGCAGCTTTACATGTGCTTCTTGGCCATCAGTATGTCTTCTTTGGAGAAATGTTTATTTAGGTCTTCTGCCCATTTTTGGATTGGGTTGTTTGTTTCTTTAGTATTGAGCTGCATGAACTGTTTATATATTTTGGAGATCAATCCTTTGTCTGTTGATTCATTTGCAAATATTTTCTCCCATCCTGAGGGTTGTCTTTTCGTTTTGTTTATGGTTTCCTTTGCTGTGCGAAAGCTTTGAAGTTTCATTAGGTCCCATTTGTTTATTTTTGTTTTTCTTTCCATCACTCTAGGAGGTGGATCAAAAAAGATCTTGTGATTTATGTCAAAGTGTGCTCTTCCTATATTTTCCTCTAGGAGTTTTATAGTGTCTGGTCTTACATTTAGGTTCCAATCCATTTTGAGTTTATTTTTGTGTATGGTGTTAGGGAGTGTTCTAATTTCATTCTTTTACATGTAGCTGTCCAGTTTTCCCAACACCACTTATTGAAGAGACTGTCTTTTCTCCATTGTATATCCTTGCTTTCTTTGTCATAGACTAGTTGACCATAGGTGCGTGGGTTTATCTCTGGGCTTTCTATCTTGTTCCATTGATCTATATTTCTGTTTTTGTGCCAGTACCATATTGTCTTGGTGACTGTAGCTTTGTAGTATAGTCTGAAGTCAGGGACTCTGATTCCTACAGCTCTGTTTTTTTCCCTCAAGACTGCTTTGGCTAGTTGGGGTCTTTTGTGTCTCCATACAAATTTTAAGATTTTTTGTTCTAGCTCTGTAAAAAATGTCATTGGTAATTTGATAGGGATTGCATTAAATCTGTAGATTGCTTTGGGTAATATAGTCATTTTCACAATATTGATTCTTCCAGTCCAAGAACATGTTATATCTCTCCATCTGTTTGTATCATCTTTAATTTATTTCATCAGTGTCTTATAGTTTTCTGCATACAGGTCTTTTGTCCCCCTAGGTAGGTTTATTCCTAGTTATTTTATACTTTTTGTTGCAATGGTAAATGGGAGGGTTTCCTTCATTTCTCTTTCAGATTTTTCATCATTAGTGTATAGGAATACAAGAGTTTTCTGTGCATTAATTTTGTATCCTGCAACTTTACCAAATTCAATGATTAGCTCTAGTAGTTTTCTGGTGGCATTTTTAGTATTTTCTATGTATAGTATCATGTCATCTGCAAACAGTGACAGATTTAATTCTTCTTTTCCAATTTGGATTCCTTTTATCTCTTTTCTTCTCTGATTGCTGTGGCTAGGACTTTCAAAGCTAGGTTGTATAATAGTGGTGAGAGTGGACATCCTTGTCTCGTTCCTGATCTTAGAGGAAATGCTTTCAGCTTTTCACCACTGAGAATGATGTTTGCTGTGGGTTTGTCATATGTGGCCTTTATTATGTTGAGGTAGGTTCACTCTATGCCCACTTTCTGGAGAGTTTTTATTATAAATGGGTGTTTAATTTTGTCAAAAGCTTTTTCTGCATCTATTGAGATGTTCATATGGTTTATATTCTTCACTTTGTTAATATGGTGTATCACATTGATTGATTTGCATATATTGAAGAATCCTTGTATCCCTGGGATAAATCCTACTTGATCTTGGTGTATGATCCTTTTAATATGTTGTTGGATTCTGTTTCCTAGTATTTTGTTGAGGATTTTTGCACCTATATCATCAGTGATATTAGTCTGTAATTTTCTTTTTTTGTAACATCTTTGTCTGGTTTTGGTCTCAGGGTGATAGTGGCCTCATAGAATGAGTTTGGGAGTGTTCCTTCCTCTGCAAGTTTTTGGAAGAGTTGGTGAAGGATTGGTGTTAGCTATTCTCTAAATGTTTGATAGAATTCACTGTGAAGCTGTCTGGTCCTGGACTTTTGTTTGTTGGAAGATTTTAATCACAGTTTCAATTTCATTATTTGTGATTGGTCTGTTCATATTTTCTGTTTCTTCCTGCTTTGGTCTTGGAAGGTTATACCTTTCTAAGAATTTGTCCATTTTATTGGCATAGAGTTGCTTGTAGTAGTCTCTTAGGATGCTCTCTATTTCTGCGGTATCTGTTGTAACTTCTCCTTTTTCATTTCTAATTTTATTGATTTGAGTCCTCTACCTCTTTTTCTTGATGAGTCTGGCTAATGGTTTATCAATTTTGTTTATCTTCTCAAAGAACCAGCTTTTAGTTTTATTGATCTGTGCTATTGTTTTCTTTGTTTCTACTTCATTTATTTCTGCTCTGATCTTTATGATTTCTTTCCTTCTGGTTACTTTGGGTTTTGTTTGTTCTTCTTTCTCTAGTTCCTTTAGGTGTAAGGTTGGATTTTTTATTTGAGATTTTTCTTGTTTGTTGAGTTAGGCTTGTATAGCTATAAACATCCCTCTTATAACTGCTTTTGCTGCATCCCATAGGTTTTGGATCGTCGTGTTTTCCTTACCATTTGTCTCTAGGTATTTTTTGATTTCCTCTTTGATTTTTCAGTGACCTCTTTGTTATTTAATAATGTACTGTTTAGCCTCCATGTGTTGGTGTTTTTTCCATTTTCTCCCCTGTAATTCATTTCTAATCTTATAGTGTTGTGGTCGGAAAAGATGCTTGATATGATTTCAGTTTTCTTAAAATTACTGAGGCTTGATTAGTGACACAAGGTGTGATCTATCCTGGAGAATGTTCCGTGCGCACTTGAGAAGAAAGTGTAATCTGCTGTTTTTGGATGGAATGTCCTATAAATATCAATTAAATCTATCTGGTGTATTGTGTCATTTAAAGCTTCTGTTTCCTTATTTATTTTCATTTTGGATGATCTGTCCATTGGTGTAAGTGAGGTGTTAAAGTCCTCCACTCTTATTGTGTTACTGTCAATTTCCTCTTTTATAGCAGTTAGCAGTTGCCTTATGTATTGAGATGCTCCTATGTTGGGTGCATATATATTTAAAATTGTTATATCTTCTTCTTGGATTGTTCCCTTGATCATTACATAGTGTCCTTCCTTGTCTCTTGTAACATTCTTTACTTTCAAGTCTATTTTATCTGATATGAATATTGCTATTCCAGCGTTCTTTTGATTTCCATTTGCATGGAATATCATTTTCCATCCCCTCCCTTTCAGTCTGTATGTGTCCTTAGGTCTGACATGGGTCTGTTGTAGACAGCATGTATGTGGGTTTTGTTTTTGTATGCATTCAGCAAGCCTGTGTCTTTTAGTTGGAACATTTAATCCATTTACATTTAAGGTAATTATCGATATGTATGTTCCTATTTCCATTTTCTTAATTGTTTTGGGTTTGTTTTTGTAGGTCCTTTTCTTCTCTTGTGTTTCCCACTTAGAGAAGTTCCTTAGGCAGTTGTTGTAGAGCTAGTTTGGTGATGTTGAATTATCTTAGCTTTTGCTTGTCTGTAAATCTTTTGATTTCTGCATCGAATCTGAATGAGATCCTTGCCGGGTAGAGTCATCTTGATTGTAGGTTGTTCCCTTTCATCAATTTAAATATGTCATGCCACTCCCTTCTGGCTTGTAGAGTTTCGGGTGAGAAATCAGCTGTTAACCATATGGGAGTTCCCTTGTATGTTATTTGTCATTTTTCCCTTGCTGCTTTCAATAAATTTTCTTTGTCTTTAAATTTTTCCAATTTGATTACTATGTCTTGGCATGTTTCTCCTTCAGTTTATCCTGTATGGGACTCTCTGTGCTTCCTGGACTTGGGTGGCTATTTCCTTTCCCATGTTAGGGAAGTTTTCGACTATAATCTCTTCAAAGATTTTCTCTGGTCCTTTCTCTCTCTCTTCTCCTTCTGGGACCCCTGTAATGTGAATGTTTTTGCATTTAATGTTGTCCCAGAGGTCTCTTAGGCTGTCTTAATTTCTTTTCATTCTTTTTTCTTTATTCTATTCCAAAGCAGTGAATTCCACCATTCTGTCTTCCAGGTCACTTATCCCTTCTGACTCAGTTATTCTGCTATTGGTTTCTTCTAGTGTATTTTTCATTTAAGTTATTGTATTGTTCATCTCTCTTTGTCTGTTCTTTAATTTTTCTAGGTCTTTGTTAATTTCTTGCATCTTTTTGATCTTTGCCTCCATTCTTTTCCCGAAGTCCTGTATCATCTTCACTATCATTATTCTGAATTCTTTTTCTCGAAGGTTGCCTATCTCCACTTCATTTAGTTGTTTTTCTGGGGTTTTATCTTGTTCCTTCATCTGGTAGATAGTCCTTTGCCTTTTCATTTTGTCTATGTTTCTGTGAATGTGGATTTTGTTCCACAGGCTGCAGGATTGTAGTTCTTCTTGCTTCTGCTGTCTGCCCTCTGGTGGATGAGGCTATCTACAAGGCTTGTGCAAGTTTCCTGATGAGAGGGACTGGTGGTGGGTAAAGCTGGCTGTTGCTGTGGTGGGCAGAGTTCAGTAAAACTTTAATCCACTTGACTGCTGATGGGTGTGGCTGAGTTCCCTCCCTGAGGTCACCCAACACTGGAGCCTACCGAGCTCTTTGGTGGTGCAATGGCTGACTTTGGAGGGCTCACACCAAGGAGTTCTTCCCAGAACTTCTGCTGCCAGTGTCCTTGTCCTCACGGTGAGACAGAGCCACCCCCCACCTCTGCAGGATACCCTCCAACACTAGCAGGTAGGTCTGGTTCAGTCTCCTATGGGGTCACTGCTCCTTCCCCTGGGTCCCAATGCTCACAGTACTTTGTGTGTGCCCTCCAAGAGTGGAGTCTCTGTTTCCCCCATTCCTGTTGAAGTCCTGCAATCAAATCCCGCTAGCCTTCAAAGTCTGATTCTCTTGGAATTCATCCTCCCTTTGCTGGACCCCCAAGTTGGGAAGCCTGATGTGGGGCTCAGAACCTTCTCTCCAGTGGGTGGACCTCTTTGGTATAAGTGTTCTCCAGTCTGTGAGTCACCCATGCAGCAGTTATGGGATTTGATTTTATTGTGCCCCTCCTACCATCTCATTGTGGCTTCTCCTTTGTCTTTGGATGTGGGGTATCTTTTTTGGTGAGTTCCAGTGTCTTCCTGTTGATGATTGTTCAGCAGTTAGTTGTGATTTTGGTGTTCTCACGGGAGGGGGTGAGAGCACGTCCTTCTATTCCACCATCTTGAGCCAGTCTCCTCAGTTGCATTTCTAAGCATTAAAAATGAACTATCCAAAAAGGAAATCAAGAAAATCCCATTAACAATGGCCTCAAAGGGAATAAAATACTTAGGAATAAATTTTTATATTAATTTCTATAATCTACAGTCTTACCTACACTAATTACTCAATCAATTCTTGCTGAAGAAACAAATTTTTTTCTTTTTCTTTTTTAAAAAAATACTTCATGCCAATTTCTTAGTCTTTACGTAATCTTCTCCTGTTTTTGTATGTTTGTCTTCTTTCATGGATGTGTAATGGGAAAGAACGCTGTGATAGAGTCTAGGTAACTGGCTCTGCTATGAAATATCTCACTTGATTTTGTTGAACAGAAAATCTTTTGAAATTCGCCAATTACTTCTTTAATTATAATTAAGGTGACCACAGTCCCAGATTATGTCTTCTCCTTGTGTTCCATCAGTCAGCACCTCACTTCACTCTCATCTTAATTGTAATTCTCAGAGATATTTTTGCAACATTTGACACTCCTGTCCATACTTTCTATCTTTCTGATTTCCATAACTCTGCTCTCCCCAGGGTGGTCTTCTCTTCCCTGCTTGCTGTTTAGCTTTATTCTTCATACATTTTTTTTCTTTTTTTGCCTTTTTCTTAATGTCCACATTCTATCAAACATCTTTTCTCTTTTGGACATCTGTTCACATCTCATGGTTTCAAGGCACTCCTTTCTGAGTGATTGAGAAATACATAAGTCCAAGTGCCAACTCTTCTAAACTCCAGCCCTGCCCATTTGGCATCTCCTCTGGACAGTCCCTACCCCACAGAGTGAAACATGTCCAGATGTGAACATTATCCTTCTCCTTGAGATTTATTCTGCTGTTATGTTTCCTACTTTGAATAAAACCATCAATAGTCCCAAGATCAATAGGTGAAACCTTGAGTGTTCTCTCACAATATCATGAGTTATAAGTCCTATAGCTTCTGTTTCCATATGATCTCCTGAATTTGTCCTTTTGACCCTTTTCCTTTTAAGTCCTTATTATGTATCAATTTGAGTATTGCAATAGCCTCAAAATGTCTGGGCTTAGGCTTCTCCCTTCTATTAGGCACTTTTGCCAGAAAATTCTTCCTGAAACCTTCATGGACTTCTCAAATCCTAAAGAATTCTATTCCACACCTTGGCTTATTATTCAAGACCTTATGTAATGGGTTTCAAAGAAAATATCCTCTGGCTTTCCAGTCCTTCTCGGCAGACACTCCATTCACCAGCCCATCTTAACCGCTTTCTGTTTCCTCAGTGGGCCTCATGTTTCTCTCCTCCACCCTTTTGTCCTTGGCCAGATTGGTATTTACTTTATCAACACTTGTTGAAATTCTTCTCCTATTTCAAGTTCCAACTCAAATTCTACTTTGAGTAGGAATCCTGCCTGCCTCTTCCAGTTGCATTTAGCTATTATCTGTATCTCTTTTATGGTATATCTGTTCTTCTGTCTTGCATCCTAGCTATTTATTTCTCCAGGTGGATTATAAGGTTGTTGAAGACGAGATCAGAGGCAGTACTGTTATATGTGTGATCAGTGAACTGCCATAGATTTAAGTGATCAACAAAATAATGAAATTGATCATGAGGTTTTAGTCCTCCTGAACCTCTCTATACAAAATATCAAGTCAATCAGTTAGTGAGAGGCTTAAGCAAAATGAATATTGAAGCAGGAATAAAAAAGAAATCACTTTACAAATCTAGCTTTTCACACCCAGATTGGAGGATAGGGTAGTTCATGAAAAATACTACACTTTGCCAAGGTATCATAGGGATACACAATTAGGGTCTAATGCAACATGTGAGAACTCATCTCCCAATAATACTCTCATATCCCCAATGTAGGCTACTTTTATTCCTCTCATTCTTATTAGTTTGTTTGGAAATATAGGTATCAACATGTAAAATATCATCTCCTTTAAAATACTCTGATATAAGATGACTTTGAGTTTGAAAGCAGTCTTCATGTTCTGTTTTCACTAGCTGTGTGACCTTAAATAATTTACTTCATCTCAAAGGCCCTCAGGTTCCTCATCCATCAAATGGGGATAATACTAATATCAACCTCAGAGGGTTGATGTGAGGAATACAAGAGCTACTTTATGTAAAACATGAAAACAGAGATTGTCACGTATTATGAGCTGAATACTTTTTAACCATTATTATTATTGTTTGCTCAGGTGACTTTTGAACCCTTTAAGAAACTGCAAGAGAAAAAGGAAAGATAGGAAACATCACATTTTAAGATTAAGTCTGAAAATTTAAGTTTTGAAATGAAAAGTTTAGGAGAAAATATCACTTTCACTTTCACGTCAGAGCTTTAATTTTCTGTAATATATATCTGCTCATACATATATGAGAGAAATAAATAATGAATTAGGAAATATAATATGAATGGGATCACATAACTCACAAATTGAATCTTTCATTAGGAAGTTATTAAGAAGGGACAAAATGTCCTTCATTCAAAAATAAAAAGTTAATGATTTGGGGGACCAAATTTTAATAGTGGTAACATGTGAAGAACAAAACCTACATCATTCATTCATTCTCTCAAAAACATTTGTTGAGCATTTACTGTATGCCAGACACTTAGCTAGATTCTGGTGTTAGAGGCTAAGAGTAATGTTGACTCTCAAGCAGCTCTTTGGGAATGAGAGCAAGAGAAAGAGAATAACCAGTGGTTAAGGCATGGCATAGGCATTCAACATGGTGGCATGAGAAGAGAGGATGCCAAGGCTGGCATGTGAAAACAAGCAGGAGTGAACTGGACAAATACAATGAGAAAGGGTCTTTCAAGATGAGGGAATAACATGCTAAGTATGTGTGGGCCTAATAATAGCTGGGTTATTGAATATATGTGGAAAAAGTAGGAAAAGAAGTGAAAGGTTAAGGCAGGATGCAGACCAAGGGATTTTTAACTTGAATGGGGATTAAAAAGCAGAGTGGTGAAGTGTACAAGTCAGGGATCCAACTGTCCAGCTATGATAGGTTCTTATGCTGGTTCTATCCCTTACTGGCTGTATATAAATGTGGGCTGGCCACCTAACCCAAGCCTTAGTTTCCTCATTTGTAAAAGGGACACAATAATAAGACAACCTTATAGGTCTTTTGTGAGAACTGAATGGAACAATCTATGTAGAAAGTGCTTAAGCGCCTGACAAAAAGGAAGTTCTCAATAAACATTAGTTATTATTATTATTATAGGCAATAGATTTGCAGAGCACAAGCAAAAAGCGTGATTCATTCTGTCAGATTTGTGCCAGGAAGTGCTTTATCATAGGAATTTGCCAAAGCAGAGAAAGGGAAAAAGAGATTTGGTCATCAAGTCAGAGGGAGCAAAGGACACCCAGCAATGAGGCGTGAAAAGTTGGGGGCGTTTAAGGGAAGATCAGGAGTTTTCTGTGGTGACCACAAAGAGAGATGCAGTAGGAAATGAGATGGAAATGTCAGCAGTGGAATGCTTTCAAGCAGGTGAGTGGCCTGCTTAATTTTGAGCTTTAGAAAGATAACCTTGCTGGCATTGGGAGGATTGATGTTTAAGGTAGGAGAAAGCTGAAGGCAGGGAGACCAATTAGGAAGGTATTCTAACAGTCTAAGATTAAGATAAGGCTTGGCTAAGCAGGGACAGTGGGGAGGATGAGTTTTTAGTCATCATTTTGGACAACCGCTTAAACATTTTCTGCTCTGGGGAGCCTCCCCAGATTCGTGGAAAGAAAGAGCTCTCGTTTCGTGTCACCGTGGTACCAACTTCTGTTACTGCACCCAATCTCACTGGGTTCAAATAATTTGTCATTTTTTATGTCTCTTGTACAAAAATGTAAGCTTCTATCTTATTTATTTTTGTATTCTTGGCTCTCAGAACGGAGTAGAACTTGCTAGAATGGTAATAGAACAGTAATGAGAGAGGCGAAATGCATGTGTGGACTGATTTGATGTGGTGAGGAGATATGAGGGAGAAATTGAGGATGGCTTTGAGTTCTCTGGCTTATAAGACACAGTGCCCTCAAGATAGGCTAGGCTTTGCTGCAGTGACAAATAAAACCTTAAATATTAGTGACTGAACACAGCAAGGTTTAGTTCTTCCTCTTGCAAATTACAAAGCAGGCCAGGTGGTGTTCCAGAGTGCCTCCTCTCAGTGCTGTGACCCAAGGATGCAGGGTTCTTCCATTCTGTGGCTCTGCCATCTCAACCGTGGCTTCTAAAGTGACAGTTTGGGGGTCTCACACTTGATCGTACTGCCTCCAAGTGGAAGTAATACATGTGCTTCATTCTATCATGCTTATAATTTTAAAATCCAGTGACACAACACGCAGGAGACATATAAAAATGTCCTAAAAAACAAATATATGTAATACCTATTGAAAGATTAAAATATGATTTTTAGAAAATATTACCTCTTTGGAAAGTTTGTTTTTCAAAAAGTTAGATTTGTTTATACTTCCTTAACTTACTCTCTCTCCATTCTAAATTAGCAATGTTTGATAGTTCTAAAAGTGTCTTTAATATTGATAAAACTTGTAATGGCTTTTTCCACTCCCCCTGGCTTACTCAGATTTCTATCGATGTACTTCAGAAGCCTCTCTCCCTTTGGAAAGATTTCTCATGGTTTCCTGAGTGTCAGGCAGGATTTTTGCTTGTTAGCTCTTGGCTTTAATGGCTAAGTATTTTGAATTTTGTATTGTTCATCTCTAGAGTAATAGATAGGTAAGTAATGTTCAAAGATCAGAAAGTACAGAAATCATCTGGCAATTTAATAAACGTTCATTAATTTAGGATACATGAGAGAAAAGCAAATCTGTCTTAATGATTAATCTTCACACAGAATATTCTAGCCGAAATGCAGTTTTAATATCTTATAGACAGAGTACATATAATCAACTAAGCTACAAATGGATAATACATGAATCATGGAAGTTAAAGAAAAAATTACAATTTGCAATGTCTTTAATGCACTATATAGTAATATATCAAAAATATGTCTTTCAATAATTTCTAAAGTACACTAAAATTATTGTAAAATTTGTGAGACTTTGGTTTAAAATATGTAGTGCTGACATGTATAAAGAAGTTATTTTATAATTTTTGTTAAATTAGAATCACATGCTTCGAATTAGAAACATCACAGATTACAACAAAGCAGACATTTTTACTCTATTTGATCATTCTTTTGGTTACATTCAGGATATTAAGTTATGACTCATTTTGAGAAATCCAATGTCTAGTCCCTTTCATATTAACATACTTTTGAAAAAAGGAATATATTTTTTATTAAAACAAACAGATGAGTCATGAATATCATATATGGCACAGGTATTTTATTTCAGCCTTTTGGAATGTACCATTGATGATTCTTAATGCAGCACAAGATGTGTGGAATAGCTTTTCAGCATTACACTTTTTTCATTCTCTTCTATAAACACAATCATTTTTGTAAGTGATTTTCAGAGCACAGTATCAATAAATGGAAACTGGAATTTTGTTTGATTTCCTCCAGGAAATTAACCAACAAGAACAATGTCTACACTTGCAAAATAATGTGTAATGTTGAGGCCCGACTCAAGATAATTTAAGCTGAGCATATCACTCTGAAGTCTAATCTGAATGACTCAAATTTGCCTCGTATACTGACCTGATTCATCAGATATTACTCTGTTCTCCTCTTTATCCCAAACCACCACTGTGGCTTTTAAACTAATTTTTAGACTTCTTGGAAAATTAAGATGAGTCATAAGAAATCGAAGGTTTCAATGTTTAAGTTACCAAAATAGCAACTTTGTATGGTTGACTCCAAATGCTAGAAATTAACAAAAAAGAGTGAACTTGTCCTCTGTACTGGAGTTAGGTCTGCACCTTGACTCAAAATTCCCCCAAACTAGAGCCAAAGGGAATTTCTATCCATGATTTATTTTTTATTTTTTAAAGTCTTTATTGAATTTGTTACAATACTGCTTTTTTTTAACCTCTTTATTGGAGTATAATTGCTTTACAATGTTGTGTTAGTTTCTGCTGTACAACAAAGTGTATCAGCCATATGTATACATATATCCCCATATCTCCTCCCTCTTGCATCTCCCTCTCACCCTCACTATCCCACCCCTTTAGATGGTCACAAAGCACTGAACTGATCTCCCTGTGCTATGCAGCTGCTTCCCACTAGCTATCTAGTTTACATTTGGTAATGTATATATGTCAGTGCTACTCTCTCACTTCGTCCCAGCTTACCCTTCCCCTTCCCGTGTCCTCAAGTCCATTCTCTACATCTGCGTCTTTATTCCTGTCCTACCCCTAGGTTCTTCAGAACCATTTTTCTTTTTTTTACATTCGATATATATGTGTTAGCATACGGTATTTGTTTTTCTCTTTCTGACTTACTTCACTCTGTATGGCAGACTCTAAGTCCATTCACCTCACTATAAATAACTCAATTTTGTTTCTTTTAATGGCTGAGTAATATTCCATTGTATATATGTGCCATATCTTCTTTATCCATTCATCTGTCGATGGACACTTAGGTTGCTTCCATGTCCTGGCTATTGTAAATGGAATTGTAATGAACATTGTGGTACGTCTCCTTTATTTATTTATTTATTTTCTCATTTAAAGTGTATAATTCAGTGGCTTTAGTATATTCACAGAGCTGTACATCCATCACCATGATCAATTTTAGATCATTTTCATTACCCCAAAAAGAATTCCTCCGCCTCCTGACCACCACTCCACCCTTTTCCTCTCAACTCTCAGCCCTAGGAAACCGCGAGGCTCCCTTCTGTCTCTATGGATTTGCCTCACATGTCTCTTTTTGAATTACGGTTTTCTCAGGGTATATTCCCAGTAGTGGGATTGCTGGGTCATATGGTAGTTTTACTTTTAGATTTTTAAGGATCCTCCACATTGTTCTCTATGGTGGCTGTATCAATTTACATTCCCACCAACAGTGCAAGAGGGTTCCCTTTTCTCCACACCCTCTCCAGCATTTATTGTTTCTAGATTTTTTGATGATGGCCATTCTGACCGGTGTGAGGTGATAACGCATTGTAGTTTTGATTTGCATTTCTCTAATGATTAGTAATGTTGAGCATCCTTTCATGTGTTTGTTGGCCATCTGTATGTCTTCTTTGGAGAAATGTCTGTTTAGGCCTTCTGTCCATTTTTGGATTGGGTTGTTTGTTTTTCTGATATTGAGCTGCATGAGCTGCTTGTATATTTTGGAGATTAATCCTTTGTCAGTTGCTTCATTTGCAAATATTTTCTCCCATTCTGAAGGTTGTCTTTTCATCTTGTTTATGGTTTCCTTTGCTGTGCAAGAGCATTTAAGTTTCATTAGGTCCCATTTGTTTATTTTTGTTTTTATTTCCATTTCTTTAGGAGGTGGGTCTAAAAGGATCTTGCTGTGATTTATGTCATAGAGTGTTCTGCCTGTGTTTTCCTCTGACAGTTTTATAGTGTCTGGCTTTACTTTTAGGTCTTTAATCCATTTTGAGTTTACTTTTATGTATGGTGTTAGGGAGCATTCTAATGTCATTCTTTTACATGTAGCTATCCAGTTTTCCCAGCACCACTTATTGAAAAAGCTGTCTTTTCTCCTTTGTATATTCTTGCCTCCTTTATCAAAGATAAGGTGCCCATATGTGCGTGGGTTTATCTCTGGGCTTTCTATCCTGTTCCATTGATCTATCTTTCTGTTTTTGTGCCAGTACCATACTGTCTTGATTACTGTAGATTTGTAAGCTTTGCAGTCTGAAGTCAGGGAGTCTGATTCCTCCAGCTCCGTTTTTCTTTCTCTAGATTGCTTTGACTATTCCGGGCCTTTTGTGTTTCCATACAAATTGTGAAATTTTTTGTTCTAGTTTTGTGAAAAATGCCATTGGTAGTTTGATAGGGATTACATTGAATCTGTAGATTGCTTTGGGTACTAGAGTCATTTTCACAATATTGATTCTTCCAATCCAAGAACATGGTATCTCTCCATCTGTTTGTATCATCTTTAATTTCTTTCATCAGTGTCTTATAGTTTTCTGCATACAGGTCTTTTGTCTCCTTAGGTAGGTTTAGCCCTAGGTATTTTATTGTTTTTGTTGCAATGGTAAATGGGAGTGTTTCCTTAATTTCTCTTTCAGATTTTTCATCATTAGTGTATAGGAATGCAAGAGATTTCTGTGCATTAATTTTGTATCCTGCTGCTTTACCAAATTCATTGATTAGCACTCGTAGTTTTCTGGTAGCAACTTTAGGATTCTCTATGTATAGTATCATGTCATCTGCAAACAGTGACAGTTTTACTTCTTCTTTTCCAATTTGGATTCCATTTATTTCTTTTTCTTCTCTAATTGCCATGGCTAAGACTTCCAAAACTATGTTGAATAATAGTGGTGAGAGTGGGCAACCTTGTCTTTTTCCTGATCGCAGAGGAAATGGTTTCAGTTTTTCACTATTGAGAATTATGTTGGCTGGGGTTTTGTCATATATGACCTTTATTATGTTGAGGTAGATTTCCTCTATGCTCAGTTTCCGGAGAGTTTTTATGATAAATGGGTGTTGAATTTTGTCAAAAGCTTTTTCTGCATCTATTGAGATGATCATATGGTTTTTGTTTGTTTGTTTTTGCAGTACGCGGGCCTCTCACTGTTGTGGCCTCTCCCATTGCAGAGCACAGGCTCCGGACACATAGGCCCAGCGGCCATGGCTCATGGGCCTAGCTGCTCCACAGCATGTGGGATCTTCCCGGACCAGGGCACGAACCCGTGTCCCCTGCATCAGCAGTCGGACTCTCAAACACTGCGCCACCAGGGAAGTCCAATCATATGGTTTTTATTTTTCAATTTGTTAACATGGTGTATCACATTGATTGACTTACATATTTTGAAGAATTCTTGCATTCCTGTGATAAACCCCACTTGATCATGGTGCATGATCCTTTTAATGTGCTGTTGGATTCTGTTTGCTAGTATTTTGTTGAGAATCTTTGTATCTATATTGATCAGTGATATTGGCCTGTAGTTTTCTTTTTTTTGTGGCACCTTTGTCTGGTTTTGGTATCAAGGTGATGGTGGCCTCATAGAATGAGTTTGAGAGTGTTCCTCCCTCTGCTATATTTTGGAGGAGTTTGAGAAGGATGGGTGTTAACTCTTCTCTAAATGTTTGATAGAATTTACCTGTTAAGCCATCTGGTCCTGGGTTTTGTTTGCTGGAAGATTTTTAATCACAGCTTCAATTTCAGTGCTTGTGATTTATCTGTTCATATTTTCTATTTCTTCCTGGTTCAGTCTTGGAAGTTTATACTTTTCTAAGGATTTGTCTATTTCTTCCAGGTTGTCCATTTTATTGGCATATAGTTGCTTGTAGTAATCTCTCATGATCCTTTGTATTTCTGCAGTGTCAGTTGTTATTTCTCCTTTTTCATTTCTAATTCTGTTGATTTGAGTCTTCTCTCTTTTTTTGTGATTAGTCTGGCTAATGGTTTATCAACTTTGTTTATCTTCTCAAAGAACCAGCTTTTAGTTTTATTGATCTTTACTATCATTTCCTTCATTTCTTTTTCATTTATTTCTGATCTGATATTTATGTTTTCTTTTCTCCTGCTAACTTTGGGTTGTTTTTGTCCTTTTTCTCTAATTGCTTTAGGTGTAGATTAGGTTGTTTATTTGAAATTATTCTTGTTTCTTGAGGTAAGATTTTATTGCTATGAACTTCCCTCTTAGAACTTCTTTTACTGCATCCCACAGGTTTTGGGTTGTTGTGTTTTCATTGTCATTTGTTTCTAGGTTTTTATTGATTTCCTCTTTGATTTCTTCAGTGATCTCTTGGTTATTTAGTAGCATGTTGTTTAGCCTCCGTGTGTTTGTATTTTTTACAGATTTTTTTCCTGTAGTTGATATCTAGTCTCATATCGTTGTGGTCAGAAAAGACACTTGATATGATTTCAATTTTCTTAAATTTACCAAGGTTTGATTTGTGACCCAAGATATGATCTATCCTGGAGAATATTCCATGAGCACTTGAGAAGAAAGTGTATTCTGTTGTTTTTGGATGGAATGTCCTATAAATATCAATTAAGTACATATTGTCTAATATGTCATTTAAAGCTTGTGTTTCCTTATTTATTTTCATTTTGAATGAGCTGTCCATTGGTGAAAGTGGGGTGTTAAATTTCCCTACTATTTTTGTGTTAGTGTCAATATCCCCTTTTATGGCTGTCTGCATTTGCCTTATGTATTGAGGTGCTTCTATGTTGGGTGCATAAATATTTACAATTGTTATGTCTTCTTGGATTGATCCCTTGATCATTAGGTAGTGTCCTTCTTTGTCTCTTGTAATAGTCTTTATTTTAAAGTCTACTTTGTCTGATATGAGTATTGCTACTCCAGCTTTCTTCTGATTTCCATTTGCATGGAATATCTTTTTCCATCCTCTCACTTTCAGTCTGTGTGTGTCCCTATGTCTGAAGTGGGTCTATCATAGACAGCATATATACAGGTCTTTTTTTTTGTATCCATTCAGCCAGTCTATGTCTTTTGGTTGGACTTTTAATCCATTTACCTCTAAGGTAATTATCTATATGTATGTTCCTATTACCCTTTTCATAATTATTTTGGGTTTGTTATTATTGGTCTTTTCTTTCTTTTGTGTTTCCTGCCTAGAGAAGTTCCTTTAGCATTTGTTGTAAAGCTGGTTTGGTGGTGCTGAATTTTCTTAACTTTTGCTTGCCTGTGAAGATTTTAATTTCTCAATAGAATCTGAATGAGATCCTTGCTGGGTAGAGTAATCTTAGTTGTAGGTTTTTCCCTTTCATCACTTTATATATGTCCTGCCATTCCCTTCTGGTTTGCAGAGTTTCTGCTGAAAGTCTATCCATGACTTTAATCGGACAGACAGCAATATTGGTTTTGTAGATCAGCTAAGGCAACACTGCAGTTATAGTAAATGGTGTAGGACATTAAGGAAACAAGGATGAAGGCATAGTCACCCTTCACACTTCATGCTTACTAATAGTTATCTGACCGCCCTCCCCAACATTCATACTGAATTCAGGTAGGAGGGAAAGTGTTAAGCAGGCTCGCTCCTCTGTTCCTGGAAAGCAAGTGAGTGTTAATCAGCTGTGGGCGGGGTGGGTCCTAGAGTGAAGCTCTCCTGGTCAGTGGGAACTCATCTAGAAAGTGAGCCCCGGCAGTTCCACCCTGATTCCTTTTAATGTCACAGTTCATTTGCAGAACCATAACTGGAATCAAGAATTAAAAAGGCTTGTATAAAAGTCAGTAACATTAAACCTTTAAGACTCATGTTTCATGTGTCATAAAAAGTCTATGAAAGGGTTTTATATTCTGTACTGTGTTTTAGTACTTTCAATCACTTTTTTTTCAACATAACTTTTGTGAACACTTTTATAGCCTCTAAATGAAAAACTAAACTATGTGTCATTCAAAAAAACATTTTATGGATCACAGAATTTAATAAAAGTACTGCACCATAACAAGTGGCTGATAAACCTTTATTAAAATTCATTAAAAATATTGAAAAATATTTTAACAGAAATTAGACCTCACATTTTGGTAAACAGGCCAATCACTCCTAAGGAAATCTACTTGTTTATCACAAAGGCAGATTCTTTAGTGGGGAAATAATGAATTTTAGGAATAAATAATCTGCTATTCAACATTAGGAAAATATGTCTTTGTTTATGGTAGGAATAATCCTCTTAGCTACCTGTCTGCAAAACTCTTCAATAATTAGGGTATATGTAAGAGTTTACTATGTACAAATAAAAATTTAAAAAATGGAAAATATTTCTGATAATATATAATATATAAGCTGGTAATTACTTATAACCACATTGGGGCATTGTCCTATTTGCAGTTCTTGGAGGCCAGAGAGCAGATAAGACTAGGATTTTCTAATACGTTTAGGAATTCACACTCTTAGGTACATTTTTTTTGTATTATTTTCTGGGTTTTTATATTAATTTTATAATGGCTGCATAATATTTCATGCAGTTCTATAGTTGCCTCCTTTTCTATTTTGTAAATAATACTGTAAAGAAAATATTCACATCTATGTGTTTTTCTTATATTTTAGCCTTAGGATATTACTATTAATAATTTTACTGGACAAAATTGCATGAACATATTTTTAATCTTGTAAAATACATTGCCAAATTACTTTTCAGGAGGTTTGAACAAATTTAAATTGCTCCCCTCATTGTATCAGATACTAGTTTAAAAATATTTTGACCAAAATTAGAGATTTTCACTTAAACCTTTGCTAATGTAGCATGTGAAACAACACCTTGTTTCTCTAAAAGAAATTTTTTTTGACATACAAAAATCTGTACATATTTAATATATACACTTGATGTGTTTGGGGATAAGTATATACCCATGAAGCCATTAGCATAATCTATGCCATAAACTTATTCAACATATCCAAAAGTTTTCTCCTATCTTCTTATTTATTGTTATTATTCTTTTTTGTGATAAGACATACCGTTTATTATTTCTATAGGATCATGTGTATATAAAGGCTCAAATGCATTCGTGAATCAGTGTGCATAATTTTATTTTATATATCTATATACCTATTTATACATATAGATATATAAAATAAAATACTCAAGAATCTAGAAATCATATAGATATATACATGTATCTATACCTATATCTACATACATATAGATATATAGATACACACACACACACACACACACATACAAAGGAAAACACTGAAGTTTTTTGGGGAGGGTTGTTTGTGATTTTGGAGTGCCAAAGTTTTCAGGGTGTGTGTGTGTGTGTGTGTGTGTGTGTGTGTGTGTCTATAGATTTGAAGTCTGAGTGGTAGTTGATATTAGACCTCATCTATTCTAACTCCTCAACATAATAATGTATTTCCACTGCAACACCCCAAATAAAGTACCCAAGTACCCTCTATTTGTACACAGGCCTTCACTGTGGATCTCCATTTATGAGGTCTATCATTCCAGGAAAAATCATGTCTGGCAAAGATTCCCAGGACTAAAATTCTACCATGCTTCTCTTCTCTAAGCAGTGTTCTTGAATGCTTATAGTGAAATTTTGGTCTCCACTTTGAAGTCTGAAAGCACACTGGCAATTGGCTGATGGTTTTCTGAACCTCAATATTAGGCTAGTTTCAGAAGATGATGTGTGAGTGAAAGCAGGGATGCCGCTCCATCTCAGAATAAGAAAGAACCGACATTGCTGTGATTTTAGCTAGCAGATGGTAGTTGAACATCATATTTCTTAGATGTTGGCTAAGTTTCCTTGAACTCTGTACAAGATTAAAGATTTCTGTTAGTGCCTATATTCATGACTTCTTTGGCTTTTTATGACATCCACTTTATACTAATATCTTTTTCAGCAGCCTTTAATACAGTCTTGTAACACCTTTTAATATCAGCACGGCATGTATCAAGAAAAAAAGACCTGAAAAAGAGGCAATAAAGGGTGATTCACCTAGTTTCCTTGTTTTAAAAAAAGTCATAATTTTGGGTGGATTATTTGTAGAGAAAACACTCAAGGTTCACAGTGATTTCAGGTAGCATAAACCTAAGCTATTTCTGTATTATGTTCTAAGTTTCAGTGTTAATGTCTGTTGTCCTGACAGCAGCCATAATTTATGCTTTTAATTATGCTTTTTTCAGCTGTAAACTCACATTGTTTCTTTACAGTAATGAAGTCACTAGGCAGCAATGTCATTGTCATAAAGTGATGGGACATAATGAGAACATGATTGGAAAAAAATCATGGGCAGAGAATGACAACATATTTAAAGGTGAATGGGAAAAGTTCTGTACATAAATAAAAACAGTACAAGAAGATGTGAAGGTAAAATATATGATTAAAACCTTACAAATACTGTATATTATTTTTATACACTGAAGTGACTGTGTTTTGGCTTTCTGTTGAAATTGTAGCATCAAAAGGGTGGGCCAACTTCCAACCTAGCCCAAGCCTTCAGCTACCAAACACAGATGGCTCCACCTCATTTTTAAAGACCCCCAGAAAAGGGGATTGTATGATCTTTCTCGGTAATCCAGTTATAAACATATTTGTAAGAAATTCTCTCTTAAGCCCAAAGTATTCATGCTGCATTTTCTCTTACTCAGCTTTCTTTTTCTTTTTCTTGAATTGTTTAACAAGTCCTGCCACTTTTGCCTCCCAAACACCTTTGCAACCTCTCACCTGCTTTCTATTCTGCTTTTTTCAAAATTCCATCCCATTTTGTTCTTCACACTGCCACAAAAGAAGGCTCTCTAAAATGGAACCCCTACCATTTATTCCTTTGCTTAAAATTCTCTGAAGTTTCACCTTGCCTTTAAATAAAATTTGAACATCTCAATATGGCACAGAGGCTTTTCATAACCTGGACCCTATATGCCTAGCTACTTAATATTTTGTTTTCTGGAAAATCAATTTTTGTCCCTTTTATTTTTCATTATGTAAATAATAACAGCTGACATTTGCTGACCACTAACTATGTGCCAGGCATGCTGCTAAGCAATTTGACCTATTCCTGGGCTTCCCTTTGGTATCACAAATTGTTATGATCTCCCAAATATAAGGAAACTAAGTTGACTTTCTTTTTCTTAGCAATATATCTTGTCTGTTGACTCTCTTTCAAGCACCAAGGATAAAATAGTGAACAACAAAAACGAAACTCTTGCCTTGACAGAGCTTACTTTCTGCTTTTGTTTCCATTCAAACAAATTTGGTAATTATTGGTCTCCAAATGAATACGGAGATTTTTGCCAGAGGGAGGATGCACAATAAGGAAGATGAATTTGCAGTGAAGGGAGGGAGAGTGGGGTGGTCAGGGTAATGGGTGGAAAGAAATGGAAGGAAGAATCATTGTGGCTCAATGATTTAATCTGAAGAAGTTTCAATCTGAAAAAGTCTCTGAAGTCAGAGAAGCTGTGATTCCCCCTTGACCCTCACCTCCACATATATTCCATGTTCAAGTTACATGTAGTTATGTACAACAGTCCGAACTCCAAGGATCTCTTGAGCCTCTCTGCTCTGTGTCACATTGTGCTTACATCCATGAAAACAAACATCATACAGTACTGCCACCACAGTTTCCTCAGCCTCTGGGCACTAACCCTCGTTAGGTAAGAGTAGCATTAATTCAACTCTAAATCCCTGGTAACCCATGGACAGCCTCTCCAGTATCCTGAAGATTCTCTGGGTCTGTCTGACATCTGCTTACCTGAAGTTACCTCCCATCCAGCCTCACCCATATCCGTTGCTCCATAATTCTTTCGATACTTGCTTGTGGTCTTACCACACCACTTGGAGATGCAGAGCTGTTCCCTGGACCTACCCAAGCTGTAAACCCTGAAGGGGTGAAAGTGGTGAAGAGGGTCCTCGGAACCCTCATCACATGGAAGCTGAAGCCAGGCTGCCCTGCCCCACTCTCAACGCATGGCCTCCTGTTGACCAAAGCAGCATGGCTGATGTCCTGAGGGTCACAGAATGTCTAATGAAGACAAGTCTTTCTGCTTTTACTTGCAGCATAGGATGTAGGATAAGATATTAAGCTCCTTGTTGTCCTTTCCAACTCCTATCCCACCCACAATCCCCCTTGACCAAGCTTCCCTGCCCCTCCAAGCTAAACCCTAAAGCCACTTTCCCAGGCTGCTTGTCCTCCCACTGACCACCCATGCTTAGATGGGTCCAAATCCTTGTTTGGAGTCAAAGCACCAGCCCATCTACAACCATGACTTTTCTGTTGGCTTGTCTCTTGATAGATTGGAAACTTCTTGAGGGAAGAGAAGTATCTGCTCCTCTCCATGCTGTAACTGTGTCCCTTACTCCACTCCTCTTTCTAGTCTTTCCCTTTTTCTCATTGATTTACTCAGATGTGATGGTTAATTTTATGTGTCAACTTGCATTGGCCATGGTACCCAGATATTTGGTCAAACACCCGTCTAGCTATTGTTGTGAAGGTATTTTTTAGATGAGAGTAACATTTAAATCAGTAGACTTTGAGTAAAACAGATTACCCTCCATAACGTGGGTGGGCCTCATCCAATCAGTTGAAGACCTTAAGAGAAAAAGAAAGAAGTCCTCCAAGAAAGAAGGAATTCTGCCTTCGGATGGACTTCAGCCTCGAGCGGCAGTATTACCTCTTCCCTGGGTCTCCAGCCTGCTGACCTGCCCCATAGAATTTGGACTTGCCAGTTTCCACACTTCTGTGAGCCAGTTCCTTAAAATAAATCTCTCTCTTGGTCACCACAGCAGAGAGCATGCTGTGAGGTGGGCGTTCCCCCACCCTTGTGACTGGCAGTAAACCAATCTGATGGCATGGAGCTTGGTCTAGGTAGGATTCTGAGATCACCTGTGGATGTGGCTCCTACCCTCTATAACCCTCTCTTCCATGGAAGCATCCCTTGACCATTCTACTTAAAACAGCCATACACCTCTGCTCCCTTCCCTGCCAATTAAAACAATTTCTCCATCACTCTTACCAACATCTGACATGTTATTTAATCATTTGCTTGCTTATTGTCTATCTCCCCCCACCAGAATATCAGCTCCAAGAAAGCAGGGATTTTTGTCTCTTTGTGTACCGTCAGGCACAAACTAAGCATTCAGTAAACATTTGTTGAATGAAAGAATGAATGGGTCATACTACCAAATTGTTTACCAGATCCTTACTATCTGGAATTATTTTCTAGAAAGCTAAAGAAATTTACACTTCTACCAGCAGAGGATGAACGTGTACTTCTTCCAACACCTTCGTGAACGTTATGTATAATGGTCTAAAATTTTATTTTGGTCAATTTACTGTAAATTGCTTTTCATTGATTACTGTACATTTCTTTTCTTTAAATTGTTTCTTTACATTCTCTGCCCATTTTGAACAAATTAATTGAAACCCAGAAAGTTTCATTCTAGAGCTCCTCACTCCCTTCAGTTTGTCTAATGAGTTCTACATTGGATTTGTTGGGAACAAGAACACAGGTGTTCAGCTGCTTGTGAGGGTGTGGAGGTCATCCTTCCCAGCTTAGAAAGTCCATTTTAGATCTGGCTATAAAGGTTATGAATATTCTGATTAACTTTATGTATATGTATTAAAAAGGGTGAGGTTTGGGCAATTTTCCAGAACTTTCAAATACTAAAACTACACTGGATTCAATTTTTTTTTTTACTCATAGGGTACCTCTTAATGATCTAGACAAAATTTCCACTTCCCTTTTTGACTATTGACTGATGTCATATATACATATGAACAGGACCATTCTAGAATAGCTTGGAAAAAAATAAGAGTGGTTGTTTAGGTGATCACAGTCTTTCTCTAAGCATATTCAAGTTTAAAACATGAATCCTATTTAAATTGATAAACCATTCAATTATTTCTCAAATACAGTCTCAATCCCTCCTGAAAATTCATGGTCAAATAGGTGGGGGGCGGGTGGTATATAAAATAACTGCTTCCAATGTATATCTTTAAGGGCATACCTTCAATAGCATTACAAATACATGTCAGAGACACTAGAAATTCTAAAGATGAACATTTCCGCTTATATGGGCATTTCACTTATCTTAAGTTAATAAAATACGCTATTTGAGTAGAGGGACATGGGGTGGGTGAGAATGAGAGCAGATATTTACGTGGGTTTGCACTTTTTAAAAAACATCTCTAAAGCCTGCTCTTTTCGTGAGCAAATCTCTTTTTCTTCCCTTGCTAATAGATATGTTCCTATAATAGAGACTTGTAATTGAAGCTTGCAAATAACATTATAAAAGAAATAAATATTTTAATTTTAATAGCAACTATAAAATTTCTATAACTCAGAAAGCTATACATCTTTATAATAGACCACTCACTCATCCATACTTAAATTTCCATGCTTGTTGAGTTTTTCCTTAAAGATAATCAAATAAGGCTCTTTGCCTATAAATTATACATTTATCTTGTAACTAATTAAAGGGATTTGATCATATATCCTAGAATGTTAGTTGTTTGTTCCTCCATATTCTTTTTACATATCAGGAGATGATTTCAGTCAATCATTAATGTGTTTTTCTTTGTTCAATCACAAAATATTCATTTGGAAAGATATTTCTAACCGGATCATTACTTTTAAAGTGACTTGTACACATGCCAGTTTTTCTGCATGTTTTGACAAATGACACATTTCCTTTGGTGCTTCCTTGTGGGTAACAGTGTGTGAGGATGTGGTGTTGGAAAAATTTATTACAGTTATTTTGCAGTTGATATTAAAGCATGTGATGTATTATACCAGGTGTCTGACCTTTAAAGATCTTAGGACCTAATTCATTACAACATAAAATTTACATATTATTCAACTTCGCTGCAGATCTTTTGTGAACAAGTCATGGTGTGTATTATATCAGGATGGAGAGGAAAAAGTCAAAGCTCGTGCCAGGAATTGAAGTCTGAACCCCAAGCTTGGTCTGTTTGTGGTGCTTCTGTGAATTTAAGTGAGAGTGAGGTAACCACCTAACGGTCACTCAAAATTAAATCAAGGAGGAAAAGTCATGGAGTACAAAGTGGAAATTTTGTGAATTGGGGAAGCACATCTTTTTCTGAACCTCACCTGGTCTTCTCTAATTTGTGGTGCGATGAAAACATCTAAGAGAGGTTGAGGAAAGACAGCCCTGGAAAAGTATCTTTTAGGAGTTAAGTCTGTGATTCAGCCAACAAAATAATACTTACTTACACAATGATTTTTCATGTCTGACATAAAAATACAAAATAAGAAGTTAACATAAAAAATTATTATGAAATACCTTAGGGGGAAAATAAATGTATTTGAAATAGTGTATATCTAACAGTTTTTAAAAGAAAAAAAACTTGCTGCCTATTGTAGCAAATAAGATCTGATTAATCTTAAAAGATTATGTGTTTTTGGAAATCAGATAATGCTATTTAAATTCTTTTAAATAGATTCACGATTTCCTTTTCAACAACCGCTAGAATAACCTTATTCTCATAATTTACTTTTATCTTATTTGCATTTTATATTTAAAAAATCCATTAAATTTGAAAGTCCTACTTTAAAAAAATGCATATATCTACACAATGGCAGTGGGAATATTCATTTGTAAGGTCCTGTTCCACTATGGTTTCATACCACTCAAAGATCCATAAAGCTGATTGATAATAATATGTTTTCCTGAGGAGACCATGATGGTATGACAGAAAAATAAGTCTAAATCCATCTTTTTATAGAGACTATAAAATAATTCGAGTTAATGCTAATGTGTTATTAATAACAATATAATCCAAACACTATTTAAAGATTCAGTTTGCTATCAAACATAATGTTTCCTTATTCTGCAGTCTAATTAGCAAGGAGGAAGCATTTTAGTATGAAATACTGATTTTCTAGATTAGTTTGCGGGAAGGTATAGAAATATGCTTGAAGGCTTTTTAAAATTTTTTTTTTCTAATTTTAAATAAACGTGTGGAGGCAATGGAAACGGGACAAAATTTAAAAAGCCATAAGTATTGTGAGGGTGAGTTGCTTCTAGCAAATGCAAACTAATCACTCAGACGAATGGCACACTGAGGAAGTGCTGTGTATTCACAGTAGAGGGCACTGTCTTCTAGTTCTACCTCAAGATGAAAGAGAAGGTCACTCAGTCTATTGATAAATCACACCGCCGTGATTCCTAACTGACAGCTCAAACAAACATCAAGCTGGATGAGGGAGAACAAAAGGCCATCAAGCAGCCATTTTCTTGACACTTTTATTCAATCACCAGCAGATTGCTTACGACAGCAATAGCAGCTGTTTTGTCTTCATCTTTCCACATTTGATAAAAGGTGTCAACTCAAATTTTTGTAAATAATTCACTTACCCCTACTGCACACACCAGCACTGTTCAGCATATGTATTTTGTGTGAGCCGATCACTGAGGCAGGTCAGAGCTCAATGACATCCTCTGAAGGTCATCTGTGAGCTAAAAGGAAGTCTCGATAAAACTATACAGTCCCTCAAGGTCAGAGATAAGAACTACGGGTAGATATTTGTGATGGGAACAAAAGGTTAAACAACAGGGAGAAAAAGTATGAAAATGCTTCCTTTAATATACGAGTGGTTTTCTTTGTTTAAGAAACCTCATTCCTAGCTCCTTGGTCAATTATCAATGGAGGGTGTTTGTAAAGCCACCTGAGAGATTAAACATCTAAATTGTTCTTTCAAAAGTTTGAAAAAAAATATTATTTGTAACACGCTATTCATCATGACTGTACGGCAGCCAGTACTGCAATTCGTTTCTATGTTCTTTTAAAAAGAATCATAAAAAGAGTGTCAAAAATTAATACAGTTAGATAGAATTTCATTTATCTAGTTCATTTAAAATTCTACCCTGAAATGCATTTAGGCTTGAGAGCTGAGAAAAAAAAATAGAGAAAGAAGGTGTTTTATATCCTAAGAGCTTCATTTGCTTTAAGGGCTTAGAGAAACTAATAGAGAAATCCTTGAATTATTGCAATAAGATACTCTATCTGTTGTTGGCAGTAGCTAAAAGTGCTGAGATTAAAAATGACACATCCTTCAATGCTGGGTTGTTTTTTCAGTTACATTACTAACAAAAATAAATCTAAACAACAAATGGTCACTATTTGGTTTATATTTTCTAATAGGAAAAGTCCATGCGCTTTTGAGATTGAGATCCTGTCTTAGTTCCAACTGCAGGGGGATTTATTACCTGTAATTGATGTGCTCAGAGATCAAAGAGCAGCTTCCTTACATTTTCTCCTATTCTTTCTCCCTCAGAAATCAGGGGGCAATAACTCTTGCAATTTCATTGGAATGGGCGTAAAAGAACAAAATGAACCTGGGTAAGGTACTGCCACAGTAATCCAGGACGTTAAAAACATTTAAAGGACCCAAATGAGTAATCCAATTTCTGATGGAAAGTCAGTTCCCACAAGAAGAATTAATATTTTCACATTAATAAATTATAGGACAAACTAAGATTTGGAATAATGTTTTAATCTTCTGAATTAAAAAACTCAGTGTAGGACTTCCCTGGTGGTGCAGTGGTCAAGAATCCACCTGCCAGTGCAGGGGACACGGGTTCAAGCCCTGGTCCAGGAAGATCCCACATGCCACGGAGCAACTAAGCCCGTGTGTCACAACTACTGAAGCTTGTGTGCCTAGAGCCCGTGCTCTGCAACAAGAGAAGCCACTGCAATGAGAAGCCCCCGCACTGCAATGAAGAGTAGCCCCTGCTCGCCGCAACTAGAGAGAGCCAGTGTGCAGCAACGAAGACCCAATGCAGCCAAAAATAAAGAAAATAAAATAAATTTATTAAAAAAATAAAAGCTCAGTGTTACTCTTTCACATTCTCTCTAGGTTATCATACATTTGCACTTTCTGTTACTGAGCATCATATGTCATTTTATATTAGAATGTGTCTTATGTATAGTTCTTATCTTCTCAACTGGACTGTGGGAAAGCAAGGGCAAGAAACATCTCTTAATAATTGCACAACATTGATACTTTCATATTTTCATAAAGCATACAAAGTACTTGCATATCATCTTTGATCTTCATAATAATCTCATGAGGGGGTCAGATCAGCAATTATCATCTCCATATTGTAGATAAGGAAACTCAGGTCCAGAAACGCACAAGATAACCCTGTATGTATGTTAGTGGAAGCAGTACTCGACCCTAGGTCTTCCAGCAGGTACCCCAGTGCTCTTTCACATAATCTCAATACAGACAGAGAAACAGATTCCTAGCAAAGGGTCCCAAGATGGAGCACAGTGCCGGCACATGGCAGACATTCAGTACACTGTTAAATAAATAAATAATAACCGTATGTATTTAGGCCAGAGATATGTATGACAGCAAACCCAAAAGTGTTTTCTATTTTTATTGATAACAATGATTTAGTCAGTAGATCCAATCCAGAGTAAATATGTCTTGTGGGCAAGAAAACGAAAAGAAGTGTAATCTCTTTGGTCTGGAGGAGCTTTCATACTGGGCAGGGGCTGGTTGTGTTTTCATGGTAAAATGTGGATAATGATCACAGTTTTAATATCTCATTGGATTGCTGTGAAGATCAAAAGAGACTCTGTCTGTGAAAGCGTTTTGTGAGCTGTGAAGTGCCATATATACTTGTGAACTGCTTTGTTGTGATGAAGGCAGTGCATGACGACTGCCAGGTGAGGGTGATATTGAGTTCAGAGGGACATGAAGCTCTTCCCAGAGGAGTGTGGGAAATTTTGAAAGCTTGATAGTAAAAGGCGTTTCAAGAAGGCAGGGAGATGTAAACCCAAAGCCAGAGGCAGTAAAGAGTGAGACGTGTTTAAAGGAGAATGAGTCGCCTGATAGGAGTGTTTATAGAAGGGAATAAAAAGATTTATGTTTGGAACGATAGGTTAGGGTGTGTTTGGGGGCGTTTTGCAGTGTTGGTACCATCTGAGGGAATCTGATCTCAAATGGAAACATGCAGTTTATTGTGAGAATGGTGATTACTTTCCATTTGGTTAATTGCACATGAGGAAATCAGAAAAGACTTTAGAGAGCTAACCAAATTCTTCAAGAGAAAAATGACTCTTATGCACACAGGGAATGTGTAATTACTGTGGTTCTCCAGTTAGTGAATAATAATAATAGCTTACCTTATTGGGTACATGCTATGTCTCATGTTGTTAACTCACCTAATCTTCATAATTGGAGAAACTATTCCCGTTTAACAGGTAACTGTGCCCTTAAAAGGTTAAATAGCTCATCGCGGGTCACATCACCAGGAAACTGCAGAGCAGAATTCAACCTCAGGAAGCCTGGCTCCCATGCTGCTGTGGTCCTGATGCATCGTTAAGTCCAAAAGCACATCGCAAGTAGTGATATCAGGTGTGTTCACTTGGTGAAAATTCATCGATTTATGCAATTTTTGGTATGTATGTTATACTTTAATAATGAGTTAAGTTAGTGCCACAACTAAAAAAAATGTTCTATGTACCTACAGAAGGAAAGAGTGTTAAGATATATACAAAATGTTAATCTGATTATCTTTGGTTATAAGGAATAGGAATAATTTCAATTTTCTTCATTTTAGTTGTCTCTGTTTTCTAGATGTTTGAAAATTATTCTGTAAAACTTTTGTAATAAGAACTCTTGTTTTAAGCGAACAAGGAAAATTTCTGGTGAGGAGGAAATAAAATGAACATTGATTTAACAATAACTGTGAGTAGTATCATATTTATTATTTATCTAGTTCTCGAAATAACCTTTGGAAGAATTTGGTACTATTTGTTGCCATTTAAGCATAAAATGAATTTCAAAGAGATAAATAACAAGCCCACGTCACACACAGCATTCAGCACACAACTGAAAGACACAGGATCTGAATATAGGACTGATTCCAAAACCCAGGAAAAAATAGAGAAGAGAATTCAGGCATGGAAAAAAGAAATTCTAGAAGATGAGTTCTAATTTGCTGTAGTAAGACAATTAATCATCTTGAAAATTTTCTAAATAGAAAGAAAGCAAAAAATAAAGATTCCCTATTATACAAAGGCCAGTATAGCTTGAAGTTTAATAAGCAGCCTATGAATTCTTTAGTATAGCTTACTGAGAAGAGGTGATAGCTTAATTTTCTGACTCATCGTTGGATGCCTTGCCCAAACAAAGCTGAATAAATTATCAGATCTTGTGCATGACCCTGAGAACTCTGATTCAAAGATATTATTTATTCTGTATAAAGTTCTTTTGTTTGATTTTGCTTTCATTTTATTTTTTTTTCCCAGTCCCCCCTTTTTTTCCTAACAACGATGCCCAATTTTTTTCTGGACATTTTACAGTAACTAATTATATTGGACATGAAGCAATTTTGTAATTGCCCAATTTGGAAGAACTAAAATGACCAAAGCAGTTAAAGATTTTAAGTGTTTTCTGAAGAACTGGGCAGAGAAGTGAAGAAAGAGACAATGGATTCTGGTGAGTACAATAAGAAGGGGAAACCATTAAGCTTTCCAGTTTTAAAATAGACAAAGCCAGAAACTCAATGGCATGTAACCTTGGCCAAATTACTTGAACTCATTGGTTTTCTGTGAACCAAGTGTAAAGTGGCATAAAAAGACGTTCACCGCGCCCCGAAGACTCTATATTTGACTTGAGGTGCTTGAGGATAAATAAATTATGTCTTTATTAGTTCAGGCTGAGACAAAAAGGTGAAATACAGTTCTCTGCAAAAAGGTGTTTTAAAGTTTCATTCTGTTTTTTCTCCCACAATTTTTCTCATCTACCCAGGTGGCCACTTCACAGTTTATTGCTGAGTTCTTAGGAGCTTGGATAGCTGGCTATAATAATAATAACAATAAACATGGATTTTTTTTTCAGTAGATAAAAGTGCAGAAGGGAAAAACCTGTTTGTTTTTTTTAATTATTTTTTTTTTTGCCATACGCGGGCCTCTCACCGCTGTGACCTCTCCCGTTGCGGAGCACAGGCTCCGGACGCACAGGCTCAGCGGCCATGGCTCATGGGCCCAGCCGCTCCGCGGCATGTGGGATCTTCCCGGACCTGAGCACGAACCCGTGTCCCCTGCATCGGCAGGCGGACTCTCAACCACTGTGCCACCAGGGAAGCCCAAAACCTGTTTTTTTTTTTTTTTACCAAAACCTGTTTTTTAAATAACTGTCATGATATTTTTCTGTGTTGGAAAACAAGTAGTTGTGTAGTTGCAATGTGGCCTTGCATTTTCTATTTTTATATATGCCAGTATTTGTTGTTTTCTTATGGTTATCTCTGAAATTACTGATTCTGGGAAAACACAGGGCAAATTCATAAGGTTGATGTTAACTCCTAGAAAATTCCAGAATGTATGGCTAAACAAATGGTTTCTGAGTAATCGAAAAACAAATGGTTTTTGATAATTCTTAGAACTCAGCAAGACTATCTAATAAGAGTTATGTCAAACAAATGTTTCAACAAAACATGTGAGGGTCTCCTAAGATATTCAAATATTCCTGCCTTAATGAGCCTTTATTGATCACCCTTAGAACTGTAACCTTTGTTAACATTTTGTATTCCCCACCTCTGCTTTGTTTCTCTCCTTAGCACTTTCTGTCATCTAATACACTATTGGTTTTTAATTTTTTTTTTAAATAGACCTTTACTGGAGTATAATTGCTTCACAATACTGTGTAAGTTCCTGTTGTACACCAAAGCGAATCAGCCATATGCAAACACATGTCCTCATATCCCCTCCCTCTTGAGCCTCCCTCTCACCTTCCCTATCCCACCCCTCTAGGTGGTCACAAAGCACAAAGCTGATCAGCACAAAGCTGATCTCCCTGTGCTATGCTGCTGCTTCCCACTAGCTAACGAATGCACTATTTTATTACTTATTTTGTGCTTTCCTCTAAAATGTAAGCTACATGAAGAAAGGTTCTCCCCACCTCCCCCAATCCTGTTCTCTTAGCTGCTGTATTCTCAGTATCTAGGACAGTCCATGCTACATACTAGGTGCTGAAGGCAGAAATATCTCTGCAAAGATATTGAAATACAGACCGAATGATAATACTGTTATTCGGATTGAAAAATCAACGTCCTAAAGACAATCTCAAGGAAGGTCTTGGATGCACTAAGTACTTTATACCTCTGACGATTCTCACCAAAATCTGTTGAAAAGATAAAAGGCAGTCTTAGGAAAACTTTTGATACACCTAAGCCAGGAAGAATAGCTATACAATGAGAAAACCAACTTTAACTTGATTTTTGAGGGGCTAAAATGCTGAACTCAAGCAAGAAAGCTAAAGCACAATAGAAAAAAGATATAATCTTATCTATTGAATTGAAAGAGCTGTATAGCAGTGAATGATTTACTTAATTTTCTAAGACCTGAGTTTTTTCTCCTCTGTATTAGATGGACCTGACTAGACGTTACGTCTCCTGTAGGTACTAAGATTTCTTGATCTTCTGAAGCTAAGGACTGGGCAGTCAAATGGAAGTCATGGCAGTTAACCAGTGGAGGGAGAGGGACAGAGGTGGCATTTATGGGAGCTGAAGGGACAGGGCCAATAAGACAAGGGCCAATAGTGGTTGAAGAGATGGATGTAGCTGAGCAGGCTGAGATGGAGCAGTGGGTGGAGGAAGTAGAAAACAAAGAGGAAGGGGACTTCCCTGGTGGCACGGTGGTTAAGAATCCACCTGCCAATGCGGGGAATATGGGTTCGAGCCCTGGTCTGGGAAGATCCCACATGCCGCGGAGCAACTAAATCCGTGCTCCACAACTACTGAGCCTGCGCTCTAGAGCCCGCGAGCCACAACTACTGAGCCCGTGCGCCTAGAGCCTGTGCTCCACCACAAGAGAAGCCACCACAATGAGAAGCCCGTGCACCGCAACGAAGAGTAGTCCCCGCTCTCCACAACTAGAGAAAGCCCGCGTGCAGCAACGAAGACCCAATGCAGCCAAAAATTTAAATATATATAAATAAATGAAAAGGAAGAGAAGAGAAAGTGACAACGTCTTTGTCCTCGTCTCTGTGCTCTTAAAACCGTTCCTCCCCTCTCTCATTTCTGCTTTGATAGGAACACATTATCTTTGGGGAATAAGGCAAAACAAAAGAACCCCCCCACACAAGCCTTTTTTAAAAGATTTATTTTATTGAAGTATAGTTGATTTACAATTTTGTGTTAATTTCTGCTGTACAACAAAGTGATTCAGTTATACTACATATACATTCTTTTTCATATTCTTTTCCATCATGGTTTATTACAGGATGTTGAATATAGTTCCCTGTGCTATACAGTAGGACCTGTTGTTTATCTGTTCTACATATAATAGTTTGCATCTGCTAATCCCAAACTCCCAATCCAACCCTCCCCAGCACCCCTTTCCCCTTGGCAACAAAAGCCTCTTCTCTACGTCTGTGAGACTGTTTCTGTTTTGTAGATAAATTCATTTGTGTCATATTTTAGATTCCACGTATAAGTGAGATCATATGGTATTTGTCTTTCTCTGCCTGGCTTACTTCATTTAGTATGATAATCCCTAGGTCCATCCATGTTGCTGCAAATGGCATTATTTCATTCTTAACTCCCCAAATCTTGAATAAAGCTGGGAATGGGATTCCACTGGCAAATGGAAACAATTGCTGTCAGGAAAGTTTTGTGCCAATGCTTCAAAATTTAGGTAACAAAACACATTCTCAAATGAGTTGGCATTTCTATACATGATAAAGACCTGCCTCTCAGGTGGAACAGGTCAGATTCTATTAAGGTAGCTATTGTTCTGGTTGTGTAGATCAGTGGTCCTCAAACCTTAGTGTGTGTCAGAAAAACCTGAAGACTTGTTAAACACATTGTTTTGGGTCCCACTCTCAGACTTTCTGAACCAGTACGTCTAGGATTGGACTCAAGAATATGCATTTCTAACGCGGTCTCAGTTGATGTTGATGCTGTGTGGGTCTGGGGACCACACTCTGAGAACTATTGTGCAGGCTGCGTTCTGCAGTAGGGTGCCTGGCCATGGGGCGGTGTGTGGAGGATGAATTCCATAGGCTGTCTTGGCTGGAAGTCACACCAAGGAACCCCTGCAGCCCCGCTTTGGTTTAAGATTCTGTTATGCTTAAGTATGGAAAATGATATTAAGCTCACTGTTGATATAACCCACTACTCCTTTTCAAATGGGGGAAATAGACTCCATGAGGAAAACATGTGGAGTGAAATAGGCTTTCGTTGAAATTCTCCTTCATAACTGCTACCATTTCTCGGTGAAGAGAAAGGGAAAAATAATGTTGGTCCTCAAGTTCAGAGATAGATTCTAGACCCTGCATTGACTTTAACCAGTTGTGTGGTCTTAGACAAGTCACTTAATCTCCTGGATTCTGTCTTCTCATCTGTAAGATGAAACTGTCAGTCTACGTGATGTTTAAGATCTCTTCCTGCTCTAAAATTCATTTTGTATGATTCTAAGTCAGAGGAGGCATTTACATCACAATGGCAATTGACCAGTTTATCTTTGTGGCAATTGTATTGCTTTGGAGAGTTGTTCTTTATTAATGGAAGAAGGTCTTAGTGATATTTTCTTGGAAATTGAATGCAAATTTTCTAACAGTACCTAACACACAGTACTCAATAATATTCTATCCTTTCCCTTTCTTTTCTTTATTCCTAATGTTAATGATTCCTTGGCAAAATTTAAGTACTTTGTTTTTAGTTCAGATGAGAAAATCTGTCATTTTTAGGGAAATGTAATAAAAATTTAGACCCTTCTTTGGTACTTATAATCCTGTCACTTGCGCTGGTTGTTTATGTGTTTTGCCACCAGATAGCAGAATTACTCTTGTTATAATTTTTTTATGACTTAGATGTGTTTACTTTTTGGAGATTCTTTGATAGAGAAATGTGGGAGAGGAAGTCTTCTTTACTTTTTTCTGAGGACAATTGGTAGTTGTTTGGTTGTTGTTTACAAAAGCATGTTAACCTGAAATATGGGTATAGACATTAGTGTTTTGGGAAAAAGGATTACTTTTCTAGGAAGGGCTTTATTTATGTTGTATTTAAACAATCAGCCTAAAATCTGTGCAAGTGTGTGTGTGTGTGTGTGTGTGTGTGTGTGTACTGTATAAGAAAACATACAGGCTTTCAACATATCTTTGTTTCATAGTTTTAAAGCATTTTCAAATTCAGTTTTGTTTCCATTTATCAAAAGCATACAAAGGCCTTATCAGTAAGGTAAGCCCAAACTCAGTGGCTTAAAACAGCAATCACGGGCTTCCCTGGTGGCGCAGTGGTTGAGAGTCCGCCTGCCGGTGCAGTGGATACGGGTTCGTGCCCCGGTCCGGGAAGATCCCACATGCCGCGGAGCGGCTGGGCCCGTAAGACATGGCTGCTGAGCCTGCGCGTCCGGAGCCTGTGCTCCGCAACGGGAGAGGCCACAACAGTGAGAGGCCCGTGTACCGCAAAAGAAAAGAAAAACAGCAATCACTCGTTCTCATGTATTTGCAGGTTGTCTGGATATTAGCTGGGATAGAGTGACTACAGGTAAGAGGGCTTTTTGAATGATGATTAGTTTTATAAGAGGTCAGTTCAATAGGAAATTTTTCCTGGTGTGATACATTTTCTTTCTATGAAGCAAACTTCAATACTGTCTGAGTTCTAATCCTGGCTCTGTTGCATCCTAACTGTGTTATCCTGGATAATTTACTTATCTTTCAATGCCTTCATTTCTTCATCTGTTAAGTGGGGATAATAATAAGACTCATTTCATTGGTTTTTATGAGGACTGAATGAGGTAAGCAACCTAGTACATGTAGAGTGGTTACTAAATGTTAACTTTTACTTTTATTAAGAGAAAAAATTCTCTTATTATGATTAAAACGCTAATGAGCTGGGTAGAGGGGGAGGGGAAAAGCATAGAGCTGGAGAAAGAGGTAGGGTTTGAATTTACCTTTAGTTCTCCTATCATGTAAATCAAGGAAGTTGGTAGAAGGAACATTTTACTTTATTTAATAAATATCTTTAAAATATGTGTTAATATATTTTCTTAATTAATAATATAAATATATTGTATATTTAATAAATACAGTGCCATTTTCTGTGTGCCTGACTCTCTTCAAGAACTTAACAAATATTAACTCATGTAATTCTTATATCAACCCTAGGAGATAGATATGATTATTGTCTCCATTTTATAGACGAGGAAATCCAGGCACAGGGCAGAGAGGTCCTAAACTTCCCCAAGGTCACACTGCAGCAGAGCTGGGATTCAAAGGCACAAGGGTCTGGCTGCAGAGTCTGTGGTCTTAAGGCTGTGGGGCTTGTCTATTACAGTGAGCAGCATCTCAGCAGGCTGAGGAGGTAGTTGGTCCAAAATATAGGTATTTAACTCAGGGACAGTGTCTTGAGGACTTGGCTTTATTCTTTCCTTCTGAACCTGAAGGTTTGAAGCTGTCCTCTTTTCTCTGTCCATTTGTCTTGCATTCTCCCCTCCATGCAGCGTATTCCAGGATGGGAAAGAGATTCCATGAGCATTAACTGCAGGCTGCTGAAGGCTCACTTCTTACAGTTGTGGAGCCTTCTGGGGCTCACTGACTTTTCATTCTCCTTCATACGAGGGGGGAGAATCCGGATCACCATTTTGGGTTGTTTTTGCTCTTCAGTAATAAGATTTTTATTGCTAACTTAAAGAATATGGGATAACTGAAAACAACCTAGGTTTTACATCTAACTCTATTCTGTACAAAGAAGAACACGCCATGCTAATAAATCTTCCGTACAGAAAATACATCCACACAAGGCAAAGGATGATGTTTGTAAATATAATTGAATTGAACTTCACTTTCGTGCCTTTTGGGGGGCGTAGTTCAGACATGAGGAGTATGCAGTTCTGAGATGTTATCCTGTGGGTCAGCGTTACAGGTAATTGCCCATTTGAGTTCTAAAATGATGACTTATCGTAAACTTAGCTGAAGCTCTGAAATGCTCAGCTACATAAAACTGCAATGGTCATAGGCGGGCTGGTCAACATGTGCAGCGCTGCTCAGTATTTGGAATTACGTATTTTTATTTGGTTCTGTTTACATCTCAGCTGAAGCAGCTCTCTTCGATCCAACAAAGATAGGGTGGTTTTTATTAAAAATTTAACACACATCTCCTAGCAATATTTACTTTAATGTGGTAAATCAAGAAATTCTTCTTTTTCTGAATGAGATATGTTGGTAAGATAAACTCAGTGCTATAAGATAAATATTAACTTTATAATGAAAACTGCAGAATGCCTTGTCTGGTAGGTCCCTTGTATCTGTATTTCTCTCAGGAGATGGAAGCCATGCATGCTTCTTGCTCTACCTTGCGTGAGAGGCAGTGGTTTAGATTTTAATCCTTAATTATCTGTCCTAGCTCTTTTTCTAGTGCCATCTCATCCTGTGTGTTCTTCAACTTCTAATTTTAAAAATATTGAATATGTTTACTCATGCAAAAGATGAGCTGATTTGAGAGTTACAAAAGTACAACCAGGCACTTTTGCATGTAGTAAGCCATGGAGGAAATACAAACTTTAGTAGACAAAATTCATTGGTGAAAAGGAGATTTTTGAAAGTACTGAAGGTAAAAAAAATCTTCTAGGAACTCTGATGAGCATGACCTAAAAGATTTCCAATTAGAAAATGTTTGAGTGGAGTGCAAAGGACACCTGTGATAGTTTTGATAAAGTTACTGTTTTAGAAAGAACTGAGATATACTGCCTTTCGTCACGGTGATTGTCCATGTATGGGTACCTTCACGCAGTGGCACCAGTCATGAATCCTGTAAGTGACCTATTAATAACGGCAATATGAATGAAATGTGCTGCCTGGAAAATGAGGTTGCCTGGCTCTCATAAAATACCATTTTCTTTTCATAATTTATGGGATGTATTGTCCAAGGAGATGAAGTATTTCATGTTGGTCAGTTTGGGCTCTGCAGAGGCCTAATACTATGTGGAATATTTTAATGGTTGACTGATGAAACATTATTTCCTGCAACTCAGCCCTTTTTTGATTACAAACATCAAGGCTACAAACAATTTCTTACTTGGTTTATCTCTCGAGTAGTTACAAATGCTATAACCTAAATAAAGCAACCAAGCGACTACATTTTTATTGTATGCTATTTAACCCGTGAAAAATTCAGAATTAAAGATGTGCTCCTTGCTTTCAAGAGGCTGATAGTCTTGGAAGCAAAAGATTAGATCCCTGTAAAAACTATATTAATCAACCAATTCCATCACTTTTTTTTATGTTGAACTGATTGTGATTTGCTAAACCAGTTCTTCTCCTTCTTCTTTTTTTTTAAATTGTAGTATAGTTGATTTACAATGTTGTGTTAGTTTCAGGTGTACAGCAAAGTGATTCAGTCACAGACGTCTATACATATATGTATATATGTATGGAACCTAAAAAAATGATACAGATGAACTTACTTACAAAACAGAAATGGACTCACAGGCATAGAGAACAAACTTATGGTTACCAAAGAGGAAAGGTGGGGTGGGATAAATTAGGAGCTTGGGATTAACAGATACATGCTACTATATATAAAATAGATAAACAACAAGGACCTACTGTGTAGCACAGGGAACTATATCCAGTATCTTGTAATAACCTATAATGGAAAAGAATCTGAGAAAGAATTCCATCATCTTTACATAGTTAACGCCTATAGGGAATCATACTCAGAATAAATACATTTCTAATCTTCCCTTGAAACTCATGCATGTTGATTACTAGCAGGAAACAGATACGAATATTAGATCTAAAATGCTTTGAGCATTTAGAGCTCATCCAATGTGTACAAGAGATGGCAGAAAATTTCCATCTTTAAAAAAATATATATTTTGTGCATTTTCAAAGTGGAAGAGTGTTCAAACTATATCCATTCTTTGAGATTTGCAAGGTTCTTTACAAAACATGAGTCATATAATCAAGTTTGTAAATAATCTGTGTAAAAGAATGTTGCAAAAACTGTATTTGACATCCTACGTGTGCTTGATCTTGTTCTCTTTTGACACCTACCACATCCTGTCTGTCCAGGCTCTTTGCTTTCCTTCTGTGACAGGGCAAATATTGGCAAATCCTTTTTCACGTTTCCATCCCAAGCCTATAAGTGTTATGACAGGAGTAGTTGGAGTCTCAGTCAGAATAAGACAGGGGAGGGCACAGGTGAATATAGGATGTGTTCTCATTGTGTCAGTACTGAATTTCTAGTGGGGACAGAAAGGGAAGAGTTTGGGTTCACAGATAAAGCTACAGAGTGGTGGCTGGGAGGGACTGGGCACACTCACGCAGTGATGTGGATGACCATCATACTGCAAAACATCTTTTATTTTTATAAAAGAAAGTTTTCTATTTCTTTTTCTCTCTTCCCCACCATACCCCCAGTTCTTTTTGGGAAAAACCTAGTTGTCATTTTGTAGGTCCAAAGAAAGGTCCAGTAGTATCAGCAATTTCAAATGGTTTCAATAGAAGACAATACACTGTCTGAGCTGGAGACAGATTGAATTATTCTTACCATCTCTGCCCCTCCTTTGCAGTGTGACCTTGGTCAAGTCTCTTAATCTGGATAAACCTTATTTTTCACACTTGTAAAATGGGGCAAAACATACATTTCCTCATACAACTGCTGGGAATATCAGATTATTAATAAATAATGCATAGGTATTTGTGCCTGGCATGTAATAAACACAGTCTAAGTGGCGTCTAGGACATTTCTTATTTATTGTTTCAGTTTCTGAGTCTAGCACCATCCATGCTTGTGTTAGGTGCTCAGTAATGTTTGTTGAATTAAAAACCAGCCAAGTTGAAGCCTGTGGTTATGGTAAATGCCCATCAAATACTTACTGCAAGAGCGACTGGTTCTTGTCCCAGATCAAATGGTCCAGAGAACCACCTGGGAGTTACTCATTGCAGAGTTAACTCTGACAATTCTAGCCTGCGGGGGTTCCACTTCAAACAGGGATTCTCATGAGAAGCAAATCAAGTGAATTTGAAGGGGAGGTAAAATACATTATTTCTTATTAGGTCTGCTGTTGGATTTTCATTAGGCATCCTGCCTGATTCTTATTAGGATTGCCCTGATTCCTTTTAGGTCCTGGTCATTTAGGGTCAGTGCTCATGTGCTATATAATGATGTCATTATTTGCCTTTATTGCATACATGATGTAGGTAATGATTCAGGGTTTATTCCAGAAAATAATCCTAAGCACCTAATGCTGATTGGTTTAATGATACAAAAAGTAATTTGGAAAGAATAGAAGGTTTCCTGGGGCACAGCTGATGATGTGAATGTGAAAAGGCTTCATTTCCCACACTTAAAGAATGGAAACAACATGCAATTATGTGGTCTTCGATGAGGTGTTTTCTTTGAAATGGTAGAACTTGGAAACTCTCCATATGAGAAAGGTGGAAAAATTCAAGTCACTGTGCCAAGGTCAGTTTTCCTTTTTTACTTCCTTTATTATTGTTATATTTATTCTTGGCTATAAACATATGCTTTCTCATTTTTTTCTCTCTCTTTTAATATGAAAACCTAATGGGGAGACTGATGAGACTGGCCGAGTCTGTGAAATTAAAATGAACTTTGCAATTTTGTTTATCAGCTTGGGGTCAATGACATAGAAATTCTGTATGTTATAAATGTAAATATGAACATGAATTCCATGTGCTGAATTCATTCATGCAAAAGGCAGGCCGTTCCCACTCCCTGCCACCACCCACCCCTACCAGTTAACAATTAGCTAGTTAAATAAACCACCTTGGGTTTCTTTGTGCCCTGTGGTGCCAATCCAAGCTCTTTCAGAGAGATCTGTGCTTGGATCTAGTGCTTGTGATACATTAAGACAGGTGAGAAACTGGCCATTTCTTTTTTTTTTTTTTTTAGTGTTTTCCTTAGAATGGGATGGACTAGGAAAGCACACGGAGTGATCCCAGTACCATAGACATATTTCAAATGCCAACTAAGTACCAACTTCACTGACTAGATTTTTTTTTTTTTTTTGCCATGCCACTGGGCTTGTGGGATTTTAGCTCCCCGACCAGGGATCAAACCCGGGCCTTCAGCAGTGAGAGCTCGAAGCCCTAATCGCTGGATCACCAGGGAATTCCCCTGACTTGAGTTTTTAAACTGGCCTTCATTATGTGAGTAAATGACCCACTATTTCTATTATGTTGATTTTCAGAATTGCCCTTATCTCACAATGCCTGATTGCTACCCACCCACTTACCCACTGCTTGTAGTTACATACTCTTATCTGTCTTACTGGTTATTGTTTTATGCTCACCGTTTCTTTGTTCTTACCAATTCTTGATTTTTTTTTTTCTCATGGCTATTTTCCCCATTAAGGTGATTTTTATACCTGGAGGGGGAGATTATAAATATGGCAATTAAGCATAAGGACTTCAGTTTCTCTTATTCACTCTTTTCCTGCTCTGAGGAGGCATTGTTTACATTTTCTCTCTTCTGTCCTTTACCGGACACCAAAATGGCCTGTTCCCCAAACTTTATCAACTCCCTTCTCACTTGGATTTAAGCTTGGTATTCAAGCTTGGTATTCTATCACTATTTGTGGCTGTCAAAAAGCAGTTTTCCCCATTTTCTATATTTGTTCTTCAACGTTTGGGGACAGAAAGGCAAAGAGCAAAGTGAGCCTAAGAGAGTGAAAGGAGAACAGAATCAGGGGGGCTGAGTTCAAGCCTTGACCTTGCTGGTTTGCTGGACGTCCTTGGGCCAGACCTGATCACTCATGGCTCATGGTCCTCACATGCAAAGCGATGGGCTCAATATGGAACGTCCAGGGTCATCTCCATTGGAGACTGGATCATTTCCTCACCTATAAAATGACCATACCATTAGCCCCTGACTTATATAGTATAGATTTAGGATTAAATCAGATTTTTTTTTTTTTTTTTTTTTTTTTTTTTTTGCGGTACGCAGGCCTCTCACTGTTGTGGCCTCTCCCGTTGCGGAGCACAGGCTCCGGACGCGCAGGCTCAGCGGCCATGGCTCACGGGCCCAGCCACTCCGCGGCATGTGGGATCCTCCCGGACTGGGACACGAACCCGTGTCCCCTGCATCGGCAGGCGGACTCTCAACCACTGCGCCACCAGGGAAGCCCTTAAATCAGATTTTATATGTATGTTTTACATGGTCTCTGTCATCGAGCAAGAGCTCACAAAGTCAATAAGAGTAAACCCTGCAATAGAGCTAATTGGATACAATCCTCTGCCCAGCCCCTTTCTCAACTAAAATTGTTTTCTTCTATGGGACAGAGAGAGGGAGGAGAAAGTAGGGAAAAGAGTTCTCGGGAAGGTCCTTGAGAGGGTAGGTCTCTGGGTCCCCAGTATTCTTCTAGCCCATTCACCTTGGATCAGATCAACCAAACAGTTTCCAACGAAGCTGCAGAATCCTGGCATCACTGTCACCTGTCTTGGGAGTTCCAACCAGCCAGAGTACATAGAATCAATGTGCAAGGCAGAGTGGACAACCCCTCCCAGACAGCAGTGAACAGCAGCTAGCATGAGGTTGGATTTGAATCATGTGGCCAAACCCTGGAACAACCCAGCTAGCTATGCAGACTCATCTCAGTTACTTGGTTTACTTTGCAGTAACAAGACACTACATTTTGTAAATTTCAGCTTCTTAGATCCCATTAACCATATTTAGTTTATTTCTGGGTGAAATACATCTATTCACAGAGAAAGCTATTATATATTCCCCAAATCCAAGGCCTTAAGTGTAGATACCCTCTTTCTTATAGTTGTCATGCCTCATTTCTCAGGTTTAGAACCATTCAAGACTATTTTGGTTCCAAGTAATAGAAGTCTAACTCAAACTGACTTAAACCTCAAAGAGGATTTATTAGTTCAAATATTTGAAAAGTCAGGCCTAGCTGCATCCAGGGACTCAAAAAAGTCAATTAGGGCTTGGTCTTTTTTCTCTTATTCTCTGTCACACCTCTTGTCCAAAATTTTCTCTGTTAATTAAAGTCCCAGAGAGGTTCTTGCCTTGTGGTAGCCTAGGTAAACCCAGCCCCTCATTCTACCAGCTTCACATCTAGCAAATATAGAACTTTTCCTCCATAATTTTGTCTCACTGCACTGACTAGGGTCACATAATTTTTCCCAATCCAAACAGTTTGTCCAACTGGATAGGAGATATTGAACAATCCAGTCACCATCCCGCTCCTGGTTTGGGGTCAGCTCTATCTGGTCCAAATGGGCTACGGTAGGGACAGGATGGTATTCCAAAAAGAAGGAGGATTCCTTTATCACAGTCCTCTTCTGGACAGGACTAGGTACCCATCACACATCTCTTTCCTGGAATTTGGTGCTTAAAATAAGAGACTCACAGGCATAAAAAACAAACTTATGGTTGCCAAAGGGGAAATGTGAGGGGGAGGGATGAATTGAGAGTTTGGTGTTGATGTATACACATTACTATATTTAAAACAGATAAACAACAAGGACCTACTGTATAGCACAGGGAACTCTGCTCAATATTCTATAATCCTAAATGGGAAAAGAATTTGAAAAAGAATAGATATATGTATATGTATAACTGAATCGCTTTGCTGTACACCTAAAACTAACATAACATTGTAAATCAATTATAGACTATTATAAAATAAAAATTAAAAAATAAACCATAGAGAAACCTAAAAAATAAAAAATTTTAAAAAAGAAAAGAAGAAGCACTTTCAATTGTTCAGTTGCATATTCAGAATAAATCCTAGTTTCTAGGTTGAATGCCCTGCAGATGCTGGCATTTAAAGTGATAACTAGAAACATGGCAACATGCTAGTGTATAAAGATTGGGAGAAAAATATGAAACACAAATGTTTTATGTACACAAAGGTCACAGTTACATAGATAAAGCCTGGAAGGGAAGTTTAAAATGTGAAAATTTATTTTAGTATTAGAATGTTTATAGTTTTCCCTTTAAAAAATCTTTTCATCTACATGGTTTTCAAAAATAGAAAAGAGAAAGCAAAGTGAATGAATGAAAGTTGACCTCATTAGACAGAATGTGTGTGTGTGCAGTTCGTCTTGACATCATGACAACTGCCTTCAGCATATTCTAGCAGCTTCGAGAGAGATTCCTGTGTCCTTCATAGCATAGTGCCTGGGTCAAATGTTCCACTTTCTCTCTTACTAAAGACTGGCCCTGCATTTCACTGATATTTTACATTACCAAGATATTACACTTATTCAATCTTACTAGATGTTAATCCTTCACATTTTCTCGCCTTGATATCCCTCATTTTTATTTCTGTTTTCTCCATAGCATAGAATTCAATTATCCAGTCTCTTTCCCCTACCCTTGCTTCAAGGTTTCACCAGTCATTTATGAGTCCTGGATTAGGGTGTTTGGTGATAGGCAGCTCAGGATCAGAATGGAACCCCTGCAATGCCACCAGGTTCCTGGGCTCTCTACGTTTTTCCATTCTGCCATTCTGACTTAAGAACCTTGAAACGTGAAAGCCTGCCTATTACTATTCTTTGATCATTTGTCTATTTATTTTTATTTAGGGTTCTTGATATTACCCATTTTAAAGAAAGAAGAGGACAAGTCAACTGATTTTATGAATTAAGCCATTCCAATATTTAGAAATTAAATCTCTAGGATATTTTTCTTTATTTTCAAACTAATTTTGTAATCTATGTTTTTTCTTTCTGTTCTCTCCTAGTTAGAGGGGAAGAAGAGTGTATTGTTATTCATGGGAGAATTCTTAAAGTTTGTTATTATTTGTTCTCTCTACATCATAATTTTCTTGTTGAATCTTAGTCCATATTCTTTACCCAGTTACTTGCATGAATTCCTCTGTACCCTCGTCTATCCTCAAAATCTATCTTTATGAGTATAGATGTGACAATGGCACTTTGTTATCTTAAAATTGGGTCCCACTACTTCCCCAGGTGTCTGAGTGTGGCCTCATCACTTATTGATCTGAGTTTTTGTTTTCTCAGCAGTAAAATGGGGATGATTGTGTCCACTTTTCATGGTTGCAGAGGGTGTTGAGTGAAAAATATTAGATTGCTTATAGCAACTTGACTATATCTGACCTACAAAAGTGGTAATGTCAGGTGGCTAAGCACAGGGCCATAGGTGGTGTTTCCATAAATGGTATTTGTCACAGTGATGGGGTAGAGGGCACAGAAAGTTTAGGAAAATAAGAGGTCTACTTTGCAGTTCCAATATGCAAAGCCTTGGTATCATTCAGTCCAAGTTAAAGAGGACAGTTCACCCTGGCTCAGGGACAGACTGAGGCAACATACAGAGGTAAGCAGCTCTTAGCAAGTTGGAGAGGTCAGACATTTCTTGTAAACAGAGAAGATGCAGTCTTGGATGAAAAGCTTGAGGGGTAGAGGAGAGTCTCTGATGAGATACAACTTGTCATACCTAAACCTATAGAGTTCTCTAAAATGTTCTCACCCCAGCAATATTAGATATTTTAGGGACCATCTATGGCATTCATATTGAAGGACTTACAAAGGGAAATGAAAAAGCTCTTGCCCCACAAAGATTCATTAGATTGAAATAAAACAGAAATGGCAGATGAAATACAATTAGTAACTCTGTGTGATTCAGAGAGAAAATTTGTGCTTACGTGTTACTTTTTCACCAGTACCTCATTTGATCCATACAACAATCCAAAAACGTAGACTGAATGAAAGTCATTGATTTCATGTGACAGATGAAGTCACTAAGCCTCAAGAAAATATAGCGATTTGCCTGAGGATGAGCTTAGATTGTAAGTTGGGTCTTTCCGTCTCCCAATATATTTCTGTTTTCACGAAGGAATTTTATTCATGTGCATTATTTGACATTGAACTACTCTTTTTGCTACTTTGTGCTATTAATGTCTATTAAAAGGAAAATTGGAATCTGGGCAGTGGAGCAGTATAGGATTAGAAATCAAACAATATATGTCTAGTTAATTCAGTGAATACTTGATTAATATTTGGCAGTTGCATTTTCATTACAATAATAATTAATTAGAATTTTTAGATAAACAACTTCACGCAATTGCTGTGAGAATTAAATGTGATAATGTATGTGAAAGTCTCTACCACAGTGATTGACAGTTAGAAGGGACTCAATTAGTTGAATATGAATCTTATCAAGACTCATTTTCATGAAGATTTCTTTGAGGTAAAACTTTACTCTTGGTTAAGAAATGAACAATGAGGAAGAACCGTAGAAGGCTACCATTAATAACTAACTTCTGAAAAGCAAACCTCAGGATTTCAGTTTGGAATCTCTCCCTGCCTACCTCATCACCATTTCAAAATCTCTAAGATGTAACTTGTAGTCCTCCCATATAAATTTTTTCTCTCATTCCTTCTTTTTGCTAATGGTGTCAACTAGCCTCAAAGTCATGAATCCCTTTGATGATGACAACATTTGTTGGCTTTTATCTTTTAGATAATGGCCACAACAATTGTTTCTTTTATTTGTTTGCTTTTCTCTCTCAATTGTTAGTACCACTAAGATAAGAGTCCTTATGCTATAATTCCGTGTTTCTAGTAGAAGCTAAACCAATCCTAAAAATATTGTAGTAGCTCAATAGATATTTATCTAGTTGAAATGGATTGAACTAGACTCTACCAATAGGGTTTTGTTTTGGGGTACTTACAATAAGCTTGCACAGAGCTGTCACCAGGTGGCAGCAAACATGGAAAGCTGCCAAAGACTTGACTTTGTTCAATTAAAACAAAATTGCTCGTCACATAATTTGCATATAATTTTAAATTATGACTTAATATGGCTTCCTTAAATTTTTTTAACCTTTCCAGTCTGTGTGTATGTGTGTGTGTGTGTGTTTTAATTGAAATACATCTTGAATAATATCAATGCATTAGCAATTGTGTAATTTTTATGGTTAGGGGAGATATACAATCTTTTGAGAATTAGAGATACTTCAGGGCATAGTTTTAAATCAATGTATTTTGGGTTTAAAATGAAGAAAGAATGCTAATCTTCATTGATATTTTAAAAGGGGAAATGTGTCCCAAATAGTCAAAGCTCCTGTGAAATTGGGAGCCAAGTAAGTTTTGTCATAAGGTGTGTAGAAACTTTATCGTGGTATGGTTTTTTGGTGAAATTTCTGTCATTGGTCCTTTTCATGAATATGTATTCTGATCCCAATGGAAATCATTGCTCATCTAAAAGGGAGTTAACAATCCTTAATAGCCTCTTCTGATTTGATTGATGTTTTTGTCACTTTCCTTGAAGTAAATAGGTTCCATTAGCATACCAAATATGCTATCTGTCCTTTTACATCTATAGGCACTTAACTGACCACTCACTTAAGATTTAAATATCCCACCTAGGGTTTTGTTGTCAGTTCAGGGTCAATGTTTCCAGGGAGAGAAGGAAAGAGCTTTATTTAGCTAGTGAATAGTTCCAAAATGTAAGAAAAATAGTTTTCTTGGTATTAAAATCTACTCTAGTTAGATCAGTTATTTATTCTGCCTTCAAAGTGTGTAAAATATCAAAATAGTTGAGATTATTGAAATCAGTGTGTATTGAGCAAAAAAAAAAAAAAAAAAAAACTTGGGAAATTTGGGAAGTGGTTAAAACATTCAAGAGTCTTGAATCAAAGAGATAAAAATAATTCTTGAAACCAAGGCATGGCATCCGGAACTCAATAAATCTTAGTAAAAGACCTATTCATACGTATTCTCCCAGAGTGTAAATGGATCCCAGAGAGACATGTGTGGAGTTGTGGTTACTTTTTCAGGCCACTGAAGTTTAGAATTAATTAAAGGGTATGGAGTGGCCTGGAAGAGGTCACTCTTGGGACAGCCCTAATTTTTCCAAGGCACTTGGGTACCATTCACATAAGCTCAGGGCCAAGAAGAAACCAGAAGTGCTCTACACCCTCAATTGAATATATTTCACTTTTCCCCCCGACAGATTCCTTTTTGATTAGATTTCACGGAGATCGTATATTTGCTATCATCATATATTTGTGATCCCAGTTCATGATATAGAGATCAAGAGGGGGATGTGGATGAGTGTGAGGGGAGATGAGGGGCAGATCAGAGGGGCCCAATACATCAGTTGATAGGATGGATAGGCTTTTTTTTTTTTTTGCAGTATGCGGGCCTCTCCTGTTGCGGAGCACAGGCTCCGGATGCGCAGGCCCAGCGGCCAATGGCTCACGGACCCAGCCGCTCCGCGGCATGTGGGATCTTCCCAGACCGGGGCACGAACCCACGTCCCCTGCATCGGCAGGCGGACTCTCAACCACTGCGCCACCAGGGAAGCCCTGGATAGGCTTTTGATGGTCTGATGCTTTCAGGTGTGGAGAAACAAGACTAAGTTCGTTTATTTGACCAGTTGTTTACAAAAATGTTCCTTAATGACGCCAAGCTCTTGAAATGCCTCAAGGTAATTGATTTGAGTAATTTTTTTTTTTTTTTTTTTTTTTTTTTTTTTTTTTTTTTTTTTTTGCGGTACGCGGGCCTCTCACTGTTGTGGCCTCTCCCGTTGCGGAGCACAGGCTCCGGACGCGCAGGCTCAGCGGCCATAGCTCACGGGCCCAGCCGCTCCGCGACGTGTGGGATCTTCCAGGACTGGGGCACGAGCCCATGTCCCCTGCATCGGCAGGCGGACTCTCAACCACTGCACCATCAGGGAAGCCCGATTTGAGTAATTTTTTAAATATAGAGAAGAAGAATGGTATGTATAACAGACAATTCTTTGCTTCAAGTTGGAAGCCTTGGATTCCCAGTTCTGACACTTTAATGTAGATACTCTCTGAATTTGTTTCCTTTCTTAGGGAAAAAAGAAAAAAAAGAAAAGAGCTGTGAGAACAATTTGGTGAGATAATGTAGAACATGAAAACATTTTACAAAGGTAACTTACCAATCAAATAAACAGTACTGTTGAAATAACTTTCTAAATCCAAGATGGAGCTGCTCCTGCCTGGGGTGTCACGTCAGCAAACCGAAACTTAGATGACTCTTCGTCCCTGTAAATGCTCCCCTTGACCAGAAACGCTGTCTATCCAGTCAGCCAGTCCCCAAACATGGAGCCCACTCTGGGCTCTGTACTTATTTCCTTATTCTTTCTCACCCCAACCAAGGTTGGCTACGTAGCCCCAGCCAGAAATATATTTTCTATTTTTCTCTCCCTTGTTCTTTATTCTTTGTCCTCTACAAGCTTCATGCCTTCTATCCCATTTTGCAGTTCTTCAAATGGAGATTGTCCACTTCATAAAGTGTTAACGTTTGTGTCACCAAAATTGTCTTCTTTAATCATGTTTTAACACGACTATTTCAAACATCTCTGTTTTGAAATAAAAATAATTTCGGATTTACAGAAAAGTTGCATAAATCAGTACAATCCTTTCATATACTTTCACCCTGATCCCCAAATGTTAACATTTTACTACATTTGCTTAGTCCTTCCCTCTCTTTTCTGTCTCTCTTTCCGTCTCTCTTTGTCTCTCTCTATGGATTTTTTTCAGAACCATTTGAAAATAAATTGTGGGGATAATGCCTCTTTCCCCCTAAATACTTCAGTATGTATTTCCTAAAAGCAAGAACATTTTCTTACATAGTCACAGTACACAATATGGAAATTAACAGTTAATATAGTACCATTATCCAATTTACAGAGCTTATTCAAATCTCACCAGTTGCTTTCTAATGTCTGAGATTTACTACCACCAAATGGCCAACAATTTTAGAAATGTGCACTGGAACACATCTGATTCCTAGGAGTCAGAGAAAATGGGAAGGAAAAATAATGAAAACAAAGTGTGGCAGTTTTACTCTCTGAATAAAAGCCCCCTTTTTTTTTCTTTAAAACATTCCATCTGAAAATACTGTGTCCATCTTTGCATAGAGGGTCAACACTGGAGAAGTGATGACAATTTACCCACTAATTCATACCTCATGAATTCAGCAAAATTCAGTGAATTTATTGAATCACCACTATATGCCAAATAACTCTGCTTAAGTATTAGGAAAACTGAAATATGGTTTTGGCCTGAAAGGAGTTCCGAATGCTGTTGGGAAGATACTCTTTTCAATATGGATAAATAATTGACTCAAGAAAACATGAAGGGGAGAGAAGAAAAGAAAAAAGAAGTCTCTCCATCCCATGACTTTAGATACAAAAGGGAGAATATAATTTCATGAGTTGTGTTGTCAAGGATTGGGACATGGGTGAAGGATTATTTGTTTCCCTGTCATAGGGAACACATATTTTTAAGTCCTATAAATCCAGAAATAGAGTATTAGTTCACTTTCTACCTCTCTATTATTTGGAATTACAAGCTTATCTGAATCAATAGATTCAGATTTTTTTGAAATATGGATAAATATTATTTTAAAGATTACAGCATAATAGATATAGAATGGAAAATTTTCTAAAAAATTTCACAGTTCCCCTTTATTTTTGAAATTAAGGTAATCATTCCTTCTAATTAAATTTCCTTAGTCCACATATTAATTTAGATAGATTATAAAATAAAAGGGGAAATATACAGAATAATTTTGAGACATACACCTTTCCCATAGGTGATACATACTTTGGGAAATATTATTCCGATGTAGCCATTTTTTGCAAAGACTAAGCAAGACACATGTGCTAAAATAAAAATTGAAGCAAAAAAAGGCACTAAAACCAAATTCAAGTAACTTACTTTAATAATGATGGTGGATTACCTTATGTTTTTTATAATAGTAGACAAGGGATGTATAAAAATAGATACTTTTCTTTATCAAATTTGGGAGACATATGATTATCTTTCAGGTATGAAGTATATTTCCACCTGGTCAAGTATCTCTAAGGGCAGTGGTACACAGGGAATCAAATGGTACACACATGGGTAGTATGATGAATAAATAAAAAGGGACTATCCAGGTATCATTTAAGCCTAGAATACTATCTTAGACATTAGGTACCTCAGAACCAATAATTTGAATAAAAATTGCAGCTAGGCCAGGGGAAAGCAACTGCAGTGATTAAGAGAAGGAAGGGATTAATTTATAAGAAAAGATTTAAGTAGACAAATATATAGCTAGGCAAGTAATGACTGTGGGGTATATTATAAGATTCTACAAACATTTGAAAGTTAAAAAGGTGGGAGTAGAATTATTTAAAATGATATAAAAAATTAAGTTACCAGGAGTAATTTAGTCAGAAGAACTCTTCAACGTTGAAAATCATTAGTTTTTGGAAAACTCTTCTAATAGGAAGTTAAAAGTACCTATTCTTTCTGAAGATTTGAAACGAGGTAGGAAATGATTCTTGATTGTGAGTAGTGGTTTTCTGGCAAGTGGAAGGACTGATCAAGTCATTTGACTCTCCATCTTTCCCCATGAACAAAAAAGTCAAAGATATTAAATCTGAGATTGGTTAACATAGTGTCTACCAATTACTCCAAGAGCTCACATTAATCTCTAGTACCCCAATAACATTTTTAGATAGTACTACATAATTAAGTTCTCTATTATATGCTAACTTCAGCAGTTTATTATCTTTATTTGGTGGGTAATAATTGGTTTGAGGCTTCGTATTTTCATTCCAAACAGAGCCTAGCAGTGTTGGGCACCCATTATGACCTGAACATATACTTTATTAAGTAGAAAGCTGTATTTACTTTGCAAGCACAGTGTTTATATTTGAGTTGATTCCATAAAAAAATATGAGATGTTTACTTGTCCCACCTCTGATTTGGAAGATTTGTTTACGTGTATAAAAAGACTTTTCCACTGCTTCATGCTCCACAAATTGGCTGTCAGATAAAAAGGTCTATCTGAGCTATTCCATCCTTTCAGTCTCTATTTCTGTCTTGGTTTAAACCCTTTTCATTTGCCATGAGTTCAGTGCAAGAGCTCACACTCTCTTTCTGACTTCATTGGTATCCATTTTCTATTCCTCCTCTACCTTGTTGCCAGAGACATCTTTCTAATGCAAATCTGATAGTGTCTTTTGTTGGCTCAAAAATACTCTGCGGGGCTTCCCTGGTGGTGAAGTGGTTGGGAGTCCGCCTGCTGATGCTGGGGACGCGGGTTCGTGCCTCGGTCTGGGAAAATCCCACATGCCACGGAGTGGCTGGGTCCGTGAGCCATGGCCGCTGGGCCTGTGCGTCCGGAGCCTGTGCTCTGCAACGGGAGAGGCCACAATAGTGAGAGGACCGCGTACAGCAAAGAAAAAAAAAAAAAAAACTCCGTGGATCACAATTACTTACAGGATAAAGTTTAAACCTATTCATTCAAGTCCTTCCAGGATCTGTCCTCAACTTACTTTTTCAGCCTCATCTCTACTTCCTGGGCTTCGGATCCCAGAGACTACACAGCCCTTCTCGCCCCCGCCTCTGCTCATGCCATTCTTTTTGCCTAAACCTTTCTTACCCTCCATATTTCCACTCAGATCCATTCAAGAGAAGCTTCATAAGAGACTAATTATTCAACTTTTTGCATTTTTGGTAGCATTTATGTCACTTACATGGCTTAAATTAGTTTTGTGTCTCCTTTTCCCATGATGATACATTTCTTCTGGGACACAATCTGGATCTTATTCACCACCACACTCCTGAACATGTGGTCTTGTATATTGTAGGTTCTCAATAAGTTTTTATGGAATGACAGAATGCTCACCGTCTTCATGTGGAAGAAATTCCAGAAACTAACAATATGGCAAAACAGATGGGTTTTTCCAACTATATTGGATTTTCCTAAGCCCTCTAATAGGGCAAGGTATAATACACAACTTTTGTTAGGTTTCCTTAAGTAGTTTTCAGACTTGACTCCATTCAAGCAATGTAAAATATTCTATGACAAAATTCCTCCTCTACAATATTCTGACTCCTGAGCCGTGAACTTTTCTTTTCAGCCATTATCAACACCAGACATACTATATAGTTATTTAATTAATTATGACTTCTTTTCTATTTTTGCACTCTGTACAGTGAGCATCAAGAAAGTGGTGCTTTATTTTTGTTCCTTGCTTTATTCCCACTGCTTTCAAAAATGCTTGACAAGAGCAAGTGTTTAATAAGTATTTGTTGCATACGTAAGTGAACTTACATTGTGTCGTGTGTTATTTAAAGAACTACTTTTTTGCTAGGGTTGATTTTTGGACAATTAAATTGAGCTCTTTATAAAGCACAAAGCTTTGAGTCATCCAGAAAACTCACACTGATTCCTCAGAATTTTTATTTATATGTAGGAAATGGTTGACCACTGTTCACGAATGTTAATAGTAGCTATTAATAATGGCAGTCTTGCAGCACAGAAAAATATTAAATATTTATAAGGTTTTGTACTTGTTACAGAAAACAGTACAAACATGAAATCCAACCTAGCTCCCCCAACAATTCTTTGGCTTTGGGGGTAATAATGAACCTAATTTGACACTAGTTTTGTCACATTGTTGTATATCATTTGTTTTTCATCATCCTATTCTTTTCACTGTCGTTGAAAAAGTTGTTCCAGTTCCTTTTGGAACTAGAATATCTGCCAACCTGTGGTAGAATTTCTAAAAGGACTTACACATTTTAAGAGCTGGGCATGTGCAGCTTCAGGAGGAAAAGACAAATGCATACATGCCTTAAATTGTATAGGCCAAGGATTGAGCCTTTGATCTTAGACTGGCAACTTGTACCAGACACTGTGCTCACCACCCACATGTGTACATAAGGATTTTGTTAAAGGACTCTGAAAGTGAATATATTCTACTAGCTCCCTTAAAAAAATTAAATCAATACTTTTTCTGTCATCTCTCTCTCTTTTTAAGACCTGAACATCTAAGTATTATGATTATCAATTAATTTTGCACTGCATTTGCAATGAAGTGAGATAGAAATCCTAGTTAGTATAGAAGTGAGTCGTAACACCGTTTTTGAGTTTTAAAATCTTCCCCAAGAGTTAAGGGTGTTATTGTTTGTTCTCTTACTATCAGGGTGGAATACTTAATTTCCTTTAAAGAGACGGATTAATTTATTGCTATATTACCACCACCTCTGTGTGTATGTGTATTGTCTTATTTTTCTTTACCATTTATTGATAATTTGGGGCTTCCATATACTAAAGTTTCTCCAAGTAGAAAACAGCATTTTCTCAGGACTTTCAGGGTTTATACACATATCAAATCTTCTTTAGGGTTAAAACCAGTCAGAGTAAATGCTTAACTGAGGAGGAGAGTTTTAATTTTTTTTTTAAAAAGAATGAAACATTGATTTTTGATCGTTTTATAGATTTATTCAATTAAAAATGTCAAATTCACAATGCACACTTCTCAGATAAAATTAGATTATAATCGTTAGCATGATTCTATACATGCTAATTTATAGATAAAGGCATGCCAAAGTTAATACAAATTTAAGACATATCATTGAGAAGAGACTGGAAAGGATTTTGAATTTACAAAACCACAAGTTCTACGCTGAGTTTTGCTACAGGTTTTTCTCTGATCTTGGCAAGTCACTAGCTCCATTTGTCTTAGTGTTCCCACCTGTAAAATTGTAGTCATTAGACTTGACACTGCCTTTCTTAAAAGGGGATGTTATGAGGATGAATAAGGTAAGGGGTTGTGGTAAAATGCTTTGAGGTCTTTAGAAGAAAGGTGTTACATAAATACAGAGTATTATCTCACAAGAAAAATAGCTGCAGAACTTTAAATATAGCTACTAAGAGGCACAATCAACTCCTAATCTAGTTTTTTCTCAATGTGGAAAAGTCCTTACTTAAAAGAAATGATGTTCACATATTGATTGGCAATTACATCATCACCTCTTACTATTATTGTGTCACTAATAAACTTTTAAAACTTAACTAGTTACCAAACTCCCTATCAATCCTAGTTCTTCACACTGGAAACTTTGCAGTCATCTTCAGTTCTTTTCTCTCTTTTGACCCCTTAATCCTTACAGCTCTGTGTTGGAACGTTTATTAGCTCTCTTTTCTTTCTCTTTATATCCCTGGGCACCCCCAGCGAGTTATAGTGGCTAAGAGATCATACTTAGGAGCCAGAGCACTTGAGTTCAAATCCCAGATTCTTTATATACTATGCAAACTTGGGCATCTTATTTAATCACCCTGTGCCTCAATTTCCTCATCTATAAAATGGGTATAATGATGATACCTATCTAAACAGGTTGTAGAGGGAAATAAGTAAGCTAATACTTACTTGTAAAGCTGCTTATAACTATGACTGGCCTGTAGTAAGTTCTCAATAAAGTTTACCTATTTTTATTATATGGACAACTGCAGTAATCTTGTATTCATTTATTATTATTTACACTTATTATGGCACCTGCATCTTCCAATAGTTGGCCTTTGCAACACAATTGCACTTTCTTTTTTAAGTTATTTCTTCTTTAATTTTGTGTTTTTTGGACTTTTTTTTGACATTTTATGTAAGATGTCATTTATTTGAAAATAAATATGAAAATTAAATAAATGTCCATACGTCTTAGGTTTAAACAAACCCAGGAATGTCATGAGCCAAGTGAACAGAGGAGGTAAAGTTCTATTCCTTCAGGTCTATGGTCTCCCATGATTTCTTCTCAGTTCTTATCCTTTGAAATGTCTTAACTCCCATGTTCTATGTACTATTCAATAAAGTAAATTTGTTCTGATCTTCTACAATACTGTGTTCGTGCACCCTGCTAGGCCGAAAGGCACAGAGATTATAAAACCCTTGAGTTCTCATTCTCTAGGAACTCACATGAGTGTGATCTTTTTGATAATAGTGTGCAGGGATTTTAAGGGTATGAACCAAGGAAAAGCAAACTCTCTCTGTAAAGGGCCAGACAGAAAATATTTTAGGCTTTGTGGGCCACATATGGCCCCTACTGAATATCCACTATTTTTCCCCTTTACAATCTTTTAAGAATGTAAAAACCATTCTTAGCTCAAGATCCTTTTTCAATTTTGAATTGAATCCTCCCCAAGCCCCCAAACGATCATCTTCTAGTTCCTAATCATGACTTGAAATTAAACTTCTGACATTCCTCATGAACCACTTGCATCTATGCAAACTATCTGCCCACAATTACCAATAACAAGCAGGTAAATATCCCTGTCATTCTTCACCATTGTATCATCAGCCTCCACTCTGAGCACCTCCATTTCTTTTGGAAAATATATACTCACCCTTTCCCTGCTTCACATCTCTGCTTCGCTATGGAGCCCTTTCCAATAATTTACTCCTTCCTCCTACCTATCTAATCACATCAAGAACATTAACACATCAGCACACTGTGTAGATTACTAATGTACAACTGCATTTGATTAAGTAGTTGATGTATTTGTACCTTTACACACAGTATAACTTTATATTGCTTTTTTTTAGAAATCAATCATGTTTATTTCACAAATCGGACTCTTGCATTCTTATTCTTTTTTTTTAACATCTTTATTGGAGTATAATTACTTTACCATGGTGGGTTAGTTTCTGCTTTATAACACACTGAATCAGCTATACATACACATATATCCCCATATCTCCTCCCTCTTGGGTCTCCCTCTCACCCTCCCTATCCCACTCCTCTAGGTGGTCACAAAGCACCGAGCTGGTCTCCCTGTGCTATGTGGCTGCTTCCCACTAGCTCTCTATTTTACATTTGGTAGTGTATATATGTTCATGCCAGTCTCTCACTTAGTCCCAGCTTACCCTTCTCCCTTGCCGTGTCCTCAAGTCCATTCTTTATGTCTGCGTCTTCATTCCTGTCCTGCCCCTAGGTTCTTCAGAACCTTTATTTTTTTTAGATTCAATATATATGTGTTAGCATACGGTATTTGTTTTTCTCTTTCTGACTTACTTCACTCTGTATGACAGCCTCCAGGTCCATCCACCTCACTACAAATAACTCAATTTCGTTTCTTTATATGGCTGAATAATATTCCATTGTATATATGTGCCACATCTTCTTTATCCATTCATCTGTCAATGGACACTTAGGTTGCTTCCATGTCCTGGCTATTGTAAATAGAGCTGCAATGAATATTGTGGTACATGACTCTTTTTGAATTACAGTTTTCTCAGGGTATATGTCCAGTAGTGGGATTGCTGGGTCATATTGTAGTTCTGTTTTTATTATTTTAAGGAAACTCCCTACTGTTCTCCATAGTGGCTGTATCAATTTACATTCCCACCAACAGTGCAAGAGTGTTCCCTTTTCTCCACACCCTCTCCAGCATTTACCGTTTGTAGATTTGTTGATGATGGCCATTCTGACTGGTGTGAGGGGATAGCTCATTGTAGTTTTGATTTGCACTTCTCTGATAATTACTGATGTTGAGCATCCGTTCATGTGTTTTTTGGCAATCTGTATATCTTCTTTGCAGAAATGTCTATTTAGGTCTTCTGCCCATTTTTGGATTGGGTTGTTTGTTTTTTTGATATTGAGCTGAATGAGCTGCTTGTAAATTTTGGAGATTAATTCTTTGTCAGTTGCTTCATTTGCAAATATTTTCTCCCATTCTGAGGGTTGTCTTGTTTATGTTTTCCTTTGCTGTGCAAAAGCTTTTAAGTTCCATTAGGTCCATTTGTTTATTTTTGTTTTTATTTCCATTACTCTAGGAGGTGGGTCTAAAAGGATCTTGCTGTAATTTATGTCATAGAGTGTTCTGCCTAGGTTTTCCACTAAGAGTTTGATAGTGTCTGGCCTTACATTTAGGACTTTAATCCATTTTGAGGTTATTTTTGTGTATGGTGTTAGGGAGTGTTCTAATTTCATTCTTTTACATGTAGCTGTCCAGTTTTCCCAGCACCACTTATTGAAGAGGCTCTCTTTTCTCCACTGTATATTCTTGCCTCCTTTGTCAAAAATTAGGTGACTATATGTGTCTGGATTTATCTCTGGGCTTTCTATCCTGTTCCATTGATCTATATTTCTGTTTTTCTGCCAGTACCCTACTGTCTTGATTAATGTAGCTTTGTAGTCTGAAGTCAGGGAGCCTGATTCCTCCAGCTCCACTTTTTTTTTTTTTTTTTGCGGTATGCGGGCCTTTCACTGTTGTGGCCTCTCCCGTTACGGAGCACAGGCTCTGGACGCGCAGGCTCAGCGGCCATGGCTCACGGGCCTAGCCGTTCTGCGGCATGTGGGAAATTCCCGGACCGGGGCACGAACCCATTTCCCCTGCATCTGCAGGCAGACTCTCAACTGCTGCGCCACGAGGGAAGCCACAGCTCCGTTTTTTATCTCAAGATTGCTTTGGCTATTTGGGGTCTTTTGTGTTTCCATACAAATTGTGAGATTTTTTGTTCTAGTTCTGTGAAAAATGCCATTGGTAATTTGATAGGGATTGCATTGAATCTGTAGATTGCTTTTGGTCGTAGAGTCATTTTCACAGTGTTGATTCTTCCAATCCAAGAACATGGTATATCTCTCCACCTATTGATATCATTTTCAATTTCTTTCATCAGTGTCTTATAGTTTTCTGCATACAGGTCTTTTGTCTCCTTAGGTAGGTTTATTCCTAGGTATTTTATTCTTTTTTTTGCAGTGGTAAATGGGAGTGTTTCCTTAATTTCTCTTTCAGATTTTTCATCATTAGTGTATAGGAATGCAAGAGATTTCTGTGCATTAATTTTGTATCCTGCAACTTTACCAAATTCATTGATTAGCTCTAGTAGATTTCTGGTGGCATCTTTAGGATTCTCTATGTATAGTATCACGTCAGCTGCAAACAGTGATAATTTTACTTCTTCTTTTCCGATTTGATTTCCTTTTATTTCTTTTTCTTCTCTGACTGTCATAGCTAAAACTTACAAAACTATGTTGAATAATAGTGGTGAGAGTGGGCAACCTTATTTTGTTCCTGATCTTAGTGGAAATGGTTTCAGTTTTTCACCATTGAGAATGATGTGGGGCTGTGAGTTTGTCATATATGGCCTTTATTATGCTGAGGTTAGTTCCCTCTATGCCTACTTTCAGGAGGGTTTTTATCATGAATGGGTGTTGAATATTGTTCAAAGCTTTTCCTGCATCTATTGAGATGATCATATGGTTTTATCCTTCAATTTGTTAATATGCTATATCACATTGATTGCTTTGCGTATACTGAAGAATCCTTGCATTCCTGGGATAAATCCCACTTGATCATGATGTATGATCCTGTTAATGTGTTGTTGGATTCTGTTCGCTAGTATTTTGTTGAGGAAATTTGCATCTATGTTCATCAGTGATATTGGTCTGTAATTGCTTTTTTTGTAGTATCTTTGTCTGGTTTTGGTATCAGGGTGATGGTGGCCTCATAGAATGAGTATGGGAGTGTTCCTTCCTCTGCAAGTTTTTGGAAGAGTTTGAGAAGGATAGGTGTTAGCTCTTCTCTAAATGTTTGATAGAATTTACCTGTGAAACCATCTGTTCCTGGACTTTTGTTTGTTGGAAGATTTTTAATCACAGTTTCAATTTCATTAATTGTGATTGGTCTGTTCATATTTTCTCTTTCTTCCTGGTTCAGTCTTGGAAGGTTATACCTTTCTAAGAATTTGTCCATTTCTTCCACGTTGTGCATTTTATTGGCATAGAGTTGCTTGTAGTAGTCTCTTAGGATGTTTTGTATTTCTGCGGTGTCTGTTGTAACTTCTCCTTTTTCATTTCTAATTTAATTGATTTGAGTCCTCTCCCTCTTTTTCTTGATGAGTCTGGCTAATGGTTTATCAATTTTGTTTATCTTTTCAAAGAACCTGCTTTTAGTTTTATTGATCTTTGCTATTGTTTTCTTTGTTTCTACTTCATTTATTTCTGCTCTGATCTTTATGATCTCTTTCCTTCTGCTAACTTTGGGTTTTGTTTGTTCTTCTTTCTCTAGTTCCTTTAGGTGTAAGGTTGGATTTTTTATTTGAGATTTTTCTTGTTTGTTGAGTTAGGCTTGTATAGCTATAAACTTCCCTCTTAGAACTGCTTTTGTTGCATCCCATAGGTTTTGGATCGTCGTGTTTTCCTTACCATTTGTCTCTAGGTATTGTTTGATTTCCTCTTTGATTTTTTCAGTGATCTCTTGGTCATCTAGTAACGTATTGTTTAGCCTCCATGTGTTTGTGCTTTTTATGTTTTTTTCCCTGTAATTCATTTCTAATCTCATAGCGTTGTGGTCAGAAAAGGTGCTTGATATAATTTCAGTTTTCTTAAATTTGCTGAGGCTTGATTTGTGACCCAAGATGTGATCTATCCTGGAGAATGTTCCGTGCGCACTTGAGAAGAAAACGTAATCTGCTGTTTTTGGATGGAATGTGCTATAAATATCAATTAAATCTATCTGGTCTATTGTGTCATTTAAAGCTTCTGTTTCCTTATTTATTTTCATTTTGGATGATCTGTCCATTGGTTTAAGTGAGGTGTTAACGTCCCCCACTATTATTGTGTTACTGTCGATTTCCTCTTTTATAGCTGTTAGCAGTTGCCTTATGTATTGAGGTGTTCCTATGTTGGGTTCATATATATTTATAATTGTTATATCTTCTTGGATTTGTCCCTTGATCATTATGTAGTGTCCTTCCTTGTCTCTTGTAACATTCTTTATTTTCAAATCTATTTTATCTGATATGAATATAGGTACTCCAGCTTTCTTTTGATTTCCATTTGCATGGAATATTTTTTTCCATCCCCTCCCTTTCAGTCTGTATGTGTCCCTAGGTCTGAAGTGGGTCTCTTGTAGACAGGATGTATATGCGTCTTGTTTTTGTATCCATTCAGCAAGCCCGTGTCTTCTGGTTGGAGCATTTAATCCATTCACGTTTAAGGTAATTATCAATATGTATGTTCTTATGACCATTTTCTCAATTGTTTTGTGTTTTGTTTTTGTAGATCCTTTTCTTCTCTTGTGTTTCCCACTTAGAGGAGTTCCTTTAGCATTTGTTGTAGAGCTAGTTTGGTGGTGCTGAATTCTCTTAGCTTTTGCTTGTCTGTAAAGCTTTTGATTTCTCCATCAAATCTGAATGAGATCCTTGCTGAGTAGAGTCATCTTGGTTGTAGGTTCTTCCCTTTCATTACTTTAAGTATATTATGCCACTCCCTTCTGGCTTGTAGCATTTCTGCTGAGAAATCAGCTGCTAACCTTTTGGGAGTTCCCTTGTATGTTATGTGTTGTTTTTCCCTTGCTGCTTTCAATAATTTTTCTTTCTCTTTAATTTTTGCCAATTTGATTACTATGTGTCTCAGTGTGTTTCTCCTTGGGTTTATCCTGTATGGGACTCTCTGCGGTTCCTGGACTTGGGTGGCTGTTTCCTTTCCCATGTTACGGAAGTTTTCGACTATAATCTCTTCCTTCAAGGACCCCTACAATGTGAATGTTGTTGCGTTTAATGTTGTCCCAGAGCTCTCTTAAGCTGTCTTCATTTCTTTTCATTGTGTTTTCTTTATTCTGCTCCGAAGCAGTGAATTTCACCATTCTGTATTCCAGGTCACTTACCCCTTTTTCTGCCTCAGTTATTCTGCTCTTGATTCCTTCTAGTGTAGTTTTCCTTTCAGTTATTGTATTGTTCATCTCTCTTTGTTTGTTCTTTAATTCTTCTAGGTGTTTGTTAAACATTTCTTGCATCTTCTCAATCTTTGCTTCTACTGTTTTTTCTGAGGTCCTGGATCATCTTCACTATCATTATTCTGAATTCTTTTTCTGGAAGGTTGCCTAACTCCACTGCATTTAGTTGTTTTTCTGGGGTTTTATCTGTTCCTTCATCTGGTACATAGCCCTTTGCCTTTTCCTCTTGTCTATCTTTCTGTGAATGTGGTTTTTGTTCCACAGGCTGCAGGATTGTAGTTTTTCTTGCTTCTGCTCTCTGTCCTCTGGTGTATGAGGCTATCTAAGAGGCTTGATGGGAGGGACTATTTTCTCCATTCTTTTTCCATGATTTTTGACCATCTTTACTATCATTACTCTGAAGTCTTTTTCAGGTAGACTGCCTATTTCCTCTTCATTTGTTAGGTCTGGTGGGTTTTTACCTTGCTCCTTCATTGGCTGTGTGTTTCTCTGTCTTCTCATTTTGCTTAACTAACTATGTTTGAGGTCTCCTTTTCGTAGGCTGCAGGTTATAATTCCCATTGTTTTTGCGTCTGCCTCCCGTGGCTAAGGTTGGTTCAGTGGGTTGTGTAGGTTTCCTGGTGGAGGGAACTAGTGCCTTTGTTCTGGTGGATGAGGCTGGATCTTGTCTTTCTGGTCAGCAGGTCTGTGTCTGTTGGTGTGTTCTGAGGTGTTTGTGACCTTATTATGATTTTAGGCAGCATCTCTGCTAATGGGTGGGGTTGTCTTCCTGTCTTGCCAGTTGTTTGGCATAGGGTGTCCAGCACTGTAGCTTGCTGGTCGTTGAGTGGAGCTGGGTCTTAGTGTTGAGTTGTTGATCTCTTGGAGAGCTTTTGCCATTTGATATTATGTGGAGCTGGGAGGTCTCTGGTGGACCTACGTCCTGAACTTGGCTCTCCCACCTCAGAGGCACAGGCCTGACACCCAGTCGGAACAACAAGACCCTGTCAGCCACATTGCTCAGAAGAAAATGGAGTAAAAAAAGAAAGAAGGAAGGAAAAAATAAAATAAAATAAAGTTATTAAAATAAAAAATAATTATTTAAAAAATAAAAAATAATTATTTAAAAAAATTAAAAAGTAATAAAAAAAGAAAAAAGCGGAAAGACAGAACCTTTGGACAAATGGTAAAAGCAAAGCTATACAGACAAAATCACACAAAGAAGCATACACATACACACTCACAAAAAGAGGAAAAGGAAAAAAAAATATATATATATCGTTGTTCCCAAAGTCCACTGTCTCAATTTTGGGATGACTCATTGTCTATTCAGGTATTCCACAGATGCAGGGTACATTGAGTTGATTGTGGAGTTTAATTCGCTGCTCCTGAGGCTGCTGGGAGAGATTTCACTTTCTCTTCTTTGTTCGCACAGCTCCCGGGGCTCAGCTTTGCATTTGGACCCGCCTCTGCGTGTAGGTCGCCTGAGGGGGTCTGTTCTTCGCTCAGACAAGACAGGTTTAAAGGAGCCGCTGATTCAGGGGCTCTGGCTCACTCAGACCGGGGGGAGGGAGGGGTACGGAGTGCGGGGCGAGCCTGCGGCGGCAGAGGCCGGCGTGACGTTGCACCAGCCTGAGGCACACCGTGCGTTATCCCAGGAAGTTGTTGCTGGATCACAGGACCCTGGCAGTGGCAGGCTGCACAGGCTCCCGGGAGGGGTGGTGTGGAGAGTGACCTGTGCTCTCACACAGGCTTCTTGGTGGCGGCAGCAGCAGCCTTAGCATCTCGTGCTGGTCTCTGGGGTCCACGCTGATAGCCGCGGCTCGCGCCCGTCTCTGCAGCTCATTTAGGCGGTGCTCTGAATACCCTCCCCTTGTGCACCCCGAAACAATGGTCTCTTGCCTCTTCGGCAGCTCCAGACTTTTTCCCGGACTCCCTCCCGGCCAGTCGTGGCGCACTAACGCCTTCAGGCTGTGTTCATGCCGCCAACCCCAGTCCTCTCCCTGTGCTCCTACCGAAGCCCGAGCCTCAGCTCCCAGTCCCCGCCCGCCTCGAGGGTGAGCAGACAAGCCTCTCGGGCTGGTGAGTGCTGGTCGGCACTGATCCTCTGTGCGGGAATCTCTCTGCTTTGCCCTCTGCACCCCTGTTGCTGTGCTCTCCTCCGTGGCTCCGAAACTTCCCCCCTCCGCCACCCGCCATCTCCACCCGCGAAGGGGCTCCTAGTGTGTGGAAACCTTTTCTCCTTCACAGCTTCCTCCCACTGGTGCATGTCCCGTCCCTATTCTTTTGTCTCTGTTTTTTCTTTTTTCTTTTACCCTACCCAGGTACGTGGGGAGTTTCTTGCCTTTTGGGAAGTCTGAGGTCTCCTGCCAGCATTCTGTAGGTGTTCTGCAGGAGTTGTTCCACACGTAGATGTATTTCTGATGTATTTGTGGGGAGGAAGGTGATCTCCATGTCTTACTTTTCCACCATCTTGAAGGTCTTATATTGCTCTTTGAATTAGGGTGAGACATTATCCATACCATAGCGAGGAGTCTGGAGACTTTTTCTCTCTTGCCATGGGTACTATAAATTAGATGGAATTGGGTCTTGTATGTACAGAGTTCTCTGACAGACTTCTAGAAGTATCCTTTGTTGATTGTGCAGTTCCAGAGCATACGGCTTCTCTGACTTCCTGTTTAGTCTCTTGGATTCCCAAATTTTAAATGAACTGCTTACTACTGCAAGTTTCAAGCTAAGCAGATATCATATGTAAATACATCGTTTTAGGGAACCTTTGAGAAAAGTTCTAAGCAAACAGTAATAACTACCCGTAGAATCATAGAAGCTTGGGGATAGAAAGGTCATAACATGTTATCTATTTTTCAAGACCAAGAAATCACGGTAGACTCTGTTTCTGTTAACTTAATAGAGGATAATTCTGGAGAATGATCTGATATTTCAATGTCTCCACAAATATCTAATTTTAAATAACACTCGTTTCTTCTTTAAATATATTGTATCATGTGATTTTAGCAAAGCTTAGAGTCCAGAAGATTTCTGACTTGTGAATGAGAGTAGGCATGTGATGTCTAGTGCTGAATTTGAAGTTAATACTATTTTACAGTGTCTACACTTTTTCATCTCAACTCTTTCCCTCAAAACTTTAGTAAAATCTATTCTACTGATTTTACTGGGGACCAGTTGACCCCACCTCATTTCTGGGTCAGACACATAATGTTATAAATGAATAAGTATAAATTTTATTGGGTATATTTGTAATTTTCATCATTTAGAGCCACAGATTATCTTCAATAGAATACCATGGAATTTTGTTAGAACACTAGACTCCTCTCCAGATTTACCAAAAAAATCCCTGGGGTTGAGTACAGAAATTCTTGTGCACATTGAAGTTTAAGAACCACTGCCTTTGAAGAGTGTCCCCTATTTTGTGTATATTTCCCCTTTAGACTATAGGTATCTTGAGAACCATAATATTTTATATTTTTTCAAAATTTATGGGATTTCCATTTAATTTGCAAGTCCCTTGGCAACCATCCCATCACAAATGCTCAATAAATATTGTTAAAATGAAATGGAATGTATTTGCCATTTTACACACTTCTAGAAAATCTCACAAGATGTCAGAAAAAGAAAAATAACTCTATGAAAATGCCTGCTCTCTTTTGCTGTCTTCTTTGGAGGTTCCTGAGCACCAGTGTATTAGGTGACAGTTGAACTATGGTGGAAATTGACAAAGCCATTATCATTTAAGGCAAATATAGTATCCTTCCAAATCTCCAAATTGTGACCAGTTGTAAGCCTTCTGACCATATCAAATGACATTTGCTCCAAGCATGGTGGTAAAATTGAGAAGAGTAAGACTTCACAGACCTTTTGGTCCAATAATCTTCATAGTTGCTAGTGGCTCCTTAAGATCCAGACCCATATGGCCAAATTCCTTCTTGGTCTCTACCTGATGTCTAACAAGCATCTCAAACTCAACTTTCCCATGTGCTCAGATCAAAATCCTTGGAGTCATTTTCAACTCCCTTCTCTCTTTTAACTACATCTTCTCCATGAGCAAATATTTCAGTGCCACTTTCAAAATATGTGTGCAGAACCCAACCACTTTTTAATTTCTTCACTCCATGCCTGGTCCAAGTCACCATCATCTTTGGCTCAGATCATTGTATTAGCCTCCTAACTTGTCTTTCTACTTCCACATTTGTCTCTTTTTTTCTTTTCTCAATACAGCAGTCACCGGGAAAAACATTTACCATATTATGTCATTACTAGGCTCAAAACTCTCAGTGCTTCCCATTTCACTCAAAATAAAGCTGAAGCTCTTACAACAAAAATCAGTTTTATTTCAGCAACATAACCAGTTTTATTTTAGCAACATACTATAATTATATTAGAAGAAAGAAAATACTGAATTTAGACAACAAATACTTGTTAACCTTCTTTAAATTAGCTCTTACTATGTGCATTTAAAAAAAGAATTACCCCCTATATACAAGCTTTCATTGTACTTTATCCATTAATATTTTTTTATCAAGCACAATCTTTATTTATTAATATTTATTTACCAAGGAGGGCTCAGTATTTGTCCAAGCACTATGAGTACCCAAGTGTATGTAGAAGACATGGTTTACTGCAGACCTTTGTTAAACCTGGGTGGAGTTGGGACAGCCAACCACTGTAATTACAGAAAGATCTTTATTTCCTTTAGCTTACTTACTGCCAGAGATTGAAATCTTTGGTGACTTTTTCTTTAGAAAGAAAAGTTTTATTACTCTTAGTTTTGCTTTAAATATTTCTTCTTTCCTTAGTGTATTGCCTTTCTAACTTGTTACAATTGTAATGTAGATCATACGTAGAGGAGATGAGGGAAAGAGTTGAAATCTGGACAGTGTCTTCATAATTTTTATATCACTTTGTAATTACACTCCTAAAGAAGAATGTAAATCCTAAAATTAAAAGAAAACCCGCCAGTTCAACATAGTGGGTATTTGAAATCAAATAGAAAAAGTAAGTTTTTTTTTTAAATTTTATATTCATTTTTGGCTGTGTTGGGTCTTCGTTTCTGTGCTAGGGCTTTCTCCAGTTGCAGCGAGCGGGGGCCACTCTTCATCGCGGTGCGCGGGCCTCTCACTGTCATGGCCTCTCCTGTTGCGGAGCACAGGCTCCAGACGCGCAAGCTCAGTATTTGTGGCTCACGGGCCTAGCCGCTCCGCGGCATGTGGGATCCTCCCGGAGCGGGGCACGAACCTGTGTCCCCTGCATTGGCAGGCGGATTCTTAACCACTGCGCCACCAGGGAAGCCCCCCAAAAGTAAGTTTTATCCATCTAAAAAACAACTTCTCTGTCGGCTGAGAGCACCAAATCTTAACCACTAAACCACCAGGGAAACTGAGACAGTGTTGTAAAGATAAAACTAAAATTCTTTTCTTATAAAATTTATAGCCTACTTGGAAATGGTTATTACAGATTTGGTATACTAATATATTTTAATATGCAATAATATGAAATGATATTAAATGACTAATAACCAAATACTTTACAAACATTGGCACCTTTTATTTAATGATGAGAAAATCTGTGATTTCCTAAATTAGCCAATAAGTAAAAAAAAAAAAAAAAAAAAAAGTAAACCCAGAGCTGTAGGAAATAAAAACTTTTACATTTACTTATTTATTTTTTTAAATCTAAAAATCTCTCTGGGGCCTGATAGCCAATAGAAAATGTTTCGCTACCCTATGCCTTTCAATGACTAGAAGAAGTACCACAGCCAGCCAGGCAGCCTCCACTATATTAGTGCTATGGCTGTGCAGTCATATTTTTTAGTATATTTTCTTTTCAAGGGAAAAATTGGTAAGAGGTACTTGGAGTAAACTATAATCCTATCAATTTTACATAAAATATTGATAAGAAATAAAAATTTAGCATCTCTGGTGTGAAGTCACTAGACTGCATAAAATACAAATATATAGATTAAGGAAAGTTAACATAATCTTTTTATGAGAACTAAAATCAATTACATGTCAGCTTTGTAGTATTATAAATGTATTTAGTCAGCATAGAATTTTTCCAGCAGTGTTTTCTGCAGATTGAAATTGACTAACCAGATGTTAAATATTAAATAGAACTAATCAAAGCGTGGTTCAAGAGGCTTTAAAAACAATGATCAAAGGGAGCTATTTATTACCTGATTCATGTTACTGGTGAAATATTGGTTCTGTGATTTTATATTTAACTTAGTTTTTTCAAGATCCCATTTTCTAGCTTTACATTAACAATAATTAATGTTAATAAATTAACTCATAAACTATGTAATTGGATCATTGTGCATAATCATGGTTGGAAGCTTGACCAAGAAATTTAATGCTTAATTCATAGAAATAAAATCTTAGTAGGATATTTAGTACATATATAACGTTTAGTAGTAAGTATTGAAAAATACTACGATTCACTTGGTCCATGTCTACACACACACACACACACACACACAAACACACACACAAAAAAACATGGGGCTTCCCTGGTGGTGCAGTGGTTGAGAATCCACCTGCCAATTCAGGGGACACGGGTTCGAGCCCTGGTCTGGGAAGATCCGACATGCCACGGAGCAACTAGGCCCGTGAGCCACAACTACTGAGCCTGCGCGTCTGGAGCCTGTGCTCTGCAACAAGAGAGGCCGCGACAGTGAGAGGCCCGCACACCGCGAGGAAGAGTGGCCCCCGCTCGCCGCAACTAGAGAAAGCCCTCGCGCAGAAACGAAGACCCAACACAGCCAAAAATAAATATAAATAAATAAATAAATAAAAATAAAAAAACATGAACAGTAAGGGATCTTGGAACAATCATATGAAATCATAATTTCATAAACGTAATTATTCAATTTTTAAAAATATATAAATAATGATTTTGGTGGAATATTTCCAGAAAAGGAATTTCATAGTCTCATAAACTTATCCCCTTATACTCCATTGTGCCAACACTTTTTGTTTATATTTAACAATAACTTTTCATAAGAGCTTAATTGAGCTCATTTTCTCTTGATATATATTTGACAGAACAGAGCTGATAGACTTTTCAGTACCTGATGTTATTAATTTTACTATATCACAATATTTTATATGATAATTTATATAATTTAAGAAAGCATCTTTCAAAATTTAAAGGTTATATGAACAATGAAATTCATGACTACTCACACATCATTAAATATATTTTACTAATATATAATGTGTTTTTTGTATTTCATTTTGGAAGAAAAAAGGGAAATGAGGTCAAAGTAGTAAGACTATTCAGAATAAGTGTAACCTTATTCATAAATTTTCTTGCTCTACTAAGTTGTTTTTGAACCAATTTTCAGTTGATTTGCTTTAAATTAATTGTATTTTGTTAATAATCACTTTTGAGCAATCATTATTTCAAATTTTCAAAGAAAAAAACCTGTTTTGATATGGGGAGTATTGATTCTTCTACAGAAATGAAGATTCTTTTACAGAAATGACATTTATAGATTCTCTGCCTTGATCATGTTAAGTTCCATTATAGTGTTAAAAACAAATCAAGACAAATTTATTCATTAGAGAAAATGGTGTATAGTCATATACCCCAACCATACATGTCTATCTTTAAATGCCATTAATACACTGTCTTAAAATGGCCCTTTTCAGCTGATTCCAAACCTACCTTCTCCAAAAATTCTCCCACCAGATGGATCATATCCCAATCTTACAGCTCCCTTTGGCTTTCCCCCTCAGTTTTACTGAGACATAATTGACATATAACATTGTATTAGTTTCAGGTGTACAACATAATGATTTGATATATGTATATATTGCAAAATGGTCACCACTTTAGTTAGCATCCATAATCTAGCATAGTTACAATTTATTTTTTGTGATGAGAACTTTTAAGATTTACTCTCTTAGCAATTTTCAAACATACAATCCAGTAGTGTTTACTGTAGTATATATATATATATATTACATTTTCTTTATCCGTTCATCCATTGATGCACATCTAAGTTGTTCCCGTGTCTTGCCTATTAGAAATAATGCTTCAATAAACATGGGGGTGCACTATCTCCTTGAAATAGTGATTTCATTTCCTTTGGATAAATACCCAGATGTGGGGTTGCTGGAGCATATGGTAGTTCTATTTTTAATTTTTTGAGGAATCTCCATACTGTTTTCCACAGTGGTTACATCAATTTACATTCCCACCAATGGTGCACAAGGGTCCTTTTTTCCACATTCTTGCCAACACTGTTATCTCCTGTCTTTTTTTTTTTTCTTAACATCTTTATTGGAGTGTAATTGCTTTACAATGGTGTGTTAGTTTCTGCTTTATAACAAAGTGAATCAGTTATACACATACATATGTTCCCATATCTCTTCCCTCTTGCATTTCCCTCCCTCCCACCCTCCCTATCCCACCTCTCTAGGTGGTCACAAAGCACCGAACTGATCTCCCTGTGCTATGTGGCTGCTTCCCACTAGCTACCTATTTTACGTTTGGTAGTGTATATATGTCCATGCCACTCTCTCACTTTGTCACAACTTACCCTTCCCCCTCCCCATATCCTCAAGTCCATTCTCTAGTAGGTCTGTGTCTTTATTCCCAACTTACCCCTAGGTTTTTCATGACCTTTTTTATTTCTTAGATTCCATATATGCGTGTTAGCATACGGTATTTGATTTTCTCTTTATAACTTACTTCACTCTGTATGACAGACTCTATGCCCATCCACCTCACCACAAGTAATTCAATTTTGTTTCTTTTTATGGCTGAGTAATATTCCATTGTATATATGTGCCACATCTTCTTTATCCATTCATCTGTTGATGGACACTTAGGTTGCTTCCATGTCCTGGCTATTGTAAATAGAGCTGCAATGAACATTTTGGTACATGACTCTTTTTGAATTATGGTTTTCTCAGGGTATATGCCCAGTAGTGGGATTGCCAGGTTGTATGGTAATTCTATTTTTAGTTTTTTAAGGAACCTCCATACTGTTCTCCATAGTGGCTGTATCAATTTACATTCCCACCAACAGTGCAAGAGTGTTCCCTTTCCTCCACACCCTCTCCAGCATTTATTGTTTCTTGATTTTTTGATGATGGTGATTCTGACTGGTGTGAGATGATATCTCATTGTAGGTTTGATTTGCATTCCTCTAATGATTAATGATGTTGAGCATTCTTTCATGTGTTTGTTGGCAATCTGTATATCTTCTTTGGAGAACATTATAAGACACTGATGAAAGAAATTAAAGATGATACAAATAGATGGAGAGAAATATCATGTTCTTGGATTGGAAGAATCAACATTGTGAAAATGACTCTACTACCCAAAGCAATCTACAGATTTAATGCAATCCTTATCAAACTACCACTGGCATTTTTCACAGAACTAGAACAAAAATTTCACAATTCGTATGGAAACACAAAAGACCCCGAATAGTCAAAGTAATCTTGAGAATGAAAAATGGAGCTGGAGGAATCAGGCTCCCTGACTTCAGACTATACTACAAAGCTACAGTAATCAAGACAGTATGGTACTGGCACAAAAACAGAAATATAGATCAATGGAACAGGATAGAAAGCCCAGAGATAAACCCATGCACATATGGTCATCTTATTTTTGATAAAGGAGGCAAGAATATACAGTGGAGAAAAGACAGCCTCTTCAATAAGTGGTGCTGAGAAAACTGGACAGGTACATGTAAAAGTATGAAATTAGAACACTCCCTAAAACCATGCACAAAAATAAACTCAAATGGATTAAAGACCTAAAAGTAAGGCCAGACGCTATCAAACTCTTAGAGGAAAACATAGGCAGAACACTCTATGACATAAATCACAGCAAGATCCTTTTTGACCCACCTCCTAGAGAAATGGAAATAAAAACAAAAATAAACAAATGGACCTAATGAAACTTAAAAGCTTTTGCACAGCAAAGGAAACCATATACAAGACCAAAAGAGAACCCTCAGAATGAGAGAAAATATTTGCAAATGAAGCAACTGATAAAGGATTAATTTCCAAAATTTACAAGCAGCTCATGCAGCTCAATAACAAAAAAACAAACAACCCAGTCCAAAAATGGGGAGAAGACCTAAATATCTCCTGTCTTTTTGATGATAGCCATTCTAGCAAGTGTGAGATGATGTCTCATTGTGGTTTTGATTTGCATTTCCCTGATGGTTACTGATCTTGAGCACTCTCAATAAATTGGATTATATGATTATACATTAGTTTTTTTTCTCTGGTTGTTTCTTTTGTTTTAGTTTCCAAACCAGTATAAACATTGTTGAACAAAAATTTTTCAAAGGCCTTGACTTCACGATGTAATACTCCTTTGTATACATACATAAATTCATGTGTACATCATTATGGGACCCTGGTACATTTGAGCTTCATTTCATGCTACTTAGCTTGAAAGTCCCATCAACTGCTTGTGGTTATCAGACCAAGCTAGGCCTCCTTGGACCACCATGCCTGTGTTCATGTTCTTGTAGACCATCTTCTCTTGCTTCTTTGCTGGTTAACGTAGTCTCATCCTTCAAAATGTTTGAGCTTCCCTTGGAAGTTGCCTCTGATTCCCCCATCTGGGTCACATTCCTTTCCTGGGGCTCCCAAGTCACTTTTAACATTACACTGCTCACACTGTTTTGTTTTTCTGTGTCTGTAGCCTAGTGCTTTTGTAAAAATAGGAATTCAGTATATTTTGGATTACCTTGAACAAGTTCCTTAACCTCTTTTGTATATGTTGGTTTCCTCATCTATAAAATAGGGATGAAAACAGATCTGACTTTTTGTGAGGATTAAATGAGGTAACAGTCTGGTTGACCCAGTCTCTGGCATGTGATGAGAACTGCCTAAATGTTAGCTATTTATGGTTCTTTCATGAATTAAATTATCTCAGCTCCTCATGAACCTCATTTGTTTTTATTTTGTACCACCTTTTGATGTAAGATTTCAGAGTTCAGGCTCTGCTGTGGGGAGAACTTTCTTTTATTTGTCTTAAATGCACCTCTTTAAGTTTTGAGTTCCCTCATTTTAGCATCTTAGTAATTTAAAAAATAAATTTGGATCATAATCCACTCATTATGTATCTATCTAAAATATTTCAAATTTTAAACCAACATTTCATAATACATTTTCTTTTCTTGTTAATGTTCAATACATTTTAATGTTTTTTAATCCATCAAGCAAACCAATCCATCTTTATTTATTGATCACTCATAGGTGTCACAATACTGTGGTGAATATACAAATATAAGAGAGATACAGTCTAACTGGGGGTGATAATGCTAACATATGCACAAAATTAGCAAATAAGCAATATTTGTGTGTTTTGTGGTTTAATGCAGTATTTTTGAATAAGACAGAAGAGATTTATAAATAAAAGCTGGAATAATTATGAATGATTCTATGAAGAAGATGATATGTTAGCTGGATATTAGATGATTTGAATACATATGGCAGGGAGTAGAAAATGCATTACAGACAGAGGGATTAATAAAGGTAAAAGCCAGGGTGCAGAAAAAGACTTCAATAATTAGAGGGCAAAAATTATCTTTGGTTCACAGGTGTATAGGAATGATACTATTTCTAAGCCTGTTTAATATTTCAAGCTAAATTTATAAGAGAATATGTTTGTAAAAAGGGAAATTTGACCTCCAAAAAAGAATGTTAAAGCAGAAATCATTGCTTAAATGAAGCAATATACAGTTTTTAGCCTTTAGCATTTGAAAGTTTTGCTTACATTATACTGGGCACGAAATGCTTAAATAGTAACATCCCTCAAACAGTTGTAGCAGGGCCAGTAAAGAGAGTGTTGGGTGCTGGGAAAATATTTTATATTGTAATGCTTCATGATATCTGCATTTCTTCATTGTCCATTGTGGTAATCCAGACCTTTTTTTTTCCCCCCAGTTTGAACATTAGTTAGGAGTCCTGCTAAAAGGACATTAAAACTGTCTTCTTTGCTCCAGCATTGCATTAAGTTGAAGAGTGCAGAAGGCACAGGTGGGGACACAAGGGCTCAGGTAGGCTCGAGAAAGCAGAGGTGATGATGACAAGGGATTTGGCAAAGCCTGTTTAAGAAATTTGTTTATTTAAAACCTGAACATTGAGAAAGGAAACAAAAACAAAATAGTAAGTGTTCTGACACTGTCATGACATGACCTTGCAGATGACATTAGGTCAAAAACAGCATGAACATAAAGACCATCAATAAAGCTAACAGCATCCAAGGTTTCAAATCCAGATCAGACATAAGTGGTTATATTTTATTAACCATTTGGGGTTAAGAGGTTTTACCAGGTCTCTAGTGAGGAGAGATTATAAGTACAATCAGAATTTCACTTTGTATCATTTATCAGTTAAATGTATATATTTATGCTTCAGTTAATTGCATGATTATAAACCTATACAAAAATTTTATTTTAAAATGTTGTCACCATTCTTAGTAAATCCTTTTGCTGTCTTCATGAAATTGTTTCAAATTAAAGATCATTTGAACTCTGCACAGGATTTATTTTCAAATATTAGACTTATTTCCTAAAGATTACATAAGGGTTTTTTTTTTTTTTTTGAGAATGGCAATGATACCCAATGAATATTCTCTGATTGTTGTTATTAAGATTTTTTTTTTTTACCCGGAGCAGGGAAAACTGGGTAAATGACACCACATAGAGAATGTTGCTTTAGAAAGACTCCTTTCTCACTGGGTATGCTACAAATTACATAAGGAATCTAGGTTTTCTGAGGGGCAGTTTTCTATGTAGTAGGTTTTGTGTGCTTAACAGATTAACTGCTTTTTATGTTATTCTTTCTCCCAGGATTCAAGAATGAAAATGACATAATAGTTTGTTTTTTTTTTTCCCTAGGATCACAATAAACCTCCTTAGTCAAACCCAGTTGCCCTTGGGAGGTAAAGAGCGAACTAACCTATGTTTCTACAAGTTACAAAATCGTTTACATTTATTACCCTTGCACAGTGAGGCCCCAAAGCTTCAGAACTATGATTCTCCAAATCACTGCATTCTAAGCTTGACTGATTGGTTTAAAAGCTTGTGTGAGATTTATAATGATTCATTGCATAAGCCAAAGATTTTATATTTAAGGCAGGAAACCGCTTATAAACGACAGAAAACTTTAGATTCTCCTTGGATTCAGAGGGTGACCAACTGTTTTCATAGGTTTAGATAAAAACAACATTTCCTTTGCATTGTTTGAACCCCAAATTTATAAAGTACACACACATTATAATGTGTACAAGCATTATAATGTTAGCTACCAATTTATAGTGTTACCTTTGGATTATTTAGCTGTATTAATATCTGTGTGTATTTACCACGAGAACTTTAAAAATTCTGTTGCTTTTGAACCTTTTCTTATTTACTCATAAACTTGAATTGCTTCTCCAAATTTCAGATTTGTTATTTAAATAACAGATATTGCTATACATTAAGTCTGGAACAATTACGATGTTTAGTTCACTGTGCTATTTGACAGTAACGTATAATAGCGTTGTCATTTACTGTTTAAAAATTTATATAAATAAATTGCCTTTACTTATATATGGTATTGGTGAAGATGAAAGAAGTAAAATTGATGGGGTACACATTGAAAAAATATTAAACTGTATATGATATTTTTCCTTCTTTGATCAAAATGTGAGGAAAACCAAATATTTTCATTAGGATATTGTCAAGAGTAATAAAGTTTTTAAGAGTAATTAAAGAAGAGGACTGCAAAAATATCTATTATATCAGCACTTCAAGAATCTCTGTCAGCCGGGGTGTTTACTTCCCACCAGCAATATTGAACATTCCAAATGGATTGAACACGACATTCATGAAGGTGCAGTTTCTAATGTCTTTATCAGAAGAAAATTTAAGTCACGCCATCACTCTAGTTTGCTTCATTAACCACAGTTCAATCCACCCCGTTCTCTCTGCATCTCCACAACCAACAAGTTCCTCTAACTTATCTTCTGTGCCCTGGTTCCTTTCATTCCTCTCATCATCTTTCTGCCTAAAACACAGCTGGCTTTCTACTGCTCCTTTCTTTCCCAGGCTCCTTCCTATACAGATCAGGTCTGCATTGGTCTCTCCACATTGCTTGGGGCTGCTCTGTCTTATTTTGAAAAAATGCCCCATATTATCCCAAGTACAGCACAGTTTTTAAGGGCACAGCCCTTGGACTCAGTTCCAGCTTCTAATCTCCCTTCTTTCACCTGTTAGCTGTATTCCTTTGGCCAGGTCATGTAACCTCTCTGAGCCTCAGTTTTCTTGTTTGTAAAAGGGGCAAATAATATCTATCTAAGAAGACTTGTGATGAGGACTAAAAAAGCTAATTCATGAAAAGTGCCCAGCCCCATTCTTGGCATGTAGTAAGTGCTTAGTAAATCATTACTATTATTATTAAACTTATTCCAATAAACTTGGATTATTAGATTAAGATTAGATTATTAAAAACTTTTTAATAAAAAAAGGAGTAGATTATTAGCATCAGAATAAAATTAGATTGCACCAATTTCCTACCCTAATGGAATAGCCTCTTTGCATACAAAGTAGTTTCCCTAGAATCTTTTTATAATAAGGACCATGCTTTCAAATGTCTATAGTCCTTGTTTCTTGAAGTGCTTACTTTCTACTTACTTGAGTGCATATATATATCCATCTTGTGTACATGAATATCATGAAAGACAGTCACATGCCTTGCTTAAAGTTCACACATACAATGCCAGTGGATTTTTCTGACCTACTAATATCTTATACAAGAAAGCAATGAAGTGAATTCTTCTTGGTTAACTCACATTGTCTTCTAGGGGCTCCCAAATACCCCTTTGGTCACTTGCTATGGTTCCTTACTTAGATTTGTTGTCAAGAATCTTGGCCTGGAGTTTGAAGAATCTATCTCCCCTTTTTGGTAATTGTAACTCATCCCCCCACTCCCCCACCCCATCTCTGTTCTTTGAACATTCTCTTTTCCATTTCCTTTGATTATTCAAAGGTTACTGTCAAAGACTGGAAAATCCCTTTTTCAAGTTCTCTCAATAACCTTGACTATAATTTGTTTGAACCAGGAACTTGAACTTGGCAGAGCAGTAAGGTTCTCTCTTCAATTGCTTTCCTAATCTTAGGATTTGCTTTTTTCTTACCATTGTTAATTGGGTAAGCTCATTACTTCCACCTCTCCTATTCTTTTCCACCCACTTCTTACCCATTTCTGTGACCACCATCCTTCTTCCTATGCTCTGTCAAATATAAAACAGTTTCTGTGTCACAACACTTATTGGAGGGGCTTGTCAACCTTATGAATGTAGTTTACTTGGTTGCCCTGTGACTCTCTGATGGACTCCACAAAGGTTATGACTTCTGTATATTGGCCTGGATTTTCTCATTGTTAGGGTAGTGACATGCTGTGAGGCTTTCTATACCCTAAGTGGAAGAGAAACTGCTCTTCCTTCCTCACTTCTTAATCCTTTGGAATCTTTAGTGTAACCAATCTAGAAAAACTGCTTTCTTGAAGATTTTCATGTGTTTTCTATTGGTGCCTTAGTCAGCCTTGCTGCAGTAACAAATAACCCAAAAGTAGCAGTCACTTAAAATAGCTATTTTTTACTCACATAACATATGGTTAGTTGTGGGTTGATTGGCACTCCTCTGGCTCTCTTTTCTCAGATTCATTGGGCTACTTGTTTATCCCTACTGGTCTCTCTGCTTGGCAGAACCCAGGGGAAGGGGCAGCCCCAGTTTGGGATGTGGCAGATGGAAATGAAGAGAAAACTCATTGAAACTTGCGATGCCTCTTAATGTATCTGTTTAGATGTAACAGAGGCCCCCAACACTCACATTTTATTGTCCATTCACATCCAAGGGAGGATATATACTCCTGTCACTGGAGGCTTGGGTAAGTGACATGCCAAGGGCCAGGAATATGTAATCTTCTTTCGGGTAATAGGAGGTGGGGGGGTAAATCATTATGAAGTAGAATACAGCCTATCCAAGAGGCTACAGTTCTCAACCTGCAAGTTTGAAAATTATGTATATGAATACTTCTGAAAGGTGCCTGACTCTTGGAAAATATTCCATAAGGGACAGTATTACTGACTCTTCTAGCCAAATGTAAGGGCAACCTTAGGAATGTAAATTTTTGATTCACCCTAATAGCACTTGTAACTACTACCTCAGTATAGAGTTAGTTTTGTATATATTTAATTTTATTACAGAATTATAAACCTTTGAAAGGCAGGGACATATCCCTTTGTATCCTTGGAAGCCCTCGATATCTAGTCCAATGCAGTAGTCAGAGGGATAATTAGTTATTTTCTCCCTGGCCTCCTATGGTCCCTCACATATCTGTATTACAGCTCATCTCACATTGTATTATAACTAGTTGTATACACCTAGTTCTCCTACTATACTGGGTGTTCCTTGAGAGAAAAAAGACTGAGACTTTTTCTTTTCTTTTTGTTTTCCTTCTTCCCTTTCTTCCACCCTGCCCCCATGTCCCCCCCCTCCCCAATTCCTTCTTATGGAGCACCAAGTACAGTGCTTGGCATATAGTATATGCTCAAGAAATGATAGCTTTGTGAGTACATAAATAATAATTGTTCAGAAACAAATGAATGAACACAGGAATAGGAGGTAATGTCTACCACTAAAATCGTAAGGAATCATACAAACGGGATTAAAAAAAAGGAAAAAAAGATATAATTCCCTCACATTTTTACCTAAGAGGAAGGTTTTTTAAAATAAATCAATTGATTTATTAAAACAAGTAGCTAGTAGAATACAAAAGGAACCATTGGCACACTAAAACTATAGAGCTGAGATTACGCTTCCCTTCTGATCCTTGAAATGGCTGAAGCCTCTTCAAAGAAAAACAGGCATGTTTTAGTATCTGTTGCTGTTTATTATTGTGTTGAATTTGATATTTTGAAAATTTGACATAATCTACCTCAGAATTGTTGTAGGGATCAAAGGAGTTATTATGTAGAAAGTATTTGGCACAGTCAATTTCATAGCAATTTCAATTTTGGATTCTTTAAACGTTGTTGAATCGTTTTGCCAGCCTTAGGTGAAAGTGAAAAGTAGAATCTTCCTGAATCCTTTTTTCAAAAAGCCTGATATCTGACATTTGAAACTCAGGAGGAATTTGAGTTAGTGTACTACTTCTCTGAGTCAAATATGAATTTTGAATTTTTATTATGATTGTGGACGTAAGAGGTTTAATGGCCTTGTTGGGGTTGAGTATTTTTTGGTGAGAGCTGGGTAAGGAGAAGGGGGGATTATTTCTTCCTGAAGTCTTGCCTTGTTGATAGCTGCCTGCTTTCCATGTAACCTCCAGCAACTCTGGTGACTAGCTCTGAGTCTGGTGTACGGGGGTGCTCAATAAATGCTAATTGGTTTGATGAATTAATAAAATTGTCCCCAAGTTCAGGATTCTTCAACCGGTTGTGAACCTTTCAATGCAGAGACCACAAATTATTGTCCGTATCTGCAGGTCCTGGTAGAGTCTCAGCTCCACAAGGGTTGAAAAGGAGTGACTCAGCTGACAGGAAGTGTCTCATGTCCTATTTTCAAAGAATATTATTGATGGCTTGCTGCCTATGAGCAAATGTTTGTACCTTGTCCATCATGTTCAGTGGGTATACCAGCATCTGAAGTGAGGGCCACCTGTCAACTTCATTGCAACCTGGACACTCCCTTCATTATCCCCGTGGTCTGGTTTCTTCTCTCACAGCTCTGCTGATCTGTTCTCTCCCGCCTATTTGTAATGTTATAAGATATATATGTAACATAAAATTTACCATTTAAAACATTTGAAAGTGTACAATTCAACGTACTTAATGGCTTTAAGTACATTCACTCTGTGGTGCAACCTTCAACACCATCCATATCCAGAACTTTTTCATCATCCCAAACAGAACTCTTTACCAGTTAAACATTCCCTATTCTCCTCCCCAACTCCCGCCTCACCCCTGCCCCCAGACCCTGGCAATCTCTATTCCACTTTCTGTCTCTATGAATTTGCCTATTCTAGGTAGCTCATGTAAGTTGGATCGAACAATATTTATCCAAAAGGACAAATGTGTCTGGTTTATTTCAGTTAGCAGAATGTCCTCAGTGTTTATCCACGTGTAGCACGGGTCAGAATTTCATTCCTTTCTAAGGCTGAATAATATGCCATTGTATGTATATATGTACTATATTATGTTTATTGATTCCTCTGTCAATGGACATTTGTGTTGTTTCCACCTTTTGGCTATTGTGGTTAATGTTGCTCTGAACACTGGTGCACACATACTTGTTCAAATCCCTGCTTTCAATTCTTTTGTGTATATATCCGGTAATGGAATTATTGGATCATATGGTAATTGTATGTTTATCTGTTTTCCATAGTGGCCACACCATTTTACATTCCTACCAGCAATGCACAAGGGTGCCATTTTCTCCACATCCTCTCCAATACTTGTCTTTCCCTTCCCTTCCCTTCCGTTCCCTTCCCTCCCTTCTCTTCCCTTCCCTTTTCTTCTACCTCTCCCCCACCCCTCCTCCTTCTTCTTCTCCTTCTCCTTCTTCTTCTTATTCCTTTTTTAAAATAATAGCCATTCTAATAGATGTGAAGTGGTATCTCGTGTTTTCATTTGCATTTCCCTAATGATTACTCATCTTGAGCATCTTTTCATGTCCTTATTGGCCATTTGTACATCTTTTTGGATAATTTTTCATGAAAGCCACTAGCACTGTCCTAGTCAGATTCAGTGGTATCTCTCAGCTGCTAGCCTTCTTGAATCTGTTGTTATTTATTTGTGCATCAGTACTTTTTCCTTAACTCAGTATCATCTCTCAGTGTTTTGACTCTGCAGGGACTTATAATCTCCTCAACAATTACTCTTTTGCCTATATCTTCTTTGTTATTTTTACTAGATGTGAGTGACCAAAACTACGGTCAGATGGTTCCACTCCTGATACTTTCTTTCTCACTGTATATTTTAAGACAATCTATTCGAGCTCTCGAGTTCTGGTCAGAAACCTTCAGCTGCCTCTAATACATTGTCTTTGGTTACTTCCAGCTGACTTCCAGTAACTTCCAGTACTGTTACTGTTACTTCTCAATCAACATATAACAGTTGACTTTGAACAACAAGCGAGGGTGGTTAGGCATATCAATGCTCTGTGTAATCAAAAATCCATGTATAACTTATAACCAGCCCTCTGTATCTGTGGTTTCTCATTCTCAGATTCAACACCATGTTTCAAGTAGACTGTAGTATTTATTACTGAAAAAAATCTATGTGTAAGTGGAACAAACCCACATTGTTCAGGGGTCAACTGTATGCCTTTTAGATTGTCACCCTGGTCTCACCAATTCTCTCTCAATTTCTGTCACTATCTTGGTCTTTATCTTTGCTTTATCTATGAATTATCTTTATTTTCCCCAGCTTCATCCTCCATATCAACTGGCCTCCAGCTCTGGTTTATCCTTCCTTTACAGTTTTAAACTTTATCCTGAGGAGATACAAACTAAGACATTCTCATGTTTGGTGGACATACTTTCTGTTTAATGATTAAGTCTTTTGTGAAAGGATTGATTAAACTGTTTATACTCGAGGTGAGACGTGCTATTGCATTGTTTTGCATCATGCCTTGCACACAAGAAACAGTAAATATTTGCTGAATGGTTTGAGTTCTCTTTGACTATTGCACATTAGTCAGCATACAAATCTGTAGTCATTTATTGTTAAATTTCATCCTAACGTATATTCTGTTCAGGAGGAAAAAGGTGTGGGTTTCAGAAAAATTCAAAGAATGTACAATTAAGTTTTCCTAGGATGTGCCAAATACTAATGTCTTAAAAATGTAAATTACGTTCTGTGCTTTTAAAAATGTTACATTTAAAAGGTTTTTAAAATTTAAAATGGGCCTAGTAATGCTTACATTTGGTATCAAATGTAAGTGATTAATAATTCCATGTTCTCTGAATTCTTGATTTGTTTCCTGTGTCGGAGATTTGAGACTATTAAGAGGAGATTAGGGAGGATATCCTTGAAGTCTCCTTCACACCAAGAATCTCCCCCTTTTTTTTTTGGTTCACTTAACTTAATGTGGGAGTTGCTTGTGATATTTTCTACATTTCACCTTCTGAGGTTATGGGCCCCATTCATATGCCATATCTCCCTCTCAGATGAGTAAGTATGACTTTAATGAATCTTTCTTCACTTGTAGAATTTAATTTACATGAATAATTAGGAAAGGACCAAGTGAAATTCCTCTCTCCCTGGGCAAACAAGCTGTTAAAATCAACTACAAACTTTTCCTTTAATGTTTTTTTCTTTGCACCTTTAAATTTATTGCTTGCTACAAAGAAGCGAAATAAAAAGAAATATAGAGTACTACAACATACTGCTCTTTTGCATATTGATATCTGAATAATTACCTTAGGGCATATTGAGTTATAATATGAAATACTATTCCCTCGGGACATTATCTTAAAATATTTTGCTTATTTAGCATACAGTTCAATATTTTAGAATTATGTACAGAGTGTAGTTCACCAACGTGGAGTGTGCTGGCAGAAACAAAAAATTAGAGGGACCTAAAAGGAAAGGAGGATTGTTCTTGGAATGTTATAGTATTTAAATGCTGTTGCAATAAAGTTGGTCAATTATAGTAGCCAACAGAGTGCAAGAGAAGAAGGTTGTGATTTTGAATAGATGGTTAATATGTGCATATTTTCCTTTTAAAGTGTATTTCACATGGGACTCTGTTCTGTTTGATAGCCATACCTGTAATCTTGTCTTTTTAAGTCCCATATACAAACAGCCAGCAGTTGATTTTTTTTTTACAATACAAAGGCCTGAAATAGATGTCAAAGAAATAGTGCCCCAAAACTAAGAACTACAATGTTCATAATGTGAGTCAATGGCCCCCTGGAGAATTGAAAACAACAAAACACAGTTGTGCAATGCAGGCTGATGTGGATGTGGTGTGATGCATTGGTTGCATGCTTTTTAGAACTTGCTCCAAGAAGTCTAGTTGGGATGTGTCTTAGTCCGTTTAGGCTGCTGTAACAGAATACACAGACTGGGTAGCTTATAAACAGAAATTTATCTCTCACAGTTCTGGAGGCTGGGAAGTACAAGATCAAGGCACCAGCCTTTTCACGAAGGCTCTCTTTCTGGCTCCTACCTGGTGCCTTCTTGCTGTGTCCTGACATGGTAGAAGGGGGTAGGGAGCTCCCTGGAGCCACTTTTATAAGAACACTAATCTCATTGATGAGGGTTCCACCCTCATGGCTTAAGCATTTCCCAAAGTCCCATCTCCTAATACCATCACATTGAGTATTAGGATTTCAACATATGAATTTTGGCGGAAACAAACCTTCAGACCATAGCAGGATACGTGTTCCCTAATAACCCAAGAACGAAAGGAAAGCCCACCAATGTCAGAAACACTGTGGCAAAGCTGAGCATACCAGAGCATTGAATTTTGCCATTCTACAGGCTGTGGGACTGTCACCACGTTATTTAAACTCTCCAACTCCCAGTTTCCTCACCTGTAAAGTTAAGTGCGTGAATTAAATGAGATCATGCAAGGAAAGTGCTCCTTTTATCCCCTGAGGTTATTCTTATTATTGTTGTTGCTGTAATGAGACCAGATTTTTACATTCAGAAAAAATAATTACTGCTGGTCGACTATTAATTACAACTGTTAAAACCATAATCTGCAGCGTGGATTCCAAATGAAGGTAAAATGAAAACAAATGTTTATTTTACATATGAGGTCATGAAGTGTGTTTGCTTTAAAAAAAATTTTTTTTTTTTTCGGTATGCGAGCCTCTCACTGCTGTGGCCTCTCCCGTTGTGGAGCACAGGCTCTGGACGCGCAGGCTCAGCGGCCATGGCTCTCGGGCCCAGCACTTCGGCGGCATGTGGGATCTTCCCGGACCGGGGCACGAACCCGTGTCCCCTGCATCGGCAGGCAGACTCTCAACCACTGCGCCACCAGGGAAGCCCCTAAAATTGTTTTTGATATGTCTTAAAGGTTTAGGAAGTTAAAGATGATCATACATATTTGTTTATGAAATAATTTTCATCAAGTGGCAGTTTTGCAACCAAGGATGTATTTGGTTCACCTTGTTTATCATAAAATTGGTCAATTTCTATTTTTAATGTGCTGAAATAATTATTTCTCAATTTCTGCTGTTTGAGGAGGAACAGTATTATTATCCTAATTTTACAGATGAAGCAACCCACATGCAGGTTACACAATAGGATGGATATTACATTCTAGGTTTAGTGACAAAGCAAAAACGGGGTTGAGCTACTTTCTTCCCTGGATCTTGCAAGCTTCACTACTTTTCATGGTGCTGCTATAAAAGAGAATATCAGGCAGTTTGTACCAATGGGAACTATGTTCTCGGTATTTAGCATCTCTTGTACCAACCAACCAAAACCTGAGTTGACTTCTACTACATTATCAAATCATTTTTATAAAATGGGTATATTGGACTTTCTCATCTATTAGTGCTTTAGCCAGTGCCTTCTAAATTGCAACAGCAAGATGGCAAAAGGAAATGTAAGTTGTCATGTGTTAAAAATCAATTAAAATCACATTTCATCCTTCAGATGCAGCAAATTCTCTGAGAGAATGAAACGCGATCTGAGTGGTATCAGTGACAGGGTTGTCGTTCGCTGCTATTTTAATCAATTAAATGCATGATTCTTAAGGACTGCCAAGTTTATACTTTGCTATCTGATGTCCCCTTCTCTGACCTTTCTTCTCTTTTCTATACCTCATTTCTCAGACACCTGTTTCTTTCCTGCCTTAGTTCCCCTTTTCACAGAGGGAATATATCCCCAATTAATTTACACTTAGGTTGCTTAAATATTTTTGTACCAATAAAAGACCAGGTAATGCTAGATTCAAAGAAGCAAATCTCTAACAAGGTGATTTGGGGCACTGTGGTACTTGAATGGGAAATATATTTTGCTGTTGGCAGGGTCTTTAGCTCCACCACAGATCGTTTCCACTTTCTTTCTCTCTAAGCCCATCTCTGCTCTTACCTGTTTCCAGGTAGATATGTCTAACTGCAATTCTGTAGAAACGTTAATTGGGTCAATACTCACAGTCTAATGAGGTTTGAGAACTTCCCATTAGCTACTATTTTAGGAGGATGACTGACGTGTTAAGTCAGGCAGAGGAGAGAGTGATGAAATCTGCTGTGTAGAAATGGAGAAGGCTTGATGGAGGGTAGAAACGGTTGGAAGGCCATGCTTATCAGACAGTAATAAGAAGAGAAGTGTGAAAGTGGGTAATGCATTTAGGGGTTGTTCAAAGCCTGCCGTGTGGTGATCTGTGGGGAGATACCTAGGAACGATCAACTGAAACCAGATTGCGGAGGGGTTTGAATGCCATTCCAAACAGTTTGGACTTGAGCCTGTAGGCAATAGGGCTCTGCAGAATTTCTCAATCTGGGTCCGCATAGCTACCTAACTCCCCCACGAGAGGTAGTCAGCACCCCAGGACCGTAGAAAAATCATAGTATTTGGAATCAGAATTCTTGGGTCAAACCTCTTAAAAGCTTGGGCATATCACTGAAACACAGAACTGATGAACTAGTTCTCCTGCTTAAAAAAGTGTTGCGTGTTGGAGTTCAAACTGGTCTGGTCCAGTTGAGTGTGACAGGTATGCTAGGACTGAGCTTAGAAAGAATCCTTTTCACTAGGGTGGGACACAAGCAGAGCCCAGGTGCTGGAGAAAGGCTCTTTGGTTGGGAGTACCAGGTATTCTGGAAGATCTAGCAATGGATACAAACCCAAATGTCATCTATGCTGTAGAGCAATCTCAAAGTCAGTTATCTACAGACACTTCTCAGCTTCCAAAGCTTGTTCTACGTGCCTTTATTATAATAGTCATTGTCTTATCCTACTATTAAATATATGAATATTGTATTTTTTAAATGTTCTTTTGGTTTGAGGTATGGAAACCACAGAGGGTAGCATTAAGGAGAAAAGACGATTTAAAGTCTACTGGGGTGAAGAGAGATGGAGTCACGGACCCCAAGAGTTGGAAATGTACCTGAGTTCAGGTGGTGACTTGAAATAAGTAATAAGCAGTCCTCAGAAATCCAGGCGGCTTTTTCCTTGTCAGATTCATTTTTCTTATTCTACAGACCAGCTTCTCTGCATCCCTGTCCTCACTGAGACACATGGTGACTCAAAATTGACATGAGTTGCAATTCTAATCACCTACAGAGACAAACTAGCTGTCCCTGAATCTCAGTTTCAAATTCTCTGGAGATGTGCATCTGGGGGTTCAACCTTCATTTACTTATCTATTCCGTCCAATCCACTGTGTCCAGGGAAATGGAGTCACATGACCCGTGACTGTACAGGCCCATCCTGTGAATGAGAACAGCTCTCAGGGCAGGGACAGCCAGTGCCAGGGCTGGACAGACACTCCAAAGGATTTCTATGACATCAACTTTGTGCTCCCTCAAGGCTAGAGACCACGTTTCACTGATGTTTTTGTCACTAGCACTTTGCATACTATTTTGCACATACCTAATAAGCATCGATACATTTTTGGTAAATAAATAAAATCACTCCTGGTTAATATCAGAATTCTTCCTAACAGTAATACTTGAAGAATTTTATACTTTCAAGAGATTTTTGTAATCAGCTCATGACATCATCCCAATAATCTTGTGAGTGACTAGATTTAGAATTCGTTTTTGAGAGGAGGAAACTGAGACTCCAGGTCATCAATGTGGAATAGACCAGAGCTGAACAAGACTGCAGTCTGCACAACCAGATAGAAGGACACTCAAATAGTTCAGCTGATGGACCAAGGAGAGGATGATTAAGATTAGGAAAACGTGAACAGGCTCTAACTCGTTCGAAATCGTCAGTGTGTGCACACACATGGCTGTGTGCTTAGGAACAAGAATAACAATAGCACTAATATGTATTGGGTGTTTCATATGTACCAGACTCTGCACTAACCGCTGACACACCTTAGCTCCTTTAATCTTCACAACACACTTCTGAAACGATGCTCATAATATTCCCATTGTACAGATCAAGAAGCTGAGGCATAAAGAGGTTAAATGACTTAATCAGGGTCACTTAGCATGCTAATAACTGGCATGGCTAAAAATTAAACCCAAGATTTTTTTTAACATTGTTTGAATGTATTATATATACATAGATATATAATAATAACCATTTCAATCACTGAATATGGTTTTGAAACCATACCAATATCTGTGTCTTTGAACATGTGTTTTGATGCTAATCTATTTTACAGCACTCCTCTGCCCTTTATAAGAAATAATTTTATTGAAGCATAGTTGATTTACAAAGTTGTGTTAATTTCTGCTGTATAGCAAAGTGCTTCAGTTATACATATATATATTCTTTTTCATATTCTTTTCCACTATGGTTTATCACAGGATATTGAATATAGTTCCCTCTGCTATACAGTAGGACCTTGTTGTTTAACCATTCTACATGTGCTAGTTTTCCTCTGCTAATACCAAACTCCCAATCCTTCCCTCCGCTCTCTCCTCCCCCTTGGCAACCACAAGTCTGTTCTCTATGTCTGTGAGTCTATTTCTGTTTCAAACCTAAGTCTATTTGACACCAGAACTCAAATTTTAAACAGTTATTTTATGTTGGTAAGGTATATATCCCTTACCCCAAATCTGTGCTTATGACTGTTCTCATTATTTTCTTTTTTCTTTTCTTTCTTCCTTTCTTTCTTTTTCTTCCTTCCTTTCTTCCTTCCTTCCTTTCTTCCTTCCTTCATTTCTTTCTTTCTTACTTCTTTTCTTTCTTTCTTTCTTTCTTTCTCTCTTTCTTTCCTTCTTCCTTCCTTCCTTCCTTTCTTTCTTTCCTTTCCTTTCTTTCTTTCTTTCTTTCTTTCTTTCTTTCTTTCTTTCTTTCTTTCTTTCTTTCTTTCTTTCTTTCTTTCCTTCTTCCTTCCTTCCTTCCTTCTATGCATCCTTCCTTCCTTCCTTCCTTCCTTCCTTCCTTCCTTCCTTCCTTCCTTCCTTCCTTCCTTCCTTCCTTCCATCCCTTCCTTCCTTCCTTTCTTTCTTAATAAAGTCTATGTTTCTTTTTCAGCTGTGCCACATGGTTTGCAGGATCTTAGTTCTGCAACCAGGGATTGAAACTGGGCCCTCAGAAGTGAAAGCACAGAGTTCTAACCACTGGACCACCAGGGAATTCCTTCATATCATCATTTTCTAGCGCAACCTAAGAAATTCTAGTTCATTCCGGATCAATGTCGAATTAACTAGAGAAGGCTTTGTGCATTCTGCAATGCTTGTTAACATGTAAGTAATGGTCATGAACATGACAGTGTCTAAGATTTTGGAAAAGTTAAATTCTATAACAAGAGTGAATATTGTAATCAAATAATCAAAAATATTCCAATTTTCATTTAAAAGTAGATTGATGACTTCCTCCTCCTATTCATTTAGACTCAGGATGCCTGAATTTAGTTTCTGCTCATGACAAATTGGTCATGTTTGGAATATCCATTAATAAAAGTAGAAAGTTTATGATGGAGGCGGTTATCTAAATGATTGCAATTATCTTTGAGTAAAGTTTCTGTTTTATTTTGGTTAGTTTGTTTTCTTTAATGGAGATGGGAGCAATGTAACTTTCTGGGTAATTTATTGAGCTTTTCTTTTCATTTATGGATTACTGATTTAAAGTAATAAAATAAGTAATAAAATATATTTTGTGATTTTTAGGCACAATATTGGAAAAAAGATTTTAAAAAGCATGGCCATTTACACATACTCTGAGCTTGAAAATAATTTATGATCAAGTTGTAAAGTCCTAAAAATAGGCAAAATGTTGTATTAAGAGGTAAATACTAATATTATTTATCAGTTGATTATGATTATCTGATGAAAAAGAAAAGATTAAATAGCCATCTCATAATGATAATTATACAAAGGTTGCTGAAATCCAGTCTTCAGGAGCTTCTGTGGAGTAAAGATAATAGAGGTTAAAGTAAAATGCAAAAATTTAGAAGATATTTTGACATTTTCCCCAGGAAAGAAGATAATAAATATCAAGTAGAAAACATATAAACAATGATAAAACAATAATTTGTTTGTCCTGATCACTTGTTGGCTTTTAGTAATTTTTAAGAGATTTATGAGTCTCTATCTTTGTACTTCAGCGACAAGTAGATTCATTATGATCATTAGTTTCCTGCGGCGTTGTTATATCACGTATATTTTCATCAGGACTGCTGGTGAAATTATCAACCATAATACTAAGATTGGAATAAACAAGAGATTCTTTCCTTATCCAATCAATTCACATTTTCATTTCATTAAAGTGTAAGATGGCAATGTTAGTAAATTGCTATTTATACTATTACCAGTCTGTTAATAGTCTTAATTTATCAACATTTATTTTAACCTTTGCTATAAAGCCTTGCAAATAAAGCTGATCATTATTAATTTTTAGGTAAAAACAAAACTAATATTTTGTGCCTGAGTTCTTTTATCACAGTCTGTTCCTAGCAGAAGGTTAAGTTCTTGAAATGTTTTTCTCTTGTGTGTCTTCTTTGCAAGTCCAACCTGTTTCTTACATATTTATATATGTATATAACTTTTAAACAAAAGCTCTTGATAAAGTGTTGTGCCATATAATGAAGTATAATTCTGGAAGGAGCTTGGGCTTTGAGTATAGAAGACCTAGGTTTGAATACTGGCTCTGCTCATTACAAATCAAATAACTTTGAGTAATTTAACCCCTCTAAGCTTCACCTTCTTCATCTGTACAATGGAATAATGACACCTGTCTTGTAGGTGCTCAAAAAATGGCCACACTGGTTACATAACCTACAATCTAAATACATCGGCTAAAGGGAAAATGTACTTTAAAGATTTTTTTTTGCCATGTGTTTTTTTTTTAATTGAAGTACACTTGATTTACAGTATTATATTAGTTTCAGGTGTACAACATAGTGAGTCAACATTTTTACAGACTATATGCTATTTAAAGTTATTACAAAATAATGGCTATGTATCCCTGTGCTGTACAATATATACTTATTGCTACCATGTGGTTTTCAGGTCAATTAGACATTTTATCCTTTACGTGTGAATAATTCAGTGCAAAACAGGCTCTGATTTTATGCAGAATTAGCATGATACTATCATCCTGCCACCCTGGTACGTTAGTCAAAAAGCATAAAATTGAAATATTAAGTTTTTGAAGACATAATTTTAATTATGGCTCTCCATTTTGTTTACACTTACCTATGAAAAATTAGAGGTGACTTGTTATACTACATTTTCTTTAGTCCATTGTTGCACAGACTCAAATACTGTCAAGTATTTTATGGAGAGATAAATGAATACATAGGGATGTGGGTGGCAGAGTCTTAATGTAGTTACTGGATCCATCTGGTGAAATATTTCATCCAAACCTTCCTTGGATATCATTAAGCTCCATGGGGAGAGGGGCTTTCTAGCCAAAATGATTAATTAGTGTCCTGTGAAGCCTAAAGCTGTTTTCCTGTTTCTCTGGGCTTCTTCCCATAATTTTACTTGTGTCTTCTGATTGGTCAGTGGTTACAGTGAGTTGTACTTTATGAGTTAAGTACTAATGTTCATGAGATATGTGCCTCAGCTCAAAACCCTAAATGCCTTTACAAGGAACGTCCCTTCAGCGAATCTCAGCTCCCTGTCCCTCTTTTTGGAAATGAAGAGGTTTTATTTATTTATTTATTTATTTATTTATTTTACATCTTTATTGGAGTATAATTGCTTTACAATGATGTGTTAGTTTCTGCTTTATAACAAAGTGAATCAGTTATACATATACATATGTTCCCCTATCTCTTCCCTCTTGCATCTCCCTCCCTCCCACCCTCCCTATCCCACCCCTCTAGGTGGTCACAAAGCACCGAGCTGATCTCCCTGTGCCATGCAGCTGCTTCCCACTAGCTATCTATTTTATGTTTGGTAGTGTATATATGTCCATGCCACTCTCTCCCTTTGTCACAGCTTACCCTTCCCCCTCCCCATGTTCTCAAGTCCATTCTCTAGTAGGTCTGTGTCTTTATTCCTGTCTTACCCCTAGGTTCTTCATGATATTTTTTTCCCTTAGATTCCATATATATGTGTTAGCATACAACCTAAGTGTCCATCATCGGGTGAATGGATAAAGAAAATGTAGCACATATATACAATGGAATATTACTCAGCCATAAAAAGAAACAAAAATGAGTTATTTGTAGTGAGGTGGATGGACCTAGAGTCTGTCATACAGAGTGAAGTAAGTCAGAAAGAGAAAGACGACGAGGTTTTAAATCAATCCTGCAGCCTGGCATTGGAATGTAGGCTAGGATATCAGGCACAATAGTAGAGGCAAAAGATAATGTTAATTTCTAACCTTATTTTTTTTCCTTCACAACTATTTTGAATATAAATGTATGTTGAAGGCATTCAGAAGATTTTGAAGGTGTTTGTTCATTAAAAAAAATTTATTTAGAGTCTACTACATGCCAGACCCCAGGCTGGGCTCTGAAAATGATATTGATTTTGTCCTTAAAGGTAATAAAGGTACACATACACACACACACACACACACACACACAGAGCAAAATAAGGTATAGAGTTTTAGATATCATAATAGAGAAGCTGATAAAGTACTCTGTGAGTTCACGGACAAACAATGTACAACATTCAATGCCAGGCACATAGTAGGGTATTCAATAAAATTTAGTTCCTTTCCTTTCCTTTCACTAGTTGGAAGGATTACTTTGTGTGTATTGCAGGTGTGTGATTTTGTATGTGTGTGTGTGTGTGTGTGTGTGTGTGTGTGTGTATATATATGTATATATATATATATACAATGAAATACTTTATGAAAAAGTGGTCTCCTGGATTTAGATATTAGAAGATTGTGGGTAAAATACATTCCAGGCAAAGGACATAGAGTAACTTAAGAAATTAGAGGCAGGAAATTGAATGAGGGAAAAAATCTACTTGTTTAGTTTCTTGGAGCATAGGTTTGTGATAGAGTGTTGTGAGGAATAAGGTTAGAGGAAAGTTTAAGAATTGTGATGGTGTTAAGGCGAATGTTCCCTGGATCACCTTATAATAGTGTCCATTCTGGCAATATTTGTAAGTCGGTATGTCTGAAAAAAAATAAGCTCCTATGTGAATTAAGTCAAGGTTTATGTAATAAAAATTACTGGTTTCAAAATTTTGTTTGACAAAAATTCAGAGTACCATATGACGGGTGAAAACCAATGAAGCATGTAACAAGCTTGATGTCAACATTACTGGGCAATTACTTATGAAATTTGGATGCTGTCTGGTGCATTAGTCAGGATAAGTTATGTTATGCTTCAATAAAAAACCCTAAATCTCTGTGGTTTACTCCACTATAGCTTCTTTCTCACTTATACAAAGTGTGCTATCTTACAAGATTTGGCATAACATTTCAGAATGGCTTGACATTTTGACTCTTCCCTGTTTAAATATTCTCTCACAATTTCTATGACAGGGAAAGAGTAGACTGGACAGTGAAGCACCAGCAATAAATTGTTTCCCTCTGGACACAAGTCATGTGCCATTTCCACTTACGCAAATCCATTGGCTAAAGCAGGTCATTTGGTCCTGCCTATCTTTCCTTCATATTGTCTATTTCTGGAAAGTACAGATTTCATTCTGTTTATATTTTCCCCCAATGCCTGGCATTCAATAAATAGTTTTCATTTTATTTTTCTTTAAGACCTTTTATTAAATAAATACTTCACTTTCAATGTAAGTATTAAAATAACACAAAGCTGAATAAAATGGAAAGTGAAAATGCTCCTTCTCAAAATGTTTCAAGAATAAATGAATGCAAGACAAATTTTAAACTCTCTGGAATGGTGTACAAGACCTCTTACTATCTGAATCCAGTTTATCTTTTCAGGCCATTTTCCAGCATTTACACACATAGATTATTTGCTATTAAACACATTCCCAAATACTTTCACACCACTGGCCTTTTGCTTGCTATTTTCCTTCTTTTTTTCCCCTTTCTTTCTCCCTTTCTCTCTTTCTTTCTTTCTACCTTTCTTTCTTTCTTTCTTTCTTTCCTTCTTTTTTGTAACATCTTTATTGGAGTATAATTGCTTTACAATGTTGTGTTAGTTTCTGCTGTATAACAAAGTGAATCAGCTATATGTGTATATATATCCCCATATCCCCTCCCTCTTGCATCTCCCTCCCACCATCCCTATCTCACCCCTCTAGGTGGTCACAAAGCACGGAGTTGATCTCCCTGTGCTGTGTGGCTGCTTCCCCCTAGCTATCTGTTTTACATTTGGTAGTGTATATATGTCAATGCTACTCTCTCACTTTGTCCCAGTTTACCCTTCCCCCTCCCTGTGTCCTCAAGTCCATTATCTACATCTGCGTCTTTACTCCTGTCCTGGCCCTAGGTTCATAAGAACCATTTTTTTTTTTTTTTTTTTTTTTTAGATTCCATATATGTGTGTTAGCATACAGTATTTGTTTTTCTCTTTCTGGCTTACTTCTCTCTGTATGACAGGCTCTAGGTCCATCCACCTCACTACAAATAAGTCAATTTTGTTTCTTTTTATGGCTGAGCAATATTCCGTTGTATATATGTGCCACATCTTCTTTATCCATTCATCTGTTGATGGACACTTAGGTTGATTCCATGTCCTGACTATTGTAAATAGAGCTGCAATGAACATTTTGGTACATGACTCTTTTTGAATTATGGTTTTCTCAGGGTATATGCCCAGGAGTGGGATTGCTGGGTCATATGGTAGTTCTATTTTTAGTTTTTTAAGGAGCCTCCATACTGTTCTCCATAGTGGCTGTATCAACTTACATTCCCACCAACAGTGCAAGAGGGTTCCCTTTTCTCCACACCCTCTCCAGCATTTATTGTTTGTAGATTTTTTGTTGATGGCCATTCTGACCAGTGTGAAGTGATACCTCATTGTGGTTTTGATTTGCATTTCTTTCTTTCTTCCTCCTTCCCCCCTCCTTTCTCTCCCTCTTCTTTCTTTCTTTCTTTCTTTCTTTCTTTCTTTCTTTCTTTCTTTCTTTCTTTCTTTCTCCTTCCTTCCTTCCTTCCTTCCTTCCTTCCTTCCTTCCTGTCAAATACACATAAGAGAAAATTGACTATCGTAACCATTTTTAAGTGTACAGCTTGCTATTTTCTTTGCCTGCAATTTTCATTCACTTTTCTACACTGGTTAAACTTCCTTTGTGAACCTTTAAAGACTCTTCCTGACAGTCCTAATACCCTCCATACTTTTCTAACACCTTGTAGAGAATTGTCTTATCTGTCTCCTCTCTCAACGCATGGGTTCCTCAAAGGCAGGTAAGGTGTGATTCATTTGGAATATCCAGTGCCTGTCACAGGGACTGAGCAGAAGAAATGTTTCATCAACTGTTCCTACACTCCCTTTTATCTTTGATATTTGTCTGTTTACTTTATCCCATCAGCCTCTATATATACTCAGTACTTGCCCGTTCTGCCTAAAGTCCTCACCTGATCCTCTAGACACAGTTTTAGCTTCTTCTCTGCCATGCCCTCAAATATCTTGAAAGAATTGTCCACACTTGCTATCCCTACTTCCTCACTTCTCATTCAGTTTTATATATTCAATTTTTGATAGACTGCTACCTGGTTTATGCTTTCAGAACTTCACAGAATGACCTAGAAGATCTGGCAAGTGATCTAAATGCCAAACCCAATTGCAATGTTTCAGTTCTTATTCAATAACCCCTCTGATGTATTTTAAAAAATTGAATTAAAGTAATATTTGCACATGGTATAACAGTTTTCTACCCTCTTCCTCACACCCTCCCCCACCCTCATCTCAATTCCTTTTCCCAAAACAGAACTTACTTAAAAATGTTCAGCAATTTCTTCCAGCGGTAATTTCGGCATCAGTCTACATGAGTAGACTGATATATCTTGTTGCATAATTAAAAATATAATCAGGACTTCCCTGGTGGTGCAGTGGTTAAGAATCCGCCTGCCAATGCAGGGGACACGGGTTCGATACCTGGTCCGGGAAGATCCCACATGACGCGGAGCAACTAAGCCCGTGCGCCACAACCACTGAGCACACGTGCCACAACTACTGAAGCCCGCATGCCTAGAGCTGGTGCTCTGCAACAAGAAAAGCCACGACAGTGAGAAGCCTGTTCACTGTAACGAAGAGCAGCCCCTGCTCACCGCAACTAGAGAAAGCCTGTGTAGAGCAACGAAGACCCAATGCAGCCAAAAAGAATGTAAGAAAGTTATCATTAAAAAAAAAAGAACACATGTAATAAAGATGTTTGTAAGGAAAAAAAATCTTGTTATAGACTGAATTGTGTACCCTAACCCAAACTGCCTGATGTTCTTATTAATATATATATATATACATATATACATATATATATATATATATATATATATATATATATATATATATATATATAATCAACTAAATTTCTCCATGACATATGGATATGTTCCATTTTCCAATTCCTCTTTATATTTCTATTAAAATAGTTATATGGTTACTTTTGGTTATATTACTACTTTTGGTTCTTTTGTTGTTACCTGTGTAAGTTTAAGTAATTTACTTACACTTTTACTTATTGTTCCATTCACAACAGTCATTCCTTAATCCTACTTTGTAATACATTAACATTCTCTTAGTTTCCCTTCTGCTTCCTAATCCCTGACATATATGCTTTTACTTTTGCTAGGACACATTGTGTGCAATGGACATCTTATGTATGTCTCCTTGTACACATGTGAGACTAGTTTTTCTTTGTTTGTTTGTATGAACAACCTCAACTTTAGTAGATTTTGGTGGTTGGACCAGTTTTCACCTCCAACAGCAGGTTAAGAATTCTCATTTCTTATCCTTACCAATGCTAGGTATTACCAGATTTTTTTTAAGCAAGAGAACGAAGGATTTATTACTTGCAGCAAGTAAGGACAACACCAGGGATCTTTCCCAAAGCAGTGTCTCCCTGAACAGAAAAACTGGGGAAGTTTTAAGTTAAGGGTACATGTGTATTCATCCATCAGACTTTAAATTTTTGCCAAAACATGTGTGTAATAGAATCTCACTGTCCCAATTAATTTTCTATTATTCTCAAATTTTGGGGCATCCTTTGTCAAGTTTTTTTCTTTTCCCATTATCTTTTACCTTAAAAAAATTTTTACCATCATTTTTATAGTGGTTTGGGAAGAAGTTAAAATAAACATGCATGTTAAATCTGTCATGTCGTTTTGTTTTATTTCATTGCATTGCAATGTCAGTTCTCAAGATGCACAGAACTGTTACCAAGGACTATGTATCCATGATATAATCACATCCATTTCATCCCTCTATTGGATCTACTCTGATCCCCAAAAATTGAGAAGTTTCATATGTGTGCCTTGCTCTGCTGCTATATTCTCCTTTATAACCTGAAAGGTTAGATTTGATATTTTTCTAAAGTTTTGCAGGTAAATATACCCATCAATCTTTAATTCTCCCTGAAATTCCAGGGGGAGGGAATCAAAAACAGAAACCATCTTTACTTTCACAAAGATCACTAATCATCACGAATGACCTTTAAATCCACTGGCTTTTTCTTAGTTTCATCATTTCTGACCTCTTTACGGCATTTGATAGTGTTTACTGTTTTATCCTTAACATTCTCTCATCTCTTGTCTTTTCTTTGACATACCTATTAATTTGTATATTTGTTACTTAATGTGTCGTGTCTGCTACATGTCAGGAGAGCATGCTGATTTAGATGAAGCAATAGTATTTTTTTCTCTAATAGTCCAGTATCCTTTTGATTTGTTGATATTTAAAGTGCATAGCGATAGAGAAAAACATTTTTCTGAGCTGTACATACAATTTGTATGTAGATTTCAGGCTTGGTATTCAGAGTGATTTCCTTAACTTTTTAACACTTGATTAAATGCCAGGATAAGTTGATTAAGGTCCAGTCTGAGGAAAACATTGCTGGCAAGTTATAAGACAAGAAGAAATAACATCCAAATGTAATGCATTGAGTTTGTAAAAAAATCCAGAACAAATAAAGAGAAACTTAAGTTTTATGTGAAATCTGGAAAGAATGAACAAATATGAACTATTTGCAAGTGTACTTGACTTGACTAGGACTTGACTGAGTTAAATAATAGCTTTACTGGGCTAAACTCAGCCTCAGTTTCTTTTGTTTTTTTGTGGTACGTGGGCCTCTCACCGCTGTGGCCTCTCCCGCTGCGGAGCACAGGCTCCAGACGTGCAGGCCCAGCAGCCACGGCCCACGGGCCCAGCCACTCCGCGGCATGCGGGATCTTCCCGGATCGGGGCAAGAACCTGTGTCCCCTTGCATCGGCAGGCGGACTCTCAACCACTGCGCCACCAGGGAAGCCCTCAGCCTCAGTTTTAAATGATTCTTTTGGGAGATTGGTAGTGAGTAAAGGGACTACTTATGGTATAGAAAACAGATTACTTGCACAGTAGCAAAGATCCTTCAAGACAGCATTCAAAACACAGCAGAAGGAATTTGCCTTTTAGAGGCACAAGTAACCACAACTTCTCCAGATGCCATTCTATGGATGTGTGAATTCACCATTGATACTACAAATTATAACATTTTTGAGGGAAATGGAATTGATAAACAGCATGAAATTGAGACAAAAAATCCACGCCTTAAAGACTGAACCTAGAACTGTTGAAAACAGAGACTGAGTCATATTGCTGTGACAAAGTAGACTAGGGTAGGATTGTGGACTTAGAACAATGTGATTACAAAACAGGCAAAGTCAAGTAAAAAAAGATTTATATGGCACTTCCAAATGCCTCCTGGAAGTCCAGTAGAACTTTCTAGTCTTCTCTTCCACTCCTACCCTTTTATGCTTGCTTCATTGTTCCAACCAAACTATGCAGTAAAACTTATAGCTTTACTATTGCTGTGAAGTTCTAAAAATTTCAGATCCCCTCTTTCTGTTAAATGTATTACCATATTAGTGTTTTCATATCTTTAGAAATTTGGATAATTGTAGTTTCATGTCTTTGTCATTTTTCTGGATGATAATTTGTCTTTGTTTGCTAACTCTTCTTCTTGAATTTCAAGAATTAGTTACTTATTCATTATTATCATTGACATTTCCTGTGCTTTCATTTGTTTCTCTACCACTGACTATTTCCTCAATTTCATTATTATCAAATAACCCTTCTGTGTGATAGACTGCTGTTCCCCATCTTCATATTGATTAATTTCATTCTCACATGCATCATTCTGATTTCCAACATCTTCAGAGCCATCTTCAGAAGATAAGTCATTTGCAAAGACAGATTTTCATCAGTGGATTCATCCTCAGAGTCAGAATGTGATGGTCTGTTCGCAGGAATATTGTTTGCTCCTCTGTGTCTTTCATTATCTCTTGGAAGGGATGTGCCTGATGTACTTGCTTAGTCATTATCCAAGTAATTAAAATCAAATGTACTTATTTTGTAGATTAAACAAGAACATTCTTTATTATGATTGTTTGCAATTGAAACTTCGGGGACACTTTAGGCTAGATATTACATTAAATATTATTTTCCATTTAAATTAAAACATTTAATCAGAAACTCTGAAAAGCAAGATATGTAAGCCAGTGCCTCCTATGTGAAGATCATGAAGATGCAGTTCTTCGTGTAATATTCTTTTGGGAAGTTAATACACAGCCAAGTTTAAGAGATTATCGACACCGATTATAGATTCTAGTCACTAGTGTAGTTACTGTTTTGTGTGTTTTTGTGTGCAAGTTTTCAAATAGGTTATTAACTGTTTAGAACTAGGCTCCTTTAAATTTTTAATGATTTCTCCCCCCACACCCACACACCCACGCTGGACATTTTTATAAGTAAGAACATTTTGGATAATTAACTGATTAAAATTTCTATGTAAAAATGTGCAATCTGATAACTAAGTTAGTATCGGAAGGAAACAAGTTATTTTGTGTACCCCAAAGCTATGAAGTCTATGAAATCTAAGTGTGTGTCTGTTTCTTGTGTTAGATGATCAGGGGAGTCCGGGAGCTCTGGGGATCATCCAAAAAGGTAGTTCAGGAGAAGGAGAGTTTAAGGGTCTGGAGGAGAAAGCCTAAGGGACCTGGCACTCCACAGATAGCATGGAGAGGGGCTTGTCCATATTGAAAGTGGGTTGGCAAATATAGCTGAAGAGTTCAAGAGCCAGCAGAAGGAAGAGGGGGGACTTCGCATATGCAGGTCCTGCTGAGCTGCTCTCCTTGCCACGGCCATTGAGGCAGCGAACCCCCTTGACTGGGCATAAAGCAGGCTGGGCTATTAGGATTCTGGCTTCTTGAGGTGAATCGGGATAAGAGAGGACAAGCAGGGAGCTGAGAAAGTGTGAGATTGCACTGGAATCAGCATAGAAAGCAAACACTGCAGAGATGTATTTACCCCTCTCACATGGCAAGGGTTAGGCCAGGAGCTCTTCAGGTCTGCTAGGTCCACAGCAGGAAGGTAGAGTTGTTTCAGAGGAATGGCTGAGAGGTACCACCCTGTGGAGTTGTAGTCTTGGGATAACTCCGAGCAAGCCCAGCCTTGAGCCTAAAGAAGAGAAGGGCAAACTGGGATTCTCAGCCTTCTATATCACGGATGCCAGAAGCCCCACATGCCTGGCAGCTGTGAGGAGGGAAGTTTCAGCTAAGCTTTGAAAAATCTTTTGTAGAGGGGGATATTGTCGATACATGAGGAATTAGCCCATCACTGGGTGTATCAAACTGGGTATCTTTGTCAGTTAGGGCTGCTTGAACAAGAAGGCCATGGATTGGGTAGCTTAAACAACAAATATTTATTTCCCACAGACCTGAAGCCTGGAAGTCTGAGAGCAGGGAGCCAGCATGATAGACTTCTGGTGAGGACTCTCTTCCTGACTTTCAGGCAACCACTTTCTTGCTATGTCCACACATGGCAGAGAGAGAGAATGAGTACGCTTTCTCTGTCTCTTCGTATAAGGTCAGTAGTCTCATCATGAGGGACTGTCTCTAAGTACCATCTCATTGTGGATTAGCGTTTCAGCATATGAATTTTGAGGGGACGTGAGCATTTGGTCCATAGCACTAGCTGATGGTGTCTTCTGACTGTGGTTTTGGAAGGAGTTGTTTAATGAAGAAAAGTTTTTGTAGCTGAAGGGAAAACATAGATACTCTCTTTTTTTGTCCTGAGGCAGATAGATACTCAGTGGACCACATTTCTAGAGCCTGACTTGACCATACTGCCTCTGAAAGGTTGGGCCTCGTCCCCATACCATGGTGAGGGTGGATTTGGACACTGCTGAGGTCAGGTGCTGACTCAAGTAATGGAAACGCATGTCAACTTGAGACTAATGGGGCTTTGGAGGCCCTGTTTGATATTTTTGCCTGATTCTTGATTTATCTGTTGGATTTGTGTCTACTCAGTAGAACATCTGAGGATATCTCTTGCTTTTTTTTGACTAATTTATTTTTTCAATTAATTTCTTTTTGTACTACTTACTAGATTTATCCCCTCAGTCTTTCTGTGTGTATGTACAGCATAATGTATGTTTAAAAATAGACTCTCAGTTAAAAAGTGCATTTTTTTTAGGAGAACTATACTATCTAGGGTTTTGCATTCAGATTTTCAGGGATTCTCTTCAAACTACAACTCTACTGTGTATACCACACAACGCAGATCATGTGGAGTTTACTTGGAGTTCTTTACTCTAATAAAAGATAAAAACAAAACAAATCTATTTAGCTGTTACCGACATTGAGCATGATAATTTTCCCCTTCTTTAAACAAGTTAAATTTATTACAAGAATAATTTATGAGTGACCACTGTAGGGAAATGGATTGCCTTAGTGTGATTCCATTGCTAACTAATGAGAAAAATGAAGTTGACAAAACAAAAGACTGTTCTAGTTCTGCTTAGAAACTGCAGTAAAATAAATAGAAGAAGTCCAGAAACTTCCCAAAGAATATACACCACATAGCCCAGACATCCACTTAAAAAAAAGCACAAGCTGATATGCTCCAAATGATCATAATTTGGGGACAGAGAAATGAAAATGCAAGGAACATTGGAGAAATTAAAATCAGACACAGCTACAAATATTATTTCCTTACCCCATTTTCAATCATCTTAGTTTCTGATAAAATTTAGAACATATATCATGGTAAAATACTATCTTCCTATTCTTAAAATCACACAGAACTGATAGTGAAGCACTGGCTTAATCACCCTTCCCTCCTCACCATCTATTTAAGGCTGTGTTCTTTGTTTCAAGGTCCTGTTGAAATAAAACAGAATGAAATTAGTGACCTTCATACTGACTTCCATAACCAGCTTCTGGCAACTGACCCAGCCATCAGTCTGTCAATAGCTTGTGCAGTTTCAGATTTCAAAAAAAAAAAAAAAAAAAAATCAGTTCCTTGCCATAAACATCATATTTCAATTGTTTCTTTTAAAAAAGCTAATTACATTTACACATGTTACATACTAATAGAGACTTATTTTGTTGGTAAGCTTTCTGCAGAAGTGGAGCTTTATTGGAAATGTTTTATTTGAGGCATATGGAGAAAGCTGCATTAGTGAAGCAAAATATTTATAATTTTCCCCTGTTTGGTTTAGATTTGTCAATCTTTTCCCTTCTTTATGTAAAACAACATCTTGCATACAAACTGTTTAAAAGTTGAACTAGTGGCATTCCAAATGGAGTAAGATAAAGGGAACTGTAGTTAAATTTAGAAAGAAAAATGTAGGTAAAGGAGAAAAGTGCTGCCAGCTAAGATTTGGATGTCCGGGAAGAGCTTCAAGGTCTTAAAAGATGAGGAATTGCTAGTTCCTGTGAGTTAAAACAGAGAGAGGAAGGGCACACAGCTCAGTCTTTATCTTTTAATTTTTGTCCTAAATTTAAACTAGTTTGTTTAGTATCGTATTTCATCTTTTCTTTTCATCTTGATGTTCCCATCTTTTCATTGAGTTCTTAAAAAAAAAAATCCCATCTTTCTGTCTTTCCTTGTTTCATGTATTTATTTTCTTGCCTGGCTTCAAGAGTGGCACATTGAAAATTCTGGCCTGTTTAAAGATATCCTCAGTTGTTTCTGTAGAACACTTGTGGAAATTCTTGACTTTCTGTCCCATGTAAGTCTTCCACAGAAGCAGAAGCTATTGAGCTTCAGCTGTACCAACAAATAATGCCTCCTTTTTGGTAGTGGATTTTCTATTAGCGAATTCCTCAGGGTGTGACACATTTCCTCAAAGTCAGATTTCCTGAAGTCACAAACATTTTATTATTTCCTTTATTCTTTCATGACTTTGCCTTTCAACCCCTGTAATATTTATGATCCCTGGATCCTAGATGTTTCCTTACTGTGACCTTAAAATTGCTTCTCATCCAGGCTAATATTCTTGTGTTTGGTCTAGAATGGCCTCACATTGCTATGGTCCTGTGCCCTTTGAAGATCCGTTACATCAGGGGTTAGAATTTTAGTCTTAAGGAAAAATTCATCTCCAGGATTATTTCTAATATTTCATACTTTTTAATACAATGCTTGGGGGGTATTCTTGAGCCTTACTAGGTTTGATGTAAAGGAAATACTGTGTTTGAGCCTGTCCAATATGATAGGAGGAACAGCTGAACATGTGTTTTTCAAAAAGCAGTCACTAGTGTGTTTTTGAGGGAGTTTCTTCTGTATTTCGGACAAGCTAATGAATTTACTATTTTGAGAGGCATGGTGAAGATAGGAAGAGATTGCTTGTATTTATTTTCTAGACTTCTACAATCTGTTTGTTGTATACACTGGTCTTATTTTTTTCCCAATCTTCTCTCAAAGTTGGAACAATCTGTCATTTAAAATACGCTACCCCGAGAAAGGGTTGTCTTAGGATATTTTACATATTTTCTCCTGAAGTTGATACTTTCAAGAATATTGTTTTCCAGACACTCATCCGCCTGTTATTCCTTTCAGGTAAGAACAGACTCCTTAGTCTATTTTGAAATACCCTCCTTGGCTCTTTTCCTCCTAAAATGAACAAATCCAGAAAGTTATGAGACCAAAGATCTTGTTGAGGAGCAATGTGGTGAGAAGGAGCTTCTGGATTTGGAGTTTGATAGCTTTGGTTCAGATGCCAGCTCGAGCTTGGTGCATTAGGGCAACTCGCTAAACTTTGTGGAGCCTCAGTTTATTCATCCATTAAATGGGGTAACAATATGCATCACGAGGATTAAATAGCATGTAATGTATGTAAAGCTCTTTGTAGACTTCAGTGAATGGTCACTGATACTAGCGATAAAAACATTGTGTTTTATTTAAGGCTTATTAGATTGGTGCCTTTTGGGATTCACATTCCTTTTTTTTTTTTTTTTTTTTTTTTTGCGGTATGCAGGCCTCTCACTTTTGTGGCCTCTCCCATTGTGAAGCGCAGGCTCAGCGGCCATGGCTCACAGGCCCAGCCACTCCTCGGCATGTGGGACCTTCCCGGACTGGAGCACGAACCCGTGTCCCCTGCATCGGCAGGCAGACTCTCAACCACTGCGCCACCAGGGAAGCCCGGGATTCACATTCTTGATTATATCGCAAGTGCGCCCCTCCTACCGTCTCGCTGGGTTTCTTTTATGTCTTTGGATGTAGAATATATTGTTTTTGGTAGGCTCCAGTCTTTTTTATGGATGGTTGTTCAGCAGTTAGTTGTGACTTTGGTGTTCTCATGCGAGGAGGTGAGCTCAAGGTCCTCCTCCTTCCCCATCTTGTCTCCAGTCTCCTGGGATTCACGTTCTTGGAGCATTAACAAACAAACAGAAAACAAAAAGTGTCTCCCGCATTTCTCACTTCCCAGTCTCTTTTCCTTATGACATGAATACACTGAGCAGGAATGGAAACCAGAGTGTTTTCTGCCACATTTATGTAGTTCAGGATGCTGCCTGGCTGGGTTACTCTACTGTAACTTGGAGTGAGTTGAAATCTCAGTGACTCATAGGCTGTCTGATGATTGTGCAGAGCAAATTGAATTGGCCTAGGGAACCGCAACCTACTTCTCAAATAAATCTCCACAGGACTAAGGTTACATGGTGCAGTTGAACAATCACGTTCTTTGGAGCCAGCAATAGCTGGGTTCCCATCCTGGTTCTGCCATCAAGGCTGTGGTGTCTTGGGCAGTTTGCCTCATCTTCCCCCAGCTTCCCTTTCCTTGTCTGCAAATGGTGTTAATGGTATTTCCTATTCAGATTGACAGGTGTATGGAATTGGGTATGTGTAGCATCCAGAGGAGGTTGCAAACATAAAGTGGCCTCCGAAAAACATGAAAAAAAAACCCTTGGGTTTGAGTTTTAACCTTAATTTTGCCACAACTTCCTTAGATGAATAGGACAGATTACTTAACCTTGATCTCTAAACTGATATGTTGGAATTAAACATTTTTAAAAGAATTACCATTTTCTTTTTTTATGTTTCCCCAAATGTATCAGGGGTGTAGAGAAGTTAAGTGAAATTCCTGAATATTTTTTCACAAACTTGCTTTTGGTGCCACTTTCAGAGAAAGAGGAAGCAGTTGGAAGCAGGATACACTCTACCATTTGGTTACTTATTTTGTTCTTTTGATGTGTGAGGAATGTGGGGCAATTGCTGGGTCTTTATTTGGGCTCCTTGAAAGGTAGAGTGAAGGGCTGGATAACAATTTCTTTCTCTTAAAGTTTTTTTTTTTTTATCGAAAATCTAGAAATAATTCAAACTTAAAACAGATATTCCTGACTGTTACAGGCTGAAGTGCATTCTGAGAGTTAAGTGAAGTGTTTCAGAGTTTCTGAAAACATGCTAATGCTCCAGTCAGACAGCAGATGGCAACTGGCCTTTTAGGGGTTGCACACCAAATTGGGTTAAAAAGCTATTCAAAGGAAAGAAAGTTTAAGATGTGTTTTCTACAAAAGAAACCTGAAGCTTTTCTATCATTCAGAGTGTTTGTTGTGTTTAACTTGCTTTCCCTTTTTGAGATTGAAAGGTGCAATTCCAGATTAATTTGCCGCTTCTTTAATTGTACGGGGAGTTTCTGTATCACAAGCCTCCACAAAGTAATGAGCGGATAAGAAAGGCCTAACGGTGGCACCTGTATAGAAGTCCATGACACATTTATCCGCACAAAAATCTCTTCTTATTTCTAAGGAGTAGCAGAGACAAATAAAAAATACACTCAGTTGAATGACAAAGGAAATAGTGGTGCCCCCTGAAGGTTTGAGCTGGGTTTCCCCGGCCTGAAGGCTGTGACAGGGCTTGCTAAATGGCAGACAGTGGCTGCGCTTCTGCTGTCACGGTTTCAGCAATTGTCACTGTCAAAATGTAGCGCATTCATTATTCAGGTACAAAACTATAATTAAGAACATTGGCCAAGAAAGGGGGAGGGGAATTGGACGGTTCAGGGAGTTGGAAGTAGAATAAAGAGCAGTTCTCCTCTAGGTCACTAGTTCAAACTTTGCCCATCTTGGTAATGACTGACAGTCATTAATAGATGATGGCTGTTTGATGGCCTATATGAGTAGGTGCCCATATCAGAAAAGTCACCATTGTAATTGGCATTAATTGGCACTTCTGTTGGCAGCGTCAGCCGAGAGGCTGAAGATTGAATGGGCTATAGCGAGTGAATTAGCCTCTCATCCTGAGACGTGGGCCTCCCAGGGCCGAGATGAAGCACCGTCGCAGGGCATTGTGGGAAAGCTGCTGCCGTCCCGCTCCTCGGGCTCTGCAAACAAACGGCATCCGTGCGCAGTGCTCACTGTTTGGCACCTTGCTTGATGAGCACTGAAGCTACTTAAAATTCAGCTGCGCCAAATTGAACAATGGGCCTCCGAAAAGCAAAGGGGCCCACGTGTGAGATAAGGAGGGATATCTCTGGGGCACCATCCTTCTCTGGTTTGTTTCTTGTGAAAGCAGTTGGTCAGAGAGCTGGGCAGCTTCCGATGTGATCTGCAGCCATGACTGATTGTAACCTGGGCTTAAAAAATAATATCCTCTGTTTGGAAATGAAAAAGCAAAAGGCTGTCTTAATGGTCTGCGGTAAAACACTGTTGAACAAGCCACCATGTTGACTTTTGATAGGTGAAAATTAAACGTCCACTGTAATCATTTTTTGCTCTTCATTGATTTAAGGACCCAGTCGAATAATAATTTAAACTCAACTTTTCATCTCTGCGTGATTTGTAAGCTCTTTCTGGCAACTATCTCTGTAATACCAATGAAATGTCTTTTTTCATTCATCTTACTTTTTGGCTCAAGTCCCTCATAATTAGCTTTTATGTCAAAGGAACAAGTATTTAGTCTAAATTTCTGTGGATATCAACTCCTAAAGGACATTTCACAGCAGTAGTAACAGTCACTATTTCTTTAGGATTTTTCGTTTATCTTATATTTATGCTGAGGTAAAGTATTTGGGCCGTGTGTTTTCTAAAAAAATTAAACATCAGAAGGAAGTTTGTTTGTTCTTTAAATGGTTATTGTTATCAGGTTTCAAAATGGCAGATTGCTAAAAGTACGGTTAACAAAAAGCAAAATAGAGGAATGTTTAAAGAATAGCAAAAAGGGTAATGGTTTTGTTTGAATTATTATTTATTTAAATTAGAAGAAAAGTTATTCCTGTGGTCTTAACTTATCTGCAAAATCAGAGCACTTCTTCCTAAATAGGAAAAGTTGTGTCTTAAAGTATTTCTACTTTTTATTCAGATAAATTTTATACAATTTCATTTTTTGAGGTGGTTTGGACTTATAAATTAAACTAAACATCTTATTTCCTCGTTATTTTTTTCTTTAAAATTTCTGCTTCCAATCCTCGTCATTTTCTGGGTTTTTAAACATTGTAAAATAAGTGTGGAAGTTTTACTATAGGTGGCGCTCTTGCATACATCTTGTTTTAAGAAACATCCCTCTACGTAGACTGAGCTTGGCAGACAAGTTTAATGGAAGCTGCTTAATAGTATACATTATATATCATAAATTCTACTTAATGATTCTGCTCAGATAAAGAGCCATGAGCCCATTCTTCAATGACTGATATGCTTGTTCCATCCAAATTACCACCATTTGGTATATTATGACTTTTATTAGCAATCCAAGAATTTTAACAAGTAGATCACGGCTTATCCACACCAGAAGTGTGAGAGAAATTTGGATCTTTCCGTTTTCTCCCCAGCTGCAGAGATAGCACCTTTTATGTTTCCCATGTTCAAAATAAAAATTTCAAGACGTGATTAAAGGAAGGTGGACAGTGTACTAAAAGAGAAAATTCACTCTCTTGGTTGAAAGCTGATGGATGAGCAGTTCTCACACCAACTCAAGTAAGGGCGTGTTTAAAAATCAAAATGTTACTCAAATAATGAATTTGACAAAATTCATTATGTGAAGAAACATTACCCATTATACATAGTATCATTTATTTCAGGTGAAGGAAAGATACCATGGAAATTTTAATTTGGGGGAAAGAGACAGACTAGATTAAGAAAGATGAGGATCGGGCTTCCCTGGTGGCGCAGTGGTTGAGAGTCTGCCTGCCGATGCCGGGGACATGGGTTCATGCCCCGGTCCGGGAAGATCCCACAAGCCGCGGAGCGGCTGGGCCCGTGAGCCATGGCTGCTGAGCCTGCGCGTCCGGAGTCTGTGATCCGCAACAGAAGAGGCCACAACAATGAGAGGCCTGCGAACCGCAAAAAAAAAAAAAAGAAAGAAAAGTGAGGATCTGCATGTGTACTTGAGAGTGGTGACAGGAGGACAATGAAACAAAAGAGAGGAGATAAGGGAACAGAGAGAGGAGAAAGACTTTTTCCTAAGGAGCAAGTTGATTGGCTGTCACCAGGATGACAGGGACTTTCCTCCTGCCCTGGGGGAACTCCAGGGATACTGGTGTTCTTCGCAGAGGGGCCTAGTAATCTGGTTCACATCTAGTTTCAAGGGATGATATTTTGCTAGTTGGTTAAATCTGTACTGTGGTTAAGCCACACACAAATATTCTGCTTACCAAGTATCTCAAAGAAGATGTTGAGGAAATTACATTGCTCCCTTTCTGTAAATCTCTTTATGCTATTTTGGAAAATTGGGGGATAAATGAATTTGCCTCTGATCCAAACATATATCACCTTAGCGCACTAAGAATGAACAAAAACCTCTTTCTGTTTGACGTTTCATATTCAGAGAGAGCTCCTTGATTTTTTTCTCAAGCCTTTACATAACAAGTTAAAAATAACCTTCCTTGATGATTTAGTGGCATGAACTGAGATTAGAACTTCAAAGACATTTGCACACAAGATGCACTTATTGTTCTTGTGGTCCCTTTAAATGTTCTAAAATGTCATGATAAAAATGTCATTGCCATTTATTTACTTCTTCTTGTTCTATATTTGTTTGTATGGAATGCAAATGCTTCATTGTACCACTTTTAAGACCTTCACATTTCCCCTTAAAATAACAATTTACATTTACAAGAAACCAAACTTTCTCTGTCAGAGGTAAGGTCATGGTTTATCAGTCATAATTCCATACATGATCTTTTAGAAAACAAAATTAGCAGTTTGATGCTAAATCTTGAGCACAACAGAAAATGCTTATTTAATAGTCAATGAGATATATCTAACACAGCAAAATTTCTGAAATAGTTTTCTTTTTTAGTGGGTGAGTAGATTAACATTGCATTGTCCTCCCCCCTCCTTTGTTGTTTATAAGAACAAACTAGGAATGATAGGGAGTTTCCAAAAAAACAGCACTTTCATTATCTCCATCTTTCCCTTAATGTCAGTATTTTAGCAATGATGCTGTTCACATCGGCAGTTTGATAAGATGGCCCCCATGTTAGCTAGGAAAGTTCATTCATCAGCAAACTTTATCAAAAGCCTAGGTGTTAGGCAGTGTTTTAAGTGCTTTAAATATATGAATTAATTTAATCTTCCCCCAGACTCTGAGACGTAGGTGTTATCAGGCTCATGTTACAAATGGAAAGCTGAGACACAGAGCTTTAATAACCAGAGTGTGAGGTTCCATAGCTAAAGATTGACACTTCCGGAACTGACGGCCACCACCTGACTCTAGACAGTACACGTTCCCCCCCGCCACACCCCACACACACCCCAGGCGGCTTCTCAGGTGCTACCAAACTTTGGGGGAACACTGGCCACAGTTTTACACAAGAGCATATGTTTGGAGATGAGCCTACTTCTATGACTGGGGGCTCCCAGGGATTTTCTTTGTTTTCTGGGTATCTGGCCATAATAGGTCTTTAACTAGGACTTGAGGTTCAGAGCTAAACAGAAACAAAGGGAGTTTCAAGTGATTATGAAATGACTTTGCAGGGTACCTGGAGCTAAGACAAGGGATTTGGAATCCCAGCTTTATGTTCATGTGGGATTGTATGTGTTTCAGGGCAGTTTTACGTGCATTTTCTCACTTGTGGGAGAACTTCAGCCCACTTTCAGAAGCAGCAGGGAGTGAAGGTAAGACAGGGAAGTGTGACTGAAGAAGTTATTTTCTGCTTTGAATTCGTTGAACTACTAGGATGGAGACAGAAAAAAGGAGCCCAGCAGGAGTTGAGGCTGGGGAAAAAATGACCTGTGCCACTTCATCAGTATTGCTACATCACTTGCTTTGATCACTGAAGAATTCTTAGAACGCCAGATACACAGAGAGTCAAATGAAACCAGAAAATACTGTTGGGAGATTTTCTCCATGGGGCTCTTGTGTTTCTGCACTTTTTGCAGGTGGAGGCACTCACTGCTTTTGTTCTGGACTATCTTTCCAGGCATGTTTATATAGTGAACAACCTTGAAAGATAGGGATAGAGTCTCCCTCTGGTACAAAGGGCAGGCATGCTTACTGTCCATTACAATAAACAATCCAGGAAACCCAAGTTCAGGGTTTCTCTCCTGTAAGGCAACCTCCTGCATGTGTAGGTGTCACCTGACCCTCTTTGCATTGTCCCGTGGGAACTGGGGCTTGGGAAATCCAAGTAAAAATAATGATACTCGAGGTATCGCTATTAACATCCTTTTTTTCTGATCTAGCAGTATTGTGTCCTCTGCCAGAACCCGTGAAACTATGGCAGGTCAACGCGGTAGCTTGCAAATAGGGCAATATTTTAGGCACTTTATAGTTCTTGAGAAATACATGCTATTATTGAAAGATGCTTGGATTATTTCTTGGATGATAATCTCCTTTCATTGATGGGTTTAATTGAATTTAGCTATCACTTTTATATATTCATATAGATTACATCATTTATTCTTTGAAAAATTTCCAGGCAACTTTAATGATTTCTTCCTCAGTCTACCTTCTTCCTTTTCCTAGACACATTCTTTAACACTCTCTTACTTTAGCAGATTCCCATTTTGGTATTCATATCCAAGAAGAAAAACTATGCATAGGGCTGTGTCAAAGAGAACTGAGAAAACCACCTGCAAGATTGTATTGGCAACAATTTGGAAATCATTGTTGGAAACCATTACATCTCTGTAAGATGATCAAACTCCATTTTTCCCCCACCACGAGAACAGAATATTTTATTCATCAGAGACCTTCCATTTAGTTTAGTAGCAAAGTGGTTTAACAGAGTTCTTGATTAGTATTAGGACACCTAACTCCTAGTCTTTACTTGGTCAAGAGAGCTGTGTCAGCAAAGTGTCTCATCTCTTTTATAAAGAAATGGGGATAATAAACCTTGCCACCAGCCTGCCTCACAGCAATGTTGAGAATACTAAAGAGAGTCTCTTGAGAGATCTTGAAATCTGCAGAAGGAGTATGCTATATAAATACACAGCACCAAATTATATCATTTTAGATAGCTCATGGAAAGCACTCGGGTTAATCCCCTCATTTTATAGGTGAAGAAACTGAGGTCCAGAAAGGTGAACTGGCTAGTCTCAGGTCATGTACTTGGTTAGTGTGTAACAAAGTACAGGAAGCTCAGTCACCCTGTTTTCAGTTTTTAAAAAAGCTGCTTAGTAGTAGGAAAAAAGATGAATAACCCCAGAGACTTCCAGATATCCAGTGATGTTATTCCCTTAGTGACTTGACATAAGGCAGGTTGCTCCCCAGGGACGTCAATTTGGTAATTACAGTTCATCAAGGATTTTACTTGCATCAAATGAATATTTGACTTTTGGCCGTTGTGCCAACTCTCCCTGAGTGAACAGTATTCTTGAAGATACCCTTGGAATAGCTGATACCTCAGTTAAGTGTGAAAAGAACTGATGAACTCTTTCAGGTAACTCGGGCTCAATATGAAGCATATACATGTGAATATGCTGTCATATCCAGACTCCCATATTTTCTCTTCAGTAGTTTACTTGGTGTGATTGGTTTTCTCCAACTGCGTTGAATGTTTACTAGTGAACACTTGCCAATGAGCTTCAGCACCTTCCCTGGACTCCGTGGTGCCAAGAGCTGTCACACAGCCAAGACTCACTAGAAACTGTTTACCCATATCCAGGTACAAACATTGGGGCCCAAACCTGCATCGCTTATTATGTTGATGCTCTAATTAGGTACTAATTAAGTATTGTAGTTGGAAACTTCCTCTTTCTGTGGTATGGAAACCTCGTTTGGAGCAAATGTTATTTGAACCAAAACAGGCAAATATGTTAAGTCATCAGGAATTTCCAGGTGTCTTACACTCTTAAGAGATCTTTCTTCAATATGCAGTATACTCAGGTTTCCAAAAGTTTGTTCACATACCATTTGGAAATATGTCTTTATTCTGGGCTTGGTCCATTCAGGACACCAGAATTTTAATCTTCATTTGTCTTTTAATTTTTGAAATTAAATTTTAAACTAAATTGAAGGATTTTTGAAAAAGATCATAGGATTTGTTGAGACTGGCTGAAACCATATTCTGAAAAATAGCACGGTTTTACTGAATGTACAAGATACACTAAAGGAAATATAGTGAGTTCTGATATCTATTTCCAGTCCTTCTGCTAGAAAGAGCAGATATGACCCTTAACCCTTAACTGGCATGGTAAAGGGATTAGTCTATGTTCTGCTCCACCCCGGAATCCCTTCAGAGATCCCACATGGCTCTTGCCTCAGACCGTCTGCCTCAGGCCACCGATTCCTGTTCCACTTGCAAGAAGTCCCCTCTAAATAGCATCTTTTGCAGTTGCTCTAAAAGCCCCAGCTGCCTGACTTATCAGTGACTGGGCTGTCCGTGTGACGCTGCCATGCTGTCTTTGCAACTTGAATGTCTTTGTTCTCTTCCTTGTGTTCACCGTCTTCCATGACTAGCAGTGCACTTGGTGTGAGAGGAACAATTTAAATACAATTTGGTAAGAGCACCAATGGACCTCCTCCCCTCTCCTTCCCCCAACCCTCCCTTGCATAGTTCCATGAGGTTACTAATGAGACACCATTCCTCATTGTCGGGAACCTGTGGCTCAAAGTCATTATGTGTTTCCTCACTTCGGTTCCAGTATCATCAGATAGATATATATGTGCTGTGTCTTCAACAGGACACATAGGCCATAGTCTCCCACCCCTCAGGTGTTCCTGCCTTAATTTGGACTAAATAACTCTTACTAATAATGATATTAACAATTCACATTTATTGAACACTTACAGTGTGCTAAGACATCATTTTAAATGATTTAAATGTTTTAGCTTATTTAATTCTCAGAACATAGAAAATAGATATTCATCCAAGTTCTTGATATTCTATGTTTCAAGCAGCAAGAAGGGGTGAAATAAACAAAAAGATATTTTAGGCTAAAGTATGATGATTCTATTGTGTGTCCTGTGTTAGAGCGGAAGTGATCGCAAAATGTTTTGTGTTGAAATCATGTATCAATTGTGATAATTACACAGGGGCCCTGGTACTTAAGGAAGCTTGTCTAAGAGAAAAGAAACCCTTTCCAAATATTTCTTCAGAGTCTGAACAGATAACTTTTTAAAATGTCGGTAACAAATGTGATATTTATTGGCATGATCAAATAAGACTATATTGGAATACTTTGTGATTGAATAGGTTTACATTGTTGTATAATTGTTAAAACAAAAAGGCAGTATCAGTAAGTTGTAGGTGGGTGCTTATTTGGAAGAACTGAGGGAACTGAGTAGTTTTTAGTTTTTTTTTAATATCAGGTAAATGGCTCATGTTGGGGTCAAAGATCCAGCCTGTATTAGGATTTCTAAGGTATGAAAGAACAATTTTTTAGGCATTGGTATTAAGTAAAAGACTCCTTTCAAACGAAAAAATGCTATAAAAAGGATACCAGTTTGTCGTTTGACTTTCAACATTATGTACATTATTTCTTTAAAAAAACATACAGAAAATTAAAATTTTACGTGACCAGATACATACATCATTCCCTTTATCATTTCCATTTGTTGTGATATTTTAAAAAGTGTGTCCTGTTTTAAAATTACAACTCATAATAGTTTTCTTCTAACAGCTTGTAGGCTTATTCTAGGACTGAAAATGAATTAATCTTCAAAATATACAAACAGCTCATATAGCTCAATATAAAAAAAACAATAAAAAATGGGCAGAATATCTAAATAGACATTTCTCCAAAGAAGACACATGGGTGGCCAAAAGGCACATAAAAAGATGCTCAATATCACTAATTATTATAGAAATGCAAATCAAAACTACAATGAGATGTCACCTCGCACTGGTCAGAGTGGCCATCATCAAAAAATCTAAAAATAAAAAATGCTAGAGAGGGTGTGGAGAGAAAGAAACCCTCCTACACTGTTGGTGGGAATGTAAATTGGTGCAGCCACTATGGAGAAGAGTATGGAGGTTCCTTAAAAAACAAAAAATAGAGCTACCATATGATCCTGTAATCCCACTCCTGGGCATATATCCAGAGAAAACCATAATTTGAAAAGATATATGCACCCCAATGTTCATAGCAGCACTATTTACAATAGTTAAGACATGGAAGCAACCTAAATGTCCATCAAAAGATGAATGGATAAAGAAGATGTGATAAAATACATATATACAATGGAATATTACTCAGTCAAATATTTGATTTATTTGGAATCTGTTATAGTGTAAAGACTGAGGCTATTATCTAGCTTTATTAGTATTATTTTTTTACAAACACTGACAATTTTCCCTACTGGTATACATTGAATAGTTCAGATTCGGTTCGAAATGACCTGTTTACCTTATGATAAATTGTTATGTACTTTCTGGATATGTATTCTGTTTCACTGATCTCATTACATATTCTTGTGCCGCATTGTTCTAATCATGATAGCTATATAATACTTTCCCATATCTTTTTTTTTTTTTTTTTTTTTGCGGTACACGGGCCTCTCACTGTTGTGGCCTCTCCCATTGCGGAGCACAGGCTCCGGAAACGCAGGCTCAGCAGTCATGGCTCACGGGCCCAGCCGCTTTGCGGCATGTGGGATCTTCCCGGACTGGGGCACGAACCCGTGACCCCTGCATTGGCAGGCGGACTCTCAACCACTGCGCCCCCAGGGAAGCCCTCCCATATCTTTTACTGCACTTTCCTCCTCCTCCTTCTCTTCTTGGTCCTCCTCCTTCCTTTTCAAATTGTCCTAAATATTCTTGCTTACCTATTATTTAGATAACCTTCAGAATCATTAAAAAAAATCCTCTGGGATTTAAAAGGGGGATGCACTAAATTCATGCAATCATTTAGGGAGAACTAGCCTTATTACAACATTGAATCTTCATATCTAAGACAAGGTTTATCTTTCCATTTATTCAAGTCTTGTCTTTGTCCTTCAGTACAATTGTATAGTTTTCTTATTATCAGACCTACATATTTCTTTATCTATATATTTTTGGGAATAAAAACATTTTAAATTATATACTAGGTTAATATATAACATGTTAGATATTTAAATTACTTGTGAATGGGATCTCATTTTTTACAAATTTTTAAAAAATATTTTTTATTTAGCTAGAAGTTTACCAGAGGGAGAAGATAGTCATATTTCACAAAATGATTACAAAGGAGTGTTTTAAGTGTTAATCAATGGTGGACTAAGTACATTTTGCTAACATGTACTAATGAATACAATATGGCAATGAAAATGATGATATAGATCCACATTTACTGAGATAAAAAGGATGACCACAGCATATTGTTGAGTGAAAAACATATTAAGGAATACCATTGGCATGATATAATTAATGAAACACCATATGTACATAATTCATATGTGTATATATGTTTGGAGGGAGGCCTAACATGATTATTTTCCAAAGTATTTATAGAGATTATTTCTGAGTGGAAGGTTTTTGGATGATTTTTTTCTTGTTTTGCACATTATTTTTCAGTAGAATATACCATGTTTTACTAAAACAGTGATGTAGTAAAACACAAATAGAAAACATTAGAAATTTTATAAGGATTAAAAAGGAACACATAAAATCAAGACTTAGCATCATTTTTTCTCTTCCAAAGACATTCTTATGGATTTGATACAATGTTTATGGGTAGCCTTGAAAATAGTTTAAAATTTTATTAGGTCTACTAAAATCTATTCAGCCTGCAAAACTGTTAGTAATTCTCTTTATTTAAGCTGTACCAATCACATTGGCAGTGACACCCACAAAAACATCTTCAAATCTGAAGAACAGGATGACTTGTACTAATTCTATTGCTGTGCAATCATGTGTACATCCTTGAGTTATTGATAGCACTCTGCTTCACACTAACTGAAAACTAAATCATCTAATACTGTATTGGTTATTTTTAAAATTCCATGTGAAACTTTAAAGTTGTGATCATTTAAATAAAAAATTTTTAAATAAAAGAGGTAAATTATAATGGCAAATTATTTTTTCTACTTTCACATTTTGTTTTTATAATTCGAGTGATATCCCTGACACCTAAAAGAAGGAATTATGTTGAGCTAAGCCTTGCGCCACATATGTAATATCATTTTTATAGTTTATAATGACTTTGTGAATTGATAAAAGAGTTAGTTATAAAATTGCTAAATTTCGTTATTGACATTATATCATCATCATTCTTATCACCACTAGAACACTGGTTATTACATTCTTACTATGTGTCAACCTCATGCTTTACATGCATAATCTCATTTCCCACTATTTTTGAAGTAGGGTTTGCTGTTAAACCATAATAGAGATGGGGATTGTGAGGCTCAGAGATGCCAAGATGTCAGTCATCACACAGGTTCAGCAGAAGCTGGCATTTGACCAAAGTCAATTTGCCCACAAAGTTCAAACTTCAAAGCAATATGATCCTATTAGCAGTCTCCAAAGATTTAATTTCCAATGATTCTACTCTTATTTTTCCTTGGATTTACCTTTCTTATATTATGTAGTTTCCTCTTCTAATTATCCCCAAACAGGGTGACTCAAGAAGAGCTTAAAGGTTGTACAATCACTTCATATTCTAGAGAAGATAATCAAGGATAGGACAGTTAAGTGTGACTTGTCCAAGTGCACAAGGTGACTTGTCTACATTTTGTTTCATTGACAAAATTTTATACAGCATTTACTTTGTTCCAGATGTTGTTTTATGTGCTTTACAAGTATTAATTTAATCCTGATGTTAACTCATTGAGGTAGGTGCAATTTTTATCATCCCCAATGAACAGATGAGGTAACTGAGGCATCCTGAAGTTGAGTAACAGGGCTACTGTCACATAGCTAGCAAGTGACAGAGTCAGGATTGGAATGCTGGTCACTGGTCAAGTCTTTGCCCTTAATCACTTTGCCATGTTGCCTCGAACAAGAATCCAGGGCTCTTGGATTCCATTCGTTTTTCCTTTTACCATGCTGGCCAATTATTTCAATTCATGATTAGGAAAAAAGTTCTCTGGAATCTGGCATTGAAAAATAAGTTTTATTCATTTTAGAAAAATGAACTTCAGGAATACTGTTAAAAAATAACCACATTCTAAACAAGGGGCAGTGTATATTTTTAAAACAATATTCTGAATCTTGTTTATTGTTGCAAAGGACTTTCTTATTGATGATAGCTTTTGCACCCAGTACCTGCTGATTTTCCATAATGCTGGTATACACCTAATATTGACACTTGTTAGACTGTCTTTGCAAGCATAAATATTAGACATACCAAAATTTGATTGTGGCTCAACCTTTACTTTGAATAAAGAGATCTAAAAATCAATCCTTACAAGCTGCGTTTCATTTTCTATGAATAGAGGTCAAATATATCAGGGGAAGGGTAGTATTAAAGGTAATCTATGATGTCAAGGTAAATGTATCAGGTAATCAATTTTTAAAATTTTGATTTCAGTAGGATACACAAACTTTGTATGGCTTGTTTATTTTTCACTATCTTGCAACAGACCTATGTGAAATTAGCATTAGTTCTTCCAGGGGTCTATATATATATGTGTGTGTTTAATTTCATTTTTTGTAAATGGGGGCATTAGGAAAAAGAGCTTGTTGTTTCAAGATCTGAGTCCACGTTTAACACTTACTAGCGATGTGACTTTGAGCAAGTTACTTTAGTTTCTACAAACTTTAGTTTCCTCATCTGTACAGCAGGAATCTTATTCCTAATTCATGGCGTTGTGAAGATTGAATATGATAATACATTTAATCTGTTTTGTTAATAGAAAATGCAATTTATTTTCAAAGTGTCATCAAGTGACGTTAATTCTACTGCCTGATTTAGTATCCAGTGGTGAGGCAGGATATAGCAATGGCTCACATGCTTGATTAGGATTTACTTTACTGGATTCTAATCTGGCTCTACTATTATACTCACCGTGCAAGCCAGGACAAATATCTGGGACTCAGATTCTTGTATAATCAAAGAGCTGGACTAGGAGAACTTTCAGGTCCTTACCACGTCAGAGGTTTAACGATCGTGATGTTCTGTATCACATGTGGTCTAGTGATCTGAACACATGGCTAGGATCACAAGTCTTGGAGCTAAAATGTTCATATTTGACACGGATTAGGTCCATATAAGGATAAAAAGCACATAACTTTATAAGCACCTAGTTTCCTCCTTTTAAAAATGAGAATTGACATAACTATGCAAAGACTGTCATTAAAGTCCAGAAATTCTCAATCTTTTTTTAAAAGCAGCATAATTCATTTAAAAATACAGTTATGTGGGGAACCCCAATATGTAAAAAAAAATCCAATACATAAAATATGGAAAAATGCAGATTCTTTCCTAAAAATAAAGACCTAGAAATTGAACTCATTGTCTTCCTCCCTAAACCCACTCTTCTTTACTCCTTATTACCCAGTTGCTTAAGACTGAATACCTGTGAATTATCTTGGACTTTTGTTCACACTTTCTCTGATATGCCATTGATCACCAAGATAATTTTATCTTCTGTAAGATTCATGATTCCTTTTTTCCCTGTTCACCTCCACTGCTACTCTGCTCCATCAACCCTCTTGCTTGGACTATGATAATAACCGTCAAGCTGGTTTTTCTGCTGCCTATCCTTCACTCTCTAATCCATTACCTGACTGCCAAGTGATCTTTATGGTATGCAAACTTGAATGCACCCATTTCTCCTCCCACTTACCTGCCACAAGAACCCCTAAAGCACTGTAAGAAAATATGAGGTCTGTGATGAAAATTTTGAAAAAGACTTGGAGTCATCTGCATACATTCTACTTTGTTTTCATAGAGTCTTTTTTTTTTTTTTTTTTTTTGGCTGCATTGGGTCTTTGTTGCTGCGCAGGCTTTCTCTCTAGTTGCGGCGCAGGCTACTCTTCGCTGCGGTGCACGGGCTTCTCATTGCGGTGGCTTCTCTTGTTGTGGAGCACGGGCTCTAGGTGCATGGGCTTCAGCAGTTGTGGTGCATGGGATTTGTTGCTCCATGGCATGTGGGATCTTCCTGGACCAGGGATCGAACCCGTGTCCCCTGCATTGGCAGGTGGAAGTCCATGTTTTCATAGAGTCTTAAAGTGGGTGGAAACATCAGAAATCTCCCTAGGCCAAATTTCTACCACTGAAGCTATCCAGTATATAGCTTTCCCTTCTTTAGATAAACTCTAGTTCATCAGTGTTGTCCCACTTTTTTGAAAATGCAGTCTAAGTTTATAGGAACTTTTTTTTTTTTTGCCAGCCGTATATTGTGTCAGAGTGTACCACTGTAGTCCGTTGAACTCATGTAATTATTGTAGCCTCACAACAGCTTTACAAAAATACTTTTAATATCTGCCAGAGCAAATCCCCATGCAGTTTCCTTTCTAAAAATGTTCTTGATTATACAGGCACATTATTCTTCCAGATGAACTTTAGATTCATTTTGTAAAAAAAATTTTATTGAAGTTTTCAATGGAAAAACTCTTAACTTTGTAGATTAAGAAAGAACTGACATTTATGCAGTATTAAATCATCTCAGTAACTCGATATGCTTCTCTATTTTATTTGCTTAAAAACATTTCATATTTTCTGCATGTAGATATGTGTATTTTGTGCTTAATTTATTCCTAGATATTTTATATATTTTGATACAATTGTGAGTGGGATTTAAAAACTACATATTTTTAATTGAATATTGCTGATATTTAGAAATATACTATCTTTAGTGTATTTCTTTATCTGAGCATTTGTAGAAAATATACATGGATCCTTGATTTTATATCAAAGCCTTGTTGATTTAAAAAACTTTTCCTGGGCTTCCCTGGTGGTACACTGGTTGAGAGTCCGCCTGCCGATGCAGGGGACACGGGTTCGTGTCCCAGTCCGTGAAGATCCCACATGTCGCGGAGTGGCTGGGCCCGTGAGCCATGGCTGCTGAGCCTGCGCGTCTGGAGCCTGTGCTCCGCAACGGAGAGGCCACAACAGTGAGAGGCCCGCGTACCGCAAAAAAACAAAAACAAAACTTTTCCTTCCTCTTCAGGATCAATGATAATTGTTGGGAAGTGAAATAAATTTTATTTTCAGAAGTTCTTCACTCTTACTTTACTTTCCCAGTTAGAATCTATGCCTGTGTGATCATAGCTATATTTTCCCTGAATTTTCTGAATGTATGACTTAACATTTAGCCCTCATAATTTTTTCCTTTTCGAGTGCAGTGTACTCAGAGGATATGTCTGATGCCTCTTGCATAGAGCAAAAGTGCCAAAGACTTTGATTGTTACTATGACAATGAATTTGATCTTTTCCTCTAAATGTTTATCAGACTCCCCATGGATGTGACTTATACAACATATCTAGGCTTTTAAAAGTTTCTGTTGGATATTCCTTTAACAGCCCTTTGCCTTCATCATAAAGGGACTTGTTCTCACATAAAATGAGCTGAGCTTTATCATTTGTATATATCCAGCTAAATCACTTCTATAAATAACACAATCTCAGTTATTCATCATGGTCAGGAAACAAGCTATTTGGGTAAGTAAATTTTCTGAGGACATTGTCTCTTCAAGGGTCAGAACTTTAAATTTATTTTAGATCGACATCTTTCCAAAATATATGCAACATTATATATGATATTTATTTTCCAACCATGGTAGCTAGATTCTTTAAAAACATTGCATTGGAGGTATTTAGCCAGTAAATGTAAAAGAGGATGAGAGGGAACTGATGTTTAAGTAAAGCTATTAAGGCTCTTATAAATATGTTTACACTAGAACTGTGTGTTTAAACAGTGAGTGAATATGCTCACTAAACTAGTAGAGAGCAGTCAAATTAGAGAATATCAATGATGTTTTAGAAATGTTAAGTAACAAAGGTAATTTGTACTGATTTTTACTTACTTTTGCTTTGTTACTGGGATATAGGCTCCCCGTCAATGATAAACTTAAAACAATAATTTAGTTTCACTTTGTTGCATATAATAAGCATTCTAGGCAGCACTTATTTTTCATAACCAGTTGTTGTGGCTTGAACTGTGAATTGAAATCTGTATGTTGAAGTCCTAACCCCCAGTATCCCAGAAAGGGTCTTTACAGAGGTAATCAAGCTAAAAAGAGGTCATTAGGGTGGGCCCTAATCCAATATGACTCGTGTCCTTATAAAAAGTAGAAATGTGGAGACATACAGACACACACACACACACACACACACACACACACACAGGGAAAATGTTATATGAACATTAAGGTGAAGATTTGGGTCATGCATCTACAGGCCAAGGAATGCCAGAGATTGCCAGCAGAGGAGAGAGGCATGGAACACATTCTTTCTTACAGTTCTCAGATGGACTCAACCCTGCTGACAGCTGTATCTCAGATTTCTAGTCTCCAGAATTGTAAAATAATACATTTCTGTTTTTTAAGCCACCCAGTTTGTGGTACTTTGTTATGGCAGCCTTAGTAGACCAATACAGTGGTCTTCCATCAACATTTAATGCCTTGATGATTTTATGAAGAGGATTACTGACTTTGACCCCATAGGTCCCATCTTCCATATCTTACCATGGTTTCAGAGACTTAGAACAGCTTGGCTCCTGAAGATGAAAAGAGCTTAGGATATTTATAGGTATGTATATGCTGACCCCTCATATATCCAAGATCCATCTATCCCCCCATTGATTCATCTATTCATCTATCCATTTGTCCATTCATCCAATGTTTATTGAGTGTCTACCATGTGCCAGTCTCTGTGCTAGGCTCTGGGGTTCAGTAGGTAAAGCAGACATTGGCTTTACTCTCGTAAAAAGTGCATTGTAGCAATTATAATACATACAGTGTTCATACAGTTTGCTAGGATTACATTAGTTCAGTTCATGAACACTGCAAACAAAAAGATATGAACCCCCTTTAAGCAGATCTACATACCATCCTTCTTCACTGGTACAGTGTCTAGACTGTTATTACAATGCCTAAGTTTACTTTTTCTGATCATTTTATTTTCCTTAAGGCTTTTAGCATGTGTGTTTGCTAAATTGTCTATCTCCTATTCTTCTGTCATTGAGTTCCTCCATTTTCTCTTCTAATATAAACAATAATGTAGTTTATAGTCTGCATAGTCTTGAAAGGAAATGATAATGATTCCAGAAAAGGACTATCAAGATAAATTCTCATATGCTAGTACTAATGGTTGAAGAGAAAACTCTCCAGTCATGTGTTCAGCAAATAATTATATTTTCACCTTTTCTGGTCAATGGTCACCACAGTGAATGTGCCCGTGTGAGTTATACGGAACATAGAGATGGCTGAGCACCAATCCTAGCAGTGGGGTTGAAGTTTAGTTTTTGGAAAAAGAAAAGCCCTACATCAGTCTGCCTTTAGGTCATTCATTTCTTTTTCATAAAAAGGTGGAGGGATACATGTGCAGCTGCAGGACCTCTTGGGCAGCTACCTTTCTACAAATTTAATTAATGAATCAAAGGTGAGGGTTCTCCCTCCCAGGTGTTTTCTTGCCCTCAAAATCACCCCCTCACTTCTCTCATCAGCCTCCTTTGACTTACCGGCCGTAAACAAATCATCCTGTATTACTGCACCCCAACTGAGCAGACCGGTGTCTGCTCACCCTCCCCTCTCTGGTTGGAGCTAGGTGTCCTTGTGGGGAGCAAAGGGAAATCCTTCCCCTCTCCAGTGACCTGGTTAGGGTAATGTTTCTAGGACTTGCCTGGTGAGAGATATGGAATCAGAGGCCTGGGAACCTTTATTTTTAATAAATATTCCAGGTGATTTCTATAATTAGGTACCTTTGGAAAGCTCTGTGCTATGGCTTTTTGAGATAAGTCAGTAGCTCAATTGATTTATATCTTGCTCAATAGAAGCTTACATTTTCTAAATATTAAAACCAAACCAAACTAATAAGAGGGAAAGTCACAATGTGACACAGGTGAAAATATAGAGATTCTGTGTTTTGATTTCAGTTTGCTAATAGTCCAGGATAAATTCCTTAGCTTCTATGGGTCTTATATGTAAAACAGAGATGGAATCACTTTCATTAATTTGTTCATTTATTTATCCACTTATCACATATGCGTCAAGGCCCTACTGTGTGTTAGCTCTTATTCTAGTTCCTGGGGAAACAGTAGAGAATGAACCACCCAATTACTGCCTGGCTTCAAAACTGACTCCTTTCTCAATTATCACCCACCCACTTGGCATCCGGTACTTGATGGAAGAACAGAGCTTTTTAATTATCTTATCATATTATTATTATGGTGTTTTTTCCCAGTCATGCTCCAGTTGTTAAATAAAAATCTGAAATTTGTTCTGTTGAAAGGAGTGTATGACCAACCTTATCCTAAAGACCTTGGTGGAATTATCCTAACTCCAGCCAGCTTCTATTTGGCTTTCAGGATGAAATGAGGTGAGAACTTGATATTAGATAATTCCATTCTGAAGCCAAGATGGAGAAGTCTCATTGGGATATTCTGAAGTTAAAACATAAGATGAAGTCTCTAAATAACTTAGCCAAGGAGCCTACATTTTCAGGTGAGGCAACATAGCACCCCAAAAGTTATGAGTGCAAGACCTTAGGATGAATCATTGGTAGAGCTGAAGCAAGGATGGGGGCTAATTTTATTTCACTCACCTCAGTGTTTGCTTCTCATTCAACATGATTCCCTATATTGATTCCCATTAAAAATTTGGACCATTTTGTCTTCCAGGTTAAATCTCCATCAAGATCACACTGAGGGGTTCCCCAAGTCTGAGCTTTCCTTAATGTCTCTTAAGGTTATAATGCAGATTTTTGGAGACATCTAGCTAATTTCAAAGATGTCCTAAAAGTCCAAGACCCTAGATTTTAAACAATTAAGTCATTTAAGGACTGAAAAGTCCTTGAGATGAGAGAACAACACTTTTCCTGTGACTTTCCCAGACTGCCTTCGGATCTGGATTTATTGTTATTTGGTGAGAAACTTTAAATTCAGAACTCGACTGAGTTATGAAAAACAGTGGTTTAGGTGTCTCACTCCCACAGAGCACCGTCTTTAAGGTCAAGAGGATAATTTAAATTTGGAATGGAGATCTGTTAGGAGGGGTCAGAATCTATTTTGAGGGCTAATTATCCTTTGTTGCTGGCTTATCCTTAGGCCTTTGAGCCATATGCTGTTATTTCATTTGCTAAAGACTAAGAGGAGAAAATCTTGAAAATTTGTCAAGTGTAGCAAACGAATTAAAGCAGAAAAATATGTTTTTTTTAATTGAAGTATAGTTGATTTACAATGTTGTTAGTTTCAGGTGTACAGCAAAGTGATTCAGTCACATATATATATATATATATTTTTTTCAGATTCTTTTCCATTATAGGTTATTACAAGATATTGAACATGGTTCCCTGTGCTCTACAGTAGGTCCTTGTTGGTTATCTATTTTATATCTAGTCGTGTGTATCTGTTCATCCCAAACTCCTAATTTATCCCTCTCCCCACCCCCTTTCCCCTTTGGTAACTATACATTTGTTTTACATGTCTGTGAGTCTGTTTCTATTTCATAAATAAGTTCATTTGTATCATTTGTTTTAACAAAGGACAAATCCATTGTCTGAAATAAAATGGAAAACACGTGGCCAAAAGCTGACAGGCTTGACTGAGGACTCCTGGATGTGAGATCCTTACTCAAAGCCCTGGGAGGAGAGAGGAGTCAACTAGGGTTAAGGCTCCAAGCTCAGGCAGAAGGCAAGCACGTGCTAGTCCTGCCCATATCCTCCAACAATGAGGCTGCAATCAGAGCTACTGTATCAGAGGGGGAAAAAGCATTCTTCTAAAATACGTCATCTGGGCTTCCCTGGTGGCGCAGTGGTTGAGAGTCCGCCTGCCGATGCAGGGGACACGGGTTCGTGCCCCGGTCCGGGAGGATCCTACATGCCGCGGAGCGGCTGGACCCGTGAGCCATGGCCACTGAGCCTGTGCGTCTGGAGCCTGTGCTCTGCAACAGGAGAGGCCACAGCAGTGAGAGGCCCGCGTACTGCAAAAAACAAAAACAAAAAAACCCCAAAGAATCCCATCATCTTAGGCAAGTCACAGCCTTTCTCATTCTTATTTTGTCAACTACTAAAAGGAGAAAATAATGCATACAGCAGAGCATGGCTGTTAGGACTCAATGTGAAATTATTAGACAATAGTCATGCACAAACCCAGCACAGAGTAGGTGGTCAAACAATATTTCCTGGATCTATGGCCATGTACAATAGAACCCGTATGGACATATTTCTTAAATGTAGAAAATAATCTCTGAATTTACAGGTTATTTAGACTTAAAACGTATCTTGTTAGGACCAAAGAAATATTGTCGAAAATATGTGCGGTCCATCTCTGACGCTATAGGAGTATATCAACGGAGCCTTGGCAGGCTTGGATTAGAGGTACTCAGAAGCCAGCCCATGGGATGATTTGAGGTTCCCACCTGTAGAAATGAAAATGTATAAATGTCATAACTCTTCTTGTGTGTTACTGTGCAGGCAACTCCTGTTCCATACCTCACTCTGCCACCCGTTATCTGATGTGCTGTCACCTCCTCAATTATCTAATCCTGTGCTTTGATTCATTCCCTTACAGTGTGTTTGTCCTCTTGTAAAAGCTACCTGTCTTGCACAGGGTTGGTTATAGACCTCATATCAGATTTCTAGGACTGCAAGATTTCATCTCTCCCTTCTCCTCAGTATTTCATGGTGATTTGACATTGGTGAAAAAACAGGCAGCCATCGTTTTATTACAGATGTTACTGTGCTGCAAACTCTTTGAGTTTAACCCAGCAAACAGTTGTCCTTTTGTCTCAGCAGTGTTTTCACCTTTGATATATGTTTTTGGTACCTAAGCTCATGAAAAATCAGGCAAAATTACAAAACAGTCGATACGAGGGCTATTATGGTTTTTAATAATTTTCTTTGTCCCTTAACTATGTTGCATCTACAAGTGGTAAATCTATGAAAGTAAGTAAATGAAGATGAAAGAAAGAAGTTGGAGTAAATATTTTTTCTTTCAATATCTATCAAATTAAGAATTTTTTACCTTATATACTTCTTGATGATTTATACTTCTATCATATTTGTATGTGCTCTGATCCTTTCGTCTATTATAGCAATAGTCAAAATTTATATTTTAGCCAGATTTTGCCTGAATAATAACTTGGCTGTATTCTCATTTATGTGTTCTTCTTGCATACACATTGAGAATGAATATCGTCTATTGAGAAAGTTTCTGTCATTGGAGATGGAAAATAATATTTATTGAATGCCTGCCTACTATTTGCCAGGTGCTTTATGTAAATTATCTTAATTAATCTTTGTGGCAACCTTCCATCTATTATCCCCATTTCACAGATGAGGAAACAGGAAATGGCTCACAGAAATGGCAGAGCCAGAAACTGAACCCAGCTCTGTCAAAGCATAGCCTGTGCTCTCTCCAACCTATCAAGTGACTCTGTGATTCCGAGTCAGGTGTGGGTCTCAAGCTGAACATTTGCAGGAAGGAGGCAGACTCAGCATGGTTTTCAGTGCCCCCTTCTCATTAAAGCGATTTCCAAAAAAGTCTGTCTTACTTTTGCATGTTGGGTATTGAAAGTGTCACCGAAGAGGTAATCTCTAGATTATATACATATAAAAAATATATATATATACATAACATCTAAGTTATACAAAATTAAGTATCATTAGCTAGATTATGTATAAAATTATTATATATAATTAAGATATTATATATATATATATATTTATATATAAATTTTGCAGTTTTACTCTCCAGCGTGGGACCTCAGCATACGTAGCAATAGGTGCAGAGAAAGTTTGGGGATTCTTGGTATTTGTAGAGATTTAAATGGATATTGATATTGACTGGCCATGGTTGACCTGCAAAGAAGAGAATAAGAGCTGAGTGTTCTTTATTATGTTCTGTGCGCATCTTTAGAAAAGCATTGGGTTGGCTTCACTTTACAAAAGTCAAGGAACAACAATTGCCTTACAGTGTGTAAAAAACAACCAGTTAAAAAGAGATTGGCTGGGGATCCCGCTAGACCTGAGTTCAAAGCACAGCTCTTCAACTTGATGGCTGTCATCTTGGGAATGTTAGCTGCCCTCCTGAATCTCGGTTTCGTCACCTGTAAAAGTGAGTTGATAATGCTTTGCAGGACTGTTGTAAGGCTTCACTGAGGTACTACACTTCAAAATACACAGTGGAGACCTTGTACATAGTAAGTGCTCTTATCAAGATTAGCGTCCTTCCTTCATCTTATATCAGCTTCATTTTATAAGCGGGAACATTAAAAAAATGATTTTATGAAACTTTTGAAACTATTAGAAGTGTCCTGTTTCTATTTATATGAGATGAGCTTTTAAAAATGCTTTAATCCACAATGTTTTATGTTAATTATATCTCAATTATACAAAATTTAAAAATGCTTTAACCACATTAAGTTCAAGATACACTTGTACAAGATCTTTTATTTCTTACTGTCTCTATTTATTTATTTTATTACTCTTGATTATCCTTCATCCAGTTAACCATTCAAACAAGTACTTATTGATAACATTATATGCCAGCCATGAAGTTATGGAGAAGAAGAAACACACAAGATGGTTCTCTGTCTTCAAGATAATTGTACTCTAATGCGGAAAAATTGAAAACATGAAAACAATTCAAGAACAAGTAACTATTAAATGGTAATATTTATTATAACTGAAAAAGGAGCCTAGAGAGGTTTCAGAGTCAGGGATATAAATTGTGCTTGAGGGAAGGAAGGATTTGGACAAGGGAAAATTAAAGGCACTTGAGGGGGGACAAGAATAGATTGATCAATGGACTGAAGTGTTGAATATGGGAGAATACTGAAGAAATTTTTTTCCCTGGAGCTTGGGGAAAGGATGGAACACAGTGGGGAGTGAATATTACATTGGACCCCCAAGAAGAAATGGATTCAGTGCATATAGATTCTCATCCCTGTCGATTCTGTCTTCTTATTGCCTGTTAATTATGTAAGAGCTGAAGCATCTTGTGGACAGACCTGAATCCAGCCACACTTTGAGCAAATTACTTATTTTCTGTTTCTCTGTTTTCTGTATGGTATATAATTGGTGGGATAATAGTATCTATCTCATAAGGTTTTTCTGATGTTAAAATAAGTTAATGCATATAATGCACCTAGAACTTGTCATTGGAAACACTAATTAATGCTATATTTGCTATTTAAACAAAAGAGAGATCAACAGATGTATGCATGCATGTGCATGTGTGTGTGTATGGTTTAAAGCTTTCTATTTGGCCAATGAGAAGTGTTGAAAGACCATTGAAGGAAAAAGGACAGTTATCTCAAGATTTTTGTGTTGGTGCAAAGACTCATGGGATTGTTAATTTTGGTGGCATCTCTGGAACTTAGTTCCTGGGACTCAAAGGGTATCCTGAAATGAGAAATAAAGTTTTATAGGGATAGGATGACAGTTACATTAGAGTTTTAAGTTTGGATTTTTGGATTCTTAAGCAAAGGGAAAACAAACCCGAGTGACAGAGGAGATTTTTTCATTTACAGGATAAAAAAACAATCCCCCACAAGACAACCCACAGCCTAAAAATTTGTTTATTTATTTTTTTGGCTACGTCTGGTCTTAGTTGCAGCATGTGGGATCTTTCTTTGCGGCAGGTAGGCTTTTCCCTAATTGTGGCACACGGGCCGCGGCATGTGGGATCTTAGTTCCCAAACCAGGGATTGAACCAGTGTTCCCTGCATTGCAAGACAGATTCTTAACCACTGGACCACCAGGGAAGTCCCTCACAGCCTCGTCTTTACAGGAACTATGCTTTACTTCAGTGGTCTCCAAGCATTTTTGATCATGCACTCTATCAATAAAACTCTTATTTATGCTTACAGCACACACACTCACTTACTAGATTCATGTACTAGCATACCATCTCCCTTCGCTTTAGTTGGAACATCTTGCATAACTCCTGGGTGTGTGTTCCTTGTTTTACAGACCACCTCTCTGACTAATGGATTTGATTAATCTGGATAAAGCATGCTTGTCATTTTTTTGGGTCTTCTCTGCCTTCCCTTTGAAAAACAATATGTTGTGGGCTATTGACAGATATTCTACACGTGTTAGATATAACATTTTGAGCTGTATTACAGGTAGTTGGGTATAATCGTTCTGACTTCAGTTGGAGCTGGAGACCAATGGGGAATAATGAAAGGTGCAGGTGATGACCATGAGGATGATGACTCGCCCTAAAGGTGGGTGCATACTGAGAAAAGGGATCCTTCAGGAACTCAACCTTTAAAGGTAGGTAAAGAAGCAGAACCCACAAAAGATCCCGAGAGATAGAAGAAGGCATACAAGAAAATTTCATTGTGTGTCAAAGTGAAGGAAATAAAGAGTCTTTAAAATGAGGGCATAAAGAAAAGTTTTAAGTGCAAGAGTGGAAGGAAGGAAGGAGATGGTTTAATTTGGCATCTAGGAGGTCATTTTCTAAGTGGGGGAAACGGTGTGTCAATGTAGTGGTAGACTGAGATGTAAGTGGGAAGGTAGTGAACGTAGACTAGTCTTTCAAGAAATTTGTAGGAGATGGGAGGAGAAAGGAAGAGAGAGAGAGAGAGAGAGAGAGAGAGAGGGACAGAGAGAGACAGAGAGAGAGAGAGTCAGGAGAAAGGGGGAAATCCTGTCTGTCTGTCTGGCCATCCTAAGGAAAGGATGACTCTCTATGTTTATTATTTGCCCTGTCTAGATAGCCTTTGTCTTCCTGGTAAGACTAGGCAAGGTTCACCCTTGATGTCTTCCACTTAGGAGATGTTAATAACAACTTCAGCCAAGCAGCTACTGCACATTGTGAAGACATACATACAGATCTGTTACAGCACTCACCACTCTGCTAGTCACTTTGGTGTTTGTCTCTGGATAGGTTTTGATCTATTTAAATGAAGACACCATGTCTTCATCTTTAAATTACCACTCTCTACCATAGTGTCCAACGTGTATTAGTTTCTCAGACTTGCTCCTTGAATGTGTGAATGAACAAAAAAAGGTAAACAGGCAAGCAAGGAGTCCTGTAGGAAGGTTAGTCTGGCAGCAGGGTTGGAGATGTAGAGGAGGGCAGGCAGGGTGAAGGAGGAGACAGTGAAGCCCACTCGAGGGTATGGAGATAACCTAGTGAGGAGAGCTGGGTCCCCCAAATCAGGGACTAAAGAAGAAGGAGCTGTTTTAAGAACCACTTTAGTGGAAGACATGCCCAAGTTTGGATAAAAAAGGAGAAAGAATTAAAGACAACAGATGTCTAATCTTTAAAACAAGAAGAATAATGAGGAAAGCAAAATCTGGATCGTGGGGTTTGGTCAAGGGAAAGAACCCAGTGGTCGGAGGGGAGTTTAAGTTTCGGTTTGTTGGGTGGTCTCCTGAGTAGTCTTTTAGTTTTGTCTCCATGTCCTGTTCTTGGATCTTTCCCAGAAGCATGCCTGTTTCCTCTCCCCCCCACCTTTTTTTTGGTAATGTGTCAAGCAGCTACCTCTTCTCTAGTCATTCCTTTCTACAAGGAAAAAGAAAACATTTTTTTTCCATAAAGGCTTTCAGCAGCGATCCTCCACTTACATCTAAAGCATGTCAGAACAAAGCAAAACTTCCAGCTACCAAGATTTAGCAAGCACGGCACAACCTGACGGAACTTGGAACGTCTGCCTTAGAGTGTTTTCTAAGAACATATCATTTATTGGTCAGACAGGAGAAGCTATGTAGAACATCAAATGTATCCATCTTTGCTTCTATATTTATTTTTAAACAGATGTCCACTTGGGTCTTTACCATCCCTCAGCAGTAGGACACAAACTCTTCTTTTTAGTTTAGATTAACTTCACTCTGTTTATTAGCACTTGCATTTCTATAAATCTTTTGATAAGGATTAGAAACAATTCTGAGGCTTCTGTTCATTTTAAGAATAAAGAAGTTGGAAAGACGGGCATTATGAAGAAGAGGGCAGCTGATTTGGGGGAAGGAAGTGTTTGCTATCATCAACATGAGCTAACATTCCTTCAACATTCCTCACCATCCATTTCCCGAACCTATCCCGCATCTAAATCTTTTGAAGGCCACCTTCACTTCTTTTCTCTCTTTCCTTGCCACACCAGTAAAATCAGTCATCCCCTCAGCAATAAGCATGTAAAATGACTTCTTTTGTAGAACAAATCCTTTGTGTGTAAATAATTTGTTAGCGACCTCCTCCCCCCAAGCACTGTGTTGGAAAAAATATCCAACATAAATTGATTGTATAGATAGCCTGATTGTAGAGCAAGATTAATATGAAAACACAAGGAGTCTGCAATAAAACCTACTAACTTAAATCATTCACATTTGTGTACAAGCATTCATATTTAGCAACAGTCCCAAGGCTGAGATTAAAGCTGTTTGGTAGGTTACTTCAAGGCCTTTTTATTGCTAAATCTTATTATGTCTCTAAAATGTAGAAATTAATCACCTGTCATCAAAGCTGCAGTGGATTATTGACTTCTAAATGTCTCTACAAATTGATTCATGACAGAATGAAACAGGAGACTGAACTAGCATTGAAATTCTTTTGCATGTGATAAAAAAGGTCTATTAAAAGCATTTCAACAAATGCTGCCTATAAGGTAATCATCATAAAGTACTTTCCTATCAAAATGAGGTGCTTTTGGAATAGTTTTGATGAGATACATTTTTTTTTCCAACAGTGATATGGTAACATGAAGTTATTCTGAAACTCCAGGAAGCTGATTTAATTTTTATATTACAGAACACATGACATTTCTTAGTACTAACACAATATAAAGATGGTTAGGAAAAATCTACTTATTTGTGTTTGTGTGTGTTTGTTTATGTGCATGTATGTCAAACAGACCATAAAGATTATTCAGGTTAAGAATCTGAGAGAACATTTATAATCTACAATAGCAGGGTAACAATCATTTTTGCCATAAAGATTCCTTCCAGTGTCTCACTATATTCTTTTGACTATGTCCTGCCTCCTTGTCCCTGTTAGTTTAAATCAGTGGTTCTTGAAACAAGTCAGTTTTGTTTCCCAGGGGACCTTAGACAATGTTTGGAGACATTTTTTGTTTGTCACAACTTGTGTGTGTTTGGGATGCTAGTGGCATGAAGTAGGTGGAGGCCAGGGATGCTGTTAAATGTCCTACAGTGCACAGGACAACCCCCCATAACAAAGAATGATCCAGCCCAAATGTCAATGGTGCCAAAGTTGAGACACTTTGGTTTAAAATAAGATTTCAAGAAAACAGTCCTTGAATCGGAGTAAGGAGAGGTTTTAAGTAGCATCCAGAACATTTTCCTTTAATCACATTTGCCTCCTTACTTTAGTCCACTGGTCTTTCCTTTTTGGTAAACATTTAACTGCCAGTGATGGTTTCTTTTCTTTTCAGAATTTTCTCCCAGGAAGCTTCTTCTTCCGGCCCTGTGCACACTCTACACACTCTACAGTTTCCCCTCCAACTCAACTCAGCTCTTTTTCTTTTTAGCTCTGTAGACTCTCGAGGATCAACAGAAGGAACACTCACTGAGTTAATTGCTGACCAAAATACACTCTGATGTTCGATAAACATTCAAGGAGAGGAATGACTATTTTTGATTACTATTACTATTTTTGATTAGGAGGAGAGAGAACATTGCAGAGGAGGAGACTTCTATTTTGGATTTCCGTCTCAGAAGACTATCAGTTCAACCCAAGTACCTCAAACAATTTCAAAACCTTTCATGAATAACCAGAGTTACTATTTAATAATGTTGCTTTGGACAACATGCAAGTTAAAAAAAATATTGCTTCCACCAGACTGTGAGCTCCACAAAGCCAAGAAAAACATTTTATCTGATTTTTTTTTTTGTATCTCAGTGCTTAGATCTTTGAATAAGTGAGTGAATTTTATTTTAATCCTTAATATTCAAGAATAACAAGACAAGCACACAATTTACTGCATAAAGTCTTTTGTGGAGACCACCATGTCATATACATGTCTTGCAGGCAGAGATGCAATCATACAATATTGGTGAACACTTTTCCTATCCACCTGATGTCCTACGCAGTTCCAGGAATACAGCATGCTCTCTCCCCACTCTGGGCGTTTATAAAAGCGATTCCCTTTGCTGGGGAGGCATTCTGTTGTCTCCTTCCTTACTGGTCCACTGTTTGGTTCTCTCAGACATCAGATCCTCTAGGATTGCCTATGACTTGGTTGGAGCCCTTTCCCTGAGCTCTTGTGGTCCTAACCACGATGTAGTAAACCTGCCTGTGTATTCATCTAGATTTTGCTTCTAGACAATCAGCTCCTTGAGGACAGGTGTTGTGTCTTGACCACCATTAAATGGCCCTGAACTTAGCATAGGATGTGGAACTGGCATGTAATTGTTACCCACCAAATGCATGTGGTGTGAAGAGAGGAAAAGTGGAACGGGTCGTTTGGATTAAATTGAAAGCTTCCTCTATCAGTAGAGGTAGCACAATTGACATATTAGAGACCTGTGTAGAGTTGTTCTCTGTAAAAAGGCACAGGGATAGGGTACTACCAAGGCATGTCACAGAGTCCCCAAACCAAGGGGTCCAGGCAGGGGCAGCTGCATGCAGCCTAGACACTGTCTCTTCTCCTAAACTGTGAAGCTTGGGGGGGAAAGTCACACATGACAGCTGGCTCTGGAGCCCTGACTTCTGCTTCATATTTCAGGAAGAGGAATTATGTTTGTTCTTTAGGATCTTGTGGGAATAGAGCTAATGCCAATGGGTGGATAATACACTGTTTTTTTCCCATAAAAATTGGTTTTGGGAACTCAAAGCTGTCCAAAGATGAAAAGGACTGCCTTGGAGACAGGGTATTCCCAGTCTCTATCCATGCAGGCTGGGTGAGACGTGGGTGAAGACCTTGGACAGGGGATGTGTGCACTCAGGGGATGTTGAACAGGTGCTCTTGTAAGGCCCCTTATCACTGTAAGATTCACTGGTGTCATACATAATGGTTGTAAAAGAACTTACAAACTCTTAGCAAAACTTTCCTGGATGCCAGGAAGTACACGTACAGTCATCACCCTGGTAAAGAGGTGGGATCCTTGGATAAGGTCAGAAACCTCAGCCAGGCTCTTCTCACAGGAAGTCACACCCCTTCTGTCAATAAGAAGTGCCACACAGGAAGGGCTTCCTGTCACCTCAGAGACCTGGGAGCGACTCCTTACCTGTTAGCTTTACTGTTGATACAAGTCATGAGTGAATATCAAGGGAATTCCTTACCCAGGTACACATAAGAGCAGCCATTTCCGTTTCTCTCCCTCTCCCTCCCCTGACCCTCTCCTCTCTGTCTCCCTCTTTCTTCTTTGAGTCTCGGTTCTCACTCTACCCGAATGTGTAAAACAGTGGAGAGATGTAATGAAATGAATACCCTGTCTCTACAGAAGACTCAAATACATGTAATGAACTGTTAGGTAACTGAGACAAAATATTGAAAGTGGAATCTAGAGAGATTACCGCGATATATAAAGATGGTTTTAGACTTTGTACCTGATTTGTCAAAGAGCCTGGGAAAAGCCTCTTTTCAGGCATAACAGCTTCTGGTAGAGATTCACCTGCACTGTTATAAAGATGGTGAGCACTTATCATTGCTTCATGCATAATTATTCTATTACATTCCTCTTCAAGTCTTCTGAGCAATCTTTCCGGAGATATTCTTGGGAAAGTTGTGGCAGTGATTTTGAACTCTCAGCCCTTTGCAGTCTGATTGTCATAAACCATTTCAGGGTGTATATTATCTGTTTTCTCTAGTTCTAGTTTTTTTTTTCTTTCCAAACTGCGAGATCATTTCTGGCACTAGTTCCCTGAAACGTTTACAGGGAACTAGTTAAATTTTAACTGATATTTAGGGAAAACTTTTGTTAGAAAAGATTGTTTATGCAAAACTCCATCTCATAAAGAATCTCCAGTCTTTTTGAAGACAGACAACTTAAAAGTCAGCTTTGGGGCTGAATTCATATGTCTTTGTCTCTCTTTCAGTTGATCTTGGCAACACCTCACATGTAATCCAAGACCAGAATGAAGTTATGTTCAGAAGGCAGTCACGATTCAGTGATCTTATCCTGCAGAACGCCTTCTCTTGGCGTTGACATCATATAATTTGGTAAGCGGTTTACACATTGACTCCTGTGATTTTCAAGGGGCTTTTATGATCTGCCAAGTGGACAAATGTCAACGGGCTTTCAGGATTGACTTACCAGGATTTCTGTCTCTTGTGAACAGATTACTGTAGCTCAGAAGAAAACACATGTAAACAAGCCCAGAAATCTTAGTGAAAAATGTGGTTCCCACCAGACGTGGTGGCTTGATCAGGAAGCCTAGTGGAGTTGCCTGTGTCCCTTCTCAGTCTTGGAGGAGTCACAGCTTTCCCTTTCACACAACCATACTGGAAAGCTTCCGAGTCTGCATTGCCTGTGTGCAGCCAGAGGATGAAAGTAGTGAGGTGTCAGCACCCAGGAGCCCGAGGCTCACAGGCTGCAAGTCTCGCCAAAAACTCCTGTTCTTTTTCTCCTGGCACTCACCCAGTGGGTCTGACCCTCAGGACTTTGAACCTGTTTGTGTAACCAGAGGTGATGCCCTGCTGTGGGTGAGAAGACGCGACACCAGGGCAGCAGACATGCAGTTCTCAAGTTCAAGTGGGAACTGAGCTGAACACCTCGGCAAGTTGTTGGAATTTCCGATTTCTTATTTTTTGTAAAAGAAAAAAATCATGTCACATCACAGCAATTATGTCTTTTAATTTCCTTGTTTGAAAGTCTTTGTGCATTGATTCTGGTCCTTTTTTTTTTTTTTTTAACTTTACCCATGATGAAGATCAAAAAGAAGACAAGAAGAAAAAAGACAAGGCCCTTGGTTCACCAGCCTTGCTTTGTCATGTACCTTACCACTTGGTTGCTAGGAGATGGGACCACGGTCTCCATGCCGTCCAGGGACCATGGCTGTTTTGTGGGGGGACTGGAGGAGAGGCATTGCAGAGGGAATACAGGCCCAACCCTTTGCATGGGGACCCTCCTAGAACTAGCACTTGGGTTGTTTTTAGCTTCTCCACAGCTGTCCCAAGAATGTGGCAAGGGGTAGGACAGCCTAATTAGCTTATGCCCTTTCATCCTGGCTCTGTATCCCAGGTCCAGGCAGGCCTAGTAATCCACAGTTCTCAAGGGTGAGTTGAATGTAGATTCTCACTAAAATTCCCATTTGCTGCAGATTTGCATACCATATTTATCTCTTCTACTTACTGGCTTTTCAATCTTAAGGAAATGACTTAATGTCTGTTTAAAAGGGAGATACTGCTACTAAAATCTATCACATAAGCTTACTGGGAACGTGAATTAAGAAACCTATATAAAAAGCCTTGCACACAGGAGACACTCAAAAAATCTTAATGTGCGCTTCCCATCCAAGTAAACCTGAGGTATCTATCAGTTCCTGCCTGTGTGGGCCTCTGACAACTCACGTGGGCTCTTTCAAATCACATTCTAAGCCCGGTTGGATGGGCCCCAGACATATGACATAGGCCGATCGGATTGAATTGGAACTTTCAGTTCTGCCTTGAATTGGTTCCCCTGTGTCGACAAGTCTGTGCGATAGCAAGCCTCTCCTTCAGGGAGAAAGAGGCTGTTTGGCCATGGGTATTATTTTCTTAAATGCAGAATAAAACGGCATCAGCAGGATATTTTAGTGAACTATCTCGTTTGAACTTTCCTATTCATTGGCTCTTTTGTGCATTCGCAGCCAGGGGTTTTGAGCCGATGCATTTGATTGCTCTCATGTACTGAGTGGAGAGACGGCAAAGAGGGGATTCCTGTAGATTCTTAGCTCGTTGACAAAGGCTGTGGTGACTGTGGCGAGCCCCAGAGCGGACAGCCAGTTTCAGTCCTTTGTCGGGATTAAGAGCTGGAGACAAGACGGGGATGGAGGAGGAGGAAGTTTTAATAGAGATACTGAGTCTGAAAAGCTTTGGGAGGAGGGAAGCCGGGGGTCCTGGGAGCATCGCCAGCAGGACCCTGGACTTGGGAGACCCTCAGCTCCTTCCTGCTTTGTTCCCCTGTTGGGCAGATGTTCTGTGACTCGGCTGCCTCCCCTGTGACCAGCGTGCTGAACCAAACAAGTCTCAGGAGACTCAGGCCAGGCTCGGGAGCTTCAGCTGTGTGGTCGTGGGCACAGCCCGTCACTTTTCTGTGGCTATTTACTTTTTAATTTGTAAAAGTCATTTACACATAAACGTGAGGTTCAATTGCAAAAAGGTATCGTAGAAATAACGTGTGATGAAAGAAATGTAGCATCATCGATGAATTTCCTCACTCAGAATCTGTAATGTGAATATTCTTATGCTGAGTATCTTACTGAGGACCATTCTGGGCCTGGGATAAGGGTACGGAGCATGGAGGGGATGTAGAGGAAGAAATGTTGAAGCTAATTGTATAGCACTTTTTTTTTTTTTTGTACGTTACGCGGGCCTCTCACTGTTGTGGCCTCTCCCGTTGCGGAGCACAGGCTCCGGACACGCAGGCTCAGCAGCCATGGCTCACGGGCCCAGCCGCTCTGCGGCATGTGGGATCTTCCCGGACCGGGGCACGAACCCGTGTCCCCTGCATCGGCAGGCAGACTCTCCACCACTGCGCCACCAGGGAAGCCCGTATAGCACTTTTAACTGAAAAAATAGGCACGAAGTCGGTTTGCTTATCACCGCCATGTGTTAAATCTGTACATGTGCAAGACAGAATATGTTCCAGCCCACATTCCATTCTAATGACAAGTCTCAGCCGTGTAACTGGGCCACAGCGCTTACAAGATGGAAACCTGGGTTCTCTCTGCTCCCTCAGTCTCTCAGCTTACTTTACCAGGCCTCTGCTTTCAAGTTGGAAAGGATTTCACTCAGGGTGGCAAATGGGTTTTTCACAGATTGAACTGACACTTGCAGAAATCACCAGTGGCCTTTGGTTCCTATCATGGCTGTTGCGAACCCCCTTAAGATGCCTGATGCCTGCTTTTCTTTTTACTTACCCTGAAGCAATTTCCTAACAGCAAATCTCCCCCACCCTCCCATCCCCAAACCAAAGAGTCTTTGACAAGTGTGGATAACGGGGAAAGGTGAAAGGTAAACCAATAGTAAAATGAGTTAATTCTTGAAATGCACCTTTTTGGGGGGGTATATCCCAGGACTTCTAGTCGGCAATCTCAAGGCTGTTTTAGGGTTGGCTTTAATTTATCTAACTAATGACATGAAAGATATAAAATTGGTAAAACTGTAGTGTTTGGCTTGCTTAAATTAAGTTTATGAGCTTTGCTTAAGCCTGCCAAACAAGTTAAATATTTCATGGCGTTCACAGGCTACAGTTCTAATATTTATAACTCTTGTGTACAGATTTCAAAAAATTATAATTACAACTCCCAGGATCCCAGATATAGCAGATGTTCAATATTTTCTACAATGTTGGCAGAAATGCTTCTCATGCTCTTTTTGATCCCCAACCCATGTATTGTATCTGTTGGAACAAGCTGTTGATAAAGAAAGTCTACTGTCATTCTTTCATTTTAAGGACCTTGGAATAAAACTCTAATATGAAATAGGAAGGGAGATGGAAAAGGTGATTGCTACCCTCTTAAAAATATATTACTGCATGGAAATACTGTCTTACCTAAAGGAGAATGACATAAAAGTGCATTTTGCCATGAGCCACATTTTATTTACTTTACGACCACAGTTTTTTTCTGTATAATTTCCATCTTTCTTTAATTAAAAATGCAAATTTCCTTTTTGGCTGTGACTGACTTTCCTTGACCCCTTTAACAAAACAGCTACGTCATTTGCCTTCCAGAAAAATTTGAAAACCCTCCATCAGCCACTTTTTAAGACTTTGAAGGTCTCTGTATAAAGGAAATGTGGCTATCGACTCTGGTCATTGTCATCCCTGGTACACACATGTATGAATCCAATCTTTTGTGTGTTATAGACAGACTCAGAGAGAATGGACCCAGGAGAGATTAATTTTGTGTTTGGAAGTTTCTGGCTTATGGGTTTTAGAATGCCTTCTGGCAGGATGCAGGTTTGGAGGGCTCTGAAATATTCAACTCCATTTACTTCCCAATTTGCCTAAGGCCTGCCTTGGATAGAAGGGAGACATACTGATTCTAAAATGAAATAGAACTGATTCTACTCCTCACTCAGTTTATGCACACAATTAATAGCAAACAGAGACATAAAAAATACCACTTATGTTTTAGTTGATTTTCTTAGTGTTTCTATTTAAATATTTGAGACTTCAAAACTCACACTCTTTGGAACATTATTGGTACCTATAATCTATGAAAGATATGTTTAAAATTTTCTTAAAAAATTCATGAACCTCAAGTTCATAGATTCATGTATTTCTCTTCCCACAGACTTCTTTGTCTTCATTCTAACTTTAAAAATACTCTGTGATGAAGTGAGATGTGACTTTCAGAAGAGATTCTAGCCTGAGGAGATGCCAGAGGGGTATACTTGAGAGAGGCAGAACTACCGGAAATGGATGTGTGAGCAGTTGTACTTTTAAGACACTAAGAATTAGAAAATGCACCCAGCATGACTCATAATGATATTCAGGGATGTGAGCTGGTTTCCAGGAGGCCCCCAGGTGGCGAACAAGTGTCTTCCAGGTGCTATGACATCCTGCTGTCTTGGTGTTCACTCTGCGGTAGAGACACAAGCCAAGTCATCCAGGCACACAGAGGTTCCTCTCTACCTGTACGTTGAGCGCACACGGGGACATTTGAGGGGAGGGCTTTAGGGGTGCTGGCTAGAGCGTTCCATCAGTGTTTCCCACCTCTTCCCACTCTCCAAGGGTGTGCTCTCCGGGGTTCTTCATTCATTCCTCCTTAGACCTTTTTAAGTGACACTGAAGGGACAATATGAAAGAGTGTGTGTCATCAGCTCTGTATCTACATTGCTGTTGAGGATGGGGAAACTGAAAGAAGTTCTAGATGCTGTGACTTTTCCTCAGGGTTGTCCTGAGGAATGATCAAAATCAGGCTGAGGACACGTGTTCATGCTCCAGCTGTTCTGTTCCAGGTAGAAGGGCAGGAAAAGGGCAGGGACTGCAGAACCCAGAGGTGGGTGCATTCAAAGCCCTGAGGAGGATTACATAAGTGATTTTAGAGATTTCACCTATGAGACAAGGAAAATAACCATTCTACTATTGAGAATAGAGTTGTAGGATTCCAATGAGTACACACAGTGCCAGGCAACTAGCAGATGCTTGACCCTTCTTTCCCAGAATTCCCTTCTCTGCATAGTGCATGGACCACAAGAGACCTTCTGAGCGACATCTGGAAGATGCAAGTGAAACTGCGACCATATTCTTTTGGGTTGGAAGATTTAAACAGGCAGGAGGCTGCTGCAGATTGTGTATGTTGTCACTTATCTGTTGGCTCACCTGGTTGGTGTGGGGCAGCATTTGGGCTGCTGGATCTCCTCCTTCAGCTTCTCTCACTCCCAGGCCAGGTGTGTGTTTACTTCCCTGATGAAGAGCATAGTTTTATTTATTTATTTTTATTTTTAAATTTTTGCTGTATTGGGTCTTCGTTTCTGTGTGAGGGCTTTCTCTAGTTGTGGCAAGCGGGGGCCACTCTTCATCACGGTGCGTGGGCCTCTCACTATCGTGGCCTCTCTTGCTGCAGAGCACAAGCTCAAGACGTGCAGGCTCAGTAGTTGTGGCTCAGGGGCCTAGTTGCTCTGCAGCGTGTGGGATCCTCCCAGACCAGGGCTCGAACCTGTGTCCCCTCCACTGGCAGGCAGATTCTTAACCACTGTGCCACCAGGGAAGCCCAAGAGCATGGTTTTGCCTGTGGAACGTCCTTATCACCGAAGGTGGAGTCTCAGAGGTGGTGAGGCACTGATGTGGGTTCTGGTTCATCTTTGTAGATTCCAGTTATCCTTGCAGGTTCCAGCTTGTCTTGTTTCCCCTCTTCACAGCCATCTTTTCTTCCTGACTGACTGCCCTGCTGACTTCAAGCTTCAGCACAGAAGCAACAGCCTCCGTGTACCATTTATCCAGCTCCTACAGTTGAGCAGAGCCAAGAGCTATGGTAAATCCCATAGCGTGTATGTATTTCCTAGTGGTTCTGCCTCTTTGTTTGAACATTGACTCATATATCTGTCAAAGTGCCTACCGTGGTCCTCTGCCCATAGCAGACATCTCATTCATTTCACTTCATTCACCGTCATTTGGTGAGTTAACTCTGCTGGATGCCTGGGGTACAGAGATAAACAAAGCAGAATCTGGGCCTACAAGTTGTACACACTCTAGTGGAACAAGAGTAAAACTTCTATATTAATGTGATTAGCTCCAGGCAACTCTGCTTCTGTGGCCTTCATTGCAAAGAAATTGGATGGGTTGGTTCCCCTGGGCTGGTGGGGGAGCTTGCCTGGCTAGATTCTTGCCATGAGGTTATTCTGATAACAGGAAAGCTCTAAATGGTCATGATGATTTCCCAGGTATTAACGATGCTAACATTTACAGGTCTAAAGCACTCACACTTCAAAATATCGTTCTACTGTATAAACTCCTTGAACATCACAAGAACATTGTGAAGTGGGTAGGACAGATATTATCCTACTATTTTGTAGACAGAAAAACTGGGGCCAGGAGCAGGATTTGAACCCAAGTTTCTAACTCCTGGAGCTCTTTTCACTATGGCATAGATTTTCTCCTTGACAATCCTGAACTAGGATCTTGTTTAGTAAGACGAAAAGCCCAGAGGCTTTAAAGACTTATGGATTGTCCTATGAAATGTGTGCTTATCTGAAGGATCACATACATGCCATGTTTTCTGTCCTGAGTAATGCTTAGACCAAGTCCAGGCCCTGGAGAAATCAGTGTTTAAATCCTTAAATGCATTGTTTTTTCTGAATGTTACCTAGTATCTATAAGTAATAGCCTGTTTCTCAAAATCAGCACCCTACTTTCTCATTAGGTATGCCTTATGTGGGCTTTCCATAGCAAAATCCACTTAATAGCCCACAGAGATTTGTCACGTTGGATTTATCTTGCTGCCAGCTTCCAGAAATGTATAAATGCTACTATCTCCCTTTTTCCTTTTTGGATTAAATCTGATTCACTTTCCCAAAGTTGAAATAATTTATAAAGCATTTTTAGGCTAGAGAACCTGAAGCAAAGACCATTGCTGTTGGAAAAATAGAGAAAGAAAAAGAGAGAGAGAGAGAGACATCTTTAGGGGAAAGTTAAGGGCTCTATCTTACCTTCTAATATACAGTATGTGTTATTACATATTTTGGAAAAATCGGTGTCAGGCATGTGCTTGCAAGTTTTAGTAGGTGATTGTTCAAGTTATTATGGAGCGCTTTACACCAACTGCTCAGAGAACAAAATAGCACCCTGAGTCGTGGAATTGATTTGCAAACTCCTAATGCCTGGGATGATCTGCTTGCAGTATTCTCTTACTTAATTTAGCATGAAGTATTACCTGAGAAATCTCAGTGCTTAAAAAATTCAAAGGCAGCTTAATGCTCATCTAATGCCTAAAAAAATAGTTATCTCTGGTTGAGGCCAGTGTTATGGGATGGTGTGAAAGAGGCAGGCATGGTATGAAATACTTCATGACTCTTCATTGAATGCATTGTCAATATTAACTCTTTTCCTTTCTATTTTCCTTCCTTGACATCATTTTAGAGAGGGTGTGGAGAAAAGGGAAGCCTCCTCCACACAGAAAAGGGAACGTAAATTGGTGCAGCCACTTGGAGAACAGTATGAAGTTTCCTTAAAAAATTGAAAAGAGAGTTACCATAGGATCCATCAATCCCACTCCTGAGCATATATCTGGAAAATACAAAAACTCTAATTAGAAAAGATACATGCAACCCAATGTCCATAACAGCACTATTTACAATAGCCAAGACATGGACACAACCTAAGTGTCCATCGACAGAGGACTGGATAAATAAGATGTGCTATAAATATGAATATTACTCAGCCATAAAAAGGATGAAACAATGCCATTTGCAGCAACATGGATGGATATAGAGATGATCATACTAAGTGAAGTAAATCAGACAAAAAGACAACATATGATATCACTTATATGTGGAATCTAAAAAAATTATACAAATGGATTTATTTACAAAACAGAAACAGACTCACAGACATAGAAAACAATCTTACAGTTACCAAAGGGGAAGGAGGGGAAAGGATAAATTAGGAGTTTGAGATTAACAGATATACATTACTATATATAAAATAGATAAAAAACAAGGAACTACTGTATAGTACAGGGAACTATATTCAATATCTTGTAATAACCTATAATGGAAAAAGAATCTGAAAAAGAATACACACACACACATACAAACACAACTGAGTCATTTTGCTGAACACCTGAAACTAACACAACATTTTAAGTCAACTATACTTCAGTAAAAAAATTTAAAAAATAATTTTAGAGCAAATGTTGCTAAAAATATCAAGAAATGTTAGAGTTTCTATAAAGTCACTAAAACATAATGTAAAATCACAAATGGTGTTAGTAAAGTTACTGTTTTCCTCTAGGGTCGAAATGCATTTTTGTGCCTGTGTTAATTTAGCACACAGATACATACATTTTCTTCTGGGCTTCAGTGAAGTTTTTGTGCTCCTACATATAGGTGAAAAGTCCATGTAATCTCATAAAACAAAGCGAAGCAAAACAATCAAACAAAAAACAAAAGTTGGAGATTTGGAAGATTAGGAAATGCTGTAGTATAAATGCTCTGTCTGTGGCTCTTAACCCTCAATCTTTGTTCTTACTTGGAGTGGCTTATCTCCCCCCACTGGATTAGAAAAAGCAGCATACTGCTCACCGCTTTCTTAAAGTACTGCTTGACTGTCTGAATTTCTTTGAGAAATAACCTTGGAAACACAGAAACTTTCCAATGCAAACTTCTATGACAGCTGGTTACTCTACGGCATATGGTTGTTAGACCTAAAAACCACCCTTGATGGTACTGTTTGTGATATGATTTTTGTGGACAGGAGAGGAGAAAACACGCTAGGGCCATTTGGTCACAGGTGGATGGCTTTTAGCCTTACTAATACTGTTTGTGGATCTCAGTTGGTGTGCTAGGTTTTATTTATCTTACAAAAGAAATTATTTTCCAGATCTAAAAAGACTAAGAAAAAGTTGAGCATTAAAGTGCCAAAGGAAAAAGCATTAGCTTCCCATGATACTTAAAAACAAAAACAACAAAACACCTCCTGTTATAAAATGGTAAGTTTTCAGAGTTTCCCCCTCACCATGAGTTGTGAGTCCTTGGGCATCAGAGTAAGAGCCTTACTCTTCACCATATGCCCTTTTATACCTTTTGAATTTTGTATCATCTGCATGCATTACCTAACAAAAATGTTAATTTAAAATTTAAAGGGAGGTTTCCAACAGGATGACTCTAGTAAGATTTGGAGCAGTGTATTAATGTATTTATTTTTGTTCACACTAATGGCTTTTACTGAGTCAACTCAATTCAATGTGACAAACAACTACTATGTGCAAAGCTCTGAGGGAGGCCTGGAAGGGTTGACAAAGAACCTGCCATCAAGGAGCTTAATATCCTCATCCACTTTAACAGCAGCTATTCCAAAAGTTCAAAGCCTCCCTTTATTTGGACAAGGGTCTAACCTGGTGTCCGTTGTCCAACACTGCTAGCTGGAAACAGCATACAACAAAGTGGTTATATGCTGGGGAAGTGGTTAAACACGGGGGTTATAAGTGGGGGACTTTCTGTTCTTCCATTCATTCTCTCATCAGCAGAATACCTGCTACTGAGGGCCCCGTGCAGGTGACCAATGACAAGCACGCAGAGTTCTTGCCCTCAAGGCCTTACCACCTGGAGATATATTCAGTTCTGAACTTCCTGGGTCTCCTGATGTCTGAGAGAATATTTGGGCTACTGTATTAAAAAAAAATGTGGTCTAGGAGATTTTGTTTGTTAGGGCAACAGTAATTCAGCAACATTTAATATTCCTAAAGGTTTAGTATAATGCATAAATAGGAATCTTTCAAATGTGTATGGTATCTTTTAGACAAATCATTCCTTCATGCAGGGAGAAGTCATTTATGGGATAAATACACAGAACACAAATAGGATAACTGAGCAGCTTTAATTCTACACATAGCTCAGATGGAGGGTTCCCACTTTTTCCCGAAGGTAGGTGGTGGATGATGCAACGTGATTTATTAATAAAGTCTGTTGCCTGAAAGTAGGTAGCAGAAAGATTTCCATCACTTGCAATGAAGAAACATGAAATCTCGAATTCCTACAAAACTAAGGAGGAATTTTAAATGCCGCAGCAAATTAGCATCAAGAAAAAAAAGGCTTATATAGAGAAATATTTGATTAGAAAAGCAGAACTAATAGAAGTAGAAAGCATTCTCTTGCATGGGAGAGAGTATTTAGAGTTCTGATTTATTTGTGTGAGAAAGATATCGTTTTTCTTTTTAATATTGGTAAGAAAAAAGATAGACTGTAAGGCTGGTAAATAATTCAGTTCAAAGCATCTCTTAGGTTCTAATAGTTTACTTAGTTTTTCTCACCATGTCTTCACCTTTAAAAAGGAAATCACATATGAAAATTAAAAAGTCCCTGTGTTTATATGTTTACATTGTTAATGTAATACATACATTATTGCCATAATACTTACATTATTAATATCATTTGTAGGGGGTAGTTTTTCAAATCAGAATATTTTCTCATTGATTTTACTGTAAAACTTATCATCGAAATGGTATCTGCTGCTTGCTTAGCTGCGGACTAAAATAAAGTCGTAATTCCAGTCTGCAAAGACCTTGCAGGTTAAGCCTTACATAGCAGGATAGACAAATTGAATCTTAAAAGATCTAATCTTCACTGCCTCTTTCTTTTGGTAGTGATTCTTTTCCAAAAGCTAATAGAAAGATTTGGAGCTTGAATTGTTTTATGTTGTATATTTGTCTTTGTTTTTATAAATTTAATAGCCTGTGAGTTCATCCTCAAACACTAAACAACTACATAGTAGAGATGAAATCTGATTTGAACAATTCAGCTTTGTATTGCCAATGATGTTATTCGAAAGCTACAGGAAGAATTTCTCTAAATGGTCATATAAATCTCACAAATGTGAAGCTGGTGCTCCGATTTATAGTCCACGTAATGGGAAGCCTTGTTTGAGTGAAGGGGCTGTTGTGATGCTGGGTTGATATTAGATCATTGACACTTAACCCAGTGACTCTTCAGCCTAAAGGGACTCTTTGATGGAAATGCACTTGGTGTTTTCAGCTTACTTTGCTTCTGACCCAAATTCATATCACCGCCAAGTCCATAATTAGATAAGAAACAAGCAAATTCAGGGGAAACACCGGGATGACAGAAAAAAGAACAAGAAAGAACAGCAAAGACCATCATTTAAGGAAACAAAATTCCTATTAGTAGTGAAAAGATACTCTAGTAATTGTTCACCCTGGTCTCCCTGCTCAGCTGGGCACCCAGCAATATGGTGCCTAGAACAGTGTGTCTAGGCCCCTTGCTTGATAATTGCTGTTTCCAACTGGTGTATATAGTCAGTTTCACAAACAGGACTTCCTGGGGAAATGCCAATGCCAAGACCCTGGATTTGTGTTGTTCCTAATTGTTGCCCTTCTTACAAGCACGCTACAGCAGATTTTCACAATCTTTTATTGGTTCTACTTCCCTCAAAGATGCTCTAGAACCTAACTTCTCAAACTTTACTGGGCATACAAATCACCTGGTGATCTTGTGAAATGCTCATTCTGGTTTAGCAGAATGGGTCAGTATTTCTAACAAGGTCTGGGTGAGTGTGTATGACTAACCAGCTCCAGAGTGATGTTGACCCTGCTGGTCGGTGGACCATGCTGGCATTTCAGGGCTTGACTGGAAGTTCTTAAAGTGTGGGCCCCGTACCAGCAGCATCAGAATTACCTGGTAGTTTGTTCGAAATACTGATTCTCCTCCTCTATCCTAAACCTACAGAGTCAGGAACTCTGGGGGCAGGGCTCCTGTGTTTTAACAAATTCATCCAGATGATTCAGATGCATCCAGAAGTTTGAGAACCAGTGCTCGAAACCAATGGTTTTGAACCACACCTGTATATTATAGTGAGCTGGAGCCTAAAAAAATACCAAGGCTTGGACCTTATTCCAAGTTAGGAACATAAGACAGAATTATTATTATTACTATTATCATCATCATCTCCATCTTACAAATGAGGAAAAGTGGGGGTGGTAAAGTGCTCATTCAGCCTTGCAGTTCATGAGTGGTGGGGCTTGGAATGAATTTAGGACTTGTCATCCCAGAGTTCTTGTTCTTTCAGCTCCCCTACTCAGACTGCTGAGGGCATTTACAGGATGGAATCCAAAAGCAGAGACTGGTATCATTTGTACTGTTCTGCCTACTGTCTGGGCAGAAAAGCCCATCAATCTAGCTTCTTTCAAAAGAACTCTATTCTGCGAGGTCTTTTACATTGCTTGGCATTTCTCCCAATCAGTCACCAAGTATACACTTAATTTCTTTTTAAAAGCCACCTGGTTTTGTTTTTTGTTCGTGCGTACGCCTTTTGGTTAAGTGGGTGAGGGATGTGTAATCCATCTCATGCATAATTTGTTTAAGACAAGTCATTAAAAATGCACTGAAGTTTAATACGCTGTATATGTTCCCGCTAGAGTTCTTTTCCCCATGTAAATGATTTTGAAAGTTTTAAAAATAGTTTTTAATGTTTTACTGCATGCCATTGTTGCAATACCTCATTTTAAAGCTCTAAAATTAACATGTCTTTCCTATCAATTTTATCTTCTATTTGCCTGTTATTGATTTTTTTTTTACCCTCCGCGTGTCTAATGGAAGCAGAGCTAATGGGTCTTTGCTTTGTTTATTCCTTTGCTTAGGCAGCAGCATTGTTTTGATGTGGTCAGCATGGCTCTAGGAATAGGGCTTTGAGCTGCAGTAAAAGTTTATCAACAAACTCTATTTTATTTGTGTAGATGCTAAAAGAATCCTTTCTGTTGCCCCTCTTACCTGGTCACTGTTCCTTTTTGTTTCATTTAGTTGTCTTTTGGTGAGGCGGTCTCGTTTTCCTTCAAGGATATCCTTGTGAGTGATCATCACAAAAGATATATAACCTCCTAGAGTGACTAGGAAGATCAAACTAACTGCCACCAGAGAGTGGCTTCACCCTGATTCATGAGGCAATCACGACTTCTTACTAATCTGCTACCACCAACACTGGCTCTTTAACCAGGGAGAAGCCTTGAGGCAGGTGGAGTGGCAGGATGCTGATTGCCATATTTTATCTTCCAACCCACAAATAATATGGAACAAGCTCACCTTTCATTTATTCCTTAATACATGTAAGATGTATTTATTGAGGTTTCTTTTTGAGGGGTAGGGAAATGCCAAGTTCAAAAACGTGAACATTGTCCACATCATCAGTAGAGGATTGTGTCTTTTGTCAAATTTCAATTATCTGTGATAATAAGCATCAAATAAAGAATTAAGGAAAAGTAGATATGTAGAATAAAAGGCAAAAAGGAGTGGACCTTCCTCTGACAAATGAACTACATTATCATTTGTTATGGAGTTCAACTATCTAATCTAGTATGGATGAATTAAACCTTAAGAGAATCACGAAATTTTACATATTCAATACTTTTTACCTCTTTGCCCACCAGATGTTTTTACCAGACTCACTGGCAAAGCAGCAGATCTGGCCTCTGACGCAAATGTTAATGAGCAGTGGAACCACCCAAAGGCAGGAAGCAGGAGAGAAGAAAGGGGCCTTGATAAGCCACTAGTGGATAATCATTCTCTAGATAATTAAACGCTGACGCTATGTAAGGGATACAACTCAAAATACTGATAGGACAAAAAATATATCTTTTCACTTGTGGTATTCTCTTCTGAACTTTCCAGAAATTTCGCTTGTGGCTTTACCTTCTGAACGTTCCAGAAATGGTCAGTATGAGACCCTTTTATCAAGTGCTTTGTGACCAACGAGCACCAGTGTCTAGCTGTTCTTACACGCCTGAGCCAGTAGGGGCGACCGTGGCCCAGAGCAGGGGAGTGAACTTGGACTTCATCCCTCTCCCTGATTTGTTGCGCAGCTTTAAACAAGTCACCTTATCACCAGCTCTCCATTTTCTTATCTGTTTAGTCAGGATTATGTTGGCTGCTCACCCAACAAATATATTTTAAAGATTAATGGAAGAGTGCTTGCGTGATAACTTGGAATTCCTTGTGTCAAAACATTACACCCTTCCTGTTGTACCACTAAAATTAATAAATATTGAACATATATTTATGTAAACACAGAACACCACAAACCCAAAGGCTGTATTTTAAAAACCTAAGCATTTGGTTTCAATAGAAGTAAGGAACAGGGAAGGTTAAGCATAGCTTCTGGCCAGTCTTTTCCCTCAGAAGTCTATTGCTTGTGCAACGTGTCTTGAGGATTTTTCCCAAAGAAGTTAATTAGACTTTTAAAATGTTCCTTGTACTCCTTTTCCTTCACCCCACCCATCACCCTTGTTCCTGGCTGTTCAGAAATGAGAGGAGCTGCCTTTGCCCATCAACTGTTTTAGGTCTGTGGGCAGCTACTCTTTACTTTTTTTTTTAACTAAGAACATTTAAGAAAATTGAGGTATAGTTGATTTACAATATTATAGTAGTCTCAGGTGTACAACATAATGGCAGCTACTCTTTTGTGTGATTTCAGTAATCAATGATGAGGGAGGACAGTGACCTTAATTGGGCTCCTGAAGATCTATAAGGAATTAAATACAGTAAATAAAAGGCTAAGAGAAATATTATTAAATGGTTGTGATCATGAATGACTAGTGTGTATTAGAGCTAAAAAATAATTTAACTCTGCTGGTGGCTTTTCAAAATTCTTTAAATATAATATATATAACTACTCATCATATTACAAGTTAGTAAGTATATATATGGGGACTACATAACGTTAGCAACATTACTGGGTCTGGATAAGATGAAAAATGGATAAAAGGCATATCTTCAGAAGGAATAGAGTCTCATTGAATAGATGAAACTACATGAAATTTAGAAAATTCTAAAATGAATGCACTGATTTGTTTTAGTAATTGAAATCTCAACTAAAAACCCTGGAAAGGGAGACTTAAAGTCAAAAGATATATAATGGGTAAATCTTTGCTAATTAATGCTTGCCTTCTCATACTTAAAGTATTTTTAAGCCAGATTTATGCCAAATGTTGTAACATTTGGCATAAATCTGGCTTAAATTTGTAATTTATGCCAAACCACACTAATTAGACATACATACTGAAAATCAGACCATATTAGCACTAAGGTGCAGGTAACACAGAAAGAGAATGGGACATATATTTAAAAGTTCTTCATAATTTGAAAGAGCCTTTTAGCTCAGGAAATGAGGACTATAACATCTGGTTAAAGCTAAAAGGGAATTTTAATTGTTCAAGCTGGACAATAGCCAAAACCCTGGAGTTAGCACACCTGGATAATATCCATATAATGTTTCTAGAGAAATATATTCTGGTAAGGAAGCAAATAATGAAATTTTTAAAGATTCATGAGGGGAATGGAGAAATTTTAGGAAACAAATCTATAGAATGATGTTGTATAATAATCACGTTTGAAGCTTTAGAAGACAAACCAGGTTATGCATAGAAAATAAGAAGCACCATGAAATTTGTGCAGTTGTTGTTGTTTTCTTTACATGTATTTAAAGTACTGTTTAAACAAACAGACTAAGGAGGTTTAATACTTCAGTTTTCTTCACATACGACATATAGTTGCCATTTAGTGAGGTAGATTTAGGTTTACCTTTCATTTCTATTTTGATAAATATTTCAATTCCCCTAAAATCCAGTGAGAGTGCATTATGTCTGAGTGCATCACAGTTAGTAAAGACAGAAGAGAAAAGAGGAAATTTCAAGCTTTAGATTAGAAGTAGGAAAAATGAAAATCCTTAGAAAACGTGTTTAGTAAACCTTTGGTACTCTTGTTGCTCAGCCAGCCCCCCCCCCAAAAAAAAAGAAAAATGGGCAACATATTTAAAAATAAGTTACTGAGTGATTGAGTTAAAAATGGTAATTTTCACAGTACAATGACTGCACAAATGGATTTCATACCGTTGTATGGTATTAAGTGGTGCAACATTGCTAATGGTATGGAGACTATGTGTAGAAGTTGTTTTAAGACTTATTGATAAGACCGTCTCTTGTTCTGTTGCCTGATTCTCATCAGTATGTACAATGATCAGTTCAAACTGTATGCCTTGGCTTCAGATTGGAAATTTGGGGACAGAACCAAAATTTTAGTATACAGCTGTGAATTGTAAAGGAAGACTGATACTAGGAACTGTAAACCTAACACCACAGTTGCCCCCACCGAAATGATAGTGTTAAGTAAGAGAGGTGTGATACAGCCCTAATTATAGGCACTAACTTGCCCATTAGTTTAGGACGCCCAAGCAGTAGAGTTATTGATGCAGCACAGATTGGGTTTTAGAGAACTAGTATGAAACTTGAGATTTCTAAATACAAGTTGAAAGCAATGTCTTATGGGTCATGTAATTCTAGGTACTAGATATAATCAGTTCAAAGGTACTAGATATAATCAATTCAATCTCAACTAAAATATTGGAATAAATATAAAGAGGAAAATTACTAATCAACCTCTACATAATAGCAGAATGATAAGCCATAAGCATTTAAAAAAGAATAAATAATGATAAGAAAATCTGATTACTTTTTTGACAGAATTCTGTGAGATTAAGTCAATGAAATTGCTATATTATACTTTGATTTTGGTTTTACAGATCATGAAATTATATTTGCAAATTTTATGCAAATTTACTAAGAGATTAATGTTGTCATATTCTATAGACTTAGGACAAAGAAAATCCTGATAACGCCATTGGTGAAAAAATGTATAAAGAGATTCCAAGGTCATGAATGTTGTGTCTAGAAGAGTTGAATAGTTTCATTCTCTCTTTCTTATTTTTCATTCTCTTTTTATAGCCACATTTCTCACCTTTTTTTGGATGCACAGATCCTGTAAATGCTTGTGGTTGGTCACAAAGATGAGCCAGAGAAGACAGCACACCTACTGACAAAGGTTTATATGGTATCATCATTATATCATTCATTCTTTTCAACGAGTAATTTTTTGAGCACTTACCATATTGCCCAGACACTGTTTGAAGTACATGGGCTATATCAGTGAACAAAACAGATTAAATCCTTTCCCTGGTGGAGTTTATGTTATGGTGGCTAGAGGCCCAAAATAAACAAGATAAATATGCAAATTATGTAGTGTGTTAGAAGGTGTTAGAAGGTGATCCATGCTATAGAAAAAAAAGTAGAAAAGTGTATTGGCTTTGTTGGGGAGGAGTGCAATTTTAAGTAGAGTGGTCAGGGTATTTCCAGTTGGGAAGAGGATCTTTGAACAAGGACTTGATGCCACGAGTGAACTAGCCACATGAGGGAGAAAAGTGTTCCAGGTAGGGGAACAGATAACACAGAGGACCTAAGGACAGAATGTGAATCTGGATGAGGCCAGAGAGTTAACAAGGGGCCCAATCATGTTGCCTTTTTGGCCGTTGTTAGCACATTAGCTTTTACTCTGAGTGACGGGGAGTCATTGGATAAATTTAAATAGAGGAGTGAAATGATCTGACTTATTATTTGACTACATCATTTGGGCAACTGCTGAAAATAGACTTTAAGTGGACAAAGGTAAGAGCAGCATGACCTCTAGGAGGCTCTTATTACTATACGGGGTTAACTTTATAGAATATAATTATTTTAGGAATTGCAGCTTTGAATTTTATAGCCTAAATTCCATGAATACAAATATTTTTATATCAATATATATTTAAAAGGATATTATTTCCAAGAGTCATCTAGTGAAACAATATTTGATCCTCAAAATTTCAAGACCATAAATCAAATACATAATTTAATTAGTGTAATGATTTATGTGCACAATATTTTACAGCTTTCCATATTCCTTCACAAGGCAGGAACTTATTTAAACCATGCAAAGACCCTGTGAGGCTGGAGAGATGATTATCCTCATCTCATCTAAGGTAAAGATACTTTATCAAACTAGTTAGTGGCAGAACCAGGATGGGAATCCAAGTGTTCTTACTCCAAGCTCAAAGCTCTTTCCACTCTATCATTTTGCTTCAGACAAGTCTGAAATTTGTTATAATAGGACATGACCTACATTAAAATTACTGTTAATGACTTTCAAATGAAGGAAATTTTCAGAAGGTATTAAATTGGAGGGGAAGAAGTAGTGTACAGGCAATTAATGAGAAAGAAATAATAAAAATCAATCCTGATAACTTTGGTACTTTATTTCCTGACCTCTTACTTTCACTTAAAAGTCATTTATTCAACTACTACTAGAAATTGGAGCTCACTCAAGGTCAAAAGTTATGGTGGTATGGCTACCAGCCAAAGCTAACTTTCTGTCAAAATTATCTTTAAAAGAGATTAGGCTGAAGGTGTCTTCTGGGTCAAATATAAAGGTATTGCAAAAACCTTGGGTCAAACACACCTCTTAAAAAATTAAATGATGTGAGATTGTCAAAAATTAGTAAGATCTGTGGAACTCCATTTAAGAAGTTATACTACCATAGATCATGATGCTTGCCAGGTTTTTAAGCTTTAAAACTTGTTCCAAATCAAGTTGAAAAACAGTCCAGTTGTTACTTTAAATTTCATTACAACAGCCGTCCTTTCCCTACCCTATTTGCATCTCAAAACCTCTGAGCAACCCCTCCTATACTTGCTGAACACAAGATATTTCATGATATATGATTTCAAACTCCTTAACAGTTTGACCTTGAGTAAAGGTTTGAACTTTGCCCTACATCTCAGGGATTCCACCACCATCATGCAACACTGACCAGTGTTAGAGACCACACTTTCCAGGTTGACCAGTAGGCCCACTTGGACGGGTCTCACTGTGATTCCAGAGAATTCATTGTTTCTCCATGTTTCCCCTACTTGAGAAGGAAGAGAAGTGTGAGGAACAAAATTAGAACAGCTGGGATACTAAAAGAGCAGAGTCTCTCTGTAAATAAAATGGACTAATCAACCTAGATTGAGTGTAAAATAATTTTTATAAAGCTCCTACAATCTGTCTGGCACTGGGTTGGATGCTTTCACATTTATTATTTTGTTTATTTTCCTTCAATCCTGTGAGGGGAATGTAAAATATATTTATATTTTATTGATATATAAATTGAGTCTCAGAGAATTTAAGTAACTTCTCTATGAAAAAATATTCTCACTAAAGATTGTTTGACTCCAAATCTCACAGAGCAGATTTTTTTGCCATACTGCTGTAAAGATAATCTAACCCCAGATCTTATGCATAATCCTCTGAGCCCCACTTGCTATTACATCTTTCATATTGAATAGAGATGTGAATGCCTTTGGGTGCCTGGAGATGCCATGTCCACACGTATTGTAGTTATAGATTAAATTCATTCATTCACTGAACAAATGTCTATTGGATTGAGGACAGCTCAGTCAATATAAATTGTGGTGAAAACTGAAGTTAATTAGCTGAGATAGATGTATATCCCAGAGCCAAGTGTTATTCAATGACACCTACCTTATACAAGTGTTCTTTGTACAAAACCCAAGACTCCATTTGCCATGAAGAGTGATGGCATAGCTAAAAGTCAGAATCCAAGTTGGGAGAAACTCTTTTTTCAGTTTCTAGTTTGGTTAAATATAATTACTAAAATGCCATATTATTAAAACAGAAATAAAGCCATAAGAAAAAGTAAAAAGATTATGATATATTCATCCAAGTAAAATATTGATGACTTCTGAAAGGAACACTGACAGACTATAGGTAAAATCTGATTAGAAAATTAATGTCAGATACATTAGCCAGAGATGATCTCTCCATACTGATTTAAATTACATCACTCAAAAGAAGGGCTCCTCCTAAGTGTCAGTGTTCTTTCAGCCATACCGACCTGGATTCAGAGCAATACCTGACATTTGGCTTCGTCCTCCTCCTCATTGCCCTGGGGAACCTATTTTTCTTTCCTTCCCTAAAGTCCAAAAGTTTGTTCCCTCAAGATCATTATACTTTCTTCAACTTAAAAAGGAAAAAACTTAATTTTTCCCCACTAATTAAAATCATATACCCTAATATGTGTCATTTATGTTATTTTGGAAATACACTATCACTTCTTGACATCAGTCCCTAAGATGTATCTAGCAGTCAGTAAGACTCTACCTTGTAGAAGTTACACAAAGTGAATTTACAGGAAATATTACAAGATAAAACCTTCCCAATTTCATTTTCCCCTCTTTTACTTAATATTTGGGGTTAATTTCATGAAGGAAAGAAAGTACACTTGTCCACAAATTGTCAGATGGATGTAGCCTTTCTTAGGTTTGCATGTTAAAATTTGAAAGCATAATGAGAAGAAAATTGAGATGGGACCAAATGATCTTATGCCTCTCTCCCTCCCTTGTCTCCTCTTCCTCTGTTCTTTTTCTTCCCCTTCATCTCTCTCCGCTTTTTTCTTCTGTTTATTAACCTCCTACATGAAAAAGGCAATAATGCGAATAGATAAGGTAGAATAAATAGGTATGGCCCCCTAACACCACAATGTAAAAAAGACATCAACACTGATAAATAAATATGTGGTGATATACATGGTACCCAGCAATGGTCTGAAACAACTGTGCACTATTTCATGAGAATTATGCACTGCTCGTGAGTCTAAATCGAGGTGTTTTAACTAAATACAATCCAGTGTTTATCATTGTTCTTTCCATTCATTTCCTTTGCATAACAAATTACATCCTTTGTTATTCAATTATTCAAAATATTCTGAGAATCAGTTTCTACATATGTGAAATATTGGCATTGGACATGTGGTATCTAAATTTTTTTTCAAGGACCTACTGTATAGCACAGGCAACTACACTAAATATTTTGTAACAACCTATAAGGGAAAAGAATCTGAAAAATAATATATAGAATATATATATGTATACATATGTGTATAACTGAATCACTTTGCTGTACACCTGAAACTAACACAACATTGTAAATCAACTATACTTCAATTAAAAAAAATAAAGTTCTTTTCAGATCTAAAATACTGTGACAATGAGACATCTCATGAAACATCTGGTGTCCATACATGCTGCTTCTTTTTTGCACTATGCATCCATGTTTCTACTCTCATAAGAATTACCTTTACCCCCAAATCTTAGGGTGTTTTTCAATTCCTGTTTCCCTGGGAACGACAAGGCATGGAATCTCCCAGCTTTAGGTCTTCCAAATTTCAGAGAAGATACACAGAATGCCTAATTCCTGGTCATATTTAATAATATAGAGCCTGAACTCTACTATTAGAGAATCACTGCCACATTTCTCCCCACTGAAGATCATTCATGGAGAGGTGTGAATTGGGCTTAAAAGATAGGGCAACTTGATCTGATTTTAGCTCCAGGATGGTTTAGGGGCATCTTGCATTTACCCAGTGGGGAAATAGAACAAAAAACAAGTTTACAGCTGAGGAGGAGAAGGATGCCTCAAAAGAGATATATAAGAGAGAGAGTTTTATTTAGTTTTCCTTCTATACTATAATATGCTTGATAAATCCTTTAAACTTTTAAGCAAATAGCGTATAGCATGGATGATAAAAATCTAACCTTGCCTGTTTCAGCAAAGATTCAAGATACTTTACAAAGATTTCAGATTCAGCAAAACACAAAAGGCATTTCAATAAGCATTTTCTCTTAATTGTTAAGCACATGTACCCACAAAATTACATTTATTTTTTGATCATTTAGGCTAATTTATCAAAATTCACTAATGGAACAACTTTAAAATCTAAGAAGCCTGTGAGTTCATTTTCCCAATACAAATAAAATATCTTCACTTTGAAACTGGAACACGATATTTTCCCAAGAAATTAATTCTACATTTAGAAGGTTCTGCAGAAAATGAACTATGGTTTTAATAAGGGTCCTGAAATTCACTGACATGTGACTGTTCCCATATTAGAGTACAGCTTACATTCATTAGGTGTGTGACTGAACTTCCTGTTTAATTTTAGGTTAATGAAATAAATACTTTAATATAGCTCTCTATTTTTTCTAATCCTGATATTTTATGAATGAACAAGGCAGCAATCCAAGTTCTGGGCCTCTCACACAGGGTCAGAAGGCTGGAATTACTTAGCAGACTGTTCATCCCACTTTGAGGACAAAGGAAGTTGCACAAAATATTTTGGTAACAACAGAAATACAATGAAGAAGTCTTGTAAGACAAACCACGGTTTTCTCTGCTGAAGGGACAATTCACCGTAAAACCCAAGAGGAGGCTATCAAATGGGTGCAGTGGTCTCTTTTGGGGACTTGAGAATGAGTGGCCTCCCTAAGTTATGAGGACAAAGTGAAATGACACCTTTGCAGTTTCCAACAGCTCAGAAGACTCCACTTTGACATTTCACTTTACCTTGGCCAACAACTGCAATGAAAAATAGCTCAGACACATTATAGGATATGCCCTTATGCATGATATTTTGTATCAGATATATCAGTCACATTGCAAAGGACTTAGATCAACTTAAAAAAAAATAAAACCCAATAGAATGATTACAGCCACTGCCTAGAATGACAAGTATTATCAACAAAAATTAATCAGGCGCATCTTTTAGTGAACTCAATTAATAATGTGCAACAACAGGGTCTCTTTTCTTAAGATGAAAATTAATTAGTGGAGGGAAGGTCACTTGGAGATGCTGACATCACTCATCAGAATGCTCTGGCAGCTCTAATTATTTGTCTTCCAGGCTTGGGTGATCAGAAATTATTGCAATACCTGAGCAACATTTTGAAAAAGCTTTGTGCATGGCTCTTTTAATTAGACCTGGTATTTGATTAATGCAGTGGAAGCGTTTAGATCAGCCTCTTATCATTGAGTGACTTAGAAGTTTTAGGGAATTATACTGTGTGAGACAGGGTCACTGAAGAGGTTTGGAATCTATACATTTTTATTATTAACAGAGTTATAATGTTAAATTAGATTTATCTTTCTCTTTTAAGCACTCCGTTCATTGCCAAGCCAGATAAGGTATGGGATAGAATTTTATGAATTCATATTTCAAGATTTTTTTTTTCTTTTTTGCCTCTCCACTAAAATAACCATGCTTGGAGCTTTAGAATTGAACAACTTAATTGGAAAATCTTTAAGGACTTCACCTTAAAGTAGGATGTAGGACAACATCTCAAAAGATGAATATAATCATTATGTCAAAACTCAACATTAAGAAAATTCAGTTAGGGTCTTTTGTGTACAGATGTTGCAGGCTCATAATGTGAATATAGAGACAAACTATCTTGGGAAAATAGACCAGGAAAAAATGTAACATAGTCAACGTTGATATGAATGTACTTATTTCATGAGTTGAATAATTGCATTTCTAAATTTTGGAGGTTTAAAAAATACGTGATAAAACTTGTCTATATTAACTATGTAATTGTTTAATATTAGGGGGATTTTAATGCAATTTACATGGTATTCATAACAATGGTAACTTTAAGCTGATGTTCACATAGTGTATTATATGTCAGCTATGGTTTTGGCTACAGGTTTCTTCAAAGACCACAGGATGAAGTAGAATTACGGTAAATTTTATAATAACATTTTTATCTGCAGGGGGACATATTCGAATCTTTAAAACTACAAAGTAGCAAATGTTCACAAGGGGCTGGCAGGGGTATACTTGCTGGGCAAAGGAGGAATAAGTAGCTAATAGACCCCAAATTTGGGTCTTTCAATTTTGCTGCCCACTTACTCACTGACCTAATAGTATGGGTATATATACACACACATCTATTTTCAAGAAAATAGCTTATTTTATGTACTTTTTTGATCCAATTAGAGAAGCAGCTTGGGGTAGTAAAAGGCACTTGGCTTTAGATCAAAGAAACCTGGGGTGAAACCTTGACTTTGTTGTTTAACATCTGTGTGATCATGGGTGAGTTGCTCAATCTCTCTGGAAATCAGTGTCTTCACCTGTAAATGGAGAACATAGCCCTAATCTCATGGGCAGTTAGGAAAATTAAATGAGATAATGTATTTGGAAATGCTTACTATAGTGATCAAAATATTGCAGGAGTTCAGTACATGTTAATTCCATTCACAATCTTGGGCACTAACATTTTGATGTCTTTCAGTTATTTGTAAAAGGGTCTACCTGGTTTGCATGATTTTCAGTTTAATAAATCAACCTGATGGGCTCTATTTAAAAACAGTAAATATACCCTTAAAATCAACAACTTGAGGATATTTATATACCTTAAATATATATCTTATATAATCCAATTAATGATCTATACTGGAATTGTCTGGGTTTTAGAAATAATGAAAAATAAAGTAACTTGTCCTATACTCACTGGTAAAACATTTTGGATACTTATTTCTACAGATGAATTATGCATGCAAAGGCCAAATGAGGCACACTGATTTATTTTCCCTCTTTTATGCCTTGATTTTCAGGCTGTGTGCAAAGCAGTGTATATTTTTTTCTGTCCTGCACTCCCACTGACTATATAATGCTCCTGGGGCTCTTCAAGTGGAGGAGACACGCAGCTCTGCTCACAGATGGCAGGTTGGCCTGTAAAGCCAAGGTAGTGAGCGGGCATTTGGGAGAAAACATTTTAAAATTAGTGTCAGATGTGGAATTGTTATGCGGAAGTACAACATCTCCACTCAGATGTCAATTCCATTCACACTTCTATTATAACTCTCAAATCGCCACCATTTAAAAATCTATGAAAACACATCTTAAAAACTTCAAATTACAACTACTGTGTAGACATGTAAAATATTGACCCTAGATAACTTAAAAAAATCTAACAAATATTAATATAGCATTTACTATGTGCCAGGCATTATTCTAGGTCCCTAATGAGAAAGAAAACCCAAAATTAGGAACAGCATGCTGTTTCCAGAAGACAACAGAGAGCAATAAATAAGAAAAAAAGTGCCTTAAAAACATATGTTTGCGGCTTCCCTGGTGGCGCAGTGGTTGAGAGTCTGCCTGCTGATGCAGGGGACAGGGGTTCGTGCCCCGGTCCGGGAAGATCCCACATGCTGCGGAGCAGCTGGGCCCGTGAGCCATGGCCACTGGGCCTGCGCGTCCGGAGCCCGTGCTCCGCAACGCGAGAGGCCACAGCAGTGAGAGGCCCGCGGACCGCAAAAAAAAAAAAAAAAAAAAACCAAAAAACATATGTTTGACAACCTTACATATCAATTGGTATTATGCAGTGTCACCCGCCCCCCAATGATGAGAAACGTCAAATCATTAGTTGTCATCGAGAGGTTTTCTGTTGTCACCCCCATTCAGATTTTCTGGTTAGAGGACCACTTCCACTGGGAAAAGGTGATGTGTTATTGGCTGAGTCCAGCCAGTACTGATGCTCTTGTGTACACTTGTAGAGTCCCCAGATATATGGGGACTCTCTCTAGCATCTTCTTCCTTTTGTTCCCACTCACTTCCAGATCTACGGGATGGGCTGTGCTCTGCTCTGCTGTGCCCAGTGGAGAAACCAGGGCCATGAGACTTGGAGTCTGGAGAAGTGGCTTAATGTCCTGCTCCTATCACTAATCCACATCTTTAAGCTCTTTAAGGTCATATTTAGCTGCGTAATACTAGGGATATGTGTCTATTAGATTGGGAGTTTATCAACATCAGCAACTATGTCTAATTCATGTTTGCATCTCTAGTGATAAAGGAAGAAGGGTGGGAGATAAAATTTCCCACCCGGGGCAAAGCTTCCTTCTACCTTTCCTCACCCTGCTTACTTGATGTAGCTCTAACTTCCTATTCAAAGGGCAGATAATTCCCTGTATTATGACAACCAGTACATTTTACTGCTAGAGAAATTAATACAAACAGATCATCAGCCTATGGTACCATGACCAACACCCCATTTCAATGCAGATTGCAACTTCTTTTCAACATTCTTTTAAGTAATTTTCCAAAAATACAACCACCAGTTCTTAAAAGTGGGGAACATATTTTGTTAGCCAGCATTTCAGTCATTTTATTATAGAAATCACTTCAGATCCTTGCCAATTCTATGAAATTTGATTAGCTGCTGAGAGTATGAATTGAAGGTTCTTACTAAACATTGTCAAAGGTAGAAAAGTTGGAAAAGTATTGCATATAAAAGAAGCAAAATATCACTGAAAAGATAATACACTTATAAGGCTCTAAAGTGAGAATTTTCAGAGTAGTGTTTTAGGGACATTCATGTTGATTGGTTATTCAATGCTGCAAACCCTGGCTGGCGATGAGAATTTAGACAAGCTGCTTCACCCCCAGTGTCAGGTACCTTATTTATAAACTGAGCATGTGCAGAGAAGAGCTACCTGGGCTCTGCAACTTGTTGGTTCAAGATGCTAAAAATGGTACTCAAGTCACCTGGAGGGTTGCAAAAATCACAAGTCTTCTCTTACGAGAAAGACTCTCACATCCAAACTGCAAAGTGAGCTGAGATTTCCTACAGCATCTATTTGTCTATTGCAGGTAAATTGTAAGATCATTCAAAATTCAGTGATGACTTAAAAATATCCTACTTTATTTACAAGTGAGTCATCCTTTCCTCCATTCCCTCTAATTGTGTGAATGACAATTAGAAAGAATTTCCCCTAGGATTATTTATCAAACAGATCTACATTTGTCCACCTAAATTGCCTGCAAGTTTTAAATACATTATTTAAAGCTGGGTAGACCTGAAGTATTTTCAGATTTGAAGTAAAATATGGTACTTTTGAAAAGATTCTATTATCAATTGCTGGAATTTGTATTAATTTATAGCATTTGAAGCAAATTATAATAAACAAGCCCTTTACTTCTTAGCATCATACATCTTATTGTCTCCATGACCTGATGAGTAACTGATTAAATTAGCAAAACCTTTTTCTGCATTGAGACATGGGGAGTTATTGGCAATAGTATATATCATTTCTTAACAAATTCCTCTGTGATTTTTCTTAAGCCTGTTCACCTGATTCTATTCAATCAATAGAAAATGTAAGAAAAATATCGCTAGTAAATTCTTATTCTTTCTCGGGACACATCATAGTTTAACTTGTCAGAAGTCTTTCCATGTATACACAATAAGACATTTCTGTTTGACAAATATAAGGATGCCCAAGTTGTTTTGTCAAATGCATCACCTCAAGCTATATAGCTAACCATACGCATTTGATCACCTTGCCAACTGTTTTAAATAGAGAAACAAAGGAAACTACACATGTGTATTAAAACTGATTAGCATTGTACCCTAAAGCAATTAAATAAATATTAGAAGAAACTCCCACAGCCCTTTGTTGTGCTATATGGGGCTCAGCTGTGCTCTTTCTAACCCTAACTACATCACTTCAAATTACCAGTAAATTAACAGAGGAACACTTTCAACCTCAGAGCAGATTTGATCCAAATAGTCTTTAAATGCCATTTCTGTTCCTATTAACCTAAAGATCGGCACAGCAGATATTTTCTTGATGCTGCCCAGCAGTCTAGGGCATTAACGGCGAAGTTGTGACAGCACTTTTCATGATGATTTATGATTCCGTGTTTAACTTGATTACGCCAATGCTGACTCTGAATACTATTTCAATTAGTGCACAGAAGGTCACATCACAAATATTCCTCTATAATCTATTCCTATTAACACTAATACACAGAGTAACCAAATCTTTTCACCCTTGTTGATTCACATCATCCATAGCCCTAACTGCAGGCTTGTTTACCCGTTTACTGCTTTGGACACTTCCGAAATGGTAATTTTCACTCCTTTGAGTATCATTAATAGCTGTACTGTGACATGGGGAATAAAGCATCTCTCTGCTGGCATTTGTGCATTAATGATTATCAAAGTCTCAGATTTATTAAACAGGAGGTATGCTTTCTAAAATGCCTGTCTAAAGCATTATTTCATGACCAATTACTAAATAAACATACAAAAGATTTTTTAGGGAAATGAACCTGGCTTCCGCCTAAAATCAATTTTAGCAACAACTTTCTCTCATTATTGCTCCCTTAACGACTTCAGGGAATTGCTCCTGGATAGATGTAACCAATGATAATCCAGTTTCTTTTTTTTTGAATAATTTCTACATCTAACCATTGGGGAAAACAGAGAATATTGGGTCATCATGTTTTTCTTTTCTACCTGAAAAGTGCTTATCAAACAGTCCCTGTGGTACAAAATTAAGACTACAAAGAGGAGTGGAGTTTTACTGGAAAAAGGTTTTCAATTTGTCCAAAGAGTGAAACCAACTGCTAGAGACAAAATCCACACATCGTGTAAACAATTAGTGAGGAATGTTCAAAGACTTTATGTTCAAAGTGCACACAATTTGTATTTTAAGTCGTATGCGGAGGGAATCTAGACTTAAACTTAATTAACAATAAACCAAGAGGGCTTCATCGCAGACATTTAACTGTGCGCGGGGAGGCCGTCGTCCAGCGGAGAGCGTAGCGGGAACTGGGAGTGCGGGCGCGGAATGTCACAGCGCTCAGTAGGTCCCCAATAACTGCCTTATTAACAACGATGACGTCAGCCTTTCAAAATAGTAAAGGGCCCCTGTCCCCGTGGCTTGCTTATTCTTGTTTTTAGTGACCTGAAAAACATTTTTTATAACAAGGTATTTACAAAAGAAAAAAAAAAAGCAATAGCATTATTTCACAACCCACTATCGCCAGTTCATTGGCAATCCTGCTTTCGGGGATTCTCCAGCAATCAAATATCGTATTCATATTCCTCTCACAGGTGATTTTACTGAGTTTCCATGAGATATTCAATAGAAGCTTAGTGCCTATGGGGGCGGGGGGGAAACAGCTTTCCTTTTTTGGTGGGAGAGACTGAATTTGCATGATTATGGCAGTTTGTAAAAGTCAAAACAACTGGTAGAATTTGTAAAAATATAAACTGCTGTGGAATTCTTTCTTTTTTAAATGTTTTTTAAAAATTGAAGTATAGTTGATTTACAATGTTGTGTTAGTTTCTGGTGTACAGCAAAGTGATTCAGTTATATATATATATATATATATATATATTCTTTTTAATATTCTTTTCCATTATTATTACAGGATATTGAACATAGTTCCCTGAGCTGTACAGTAAGTCTTTCTTACCTATTTTATGTACAGTAGTTTGTATCTGTTAATCCCAAACTCCTAATTTATCCCTCCCCCACCCCCCTTCCCCCTTTGGTAATCATACGTTTATTTTCTATGTCTGTGAGTCTGTGTCTGTTTTGTAAATCAGTTCATTTGTATCGCATTTTTGATTCCACATATAAACGATATCATATGATTTTTATCTTACTCTGTCTGACTTCACTTAATATGATAACCTCTGGGTCCATCCATGGCCTTATTTCTTTTCAGTGTTTTTATACAATTCCTCCACACACCACTTCAGCAAAAGGTAGACAGCTAGCCAAAACTGATTATGTATCAATCCACCCGTTCGTCCCCATGCACCCACACACTTACTTCTCTGCACAGTTCCTTTCCTACTATCCACTCTTTTTCCTAGACTGGATTGACCTGTCAGGCCCATGTCCCATATTCCAAAGGGATTCATCATCTCCCACTAGTCCTTTCTAGACTATTAACTGACAAATAAGATAGTACTCCACACAGAATCAACACGTGACCCCCATCTATAGATTTAAAAAGGGAATCTTGGAGAATATAAAAACAAAATTACACTAGTAAAATGCTGTAGGTTGGGGTAACAATGTGTGGATGAGGGTTCTGCTAAATAATTCCTGTAACCCACCAGAGCAGTTATCTGTTTCATCCGTAAAGCTTTCCCTGCTCTTTGGGATGCTAGAGACACGAAAACTACAGGCCTAGGAGGATGCAGTCTTGTCTCTGAGAGGTGCATGTCTAGTCTTACATAAAGAGGATTCCCAAAGCTGAAGGGAAAATTGACCCCAACTCATAAATATCCAACTGTCTATTACTTTCGTGTTAGAAAGTTAACTCCTCAAACTTGAAAAATTGGGAAGAAATCATCCCTTATGACCTTGTACATAAAGGTACAGTGTACGGTGCCTGGCACATTATAGCTGCTCAAGGAGAATTAGTTTTCTTCCTCCCATCCTCTCTATTGCTCCTTACTCTCCCTCTCTCACTCCCCCTACCCTGGACTCAACTTTCAAAGGTGAAGTGTCCAGAAATGAAAGCCAGTTAGTCTGGAGGTGTGCATTCTCTGATCCCCCTATCCCTCACCCCTTCACCGTGGTTCATGTCAAAACAGCTGGAACAAATAGTTGGTTGCAAAGATTTTTAAATGAAGGATTCACTTTCCATTCCAGCACTGGAATGCTGATTGAAAACTTATTTAGGAGTAGAGGGAAAAATCCAGAAGGGGGTGGGGGGAAGAATTCCATGCCAGGGTAGCAAAGTGAGAGAGAAAATCATCTCATTTTTCTTCGTTGCCTGAAGACACACTTAAGGGGGCTTAAGTATGGACTGGCAAAGATGAATGAACCTCCTTATTGTTGCATTAATAGGATAGTTAGAGTTAAGGATCAGTGAACATTTATTCTTATAATAAAAGCTTTCTTTAGGTTTCCATATAAATGTACTTCTTTGTATAATAGTATCTGTGTAGTAATCATAAGTGATGCTTAGCCTACATGTCTGAGTGATTAGGGAATAGTTATAAATTTTTATATGCATATATCTGTATCTCCATGTGGAGATAGCCTGCCTTTCTTTTACAGGTGATTCATAAAAGGGTTGTAATAGGAAAGATCCACTTCAAATGAAAGGTTGAGCTGTTACATCTAGATTGAGAGTGATCACAGAGATTAGCCCCTTGCCCTGAGTAATTTATAAAAAGCAAATGAGGGACTGGTGGCCATGAAAATAAATATAATTAACCCACTTAGTAAAACCTTCACCCTTGTTACAGACGGTTTCTGCTCGATCAGACCGACTAGAGTCACAAGCAAATAAAGAGAAAGATTCCAAGATTTTAAAGTTTCTTTCTAATTTCTTCATAAATAATTGGACTGTAGAAGAATAGGCCCATTTTTCAAACTCTGAATAAGCACCTCATGTAGATGAGCCAGTTCATAATTTTTGCACAGATGTCACACTCCACGGGATATAAAAACAAACTAAAGATAGCTGGCCATATAATGTGTAGATATATCATCGTTACAGATGCTCGGTAGAGCTTGTGCACTATTTCTCCCCAAACAAATCTCAAATCTACATATTTTGAAGATATAAATTTCTCATTTGTTATTCTTGGACATGCTTTTTATTTTTTTTAAGTGAATTTTTAAAAAGTTCCAGGCCCACAAAACTGGCATGAAACTGACACGGCTGGAGAAGCAGCCCATCCCTACACAAAGAAGATGCAACAAAGACAGTGTGTTTTTCTGACACTGCCTATGAGAGCCTGCTTAGTGAGAACGAAAAGTGTCCTCCCCAATGAATTCAGGCTTTTGGCTCAGCCATTTGAAGTCTTGTTCGCTGACAAAGAGCCCACAAATGTTACTGGCATATGTAATTTACTGAGAATCTTCCCTTCAGGCCTGGAACACACAGCAATGCATTACTTAGAACTGGGTGGAAGAGGGGAAAATCTTTCCTGGGTGGTTCTTCCAGTGTGTGTGCACAAGTGATTCCTTTGAGCAGAGCCGCTCTCTCAGTGGGCTGATGAAATTATGTGACCACCTCTCCACTATGTTTCTGCACTCCCTGCCTGGGGATTTGAGGACAGCTGCTTTGTAAAAGGGAGAATGTCAAATATTGATCATAATCCTTCCCCCAGGAAACACCCTAACAGAAAGTGCCCAAGTGGCATTTTGGTGGCAGAACATTATTCTTACAGAGGAGGGAGTGGGGTCTGATAGCCTGAGTTTGAATCCCGACTCTACTGTATCTTAGTGTGACCTTAATTGAATTATTTAACTTGCAAAGCCTCAGTTTTCGCATCTGTAAAATTGGAACCATAATAGCACTTAGCTTTAAGTTACTGTGAGGATTAAATAAAATAATACATGTAGGGCTTCCTTGGTGGCGCAGTGGTTGAGAGTCTGCCTGCCGATGCAGGGGACACGGGTTCGTGCTCCGGTCAGGGAAGATCCCACGTGCCGCGGAGCGGCTGGGCCCGTGAGCCATGGCTGCTGAGCCTGCGTGTCCGGAGCCTGTGCTCCACAACAGGAGAGGCCACAACAGTGAGAGGCCCGCATATTGCTAAAATAAATAAATAATGATAATAATAAATAATAATAATAATAATAATACATGTAAAGTGCCAGGCACGCAGATCTTAACCTATGTTTTCATTGTTGCCAATCTACACATTACCTGGAAGGAATCACTGTGGAGGATGCTGTCATATTCCTCTGTAGATTGATGGCTGAAATGTTCTCAACATGTGTCATATTTGAAGGACTTACCTCTGATCTCTGAGGATCTCTGACCTCTTTCTTGTCAAGGTAGCATAAGGAATAAGAATAGGGCACATCTATGCAGTAGTAAAGTTTGCTGTAAGCAATTTTTCTCCCCGTCTATTGCTACCCTAACTTTTGCTTTCTCCTTTCCTCTATCTTTGGGTAAGACCATCCAGTGTCTACATCTACAATATAAATGCACCTCAAAAACTCCATTATGGAGAAAGCCTTGATATGTTAGTGAAAACGATCGATGCTGTATGTGTGTAGGAAGCACAGGGGGGAGCCTGGCAAAGGTAAAAGCTCTTTCCTCTAAAAGTGGAATGGACAGAGATATGGATTCAGACAACACTTGAGCTGGAAGGGGCTGGTAAGGAGGTCAGAAGACCTGCGTTTCAGTTAACCCTCTGCATTCTGGCAGTATGACCTTACACAGGTCATTTATCCCTTGTGATATTTAATTTTTTCATTCATATAACCCTAATACCTGCCTCACAAGTGTGTAAGAATCTAGGAAATGATTTGATTTCACATGAAAATCTGTGGAGATTATGAATACTGCCTACATGACAGTTATTCATAATAATTTATTAGATAAGTAAATAATAAGTTAATAATGTTAAAGTTCTTCAAAACTGTGGAAGAATGGTAAGGTGAGGATGAATGAGAATGAGAAAGCAGGTTTTAAAACTTGAAAAGATGTCAATTTAGAAGCAACCAACTAACCTAACAGTCTGGGTTTAGAATCTTTTTTCTGTAAGTCTGTAGGAAATACAAGGAGCAAATAAGTAAAGGGAAGCAGTATTTCAAATGGAAGGAAGAAAACCCAGGGAGATCACTTTTCAGGGGTGACACAGGTTGAAGAAAATACTTTGGAGATTTGGGGCAATAATGATAATAATAACAATAACAACAATATAGTAATGACAATAATAGTAGCAAACATTTTCACTGTCTCATTTGCTTATTAAACCAAACCAAAATATTGTGGAATGATTCTAGCACTGGAATGAAAAATCAATCCTTTCATTATGAAAAATCTTTGGAAGTGTCATGTTTGCTATCTATCTTGGTGGAGTAGGGAGGGGCAGGGAGAGATTTAGAATGAACACCTGCAGAACAACTGACTTCATCTTCCAGGCGATTAATTCTTGAAAGTTGAATCCAGAGTAGAGGCAGGGAGAAAAAGGGAGGAGAAAGAGCTAACGTGGAAGGGAGGGGAAGACTGATACTTCTCAGGCACCTACTATGAGCCAGTACCGCACACAGCGCGTTATGTGTGTACACACATTGTAAGGGATAAGAGAGACCTCTTAGGTCTTTGGAATCCAGTTTGCAGTGTGAAAGTAATAGAAGTTGAAGACAAGTAGAACAAGCACTTCATATTCCAAAGTCCTAAGCTACTTGAATAATTTAGAATATCGGACTGGATAGACTAGGATCAGACCCATTATGGTCATTCTTTCGTCCTTTTTCCCCATTCTGAAATTTTCACAGAAGGCAGAGAGTAAGTGAACCTCTTTACCATTGGTGTTTGGGAACATACTTTCCCTGATGCCAAGAGGAGGATTCAGGTTATTGTATTATTATTATACATGATAGATCAGGAGTAACACTATGAAAAGATGATGTGTTAAAACAAATAACGGTAATGTATTTGGGGTATCTGAAAGCACAGAGTGGATCCTATATCTTCCTTCTCTTTCTTTCCTCTCCCTTCCTCCTTCTCCTTCTTCTTCCTTCCCTCCCTTCCTCCCCTCCTTTCTTTTCCTTTCTTTCCTTCTTCTTTCCCTTCCTTCCTTCTAGTTCTTCTTCCTCTTCTCAATAATTGAAAACTAGATAAAATGCTTTCCATGTCCTACACTTTACTCTGTCCATCACACTTCTTGTCACAAAATTTGATCTTTTATAACTGTTCAGTAATGATTTCTTATTATTATACTGTAAATATATTTTCCTAATCAGAGTAAATTCAAGGATACTCAAACTATAATGTTCAGAAATAGGATTCATGATGTGATATTGCATTTATAGTCCCTGGACAGCCTCCGTCCTCTGGTACAGGTTCTGGAAAGACACACAGACACAAAAAGACTGTAGTGGCCTCTCATTTCTTCCATGAAGCTAATTTTTAATAAACTTATCACTACGAGGTATAAATTCTTATTTAAATTAAAAATTCCCCAAATTTTGAACTATTTCCCCAAAACAAGCTTTGTTCACTATATTTTTGGTAGACTCAGGGTAGACATGCTTTTCTCTAGATATTAGATATTTGGATATATATGGGTTAAACTTAATAATTGCGTGCTGTGAGTTTTAAACCTTGGATTTGGAAAAACAATTCTAGATGTCTTTTGCCTAAACTGACTTTGTCTGTATTGAATACTTCCTATAAAAATTGACAACGCTTACGGTGCCGACAGCCAGAGAGCCTCTTAGGGCTGCACCAGTCTGCAATAAATGAAAAGCTCTTTTCAGACTGAATTTTAGTTGTGTATTGTTATTTGTCTTAGAGTCCATTTATTAGTCCAGAGATAATGTGACAGTTGACTCTTACAGTAACACAGTACTCATTAGCTAGCTTGACAGGGAGGTGCCAACATCCACTGGAGATTGTATTTTATTAATCTTCATGGCTCATTTGGAAGCCTGGCTGGCTATCTTGTAATGTGCCCTCGTGCTGACTGGGACAGGGATGTGTAGCCATGCTTACGACTGAAGAATATAAACTTGCATGATAAGATCTTTCCCTTTCTTTGACCTGAAATGCAGACTAGTAAAGCTCACGTGAAAGGCTGTAGTATCCAGTGAAAATTTCCTTCCTAAGAATCTGTAACATGCCTTCTAGATGCTAAATAACATTTGAATTTAAAACTACTCAGTGTTTGGTTGATATATATGCTAAAAATCTGAGGATAGATTTAATTAAGTTTAAGGTGAATGTTGAAATGCCTTGAAGTAGTAATGTTTGCCATCATATCTTGTTTCCTCAAATTATTTGTGTGTGTGTGTGTGTGTGTGTGTGTGTGGATAAAAATAGTCTTCTGAGTTGATGCAGTTTTTTTTCAAACTTAGTGAATTTGCATAAATCATGCTCCTTGGGTCTTGGAAAAATCTCAGCTTGTGTTTGAACAAGCTAAATTAAATATGAGTCATAGCTTCCAATGCTCTTATTCCACTGACTTTTGTTTTCAGTTGGATTTTTGTTGTATATTTGTTTGGGGATTTTATTATACAGAGATCTCTTATAAGGTAGTTGCTTATTTTTAAAAAAATGATTTTGATAGTAAATATCTTGCAAGAAAGTTGAAAAATTTCCAAATCATCACACTGTGATGCCTTTCTGGACAAATAAGCTATTATTTGATTTCTAAACTCTACATGGAGTATCCTAAGTCTTTATTCCTCCAAGAGTTTTCACTTATTTCTTACCAATTCAAACTTGTTTCACTCCATATTAACTGAAAATAGATTTGATTTGTATGTTTTCTTTGGCACTGCGCTAATAAGGCCAATCAAGATGAGATTCCAAGCCTTAGAAAAATGAAATCAACATGTGGTTTAATTCTCATTACTAATACTACCTTGAAAGACTGTTAAGCTTCTGATAGAAAACAATAAAAAACAAGGAAATTCACTGTAAAAACGGGAACATACCATATGTCCTTTAATACCTAATTACAACAGGGGCACAATAAGAGAGTCATTAAACCTGCACCCTATTGTGCATAGGTATCAGAGGACATATGGTGCGTTTCAACCATTAGTATGAATTTGATTGCATCTGTGATTTTCTGTTACAACTTTGACTGTATTTTCCAGAAGAAAATGTTGGTAGACATATTGGTCATTGAGAAGAATTGCCAACAATGAGAAATGGGACCATTTTTACCCCTCCAGAGATAGGTGATTATAAATTACATAAGGGCCTACTAATAACCTTGTTTTCTCTTCTGGCTTTCAATGTCTTCTGGCTCATTATTGTCCTTGTTGAAAATTTCTCATTCAAACAAATTATTTTTACTCACCAGATAAGGGAATTTGATCTGAGTCCTTGCAGAATATTCATTTCTCACTAAATATTCCCTATAATGTGGTAGACTTACATGCCTACATACTGAAAATTGTAGATGATGAAAGGGAGTACCATGTCTATACTTTCTCTTCTTTCACTTACGGAGGTGGAATTAATAGTCAAAATTGGTAATATTTTCTCTAGAGCTTAGCTTCGAAGTCATATGTGTGTGTATGTGTCTATTTCTATATATGTGTAAATGACTATATATTTCATTTTCTGTCTACATATATGAAACATATCTCTATGTATACACATACACACAAATGTATATATGTATGTATATATGTGTATATATACACACACACACACATTTGTAAGACAAATATCAAGTTTGAAAGATCAAGAATTAGTAGAGTGAAGGCCCCAGAAGGGTGAGAGAGACCTCACTCTCTCACCCTTTATCTCCATATCTCTAATACCTAACTTGTGGTAGCAACCTCACACTATAGTAACATGGTCATACAAGTGCCTGACACATTTAAGTGCATGTTAAATATAACTTGATTTAAATCCACTTCACATGATTTCTCTGTATTTCGTCCATTCATCCATTCATTCTTTTCCATGACAATGTTTATTGACCCCCTATGATTTGCTGTGAACTCTTTTAAGTGTTTGGTCTACAACAGTGTGAAAAACAGACAAGCCTTTACCAACTGTACATCCCCTGGAGAAAAATAGTGAGACAAATATAAGTGTAGTTTTTTCAGATGCTGCTAAATGCTTTGAAGAGAATCAAGGCAGTGAAGGGAGTAAGAGTGTACCAGGGAGCTTGGGTAGGGGATTTGTTGCTTCTCTGCTCATGAGCCATATGATGATTAGAGTGTAGAAGGTGAGGGACCAGCAGGGAGTCCTGGGCTTCATGTGACCAATGGAAACATTGGTCTCAACATAAAGGGTTGAGACTCGTCTGGAGGCAGATGGTAAGTGGGGAGGAGGTGGGTGTTGAAAGACAAAGTGGTAGGGTCTTGCCACGGGCCCCTGGCATTCTGGATCCCCTCTCCCGCTCTGGTAAGAGGGTGACCTTATCCAAAACTCCTGGAGCATCTGGGCTTTTACTCATGCCCTCAGAGTTGTACGGAGTGGGCCGGGCTTGGAGACTCTTCTGTCTAGCTGTTTAACACTAATGTTTAATGCTATTCTTGTCCCAGTACCAGGTTACAAATGACTAAAATTCTAAGGATATTTACTACTGTTCAGGTTTGTTGCTAAGTATATTTTACCTATAGCTGGCAAATCATCACTTATTTAGAAAATTTGAAAAAATTCTAAAAAGTAAAGTTTCATGTTCCATGAAGTCTTAGTAACTGAGGAAGCTGTCACGTGTTAAAAATGTATCCTGGAACACTGCAATGAATTGTTTAGGCCGTAAATATTACAGATTGTCTTTGCTATAAAATGTTAGTTTTATGACTATTTACACATGTTGGCCTAATTGGAACACATGCTTTTTTCAAAAGACTTCTACCATTTTGGTTTAGGGAATTTTACTCCTGTAGCTTGCTGCATGCTAGGGACTGGAATCAGACTAGGACCTGGTCCTAAACCCCAAATTACTGGAATTTAACTTCTTGAGTTTAGGAAATTCTTAAGATAAATGCTATACCAAGAAGTGAAGCTGAACACAAGACTCTTGAAGATGGTAGGTTTAGTATTATGCAATTAACAAGAAGTCTTGTCCACTTAAGTTTATATAATACTTCTTATAGAACTTTTGAAGCCTAGAACTTTTTAGCAGAGGTCAGGGAGGTGAAGGGGAACCTGTCTTAAAAACTGGTTTCAGTGGGTAAAAAGAGAGGATTGGACAGTGGTGAGGGTTCACTATTCACTCTAATGGAGTCTTAACATAGTAGCCTAATTAGTGATGTTTAAATATTGTTTCACTTCTCTTGATCTTCATCTCACCAAAAGCATTAAAGTCCAACTCATTGGGATATAATTGCAAGTCTATAATATATAAAGTCAAATACTCATCCAATCACTAAGATATAGTTAAATTATTTTTCAAGATTTTTTTAAAGGACCAACTTTTGACAAGTATTAAAAGGGGTGCATTTTACTAAACTTTTGGTGTGATTATGAACTGAGAAATTTTCTAGTGTGTATCACTGAACATAGGTCATTGTCTCTTACATTTGCTTAAACCTTGCATGAATTTCCCAAACTGGCAATTACGTCAGAGACCAGTCACACCGAGGTGTCTCTGAGGCTTGTGAAAATAGACTGAAGTTATTTTTCTCAGCTCTAAGCATTTTCATGAACGGAGTAGAACTCAATAAATCAGGAGTCAAAATTTAACATTAGAGGCCTGAATTTGCAACTGAATGGTTGGAGGGTTGGACCCAGGCACTTTATCCCTCTGTGCTGATAACATTGTGAATGTAACTTTTGCTGCCTGCTTCCCAGTGCAGTAGTCAATGGGTTGTAGAAAGCATTCAATGAACTAGGATAAACATGCAAAAATATTATTAACGTAATTAACATAACTGAGACATTTTTATGTAATCTACCTTGCACTAGTCACTTACTTAACCAGCCCCGTGACTCCTTAGCACTTATGGACATGCCACTTGAAGCTATGATAGGTAATCCATCTGTCTCTGTTTTATCGCCCCTTTATTATCTCTATTGTAAATACAGACTGTCCCCCCACTTGACTGTGAGTGTAACAGCGACCGGGACTTTTGGAACTGTATCTGGCCCATAGTAGATGCTCAATAAATGCTTGTTATTCATAGGGGTGAGGACCAATCTCTGTACAGGGTAAATACTCATTCAATGCTATTTTAATTGATCTGTTTGGCAGGATAATTATTTATTGAGAAATTAAAAATTCAGTCTCTTTTTTTCCTTTCTTCTAGACCAAGAAATTAACCAGAACTTCTTGTTCCCTTGCTTCAAGGTCATTGTTTTGAAGAGCAGAAAATAGACTTCATTTGAAGATACTGCTAAACTGTTTCTCCGGCAGCCAACCCATATTTACTCCTGGCTTTAGTTTTCAAAAGCCAGCTCTCTTTCAGGACATTATGACAGACTCCATCAGAGGGGACAATGGGTGGGAAAAATTCTCAGAGAATGCAAGGCGGGAGTGGCTGCATCTGGATTAGAGTGAATCCTCAAGACTGAGAAGGAACAGACCATATTCCTTGGTCCCTTGGCAACATACAGGACTTGGTGGGAAGGTTTATGGTGCATCTCAGGGGCAGGGCTCTTGGCACTGGGACTTCAGGCTTTATAAGAATTCCTGTGACCTAGCAGCTGAACATCCATCCCTCCCACCGCCAATCAGAGAACATTCAGGTTAAGACAATAGCAAAGAGTGACTGAGTGTCTTGAAGACCAGTAAACATATTTCATAATGACTCTGCTTCCTGAAGCCCCCTGAGATCCCCAGAACAAGTGGATAATGAAGAACACCCTATTGGAAAATAAGAAAACTCTGTTTAAAAGGCTTATCTAAAACATGACACCAAGACAATGGCTGTACAGACCAAGTGAAGTGCAAATAGATGCTATGGAAATGAGATCAAAATAGATATCCCATGGGGAGATTTAGGGATTGAAATCCAAACCCCCTTCCAGACTTTCTCAATTTTTTTCCTGAAGTATCTCCACAATTCCTCTTTCGGACACTGGTTGTCTGCCAGAATCTGAACCTAACCTGCTTTTCAAGCCTTATTTCCAATTACACTCTTCCCACATTTGACCACATCCAAGTTTGTTTTATTCTCCAACATCTTCCCATGTATATTAGATTTGAGTGGCCACACTGGAATCATATTGTTTTGAGGGCTTTGTAACTCGATGTCACTGTGGTAAATATGAATTAAGTGTCTTGGCTACTCAAATAGTTTCATTTCCTATTAAAAAAGGAGTAAGTACGGATGTGAAGAAGAAGAGTAATATTTGTCTTCATTTTTAAGATGATTAGTAATTCTGAAAAAATTAGTACTATTCATGTAACATGTAGGCATTTACCTGAGTGGGGTTAGAAATAGGAGGAAACATTGGGAAGAAGTTGGGATAAATAGAATACTAGGTTGGCCTGCCATGCACTGCCTGACAAGCCCTTCTTTCTTACTCTCATCCAGGCGTATTCTCATACTCAAGTATGAACCCTTCCAAAAGAGACAGATGCTGAAGTCCAAACAAGATGAAAAGTGACAACAGAGCTTGGAAAAATGATTAATATCACCTAAGTGGGACTTCCCACTGGTGGTCCAGTGGTTAAGACTCCATGCTTCCAAATCAGGTGGTGAGGGTTTGATCCATATTTGGGGAACTAAGATCCTACGTGCCTCATGGCACGACCAAAGAATAATTTAAAAAGAAAGAAAGAAATAAAAAATAAAAAGAAAATCACCTAAGCTGTTAGGGTCCTCAGGGCATATGATGGCCACTGTCCAAGCTGGGCACTCTACACTGGGGGCCTCTTGAAAATCAGTGTCTTTAATGGCTTTTGTGACTTCATCTACCTGAGAAGAGGAAATGTTAAAACCTCTATCAACATTTTAACCCTCTCAATATAAATACAGAACCAAGCAAGACACACCATGTTTCCTGATGCACAGGAGAAAGTCTTGAAATGACTATATTTTATTTTTTATTTTGGTCCTTAGTATATTGAGGTCTAAGTGTAACTTCTAGGGAGATTGGACCTTGTGTTTCTTTGTGACTTTAAAAGACAACATAGCTTATTGTTTCTATTGAAAACATGGGTCCATTTAAATTAGGAACTTGATTTCTCTTTAATCCTTCCTAAATCTTTTTTTTAAATGTATTATTCAGTTTGAGTAAGAAATAAATTCTACATCATCTAGGCGTGTAGCCCTTTGAATAACTTTTGCTTAGGTTAAGGAACTACTTTAAAAAATTATTCTTTCCTATGCATGCAGACTGTAAAAAATTCAGTTTCAGAGTACCTTGTGAACCTACTATTGTTAGTACGCATGTTAGAACTAAGTTTTTAAAACCATAATTTAATACAGGGTGAAGCAGGTCATGATGCAGACACGCTTATCAATGATTCAGAGGGAACTGAAATATAAAAGATAAAATCAGACACTTATTCTGCAGACATAATATGACTATATTGTTATGTTATTCTTCAATTTTAAAATGAATTTTGGAGGAAGCAGTTAGAGTCGAGGAACATGAGTTTGCTTCCTGACATCATATAAGAGCTACATAACCTTGGTCAAGATACTTAACCTTCCTTAGCCTCAGTTTTCTTTTCTGCTAATTAAAAAATTAACACTAAGCTAATTTCAGTCATAAGGTTTCTTGCCATCCATACTGATACATCCTAATCAATGCATTTTTTGAGGCCAAAATTTTATTTTAAGGGAAACTTCTGACTAATGGTTTGATATGGCACAAATGAACTGTAGTTGGCATTTTAACCATCTGGAATGTTCAATTTTATTTCCTCAGAAGAAAAATCATAGTTGAAGGTCACAGGCTTTTATCAGACGAAGAGATGAGAGAGGCATGCTGTAACGATTGTTTCTTTTCTGCATTCGTAACCTGACCTGGTAATAAAAGATAGGCTCTAAAGCAATTAAGTTTGGGAATGGTAAAGTGAATATATATTATCAAAGATAATAAAACCATATAAAAGTTTTCAATTATTCCTGAGATCTCTGAGTTGAGCAAACTTGACAATGAAAGAGTTTAAGATGGTTTAAGGTGTCACTGGTCACTTTCATTCTTAGGGTCATTTAAATATTATGCTAATGAAAAGAAAATGGAATAAAGTATTATCCTGTTAATGAACTTAAAAGTAGATCCTGGTAGAAATATATGATAAATAAATACAATGTCAAGTTAGAAAAAATGTTGTAGTTTCATGTTGTTGGTTTGCAAATTGAATTTTTACATAAAATTTACACTAAATGGAACCTCATTATATAGTGATGAGGTCCAGTATGATCCAAATCATTAAAATCACTGTACTGCTTAATGATTCACTAAGTGGTACCACAGTGCCATAAATTTAGCACTAGTTTCATGATTCAAAACAGCAGACTGAGACACCAGCAAATCGTATGTGGATCATTAAATTTACAATGAATGTCAGGGATGAAATAAGGGGGAAAAAACACTTTGAGAGTTAGGGATAATATGTGCTCTAAGGTGACATACATCAAGATAAATGATCTTATACTGCTTGTGCTTGGATAATAATGGGGGGTAGTTTTTTTTTTGTTATTCCTCATTTCATAATTTCCAGAGGGGTTGGAAGTCTAAACTCCTACGAATTAAAGCAGCTGTCACTTTTTGACTACCCTGTGATCTGTTTCATTTATATTTATAATATATACATGTATATATGCCATTACATTTTAAACTTAGCTGATTTTGCCTACACATTACGGCTCAACTAATTTCCTATCAGATTAGTTCAAAATGATTTTTATGGTTGGATGAAATTTGGACTGGGATTCCATGAAAGCTACTAAGAATAGGTTTAATTCTGAAATCATTAATGATGTTTTAAATCACACCCTTCATGAATCTCAGCATTGTCTTAGTGTTTACCCGCCAGTATTTATTTGTGTGAAAATCTGTGTATTGCAAGTTATAAAATATAAAATTAAATATGCTAAATATAAGCTGGATCCTCACAATCCATAAGTTTTGCTGCTTAGGGACCTGGGGAATTCACATTTGAGAGTACTTTTCTTGCATATTTGATTTGGAATATGAAAGGCGATCCTTTCTTTGGGCCAGAAGTAGATCTGCCCACAGGTCTTTTATATAGAATAGAGTATGTAAGACGTTATGATTTTTAATAGTTTAACACTGAAAAGCTCAGCAAATAGCTATGTGGTATCTCTAACACATTGTTAGCCAAGAGTGCTATTTCTTTGTCAGGAAAACACTAATGTTTGCCAAATGATGAAGATTATGAGAGGCTGGCCTGGAGTGTTCATACATGTTATACCAACTTCCGGATCTGGGGCAATTGATCAATCTCAGGGTGTAATGCAACCTATTTTAGACAAATATATCAGTCAATCACTGCAGACATTCAGATGAGAACCTTGCACACATGTTAATCTTTATCAAGCAAGGTGTACTGAATAGCCTCTGGGGTCAGGATTTTTACTTTTATTTTTGGCTTGCCTGTTTATGTCCATTGGGAGAATGGCAAGAGCAACGACAATTAAATTGCTGAGAGAGTGCAAAACAGAACTGCAGACTTAGGGGGATCATGGGGATCCTGTCCTTTGTTTTCGTGATTTATCTGCTAGAAAGTTCTATGAAAGCAAAAGCTATGTGCTAGTAAAGACAATTCATGGAAGGCATATGGCAAGCACTGCTTTCCTTTACTAGTCCAGGATGGAGAAGGTTGGATTTTTTTTCCTCAAGGGACAAAGATAGTTTGATTCTGGCTACTGGGTCCTGAAGTGGAACATTGAGAAGGAGATTATTTATTCCTTCTTGTAAAAATAAAAATGCTTTTGTTTGAGGGAAAAGTCCAATTGAAGATAAGAAAAGAGAAAATGTGTTCAATGAAAGCCTTTAAGATTGATTAGTCTGCTTAACCTTTGGGATTTTCCCCACTTACCTCAGGGATATGGAGTTTTATTCAAGTTGGCTAAATACTTAAGACATTTCTTGTTTTGGAAAGAATATTATTAGTAGTAACCATAAAAATGAATTTGAACAGCCTCTCCCCTTCACCCAACATTTATGAAGGTCTTGGACTATCCAAGTGAAACACAGGACAACAAACAAATCAAATACTGAAAGACCAAAGGGAACTATAAAAAAGCCATGTATTCACTTTGTCCTTGAAACTATGAAAACAATTTCTAGAATAAACAGGTTACAAAAACAGGACAGGATATTCTGTCAGCCCATGCAGGGCCTGTTATCTAGAAACTGCTTATGGCAGAGGGGTATAGACAGTCAGAAGAGAAGATAAAAAGTGATATTTTAGTGTTTCATCATAAGCCTTAGGACAAGACTGTAAAATGTGGCCGTTTAGTACAGTTCTGAGACACAACAAATGGTATATAGCATTTCCCTGTTTATCCTGAAATCCACCTCGTGTCAAATGCTGGGCTCTGAAAGAATTTTCCCTCTTTCTTCTCTGACTCAGAGATTTCTCCTAAATCTATGCAAGAAGTATAATACCTTAGAAACTTTCCTGACTTATGTGCCCCAATAACAGATCAGTTTCCTTCTATCAGCACTAGGTCCAGGTAAGAGGGAAATGAGGAGATCATTTTGGTAAAGAGAAAGATACACTCTAAGAGAATATTCTATTCACTTAGGAAGAGAAAGTGGACTCCCACTCTCCCTGCCAACTCCCTTAAACTTCAGGCTGGGGATTTGGTGGGGAAAAGATGAGAGGGTTAAGGGAGGAAAGTTATCAGAAATGTCTCTCGACAGAAAGAGCAAATCACTTATAAAGGAGCCATGTTTTCCTTGCATATTTGAGTTGTAATATTATAAACATATGTAATGGGGCAGAAAATTTAATCATCTCAGTAGTTATTAGTTCTCTATGGGTTGAAACTAAGAGGAGCTCCTCTTCCTTGAGCCTGAACCAAGCTGGAGAGACCAGTGGGATGGAGTCTCTACAATGAGGTCATTAGGCTCGGGGCCAATGGAGTGCTGCCCAGACAAGGCCTTGAGGTCCCATAAAGGAACACATATGTCTAGCTTTCAGGGTATCTGCAACAGCATAATTATTAAATCACTGGTGGAAAATTTCAATCTGAAAATGAGAGCATCAGGGATGAATGACTTCTCTGTAAATGTCTGGCTTGTGTCTGAATGATCTGTTTCTCCACTATTAGAGTATTGCCTATCCATAAAAAGCTCATCATGGTCAGAACAGTGCTTGTTCAGCTGTTGGTCAATAATGTAAACAGTCTTGTTTGGATCAGGTCTTCCATCTCTTTAATGTGATTCCAGTACTTAATATATTTTGCATGCTAATGTCCTTTGACTGGAGAAATATCTTTCTTTCGATCTCTCTTTTGAATTGTGAGCTGCTTCTTTTGCTTAAAAGAAGATGCTGGCGACTCCTTTCATTTAGGGATAAGAGGTTGTGCTTCAATCACTTGATGAAGAATTTTAACTTAATCTCATTCTAAATGGGTTGGCTTCCTCTCTTTTGTGTGTAGAGATGAGGAGTTAAGAAGAGAATGAGGTAGAATGGAGAGAGAAGGCAAAGAAATGTATAATTATTTCCCTCTTATCATTGCATATATTAGTTTATGCAGGTATCTATTTTTACTTATACCACCACATTTCTGAACTTTATAGAACCTTGAAACTTTTTCTAAAACTAGGACAGAGAAGAAGTTCTCTTTAAGGATGTTATCCGAATAGCTGCACTCAATTTAATTTCTTTTTAAGATAGGGGTTCTGAAAATATCTATGGATCTTTCAAGTCCCTTTTCAGATAACCCCTGTTATAAGCCACCAATCAATGAGTTCTGAATATCTATGATGGACTAAACATATACGTAGACCCCGTCTTCCACTTCAAGGAAGCCTCAAGCCATGAAGAGCAGCAAAAATAGCTTATTTTGGGAGAGCAGGGGTGCTGGGGGTGTGTGGGAATGGTAGAAAGATCAAACATGGAAAATATCCCTTTCTACACATATGTATTGATGAGAGCTTGAATGAGAAGTTGTATATTCTGGTTTCTAGCCCTACTCTGCTCCAACGCTATGGGTGACTTTGTCATGTATACTTTCTCACATCTCTAAAGTAAGCATTGATTTCATAGAGTTGGTGTGGACATAAAAAGAGCTAAGACCTGGGAAATACTTAAGTCATTGTAAAATGCCACCCAATCATGAATATTAACCATATTATAATTACTGAAATGATCTCATATTTTTGCCTTTTATTCTCAGATAATCTGCTCAACATGACTTTCTTCTTATTCCCATTCTTTGTTCAAAACCAAGAAGCCGCTGCTTCTCATTGTGTTAGGGTGTCTTCCTTCTCAGGGTGAGAAGGGCTTTCGGTTCCCCATCTTTCATAAGTACGAGGAAACCCACATCCCCATCTATGCTGAGCCTGTGACAGCTGATTCATTGTTAATAACCTTGACAACGTTATTTTTCTTAGAGAAAAAGGAGACTTGATGACTTCTTTGTTCAATTTCACCTAAAGAGTAGTCTTGCCTGGTGCACACTGTAAGTGTCATTGGTAGGGAATTGTCCAGGAGGCATTCAGTATGTAAATGTTCTAATTAGATCAATGTAAAAGAGCAGTCGTACATTCTGTTATAGCAGTGTGTCTGGTTCCACTAATAAAACCTCCCGAAGGCATGCACTACTAGTTTTCTCAATTAGTTTGTCCCAGATCATTTCATCCTAGGGTAGGGAGGGGAGGAAGGGTGGAATGAGAGGGTGAAGGGAGATGGCAAATTTACAGGTATTTTCTCCAGCTCAGAGAGCTGTCCAAATTTGCCCCATATTCTATCTGGTCACTATATCAGTCCTTAGGAAATACCCATCACTGCGTAGTATTTGGGAAAATGAAAAAAATCAATCAACTTCTCCTTTCCACTTTCCCTGATGAAACTAATACCACCAGCACCAGCTCCACCTTTTCTCCTCCTCCTCTTCTTCCCCCACCTCCTAAGTCTCCTTGCTTTCATTTTCCAGAGAAAGTATCACTATGTAAAATTCCTAGCTCAGTGCCTGGCACATAATAGCAATTTAATTAAGCATTTGCTCCCTTCCCTTTCTCAAGGATACAGCATACTTCAGGCCTCAGAAAGTGAAAAATGAGTATCATAGCTACAGGATACATACGAAGGGGACCCAATTTATAACGATCGAAAAGATTGCAATCCTTTCTCTTTACACGTGACTTAGAACTTATGGGGTTGTAGAGCTGTTTGTCTAAGAAGGATCTGAAAACTTGGAAAGATATGTTCAGGAAAGCTTTTTTAACCTCTGGGACTCCAGGGTGGCAGAGTAAGATAAAAGTCTGTAAAATCTAGACAGAGAGTTAAGTGTTGTGTTTTTGGCTGTGTGTGCTCTGTTGCCTGTGCCTAGTCATGCTGGCTCTGCACCTTTTGTAAAAGAATGTTGCCTCTAGCTTGAAATATACAGGATAACCCATTCTCAAGGCTCTGACCTTTTAAGGTATAACATTCGTCCATTCAGATAGAGATGAAACGTTGCAGCACAGAGAGTAACATTGGTCTTGTTGGAGGTCTACAGGAACATCATGACCTGACCTATGTGGACAGCTGCAAGAACAAAGGATTCAGACACCAAAAGTGTGCCACAGCCATACCTCCTCCCCTTTTAGCATAAAAGAAGCCTGACTTCTAACGTGGGTAAGGTGGCTCTGCAGGACACTAGTTGGCCAGCTTCTCGGTCTGCTGGCTTTCTGAATAAAATTGTTACCCCTTGGCCCAGTAACTGGTTCCCCGATTGATTGGCCTGTCGTGCAGCCAGCAGAATGAGTTTGGACTCGGTAACACTTTCACACTGTTCTTTCTCCAATTCTTTTATTTTCTTCACTATTTGGGAAAAAGCTTGGCTCAGCACTAATTCCAAACTCCTCTCCTCTACCCACTCCCCCAAGAGTTCAGAAGCCATGGGGATATGGAGAGTAGCCCCAAGTTAACCAGTGGAGTAGGGTGTCAGGGCAATGGTAATAATGTTACAAAGACTAGTAACAGAGGACAAGGATAAATGCCTAGAGGCTCTGAGCAGTCCTAGTTTACCTAGTCCAGCTAGCCTAGTCAGTCTAGCTAGACCATTCAACCCAAGAAAGCCAAAGGATTTACTTTAATAAGGATGCTTTCTTCAGTAGCCCTCTCCTCCTTCCTGAAAAATATAAACCAAGAGGAAGGTGCGGTGGCATGGAAAGACTTTGATTCTATGAATTAGATTCAGGAGAAGTGAGCACTAGTCTGACTTTATCACTTCCATTATAATCACTTACATCTCTGAGACCCAGTTTTCCCGTCTGTAAAATGGAGACATCACCTGCCTTATATAATTTTCAGGATTGTGCCTCAAATGTGATAAAGTATGTGAAAACCTTACACAAATTTTATTATCTTGTGTTCTTCTTTGCTCATTTTGTGCAGAAGCCACAAATACAGTGCTAGTGGAGTCTTCCAGAGTAGCTCTTTTGAGTAAGATGACTGAGAAAAAGAACTAAATAATAGTTTATCATTGTCTGTTGAGCTATCCTACGGAAGAGAAAGAAACACTTTTTGAGGAGAAATATTGATAGAAAGAGAGGAATAGGTTAGATTTTTAAAAAGATTTTACTGGTTATGAAGTAGTGAGATGAGTGACAGTTTTGATTACAAAGCTTTTTCCCTGGAAGTCTTAATGACCAGGACAAGTATGCATTCAGTGCAGGGTTACAATCAAAATTTAGAGGAAGATAACTTGTTGAAATTGGTTATAATGGTGGCCAATTACCCTATAAGCTTATTTGATAATGTATTAATTTAACCATGTGGAATTTCTGATATTTTCCAGCCCTTGACCTACAGAAACGGTGATTTCATCTTGTTCAGCTCTCCTAGGAGCAAGAAGTAAAGGAATGAATTGTGGAGGTGATCTAGAATGTATGTTTGGGAATGAGCAGTTAGGTTTGAAAATAGCTAAAGGGATTTAGGTTGCTTTAGGAAGGCACATTAAAATATCTAATTGTAGATCCAGGATGGAGAGAGTCCAGAGTAGTTGTGAGAGGGTGTTAAGATATTGGAAAAGTTGGGATGGAGTGAATGCTAGTCTCTGCTCAGAATGCCCTTCTCCCACCCTTCCATCTGGCTCACTTCTACTCATCTTTCAAGTCATATCTCAGAGAAGCAGAATAGATTTTCTCTCTCTTATATGCTTTTGTAGTACTGTGTGATTTTTTTGCACAACACTTAAGAAAATTGTTATTGTGTCTGTAAGTGTGTTTACATTTCGTAAGGGCAGGGCTATGTTCACCTTGTACGTTACTATATTTCCAGTGCTTGGCACAGTGTTGGGCATTCAGGAGTTTCAAAATGTCAAGGAGAATAAGGCTGAATAATGTCAAGGAATCTGAAGGGTAATCAGTGAGGATAGTGATTTGTTGAGCATAAAACTGGATGGTACAGTCGAGAGGAAGAATGTGAATCAGAGGCCATGGAGAACAGAAGAAATAGATCTGGTGCTGTGGGCTGTGGGCAAAGGGGCAACCAACTACCAGTGTGGTTTGAAGAACTGGGAACAGACAAATTGACTTTAAGTCAGTAGAATTATGAAAAGAGGTAGCTCTATGATATAGTTTTGGAAGTGCCCTTAATAAATGAGAAAGCTGCTTCCTCTTCTTTGCCCATGGCTTCACTCTCTGAGCAGGCAGATACTGAGAGAAGATGCTCTTCATGAGAGAAGGCATTGGAAGATACTGTGACTTCAAGAGTCAAGTTCTCCAAGAGACAACAGTGTGAGGAATGAGGTTAGCTAAAAGGCAATGAACCCACAATGGAGCTGTAGTCTCAAAGGACGAGAGGAGGGATGAGCTGAGGGAGAGCCAGGGGTGGGGTAGAAAGAATAAAGATGAGATGGACATTAGCACATTTTCAGTGGAAGTTGGATGAGTGGGAAACTGGGTCTAGAGTGGCAGGTGTGGAGAGTGTGAAATGAGGAAGTCCCTGAGGAAAGATGTGGAATGAAGAGGAAAAATGTTCACTGTGATGAATATACCCAAGCAAGGTTGTGGAGTTGCATCTCGAAGTCCCAGGATGCTCAGCAAACCCAGTGTTTCTGATAAGATGGAGGGTCAGACAGTGTTTCCGCAGCCTTCTTCTCCAGCTAATTTAAGATAGAAAAGGTAGAGGGTGAAGTCTCTGCCCTAAAGTTTAGTGTTAAATTAGGAGAACAAGCAAATCTCTCTCTAATTATTCACGTTGTTTAATGATATGCTTTAACAGTTATTTTGCTGCATGGCAATTAGATTCAAATGGTAAGTCACTCACATAAATGAATATAATTAGTGGTGGTTTTGCATAGTTAAATCAAGAATTTAGGGGCCTGTTAGGCAAATGGTGATCCAGGGAGAAGGTTCATTTTTGGTTCCTAGCACTTCCCCTGCTAAAGGGAAGGATTATTGATTGTTTCAAAATTCCCTCCTTGGTGTGGTCCTTAGGTAGGCAGTTGTCTGCCTTCCAGTAAGATCATCATATGACTCTATTTATGGTTTATCCTTGTCCTTCTCCCCAAATCGGGGCACAGAGGAAGAATGAGGGGTGAGAGGGGTTGGGGGTGGGTGAGTAAACACCTTCTTGCTAGGAGAGTATAGAAAGTTCCTGACTATGAGAAAGTTTCTTGCATCTCTTGCCTCAGTTTTTTTTCCTATTTTAGAATATTGAAATATTCCAATTTTATTATTTTGAAATACTTCAAACTTAGAGAAAAATAAGGGGAAAGAATGTAAGTGCCTCTAGCCATTTATAAGCTCTAACAGATTTTAACATTTGTTCTATTTACTTCAGGATTTTAAAAAATGAAATAAAGGGTCTATTTCAGTTACAGAGGAAACCTCTTTTTACACCACTCTCTGAACTAATTTTCCTCACCCTAGAGGAGCCATCATGTTGAAGTAGGTTTGTATCACTCTTATTTGTATTTTTGTACTTTTACTACATATGCATGTTTTCTGAAATAAATATAAAATTTTCACGTTTTAAAATTTCAAATAAATGATATGCTGTACTCACGAGCCTGAAAGCGTTTATTCAGGAGCAAATTAAAAAACATCTAAATATCAAAATTAAGCCACATAACAGACACACATTACTATGTATAAGATAGATAACCAAAAATGACCTACTGTATATAACACAGGGAGCCATACAACCATATTCATTATTTTTTAATAACTTATGGGAAAAGAATCTGAAAAATACGTATATATATATATATATATATATATATATATATATATATATATATATATATATATATATATATATAAACTGAATCACTTTGCTAAACTAACACAACATTGTAAATCAACTATACTTCAATAAAAAAAAAAGAGAAGCCACATGATTTCAGCATTAAGAACATGTAATTATCTGACTGATCAAGAATTCTGGAGGTAGGTGATTCCAGGTGAAGTATAGCAGCTCAGAGATATCGTCAAAGATCCGGGCTGTTTATATCCTTCTGCTCTGCTATACTCAGGAAACTGCATCTCTTTCCTTCGCCTTGTTGCTTCAGGATAGGAAGATGACAGCAACCAAGTATCATAGTCTCACACAACTACATTCAAGGCAGGAGAAAAAGGGCAGAGAGGAGAATATTTCCTATATTACCACTCTGCCCACTCTCATGTGTACACACTGCTGAGTCCTGGGGACTGGGAATATAATGGATTTAACTCCCATGCTTAGGCTATGTTTTATGGCACCATTACCTTTATTTATTTATTTTTATTTTTATTTTTCAACATCTTTATTGGAGTATAAATGCTTTACAATCGTGTGTTAGTTTCTGCTTTATAACAAAGTGAATCAGCTATACGTATACATATGTTCCCATATCTCCTCCCTCTCGCGTCTCCCTCTCACCCTCACCATTATCTTTATTTTTTTTTAAATTAAAAAAATTTTTTAACATCTTTACTGGAGTATAACTGCTTTACAATGGTGTGTTAGTTTCTGCTTTATAACAAAGTGAATCAGTTATACACATACATATGTTCCCCTATCTCTTCCCTCTTGCATCTCCCTCCCTCCCACCCTCCCTATCCCACCCCTCTAGGTGGTCACAAAGCACTGAGCTGATCTCCCTGTGCTATGCGGCTGTTTCCCACTAGCTGTCTATTTTATATTTGGTAGTGTATATACGTCCATGCCACTCTCTCACTTTGTCACAGCTTACCCTTCCCCCTCCCCATCTTCTCAAGTCCATTCTCTATTAGGTCTGTGTCTTTATTCCCGCCTTACCCCTAGGTTCTTCATGACCTTTTTTTTTTTTTTCTTAGATTCTATATGGTATTTATTTTTCTCTTTGTTAGCATACGGTATTTGTTTTTCTCTTTCGGATTTACTTCACTCTGACTTACTTCACTCTTATTCACTCCGTATGACAGACTCTAGGTCCATCCACCTCACTACAAATAACTCAATTTCATTTCTTTTTATGGCTGAGTAATAGTCCATTGTATATATGTGCCACATCTTCGGCCATCATCAAAAAATCTAGAAACAATAAATGCTGGAGAGAGTGTGGAGAAAAGGGAACACTCTTGCACTGCTGGTGGGAATGTAAATTGATACAGCCACTATGGAGAACAGTATGGAGGTTCCTTAAAAAACTACAAATAGAATTACCATACGACCCAGCAATCCCACTACTGGGCATATACCCTGAGAAAACCATAATTCAAAAAGAGTCATGTACCAAAATGTTCATTGCAGCTCTATTTATAATAGCCAGGAGATGGAAACAACCTAAGTGTCCATCATCGGATGAATGGATAAGGAAGATGTGGCACCATTATCTTTAAAATAGAGAGTTTATACCTGGATAATCTGAGCTCATCCCATGAGCCCTTTTAAAGCAGAGTTTTCTCCAGCTGGTCACAGAATAGGAAGTCAGAGATTCAAAGCAGATTCAATGCCTTGTTGCTTGTGTTTAGATGGAGGGCATCACATGGCAAGGGATGCACGTGGTCCTTGGAGCCAAGATAGACCCCTGGAAGAAAGCAAGCACGAAAATAGGTACCTCAGTTTTAAAGTTGCAAGGAACTGAATTCTGACAAGAATGAGCTTGGATGTAGATTTTTTCCCCAGAGCTTCCAGAAGGTAACTCAGTCTAGCCAACACCTTGATTTCAACCTTGACGTACCCGAAGCACAGAATCCAACCATGCCATGTCAAACTTCTAACCTATAGATGGGGAGCTAATTAATGGTTATTGCTTTAAGCCACTGAGTTTGTGGCAATTCATTATACAGCAATAGAAAACAAATACAACCCAGCCAATAATATTGAGTTAACAAATTAAAAATACATCCAATGGATAAAATATTATACTATGACTAAAAACTATGTTGTCAAAGCATATTTAGTGACATAGAAAATGCTAATATGTTAAGCAAAGAGAAAGCAAGCAAAATACAAACTGTATGTAACTATAGGTAATTATGTATAACTATATGTATGATCCCAAATACGTATTTGAGATCTTATAAGCCAGGGACCTTGGTCAAATTGTTTAACCTCACTGTACTTCAGCATCTCCTTCTGCAAAATGAAGATTTTACATTTTACCTGTAAAATATTTTATATTCCAGCCCCCCAATGTAACCTTATTAACTATTTGGTTTCCCCAAAACACAATCAAGAAAGATTAATGCTTCATTCCTTCATTTTATTTACTAAGTTGTAGAATAATAATTTGGTGCCCCATCAACCTGAATAATTGACCAATAAAGTTACCACTACTGTGAACTTGTGGATTTAAAATATTTGATTCATTTTAACATTTTAATTCAACCTGGTTATTATTCTGTTTGATGCTCCATCAAATTGTTCCATCTTTAGCTAGAGAGAACACATCTGAGTTGGCTCCTGTGTCTTTAAACATAACCTCATTGGTCTCTGACAACTTCTTTGCTTTAAGGTACAGCCACATATTGCAGACACAACTTGGTACCTTTCCTGTCTCAGAATGACAACTGGCCATTTCTCTAAGGAGCTTCGACTTATTTTAATAGGAAATGGTATGTAGAGACGGAAGTCTAAGTGATAGTGATAGAAATAATCTATACTACTTAGTTCACATGATTTCTAGAACTTTCTTGTGTATACAGCTAGAAGAAAATCTTTCTTATTAATAACGTTAATGTAAAACTTATTTGCTTGATTCTTGCATCTACATAATAATTTAAATAATAACATTACCAGTAACAATAAGACTACTGAATACTGTGCTTTTTTTTTTGGTCCTTATGGTATATTCAACCAAGAACGTACTGTCACAGTGCTGCGTTTTAAAAGTACTTGATGTAATTAGTCTCTGTGTGATTATGATTATAATTTGGTATACAATTAAGTAATGTTCCCTTGTTTTGATTTGCTTTTGATGATTAACATTTGCTTAATTTCCTTTTCTATTTAATTTAAAAATGTATATGTTATGTACTTGTTCCCAAAGTCAAAATTATAAACCAAGGTGTATTCAGTGGGGTTTAGCTACCTGATGCTGCATTGATTAGAATGGACTCCTTTCAACCAAGAGGGTGACAGTGATTCCTTCTTATCAGAATGGGTACCTATTGTAGACCTGGGTTTGCCTTCCTTACCTGTAGAGGATCTCCCAGAACCACCATCTGAAGATTTAAAGAATGCAGGAAATATATGAATAATATCCCACACAACAGTATTTCCGACTAAGGGACCCATTTTACAGCCCCTTACATAAAGAGATGTGACAATAGGCACACTATTGACTGTTTTTTCCTAAACCTTATCAACATAGTAGAATGGTGGAATGGCCTGGTAGGTGGGTGGTTAAAGCAATAGCTTGGGGATAACACTTCTGGAATGGGGTGCTGTCCTCCAGGAGTTTGTATATGCATTGAAGCCTTGGCTTGGTTGTGAGTTCAATAGTTAGAATATGAATCTGGAAGCCAGTGGGTACAAGTAAGATTGGCCCTTCTCTCAATAACTCCCAGGGACCCATTTGTGGAATTTGTACTTCTCATCCTTATAAACTGGTTCTGCTGGATTAGAAGTTCTGATTTACGATGGGGTGAGGGAATATTTTATTTGTAGTGACTTGAAGGTACTACTACCACCTGGGTGTTCTGGACACTTCATGCCAAATGACCAGCAGTAAAAAAATTCTGTTATTATGTTGATGGGGGAAATTGAACCTTATTGTCCTGAAGAGTTAATTAATGTTCCTGCTATACAGTAAGGTAGAGAGAGGTGTGCCTGAAAGAGGACATTACTAGGGTGTTTCTTGGAGCATCAATGCCTCGTGACAACGTTGAACAAGCAGTTGAAGTAAACCTAACGAGGGCAAGTTAACTAAGGTTAACTTGCAGACCCCATAGGGATGGTGGTCTTGTTATCCCCCAGGCATGCGAACTAGAACAGCCAAAATGCTGGTCAAGGGTGAGGAAAATGTAGAGTGGGTGATTAAAAAAATAATTAGATTCAAAACCACCTGCAGCAATAAAGAATATAGTTTGTTCTGTGAAACTTCTTGTATTAAATCCTTGCAGAGAATACCACATGCCATCACCATAAGAGAGGCTCCATGACAAAGTTTGCTTTAACGGCAGGCATAGGTGAATCCCCTGGTCCCCACATTTTACCTTAGCCACTTCTTAGGTTACCAATTCTCTGCATATTCTGAGCATCTTTGTGCAGGCTTTGACTGTCTTTGTACAAGTGTGATCTGACAGTACTTCACCTTGGGTTTACATGTATATGTCTTACTTCTAGTGGAAACTTGTATGCACGTTCAGCTTGGAGTTGCAGGGAAGCTAATGCCTTTGACCAAAGGGTGATGAGAACCAAAGAAGAATGCCTTCCTTTTTCAATCTTGAGGCAGACAGTTTCAAAAAGCATTTCCTGGTCTCCTCAGATGGCCCTTCAGCTTAAAAAACCCGTCACCCTTTTTGGTAGCCAACTTGATAATGCATCCTTGCACTGGTTTTATCTCCTTTAGTATTCATTCCCCTTACATCTTCCTTCTACTTCCTAGAATAACTTCCCAAACAAATTATCTGCATGCAAATCTTTGTTTTAAGCTCTGCTCACAGAGGAATCCTGGCTAAAACACGGTCAACAGGCAGGCTCACTCTTGATTCTGTTCACTGCTATATCACTGCTCCTAAGAAGAGTCCCTGGCAATTAGGATGCACTCAGTAAGTATTTGTTACTTAATAAGCAGATAAATGAATGAGTCCCCCTTTTATTTAGACTAACAGAAAAATGAATCTATAGTTTTAACCTCTAAGATATCTAGGAGTGAGAAGTGGATGCAGTGAGGTCAAGGCAAGCTTAAAGAATGAATTTAAAAGACCTGTCTACAGGGCTTCCCTGGTGGCGCAGTGGTTGAGAGTCCGCCTGCCGATGCAGGGGACACGGGTTCGTGCCCCGGTCTGGGAGGATCCCACATGCCGCGGAGCGGCTGGGCCCGTGGGCCATGGCCACTGAGCCTGTGCTCCGGAGCCTGTGCTCCGGAGCCTGTGCTCCGCAAGGGGAGAGGCCGCAACAGTGAGAGGCCCGCCTAACCGCAAAAAAAAAAAAAAAAAAAAAAAAAAAAGACCTGTCTACATATTTATTATATAGATTTTTATGTTTATCTTCTAGCAACTAGCAAAAGGACCACTCCTACTACCAACTGTTTTAGGTCATGTTTCCTAGAAGCAGGGTCAGAGACAGGGTTTCAGGTGGATATTATTTATTATATCAGGAGAAAAGGAGAGAAACTGGCACTTAATGCTAGGATGCAATTCCAGATGGAGTCTAGCTTTAGCCCACTCCATGGGGAGCTCTAGGGCATGCACTGCAACATCAAATTGGTTTCTGAAGCAGTCTTATCCCTGCCTCCAGGGAGTCAGTGGCTGCGATCTGTTCCTAGGAGTGTGGGTGAGACATAACCTCCCAGATTAGTCAACTCTTGTTTAGTTGAGGGCAATTACCTGGAGAAGGTTTTAATTTCATGCCATTAGTAGCCAACAGCACCAACTAGGGAATGGCTACACTGGTCCTGGTCAAAGGGATCTGGCCAAGACACCAGCAACATTCACTACAGAAAGAAATACATTTTCAGAACAAGATAGAGAATTTGACCAAATGGATTGAAATATCAGTTAAGTTAAATTTTCAGGGATACTTTATCTTCCATGTCGGCACAATTTACACAATCCTTTCCTCATGAAATTGAATGCTACTGATACTGCAGACATTTGTTAATTTAGACACATCTGGCTATTACCTCTAAAGGCAGACATTAGCATGATTTGTATTCAGTAAACTCTATGAATCTCTTCAAATTTTTTTTTTTTTTTTTTTTTTTTTGTGGTATGCCGGCCTCTCACTGTTGTGGCCTCTCCCGTTGTGGAGCACAGGCACCAGACACACAGGCTCAGCAGCCATGGCTCACGGGCCCAGCCACTCCACGGCATGTGGCATCTTCCCGGACCGGGACATGAACCTGTGTCCCCTGCATCGGCAGGCGGACTCTCAACAACTGCGCCACCAGGGAAGCCCTCTCTTCTAATGTTATTTCCATCAATTAGTTCTGAAATTCTTCAAAAGTTTTGAATATTTTGAGCTCTGAATGTTCAGGCATGGGAAGTGAGTTGCAACCATCCCCAGTTGCCATCTGCTCAGTCCACATGTCCACATGGAATCTGCATACACGTACTTTGAACAAATCAGCAGTGCTCTTTTGTTCCCCTGCAGTCTTGGGTTCAGAGTGTTTAAACATCTTGTCAATTTCACAAGGATGTACAGCCTACTCAGCCACTGGGGGTCTGACAAGTTGGGTCTCTCAGAGTCTATTAATTCTAAAAAGTCCTTCATCTGAGGTAGCAGCTCAAAAAATATATTCAACAAGTTTCTATGACTCAGTCAACTGAATGCTTTAAAATAAGTCTCCATGCTCTTGTTATCCAAATTCTTCTTCTTTCAAAAGTACATAAATTCTTTATGATTAAGGGCATACAATGGAGAAAATTCAGTTTTAATCACTTCTATATTGTGCAATGAACTTTAATTGTACAGTTCATAACACAGTGGTGCTTTGGAAAGAGAATATGTCATCCTTATTTTTTGACTTGAGTAAATTGCTGAAACCTTTCTTTTTCTTTTCACTTCAGGTGTCTAATCCTGGTACCTGAACTTGACTTTTCCTGTTTAAATCCTGTTCTTCTTCTTTCCTCCCTCCTTCCCTCCCTCCCTTCCTCCTCTCCTTCCCTGTTAAAATCTTTGATTGAAGTCTCTTGGCCACTCCAGAGGGGAGGGGTGGGCTGAATTTGACCTTCAGGGCTAACTTTAACTTTGGGCCAAGTGAATTACCTTTATTTCTATCCAGCAGAAAGTTTCAGGAGGTGAAGAGTAATCTATAACTTTCATGCTGCACAGAATGAAGGAATATTCAGACAGTTTCTGAACTTAAAACTAAATTTATTCTTTGGAAACACCATGCAAGGAACTTTTTAAAACTTAAATCATTCCTTTATTTCTACGACAAATTTCTTGGAGTTCTGTGAGAAAATACGTCTTCCTTTAAAAAATTAGCTTTGAGGTGTCAAGAGCCAAACAAAGCCATTCCTTATATAGAAAGTACTAATAACCAAAACGTCAAGGACACTATGTTGCATCAAATTTATTTATTTAAATCATTTGTTTAAAATAGGCTCTACTTCTCAAAGAATTCAAAATACATGGGAAAAAGAAGAGAATAAAAGGTATGTAACCTTTTCTGTGACTTTTTTCTATTAGAAAAGAGGATCTAGAGAAGTACAATAATTCAAGGTATGTTTTTTAGATGGAATGGACAGGACTTTGTTATGGATTAGATGTGGGTCTGAAAGAGAGAAAGATGTCAAACATTTGTTTATAGAAACTGGATAGATCATAATACTATTTTCTGAGACAGGAAAGACTAAAAGTGGAGTATTTAGAGGAAGGGGAATGTGTAGAATTTTAGTTTGGAGCACATTTAATTAAGATGCTTATGAGACATCCAAGTGGAGAAGTAGAAATTCAAATAAGTCATTAGCTAAAGGATTTTGGGGCTCAGTAGAATGGTCTAAGCTGGAACTGAAAGTTTTAGAAGCTGTTTACTAAAGATGGTACTGGAAATCTTAATCACCTAAGTGAGCATAGATAACAAGATGCGTCACACAATGCCTGGAATAACTTCAAAGTTTGGAGGTCAGGAGAGTAGAAGCTGGCCAAAGATACTAAGAACTGGTGACCATGTTTAAAAGAGGATCAAGTGCTAACCACGTTGAGAACCACTGGAGAGAGCTGAAGTTGTATGAGGCTAGAAGGGTGCCAATTAGATTTGCAATATGGAAGTTGTACTGTCCTTGACAAAATTAATTTCAGTGCAATTATAAGGATGGAGATACCATCAAGGTGGCTGAAGAATACATAGGGGGTGAGAGTTTTGATTCAGGGTTTGGGGTCAAGTTTTTAAAGAATTTTGACTATGCTAGAGAGCAGAGCAAAGGAGTGGCCATTGGAAGATGAATGCTCTTTTTGAAAGATGTGAGGATACTCGAATGCATTGGTGTAGACCAAGAATGACTTGGTCTAGATGGAGAAGTAGAAGATACAGGAAAAGGAGCACAATTTAAGAATAAAGTTTGCTGAGATGAGAAGGAGAGGGACCTGGAGCCTACATGGAGGGGTTTTTCTTTGTTAGTAGAAGAGACATTTTCTCTGATGTAACAGGCGAAAAAAGGAGTGGACAGAGCTGCAGAAGATTTGTGAACTACACAAAGATTTTGTAATTTTTCTTTTCTTTTTTTTTTTTTTTTTTTGCGGTACACGGACCTCTCACTGTTGTGGCCTCTCCCATTGAGGAGCACAGGCTCTGGACATGCAGGCTCAGCAGCCATGGTTCACGGGCCCAGCAGCTCCTCAGCATGTGGGATCTTCCCAGACTGAGGCGTGAACCCGTGTCCCCTGCAACAGCAGGCAGACTCTCAACCACCGCACCACCAGGGAAGCCCTAATTTTTCTTTTTGATGTGGAATAAACTTCCCTCTTAGGTTGGAAAAGAATCATGTACAGAATTTTCCTAAGTGTTCTAGGACCCAAATATTTCCTCAAACCTTGGAGCTCCCTGCAAATGCTCTGCTTGTCACCATTCATAATTTCCCTTTTAACACTCACATTGTCCTCAGAAATTCTGCCAGCAGATCACTATGGCTTCTGGAAGTTCAAACTGCTCAACCTCTGAGCTTTTAAAACTTTCTTAAAAATTCAGTGATTGGCCCATTAACACAGCTACTTGCCTCAATGTACCACAACAGGTTAAGAAAAGGTTTCTTTTACTTATCTCCAAGCTTATGATATGGAAAATAATATTTCTCCTTACTTCATCTACATTTTCTTCCAATAGTTCACTTCCTTTGGGCCCCAGGATAAAGAAATAAATAGACACTAACATCTCTGCACTAGATGAGATGTTCCAGAAATCATTAAGCCTAGAAACATTCTTTGTCATTTCTAAGGTAAGAACAATAGACATTCAAGGAAAAAATTAGAACAGTGTTACTATGTGTGAGCAATTTGTAAATTCTGACAATACTTTAGGGATAAGCATTAGGTATTATTAAATATGAAATTATTTAAGGAGGGTTTTTCTTAATCATTGGAAAGGTATGGCAGGCTCTTCACACATCATAGAATACAACAGATAGTGATAACTGATCCTGGAGAAAGATTAGGGCAGACTGGAATTGACATGATACTTCATTGTATTATCTGCTCTTCTTGATTCCCTTTTTTTTTTTTTTTTTACTTTTTCTTGTTTCTTTCCTAAGAAGAATGTATATATGGTGAAAATTAGATCTCCCAAATACTGATGCTAAGTCTTTTTTTATGCCTGCTAATAATTATAGTATAAAAAGAGAGAAATTCAGTGTCAAGTGTTTTAAAGTACAATTAAAACTTTAATCAAAATTCAACAAATTATCACTCCCTGTACTTGACTTTAAGGTAAAGGAGGAAATTGCAGGACTAAGATACCATCTGGAATTTGGATGGAAAAAAAAGCACAAACCTGCTTGCATAGCTTTCTTCATTCTTCTTATTCTTTTTTCATTGAAGTATAGTTGATTTATAGTATTATATTAGTTTCAGGTGTACAACATAATTATGCAACATTTTTATAGATTATACTCCATTTAAAGTTATTACAAAATAATGGCTATATTTTCCTATGCTGTACAATATATCCTTCTTGCTTATATATTGCTTATATATTTTATACATAGTAGTTTTTACATGGAATGTCCTATAAATATCAATTAAGCCCATCTTGTTTAATGTATAATTTAAAGCTTGTGTTTCCTTATTTATTTTCATTTTGGATGATCTGTCCACTGGTGAAAGTGGGGTGTTAAAGTCCCCTACCATGATTGTGTTACTGTTGATTTCCCCTTTTATGGCTGTTAGTATTTGCCTTATGTATTGAGGTGCTCCTATGTTGGGTGCATAGATATTTACAGTTGTTATATCTTCTTCTTGGATTGATCCCTTGATCATTATGTAGTGTCCTTCTTTGTCTCTTGTAGTAGTCCTTGTTTTAAAGTCTATTTTTTCTGATACGAGAATTGCTACTCCAGCTTTCTTTTAATTTCCATTTGCATGGAATATCTTTTTCCATTCCCTCACTTTCAGTGTGTATGTGTCCCTAGGTCAGAAGTGGGTGTCTTCTAGACAGCATATATACGGGTCTTATTTTTTTATCCATTCATCCAGTCTATGTCTTTCGGTTGGAGCATTTAATCCATTTACCTTAAAGGCAATTATCAATATGTATGTTCCTATTACCATTTTCTTGATTGTTTTGGGTTTGTTATTGTAAGTCTTTCCCTTCTCCTGTGTTTCCTGCCTAGAGAAGTTCCTTTAGCATTTGTTGTAAAGATGGTTTGGTGGTGCTGAATTCCTTTAACTTTTGGTTGTCTGTAAAGGTTTTAATTTCTCTATCGAATCTGAATGAGATCCTTGCTGGGTAGAGTAATCTTGGTTGTAGGTTTTTTCCTTTCATCACTTTGAATATATCCTGCCACTCCTTTCTTGCTTGCAGAGTTTCTGCTGAAAGATCAGCTGTTAACCTTATGGGCATTCCCTGGTATGTCATTTGTTGTTTATCCCTTGCTGCTTTTAATATTTTTTCTTTGTATTTAATTTTTGATAGTTTGATTAATATGTGTCTTGGTGTGTTTCTCTTTGGATTTATCCTATATGGGTCTCTGAGCTTCCTGGACTTCATTTACTGTTTCCTTTCCCATATTAGGGATGTTTTCAACTATAATCTCTTCAAATATTTTCTCAGTCCCTTTCTTTTTCTCTTCTTTTCTGGGACCAGTATAATTTGAATGTTGGTGCACTTAATGCTGTCCCGAGGTCTCTGAGACTGTCCTCAATTCTTTTCATTCTTTTTTCTTTATTCTGCTCTGCTTTAATTATTTCCATTATTTTATCTTCCAGGTCACTTATCCATTCTTCTGACTCAGTTATTCTGCTGTTGATTACTTCTAGAGAATTTTTAATTTCATTTTATTTTGTTGTTCATCGTTTGTTTGCTCTTTAGTTCTTCTAAGTCCTTGTTAAACATTTCTTGTATTTTCTCCATTCTATTTCCAAGAGTTTGGATCATCTTTACTATCATTATTCTGAATTCTTTTTCAGGTTGACTGCCTATTTCCTCTTTATTTGTTAGGTCTGGTGGGTTTTTACTTTGCTCCTTCATCTGCTGTGTGTTTCTCTGTCTTGTCATTTTGCTTAACTTACTGTGTTTGGGGTCTTCTTTTCGAAGACTGCAGGTTCGTAATTCCCATTGTTTTTGGTGTCTGTCCCCAGTGGCTAAGATTGGTTCAGTGGGTTGTGTAGGCTTCCTGGTGGAGGGGACTAGTGTCTGTGTTCCGGTGGATGAGGCTGGATCTTGTCTTTCTGGTGGACAGGTCCAGGTCTGGTGGTGTGTTTTGTGGTGTCTGTGACCTTATTATGATTTTAGATAGCCTCTCTGCTAATGGGTGGGATTCTGTTCCTGTCTTGCTTGTTGTTTGGCATAGGGTGTCAAGCACTGTAACTTGCTGGTTGTTGAGTGGAGCTGAGTCTTGACGTTGAGATGGATATCTCTGGGAGATTTTCACTGTTTGATATTATGTGGAGCTGAGAGTTCTCTGGTGGACCAATGTCCTGAACTCGGCTCTTCCACCACAGAGATACAGGCCTGATGCCTGGCCGGGGCACCAAGACCCTGTCATCCACACAGCTCAGAATAAAAGAGAGAAGAAAGAAAGAAAGAAAGAAAGAAAGAAAGAAAGAAAGAAAGAAGAAAGAGAAATAAAATAAAGTTATTAAAATAAAAAAATGAAAAATAATTTTAAAACATTTAAAAAGTAATAAAAAAAGAAAGAAAGAAGACAGGAACCAAACCAAAAAACAAATCCGCCAATGATAACAAGCACTAAAAACTATACTTAAAAAAAAAAAAGATAGAACCCTAGGAAAAATAGTAAAAACAAAGCTATACAGACAAATCACCCACAGAAGCATATACTTACACACTCACAAAGAGAGAAAAAGGGAAAGAAAAAAATATCTATATATCATTGCTCCCAAAGTCCACCTCCTAAATTTGGGATGATTCCTTGTCTATTCAGGTATTCCACAGATGCAGGGTACATCAAGTTGATTGTGGAAATTTAATCTGCTGCTCCTGAAGCTGCTGGGGGAGATTTCTCTTTCTCTTCTTTGTTTGCACAGCTCCCGGGGTTCAGCTTTGGATCTGGACCCGCCTCTGCATGTACGTCACCTGAGGGCGTCTGTTCTTCGATCAGACAGGATGGGGTTAAAGGAGCAGCTGATTCAGGGGCTCTGGCTCACTCAGGCCTGGGGGAGGGAGGGGTACAGATGCGGGGCGAGCCTGCAGCGGCAGAGGCCGGCATGACGTTGCACCAGCCTGAGGCGCGCCGTGCGTTCTCCCGGGGAAGTTGTCCCTGGATCACGGGACCCTGGCAGTGGCGGGCTGCACAGGCTCCCGGCAGGGGAGGTGTGGACAGTGACCTGTGCTTGCACACAGACCGTCCCATGCCTGCCTCTGGGGTCTGTTAGCCACAGCTCACGCCCGTATCTGGAGCTCCTTTAAGCAGCACTCTGCATCCCCCCTCCTCGCGCACCAGGAAACAAAGAGGCAAGAAAAAGTCTCTTGCCTCTTCAGCAGCTCCAGACATTTTCCCGGACTCCCTCCCGGCTAGGTGTGGTACACTAGCCCCCTTCAGGCTGTGTTCACGCAACCAACCCCAGTCCTCTCCCTGGGATCCGACCTCCGAAGCCCGAGCCTCAGCTCCCAGCCCCGCCCACCCCGGCCGGGGAGCAGACAAGCGTCTCGGGCTGGTGAGTGCCGGTCGGCACTGATCCTCTGTGCGGGAATCTCTCCGCTTTGCCCTCTGCACCCTTGTTGCTGTGCTCTCCTCCGCAGCTCCGAAGCTTCCCCCTCTGCCACCCGCAGTCTCCACCCACAAAGGGGCTTCCTAGTGTGTGGACACCTTTCCTCCTTCACGGCTCCCTCCCAGATGTGTAGGTCCCGTCCCTATTCCTTTGTCTCTGTTTTTTCTTTTTTCTTTTGCCCTACCCAGGTGCGTGGGGGAGTTTCTTGCCTTTTGGTAGGTCTGAGGTCTTCTGCCAGTGTTCAGTAAGTGTCCTGTATGAGTTGTTCCACATATAGATGTATTTCTGATGTATTTGTGGGGAGGAAGGTGATCTCCACATCTTACTCGTCTGCCATCTTGAAGCTCCTCCCCTTTAATTTTTTTTTTAACCTTTCTTTTTCTTTATTTTTTGGCTGCATCAGGTCTTAGTTGCAGCACATGGGATCTTTGAAGCGTGCAGGATCTTTAATTGCGGCGCGGGCTGTTCGTTGTGGGGGGCGGGCTTCTCTCTAGTTGTGGTGTGCGGGTTTTCTCTATCTAGTTGTGGCATGGGGGCTCCAGGGTGCGTGGGCTCTTTAGTTTGTGGCACATGGGCTCTCTCATTGAGGTACATGAGCTCAGTAGTTGTGGCGTGTGGGCTTAGTTGCCCTGCAGCATGTGGGATCTTAGTTTCCCAATCAGGGATTGAACTTGCGTCACCTGCATTGGAAGGTGGATTCTTTACCACTGGACCACCAGGGAAGTCCCTATACTTTTTTATATCTTTACTAAGAACTCCTTTACTGTCAATTTCCACTCCTCAAGTCTGCTGCTTCTTATACTATGATTGGTTGAATGTTTCTTATTCCTTTGTCCATGGCTGTATTATTTTTCATTACCATATTTTCAAATTGAGTCCAATGGTTATTATTCCATTTCCTTAAATTTTAAAAAGTCAATTGTGATTTTTGATATCTTGTGATATTCTTGAGCTACGAATTGAAAGCAGCCTTCAATGTGGTCTTGCCTTTAGATAAAGGTTCTACTTGTAGTCACCCTGCACTGTTTAATCAGACTCAAATTGCCCATAATGTTTCTTTTTTTTCTTTTTTCCTTTGAACTCAAATTCATTCAGCTTTCTGAGCAAAGAACTTATGAGACTGTACAGGTGTTCTTTCCTTATTATAAAACTTCAATTTCTGAAAATAAGTAAAATCACATCATGAAAATTCTATTACAATTTACTGATTCACAATACACTTTCTTAAAAAGCCATCCTTCCTTAGATCATTAAGATATCATTTGATTTATAAACAACTAAATGACATACATATTTGTGAGGTGTGAGACACCTGGTCTAAAGTTGGCCAGTGTTAGGAAATATGTCAAAAAACAATGTTTGATCTTTTTAAAAACTTATGTAAATTGTTTTGCTTTATGAGATAGAATCATATATATATATAGAGAGAGATAAGATATGCATATATCATATACATAAATCTCTCTATATAGTTCCATTTTCTATCAATTTTATATATATATATATATAAAATATATATTTATATAATTGATAGAAAATGGAATATGACCTGAGTAACTAAATCTCTAACTGAATATTGTATCTGGATATATCTGGATATCACCTTTCAAGGAAGAATGTGGAATATGTTATTGTCCATAGAGCCACCACTTAACCTTACCTGTTACCTTTTGTTAGTCTTAAGTCCTTTGTTTTACATTCGTATGTTTTACAGCACTTAGCGGTGTGTCTGGCAATTAGCAAATACTTGATAAACTCTAGCTATTCATGTCCTTCTGATCCTCTTTGCACACCTCAAATCTAAGCCATCATCATTTCATGTCCACTATAACCTTCTAATATATGTCTTCCTTGCTACAATCTCTTACCCTCCATCCCATAGGCCGGTACCAAAATAATAGTGTTAACTATACAACTTTACATACACTATCTCTCTACAAAAGGCTATCAAGGACTCTGGCCTTCAAACTCTAACTTCTCTTTCAATTTAACTCTTACCTACTTCCCTACTTCTTTCCCACTCTGCCCCTACATGGATCCTCTGCTGAAGTGTAATTGATCTACTCATAGTTTCCCAAACCCAATCCGCTCAACTTCATGGAATCTTTCTCTTTATCTACAATTCCCTCCTCTCCTTTCTATGTACCTCAGTGCTCTCTTTCCTTCAGGCTCCAATATCATATTCCTTCAGCAGTTATTGATACTCCACTAAGTATTCACTTCCTTCACATTATAAGTAGCCTTTTTCATATGTCCTGCCTCTCCATAGAGAGATGATGTCTCTTGAAGGCAGGATCACCTCTGAGTTTGCCTTCTACATGGTAGGTCATCAATAAGAGTCACAGTGATTCTCCTCACTAGACCACGAATTCTCTGGACTTACAGAGCAGTTACGTATCAGCTTCTTGCTTTGTCATGCAGATGTGCCCACAAGCTCCTTGACTTAATCACCCTGGGTCAGACCCCCCGGAAGTCCTTGCTCCCCTCCCAGAGAAGAGCAAGTCTGGACTCTGCTCCCTAGAACCATCTCCTTGTCTTTATTTTTTAACCTGAAATGAACCTCAAGTTAACCGGGTCTGTGGCCACTGCTCCTTTCTGTCTCCTGTGAAGTATTCTGTCAAGAATTGCTTTTTACCTACCTGTCTTTGTTAAGGATTCTTACTCTCCTCTTAATTCCTAGCTTAAGTTTTAGTAAGCAATTAAAATAAAATTCTTTTCTTTCTTTCTGAACCACCTCTGATTGCTCCTAAAAGAGCAAAAAAGGGCAAAACTTATTTTGGGGGACTTTTGAAAATTTTCATTCACAATTATTCAAGAAAACGTGGCTGAATATAAAACACTGTAAAGTTTATATTTGCAGTAATCTATCCTCCATCCCCCCATCTGTTTGGTGAAACCAGGCCCTTTGTTAATTATATCCAGCTAGTTTACTGGGAGAAACATCCAGTTTAGAAACATTCGGCTTTATTAAAAGAAACAAAATACAACTACAATGGAAGAGAAAAACTGCTTTAATATACTCATGGACTTTTACTGCTTCAGTGAGCAGGTGAGGAAGAGAAGCAATTCTTTATTTCCAAATTATAAAGTACGATCAAATTTGAAGCTGTGAAAATACTGAACTTTTGCTAGAAAAAAAATAAATGATTTGAAGCCCTAGTGATCACACAGAGAATCTAGACAATTTGACAGCTATGAATTTATCTCACTTGTGAATGAATAACCTTTGTAACTCACTTGGGACTTAAATATTCCAAACACATTTCCCTGGAAACACTTCAAAAGGCATAGTTCATTTCTGTCTTTACTAAACAACTCCTTTGGTTACCTTTAGGTTGCTGGCTTTGTGGTTTGAGTACAGACTTGAAAGTTTGAAAATTAACATAGTTAAAGCTTGCCAGTGGGTTTTACTCCTGTAAGAGTGAAACAAGATGAACTCTTTGATTATTTTACGGTGTAAACAACCTCTTTTTTACCTCTGTAATAAGGGAGCCTCATTGCTACTATTTACAAAATTTCAGCTCTGTCTCTGAGCTAAAGTGCAATATATTTGTATTTCAAAGAAGAAATATTTCCACCAAAGTGCATGTAACAGACCAGTTAGTTGAGCTCCATGTAGCTCTTAGAGACTTGCTGAAAACGGACAAGTTTCTACAGATAGATCCAGGATTTCAGGTCAAGTGTACTGATAGCTTTGGAGAGTTTCTTGCATGGACTCTTTCAGGATCAAAAAGTTCAAATGCACTTCCTGCATTGCGCTAGGTTCAAATGCACTTCCTGCATTGCGCTATGTTCTGACCATTGCAAGGCAAACAAGTCATTGCAAGTCTGTTTCTTGGCACTTAGAACTGATTCATTTCTCCTTGTCCTTACGTAGCAGGCAAACTCTGAATACTGTTCATAGAGTCACATCCCTGTCCACTGACGGTCAGACCTGTTCCTATATTTTATACTTTAAATATTGCATTAAAAATGTAATTGAGACGTTAGAAGTCAATTTAAAAATGTGCTTGTTTGGGGGTAGTTTTGAAAAACATTTTTGTTTCACGTGCAAAACTGTATGCTTTACTTCTTTCCTCTTATTCCTTGGGAAGATTTCATGGAGAAGAAGGCACTTCATCTTATATGAGAAAAGAGATTTGTCCATTCTAGGTTTGAAAATCTTTATGGAAATAGACTTAGGTTATAGCCAAGATAAATTTTTAAACTTTAACTTTTAGAAGCTGAAATTTAACCCGCATTTACTTTTTCTGACCGCATTAAAAAGAACTATTCACTTCAATGAAATTTGTTTTGTAAGTCTCTTATATGTCAAAATAAATATGCCCTTGCATCTTTAACAAAGGGTAAAGGACATATCTCAGGATAAGCATTTCCTCCCCACCCCCCTTTTCAGCTGGCTTTTAAAGGGCATTCGCTGGAAATCCTGGTGACCTCTTGGACCACTTTACCAAGCTCTCTTCTTCCCTCCAAGGCTGTCTGTGTTCTTTCGCATGTGCTTACTGGTGAGAGAATTTCAACCATCACCTTTACTTAACTGGCTAAAGAATTGTCATCTCCAGCCCCTGCCCTGGCTTCCCTCCTGTAATTCCAGTTGTGTGTTCCACGCATAAACATCTCCCTGCTATTGACTCTTAAATCAGCTTTTCCTCTTGTCTATTCCACTTCAGTTCATGATACCCTGAGGTAGTAGGATAAAGTTTTCTTTACTAGGGATCATTTTATTTCAAGGGACAGACATCCTTTCAAACTAGCTTAAGCCAAAGAAGACTTTTTTTTTTTTTTACATTTTTATTGGAGTATAATTGCTTTACAATGGTGTGTTAGTTTCTGGCGTCTCCCTCACTCTCACCCTCTCTATCCCACCCTTCTAGGTGGTCACAAACCACCGAGCTGATCTCCCTGTACTATGCGGCTGCTTCCCACTAGCTATCTATTTTACGTTTGGTAATGTATATATGTCCATGCCACTCTCTCACTTTTTCCCAGCTTACTCTTCCCTCTCCCTGTGTCCTAAAGTCCATTCTCTAGTTGGTCTGCATCTTTATTCCTGTCTTGCCCCTAGGTTATTCATGACTTTTTTTTTTTTTTTTAGATTCCATATATATGTGTTAGCATACGGTATTTGTTTTTCTCTTTCTGACTTACTTCACTCTGTATGACAGACTCTAGGTCCATCCACCTCACTACAAATAACTCAATTTCGTTTCTTTTTATGGCTGAGTAATATTCCATTGTCTATATGTGTCACATCTTCTTTATCCATTCACCTGTCGATGGACACTTAGGTTGCTTCCATGTCCTGGCTATTGTAAATAGAGCTGTATGAACATTGTGGTATGTGACTCTTTTTGAATTATGGTTTTCTCAGGGTATATGCTCAGTAGTGGGATTGCTGGGTCGTTTGGTAGTTCTATTTTTAGTTTTTTAAGGAACCTCCATACTGTCCTCCATAGTGGCTGTATCAATTTACATTCTCACCAACAGTGCAAGAGTGTTCCCTTTTCTCCACACCCTCTCCAGCATTTATTGTTTGTAGATTTTTGATGATGGTCATTCTGACCGGTATGAGATGATATCTCATTGTAGTTTTGATTTGCATTTCTCTAATGATTAATGATGTTGAGCATTCTTTCATGTGTTTGTTGGCAATCTGTATAACTTCTTTGGAGAAATGTCTATTTAGGTCTTCTGCCCATTTTTGGATTGGGTTGTGTGTTTTTTTGATATTGAGCTGCGTGAGCTGCTTGTAAATTTTGGAGATTAATCCTTTGTCAGTTGCTTCATTTGTAAATAATCAAGACAGTATGATACTGGCACAGAAACAGAAATATAGGTCAATGGAACAGGATAGAAAGCCCAGAGATAAATCCACACGCATATGGTCACCTTATCTTTGATAAAGGAAGCAAGAATATACAATGGAGAAAGACAGCCTCTTCAATAAGTGGTGCTGGAAAAACTGGACAGCAACATGTAAAAGAATGAAATTAGAACACTCCCTAACAGCATACACAAAAATAAACTCAAAATGGATTAAATACCTAAATGTAAGGCCAGACACTATCAAACTCTTTGAGGAAAACATAGGCAGAACACTCTATGACATAAATCACAGCAAGATCCTCTTTGACCCACTTCCTAGAAATGGAAATAATAACAAAAATAAACAAATAGAACCTAATGAAACTTAAAAGCTTTTGCACAGCAAAGGAAACCATAAACACGATGAAAAGACAACCCTCAGAATGGGAGAAAATATTTGCAAACGAAGAAGACATTTGAGGAAGGAATCACAGTACCTGACCGACCCACAGGCAGGAAGTGCTTCTGGGTTTCACAAGGGAACCAGGACCTGGTGAGTAAGCCAGACCAAGGCAGATAATCTCCCTCCCCTCTGAGTTTAACATCTCTCCTCATTGCTTTTCTTTGTTTATCTGCCAGTTTCTCATTATCCTCCTTTTCTCTCTTTTAGCTCTGACCTTTACTGTATTTTTACATGGCCCCTTCATAGTGTAACTGAGCAGGACACTTTGGTGCCTTCCTGGAACAGACTCACCTAAAATTTTAGCCTTCTGGGCCTTCCCTGAGTTCCAAAGAGTAAATTTAATCAGAGAAATGAGAAAATGCAGAAAGAAAGGAAAACAGTCAAGCAAGACGAAATAATAGTAGTTTGGCCACTAAACAATGTCAAGGACCTTTAGCTCCTCCTCAAGGACTATGGATAATATCTTGAGCCTTGTCCTTTGAGCTATTTTACAGACACTGAAACCTCCTATATGCTGCCCACAAGCACGTAGACACCAGACTGGTTGGAACCAGAAGGTTGATGATGCTGACTCCCAATTACCTCACTACCAACCAATCAGAAGAATGACCATGAGCTGATCACATACCCTACAAATCCCCTTCTTCACCCTGTCTTTCTCTGAAAGCCATCGAAGAGTTAGGGTCTTTGGAGCCCTAGCTGCCTGGACTCCTTTCTTGGTGCCTTGCAATAAACACTGCACTATTCTTCAGCACAACCTTGTGTCAGCAGATTAGCTTTACTGCCTGCTGGTGAAAGGACCCATGTTTGGTTCAGTAACACACAGATTCCCTCAAGTGGCTCTGTCAGCCCTGAATTTATATCACCTTAACATTCTAGTACCTGCAGCTGTCAATCTTCCCCAATTTCATTTCCAAATTTCTGGGTTTAGATGGCCCACAATGGCCTCATGTGGTGTTCAGTGTGCAGCCCAATTTAATCCAAGCTCAGTTAAAAGAAGGATAGGTTTTTCGGTATAAATATGATGTACTATAAATAGCTATTGTCCACTGCTGTGAAGGGTCATTATGGACAGGCAAACCTGGGCCGAGGCACACCCTTCTAATATCTACTATGTAGTTGAAAGGACATTTTATAGCATCCCCCAAAGGGATAATGGTTACTGCAAGAGACTCCATTTTTTATTTCCAGTATGAACATATTTTGCAAATTAACTGTAGTGTGAGACACAAAGATGGCACTGTCTTAGTCATCCAGGCTTTAATGTTTGATGCCACAGATACTCTTCTTACCAAATCTAAGCAGTCACTAACTTTTGTCAGCTCTTTCTTCAAAATATCTCTTGTTCCATTTCTTTTCCCAATTCTCCCAGCCCTGGTCCTCCCATCCTTTCTGAGCTTCTTATCATCTTTCCCCATTTCTCCTATTATAGAAGCTTTTTAATTTTAATTGTTCTCCCTACTTCCAATCTCTCTTCTTGCTAATTCATCATTCACATTGCTGACAAATTGTTCATAGAACACTTTCAAACTTGTCATTCCTCCACTAGAAGACTTCAGTGACTCTCCACAGCCTACCAGATGAAGTCCAAAGGGCTTATTCTGACAGTTTAAAACCTTGACCACTGAACTGCAAGCTTGGCAGATAGCTCTAACTATTCGTGTCATTGGCCCTGTACCCCAGCTCAGCTCTGCTCTAAGTGGCCTTGAACTCTGATTCAACGCTTTTGCTGAAACCAACCCTGCTGGCCTGGGATGCACTCTTTTCTCTCTGCTTTCTCAATCCCATCCATCATTCAAGTCATCATGCAAGTCCCTTTTTCTCTGTGAAGACTTCCATATTCACTCCAGCCCAACTGATCTTTTATTCCTCTGAATTACTATAGTTTTTTTCCTCTGTCCCATTCATTAAACCGTTCTCTACTTCCCAGAATATAGTTCTACTATTTTATGCAATTTAAAAACTTTTCAATGGTTTTGTTTCTTCAATTAGATTTTATATTTTGTGGGGCAGAGACCACCTCTTCTCTTTTACTATTCCTCCTAATGACACTGATTACCATGTGCTATACATGATAACAGCTCCTGAAATACTGACTGTTAGGACCAAATCTCTTAGGTCACTTTGCTGCAATATAGAATGCATATCAACTTGCTAAAACGTTGTTGATTTTCTATTTTAATTAATTCTTCTCACTACAAATAAACCAAATAGGTGATAGTGTTAATTTATAGGCTCCAACATAGGAACTATTTCATTTCATATTAACATTGAAGTTATAGGGCTTTCAGGTTGCAGTACAGTATGTTAGATGGCAGTGTGGAGGGCAGATGTATGAGGTAGTTGGCTAACTCCTAGTGTCTTATTATCCACATAATGGAAAATGAGGTGAACAGAATTGATTTCCAGGCACAGGAGAATGTCCTCTGACCTATGGGGTGAGGCAAAAAGGGAAGGAGCATGTCAAATGTTAAAATGAAGTGGACTGTTTCCAAAAGAAATGCAAATGAAGTAAAACAGCATTAAGGAAGCATTGGTTGACCTGAAGAGTAAACCCTTGTTATACAAGTTCTTAATGGCTTAGGACAATGTTCTTGTCAAGGGAAGAAGTTATCCTTTAACTTCTCCCTCATCAGAAATCTTCACTCAGTTCCCTGGGCTGGTAACTTTTTCCTGTGGGAAGAGATCTTTGATAACAAATTTGCAGTAAATGGAAAAATAAGATTTACTTAGAAAAAAGATTAGCAATTTGCTTGTTTATTCAGTAAATTTGAAACTTGATGGGCTAAATACCAATGATACATGCAATTATAGATACAGTTTTTTACATCTCATGGGGAGAAGAATATAAACCAAAATAATTATAGACATAAAATCATAGAAATCAGGTATGGGAATTGAGATATTTCTGGTACAGGTGAGGTAGGTGGGGTTATTTTGAATATATCTGTGCCTACCTTGCTTAAAACTATACATGTGTGTATATGATTTCTTTGACTTTTCCAATGTTAAAATCATATTTATCTTATCAATTAGAATTCTTCCTTTCCTTTCTGAATGTGTCATTTCTTTGAGATATTTGTTCCAAGGGCTCTTTGGTTTCCTAAACTGTAACTGTATTTGAGATCTTTTTAATGTAACTGATGTAGCATTTCCTTAAATGTGTATCTTTTTAAAGCTATATAATTCTGACAGTGCTAATCCTGGTCATTCATTCATTCATTCACTCTTTCTTTCTGCGTTCTAATGAGTGTTTACTATGTGGCAGGCCCTGTGTCAGGGATCAGGATAGGATATAAATCATAGAATCACAGAACTGTGCATCAGGAGGGACGGTTTTCAGTGCTGAGGGTCTTCCCTTCACAATGACGGTACATGCAAAATTGAAGATCTCCAGTAACCATGAGTCTTAAGGAGTGGACTTCTTCCTCTTTGAACTTCTTGAGCCTATGAAAGCTTGGAAAGCCTCTCTTGATAAGCCTTTGGCAGCCATCTCTTTGAATTTTGCCTTCTCTTTTGAATATGTCTCTTTAAAATTGGAGTGTATCAGAAAGCTCCCTCTTCATCCATAAAGATGTCTTTATATAACTGCCCTTTTTAATCTTTATAGAATTAAGTCCTTAGTACAATTTTCACCAAAGCTTAACTTATAATGGAAAAACGTACTTGGCATAAAATGTCATGCAAAATGAAAGGTGCCATCATATAGAAAGTCAAATTAACAAACACCAACAAACCAAACAAAAAATGTGTTGTTTCTACACTTTTTTACAATTGGGAAAAGAAAATAATGCCATTATTTCTATTAAAAAAAGAGATAAAGAGAAAATATATAAATATTCAAGGAGCCATTTTTTAATTGAGGATCAAATATGATAACAGACCCCAAATGCTTGAAAGATTGTGAGGACATAAACCCAGGCCTGAGAGGCTAAAACACAGCAAGTAACAAGGTAAACAGGGAGAGAGCTCTCAAGAGGGATTAGAGGGCTGGACAGGCAGCTTCTTCTTTTCTGCCTATTGTGTTGAATTTACTATCTCTCCAAAAAAAAAAAAAAGCTACCATTTTTTGATGGAAATACTATTTTTTCTGTTTTATTTACAAAGAAAAGTAACTTCTGATAAATTAAAATATCAAAGAAAATCATAAAACTGGTGAGTTGTTGGTGTGTGTGTGTGTGTGCACGTGTGTGTGTATTAGGATTTGACCCCAGGTTTTTCAAAATACAAAGACTGTGCCATTTCCACTGGGAGCCATACAGGAGAATTTACCTGTCAAATCAATTGTGTCCTATTTTCTGTTTCTGAAGCCACAGACTTGTGATCTTCAGATCCATGGGTCCCATAGAATTCTTTTATTAGGGGATCAAATATGATAGCAGTGGTTCAAAATGCTTAGAAGAAGATTGTTTGGATATAGAACTGGGCCTGATATGTGGTGGTAAAAATGTAACAGGTGCATCTGAAAAAGAAAAAAATAAATAAATAAAAAGGGATAAAAGAGGAAAGCATCCTTCACTTAAAAAAAGAAATTCCTCAAAAATCTATTTAGGCCAAGGAGGATGATCAGCTTAGCTTATATTCATTTAGCTGATTATAGAAAATATAGCTGTGTTTTATAGTACAAAGAAGGTAAGAAAACTTGGCATGGAAATCATTGTTGCTAAAATTTCAGAAAAATATATACATCATTGTTGCTAAAATTTCAGAAAAATATATACAACATTTGCTGCACTACATTTAATATATATATGTGTGTGTATATATATATATATATATATATATATATATATATATATATATATATTTGCACTTGGAAGGTGAACATTTTAAATGAAAAGTCAATGGAGAAGAGAACATTTGGCATCGTTACAAGATTTGAGGAATCAAGTTCCTATTCTTTCTGCCAAAAAGTTTTTAGGATTGATTCCAGCTCATTCTTTCAGCCAAACACCTACATTTTAAATTTTTCAATATTTTTAATATTTCAGAGCAAGTATGAAATTACCACCTTGATAACCTGGCACATTTAACTGAAACATCTTTATACTTCTCCAGTAGACGTGATTCCTGTAGCACAATGTAATTTTTTTCTCTTTTATTCACCTGTCTTCTCACAATTAGGAAAGGAAAGAACATCTTGATCAGATTCAGAATTGTTGTATATTGTTTTGGTCCACAACGAAGTGAGAAAAAGCCTCAAAATAATAGACACAAAAATGAAAGAACTAGTTCTTTGACTCCTCTGTGGCTCCCTCTATTGAGCTTTGGTGCATCTGTGGGCATTTAACCCTAAGAATAAAAAAAGGCAAGAATACTCTAGCCTCCTTTTATAGCAATATATACAGAGCTAATAAGCTAAGGTAAATGAATTAAGTAAAGTATCTAGTAAAATAGCAAGTAATAGATTCCCCAAACCATTTTAATAATGCTGTAATTTGTAAAGCTAAAATTTTTCTTATTCTTCAACTTCCAAGTATTTCGGGTGCACTTTCCTCTTGTATAAAACTCAAGGGTGTACAAGCTTCAATGACGATGAAAGAAACAACTTGGAGGGTTTTAAGAGTTCATTAGTGAATTTATCCAATTGAGTTTTTAAAAGGTGACTTAGAAAGCTTAGAACATCACCGTGCTCTTTACTCCACCAGACAATTTGCTAATAATTTCTTGGGTAATCATTCTAATCGTGTAATAATGTATTCCATTTTCAGACCTAATTAGTCCCCCTCTGCTTCGAGTGCTATGAAAAAATTACCTACTTTTTGGTGATGCTGCTTAACCTTTTACCCTTCCTTCATATGATTGATCTGAGAACTATTTGCTTTTACATAAAACATCACTAAATAAAATTGTTGTCTACAGGTTGCATCTTCTGAAAGTAACCAAAACTACTAGTCTATGTTGCCAGAAGTTTAAATGTCTTATCCCCCAGTAAGATTTCCTAAGGGAGCTCTCTGAGTGTATCTCTAAACACCATCCAACTTCTGAATTGAAAAGGTAAAGAAATAGGCCCTCATATCTTTTTTTTTTTTTTTTTTTTTTTTTTTGTGGTACGCGGACCTATCACTGTTGTGGCCTCTCCCATTGTGGAGCACAGGCTCCGGACACGCAGGCTCAGCGGCCATGGCTCACGGGCCCAGCCGCTCCGCGGCATGTGGGATCTTCCCGAACCGGGGCACGAACCCGTGTCCCCTGCATCGGCAGGCGGACTCTCAACCACTGAGCCACCAGGGAAGCCCCGCCCTCATATCTTTTTATTTAAATTCATTTTCCTCTAATTTTTAGTAATAATTTTGATGAGATATAATTTACCCTTTTAAAGTGTGCAACTTAGGGCTTTTTTTTTTTTAGTGTATTCACGGCCACACAACCATCACCACTATCTAATCCCAGAACATTTTCATTACCCCAAGAAGAAACCCCACACCCATTAGTACTTACTCCAATTCTTCCCTCCCATAGGTGCTAACAACCGCTAATCTACTCTCTGTCTCTATGGATTTGCCTGCTGTGGATATTTCATACAAATAGAATCAGAGAATTTGTAGCCTTTTGTGTCTGACTGGTTACTTTCACTTAGCATAATTTCAAGGTTCATTCATGTTGTAGCATTTATCAGTACTTCATTCCCTTTTATGGTGAGTATTGTTTCATGGTATGGATAGACCACATCTTGTTCATTCATTCATCAGTTGATGGGCACTTGGGTTGTTTTCACATTTTGGTTAATGTAAATAATGATACTATGAACATTTGGGTACAAGTTTTTTTGCAGACATAGGCTTTCAATTCTTTTGGGCATATACCTAAGTGTAGAATTTCTCAGTCGTGTGGTAACTCTATGTTTAACAATTTGAGGAACTGTAAACCGTCTTCCAAAGTGGCTGTACCATTTCATAATCTCACCAGCAGTATGTGGGTTTTCAAATTTCCCTATATCTTAGCCAACACTTGTTATTGTCTGTACCTATACTGTTTGTATCTATGGGGGAGCAGCCCCAAATTACATTTATTAGATATTTCATGAAGAAATTCTGCTTTTACCTTTCTCTGTTCCAATGACTTTAGTCCGTTTCAACCTTATCTCTGCCTTGAATAATTACAGCCACCTCTTATTTGCTTCCCATTGTTGTATCCTCCCTGTTACAGTTAGAGTGATCTCTTAAAAAAACATGCGGCAAATACAAACGTTATTTCAAAAAGCACACATGCTGGATTTTTTGCTGTGGCTAATCCTGTATCTGCAAAAAACCATAAGTAAAAGCTTAGTTTTTTTCAGGTCCTTTGAGTTTGGATTTATATTTCTTTTTAATACATATCTGTGTTTTGATTTGTTTTAATTTGGTGAGAAACATCATGCTTCATTTGGGTTTTTCCTGCAAGACATTTAGATTAGAGCTGCAGTAAAAGTCAAGTAGCTCTAAGATGTAGCCTACTTTTATTGGATGCCTGCTATGTACCAAGAAGTTTTCTCAGTGCTTTCCATATGATAACTCATTTATTTCTCATAACAAAAATTCCTATGAGGTGAATACGGTTATTATTAAACTCATTTTCGCATTATGCAATAGAGACACAGAAAAATTAAGTAACTTGCCCACGGTCGCACAGCTAATAGATAATAGAGCCAGGATTTTAACCAAGGAATCTTGTTCCAGAGCCCACAAGTGTATATACTACATCTCCTTTTTACATACTATCTGAAATGTATGAGATTTAAAATAAAAGTTTGCCATTTTCTAGCATTCAATGTGGTTTAGAGTAGCTTAAGATGTTCATGCTTTGATTAATTCTTGTATAATATTATCATATACAATAAGAAGGTTATATATTAAAACCTCCCTGTGTTTACCACCCAGAGGTTTACAAAGTCAATTTTGCCAAACTTAAAAGCAGTAGTTTAAACAACAAGGTCCTATTGTACAGCATAGGGAACGATATTCAATATTCTGTGTTAAACCATAATGGAAAAGAATAAGAAAAGTATGTATGTATATGTATAACTGAGTCACTTTGTTGTACAGCAGAAATTAACACAACATTATAAATCAACTGTACTTGAATAAAATTTTTAAAAAGCAATAGCTTCAACAAACCAAAAAACTACTGGATTACTTAAAGGATAACTTCTAAAAGACATTCTTAGAAAAAGAACACTTCCTGAAATTTTCATGATAGTCGATGTCTTATTATTATATTGCCTGCCAGTTTATGTGCTACTCCTCCTCTCCCACCTCTTTTAAACCATCTAACAGAGCATTTTGTGTTTCTGAACATTTGCATTCAATGTGTTAAATGTCACCAAGGAAAAATAAAACAGAGGACATCAGTTAATAATGTACTCTTACTTTCTGTCATCCCATGATTCCATGTCTTGCCATGGTGACCGAATTTGCCATGACAGGAACATGGTCCTGGTTTCAGAACATTCCAACTGTAGCAATCACTAAATCTTACTGGGAATTTTTGCCCTCTTAGCAAATTTAATCAGATTGCTTTTCTCAGGACCATTTCAGATGGATATCTGTGACAAGGGGGGAGGGTATGATGGAGAATTGAAGAGTGACTCTTATATTAGAAATATACTGAATGTAAATGTGTATCATTACAGAGTGTCTGATTTCTCTGTTTAAGTAGATTCGAGAAGAAAAAAATTCAAAAGTCATATTTTATTAACACTTCCTTGTTGTGTGAACAAATCTCTTAGTTCCCCAATTCTAAAATGGGGATAATAATATTAATATTATCTATACATAATACTAATATCTATATTTCAGGGTTGATCAGAGAATTAGATGAAGATTCACTCTAAGTAAATATTTAAAACCATATGCAGTATTCAAAGAATATTAATTCTAATTATTATATTTTAACACTTGAAATAAAAGTGTTCATTCTATGTTCATAAGAATAAAAAATTAAAAATCTTTTGGCTGGCTCAGAAACTACAATATACAGGTTGTATTATATTCCTATAACAACTTTCGGGCATCAGTACTTGATCATAGGTATAATCCATATGTATGTTCCAGGCTTCACCAGCCCATAGGTAACAGTGTTATCTCAAAAATTAACAACTGGCTTTTGATAGTACGTGGATCTTGCCTGTTTGACCCAGGATGTCCACTCCCACCCTTTCACATTTCTTCTAGGAGCCCCAGGTGTCAGGAAAATTTTTGCTTATGTTTTACTAACTAAGCTTCCTTATCAACAGGCCCCACGAGGGCCCCATTCTGGAAGCCCCCAGGAGTGTCCACAGCTGTATGGCTCCCCAACTCTTGTCACCTTTGTTGCTTTGGTCAGCACCACCTGAGCCCAGCATCTTGGTTTGTTGTCTCCCTAATCCTCTCACATAGAACAGTATTACAGGCAATATCGCACAGATGCCAAAACAGTTTTAAAATCCCCCCTTGGAATCACATCGTCTTCAACACTTCAACATTTTACCCTCAAGTGTGAACCATGGGCTTATATCCCAGGAAGGAGAATCTTGATGCTTCCTGGAAAAGGAGCATTAACATCCAGATTGATTCTTCTGAGCTCTTAGTGAGGCTATGGCTTGGTGGAGGGTCCTCCAAATAACAGTTAAAAAAAAGTATGTCAAGGAGTGGACTGAAAGACTGAGCAGCATTCCTCAAAGTTTTGGTCTCAAGATGCCTTTTCACTGTTAAAGAATTATTGAGGATCTGAAAAAGCTTTTGATTACATGCGTTATTGCTATTTACTTAATAGAACTGAAAACTGAGAAAATATTTATTTAAAAATTCATTTTCATATGTCAATAATAAACCTATTACATGTTAACATAAATAACTGGGACAGGACCAAGGGGAGTCACAGCCCCATCTCAGGGCCCCTCAGCACTCACAGAAGCCCAGTGAGGTCTGATCAGCAGGGATGACTGCAGACCCCGACCAGATGAGGAAAGAACCACCACACATACTAGCCAAAGGGCGGGACGCGGCTGAGATTGGCAGCCAGAGGACAGTGGAAAGACCTGCATGTGATTCCCCTTCCTCCCACCCCCGCAAGGCCCCTTAGACTCTGCTTCTCCACACACCCAGTTGCTATCTTGGAGAGTGGTGGAAGAAATCAGACAGGTTGGACATTTATGTAAAAAAAAGCGAAGCATGTTATTTGTATCTGGGAATCTCTTTCTGTTTTGTTATATTGTTCTTTTGTTTTGCTTTTTATATTCCACATACACATGAAAACGAACAGTATTTGTCTTCTTCTGTTTGACTTATTTCATTCATTAAGCATAATACCCAGAGGTGATGGGGCAAAATAGGTGAAGGGAATTAAGAGGTACAAACTACCAGTTATAAAATAAGTCACAGGGATGTAACGTACAGCACAGGGAATATAGTCCGTTACGCTACAGTAACTCTGTATGATGTGTAATCTATAAAAATATTGAATCACTGAAACTAATATAATTTTGTAAGTCAACTATACTTCAATTTAAAAAAAGGAGAAAAAAGAAAAAAAAAGGCTGTTACCTCTAAAAAATTCAAATTAATAGATTGACAGAAATTAGTGGATTATACTACTAAATATAGTTGTTTTCTCTTCCCCTGCTACCTTAATGTGTTGGGACCTTATACCTGAGCTCAGATAATCATAGAAACTATAAAAACACTATATTTCTTTGCCTCTTTGAGTGACCCTGCTTACATTAGTAACTCCACCACAGCTCAAAACAATCCAAGAAGCCTGTAAGAGGAGAAAGACGTTGTACTACTAACTCGCTATTACCCTTGCCTCTCCCTGTGTCTCCATGTTCAAAACTTCTCATTTCCTTTTAGCCCCAAACAAGATTCTCATGCATACTTTCTCTTGAATATAGAGCCTGCAAAGGTCTCTGATCTGTGAACTCTTGGTCAAACTTCTTGCGTTTGTAATAACTAGAATACACTACTTTGCTCTATTTATGTGTGCAGGTATAATTTTGATACTACATTCTAGTCAAAAGCTTTGAATTGTCTGTGTTGTTAAGACTCTAAGGCCAAAGCATTTTTATCGATGATATTAGGAGTTTGGGTTTTTCCCCTGTTATTTTTCTTCTTTCTTTATAAATTTGCTGTTTGCTTGCAATAATGTGTCTGACTTGTGTGATGTCCTGGATTTCTGCTGTTATTCCCTCCAGATCTGCTCTCCATCCTGTTCACTGATCCCCCCAACTCTATGCTTCTGAGAGGATTTATTTGGAACAGAGCATTGGGCTACCTCTCTCACTGGTTCCTCGTCCACTGAGTTTCACCACTGAGGGGCACTAGCTGGGTATCAGAGGGACAGTGAAAAGTGAGATTGGGGTATTTATTTCTCTGGTTCCTCATTCGCGGAGTTGCCAAGGGCAGGCTGCGTACCTTTTTTTTTTTTTTTTTTTTTTTTGCAGTACGCGGGCCTCTCACTGTTTTGGCCTCTCCCGTTGCGGAGCACAGCCTCCGGACGCGCAGGCTCAGCGGCCATGGCTCACGGGCCCAGTCTCTCCGCGGCATGTGGGATCTTCCGGGACCGGGGCACGAACCCGTGTCCCCTGCATCAGCAGGCGGACTCTCAACCACTGCGCCACCAGGGAAGCCCAGGCTGCGTACCTTAATCTGAGGTCACAAGCTGTGTCGGCTGGCCCTCTGCTCACAGCCTTTCTTGGTTCCCGGTTCCCTTAGGCCTGGGGATGATAATGGCCATCTACTCCTACTAGCCCTGGGTCTTGCACTCGCCCGGTGGCGTCCCTACATTCTGCCTACAGCTTTGTAAATAGTTTATTGAACATCCTCTCATTGCCTGGTGAGCCATCTGTTCCTACCAGAACTGTGACTAATATATGTGTATTTAGCTCTGTAGTATTTTATTTAGCTCAGTAGCTTAGTATTTTATTTAGCTCTGTAGTAATTTCTCAGTAGTAACAGAAGCCCCTCTTATCTTATAGATGGTGCATCTAGAATCCAAAATCTAAAGTGATTTATCAGTTAAGTGTATTGTTTGATTCTTGAATCTAGAGCTTGATTTTTCCAGCTTCTTAAAACCAGTGAAGGGGGAAGCATTTCAGACCACATTTCGGGAGCTTTTAAGTATTTGCTCAGTTTCTTCCTCCCTCTCTCCCCTCCCTCTCTTCCTCCCTCTCTCCCTCCCTCCCCCCTCCCTCTCTCCCTCCCTCCCCCCTCCCTCCCTCTCCCTCTCTCTCCCTCCCTCTCTCCCTCCCTCCCCCTCCCTCTCTTCCTCCCTCTCTCCCTCCCTCCCCCTCCCTCTCTCCCTCCCTCTCTCCCTCCCTCTCTTCCTCCCTCTCTCCCTCCCTCTCTCTCCTCCCTCTCTTCCTCCCTCTCTCCCTCCCTCTCTTCCTCCCTCTCTCCCTCCCTCCCCCTCCCTCTCTCCCTCCCTCCCCCCCTCCCTCCCTCTCCCTCTCCCCCTCCCTCTCTCCCTCCCTCTCTCCCTCCCTCTCTCCCTCCCTCTCTCCCTCCCTCTCTCCCTCCCTCTCTTCCTCCCTCTCTCCCTCCCTCCCCCTCCCTCTCTCCCTCCCTCCCCCTCCCTCTCTTCCTCCCTCTCTCCCTCCCTCCCCCTCCCTCTCTCCCTCCCTCTCTTCCCTCCCTCTCTTCCTCCCTCTTCTCCCTCCCTCTCTCCCTCCCTCTTCCTCCCTCTCTCCCTCCTCTCCTCCCCCTCCCTCTCTCCCTCCTTCCCCCCTCCCTCCCTCTCCCTCTCTCCCTCCCTCTCTCCCCTCCCTCCCCCTCCCTCTCTTCCTCCCTCTCTCCCTCCCTCCCCCTCCCTCTCTTCCTCCCTCTCTCCCTCCCTCCCCCTCCCTCTCTCCCTCCCTCTCTCCCTCCCTCTCTTCCTCCCTCTCTCCCTCCCTCCCCCCTCCCTCTCTTCCTCCCTCTCTCCCTCCCTCCCCCTCCCTCTCTCCCTCCCTCTCTCCCTCCCTCTCTTCCTCCCTCTCTCCCTCCCTCCCCCCTCCCTCTCTTCCTCCCTCTCTCCCTCCCTCCCCCTCCCTCTCTCCCTCCCTCTCTCCCTCCCTCCCTCTTTCTATTATTTCCTTCCCCCTTTACTCCTTCCTTCCTTCCTTCTTTCCTTCCTTCTCTCCTTTCTTCCCTCTCAATGATGAATTTCAATCTGGTAAACTCCGTCCCAACAATCTTGTGTAGACTGGAAATAGTAAAATGGCTTTGAGACAGTTAATGTCATAGAAGATTTTTTTTTCCCTCCTGAACCAAGATACAGCTTTTAAGACAGTTCTTTCTTATTTTGGATGATAAGAATTTAGTGGCTACGTTATTTCAAAGGTCAGACCCAATATGGGGTGGAAAGCTGATGAAAATAGCTCTTGAGTTAAATCTAGGTAAAATTGGTGGTGTAGAACCGTAATTGATAAGAATAGGGTTTTGGTTAGGAACATCTAAAGTTGATGGTCAGTTGAAGACAGTGAAACCCGTCCATGAGAATTTTGAGTCTGAATTGACTCACAGCAGAGAAAGCATCAAATCAAGTTCATCATCCCTTAAAGAGCACACATTCGATTTCAGGCTAGTATTATAACTGAGACTTTGTAAAAGCTATCTTGAATATTAGATGAAGACGGCTGTCAAGATAACTGTGTATTCAATAGCACATCAAGGATTTTCCTATTGACAGGATAAAACACTGGGACCAAAGCAGCTGCTGGTGTGATAATGCTGCTTTACATGTGCTTGGAGTGATTCTGCCAACTGTATTCTCATTTGCATTTTATTTCATAAAGGAATTCTTGTTTCTCTTAAGGAGTACAGTAAAAAATGTTCAAAATATAGAATCTTAATTTTTAATTTCTCTGCATATAAACATTGGATAATTAAAATACGGATCTCATCTATGAAGACTAGTTCAGGGCAAATAATTTAGTCAATCACCAAATTACCTAATAGTTGCCTTACTGTGGTTATTGAAAAAATGTACATTAAACCTTGGGTTTCATTTCATATTTCCAATGTCAGTCTGAGGCATCTGCTTTCATGAAATTTTGATTTGAGCCCATTACCAGGTTTGAGAGAAGCTCCCCAATCACTGAGTCAGAGCTTCCCACTTCCCCCAGACTGCCCTCATTTTCCACTTAGCAAAATCCTACCAATCTACCAATTGTCGAAACCAAACACAAATGACAACCTCTCAGGAAGATTTACCAGTTCTCCCACATGCTAATGAATTGCCACTTTATTATTTTTTTTTTCCGGTACGCAGGCCTCTCACTGTTGTGGCCTCTCCCATTGCAGAGCACAGGCTCTGGAGGCGCAGGCTCAGTGGCCATGGCTCACGGGTCCTGCCGCTCCGCAGCATGTGGGATCTTCCCGAACTGGGGCACGAACCCGCATCCCCTGCATCGGCAGGCGGACTCTCAGCCACTGTGCCACCAGGGAAGCCCTACATTTGTTTTAATCACAAAATATCACATGTACCTTTACTTTACCTTTATTTCCTTCTAAGTTATAGTATAAGAATATTAAATATAAGCTTTTTTAAGGCAACTTCTTACTTAAAAACATCCAGTACTGGTACATTTTCTTGTGATTAATCAAGATTGCTGAATAAATGAATTAGATTTAGTAAGTAATTCCTTTTTTTTAATTCACATACTCCTATTATCACTGTGCTCAGTGATAATAAAATGTTCCAGGCAAGTTACAGGTAGATCATAAGAGCCTAGCATGTCACAAATAGAACAACTAAAAAAGAAAGATGCTTTTCTCCTGACCTAACTTTTAAAGAGAAAGTGTTTTGAGACATCTATTAAAAAGAATTTCCCTTTCTTATTGGAAACATTTCAGTGAGGGTATGAGGAATTTGAAAAGTGATAGCCTCTGTCCATGCAAAGGAAGAATCTTTGAATTATATTTGTTTTCAACAGGTTTGGGGAACTGAAATTTGCTAATGATAATACAGAAAATTCTGACTAGCAACACTTTCCTTGTTGGAAACCACTCTTTGGTGCAGGGTTTTCATGTACAGCATGCAAATGCATGTCATGTTCATAAATCCAATCACAAATGATGGTTTTATGACCAAACTGTATTTCTTCCAAACAAAGTGGCAGTAATATTTTTTAAAATCTGCAAGCCCTTTGAGAGTCTTCAAGAAGAATTTCATCATCTTTTCTCATTGAAGTGAAGATATTTATAACTGAGAGAATGCTATATTGCCACTATAGGGAAGAATTGCATTCTCCATCTAAAATATAGCCACCAGTAGTGTATATGTTTTGCATTTAGCATTCAAAATATATGGGGCACAAGATCTAAGTAGATGCAGTAGGATCTAGAAATTAGCCTAAGTCAGCTCTGGAGACCAGATTTAAGGAGGACTGTAAATCATACCCTAGGAATAGAACACTACTGTTCAGAATACTCTAAAATAGACCATGGATCAAAACCCTTTCTCTAGTTGTTTGCTCTCTAGGTTTTTTTTTTTTTAAGAAGATGTTGGGGGTAGGAGTTTATTAATTTATTTATTTTTGCTGTGTTGGGTCTTCGCTTCTGTGCGAGGGCTTCCCCTAGTTGTGGCAAGCGGGGACCACCCTTCATCGCGGTGTGCGGGCCTCTCACTATCGTGGCCTCTCCCGTTGCGGAGCACAAGCTCCAGACGCGCAGGCTCAGTAGTTGTGGCTCATGGGCCTAGTTGCTCCGCGGCATGTGGGATCTTTCCAGACTAGGGCTCGAACCCGTGTCCCCTGCATTGGCAGGCAGATTCTCAACCACTGCACCACCAGGGAAGCCCACGCTCTCTAGGTTTTATCAGACTCTCTCTGTGGTTTCATAGAGGTGAGCTACTCAGGCTTCAATGCTATTTTAGGATTTTTCTGAAACATTGAGTCTCAAAGATACAAAGTCCCCTGAGGGTCTATAGCTATATTTTCATAAAGGTTAAACTTAAAGACTAACGAATATTCTTATCCGCAAGGCATCTTCTTCTCCCCTTCCTACTTTCTTGTAGAAGATAAGCTTTTAATGGGTGTGTTTTTTTAAGTTCCATGAACATCTATATTGTACATTTTCAGTGCGTAATTTCTAGGAATATTTATGCCATAATTTTGAAGAACTCCTAGTGATTTCAACACTTAGGCAAAGGGCACTGTGAAACAATATTTTGGAAGACATTTTCCTCAATTTATTTACTAGCATCAACTGTGCCTTCCCCAGAGGCCTATGATTTGGATGAACCCTGTTGTAAACTCGGTAGTGGCGTGAAGCCTCCTTTCTGGGCTACAGTTGCAAAATAATACAGATCATGGGAGAGTGAGCTGGGATGACAGTCCTGAGATTCACTTTAAGTTGAACCTTTCTCTCATAGATTCTGTGCTCTGCATCCTTTAGTCATAAGTGGAACAAAGGTGTAAACTTCACATGCAAGACAGATATTTGAATGTGTGAACCTACCTATCCATCGTTTGGAGCACTTACGTTCTGTGTTTAACTGCCATATTGGTGAGAATGTTCTATCATTCATTTGTTCAAAAGATACTTTCTGAGCATCAATTGTGGTCCAGGCACGCTCTTATGCTCTGGTTGCTATGGTGAACAAGACAAGCCCCAGTCCTCATGGCGCTTACATCTAGTGGAGAAGAGGGGAAATACACATGGAAACAAGCATATAATGTAATTCTAGAGTGATAAGTACAATGATGAAAAAGAAATAGGTCAAGGGCTTATTTTCAGTAGGAGGTCATGGGACAATATATAACAGCTGATAAGATATAGCATTTATGTGATGGTCATGTATTTTATTTGAGACCACTTCTTTAAGTTAGGGCGCACAGGGAATACCATCTCAATACTGAAGGGGTTTTTTCTTTGGTCTATTACACACATCTGCTTTGGTTTTTGTCAGGAAGTGCCCCCGGAGCACTTTATGTAAACTTTACAGCCATGGCAGTTTTACAGTAGCATTTAGGATGGTGTAATGTGTCAGGTAGCACAGCTCTGCAGTACAAACACCAGTATCCTCCTTAGGCTGTTGATTCCATTTGTGAAACGTAAATCTCTGAGCAAGGACTCCTGGCATCAGCTAGAAAGAAGCTTTCAAGGTACTTGGTGAGAAATATACCTTTCAAGGATTCTTGGAAAGATCAAGGAAGAATTCTTTCTCTTATACAATTAATAGATTCTTTTACAAGGCAGTGAGACAAAATGGCCAGAATTCTAGGAGACAGAAATTATCCCAAGGGGTTTTCAAAAATATCCCCTTTGTTTGCTATTACAAATAAGGTTAAGCAGTAATTGTACAAGATTCACAGTGTGTTCTCTGCTCTGTTGCTGAGGTCTCTTTCCGTTTGATTATCTCCTTATCCCTTTTGCCTCTATTTTAGGGAATTCAGCAGGCACCACCTGACGACTGTTTCCCAAGGGACAGTCATCTGCAGCCTACATGGAGGGGAGCAACAGCATTCAATTACAACTAAGAAGAAATGTCCTTAGTCTTCAGTAGAAATATTGTTGGTGTATAAGCGTACATCGTATATTCAGACAGAAAACAAGAATTAGGAACTTTGCGGATCATCTCATGCTTCCTTTTCTTTCCCTTACTGCAGCTCATTGTATAGTACCTTTTGGGATGAAATGGTCAAGACCTTGTACCAAGTTCAAAGGTCATTAGTAGTAGTTTACAGAGCTCATCTTTTCCTAGATGCAAGTATTCAAGATGTTTGGGCTATAAGGCAGGACTTTTCGGTGGACTCCAGGATTAAGGCTCAGTGAGAGAACTTCTTACTGGTTTGTTTGGACTTCACAGATTTTCAGGACACAACTGGCTCTTATTCTGAGCCTTTAGTCTTGTTTGTGAGCAGAAGGTCTCAAAATATATCAGCATTTGAATCCTAAAAATAAAATGGCTGACACAACTTTTTAGCATTCCCCAAAACATTATTTAAATCTCTTTGTAGATCCAAGTTTTTAGAGTGGGGGCTATGGTCATGTGCTTATTCCTAGCAGTCCTGGTGTCAATGGTGTCTTGGCTGTTGACATACATATTGTTTTCTCTCGTAATGATTTATTTGCCTTCATTGGAGAAAATCATTCTGGCTGTTTCTACCCGTACTCCATCAACATCTTTGTAGGCTCAGAATAAGGTGAGAGGAAAATATCAGAGAAATTAAACCAGTGGCACCTCTGGGTACAAAATGCTAGAATGTTGTCATGTGACTTAGGTCTCATACTGTTTTAAAGATATCCATTGTTTCTCTATTGTACTTCTACTGTTTAAGTCATATTTCATTGAAAAGCTACTTATTCATATTACAACTGGGCAACTTGAACTTCGTAAGATTTTTCTCAAATCCAGGGAAATTTCTTGACAAATGAGTTGGAAAATAAAACAGCCTTTTACACAACAGTACACAGCACTGTTTCTTTTTCCTTTTCTTTTACCAGAAGAAGAATGTTGAAAGAAGCTTAGTATTTTGATGGGGGTTATCACAAAATGCCTTAAGATATGGTGCCACAACAAAAAATATGTAATTTGGAAGTCCATCTATCAAATGTGAAAGTTTAACTTTTTGCTTTTTATACAAACTTTCAGACTCTACGACAAATAAGATATAAAAATGGCGGACATATTCATTTGGGAAAATTTTTTAATCTTTCATAAAAGTAAATTGACATAACATGAAACTTACATGAGATGTTAAGTATGACTGTTGTATTTTTAAATTAATTTTAAAGTAGTTCATGAAAGAGAATTTTGTATATAAAATTTTTGCTCATTTGCAGATGAAATGAGCTGGAATAACATGAGGCAAAAATCAGAAGTACATCATGATCTCTAAATGAATTCACACTTATTAAAATATATTTTACATATGATTTTCAATAGTCTTCCTCTTCTTTCATGAAATTCTTTGAACCAAGAGAAAACTTTAAAACGTTGACAGGAACCCAGGGCTGAGGTTGGGTGGTAAAGCCATAAAAGAGTCTTGTGATTCAGCATCTGCCAACTTGCGGTTCTAAATTAGAGGCTGCAGCCAAAGGAACCCTGAGAACATTAGAATGCTGCACAAAGAAGTCTTTTGGGACTTACTTATTTGGTGTATTAAAACTTCTCCATAGTTAATAAATAAATTCATGAAGTCAGAGAGGACACAGGGTCTCAATGTGAAGTAGTAGAGCAAAGATTCAACATTTCTGGGTCTAGTCACAGCCTCAATTAGCTCCAGGAGTCTTAGTTTAAGCAGCCTTCTTGAAGGTCATTTTCTACTGCTGACAATGGATAGGAGTCTGAATACTGAAGACTCAGCAGATACTGTATTTGGTATGTGCTAATTTACTGGAACTGTATGATCTGATCTCATCAAGAAACTTTTGGGTTTGTCACTAGGCTGATTCTGATAAGCTCATTCCCTTCAGCAAGGCAAGTGAGGAAGTCAGTTATGTAAGCAGAGATTCATTTTAGACTGACTCCGTTTTCTGAGATGAAGGGGAGGACTTCGAAGATGCAATTTCCACTGAATTTAACTTGCTGAATCAGACGCTAGTGAAACAATGACTGGCACATAGTAGGAGCTCAAGTCAGCATTGTTGAAATGATATTCTGATGTTGAATCACCTTTAAATTTGTTTCCATTTTATTTTAGAGGCTAAAAATGAAATCTGTGAATTTGGTAAAATGTTAATTTTATCACTGTCTTCTTATCTATTTTGCATTTTCCCAGTTTGTGAAGTTGAAGAGAGGAAGTCAAAGGAGATGAAGCCTCCGTCTGCCAATTTTTTATTTGTTAGCAACCTGGATTCATGATTTAGTAAGGACTTGAGTTTTAAGCAGTTGTTTAAAAGATGTCTTGGGTTTATAGGTGCATTGATTTTTGCAATCTCTGCTCTGTCAGCGCCTTGGATAACAGAGCATATATTTTGTTTGTGGTACTCTATTACTTTAATTCTGTTAAAATGATTTGGGAATCTGTGTCATTTTTATTTGCTGGCATTTTTTGAGTATTTGTTTATTTCCTTTTAAAAAATTAAATTAAATTAAATTAATTTAAATTTTTAAAATTTTTATCTGCATTGGGTCTTCATTGCTGCTCGCGGACTTTTTCCAGTTGTGGTGAGGGGGGGCTACTCTTCATTGCGGTGTGCAGGCTTCTCACTGCGGTGGGTTCTCTTGTTGTGTAGCACAGGCTCCAGGCATGCAGGCTTCAGTAGTTGCAGCACACGGGCTCAGTAGTTGTGGCGCATGGGCTTCGTTGCTCCGCAGCATGTGGGATCTTCCCAGACCAGGGCTCGAACTCATGTCCCCTGCATTGGCAGGTGGATTCTTAGCCACTGTGCCACGAGGGAAGACCTTGTTTATTTCTTGCACTTCTTTTTCTTGTCTTTTATTATTGATTTATCTTATACTTTACATATGGGGCTGAAATATAAGTCAATTTCAAAATGTTATGATGAGATTAAAAAAATCATGCAAAAAGAAAATACACTTCTATAGAGCTAGAATCGAATCTCCTACTGTTTATAACCCTGAAGCACCTCTCAGTTCTTAGTCCACAGTTGCTAATGAATACATATGTAAATCAGCAAGCGCCAGCCGTGGACCATGAGAATAACAGGTAGCTAGTATGATAACTGATGGGGTCCTCTCATGATTAACTTATTCTATTATTTCCCATAGAAGACATCTTTATTTATTTAAAAAATTATTTTATATTGGAGTATAGTTGATTAACAATGTGTTAGTTTCAGGTATACAGCAAAGTGATTCAGTTATACATATACATGTGTCTATTCTTTTTCAAGTTCTTTACCCATTTAGGTTATTACAGAATATTGAGAAGACATCTTTAAAGTGGAAGAAAAAAGTTAGTCCTATGGACATCTTTTTATTGGGACCAATTCTCACACTCACAGTCAAAGGAAGATTTCCATCTAATTCTGGATGACAAAGGCAGACTACAGTCACCCAGGGGAAATGAGGCTTAAATCTACTTCTGTTTTCTATGTAAATAAGTAAATAATTAACATAGTCACAAACACTTAGCTTTTTAAAATGCTAGTTCGCACACCAATGTAAAGGTAAATATGCAATAACACCTTCCTTCACGTAGGGAATCCTATGAAGATTTCTTAAATATCCTGAATATTCTGGCTTCAAAGTCTTACACTGTTAGAATTCATAGCAGCCATCATTATTTACCATTTTAAGTAATTAAGTGTGTAACATCTACATGACATCACCACAGAGTATAAAGATACTTCTGAAGTTTAAGCACTCACATTTTGTAATTTTAATTCAAGGAAATATGGAAGTATATTTGAGTGATCTCTGACCTCTAAGGAGTCACTGTGCAGATGGACTCTTAAGGAAAGAACTCCCACTAATCCCATCTGGTACCAAGGAACATAAAGCTTCAAGCAGCTATTATGAGAATTATCGGGGAATCTTTGAAAAGCTTCTTATCCCATGACAACTGTGTAGTTATTATCTGTCACTATATTAGATGTGAGATAGAAAACAGGAACTAATGGTGTGAAAAAATAAATAGAAAGGTCAGAATGTGTGTATTAAACTGTTTGGAAAGTTCATGAAGAAGTGAACATTCTGGAAATCACAGTCGTTTCAGGAACTAGCAGGTATGGTTAATCACGAAGCAGCTATGTCAATAATGCAGTGACACCACCACCACCGTCACCACCAAGGAAGGTCATAACCCTTCAAGAACATGATGAGATGTTGAAATGTGTGTAGGTTGTTGATTGCACGCCCCTGATAAGTCAGAAGGAGGCTGGAACTCTGGTTCTCTTGCCTGAATGAATCATCATCTTCTACACAGTGTTCTACCTAGATGGCATTAAAAATATAAGTAGATAGGTAGCTAGACAGATAGACAGACAGTAGATATGTGTTGAATATTAATTGTCTAGGTCAGGTTCACCTGGTTTCTTTGTGCAGTAAAATTTTGATCTGTAGAAAAACATCCTGACATTTTCCTTGGGTGGGTAACAGAAAAGACTGTGTTTGAATAGTCCCTAGAGGTGAATTAATAGTTCCTGTCAAGGGTGTACTTGATTTAGGAAAACGGTATTTTCCCCTCTTACCTCCATAGATAAAAATACCATTGAAGAAAAATGATTTGAGAAAGTTAAAATTATACTAGCTTGCTTTCTAAATGGTCTTCATTCGCTACACAATTCTAATTTTACTTTCTCCTGGAAGGCCTGATTTAATAATCCAGTTTCTTCCAAAACAGACAGAAAACCAAAGGAAATATATTTAGGAAATCACATGACAGTTGAATTTTTTATTAATAGTGAAAAAAATATTAAGGGAGAGAAATGGAAGAAAGAATTCGTCTTCAGCAAAATCTGTTCTCAAATTATGCTTAGCTAATGTACCTGCATCAAAGAGAGTGGAGAACTTTCTTTGTGTTTTTATACTTAGTGGTTAGAATGCACCTTAAACAAGGAATTTGAAAAAACCCCACCACTTATAATTTAAGTTCCTTCAAAAAAGAGTTTTAGTGGTAGGCAACAATTATGCCCAATAGAAAAAGGAAAAAAGTAAGTACACTCAATGCAAGAATAAAATTGTAATATAAATCAAGAAAGACTCCCTTGCATACACAGAAGGAGAAACAAGCATCTGTTTTACATTGTGGTGTGGTATATTTAGGCTTCCTAAATAACAATATTTACAGAAGAATTTTTAAATAAAAAGATTTCTTCCTTACCATCAAAAATGTTTATTAACCCTTCTCAATATAATAATCCATGTCAGGCTTTTTTCCTGCTCTGTAGTTAATAACCCAAGATAGAATTGATTTGAACATACTCACTGCAGACTCTACAAGTTAGGCCAGTAAAACAATGAAAATAGCAAAAGGTGTGTCAGTAAAGAAACAGCAAGATAGTAAGTCATTGAAAGGTTTCCTGTTGACACAGAATAATAATACTAAGAGGGATTTGTTACCTCCTTTTCAATCAAGGTAGACTTCATGGAAGAAGCCAACATCTGCAACATCTTCTGTCAAGAAGTGATAAATGCTTTCCAACATAGAAGAAACCTAGCAATTGAATTTTTTTGTGTGTTTATCTTTTTACAGATTTGTCTCATTATAATTATCTAAAAATTTATCTTTTCCATACCCTGACCTGACAATTTTAGAAAATAAGTCTGTGGTCCCTTACCCTAGCCACTCCCCACAGTCCCTTTAGTTTGATGTTTTCCCCCAAGTTGTACCTAAGTGTGTTTATCACTCATTTTCCACGCTCAATCAAGTGCAAAAGTAATAATAACAGAAACAACAGTCACCACAATATCGGAAACAGATTTGACTAGCACTTAAATTATAAACCATTTCTCCATAATCTATTTCACTTGTCTTCACAAAACCTTGTGAAATTGGGCTAGTATTGCTACTTCTTTTTTAAACTATGGGATCAAGACTGAAAAAAGTCAAATGGTGTTCACCAAGGCCATACGATTAGTCAATTAGGAGATGGGAGCTGAAGTTCCTAATTAGTTCTTCAAAGAGAGGGTGAGTCAGAGACAGTCCTGGAGTGGGCTAGATCTGGTGTGAGTGCTGGGCTTGCCACCATCCCTTGAGCTCTGCACATATCCATCCTTGACTGAGATGATGGTTGAGTTGCTGGAGGTTCAGGGCATGGCATTGAGAGAATTCAGCAGCACTGAGGCTCCTTAATGTAATTTATTATACTGTCTTGTACCTAAATCACCTAGACGAATTATAAGGATTAATTTGGAGAGTATTGCAATGCAGAGTTTGTATTAACTGATTTGTATAAATATATCATGTTTATTGATATACACTTTTTTGGCCCTGTGAATTAATCTTTTCATAGATATTCCTGAATTTCAAGAATACATAGATTCACCCCCAAAGTATTCTAGACTGATATGCTAGTGTGATCCTAGATCCAGCCTCAACAGAAGCAAAAATTACTGTCTTAAGTGGAGAGTTTAGGGTGTTTACTAGGACATGACTATACACAGGTAAAATGAAATGGACAATAAAAATAGAATTTCATCTGCATAGACTAATAATCAGGCTCATTCCTATTTAGCAGGTTCTCCCCTCCTCAGAAAAAATTACCTAACCTATATCTGTATATCTACTATATCTCTATATATACTACTATATATATAGTAGTATCTCTACTCTACTCTACTCTACTCTACTCTACTCTACTCTATACTATACTATACTCTACTATACTCTATACTCTACTATACTATACTCTACTATACTATATCTCTACTCTCTTACACTTTCAGCTTGTCCATGCATCGTGTATTTCATACACACGTGTATTTATTTACATATACAAATCCCTTCTATATTACTATTTTGAAATATTTTCCTCAGTGGTCCAATGCTTCCCTTTTATAATACTTAAGTTTTTGTTCCCATTTTTTTCTTATTGAATATGCTATTTATAAATTAAGCTCTCCCTTTCACCTCTTTGATATTGTAGAGTTTGAGATATTCTTGAATAATTGAGGTATTTCACTCCTCAACATGGCTGTCATTGAGGATTGTCTTATTTTATATTAACTTCTTCAATTTTAGTTAACAAATTGTTACAAAATATAAACATTTTCCATGATTTTAAGTAACCTTTCAGTTTAGGGTTTATAATAGTAACAGTGGAATATTCCTTTAATCCATTACATTGTAGAAAGTAGTTGCTAGTTGTATAAACTGTAAAGTAAGCACTGTTATCTGCATTCACTTTAAGAATTACTTGGTAAGTGTAAAGCAATTAAGCAATAAGACATGACAGGCATTGCATTTGGGGGGAATTATTATACTTCTCAGATGTCTTGAGAGGTTCAGGCCAAAGGCTGAGTGGCTTCAACCACCCAAGTAGTATAATAAACCCTCAAGAACTGCACCAACTGTCATATCTTATTGTTATTATGAAATGGAAATCAGGAAACCAAAACAGGGGGAAAAGGTTAGATCTGTGCCCTTGCTGGGGATTACTTACATACCTATGACATCACTGACAGTTCTATCTGTGTCCAGAGAATTCTAAAGCCATTGCATAATTATTGTACAAACAACACGACTCATTTAAAACTGCTGCTGCAGCATTCTACAATGCCAACTCTGTCATCTACCAGTCCCCCAATGTCCTCTTTTCGCAGAAATCATATTGGTGCTCTTAATCCCAAGCTTTCCCCTTTCACTGATCATACAGCTTCAGAAGCAGGGGAGGGTGAGGGAGAGGAGGTGGAGATTGTTATGTAGAAATAGTCTTGCCCCTTAGAGGATTGGAGCCATTTGGTTCCTTGTATGCCTTGCAACACCCCAAGGTCATTACCTCATGATAATCACATCTCCTGGAGTTGCCTTCTTGCTTAAGTGTAACACTAAATTTTAATTACAATGAAATAGAGCTCTTCTGGTAGTTTATACAACATTTTGTGTTCTCATTGCCAGATGGAAATAAGGCAGAGCTTTTACTGTAATCGTATGTGGTGGTCCTAGGCTCCAACGCAATAAACACATATTGTTGGTTTGTTGAGAAAAGCACTTTGCTTCACAGAGCTGTCTACTTTCTTTTGGAGTATTTCGAGTCGACGATTTATGGAAACGATTTCTGCTTTGTTAAAAAATACTGAAACACGATAACATTCTTCCCACCCCAATTTGACTGTAATGGGTAAATTTAATAAGAAAATAAAAATAGAATGTTGCCCACTGATAGATGAGACAGATTGTTTCACATGTAGGATTTTATTTTCACAGTTTCTCTTTAGTTAGTTGTGTTATTTTGACACTCATACCTGATTGTACATTTTTTAACAACATTATATTTTCTCATAGATTTACTACATTTTCCCAAGTGAGTACCGTGAATATTTTTGTTCTAGCATTTGGGCAGCTTCTTGGGCTTTCTTATCATTCTGACTGTTGGTAAAGAAACAATTATTCAAGACACTTGTTAAAGAGTGGCAAGGCAGACTTTATTCAAGGGGTGGCATGTCACCATAGGTGTAACAATCACTGCGACAGGATTTTGCAGTGGAGAAGAGAGACTGGATTCAACTCTGAACACAATAAGGAAAAGTGGGAATTTCTAGCCAAGGAGCAGGGAGGGGGTTAGTGGGCAAAAAATTACTAAGAGGAAACAGGAAAACCAGGGATTCTGGCTGACTTGTTAAACCTGTCGGGATTCTTGCTGAAGGCAAGTCAGTGTGATCAGCCATCACCTGGGGATGGTGGAGGATGAGGAACTTGACTAGATATCAAGGGTAATCAGATGTGGAGGATGGGAGATTCTGGCTAAACTGCCATAGCAGAATTCTTGCTAAAACTTGACAATGCAGAGACAAAAAAGGGAAGTGCAAAAGTTGAGGACTAGTTGAAAAAATTGCTCAGAGGAGTCTGATTAGAGTCTGGGCAAGGAGAAAGTTTTTGTCACTGCTTCAGAACCAGTGTTTGCTTGTCAGATAGATGCACAGACCTTAGAAAAACTCTGAACCAAGCCTGAGCACTTAGTGGTAGGGGAGGAGGTGGTGATCCAACTATTAAAGATATAATTAAAAAAATGAAAAAATATAAAGTCCGAATAAATGATCTTAAGAATATTTTTCTATTCTTATGGATTTGTGACAAAAATCTAAGCAAAACAGCATGCTTGCAGATGCTTACAGGCAAAAGCAAACTCATAATAAGTCTCCTAACTACCCCATCCTTCTGTGTTGCTGCTCTAAGCCAGTCCTGTATTAAAATTCCAGGGTTTTTACTTCATGGGCACTGGGGACTACAAGATTCCTCTCTCTCTTGTTCATGCTATTCCATCTACTCAGGCCTCTTGTTATTCTTCCTAGACATCAGGCTTACCTTCCTTAGGGCCTTGCCTGGAATGCTTTTCCCTCAGATGCTTGGCAAATCTCTCACCAACTTCAAATCTTTGCTTATGAGTCATTCTCTCAAGGAGATGCGTGATGATCCCTCTCTTTAAAATTGTAACCTGCCCCCTGCCTTACTCCTGGATCACCCTTATCTTGCACTGCTTTGCCTTGCTTCCATGGCATTTATCATCTTCTTAACTACTGGTGAATCTCAAGTGTCTAGGACAGTGCTTTGGTACATAGTAAGTGCTCAGTTAAAATTTTTTGAATGAATGAGTGACTAATGAAAGTAGAAGTAGAATGCCTCAGAGCTTTTGGCAGTCCCTAAGACTTTAAAGTAGGACCTAGGCTGGGCTTTTCACTACAGAGCTTTTCACTATGCCCTTAATGTTTGTTTGTCACGAAATACCTAAAAATCTCCAATATCATATCTGTAATGTTGTTTTAGATTCAAGTGTTTCAATGTATATTGTCTTACCCACTTTCCTGAATGCTGGTTATTTTCTCGGATCCCCTTGCACAGGTAAAAACATGCTACCCCAAGTCTACCAATTTATGTTTTCATTTGTAATATTATAAGCAATTCTGTCAATTTATAATAATTCCCTTGCATGCTAATCCACAATCCAGTGATGTTATTCTACTAAATTATTCACTTCAGATGTTGAAGACGGGTCTAGCCACACAAATATTTATTAAACTGCCAGTCTGGAAAACACCACCTTTTTCCAAAGGTTAAAAGCCATTTTATGTTTAGATTACAGTGTGAATAAAATATTAACAATAAGTAATTATTTCTGAAAACAATGATTTTAAAAATTAGTTCAATAATTTAAAACAAATTAAAGAGGCTACGTACAACATGTGTGAACATCCAGTTCCACCCCATTGAAGGAGGAATTTCAATAGTTTCATCAATGCTGTGCTCTTTACAAAACTCTGTCTTGGAATGCTCAGGACTGTGTATTTTTATTTTACAGTACATATGAATATGAGTGAAACTGTGATTTTATATGTCAGTGTTCTATGCTCAGTGGGTTTTAAAAAAATTATTGCTATTGTCTTCCAGGACAATTCAGTAATACTTACTGCAAGGATAATTTACAAGGTTTCCAAGATATGGGCCTGGTTTAAATTCTTTTAACATCATACAGTGTGTAGGTATATATATATATATATATATATATATATATATATATATATATATATATATATATACTTTTCTTTTTTTTTTGGGGGCTGCATGTGGCTTGCGGGAACTTAGTTCCCCGACCTGGGATCGAACCTGCGTCCTCGGCAGTGAAAGCACGGAGTCCTAACCACTGGACCTCCAGGGAATTCCTGCAATATATATATATACAGTACATATTTTTAAAAATCCTTTTTTACTTTTGGATTTTCCCCTCTCAATCAATCTATTGTTTTAGTGCTTCCAAATTGGATTTAATCTTATCAAATGCCATTAAAGACTGCTTAACATTTTTAATGGCTTTAGAATAAAATCCAGACTCTTCCCAGGCCTGTAAGCCCTGATGTAGTTTGGCTGATTCTCTCATTTCATTTCGTGCACACTGTCTTAGTCATTATGTCCTCAGTTACGATGGCTTTTTCTAAATTTCTAAGTTTCTAGAACCCTCCAATCACTTGCCTTTCCCTCTGTAGGAAACACTTTTCTCCTGGTTTTCGAATAATCAGCCAACCCCTTCTCCTTCTAAGTCTTAACTTCAGTATCATCTTCTCAGAGAATCCTGCCCTAACCAGTCTGTTTTATCACAGCACCTGCTTTATTTTAGGCACTGTGTATTACGACCTGTAATTGTTTTATATTTAATTTTTGTTCATTGTTTTTGTCTCTCATCATAATGTAAGCTCCTTGAAGGTAGGGCTCTTTTCTGTCTTGTTCACCATTGTTTCTCCAGTAACTCATACACACCAGGAATTCAGTATTTGTTGAATGAATAAATAAATAAATGAGTGAATAACAGGATTAAAAGTTGGGGTAGATTTAATAAATATATACCAATTGTTGTGAAATTTCCTTATAGCTCATTAATAGAATTTTTTTTCCCTCTAGGACCATTGTTTGGATTAAAAGCTAGGCAAAGGCAGGATAGCTTCATAATAAATATCTGTTGAAAATAGGGGTTTAAGATTTGGTAGGAATTTTTGTTGGTACTGTTTCACACTCCCCTGGCAACCACATTCTTCCTTACCTAATCCCACGTAGTAGGGTTAGAATTTGTGATTTTATTTTTAGTATATTTGGTCATGCCACACAGCATGTGGGATCTTAGTTCCCCGACCAGGGATTGAACCTGTGCCTCCTGGGTTGGAAGCGTGGAGGGACCACCAGGGAAGTCCCAGAATTTGTGCTTCTAAATGTTCTATATTGATTTCACTGAGAATCATATTTTGACATGTTTTAATTTAGATAAGTTAAGACCAATGGAAGAATTTAAAGGGTGTTTTAAGAAACTGTCTCTCAGCTATTTTTTCAATCAGTGCACGGTCGGCTCTATGCAAAGAAGTCCTTCGGACACTTTAGTTGTAGTGAGAAATCATTTTGGTTTTTGCCCAGCTTGAAAATTCTTAATATTTTCTTTAATGTTGTCATTTATACCATGAGAACCCAAATTACCACGCTATCTGACACTATGAAATTTGATCAACATTTTATGTTTTCTAATTGACCATATGAAATAATACAGAGCATATAGGTTGCCTCAAATTTATTATTTCATTCTTCATAGTTCAATATAAACTAAACTTGATTCTCTCCCTCGGCATGACCAAGTGAAAACATAAAGCATTCAACATCATTTAGTAATTGTCTGGAAACAGGAAGCCAAACTGTTATCTATAGCACAGGGCGATCTCATTGTGGAAATTTCACCCTGGCTGTAACCTTTTATCTTCTTCTGCTCCTACACCCGGGTCATATTCTGCACTGCTTTGTGCTAGTTTGACAAGAACTAATGTGGATGCTTAAATATTTTAAAGGCTGAACGCTTCAGAATGATAAAATACGGAGCTGATCAACCCTTCCTGTTGCGTTTTCAGTTAATGATAAAGATAAAGTAATTTAATACTTTTTTTTGTCTATAAGTAGTTTCAACAACAAACATTAAAGTTCCTTGAAAGAAAAATCTTAAATAAGGCCATGCAATGACATTTTTAAACTACAGTTGTTTTTTATTCAGCCATAAAATCTATCTTTCATAAAGAAACCCACTTACATGTCTTACTTCAGTGAAGGTTATTTGTAGACTGAAGGTCTTTTCTTGTCAAGATATGATGAATACCATGTGTGAAGACAGAAGAGCATCAGACCTGTATTAGCTGGAAAACCCACTGATCTGTGAATAACCTAAAAAAGAAAACCTGAAGATTAGCAACGTCGCTTTTAAGAATGATCCATCAAATTCAACAAGCAGATTCACAGAGATGAATCATCTGGTTCCTTTTATACTTACTATACAGTAAAGGTTATTTCCTTTCCCTGCAAATAGAAGTTTGAAAATAAAGGGAGACTTTTGAACATCTGTTGGTATAAGTCAATAATCTTAAGGTGTTTCTGATTTTTAGATGTAAATCTTTACTAATGACTATTAAAATGGTATAGTCAATTCTTTCTTTTCTCTTGCAGTATTAGGTTCACTATTTCAGGGAATCATTCTTTATTCTTTTGTGAGTGTGTTGCAAGGAGGCAAAATTCTCAATACCTCCTCAAATGTTTCACACCAAACTTTAATTTGTGGCAAGTTGAAATATCTGTTAGAAATATTTTTAGGAGTTTCCTACATAGTTTGCATAGATAAGTAAAAATAATTGGATGTTACTCTTTTGGATGTTATGTTGGTTGATTAAAAGAATTAAAAGATTCAAAGCATATAAAAATCATGACATGGATGTCTAGTTTTGTTAAAAATAAATGCTTTATTTTATAATTTTTAAAATCTCAAAATAGTTTCAAAGGTATGGGTTTAAAATGCACATTTTACAGTATAATTTTTCTCAGTTTTAGTGTGTTGCTAGTGTTTTCATTTACTTCTTTTTATATTGAACTTTAATGGACAGAAGGACTTAAAAATAGAAAGTACTAAAAAGGAATCGCTTAGCAATTTTTCAAATTCCTTTCATGTCAGTGTTTTCAGCAAATAAGTCAATATAATTTAAAAGAAATTTATTTTTTATCAAGATATGTTGATATTAGACAGCAAAAATAAATAATTACATTTCAGTGCAGCCACAGAAACTGAAATTTTTTGGCCTTACTTCTTAAAAAAGATTTCTGACAAAATATCTTCAGTAATGCAATTTAATCATTGGGTGATTTTGTTGTTGTTTTTGTTAAGTTAGCCATAATTCAAATTTAAATTTATTTTCTTTAAAAATATAGATATTATTTTGGGAGGATGTCTTTTGGTGAACTTTTAACTGTGCCTATTTAGATAATTAATTTCCAACATTCCCAACATAATGAAAAATAATTTTTATAGTGATTGAATTAAAAACTTTCTCTGTTTAAGCAATTAATGATCATTTGTGCTTTGATATTAAATATTCTGTAATGTTATTTATAACCATTTTCATTATGTAAATTAAATAGGAAAATAGAAACACCATTTCTTAAAGAGTGAGTTATAGTTTCATGAATGAGAAGCTTACTGTCAGAAAAATTTTAAAGTTTGAAACCACTCAAAGGCACTTGAAGATTTCATCTCCAATCAGATTTTCTTAGAGAAATGAAGAAATAAGGAAGAGCTAAAAATCTTTATCCAAGGACCTAAATGAATCTTGTTTTATATGAAATTCTAGGGCATGTGTTATAGAACTACATTTTTTCCCTAAAAGTAAGATATTAACTATTTTAGAAAACACACTAAGCTCTGAACTTTTACAGAATTCTATTTTTTATGATTTTTCTAAAATTGCGAATGGCAGACTCAGTTCAAAATGAGTAAGAAATGAAAACTCCTCTGATTATTAGAAGCTTAAACACTGCAAGAGGCCTTGAAGCTTTCGTCCCACCTGCTAGAACAGCCATAAATCATAGATGAACACAGGAGAAAGCCCCGTCGGTGATGTTTGGATATAGGGCTGCAGCAAAGTGAAAAACACGGAGTTTTAGAATTTAGCACCTAAGGCCCAGCTAAATGTTATTGATTTTAACTTGAGCTGAAATAGTCACCCATTCAATTTAATAATCCTTTCTGTGGATGATAAAACAAATTTTAACTAAATAAACCATGGCTTTAAAGAGATGTGGCATTTATGATAGACAGAGGGAAACAATTTAATTAAGTGATGATGTTCATGGTGCTGCAGCAATAAACAACATATGTAGTTGATTAAATGCAGGAGGGAGTTCAGGGTGAAATCCTCCTTTTGGAAATAGCTGTCTGCAGATCCTCCCCATCCTCTGTTTTGGTGGTGTAAGATGTGACGCCAGGAGAACCCCAGTCATTACCTTTTTGTCGCATTTCCCCTCCTCTGCTGTGCTTTGTGGCCACGTTAAGTCATTGGCTGGACTTCAGACGAGTTTTAGACTAGAAAATGGCCCTTCCTTTTCATTCAAAACTGAAAATTCATACTTCTTCTCCTCTTAGTAAAGTCTACTGATTTTTGGGGGGAGCCACTGACTTCACACAGCATTGTCAGTGACTACTGGGGAATTGATTTTTTATTCCTCAGATTATTTTTATTCTACTTTATTTATGATGCTCCAAAAATGGGGGTGTGCTTTCCAAAAAGCAACTTGAGTAATCTGGGATAGGTTCTAGTATGGAAATGTATCATTAAATGAATTCAATTTCAGAAAGAAAGCTAGACTTTGGGCAAGTCCAGAAGGCAAGAAGAAAACAAAAGAAACCAGATGAATTTAACGTTAAGGTACTATGGTCTGATGTAGTTGCAGAATGTTACGGCAATTAGAAAAAACTATTTTTGTCTTTTCAAAAATCTCCCTTTAAATTTTGCTTCTGGAAATTTGGAGATATCAGGTTGCAGATGAATATTTCATGATTCAATTTTTTGTTAAAACATGTATATGTCCTGGTTCACATATATGTCGGTATAAGTTTAGGATTGGATTAATGGTAATTTTTTTTACATATGTGTGTTTTTCTATAATATTTTCAAATAAGAAAATGAATACTTTATTATAAAACAAAAAATAAAATAGCAAATAGAGAAATTTTTAAAATCCACACAAAGAAAAATCTTTTTGGTTCTTGCCACCACTAAAGTGTATAAAATGTGAATTTATTTTTGTGAAAATATACTTACATAAACGTTAAAAATTTTTTTAAATTGAAAGTGTTTAATGTATTTTTAAAAACTTCTTTTCTTCTAGCTATTTAAAATTGATTAAAATTAAAAGTAAGAATACAAATTAGTAAAGGATCAAAAGTATATAAACAAAGCTGAAATTTTCAATTTAATATTTTTAAAAATTGGTTTAAAACTTATAATTGATATTTTTGTTCAAATAAAATAATTCCCAATTGTAGTGTTCATGACCATCTAATAGCCAGTGTAAATAGTTGGTATTTAGTGCAAGTGTCATCTAGACATACATCTATACAAATTTAAAGATAATATAAATTTCTTAATATAGCAAAAATATTTCGACTGCCATGTGCCAACTCTTGCAAATACAACACTAATTCATGGAAGTCATTAACTGTAATACAAAGAGAAACAAGAAAATGGCTGATGGACACTGCTAGGAAACAATACTTCTCATGCAAGGATCTAGTATATTCATGTTCTCTGAGAGGAAGAATTTATATTAATTAGTATGCCTTCTCTGTAACTTAAGTGCTTCTGCTGCAGGTTGCAGCACAACCTACAAAGCTCAGGGCATTGTAACACAGTTGTCTTGTTTTGAGGACATTGGGCAGAGAGACATAATGAAGCATTTCTGTATTAGGTACAAAGCAGATGTTTAAGACTATGAGTTGTGCTGTGCCAATGCTCAATGATGGATCTGCATGATCTCTATCATGCCCAGGTTTTTTTTTTAATACATTTAATTTTGCATGTGTGTTTGTGGTATGCAAGACCCCATAAAACGTGAGGTCCACCCAGGGCAGAGGTCCCTCTTACTTGGATCTAACAGAAGTACTGTCTTTTATTTCAAATCTGTAAATCTTACTGAGCGTGGTGCTACAGAAAAAACCTAAGAATATATTTCAAATTATGCTCCTACTGAAAAGACTTTTAACACCTAGGAATGATGTGAAGTAAGAAGTCAGCACTCACATAAATTGCACCAGTAGAAGGTAGACTGGAACCGGAGCCACACTGTCGAGCTGACGATGAATTCCAGTTGGGGATATCGTGGACTAAGTTTCATTTGAAACGGACTTTGAAGAACTGGTAGGATTTAAATAAATAAGGTGAAGAAGACATTCTAGGAATAGCCACCTGCTTTTGAAAGGGTAAAGGTAGCTAACTCTACAATATGGATTTAGGGGATGGTGGATGGACCAGCACATTAGGCTGAGGAATTTGTATTTTATTCTATATGCTGTGAGAAGTATAGTGGGGTTTTGAGCAGAGGTATGGTATAATCACTTGACTAATCTGGGTATACACTTAAATGAAACATTCCTGCTTGTTTAAATAATACCCATCTAGTGATGGGTTTGTCAAAGCACAGAATATGGATGGATTTGGAGGAAATTAAATATTTAGTGGCCTCAAGTTCTTGTCTAACGCCATACTCATTTAAGTATAGGCATTTCCCAGAACAAAAGATGGAGTATAAAAGCCAGGTATTTTATTCCTTAACTGCTGTAGAAGCTAGTCTCCAGTTAAAGCTCTGAGCTTCAGCTGATGTAAGAGTGTTTCAGCAAAAGTTAAATTTAATAGAATGCATTAATTCTTCCCCATAACAACCAGAACCTAGCACAAATTTTAGAATGCATTTACAGCATGTTAAAAGGGCAGACATTTATAAGGATATAACAAACTACCTTGCTAAGTTGTAGCTAGAATATAGGAATATAGGCTACTGTACTGTAAAATAATTGACTTCATAGCTCTTTTCAAGAAATAAATGACATATGCATTTATGAAGTAACCAATTTTATGGAGAAAATTTCAAAAAGCATTGGCTATTGGGAATTGAGTCATTGTTAGGATTTTAGTCTTTAACAAGTTTTATTTTTCAAGTGAGGAATGGAAGATAGAATCCTGGCAAGAACTTTTTTTTTTTTTTCCTGCTAGGAGAAGCATTAAATACCAGGGTAAAGCAATTAGGTGATAAACATCAGCAGAAAAAATAACCATAAAGGTCTAAATAGCACAAAATAAGAAATTGGACAAACTCAGGTAAAAGAATATGAGTTATATTTTTGCTGGTTTGTTTTTTGTTGAGACCCGGTTGTTTTCTTTCTATGTTCAAGAAATACCTAGAAAGTCACCAAACGTTTGTCAATCTTCCAATTTACCTTCAATATTGCAAATTAGCTATCTGGTTGGTTTTTTTCAGATAAACTACCACTCAGAGTGTTTACAAGTTCAATTTCAAGGAGTTTGGAGACAGAGTAGTCTCAGATGAGAATGAGAGACACTGGGATTAAGCAGCTTTAAGACATTGGGATTAAGAGACATTTCTATGGCAGCAGTCTCCCCAAACCCAGAGAAGTCACTTTGTTTTGCATTAAAAATAAGATCTTTTCTCCAACATCTGTGAGAAGGAAAATTCTCATATGGAGTGTGGATCCAGCCATGAGTTTAACCTTGTATGTGGATTGAAAAGGATTTAGTAGGGACATCTGTGATGTATCTTGGGTAGAAACATATGGCAATAATAAATATTATTATACAGTGTATCATCATACTTTAATATAATTTTAGTAATCTGCTTTCCTTATCCAATATTTGTCATTCTGAAGTGAACTCTTACTGCTCTGCCCCTTATTTTTCTTTAAAAAGATAATTTTCTTAATTGCTTATTGCTGTGGTATTTAGTCCCTTGTCATAGCTTTTTAACTAGAGTATATAAAACCATATTGCATTCAGAACCAGGAAATATTAAATGAGATCCAGACCTCAGCAAATCAGAAGACTAATTAGGAATTTATCTAATTCTATGAACAAAAACAACATCTCATTTTTATCGTTCTCATTAAATGAATAATTCTTTAAAGAAGCTTTCATTTTAAGGCATTCGTAAACACAGAAATAGTGGAATTTTAAGCAAAACAGTGATTGCATTGATTATCTTAAGTTTCTCAAATTCCTGTCTAAATAAAAATTCAGAAATTATTTTACAAGTAGTCTAGATAAAATAATTACATCATATAAAGAAGAAATGTATGACTATGGGAATATACTGCTTCATCTTGGATATGGGTGTTACCAGAAAACATACAAAATCTATTTTGTGTAACATAACCTAACTAGAACAAAACCTACATAAAGCATTAAATGAGTGATTAATATCAAAGCCCCATTTATAACAAGAACTATATTATAAATCAATAAACCCTAATTTATAAGTCAATTTATATAATCACTGGCTATGTACAAATGATATAAGAACATATATCCTGGTTCTTATTGTGTTCTAGTAGTACATGATCATATGGACATGCATTATATAAATATGAAACTCCAAATAGTAGGATGAACAGAGTTTAAACCAGATTGAAAAAGACCAAGGGCTGATACAAGACTGTACTGCTATGTCATCAGAGATCTTAAAAAGTAATTGAAAACATTCACCTTGTCCTGCTACCTTTGAGGCATACTTGCAGATTATATAGCCATCACTGACACATGAAACCAAAGTATGAAAGCCCAACATATGCCTTTGTTAGAAGGTGTTAACAGTTTAGCATAATATCTCATGGTGAGTCAAATAAGTCTCTGGCTCTGAAGCATGGCTTTGCTCCTTGTGTTACCCTGCTGTTTTCTTAGTGGTGCTACCAAAAATCTCTATATTGATTGAGAAGCTTCCATAAAGTTTGAATGTATAAGATCTCTCAGCCTTAGGTCACTAATATTTCTCACTCCTAATTCTAAGATACAAAAATACCATAAAAACAGTAGAGTGGGAGATCATAGTTATACTAGGAGAGAAGAGTAGCTTCTGAAAAAGTTCATGCAACAAAGTTTAAACATTAATTCATTGACTGATTAGTAGTAACAGAGATAGATCGATCAGTCAGCATCCAATGGACAATGGCATGGTGGTTTCCTCTACGTGATCGTGATTGTTTCCTCCCTGATTTTTTTATTCATTTTTCTAACACACAAACCACACAAATTTTAAACATATTATTCTTTAATGATGCATCTGAGGGATTAGAGCCCTTTTACTCTATGGTATTTGTCTGGTATGCTGGCAGTTTATTGAACTGCTATTTGTCTCTTGTAATATATCTAGTCTTTCTTCTGTTTTTTATTTTTCTTTTCTATTCTGGAAGCTTCATAAGGACAGAAAAAAAATTCCTCTATCTAACACCAGAGAAAATGTTGAATAAATAATTTCATTTTATCTCAAAATAATTTTGAGATAAACTCTCACTGTCATTCAATGATGACTATTTGTGATATAGCCCTGAGAGAATATTTATATCCTTTTCTGGAAAATATATATGCTGTTTTATATATATATATATATAAAATATATATATATTTCATACATATAAGTAAAGTATACTTTATGCTATCTTAGAGGGATTTTTCTATCATTTAACAATTTTATCAGAAAATCATCACAGTTAATAAAAAATCATATTTTAATCTTATTTTTCCTTCCTCTTTCTTTCCTTTTTCCTTCCTTCCTACCTTATTTTTGCTCATTTGTGTTAGAAAGAGAAGTCATATTTTCACTTTTCTATGTGAAAACTTTTGAAGTAATATAGGTATTTCTTTTGGGGATCTAAATGAATAATTCTGTGAAATATAGACTAAAGAACTTTGTTGGGATTTTCAGTTTCTCTGTTGGAGATTTCCTAAGATCCTCAAGAAGCAGAAGGACAAGAATGTCACACAAGTTAATCTAGAGTGGTCTGAATGGAAAAAGGCTTAAAGTGATTCTACTGCATCAAATAAGTATCTTAGCTTTTTTTCTTTTTTTTTTCAAGGATAAAATGTTAGATTTTTTTCAAGACTGAAATTAGTTGAAACTCTCTTCCATAATTAAGTAATAATATGTGACAAAGCATGAGTTATTGCATAATAATTCATACCTTTTTGCTTTGCTAAGAATGAGGCCATAGGATGAGTGCTTGTTCAAATGCAGAAGTTATGAGTTATTACATCATAATTCACACCTTGAAGTACCATATTGTGATTATAAAACAGTCCTGTGCAAATATTATTAATTTTTAAAGTTCAGAAATAAATTATTAAAAAATAACACATGATTTCAAAAGAACCTCTCTAATGTGAATTCATTAAAAATGGAATGAAAACTAAGTTAGTATACATGGAAGCAGAATTATACATAACCTTTCTTGATGAACTATTTTCATTGACATACTGTTGTGAAGCATCTGCTCTATAATTTGTAGCTGTTGTGTAGATTTTTTTTTCTTTAGCATCCCAGCAAGTAATGTATTCTTACTTGATATTTTCTCTCAAGGACATAATGGTAGTGGTAAGTCAGTCTTTACAGTCACTTTCAGTATTGTTCATTTTGTTTAGCAGGGTTGCATGTACAAATCATGAAGTGCAGCTCTCTACAGCATTTGAGGACTGACCTCCAGTCTTTGAAGCCCATCTTGGCTTCTAGGACAGTGCCTTTTGCTGGTCTCCCTCTACCTTCCCCTTTCGCATATCGTTCACCAGTTTCTCTTTATCTTTCTCCCCACTGGCTTTGGGTAGTCTCCAAAATTCTCACCACATTTTATTTTCTTCTTTGTTTAGTCCTACTCCACCAAGATACTATTTCAATGATCCCCTCTATGCAGACAACTCCCTAACATAGCTCAATTTCTAAATTTTTACTCATAGCCCAAATTACCAATATTTCCTATTATTATTTTAGTTATTCTAGTTATTATTCTGTATCTTGAAATCCAGCATATCAAGAATGGACCCTTGTTACCACCTCTCTAAAGCAGTCCTTCTTCCCACTATGGCTTTCAGTCCCTGAGGTTAAAAGCATTTCAGCCATTGTTTACCTTTTTGTGTTTTTAAACTATTAAGCACCTACTCTGTGCCCGCTACTCAGTGAAGAATAATTTAAGGAGAATGTCCTTAAAGAAGTTACATTGTAATAAAAAAAACAGTTATGCAAATAAATACATTTTATTTGAGGAAGAATGTGATATGCATAGTAGGGCAAAAAAGCACATTCGACTGTTTCTACCTGCAGTTCTCATGAAAAGCTTTGTGGAGAAGTTATTCTGGAGGTGGTCTGAAGGTGGTCTTGAAGGTCTTGAAGGGCAATCAAAACCACAAGCATACACCTGTAGGTGAGGATACCAGAAGTCCTCACTGTATTTTCGTGTTAAAATACCTTCTCTTTCAGGAAAACATGGCATGGTAGATGTTGTTTTATTATCTTAATGCTCGTACTTGGCAAAATAAAATTTGACAAAAACTGTGTCAGTCCTGTAAAAGTTTTTACAGGATAATAAAAAATTTGAAGCTCATGAAATCACAGCTCTGTCTGTATACAGAGTCAAAAAGTCCTTATCTCATATTCCATTTACCTTTTTTGTGTCAGACTCTTCTCCAAACTCTCCACTTATGTGACTGTAACCTTAATTTAGAAATTCACTGTTTCATTTTTAATTACTATAACGCTCTTTCAACTGATTTCATCCAATCTATTCTTTTTCTGTTCTATGCAGTACTCTGCTATCATATTAAGCTTCCAAAAATCCTAATTTCTTTCTAGCTCCCCTCTGATCATGAGATTATGGTATCTTTCAATCTCCTCCCTATCCAAAGCTCTGTGTACAGCTATCAGGCTCCTATGATATTTACCTCCTAACCATATTTTGGTGACTTTTCATGTAACGTTGCATGATGCTGGCCTTCCAACGTTTTGTCAAAATACCCTCCTGCTTTCATGCTTTTCCAAACCTTGTTTATTATTCTTCAAGTCACCTCTCTATATCCTCTACTCTTCCTCCAATTCCAGCTGAAGTTGGACTTTCTCTATGAAATGGTCTTTAATCATTGCAACTCCCATCTTTCTCTTTCATTCTACTTTTCAAACTTCTATCATAACCAATGTAAGTATTATATTGTTACCAATTCCAAGCTCGCTCTGCTCGCTGCATGACAGGCCAATAAATTGGAGACGAGGTGTTGAGGCAGGGAAGACGACTTTATTCGGAAGCCGGCAGACGGAGAACATGGCGGAGTAAAGTCTCAAAAAACCATCTTATCGGGGTTTGGATGCCAGTTTCTTTTACAGCACAGAGAAGGGGAGGAGATAGGAAGTTAAGTAAAAAGGCCATAAGTTTTGCAAATATCACCTGGAATGGCCAGCCTCGGGGAAGAGATGTGTTAATTTTTTCTTTCTTGTAGCCGACCACGGGTGGACAGGGTCCGGACGTTTCCCTGAACAAAGGCACTTTTGTTTACCATTCAAGCAGAGGGGCAGGGTTCCGGGAAGCAGGCCATTATGTATGGACAGTACCCTTTTAGTGAACAAAAGCAGTGGAAAGCAAAGGTTAAAGTAAAAGAAACAGATCTAACATGTAGTCAGATTTGGCTCTTTCCTGTTACAATATCATTCAATATAAATTATTTTAAAATACCTACTAAGTTTAAAGCACTATTGGGAGTAAAGAAACGGAGAAGGATAAAAAAATGACTATTGTTTTTTATGTATTGACACTGTAGAGTATTTTTAAATACCTAAGTTCTGATCTTTAAGGAAATTTCAGTCTAGATACAAAGAGTCAATTGCAAATCTGGGATGTAAAGGAGATTATGCTAAGTGTGGGTTGCAGGTCAAAGAGTAGTGACATCATGGAGAAAGGACTTGGTGACTCTTAGCAGTGTGATGAGAAGTGCCTTCAAGAACAAGGTGGCATGAACTGGGCCTAGGAGGGAGAGTAGACTTTGGAATGTGCAGAAATGGGTGCAAGGCAATCCAGGCACAGAGGATATCCTACATAATTGCAGAGATGTAGAAAAATGTTGAATATATTTAGAGAAGAGTGATTAGTCCCATTTGGCTATAGCTGAGTTTAATTGTTCATTGATCTCTAATTGCTTCATTAGACTGTTGCCTTCTAGCTACATTAAAAGCCTCTAGAAACATGGAATGCTACATCACTTTTTAACAATGTCCTGAAGAAGGTAGCACAGGCTAAGGTTATAGTAGTCACTCAATAAATGTGTATTTAATTAGCTCAATTTTATTAAGTGCAAAGATTTCCTAATAAATGTTTTGCACTTTTATTCTTCAGATCTTTATATAAAGTCACTTGCCTATTTGATCTTTCACAGGGCTTGCTTGCTGAAGTTAGGAATCTTTTTAGTTCTACTTTCATAGAGTGTTTAAATAATTAACTAAATAGGCAACAATTAAAATTTCATGCTTCAAACGAAGATGGATTTTACATTGTACAATTCTCCAATACTCTAATTTTTCAGACTTCTGATACTTTATGGTTTCAAAATGTTTCATATTTATTCTTCTTTGCTTAGTAAACAATTATCTAGTGCCTATTTTATGCTGAGTTCTGGCATAGAGATTGGAAGATCTGGGGAGAACCAATTTCCAGATGACTAATGGCAGAGAACAATTCAGAATGTTGAATGTGCATTTGGAATTTAAGAAGCACTAGGGAAAACCATTTATTACCTAAAATAGGTTTCTCAAAGTTTAGTCAGTCCTGTCCCATATACATACCTTCAAGATCAACTAGGAACCAACCACTATAATGCATGAGGCATAACTCCTTGATCTCAAGCAATTCACATCCTTGAAAAGACCAAGAGTATAATGTAGGTATAATTCTCTCAATATAGATTTGGGACTGCTCTTACCAGGTTCAATTATACTTCTTATTATAAATAAGACCCGAAGCTTCTCATGACATAAAAACCATAATGGTGTATATTAAAATGATTTTCTTCTCAAGGACAAAAGGTAAATTTTATAACTCTTGATGTGTTTTAGTTGGGCTTAATGCACAAGAGGCAACCAGCGGCAACATTATTGGAATCAGCTGGGGTTCATTTCTATAGTTGGACTCCTGTGACAGTAATCTACAGCTTCCAAAATACATGCCTAATTTTCCCTGAAAAATTAACTGTTTTATTGTCAAACGTGTCAGATAGCAGATGACAAAGTCAGTCCATGATATGGGGAAAAAAAAAAAAAAAAGCCCTGGCTCTTGGAGCTGCATTTATGGTTTAGTGAAATGTACCTAAAAGACTTTTTATTTCAGCCACTAAAATTGGGTCCTTGCTGAATTACTTTTCCTGCCTTTAAACTCTTACCCTAGATAAGATGATGGAGGAAGGGTGAGAGAAAATCAAAAAACAAACTTAATAACACCATACCTTCAAAGTGGCTTGATTTATAATGAGTTTGTGGGAACATTCTGAACCTATTTCATGTTGAATTACGGTCCACCTTTACAAGTGGCTGCTAAAGAAAGAGTTCATGAACATACTCCTTGCACTACTTTAATCCTCTTCCTGCTCAGCCCCTAAAATTTAAAATGCAATACAAACAAAATGCGTCTATAAATTTATATAGTAACTACACAAACAAATGCAAACTCATTCTTAGAAACCATAAAATTACCTTCTGTTATCTATCACTTTGTGAATTATAGTTTCATTGGAAGAGCCAACAGCACAGAATAACACTGCTTCTCTTCCTACCGCTGTGCCACGGCTGCTCTCCTGGATGGAGCAGCAATCAATACTCTTGAGGATAAACAAATGATTAAAGGCCAAGATGAACTACTGTAAATAGGGATCACAATATCTGTTTTTGCTCTGAATATAATTTTTAAAAAAATCAGTGTCAACTTTTTGGGCACCTGGTTCAAATCATAATCTAATCAATGTTCTTTTGTTTCTCTGATTTCACATTCTTAAAATCTTCTTTAGAAAGAGTGAGTCTGTAAACAGGTAAAAAGTAAACAGTACAATAGAGGTAAGTTTGAATGGATTTATTATTGTAATGTGTAAACTGGATACACATAACTACAGAATAAAACATCATGGGAATTTTAGCTGAAAAGTGACAAGAATTTTAAAACCTTTTCTTACTTAATACTAGTTCAATATCCAAACAGCATCACTGGTTTGGTGCATATGAGATTCACAAAGTTTCAGAAGCTTGGTATTGTATAATAATGTAGTTCAAGTGAAATAAAGATGAGGAAATATTTTTTTAACCTTTAATTCCTCATAAATATAAATAAATTAATTTTTCCATAAATTAAGTTCTATGTAATATTCAGTTTTTATTTTTATTTTTTTTTATTTTTTATTTTTTTTTTTTTATTTTTTTTTTTTTTGCGGTACGCGGGCCTCTCACTGTTGTGGCCTCTCCCGTTGCGGAGCACAGGCTCTGGATGCGCAGGCTCAGCGGCCATGGCTCACGGGCCCAGCCGCTCCGCGGCATATGGGATCCTCCCAGACCGGGGCACGAACCCGTATCCCCTGCATCAGCAGGCGGACTCTCAACCACTGCGCCACCAGGGAGGCCCCAGTTTTTATTTTTAGATGAAAAAAATAAATCAGAGAGTAGAAACAGATTTCCAGTGTATTTTATGCATTAAAACTCTGATTACAAGGTTAAACTATTCTGATTTTGGTTTTACTTTGTTAGTTTATTGCTGTTTAGTAATATCAATGAGTAGTCAGTGTGGTTGATGATCATTCTACTTATACTTTATTTTAAGTTGAGAAATTTTCTTATGCAATATAAAATATTACAATGTTTCATTACACTTGAATGGTAACACTTAACTAGATTCATTTTTTGATTATGTACTATTTAGTCAAACTAGTGGATCTAAATGAAGATACCTTGGGAATGCAATACAATTGCAGAAATTAGAATTTTAATACAAGCTTTGACAAATAAAGGCAAGGAAATTGCTCAGGAAGTAGATAAAAGGACAAAGAGAGGAAAGATATTAAATAAGAGATAAAATATATATAAAATCAATACAGGTGGGCCAACATCCAACTAATAGCACCATCAAAGATATAATAAAAGACAGTTTCCTTTAACAAAAGGCTCAATGCCCAACATAATGTGTGGGGAAGAAAAAACTAGGTCCATAATTGTGAAGTTTTTGTAACACCAAGGATAATGTAATGACTTCCAAAGCTTCTTAAAAGAAACAAATAGTTCATCTCTAAAGCAACAAAAAACAGATTAGCATCAACTGCACATCTGTATAATTGTATGCTAGAAATTAATACAGAAATACCTTTGAAGATTTGAGAAATAATGATTTTAATCTAGAATTACATACCCAGCTTATTTCTTGATCAAACCTGAAGCTAGAAGAGATATATTTTCATATTTGGAAGGCATGCAGATTTACCTCCCTTTCTTTAGAAGCTACTGGGGGATAGACTCCAGGTATTTAAACCAAGGAAGAGGAAGACACAGAATCTAGGAGTGTATTGAAGGGTCGACTCAAGATATCAGTGGTGCAGTGTGCTTGGAGAGCGATGAGTTCAAGTGGGACCAGGACTGGGGAAGGGGTTCAGGGAAAAAAGGAGAGTCCCAGAGATTTAATAGTATCCTTGGGAATTTGGAACAATTTAAGGAAGCAATGAAGGCAGTCAATACAAGAAAAAAGGTGGCAAGTAGAAACTCCAGAATAAAACAAAATAACACAGAATCCAACAAAACAATAAATCTGTACACAAAAGAAAATGCAACTATAGTACATTATTGGTTATACAACATATAATATTTGTATAGTCATAACAATATAACCATTGGTATTCTGTACACAAAAAATGCTGAAGGGCATAATTATGCTTTACAGCACAGAACAGAAATTCCATTACTCTCATGAAAAGGGAAGCACATATGGCAGAATTTGAGAGTTGAAATAAGGAAAGGAAAGATACAGGTAAAAAAAGGGAGTTGGTCATCCTTATTTTTCACTGGAGAGAGTTAAGAATTTGGTTTACTGATGAATCAAAAAGTAAAGGTATTTGCACCTTATTTAAAGATATAAAAGTAACCTCTAGAAAGACTAGACAGTAGTGCTATGGGAGAAGGGATGTAAAGTGGTATTAAAGGGTTATTTAATTTAATCCATCACTTATAGAAGAAATAAATATTCTTCATAAAATTTCACTCAATATGTATTTGTTGACTGAAGGAAAAAAAGAAGTAAGAACAATGACTTGGCAGCAGAGCGCCTGGTCTACCAATGATGCTGGCCTGCCAGACTCCTGCCTTCCAACGAGAGTTGACTGGCTATTCTGGACCATGCACTGCTGAAGCAGTATTAAAAAAATGACTTAATAGAGATCATGATAGAATATGAGAGAACAACATGTTGAATAAGGGAAATCAAAAATACGAGTAACAAAATGGAAGTATGTACACACTGCTGTGGGCTTACAAAGAGTGGAGGAACTGCATCTTGTGAGGAAAAATCATTAAAGTAGCCAACAGCTAGTGACCTTTGAGTAGACTCTTCAAGCAAATCTATATAAATTAATTATAAAAATCATGGTGTGATTGGTGAGGGTGGAGTTTAGGGAGGATATTCCATGTGTAGGAAACAGCATGTGGAAATGTGGCCTGGGGTGCTCATAATTAAAAGTGGCTAGGAAGAGTAAATTACAGAAATGAAGATGCAAAGAGAAATGATTGTTCAACGCAAGTCAGGAGTGATAACAGGTCATGATTTTTTTTTTTTTTTGCCGTACGCGGGCCTCTCACTGTTGTGGCCTCTCCCATTGCGGAGCACAGGCTCCGGATGCGCAGGCTCAGCGGCCATGGCTCACGGGCCCAGCCGCTCAACAGCATGTGGGATCTTCCTGGACTGGGGCACGAACCCATGTCCCCTGCATCAGCAGGTGGACTCTCAACCACTGCGCCACCAGGGAAGCCCCAAGTCATGCTTTGAATGGACTTACATTTTATAGTAACAAGCTTGCTGCTGTATTCAAAGCATAATGGGGAGTCACTGAAGGAGCCTAGGTGGAGAAGCAGCGAGGTCAATCTTGTTGTAACATCACGCTCTGGCCGTAGTGTCAGCAACAGGTTGACTGGGGTCCATTGTGGCATGGCAGGCATTTTGGAAGTGATTTAAAGAGAATATCCTTAAATGTTCCCCAGATAACTTTTGCGTTCCTAAAGGAAAGTCTTCATGGAGGATTTGACAACAAACTTTGGAAATTCAGAGAGTGAATGAAAATAATTTTGGAAGAGTGGGCAACAAGAAAGGATAAAGAGAGCAAGGCCTTCAAGATGGTAGAGGAGTAAGACATGGAGATGACCTTCCTCCCCACAAATACATCAAAACTACATCTACATGTGAAACAACTCCTACAGAACACCTACTGAACGCTGGCAGAAGACCTCAGACTTCCCAAAAGGCAATAAACCCCGCCACGTATCTGGGTAGGGCAAAAGAAAAAAGAAAAAAACAGAGGCAAAAGAATAGGGATGGGACCTGCACCTCGGGGAAAGAGCTGTGAAGGAGGAAAAGTTTCCACACACTAGGAAGCCCCTTCATGGGTGGAGATGGGGGATTGGAGGCGGGAAGTTTTGGAGCCATGGAGGAGAGCACAGCAACAGGGGTGCAGAGGGAAAAGCAAACAGAGTTCGGCAAAGAGTATCAGAGATGACCAGCACTCACCAGCCTGAGAGGCTTGTCTGCTCACCCACCAGGACGGGTGGGGGCTGGGAGCTGAGGCTCGGGCTTCAGAGGTCAGACCCCAGGGAGGGGACTGGGTTGGCTGCATGAACACAGCCTGAAGGGGGCTAGTGTGCCACGGCTAGCCAGGAGGGAGTCCGGGAAAGAGTCTGAACCTGCCTAAGAGGCAAGAGACCATTGTTTCAGGGTGCGTGAGGAGAGGGCATTCAGAGCACTGCCTAAACGAGATGCAGAGATAGGTGCAAGCCACAGCTATCAGCGCAGACACCAGAGGGGGACAAAAAATGCTAGTGCTGTTGCGGCAGCCACCAAGAAACCTATGTGCAAGCACAGGTCACTAGCCACACCTCCCCTCACAGGAGGCTGGGCAGCCCTCCACTGCCAGGGTCCTATGATCCAGGGTCCCGTGATCCAGGGTCCCATGATCCAGGGACAACTTCTCTGGGAGAACACACAGCACGCCTCAGGATGTTGCAAAGTCACACTGGTCTCTGTCACCACAGGCTTGCCCTGCATTCCATACCCCTCCCTCCCCCTGGCCTGAGTGAGCCAGAGCCCCCTAATCAGCTGCTACTTTAACCTCATCCTGAGTGGGGGGGGAACAGACGCCCTCAGGCAACCTACATGCAGAGGCAAGCCAAATCTAAAGCTGAACGCCAGGAGCTGTGCAAACAAAGAAGAGAAAGGGAAATTTCTCCCAGGAGCCTCAGGAGGAGTGGATTAAATCTCCATAGTCATCTTGATACATCCTGCATCTGTAGAATACCTGAATAGACAATGAATCATCCCAAAATTGAGGCGGTGGACTTTGGGAGCCACTGTAGACTTAGGGTTTGCTTTCTGCCTCTAAATTGTTTCTGGTTTTACGTTTAACTTAGTTTAGTATTTAGAGCTTACTATCATTGGTAGAACTGTTTGGTGATTTGGTTACTCTCTTCCTTTATATATATATATATATATATATATATATATATATATATATATATATATATATATATATATATATATACACATATTTTTTTTTTTCTTTTTCTCTTTTGGTGACTGTGTGTATGTGTATGCTCCTTTGTGTGATTTTGTTGGTATAGCATTGCTTTTGCTATTTGTCCTAGGGTACTGTCATTTTTTTTTTTTTTTTTAGTATAGTTTTTAGCACTTGTTATCACTGGTAGAATTGTTTTTTAGTTTGGTTGTTATCTTCTTTCTGTCTGTCTTTATATATTTTTAATTACTTTTTTATTTTAATAATATTTTTCTATTTTAATAACTTTATTTTATTCTTTCTTTCTTTCTTTCTTTCTTTCTTTTTTTCTCCCTTTTCTTCTGAACCGTGTGGCTGACAGGCTTTTGGTGGTCTGGCCGGGTGTCAGGCCTGAGCCTCTGAGGTGGGAGAGCCAAGTTCAGGACATTGGTCCACAAGAGACCCCCCAGACACAAGTAATATCAAATGGCAAAAGCTCTCCCAGAGATCTCCATCTCAAGGCTAAGACCCACCTCTACTCAATGACCAGCAAGCTACAGTGCTGGACACCGTATGCCAAACAACTAGCAAGACAGGAACACAACCTCACCCATTAGCAGAGAGGCTGCCTAAAATCATAATAAGTTCACAGACACCCCAAAACACACCACCAGACGTGGACCTGCCCACCAGAAAGACAAGATCCAGCCTCATCCACCAGAACACAGGCACTAGTCCCCTCCACTAGGAAGCCTACAAAACCCACTGAACTAACCTTACCCACTGGGAGCAGACACCAAAAACAACGGGAACTATGATCTTGCAGCCTGAGAAAAGGAGTCCCCAAACACAGTAAGTTAAGCAAAAGAGAAGACAGAGAAATACATAGCAGATGAAGGAGCAAGATGAAAACGTACCAGACCAAACAAATGAAGAGGAAATAAGCAGTCAACCTGAAAAAGAATTCAGAGTAATGATAGTAAAGATGATCCAAAATCTTGGAAATAGAATGGAGAAAATACAAGAAACATTTAACAAGGACCTAAAAGAAGAAAGAGCAAATAAACAATGATGAGCAACACAATAAATGAAATTAAAAATTCTCCAGAAGGAATCAATAGCAGAATAACTGAGGTAGAAGAACAGATAAGGGACCAGGAAGATAAAATTGTGAAAATAACTACCACAGAGCAGAATAAAGAAACAAGAATGAAAAGAATTGAGAACAATCTTAGAGATCTCTGGGACAGCATTAAACGCACCAACATTTGAATTATAGAGGTCCCAGAAGAAGAAGAGTAAAAAAAAGGGGACTGAGAAAATATTTGAAGAGAATATAGCTGAAAACTTCCCTAATATAGGTAAGAAAATAGTAAATCCAGTCCAGGAAAACCAGAGAGCCCCATACAGGATAAATCCAAGGAAAACATGCCAAGACACATATAGATCAAACTATCAAAAATTAAATACAAAGAAAAAATATTAAAACAGCAAGGAAAAAGCAACAAATAACATACAAGGGAATCCCCACAAGGTTAACAGCTGATCTTTCAGCAGAAACTCTACAAGCCAGAAGGGAGTAGCAGGACATATTTAAAGTGATGAAAGGGAAAAACTTACAAACAAGATTACTCTACCCAGTAAGGATCTCATTCAGATTCAATGGAGAAATTAAAACATTTACAGACAAGCAAAAGCTAAGAGAATTCAGTGCCACCAAACAAGCTTTACAACAAATGCTAAAGGAACTTCTCTAAGCAGGAAACAGAAGAGAAGGGAAAGACCTACAGTTACAAACCCAAAACAATCAAGAAAATGGTAATAGGAACATACATATTGACAATTACCTTAAATATAAATGGATTAAAGGCTCCAACCAAAAGACACAGACCAGCTGAAAGGATACAAAAACAAGACCTGTATATATGCAGTCTACAAGAGACCCACTTCAGACCTAGGGACACATACAGACTGAAAGTGAAGGGATGGAAAAAGATATTCCATGCAAATGGAAATCAAAAGAAACCTACAGTTGCAATTCTCATATTAGACAAAATGGACTTTAAAATAAAGACTATTACAAGAGACAAAAAAGGACACTACATAATGATCAAGGCATCAATCCAAGAAGAAGATATAACAATTGCAAATATTTATGCACCCAACATAGAAGCACCTCAATACATAAGGCAAATACTAACAGCCATAAAAGGGGAAATCGACAGTAACACAATCATAGTAGGGGACATTAACACCCCACTTTCATCGATGGACAGATCATCCAAAATGAAAATAAATAAGGAAACACAAAGTTTAAATTATACATTAAACAAGATGGACTTAATTGATATTTGTAGGACATTCTATCCAAAAACAACAGAATACACTTTCTTCTCAAGTGCTCATGGAACATTCTCCAGGATAGATCATATCTTGGGTCACAAATTAAGGTTTGGTAAATTTAAGAATATTGAAATTTTCCAGAATGCTATGAGACTAGATATCAATTACAGGAAAAAATCGGCAAAAAATACAAACATGTGGAGGCTAAACAATACACTACTAAATAACCAAGAGATCACTGAAGAAATCAAAGGGAAATAAAAAAATACTTAGAAACAAATGACGATGAAAACACGACAACCCAAAACCTATGGGATGCAGCAAAAGCAGTTCTAAGAGGGAATTTTAAAGCAATACAATCCTACCTCAAGAAACAAGAAACATCTCAAGTAAACAAACTAAACTTACACGTAAAGCAATTAGAGAAGAAGAACAAAAAACCCCCAAATTTAGCAGAAGGAAAGAAATCATAAAGATCAGGTCAGAAATAAATGAAAAAAAAAATGAAGGAAACGATAGCAAAGATCAATAAAACTAAAAGTTGGTTTTTGAGAAGATAAATAAAATTGATAAACCATTAGCCAGATTCATCAAGAAAAAAAGGGAGCAGACTCAAATCAATATAATTAGAAATAAAAAAGAAGTAACAACTAACACTGCAGAAATACAAAGGATCATGAGAGATTATCACAAGCAACTATGTGCCAATAAAATGAACAAGCTGGAAGAAATGGACAAATTCTTAGAAAAGCACAACCTTCTGAGACTGAACCAGGAAGAAATAGAAAATATAAACAGGCCAATCACAAATACTGAAATTGAAACTGTGATTAAAAACCTTCCAACAAAGAAAAGCTCAGGACCAGATGGCTTAACAGGCAAATTCTATCAAACATTTAAAGAAGAGCTAATACTTATCTTTCTCAAACTCTTCCAAAATATAGCAGAGGAAGGAACACTTCCAAACTCATTCTACGAGGCCACCATCACCATAATACTAAAACCAAAGATGCCACAAAAACCCAAAACTACAGGCCAATATCACTGATGCACATAGATGCAAAAATCCTCAACAAAATACTAGCAAACAGAATCCAACAGCACATTAAAAGGATCATACACCATGATCAAGTAGGGTTTATCCCAGGAATGCAAGGATTCTTCAATATAGGCAAATCAGTCAATGTGATACAGCATATTAACTAATTGAAGGATAAAACCATATGATCATCTCAATAGATGCAGGAAAAGATTTCGACAAAATTCAACACCCATTTTTTCTGATAAAAACCCTCCAGAAAGTAGGCATAGAGGGAACTTACCTCAACATAATAAAGGCCATATATGACAAACCCACAGCCAAAATCATTCTCAATAGTGAAAAACTGAAACCATTTCAACTAAGATCAGGAACAAGACAAGGTTGCCCACAAGGTTGCCCACTCTCACCACTAATATTCAACATAGTTTTGGAAATTTTAACTACAGCAATCAGAGATGTAAAAGAAAAAAAAGGAATCCAAAGCAGAAAAGGAGAAGTAAAACTGTCACTGTTTGCAGATGACATGATAATATACATAGAGAATCCTAAAGATGCTACCAGAAAACTACTAGAGCTAATCAATGAATTTGGTAAAGTAGCAGGATACAAAATTAATGCACAGAAATCTCTTGCATTCCTATACACTCATGATGAAAAATCTGAAAGAGAAATTAAGGAAACACTCCCATTCACCACCACAACAAAAAGAAGAAAATAACAAGGAATAAACCTACCTAAGGAGACACAAAACCTGTATGCAGAAAAGCATAAGATGCTGATGAAAGAAATTAAAGGTGATACAGATGGAGAGATATATCATGTTCTTGGATGGGAAGAATCAACAGTCTGAAAATTACTATACTACCCAAAGCAATCTACAGATTCAATGCAATCCTTATCAAACTACCTATGACATTTTTCACAGAAGCAGAACAAAAAATTTCACAATTTGTATGGAAACACAAAAGACCCCGAATAGCCAAAGCAATCTTGAGAAAGATAAAGAAAGAACTGGTGGACTCCAGCTCCCTGACTTCAGACTATACTACAAAGCTACAGTAATCAAGACAGTATGGTACTGGCACAAAAACAGAAATATAGATCAATGGAACAGGATAGAAAGCCCAGAGGTAAGTCCACGTACTTATGGTCACCTTATCTTTCATAGAGGAGGCAAGAACATACAATGGAGAAATGACAGCCTCTTCAATAAGTGGTGCTGGGAAAACTGAACAGCTACATGTAAAAGAATGAAATTAGAAAACTCCCTAACAGCATACACAATAATAAACTCAAAATGGATTAAAGACCTAAATGTAAGGCCAGAAACTATAAAACTCTTAGAGGAAAACATAGGCTGAACACTCCATGACATAAATCACAACAAGACCTTTTTGACCCACCTCCTAGAGAAATGGAAATAAAAATAAAAATAAACAATTGCGACCTAATGAAACTTAAAAGCTTTTGCACAGCAAAGGAAACCATAAACAAGACAAAAAGACAACCCTCAGAATGGGAGAATATATTTGCAAATGAAGCAACTGACAAAGGATTAATCTCCAAAACACACAGGCAGCTCATGCAACTCAATGTCAAAAAAACAAAAAACCCAATCCAAAAACGGACAGAAAACCTAAATAGACATTTCTCCAAAATAGATATACAGTTTGCCAACAAACACATGAAAGGATGCTCAACATCACTAATCATTAGAGAAATGCAAATCAAAACTACAATGAAGTATCACCTCACACCAGTCAGAATGGCCATCATCAAAAAATCTACAAACAATAAGTGCTGGAGAGGGTGTGGAGGAAAGGGAACCCTCTTGCACTGTTGGTGGGAATGTAAATTGATACAGCCACTATGGAGAACAATATGGAGGTTCCTTAAAAAACTAAAACTAGAACTACCATACGACCCAGCAATCCCACTACTGGGCATATACCCTGAGAGAACCATAATTCAAAAAGAGCCTGTGCCACAATGTTCGTTGCAGCTGTATTTACAATAGCCAGGACATGGAAGCAACCTAAGTGTCCATCAACAGATGAATGGATAAAGAAGATGTGGCACATATATACAATGGAATATTACTCAGCCATAAAAAGAAACGAAGTTGAGTTATTTGTAGTGAGGTGGATGGACATAGAGACTGTCATACAGAGTGAATAAGTCAGAAAGAGAAAAACAAATACTGTATGCTAACACATATACATGGAGTCTAAAAAAAAAAAAAAGAAATGCATCTGAGAAACCTAGGGGCACGACAGGAATAAAGATTCAGGCATAGAGAATGAACTTGAGAACATGGGGAGGGTGAAGGGTAAGCTGGGATGAAGTGAGAGAGTGTCATGGACATATATACACTACCAAATGTAAAATAGATAGCTCGTGGGAAGCAGCTGCATAGAACAGGGAAATCAGCTTGGTGCTTTGTGTCCACCAAGAGGGGTGAGATAGGGAGGGTGGGAGAGAGACACAAGAGTGAGGACATATGGGGATATATATATATATATATATATATATATATATATATATATATATATATATATATATAGCTGATTCACATTGTTATAAAGCAAAACTAAAACACTATTGTAAACAATTATAATCCAATAAAGATGTTAAAAAAAAGGATAAAGAATAATAAAAAAAATATCCTTGTGGAGAGTGATAACACAGAATGATTTGCCAGCAGCAGGCACATTTTCAGGGCCAAGTAAATTAATGCAAAATAATGTTTAGTGAAGTGGTTTCCATTAGAACAAAGTTTTCTCATAACTGAGCTTCTCACGTACAAAGGACCAAAATAAAAGGGCCTCAGAGGAAGTTTAGTGGGTGAAGTCAATATCAGCATATAGTTAGTGAAATGGGGAGAGGTAAGAAAGAACATTTCATTTTCATTCCTAATGTAGTAATCTCAGATCTTTTCCTTTTTAAAAAAGAAAATGAAGAAAAATAACTTATATATAGGATAGTAGTAAAGAATTTGAATAAACTTTTGAGTCATTTAAGGTTTTTCAAGTCAAAATCTCAAGGTAAGGAGCAATAATCATCATTTCATACTATTCACAGGTGTTTTTTTAGGTCCATCCTCTGAAAGATGAGCCACTGTTAGTCTATTTTAGGAATTTGCATAGTACAACCATTTGCTAATATCTCTAATTTTTCTTAATAACTTAGATTCACAGTCAATAAAAACTCTATTCAGCAACTCTGCCAAGGAAATTGATATTGCTACTTCCAAAATTGATTTTTTTTGACCCAAGGCTTCTTAATTTTTTTTTAAACTAGAGCCAGCTATTAGACTATGCTTAAGAGACTTTTACAAGAGAGGAGAGGAAACATACAATTCTATATTTAAAATATGTTATTTTTATTATTGTTCTGAAAATGTCAATTTCCTAAGGGAATGGAGTTTAAATGAACACTCTGGAGTCCATTTCCTAGGCCAATCAATAATGACCTCATGTGCATGTAAAAGAGAGTACCTGTACATTTCAAGGTAAAATTTATGGCATCCATATATGTAAAAGGATAAGAATTTCTAACATTAGACAGCAAACACAGATATATGTTGAAATACTCAATTCATCATCTCATAAGTCCTCATATTCCTACACAAATGTGTATTCTCACTAAATAAAGCTTGGGAATCAATCAGAAATCTAGGTGTCCTGTCATTAACGCTTGAGAATTATCTGTTCCAAAACTCTCATAATACTACGCTTTTGAGGTCAAATAGCTGGTGTCTCGTTTGCAAAGAGGAGCTGGAATTTGCTGGCTAGGTAAAAATGGAAGTAATTTTAACTGACCCATTAGAAAGTAGCAGAAGTGGTTTAGCATAAAAACAAACTAGTTGGTAGGGTGCTAAATACTTTTATTCACAGAGGGGAGTGCCTTGGTTTGGGCAATGGTGTATTGCAAGAACTTCCTTTTTGAATATTTGTGTGTATCCTCAAAATAACTTTTCATCATCCAGCAACGTTCAATTATACAGGTAAAGGCAGCTTTCAGAGTGTAGGTGTTGATCAGAAGTTAGGCAGAATGGACACTCCCAGTTCTTTTTGGATGGTGTGCCCTTACATGCATCTCTGGTTTGGCTGCATAGCTACTGCACGGTTATTCACATGTATTATCTACACAATAATGCTTCATTTACATAGATTTTTATATGCATGCTACAACTGCCAACATTTCAGAGTTAAAATAATATTGGAATTAAATATGAACAGAAGAAAAGAAAATTTAACAGTTGAGACAGAAAAAAGATGCTCTCATGTGTGATTAGAAAATGATGGGGAGTTGAAGTAGAAAGGTATGCAAAGCTGTTCTGGATGCCAACTGCTTGCGGAGGATCTTGCATCAATGATAGTGACAAGTGATGACAGTCTGCATCTGAAGAGAATCTCTGCCATTTTGATAAGTGTACAAAGTAGGAAAGTCCAAATCCATTGATGAACTTAAAGAAACAGTTGACGGTAAGGGAGGAAGCAAAGTTATTTGTTGTTTTAAAATGGACATGAGAGGGGACTTCCCTGGTGGTCCAGTGGTTAAGACTTTGCCTTCCAATGGGGGTGTGGTTGGATCCCTGTTTGGGGAACGAAGATCCCACATGCCTTGCGGCCAAAAAACCGAAGCATAAAACAGAAGCAGTATTGTAATAAGTTCAATAAAGACTTTAAAAATGGTCCACATCAAAAGAAAAATCTTTTAAAAAATGGACATCAGATATCTATATTTTGCTGTTCACTTATTAGAGTTGGAAATTGGAAATGGGTCCCTACAGAAGAGCTAAAATGGAAAGCAAACTGAAGACCAAAATAAATAGCTATTCATTTGTGTTTTCTACAACTTGTTATAAGCAAAATTCCTTGCTAAATATTTATATTCAAATTATTTGAATAGTAGTAAATGGTAAGACTGTTTCGAGTGTGGGAGGAGTTCTGATTTTATTTTCTTTAGAAATCTCATGTTGGAAGGATAAATGTAAAGATACATGAAACTGAGGGAAGCCACCCATCAATTCAGATTTTATGTGGATTCTGTTGTATTGAGGCAGGAGGTAGATGGGCCCCAGGCTGAGCAGCTGGAGTTTCTCTCCTGTGGACAGATACTCCAAAACAGCAGGAATGAGAGGAGCTGAGCCCTGCCCAGATAAGGGATAAAAGACCACATATTCCTCATTCTCGAAGTCAAGGAGGCTTCCCCAGCTACACGTGTGCATAAAGGCTCCTTGGAGGTCAAAAAGGGAGGGGACACCACCCCACAGTAAGTGATGTCAACCTCTACATAGGCCTCTTCGCTAGAATCCATCTTGGCTAAGAGATGCATGCACACACATGGGAGGACGCTGAGATATACCAAATACAGACTCAGAACCAGGCAAAGCAAAATGATTGGCCAAAGGAAACCTGGAAGAAATGCCCCATAAAAGTGATTCAAACTACCATGGGGGCGGGACTCTCTCTGAGCCCACCTGTGTGTCTAACCACACGTACTCTTTTTCCTCCTAATAAACACTGTACTTGTTTCACTCCTTTCCATCTCTATGTGGAAATTCATTTCTACACAGCTGATGGACCAGGGCCTTGTCACTGGCCACTAGTCCCTAGTGGTCTAGTGCAGGGGTCCCCAAGACCCTGAGCCAGGACCGGTACCGGTCCTCAGCCTGTTAGGAACCAGGCCACACAGCAGAAGGTGAGCGGCGGGCAAGTGAGTGAAGTTTCATCTGCCACTGCCCATCGCTCCCCATCGCTGGCATTACCAACTGAACCATCCATCCCCTGCCCCCATCTTCCATGAAACCGGTCCCTGGTGCCAAAAAGGTTGGGGACCACTGGTCTAGTGGTTAGGATTCAGTGCTTTCACTGCTGCATCCTGACTTCAGTCTCTGGCTGGGAGCCGAAATCCTGCTTCAAGCTGCTGCAGGTTGAGGCCACCCAAGGTCAGTATGGCCGTAATAGTGATCAAGGAAACTGTTCACAGAGTAGGATGAGAGAAGGTTAAAGAGAGACTGTTACTTAGAATAATAACAAAGGAAGGCTTGTGCAATCTGGTGCAATTAAAGATCAGGGGATGTGGTTTAAATGTTACTACCATGTTTAGTAAGGTGATGAAGGTGGGAGATATGTTTCTATTATTACTAAATATCTCATACATGGAAGAAACACATATATAAGCCAGTCCAACGTCCTATCAGAAATGGAAGTCTGGTGGCCTTCTTGAATGTGAATCTGTGTTTTCTTTACGGAAGATTTCAAATGCAGCACGGATATTGCAAATGGTTTGTTTGATTTTTTTATACCGTTAATTTTTTAAAATTAAGAAGTAAAGCATTTATGCTTTATAAAAGTTGAACGATTTAGAAAAGAGTAATGAAGAAAATAAATATGATACAATTAGATGAATTCTTAATGTGCTTATTTTATAAATTCAAGAGAATGTTTTCAGATGGAAATATTGTATGCTTTATAATTTTCACAACTATCACATTATATTCCAAATTAAATTAATTATAATTTACATTGTGATTATCATTTAAATTTATGGTGCTTTTCTTTCATCTCAATGCTTTTCATATAATTTCTATTGTATGGAGTAGTTGGCACAGATGTTGTATGATTTTGCCCAAATATCTGAGAAGTAAACTGAAAAAGATATATAAAATTTGTCTAGCAATTTAATACTAATAACCTAATGTATGAGGAAATTAATATGCTGAAGCAAAAAGCAAGCAATGCTAGTAAAAAATATTATGGACATTCTAGGGAAGATATCTCACAGTCAAAATCACATATTATTTTTAGAAAACAGTAGAACAATTAAACATAGTTTACTTCCTTTATAACAAGTTTTTACTTAAGGATCATACATTTTATTATTAAAATGCTTTCTGTTCTAGTAGTTCATTAATAAAACTGTCTTTTCTTTGCTCTGGTTTGCCAAGCAATTCACATGAAAGGGGTTAGTATATTCAGGAGAAAATAGATTTCACTGAACGACCAAGGCAGAAAAATGGAAATTCAAGAGTAACTGAGTTTTAAACATATGATCCTCTTTATGTATTTCTTTTAGAAGTTTCTATTTTGTAGGTGAGATCAATTTGGATTCCTTTTTAATATACATCTTGGAAAAAATTAACAAACCATAGTCAGTTATTTTGGGAAGGGACAAATACTCCTTTTCTATCAATCAGTGTGGCTCAGATTTTGCTGGTTTGAACAAATGGGTACAGACCAGGGCAAGAAGTTGCTTCCCATAGGGAGAGCTGAGGGCCTCTTTGGGAATCCAGCCTTGCTCAGCTACTCAATCTGTTTGCCCTGGTCTGATGCTCTGGCTGGGTCACCCAGCTCTAGTGTGCAAGGTGCCATTTCCACGCCTGGACAACTGGATCGATTGCTCGGCCATCAGCCCCTCCGCTCTGCTCTGAGAGAAGTGCTGCTCTAACTTGGCAGGATTCTGGCCCCACAGGTGGAGGACCCGAACTTTCCACCTCATCCCACGTGGGGCATGAAGCCACACCCTTACTGCTCTTTGCAGGGATATTTTCAATAATACATTAACTAGGACTAACTTCTCTGGACAAAATATATGTTGATTTCCGACTCTAGTGACTTACAGACTTTTATGTGCTCTTTATACCTCACAGACGGAAGGAAAAGGCATGAGAAGAAAATGGAAAAAGTTTGGTTGAAGGATAGGAAAGGAAGAGTTCGTTGTGAGAAGAAGGATGGAGGAAAGTGGGCGTGGCTGGCTGGGTCAGAGGGGTCCGTTTCCCACACTTGCTTCCACTTATTTTCCTAAATAGTTTTCTAAAGCAGGTTGAGTTTCTGCATTGCTAATACTGCTTGCCCCTTAGGGTATCATTCAGTGCTGACTTAAGGGTGAGACCCTTTAGGATTTCTTCTGCCTGGGTGTGTGCCAGACTGTGCTGTTTGCCATTTCTCCTTTTCCTGGCATCCTCGCCAGGAAGGGCCAAGCCTGGTCAGAAAGGGGAGAAATAAAGAGGCCTTTTTTGACTCTGCTGTGACGCAGCTGCTGGGCAGCCTTTAGGAATATCTCCCTTTTGACCCTGCTCTGCTCACTCCAAGCTGGAGGATGGTAATCCTCAAGTCCAGATGACGATTCAAGACAAAAAAGATCATTTCAAAGTGAGAGTTACAGAAAAAGAAAGGCACACTTCTCTTATTTCTTCTAGAGTCAAACTAAAATACAAATTACAAGGATGGGAAGTCACGTTTTCGTCTCTATTCATATTTCCTGGGTTATATACTGGGGAGTGTTATTTTTTTCAAAGTCAAGTTCATATAGGGCAATCATAAGATGCACTTAAGTGAGTGATGTGCTTGATTAAGCAAGAAATGAGAGAGGTGAAGTAGGTCCGTTTGTGGTGGTAGAGAGCACTTTGAGATCATGGGAAGGAGTTTGAACTAGGTGCTTAATAAATGCAGTCTCTGCATTGTAAATATTGGAAATTAACCAATATTTAAACAGCTTTATATAACCCTGAGAGCAAAAGCAGAAGAAAGACTGACCAGGAAAAGAAAGAATGCTCAGAGGCAGCAAGGCAGTGTGGGTAAGAGTTCAACGGTCAGGGTCCAAATTGTAGATTTACCTTTTACTGGCTATGTGGTTGTGGGCAAGTTGCTTAATCTCTCTGTTTCCATTTCTTCAGCTGCACAATGGGGATGATGATGATAATAGTGCATATCTCACAGAGTTGTAAGGGTTAAAAACATTCTATATGAAAAGTGCATATAATGTAGAAAGCATCACAGAGCAATTATTATTGAAAATAATTAATTACTTTCAATAGGTTTTATTAATCAAAGAAGGTTAGGTTTGTAATAGAATAATTTTATCTGTAGGAATTTCTATACTAAAGGGTAGTAAGTACAGAGGCAGCATGAGGTATACATTATGGGTCAGTGTATTGCTTTTATATCTTTAATTATGCTTCATTTCCTAACAGTAGCTTAAGTACCATACTATTATTGGTCCTTATCAATGCAGAGAACACTCTAATACAGACAAACTTGTCAGAGCAAATTTGGGCATTTATCTGCTTATGGAAAAGGCTAAGATAACTTAAACTTGTTCTACACATCATTGATGTTTGTATTTTCTCATTTAGAAATAGGGCATCCATGAAAAAATTAATTAATTAAAAAAAAAGAAATAAGACATTCAATTCCTAATCACCTGTCTGACAAGGACTTTTTGAGAACCTTGTTGATAGCCATCCTGAATATTCTCCACACCCATAACCTTAAATTTTCTAGTATCTATTAAAGCTCATAAACTATAGGTCGGTGTACACAAATCATTTTTAAGGTGATATAAGAACAAGAACGCATAACCCATTCCATCCAAAACATGACCACCAGATGCAGAAATGTGCGTTATTGCCATTTAGATACTTCAGTGATCTATTAGATAGTTTTAGATATACTGTTAATATTTACATGACTGAACCTGTATTTAGTGTTCTGTAGATGAAGTCAAAAGTACGCTTTGCCTTTAAGGGTGAAAACGACAATCAGAGAACAAAGGAAATGTTGTAAAAGAAGAATTTGTGTTTGATTTTTGAAGGCCACGCTTTGTCCCAAATGAAGGCTAGGCAGCTTCTAAATGTCTTTTGTTTACAGAATACAGGATAAGGCTACAAATTATCAAATATACTTCCTGAAAATACTGGAAATTTTTAGTTTGAGATTGCTTCCTGCGTTAGTCAGGGCCCTGCGGAGGGATGTAATGCCATTTTTAATGCATGTTCTAAAAGATATTTTTCATGACTCTAAATCATCTAATATTTTCAGTCAAACTGACTTGTTATTCTCTTGACCTTCAATGGAAAATAATTTACACTATTTTCTTCCCTGAAATTTTCATTCAGTATCTTCTGTAAATGACTTTTAATATAGTTCTAATATCAGTAACTTTCACAATATCAGATGCAAGTTCATAGTTCATTCAACTTGTGAGTTTTTATTGACTATTAAATTGACAAATATACTGTTCTCCTGCCCCGCTGCATGGGATTATGCACATGTTAAGAATGAACATTTTTTGGGAAATGAACTCTACATTTCCCTGGAATAAAACAAATTATTTTACACTGGAAATCTTTTCTGTCTTGTTTTTATTGAATTGAAACCTAGAAAGAGGCACATTCTTTTGAAATGAATGAATGGTGCTCAACATTGACACTGAACAAAGAGAAGAAAAGATACCACCCTTTGCCCACCATCTTTGTTTCTGATTGAAACCAAAAATGGAGTTAAAGCTCTGCTTTATGGTGTATGCAGGGCTCCAGATAAATGCTGATTGCTAACGTGGATTTCATGCCTATGTCCCTTGGGTACCCTATCACACATACGGTCTTCTCAAGAATTGGTGTGGTGCTGAGAACTCTGATGGAGGCTATACCAACACTGTCCCTCCATGAACAGTAACTGTCTGCTAAACAAACTCCATGAATAGACCCTTTGAAAATGTTTGAGCCCTGATAACACTGCAGAATGGAGGATCAAAGGTCTTTTGGGAGCTGGCGAATGGTGGTTAGATAGTAAGATAGAAGAGTTCTAATCATGAGATTCAGCTCTGGATATTCCAACCATGTGATTTAAATTCTGTGCCATTTCAGTCAAATATGAATTCAAACTAATTGTAAAATTCTGGACAAAACAATTTCTTGTTGGGCAACCTAATTTTTATGATGATGTAAGCACACTAACTTATCAGAAATTTGTCTACTATGAGAGTCCAAATCAAAAGCTCTACTATCAGTTATAAAAAGCTTCCATATGTAAAATGTTTGTAAATCTACATCCCTTCCCAATAGGTTGCTTGTTCTTCATGTTAATTATGGCTTAGGTTTCATTTTATGTACATGTTTGTTTCTAGATATGGAATGACCTAAGTAACTCTTATAAAAGGATATATGAGAAGGCAAAGGATTTTAGTTAATCTTGCTCTTTGAATGTTTGAAAAGCTACATACAGTCACTTAATTCTTTCAACATTTTATTTTATATGGAAGAACTCCTAACTTGGTCACCTTGAGCAGTAATTAGTTATTTCTTCATTACCTCTCCTCATCCTGAGGTTTTAAATGTCTGTCTTGCGCACAAATTCAGGTCACATTTTGTCATCAGGACCACTTACACAATGTCTTTCTAAGATTTCCTGTTGAATAGTGATCATCCATTATATGCTAACTGATCACCTATTGGCTTTTTTGGGAGCTGCCGAAAATGGTACACAAATGTTTCAAACAAAATTTTATAAACATAAACCGAGTTAATGCACTATTTCTCAGTATGGGATTCTACTTAGTCCACTTAACTACTTGTAAAGAATGTGTCTGGACAATGACTCAAAGAACCTTTTTTAAAAAGCATTTGAATCATACTCAATGATTTATTCACATATCTATTTAAAAATTCCATTGGTCATGCTAAAAAAGGTTGCAAGCCCTTTGACTTAAGTATTTCTATAATGGCTGTTAAAATCAATTCTGGCATTAAAGTCTCCAAGAATGAACAATGCATTGAGTGGAAAATTGATTACATGGTCAAAGAACAGTCCTTTGTGGCCTCATTTGCTTTTTCGATTAGCATAGCTGTCATGGCTGCTGCAGGTGGTCCTCAAAACTTATAGGGAAAAAAAAATCTGTCCTTGACACTTATGTTTGTCTATAGATTTTTGGGAAAAAATATGTTTTTATTTGCTTATTAGAACCTACTGATATAGGTACCGGTGTCAAGTTGAGTTTTGCTGAGATAAAGGAGAGATAAAAAGGGGAATGATTTGTGAGGAAAAACAAACTGAGTAATATAGAAATCCACTTCTAGGATTTTTAAGTTTATGGAAAATACATTCTTTTGTAAGGAAGGTGCTCTGATCCTCACTACAGCCATACCTGTAGTAGAGTAGGTTACTTTTGGTAGAAAATCAGATGATGTAGGAACTTGTGGAAGACAGTAGCTGAAAATGGGAACCGGTCACTTTTTCACCTTGATTTCTATGTTTGCTTTTTCTTTTCCACCAACAAAAAGGAGCTTGCAGGCCAGGTCTCCTCCCTGGCATTCAGGGAGGGACTTAGCCACCTACATTGATCTTGTGCACTTTACCTTGAATCACAGCTATGGGTGTTTAATAAGTGCTTATTGAAGTGTGCTATTGATTTATCTTGGGTTAATTCACTTACTTTTTAATTTACTTATGTTTAACTTTTCCTTTCTAATGAGCAGGTTTCAGATCAAATCCTCCTAGGGTTCTGGAATGTTGATCTTCTCTGCTTGCTTGGAACCCTCTTTAGGAAAGACTCACATACTCTGTGGCTTTTCAGACTAGTAGCCATAGGAGAATCAAAGGAGAACTTTCTACCTCTTGAGTATTGTATTAGTTTCCTATTGTGCTGCTGAAAGAATTTACCACTTATTGGTTTAAAACAACACAAATTGATTATCTTACAGTTCTACAGGGCAGAGGTCTGGAATGGGTCTCACTGGGCTGAAATGAAGATGTTCCAGGGTTGCCTTCTTTCTGGAGGGTCTACTGGAGAATCTCTTTCCTTACTTCTTCCAGCTTCTAGAAGCCACCTGCATTCCTTGACTCTTGTCCTCCTTCCATCTTCAAAGCCAGGAATGACTGCTTGAGTCTTCTTCAGACTACATCACTCTGACACCGACTCTCCTGCCTCCATCTTCCACTTAGAAAGACCCTTGTGATTATATCAGGCCCACCTGGATAATCCAGGGTAGTCTTCCCTTCCCAAGGTTAGCCGATTAGCAACCTTAATTCCATCTGCAACCTTAATTCTCCTTTGCCAGGTCAGATAACACATACACAGGTCCCAGGGATTAGGATGTAGACATCTGTGGGGGGCCATTATTCTGCCTATTGTACCTATATTCAGTCAAAATAAACTTACTGCATCTACAGCATTTCTAATAACTATGCCATTATAGCCATGTCTTTGTTATAGGAAAGATACCACGTGTCTGGAGAAGGTCAATGGCTTTCCCACTAACCTCTATATAGCTGGTCTTTCCATCTGCAGAAAGATCTGTAATCTGATGTTTATTGACTCCTATGAGTTTTATACATGTAGGTCTTTGAATCCTTTGAAATTCTATGTTAAATATTTTGGCAAGTGCATTTTCTATTTTCAAAGAAGTCATGGACAAAGTTTCATGATTATATACAATTCTGCATATCCCTATGTTCAAGTATTATTGTTCTAAAGCTATAGTTTTGATTCTTCCCTCCTCAGAAAACTACAACAGGTTCCAATGTTTTTAAATTTATATTAAAACTTAAAAGCATTTGATTCAAGTTCTTCTATCAGAATCTATTTAGCATTCTGGAAGGTGAACATGAAGATTCTGATATTCTACTCTGTTCTTAACTTTGACTAAGTACCATTGGTGACTAAATTACCAGTGAACCTTTCAGTGAGGTTTTCCATTTCTATAACTTTGAATATCTTGCAAAGCACAAATATATTCCATGGTGGAAGCTAGGAAAACTGAAGTTTTGGGGGAAAGTTTTACCTTTCCACTGTCAATCAGTCCTGTTTTTTTTTTTTTATTATTATTCAATTTGATATTTCTGGTGCAAAACTCTTAAACTTTCCTAAATGCCTTTTGCTTTTTATGTCTAAGATAGTACTGAGATGGTTTTGATGTCACAAGTAAATAGTGAAGAAAGAAATAAATCTGTTGGAGACCAAATTTCTCTTGGAAACTCTCTTCATCTCCCCAAGTAGCTTATCTTCCTCTCACTTGGATGTAAATGAAAACTCCTATGCTTTCTTAGCTGATAATTAAGATTCTGGCTCTTAGAATGCTCAGATGTTAAAGGGAGTATAGAAATATAGGAAGAAGAAGATAGGGAGAAGACTCTTAATGTTCCCTCTTTTCCCTCTGTGGAGATTCTAGGAGGCTAAGACTTGTGAAGCTTTTGTCCTTCATGTTCTTAACATTCCTCTGCTGAAAGACCCTCAGAACCGTTTCATGCTACAGTGGTCTCTGTTGGGGCAGGTGTGTGAATGATCTGTGAGAATCTGTCCTGCTTCCTTCTCCCAAAAGGGTTTCCATGGGTGTGACCTTGGGAAGGAGTGGATGAATGAAGCTTTGGCACACTATCTCTAGAAAGATTACTAAGCCTCTCTCCACGCTACTGTCTAGCTGCCTATCACCTCCCATCCTTCAAATCACAGCTTATCAATTTTATTGTTTTTGCAGATACCTGCCAGGCCTCCGGTATAAGAAAAAGTTTTAAATTCACTTTTTTTTTTTGATGTGGACCATTTTTAAAGTCTTTATTGAATTTGTTACAATGTTGCTTCTGCTTTATGTTTTGTTTTTTTGCCATGAGGCATGTGGGATCTTAGCTCCCCGACCAGGGATCGAACCTGCACCCCCTGCATTGGAAGGCGAAGTCTTAAACAGTGGACCACCAGGGAAGTCCCTAAACTCACTTTTTAAGTAAATGACTTTTATTGAGCCCTTACTGGATGCAAGACACAGTGTAGTGTGTCATGGAATAATGTCCCATTGTGGCAGTTTACGTAGTACTTGTTCCCATTAAAGTGTAAAATATAGATTAAAAGATGAGGAAGAGAGAGACAGAGAGTTGGAGTGTGAGAAAAAGACACAGGGGGTGGAGGGAGGGGGAAGGGAGAGAGAGAGAATGAGAGAGGTATTAAATAATATCAATTAAATAAATATCACAGGTCATTACATGATTAATTACCAAATGATTGCTGTCAATTTTAAGTGTCCTGGCTTCAGAGAAAGGAGAGATCATTGTGAATTGGAAGGTGAACTTGAAATAGTTTTGAAGGGTAGTTAGATAGAGAGTGGAGAGTTGGGTTTCTGAGTAGGTGAGCCCAGCATGGAATGAATGATCTGACATAGACGCTTTATAAAAATGATTTTTTTAGTTTTATTCATGCCTTACAAAATCTCATGATTTACCCTTCTTAGATCAACCTTGGTATAACTCCACACAGCTAGTAGTCTAATCATAGAAAAAATAATGATAAATATTTACATTGATTATAAATGTAAGTATATATTTTTATTAATATTTACAGACAACAAACACACCTTTGATTATTAAAATCCATAATTAAGCTTGTCAGCAATATTCACAGAGACCCATGCTGAGAATTTTAATTCCAGCATTGGAATGGTTTTGGCCAAAGTAATGTAAAAAACCTTCTTTAGAGTGTATTAAGTTTTAACAATCAGAAACTTTTTGTGGGCCTCTGTCTGAAGCCTGATCTTTCTTTTATGCTTTTAATTGCCTTATTATATTTACTTGTGATTAAATGGAACCCTCAGCTAGTTGATAATGACTTTTGGCTTGAAAAGAGCAATAAAAGAATTTAAATCATTTAAAGTAGAGCTCTCTTTTGATATGAACTATCCAACGTCATTCTAATAAAAGAATGCCTAACATACTTTTAATGAATTTCCTTTTATATAAGATAAAATATTTAGCAAGAAAATTTGAGATGCCCATTAGAGCATCTCATTCATAAATGTCCAGGCTGTTCATCTTGCTGGACCTGATGATTCAAAGAAAGGTTTATGTACTGGATAGAATTACCCAGCAAGTGCATTTACCTTTAGAGAAGTCAGACTCAAAACCATGCATACAAAGCCTTTTCTAGACTTCTTTATTAAAATTTGACTCACTAAGAAAAATATCCTTTATCTCCTCTAACAAATCTCTGTAAAGTATTCAGCTCACCCATTTTTCTTTCTTTCTTTTCTTTTTGTTTTTTCCATAAGAAGCACACAGATGATAAAAAGGAATCTTCAGCTGATTGCTAGTTAATGACTTTGAAGGAACTTTTAACAGCTGTTCAAGGCCAAAATAGATTACTCTGTTTTATGCAAAACCTATCTGCATTTTTGCTATTGCACATTTCTTTATTTCCTTGGAGTTAATTGCTAAATGTCATCCACTCCTGCTGTTCTAGTGAGCCTGAATTTTCTCAAAATGTTTCTAACTTTCTCCTTAGAGATTTCAATCTCTATCAAATATTCTAATTTTTCTTAAACAGTACCTTTGAAACAGGAGCATTTCAAATGTCCTTTATGGCAAAGATGAGGAGAAACATCAATTTCCCTTTGTTATCTTTATTCTGGATTAGAACTTACAAGGTTATTTCTATATATTTGAAAAATAGGTTGAAATTTAAATGTTTCATCCATACTCCTTTTGTCTTTTTGTTTCCCAAATTCTCTTTCCTTAGAGTAGCTGCATTTTTCTGATTTTTGTGTTAAATGATCAAATTGTATACACTATATGTTTCTGCTTAATTCTTAAAAAAATGATGTAACAGTGAACTCACAGGTTCTAAAATATCTTCCTTTTCAAAAGCTGCTACAGGATGTCATCCTCATGCACTTTAGAGGGAGTCTCTTGAGCTCTTTCAAAAATGTCTGAGACATTTGTTTATATTCCTTACCTAAAGGGTACCTTCCTCTCTTCACAATGTAACTAGGTCCTTTAGTCAAAATGTCACACACCAGCCTGTCAACAAATCATGAAATAGGTAAGTTTTCTCTGAAGGTCACGCATACAATTGCTCATCAAAGAATTATACCAAAGGTCTTGGAGCTTTACCACTTCTGTTTGCTCATTTTGCATTCTTTTTCTCTTTTCCTTTTTTCTTACCATCCTCTTGCCTGGTTGTTTCTTCTCTACCCTCCTCCTTGTGCTACGTTGGAATTCTTATTCTTTTGAATCATAAAATCTGCTCATCTAATTAATCTCTAGTGCATTCACTATTTTAGATCGATGGATTAAAAAAAAATAATCTCAAAGTGCCTGCACGTCTCTGTTTTCTCCTTGGTTACACTGGGTGGAGTGGGAATTCAGGGTAAAGGAGGGGTGGAAAGGGGAAGGATGTGGGCAACTCTCAGAAAGGAAAACTATAAATAAAATCAGCAAATTCTGACCTTAAAGAATGACATGATGGAATAGCTATACATTTTCCCAGGTAGTCTACAAGGGAAACCTCAGCCACAATTTCATTGAGCTATTCAGGGCAGGGCAAGGTATAGGTGGCAAAGGGGACTATTAAGATATAATTATTTTTTAATTTATTTTTTATACAGCAGTTCTTATTAGTTATCTATTTTATACATATTAGTGTATATATGTCAATCCCAATCTCCCAGTTCATCCCACCACCAACTCCCCACTTTCCCACCTTGGTGTCCATACATTTGTTCTCTACATCTGTGTCTTTATTTCTGCATTGCAAACCAGTTCATCTGTACCATTTTTCTGGATTCCACATATATGCGTTAATATACAATATTTGTTTTTCTCTTTCTGACTTACTTCACTCTGTATGACAGTCTCTAGATCCATCCATGTCTCTGCAAATAACCCAATTTCATTCCTTTTTATGGCTGAGTAGTATTCCATTGTATATATGTAACACATCTTCTTTATCCATTTGTCTGTCCATGGGCATTTAGGTTGCTTCCATGACCTGGTTATTGTAAACAGTGCTTCAGTGAACATTGGGGTGCATGTGTCTTTTTGAATTATCGTTTGCTCTGAGTAAAGATATAAATTTTTATAAGATCTTTTAATGCTATTAACTTTACTAATAATATCTGAATGCAGATTTCTCTACAATACAGACTTCCATAGAGGCATCCCGTATTAAAAGCTTTCTAGTATCCTACTCAACCAATCTGCCAAGGTGTCTCAAATCCAACTACTGAACAAAGATATTGCTTCAGATATGTCCTTTTCCCCTGGTAGCCAACTGTTAAAAATGTTACCAGTTACCTTGGAGAAGTAATATGCTACTTGTCTCCAGGGGCTTGAATTCGTTAAATAAAATATATGGGCTAGTTCTAAAGTGAGGGCTTCTGAGTAGCTGAGTACAGACTGCAAAATAAAGATTTTAGGGCATTTGGGGGTTAGAAAATGGATGTAGTCCAAGGAAACTGAGCCAAAAAGTCAATGAACTGACTATCAGAAGTGGTGATAAATTTTGCTTACTTCACAGTTTTTCTAGTCTTGAAATCTCACCCAATTCAAAGTTCTGAACATACATTGTGTATAATTGGACAATTGAAGGAACTTCCCGGAAAATGATAATGCTATTCCATGAATTCCATGTGTTTTTTCACTAACCTTAAATAAAATGTTAAGTCTTTAAGAGACTCTGAAAAAAAATTACATTGGATCTCAACATTTGAAAAAGATTTTGAAAAAGCATATGTCTAAAAATGAAGGGATTTCTTTCTGGCAGACTGTCCCTGTCCTACTTTGTGTGTTTTTTGTTTCTTTCTATTTGTATCCACTGAAGACAATGCCTAGCCTTTTGTTGAAAGACAAAGAGTCATCCTACAATAATGTTTTCTAAATTTAGCTTTTACTTGACTTTTCCACCAGCTCTGTTGTATGAGTTATTAATGACACTATTTTAGTTTTCTGTTTTTCAGTTGAAAAAGGCAGTATACAATCCATCATTATTTTTAATACTTGCATAGTATTCCACTGTATAGAGGCACTGTCATTTATTTAACCAATCTTCTATGGTTAGACCTTTATGTAGTTACTGATTCTTCAACATAACTGTCCCTGTGATAAACATTCTTATTCAAACATATGAAGATGTCTCCAATTACTTCTTTGGGAATTATATCTATATATAGATATAATCTATATCTAGATATTTCTTAGTGAAAGAAAATGCACATCTTAAGCTTTTTGATGCATTCAATTTGCTACCAGTCATAAATTCACTGGCAGTATATGTGAGTGCCCATTTCCTCATATCTTCATAAATACTGGATATGAAAAAAAAACAAAACCTTCATCCACTTGATAACTTGCATTTAATTTGCATTTCCCTGATTATTACTGAGGTTAAATTTGTTTTACTTGTTTAGGACATGGGTCTACAAGCAATAGCCCATAGATCAAATCTGACCCGTGGCCTGTTTTTGGCACAGACCTTTGTTAAGAATGATTTTTTACATTTTAAAAGGTAGTAAACAGACAAATAAACAAACAACAAAGAAGAATATATCAAAGAGATTATATATCTTCAAAGTCTAAAATATTTACTACCTCGCCCTTTACAGAAAATGTGTAAGATCTCTGACTCAGAACGAAATAATAATAATTAAAATATCCAACATTATTCATCTCTAACTAGAGTATGACACAGTGTTAAAGGTGTTTTTTTGTTTGCTTGTTTGTTTTTTTGCAGTACGCGGGCCTCTCACTGTTGTGGCCTCTCCCGTTGCGGAGCACAGGCTCCAGACGTGCAGGCTCAGCAGCCATGGCTCAAGGGCCCAGCTGCTCCACAGCATGTGGGATCCTCCCGGACCGGGGCATGAACCCGCATTCCCTGCACCGGCAGGCAGACTCCCAACCACTGTGCCACCAGGGAAGCCCAGTGCTAAAAGTTTTACATGCATTGTTTCATTTAATCTCCACAGCAATCCTACAAGATAGATATCTCTTTATGAATATCTTAAAGCTAAATGAAGATGCTCAGGTAAGCTAAGTAACTTATCCAATGTCTCACAGTAAAATGTGGATCTGAGATTCTAACTCAGTTGTGTCCAAAGTCTGTGCATTTAACTATTATGCTAAATTGCACATGATTTTTTTACATTTATACATTTATACATAATTTTGAGAAAGCTGGAATCTCTCCAGTACCAGGGTTTCATATCAGATACATGGTGTCTCAATTTATTAACATCTTTTATTTTCTCAGTAAATTTTATAGTTTTTTTCATAAACATACAATGTATCTTAAATATTTTCCCCCAGGCATTTTATATTTTGGTTGTGTCACAAATGGAATCATTTTCCATTTTCAAAGTCTCAAAAGTTTTTATCTAGGAAAGAAGCTGAGTTGTATACGCTAATCCTTTAACTAGTCATATTTTTGAACTTCCCTAATAGTTGTAGTCAAATTTAATTTGTTCTTTTTATGTTGTTTAGGTCAACATAATGATAATAATAATTGTTTAGGACAATCATAATGATAGTTTTGCTACCTCATCTCCAATATTCATAATTTTCCCCCATCCCCTGCTTAATGATTTCATTGCTTGTAATTCCCAAATGATGTTAGCAGGCATCCTTTCATTATTCTGGTTGAATAGGGAGATTCTACTCTCTATTATACAGCAGGATTCTGGATGTTGGTTAGTGATAGATTTTCAAATCATAGTAAGAAACCATTGTCCAATTTTTATTTTACTAAGATTTTTATTCTGAAATTTTATAGAACTTTATTAAATTTCTATGTGTATCTATTTGGGATGATCATTTTATTTTTATCCATTGGCATATTAATATGATGATTTCTGTTTCTAGACTTCCTAACATCAACCCATCTTTGCACTCTGGAAATAATCCTTACTTGGTCACAATATGCTAAACTTTAAAAATATTCCTGGATTCAATTTGTTAATTTTTTAAAAGGTTGTTTTTCATTTGTATTCCTAAATGAATTTGCTCTAAAGTTTTCTTTCCCTGAGATATTCTTTATTGGGTGACCCACTGTAAATGGATTGTGAAATTTTCTATGCTTTTGTATGTTTTTAAAAGTAATTTTTAAAACAGATCGAAATGATTTGTCCCTTGAATGGATAATCAGTAGAACTTATCTGTTAAAAATTTAAGGGCCGAATGCCATATTGAGGGGTAGTTTTTTGATAATTATTCTAATCTGTTACATTCCATGGATCAGATAGCATTTTGAGCCAATTTTTGTAATTTACTTTCATCAAAATTTTCATCTTAGTGAAGAATTGCCTGAAGTTTTTGTTTGTAATCTTTAAAACATTTGTGTAATGATTGTATCTCCAGTGTTATGCTTAATGTTTTACATACATTATTATTTTTGCCTTAGCAATTCATCTTTTCAAAGAACCAAATCATGATTTTATTTAAAACCCTATTGCTTTTCTATTTTCAAATTAATCAGAAGTTTCAAATTAATTAAAAGTTCTATGCCTTTATTCTTATGAAGTCACATGTCCTTTCTTTTGCTTTTTATTTTCTAGTTTTCTGATTTTATTGCTTAGTTCATTTATTTTCATTATTTCTTATTTAATAATAGAAGCATTTAAGGTTATGAATTTTCCTCTGATGAGTACTTTGTTAGTCATATCCATGTTTTTATATGTAGTATTACCATTGTAATTAATTTCTAATTATTTTTAATTTTGTTTTCTCTCTGAGAATTCTTTAGAAGGTGGTTCTTAATTACCATAAACTTCTCAATGTATCCTCACATGGTGGAAGGAGGGCAAGAGATCTCTCTGGAACCATTTTTATAGGAGCACTAATCCCACTCATGAAGTCTCCACCCTCATGATCTAATCCCCTTTCGAAGGTCCTACCTCCTAATACTATCACTTTGGGCATTAAGATTTCAACATATGAATTTTGGGGAGACACATTCAGACCATAGCAATTATATACCAACCTTCCAAAATAATAGGTTGCTAATATTACCTAATATCCATTTGTATTCAAATTCCCCCAATTTTCTAACAGAAATCTTTTTTACAGCTGGTTTGCTTAAATCAGGATCAAACAAGTTGCACACACAGCATCTGGTTGATATGTCCCTCAGGCTTTTCTTTAATCTTTGTGTCACTCTGCCCTTTCTTATGCCATTTATTTGTTAAGAAAACCTGGCCGTTTACCCTATAGAGTATCCCACATTTTGCATTTAGTTGGTTGCTTCTTTAGTGTTGTTTAGCCTGTTTTTGTATTCCCCTTATTTAGTGACAGAAACTTTTAAAGAAAATTTTATCACTATTTTACATGTCGTAAAACTTTAGCTCAGAGAATTAAGTAACTTATTTACAAGTGGCAGGGCTGCTGTTTAAATACTCATTTGACTAATTTTAAAGTTCAAACTTTCTCCTACACAGTGCTGCACAAATAGAGAGATTTAGAAAGGACCATGAGGATGTGGAAAGGAATAGTGAAATTAGAAGAAGCTGCCTATTTTACTTTCTATCAGGCAATTTTTTTCATGGTACAATATGAACTAAGGAGAAAGTAGAATACCTCAGGTGTTAGCTCTCAGTTTGTGTGTTTTTTTTTTTTAATCACATACTCACAAATATTCAGATTTCAGAAGCTCTTTACATTCTCCAGAAATAATTCCTTTACATTAGGAATTAATTTACAAGGTAAATTTTACTGAATATTTTGTTATGAAGATGGAACAAAGTTTAACATCCCCATGCCATGCTAGGGCTGCCATAACAAAGTACCACAGTCTGGGTGTCTAACAACAGAAATTTATTGTCTTACAGTCTGGAGGCCAGAAGTCCAAGATCAAGGTATTGGCGGGGTTGGTTCCTTCTGAAGACTGTGAGTGGAGAATCTGTAGACGGCCACCTTCATATACACATGGCATTCTCCCTGTATGCATTTCTGTGTCCAAATTTCTCCTTTTTAGTAATATTGGATTAGGGCCCAGGCTAATAACTTCATTTTAACTTGATTTCTCCTATAAAGATCTTATCTCCAAACAAAGTCACCTTTTAATGTACTGGGGTTTAGGACTTCAACAAATGGATTTTGGGAGGCCACAATTCAACCCATAACAACATATAACACAGCACAGGACTTCACAAAGCTTGTGTATTTCCCATAGGTCTTTCTAGCCCTGCCACCCCCTTTCCCATGAAACACCAAGCTCTATTACAAATGCATTTCTTTTTTTTTTAAAGAACTTTTTTTATAGTTTTTTAAAAAATAAATTTATTTATTTAATTTATTTATTTTTGGCTGCATTGGGTCTTTGTTGCTGCGTGCAGGCCTTCCCTAGTTGCAGGGAGTGGGGGTCACTCTTCGTTGCTGTGTGCAGCCTTTTCATTGCGGTGGCCTCTCCTGTTGTGGAGCATGGGCTCTAGGCATGCGGGCTTCCGTAGTTGTGGCACGCGGGTTCAGTAGTTGTGGCTCGCGGGCCCTAGAGTGCAGGCTCAGTAGTTGTGGCGCATGGGCTTAGCTGCTCCACAGAATGTGGGACCTTCCCAGACTAGGTATCGAACTCGTGTCCCCTGCATTGGCAGGCGGACTCCCAAACACTGCGCCACCAGGGAAGCCCTCCAAATGCATTTCTCTTCTTGTTTACTGATTCCCAGGTGCCAGGCCCTGTCTTCAATTGGGCTTTCAAGACATTCAATCTAATAAGGATCCTCCTTGGGAAGATTTTCATATTAGCTTCTAGCTGAGCAGGACAAGTCTGCCAGCACCAGGCTTTTAAAATTCAAATATACGAAAACATAGATTGAAGATGAGCTCAAGAAATGCCTAAACCTGAAAGTATTCTGTGAGTTGGAAAGAATCCTTCTCACTTGTTATGAACTGCGGGCTAATCAATGAACTTCAATTAACTATGGTTTAATCAGTATTAGGTTTCTTTTTTATTTATTTAGATTTTGTTTTACTTCTTAAATGTAGTTCTTGGCAATATTATTCATGTTCAGCTGGATTTATTTATTAAGGACTTTAGTTCTGATTTGTATAAAACTGTTGAGTGGAGAAGTTTACTGTTCTATTTCAACAAACCATGATTATCATTTAAACCAGTCAGTATAAAACTTCTGCTGTGATACCTACCTGTCCTAAGTGTTTCTCAAGTCCACTGGTTTTTGAAGGTGATAAATATTTGGAGTGCTGAATCAAAAATTTCTAAATAAAGATGATAAATCACACCCTAGTGAAGGAATATAGAGTCACAAATGATCTAATATAATATAAAATTTCAAAATATTTTGGAGTATATTATACAACTTTTACATTGGGAAGATTTGCCTTCTCAATTTGGATTTAGTTAAACTGCTAGTCCCTGAGTTCATGCTGTTAGATAGCCAGGAAAGGTGGTTGGTTCAGAAGTGGGTCAGTTTTTAGGTAAATACTAAGCAAGAATTAAGAAGACTGCCACAAATAACCCACAATTTGGATAATCTACTCAGATAATTTAGAGTAGTCTGAAATTAGAATTAGGGAAATCTAGTGACCTGTAGGAAAATCCTACATGATTTGTCTGGGAAAAAAAAAAAAGTCTCCTGTGAAACCCAGAAATCCAACCATTTTTGATCTATTATTTTATCTCAGGAAACCTTGCAAACATCAATGAAGTCCCAGTTAAAAACATCACTCTAGGAATAAAGCTGCTCCATTATCTTGAGCTCTGCCACTATCTTGCATGTCAATACTCAGAACAGAAACCTTTTTCTAAGGTTGATGGATGCACTGTGTCTCAGTGTGTATGTGTCTATAGTTAGATTTTTCTTTTAAAAAGGAGCCATTAACCATGTTTATTTCAAAGTGTTTTCCCTTTTTTATCTACACAATCAAGCTAATGTTTAACTATTTCACAACATATGCTTCCATAAAAAGTAGCAAAGGTAAACCAAAATTCTCCTTAGCACATAGCTTTTGAGTAATGTAGAAAGCACCTTTAGTCTATTCAGAAAAGTAAACTATTGCAGAGGATAATTTTTCCCCAAGTCTGATAACTAAAGGGCAGCAATCTGGGGTCTAGAAAACTGCAGCTGGGGTCTAGAGATTACCAGTTACTAAAGCTGGTCTATTTGGCTGAACATAAAATGACAAATATTACACCATTTTCTACCTACAGAGACAGTGAATTCATATAGCTCATAATAATTTTTATAATTTAAAGAATTTTATTTATTTTGACTGCAAGTAGAAAAAATATTATCAGAAGGCAAATAGAACAAAAAAGAGTTAATAACAGATTTTTTTGATTAAAAATAGATATTAACTACTTCTGTGATTCAGGCTCATAATTTTAAGAAGCATGTTTTGAAGGCAGAGAGCAGACCTTTGTCTGGGTAGTTTAAGTGTAATGTATAGAACTCTGTGATGGCAGGGCTTTTGTTTCATTTGTAGCTAATAAACAATAACAGATAACTTGGAGTCTTCATTTACTGTTATGAGGAAGATATAAAGGATGATATGGTGGGGACTAATTGGGGACCACTATGATGCAGATGGTCTGGAAAGGTCTCTCTGAGGAGATAACAATGCATTGAGACCTTCATCATTAGAGTGAGGCAGTGATGTGACAATTTGGAGGAAGGAGAAGGGTGCGAGAGCTCTGGATGGGAACGAACTTGGACTCTCAAGGGAGAGAAGAAAAGACCAATGTGTCTAGTCAACGTTTGTGTACTTGGAGGAACCTCTAAGTAAATGGTTGTGGCCTGGCTGACTGACACTGCAGCCCTGGGCATGTGACTTAATTTTACTGCATTGCAGATTCCTCATCTGTAAGTGACAATAATTCACAACAGCTCTTTTGGACAATGATTACATGTAAAGAGAACATTCTGGACACAAAGAATACCTTCCATAAAGGTCAACTTTCATCTTAGGGCTGTTATTTTTAGGCAATCAATTTTTTCATGAGCACCTTTAGTGCCAAGTGCTAAGCCACCCAAAGAAATGAATGATGTAATTTTGGCCTTAATAATGTTTATAATTTTCTTGGGGGTATGAAATAAGTTTCTGAACTATATGGTATCAACAAAACATGATACAAGTGCAGAGGAGGCAGGGACAAGTGGAGACAAGTGGAGATCACCTCGAAGAGATAGAAGACAGTCTTATGGAAGACATGTAATTGAACTGGTCTTGAAAATTGAGTAAGATTTTTTTCTTTATAGGTCCTTCCAGGAAGGCATTGCAGAGCAGGAAGAAGCGCAGCAGTGAGACTAAGAATGGCAGTTCAGGGCATTGTGGGAGCAGGGGTTAGGTTGTTCTGATGAGTAGAAGCATGCTTCCATGAATGGGAAAAACTGGCTAGATGTATAGCGAAGGAACTTGATGGTGAAAGGAGTTAGGAAGCTGAAACCTTGAAAGTGAGGTTGAGGAGTGTGAACTTGGAGTGGTGGGAACGAGTATTTCTCTAACCACATACCAGGAAGGTGTAGGCAGATTAATTAGAGGGAAAGAGATATTGGAGTACATTATACACTGCTTGATGTGGTAAAAAGGATTTGGTAGGATAAGAGTCTTGGTTATAAAATGGAAAACGTAGTTATGAAAGATAACTTGAAGGATTAAGCAACCTTGAGTAGCAGAATTTTTATTTTGACACATAGCTATCATGAATGAGCGTTATTGTTTCAAGAACTAGACTAACTGTTGTACACTTGTCATTTCTATTCATCTAATGACCTAGAGACAATTATTAGGGTTTTACAGATGAGGAGCTAAAGATTAGGGAGATTAAGGGATTTTTGGTTTTTTCATTAAGGAATATTTGGTGTTTCTTCTTTGTTAATGGTTACCTACTGCTGGCTCTTAGAATAGACCAAAATGCTTCTTTGACCCTCAAAATCTTAGAAGATTCAGGTGGTTTGGGGGAAGTTAAATGTAGGATGTAGAGGTTACAACCACAACCCCAGGAGAGCTGGGCAATTTTATGATACCCTGTTCCCTCTTGTGATTGGTCAGATCTTCCCTCTGTAGCTCCTTTCCTCTGACTGGTGACCACGAGGTGAGAACACCACTGAGAGGTGATATCAATGGATGTGGTTTGCGGAGCCTTTTCTTAATTACTTTTGTGGTCAAAGTTTAAATTATTTTATATTGGTAAATATATTGATAAAAATATATTGGTAAAAACATTATTTTATTGATAAAAATATTAATAAGAATATATCTTGCGTAGTTGCCATTGGTTAGGTTACCTCCTTTATCTTAATCCTTTTCTATCTAAATGTGACAACTATTTTATAAGATTTAAAGATTCCTTTGATGGCAGTATACAACATCACGACACTTGGCTAGATGAAGACAGAACTTTTTGTTGCTTACAGCTCCAAACAAGAGAAGGCTGGGCAGAGACACACAGGAAGTTGTACTGGGGACAAGGTAAGAGCAAGCAGTGGCTCTAGGGCGCAGCTTATGTGTGGTTCCCTGTTTCCAGTTCCCTGTGGATTAGCTAATTTGAATAACTTTGGAGGTTCCAGAGCATACGAGCTCTGCCTAGTTGTTCGGTACCTGGTGATTAAAGGAATCAGTGGTCCTGGAGTATGAGTCCCATTCTAGAAGTGGTTGGGGTGTGGATTCAGCTCCTTGAAAGGGAAACTGACCGGCCTCCAGCCAGGACCTCAAAACTGGGTCAAGGCGGCATTAAAAACAAAACCAAAACCGTATTACAGCTACCACACTATCCAGTGCAGTTATGAACATTTATAACCCTTTTTATCTCCAGGCCAAGGTGAGGCCTCTCCTGCCTTCCAGCTGATTCTCTTTTGGGTCGATTTTCTTTTGGCAAATGTCCAATATGGAGGTCCTGCTATGTTCTCTTTTCTACCCTGTATGTCTGTCCCAATCTCTTTGTCTCTTTACTTTTATTATTTAACTCCTATTTAATCTTCCTTACAGCTTTGTCTACCCTTGATTCCATTATATTTCTCAGTATTGGGTTTAGAGAATAACTTTTCTGTCTCTAGGTATTAATTTTAAATGCAGGTAAGTTGAACACCTTAAGTTTCTTTAAAAAAATAATTATTGCGTTAAGCTACTTAATAGACTTTTTTCTGTCCATTTAACTTTGGTTTTAAAAAATGCTTTCTTATCTCTGACTAACATTATTTGAGGTTTAATTTCCAGATATTTTATCTTTTCTTTTCAATTAGTTATGTCTAATAAACTCAATCATAGATACATAGACATACATAGAAATCCCAAGAGTGTTAAACTAAATTTTTAATTTTTCTGGGTATTCAGCCAGCTTGATTTAACTTTTTAACAAACCTCATTGTGTCCTAGATCTTATTTTAGAATAGGTGATTTATAATTACTAATTAACTAGAATAAGAAGATAAGGAACATGATTAGCCTATGAAAACTTCAGTTTTTCTTTTCCAAACAAAGATTGAAATCACAGCAATAAATATATGTAATGTAAACACGTTCCTGTATAGTAAAGCTCGTTTCCCCTTCAGTAGTCCAGACCTTCTTCATTATTACAAATGAATTAACCCTGTCAGAAAATTCAATCATCTCATTAGCCTACTAAATTTCATCTCTTATTTTCTGCTGATCTCTATTCTTGAGCAGTGAGTTAGTTCTAACAGACTTACATCTAATTCACATTGTTTAGTTCTTATATCAGAGTGTTCCCATAAAGTCAGACATGTTTATTAAAGGAGAAAATGGGTATTCCACAAATATCTTTACTGAAGATGTCGACAGTATTGCCTCAAAGCTAAGAGAATGTATTTCTCCAAAAATAACCCCTACAAGCCTTGCTTAGTTTTAGACTTAAAATTTATATAACTTTTATAGCAATTTTAGAAGGAGTAGATATGGTGGGGTGCCGGCAAAAGTTAAACCCCCCGAAACTCTGATTCGTGCTGTATGCTCATTTCTGTGATATAAGTACTCCAACCTTGCCTGATTTCAAACTACCAGTGTGAAACCACTAAATGTAGAGTTTGAAAGAAATGCAAGGTAGCACATCATTGTAAACTATCTCCACCATACAGATATAATGGAGAAATAACATTAAGAGAGCAAATGATGAGTTTTGATTATTTATTCCCTTGGTTTCAAATATAAGTTATCTAATTGTGAATGTATGTAATTTAAGTTTTCATAATGGCTATGTTAAGCAACTCTTCACAAAATGCCTGAAAAATTAACAGTCAATTCTGTGAGCTGATATAAGCCAGCTTCAGCACACCATTGAATCAGAGTGTTAATATATTTGAATGATGCCAGATACAGAAATGACAGATTTGTACATTTGTTTCTAGTTCTGCTTAAATGCTCAGAAAACACTCTCAGTGACTTGGACAAAGAAAGAGAAGAGATAGATTAAGGAAAAAAGGAAACACAATTTAAATTAAGAAAAATGGAAGACATCTGGGAAGGTAAAGACATCAGGAATCTAAGATGTGTGAATGAGATGAGAAGATTATAAGAGAATCTCTAGATATTTTCTTTGCATTTAGATCATCTCTAGCTCATGGGTGTATCATTAATAAACTCAGAGAAATGCTGGAGTGTGTTTCTCTGCTGATGTTGTGTTAACAAAAGGTCTCAAAATCTGAGTGGCTTACAGCTTAAAGGTTAATTTCTAACTCATATAACATATCCATGGTGGGTTGGCTCTAGGTCTGCTGTATACCCTTCGCATTCCAGGATCTAGGCAGATGGGGGACCCTTGATCTGAGACATTGTCTCATGGCAGAGGGAAAAGAGAGATGGATGAACACATGCTAGTTCCAACAATGACACTTATAACATCTGATCATATTTTATTGGCCAAAGCAATGTACACAGCCATGCCTGAGTTCAACAGGGTGAAGTTATAAAATCTTCCCTCAAAGAGAAATGCCAAAGGGAGGGAGTTGCAGGGAGCAACAGCAAATACTTTGAACACAATATAATCTCCCATGTGGAGAGAGAGGATCAAAAAGATGACTAATTGTTGTAACAGAGAATGGTGTGTTCACCAACAACGTGTCCTCTTCTTTTTCTTGATGGTAGAGCTAGACATTGTTTGGCCTCCCTTAAAGGTAAGAGTGGACACATGACTGAGTCTGACCAAAGCCAGAGTTGTTTAACCAGAGTTGTCACCTCTGCTTACCTTTTATTGGTCAGATCAAGTCCATGGCCGTGCTTGAATTCAACAGAGTGAAGATATACAATTGTCCTCTAAGAGGGACGTGAAAAGGTAGAGCATCCCAGGGTGGGGTAATGAATATTTTGGACAATAACACAGTCTACCACGTGAAGAATGGAAAAGGTGCCAAAAGATATTGTGTCAGGGGCTGCCGGTGTGCTAGTGATCCCCTCTCTCTTTCCCATCTGCCAACTAACTGGAAAGGGTGCCAAGGACCAAGTAGAGAGTAAATCCCCAAGATGGAAGTGCCTGAGTCCTTGAAGGATGAGGTGGAGCAGGTCCTCCCCTCCACATTGAACTGGGACATGAATGGGGGATAAACTCTCATACTTGAAGCCACCAAAATTTCAGGTGATTTTGTTGTTGCCAGAGAATAACCTAGTTTATCTTGATAAATACAAGTTGCTGTAGATATCATAAGTTAATATATATGATGTCAGCCTTTGGAAAAGATATTTTGAGCACTGTGGTAGGCTGAAAAATTACACCCTCCAAAACATTTATATCTTAATTCCTGAAATCTATGAATATTACCTTATATTAAAACATGGTCTATTCTTCTGTCAATGGACATTCGACAGATGAACAGATAAGGAAGACGTGGCACATATATACAATGAACTACTACTCAACTATAAAAAAGAAACGAAATTGAGTTATGTGTAGTGAGGTGGATGGAGCTAGAGTCTGTCATACAGAGTGAAGTAAGTCAGAAAGAGAAAAACAAATACCCTATGCTAAGACATATATGTGGAATGTAAAAAATATGGTACTGATGAACCTAATGGCAGGGCAGGAATAAAGATGCAGACATAGAGAATGGACTTGAGGACATGGTGGGGGGGAAGGGGAAGCTGGGATGAAGTGAATGAGTGGCATGGACGTATATACACTACCAAATGTAAAATAGATAACTAGTGGGAATCAGCAGCATAGCACAGGGAGATCAGCTCAGGACTTTGCGATGACTTAGAGGGGTGGGAGGGAGGCTCAAGAAGGAGGAAATATGGGGATATATGTATGCATGTGGCTGATTCACTTTGTTGTACAAAAGAAACTAGCAAAGCATTGTGAAGCAATTATACTCCAATAAAGATGTATTAAAAAAATGGTCTAAAAAGAACCGAAAAAGAAACAGGGTCTATGCAGAAGTGATTAAGGATGTTGAGATGAGGTGATTTTCCTGGATTATCAGGGTGAGCCCTAAAGGCAATCACATGTATCCTCATAAGAAGAGGGATATTTGAACACAGACAGAAGAGGAGAAGGTGCTATGAAGACAGAGGCAGAGATTGGAGGGATGTGGGCACAAGCCAAGGAGTGCCAGCATCACTAGAAGCTGGAAGAGGCAAGGGATGGATTCTTCCCTAGAACCTCTGGAAGGAGCACAGCCCTGCAGATACCTTGATTCCAGCTCAGTGATACCGATTGAGGACTTCTGGCCGCCAGACTATGAGGGAATAAGTTTCTATTGTTTAAAGCTACCACATTTGTGGTAATATGTTACAGCAGTCACAGAAAACTGGTACAAGTACCAAGATTAAGTGATGACAGGGAACCAAGTGCCAATGCTCAGCTTAAACAAGGGTATGTCCAAAGGAAAGCAACCAGGGAGGTGCTGGATATAAAACTTCAATGACTCAAAAGTCATGCAATTGATCAACTGAATTCATATCATTGTAAACCATCCTGAAATTTGAGAGCAGGAATAAAGATCAGCAATTACCTTGTTGAAAACCTCCAGCATCCTATGTCTGCATATAAAAGTAACCTGAGACTTGAAGATACTATGAGACTTGCTGCCAATTAAACAGCTTAGCCTTAAAGTTAGTGCTAGAATACAATTTTCCTAACCCCCAATCCTCAAGGGTATCAAAAGTGCAAAAACAAAGCTAGGGGTGTGTGTGTGTGTATTGGTTACTGTGATGAGCCATCACATCCTCTTCAGGACTGAAGTAGTCACTCCTCGGGGACTGAGTATTGGCAACAGACACCTCACAGCCCCATGTGCCTTCCCTGCATCTGACTGGTCTGTGTGATGGTACAAAGTCATACTCCCCTTGCCTCAAGGTAGGACAACTCTGAAGATCCATCCCAGTTTCCGGGCACCCCATGAGATGCCCAGGGCTTTTGTTGTGACCATATCACAGCTCACATTCCCCTCTTGTTCCTCCCCCTGCTTTCTTCACTCCTCTGCAAGTGTTGATTCCTGACAGCACTCCCTCACAGACTCCCTGTATCCTTCCATCCACCTCAGAGTCTGCTTCCCAGGGAACATGACCTGTGACATCCATGAAGGATGTGGGCAAGAAATTAAGTGCATTCTTCATGCCTTCAAAGGGTAGAACTAGGACCAATAAGAAGATGTCCTGGGGAAGAACATCTAAGTTTAATATAATCAGGAACTTTCTGCCAATTATATCTGTTCAAAATGAAGCAAGAGAACTTCTAAAGTGGCGATCACCTGATAAATATCCATTTCTTGGACATTACTATCTGTCAAACATATTTCACAAAAGACGGCTGCATTGTACATTAGTTTTTTCAGCAAGTATTCATTGAACACCCACTACTGGCCAGGGACTGCTTTAGGTACTGGGTGTAGAGCAATAAAGAAAAAAGGCCCAGTTCCTGCCAAGATAGAGTTTATATTGTAATGGAAGGAGATAGACAAGGAACACCTGGACAAGGAAATACACATCCTAATTTCTGATGGTAAGTTTTATGAAGAAAATAAAGACGATAATGTTAGAGAGTGGAAAGTGGGTTAGGGGGATGAGCTAGAGTCATGACTGAGTCCACTTGGTCTGCTATCATAAAATACTATCGGCTGGGTGGTTTATGAACAACAGAAATTTATTTCTCACAGTTCTGGAGGCTGGAAGTCCAAGATCAAGGCGCCAGCATGGTCAAGAGAGGGCCCTCTTCTTGGCTTACAGAGAGCGTCTTCTTGCTGTGTCCTCACATGGTAGAAGGGGCTTGAAAGCTCTCTGGGGCCTCTTTTGTTTGTTTTTGTTTTTGTTTTATTTTTCTGATACGCGGGCCTCTCACTGTTGTGGCCTCTCCCGTTACAGAGCACAGGGTCCAGACGCGCAGGCTCAGCGGCCATGGCTCACGGGCCCAGCCGCTCCGCGGCATGTGGGATCTTCCCAGACCGGGGCACGAACCCGTGTCCCCTGCATCGGCAGGCGGACTCTCAACCACTGCACCACCAGGGAAGCCCTCTGGGGCCTCTTTGATAAAAACACTAATCGCATTCATGAGCACTGCACCCTCATGACCTAAGCACCTTCCAAAAGCCCCACCTTTAGGAGTTAGGATTTCAACAAATGAATTTTGCGGGGACTCAAACATTCAGACCATAGCAGGGGGTCTGAGGTGGTCTCCGAGGAAAAGATTTGAGCTGAAATCTGAGTGATGAGAAATCCATCCAAAGATCTCAGAGAAGAGTGCCGTTGGCAAGAGAAACATGTTTAAATGCCTTCAGAAGGGACCAAGCCTGATGCTAATCACTAAGATCCCTTCAAAGTAAAGGAGTGTTTTGTATTGTGAGGCTCTTCCTGAGGTGCAGGTGTGGAGGTGCACTGGGGCAGGGGACAAATCATCCAGGGAGAGTTGGCAGTGAAGACGGAGAAGGCCAGCTTCACCCTTGCTTCTTGGACTCTCCTCCTTATCTTTCTCTCTACCCTCTGTTAGTCATTGCCCAGTATCCCAGACTGCCATAACAGTAATAACAACAGCATGGTAATCTCATACTTAAACATACCACTTTCTGAGAAGCCCTCCTATCTGATGACATTGCTTCCTATTCCACTGAGTTAATAGAATCCATCCAAAGAGAACTTCCCGAACTCCTACCACCATAGCTGCCACCAGATCTGGGTTCATTGTCTTTGCTCTCTTTCCTGTGACTATGGATGGACTCTCCATTCTCCTGGAAAACACTAACCCCTCCATGTGTTTACTCTTTTCTACCCAAAACACTGGCACAGCAATTCTCTCCTCTTCTGTAATGAGTGTTTTCCTTTTCTCCTGGACCTCTTTCTTCAGCATTGAAAAGTGCTTCATTCCCACCTACATTAAAATACCTTCTCTTAACTATAATTTGAAAAGATACGTATGTCCCAATGTTCACAGCAGCACTATTTACAATAGCCAAGGCATGAAAGCAACCTAAGTGTCCCTCGACAGAAGAATGGATAAAGAAGATGTGGTATATATATACACAATGGAATATCACTTAGCCATAAAAAAGAATGAAATAATGCCATTTGCAGCAACATGGATAGACCTAGAGATTATCATACTAAGTGAAGCAAATCAGACAAAGATAAATATCATATGATATCGCTTATATGTGGAATCTAAAATATGATACAAATGAACTTATTTACAAAACAGAAATAGACCCACAGGCATAGAAAACAAACTTATGATTACCAAAGGGGAAAGGAGGGGAGAGATAAACTAGGAGTTTGGGATTAACATATACACACTACTATATATAAAACAGATGATCAACAAGGACTTACTGTATAGCACAGGGAGCTATACCCAGTATTTTGTAATAACCTATAAGGGAAAAGAATCTGAAAAAGAACATATATATATATATATATATATATATATATATATATATATATATATATATATATATATATATAACTGAATCACTGTGCTGTACACCTGAAACTAACACTTTACACAACATTGTAAATCAACTGTACTTCAATTAAAAAAAATAAAACAGAAACAAAAGACCCCAAAACCTTTCTCTTGGCCCCAATTTCCTTTTGCAGATACTTCTCTGAAGCCCTTTACTATAAAACTCTGTAAATGTATGGTCTCTATTCTCTCCCTCCAACTTCTCTTTTCTCATCCTCCTTTGAACAATGGGGCTCCCAGACTCCTCACCCCAAGCACACAGACACCAACTCTATTTCTGGTTGCTAATGCTGCTCAATCTGGATAGACAACTTTTTAGTTCTACTCTTCCTTGACTTTTCAGGACCATTTAATAAAGACCATTGCTTCTCCTCATCGACATACTTTTTCACTGGGCTTCCAGGATGCTACGTGTTCCTGGTTACCTCTCTCCTCTCTGGCCCTAGTCTCTTAGCTCTGAGTTTGCCCGGGGACTAGACTTTGGACTCCATCTTTTCTCTATGTTTTCCTCTTGATATTTCCTTTACGCACATGACCTTAAATATCATCAATATGTAGACAACTTCTAAATACATTTTAGCCTAATCTTTCCACTGAAGTCCAACTGCTTTTGCAGCGTCTCTACTTAGACACCTAATAAGATTCTCAAAACTTAACTTTTTCAGTACTAACCTATTTTCCCTGCAACCTGCTCTACCTTCATCTCAATGAAATCATGCTCAACTTCTCCTTTTCTCTCACATCCCACATTCCATATAATGGCAAATCCTGTGGGCTTACCTTCAAAGTATAGTTAGGATCTTACCAATTCTCAATACCTTCTATGCTCCTGTCCTGATCTGAGACACCATCTTCCTCTGAATGACTGCAGTAGCCTCCTACATTTATCACTGAGTATGCCCTTGCCCCACGGCAGCAACCAGGGGTCCTTTAAAAAAAAGATCAGGTCATATCACTGTTGGAGAAGTCCCTTCGACTCTTCCCATTTCACTCAGGCAAAGCCAAAATGGTTATAGTGTTGTATTTGGGCCTTACCTGATCTAGACCCCAGTTACATTCCTGACCTCATCTCCACATACTCTGTACTTACTCTTGACTGAATAAAGTGCACAGCCTAAAAGTTGAGACTTATGTTCTATTCAGCAGACTTTCTGAGGAATTAAGCCCGGAAGACAGCCTCTCAGATAGCTTGGAGGGACCGCTCAGAAGAGGTAAGGGAGGACCCAGGATATATAGGAGTTTCTACAACAAAGACCAGTTAGTCAGAACATCAAAAGATTACTGTTAATTAAAGAAAACCAGACGTCTCAAGTTTATGGATTTAGCACTTTTCTACACATGCGAGAATGAAAGGGTCTGGGCTCATTGAAATGATTCCTTTGATAGGCCCCTTAACTATCTAGGGCCAGTAGCCTGCTTTTCTCCATCCTGAGTCCCCTCAGGGTGCACAGTCTGGAGGCGGCTGCAGTGACTGCCGGCTTGGTCGTTGGCAGTCTGTTTGTCTCCATCCTGATTTCCTTCAGGGCTCACCATCCGGGTGCCTGTAGTGGCTTGATGGTTTGATGACTGCAGCATCCTTTGTTTACTAATATGACAGGTGATATTTTTCATCCGCGTTACTTACCTTGATTCTGCCACACCAACCTTTCTGCTGTTACTCGGACATGTTATCACACATCTCCTCATGGCGTTTGCTCCTGCTATTACCACTAGCTCTTCCCCAGACAGGGGGCGGATCATCATGTCACCTTTCTCAAGCAATTAAGCAAATGTTACTTTCTCAGTGGGGCCTTCTTGGTCTGCTTAATTAATTAATTAATTAATTAATTTTCAATAATATGGCTAACACTAATACTGATTTTACTATGTGCTAGGCATTGTCCTAAATATATTACAAATATTAATTCATTTAATCATCACACTAACCCTGTGAGTCAGTATTATCATTATCTCCATTTTACAGATCAGAGCCCTGAGGTGCAGAGAAGTTAAGTAATTCACTCGACGTCAGAGAGCTGCAGTGTAGGGAATCCAAGCTACATGGTAGAGCAGAGGGAGGGCAGTTGCCATTTCTCTGCCCATTTTATTTCATTTGTTTATTAGAGAATAACATGCCAAGTTCACATGGCTCTTCTGACAATCAAATAAGAGGCCATTAAATACTTTGCAAATATTAGGCATCATTATTAGGAATTGCAGTGCACACTTAGGAATGCCTCATTTTGGGGACATATCCTCACCTGGATTTTTTCTGTTAAATTTTGAATGTTGTATTTTTTTTTTTTTTTACAAAAAGTAAACACAGTGAAGAGGGATATAACATTGTGTAGACTACTTCTACAGCACCATGTGTTCATAATCACATATTTTTTATGGTAAATGTAATGAACAAACTAGTGTGCTGGGTGCTTTAGGGAGTACTGAAGAAGTTCAGAAGTGTTGAGAAAGAAGATCTGAAGGTAGTTTCACTCTTGTGGAGAGCAAGACAGTAATACTTTAGTAAGATGTTAAGAACTGAGTTATTCAAGGCAGAAAAGGCTTAAAGAAAACAGAGATAATAATGCAACTGATTGCTTCTTCTATTTATGAAAGTCTGCTGTTTTTTCATCCTTGCAATGACTACTAATAGATTTGTATAGAAAAAGAAGATAATTGTGTAGAGTAAATTGTACCTTTCTGGCAACCATTCTTCCTTATTTATGGTGCTCAGGTTTCCTTTTGGGAATTACTGCCATCCCCTAGTGTGGAGTCTTGGCGGCATTGTAATCAGAGTACCATGCCCGTCCACAGGGCAAACAAGTAGGGTGGACAAACACAGAGGGGCAAGTCCCCTCAACCAGATACTTCCTCTCTTCAGCCTGGTACAGGCAAGGGCAGGCACCTGACAAAGATGGAGCCAGGGGGACTCTTAGGACCAGGAAACTTGCACAGAGTGATGCCAGCAAGGAGACATGGCTGGAGTTCCATCGTTCCCATGATGCTGGCCAGAGAAGGTCAGTGGCTCCTGCATCCCAGTCTCCCAAAGACTGAGTCCCTACTCCTGCAGTTTCTAAGCCTAGTTCTCCAGGCTTACCTTCTTCCTGTGAGCTGCCCAGTAGTCTTCCATTAAATTCCCTCTTTTAAAATCTGAAGTTACTTGTAAACAAATCAACTAGGATACAGATAGATCAAAACACGACAAGAGATTATAGATCACTCAACAGTCCCAACTATTTTGAACACAGTCACAGGTCACCCTCGGCTTGTTCTGTCAAGATCTTTTCCTCCTCCAACATTATGCAGCTGATGTTTTCATATCACCAACACATGATTCCTACTTTACATTGTCCTGAGACAGGTGTTGTAGAAATGTGTTCATAATAAATAGAGTAAAAGGGCAGTATGTTTTGTAGGTGACATTTTGCCAGGAAAGGAAGAAACTACATAGGGGACCTATAAGAGTCACCATTTTCTCTGCCCCATCTCTCCACCAATTTCAAATGTGTCATTAACCAAAATACAGAGATAGTACTGGGAATATGGCTTTGTTAATATAAAGAAAAAATCAGATATAGAACAGGGAAACTAATATAAGTATAAGCAATGTTTTCTTATCCTTGTTTTCGAATCTAATTTTCTGTCTTTTCCTCTTTGCCAATCAGAATCCCATCATCACATAGAACATGCTATCAACTTTAAGTACTGATGCTCAAGTAAAAGTGGCTTAGAACTTAAAGTGAGGGAATACAAGATTACCTATTTGTTCCTAAAATTAACTAAAATGAAAATAAAGGAAAAAAGGGGTATAATTCTATAAGGACAAAGAAAATATAAATGATAAAACAGTAGAAGATATAACTAACTAAATTAATTTCCACTAAAGAACTCTGAAAAGAATCAAAATTAAAGACACCAGATAATTCTGCAGGTGGGCGGCATGGATAACACTGAAAAAGAATGTTGGTTAAAAGTCTCTAAGGAGCGGTTAAACTCTCCAGACCCTCACTAGAGTGGTAAGCTTAGTTTTTTGTACACAGTAGACAGTGAACAAATGTTTTTTATTAATTGAAATGACACAGCATTGTAGTAAATTTTCACTGACATTTGAAAGAGTCCTTTTTTGAACCAAAGAGACAAAGAGACAATAACATTTGATTAAAGGTTCATTGGGGTTTATGGATTATATGCAATGTCTAAGATCTAATGGTGGGAAAGATTGGGGGAGAGAGGAATCATAATTGGTAAAGCTGTCTGATAGGGCTATGGGATTCATTTTACTATTCTCCTTACTTTTTCATATGTTTGATTTTTTCCATACTAAAAAGAAAAATCTTAGGTACTTAAAGAAAAGCTCAGAAGTTGGCAAACTCTACTTATTGTTATGCCTCTTCTTCTCTGAAAGTAACCTGAGTTTTGGCCTTAGATGAGAGGCCCATTTAAGAGGACAGCCAGTTCATTCTGTCTGGTGCTATTGTTTCTCATGGATCAATATTTCTCATGCATTGTTGAGGCTGTGCTTAATATGTGTCACAAGCGGTTTAACACAGAGGTACTTGTGGCTACACCTGAGTGGAGGGTGGTTACTGAATGATTGAAAGAACAATTGAAAGAATGCGAGTCTAGGAACAGAAGAGAAGAGAACAAAAAAGTGACATCTTCCAGCAAGTGATGGAGTGCTCTTATTAGAAGTCATATGAAGATTACAAATTATCTTTGGATGTTATGTCTGTTCATTTTGGAATTGTGAATTGCCTTTCACTTTTTCAGGTATACAGATGTTATTCATCATTACCCACCCGACTCTTTAGAGAACAGAAATCTGGTTTTAACACCTCAAATAACATTTAATAAGAAGCATAAGCATTTCAGGATTAGGGTATGAATCTTCCTTCCTTAGAAAATTATAGAATAAGGGTAACTTAAAAATAGGGGTGGGAATGAGAAAGACAGGCATCAAGTAATAGAGACAAAAGACAGATGGAAGTGAGATGGTGGGAGAGGGAAGGAAATGACATATTTTCCTTTCAAGTCTGTGCCTGGCTCTTATTTGAGTACAGTAATCTGATTCATGCTTATACTCTGTGTCTGATTTATTACCGATTTCATCATGAGTGCCCAGCTCCACTGGCTCTTGCCCATTTGTCTCCAAGGTAGTGAAACCACCGTCCACAGAATGACTGCACCAGCTGACCCTGTTAGCACGTTTAACTCTCAACTTAAACGTCTCCTTTTGCTAGTTATTTTTAGATTTATTGTTGTATAGGATGTGTATGTTGTATAGCAATATGATACCTATGGAATGTTCTGAACTGTGTAAATCAAACAACATAATAGCATCTCTGGGTGAAACCAGGGGCAGCGAGGACAGGATGAAATGGGACAGAGAATGGAATAGAGGAAATGGGCAGCAAAGAGTGACAGAAAGGGGGTGGAATACCACTGGAAAAAGTACTTAGGAATTAGAAACAGAGAGTGATAAGGGAGGCAAGAGAGTGAAGAAATGAGAGACAACTCAAGATGAAGATTTAAGCATGACTAGAGACAAAAGCATCATTAAGGGAGCAAATTAAAGATCAAGGAGCATCAGAAAATAAACTCAGTGCATTGGTAAAAAATAGTACTTGGGCTTTAAGAAAATAATAGAATATTAAATCTTGCTAAGTCACAGGGTAATAGAAATGCATCTCAATAAAGACGTTCTTTATGATGTACTAAAGACGGGCACAGAAAATCAGAAAAATTTGTTTGGGGAAATAGAGTCTTTTAGTTCCCCAGGAACTGGTAAAAATTGGTTAGAATTTAAAATGGAAAAAATGAAATAGTGATCAAATGTCCTGATGAAGAAATAGAAAATGAACAGATTTTGAGGCTTTAATCAGTAAATAAAATGCAATAATAATTCTCAAACTGAAGTCTTGGATGAAAATGAGTTTTTCTGAATTTTCACTATCAATTTGTTAAAAGTTGGATCTCATTGTCTTATTCTCATTGTTTATGAGTGACGGGAAAACTCCTTTAGGTATGTGGTACCCATTTCTTCGTGTATTTGGTATCCTCTCTAAGCTTTCCTTATCTCTACTATGTCTCCTATTGAGTTAATAATGAGAAAAGATTTTGACCCTCCCTGCCAATACCTTGTTGTAGAGTATGCCATGCAGTGCCAAAACCACTTTGATGATTTATTTTATCTCTTCAGAATAACTTGATTTTAAAGGAGCTGTAATTAAAGTTTAACCTTGATTATGGAATGATCTTGCTTTGTCATTTTCTTCTTGAGACATTCAATATTACTAAGTGTGTTTGACTACCAAACTTTCATGCTTGGTTTTAGGCAGAATTTAGAGTAATTGTTTTGGAATTTTTAATTGGATGTATAATAATTGAGGTGAAGGCTTTTTAGCTAATTTCCCCAAGAGTTCACTTGCTACTAAATAAGCATGAAAGATACTTTCTGTTTCCATTATATTTTTATATTAGTAATTATACCACTTAAAGTTTAAATAGGCTTCAAGAGCAAAATGTAACATGAAAATCAAAAAGAGTTAGCATTTTTCCTTGTCATCAACTTTCTTTATTTTAAATACGTGTCTTGCTAATCTCCAAATGAATTACTTTGTTTTATTTTTTTTTTTATTTTTTATTTTTTATTAGTTTCTGCTTTATAACAAAGTGAATCAGTCATACATATACATCTGTTCCCACATCCCCTCCCTCATGCATCTCCCTCCCTCCCACCCTCCCCATCCCACCCCTCCAGGCGGTCACAAAGCACCGAGCTGATCTCCCTGTGCTCTGCGGCTGCTTCCCACTATCTATCTACCTTACGTTTGGTAGTGTATATATGTCCATGCCTCTCTTTCCCTGTGTCACAGCTTACCCTTCCCCTTCCCCATATCCTCAAGTCCATTCTCAAGTAGGTCTGTGTCTTTATTCCCGTTTTACCCCTAGGTTCTTCATGACATTTTTTTTTTTTTTAAATTCCATATATATGTGTTAGCATACGGTATTTGTCTTTCTCTTTCTGACTTACTTCACTCTGTATGACAGACTCTAGGTCTATCCACCTCATTACAAATAGCTCAGTTTCGTTTCTTTTTATGGCTGAGTAATATTCCATTGTATATATGTGCCACATCTTCTTTATCCATTCATCCGATGATGGACACTTAGGTTGTTTCCAGCTCCGGGCTATTGTGAATAGAGCTGCAATGAACATTTTGGTACATGTCTCTTTTTGAATTATGGTTTTCTCAGGGTATATGCCTAGTAGTGGGATTGCTGGGTCATATGGTAGTTCTATTTTTAGTTTTTTAAGGAACCTCCAAACTGTTCTCCATAGTGGCTGTACCAATTCACATTCCCACCAGCAGTGCAAGAGTGTTCCCTTTTCTCCACACCCTCTCCAGCATTTATTGTTTCTAGATTTCTTGATGATGGCCATTCTGACTGGTGTGAGATGATATCTCATTGTAGTTTTGATTTGCATTTCTCTAATGATTAATGATGTTGAGCATTCTTTCATGTGTTTGTTGGCAGTCTGTATATCTTCTTTGGAGAAATGCCTATTTAAGTCTTCTGCCCATTTTTGGATTGGGTTGTTTGTTTTTTTGCTATTGAGCTGCATGAGCTGTTTATAAATTTTGGAGATTAATCCTTTGTCAGTTGCTTCATTTGCAAATATTTTCTCCCATTCTGAGGGTTGTCTTTTGGTCTTGTTTATGGTTTCCTTTGCTGTGCAAAAGCTTTGAAGTTTCATTAGGTCCCATTTGTTTATCTTTGTTTTTATTTCCATTTCTCTAGGAGGTGGGTCCAAAAGGATCTTGCTGTGATTTATGTCATAGAGTGTTCTACCTATGTTTTCCTCTAAGAGTTTGATAGTTTCTGGCCTTACATTTAGGTCTTTAATCCATTTTGAGCTTATTTTTGTGTATGGTGTTAGGGAATGATCTAATCTCATACTTTTACATGTCCCTGTCCAGTTTTCCCAGCACCACTTATTGAAGAGGCTGTCCTTTCTCCACTGTACATTCCTGCCTCCTTTATCAAAGATAAGTTGGCCATATGTGCGTGGGTTTATCTCTGGGCTTTCTATCCTGATCCACTGATCTATCTTTCTGTTTTTATGCCAGTACCACACTGTCTTAATTACTGTAGCTTTGTAGTATAGTCTGAAGTCAGGCAGCCTGATTCCTCCAGCTCCGTTTTTCGTTCTCAAGATTGCTTTGGCTATTCGGGGTCTTTTGTTTTTCCAAACAAATTTTGAAATTTTTTGTTCTAGTTCTGTGAAAAATGCCAGTGGTAGTTTGATAGGGATTGCATTGACTCTGTAGATTGCTTTGGGTAGTAGAGTCATTTTCACAATATTGATTCTTCCAATCCAGGAGCATGGTATATCTCTCCATCTATTTGTATCATCTTTAATTTCTTTCATCAGTGTCTTATAATTTTCTGCATACAGGTCTTTTGTCTCCTTAGGTAGGTTTATTCCTAGATATTTTATTCTTTTTGTTGCAATGGTAAATGGGAGTGTTTTCTTGATTTCATTTTCAGATTTTTCATCATTAGTATATAGGAATGCCAGAGATTTCTGTGCATTAATTTTGTATCCTGCTACTTTACCAAATTCATTGATTAGCTCTAGTAGTTTTTCGGTAGCATCTTTAGGATTCTCTATGTATAGTATCATGTCATCTGCAAACAGTGACAGCTTTACTTCTTCTTTTCCAATTTGGATTCCTTTTATTTCCTTTTCTTCTCTGATTTCTGTGGCTAAAACTTCCAAAACTAGGTTGAATAAGAGTGGTGAGAGTGGGCAGCCTTGTCTTGTTCCTGATCTTAGTGGAAATGGTTTCAGTTTTTCACCATTGAGGACAATGTTGGCTGTGGGTTTGTCATATATGGCCTTTATTATGTTGAGGAAAGTTCCCTCTATGCCTACTTTCTGCAGGGTTTTTATCATAAATGGGTGTTGAATTTTGTCGAAAGCTTTCTCTGCATCTATTGAGATGATCATATGGTTTTTCTCCTTCAACTTGTTAATATGGTGTATCACATTGATTGATTTGCGTATATTGAAGAATCCTTGCATTCCTGGAATAAACCCCACTTGATCGTGGTGTATGATCCTTTTAATGTGCTGTTGGATTCTGTTTGCTAGTATTTTGTTGAGGATTTTTGCATCTATGTTCATCAGTGATATTGGCCTGTAGTTTTCTTTCTTTGTGACATCCTTGCCTGGTTTTGGTATCAAGGTGATGGTGGCCTCGTAGAATGAGTTTGGGAGTGTTCTTTCCTCTGATATTGTTTGGAAGAGTTTGAGAAGGATGGGTGTTAGCTCTTCTCTAAATGTTTGATAGAATTCGCCTGTGAAGCCATCTGGTCCTGGGCTTTTGTTTGATGGAAGGTTTTTAATCACAGTTTCAATTTCAGTGCTTGTGATTGGTCTATTCATATTTTCTATTTCTTCCTGAGTCAGTCTTGGTAGGTTGTGCATTTCTAAGAATTTGTCCATTTCTTCCAGGTTGTCCATTTTATTGGCATAGAGTTGCTTATAGTAATCTCTCATGATCTTTTGTATTTCTGCAGTGTCAGTTGTTACTTCTCCTTTTTCATTTCTTTTTTTTTTTTTTTTTTTTTTTTTTTTTTGTGGTACGCGGGCCTCTCACTGTTGTGGCCTCTCCCGTTGCGGAGCACAGGCTCCGGATGCACAGGCTCAGCAGCCATGGCTCACGGGCCCAGCCGCTCCGCGGCATATGGGATCCTCCCAGACCGGGGCACGAACCCGTATCCCCTGCATCGGCAGGCGGACTCTCAACCACTGCGCCACCATGGAGGCCCTTTCATTTCTAATTCTACTGATTTGAGTCTTCTCCCTTCTTTTCTTGATGAGTCTGGCTAATGGTTTGTCAATTTTGTTTATCTTCTCAAAGAACCAGCTTTTAGTTTGGTTGATCTTTGCTATCGTTTCCTTCATTTCTTTTTCATTTATTTCTGATCTGATCTTTATGATTTCTTTCCTTCTGCTAACTTTGGGGGTTTTTTGTTCTTCTTTCTCTAATTGCTTTAGGTGCAGGGTCAGGTTGTTTACTCGAAATGTTTCCTGTTTCTTAAGGTGGGATTGTATTGCTATAAACTTCCCCCTTAGAACTGCTTTTGCTGCGTCCCATAGGTTTTGGGTCGTCGTGTCTCCATTGTCATTTGTTTCTAAGTATTTCTTAATTTCCTCTTTGATTTCTTCAGTGATCACTTCGTTATTGAGTAGTGTATTGTTTAGCCTCCATGTGTTTGTATTTTTTACAGACCTTTTCCTGTAATTGATGTCTAGTCTCATAGCATTGTGGTCGGAAAAGATACTTGATACAATTTCAATTTTCTTAAATTTACCAAGGCTTGATTTGTGACCCAAGATATGATCTATCCTGGAGAATGTTCCATGAGCACTTGAGAAAAATGTGTATTCTGTTGTTTTTGGGTGGAATGTCCTATAAATATCAATTAAGTCCATCTTGTTTAATGTATCATTTAAAGCTTGTGTTTCCTTATTTATTTTCATTTTGGATGATCTGTCCATTGGTGAAAGTGGGGTGTTAAAGTCCCCTACTATGATTGTGTTACTGTCGATTTCCCCTTTTATGGCTGTTAGTATTTGCCTTATGTATTGAGGTGCTCCTATGTTGGGTGCATAAATATTTACAATTGTTATATCTTCTTCTTGGATCGATCCCTTTATCGTTATGTAGTGTCCTTCTTTGTCTCTTCTAATAGTCTTTATTTTAAAGTCTATTTTGTCTGATATAAGAATTGCTACTCCAGCTTTCTTTTGATTTCCATTTGCATGGAATATCTTTTTCCATCCCCTTACTTTCAATCTGTATGTGTCTCTAGGTCTGAAGTGGGTCTCTTGTAGACAGCATATATATGGGTCTTGTTTTTGTATCCATTCAGCCACTCTGTGTCTTTTGGTGGGAGCATTTAGTCCATTTACATTTAAGGTAATTATTGATATGTATGTTCCTATTCCCATTTCCTTAATGGCTTTGGGTTCGTTATTGTAGGTATAGTCCTTCTGTTGTGTTTCTTGCCTAGAGAAGTTCCTTTAGCATTTGTTGTAAAGCTGGTTTGGTGGTGCTGAACTCTCTCAGCTTTTGCTTGTCTGTAAAGGTTTTAATTTCTCCATCAAATCTGAATGAGATCCTTGCTGGGTAGAGTAATCTTGGTTGCAGGTTTCTCTCCTTCATCACTTTAATTATGTCCTGCCACTCCCTTCTGGCTTGTAGAGTTTCTGCTGAGAGATCAGCTGTTAACCTGATGGGGATTCCCTTGTGTGTTATTTGTTGTTTTTGCCTTGCTGCTTTTAATATGATTTCTTTGTGTTTAATTTTTGACAGTTTGATTAATATGTGTCTTGGCGTATTTCTTCTTGGATTTATTCTGTATGGGACTCTCTGTGCCTCCTGGACTTGATTAACTATTTCCTTTCCCATATTAGGGAAGTTTTCAACTATAATCTCTTCAAATATTTTCTCAGTCCCTTTCTTTTTCTCTTCTTCTTCTGGAACCCCTAGAATTCGAATGTTGGTGCGTTTAATGTTGTCCCAGAGGTCTCTGAGACTGTCCTCTGTTCTTTTCATTCTTTTTTCTTTATTTTTCTCTGCATCAGTTATTTCCACTATTTTATCTTCCACCTCACTTATCCGTTCTTCTGCCTCAGTTATTCTGCTATTGATCCCATCTAGAGTATTTTTCATTTCATTTATTGTGTTTTTAATCGATGCTTGATTCATCTTTAGTTCTTCTAGGTCCTTGTTAACTGTTTCTTGCATATTGTCTATTCTATTTCCAAGGTTTTGGATCTGGGAAATAGAATCTTGGATCAGCTTTACTATCATTATTCTGAATTCTTTTTCAGGTAGACTGCCTATTACCTCTTCATTTGTTAGGTCTGGTAGGTTTTTATCTTGCTCCTTCACCTGCTGTGTGTTTTTCTGCTTTCTCATTTTGCTTATGTTACTGTGTTTGGGGTCTCCTTTTTGCAGGCTGCAGATTCGTAGTTCCCGTTGTTTTTGGTGTCTGTCCCCCGTGGCTAAGGTTGTTTCAGTAGGTTGTGTAGGCTTCCTGGTGGGGGGGACTAATGCCTGTGTTCTGGTGGTTGAAGCTCGATCTTGTCTTTCTGGTGGACGGGTCCACGTCTGGTGGTGTGTTTTGGGGTGCCTGTGGCCTTAGTATGTTTTTAGGTATCCTCTCTGCTAATGGGTGGGGTTGTGTTCCTGCCTTGCTAGTTGCTTGGCATAGGGTGACCAGCACTGTAGCTTGCTGGTCGTTGACTGAAGCTGGGTGGTGGTGTTGAGATGGAGATCCCTGGGAGATTTTCGCTGCTTGATATTATGTGGAGCTGGGAGGTCTCTTGTGGACCCGTGTCCTGAAGTTGGCTCTCCCACTTCAGAGGCACAGCACTAACTCCTGGCTGCAGCACCAAGAGCCTTTCATCCACCCGGCTCAGAATAACAGTGAGAAAAAGTAGAAAGAAATAATTAGTAGAAGAAAGAAAGAGAGATTGAAAGAAAGGAAGAAGGGAAGTAAGGAAGGAAGGAAGGAAGAAAGAAAGAAAGGAGGGAGGGAGGAAGGATGGAAAGAAAGGAAAGAAAGGAGGGAGGGAGGGAGGAATGAAAGCAAAAGGAAGAGTGAATGGAAGAAGAGAGGGAGGGAGGGAGGAAGGAAAGAAAGAAAGAAAGACAGGAGGGAGGGAGGGAGGGAGGAAGGAAAGAAAAAGAAAGTGGAAAGAAGAAGGGTGGGAGGGAGGGAGGGATGGAGGAAAGAAAAAGAAAGAAGGAAAGGAGGAGCGGAGGGAGGGAGGGAGGAAGGGAAGGGAGGAAAAAAAGAAAGAGCAGGTAAAGTAAAATAGAATAAAGTATGAAATATAGTAGCGTTATTAAAATTAAAAAGTAATTATTGAAAAAAAACACGGACCGAAAGAACCCTGGGACATATGGTGGAAGCAAAGCTATACAGAGAGAATCTTACACAGAAGATTACACATACACATTCACAAAAAGAGAGCAGGGGGAAAAATCAAAAATCTTGCTCTCCAAGTCCACCTCCTCGATTTGGGATAATTCGTTGTAAAAAGAGGAAAAGGGCGAAAAATCTGAAATCTTGCTAAGTCCACCTCCTTAATTTGAGATAATTCGTTGTAAAAAGAGGAAAAAAAAAAGGGGGGGAAAGTCTTAAATCTTGTCCTCAAGGTCCACTTCCTCAATTTGGGATGATTCGCTGTCCATTCATGCACTCCACAGACGCAGGGCACATCAAATGGACCGTGGAGCTTTAATCCGCTGCCTCGGAGGCTGCACAGAGAGATTTCCCTGTCTCTGCTCTCACAGCTCCCGGGTCTCAGCCTTGGACCTGGCCCCGCCTCTGCGCGTAGGTCGCCGGAGGGCGTCCGTTCTTCGCTCAGACAGGACGGGTTTAAAGGAGCCGCTGATTCGGGGGCTCTGGCTCACTCAGGCAGAGGGGAGGGAGGGGAATGCCCTCTCCTCGCGCACCAGGCAACAAAAGGGAAAAAAGTCTCTTGCCTCTCCGGTAGCTCCAGACCCTTTCCCCGGACTCCCTCCGGGCTAGCACTAACCCCTTCAGGGTCTCTTCCTGCCGCCAGCCCCAGACCTCTCCCTGCGCTCCGACTGAAAGCCGATACCCAAGCCTCAGCTCCCAGCCCCGCCCGCCCTGGCGGCCGAGCAGACAAGTCTCTCGGGCTGGTGTGTGCCTGAGGGCACCGATCCTCTGTGCCAAAATCTCTCTGCTTTGCCCTCCACACCCCTGTTGCTGTGCTCTCCTCCGCTACTCCGAAGCTTTCCCCCTCCGCCACCTGCAGTCTCCGCCCTCGAAGGGGCTTGTAGTGTGTAGAAACCTTCCCTCCTTCACGGCTCCCTCCCACTGGTGCAGGTCCCGTCCATATCCTATTGTCTCTGTTTATTCTTTTTTTCTTTTGACCTACCCAGGTATGTGGGGAGTTTCTTGCCTTTTGGGGGGTCTGAGGTCTTCTGTCAGCGTTCAGTAGGTGTTCTGTTGGAGTTGTTCCACGTGTAGATGAATTTCTGATGTATCTGTGGGGAGGAAGGTGATCTCCGCGTCTTACTCTTCCGCCATCTTCCTCCGGCTCAATTACTTTGTTTTAAATTCACATTTAAAAATCCAATGAGATTACAAATGTAGTATTTAAAATTATGGATATATGGCTATAGATATCTGAGATAAAATAACTGGGTAATCCACACTGAAATATGAGTTAAGTAGTGTGCTGATAATCCTTTGATCTAAGAATGATTAAATTGATTTTTGATTATGTCTATCTTTTTTCTCCTCAATAACATAATCCCCTGTAGAAAACAACTGAAATAGAATTGAAACTATATTCTTATGTTTGCAGATTTTCTTTAACAAAAAGTATAGTTCAAAGTTAAATTTAAATTTAATTATTGCTGTACTTGAAACATCAAGTGATTTTTTAAAGCCAAAATTATTTATAAAGTTGACCTGCTTTTGTCCTGAAGCCAGATTTTACTGAAAAACTGTTGTGGAGTGATTGTATTGGTTGAAATACAAATTACAAAAATGAGCCTTGACTTTTTCAAAGTTTAGTTGTATTAAACAACTTCCTGTAAGACAAGTTTCAGCAGATCAGCATAAAATTTTCTTAATTTCATTACAGCCTGTAAATTAAAATTAATGAGTCTGACACCCACAATTAACAATGAAAAATGCAGATTGTTATAATTACTTAAGCAATAACATTGCTTTACATAGAAGACTTAAGGTGCTCCACAAATTATTTACAAGTGTTACATAAAACACAAAAAATGACAATTTCAATTTATTTTGTCAATGCAAAAAACCAAAATCCTTACTAAAACCTTTCTCGTTTGGGAATCTCTCTCCATGCATAATTAAGCAAATTTGATTGCAATTAAGCCTGGCTTCTACAGTAGAGTTTTAATTAATGCAAATCTGGCATCCACATCTATAAGATTAATTTTAGTGAATTAAAAGAAAACAACAAAGCACGTTTGAAAGTGCAGTTGTATTGTTGAAAGGACAGAATTTAAAAGCTGGTTATTTTTCAGTCTTTCATGTGTATAGCCTTTGACTTAGACTTTAAAGAGTGGATATTTTATTCTGATTTGTTTTTTTGTTTTTAAATGCCTTATTAAACAAGACCATCAAATGTACACAAAATCACTTCAGAAAGACATCTTAAAAATTCAATATACATTAGAAGCAAGGTCTACTCATATTATATATAGGTGTATATACGTGTATAAATGTGACTATACACACACACACACTCATACACACACAATCCCTGCTACCTTTACAGAATTAGATGTGAAACTCATCCACAAATACAAGTAGATTTTGTTTTACATGTTGTTTTTTTTTTTTTTTTTTTTTTTTTGCGGTACATGGGCCTCTCACTGTTGTGGTCTCTCCCATTGCGGAGCACAGGCTCCGGACACGCAGGCTCAGCGGCCATGGCTCACGGGCCTAGCTGCTCTGCGGCATGTGGGATCTTCCCTGACTGGGGCACGAACCCGTGTCCCCTGCATCGGCAGGCAGATTCTCAACCACTGCGCCACCAGGGAAGCCCTATATGTCTTTTTAAAATAGGTTTAGTGTTTATATCTCAAATTTTAAAATACTGACAGAGAGTAATATTGTTGAGGCCATATTCTCTTTAATAAAAGTGCTTAAGGTGGAATACCAGGTAAAGCATAGAAATCACTTGTATTATCATGTACATATTTATTGTTAATACCATTTATGTAATTTTATTTAATTTACAATAGAAATTTTCTCACTCCTTGTGTTCTATTTGACAGAACTATAGATGTTGTTGAATACATATTAAAATAATTAAGTATCTTAAATACATGACATAGCTTGGGAACAAACTTGAAGACCTTGATTATTTATTTACTTATTTATTTATTTTAATTTTTGAATTTTATTTATTTTTTTAGACAGCAGGTTCTTATTAGTTATCCATTTTATACACATTAGTGTATATATGTCAATCCCAATCCCCAATTCATCAGTTCCTGATTATTTAGAAAAAAATCACTTGTTTGGAAAAGATGCTACTATTAGCAGTAGAATTTCTTGATATCCAAAATTTCAAGTTCTTTTTTCATAGGATGAATTGATGAGGTGGTTGTAAACATGTAAGGGTTTCTACTTCCATTTTGGCCAAGGCCTTAATACCATGGATGTCAGGTAAAGTGGGACAGCACAGAACTTGCAAAGGAGCAGGGATACCACTAGTTTTAGAAGCCTCAGCCAACAGCCACTTCAAACATATGAAAGTGTCGAAGTTGGAAATTAGAGAGGCTACTATCTTTGGTGTGACATTTTCTCCACTTTCCTACCCCAACATGGACAAGGAAGGGTCTCTTCTCCTTTATCCCCAGTCTTGTGGGAAGCAGAGCTTTGAGAAGATATTTGAGGAGATTGATAATGATCCTGATGTTGGAGGCTGGTGTTGACCCTGCTGAGACCTCAAAGGTAAGAGGCTGCTGTGGAAACATGAGGCAGATGGGTAGAGAGAGAAACTGGACTGGACCGAGGGCTAATTTCAGTTAACATGTTGCCAAGAGAGCCACCAGGAAGCCTCCACACATGGGAAACACACAAATGTCCCCATGTGGAAGAGATCCAGGTTTGTCCATTTGCAAAGTCTGGAAAGTGTTGCCTCTAAAATCTCTCCAATTCCAGAAGAATCCATTGTCTATTTACCATGTCACCAGTTAAGTAAAGACTTTGTTCCTACCTTTTATGTGCTTTGCCTCTCCCTTTTGTACTTTTCACTAACCTAGAAAATCTAGAAGCCCCTAGGGGAGAAAGGAGGGCAAAGGATGTGAGTAGAGTCTTAGTAAACAGAAAATAAGTCTTCCGCTCTCTTTGCTGCAGGCCCAAGAGTGGGGGAAGTTTTGACATTAGGTGAAATTTGGCATTTTAATGATTGCACAGACTGTGCATATTGGCTACTCAATAGTTACATGAATAAGGTAATTTTGACAGGTCAAGGGCAAGTCAAAATAAGTAAAATTGTAATAGTAACTAGTTATTGAGCACTTATGTGCTACTCTGATTTCAGTCTACAATGGTGTCAAAATTATATTGTCTTTTTAATGGATTTCTGTGCATTTATTCTTAACAAAAGCCTTCAGGTTATAAATAATTCTGGATTCGTAGGAAGTTCCAAAATATAGTATGGATATATCCTACATAACTTTAATCATATTTCCCCTAATGATAACATCTTACAAAATATCAAAGCAAGGAAAATGACATTGGTACAATCCACAGACCTTATTCAGAGTTCGTCAGTCAAAATTACATTCTTTTAATGTTTCTTATATCTTCTGTGCTTTAGTGCAGTAGTCCCTAAGCTTTTTGGCGCCAGGGACCAGTTTCATTGAAGAGAATTTTTCCACGAACCGGGGCAGGGGATGGTTCAGGCGGTAATGCGAGCAGTGGGGAGCGGCAGATGAAGTTTCGCTTGCATGGGCCTGTGTGGCCCAGTTCCGAACAGGCCGCAAACTGGTACTGGTCCACAGCCCAGGGGTTGGGGGTCACTGCTTTAGTGCATCTACTACCCACTGTTTTAGTGCATCTACTACCCACTGAAGTAGACAATTTTTAATTTATGGGATGCATATGTATTTTGTATTGTGGGAATTAGAGTACCCAAGACATTCACAGTCTAGAAGGAGAGCCATATCCATAAAGAACTACTGTATTTCATCTAATCTAAGATTTCATCAATTGTACAATAAGTTGTACCATTATTTTATGTGACACTGAGAAATAAATTGTGGGGAATTCCCTGGTGGTCCAGTGATTAGGACTCCATGCTCTCACTGCCGAGGGCCCGGGTTCAATCACTGGTCGGGGAAAGAAGAAGAAATAAATTATGTCAAATAATAACATTTTTGTCATTATAACACACATCCTGATTTCAGAGATATTAAATGCGAAAGATAGTGCATTTTGAAATTGACAGTATATAGTAAATACTGTAATAGCACTAGTTAAATAATTAAAGGAGTAATTTATTTGCTGGAGTAGGGGATTAAACAGTTGAGGGATGTCTAAGAGAAAGGCACAGAGAAAATAGGGCACAAGAATAAGAATTTAAAAGACCATAGGTTCTTGCCAGATAGTGAAAAGTATGAAGGGCACTCCAGGCTGGAGAACAGCCCCAGGAGAGTGGGCCCATGAAAATGGGCAGGGCATTATTCAGTCATATGCAGTGGTTAATTGGGAGTATGCATGGAGGGACAGACAGACACGGGGTTAGGAATGAGGCCAGAAAGGAGGCTGGAATCAGTTGGTGAAAAGCCACGCATGCTACTCTAAAGAGAATGGACTTAGTTATGTATTCACTGGGGAGCATTTAGGCAGGAGACTGGCATAATCTATGTTTTAGAAAAATCCTGCAATGATGTAAGGATACATTATGGGGAAAAAACTAGAGGAAGGAGATACATTACCAGCTGGTATTGGGTCTGCAAAATGCCAATAGGAAATCTTGATTAGACATAGGCTTTTTTCCTTGAGAAAAAATGCTTAAATATTTAAAATATCTTTTAAAACGAATATACCACAACCTAATTATTTTAAAATGAAAATCTTCCCTAATGTAACCCCTCACAATTAGAGATGTCTTCCTTTCAAGTCCTAGAGCAAATTATTTAATCACTGATCTAAAAAGCTTTTCAGTCTAATTCATTTTAGCCTTTTTTTTCCTTCTACATTCCATGTAGATTGTAAGCCTCTTGGTGCTGGAAAACCAGTCATCACTACACCTGTGGGGAACCATGTATGGGAGAGGAAGAGGGCAGAGGAAGTATAGGTGGGAAACTGGAGTTAATGCAGTGGTGCAGACAGGAGAAGATGGCCATTTGATGTAGGTGGTAGGAAACAGATTAGAAAGAAAGAGATGTCTAAAGATGCTTTGGAACCGAGATTCAGAATCCTTGAAGATTGATAGACTATGGTAGGAGGGACAGGCAGGGGTCTAGAAGTCTTTTACTCTGGCATGGGGAGTTGGGTAAAAAGCTGCCCTTTACTGATCCAGGGAGCCTGGAAATGGAGACATTTGGGGGAGAAAGTTGCTGTGGGCATGTTATGTTTAACATTACTTTAAGAACAGGACTGAATAACCAAAGCAACCCTGAGAAAAAAGAGCAAAGCTGGAGACATCATGCTTCTGAATCTCAAACTATGGTACAAAGCCATAATAACAAAAACACTGTGGTACTGGTGCAAAAATGGACACGTTGACCAGTGAGACATAATAGAGTGCCCAGAATTAAATTCTGGCATATACAGTCAACTAATATTTGACAAGGGAGCCAAGAATATCCAATGGGAAAAGGATAGTCTCTTTAACAAATGGTGCTGGGAATTCAGAAACAAACATAAGTATATGATGGAGATGGATTCTAAATAGTAGGGGAAAGGAGAGAATGTTTATTAGATGATGTTGGGAAAGCTAGATTACTCTATAAAAAAAGTACTTATATTTTTATGTTCTAAAATATTAGAAATCAATTCCAGATGGATTAACCTGAAAGATAAATTCTAAACCTGGACAAGTGTAGAACTCTTGACGCAAAATGACTCCATCCAAATCTCTGCACTGAGAGACAATGAAACTCTAGCATAACTTCTACCAAAATAAAGCTGTGTCCCTAAGATGACTCCAGCGCCCTCTAAAATGCCTACATGAGAAAGCTCAGCATTGCCAGGAAAACTTACTGTTTGTTCCAGCCAAAACCTGGTGAGAGGCAGATAGGCCCCTGTGATGGTTAATTTTATGTATCACCTCGAATGGGCCATAGTGTACCCAGATATTAGGTCAAACATTATTCTGTGTGTATGTGTGAGTGTGTTTTTGAATTAAATTAACATTTGAGTGGTAGACTTGAATAAAGCAGATTGCTCTCCCTAATGGAAGTAGGCCTCATCCAATCAGTTGAAAGCATGAATAAAACAAAAAGCCTGACCCTTTAAATAAGAGGAAACTCCTCCTGCCTGACTGGTTGAGCTACAGCATTGTTTCTTTCTAGGCTTCAGACTCATAACCTTCAGAAACATTGGCTTTTCTTGGGTCTCAAGCCTACCAGGTTTTGGACTGGAACTGTCTCCTGGTTCTCAGGCCTTCACGCTTGGACTGGAAATGTACCTTGTCTCTCCTGGGTCTCTTGCTTGTCTGCTGCAGATCTTAGGACTTCTGAAACTCTATAATCATGTGAGCTACTTCTTTATAACAAATCTCTCTCTCTCTCCCCCTCCCTCTCTCTCTAAATATATCTATATCAACATCTATCTATCATCTATCTATCTATCTATCTCCTATATGCACATCCTATCAATCCTGTTTCTTTGGAGAACCCTGACTAATACGGTCCCTGAATCAGCATTTAGAGCAGTGACTTTAGAAAGCTTTCAATTATAAATCCTTTCTCTGTCCTTTGAGATATAAAACTCCTATCCCAAACTGTTTCCTCAAGGCTTTGATAACCATCTCTTTAAAATACAAACATTCAGGGAGAAAACTCTGACGCTCTCTCCCATTCCCTGTTGGAAGGTAAGGGCCTAACTTCCGTGGGCACCTTGCTTCAGTTTGTACCACTACCTCCTGTTGTAGAGATATGAGAGGTTTTTTTCTCCTCTGGATAATATGCCAGTTAACAAATCCAGGTGGCCTAGTCACATGGCCTAAGTTCCCGTCATGTTCCTCAGTGCCTTTCCCTTAGCACCCCTCAGCTTTTAAAAAGTCTAGAGACTTTTGTTTCAGTGAAATTGAGTTCAGTTTATGCTGAACCCTCTTCCTTATTACAAAACTATTACTGACTTTAGTCCATATCTCTTTCACTAGTGTCCGGCTTTGTTCCCACTGGACAGGCTAATGGAAGAAAATAAAGAAAAATGTTTTAGTGACTTTAGGTGGGGGTGGGAAGAGTACTTCTTAAACAATAACTCAAAATCATAAACCATGAGGAAAAGTAATAGATTGGCTACATAAAAATAAAATCTTCTGCTCAATGAATAACAACATAAATATGGTCAACATGTGGATAAATGACTAGGAGAAGATATTTGCAAGATCTAACCTAGTATTTCAAATATACAAGCAAAGCCTGTAAATCCATAAGAAATGGAGAGGTTATCCTATAGAAAAATAAGCAAAGGATATGAATAAGGACTCCATGGAGATGGCAGAGAAGTATGAAAGCAGAAATCAAGTTCACTCACTAGTGGTCAGAAAAATGTGGAATAAAACTACAATGCAAAATCTCTTTACACTTAGAGTGGAAAAAATGAGAAATGGTTGGGTAATGGCAAGGTCAATGAGGATGTGAGAAAATAGTAAAATCATTCTAGAAAGCAATCTAGCCGTATTAGTGCAATTAGTTACAGTGTCTTCTTGTACAGGAATCGTACTTCCAGGAAGCTCTTATTTACAGTTTCACAGGAGAACATGAACAAGTGGCTGAATTGGTAGTAACAGGACGATGAAAGTTATTTAGGTGACTCTCTCTAGGAGAGTGGATGCATGGAATATTATGCAGCAGTCAGAGACAATGAATTAAATGTACACACAGAAACACGAGTAGATTTTATCAACATTATATTTATGATATACTAAGATCTCTAGTATAATATCATTTATGAAAATCAAGAATGATACATGCATAAAACAATTCAATATTTCTTTTCAAGACTACTTACATACAGAGTAGGCACTGTGTTTGCATGTGTTGGATAATCAGAGAAAGAAGGAGAATAGGATGAAGAAATTAAATGAGACAAGAGAGGGATCTTCTAAGGTCTTAGGGGATCATGATCTGAGGAGAATGATGAATTCAACACCCATTGAAATCTAATTTAAAAAGTAGAGAAGTCTAAGTTCATATATCTTTGATGGACTTTTTCTTATAGCTTTATGTTGTTTTATGTTTGCGTAGTTCTGTATTTTGTAGATATGAGAAAATTTTAGCCTGAGAACTAGTGATTTCATACTCATGATATATCTAATTATTTTCATAAAACTGGAAAAGGTCTCTAGTATAATAATGGATAATATTTATTTTTTACAATGAACCGACACTCTCAGTAATTTACACCCATTACTCCATTTTATTCTCAAGTCAGCCTTATAAGGTAAATTCTACCATTTTTACAGATAAGCAGACTGAGGCATAGCAAGATTAAGTAGCTTGCTCAAGATTAGCTAGTAAATGACGAAGACAATAGTAGATGAAGTTATAGAATCTTTGCTTTCTAAATTCAAAGATGATGCAATTAAGCTGTACAAGACAGATACCCGGCCACCACAACTATTCAGATTCTACATGAAATAATAGTTAAATAATACAAAGACCAGGCAGACTGTACTCCAGTTCACTCCATAGGTATTATTTTCTTCAAAAAGGTAAAAGTCTGATGAATTCTGTCTTTAAGCAGTGAACTTTATTCAAGTTTCCAGATTACTCTCATATCAGCTTGTTAACTATTTCTTCAACAACCATCTCTCCTCAACAATTTGTAGGGTTAGCTTTCTTTGTTACTTAAGTAAAAGAAAATTTTTAGGCATAGTTGTTCCACTTACTGATTACTTTTACTACTTTTATCTCTACTTCATTTCTTTTTTTTTTTTTTTTGCGGTACACGGGCCTCTCACTGTTGTGGCCTCTCCTGTTGCGGAGCACAGGCTCTGGACGTGCAGGCCCAGCGGCCATGGCTCACGGGTCCAGCCGCTCCGTGGCATGTGGGATCCTCCCGGACCGGGACACGAACCCGTGTTCCCTGCATCGGCAGGCGGACTCTCAACCACTGTGCCACCAGGGAAGCCCTCTACTTCATTTCTTTGAGAAAACATTTAAGATCAAATTAAAGCTGTTTGCAGCACCCATCCATCTGTCATTATTTGAACACATTGATGAATACTTTTCAGGTGAAGAGATAAGGCTGATTTCTTATGGAATGATGAGATGTAGAGAAACTGAAATTATGGCATGATTTTGTTGGAGCTGATGAAACAAGACATTAAGCTCATTTCTTAAAATATCCTTCTCCCTACCCCCCTCAGAAATTAGAAAGAAAAGGAAAATTAGGTCAATTTTTTAAAGGTTAGAATCCAATATAATGAAACAAAAGAGAGCTAGATAAATAAACTATATTAATTCAAGAGAGCCACGGAATAATGACAACAATAACAATGGCAATAATGGTGACAATGACAGCAGCTAACCCCTATATGGCACTGTGTTAAAAGTCTAACATAAATTACCTTTTCCATTATCAGAACAACTCTATGACTCAGCAAGGGAGGTGCGGCTTTTGAATCAGGCATTCACTTGAACTTCATTTGCTGGATGGGAAAGGGAAACACATCTCACTTAGCTGGAATCTGGGAAGATTGGGATGAGGGCAGAAGCTGGAGTATCAAAGGAAACAATGCAGGTCCAACTGAAAGAATACACACTCACCAAGATCCTCCTGGGCTGGAGACCAGAGTTCTCTTCCTTGTTCACACGAAGGTCTTGGCCCTTCCTGTGCCTTGCTTTCTTCACCCAGTCCTCAACAGAAAACTGCCATTGGTTAGACATTGGGGTCTGATGGAAAGGATGGAGCTTGTAACACGGAAATGTGGCAAAAGAATTGTTTTGTTACATGAGTTGTAGTTTAAGTGGTAGTGACAAGATCTATGTTTGAGGAAAACATGAAAAGCCAAGTTAGCTTTCTTGCAATTGTCACTGTGGGCAGAGAGATAAAACTTCATTTGGAGTGGGAGATGAAAGTCTATTCTGTACATATTAAGAAGAAAGATGAAAATTACTGTCTTGGTTATTTAGAGAAAGTGAAGCAGTAGCTGTTACTCTAAGAGATACGGATTTGTACCTCACCTGTCTAGGAGTGACACCATGATTTGAAAACAAGAACACACGAAAATATTACCGATTCTTAATGTCAAAAGTCGTCCACAAGGCAGGATGTGTGAATTGAGAATGTGGGACATTTGGGGCCTTCAGGGAAAGAGTAAATTGCTTTTGATGCAGTCTGCCTCTCTCCCTAGGGGAAATTCTACCACATATTTGATTTTTAGCTGCAATGTGTTACTACATATTTATGCCCTTGAATATGTATTTATTACAATTTTATGCAGCCCATTTTCATGACGTGAATTATTTGTCTCTCTTAAGGGATATCTATGTTTTTTCCCAAGATCACATCAAATGAAAAAAATATGGAAAATAACTCCATTTGAAGCAAAAGCAATCCTGTTCTCCCACAAATCAAACACAAACAATTAAACACGACCAGGAAAAAAAAAATGAAGAAGTTTGTACCTGTGATTTGGGATTAATTTCTTTACAAATTTTTGGGTGTTCATTTCTGGTCATGGTTACAAGCTCCTTTTCACAAATGTCTCCTTTATATGATGAAATAAATTCAAGCTTAAAAATACTTTATAGATATAAGAATGTAAATATTGGTAATTTTGAACACTGCTGAGAGACATCTGACATAGTATTAATAAGGTTTGCATTATAAGTGACTTCTCTCAGTCCCCACGATTTGGTTCAATCATCACCTCTGACTCATCATTTCTGCTTCCACCTCTATTGTAGCAAGACTAAAATGAGAAAGCTTTTTTGAACCATCCTGGAGGAAAGATAACTTCAAAATTTGGAGAAGTTATTGCATCCTGTCCAGAGTCCACCATTTCCTTAGATGGGCAGTGAGGTCCAGCCCCACAGACCCAACAGTGATGGCTACAGTAATGAAGAAGAGAAATGGTAGTTATAGTGACTGTACTGTCCTAATCTGTTTCTTCATTTTCATGGCTGTCATATCTACAATCAAAACTCAGCATGTTTGCCAGGCACTTAGTCTTTAGCCTAAAGTGGCCAGAAAAAAGTTTAGGCCAACTATTGCAAAGCCAAAGGTTTCAGATACTTGTGTTCATATGTCTCAGAGCCAACAGCAACTGCAGTGAAGAGGGCTTCAGATGTTTGCCTCCAGAGGTAGCAAGAGAGGGCCATTTCATTCCTAATAATTTGGGCCAGCGATCTGTTCAATTGCTACAATTCTTGCTGTCCTTCAGGGGCTTTTGCCTGCAAACTAGAAGGCTTGAAAACCAGCAGTGCTGTTTGGTACCTGCACGGTACTACTATAAGCACAGAGAACACAAAGGGCACTAGATGGAGAGCATCACACCAGGCAGAATGTACATTTCAGAGCCTTAGGGCCCATCATCGCAGAAACGTGCGATGACTCTGAGTGGTAGAATGGTTAATCCATTAGGTGCTGGTACTCCAACACTGGAAGCAGCCTTTCCTTGGCATTACTTTCTCAGGAACTTCAAGCAACAAGGGCCTCCCATAGCATCAGCAGGAGCCGGGTGTCAGGCAGCTCCTCCAATACTTTGCCTCTGCTGTAGATCCCCACCTACTCCTGGGGAAAAGAAGTGAGTCTGGGATTTTCTGGTCTGGGTAATTTCTTCTCAGGAGCTCTTAGTCTGTGCCATGTAGACAGTTGTGGGGCGGACTGTTCACCAGTAATTTAGGCCTTGCATTTTCCCTTACTTAGACCCAGCTTATATTTCTGTTCTGCAGCTACTATCTGCCTCATTTTCTACATCGAGAAAGAACCCACCCTGCCCTTCTCATATTGGTTACTCTTTTTATAGTAATTAGATGAACAATTATTAGACTGTAAATATAACCACAGGCCACAGGTCTTGCAAGCCACAAAGCTTTCACAAAGGTGTCCTTGATTAAAACATTGGTTGATATTGGGGTCCAGATCAGCTGTATGCCCAAGCCTGAGATTGGAACCTATATGTGGGTTGGACTTGAGAACTTGCCCTAGTCCAGAGCCCTCTGACTCCTGGTATCTTGAAGGGTGTAGAGACCCTGAGGTGTCCAGGACCCCAGGCTCTCAGTGAGTCCAATGTCCACTGCTGCTCTAATGATTTATGCAGCCTCTCATGTCAGACTGTCACTGCCCACCTTACCCACTCCAGTGCTGTCCCCCACTTAGGATTTCTAAACTTTCCCATTCCAGGCAATTCACGCTTTCAGATGTACACTTACTCTTCTTTCCATTAGCTCCAGTTCATCAGAAGCTAGCCCAAGAGGATCTGGTCGTGTTAATGGGCATTCCACCTCAAGAAACCACACTCCAAATGTTCTCATTTAGTCACAAAAGTGCTCCCATGGTCCACAGACATCATGTTGAGCAATGTTGCAATAGACTAGAAGTTGTATGGATCAATGGTCAAGAACTGCGAAGGGTCTGAGAAGTTACCTGACCTGCAAGCTAACAAATTAGTCCCTACCATAGTTTCATGGATGTTGGCAGAAGACACAAAACTCATTGGTCAGAGACCAAGGACAATATTACAGTAAATAGAATAAATATCTGCCCTGGTTACCTGAGCTCTAATTCCCAAAGGGTGACATGAAGAGTATCAGATGACACATTGCAGAGGGACATCAAACATGCTTGTCCTTTGCTACAGAGAGAAAAAACACTCTCTATCTTCTAAGAAGTTAACCAAACCTGTTCTTTGCTCTGGAGGGAGATACTGCCTCTGTCTTCTAAGATTGTTCACTATATAAGCATCCTAGAAAAGACAGCTTGGAACAAAGGACAGTTATGACCTTGTACATGAGATGTGCAGAAATGTGTGAGATCCATGGAGAATTGTCTGTCAACAAAACTTACTAATCACTAAAAAAAAAAAAAAAGAGAGAGAGAGAGAGAGAGATAAAGACGAAAAGACAATTTCTGAAGAAATATAACATAAAAAGTCAAAGTAGTAAAAAACATGATAGTGTACAAAGTTGCAATTCTGTAGGATAAGTCTAGAGGTCTAATATACAGCATGACTACAGATAATAATACTATATTGAGCACTGGAAATTCACCAAGAATGTAAATTTCAGGTGTTCTCACCACACACACATACACACACACAAATGGTAACTATGTAAGGAGATGTATATGTTAATTAGCTTGACTGCTGTAATCATTTCACTACATATATGTATATCAAATCATCATGTTGTACACCTTAAATGTAATTTTTATTTAAAAATTTAAAAATATATAAAAAAGTAAAAATTTAAAAGTGATAAATGTAAAGGTTAAAATTTTACTAAGTTAAAAGGATATCAAATGTTGCAGAATAAACAGAATAAATACAATATGTGATAATTTCAAGAGACACTTCTAAAATCCAGTGATGTGGAATATTTGAAAAGAGTTACCAAAAAAAAAATGTGTTAGGCAAATATAAAATGAAGAAAGAGGTACAAAATTGGAACACCGGAAACAATTCTAATGAAAATCATGTTTTGTATTGATACGAGTTAAAACTCTATCAAGAATATAGGAACAGTCACAAGCATTGTTAACCTCATGACATAGCTTTGAAATATAAGTCAAAACTGCTAGAAACTTAAGAAGAATTTCATAAATTCAAAATCACTGTGAGAGATTTTAGCACTCATCTCATAATTTACAGGCCAAGAAAATGAAAAAGGGAATGATATAAAATATTTGAATAGTTTAATTAGCATACATATAGAAATATTTTTCTCAAAAATGGGTAATATACGTCTTTTCAAATATGATGAGACAGTCACAAAAACTCTTCACATATTCTACATCAAAAAGACAAATCTAAATAAATTATGCACTTATGAATCATAAAATTCACATTTTTGTGACCACAGTGTAATGAAAATATATATTAATAATGAAGTAATAAAACTTCCCCATCCAATCACTTAAAAATAATCTTCCAAAAGAACTCTTGAGATCAAGAAGTAGTAAAGATATCAATTTTAAAAAAAGAGTGATCTTTATTAAAACCCATGGGATGCAGCCAAAGCAGTATTCAAGAGGAAATTTGTAATCTTAAAATGCTATTTCCTAGATTAAAATAGACTGAAAATTTATGACTGAGACTTTCAGTTCAACAAATAAAAATAAAAAAGTAGAAAGAAACATGTAATATAGGTAAAAACAGAATTTTATAAGATAAGAAAAAATAAACATAGACGACAAATAAAACTAAAAAGTTGTTCAGCAAAAAGACATACAAATTGGTCTAACCTTTGACAAGACTTTCTGGAACAAAAATAATAGTATTATAAATAAGAAAAAGACATAGTCGTACTTGGAACTATATTCCAATAGATTTGAAAATCTAGATGAAATGAAGGATTTCCTAGAAATATATAGATTAAGAAGAGTAAAAAAAGAAAAGAACTATATAGACCAATAATCATGGGGGAAATTGATGAGGGAAATAACTTCTAACAAAAGTTCAATGCTCAGATAATTTTACAGACAAGCTGTGCCAAATCTTCTTCCAATATCTCTACTCTTTCTAAACTAGATACAAATTGGAGCCTCCCAAAATCAACTGAGGGCATGCATTGCCCTGATATCAAATCCAGACATAGTTTGAGAGAAATAGTGGAAATCAAACAGCAATCTAAACTATAAAAAATCAATGGAAAATTCCTATATAAAGTATTAACAAATGGAAGCCACTCTCATATTAAAAGACTAATACATTATCAACAAGTAGAGATTTAGTATTCAAATGTTTAAATATTGATATATTTATTAATGTTTTATTTATTAATATTTATATTATTAATAATGTTTCATTTATTAAGGATATATTCATTAATATATTATTAATATTAATTTATTACTAACATTTTAAGAAACAAACAAAAAATAAGCATCCTAATAGTTACCAAAAAACTTGACAAAATTTATCATCCTTTTAAATTAAACTAATAAGAACCTCCAGGAATCTTTCCAGAAATGGAAGGAAATTTCTTAAACCTGATACACGTTTATTTATTACACACTCAGATCGAATGTCTTAATAGTGAAATAATAAAAATATTCTCATAAACAAGACAAGGCTGACATCTCCTACCACTGTTATTTAGTATTGCACTATTTAATATTGTATTCTAGTAAGTGCAATAAAATGAAAAAGAAATAATAGAAATATACAATACTAGAAAAAAATTATTGTTTGCGGATATTAAAATTTACTATGTAGAGAATCAACTAAAAACTATTAAAACCAATACTAAAATTCAGTAAGGTTGTCAGATAGTTTAAAATAATTAATTTCTTTATTTTCCAGTAATAGTCAATAAGAAAATCAGATGGTGGTAATCAATTTCTACATTAAGATAAGCCAATCTGTAAATAACCTACAAATAAATGTAATAACAATGTGAAAACTCTCTATAGAGATTACTTTAAAGAAATTATTGTATGAAAAATCTTAATGGTTGGAATATAATCATTGGACTTAATAAGAATGCCTCTTACCCTAAATAAGTGAATGCTTTTCCAGTGTCAATTCCAGCATAATCCTTCTGGCATTTGACAATCTGATCTTAAAATTTGCTTAGAAGAGAAAGGTACAAGGAAAACCAAATCTGAGGCAAAGAAAAGTAACTTAATTTTTACTGAGGTATTATTTATATAGAGTGAAATTCAGAGATTCTACATGTATGGTTTGATGAGTTTTGAAAAAAGGATATACACATATAGCCCACACCCAAGTCAACATATTGAAATCTACAGCACCCCAAAAAGCTTCCTCTGGACATTTTGCATACATCCCTCAGGCCCTCCTGAAGAACCAGTACTGTGATATCCATCATCATAGATTAGGTTTGCCTGTTGTACAATCTCATTAAAATGGAGTCATACAGTATCTGCTCTTTTGCATCTGGCTTTATTTGTTCAACATAATGAGATTTAAGATTCACCCTTTTCGGTGCACAAATCAATTCAGATCTTCCTCAGCTTATGATGAGGTTATGCCTTGAAAAACCCATGGTAAGTTGAAAATATCGTAAGTTGAAAATGCACTTAATATCCCTAACCTACCAAACATCATAGCCTAGCCTAGCTTACCTTAAATGTACTCAGAACTCTTATATTCACCTACAGTTGAGTAAAATTATCAAACATAAAGCCTAATTTATAATAAAATGTTGGCTATCTCATGTAATTTATTGAATACTGCACTGAAAGTGAAAAACAGAATGGCTGCATGGGTACAGAATGGCTGTAGTGTATTGGTTGCTTATCCTCAGGATCACCTGACTGACCTGGGCTGCAGCTCTCTGCCCTGCCTGGCAACACAAAAGAGTATCAGAAAAGATCAAAATTCAACGTACAATTTCTACTGACTTCATAGCATTTTTGTACCATTGTAAAGCTGAAAAATCTTAAGTCAAACCATTGTAAGTTGGGGGTGGTCTGTACTTTGTTCCTTTTTATTGCTGAGTAATATTCCATTGTGTGAATAGCCACAGTTTCTCTACTCTTCTGTTAAGAGAAATTTAGATTGTTCCAGGTTTTGGTTGTTTTCTGTAGTCTCTCTAATTTGTCCTTTTGATCTTTTGTCTGTCCTTACACATAAGGCTGGGGTGGGCTGAAAGCTCTGAAAAGCCATGTTTTCTCTTTGAAAACAGAACTTGCTTCAAATGTAAGAGAAGGCAGTGATATTCTAACAAATGCAAACAGCTAAGCAACTCTGTTGTATTTTTTAATCATGTGTTACTATATTGTATTAACCAACAGCTTATGATGAAAATGATGACAATCCATAATAATAATAGGGCAACCCATAATGCCTTTTCCTCTCAGTCCTTTCTTATTCATCAATCAGTTGAAGGTAGAGAGTCTTGGAAGAATCTGCATCAAGAAGTAAAATGAAAACAGTTGAATTAGCTTGGTAGAGCTTTTCCTGTTCTTGTAAGAACAAATACATACACGAGTACAAGCTATGAAATACAAATTGTGTAATTTCAGTGATTCCAGTATAAATTCTTATATTTGCATTTAAAACTGACATAGTACAATACAAGAAAAATGGTAAAAATCCATGCTAATAATGTTAAATTTGAATTTTTTGTTACTTAGAAATTAAATAGCAAATAAAAAATACCATGACAAATTGAGAAACCACAGAAGAAGGGGAAAACTTTAAATTTTAGTACCTTTAACAGCACTTTTTCCTGCTTTTTGAAAAAGGGCTCTGCATTTTTATTTTGCTCTGGGCCCTGCAGATCGTATTACAGCCTTGCCTAAAACACTTGCCGTATGACATAAGAAGGAAAAAAAATAAGATTACCTTTTTCAGTGTAGACCCCCTTGGATATTCTTGGGATTCCCTTGGGTGGGGAGGGGTGCCATAGGTAGAAAGGAACAAGCTCTCTCCTGTTTCTTAGCTTTGATTTGCTTTCTGTAAGGAGCTCTCTTCACCCTCTCCTCACCACCCTGCTGTCAGGGCCATTTGCGATACCAGGGCTTGGTTGATGTATCCATTGGGCCCCTCTGTGTTTCGCCAGGGGCCACTCTGAGGGTTCCCAGTGATCCCTTGTTAGTCATTTTGCCCATAAACCATTGATACACTGCAATTTCACCGACTCCAACTTGACAAAATATAATTTGATTAAAATTCAAGCCGCTCAGCACAACAATTTGTTTCAAACAACAGTTTGGTTGGAAATGAATAATCTATAGTTTTTGTAATTTCTAATTCATTTCCAGTGAATAAACAGTGAGAGTAGATTGACTGAAAATGAATTAGAAATTTCAACACAAAAGACAGAGAAGACACTCCCCCAGTTCTAGAAAAAAAGAGAAGAAAATGATTAATATGAATAAAAGTGTGGCAAAATCACTCTATAGTACATGAAAAGGTCCTAATTAGTCCCATTCTCTCCCCTCGAAAGAGAAAACAAAACAAAACCCCAAAATAACAACCTGTGAGTGTGGAATATTCACTTAACTTTCAGTGAAATGATTTGTGTATGTATCTGATCCTGTGGTCTGTAGTAGAGTTAGGGAGACAGACAGCCTCTCCTCTCCCCTCTCTGTGGTGATTATGGCTTCCCAGACACTGAAGCAGTCTTGTGTTTCTGCACAGGGATGCCATGTCTGTCCCAAGCTCTTTTCTCCATTGGGGGAAACCAGCTCTCAAGCTGGGCCGTTTCAGAGAGCATGCCATGCCCCATTTCTCATCTTCGCTCTCATTCAGTGCACAGCCACATGAGCACACATCAAACAAATGAGCTTCCACTCTCAGCCCAAGAAAAGCAAATCCCCAGGCCTATCAGGGCATAACAAATGAAGACGCATGCCACAAGAATCTATCCACACTGAGTCTCCCGGTTTGGTTCCACAAATAGCAAGCTCAGAAACTCCCCTGGTCTGACTCAGGAGTAGGAGTGACCTATGAATAATACAAACAGCCCATGAAAACCTTTACTGTGGACTTTAAATATAGGACAGTGACCTTACTCACCCTTCTTGAATTTTTCCCACAACTGATCTGCTTTATATATTATGCCTGCCTTAGCACATTTGCTCTTTTATAGCCCCAGGGATTTGTTTGGACCATGTTGCGCTATTGCTGATGCATGTGTTAGGGGATTTTTTCTCAGAAAGCAGTCTACCCAGGGCCAAAATATCAAGATATGTAGGTCAGGAGGGTAAAACGTTCAAGTAATTTTTTTCTGATGCTGTCTATGTAACGTATTTACATGTTGATTTGCTCAGTTATTTGGAAGATATATACCAAATGCCTCTAGTTGCTGAGGATTTAAGGGTATATGATTCATGATCACTTTATTTAAGCAGCACGTAATTTGGCGGTTACTGTGCCAGCTCGATGCACAGTTGCAGAACAGGAAGGTTGAGTGCCCTCTTTAAGGGGCGAGCACTGGGCTGGGGCATCCACATCTCGGTCTGATGGGGGCAGTGGCGAGAAGTTTCCATTGAGTAAATGATGTCAAGAGAGTCTCAAACGATGAATAGGTTTCACTAGAGACAAGCTTTTTAAAACTGCATTTTAGGCAAAAGAGCAGAATTTGCAGAGATGCAGGGGAGAAAAAAACGTGTGGCACGTTCAGGAACCGGGAGGTATGTCACAGTGTGGCTGGGACAGAAAATATACCTGTGGGAGCAGCAGTGGATACACTGGACAGGGTTTCTATGCAGTTTAAGGAGCTTGGACTTTATCCTACAGGAAACTTTGAAAGATTTTTCTTTTTTTAAGATTTTATTATTTATTTATTTTTTAATATGTGGTCTTAATAAATTATTTATTTATTTTTATTTTGGGCTGTGTTGGGTCTTCGTTTCTGTGCGAGGGCTTTCTCTAGTTGTGGCAAGTGGGGGCCACTCTTCATCACGGTGTGCGGGCCTCTCACTATCGCGGCCTCTCTTTTTGCGGAGCACAGGCTCCAGACGCACAGGCTCAGTAGTTGTGGCTCACGGGCCTAGTTGCTCCGCGGCATTTGGGATCTTCCCAGACCAGGACTCAAACCCGTGTCCCCTGCATTGGCAGGCAGATTCTCAACCACTGCGCCACCAGGGAAGCCCAGGAAACTTTGAAAGATTTTAAGCACAGATATCCCCGTTGAGGCTCACGGTTTGTAAAGATCATTCAAAGCAGAGCATAGAGGAGACTGATTGAAGCAAAATGGACCCAAGGGGAGAAAACCTATCATGGAGCTAGAAATATTGAAGGAACCAACAAAGCAGTGACAACAGAAATAGGGAGGAAGAAAGGTTTCTGAGAATATATATAAAGGGATAGGATTTCTTGGGCATCCAAACTAACTGTGCTCAGAGTGAGGGATGGAGGAGGACCCACTAGTGGATCCCCGGGTGGATTGGAATGGTGCTTTTCTCTGAGCTGGGAAAGGAACAAGGCTCAGTGAGAAAGAGAATGGTTAGCTTCAGTTTTAGATATGCTGAATGTTTAAAGCCAGGTTTGTTGAAATGTAATTAACGTATTGCAAAATTCACCCTTTTCAGTATACAGCTCTATGAATTTTGGCAGACAAATGTGAATATTTATGTAATTACCACTAACACTGAGATGGAAAATATCTCCATCACCCCCAATTGTTCCCTTGTTCCTTTGTAGTGAACACATTTCCCCACCCCTACCTCATGGAAACCACTAGTCTGTTCCCTATAGTTTTTCATTTTCTAAGATGTCATTTAAATGGAATCATACAGCATGCTCAATGAAAAAAAATCTGGCTTCCTTTTACTCAGTATAATGCTTTTGAGAGAGAGTGCTGAATCCTAACCATTAGGCCACCAGGGAGCGTCATTATTTATTTTAGTATAATGCTTTTGAGATTCATGTAGTTATCTGTGGTTTGTTAATTTTATCGATAAGAAGTATTACATTCTGTGGCTGTACTGAAATGCATTTATCTATTCAGTGGTTGGTGAACATTAATGTTGCTGCCAGTTTGGGGAGATTATGAATAAATCTGTTACAACCATTTACATATAAGTGTTTGTGTAAACTTAAGTTTTCACTTCTCTTGGGTAAGTAACTGGTAGTGCCTGATAGTGAGAATGCTGGGTCATTTATAAATGTATGTTAGCTTCATAAGAATCTGCCAAACTGTTTTCCAGAACTTTAGTATTGTCATCAGAGAAAATTAGCCATTCTAAAAAGTGTGTAGTGAAATACCACTGTGGCTTTAATTTGAATTTTTCTAATGATTAATGGCATTAGTATTCTTTCTTGTGCTTACTTGACATCCATGTATCTTTTTTGGTGAAGTTTCCATCAAATATTTTGCCCACTTATTTTTATTGAGTTTGTTTTTCATTATTGAGTTTATGTATTTATAAATAAAATCAGGATACAAATTCTTTGTCAGATATGCAGTTTGCAAGTATTTTCTTCCAATCTGTGGCTTATCTTTTCATTTCTTTAACAGTATCTTTGAAAGATTTAAGTTTTTAATTTTGACAAAGTTCAGTTTATCAATAGTTTTTTTATGGATTTGGCTTTTGGTGTTGAATCTAAGGAACTTTGTCTAACACAAGCTACAAGGGATTTTTCCTATGGTTTCTTCTAGAAGTTTTATACAGTACTTTTAAGTGTTACATTTAGATCTATGATCCATTTTGAATTAATTTTTGTATACAGTTCAAAATATGGGTTGAGGTTCATTTAACAAAATTTTTGCAAACGGATGTTTAATTGTTCCAAAAACGCTTGTTAAGAAGACTTTTTTTCCCATTAAATTGTCTTTAGACCTTTGTCAAGAATCAGTTGACTAGATCCGTGGGGATTTATAAATGTTCTTATTTCTTCCTCTCTATATTAAAAGCTCTTTGAGGCCTAAGATATTGTTTTACATTGGTTTTTTTTCTTAGCTCCTAACACGATACTTTTATATAAGAAATACTCCAAAATTGTTGGAGGTAACAGGAAATAAGACATCAGGAACTGAACTTGAATCCTACCACTTCTATCCATTAATGTGGCTTTTGATCAATTATATATCTTCTCTACATTCAAGTTTCCACATTTTTGAGCGTCCTAATATTTAGTTCTTAGAATGTTAGGAGGATGAAATGAATACAGCAAAAGGATTTAGTATTTGATACACTGATGCCTAGCATGGGGTAGGTGCTCCATAGAGATAGTTATTTATGTAATTAAAATCCATTTAAGAGGAATATGAAAAAAATGGATATTGAATTATGTGAATGCAGTTAAGTTTGCATGTTTTCCAAAGAATATTAAGACTTCCAGTCACCTATGAAATAACAGCTGCTTTCAATTATGTACTAACTTGAATAAACCAACAATAATGCAGGGAGGGTGTATGAGACAGAGGAAAAGGCTAGGTAGGCATGTAAGCAGTCTTTCTCCTCTAGGCTGAAAATCTCAATAGCTCTGCCAGTGGGCCAAGGAGTGGTGATTTTTTTCATCTTCCTGATTGCAGAGCAGAGCTTGTTTCTTTGAATGTGTCTGCTAGGCCCATGTTGCTGTGTTGAAAGACTATGTTTGTAGCCAAAAGGTTTTTTCATGTCACTACAAGGGTGTTCCAACCTGCCACTGCCTTTGACATGCCACTGACATCCCCACAGATTTCCTTCCCTGCTCTTTCCATTAACATAAAAATTGTGAGACTTGGTCTAAAGATATGTTGGGGCTAAACAGAAGACTTTGGTTGGACAACAGAACGTATAACAGTAGCTACGTTAACCATTTGTGTGTTGTTAGATGTTTACCCGTTTCCCAGGACTGCACAGGTTAAGTGGTATGAGAAGACAAGCCAGAGGGTAGCCCCAGGGCAGACCTGATGCCACCAGATGATTGGAGTCATTGTTAGTAGAATTTTCTCACTTAGTGAGATTTTTCCTTCTACCCAATACAAAGTTGCATGGAATTTTAAGCTCAGACACAAAATTTACTGGTGAGTATATTGAGACTGGGCAGTTTTACTGGATAGAAATCTAAACAGATGGCTTTCCCTTAAAAAGCAAATCTTCTGGTTGAACCTGGCTTGTACCCTGGCTGAATGTGTTGGCCACTAAGGGATTCAGAATCCCTGGAGAGGACCCCTGAGCAGTGTGTCAATAGCCACAGCATGGCCATCTCTCAGTGGCAGAATAGATGGCACCACTGCTGTGGCTTTTTTGGGATTAGAGTTGGACCTTTTAAAACACCCTTGACTCACTTTTTATTTTTCCATCTCAAAGTTCATAAATCACACCCAAGATCTTTCCAAATAAAATACATGCACAGAAGAAAAGTTTTTATTCTGGGAAGACACAGCAAATTCTGCAAAACCTGACTAGCACCCTGGCAATTCAACTAGACTGAAATGAGCTCTAACTGATAACTTGATTCTGACTATAACATTTATTCTCAGGCTATGACCACTCACAAAAACAAACAAACAAACAAACTACATCCCCCCCCAAAAAAAAACTCTGAGTATTCACTTTCTCAGGGATTTTTTTCTTTGAACTTATATTATCAGTAAGTGCTTTTCCTTCTGTGATGTACCAGCAAGTCCAGCTTCATGGGTTTGCAGCCTGGGTGACCACACAGTGCCCCATGCTTAGAAGGGCCTCATGCTTGTTTTAATGCCTGGCTGTTGCTGTTTTAAAACTCTGAATAATTTTTTAACAGGAGGCCCTGCACTTTCATTTTGCATTTGGCCCTATCCTGGTCAGCATGCTGGGTTACAACGAAGCAGAGAAGGAATTTTTTGGAAGGATAGTCATGGTTGATGGTCAACAGCAAACCTCAAGACACAGTCTGGAAAGACGCTGGGGACTACTGGACACTTCAAATCCCAGTCCAGATCCTACCCCAGGGAATGGGTGGTTAGACAGTGCTGCTGTCCCCATTGCTAAACACAGGGCACCACTGCCACTGCCACCAGGGAAGGAGTCTAAACAGTGCCTGCTTCTTTGTGACACTTACTCCTGATTCATATTTCTGGTTGGGAAACTCTCGGTTGCTGAGCATAGTTTATCATGTCTGGCCTCACTACTAGAATTGAGAGAAGAAGATGCTCTTGCACCTTCTATATTGAGAATAACCCTGCCAACTACCAGATCCACAGAGTGATACATTCCCCAGTATCAGTGAATAGGAGATGTTTCACATCTTGAACAGCCAAAACTCAAGGAAAGAAAGGAATAGGTGTTCATCTCACCTAACTTCCAAGGGTCTGCACTTTTAGGTTCCCTAGACATCTGATCAATCTTCCACTGTGTTATTTTCTATATCTCTTTGCTGGTTCTTTCAAGGTCTTTCTCCCAGAGCATTTCTACCTTATTTTTGATTCTTGCTTACATATGTTTCTGGGTGAACTCTTCCCTACGTGGCTGATGACCCTGAATGCCTCTGAAATCAACTTACTCACGTTCCTCTCCCATGCTCTCAATCTCCCTCAGAACCTTTCTATGTAATATGATTGAAATTAGGAATCACTCTTTTAATATTCCAGTTCAAATAAACCTAATTCAGTTAAACAACAGACTAGAACCACAGTGAGAGTTATCACCTAGTGTGTTCCTGAAAACAGAGCTCTTTTGGTATCTAATGCTATAGAGACAAAATATCTTTATACCTATTATTAATCTAAGGAATGGAGTTTAAATAGTGAGGAGACTAATTAGGAATATCTGTTTTTGATATTTCTCCAGGGCGATTACATAGGAGAAATGCAATCGTTTTAACTATTCAGCTGGGATTTTGTCTTTGAATATTTGTTCTAGATCCATATATTGCAGGATATTATATTTCTTCTGAAATTATTAGAGAATTTCTTTCAGTTATTTTTGCATTGACTACCTACTTATTGAGCCTTGGATAAATCCTTTTAATTTACACATCATTAAGAAGGCCATGCACTATCAGGTTCAAAAGGAGAGCAAGGCAGGTTCAAATAAACTTTACATAAGTCAAGGAGTGTGGCCACTCTGCTTTAATTTCACCGTTTTTCAGGATCATATTACATTTTACCGGGCCCTGTCTTAAGGCTCTGTCTTGTCTCCTTTCTGAAAAGTACATAAGAAAAGGAAGACAGATGAAGGTGGAATCATAGGACAGTAAAGAAGGATAAAAAACACCAAAGTTAAGACGTCGTCACAGTTTTTCCACTCACTTTCTCTCACCTTGTCTTTCTTAGCTCCTGAAGCATGAGCCGTGAGCAGAAAAGGTGATGAGGTTTTAGTGCATCACATACTAACAAGCATTCCTTAACTCTACTTTTCTCCATACTTTTATTAAAGCGAATGTATTCTGTAGAATGTTTTCCCGAAATTGTCTGATCATTTAAAATTTAATTTGGGTATAATCTCCAAAATTCAATATTTTTACTGCTCCCCTATATAATTTTTAGTAATGATAGAAAACATTTTAAATGCCTTTCTGTGAACAGTTTTTATTTTCACGGTATATGTTTAATCTATTCACAGGTGTTTATTTAAAAACGTCACCCATGAATATTTTACGTTTCGTGCAATATTTTAGATATTAAATCAGTATTTAAGATCTTGCAGGGAGTCTCATTACTCTAGGAATAATTGAACAGAATATGGAGCAGAATGCAGGCTCTAACAGTTATGGGAGATAACAACTAGAAGAGTATTTAAAACAGAAAAACACATCAGGTGCATAACACGAAGGTGCAAATTTCTGTTTTTTTACACGCATTTTTTTATCTCAGTTATATGCTTCTCTTTTCCAAGGGAGCTCAAAGACAGAACACTGCAGTGAGAAGCAATAAGAGTGAGAGAATTCAGCTACAATGCTACTATTTAAATGGAGTATATATGTTAGCAATTTCTAACACTAGAATTTTAGACTTTGGTTCCATGAGACTTTGGATGATAAATTATATGCACCCCCTTATCCCCATTCCCTCCTCTCTCCCAGTAGGGACAATCTCTAGTAATCAGGAAATTGTTTTCATCTCTTCCATCAGTTTTGATTTTAGGAGACCCCCTTAGCTTCCACTGTAGGCTGCTAAAATTGAATGAGAACTGAATAAGTAACTACAAGATATTTTGTTTCTTAAATTAGGTGTGGCAAGCATGCCTGTAAATTGTCAAAGGAATTAAAACCATATTAACGTGTTATTCAATTTTAAAAATAACTCCTCCAAAGATTGCAGTGAATGAACAGCTCATTAGTATGCCTTTTCTAAAGAAAATAATGTTTTTCTTTCATTGTTTTCTTGGAAGGATTACCTGTTGGTCTAAAATTGGTTGTAATATTGAAAAGAGTATATACAACAGAATAGTGTATTGCAGGTCATATAGTCCACACCATAAAAGGGATCAACTTTTCCAGGAAATGTGGTCAAGAAGCCTTGTCCAAAACTTCCTGTAAATTTGTAAGTGAAAACAACTTTTTTGATAAAAAAGAACTGTTACTCAAAACTGCTTGGGATATTTATAGCTCTATGTCAAGAGTCTTCAAATCACAGCTCTGTGTCTATTATTTATAATATACTATCATTTCTAATATTGTCTGCACTTACTTTAATTCCATTTGTGGAATTTGTGGATGTTAATTGTATTTAATTGTCCCCAACTTATCTGATTATATCAAGCAGATCATTCTGAAATAATGCTCCATAGTAACGGAATGTTCTAAAACAAATACGTGGTGGAGATTAGCCACTGAGGTTTGTCCGGTTTCTCCTAAGTCAATTTATCAAAAGTGAAGGAGGATATAGTCCTGCTGAATTACCACTGAAGCGCTCAACACAAATCATTTTTCCCATTTCCACAGAACTAGGTGACACTCCCCGAATAAATTATAATTTGAGTAGTGTTCTGTATGTAAATGCTGTTTGCTCTTTTTTTTTTTTTTTTAAATCCTGAGAGCTAGACTTTGCTATGAACTAAAGAAGGCCATAGGGGCTGACTAGCACTATGGGGGTCACAGGGCTGATCCAACAAGGCCTTGGTGACGATGGCTAAAATGACATTTTGATAAGTGGGAAAGTTTCCTTCCCAGCTTGTCAGATAACAACAGAATAGTCAGCAGTATTTCCCTTAGAGAGGGCTGCCTCTCTTTTACAGTGTTTGAGGAAGAGTCATCAGGGCTTGGAGTGATGTAAATAATAACTATTCTCTGGAAAATACAATTTAAAAAAATTGTTATTCATTAATTAGTGTATAAGTGATGGTCTTGCAAAAGGATGAACCATTATAGATTAAAATATGTTGTTTGATAATAAATGGCTGTTAAAGTTGAAGAAATATTTAACTTTTCAGGAATCAATGGGATACAAATTCAAATAATACATGCCAGTTTCCTTTATTAATTTTGTGAAGCTTGTAAAAATATATAATGTTTATTGCTGACAAGAATGTAAAAATTAGGTACTTTGTATTCTGCTCTTGAGAAAGTAAAGAGATACATTTTTTAAATGGAAAATTGGCAATACAAATCAAAATTCTTTACAATGTTTAATATCCTTTGACCCCAGGAATTTATCCTATTGCAAATTATTTCAATTTTAAAAATTTATTCTAAGAAAATAATTAGGGATACACACAAAAGAGTATATATAGCACAATGTTTATATAAAATAAGACCAGAGAGATATATGCCAATGTTTACTATCAATAGAATGGACAAATGAATTGTGGTATATTCCACAAAAGGATATTATACTACAATGAAAATAAATGAACTCTAGCTACACAGAACAATATGAAAGAATCTTACAAATACAACATTGAATAAAGCAAGTAAGAAACACAAGACTACATACAGTGTGAGTCCATTTATATACCCTTCAGAAACTAATCAATAGTATTAGGGATACATATATGGATGGTAAACAAAAGGAAAGCTGGGAATAAGTGTGACACAATTCAAGATAGTGGTGACCTTTGGGGAAGAGGGAAAAGGTTACAAAAAGAAAGAGACACAGAAGAGACACATTTTCTGGGGTGAAAATAATGTATGATTTCTTGACCTGCGGAGTGGTTACATGAGTATTCACTTTGTATCTGTTTGCCAAACTGTAAATATAGGTTTTATGTACATTATATGACTATGTTATTTTTCATTATAGAAAAAATTTTTAATTGATATCAAAAGAGTTCTCTGGTTGCAGGATTTCATTGTAGAAAATTTACATTTTCTACAATGAAGAAGTGTCACTTTAAAATTAAGCCCTCCCGAGGATTTTACCACAGTGTTAACTATGGAGCAAGGATTGCTCCATGTGTATCCTACTGTGCTTAGTACTTTGGTGACTATAGCAATTTATCATCAATATTAACTTCTTGTTGAAGGAAATTCAGGGAAATGTCTTATCAAGCTCTAAGAAAAGAACACAACATTCAGGAAGTCGATAGCAAAAGGGAACTAAGTGGTATGATACCTTAATTACACTAGTGAGAAGTCTAGGATAGAATTTTTATTTTAACAGGCATATGTATTTTCTTTTATTTTAAAAATTAAATGGTCCTATTAACTAGTTTTTGTAATGGTGGTCTTCAAATATGAAGGCAAACAACTTGGTAAAATGTAACACATGTTCATTTAACCAAGAATTGTCTAAAAAAGTGACTTTAAATAAACTGTGTAATTGATATTGTCTTGATGTACACTGTTCTTATGCCTTGAAGGCACAGAGTGATTTGGTGTCAAGAAGCTGACAATTCTTCTCAAGAGTATTTGTCCCTAGTGGAAGAGGCAGGCGAATGGAGAGGCTGTATCTTTCCCCTTTCAGGAAGCTGAGTTGAGCTCTGCCTCTCTCTCTCTCCTAGGACCAGGGCACTGGGAAGGGTAGCACAATGTGAGCACTACACAAAGGCTCGGGTGTTTAGAGGCTATAAAGTCTGGTGGATTTCCACTAGTATAGGCCTGGGCTCTGATCCAGCATTGTGCTATCTCAAGGAGAAAGAGATTTTATTCTTCTTCTGAAGGCTTTATTTATTTATTTATTTTTAAATTTATTTCTAATTTATCTTCCCAGGGAGGCGCCTTTTAAAATCTTAAACTAAGATTTCTATAGGGTAAAGAACAGTGTTGTCAGGTTTCCCTGGTGGTGCAGTGGTTGAGAGTCCGCCTGCCGATGCAGGGGACGCGGGTTTGTGCCCCGGTCCGGGAAGATCCCACATGCCGCGGAGCAGCTGGGCCCGTGAGCCATGGACTCTGAGCCTGCGCGTCCAGAGCCTGTGCTCCACAACGGGAGAGACCACAGCAGTGAGAGGCCTGTGTGCCAGAAAAAAAAAAAGAAAAAAAAAGAATAGTGTTGTCTTGTATTGAGATGGTTCACTGAGCTTAAATGAAAATACAGTATTGAGAAACTTCATTATATTACTGGGAGCCACACAGAGACATTTGTAGAACTAACATCTAGAGATGGCATGAGTCAGCCAAGTTTAAGTCAGGGCTTTTGACTCCCCAACCAATACTGTGTCTATTGAATTAGTTTCCTATTTCTGCTGTAAGTAATTACCATGAACAGTGGCTTAAAACTGTACACATTTATTCTCTTACAGTTGTGGAGATAAGAAGTCCAAAATCAGTTTCACTGGACTCAAATCAAGATATCCACAGGGCTGTCCTCCTCCCCAAGGCTCTCAGAAAATCCATCGTTTTGCATTTTCCAGCTTCTGGGGCTGCATTTCTTGTATTCATGTCCTTTTTCTGGACCAAATGGGTACTCTCCCAGTGTAGATCTTTGTGTCTCCCAGCACATTCTTTTTTAGGGCCTAAAAAGTGTCATGGGCCCTATTCCAACATGTGTGTGTGCCACACAACCACCAATTTTCTGACACCAGCTTGGTGTCCTACAATTCAACCCAATACTGACACTATCTACTTGAAGGTAGCATCAGATCCCACAGGTTAAAGGCTCAGTCTTTAAGATTGCCCCCACTTCAAGATGCCAGTAACAAGCCCAGGTTTTTGCCTGTGCTTCTGACTGGTGACTATATATCAGAGATTCCCACCACCTACAACTTGGGTTCAATAAATTTTCTAGAGCTGCTCACAAAACTCAGGACAACTGTTCACCCCCTAGTTCACTGGTTTATTATAATGGACATTAGAAGATACAAATCAACAGCCAGATGAAGAGATGCATAGGGCAGGGTGTAGGAAAGAGTGTGGAGCTTCCATGCCTTCTCTGCGCCACTCTTCCTGAATCTCCACATGTTCACCAACCAGGAAGCCTTCTGAATCCAGTCCTTTGTGGTATTTATGGAGGCTTCATTACATAGGCACGGTTGATTAAGTCATTGGCCACTGGTGCTTGAACTCAGTCTTCAGCCCCTCTCTCATCCTTTGGTGTGGTCCAAAAGTCACCTTATTAACATAACAAGTGGCACCTTTACTGCTCTCATCACTTAGGAAATTTCAAGAGTTTTGAGAGCTCTGTGCCAGAAATGAGATGCAGGCTAAATAAATATTTCCTATTATAAATCACAATATCACAGGATGCAGTTCATCTACAGTATTTATTTATTTATTTATATCATGGGAAACTTAGAAACTTATGCTTTTTCTTTACTTAGGCCTTAGGAGGATAACTGACTTTGGTCAGTCTGTTTAAAATAAATCTTTGGTCTTTAAAACAAATCTTGGTCCCTCATTCCATCTTCAAAGCCAGTAGTGCAACATTTTGCTTCAGTCTCCACATTGGCTTCTTCTCTGTAGTCAAATCTCCCTCTACCTCACTCTTACAATGACATTTCTGATTCCATCTAGGTCCCACCTACATAATCCAGGATAATCTCTCTATCTCAAGATAACTACTCTTATCTGCAAAGTCTTTTTTGCTATATAAGAATATTCATAGGTTCTGGGGATTAGAACCTGGATGTCTTTGGGGGCCATTATTCAGCTACTACATGTGTCATGTCCCCAGCCTGATCAAGTAGCATGGATAAGCTTGTAAATTATATACTAGAGAGCATATGGTGTTAGGTTGATTATATGTGAGATATATATGGGGACTAATTGTGTGGAAAAATAACCAAACATCATTTTACAGAGTAAATGCTTTAGAAGAACGTTTTCAAAATATCTTTGAAAAGGGAAAGAGATATTAGAAAGAATATGGAATTATCAGTCAGAAGGCTTCCAGATCCTTCAATTGACTGGTTAGGTAACCTTGGGTAAGTCGTTGAATATCTGTGGGACTCAGTGACTATATGGCCTTAAAATGGGGAAACTGGATTAATAACCTCTAAGGCTCCTTCTACCTGTAATCTTTGTGCATGCATTTATCATTGCAGCACATTATTGAGTGCCATGTATAAGAGCAAGCACTCTTGTAAATTGTGGAGATGTAAAGATGAAAAGAGAGTCTAGTGATACTTCTACTCCATGAGTTTATCTTAAAAGATATTGAAAAATGAGAATGGCATGCAATAATTAAGTATTAAACAAGTGCATGAAACTTAGACAAGATTCTGTGTGGATTACTTTGACAAGAAGGAGGTAAAATAAACTGGCAAGATACAGTTCTGCCTAAGACATCCTCTTGGTATTTATTATGTAGGAAAAAGTTTTTGAATGTAGTCAAGTTTCCAATAATTAATGAGCAGTTTTAAATTTAATATTAGAAAAAATGTGCACTACTGTATTTTAAAATGTGTAAAATTTAAATTCATTTTCTAATTATGTGAGAAAACAATCTTTTATGCTGGATAATGACAGAATTATATTCTGACAAATGTAGCTTAGGTACGAAAAAGTAAATATTTATACCTTAAGTAAAATTTTTACAGCCAGTAGAAACTCTAGAGATCATAGCATGACTTTCCTTTTTTTTTTTAAACAGATAAAAATGATACTCAGAATCTCCCAAATATTTACTAAAATAGATAATAATAAAAACCTAAATGTCTTTTTCTCTCATGTCAGTGTTGTTAACCTAAAGCAATAAAACAGCCAGTTACTTTACCAGCAAAATAGAGCAGTAAAGAATTGCAGTTAAAAACATGCAACTATGGTGAACCACATGCAAGTCCTGCAAGTCCTGGTAAAGCAAAGGAGAGAAAACTTTTTTATAGAGGAGAAAGGGAAGTTGGGAGGGGCTATTATAAACAAAAAGTCCATTGGAGAAAACAGGGACTTTGAAGTGTAGTGACTTTTCATTGGCTGAAAAGTTGTGACAGACTCTCATTGACTTAGCTGTTGCCAGGCAAGGAGAAAAATTTTTCTTTCTCCTGCTGGCAGGAGTAAATTGGAATTACTTCCTGCCGGAAGTTCAAGGTAGTCTCTTCCTGTTCTGATCTGTATTGACTATGAGTGACACATGTGTGAGAACTCCCACTCCTGAAGTCCCAACTCCATTTTAATATGGCTCCCCTTTACTAATTATCACAATATTTTCCCCCTATAAAATATTGCCCCTCTCAAATTAGAGGAGCTATGAATTGCTTTAAACATGTCATATCTGTAAATTAATTCCAAGGAAATCCAGCAAAGAGCAAAAAATAACAGATCAACAATATCGTGAAATTTTTATTATATTATTGACAATAATTATTATGCTTTCTGCCTGTGACAACATGAAACCAAATATTTTAGTGGGGAAAAAATTGGTAGCAAATAAGGAAGCCTAAATTCTCACCTGATCTGCTCTTTGCTAAAACTGCAACCTTGGGGGAAAGTGTTTAAATTCTCAGACCTCTGTTTTTTCAACTCTAAAACAAAGGAGTTGAAGGAAATGAACTTGAGTAAAAAATGTTAGGATGACTCCTTGAAGTAATGTGTAATGTGAACTTCAAAACAGAAGTAAGGAGCTCACAGAGAGGTAAATTGAGGCTCATTAATCAGTCTAGATGTTCTTTCTTGGTGGGAGTCCTGTCAGGAATTGATATCTTGAGATATAAGCTTAAAGACAGGATTTCAAGGAACTTGACTGCCTTATTCCACCTCTTTTTTCTTTTAACCATTAAAAAAAAAATTGAACTATAGTTGATTTACAATGTTGTATGGCTTATTCTGTCTTTTACCCTCAGCACCTACCATGGGACATATTACTATGAATTATTGTATCTCATACTTTAAAACCTAGAGAAATTTTGTTTTTAATACCATCACAGTCTTCCTTCTCCAACAAGTTTTATGATATTTAGGAGGAGGTACTATTTAATTCTTTTTGCACTGTGGAATTGAAAGGTGGATTTACATCATTCTGTTTTTAATTATGGCTATTTCGGGAAACATGTCGCTTGCCCACAGACCATTGCTCTTTGCACTTGGGCATTTATTTATTTAATTCTATATGTGACATGCTCTTCATGTCTCGTTTGAGGAGGAGCCTAGGGAAAAGAGAACAGCCCTATTTAAAAGAGACTGACTTAAAAAAAAAGACATTCACTGTATTGAGATGTTCACTGAACAAGCCTTTGCTCTACTCCAGCTGAGGCTCACACCAGGTGAAAGAGTCATTGTAAGATGTCTAAAATCCATGAAGAGCATATATGTTGAATCTTTTCTTTTTAACACTATGTTAGTTTCATCTCTTCTACTTAAATTTTCTTTTTTTTCTGTTTATAATATGGCCATATTATTCAGAACAACACACCGTGGAAAAAAAAATCCCCCAATACACTAGAAAAAACATCGAAGAAATTTCATTGCAAATGAGACCACGACACCAGTGATTTAGGTGGGATGGCGTGTTCTGGGATTCAGCAACAAGATAACAGCTCCCTTGGCTTCTGCTCTTGGAGAGGTTTGGACTATTCTGGCAGCTCCCTGGCATGATTTAGGGCAGTGATTCTGGCATGCTTTCGCACTAAAGCGGGGACAGTGCAGTGCGGGAATGCGTGAAAGGCTGGCTTGCCGTGGATAGAATAGCTGTGGGGAAATTCAAAGAGCCATTTAAACTTGTAGTCAATGATTGAAGTTTTCATAGTTTGGTGGTTGAAAATAAGAGACTTGTATCAAAGCAAGGCAACCATTGGAGGCAACACGTACTGAAGAAAATTATTGTAGAGTTTTGTCTAGAGTTTAGTAACTAGATAGAAAGTTCTGGTCCCTGTACTGGAAAGGCTAACTAGTTGATGGTGCTGGAATACGAAGCTGAGTTTATAAGACACAAAGCAAGTGCTTCTGATGTAGGATGTCACTAGATGTCACTCTGGATTTCATTATCTGCTCGTCTAAAGATTTCAGCAGCTTTGCCATTTTGCTACCAATGCCTCTTGCAGAACCTGAATAGACAATGTGAAGTGTGCATGAATAACAGGCAACTGCTGACGGAATGTCAATTTTTGAGTGTGTGACTTCTATTGATCATTCATTATTGACATGAAGATCTCTAGCGTCTTTGCTTTTTCACTTGAAACTGTTTCTCAGCTAAAATTTTCAAGCTTCTGAACAGGGAGGCCTTGAAGGATGGGATGATTCAAGTCTCACAGGATGTTTTACAAAGTACTTTGACCTCTAGAAGAAATCATGGGTACTTTTCATAAAGACTCAACAACTGCTTTGAATAAAAATTCAAAGGGCAACACAGGAAAGAAAGTACATCTCTTTCATATTTAAACGGCTTAATTTCCACCTAGCTGAGTTCAGGAATAGCTAAGAATCATTTTGATGAGAAAAAGGCTGGCATTTTTATTGTTATCATTTATAAATCTACGTTTTATTTGGTGGGCAGTGAGTAAAATTGGAGTGTCCCCTGACCCAATGGTGACAAATGACATGCTCTACAGTTTCCTGTGAGTGTGGATCTGTGATTTTATTTCTCTTAGCTTTGTATACATTAATTAGGTATACACAATCAGAGCTGAGTGAAGAGGCAGCTAAATAAACAAATGACACTGTGGAAAAGTCTTTCTGCATACTAATCATATCCTACATCTGCAAGCAAAAGCTCCATAAATCGATTTGCTCTTTCACATCAAAAGACAAACAGTGATGCAAGTCAGCAGTTCCTTTGTCAAAGTCACGGAGATTGCTGTTCTTCACAAACGCATCTTTACAAAGCTGGATTCAACCATTTGACGATTAGCATTATTGGCAACTCTTCAAAGAAGATTCATCAAGTCATTTGCAATTGGATTGGTTACCATTTTTATGATGCTGCTCCATGAAATCTAACTAAAAGTGATTGACATTTGAATTCTTGCTCAGAGGATGAAGAAACCAACAAAAGAAAAGAAGTCCTCTGATTCCATAGACTGTGCCATACTTGTGTGTGTGTGGGCCAGTGTCAGCCACAGGGCACAATTGGCAGGACCTGACATGAAATGGATGCTGGGTGATGGGCATCTCTAAAGGAAGCCCACAAGAACGGGTCCTTGATTTGCCATATTTGTGCTAAAAGCACAAATGCCAAGTTTCAATGCATTTTGCAAGAGCATATTTTGATGTTCTGTTTTGCTGCACTGTTTGAGAACAAAACGTCAGTTTACTGGGGAAACCAAGGTGGTCCACTCAAGCTAGTCACTGTGTTGCACTAGTTGGATAGAGGAATAAGACATGGGGGAGGGGTAAAAAAGGGAGAGGTAGAGTCTTCTCCATAAAGAAATATATCCTAAGATAGTACACCTAATGCCTACATGCTTGATAGAGAAATGAATAATTCGGCTAATATCATGGTACCATATTAGTTATATCTAGGCATCCTCAGTAACTCCAACAGCAGAGATTTTCAAATTTGCCTCTGGTATAAATCTGGAAATTATGGTAATATTTCCTATTGAATCTGACATTTCCTGTTTTATCTTATTATTTAATGTTATGTATTCTTTAGCTGTACATGAGACACCATTGAGGGGTAGGCCATTCCTAAAATTAACTAAGGGGGATAATTCCATGGCCTCTCCAGGTTATACAGGATACATTTCAGGTACATAATTGAACTCTTTGCTATTTTCAAAAGAGTTCTGGCATTCATCTTGAAGGGCTTACTTATTATGTAATGTACATTATATAGATAGAGGTGTAACTTATACATTCATTTTTGTATTCAAAGGATCCTTGCAGTTAAGAAGAATTTTTACTTTGGGGGAATATTCTTAAGATTGCAGCTGAAAATATCAGACAAGTTTCTTTAAAAATCAAGTTTGTAGTCACATCTGTTCAAAGCAGCGAGTGGGAGTTATTGAGTGAGATCCAGGCTGGTCTAGGAGGATGGTGCCGTTAGTAGCGTTTCTGCGTATTCAGCTCAGGCCATGAACTGACTCTTCATTGACTTTTGACAAGTGTCTCAAGCCCGTGGTGCCTCAATTTCCTACCTGTTAAATGGAAGCAGAAATATTGACTTATTACTGAAGAGTGTTCTGAAGATTAGCTAATAAATGATGGTAGGAAAGCTCTGTGCAATTCTAAAGTGCTATATAAATGATATATTGTTATCACCATCACTACCAATAATTATAACGATCGTAAAAAGTGAATGACTCTGCTATGGAGAGCTTGAGTCCCACAGGAAAGTTATTTTTTCTTCGTCTGTTTTCATGTTTTAACTGGGTCTTAAAGCGGCTTCATTGAATAAAAGCAAGGATTTCAGTACTCTCAGCCTTTGTAGCCTCATTGTGGAGCCTTTGCTCCAAAAATCAAAGGTGGCTAGAATTATCATCTGTGTGGGCTCTAATATTTAAGAAATTATTCCTATCACCAGGCTGTTTTTACATAATAAAAAAGGAATCATGATGAATTATTCCCCCTATTTAGTTTACTATCATAAGCACAGTCTGTGAAGAATAGAATATTGTGAAAAAAAGAATATGAAACAAATATTACCATTTTATTATCTAGAACTCTGTCTTGAAGAAAACAAAAACCTAGCATACAAGCATAAAAGGGTTCCAGAAAATCTAAATCTGTATTGAAAAATTCAGACACAAAAGTCATACACTTATTCATAGAAGAACATTCTGAGTCTACTGTTAGTGTATTTTTACCCTCTTTTTACACAAAATTTCAATGCGTCTGCTTATCTGCTTTCTAAACCGTTATTAGAAATAGCAAATTAGAGGGAAGAGGAAGCCTGTTGCGATCAAAGGCACTGACAGTGTTCCAGTCATGTATTGCTGCGCAACGAACCACCCCAGTACTTGGTGGTTTTAAACATTGAACGCATTTATTTTGTTAATGAGTTTGGAATTTGGGTAGGGCCTGGTGGGGACGGCTCATCTCTGCTCTACTTGATATCAGAGCGGGCAACTAGAAGGCTGGGATCGGGACCGCCTAAAGGCCGACTCACTCATATGTCTAGCACTTGGGCTGGGAACACTCCAACAGCTGGGGCTGAAACAGCTGGCACTCCTCAGGACGCCTTCTTTGTTTTCATGTGTTCTTTCCACAAGGTCTTTCCAGCATGGTGGCTTCAGGATAGCCAGACGTCATAGATTTTAGCTTCAGGATCCGATGGACACGTTCTGAGAGAGAGAGGGAGTGAGGAGGAAGCTGAATGACATTGATGATCTAGCCTTTGAAGTCGCACAGCTTCACAGTCATATTCAGCTGGGGCTGCTATAACAAAATACCGTGAACTGAGTGGCTTAAGCAACCAACATTTATTTCTCAGAATTCCCTAGGCTGGGATCAAGGTGCAGCATGGTCAAATTCTGGTGAGAACCCTTTTCCTGGCTCAAATGTATCCTCATGTGGATACATTTTTTAAAAATTTTGTTTGCTAAAAGACGCCCTCTAGCAGCTGCCTAACCAAAAGAGCACAAGGTACTTTTTAGCCAACGTATGCTAATCTATGTCTATTTGACTCTCACTTTTGATTGAAGGTTTGGATGTACATAGTATTTTATGTTGAAAATAACTTTCCCTCCAAATTTTAAAGATACTGCTCCAAAGTCAAAGTCTTCAACTTCCAGAGTAGCTATCGAGAAATCTGAGGCCATTATGGTCAATAATTCTGCATATATGACCTATTTTTCTTCTCTTTAGAGGTTTTTAGGAAAAGTTGTGATAGCCTTTGGCATAGGTCTTTTTATTATTATTATTAATAGTGTGGCCCTTCTGTAGTTTGAAGAAATGGGTCCTTCCCTATCAGAAGTTTTCCTGCAATTCTCACTGGTAGCTTCTTTTCTGACTTATCTTTCTGGAACACTTAAAAATAAATCAATTGGAGGACCTCCCCAATTAATTCTCTCATGTATTATGTTTTCTCTCCAGTCTTCCATAAGTTTGTTTTCTAGTTCTGTATGTTTACAATTTTATCTTCCAAGATTTCCATTGAATATTTCACTTTGGTTATTTTATAACTTCTAAGAACTTTTGCTTATTCTATGATCATCTTTTTTTAATAGCACGTTTTGATTATTTAACTCAAAATACCTTCTGCTATCTTTATGAGGGTATTAATTATGTACTTTTTTAAAGTCCTGTTTCATTAGTCTTTGCTGTGTAACAAAGTAACTCAAAACTTAGAGTCTTGGAAGAATAACAATTTATTGCTTCTCACCATTCTGTACATTGATTGGGTGGTTCTTTTACTGGTCGTGCCTGTGCTCATCAAGATGAAGCATCAGAAAAAAAAAAAAAAAAAGATGAAGCCTCAATAAGCGGGTTGGCCCAGGGAACAGACAAGGATGTCTTTCATCCAAATTACTTCTCAACAGGGTGATCTCAGGTGAAATGGAACTTATTAATATTTCTAAGGGGGGAAAAATTATTTTTACTCTGTCTTTAATGCAATTATAATTAGCATCTTTACCTTAGGTGAGGTTAGTTCATGGGACAGTAAGTTTGCACCTTTGTATGGGGTGCTTATCCTTTATGTAAATTACATAGAAGTTCCCTGTTTATCAGCAAGCATGTTTGTACCCATTTTACAAAATATTTATAAGGAAGGCATATGTGGTGAAATGAAGAGTACATTTAAATGAGGAATCAAGAGAGTTGGTTTTTAAAGACTTGCTGGATGAATTCATCTGCTGTAAACCAATGGTGTATTATTCTGATCAATTCATTTAATTTTCTTGTCCTGGATATTTGTGAGACAAATGTTCTTTATTCTGTTATTGTTCTTTATTCCCGTAGTCCATCTTCTATCTCCAGAATTTATAGCTTTTGTTACAAAGTTACTATTTCAAAGTACTATAAAAGTTAATTTCAGTGCTTCAGAGAATACATATTGGCGGAAAAATCACGCCCCTCAAGAGAAACGAATTGGCTAAAAATCTTCACATGGGTTGGTTGTCCTGTCCTCATCTGCATCTCGAGCCCAGAATTTTATTCTCATCACCCACATACCCTGGTCCAGCCTTGTTTATAATGGTGCCTTTGTCTGCATTGTATACAATTTGCCTGTTTTATGTTTTATTTGATATTGAGTCCTTTGTTGAGTAAACACCTTTCATTTTAACATTATATTTTTGGAAAATATACTTTCAGAGTCAATTTTCAGGAAAATTGTGATAAATATGGAAGACAATTTGTATATGTGTCTGTTGTTTATTTCACCTAAGAATCCAATATTAACTTGCTAGGGCTGGCATAACAAAATACCAGAATAGGTGGCTTAAGCTACAGAGATTTATTTTATTACAGGCTTGGAGGCTACAAGTCCAAGATCAAAGTGTTGTCTGGTTTGGTTTCTTTGGAGACTCTTCTCCTTGGCTTGTGGATGGTGCCTTTTCACTGTCTCCACATGGTCCTTCCACTGTGCCTCTGCAGCCCTGGTGTCTCATTGTGTGTTCAAATTTCCCCTTGTTATAAGAGCACCAGATAGATTGAATGGCCTAATGACCTCATTATAACTTTATCACCTATTTAAAGGCCCTATCTTCAGATATACTCACATTCTGATGTACTGGGAAGTTAGGGCTCCAATATGTGAATCTAGGGAGGGCACATTTCAGTACATAATAAATACATTTCGTATTTATGTGTCAGTTTTTATGTCACCAAATATTAGGTGTAAGCTTTCGAGTAAAATTAGGTTATATTTAACATTTAAAAACTATGCATTTGGAAAGGATTAATTTGGGGGATCTAAAAAACAAAGCAACTGGAAACAAGTCTAGATCAAATTTGAGTTTGAAGCTAGCCCAGGTCCAAAAATGCTGATTTCAGTTTGTCCAATTACAACCTGCTTATGTCCAAAAACTAAAGATCAATTCCTATCTTCAAACCATTGAATGTATCTGTAAAACCAATTCCTCGTCTGTGAAAGGTATTAGTTTAGAATAGTGACTCCTCCATCTTGAACCAAAAAACAGAGTCTCTAGGGATGAGGCCCAATAATTTATATTTTTAATAGCACCCTGTACATTTAGCCTTGGGAGGCATTAGATTAGACACAACAGTGATACCAAAATATGCAAATTAAGCATATTTATTTTTTAATAAAACAACCATAACCCACTTCTAATCTCTTATGGCTCTCAGGAGGTATAATACTTCTACTTTTCTGCTTTTCTGTTGAAGAATCTGCACTGAAAGAGGAAAGAAATGGACTTGTTCAAAGGGGGGAAAGTGGGAGGTGGGGGATGGGAGGTGGGATGAATTGGGAGGTTGGGATTGACATATATACACTAATATGTATAAAATAGATAACTAATAAGAACCTGCTGTATAGCACAGGGAACTCCACTTCACTGTACAGTAGAAACTAACACAAGATTGTAAAACAACTAGACTCCAATTAAAAAAAAAGAAAGAAAGAAAGAAATGGACTTGTTAGCTAGAAATGTGATTTTAATGGAACTGCTGGGTAGTTTTTCTAAAGCAACATACAAACTTCGTAAATTAAAACAATGATACACAAAGTGACTTTTTAAAATATTACATTTATTTAATGTAATATATAGAATTAAGTAAAGAGTAAACTTTTTCTAAAATAACTTTTGGTTTGTTTTCTTGAGTGATTTATTTTGTAAAGTAGTTCTATTTTCTTTCCACAGATGCTTGAGCAGGCAATGCAACACAGCACAGTAGTTGAGTGTGGGCCCAAATGACATAAAACACTGGTTAAAGCAAAGAAAAAAATAGAATAGTCTGAGCCAATAACTGTTATCAATTACATCTATAAATACATCTATTCTTGTAAATCCTGACCTACCATATTTACACTCACCCAGACACTCATGCATTTCTAAACTATTATAGGGAACTCCCCAGGGATGTTAAAATTATAGAACTTTGTGAGTGGTATGTAGCTTAAAGGTCATTTAATTCAACTCTTTCATTTATAGGAGAGGAAATCAAGGCACAGAAAATTGTTCCTTGCCTAAGATTACCCATAACCCGGATCAACTTTTTTTAACTCTAATTTTGTTTTTCTCTTATACCATATTTCCTTGGTCCTTGACCCCTGATTTTGAAGATTTATAACCAAACTATATACCTATACTTAATATAACAAAACAAAATAAAACAAAAATGAGATACAGATCAGAAGTTCCAATGGGTAAGCTCCAATTGAGCTTTGTTTGGATCACACTATTAAAATACTTTCTAAATTAGCAGTCAACATTTAAAATGTATGAGACTTCACATAAAAATACACGTTAATAACATCCTTTATGAAAAAAAATTATCTGGCAATCCTCAGCCCATATTTCCTTATGGGAACCATTAGGAGGAAATGAGTAGCAGCTGCCCCTCCTTAGACAGGGCATTTGTCCTTAAGTTCACCTTGGACCGATTAGGTCTGAAAGTCTGAGACCAAGTGGCAAGTCTCATTTCCCCCATACCTTCACCATTGTTCTCTTTTCTTTTTTTTAATAGTAGTTAAGAGGAAATGGAAATATTTCTTGTCCCCATGGGTCTGTCCAAATTGGAAAAACAAAATCATATTTCAAGAAAAAATTCTGTTTTCCACCCCAAAATCCTTCCTTTAGATTATGTGTCTAATTCTCCCAGGTATCAGTGTGCAAGGACCATAGAAGGCAGAGCTTCTCAACTCCCCTGCTCCATCATCAGCCTTGAGGCCCGTGCAGACTCTCCTTAGGGAATGAGGGTTCTATTCTGAGGTAGATGGTGGGAGGTGCCCAAAGAGAGACGTATTAAAATCTTAGGGAGGAAAATGGAAAGTGTGTGAAACCTGAACAATTCTGCTCTCCTTCGATCTACTTCTCTGGGAAGGATGCACTTTTCCCCATCTCTTCCACCTTAAAAATCACTGTCCTATAGTGTCTGCCTCAAAATAGAATTTCAGCTCCAAAGCTCTCATTTATATAGAATTTAAAACCCAAAATATCTAAACTTAAATGAAATAATTCTATTGTATGTTTAATTGTTGTTAATCATTAATAAATATGTGAGATTTTAAACTAAAGTCACTTTTTAATTATGACATTTTTTAAACTATTTGATTTGGGGAAATTCCTTTGTTTTATTAAAAGGAAAGAAAAACTTATGCAAGTGAACAAGTCAGTGTTGAATTTTTCAAAAGTTTCTGGAAACAATATAAACCATAAGATCAAAAGATCTTATGGGGCTGGGGGAAGATCCAAATTTCAGTAGACACAACCTTAGAAGCTCAATTAAAATCATAAAATAAACGCTCTCAATGTTCCATCAAACTATCAAAGCATTTCTCGGATTAACAGACTGAGCTTTCACAACCCAGATAGAATAAATACTCTTCTAATTTCTTCAATAGTCTTCCATTTAACAGAACCCAGAATGCCATTATTGCCATTGCATAGCACTAAAAGGAAATTCCAGACACTCCATAAAAGCATAGAAGTCCATATTCACTTTAACTTCAGATAGACCATCCTTTTTTTTTTTTTTTTTTTTTTAATAACCATTACCAGATTTCACTTTATATCTGAGAACAGAATGCTGAGAACTAATGACCTGGAAGTCAAAATGGATATTCAGGTAAACCTTACTAGTTAGTGATCAGATTATTCAAAGAATTGCCCACTCGAAAGTTACAAGCATTTCTGGGAAAACTGACGAGATAAAAATCTGTACCTTTGGGCTGCAGATCTTCCTTAGTATCCATCCCTTTAATACACGATATATCTGGGCCTAAGACAGTTAAATTGCTTTCAGCTCAATTATTTGCTTTCAAAGAAATTGAGAAGCTGTTCATTTTGATTACGTATGACTGTGAGAAGACCATGGTTACTTATAAACAAACTAACTTGACTTCTCCATAATTTTCTTTCTTTTTTTCCCCCCCCTTTTCTTAAGTAAAGCTGCTTTTGGGGGGAACAAAAACCCTGGCTAGCTGCTCAGAATTGTTAAAGTTAACTGTGCTAGAAATAAGTTGGAAGTTTTGCCCACATAACGTACATCTCAAAGTTCTTGCTGGGAAGTCACAGAAAAAATGAGAGTTACAACAATAACTTATTTAAAACTACCTGACAAGACATGTAGAGCACAGACAATAATGACAGAGCTGGGATAGGGGGTGAGGAGTTAATATAGATTTCTAGGACCAGGGAACCAGGAGAGGTAAAGATTTTAGCCTGTTTGTTCTTACTAAGGGGCTTGACAAGATTTTTTTTTTTCCTGAACTTAGTCTCTGAAGCCCTGAATTCCACTTCTATACTAATTTGCAACACTAACTTTATTATAATAGCCACAGAATTCTGGAGATAGAAGAGAGACTACAGGTAACTGAATTAAAAACGTTTGTCTCACAGAAGAAAATATCCAGAAGAAGATAATTAACTGACTCGCTCAGGGTAAGATCATTGGTTCACAGCACATGCGTCCATTCAGCAATACTTTAGGACCCATACTTCCTGACTCCTTCTTTTCATCATAGATGCCTTTCTTATAAATATTTTGTAAAACGCGTGCCAACATCCTTACTGATAAACAGGAAGATTTCATGCAATGTGTATTAAGGATAAGCACGGCACACAAAAGATTCAAACTTACTGTCTCATGAACTGACCTCACCTAAGTTAAATATGTTGACTGTGATAGCATTAAAGATTGAATAAATGTAATCTCCCCTTTCCTTATGATTTGTAGGACTGATTTGGATGATGTGTATCCATTTAAAAAGAGGTGTCGAGGAAAATTTGAACTACTATCTTCTTCCTAAACTATATGTAAAAATATGACTTTGTCCTAGTGTGATCCTCATCTACATGCATAGTTTTCCTCAAAGTCATCTTTTATATTTATCACCATGGAAGCACCCTTGCTGCCCTGGATGTGTGCCTGACCACCATGAAAATGGCAGACACATTTCCTGAAGTTACATCTTGATTTTTTTTGTCTTTGTATTTTCTTATTGCCATTCATGTTATTATATTAGAATAGTAACAGCCAGTTTCAAAGCAACAAAGTCCTAATTCAGAAGTGAAATTCTGTAAAGCTCTTCAGATAGTTCACATGCTTAAAAAAATTAAGCCAGCTCGATGGAGTGGAAGTGTTACTCCCTCATTCCCTATGGTTTCTGAAAAGCCATTAGCGACACATGTCTCCTTGGAAGCATTTATGCTTACATTACTCTTTGGTTTGTTTCCAAGTCCTGCTGCCTTCCTTATAAATAACACTTGCAAACAGGAACTTAACTGCACGTAATGGGGAAAAAAGTTGTCTGGGTTTTTTTTTGCAGCATCATAGCCCCAGATGGCTGAGAGGATGACCAGCAATTGCATCCTCAACCACTGGGGTACAGAGGTAAAACCATAGTGTCAGGACTGACTCTCATCTAAGCATTATATCCTGAAGGTAAACATTTTAAATGCTATCTAATGGTGTTTCTGTGGATAATTTTTTCTAAAAGCTGGATTAAAAAATATGTGTATATCCATACCTATGCTTCACTAAAACAGCGATGCTGACTCAGTTTTTTAGTTGAGAATTCCACTCCCACTGACATAATACTTATTTAATCTAACCCTAATTTGTTAACCAAATAGACTGACTTTTCACCATGTATTATTGTTTCTTGTCTCTAGAAATGACAGGACATTCATTTTTATTAAAATCATTACCAGTAGGGAAAAACTGGTCATATGGTGTGCCAGGATCCAAGACTTGAAATGAGATTGGATATAACTCATAAGTTATGTTTCATTTAGTCAATTAACATTTTGAAGAACCAGTCTTCTCCAACAGGACTTGTTAATGCAGCTATTCTGGGGAAAAGAGTAAAAACAGAATGCTTCCGGGAAGACTGGTTGGGTGGACAGTCAAGTGATGGCCCTGGGCTTTAAGGACAATTGGAGGACATTGGCACCAGAAGATGTAAATGCTGAGCAAAAGAGTAGGAGTACCTAAAGAAAAGAGGGGAAGAACACTATAGACCAATTTCATTAAAATGAATGACCCTGTCATTCCGGGAATAGTGTCATTGAAATGATGATGCTCTTATAATAATCATGGTGGCATGTACTAGACATTTCTTGAGACCAGCTGCATTTGAAAGTTACAGAGTTGCCTCTCTCAAAAGAGGTAAACAAGAATAGATGACAAAAAACAATTTTATGCTGGATTTATGTTGACTTCAGTCACATCAGCTTATATTTTAACTACTGTTATTTTTCTACCCAAAATATAGGAAAACTGATATAGTAGTAATGCAGTTATTGGGTGAGGGGAAAAATAAAAGCAATGAATGAGGAGCAGGAATGAAAGGAAAAGTGGAAAGGGGCAAGGAAATAAAAACATTTTTTTCTATTCAACTACATTTTAATGAATTTGAAGAATATCATCAATAAAATAATACAACTAATTATGTAAATAGTACTTCAAAATATGCCTTCCAGACACATTTATCTCCTTTAATCCTAACAATAACCTCAACTATTTCCCCAGTTTTCAGAAGGATGAGGAAATGAACACCTGTTAAATGACTTGGCCAAAATCTCTTTGTTAAAGAAGAGAATGAAAAAAAAAAAGGTTGATCTCATTCGTGTTTCATAAAACTAAATCCCACGTTTTTTTTTTAAATCACAACAAAATGTGTTTCCTTCTAACATTAACATTTATACACATCAAAATGTAAGGCATTCAGGTTTAGTGTGAATCAAAAAATCAAAAGAGTTCCACAAAAATCAGAGGCCAGGAAAGGCCATTTAGAAAGCCAAGCCTTGTAAGTATTCTGTTGTACATCCAGGTGTATTGCCCAGATGGCACAGGTATAAAACCTATGAAATGGGAAAAGTGAGATTGTGAGTGCTATTATGACGGTTCTACATCTATAATACATTTATCCCAAGAGGCTGTTGTACAGCTGTTAACATATATGGGCTTGTATTTTCACTTGTACTTGCAAAGAGATTTAAGATTTATGATGATAGGTATCTTTCTTCTGTAAAGACTGCAAAGTAAGGAAATTTACCAAGAGTACAATCAGGTGATGAGATGTATTCACCAAGGTTTATTGCAACAAATAAGTAAGAGAGTAAGACTTCTCAGTCCTGTCAGCTACAGAGGAATTAAAAATAACACTCTTGCTTCTTAGTTGGTTTATTCTGTTATGACATTATCTTTCATTGATTGATTATGCTAAAGAAGAAATAGAAGTAATTGCAAAATTGCAATTTGGTTTTCTGAAGAAGGACATTTAAAAATATACCTAATTTGAAATCATTTTTGAACTCGAAGAAGAATTTTTCACCTTTAAAATGCAAAGTGTTTTTTGTACTGTTGTTTTAATATAGCTATTGTGCAATTGTAGTTAAAAAATAATTATAGCTGTGTGGTTTTAAAAATATATATATGTTGAAACTGGTCCTTAAATGACACTCAATCTTCTTTAAAAAGTGTTGGAGAGTAGTATTAGTTCTTATTCCTGTTGTAAAAAATCACCACAAACTTTGTGGCTTAGACTAATACAAATTTATTATTTTTAGGTTTATGGAGGTCAGAAGTCCAAAATAGGTCTCACTTGCTTAAAATCAAGGTATCAGCAGGGCTGTGTTCCTTCTGGAGGCTCTAGAGAAGAACCTGTTCCCTTCTCTTTTCCAGTTGCTAGAGTCCTCCCACACTCCTTGGCTCTTGGCCTCTTCCTCCATCTCCAAAGCCAGCAGCATCTTCAAATCTCTTTCTGACCCTTCAATTACTTTGTGATTACTTTGGGCCCGCCTGGATCATCCAGGAGACCATCCCCATCTCAAGACCTTTACCTTAATTACACGTGAAACGTCTCTTTTTCTGTGTCAGGTAATATATTCACAGGTTCTAGGATTCAGGATGTGGACATCTTTGGAGGACCATTTTTCTGCCTACCATAGGGGATGAATACATTTTGCTCCCTTGTGAAAAGCTGATTTACCAACACTACCACTTTCATCCCCTACCTGAAATTTTTTAAAAAGCTTGTAGAACATCCTCAATCTCACTATCACAAGTTCAGTATTGAATTCCAAACTCTATGCAATGGTTAGTACATTAAGAATGGTCAAAAATGCCTGTAAGATGATGAAAAATGATTCTCCAATAAAGAGAACTATGTGTTCAGATTTTTAAATGTCACACTAGCCCTTTGCCCCCATCACAATCAGAGTCTGAATTCAGCAAGTGTGACAAAGAAGAGCAGTGTTCTTAAAGAGATGCTATCTCTGATTTTTCACTTAGCAGCTCCAATGATTATCAGGAAATAAATCAACCAATGGCAGTCAAAGACAGCTATTTAAATCTGTGGTTTGAACATCTTAATTGGTGCATTAAAAGTTACAGAGCCAAAGTCACATTAGATACATAAAACTGCTAGTGTGCATAAACTATAGCACAATATTCCATGCTTAAGAAAACATCACATTATTTTCTGCATTAAATTAACATATCTTGAAACATTTATTTGGAAAAAATGAGGAAAACTAAAATAAAAATCTTAGGTATATATTACAATACAAAGCAATTGTCCAACTGTCTACAGCAAATTCAAAACACACATTTGGTAAATTTTAAAAAGCATTTTTATTTTTAAGCTTTGTAAATATACTTCAAAATTGTCCTTTGAATTTCCTGATCTAACCATCGTTGTTTAAATTCATCACATAATTAACTTTAATATTTTTATTTTTTTAAAAATAATTTAAAGAAAATTTTAAAGGTGGACTTTTTTCTTTTTTAGTTTAAATAAATTGAAAAATGCAGGTGAAAATACTACATTAAAATTTTTTTAGACCAAATAATTAATTTTCCAAGGGATATGTTAAATATTGGAATCATCTTACTTTTTGGAATCTGTTTGAACTTAAGATAATTATAGGAAGCCCCTATAACATAGTATTCTGCAGTTTTCCTTCAATTTCTTCAAAACCACAATCTTTGGGGGGGGACAATTAATCTAGATATGAGTTTTCTGTGCCATAGAATGAGTTGTTAACAAGAAAGTCTGACCATCCACTGGATACACAATGAGTGTTAAATAATAAACTCCCTAAATTCTAAAGTCTTCCAAAATTTATTAAGACATTATCCCCTTTAGATCAGTACTAGTTAGTTTCACAAAATCACAGTTTTACCACCTAATTAATAAGTAATATTCTCACTTATAGTTAATAAATTGTCTATGTTTCCATGTTATTTTCATATATCATAAAGAAATCTAATTTGCATAACAAAGACATTATTTTAAATATTATTCAATGTACTAAATAATCACTGAAATCTTGAAAGCTATCAGAACTTCACATTTTGTAAAATTAAATAAAAACATTATTTAATTATATTTCCAAAAAATTGTTAATGTGATTTTAAGCATCTCAGGTGTGAATTTTGATTCAATAATGGAACTAGCACTTCTTTCCCACTGAACATATTTTTAATAGAGGTAATTATTCATTTTACAAAACTTCTTTTTACATTCATCTTTCCCCATGAACTAAAGATGTTTAAAAGTGGAATATTCCCATGCCAACTACTCAATTAAAAATGTGTGGGTTATCTATTTTTGGGATAATTCATGTCAATTTTTAAATCCTGGGTTAATTAAATCTGACCCCACATCCCAGCATGTTATTGGATATTTATTTAAGAAATGCAAATAAGTTTAAATCTAAATCTTAATATTAACTACTGCTTATGTAATTAAAAAGTAGAATCAACTGGGGAGAAATAGGAATGCATTTTTAAGTACACACACAGACACACAAAATGTTTGTGATGATCCACCATATGCCCTCCTCCTAGGGTGGATAATTTAAAGCTGATGAAATGGAGATGTCATTTTTATCTTAAAATTACTTTAGAGCAACATTTTAGACTTTTTTGGAAACACCTTCCTGGCCACAAGTGCTCATTAGGGGAAGCGGGGTGGCGGAGGGAAGGATTGGGAGTTTGGGATTAACAGATGTAAACTATTATGTATTATATATAGGATAGATAAAAACAAAGTCCTACTGCACCACACAGGGAACTATCTTCAGTATCCTGTGATAAACCTTAATGGAAAAGAATCTGTTATATGTGTATAACTGAATCACTTTGCCATACAGCAGAAATTAACACAACATTGTAAATCAACTATACTTCAATAAAATTTTTAAAAAGTGCTCATTAGTCTTTTTATGCTACTATTAAAGATTATGTTTTTATTACAAAACACCAACTTTGCTTTCCCAGTGTTCCACAGTTCCTAGAATATCACCTCCTGTAGTTCTAGAGACCATATCTATTCTTAAGAAAGTCAAAGAGCAGCACTGATTATTGGGTGAAGACTTGTAACGACGCTACAAATATTCCTGACTTTGCAATGTAATAGTTGAATATTTTATAAAATCATGCATTGCTTTATAAAATGATTGAAAGTAATTGCTTACCAATAGATTTTATTCCATTTTAAAATATTAACTTGAATGTATCCAATAGCACATTTTAGTTTCATATTTTCACTTGTCCAGTGGATTTATGATAGTGCTCTTCATATTTTAATCATATACATGCTATCTTTTCAAATAAAACTTTTTAGCAACACTGTTTAATTTTTAAATATACCCAATCCTGAAAATACACATATTAAAATATTGTGTGTTTGTATAGATACATATATATGTATTCAAAATAATGCTCTTACTAAATTCAGAAGTCATTGAATATTGCAACACATTGACTACCACCTTCTTGCTAAGTATGTGATATGAACCATGACATTACAATCTTAAAACTGTAACAAGCATGAGTTATGTTTGTACTATTTCCCATTCTCATTATATTCTTTGTCACACAATGAATTAATGTTGTGCCATTTTCTATTCTCATTACAACCTTTTCCTTATGAATGGGATATCAGAATTTTAATGTCTTTTGTAATCTGTGAAATATAGTGTGTGTTTTGTCATACTACTATATGACCTTGCTAATATTTTGCATTTTGATTGGTTAGCCCAAGCTGTAATGTACAAAGTAAGGTTAGAGTGATTGGCCAATGAAATAATTCTTAGTGTTTTTGACTGCTTTGATCAAAGGATTTTTAGAAACATTAAAAAAATATTAATTTCTACATGCTTAAAAATGATCACCTTGGGATAACAGGCAAGTTTATTTGTGTAGAGAATGTATATAGTGACTTTTTCACATAAATTGAATGAACATTAGACAAATTATTTCAAATTAGAAGAAAATGTTAGAAGTGTGATTTCCTTCATATTTCATTACTCTTTTAATTACCCTTTTCTGATTTGAATGTAAAGAAATGTGGCATAACCAAATTATTTTATTGTTTTGTCTACACCTTTATTCTGCATCTTCCTGTTAGTCTGTTATTTGAAAAGTTGTACTGATGGTAAATATTTTTTGCTCTATGAGATTTATTCTAATAGTACTTCATGCTGGAAATTTAAAATCTTGCCTGATATTGCATCAAATTATAAACTATTTGTATACAATTTCTAAAAAAAATGTTACTAAGAGAAATGATTTTTGAGCTAAGTCCTTTTCTATGTTTTTTAGTTCCTCAACTTCTTTTAGAATGATGTTTCTAGTTGGCATTGTTACCTTTACATGTATGTCTCTTTCAAAATTTATATCTTCCCCTGTCCTAAGATTCTTTGGAAATTACTGTTGATAGCATGAGAAAGAAGTTATACAAGAGTGGGTGCTTTTAAAAGAAAGTATATGACTGACATATAAATTACTATGTTTTGGGGTTTGAAAATAATATGTAAATTTACAGAGGAGCAAACATGGACAATTAGAAGTAAAAATTGTAACTGGTGTAAAATGTCTGATATGAGCATTAATTTTACATAATGCATTTTTACTACTTTTTTGGGAGTAGGAGTAGTGAAGTGGTAGAACAGTAGCTGAAAAAACATGTAGGTGTTTCCAGTTTACTAAACTCTGATGGTCTCATGTTTTGATGAGTGCCCAGACCACTTTGAAACTGTAGGTAAACTCTCAGGATATTACAGACACTAAGAAATCAATCAAAATTTTGTCTTAAGTAATTTTTAAAACAAGGTGCCTCACTGGCCCATTCTGTTTCATTCAGTAGTGTAGCGTGTAACATTTTCTTGGTGAATGGCATATATCAAAAAATTCTTCTGAACCAGGGGCAGGACAGGAATAAAGATGCAGATGTAGACAATGGACTTGAGGACACAGGGAGGCGGAAGGGTAAGCTGACAAAGAGAGAGAGTGGCATGGACATATATACAGTACCAAATGTAAGATAGATAGCTAGTGGGAAGCAGCCGCATGGCACAGGGAGATCAGCTCGGTGCTTTGTGAACACCAAGAGGAGTGGGATAGGAAGGGAGGGAGGGAGGGAGACACAACAGGGAGGAGATATGGGGATATATGTATATGTATAGCTGATTCACTTTGTTATAAAGCAGAAACTAACACCATTGTAAAGCAATTATACTCCAATAAAGATGTTAAAAATATTCTTCTGATTTCTAGAGTCCCAATTTTTTTTTTATCCACTAGTTATGGAATTATATCAAATTGATTTTCATTTTTAAATTAAACTGAATAATGTACATTCAGACAAATGCCAGTGATTTTTAATTCACAAATTAGTTACTTAGCAATTCTGATTTGAAAAATAAAAAAAGTTTTCCTTACCAAAATAAAGTTTCATTTATCTCTGCTTAAGTATTTATTTTTTATATTTTAAATTTTATTTTATTTATTTTTTATACAGCAGGTTCTTATTAGTTATCCATTTTATACATATTAGTGTATATATGTCAATCCCAATCTCCCAGTTCATCACAACACCACCACCATCCCCTCCACCTTCCCCCCTTGGTGTCCATACGTTTGTTCTCTACATCTGCATCTCAATTTCTGCCCTGCAAACCAGTTCATCTGTCCCATTTTCCTAGGTTCCACATATACACATTAATATACGGTATTTGTTTTTCTCTTTCTGACTTAATTCACTCTGTATGACAGTCTCTAGATTCATCCACGTCTCTACAAATGACCCATTTTCGTTCCTTTTTATGGCTGAGTAATATTCCATTGTATATATGTACCACCTCTTTTTTATCCATTCGTCTGTTGATGGGCATTTAGGTTGCTTCCATTACCTGGCATTGTAAATAGTGCTGCAATGAACATTGTGGTGCATGTGTCTCTTTGAATTGTGGTTTTCTCTGGGTATATGCCCAGTAGTGAGATTGCTGGGTCATATGGTAATTCTATTTTTAGTTTTTTAAGGAACCTCCATATTATCCTCCATAGTAGCTGTATCAATTTACATTCCCACCAACAGTGCAAGAGGGTCCTTTTTCTTCACACCATCTCCAGCATTTGTTGTTTGTAGATTTTCTGATGATGCCCATTCTGACTGGTGTGAGGTGATACCTCATTGTAGTTTTTTTTTTTTTTAAAGAAGATGTTGGGGTAGGAATTAATTAATTAATTTATTTATTTATTTTTGCTGTGCTGGGTCTTCATTTCTGTGCGAAGGCTTTCTCTAGTTGTGGCAAGCGGGGGCCACTCTTCATCGTGGTGCGTGGGCCTCTCACTATCATGGCCTCTCTTGTTGTGGAACACAGGCTCCAGACATGCAGGCTCAGTAGTTGTGGCTCATGGGCCTAGTTGCTCCACGGCATGTGGGATCCTCCCAGACCAGGGCTCGAAACCGTGTTCCCTGCATTAGCAGGCAGATTTTCAACCACTGCGCCACCAGGGAAGCCCCCCTTATTGTAGTTTTGATTTGCATTTCTCTAATAATTAGTGATGTTGAGCAGCTTTTCATGTGCTTTGTGGCCATCTGTTTGTCTTCTTTGGAAAAATGTCTATTTAGACCTTCCACCCATTTTTGGATTCGGTTGTTTGTTTTTTTAATACTGAGCTGCATGAGCTGTTTATATATTTTGCAGATTAACCCTTTGTCCGTAGATTCTTTTGCAAATATTTTCTCCATTCTGAGGGTTGTCTTTTCCTCTTGTTTATGGTTTCCTTTGCTGTGCAAAAGGTTTGAAGTTTCATTAGGTCCCATTTGTTTATTTTTCTTTTTATTTCCATTACTCTAGGAGGTGGGTCAAAAAAGATCTTGCTGTGATTGATGTCAAAGGGTGTTCTTCCTGTTTTCCTCTAAGAGTTTTATAGTGTCTGGTCTTATATTTAGGTCTCTAATCCATTTTGAGTTTATTTTTTGTGTATGGTGTTAGGGAGTGTTCTAATTTCATTTCTTTACATGTAGCTTTCTGGTTTTCCCAACACCACTTATTGAAGAGACTGTCTTTTCTCTGTTATATATCCTTGCCTCCTTTTTCATAGATTAGTTGACCATAGGTGTGTGGGTTTATCTCTGGGCTTTCTATCCTGTTCCATTGATCTATATTTCTGGTTTTGTGCCAGTACCATATTGTCTTGATTTCTGTAGGTTTGTAGTATAGTCTGAGGTCAGGGAGTTTGATTCCTCCAGCTCCATTTTTTCCCTCAAGACTGCTTTGGCTATTTGGGGTCTTTTGTGTCTCCATACAAATTTTTAGATTTTTTGTTATAGTTCTGTAAAAAAAAAGTCATTGGTAATTTGATAGGGATTGCATTGAATCTGTAGATTGCTTTGGGTAGTATAGTTATTTTCACAGTATTGATTCTTCCAGTCCAAGTACATGGTATATCTCTCCATCTGTTTGTATCATCTTTAATTTCTTTCATCAGTGTCTTATAGTTTTCTGCATACAGGTCTTTTGTCTCTCTAGGTAAGGTTATTCCTAGGTATTTTATTCTTTTTGTTGCAATGGTAAATGGGACTGTGTCCTTAATTTCTCTTTCAGATGTTGCATCATGAGTGTATAGGAATGCAAGAGATTTCTGTGCATTAATTTTGTATCCTGAAACTTTACCAAATTCAGTGATTGGCTCTAGTAGTTTTCTGGTGGCATCTTTAGGATTCTCTATGTATAGTATCATGTCATCTGCAAACAGTGACAGTTTTACTTCTTCTTTTCCAATTTGTATTCTTTTTATTTCTTTTTCTTCTCTGATTGTTGTGGCTAGGACTTCCAAAACTATGTTGAATAATAGTGGTGAGAGTGGACATCCTTGTCTTGTTCCTGATCTTAGAGGAAATGCTTTCAGTTTTTCACCATGGAGAATGATGTTTGCTGTTGGTTTGTCATATATGGCCTTTATTATGTTGAGGTAATTTCCCTCTATGCCCACTTTCTGGAGAGCTTTTATCCTACATGGGTGTTGAATTTTGTCAAAAGCTTTCTCTGCATCTATTGAGATGATCATATGGTTTTTATTCTTCAATTTGTTCATATGATGTATCAGATTGATTGATTTATGTATATTGAAGAATCCTTGCATCCCTGGGATAAATCCCACTTGATCATGGTGTATGATCCTTTTAATGTGTTGTTGGATTCCTTTTGCTAGTACTTTGTTGAGGATTTTTGCATCTATATTCATCAGTGATATTGGTCTGTAATTTTCTTTTTTTGTAGTATCTTTGTCTGGTTTGGGTATCACGGTGATGGTGGACTCAGAGAATGAGTTTGGGTGTTCCTTCCTCTGCAATTTTTGGAAGAGTTTGAGAAGGATGGGTGTTAGCTCTTCTCTAAATGTTTGAATGAGTTCACCTGTGAAGCCATCTGGTCCTGGACTTTTGTTTGTTGGAAGATTTTTAATCACAGTTTCATTATTTGTGATTGGTCTGTTCATATTTTCTATTTTTTCCTGGTTCAGTCTTGGAAGGGGATGCTTTTCTAAGAATTTGTCCATTTCTTCCAGGTTGTCCATTTTATTGGCATAGAGTTACTTGTAGTATTCTCTTAGGATGCTTTGTATTTCTGCAGTGTCTGTTGTAACTTCTTCTTTCTCATTTCTAATTTTATTTATTTGAATCCTTTCCCTCTTTTTCTTGATTAGTCTGGCTAATGGTTTATCAGTTTTGTTTATTTTCTCGAAGAACCAGCTTTTAGTTTTATAGATCTTTGCTATTGTTTTCTTTGTTTCTATTTCATTTGTTTCTGCTGTGATCTTTATGATTTCTTTCCTTCTATTAACTTTGGGTTTTGTTTGTTCTTCTTTCTCTAGTTCCTTAGGTGTAAGGTTAGATTGTTTATTTGAGATTTTTCTTGTTTCTTGAGGTAGGCTTGTATTGCTTTAAACTTCCCTCTTAGAACTGCTTTTGCTGCATTCCATAGGTTTTGGATCACCGTGTTTTCATTGTCATTTGTCTCTAGGTATATTTTGATTTCCTTTTTGATTTCCTCAGTGATCTTTTGGTTATTTAGTAACATATTGTTCAGTCTCCATGTGTTTGTGTTTTTTATGTTTGTTTTCCCTGTGATTGATTTCTAATCTCCTAGTATTGTGGTCAGAAAAGATGCTTGATATGATTTCAGTTTTCTTAAATTTACTGAGGCTTGATTTGTGACCCAAGATGTGATCTATCCTGGAGAATGTTCTGTGCACACTTGAGAAGAAAGTGTAGTCTGCTGTTTTCGTATGGAATGTCCTATAAATATCAATTAAATCTATCTGGTCTATTGTATCACTTAAAGCTTGTGTTTCCTTATTAATTTTCTGTTTTGGTGATCTGTCCATTGGTGTAAGTGAGGTGTTAAAGTCCCCCACTATTATTGTGTTACTGTCGTTTTCCTCTTTTATAAGTATTAGCAGTTGCCTTATATATTGAGGTGCTCCTATGATGCCAGGTGCATATATATTTATAATTGTTATATCTTCTTCTTGGATTGATCCCTTGAACATTATGTAGTGTCCTTCTTTGTCTCTTGTAACATTCTTTCTATTGAACTCTATTTTATCTGATATAAGTATTGCTACTCCAGCATTCTTTTGATTTCCTTTTGCATGGAATATCTTTTTCCATCCCCTCACTTTCAGTCTGTATGTGTCCCTAGGTCTGAAGTGGGTCTCTTGTAGACAGCATATATATGGGTCCTCTTTTTGAATTCATTCAGTCAGTCTGTGTCTTTTGGTTGGAACATTTAATCCATTCACGTTTATGATAATTATCAATATGTATGTTCCTATTACTATTTTCTTAATTGTTTTGGGTTTGTTTTTGTAGGTCCTTTTCTTCTTTTGTGTTTCCCACTTAGAGAAGTTCCTTTAGCATTTGTTGTAGAGCTGGTTTGGTGGTGCTGAATTCTCTTAGCTTTTGCTTGTCTGTAAAGCTTTTGATTTCTCCATCGAATCTGAATGAGATCCTTGCCGGATAGAGTCATCTTGGTTGTAGGTTCTTCCCTTTCATCACTTTAAATATGTCATGCCACTCCCTTCTGGCTTGTAGTTTCTGCTGAGAAATCAGCTGTTAACTTTATGGGAGTTCCCTTGTATGTTTTTTGTCATTTTTCCCTTGCTGCTCTCAATAATTTTTTTTGTCTTCAACTTTTGTCAATTTGATTACTATGTGTCTTGCTGTGTTTCTCCTTGGGTTTATCCTGTATGGGACTCTCTGTGCTTCCTGGACTTTGGTGGCTATTTCCTTCCCTATGTTTGGGAAGTTTTTGACTATAATCTCTTCAAATATTTTCTTGGGTCCTTTCTCTTTCGCTTCTCCTTCTGGGACCCCTATAATGCGAATGTTGTTGCCTTTAATGTTGTCCCAGACATCTCTTAGGCTGTCTTCATTTCTTTTCATTCTTTTTTTTTTATTCTGTTCCACACAGTGAATTCCACCATTCTGTCACTTAGCCCTTCTTCTGCCTCAGTTTTTCTGCTATTGATTCCTTCTAGTGTAGTTTTCATTTCAGTTATTGTACTGTTCATCTCTCTTTGTTTGTTCTTTCATTCTTCTAGGTCTTTGTTAAACATTTTTTTCATCTTCTCGATCTTTTCCTCCATTCTTTTTCCGAGGTCCTGGATCATCTTCACTATCATTATTCTGAATTCTTTTTCTGGAAGGTTTCCTATCTCCACTTCATTTAGTTGTTTTTCTGCAGTTTTATCTTGTTCCTTCATCTGGTACATAACCCTCTGGTTTTTCGTCTTGTCTATCTTTCTGTGAATGTGGATTTTGTTCCCCAGGTTTCAGGATTGTAGTTCTTCTTGCTTCTGCTGCCTGCCCTCTGGTGGCTTAGGCTATCTAGGAGGCTTGTCTAGAGTCCCAATTTTTTAAAGTTACTTATAGATCTTCTAAAAGAAGTAGCTTCATTTTGATGCTTCTGCATTTTGATATTAAATTTTATAACTCTATAATTAATATTTGTCCTCATTCATTCAAAAACACTTCACATGTGGTTATTTCTACTAAGCATAGAGCTATATTATGACTTCTAATGCATTACCAATTTTATTAGTGAGGAAGAGTCTGATTTCCTGCTCAAAGATTAAAGCAATAATCTTTATGTCATTTATATGCAGACATTTTCAGTATTCATATAAGGAAATGCAGAGCTTTCCCAAAGACTTATAGTGGCACTTACAAATATGACAGGAAAGAAAAAAGTGATTCAGAGACAAGAAAGTTCACTTTGGGAGCATCCCACTCTAAGCCTGCTGTGTCACATCTGAGAATTTCCTTACTCTCTGTGCGAATGAAAGAACTTTATCACGTTAAAACATCTTTAAGTGTGTATGAGGTTACTTCTTGCTAGTAAATCTTTTATTCAGCAAATCATCCAGTCTGTAAAAATAATGCAGGTTTTTACAGCAATTACAAGTTTAAAGTTTGGCTTCACATATCTTAATGCCTTTTATTTTTTACAGTTGGAGTGCTCTAGCTTACTGAATTTTGTTACAGATAATTCAAGTATCATACTTGCCTAGTTTTCTAACTTCAAAATACTTTTAACCTTTAATTTGTTTTAACCTTTTGTGTTAGCTTTTAATTCTCCTATCACTATTATATTAAACATTTTAAAATAAATTACATCACTTAATTGTCTTCCTTTAACTATGAACATCATAGGGGTTCCTCATCACATTTTCCCATGTTCGCTTTTGAGTGGCCATTAAATTTTTTTCATTTTTTTCTATATTGACAATTCATTAAAAACGTTTCGCAATTTTTCAGAGACCAACATGCTTGAAAAAAATGTCACAACAATTTCTTACAGTTTGCTGATGCAAAACATTGTCTAATTTTAAAACCAAATCCATGTAGAAAATGGAGTAGTAAAGAGAAATTAAAATATAATCATGGATGAGTCAAGTCAAATTCAGATCTTTATTAAAACATAATTTGTAGGATTACTTTGTCGACTTAAAAACATGCACAATGTGAGAGCTGTGAGTTAAGTTTTATTGGGGGCTAAATGAGGACTTCAGGCTGGGAGACAGCATCCCAGATAGCTCTGAGAAACTGCTCCAAAGAGGTAGAGGGGAAGGTCAGTATATATGCGATTTTGGTGAAGGGGGAGTACATGCAATCGAGCACATATTTTTTTTACATAAGGTTTCTGCTAGTCTCGTGCGGGTTACTGCTAGTCATGAGGAGCAAACGTCACCATGAAGGATTCTGGTGCTTTTCTAGATATGAGGAGATATAAGAATTGGGTTCATAAAATAGGCTCCTGAAAATTTCTAACTATCTGAAGACCTGTTCTGGCAGTTTTTCCCAGAGCACAGAGTGCCTCATTTCTGCTCTCAACCTGAACTCCTTTTAGGGGGTGTTGAAAGTCAGCAGCTGCAGTTGCACATGATTTAATCCTTGTAGAGGTAGATGGCAAGTGCCAATGGAAAATGTCAATTCATAGTTGACGACTTCAAGGGCCTCACCTGTTATAGTAACATCTAGGGAACAAACTATTCAATAATAATAGTTGTTCAAGTTATCCTACATGATTAAATGTGAACAAATTGTAGTGGCAGCTTGCCCAATGTCCCTTGGGGTCAAATTTTGCCTTCTGGCTTGACCCCAAGGTTTCCATGAACTTTAAGGAAGTTGTGAATGCATGTCAGAGGGAAAATTTTATTTTCAAGTGAAAGAAGGAGAAAATGAAAGCATTGTGTTGATTGCTGCCTTTTCAGCCGAATAAACACATATGCTGATTATCTAAAATCTAACACTGATTTGACTAAGCCTTGTCATTCCAGGTTGCACGATTAAATAATGAGATTCAGCATAATGCTTATTTGTTCTTATTCTGCTAAAATAAAAATGGCTAAGTTTTCACACACATTCCCCATGGGTCATGATGGATTTTCTCACCAGATAAGAAAATAAGAGGTTTTATTTTCAGCATGTCAATGTTAATAAATCTAACCCTTTTTGAGTGTTTTCAGTATACCAAACATTCTTCTGATTTTTTATATACAAACAGTGAATTATCTCCACAGCCATTCAAAGTAGATACTGGCACTCTTGCTCTTTTATAGATGAGGAAACTAAAGCATAAAATGACATGACATAGGGACTTCCCTGGTGGTGCAGTGGTTGAGAGTCCACCTGCTGATGCAGGGGACATGGGTTCGTGCCCCGGTCCAGGAAGATACCATGTGCCAGGGAGCGGCTGGGCCCGTGAGCCATGGCCGCTGAGCCTGCGCATCCGGAGCCTGTGCTCTGCAACAGGAGAGGCCACAGCAGTGAGAGGCCCATGTACAGAAAAAAAAAAAAAGAAAAAGACGTGACATAAATTTCCCAAGGGCACACAGTAAGTAGGCAGTGAATATAGATTTTGAGCCCAGATAACATGACTTCAGAGATCTTGTTCTTGACCACTAAACTATCTCCCTAAATCAAGACAATGTATCACTCTAAGGCTATTTTCCTGAATGTAGTATCAGCTAAAGTAGCCCAAGCACATTATTTCCCATTTCAGGTGTCTATGCCTTTAGGAATTAATTGGTCACTATACCAAACTGCTTGTAATTCCCCAGATATGTTTAATGAAGATAATATTTCTGAAATATTTCCTAATATAATTTTCCTTTTCAGCAAACTACTTTTCCTGCAGGCTTTTTTCCCTTTATGGCAAAGGTGAAGAACGTAAAGAAAATAATAATAAAAACAATACAAAGAAAATCCTTCCCTGAGAGGAAGGGCATAGTGGACCTCTTTTTTTTTTTTTTTTTTTTTTTAACTAGGAGGGAGGGAGGGAGGGAGGGAGGGAGAGAGAGAGAGAGAGAGGTAGAAATAGATAGATAGATAGATAGATGATAGATAGATAGATAGATAGATAGATAGAATATGAACCAATTAGCCATGAATGTCTTGTTATGGGTTCCTTCACCCACTTAAGTGAAGTCTGTTAAACAACAAGAATGGTTTGGGGTAATTGCAGAACTATTTCCTCTGACCTCAAGACCATGGAATGAGAAAACTTAAAGTAATTTGAGAGGCCCTGTACCAATATGTGAGCCTGAATCAAAAATGGTGGCAGGGTGGGGTAGAGAGCATGAGAGAGCCTGACACAGGGCATCCCTTAGTTCCCATGACCTCCAAAGGTCATGAATGAGATTCAAAGGTTGTCATGGGATGCTGTAGGAGTGTCAGAGAGTATCTGAGTGTGTCAGCCAAGAGGAAGCCACCATGTGGGGCAAGTGAATCCCATAACAAATGATCTGAGGTGGACACTCCAAAATCATTGGTCAAATGAAGACTTAGTTGAGTTTCATGGATCTCAACACAGAGGAAACAGCTGAGTTTTCCAGGAACCTTAATTACACCAGTCTATATAGAGAGAATTTCCATAATTTCTGCTGGATGACATCCACAGACCAGTTCAGAAAATGACATCTCCAGTGGAGATCAGTAAGAGCCTGTAGAGAAGGACCACATAGAAAAAAGATATTCTTTCTTTTCCACAATGAGATGACATGAGTCTTCCCTGTGTTATCTGGAGGCCACCAGAGGAGAAGCAAAGAGAGGAGAGGAAAGGGTAAAGAAACTTTAAAATGTAACAAGTTTCTCAAAAAAGACCTTGTTTATCGCAAGGCAGCTGGGGTGTGGGGGGTTCTTGTATAAACCCTTGAGTAATAGTTTCAGTTTCTTTCTATTAAACAGTGAAAATGGTAGGGGAGGGGAGAGGTGTTTAGAGCAAGAAGAAATTCATTATAGAAAATTCTGTAAGTTTCATTTTATGTGTGTATTGTAGTTGTGGTGGGCAAATTCCCACCTGTTGCAGGATAAATGTATCTCTACTCACTAGCACTCCACCAGGCATGGCCAATACAGGCAAGGTATTGGAATTTTCAAATGTGACACTTTGTTAACAAGCCAACAAACCAACCTTAATTTGCCATACTAATGATTGCACTTGATCTTTAAAAAGAACTGGAAAATTTATGTAGATTCGCAGATTTACACTATTGAAACTCCTCAGGTCAGGCAACACCACTGTACCTATTGTTCCATGAAATTAGGAATGTCTGAACAAAAAGGCCACCAAGCGTTAGAGTCTAACCATTGTACGGATGGAGGAAATGGGAACTCAACTTGTAAGACTGCCAGGGATATAATCACCTTCTCTTTTCTTGGTGACTCCCATAGCAATTACCCACCTGGCCTTGGGGGAGGTGGCCTGCTCTCTTCTTGGCTACTCTTCCCAAGCACTAAATAGACACATTCCTGAATTCCTTGCAGCATAGCTGAGAGGGAGGGGAACTACTACCCCATGTCCCATATTTAGGACTCGCTGATAGAAGATACATAGTTACATGTTGATTAATTTCCAATATTAGGAACTCTCTGTCTTTAAAATATCAGTTTCTTTTTCTTTCTAAGATAATACATTTGGCAATCAAATTTTTAGTGTTTATTTAACAAACTCTTGAGTGAAGTACAATTATACCCTTTTTAGAGACTTAAAACTTGAAGTAGAGGTGGATATTTTTGGTATGTGTGTATTTGGCATTAATATAGAGCCTGAAGTGCTGTTGAAAAAAAATTACTAAGCTTTAGCAACCTTTACGCATGGTTTCATTGCAGTTGTACATCCAAAGAAAACAAATACAGTGCCTAATTAATTCACCTTAGAATAGCAACTATTTGTTCAAAATAAGCATATTAGTGAACATTATAGATAATGGTTTCTAGAATTTTAGTGTGTGGCTTTGTTATAATTTCAAACTTTATAAAGTGACTTTATTTTTTAATCTGTTTCCCTAGGTTCTGTACTACACTTGAAATTTTTCTAAAACGGTACACTTACTGTTTTATTTTTATTTTATTCTGTGATTTTACCTAATGTCTTACCTCAGAAAAAAATGACCTAGTGAAAATTTTTTTTTATTTTTTAACTCATTATTCATATGCTTTCTTTTGTATATTTCTTATGGCCAGATATTTTTGGAGAAAATGTGAGATTAATTTCCCTGCAGTTTTCCTTCTTGACCACTTTCACGTTTAATTGTGTCCAAAATTCCTTCTTAAATTAGATTTAGAACTTTAATAAATTCTGGTAATGTGTAGTCACTTATGTTACCTTGAATTTGTCATTCGGTCAATATATCATATATCAAATAATTAAATGTCTACCATTAGGAAATACAAAAATGTTTAAGGCACATTTCCTCCCTTAAGGGAGGGATCACACATACACACACACACACACACACACACACACAAGCACACACACATGTATACACAAGAACTATCAGCACAAAGAATTATAACATGTGTCAGTTGAGTGAGAGGATTGGATAAAATTATCTCTAAAATTTTTTAAGCTCTATAATCCCGGAATTGCATCACTGAGTTCATGAACAAGGTGTGCTCCAGCTATTCTCAGTGGAGAGTGATGCTTCTGGACAATATTCACCAAGACACCTCCCTACTCATATTGGATACTCGTATTCTCAGGATTGGACTACAGAGGTTATTTGGGCCAATACCTCACTGGAAGTTTTAATTCTCTATTTTATACCTGTAGTTAAGCAGAAAAAGTTGTTTCACATTCAGGTAAATACAGAACAATGCAGATGACAAATTAGGCAGAAGAGATGCTTTGAATAAATGTCACAGCATGAATGCATGCTAATGATGGTGAGGTTGTAGCCAGTAGCCAGGGATCACTAGAGTCAAGGTGAATGTCAAAAAAGCAGCAAAAATAAAGCTAAATGGAAGATGCAGCCAATTTATAAGGAGCTTTGAATACAGGCTAAGGAGTTTGCATTGTATCTTATAGATTGACATCTCTGAGATTTGGGGGGACATGGGACATGTATTTTGAATTGGGCAGTCTCATATTTTTAAGTATTTGTTCAAGGAAAGAAATTGAGAAAAGCATCAGATATTCTGATAAAGGGAAGTTCTGTCAGAATACCACAAGGATCAAGGGAAGAATTAGGAGTTTGCAGGCAGCCTTTGGTCTTTCAGTCTGTGTGGTTTCTAGCCAAGTCCCCCAAAGTGAAGAGGGACATGCTGAAATCATGTCCCTCTTCACTTCTGATCATTCATATTCTCTTTAATCTGGGGCATTTGAAATGCAAGTAAGTGACTGGCATGGCAGCCCTCCCTGTGCATTTCAAATGTGTGAGTCAACAGTAGTGGAGAGGCCTGCAAAGAATGTGGTCATGTGGTTTTATAATCCATCTGGCAAAGGTCTGTGATCCGCCTGCTGGAAAACCCACCTCTAGGCAATGTGGCACCGTTGCAGGTTTCTGAGAAAGGAATGAACATGATCAAAGTGGTTTAATCTGACTTTTAAGGATTGAAATATTAGAAATAGAGAAATCAGTTGAGAAGCTATTTCAGGAGTTGAAATAAGACGTGATCAAGGTCTGGGCAAGAGAAAAAATCAGACTAGAGAAGAAGGAACCAATACAGACAATTTGACAGAGATAATTGATACAACTCGACTGATTAGAGGCATCACTGTTCAGTGGATCTGGCTTTTCCTTTGAAGAAAGCAGACATGGTAGGTTTGAATCTTAGGTCCAATGCATCCTAGTGATATGGCCTTGGGCAAGTCACTTCACCTTCTTGATTCTCACTTTCTCATCTGTCGAAAAGGAATAATAATATCTACCTTGAAATATTGTAAGCAATAGAGAGAATATACAGCTTTGGATCTAGAATAGAGATGGCAGTGATCATCATTTTTTATTAGTGTTGTAGATGGGGAAAAGATGGGAAGAAGAGATGGACAGATGGGAGATGGATGATGTCTTGCACCCCAGGAACTGAGAGAATTGTGGTGTCATTGACAAAATTATTGAGCCAAAAGTTTGAGTTAGTTCAAATATATTACATTAAATGATAATTTTCTTAATTTGTCTTTATTCAATAGCTAGTACAACTATGCATAGTTGAACAGTATATTTGGAATATGAATCAGATAGATTTCTCTGGAATGAAACAGGAAAAGTAAACAGAATGGACATTGTACACTGAAATAGTTGACAAGACTGAATGGTGGAGAGGACTTCTAATTTCAGTGGAATATCCATTATACTACTTTGTATCTTACCCATATACTGAATGTTTAACGTGGGTTTAGCTAAACATACAATGTGTTTCTATATTATACTTCACCAAATGACCTGTAGGAGTTACCACTGAAATGCAAATACTTTAGGAGTAGATCATTAGGCCCACGTAAGAAATATATTTCAGAAAGCAGTTGTTATGACTGTTGAATCTAAAAATGAAAGGGTTAAAGAAAACCATGTCTAAATAAGAAAGTGGACAGGAGTCTAGGTGTACCCATCTTGGTTCAGGAATCAAAATAGTTTTCAGAAGATGTGTTAATCCATGAAATAGTTTATGATTTTGCATACAGCTACTTAGAAAAAAATAACATTTTTAAAGAATGCAGTTGTGTAGAATTTTGGTTTTTTTATCTTTAGGACTAATGGGAATTTCTCCATCACTTCTTTTAAAGACATTTTATCATGCGTAGTGAATTTTGTTAAAAGAGCAAGTTCTGAAAATCTCTGACAGCCTCTTCAGCAAAAGATCCAGGATTGTCAGCCATTGATGCAAAGACCTGAATCTGCTTTGACACTCTAGAATAGGCTTCTGGCAATGTTATGTCTTTCTTTTATATGTTTGGATAAATCACACAGCTCAGAAACTGCATCATACATTATGCTTCAGTCATAAACAAATGCTGCTGAGGTAAGGGAATTCCACTGTACTTTCTTCAGTGGTTTGAAGCTATAGATGTGTCACTTGAAAACATCAGTAAACATTTCTTGAGGGTTTGGATATGCATTCAAAATGGCTTTTATAGATCTTTTTATTTGAGTCACCTGAAAGAACTCAGCACTACTAATTTTAAGCAGCCATATATTTTTTTACCAGTAAAAACAATTTAAACTATTTGTGAAAAAGAGTATCTATGAAAAAAGCCTTAAATCTTATGGAGTTTAGTTGGGCTATGTGGTAAGCAGAATAATGGCCCCCATCTCAAGATGTCCACATCTGTGTTTTTATTCCTGGAACCTGTGAATATGTTACGTTCAAAGAAGAATTAAGTTAGTAAACAGAATGAAGTTTTCTAATCAGCTGACCTTAAAATAGAAAGATTATTCTGGTTTATCCTGGTAGGCCCAATTAATTACAGATGTCCTTAAACTCATAAGAGGGAAACAAAAGAGTTGATGTCAGAGTGATACTACGTGCAAAAGACTCAATTGGCCATTGGCAGCTTTAAAAATGTAAAGGAGCCATGGGCCAAAGAAAACCGGCAGCTTCTAGAAGCTGGAAAAGACAAGAAATCACAGTCTTCCTTAGAGCTCCAGAAAGGAACACAGCTTTGCTGACACCTGGATTTTAGCCCAAAGGGACCCACTTTGGACTTCTGACCTCCAGAACTATAAGATAATTAATATATGTTGTTTTAATCTACTAAGTTTGTGGCAATTTGTTAGAGCAGTATCAAGAAACTGATTTATATATGTCTGGATAATAAGGAAATTTCTGAATTCTTCTCAAATTTTAATTAATTAGAAACAAATAATATATTCCATAAAATTATAATAATTAATTTTTGCTTTATAAAAAACTTCATAGTTTAAGCAGTAACTTAAATATATTTTATATATATGTGTGTGTGTGTGTGTGTGTGTATATATATATATATATAATTCTTCAACTTTTCCTTTTCATGAATTTGTGTCTTATTTTCAAAATCTGCTCCAAGATGTGTCTTATAGAAAGTATTTTTGGCTAAGTTCTATTAAATCTCATCTCTATTCTGTTTCTTCAGAAAAAATTTTAGTACTTGAAGGTAATTCAAAATGATTGATAGTTATCATATAATTTATTTTTGGTTTCAGAATGCATTTCAGCAACTGAATATATTGTTGAAATAAAATAGAAAAGTAACATACTAAACCACCTAACTCTATTGTACACTGATAGTTTCTATTGATACATATGTATCAATAATGTCCTGGGAGCTATAGAAAAGTGACCACTCCCATCACTGTTCCATACCTGACACCCAGGAATATTGGAAGGAAATCAGAAAAATATGACACTTTATAATTGTAGCCTTCAAAATATCAGCATAAAATATTTTAGATTGGCCATCCTCAAACATGTCTTGAAATTGTAATTAAGGATACCAGAGAATCTTCTAAATTTGAAATAATTTTTACCTTTTTTATGTTACATTATTATAAGATCAGAAGTTATTTCTTTAAAACATCTTTTTACTATGGAAAACTTCAAACATACACAAAAGTAAACAAAATTGTATAATGAACGCCCGTGTATTCATCCCCAAGTTTTAACAATGGTTAACTCATAGCCAGTCTTGTTTCATCTATCCCTCACTTATTTTTCTCCTCACTACATACTCAATTTAAGCAAATCACACATTCATATAAATTTATCCATATATTTTAGTATATATCTCTAAAATAATAGGATTCTTTAATATAAACTCATTACTATTTTCATACCATTAAAAACCTAATAATACCTTACTATCATCAAATATCCAGGTATTATTCAATTTCTATTTGTCTCACAAATGTTGTATTTTTGGGCAGCATGTTTATTTTAAGCAGAATTCAAATGAAGTCCATACATTGTGAATGATTGACACATGTTATGTGTCTTTTAATCTGTAGATCTCCATCCATGTCTTTCTTTTGTCCTGTAATTTATTTGTTGAAGAAGCCATGTCATGTATTCTCTAGAGTGTCCTCTCTCTGGATTTTGTAGATTGCATCTTCATGGTGTCATTTGATGTGTTCTTCTGTCCTCGTCCTTCTCATATATTGATAATTGGATCTAGAGGCCTTATCAGGTTCAGGATGCTGTCTGACTGCCTCTCTTTTTATGATGTGAGCAGAATCCATTTTATTTTTCACCATTGCTTGTAAATGAGCAGTCCCTGCTCATTTAAAACTTAATGAGTGTAAATTTAATCAGAATATAAACCATGACATAGGAAATTTTTTCAGTTTTTCCAACCTGAAGTCTTTTCCCATGCCATAAATAACTGCAACAAACAATATCTCCTTTTAGAATAATGGAAAATAATACCTTAAGGGAGAAAAAGCTTATTCTTAAAAAAAACTCATAGCTACTTAAAAGGGAGGTGAAAGGGGAAAATTTAAATAATAAAGGAGAATCTAAATATAGGATTGTTTTTAGTTGAGAAGATATCATCTCCACCCAAGCTGAGTTAGAAAGACTAGAAAGACCATATATGAGGAAAAGACTTGATGGAGCACCATAGGTGGTACCATAGATAACAGCACAACAACTAATATTTATTGTTGACTATGCACAAGGTATAGGCCTTTTATCAATATCATCTTGCTAAATTCTTGGAAAAATTTTACTTTAAAAATAAAGAAATTGAGAGAAATTAAATAATTTACCAAGGTCCTCTGGAGAGCCAGAGCCAGGATTCAAAGTCAGAAAGGGTGATTCCAGACTTATCTTTTAACCTTCTAAGCAAAATTGTCTTCTACAACATGCCCCTAAAAGGAAGACTTACATCTATACTTAATCAGAGGCTGCATTGATTTTTGAAACAATTTATTTTGTTGTTATGGATGTTGCCTGTTAGTTTTACACCTGAGTTTCATTGCCTTTGATTAAACTGTAGTGTAAACCCAATCCATCCAAGAATATATTATATTTGCTTTCTACTCTCTATAGAGTCCAGAAAAGGGGTCTCCCTAGATGCTTCTTGAGCTATGAAAAAAGAAACATACATGTTTAAGTACTGGTCATACAAAATAACTCATACTGTTACATATATTTATCTAGAACTCTATCTTTTGATGTCTCTTTTATTTTTTCTACTCCTATAATCTACACATTTTTGGCTACTCAGGTAGTGGCAAAAATTCATTTTCATTGTTTATTCTCAACCTACTAATCTTTTCATTGTACAACTAGACACAAGGGTTAACGTATATTCACAAATAAGATGCACAATTATAGGATTAGGTCTCATAATTTCTGCCTTCATGTTATAATGTAAATCAGTCCATGGATTGAGAGGATTCTCTAAGACAAAAGGTAGAATACAAATGAATGAAAGTAAACTTTGGATCTGAGCTGGTAGTATATTCCTCTACTTGGAACATCCATATAAATAGGACACACACACACACACACACACACACACACACACATGTGTTTTTCTTGCATGGTAGAAAAACCACAGGCTTTGGAATAAAATGGACTTGATGGGAAACTATTCCCAGTCTCTTGCTGTAAATGTGACAGTGTGTGTAACCTGTTTGAGCCTTATTTTCCCTACCATAAAGTGGGGATATTAATAATATAAGGATAAAGTACTTGATTCGCAGTGATAAAGCCTCTCTTCAGACAAACTTTATTCAGGCTCTTCTGAATCCTCTTTTTGAGGAGACTTCACACTTGGGCTCTGTCCTTGGCTCACTCAGTACAGTTTTAGCAAGAATTTTGTTGGATCAGTTTGCAAAAAACCCCTCACCGTTGATATCGGATCAAATTCCTTATCCCCTACCCTTGGTATCTTATCACCCTGGCCTGCCTTCAGCAAGAACCCTCTCAAGTCAGATGAGCCAGAATCCCCCTACCTCTGATGTTTTCTCTTGGTAATTTTCCATCCACAGCCCACACCCCACTCCTTGGTTATACATCTCTGTTTGTCTTTATTTCCTTGAAATCAAGCTCAGTTCTACACTAAGGTCTCTTTTCCCCTATTCCAATAGTTCTGGAATAAAATTTGCCTTCACCACTTTAAGATCTGCTGTCTGGATCTTGTTTTCTCTGAAAGTAGTGACATTCCAGAAATTTTAATTTTTATATTATAATGAATATATTCTGTTTTAAAATTTCAATTCATATGCCCTACCACTTCCAAATGTCTGAACTTCAAAGATAATATAAAAGCATAAAATTTAGGAAAACCAAGAATGCCTCCCACCCCCTGTTTCCAAAGTATGTAAGACTTGACACAGTCAAATATTGAGTAGTCATTCTCAGTGAACATGACTACCAGGGGAAAATAGTATAGAAGTTAGCTAAGTTTCAGATCTTAACCCAACGAATTACTATCTTTGTAACCTTTAGACAATTTACATAAACACATTGAGGATCAGTTTCTACATCTGTAAAATAAAGCTAATACTGTTTGTATTATTAGGATAAATTCAAGTTAATGTAATTAAAAAGATACCAAAATACAGTGGTTTAATGATATAATTTATTACATAGTTCCGAGGTGAATGATGTGAGGCATCATGGTGACTGTAACCCCACGCAGTGATTCAGGGAAAAAGACATCCTCCATTAGGTTATCCTGCCAATCCCTAGAGTGATGTTGTCATATGTATGATAGAAGTGGAGTAGTTGCCATGTCTGAGTTCCTGTGAGAATGAAAGTAAAAGATATTGTGAAGGAGGAAAACCCTATATGTCTGAGATTGCATACATGACTTCCACTCAAAGTCCCTTTGCAAGAACTTTACCACATGGTCATATCTAACTGCAAGGATTCTGGAAAATAAAGTCTATCTGGGCAGACATTTGATTGGAAAGAAAGGGAGATGGATTTTTTTGTGTTTATTAGCAGCCTCTGCCATTTTTTACTTAGGATTATCGTGATGATTAAATAAGATTATCTATAAGAAGTGTTTCTACAATGCTTAGCACTTTGCAACCACTGAAAAAGTGTTAGCTGGGCTGCATTTTTGTTTTGTGATTCAAATATTCTATGATCTAAGCCTTAAGGAATCAAGGCATAAAGTAACTGGTGACTAATGAATGCAAGCATATATCTAATGAGCAAACTGATGAAAGTGTCTGAGAGCTAGAGCTATTCTGGATTCAATAAAAAGTAAACTCTTACTCATACGATAAACAACCTACTAGACACTTCATATTGTTTCAGTAAACCTCCCAACAACTTAAATGAGTTAAGTAAGATTACCCCTGTTTTTGAGATAGAATAACAAGGGTAAGAGAAATTGGTCCAAGATCACAGAGGTGGGTGATGTTGGAACAGCGATGGAGCAGGATTTTGATTACAGTTATTTTAATTCTGGAGTTTTCCATCATCAATTGCTCTGTTTCAAGGATGGGGGGAAATCAGGAGATACTAGCAAATAAAGTCAATTGACACTTAATCATATTTGGAGACTTTGGGTAGTGAGTCATATTCACAAGAAAGAATTCCGAAGAAATGAAACAAGGAGATTATAGCCTTTATATTTCATCACCATTAAAGGGGAAAAAAGTAATTGCTAGAAACTTAACTACAAAGGTTATCTTGGCATTGTATTTTGTTTTACTTATGGATGGTTTTGATGAAGTAGTTAAAAATCTATTTGGTCTCTTGTTCCAGAATGATCCCCCATTTCATAAATTATAGCCTTGTCTATAAAGTTTTCTAAATAATGGAGAGCCTATAAAAGAAATTTCCTGCAAACAGAAGCAAACTTCATAAAGCCAGTTAATCAGAAATTTGTTAGTGAACATCAGAAATTTCAAAATTACATAGAAGAAAATGGTAAGATGGAAAAGGACTTAAGATGATGGGAAAATGTAATTTAACATGAAAGTAAACAATTGAAAATGTTTTATTTTTGTAAAATCAGTCCAATATATCTTCCATATACATTTGTGTGTGTGTGTGTGTGTGTGTGTGTGTGTGTGTGTGTGTACCTCATCCCACTTTCTACATATAAATTTTGTGCTTTATATGTACTCCTAAAAGACCAATGGGGCTTAAGATGAGCTTTGAGTAATGGTTAAGATTTGTACAGTACAGGAGAAGAGGAGATGACATTTCAGGTAGAAGGAATAACATGAACAAAGGTGAGACAGTCATCATGTACTAAATCTGGTCTGATCCTGAGAAGGGTTAATTTTGGCAGTTAAGAAGAAAAATTGGGAGGCAGGACACACATTGGTTAAGGACATGGATTTTTTGAGTTATATGAGTTTGATTCCTGGGTCAACTCTTAAGAATTGTGTAATCTTGGACAGCTTTCTTATCCTCCCCAAGTATTAGTTTTCTTGTCTTTAAAAATGAGGATAGGGCCTCCCTGGTGGCGCAGTGGTTGAGAGTCCGCCTGCCGATGCAGGGGATACGGGTTCGTGCCCCGGTCCGGGAGGATCCCATATGCCGCGGAGCGGCTGGGCCCGTGAGCCATGGCCGCTGAGCCTGCGCGTCCGGAGCCTGTGCTCCGCAACGGGAGAGGCCACAACAGTGAGAGGCCCGCATACCACAAAAAAAAAAAAAAAAAAAAAAAAAATGAGGATAGTAAAAAAAATAAAATGATATAACTAAAACATTTAGCAAAAATGCCCTTTTTATAGTAAGCATTAACTAGTAATAATAGTATGGAAACAAACATAAAATGTCTAGTTTTGGAATTGAGGAACTAGTATCTGTTAGTTCTCTGAATAGTCACATCACAAACATTTAACACATGCATATTTAAGGTAGATTTGTCTGACACTTGGATGTCATGCAGTTTGCAGTGAAAGCATCTACCACTTTGTTGCTGGATTAACCCGAGTACTCGTCTCCCCACACTCTTCTTTCCTCTCAATTTCCTGTCCTCATCACTTAAAATATTGAAATGGATTACTGCTTAACAAATGAAGGTTTTGAATGATTTTTGTTAAATCATCTGGCTTTACTTATACTATAATGTTTCTCATTTCTGTTTTTGGTTTCTGCTGATGTGGCTCATTGTTTCCTTGGGTGATGTTCAGCTTAACCTTTCCACCTCCAAGGTTAAGACCTATGCAGAGAAGGCAGCCAGAAGACAATTTTATTTGCCCCGAGCCCCCAACACACACCCGAAGTAGGCAGTTTCTGTGCCTGGACTAAGTCTCCTGAGCAGTCTTACAATCCCTCCCTCTTCCTCTGGCCTTTGTGCTTTTTCAGGTGGAAGGAGAGAAACCATGAATGATGTTTTCTTTTTTGTTTTCTGGGAATACTGAGATGGGGTAGAGGTCAATAGGACTTTCTTTCCATATATGCTAAATTACAATTGCTTCTCACTTCATGGCCTGATGCTTTCTTTAAATCCAGACACTAAGCAGATACCAATATCTTTAAATTTGGAGGCACATCATCAACTCTCCCAAGGCCTGTAGTTACTGCAGAATCAGAGTGGGCCAGCAGATATTTCACATATAAAGCCAAAGAGCTCCTGTGATTGTAGAAAGCCCTGGTTTCTAGGAGTGATTTTCTTGAAGTCCTCCCCAAAGTGACTTGGTGGAGAGGGAGGTCACCCACCCTTCTTCCACAGAGGAAGGGGTGAAAAGAAGCTACTCCTCTCAAACACTATACATTTTACAATGCAGAATATGACTAATTCCTCCTCTCCAGCCTGTTCCTATATAGCCAGAGAAATTGTGATTGCTGGTGGTGGTAGAATCCATTCTATCTCTTCCTTAGTGAGCATTGGTGGATTTGTTTAAGAAAGTAGACTTTTGAGTACCTTATCCATCTGAACTTTGGACAAGAATGACCAATTCCAGGACATGTGAAAAATCCCACTCAACATCTATTAAAATATTATCAAGCTTTTTTTAAGCTCTACTCCATGAGGTAGATATGATTAGTATCCCAGTTTTAGAGATAAGGAAACTGTGGTCTCTTGAAGATTCAGGAACCTGACTCCTGATATACAGTTGGTAACTGGCTTTGCTAGGATTGGGAATCGTATTTATTATTCTCTGAAACCACTTTCATATTTCCACTGTGGCATTTTATTTCAACCAGTAAATTTATTCAGTCTCTATAACTTTAATTTTTTAGCCAAATCTATAGAATTGAAAAATTATATTCAGTAGGTCTATGATTTAATCAGATTCTCTCAGTTAAAATACAAGATATAAATCTTGAATTATCAGTATTATACAAGTAAACAAGCAACATCTGATAGATTTCCACTTATATATTATTTATAGGCTCAATTTTAAAGAGAGTGGCAATGCTCATAAAATAGAGAAAGCAAATAACCTTGTGTACAGAGTGAATCTGCCTCTCTCTATTTGATAAGTTAGGGCTGAATTGGTACTATCTATCACTGAGCTGTTTGGCTTTAAGAAATAAAAGTGATCATCTCATTATAAATTCTTGGAAATAACATCTACTTAAAAATAATTCCTTCAGTTGGCCCACACTTGGCATTTCTCACCTAGAAAAAAAAAAAAGGTAAGGATGAGCAAAAGAAGAAAAAGAAATACAGTGTCATTGAAGTTGTTAGGAAGATTATATTAGCTATTCTCCTTAAACTCAAATGTGTTAGGTATCACTTTATTTAAGACATTTAGAAATATTTGGCAATGTGTTTGTCCTGGCTTTTTATTGCATTTTTCTATTATGCAAGTGAAATGGTTATTTCAAGCTTCCTGGTGGTTGGTTTTGTAGGATCAACTTGGGAAGAGAATTCTAGTTCCACAGAGAGTTAGTTAATGTGGAAAACAGGCATTACCCACATCAAGCTGCCAGTTAACATTAGGACAGTTTGCCTTTGACACACGTGTGACAGGATGGATGGCTGACTCTTAGAGTTCATGTGATGAATTTGAGAATTGAATACTCTCACCTTGGCTGAAATTCCCGCCTTGCAAAGAAGAAAAAATTAATGATGGATATGTAGGTAGGTAGTAATTAGTTAGTTGGATGGATGGATAGGAGGTAGATAGGTAGCTAAGTACGTAGGTAGAAAATTACTTTGTTGGTGTCTTTACAATGAGCATAGATGTATTCGTAACATCTTATGAAGAACCGTCAAACCAATAAATGTTGGGCATCTTTCATGAATACAGAGGAATGTAAGACCTTCAACAAGCTTATGTGGATGGGAAGTAATATGTAAACATAGCAAAAGTTAAATGATGAAGTACCTAATTATCATTTTAAGATAAACATTGGGCTGCAGTCATAAAAGAGTGCATGCAAATGAGTGTTCATTTATACCAATTTGGGAGTCCTATCCCTGTTGCATCTATCTATCTATCTATCTATCATCTATCTATCTATCTATCTATCTATCTATCATCTACCTACTATTATCTATCTCCCTATCACTCTATCCATCTATGTATGTAATCTATCATCTATCTCCCTGTCAGTCTAATTATCTATCTATCTATCTATCCATCCATCCATCTATCCATCTATCACCTATTATCTATCTCTGTCTCTCTCTCTCTCTCTCTCTCTCTCTCTCTCTCTCTATCTATACTATCTAATCTTTCTACCTTTGTATTTTATTGTAGAAATGGATCATGTACCAAATATAGTCAATAGTCAGGAGGTTTCGTTTTCTCTTCTGATAGTTGAATAATTCCCTCTTGAAAAGAAGCCCTTGCTTTCAGTAAGATTTAACAGGTTAAAAAAAGGTTTTGATTTAATATTTGAAGATGGACTTAATCTCCTGCTGTGCTTTAAGCATTTGAAAACCTGCTGCAAAGTGGCATTTCAAAGACAGCTTAATATTAAATTCAGTTTGCAATATTCATATCTAATTGTTATAGGAAGCATTGTTCTGTTAATAAGTAGCAGAATAACAATGTTATTATGTTTGGTTTTCATAGGCCTTTTTAGACCTTTGTCAAAGGCTGCTGTTCTTGCAGATGTGTAGAGAAACATTTATACAAACATGACCTCTTACATTTAAAAAAATACGGATTGTCATTTTTTATTCAGCTAAGATATTCTTGAATTGGTACTGTATTTTCTTATTTTAAAAAATCTAGCTCTAAATTCAAATCCACTGTATTATAATGTAAAAATACCAATGAAGATAATGTAATACATGCAAAACATATGCCATCTCTTCTAGAACATGATAAAATAACTTACTGAAGCCTAGGTATTATAAGTTAATTATTTTGAGTAGAGTGGAGATATTGATTGACATTTCTCTTTTATTTCAGCTGTTCTGTATGTTCAGAGTATCTTTTTACCCCCTATACAGCTAAAAAAAAGTCTTATGTTAGAATACTACTTTTATCTGGAGAAGGAGAAAACGATTGAGCATACAGTCATTATTAATCATTAATAACATGACAGAAAAGTTGACTGCAGTGGGAAAAATTAAGTCAGTTTTATTATTCATTAAGACATCCTGAAGAAGCTAACTTTTCATAGAAAGAATAGACAATAGTATTATATTCCACATTTATGATGTGAAATATGACCATTTGCTAAACTGCTTTGCCTTTTTATAATCAGATTTTCCCAACAATTTATGCTAATTCAAATGATAGTATTACCATCTATCATCACCATCATTCAGACTTTGTTGTTCAGTTTTTTTTTTGCATCACATAAATGTTAATAATTTTACCTTTTCAAAGGAAATAACTTATTTTAATGTGAGATTTCAAACCATGTTAACTATTAGTATAATCATTAAAATTTATTTTAAATAACATTTTCTGTGTCCCACGTTTGATCTGAACATAATATCACTTTAGATACAGTCTTTGACCATAACTATGGCTTCGGAAATGATTATTTTCCTACAGAAGTAGCGTAAGTATGTAATTCATCTCCAATTGTATTATATTCATAGTTTGTGCTCATTATCACTTAGTTTTACTGGAAAGATGTCAGAAGAAGTTGTCTGGTCTCACAGCAAAATAACAAAGCATTTTGTTCAGTTTATAAAATAAGGTATTAAAATTGTAATATCTGCTTGATTTTAGGGGCACTATAGTATAATATTAGGGATCATTTATAATTTTTATACATTTTTTCTATAGATGATCTTGCCTCCTCATTAAAGGGAAAGCTGAAGGTCATCCAATGTATTTTTCCTCATTTTGTTCTTTTTCAATTTTTTAATATCTTTACATCATCTTCCACTTCTCTTCTGTCTTTCCTCTTTCAGGAAGATACCTATTCAACCTATCCATCCATTCTTCTGTGAGACTAATACCTTCATCAGTGCCTTCTCTCCCATTTCCTCAGACCTTCTAAGACCTTCTTTTAATAATTAGCCCATCTTTCTCTTGGTTCCTTCGTTCCCTCAACTTCCCATTTTTTCTCATTTCCTTTCTGGCCAAATTTACTGAAAATTCAATCTTATTGCCTCTATTGCCTTTACATTCATGCCTAACTCACTGCCATCTGACTCCTCTTCCTGACACTTTACAATACAGATTGAGTTGTTCCCAGGCTCTACTGAACATTTCTAAGAGGAGGAATAACATTCTCAGGTTATGTATCAAAAAAGAATCACTCTAGCTATTGAGGCAACAAACCCAGTTGCAGGAAGAGGAGTTAGGACAATTTTCTAAAGGTCTAGGAGGTAGAAGATGGTTATCTAAAAGGATGGGGCAGTGGAAATGGTAAGAGGCAGAGAACTCTAAGAGATACTTAGAAGATAGAATTACAATATTGATTTACTTGGCAACCATATAACCCCATCTGAATCCATAAAACACTCAGCTATAAAATAGGACATAAATATAATACTATTCTCCTTCTAGGTAATACATGAAAAAGAATACATGTAGATTTTACTGCACAGTGAAAAGTGATAAGCAAGTTACAGATTAAGATAGTAAAGGACTCAAATTCATTCTTTCTTCCTATGGCTTTAACAAAAAATAGGAACGACAACAACAACAAAAAAGCATCGTGCTACTATGGAGAGGAAGTGAGTTTTCAAACCAGAGCAAAAAACCATTGTTTTATAGCTTATATAATTAATGTAGGCTGTAAATCCCAACTTTAAATTAGGAGTACTACATAAGTAAACCCAGTTCGTATTTCTTTTTAACATACATTCATTTCAGATAGCAAGAAAAAATAATTTCTTTTATAAGCCATGAGAATGAATTTGAACTTGAGAATTAGTTTAGTTCTAAACCCCACATGGGTGACTCGTAAAGTTGACACTCATCTTTGAATAATATTATGTCCCTAATAAAAGAATTAACAGAATCTCATTAGCAAGTTGTGTTATGTAAATTTTACTGTATATAATCCTTGCTAATTTCTCCACTATTCCATTTGCCTTCTCACTGGGTTTATTTTTCCCCATCACTAATTATTTAAGATATTTGTTTAAGAAGAACTTGTTGAGTGTTTGCTCTACTCCAAATACTGTGGCAGTGCTGCAGATACAAATAGAAATTAGAGGCATCCTCTATCCTTACTTTCAAAGGGCCACTGACCCGAAAGTGACTTCTCTCTGCCTCCGGGTCTTTGCATACACTGTCCTCTCTGACTGTAAAGCTTCCCCACTACCTTGTTCTCTCTAGATGTCCTTACCACATTCTCAGAACAGCCTGTACTTTTCCTTTGCAGCCTTTATCACAGTTGTAATTAAATAATTATACATGTAATTATCTATTGAATAGCTCTATTTCCTACTCTACTCTAAGGCTGAGAGCAACTGTTGTTTCCCTAGAGCTTAGCACAGCACCTGGCATATAACAGTTCAAAAATACTTGTGGAATGAATGAATGAATGAATGAATGCAAACATGATGCAATTGCCCAGAGAGGGCAGATGGAGATAGAAGAGGAGACAAGCCAAGGACAAAACACCAAGGTCACCGATATTTCAGAGGCAGACAGTGCTAAGAAACAGAAGAGGTAGAGGTACCTGAGGAAAACTCTATTAAAAATAAAAGAAAATAAGTAAATAAACTTTGAACTTAGAGTTACAGGGTCAACAGTGTGTTAAATGTGATAAACTGTAGTCTCAAATAGGCCTTCCCTCACCCCCTTGTTGCCCCATTCTCTCATCCTTATTATTTATCTTCACAGCACTTATTGAATGTTTTATATACTTCACCCACCTATCCATCCATCCACGAGTACACTTGGGTGTATTTTTTTAATAAATTTTATTATTATTATATAAACATATAAATAAATATTCTATTATCCTCTTGGACCACATCAGTAATGGTATTGGAGAATGTGTTCTACCTGATAGCATAACAGATTTCTCAGGCAACTTCCTGCTCAAGAAATGTTGGGGATTTGAGAGTCACAGAATTTGAATCTCTAACAGTCACAGAATTTTTGAGTCCAGGCCGAGAGTTTCTTTGGCAGTATAACTCTCTCAAAAATTGATTCCGGTTAGTTCCACAAGGCAGTAACTACCCGCACAGATATTTCTTTTTTAAGCAGTTCATAGATCTGTTCTCTTTCTCTCTTTTCTGGTTTCCTTACTTCTCTCTCAATTTGAAGGAGGCTCCTCTGAGGTTTTCCAGCTTCTGATTGAAAATTACACCTTAACCTGATTTTTTTCCGAGTCAATTAAAACTGTTCCGGGGTTAAAACAGTAAGTGCAAAGGCCTTTTCCTTGGTGTGATCTTTGCCACAAAACCAGGTTTTAATCAGGCTTTGTTGTGCAGAGACCTTCTATTTTTGTTCTCAAATGATTCAGCATTCTTAAAATATGTCTCTCAATTTTTGGAATCTCTTGAATATCTTTCATTTCTTTCCTGAAATGCACCTCTTCTAATATCATGCCAAATGCGGCCATTTACACAAAAAGCACACTTATAACATCTGTCCTCCAACCCTTTTCCTGATGCTGCTAGTTCATTAAACATACATGATTCTTCACAGATCATAACAAGCAACAGTTTTACCAAATATTTTGTTTCTGTAAAATATGGATTGCCATCTTTCCAAATTCCAATGTCTGTTTCCATGCTACCCTAGCCCGATTGCTAAGCTAATGCCACATATTTTAATTTTATTGTTATTGGAACAGTCCGCTCCTTGTGCAATTTCTATATTAGTCAGGATAAATTACGCTATGTTGAAATAGCAAACTATGCTTAAATCTCAGCAGCATAATCCCCCAAATTTTATTTCTGTGTTATAAAAAGCTCAGATGAGTGAGGGCCGGGGTGTCTGTCTGGGCACTCCATGCAATAATTCTGACTGCCTCGACCTCGCGGCCATGCCATCTCAATACCTCATGTACAATTTCCAAAGCAAAGGAAGTACACCTCTGCTCACTGCTCTGGGGCTGCCTTGTTAATGTGAGAGTGAAGGCTATTGTTTGTCTGGCTTAGGGCTGCAAGCCAAACTTAGAAGTTCAAGAGTATTAAAGAGCCTTGGACACAACTTTGACTCATGGAAGCAAGCGGATTAAGTTTTCCCCATGTCTTCCTTTAGACACAACTGACCTGATCTGTAGTTTACTTAGGTCTTGGAGGAAGTTCCTGCAAGATCAAGCAATGCCAGTCAAGGTGACTGGAAATACATCTTCATATTGAACCCCTCTCCTCCCCTTCCCCACTCCCCTTGTCCGGGACTCGTGCTCCCTGGGTTTGCAAAACTGAGAAAGTAACAGGTAAAATAGAAATGAAGACAGCATCCTAAGAAGGACTCTAAATTGCCTAAGAAAGCAGCCAAACTCCTTCCCTATCATTCAGGATCCTTCCTGGTCCAGTCCTATCGACTGTGAAGTGCCATTTCCCCTCAGAAATCTGATTCTTCCATTCCGAAACATTGACCATAAAGTTTATGTTGTACCTGTTAAGGTACCAATGTTTTTCTTACTTGGATGATAACTTTGGGGTGTGCTTATACATTAATACATTCAACAAATAGTGACTGAGAGCCAGCCTTCATACTGTAGCTAAAGCAAGAATTAAATCAAGAAGACAGAGATGCTGCCGTACAGTACCGGTGGGAATGATAAACTTGGATACAGTCATTCAGCAATTAAATCCTGACACCAGAACACAACTCAGATCGACCTCAATTTCAGAGCCACACTCTCATTTCAAAGCTCTACTCACTCTCTCAATAAATATTTATGAATTGTTTCACTCTTATTGTGTGAGTATAGTGAGTTATTTATTTTCTACACTTGGGTCTGTGGGAGTGTTAAAGTATTCCACACATCACATTTTAAGGTCAAGTGATGGTGAAAGAAATTGTCAGGAAAGGGCTGCTCTGAGGACATCTACAGAACTCACATGAGAGAATACATTTGAGGGAGGACAATTAAAACCATATATGTAGCCGTGTAAGAAAAAATATATATATATATTTTTTTTTGGTAAAAAATAAATTCTTCTTCCCTCCCTTCACCCTTCTTTCCCTTTCTTCTTTCTTTCATAACCACTCTGGTTCTTTGTGTGCTGTAACCTTGATCTTTATACCTAAGTAAGCTTTCTAACTCTCAACATTATAAAGCTCACTAAAAAACAACTGTGATATATTCACTTAACTAAAGGGCACAAAAATGACACACTGACTCCATTCTTTAAAAAAAAAAAAAAACCTTTCAGAAGCTTTTTTTTATAGTGTTGCAGAATTCTTCTGCAGTGTCTCACTTAATTTCTCTGGTGCTGTGATGCAAATATTAAAGCAAGATTTAAAAAATCAGCAAAAAGGCTTCCCTGGTGGTACAGTGGTTGAGAGTCCTCCTGCCGATGCAAGGGACATGGGCTCGTGCCCCCGGTCTGGGAGGATCCCACATGCCGCAGAGTGGCTGGGCCCGTGAGCCATGGCCGCTGAGCCTGGGCATCCAGAGCCTGTGCTCCACAACGGGAGAGGCCACAACAGTGAGAGGCCCGCGTATCGCAAAAAAAAAAAAAAAAAAAAAAAATCAGCAAAAAAACTGATGAGAGAAATATCACCTAATTTGGGTACAAAGCACACTTTCTTATGCTTTTGTTATGGAGTCAGTATTTGTAGGGAATGAAAAAACTTTCTTAATGTGAAATCTGTGGAAATAGAGCCTTCCAATCTAAAAGCTAATGCAAAAAGTATTTGTATCATTGGCAAATCAGTGATGTTTCTCATCTCTAGAAAATCATATGAAATAGTTCACCATTATTTTTTTAGTATTTTTTTCTTAATTTTGCTTTATAATATATATTAAGCATCCTTGATAAGATACAGAAAATAATTCCCTAAAATGTAGGGAGCCAATTTCATTAGTATATTCAGTCTGATTGCGGCTTTCTTTAGTAAAAGTGTTCACAGACTCACTAAAATGTAACTTGATTTTTAAAAGTAGAAACATGGCCCAATTAATTTTACAATTAATTCATTTGTTCTACAAAGCTTTGATTGTTTCTTCTGCCTAAAGAGTTTATGTAGGACAGTTAGAAAGGCAAGTTCTACAGTCAAGATGGATAATTATTATATTCACCAACTCTTCTAAATATAAAGCTGCACTAATAATAGGAAAATTTGAAATGACCCTTAACATAGTTATCTATGAAGCCAAACTACCCTTTGGCTGGATGACTAAAAAGTTATAAAGCATCATGTCAGTGTCTCCTAACAATAGATCTTGATTTTGACAAAAAGTCTCATAATTACAATATTTTATTTTTCATATAGTATGAAATTACTTGCTCTAAATAAGCTAGGTATCATCTAAAATAAATAAATTATCACCCTTGTCTACTTCTAAGGTAAACATGACCAAAATTAATATGACAGAGGAAAGCATGAAAATTGGATGTAAAAATTTGAGAACATTGGACCTCAAGCGATATAATGCTAGAATGACAACCACATTGTCTAATCCAGAGGATGTATGCATCCATGTAGGATGTGAGTTCTACAGATTTAATTCAAGGCTCAAGATACTAAACTTGGTGAACATTAGGGATTCTAGATTTTTAGGTTGTGTGTGATGGGATTCCCTTTGGTTTTGTGGCTTAAAATTAATAATTTCCATTCAAGGAAATTGCAATGCCTTCTCCATACTATAAAGCTCTTTATGTGTACTTGTAGGATTAGAGCATCTTTGAGGATGCAGACATGTTCTCCTGCATATGTGAGTTGCAGACAGTATCTTGGTTTATAATGCAAATTTTATGTTATGTATGCCGCAAAATAATTTTTAGTGCATACCATCAAATTTCCTTTATAAATTTGTTAGATTCCATAAATCTATTGTGCATTTGCACACGACTTGGGATTTACATTTGATTCACTCACTTTCACGTTGCACATATAAATCTAACAATTAATAAACTTATGGTCTTCTTCATCTTTAATCAGCAAAGAATAAATCATCTGGATAACAATCTTATACGAATATAAAAAGGTCTTAGGAAGAAAGCGGAAGCAATGTTCATTTAAGATTTTATTCAAAAAGAATAGCCCGGCCATCTTGTGGGAAGAGCTGAAGCAGGCGCTCTCGGCTCGGCGCGGCCTGCTGCAATCCGTGCAGGAACGCACCGTCGAGCCACCATCATGCCTGGGCACTTACAGGAAGGCTTCGGCGGCGTGGTCACCAACCGATTCGACGAGTTATTTGATGACAAATCGGACCCCTTCGAGGTGTTGAAGGCAGCAGAGAACAAGAAAAAAGAAGCCGGAGGGGGTGGCTTTGGGGGCCGTGGGGCCAAGAGCGCAGCTCAGGTTGCAGCCCAGACAAACTCCAATGCGGCGTGCAAACAGCTGCATAAAGAGTCCCAGAAAGACATCAAGAACCCGCTGCCCCCCAGCGTCGGTGTGGTTGACAAGAAGGAGGAGATGCAGCCACCTGTGGCACTTAAGAAAGAAGGAAGAAGACGCGTTGGAAGAAGAACTGATCAACAACTTCAGGGTGAAGAGAAGATAATTGATAGGAGACCAGAAAGGCGACCACCTCGTGAAAGACGATTTGAAAAGCCACTTGAAGAAAAGGGTGAGAGGCTTCCCTGGTGGCGCAGTGGTTGAGAATCTGCCTGCCAATGCAGGGGACACGGGTTCGAGCTCTGGTCTGGGAAGATCCCACATGCCGCGGAGCAACTGGGCCCGTGAGCCACAACTACTGAGCCTGTGCATCTGGGGCCTGTGCTCCGCAACAAGAGAGGCCAAGATAGTGAGAGGCCCACTCACCGAGATGAAGAGTGGCTCCTGCTCACCACAACTAGAGAAAGCCCTTGCCTGAAGACCCAACACATTCAAAAATGAATGCATAAATAAATAAATTTATATTAAAAAAAGAAACAAGCAATAGGATATTATAGACAGATATAAGAGGAGATTTATTTAAAAAAAAAGAAAAGGGTGAAGGAGGAGAATTTTCAGTTGATAGACTGATTATTGACTGGCCTATCCGAGGCCTTGGTGGTCTTGGAAGAGGTCAAGGAGGTCGTGGACGAGGAATGGGCCGGGGACATGGCTTTGATTCTCGTGGCAAATGTGAATTTGATAGGCATAGTGGAAGTGACAGATCTGGCCTGAAGCATGAGGACAAGCATGGAGGTAGCGGATCTCACAGCTGGGGAACTGTCAAAGATGAATTAACTGACTTGGAGCAATCAAATGTGACCGAGGAAACACCTGAAGGTGAAGAACATCCAGTGGCAGACACTGAAAATAAGGAGAATGAAGTTGAAAAGTAAAGGAAGAAGACCCAAAAAAAATGACTTTGGATGCGTGGAAGGCTATTCAAAATAAGGACCGGGCAAAAGTAGAATTTAATATCTGAAAACTAAATGAAGGTGCTGATGGGCAGTGGAAGAGGGATTTGTTCTTCATAAGTCAAAGAGTGAAGAGGTTCATGCTGAAGACTCGGTTATGGATCACCATTTCCGGAAGCCAGCAAATGATATAACATCTCAGCTGGAGATCAATTTTGGAGAGCCTGGCTGCCCAGGATGAGGTGGCAGGGGAGGACGAGGTGGCCGTGGGCATGGTGGATGTCCAAACCGTGGCATCAGGACTGACAAGTCAAGTGCTTCTGCTCCTGATGTGGATGACCCAGAGGCATTCCCAGCTCTGGCTTAACTGGGTGCCATAAGACAACCCTGGTTCCTTGGTGGACCCTCCTCTTTGAGACTTGCATGCTTAAGGATCCCAAACAACTAAGAAATTAAAAAAAAAAAAAAAAGAAAATACTGTCATTCATACCATTCACATCTAAAGACTGAATTTTATCTGTTTTAAAAATGAACTTCTCCTGCTACACAGAAGTAACAATATGGTAGTCAGTTTATTATTTAGAAATGTATTGGTAACGGGGATGTTTTCATAATTTTCAGAGATTATGCATTCTTCGTGAATGCTTCTGTATTGCTGCTTGCAAATATGCATTTCCAAACTTGAAATATAGGTGTGAACAGTGTGTACCAGTTTAAAAAAGAATAGCATAAAATAGAGTCTGTGGACAACTTTGCATATAAATATAAGGGTCTGGAGCCTCAAAGAAAACAAATTCATTGTTAATTTTTCAAAGGTGAAAAACTAAACAAAGTGGCACATTACATAAATGAGCCACTAATGATAAATAATGAAACAGTTAATTTTCTCTAGTGAGCAATGACAACAAATTTTTGAAAAGTAAACATTTAATTTCATGTTGATTAAAAAAATAATGAGGTTTGATTTCAGTATTTTAATGAGATTGAACTAATTTTGTCTTAGCCTATCAAATAGTGATTCTAAAATTTTTCTGAAGAGTCTGAGATTTGTAAGCTTTGGTTTACTTTGTTTAACTTTATTGGCTGGATATTTAATTATTATACATTAATTTGCTCATTCATACAATATAATATTTGAGTTTTTTAGGATAAATTAGTCTCCAAACACGTATTGAGTGCTTACCCACTACAGTGTGTTAGGTGACACAGGAGTTTATTGAGAAAAACTCTTTTTCCTAATTCTCCGCCCAAAGCAATGGACACTCAAGGTACACTTTTTAAAACAAAATCCAGGAAATGCGTAAATGTTCTCAATCCATCTATAGCCAGCCTTTCCAATCTGCTTTTCATTCTGTGCTCTGAAGTCCATGGGATTACTTCTAATTTGCTCTTCCAAGTTTCTTTGCTCCATCAATACTGATTCAGTATGTGCTGCTCAGACTATTTTGTGGCTCTATTATTTACTCCAATAGCTTCTGTTCAAGTGCCAAGAAGAGAAGATGTTAAAAATGACATAGCACTAGTATCAGGGAAAAAAATCCCAGCTACTCTGTCCATGTGGTAGAGACAGAAAAATACAGGGTAAATATTTTTAGTTTTTTTGTGTGATGGGATTTGGTTAGGTTTTGTGGTTTAAAATTAATAATTTCCATTCAAGGAAATTACAATGCTTTCTCCATACTGTAAAGCTCATTATGTGTAGTTGTAAGATTAGAGTGGTGTTTTCCCCACTCCAGAGAGATGTTGTTAAAGCAGAAATTAAAGATGTGGAAAAGACGGCACACATCAGAAAAAAGGAGGAAGAGGACCCAGTGACTTAAGTTATATTTTACATTTAAAAGAAAAGGAATTGGTGATGTCACAGAGCAACGACAGCAAAAGCAGCCAAAGTTGGAAAGAAAACAGAGCCATCAAGTTGAGAGAACTGTGCTGACATACACATGCTGGAGGTATCAGGGACTCGGTGTGGCTCAAGGACTAGGGTTTTGATTGCAAATGATACATTTTCAGGGACTTCCTAAAATGTTGAAAAGATTTTGTGGATGGCCCAAAATAATGTTTATTACAATTTTTATGACCCTATGTTTACTCCAAGGTTATGTGACTCTCGAGTTAAGAAAAAATGCACAACGTGAGAGTTGCGAGTTAAGTTTTATTGGGGGTAAAATGAAGATTGCAGGCCGGGAGAGACCATCTCAGATAGCTCTTAGAAACTGCTCCAAAGAGGCAGGGGGGGAAGGTCAGTATATATGTGATTTTGGTGAAGGGGGAATACATGCAATCAAGCACATACTTTTTTACAGAAGGTTTCTGCTAGTCTCATGCAGGTTACCCCTAGTCACGGGAAGCAGACATCACCATGAAGGATTTTAGTGCTTTTCTAGATATGAGAAGATACTAGGCTCATAAAATTGGCTCCTGAAAATATCTAACTATCTGAAGGCCTGTTCTGCCAGTGTTTCCCAGAGCACAGAGTGCTTCATTTCAGCTCTCCACCCTGAACCCCTTTTAGGGGGTGTTGAAAGTCAGCAGCTGCAGCTGTACATGATTTAATCCTTGTAGAGGTAGATGGCAAGTGCCAACGGAAAATGCCAATTTGTAGTTGACATGACCCATTCCCATATCCTGTTATCCCCTTCCATTCACAGCCAAATTTCTAGAGAGAATAGTCTATAATAGCTGTCTCTATTTCCCCTCTTTACTCACCAATAATCACCAGTGCTGATCACCCTGAAATATGGCATCGAATACCACCAATTGCCCTTTCCTCTGGTAAAGATCACCAGTGTCCTCCAGATTATCCAGCTGTGGGAGAATTTCTGTCCCTGAACTTTCTATAGCATTGATGGATTGAATACTTTCTCCTTTTCAAATACCTATGTTCCCTTTGCTCAAAATGTCTTTTGCCCCAATATTTCTCCTCCAAGGTACTGCTTTCTCCTGATTTGCCCCCATTTTGCTTTTTATTCCTCCTTAGTTTCTTTAGTGTCTCTGGTATCCATTTTTAAAATATGTCTTTCCCCTGGATTGTTTCATTGACCCCTTTTGCTTTGCAATCCACACTTCTCAATTTGCCCTCAATTCACACTCTGCCTGGGTGATCTCACCCACTCACATTGATTCAAATACCAGCTAGAAAGAAGAAAGGCATCCAAGAAAGTCTTCCCTGTCTTTTATTCACACAGGTCCAACAAACTCACCTCCTCCAGAATACCTTCACTGATGGTTGAGTTGGTTTAAATATATAACCTCTTTTCACTTGCAGCCCAATTATGTTTACTCCATAAACATTATTTACACTCAATGCTGCTAACTTACTCCTTTGAAGTTCAAGAGTTTTATGTGTTTTGTGTCCTTATTTTTACTTAATTATATTGAAAAAAAAGTAGCATGTTTAACTTAATTTATGTGATACTTAGTAAGATTTATAGAAAAGTGGGAATTGTCTTTTGGGTGCTAAAAATATCTTACAAGTTTCTCAAAAACATTTTTTTTTTAAGATGTTGGAGGTAGGAGTTTATTAATTAATTTATTTATTTTTGCTGTGTTGGGTCTTCGTTTCTGTGTGAGGGCTTTCTCTAGTTGTGGCAAGCGGGGGCCACTCTTCATCGCCGTGCGCGGGCCTCTCACCGTCGCGGCCTCTCTTGTTGCGGAGCACAGGCTCCAGACGCGCAGGCTCAGTAGTTGTGGCTCACGGGCCTAGTTGCTCCGCGGCATGTGGGATCCTCCCAGACCAGGGCTCGAACCCGTGTCCCCTGCATTGGCAGGCAGATTCTCAACCACTGCGCCACCAGGGAAGCCCTCAAAAACATTTTTAACAAAAATCATATCAACATCCCAGTTCTTTTAAAATTTCAACTACACACACACTGACACACCCACATTAAGAAGCAGAGTTTGTCATATTATTGGACAATAACAGTAATGATCTATCTCCAAAATTAAGATATTTTTGTTATATATGGTTTTCCATTATTCACATTTTAAGTAAGAAATCTTAAAAGCTAGAGCATCACATATAGTGAATTGAAACCAGCTCAAGAGCCTTTAAAAATCTTGGTTAAACTCAGACATGAATCTAAGACTAACTATGTAATGTTATAGAAAAAACAATGTTCAAAAAATTAAAATACACATGTGAAAAAAGATAGATGTAAAAAAAATAAGATAAATACTACATAAAACATTTTTCTTATTCATAAAACTAGCTTCGGAATAACTATCCCACATTACTAATTAGCAAATAATCCTTTCAAACAAAACTCAAAATAAGATAATATCAATAAAATACATGATACCACATTATGAGAAGTTTTAAAAATAATAAATAAATTTTATTCAAGAAAGTCATGGCCAGAACTGATGATGTTCCAGACAGAAGATATTTATTTAGCTTACAAATTTCTTTTACTAATTAGAAATATTGGTGTTAAGATGAGAACTCCAAATTTCATTTATTTCTTAAATTTATATTCAAAAGATAAAGTTAGAATTAAATACATTAATAAACCGCCATTGATGAAAAAGAGAAAGCTTTGACCTAAATATATGATTTAGTGTCTTCATTTACTGATTATATCTTGGCTCTCCCTTCATTTTACTGATGGAAGTTCAGGTAAAGAGCTTATTAACATAGAAAGAAAAGCCTCAAAGTGTGCATTTAAAGTAATGCTTTGAAGAAACGTAAAAAGATCTGAAGCATGTGATTTTTCCATAACTGCATATACATAACACGAAAAAAACCTTAAATGCATTTTACATTTAAAAATTTGAAACATTTAATGATTTGACATTTCAAGATAATTTCTAATGACAAAAGGGTCTACCTATTATTAATATTTATGTATTTGCCTTGCTAGCTTAGAATTACTGCAATGATTTATTTGCTCTTCTTTTTTTTTTTTTTTTTCCTTCAGTTTTTCTTTCCCAAATTCTGTTAAGGTCACTTTCAGTCTCTCTCTGTTGTCATATAATCTCTTTTTTTTCCTCTTTATTTTTACTTTGAGCCTTCATTTCAAAGTGGATAAAAATAATAGAAAATGCTTACACTTAACATCATACTTAGTATTTATGAAGTACTCCCCCAAGCACTTTGCTTCTATCAAATCATTTTCTTCTTTTCAAGAACCTATGAAGTAGATATTATTATTGTCATCTTCATTTTGCCATTGAAGACACTGAAGCACAGAAATAATAAGCAATCTGCCAGGTCACCCAGCCAATAACCTGCAACTCAAGATTGAACCCCACGTGGTCTGGCTGAAAGGCCATGAGTTAGCCACGATACTTTGCTGACTGTTACTTTTTTGAAATCGAGAAGAAGGGTTGTTTCAAATGTTCTTTTGCTCCCTGGCTTATTTTATTGGCTGGTATGTAACCTCCTTGTGACTTGTATTTATAATAATAATTTCATTTTTTTAAGTGAATTCGGTTTGCATGATTCCATGCTGGTTCTTTTATAGTGATTGCTCATGTTTGAGTGAGGGCAACTTTTAAAGCTAAGTATTTTGCAGAATTTTGACTGAAGAAGTAGAACTTAATAAAGTGAGCTGGCAGCTTCATTTAAGGACCTGCATCTCTGAACTCTTTTCCCCCAAATCTGCACAGTTCTTTTTTTTTTTTTTTTTTTAGATGTTGGGGGTAGGCGTTTATTTATTTATTTATTTATTTTTTGCTGTGTTGGGTCTTCGTTTCTGTGTGAGGGCTTTCTCTAGTTGTGGCAAGCGGGGGCCACTCTTCATCACGGTGCGCGGGCCTCTCACTATCGCGGCCTCTCTTGTTGCGGAGCACAGGCTCCAGACGCACAGGCTCAGTAGTGGCTCACGGACCTAGTTGCTCCGCTGCATGTGGGATCCTCCCAGACCAGGGCTCGAACCCGTGTCTCCTGCATTAACAGGCAGATTCTCAACCACTGCACCACCAGGGAAGCCCCGGGAAGCCCCTGCACAGTTCTTTTATCTGGGCATACACATCCTTGTGTGGCATAGAATAGTTGAAGGTTGATCCTTTATCTTCAGATGAATGTGCTCAGTAGCTGCAAAGCTCATAGCCACTTCCCCACTTCCCCACCTTGCCTTGCTCACACCATGCTTGCTTACGTTTTTATAAATTTCTTTCAGCCTTGGTGTCTCCTGATGCTCTGAGGTGTAGAACCAGATTCAGGAGACTCACGAAGCTTGCCCATGAATTTGGAATTTGTTTTCACAGGTAAGCAGCAAGGTTGTTCCCTCACGTTGGAGAAATCTGGCCTGTATTGGACATGAAAGTTTATCCATGACTTCCAAATCCCCAAACCTCAAAGACCCTTCTGAACCCACCTAGGATATTTGATGATGTCTCTCCATCCTTATTTGAAATTCTGTTCTTGTTTAGTTAAACATCAGTATGAATAATTCCTTCTGTCTCTGATGTCAGTTTTCTGTCTTGCTTCTTTGTTCTACTTCTTCAGTGCTGCTATTCTCCGGGCTTCTAGCCTCAGTTCTCTAGACCTGCGATGTGATACACTCTTCTTTGGTGATTTCATCCCCTCTCATTGAACGAGAGCCTCACTTATGCCAGTAACTCCCCTCTCTGTAGCTTCAGTCTAGCTTTCCTACTGCTGATTCTTACATTTATCCTGGACATTTCAAACTTCATGTCCCACAAGTGCCCCTTGTCATGTTCTAAAGGAGACCAATTTTCTTTCTTTACAAATTTATTTATTCTTTATTGTTTTATGTTGGCTAATGATATTGCTCTGCTCTGTTGACTTAGCCAGAGACTCAGGCTCTCCCTAGAGTTTTCATTTTCCATATTCTGCTCTTCTCATGTTACCATATCCTTCCATTCTATCTGGGTGATGTCTACCACATCTCCTTTTTTCCCTACATTATACAAGCCACACCGCCTTAGTTTAAGTCCTCATCAAATATTGTCTGCTCTAATGCAGTTACCTCCTAATTTGTCTCCCAGCATCCATCGTACACCCCTCTGATACCTGCCTCTCTTGCTGTTAAAGGAATCTTTCTAACATTCAAAAAATTTTTTTAATACATTTATTTATTTATTTATTTATTTATGGTTGCATTGCGTCTTCGTTGCTGCACGTAGGCTTTCTCTAGTTGCAGCCAGAAGGGGCTACTCTTCATTGTGGTGCATGGGTTTCTCACTGCGGTGGCTTCTCTTGTTGTGGAGCACGGGCTCTAGGCATGCAGGCTTCAGTAGTTGTGGCACACAGGCTCAGTAGTTGTGGCTCGCAGGCTCTAGAGCACAGGCTCAGTAGTTGTGGCGTATGGGTTTTGTTGCTCCATGGCATGTGGGATCTTCCCGGACCAGGGCTCAAACCCATGTCCCCTGCATTGGCAGGTGGATTCTTAACCACTGTGTCACCAGGGAAATCCCTAACATTCAAAACTGATCATGTCACTTCTAGGAATCTTACTACAGGTGTGACTCAACCTCTCAGTTCTTGTTTCCTCCACTGCAAAAGGTAGACAACAGTAGTACTTCCTTGCGATATTGTTTTAAAAATTAAGTGGGACGAATCAGGAGAAGTGCCTGGCACATATTAAGTGCCCCAAAAATGTGCTCACTTATTATGGATGCCTGATGTTCCCTCAAACTGAACCCCTTTCAGTTTTCTGAACATACCTTGATCTCTCTCATCTCTGGACCTTCATAGATGTTTCTCCCTGGAAACCTTTCCCTCCATCTTTGAATGAATAATTTCTAGTCATCTCTGGAGTCTCACCTCATCATCACTTCCTACCAGATGACATCTCTGTTACCTGGATAGCAGGTTCAGTGTCATCACTATGTGTTCCCAAAGCATCCTCCACTTCCTCAATCTACTGATATCTTTAACTAAATTTTAGGCACTGTGAAAACCCACTACAGTACCTGGCATATAAAAAAACTTTAAACATTTTCGAGTGAAAGCATAAAGATGTATTTTTAAAGGGTATAGAGTGTAGGCTTTTAGGTTGGCCCACATTATTTTTTATTGCTGAATTTGGTTACTTGTAATTTCACCATCATGATAGAACACTGCAGCTTGGTCATCTGCTGTGCTTGTCACCAGAGCTCAAATCAGTGTGCCCGAGTTCTGTTTCCTCTGATTCTCTGTAAAGTTACATGGATTCAATAAATGGAAAAGAATCTCCACCTGCTTTGCATCATTATTAAGAAATCTATTCTAGTATTGCATCTTTGCTCCATACTGAAATTATTTGCTGATATTTATTTACATATCCAAATACCTGGTTAATCTGTGAGGTCCTTTTATTATTCGTATCTTATCTTCAGCACCAGGAAGCACTATTCTCAGTTGCCAACTCCCTTTCTCCATTCTCTGCTTTTCATTGTCCTGCTCTGTGCCCTTGAAGCCTGACCCTGTGGACTACATCACCTGGGCTCCCTTCTTCCCAGCTTCCCTGGAGTCCAGCCAATGGGAAGCCCGGGCAGAGGTGGTGGGCAGAAGAGGAAGCTCCAACTGGGAGGCATCCCCTCATCATGTCCTGGCGTCTACAGTTCTAACTGAACATGTGGTTGTATCATTTTTTTTTCACTTTCTCCTTCAAGCCTAATGGTGAGATTAATGGCTTTCTGAGTCCACACTGCTTTTTATCTTGGAGACCTGAAAAAGTCGTTGTAGATTTTTCTTAACTTTGCCCACACCTGTAAATAGAATCTTTAAAATTTTGTTTCAGAATCTCAGTTGAGAGAGTGAGATTGACATATATACACTAAAATGTATAAAATAGATAACTAATAAGATCCCGCTGTATAAGAAATAAATAAAATTAAAAAAAATAATAATCTCAGTTGAGAATTTCCAGCTTCTTTTACCTGCTGGGATTGTATATGATAAAATGTACCTTCTGAGGCCAGGCACATAAAAAATGTTAAATGAGAATTTATTGAACAAACACACAAAACAAGTGAATGCATGGAGGCTTAGTTCATTCAGCCCATCCTCTTTTGTGAGAATCTTATCTTTTCATGTTTAAATAGTCTGCCTAAGTGGATAAAATTAGTAGTCACCAATTATTATGAGTCTTTGAGAACTTAATCCCTGTTAACAAAGTATAATAACTAACAAAGATATCTCATTGGAACCAAACAATCAATCCCTTTGTAACTTTTCATATTCAGCAGGACGTTGCTTTTTTTTTAAAACTGCACATTTCATAAAACCTATATGATTTTTTAGAGCACATATGGGGGAACATTTTTCTATTTGCAATGCATATATAGGTGAATACGAAGTTGGTGCAAGAGAAAATGGTGTTATGGTCGAGGTTGAAGTGTTCAGTGTTAGAAAGCCAGCAATGCTAATGTTTAATATAAAATGCATCTGCTGAAGATTATCTTTCAAGCTGCATATCTCTGAAATCCATTACATTAAAAAGTATACACATGGACAGATATTTCACAAGACCTGTAAATTATCTCACAGTTGGTTATTGATCAGCTTATAAAGGCAAGTAAATAATTACTTACAGAGAATACCCAGAAGAAGAGGAATGTGAAAAGATTAAGAAAATATAGTAGATGTTAAGGAAGAGAAGCAATTCCTAAACCACTAAAAACTAAAACAACAAATCCAGGAAATATTGTTATGTTTACCTGGAAAAACAGATTCTTACTTTAAATAACGTTTAAGGATTTTAGATTTTTAAGGCTTTTTGTCCCTGAAAGACTGCCTTAATATTGTGGATTCTAAATGTAGACTAATTTATCCAAAAGTAAAAAATAATATTTCTGACAGTTTGGCTAAATAGTAATTTAATAAATATTTTTATATGGTTTCCTATTTTTAATAATTGAGAATAGTCATTGATGGCTAAAGCAGTTCTACTACTCCAAAATCAAAAAGAAAGTAGATCTGTTTCTAGTTCATGGATTGGCCTTATATACCATGATATTTTATTAGAAATGAGAGAACAATGTTTTTTTCGCATAAAGTATTTAAAATGTTTGTTAAGGAAAGTGCCATCCCAAAGACCTTAAACAGATATATCACCTATTTGATGTCACAGCTACCACTTTAAAAAGAATGTCTCAAAGAGTGAAAAGGCATTTGCTGACTATTTTTCTTTTATCTCTCTCTTTTTAATTTTTACTCTGTGGTCATCTCCCCTGTAGAAGATTTTAGGTGAAAATTATATTTATCATTATTTTGTAATGTTCTTGTTACCAATGAGTAGATATGTTAACTATAGTAAATTTAGATGTGCACAATTTGTTACAAAAGAATTATAGAAAGCAATCAAGTAAGTTTGCTATTAAATTATATTTTTAAGAAAAGATTTTGCAAGTTAGATTTATCTACTCAGGGACTAGGTATACAGATGTAGATATTTCAATTTAACATTCTACACATATTTAATGAAAGAATAGGATTTTGCTGAGTTAATATTTGCTAGAGGAAACTAATTAATAGATTTCAGGAACCTTGTCTAGCTCTTTTCAAGATGATGTGAGGTGAATAAACCAACCAGTAATAAAGGTGATCATTTACTAGTTTATAAATCGACATGATTCTCACGAAGGTTAAGTTTTCTTCCATCCGTTTTCTTTTTTCTCGTTAAATTTCTTCATGCTGTTTTCTACAACATGTTCTCTGACGAGCCTGGAGTCATTGTTGCGCACAGGCAAAAGCTCATAAATTCTCCCCATAAATACAAATATGTGTTCACATTCACACGCCTATAGAGACAGACGTTTAGGCTCTAAGGTGAAGCGATTTCAAGCTCATGTGTTTAGAGGGGCACTTTGATTCTCAGCCGTCAGGATGCAGTGCAGTAAACATCCTCCGAGTGGAGCTCGACCCCAGCCGACAGCAGAATCTCTGAGGGCCTACCACCTTGGCGCAAGGTCATTCACATTCCCTGCCTCCTTCTCTTTCCCCTTTAGCCAACTGCGAATTCAACAACACAATCTGGACCGGAGTTTTCAGACTATACCATTAGCTTATTGAGCAACGGCCCCTGCTTTTAAATTTTAATGATGCATTTTTAATATGATAAATATAGTATACATGAATGGCTTTATGCAGGTCGGATAAACTGATTTTTGTTACTCTTCAAATATTGCTTTCTGAAGACTAGACTTCTAATTGTATGGCTGATATAGTTACAGATGTGCCTGTGGTTTCCAGGCGGCAGCTGTTCTGTCCCAGGGAACAGAAAACAGAGGTTGGGAGCAAGTATTTTTTTAGGGTTTTATAAATGGAGGCATTTTAACTTAGAATTGATAAAACTAAAAAAACAGGTTTTACCCATCTTGTTGCTGATGGTGTTTAAGGAAACTCTCAATTACTGAAACAATATAAGGGTGACATGTAGAAATTACCATGGAAATGATTCAGGACTCCATTTTCCCAAGGCTTGGAAAACAGGATTCAGGAAGTTTTGCTATGGTAATTGCCTGCTTAAGACAGGAAATCAGATTGATTTAAAAGCTGGGATCTTCTAGCACATCCTAGACACCTTTAATCTTACAACTCCCCAGGGAACGGACAATGACCCAGAAGTAGTGATAGAAGGAAATCATTCTATTTGGAGGGTAAGACTATTTAATTTGCAAAGTAAAATAGAATATTGAGACGGAAGATCAAGGCAATTTGCCAGGTAATTTTAAAAGTTCCTTCAAGTTACCCCAGGTATCTAGGTATTTCACAAGAAGAAAAGATACTTGATTTAAATGAATAGTATATTAAATTAATTTCTGTAGTTTTAGTTTAGTTTCTTAAAAACATTCATTGAAACAAATAATTATCTTTTAAAGTGTCATTTCTTTGTAAATATAAAAATCTCTACCATTGAATAAGAAATATTTTGTACTTCCTGAATAAATGACATTCCTCCTTTGCTTTAAAATGTTTTTCTGTTCTTTCTGATATGATTGCTACTACACATACATTTTGTGTGTGTGTGTGGTTCTTTTGAAGTGAAGTGTTGCATATACATACCTCAAAAATGCATAGGAAAATAAGTAGCTAAAATCTGAAAGAATCACCTTAAAATAGTCTTCATTAAAAGGTAAGCATAGAAGGTATCTGAAAGTATCAGTGTTTTCTGAAAAGAAGCATTAGCAAAATTGCTTTCATAAATCCAGTGCAATATTACAATAGTTATCTTATAAAAAATGGTCCAATTTAGTCCTTTCTCATAAAACATAATACAAAGTCCTATTGAACTTAGAAAGTTGGATCTTGAAAACACACATGATATGCATACACATTTATATCAGGGTTACTAACATTCAAACAAGGCTTTGGACAATGCAGACATTTTTAAAAGGAAAAAAAACATATTCTATATATATATATGAATAGATTGAGAACATAAAACTCATATGATAAGAATCTCATTTTTTGGATGAGACAATTCACCAGAAGAGTGTGTATTTTTTTATGACCAAGAAGAAGAATCATTTGTTTTACCCAACAGTAATTTTATATATGGCTACTCCTATATCTTTCCTTCTGTCACTGAATTTGGCGATGGTCAGTATGAACTAAACCCTGAAGTTAATTTAATAATTTGCACAACACACAATAGTGGAAGAAATCAGGAAATTAGACAGGAACAACAGATAGTGTAATGCATCTCACATATTGAATGACAATATTTATCATCATGCTTTGTGAGATAGTAACTAATTTGTGTTACTCTTTTAATATATTTTAAAGCTTGTTTTATACATTTAGCTAATTTGTTGACTGTGCAAACCACCTGGTCTTAGAAAACAAATCAATCTTTTGGCAAATGGCATGATGAGAAAGCAGAACAAGACTGAGATCTTCCTGGTCTCAGGAGACCTGGGTTCCAGCTGCTTTTGAGGAACCAACAGGATATATGGACCTCCTTTCTCTCACTTGAGATGGACTCAGTGATGTTGAGGTTTCTTTCAGAGCTAAAATTCCTTGAAAGTGAAGCTATGTATGTTTCTAGTACCGTACATCTCACCCAGCACCAAGGTGGATCATTTGTGAGTTCTGTGAACCCCTCCCGAGCAGGAATTGTAATGTTTAATGTCAGCATCCTCAGAGCTGCGCACAATGCCTGGCACACAGTTATGACCTAATAAGATGTGATGAATATGTATGTATATATACACACACAACTATGATTCTTCTGATGAATGTCAGTAGTTCAGTGAATTTCACTTTGCAGGTCCTTATGGAGGCGAATCAACTGAACACATTATGCCTACCTTCCACTATATAGAAAGGTGTAAAATATGTTCTTTATCAGGAAAAACAGTAAAACTGCACATACATGTACAGAGAGTTATTTAAAAGAATTGACATTAGGAAACATTTCAGCGATCATGATTGATAAACAGCATATAGAGACCACAGGCAAGATAACCTTCTGGAGGAGAGGAAAAGATGAAATTCTAGGTTCTGTGCGCACCCTGACCTCTTTGCCGAGATTACAAACGTGTGCACGTTTGCTCTCGTGTGCTTTTGGACATTAATTTACTAGAAGCTGAAGTGAGTCCAAAATCTATTTCTATTCTGGCAGAATAGCATGCCAGAGCTTTTCTTCTTTATGTACTTTTGGCATATATTCAATTATAATTAATTCTTAAAGATAATATTTCAGTTTCATTCTGGTTTGAAGATACTAAGTCTTACGAAAGTTCACTTGCAGAAATAAGGACTAATCTATGCCTAAAAAGCAGTGAAAGTAGAGGTTGGTTTTGGGGGTAGCAGTTAGAGGAGGTAAGATTTTTCAAATGCAACACATGAATCCAAGAGGCTTCTATTTGTACTTGCGAGATAACGTGATTTAATGTAAATATTTTATCAATATTCAATCCACACACTGCTACATGAAATGTTTTTTATTTGTTTTGTTTCTTTTTGTGTTTTCAATATCTACCATTAGAACGTAATGGCAAGTAGGTTTTATTTTCTGCTGGATCCTCAGTGCCTGATATATAGTGGTTATTTAATAAATATTTACTGAATTGACTAATACAGTTCCAAGAATCTGAGGAACACCTACTGTGTACAATATTTTGCTACTGATTAAAGATACTTACTGATATCAAGAAGTCATGCCTAGGTCACATGTAGTAATCAGAAAAACATAAAAGATAATCCATAATGAAATGCAGAGAAATTGCTGTAGAAAATGATGTTTTTAATAAGGGGGTTGAGATACTGATAGGTTCATGTGGTTTAGTGACAGATGTCTTCATGTAGGCATTGGTCACTTGAGCATAACCTTGGATGATGTGTCATGTATTAAATACATTTCAATATGGAGTAACCATTGTACATATTACAATATAGGGTAGATATATAGTATATAACCCAAAATTCCAATATAGGAAATAGTGAGACTGGATGCTTTGTCTATTGGGGTAGTGCGGAAATTTCTTTGATGAGAATAGAGGGTGTAAATGGAAAGTAGTTTGGAGACTTAGCATGTGTCCAATTATGAAGGTCCTTAAAAAAGACAGAGATATTTTTTCCTGACTTAGTAAACAAATGAGTGACATAATGAAGGTGGTATTTTAGGAAAATTAGTCTAGCAGTGAGATTTAGGATCTTTTGGTATGTTGATGGCGTCTGAAACCTGGGTGACCATTTAAGAGACGATTGCAGTAATTCATATATTAGATCATAAGGATGTAAAGGCATAGTCAGAATGGAGGAAGGCAGAATCCAAGTGACATTATAAAGAAAGAATCAGACATTTTTAAGTAACTAGAGTAGGAGATGAAGGGGAGGGGATGTGCCAAAAGTGTAAAGGTTATGGTTCAGAATGACAAGGAGAATATTGGATCTCTTGATAGAGGAGTGTGGAGGGAGAGCTGGTTTTGAGGAAGATGAGATAGTGTGATTTCAGGTGGATAGAGTTGAGATCTGGTGGCCAACTTGCAGATTATTAGTTCATTCAACGTTATTTATTTATCACTTACCACGTGCCAGATAACATGCCAGGCAGAAGGGATCCACCAGCAAAAAAGAAATGCATGTTCCCCACCTCCAGGGAAGGAGGTGCTGTCCAGCTAAGATTTTCAGGGTGAGTGGGAGGAAAACAGGCCAAAGGGTTCTCCCCTTTGGAAGAGTGACAGAGACAAGGTGGGAGGCATGTATAGAAGCTTGAGGGAAGGGAAAGCCTAGGACATTCTAGAGGGTAGTTCAGCGTGATTAAACTGTGCATGTTCTACTCAGCTCAACTTGATTCTAGTTTTAGTCTTTCACCTTGGCCTACATGGGTCATGCTAGTGCACAAAAAGTGGATCCACTTCTTGGGGGGAAATTGAAGCAAGTACATTAATTAAATATAATGAATGTACATGAAGGTTATGTATACAAATTTACATAAAGATGAATAAGTAACTCTAGACATTCTTGGTCAAGAAGGACTTAACTAATTATCTATCTTTTTCTTAAAAGTGATGCTATGTGGCCTTCTGGTTATGTATAGGTCTTATTTCACCCATTATACTTGGAAAAAAGTGTAATAGAATCCTCTATGGCCTGACAAAGGTGTATTCTACACAATATCACTTGATATGCTACTATGGGAAAGGAAGAAGAAATTTGCGACATGGGTCTAGGAACCCTCTAGAAAATAAGAGAGTGAGACCCCAATTTTCTGATCTCCCAGTTAAAAATTAGGGAAGCCCATTTGGAAGGACTAGGGTGGCTAAATTCAAGCTGTGGGGAGAAGACATTAATGGCTCCAGAAGACAACTTTAATCCAGTGACATAAGCATAATCCAAGGATATAAATGTTGAGAGGGAGGGCAGATCTGACACCATGTGTGGCTGAGACTAGGGCCCCTTATGACTCAGAACTCCTGGCATTCTATTGTGTTCACAGGAAAATAACTGTAAATATGAATATAAACCAGGTTAGCCTGAGGCCCAAAACAGTCACAGAAAAATATCTGTTAGACTGTACATGATCAGAAATAGCAGCAGTAGTGAATTAACAGATACTCCAGTTCTTTCTTGTTGAAGAGTTGGGTTGGCCCACTTGTGGATTAGGATGACCAGACAAGCTGAGATCAAGGAGGCCACAAAGAAGAGACTGAACTTCCTGCTTCAAAGAATGGTACATGCATTTTCAAAAGATTAACAGGAACAGAGGAAGAGTTGTAGCTCTCAGTACTTCATAGGATTGTTGTGAGGATTAAATAAATTCATACTTAACACTTAGAACCATTCACGATATGTTAAGTCCTCAATATTGAGAACTTGACTTGGTGAAGTTGCTCATACTGGAAGATATGGAAGAGATCCTCTCTTGGTAGAGAATTACTACTTGGGAAGAAAAATCATCCTTTTTCTTGATGAGCATGAAAGAAAAACAAGGTCAAGTTGGTCTTAAATTTTCTTAACTGAGATATCTGTATGGGTGATAATACCAAAGAAACCATGATGATTAAGTCCAAGTGGTAAAATCTTTCTATGCCCTGGGCAGTTCCAACATGAGTGACCCTAACTCTCATCCCTGTCATTCTGGCTTTTTTCAACATTTGAAGCTAACCAGCTTATTCCCACTTTTGTGTATAGTATTTTTTTTTTTCTTAAGACATGTTAACATATTCAACCAGGTATTGTCTAGGCTCATAGACCTCAGAACAATACTGTCTCTGTGTCTGAAAGTTAATCTTAGTGTTACGAGGCATGCCTCCTAGAGTATGTCCTAACATATCCCATTAGGACCACCTCTCCATAGACACTGAGGAGAGAAGCTGACAGAGAGGTGAATTTAGAGGGAGAACAGTGAAGACTGTGTTCTCTGGAGTAGGTTTTAAGTCATAAACTTGTTGGGTGGGCTTGAGGGAAGACCTTGCAGCACAGTATGTCTTACAGGACTTCAAGGGGCGGCACTTTGGGGACGAAATACTTCTGCATTCCTGCATCACGCTTCATCTGATCTGACTGCAGGTATGCACCATTATTTTCTGAGGTCTAAAGAATTTATAGGAGCGCTCTCAATGTTACCATCAATAATCTTTAAGAAGATAAGGAGATTATGGGTAGGAAATTGTCCTCTTTTAGAAATAAAAAAGGATACGTTTTTAAACCTATGATTGATAATCCTACTGTTTGTCCCTACTAGTATTCTAGAATAGTTAGTCAACAGAGAAAATGACTCTAGAAGTCAGTGTGGATTCCTAGAAGTCACTGTGGATTCAAAGGCTAGGCTTGCTAATCCCATTTCCTTCTAGATAGCATTGCTAGATCACGAGATGAAGTCCGTGTTGCAGAGTATATCTGATAATTTGTTATGAAACCATTGTGGGTGAAATGGGAATATGGTGACCAGATTATGTCAGAGGGACCCTCAAGTGACTGATCATTCAAAATCAAACAAACACACATACACCCACAAGAGAAGTCCTATGTTCACTGCTACAGAACCGACTGTGGCTTATTCACTCTGCCCTTCTCTAAAGATGAAGCTTTCTTCTTAAACCTTCAGATAGCATTAAGTGGAGAGGCCTATTAAGCTATACATTGGATGATAAGTATGAGAATTGAACACATTTCTACAGGCTGTATATAAAGGTCAAACCAAAAAGATCTAGGCAATGTCTTCTTACTTTGGGTGGTTCTCTGTCAGTAAACTTTTACTGAGATACGTTTGGAAAATGTCCTTGAACTCGGTCTGTATGCCTAAAGAGAAAAGTACTACATTCCATGTTTCTGTGACCATTGTCCCCTGCACAAAAAGACCTTAGGGAAGGAAGAATTCCAACATGCCAGCTACTGCTTGAACAGAATGTACCTGAGACATCAGAGCTTTGAGAGTTTGTACAAATGTACGTACTCCTTGCTTTTCCCCCAACACATGGGAATTCAGTTACATATAAATAGCAAGAAGATGACTGTTTCTGATTAAAGGCATATTCTACATTATATACATAATTTTAGAACAAGCAAAACTATGACATGGTGTTTCTATTTAGATTTCTGACCTCACCATTGGATTCTACTAATGGACATCGAAATGAAAATTAAATAATGTAGTTCCTAACTTGCGCTCTTCCCTAGAATGCCAGGTTTAATAAACACCTTTTCACCTAAGAATCCTAACTGAGACAGGAACACTTGCTTAACTGTCCTTGGAAAAAGGCCCCTACTCACCCTGAGAGGAGGTTCTATAGTCTTGGTTTTGTGCTTCCTTTCATATAGTGCAACTTCAGTGAGGACAATAATTCCTTTTGTGCCCTTGCACAAATTCTAGTATGTTACTGATTATGTAATAAATGTTCAATTCTCATTGTTTGTTGTGCCGTTGGCAATAAATATGTGTCCTCCCCCACTCCCTCTCCTCTCACACTGTTCTCCAGTTGATAAAATCAGATTGCTTTTCTTTAGAGAAAAGTTACAAATGTGAAGTATTTCATCCTCCCGGTGAAGCCAAACTATTCTCTTTTAGGCAAGTAAACAGACAATACTGAGTCTTCTGAAATATCCAAAGGACATTATCTATCAACATTAAACTCATTGGAAGGAAGTTACTGTTTCTCTACAAGTACTATGATTGAGATACCTCCTCGTCAGCTGCTTTTTAAAACAAAATATATTAAAATTTTTACTTTAGCGAAATAACAGAGATTTACTTCTCCCCTTTATCTTGCGGAAGAAAGCATGATTACACTGATTTCTCCCTTCCGGTTTTTGCCTGGAATAGTGAAAGCTAAAATACTCATTTGGAATCATTTACCAGAGTTAATTATAATATACTCACTAATATAAAATACTTTAGTTTCCAACTAAATTGTCATAACAAATTATCAAATATACTCTGCAACACTGACTTCATCTAGTGATCCAGCAATGCTATCTAGAAAGAAATGGAATTAGCCAGCATAGCCTTTGAATCCACACTGACTTCTAGAGGCATTTTCTCTGTTGACTATTCCAGAGCACTAGTAGGGACAAACAGTAGGATTATCAATCATATATTTAAAAATATATCCTTTGGGCTTCCTTGGTGGCGCAGTGGTTGAGAGTCCGCCTGCCGATGCAGGGGACACGGGTTCGTGCCCTGGTCCGAGAAGATCCCACATGCCGCGGAGCGGCTGGGCCCGTGAGCCATGGCCGCTGAGCCTGCGCATCCAGAGCCTGTGCTCTGCAACGGGAGGGGCCACAAGAGTGAGAGGCCCGTGTACCGCAAAAAAAAAAAAAAAAAAAAAAAAAAATATATATATATATATATATATATATATTTATATATCCTTTTTTATTTCTACACTACATTATAATTACCCTTTATTATTTCAATCTGCAAAGTCCTTTGCTTTCGAAGGGGGGCATAAGTGGGAGGTACAGTGTAAAAATATTTTAGGTATTGGAAGATGAAATGACCTTTTGTATTACTCACTTTTGAACCATATGTCACTTTTTGCAGCTAAAAAGTACAAGTTGCCATGGAAATGAACAATGGTATCAAATGTGGGTGTACACTCAATGGTCCCTATCGTTCTTTTAAGTAAGGAGAAATGTTTATGTTAAATGATAGGAAATGAGAGATGCTCTTACCCATTATTATAAAAAGATGCACACGTTTGGATGGTATGTTGTAAAATTTGCTACTCCATGCAGGACAGGAGACTTCTGTGGTACAGGATTGGGGTTAATAAAAGACATTTCATTTACAGATGCTGGGGGCAAATGTGTGGGAAATAAAGAAATGCTTGGGAAGCTCCAATTCACACTTAGGCTCGGTAGTTTTATTTTGGACTGTATCCTAAGTGCACTTCTTTTTTTTGACTTGTAATAGAAATCTCATTACATGGTACAGATTAAGTACTTAAAAATCTTGAATTTGTGCTTTAACTTGATGGGCAATGAGTCAGAGTTTTCAACCTTTATAAATGGAATGTATTAATATGCACGTAGAGCTAAATCCCACCAAGATGTCTGGTAAGCAGAGAGAAATTACTGAAATTTAAGGATGGGGACTATTAGAGAAATGTAGTATCTAGAGTTGAATAGTTTGACTCAGAAAACATGAGTTCTGGACCTCAGAACTGGTCTTGGAATATGAAATTTGACCAGGTATTTTTGACTCTCCATCTCCCTGATTTTTTTTAAAAAGCAAAAAGTGCTAATTTTGTGTTCTGGAAAGAAGGGGAAATGTGAGAATGAATTAATTATTTCATAAGCCACTTGAAGGTTCAGAAACAATCACTGAACAAGTGCCCAGAATATGTAAAATGTGCAGCCTTCAGTCACTTTCCTCAGTCTTCCTAATACAAGATCGAAGGACTATGAAGAGCTTGGTTTCCCCAACTGTTCTCATCATGTACAAAATTTTGCAAAAAGCAGTGCTCAATTTATGTTTTTCACACCTAATGAGGTGAGAAATTCTAGGCAGGCCCAAGAAACATTTTCAGTGTACTGGAATTTGATCTCTGTGAAATTTAGCAGTTTCATTGTGACAGCTTTAGCTGAATTTTACATACTTCTCTCTTGCATTGTTTTAAACTTATGCTAACTTTTCTTTGCTGATAACACAGATGGCACCAAAAACAAACCAGTGAAATCCTGCTTTTCTTTTCTGAAGTGCAGAAAAAAATGAAAATTCACATAAAAACTCTCAAGTTAGAGAAGAACCCTTTTAAAATGTAACATTAGAATAAGAATGTCACAAATTCCTTAGGAGCTTAGTATTAAAAAAAATGACGAGGGGACATAAAATATCATTGCCATTAGAATGTAATATTTACTGGGTATCAATCATAAATTGTGTCTGTAAAGTTTTAAAGTGGGGGAATTTTCTCAAGACATTGGAAAAATATTTACCCAGTGTGTTTGTGTAGTAAAGATAAATTTTGATTTTTTTTCTGCATACGTATTAGTTAATTCTTCAAAAGTGTGTCCATTCCTTCAGGTCACTAGGCACACAGAGCTGTTGTATTATTTCTTTTGTGTGATTAAGTAATAATCTTCATAGGTTTATAATTTATGCTAGGGAATCAACCTAAATCACTAAGAAAGTAAGACTCAATATACTATTTGCTGGATTATGTTGTCCTCTTGTCAAGTCTGGATAACCCAGTAGTGGAGGTGGAAGGTAAATATCTTTTTAAATTGAGAGGAGAAGATAAACTACATACTAGCAGTTACCCATTTTTCTTCACATTTACATTTTCCCGTTCCGACACTATCTCAGATGATTGCAATAGCTTCCTAACCAGTCCCTTTGATCGCAAGGCTTATTTTCCAAAACTAATATACAGACTGATATCGGATTTCTTTCTAAAGTATTATACGTCTCTAGTCATTTCTTTGCTCAGAAACCATCAGTAGGTACTCATTGTCTGAGATCCTCCACAATATGTCCTTAGTTTTAGCCCATCTTCTCTCAAAATCCAATTAGTCCCCTGAACTTGCTGAAAATAGACTGGGTGTGAACCAGACTGAGTTTGAGAACCAAACTCAGTGCTCACGTAGGCTGAGGACTTACACACTCTGTGCCTCAGTTCCTCATCTGCTGAGTGGGAATAACAATAGGCGTACCCACCTTCTAGGGCTTTTGTGAGAATGAAATGAGTTAAAGCAGGTTAATGCTTAGAGCGGTGCCTAGCATACAGGATGAGCTCATTCAATGTCAGAGATTACTCTTCCTACAGCTGTCCCTGTGACTTTGCTTTTGCTGTCATTACCTGATGTGTCTCCCAGTTTCTGCATATCAGACGATCACTCCTCTGCAAGGCCAGAGTCAGATGCTTTAGCTATTATGAAATTTGAATGATGATTAAAACCAAATGTTATGCTCTAAATTACCAAAACGTGGTTTATTCCTATCATAATGCACTTCTCTTAGCCTGCTTTGATTTCTAGTTACACACACCGGTGTCTTTATCCTGTCCATGGGCGACTAAAACCTTAGGGACAGAGATGACATTTTATACATTGTGCCCCTCAATGTGTCAAAGTAGCAATTATGCATTGTAAATATTGAAAAACGTCTCTTTAATAACTAAATATTTTAATCAATATCATTCAAAATGGGAAGTTCATGTTAGTCTGTGGCTAGATTCCATTTTATAGCTTGAAATTTTAACATTTGGTTAAAAGTTCTCTAATAGATGGTTTGTTAGCATTAGTTTCCCCTGGGTTTAATGAAACTAAAACTAGGGTAATTTCTTTCGAGAGAAAGTTATATTTTTCTTTATGGTAGAGTATACATTTTGTGTGACATGCTACTGTGTAATGTTCTTGGACATTTACATTTAATACATAGAGCCTTTAAGACCAAGGCTTAATATATTTATTTTATTTTTCTCCTCATGAGCATAACTACATACATAGGAAAAATTATTCAGAATTCACACTATGGTATTTGTCCACTGAGATCTCTTGATATTTCTGAAGGCCATGTTCCTCTCTTTTCTTTCTATTCACCTATCTTTCCAAGCATCACTTAATACTTAAATTCTAGGTTTCAAGAGAATATGGAGAAGTATATTTACTAAATCCAGATATTCTTCATCTGAATTTCAGCCAAGAAGCAATTTATCATGCCACTGAAACAAGATTTGTCACTATGGAATTTGATTTGTTACATGCTTCAGTTCTTAATGGAACAGAGTAAGGTAATCTACCATGAGTGTTGCTTCGACTATAAGGTTAGAGAAGAAGTAACACAAACAACCTCAAAACGGGGCTGATGGAATCTGTCTGCTTCTATCCAGGCTTCTCACTGGCACCCACCGTGGATCCTCAGGTCACTCTCAGTCAGATCATCTCCATCATCAGCCTCCTTGCATGACATCTGAACAAGCTGAAAAATTATTTTTTTAATTGGAAAAATAACTGGTTACCCTGCATCCTCTGTGGAAAATTTGGAAGTATACTTTGTAAATATGAGAAATTCATGAGGCTAAAGTGATTTATATCCTGCTTCAAGAGAATAGGGACTGAGGTAACAGAGAACCCTTCTTATAACTCATGCAACTCGTTGCAAGGTCAGTAGCCAATAAAGACATCACCATCCATGATTAATTGTGGATGGGTCCACCCATTTTATGCCTTTTATCCCACAGTCCTAGATAAGTGCCATGATGGGGCCTTCAGTGCTCCAGCTTTGTCTTTCTTAGGTACTTAGCGAGACACAGCAAGGGGGAATTAAAGAAAAGGTAATGTTAAACTGATAAAATTTCATCTCAGAAGTAAAATACCACCGATACCGAAGAGATGTTTTTGCAGGATAAGAAATAAAGAAGTAGAACTATTTGACTGGCAAAAGTATTATCCTAATATGCTTGTAATCATAATTTACAGATTTCTGCATTTTGCTTTGTGTCTTAAAAATACCCCGTCACTGCTTTTCCAGTAAATGAGAAATAAATTTGGATTTTTGTGGGTAAAATAGTGACTTAAGACTTATTCTCTGACGATATTTAACTATATTCACAGAGACAGTCACTTATTGGTAACAGTTTCTAAGGTCACATTCATAGATGGTCATTCTTACTTATTTCCATAAGTCCACTGATAACCTCCAATGCATATTACAAATCTTTTTATTATCTCATGTTTATTTGAAACTTACTATGTATTTTACACAGGATTCTAATTTCTCTGTGTGTGTGTGTGTGTTTGCAAAAGCAGGATCATAAAATGCTTATGTACTCTATATACCAGCCTTATCTATAGGGTAGAAGATAAAGTTTAGTAGTATTGCCAAATGTTTGTAGGAGACTTCTTGGTTTTCAAAATAATCTCATATATATTTCTTTTGATATATAAAGTAACCCTATAAGACATGCACAGTATATTACCATTTTGACTCCATTTTGCAGTTGGGAAATGAAGTATAAAAACATCAAATAATTAGCTCTTAGTAAGTATCAAAACCAAACTGTATTAGAAGTAAAAATAACCAGATTTCATATTTCTTTCTCTCTGAATCTGGTCCCCAAATTTGATAAATCTTGCAAGCATTTATTATGCTTGAAACCCTATAATGTGCAGAGCTGAAAGAGGCATATAAAAATGCAGGTTTTGGCCATTGCACCAGAAAAGACATATGTAGAGGAGAGGAAAAATGTTACTATGCTACTTTAAAACACAATTCTGTCCCTAAGTGAGTAATGTGATTCCTTTCTGGTGTGGATGTCTTTGATCAGAAAGTAAAGCTTCTAGGGTAAGGTTTAGAGGGAGACTCCAAAACAAAAAAGAGAGCTAGACTTCTCCACATAAGAAATGAAAATGAATTTAAGGGTGAAAGAGCACAGATTAAATGAAAAGGAAGAGAGGAGTGAAGAAAAAAGCACCCTGAGCCAGAGTAAGGATGGTTACATAGAATACAAGCAGTGAAATTTCTTGGTGACCAAGGATGTTTAGTATTCCAAGGTAAGGCATTCGCATGTGGCTCTGAAATTTAATCCTTAATTACATCTTCAACCTGCAGTAAAATTTTCTAGACTCATATGATCTACATGTATATATCCCCCTACCCCTGAAATCAGGAAATGTGTCTGTGTTTCACAATTGGGTTTGTGAATAGTGTATACAAACTGGAGGAGGTGAGACAAGGAGAGAGTTTGAGAGGAGATATAGGAACACCAAATAAAAGTGACTGCCAAAACATAAACAGTTGGGAATTTTCAGAGAATTTGGGGAAGGTCTGAAATTTTTCGGAGGAAAAGATAAGCTCTTAGGAGAACAAGCACAAAGTTAGAGTGAAATGGTTCAACTTGCTCACTCTGTATCATCTCATCCTACTTCTGTTTACTTGCTTGTTGGCTGTACTTTGATCTTTTTTCCCCAAAATCTCTTTTATATTTTAGTAGTACTTTCTAGTTGCTAATGATATAACTATGACATCAACTATACTGGAAAGACTCGCATAGAATTCAGGGAAGGTGCGGAAAGAAGCCTAACTAATCCAAAAATTGTTTACTTAATGATGGAAAGGTGGAAAGAAACTATTTACCAAGGAACAGGCACTGTATAGGCTGTTGGTGTCTCTCTGTTCTTTGAAGAGCAAGGTGAACTTAGAACTCTCAGTTCTTGGACCTGTGAATATCAAAAGTTATCCTTCCCCATGATTTCTGAGAATTTTCTAAGGCTTGCATTTTTCAAACCTTTAAAAAAATTATTTTATTGAAGTATAGTTGATTTACAATGTTGTGTTAGTTATAAATGTAGACCAAAGTGATTTAGTTATATATATATATATATATATATATATATATATATATATATATATATTCTTTTTCCGATTCTTTTCCCTTATAGGTTATTACAAGATATTGAATATAGACCCCTGTGCTATACAGTAGGTCCTTGTTAGTTATCTATTTTGTACATAGTAATGTATATCTGTTAATCCCAAACTTCTAATTTATCCCTCCTCCCCTTTCCCCTTTGGTAACCATAAGTTTGTTTTCTATGTCTGTGTGTCTATTTATGTTTTGTATATAAGTTCATTTGTATCTTTAGATTTCACATATAAGCGATATCATATGATATTTGTGTTTCTCTGTCTGGCTTACTTCAGTTAGTATGATAATCTAAGACCATCCATTCATTTTACCTCCCAAGCCTTTTTGCTACATGCTCCCCTATCCTTGAAAATCGAATCCTTTTATCAGCATGCACACACACACATACACACACACACGCACACCCCTCTACACACACATCCACTCAACATTTTGTGAGTGTGGTTGACCTTACTAAACCTTGGGACTTCATGAGACCTGTCATGATGCACAAACCTTCTTCCTTTTCCTTACTTCCAGTTTCTTCCTTAGTTCAAGTTTCTTTCTAACACCTCCATCTTTTTTTCCCCTCTCAGCCTCAAAAGTAGAAAAAAAATTCCTCTCCAAATCGCATATAACTTGAACATACCTTGGGAATATTACCCTCCATGTCCTGCTTGATCCAAGTATTTCTTTCACCTGGATAGGAGCTCTCCTTAAAAGGAATTCAGATGATAACATTTTCTCCAAATTTTCAAGAATGTAAGTATTTGCTATCACATCTACATTACAAATACCTGCAGACCATACTTATCTAAAATTACAATTACTAGTGCTCTTCTGATGATTTAACAAATATTCAGAATGGGCAGCTTAGAGGGTTAGAATTTAGTTGTCTGGTTTTTATAAATAACACTCTTTTTTGTTGGCACCCTGGATAATGTTTAACTATATTCATTGACTCAGGATTTATCTAATTGGTTTATAGAGAAGATAATTTAATTAAATGCTTAATTTATTTGCAAAAATGGTGACTTAATACATCTGTGTTTTCAGGGGTTAATTGGCTATGAGAAATACTGTTTTAGAAATCTCTAAATCCAAACACAGTCAAGGAATGGAAACAAGCAGTTTCTCTTTTCTTTTTTTACTTTTCCATTTCATCTGCTATTTGACTTTGGTACCAAATTGCTCTTCAAATAACCTTAAGCCTATTTCAAAATTCTCACTAATTTCAAGTGATAACTAAAATCATTGGTTATAGATCTAGTGTCAAATAAGTCTTTATGTCTTCCTGTGGGCGGCTATCTTCTTGACTGATGTAAGTGAAAAAAGAACTGCATTTCTTTTTTCTAGTTGAAAATGGACAATTTAGCCACCACATGTCTGCCGATGTACCTCCGTATGAGATGTAATTATATGTGAAATAATAACCTTGCTGCCAAATAGTTTTCAGTGCTTTGCTTTATGTGAGAAACAATACATTTTTAGTTACAAAAGGCAATAAGATAATGACATTCAAGTCAATCTCTTGCTGCTTTTACTTTCTTACTACTTTTTAAGTCTCTTGCTCATCCCTCCCTAGTATTCAATATGTTAGATGACAATCTCTTATTATAATTAAGATAACATAGCCTTTGGTTAATTTTCAGCTTAATTTTTTTCTCCTAAAATGTATGTATTAAAAAGTCTATTCTCAATTTATGACAACACGTTTTAGAAAACACTTCTCTCATATGAATCATCAGCTATTGTGCAGTGTTAGGAGTTTATAATATACTATTTTCACTAATCTATTTTAGTGAATTAAAAGCCTGTTCAAATAAAAAAAGAGTCAGGCAAAAGAAAAGTCAATAATAATAGCCAATATTTATTTAGCACTAACCGTGGATCAGTCATGCTCGGAACTTTAAATGCAATACCTTACTTGTTCCTTTCAGAACACCTATAAAGTAGGTACCATTCTTTAATTTACAATTTATGTGTGCTAAGTTGAATTTTTTTATACATGATGTTTTTCCTTATTTCCCAAGAAATCAGCCAACCTCTGTATCTGTAGCTTTGTTGTTATAGGATTGGAAGCAAAGTGTCAGACACGCAGAAGACCTTCCTCTCTTGTCTTTTCATTTCAATATCCTAGGCTCCCTGAGGTAGAGGGATTGTAGGAAAGGGTGTGATAACATTTTAAGAATGAACCAAGTAGGGGAGAAAGGAGGACACAGAAGGAACAAAAATTTAAGGACTTGGAAAATGAACATATGAGCAGAGATCAGGTATATTAGTCACTAATTGTGGTTATAACTAACCTCAATGCTTATCATAGTATCTGTTGATCAAGGATTCAGGAGCATCCCAGCTGGGTAGCTCTGGCTCAGGATTTCTCATGAGGTTGCGGCCAAGATGTTGTCCAGAGCCACAGTCATCTGAAGACTTGACTAGAGCTGGAGGTTCTATCTCTAAGATGGTTCATTCCTATGGCTAATAAATTGCTGCTGGCAAAAGACTTTTGTTCCTTCCGTTCCTTCTGTTCCAGGGTGGCTTATGGATTTTCAGGACATAGTGGTTGGCTTCCCACAAAGTGAATGATTCAAGACACAATTAGCAATATCTTTGGGGGCTTGCCTTAGGAGTCTCACAATATAACTTTTGTAATATTCTGTTGGTCACATAGACCATTTCAGATACAATGTGGGAGGGGACTACACAAAGGTCTGAATACCAGAAGATGAGGATCATTGGAGACCCTCTTGGAGTCTGGCTACCACACAAGTATACACTGAAGGCCAAAAGGCTCTTTCTGCTTATATCTATTAAGCTTCCAGGACCCTTATATGACGGTTAGGAGGAGGGAAGTTACTTCCTAAATGAATGAGACTAGCTTTTCTATTCATCTGGCAACTTTTGGGGATGTTCACAGTCCTTCAACAAATTTTTGTATCGTACATTGTTCTAAGCAATGGAGGATGATCATTGACAAATTAGACAGCAACGTCTTCGCCCTCAAAAATGTTGTAAAGAGATAAATGAAAAAAGTATGATAATTTCAGATGGAAATAAATTCTGAATGGAAAATAAAAGACATTAATATGATATAAACTGGTAGAGGATTCTTTAGTAGGGGTTAATAAGAAACTATTCTGAGGAGAGGACATTGAAGTTGACATCTAAATAGTGAAAAGAAGACAGCTATACAAAAATCTGAGTAAGAGGAATAGAACAGGCATATAGAAGAGTAAGGGCAAGGTTCTGAGAAGGGGACGAAGTCAGAGGTTTAAAGGGACAGAAAAAAAGAGTGTAGAACTAGAAGGTAAGTTAGGGGCCAGATCGTGTAGGGTCTTAGGTTATGGTGAGAGATTCTGATTTTATTCTAAATTTATTGAACCTTTATTGGATGGTGTTAAAATAGGAAAGAGACATGATCTGACTTACACTTTAGCAAGTTAACATTGGCTTCTCTGTGTAAAACTGAGAAGTGAAAAGTGGAAGACTTTTACAAGGCTGTTTCAGGCATTTGGCAGATATATTTTGAATTGGAGTTGAGGCAGTGAGGTTGGTTATAAGTAGTCAGATTTAGGATATAGTTTGGAAGTCGAACCAAAAGGACTTGCTGGTCAATTAGAAGTATTTTAAGGAAGGAGAGGAATCAAGGATGATTACAAATGGCCTGAGCTACTGGGCAGATGGTGGCACCATATATGGAGATGCAAATAAATGGGGAAAAGCTGTATAGACGCTGGGGGCGACCATTCAGTTTAGGTCACTAAACTAACATATTCAGTTTAAGTCACATTAATTTAAGATGCTCATCATGTATCAAAGTGGAAATGGTGTATAGGCAGTAGGATATATCAATCTTTGAGAAGCCAGCATTAAAGACACAGATTTGAGAATCATCAGCATAGAAGATATAGAGTCATCAGTGTATAGATTATGTATAAATCCATGAGAGTGAATTAAGTCATCTAGTCAGAGGGAGTGTGGATAAAGAAATGAGAACATAGTCAGGGGTATTAGGGAGGTGAAGAAGAACCAGCACGGAGCTGAAAAGGAGCAGGCAATACGGTAAGAGTAACAAAAATACAAGTCTGTTATCTTTAACACAAAGTGAAAAAAGTACTTTAAAGAGGAGGTAGTGATCCAGCATGGTAAATTTTACATATATATATATCTATCATCTATCAATCATCTATCTATTTATCTATCCACACACACACACACACACACACACACACACATCTCTATCTATCTCTCTATCTTGTCTCACACCATTATGGAGGCTGAGATGTCCTACAATCTGCCATCTGCAAGCTGGAGACACAGGGAGCCTTGTGGTGTAGTTTTAGTCTGAGTCTGAAGGCTTGAGAACAAGGAGCATCAATGGTATAAATTCTAGTCCAAGGGTAGGAGAAGAGTCATATCCCAGCTCAAACTGTCAGGCAGAGAGACTTCTCCCTTCCTTGGCCTCCTCCTTTTTGTTCAATTTAGGCACTAAATGGATTGGTGTCTACCCACACAGGGGTGCAATGTGCCTTACCCAGTCCAGAGATTCAAATGTAATCTCTTCCAGAAATACCCTCCCAGACATATCTAAACATAATGTTTAACCAGATATCTGGGCATTCCAGTGTCCAGTCAGGTAGACACATAGAATTAACCATCACGGTCAGATCAGTTGGATTTTGAGAAGTAACAATTGGATTTTGCCACATGGAGATCAAGTGTGAACTTTAGAGCTGTTTAGAACATGAGGAACCAGTAAAGAATTATTGGCCATTGAGGCAGGAGGAAAACCAGATTGAATTACAGAAAAGACAACGTTCAAAGTGTTTCAAAGAGGAGAGTATGTCAAATGTTGAGTCAAGCAAAGGCAGGGTATTGACTATAAACTTATTCAAGATATAGACTGTTGATATCCTTCCATGGGATGGTTTTAATATGGTAGTGGGAATGAAAGTAGAGAGAACTGAGGAGACATGATAAGTGAGGAATGAAGTGAATGAATATGGACAACACATTGGAGAGTTTGGGGATCATTCAAAATTTATTCCAGTTCCAAAACTCTTGGAAAGAAGAGTACATATAATAGAAAAATCAGTAACTCTGACTTGCTGTAATGACTACATCAAATGAATCCACTGGAATATTTGTGAGAAGTACAGATTATAACAATATTGCTTTGATAACTTGGAAAGATACAAAAAGACAGTTGGATTTGTTCTTGCTTGGCCTGGAATCGATATGCTGCCCAACCTAATCCCAGTCCATAGGAACGATTTGTTTTTAAATAAATTTATTTATTTATTTGTTAGCTTTTTAATTTTTGGTTGTGTTGGGTCATCGTTCCTGTGCGTGGGCTTTCTCTACTGGTGGCGAGCGGAGGCTACTCTTCATTGTGGTGCGTGGGCTTCTCATTGTGGTGGCTTCTCTTGTAGTGGAGCACGGGCTCTAGGCCCGCAGGCTTCAGTAGTTGTGCACTCAGTAGTTGTGGCTCTTGAGCACAGGCCCAGTAGTTGTGGTGCATGGGCTTTTTTTAAGAAAATAACTGTACTTTAATAGTTATTGTCTTAAAAAAAATTCTTGGTTTAGGGTGGAGTTCCATAGAACTAATAAACGTGAAACAATTAATGATTTTGATGATGTTTACACTGATCCGGAAGTTCTTGGAGCATAGTGTACCTCAAGATAGGTGATCCTGATATGTGTTGTGGAGGGGAGTGGGTGGACAGTAGTCTTAGGGCAATCGGGGCAAGTAAGTTTGAGATAGGATGTGGGAAATTCTGTAATTCATAAATTTATTGAAATATACTTAACTCAGAATATTCTAAATTATTTTTCTAAATTACTTGACCAAAACATATTTTTTAAAAAATTGATTAATATCTATGGGACACTAGGTTTTGATGGGATAGTAGTGTTTTTAGGAAAGCAAGTGGGGAATATTTTCCTAAAGATTTAAGAATTTATATTTTCATAGCAAGAACTTACTTAATATTTTTGATATATAAAAAGAGCACCAAAGAGGTTTTCTTTCTCTTTTTAAATACAAGGAATTGTTTGACTGATTGCTGATTTTGAATGTCTGAATGGTAATTCTACTTATAATGGATTTAAAACATTTTTAAAATGAGTGTTTTTAATTTTCTCTTGGGTAGTATAGTCTAATTGGTAAAATTCTGGATGGTGTTTCTGTCCTCTTTATTTTCCACTTCTAATATAGAATCAATTAAGAATAAGCAGTTGGAAATAATTCTTAACATAATTCTGTGATCCCTTTTATAATATAGTTAATGTAATTCATCCAAGGAAATGGATATCAATTTCAATAAGTTTCCAAAATGGAGGGTGCTGTATAAGGCCTTTCATCCTGCCCTTTCAAAACTGACAATTAAGTACATAAGAAATAACTGATGATTTGATTAGAACCCTACAAATACCTGGCCAAGTTAACTGCTTTTACTATAGTCATAACTTCTTTTTGTTTTAATTAATTGTTTTGATTAATCTCCAAAATTTATAAGCAGCTCATGCAGCTCAATAGCAAAAAAACAAACAACCCAATCCAAAAATGGGCAGAAGACCTAAATAGACATTTCTCCACAGAAGATATACAGACTGCCAACAAACACATGAAAGGATGCTCAACATCTTTACTCATTAGAGAAATGCAAATCAAAACTACAATGAGATATCATCTCACACCAGTCAGAATGGCCATCATCAAAAAATCTAGAAACAATAAACGCTGGAGAGGGTGTGGAAAAAAGGGAACACTCTTGCACTGCTGGTGGGAATGTGAATTGGTACAGCCACTATGGAGAACGGTATGGAGGTTCCTTAAAAAACTACAAATAGAACTACCATATGACCCAGCAATCCCACTACTGGGCATATACCCTGAGAAAACCATAATTCAAAAAGAGACATGTACCAAAATGTTCATAGCAACCCTATTTACAATAGCCCAGAGATGGACACAACCTAAGTGTCCATCATCGGATGAATGGGTAAAGAAGATGTGGCACATATATACAATGGAATATTACTCAGCCATAAAAAGAAATGAAATTGAGCCATTTGTAATGAGGTGGATGGACCTAGAGTCTGTCATACAGAGTGAAGTAAGTCAGAAAGAGAAAGACAAATACTGTATGCTGACACATATATATGGAATTTAAGAAAAAAAAATGTCATGAAGAACATAGGGGTAAGACAGGAATAAAGACACAGACCTACTAGAGAATGGACTTGAGGATATGGGGAGGGGGAAGGGTAAGTTGTGACAAAGTGAAAGAGCGGCATGGACATATATACACTACCAAACGTAAGGTAGACAGCTAGTGGGAAGCAGCCGCATAGCACAGGGAGATCAGCTCGGTGCTTTGTGACCGCCTGGAGGGGTGGGATAGGGAGGGTGGGAGGGAGACACAAAAGGGAGGGGATATGGGAACATATGTATATGTATAACTGATTAAATTAAAAAAAATAAAAATAAAAAAAATAAAAATATGAGAAATGAATTTTGTTCATTCCTTTTTAGGCAATTGTAACAATTAATTAGTAATATCCAATATATTCACATAATTACATATATTAATTTTATATATAATATAAATAATTGCATGCCTATATATAATTTTATCTACCGTTTCAGTTTAATAGAATGGTAGGCAATGCTAGGAGATGGGAGTGATGTCCACAGATATAGAGAACAAACTAGTGGTTACCAGTGGGGAGAGGGAAGGGGGTAGCGACAATATAGGGGAAGGGGATTAAGAGGTACAAACTATTAGGTGTAAAACAAGCTACAAGGATATATTGTACAACATGGGGAACATATCCAATATTTTATAATAACTATAAATGAAGTATAACCTTTAAAATTTGTGTCACTATATTGCACACCTGTAATTTATATAATATTGTACAACTATACTTCAATAAAAAAATAAAAAGAAAAAAGATATGGGGGTAACATAGGTACATAGTAAACATAGAGTAAAGACTGAGTGAAAATGACAATATTCATTTATTCAGCAAATATTAATTATCTACCCTGTAAGCTCTTGGAGTTTCAATTCTACATGGAGGAGAGAGTAATAAAGAAAATACATGAGTAAATTGTATGTTGGAAGAGAAAAAATATTTTTGAAAAAATAAAGCAATAAAAAGATAGAAAGTGTTGGGTAGGGGGTGGTCATGTCTTACATGTGTTCATTAATGAAACTTCAGCAGTATTAAATTATGAAGGAGTATGTTTCTTTTTTAAATTTTTTTAAATTTTATTTATGTATTTTTGGCTGTGTTGGGTCTTCGTTGCTGCGTGCAGGCTTCCTCTAGTTGTGGCGAGCAGGGGCTACTTTTCATTGTGGTGCATGGGCTTCTCACTGTGGTGGCTTCTCTTGTTGCAGAGCATGGGCTCTAGGAGTGCAGGCTTCAGTAGTTGTGGCACGTAGGCTCAGTAGTTGTGGCTCACGGGCTCAGTATTTGTGGCTCATAGGCTCTAGAGCACAGGCTCAGTAGTTGTGGCACATGGGCTTAGTTGCTCCATGGCATGTGGGATCTTCCCTGGCCAGGGCTCGAACCTGTGTGCCCTGCATTAGCAGGTGGATTCTTAACCACTGCGCCACCAGGGAAGCCCTGAAAGAGTGTTTCTTAACATAATGTTGACTGGCATATTATGTGTATATGTATGCATATGTGTGTCTATACATTATATATTACATGTATTAATAATATATTTTATATGGGGGACAACCACCTTTGTGAGAGTCTTAATTACATCTCTTAAGGTCACCTGGTAAGCTTATTTCATGTTATTTATTTTATATAATTTGATATTTTTATCTCCTGTTTATTTCTATAGTAATAGTATACATGACAGTGTGTGAATTCCACTTGCCTTTATCTTCTTTATTCTTCTGAACCTATACACTAGTTTTAATACCTCACATATTTTTATTACTGCTTTAATCTCATTATCCTTATTACAAAATATAAATGCTTTGACATTATTTTAATGCAAAAAGCATTTTAAATAATCCTTTTTTAAATATTTGCAAGTTGCATTGTGAAATCAGTGTGAAAAATTTAATGTTGTGATACATTAAAGTAACACTAGAACATTATTCCTTGCTGCTGCTCCATGTGAAACAATTTAAACTTACATAAATGTGAAAACACTCTCTTCAAAGTGTGTTTCTATTTGGTAGTATAAATTGTAGTTTCTGAAAGAATACACTGCATAATAATTTTCAAGAAATAAATGCTATCACCTGATAGTCTTTTTTCAATGAAAATTTAATATGCTTAAATATAAATGAAAGAATGAAAATATGTAGAAAACAAATTTGAATAAAATGTGAACATACAAGATACAAAGAAGTATCTTTAGTACTTTTCACTTACCTTTTATTTTAGGTAAACTTGTATTATTATTTTTTTCTTCCTTTTCAAAGGTAACAATGTCCAACCTTGGTAAGCACTATATCTCAGAGGAAATATAAAGCCTTGTCATTCATTTTTATATGTATTCATTTAACTTGATATGGTATACTATTGAAATATCATAACCTGTGGCTTCTACTATTTGCTGGGGGTGCAAAATCTAAAGATACTTGTAACCTAGTGGTATAGACAAACAAATGATTAAATTATCACCACTAGGTGGAAAGCACCAAAACAGAGGTATCTAAAACTGTTATGTGAGCCCAGAGGAGGAGATGCTTATTAAAGCCATAGGGGAAGGGTTCAAAGGATATTATGAAAATTCAAGGAAATAATGGGGTGTAAGAAGAGCATTCCAGGTACAGCGAAGAATATGGTCCAAAAAGTAGAGGCAGGCAATCCAGGGGCTAGGATGTATATCATCCTAAGTTGTGTGGACAGTATTCTGTCAAAAGAAGGATGATAAAGAATATTACAAGCAAGTATCATGGCTAGATTGGACGTTAGAAATATCACTGTGGCAACAACCTGGAGAATAGTTTAGAAAGTAAATGAACATATGGGGTTCACCTATTTATTAGGTGATTTTAATAGCCCAGGAGAGAAATCTTAAGCAACTTGAATTAAGTCAGGAGTGGCACACTAGTGGAAAGTAGAGCATGGGTAAGCTTAAGAGATGTAAGTGGTAAAAATTGGTGTGATAATATGATGAAAAGAAAAGGCAATATAACTGCTTCTAAAAGGCTTGGGCGACTCAATGGGTTGAGGTACCCCTGTTGAAGATACAGAATACAGGAGGAGGAACAGGTTTGTGGGGAAAAGAGATGAGTGCAATTTTTGAAGATTCTATGAGACATTCAGGTAAAGATGTTCAGAACCTAGAGACATCTATTTTGGTAACATGGTGGATTAAATATTCAGAGAAAACCTTCTTGGCACAGAATAACCAAATATAATTAGAAACATATTGGAGGAGTTAGCAAAGTTAAAGAAATAATTGTTATAGAAATGATGGGAAAGCACCAATCCAGAGAGGTAATTGCGCACTAGAGCCTGTTTTGACCATAAGGGAGTCTAGCAACCCTCTGTGTCTCAGAGGCTGGGTTAATGGGCCAACCTTTTGTAGGGTCAGGAGACAAGATGTGGGCTGGAGGAGGGGGGTGAGGATGAAATGGAGATTTTTCCAAGGGCTAGCACTCCCAAAGGTGACACCCATAGTAGACAACTAGAAAATCTGACCATAATAGAAGATAGTAGGTATACTTATGTACCTTGACCTTGGCTCTTGGTCAAGTAAAAAAGGCAATAAACATGTCCTCTGAGACTTTGTAGCTATAAGCTCTCAGAGTAGGATTGGAATAGAAAGTCACATGATTTATCTGTCCACAAAAACCTAAATCAAAATTTAGTTTATACTAGCCCCTGGTTGATACTACTCACAGAAACTGGGTAGAATGGAGATGATAGCTTCACTGGAGGGACAGTTTTTAAACACAGGCCTCAAATTTAACTTTATTTCACAGATACTTTCAAGAAGTAGAAGCTCACCATTTGAAATTACTAACACAGTGTAAGAAGTTATTATCAATGAAAGTTAGCAAAAAAAATACTGAATTGGACTAGCAAGGACTGTGGGTGTTGAGATTATGAGATACGAAGTACAAAACTGTGATGTTTAAAAAGTTTAAATAAATGTTTCAGGCTTGCCCTGCATCCTGCTTGACAGTGACAGGGCCCATCTTTTACTCCAGCCATCACTCCGGTAACCAGATTTTAATGGGCATAACTTGAATGCGTCCCACCCTACCTGAGCTACGTATATCTTGCTTTCTTCCTTAGGTTTCTCTGATGCCAAATCTGTGATGCCTGCACATACCTACCTGGTATGTTTCCATATGTATGGAAGTATAAAGAGCAGGTTCTAACCAATCAGACATGGGAACTAGTTTTAAAATGCTCCCCTCTTGGGATTCCCTGGTGGTGCAGTGGTTGAGAATCTGCCTGCTAATGCAGGGGACACGGGTTCGAGCCCTGGCCTGGGAGGATCCCACATGCCGTGGAGCGGCTAGATCCCGTGCGCCACAACTACTGAGCCTGCGCGTCTGGAGCCTGTGCTCCGCAACAAGAGAGGCCGCGATAGTGAGAGGCCCGCGCACCGCGATGAGGAGTGGCCCCCGCTCTCCGCAACTGGAGGAAGCCCTCGCACAGAAATGAAGACCCAACGCAGCCAAAAATAAATTAATTTTAAAAAAATGCTCCTCTCTTTTATCTGTTGGAGGAGACAATCCTGAAAAACTTTCTACATGGCAGTTCAGAAGGTCTGAGTAGGCACAAACCCACACCAGTGACCACCTTGATGACGTGGCTTTTTATTGGCTTTCTCTTTCAAACTTTCCATCTCCTAATGTAAGCTCTCTTCATCCAGCCTTGTGTCTCAGTCTCTGCTTTCTGAGGAAGAGAAGGATCCGGACTCTGCTTTCTCTGGTGAAAGAGGAACCCGGTTAAGACAGTTGGGACTACAAGTGACCCTAAAAAAACAGACACTCGGGATGAAATTCTGGAACTGTCATTGTTGAGAAAAGGTGGAATGGTGATAACCCCTGGCATGCAGTAACGTTATAAGTACTAAGACTCTCACTGGCGGATAAAGACAAAATTCAAGTGGGAGCTTGTGCAGTGGCAATGGCACTTGAAAAATATGAGGACAGTGATAATTATAAGGCTTCTGGGGTTTGCTGGCCTTTGTTATCTGCTTCAGGAGCCTCAAAAAAAAAAAAAAAAGAAAGAAAGAAAATGACAGACTCAGGCTAACCAACTATCATTCAAGGTATGTTTTGAAAACAAGAGGTTCTATATGTCAGTGTTTAAAAGCCCCTTATCTCACACAGCCATAGAACAGATAGTGATGAAAACCAGGCCCAGGGTTTAATTGTAAAGTTAACAGAATGATGAGGAAGGCAATGAAAGCACAGCCTAAACAGCCCTATGGTAAATTCAGGCATCTACTAGATAAAGAGTGGTACCTTCAGAACTGGCATGGGAACATTTGGTGAATAAGCCAGAAGATCTTGAGCCAGAGATTCTTCTGGACCTTGAACTATTCTTTCTTTATTTGGAGAATGTGGAAAGATCTCAGCTGGGGTACATGCCTCATAAGTTGTACATGTTTTCCTCAAGATTTAGTCCTGCCATTTCCTACTTCTTCCAGACCAATAATCAGGGTCATGTCGGTATAGCCCAAGCAGGGAAATGTTGAGCCTTTTCTGAGAGGAAGTAAAATGTACAGGCCCAAATTACAAGACATGTACCAGCAGGACTTGTAAAAACATGTAATTGAATAGAACTTGAAGGTGGTGGATCAGGGCGGATGTTAATTGACATGGAAGTACTCTCTATGACTCTGTCTTGGCAAGTGATCCTTATGCAGCTCAAATGGCTCCTTGATGCTTGGTGGACAGACTTATGGCCTAAAGAAAATAAAGTAGAGACATAAGAGATGCCTTGGCAGAGTGTTAAGAAGGAGTCAGAAGCCTCAGGGAAATGACAGTTTTAAAATAAACTTATTACATAAGATCAGAGTATTCATCAACTGGGTTCCCTGGGAGGATCCAAAAGATCTCCTTCAATAATTCAATAAGTTAATAAGAAATGTACTGGTAAGATGTTTCTTTTACAAACTTGGTGGTGGCTATCCTCTATGGGCTAGAGCTGAGAGTAGCATGTGGTGCATGACACTGGGTTCCTCAGTAATAACAGGAATGATTCAAAATGGCAGAGGCCAGGTTGTGACACTTAACCAACAGAGGCAAGATGGGCATAATTATTATTAATGACAGCAAGACCAGAGTGGCAACTGAATGACTTCGTGATAGCTGATAGCCTGTGGTATTCTTAGGGATTACATAGATAAGCAGTCAATGGTGTTCCTTGACTTGTATAACCAGAAAAAATTGAGATCTAGCAAGGTGATTGGTGAGGTCAGCTACTGCAGTAGAAAATCAGGGCCCTTAATCAAGTTTCAGGTCTGAGCTAGTTTTCTGACTCAGAGAGCATTGATGTACGGGAAGACTGATCCCCTTGAGTAAGAACCCTAACACATTATTACAAGTATAAATGGCAGATTTTCTCCCAATCTTTCCCTGAATGGGCCTGTGACCAGCTACCAGATTATATTCTCAGCTGACATGGATACTAGGAGACTCAAAACACCACCCTGGCTCCCTATCTAGAGTGGAGGCTTGTGGAGGCCAAGAGACAAATAGAAACCTGGACCAAGTTGATCTCACATTGATCCAATGGACCTGGGAAGCACAAAATAAGTTGGTAGATACTAATGTAAATGGTCTATACTCTCTAAAAAGTAGGGACTATCTAATTGTATCAATGATACCCAAGTTAACTGTACACTACTTGTAAAAGACACGGCAAAAGCAAAGAACTCAGAAAGGCTGAAAGCAAAAACATTATAGGCAAATGATCAGGCAAGAAAAAAATCAAAAGAGAGCTGGTGTAGTTATATTATTATTAGACACAATAGACTTTAGGGGAAAATTAAAATATTAAAAATATATCAGAATCTCAAGTTCCCCAACAGAAATACACTTCATTAGGAAACAAGAACAAATAGATAAGCATATCTTTGAAAACTAAATAACCCATAATTCAAAAAGCAATCTTAATGGAAATAAGAAACTCCTAGAAACTGAGCCATAAATAAAGTATTATTTAACAAAATTTGTAAGATGCAAATAAGCTATATTTAGAAGGTAAGTTACAAGATTAAGTGCTAATATTAGACAAGAACTAACTGTAGAAACTAATAAAACAGTAAGCAAGATATAGTGGAGAGGATCAGCAAAGCCAAATATTAGGTCTTTGAAAACACTCAGAAATCAGATCAAGAAAAAGGGAAGACAGGAATAAACATTAGAAATGAGGATGTGACTAAGACAATAGCAACAAAAATATTATAAGAAAATGTTTAAAACATGTATGTCAATACATTTGAAATATTAAGTGAAATGGGCATATTCCTAGAAAAAATTAAAATTAAGGAAAATGAAAGACCTACAATTACTTTTACTGAAAAAATTTAGCAGTATTTCAAATTTCCCCCACCCCCCCAAAAAAGGAGCAAGTCCATTCAGCTCTACCAAACATTCAAAAAAATATATAACTCTTCCAGAAAGTAAGGTTTAGTGACAAATTCACTTTAATTTTAGTACAACTTTAATAACAAAACTAATAAGAACACAAAGGAAGAATTTATGGGCCATTCACACTAAAGAACATGGATGTAAAAATCTTAACTATCGGCAAACTAAAGCCAACAACTGAAAAGAAAAGAATAATGCCTCATAATTAAATTGAATTTATTATAGAGATGCAAGTTTTTGAGTTCAAGACTAGAAAACTGATTACTGTAATTTACTAAGTAACAGATTAAAAGAGAAAATTTATATATTATCTTCTTAATAGATTCAGAAAAATTGCTTGATAAAATTTATTAAGCTTACATGAAGCACACATGCACACATTCATTTTGGCAAGCTAGGAGGAGAAGAAACTGCCTTGGCTTGATAAAGAACATCTGCATCAGTGACAGCAAAGTATCCTATTTGATGGGGAAATATTAAAATCATTCATTCCAAAATCAATAATAAGGATGTCTATTCAGCATTATATCAAAGGTCATGGCAAGACTAATGTAGAAGGCTGAATAGTGTCCCCTCCAAATCATGGCCACCTGGAACCTCAAAAATTGGTCATTTTGGGAAATAGGGTCTTTGCAGATGTAATTAGTTAAGGAACTTGAGATGAAATTACTCTGGATTTAGGGTAAAAGAGAAGAAAATTATAAAAAGCTCATTGGAAGGCAGGAAAATGGACCTAAATTAATGGAAAGACACACCTTATTAATTAACAGGAAGATGTAAAAACTCCTGGTATTAATCTATAGACTTAAAGTAATTCTTGTCAAAATCCCAGAAGGATTTTTTTTTTTTACAGAATTTAACAAGGTATTCTAGAATTTATTTAGAAAGTCAAAGAACTAAACTTTCTTAAAGAAGAATAAGCTAGAGGTGGATTAAGACATATTTTAAAGCTATAGAAAATTTTAAAGTATGGTATTGATGAAGGAATAGACAAAGATATTAATGGAACAGAATTGAGTCCCCAAACCATATATTAGAACTCTCATTTATAGATCAGTGGAGAAAGAATGGACTATTTAATAATGCTTAGATAACAGTAGGTTATCTATGTGGAAAAATGAATCCCCATTTTATACCATAAATAGCAATAAGTTACAGATGGACTGGTATTCAGTGTGAAATGCAAAAATTTTAAAACCTTTATAAGAACATTTCTTCATGAATTGTAAAGAATGATTTCTTAAGGCAGAAAAAAGAACAAACCATATAGAAAAAGAGAAATACATTTGAATATATTAAAATTTAAAAATTCTAAATTAAAAGACACCTGAAAGTGAGTAAATAACAAGTCAAATATTTGAAGAAAATATTTATGAAAAATATAACTGGCAAAATATTAGTACATTGAATATGTAAATATACTTATGATTAATAAGAAAAAGATAAATAATCAAATGGCATTATTGTCAAAAGACATAGACATTCCACAAAAGAAGAAACATAAATGGACCTCAAATCTAAAAAATATTTTTAAAAGTTCTCAACCTTATTAGGAAAAAAGGAAAATTAAAATCATAATGTGATGTCATTTCACACCCTACTGATTGGCATATATCATGACAATATCAACTTCTCCAACATACACTGCTAATAGGAATGTAAATTGATCTAACCAGTTCTGAAAATGAATTTTCTATTACCTCGTGTCTAGGAGAAACTCACTGTTTCCTCTACTCAGGCTCACAACACTTCTGACACCAGTTGTGTGGGTTTTTTTTCCCCACACCATCAATTTGGGAACACCAGCTGGGTGTCCTTCAATTCAATTCAGTTCTGACACTATCTACCTGGAGATAGCATCAGATTCCACAGGTTAAGGGCTCAGTTCCACAGACTGCTCCCTACCACCTTCCTACCAGTTGCAAGTCCAGGTTGTTACCATGCTTCTGATGGACTAGCTATAAATCAGAGGTTCCCACAAGCCCCTCCTCAGGTTTGATTAATTTGCTAGAGCTGCTCACAAAACTCAGGAAAACAGTTTACTTATTAGATGACCACTTTATTACAAAAATATTAAAGGATATGAATGAACAACCAGATGAAAAAATACACCTCTCACAGGATGAGGTCCAGAAAGGTCCAGAGCAGAGAAGCTTCTGTCCCTGTGTAGTTGGGGACACACCACTCTACTAACGTGTGCATATATTCTTGTTTACCAACCCAGAAGCTCTTTGAACCCATACTTTTGGGATTTTTATGGAAGTTTCATCATGTGCATATGATCAGTCATTTACTCAGTCTCCAGCGCCTCTCTTCTTCCTGGAGGGTGGGAGGTGGAGCTGAAAATTCCAAGCTTCTAATTATGGTTTGGTCTTTCTAAAGAGTCATCTTATTAGAGTAAAATACACGTTTATCACCCAGGAAATTCCAAGGGATTTAGGAGGTCAGTGTCAAAGACCAAATATTAGAACAAAAGATGCTCCTGGGGCTCTTATCACTTAGGAAATTATAAGCGTTTTAGGGGTTCTGGGCCAGGAACCAGGGGCAGGGGCCAATTTATATTTTCTATTATTTCACAGCTATTCTGGTTGATTATGTTTATACTTTATGACTCAGCATTTTGACTCTAAGTACCCTACCAAATCCCTTGCACCATATTATATGTATAAGAATATTTGTAGCAAAGTTTTCTGTAATAGCAAATGATTGGGAACAATCAATAATGTCGGCCAATACTAAAATAGATAATCATTTCTTTATATTGTATTGCAGTGAAAGTGAATGAATGAGATCTGTAAATATCACCATGCAAGAATCTCTCAAACATAATGATGAGTGAAAACAAAACAAGCTTTAAAAAGAATCATTAATTTGTGATAACCACCAAACTTTCTACTATGGACGGTCTTTATTTCTTTTTCTTGCCCAATTGGCCTGGCTAGAACCTTCAGTACAATGCTGAATAAAAGTGGAAAGAGTAGACATCCTTGTCCTATTCCTGATCTTGGGAAAGCTTCCAACCTTTGGTATGTTGTTTCATTTCATTCATCTTCAAGTATTTTCTAAGTTCCCTCATAATTTCTTCTTTGATCTATTTATTACTTAAGAGTATGTTATATAATTCCACATACTTGTTATCCTTCTGTTATTGATTTACAGCTTTATTCCATTGTGGTCTGAGAAGATACTTTGGATGATTTCAAGCTCTTTAAATTTATTAAGACTTGTTTTGCAACCCAACATATGGTCTATTCTGGAGAATGTTCCATGGACACTTGAAATGCATGTGTATTCTGTTGTTGTTGGGTGGTATGTTCCATAGATGTCTGGTAGGTCTGGTCTTGATTTTTTTTTTTTAATGGAGAAAACACAACTATGTTGACATACTGAGAGTTATGGCTCAGTGGGAATAAACAGTTGAAAAATAAAAAAATAGAGAGTGTGTAATTGATGGCACAAAATACCTGTGGAGCTGGGAAAGCGTATAGAATACAATACAGATGGAAGCATCCCCCTGTGGAAGAAAAGATGAACTTTTCCCGCCTATAATGGAGGGAAATAAATGGGAATGGATTAAAAATTATCTATGATTGTTAGTTTGTAAGAGTAGAAATTTCAGTGCACGCATAGCTCTTTTACCCTCCCTTAAAGACACTGAAAATAAAATATATGACAAAATTGAAAAGCTTTCTGAAACTGCTAGCTTTCAAAATATTTGCTGTGCTAGAGATTAGAGCAGAATACAGATAATACTTAATGGGAAGTAATACATAGTCGCTTTTGTAGATTTTAAAAATCTAATATAGATAGCTTGCCTCTCAGTTTATTGTTTTTTGGGTTTTTTTTTTTGAGATGGCACAGTAAGTAATTTCATTTTAGTGACCATATATCAATTAGCTCAAGGTCTCATGAGTATGTTTTTTATTCTTTCAGATATCTTGACTTAAATAATTTCTGGGAAACCCAAATAATGCTTCCATTTCCTACAAATCCTCCGTGGCGCTCACTGATTGTAGAAGCAGCACACTCACAAGCTACCTTTTGTCTTGTCTTTGACTTCTCTAAGTTGATGCCATTTGTCCCAAATGTTGATGTGAGCTTCTGTTTTAATCCCCCCGATGACCAGAGTTTGATATTTAACAAAGTATTAAGGAGAACTTGGGGCAAAATATGAATATATATACAAAGTAATTTATATCTGTTATTCAAAATGTTTATTTTTAGGAACCAACTCCAACCTAGTCCAAACCTGACCTGGAATTTCTGCCTAACTCCTTTAATTTCTTCATGGAATATGAGGAATAACTCAACCTTTAGAATCTTCAGATAGTTTCCTGCCTTGGAATCTGAGCCCCAGAAAACAGGGGGAATCTTTTCCTTTCCTGCTCAGAGCTCACCTCATATTACTACCCCAGGATAATTTTCAGGGAAACATCCATATTTGTCCATTTCCCTTCTCACCTTTGTGTATCATTTTAAAAGTAGAGTATTGCCCCTTTGTCCTTTTTTTAAAAAATAAGTTATATACTTTCAAAGATGTTTTCTAAAATAGTGCAAATGCAGAAAGATCATATTTACTCCTTTCTTTTAAAATTTCAATATTACATCGTTACAGGTAGACATATGAGAAAAGGAGAGGGAAGGATCATCAGAAAGGTAGGTTAAATGTGTGAATGCGGTGCTATGAAGTTTCAAACTTTCTTCTGAAGTCAGTGAAGAAATCTTAGCCTGATAAAATGTGAGGTTATTAACTCAATTTTGATGGCAGTGTTATATAAGAAAGATGGAGATATATGCATTATTTTAAATTTTTTTGTATTATTTTCTTCCTTGCCTTAAGAGCCAGAAACACAACGACAAAAGCATTAACAAAGAATTCCTGGCTTAGCTGAGAAAAATTATTCATATGAGTATTATCTTCTGAGATACAGAAGATTAGCTAACTATTGGAAGAATGAAGATGTGGAACATATAAAATTCCATAACCAATCTGGAAAGACAGCTTAAATGTATTATTGGGTAATTCTTCATGATGTCAAAGATAATGTCTTCCATGAATGTATTATCTATGTGATCATAAATACCTGATGAGACTTAGCTGGGAATGGCCACCTAGGATATATCACAGGTAGTAGATGTAAGAAGTTTATTAATTTAATGAACAGGGAGCTCTCTTAGCTAAATTTCCTTTCTTGTTATTGTTGACAATCAAAATTCTAAATGTCTTACTCCAAACTCCCTTTTCAATAGTAGAGATATTTGAAAATATCAAATATGAGTTGGTCTGGAATATGCCACAATTAATTTCATTTATTTAAATTGGTCTTGAGGACATCCTTGAAGATTGAACATCATGAAACATGCAAAGAATCATGAAAAATGTTGGTAGAACTTCATAGTTGAAGAGTAGCTTCCATAGTGTTTCTGAGCTGATAGATTAGGAAATGAGATTTAAAAAAAGATGATATAAAGAAGTGTGTGTTTTTTGACTTTATTTTTGAACAGTAGCCATGGTGAGGGAGTGTTTTTTAATGAGTTAAAAAATAATTTCTATTACAAAATAATACTTTAACAAGAGATGTGAGGACTAAAGAAGGGACAAGTGAATAACAATATCCTTGCTGAAAAAAATAACACTGGAAATAATAGAGGTGATCTTGATTTTTTTCTAGCTTGAAAATACCTCCTTTGGGTTCCATGGCTTCTGCAATAGTCAATTACTTAAACACTTCTTTAAAGTGATTTTCCCTCATAATATCCTAATGTGATATTTTTAATTATTCTAGATTCTTAAAATGAGCATTTCATAGAAATTTAGTGATGAATTGGACCTTAGAGATAATATTGCCCAAAGTGCAAAATCATCATTTGCATTCTTCTTTTTCCTGGCAATGATTCAATTAACTTCAGGTGTTCTATTTTTCACCTGCTTCCCTATCATAGTTGGAAAGGAATCCAAGTTGGAATACCCAGTGATTCAATCCATTACCAGGTGCTACCACACGGCTTTTTTGAAAAACCTAATTTTATTACAACAGAGCTCATGTGTATGTTGGTAAATTCAAGAGATATAGTCTATTAAACTTTATCTTATAGTAAGCATAATCTTTTCTTGAATAATAACCAGCTTTTCATTTCTGTTCCAGAATAGAAGCCATAACTTCTTTCACTGGGATCCATACTTTCTTTAGACCTAGTTAATAGCCATATATCAATTCTCAGCCTCAGCCTGGGCTTTCCAGACATCTTGCGATTTCTTAACCCACAAGACAAAAATTCTGTCCAGACAGGATACTTTGTTAAATCTTTAAATGCTGTGTGAGATGTTTTGGAGCTTCTGTTTAAAACTCTATACCAATGACTTAGTAATTGTTAAATGACTTTTCCAATAAAATTTGAAGTCAGTGATTTAAGGGCTTCTACTTATCTTGGTGGCAACAACCAGTTCTGTTTCAGGTCAGAAACTAAATGCTGTTCCAATAGTTTTGAATAAAGAAGAAAGGAAGAATTGATTTTGGAACAGTTTTTACTTTAAAATTGTATTCCAGTGGAAAAGAAATCATAATCTTTGCCAACCTTGCCTCTGACATCTACCACAAATATCTACTGATCATATTACTTTTAGAGTCGTTCTAAGGTTAAAAGAATGATTTTAATACCTCTATTTCCCAAGCAAAATTTGTTGAGTAAAAACATTCTTGATATTTTAAATGTCCCAGGATTAAGATTATTTCTGATAATTATTTTTGATAAAATATCCAGAACATCATAGCCACCATCTATCCTTACCACTTTTGTAAATTCTTAGAAGTAGGACAGCACTTTTCTTAACTGAAATCTTACAATTTCAGCATAATGCTATGTTCCCCCACAAATGGGGAAACTTGAACCCAGAGAGGTCAAATGTCTTAGTCAAGCTCACAAAGCAAAATACTTTAATTTGGAGCTTCACTGCTAAGAGTTTTCAATAGAGTTTTTATCATGCATCATTATTATATTTTACTGAATTATATTCAAATCATGTGTCCATGTTTACCCCAGAGATGATAAACTCCTCAAGGTCAGGACCTAGCCCAAATTTGGCAATTCATGAGCTGACCTGACCATGGGCTTTTCTGAGAATTAAGGAATAATATACTACCTCAATTATGCCATCACATAAGCAAATAATCTTTGTTTAGAGATTATTAATGCAAGTTTGTCAGTAAATCTTGTATGCATTATCAGAAATATCAGTGAGGGAGTCTGGGATTAGCAGATGCAAACTATTATATATTATGTATAGGATGGATAAACAACAAGGTCCTACTGTATATCACAATTAACTATATTCAATATCCTGTGATAAACCATAATGGAAAAGAATATGAAAAACAGTATGTATGGGCTTCCCTGGTGGCGCAGTGGTTGAGAGTCAGCCTGCCGATGCAGGGGACACGGGTTCATGCCCCGGTCCGGGAAGATCCCACATGCCATGGAGCGGCTGCGCCCGTGAGCCATGGCTGCTGAGTCTGCGCGTCTGGAGCCTGTGCTCCACAACGGGAGAGGCCACAACAGTGAGAGGCCTGCATAACGCAAAAAATAAAAAAAATAAAGTGTTTCTAAAACTAATACATATGTGCATGTATATGTGCCAGCTTGTGTGTGTACACAGGAGAAACAGAAACAGAAAGACAGACACACACACACATACAGAGAATGATCAAGGCAAACAAGGTAAATGTTAATGTTTGGGGAATATGGGTGAAGGATCTGCAGTAATTCTTTGTACTATTTTTTTAATCAGATGATATTTTACTTTTGTTAATTTTTTTTTTTTTTTTTGCGGTACGCGGGCCTCTCACTGTTGTGGCCTCTCCTGTTGCGGAGCACGGGCTCCGGATGCGCAGGCTCAGTGGCCGTGGCTCACAGGCTCAGCCGCTCTGCGGCATGTGGGATGTTCCTGGACCGGGGCATGAACCCACATCCCCTGCATCAGCAGGCGGACTCTCAACCACTGCGCCACCAGGGAAGCCCTAATTTTTTTCTTTTCTATTGAAGTATAGTTAACTTACAATGTTGTGGTAGTTTCAAGTGTACAGCAAAGTGACTCAGCTATACAGATTCTTTTCCATTATAGGTTATTAAAGATATTGAGTATAGCTCCTTGTGCTATGCAGTAGGCCCTTGTTGTTTACATATTTTATGTATAATAGTGTGTATATGTTTTAATCCCAAACTCCTAATTTATCTCCCCCACCCCATTATCCTCTTTGGTAACTATAATTTTCTTTTCTATGTCTGTGAGTCTACTTCTGTTTTGTAAATAAGTTCATTTACATCACTTTTTTTTAGATTCCACATATAAGTGATATCATATTTGTCTTTGTACTACTTTTACAACTTTTATGTAAGCTAAAATTAATTCAAAAAAATTTTTAAAAAAGAGGTCAGAATCAGAAGGGGCTCTAGAGTTAGAACAAAACTCTGGGCAAAAGGCATCCTCACAACGGCAGTTACGATTCAACCATTTGGCCAATCAGCCTGGCCACACTCATTTACCAAGAACCTGGTCCATGCCAGGCATTCTCCCATTAGAAGTTAGCATAACTGAACTGAACAACAAAGCCGCCGTCCTCATGATGCTATACTCCAGTTGGAGAAGATAGGCACAAACACAGACAATGTGATATAGAGCATGAGAAACCTGAGTAGATATGGAAAGATAAAAATAGCTTAGAACCAATGAGACACACATGCAGGGAGAAGGCTGTGGTTATTGACACAGTGCCTGCATGTCTAGAGAACCCCATGACCTACTCTCCACATACGCCCTCCATGCACCCCCCCCCACCATGTGCCAGTGAGAGCTCCTGTTCAGTACAGACCCTGAGGGTGACAGTGCCTTTGCTGTAAACACCACCACCCAGATGGCAGGATGACTCACCTGGGTTGAATAGAAGTGTTGTTTTTTTGCCACAAGTACCCATTTTTATTTGCTTGGAAAATATGGCCCAGAGAAGAAACAGTACTGTTTCTCTGACACTAACAAAGACTGAAATTTGGTCCAATTATATAGGTTAGTAAAATTTTCAGTTAGGTTATTTTCCAAAATCCTTTGAGAGAAATATCCCAGAGCTTTATACTTTCGATGACTTAACTTACCCCTTCCAAACCCTGCACGTTTGCAGTTTCTGCCCCCCATTTGGGACAACTTGACCCTCTAAACAGGTAAGGGCCCCGGGTCATGGGAACACTTACCTTCACAGGAAAGAAGCCTGAATTTTGTTCTTCTAGTGATTCAGCATCAAGTCAAACTCGTCACACCCTGTTTGAGTAATTGAGTCTTTGACTTATTCCTAGACCTTGTCCCAAAATGCTACCCACCCATCTTTACTCAAGGGACTGGAGGCTTGTCTGTGCATGAGAGAAGGTCAGTCTGCTCCTTGCTGATGTGACAGTGACAAGAAATATTATTTATTAAGTGCTTAGTCTGTTCCAGACACCAAAGTCCTTGGTTCTCTGATGTGGGTGCTTTATTATCCTAGTTCTGTACACAAAAGGGAAGTCCTAGAGGGTATGAGTTAACCAAGGTTGCCAAAGGGTTGGGTTTTAAACCCAGCAGTCACTCCAGAGCTGGAGCGTTTCCTTATTGCTGATTTCAGCACACCAAGATTTTCATATTATATTCTTTCTAGTTTGTCTTTTCTCCTGTTCTCCCTTTATCAAGCTTCATTCATCTCTTGCTAGATTGACACAGGTGTCCACATAGGGTGGCATTTTTTAAATTGAAGTATAGTTGATTTACAATGTTGTGTTAGTTTCTGGTGTATGGCAAAGTGATTCAGTTATACATATATATGTATTTTTTTCATGTTCTTTTCCATTATACAAGACATTGGTTATAGTTTCCTGTGCTATACAGTAGGCCTTGCTGTTCACCTATTTTGTATATAGTAGTTTGTATCTGCTAATTCCAAACTCCTAATTTATCCTTCTCCCCTTTCCCTTTGGTAACCATAAGTTTGTTTTCTATGTCTGTGAGTCTATTTCTGTTTTGTAAATAAGTTGATTTGCATAATTTTTTTTAGATTCCACATATAAGTGATAGCATATGATATTTGCTTTTCTCTGTCTGACTTACTTCACATAGTATGAAGATCTCTATGTCCATCCATACGCATAATGTGGCTTTTTATCCTCTTAGGAAATCTTGCTCTGTCTGATGGCTGTGGTTTCTACTGGGGTCTAGCCTCCCAGCACTTTCTAGCAATGAAACAAAATCCTAGAGGCAGTATTGTCTCTCTGCCACCTTATATGAACTAGGCAAGTCAGTTAGCCTTTTTATCTAAAAAATGAGGAAGATACTAGCTTGCCAAAGTGGAGTAAAACTAATAAAACTAACATAAGATAGTGTGCATGAAAGGGCCCACTGTGATTCCTAATGTTATTGAAATTTACTCTCTGTATATATGCCTGTGTGTGTGTGTATGTTTAACCTCTACTCGGTGCTTTTATAATTACATTTATATGTTTGTAATAGATGTGTCTGTAATGGCAATTGTTATGTTACATATGACTACATCTATGTTAAAGGAACATATTTTTTCCCCAACTCTTCTAATGATTTTGCGGGCAATTTAAGATTTTAAGAAAGCTGGGCTACCAAAGTGGTTCCAGCCAGCTTTCCCCAGAGCACACCAGCAAGATGCCAACACCCTTCACCAGAAGTAGTGACTCACATTGGGGAAATTATTCTCAGCACCAGAAGGGCAGGCATTTTTCTAAGAGGGCATTTAACCACTTCTGTTGGGGTAGGGTACAATTTGAAAAATGTCTCTAAACATTCCTGGAGTACCTCTCAATTGGAAGAGGGCATATATTTCTTCTCTTAAAAAAATATTTCTTCTCTATTGAAATCTGGTTGGGAGAGGGTGCAATTTGAAGAGGCCCTGAGTTATTTGAAGACTCCTGTATGCTCACCCCCCGCCCCATTCTCTTGGGGGATGCGATTCACCTGGCCAGCTGAAAAATCATTGTAGTTACCCCTTGCAAACATATATAGATTGCACAGCAGTTGAAAAATGTTTCATGCCTACGATGTGCATGATAAATGAACATCCAAATTACGTCAGCCTAATATTGAAATGATTATGTGGGTTATATGTGGTTCTATTCGAAATTTGTGTCTTTGATATCTTGGCACTCTAGTAATATATTCCTTTTCCTAAAACCATTTTATAATCAACTTGTTCTAATTAGTTTTCAGAAAGTGTTTGGCCATATTATATTTTTTTTAACTTTTCTGCCTATATAGCAGCTAATAAGATTATATGAAAATGCCAAAAGCATTATGTGGTCTGGTCACATAATAGTATAACATATTTATCTACCATTTTAAATGCTATATAAATGTTCAGATTACACATATATATATATTTTAACTTAAATAGATTGCATATGTACCATATACATATGATATTTTAGCATTTGTGTGAAAATACATACACCGTACCTGGCATGAAACATACATCAAATAAATATGATCTCTTTTCTCTCCTTTGTAAAAGGAATTGGAGAAGGGTAATTAAGAATGTGATGAATATGGTTCTGTCCTCATGATTTGAGGAAAGAATGGGGATATGAATAACTTTAGTAGGTCTTCAGTATGCTAGATACACAAAGATGATGATGAGGGCAGGAGAAAGGCAAGTAAAGACTGTTGAAAAGCCCAGGAGAAACTCAAGATAAGAGGTATGTGGACAACAGCCAACCTCAGGCCACACCGATGCTTCAAAATGCTCATGGTCCTCCTTTAACTGAGACCTGGGAGAAATGAGAGAAACTCAAATTTACTGATAACCTCCTACATGCCAATGTTAGGTACGGTGCTTACCTTATGTCTTTTAATATCCATAAGAATCCTACAAAGTAGGCATTATTAACCCCATTTGGTAGAAGACTCAGGTTCAGAGAGGTGACGTTACTTACTTATTCAAGTATGCATGCCCACCAGAGGGTGGTGTTTTAGTTCCAGTGTGGTGTGTCCCCTTTAAAAGTCCGAAGCCCTTGCTCAGTCCATCCTGCCAAGGTACCTCACTGAGCCTGTACTCCTCAGCGAAGGCAAGGGAGAGCACAACCAATTCAGCCTGAGTAAGGTCTTCCAATTATAGACACTCCAAAGATATGGCACAGCCCAGGGAAACTGCTTCCCTCTTGACCTAGTCAAGCTTTATCTCCAAGTTCATTGTATACTCTCTGAGCAAATGCCCACAGAAGCATAGCAATTTGTTCTAGTTCTAGCCTTAAAATCCATGCTTCTACTACTTTATTGCCCAAGGATGGCTCTTGTATGAGTCAGCAGCCAAAAGGCTGGGGTCAACCAACCACCCCTGCATGGGCAGGCGGACTCTCAACCACTGCACCACCAGGGAAGCCCCCAGCCTCCTTTTGATTTGCCTAAAAGGTAAGTCAATAACCAGTTCTGACTCTCTACTCTGGAAGTAATGGCATGTGACCAGCTGTCCACCATGGCGTCTTCCCACAACTCTTTATCCAAGTGAAGACCTTTCCCACTTCTCTGTTTGCACTATGTTGACTTCTGCAGGTGATCATAACATTTTCTTTTTACGGTTAAATTCATGTGGAGTGTCCTGCTGGCTTTCCAATTTGCCATCTATTTCTAAAGACTGCTGTGATTCCTTTTTTGAAATCTGTCATGTTGCTGAGCCCTTTCAAAACATGATAACTACCAATTCTACACATACTTACCTGAGCACAAAAGTTCAAAGATGAAAAAAACTATAATAATCGATAAAAATTACTTAAATGAGTGATAACATTGTCATAGTGTACATCACTGTGTAAAGATAACTGAAATATGTGTGCATCAATGCATTAGTTTCCTAATGACATTGTAACGAATTACCACGAACTTAGTGGTTTAAAACAAGACAAATTTATTATCTTAAAATTCTAGAGGTCAGAAGTCTAAAAATAGGTTGGCAGAGCTGTGTACCTCCTGGAAAAGCTCAAGGTGAGGATCCATTTCCTCCCATGTCTTTTCGAGCTTCTAGAAGCTTCACGTATTCCTTGGTTCATTGCATTGCATTACTCTGACCTCTGCTTCAGCTGTCACATCCCAGTCTCTGATTGACCCTTCTGCTTCTCTCTGATGAGGACCTTTGTAATTACATTGGATCCACCCAGTTAATCCTCAAGATCCTTCTCTTGGTCACATTTGCAAAGCCCTTTTGCCACATAAGGTAACATATAGTGGGGATCAAACTGTGGATATTGTGGGCAAGCCATTATTTCACCCAAAACAAACAGGGAAAAGAAAAAATCCGGAGCATTAAACTAGTATAAAGATGATTACAGAAAGAAGCCAAAAGTGCAGGTTCCATTAGCACCCAATAGCGATGCCACTTTAGGGTGGTATTAGAAATGCATTATTGGTGAACTATGAACTGCAAAGTATCAGGAGTTTAGATTGTGTTTGCTCAAGTTGGATTAGATAAGCTAATTAAAATATTCCCATGATGAGCTTCTTTGATAAATTTGGTGACAGAAACTGAACTTGAAGTATCTGATTTGTTGCTCATGTGTCATTATTATTAGCTAAAATAGTGTGCATATGTATACATGTTACCAAACCAAATTTGGATCCTCCTACACGCAGCAAAGCCAATCTACAGACACTGGGCTGTGGTGAAGGATCATGCAGCTTTTATTGCAACCTGCTAAACAAGGACTCCAGGCAGCTAGTGCTTAAAAGGCCGGAACTCCCCAGTGGGTTTCAGGGAAAGGTTTTTAAAGACAGGTTGGAGGGCTGTTTGGGGTGTGTGATCAGCTCGTGGACATTATTCTGATTGGCTGGTGGTGAGGTAATCAAGAGTCAACATCACCAACCTTCTGGTTCCAACTGGTCTGGGGGCTACATGCTTGTGGGCAGCGTACAGATAACTTCTTCCACCTGGCGGGAGTTTTAGCATATGTAAAACAGCTCAAAGGACGTGGCTCAGAATATTATCTCTAGCCCTTGAGGAGGAACTAAATGTCCTTGACTTTGTTTAATGGCTCAACTATTATTATTTTATCTTGTTTGACAGTTTTCCTTTCTTTCTATATTTTCTCACTTCTCTGATTGAATGTATTCTTTGGAACTTGGGGAAGGCCTAGAAAGCTAAAGTTTTTCTACAGACAAGAGACAGGTGGAGGACATGACGGGGTGGTGTCTATCCTGGGAAGGCCCCATAGGGTCTTGCTCAGTTACATACATGTTTCACACTTACTTATGCACACACATATACGCACATATGAACTCATATATACATAGAAACATGTAATTAATGTGTCTGTGTATATACGAGTTAGGAATGTTCAAAATAGAGATGAAACTTCAAAGACTTTCTGAATTGTCTCCACCTAAAATGTAAAATTAATCCTATGTACTTTTGACACACATGTTACCTTATATATGTTGGGTCTATAAACAAGGAAGTTGCAGTCTTAGAAGTGTTCCAGCACTTCCAGGCTTCCTGCAGGTCTCACGTGTTCCCTGCACATGACTTTCTAACAGGTTATTCCATGGACACACATGTAACCTCGTGCCCAATGCAATGTAATCGAAAGCACTGGGCATTTAAGACTGTTTCAGTGGTCCAGTATTTGTTTTTCAAGTCCATGAACACGTATGCATGAAAATCTTCTGTCTCTATTTAAGGGTTATGATCAAGAAGGAGGGAAAAAGGGGAAAATGTGTCTTTCTTTTTCAGAATATGGCACATAAGTACCTGAAACAAAGATTTCATAACAAAAGGGCAAGCTAACCTTACTAAATGCTGATTACTCCATGTATAATAGAAAAGGAAATAAAAGCGTTTTTATAAAATGTATCAAATCCTAAGAGTGCTGTTAAACTCATTAAAGAAAAAATGAAGTTAGAGAAACTGGTCTTATTTTTTTTCACTCCCAGTAGAGTTCATTTCTACTTCAACAACTAAGCCAAGGTCACATTTAACTCACTTCAATTTCACCCAGTGCACAAGCTAATGTCAATAGTACAGCTGCCATGCAGAGCTAAAGACTGATGGTTAGACAAAGCCATTTACACAAGGCTGGGTCTTTCATCTTCTCTCAGCCAGTGACATAAGAAAGCATTGAGGTTATTCTCAACTAGAGATGAAAACTGGCGTATTAGAAAGAATGTTATTCTCCTTAGCTGTCATACAAAGATCTGAAGAAATGTAGAAATTTTTTTTGTTCCTCCCCTCCCTCTGGTCATCTGGGGAGATCACAAAGTGACTCTAATAGCCTTCACTCTGAAATTTTCACATGGTTTAAGTGATTGCCAAGTCTGATATTTTCCATTTACACTTCATTGCCATCAGAAAAAGAAAAAAAAATCAATATACCTACCTACTCAAGTGTGTCACAGGATGAACTTATAAAAGAAGACATCAGTCTTTCTAGGGCATGAAAAATATACTTATTCAAATATATCTTATTTAAAATGACATAAATTGCAGTGGTTAGTCAAGATTCGATTTCCTCTAAAATACAAGATTTAAAATATTCCTTGACTTGCCAGGAATCAGAATCCTTCAAATTGTTGATATATACAGATGTACTTGTTTTCTGATGTAAGTCATTCTGACTGTATTTTATTTTAGTGCATTAATGACCACATTTATTAATTTCACAGGAACTAAAGCATCACATTTTACCAGACTGCACAAGGTAGTACATTTTTTTTTCTTCCCAGGAAATACTTTTTATTTTCAACCTTACTTTTCTATCGTATAGCTGTTGCACTTTTAGCTTGATGTCTTAGAGAAAAATGCAGATGTTTCTTTATATTATTCTAATAATAATTTAAATTAAGACTATTCCTTCTTAACTTGTTTTAACTATTAAACTTCTTTATGCAGAAAAGGTGTAATGAGTTCAGTGTAACATTTCAAATGCTTCTGTTAAGATCAGAGGTAATTTTAACTGTCAAAGGAACCTCCATGTCAGATTGGTCTTTCAATTAAAAGAACTCTCATGTCAAGTTTGAGGGCAATGGCTGTGTGTTATGTACATGCTCTGGGTTGCAGATATTTAGAATTCTTCCATTTCTATATTCCTTCTGAAAAAGATGCAAAAGGGAGAGTCTTGGTGGCTGTGTCCTAGATTTCCTGAGTTAATGCATTGCTTAAGTATATTCCTCCCCGATCTTACTGTATGTCTACAGCATCATTGTTGCAGGAAGCCAAGAGAGCCAATACGATGCTTTCAAGTTTAGACATAGTATTCAAACGTCACTTGTCAAGGAGTTCTGAGTGATGGAACCTTCACCTTCTTATTATTATAGTGTCAGCCCACGGGTCTGCAGGTTCTTGTATTTATTTACCTCTGCTCCCCGGCCCTCCAGCCCCAAGATGAGGAAGGTGAGCCGCCCGTCCCTCCCCAAACCAAAAGAAAAAGAAAAACCCAGATTTTGTGTCTGGGGTCACACTTGGACTCAGTTCCCAGTGTGGCAGTGCAACACACTAACAATCTGAGTTACTGGGCCTTCCTCCACAGTTACAAGTATTTCAAGGTCAATTTATCAATTTAACAGCTTCATCTTCTTAATCACTAAACTTCTGTCTCTGAGCTTGTGCTGAAAGACTGTGGCTGCTAATTAAAATGGAGCTTTACTAGCAAGTACACAAATTAGATCCTGTCAGTAAGTTTATTCTAACTATTGGTCATTTCTAAATGCCTTTTTAATCCCCTAATTTTTACATTAAAATTCAAAAGCCTAACAATCTTAATCACCCCTACATCAAATTCATCATTAAGAACAGGAAGCCAGATGGTATAATTTTGATTTACCGGACTTCAGCGTGAATTAATGTACTGAGTGCCGATAATGAATACATCAAACCTGATATTGCAGAAACCTATGAATCTGGCATGTGAAATTAATAACACACTCTGCACAATGAAAGCATGTAAGCTCATATAAAACTGAGGAGTAATGGGCCCTTTTATTTTAAATTGTCTTTATTAGCCTTCCGTTTTGACTCAAGAAAAAGATGAGCATTTTGTTTAGTAGTATACTTGTCCATTATACAACTGTTTTTCCCCAATGTAACACAATGGGAGCAAAATTAGGATGATTAATAACAAAGCTGTCTTGAGAAATTTGCTCGAAGGGTTCTCAGAATAGCTGCCGCTTCTGCATTTATTTTGGGAATTGTACATATTAAAGAAAGTCGGAAATTTTCTGTAAAACATCATGACCTACAAAATATTATGTTACTGTTTTCTTATAACTGGAGCAATTGTTCATAATATGTATGCCTCAGGATCACTCTTTTTTTTTAACATCTTTATTGGAGTATAATTGCTTGACTATTAAGCTTTTTTTTAAAAAAAGATGCTTGCTATTTTATCCCCTATTGTTACATGACCACTAAAGGTGTACTGTTTTAAACCCAGGAATTAAATAGAATCTGTATCCAGACGTGTGTCACGTGCACAAAAGTATGCTCGGAATGGGCCATCACAAGGAGTTGCTCACTACATAGAAATTATCGATGTCCGAAGTAAGTCGAAGCTGCTGCTTTGTGATAGTGTTTATTAATGCCTCTGCAAATTTATTTACATATTTCCATTAAGCATATTTTAATTTTTGTTGACTTGCCGAGAATTCCAATTTTTATTAAGAATGAAAAGGATCAGAAATAAAATAGATTCAGGAATTAACTGAAAAATCTGTGGAGGAAAATTAAGACATAAGATAAAATTGTTTTTAGTCAACTCAGAGTTTGTACAAAATAAAGTAGTTTAGTGTTCTTTAGGAGAGTGAGAAATATGTATTCTTTGCATCTGAATTTTCTAAAACACAGAATTTCTTCCATCACCTGTGACCGTTGCGTGAGAAGGCTCGGGTGTTTTTGTTTCACACAAGCAGCAGGATTACAAATTGCCTGTCCAACGTGAGCCTGGAAATGGCCCCGTGTAATATACTTTGTAAATGAAGCCTTTTAAACGTTTGAAGTGATTTTGCCTAGTATTCCTGATACATATCAATAGACAATGGAAAGATTCAGAAATGGGGCAGGGAACCGCCACTGCTTTTGACTCAACACTAACTATAATGGGATTTGAAGAAGGAGGAAATGGCTATTTCACTTTTAAAACCATGATACGTGGCCAAATGCTGCTTTGCAGTTTCAGGGAACTTCGTTTTTCACTGCTCTGTCGGTCCACCAAATATTTCAGCAGCCTGCCCCTGAAATGAAGTCAATGCCACAAATAGGATAATGTTCAAAAAAATGGTACAAACCTTACACTAAGTGCTATTTTCTAGATAACATTGCTCATTGGTTCCATCTACACTCACACTTGTAAGACAGTCTAGAGGATAATTTGTATCTCTTAGAGATACAGTGCTAAGATTTATTATAGAATAGGGAAGGGATGTATTAGTGCTTTATCTTCAGGGTAGGGAAAATAAAAGCACTTTTTGGGCTCCTGGTATTTATTTTTGTGACTTAGCCTTCAAAGAGGGTGCGTTTTAATAAAGATTAGGCTGTTAAGAAGTACACCTTTAAACCTTACATCACTTTGAATGGAAGAAGTCGGTTATTTCTGGCGGAAAATTTTTCTTACTCTTAAATCTCTTTAACTGAAGCTCATTTGACAAACCTATTATAAAATGAATAAATGCAGCACTGTGTGATTTGTCCACTGTCAACATGTTAACACACTTTATTTGAAGGTAGATTGATGGAGGGTGGCTGGAAGAGTTTACCCTCCTGAGTTAAAGAATAGAAAACCCTTTTTTTCTGAGTTTTTTTTCTTAGAAGTTCAGAAGAGTAGATATACAATTATCCTCGACTTGCTGATGCAAAGGAACAGAGCATTTAGTTTCTTGTCACTGTCTCTGAAATTCCTAAAGGTACAATTAGCATTTCATTTGACATAATGTTGAAAGGTTCATAGATTGATCTTCCCTAAAATGCAGCAAGAATTTTTTGAAATGCAAATTTTGACATTTATTAACTTTTATTCCAGATCTGTTTATAGACTGTAAAACTGTGCATACATTTAACTCGAAGAAGCTAAAAGGACAATGTTTAGGTGGATACTCTGTGTTATAATAAAAGTCTATTTTATTGTTTCAACAATGAAATTTTTATTATCAGAGATTTATGATATCAGCAGAGCAGTTTTTACTGCATGATTCACAGTGTTTTTATAGATGTATATTCAACAAAACAAGGAGAGAAATTGTACTGCAGTTCTCTCTCTCTCAGGAGTGCATTTCCCCATTGAAATAATGTCAGCAGTTTTCCACCTTCAAAGCCCTATGTTTTCAAATCAATTAACAATTCTAATTGTGCAGGAACAGTTGTTCACTTATCTTGGCAAACGGGACAGGAAACATTATTTCCTTTCTTTGCCTAAAATGAAGACTTTAATCTTCAGAACCATATTTAACATAAAAAGCACACAACTGAAAAGTTATACAGTTTGAAACTCAATCCGTTGCTCTGTGTCGGCTTGCTTTCTGTGTGGCCTGCATTTATTTCCTAGTCTTTTTCAAGCCCAGAGTAATAACAGTTTTACATCTTGGTGTGGACAAACCGTCCTCAGATTCATTTAGACTTTTCTTTTCATCAGATGTTTATCTAGCCCGGCAGTTGTAAGAGTTATTACTTTTCTGAGGTAGCAAGCCAAACATTGGTTCTGACCTGTCTTGTGACACCCGAATGCAGATCTGTATCTGCAGGTTAGAAACAGCTGACACGGCAGCGTGGGGAGCCAGGACTGCTGTTCCACTTAAAGTCCTAATGTCATTTCCACTTAAAAAAATTTTTATTGGGATTAAAGTGCAGCTTGTAAGATATTGAACAATGTGGTTCATAAAACAAGGAACACATGCACTCTTATAAGACGTTATTAAATATGTACAGTTTAACCTTTTCTTTTTTTACAAATGTATATTTGAGTTATAGCTCCTAATGTCTGCCCATATTTATAAAGCACATAAAGGCTACGATTAGAGGAAGTGATCTTTAGGACTTCGGCTTCAGTGGAAAAGGGTGCTTTCTTATGTTTTCAGTAGCTTCCGAGATTATTCAGATATATACTTTCAGAAAGACAGCTTGTATTCTGGAATGATTAAAGGCTCTCCAACAAAAGAAGGAGTTTTTGATTCACTTTCTCACCAGTGTTTAATCTGGTGTACTCCTTTGGATGAGTCTCAGTGTGAAGGACCCAGGGCTCACGATTTCATGTGAATCTTTGGTTTTCAAAGTATGCACATGCTATTTTTATCCAGCAAGAATCCTAGAATTTCTTGATCATGTTTTCTTCCACATTCTACCATCGCGGGTAAACAGGTAGGCTCTTCGGGTCCCTCAAATAAAAATGAAAATGTAATCTTGGCATTCTCAGCCAGATCAGATTTGCAGGAAAACTGTACATAAACCGGGCCAACTGTGTGTGGATTCTGTTCTCTCGATGGAACTGCAGCAGCTGATTGAAAAGTAGGCACGCGGTCCCTGGCTGCTCTGGTTTAACACAGAAGTGCAAAATCACATTTTGGTCAGGTGAATTTCAAACGCTTCTGGATATAGTTCAAGATCGTCAGTCAAAATCCCTTGGGCCAACGAAGCGTAGAGAATTCCGAGGCAGCGTAATGGATAATATAGGATGCCTCCGTGCATATTTTCTCCTAAACAACAAAAATCAATAAAAGGGAAAGAAATTTTGTGCATATGTGTTATTTTCTCGTTGTAGTATAAATGAACGGAAATTGGTATTTTACGCATGTTTATGTTTTTGAGAGGAAATAGGTTTTGTGTCATCACATACTTATATAACATGGTCATATCCCCCCCAACCTTCAAAATCTTATTCAAATGCTACCTCATTCCTGAAGATTTCCCCCGTCTCTGCCAAGTGAGGAATGTACGATCTCTCCTTTCTGTATTCATACTGTATTCATACAGTACTATTTAGAAATCACTCTAATTGCACTTACCCCTTCTGACTTTAATATGTTATTTAATTAATCATTATTAATTAAATATTATTATAATATTTTATGTATAATAATTATTATATAATAATTATTATAATTAATTATTATTCCTGCTTGTGTACTATGCCAATTACACTGTGAGTCCTACGAGGAGGCGGACTATGTTTTATGCAAGATGTGCCCTCCCTTGAGCCAGGCGTGTGGACAGAGTGTGACATATAATAAAACAATAAATGACTGGGGTTGAAGTAGGTGGTAACACAGAGTTAACGTAGGGAAGGCTTTCTTAACCTCAGCACTACGGACATTTGAGGTCTGATCATTCCTTTCGTGGGGTTTGTCCTGTGCACTGTGGGATGTTTTAGCAGCATCCCTGGTCTCTACTCACTTGAGGACCACTTCCTTAAGTTGCAACAACTAAAAAAAGTCTCCAGAACATCGCCAAAGATCTCCTGGGGGGGCAGAACACCACTCCCTCTCCTTCCCCCACCCCATGTTGAGAAACACTGATATGCATGATAACATCTAAAATGCCAAAAGCAAGGCTAGTACAGTATTTCTGAAGGAAGCCATAAATTAGCAACCCAAACAATCTACATAATATTTATCCCTACCAAATCCGCTCATTGACTACACTCAAAAATCCTCATGGCTGTATCTTTTCCTCCCCGGCACAATCCTAGTTTCCCATTAACACGTTAATTTGCACAGATTGGTGCTAAAATGTGTCCGCTTCACAGTCAGGTGCTGCGATCTTTATGCCCACATTCACTGCCCCACATGTGTGCGAGAAGAGAATCCTTACTTAATAAAATGAGTTTGGTTTGGCTAGGTAGCCTAGTCAATGTTGTACCAAGATACCTATTTCAAAAGGGAATTGAAATTGAGCTGTGTAGATTTCATGGAGTTTTATTGCATTATCTACATTGTCTCGATTTTGACCTGAGTATGTCCTATTCTAGAGTGTTGTTAACACTGAAAAGATATTAAAGAAAGAAAGAAATGTGGAGATTTCAACAAAGGAATTTTATCTGGGGAGAAAAACTAAGACAAAGAGAATTCAGGAGGAAGGAAGAAATGGAAAATGTCTCATCAATAAAAATTAGTCATGCTTTGTGTGTCCTCCTTTTTTTTTTTTTTCCACAGTTTCTCTCTAGCTTGAGCCATGGGCTTTTATCATTCTCTCAGCCTTCTTACCAAGGCAAACTCTTGCCTCTCTCCCTCCTTGATAACTTTTAATCCTACTATTATTGCTATTATTATTTAATCACAATATTCTAAAATATCATCATATCATGCCTACTTCCAGAAAGGAATCATATGATTTTAAAATGGGAAAATAAAAATGGAAGTTGCAGGAATAAATATAAGAAGGATAAATGTAACAAAAACCTGTTATAGCTGTTCAAAGTTGTTTAATCATTCATTCATTTTCCTTTAATCAATAAAAATTTGGAGGCAATTTTAATGGCTTATACAGACATTAACAGTATAGTCAGATGTACTACAGTAGACTTAATAGGGGAAGTATAGTAAAGGCAAAGAAAAGAGGAGTGAAACGGATCCAGCAGAGATTACTAAACAAAAGGCACCCCATTAAGTCTTATGTACTTACTAGAGACAGGGCACAGAATTGTCTTCAAGCTTTCCTGCAGGTAATGTGAAGAGGGAAACATGATGGGTTGAGTCAGTGTCCATTAGATTAAAAAAAAAAAAAAAAAAAAAAAAAAAAAGTTGTTTAAGAAAGGCAGAATGAGGGCTTCCCAGGTGGAGCAGTGGTTGGGAATCTGCCTGCCAATTCAGGGGACGCGGGTTCGATCCCTGGTCTGGGAGGATTCCACGTGTCGTGGAGCAGCTGGGACTGTGCGCCACGGCTGCTGAGCCTGCGTGCTCCTGGAGCCCGAGCTCCACAACAAGAGAGGCCGCCGCGGTGAGGTGCACGGCAACGAGGAGTGGCCCCTGCTCGCCGCAACTAGAGAAAGCCTGCAGGCAACAATGAAGACCCAACGCAGCCAAAGATAAAATAAATAAAATAAATAATTTTTTTAAAAAAGAAAGGTAGAATAATATTTTATCCTGATATCAGAAAAACACTTTTCCTTTCGGAGGGTGAGCTAGTTATAACAGTAAAGAATAAAATTAATTTTGCGCTTAAAAAAGTCACATAAAAAGGAGAACATTTTGGATTATTTTGTTTTAAATACTCCCCCAAAAGAAGAATAGAAACTTAACTGGAGGAAAAAAAATATATTTCCCTGTCACTAAATGATAGGAAAAATGTGTCACATGAAAGCTCTTAAGAGAGACTTTGGGTTACGTGGTGCTTAACGTTTTCCACTAGCTTTTGCAAAAAATACAGAGTGACTCTCCAAATGGATGAATGACTATTCTTCAGAAATGACCTTTTATAAAAGCTGGGGGCATAAAATTAAATCATAATTCAGTGAAGGCATTTTTCCAGAAAATAAGATAATATAGTCCAGGTATATTACTTTCAGATGCCCTCACCTAGGTCAGTAATAGCATTTAGAGAACTTTGGAGGAATAGAAAGTTAACATCACTTAGACCAATGGTCCTTAAATATTTTCTGCCCCAATCAGTGCTGATAACCCAACAGGCAGAACATAGGAAAAAGAGGGAGAGAAAAAAGAAGAAAAATCTGAAAAGATACTCTTTCAATTTCTATAAACATGTATATTCTGTCATTCTGAACAGTTTCATTTTTTATTTAGATTAGTAAGATTATTTTAATTTTGAGCTAATGGAAGTGTGGACCACAATATTTTCAATGATTTGGGGGACTCTTGTGACCCCAACGAACCTGTGGAATAGGATTCTCTCCTGTCAGAGGGAAGGATTGGGAGCTTGGGATTAGCAATGTAAACTAGTATATATAGGATGGATAAACAACAAGATCCTACTGTATAGCACAGGGAATTATGTTCAGTATCCTGTGATAAACCAGAATGGAAAAGAATATGGAGAAGAATATATATGTATAAATGAATTACTTTGCTGTACAACAGAAATTAACACAACATTGTAAATCAACTATACTTCAATAAAATTTTAAAATATATGTGTATATACGTACAGAACAGTAGTTCTGAAGATTTGATTCTTGACTTGGGAAGTTAGGGCTGGTGTGGGCTTGGAGAGGCAGACCACGAGAATGAGAAAGCGTAAGGTTGGGAGGGGTGGAGTCACCCTGAGTATCTGATTTTTAGCAATCAGGGTAGAATCTGCAAAACCAAGGTGATCTTCAAATGCTTTACTACGCTGCCACCCTCCCTACCCACTTTATAAACACTGGTTTCCTCTCAAAAAACAGCATCTCTACTGAGCTTTCAGCAGATAGTTTATCACAGTCAAATTAAAGCTGAATTTGCTCATGAGGGACTCAAGTGCATATCTTCTGAGCTATTGATTAAATAAAGGTACACATCTCTTACTTACCAACTGTTCAAGTAACAAATTAGATAAAGCTTTGGAAATTTAGGAGTTTCACCAATATTCTTGCTCAGGTAATGGAAAATTCAGTGTAGGTGTGTAAAATTTTATGTCTGGAAAGGGCCATGATTCTTCTCAAAAAACCCTTCTGAAATAAATATCTCAAAGAACTAATACCCTCCACATTCTATGCCCTAAAGCATAGATAAATTTTGAACACCTTAATCACAAAAAGGAACAAAAAGCAAACAAAAAAAAAATCCCAGTAGGTAGAAGAAGTGATTTTGAGTATGACTTCATTCTAATTGATTTGCCTACATGAGTCATTTGCCAAATTCACCCTTTGGTAGTGAACTGGAATCCCTTATGGGGATCAGAACCTAGGATTTAGAAACTCACAAACCTAGCTAGAATCTTTTCTTGGATAGGAGAACAGTGTGTTCCTATTTATTATTTCATCTTCTCTACACTGAGTAAAGCAGGAATGTCAAATCAGGAAAAACTGTCCTGGAATAAATACTGGAAGAAGGTGGACAGATTTTGTGATTCTTGTCACCATACTGAGTCTTATTTTCATACCACCCTTATACATGAATTCATGCTTGCATGTGTAATTGAATAACCCCATATTGCTGTTAAGTACTTTTGAAGTACTTAACACTTCAAAAGTCAGAATTAATGCTGAATTTAAAATGAACAGTATTAATAGAGCTATTATCATTTCCATACTATGGATGAATCCAATGATCACATTTATATTAATATCTGCTACTCACTGTTTTTTTTTTTGACAGGAAAACTTTATCTGGCAAAAATAAAGGAATTAAATAATTACTGTATCTGTTTTCTATTCATGGCTCTGGTCTTATTACAATATGTATTTTCTCACAAGTATCAAAGTTGGAAAGGAAAGACTGTGACACAATCTCTATGAGGACAGGAAGAATGGAAGAAGAACCTGTGATTTCAGTTTGTTTTAAAGAAAGGGTCCATATTTTCTGTGCCAGTCTCATTTCCCGGTTTTTGCCCCCTTTTGCTAAGTTCCTGTCTCTTCTCCATGCAGGCGATTTCTGGCATCTCTTTCCCTGATGTGAGTGGAAGCTTGTGGTTTTCCAACACCCATTTTGATCCTGAACACATCTGCCTGCACTTCTGAATTAGACTCTGGTCCAGTCCTCCCAGATTAGTGAGTCATTTCATGATGTTTCCATGACCTCTATAAATCTAGAGTTGTGGTGACAGACCCCTTTCTTTGGGAGGGCTTTACTTGGGGCTGAAGCTAAACTCTCTCTCATCCCTTCCTCCTTTCCCAGATTCCATCCTTCCTCACATCTACAAGCCACACTGGCTGACTTCTTCCTGAGAAGAGACATTATTGAGGAAGTGGGGAAAATCTCTGGACAGGGAAAAAAAGACTTAAGACAGATATGTGAAAATCAGTTGAAAATAGGATTTCCTAATTCTAGTGGAAGAGGTAGACAAGGAACTTGAAAAGATCGAGGAGTGAGCTTCAGAAGACACACAGAGTAAACACATTGGGTTATAGAAATATTGAAAGGGGTCATTTTGTCAAAACTACAGTCAAGAGTAATGACTGTAGGATTGGCAGTTATAATAGAAATGGTTTCTTCATTGACTTACATGTATCTAGTAAACAATATTTTAAAGACAACTTTTTTATCATCTACTTTTACCTCCTGTAATGTTTATTTTCTCTTTCCTTACAATATGTGTGATTGGGGAAATTCTATAAGCGAAGCATGCTTTTTTCCTGCTAGGTCAAAACAAAGCATTACAGTAGCCTCTTAGTAAATGTCAATTACCTTCCCTTTTCCCTGAGCCTGGAATTATGTTAATAATGTTCTCTGGAATATTTATAGACTCATAGAACATTTGATCTAGAGAGAAATTTGGAGATAGTCTCACCCAACTCCCTTTAAGAAAGATGAAGACACTGTGGCCCAAAGACTGGAAGTGGCTTGTATGAGGTTGCCCAGCAACTTCACAGTACAGACAAGACCAGAAGCCAAGTGTTGGCAAGAGGGAGCAGCATGAAGAAAGGCTCTGATTTGGGGAGATGCCACATTCCTGGAAACTGAAAGAACTGTGCTTCTAGGCTGAAGATTTAGGTAGGTGTCATATTATACAGGGTCCTAAATGCCATATTAGGGACTGACAGAGTAATGAGAGACATTAGATGCTTAAAGAGGGATGATGACATTATGTTTGCATTTTGAGAAAGATGCATCCTTTTTTCTGTATTATTTCCATTGAGTAATAATATCCTCTACTTCTCAAATGCCCTTACTTTCAGTTTTGGATGTGATGCTGGTCTCTGCAGTCATCTTGCAATACCCTTGTCCTGATGACAATTTCTCCCTCTGCAGCTCTTCCACCACTTCTATTTATCCTCCAAGCTAGAACACTCTGCTTTTAGGTCTTTTTCTCCATCAGTTTAAAACAGAGATAGCTTTTCTTTGCCTAGCTTCTTTACCTCTCCAGGTTTTTCTGTCTGTTCTCATTTCTTGAGTAATCATGTTTCACTTCAGAGTTTTTGTTATGCTTCATCCAGTCCTTAGATCCTTGACCAGGAATGGATAAAGCATCTAATACCTTCATTAATCGAACTCTGAAATGCACACTTTTCTGTGAGTATCTTCCCCAGATCAGAAGATAGGGGAAAACTCTCTTTGTCTATCAGTGTAGAATTTGCATATCTAAATTTTTGTGGGCATTTACCCTGGTGCTAAGTCCTGACCTTTGTATATTTAACAGCAAGGTGTTTATAGTAATAATTTTCTCTCTTTGTACAAGGTTCACAACACTTTCACTGTCACACCCTAGAAGGTTTAGATTTCATTACTTTACATCTCTAAAGGCCCAAATGTAATACCAGGATTAGAGAAGGCAATTAGCATTTACAGAATAGTTGCCGTATAACAGACACTGTGCCATGAAGTTTCCTCATCAGGATGAGTTGAGTCAAAGTGGAATTCAGAATCTAGACTTTGGCAAAATACATGAGCTGGTGATCCTTCTAGGTATCTCCTTATGAAATAAGTACACAATGGAACTTTTGTATTTTGGGTGAAAGTATGGAGGGATGGAGGTTGGGAGGAGGGAGGTGGGAAGAGAGAAGGAGGAAATGGATGATGCTTGGGGAATGCATGGCCCCCCTCCTCTATTAGCTGGAGAAACTTGTTCTGCAGCTTAAAGAAGAGGTGGTTTAGAAACAATACATGCAGAGTTGTACTTGAGAAAGTAATTTTATTCTGGGCAGGAAACAAAAGCCTGCTTCAGAGGCTTGCATAATAAAGTATGGCCCTAAATTGGGAAGAAAGCTATTTGCTTCCCAACTCTATCACAAACCATAGTGGCTGGAGAGTTTGGGAAAGCTACTAGCTGAGGAGGGCGGGGTCTGGAAGACAAATCCTCTGAACGAAAGGAGGAAGAAGAGGTCATGATGAGGTTCCATCGCAAGAACATGATGTAAGACAGAGATGGAGCACACAAAAATGACTGAGAGGATATTGAGGAAAGGCTCTGGTCATGCAGGTGGGCTCCAGTAGGCATAAATTTTAATACTATCTCCAAGGAATAGGATCAGGTGACATATATATATATCACCATTTAATTCCTCAAAGGGTCTTTTGAAAATAGGTTTATTATCTTCATTTCCAGATGAGGAAATAAATACTCAGATTAAATAGTTTCTCAAGGTCGCACAGTTCATCAAAGGTAGTCCTGGGATTCTAACTCCAAGCCTTGGTAATACCCCACACTGATGTTCCTTAGGACCATACACATTGCTTCCTGAGTGCTTGGTACTTACTTTCCTATTGGTTGAATATTCCAGGTAGTGGTGCCCAGAATAAATGGTACCCAACAGCTCAGAATATTTATTCATTAATTTATCTTCTGAAGGGCATCATAGAATCGCTGGAAGAGTGCAGACTGTGAAGGCAGGCATACCTGAGCTTAGATCCCAGTGGTGCCATTTACTAGATATAAGTTTTTGTGAAAACTACTTTTCCTCTGTGAGCTTTGGTTTCCTTGTCTGTAAGTGGGAATAATAATACATTATTTGAATACTGCTGTGAGGCATAAATGAGTTGATAAACCTATATAGCTCATGTTACAGTGCCTAGGACATAGTAGGTTCTCACTTAACAGTAGCTATTTTTATTATTGGCAGTCCCTGAAGTTTTGCCTGAACTCATTGTATCCACGAGAGAAACCATGTGGAACACATCAGTGCAGAATACCAGCAGATCGAGTGTTGGTGCTGTCAGTTCTTACTGCATTTTGCATTTTTCCCTAGCATGTCTTTTTTATTTTTGCTTCCATATATGAAATAACATATGGGAGTACCTTGTCTTGACTCCTCCTGCTAAGAACAAAACCATTACTTCTTTTTTCTGTAAAAGGAATGGAATGATATTGACCTGCATCTTTTCTCTTTGGCAAGTACCCACATTGCATGTTTATCGACATTTCAGAGTTCTTTCTTAAAGCACCTCATTCTGTAGCTAGCAAACGTGTTTCTTTCACTTGAAAGAGTATCAAAAAGGCATTCCTGTATAAAATTCACTGAGTTTTTCTTAACTGGGCATTGTCATGACACCATATGGCCGTAAATGATTTAGTTTTTCATGAAAAATGGTTTTAAATCAAAAATGAAACCTGTTAAAAAGAATTTGCATACTTGATGAAAAATAAAGGCAATCAAATGTTTAATCTGGCTGTGAGAAATGTACTGGGGTTTCATAAGCAGCCCTTACATAATAAGGAAATACATTTTCATTATGATTGTTGCATTACCAGTGTTATGGAAACTTGGCCTCATAGAAAGTGATACAGAAAACCAGAGCATAAATGGTGTTCACCTTAAGATTCAAGCAAATCTGGCACATCTGGAAAATTGTGAAGTAAGACCTGTCCCGATCCATGTAAATGAGGAGTTTAGTGGGAAAACACTTAGACTCAGGGAAGAAATAGAGCAGTGAACGGACTGGAAAGAGAGCAGATAGTCTGATCATAGCACTGTGCACTTCATTAACAGGGACCAGGAAGATACATCTGTGTATAACGTTAGAGCAAGCACACACTTAAAGGAGAGTTTCACTAAAATCTCTGTGGGAAATTGAAAGTGAGAGGACTCAGCAGCAATGAAAGCAGTAGTGCTGGTAGACTTGGAAAAAGCCATCTCAGCCCAGATGCTGAATGGCATCAGCAGCAGTGCAGGTGCCTTGGAAAACATCAACTGACAAAGGACATGCCATCCCCAGAAAGGAGCGCAAGAGGAAAATGGTCACCACTGCCTGGCAGCAGGTAAACAGAAGAATCAGGAAGTGGAGTTCACATGAAACACCCCCTGGGAACTCTTAGAAATATTTAGGAAGGGTTGAGGTGATTGGAGTTCCTAAGGAATGTATGCAGTGGAGAAAGAAACTACAGTAGTGACTCTAGTTTTACCCCAAGTGGGTATCATAACTTACATGTTAAATTTCTTCCTGCTTAAATAAACTAATAAATAATGCCATGACAAGCAATCCCTGGCTGTGAACTTTCTTTAACTGGTACAATGCATATCATTGTATCTTAAAGTTTGAGGGTATCTTAAAGTTTGTTGTGCCACTGCCTTGAATTGGTGTTGAAGAGGCAACATTGACAAAATGCCATAAAAGGGAAAAGTAGAAATAAAAGTACAAGCATCTCAATATTAATTGCTGCAAATGCTAACCAACTGGGAAAAAAGATTATTCTCAATTTACTGCATCGATTGGATAACATCTGCTCCTTGCAATGAGGTTTCATTCTGTGTCATTCAAGAGGCGGCTGTGGATGATTCCATCCTGGGGAATTTTTCAGACTTCAGCCATCCTAGGGTAGATTCTAAGCACCCTGCACAGCCACACAGAATCTCAGGAAAGATAGATTATTTCTGAGTCAGCGTCTAGAGCTTTACAGCCTACATTTAAAAGAACTGGTCAAAATATTACATCCTTCCCTCACATAAATAATAATTTGTGTCTAATGCCTATTTTTTTCAATTTGTTTCAGTTTGGAGGTCCTTTAGATCTAAAGACATATCAAGACTTGAACGACCACATAGGGAATGTGTTGGCCATTAAGGGTCTCTGGAAGAGCTGAAGGTGACACAACTGTATTTAATGAGAGATACAACCAAGGAGTCAGACCGGTGTCCTAAGCTTGTGATCAAAAAAGTGTGAAGCCCGGGCTTCCCTGGTGGTGCAGTGGTTGAGAGCCCGCCTGCCGATGCAGGGGACACGGGTTCGTGCCCCAGTCCGGGAAGATCCCACATGCCGCGGAGCGGCTAGGCCCGTGAGCCATGGCCGCTGAGCCTGCGCGTCCGGAGCCTGTGCTCCGCAACGGGAGAGGCCACAGCAGTGAGAGGCCTGCGTACCGCAAAAACAACAACAACAACAACAACAACAAAAAAAGTGTGAAGCCCAAGTGACACCAACTTCAAGCTGTGCTTTCCCAGCTTTGTGCGAGAGAATCTTCTTGTTGAATTCTCTGTGACCAGTTGCACCTTTGGAGAGGCTTCTCAAAAACTATTATAGATTCATGATTAGGAGTTGGTGTGCTTCAGCCAGGCTTCCTGAGTTTATATCTGGGTTCTCTACTTCCTTTCTGGGTAAATTTGGGTAAATTATACAAACCCCTCTAAGTCTCAGTTTCTCCACCCTTCAAATGGAATCACACTACTACCTATGTGGTAGGGTTTCAGTGAAGGTTGAATAAGTGTTTGGCACATTGTAAGCAATTAATATCTGTAGGCTGTTAATATTTTGTTATAGAAACCAAAATAGACTTCATAGCTATTCCAAAATCAGATATAACCACTAAGAAAAATTTGAATAGAAAATTATAACATACAAAAACCCATGATCATCTATAAGTGTTTTTACCTGAGATAGGATTAATGGTGACAAAAAATAATTTGTGTATCAAGCTATAGAGGTCATAGAAATTCTTTATGTATTATCACATTTGAGAATTATAATTACATATGGATATACATGGGATTATCGAGGCTAAGTGCAGGGATTGAAACCACACAGTTTTTAAGCGGCAGAGTTGAAAACTGCACTGAGAGTTTCTAACTCCAAAGCCAGTGTTTTCCATTTCATTATTCACCCTCTTAAATTAATCTTTTAAAGTTGGATACTTGCAGGATTTGAACCATCATTGAAAGATGTACTTTGTGTCAATAAGTATTTTCAACACATCTGCTTTTACTCAGACCTTGTGGTTTTTCTAGTATTGGCACATGAAAAGTTGTCACCAATGTCAAAGTTATAGGAAGTTCATGACACTGTGATTTCTGGGGCCAATAGTTAAAATGTCACTCAGGGTAGGCTAAACAGTTGGTTGGTTCAGGGAAACTGGGAGCAGGGGAAAGACTGAATCTGTCAGGACTCATGTTATTTCAGAAAAGTATAGCAACGATTATAATCTAATCAAAAATAGCTTCAAGGTTATCAAAAGCAACAAAAGTCTGAGAAACTGTCATAGTTAAAAAAAAAAAAAGACAACAACAACAAAAAACTAAGGAAACATTGTGGCTAAATGTAAGGTGCCATCCTGGATGGGATCCTGGAACAGAAAAAAGGAGATTAGGAAAGAACTAGTAAAACGTACCAGTGTTGGTTTCTGTCTTTTGGCAAGTGCATCATCGTCATGAAAAATGATGCTGTTGGGGGAAACTGGATGAGGGATACGTATGACTGCTCTGTACCATCTTTGCAACTGTTCTATCTTTGTAACTGTTCTGTAAATCTAAAATTATTCCAAATTCCAAAGTAAAAATGTTATTAAAATTGAAAAAAAATTCCTTTGATGGGGTCTGAGATAAATAAATTCTGCATAGTCCAGGTCATGGTAAAAAAAACTTCAGAGTACTCCCTCTTTTTAAAATTTCTATTCAATATTAGGGTCACACAAAGTCATCCTTGAATCGTCCTTTCCCCCCACACACACTTTTTATGATTTGCCTTCTGAATCTCTGACTTGCCTTGATCTGTCTTCTGAAAATGGAAAAGTAATCAGAGATGCTTGTGATTTCCGATGGAGGCTCTGAGTACCTCCCCATAAGGGTTTCTTGGGCTGTTGCTAGTACACCCATGGAGTAATCACTTACAGAGTGCCTACTGTTTCCCAAGCACAGTTTTAGGTGCTGGGGACACAAACAGAAGCAAAATAAAATCTTTGACCTTAAGAAGGACTTGCTCTAGTTGGGTAAGTAGTTACAGAACAGAGGATGACAATACATAGAGATGTAGAAAGGATATGAGGGGAGCCTAGGAAAGAACAGATGCCTCATACAGTCTGAAGGAGAAGGTCAAGGTGAAGATCCCGGTGAGAGCTACCCCTGAACTGAGTCTTTTTTTTTTTTTTTGCGGTACATGGGCCTCTCACTGTTGTGGCCTCTCCCATTGCGGAGCACAGGCTCCAGATGCGCAGGCTCAGCAGCCATGGCTCACGGGCCCAGCCGCTCCGCGGCATGTGGGATCTTCCCAGACCGGGGCACGAACCCGTGTCCCCTGCATCGGCAGGCGGACTCTTAACCACTGCGCCACCAGGGAAGCCCCTGAGTCTTAATATAGTGTTTCCAGGAGGGAGGACGATCGGTGAGGAGGTGGGCAGGGAAGAGAAAGTCTACAGGCAGTGGACAGTGCATCCAGGGCGTTCTGATAAGAAAAATCAGATGCTTGCTGGCACTGGAGTGTGGAGAAGGAGACAGAGAACAACAGGCAATAAAGCTACTGGGACAAGCAACATCCTAAAGTTGGAGGAGTTTACATGTGATGGTGTGCAGTTTAGATTTGACATTTTAGGAAAGCGAGCAGGCTTCACCTCTGGTAACTAACTTCAAACCTAGTTATCACTCTCAACCATTTTTTTTTTCAGTCTTCATAATCTGTTTAATCTTAATAAAAAGCATCTTTATTACTGCATACTGGTTTTGGAGATCCGGATAGAGCAAATCTGGTTAAGGACATAGGATTTAGAGTAATAATCTACCTGTTCATAAGTCTCTTCTCTACCATCTCTGTGCCTTTCATCTAGTTGGACCTCTATTTTCTCATCTGTAGAATGGGGGTTATAATAATACAATCTATTTCATTTAGTCACTGTGGTGGGAGGATTAAGTGAGATACAGTGCGTGGTATGGAGAAAGCGCTCAGGCTTTCCCATGACATCATGGGGTGCATCGTATGACTGAACAGTCAGAGTGTGCACGCCAGAGCCAAGGTATCCTGGCTTTGTCACTTACTGATTGTGTGACCTTGAGCAAATTTCTTAACTCTCTGTACCTAAATCTCCTTCAGTAAAACAAGCATCATTTTGTTTTAAGGGTTGGATGCGGAAATATTTGTAGAGTGCTGACATCAGTGCCTGACACATAGGTTGGTTATGAGCTGATTATATGAATTTATGCACAGAGTAAGCACTCACAAACTGTTAGCTATTATTTTCATTAAAAAATTTTTTTTATTGAAGTGTAGTAAATTTACAATGTGTTAGTTTCAGGCATATACATTCAGTTATACATACGTATATCTATTCTTTTTCAGATTCTTTTCCCTTATAGGTTATTACAAAATATTGGGTATAGTTCCCTGTGCTATACAGTAGGGCCTTGTTGGTTATCTATTTTATATATAGTAGTGGGTATATGTTTTAATCCCAAAGTCCTAATTTATCCCTACCCCTCCCTCCCCTTCGATAACCGTAATTTTCTTTTCTCTGTCTGTGGGTCCATTTCTGTTCTGTAGCTATTCTTATTCTGACCTGAGACTAGAGCCTAATGCCCTTGGCCAGCTGAGGTAAGGAATGAAGACCTAACCTTGAGGTCAGCCACAAAACTATCAGGAAAGCGGTTTTTGGTTTCTGTAGGTTTGGCTCAGGCCTACCAGCAGAGGTCGTCAATTACCTCCTAGTCCTGCTATTGTTGACCCTCGTTTAAAATAAGAACAAAAAAAAGTATCTAAAGAAAAATACAAGCAATTTACCACAAATCTCCCAAAGTTTCATTCTGATTTTAAGAGAGCTTTGTGGAGTTTGAGAGTTTGACTGCTTCTGCTCCAGAACTTCATTTATGTCTTAGTAGGATTTTATATCAGTTATCCTAACAGGAGAAGGCACTCCAGTTTTGAGGCACAGTTATGTTATAGGATCAAAAATGGCTCATATATATATATATATATATATATATATATATATATATATATATATACATATCAATGTATATTGATATATATATAGTATATTGATTTATATATATATAAATGGCATTTGTTTGCAATTGAGGTTTGAATAGATTCAGACAAAAATGAGATAAAAAAAATTTCCCAACATATTCACATATAATTACTAACAAAGAAACCCCTTCAGTTTTGTTCCTTTTATTTGGGGCCTAGCATACAGATAATTATTGCCTCAGATATTGACATGTACTGAACCATATAAAAATAATTCTTCAAAGATACACTCTACAAACCATTGGCAACATGAACAGGACTCTTGTCACAAATCCAGACTGACAGGTCATTCCTTGGCATTTTCACACAATATTGAAAATCAGCCCTAACTGGCAGGTGTAAAGTTCCTAGATTCTCACTTGACAGAATAATTCAGTACTGATAGTGTGTGACTGATAATAGGCAAAAGGTGTGCAGCAGACAACAGCATCAAAAGAAAGAATATAATTTTATTCAAGAGCAGCTCAAAATATAAATATTTTTATATTAAGTTCTCAACAACCATGCACATGGAATTCCAATTACCTAAATATAGCAGATGATCTTGAAAAAAATCTCAAAGCAAACTCAGAGAAACCTCTCAACACATGCCTCTCCAGGTTTCTCTCACTTCCTGGCTGGCAAATATTTATGAAGGCAAAACTTGCACGTCCGTCTTCACATAAATGCTGGCTCCTTTATCCCTCCAACAGCGCTCACTCAAGAGATAAGCACATGGGCTTCCCTGGTGGTGCAGTGGTTGAGAGTCCGCCTGCCAATGCAGGGGACACGGATTCCTGCCCCGGTCCCGGAAGATCCCACAGGCCACGGAGTGGCTGGGCCCGTGAGCCATGGCCACTGAGCCTGCGTGTCCGGAGCCTGTGCTCCGCAACGGGAGAGGCCACAACAGTGAGAGACCGCGTACCACAAAAAAAAAAAAAAGAGAGAGATAAGCACACCACCACCTCTGCAATCTCTTGCTTGCTTATGATGTTCTGTAATAATTCCAAATCAATAATGGACTTCATCTTTCTCTCTCCTTCATCAGCAAGAAGAGAGGTTAGTGCAGTAACCATTTAGAAAACTCATTTGGTGAATGAACTTCTTCTGTAACTAAGCCCCCAAAAGATCCCCTGGAGCCCCTTGGGTCAGGGGTGGACATCTGATACCACCTCATCAACAGGTGATCCAACTACCTTCAGTCGAGCTGTGTTCCCAAGAGCTTTTTACCCAATTGATCCTCCAAAGATGTATCCTACGTCAGTGCCTCTCAAATTCTAACATGCATGTACATCACCTGGGTTCTTGTTAAAATGCAGCCTCTGATTCAGCAGGTCTGTTATGGGGCTTGAGATTCTACATTTCCATTAAATTCTGAGGAGATACTGATGCAGCTGGTCCAAGGACCACACTTTGAGTAACAAGCCTCTAAAAGATTCAGAATAACTTCAAGATACTAGAGAAGGCATCTGCCTGAATTCTATCAACATATTTATTTGCATAATAACATGTATCCCCAATGTATTAAAACATTTTTAGTCTCAGAAAAGGGGAATGGAGTGCTACTTCTGCTTTTGGCAGATAGGTTGAACTGAAAAAGCGTTATGTTTATCCTTTTTAGAGAAAAAGAGACATGTAAGGAACAACAGGATCCAAAAGAGAGAATTTTCCTGAATAATCCAGAGCTCATACCGAATGTACAGAATTTTTCTTCCCTTTGCTGGATAAGGAAACTCTCTGCTCCAGGTTGGAAGGTGTCATGAGACAACTCTATTCCCTCCCAGATGCCACAAAGACTGACACTAATATTTATGTTGAGGTAAGTGTTTAATTTTGCAGGAATAAATTAAGGCATGAAATTAGGAATAGTTAGCATTGCTTTAATTATAAATGAAATTACTTATGAAGTCATTCACAGAAAACAAGTCTTTCAAATTAGGACATTCCATTAGCAGGAAAAAACATTTCACTGCAAAATGTATTAAATATTAGGTAAACTCTCTGGATTGACTAATGGTACCTGATATCTACCTTCTAGCTCCATTGGTCCTGAGTATCTCCAAGTTGACTGGCACATCAGGAGCTCACAAAGAAAGCTGAGGGTTCCTCATGTCTTCCTAGGTTGCCATGAGGACCCCGGAGTCGCACCATGATCATTCCTCGACGTGGCATTCTTTTGTCAATTACATTCTCGGGCTCTATTTGTTTGTACTTGTTAATGTGTTCAATTCAATCCAGCAAACATTTATTGAGCATTATTATCAGGCTCTGGGGGACATAGAGATAAATAAGGCTTGATTTCTATATTCATGGTGTTGATCACCATGTAGACTGTTTCATAAACGTTATTATGTTGGAATGTATGCTACTGTTGTTGTTTTGTTTTTCTCACCCACTGGTGTGTAGTCTCCTTGAAAGCAAAGGACTTTTCTTAAGCATCTTTGTGTCCAGTACCTGTGGAGTTACTAGGTAGGAAATCAGAGTAGGACTCGGGGAGAGATAGACACCTTTGCCACACCCACTTTCCATCATGACCACAATCTCCCCTCAGGGTTTACCTACTCATGGGGAAGCATGGCGCCCAGCCCCGGGCAGTGAGGTGGAAAGAGGAACCTTGACAAAAAAGCTTCACCTTCTCTCAACCCCAGAAAAGAGTACTATTTTTTTTTAATTTTTTTTTCCGCTAACAATTAAAAAATTTTTTTATTTTATATTGGCACATAGTTGATTAACAATGTTGTGTTAGTTTCAGGTACACAGCAAAGTGATTCAATTATACATATACATGTATCTATCTTTTTTCAAACTTTTTTCCCATTTTGGTTATTACAGAATATTGAGCAGATCTCCCTGTGTTATACAGTAGACCCTTGTTGGTTATCTATTTTAAATATAGTAGTGTGTACATGTCAAGAGTACCTTTAATTTAATCTTGTATTTTCTTTGCCAAAATATAAGACATAGATATAACACACTATTCTTAAAACCTTACAAATACTAACTTATTTAATCTGAATAATAAGACTATGAAGTAAACTCCTGTTTTAGAACGGAGCAGAATGAGTCACAGAGAGGTTAAGTAATTTGTTCAAAGTCACTCAGTCTATTGAAGAACTGTATAGTAATGACTCGGGACTTCATCCTCTGGCATTAAATTTATTGACATCAAGAAAGTCAAAAGGAAATGTAAAGCTAAATCCATCTCAATGTATGCAAATATTTCTTGCACTCCATTCTTCCAGGTCTTTCTTACAGGAAAATTAAACTTTCCTATAAGAAATTTTTTGGATTTGATTCCACTTTTAATACAAATTACACCTTCTGAGGACTTAGGCCCCAAATCAATTGTGAATCTGCCCTGTGTAATCCTCGATGCCCTCCAACTGCCCTGTTGGTTTATGTGATTATTGGACTAATATGTGTGCCCACACTAGAAGGGAGCTTCACGAGGACAGGGTGCTTATATCCTCAAGACCAACACAATGCTCAGTCCACAGGAGAGAAGCAGGGATTTTTGTTGAAGAAAACTGAACTAATCCCCATTTTACGAATGAGCAAACTGAAAGCAGAGAGATGAGAAATGACTTGCCCAAGCTTACGCAACTCAAATGAAATATATTGAGGAAAGCTTTGAATCTGGTTCTTTCCAACTTTGAATCTCACTTTCCACTCCATACCACATTTTATCAATACATTATCCACCCATTAATGACAGCATTTATTTCCTGAATGGAGTCATTGCAGTATTTACGGAATGCAAGTGATACATATGAGGTACTAAGACATGAATTGGAGGATATTTTGACGTATTGAAGGTTGTTGTAACATTTATATGTAGTAAATGGTATTTCTTTTTTTTAACACATCCCTCATTGAAATTGCAAGAGTTTTGAAAATGCTCCCAGTCAAGTACCTCAGGCTGCAAATTTATTTAAATGTAGTAAAGTTCTTTTATTCTTTAATATGTTCTTTGCTGGTAACAGCGTCTTTCACCTAGTAGGAATGTAGTCCATGTTTGGGGAACTGAATTGAAAAGAATATCTGGGAAGCAAAACCTTCTTTATGTTTAAGATATTGTTGATGGAAAAGATGTATAATGCTGAGGCTTGGGGTTGGTTGATCAGTCTGCTTTTTGATTTTATAAAGCCATTTTCATATCTGAAAATGATATTCCTAATAAGGTCATAGCAAAAAACAGCACCAGTCTTTCTATTAATGGCTTAGGAATAATTTAAATAGAAGACAGCACAGTATTACATTGTTAAACTTTATTCCAGAATTATAAGAAATATGTTATTAGACTTAAAGTGTAAGCTGAAGAATTCTCCTCTGGGAGACATCTTCTGATTAGACCTGAATTGTTTTTCTATGTCACCACAAAGACAATGCAAATGCTGGTTAAAGCAATTAAAACTTTCCTCTGTTTGCAGAAAGAGATGTACCCAGATATGGCTTTCTGTTTGTAGACATCTTAATAAACACTAGCAGACTGAAATAAAATCTGTCATCAGTTATATTTTTCTCTTAGACAAACTGCCTACTTCACATACATATTAAGCAAGATTTGTTACCAAGCCTTCCTTATATTTCTATTTGTTGCTGTAAAATGGTAAATGTAGAAATAACACTAGATCTATCAATTTGATAATATAATGCAATACATCTGGCAGCTGAACAGAAAAAAAAATGTAATGACATATTTGACAGAGTGAATGGTTTCTATTATGGGTTTTTTCTTTTAAAAAAAAAAAACATAATTGTGCCATTTGTTGTAGACTAATGTCAAGGAATATAAAGTATTATTGGGAATGCAGAATTTAGCTTTTGTAGAAATAAATTGACTGCCATGTAAATAGAACCATCAGTTTCATTACTTGTTAAACATTTATTTACTGAAATGCTTTGAATAGGAAAGCTTGCTGAAGGGAACCATACCTGTTTTTACCTGTATATTGCAGAATTCTTTTTTTTTTTTTTTTTGTGGTACACGGGCCTCTCACTGTTGTGGCTTCTCCCGTTGCAGAGCACAGGCTCTGGACGCACAGGCTCAGTGGCCATGGCTCACGGGCCTAGCCACTCTGCGGCATGTGGGATCTTCCTGGACCGGGGCACGAACCCATGTCCCCTACATTGCCAGGTGGACTCTCAACCACTGCACCACCAGGGAAGCCCCCAGAATTCCTTTATAAATTTAGTTTTTCTTCTGTTTTCATATTTACAATTTAACATTAAACTCTTCTCTAGAGTACTGTAAGACTAATTCTCTAGATTATGCGGGATAATCAATTATAAAAATGACTAGGGTAACTGAAATTTTATTTGCTTTAATAACACTATGAAGCCATAATTTTTAAAAAAATAGACTATTTAGGAGAAGAAAAGAATACCCTCAATTCATTCATTCACTCTTATGTTCATCAAACTTTTCTTGACTGCTATGTATCAGACATTGGGCTGGCTTCTGGGAACATAGATGTGAATGAGCCATGAGAAGCTCAGCCTTGTTGGCAGGATACACACATATAATGCATTGGATATTACAATAGAGAAGCTTGGAGTATATGCCCATGATACGTATATGAAAACAAATCAGGGTAAGACATTATAAATGATTTTAATTTCATTTCCATTTATAGGAAATAAAAAAAGATAATGAGTATGAAGTAATATGTTATAATCCCTGAGCTCTTATGGCCTGGAGAGTGTTAAATTGCATTACTCAGAAAGTATTATCATAGGGCTGCCTGCATGGGGATTGGCTTGAGGACTCAAAAAAAGGGCAAATCTTCCTTGTAAATAGACTTGGAAACACCAACTCCAGTTTTCCCTGGGTGCAGGAGCATGCTAATGGAGCAGAAAGAATCCAGTCACTGATAGAGAGATGGCAAATATTAAGGACAGAAAGGCACAGAAAGTAGCCACGTTACACAAAGATTGAGAACTATACATGACCACAAGTTGGGCCTTGAAGAAGTGCACACAAAAGGATGAGAATCAAGTGAAGCCCATGAAGACAATCCAGTTTTTGCCTAAAAACAATTCCCTTAGACATAGCAGAAAAGGTTATGATATCCCTTCATGAGAAAAGACAAAATGTGATTGCCAGAGCTCAGTGTGTAACTTTCTTAGTTTTCTGGGTGTAATGATGTAGAAAAGTTATATAGTAATTTCAGAATATGGGTTACCTGATTCTTAAAAATTCTTTTGATATCTTCATAAAATATCAAGGAACATAAACCATCAATGTAGAGATATATGAAAATGAGTTGACATCTTCTTGTAGTAGAGTCCAGATTTCATGTGCCAATTTGAGAAAAATCAGAAAAATGATCATCAGTACAGAATGCTGTAAAGGGTTTATTTCTATTTGAGTGTGCCATATATTTCCTCTTTCATAGCAGAAAGTGAAGGAGAGATACAGAATTTATCTGATTTACTTTATCAATATACATAGTTATTCTGGAAAATTCAATTTCCCACCCAAAGTGTATGCTTAAATGAACATAAGCACAACAGAGTTATTCTGGTTATCTTCTAGAGCTGAAATTTCTGTCCTTCCAACAGTGTGATGGTTGAGCAGGAGGGCAGGATGGGACCAGAGGTTATATCACACCTGTCCCAACACTGCTGGATCATGGACAGGTACATATCCCTCAACCTCAGGGTTTTTCATCTGTAAATTGAAGCAAATAAAACTGGCACCTACCTCAGAGGCTGTGGTCAGGAGACAAAAATATAACACTATTGTTAATTTTTTGTAGTAATTTTTGAGACAACTGGTTAAGTAATATGAAGTAAGTGAAAAAAAACTTTAAAACTGAAGTGTGCCTTGTGCTTATGAGTTGCTACTAACTAAATGTTACTTCTACAGGAAAAAGTTCAGTGTTATGGTCATTTATTTGTAAAACCAGGGATAGTAGAGTTCAGTTATAAATTAGATGACATTATACATGCAAACATTAGGAGAGTCCTTGGAACTTGTAGAGTATCTTAAAAGCCATTGATTTAAACTGAATATAAATTTGTTAAAAATATAATATATACATATCTTACTTCTAAATGCAAATCCTCCTATGAGCATTCATGTCTTTGTTCATTCGCAAACTTCTTTTGGCTGTCCATCAAAATTAAACAAACAGAAGAAGTACCTCCCAGAAGTTCTGCTGCCAGTGTCCATGTCCTCAGGGTGAGACACACCCACCCCACGGCCTGTGAAGGAGACCCTCCAACACTAGCAGATATTATAAGAGGAGATAGGCAGAGGGCAGACAGCAGAAGCAAGAAGACTACAATCCTGCAGCCTGTGGAATGAAAACCACATTCACAGATAGAGACAAAATGAAAAGGCATAGGGCTATGTACCAGAAGAAGGAACAAGATAAAACCTCAGAAAAACAACTAAATGAAGTGGAGATAGGCAACCTTCTAGAAAAAGAATTCAGAATAATGTTAGTGAAGATGATCCAGGGCCTTGGAAGAAGAATGGAGGCAAAGACTGAGAAGATGCAAGAAATGTTTAACAAAGACCTAGAAGAATTAAAGAACACATAGAAGAATTAAAGAACAAATGGAGACGAACAATACAATAACTGAAATGAAAAATACCCTAGAAGGAATCAATAGCAGAGTAACTGAGGCAGAAGAAGGGTTAAGTGATCTGGAAGACAGAATGGTGGAATTCACTGCCATGGAACAGAATAAAGAAAAAGAATGAAAAGAAATGAAGACAGCCTAAGAGACCTCTGGGACAATAATAAATACACCAACACTCACAGTATAGAGGTCCCAGAAGGAGAAGACAGAGAGAGAAGGAACCCAAGAAAATATTTGAAGAGATTATAGACAAAAACTTCCCTAACACGGGAAAGGAAATAGCCACCCAAGTCCAGGAAGCACAGAGAGTCCCATACAGGATAAACCCAAGGAGAAACACACCAAGACACACAGTAATCAAATTGACAAAATTAAAGTAAAAGAAAAATTATTATAAACAACAAGGGGAAAATGACATATAGCATACAAGGGAACTCCCAAAAGGTTAACAGTTGATTTCTCAGCAGAAACTCTACAAGCCAGAAGGAAGCAGCACGATATATTTAAAGAGATGAAATGGAAGAACCTACAACCAAGATGACTCTACCCAGCAATGATCTCATTCAGATTCGACAGAGAAATAAAAAGCTTTAAGATAAGTAAAAGCTAAGAGAATTCAGCACCACCAAACCAGCTCTACAACAAATGCTAAAGGAACTTCTCTACGTGGGAAACACAAGAGAAAAAATGACCTACAAAAACAAACCCAAAACAATTAAGAAAATAGGACATTAATAGGAACAAACATAGTGATAATTACCTTATGTGAATGGATTAAATGCTCCAACCAAAAGACATAGGCTAGCTGAATGGGTACAAAAACAAGGCCCATATATATGCTGTCTACAAGAGACCCACTTCAGACCTAGGGACACATAAAGACTAAAAGTGAGGACATGGAAAAAGATATTCCATGCAAACGGAAATCAAAAGAAAGCTGAAGTAGCAATACTCATATCAGAGAAAATAGATTTTAAAATAAACAATGTTACAAGAGACAAGGAAGGACACTGTACAATGATCAAGGGATCAATAAGGTAAATGCTAACAGTTATAAACAAGGAAATCAACAGTAACACAATAATAGCGGGGGACTTTAACACCTCACCTACACCAATGGACAGATCATCCAGAAAGAAAATTAATAAGGAAACACAAGCTTTAAATGACACAAGAGACCAGACAGATTTAATGGATATTTATAGGACATTCCATCTGAAAACAGCAGATTAAACTTTCTTCTCAAGTGCACACAGAATATTCTCCAGGATAAATCGCATCTTGGGTCACAAATCAAGCCTTGGTAAATTTAAGAAAATTAAAATCATATCAAGTGTCTTTTCTGACCACAACGTTATGAGATTAGAAATAAATTACAGGGAAAAAAAACATAAAAAACACAAACACATGTAGGCTAAATGATACGTTACTAAATAACCAAGAGATCACTAAAGAAATCAAAGAGGAAATCAAAATATACCTAGAGACAAATGACAATGAAAACATGACAATCCAAAACCTATGGGATGCAGCAAAAGCAGTTCTAGGAGGGAAGTTTATAGCAATGCAATCCTACCTCAAGGAACAAGAAAAGTCTCAAATAAACAATCTAACCTTGCACCTAAAGGAACTAGAGCAAGAAGAACAAACAAAACCCAAAGTTAGTAGAAGGAAAGAAATCATAAAGATCAGAGCAGAAATAAATGAAATAGAAACAAAGAAAATAATAGCAAAGATCAATAAAACTAAAAGCTGGTTGTTTGAGAAGATTAAAAAAAAATTGATAAACCTTTAGCCAGACTCATCCAGAAAAAGAGGGAGAAGACTCAAATCAATAAAAATAGAAATGAAAAAGGAGAAGTTTCAACGGACACCACAGAAATAAAAAGCAGCATAAGAGACTACTACAAGCAACTTTATGCCAGTAAAATGGACAACCGGGAAAAAATGGACAAATTCTTAAAAGGGTATAATCTTCCAAGACTGAACCAGGAAGGAATAGAAAATATGAACAGACCAATCACAGGTAATGAAATTGAAACTGTGATTAAAAATCTTTCATCAAACAAAAGCCAAGGACAAGATGGCTTCACAAATGAGTTCTATCAAACATTTAGAGAAGAGCTAACAACCATCCTTCTCAAACTCTTCCAAAAAATTGCAGAAGAATGAATATACCCAAGCTCAATCTACGAGTCCACCATCACCCTGATACCAAACCAGATAAAGACACTACAGAAAAAGAAAATTATAGACGAATATCACTGATGAATATAGATTCAAAAATCCTCAACAAAATTCTAGCAAACAGAATCCAACAACACATTTAAAAGATCATACACCACAATCAAGTGGGATTTATCCCAGGGATACAAGGATTCTTCAATACACAAATCAAACAATGTGATACACCATATTAACAAGTTGAAAAATAAAAACCAAATGATCATATCAATAGATGCAGAAAAAGCCTTCGAGGGCTTCCCTGGTGGTACAGTGGTTGAGAGTCCCTCTGGTGGTGCAGTGGTTGAGAGTCCCCCTGCCAATGCAGGGGACATGGGTTCGTGCCCCGGTCTGGGAAGATCCCACATGCCGCAGAGCGGCTGGACCCATGAGCCATGGCTGCTGAGCCTGCACATCCGGAGCCTGTGCTCCACAACGGGAGAGGCCACAACAGTGAGAAGCCCACGTGCCACAAAAAAAAAAAAAAAAAAAAAAAAAAAAGCCTTCGACAAAACTAAACACCCATTTATGATAAAAACTCTCCAGAAAGTGGGCATAGAGGGAACCTATCTCAACATAATAACGGCCATATATGACAAACCAACAGCAAACATCATTCTCAATGGTGAAAAACTGAAAGCATTTCCTCTAAGATCAGGAGCAAGACAAGGATGTCCATTCTCACCACTATTATTCAACCTATTTTTGGAAGTCCTAGCCACAGCAATCAGAGAAGAAAAAGAAATAAAAGGAATACAAATTGGAAAAGAAGAAGTAAAACTGTCACTGTTTTCAGATGATATGATACAATACATAGATAATCCTAAAGATGCCACCAGAAAACTACTAGAGCTGATCAATGAATTTGGTAAAGTTACAGGAAACAAAATTAATACATAGAAATCTCTTGCATTTCTATACACTAACAATGAAAGATCTGAACGAGAAATTAAGGAAACAATCCCATTCACCATTACAACAAAAAGAATGAAATACCTAGGAATAAACCTACCTAAGACAGTAAAAGACCTGTACTCAGAAAAGTATAAGACATGGATGAAAGAAATCAAAGATGACAAAAACAGAGGGAGAGATATACCATGTTCTTGGACTGGAAGAATCAATATTGTGAAAATGAATCTACTACCCAAAGCAATCTACAGATTCAATGCAATCCCTATCAAATTACAAATGGCATTTTTTACAGAACAAGAACAGAAAATTTAAAATTTGTATGGAGACACAAAAGACCCCCAATATCCAAAGCAATATTGAGGGAAAAAACAGAGCTGGAGGAATCAGACTCCCTGACTTCAGACCATACCACAAAGCTACAGTAATCAAGACAATATGGTACTGGCACAAAAACAGAAATACAGATCAGTGGAACAGAAATATAGATCAGTGGAACAGGATAGAAAGAAATATAGATTTTTTTATAAAAACAGAAATATAGATCAATGGAACAGGATATAAATCCCATAGATAAACCCACACACCTTTGGTCAACTAATCTATGACAAAGGAGGCAAGGATATACAGTGGAGAAAAGGCAGCTTCTTCAATAAGTGGTGCTGGGAAAACTGGACAGCTACATGTAGAAGAATGAAATTAGAACATTCCCTAACACTGTACACAAAAATAAACTCAAAATGGATTAAAGAATTAAATATAAGACTGGACACTCTAAAACTCTTAGAGGAAAACATAGGAAGAACACTCTGACATAAATCACAGCAAGATCTTTTTTGATGCACCTCCTAGAGTAATGGAAATAAAAACAAAAATAAATGAATGGGACCTAATGAAACTTAAAACCTTTTTCACAGCAAAGGAAACTATAAACAAGATGAAAAGACAGCCCTCAGAACAGGAGAAAATATTTGCAAACGAACCAACAAAGGATTAATCTCCAAAATACATAAACAGCTCATGCAGTTCAATATTAAAAAAACAAACAACCCAATCAAAAAATGGGAAGAAGACCTAAATAGACATTTCTCCAAAGAGGACATACAGATGGCCAAGAGGCACATGACAAGCTGCTCAACATCACTAATTATTAGAGAAATGCAACTCAAAACTACAATGAAGTATCACCTCACACTGGTTAGAATGGGCACCATCAGAAATTGTGCAAACGAATGCTTTAGCATTTGGGTGTGGAGAGAAGGGAACCCTCTTGCACTGCTGGTGGGAATGTAAGTTGATACAGCCACTGTGGACAACAGTATGGAGGTTCCTTAAAAAACTAAAAATAGAATTACCATATGACCAAGCATATATCCAGAGAAAACCATAATTCAAAAAGACACATGCACCCCAAAGTTCACTGCAGCACTATTTACAATAGCCAGGTCATTGAAGCAATTTAAATGTCCATCGACAGACAAATGGATAAAGAAGATGTGGTACATATACACAGTGGAATATTACTCAGCCATAAAAAGGAACAAAACTGGGTCATCTGTAGGGATGTGGATGGACCTAGAGACTGTCATACAGAGTGAAGTAAGTCAGAAAGAGAAAAACAAATACTGTATATTAATGCATATATGTGTCTAGAAAAATGGTACAGATGAACCAGTTTGCAAGGCAGAAATAGAGACACAGATGCAGAGAACAAACGTATGGACACCAAGTGGGGAAAGTGGGGTGGGGGTGGTGGTGGGATAAATTGGGAGATTGGGATTGACATGTATACACTAACATGTATAAAATAGATAACTAATAAGAACTTGCTATATAAACAAATTAAATTAAAAACATCAAAACAAAACAAAAAATAAACAAAAAACCAAACAGAAAAATATTTAATAAACAAACTTCTAGGAAGAAACAAACTTAATATCCATTAGAGAGAAATATGTATATAACTTATTGCCCATATAATAAAAGTACCAAATAAATGTTGAAAATTATAATGGATATGTGATAAATGTCCAAGTTGTAAAAAAAAAGCAGTTTAAAAAACAGTATGTATCAACTGATCCTAGTTTCAGAGCAAGTGTGTGTGTGTGTGTGTGTGTGTGTGTGTTGTATTTACATATTGAAAAAACATGAAATTTTATGCACAGAATATTAATAGTGGCTATTTCTGAAGGAAGGTTTTTACTTTCTATTTGCATTGTCTGAAAATTTTACAATTGATTTGTCAAATATTTATAATTTTTAAAAGGTATTTATATTTTTTAAAGTATTTCTAAATAGACTTCTGCAAATAAATTGTTGATACAAACATTTTTACCTAGATACCATCAATAGCTACATAAACAAGTAGTAAAATTTATAATTTGAAATTATGAAATACATACTTTTGGTTTATTTAATTTTATAAGCAAATCATTAAAGATATTTTTAAGGTTGATGGTTTGAAGAGTTTTGATTACCAATTCCACCAAAAACCACAGACTTCTAGAAAGGCTTAGAACATTAAAGGTTAACTGTTTGGTTTAGTTTATTATTTGCTAGACAAATAATAAACATATTCAGAATTTAAGTGTATTATTTTTTCCCTGATTTGATCACACACCTAATTTGATAAAGAGGTCAGTACTTGGCACATTTGAGTAAATATCAAAATGGTATTGGATATTTATAGAACTAAATTAGATGTTAAACAAATGGAAATTATAATTTAGAGAAAGAAAAGACAGGATATTTATGGCTTGTTAAGTATGATAGGAATCTTTTACTTTTTTACTGCAAAATAATTCTTTAGTTGTCTTTTTAAAAAATAAGTCATTTGAAATATCTAATAAAATATTTGTTTTTTACTGTAATGTGGAGATTTTAGGTAAACCCCATGAATACTGAAGGTATACTATTCTGAGTTTTCTTTGTCTCAGGAAAAATTTGATAGGAATGGCAATGAAGTAATGTTGTCAATGAACATTGGGGTTGAATTGTGTTAGCACAGCTTCTGAGCCTAGACCTTCTTTTACCCTTTCAAAGAAAGTTCTTGGATTTGCAATAGTCACTACTGGGTATCACTGTAATCTGGAAAGGTAGTTACAACTCTAAGCAGGAGTAATCAGTGTTATTCTATAATCAAGAGAGAAAAGGCACATTGTAAGAATACTGACCTTGAGAAATTTCAGCTCTCTGTGCTTTCATTTCAACATGGAACCCAAATGCAAGCCAACCATCTCATTCTGTGTAGCAGTGTTCCAGTGCCAGGTACTGAACAGACCATAAAATTATACAATATTCTATAATATTTTATAGAGAGTTTAAGATATTTCAAGGATAATTTAGACTATAGGCAATATTTATTTTATGTAACCCCTGAATAAGATATTACTTTGCTAAGTAATTCCTTCAAAGCTCTGAGTTCCCCTTAAACAAATTCTATTCCACCCAGCAAATCATGTGCTCAAGAGTGAGAATTTTATTTCTAGAATACACAACTTGTGAGTTTCTCCTATTGAAGGAAAATAGAAAGACATGGATGGGACTATTAGGAAGAGTAAAGGAAGAATGGGAAACCCCACCTCAGAGGAGATGGTAGAAGGTTTTGCCTTAGGAGAGATTAAAGAAACTCATGCAACGTAATCTGGACCTTTCAACTCACTCTCCATTCGTTAGAGAGAAGGGAACTGAGCTGTCTGCAGAAAGGGCTTGAGTTGTTGGGGGAATCTGCCAGATGCTTTGGAGAAAGAATTTGAGAAATACTTTTTAGCATGTCAGGAAGGTTAAACAGAGGTTACCCAAAGAGCTGTTAAATCTCAAGCATCACTTTGCATTTCTGGGATTTGGGAGGCATCAGTCAATACTCCCAAATCTTAACACTTTCTAGTTTGAAGTGCCTTTCTAGGCATTAATATTTAGTTAGAGGACATGAGTAAGAAAAAAATCTATGAGAATGCAACTTTACTTTGAAATAAAGCAAAATAATTTATGAGTATCTTATTTAAACTTTTGGGGAGGTAGAATTAGGACTATTTCTCAGGAGCAAGACATGATAGATACATCAGCCTCTCAGACTAGTTCTTTGAACTACGTTGGAGTCTTCTTTCTAAATTGGTGGCATCCCTCTGGTTGTCCCCAGTGCCCTATCAGGCAAAAAAAAGTCAACAGTCCTTCTAGCTCACAGCGTTCATTTCTGATTATGCTGCTTTACTGTCAGTCGGTCAGGTTGGCTTGGCTGTTCGTAAACATTGCCTCCGCTCATCCCTCCATCTCTTCCAACTCTCAACCCCAAACTCTAAAAAAGCGTCCCGAGCAGCTATAGCCCTAGAATATTATCTTTTAAAAAAATCACAATGCAGGTCTTCTTGCTGGTGGAACTGGTTTCTGACAATGACAAAATTAACTTTTTTATAGAACAAGTTTTTTTGAGAATAATAATCATAAGAACTGTTAAAAATTTTTATAACAGTATACTATTCCCCACACATGACTATGATAGGCACAATTTTACATAATTTAAAATTCCCCTGATTCAATATTCACTTTCTTTCATGTGAAATCTGTGAAAGCATGGAATTTAACAGAAAGGAAAACCCAAAATATATATTAATGTTATTTTTTAGGCACCTCCTGTTGATTTTTCTCATTTTTTCCCCACAGTAGTATTTTTTTCTTTTCAATTGTGAATATTAATTGAAGGAATTGTTTGTTAGACATACTATCAGATAATTTTGTAATGAATCCCTTATATAACATTGACACTGTGATTCAAACACAAATCTAGCTGAGAAGGGATGACAGTAATTCTGTTGTATATAGTAGTTGTTGTTACCAATTAATCGAGATAATCTGAAGAGTCAAGATTTGAAGAAAAAGATTTTAAAATTACATTGAAAGGAATCTTCAGCCGGAATTGTTAGTATATAACTTTTTTTTTTTTCTCCTGGGCCAACCCTACAGGTTGGATTCAATACGGGGACTATCTCTAATTGGCTGATGCCAGTTCCAGAATTTGAATGAACACTATTATTCACTTTCCCGAGAAAGGAATATAACAAACGCCAACCTGTCTCTACCCTCCCAGAGATGTTCAGCTGAATCACTTATTCCTACAGCGTGGCCCACGCTGGACGGTGGGAGCTCTGAGCTCTCCCATGTCCCAGATAAGGCAGGGCGCTCTCTGGCTTCCTGTAGGTGTCTTAGGGTGACTGCCTGCCGCAGGGTCCTCAGCAGCAGCTTTCAGCACTGGCTGCTCTCTGCTCAATCATCTCAGGAAGCGGGTCCTAAAGCAAGTTGGGTCCTAAAATTTCCTGTGGGTGCTGCAACCTCTTGCTCTGTTCTTTCAAGGAATAACTCTTTCAAGGGACTTACTCAAATCCCCTAGAGGTGTGTTAAAGGAGAAAACTGTAAAATTGCGTCATCACATCCTTAGCTGGTCCCTTTTGCCGGACGTGAGGCAGGACAGGACGTCCTGTGCCTCCCCTCTGACTCAGGCTGTTTTCAGTCCTTCCCTCTGCCTTCCAGGGAGGGAGGTGCTGCCATGTCACACCACTGGGTCTGGCCTGGCAGTTTCAAGCACAAGAATCTAGGATCCTTGGCAACCGCTACAAAGACTGGTATCCCCCGCTATTCAAAGGTTCATCTTACGCCGTTTCACTTTTACGAAAGACCTACAGTAGTACTACCTGTTTTCGCTAATGAACAGAAATCTGAAGAAGATGTTCGCTTTTATGGAAAAAAGTCGAAACGCAAAAATAGCGGTCAGCGTTGGTTTTACAGCAAGCTGTCTACTGGAAGAGCAAAGAGAGTGCAACAGCCAAGCTCCTTCCCTGAGAACTCCCCTCAGGATCTCAGCATCAAGCCTCCATAGCTTTGAATTGTGTCTGTGAGCCTCTGTGCTTTATCTCGATTTATTTTGTGCATCGATTAGCCGGATGTGTCCTAAGGTAACTGCTTCTTGACTTTACGGTGTTTTGGCTTAGGAAAGGTTTCACAGGAACCCTCCACTTTCAGATAGTGGGGAACCTGTACCTCTCCTTTCGTCCTTCTGCAGGGTCTGGGAGTACCTAGGCAAATCAGTTTGCTCCCCCTAAGGTAAATGTGCCAACCTAAGTCTAATTAATAAATACTCTGGCTTCTTTAAAATCTAGGCAATAGGGAACGCATATCAATGGTGAAAAGGCTAGTTCTGAAGAAAAAGAAGTTGCTTTGGTTTGCTATTTTTATAGAAAGATAAAAACACCTGTGCTCTAGAGGTCTGAGTCACTCTTTTCCAGCTTAAGTGGTTCTGGACAAGTTCTAGCAAAAAAGGAGAAGGGCTTTACAGTAGAACCTCCCTACTGTCAGCAGTTGCACTCCCAGACTTTCAGTCTGGCAGGCAGGTATACCTTCAGGAAGTCAAAGGCATTTGTCAATCTCCCAATGTATGTTTTTCTCTTCTTAATCACTTGTCGAGGGACGGCTACATGTAGAGATGAGTATTCCATTTTAAAGTGTGTGAATAGGGGCTCAAGAATCAAGAGTGCTTTTATATTTATGAATTTCTCTCTTTGCAGAGAGGTGGACCGCTCTGTGAATGACGAGATGAATTATGTCTCTTCTTCAGTGCATTTCCCCAAAGTGAAGTTTTCCCATTTTTTAGGTTAATTATTTTAAGTTTTTTGCAGTTTTAACAGTGCAACATTTTGAGCTTCAGTGAAAGGCACCACTGCCTGGAAAAAAGAAAAAAACCCAAATTAGAACAGTGTTCTTTCCTCTTTTGAAAAGTTGGCAGGTGGCAATATCCAGTGTCAAAAGGGCATTGTTGGGGATAAATGAAATAATACACTTGACAACACCAGAAAGAACACTGGACGCACAGTGACGGTAGAAATTGTAACTGGATCTGAGTGTTACTCCTTTAGTCTGTAAAAGGAACAGAAGTTTACATATTTTCTTATACCAATATAAATACTCTGTAGCAAGCATGCACTAAAATGTTGATGAACCTCAAAGACTGACACCACATCTGTACACACATTCTATTAAAGGATAAAAGAAGGAGGGGCTAGTTTCACTACATTATCTCTAGAGGATCCCAAATTCTTACTTTTTTCCATTGTGTGTCAGAATTCCCACTATCATTATTCTGCTCTTTGTTTTTCATTTTCTTTTCTCTTCCCCAGGGCAAATGACTCAGCTAAGAGACTGAAACAAGTTAAAAATATACTAGCTCAGAAATACTGGTGATAACATTTCTGCCTCCTATGGCTAGATGCTTCTCAGGGAATCCCTAAACCCGGAGGAAACGTCTTGATAAAGGAATACACATGAGGGGTGTATGTGTACAAACAATTATTCCAGGTCAATAGACTTATGATGTGTAGGTGTCTAGACTCTATGCAGAGTCACATACCCCATGGAATAGAAGAAAAAGTGAAAAACAAGTGGTGAGATTATGATAGCAGGAATTCTTGGGTAAACCAACTTTTAAAAATGTTTGCAGACTATTTACAATAAGCTAACAGTAAATCTATCTAGGTATAGTCTTTCATCTTTCATTGTAATGGTCAATATAAAATGTGGCAAATCAATCAATATGGATATGACTATGCATATATGAATGTAGCATACACACATAGGAAAATGACACAGTTCCTATTGGATCACTAACAGCTGTAATATAGCTTTAACCTTTTCGAAAAGGGGCGCTTCAGTGTTCAGAAATATTACATAGAGACATCTCCACAGTAGATTTTTATTATGTATAACAACTGCGGCTTATGATTCCATTTCAATGCCTGTTCTCTGTGCCTGCACCTGGTGACAAATTTGTTACACAATCTCAGTGGAAAATTTCATGAGGTCTTTGCAATAGATAGCCAAGCCTTTTATTTTCCTTTTTTAAAAACATACGGCATCCTTGTGAATTCATTTAACTATTACCACTTTGGGTAACAGACACATGTGGCACTAAATCTGGCCTTAGCACTCTTATTTGATAAACTATAAATATTGTAGTTATTTTGTAGCATGAATTTTCTTTGAGGCATTTTTCCCGGTTTGTTCAACTCAGCAACTGTCCTCAGGGAGCAAGGACCACCCTGGATAATAACTACTTCAATTCAGTTTCAAATAATTGTTGTGATAAATCATAGCACTAATTGGCTAAGGAATTTAGACTCCAGTGTAAACGTGTGGTTGAGATTTTGTGCCCGTATGTTACACAGAAAGATAGAAGAGATCCATTCTGGCTGGGAACTAAATAGAGCAATAGGTGACCAATACAAGACCCAGCCCAACTGTTGTTTTACTTTTGATTTCCCAATTCAGCTTCTGGCAGTTACTACAGTGAGCCTCTATTGTTTATCTTCAGGTACTATGATTATAACTGGCTTCCATTCCATGAAGGGGAAATCATTCTCCTCTTATAGACCAAGCAAGCACCATTGGCCTTGGTCCCACCTCCCTGTCTTTGTCTCCCTTTGAGAAACCGGTCTAGGCCTGGTAAAAATACATTTACAAATGAAACAAATAGGTCAGGTTACTATTGGGTAAGACCAGGCACAATTTCTCCATGAAGGAAAATATTTCAGATGGATATCATCTTACTAGTTGAAATGTTGCAGCCCAGTTTTAGGATGGTGGCTTGGCAGAAAAGAAGAGCAGATCTTATTGACTATTTCTTTCTACTAAACTATACTGACTATATACTTGCTACTTTGCATTTTATATTACTTACATTTTCCTTCTATTACTTTCTTCCTAGTTTAAGAAAAATTGGTGTTAATTTAAATCATAAAAATGTTGTGGTGGTTAGTAAAATATAAAGACCGAGTTATAATTTATTATTGAATTTTTTACTTATTTTTTTCATTATTGGTGAGTATACCAAATACCAAATCCTAAAAGGTAGGTAAGACTATCAGTTTTTCCTAGTAAACTGTTACTGAATACTGATAAATCCTCTTTGGTCCAGTGGTCTCTCAGAAAAGGAAGAACATAAAATGCATTGTCAGAAAAAAATCAGAAGGGAAAAATCTGTTTTGTTTCTAACCAGCAGATCTGTGAAAGCAGAAATGGACTTCTAGAGGCTTTCTAGAAGCCTGACCTCTGATTTGAGAATTAGGCTGAATAATCCAAAGTAACATTTCAATGATACAAAATCTTCTCATAAGTGTATAACAAATCCACATCTTCTGTATCTGCTGTTGAGAAAGGAAATTCAAATTTGTTGAACTCTCGTTATTATAGGTTTGAACGGCTTCTCCTCCTGAAGCCAGATCTGCATGATTATGCTGCCATGCACCAGTCGAGTTGGGCTGAATGCTGCCCCCCGGAAGCCTAATTGACAATTCTGTTGCCCTTCTCTGACTATTTAAGAAGAGCTGTGAGGTCAATGGCAATGATACTCCTTCGAGGCATAAATGCCGTCTAGCAGGACATTTTTTTTTAACCTGTTCTTTTAGAAAGCTCTCGTGTCAAAGAGTTAAAAATAAAATGTTTTACAGGAGAGAGGGAATCTGACAACACTGCTGACCCACATTTCAGAAGGAAAATGAGAAATATAGGGGTCAGATCCCAGCCACGGGAAGCACAATGAGCACTTACGTTGTAAATGAAGTAGTGAAATCGCCCACTGGAACAAGCAATTTTCATAACCAGTACACTTCAGTAAAATGAATTTTATCATATCCTGTGACCTCCCGAAGTTCCCAAACCAAAAGTCTTCAGGGTACATTAGACTGGCAAAAAATACACAGTAACCTCAGTAAATGGCAGGATAAGAAGTATCCAAATGCCAAATCTCAAAAAATTAACCCAAATAATATGCCGTGATTAATACCTGGGGAAATTTAACTTGTTAAATGATCGCTTATTTTCATTGTTTTTTTTTTTTTTTTTACTGTAAGAAAATGTTTGGACATCATATTATCAAAATCTCTAAAGTGAAATATTAAGACTAGAAGATTAAACAGAAATATCAGAATCAAAACGTAGATCCAAATGTCTAATGATAAAGTAAATATTAAGGTTGAAAGAATAATAGTACATTAGTTACTGTATATATTTTAAATATTTGATTTTGTCTTCCAATGTATAAGAAAACGTATTTTACTTTTTTTCACTAGACTGTTAAGTATATGAAAAACATTGAGACAACGAGAAACAGTTTCAATACTTGCTCATGAATTTTAGAGAAGAAATATGTATTTCAAAAGCCATTATTTTCCAGAAGTATTTATGAAGTGCCTTATATTCAAAGTATAATACATGTAACATTCTTAGTCTTTCACATTTTCTCAATTTTAAAAATGAAAGATAAGGGGTATGTTTATATAAACAAAAATACAATCTCCCTTGAGCCATTTGAATGTTCTTAAAGCAAATATATACTGGAAAACTTGTCTTGAAATTAGAAGTTGAATGATATAATAAGATCCCTTCAAACGCCTGATATGGATAATGCAGTTTAATTGTAGTATAATGTCTGAATAAAAACAATAACTATCTTTTAATTTCTAATTCATAATTTAATTAAAGAGAACTACAGTAGTGACATAAAATCAAATAGACCAAGCCCAAATTTCATGGATCACTGTAAAGAATTCAGCTTACTTATCATACTTTTCATAATATAACACTTTTCCTAAACTACATGAGCTATTAACTGATGCATTTTGAACAATGTAGTGTGAATATTGTCACACTACATAGACATAATTTTTTCAAGTCTAATACAGATTCACTGTTATGCCACTGTTTAATCTTATTGACATATTTTCTAGGATTATCTTTGTACAGACCTTATTTTGTACTTCAACAATGGTGGATCAAATTCCTTCAATGATCATAAAACTGAGAGTCATAAAAGAGATGGTCAATAAGTTACAGGGGTTTTTTTCTCACCTTTCAATTCTGGGTTTTCATTCTGACAGCATTTCCCCAAGTACACTTCTGTAAGTACTCAAAGAAAATGTAGTAGATATGCAATCTTAATTTTTCAGAGGAATTTGTGGCTGTAGTTTTCTTCTCTATATGCACATGAATATTACATGATTAACAATAGCACAAGAATAATTTTATTTTGAATTTCATCTTTATAGTCTCATAAGAACCTCAATTTGCTTCAGAATTTATACCTAAGGCATGTATTAGCTAAAACTAAAAAATATATAGTCTCTACACATTATTTTATTGTTTAAATGGTCCTCATTCATGTTTCATTTCAATAATATTTCCCCAGCTTGTAAAGCTTATGTTACAGTGAGCTCCTCTTTAAATTCACAATGCATAAAACTGCCAGGTGGCCTAATAACAGAGTGCATTAACAGATTGAACTATAAATCAGATGCTTGTGTTCACATACTGTAAAAATACCACCAATTTCTTTCAGATTATAGTTTGTACACCGATTCCTAAGAGTGATCACAAATGCTTTGGGAAATTTAAAAGGAATAAAGAGGTCATATATCCCAAACTAAAAAATAATATTACCTTCATTTTCACTTCATTATTATTTTCATCTGCCTTTTACCATTGTTGTGAAATTAAGATAATAAACACAATGCCCATGAAACACTCCCTTACCAAAAGCTATTATTATTCCTATTCGTATTTAATACTATAAATCTATGCTACAAATTAATTGTTTTTGTTGAGTGATTTAATACTATGGTAAATAGTTATTCATCTCAACATTTATTGAGAACAGTGGGTCATGCACTATGTTTGTTATATAAAGTTGGAAATGCATAGAGATTACTTATCTCTTGGATATTTAAACAATTTAAATAATTTGAGAAATAAGGGAATAAGTCACATTTCTTTTTTCAAGAGGATGGAATTTTTGAAAAGCCTTTAAATTAAGAATAACTCAGTGTGTATAGAAACCTGGACTTTTAATTTGCAGAAAGAGAAATAAAAATCAACTACTTTACCATCTAGTATATGAGGAAGGAAACTGAAAGCCAAGGAGTCAATTTACTTATTCATGGTTGTATATTTCAGTGGCAGCAAAGCCAGAGCAGGAGACCCATGAGCACATTGATAAAAACTTCCCCTTGCCGAGCACATAATGGTTTACAAAGTGCATGTGTAGGCTTTATCTATCTTACAGCAATAAACCAGTAGAGTTATACTGGGACCCAGCTTTTCTACCTTAGGCACAAAGCTCTATGTACTACCTCATTACCCCATTGCTGTGCTCTTTCTATAATTTTATGGTACTTCTGTGTCCCATGAGTGACTTCATGTTAACAGAAAATATTTTACAAACTAACAGAAGCAAATAGAATTAGATTTGTGAGGCAAATTGAAATAAATATAGGGCAATTGAGATCATATATAAACTACAGTTGGCTAGAAAAGGTAAAGTCAATATTACAGCCCTATGCATGAAGGTAGTAAAACAAAAGTCCAAAAGCAGAATGAAGACTGTTTTAGGAAATCTTTCAAAAATGGTTGATTTCAAAAATCTTTTGACTAATCAGTAAAATGAATCCAAAGAACAGGCTCACATCAGAGAATGGTAGGCTAACAAGCTGCAATGATAACGTTGACATTTTAAGAAGAATCATACTGATATAAGAAAGCCTTTAAGGAGTGAGCAGAATTTTACATGAGATTTTAAAAAATATTCATATGCATATGGCACTAAAAACTGGTGGTAGCATTTTGGTTTAACAATGAGCTCTTGCTCACATTACCTATGCTTCGTATATTTGTGGGATGCTCACTGTGGATGCAGGATGGAATCGTTGATTTCAGCAGCGGAAAGAACAGGGAACCTGAGGATCTCAGACCAGCAATTAAAAACTCTGGCCCAGAAATGGCTCAAGTCACTTGCACATACCACGTAATGGCCAGAAATAACAGTCATACTCAACTGCAAAAGAAATGGGGAAGTACTGATAAAATGTTCTCATGGACCTAAAAAGAAGGAAACTATGGGCAAACATTAGAAGACTCAACCATGGCTATTAGTAAAAGTTAATTTCTCCTTCCTAGCAATACCTGCTGGTGACACATTTAGACATTTCTGAAGCCTGTTCATTACTGAGTACATAACTGTCTGCTGAGCATTATTGTTGGCACTCTGTGGGAAGGAAATATGGGGGAAAATGGTTCTTATTCTGGTCTTCTTATCTCCAGCAGGGTTTCTCAACCTGGACACTAATTAACATTTTGGACTAGCCTCATTTGTGGTGGCTGTCCTGTGTGTGATTGTAGGATATTTAGCAGCATCCCTGTTCTACCCACTGGATGCCAGTAGCAGTCCTCTACCTCCCCAGAATGTGACAATCAAGATAGTCCTCAGACATTACCAAATGTTTCCAGGGAGTTGGGGTGGGAGGTGGAAGAAGGGAGACAGCAAAGTCCTTATTGCATAACTTATAGAGATGCAAACACAATGCATGCCAGGGTAAGTCTTGGATGTTCACATTTTGTTAGTTTGGAGAGGGAGGCATTAATTTTGATTGGGAGAATCTGGGCAAGCCTTTTGGAGAAGATGACTGGCTGAGGACTTTGAAGAAAGGACACATTTTTGCAGGGTGAAAGTGGGTTGGCCAAGAAGGTAAAAGACTTGGAGCAAAATCTTAAAAGTAGACTAAAACAGGATGAGTTCAGAGAGCAGCCAGAGATGTGGTGCAGACAGCTGATCTGAAATTAACTTTGGTTAATAGATAATTTATGAAATGGTAAATCCATACACAGTTAATTAAAAAAATTACATTGGGTTTTTTCTTACATTTCTTAGAGAACCAATGTTAAATATAATTTCCCCCCTTGGCGATAATGATTGTGATGACTAATTAGGAGAACCGATGCCATTGCTTATGCCACCATCTTCAGTAAAACCAAAAGACAGTCTTCATAACGTATGGAGATTCCTCACTGATGTGTTGTAATGGACACTCCCTGTAGAACAGAAAAACTGGCTGAGAAGGCTCAAGTTGGAAAGTGACTTAAAGAGAAAATTGTAACCAAGCATCTTGACTGTTTCCATTGTTGCCATAGGACTAAATCTCAGGAGCTTGAATAGCGGAGGCATTATTACACAGAGAAGCTCAGGATGGTGTAATTTTAAGGCTTCATTTCCATGCTCCCATAAGTGGATATACTTAAAATTTTCACTTATCACAGAGAAATTTAAAATTGATTCATTAAAAATCATCTTTTTCAAGATTTCAAAGGACAAGGAATTTTGTGAAGTATAATATTTTACTTCTTAAATGCCTCTTTTCCTCCTCTAATTCTGCCACCTCCATCTATGTTATCTACTATTAATGAAATTTTGTGCACATCCTTTTGGGTGTATCGATAAATTAATATGCAAGTCATTTTTTGCGGGTCTGTATACCAGCTACAAACTTTCTATGCAGTAAACATGATTTATATATAAATTGTAAATTATCCACCTAATTTGTTGAAACAATTCCAATGAATTAGAACTGCTTGGAATAAGGATATCCAAAATTTATAGTTTGAGTCCAAACCACATTTCCCCTACTATATTGATGGGACCTCATCAATCTTGTCTCCCAGTGTTTATGTGGGTCTGTTTCCTAAAACTGTATAAATGTTAGATTTTTAATCTTTGGTAATATGATATTACAAAGACATTGTTTTTCTTCTGTATTGTTCAGCTCAGTCATCTTCATATATGCTTAATCCTTACTAGTCACTCGTGTTATTTCATTTTCTTGTTTTTTGTTTTTTGTTTTTTTCACTTCCCTTGGTGTATCAACGTCTCTGTTACTGGTTTCTAAGAGCTCATTTATGACTAAGGGAGTTAACCATTTGTCATGCAAATATCATATTTTATTGCCATCAATTTACTATGGTGTTTTGTATTTTGGTTGTGTATTAAAATGTGATCATGTTGTGTTTTAAAAAAATTAATTTCCACTTAGGGATTAGTTAGCAAGAATTTAGAGAAGATACTCACCCAAAGATGAAAGTCTAGGAAGTAAAATCTCCAAATTTAAGTTTTGAGAACAAGAAGTATTTTAATAAACAAGAGGTTGGAGAAATTTTATGAAGTGCCTTCAACTGATGTGCTTCCCACATTGAAAGTTGTGGCCAAGACAGTGGAGCTCACCAAACATCCCATCTGTTCCCCTATCTTTTACACCCCTCTATAGTTGGAGGGCCTTGTGACCTGGCCAATAGTATGTGAGGAAGTGATGTGCCAAATTATGGAAAGGCAGCGTGTGATCCCACAGCTGGATTTTCCCTTGTTGAAGCAACCTAGAAACCAATGTTCCACGTGGCACAGCTGATCAATGAGGTTGCCTCAGTTACCTTGGATCTCTGAGTTATTGTGTGGAGCAGAGTCTCCTGTCGGACCACACTGCACATTTATTCTTAGTGAGTGAGAAATTATCCTTTGTTGTAATTGGCCTCTGATATTTGGGAGACTGTCTTTTTACCACAGCATTAATTAACTCATTTGGATTAATACAAAGCCTTCTATAAAGAGAGTTCAATTCAGCACTGAGGAGAAAATAAGCCCAAATTGAAGTAAGAGAAATTCTAAAGTGAGAGTTAATAAAATCACCAATTCTATAAAAATAGGAAAAAATTATTTATCTAATTCTGTTTTTAAAAGTATGATCTTAGGCAAAAGTTAAGTATTGGAATAAATAACTCTTTGAGATCTCCTTTTGCGCTAAGTTTCTGAGTTTGGCCCTGATCTTCTTTTCTAAGTTTATTTCCTACTTTCCCATATAAATCACCTTCTCTAACCAAATAACTTCAAAACTTCCCTAACTCCAAATATGTTCATACCTCCTTTCACCCTCAGACTCCCTGCTTTTTATCTCTACTTATCCAATTTCTATCTACCTTTCAAGGCTTAACCCAATTCACTCCCACATGAGACCTTTCTAGACCCTGACTTGATATAGTTCTTCTTATGAACTGTTAGTCTTGAAATTTAATCATTTAATGTTTGTGGAAATCATTTATTTCTGGCTTAGTCTATATTTCTTTTAATTTCCATGTCTTCTCGAGAAATGTGTTAAAAATTCCTGAGAGACAGAAACTCAATTGTTCATACACCCCTAGCAGTGGATAACATGTATTCAACATAATAAATACTTAATAAAGATTTAATGATTGCTCTTTCCTTGTGATTTTAAGCCTTAACTATCAAACCTCACATATTTTTATTTTTATTTATTATTTTTTTTTTTTGCGGTACGCGGGCCTCTCACTGTTGTGGTCTCTCCCGTTGCGGAGCACAGGCTCCAGATGCGCAGGCTCAGCGGCCATGGCTCACGGGCCCAGCCGCTCCGCGGCATATGGGATCCTCCCAAACCGGGGCACGAACCCGTATCCCCTGCATCGGCAGGCGGACTCTCAACCACTGCGCCACCAGGGAGGCCCATCACATATTTTTAAAATCAAGAATATTTATTTCTTTTTGTTATCTACATAGTTAATATCATATCTAATGTCACAACTAACATAAAAGTGCAGGTCAGAAAACTTTCCAATAGAAAACTTTCCATATGCCAGCACTTCCCATGCAGATGGAATCGAAACACATATAATCTGCACCATGTATATATGTGACACTTGTTTGCTTTTTATGTTATAACTGACCTTCCTCTAATAAGTTTATTCTTTATTTTTATTTTTAATGTAAGGGTCTGACCACCCTTATATCCTTTGTACTCACTGACAGAATGTATTAAGACAAACATTAATAATCAGAACACTTACAAAAGGATAGATGGAAGATTCACAGAGATGCTGGAACATCCAGCCTTAAGCAGAAACTAGGGTAGAAAAGAAAGGACCCTAGATGAAGAACAATGTGTGATTATTAGATCTTGTGATATATCACAGAATAATTAGAACTCCCTGCCAACCATCAAAACAATTGTGGTGGGCCAAACCATGATCCTTTCTGCTTCCAAACAAAAAGGTTTTCAGGAGCTGAAAGATATTTACCCACCCACCACTGGCAGTGTAGGTAACAGTAAGAGAAGAGTTAGAACATGTTAAAAGAAGTAATCTATTAACAATGCCTTTGCCCTAACTCTTCAAGTGTCTGCAAGGTTCAGCTAGGTGAATTTCTACTCCACAGCTTTTTTTTTTTTTTTTGTACAGACTTCAGTGGCACATATGTGAATACGTCCTAGATATTTTTACCTGAAAGTCTGGATTTCATTGAATATAACCATATAGGAATATTCATCCTTCAGTTAACTTTTGTCCAAAAATGCAAATCAGCGAATGAAAACATTTCTATGAATGTTTTTATTTGTTTTATTTTTAAATTCCAGTTATTTTTAAGGTAATGCATTTCTAGATTTCTAGATTGGTGTCAGAAATTGTTGCATATCTGAGTCTATCTAAATGGGGGCATTGAATATTTACCTTTTTTATTTTGCCAAAAAGAAAAGAGATATTGGTGTACACTATGAATGTGACATACCACTGTGTTTTAAGAGTATTAAGAGGTCAGTTCTTAGTGGATGCTGTTATATCAATGATCTAAAAATACATTTTCTGTTAATAAAATAAATTCAGGAAAATATATGAATAATTCAATATTTTCCATATTAACTATCCTTCACCAAAATCTACTTCTGAGGGTAAACAGAATATGTGTGAAAGGATCACTGGAGAAATATTTATTATTTCAAACTTTTGAGATTTCATAGAAACTCTATTTTCAAGTATGAAAAGTGAGTCTCTTAGTACAAAGCCCAGATTTTATGTTTATTTTCTTAGAAATATTTTAGGTCAAATCCACCATTAAAATTATGCCAAACTGTGATACAGTGGCAAGCTCTTTGAGTTGAAGAAGTAGACAAAAGAATTCTTGTCCTCGATGTGCTACATCGTGACGGGGGTAATTTCTTTGATTGTGGTTTCTGAGTTTTCTCATCTTTGTAGTTTCCTCTAAAAAGGTTAAATAAAGTTTGAAACAAAACAAAAATAAGAGACCAGTCTTCATTTTTGGATTTTAAGTAATAGAGACAAAAATAGTACTGTTCTCCTTGTCTCTTGGTAATCACCCAAAAATAATAAGGATGACAAGAAACTGAAAGGAAAAAAAAACCTCCATCTTTGATGCAATTAGAAAAACCTCTGTAACCTGAGCCACAGTGTATGTGGAACGGCTCCCAGGTACAGAGAAGGTCTAACAACAGTACAGGAAAATTCAAAGACATGATACTTGGGGCTGCAGATCTTAGATTGAAGACAACAGGCACAATTCTTCAAAAAAGTAGCCTACTCCATGGGGGAAAATCGAGTAACATTATGTCCTTTGGAAACACAACACAAGGTCTTGAGTTAGTCCTAGTTGCTTCCCAAGACCCAGTCTGGTACAAAGGAAAAGCAGGGGAGGTGGATGTAACAGAGGAACCACACGGATTGTCCTTTGGCATATTAGTGAGGCAGTCAGGAGAGAAGAGACTTGACTTTGTAGTTACCACAACAGCTATCAATCTTGGTTGGCTAAGAGAAGAAAAAGCAAAAGGAACTTGTTCCCATACACACCTTTATTTCACCCAGAGAAGTACTCCTAAGGCTCAGAATGTGGCTTTGACTACTCTCCACCCCCAACACAAATGTCACTGAGATAGTGGCTTCAGGAAGGATTCATCTCACTCAAAGCTAAATAATTATTCGGACTTCCCTGGTGGCGCAGTGGTTAAGAATCTGCCTGCCAATGCGGGGGACACAAGTTCGATCCCTGGTCCAGAAAGATCACACATGCTGCAGAGCAACTAAGCCCATGCACCACAGCTACTGAAGCCCATGCACCTACAGCCCATGCTCCGCAACAAGAGGAGCCACTTCAATGAGAAGCCTGTGCACCACAAGGAAGAGTAGCCCCAATTCATCACAACTAGAGAAAACCTGTGTGCAGCAACAAAGACCCAATGCAGCCAAAAATAAATAAAATTAAAAATTTTTTTAAAGCTAAATAATTATGTAAAAGAAGAGTACAAGTCTCTACAGAGACACTGCAAGGGAAAAAAAGACTAAAATGAATAGGGGGGAAAGGGCAGAAAAAGAACTCTCCTCAGGAATATTTGCCATGGAGGATACAAAAATTACAATTAAACTATGTGACACAAATTTTTAAAAAACCTAATGATGCAAAACATCTCTATAAATCAGGGTCTTAGTGAAAAGAACAAGGAGAAAGTAGAGCAAGGAACCAGAAGCAAATGAAACATGAGCTGAGAGAACTAAGAGAAAAAGTAGAATAGATAACAAAATAACCAAAAAAATGAAGATCATATCAGAAGCCAAGAGAATAATGATGATGAAGCCACAACATAGGACATGTGTTTCAAGATTTTATTAAGGGTGAATAAACCAGGAGTTAAAAATTAAAAGAAATAGAAGACAGGAAACACAGACAAGGGGGATACAATATATGTATAATTAGTGTCCCTCAGGAAGAAGTTATTATAGAAAATAATAATAATAATAATTTAATATAATTTCCTAGAAATAGGTGCCAAAAAATGAATCAAGAAACTACTGCAAAAAGTCTGGAAGTTATTTGTGAATGTGTTTAAATGTAGAACTAAGTCTAAAACAAAAAGAATTACAAAACAACTGCTAAAGTTATACACCTGTCAGTGTATACACCTGTCAGAAAGGGAGAGAGGAAAATAGAGAGGTAGTATAAGTATGCTGAATACTTCATCTTTTATAATCTGAGATCAAAATATTTCATTAAGCCTAATAAATCAAGAAAGAGAGGCATAGGTGTATTTAAAAGTATAGTGGACAATAAAGAATGTAATAATAAACTAAAACCTGCTGGTGAAGTGTTGGGAAGAGAGAGGAAGAAAGTGTTAATTTACTATATCCTTACAGTTTGTAACAGGTAGTCAGTAGAGACTACCTGAAGGAGTAGTGGATTAAGGCTATTATATAAAATACTTAGAAACATAACCACTAGAAAAAAACACAGATTATCCAATTCATTAGAAGACACCCAAATATGAGCAAGAAAGCCTTTAACAACAACAGCAACAACAACAATAACACACACACACACATACACAAATTTGTCCTTTGAAAGAAGTCATAGAAACCTGGAATGTTCTTCTGGAAGTGCAAAGGAAGAGTTGGAGAGGGCCAGGGCCAGGTCTAGAAACCCTTGCAGAGTTTATTTACATAGTGAGGGGTTGGGGTAAGCCCTAAAAATGGAGTGGCTGAATCACAGAACAAATAATGGGGAGAGATTCCCTGTGACAGTGTTAGGGGCTGAATTGTGTCCTCCAAAAAAGAAATGTTGGAACCAGTGATGCCAACTTGACTGGGCCCAAATTAAATATTATTTCTGGGTGCATCTGTGAGAGTGTTTTCCACATGAGATTACGTTTGAATCGGTACACTCTGTAGAATAGATGGCTCTCCCCAGTGAGGACGAACAACACCTAATCTGTTGACGGCCTGAATAGAGCCAAAAGCAGAGGTAGGGAGGATTTGTTCCGTTTCTGCTTGCTTGCTTGAGCTGAGACATTGATTCTCTCCAATCCTTGGACTAGGGTTTATACCATGGGCAACCCCAGATCTCAGACCTTTGGACTCAGACTGGAATTGTACCACTGGATTTCCTGCATCTACAATTTGCAGATGGCAGATCATGAGATTTCTCAGCCTTCATAATCACAAGAGCCAGTTCTGCAGAATCACTCTCTCTCCCCCCATGTATATATTTGGGGAGAATACATGTACACACATACACACACACACACACACACACACACACACACACACTTCTATTTCTCTGTAGAACCCTGACTAATACAGACCCTTAATTCTCAATACTTTAGAATGTGACCTTATTCAGACATAGGGTTGTTACAGATGAAATTAACTAAGCTAAAATAAAGTAATACTGGAGTGGGTTGGGCTCTTGATCCAATATGACTGGTGTCCTTGCAAGAAGAGGGAAATTTAGACACCGACACAAAGACAAGACATGTAAAGACAGAGACACACAGGAAGAACACCATGTGACAATGGAGGCAGATTATGAAATGATGTACCTACAAGCCACAGAAGGCTAAGGATGGATGGCCATCATCAGGAACTAGAAAGAGGCAAGGAAGTATCCTTCCCTAAAAGTTTCCAAGGGATAATAGCCCTGCTAACACTTTGATTTTAGATTTCTAGCCTCCAGAGCTGTGATAAAATAAATTTCTGTTATTTTAAGCCACCCAACCTGTGGTAATTCCTTACAGCAGCCCTAGGATGCTAACACAGAGAATAGTCAGGAGACTTTAAGATCATATATTTTCAATATGTTGTCACCATCATTGGTTGTCCCCTTACTTTTAGTCATTTTTGGGGGTCACATGCAGCAGTGTACTGTGAATGAAAGAGGAAGAGAGAACAGGCCCTGACAAGTTTGTGATCTGAGGGAGATCACCACATGGGAGCCAAAACGTGGACATCAAGTATTCCTCAAGGTGGGAAATGGGAGTGGGAGGGGACCAGGGGGACATAAGACAAGCGACAGCACTCAGATATATTGGAAGGTGGGCCCCAGGCATCCTGCTGTAGATGGAATGGATCCTTAAAATGTTGTTGTAAAGAACAATATTTTAAAAGGCTAGAGGGCTAGAAAACACTTGTTCACACATTTTAAAATGTTCAAAGAAATGCGTGTGTTTCAGAGATGGCAATAAGAAAGAAACTGTAAGGAATTCTATTTGAAAGTGAGTAGTAACTTTCTTGCAGGGACAAGAAGAAAGGCGTTCCTTGGTATTTAAACAAGGAAATAACAGGAGTAATGGAGAGTCAGCTTAAGACAGATGGTCTAAAGGAAACTGAAGAACTTGTGATGACCAATAGGCACATGAAAAGATGCTCAATGTCACTAATTATTAGGGAAATGCAAATCAAAACTACAATGAGGTACCACCTCACACTATCATTAAAAAGTCTACAAATAACAAGTGCTGGAAACGGTGTGGAGAAAAGAGAACTCTAAATGCCCATGGATAGATGAATGGATAGAAAGATGTGGTCCATATATACAATGGAATACTACTCAGCCATGAAAAAGAATGAAATAATGCCATTTGAAGCAATATGGATGTAACTAGAGATTATCATACTAAGTGAAGTAAGTCAGAAAGAGAAAGACAAATGATATCACTTATATGTGGAATCTAAAAGATGACATAAATGAAACTATCTATGAAACAGAAACAGAATCAGGGACATAGAGAATAGGCTGGTGGTTGCCAAGGGGGAGGGGGATGGGAGAGGGTTGTATTGGGAGTTTGGGATTAGCAGATGCAAAATGGTATATATAGAATGAATAAACAATAAGGTCCTGCTGTACAGCACAGGGAACTATATTCAATATCCTATGATAAACCACAATGGAAAAGAGTATGAAAAAGAATGTATATATATATATATATATATATATATATATATATATATATATAACACAGTCACTTTGCTGCACAGCAGTAATTAACACAACATGGTAATTCAACTATACTTCAATAAAAAATAAATTAAAAAAAGAAACTGTGAACTCCTCACAGTGATTCCTTGGAAACCTGGCCCATGAACCATCTCTCTGTTAGAGCTGGGGTGGCATTAGTGGGAGCCCTGTACGCACTGCCCACGAATGGGGGAAAAATTGACCCTCTGTATTTAGTGAGCTATATTCCTGTGCCCCAAAGGAGACACCAAATGCATTTTCTCTCAGAAACATCATGATAGAAGTTATTAGGCCTATAACTACCATGAGTATTCTCCTTTTGGATAAATGGGACATCGAGGACTTTTCTAGAAAGACAAATTCTCTTCATCAGAATGTTTCAATAGGAAAAACACCATCTGTTGCCAATGCATCTTTGTGATGTGACAAGCTCAGATGGAGCATTCTCTGAGTATATGTTTGAGTTTGAGTAAACAAGTTTTGGGGGCTCAAATTAGAGGGCCTAGGTGTTAGGTCTGGTACTGCCATGACTTTGGATAAATTACCTTGGTTTTCCTATCCCTAAAATGGGCTTAATTATTGAACTGTCGATTTCTTAGGATTAAGAAATTTGTCAAATGTGAAAGTGTTTCAAATCCTTCACATTTACATTAATGTTTTTTTTTTATTCTGAGAGGATACTTTACAACAAAACATTTCTAGATTGTTCCACCTGAGGAATTTAAAATCATCTCTGTCAACGTCTGACTAATTTCCATCAGCACTTGTTTTTGCTTCATCATAAGTCAGCGGCCCTACACAGAGGAAAGTTCCAAATTGTAAGTAGGATCTGCACAAAGTTGTGTTTGTTGCAATCTGTACAAATGAAGAGTCCAAGCACACCTTTAATCTTTTTAATAACAAATGTAATTGAATGTGGTTTTAACAGTATGAAGTTATCGAGGCTTTTGGAATAGTGAGGTAATGCTGGACCGCTAGAAAGAACAACAAAGAACCCATGAAATTCAAGATCCGATGAGGTTAACAACTGAGGAACTCAAGGAACCACCTTGACAGACATTATGTTCATGGTCACAGTACACCGACTTATATTAATTTCTCTTTTAATCACTCTATGCTCTTAACTATTTACATTGGAAGTTCCCCACGATGACTTCAAAGTCAAAATTACATGACCTAATTCCCTAATTTGGATTTCATAAAATTTGGATTTCATTGAGAATTTTTTTTTTAAAGTAAGACAGACAAAGCTCTATAAATTCAAAAGTAGAGAGAAATCTATTCAAGTTAAATAGCAAAGAAAAAACAAATCTGGCTTCGGGCTGATTTTATATTTCAATCTGGAGTCATGAACCACAAAAACAGCAATGTTTCATATGATGACCTTTTGACCTATGCCTTTTTTTTTTCTTTTGGTTATTTTTCACCAAGTGTAGTTTTGATGTCTGGCCCTCCGTACAGGTATTTATTCAGCTTCATTTAATTTCATATCATATCCAGCTTTTCTGTCAATAGTGCATTTACAGAACAGATTTTCAGGATTGTGCACAATAACCTTCCTGCTGCTGGCGTCTGGGCAGAAATTGGGATACTGGTGTCAGATTGTCCCTATTGATCCGTGTTGGTTTCTTTTTTGAACGAAGCATCAGAGACATCTATGCTTTTATTTATGAACTCTGTCCCCTCAGTCGTGATGCCAGGAGGTGGTAATTCAAATGGCAGAACTGAGCTCCTAACGTGTTGGAACCCGTCACAAGTGCGCTCACATCTGGCGGGGCACAACCAGAAGATGATTCTGAAATTTCCGTTGCAATGGAGCTCAACTCCCAAGAGTTCTAGCTATATTTTTGTAACCTTCAGTAGTTTCTGTGTTTTTGACCTTCCTGAACAGCTGCTAAAGAAATTATTCTTTCATGCTTGGCAGTTTTGTTTTGTGAGTATCTTAAAATTCCCCGTAAACAGAGATATAGTGATCTGTACCAGCCCATTTCAGGCGAGTGAAGTCTGACTTTTTATTGCAGACATAGTGTTTTATTGTATTGTCCTAGCTTCTGTTATCATCCACCTTTGTAAAAGGATTGTAAATGCAATGCTATGCTGCTGTCTGTCATAAAATTAGAACTTCGTATACATCCCAAAATGTGTAGGTGTCTCTCTGCATAGATTCTGTTACTGAAATGGAAGAATGTCTATTTCAACTGAATTATTAGACTATATATTTATCATCCTCAGTTTTGAGAATGAAAGGCTGAGATGGCTTAGGACAACAGTATCTCATCGGACTGTAAGAGATAAGCAGAATAGAGAGGACCTAGGGAATATAGGAATAGAAATGTTTTTGAAAGTACTGTATAAAGACTGGTAGTATGATGATTGTATATTGTGTATGTATTGTGTGTATGTGTATTGTATATAATTATGTATAATTCTGGTAAACTGGTAATATGATAGGAGCTTCTGGAATTCTGGTTGCAGATATTACCAGTATATAATCAGGATGTGCTACTATTTCTAGAAAGTGTAAGAATAAAGTCTTGGCTAATAATTTATTTGCCCTCAGAGTGCTTTCAAATGGAAGACCTTTTAAAAACCTGAAAACTACTGAATTTAGAGATTTTTAGAAGTCATTTATTTTACCCCAGTGCTCACATAAGGCAGTACATGACACCTCACTGCTAGATAATATCGAATCTTCTGGGCCTCAGAAGAAGGGGGTTCTGCAGTGAAATACCCCATGCCAGCACACAGCAACCCTCCCTGCCAGCATGCATTCACTGCTCAAACTTCCGTAGATTTGGACACCATTGCTCTACCCATAAAACCTTTCATATTCTTGAAGATTTTAAAATTACCTCTGACTTCTCATTTAGAGGAGAAATAATTCTTGTTCTTTCAGCCTTCCCTCAAAAGTATTAGCCTTCAAATCTTTTATCACTTTCATTGCTCTCCCTTGGAACCACTCCAAGTATTTCATAGGCCTCTAAAGTTTTGGAACTTCGGACAAGAAGCCACGTTCTGACAAGTGAGAGGATGACCTCAAATTTAACATCACATACATTTCCAACATTCCTGGAGCAGTGCGTTTGCTCTTGTAAACTACAGTCGATGCAAAGCAAACGATCTCGTCTTCCACGTGACCCTTTGTGAATCTCTAATAGTTCTAAAATGTAGCAGAGAGACATTTCCTGTCTCAGAGTTGTGTGTCATATTTTTCCCCCAGAAAACATAGAAGTAGATAACAAACATCCAGAGTCACCAAGAAAAGAGCAGATTTATTCTATTTATAGATACACGACAAAGACGATAAAATAGGAAACAAGTCAGGGAACGCCTGCTTGTTATATGGGATAAAAGAAGGGTGGAATAAAAGAGTGACAGATTGAAGTGGTCTTTGAAAATTATTGTTATAAAAATTTCAGCATCCTTTTCAAGAGTCCCATGTGATGCCATTTTCCACTGTGTGCCATGTGATCCCAGCCTTGGAGGAGAGAGCCCACCCAGTGGGTTGTGAGATGGCCACATAAGTGTCCGCTCTGGTGAGCTCAGAACTGGGAAAACTGGCTCCATTCTATCTGCCAAAGGTTAATTTGCTGAAAATATGGCTTGGAACATGGAGGTGGGATCTAGATAAAAGTTAAACTTATTTGCACTAAAGAACAAGGATGATTCACAACATTTTTGTTCATTTAGTTCAGTGATTCTTGACTGTTTTTTTAGAATCTTCAAAAGTGCTGTACAAGCTAGTCCCTCTCTACCTCTCCAGGAATCTCCCAGCACCTCTTTGGTCACATGCCACTCTTAACATCCCTGCTGAACTGCCTTCAGTTGCTTGGACCCACCGTGCTTATTTCCCTCTGTTCCTTCTGGCAGTGCGGGTCCCTCTGGGCCATTCCTCTTTTCCTCCACTCACCCTTCAACATCACGTTAGTGTCAGCTCTGCTAGAAAGCCATCTCTGAACTCCATAGACTACTCCAAGGACTCCTGCTGTGGGCTCCAATGGCACCCATATGTCCTGTTCTAAAACTTATCGTGGTTGATTTCAACGGCCTGTGAATTTGTCTTCCTCCATAGGCTGGAAGACCCGGGAAGGCAGGATCATCTTGTTCCTCTTGTTTTTCATAATATGCCCAAGAATTAGCACAGTGCTTGGCATGAGGGAAAGTTTTATACATTTGCCAAATAAACAACTACAAACACCAGCATTATCTCATTAAGCCACAAATATAATTGAGTCAGTTTTCTCTCTTAAAAACCTTGATCTTCTTAATTGACTACAGGATCAAGCTGCTTTTACAAAGCATTTTTTGGTCCTTCACAATATACCCACAACCTAACTTGGTAGATTTTCTCTCTGAATTTTACACCCACGTTTTCTGTCTATATATCAGACAACTTATTCTTACCTTATATATTGATAAATATTCTACTCAACCTTACATCACTTTGATCTGACATTTTACTCCAGCCTCTATTGCAGCAACCAGCTGTGCAAAGTTATTCCCTGACATATCGCTTCCACTGTCCAGAATATCTCTTATTTCCACCCTGAGGTTTCTCTGCCACCTGCACTTGACACACCCATGAGAATCTGTTAAACCAAGGGAGTTAACACACCTGGGGCAACATGTGACCTTGGGGGGCAGTAAAGAGAGCCCTGTTCCACATGCTGAGAAGAGAAATCTGGAGTACAGTCCACAAGTTCCTCTGAGGGTCCAAAAGGGGCTTGAACTCCCATTGCCCACGGTGGTAAGGAGCTTAGGAATGAACTTTTGGATTGGCATTTCCTCCTCCCCACTTTACAATTCCTTTTCTTCCACTCATGTTCCACCTATTTGTTTTACAAAATAAACTAGCTGCCGCCAAATCTTTATTTGGTTTTGGAAAAACCCAGGGATAAAATATCATCATAGGCCATGTGTACCTTTATCTTTACACTCCTTGTTCCCCCTTCCTTCTTCCTGCCCAGGCTTCTTGTTCAAGCTTTTTTCTCTTCCTAAGCTCCTAATCATCATCCAAACCCTAACACAAATGGTATCTTTACGGTGAAGCATTTCTTTGACTTCCAGACTTAACTACTGCATTTGCTGAGTTCTGATTGCATTTCCTATATAACTCCCATGATAGTCACATTTTACAAAGCTATGAGAATGTGAAAATGATATATACTCAATCACATAATTTTTTTTTATAAAAAAATTTTTAACATCTTTATTGGAGTATAATTGCTTTACAATGGTGTGTTAGTTTCTGCTTTATAACAAAGTGAATCAGCTATACATATATCCCCATATATCCTCCCTCTTGCGTCTCCCTCCCATCCTCCCTATCCCACCCCTCTAGGTGTTCACAAAACACCGAACTGATCTCCCTGTGCTATGTGGCTGCTTCCCACTAGCTATTTATTTTACATTTGGTAGTGTATATATGTCCATGCCACTGTCTCACTTCATCCCAGCTTACCCTTCCCCCTCCCCGTGTCCTAAAGTCCATTCTCTACCTCTGCGTCTTTATTCCTGTCCTGCCCCTAGGTTCCTCAGAAGCTTTTTTCTTTTAGATTCCATATATATGTGTTAGCAGCATATGGTATTTGTTTTTCTCTTTCTGACTTACTTCACTCTGTAGGACAACCTCTATGTCCATCCACTTCACTACAAATAACTCAATTTCGTTTCTTTTTATGGCTGAGTAATATTCTACTGTATATATGTGCCACGTCTTCTTTGTCCATTCATCTGTCGATGGACACTAGGTTGCTTCCATGTCCTGGATATTGTAAATAGAGCTGCAATGAACATTGTGGTACATGACTCTTTTTGAATTATGATTTTCTCAGGGTATATGCTCAGTAGTGGGATTGCTGGGTCCTATGGTAGTTATATTTTTAGTTTTTTAAGGAACCTCCATACTATTCTCCATAGTGGCTGCATGAACTTACATTCCCACCAACAGTGCAAGAGGGTTCTGTTTTCTCCACACCCTGTCCAGCATTTGTTGTTCGTAGATTTTCTGATGATGCCCATTCTAACGAGTGTGAGGTGATAACTCATTGTAGTTTTGATTTGCATTTCTCTAATGATTAGTGATGTTGAGCATCCTTACATGTGTTTTTTGCCACTCTGTATATCTTCTTTGGAGAAATGTCTGTTTAGGTCTTCTGCCCATTTTTGATTAGGTTGTTTGTTTTTTTGATATTGAGCTGCATAAGCTGCTTGTATATTTTGGAGATTAACCCTTTGTCAGTTGCTTTGTTTGAAAACATTTTCTCCCACTCTGAGGGTTGTCTTCTCATCTTTTATGGTGTCCACTGCTGTGCAAAGGCTTTTGTTTCATTAGATCCCATTTGTTTATTTTTGTTTTTATTTCCATTTCTCTACGAGGTGGGTCAAAAAGGATCTTGCTGTGATTTATATCATAAAGTGTTCTGCCTATGTTTTCCTCTAAGAGTTTTATAGTGTCTGGCTTTACATTTAGGTCTTTAATCCATTTTGAGTTTATTTTTGCGTATGGTGTTAGGAAGTATTCTAATATCATTCTTTTATATGTTGCTGTCCAGTTTCCCCAGCACCAATTATTGAAGAGGCTGTCTTTTCTCCATTGTATATTCTTGCCTCCTTTATCAAAGATAAGGTGACCATAGTTGCATGGGTTTATCTCTGGGCTTTCTATCCTGTTTCATTGATCTATATATCTATTTTTGTGCCAGTACCATATTGTCTTGATTACTGTAGCTTTGTAGTATAGTCTGAACTCAGGGAGCCTGATTTCTCTTGCTCTGTTTTTCTTTCTCAAAATTGTTTTGGTTATTTGGGATCTTTTGTGTTTCCATACAAATTGTGCAATTTTTTTTGTTCTTGTTCTGTGAAAAATGCCAGTGGTAGTTTGATAGGGATTGCACTGAATCTGTAGATTGCTTTGGGTGATATAGTCATTTTCACAATGTTGATTCTTCCAATCCAGGAACATAGTATATCTCTCCATCTATTTGTATCATCTTTAATTTCTTTCATCAGTGTCTTATACTTTTCTGCACACAGGACTTTTTTTTCTCCTTAGGTAGGTTTATTCCTAGGTATTTTATTATTTTTCTTGCAATTGTAAATGGGAGTGTTTCCTTTATTTCTCTTTCAGATTTTTCATCATTAGTGTATAGGAATGCAAGAGATTTCTGTGCATTAATTTTGTATCCTGCTACTTTACCAAATTCATTTATTAGTCCTAGTAGTTTTCTGGTAGCATTTTTAGGATTCTCTATGTGTAGTAACATGTCATCTACAAACAGTGACTGTTTTACTTCTTTTCCGATTTGGATTCCTTTTATTTCTTTTTCTTCTCTGATTACTGTGGCTAAAACTTCCAAAACTATGTGGAATAATAGTGGTAAGAGTAGGCAATCTTGTCTTGTTCCTGATCTTAGTGGAAATGGTTTCAGTTTTTCACCATTGAGAACAGTGTTGGCTGTGGGTTTGTCATATATGGCCTTTATTTTTTTGAGGTAAGTTCCCTCTATGCTTACGTTCTGGAGGGTTTTTTATCATAAATCAGTGTTGAATTCTGTCAAAAGCTTTTTCTGCATCTATTGAGATGATCATATTGTTTTTCTCCTTCAATTTGTAAAGATGGTGTATCACATTGATTTGCGTATACTGAAGAATTCTTGCATTCCTGGGATAAATCCCACTTGATCATGCTGTATGATCCTTTCAATGTGCTGTTGGATTTTGTTTGCTAATATTTTGTTGAGGATTTTTGCATGTTATAAAATGTTTTTAACAGATGCTTGTATGTGTAGGTATTTTGAAAAAGATCTAAGTAAACAACAATTTCTACTATTGATATTCAGGATTAGATGTTGTATTAAATCAACTCTCTCTGTAAATTTCCTTTGACTCAAGCTGAACCTATACAGAGCAGCTATTATACACTGAGCAATATCTTATTTTGAGTATTTGGTGGGTAGTTCCTTTAAGGGGTCATTTTGTACCAGTTAGTATGAAAGATATTTTTTCCTCCTGGCTGAAGAAAACAGGGGTCTCTGGAGGCATTTGTGGATGCCCCAGTGGCCTTGAGGGAGAGTTGTGGGTGAGGTTGCCAGAGAGAGAGGTAGACGAAGTACAGCCCCAAGTGCTGGGCACTGCACAGCAGGCTCGAGCTGGGGGGTTATTTTCGTGTCACTTGTGTATGCTACAGTGAAAGATGCCGGTATCCTTACTCTTCCACATTGCCCTGATACACTAATGGAACAGAGCAAAAGAAAACTAGAGATCACAAGACCTACAAGAAGAGAACAGTGTTTGGCAGCACAGAAACTTTCCTGGGTACCAAGGGCTGCTTTGTAGGAGTGGCAGAAAGTGAAATTTCAGTAATGACTCTTTTTATAATGCTGTAGTATCAGTCTGGAGAGGTCCAGACATTCTGGGTACATAGTCAATGAGGTTTACTACCCAGAGGTACAAATTTGATGGCAGGAAAAGAGATTAAAAATATGTTTTTCTTAAATTCCTGAAGTATATAAGAAACAATAAAGATTATGTGTCATTTTCTTGATTCTGAACAGAATATGAAAATTTTGTTTTGGCTGAGAACTAGACATGCTACTTTTAACCTTAAAAATGTTAAAGGTTATAACGGAATATGTTAAAGGAATATGATGATTCCTTCTGGGTATATAGTTTGAGTATATGGATGTGCCTTTTTTTACTGCCTCTGTTAATTGGTACTTTTTAACTTCTCATGTAAAATCACTTGTAAGGCTACATTGCATGCAGAAAACCTGCATGCCTCCTTAAATTATGAAAATCTTATTCCTCAAAAGTCAATAATCTCGGGCTTCCCTGGTGGCGCAGTGGTTGAGAGTCCGCCTGCCGATGCAGGGGACACGGGTTCGTGCCCCGGTCTGGGAGGATCCCGCATGCCGCAGAGCGGCTGGGCCCGTGGGCCATGGCCGCTGGGCCTGTGCGTCCGGAGCCTGTGCTCCGCAACGGGAGAGGCCACAACAGTGAGAGGCCCACATAACGCAAAAAAAAAAAAAAAAAAAAAAAAAAAGTCAATAATCTCAGAGCCCTTATGATAAATATTAAGCTTTGAATAATGTAAGCTGATCCTACCTGATGGGATTTCGTTCCTCTCTTCCTCTCACAACCTATTAGAACTACCAATGATCCTCTGGAATAAACCCTAGTGGATGAAAGGGACTTTGTGGGGTGGGGGGTTTCCTTTGGAGGTTTGATGTCTCAGTGGATCGAGAGTCCTCTCCAGCTAGTTGGCTCCTCCACTAAAATGGCCTTGTTAGTTTCATAGGGGGTCTCTTAATGACTCGTTAGCATGTTTTTTAACTGGATATTTTCTGAGCCACAGTACTTTGGATTAGAACCAGGAGTTTTAGAAATGATATTATATTCATTATTTGTAAATATCAGTTATTTAAGGTTTTTATCATAAATTATATTTTTGATAAGATAATTTGAGATCTATAAGTACCACAGAAATATTTTATTCTAACAATATTATAATTATTATCACAGTAATAAGTGCCTCATTACAGAAGCTCAAACACACTTATACATTATTTAAAACAGGAGATAATATTTCAATAATTTATTTTTTCCTTTAATTGGCATTTTTCAAAACTCAGAGATATTGATTTTACAGAACAATAATATACTCTACACTCCAGGTTGGGAGAGAATGTATATTTTAAATGTTTTTAAAGGATACATTAGGGGCTTCCCTGGTGGTGCAGTGGTTGAGAGTCTGCCTGCCGATGCAGGGGACACGGGTTCGTGCCCCGGTCCAGGAAGATCCCACATGCCGCGGAGCGGCTGGGCCTGTGAGCCATGGCCACTGAGCCTGCACGTCTGGAGTCTGTGCTCCGCAACGGGAGAGGCCACAACAGTGAGAGGCCCGCGTACCGCAAAAAAAAACAAAAAAAGAACAAGATACATTAAAACATGTAAAAGCTACAAAATAATCCTTTCCACATTCCCAGCGCCTCCTGGAATGTAGTATCCAGCTATAACTTCAGCGTTATCTGTGGACATTAGGGTTGTTAATGAAGTGACATAACTGAATCAAACAACATTAAGTTAAATTAGTTGGTACAAGTTTGCCTACATAATTAAGGCTTTGAGACAATGATGCTAAATGTCTTTTTCACTACTGAGTAGAGAACTGTCTGCTATAGACTCGCAAAGTCATGACCACTATTCTTTGCACAACTGTTTAGTCTCCAGAGTGGTCATGAAAGGACAGAGGCTGACAGCTCTGGAATTCCTCAGCAGGACTACTGATCCAGGAAGGAGCATTAGAACATTGAAGGGAATATATTCCCAGTGAGAATAAACCCTGACCTACTGAATTCATTTTGCTAATGGCAGGATAAAAGATGGGCATCTTAAAAACATTCTTTATCCATTCATCTGTTGATGGACAGGTTGCTCCCATGTCTTGGCCATTGTAAACAGTGCTGCAATGAACATTGAGGTGCATGTATCTTTCCGAATTATAATTTTCTCTGGATATATGCCCAGTAGTGAGATCCCTGGATCTTATGGTAGATGTGGTATATATGTATATATATATATACATACATACAGATATATATGTATATGTATATATATATATATATACACATACATACAGATATATATGTATATGTGTATATATATATATATATATATATATATATATATATATGTATATATATATACACAATGGAATATTACTCAGCTATACAAAAGAATGAAATAATGCTGTTTGCAGCAACAGGGATGGATGTAGAGAATATCATACTAAGTGAAGTAAGCCAGACAGAAAATGACAAACATCATATGATATGGCTTATATGTAGAATCTAAACAAAAGTGATACAAATGAATTTATTTACAAAATAGAAATAGACTTATAGACATAGAAAACAAACTTATGGTTACCAAAGGGGAAAGGGAGGGAAAGGAAAAATAAGGAGTTTGGGAATAATGTATACACACTAATATGTATAAAATAGATAACCAACAAGGACATACTATATAGCACAGGGCACTATACTCAATATTTTATAATAACCTATAAGGGAAAAGAATATAAAAAAGAATATATATTTATATACATTCTTTATATATATATATATATATATATATATATATATATGAATCACTTTACTGTACACCTGAAACTAACACAATATGGTAAATCAATTATACTTCAATTAAGAAAAAGCACTCTTTAGTCACCTGAATGAGACCTCTTGGTTATGTATTCTTGTGCTAGGGATGTGCTTCTCAAACGTTAATGGTCGAGGGAGAGTACCCAGAGAGCTTCTTTATAGTGTGCCTTCCCTAAATAGCCTGATTCATAAAATCGGGGTAGGGCCAGGAACCCAAATATTCACAAACAATCTGACTCTGAGACAAGTGCTCAGAGGCCACACTTCGAGGGACCAAAAGCTATGCGTCTCACAGAGGAATGATTTAAAATGACGTCCTGTGAGCACATTACCCACCAAATTCATCTTTAAATGACTTCTGTGCCTCAACTGCAAATTTAAGTTACTGTTGTCAAAAATTCAATGGACACTTTTCACTGTTTCCCCACTCTTTTTATTTTTTATTTTAATCAAGAAATTGAAAAAGATTCAAAGAATTCACAAGGTTTATTACAAAGAGAGAGAAAGAAAGAGACCACAAGAGGACAGTTCCTCATACCCATTCCCCCATCTCCATTTTCCTTGCACAAAAGGCAACCATTTTCACATTTTTCAGCCAGTTATTTTACATCTACAATAGCGGCACTAAATAATATTCTTGTATTTCTATCTGTTCACTTTTCAGCTTTAGTCGTTATTTGTTGATTTCCTTTCTACCCCTACTTTCTCCTCATATGTGCAAATTTCCTATCTACCCACCCCTATTCTCTCCATATGGTCAGATCATAATTTAAATTTGATAAATATTCTTGTACAATTTTTTCCTGGACCTATTAGTTGACCTTTGTTGCTTCAGTTGCTATTTTTTTTTTCACTAATTCTACTCCAAACACTTGTACCTGTTGTCTAAATTTCTCCTCCATCCATTCCAATGCATCTGGGATATTATCAATTTAATCCTGTTGGAGACATCAGGAGCCTTTATGACGTGCTCCCCTCTGGATGGGTTCATATCTACACATCTGCACAGTTGTCCTCTTGGGGTCCCCTTCCCCAGCTTGCCCTTTGTTTCTGTGTCGTGTTGAAGCTCCTGCACCCTATACTCTGCATCTTCCTCTTTCCTTGCTTTACTCACTCATTTTGAAGGGACATATCCACAGCTTCTTGCATGGAAGATGCAAAGAAGGTTAATGTTTCGAGAACATGCATGTCTGAAAATGCCTTAATTCTGTCCTAAGAGTATTCATTTACCCCACTTCTAGAGCTGTGTGATACATCTAATCCCTCAGTCTTTTGATGTTTCTTTGTGGTACAAATTGAGTTTTGTTCTGTGTGTTTGTTTGTTTGGGCTTTTCAAGTTGCCATTTAAAAGTCCCTTCCATTGAGTATAATGATTCCTATATTGTATACTTATTTCTTTCCAATTTCCAGACTGTTTTGCTGTTATTTATGATCATGTTATCTCCATCTTTGTAGGTTTATGTCTTTTCCCCAAAATCCTTTTATTTTATAAACACTCTAAAATGAAGGATGCTATAGGAAGGAGTCAGAGTCCATATTGTCTTCTCTCTGCCATTGCTACCTGGAAGCAATATATCTCTCTTGACCTCTCAACAGCATTGAACCCTGCTACTCATATTTTTCCTTCTAAAATTGTAGTACTTAATGGGGATGGTGGCACATTGAGAAAAAGAAGACTGGGGAAAAGTTAGTTATCCATCAGGATTTGGTGAGAGGTCGGGGTGAGAAAGGGAGAAGGTGTATATGGGGGGAGGAGCGGAGGGGTTGGGTGTGGATGTGGTGTTTGGATTAAGCTCCTCATGTAATTATATTCCTCCAAGTTGAGAACCTCTGTCTTATAGAACAGGTTGCAAATAAATCTTATTCTCCTCTGGGTTTGGTACAAGTTGTACTTTCTTATGGCCGATCCTGGAAGCAGAGCACACTTTGACAATTCTTTAAGGTAATTCTTGAGCACAGCAGGGAACGTCTTCAGTGAAAGAAGCTTCTCCACTTTGCCACAGACTCCAGAACTCTGAGGGACTGCAAACTAAGCAAAGGCTGTTAACATAGAACACAAGGGCAGTCACGCTAAAGAATAGGAAGCCATTAGGTAGAAAGAAGGGAAACCAGCTCTAAGCTGTTTCATGGAAAATTTAGTGTAACTGTAAGAAAGAATTTAGTTCTCCTTCAATGTTTGTTGAATTTGAATTAAATTGTTGGTGAAAAAGTGTCCAATCTATAGACGACTTCCTTAAAATCAAGGCAGGTTTTCATCTGGCCAGTGTGGCAAAGTCATGGTCTTGCCTAAAAAGATATGAAAAGAGACTTACGGTCCATTGCTGGATCCACTGACCAACGGCATCAGCATTGCCTAGAGTTTAACAGAAGTTCAGAAGCTCCGGCCTCAGCACAGACTTACTGCATTTGAACAAGATCCTCAGGTTATTTGTACATACATTACCATTTGAGAAGTACTGTTTGGACTAAACTCATTTGTATGTACCTCTGCTTTTCTGAAAAAAACAAAGCAGGTTTTAAACGGGCCACTCTGCAGCTCGTGTGAATGTCTGGCCGGGTTAAACTCTGATCCTTGATTAGGAACATCAACCTTAATGAATTCCCCAGGTTGGCCCAAGATGGTCCTCCCAGGGTTTTGCAACACCAAAAGGAAGGTTGTATTGAGCAATAAGGAGAAGCCTTCAAAAGGGAAGAGTAAAGCTCTCTATGCTGTACACAGTTTCATCAAGTAGGAAACAGGAGCCCATTCTTATTAAGAAATGATCCTACTGGCTTCCTAGTGAAACTCCCTTTCACTGTATTACAGTGCTAAGTAACTTGGCTTTCATCCCAGTGTGTCTCCAGTGTTTGAGTGCAGGCTGCAGACACTCTGACCCACTCAATCACGATGCTTCTTTCTTTTAAAAACGGTTTTAGAATATAGCAAGACCTCTCTCTTTCTCAGAATGACAGCTGTGGAAGAAAGTTATAGGATTCAGTTCTAGAATAACTGCACAGGCCAACCTGGCTGAACTTGTTTTGTTTAAGAGCTAATCAAATCTGTATCATCATACAAACTTTTCTGCTTGCTTGGCCTTGTTTTAAAAACACTACCTTCAAGCTGTTGAGACTAAATCCAATATTACACAACATGAAGGTGAACCTTTTAGAAAATATTGCTCAGTAGAAGCATGAATAGTGGAATTAGGCTTCCAACACAAAGCATTTTCATCCTGAAGAATTTCTCAATAATTCTTCTGTAGTAGTCATAATTTTAATTAAAACATTTTAATCAGCGTGCGCTTAGAGACAGAGGTAGAAAGCAATTCTAAATGAATCCATAAGAGAGAAGAGGTGATAATGGTCTATGGAATGTGAGATTCAAGAGTGTTGTTACTTGGTTTATTGAGATGAAAAACACTGAAAAAGTAAAAACAAGAAGGCAATACTTTTGGCCTTTTGACTTTGAAAATTTTCTAAACCAAGGCTTCACTTTGTAAGGGAATAATAGGAATAGCATTTGTCATTTCCATTTGTTGTTCTTTAAATATTTCTGAAAAGAAAGAATTTTTTTTTGAATGAGAAATCCTTACTGAGGAACTAATAACTTCATTTAATACAATTTCTAGAAATACAAGAGATGAATTATGCTCGCAAAACATATTTTAGTCTTCTGATTATCTGCTTAAAAAACTATGGAAAAACGATGACTTTAGAAACAATTTTTGAATTGCCATATATTTCATCTCTTTAAAAATCTCTGTGTATAAAAATGAGACCCAGAAATTGGCCTGGCAGCAAAGCAAAGAAGCTAAGAGTCCAGACTTTCTTATCAGATAAAACTGGTTTGGGCTCTCACTAAACCACTTGCTAGCTGTGTGACCATGGGCAAATTACCGAACCACTCTGCGCTTAACTGACCTCATTTTTAAAAGAGCGATAAGAAGAAATAACATTATGATACACATAACACAATGGGGCTATTCTGCAGATTAAATGAGAAAGTGGCTATAATGTGCTTGGTAGAAAGGCACTTAGTAAGTGATCAATATTACCTTACTAATGTGTACTATTATTTTGATCACTTACATAATAGACACAAAAAGACAGGATTTTTAAAGTACATGAAAAAATTAATTAACAAGTATCTTTTAATAAATGTCATGTTCTAGTTTCTGATGGAGATGCTATGTAATAATTTCTTTTAGACCTATGCAAAAAAACCCTATTTTTCATAAAGAGAAAAAAGCAGAAAAGCTACCTTACATGTTTAATAAAAGACTTTAAGCTGAAATAGAATTAATAATTTGATTATATTTGTTGTAGTTATATTTAAGTTAATTTAATTCAAGAATTTTATTTATGAAAGTGAGGTAGTCAATTAAAATAAAAATATATAGATAGTTAATATATTTTCAACACTTCCTATGCGCCAGACACAGATTACATAGGCTAACTCAATTAATCTTCACAAGGACCTTGTGAGATAGGTACTCATTTTACAGATAAGTAAACTGAGTGACAGGGAAGTTATATAACTTGCCTGAGGTCTCGCAGCTAACAGAGGACGGGGCAGCTTTCATGCCAAGCATCCTGGCTCTAGAGCTTGTCCTCACCCACCATGCTGTGACACTTGACTAACACTTACAGATTAACAATCAGAAATGCTTACGGAGGAATCAGTGTCACAACTGACTAAACCTCCCAAAATGTATATCCTGACATTTAATTATCTAAGGTTGATATATTTGCTATAGTTTAATAAAATAAGTCTATATTCCTATTTACAGTAGGTAAAATTTGATTCCTCTTTTCTTTTGTGGCTGGGGTGCTGATTTTAGCTTTGGTTGTAATTTGCTTTATCCAGCTCTCCCACTTTCTACATGCGTCCTACTGTTTTAGTAACATTTCTCAGTTTCAAATGTCAGTGTCAGTTTGTGATTCTCTGTTACCCAAGAATTACCACCTGGGCTGACATCCGTTTGCTTCTGAATGCCCTACCCCTGCTCCCCAGCTTGGCCTCATATGCTGTTAAGAGTTGAATTGTATCCACAAAAGATCTGTTGAAGTCCTACTTCAAGCACCTTAGAATGTGACCTTATTTGGAAATAGGGTCCTTGCAGATATAATTAGTTAAGATGAGGTCTAAGGATTCTGCACCCAGTTACAATGTTTTCCCCACATCTCCAGTAATTCTCCAGACACAGCTGGGTGTTCTGCAATTCAACTCAATTCTAACACTATCTATCCTGAAACAGCATCATATGTCACAGGTTAAGCACTCAATCCCACAAGACTACCACTCCCCCTCACACACGCTTCAGACACAAGTCAAAAGTCCAGGATGTCACCTGTGCTTCTGATCAAACAGCTTTAGCTCAGAGGTTCCTACAGCCCCCTTCCTGGGTTCGATTAATTTGCTAGAGTGGCTCACAGAACTCAGAGAAACATTTAATTTACTAGATTACCAGTGTATTATAAAAGGATATCACTCAAGAACAGCCAGATGGAAGAGATGCACAAGGCAAAGTATGGGGAAAGGGTATGGAGCTTCCATGCCCTCCCTAGACATGCCACCCTCCCCAAATCTCCCCATGTTCACCAACCCAGAGGCTCTCCAAATCCTGTCCTTTAGGGTTTTTATGGAGGCTTTATTACATAGTCATGATTGATTAAATCACTGGTCATTGGCAATTCATTCAGTCTCCAACCCCTTTCTCCTCCCGGGAAGTTGGGCAGTGGGACTGAAAGTTCCAACCCTCCAATCTCTAGTTTGGGTCTCCTGGCAACCAGCCTCCAAACTTAGGTTTGGTCCAAAAAGTCTCCTCATTAGCATAACAAAAGGCTCTTTATCTTTTTTTTTTTTTTTTTTTTTTGTGGTACGCGGGCCTCTCACTGCTGTGGCCTCTCTTGTTGCGGAGCACAGGCTCCGGACGCGCAGGCTCAGCGGCCATGGCTCACGGGCCCAGCCACTCCGCGGCATGTGGGATCTTCCCGGACCGGGGCACGAACCCGTGTCCCCTGCATCGGCAGGCGGACTCTCAGCCACTGCGCCACCAGGGAAGCCCTTAAGGGCTTTTTAAAATTCTGATTTCAAGCCTTCAATCAACTTCCTAGAATCTTAGAGGTCATCACCCTTCTCCACAATCTGCTTTCCTTTCCTTCACTGACCCATGGCCAATCCTTTACAAGGCCCTTAACCTTCCTCCCTAATGCCTTCTCTCCCTTATCTTTTATACCAGTGTCTGCCCTGTTTGACCACAACACTGTTTTTCTGCCCATGCTGTTAGGTAGTTGACATTTTCTGGAGAAAGCTGATCTATTATTTCCTGTATAAACTTATGTTTATCCAACTGAAACTGGGTCCTCACACTCAGCATTCCTTTACAGCATGACTTGATTCCTAGTCATACTCCCTAGGGGATCCTGAGAAATTTCTAGAATTGTGCTTGAAGTGAAAAAAAAACCCAAAACAAAACAGCGCACCTTGCCCTCATGCATACATGCATGAGTTACCTTGGGTACCTCATTTTTGATCTAGAGATCATCAATTTCCCTGTTCATTTAACATTAAAAACTTAAAAATTATGCACATGACATAAATATATGCTGATTCACTCACAGAGTGAAATGGACTTTGTGAGAAAGTATGGGCTCATTATGTTAATGCAGAGTTGTTTTGCTAAACCGAGAAGTGATAAAACTGAAATAAAGATGACTATAACGAATATTTCTAAGAAATTTATTTTAAACATTTTTCACTCAAAAGTGCTTTTAAAAATCTTGAAAGACAATAAGGGAAATAAAATAAGACAAAATAATATCACCTACAGTTCTTCAGTTTCCCCTGTTGCAATTATGCTCAAGATAGCTGGTCATCCATCCTGTGGGCAACCATCATACTGATGGACACAAGTTAGGAAATTAAAAGCTACATTGTGTGAGCACTTAATTGTGGCTTGGCGCACCTTTTACCAAAACCTGTCTTCTTAGTAATTAAAAGAGCAGTGTTTATTCATCTATCTATTTATTTATTTTACTACAATACTCTTTTACAGACCTGGCAGCGAAAGGCAGCATCTGGAACCTTACCTCATTCTCCCTAGGATCCTGGCCTCCACAGCTGTCCTCAATTTTTCTTAGAGTGAAAAACATTGAATAGTTCTCCCAGTGCTTTTTAAAAATACCATTTTACAAAAAAAAAAAAAAAAACCCAAAAACAAACAGGCTGGGTGTACTAAGAATTTGTATGCTGACTAGACAAGAGAACTTGTTTCTTCTGTCATGTGTATTTCAAATACTTTGGAAGGAAGGAGTAAAAAATCATTAGCTAATGTCCTTAGAATTAAAACAGAACTGGTGGAGGGAGAACAGAAATTTTGAAAAAGAACTAATTATTAATAGTAGAAAAATACCCAAAGAACATATTCAATTACCATATAGATTCTGAAACAGTTTGTAAACTGGAGGATAATATATCTAATCAGACATAGAAATAATTTCTTCCAAGAATACTAAAATAGTAGATGTTTCTGTCCCTTTACAATGCTTTGCCTGGTATAGGATGACTTTAATTCCTAATCTAGGCATTTCATTAAGGTATTTTGGCATTATGAGGCCATGCACAAAAAATTCTAAGTCTATTAAAGCCACTTTGTAATTCCAAATATATAAATTAAGAGGATATATCTTTTTCTCTCTTTTTTTTACCTTTGAGGATTTTGTTATTATTTTCCTAGGTGTGAATTGAAAATTAGTTTGATTATGATGGGTATAAATAATTATGGTTGTCACATATTAAGCATTTACTTACACCAGGCCCTCTGTGAAGTACATTACATGCATTGATCATCTAATTCTCCAACAAGCCTATGAGGAAGTAATGTTAGTTTCCCCTTTATCAGATGAGAAAAACAAGTCTTAGGCTAAATTTCCGAAGATAACTAACCAATTAGTGTTGGGATTTGAACCCATGTAGTCTATCTCTGGAGCCCATACTCTTAACAATGATGTTTTCTTACCTCCACGCAATTAGAGAGCTAAAGTAATGTATTTGGATTATGTAATGAATCCAGTTTTATCTTCACATGACCAAACAACTGATTTACTTAATATTTTTCCCCAACTGAATTGATGGCATGTTTGACTCATCTGCTTCTTGCAAACCTACTGGATCCTACACATGTAAAAGTTTTCTCTCTCTCTTTTAATGTCCCTTCTGGGTGTTTTTGTTTTGTTTTTTTGGTTGTTTTTTTGTTTTTTGGGTTTTTTTCCAAATGTTATTTTAGAACATTCACAAACTTAATTTTTAAATTCTCTTCAGAACACCTAGACATAATATTGAGTTCCAAAAATCACTATAAAAGTCTAAAGTTTAAACCAACATCTGACTTTGACTAGAATTTGAAGATGTAGGAAGGAACGTATTTTTCAGTCTCCTAGCTTTGCAAATAGACAATTGTTTTTCTCATCCACTTTATTATTAGTGTACTAGTTCGACCATATACTGCTGAGAGAGCAGAATCTGAGAGAAACTTTTAGCTTTGAATCATCAATGAAGATCTTTGACTGCTATCAGTTTTCCCTAGAGCAAGTAGATCTATCTTCAGTTTAATTTTAAGTCTTTATCATTGTGCTGACTCTTCAAAATGGTCTACAATTTACATGTCTTCTTTTTTTTCTTACTGTGTTTACTTTTTTTTTAACATCTTTATTGGAGTATAATTGCTTTACAATGGTGTGTGGCTGCTGTATAACAAAGTGAATCAGCTATATGTATACATATATCACCGTATCCCTTCCCTCCTGCATCTCCCTCCCACCCTACCTATCCCACCAATCTAGGTGGTCCCAAAACACCAAACTGAACTCCCTGTGCTCTGTGGCTATGTGACTTCCCACCAGCTATTTACTTTACATTTGGTAGTGTATATATGTCAATGTTATTCTCTTACTTTGTCTCAGCTTACCCTTTCCCCTCCTCGTGTCCTCAAGTCCATTCTCTACATCTGTGTCTTTATTCCTGTCCTGCCCCTAGGTTCTTCAGAACCTTTTTTTTTTTTTTTGGTTCCATATAAATGTGTCAGCATATGGTATTTGTATTTCTCTTTCTGAGTTACTTCACTCTGTATGACATCCTCTAGATCCATCCACCTCACTACAAATAACTCAATTTCAGGTTTTTTTTATGGCTGAGTAATATTCCATTGTATATATGTGTCACATCTTCTTTATCCATTAATCTGTCGAAGGACAATTAGGTTGCTTCCATGTCTTGGCTATTGTAAATAGTGCTGCAATGAGCACTGTGGTTCATGACTCTTTTTGAATTATGGTTTTCTCACGGTATATGCTCAGCAGTGGGATTGCTGGGTCCTATGGTAGTTCTATTTTTAGTTTTTAAAGGAACCTCCATATTGTTCTCCAGAGTGGCTGTATCAATTTACATTCCCACCAACAGTGCAAGAGTGTTCCCTTTTCTCCACACCCTCTTCAGCATTTATTGTTTTTGATTTTTTGATGATTGCCATTCTGACTGGTGATACCTGAGGTGATACCTCATTGTAGTTTTGATTTGCATTTCTCTAATGATTAGTGATGTTGAGCATCCTTTCATGTGTGTGTTGGCAATCTGTATATCTTCTTTTGAGAAATGTCTATTTAGGTCTTCAAACCATTTTTGGATTGGGTTGTTTGTTTTTTTGATATTGAGCTTCATGAGCTGCTTGTATATTTTGGAGATTAATCCTTTGTCAGTTGCAAACCCACAGCCAACATCATTCTCAATGGTGAAAAACTGAAACCATTTCCACTAAGATCAGGAACAAGACAAGGTTGTCCACTCTCAACAATATTATTCAACATTGTTTTGGAAGTTTTAGCCACAGCAATCAGAGAAGAAAAACAATAAAAGGAATCCAAATCAGAAAAGAAGAAGTAAAGCAGTTACTGTTTGCAGATGACATGATACTATACATAGAGAATCCTAAAGAGGCTACCAGAAAACTACAGGATTAATCAATGATTTTGGTAAAGTAGCAGGATACAAAATTAATGCACAGAAATCTCTTGCATTCCTATACATTAATGATGAAAATCTGAAAGAAAAATTAAGGAAACACTCCCATTTACCATTGCAACAAAAAGAATAAAATACCTAGGAATAAACCTACCTAAGGAGACAAAAGTCCTGTATGCAGAAAACTATAAGACACTGATGAAAGAAATTAAAGATGATACAAACAGATGGAGAGATATACCATGTTCTTGGATTGGAAGAGTCAACATTGTGAAAATGGCTATACTAAACAAAACAATCTACAGATTCAATGCAATCCCTATCAATCTGCCAATGGCATTTTTCACAGAACTAGAACAAAAAATTGCACAATTTGTATGGAAACACAAAAGACCCGAAATAGCCAAAGCAATCTTGAGAAAGAAAAACGGAGCTAGAGAAATCAGGCTCCCTGACTTCAGACTAAACTACAAAGCTACAGTAATCAAGACAGTATGGTACTGGCACAAAAACAGAAATATAGATAAATGAAACAGGATAGAAAGCTCAAAGATAAACGCACGCACCTTTGGTCACCTTATCTTTGAAAAAGGAAACAACAATATACAATGGAGAAAAGACAGCCTCTTCAATAAGTGGTGCTAGGAAAACTGGACAGCTACATGTAAAAGAATGAAATTAGAGCACTTCCTAACACCATACACAAAAATAAACTCAAAATGGATTAAAGACATAAATGTAAGACCAGACACTATAAAACTCTTAGAGGAAAACAGGCAGAACACTTTATGACATAAATCACAGCAAGATCCTTTTTGACCCACCTCCTAGAGAAATGGAAATAAAAACAAAAATAAACATATGGGACCTAATGAAACTTAAAAGCTTTTACATAGCAAAAGAAACCATAAACAAGATGAAAAGACAACCCTCAGAATGGGAGAAAATATTTACCAACGAAATTTGCATGTCTTTTGTGTTTATCTGAATGCTTCCAGAGTAGAGTCATCAGCATCCTAAACTTCTTAAATGCCTGTCACAAGAAATTTTACGACTCTTACAACACTTAAGTGAAAAACTTTTCTGAAAGATTGAAAATTCAGCCAAACAGTAGCTTTCCAGTTTCCTATTCCACCTGAAGTTTATCTTATTTTTGGAAAGTGGTTTGTGTACACTTTATTTCATGCTGTCTAATAAGGCTTAGATAAATGGTACAAAATCTATTTTGTACCTGTCAGAGAGGATGGTGGTCAACAGTCCAATATGAGCCGGCTAAATAAATTACTATAGGGAGACCTTGATGCTTGTCAAATATAATGTGATATATGGGGATTTTTCACAACACTGAAATTTGGACTATATTTTTCTAGAGGTATTATAAGCAGAATTTGGTGACTTGCTTTTAAAACAGTTCAAATTTATCTTCAGTCTTCATGGTATAATAATATTTCAAGATTAAGGCTTTAATTTTTTCTACAAACTTAAAGTAATAATCTCCTGGACACTTGGTATTTTTAGCTGGTACAATATTTCCCAATTATCAGTAAAATATTTTCCATGTCATTTCATCATCTTTTTCACATATACTCCTATGCTTAGAAAAAGTAATTAGTGGTTAATGAAAACAATTGGCTCATTAAGAAAGGAGAGATTCCCTCCAAGGGAGTTTTAGGAAATATGGAAAGACTTTTAAGTCTGACAAATTCATGCACTTGCCTTAGTTTAGACTTCCTGTGCAATACATTTTTGACAATAAAACATACTTGCTGTTACATAAGGGTCAGAGAGTGGGGCTGAGTCAAAAAAAGAGGATGTAAAAGGGATAATTTACATATAAAATACAGAGAAAATTCATAGCAGAAATGGTTGTGTACCAAGCATAACACTGGTTGGAAAATTATATAGAAGGAAACACAGCTTTTTCTAAGACATCATGACAGTATAATATAACATATCATCATGCCATCATTATGACATCACAATGGCATTATTAGGACAGTAACAAAACTGGCTTTCTTATATTAAACAAATTCCATTTCTTCTAGGTATTTGTATTAGTCTTGTAGGATTGCCATAATAAAGTACCATAATCTAGGTGACTTAAACAACAGAAATGTATTTTCCCACAATTATGGAAACTAGAAATTCAAGATAAAGGTATCAGCAGGGTTGGTTGCTTCTGAAGGCTCTTTCCTTGGCTTGTAGAAGGCCATGTTTTCCCTATGCTTCACATGCTTTCCCCACTTTGTCCTAATCTCTTCTTCCTGTAGGGTCGCCAGTCATATCAGATTAGGGTCCACCCAAATTGATTTTATTTAACCTTAGTTACACTTTAAATACTTTATCTATCCAAATACAGTCACTTTCTGAGGTACTGGGGATTAGTATTCAACATACAAATTTGGGTTGATACAATTCAACACATAAAAGTATTTAAATATGTATATTAATTTTGTATATAGATTTTTATTTGTAAAGCCTGTTCCTATCACTCATTTCTCCTTCATATCTTGTGTTTCAGTAAACATGACATGTTAAGTTCTTCTTGGTTTCATAGAAAATCCATTTTATACATAACAGATGTGTGATCATAGGAGAACTATTTATTAGATTACAGCTTCAGTCATATATTAGATATCTGACATATTTTCCCAGATTTATTTTAAATATTTAATTTACTTTTATGTGTTTAAACCAAATGTTCTTCTTAAGCCCTCAAAAATTAATGCTAGCCAATCACATACATATATTCCAGTACAATGGTACCAACTAACTTTTATGTCCTAAAGTAAGGTGCTTAATAAATGCCCAGTGAACTTTCAAAATAAAATTTTAGAAAACTCCCTCCAATTCCGTTTAAAAATTAAGTAGAATATCGATATGTTGGACCTGTGTGTAAATGGTCTTTGTGTGACCATAAAATGGTACTTAGATGTTTTGGTTCTCAGTGGAAAAAAATTGATGAGCATATTTTAATCTTATTTTTAAATTAATTTTACATATGCATTAAAAATATCGATTTTTAGTGAGTTTATTTTCATATATTAATAATGAAATTTTGACTTGTGATAGTAAACTTTTTAAACTGTATACTTTAGAAAAAGTAAACTTCAATGTTATTTTTTAATTGTCTTTTTTTCAATATAGTATTCAAACATTTTATTCAATGTTGTATCCAAACAACTTAAACTAAAAAAACAAAAACAAAAACAAAAAAACACTGAAAAAGTTTTTTTGTAACCTTGCACATTTTACAGATTCTGGAGAGATAATCAATTGTTTCCAGCAGATCTGAGAAATTTCTGCACAAAGCTTGCTAGCTAAAACACCTCTTTTCTGATTAATTTTTAGCCTTTCCATAAAAAAAGTGTTTATAAAACATTAATGGGCAATTTAACTTCAGTTCCCAGAGAGAGATTTCTGCTGCATCCGATCTTCTATTTGCCACAATACAGTATTCCCCATCCCAATACTTGTACTTATTTCCCAGTAGGTCCTACCATCTGCTATTGATGCCTGTCTGAAGTAAGAAATTCCTCCTCAAGCAATTCTTGTTCAAATATCACTCTTTAATACTACCACCATCTCAGGTTACAAATTCTTCCTGTATATTTGTACCCCAAAGTCAAATCTACAGATAACTATCTTCAAAGGTATTTAATGACCAAGTGCCTTTTAATCTATTGAACCCAAGAGCAAAAAGGAAGAGAGAGTATTAGAAGTTTCAAAACTCAAAAGAAGAAAGCCACCTAGGATTTTACATATCACACATTTCTTAAATGGCCCCCCCAATTTTTTCCCATAATATCCTTTAGGAATGTGTATTGTTTCTATGCAAATATACATAATTTGATCTTTGGGGAATTCATGGCACTATATTGGATTTTTTAATCTCTCACTTCTATTTACCCTTAAGTTATATTATGCATTTAAAAATCGTCAATAGAGAAGATGTTTTATATATTTTTCTCATCTTAATGACATGGGATTTGTCAGGTGACCTTTGTTTTTGTGAATGCACAAAAGGGAAAACTATCATTTCAGGTACCACAAGAAAGGCTTGTTATCAAGCTTAACTGAAAACCTGTGGAAATTTACACAGACAATAGGACAGATACCAATCACATAAATAAAAAAAAACAATATATTTTTTATTATATGTGGAAAATAGTATGCATCCAGAGGCATGTCTTTAGAGGCATAGGGTGAGAATTCCATAAAAATGCACATTATTACTTTTGGATGAGATAAAAACTTGAGCACAGACATCAAATTCCACCAATTGAAATAGCCAAGTAAATATTTGAAAAGGACAAATTTGTTTCATTACTGGAAATAAGGGAATAATACTACTATGGTCTGAATGTTTGTGTCCCCTCTAAATTCATATGTTGTATACACTGCCGAGCATGGGGTGGATGGATGGTGGGGGGTGGCCGCATGGCGCGGGGGGATCGGCTCGGTGCTTTGTGGCCGCCTGGAGGGGTGGGATGGGGAGGGTGGGAGGGAGGGAGACGCAGGAGGGAGGGGATGTGGGAACAGATGTATATGTATGACTGATTCACTTTGTTGTAAAGCAGAGACTAATAAAAATAATAATAATAATAATAAATAAAAATAAATAAAAATAAACTAGTGGTCTCAGATCCCCCCCCCAAAAAAAAGAAATCCTAACCCCCAAGGAGATGGTATTAGGAGGTGAGGCCTTTGGGAGGTGATTAGGTCATGAGGGCAGAGAGCTAGCTTGTCCCTTCCACAGTGAAGTAAATTTGTGAGTCTGCACCCCAGAAGAAGGCCTTCACCAGAACCCCACCATGCTGCCTCCCTGATCTTAAACTTTCAGCCTCCAGAACTGTGAGAAATGAATTTCTGTTGTTCATAAGCCACCCAGTTTGTGGTATTTTGTTATAGCAGTTCAAATGAACAAAGAAACACTAACCATATATGTATCCGTTATCAATTGTCATAATAATGCTTAATAATAAACAACTCCCAAACCTTAGTGATATACAAAAATAAGTGCTGCTGTTTGGGTATCTGGGATCAACTGAGAGTTTATTAGGTTTACCTGATCTTAGCTGGGTTTGCTCACCTCTTTGGGAATCCACTGGCCATTGGGTTATCGAGGCTGGTCTCAACTCAGGAGTTTGGGTCACTTAACCCTGCTTTATGTTTTTTCCATCTTTCAGCAGGCATTTCTCGTGATGACAGCAGAACCCAAGAGGAGAAGCAGAAACACACAAGGCTTTTCAGCTTAGGTTCAGAACTGGCACACTTTTATATCTACATGTACAATTACCCAAAACAGCTGGCATGACGTTGCCCAGAGTCTGAGTATGAGGACACTAGAAGATTCATTTTAAAGTTACATGGCAAAGGGTGTTACTACAGGGGAGATTGAAGAACTGGTGCCATTTTTCAATCTACCAAAATGTTAAAGAACTTTCAAGGAGTTTCTGAAAGCATTCCTGGTTGAATAACCTCTTGGCATTTCATCTACATCAGAACTGGAAACTTGAAACTATGTAAATATAAAATTTCTAAAAGGTGTACAAACGCAGAATGGCTATTATCAAAAATACAATAAATAACAAGTTTTGGCAAGGATGTGGAGAAAAGGGAATGCTAGTGCACTATTGGTGGGAATGTAAGTTGGTGCAGCCACTATAGAAAACAGTATGGACATTCCTCAAGATTTTAAAACTAGAAGTACCATACCATCCAGCATTTCCACTACTAGGTATATAGCCAAAGAAAACAAAAGCAATAAGTTGAAAAGATAGGTGTACCTTGATGTTCATTATGGCATTATTTACAATAGAGAAGATATGGAAGCAACCTAAGTGCCTACCAATTTATGAATGGATAAAGAATATTCCATATTCTTTAATGGAATATATAATATTCCATTCTATATTCCATTTAAAAAAAGAATGAAATCTTGCCATTTGTGACAGCAAGGATGGACCTAGAGGGTATTATGTTAAGTGGAATAAGTCAGGCAGAGAAAGACAAATACTGTATAGTTTCACTTATATGTGGAATCTAAAAAACAGAATAAATGAACAAATGTAACAAACAGAAACATAATGATAGACACAGAGAATAAACAAGTGGTTGCCAGAGGAAAGGGGGTGGGGGGATTAAAAAAAAAGATGGTGCAAACATGGTTATAAAGCAGATTATGTTGCAGCAATAATCAGTTGCTTCCTAATGTCCAGTCTTTCCTTTTTCCTTAGAAACAAAACATACCAATTTTTTCAGCAAAATGATTACATTACCTAAAAGATATTCACACCAAGAAACATCATAGTCAATCCTTTGAAAACTAAAAGAAAATCATCTGGAAAGCACCAAGAGAGTATAGGCACTATTTATAGGGGAAAGTAATTAGAACACAGTGGATATCTTATCAGAACCCTTGGAGACCAGAAGGTAGTGACACAACATTTTTTAACTACCAAAAAAAGAAAGAACAATGGGGCTTCCCTGGTGGCGCAGTGGTTGCAAGTCCGCCTGCCGATGCAGGGGACACGGGTTTGTGCCCCGGTCCAGGAAGATTCCACATGCTGTGGAGCGGCTGGGCCCGTGAGCCATGGCCGCTGAGCCTGCGTGTCCGGAGCCTGTGCTCCGCAAGAACAATGGCTCAGAATTCTATATCCAGAAAATAAATTTCTTCAGGAATGAAGGGAAAATAATATTGGATCTTTTTCTTCTTGAGCCTCTAGAGATCTATATTAGACCTAAACAATGATAGACACCATATAATTATAGGATTCTTTAACTTACAAATTAATTAAATCCTGAAGAAAGCCAGAATGCTTTAAGTATGACATATTAAGTATAAATCAGCAGGAAGAAAAAGAAGTCACCTAGTAGAGAAAGACAATGAGGAAACTTTCCAGGCTTGGCCTTAGCTCTAGAAGAATGAGGGGAGAAACCAGTTGTTGCGTTTATGTGCACTGAGTTATTTATAGTATTTCCTTATCATCCTTTCAGTGTCTGTGGTATCTGTAGGGATAACACTTCTTCCATTACTATACTTTGGTCCTTCTCCCTTTTTTGGTTATAGTCTAGCTATTATTATACTTCCCTCTTTAAAAATTTCCCCTCAAATTAGCATATCAGAGCTTTATGAAATCCCTTCTTTAACATAGTCCAGCATTTTTGACATTAGAACTCTTTTTCAGTTAATACTGGGAGCTCAGGTCAAGCTGTTCAAGACTGACCCTATTGGGCTTCCCTGGTGGCGCAGTGGTTGAGAATCTGCCTGCTAATGCAGGAGACACGGGTTCGAGCCCTGGTGGTCTGGGAGGATCCCACATGCCACGGAGCAACTAGGCCCGTGAGCCACAATTACTGAGCCTGCGCGTCTGGAGCCTGTGCTCCACAACAAGAGAGGCCACGATAGTGAGAGGCCCGTGCACCATGATGAAGAGTGGCCCCCACTTGCCACAACTAGACAAAGCCCTCACACAGAAACGAAGACCCAACACAGCCAAAATAAATAAATAAATTAAAAAAAAAAAAAAGACTGACCCTATTGAGGGCTGGCTTCTGAAAGGACTTGGCCTAGAGTGCTGGAGGCAATCAAACCCAGCCAAGGGCGAACCTTTGATTCCAGCTCTCTATGTCATCACGCCAGGAAGGGGTGGCTGATTGAAGTCATGAACAAAGATGAGACTCCTGCCCGTGACTTGCCTCTTCCCACAGCTGCAAGCACCAGGTTAGAATCAGACACCTGATTAAGCCAGGAGAGAGGCTGGACAGCGCCATCCCCCAGCCCCACCCAAATGCTGAGCTGGCAAGAAGGGACCCAGCTAATGTTCCTCCATGTCCTATTTCATAACCCAGTTCCTGGCCATGCCAGGGTGGGCAGAGCTTCCTCAGTTAAATAACCTAAGAGGTCAGCTTTGACTTTCATACCTTTCTGGTGCTGACCCCAAATGCCATGAGCAATTGGGAGTGGGGGGTATAAAAACTTCTACTTCTTTGTGTTCCTGAGACTGTTCAGATGGACTTATGAACAAGTGCTTTAACATCTTCCAGAAACACGTACTTCCTATGTGTGTAAACTCTTCTGTAGACTAGAAAAATATCTAAATCTTCATGATTCATTTTAAAAGATAAGACTTTCCTGAGTTTTCTCTTTTTCAGCATCCCCCAGTGGACCACCCTGACCCCCAATCTAGCAACTTACTTAGCAAACTTCTACCTTTCATTCTCATAAATTTCCTGTTGATTCCCTAAATCATGTTCCCTAAGAAGCTTTCCTGATCTCCAGAATAAGTTTTTGTTTTTTCCTTTCCATGTTATATTTTTCTTTTGTGCGTGGCATTCCTTCAAATGATAATTCAATATTATCTCAGACTTAACCACTTCTGACATTATGTTACTCTAAAAAATGAATGTATAAATGCATAAATTTACTTAGTTAATATCTCTTAGATTTAGGACTTAACAGCTTCCAAATATACCTTATATATCAAAAAATTAGACTAGCACATAAGGAAGTTTGAATTTAGGAAAAATAGCAATAGTTACCAAAACAAAACATAATATAAATACAGTATACATTTGAAATATAAGTACTTTCTAAAAAGATTATCAGCAACTTCTGGGAGTCAGATTCTGAAACTTGAAGACCAGCTTCCTTGTGCCAAGGTTACCCATTTAGAATCCAATGAACACTTTTTTTCTTTTCTGGCTGGGATTTCTTCTCATGAGCCTGTAGAAAGGAATGAAATACCTGTTTCTCTGAGTCCTTTGAACTCCCCCAGGAAAGAGTTAACCAAGAAAATGGAAAAAGAGATTCCAATATATTTTTAAAACAAATTTTTTACTTGATAATCAAAAAGGATTTTTTTAAACCTAATCTAAATCCCATCCACTATTACACCTGTTGTTCTATCAGTATAAAGAAAGGCACATGGTAGGTCAGCATAACCAGAATGCATAAGTTCTAGGATATATTATAAAACTAAATAAGTAACAGTGGGAAGGCAAAGACACAGCCCTGTCACTAAATGGCCCATCTATACCTTCACAGCCACTATCAATGGAAAGTGATGCAAGAAGGTTGACTTTGGAAGGGTTTAATTCTTGGGGCAATCACTCATCAAAGTTTTCTACTCCATGAGTGATACAGTCAGAACCTATTACACTAGACAGAGCTTGCTTTTTTTCCTAAGCTTGGGGGCAAATCTTTTAGCCCACAGAAAAGAATTTATCAGTTCCCATGCCACTCAACATCAAGAATTGCCATGAAGTCCCTGTGCCCAGAGCCTGACTGAGCAGTACCACATCTACCCTTAGTCTGATGAAGTACATAATCTTTCTAGTGTTTTCCAGCTAAGCTATTCCTTATGTAAATACTCATCTTAACATTCCCAACACCTTTGGAGCTGTGGCCCACCATGAGTGCAGGATATGGGGTCTTTTTTTGTAATACTTGCTCTCCCACAAGTGATACGTGAGTCATATATATTCTATAGTCAACATATTTTCAGAAAACATAATGAAATGGCAGTTTTAATTTTATGACCTGGAAAATGATTAATAAGGTATAATGTAAATATGTAGTATATGAAAAATAAGTAAACCAATAAAAGCCACACTTTAGAGATTTATACATGAAATAATTTTCAATAAAAAGCAAGCAGGTTCAGCAAAAATGTGCTAAGAAGAAATATTTTAATCTTGCACTCAAAATTATGGATCGTGACATTTTTCCTTCCCTTTATAAGATAATGGATCTAGACATTAAAGAGACCTCTGGATAGACCCTCTGGAAAGGCTGGGTTGACAAACATGAATACGAAAACTGACTCTATGGTACAGCAAGTTTCTCAGAAATAACTGGTCACTCTGGTCAAATAAGGCTGGTGTTATATTAAGAGATATTCTAAGTTTTCCTTCAATAGAAAATGATATTTTTTTCACAAAAATGTACATGTTAATTTGGAAATACAATAGGATGATTTCAATCAAATAAATTATGCTTTTCTTGAAAGTTTTATTCCTACTTTAAAAAAATTGATTTGCTCTCTTGAACCTAAATTTGAAACCTGATGGCCCTTAATTTGAAAGACTGCCATTTCAAATCCAGGTCTTTTTCAGAGGAAAGATTGCTTTGTTTTGTTCACCTTATGTCTCCATGTTCTTTGATTATTTCAATAGACTATATGTTATTTATTTTAAAAAATCCTAATTGCTGTCAGTTGTGCATTCAAGCTGTCTTTTAAAAGAAGCAATTAGGGGATATGGGGCTGGCTACATATAAGCAGTTGCTTAAGTATACACAAAATTATTATGTATTTAATAATCTTTTAGTTTTAGTGATTAGACACATATTCAAAGTACTTAAAGAGTTGTGCATGCTTCCCTAAGTAACAAGATGCACTGAACCCCTAATGCATGCTCCAAAGTAAATTGGTACCATGAACTTTACACTTCTAGCCCCCACTGAATACAGTTAGAAATTGAGGCCCATGAACTTCAATAGATAGTTATACATTATCTAACAGTCTATATCTATATAATGTATAACTGTATCTTATAAATGTGTGTGTATATATACATGTATATACATATCTATCTATCTATGTATCTATCTATCTACCTATTTATCTATCTACCTATGGAGAGAGAAAGAGACAAAGAAAGTTTCCAGTTATCTATTGTTGCATAATAAATAATATCAAAATTTTAATGGCATAAGACAGCACCCATTTTCTTGTGCCCATGATTTTGGAAGTCTGGAGTTAGAGCAGGGAACTGTAGGAATGCTTCATTCCTGCTCCTTGATGATTAGGGCCTCAGATGGGGAGAAACAAATGAACAAGTTGGCCGTCTCTAGGAAAAACTGCACCAGAGTTAAGCAGGCAAGGGAGACTTCATTCAAGACTATTGCAATAAGGGAGAAAAATTGAACTCAACTCCACTGAAACAAAAAGGTGGGAGGGTTTTTAAATGCTGAGGTGAGCTACTGAAAGTACTGGAGAATATTAAAAGGAAGGCTGGTCAATGTGATTGGCTATCTGTGCTTGCCAAGTTAGACAATTACCTTCCCACAACGATGAGAAGATAGGGGCTCTCTCATTCTTGATGTTTACATTTCAAAAGGATGTCTCCCCAGCAGAAACCTTTCTAATGTTTAGTCAAGCTGAGGTTAACATTAAGGTTGTCTTGGTCATTTGTCATGATTTGACCAGGGCCATATGTCTAAGGCCTTGTTTCTGGATGTCAGCTGGTTTCATTAGTTCTTCTCCACAGCATGTCTGCTGGCCCTGGATTATCCAAGATGTCCTCTTTACTCACATCCGGGCCCTGGTCTGGGACAGCTGGAACAGTGGAGGCGTTTGGGCTTCTCTCCTCACAGCCTCTCCATATAGTGGCATCTGCTTCCCGATAATGTGGCATCTGCTTCCCGATAATGTGGTGAACTCTCAGTGGTCATATTTTTCACAGGGCAGTTAGCTTCCCCCAGAGCAAGTGTTCAAAGAAACACAGACAAAAATTGCAATACTTTTCATGAAGTCCCACAATGTCCCTTCCACCACATTTTATTGGTCAAATCACTAAGTTAGACTAGATTCAAGGGGTGGGGAATTATACTTCACTTCTCAATGGAAGGAATAGCAAAGAACCCATGGCCATCTTTACTCTACCCCTATTATGCATATGGAGCAACACAGCTATACTTCCAAATTTTGTTATATGTTGGAGGTTATATGATTTAAGTATATTACCTGAGCCTTCTGTACAAGTATGGAATCAGGTAAAAAGCATAACTGAAAAAGAACCATACTTCAGAAGTGACAAATTCAACAAGTGTTGAATGGGCAATTGACTGACCTGAATCCTAGTGCAGGGTTTGTTACAATTAGCTGTCTGACCTTAAGTAAATTAGTTAATCTTGAAGGCTCCTCTTTAGTCTAAAATTCTGTTACTCCAATTACCAGTATTGCCTTGATTTGTATTGTTAAGCATGCACTGAGAACACATATAAAAGGTCCAGTAACCACCCTCATTAATTCACCATTAAACCTTTGATCATGGTAATTTAAGTACTTTGAAATCCTATGAAGAAAAACAATATATCAAGGATAGATGTGGCTATTGTAAATAGTAATAGAAGATACATTTCTTCTTAATGAATCTGTTCCAGATGAGTTTCATCAGTGCATTCCTGCTCTTCTGTACAGTGGGGAGGTTTCTGTTTGGTTTTGACTTTATCAGACTCCCAGGTAGAGCATTCTCACCTTTGCAGAAGTAGGAGTCACCTCATTGATTGTCTTGAGTAAAAGGAAATGGCTCATGCATCTTTTCTACATTATAACAAATGTCCTTTTGCATTATAATCGAATGGTGATTGTTGTGTTCAATCAATGGGAAAGGTTAAAGGAGCTCCTCTGCCAGCATTTTTAATGGAGAAGTCGATTAAGATTCAGTTTAATCATTCTGGCTGCCTCAGAATTAAAGCAACAAAGACCATCAATGGCACTATAATTACTAGTCTTTCTGTAAGTTTACACTGTTATTTATGCAGCTATAAATTTTATTATAATGCACAATGCATCTTAGGTTAACTTGCTTTATTTGCAATGTAAAATATTTGCTTTAATTGTATGAAGAAAAGAAATAGTTCTGATAAGGTAGATAAAATTCAGCCCAATATTTTTTTTAAAAGCCTGAGAGTCTAAGTGAATCAGTATGATACTCTGTGTTAAATAGTTTAAAGTCATGGCCTTAACCTTGAGACACTTGAGACATATTTCAGTTTATTGAACATGGAGACTAACGTCTCTCCCAGGTGACTGCAAAGGGTCAAATGTATTATTCTAATCCCTGTTCCAAACAGAGAAAAGGTCATTATACAGTACCTACTGCATGTTGTAAAGAATGAAAAATTCACACTGGGGGCGTGGGTGCAAATCTATTTTAGACTTGGCCTTTAAAATGTTTTTTAAATTGAATGATTAAGTGGTGATGAACCAGAAAAAATACCTTGAAATTGATCCCATTTATTAATTAGTTTGCACATGTAAAGGTCTTTCTATAAATAGTCAGAAGACTGGAGAAAATTGTTCTTCTTGAAAGGAGGAATGACTTTCAAATTAACCTTTTTTTGACTATAGAAATAATGCTTATAAATGTACTTATTACCATCCAATACTCTGCATAATTCAATATACATGTAGAGGTCTGTAGAGGAGTTTATTTCTTAAAAGTTTATACTTGGCCTACAGTTAACAAGTTGGTTGTAGGTGACAACACTAAGGAGAGGAATTAATTGAAGAAATATATAGAATTTGTATCCTTGTCTTGAAAATGTCAACTTTGCCATGATCTTTGTAGAGGTATTTTGAAAAGCAATGCTTTAGTGAATTTAGAAAATTAGGAACTCAGTTAAAGAGCCCAAAGAGCAAAAGAGAAGGAAATTTGTGAGGTGAAAATGAATATTATTTATCACTTAATTCATACTGGAATAAGAACCCTACTGAAAAAAACAAGAAAGCACAGAAAAGATAATAAGTTGCTATCATTCTCTAAAAAAAAAAATTCAAACTTTCCTAGGTGCTCATATCTTCCAGAACTTTGTTTTGACAAACAGAAAAAAAAAAATTGAAAAATTTAATTTTTAGTGCTGCAGAGGAACCTCATTCTCAACACCTTCATTTTATCATGTAATAGTTGGAAAAGCTGAGAGTCTGTGAAGTGCACCATTGTCTCAAACTTACAGATCTAACTGGTAGAGAATAGGTCTAGAATCCATGTCTCTGTCTAGCTTCTCTACTTTTCCATACCATTGGTGTCAAACTACATTCTAGAGTTTATGTTTGACTTCCATATGCTCCAAATTCTAAACATATTTTGCCTTGGGATATGTCCATTAGTCCTTTCAAAAGAATTTTTGCCTTTGATTTCTTTACAGGAAACCAAGGGAAGGGAACTAATGTTTTTGTTGGACCTTCTATAAGCTTATGCATGAGAGGTGGTTTAGATACACTGGAACTTTTAATCTTCTTAATAGCCCTATCTAGTAAGTATGATTGACTTAGTTTTTCATAAAAACAGGTTCAGAGGGGTAAATAGCTTGCCTTAGTTTATGAATTCTATAGTTGTAAGACCATGGTTTTTCCTGATTTAAAATCCATGTTGTTTCCATGAAAACATGTGCATCCTTGGAAACAGCAGTTGCAGTGCCTTCAAGTTTAGACAATAAAGTATTCATACTACACCTTTGGTTGTCAGAGAAATCCATATCAATTGATTTTTTAAATTATGCATGCATTTTATGTTTTTTTCCTTTCATTTGTGAACATACAATGCATTTCAATTTCACTAATAAAGTACTGTTTTTTTTCTGTTGAAATTAAGAAAATTGGATTTCATTGTAAAGTGTATTAGGAAAGATAGATAATTAGAGTCATGGAAAAGCTCTTATAATAAATTATTTGGAAGCATATAAACATTTTCCCATTACATCTAAATAATTTACTTCCACTATCTAAATGCTATTACAAATGACCAAAATTTCTACTAGAATGTTCTAAGAATTGTACATGATATATTATAATCTTGACGACTAGCGGATTCGGTTAACTTTGTTTAAAAAACTGAGTCTACTAATGCAAAGCTCATAAAAACCGAAAACATCAAAAACTGAAAACATTTGGCTCATAAAAACTAAAAACAATGTAGCATTAAGCTTATGTTAATTCATGTCCCCATCCTATGCAGAATTTGTGTTTTAAATTTGCAGAGCAATCTTATTACTTTGTAAAATCGTAATGCATTTACTTGAACCTAAATAAAATGTAGTCTTAGCTAATGGTGAAATTTAATACACACTTTCTAATTAGGGCATTGTAAGGTATAAATATAGGATTAAATCTAACTAAAGCAAAAAATTACCCCTTCTTATGTATCATATTTTATAAAGGCTTATCTACCATATATGTGTGGAGAGAGGGCATAGAATTCTAGTAAGAATACATTTCCTATTGTCATTTGTTAGTCAACTGACATTTTCATCATTTTTGGATTAAATAGTAAAGGGCCATTATCAAATACTCTCAGTCCCAATGTGGCTCTTAGCAAGTTCCATAATTTCTTGCTCATATGAGTTTATTGTTCCATAATAACACTCCACGGTGTGTAGTAACATCAGCCTGACCCAGAGCATCTCAGGGCCAACTCAGTGCATTTTTTTACCAAAAAATAAAATCAAGATCAACAGATATTTGAGGCAACCCATTGACAGTAGCCACAACGTGAATGGTACAAATACTCTCTACAGTTATATAGGGTACTGATGAGGCCATTTACAAAATACTTGGTCTTTACTAGATTTTGTCTACCATATTAAGATGTTCAACTTTCTCCTGCAGGCAAAGGAGAAGTATCAAGTTTTACGGAGTGACAAACCCAGACCTGTGTTTAGAAAGAAAATCTGGTGGCATTATAAAGATTAGTTTGTTCAAAGGAGTTACCTAAGTCAGAGAGATAAATTGTGAGGTTGTTGCTTAGAGTAAGGTGAGAGAGAATGTTAGAAAACAATAGAATTGTAAGCGGGGACAGGAGAATGGGGGAGGGGGAAGGGAGATGGTTATCTAGAACTGAAAGGAGCTGGCTGACTAGACACCAGTTGGATAACAGAGTTTACGGAGAGAAATATGACTCTAAGGCTTCCAACTTTGACAAATAAGTGGATTGAACTATCATTTCAGTGAATAGAGAGAGCTTACTCTATTATTTTTCTCTTTATTTCTAATATTATTTGAACATATTTGCTGTTTTCAAATTCTCCATTTTAATAAAATGCCTAAGGTAGTCATTTTTGTCATTTATATTAGGAAAATCATAGCCAAGTTAATGAGAAATAATTATCTGGTAAAGCTTATCCTTTTAAGTTTATTCAATAAACTGTTTATGCTTTGACCTTCATCTTCGAACTCAGTCTACCAAACTCTAATTAATGATAGCCATGCTAGAGTGTTTAGAGTGATGTATACTGTCTATAACATATCTGTAATGGATCCAAGACAAAAACTGATGTATAGATGTGTGGTAAAACCAACAAAGCAACATGTTAATAATTATAGAATTTAAGAGACGGGTATACAAGTGTTTACTGTGTAATTCTTTCTACTTCATGTTTGAAAATATTCATAATATTTTATTGGGAAAAATATCACTCTACCAGCCTTCCATCTTCCCAGCTCTGTTTCCAGTCCAACTCATTTTCTGGAAATTGATATATTTGCCCCTAACCATGAGGGTGGGCCTGTGATCTTCACTAAGTCAATCATGATACTTCAATGACATGGCCAGAGTTATTGGTCTCTGAGTAGTCACATGATCTACTGCAAATCAGTTGGAGTCCTTTTCAAACATGTTGCTTTGGGAGATAGTGAGGAAGAGTCTGAATCCTTCAGAGAAGGTGCAAGGTGGTGAACATTACAGCAGGTAATCCCCAGGTTTCATAGAGAAGCATGAGAGAGTGAATCTAATGCCAAGAAAAAGGCAAAGCTAACACATAAAAAAAAAAGAGTCTCCTTATATGCTGAGACATCATGTCTCCAAAGATATTACGACCCTTGTTCAGGTTCTTAAAGTCATTTTCACAACCCTGATTCCTGCAGCCCTTTTTTGAATGTTGTGAGCAACTCCAGAATACTTCCAATGAATCCTCCCTTTTGAAATGTTACTTTGATTACTCTAGTTTAAGTTGGGTTTCTGTGTCTTATAACAAAGAGTATTTGACTAACAAGAGCTAACACATATATTGTGGTAGAACTCTAAGATGACCCCCAATGTCCCACAATCTCGTATAACCCCCTCCTCCTGAACATGGTGCTACAGAAACTTTTAACTTTCTTCAAGTCAATCCACTGTCTCAAAGGCAATGGGAGAGTCCCTCCCTTGATTATGTCACATAATGAAGACTCTGTCTTACCAGACTGGACAAAGAGATTCTCTCACTGGCCTTGAAGAAGCAAGCTGCCATGATGTGAGAGGGTCTGTGAGGGGACCATTTGGAAAGGAACTGTGGGTGGTCTCTAGGAGCTGAGTGGGTCTCCCATGGACAGTCACCAAGAAAGTGAAGAAGTCAGCCTTACAACTGTGAGGAACTGAATTCTGCCAACCACGAAGTGAGCTCAGATGAGAACTCTAAGCTCCAGAAAGCAAGGCAGCCAGGCTGACACCTCGATTGCAGGCTTTTAAGACATTGAACAGAAGTCTTGCTCAGCTGTGTCCAGACTTCTGTCATAGAAAACCTGTGAGATTAAAAAATATGTGTTGTGAGCTGCTAAATTTGTGATGCAGCAAGTGAAAACCACTAGAGATTTTGAACACATACCACATGCCAGGTACTTTGTTAGAAGTTTTTGTCCATTGTCTCATGTAAACTTTATAAAAATATTTAATCTTACATCTTAGTATTCCAACCATCTTACAGGTGATAAATCTAACAAAACAGACACTTAAAGAGATTTGTAAATTAATTTTATATATATTTATAATTAATTAATTATAAATATGGGGTGAATCCCTGATTCAAACTCAGTAGTCTGGCTCAGAATATCTTCCCTAGACCCTTTCCTAATTAATGCACCAGCATCATTTTATCTTAGTACAAGTCTAGTTTATGACAAATGCCTATGAATTGCTTTTGTATTACACTCTTTTCACTGTCCTACCTTCCCCCAAATTTTTCATCAGATCATGTCACCACATCATCTTGAAATACTTTTATGGCTCCAAAATGCCTATGGAGGAAAGGCCACACTAGTTGGGAGCATATTGTCGGGGGAGAGGAGGGAGAAATTTTCCTCTACCCTTCTAGGTTCCTCTGGCTGGTCTAAGAACTAAATTACCATGAGACAGATTAACAGGAGAAAATCAAACAAAACTTTAATAACATGTATATACAGAAGAGCCCAAGGAAAACTGAGTAACTCACCAAAATGGCTGAAACCCTCACCTTAAATACCATCTTCCACTAAAGACAAAACAGGATGCGGTTTGGGACTTCAAAGGGGAGGAAGGTAATTCACGTGGAGATGGAAAAGCAACTATTTGGTAAACAAATGTTTACTGGACCATCAAGAGGCAGTGGGACACAGAGAGGAATTTCAACAAGCTGACTTTGCTAGGTTGTTCCCTGTCCACACACCTAATTTATACTATAGTTATGTATGGTGACAGCTCCCTTCCTGGAACAGGTCCTCTATCAACATTCTTTAAGCAGTTAAGCAGAAGGTCAAAGTTTCTCCCTGAGTCTTTTGGGCCTTACTTTTTTTCAGCTCAAAATAATCCACATACCAAAGAGACACTTTGGGGTGGTAAATTCTGTTCCCCTACAGTGTTCAAAGTTTTCTGCAATTTGGCTACTTAAGTTCAGTCAATGGAAGTTTAGGTGTGAAATCAAATATTTACTGTATTTTCAGTGGGAGAAAAAATGCAAAGGGAAGTTGCTTCAAAGTATTGTTTCTTCAGGTTTAGTAGATGGCCGCTAAGCTGTGGCTTCTCTGTTCGTTGTAAGAATAAGATTGAATGATATATCTAAATGCTAACCGGCTTGTGAGTGCTAAGGAGATGAGTGTGCCAGAATGGAAATCATATGGGCCGGGAATTCCCCTTCTGTTGACCACAGAAGGTGTAGGCATAATCTATCAAGAACAGAATGCATGCCATACTTTGTTCATTAGCATTTAAAGAGGATGTTTGGCATCAGACAACAAATACAATGCTTGCAAAATCTTGGCAGCATAATATTTTGTCAGTTAATGACAATCCACAGCTTTTAAGAAAAAGATTAATGCCCAATGTTAGGCTGAAATTGTTTCATTTTCACCAGTGAAAATAAAATGAAATAAAATTTAAACACTTGCACTTCCAAATACCACACTTCCACCATGTCAATCAAACAGTAAGAAAAAAAACATGAATATTCTCTAGAGAACAGGGAAATACTATGCTTCAGAAAATCTCAGGGGCTGTCAAATCACAGTAACTTGCAAACCGAACAAAACAAGTGAAAGGTGTAGTAGATAGAAATAGAAGTTGAGGCGATTGTACTGTGTGGTTGGCTGACAGTCTGGGGAGAAGCAGGAAAGGAACAAGTATCATATGGATTGGATTATAATATATAATTTAATTTTATTTTGGCCTTTATCTGGTTTGTTAATCATAATGTTCACATTTGCATATATCAGGAACTCAACAGTATTCTTCATAGTGTGATTTATATATAGGCACACAAACATATATGTATTTAAATACACACACATACATATATATATTTGACTTTGTTCTCTACTGTCACCTTCAAAATTGATATGATTTGTAAACAAACATTAGTTTCTAAAATTTGGTAGCTTAAAAAAGCAGTCCAAAAATTTTTAAATAATGTGATGGTTTTTCTTAACGTATATACATGTGTAATTAAAAACACCACGTTTAAATGTGTTTGTATATATATTAAATTATAATCAGATTAAGATGTATGTGTGTAAAGAAAACTATCTTGCATAAACATTTAAATATTTAAATCAGTGTTAGCAAGGATGAAGTGAAATTGAAGTTCATACATTGCTGGGAGTACAAAATGATACTGACTTTTTGAACAACAATTCTGTTATGGCTAACATTTATGCCTTTTAATTCAATAATTCCTCTTCTACTGTACAATCAAAAAATGTAGAAAGACGTCAATTTACACACAAAACTATCTCCTATCAATGTTATTTATAAGAATAATTTGCTATAACATCAGTATCCTAATAAATGGAGAATAATGAATTCTTCATGTTACATCCAAGTGATAGAATATCATCAAGCTATTAACATATTGTCTACAAAGAGATATTTATCCTGTGGCTAAAATAATTATGATTACTTAGTCATGTATTTACTTAAGTAACTTGATAAAAGTCTAATATGTACCAGACCACTGGGTTAGTTACTTGTATTAAAAATGCTTCCAATCTTTAAGAGGAAGACACATACATAAATAAATAGGTTGACTAGATTTTTATACATCTTTTGATAGAAGAATGTACTTTGAACAATTGAGGGACAAAGATAGTTACTGTGATTCTACCTGGGGTGGAGGTAGAGATGCACTCAGGAAAAGTTTTCTAGAGAAGACAAGTCTGGCAGTAAATCATGAAAAAGCAGTTCTATGATGGTAAGTAGAAAGGTAACCAAAAATCATATAGAATATCAAGTTAATTATGTAAGTCTATAGCTGTATCTGTGTTGTGGAATTATCAGGGACTGTTAGTTGCTCCATTAAATTTTTTTTGGTATTTTCCATTATTTTCACAATGAACAGACATCACTTTTAAATTAAAATATCTTAAGAAATAAATATAAAGGAACATACTGGATACTTGATTGACTGTTTGAGGCTGGTGTTTGTGCCAACATTGCAAACACAAGAGGTGCTATGCTTCCAGTAGCCCTTGCTGCCCACAGCAAGCTTTGTGGTGTCCTAGGGGCAACGAAGTTTTTATGTTGCCTTCATGCCTCACAGACATCCACATAAAAGCATTTTCTTCTATCAAGGATGCTCCTCTCCACGGGGACTGCAGGTTAATCCGTAGGTTTTGTATGGACCAAAACATTCGATCAGAACTCAAGTTTTCCTCCACAACCCTTATAACTTTCCTTAGGTGAGTAACAAGATCAATCTTCATTCTTATTTAGGAAACACATAAACGACAAAGATGCTTCTGGAGGTCCCAGATACATTTAAATTTCAGTTCAGGTTCAGGCTAGGACTCCTGCTCCAAGAATTGAGGCAAATCATATAGAAACTCAAAAAGGACAATCAGTAAAAACCAATGAAGGAGTTAAGAAATGAAAGATTTGTAGGAAGGCTAGGATCTTGCTCAGATTCGGTTTAATTATGACAATTTTCATAATATTAATCCCGGCTTATTGGTTGGATCCAAGTAGCATTGGTATTTGAGGGACAAGTAGAGACATGGACAGTGAGAATGGATCTGGGAAACAAAAGTCAAAAAGTGTTCTTGCGAATCGAAAAGGGTAACCAGAAGAATAAACATCTGGAACAGCAAGATTGAACATAGCAAGGAACAACTGAAGGATAAAGGACATTTTAACACGTCTCAGCGAGGATGGGAAATCTTCTCTGGGTCTCTAGGAATAGAAGGGCTTAGGAGAGATGACATTAAACCCCACCTCACTCTTTCTTATAACACAGTAACCGCTGACCTTACCAGTCTGGAAAATTAAATAATCATTCAAAAGGATGAACAAGGAAGTGGTGAACTTTTACTTTTAACTCATAAGCTCTCAGGTGATCCTCGGTATCTTTACATTATTCAAATGCTATTTATTGAGACTGAGAAACTGTGATGAACCAGACAGTGTACCAGGGGTTAGACACACAAAGAGGAATGAAAGGAAGTCTCTGGTCAGATCAAGGAGACAAACAGGCAGAAAAATAATTGCCCTACAATGTGATAGATGCTATTGAGTGATAACATTATTTATAAAATGAGTTGGGATCAGAAGAAAACGAAATCTCTTGGGGTGGTAGAGAAGACTTCATATGAGAGGGAACATTTAACCTGTGTCTCAAAAGATAATTTGAAGCTTCCGGAGAAAGAAGACAGTAAAGGGCCTGCCAGGCAGAGAGAATATCATGAGCAAAGGCACAGAGGCATGAAAAAGGTAGCACTTTTTATAAAAATGGTTCAAGCGATTAGATCATACACTGAACACAGCATGGGGCATGGTGGGAGAGAAGCTCATTTTATGTGACAAATGTAGCTATAGTAACCCAAACTGGACTAGCACAGCAGAAGAAAAAAGGAAAGCTGTAGAGTAATTCCACTTATGAACATAGATGTAACAACCTGAAAGAGACACCAGTACATAGAACTCAGTAGCGTATAAAAAAAATACAAAAGACTAATAGACCCACTGTGGAGAAGGCTTCAGAGATGCAAAAACTGGCTCACAAATTATCAAGATTATAATCGTGTCTTTTATATTTTCTTACTGATTATAGAATGTTAGATATTACTGTAAAATTTCAAACATTTTGAAAATACATAAAGTAGGAAAGAAATTACATGTTACTCTACCTTCAAGAAATAATTGCAGAGACAAATGTACTTTTTCTACATACCACAAACACATCTATGAATCTAGTTCTATACCTTTGACTATATTTTATTTCTATATACAAGATGTGATCAGTATATTTTTCACTTTTATAAAATTGTGACAATTCATTATTTTTTCTTTCTTTTTTTTTTTGTTTTTTGTTTTTTTGCGGTACGCAGGCCTCTCACTGTTGTGGCCTCTCCCGTTGCAGAGCACAGGCTCCGGATGCGCAGGCTCAGCGGCCATGGCTCACGGGCCCAGCCGCTCCGTGGCATGTGGGATCTTCCCGGTCTGGGGCACGAACCAGTGTCCTCGGCATAGGCAGGCAGACTCTCAACCACTGCGCCACCAGGGAAGCCCTACAATTAATTTTTTAATAAAAATCTATATATTGAAGAATTGAAAAGGTATTTCAGGACCAAAAATTCCTACTAGTGGATTTTCTGGATCAAAGAAATATTGATAGGTCATGAAAAGAATGGCCTTAAAATATTTTACATTCCCAACATTTTATTAATGAAGAATATTATGAATCTATAAATCTTTGCTGTAGACCCACAGAAATATCTTTTCATTGACTAATAATTTATTTTCTTCTCTCTTGAAAATTTTACCATCATAAATTTTCACTGAGCTAGAGTACTTCCTTGAATATTTTTTAAAATATGCTTTTAAAACATATTATTACCTGGCATTATTGAGTCTTTTGTATCTAAAATCTCACCTGTTTCAGTCCAGGAAATAATTCTGTGCTCAATCCTTTCTTTCTTCCATCTCATCTATATATTATTTATGTCTTATCTTTCCTCTCTTAATTTGCAGTTCATTCCTTTTTACTCTACACACCAATATCATTGGATTTTAGAATCAGTAATTCTGATTTGAGCTACATCATTCCACTATTTCCTCATTCCACTGAGGAGTTTATTTTTATGTTTTTGATTCTACGAATTCTTTCTTTCTGCTTCTCGGTTTGTCCTCGGTGTGGCAGTCTGGGTCCAATCGATAAAACTGTTAATGCCATAATCATTCAATTGCTACTGAGACTGATATTTCAAGTGGGTATTTCAAGTTCTCGTCTACCTACTGCATTACTATGTCAGTGGGTGACACTATATCTAATTGTGAAAATCAAACCCTCTCTTCTTGTTGCTGACTCCCATTATATACCCAGTGAGTCTTCAATGTATGATAGGCATGCAGTTTTCAGCAGGGAAATTGTACATCCCATTTGGTTTAAATTCCAGCTCTTTACTTACTACCTGGATAATGTACCTCTGTTTCCTCATTTGTGAAATAAAGATAATAATAGTACCAAATGATTAAATATATAGAACATTTAGCCAGTGCTTGGTACATAGTAAGCCTTCAAATAGTGCTAGCTCTCATGATAATTATCAGATGACTAGCAACAGTGTATTCCTTTGTTCCCTGTGTAGTGTAGGTCCACTTGTAGCATTTTCTGAGCATTAGTTGCTATCAGATCTCTAGCAAATAAGGAGAATTTTCTCTCCAGGGATGCTGGACATGCATAAATGAGAAGGTTAGATAGTTTACCTAAATTGAGATAGATGGCTGCCAGGGAAGTGGTCTGGGAGAGCTTCCAGTTCCAATGTGTTAAAGGGAATTAGCTTGGTAGGTTAGGCCCCTCAACTGAATCAGTTGTTCACAGGTTTTTCCCAGGGCAAGGCAGGATGGTAAGGCTAGGTCTTCTGCCAGCCACATTAATTTGGATCAGTTCAGCTCAGGGGGCTGGGCCTTTTCAAACAAGACTGGGTGTTTGCCTGGGGCTGGCATAGAGTATGGGAGTCAGGGAAGGACAGACAGGCAGGAGGGAAGGGTTATCAAGAGGCAAGAGGAGGGCTTCCCTGGTGGCGCCATGGTTGAGAGTCTGCCTGCCGATGCAGGGGACACAGGTTCGTGTCCCGGTCTGGGAAGATCCCACATGCCGCGGAGCGGCTGGGCCCGCAAGCCATGGCCGCTGAGCCTGCCCGTCCGGAGCCTGTGCTCCGCAGTGGGAGAGGCCACAATAGTGAGAGGCCTGCGTACCGCAAAAAACAAACAAAAAAAAAAAAGAGGCAAGAGGAAACTTAGGTGGGCCGGGGTGGATATGTTCATTATCTTGATCGTGGTGTTGGTTTCACCGTTGTATTCATAGATAAAAACTTATCAAACTGTACACTTTATAAATATATGAAGTTTATTGTATGACAGTTATGCTCTTAAAATGGTTAAACCCTACATTCTTTTGCAGAAACTTAAATTTTTGCATTACTTTTCATGGTAGTCCCCAAAACTGGCTTTTACGGAGCAAATCTTTTATCTCTAAAATAAATAATCTTTAAGAAAAAAAAAAGACTGGCTGCTGAAGGGTCACTGGTCCTAATGAAGAGCTCAAATAATAATAACTTTGGTGTAAATATCTTACTGAGTGCGCCTGATGCCCAGAGTCTGTTTTCTTCCTCTGGTGCCTCAAGCAGTGGAGCAGCAAAAGTCAAGGGAGCCCTGTGGTTTATCTGGATCCCTGCCGTCAATCTGGATCACACCTACTCAGTGAGAACACCAAACTTGAGGTAATTAACTAAACCGCTGCATTGGGTTCCAATTGTGACACTAATTTTTCCCTCCCTGTGTGAATTTAGTAACCAAAACAGAAAACTACAGGAGAAACAATATGTTGAAGCAAATGCTTAGGCCATCATTTTTGGTTGGAAGTATTTTAAAAAGGGAAATTATGTGAGCAGAATTGTGGGTTTTAGAAAAATAACTCCGACAGCCACGTGGAAATCAGTCTGGCTTGTTTTCTCCCTCTTTCACCAGCCCCGGTCCAATTTCTACATAGCCACCAGGCTTACTTTTCTGAAACCACAAGTCTGTTCAGATAATTTCCCTTTTTAAAACACTTCTGATAGAAAGAAGACAAAAGCATTGGCCATAGAAATAATCCTAAAGCTACTTGATGAAATTCTAATCTATGGCAGTGGTTGTTGGAATGGAGAGAAACCAACCAAATTGAGAAATACTTGCCCTGTAGAAATAACAGGACTTGAAGTGGAGTTCATTTTAAAGAGTATAAGTCATTGGTTTACATAATTAGAAATTATTAAACACCTACTATTTAGAAGCTTGTTTTAAGAAGAGGTCAAAATCAGATTAGCTGCCTTCAAGGAACTCATGATATAATGGAAGAGACATGCAATCAAATAATTATAATCCTAAGTTATGAGTTCAACATGAGGATGTGTGCAAATTATTATGGGAGCATGACATTGGGCATAACGAATTCTCCCTAATGGGTCCCAGGCAAGACTTAATAAAGAAAATCACTTTGGGAAGAAACTTTAGGAGTAAGTGAAGTAGGCAAAAAGAAAATGGTGTTCCATGCAGTAAGAAAAGAATGTGCCAGTGAAAGAAAGGATATAAAGTATTCAAGAAGTACCCATGGCTGGGGTACACGGGAACACTTTGGGAATGTTGGAGGATCAGGTTGTAAAGGTGGCATAGGATATATTATGGAAGGTATTTAACTTGGACCTTATAGGCAAAAGGGAATAATTGAAAGGTTTTTAATATGGAACAGACATGATCTGGTAGCAGAGTACAGCATGGATTTGAGAAGGCTAAGGGAGTAAGCATAAAGATCTATTAAGAGACATTTATAAAAACTCTGATAAGTAATAGCAACACCTGAAATAAATAAGAGTAGACACTCCATTATATAATTATAATGCAATTTGCAAAATTTTTCAAAGAATATAGACACACACCACACATACATCTTAGTCTTAGAGGAGCATAAATAAATCTAAAATCCTGGGGTCAACAGGAATACTGCCCCACCAAAAGGCTATGCCAAAATACTCATGAGGTTATAATACCAAATACAATGAATCAAGTTCCTCAACCTATGGAATAATTGAACTTCAGTGAAATTTAAAATGTCCCCCAGTTATTACTGGGAGTTCCTAAAGGGACATGTCTACTGTGCTCACAAACCAGACTGGCAGCCTCGCTTACTACATGGTGTCTATTCTTTTGTTCTGGCTCTAGCGTGTCTTAATCTAGGGTCCTGCAAGGCCTCTGCTTCTGCCCCTGCTGATGTGGCCCTTGTGAGAAGGCCAGTGGTCATGCTAACGATGCTGCCTCTGGACAGTCTCCAAACCACCAACATTGAGAGCCAGAGACGGGGTGTGTTCTTTGTTAAGGTGCTGAGAACAGCCTCTTCAAACTCTGTCCACAATCTGTCACTTGGCCCAGAGCAGTTCTGTTGGTATCCAAAATTTCACAGTGTTTCTCAAACAATTCCATTGTTTCTGACCCTCTTTTCTTACTTGCGATCTCACCAAATTTCTCATAAAAATCTCTGTGCATATATATCTCTCTAGCCAGAAGCTCAACCATTGGCTTCTAAGAATCTGATGCAAGACATCAGATTTCCTTTTTGTCCTCTCTCCTCAGCCCCAAAAAATCTTCAGAAAAGTAAATTAGTTTACCTGTGATACCACTCTTTCTTTCCAAAACGTGATGTTTTGATTACTTAAAGCTTAAAAGCTCTGTATTGGTAGTTGTTCCAAGATGTATCAGTAAGGAACTCAATCACCTACAAATAACTGAAATTCAATATAACATCTGTTAATGATAAGAGTTATTTTCTGCCTAATAACAAGATGTTTGGAGATTGCTGGTCCAGGGCATGTAGAGTGACTCAGTGATGATCTGGGACCCAGTGTTTCTCCACTAATTTGTAGACATCTGTCCTTATGCTTATCTCTTGACCACAAGAGGGCTGCTGTGCTTACAGCCATTACTTTTGGGTCATAGACAGGAAAAGTGTAGAAATATCAAAAAGTCTTTTCCTTGAGAAGTAGTGTCTTTTTACTCCAAAAGGGAGGTTTTCCTAGAAGATGTCTTCATGTGTCTGGCCATTACTGAGTCCTTGACTACTCCTGCAAAATCATGACCAAGAAAATTGAGTGCTTATCTCACCAGACTCCAAAAGTAAAATAGGGAGAAAATGATTGAAAATGAATCTTGAATGGATTTATCTATTGAACCTAAAATACCATGAAAATTAGTTTGTGAGAGAATTTATTATATAATGAGGCTGGGTTTACCAGATAAAAATACGGGACACCCAGTTAAATTTGAAATTCGGATAAATGATGAATTGTTTTTTTATTATATAAGCATATCCATGCCATATTTTAGACATACTTATACCAATAAAATATTGCCTTTTATACAAAATTTAAATTCAACTGTGTCTTCTGTGTTTTATTTGCCAAATCTGATAACCTTAAATGAGGTCTTCTCCCTTTGGTTACCAGATTGTTTGACAAATTAGCTAAAATTTATGGGCACAAAGTTATCAAAGAAATACTAAAATTTATTCATAGTTTCAATTTTGTTGCAGTGCTGTTTCAGTGACATCCAGATAGCCATCTAAAACCCCTTCTGAGCCTCTCCCTCAGATAGCCTGACATAGTAGAATAGATACTCTGGTCTTTGCTGGTGTGCCTGGAGGATCCTTCTTTAGTTCCCAGTCCAGACAAGCAGATCCAGTGCCTAATTGTCACCCTGTGAAACACACACACACAGAGCCCTCTCTGTCCTCCCCACTTGGCCTAAGGGTGGTAGGAGATAGCAATAAACCCTGAACCCTAATTGGTAGAAGTTAAGTATGTCTGTGTTCTCAGTTTAAGAGTATCCTTGAACTAAAAAATCAGTCTTTGACTGAACTAAGAAAAATCCACAGATACAATTTCTTCAAATGTTTTTTATTTAATTTTGAATACTGAAAAATTCACACAAGTAGTTTCCCCAGCAAAGGAATCAGGAGCACCAAATGTGAATTTAAGTCTCCAATTGTTACAAAAATAGAACCCTTTACAAAGCTTTGAGATTGCAGTTTTCTACCCTCCCTAACCTTCATCAGCAGCCTCTATCCAGAGGCAGTTTCTCCATCCAGGACCTAGCATGGATTATCCAGTCCAGAGATGATGGCTGAGCTGCATATCTCCACTTTTTTTCTGCTGTTACATATGTACTCTGGTCATGTAGTTCCCCAGGGAGGAAAAAAAGTCAATCACTGTATGACAGGAAATCAGTGAGGATCTGAGTCAAAGAGAAAGAGGACAGACTGGTGCCTGGGAGAGGTGGCCATGCAAAATAATCTAAAGCAGCAGTAATTTCAGGAGTTGAGGATAGCTATCGAGAGTCAGAGTAAGAAAACCCTTCAGCCCATCATAATACCTGGGGTGGGGGGCGGGTCAGAGTGTCTTCTCTCAATGAACATCTGTGTACAGCCTGGGCACAGGGATTAGATAATTTAAAACCATCTCCAGAAGCTCTCTATGTTTTATGGTTATCCACAATTATTTTAAAAAATTACTTATGTGGGATACTGAATTTAAACTATTTAACATGCATCCCTGAATCTTGTAGCGTAATGTCCTGAGTTTGGTACTCCTTCAAAAAGGTGAGGATACCAAGAACTTGTTAGGTAAAGCCACTAGAGTTAATTATATTATCTCATCCTAATCAGTATCACTGTCTCTCTCCACATCTGCTGCATCGCCACCATGGTATCACCACAACAACTGAGGCAGATGACTCCAAGCTGGGCTGAGCCATCCGTGTTTGACATCAATACCATGTCTTAGAGAAAGAAAGAATGCCACTCAAAAATAGGGGCCACACCAAGGAATTGACAAGGTTCTCCAGTTCCTTCTCTAGGAGGCAATTAGAAACAGAACTGGTACCTTTGGCCTGAGGAGCCTTCTCTTGTTCTTGTACTCTTTATGGATAAGGTTGGAGGCCCCAAGACACACTAAACATTTTGAATATTTTGCTAAATAGGTATTTGAGTAGATTTTAACTTGAAAAAAAAAAAGATGGGATCCTTTTTATACCTAAGGGATGGTACTGGTCATGCCATTTATACATATGGTTATTTGTGTCTAAACTGTGAATGTCTTAAGGACAGGACTATGTCTTCATCTGTAGGATGTACCTGAGCAACCAGACATAGTGTACGTGTGTAATATATCCTTCTTGAATGAATAAATAGATTAGTTTCTGACTAATTTCTTTCAATCCTCTCAGGGGAAGAGAAGGAAATGTTATCGTCTGACTGGTATGGAGAAGTTTGCTTGATGAGATTGACAACTGTTTTTACTAGTCACATCTGAGGAATGCAGAAGGTCCTTACTCACACAAGTAAAACTACATTTGTAGAACTTACAGCAAAAATTCCAGATGTCCCAGAAACCATTTTAAACACCATAGTTTTTGCCACCTGGAAGTTAGCAAATGAAACTTTAGTAAGCAAGGAATTTTTTTAAAGCAAACTTTTTTTAAAAAATTCCTATATATGACATTTCTTAATATTTCTCAACTTCTAAACTAAAAATCCAGATTTAATTATTTAATCTTCTCAGTATGTTCCTTTTCTCACAATGCTATATAAATACAATAGGCTCCCAAAATTTTTTTCTTTTATTTGCAAGGCTATACATTTGCCAAAAATGCTGCAATGGCCAGACCTGTAAATGTATGTTTGTGCACAGAGGTGAATATTCTTCTGTTGAATAGATCTATAAAAGTCAAATTGCAAAATCAAAGTACTTCCTCAGTTAAAATTTTTGATCTATAGTACCAGTAAAGTGTATGAGATACCCTATTTCCCCATATCCTCACCCAAACTGGGTATTATTTATATTTTTAGTTTTTGCTAATCTGATGGACTAGAAACTATCATTTCAACATTTTGATTTTAATTTCTTAGATTGCTAGTGACATTGAGTATATTTTATATGTTTATTTATTATAACTTGTAAATATTTTCTGAGAATTATCTGTTCTAATTTTTTGCCCATTTTTCCATTAGATTTTTCTCACTTGAGTCCATCTCCAGAAGCTCTCTATATTTCATGGTTATCTACAATTATTTTTTAAAAATTATTTATGTGGGATATTGAATTTAAACTATTTAACATGCATCCCTGAATCTTGTTGATGTACTGGTTCTGAGTTTGGCACTCCTTCAATATGGTGAGGATATGAAGAATTTGTTAGGTAAAGCTACTAGAGTTAATTATATTATCCTGATCATTATCACTGTCTTTCTCCATCTTTGTTGCACCATTTATTGAAAGGAAGAGGGAAAGTAGGTAAAAGAACACTGAATGGGAAGACAAAAATTGCAGACCCTTGGGTATATGGGTAAGATGACCATCCATTGCTGATCCATATTAAAACTCAACCCTATTTAATATAAACTATCACTAGATTAAATCATCTGATGCACTTTATGTAAATCAAATATATTAAAATCTTTTATTACAAAACATAAATTGAGAGAAATTCTTCACATTGTACCAAGTGTACAGATGACTATGATTATGTTACAGTAAGATTCAATTTACTAAAGTGTCACTTTATCAATAGGGGTACACCTATTGCATAAGGCAATATGGAACGAAGATAAAGCATTAATTTTCTTTTAAGTTAGGGCATTTTTCACCACTAAAAAGTGGATAATAATGTTACATATTTTATTATCCTTTCAATAAATACTTTTGAACATCTGGCTAAATTGTATGTGTGTTTTGTGTGTGAATTCCTGGACTTGAGAAAAAAGTCTATTCATTTTTTTCCCCTAAAATATCCATGCAGATACACTGTTGAGTTTTCATCCACTCTTTATTATTTCTCATTCATATTATAATGCTGCCTAGCATGATCCTGATACTCAGAGCCTATAATGATGGCATGATCTTCTGAATGATCCTAATACTCTATGTCAATATATATATATATATATATATATATATTTTTTTTTTTTTTTTTTTTTTGCGGTACGCGGGCCTCTCACTGCTGTGGCCTCTCCCATTACGGAGCACAGGCTCCGGACACACAGGCCCAGCGGCCATGGCTCACGGGCCCAGCCGCTCCACGGCATGTGGGATCTTCCCAGACCGGGGCACGAACCCGTTTCTCCTGCATCGGCAGGCGGACTCTCAACCACTGCGCCACCAGGGAAGCCCTATGTCAATATTTTTGTTCCTGTTCATCACCTGCAACCAGTCAAACCAAGATCTCATGATTTGAAGGAAGTGTTCTAGTTTGAAGAGAAAAATATATCTACTCCAACTTCTCTCATTGTAAAACTGTCTGTAATGAAGACCAGGGCCATCCTTTTCTTTTATCTTCTTACCTACCCATTCATAATACAGAGTCTTATGATTTTTAGAATGAGAAAGAAACATACAGGAAACAAGAAACTAATAATGAAGAGGGGAATCAGAATGAGTTCTGTAAACTAGCTTTCACCTACTTAGATAATCTAAATAGAACTTAAGTTACAAAAGCCAAAATTGGTGAGTAATTACTATTTTCTTTTCTTCCTTTGTGTGCAGGACAACCAATGCCATGTTCAACCAGATAGTGAAGATGATCTAAAATAACAGATGTACCCTGGTTGGGCCCAGCATTTAAAAACATAAAAACATAGGCAGAGGTAAGGTACAAGCAGATGTCTCCCCTTTCCTTTTATATTATCCACTGGGTATCATACTGTGGGCTTAGATGAATGCTGGTCTTAGACAAATGTTGAGCAAGGTGAAAGAAATTGGATTGGAAACATAATTCTGCCACGGTCATACATCCAAAACACAAACTAAGTAAGGGAACCCAGCTGGCCACAGAAGAATTTTTAAATATCTGCTAACCAAAATATTAGTTGGCAAAAACAATGCTTTAATCAGTCCAGAATCTTCCACTCAGGGAACAAAGAAGAAGCAGCCATTTAAAATGATGTTTTGTGTCAGTAAGTGTATTAAATAGGAAGACTGGCAATCCTGGGTAAAAGTAGACTGTCCTTCCAATTAAATTACAGAATATTAAAAAGGTCAAAGCAATATAGAAGTCCTCTAATTCATAGAAAACACTAAAATTCTGATTTCTCATACTCCTGACAAAGATTGTAATTGTGGTTTGAAAAGGGTAAAATATTTATCTAGTCCTCTGACAAAGATTGAAATGAGAATGAGACTGATCACAAATGTAACTTCACAAATGTAATGTGAAAACTAATTTTGAAAAAAATAAGACTGAATTAATATACCTATTTCTGTTGTCTCTGCAAGAAGGATTCACAGAATGACACAACAAAATCTTTATTTTTTTAACCTTTTAGTATAAGCTTGAAGTTATCTTCTTATGTATGAAATTATATTCTTTATGTAAAGTCCCCTGAGCTTCTGTATCACATAAGCATTAACTCTTTCTCTATCCCTGGGCCATCTTGTGGTTTTCTATTACTATCTAGTTTACTTTACACATTGTTAAAGATATTCATGAATGGGAGCCCTGTATGTGCATCAAAACTTTCTAAAAGATATGGGGTATAAACTGCACCATGTGAAAAATAATGGTGGGACTTTGTTTGCAATAAACATGTAAAATGACCGACTTTCTCATAAATACACTAAGTAGGATGATCTATGAGATTTCTAATTTATTCTTGTTTAAAATTTAACCATGCTTTTTTAAAGCATATCAATTTTGTTAATACCATGTAATTAAAACATGTCAGTGCACAGCAAGTTTTAGTCTAAATTAATGACTATGAGAATTATTTTAATTAAATAACCAATTATAGAAAAATCGCAAGCATGAGAGCTGACATTTAAATGAATTTCATTTAAATTGCTTCTTAACGTTGTCCCATCTAGGACACTAATGCAAAATGAACTATTGTATCAACTTAGATTATGACTATTTTTGTATGCACATAATGTATTCATATTCAATCACTGGAACTGAGCAGAATATTTGGTATCGATCTAAAACTTCTGTTAATAAAAACACAACAGAATGAGCTGAAGTAAAAACAAACCATACTTCTTTTTTCTCTTCCTCTTCTTTTTTCTTTTAAATATGGGCTTCTAAATGCTATTATCATTCTCATAGGAAAAAATGTTTATGCATTTGGGAATTATAGCTATTAAATCAGTTGATTTGAAATCTACTTGTAAGAGGATATACATACATGACTTCAATGTCCTGCACATAGTGGGGCTCAATAAATGCTGGTTATCAGTGATAAGTATTTCTTTGTCTTTTCTTTTTCCAGATATGTTAGTGCAGCATATAGTTTCCTCTTGGAAACTGGACACTTCCAGACCCTTATTAGATTAAGAGGTTACCTGTCCTGTGAGAATCCAGCTGGATATCTGTTTATATGTTTGTTTCTATATAACTCAAACAGTACAATGTCATTTTCTCTACTTATGAGAACATGACATTGTACAGTTATTTTTATATCATGAAATTAAGTTTTTACCCTTCATTTCATATTCATCCTTCCACAAATAAAATTTTTATTTAAAAGGGCTAAACAATCTATAATAACCTTCCCCACTAAAAACTTTTAGCTTCAGAATACCATTTCTGGTAGAAGAGAAGAATGTCTAAACACAAGGCAATTTATACCAATTGTGCTGCCTTATTTCTCACAAAATATAAGTGTGAAAGGAACTACAGAAAGAGCTAAAGTTTTGTCCATATAGGAATTGAAGTTAAACACAGTTTGATTCATTGCCAAAATATCAATAAGATTTTAAAGGAGGTGTTTTATCTATGTATAATTAGTCTTTTGTTTGTTGTCATATCACTCAGTTTGACACAGAATTTATGATTCTAAATGGACCATTAATGCCCTTTTAATTTATTTTTTCTCAGATGAATTTTATACATTTCTTTGGGGAAAAGTCTTATTTATTTAATAGTTTGCAAGCTATACTGAAAAGTGATTTCCTCATGTTTTTCTAGAAAAAGAAGCAATCCATATTTAGATTTGACTAGTTAATTGTTCTTCTTCATTGGAATGCACTAGGGCATGTGATTTAATTATTATGCTCATATTTGTAGACTTCATTTTTTTAGTCATCAAAGATTATTTAATATCAGAAAATGGAATCTTTTTCTACATAATTCCTCTTTCTACCACTTTAAAAATAAAGAAGAAAAGAAAAGGCTACTACATTTGTTGTTCATTGATTAACCAGTAATGTTATGTATAAATAATGTATCTGACAGTATGGCAGCTCACTTGGGACATTATGCCATTTACTACAAAATAGGATGCAACATACAACTGAGCAGTGAGAACAAATTAAACATCTTTCCTTGGTAACTTTAGCATTTTTATTAGGTGATAAACATCACAGTGAGAGGAAAGCAGATGTAGTTATTTCAGTAATATTAACCTTAATCGAAAGCTAACTTGACATATAGTGTAATACTTTTGCATTATAAAATTTTGTCTAGTAACAATGGAAACCAAATTTTCCAAGGTGATTATGAGATGATATCTGTAAAAATTAATGAGTATCTTGTGTAAAATTTCATCTATCGCTACTGAATTGTCTTATTACTATTGATGAAAAAATTTTAAACATAAATCTAATGTCACATAAACATGAAAAATGCCCAAGTATTTTCAATGCTGTGTTACTTTTGCCTTAACAAATGTGTCTTATAGTGTTATTTGACTATGTGTGAATTTCATTCCTTCAGGGTTCTGTTCATATAATCTCCTAAATCTTTTAGAAGCATCGGAATTGTGAATGAAGTTAAGAGCAGTTATGTAATTAGCAATCAACATCAATCTTCCCTCATTTCTTGTTTTAGTCCATCATTTACCCATGGGGATACAGAGCTGAAAAACTCCTATCCTTAAAGGAATTTATAACTGAGTGACTGAGGACAACTGTTAAAGTCCATTTAATACACATGATGCATTGTTACAACAAATCCTTCCTTCCTTTCATTCAAAAATATTTATTGTGTGCTTACTATATGTCAAGCACTGTTCTGGGATCTTTAATATACAGCAGTGAACAAAATAGACAAAGATTCTGCCTCACATGATGTTTATATTCTAATAGGTGGAAATAGTCCATAAACAATAAACATAATGAATACATAATTTATATTGCATATCATAAGGTGAAAATGCTTTTTAAAAAGGGGAAAAAAGAAACTGGAGGTAAAGAGGGTGGGGCAGGCAGTTGTAAAAGTTGTTGTCAGAGTAGGCCTCATTAACAAGAGGATATGTGAGCAAAGACTGAAGGAGGTGAGAAAAAGTTAATATTATCTGGAGGAAAAGTAAACCAGATGGAGGGAACAACCAGTAAAATGCCCCTAAATTGGGACTCCGCCTGACATAACCAAGAACTGCAAGGAAGCCAGTGTGATTTGAACAGAGAATGTTCAGAGAGGAGCTTGGATGCCAGGTCTCATCGGCCATTATAAGGAACATGGCCCCTGTAAGAAATAGGGAGCCATTTCAGTGTTGTGAGCATGGGACTGATGTGATCCAACTTATGTTTTACAGGATCACTCTGTCTTCTGTATCAGGAATTCACGAACTCATTAGGAGATCAAGAATAAAAGAAATGAGACCAGATAGGAGACTATTACAGCTTATCAGGCAAGAAATGATGGTGGCTCAAATCAGGTGGCAGTGGAGGTGTGAAAAGTGACTAAACTCTGGAAATACTTTAAACACAAACTCGATAGGATTTCCTGATTCACTGAAAGTAAGGTGTGAGTGAGAGAATTGAGGTAAGAATAAATCCAAGGTTTTTGGTCTAAATACCTAGAAGAATGGAATTACCATCACCTGCTGAAGGAATAGATTTTGGGGAAGGAGGCAAACAAGGTTCCAAATTGGATCTGTGGAGTCTGAGCTATCTATTATATGGACTAGTGGAAATGTCGAGGAGACAGTTGGATTTATCAGTCTGGAGAGGGGTGATGAAATGGAAACAGAAATGTGGAAGTCTTGGGTGGTATCTAAAGCCATGAAACCGGACATACCAAAAGAGTGTGTGTACATGGAGAAGAGATGGGTCCGAATACCTTTGCTTCCTCCTTGAAAGTCATGCAAAGGAGAAGAAGGCAAGAGGCCAGCAGATAGAAGGAAAACCAGTTGAGTGTAGAGAAAGACAATGGAGGGAAGAGTATCAAGGAAGAGGGAGTGATCAATTATGTCAAATGTCACTAACAGTTCAGGGAGATGAAGGCTGAGAACTGACCAGGGAGTTAGCAACATGGCTTCTAAGCAAGCAGCATCGCTAGATGAAAGTCAGATCGGAGTGAGTTTAAGAGAGAATGAAAGGAGAGAAATTGGAGCAAATAAAAACCAGACAACTTTTTCCAAAGACTTTGTCCTCAAGAGGAGCAATGAAATAGGGTGGATGCTGAGGGCAGGAAAGATCAAGAGATAATATATTTTTAAAATGAGAGAAATGACAGCAGAATATTTACTTGCTGATGGCAATGATCAAATAGAGAATGAAACATTAAGGATGCAGAGGGAGGATTCCTAGAGTGTTGTTCAGGCGGAAGAGAGGTGAGATGTAGACACAGCGTGCGGGGCTGGCTCTAGATAGAAGCAGAGGTGGTTGGGTCTGTGGTGATCAGCAAGAAGCAGGGTGTGGAGTTGCAGATGCCCATACCATAGGTGGTCAATGTGGTGAAGTATAAGGAAGTTCCCTTCTGATTACTTCGATCCTCTCAGCAAAGTAAGGCATAAATTATAGCTCTAACTACAGAGCCTTTACAAAGCACTTGACCACAGGCTTTAGAGCAGCCCACTGGTGTGGTCTAGGTGAAGAAAGGATAAGAGTGGGCAAGGAGGGCTTCCCTAGTGCCACAGTGGCTGAGAGTCCGCCTGCCGATTCAGGGGACACGGGTTCGTGCCCCGGTCCGGGATGATCCCACATGCCACGGAGTGGTTGGGCCCCTGAGCCATGGCCGCTGAGCCTGCGCATCCAGAGCTTGTGCTCCACAACAGGAGAGGCCACAACAGTGAGAGGCCCGCGTACCGCAAAAAACAAACAAAAAAAAAGAGTGGGCAAAGGTGTTAACAGGCAGAGGAGAGCATGTCTGCAGAGTGATAGCTACACAGTACTTTATTATTCACAAAATGCCTTTATATACTTTTTACCATTTATTCTTCACAACAGCGTTTTGAAAGTCATCAAGGCTCCCATTTTACAGAAAAAATTAAACCTCAGAAAAACCCACTGGCTGGGAGATACAAACTGTTGGTGTAAGATAGGCTCGAGCATGTATTGTACAACACCGGGAATATAGCCAATATTTTGTAACAACAGTAAATGGAAAGTAACCTTTAAAAATTATATTTATTTAAAAAGTAAAAAAAAAAAAAAAAAAAAAAAATTTTAAACCCATTGGCCAACAAAAAGGCAGCTGTAATCTAAACTTCCAGAAAGAATTCTTCCCAAAAGATCTATTAAATATTAAAGATTTTCAGATGTTGGTCAAACATAGTATTATTGGCCAGACAAGATAATTCATTATTATGATAAAAATGGGAAAGTATTACAAAAATGGGAAGATCTTGTTAATATAATTCATCATTATTCTTTCTATTTTACTGATGATTTCTTTGCCCAGTACATTCAGATAGCTCTGGGAATTTTATTTCACAGCAAGAGAAGAAAACAGATAGGATAAAGGAAATGAGCGACTGACCTTTGGGGAGAAGTTTTAAAGGGTTCCTCACTCCTCAGGAGATTAAATGCAGAAATACCAAACTCTGAGAGGCGGCTGACGAAGGGCCAAGAAAAAATAAATAAATAGTTTTCTAAGGAACCTCCACACTGTTTTCCAAGACTTGTGGTTGCCAAGGGGGAAAGGGTGGGGGAGGGAAGGATTGGGAGTGTGGGATTAGCAGATGCAAACTATTATATAGAGGATGGATAAACAATAAGGTCCTACTGTATAGCACAGGGAACTATATTCAATATCCTGTGATAAACCATAGTGGAAAAGAATTTATTTATTTATTTATTTATTTTGCGGTTCGCGGGCCTCTCACTGTTGTGGCCTCTCCCGTTGCGGAGCACAGGCTCCGGACCTGCAGGCTCAGCGGCCATGGCTCACGGGCCTAGCTGCTCCGCGGCATGTAGGATCTTCCCGGAAGCCAGGGCACGAACCCGTATCCCCTGAATCGGCAGGCAGATTCTCAACCACTGCACCACCAGGGAAGCCCGAAAATAATATTTTTTTAAAAGTCTATATGAGGATAACTGAGTCACTTTGCTGTACAGCAGAGATTGATACAACGTTGTAAATCAACTATACTTCAATAAAAAAAATAAAATTAAATAAATCCTGAGAAAACAGTGATGTGACTCACTTTCCTTCTGACTCTCTTTTGAATTCAGTTGTGATGATAAAGCAGATCATTCTCCAACCTTTCTTCTCCTTCATTTTTCCTTTATCCTGTTATAGAAGACCTTCTTATTTAAGGAAGTCAGAGATAATCCCAACAATCTTGGGTATAGACATTGATAACATAATCCGTATCAGAGGGAACAAGTCAATAAATTGTTGACAGAAAACAATTCAATAAATTTAATTCAGAACATTTAAGGAATCCCCCGTCCCTCCCACCACCAGTAGTAACTGGTTCCCTTCCTTGTACTCAGCTAGGATTTTCTTTTCCTTGATCAACTCCCCTTAGTGCAGTGCTCCACAGGTTGTAAAGTGCATTCATAGCGTTATCTAATTTCTTTCTCACCACAACACAGTAACCACAAGTTAAATTCATTGGATTCCCAGTTAGTGTGGTTGGGTGGATGAAGAAACCACATCTGTCTTGTTCACCAATGCACTGCCAGCACAAAGCCTGACACAAGGGGAGATTCACCTGACAGTGAGTAGGAGTGCAGTAATCAGGCAAGTGTCATTCCCATTCTACAGATGACAAGACTAAAGTTCTAAAAATGGTTTAGAGCTGGTAAGTGGCATTTTGAAGTAAAGCCTTGTGATTCTTTTTTTTTTTTTTTTTTTTTTGTGCGGTATGGGGGCCTCTCACTGCTGTGGCCTCTCCCGCCGTGGAGCACAGGCTCCGGACGCGCAGGCTCAGTGGCCATGGCTCACGGGCCCAGCCGCTCCACGGCATGCGGGATCCTCCCGGACAAGGGCACGAACCCGCATGCCCTGCACCGGCAGGCGGACTCTCAACCACTGCGCCACCAGGGAAGCCCGAGCCTTGTGATTCTTAATCCGGTATTATTTTCACATATGCTGAGTCTCAGCATCTCTCTAAGCCCTCACCTTTCCTGCAGAAGACTGGAGGTCTGTAAGAAAGGGATGAAGTGAAGTAGGTGTGCCTAGTTTAAATCGTATTTAGAAATAAGGTTAAATGGTAGGTTATGGTATCATAATACACATTAAATGACTGGATGCCTTGCTATACTTCTTAAAGTGTAATCAAACAGACCTTTTACTAGCAAAATATGTGTTTGCATACATTGAGGGAAGGGTTAGATGATTTATTACCTTTAAAAATCATATGCATAGATATAATGCTTTGAGAAATCAGTTGAAATCAATTGACAAGACCTCAAGAAATTTTTTAAAACTTTGAGTTAATAAAATTGCCCCTTTATTCTCACAAAATAGATATTTCTTTTTTAGATAAAAGTACAGTATAGTTTTGTCCTAACTCTTCTTGGAATTCTTTATAAAAATGTGTTTATCATTCTATATGTTATCTAAGGATAAAAAGCTAACTAGTATCTAAAAACAAGAATAATAAAACATATGAATTGTGCTTATGCTTGCACTTCTATTCACAAAGGTAAATACCTTTCAGTGTTTTCTACTGGAACTGCAGCTTTTAAAAAACTAAAATTTTGATTTAGATTAATCACTAGCTAAAGTATACTAGACCCATGAAATTGAGATGAAATCATAGAAATCTTTATGCTAATTACCTTTTTAAAAATAGAGATATTAACACAAACAGTGTGCAATATTCTTTTTAAGAAACAGCCCAAATGTGGTAATTTGTCATCATTCTTTCAGCATTTCAGCTTGCATTCTTTTCTTTTTAAATTTAATATACTTTATTTTTATTTTTATTATTTTTTTAAGAAGATGTTGGGGGTAGGAGTTTATTATTTTATTTATTTATTTAATTTTTCTGTGTTGGGTCTCCATTTCTGTGCAAGGGCCTTCTCTAGTTGTGGCAAGCCGGGGCCACTCCTCATCACGGTGCGTGGGCCTCTCACCATCGCGACCTCTCCCGTTGCAGAGCACAGGCTCCAGACGCGCAGGCTCAGCAGTTGTGGCTCACGGGCCCAGTTGCTCCGCGGCATGTGGAATCCTCCCGGACCAGGGCTCGAACCCGTGTCCCTTGCATTAGCAGGCAGACTCTCAACCACTGTGCCACCAGGGAAGCCCCTAATTTAATTTATTTTTTTACAGCAGGTTCTTATTAGTTATCTATTTTGTATATATTAGTGTATATATGTCAATCTCAGCTTCCATTCTACTGATCACTTATTGATCACTGACAACATCTAACACGGAGTCTACGTATGTGTGTCATCCATATAGCCAATGTGACTTCTCCATGTCACAGTGTAGTTTAGGATCCTACCACTTGATGGCAGATACAGTAAAAGTCAGTCAAAAGGGGGGGAAAGCAAATCCCATAGTGCACAGAAACCTTACTGGAAACGCAGAGGCCCTAAAGCTGTGAGTCCCTACATGTTTCACGGCAGGAATTCAGAATCAAGAGGCCACCCAGAACAGTGTAAAGCTGATGGGGTGGGGACGTGTGCCAGCTGGGGAGCAAGACAGTGACAGGAGAAGAGGGAGAGAAGGGGAAAAGGGAGGATGAAGAAAAAGCGATGGAATTGGGAAGAATAGATCTGGAATTGAGCTACAGGTCATGAAATGACCTTCACAGTGAAATAATGAGCATGGGACATCCTGTGTCTTAGTTTTATGATGGGGCATCTATACATAATTGGCAGAAACAATTTAATCTCCATATATCTATCTATACCACTTTCTCTTTCATATATATGTATATATGTGTATATATATACGTATGTATACATACATACATATACTAGTTTCCTTAATCTGCTGTAACAAATTACCATAAGCTTGGTGGATTACAGCAACAGAAGTATATTCATTCTCTCACCATAGTTCTAGAAGCCAAAACTCCAATAGCAAAATGTCATCAGTGTTGGTTCCTTCCGGAGGCTCTGAGGGAGCCTCTTTCCTAGCTTCTGGTGGCTGACAGCAATCTCTGGTGATCTTTGGCTTGTAGACACATCACTCCAATCTCTGCCTCTGTTTCCACCTGACCTTTTTTCTGTGTCTCTGTGTCTCAAATTTCCCTCTGCCTTTCTCTTTAAGGATACCTGTCATTGGATTTAGGGCCCACCATAAATCTTGGATAACCCCATCTCAGAATTCTTAACTAATTACACCTGCAAAGACCCTTTTCCCTAGTAAGGTCACATGCACAGATTCTGAATTGGGGGCCACAGTTGAACCCATTAATATACATATATATACATATGTGTGTGTGTATATATATATATATAATAGGTATAATATACAAAAATATATATATATAATAGGTATAATATACAAAATACACATATATGCATATGCATATAGTAGTATACATACTAGAAACATGTATATACACATATATATACTTATATATGCAAAAGAGGGTTATATGTTTTTCATAAAGAAATATTATAATTATATTTTATGTATTTTTAAGAACAGTTATAAATTTTATATGTCATATCATAAAATTTCTTCAGAGCTACATTTATTTACAGAACTGCTTTATAAGTGAGAAATTCTCTATTCCAGGAAGAGTTCAGTAGTTTTTGTCAGTTTGTTTTGTTGTTGTCTCTCACACCATTAGAATAACTCTTACTTGGCAGGATTAGAAATAAAGAAAAATAAAATGGAAATCGAAAGGTTTGAACTTGAGGTTATATTTATTTGAGTCTTTAAAAATTCCTTCCCTTATCCAGTTGTGGAGGGCAGCCTCTAAGATACCCCCCAATAATCCCCACTTCCTGATATTCAGATGCTTGTGTAATCCTCTTCCCTTGAGTGTGGGAGGAGCTAGAAACTCACTTCTGATGAACAGAATGCAGCAAAGGTGATGGGCTGTCACTTCTGAGATTAGGTCACAAAAAGACTATGGTTTCCATAATGGGAAAGAATATATATATATATATATATATATATAAAACTGAATCATTTTGCTGTACAGTTGAAATTAACACAATGTTATAAATCAACTATACTTCAATAAAATAATTTCTTAAAAAAAACTGTAGTTTCTCTCTTGCCTCTCACTTGTTTATTCTCATGAAAGCAGATGCTCCTCAGAGAGCCCCAAGAAACAAGGCAGCGAGGAAGACTTCCTTTCAGAAAACAACCAGTGACTGAGGCCCTACGTGCAACAGCCCTAGAGGAACCCAGTCCTGTTAACTCCCACAAGTGACCTTAAATGTGCATCTTCCCCAAGCAGAACCCTTAGCAGGTGATGAAACTGCTGACACATTGATTGCAGCTTTGGGAAGACACAGAGCCAGAACCACCGAGCTAAGCCATACCTGATACCCGACCCACAGAAACTGGGGAATTGGAAATGTTTGTAGTTTTCAGCTAACTTTTCTGTAATGTTAACTTTCCTGTAATGTGGAGTATTTTAAGTATTTTAACATTGAAAGTCATTTGTTGATCTCCTTATTGTGCTTCTTTTCAACAAAATTGCCTATAAATTAGGGTTTCCCTGGTGGCGCAGTGGTTGAGAGTCCGCCTGCTGATGCAGGGGACACGGGTTTGTGCCCCGGTCTGGGAAGATCCCACATGCCGTGGAGCGGCTGGGCCTGTGAGCCATGGCCGCTGAGCCTGCGCGTCCGGAGCCTGTGCTCTGCAATGGGAGAGGCCACAACAGCGAGAGCCCCGCGTACCACAAAAAAAAAAAAAAAAAAAAAAAAAAATTGTCTATAAATTAGAATTAATATTACTTCTTAATTCTTGTGACCATAACTCTCAGTGATTGAAAGTGTTCTGGATTGAATTATTGTTACCTTTTGAGTAATCCTAAAATATTAAAAATTATGTATTTTGTAGGTAATTATTAAATACAACAAGGCACATTTTTATTGAAAATACAGCTCTTAAAGAGCAGTGGTGCTATTTCTCATATCTGTGGATGACTGTTATATTTAGTATGTGATAATGTGAGAATTAATTTCATTCTAATCTTTCATATTTATGAGTAAAATCATAATGAACTTTGCTTATTTATCTACATAAAGAAGTAGATGAAAGAGAGGTTTTGTTGTCTTAATGTTTAGGACCAGCTAAATAATTTGTTCGTCCCAGTGCAAAATAAAAATGTGAGCCCCTTATTCAAAAAACAGGAAAAAATTGATGTTAAATTTATTAAAATATATTGCTTTAAAAAAATTTATTCCAGTCTCTCTTTTGACTTATCATGTATTTTGTATTTGCTGTTTAATGTCATTCTAAGTAAAGACAAATTAAAAATGTCAAATATTAGCATGAATTTTACCATTCATCTTTATATGATGTAAAGACAGTTTTATATGCAAATACAAAAATATTTCACTTGTAAGCTGAATCACATAAATTATACAATTTGTACTTTATAGCTCATAAGTACATATATATTTTGTTCTTACAAGAATAGTGGGAAAGCTATACAAAACTAACTAATCTGTTTTTGTTTTGCTGTTTTGTTTTGATATGCACACATGTTCTACCTTTGGTGTACTGGGGAGGAAGGAAAGATGGAAAGGAAAAGTCAACTCTGGGTTGTCCTATCTTTCCCTTTTCTTCAATGTCATCATTTTAAGCTTAAATGGTTGGCCACTATAGAGAAGTAACACAAATAAGAACAGATATGATAGGGTTCCTTTGTCATTTGCATATCTTAGAATGTCCCTTTATCACCTTCTTTCTTCTTATGAAGCAAGTCCTGATTCAAGTGGAAACTGTGTCATCCTAGAGTCATCAATGGCCCCCATTTACTCAGCTGTCCTGTAACACACTTACCCTGTAGTTGTTTTGAGTCTTGCTGAATTCCCAGGCATCTTGGGTCCACCAGAGCTCATGGCACTACAAAAATGATTACAAAAAAGACCACAAGGAATGGTAGACACATATATTGTGTGTGTATCTCCTCGACTCATTTTCATATTTCACCATTCCATCAGACTTCACTTTCAAAACACAAGTTCAAAGATAAAATTATTAAAATTTTTAGTGAAGGTCAAGGCCAGTGAAAGATATGCCTACCTTTGCAAAGCAAGCTGAGGGGAACTGTGAAAGGGGAGATGGAAAAGAAGAAACTGCCCTCCTTTGTAGGCACTTTTTTTCTTTATATTTGGTAGTGTGCAACTGTTAATCCCATAGGTCCAATTTATCCCTCCCACCACTTCCCCTTTTGTAACCATAAGTTTGTTTTCTATGTCTGTGAGTCAGTTTCTGTTTTGTAAATAAGTTCATTTGTATTGTTTTTTAGATTCCACATATAAGTGATATCATATGACATTTGTCTTTCTCTGTCTGACTTAATTCACCTAGCATGATAATCTCTAGGTCCATCCTTGTTGCTGCAAATGGCATTATTTCATTCTTTTTTTGTGGCTGAATAATATTCCGTTGTATGTGTATACCACATCTTCTTTATCCATTCATCTCTCCATGGACACTTCCACTTCATAAGCATCTTTCAGGCAAATCAATTGTAGCAAAAAGTACGCATGGAAGTTGAGGACCGAGAAATTGATTCCCTTAAAACTATCTGCACTTTTACTCTTAGAAAGTCCTTGCATTACCCCAGGGAAATACAGTTCCTCAGTTAGAAGCTTGGTTAGAGAAGTGAAAACAAATTCATAATTCATAAAAAGAGCCATTGCATTAAAAAAAATAAGTTTACGAAAAGCTTTATTTTAGATTTATTCATTTAGATAAAGAATGATGCAGATTCTCACGTTTCTTAAAACTCCAGTGAGGGCTTCCCTGGTGGCACAGTGGTTGAGAGTCTGCCTGCCAATGCAGGGGACGCAGGTTCATGCCCTTGTCCGGGAGGATACCACATGCTGCGGAGCGGCTGGGCCCGTGGGCCATGGCTGCTGGACCTGCACGTCTGGAGCCTGTGCTCCGCAATGGGAGAGGCCGAAGCAGTGAGAGGCCCGCATACCGCAAAAAAAAAAAAAAAAAAAAAAAAAAAACAACTCCAGTGAATATGGTTAAGGAAGGTAAATATGTACTGAATTCTCAGAAACAAAATCTCTATTTTTCTTGGTTTAATAATATAAATGTTATTCCTTTATGTTTTAGACTCAGGTTGTTTGTTAACTGAGCACATTCTTTATATACAGCATCTAACTTAAAATTTTAAGTTAAAGTTTCTTGGTAAAAATCTTCTTAGCTTTAGAATTATTAAAGATTCACATTCACTGATAGGTGTCATCCTGGACACTTTATCTGCCCTTTTCACCCTGTGGCTAGGATCCCATGGAGATGGACTTAATGCATAATCTGTCCTATATGTTAAAGGACTATCATTTACTATTCTACTGAAATTTAAAAAAAAAAGCTTACCTTAAGTTATTTCTAAACTTTGTTCCCATATTCTCTTTGATAAAATAAAAATCTGAGTTTCTCAAGAAAATAGTCTCTGTAAGAAGAAACTTCAGACTCAGTAATCCACAATTTATCCCAGAGCTTTTTTTTTTTTAAATCAGCAAAGCAAGATTCAACACCAACTGTGTGCCAGATGCTTTGCAAAGCACTGATATTATACTATGGTGGTATCACTGAGAAATTTTGTAGCTTGGAATGTAGAGGACTGGGGTGACATAAAAATGTTTGCAGCTTGGAGTTAGTGAACAAGTGAAGCCATAGCAGCTCATGGTAAAGGAACTGTTCATGGTTTATTGCTCACACAGAATTGCCATCTTAATATCCCTCAAGTGACAAAGTCTCTTGCGAGACAAGAAAAATCATTTCAAATGAGATAAAACAACAACGTGCTTTAGATCTTATTCTTTGTATTTCAGTGACTTGAATCTGGTTTGGGATGAGATTTCTATATGTCATCCTGGTATTGAGAATAGAGGGGAAATTATTCTCTTCTACGTTGATGATGATTTGATTGTCATGTACTAGAAATGACCTCAGCATATAATAAATCCTGCCTTTTAATTATTGTCAGAAATAGTGGCATAAGATCAACTATTCAAAACTCAAATCATAAGTTTTGGCAGATGTCCTCTAGCAGTAATTGACTTATAGCCAACACTTTTATGTAACAAGTCAAATCATTCAGTTGTCTATGGATACATTTTGCCAATTAATCTATCTCGAAGGTTCACCGGGAACTGTTTAAAATGAGATATGTTTTATAGATACTTTGTATGAGATGTTTATGGTCATGATGGGAGGGGGTTAGCGGAGGGAGAATTAGTAACTACCACCTTGAAAATCATCTGGGCTATATGTCTATTTGTTGAAGCAGAGACAGAAAATGTTTTTCAGAAAATCTCAACTCTTTTCACATTCCTTTCTTTGGCCAACCTCCAAGCAAAGGTGGCACAGCTAGTTTTCAAAAATATATTTCAGTCCTCTCCTCTGTTAGTCAAGTGTCAAGCATATAACACCACTTTAAAATTGCAACAAAGAGTGCTCATATTTCCTTTTTTTTCAAACAATATTAATCTTGAACTCTCCAGTGTCCAAATCTTCTCAATGATTCATTTCAAGAAATAATATTCATGAAAGATATATGATCCACAGTTTATTCTAGGTATACTAAATTTTATTCTGGGGTCAGTCCAGTTACATGTTTATAACACATTGTTTTGGGATCATAATGATTGCTTTTACTGCATTTTCTCAGGATAAAGGCACTGACATCATTAGGGGACATAATAAAAAACGTAATAAGAAACAACAATCATTAACAGGGCTAACCCTAGGGATATTGAGGACATTTCCACTTTTATCACACACAAAGGAGATTGAATAATGCTGTGTTTCCTTTACAGGGACTATGATCAAATTTCCTTCTTTATTTTGGGAATCAGCTCACCTCTAGCAACCAGAATTTTTGGTATATATTCTTGTATACTAATCTTGCTACCGGCTTTATTTTATTTTCATCTCATTTCCTTTTTGATTCCCTTTTCTCATCTCCATTTTTGTCCTATTTTGTTTCATGTGTTTTAGTAATCTGATAACATTTAGGTTATGTAAATTTTAAGCAAAATACTTTCATAACTGTATGTGAAATAAACAAAAGAGGTCAAGATTTCAGAAATGGGGAGTAGAAGGACATGGGCTCACTCCCTCTTGTGAGAGCACTGAAATCACAACTAACTGCTGAGAAATCATTTGCAGAAAGACACTGGAAATCACCAAAAAGATACCCCACATCCAAAGACAATGGAGAAGCCACAGTGAGAAAGGGGGACGCAATCACAATAAAACCAAATCCCATAACTGCTGGGTGGGTGACTCACGAACTGGAGAACAATTATACCACAGAAGTCCACCCATAGAGTGAAGGTACTGAGCCCCATGTCAGGCTTCCCACTCTGGGGGTCTGGAAATGGGAGGAGGAATTCCCAGAGAATCAGACTTTGAAAGCTAGTGGGATTTGATTGCAGGACTAGGAGAAACAGAGACCCCACTCTTGGAGGGCACACACAAAGTACTGTGCCCATCAGGACACAGGGGGAAGGAGCAGTGACCCCACAGGAGTCTGAAGCAAACCTACCTGCTAGTGTTGGAGGGTTTCCTGCAGAGACGGGGGTTGCTTTGGCTCACCATGGGGACAAGGACACTGGCAGCAGAGTTCTGGGAAGTACTTCTTGGCTTGAGCCCTTCTGCCATTAGCCCCACCAAAGAGCCTGCAGGCTCCAGTGTTGGGTCGCCTCAGACAAAACAACCAAAAGGGAGGGAACTCAGCCCCACCCATTAGCAGACAGTCAGATTAAAGTTTTACTGAGCTCTGCCCACCAAAGCAACAACCAGCTCAACAAACCACCAATGCCTCCTATCAGGAAGCTTGCACAAAAGTCTTAGATAGCCTCATCCACCAGAAGGCAGACAGCAGAAGCAAGAAGAACTACAGTCCAACAGCCTGTGGAACAAAAAGCACATTCGCAGAAAGATAAACAAAATGAAAAAACAGAGGAATATGTACCAGATGAAGGAACAAGATAAAACCCCAGAAACACAACTAAATGAAGTGGAGATAGGCAACCTTCCAGAAAAAGAATTCAGAACAATGATAGTGAAGATGATCCAGGACCTCAGAAAAAAAATGGAAGTTAAGATCAAGAAGATACAAAAAATGTTTAACAAAAAGCTAGAAGAATTAAAGAAGAAACACCTAGAAGAATTAAAGAAGAAAAAAACAGAGATGAACAGTACAATAACTGAAATGAAAAATACACTAGAAGGAATCAATAGCAGAATAACTAAGGCAGAAGAATGGATAAGTGACCTGGAAGACAGAATGGTGGAATTCCCTGCTACAGAACAGAATAAAGAAAAAAGAATGAAAAGAAATGAAGACAGCCTAAGAGACCTCTGGGACAACATTAAACACATCAACATTCGCATTATAGAGGTCCCAGAAGGAGAAGAGAGAGAGAGAAGGGACTCAAGAAAATATCTGAAGAGATTATAGTCAAAAACTTCCCTAACATGGGAAAGGAAATAGCCACCCAAGTCCAGGAAGCACAGACAGTCCCAGACAGGATAAACCCAAGGAGAAACACACCAAGACACATAGTAATCAAATTGACAAAAATTAAAGACAAAGGAAAATTATTAAAAACAACAAGGGAAAAATGACAAATAACATACAAGGGAACTCCCAAAAGGTTAACAGCTGATTTCTCAGAAACTCTACAAGCCAGAAGGGAGTAGCACAATGTATTTAAAATGATTAAAGGGGGACTTCCCTAGTGGCACAGTGGTTAAGAATCTGCCGGTCAATGCAGGGGACGTGGATTCGATCCCTGGTCCAGGAAGATCCTACATGCCATGGAGCAACGAAGGCTATGCGCCACAATTACTGAACCCTGTGTGCCTAGAGCCCGTGAGCCACAACTACTGAGCTTGCGTGCCACAACTACTGAAGACAGTAGGTCTAAAGCCTGTGCTCTGCAACATGAGAAGCCACCACAATGAGAAGCCTGCACACTGCAACAAAGAGTAGCCCTCAAACACCACAACTAGAGGAAGTCCACACACAGCAACAAAGGCCCAACACAGCCAAAATAAATAAATTAAATAAATAAATTTATTTTTAAAAAAGTAAATAAATTGATGAAAGGGAAGAACCTACGACCTAAATTACTGTACCAAGCAAGGATCTCATTCAGATTTGATGGAGAAATCAATAGCTGTACAGACAAGCAAAAGCTAAGAGATTTCAGCACCACCAAACCAGCTCTACAACAAATGCTAAAAGAACCTTTCTAAGAGGGGAACACAGGAGAAGAAAAAGACCTACAAAAACAAACCAAAAACAATTAAGAAAATGTTAATAGGAACATAGATAGTGATAATTACCTTAAATGTGAATGGATTAAATGTGGCAACCATAAGACGTAGGCTCGCTGAATGGATACAAAAACAAGACCCATATATATGCTGTCTACAAGAGACCCACTTCAGACCTAGGGACACATACAGACCAAAAGTGAAGGGATGGAAAAAGATATTCCATGCAAATGGAAATCAACAGAAAGCTGGAGTAGCAATACTCGTATCATATTAAATAGACTTTAAAATAAACAATATTACAAGAGACAAGGAAGAGCACTATATAATGATCAAGGGATCAATCAAAGAATATATAACAATTATAAATATACATACACCCGGCATCATAGGAGCACCACAATACATAAGGCAGATGCTAACAGATCTAAAAGAGGAAAATGACAGTAACACAATAATAGTGGGGGACTTTAACACCTCATTTACACCAATAGGCAGATCATCCAGACAGAAATTTAATAAGGAAACACAAGCTTTAAATGACTCAATAGACCAGACAGATTTAATTGATATTTAGAGGACATTCCATCTGAAAACAGCAGATTACACTTTCTTCTCAAGTACACACAGCACATTCCCCAGGATAGATCACATCTTGGGTCACAAATCAAGCCTTGGTAAATTTAAGAAAATTGAAATTATATCAAGCATCTTTTCTGAACAAAACGTTATGAGATTAGAAGTAAATTACAGGGAACAAAACATAAAAAACACAAACACATGGAGGCTAAAAGATACATTACTAAATAACCAAGAGATCACTGAAGAAATCAAAGAGGAAATCAAAAAATACCTGGAGACAAATGACCTCGAAAACATGATGATCCAAATCCTATGGGATGCAGCAGAAGCAGTTCTAAGAGGGAAGTTTATTGCAATACAATCCTACCTTAAAAAACAAGAAAAATATGAAATAAACAATCTAACCTTGCACCTAAAGGAACTAGAGAAAGAAGAACAAACAAAACCAAAAGTTAGTAGAAGGAAAGAAATCATAATGGTCAGAGCAGAAATAAATGAAATAGAGACAAAGAAAACAATAACAAAGATCAATAAAACTAAAAGCTGGTTCTTTGAGAAGATAAAGTTAATAAACCTTTAGCCAGACTCATCCAGAAAAAGAGGGAGAGGACTCAAGTCATTAAAATTAGAAATAAAAAAGGAGAAGTTACAATGGACACCACAGAAATACAAAGCAGCATAAGAGACCACTACAAGCAACTCTACACCAATGAAATGGGCAAGTTGGAAGAAATGGGCAAATTCTTAGAAAGGTATAACCTTCCAATACTGAACCAGGAAGAAACAGAAAATATGAACAGACAAATCACAAGTAACGAAATTGAAACTGTGATTAAAAATCTTTCAGCAAACAAAAGTCTAGGACCCGATGGCTTCACAGGTGAATTCTATCAAACACTCAGAGAAGAGTGAACACCCATCCTTCTCAAACTCTTCCAAAAAACTGCAGAGGAAGGAACACTCCCAAACTCATTCTATGAGGCCACCATCACCCTGATACCAAAATCAGACAAAGATGTCACAAAGAAAGAAAAATACAGGCCAATATCACTGATGAATATAGATGCAAAATCCTCAACAAAATACTAGCAAACAGAATTCAACAACACATTAAAAAGATCATACACCATGATCAAGTGGGATTTATCCCAGGGATGCAAGGATTCCACAATATGCACAAATCAATCAATGTGATACACCATATTAACAAATTGAAGAAGAAAAACCATATGATCATATCAATAGATGCAGAAAAAGCTTCTGACAAAATTCAACATCAATTTCTGATAAAAACTCTCCCGAAAGAGGACAGAGAGGGAACCTACCTCAACATAATAAAGACCATATATGACAAACCCACAGCCAACATCATTCTCAATGGTGAAAAACTGAAAGCATCTCCTCAAAGATCAGGAACAAGGCAAGGATGTCCACTCTCATCACTATTATTCAACATAGTTTTGGAAGTCCCAGCTATTGCAATCAGAGAAGAAAAAGAAATTTTAAAACTACAAATTGGAAAAGAAGAAGTAAAAGTGTCACTGTTTGCAGGTGACATGATACTATACAAGATAATCCTAAAGAGGCCACCAGAAAACTACTAGAGCTAATCAATGAACTTGGTAAAGTTGCAGGATATAAAATTAATGCACAGAAATCTCTTGCATTCCTATATACTAACAAGGAAAGATCAGAAAGAGAAATTAGGGAAACAATCCCATTCACCATTGCAAGAAAAAGAATAAAATACCTAGGAATAAACTTACCTAAGGAGGTAAAGACCTGTACTCAGAAAACTATAAGACACAGATGAAAGAAATCAAAGATGACACAAACAGATGGAGAGATATACCATCTCCTTGGATTGGAAGAATCAGTATTGTGAAAATGACTATACTATCCAAAGCAATCTACAGATTCAATGCAATCCCTATCAAATTACCAATGGCATTCTTTTTACAGAACAAGAACAAAAAATCTTAAAATTCATAGGGAGACAGAAAAGACCCCAAATAGCCAAAGCAGTCTTGAGGGAAAAAAAATGGAGCTGGAGGAATCAGACTCCCTGACCTCAGACTATACTACAAAGCTACAATAATTGAGACAATATGTTACTCACACGAAAACAGAAATATAGATCAATGGAACATGATAGAAAGCCCAGAGATAAACCCATGCACCTATGGTCAAATAATCTATGACAAAGGAGGCAATGATATACAATGGAGAAGAGAGAGTCTCTTCAGTAAGTGGTGCTGAAGATGGCCAAGAATCACATGAAAAGCTGCTCAACATCACTAATTATTAGAGAAATATAAATCAAAACTATCATGAAGTATCACCTCACGCTGATTAGAATGGGAATCATCAGAAAATCTACAAACAACAAATGCTGGAGAGGGTGTGAAGAAAAGCGAACCCTATTGCACTCTTGGTGGGAATGTAAATTGATACAGCCACTATGGAGAACAGTATGGAGGTTCCATAAAAAACTAAAAATAGAATTACCATATGACCCAGCAATCCCACTACTGGGCATATACCCTGAGAAAACCATAATTCAAAAAGAGTCATGTACCACAATGTTCATTGCAGCTCTATTTACAATAGCCAGGACATGGAAGCAACCTAAGTGTCCATCGACAGATGAATGGATAGAGAAGATGTGGCACATATATACAATGGAATATTACTCAGCCATAAAAAGAAATGGAATTGAGTTATTTGTAGTGAGGTGGATAGACCTAGAGACTGTCATACAGAGTAAAGTAAGTCAGAAAGAGAAAAATAAATACCCTATGCTAACACATATACATGGAATCTAAAAAAAAAAAAAAAAAAAAAAAAGTTCTGAAGAACCAAAGGGCAGGACAGGAATAAAGACGCAGAGGTAGATAATGAACTTCAGGACATGCGGAAGGATAAGGGTAAGCTGGGATGAAGTGAGAGAGTGGCATGGACATATATACACTACCAAATGTAAAATAGATAGCTAGTGGGAAGCAGCCGCATAGCACAGAAGATCAACTCTGTGCTTCCGACCGCCTAGAGAGGTGGGATAGGGAGGGTTGGAGGGAGACACAAGAGGGAGGAGATATGGGGATACATGTATATGTATAAGTGATTCACTTTGTTATAAAGCAGAAACTAACACACCATAGTAAAGCAGTTATACTCCAATAAAAATGTTAAAAAGAAAAAAACATTAAAATCTGCCATTGTGGAGAGAAACAGATAAATACAATTTAAAAATAAATCTATTATAAAATTAAAACAAACAAAAAAACAACCAACAATAACAACAACAAAAAGACACGTTCACGTGCATCCCAATGTTCACTGAAGCACTGTTTACAGTAGCCAGGTCATGGAAGCAACCTACATGCCCATCGACAGACAAATGGATAAAGAAGATGTGGCACATATATACAGTGGAATATTACTCAGCCATAAAAAGGAGCGAAATTGGATCATTTGTAGAGACGTGGATGGACCTAGAGACTCATACAGAGTGAAGTAAGTCAGAAAGAGAAAAACAAATATCATATGTTAATGCATATGTGTGGAATCTAGGAAAATGGTACAGATGAACCACTTTGCAAGGCAGAGATAGAGACACAGATGTAGAGACCAAACATATGGACACCAGAGTGGGGGAAGAGGGGTTGGGGGTGGTGGTGGTGGGATGAATTGGGAGATTGGGATTGACATATAAACATTAATATGTATAAAATAGATAACTAATAAGAACCTTCTGTATAAAAATTGAATAAATAAAATTAAATTAAAAAATACAAAGACCTACTGTATAACACAAGGAACTATATTCAGTATCATGTAATAACCTATAATGGAAATGAATCTGAAAATATATATACATACATGTATGTATGACTGAAACTCTTTGCTGTATACCTGTAACTAACATTGTAAATTAACTATACTTCAATTTAAAAGATTGGTTAATAAAAAAAAAAAGTTAACATATTTGAAAAAAAAAAGATTTCAGAAATGAAGCCATTCCTCTGTGGTCAAATTCCTAAACATGATCACAGGATTGGATTATGGACAAGGAGTGGAACTGAAGGTCTTTAGAAGGTAAAGAAACACTGAGGCTATAGCCTTAGCTTTGTTATGCAGGAAACTGAAATTGTTCAAGATGATACTACCAGGCCGAGCGGACGGCAACAGGATGAGTTAATTGTCTCAGTGTTTGAAGACCACCGCTCACTGCTGAGTGCATGGGAAGCCCATACAAGGAAAATGAGAGGTCTGAAAATGCATACAGTGGTCCATGACATGGGAAAGTTTCATGTGCAAGAAGATGAAAAGGTGTTTTAAAAAAAGCTATTTAAGAGAGGGGGAAGATGGCAGAAGAGTAAGACACAGAGATCACCTTCCTCCCCACAGATACATAAGAAATACATCTACACATGGAACAACTCCTACAGAACACCTACTGAATGCTGGCAGAAGACCTCAGACCTCCCAAAAGGCAAGAAAGTCCCCACGTACCTGGGTAGGGCAAAAGAAAAAAGAATAAACGGAGACAAAATAATAGGGATGGGACCTGCACCAGTGGGAAGGAGCTGTGAAGGAGGAAAGGTTTGCACACACTAGGAGCCCCTTCATGGGCGGAGACTGTGGGTGCCGGAGGGGGGAGCCACAGAGGAGAGCGCAGCAACAAGGGTGTGGAGGGCAAAGCAGAGAGATTCCCGCACAGAGGATCGGTGCAGACCGGCACTCACCAGTCCGAGAGGCTTGTCTGCTCACCCACCGGGGCGGGCAGGGGGTGGGAGCTGAGGCCGGGGCTTTGGTCTGATTGCAGTGAGAGGACTGGTGGTGTGAACACAGGCTGCAGGGGGCTAGTGCACCACGGCTAGCCGGGAGAGAGTCAGGGAAAAGTCTGGACCTGCTGAAGAGGCAAGAGACATTTTCTTCCCTCATTTTTCCTGGTGCGTGAGGAGAGGGAATTAAAAGCGCTGCTTAAAGGAGCTCCAAAGATGGGCGCGAGCCACGGCTAACAGCGTGGGCCCCAGAGACGGGCATGAGACACTAAGGCGGCTGCTGCCACCACCAAGAAACCTGTGTGAGAGCACAGGTCACTATCCACACCTCCCCTCCTGGGAGCCTGTGCAGCCCGCCACTGCCAGGGTCCCGTGATCCAGGGACAACTTCCCCGAGAGAACGTATGGCGCCTCAGGCTGGTGCAATGTCACGCCGGCCGCTGCCGCCACAGGCTCACCCCACACTGCATACCCCTCCCTCCCACCGGCCTGAGTGAGCCAGAGCACCCGAATCAGCTGCCCCTTTAACCTCGTCCTGTCTGAGCGAAGAACAGATGTCCTTCAGTGACATACACGCAGAGGCGGGGCCAAATCCAAAGCTGAGCCCCGGGAGCTGTGCGAACAAAGAAGAGAAAGAGAAATCTCTCCCAGCAGCCTCAGGAGCAGCAGATTAAAGCTCCACAATCAACTTGAAGTACCCTGCATCTGTGGAATACATGAATAGACAACGAATCATCCCAAATTGAGGAGTTGGACTTTGAGAGCAAGATTTATTATTTTTTCCCCTTTGCTCTTTTTGTGAGTGAGTATGTGTATGATTCTGTGTGAGATTTTGTCTGTATAGCTTTGCTTTCACCATTTGTCCTAGGGTTCTGTCTGTCTGTTTTTTTTGTTTGTTTGTTTTTCTTAATAATTATTTTTTATTTTAATAACTTTATTTATTTTATCGCACTTTATTTTATCCTCTTTCTTTCTTTCTACTTTTTCTCCCTTTTATGGTGAGCCATGTGGATGAAAGGCTCTTGGTGCTGCAGCCAGGAGTCAGTGCTGTGCCTCTGAGGTGGGAGAGCCAACTTCAGGACACTGGTCCACAAGAAACCTCCCAGCTCCATGTAATATCAAACGGCAAAAATCTCCCAGATATCTTCATCTCAACACCAACACCCAGCTTCACTCAACGACCAGCAAGCTACAGTGCTGGACACCTTATGCCAAACAACTAGCAACATATGAACACAACCCCACCCATTAGCAGAGACGTTGCCTAAAATCATAATAAGGCCACAGACATCCCAAAACACACCACCAGACGTGGACTTGCCCACCAGAAAGACAAGATCCTGCCTCATCCACCAGAACACAGGCACGAGTCCCCTCCACCAGGAAGCCTACACAACCCATTGAACCAACTTTAGCCACTGGGGACAGACACCAAAAACAACGGGAACTACGAACCTGCAGCCTGCAAAAAGGAGACCGCAAACACAGTAAGATAAGCAAAATGAGAAGACAGAAAAACACACAGCAGATGAAGGAGCAAGATAAAAACCCACCAGACCTAACAAGTGAAGAGGAAATAGGCAGTCTACCTGAAAGAGAATTCAGAATAATGATAGTAAAGATGATCCAAAATCTTGGAAATAGAATAGAGAAAATGCAAGAAACATTTAACAATTAGACCTAGAAGGACTAAAGATGAAACAAGCAACAATGAACAACACAATAAATGAAATAAAAAATACTCTAGAAGGGATCAACAGCAGAATAACTGAGGCAGAAGAACGGATAAGTGACATGGAAGATAAAATAGTGGAAATAACTATTGCAGAGCAGAATAAAGAAAAAAGAATGAAAAGAACTGAGGACAGTCTCAGAGACCTCTGGGACAACATTAAATGCACCAACATTCAAATTATAGGGGTCCCAGAAGAAGAAGAGAAAAAGAAAGGGACTGAGAAAATATTTGTAGAGATTATAGTTGAAAACATCCCTAATATGGGAAAGGAAATAGTTAATCAAGTCCAGGAACCACAGAGAGCCCCATACAGGGTAAATCCAAGGAGAAACATGCCAAGACATATATTAATTGAACTGTCAAAAATTTAGTACAAAGAAAACATATTAAAAGCAGCAAGGGAAAAACAACAAATAACACACAAGGGAATCCCCATAAGGTTAACAGTTGATCTCTCAGCAGAAACTCTGCAAGCCAGAAGGGACTGGCAGGGCATATTTAAAGTGATGAAGGAGAAAAACCTGCAACCAAGATTACTCTACCCAGCAAGGATCTCATTCAGATTTGATAGAGAAATTAAAACGTTTACAGACAAGCAAAAGCTGAGAGAGTTCAGCACCACCAAACCAGGTTTACAACAAATGCTAAAGGAACTTCTCTAGGCAAGAAACACAACAGAAGGAAAAGACCTACAATAACGAACCCAAAACAATTAAGAAAATGGGAATAGGAACATACATAACGGTAATTACCTTAAATGTAAATGGACTAAATGCTCCCACCAAAAGACACAGATTGGCTGAATGGATACAAAAACAAGACCCATATATATGCTGTCTACAAGAGACCCACTTCAGACCTAGAGACACATACAGACTGAAAGTAAGGGGATGGAAAAAGATATTCCATGCAAATGGAAATCAAAAGAAAGCTGGAGTAGCAATTCTCATATCAGACAAAATAGATTTTAAAATAAAGACTATTAGAAGAGACAAAAAAAGGACACTGCATAATGATCAAGGGATCGATCCAAGAAGGAGATATAACAATTGTAAATATTTATGCACCCAACATTGGAGCACATCAGTACATAAGGCAAATACTAACATCCATAAAAGGGGAAATCAACAGTAACACACTCATAGTAGGGGACTTCAACATCCCACTTTCACCAATGGACAGATCATCCAAAATGAAAATAAATAAGGAAACACAAGCTTTAAATGATACATTAAACAAGATGGACTTAATTGATATTTATAGGACATTCCATCCAAAAACAACAGAATACACATTTTTCTCAAGTGCTCATGGAACATTCTCCAGGATAGATCATATCCTGGGTCACAAATCAAGCCTTGGTAAATTTAAGAAAATTGAAATTGTATCAAGTATCTTTTCCGACCACAACACTATGAGACTAGATATCAATTACAGGGAAAGATCTGTAAAAAATACAAACACATGGAGGCTAAACGTTACACTACTTAATAACGAAGTGATCACTGAAGAAATCAAAGAGGAAATCAAAAAATTACCTAGAAACAAATGACAATGGAGACACGAGGACCCAAAACCTATGGGATGCAGCAAAAGAAGTTCTAAGAGGGAAGTTTATAGCAATACAATCCTACCTTAAGAAACAGGAAACATCTCGAATAAACAACCTAACCTTACACCTAAAGCAATTAGAGAAAGAAGAACAAAAAAACCCCAAAGTTAGCAGAACGAAAGAAATCATAAATATCAGATCAGAAATAAATGAAAAAGAAATGAAGGAAACGATAGCAAAGATCAATAAAACTAAAAGCTGGTTCTTTGAGAAGATAAACAGAATTGATAAACCATTAGCCAGACTCATCAAGAAAAAAAGGGAGAACACTCAAATCAATAGAATTAGAAACGAAAAAGGAGAAGGAACAACTGACACTGCAGAAATACAAAGGATCATGAGAGATTACTACAAGCAACTCCATGCCAATAAAATGAACAACCTGGAAGAAATAGACAAATTCTAAAAATGCACAACCTGCCGAGACTGAACCAGGAAGAAATAGAAAATATGAACAGACCAATCACAAGCACTGAAATTGAAACTGTGATTAAAAATCTTCCAACAAACAAAAGCCCAGGACCAGATGGCTTCACAGGCGAATTCTATCAAACATTTAGAGAAGAGCTAACACCTATCCTTCTCAAACTCTTCCAAAATATAGCAGAGGGAGGAACACTCCCAAACTCATTCTCTGAGGCCACCATCACCCTGATACCAAAACCAGACAAGGATGTCACAAAGAAAGAAAACTACAGGCCAATATCACTGATGAACATATATGCAAAAATCCTCAACAATATACTAGCAAACAGAATCCAACAGCACATTAAAAGGATTATACACCATGATCAAGTGGGGTTTATTCCAGGAATGCAGTGATTCTTCAATATACGCAAATCAATCAATGTGATATACCATATTAACAAATTGAAGGAGAAAAACCATATGGTCATCTCAATAGATGCAGGGAAAGCTTTCGACAAAATTCAACACCCATGTATGATAAAAAAAAAAACCCAGAAAGTAGGCGTAGAGGGAACTAACCTCCACATAATAAACGCCATATATGACAAACCCACAGCCAACATCATCTTCAATGGTGAAAAACTGAAAGCATTTCCACTAAGATCAGGAACAAGACAAGGTTGTCCACTCTCACCACTCTTATTCAACATAGTTTTGGAAGTTTTAGCCAAAGCAATCAGAGAAGAAAAGGAAATAAAAGGAATCCCAATCGGAAAAGAAGAAGTAAAGCTGTCACTGTTTGCAGATGACATGATACTATACATAGAGAATCCTAAAGATGGTACCAGAAAACTCCTAGAGCTAATCAATGAATTTGGTAAAGTAGCAGGATACAAAATTAATGCACAGAAATCTCTGGCATTCCTATATACTAATGATGAAAAATCTGAAAATGAAATCAAGAAAACACTCCCATTTACCATTTCAACAAAAAGAATAAAATATCTAGGAATAAACCTACCTAAGGAGACAAAAGACCTGTATGCAGAAAATTATAAGACACTGATGAAAGAAATTAAAGATGATACAAATAGATGGAGAGATGTATCATGTTCTTGGATTGGAAGAATCAACATTGTGAAAATGACTCTACTACCCAAAGCAATCTACAGATTCAATGCAATCCCTATCAAACTACCACTGGCATTTTTCACAGAACAAGAACAAAAGATTGCACAATTTGTATGGAAACACAAAAGACCCCGAATAGCCAAATCAATCTTGAGAACGAAAAATGGAGCTGGACGAATCAGGCTCCCTGACTTCAGACTATACTACAAAGCTACAGTAATCAAGACAGTATGGTACTGGCACAAAAACAGAAAGATAGATCAATGGAACAGGATAGAAAGCTCAGAGATAAACCCACACACATATGGTCACCTTATCTTTGATAAAGGAGGCAGGAATGTACAGTGGAGAAAGGACAGTCTCTTCAGTAAGTGGTGCTGGGAAAACTGGACAGGGACATGTAAAAGTATGAGATTAGATCACTCCCTAACACCATACACAAAAATAAGCTCAAAATGGATTAAAGACCTAAATGTAAGGCCAGAAACTATCAAACTCTTAGAGGAAAACATAGACAGAACACTCTATGACATAAATCACAGCACGATCCTTTTTGACCCACCTCCTAGAGAAATGGAAATAAAAACAAAAATAAACAAATTGGCCCTAATGAAACTTCAAAGCTTTGTCACAGCAAAGGAAACATTAAACAAGACCAAAAGACAACCCTCAAAATGGGAGAAAATATTTGCAAATGAAGCAACTGACAAAAGATTAATCTCCAAACTTTACAAGCAGCTCATGCAGCTCAATAACAAAAAAACAACAACCCAATCCAAAAATGCGCAGAAGACCTAAGTAGACATTTCTCCAAAGAAGATATACAGTTTGCCAACAAACACATGAAAGAATGCTCAACATCATTAATCATTAGAGAAATGCAAATAAAAACTACAATGAGATATCTTCTCACACCGGTCAGAATGGCCATCATCAAAAAATCTAGAAACAATAAATGCTGGAGAGGGTGTGGAGAAAAGGGAACACTCTTGCACTGCTGGTGGGAATGTGAATTGTTACAGCCACTATGGAGAACAGTATGGAGGTTCCTTAAAAAACTACAAATAGGGCTTCCCTGGTGGCGCAGTGGTTGAGAGTCCACCTGCCGATGCAGGGGACACAGGTTCGTGCCCCAGTCCAGGAAGATCCCACATGCGGCGGAGTGGCTAGGCCCGTGAGCCATGGGCGCTGAGCCTGCACGTCCGGAGACTGTGCTCCGCAATGGGAGAGGCCACAACAGTGAGAGGCCTGCGTACCGCAAAAAAAAATAATAATAAAATAAAACTACAAATAGAACTACCATATGATCCAGCAGTCCCACTACGGGGCATATACCCTGAGAAAACCATAATTCAAAAAGAGTCATGTACCAAAATGTTCACTGCTGCTCTATTTACAATAGCCAGGACATGGAAGCAACCTAAGTGTCCATCATCAGATGAATGGATAAAGAAGGTGTGGCACATATATACAATGAATCATTACTCAGCCATAAAAAGAAACGAAATTGAGTTATTTGTAGTGAGTTGGATAGACTTAGAGTCTGTCATACAGAGTGAAGTAAGTCAGAAAAAGAAAGACAAATACCATATGCTAACACATATATATGGAATCTAAGAAAAAAAAAATGTCATGAAGAACCTAAGGGTAAGACGGGAATAAAGACACAGACTTACTAGAGAATGGACTTGAAGATACAGGGAGGGGGAAGGGTAAACTGGGACAAAGTGAGAATGGCATGGACATATATACAGTACCAAACGTAGAATAGATAGCTAGTGGGAAGCAGCCACATAGCACAGGGAGATCAGCTCGGTGTTTTGTGACCACCTAGAGGGGTGGGATAGGGAGGGTGGGAGGGAGGGAGACGCAAGAAGGAAGAGATATGGGAACATATGTATATGTATAACTGATTCACTTTGTTATAAAGCAGAAACTAACACACCATTGTAAAGCAACTATACTCCAATAAAGATGTAAAAAATAAAAAGATATTTAGGATACAGGTGATTTGCAGAGTTAACAATTGAAGGATTGCTGTAGGTAATAAATACAGGTAAAGAAGAGCATATCAGGGCTTCCCCCGTGGCGCAGTGGTTGAGAGTCCGCCTGCCGATGCATGGGACACGAGTTCGTGCCCCGTTCCAGGAAGATCCCACGTGCCGTGGAGCGGCTAGGCCTGTGAGCCATGGCCACTGAGCCTGCGCGTCCGGAGCCTGTGCTCCGCAATGGGAGAAGCCACAACAGTGAGAGGCCCGTGTACCCCCCCACCAAAAAAAGAAGAGCATATCAAAATGTGAGGTGGGACCTGGGATTAGTGCCTTTGTGTGGAGGAGATGGGAATCCTATATTTGGGCAGAACTTAGATGATAAGGATAGAAGGTCTGTACACAACTAAGTAGTCTCTGGTTCCAACTGGTGCTAATCCAAGTGGTAGCAAGCCCTGGTCCCTATAGGCCACTATCTTGTCCCTTGAGTAGCATCACATTTGGCATATTGGAAGCTCCATTTCCTATTTACTCTGTGCTTACAAATGCAGTAACATATATGTTACTATCTTCGACCCCTTTAAGTCTCTCATTCTATTCCATTAATTCACAAATCTAGAGTCAAAATTAAGAAGGAAAATTCAACTTGTGCTGAATGCAAAATTCACAAAAGCAAAATATATTTATTACTTTTGTGTATGTATGAATATACTGTGCCTTTTACTCGATTAGACCCATCCACGCATTCTGCAGACAGCACCAACGAGAGAGAGCTCTGTGCATCATCCAGGTTTGTTCTCAGCCAAGGGTCTATGTCCTCTTGTCTTGTTGTGCCCTTGTCCTTGACCCATTCCTTGCCTCTAACTCCACTCCTGAGTTTGTCTAGTCCCTGACCTTTTAGATTTCACCTTCCACTCCAGACCCTAAATTTATTCCTTAGAACTGGTGACCGATTTAGCATATTTAGTATGCTCTTTTGTGTTTCCATCTCCAGTGTGATTTTATGCTGATCTTTGTCTACATGTGTTTATGGATGCACACACACTAAGTAACTACCCTCTAGATCAAATCTGCTAATAGGCATTCACCTAGCCAAAGTGGTCAGAGTTAAACACTTCACCATCCTAAAGGATTAATAACGAAGTCTCCTTCATCCCTAATCTAATCATTCATATTTGACATTATATTCCCTCAACACTCTGCTCTTTTCTAAGTGAGGATCTGTTAATCTGGTAATGCAATATAATCCAGTCTGTCACTAGTTCAAGTGTGAAAGTGGAATTTCTCCTAAGAGTTAAATACATATTTTAATTTGGTCTTCTCTGGATTTTGTTATTTAAGTGTTAAAATTTCTGTTAAGTTGAGGGAGGACAAGTAATTTGGTAGTAAATGGGGACTCCGGGACTATTAAACCTTTCAGGATGGAGACCCACCCACTCGAAATACTGAGTGAATTTTTTGTTTTACCTGTTTCACCACTGAAGAAATCCACAGGCAGGAAAGCAGATGGGGAGTAGAAATAGTACAATGAGACACATGAAAACAAATCAACAGTATTGTTAAAAATAGGTGCTGTGCATTTGCAGCAACATGGGTGGACCTAGAGATTATCATACTAAGTGAAGTAAGTCAGACAGAGAAAGACAAATCTCATATACCTCTTGTATGTGGAATCTAAAAAAAAACAAAAACAGATACAAATGAACTTATTTACAAAACAGAAATAGATTCACAGACACAGAAAACAAACTTATAAGACTTAACTGCATGAGCACACTTTGTTGTCACCTTTCTACGAGTACTTACTTAGTTATCACCATTCCCTCATAAATAAATGGAGGAACAGAGAAGTTAAGTAACTTGCTCACAACACACAGGAAATAAATAATAGAGCAGGGCTCAAATTCAGGAATTTTTACTCAGAGGCTGCATTTTAATTCTTCTACCAATCTGCCTATAAAAGGGACAGTGAAAATGAGATACCTCCCAACTCCAGCCCCTGTTCCTTTGAGCAAGTGGGAGACATAATAGCAATATATCTGTTTATATTTCTCCTTGGGGGGAGCCCTACCATGAACTGGGAAGGGGACGGTGCCTTGTTGGTACTCAGATAAAATGTAGAAAAGAGTGAAAAATGACTACTAATAAAATTTAATCCCAGGAAATGCCAGTTGCCTGCCGTAAGTGGGTATAACTCCTCAGTATTAATGAAAGATAAACACTGAGCCTTCACAGGAAGCTACTTGGTTTGGGTTGCAATAATTTTTGACATTCAGGAAACTGGCAGTGCATACAGAAACATAAAGGACTTCTATTGTACTTCTCACTGGTGATAAAATATTCCAGAAATAAATATTTCACTTTGTTCCCTTCTTAGTCAAATTATCCTAGCTGCTTCAATAGATTTTTCTAGTATTTAGGGCAACCTGTCGTAACCTCAGTTGGAAGAAAATGAGAAAGACTCCCTATGTACAAGATAAGACAAATCTAATAGTTGTGTTTGCAAACATCAAATAGCAATGGGCTCAAGAAGTGTGGTGTAAAGCTATCAATTAATTTTGATGTAACTGTATGCACCTGTGAACAACTGCTTAATTAAAGAGGCAAACAAATCTCTCTCAATAATACCTCACATTACTTGCACTTATGTGACTGTCAATTAGCTCGAGTGGATAAACACAATGGAAGAATGCCATGCGGACTTTTGGTAAAGGAAAGAAAAAATAAAACAGATATAACCAGGAGATATGGGAATAAAGAAAGGAGGACCCACAAATAAATATGGACAATTCTCTTTGGCATAAATATCCATTTCAATAAAGGAAATGAAAGTAGATGCTTTATACTGAAAGGACCAAACTCCCTCAATCACTGGAACAAAGAAAATGAAGCTTTCATACACAAATATACATCAAAAGGAAAAAGAAGGGAGCATCTGGGCTGCTTGCAAAGACAAGCTTAGCGCTGGTGTTTTATTTCTATATAAAAGAAAGCAGGATGAATCCCTAGGTTTCTTATCTCTCAAGATAATAATATTCTACCTTAAGGTCTCTCCCAACAATTTTACTTTGTCCACAATTCTTTAGTTCTTTCAAGAAAACAAACTTTGGGGGAGAAAATGTAAAACTTGTGAGAAGAGTGAATCAAGGTTCCCTCTGGAAAAAGAGATGGGTTATACAAGTTGGAAATTTCCAGTTGTCAGGCCCGGCTCTGCAGTGATTGATTTGGCTAATTGCAGGGAAAGGACTATGGAGTTATGAGATTGAAAACTGAGCAGGCAACATTTGAATCATGATGAAATTACAGCCCACTACTAAAAGCCTCCTCCACCCTTTGTTATCACAGGGGTTAGTGAAATAGTCGTGGCTTTTATCCAGGGACTCTTGAGGAAAGTTTCAATGATTTCTCAGGAAACCAGATAAAACATTTGCAGTATTACTAGAGAACAATCCCGACAGCCCTCTGAACCCACAGAGGGTTGGAAGCTTCTTGAGGGCTGGAGTTACGTCTTTTTCTTGGTTTCCTGAGCGCCTAATTTAGTGCCTGGCACTAAGTTAAAACAAACTTAAGTGAAAATTATACTTTTTTAAGCCCCCTGTTCCACCCTCACCCTTCTAGTTCTTGAGTTTTTGAGGCAGGGATTAGGTTTTATTTTGTAAGTGAAAACACAGAAATGTAACTGGGAGAAAGCCAGTCTCACTTAACATAGTGGTTTGCTTTTAAGCCATTGTTTATCCTGAGATATAAATCTAGAAGAGAAACATTTGAGGGATTGAGTGTCCATAGGCGTGGCCCATGTGTATGACCCAAATACCCATATGACTATACACTTTTCTTAACTTTAAAGTAAATGCACCTTTTCTTCTTTCTTTCTTTCTTTCTTTTTTTTTTTTTTTTTGGTAACTTTTGATCCCCTCCACTCTATTCATCCACCCCCTATCCCCCCCAACCTTAGACAACCATCAATCTGCCCTCTATACCCATAAACTTGGTTTTTGTTTTCTTTTTTTTTGGTTCTATATACAAGTGAGATCATGTGGTATTTATCTTTTTCTATCTGCCTTATTTCACTTAGCATAATGCCTTCAAGATCCATCCATGTTGTCACAAATATTAAGATTTATTTTTTTTTAAGTTTCAATAATATTCCATTGTTTACCACCTTTTCTTTATTCATTCATCCATTGATGGACATTTAGTTTGTTTCCATGTCTTGGCTATCGTAAATAATGATGCAAGAAACATGGGAGTGTAATCTTTTCAAATTAGTGTTTTTATTTTCTTTAGATAAATACCCAGAAGTGAAATTCCTGAAACATGGCAGTTCTAGTTTTAATTTTTTGAGGAAATGTCATACTTTTTCCCACAGTGGCTGCACAAATTTACAGTCCTACCAACAGTGCACATGGGTTCTCTTTTCTCCACATCCTAACAGATGTGAGGTGATAGCTCACTGTGGTTTTGATTTGCATTCCTTGATGACTAGTGATCTTGAGAATCTTTTCATGTACTTGTTCATCATTTGTGTATCTTCTTTGATAAAATGTCTATTCAGATCTTCTGCTCATTTTTTAATTGGATTGTTTGTTTGTTTTCTGCTATTAAGCTGTATGAGTTATTTATATATTTTGGATATTAACCCCTTGTAAGATATATGATTTGCAAACACTTTTCTCCCATTAAGTAGATTGCCTTTCACTTTGTTGATGATCAAAGGTACATTTCTAAGGCAAACACAAAGTCATCTTTTAAAATAATGCCTTAAATTACTTGCATTTAGGTATCTGTGATAATATGTATCAAATCTGGCCTGTCTTTGTAAATAAAGTTTTGTTGGAATGCAGCATGTTAATTTGTTTATGTGTTGTCATGGCTGCCTTCACACTACTGTGGCAGGGTTGATTACAACTATCATATTTATCATCAGGCCCTTTATAGAAAAAGCCAGGTAACATCTGATATAGTTGATGTGATTATAATTTTTTTTTAATGCTCATCAAATGTCAGGTACTGTGGTGTATCTCATCATCTCATTTACAAGGTTTATTTCATTAAATTAACACAACAAATATATGCAGTTGATTTGATTTTTATCTTCATTTTCACAGTTCAAGTTTACAGAAGTTAAGTACCTAGACTGTTGTTTAGAGGCCAACCTATCTTAGAAATCTGCTTTGAGGCTGTGCTGCTGGGCTGTTAGGTGAAATTCTTGTTTACTCCCTTTGTATTTCAATAATAATCTGTAATTACTTAGGAGGACAATTACCACACCGTTGCTGTTGTTGATTATTTGTCCTGCCATCTGCCCACTGGACAGAACTTTGACATATTCATCTCAATCCCTGCACATATCTCAGTGATTGCAACATTGTAGGTGTCCTGAACTCTTGTTAAATGAATGAGTGAATACCCATATCTGTGTGTGTTTGTGTAGTAGTCCACTCAGGCTGCCATGACAAAGTACCATAGACTGTGTGGCTTAAAGTACAGTGGCTTAAAGTACAGAAATGTATTTTCCCATCATTCTGGAAGCTGGAAAGTCCAAGATCAAGGTTCTGATGGGTTTTGGTCTCTGGTGAGGGTCATCTGCCTGGCTTGCAAATAACTGCCTTTCACTGTGTCCCTACATGGTGGCGAGAGAGCTCAAGTGTCTCTTCCTCTTCTTATAAGGACATTAGTTCTATCTGATCAGGTCTCCACCCTTATAATTTCATTTAACCTTAATCCTTTCCTTAAAGGCACTGTCTCCAATACAGTCACAAAGGGGTTAAGAATTCAACATATAAATTTTGGGAGACACAATTCAGTTTATAGGAGGTAGTATGGCAGACATTATTGGATTTATTGGATGGTTGCCCCAACCTCCATTTTCAATCCTCTTCTTCCCCATTATCTGAATCTGTAAGAGTTAAAATTGTTGGTTGAAACTAGAGGAGGCCGTATGACTGAGGTCTGACAAAGAGTTGACATCTGTTAGTTCAACCCATTTCCCTTTTTCCTTTTTCTGCCTGAAACACAAACAGATGATGGGAAAGCTGGAAGGACCCTGGATCCTCAAAGGCATTGATGATCTGCACACCAGTGTAGAACTGCCTATTTCTTGCTTTCTTGGTACATGATACAATACTTGCAGCCAAACGCAGTCTTAATTTATTTGACCTGGCATGAAGGAAATGACTCCATCCTTGTTGTTAGAAGTACTGGCAGTAGTTTTACCACTAATTAGCTCTATAATCTAGAGTAAGCCCTTTCTCTCTGAGGAGTTGAGCTAGATGACTGCTAAAGTTTCTTCCAGCTCTAAAAGTATGTGATTTGATGGTTCACACATTGTGAACAATCAAATGCCCTTACCATGAATACATAGGCAACAAGCCAGAACATTCCCCAATAATACAATAATAATGATCTTAAAGAAGAAGATTATTGGAAGAGTTTATATGAGGTTAATACTATTGCTGGTTTTTTAAAATATTTTTTAACCTTGCCTGTAAAACCTTGTTGACCTGGTGTTTTCTCTCTGAGAATTATTTTATAATTCTAATGATTTATTTTCTTAGAGAGAGAACTACGATGTGCTTGAACCAGTAAGAACTGACAAAGAATATCACAATCTCTCTCTCCTGTTCTGCTGGTAGATGACGCTGCTCTCCTATGTGTCCCTGTGACTCCCATTGACCCTTAAATATACTGTTAAGCACATATTTTAAACATGACAAGATAATCAATAAATCTCATAAATATTGATGTCTTACAGAGGAAATGCATCTTCTACCTGAGATCAGCCTATGGAGTGCAGCCCCCATCCAGTCATTCTTCATAAGTCCTATAGAAAGTCATTGTCACATTATTTTTGCTTTCTTACTATGTCATTATAGTGTGTGTCAAGGATGCCTGTCAGGCACTTGTACCAACAATGTTTTGAAGCCATGACATCATTTTGACATTAATTTCCATTTTTCCATTATTCCATAAGAAGCCCCTAACATCTCTTATTTTATGGCAAGCTTTTTACTGTCTAAGAACTCAGAAATCAACTGTGAATATTGCTTCCATGAAAAAAAAAATACAGAAAAAGACAGGTTGGTTGTTAATTGATGTGCTAAGGATTAGCGTAATCTTTGTATATCCTGGTAACATGATATACAGTGATTGAACTGATCCCCCCCCCTTTAAGTCTCTGCCTAATGACACCCCCATTTTTCAATTCCTTAATAGCCACTAGCCTTATGGAAGGAAATCCTTGGCCTCACCAAGTACTTTCATTTCCAGGAATAACTCCAGCGTGAATGAGATAAAACAGTGGGAGCCAGTGATTTTTCAGAGTACTTTACACTGTCACCCACCTCATCCAAGTCTGTTGCACTTACAGTAAGTGATTTCACTAAAATCCTTCAGTTTATTGATGCCTCCTTCATCCTTCATTCCATGTTTGCATCTGGCTCTGTTGGGATGAACTGTATGTAATGTAAAGTGCTGCTCTACATCTTGCAGGAAACCAGGTCTGATTCAGGGGAGTGAGAGCTGTAGGTGTCCTTGGAGACTGGAGGCGTGACAGCCTTGTCCTGGTCTTTGAGGAAGCATTTCCTTAACTAAACGAGCTCGTTGTGCCCAGATAGGTGACAAAACATAACAGTCCATAGTCTGAAAACAAAAAAAAAGTAGAGGGATTTAGTAGAAAAGTAAAGATGAGTTTTTATCCTAACTGGTGTCTTATTATATAGGAAATAAGTGGAATAAGCATTACAGTCTTGAGAATTTGATTTGAGTTTGGACATGTAACATTTTTGTAATAAAATTTTAAAATTCAGGGCTTTTTTGATGCTCAAGCTTATAGTAAAGTTTATGGGCTCTGGAGCTAGATTCTCTATGTTCAAAAACTGGTCATGTCACTTACAAGCTATGTGACTTTGGGCAAGTTACTTGGCCCATCTGTGCTTCAGTATCCTCATCTGAAAATGGGGATAAAAGCAGAATCTTACCGAGTAAGGATGTTAGGAAGAGAGAGTTAATATACTAAAGTGTGCCAGGCACTGTATTAACAATAAGTTAATAAGTGCTTATTCAATAAACATTAGTTATCATCAACCAATGGTCATTTTTTCAGCATTCTTTATGAGCACTTGCTTGTTAGGGATAAATCATAAAGCACCAAATATTCTCAGTGAGCTACAAAGCAGCATCTGGTCAGACATTCTTCTTAGAGACTGATGGCTTTGTGAGGTGTCCACTTGGCTCAGCTGGACTTCAATCCCAGAATTCCCTTTCTGGTATGTTTCCAGTTAGGGTGGGCTAAGAGGGATATTCTCTCAGTAGAGGTGGAGGACGGAAAGAAAGCAGCAGAAACTTTTCAACATACACATGCAGTTACTCAATTATACACTAACCTATGTGCTGCTATGAAGGAACTTTGTAGATGTAATTAAAAGCCCTTAATCAATTGACCTTAAATTAACTAAAAGAGTGGGCCTGACAATTTTATGATTTTTTCATTCTTACCTTCTATTATTATAATTTTTGACACAGTGTTTCATAATATGTTTTCTACACTTATCTCTCATGGCTTCCTCAACACTGGACCACAATGTTCAAATAAAGTGAAGCCCTTCAAAAGAGGGGCTAGATTTTCCCTGAGTGTGGACTCCAAGCTTCAGCTCATGCTCCTGAGACTTCATCTTGCTGGTAATCTTCCTTTCTTGACTGCCTATTTGTGCATTCCAAGCTTCACCTTGTGGAGTTCAAACTTTCTCATGATCTTACCTTCCTGACTGCCTGCCCTACAGACTGCAGGCCTGCTTAGCCAGTCTCCACATTTTTGTAAGACTATTTCTTACAGTAAATCTATCTATCTATCTATCTATCTATCTATCTGTCTATCTATCTACCTATCTACCTATCTATCTGTACCTATCTAATCTATTTCTTACTAGTTTTGCATCTCTGGTTGACCCCCTAACTGATACATAGGCTTACCAGAGTAGAATTTTGGCCAAGAATACTACAAATTTGAACTCACTTAAAAATTCAAAGCCAGTCTTTGAGATACCTGAAATAATTAACCATGTGGATAAGAATTATAAAATCCTATTAAAATAATTGTGTAAAAGAGAGATAATTCAGTTGCCACATTAGATGTGACTTAAAATACACTGATACCAATGATTAATTATTTGAACATTGGGAACTGGTAGTGAAACAGCCATGAAGATAGGATAAATGTAAGAAAATGAAAATTAGAAAACAAATGGAAGATTGTCTCAAAAATTATAATGAGATTGGGGCAGAATAGAGATATGGTCAGATTTCTAGAAGACTCAAGTTTGGGTGGAAGAGAATTTAATGCAAATGCAAAGAAGGCAAAAAGGAAAAAATATAGTGTCAATTTCTTTTTAAAGTATAACTAAAAAGATGTAGAGCAAAAATAACCAGGGGTATACATAATATGGAAAACTCTAGTGAGGTAATTAATTCATACTATACAGTACATTTGTATTAAACGTTGAATGAAAGAAACAATTAAAGAAAATGCATCCAGACAGGTGTCTTTTACTGCTTTCTACAATCTCTCTCTTTTTTTTTTTAATTCAGTTAGATACTACCAGAATATAAATTAAATTACTTACTGGAAACAAGTTGAGCACTTTTAGAAGTTGAATGAACTCTTTCAGTAGAGGTTAGTAGAATTTATCATTTTACAGCCTTAGTTTTATCCCTATGACCTTAGGTACCAAAAGAACTTTAAAGTAAGTAATATATATATATATATATTTCTCTTTCTGGGTATTTTGTATGAAATCTGCTTGACAGACCGTTCAAGAGGAAGGGAAAATGATGCAATCTTTAAATACAACATAGACAAGCTAAAAATAGGAGTTTATTGCTGAACATATGGGAAAAGAAAGGAGAAAGGAGGAGAAGTTTGATGGAAAATACAAGGCTGGTGTGCTTTGGAAGACAAGGACAAGAGCCTAATTAAACAGGAATAAAGGGTTAAATAACTATATCTTTTTATTACTCTGTCTTTTTTATAAAGAAATATCAAAATATTAAGAATTTGGAAAAAAATAATTCCCTATCAGCCCAGGATACCATTCTGTTATCATTTCCTTGCTTTGTATTTGATGTTGAATTTTTGGAATGTATTATTTTAAATTGGGGCAAGGCAGGAAAATAATATACTCTCCTCCCCTTTGTATTCTTTAGTAATTGGAAAGAAGGACCTCCTCTTGTCCTAACCCTGCAACTCTGGCTGTCTGCAGCCTGGCTTTCATGAAATGTGGGAGTCATGAAGGAAGAATTTGGCACCAAGAATATGAGTATAACGTGTGGATGATTTACTGTCAAAGGATAGTTATGCATAATTGCCAGTCATTAGGGCAACTTTCTTAACATCAAAGCACATGTTTTTGCTTTACATACCAATGCAAATACAACTTTAACTCATTCACTGGTGCAAGTTTACACTCTGGTATGTGTGAGTTTTCCTTAAATTGACTTTTTATCTTCTAAGGGAAGTAGTATATTTGTGTTAAAATACAATGGAATGCAGCATGATGGGTTAGACAGAATAGTGGAGGATTGAGAGTCCTGAGTTCATTTTTAGTGCAATGAATTTTTTCTTGCCTTTTACAGTGATACACAGGCAAATTGTCAATAGAGGAATCATTACTCGATACCAAAAACTTCTAAACAATCTTGATCACACTGTTCCCTGGTCAGTCAACAAATTGAATATGCAGGCTATAGCTCTTCCTATACTAGGATCTGTGTAGAAGATACAAAATATTAATGGCATCAATAACTAGCCTTTGAATACTGCTTGATAATTTAAAAACGGCTTTGGCATTCATTATCTAATTTAACACTCAACATGTAAAGGAGCAGAAGCATATGAGGCCTTCCTGAAGATAGACTGCTCCCCATCATCACCCCCTCCCCCCTCCCCCCCCCACCCCATCCCCTGCCTCTTGTTTGTAGAAAAGCTTTAGCCTTTGAGGTCTTCCCTGGGTTCCAAAGAGCAAATTTAATCAGAGAGCTGAGAAAATGCAAAACAAAGGAAAACAGTCAAGCAAGACAACATAATAGTTTAGCCAAAAAACAAAGTCATGGACTTTTGGTCCCTCCTCAAGGGCTATAGATGATATCCTGAACCATATCCTTGAGTTGTTTTGCAGATACCAAAAACTCCACCAAGTGGAAAAAGTTAACTGCATGCTGATTACCAGCACATAGAACCCAGACCAGTTGGAACCAGAAGGTTGATGACGTTCACTCCTGAAACGTCACTCCGTTACCTCACCACCGGCCAATCAGAAGAATGTCCACAAGTTGATCAGACACCCCATAATCCCTTCCTTGACACTGCCTTTAAAAACCCTTCCCTGAAAGCCATCAGGAAGTTTAGGTCTTTTAAGCATGAGTTGCCCATTCTCGTTGCTTGGCTCCATGTTGGGTACCTTGAAATAAATGCTGTACTTTCCTTCACTACTACCCAGTGTCAGTAGACACTTTAGTTCGGCTTTACTGTGTGTGAGTGAGAGGACTCAAGTTTGGTTCCATAATAAACATACTATATGAACTGTGTATACCTAAGCTTCAAACCTTTTATTAAAATTTACAAGATGTACAGTAAATAAATAAATTAAACCTTCTACAAAGCAACAAATATAACAATAACTTAGTATGTAGATAGAGTAATTTATGTGATAAATTAGTATATAGACTGGATGCAGGGGTGATTATGAACCTATATACTTATAGTGAGTTTTCACATCATGTAATTTGTGCATACTTTCTTTGGGAATGATTTTTTGAGCTGACTTGTGAAAAATGATTTTTTGAGTTGACTTGTGAAAGAAAATATTTTCATTTTGGAGATGTTTTGGTCAAAATAACTATTACCCAAGTTTCAAAATGACTTTTGGTTGTCTTCTAAAAATCCAAATTTGCCTTTAAAAGACACAAATTGTGCATTTAAAAAATGCTATGAGACTTAAAACGAATTTGAAAATATGTACATGTACATATATACTATCATTGGGGAAAAGTTACCTTCATTTAGATATGTAACTAAGTCCTCTAATATTTGTTACAAAATTTCATACCCTAACACATTTCTATGCCTCAAACTTAAAATAAAATATAAAATGAAGGGCTAATCAAAAAACACAAAAGATGCCCTCAAGATAGAAGAGAGTTGAGGATTATTTTTACTGGAATGATACCTGATTTGATGATATCTGATTTGATACCCTGATGGGGAGTATAACTGAAGAGATTGTTTTGGATAGAGGAGAAGGTATACAGCTCCTTGAACGAACACATTGTCTAATTCTATTTTGGGTTTTCCATCCAAAAGCACCATGTCCTAGGACTGAACTACAATGTTCTAGTGAGGATTAAGCCCCTCAAAACCAAACCCCCCAAAAAGAAAACAAGAAATTGGAATTTAATAAATCAGACTCAGAAACGCAATGACATAATATGAAATAGAGGTCACAAACTGAGCCAGAAGGATCTGGGTGTGACTCTACAGATGGGCTGCCAGGAAGTTCAATTTTGTGACACATCTCTCTCAAGTGTAAAGAGCATTATTATGGCAATTGTTCTATGTAGTAACTTTACTACTGATGCTGCCTTAATTGTCTACGCTTATTTTTTTTGTGTTTTTTTTTTTTTTTTAGTTATTCAAAAATAAGTTGACATTGTATCTTTACTGTCCACTATGAATTCACCTCAGGACAAAGATAAATATAAGATAAATTATACATTAACTGGTTTCACTGAATGGATGGTGAGAAAGAGTCATACCATCAATTTGAAATACATGAAAAAGGGGAAGCACTATGTTCAAGTTACTTTGGCTGAAAAATGATGCAAATGACCTCATGATGGCATGTACTTGACTGTACCTGTTTGAGTTTCTTCCTTCCTTTGTCTTCAAGGCCCAATTAATTTCTGCTTTTGAATTCATAAGAGCCTGATAATAATTGATGAAACTGAGTGACAATTAATTCCATAATATCTATAGATAGAATCTACATCATATTTGTAGAGGGTGGCAAGTAGATAGGCTAAAATGAGAATCTTAAAGGTGATAGCAAGAAGCATAATTTGCTCATTCAGTCATTTAGCAAATATTTATTGAGCTTCTAGCACATACCAGGCACTTCCCTGAAGAGTGGAGAGACAGAGGTGAATGAGAAAAATCAGAGACTCTACCATCCTAAGGTCATCACCTGGTGGGGATGGCACAACACAAGTGCTCAACAAGTGTTAGAAGAAAATTGTCTTTAAGGAAAATGTTTATAAAAGCAAAATGTAGAGTAGGCTAGAGCAGATAGGTCTGGGGATAAGGTCACAAAAGAGAAAGAAAGCAAAAAAGACACTGGTATTTTCCAGTGTTAATTTCCAAAATAAGTAATATTCAACTACTTAGCCTGAAGACCTAGAAGATTTAGTAAGTTAGAAATGGAGGATATGATAGATGTTAACTAGACTTATTGTGGTGATCATTTCACAATATATACAAATATCATTAGGTACTCCTGAAACTAATATAATGCTATATGTTCATTGTATCTCAAGTTTTTTAAAAAAGGAAATCTTTTAACAACAATTTTTAAAATTTGAAGGGAATTGGGAGAATTATATGTGAGAAGAAAGGGGGTGGATGAAATAGGAATGATTTTCCACATAACAAGTTTCTGTGCAGTAAACAAATAGAAGTGTGGGTGGAGGAAATTGTAGAGAAGAAGTGTATAGAACAGCATTAAATGTAATTATCAGAGACAGCAGAGAGTCCCCTTAGATCGTCAAGAAAATCATCGAATGAAGCATCGAAAGAAAACACTTTTCACCCAAATATGTACTTATCCAGAAGAGCTAATTTTGCCACTTGAGTACAAAGCATTTACCTTGTAAATACACATACTTGATTTCTTTTGCAAATAGTAAATAGCAAAAGGCACGAAGGCCAAATACAGATATTAACGTTTCTTCGATATATTCTTTGACTTTGTTAATTAAGAAGTTAAGACAGATAATGAACCTCAATTGTCTATATCCCTATGCAAGTAACTGTGAAAACATTTGGGCCACTGGAATGTTGCTTATTATATGCAAAGGGAAAATTCCATTTTAAATATTGATTTGCGAAACCCAGTTCTGATTGCTGCCTCTGAATTATCACTGCTTCCCTAGTCAGGCAAATGAGTTACTGAATCAGAGATCTGCAAAGAAGCAAAATCTCCATCTTGCAAGGACACGAGGAATATGACTGCCAGTGCAGGTCAATCAAGTTATAATGGGCTCTAATTAGCACTCTGCAAGCTGTTAAATTCTTTACCTGCAGCTGAATGGCTGTTAAAAAGGTGTGATATTTTTTCTTTCCTTTGAAAACATCATAGAGTTTAAAATTTTTCCCCAATCTCTTTCTTATACCTTCATGTCCATAGAAAGAACCAAAAAAGAAAGAGAAAATGTGGTTAAGATTCAAAAGTTGTTATTTTGTAACCTGTTGGGATCATTGGATACCTACATGGCTTCTGTCCCTCAGTTTTCAGGTCTGTAAAATGGGATAGGAACAAAAATACTTACCCTGCAGAAGCATTGTGAGGAATAATTAGTGAATGTTTATCATGCTCTTTGAAGATAAAGAACATGATTCATGTGCTAAGGTGTTATAATCACAAGCCTAAACCCAGGCAGAAATATCAGAAAAATTAAAGTTAGCTTTGAACGAAGAGAAAATTTATTCTTGATGAGTGTAGTTTTACATTTCTGACACTAACACAAATTCCACAGAATTAGAGAATTAAGGCAAAATTATAAAGAGAGCACTTCTCATGCTGCTCCATCTCACATGCCTTCTGATCTTGAACTAGATAGCATAAAGCAATCTGTGATTGAAATGGAAGTATTTCTCAGATGGTTATCATCGTTCCATCCACATGGAAAAATTAATTTCGTACATGCAGGTGTAAGTGTAATTGTGCATGAAAAATTATTTACAAAAGAAAGCAAAATGATTCACTGATCATATTTGTGTTTGGTGTCTCTTTTCACTTCCTTTTTGTGTTATATAATTATAATTATGGTCTTAGAAAATGTAAGTCATGTTGTGTTTTTTCTGGTGTCTATTTCAACTTAGAAACACTTCCACATTAAAATTGTCATCAGTGAACATGTGAATACCCATTCGATGATTTACACTTTAATAGATCCTATTTGGAACTAAATAAGGAAAGAAAAACTGTGTCAAAACTTTCATAGATCTCAAATTTAATTGAGACAATATAAATACAACAAAAATTGTCCAAACTTGCCAAATATCGAAAACAATAGACTTGTTCTCAGAGAAAAATGATGTTGGCCAGGAGAGGGGAAAAGAAAATGAATTTTTCAAATTTGTGTTTATATTACTTATTCTATGGGTTTTTTTTTTTTTCTTACTCTAAGTGTTGAGAGACTTTTAAAAAGCACCCATGAAAAAGAATCTACTGAAGAAAAATCAGTAATTGAAAACTCAGTAGTTGAAAAGAGAGAAAAGTTAAGAACCGGAAGTGCCAGATCATTGAGTAGGATTTGTCTGCTGCACTCCGTGATACCAGCAGCCAGGTCTTAAAGTGTCAGCTTCTATGGCTTAACAACTGCCACATGTATGTTCTCTCACTCAGGGTACTGTCCTGAATTTCAGACCTATATTGAAATGCTTACAGGTCACCTGCAATTGCATGTCCTGCAGGCACTTCAAAATCTTTTGTCTGAAACTGAATGCATTAAATTCCCTAACTTTGTCCTGCTGTATCTTACTTCAGTTGGTGGCTCTTCTATTCTCATAAAACACCGGGTTAGAAACCTGAGCTTCACTCCCTAACTACCCACATCTATTCCATCACCAGGTCATAACAGTGTTACTTCCTAAGCATTGCTCAAATTTGTCCCCCATCCTAGTTTATGTCACTGTCATTCTTTGGCTAAAGGGGGGTGTTTCACTTGGATGTCTTTATTTTAAGTAAGAGAAATGACTTCAACTTTCTGAAGCAAAGACCAAGAGTTTATGAATAAGATCAAAGGTAGCTTTCAGAATCCCAGGGCAGGCTGAAGAATTTGGCTTGAGAAAGAACAGGAAGAGGAATTGAGGCTGCAGGAGTGAATAATGGTGCCTCTGTTGTTTTGAATGAACGCCAAAAAATTTTGGAATTTTTTGGTCATTTATCTCAAGGGCAAAACTCTATTAATTGGATGTGACTTTCCTAACTTGAGCCTGGTGCCAAACTCTTGGCCACATCTGGGTGCAACACTTTGAGGGGGTTCTTAGATGTCGAGCAGGAAGTCACTATAAGATGTGATACCCTCCTTCCTAAGTCTCCTTGTTTCCAATCTGACCTCCTTCCCTCCCCTCCTCCTTCTCTGCACAGAGTGACCTTCCTGAATAGCGACCTATTCCACTTAAAACCTTACAATGGTTGCCTATTTATCTCAGGAAAAAAATCCTCACATCTTCATGAACTGGCCCCTCCTTAGACAAATATCTTCAATTTTTGCCATTCTAATCCCTCTCTCCCCCTATGAAATAGCAAAATTTGTCTCAGGACTTAATGAAGCTCAGGTTCTTTAAGTCTCAGTGCAGAAAGAATTCAGTGAGGGACAAAGTGGTAGGTAAGAAATGGATTTATTAGTATAGGACACTTATGAAGGACACAAGTGGGCAGGCAAGAGGGCTCTGCCCCAAGAACTAAGTGGGCTACATTTTTATAATCAAATGAAAAGTGGGGAGGGAGAGAAGTTGGTTTTCCAACTTCTTCCCCTTCCTTTGTAAAGATGTTGTGGGAAAATGGGGTATGAAAGGGTGGTCATATCCCAGGTCTCGGGCAAGTTCCTGGGATGGGCCGCAAGTGAGTGTCCTTGGCTTCATGCAGGAAAGAATTCAAGCGTGAGCCATAGTATGTGAAAGCAGGTTTACTGAGAGAGATACATATTCCATAGGCAGAATACAGTCCATCTCAGAAGGCAAGAGTGGCCTTGAAATATGGGATGGTTAGTTTTTACGGGCTGGGTAATTTCTTCAGCTAATGAGTGGGAGGATTATTCCAACTATTCTGGAGAAAGGGCAGGGATTTCCAGGAATTGGGTCAGTGCCCACTTTTTGTCCTTTTATGGTCAGTCTCAGAACTGTCATGCTGCCAGTCATGGTGCTGGTGGGTGCATCATTTAGCATGCTAATGCATTACAATGGGCGTATAATGAGGCTCCAGGTCTATTGGAAGTCGAATCTCCTGCCATCTTGGAGGTTCTAACCAGTTTTTGTCACATCCTCTATGGCTATGTCATTCTTTTAAAGGTGGTGCCCTGCCCCCTTCCCTCCTATCTCACCTATACTTTCATGGCTTCCCGCCACACTGAACTTCTTTGGAACCATTCCGTACCTTTTCTTTAAGATCTTTAAAATATTCTCTTCCTAAAACTCTTCACTCACCTCTTCACCCCACTCCTGTGTCCCGTGTCACCTTTCCCAGCATCATTCTGTATTAAATCTGAGGGTATATGTGTTTGGTTTCCTTCCTTGATGTAATGGATTGAATAGTGTCCTCCAAAAATTCAGATCCACTCAGGACCTCAGAATGTGTTCTTATTTGGAAATAGGGTTTTTGCAGGTGTAATTAGTTCAGGTTCTGGAGAGGAGCTCATCCTAGACTTAGGGTGAGCCTTACATCCAATGATTGGTGCCCTTATAAGAAGAGGAGGAGCATAGAGGCAGAGGGAAGACAGAGATGAATGGAATAACCAAGGTCACGTGCCCCTGGAAGCAGAGATTGGATTTATGCTGTCGCAAGCCAAGGATTGCCTGGGGCTCTAAGACCCTGGAAGAGGCAAGGAAGAATCCTCCCCTAGAGACTTCAGAGGAAGCATGGTCCTGCTGACACTTCAATTTCAGATTTCTGGCCTCCAGAACTGTGAGAGAATATATTTCTGTGGCTTTAAGTCACTAAGGTTGAGGTAATTTGTTAAGAAGCCGCAGGAAACTAACCCACTTGACAGTATACTCTGTAAGTACAGGAAAAGAATTATTTTGTTTAATTTTGTATCCTAAGACCTTAGCATAACTGTCATATAATTGACTTTCAATAAATGTTTATAGAAGGCATAAAGAAAGGCAAGTTCATCCTGTCTTCCCCACATCTCTAGTACACTAAGTCTTGACTCTATCCTAACCCATTCCCATGCCCATCCTGAGTGATATCATTTATCTGCCTTAGTAATCCACAGACACAGTAGATTAACACCTATTAATACCTATTAATACCTACTCTTAAATAGTACCTTGGGAATATTTAAGATAAAGTACATGTGGGAGAATATACCTCCTAACTAAGATTTGCATTTTATCTGGAAAAAAAAAAAGCCTTAAACTAGAGAAAAAATCTCTTGCTGTAGGATTTCACATCTAAGTAGAAAATACAGGAGATATTGTCTTAGACAAAAGAGATAAACTTGCCTTTCTGAAATTGTCTCCTTTTTCAGATTCTGTAGATTATATGACCTTGTCTGACCCCAATCTTTAGCACATAGATCTTCTAGTTCATAATTTTAAGATTTTACCAAGCAGACACAAATATCTCAAATTCCAGAACATCATCTTCTGGGTAAAATATTAGTAATTTGATTAAATAAAGACTCAAAACAGGAAACAGTGCCAATCTAATTTCCTGCACAAAGGTAAATAACTGATGATAGTCTCTGCCCTGGAACCAGACAGAGCCTCTATTTTGAATGCCTTTTTGCAGGACATTGGCAATATTGATTGACTCAGCCTGCTTTCAATACTCATATGCTAAATGGATATCAGTTCATTTGGAAGCCACAAAGACATAAGCAAGCTAAAATAGCAAAGACCTGTCTGTGGATTCAGATTTCCACACCCTTTGTGGGGCATACGTGCACACACACATACAGACACACACACACTGAATGTTACATAAGGTATTTCGCTCTATGTATATCAATTAGAATTAAGAAAAGAGTTGAACTTCCAGGGTTATTAAGAGCTCTTTGCTCACCAGCTCCATCAGTCATTGTCCAATCTCACAAATGGAATCACAAAAGCTTGTGAAGGCACAAGCACTCACCCTAAAGAGCTATATATTCTGTGTTAATATTCCAATTTTGAAAATTTCTTAGATGACACATTTTAAGATTGCCTTGCAGGTAGAGTTTATGTTGAGGCCCTCTGGCATCTCCTAATAAAATTTATATCACTTTTCACTTATTATTGTACATCAGAAAAGTCTGAAAATTTCAGGAGTAGGCATTTTTAAATGTAGTTTATAATATGCAGGCAACAAGCTCTAACTGGGTAAAAGTGTTTTTAAAAATTCTATAAATTAGTGATACACTGGATTATAAAAATGTAGACTCCAATTGTCTGCATTATGCCAAAAACAAGTTTTCTGGAACTTAAGATATATAGTATGATTTTTAAAAATAAAAATTTTGCTAGAAAGCAAGTATTATAAATTTTGATCTTCTTTGGAAAAATAATAAGTATCCCTTATCAATTCAGCTGTTTTTCAAGTGATGCTTAATTGAAGAAACTTAAAATGTATTGCTGATGACTGAAGGAAAGCAGATTGGTTTAGAAAGTTGATTGGGAGCTTGGAAGTATTACAAAGGGATCATGTTACACATGTACCCAGCTAATGCAATGAACAAGTTCTAATTCACTGGGCTCCAATATTCTGTATATGCCCAAGGGAAATGTAAACCCAGACTGCCTGAGGGAAGTTTGGAATATTGAGATTTGGAGGAGGAATCAGTCACGTGAGCCTTCTTCTGATTCCTGGCTGAAGTGATAAGGTCATCTCCCTCTCTCATCTCCCTCCCCCATGTTTGGTATGTCACAGCAATATTTCTCACCTCATTAGGCAAGTAAGCTGAAAAATAAAGGCCAAGGAGGGAGTGGTCTTTTGAGTTGCTCCATTTTGGAATGGCAACTCAAGGATGTTACCATATTTCCTTGAGGGGTATATGACAGCCACAACCTGAACAATTTCTCAATTTTTGGACCCTATCCTGGGGACCCTAGCCTCTCCCATCTCTGCTAACTGCTCACCTCCTCTCTGTGCTGAGTCCCTCTCTACTAGGTTTTATTTTGTACAAAATATCACTTTTTTGGTCATACACCTCTGCCCCCATTTACTATATTATCTGCTGTCCTTCACAGGGATACATTTAATTAGTTTACCAAAGGGAAATTCCTGGATAATTCAGATGACTTTCTATTATTTCACACCCAACAATCCACCCTTGTAAACAATATTTTCACAGCAATTCTGATTTGGAGTCATTAAAAGGTCTCCTGCTTATAAAAGCAGGGGACAGGAAAAGTTGACAGTTAAGGGACACTTTTCCAGGCACTTGATCCAAATGCCCTAGAGAAATTCTGATTAACTCAGCTTAACCTTTATGTTGAGTTTCTTGAGCTGGGTTTTTATCCCGAGTCCAGTAAACTCTGGTAGGGAATGGATAAGGCAAGACTTTGGTTAAAACTAGATAATAGGAGCTGTTTTTGAAAAAGAATCTCTTTTAAATGGGCAGAGAAACAAAGACTTCAACTGGAATTCAACATTCAACTGGCCCAAATCCCATGCTCCCTCTATTCCATTATATCATAATGATTGCTTCTGGCTGACTGTTTTCTTGATTTGACAGGCACGTCTTGGTGATTGCATTGGCTTTCATGGTTTTAACTACCATCTATACCCAGTTCTATATCTCCAGGGATGACCCCTTCTGAATCTTAAACTTGAAACTAACTACCTGTTAGATATAGTCATTGGGGTGTCCTAGAGATCACATCTAACTGCACTTATAGAATTACTCTGAGAATGAGAACTAATTCATTTAAAGCATTGGAAACATTGCCTGAAAGAGAAGATGTCAATAAAATGGAGTGTTTATTTTTACTGTTTCCATAATGAGGCTCATCACCGTATCCCTATCAAATCCATCCTTCCTTCTTATCCTCCCAGCTCAGGTAACTCACTGCCACTCACCCAGCTGGCCACACCAGAACCCTGGGTGCCATGCTGAATCCTTTCCTTTCTGCCATCCCACACATCCTACCAACTGTATCTACCAAATATTTTGTGAATTTTTATGTTTTCAGCTATTACCATCAATGCTGTCCTAAAGGCCCAAAGGGAAAATGAACATTTCTGCGAAGAAAACAACAGTAGCAGGGACAATGCCATTGATAGCAGAGTCGTGTCATTGACGGCAGAGATAAGGAATGCCGAGGTAACAAAGAAAGTGGAAGAAAGTCTGGCAGAACCAGGAAGGTGCTGACTCAGCTCAGACAATGACTGAGACCGGGGGTCTGCAAGTGAAACTAGATGAGCACAACCTGATCAAGCTCTGGCTGCCCACAAGGAACATCAGACAACTGAACTGCAGCCCTCTGCATGGGGGGCGGGGGAGGGATTGTTGACCATGTGGTACCTTAAATTTTTTTTTATTTTGCGGCATGCGGGCCTCTCACTGTTGTGGCCTCTCCCATTGCGGAGCACAGGCTCTGGACGCGCAGGCTCCGCGGCCACGGCTCACGGGCCCAGCCGCTCCGCGGCATGTGGGATCTTCCCTGACCTGGGCACGAACCCGTGTCCCCTGCATCGGCAGGCAGACTCTCAACCACTGTGCCACCAGGGAAGCCCTCTTGTTATGATTTTCATTTGAGTATTAGAAACACCATCATACCCCATCCCTAGAATTATGCTGCCTCCCTTTAATTGTTTGACAAAGTGTAGCAAAAGAAAACAAATGAAATCTCTCTCAGTTCTGTTTCACACTGCTGAAACACTGTAATTTCATAAGGAACTTACCACGTGCTGAATAGGAAAAAAGGAAAATGATTACAGAAATACAAACATCTTCATCACAATTATTTTTCTAAGTTATCGGGTTTTGATGCCACATTATGAATTTAGGATTCAAAATACCAGTATAGCTTGCCTTCTCTCCCAACCACAGCCTGTCTCCTCTTAGGAGATGAACTCTTATCTTTCACCTGCCTAGGACCAGTCTCCCAGACAAACTGAATCTTTTTAGGGTTTTTGTTTTTGTTTTTGTTTTTTGGTTTAAGACAAAATTACAAATTCTAGGGGGACCACTCTGGGTGTCTCCATTCCTTTCTAATTCCTGATCCACGATACCTGACCTTTCAGAGATAATAGCAGGAAGATTCCTATGACTGATACCACAGTGCCGCTGCTCTTCCCAGCTCAAGAAGAAAGCTAAATCTCCTCTCTACTTGGGACTTGACGCTCTGTGGGGCCTCATCAGAGTTTCTTATTTTGAAATCTGTATCTAACGCAGCCTTCATGTTGTAATATTCATGGAAACTAATTAAACCCCCAAATCACACGGATACAGTATCTTCACAAACACCCCCAGGACCTGCAGTTAGATTATTTTCATGAAATCGTTCTGCAGCAAAGTATATGTTAACAGTTGAAAGCAACCTTTAAAAACAGTTAGTCCAATGTACTTGCCCTAAAAATAAGAATTCTCAAATCCAGGAAACTCAGCTAGTTCACCCCATCCCAGGATCTCCTCCTCTCACCTACCATACTAACTCCTACCATTACTAACCATATCTTTGGTGTCCCATAGAAAGAGCTGTGAGCAGCCCAGATCTGTTGATAGCTTACATCCCAGGCTCTTTCAAGTAACTTCCTTTCATCTTTACCATTTTTATAACCCTGTCGCTAAACACATTCTTACATCTAACTTTGTCTTTTACTTCTGGATCTTTATTTACACCTTGGACTATTTTTCTAACAGGACCCTTTTAATTTTATTTAGGTGTGGTTTTTGTCCCGGCCCCTGGCCACTGCCCCAACAGTGCCTTGTTTCTTGATCCAAACCTCGTGTAAACCTGCACTGCCATCCTAGTCAAGGCCCCTATGACACACTTGTTCATGTAATCCAGTAACTTCCAAATCTAATTTCAGAAAGAGTCCTCTAAATTGATAAATTTATTTGTGTATTTACTAAATGTGAGGGTGTACCACATTAAAGTTTTAATATCTTTTCATCTTGACCATGCTATTGATATTATCTTTATTTAAGAGTCAGTATTGCGTAGCACTTAAGAACACAGGCTCTGTGTGGTACAACGGGAAATATATATCAATATTTGTTCCTTTTTCCTGGTTCCTGGTACAAGGCTTCTAAAACCCTTAAAATATCCGGAGTGATGAGTGTCTTTTGTATGAGATGACTGGTGGTTGGGGGCCCCTAGATAGCTTGAAGATGGGGCCTGGTCACCAGAAAGAACAAGACATGATTAGAGAATCAAAACTTTCAGACCCATCCCCCATCTCCCTGGGTTAATGGCCAATGGCCAGTGATTTAATCAATCATGTCTACATTATGAAACCTCCATAAAAATGTTTAAAAACAATTGAGATTCAGAGAGTTTCTACATCAGTGAGCACATTGAGGTGCTGGGAGGGTGGCATACTGGAAAAAGTCTTGGAATCTCGATGCTCCTTTCCCCATTCCTGGCCCTTTTCACTCTTCCATTTGGTTGTTACTGAGTTATATCCTTTATAATAAACTGGTAATCGTAAGTAAAACCACCTTCTTGAGTTCTGTGAGCTGCTCTAGCAAATTATTGAACCTAGGGGCGGGGTCCTGGGAACTCCCAATTTTTGGCCAAGTCAGACAGAAATGTCGGTAACCTGGAACCCAGTGCAGTGAGGGAGGTCTGTGGGACTGAGCCTTTAAACCTATGAAGTCAGACACTAATCTGGGTAGTTAGTGTCAGAATTGGATTAAATTGTAGGATACCCAATGGGTGTACAGAGTTGGAGAATCAATTGGTATGAGGAAAAATCCCACACATTTCACGTCAGAGTGTTGTGAGTGAAGCCAGCTTATCCAGATTTCTAAGGTTCGAATCCAGACTTCACCAATTATCAGCTATGTGGCTGAACAGGGCAAGAGGAAGACATTTAGAGACCTAAACACTGAAAAAATTTAAATGCCCAATTCTAAGTGGAATTTCAAACAAAAACAATTCTAAACCAATAAAATAATCCTGAAGACCACTCCAATGCATTTAAGAAGGAAAAAAATAGATTTTTCTAATTATTTATCCTTAGATTTTTTCCTTGGATGGTACTATAAGCATGTGCTAATTTTGCTTCCTGGGACAGAGGCTTTCAAAATAAGCCCTACTATTAAAAACCACTTTGCAACATATTTTTTTCATATCCCACTCATTCCTATGCTCTGTACCCTCTTTATTTCTCACCAGCTTTGACCTTAGCTTTACCACCTTTGTATTTGGGGTCTTTCATGTATCCCACATACATTGGTTATTCATAACTCTGCTTCCCAGTATTATGATCCTGGCCGTTGATCATGCCCTGGTTTTTCAAGAGCTAGGTTTTGTCTCTCTTATTAACTGCCAAGCCATCCTTGATTTTGTGTTTTTGACTTCCATTTTAGAACTAAGAACTTATAGCAACAGTATTATTTAGCTTATGTTGGGCTAAATTTGAAAATCTACAACAAATCAAAACAATGTCTTTGTAAAGTTAATACATTATTACAGCCTATTGATTAAGACATTTTGTGGCATGGACTTGCCAACATTAAGATGCTTCCTGGATATTTAAGATGTTATTGACTTCTAAGCTTCTGTTACCACACTAAGATGAAAATTGAATTTGGCATCTTTTGCTCTTGCTTGTTTCAGCTTTCTAAAATCCTTGTGGTAGCACTGGGACTGTCAAATCTAGCCTTGCCCAACCTCCTCTCCCAGCTTTAATTAAGGAATAAGCCAATCAAGCTCTTTCCCAGGAATCTGAATTTCTATGAAGTTACAAATGATGAAATTTATTCCATTACAGGTTAGTAAAAGAAACTATCCATGAGTTCCTGACTGAGATCCCCAAAGCTGCATATAATTCCTTTCAATACTCAGTTTTAGTTGTTAAGCCTTTCCTTTGAGTATATGAATTACCTAGTACCCTTTCCATAAAGCCCTTTTTGTTTTTCTTTCTGTTTCATACAACCAAAGAATTCTAACTGAAACAAAAAGTTTTTCATTAATTTTTACCAATGACATATCTCCTTCAAGTGTCAGAGCTATGCTTAATCTCCAAATGCCAACAGGCATTGAGAATAGTGTCACATTCAGAATAGGTCGATACATATCAACAAAGGTGACTTTTGTAGTTATGGCAGGAGTCAAGTTTCAGATCACTTCTGTACTCTGCCTGTGTAATGTACACATAGGATATGATCAGAAGTCTCTTTGAGGATCCTTCTTTATAGATAATGTTGCATTCTTGGTTATATAAGTATTCATGCAATGATGGATTTATTAATACATGATACACTGCAAGATTTGTTTCTATGCTTATGAAAGTCCTGTACTATCTATCTACAATATACGAGATTATATTGGTTTATTCTCCATAAGGACAGAAGCAAAAGAAGTAATCATCATGAAAAAGATCAGTAGATTTAATGACTTTAAAATTTTAAAGTTCTGAATATCAAAAGAAAATATTCAAATCTTTTGATTTAGTAATTCTACTCTTAGAAATTTAGTCTCTGTTTTCCAAATATTAAGCAAAGTTGGCAAACAATCTAAATATGTAATAATAAGGAGAGTTGTGTTATTCAATGGAGTTTTGCACAGCCACTCAAAATGCTCAAATTCTGGCATAGAAATTTGGAAGATAGCTGAAGTTTACATTCTAATTCCACCATTTTCTTCAAAGACCTTGGGCAAATTACTTGACCAATTTGTGCCTTATTGCTTTCCTCTGTAAAATGGAGATAGCAGTAATGCACATAATATTGTTATGAGATTTAAATGTGTTACTATATGTAAAATTATTAAAATAATGCCTGGTGCAAGCATTAAGGAAGACACAAAACTGTATATGATGTGTGATTATAACTTTGTTTAAAAATGAAATAGAGTACAATTTAAAATCCTAGAGAGATTCCTCAAGGTTTAAAAATTATTTAATGGGACAGTGGAATTGTGGCTGATTTTTTTCCACCAAGTTTCTTTATTTTTTTTAAAAGATATTTTATAATGAAAAAATAGGACTTCCCTGAGTCACATTTTATGCTAATCAAATCATTTGATTAACTGCACAAAATTACATATATAGCATCAACAACTCTCATGTAGCATCATTGAGAGTTAAGAGGGTGTCAATCAAAAAAACTTAGATTTCAAGTCATTTCTAATATGTCAAAATGACTTTTCTTTCTAGAAAATAGATCTTGATCAGAAAATCACATTATTATTATTCCCCAGAGAAATTATGTCCTTTTGTGTATGCTAGACTCAGTCCATATTTTCAGATACAAGCTTCAGTTAAAATCAATGTTTGATGACTTTAAGTTAATTTTAATACAGAAAACATGTTAAAGGAGTGTATAGCACATGCCAGGACTATTCAGCATAACTTAAGGAAGGATAACGAATCCTTGGGAAGACACCAATCATCCCTGGTCAAGATCTATGTTAATTTTCAGAGAAGCTTTTAAGGGAAAGATTTTCCGATTTGGAAAACACTTCAAAAGAACTTAAAGTGCTCTCGGGTCTGGTTGAAACCTCATTTGCAATGATCAGAGCTGTGTACCAGCTATACTATGATTTCTGATAATGGGTTCTGCTTTAATTTCTGTTGTTTCAGGAACTTCTGTAGATAAAGCTCATCTAAGCTTGTCAGTCTTATCACTCTGAGATGGTTAGAGCGTTAGAAGCAGACTAATTGGGATGGCTTAACACTGGCTATAGGAGGAGAAAATCCTCCATGACTTACTCCAGAAAAATAGTTACTACTCACTGAGTGCTTAGAAGGTGTCCAATATCTTACCTAATGTGATTGGTTTGACGTGAAAACTCCAGTGAAGCTTTACGAATTTTCTTTGTTTCAACCAGCTTTTTCCCAGGACTTCTTAAGGACCAAGAAGAAAGTCACAACGTTTTTTCAAAGTTTGTTTGCTCCTTCCTACTATCTCTTCCCACACAGAAACATCAATAAAATGAGATAGAGATCAGGGAGCAGAGGACCTTCTACTGAGATCCTTGGCTCAAGGGCATAGATTCCCATAGATTAAAGGGCTACTGCAGAACTTCCCTAGAGGCAGCCTAGGCTGACCACTAGCCAGCTGTGATATTCCTCTGCAGACAGGACAGCACAATACTCCATCCTGAGGATGTGTGCCGAAATCCAGGATCTGTACCTATGTGGGCCTTCCTTTCCTCTGTGTACATCAAACTGATTACTTGAAATTTCTTGTTTCTTTTTGTTATTTCAAAAACCACTTTTAGGGAATCTGCCTAATAGCCCAGTCTCTACTTGGGGGTAGGAAGCAGTGAAGAGAGCTAATGTTTATTTTATTCCAAAGATTATGGTCCTTTTCTTTTTTTCTGACTATGCCTGGCTCCTATCCTACAAAGGCTCCTTCCCTTCCCCACAGAATCCCAATCCCTTTCCCATCCTGTTGACTGACATCTCCTAAATATAGCCCAAACCCTAAATATCAGCTGCTGTTCTAGATGTCCATTAATATCATTGGCTTACCGACCCCCTTTCTTGGATCACATTTCATCATTTCATTTGTTTGCATGAAAAATGTTATTCCCATTGAATGCCTTGCTTTATACTAAATAGGACCTCATTTCTCAGCCTCTTAATTTAGGTCAGTCTTTCTGCACTATCAAGCTGATATGGGGTCGCTTCCTAGCTCTTCCTCAGCAACTTGCAATCAGCTAAACTTCAAATCCTGAAGCTTGAATTTAATACAATGTCATAGGTAAAACGGAATTTTGCAATAAATTTAAGGAAATGGAACTTAATGTATCTTAATAGCTCTTCTTGAATCTATACTTTCAATTGATAATAAGCCACATCACTGAGGAAATTATTTCAATGATTGAATGTATCTTCTAACACAATTTTAATTTGTTAAAATCCATAAATAAGGATCTTTTAAAAATATATGCGTAACAGCTTCTGAAGTAGTTATGTATTTCTTTTAAATCAGAAGAATTGATTATTAAAATATGTTCATGTAACTTAAACCACATATATCTTAGCAAATGAAATATATTCATTATAAGAAATACTGAGTTATATCTTTCAGTAGAAACTTTGTTAATTGATCTTCACTTAACCAATTTCCAAGCAACAAATTTAAAGCTGGCTAATTAAAAGAGAAAAGCAACTTATTGAATAGATAGGCTCTGCAAATATTCAGGAAAAGGGAAACTTGAAGGCCAGTCAACCAAACTAGGGTAATACTTTAGGCATTTGGAACTCTGGACACTGCATGAATGCCCATTCATGAAGACACTGATGCTCAACACCACATGGATCTTCTATTTCTAGGCTCTAAACATGGCAGTCTTCACTGTGAGTAATTTCTCAGCTATCCTCAATGTTATATTCTCCTAAAAGCCAAAATCCTGATCAGGAGAGACTGATTATCTGACACTCCTGGAGTCACTTTAGCCCCAGCTCCAGGACATAAGGAGAGACTAGAGCTTCCTCTTTGGCTTTCACAGGGAGAGGTGAAAGGATAGATGGCCTTTCAACAAGACTCACACAACGGAGCTTCCCCCAGCTAAGAAAAGCACGTGGATATTAAGCTACAAAAAAGGACAGTTGTCCACCCAGGTAACTATACTTACTCACTCCATTCCTTTTCACTTCAGATTAAGCCTTCCCACTTTATACCCAAGGGATTTAATTTTTTAAGATCATAATTAGAAAATATTTATATTTCTATATTAGTTGTCTAGATAGAGGAGAAAGGGATACATATGTGTACATATGTACCCAGGGATACACAAACACACACATGATATATATGAAAATCTAGGGTTGAAATGAGTTTGCAAATTCATTTCAAGGACACTATGAGGAGAAGAATATGAGAGGAATTGTGGTTCTGCTAATGGCTATTAGGTAATTCAGAACACATTTCATTAAATTCATCAACAGAAAAAAAATTTTTTAACTTACTTCAAAATATCAGTGAGGTTACAAGGTAGCAAAGGAAAAGTAGATGAGAGCCAATGGGAGAACAGAGGCCCATGGGAGGGAATAATACTGGCATTTATGGTCACATTTACCCAGAGGGTATTTGGTAAATCAGAGGAGCTGATTTGATGTGGAGAAACTGAGCAATAATTTTGAAAGCTTGTAGAGCTGAGAGTCAGGGATTGGAGTCCAGAACCTGTTGAAAACAGGCCCCAAATATGCCCCAATCACATTACGTTGGCAATTCCAAAAGACTTCTCTGTAGTAGCAAAAATGAAACAAAAATGTAGGCTTTTACAGGAAGTGTGGCTCAGCTTCAAATTACTTCAATCTAAGAAAACGTTTTAACTAATTGTCATGTGTCCTTTACATGTCATTTGTTCAAACACAAGTGATCTCTGGAGGACTCTCTTAGACCACAGAGTATTTCTATGTGTAATTTTTGCAATTATAATGTTTCCCACAGCATAAAAAATTAACAAGGCACACAGTGAGACAAGGCATAAATTAAAGCTAGCAGAAACAAGAAATAATAAAAATAGCCCTGTATGGTTTCCAAATATTGAAGTAATCTCTTTTTCTCTATAGAGCTTCAAATCATCATCTCTTCTATGTACAAGAAAATAAAAGACAATTTCAGAATGCCAGCAAATGCCTGGAAGATATTTTAAAAAATAAAAGAAATTCAAGGACTGACCTTCAAAATAACTGAAATGAGAATTTGGTGGATAATTTTAACATATTAGACAAAAATGAAGAGGAAATTAGTAGATTAGAAGATAGGTTAAAAGAAAACATCCACCAGATAGGATAGAGAAACAAAGCAATGGAAAATACAAAAAAAAAGAGTAAGAGGCTGAAAAGATAGAGTGAGAGGTCTAACACACATGTTATTGAAGCCCAAAAAGAAACAGGGAGAGAGAATAAGGTAAAGACAATATTGGATGAGATAATGAATAAGAACTTTAAAAAAATGTAATGAAGGGCTTCAAGCCACAGATTCACGAAGCTCTACTAGCACAAATTAGAATACAGTAAAAGACATCCACACCTGCTACACATCATAGTAAAACTTCCAAAATCTAATGCCAAAGAGAAAAAAAAAAAAACCTTAAAAACAGTAGAAAGCATGACAACCTAAAAACAAGCCACAACCAGATAGCCAATTGATTTCTCAATAGAAAAAAATGAGATCATATTTTTTAAGTGATGAAAGAAAAAGTATTTAAATAATTTTAAAGGGGATAAAAGTGTAAATATGTGGGTAAATTTAATTTGATTGATGGCATTAATTAATAATAATAATGTCTTGCAGGGTTTAAAACATAAAGATTAAATGACAACAGTAGCATATATGTTAAGGGGATAAATAGACTTAAGGTCTTCTGAATTCCTTGCATTATCTAAGAACAGGAGAAAATTATAAATAATTTTAGACTTTACAATCCAAAAATTGTATGCTGTAATTTCTAAGAAAACTAGTACAATAATAGTAAAGAATATATAACAGTAAAAGAAAATCCAAGCAAATGGGAAGGGAATGGTGAATGAAGTAACAAAACATAAATAATCCAAAGGAATAAAGAAGAGAAACATAGTATGGGTAGAAAAGTAGAAATCACTAAATATGTTTATTTAAACTCAATTGTATCAGTAACTGTATTAAGTTACATGATCTAAATTCTCCAATTAAAGATAAACAGAGTAATAGAGAATCAAAACCCAAACCCAACCATATGCTACTTACAGAGACACATCTGAAGTAAAAGAGCAAAAAATGCTTGTAATCAAAAGATGGAAACAGTATGTGATGCAGAATTTAAATGAAAGCTGGAGTAGCTGTATTAATATCAGACAGCTAAGACTAATATTAATAGATATTAAAAGAAGACTTTTAAAAATTGATAATGATAAGGAGAGGCACTGCATAATGACAAAATATGAAAGTCACTAGGAAGACATAATATGTCTATATTTTTTATAAATCTAGTAACAGTTTCAAAGTTAAAATTAATAGAATGTAATGAGAAATAGAAAATCCAAAATTTGAGAGAATTTTAACAAAATTCTCTCAGTAACTGATTTATAATCACGTACATATCAACAAGGGTTTAGAAGCTTTAAACAATTTTAAAAAGTGGGATTAGTAAACCTGACCTAATGGATATCTATAAAACCTTGCCTCCAACATCCACAAATAATACATTCTTTTCAGAATATATGAAGTATATTTTATATATATATATATATATATATATATATATGTGGAATTGTTTTTAAAATTGGTCATAATCTGTCAATAAAACAAATCTCAACAAATATCCAATTTGTTCCCTGACCACAGTGAACATAATCTACAAATCAATTTTTTTTAAAAGTAACTAGAATATTTCATATGTTCAGAAATTAAGAAATATTCTTATAACAAATTCTATGAATTCAATATGGAAATCACAACTGAATTATAAAATGAAAACAACATATCAAATCTTGGATGATATGACTAAAGTTTAGAAGGTTACTGACAGCTTTAAATGTATGTATCAGAAATAAATATAAGATCACAAGGTACTAAAAGCATAATAAAGAAACATGAACAACTTGGTGCTAGTAAAATTGAAAATATGATCAAAATGCACAAATTCCTAGAAAAACACAATTTACCAAGTGTAGCAAAAATATATTGCATATATGAAATATTAAATTTGTACATAAATCTGTGTCTTTAAGAAAACTCTAGGCCCAGATGGCTTCATGTTGAATACTACAAAATATTGAATGAAGAAATGATATCAATCATGCAAAACATTTTCCATAGGCTGGAAAAGAAGTCTGCAGAGTAGGTATTCACCAACTTTATATGAGACTAATATAGTCTTGATCAAAAAGCCTGAAGACAACAAAAGTAGGGAGAATAGGGAGAATTACAGGAAAATCTCACAACATAAAAGCAAAACTGCTAAACAATATACAAACAAAACAAAGGCAGGAATATATAGAATATACATATATCATGACTAAGTTGTCTTTGTCTTGCCATGTTTATTCCTGGAATGCAATGTTGATTTGAAAATCAATCAATTTATTTCATTGTATTAACAGAATAAAGGGGAAAATCATTAGATTGTCTCAATAAATGTGGAACTACATCTGACAAAATTTGTGTTAAAAATTCATAGAAGAGTAAGAAACAGAGGGAATTTACTTAATTTACTTAGTAGAAGATACCTACAAGAACCTTAGAGCAACACATTTATTAATCAAATATGGCAAAATTTCCCTTTGAAATTGGAATATTGGAGACAAAATTTAAATGTCTGCTATCACCATTCAGTGCTATTCAACACTGTCCTAGAGATTTCCATCATGGAAAGCAAGTCAGAAAAAAAATAAAACATAAATGGCATAGAGAGAAAGACATAAAACTGTCATTTTAATGTGATGAGTATATTTGTTGAATATCCAAAAGATTATAGAGATAAATTATTAGAATTAATAAGTGAGTTTAGCAAGACAAAGTCATATAAAAAATCAATTGCATTGCCATAAATCAACAACAAATGTAATCTAAAGATATAAAATACAGACATAATTTATAAACTTTCAAACACCTATGAACAAAATACATGTAAGACCTTTATACAGAAAACTATAAACATTAAAGCTAGAAAAATTAAATGGAGAGATATACCTGGTGTGGACTCTTGCTACTTAAAGTGTGGTCTTGACCAGCGGCATCAGCAGTATCTGGGAGCTTGTAAAAAAATCAGAATCTTCGGCTCCATCCCAGACTTACTAAATCAGAAATTATATTTCAACAAGATCCCCTTGTGAATGACATGCATAAATGAAAGTCTGGAAACCAATATGGCAGGATCTCAACCCTCTCGAAATTACCATATAGATTTGGGAAATCTGAATCAAAATTCCAATACATGTGCATGTAAATGTGAATGTGTGTGTGTGTATGTGCATGTGAAAGTTGATACTTTGGTTCTAAATTGTGTATAAAAATGCTAGGGGGGACTTCCCTGGTGGGCAGTGGTTGAGAGTCCGTCTGCCGATGCAGGGGACACGGGTTCGTGCCCCAGTCCGGGGGGATCCCACTTGAGGCAGAGAGGCTGGGCCCATGAACCATGGCTGCTGGGCCTGCGCCTCTGGAGCCTGTGCTTCGCAACGGGAGAGACCACAACAGAGAGAGGCCCGCTTACCGCAAAAACAAAACAAACAAACAAAAATGCTAAGGGATGAGAAGAGCTAACATATTCTTTAGGAACAAGATGGAGAACTTGCTATATTGAATTAAGACCATATTAATTAGGGTTCAATCAGAGAAGTAGAAACACTAAGACATAGATATATAACAGATATGGATATAGGTAGATGAGTGTGTGATTTCAAATTACACGATTGTGGGACCAGTTTGTTGGCTTTGCACCTGATGCTGGAGCTTGAAGTCTGCAGGGGATATAGTTGGACGGGAAAAGTGATGTAAGTTGTGTAGAGCAAGGCAAACCTGAATCCATTAGCATGAGCTGGAACACAATAAGCACAGAATGAAAACTGGGTCAGTTCATACTGCTTCCCATCATTTTTTTTTTGTTAACTGAAGAATTTTTGACTTACAATATTATATTGGTTTCAGGTGTACAACATAATGATGTAATATTTTTATATATTACACACCAAACAAAGTTATTATAATATCATTGACTATATTCCCTGTGCTCTACATTACATCCTTGTGACTTATTTATTTTATAACTGGTAGTTTGTACCTCTTAATCCCTTCACCTATTTCACCCATCCCCCACTTCCCTCCCCTCTGGCAACCACTAATCTCTGTGAGTCTGTTTAATTTTGTAATATTTATTCTTTTGCTTTGTTTTTTTAGAGTCCACATATAAGTGAAAACATAAAGTATTTGTCTTTCTTTATCTGATCTATGTCACTAAGAATAATCCTTCCAGGTCCATCCATGTTGTGACAAGTGGCAAGATTTTATTTCTTTAATGGCTGAATAATATTACATTTTATATCTGTATCTTCTTTATCCATCCATCTGGCAATGGACACTGAGATTGCTTCCATGTCTTGGCTATTGTAAATAATGCTGCAACAAACATAGGTGTGCATTTATCTTTTCAACTTCGTATTTTTATTTTCTTCAGATAAATACCCAGGAGTAAAATTGCTGGATCACATGGTAGTATTATATTTAATTTTTTGAGGAACCTGTATACTATTTTCCACAGTGGCTGTACCAATTTACATTCCCACCAACAGTGGATGAGGGTTGCCTCATATAGTATAATGTAAAATTCCATTCCCTCTTTGTTGGAGAAGGGAGAAATATTGGGAAGAGATCCAGTTGTCCTCTCATTGTTCTTACTAGACTCTGGGCTGGAAAAGTGAATTCCCCTTGTCTTCTCTTTGATCCAAGATGGCTACCACTTCGACCTGGGAATGACCACATCAGCCATCTATTCTGAAGGCTATTTTCAATTTTCCCAATGCAGAAACAGGTCAGAGCTTAAAATCCTAACCTTTATCTAAACAAAAGGGCAATAGATATTATTTTTATATCACTGTCTTTGGAAAGAGGATGATAGAATGAGTTATAACATCTCCTTAATATATGGATTTACGAGTACTGAAAGTCAAAACATATATTCTGAAGCTAATGAAGGGCCCTAAAGAGTGTCGGTACCTCAGTTACTTTAGTCCACTAAGCACAGCTTTATTGAGTGTTTTTGTTTTGTTTGTGTGGTACAGGTCACTTTATTACCATTCTTAAGATTCTCGCTGCTCTTATACTAATCTTTTCAATTTTCAAAATGCACTAGAATAAAACACTTAGCAGACAAACTAATTTTTTTTATCTGAACTCACACACCAGCCAGATGCATTCTGTCACAACTTGCTAGTATATGCTGTTTGATGTCGTGCATCACAGTATTTTTTTAAAATTATTCACATATTGAATTTGAATTATGCAATAATATAGAGGAAATGCTTTCTTCATTTGCTTTTTTGCCTCTATTTATCCACATCATTTTTTGATTCAAATGGCAAATCTCCAGTTTTGAAGTTTTATGCTAGGGCTTGAAATCCAAGGAGGGTGAGTGTTGTTATTTTCATTGTTTGGGAAACAAAAATGTACCTCTGATAATTTTTGTCTTTGATTACTGCTTCTTCAAAGGATTTAAACCAGAATGAAAGCCTTTGAAATCTTCAGAGATAAGGAGACATGAGAGTTATTCTGTATGCACTGGATAAACAGATGTCTTAGCTTTTCAAACCAAACCTGAAAAATATAATCACAAGCTTCATCAGAAACAAAGAACAATTTTTGCAGGTGTATAGTGTTTTATACTTTACTAATGTGAAATGGAAGAAATAATGTCACTTTATTCCTTTTTCTTGTCTAAGAATTTAGTTCCAATTAACATTTCAGAAAACTTTTTTTTTTTTTTCATCTCAGGAAGCAGGATACATTCCACAGGAGGGAAAAATAATATCTTTTCTTCTTGTCATTTTGGGCACGAAGAAGCACCATAAGAAACATATGTATAAACTGCTTGGGAAGTTGAGATACTAATTGAGAAATGTCAAGTTGATAAAATCTAAATTTCATCCATTTACTCAGTGGACCAAACCTTATAATCAGATTTATTCTGAGATACCCATTGACTTCAGTGAGAGTGTCTCTATGCAGAGACACTATTGCAGAATTTAGTTCAATGTTACTAACAGAATAAAAACCCACTAATACACTTTGCATTGTGTCAACTGATGACTTAAACTGGATAACCTGTTCTTTGGATGTCAATGGCATTGTTGCCCACTGATTCACAGCAGTATGGAAATGGACCTAATGATGCAAAGAAACAATCTCTATCCATCATGCTTTCAGCCTTTCCAAGATAAAAGTACTTCTTACATACTATGAGGATAAAAGAGGAAAAGAGAATCATGCTGTCCATTGACTAGAATGTTTCTTTGTGCCAAACAAACATGGATAATTTTGAAGTTTAAATCTAAAGTGAAGATTCAAGTAATAACACAACTTAAAATTTAAGCCCCTTATTAAGTATCCACTTCACTGTATTCAAGCCACTTTTGAAAACACTGCCACCAGCTATGCCATTAAATAAATTCTAATTCTTTTGGTGATGGAAAAGAAAAAATAGAGCCAATATATTTAAATGCCTCCTCTCAGAGTCAGGGTTCAGTTTTGTTCAACACTGTGTCTTCAGGAACTTAATGCTTACTTGACTAGAACCTTAAAATAAACCTCAATATATTAATTTTGAAATTTAAAGATGATGAATGAGAAACCCTACATTGGCAAAAATGTGTTGTGGAGAACCAAATTGATCCTCAAAACTTATCTCGGTGGTGGTTAAAATTGAAATGCACATTAGAGATAACTTAGTATATTTTCTTTATTTTAACCAGTGAGGAAACTGATGCTTAACAAGGAGTTAAGTGACTCTTTAGGGGTGGAGTCTGGCTTTATTACAGCTCCTGTGATGTGCTACTAAGAGTTTACTCTTTGGCCCTTGTTACCTCCCACTGGGTGCCAATAAGAACAGTTGCTGCTAACTTGGCCAGCCATTGATTCAGACACCGCACAGGACCCATCTCTTCCATTCCCTCTCCAGTCCAACAACGAGGATGTCTTCTCTTTCAAGACACCTCCCTATGTGCAAGTGCTGATCAAAGCAGCTATCTTGTCTGAACTCATTGACGTGGCATTCTTGGGGAAAAAAACGTGTACGTGGATAGGTTGTGCTGACTAATATGAATTATTAAACATTTTAAGGCAAATTTGAAAGTCAGTGTTTAAGCCCAAATATACTCATTATTATTTCTACTTCCCTCCTGACATGGGTGAGATAATCATGACAAGTCTCTTTAACCAGATTGATTACTGTTTTCCTTTCCTTATCTCCTCAAGTGAAATGGCCAAAAGTAACATTGTGAGACATTTCATCTACAACCAGCAGAAAAGGACTTTAAAATTTGCTTTTTAGATAAAATTATTGATTTTATATTTTGTGTAACTATTAGTGTTAATAATAACTATTATTTTACCAGTATCATGTGAAGAGGGCCTCTTGCATTAACTAGGCAAGAAATCTTTTCCTTTATTTTTCTTTATTTTTATCAATTCAGGGTCTGTTTCAAGCCCTGTTCTGCTCAGTGATGGAAATATTAATTCAATCAACTCAAAGTAAACTCAGTTAATCTAGGGATTTATTGTTTGTTACTCTGTTTCACCTGCAACCGTGGAATTTTCTCGATCTTCACTTCCCTTAACACTTTTCTTTTTAATTTAATTTTTTTTATTAATTTATTTTTATTTATTTATTTATTTTTGGCTGCATTGGGTCTTCATTGCTGCATACGGGCTTTCTCTAGTTGCGGCGAGCAGGGAATACTCTTCACTGTGGTGAGGAGTCTTCTCATTGTAGTGACATCTCTTGTTGTGGAGCATGAGATCTAGGCACACGGGCTTCAGCAATTGTGGCACACAAGGTCAGTAATTGTGGCTCACGGGCTTAGCTGCTCCGTGGCATGTGGGATCTTCCCAGACCAGGGCTCAAACCCATGTCTCCTGCATTGGAAGGCAGATTCTTTTTTTTTTTTTTTTTTAACAGTTAAGTTTAATTTTATTTTTTTTCTGCTTTCTAACAAATTTAATCAGTTATACATATACATATGTTCCCATATCCCCTCCCTTTTGCATCTCCCTCCCACCCCTCCAGGCGGTCACAAAGCACCAAGCTGATCTCCCTGTGCTATGCGTCTGCTTCCCACTAGCTATCTACCTTACGTTTGGTAGTGTATATATGTCCATGTCTCTCTTTCGCTTTATCACAGCTTACCCTTACCCTCCCCATATCCTCAAGTCCATTCTCAAGTAGGTCTGTGTCTTTATTCCTGTCTTACCCCTATGTTCTTCATGACATTTTTTCCCTTAAATTCCATATATATGTGTCAGCATACAGTATTTGTCTTTCTCTTTCTGACTTACTTCACTCTGTATGACAGACTCTAGGTCCATCCACCTCATTACAAATAGCTCAATTTTGTTTCTTTTTATGGCTGAGTAATATTCCATTGTATATATGTGCCACATCTTCTTTATCCATTCATCTGATGATGGACACTTAGGTTGTTTCCATCTCCAGGCTATTGTAAATAGGGCTGCTATGAACATTTTGGTACATGACTCTTTTTGAATTATGGTTTTCTCAGGGTATATGCCCAGTAGTGGGATTGCTGGGTCATATGGTAGTTCTATTTGTAGTTTTTTAAGGAACCTCCATACCGTTCTCCATAGTGGTTGTACCAATTCACATTCCCACCAGCAGTGCAAGAGTGTTCCCTTTTTTCCACACCCTCTCCAGCATTTATTGTTTCTAGATTTTTTGATGATGGCCATTCTGGCTGGTGTGAGATGATATCTCATTGTAGTTTTGATTTGCATTTCTCTAATGAGTAAAGATGTTGAGCATCCTTTCATGTGTTTGTTGGCAGTCTGTATATCTTCTGTGGAGAAATGTCTATTTAGGTCTTCTGCCCATTTTTGGATTGGGTTGTTTGTTTTTTTGTTATTGAGCTGCATGAGCTGCTTATAAATTTTGGAGATTAATCCTTTGTCAGTTGCTTCATTTGCAAATATTTTCTACCATTCTGAGGGTTGTCTTTTGGTCTTGTTTATGGTTTCCTTTGCTGTGCAAAAGCTTTTAAGTTTCATTAGGTCCCATGTGTTTATTTTTGTCTTAATTTCCATTTCTCTAGGAGGTGGGTCAAAAAGGATCTTGCTGTGATTTATGTCATAGACTGTTCTGCCTATGTTTTCCTCTAAGAGTTTGATAGTGTCTGGCCTTACATTTAGGTCTTTAATCCATTTTGAGCTTATTTTTGTGTATGGTGTTAGGGAGTGATCTAATCTCATACTTTTACATGTCCCTGTCCAGTTTTCCCAGCACCACTTACTGAAGAGACTGTCCTTTCTCCACTGTACATTCCTGCCTCCTTTATCAAAGATAAGGTGACCATATATGCATGGGTTTATCTCTGAGCTTTCTATCCTGTTCCATTGATCTATCTTTCTGTTTTTGTGACAGTACCATACTGTCTTGATTACTGTAGCTTTGTAGTATAGTCTGAAGTCAGGAAGCCTGATTCCTCCAGCTCCATTTTTCGTTCTCAAGATTGCTTTGGCTATTCGGGGTCTTTTGTGTTTCCATACAAATTGTGCAATTTTTTGTTCTTGTTCTGTGAAAAATGCCAGTGGTAGTTTGATAGGGATTGCATTGAATCTGTAGATTGCTTTGGGTAGTAGAGTCATTTTCATAATGTTGATTCTTCCAATCCAAGAACATGATACATCTCTCCATCTATTTGTATCATCTTTAATTTCTTTCATCAGTGTCTTATAATTTTCTGCATACAGGTCTTTTGTCTCCTTAGGTAGGTTTATTCCTAGATATTTTATTATTTTTGTTGAAATGGTAAATGGGAGTGTTTTCTTGATTTCATTTTCAGATTTTTCATCATTAGTATATAGGAATGCCAGAGATTTCTGTGCATTAATTTTGTATCCTGCTACTTTACCAAATTCATTGATTAGCTCTAGGAGTTTTCTGGTATCATCTTTAGGATTCTCTATGTATAGTATCATGTCATCTGCAAACAGTGACAGCTTTACTTCTTCTTTTCCGATTGGGATTCCTTTTATTTCCTTTTCTTCTCTGATTGCTGTGGCTAAAACTTCCAAAACTATGTTGAATAAGAGTGGGTGAGAGTGGGCAACCTTGTCTTGTTCCTGATCTTAGTGGAAATGGTTTCAGTTTTTCACCATTGAGGATGATGCTGGCTGTGGGTTTGTCATATATGGCGTTTATTATGTGGAGGTAAGTTCCCTCTATGCCTACTTTCTGCAGGGTTTTTATCATAAATGGGTGTTGAATTTTGTTGAAAGCTTTCTCTGCATCTATTGAGATTATCATATGTTTTTCTCTTTCAATTTGTTAATATGGTGTATCATGTTGATTGATTTGCATATATTGAAGAATCACTGCATTCCTGGAATAAACCCCACTTGATCATGGTGTATGATCCTTTTAATGTGCTGTTGGATTCTGTTTGCTAGTATTTTGTTGAGGATTTTTGCATCTATGTTCATCAGTGATATTGGCCTGTAGTTTTCTTTCTTTGTGACATCCTTGTCTGGTTTTGGTATCAAGGTGATGGTGGCCTCGTAGAATGAGTTTGGGAGTGTTCCTCCCTCTGCTATATTTTGGAAGAGTTTGAGAAGGATAGGTGTTAGCTCTTCTCTAAATGCTTGATAGAATTCGCCTGTGAAATCATCTGGTCCTGGGCTTTTGTTTGTTGGAAGATTTTTAATCACAGTTTCAATTTCAGTGCTTGTGATTGGTCTGTTCATATTTTCTATTTCTTCCTGGTTCAGTCTTGGCAGGTTGTTCATTTCTAATAATTTTTCCATTTCTTCCAGGTTGTCCATTTTATTGGCATAGAGTTGCTTGTACTAATCTCTCATGATCTTTTGTATTTCTGCAGTGTCAGTTGTTACTTCTCCTTTTTCATTTCTAATTCTATTGATTTGAGTCTTCTCCCTTTTTTTCTTGATGAGTCTGGCTAATGGTTTTTCAATTTTGTTTATCTTCTCAAAGAACCAGCTTTTAGTTTTATTGATCTTTGCTATCGTTTCCTTCATTTCTTTTTCATTTATTTCTGATCTGATTTTTATGATTTCTTTCCTTCTGCTAACTTTGGGATGTTTTTGTTCTTCTTTCTCTAATTACTTTAGGTGCAAGGTTAGGTTGTTTATTCGAGATGTTTCCTGTTTCTTAAGGTAGAATTGTATTGCTATAAACTTCCCTCTTAGAACTGCTTTTGCTGCATCCCATAGGTTTTGCGTCCTCGTGTCTCCATTGTCATTTGTTTCTAGGCATTTTTTGATTTCCTCTTTGATTTCTTCAGTGATCACTTCGTTATTAAGTAGTGTATTGTTTAGCCTCCATGTTTTTTTTATTTTTTACAGATCTTTTCCTGTAATTGATATCTAGTCTCATAGCATTGTGGTCCGAAAAGATACTTGATACAATTTCAATTTTCTTTAATTTACCAAGGCTTGATTTGTGACCCAAGATATGATCTATCCTGGAGAATGTTCCATGAGCACTTGAGAAAAATGTGTATTCTGTTGTTTTTGGATGGAATGTCCTATAAATATCAATTAAGTCCATCTTGTTTAATGTATCATTTAAAGCTTGTGTTTCCTTATTTATTTTCATTTTGGATGATCTGTCCATTGGTGAAAGTGGGATGTTTAAGTCCCCTACTATGATTGTGTTACTGTCGATTTCTCCTTTTATGGCTGTTAATATTTGCCTTATGTATTGAGGTGCTCCTATGTTGGGTGCATAAATATTTACAATTGTTATATCTTCTTCTTGGATCTATCCCTTGATCATTATGTAGTGTCCTTCTTTGTCTCTTCTAATAGTCTTTATTTTAAAGTCTATTTTGTCTGATATGAGAATTGCTACTCCTGCTTTCTTTTGGTTTCCATTTGCATGGAATATCTTTTTCCATCCCCTTACTTTCAGTCTGTATGTGTCTCTAGGTCTGAAGTGGGTCTCTTGTAGACAGCATATATATGGGTCTTGTTTTTGTATCCATTCAGCTAATCTGTGTCTTTTGGTGGGAGCATTTAGTCCATTTACATTTAAGGTAATTATTGATATGTATGTTCCTATTCCCATTTCCTTAATTGTTTTTGGTTCCTTATTGTAGGTCTTTTCCTTCTGCTGTGTTTCTTGCCTTGAGAAGTTCCTTTAGCATTTGTTGTAAAGCTGGTTTGGTGGTGCTGAACTCTCTCAGCTTTTGCTTGTCTGTAAATGTTTTAATTTCTCCATCAAATCTGAATGAGATCCTTGCTGGGTAGAGTAATCTTGGTTGCAGGTTTTTCTCCTTCAACACTGTAATTATGTCCTGCCACTCCCTTCTGGCTTGTAGAGTTTCTGCTGAGAGATCAGCTGTTATCCTGATGGGGATTCCCTTGTGTGTTATTTGTTGTTTTGCCCTTGCTGCTTTTAATATGATTTCTTTGTGTTTAATTTTTGACTGTTTGATTAATATGTGTCTTGACGTATTTCTCCTTGGATTTATTCTGTATGGGACTCTCTGTGCCTCCTGGAGTTGGTTAACTATTTCCTTTCCCATATTAGGGAAGTTTTCAACTATAATCTCTTCAAATATTTTCTCAGTCCCTTTCTTTTTCTCTTCTTCTTCTGGAACACCCTATAATTCGAATGTTGGTGCCTTTAATGTTGTCCCTGAGGTCTCTGAGACTGTCCTCTATTCTTTTCATTCTTTTTTCTTTATTTTGCTCTGCATCAGTTATTTCCACTATTTTATCTTCCACCTCACTTATCCGTTCTTCTGCCTCAGTTATTCTGCTATTGATCCCATCTAGAGTATTTTTCATTTCATTTATTGTGTTTTTAATCGATGCTTGATTCGTCTTTAGTTCTTCTAGGTCCTTGTTAACTGTTTCTTGCATTTTGTCTATTCTATTTCCAAGATTTTGGATCTTGGAAATAGAATCTTGGATCATCTTTACTATCATTATTCTGAATTCTTTTTCAGGTAGACTGCCTAGTACCTCTTCATTTGTTAGGTCTGGTGGGTTTTTATCTTGCTCCTTCTCCTGCTGTGTGTTTTTCTGTCTTCTCATTTTGCTTATCTTACTGTGTGTGGGGTCTCCTTTTTGCAGGCTGCAGGTTCGTAGTTCCCGTTGTTTTTGGTGTCTGTCCCCAGTGGCTAAGGTTGGTTTAGTGGGTTGTGTAGGCTTCCTGGTGGAGGGGACTAGTGCCTGTGTTCTTGTGGATGAGGCTGGATCTTATCTTTCTGGTGGGCAGGTCCACATCTGGTGGTGTGTTTTGGTGTGTCTGTGGACTTTTTATGATTTTAGGCAGCCTCTCTGCTAATGGTTGGTGTTGTGTTCCTGTCTTGCTCTTTGTTTGGCATAGGGTGTCCAGCACTGTAGCTTGCTGGTCGTTGAGTGAAGCTGGGTGTTGGTGTTGAGATGGAGATCTCTGGAAGATTTTCGCCATTTGATATTATGTGGAGCTGGGAGGTCTCTTGTGGACCAGTGTCCTGAAGTTGGCTCTCCCACCTCAGAGGCACAGGACTGACTCCTGGCTCCTCAATTTGGGATGATTTGTTGTCTATTCATGTATTCCACAGATGCAGGGTACATCAAGTTGATTGTGGAGCTTTAATCCGCTGCTTCTGGGAGAGATTTCCCTTTCTCTTCTTTGTTCTCACAGCTCCCGGGTCTCAGCTTTGGATTTGGCCCCGCCTCCTTGCACATTTTGTTTCCTTCTCAGGCCATGGGAAATGTTTCCTTGAAGGTTTCTTACTCTCTTCTCCCTGGGCAAAGCGTAGAGATTCTCGCACAGAGGATCGGTGCCGACCAGCACTCACCAGCCCGAGAGTCTTGTCTGCTCACACGCCGGGGCGGGCGGGGCTGGGAGCTGAGGCTCGGGCTTCGGTCGGAGAGCAGGGAGAGGACTGGTGTTGGCAGCGTGAACACAGACTAAAGGGGGCTAGTGCGCCACAGCTAGCCGGGAGGGAGTCCGGGGAAATGTCTGGACCTGCCGAAGAGGCAAGAGACTTTTTCTTCCCTCTTTGTGAGGAGAGGGGATTCAGAGCACTGCTTAAAGGAGCTCCAGAGATGGGCGCAAGCCTCGTCTAAAAGCGTGGACCTCAGAGACAGGCGTGGGACACTGGGGCTGCTGCCGCCAAGAGGCCTGTGTACGAGCGCAGGTCACTGTCCCTTCCGGGGAGCCTGTGCAGCCTGTCACTGCCAGGATCCTGGGACCCCGGAAGGCAGATTCTTAACCACTGTGCTAACAGTGAGGTACTTCCTTTAACACTTGCATCAAAGTTTCAAGGACCTCCTATAGAATCAAAGTTTAATATTCTGGGGATCTAATATACAGCATGGTGACTATAGTTAGCAATACTAAGTCATATACTTGAAAGTTGCTAGGAGGGTAGATCTTAAATGTTCTCACCACAACAACAAAAATGGTGATTATGTGAGGTGAAGGATGTATTAACTAACCTTCTTGTGGTAATCATTTCACAATATATACATGTATCAAATCATCACACTCTACACCTTAAAGTTACACACTGTTATTATGTCAGTTATAGCTCCATAGCCTGGACAAAAGAAAAAGCTTAATATAGTCATTACCTTTCTACACTTGCATCTGCTGAATTCTCTGTATTAGTTTTCTAATGTTGTGTAACAAATTATCACAAACTTGGACACTTTAAACAATACCCATTTAATATCCCATAGTTCTGTAGATCAGAAGACCAGCTGTGTTCAATTGGATTCTGTTTATAAGGTCTTACCAGACTAAAATTAAGGTATCAGCTATATTGGGCACTTATCCAGATCCTCATTCAGGTCTTTGGCAGAATCCAGTTCCTTGTAGTTGTAGGACTGAAGTCTCTGTTTCCTTGCTGGCATAAACCAGGGGTCACTCTCAGCTCCTAGAATCACTTTCCAGTCCTTGCATGTGACCTTATCCATCTTTAAGCCTGGTAAGTGCTCACTGTCTGTGTTTTGAATCTCTCTGACTTTATCTTTCTGCTTCCAGCTGAAGAAAACAAATGATCATGTGATTAGATTAGGTTAGTTCATTTGTTATTGGTAAAACATACAAGAACTTGCTTGAAGGTGGCTATTGAGAACAAGTATTCCCAGTGAAAGGGTCAAACTTCCCTAGCTTTCAGAAACTCACAAGGAAGCCCTTAACATTAAGAATCTTCTTTTATCATTCTTAAAGAGTTTGTTTCCTTCTTAGTTCCTCCCAATTGTTTGGGAGATGTTAGTTATGACCCTATGTGCTTTCTAGGCATATGTAGCAGTAACAACCTTCCTGAGCACCTCCAGTGAGAATGGGTGAATCAAGGCTGAAAGTCCCAAGCCTGCTCTTTCTCTGTCTTCATGTCTAGTGATTTTCATTTAATATGGAACAGTACAGATAATATGATGTTTAGATTCTGGATTCTGCTATGTTCCATTGAAGAATCTTGATCTTGTTTCACCAGACAGTTCAATGACTGCCTGATCATCTTGAATTTGTGTTGTCTTGGTTTTTAACTTTGATAGTGTGAATCTGTGTGTTGGAGGACAGAAGGAATGAAAAGTGCCCACCAAACTGAGAAAGTATCTTGAGACTGAAAAATGAGGCAGGCAGCTCCACATAATCAGTGGATCAGTTTATTATATGGTTACTTACTCACAGGTGGATCAGGATTGGGCAGACAATGATCTGAAAGCATGGTCAGCTTCATTCTTCACTGTGGAGAGCTATTGGGACAATTCTATACTTAACCTAGATTCCAGGAGTAGGTGCTTGGAAACAGGAAGTGCATTCTTAATTCAAAATTAATTAATGGGGGAACTAGTCTTGCAGCGCCAGAAATATGTCAGTGAAGGTTTTCATCATTGTTTGGAGACTAACAGAGCATAGAGGCCACCTGATTTTCATAATTATTAAACAATATATATTAACTACAAAGCTCTTTATGAGAGAGAAATGATTTACTACAAAGTATAGTTTTGGGTAGGATTAGCAAAAGGACAGGAGAAACTGTAAGGGCCCAAGATGGTGTCAGTTATGTTATCAGCCGTTCACTGTGGAAAGTCTAAATTTTTTCTCAAGCCTATCCATCTTGGGAGGACTCAATCTCTAGACTGCCTCCCCATGGAAATTGTTAGGGTGTGGCTTTAAGCTTTGCTAATGTGTGTTTAGAGTAGGTCTTCCTCTAAAATGTGGTCCTTACTTCTAAGGCAGAGCATTTCTGGTATCTCCATTGGATGCCAGATTTGTTAATAAGGTGTTAACATTATCTCTCTGCTCTGGCAGGACTAGAAATCCAGCACTGCTGATATCTTTGTACTGCTCAACCTCTAATATTTTCTTCATTCCACTCTCAGTTTCATAGGAGCTACTTTCCAGTAATCCATGGGATGTTCTCCTTGCTCATATACAATCTAACCCTATAGACTCACAGGAAACTTCTATATGGACTCCTGTGCCTCTCTGCACATCTATATCTTAAAAAGTATTCTTTCCTAAAGATTCTAGACACTTCATCTGCCCCAGACTCTGATCTCTAACTCCTGAGTTTAGCAGGACTGTTGTCTCTGCCCTGGCTGCAGTTGTCTTCCTGTAGTTGGATAATGGTCCCGTAGCTGAGAACTGGATGATTGCAGAACTTTTCTTGTTTCTTTTCCTTCTGTTAGGGACCAAAGTTCTGTAATGCATGTGATCCAAACCTGAAAACTCTTATTTTATATCTTTTTCCATTTCTCTATGTGTTTACCAATAGAGTGCTAGTCCAGTACCAGTTACTCAGTCATGATTGAAAGTACGACTCAAATTGATGCATTCTTTAGCAAATAATTTAATCCCCAGGGACGCCATCATTCTTAGATATAAAATGAAAGAACTTGCTTATAATGACCTTATTATTTTAAATGCCTTGTTGAAATGCAACAGATAGAAACTTCAGGATTTATTCAAATATGAAGATGTCAATTTGATATTTTAGTGAATCTCTCCAAATGCTGTGATTTTCAAATTCTTGCATGTCTCTGTGTGTGTTTTTTAATTTAAGTCCTCATTTGGGAGCTACTCAGCTATGGAGCTGTATTTACTTCAATATTAAAGAATACTGTGCTGTTATACATTAATTCAGCAAATATTTATTGACTGCAACTATGTTTCAAGAACCACAAGTTTTGGTGTGATACATAGCTTTTACTAATAGATTTTAATATTACCTTATTTAATATCATTTTGTGTATTATAAATAAATCTGCCTCCTATATTCCTCAATGTTCACTTTTATTCTTTTTAGTAATTAGTTACTTAAAACATCATTTATCGTCCACTGAAGATGTACAGACTCTGTTGCCTGCTGGGTATATAATGGATGACTGAGACTTAATACTTACCTCTAAGGAGCTGTATCTATTAAAAAAGACTTAGGCATATGAATAGTAAAAGTTAACTAATAAAACCGTGCCCCAAATCTTTTGGGGATACATATGAGAGTGATTAATTCTGTCAGAGATTTCTGATGAAACTTCCTGGAAAGGGTCAACTTTGAGCTGGCAGCTATGTGAGAAAACTCAATGAAGGCTAAATGTTTTAATTCTGATTCTAGTAGTTGTTGGCTATGGGGTCATTACATACTTTTGTCAGTTTCAGTTTGTACATTTTTCTCAGTTTCAGTCTTCTCCACTCTAAAATGGGGATGATAATAGTGACTTTGTTGTTTTGTTGTAAGGATTAATTTTTTTTAAGTTGAGAAGTTTAAGAATGTTTATATTTATATGCATAAAATGATATTCAGCATTATTTTATGTTATACACCATGACTATTTTACTGCTGGCACATGTGATTCCATTTATTTCCCTAAAATATGGGAATTTCCCTCTGTATATTCTTATTTTTTAAATGTTCAGTATAAACCATGCATAAATGATCAAGTCTCAGGAAATGAAAAAAATCACCAAGAACAACATTGAGTTATACTTTTCTTTGTTAAGTCAGGAGTTACACTAGCATTTTGCAAGGTTCCAGGATACCACTGGATATTTCTATTCTCCTTGGATATTGCTATATGTAAAGTAGTTTGTGCTGAAATTTTTCAGAACCTTAGCATTTGTCTTATAGGTTATCTAGTGACATATACTTTTTGTACTTTTTCAGAAAAACACAGCCTATTGTTAAGAATTTGTCACATTTTTTTCTGCCAAATCAAAGTTCCTGCCCCAAATTTCCTATTTCTGAATTTCTATAACCACTTTTTCTTTTTCTCTTTCATGCTTTATCGTTATTTTTCTTCAAAATTGGTTTTCAGTTAAGGACTGTTTTAGAGAGGTGGATTTTTTCATTGTTCTCCTTATTAGGTTATCAACCTTATTAAGGAACAAATAAATACAATAAAAAGTATACATTTTAAGTGTATAGTTTCAAGTTTTGACAAATTTATATATTCATGTAACTACTACCACAACAAAATTAGAGATGATTCCCATTGACTCCAAAAAGAGAGTGCCTTGGATATTATCTAAAAGTTTAAATGTTTATGTAATTATCTGAACCTTGTGTGTCAATAAAACCTGGCTCAAATTTTGGCAAGATATGGCCATCTATGGTTTCAAGGACTTTCTTTAGCAATTCATGACATAAGTACCACCGGGGTAGCTTTTCTTGTACCAGTGCCTACAGAACTTGGAGTTGAGAAGAATTAGAAAAATAAACAGAGAGGAGTGTGCATGTGTGAATATGTAAGCAATGCATATTGTTTTTATTCTTTCAAAGGTTTCCAGAATGGGATAAGGAAGAGTCTGGAGGCTCTTTCTTTTCTTCAGTCATTCCAAAGAGACTGAAGTGTGTGCTGCTTTGTTATTTGCTCCCCAGGACTTTCTGATTTGTTTGCTGCTCTCGTAGTTGCTGGGTCTTCCCCAAACTAGTGCTTTTTCTGTGGATAATTCTGGTTTCAAAGATAGCCATAAAATCTAAAACTGTATTCCAAATAGTTATTCCCCCTCTGGAAGCAAAGCACTAAAAATTTGTAGTATATTTGTATGTCCTGGCTGTTGACTTATGTGTATTTTGCTTGTATATGTGCATGTGCGTGTGTGTGTGTGTGTGTGTGTGTGTGTGTATTTTTGTTAAAAGCCAATCACTAGCTTTCATGTAGAGAGGAATGTTGTCAAATAAATATGCATATAAACTCCTATTTATTGAACATGTAACTATTATAGCAACATAAAAAATCAATGTCCAATTATTTTCTGCAGGCAGTGTCATGCATTGCAGTGCAGTTTCTCATTAGATTAAATCAAACTGTTCTTAAATACCATTTTACCAGCTGTTACTGTATAAAGGGTGAACAGAACAGTTTGTAGCAGCAAATATGTAGCTCTCTGGCAAGTGTCTTTGCCAACATTGCTACCAGCTGCATATACTGTTTATAAGAAACAAATGCCCTTAGTGCTTTTTTAAAAATTTTATTGAAATGTGGTTTTCTTCCTAGTATAATTTCATATGTTTCTTGGGGGAAAAATGTTGCCAAAGCCTGTAAAATAAGTCACATTCAAATCATAATTGCAAGTATTTTAGGCTTTAATTTAGAATAAAATGCAAGAATTAGATCACTAAAAGGTAGATGTATCAAAATAGAGTCAAATAAATGTCCCAAATACCCCAAGTAGATTTTATACAGCAGGTTTAAAAAAATACATTTCCAGTAGTTTAAACTGGGATCTAATCAAATAGTTAATAGCCAAAGCTTCTTAAACATTGTCCCAATATGATATTAAAAGGACATACTGCCCAACTTTTAGCCTTATTTCCGAGTTTAAAATAATGTTTCTTAACTCCAGTCAAAAACTTTCCCCTAACACTGATGTGTATAAAATTGATGACTAATAAGAACCTGCTGTATAAAAAAAAAATAAATTAAATAAAATTCAGAAATTAAAAAAAAAATTTCCCCTAAAGATAAGAAACTGAGAGACCTAGATGCTTAAGAGTCTGACCAAGATTATGCAACTTATTAGTAGGCAGGACCAACAACTCACATAAAGTCCAAGGATACCATTTATATTATTCAAACATAATTCGAGTTTTATTACTAGAGGTATAGACTGCAGTATCTGATCCAATTTCTATTCACTTTTGACTAGATCCTGTTGAACAACAAAGTTTTTATAAGTTGTAAAGCACAAGGGATATACAAAGAGTTAGCATTCTAAACTACAACAAAAATGAAATTTTAATGTTAATTTGTATGAAGGCTTTACAAAAAACATTAACGATTTCAAGCAACCAATTGTCATCCTAAGTATATAATTATCTATAAGATAATATAAAAGAGTAATTATTTCCTCATTATATCATTAGCCTCTTTATAATTTTTTCTTATCCTCTTCTAACATTTTCACTTCTCTATGAACAAACATATGTCTATATATGTATGTAATGCTTGTATATATATATATATATATATATATATATATATATATAATGTGTATATATATATATGTATTGTATATATACACACACACATACATTGATATGTAATATTATGTTGGAAAATACAAGAAAGTGTTTGCTTAGCTAAATAGAAAGTTAGTTTATATTACCCTTCCTCACAATCTTTATTCTCAGCTTAATACTTAGATATCTTTTCAACAAATTAAAATCACTGCTCCTTCTGTTCTTCACCATGAATTTCACTGCACACCTGAACTCTGAGTTAAAACATTCTGATTATTAAGATGAAGATTTTTGAAGAAAACAGAAACAAGGAAAATAACCAAAATTTCTGCCAAAGTGAATGTATATCAATAGTCTGTTGGAAATGAGTAAATGCTGCCCTGGAGATGGGCATAGATGCCCTCCTTTGCCAGAGTCATCACCACTCCTTAATGTCTTATGCCAGTCCACTTCATGCACTTACCTGCCAGGCTATTACAGGCAATTACATTTGAAATCCCTGATAAATATTGAAAGTGGCTAGAAACTCTTTAAGAGGAATCATTTGTTAAAATTCAATTCCCTTTCATGATAAAAAAAAATACCCCCAAACTCAACAAACTAAGAATAGAAGGAAAGTACCTCAACATAATAAAAGCATATATGAAAAATCCACAGCCAGTATTATACTCAGTGGTGAAAGACAAGCTTTTCCTCTAAGATCAAGAACAAGGCAAGGAAGACTGCTCTCACACTTCTGTTCACATTGCACTAGAAGTCCTAGTCAGAGAAATTAGGTGAGAAAAAAAGGCATCCAAATTGGAAAGGAAGAAGTAAGATTATCTCTGTTCATAGATGACATGATCTTATATGAGAAAACTCTAAAAGTTTTACCTAAAAAAACCTGTTAGAACTAATAAACAAACTTAGCAATGATGGCAGGATATAAAATATACACATAAAAAGCAGTTACATTTCTGTACACTAACAATAAAAAATCTGAAAAGGAAATTAAGAAAACAATTTCACTTACAGTGGCATCAAAAACAATAAAATACTTAGGTATAAACTTAACCAAGGAGACAGAAGACTTTTAAGTGAAAACTACATGACACTGCTGAAAGAAATTGAAGAAAAAAAACAATAAATGGAAAGACATCCCATGTTCATGGATTAGAACATTTAATCTTGTTAAGAAGTCAAAACTATCCAAAGTGTTCTGAAGATTCAATGTAATCCTTATTAAAATCCCAATGTTATTTTTGCAGAAATAGAAAATTCCATCATAAAAGTTTTATATCTCAAGGGACTTTCAATAGTCATAACAATCTTGAAAAAGAAGAACAAAGTTAGAGGTCTTATACTTCCTGTTTCCAAAACTTACCACAAAGGTACAATAATAAAAACAGTGTGATGCTGACATAAAGACAAACATAGCCCAATTGGTATAGAATAGAGAGCCCAGAAATAAACCCTTGCATGTATAGTCAAGTGATTTTCCACAAGAGAGCCATGGTCATTCAGTGGAAAAAGGACCATTTTCTCAACAAATAACATTGAGAAAACTAAATATCCAGATGCAAAATAATGAAATTGGATCCTTACCTTACACTATTAGGGAAAAATAACAAAAAATAATCTAACTAAAAATAAAAAACTATAAACATGGAAAAACTATAAAACTCTTAAAAGGAAACATGGAGGAAAAGCTTCAAGGCATTGGATTTGGTGACAATTTCTTGGATATGGCACCAAAGAACAAGCAATTAAGGAAAAGATAGATAAGATGGACTTCATCAAAACTAAAATCTTTTGTGCATCAAAGACCTCTATCAACAGAGTGAATAGTAAACCCAAATAATGACAGAAAATATTTGCAAATCTCATATATGGTAAGAAATTAATATCCAGAACCTATAAAGAATGCCTATAACTCAAGAACAACAACAACAACAAAAAACCCCTAGGTAACTCAATCAAAAAATAGGAAAAGGACATGAATGGATATCTACCTGTAGAAAATATAAAATAAGTACTTAAAAAGATGCTCAATGTCACTAGTCATTAAGGAAATGAAAATCAAAACCAGAATGAGACACCACTTCAAACCCATTAGGATGACAATTATGAAAAACAAAACAAACCCAGAAAATAGAAGATAACAAGTGCTGGTGAGGATGTGAAGAAATCAGAACCCTTGGGAATTGCTGATGGGAATGTAAAATGATTATAGCAGCTATGGAAAACAGTATGGATGTTCCTCAAAACATTAAACATAGAATTACCATAATATATGGCAATTACTTTTCTGTGTATATACCCAAAATAATTGAAAGCAGGGATTTAAACTAATAATTGTACACCCATGTTTATAGTACCATTAGATGCAATAACCAGGTTATACTGCAAAGCTAAAAGAAACCCAAGTTTCCATTTACAGATGAGTAGACAAATGAAATGTGACATTATATATATATATATATATATATATATATATATATATATATATATATATATATATATATATATAATGCAATATTACTCAGCCTTAAGGAGGAATGAAATTCTGACACATGCTACAACATGGATGAAGTTTGAAGACATTATACTAAGTGAAATAAGCTAATCACAAAAGGGCAAATATTGTATGATTCCACATATATTAGGTACCTAGAGAAGTCAAATTCATAGAGACAGAAAGGAGAATGGTGGTTGCCAGGGGCTGAGGGGAAGGAGAAATAGGCAGTTATTGTTTAATGAGTACAGAGATTCAGTTTGAAAAGCTGAAAATATTCTGGAGATGGAGGATGAAGATGGTTGTGTAGCATTGTGAATGTAATTAGAGCCATAGATCTGTACACTTAAGAATGGTTAAAGTGGCAATTTTTATGTTATATATATTTTACCACAATGAACAAAAAGAGGGCAACTGTTTGCAAAGAAGAATAGAATAACAGAGGTAATGGAAGACAAGGAATGTAAAGAGATAGACTGTCTGGACTTGGGAGTAAATTTTAGACAGAGGGTGGAAAATGCAACAGAGAGACATTTTGAGGGAAGCATTTACTGTTTGTATAGAAAATATGGAGAATAGTAAAGAACTGAGCAGAGATAAGTTTTCAAAATCTTTTGCTTTATATTAAAAATTCATTTTCTTCTATTAATAGTCTCAGAGATATGTCAGTAATTAACTACATTGCTTGTAATTTATTTTGGTTGATGGACTTTTTTTTTTGAGAATCCACATGGATTCTCACACAAATCCCAGGTATGCTGTGGTTACACACTTGTTTGTTCAACACTTATTAAGAACCTACTATATCTCCTCTTAAGGTAATTTCAGATATTAGAGAACAGGAATTTAAGACATATATTAAAAGTGTTTATTCTTGCCTTCTGAAATAACATGAAGGAGACTTGTACATATCCTCCTTTGAGTTGACCTTATCCTAAATATCCCCAAAAATGTTTGTAGATTTTTTTTTGAAGCATTAGATCTTTCCATATTTGATTTGCTCACTTAGGAAAACAAATTGAAACATTAAAAAACAAGGAATGACCTCTTTTGGTGGAGAAGTGCTAAATGTTCTATTTTTAAAACAACAAATGAACAGAGAAATGGAAAAGGGCAGAATAAACATTTCATTTGACAATCTGTCACATACAAAATCGAGCAGCAAGCCTGTGATGAACGGACTGCTACCACAGATGAACTGCTACATATGGAAGGAACAATAATTTCTCCTCGAATGCTCTTGCTTTTATTCTTTTTCCACAATTCCCTGTAAACTTCCAAACGCAGAGCATACAAGCATCAATAGAGGGGAAAGTGAAGACATGGCAAATTCAAGAGCAAATGTGTAAATTTAATTTACCCCTGAAGAATATGAGAAATGTGTATAGAGAGCCTGAAATTATGTTTTCATCCCTTTAAGACAACAAGAGTTTTCAGCCTTCTATTGAAATAAGTTCAATAGGAGAAGCTTCTTTTTTTTCAAAACACTTTCAAGTTAAAATTCAATTGGAATATCAAATTATCTTTCTTCTCAGGGAAACCCCACAATTCATCTATTCTTCTTGAAAGATTGTTTGTTTGTTTTTTCAAGAAGAAAGAAAGTTCTGATGAGATATCCTACAAATGTTTGGATTGATGCTATCAAAAAAATGCATGATCTCTTTAGTGTATCTGAACCCCTTGTTCCACTCAGCAAAACTTTTCTTGGCCTTTGGATAGCTCTCATTCCCATTTGGTTTTATGACTCTCAACCTTTTCAAGACCACTGCCTAATAACTTTGCACTCTCCTCTTTCTCCTGTAAAGGAACTTGTCAGCTTATGGCCTTAACTGAAGTTATCAGAAACCCACTGCTTTGCATTTTACCTTCTTACATATATCTGGAAACATCCTATTTTCTTTACCAAAAAGTGCTAAAACTCATTAAATGTCAGATTTTCACCTGTAAACTGGGGTAATATAGGGTGGTGTATGAATTGATTAGAGTTAATCATAATGGGTGTATTACTCAAGATTCTCCAGAGAAACAGAATCAGTAAGAGAGAGAGAGAGAGAGAGAGAGGTTTATTTTGGGAATTGTTGGCTTACGCAGTTATGGAAGCTGAGAAGTCCCACAATCTGATGTCTGCAAGATGTTGGAAAGTCAGAAAATCCAGTGGTGTCACTTAGTCTAAGTCCAAAGGTGTTAGAATCTAGGACTGATGTTGCAAGTCCTGGTCTGAGTACAGAAGTCCAAGAACCAAGAGTTCTGACATAGAGGGCAGGAGAAGATGGATGTCTCAGCTCAAGTAGAGAGAGAGAGAATTTACCTTTTCTTTGCCTTTTTGTTCTGTTCAAGTCCTCAGTGGATTGGATGATGATGGGGAGGATGATCTTCTTTACCAATTCAAGTGCTAATCTCTTCCAGGAGCAGCCTCACAGACATACCTCGAAATAATGTTTTACCAGCTATCTGGACATCCTGTCTAGTTGACAATCCCAATAGCTTAAACGTATTGACTGCATTATGTGCCGAGCACTGTTTGCAGTCTAACCTTGGGACCTACACCATGGTCCAGAGGTTAAAGCCCTGGATTCTGGATTCAAACTGCCTGGTTTGAAATCTTGCCAATTATTTTCTGCCAATTATTACCATGTCATCTTGGGCAGGTTACTTCACTTCAGTGTATTCATCTGTAAATTATAGTACCTACCTCATAGGGCTCTTATGAGGAGTAAATGAGTTATTAATAGTAACTGTTGTTTATTAAATAAAAATATACTTACATAGAATGAATACATCACATTTTAAATATTTATGAAGTGCTTGAATATCATGAATACTTAATAAAAATTTAGTTATTATTCATCTGTGTTTAGGTATATTATGTTTTATAGTATTGATGGGGTTGGTAACTGAAAAACAGACTCATTAAAACAGGAGTGAAAGACAACACCTAGAGGTCTGACTTAACAAGACCATCCTTCTCCCTGGCCAGTCACAGGATCGATGTTTCTGTAATAGCTGGAGAAAGTCGTGGGGGTAGGCAGGGTCTTCTGTGAGAATGAATACAGTCTTCTTAGGAATTTTTGCTGTTCTCCTTTTCCACATATTGGGACTTCCTCCAGCTCAGGCACTGTGGAGAAGAAATACAGTTGCAAATTCTCTGACCTCTGTAGTATCTTTTCCTAATAACCTTGGGGGGGGGGTCACAATGCACAGTTGGAGACATACTGGTTTAAGTTACATTTTCTCTGATGGTTGATGAGTGTGTCATATGGGACAAAATCAAAGGCCATCCTGGGGTTGAGATGTATTGCGATTATTGCTTTTCTGTTATCTACAATGTGCCTTGCTCTGTCAGCAAAGGCTATTAGATTGGTCTTTGATAATTTGCTTTTCTAACTCCTGTTAGTTATTACTCTGCAATCTTAGTATTTACGAATTGATTTTCTGATGATATGCTCCAATATTTTTCCATATACTAAAGCTAACATGTACTGGTCTATAATTTCTAGCATTTAGAAAAAAATTAAACAAATCTTTATAAAGATTTCTCATCTCCTTTAAGCATCTCTCCCATCACCTATACATCCTCAGGATAACTCAGCCAATTTATTATTACACTGCAGGGTGGTTATCATCAGTCCTGCTGAGAAAAGCACGTACACGTATTCTAGGTGATTAGACTTTACTGCTTGTATTTAATCTTGTTATCCTTCCTTTTTATCTCTCTCTTTTACTCCTTTTTCTCCCCACCTCTCTACCTTCTCTCTTCCTTCCTTTGTTATACAAGTAAAAATAAAGGCCATGTGAAAAAGTACTTGCTATGAACTTCCTTTAAGTTTCTATCCCTCCCATAATGAAATACTGGTAAACACCTCCCATTCCAAGTACACTGCGCAATGCTACTCCTCTCAGAGCCACTTAAAAACCAAATTCAAAGTCCTGGGAAGGCCTAGGAACAAGCTAGAGCTGAGGCTGTCTTGGATCTGTAGCCATATAGATAGATAGATAGATAGATAGATACCAGAAGACACACACACACAACTGAAACAAAAATTTTGCAAGCAGAATGTAACTTTATTGCATGTGATAAAGGCTATTTTCTAATCTATTCTATTTCAATATTTAAAAAATCTACTAAATTCATTTAATTAGCTACCAATGATTTGTGATTTGCAGTTTGAAGAACCCTGCTCTAGAGGTGTCTGGACAAAAGGGTTAAGAATAAGCCTGCCTGAAAAACTCAAAGTAATACACGACAGTAAAATAGAAGTCTTTCTCTTTTCATGCAGATTTTTGTGTGTGTGTCTGTGTATGTGGTGTATGTGTGTGTGTACATGTATAAACGTGTCACGTGATAATACACTGCTTATTTATTTTAAAAAGCAAAATATTTTTCTCAAAAGTGTACCAGGCGGGCTTCCCTGGTGGTGCAGTGGTTGAGAGTCCACCTGCCGATGCAGGGGACACAGGTTCGTGCCCCAGTGCGGGAAGATCCCACATGCTGCGGAGCGGCTGGGCCGGTGAGCTATGGCCGCTGAGCCTGCGCGTCCGGAGCCTGTGCTCCGTTAACGGGAGAGGCCACATCAGTGAGAGACCCGCGTACCGCAAAAAAAAAAAAAAAAAAAAAAAGACAAATAAGAACCTAGGATTCAGCCATGTAGAAAGCAAACCCTGGCAAGCAAAAACATTAGAATCACGTACAAGATTCATTAGGTTGAACAGAAGCAGCAAAATCCCAGTGTGCGACTAGAAAAGATGCAGACGTTAGATTTAGAAAATGAGAGTGATTTTAGCTGAAGAAGTGAATGGCTCTAGGCTGGCACTAAGAGATATTTAAAGACATAGGACTAGCTTTGGGGACTGAGTCTGGGAGGAGCTGTCAGTGTTAGGACGAAAGGGAAACAGTGTCAGATCAGAAGAATCCTGTTTTGTAGCACAAGAAGGAGTAGATGGAAGAAAGTGGCTGCTCAGTTTGTAGGTTTCCTTTCACTCAAGTTTGTGTCCAATCAGAGCGCCTCTACAATCAGCAAAATGTAGAATATGAGAAACTCCACAGATTCTCACTCTTTCAACAAATGATTTACAAGGGGGAACATGTACAGTGAAAGAATTAGGAGATCTATCAACCAAAAGTAATGCATGGACCTTCCTTGCATCCTAATTTGAACAAATTAACTCAGAAAAAACTGTATGAGACTATTGGGGACATTTGATTTCCCCAACATTTGATGATATTAAGGAAATACCATGAATTTTTGAGGTGTGATGGTATTGTGAATGTATTAAAAAAAAACAGTGCTTATTTTTCAGCAGTACATGTTAAAATACTTAGGGACAAAATTATATGATATCTGAGGTTTTCTTCAAAGTAAAGCCATATTACAGGCAGGTTCAGGCAGACAATAAATTTTCCAAGGCCCAGGAAAGGAGTGTTTGCTGAGAATTTTGTCTTTAAATGGGTGGGCCACAGAAGTTCTGATTCTGTGATTATGAAGAGAATCAATCATGCTCTATGTGTGACATTATGACAATATTTCAGAGGTCTTTATTAATATCCATTTATTAATTATTATTAATTATAACTTATCTAAGTGTGCTTAGGAAAAAAGCCCTTGATATGAGGATTTCCCACTATATCTTTGTTCCTGCTCTTTTTCTGCACCCTCCTTGTCACTGTCCCCACATACTTCACCATCATCTCTGTAAGTTCAAAGGCTGTGTTGTCTTCCAGCCCAAATGCCATCCCTACAAGAAGCCTCATATTGTTCCCTTCTATGGATGAGACTCTGTCTTGACCTCTTTTATGACACTTACACACTCTGCAACATTCTGTAGCTGTGTCTCTACATGTTCCTATCCTCAACTGAACCAGGAGCTTCTTGAAGACAGGGTCCATTCCAACCTGCTATGTCATATTCAGTGCTTTGTTTGGCCTGAAGAGGGCCTCAGTGAATGTCTATTGACTGATTTAAATGAATAAATGGTGAGCGAAAATGTTTCCAGGAAACATCTGCAAGGAAAGGCGAAAGCAAAACAACAGCATCACTTTGGATTGCTGTAAAGTAGTCTTCAGAGGTGAAGAGATTCTTTGAGACTTAATTAACAATAAAAACTTCATCAACTCATAACAGCAGCTAGTTTTAGTTGCAGCTTTGCCACAGAGCATCCTTCGCTTTCAATAGCAGATCAATGGCCACATTTTGTAGAATGGTTTGCTCATAAACTGTCAAAATCCAAACAGCTCTTTGGGACATAAAGTAAGATAAACTGAAGTGGAATCAGCTATCCTGAAAGTTAAACTACTCCTCTAAGTACAGAATGCATGTTAACTGTATCATGAGCCTGTTGGTAGTTTACCTAAAATGACCAACATTAGAACCATGGAAACATTTTGCAGATTACACCATAGCCATTCTTGTCTTTTCTCCTCTGTAACGATTCTATAATGTGCTCATTATGGGAAAGCACACCCTATCAATGCTTCATTGCATTTGAAGGGAGCAATGTTTGAAAGAATTGCTGTGAGTACAACCATCATTAAGAGATCATGATGTACAGACCAAAACTTCTTTTCAGAGAAGTTGCAGAAAGCCTCCAGGGCTGTATACAGTTTGGGCTAGTTTATACCCTGCTGCTAAATACTTTAGTGGTTGGAATAAAAACTGCCAAAAATTTTTTAAGTTATTTGATGTTTTAAAAATTCTTATTTTAAAATAATGCAGAATAATAATATTGACACTCTTTAAGTTAAGGGATAATTGCAAAAGATTTTCTTAAATGTACAAATCTAATGATTGCAGCATAATTGGAGAGAAAAAGAGAAGGGAATAATTTTTGATTTTATATGAGATAATGAAATAAGTAACCATCAGACAGTGAACATTTTATTTGTTTTCACAGTAGTCTTGACAGGCAGATAGATGTGGAGAGACTGGCTATTTTCTCCTCAAATTCCTTCCTTTGGGCCGGGACTCAGGCGGGGCAAGTGAGACATCTAGGGATACAAAATATCAGGAGGCACCCATTCTCAGGTTCCTGCAAATACCAATCCTGCACTCACAAGACTCTGCCCTTGCCTGAACTTGAGAATGAGTGGCTCCTAAAGTTTTCATGCTAAGCACCTTTCTTGTTTCACCCTAGTTCCAGCATGTTTCTTGCTGGGTAATTAGACATTTCCCAGCCTCCCAAATTAGGAGTTTTCTTGTGACCAAATTCTGTCCCATGGAATAGTGATGGAAAAAGTGTTTGCCCCTTCCAGTTGTGATCTATGAAATCCTCTGAATTACCATCCTCTGTGGTATTTTTTTCTGTTTTTCAGCTGAATAGAGAGGACTTTAAGGACCTAGGGGAGGGCAGAGCCACAATTTGGAAGGAATCTGGGTTGCTGAGTTGCACCTCAGAGAAGAAATGCTCAAGAGAGCTCCCTCAGCAAGTATGCCTGTGGTAGGTGCTCAAGTGAGTGAAAAATAAGCTTTTGTTATCTTAAGACAGTAAAATTTGGAAGTTGTCAAACGTTTAGCCTCAGATTTATGGTAGGTATAATTCACGTTTTTCTGGAGGAAACTGAGACTCAGAAAGCTTAAGTTAGCTGCCTAAGGTCATATAGCCTGTGATGGTAAATCTAGGAGTTGGACTCTAGTCTATCCGACTCCAAAGTTCATGCTTGTTCATAATGCTCCCATTATGTTCTAGACATTACTGGAAGTGACTACCAAGAATATACTCAATGAAGGCAGCAAATCTTTCCAAATATGTATGCAATGTGATAGTTTCTCCAACACATGAAACCATAGACGTTTTAAGTTAAGATGAAATGCCACTGAATGCCACTAGAATGGCATTGTCCTTTTTCAGTAAGCCATTTTGGGTAGGTAAATTTACTTGCAAAAGGCAGCCCTGTTGTTTGGATTTAAGCAATTCCAGAAGGCTCCTCCCACCCCACTCCCCTCCCCACACACATTATAGCCCCTGCTTTCCACTTTGGTTCGCCAGATCCTTCCAGAAGCTGGCTCTGGTTTCCATTAGGTTCAGCCCAAAGATGGTGGCATGCGAAAGTTGATGAAATAATAACATGTCATAGAGAAGAAATATTCCCCCTTCTTCTTTATTGATCCCCAAATTTTTCTGGGAGAAACTCCTATTCAAACAATGAAGCCGTCATTATCTATTTGTTACCCTTTCAAAAGAGAGCTCATTTAGAGATCTATAATCTACGATATGAGCAGATATACAGGGTCTGTTTGCTTTTTTGTGGAGAGAGGGGGCAAGCCCATTACAGGGAGCAACACAGAGACAAGGGTAGGAGCGCAGCCTGTGAAAATCCACTTCTGAGTCATTTCTTAGCACATTAGCACTCCAAACAATGAGGTTACCATTCTTTCTCTCCTCAGAGCAAATCAGCAAGGAGAGATGTGGGCTCAAAAATAAAACAATGAGATATCTTTTACTTCTCCATGGTTTTAATGAATCACTCTATGGCAGTTTCCCTCCCAATGTTTCCTAACTGGGAAATGTGGAAACATTTACCTTTCTATATTGCTTCTTTTACAATTGGATAAATAAGGACTGAACATAATGTAAATGTTGGCTTCCTTAATTGAAATAGTGAAGTAATGTGGCCTGATGGAAGACCACAGTATTTGCTTTTGGAAGAGTGTGGTTATTTTTTCTGGTTCCTTTAAATACTAGGTAAATAATAGAAACATCATCGAATGTCTCTAAGATTCTATTTCCCATTTATAAATTGAACACATTAGTAATACCTGAATCACAAGGTAAAATGATATGGATATCCTTATAATAAAATTGATCATGGAGGATAAAATTAAACCATTTATATGATAGTGCTAATTACGGATATTCTTTATTATTTTTTATTTCTCTGTTGTTCAGGTTTTGTGATGTCACAGTAAACTGAGGTATATACAGACATAGAGCTAACAAGAAATGAGCATCTTTTTTAAAGGGCACTGCTTACTTGGTTTGGCCAGTGAAAGCACCACAAGTTTGATTACAGTTTTCAGGTAGAATGACTTTTCTAGATATCCTTTCAACCATTTTTTCTCCACCTACCCTGGGAACTCCAATAGAGAAAAAAAACATGCCTGTACTGTTCTCTTTCATATCTTCAGCCTCTAGAACAGAACTTTCTAAAAATACAAACATTCCTAGTATTCTGTTCTAGATACATTCCTCATCACACTAGCTAATTTTATCCACTCTCAAGATTTCAAACCATTTTTATGCTGAAGAATCTGAAGTATGTATCTCCTGATCTCTTGATGTCCTGATAGATATACATACACCCTTTCCCACACTCAGCCATCTGTGTACATATCCTATTGAATTTTCTGCAGATATATTTTTTAAATTTTTTATTTTTATACAATTTTTTTGTTTTGTTTTGTTTTTTGCGGTATGCGGCCCTCTCACTGTTGTGGCCTCTCCCGTTGCAGAGCACAGGCTCCAGACGCACAGGCTCAGCGGCCATGGCTCACGGGCTTAGTTGCTCCGCAGCATGTGGGATCTTCCCGGACCAGGGCACGAACCCGTGTCCCCTGCATTGGCAGGGGGACTCTCAACCACCACGCCACCAGGGAAGCCCCCTATTTTTATACAATTTTTAGGGGTACTTTCCATTTACAGTTACTGCAAAATATTGGCTATATTCCCCGTGTTGTACAATACATCCTTGAGCCTATTTTACACTCAATAGTTTCTGCCTCCCATTTCCCCCACTATATTATCCCCCACAACTAGTAGCCACTAGTTTGTTCTCTATATGCATCTGCTTCTTTTTTGTTATATTTACTAGTTTGTTGTATATTTTTATTATTTTTTAAATAAATTTATTTATTGTATTTATTTATTTTTGGCTGCGTTGGGTCTTCGTTGCTGTGTGCGGGCTTTCTCTAGTTGTGGTGAGCGGGGGCTACTCTTCGTTTTGGTGCATGGTCTTCTTGTTGCAGTGGCTTCTTTTGTTGCTGGGCATGGTCTGTAGGCATGCAGGCTCAGTAGTTGTGGCATGCAGGCTCAGTAGTTGTGGCTCATGGGCTCTAGAGCGCAGGCTCAGTAGTTGTGGCGCACAGGCTTGGTTGCTCCACAGCATGTGAGATCTTCCCAGGCCAGGGCTCGAAACTGTGTCCCCTGCACTGGCAGGCGGATTCTTAACCACTGCTCCACCAGGGAAGTCCTGTTGTATTCTTTAGATTCTGCTTTTGTGATATCATACAGTATTTGTCTTTCTCTGTCTGACTTATTTCACTTAGCATAACGCCCTTCAAGTCCATCCATGTTCTGCAGATATTCTTAAACTCAACAGCCAACAGGGATCTCTTGACCTTCTCCCAAATTCTTACTTTTTCTCCTTTTCTTTCACCAAATGATGGCACCATTCTTCATCTAAGACAGGGGTCAGCAAACTACAGCCAGAGGGTTAAATTTGGACCACTGTGAATTTGGCCTGCTTGAAAATAAAGTTGTATTGGGGCACTGCCATCCCATACATTCACACACTATTTCTGGCTGCTTTTGCACTTACAACCATAGAGTTAAGTAGTTGCAGCAGAGATCTTATGACCTACAACCTTAAAATATTAGCTGCTCCTACACAGAAAGAGTTTGCCAATCCCTGATCTAGGGCAACCAAGGAAGAAATCCAGGACAGATCATTGATGTCACCCCAAGCCCTGTCCCTCATTCCCTTATCCAATTAATTTCCATATCCAGTCATTTTTACCTCCTAACTAGTTCCTCAGTTCTCTCTCTCTGTCTCTGTTTTTACTATCATTGAGGCCGAGTTTGGGCCCTAATCAATTTTATCCAGACTATTACAGTATCCTCACTGCCTTCCTGCCATTATTCTTGATCATCTTATAGCCATCCTCCACACTTTAGTCAGAATCACTAATTAAAAAATAAATTTGATTCTGTCTTCCATTCCAAAAATTCCCTTTTGCTTCTCTAACAACCAAAGGATTAATTGTCATTGCCATGACATAGCCTACAAGAATCTGGCACCTTTAAATATCTGTGGCTTCATCATCCACCACTCCTTGCTCTATTTTAGTCTTTAGCATCATGAAACTACTTACCGTTCCCCTGCAGGCAATTTGCTATTCCTCACTGGAGTTTATGTCTTTGTTCGTGCTGCCCTTTCTTTCTGGAATGCCCTCCCATTCCCCACCTTATGGCACCTGACCAATGTGCACACATTTTTTCATTCTCACCTGTTATAGCCAAGGATGGATCCCACTTGAGAAAACAGAGTCCTCAACTGCTCCATCTTAGTGACATGGATTTATTTAATCCAGAATCCCTTTGTTTAAGCTAGTTTGGGTCTGCGATTGTGTTTTGCTTTTTCACTTATAACCAAAAGAATTATACTACTAAATATCCTCAATAGCTTAAGAGTACCTTGAAGAGAGGAACTATGCTTTACACATCTTTGTTTCTTCAGTGTCTCATGAAGTGCCTAACACATAAGAGGATCTGAAAAAATATTTCCTTAATTAATAAATATATTTGTAGCAAAGCCTTGAAATTATGATGTAAAGCCTATCTAAATCAATAAATTTACTCTAATTTAAAATGACTGAACTTACACTAGGGATTGACTAGTAATTGAAAGCCATATAAATTCACCAATATATAACCAGTTTACACAACCAATGATAAATAATATTCAATAGGATTTTTTTTTTTTTTTTTGCGGTACATGGGCCTCTCACTGTTGTGGCCTCTCCTGTTGTGGAGCACAGGCTCCGGACGCACAGGCTCAGCGGCCATGGCTCACAGGCCCAGCCACTCCGCGGCATGTGGGATCTTTTCGGACCGGGGCACGAACCCGCGTCCCCTGCATCAGCAGGCGGACTCTCAACCACTGCACCACCACGGAAGCCCTTCAGTAGGATTTTGACAGCCACTTCTAATCTACTCTCACTAGGAAACTATCATAATCTTGTACCTATGGAAAATGTCCCTCCCTGTTTTTATCCAGTTGTTTAATTTGTTTTCACTGGGTCTGTGCCATCTTCTCATCTCCTGCATCTTACATTGTTCTAGGTTTTATTGAGATTTCTATACAATACTGGTTTTCAACATGTTTAGCTTAAAACATTTGAAATATTTTTATTCTCCCCAAAATTCCACTTTAAGTCAGACTGTTCATTCAGTGTATTTACTGAATTACTAATGCAATAATTCACAAGCCTGGGTAACCCTATTAATTCCAATGCTTACTTTGAACAATGTCTCCTGCCTGTTAGCCCAAGAAGAAATTCTCTTTTGGTAAACCTGTACTGGAAGAACTTCATTCTACTGCACTGCGGCTTTCTTTCTTTTTCTCATGGAAATGAGAAAAAATTTACAGTCACTTCCAATTTTCTTTTTTTTTTCCATCAAAGTCACCATATGCGTTTCTACCAATTTATGGCTCCAGCAGCTTCTGCTCCAGATCAGCAGATCTTAGTTGCTGTATCTTTCTGGACACATCTGTCTCTCTGTTTGCTCTGAAACCTCAGCTCCCTGAAGAGTCAATGAACAGTCCTTGATTTTCTGTTTGTCCAGTTTCTTCTTGCAAGGATAGAAGTGATGACTTCCAAGCTCTTTACATGTTGAGTCACAAGTCAGCCCATGCTTTTTAAAGGGTAAGAGAATTGTATCCGGAATTGAAGATAAACTTTCCCAATTCATGTAAACTGAAAATCCAACTATATTTTATTTTATTTTATTTTATTTTATTTTATTTATTATTTTTTTAAGAAGATGTTGGGGGTAGGAGTTTATTAATTAATTTATTTATTTTTGCTGTGTTGGGTCTTCGTTTCTGTGGGAGGGCTTTCTCCAGTTGTGACGAGCGGGGGCCACTCTTCATTGCCATACGTGGCCCTCTCACTGTCATGGCCTCTCTTGTGGCGGAGCACAGGCTCCAGATGCGCAGGCTCAGTAGTCGTGGCTCACGGGCCTAGTTGCTCTGCGGCATGTGGGATCCTCCCAGACCAGGGCTGGAACCCATGTCCCCTGCATTAGCAGGCAGACTCTCAACCGCTGTGCCACCAGGGAAGCCCCAACTATATTTTAGATGTCACTAAACATATATGGCAGCTTTCAGAAATCATGATTTTAACATTTAAGTTTCGTGCCTGCTTTAAGAGATCTAAATCACAATAGTATTCGAAAAAAATAAATAACTGGTCTTCCAATAGTTTTACCACTCATGTGCTAGTCATGATATCTGCCTGATCAAAACTTGATCTAAGGGAAATGGCTCTGACCGTATGGTCACCTATTATGGATGACACTACCCAGAAAGAAATGGAGATTCTGACTTAAGAGATAGGAATTTGGAAAGGCAGAGGGAATTAATCACTAGTGGTGGGAGAAGTAGCTAAAAGAATATACCACCAGGAACCATTATGCAGAGAAGAAACAAAGAGGGGTGAAGGTCTCAAGTGAGTCAAATATATAAGGAAGCAGGATACAAGTAGGCAGATGCTTTGAGGGAAGAGCAGAAGGTGTGGTGGTGAGAGAAAGCAACACAAACCCAGAAGAGAGCAGACTGAAGGGAGTACCAAATCCCACCAGCTGTAGGTACTTGGGGGGAAGGGGGTGCGGTGGGGAGGAGGTGTGGTCATGCTCTCCTACTGTTAGAATTCCAGAGAAGCCTGTGGGGTTTTGAAAGCTACCTTACACCACAAGCAGCACCAATTCTTACAACAGTGAAGATCAACCCTATTGTGGTTCCAGCTGCCAATGAGTTCTGCTTGGTTACTTTTCCTGTTTTTGTTTTGTTTTGTTTTTCATTTTGGGCGTGTGTCTTTTTGTTTGTTTGTTTGTTTGTTTTTGGTAAAATCTATTTGGCTAAAGGTCTTAATTCTTTATTCTGAAGTGTATCCAGATAATAAACATTTTTATCGCTTAAAATAACTTGATCAACTCTGTTCCATAACCTTAGAGTTTATCCAGGGGAGGAAAAGTCAGACCAAATGTCAAATTTTAAGTAAAAGAAAAAATTTCCATACCAAACGTAAAATAGATAGCTAGTGGGAAGCAGCCACATAGCACAGAGAGATCAGCTCCGTGCTTTGTGACCACCTAGAGGGGTGGGATAGGGAGGGTGGGAGGGAGGGAGACGCAAGAGGGAAGAGATATGGGAACATATGTATGTGTATAATTGATTCACTTTGTTATAAAGCAGAAACTAACATGCCATTGTAAAGCAATTATACTCCAATAAAGATGTTAAAAAATAAAATAATCACATTAAAAAAAATTTCCATAGCGTTTATCTTGAAACCTTTTCAACATCTTTTCTATTCATGTGCTTCTTCATAGACACTTTACCATCCTCCAGCTTTCATGATGTTAATTAATAAGAAAGAACAAAATGTTAATGCATACGTGGATGTTAATGGTGGATTAATGTGTCAGTTTGTCTTAAGTAACATATTTGCTTTTGAAAGTTTTCCCACAGTAGAGATGGAGACTGGAATCAGATAAAAAATTTTATTATGGTTATGATTAATGTCATTCCGTTTTTACCCAGGTGCTGCTTTGGAACTCATGCTGGTAGCCTTGGAAAAGAAGTTATATTTGTCCCACGTTGTTATACAACTGGATGCTCCAGCTGTCAGAATTAAGTAATTGTTGATTGAATACATTTCAATCAAATCAGTATTTTGATATGAGTCTCTCTGTTTTGTGCATTTGTTTCACAATGCTTTTATTTATTTATTTATTTTTGCTATACAATAGGTCCTTGTTGGTTACCTGTTTTAAATATAGCAGTGTGTACATGTCAATCCCAAACTCCCACAATGTAAATTTATGAGGGCTTTAATATTCTCTTTCACATGACTCTCTACATTTCTTGTATAGGGCACCTTAAACCCATTTACTTTTTGTAAGATTCTACCGTTGCATTTTCTACATATCCACATATCACAATTCATTCTTACACAACATAGTACAACACTTCAAAATTTCTCCTCCCTTTTCTTCCCCTCTCTTTTTCTATTCCCTTGAGATTATCCAATTTCAAAGACTTAAGCTAATCCAAAGAATAAGAGAAAATTCAATAATTTTTTCAAGATTCGTAAATAAGATTCAACTTAGAATTTAGAACACTCAACTTTCACTTAACTTTTGGAAGCTACACTAAATTTTTTAAAAAGGATTTCCTTCTTTCCTTTTGCAGCAGTGGATTTTTTTTTTTAAACTATGCTTGGAAAATCACTAGATATTCTGCAGAAAACCTCAAGTGCCTTCTCATGTAATAGGGTGCAGACCAGTAGACAGTGCCAAGACAGAAATCTCTTGAAGAAAGAATCTTACTACTAACAACAAAAAGTCTAAAATAGAATTTAATACAGTAGATTCCCATATACTTCCAGTCCCAAATATGTCACACAATCAGTGAACAACTACTAGTATTAGAAAATCAATAGAGCTGAATAAATAGTAGTATGATCTTATAATTCAAAAACTAAAAATAAATGCTACTATTTTTTGTTTAACCAGTTTTATTGCTCTGTGACCTAATGATGTAGAACACTTATTTTCCAAAGGAATTTAGGATCATTGTTATGTGGCAAGTAATTTCATGAGAAGGTTTGACCTCCACTCAGAAAGTTGATCAAACTTTCACAGTGCCAGACCATTAAGTCATTTTTGTTTCCTCCCTCAGTACCTGCCCTCCAAAGTGCATACTCTGCAGGTTAATCCACAGGACATAGTGAAAATGCCCAGATGTTCTCTGGAGTAATCCAACCCTGCATACTGATCAATCAGAGAATACATTGTCTTGCATACTGATCAGCCTTGAAAAATAAGGTTCACTAGCAGTAAAATGGAAAATGAAAGCAATCATCCACTTAAATTTGGATGTAAACATGATTTACCTCAAATACCCAGACAACTGCATAAAAGTAAGAGTTGTTACATTTTTGGTTTTGTTTTAATTTTCTGGGTAATTGCTTTGGATCTTTTCCTTTTGCTCGCGTAGACCTTGGGAAGGTCATATGAGTCCTATAAACCTGTAAAGGAGTAATTTGAAATACCATAAATAACAGAATATATGGTAACATATTTATTTGGGTTCTTTCAAATAAAAATATAAATTATTCACATATTTGTATGCTCTCAGGTTATAGGTGATTATCACTGTGCAAAATATTGTACCATGGATTCAATTTCTTTTACATTTATTTTAGCACACTATGATTTATAATCCTGTGAAGACTCATGTATTGCAAAAACCTTTAGAGAAGTATGTAATGTGTGCCAAATGGAAGAAAGATCTGCTTTTTTAAGGAATATATAAATGCATCCTAAGTGCATGCCATTTGATTCATATACAGCAGCTTTCAAACGCTGCATGCAGTTCACAAGCTATTGGTAAGCATGCCTATTCGGAAAGTAGGGATAAATATGTGATGGAATATGGGAACATTTGATGAAGTATGATAGGTATCAAAAGTCAAGTTATAAAAATTATTTATTGCTTACTTAGCCAAGCTTCTATAACTCTGTTTTTGCTAACATTTAAAGAGACAAAATAAGAGCTAAGACTAATTTTAAAATTCTTTTATGTTTTCTATTATATTTCTAACTTGTATTCTAATTAGGAACTCCCAAAGATCAAGAATCCCCAGCTTCCTTGAGCAGCTGGACTCCCAGCTGGGCATGTTGTATGTGTAACAGCTTCAGTAATTTCCTTTCTTTTCATGTGTCTTTTCTCTAGGTTAGCTGCATTGTTTAGAATGAGATTTCCTTTGCAGTCAGTACTGTGTCTATTGTTTTATTAAACAACCTGCTTTATAAACTCACATTTTACTTATTTTAGTCATTACTAAAATTTTTTTGGATCAAACTCTTCTTGCAAAAGCCATTTATTCTTACCATTATTCGAATATAAACTCAAATATATTTAAAATAATCATTAAATACTTTATATAATATGATATTTAACAAAGGGTTGATCATTATAAACACATTAAACTTTGTGATGCGTAATCACAATTTTTTTTTTTTTTTGGGGGGGTAGGAGTTTATTAATTAATTAATTAATTTTTGCTGTGTTGGGTCTTCGTTTCTGTGTAAGGGCTTTCTCTAATTGTGGCAAGCGGGGGCCACTCTTCATCGCGGTGCGCGGGCCTCTCACTATCGCGGCCTCTCTTGTTGCGGAGCACAGGCTTCAGACGCGCAGGCTCAGTAGTTGTGGCTCACGGGCCTAGTTGCTCCGTGGCATGTGGGATCCTCCCAGACCAGGGCTCGAACCCGTGTCCCCTGCATTAGCAGGCAGATTCTCAACCACTGCGCCACCAGGGAAGCCCCGTAATCACAATTTGAAATAGCTTTTATTATTTAGTTTCATAACAGAATACAGAAGACATATTGAGTAATGATAATTAAAGAATATTCATTTTAGAGCTTAGAGACCCTCCAATTTAAAGAAAATCATAGATGATTGAAGGGTTAAAATATAATCTGAATGAACAGAATTGGGATTTTTACTCTGGAGTAGAAGTAGTTAAAGTTTGACTTTATAACAGTGGAAAATAAGTCAATCACCCAGTGCACGGATACAAAATTTCAGTCTAAGCTTAAACAAGAAGATGCCACTTCAAATTTCTCTCCTCTCACTGCCCTTCCCTGGAGTTTTTCCTCCTTCGTATAGGCCATTCTAACTTAGGTATACAGATACAGCTGCATGATCACAAGAGGAATTCATAGAGAATACCGACTAACACAGCCATGCTGTGTTCCGTATTTGTATGACACAATCATATATAGTACCTAACTCTGAACAATAAATGCTATGTATCAGTCCCTCACGATATTCAAAGAACTTAAAATCATAGGCAAAAAGGCCTGAGTTTTAGGATTTTTTTTCTGCCCTAGAATAATATCTGTTGTTCAGAGTCTCATAACCCAATAAACATATCTCAGTCGCTTAAAGAAAAATTTCCTAATTCATTCCCTAAATCAAATTGATTGAGAACCTAGAAGAGTGAAAGAGGTGACAATGTTTTATAAGATAAGAGCTGATTTCATATCTTTTCATATCTAGAATTAAATAGTTCATATAAGGAGGAATCATAGAGATCATTAGATTCAGAACATTCTTTTCACCTGCTAATTTGCTAGTTGGCTTTGGATAACTAAAAGATATGGCTTATGGCAGTGCCTTAAAAAAAAAAAAAAAACCAACAAAATTACATCCCTCCCTCCAACCCCTGAAAAGTGGTGATTTTTACTGTCTTCACAGATTTGCCTTTTCTAGAATATCATATACTTGGAATCATGCAGTATGTAGCCTTTTCAGATTGGCTTCTTTCATGCAATAATATGCATTTGTGGCTCCTCCTTGTTATTTCTTTTTATCACTGAATCATATTCCATTGTCTGGATGTACCACAGTTTATTTATCCATTCACCTACTGAAGGACATTTTTGTTGCTTCCAAATTTTGGTAATTATGAATAAATCTGCTATAAACATCTGTGTGCAGGTTTTTTTGTGGAGATAAGTTTTCAACTCTTTTGGGTGAATACCAAAGAGTATGTTTATTGCATCATACAGTAAGAGTATGTTGAGTTTTGTAAGAAATCACCAAACTGTCTTCCCAAGTGGCTGTACTATTTTGCATTCCCAACAGCAATGAATGAGAGTTCCTGTTGCTACACATCTTCACCACACTTGGTGTTTTCCCGACATTAGCCATTCTAACAGATATGTAATGGTATCTCATTGTTTTAATTTGCATTTCCTTAAACGATGTATGATGTGGAGCATCTTTTCATATGCTTATTTACCATCTATATATCTTCTTTGGCAAGCTGTTTATTAAGGTCACTAGCCCATTCTAAAATCTGGTTGTTTGTTTTCTCATTGTTGAATTGTAAGTGTTCTTTGTATATTTTTGGATAACAGTTCTTTATTAGATGTGTCCTTTGGAATATTTTATTCTTTTTATGGCTTCTTTTCTCATTCTCTTGACATTGTCTTTTGTGGAGCAAAAGTTTTTAATTTTAATGAAGTCCATCTTATCAATTATTTTTTTCATGCACTATGTCTTTGATGTTATACTTAAAAAGTCATTACCATACCCGAGGCCATCTAGGTATTTTCCTATGTTATCTTCTAGGAATTTTATAGGATTTTTTTTCCTGCACTTTACATTTAGGTCTATGACTCACTTTGAGTTAAGTCTGAGAAGGGTAGAAGGTCTGTTCTAGATTCATTTTTTTACATTGGATGCCCAATTGTTCCAGCACCATTTGCTGAAATACAATCTTTGCTTCATTGTACTGGCTTTGCTTCTTTGTCAAAGGTCAGTTGACTATAATTATATGGATCTATTTCTGTGATCTCTATTCTCTTCCGTTGATCTATTTGTCTGTTCTTTTGCCAATACCACACTGTCTTAATTACTGTAGCTTTATAGTAAGTCTTGAAGTTGGGTAACATGAGCTCTCTAACTTTGTTCTCTTTCAGTATTATGTCAGTTATTCTGTGTCTTTTGCCTCTCCATATACACTTTAGAATCAGTTTGTTGATATCCATAAAATAACTTGCTAGGATTTTGGCTGAGACTGCACTGAATCTGTAGATCAAATTGGGAAGAACTGACATCTTGACAATATTGGGTCTTCCCTTCCATAAACATGAAATTTCTCTTCATTTATTTGGTTCTTCTTTGATTTTGTTCATCAGAGTTTTAGAGTTTTCTTCATATAGATCTTGTAAGTATTTTGTTAGATTTATACCTAAGTATTTAATTTTTTGGATGCTAATGTAGACGGTATTGTGTTTATAATTTCGAATTCCACTTTGTTGTTGGTATAGGAAAGCAATTGATTTTTGATATTAACCTTGTTATAACTGCTTATTAGTTCCAGTTTTTCTACTGATCCTTTCTAATTTTCTACATAGATGTGTTTCTTTTTTCACTTGTTTTAATAATTTTGTTGAGAGAGACTTCTTGTATGCTACAAAAATGTAATAAAAATTGAGAAATGAAAATTTTAATATAATTCTCGGACAGTTAAAATTTTCTAATTTTAGGGAGTTTGTAGAGTTCTTCCCATATAGTAGAAATTCTCTCTTTCACTCAGGAGCCATATTTAGTAATTAAAAAAAAAAGTAGGGGTATTAGGGCAAAGAGTTAAGTTAATGCAAAAACAACAAAAAGTCCAACAGAAGTTGCTTAAAGTGTTGTTTTCTTTTTTCATGTGGCAAGGCTTCCTTGCTTCATATGATTATTCAGAAACCTATGCTTCCTCCATTTTCTGCTATTCTCTAGGATGTATTTCTAATTTCTGTGAAAGCTGTGTTTCATCTGCGTTCTTAAGGGGTATAAGTATGAAGAAGCAATAACACAGACACAAGTTGTGACACAGCTTTGACCCTGAAATGTTTTAAGAACTAGGTCTGGAATTGGCAGCCACCATTTATGGTCACATGCCATTGCCAAGAATTTAGTCACATGGTCACAACTAACTGCATGCCATGGGGTGAATAGGAAATGTATTCCTAGAGAGACATGCCAGCTACCACTCTATTACTATGCAAGAAGGTGACAACTTACTTGGCTAGACAATTAACAATCTTTGCCAGAGTAAGTTAAAGCAGAGAATGATGATGATGATGATGAACATACCAATCTTGACCATTTTATTTTAACTTAAGACCAAGTCTATATTTATTTTAAAATATTCCAATATAGGGCAAATACTCTCCTTTGAAAATGGACCTATCCCAATAAAACCCAACATAATCTTTCTTCCATTAATTATATTTATAATGCATTTCTATGATATTATGTATTGATTTTCTTACAGTGAGTTAAACTCACAAAGCAATATGATTACAAAATAACTTTTAGATTTATATTTTCTGCATTTTTTGTAGCTCTCTTTTCCCCACCTGAATTGACACCTTTTTAATGACATTTTTAAATTTTATAATGTTTTCCTTATATGAAAAATCTTTATGCAATATACTATTAAATTATATTTTTACAATAATAAGAACAATTGCCAAAACAGATTCAGGAACAAGCAACTGACCCTGCATAAGTACTCAGCTCACCTGGCAGGAGCAGAAAGGGCCTGGAAGTTCTAGAAATTCACCAACGGTTGTGAGCATCCCCTGTGCCAGTAGCATCAGTTCCTGCATTGTATCAAGGGAATACTCAATGTCAGTTAATCTAAGGAGTTGTTTATAATACATTTTTAAAAGGGAACTTTATTATTTTAATTTATAAAATCAAAATTTTATATTTTTGCTGCATTGGGTCTTCATTGCTGCATGCGGGCTTTCTCTAGTTGCGGTGAGCCGGGGCTACTCTTCATTGCAGTGCGTGGGCTTCTCATTGCAGTGGCTTCTCTTATTGCGGAGCACGGGCTCTAGGCGCACAGGCTTCAGTAGTTGTGGCTCGTGGGCTCAGTAGTTGTGGCTCGTGGGCTCTAGAGCGCAGGCTCAGTAGCTGTGGCACATGGGCTTGGCTGCTCCGTGGCATGTGGGATCTTCCCGGACCAAGGCTCGAACCCGTGTCTCCTGCATTGGCAGGCAGATTCTTAACCACTGCATCATCAGATAAGCTCCTAGGAGTTGTTTAAATGGAGATTAATTCACAGAGGGTTTTTTTGTTTTTTGTTTTTTGTGTATTTTTTACTGCAATTAGAGATGTTTGTCTATGGTGGCATATGGTCCTACAAATAATTGGAGAATAAAGTATTTTCTTGTTGACTGTGGATAGGAGTGTACAGATCTAAGGCTGAACTAAAAATATGCTTACATTCATACACCTGCATGGTTTATCTAATTTGCATGTAAGAACTGCTATATTATGTCTATTTCAATTTCTTGTAACTATAGGTTTGTCATTTAGAAGTATAAATATCCTGAGAATTTTTGCATGTGGTAGGTTATATCTAGTGATTGTATTCTCCTTTAAATGTGATATATAGCATCAAGAACAGGAAAACTTTCACATTACAGTAACATGACTGTTCTTATTAATAGCCACAGATAAATGAGTTCCCCATCTGATAAGGGTGAAAATATTGTCGTATATACCAAACCTATTCAAAATACTATTGTATATACCAAGCCCATTCTTTAATTCAGTAGTTCTCAAACTGCGTGTCTTCAACAGCAGCATTAGCAATACCAGAGAACTTGCTAGAAAGGAAGATTCTTACATGCACTCCAGGCTCACAGAATTAGAAACCCTCAGATAAGATGCAGTAATCAATTACACCAAATCCTCAAAGACCTCTCAGAGGAGAGTTGAGTCTGTTCCCCCAGCACTCTGCACCTACGTCTGCATCTAAGCACCCATGAGTGTGTGCTTCTGCGTCTGTCTGTGCAGATTTTCCTCTGCAGTCTTCTTCCCCTCACTTCCATTTTTCGAATTTGCCACCACATTGAAAGCAACACCAAAGTCTAGCCCAAAGTGATTCTAGTAGAGCAGTATGGCTTCTGGATTGGTTGCCTGTCTGTGTTCTAGAAACTCATCATTTTAGTAACAAGTCCCTTTATTTTCTATTATTTGTTCCAGCAGAATTAACATTAGGATAATTATTTTTTGAAAAAGGAAGAAAACAGGTATTCCTAAAGAACAATAAAGGGTTTGTCTGTTATTTGCATTTTAGTATTCAATTTATAAAGTATTTACTGAACATTCAATATGCGTCTGGCATGGTGACATACGTTAGGGGTAACAGAACATTTCCAACGTGTATTCAATATTTTTTATCTTACACTTGTGATGGACACAAAGGTTATTATACAATTCTGCCAATCTTACACAAAGTAGCACTTACTAATGCAGTTCCAAGATTTTGTAATAATGTAGGTTCTTCTATAAAATTTACCCAGTGTGATGCTATTATTTTTAGCTGACAAATTTTGAATGGGTTTCAAAGATTGGTAACAATTTCATATTTATTATAAAATCATTAATTTCTAGAATTATCTTTTAATAATATATTATTATATTAATTAACATTTAGATTAAAGATATCTAATTATATGTCTCATCTTAATTTTTTTCTTCAATATGGACCAGCAGTATTATTAGAGTTGTTCTTTATATAATAATTTTCTGACATTCCTAAAGGTATTGTTGGACCAACCAAACTTATTATCATTTATACTAGTCTATATTACAGATTTTTCTCCATTAGCTTAAAAATGTTTGCCAGCATCTCATAAAGCTACTAAATCTGGATATATGTTTTTTAAATGATATTATTTTCCAGGTGGGTTTTCCTGGTTATTGTCAAATCAAGTAATCATGACTCAGTTACTTTAAAAATTGAAACAAAACAGTTTATAATTCATTATTTCACAAAGGTATGCCTATTTCATGACAACTACACCTTTATTATTGGCATAACAGAAAAAAGGCTCTTGTGGTGAAAAATGAGAAGAAATTAAGTTGGCAGTTTAGAATGGGGAATGACACTTAAAGTGAGCTCTGTGATTCATGTCGAATAATCTATCCTTCTAACATATTCAGCAGCTAATTATAATGCTCCTCTAAATCAATCTGTTTTATAACCATATTTTTTAAGACTACTCTTCAAAAGCTAAATATAGCCCCAGACTCCTCAAAATTAGAGTGTTTCCAGGAAAATGGTGACTTTAAAAGAAATGTTCTAAATGTCAAATTTGGACAATTGAAACCCTAGAAGTGATAGCACTCAATGAGTCAAGAATTTATTCTACAATAAATTTTCATTTAAGGCTCTGAGCAAAATCACAACTACTTGTCCTACTTTTGGAGATCTCATTGCCTTTTTCTGCAGTGCTGGCTTACTGGTTGTGAATTTTAACTATAGTTCATCTCTGTGATGAAATGGCACCTATATGTTTCTCTTAAAAATACCTTTTCACCTAGACAATTGAGATCAGCACTCTAAATTTCTACAAAAAAGCAGTTTGCCTCATTGACCCTTTACCTGTTAAGGTAAAACAAAGTAGAATAACTAGGACTAAGTATTTTCAATATACTGGCCTGAATTGCCTCTAAAATCTAGGGTTTTCTGAAGGTTGGAACTATATAGTAATAAATATAGAAATAATAACCCTACATAATATATCCTCAAACCAAACTTATTACCTTACTAAAATCTTTTTTTTAATGAAGTATAGTTGATTTACAATGTTGTGTTAGCTTCAGGTGTACAGCAAAGTTATTCAGTAATACATGTACATATATCCATTCTTTTCCAGATTCTTTTCCCGTATAGGTTATTACAGAATATTGAGTAGAGTTCATGGTGCAATCCAGTAGGTCCTTTTTGATCATTTATTTTATCTATAGTAGTGTGTATATGTTAATCCCAAACTCCTAATTTATCTCTCCCCTCCCACTTCCCCTTTGGTAACCATAAGTTTGTTTTCTATGTCTCTATCACTTCCATCTTTAAAATATATTAATTGTATTTGTTTCTTTAAACTGGCAATGGGAAGGTGACAAGAACCCAAAGAAAAATATTGTAAGTATTCAAGAACCTACCAAATTAACATAACTTAACATTCTACCAACTATTATAAATTGAGAATACTAAATTCTCTGAAATATCTCTAAACTCCAACTTTAGGTTTGGATATGTAGGATACAGCATCATTCACTATTCTGTGTTAAAACATGCATTGAGTTGTTTCCATTTATACTGCATCAAAGCAGTTGAGATCCAATTGAAAAGTTTCTTTAGACAGCCATTGTGTGGGAACATGATGTCAATATTAATAAAGGCTGAATTTCCCCTTGGCTCACTTCTTACAGATAAGCTTTTCAATAATACACTGCTTGCACCAAAGGTCTGATGGGACTGGGAATAGTAAAAAACACTAATAGAAGAATGTTGAATGTTTTTATATTAAATTTCCCCACAGGCAAACTGAAAAGCCTACTTAGAGAACGCCAATCAACATGGCACTTATTAAATGTAACAAGAGTCCTGTTACAACAGATCTTTAAAGTCCTAAAAATGAATTAGGAAATAGGGACAAAAGACAAATGTGCATTCATTTTTAAGTGCAAGCCCTGGACATCTCACTTGATGTGCACTAAATTGGCCCTGGCTTATTTGATCTTCAAAAACTACCCATTTATGTGAGCTCACAACTTTTAAAATTCTTTTACTTGAAAGAAGTAGTGGACTCTTTTACCTAAAATGAATTCTAGATATTTGTCTTACTAACCTATCCAGCAGAAACAAAAGTTTTATACAGAAATTGTCATATTCTACTTATTTAAAAAATAATAAAAGAAATAAAACACCAGGACAGTGACTAAAGTAATAATTGGATAAACTGGAGATAAAGAAGCAGTTGTTTAAATTATTTAATGTGAACCTAGCAGATGTAGTGCAACTTAGAGCAAAAATAAACACTTGGGGTTCTTGAATATTGTTTCAAAATAACAACTCAGGGTTTGTTGTTTATTCACAGACTCACCAACCATCACTTTTATCTGAAGTTAAGCAATATTAAGGTGATGACAAATATATTAAATCTGCCCATCTCTGAGAACTAGAACCCCAAGCTGAGACTAACTTGGGTTCAGCAGTGGAAAAAAAAAAAAAAAACAAAACTCAGTTGCTAAACATTAGTTATTTCTCAAAGATAGAAGAGAAAATGGGAGACTTCAGGATAAAAAGTAATGACTTAGGACCATTTTTTTTTAATTATGGATTCTAGAATTCTGTTAAATATCACGATGTTTCTATTTCCTTGGAAAACAAAGAACTTTCCACAAAGGAACTTCCCATAAAACCAATTAAATTTCCCAATGTCCAGGAAAATAAGATTTAAAAAATTTTTTTAAGTGGGCATTATTATGATAAATTCCAGAATAGCATAAATGGCATACATCTCCTATATTCTTCAACAAAAATGTATTGATTGTATACAATGTATTTGACACTATATGTTTGTATATGTATATATGTATACAAAGCATGTATACGTTTTTAAAAATTGAATAAGTCTTTCAAATACAGTTAGTCATTCAACTTACTTGGATTTCTCTATAAAAATTAAGTAAAATTTTAGTTAAAACTTATAGAAGATGATAGAATCTTTGAATTTCAATTTATGGATTAAGAGGTAAAGCTACTTGCCTTTATGGAATATCTGAATAATTTATCAGCATGACTTTCACTGAATTTTATATTACTAGTGAAGTTTGCCAAGATGCAAAAAATTGGTCAGGATATATATTTTTATTTAGAGTATTATGTATTTCTTTTCAAATTCAATTTGAATCCTCAGTGTGGAGAGAATTTCAAGAGTGGGCTCAACTTTTGGACACTTGCATAGCCATGGCAAGCTCTGGATTTTTATTGATGCTTTGATCAGAATACAATTTATCCATTTTGAAATACAGTAAGGTTATTTTTTCACAAACGTCATACACTCACTCTATTTTTTTACTGGCACTGTTTTATGTCAATTCATACAGTTTTGTAACTTTATGTTGATCACTAATAAGAATCTGTTGTGAATATAGAGCTTTTTCTCTGATCTACTGTTTGGACTTACAGGATTTATTTTTGCTTTGGGTTGTGGAATTTATTACAACTACAGTGTAATTCTGTTATTTATAAGCTCCTATAAGAAAAGATTCATATCTGAATGCTCTTGGTATCTTACCTGGTGCCTATCATCAGACCTTACAATTTGTAGATACTTAATTAAAATATTTTCTTAGTAATAATAACAATGTGATTTTTTCCCAAGGAAGATACTGAAACATAATCTAAAAGTATCATGAACTGAATTTGTTTAAAGTCTATACTTTTAAAATCATTTACGTAATATTACAACCCTAATGTTCCAGTTTTGAACTCTGTCATTTTTGGTACAATTAAAATTACAATTAAGATAGGTTAAGTCTAGTTCAATAAGCCTTTCTCTTTTTGTAAACACCAAAATTTCATTCAACTACACATAAATACATTTTATTCTTTTCTTGAAAACAATGGTGACAAAGTGGCACCTCATTCTTACTCCTTCTTATACTTTGGGATTTTTATCATGGCATTTATATCCTGGTGGCTGATTTTATAGTGCAGGCAGTTTGGTTGTTCCAACTGAAGTGGAAAAATGGCATTTAATGGTGACTGAAGCTAAAAATCAGATTAGCATGACAACTAAAACAAACAAAAAGAAACAAACAAAAAAACTCTAAGTTTTCTCTTCCCTTTTGATCTAAAATGAAACTTCACAAAAGCATATGTTTCCTCTATATGGAAGGGGGGACTTACTCTAATTATTTACACAAGTTCTCAGAGCATCTGCTCATAGTCGTTTGTTAAACAGTTCTTACATTTGATTTCATTGGTAGACCTACACTAGCATCCCTGAAGATCACATAATTACGCGGTTTCTTCGTAAACTGCAAACCTGAGTAATGTTACTTCTCTAGAGTAAACTGAGACCCTACTTCATTGCTCGTTGCCACAATTTTAATTACTCAGATACCAATGTAATTTGGGCTATGAAAAAGATGTCACATTTAGCCTTTAAGTGGCCATATATCTGTGTGTGTCTTTAAATTTATACTGAACTTTTCTATTTTCCCTAAACTTCTATTTCCTCTTAAGTATGAAAGATGAAACTAAATATTTAAAAGTAAATAGCAGCTTAACTTTTTCTATTTTTTTTCTACTGGATTATCTTTTTTTTTTTTTTTAATTCCTCAGTTTCCACAGATTCTAACAATTAATATTTTGGAAATGTAAGTCCAGACCTGATCTTGTACAGCTAGAATATTGCTTTGTGTCCCTTGTATATAATACAACTTCCACTCCAGTTATATATATTTATATTTTACAAATCCTGCCATTGGTAACTTCTGATGCAATGTTGCCATAATATTTGGATTATGCGCCAAAGTGTGAACACTAACTTTTAAGAATATTCAAAATTTAAAAAAGGAAAAACATAACATTATTGTTGATGTTTAAAATATACTGTTCTTTTATTTAAACTTGGTTCAGTACATGGACAAAAATGTATGGAGACAAAAGTTTTATGTAAATACTTGATATGAGGTAAAGATTTTAAAAATCTAAGCATTGCAGTTAATTGTTTGTGATGGTTTCATGTAGTTCTTTATAAATAAGAAATAATATTTAAAAATGAATACCAGAACATGTCAAAGTGATCTATATATAATCAAATAAAAATCAGACAATTTGAAGGCAAATTATTCTAAAGTGCTTCTAAGTTTCACCCACTCATGTCTCTGACATTTCTTTTCCTGTTACTAAATTTGACAAAAAGATCCTTGGAAAAGGGAAGAAAAAAGATTTTTTTTTGACATTAAACTTCTGAGCCTCAGTATCTTCTGTCTGTAATTTGAGAATAGATATCCATCTTATCTTGTTATCATAGAAAATCAGATGATTAAAAACTAAGTAAAAACTGTGAAGACATAAATATGATGTTATATGTGGAAGGATAAATTTATTTGATCTTATATAAAACTAGTTATCAGTAAAAACATAACAGGGCTAACATAGAAAACAATGTTCAATGCATTTACCTATCCCGACAATGAGGTTTAATTGGGGTATTTTACATATATATTCAAATCTTCATTTGTATGGTAACATGGTCTAGTGATTAGTACACTGATTACAAGTGAAAAATTCAAGTCCGTTTTCAGTACCAATACTCACCATTTATACTCCGTGGGGTAATTTTTAAAACTGCATGTCCATATTTTTCTAACTACAAAATACTTGTCGCAAAATTAAAGGATGTCTAAGAGTGAATAATGTTTGCTCTTAATTCTGTGGAGAGAAGAACCATAGAAATATAGTTCAAAATTTAAAACATCACCAATGTGATGTTCAAGTTGAAAGTTTCCCAAAGTAAAGAGACAAAGATGACATCCATTTCAGCTTTTTCTCTTTCCTTGAATTTCTGATTTATATGACTCAAAAGGTTAATCTTAGTAAAGCACAGGGAAAAGATAGTTATCCAAGTGATATTTTTAGCCATTTCTACAGGTATGATATATTAAAGGGTGCATTTAGGAGGCCAAGAAATTTAGGAAAATAACACACATCGCAGTTTTAACATTGCTGACTTCTTGTCCTAGATATAAAATGATCAACTTGGAAAGCCATAGTCAGAATTTGACTAGAATAGACAATAAGACCATAATTTCAATTCAGTTCTTTTTAACCCAAAGTTATTGGGCACCCATTCTGTAACTGGTAACCATTTTCCAAATCATAAGTAAGTACACAGGGATGGAAGAAATCCAGTGAGGTGAGGGGGAAAAAAAGTTGATTAAGATGTCTTCAAGGATCCTAAAGTCTTGTGAGGCAGACATATTTAAACATGTAAATAGTGCAAGGCAGAATAAAGTAATTGCCATTTAGAGGTTCAAAGTGCTTTGAGAGCCCATAGGAAGAAGTAATTAATTCTGACTTGTACTGTGGGGAAGGCTCCACGGAAAAGAGCTTTTGAAAAGGGCCTTGAAAGAGATGTAGTAATTTGGTGGGTCGAGGAGGAGAGGACATTCCATGCTGAGTCAGGAACATCAGCAAAGAGGTACAAGGTCTCTCTCAGGCCTCTACGAGCCAGACAGAAAAGCTTATATATTTTAATTGGAAATTTCTCTAACAGTAAAGCAGCAATGCAAAGACTGATTTTTGTATTTTCTTTTTCTTTATATATTCTTATCAAACAATTTATCTAGGATTTTTGGCATTCTGCCAAAACTCTTTACAACGCTTAGTGCAAAATAGTTTCCCTTGCACTTTAATGCTTGTGTGTTTCAAATTTAAGCAGTATTTACAGCAAGTTAATTTCTAATCAATAATTATATGTATTTGAAGAAATGCATAACTTCATTTCCTATAAACAGATATTTTCTAGTTTAATTTATTAGATGAAACACATTTATATAAAGCAGGCCTTGTTTTCCTATGAAATTTGAGATGCATTTTACCGGATTGTTTGAGTTGAAATGTTTGCTAAGGAAGCAGTAAAATAAACATAAACATCATTGCATGCTGGATATTTAAATGAGCTATAAAATTAAACTTGAAGCCAAACATCCAGCATCTTGTAACACTGTTCCTAACCACATGAAGTCCAGAACGTTAACCCTTTTACTTACCTTGCAGTAGGAGAAAGAGAAAGTTTTTTTTCTTTTTTAATCTTTAGAATCATTTTAAAGAATGTTTGTACCAAATAAAAATTGGAATCATTATTTTAAATATTCCATGAATGTTTGGGAAACAAGGAGCCAATGCTTCATTAATTTACTTTATTATTAGTTATTTTAAATGGAAAACATTGTTTTAAGATATAGTTGGTAACAATAATAGATTTGTCCAAGGGAATGAAGGACCTCATTATTTTAAAATGTTTCTTCTTATAGCTACTACTAAAGCTACTCTGCCTACGTTTTACTGGTCATTATTTTTAAAGAGAAATCCTAAAGTAAATTCATTTATTTCTTTTTCTTTTTCTTTTTTTACCTACAAATTTTCAGTGTATATTCCTAATATTACAATAAGCAAGGTTAATGTGATGACCAAGAACCATGAAAACATACCTATTATCCTTTATGCCTGCACAGTCCAAAGCACATCTCTGGACCGAGGTTGGAGTTGTAACAATGGATTGTTACATGTGCTGGCAATGGATTGGATCCTGTGGCTGATGATCTGGCGGAAAACCGAGAAAACAGCTTTCTGGGCCAGCTGGGACTGAAAGACAAGCAGACAGGAAGCTAAAGGCTCTGCTGTGATGCATGATCATATCCGGCAGCCCAGGATGGAAACCGGAACTCCCAGACAAGAGCAAAGAGGTGATGGCCATCAGGAGACAGCTGTTCCCGAACTGTAACCCAAGAAGCACACGTATTTGATTAAGAAAGTATTCTTTAACCAAATATGTGTGAAAAATTCTGCATAGTGTGACCTTTTCCAGAGTAGTTGTGAAGTACATTATCAAACAAAACACATAAATAAATACTTCAGTAAAGCAATCTGATTAACTTTCTTGAACCTGTGTTTTCTCACACTTAAGCATGGAACAATTTTTTGGAACACACTTCTTGTTATTCAGACCACCAATTGGAAAATGTTGCCTTATGACATTCAATTTGTACAATATTAACTCACTTTTTAAAATAAGATTCAAAAATAGAGTTTAGTTTTATAGTAAAAATAGATTATTTAAAGACAAATTTATTTGATTTATACTTCAGCTCCACGCCTAAGGTTAGGTTAGGAGTATACTGTGTAGAAAAACTTCTGACTTTGTTTTTATATTTTTCACATCATACATGGTTGAAGAAATGAAATCTATCAGAGATAGAACCATATGAACTGCTAACGATCAACTGATCTTCAAAAATTGGCAGTTGTTCTTTTTTTTACTATTCAATGTAAATATGAGAATCCACACTTATTCAACGATATTTCAGCTGTTTTACCCAACTTCCTCCCATTCATTTGATTTCCTTATTATATACTATCAAATTCAAGAAGACCCTGAGTAACCATACTAGTTTTGACTAAGAAGTTATCTCTGCATGTACTTTAGAAATGATGCTCCTGAAAGAACATCATTCTAATTTACTGCAATTCTTGATGCAACCAATAGAGCTTCTGCCACTCTACTGTTGATCTACTATGGACAACCTTAAACAGAGTTTTGAAAGTGTACACATTTTCTTTTTATATATCAAAAGGGACTCCATCTAATACAACTTTTAGATGTATTATTTATTTTATTTTTATTTATTACATCATTATATTATTTTGTTATTATTTAATACTTATTCAATAACTATCCTGAAAAAAATATTGCAGCTACTCAAAGATGCTTTGTAAATAAAGATTGCTTATATTTGCATTGTAATTATGAATGATCTTTCAGGAGGACTTGACTCCTTTTGTTTCTTAGAGTTACAGTGAAATTTGAACCTCATTTTATTTTATTTTATTTTTATTTTTTTTGCGGTACGCAGGCCTCTCACTGTTGTGGCCTCTCCTGTTGCGGATCACAGGCTCTGGACATGCAGGCTCAGCGGTCATGGCTCACGGGCCCAGCCACTCTGCAGCATGTGGGATCTTCCCAGACCGGGGCACGAACCCATGTCCCCTGCATCGGCAGGCAGACTCTCAACCACTGCGCCACCAGGGAAGCCCTAAACCTTATTTTAAATCAGGTTGCCAAATGCTATATAATTAAATCATTTTCTCTATTCCTTCACAGAATTCTAGTTTACCATCATGTTCTTATCTCCTGTTAAGGTCAAATAAAGGAAATAGTCATGTAATGGACATCATTTCAGTTTCTGTAAAGACTTCCATTTTAAGCATTGGATGATATTATATTCAATGGTCTTTATTTTAAAAGCTAAAAAGCAAAAACTTGGACATTATACGTTCAGAACCATGGAACAAGAAAAATCTGGTTTCTTCTAATCTATTGATATACTTGTTTCAAGAAAAAAAAAAAGATTTGTATTCTGTGATATTTTCATTTTACTCGGGCTACTTGGAATCAGAGTTACATTTGTTCTTAATTACAATACCTTAGCATGATTTGTAAAATACTTTTTTGTCCTCTTGCTTTAATGCTCGATTTTATGCACTGTTAGGATCCTTGGTGTTATTTTTGTTAAAAGCCACTAAGTCCAGTTTATACATTTTTGAGTAGGTTGAATATAAATAAATACATAAAAATACACCAGATGAAGTTAGTATGCAAAATCATCATTATATTTATAGACAGACTGAGGAAAATAATAAAGCTTATATGGGCAAATGGATTTCAAAATATAATATGTTTCTAGTAGTTTGGCAGAAAAGTAAATGATGGAAATGAAAACATTTTGAGAGGTTGTTCATACTATAAGTTCTCATAAACAACTACTAGAAACCAGTAAGAGTCTATGTAGTTTCTAGTATTCCCAGTTGAGATTTTTATCAAAAGGTCTGTTTCTAAGATTCAGTAAATAATATGTCACCACGGTGGATAGACAGATTCTACCAAATATTAACCCTGTTAGCATTATGTCTTCAGGGTTCAGCGCTGACCATCACTTCAGGTTATGCAAAGTGTTCACATGCCAAATCGGGTAATGCCCATTTTCGCTGATAACCAACCATTGCAAACATCCCAGTCTTTTGTCAACACAACTGGTTTGGAGCCATCCATCAGTGCTGGGAGTTCTGTCATATGCATTTAACTTCAGCATCAGCCAGCAGCTCAAAGTCTTTTTACTAAACACTGTCATTGCCACTGTGAGGGTGGGGGAAAAGACAAAGCTAATGTGTTTTTTTTGGTTTTGCTTTGTTTTTTAACTCATCATTATGAGCTGTTATTATGATGATTTTTTTCTTTGTTGAATCACTGACCCTGGTGCGGAAGGCAGGAAACCTTTATAGGTAATATGCCATACTGCTTCCTGAAATTTTATAAAGTCTTTGATTGGGAAGTAAAGGTCTGAGTTAGTTCATAACAATTGCTGCATTGCTTGTTTTAAATTCCAAAGTGGAACAATGTGCCTTCCCCAGGACAATATTCATACCATATGTTTCTTAATGTTTTGATTCTCTAGGGTACAACTGAGCAATCTGAACATCAGATAATGTGTTCTATCCTCCCCAGCACCCAGGTCATATTCTGGGAATAAATTAGACTTAAAGAAGTTCATTGACTCTTTTAGTCCACTGGGGTACTATATAAGGAATCACATGTCGAGGACAAAGGGTGTTGCTGTCTTTCCAATATCTGGCATAAAGATTTATTTTAAGCCTTGGCAGAGGAATGGACCAGCTAATTGTCCACAGTTTAGTCTTTGGCTACAATATGAATATACATACTTTTGGAGAAGGTGATCATATCCAGTGCATATTGAGATACGGTGAAGGGCAAAGGAGGATGTTTCAAGACATCATGAATCAATAATGAGATCAATACATATATTAGCATATCATGCACTTGACGTGTTCAAATTTCTTGGTTTTATTATTTGTTTGAAGAGATAAAGTTTTAACAAAGAGATTATTACTTCAGATGGACTCTAGCATATTCAAGGAGATGAAGTCAACTAAGTGAAAACACATTTGATAGTTTAGGTCTATTTGAAAGAGAATTTCTTTTATGAGACAGAAAACTGCAAAGACAGAAAGAATGCCTTGAACATATAACTAATAAAAATATCTTTCCTTCAAAGGGCTCAAAGCATTTTAATAAGTTAACTTGCCCTTATAACTTCTTTGTCAGAATTTTGAAACCATAAAACAAACAGAAACTAAACCATCTTTATGTTTATTGGCTGATGAGAGGGGAAAATGTCTTTGCTAAAGAGAAGGGTCACCTTTGAAAGATTTGCTGCTATGCAACTTGCCTTTTCAGTCCCTGACTCTGACTTTTCACATATGAAAAAGTAAATAAATGTACACATCTCTTTACTGCCTAAGCTCATCTTACAGAACTTTTTTTTCTCTCTGCCCATTTAGCATGAGTTTCTGAGACCCATTGTGCACAAAGATTACTGTGTCATTGATTAAACCTATGACTAAGGATGAGAAAATAGTTTAGCATTTTAGTTGTCTCTTAAAAGTTGATAATTAGAATTGATATCTGTTTTTACCCTTGATGATATCCTAATTATCCTAGAGGTTGTAAAAGTATTTTCCAATTGCTTGCACGGTATGGAGAACCAAACTGGAAAAACAAATGAAACAACTGTCACAGGAGCAAAGTAACAAACTCAAAATAACATGAAACAAATTGGATATATAATTACTGAAGGAATGAGTACTGGGAGGGTGAAATATAACAGGCTTCACAGGGAAGGGAAATTGGAAGTCTTACTAGCAGGAAATGATAGTGAAATGCCAAAAAAACACTGAGTATTAACTGTATTAACTGAGCTTTCAATGAAAAAAAAATTGACTGTAAAAAATAATGGGGGCCTCCCTGGTGGCGCAGTGGTTGAGAGTCCGCCTGCCGATGCAGGGGATGCGGGTTCGTGCCCCGGTCTGGGAGGATCCCATATGCCGTGGAGCGGCTGGGCCCGTGAGCCATGGCTGCTGAGCCTGCGCATCCGGAGCCTGTGCTCCGCAACGGGAGAGGCCACAACAGTGAGAGGCCCGCGTACCACAAAAAAAAAAAAAAAAAAAAAAAAAAAAAAAAAAAAAAAAAAATAATGGGATTTTATTTATTAAAAAGCGGCAAAAAGAATAGAACAAAAGTACAAAAGCAGAGTCTAATTTAATGTATTGGCATCAATCCATCAAACATAGACCAGTCCGGTTTCCCAATACTGATCTAAAACCCCATGGATCAGTAAAGAACTCAGACTTCCTTATACCACAACCGATGCTACCTTTGTCTAAACCACCATTATTTCTCCCATGATATTCTCCCATCTGGTCTTTCTGCCCTCACTCTGGACTCCTCTATAACGTATTCTCAACATAACAGCTAAAGTGTTTTTTTTTTTTTTTTTTTTTTTTTTGGTGGTACGCGGGCCTCTTACTGTCGTGGCCTCTCCCGTTGCGGAGCACAGGCTCCGGACGTGCAGGCTCTGCGGCCATGGCGCACAGGCCCAGCCGCTCCGCGGCACGTGGGATCTTCCCGGACCGGGGCACGAACCCATGTCCCCTGCATCGGCAGGCGGACTCTCAACCACTGCGCACCAGGGAAGCCCTAAAGTGCTATTTTTAAATGTTAAGATTCATGTCACCTGCAGTTCCAAACCCTTCAATGGTTTTCTATCCCACTGAGAGTAACAGCCAAATTCCTAACAAGTCCATGTGAACTGCCCTTTTTATGCTCCCATTACCTTTGTTTTGGGGTTTTTGTTTTTTGTTTTGTTTTGTTTTTTGAATTTAATTTTTATTTTATATTGAAGTATAGTTGACTTACAATGACAAGGTGATTACATGACCTGATCACTTCCCAAAGGCCCCAACCATCCAATAACATGACCTTGGAGTTTAGCTTTTAACACATGAATTTTAGGATGACACAGACATTCAGTCTATAGCACACACCAACAATATTCCCACCTTAGGGCCTTTGCACTGGCTGATCCCTCCCCCTGCAACACTCTTCCCCCAGGAAATGAAGGCCATCTCTTTTTCACCTCTTTCAAGTGTTTGCTTGAATGCTAATTTCTTGATGGCTCCTATCTTCACCAACCCATTTCAATTTATAATCCACTTACCACACCCACCTTCATCTATGTATTCTTGATTTCTCCCACCATGCTCCTTATTTTCCATTTTAGAGATCCCTTTCTAGAATTCCAACATATTATAAAATTTGTTTAATTATGTCCATTTTATGCACACCGCCCTCCATCATTAGAATGTAAGTTCCAAAAGGGCAGATTTTTTTTTTTTTCTGTTGGTATAGGAGGTTGGTTATGAACACTGATATATTTCAATTACCTTGAAACATTCCAGGCTTTCAGTCTTATATTACTTGAAGACAGGTAATATAAGAGAAACAAGTATTACAAGAAAGAAAAGGGTTGTATTCTAGTCATTTTTGTAATCTCTCACTTTAATTCAGCATTTAGTTCATAATATTTATTCAATATAATTTTGCTGAACTGAACTAAATCTCTAAGAATTTTTTTAAATTTCTAAGTTGATTTTTTAAGAAAATGTGACTAATATTCCAGGGATGAATGGCAGTTGAAATTTTTTCCAGAGACCGTGGGGAGTTTTATTTATTGCCTTTGGTCTTTTAAACACTGTTATTCTCAGATTTTTTGTTTGCCTGTTTTTTCTATGATCAAACTAGTACTCAAACTTATAAGCAAATGTTACATTTAATTTATATTTGATTATACTTAATCTATGCTGCAAGCCTAGATTTTTTTTTTTTAATTTTTAAAATTTATTTATTTATTTATTTTTGGCTGTGTTGCGTCTTCGTTTCTGTGCAAGGGCTTTGTCTAGTTGTGGCAGGTGGGGGCCACTCTTCATCGCGGTGCGCGGGCCTCTCACTATCGCGGCCTCTCTTCTTGCGGAGCACAGGCTCCAGACGCGCAGGCTCAGTAATTGTGGCTCACAGGCCTAGTTGCTCTGCGGCATGTGGGCTCTTTCCAGACCAGGGCTTGAACCTGTCTCCCCTGCATTGGCAGGCAGATTCTCAACCACTGCGCCACCAGGGAAGCCCGCATGCCTACCTTTTTTTAAAGAATGTATGTTTGTTCCATTTGGTTGTTTGTGTTATTTTTTGCCCCTTGTGGAACTGAACTCTTCAGAATTTTATCTGTGATTCTATTTGCCATTGTTTTCTCTGATCTGGAATTTGGTCACAAATAATTTCTTTTTGAGTCATCTTTTAAATAGTAGAATTCATGTAAGAAAATTCTTCTCTCTGCATTGTACTAAGAGTTACAATAGAATATGTCAATCCTGAAGAAAATATACTACAAGCATCTGTGGAATTGAGAAAAATACTATGGCATACCTGTATTTTATGGAAGTAGAATTACCAGTTGATAATAAGAATACAGATCATAATTAGTTTGGGAATCCTTTGGGTTTTGTGGATGAGTGTGTGTCTGTGTATATGTGTTTGCATGTGTGTGTGTGTGTGCATCTGTATATATATGTGTATGGGGGGGCACAAACACTTGTTTTTGATGGTGGTAGTGGTGGCAGCAGTTGTGATGTCCTTATTTTTGTTTTTCAGAAAGAGACAAAGGGTTAGTAACATAAAGAAAGTAAAGGCAGTAAGTAATCACAAATTGGACTTCAAGCAGGAAGAGTCCTGAAGTGCTTTAGAAATTGAAAGGAAAGGTTGAAATAAGCTGAATTTATAGAATGCTCCTTTAAATAGCATTTCTTATAAATTATATTAAATGCCAAATTTAAGTCCGGTTTTCTAGTTTGTGTTTGAATTCTCATTGCTACACCCTTTTAGAAGAAAAGCAAAACATATTTTTATGAACACATCAATAAGTTGTCTAGTTGCAGTCCATTTTCTGGGTGGAAAATTCACTTTCTCTGGCTAGTCTAAGACCCTTCACTGAAATTTTCTATTAATTTCATTGGATTTTAAAAACCTTCTCTTCCACGGGGAATAATTTTTGACTCATTCACGGAAGAAATCAACTGAGAAAAATGTTATACTGCATTAGGATCTAGGCCTCTTGTGAAACTGAAGTGGTTTTGAGTGTGTAAAAGATTAGTGTACCCTAATGTTCTGTATTTGGGAAACCAGATGTAAAAATGAGAAGAAACCAAATCTAAACTGCTAATAAAAATGTATTACGTAACAAAGAGTAATATGAGTTTCAGGTTTTGATCCTAACTTTTGGAATCTTGCTATATCAATTTCCATGGGATTTCAAATCAGCTGAAAAATTACCTAATATGTGTGTGCTATGTGCTTCACACTTTTAAAATCTCATTTAAAGAGATGAAAATTAACCATTTGGAATGTCTACTGAATCTATGTGTAAATATTTAAAAGACAAAACAATAGTTTTGGAAGGTAGCATAATCTGCATCTTTCCCTGATGTTATGTCATAGGTATGAAGAAGCAGGTTTTAACCAGCCTCATAAGCAGCAAGTTCAAATCAGAGTAATAGATCATTTTCTCCTCTTAATCATTTGACATTTTGGAATTTAGTAATAGTATCCTACAGTAATGCTTTTGAAGACAGACTGTTGATTTATAGCAATATGTTACAGAAATCATATTCTACAGTTTACAAAAAGAAATTTTTCGTTAATATATAATAGATATTAAATTATTAAGCAGAAATAATTTTCTTATTTACTAATCTACTTGAATGTCCATATCCATCTCTCCCCCTCAAAAAGTTAAAAAAACTCTGTCAGAATGGAAAATTTTGTTTTGAAAAATCTTTTAAATTTTTTTATATCAGTTGCCAATAAAAACTAAAAGCAGGGGCTTCCCTGGTGGCGCAGTGGTTGAGAGTCCGCCTGCCGATGCAGGGGAAACGGGTTCGTGCCCCGGTCTGGGAAGATCCCACATGCTGCGGAGCGGCTGGGCCCGTGAGCCATGGCCGCTGGGCCTGTGCGTCCAGAGCCTGTGCTCCGCAACGGGAGAGGCCACAACAGTGAGAGGCCCACATACTGAAAAAAAAAAAAAAAAACAAAAAAAAAAACTAAAAGCAATCCTTTGTTTTAGCAATAATTTCCTAATTATTTAGGTAACAATTCATAGTTTTTATAAATTTGTCTTCTTATTTATATTTATTGGTTAATATAATCTTTACTACAAAATCTTTCTTTTCATATTTTCAAGTGTCCTTGTTTGATCACTTTTCTCATGGCAGTATTTTCTTTTTTTTTAATCTGAACTCACAAGTTGGTTCTGAAAATTGGAAAAGCTCTAGTGATTCTATGATGGGGTTCATAGATGCCACAGTTTGATATATGAATTATGCTACAACTCTAAAAATCATAACATTTACAATTCTGAAAGAGTTACCAAGTCCATGATTTATGCCAAAATATAATGCTGCTTTAACGTCTTGCTTTCCTGATCTTCTGATTGTGATGGGTTGATGGGGTAGTCTTGTGATTCATGAGGATGGCTCATTCATTATTTTTGAGTGGGATAAAGATAGTAGAGCTTATTTATAACTCCCTTAATTGTCTGAAGCTAGAGATGGAGGTATAAAATTCTACAACTTAGTTTGCCCTATTATTGCTTATGTTGTATCACAAGGACAAAGATTCATTAAAGAGACCTTTAAAATGTGTTAATCTAGGTACTTTAATGAAATTTGTTTGCAAAGCAACCTATCCCACTTATTATGCTTAGTAGTATTCATACATAATGGTAATGTGACTGCTCATCTCTAAACCATTAAGGAAAGAAATATGAGAAAAGGGGGCATGATGATTAATTTGGGGTGGATGGCTTAGAAGTTTTTTGCCTTTTAAAGCAAACTATGCTTATCTTACTTAGGCTTTTTAAAAAAACATTAAAAATTTGAATTAAAATATGCAGTAGACCAGGAACATTGTAAAATTGAGAATGTACATAGTATTTATCACCATGAATAAAGTAAGTGAAATAAAATTAATGCATAGTTTCTAAGAAGTTAAAGGTTTCAGTATTTCATAAACATTAAATCTGAAAAATAAATGTCTTTTAAGAATATTTTTCCTATAGTTTAACTACCTTTATATTGTCAACCCTCTTTCTCTCCTTTCTCAGGGAAAGAAATGTCCTAGATCTTTTATGATTAATCATCCCACTGTGCTTTAGATCTCATATTGTCCTTTGAATTATCATTTTTTCCCTTCTTTTGTCTTTACTCATTCCTCATTTCTAGCTAGTTCCACAAATACTAAATATATGCAAGAAACCACGGCAATATGGCTATGAATCGAACCGCCCCCAAACGTAGTGGCTTAAAATCCATGAAGACTTAGATTTTGCTCATTAATCTGAAATTTGGACAGGTACCAGCATGACTAGCTCTCTTGTAGTCCACTCAGTATCAGTGGTGATGGTTCAAAGGTTGAAGACTAGAATCATCTGAAACTTGCTGTCTCACAGGTTGGGAGGTTGATGTGGGCTGAAATGTAGCTCAAGCTGTCAGCCTGAACACCTCTCCATGTGGCCTGAGTTTCTTCACAACATCACGGCTGGATTAAGGGACAGCATGTCAGGAGAGAAGAATCCAGATAGAAATCAAATCACTTCAATGACCTTGCTTCCAAAATCTCAGAGCATCACTTCCATGGCATTATATTCATAGGGGCATCCAAGAAGACCTGCCCAATTTTCGTTTAATTTAATTTTTACTGTATATTTGGGTATAGTTGATTTACAATGTTGTGTTAGTTTCAGGTGTACAGCAAAGTGGTTTAGTTATATATATACATATATCCATTCTTTTTCATGTTCTTTTCCCGTATATGTTATTACAGAACATTGAGTAGAGTTCCCTGTGCTATACAGTAGGTCCTTGTTGATTATCTACTTTATATATAGTAATGTGTATATGTTAATCCCAAATTTCTAATTTATCCCTCTCCCACTATCTTTCCTCTTTGGTAACTGTAAGTTTGTTTTCAAAGCCCGTGAGTCTGTTTCTGATTTCCAAATAAGTTCATTTGTATTGTCTTTTTATATTTCACATATAAGTAATATCATGTGATATTTCTCTGTCTGACTTACTTCACTTAGGATGATAATCTCTAGGTCCACCCATATTGCTGCAAATGGCATTATTTCACTCTTTTTTATGGATGAGTAATATTCCATTATATATATGTACCACATCTTCCTTACCCATTCTTCTGCCAGTGAACATTTAGATTTCTTCCATGGCTATTGTAAATAGTGCTGCAGTGAACATAGGATACATGTATTTTTTTGAATTATGGTTTCCTCTGGATATATGCCCAGGAATGGGGTTGCTGGGTCATATGGTAGCTCTATCTTTAGTTTTTTAAAGAACCTCCATACTGTTCTCCATAGTGGTTGTACCAATTTATATTCCCAGCAACAGTGTAGGAGGGTTCCCTTTTCTCCACGCCCTTTCTAGCATTTATTGTTTGTAGATTTTTTGATGATGGCCATTCTGACCAGTGTGAGCTGATGCCTCATTGTAGTTTTGATTTGCATTTCTCTAATAATTAGCAATGTTGAGCATTTTTCACGTACCTCTTTGCCATCTTTGTGTCTTCTTTGGAGAAATGTCTATTTAGATCTTCTGCCCATTTTTTGATTGGGTTGTTTGTTTTTTTGTTATTGAGCTGCATGAGCTGTTTGTATATTTTGTAGATTAATCCCTTGTTTGTTGCATTGTTTGCAAATATTTTCTCCCATTCTGTGGTTTGTGTTTTTGTTTTGTTATGGTTTCCTCTGCTGTGCAAAAGCTTTTAAGTTTAATTCTGTTTAATTAAGTTTAATTAATAATTGTTTATTTTTGTTTTTATTTTCATTACTCTAGGAGGGGGTCCAAAAAGATATTGCTGCAATTTATGTCAAAGCATATTCTGTCTAGGTTTTCCTCTAAGAGTTTTAGAGTATCCAGTCTTACATTTAGGTCTTTCATCCATTTTGAGTTTATTTTTGTGTGTGGTGTTAGAGAATGTTCTAATTTCATTCTTTTACATGTAGCTGTCCAGTTTTCCCAGCACCACTTATTGAAGAGACTGTCTTTTCTCCATTGTATATTCTTGCCTCCTTTGTTGTAGATTAATTGACCATAGGTGTGTGGGTTTATTTCTGGCCTTTCTATCCTGTTCCATTGATCTATATTTATGTTTCTGTGCCAGTACCATACTGTTTTGATTACTGTGGCTTGGTAGTATAGTTTGAAATCAGGGAGCCTTATTCCTGCAGCTTTGTTTTTCTTTCTCAGGATTGCTTTGGCTATTCGGGATCTTTTGTGTTTCCGTACAAATGTTAAAATTTTTTGTTCCAGTTCTGTGAAAACTGCCATTGGTAATTTAACAGGGATTGCATTGAATCTGTAGATTGCCTTCAGTTGCATAGTCACTTTGATAATATTGATTCTTCCAAACCAAGAACGTGGTTTATCTTTCCATATGTTTGTGTCATCTTTGATTTCTTTCATCAGTGTTTTATAGTTTTCGGAATACAGGTCTTTTGCCTCCTTGCATAGGTTTATTCCTAGGTATTTTATTTTTTTGATGTGATGGTAAGTGGGATTAGTTCTTAATTTCTCTTTCTGCTTTTTCCTTGTTAGTGTATAGAAATGAAAGAGATTACTGTGTATTAATTTTATATCCTACAACTTTACAGAGCTCATAAATGAATTCAGTAAAGTTGCAAGACCTGCCCAATTGACAACTGCCATATGTGTTTTGGTAGCATTTCCATCTCTGTATGTTTAGTAGTGTTTGTGCAAAGATATGAGTATTTTATTGTGGTGGCTTTCAAAGTGTGCTCCATGGAACCCCTCCATGGAGGAGCCTCAGTAGCTTCTCTGAGCAGGAGCTTGATTATGCAGAATCTAAGCACAGCCTTTCTTACCTGTCAACCCACCAGAACAATTTTACAGATTAGACTTTTGGACACATTTTTATTTTAGAAAGGTTTCTATTAATGAAATAATTTAAAGCACTGTTTATTGATTTTTGCCTTTATTCTTTTTGTTTTCTTAAAGAGTTAAACTGGACAAAAAAGACTAATAGTACTGAAAGGAATGGTTAGCCTCATAATTTATGGATAATTTGTTAGACATTAAAAAAATCTCAGTTGGATGTCCCAGGACTTAAAGCTGTTGAATACATGTGAAACTATGACAAAAGAGAACAGTATTTAAGAATATAAAATAAATTGCAGAGATTTTTCTGAAAAGCAAACTATATCAATAATTAGAGATTTTATAACATTTTATCACTGTGGAAAAGAAATCTGCACTTATAAATATCATACATTGTTGGATTATCACATCTCTGACTTTAACTTTTTGGGAATATATTTTTGTATAAGTATGGAAGACATCCTCCATTCATACATAAGTGAGTGATTAGTTGAATTGAAATGATGAAAGTTCTGTTTCAAGATTATGTGTCTTCTATAATAACACATTAATATCACTTATAAAATCCATGGACTTTTAGAAATCTTATGAGAGGGTCTACCTTTCATTGTGCCTTAACCGACCCACCCATCGTCTATACTTTATTTCCCCAGGGACGGGAATGGGACTCTGCAAACCAAATTTCTCTTTTGTCAACTGGCCCTCCCTTAGGCTGCTACTCATGAGTGCCTGAGGGAACCTACAGGAGAAAAAGAGAAAGTGGGGCATCATTCTCCCCTTTTTGCTTTCAGCTACTCTCAACAACACCCAACAGAGCTTCTTTACCTTGACCGACAATCACAGAGTGCTCCAGTAGCAGTAATTGATTTCAGTTTGCAGTTGTTCCGACACTTCTAGAAATAACCTCATCAAACCCTCCAGAGACGGTGACATGAGTTGCCTGATACCCCCTCCTTGAATTGAATTGGGTACCAGCCTCACACAATCCCTCTTCCCAGCTCAGAGACCCCACACCATCGAAGTAGACCCACCCCCATCGAAGATCCCACCCACAACCTCCTCAAGCGACTGAGTTATGGCTTCTCTAAGACTCAAGTCTAATAATACTAACCTCTTTCTTTTGTTCACCTAGTCCTAGGGGTGAAAGCTGCTTCTTATGGTTACCTCTTACCTCTTTGTTTTCTAAAAAGCAAGGAGGTAATGTTACTTTATTTTTCCTTTGTATATTATAGGCATTAATAGGAATATGTTGGATAAAACAAAATAGTATACTGTTTTGATATTATTTATATTTTCCTCCAAAGTTATCTACAGTAGTTTTGTTTAACACATTTATATATTCATACATTTTAACCTTGCCAATGTTAAAATTCCTAAAATTTTAACTCTAGTTCATAAAAATAACTTATTGTCCTCAAATAACCTCATTTTCTATGCTAATTCTTTCCTCTGTCTCTTTTGCCTAAGGAAAGTCAAACTTTCCCTGGGGCAATAGGGCATTTGTCCAGTGATGTATAGAGTAACCTGTACTTTCCAGTGTCTTAGAGATATTCCTGGGAAGAAGAGAGAATGATGACCTCCATTTTGTATAATGTTTACAGAAACTTTGCTCATTTATTTCCATCTGTTTGTCAGAGCTAGGTCAACCCTAAAGACACTCCCTCTCACCACTTTTTTTCTTTTTTTTTTTTGTAAAAAGGAAGAAAGGGAGACAAATATTTAGTGAAACACAGACTGGGACGTTCAAGAAAAAGGTGATCCAATTGATAATAGGAAACTTAGCAACCATAACAGTTTCACTATCAAATACATAGCAATCACTCAAATAACAATTATATAAATGTTTTAAGTTTTCCTTGTAGAATGAACTTTTAATGTTGGCAGGTGCTTGAATCAGGCATGAATTTCCAAGGAAAATATTTAGAGTACCTTTGGATGCACTTGAATACAGAAAGAAAGGCTGTTTTATTAACATATACACACTACTATATATAAAATAGATAACCAACAAGGACCTACTGTATAGCACAGGGAAGTATACTCAATATTTTGTAGTAACCTATAAGAAAAAAGAATCTGAAAAAGAATATATATATTATATACATATATATATATGTATACTATGTATGTATAACCGATTATTGTGCTATACCCCTGAAACTAAGACAAAATATGAAAAAAAATTGAAACAAGTTGTAGAACTTGACTGTAATGTTTGAAATTACATAGAAATTGTAGGAATAGAAAGATAAGTTGGATATTGAAAAGTGGAAAAAGTAGAACTTGAACACAAAATTATAGTCTGAAAAGTTGGAAGGGTATAAGGCAGCAGGTAAGTTTTAACTTATCTATTGTAAATTTAACATGTGCATCTTATCTTTTTAGGAAGATACATTGCAAGAGAGTATAGACAGCATTTCTGAAACATGATAGTGAGTTACAGCCCAGGATGGTGAGGTAGCAGATAGGAAGAAGTAGAAGCAGATTTTCTGGTATGTTCCTCATAGTTTGATAATATGAGTGACAGTAGAGTAGAGAATAGCTGAACAGAGTAGAGGTCTCACCTCTTTCATTTCTGTAATATTTTCAGTATATATGCTTCTGATTTTTTAAAATACAAACCATCAAACACAGCTAGTGCCATGTACTCCAAATTTGCTTTGGATATGACTTAAGGTTAACAATGACAAAGAATGGAGTTTGAGTTACTATTCTTTTGCATATGATTTTAAGGTTATGAAAAATATGAGGTCAAAAAGTCCTTATCCATTAGTTCTGAAAATGCCCTCATTTGACCGTGATTGACAATTTTTGACAATGATTGACGGACTCTGATAAGCCATGATAAAAAATGACAGCCTTGAGTATTTTGAACAAGTTACATTTTAAAGGAATTAAGTTGCTAATGGATTAACAGTGGTCAATGAAGAAGGAGCGGGCCATTACTTTTTATGGATTACGGGATTATCATTCCTTATAGAACATTGACAGTCATTCTCACAAGTCCTTCCTGAGATTCCAATGCAACAGAATTCTCTTTCAGAGAAGATTTTCCTTTATATGAAGCCCAAGTTAACCTGTTAGTTCACTCACTATGCTTTAGGATGTTGATAATTCACTGCAGAACACTGAGGTCCTCTTTTCAAAGTCTAATATCATCTTTCTTAATACACACATAGTACTTTTTCTCAAATTCATGAAAAATGACAGGACAATTAAACCAAAATCATATCCAGATATCACACCCCATCTGGACTCAGATTCACATTATTATTATAATTCTGACTAGTTTTCTAATGAATTAACAAATTCTTTGGTCTTGTAGCATAAAGTTAATGTACACATTTTTAGTTCTTAAAGAAAATCAAGCTTCTACTATGAGCTTCATTCATCTAGGCTCTTATCTAGGAAAAATGGATGATTTTTTGAAGTATCTAAGGCACGTAAGAGTCAAGCCAAGTATCCTTTCAACAAATCTCTCAGTAAAATTTTGTCCCCTAAGAAAATGCTTTTTCTTAAAATTCTCCATTTTTGTCAATAGTATAATATACTTTAAATAAATAATTATCAGCATTTATTCATCTTGTTTTTTCACTCTCTACACCCAGTTCCAGTTTGTTTCTAAATATTGCTGATTTTCTGTCTATAACATTTCTTGTATTCTTCATTTTCTTCTAATTTCCACAGTCATCACCTTTTCTGTTGCTCATATCATTAAGACTAGATAATACAGTGGCCTCCATTAGGTCCAAAACCAAATTGTCACCAATGCAAAATGAGGAAATCATGCTTAACAGCAGTAACATGTATGGAAAAACACAGGAGTAGTGGTTGACAATACATTTACTGTTGAGCAAAAAGCTTATTATCCCGGGTTGCATATTAGAAAGACAAGCATTAAAAAATTGAGTTTAGGACAATACGCTATAACGGGCTTTGGGATTTCATGATCTAGATTTGAATCTTGATTGTGTGATCTTAACTCACAGTTAGATTTCTCATCTGCAGAATGGAGATAATAATAATAACCATCATTTATTGTGCGTTTATCATGAGCTAGGCAATAAGTGCTTTATATGTCTCACTTAATTTAACTTTCATAGTAACCCTGCTAAATAAATAACATTATTATCCTCACATTACAGAGGAAAATATTAAGTCCCAAGATGGCAAATTAATTTTTTCCAGTATCACACAAGTAATATGTGACAGAACATGAATTCTAAGCTCTGGTCTCTGATATCAGAGCCTGTGGTTTCATCATTGAGATTTGAGTGAGATTATTCATGTTCACAACTGACATGGGTCAGGTACATAGCAATTGTTTAGCAAATGTTGGCTTCGTTTCCTTGTAATTTTGTGACAGGGGAAAACGTTTTGTATTCTATTACAAGTTAATCACTAAAGGAATGTTGCCTATAAGCTTAAATTATACATAATGGCCCAATTCTGGGAACCCTGCTTCCCAGGTAATGAGCATTAAGTTAAAATACTGTTTGTTTAGCTCACAGGAAACATCCTGACCAGTTCCACTGTAATGACTGCAGGGAGGAAGAAATTAACACATCCCCTCCAGAGGCTGATGGGAACCAGGAAGTGTTTGACTTTCCTTCCTCCCCTATTAGTATAAAAGGAGCCTGAATTCTAACTCAGGCAAGATGGTTTCTTGGGGTACAAGACCCCCATCTTCTTGGTTACCTGGCTTTCTGAATAAAGTTGTTATTCCTCACCCCAACAACTCGTCTCATGATTATTGGCCTGTCATGTGGCGAGCTTAGATTCCGTAACAATTTCATTATATAGTGTGCTTGTTGGAACATACTTTAGCTACTAGATTCATTTCAAGCTTCCGCATTGAGAATGCGTTATCATCTGAAGTGAGCTAAACCCTTTGAAGAATGAGTAGGAAATTGAAATGCATCATACGTAGCCACAGTGAAGTGTTGGGCATGTTCAGTCTGAAGAAAAAAGGACTTCCCTGGTGGCGCAGTGGTTGGGAGGCCGCTTGCCGATGCGGGAGATGCGGGTTCGTGCCCCGGTCTGAGAGGATCCCACGTGCTGCAGAGCGGCTGGGTCCCGTGAGCCATGGCCGCTGAGCCTGTGCGTCCGGAGCCTGTGCTCTGCAACGGGAGAAAAGGAAACGGACACTGAAAGCACATGATACCTGACTTCAAGGTAAAAAGAAAGAGAGACAGAGAGAGAGAGAGAGAGAGAGAGAGTGTGTGTGTGTGTGTGTGTGTTGTATATGACCCCAACAGAATAGAACTTGATGGGTGAATCAAATATTTATCTTAAATCAATTTTAAATCAATGGGAAAGTTCTTTCTAGTAAACAGAATTGCCCAAGGGTGGATGGACTGCCTCAGGAAAAAATAATCCGATTATTTTCTGAAACACAAAAAAGCATACTACACCTGGTCTTGGTTACATTCAGAGTCTTTGGCTAGAATCATTTTTTTATGAGATTGCTGGTTGAATACTTGAGCTCAATTATATCACCATGCTTTCCATGCTTTGTCAAGCTCTACCCAGGGCCCAAACGTGAGAGCCCCCAGCCACTTGTCTTACCGGTACCCTAGCATCCTCTCATCTTCACAGTTTTGGTGTCCCATCACCCTCCTAATTGTTTCTACACTGATACATCTTTTGTCAACACTTTCCATTTGTTTGCCAGAAACTCTGATCCATTATTAACAAACTACTGTATAGCATCATTCTCTTCACCCAGTGCCCTATTTGCCTACTTGTCTACAAAAATCTGACATTCCCATGAATCAAACTTTCCCCCCGTTTCACGCTCCTGTGTCAGCAGCCCATTTTCCCCCATCTTTGTACCACAGCGTCAAGACATGGGTTTAGTCTCTTGACCTTCAGGGCCATTCCAAACAATTACTCTTTAATTCCCCACAAGCATGTTTTCAAGGCTCCTGTCATGTAGTTATGTAGCCCTCTGTCTATCCTTGCTGTTTTCTTAAAATCTCCACATTTTCTGAGAACTTTGCTATTTTGCTCACTAGTTGACTAGACAGATTGTAATATATACTTTTTTTTTTTTTCGGTACGTGGGCTTCTCACTGTTGTGGTCTCTCCCGTTGTGGAGCACAGGCTCCGGACGCGCAGGTTCAGCGGCCATGGCTCACGGGCCCAGCCGCTCCACGGCATGTGGGATCTTCCCAGACCGGGACACGAACCCGTGTCCCCTGCATCGGCAGGTGGACTCTCAACCACTGCGCCACCAGGGAAGCCCTATACATTATTGAGTAATCCATGCATTGTGGACCTGCCCTTCAGTTCCTTGCTCTTCATAGCTCCAGGTTCCTTTTCTTCTGCTGTCTTTCAGAAATGTATTTCCAAGATTATACTCTAGATAATTCTCACAGCTGTCATTGAGCCTGACATACACCAAAAAATGTATCTGGTTAATACATTATCCCTTTTTACCCTACCCAGATTCACTGTTGGAACTGAAACTTGAACATCTCACTTCAAACATCTCAATTTATCTGATTCAAATCTCTTATGCTTTCCCCTTACTCTTTACAACCTTTTTCTCTGATCCTCCTGGACAATTTCTGTCTCCCATGTGAACTTTACCTCCTTCCCTAAGTGCTTTAGATTCCATGACCCATCTTTTCAGTTGCTTAGTTGCTTTTATTCTTTTGTTTCTTACTCTCATTCTTTCATCTTATGCTGAAAATATTCAGCTTCTGGAAAGACTCAAGCCCTTCCCATCTTAAAACAATGTCACCCTTGAACAAACATTCTCCTCTAGCCACCATTACTGGTTCCCTTTGTAAGTAAAAGTCTTGAAACTTCTTGAAAAAACGCTACAGTTGATATTTCCACTTCCTTTCATCCCATTCATTCCTTATCCCACTCTAATCTGGCTTCTGGCTCACCCCCCCTTCACTGAATCTACTTGCACTGATATCTACATTGCCCTCAGTGTTACCAGATCCAGTGAAATATTTGCTGTGCTCATCTCACTTCATCTCTCTATGGCAATTATTATGTTGAACACACATTCCTTCCTGAAATCCTCTTCCCTCTGAGCTTCTGTGAACCTTCTCCCCTAGAGTCCCTCCTTTCTCTCTGTTTTTCCTCTTCTATCATCTTCCAGTACTCTTGTTTCTCCACCTAGATTTAATATATTATATACTCTCCCTAAAAACCTTAGGCAAATTCAAAACATTTAGCTATCACACATGCACTGGTAATTCTCAATTTCCAGGCAAGGAATAGCAGAATCAGAGCACCACCCTTCTGTATCAGACTGCTTTGTAAACATTGCCACATGTCTGAACCACACGCCGCTGCCTAAACTCAACTTTTCAGCCTTCTACCGGAAACTTCTTCTCTTCCTTTGCTGCCCATCTCAGGGTCGTCCCGGTCAGAAATGTGAGTCATTTTGCATTTCTTTCTTTCTTCTCCCTGCATCTACTCTGTCACAAGGTATTATTTCATTTATTTAAAAACATTTTATCAAGCACTTGTTATATACTATGACAGAAGAAAGATGCATAGAAAGGGAATTAGACAATAATGCGGATGCGATGTTATGAAAATGCATGTAAGCTCAGAGAGTCAGATTGAGTAGGCTTTCTTCATATCTCCAAGCCCATCTTCATCCTCTCCTTTCCTTTTCCACAGTCACTCCTGCTTTTCTTCTACTTTGCTGCAGTTCTATGCAGTCTGGACCCTTTAATCTGTCTTCCTCACTGTTGTCAGAGTGACCTTTACAAAATGCCATTTGATCACGTCACTGGCTGACTTTCAAACCTTAAGTGGTTCTCAAGGCTGTCATGCTGTAGTTCACAGTTCACGGCTGAACATCCGTGTAGTTCAGCCCTTCACATTTAGGCCCCAGACTTGTTTCCAACCTCATCTTCGACCCTTGCTTCACTTGTTTTCAGGTCTTCCTCACATGGTGTCTTTTACCTGGAGCGTGTGAGGTTGTTTCATATCTCTGCACCTTCTCACTTATTATTGCCTTTTCCTAGGATACACCTTCCCTTATTATGCTCACCCAGCTAATTTCCAGGATGTCTTTCCTGATGAGCACTACCTCAAGCCTTATCTCTCCTTCCTTTGCTTCCATATCTCCTTTTGCATACAACTCTGATGGCAATTATCAATTCATTCACCAAGTATTTATTGAGCACCATATATCATGCTTTAATTTACCTTTTTTCTACACCACACTGTAAGTTCCCTGAGTGGAAAGATTATATCTGATTTTAGGGTGGAGTCCCAGAACCTAGTATAGGTATATAAAGAGATGGCATGCAATAAATATATGTTAAATGAGTGGGTTCCCATCACAAGAGTCACTGAAAGAAGTATATTGTATTAATGGAATTTATTGGGAGACCCATCCCTAGTTACTAGGATCTCTGGTCCTAAAACCAGGCTGTTTATATGAATCATAGGTTTAACACATTAGCTCTGTGTTCTTGGAGAGTTTAATCTCCACTCCTATAAATGTAGATAATAGTAGTCTCTACCTTACAGAATTGTTAGACGATTACATTAATTCATACACATATATATAATGCACTTAAAACAGGGTCTGGCCATAGTAAGAATTCAATAAATATCAGATATAGTTGTCCAGAGGTCCAACACCCACAAAGTGTCTACTTCATTATGAGACATTAGGCTTCAGAACCAGACATCTTGTTGATTTAGCTGATCTTCAACATTCCTTCAAACTCTAAGGTTCTAGGTATATATGATAATCGTCATGCATTTCATGTAGTATTTGAATAATGTCATACAGAGTGAAGTAAGTCAGAAAGAGAAAAACAAATACCAAATGCTAATGCACATATATGGAATGTTAAAAAGCGGTACTGATGAACCTAGTGGCAGGGCAGGAATGAAGACGCAGACGTAGAGAACAGACTTGAGGGCATGAGGGGGGGTGAAGCTGGGACGAAGTGAGAGAGTAGCACTGACATATATACACTACCAAATGTGAAATGGATGGCTAGTGGAAAGCGGCTGCATAGCACAGGAAGATCAGCTCGATGCTTTGTGATGGCCTAGAGGGGTGAGATAGGGAGGATGGAGGGAGGCTCAAGAGGGAGGGGATAAGGGGATATATGTATACATATGGCTGATTCACTTTGTTGTACAGCAGAAACTAACACAACATTGTAAAGCATTTATACTCTAATAAAAAGGTGAAGAAAATAAATTTAAAAATTAAAAACTATAACCTTCATCGTAAATAATACCAAATTCTTTTTGGTGGAACAGTGGGAGGACTGAAAGTAAGCTAGATCTGATACATGCCAATTACAATTAATTACAGAAATTAATTTAATATTTAGTCTGACCTCATTCCCTACTGACTTATCTCCTCATTCCCTGTTGAGCTTATGATTTATAGGAAAATTATAAAGCAATTTTTTCAAAGTCTGATAGCATGTGGGAAATTCAGGTATGATCCAGGTAGGTCTCTATGACCTAGGTATGACTCTAGAAGCAGGAAGAATCTTAAGACAGTGTTATAACTTGATGCCTGATGAACAGTTGAACACGTGTTCCTAATATTCTTTCTGCATTTCAAGAGTACTAAATAAATAATCATTAAAATTTGTGTTATCCCTTCATCTTTGCTTTCTCTTTCTCTCATCTTTGCTTTCTCTTTCTCTCATCTTTGCTCTCTCTCAAGAATTTAGTTTGTTCCCTTTACTGCATTGACTGTTTGTGCTAAGCTTACCATTCCAAAACATTCTACCAGCTCCAATAAACCAACTCAAATGCACCACAAAAATACCTAAAAACTTGCAATATCTTGACTGATGATGAGCAGGCCTTGAATAGGGATGCGGAGCATGGAAATTCAACAGTTAAATATTATATATATTAGTATAAAATTTGAATATTCAGGACTTCCCTGGTGGCACAGTGGTTAGGAATCCACCTGCCAATGTAGGGGACACAGGTTCCAGCCCTGGTCCAGGAAGATCCCACATGCCCTGGAGCAACTAAGCCCATGCACCACAACTACTGAGCCTGCGTTAGAGCCCGTGAACCACAGCTACTGAGCCCACATGCCACCACTACTGAAGCCCGTGCGCCTGGAGCCCATGCTTCACAACAAAGAGAAGCCACTTCAATGAGAAGCCTGTGCACTGCAACGAAGAGTAGCCCCCACTCACTGCAACTAGAGAAAACCCGTGTGCAGCAACAAAGACCCATGCAGCCAAAAATAAATAAATATGTATATATATATATTTTTTTTTAAATTGAATATTCAAATATCCTAACCATCTACAAAAGGTTTTATCATTATTCTGGTTATAGAATTTTCTGTTTTTAGATTTATTAATTCATTCAATAATGGTTTTTGGGTTTCCAGTTACTACCTGATATATGCCAGACACCATTTTACTACTGGGGATACAACATAGTATGAAAGAGGCAGCAATTCTTACCTTCATGGTGCTTAAATACATAAGTATACAAACATATAAATATATAAATATATGTTCTTTATATATCCTATAATATATGACAAATTAGTAAGAGAAAAGATGAGCTAATAAAATATAGCATCAGGATTTAAACTGACAATTCACACAAAAACATAATAAGCATGTGGGAAATATTTCAGTAATCAAATGGAAATTTTTAAAAATGAAATACAAATTTCCACTTTCAAATTGGCAAAACATATATACATATATACATACATATATATGTTTTGCTGTAGTTTATGAGAAAAAAATTGACAATATGTAGAAAGACTTAAAAACATGCATATTCCTTGATTCAGAAATTCTTGAACTAAGAATATGACAAGAATTTTTATATTAAATTTGTTATTTTTATTTATTTATTTGCTTGTGCAGGGTCTTAGTTGCTGCGTGTGGACTCCTTAGTTGTGGCATGCGAACTCAGTTGCAGATGCATGTGGGATCTAATTCCTGGCCAGAGATCAAACCCAGGTCCCCTGCACTGGGAGTTTGGAGTCTTAGCCACTGTGCCACCAGGGAAGTTCCAAATTTGTTATTTTTAAATTTGCTTGTTACTACCTTTTTTATTTTTTTCTTCCAGTTTTATTGAGATATAGCTGGCATACAGCACTGTATAAGTTTAATGTGCACAGCATAATGATTACATATGTCATGAAATGTTTATCACAATAAGTTTGGTGAACATCGATCATCTCACATAGATACAAAATTAAGCAAATAAAATTTTTTTTCTTGTAGTGAGAACTCTTGGCTTTACTCTCTTAATAATTTTCATACATAACATACAGCAGTGACAGTTATATTTATCATATTGTACATTGCATCTCTTGTACTTATTTATCTTATAACTGAAAGTACATACATTTTGACTGCCTTCAGCCATTTCTCCCTACCCTCATGCCCCAACTCTGGTAACCACAAATCCGATCTCTTTTCTGTGAGTTTGTTTGTTTGTTTTTCAAGTATTAATATAATTGACCTATAACACTATGATAGTTCCTGTTATACAACATAGTGATTTACTATTTCTGTATATTTCAAAATGATCACCACTGTAAGTCTAGTTATATGTCACCATACAAAGATATTACATAGTTATTGATTATATTACCCACTCTGTATTTTTCATACCCACGATTCACTGATTTTGCAACTGGAAGTATGTACCTCTTAATCTCCCTCAACTATTTCTTTCCTCCCCTCATCCCTCTCCCCTTTGGCAATCACCTGTTTATTCTCTGGGCCTTGCAGTCTGTCTGTCACTAGATCCACCACTCTTAACCAGCCATTGTCCTAAGTTGCCTCTCCATGAAAGAATACAAGAATGCTCCTTGAAACATTGTAACAACAAAAGAAAGCAGAAAGGAAATTGTATACTCAACAGTAGCAGGTGAGTTAAATAAATTATGACTTATCCATACACAATGGAAGACTAGTCAGCTTTTAAAATGTTTTGTATTATATTTGCTGACAGGATATATTGTTGTAGTTTTTTAAAGTGTACTCAAAAATATGTATTCAGTGGGATTCCATTATGAGGATAGTGAGATTTTAACCTTTTTGTTTTGTTTTATTTGCTTTTATTTATTTTTCCTCAATGAAAATAACTTGCTTTAATAATAATAATAATAATAATAATAATAATATATTATTATTATTATTATTATATACTTATAACCTGTAGTCCATGCCTGGCTTTTACAGTTAAGATTCTGGTGCCAAAATTGGGCAATAATACTACATTATATACAGAAGTCTGCCTTATTAAAGCTTTCAGACTGGAGGTGTTACACTTTTAACATGAATCAATTTAATGTAAATATCTTATATATATTTTAAAGGGTCTGAAAGAGAAGTACCTTTCTAAACATACCTATGTAGTTTGCTGGCAAAAATTCCTAAAATATCTTTTACCCATTAAAATCTCAAGAGGACTACACAAAGTAACTTAGTGGCTGGACTGCAAAAAGCCATAATGAACTTAATATTATTGCTTTCCAAAATATAGACCAATTCTTAATAGATTATTTTACAATAGGAAGTGCCTTTGGGGTCAGTATAACAAAATTAAGATCAGTTTATAAAGCCTTACAAAAGGTCTGGTGGCAGCATTAAAATGTCCAGTGTAATTATTTGTAAGTTCTTTTACTGACACATAATTTTCCTTCCCAAGCTTGGTTTGTAATGAAGTGGACTGACAGATCTCTGACTTTTCTTCCAGAAATTGCATTTGTATTGTGCTATTTTCCTAATATATATAAAGGCTACTTAAACTTATCTTAGTCAAAGTCAAACTTAAAGTTGTTAGAGCTGAGATGGGAGACTGCTCAAAGTTTGTCTTCAGTTATTTAATCTGAAATTAGTTATTGAGGCAAATTCAAAGATAGTCATCATGCTGTCAGCTCCAATGGGCAGGAGATCCTTCAGTGGCTTACTTTTCTTAATAACCTTCTCTACACAATCCAGATTGAGACCCCTGCTACCCAAGGAGGAGTCTGCCAGTCCATCTCTTTACATCTTCAGGAGTTTGGTTTCTGGTTGGTCTTTGTTCTGAAATCTAGCATCCTTCTTACCTTCCCCTTAATGTTCAAGGCTGGCTAAAGCAGATGCTACTTTTATCACATGGTGTAGTCTAATGCAGAGATTGGTCAAACAATTTTGAACATCTAAGGGCATATGTATAGCATCAAAAAATTGAAATTAAAATGACATTGAGATTTAATAACCAGGTCCTTTAGAAATACACCTCCATGACTTCCCTGGTGGAGCAGTGGTTAAGAATCCGCTTGCCAATGAAGGGGACACAGGTTTGAGCCCTGGTCTGGGAAGATCCCACATGCCGTGGAGCAACAAAGCCCCGTGGGCCACAACTACTGAGCCTGCACTCTAGAGCCTGCAAGCCACAACTACTGAGCTTGCGTGCCACAACTACTGAAACCCATGAACCTAGAGCCCATGCTCCACAACAAGAGAAGCCGCCCCAATGAGAAGCCAGTGCACTGCAACAAAGAGTAGCCCCCGCTCGCTGCAACTAGAGAAAGCCCATGTGCAGCAACAAAACCCAACACAGCCAAAAATAAATAAATAAATTTATTTTAAAAAGAAGAAAAGAAGTACCCCTTAGGTTTTTTCTACAGTGAATTTTACTAAAGATAATAAACACTCCCTTCAGTGCCTTGTTTTTAAAAATAAAGCATATTACAATGCCTCAGAATGATTTGTATCAATAAATATGTTTATAATTAAATACATAAATATTATGAAAATGCACTTTATATTCTGAGTTGTTTCATATTTGTAAACAAAAAAATCTTGAGGATGTCTGGGCAGTCCCATATTCATTGTCATAGCACTGCTCACCAGGATTTGGAATTGATTTCTTGTTAAGAAAAGATTTTCTAAGAGAAAGCCTAAAAGAAAATTTATTCCTAAAGTAGGATAAGAAAGGCCTCTGATTTATAGGGAAACTACTGGAAGAGTTGACTTGAGTTATGTGAAGGTCTGAGGATGTGTGGAAGCTATTGATCAGAACTGATATCAGTTTTCAATATTAGACATCTTTTCTGCTGGCTCTCGAAGTGAAAACCTTTCCCTGGTCTTGAGATCTGCCTGTTGCTATGCTTGGGTAGAAGAAATAATTACTTCTGAGAACAGCTCTTTTACAATTTCTGACCAAATTTTTTGTTCCTTCTATGACTTCTATGTTGATTACTCTATTTTCCAACTCTTAAAAATAAAAGATCAATGATAATATTTCTCTTCTCTCCATTGGTGTGTGGCTAGCCTTCCAAAGAAAAAACTGGCTCCCATTAGTAAAAGATATATTTAGAGAGAAGTTGGATTCTTTCTTATTTTTACTTGAAAAAACTGTGTATCAAAAAAGTAAAAGTTATGGTCAACTTTCAGTGCTAAAACAGATATGGCTGGAAAAGAAAAGCATACATTTTAATATAGTCACAAGAACCCAGTCTGTCAAAAAATTCCTAAATTTCATCATCGGCTGTTTTTCACATGTCAATTCATGGATGAAGGGTATATTGTACATAAATAGTCCATGCTGAGTGAAGCAGTTAAGTAACAATAGTAACCCACTTAATATTAGTCAAAGGAGTAGCTTCCCACAGGAAGGATTGTACTGGACTTGAAGTCATCACTCTAGTCATTTAAATTGACATTGGGTAAAGCATCAGAGGACAGACAGTAGAGAATACACCTTCACTGGCAGAAAGAAGGGGTGGAGAGAAGGCGTAAGAAAAATAAAGACAGATTAAACTTACTGAGAGGTTTATGGTATGAAATTTATTTTTCTGATTCTTAAAGAAAATTTAAATGATATATAATTTTATGCTTCTGTACTTTTATTGTTGTCTAGTATTACCTAATTTTTCTTTAAATGAAATACATGAGGCAAATGACTTGTGGGAGAAATTTGTTATGGTCTGGCAGCTCAATCTGCTTGAATGTTTTGAGATCTTCTACCTGAGATGTGTACATAAAACTTAACTGTACATGTAAATGTCATAAATAATGTTTTATCCAATTTACTGTTATTAAAGATTCCCTTAAGATTTAAGAGTTTAATCACTGTACTTCTCCTCCACCATTATGGTGTGCCTCACATCAATTACTTAATTCTAAGCATAGATTTCTACTCTTAGAAGCTTTATTGAAGTCCCCTAGTCAAAAAAAAAAAATCCATATTGGAATGTTAGTGGTAAACCTCAGTTGCATAAATAATGGTGATCCTGTGTAATGAATAATTTAGCCACACTTTAAAAATAATTCATCAGCAACATGTGAGTAGGAAACAGGATGAAGTACTAGCATATGACTGCTATCCAGATATTACTACATGCAGAATGTTGCATTTTATGACATCACTTTGTTAAACTATGCTTCCTTGTCCTTATGGGCTCCATCAACAATCAATAGTTTTAGAAAGCCATAGCACTGTGATCTCACTCAAGCTTGAACAGGTGAAATTTGAGTAAGCGTAGTTCAATCAGTGATCTGTTACCAGCAACTAAATCTAGAACCTGGGTACATTGATGGACAAGATTATAGCCAATTCCCAATCTGCTAGTTAACCATTATCTTTCTAGTATAAATCCGGCACCACCTTTGAGTTTATGTATCTGTCCTCCTCTAGCTTGATATCTAACTCAGTGGTTCTCAATTAGGGGTGACTATGCACACACACACACACACACACACACACACACCCCACCTCCCACCTCATCCCTGGGTTACACTTGACAATGCCTGGAGGCATTTTTAGTTGTCACTCTGGGTGGGAGAGTATCTAGTGGGTAGAGGTCACAGATGTTGCTCTATATTCTACAAAGCACAGGACAACCCTCACAGTGAAAGTCTTCTGACCCAAAATGCACATAAGTGCCTACAATGAGAGCCCCTTGTGACTTACTCAAGGGTCCTCATCCTTCATTAGAGACAAAACCCTGGATGGTTTTAGGGTTCCATCCGACTTGTTTTAAGCTATGAGAAAATCTTTAGGAAACAAAAGTGTTGCAAAAACCCTACCATTCTAGATTAGACCATATAAACTCGGAGTCTAAGAAGGACATGGCAGTTGATACATACAAGTTAGGCAGTCAGGGTCTTGTGTGTCATGTGCTGCCGGTTTTAAGGGAGCAGACCCTGTCCACCTCCAGGAACTTGAAGCCAGGCAGGAGCAAAGGTCTACTGGTATCAGAGCTGCTAATAAAAATTAATTCTCTTTTAAAAAGAGAAGCCAGAAATCTAGTTTTTTTTTTAATGTGAAGTCCCCTATATTTTAAATGTTTTTGGTTCTATTTTTAACAGACCAGAAAGGCCAAACAAAATACACCTGGGGATCAAATTCAGTCTTCTCACCATCAGTTTTTTAACCTCTCTTCCCCGTTCTGATTTTCATGGGGGTATTCATTCATTCATTCCGTTCACTTAACAGACACTAATTGAGAATCTATTATGTTGATGGTGGGAAAATAACAAGGATTATACAGGAGCACACAGAATTCTTCACTTTTCTGAAGTGGTGAGTTTCTTGTTCACTGTCTATCTTTCACTGAGGATCAAGCTGACTCTTTTATGATTCTTAGTCATGTGTTTTGAATTAATTGATCAATTGATTGATTGACCTCATTTCATTCCCTTAGCAACTCTTCCTATTACAATGGAAATATATACCTGGATCTCTTATTCCCGAATTAGCAACTCAGAGCAACTCAGGGACAGTGCTTTGAAAATTAAAAGTACTAAATTTAATGGCTTAGAGATGTTCTACTCAACAATTCATATCTTCCATCTCTTCTTCATTTTCTTCAACTCATTTTTTTTATTTTTAACTTACGGCCATCTCTATTTTATCACAACTAAATGACTTATGGACTTAGGACTAAATATTTTAAAACTACTTTACTTTGGTCCCATTCCAGGCACAGCACTCTTAAAACCCTTAGAAACCCCTAAACAATAAGAGTGATAAAGTGTCCTGATGTTCATAACAAACCCCTTTCCACTACACTTGAGTTTATGTTACTGAGGTGACTTTTGGAAAGAATCTAAGGAAGGGGTTTGGTTGCCAGGGGAACAAACCATGTGATTAGTGGGTTGGAACTTTCAGTCCCACCCCCTTGTCCTCCAGGAGGAGAGAGAGGCTGGAGGTTGAATTAATCGCCAGTGGCCAAAGATTTAATCAATCATGCTTACATAATGAAACCTCCATAAAAACCCAGAAGGATGAACGTGGGCAAGCTTACGGGTGAGTGAACACATGGGGATGGGGGGAGTACAGAGAAAGCATAGAAGCTCTGAGCCCCTACCCACATACCTTGACCTCTTCATCTCAATGTTCATCTGTATCTTTTATAATACTGTTTAAAATAAACTGGTAAACATAAAAAAAATTTTTTTTAATGAAAGTATTTTAAAGAGTACAAACAGATTCTGGTAGAATGAGAATTTTGTCTCTAAAATCAATGTCATTTGCATAGACCCTGTTATACTGATTTGTGTGTTTGGGGCTATGTCCTAAGAACCTCGTACCTAATAACTCATCTGATTCTTTCAACAATCCTGGGAGATTATTTTCATTTTGTAGATGAGGAAACTGAGTTATAGATAAGTTAAGGGACTTGATCATTATCACACAGCTGGTAAGTTTTGAAGCCAGAATCTGAATCCTGGCCATCTGTAAAAGCCATTGCTCTTCATCATTATGCCATAAAGATCAACAGAATAAACATGTGGACTTAAAGTTGGGATAGGAGGGCAAAACTAGACGAAAGAACAAGTTCTGCACTTCACCCTTCCCAGCTAGTCTCTGTAGAGTTTAATTCTTGCTCTATCTTCAGGCTCTGACACACACACACACACACACACACACACACACGCATGCATGCACGCACACACACACAACATTCATATGGAGTCAGACGTCAGACCTCTAAAAAGCTTACATTCTGGATGACCCAGAGCCACAGCGCTGAGTCTGAGCCACATTTCTCCTCTCTGCGAGGCTGTGTTAACACTGGCTATCTATCCTCACTCCGTGATGGTGAGAATTAGGTTAAGTAATTTTTGTCTTCCACACTCTCTTCCAAGTAATTAACCCAATTTATACACAATTTTATCTTTTAAAACTAACACCGTCATCAACGGCAATTGTTATTTAGCTCAAATCCAGACTACTGAATCTCTTGTATATTTGCAAATTTTTAACAATTAAATTTCTCTACTTGCAAGTTTCAATTTTAGATAAGAAAAAAATAACCTTGAAAAGAGGTTAAGAGTAGTATTCTTGTGTAAGATTATTTTTTACCTAATTTAGAAAACCCACTTAAATAAGTATGCATTCTAAAAATATGAAAGAAACAAGACATTTTTTGTTTTGCTTTTTTTATAGTAGTGTGTATATGTTAATTCCAAACTCCTAATTTGTTCCGTCCCCACCCAAGACTTATTTTTGAATTAAAGCTTATTCTCAGGCAATTCAATGAAAGAATTTTCTTAAAAAAACCAAAAAAACACTGTTTCTGTATAGTAAAGGGGACTCATTGCATTAGTTGCCTACAGTATTAAGAAACTAATAGTTGTTTTTTATGCTTTTCAAGCCTCTTAATTTGGTAAACATATAATTGAAAAGCAAAATTTCACAATAAAGTAATATAATTTAGTTCATGTTGTTATGGGAAAGTAAAGGGTTTCCTCCTACTTTAGTTTATTAATTTTCAAATAATGTTTACAGGCTTGTAATAATAGTTCTTTACAAGGTAGTAAATATACAGTTATCCAGACTGTCTGGGTTGAAAACTAATTACCGTTAGGAACTGAAACATTTAGGCTTGTTATTTCTGCAAATCAAACGACTCCAAATACAATATTCATTTTAAATCCAATGTGCAATGATCCAGGGATAGCCTCTCAATGCAAACCATAATCTGAAACATCTCTCTTTCTTATTATTGTTGGTAAGCAAGCTAACTGGAACTTTAAAATGTGGCTTGAAAAACAGAAGATGGGGAGACAGGTAATGAAAGCAACAATTTGACAGAACAAAAGAAAAAAATGAAGCTATTCAAAAAATTAAAAGTTTCTTTCAATGCAAATTTGCGGAAAGGGGGACAGGAAGCAAATACAGTATCTAAAGGAAAATATCAAACACTATACAAATTAGGAGGTATGTCCAAGACTAAGTGAACAGGGTTTTCTATAATTCTCATTGACACTGCTTGCTGTAAATCCTTTTCCAGTGATTTTTTAAATTTTTATTTATTTATTTTTGGCTGTGTTGGGTTTTCGTTTCTGTGCGAGGGCTTTCTCTAGTTGCGACAAGCGGGGGCCTCTCCCCATCACGGTATGCGGGCCTCTCACTATCACGGCCTCTCTTGTTGCAGAGCACAGGCTCCAGATGCGCAGGATCAGTAGTTGTGGTTCACAGACTAGTTGCTCCGCGGCACGTGGGATCTTCCCAGACCAGGGCTCGAACCTGTGTCCCCTGCATTAGCAGGCAGATTCTCAACCACTGCGCCACCAGGGAAGCCCTCCAGTGATTTTTTTAAACAGAGCCACAATTTTAAATTAGTGTTAACATAAGGTAAAGTACGGGGGCTTCCATGGTGGCGCAGTGGTTGAGAGTCCGCCTGCCGATGCAGGGGACGCGGGTTCGTGCCCCGGTCCGGGAGGATCCCGCGTGCCGCGGAGCGGCTGGGCCCGTGAGCCATGGCCGCTGAGCTTGTGCGTCTGGAGCCTGTGCTCCACAACGGGAGAGGCCACAACAGTGAGAGGCCCGCGTACCGCAAAAAAAAAAACAAAAAACGTAAGGTAAAGTAGTAAGAGTAGGAAAGGGGAGTTTTACTATTCAAAAGGAAAGTGAAATTATGAGAAACATAAGATATCCCATATTTTTATTCATATTTTTAAATGATCATATCATGTTAGATTTTCAAAGTTATTTCTAGACAAGCCCTTTAAAAAGACAAATGAGGGTTTTATTGCCACTGAATAGTTCCAAGACTTAGAAATTAAAAAGTTAAAAAACATTGAAGATATAAAAATAAAAACACTGCAAATGTATAGTAAAATTGTGTTGATGTTTATTACTGTTTTTTAAATGAATTAAGTGACCACCAGGATACATCTGTCAAGTGATAGTGAAGAAATTATTGAAAATGTTTGTGCTTGTGGGTTTGAGTCAGGATATGGGGAGATCAAAGGGGGGAAAATTAACTTTGAAAAATTAAAATATTTGATTTAATAGCAAGCTGGCTGTGTTATTTTAGAAACATAAAAAAGTGACACTTGATGTATATTGTGTAATATCAAAAACAATTGCAATTGCATATGCACTGACTTCATGACTGTAGACAGAAAGAGATTCAAAGTCAACAGTAATCCTATGAAACAGTCTTTAAAAGTTTACATAAGATGATAATTTATGCAATCGACATGTTCTTGAAAAGTTATGGGCAAACATAATTTTTACACTAACGCTTTTTATCATGCTAGGAGAGAAAACATTTTAAAAGAAATTCCCTTTAAAAAGGATTAAAATTTCTATTTTAATCCTTCTGTAAAATAATCTTATTTTAGTATTTATCATTTATTTGATAAACTGGTTCACATGGAGATACACTTTTTGGTAATGAATTCTTATTTGTCAAAAAGTAAATTTCTTTAGGGCTAACTCCAATTTGCGTTTGTTTATTTTTGTCCCATGTTTTAAACACTTTCTTTATTTCTGAATACTACTTAATGATGGCAATTACTGGTGAGCAGGAAATAAAGTAGAAGAATAAGAAACGTGGCTGGATGGATGAAAGTGGAATGAACTGTTCATTCCCTTGGGCAACTTCTTGACACTGTTGACATAAAGTGGTAGACGAAAGAGACTGATTCCCCCACTATAATATGCATCTTTTCATTCTCAACTTTATCCCAACTCTCCATTATAATACTTAAGAAAGTGACATCACTGCTTAAGAGACAAGAAATTTGAATCTGACCTCTTTCCATTCCCCATTCAATAACAATAGCAGAAAACCACAATAATGACAACACTAATATTTATTGAACAATTACTGTGTCACTATGAAAAGCTGAACATACACCTCCACTCTCTCTCCCATCATTTTTCTCCATGAGACTACTACTATTTTGTATTATATTTATTTTACACATGTATTGTCTTTCTCTCTCCACTAAAATGTACATTCCAAGAATACCCTTAATGAGAAAGTTAAATAAGCAACACAAAATCCACCCCTTCAGTATGTTTCTTTTTATGTGAGATAATTATTTTCCTGCAACATTTTAGTAGAAATATTTTGTTTCCTACAAACCTGGGGAAAAGGCAGGGGAATAGCTAACGTAAAGAACCTAATATAAGAGTAAAAGTGGAGTGTAAGAATAACAGAAAGAGAGTCTGTGTGGTTGAATTTTAGAGAATGAGATGTTAGGAAAAGTAGGAGGGGACAGACTGCCTTCAGTGGTGCATCATGATAGAAAAGCTACATATAATGAGGACCCATCATCGATTTTAAGCATGGAAGAACCTGATTCAAGTTTTCAACAGCTCTTTCTGGGTACATTGAGAATTGTAGACTTTGGCCAGAGTGTGGCTGCAAAATAGAATCCTGGAGACAAGTTAGGAGAGGACTGCAGTAAGCCAGACAGAAGATGGTGATGCAGCAGAAATAGAAAGGTAGACAGAGTGGACACATACACATAATGATGGTACAACCAACATGATTTTCTTTTTTCTTAAATTTTTATTGGAGTATAGTTGATTTACAATGTTGTGTTAGTTTCAGGTGTACAGCAAAGTGAATCTGTTATACATATACATATATTCACTCTATTTTTTTTTATTCTTTTCCCATCTAGGCCATTACAGAGTATTGAGTAGAGTTCCCTGTGCTATGCAGTAGGTTCTTGTTAGTTATCTATTTAATATATAGTATTGTGTATATGTCAATCCCGATCTCCCAATTTATCCCTTCCCCCCACTTATCCCCTGGTAATCATAAGTTTGTTTTCTACATCCGTGGCTCTACTTCTGTTTTGTAAATAAGTTCATTTGTACCCTTCTTTTTAGATTCCGCATATAAGCGATGTCATATGATATTTGTCTTTCTGTGCCTGACTTACTTCACTCAGTATGATAATCTCTAGGTCATCCATGTTGCTGCAAATGGCATTGTTTTATTCTTTTTTATGGCTGAGTACTATTCCATTGTGAATATGTACCACGTCTTCTTTATCCATTCCTCTGTTGATAGACATTTAGATTGCTTCCATGTCCTGGCTATTGTAAACAGTGCTGCAATGAACATCGGGTTACATGTATCTTTTTGAATTATAGAACCAACATGATTTTCTAATTGATCTCACTAAAATTAAGCTCCATGAAGGCAGGAATCTTCTCTCTCTTGTTCATCGTGAATCCCTGGTATCTGCAAAAGAGCCTGGCACATAAAGATGGTCTATTTGTAAATAGTGTAATATAATAGAATATTTAATTTTTGTGTTTGGTTTGGTTTTTAGTGGCTTTAGTCAGCAAAATTAAAAGATGGCAACCTGATGTTAGTCCACAGAGTGTGTATATATAGGAGAGGGAGGGGGAAGAGGGATACTTTACTGAAAACCAAATGCCTGGGAACCATTGTTCTGAAATACACTCTCTTAAAAATCATCTCTTAGCATCCTAATTAAAGCTGAAAATAGTAGATGGAGGGCTCAGGAATTTTCACTGTATATATAGAGAGATAGATGTATATGAAGGGGTGCATATGTGGTTAACTGGTACCACCTATATTTAGATTAACTCTGTTCTATCTTTCCTAAGCAAGTGTAAGGTAAGCATATGCCTTTTCAAGCACTGAAAAAAGTAATCCCCTTTTTTAATGAGGAAAGTAATATAACTCTAATATCCATACCAATGAGAGATCCTTTGCAATGAAAAAATACTTTGCTTTTTAACTTTTAGTTATTGCTTTTAGAAACACAAAAGTTTTTCAGCCTTTATCTATAATTTCTCCTAAATTTGGCTAAGTTTAATTACTTTCCATAATAAACCTTCTAACTGTGAGACTGGTTTCTAAGTCACTACTGTAGTCACAGCAATGACCTCAATAATCGGAGTATCTCTCTTGTGGATATTTCTAAATAGAACTGATGCAATTTTCCAGTCTAATTTATATAAAAGGAACTGATCTAGGCCAAATAATATTCTTCAGTGTTTGTATTGGAAGAAAATATGGAAACCTTCTTAACATTCAGCAACAGTTCTTTCTCTATAGATTATGACATTCTATTTATATTGTATTGGAAATTCATAACATATTTTCTTTAGCTATCAACTTGCAAAATAAGGTCATATAATGTGAAATAGATTTTTTTACATAATCAAGTAGGTGAATGTTATATATCCTCACAGATTATTCCTTTAGAATCAATTATATTCAAACATTGTATAACAAGATTTTAAATCTTTATAGGATTGAGAAGTAATTATTGTTATGTGGATGGCTAAACTGGAAGTTGTGCAACTCACTTCACAACACATGTGGTTGCCTTGTCAAGGATAAACTTGGGCTACTCCAGTGTCTAACAGAAATGTGCACAAATATTGTGGAATAAAGCATGACAGTATTACTTGACCCATCCAGATTTGTTTCCTTTAGCTAAATAGACTCATTTTTTCAAGGACTTTGATATTATTCATTCATTTGTTTTGCAGACATGAACCTCAAGTGACTGCAGCTCTTTGTGAATATCTAAAGACACCATGTCTCTCTGATAATGGCAAGTTAAGAAAGGAAACCTGTAAGTATGGATGTATTATTATTTCAAATGGAACTCAGTTGATTACCCTAAAAAATTAAAGCAACATGGTAGTATGTCCTCTTTCTTGATCAAAATATATTGCTTCTTAGATATAAAGTATAATATTTATGCAAAGTTGCAGACAGTATATGAAAAGTTTTCAAAAATCGAAATAATGCAGTGCAAAACTTAAACTCCTTTAAGTTGTCAAGTCAGATTCTGTAATTGCTCCTTTAATGGCTGTTAATTGTTAAAATTCTATTTTTATCCTCTTAGTTTTTAAACAAAAGCCTGTGGTCCATGTCCTTAAGAAGTAAACAAACAGTCAATAAAGCTGAAAGAAAAAAAGAAAAAGAGCAAAACTCATAGAGGCAGTGATGGAGCAGTGCTGAACAGCCCTGTCTCTACCTTAGACTCCCCACACTTGAGTTCTAGCTTAGCTATTTACAGAAATGTGGTGGTGACTTTGGGCAAGTGGCTTAACCTATTTTTGCCAATGTCTTTTCACCTGTAGAATGGGAATAGTAATAGTATCTATCTCACAGTGTTGTAAAACCTAAATGAGTTAATATTTACAAAGTTCTTACTAAGTGCCCAGCAAATTCTAAAAATGTTTATTGTCTAATATAGATAACATTATTTTATCAAAATAAAACTTTATCACACAAAGTATAATAATAGTAACTCTGATTTCCATTTACCAAAAAGGGAGTTTTGAAATAATGAGAAACCGCTGAAACATGGCAATGATAATCCAATAAAAAGAGAGTTACCAAAACAAACAAAAACAAGGTATGATACAAATTATCTTTAGTCTCTTCCTTATCATGAAAATTAGCATCAGGAACTTTGCTGAAGCACTTTAATTATCATTATGTCAAAACACAGATAAAACCTATAAAATATTGTATTATATTTTCTGTATTATGTATAATATTTTCTGTATAATATTTTCTGTATTATGCTGAAAATCATGATTTGGGTTGGGGTGTAACTGAAATATATTTTCTTCTTGGTATAAAATATTACTGACAGTTATCAAAATATTAAGGAACTCTTTAATAATTAGTTTTAATAAAGACCAAAAATCTTCTGGAAAATAACTTTTTTTTTTTTTTTTTTTTTTTTTTGCGGTACGCGGGCTTCTCACTGTTGTGGCCTCTCCCGTTGCGGCGCACAGGCTCCGGACGCGCAGGCTCAGCGGCCATGGCTCACGGGTGCAGCCGCTCCGCGGCATGTGGGATCCTCCCAGACCGGGGCACGAACCCGTGTCCCCTGCATCGGCAGGCGGACTCTCAACCACTTGCGCCACCAGGGAAGCCCGAAAATAACTTTTTGAATAGCAGGCCAGCCCCTAACAATTGTGGGCCTGTACAAGAGTAGAACTGAAGCACAGAACATATGTTTAAATAGGTGAAGGCTGTAAAACAGGTTGACAAACTATTAAGTAAATACATCTTCCCACCTTGACAAATATACTTCATAACAACTGGAATGGCCAGTTACAAATTTAATAGACCCCTCAGACCCCTTGGAGATCCACAGCTGACTTCGATCTCTAGCACCTCTCCCTGATCACCCGCCCCTTCTCATCCTACCCGGCCAGCACCACAGGGTTGCCTTGGCATTCATTTGGAAGCCCCAAGCCTCATACCAATACTCAATCCTCACCTTCCTCAAATATTTGCCCTCTGGTCAACTTTCAGACCTAAAAGTGGCCCAGTTAGCCCTCAGAAATTCAGACCCCAAGAAAAGGCATGTGCCAGCTTCAAGAAACTTGAGTTGGCTTATTTGGGTAGGGATTTCCACGTTTTCATGTGTACTTGGTCCCCACGATCCCAAGAACTTCTCACCTTTTTGGAGAGATACACAGGACTAAGGCAGGGATTTCTCCTGCCTGGGGGTACTTATGAAGAGAATAAATCTAAGACTATTTTCATAAACTGCACATTAAATCAGCCTTATTACAGTCATACCTGGCAAGTAGGTGATTTAAGGGCATAATAAATATTTTTCTACTAAAATACACTGTTTAGACTGAGTGACTTACTGCTCCTGGATTATTTAGAATGATATGGTTTGTTCTGCGCAACATTGGTCTGGCCCATTTTCCTTAAATCTTCTTTATTCCCACAAGCTTCATCTAAAAAAGTGACCTCATTGACTTACTTATACAAGTTCAGTGTGGTCACTGATTCAGTTCGTCAACCATTCAATAAGTATTTACAAAGCATCTAGTACGTGTCAGGAACAAACACCAGCACTGGAGCACAGTGTTCCAAAAATAGACACCATTTCTGCCTTCCCCAGACTTAAAGTCTAAAGGAAGAAAATCACACAAACAAGAATAATAATGATACTGTGTAATAAGTGATACCCAGTGAGTTCTGAGAGCACATAGATAGCTGCTTGAAAAACAAGGCAAAACTTTGTTAGGGAAAGTGACTTTTGAGCTAACCCCTGAAGAAAAGGTAGAACTTAAATAAGCAAAGACTGCTTGCTTAGTAGTGGAGATGTAAAACAACCAGAGTGAAAGAATATATATATTCTTATGAAAGAACACATTAGAGAGAAAGAGAAAGGTATCTCACTCAATATCATTATGGTTAGTAAAATTTGAAAAGAGAAATAGCAAGTGATGATCATGATGTGGTCTTTAGGGGTCAGATCATGAAGGACCTTGAAACTCATGGCAAGGACAGGACTTGACTCTAATAGTGATTAGGCAGGTCGGGGGGCATGGAAGGGATTTATGCAGGGTAGGCATGATCAGCTTGTTGTCTTATGAAAGTCACCCTGACATCAGACCAGATAATTTTCGAAGTCCTATATCATCATACAGGCAGCAGATAATGGTGGTTATTCCAAGAACATGGTAAGAGTATTAAGAGGAATCAAGCAATTGAAGAAATTGGAAATAGAATCTTAGCAAGCAGGACTTGCGAGGTGTTTGAGTATAGAAGGTGAGGGAAATGAAGAAACAGAGGATGAGTTCTGGGTTTCTGTGTTGGGCATCTAGATGGTAAGTAATCACTACGAAGATGAGCAAGAAGAAAAAGAGGTTTAGGTTGCAGGAGAGAGAGGGTGAGTGAGTTTAAGATAATGGTGGGACATCCAAGTAGAGTGATGTCTATGGCCAGTAGAGACACTTAGGGAAGAGAGTCAAGTGTAGGAATAGATGTGGGTACTATTATTGCATAGAGAGTCAATGAATCCATGGTAAGGAGCAGAAGACTACCAGAGGGAGTATGTGGTGTGGGAATAAAAGTTAGAGGGTGGAACTCTGAGCATGGATTGGCAGAGAAAGAAGAAATTATGGAGAAATGGGAGAGAGACTAGAAAAGAACATGAAGGATGGTGAAGGGAATTCCAGAAATTTTAAATGCAGATGAGAATTTTTTTAATTAGAAAGAAGAAAAAAAACTTAAGTGTCTACACAATGCACAACTTTATATTTATTCAGACACACCCTCATATGCACAAGTTTTTCCCACCGACTATATATACTTATAAGCATACCTACTCACACACTATATATACACCCACACACATTCACAGACACCATGCATAGCTCCATAAACCCACAGGCACGGCAATACCACCTATAGAAATTTTCATTCATTAAATTTAACCTCAGGTCTCTGCTAGCGTATTAATTATTAAGGAAGTCTACCGATGTAAAATGAGAAAGCTTTGGTTTGTGGTTTCAACAAGGACATGGTTCACATTTTCATCCATTAAGTGGGCACAGTAATACTAGCATAGGAAAGTTTTGAGATTTAATTGATGTTTACCAAGTGATTTGACAGCCTAAGATGAAAGATGTTAGGTAACGCTGTTACTGTTGCTGGGATTGATGGTGGTGACCTACCGTAGCATTTGAGTATTGCAATATCCTAAACCACAATGTAATCCAGGATGATAAAACACAAGATATCATTAGATGACTTAGAAGTGGTAAGGCTAACACTAAAATGTCCTGCTGGTTATTTATGTTCCTTATTTATTTATTTATTTATTTATGTCTGCTCAGTTTTAGCCCTTATTTGTCATGTAACTCTCTCATTCTCTACTTTGTCCTAACATTCTAGAACAGCTTGGCTGAGCTGAAAGGGACCTTGGGGATCTTCCAATTCAATTTTGAATTCAACTGAAGAAACTGAGTCCCAAGCTTATATTATTTATCCCCAGATCACCTAGTTAGAATTTAAAGTTGTCTCCTGCTTTCTGTGTTTTTCCACTAGAGAATATTTCACAAACAAGAAAATAATTCTGAAATTAGGATACCATACCAGATAAGAGATCTAAGAAAATGTCACCAGTTATAAAAAATAAACAGATTAACAATAGCTATGAGAAAGATGAAATAGCACTTCTTTTTAAAATTATTACAAGGGATACTTTACATTTAATATTGCAAACAGAATGCCCATTACTGAAGAAAACAAATACACAATAGAGATATAAGAGCAAGAAGAAAGTAGTTAAAATTCATGAATTACAATTGAGTTATATAGGTTCATCTATTGTTAGTCTTGGTGAAAGGAACAAATGTGTTTTCTTTGGATTTCACAAGATGTGATTTATTTATTAATTCATTATTGTTTTTAATTAAAAAATTTTAACATCTTTATTGGAGAATAATTGCTTTACAATGGTGTGTTAGTTTCTGCTGCATAACAAAGTGAATCAGCTATATGTATACATATATCCCCAAATCCCCTCCCTCTTATGCACCCCTCTCACCCTCCCTATCCCACCCCTCTAGGTGGTCAAAAAGCACCAAGCTGATCTCCCTGTGCTATGCAGCTCCTTCCCACTGGCTATCTATTTTACATTTGGTAATGTATATATGTCAATGCTACTCTCTCACTTCGTCCCAGCTTACCCTTCCCCCTCCCCATGTCCTCAAGTCCAATCTCTCTGTCTGCCCCTATGTTCATCGGAACCTTTCTCTTTTTTTTTTAGATTCCATATATAAGTGTTAACATACGGTATTTGTTTTTCTCTTTCTGACTTACTTCACTCTGTATGACAGACTCTAGGTCCATCCACCTCACTACAGATAACTCAATTTCATTTCTTTTTATGGCTGAGTAATATTCCATTGTACATATGTGCCACATCTTCTTTATCCATTCATCTGTCAGTGAACACTTAGGTTGCTTCCATGTCCTGGCTATTGTAAATACAGCTGCAATTAACATTGTGGTACATGGCTCTTCTTGAATTATGGTTTTCTCAGGGTATATGTCCAGTAGTGGGATTGCTGGGTCATGATTTATTTTTTTGAACCAATAATTTTTTAACACAACCCATGTCCCAAGTACTCTGCTAAGTTCTCAGGATTAAGAGGAAGAAGAAAAAGAAAAAACACAGTTAAGATCTTTGTTTTCCTTTAGTTTTTAGTAAGAAGACAATAAACAAAATAATTACATATTTTAATCAGTGCTATAATGAAAATAAAAATGGTTGCTTATTTGAGCTTCTAATTAAGATTGAATGGTGTCTAGGACCAAGGTGATATTAGGTTAGAAACCTGAAAGATGATAAGGAATGAGACAAGTAAAGATTATGAGGAAGACTATTCCAAGCAGAGAGAATGACATGACTAGAGGAAACTTGGTTTTAAAGAAACAGAAAGAAAGCCAGTGTGAGTGGCAAGCAGTGAATAAGGGAGAGAATTGGGTGAGGATAAAGTTGTCATCACATTGCGATGCTGTAGAAATGAGGTTAGGGAGTTTGGACCTTTAGTGTTAGAGGAAACCATAGAAATGTTTTAATTATAGGAGTAAATGGTTAAATATATTTTTTCAATAGATTTTTCTGATTATTTTACTAGAATGGGTTGTGGAAGAAGCAAAGAATGAAATGAGGGAGAATTGCTAAGAAACGTGGTGGTGGTCCAGGTGAGAGCAGCTGGTCAACCTGGGCTGAGGGAGTGACAATGGAGATGGAGAAAAGGAGCAAGGGTAGACAGTTGACAAGGTGGATGTGATGGAGAAGAGGGGGAGAGGGATTAGTATGACTCCATGTGTGTGCGTGGGTGGGCTTGAACATACGTGCATAGCAGCGCCATTAATGGCCGCTCTTCTCTGAGCTTTTCTGGCTATGAACCACTCAAAGTCTGGTCACACTTAAAGTCTCACTTCTTCGGAGAACCCTTCCCTGACACGTCCATCTGTGGTATAAGTCCCTATAGGTATTGTCTCATAACACCCATCATAATACTTACTATGTTTAGTAATTGTTTTTTTGTGATTTTTTTTCTAATTCTCTTTACCCAGTAGACTTGTCTATTTGTCTATTTATTCATTGCATTATCCCTAACATTTAGCAGAAGTCTGGTACATGGTAAATGCTCAATAATTATGTACTGAATAAATAACTGAATAAATAAATTCCTAATTCTTTCTCAATTCTTACTCCACCATATATTTCCCATCTAGAATCTGCAAATTAGAGAGAGAGAGAGGTACTGAACAGTACCAACAGTCCAAACAATTAAAATGCTAGAACATTTTAGGGTAGTATCTATATGATACTGTAATGGTGGAAACATGGCGTTCTACATTTGTCAAAACCCATAGAACTATACAACACAAAAACTGAACCCTAATGTAAACTCTAGACTTCAGTTAATAACAATGTATTAATATCCATTCTTCAGTTATAACAAATGTACCACAGTAATTCAAGATGTTAATAATAGAAGAAACAAAAGGGGGCATAAGGGTATACATGGGAGCTCTTTGTACTTTCTACTTAATTTTTCTGTAAAACTAAAAGTACTCTTAAAAATAGTGCTTATTAATTTTTAAAGTGCTAGAGAAGGGAAATGTGTCCTAAAAGAGTGGTTTATGGATCAGTTACAGGGGAAAATTCTTCTTCCTTCCTATGTCCAGTTCTCACCGAGGGTCTCATCTCATTTCCAGTTGTTTTCCCTATCCACTTACTTGTGAGTGATAAATGCAATGAAACAGTAGGTGTCTCGAAATTCATGCACAAGCAACTTCTAGTAAAATGGATTGTGTTCCACCAATTATTTCAAACTCAGTTGTAAGGAACTCTGATATACCTGCTTTTCAATATAGGCAGTGTTATCACGTGGGGCTTGGGTGCCAGGTTGGGTTGGTTTATTCCAAGAAGGAGAAAAAAAGAGAGAAGGAGAAGAAAAGCCACTAAATATTTCTAACCACTTGCTATGTGTCAATAACATATACGCCCATGTATTTTTAAATCTACTCAGTGCATTTGGAGCTAGTTATTATTATTGGTATTTTTTAGTTGAGGAAACAAAGATTTAAAGATGTTGAAAACTTGTCCTGAGTCACAAAACGTGGGAATGGCAAACTAGTCTTTCAGTGAAGGGAGTGGAGGTACTTAGATTGAGATAGGAAATAAAAGCAGACTACATGTATGTGCCCGGGATATTTCAATGTTAAATTTTAATAATTTCAGTAATATTTATATTCATATTACTGGTTTTAAAATTCCCAGAGAAGGTATTTTGTATAATTACTTGATATGATGTATTTAAAGACTGAAATTTAAAAATCATCACTAAAGATTTTCTACCTCAGCTAAGATGTCTTTTCTGTCTACTCTCTTCTTTTAGATAGTTAATAGCAATCACTTCCTATCACACACAGAGTAATTCTCCATGTGCATAAATGCCTACCCTAGTGCCTCTTCCACAGGCTAAATATTTATCCCAGTCTTACAAAAAAAAATCTAGTCCTGAATATTGTGAAGTTTGTTCTATGAGAAGATAAACCAGAGATCATTGATATGACAGTGTGTAAAACAAAACTCTTACCAAAAAATCATCCTTTCATTGGATCATTTAGGAGAGACTTGTGTAATGATGTGTAGTGTGAATTATGTTTTTGAAATATTGGGATATGCATTCTGTTTTAATTTCCTTGTACTGTCCTCTGTGTAATCTTCCCACAGGCCTCCATGTAGATATGGAGGTAGGGGTGGAATGGGGGGCCAGGGAGGAGAGAAGGATTAGAATTGTCAGAGCAGGGATGTAAAAATAAAGAGTCACTACTCAGTTTCTGAAGTTCATAATAGGGAGTTGCAACAAGACATTAATTTTGAGAGAGAAATTTTGTTTGGGAGAAATGAATTCTCTATATTCTTTAATGCTCATCAATACATTAGGATGAAGTCAAGAGGAATAACATTGCATTTCTTCCAAAGTGAAGAGAGGATGTCTCTTCTCGCTATAATCTAAATGCATAGGCCCATTGTCCTACAGAGAATGTGGTTATGATATAGGACAATGACTTTAACATATTTTGACTAAAGCCCTCAGAAAAAATGCATTGTGTCTCATGATTCAGTATACAAGAAGAGATGTAAAATGAATATATAACCATAGCTAAATAAATGACTTAAAATGGAAATGAAAACTGCTTGAAATAATAATTTAAATTTATTTTGTCCTGATATTTTCCAATTTTTTTTTTTTTATAGGCTGAAGGGCACTATTTGCTAAGGTGTTTCAACCTGAAGTTTGAGAGACACTGACAGGTGGAGGGATGTCTTTAGAAACATCCACATGAAGGGAATTCTAATATCAGAGAAGCTTCTGAGTTTCTTGCTCTTTCCCCCCCCCATTTGATATTCTTAATGAAGGGCACTTGCCAGGCTGTCCAGCCCCATCCTGGTGGTATCTACATCATGGCGAGCCCAGTGGTCCAGCACGGTTAGGAAAAGGGAGAGCCTGGATTTTGTTCTCCAAAGCTGTCCTTGGACCACATGCAGCATGAGCAAGGCCTAAGCATTTGCATGCACACCCAGCAGGGACACATAGTATCAGAGATAAACTAGTTGGTGTGGGCAGCTTTGGTAGGGCTGAAGGGGGCCTCTGAGATAGGACTACAGAGAGGATTGCTGAGGTTGCTGTCATATGGCTTCTGAGCCAGCATAGGTCATGGTGGCCAAGCCCTTCACCAGATCAAGGGAGAGCCCAGACCATGAGTTGTACCAACAGCAGACATTAACTTAACAACAAAGGACAGAATTCATCATACCTCAGAGGTCACACCGACCTTGTTTTTTAATAGAAATGGCCAAAATAGGCAGATCGTAGGGTCTGTTTCATACACACCTTCCAAGACTCCCGTGGGTACATTCCTTTAGGGACCGTAACTGACATCCAGAATGCTCGCGGGGAGAGAATCTGGGTAGTGTAGTTTTTAGCTTTCCATTACAGAAAGTGAGTGAAATGAAAGTCCTCCACTTCTAGAATGCAGTTAAGAAATTAACTATACTAATAATATTAATAATGATAATAAAAACTCAGAAGTGTAAGAGATTAAATGTCCATCAAAAGAGAAGTTATTGGATCAATCATAGTATTTCTGTCTAATAAAATAAAGTTATTGAAAAATAATGGTGATTTATGGGTACAAGAATCATTCAATTCTTTCATCCAACAAATGTTTATTAAGTTTCACTCTATAAGATTCATTATTAAATGGAAAAGGCTTAAAGTCATGTTATATGACCCCATATGCAATTAAAAATCATAATATATGTACGTATATGTCAGGCCAGGCTTTCCATCGATTATCTCATTTAATTATCCAGACAACTTATTATCCCCACTTCCCAGATCAGATAGATGGGGCATAAAGATATCAAGTAATTAGTCCAGTGTGAATTTCCTTGTCCCATGGGGAATAAAGCCAAGATTTAAACCCAGACACTCTAACCACAGAATGGGAAGTTATAATAATTTAGCCCAAAGTTATAGGTAATCTGTACTCTTTTGAGTTATTCAAAGACCATCTCACAGACGTTAATTTGGATTTTCAATGTGCTGGTATAATTCTGTAGATAACCATTTTGAAGTTTTGGCTTTGTTCTCTTCATTAATAAGGACATATTTTTCAGTATTTTCTAATTAGCAATTTCAAAGACAGTATTAAATCTGGATACAAGAAGTGAATTGTCAATTTGCAGGTAACTTTACTCACATCTTCCCTATTTAATCATTTGCTCAAAAAATGGTGCTAATGTGATCTATGTATAAGTATACTATTTACATCACAGTGTTAGCTACACAACTCTCACATAACAAAACCACTCACATAGTTACCATATACTTTTTTAACTTTATTGAGTTATAATTGATGTAAATATTTTATTTTAACTGTGGTTTTGAAAAAAGAGATAAAATTATTTCAGATCAGTTTAATGTAGTTGCTTTTTAAAATATTTAATAATTAATTATTATGAGACTTATAGTACCCTGAAATCAAATGTTTAGTTTTTCATATAATTGTATATGTTCTTTGTATATGTTCTTTGGATGTATCTATTACTTATTAACAATATTACCCAAATTACTACTTTTATTTAGACACCTGTAAAAATGTTATGAAAAAAGCAACCTGTGGGGCTTCCCTGGTGGCACAGTGGCTGAGAGTCCGCCTGCCGATGCAGGGGACACAGGTTCGTGCCCTGGTCCTGGAGGATCCCGCATGCCACGGAGCGGCTGGGCCTGTGTGCCGTGGCCGCTGAGCCTGCGCGTCCGGAGCCTGTGCTCCGCAGCAGGAGATGCCACAACAGTGAGAGGCTTGCGTACCACACACACACACACAAAAGCAACCTGTATCCCTAACCATAGGCACTAGTTATGTCTTGGTCATCTTGTCCTTTTATACACTTTTTCTGGAAGCTCTTCTCTTTTCATGACAGTAACTGGTTTGATGCCTTGATTTCTCCCCAACCCATACATTTCTAACTTGTTTTTCACACGAGCTACATTCCTATATCTGTAGCTGCCACGTAGGATCCAGAAGACAGAGAGCTTCTTCTGTATTACTTTTTGATGCATCCCCACTGGCATTATGTATGTCTAATGCACAGCAAGAACTTAAATATTGGTTAAATAAAATGAATAAATGAATGCAGCTTCTGAGTAAATAATGCCACTTTATTCATTAAGGTAAAAACTATATTCAGTACCTGCTTTGTACCAGGTTTTATGCTAGACTCTAAAAACACAAATATGAGCAATACACAGCCTTTTCATAGAGGAGTTCAAGATCGATTTGAAGTACTAAATATGTAAACAAAAACCTAACATGCTATTTTATATACTAGGAAAATAATTTGGTTGAATATAACTTAAATATAACTCCCTCTTGCACTGCTGGTGGGAGTGTGAATTGGTACAGCCACTATGGAGAATGGTATGGAGGTTCCTTAAAAAACTACAAATAGAACTACCATATGACCCAGCAATCCCACTACTGGGCATATACCCTGAGAAAACCATAATTCAAAAAGAGTCATGTACCAAAATGTTCATAGCAGCCCTATTTACAATAGCCCGGAGATGGAAACAACCTAAGTGTCCATCATCGGATGAATGGATAAAGAAGATGTGGCACATATATACAATGGAATATTACTCAGCCATAAAAAGAAACGAAATTGAGCTATTTGTAGTGAGGTGGATGGACCTAGAGTCTGTCGTACAGAGTGAAGTAAGTCAGAAAGAGAAAGACAAATACTGTATGCTGACACATATATATGGAATTTAAGAAAAAAAATGACATGAAGAACATAGGGGTAAGACAGGAATAAAGACACAGACCTACTAGAGAATGGACTTGAGGATAAGGGGAGGGGGAAGGGTAAGCTGTGACAAAGCGAAAGAGCGGCATGGACATATATACAGTACCAAACGTAAGGTAGATAGCTAGTGGAAAGCAGCCGCATAGCACAGGGAGATCAGATCGGTGCTTTGTGACCGCCTGGAGAGGTGGGATAGGGAGGGTGGGAGGGAGACGCAAAAGAGAGGGGATATGGGAACATATGTATATGTATAACTGATTAAATTTGTTATAAAGCAAAAAAAAAAACACAATTAATTGTGTCAAATATGACTTAATCAATCTAAAATATGTGTCAAGAGTTTTCTTAAAACTTCCTTCGTAGAGAATAAGACTTGAGGTCTTTCTTTATTATTTGTCTCACATGAACGATATACACAGATCTGAAAGACTAAGCCAAATTCAGTTCAGAGGCCCATCGGGAGTAGATGGAGGGGAAATGAGTCTCCCCAAGCAGGGGGTAGACGATAGAGGGAAGGTAGAGGGTAGTGGGGTAGCACTTTGAAACTGACAGGGATGGTTGGTTGCCCATCTTGTTAGGGAGGGGGGTGGACTAGAAGAGACGGCAAACAGCTTAGGAGAGCTGGATCAAGGAGATGCTGGGAACAAAGGAATCAAGATCAGAGGAAATGAAGAAAAGGGTCATATTTATCCTTGGCGTGTTTCTCCTTTCTTCAGGTCTCCATTTCCACATATCTGTTCTCTCCTTTCCTGAGCCTAAATGGACCTCTATTTCTCCCTCCTGCAATTCTTAGTCTCATCTCAAATTCTACAATATCTGAACTTAAGTATGCTTATATTTGTTTGAAAGAAATATATAGCTATATTTCTTTGGTATTTTTGTTATTTAAATGAGTGAAATGTACTATATATTTGTCCTTAACAAAACTTGTCATTTTCTTTTTACTTCTATGTAGCTCTTAACTATTTTTCCTTAAACATTTACTTCCATTTAGCTCTAGATTTAAAACAAAAAGTTTTTCACTCCTGATACTCATAAACCTTAAATTATGTGATATCTAGTCAACTATGATGTAACTTTCTTTGCAAATATGAATATTTTAGCTCTTGAGACATTGCTTCCTGGAGTATATCATATTCCACCAAAGAGTATTTTAAACTAGCATCTCAGGTAAGCTTTCAGCAGAACCCAAGTTTTCTCTGCCCACCCCTTCTTGTTCCTCTTAACCTGCAACAACTTAATCCTTGTCCTGAGTGTTTACTCAATAATTATTTTGTGGGGGGCTGAAAAGATTGCCTGAGGCCCTTCCACCTGCAAGTCTGGCCCTGATGCTAACCTGGGGTGTGGGGTAAGGGCGGGGTGAACTGAATCTGTTCTTGGTGATTCAGGTTTTTAGTTAGCTGGAAGTGTCAGATGTGTGAAACTATTTACAGGCAAGTATCGAAAAGAAACATTTCTGAATCAATTAGAGGCATGTGAAATGTACACCATCCTGTTCAGCCAATCACAGAAGATGAAAGGTATCCCAGCAGTATTGAAGAATGATTTAGTTTTAGAAGGATGGTTCTCAAACATGTATCCAAGCATCCACTTTGTGCCTTGAATGAGCCAGAGTTATTGTAATCATTACCAGCTCTCTTCTTTTTTTCCAACATGTTCACATATCAGAAAGTTGAGTTCATGTAGTTTTTGATTTCTGTGTCATGCAAAATGAGATGCATATTTAATGACACGAGAAATTATGCAGTGTTCAAAAATAGGAAATCCAGAAAATGAAGGCATAAAGGTAAAAAAAAAAAAAAATCACAGCTAAGTATACGTAAATTGAAAGAATGCTCAATTAGAACAAAATGCCAATTCTGGCTTCTAAAACTAGGTTACTTCTTAAGTACAAGAGCTATATTAAAGATTATGACAAGCAATCTAATTAGATAACAACACTGGAGTTTAGAAAAACCAACATAAATCTCATTATAAAGGGATAAAAATATTTTGGATCCATACTACTTGGTGAGGATATTCTCAAGCAACTGTTTGGTGGTGAGTTTTAGGAAACAGAATAGCAAGAGAAAGCGTAGAAGATAAACAAGAAAAGTAAGGAGACTACAGAAAAAGTGGATAAAAAATGAGACATGTTTCAGTAGGGCCAAAATATTAGATTGGTGACTAATGTGATAAAATTTTATAACACAGGTTCATGTGCTTAAAATAAAAGTAAGTTTACTTGAATAGCTTTAGGACATCAGTAAATGATTAAAAGAACAACAAATATAAGTCACTTTTTCCCTCCAACTTTGTTACATTTCTAGACTTGAATAAGTAAGTGCTCTGGACCCAAACTTAATATTACGTATATAAAAGACTCTAACTTAACATTAGGAGATCCCAGACTCTACAATTAACGTCCATAAACCATTAGCATAAACTAGTTCTGAACTGCTTTATAGGATTTGAATATCTATGACACTGTCTATATCCTTCTGGTCCTATACATTTTTGTCTGGGACATAATTGCCTGACTCCCCAAAATTCTATCTCATACTTAATTATATGTATGTGTAAATTTCTGTGCTGTGTAATTGAATATAGCAAGTGCTGGACATTTATTCATTATGATATCTACAAATAAAGTGAAAAATTACTTAGCTCCAGAAAACTGAAAAACAGAAAAAAATAATTTAGACAAGGCATAAAATTAAGTGGTAACTAGGATGTCAAGACAGAAAGAATATAGCAAAATCTTCATCTTAAAAGCGCAAGGCTTTTTTCCCCCCATGTACATTTGTTTGTGTTAAAGTTTTTAGCATCATAAGTATGAAAGGAATGAATGCAGATATTTTCAATTTTTTGTCTACAATATCCTTTTTTAAAAGAAATTGAATTGGCTAGAGAGTCAAATTTTCTATGTGAAACACCACAGAGAGACTGAACAAGTATAGAAAGTGAAAACAGTAATGTGGCAGAATTATGAAAACTTGGAGAAGAGTCACGGCAAGTACAAATTGATTATAGACTTTAGTCTTACTTGTTGTGACATTTGGGGAGCAAAGATTTAGAAATGCATGTCAGGGAAATGTTCACACACTATCCTATTCCTGTGGTCCTAGTTTCATTGGGGATTTGCATATATTCTTAAAATTATTTTACAGCTCTTTGACAATTTTCAAACAACTCTGGGACCTCAGCCTGCTTAGAATGAATGTAAAATAATGAAAGAGGAATGCACAGGATGGGAATGGCTTTTCCCAACATCTCACCCTCAGAACTGCCACAGCCTACAGAATAGCCTGGGGCTAGTCACAACCTCAGCCTGTCAGTTTCCTCACCAGGGCAATGGGACAACAACATTTCTCTATCTGGTAGAAGTGTTAGGAGAACTAATTAATCTTTAGAAAGGGCTTTGAAATTCTTGGATGAAAGGTACTCAGTAAGTGCAAAGTGTTATTATGATTATTTTAATAGTTATGATTACTGAGTTGTTAAATGTGCACTGATCTACTGCCCTGCAAATTCTAGTCTGACTGGGCACTGTGGATAACATAGAAAATGGATTAAAATACATAACTTTAATGACTTTTAATTTGGTTTACACGGGCCCAGCCGCTCCACGGCATGTGGGATCTTCCCGGACTGGGGCACGAACCCGTGTCCCCTGCATCAGCAGGCAGACTCTCAACCACTGAGCCACCAGGGAAACCCTGTTTTTAAATTCTAATGGTGAAGTCCTATTTAATAGGTGAAAGGTACTAAATAGTGCATTTTATCCCAAAGAGTCATGAAGTCATTCAGTGCTGAGTTCCACAAACTACCAGAACAGTACAAGTGTAGTCTGCACCAGTTACTCCTGGAAGAAGCAAACCCTGTTGCTTGGGGGACAACAAGAAAGAGGTTTGAAGGGTTTAGTGACCTGTGTTCTCAGTAAGCCTTCCCTGCTTTATCCAGCTTTTAACCAAGACTCTGCTTGACATGATGGGGAGAAAGTGAGGCAGATTTAACAAAGCAACACAGGGACTTCCCTGGTGGTGCAGTAGTCAAGAATCCGCCTGCCAATGCAGGGTACACGGGTTCGATCCCTGGTGCGGGAAGATCCCACATGTCGCAGAGCAACGAAGCCCGTGTGCCACAACTGCTGAGCCTGCGCTCTAGAGCCCATGAGCCACAACCACAACTACTGAAGCCTGCATGCCTAGAGACTGTGCTCTGCAACAAGAAAAGCCACAGCAATGAGAAGCCCATGCACAGCAATGAAGAGTAACCCCCACTCGCCACAACTAGAGAAAGTCCACATGGAGCAACAAAGACCCAACGCAGCCCAAAATAAATAAATAAATAAATAAAATTTTAAAAAATGGAATACATTTAAAAACAACAAAAAACAAAGCAACATGTTGGGGGGTTGCAGGTAATGGCATGGAGCCAAAAGTAAGAATTTCAAAGGAATATTTTAAACTATAGTAGAGAAAATCTGTATGGAATAATCAAAATGAGTCAAAAACTCACCTGTATGTTCATTTAGATTTTTGAAAATCCAGTGGTGAGGAATGGGGGGAACATAAAGAAATACAAAGAAACTGGTGTCAACATAAAATATTTTAAATCAAGAGAACTCTCAGTGGTTATACCCCAGTTTAAAAAAAAAAAAAAAAGAGAGAGCGAACTCTCAGTGGTGGAACAAAGTATTTCAAGTTTTAATCATTTGGGTTTCTTGCACCTTCCATTTATCATAAGTGTTCCTCTCTCATGAATCCACATTACATAATAATATACAGAGGGATAAAGAATAAGTATATGCATGAAAAGTATTTATAAATCAGAATCTGATTTTATCTTTGTGTTTTGTGTATCTGAGTCTGATGGAAAATAGAAAACTGTTTCCTTTAATCTAATTGTGTCTCATTTGTGTGCCACAAAACAAATGTAAAATCCAGGAATTTTTAGAAATCACAAGAATTATAATATTGAGTCCCAATTAACTAATATATTGAACTAGTGGGAAATAATCATTACTGCAAGAAAGTTAGGAACTTTAGTCTAAATGTAGAAAGCTGAGATCATTTGTCACAGATAAGGTGCCTATAATAAAATAAATACAATAGGAGATCTCAATAGTTTATTGAAATCCAAAAGAGAAAGTGAGCTCAATTTCCATGCATCTGGAGAGTCTATGCTGTGAACTCTGCAAGTGAGGTTCATTACATCATGTTAGGGGAGAGTGATCAAGGTTATGAATTTTCTTCACTCTTGTGCCCTTCAAAGTCACCAGTTTACAGGATATTTGGAAGACGCTGAAGCAGAAAATGGAGATCTAGTTTGCTTTGATGCAAGCAGATGGTCAGGTCATGGAAACTCTTTGAGAAGATATCCTCGGCTGCCTTTTTTTTTTTTTTTTTTTTTTTTTTTTTACATAAAAGCTAACAAGTTTCTTAGAAAAATGGAAATATTTAGGACTAAAAACACAATTACCTCCTACAGCTGTTATGAGGACAGGACAAGATGGTACACTTAAAGCATTTAGCATGGTGCCTGCATGTAGTGAGAACTCAATAAATGTAAAGTATTATTATCATACGAAAATTGAATTTCATGTATGGGAGGGATGAGGACTGTGGGCTTCTGCTCAATTTAAGGGGCATATTCCAGTGGTCCCAGCTGTGTGAAGGTAGAATATGCTGCCTCAAGAAGCAATAAAATCTCCATCTCAAGAAAATTCCCAGAGTAGGCTGGAATGTTACCTGGCAGTGCTTTAACGTAGAATTCACACTTTAAATGGGTAAATAGATGATTGTCTCCAGGTTGAAGGTAATATTTTCCTCCATCTGGAGATTCATTGATGCCAAGTTCTCCATTATATTTTAAAATCTAGACATTGATGTCTAACATGTTTTAAATTGAAGTATAGTTGATTTACAATGTTATGCTAGTTTTTAGGTGTACAGAAAAGTGAATATATATATATTATTTTTCAGATTATTTTCCATTATAGGTTACTACAAGATATTGAATATTGTTCCCTGTGCTATACAGTAGGTCCTTGTTTATCTATTTTATATATAGTACTGTGTATCTGTTAATCCCAAACTCCTAATTTATCCCTCTCTCTCCCCTTTCCCCTTTGGTTACCATATGTTTGTTTTCTATGTCTGTGAGTCTATTTCTGTTTTGTAAATAAGTTCATTTGTATCATTTTTTTAGATTCTACATACAAGTGATATCAAAAAACATCTAGTGTTTTTTTAAACTAAGTTGCTTTGAAGTCATATCAGTTAGTGACAATTTCTGCATAGTAAATGAAACAGTAAAACCTTTTTAAAAGAGAAAGAGAGAGAGAATCTATCCTGACCCAGGCACATGCTGCTTCTCCTGGCCCCTCCTGGACACGCACCCGGGTTCTGTTCATCCTGCCGGCCATCCCACGTAGAGTCTCATTGTTGTGGGAAAAAATGGAAGCATTTATAATTGAATTTATGCGTCATATTTTGTGTTATCAATGGTTATTGTGGTAAAATATAGATACCATAAAATTTGCCATCTAACCATTGTTGAGTGACATTCAGTACATTCACAATATTGTGCAACAATTCATCTATCTCCAGAACTTCTTCATCTTTCCAAACAGAGATGCCTTCCCCATTAAACAGTAACTCCCCAGCCTCCATTCCCCCCAGACCCTGGTAATCTCTACTCTACTTTATGTCTCTATGAATTTGCCTATTCTAGGTAACTCATATAAATGGGATAATACAATATTTGTCTTTTCTGCTGCTATTTTCATGTCAAGATTTTTTGTTAATAAAAAGACTGTCTTAATATCTCTGGCTATGTGGATGAAGTCTGGGCCCAGCTTAGATTCACCTTGTCTCTTAAAGTTCCTTGTCATCCACAAAATTGTTACAGACACCTTTGGTATGGACTCAAAAAAGAATTGTGCCCTAACTGGATAGACCTTAAAACAAACAAGAAAATCTTAGACTTCTAAATGCAGTATTAGTGATGTGACCAGAGTATGTTAATGGTTGATACTAGGCTTTTAATTGTGCACTCCTGCAAGGGTAAATTTGCCTAAACCACTTTGGATCTGCCATTGTGTTGCTCCTTTAATGCATCTTTTTAAAAAGTTAATAAGCTATCACTATTCATTATTCATTTGTGACCCAAAAAATCGTAAAGCCTATTTACAAAAAGATTTCTTATCATTTGACCAACTTTTGCAAAGCATGGATACTCTTGTCCTAATTCTTATCTTTAGTCAGAGTCAAATTTTTCTCATGATTTATACCCTTTGTTGGTTTGGTTTCATTCCATTGTGCTTTTTTCTTTAATGTTGCTGTGATTTGGGACTCTTTTATGTTGTGAGGATCAAGAAAGCCCATACAACAAAGGGTTTATTAGCCCCAGTAGGTGGAAGTCCAGAGATAAGTAGGCTCCACTGTTGGTGGATTTAGTGGTGACTCTTTTTTCTTTCTGTTCTGCTCTCTTGGATATCTGCTTCAACTCAGGTCTCCTTTCCAACACGACTGCTGAATGTCTGCCAGAAGCAGTCAGGACCACATTCCCCCACTGCCACCTGTAGAGACTGTGAGAATACGTACTTCTGTCTAAGCATCCCAAATGGGAACGCCAATATTCTTTGTACCCCTAAAGACCATGCCCACCACCCCTGGGCATATGACAGTGATCCAGAGACTAAAAGAATGTGCCTACTGGCTTAAGGCAACTGAGGACTATTGCTGGGGAGCAGTCAGCATTTTCCAAGGTACATGGGTTACCCTACTGAGTTAATTCTTGGAAGGGGAAAGAGGAACAGGAAGGAATGGGTGCAGGTCCATCACAGTATGACTTATTCTCACATCCCATGAATAAAATGCAGAAATATTTTTTAACTTATTTAAAATTACATTGGGAAGTATGAGACAATTATGGTCTCAGGTGTAATATTCCAACTAGATAGCTCTTTACTACTTACAAAGCTTGACCATACAACCTTTTAATTGCCTAATATATAAATCTGGGAAACTAGTGATAATATTTGGATAAAGGATGGCACACAGAACACAAAAAATGACTCTCATGTATTTTCTCATTGTCATAGGATAAGAAAATAAGATGCCTGAAAAGGCAGAGTTTGTCTCTACAAAGAAATATCTCATCTATTCAATCAGTGACTTCAATCTTTATTTCTAGCATAGGAACACTTTCTCCTAATAAAGTGGAATAAAGAAAAATAAAATGCAAATCCAAGAAAGTTACTCTGGTTCATTTGAGGTAGAAAATCCTGAATACCTTCCTACACTTATTCTCCTCCTTCTAGCAATTATATTGCTGTCTGCTTATTTTTGCAATTAACATAGGAAGAGCACTAGTGGAAAGTCAGGACACATGCAAAAATCTGGACTCTCCTTTCAAATTTTTTAGTATATGCCTTTGGAAAAGTCACTTAGGATAGGATTTCCTTTCCCAATTTCAAGGAACCAGGCCCTTATACCGATTTCAAAATTCATTCATTTGGTTAAAATGTTAAAACCTCAGATATTACATTTAAATATATACCTCCAGCTCTGTCTCTGGCATTACAGAGAACCAAGTACCCAGGCCAACCTTTAAAAACAACTAAAAATTTTGATAAAGTAATTTTAAAAAATCTTCTTAAACACATCCATTAGTTGGTGAGAAAGTAAGATATTCTGAGACCAAGAAGTAAATGAAAAGGGGAAATTCAAGGCAGAAGCAGAACAGTAAAATCTGGTTTAGTCTGTGGCATTAAATACATAGATAAATTCCATCTTTCAGTTTCTGGACCATGCTGTCTCCTCCCTCTTTGCCTTTCCTTTGCTGCTTGTGGAACATGGCCAAGGCTGAAGAAAGCGGGGGAGTCAAGGAGGTGGTGGTATGTTGGGGGTTCAAAGACATATCAGAAACTGGTGGGGTTGAGGATGTAGTTTGCCTCAGGAGGTGGAGTGGGGCTGGGGGTTCTGACTGCTGAGCAGTCAGCAGAGGAGGAGGTGGCAAGACCATAGTCTGCAAACACAGCAGAAAGCCAAGGCCAAGGAGGTAGCTAGCATTTTGGGGATATTGATCACATACAAGAAGACTGGACAAGTAAGTAAATACATTGAGCGTAATGGAAGTCAGATTTTTCATTATCAGAAGACAGAGTGTGGGGAAACTAAGGTAGAATGAACACAGTGGTATTACTGGATTGGGAATGGAAATATATACACTCACAGGAGAGATAGATGCTAGCTAGCTAGCTACTTAGCTAGCTAGCTAGCTAGCTAGCTAGATGTTAGAGATAGATGGAAATAGATATAGGAACATAAATCTGTGTGTGACAAATGTTTTTTCTGATTATTTGTTTATAAATATGTATTACACCCATACATTCCCTACCTTGTTTACTGAGAAAGCCTAGAAACAATGAGACATACATAACAATGAGCACTTTGAACATCCAGATCTTGGTTTCCTATATACGATCATCCACAAAGAACTGGGGTTCCTGGTAGAACTGGTAGAAATAGCTAATTCCAGGACTGGGACATGAAAAGCACAGGATGGACCTGGATCTTGTGCCAAAAATAAAGGAACCTCCAAAGAATGATAGCGGCATGTCAATATGACAGCAGCCAGCTGGATAGGCTCTACCTGTCAAATCTCGGCCAATTTTAACATGAAAATAATGATAATAAATGGATTACAATGATTTAAATAAAGTAATAAATAATTTGGGAAGAAGAAAAAGCCCCTTTTTACAATGGAATGACAACTTGTAAATATAGATGAGCATTATTTGGCAGCCACCACAGTGCTGGTTGATTCAGGTAAGTCATAAATAGATATTAAGAGGCAAGGGAAGAAAGTACAAAATTTAAAAGGTGGTACAAATAAAACCACAAAATACGATGATAGATATAAAGCAAAAATATTAGTGACTACAGTACGTGTAATTGGACTAAATGACTCATTTAAAAGACAAAGAGTATCCAACTGGATTTAAAATAAAGGCAACTCCTCAAAAGGGATTAAAGACTTTAATGTAAGGGCTTCCCTGGTGGCGCAGTGGTTGGGAGTCCGCCTGCCGATGCAGGGGACGCGGGTTCGTGCCCAGGTCCGGGAAGATCCCACGTGCCGCAGAGCGGTTGGGCCCATGAGCCATGGCCGCTGAGCCTGCGAGTCTGGAGCCTGTGCTCCGCAGCGGGAGAGGCCACAAGAGTGAGAGGCCCGCATACCGCAAAAAAAAAAAAAAAAAAAAAAAAAAAAAAAAAGACTTTAATGTGAGACCCAAAACTATAAAATTATAAAAGAAGAAAACATAGGGCAAAAGTTGCAGAACTCAGGATTTGGCAATGATTTCTTAGATATGACACCAAACGCACAACAGTAACAACAACAAAAATAGATAAATGGGACTACATCAAACTTAAAAACTTCTGTTCAGCAAAGGAAACAATAGAGTGAAAGCAATCTCCAAAATGGGAGAAAATATTTGCAAACCATACATGTTAATATCCAGAACATACAAAGAACCCATACAACTTAACAAGAAAGATATACTCCAGAGAAGATAAACAAATGGCTAACCAGCATATGAAAAGATGCTCAATATCACTAATTATCAGGAAAATGTAAATCAAACCCCCAATGAGAAATCACCTCACACCCTACAGGATAGCTACTATTTTTAAAAAGGGGGAAATAAGTGCTGGTAGAAATTAGAAAATCAGAACTCTTGTGCACTACTGGTGGGAATGTAAAATGATACAGCCACTATGGGAAACAGTGTGAAGATTCCTCAAAAAATTAAAAATAGATATACCATGTAATCTAGGAATCTCAGTCATTGGCATATATCCAAAAAGATTGAAAACAGGATCTCGAAGAGATAGTTGCACATCCATGTTCACTGCAGCATTGTTAACTATAACTAAGAGGTGCAAGCAACACAAATGTCCATTCAATGGATAAATGGATAAAGAAAATGTGGTAAAAAAAAAAAAAACTCAGGCACAGTCCAATTCTAACTCTTCATAACACCACGTGACATGGGGCTCAACGGGAACAGAAGCTGAACTGCTCTGAAGATGGAGGGGAGATGAGAGTCTGGAGATAGGAATTGAGCAACTCTTTCAATGCTATCATGTTGAGTATGATTCTGTCTAATGGGAGAAATCTGTTCCCAGTGGAGACCTCAAGAGTTTTACAGCATTCTCAAGTAAAAACAAAACAAGCACCCAGAGAAGCCATACTAAGTTTATAGGTAAAGTAGGCAACATTACCTACTATGCACTGGAATGAAGGCAACATTTTGTTTCTCTAGTTGATAAACTTGCAGAGAAAGTAATCGTCAAACAAGAAAGTAATCAAACTGGGTTTTGGGGACTAAATATAAGGAGGCAACTGCTCAGCCCAGTCTAGCAGGGGACCAGAAGAAAGTGATCCACAGGCCTAGGTTTATGCAAAGCAGAAATCGATCACTCAGGCACTCAAAAGTACTGCTGAGGTCCCCCTACCTGGGGGAAGATTTTCAGTGTTTTCCTTTAAAAGGGAAAGAACAAACATTTGCATTAGAATCTCATATATGGTGTTTCTGGTTTGCTGTGTTAACTTTTTTTTGCCTAAATCTAGTACGATTGTAGGTAATTCTCATTTCTTAAGAGGAACTTGATTATTCTTAAAGGAACTTTTATTTTTTGTTTTGTAAAGTATTAGAAAAATTCATTGGTCAAGACAAGTGAATATTATTAAGTATGACTTGGTTATCACATATAGGGAGAGGTGTTCCTTTATTTATTACAGAATCTGAATTTATGTTTTCCAAGTACATTTCATTTCCATCTGTTTGAAACTATTTAACATCTCCCTCCATACGTAAGTGCTATTTGTATCAAAGTGCATACCAAAGACTTTGGGAAAAAAAATATTTAAAATAATAAATATATTCTCTCAGAAAAAAAGAAAATGTAGAGTATACATACAATGGAATATTATTCAGCCTTAAAAAAGAAATAAATCCTGTCTATATGCTACAACATAGATAAATCTTGAGGGCATTATGCTAAGTGGAATAAGCTAGTCGCAAAAATACAAACACCAAATGCTTCCACTCAGGTGAGGTATCTAAAGCAGTCAAACTCATAGAAACAGAAAGTACAATGTGGTTACCAGATGCTGGCAGGGAAGGGGAAATGGGGGTTGCTGTTTATGAGCACAGAGTTTCAGTTTTGCAAGATGAAGAGGTTCTAGAGATCTGATACATAACAATGTACATATAGTTAACATGACTGTACTGGGCACTTAAAAATGGTACAAATGCTAAATTTTATGGTGTATGTATTTTATCACAATTTAAAAAACATATCAATTGGTAACAGAAAGAAAGAGAGAGTGAGAAGGAGAGTAAGGAAGGAAGGAAAGAAGGAAGGAAGGAAGGAAGAGAGGGAGGAAGGGGGCTCCATAGTGTTTACAGAGACACCCTAAAATATAACAAGCCAGATGTGTTTATAAAAATATATTAGACAAAATAGACTTAAGGAAAAATGTATTAGCAGAGAAAATGATAGTCACTTAAAAATAACATTTCAAATCACCAGAAAGACAGATGAGTTCTAATCTTGTTTCACCTAACAACAGACATCAAATTATTTAAAGCAAGGCATCACAGAACTATAAGAACTAGACTAATTTACATAGTGGGAGATTGTAACAATGTTCTTAATAATGATAAATCATATAGTCAAAAACTCAGTAAAATTATGAAAGCTTGAACCACAAAATTAACAAGGTTAACTTAAAGAAGCACATAGAACACAGAACCCAAAATTATATACTTTCTTTTAAAGCACACATAAAGTATTTAAGAATACTGGTTAATGTTGTATTATATAAACCACTACTCTAAGAATTCCTCAATCTTGGCATTATTGACATTTTTGTCTGGATAATTCTTTGTTGTGCATTGTAGGATATTTATCAGCATTCCTGACCTCTACCCCACTAGATGCCAGTAACACTCCCTTTGCCCACCTCTCCCCACCCACCTATCTCTGCTGTGAAAACCATCAGTTTCTACTGTATTAAAGACTTAAATGTATAAAGGAAAAATCAAAATTTTTTAAAAAACTAAAGAATAATTTTGTGCTCTTAGGTAGGGAAAATTTCTTATGTAAGACACAAAAAGAGAAATCTATAAAGAAAAGAATAATAATTAGACTACATTCAAATTAAGAATTTCTGCTCATCAAAAACTATCCCAAAGAAAATACAAGCCACAGAGTGGGGGAAATAAGTTTTCAACAAATATAACTGCCAAAGAATTATTATTCAGAATACATAAATAAATTCTATGCATCAAAAAGAAAAACATAAATGGTACAATTCTTAATGGGCAAAAGTGTAGACATTTGACAGAAGGAAATCCAAAAGGCCAAAAAGCATATGAGAAAATTCTCAAACTTTGTAATAAGGAAATGTAAATTAAAACTGCAATTGGTTTCCATTTCATACCCACCTGGATGCTAAATTTCAAAAGTTTCAGATTATCAGGTATTATGATAGATGTAGAACAACTTTTGAAATGTAAATTGATATAATAATTTGGAAAACAGTTGACCTTATCTAATCAATTTGAAGATGTGTACACCTTACAATTATGCAAATCTGCTTCTAGGTATATACCTTAGTGTCTAAGTCTGCTCAGACTGCCATAAAAAATATCATAGACTGGGTGGCTCAAACAACAGAAAATTTGTTTCTCACAGTTCTGAAGGCTGGGAAGTCCAAGATCAAGATGCCGGCTGATTGGTCTCTAGCGAGAGCACCCTTCCTAGCTTGCAGACAGCTGCCTCCTTGCTGTGTTCTTACATGGCCTTCCTTTCTCTTCCTCTTCTTATAAATTGACCAATCCTATCAGATTAAGACTACACCTTAATGACTTCATTTAATCTTAATTACCTACTAAATTCTCTATCTCCAAATATTGTCACATTGGGTGTTTAGACTTTAACATGTGAATTTGAATTTGGGGGACACAATTCAGTCCATAATACCTAGAGAATGTTTTGCATACGTCCATCAGTTAACATGTACAAGAATATTCACAGCTAACACAACTGCCTGGTGAAACTCCAGCTGAACTAATCTGCTAATCATCAGACACATAAAGAAGCCACTGTAAAACATACAACCCAGCTGACCTGACCCAGACCGGAAGTACCACCCCAGCCTTCCCATAAAAGCACAAAATAAATGAACTAGTGAGTTGTTGTTTTTTTAAACCACAAAGTTCTGGGTTGTATTGTTATACAGAAAAAGTTAACTATAATAGTAGACAAGATATTCTAAATGTCTCTGAATTTACACAGACTTCAAATCTATCCAAATTGAATCTAATGAACATATGCTTGTTACATGCATGTGTGCCATTTTCTGGGATTATATAGGACAACTCCCATTCTCTAGCTGATGAGATGAAAAAATGAGATAAAACCCATTCAAAATTTAAACTTCCCAAGGTAAAAATAGTAGTTCAAGGCAATAATTTTAATAGATTTCACAAGACATTGAATTAGTAGCTAAATTGTATACAAAATAAATGATAAGAAAAGCATTTAAGCTCAAATTATTAGGAAATTATTAAAGAAAAGGTATAATGCAATATTTAATTCATTTATTCCTTAATATTTCATTCATTCAAAATTTGTTTTGTCATTCAAGTGGAGATTAATCTGTATCTTGAACAAAGCAAAGTTCAATTTGAGGATTGTTTTATGTTAAGCATCATGTGAAGAGATGATTAAGAAATGATTGAGACCCATTCCCTGTCATTAATGAAGACAGATAGATAAAGCATAATAAATAATAAAATAGAGCTATACACAGGATAATGTGATAGCATAGACATGAGATGGTTTGCTCTTTTGTGGGTTTGAAGAATCTTTCTTGGAGAGTTATCCTGAAAAGGGAGAAAGAGTTAGCTAAGCAAATAAATTCTGGAAGAGGTACTCATAAGCAAAAGCCAGATATGTGAAATAACATGGTATATACCTATTACTTGTAGTAGGCCATTTATCATTCAATGAATACTGTATACCTTCTATATGTAATCACTATACTGGACAGAGAATACAATAAGGAATAAAATAGAAATGTGCTAGAAGAACTTATTACCAGTAGATAGAGTCACACAAGAAAAAAGTTAACAATCCAATGGAAAATTAAAAGTTATGAAAAACACTATCAAGAAAGAGAAGAGAGTGCTGTTAAAAGTCTAATAAGAAGCAATAGAAGTATTTTCACCACAGGAATAGCATGATTTAATTTACAAATTCAGCACTTTAGACTTTCTAAAATAAAAATCACACATGAGAGTATTCAAATACAAAACAGAAAAGGAAAAGAAGGTTTTTAGGTCAGGCTCAGTACTATCTTGGACTTCATTCTGTCAGTTCTGAATGGTCAGTTTCACTGTAATCCTCAGACCCTTCCAATTACCAGATGCCTTGGCAATGTCATCACCAACTTTTTTTGGAGACAGACCCAGGGGGCCGATCTTGGGGGCCAGGGAAGACGTGGCCCCATTGAAGAGTATATGGACCGCATGGCCAGATTTATATGGAAGATATATTCAAGTTCCAGTGTGGATCCAAAAATAGTGTAGATGGATGAAGGGCAAGATTGGAAAAGGGAGTCAGCTAGGGGGCTCTAGCAACATCCAAGCAAGAAAAGATGAAGACTTGACAATCATAAATTTCCTTTTGCACCAAAAGGAGTGTCATTAGAGAATATAGATCGAGTACATGAGGAGTGGGGTCTAGCATTAGAGGAAGATTTAGAATTATCACTGAAGGGAAGACAAGATGGAGCCAATCAAGGGCACATCAAAGGATTGTTGAATGGCCCTCTATTGGTACAGGAGATGATACATTTTCATAGTTGTAGAGCAGGCCTCTGATGATTTGTCTGTCTAGCACTTCTCAACCTTTCTTCTGGAAAAGTGTTCCCCTTCTAGAAAACTCCCCAGGCTCCACGTTCAGCATTTCCCTCAAGTGTGAGCTTCAATGCTCTTAAATTACTCTGTCTCTTTGGCTACAGTGAGTGAGCTGTGAGTGAATATTTGTCTCAATCCCAAGACCTGTACAATCAGTGATAACTAATGTATCCAGAACCAGGCACAAGTCAAAGTTTTTTATATTAACTTATTTAATCATCATAAAAATGCAATGAAGTAGGCACAATTATTATCTCCTTTTTTCAGACAAGGAAATTGAGGCACAAGATGGAAACTTGCCCTAGGTCACACACAGACCAGGTTTTGAATTCTAGGTGTGTTACTTCACATCCCATACATTATTATTATTATTTTTTTTTTTTGCGGTACGCAAGCCTCTCACTGTTGTGGCCTCTCCCATTGCGGAGCACAGGCTCCGGACGCGCAGGCTCAGCGGCCATGGCTCATGGGCTCAGCCGCTCCGCGGCATGTGGGATCTTCACGGACCGGGACACGAACCCATGTCCCCTGCATCGGCAGGCGGACTCTCAACCACTGTGCCACCAGGGAAGCCCCCACATCCCATACATTCTTAACCACTATCTAATACTGCCCTTGACAAGTTTCTTCACCCAGAAATATATATCTGCCCCAAGGTGACTCAATCAAAGCCTTGTCTTGGATTTCTGAACTTAGGGATCAGGAAAGCTAAACTCAATCCATCTCTGGTGGTAGAGTTAGAAGCACCGGGCATGGTTGCCACTAGGTACCATGAATGCAGCTGTGTGGGAAGAAGCCAGACTGAGAAACTGAGGAAGGCATCTAGAAAAATGTGTCTTTAGGGATCAGAAATGATACGAGGTAAGGTTTGAATCTCTGGCTGTAGTCATCTCTGAGACCAACTGGAGACCTGAACAACCTATTAACATGATGACATGAGCTCATTCAGCACTCTTTCTGGATAAAGTAGCTTAAATTTAAAGCTGGCAACTAAGAGTCATGAGTAATTAAGAATACTAATCTGCATAGCTGTGGAAGCATCTTTAGCAATGCTCAGTCATCAGAGGGACAGCAAACTGCTGTGTGAGTCCTGGCTGGGGATTCACCAGGCAGTTGTGTTAGGAAGCCAGAGATGCAAATAAGTTGAACGTGTGAAAGATAGTCAGGTGGGAAAATAAGAGATTCAGAAGGGAGTATATCATAGTGGGAAAGAAAGCAGGCCCTGGGGTAGACTGGGCAAGTAATTTAACCTCTCAAGCCTCAGTTTCCTCACATTTGTTTTGGGATAATAGTAATTACCTACCTTTCTCATGTGCTGTGAGGATTAAATGAGATAATTTATATAAAATATTTAACACAGTGCCAGGCTATAGTAATCTCTCCATAAATGTTATTGTTTTAGTTGAGATATGTACCCAGTGCTATGGGAGCATAGATCCTGGGAGAAGGGGTTGCTTGAGGTGATATTGAAGGACAAATGAGGTCGGGTAGGTAAAAGGAGGCAGACATTCCCTACTTTTATGCTCCATGCCCATCTGTTCATCCCCTAATTTACAATATAGGTGATACTAGCCTCTCCTATACACATTCCATAGGGGCTGAAGTCATAGTCCAGAAAATGTAAATAGATGGCTTCAGTGATAAACTCTAAGTAATATTCAAAGTCAATAAAGACCAAAAATTAAATCCAAGTTGCTGTTCTGAATTTAAATTTTCAGTTTTTTTCTTTGCAACCAAAATGCATAATTCTTAAAGCATTAGTATACACGTAATTGCTTCATCGCTGATGAAATCTCTCCTACCTGTACCAAAAGTGATTTCAGTGTGTACTTTTGCAATGAGTGATGAAGAAACTTCCAGATGGAGAGGTTTAATTTGTGAGATTTTCCCTAGTCTATTCATATTGGCTTTAACTTCCATTTTAAATTACAGAGAGAATTCCCAAAATTTCAAAGAGCCCCAAGAGATCCAGTGAAACAGCTAATCTCTTTCTAGGAGCATGCTAACAAAAGCAATTTCTTACTGAGCTATATGCTACCCAGTGGGACTGATAATGAATCTGCATTATGGTAACCTTTATAAGAAGGGAATATAAGAAGACCTTTTGGGAGGTGTATTTATTAGGTGGGGAATGTGTCTTTCCGCATGTGGATTCTTCTGTTTAGATCCACTATTCACTCAACTATGCCAAGAAAGACCTTCTGTCTTTCTGCTTTCAGCAACTCCTCTGAGTTTATAGTACCCATCCTATTACATACCACAATGTCAGTAAATATCAAACACCAATGTGCTGTACAGCTTTCTTAGTGTTCAATTTCTCTCATTTAGAAAATGCACTAGATTTGCATAGCTGATTACAGGCTTTATACTCATTTCCCTCTAAGATTTATAGAGTTCAAACTTGATAACACAGAATACTGTGTTTGTTTGTTTGTTTATAAATTGGAGAAGAGGGAAAAAACAACTTGTATGTCGTCAACCAAGTATAGAGAAGCGGCATTTACTGGGAGTCTCCTACAGAGGGCACCTTCACCTTATTGGAAACCCAACTGCAAGAGAAACTCAATGGTTACCAGAGAAATAACAAAATCTTAAAGTCAGAAGCACTCCCTTGTTTGTGCTAACCAGTTTTCTTCTCTATAGTATCTTTGTTACCTTATCTTTAATGGAAAAGAACTGGCACCCTGTATAATCATTCATAGATATGGGCCTGTAACACTAACTTATTATTATGTTCAGCTTGCCTGTGGGAGAGCTGGAGATAGCTGTTCATATTACCTCAGAGGCAACAGATCAATGAAAGGAAGGGAAGGACAAGTTTTGAGCTGCCTTTTTGCAAAAATGTCCTTTACACAACAGAAGATATTTTTAAAGCATTATATCAGAAAACAAAGGCTGATAATAAAGTGTTTACAAAACAAACTTTTGCCGTGTTATTACGATTGTTAAGTGCTTTTAGATTGAAATTACTTAAATGGAAAAGAAAAGTAAATAACTTTTGGATACCAAAAGTACTATGAGTTATAGGCTATAAATCTAAAGAAGTAATTGCCATTTTGAAAACTCTGAAAATAGGCATGTGGGAGTATGTGTGTGTGCTGTAAAGAAATTCCTTGAAACTGTTTCTGTGTATCTAAACAACTGTGAAAAGATATTTTATTGATCTTGTTATAATAAGAGATTATCAAACTATAAAAATATAAGTACATTTTTAGAGAAAATATGATTTTTAAAAACGACCAGAATAAGTGCCTTTCACATCTAGAGGACTTCAAATACAGCATTACTTTGTTGTTGATTTTGAATATCTTGTGTCTCATGATGGCTAATCATATTAACATACATAAATCCAGTATGTATAAACATCACTTTGTATATTTACCTATGACAGTTCCTGATTGGGAGGCTTCTTTTGGGTATTCAATAAGTCATAGTCAGATTTATGAGGATATTTGGCTAAGAAAACTTATCAAGAAACTGATGATGATTATTCCTAAATATTAAGATTAAAAGCAACATTGAAGACATGAGTTTATTTCTTTACATTTGTATATAAAATGCTGTTTGTTTAGTTACTGAATGCACCATCTGATACCTATTATATTTACAATGAAGCTTATCAATTATAATGATTAATTCTGTGTTTTCATATTCTGTGCCTAGAAGTAATTAAACTTCCAAATGCTACTCTTGGCATATAGTATTTAGGAACATTTTAGTTTTCCTTTAACTTAAGCTTGAAATAGATTACAAATAAGTGTAAATGAGTTTTAGCTATTAAAATTAATTTGATCTTATGTCTTTTTTAATGCTTTATCTGGTCAAGATCCAAAGCTTTCTGTTAGGATCAAAATTTAGGCTATTGGAAATTTTAATTCTTCTTTAGTAATAATTAACATTAATTTGTCAATCAAATCACTTACATAAAGTATAACAAAGAATAGCCTGGAAAGTATGTACTTAAATGTATGCACACACTGTTATCAAAGTGTTTCAAGAATCAGTTAAATTAGTTTCTGTGGGAAAAAGACCCATCTTCTTGTTCAGCTGAGTTGGTGGCCTTGTTCTAGAAAATACCTAAAGTAAGGCCCTAATCACCTGCCCAGGAGTTCCTGCCACGTTGTTGACACTTCCTGGTGTTCAGTGGTGTCTCCCATTCTGTTGCATTCCAGAGCTCAAGGCGCTTCTTTGAAGACACAAGGCCATTCAAGTCTTCTTGACTTTGCAGCTTCACTCTAAAGGGAGAGTAAATGAAAAAGCCACGCAGTTTAGACAATTTAAATGGGGCAGCCCGAGGGCATGGTATTGCTCTGTTGGGAATTGCTTGTGAGAGATCCCTGAATCATCTCTTGGAAAAGAAGTAGAGAGTGAACTTTCTGAAACCAGGTTAAAAAAAGGATAGGAGAAAGGCTGTCTAATCCTCTGTGGAAAAGCAAACCAAGGCTAGTAAGGCACTACGGATAAGCAATGTGTTTACACGATCGCTTGCAGATGTGATGCCTGATTTTGCAAAACACTTCAACAGGTGACTTTTATTGGTGGATACTGCCATGTTCTAACCTAAAGAAACCAGGGGTAGTCACAGAAGTCAAGGAACCCCAGGGGTTTTTACAGTTTGACTAACTTTCTAACGTCACAAACTGGTTAAGTATTTCTCAAGATCTCAAAATCTTCTTCCTGAAATAACAGTATTTCCCCAATTCTTGTTTTAGAATTCTCCCTTCTAATCATGATGCATTGTAGTACATAAGCACATACATCTAAGCAGTCACTGAGAACACATCTAGTGGCTCTATTAGACCTTATAGAAATGCATTATACAGGGGTAGAAACAGGCAGAGAAGCATGAGTCTAGATCCAAATGTGTCAGTCTATTATTTTCTCAGTTCCCTTACATATGAAATGAAAAAAATATTTTCCTTTGCTGATGTCAAAATAGTCTCCTTCAAGGATAGCTAGGGGGAAGAAAATCAATGAGGACTTGAATCTAATACCTGTCTTAGGCCTCAACTCCTGCAAGTATAAAGAGAAGTTCTCATATTTTGCAAATTGTTAATTTCCTCTTTTACAAGATCAGAGATGAGTGCAACGAACTGGGATTGTTCTGAGCTTGCCTCTGAGCTCTGAGGGGAAAAGCAGAGAACCATTTGTGATTTCAAGCATGGTCATTGGAAGGGGAAATAGCAAATGAAATCAGCAATCCAAGGATTAGATGATCTGCGGACTCCCCTAATGCGAAATTTCAATGATGTTATGGTCAAAAGACTCAACTGAGATAATGTATATGAAATTCTGATCAGAATGAATATCTTTTTCTTCTTTACATCCTCAGCAACCAGTATACAATCAGTACACAAATAAATGAGCTTTGTTATGAATACTGAAGTGATGGCAGTGTTAAAACAAAACCATACAAATTCTTGCATACACCCTCTGCTTACTCACATTTGGGAAGTAGAGTTTCTTTCACACACAAACTTAAATACTTTTCCTCATCATCTGTAGCAGCACTTCAGAGTATACTTTCACTTATATTTTCAGTCTTGATGAAGACTCCTCAACGGTTCCTTGAATGACTAACAAGATTCTTTCTTTATGGGTCCCAGATACAAGCCTTTGTTATAGGACTAAAATTCTCTTTTCCAACTCTTTGAAACCCAAGTTATTCGCATCTCGAGATTTTTGCCTTGAGAATTTTCCTAAATTAGCTATATATTAGAACAAAAATGAGCATAACTAAAATTTTGTTAGTCTTCAATATCCTGGTCTGAATCAAATGATATATTATTTGGGGAATGAGCAGTTTATACAATTTGGGGACAAGGGAAATGGGTGGAATAATGTAGAAGCAGTTTTAATTATCCAGCTAACTTTTACTGAGCACCCAGCAAGTGCTAAGCATTCTCTATCTGAAAGGAATGGAAATGACTTGAGACCACCTGAAGAGAAACATATCAACAAGTGTAAAAGCCTAAGATAATTGCCTTACCCATCGGAATGTATGGTGACAGTTATTATCTGCAAAGATTCCTGGATGTGCTGAATCTTGAACAAATCAATAAATTATAAAATCTGACTTATACAGGAAATAGTTGTTTTCTTTATTTCTTTCTTTAAATACACAAGTGGGGCTATGCTGGACATGTGAATGAACTGAACTCTGGTTCAAAACCTAAAATGACTTTGCAACATATGAGGAAAGCATGAGGCTGAGGATGGCAGTAGTGCAACCTCTTCCCTGAGTACACTCAGAGTCTGTACTTTGATTATGTTAAACAAGAATAAAGAGGCCTGTGAAGAATTCTCAGAAAGTAGTTTCTTATATAACACCCTGCTAGTATCCCACAGTCCTGTCCTGAAAACTGGTGAAGTGAGGGGTTGATCTGGGATAATCTACTCAAGTAAAAAATTAATAACAATGACTTCAAACTTGGCGAAGACATTATCAGTAGAACATTGTATTACTCTCTGTACTGGTAATTTTTTAAATGGTTAATTTCTAAGTCTTATTTTTACTAGTTGAAGTATAGTTAATTTACAGTGTGTGATAGTTTCAAGTGTACAGCATAGTGATTCAGTTATACATACATATATATATATGTGTGTGTGTGTGCTTTTTCAGATTATTTTCCATTATAGGTTATTACAAGATATTGAGTGTACTTCTCTGTGCTATACAGTAAGTCCTTGTTGGGTACCTATTTTATATATAGTAGTGTGTGTATGTTAATCCCAAACTCCTAATTTATCTCTACCCCTGCACCCCACATCACATCCCCTTTGGTAACCATAATTTTGTTTCCTATGTCTGTAAGTCTATTTCTGTTTTGTAAATAAGTTCATTTGTGCTATTTTTTTAGATGGCCAGGTACATTCTCAGAGCAGTTGTGTTCATCATTTTCCATTCCGTTGTTCAAAAATGCATCTCCGACTCAGGATTTAACCTTTGCTAAAGCATAGGTCTGAGACAATCACAACAAAATACCTTCCCCTTAAAAACTAGGACTTCAGAGCCCTGTTAAATCAAAAGAAAAATTCTTTCTCTCCTTCCCAGTCTCACAGCCCTCAGGATTTTAAATGGTAATGACCAGTTCATTTGAGAAAATGGCATTTTAGTGCTTCCCCTCACGAGCTCTTAAGGCATATAAGGTGTCTCTTTCCCAGGGATGTGCACCTCCTTTTGTTTTCTGGCATTACTGGAACTGACCTGGCATGGATCACTGGGTGAGCAGGCAATCTTAAACACTTCTCATATAAATTACTGGTTCCTTTCTAAGTGCAATTGCTCACAGGGTAATACACCATTTCACAACTCTGATAGCAAAGTCTCTTCATTCTACTGGGTTCCACACACCCCCAGGAAATGAACAGACAAAAAGACTGATGGCCGTGTGAACCTCAGAAATGTACAGTCTGGTTCAACCTCGAGTATGTACATCCTGAGCACTTTGGTATCTTTCAATTCTATTCCCTTCTTTGACTCCTCTCAAATCCTCTTTTCCTGCTTTAAAACCCATCAACAAAAGCAAAAATATCAACATGACACACCTATGTGAACACTATAAAAAGCAAAGCAGTAACGAATACTATTTTTCAAAGTAAATTCTATTTTTCAAATTTTCCAGAAAAGAAAATACTGCTCACATTTTATGCTCTACATTTATTAGGTAGAAATGACCCATCTGGCTCCCATGCAAAAGAGGCTTACCATTAATTGAGCACTCCAAGATTCACTGGTTGCTCATCATGGCCACATTTTCCAAACCAATGTCTTTTTCCCATGAACTCTAATGACAAGGTGTGTTTTTACTGACAGTTGACTTGGATCAGAGCTTGCAGGATTGTATTTCAGGTTGTGACTCTGTAAAACCCTGTAACTTTCTTTGAAGTTAAACAGTGTCAATCTGTTTCCATGTCTGAATAACTCTTAGAAGAGTCTGCCTGACCCAAGTCAACTCACTGAAACACACTATTTCCCCATAATTGATGTTCCAAATGAATGTCCTTTCATAATAAAATGTGCTGGAAAACAAAACAGCTTTGCATCCGGCACAAGTTGCATCATAATTAAATTTTATTTTATCCCATCGAGGCATGCTAAATGTTGAGCAAAATATAATTTTAAGTAATTTGTTTGTATTCTTATCTGTAGGAGTTGGAAATTAACAGCATTGCTAGTTCGCGTTTACTGTTAAGCCTGGAGAGCAGAGAGATTGCTTTGCAAACATTACAGTTATTATGTCTGCAGTTGGTACTCTTTGTATAAATTATTGATCAGCCAGCTTATTTTTCTTTCTGCTTAATGGATATTATAGCATAGTTGTTTACAACGCTATAGTTAAGGTTGTGTCAGCACTTCCATTATAATAAACCCCCTCTGTTACAAGGGGTTTATAACTTGTTGTAAAAATTTGCTCTGGGCTGAAACTTGACATACAAGATCTTGAGCTGGAAGGTGGCAATTGTTATTCTTTCAACTTAAAAAAAAAAATCTCTTTGTTCTGAAGGGCAATAAATAAATAAACAGTTTATTCTTTTTTAACAATCCTTGAAATTTCTGACTTCAAATAGAACAATTTTTATAGGCTATTTGTTGGACAATGACCTCTTCTTTTATTTAATAAAGCAAAGAGAAAGAAAAAGGACCAAGATAATAAGTTAAAACAAAAACAGAAAAGCAGACAGTGAATCAGTAGAAACTTTTATAATTAAGTTTAATACATTTCTCCTAACATTGCAAAATCACACCATAATTTATGTTTTAAATTAAACATGCATTTACACTACATAAGACTTCTTTCCACCCCCGTTCCCAACTATGTATCCCTCGAGCAATTCATACATCTTAATACTGATATTCTTTAGAGAAAAATGAGCTTTTGGTTATTTAAAAAGAAAGGAGTATGACAATTAGAAAGTGCCATATATGAAAAGGTGCAATTGAAGGTACAATAGTTCCTAGAAAACTAGGGATTTAAATATCCGCCTGACTTTTTGACCTTCAATCCAGTCTGCCATCCCTCTTCCCATTTAAGAGATGAAGGGAATTAATCTCAATTTATATCATTATTTTTGCTGCTTCCTTTTATGATCCAACTCTAAAATGATCTCGTTGTGGGTTTTTTTGCTTGTTTGATTGTTTTTTTATCAAATATTTGCCTGTGCAACTCTTAATACCAACCCCCAGATGGAATTAGGACACTTAACACTGGAAGTAAGTAGTGATGAGAAAGTATAACCCAGTTATCATGGAGAGTTGACTACTTGTCATAGAAATGATGCAGTTTGGAGTAAGGAAAACCATTCCATGATGATTTTTTTTTCTTTGTAACTGTTCTCCTCTTTGCTCCTCTAACTATTCTCCTTTCTCTCCCCCGACATGGGTTTAGAGATTTCTTACAATATGCTCCATAACGAGCAAAGTATTTTCGGCCAACATGTCACCTTCGCTTTGAACCAGGAGAAAACGGGGTGAGGATAGAAAATTAGGGAGGGAGGAACAGGAATGCCAAATTGTGCCATTTGGTTCTGACGTCTATGCAAATGTGAACATGAATAGGTAATTACTACATGTGTTCAGTAAGCATACATATATGGTCCGTGCATTTCCATGCTGGAAAACAAGTCAGAGTTACTTATGACCATTTTGCCCACTCCTTTATTAAGAACGGCAATTTGTAATAAAAAGTTTGAGCGCTTCAAGTTATAGTGTGTTCGTCTCCCCACCTTCTGTCCTTTGGGTAATTTATCACCAAGCTCTCTGCACCTGATTAGAGAATGTATCCTTGAGATAAAAGTCATATTCCTTGTTTGAGGAGGGAGAGGAACTGGAAAAGAGGGAGACTGTAGAAATGAGACACTAAGTCAGAAGTTGGAACCCCAGGTCAGGGCAGCAGAGACAGAAAGTGTAAAAGTAGGGAAGTCTTTGCTTAAGGTAGTCAGGGTTTATCTGCTGAGCTGATTGGTGAGGCCGTGTGTCTGAGTTAAAAAGGCTTGAGAGAGTTACTTGGCATAATTTCTCCATCTTCAATGATTTACTACTGAAGTGCAAACATCAATTTTGGACTCTCTCCTGAGAAACGTTTAACAAAGTCAGTCAACTACTGGTACCCTGTTATCTTTCTAGATTTGCCAAACTTGGAGAACTCCTTTATAAACCTCCGCCTGAAGTTTGTCTTTTTTTTTTTTTTTTTTTCCTGTTAAGGAAACAGGTCCATTAGTAAATAAGGAGATGTAAAAATCATCTTCCTCTTTACTTTACCGTTGTGATATATCTTAGAATTGTTCAGAAGTGCACCCTATTGTGAAAGCTATTTGTGCCGGGTGTGCTAATGCACTCTTTGATTGAGTGAATTAGCAGTCATAACAATCTGGCAGTCTGGCCATAGAAGTGTGCTCAAGTTGATTTGTATTATGGCTGGACTGGAAAATCTAGTGTTAGTTGTTTTTTGCCCTGGGGCATTGTTTGTACCAAACTCCACTTTTCATTTAATTTTCCAATACATTTTGAAAGATTGAAATGCTTGTGATCAACATTTGATCCACTTGCATTATTTAAAAAAGAATTCTGAAAGTAATTTCAGATTCCAAAAAACCTTGCTTTCAATTAGAGTAAACATAATTAGAGTGACGTCGTGCTCGGAATGGTAAGTCTCCCTTTGAATCTATTAAGCATGTTATCTCCTTGTCCTGTCACTGAAAGGAATTCACTATATATCTGAGGTAATACATCTGTATTTTTCTGTTCATGCTTGTAATAGAACTGGGGAAAAATTAAAAGAATAAAATTGCAAGGAACCTTTTCTTGTTGTCCTTTCTGCATATTCCCAAATTGTTTCTGCTTCACTTAGTGATGCTATAAAAAGAGGATACTCAAAGCTTTCAGGAAATTTTGAGATATTTGAGAAACATTCAGATATGTATTGCCTTTAAGTTATTAGCACATTTTAGATTTTTTTAATATTCTATGAAATCCACATTTTCAATCTTAATTATATCAATTGCTATATTGAAACCCTAAAGATTTAAAGACATGACTTATCCTAGCTTTGTCAATATTTGTATCTTTCTTACAATCCTCTGCTTTGCAGTCATTTACCAGAATTATAATGCAGCATGGATATAACTTTAAAATGATTATTGATTACAGAGAAAGCTTTGTGAAATCATTTAGTCAGTTTCCCCACTTGAGAAATCAGTGAATAAAATAGGTCAATAGATAAGGATGGAATGGATGTAATGCAGTGCGATGCCTCCCTGGGTTATCAAAAGGGTCAAAAATGAATCCCCATAGAATTCATGGTTTTATACTCATAATATAAAATGATACTTACCAAATCCCAACTCTAAGTCCACCTTTCTACAGATTTATTCTTCGTTTTTAAAGCACAGCTTTTGAAAATATATTTTTATGTTTCCCTGTTTCAACAGAAGCATTTCCTTGTCACTGTCCCTTTTAACCAAATAGGATGCCCTCATCTTCAGGCTAAAGCGCCTGTTGTTATCCAGGTATTCACCGGGACTTTTGCTGCAACAGCTAGTCTGTATTTTCTCACTGTCTCCTGCGACCTTACAGCTCTTCTCAAAACTGCATTTCCTACTGCACTGAACTCTGTCTCCTGTGCCGATTTTTGTTAAGTAATAGATGGTGAGCCCTGAGACCACTCTCTCTATTAGTTTCATTCACAGGGATGTCTTCGGGGGCACGGAAGGAGGGGGAAGGGGAAGGGAGGGGCCAGGAGGGGGCAGAGAGAGGGAAGAAAATACCCTCCCTGAATTGGTACAAGCTCAGCTTCAAACGATATCCTAGGAAAGAAATTAAAGACTTCTTAATTAGTGCAGCAATTAAGCTTTCTTGGTAGCATTTTAATCAGCATAGGCCCTATCAAAGGACAAACAGAACAATTTGCAGGTCTTTGAATTTTAAACAGTCTTATTGATTTTAGCACAATACGTCTTCACAACACACAGGGAGAATTTTCTAATATCAGTTACAGTACTCTGAGTTATGCTTATGCAAATTGAGTGCAGGTTGGAGAGGAGGAGATGGAAGGAGAGGACCTGAACCAAACAGAGATGTAAAACAATAAACAAACAAGACAAAAGCTTGGAAACCTAAAGATGAGATAGGAAGAGTGGGAATTTGAAATTTGTGCAGTTGATTTATCTGCTGTTATGAAATGCCGTTTGCCTTAATCACTGGTAATATTTCTCAAAAAAAAAAAAAAAGGAAAGAAGAAAAGAAATTTGAATTTTTCCAGGCTTTTCTTTCCTACATATTTTAATTTGCATTATGTGCCTTTTCTCATCCTATTGTTTGATCACCAGGGTGAGTGGTAGTTCCTAAAAAACGGTTTAGAGACCTGAGATGGGGGGTGAGAGGAAGGAAGCTCCCATTCAGGTAGGGGCAGGCGCCCCAAGCCCTGCCTCTGAATGGAGCACGTGCTGGGAGACGCAGGGTTCCCTGCAGAAAATTTGGACTTGCTTTGATGCTGGGTGGGATTATGGCTTGGTCAGCTATCATTACTTCCTGTCCATGGCTTCGGAGTGTGGCAGGTATTAGGTGAGTGACAGTTTAAGGTAATATGAGAAACGAGAATGCTTAGAGCAGATTTGGGGCATTTATTTCTGATTTTTTCCATTTGTGGGTCTAGAATTTAAAACGAAGAAACTAGTTTAGCATTTTAAAAACTAGAGCAGAGTTTATTAAAGTTGTGCATGCAATTCCAGAATAAAATCAGTAGGCATAAACACTTAAAGAAGTGTTCTGATGTATGTGATATATATCCAATCCCTATTTTTAACTGAAGTCAGAGAAGAGGAGTGAAAATTAATATAAATTATTTCTGGATATATCAAACTACATTGGCTAACTAGGCAAAACAACTGTATACACTTTAGCTATCTTATAGAAGTTAATCTACTTTTTGGCAACAATCAATTTTCTGAATTCTTATGACCCAGGAAAGCCTCCTGATATAACTGCTATGCCCCAAAAAGGTTAGTATAAACTTAGACCAATTAGTCAACAGTGCCATATTTCTCTATAAATATTTCCTGCACCTTTTGACACTAAACTTCAAAAAGGTTAAAGAAGTAAAATGATAAAAAGAAACATGATAATAATTTCAACACTACACTGTGAACCCGATGCTAATAGTTTACTTTTAAAATCTGTCAAATGCTAAAGCACTGTTTCTATCTTGTAAAGTTAATGAACATGTGCAGACAGGTTTAAAGCCTAATTATTTAAGATTCCTAGAGATATAAACAGAGAACAGACTTGACCTATGCTCAAATCACAGGTTGTTCAAAAATCCTTGAATAAATAGTACTTTCATGCAACAAGTTAGAAAAGGGAAGAAAAGCAGAGAGGAAGGCAAAGAGGAAGAGAGTCTTCAACTCAGCCTAGTATTTTTAAGCATAGCCTCCCTTTCTGCCTTTACAAGTCAACTAGTGAGCTTTGTTTCTGTTCTTTTCATTATTTACAAAACATATTTCTACAAACTGAGAAGGACTTTCCCAAAATACAGTGATACTTTTGAAATACAATATATGTGTGTGTAGATACGTGTGTGTGTGTGTGTGTGTATACACACACACACACATATAGTTACTCACCTAACACATTAGCAACCAGCCTTGGGTTTTAAACGATATGAGGATGGCTGGCGTCTGTGCAAGACAGGTGAATTAATTATAGAGTTTTAGGTAAGAAAAATTAGTGTGTTGTTTTCCCCCCACTTTCTAAATCTTCAAGGGTGCCTTATCTCTTCGAATTCTCTCGGTATGATTGGCATTTCTGACCTGCCTTTGGGGCGAAAGTGAAGTTATTCTCAACCATCCACATCATGGCAAGCATTTCTTTCTTTCCACAATCTATTAGGAAATGAGGAATTGAATGCAGAGCATTCCATGATTCTTAAGCGATTTCAGACTACTTTTTCCCTACAACTTGAAAACTCTCCTGGAATTTTTCACTATCTTTAAACAAATAAATAATTGAACCGACAGATAAAATAATCAGATGCAGAAAACAGGCACTTTGCTTCCACATGGATTTTCCTCAGAATAATTTCTTAATTATCATGAAGGGAGAGGATGTGTTTTCATTTATATCTCATGGCAAAAAAAAAAAAGAAAAGAAAAAAAAAAACGAGCGGAGATACATCCTAAACCCTTGAAGGAGAGCTCGGAGCGCTCTGGGTCCTCTTTAAGTTGGCAGACGATTGCTCAGAAGGTTTTGGAAAAAATTACGAGTCTTCGCGGACGAAATGGAATATTAAGACATGCAGTCTAACGGTAGTAGAAGAGAAAGAAGTAGATGAGCCCTCTTTCCGATCGCCACTTCTGTGTCCGGGCTTTTCCTCTCCGTCCCTCCCATAGTTTCTTACTTATCCTCCCCCTCCCCTCCTCCTTTTCTCGCTCCCTCGCTTTCCCTGGGTCTCGCGCTCTCGGAGTCTCTGCTCCGAGTTCCTGGTTGGATAATTTGGGTTAATACTAGTGAGTGAGGTTTTTGCGGCTTCAAAGGGTATTTCAAGTTTCCGGAGCTCCTCCCCTCTGCACCGTGTGACAACAACAACTCGTCCAGACGGCAGCCTGCACTTTTCAGCTCATTTTCTCTCTGTCATTCCCCGCTCAATCTTTGATCAATGTACTTGCCAGGGAGAACCCAAGTCCTTCAAACCTCCTCCTTTTCACCTTCATCCTTAACTCTGTGCTAGAGCGGGACCCACACAACAACAGCCGACCCTCCCCGCCCCCCCCCCTCCAAACCAGCCCCCGATCCCAGCCCCCGGAGAGGACTCGCATTTCGACTTGCGGGACACTTTTGTGCGTTTCTCTCTAGAGCGCCTCTCGCGCTCGCCCCTCCTGCGCTCGCTCTTTCTTACCCTCACCTCCTTTTTCCCCCCTTCTCTCCCTTTCTCCTTGTCGCTCTCTCTCAGAGTTGTTGTTGTGGCCCCCTAGCTCCTTCTCCCCCCCGCCCCCCTTTTTCCCCTTGCCCTCCCCGGGGTGTGTGGCAACTTTTTCCCTCGCTTCTCCTCCTTCTGTTTCCCCTTATATGTGACCATGGCAGTGCCGGCGGCTTTGATCCCTCCGACCCAGCTGGTCCCCACTCAGCCCCCGATCTCCACGTCTGCTTCCTCCTCCGGCACCACCACCTCCACCTCCTCGGCGACCTCGTCTCCGGCTCCGTCCATCGGGCCCCCGGCGTCCTCAGGGCCAACTCTGTTCCGGCCGGAGCCCATCGCTTCGGCGGCGGCGGCGGCGGCGGCGGCCACAGTCACCTCCACCGGCGGCGGCAGCGGAGGCGGCGGCGGCAGCGCTGGCAACGGAGGCGGCGGCGGCGGCGGCAGCAACTGCAACCCCAACCCCAGCCTGGCGACCGCCAGCGGCGGCGGCGGTGGCGGCGGCGGCGGCGGCGGCGGCGCCTCCAGCACCCCCATCAACGCGAGCGCGGGCAGCAGCGGCAGCAGCAGCAGTAGCAGCAGCAGCAGCAGCAGTAGCAGCAGCAGCAGCAGCAGCAGCAGCAGTAGCAGCAGCTGCGGGCCCCTCCCCGGGAAACCCGTGTACTCGACCCCGTCCCCGGTGGAAAACACCCCCCAGAATAATGAGTGCAAAATGGTGGATCTGAGGGGGGCCAAAGTGGCTTCCTTCACGGTGGAGGGCTGCGAGCTGATCTGCCTGCCCCAGGCTTTCGACCTGTTCCTGAAGCACTTGGTGGGGGGCTTGCACACCGTCTACACCAAGCTGAAGCGGCTGGAGATCACGCCCGTGGTGTGCAATGTGGAACAGGTTCGCATCCTGAGGGGACTGGGCGCCATCCAGCCCGGAGTGAACCGCTGCAAACTCATCTCCAGGAAGGACTTCGAGACCCTCTACAATGACTGCACCAACGCAAGGTAAAGAGCGGGGGGCAGCCTCCGCCGCCCGTGGTCCCTTCCCACCGGTCTCCTCGCCCTTCCCTCGCTCCCTTCAGGGCGCCGCTCGCTCCGCGCGCCCGCGAGCCGCGCGCACCGCCGAGCGCGGCCCTCTCCTCTCTTCCCTCGGGGCTCGGCGGCCGCTCCCGACCCTCGGAGAAGTTGGCACCTCACCCTGCCCAGATCGCGCTCTTCCGGCCGGGTCCGCCCCTTGCTGGCCCGGGCGCGGGGGCGCAGCCGCTGTGGCACGGGAGAACCCCAAGCCTCCGGGCAGAGGGGGCGGGAAGGAGGAGGACGGTGCCTTTCCAGGGGCCACAGCGCCCTTCCTGGGCCGCGCCGGCGTCAGGGGACCCTTCTCAGCGCTGCCGCCCGTGTGCGCGCTCCCTCGGACCCGGGTTCCACCGCAAGGCGCGGGGCACTGGCCTGGCTGCTCGGAGGCGCCAGGCGGCATCCCGGGGGTGGAGGGAGGTCGTGACCCTGCTCGGCAGGGTTCGAGGAGCGGGAAGACGCGCTCCGGGTGAGGGCCCCGCGAGGTAGCCTTTGGAGTGGGTCACTTGGAGGTCGGGAGGGGGACGGCCCCAGAGGCCGAGAGGCCGGCGCAATCCCGGGGGACCCAAAGCGAGTTCAGCTCGGAAGCCCCGAGGGCAAGCCTGCGGAGGGGAGGGGTCTGTATGTGCGCGCATCTGTGCGTGTGTCCGCGTGTTTGCGTGTGCGTGTGCAAAGAAGATGAAGGGGTACGTTTGCCCTGGGGCAGACGCGAGGGGACCGGCAGGGTTCCTTCCGTAGGGGTAGGTGACCGGGTGCCTGAGACTCTTGGAAGCTGAACAGGAGAGATGGGGAAGGAAGACCACAGCTTGCTCTCTCGGTCTCTCTCCAAACTGTTCTTTTTTACTTTTCCTTTTTTATCCCTTTTCTTTTCTTTCTTTCTTTTTTTCTTTTTCTTTTTTTTTTTTTTTTTTTGTTAAGGGCTTAGTAGCTCACGCAATGAGCAGGTGCAGGCTTTGCACTGGGGTGCTCTGTGGACCTGAATACCGGTGCCATGGCTTCCCCAGCCCGGCAAAGCGCGGGAAGTCTATAGAGGCCACGGGACCCGGAGCCCGGCCCGACCAGTTTTATGCTAATGAACGCTCACTGGGGGAGGATCTACCGAGAGGGGGCGGGAGTAGGGTAACTTGTCAGTTTCGGGGTAGAAGTGATCATTCCACCCGCTCTCACGGTTCCGTCTTGTCCCTATCTATCGTTGGCTGCAGAGGGTAAAGTTCAGAGATGCCGGGTAAAAGCGAGTAGGGAAAGTTGGAGTCCAGAAGTGAGCGCTTGGGAAATGCGCGCAAAATGTGTGCAGCGACTTCGGTACCCTCCAAATAAGTTTAAAGATCGGGGGAAGAAGCGGAGTTTTACTCCTTTTGGGTGTGTGCCCCTAGTAGAGCTAGGGAAACAGAGGCGGCAAGGAAAGAGGCGCAGGACTAGACCAGAGGAAACCGGGGTAGAAAAGCCCCTAGCTATTTCTTCCTTGGGAGAAGACTTCTGGCTAGTGCCCCCGGAAGACTGTAAGACGAAAAAGACTCGAACTCCAACCCAGTAAATGTCTTACCCTGACCTAGCCAGAAACTCTTTTCCGTGTTTATTTGCCATTCTTTGCATCGGGCCATGGGTGTATATCTGGGTTTTGAACCTTCATTTCTACTATTTTTGCGTGAATGCTGAGCGCCCGCGTGTGTGTACGCGCACGCGTGCCCAAGAGTCTGGACAGGTGGCAGTAAAGATTGAGGGGGAATCTTGATCACTAAACGTCATTTACGGAGATAATTGGAGTCCTTGGGTGTACAGAAGATAACATATTTGCAAAAAATCTACTGTTAAAACAAGTTGAATCAGGGCAGAAAATTGTTGCGGAGTTGTTATAAAGAATGCTAGTCGAAATTTGAAGCCAGTTCAGATATGATTGTGGTGAAATTGCCTACCTATCCAGTAGATTGGTGAAGCGCTGTTTTTCTTAGTAACCAAACCACTCTTCTCTTGAATCTTCTTTGTGTGTTTCTTACAGCACACACTGTACTAGATAATTAATGGCCATTTCACATAACACGCAAAAAAATTGGTGGAGAAAACTCCCTTCAGAGACTGCAACGTTATAATCAATTTAAAGCAGGTAGTGTTACACCTCTTACAATTATTCTCTTGATGTTTTGTGGGGGTTTTTTTCAGAAATTTCTGAAATTTTGGAATTTTCAGGTTTTGGAATTGAAGTTCTCACTATATGGTTGGAGAATATTCTTAAAGTTATTAGGAAAGAATTTTAAAGTATTTTTTCCCTGAGATTAACAAAGGGTCTGGAGTTAAAACTTTCAGAGCCAAGATAAGTTAAATCCAGTAAAACTGCTTATCCCTTCAAAAATATCTCATCAGTACTCTAATTATATTTCACTCATCTCATTTTAATACTTTACAATTAAATGTGTTATTCCAAAACTCTATTTCAGGTTAAAGTTAAATGTGGTAAGTTTGTTGATTTACTATTGCATTTTGATCTTTTATCAACTACAAGACTTTCTCAAACCTAAACACATGCAAATACTGAAGAAGATGTGTAGTTGTAGATATCTGCCTAGGTTTTCCTAATTCTGCCACTGACTAAGAAAATAGAAAACTTATCACTGAACTCCCTCTCACCAAAATATACTGTTTGCATTGTGATGCATTATTTTTTAGTGATAATTACAAGTATTACTGTCTTACTTCTCAGCGTTGGAAACAATACCTACCATATTTTTATCTTGAATTTACAAAACTAAAATTACCCTTTTCATTCAAGTCCAGTTTATGCCCTTACTATTAAGATCCTTTTTCATTCATCTATATATATTGATTTCTTTCATTTTGTTTTCTTTCTCCTCTAGCTACTTAAGAGACTATCTAAAGGAATAATTTATGCAAAAGATAAGAGGAACTGTGCAGAAAGGCAAACTATATAAAATAATATGTACATAGTGTGCAAGAAACATTAAATCTTAGCACTCTCAGCTTTTTACAGAACATGTATTTAATTATGTCTCTTAAGAGTATTTAGATACCAGAGAATCTGAGGAACGAAATTTTTGATGTTAAGGAAAAAAAGGGTTCATAAACTTGCTCAAAGTGGCTCAGTAAGTTAGTAACAAACCTCGGAGTGGATTTAATTTGCTTGGGGCTATTGCATCAGTGTGCTATCTATGAAAACTAGAATAAATGTTGAAGCCATCTGTCATTACCACAAGGAGATGAAACAGAGACTGTCACCTCCTTGATAGTAAAACTAAATAAAATAGGGGTCTCAAAGCATGAAAAAAAATATAAGGAAATATATTTAAAAGTTGTCAGAGGACAAAGTCTGACCTTGATCAGCTTCCTCTAATTATTATTTTTCAACTAAACATTAGTTGCATGAACTTGGCTGTTGCAACAGAGGTCACTTAGTTAACTGGTAACCATTAAACAACAACAAAAAAAGAAAAGTAATTATGTACATGGTCAAGTCTCTGAGTCAGTTGCTTCTTTGTAGATTTGGGTTAGCATTCAATTTTCTGTGAATTCAGGTAATAAAAAGTGACTCTGTTCTATTTCGTCATCTAAAATGATTTTTTTTTTTTTTTGAGCATTGCCAGAAGTTGATTTTGTCTCAGGATCTTCCAAACCAGCTTGTGATTTGGGTCCTACGTAGCCCTAGATTTATGGTGTTTTTAACTTGAAAAGATTCCATTTAGTTTTATCAGACATTTTATATAATTCTACATATATTTACAAACAGTATTCTTTTGTCTTAAAAGTCAGTACCGTCTATTGACAGCAAATTGAGAGACTACATGTCTTTTTCTGTCCAGTGGTAATATATGAATGCAGTTTTAGTATAAGAAGTATACAATATTTTCCAATTCTTGGCTCTTTTTTTGTCAGAAGTTTTTTTTAATAAAAATAGCATATTTATTTAACATTTCCTCAATTGCATGCTATTCAATGGCACGGACTTACGCATTTATGCCTCGATGTAGAAAGTTTCAACACAATACAGACTCCCTTCTCACAGATAATTATGATACTTGGCACAGAGAAATTCAAAACTTACTTCAAATGAAGAGAGACTATGCTTTTGAAGTTTTTGTATTACAGTCTATTAATGGCTCCTATAAAGCCTGATGTCTCGTCGTATAACATTTCAAGAAGAATATGGCATAATTAGAAGAGTAGGGCCTAAAATGTGAAAGTTTTTTTGTTCCATCACTTATCTCTGCACACTTTTTAAATGTTAGTAAATTGCAGTTTAATAACTAATACATAAATAAAATATAAGAATATGCTGACCTCAGATTTTCCTTGTTTAATCACATTATATTGCAAGATACAAATTCTCAAGTTATTTGGATAATATCTTTCAAACCTGTTTTTTTTTTTTCTCCCCTTGGAGTTAGTCTCCAGTGATATCATAATCATTATTGTCACAAAGTGCACATAGTTATGAGGATGAAGATGGTTTACTTTCTGAACTCAACAGTTAATGCCCTGAAACACTTAATTTGATTTGCACATATAATTTTTATTTTGTGATGCTTCAAATATTATGTAGAATAAACTACAAGACAGGCTTATTTTTTTCTTGTCAGAGTTTTCTTGCATAAAATTTTTGTATTTGCATTTAAGGCAGAATTTTTAAACTTCATTTAGTCTAAATCTGCTGGGGGTTTTTGTTGTTGTTGTTTAATCTACCACATTTCACGGAAGTTGCATATAAATTATTGAGACCAATATTAGCCACTCTCTTTTTGCCTCACTACCTTCCCCAACCTTCTGAGATGTGACACCCAATATTGATTAAAGTCTTGGCTGGATTTGAGCATAAATCACTCTTCTCTTTGGTGATTTACCATGTGTGATTCACTAGCATACAAAAACATAATATGCTTTATTGTTTCTCATTTGCTGTTTTGTTTTTGGAATGTAAGTAGCATTTGTAGCTTAAATGTGCTTAATGTGCAACCAAGTAGTTGTTATTTTAGGAACAATTTGTGCTTTGACTGTCAATTAGTATTATTTTATCTTTCCAAGTTATTTTACTAAATTGTTTCATACAGTTGCCTTTGTTAATCAAGTAAAATAATCATTTAAATTGCACTGTATTAGCAATATAGAACACACGTATTGCAAAATATAATAAGAAATGAAACCCTCACAGGTTGTAAGCTGTCTCCCTTTGAATCTTTGTCTGAAGAAATTAGTTTGAAATATGTCTTCTTAAATAGGTACAGGTGAGTCTTCTAGATTTCACTAAACATTTTGGTTTTAAGGTTTTCATTACTTGATTCTTTAGAAAAGTTCAACTTTGCCTGAATTTAATCTTTCCAGGATTTCATTTTCAGATTGTTCACCAAGGGAAAAAAAAAATCACATCAATTTATATACCTTTAAAATGACCAAAAAGATGTGAAAAAAAAAATGATATTAACTATTTGGATATTTTAACATGTATTTAAGATAAAGTTTTATCAATTTATGTTTGAATTGTTATGAGAATAGGATGACCTTAGCATGTGCCAGCATGTGCCATTCTCTTTACTGAGTTACTGCACTGTGATTGGTCAGTCATGTGTGTGTGTGTGTGTGTGTGTGTGTGTGTGTGTGTGTGTGTGTGAATTCTGCAGCTAAAATTTCAGTTAAGAATACATTAAAAATACATTTATATTTATGTTTTCAGACTTAGAGACTGCATTAAGGAGCCTCTTTTCCATTATATTTGTTATGCTTAATAATTTATTTTTTAATGAAGAAAACCTGATTTAAAAGCCCACCAAATGGGGCTTAGATAAGTGGACTATCAAAGGCTCTGATCTGCACAGATACATATATCTCAGGCATACCAGTGGCTCTGTGAGCCCACATTGTCCTCAAATTCCTTTACTTTCCTTCTCTTCAATTTGTCAGAAGTATTTCCAATCAAAAGTAAATTTTTTTTACTACAGTAGCTGTCCTTTAAATAACTTTTAATTGCTGATATTTGCTTTTTAGAATACGTCCAGTATAGAAGTGACTCAATTAGAATAGTGAGGTTAGCTTACCAAATTATTTCTTTGGAGAGCCGGAACACCAAGGAGAGTATATTTATATTTGGTCTAGTAGTTAGTGATTATATTCAGTCTAGTAATTAGTTATTATTAGATTAAGTAGTGGATCATTTTATATTGATGCACCTATTTACTTTGGGAAGGTTTTTGAGAATCTTTTAAGACGGGGTCCATTACAGATACCTGTCCAATTTAAATGTTCATATTTATTTTATAAGTATTATATCCATATAATCATATATAGAGAATGATGCAAATCACTACATGATCCAAAATCAGAGACCTTGAGCCAGGTGCATTTTAAATTTCTTGTGTGTTCTGATTTGGATTTATTTTATAAGATAAGAGGATCCTAATTCACTCATTTAAGAAAAATTTGCCTGTGGGTTTTCTAAATTGGATATAGAAATGTCCAATGACTGAACTTTGTTAAATGTGTGGCCCTGTTGCTTTCTGATTCATATTAGCTTGGAGTTGATCCAGGATATCAAGCTGGGATTCTTTTGCACGTTTAAATGTACGTGACTTGAGTGAAAGCTGTCAAAGACAACTTACTAAACTGGAAAACTCACTGTGTATTTAATTTGTCTTATATTTTTGTGCTTAAAACATACTGAAGTGTCAAAAACTCTGCAGCATGGCAACACACTGAATAGCTAGCTGTTTTAAAAAAAGTTTTAGAGAGTAATGATTAAAAAAAAAGGAACAGTTTAACTGAAGCATCTAAAGTATGTTATTATCTAAGACGAATACACTACCTAGAATATAGTGCATGTTTCTTGCAGGAAATAGGAATTGTTTACTATGATTTGAAGACTAAAAGTAATTTAACTATAGGTAGATTAATAATAATCCTGCAGTGGGTTTTGAAGGTAGTATATATGTTTGACAAAAAATTGGATATGCTTTTCAAGCATGATTTTCTCAAAGCAAATATTGAAATGGGCAACAAAGTAGATTGGTTACTTTTGGTTAGTTAACATTGAAGAATTGAGGAATGTTTTCCTTTCCTTAGAATAAATGAACGGAGGGGTAAACCAAGTATTAAAAGTCACAATGTAACTTATCTTTGAATTTATAAATGGTATCAAATGTTTCTAAATAATTAGATTACCCCTGTAGTCACAACAGGAAAAAACAATGCTTTTCTTCAAGGACAAGGAAAATACATCAGGAAAGAAAGAGTACTAGTCAAAAGGGAATTATTTTATAGAAGCACATACAATCATTTGCAGGAAATACTTGCTAGTTCAGTTTAAGGGATATGGTCATTTCTTAAGTAAAGGTAATGAAAATAAATCTCTAGAGTATATTAATCAAGAATATTTCATTACATTCACATATCAAGCAGATGAAGTATTTTGTTAAAATCTTAAACTGATTGTATCCAGAAATTGTATTAATAGCAGCAGTAGGTCAGCTGTTTTATTCATAGCCTTATATTTTAAAAACATTTTGTTACCAAAAAAACCCAAAACAAAACATTTTGTTTATGTATGAACAAATCACTGAAGCTGTAACGGATCTTTGAACCCATCACACCTCTGCTAAAATAGACTGATATATTCAACAGTATTAATTCTTATTTTATATTTAAAATATCTGGTTTTGTAGCTTAATTTTTGGAAATGATATTTATGTCTTAAGTTAGGTAGTTTGTAGCTTAATAGTGCCTCTGGATTTTAAATGAATAACTTGGAGTGCTTTTCTTTGTAATATCACTGTTCACACATTTTATACTAGGATGGATGTTCTTGTGTATGCAACAAGTGTAAAATTTCTATCAGTATTCAAGAGATCTTTGTGGTGGATATTTTTGTTTCTGTTAAGCTTAGCCCATTTGTGGTCTATGTATTTATGCTTAAGTAACTATAATCCCTTTGTTAGAAAAGCTTTTACGTATATGTATTTGTGTTTGTACACACACACACACACACACACACACACACACACACACACGAGAGGCATGTAGAACATAGGGCCAGAGGACCAAAAAGTTACTTACAAAAATAGCTTAATTTTGCTTTCTGTAATTCATTTAATATAAAATAACACATAAAAAACCAATTCTACTTTAGTGAATGACCGTAGAAAACTATATTTAAAATTACTTTTAGGTTGAAAGATGTAGTTTATATTTAAATGTTTTAAAATATAATTATAAATATAACATTATATGGTTATTAAGACAGTGATTAAACACTTATCTTGATTTTCCTAGACCTTTATTTTTATGATAACTAAGATATACTTTTAATTCTCTCTGAAAAATATTTATAACTGATAAGTATTTTATTGTATGAAATCGACATTAAACTATTAGGTATTAGAATCTGTATGTTACTGAAGAACATTTAAAGTGCTTGATGTCATTGCACCATTTCTTTTATTGGTTTATTTCATTGCTGCTTGCACTTTAGAGCAAGCATATCATTTAAAATCAGTGGATAAATGATAGGAAAACAATATCATAATCTAAGAAAAAAAGATTGCTCTTCTAAAAGCTTTGCCATCAATGAGATGAGTTAGGAATGGGGTCAATGGGTTAATCTGCAGGTCTACATAAGGAGATGTGTATTACCACTTCTTGCAGTGGACTGTAATTGTCTTTGAAAACACCTGGTAGAGGTCCAGTTAAATTGAAATCAATTACTTTCTCAATCATTCCATGACATATGTCAAGTCATTACATCATTGGTAAAAGTGCAAGCATGCATGCATTGTTTTGCAAAGTAGGAAGAAGCTTATAAAACAGTGATTGCTTAAAAGACTCTGCTTCATCTAAAGCTTGAGGAATTAAAAAAAAAAACACTTGGACATAGTAACTTAAAATGACATTTGGTAAGAAGTTCATCTTTGCATTTAGTTATCTAAGTAAAAACAATATTTCACATTCCTTTCTGAATCATCTGGTATGTATATATACTTAAAAGTTAGTGAGAATGGTTTCAAAATATTTTATGACATGTGACCTCTGACACCTTTATTCTTACCTTCTAAGAACCCTCTGACAAGTATATATTATAATCAAAGATGAATATATGTCTGCTCTTCACTGATTTTTTTTTTCTTCACACCATTGACAGTACATGCAGATTTGAACTTGTAGCCAGGAACAGTGCTTCCATGCTTCAAATTGCCAGAAGACCCCCAGGGATGGAAACTTGACCTGCTTTTATGAAACCATAGAATTACATTTATACAAGTTACCCCATGGGAAAGGAATGAACTGATCCCAATTCAAACCTTAATATTGGAGCCTTCTGGGTCAAATTTGATTTTTCTTTCTGTTAACACCTGTTTAGCTCCCAAATTTACTAACTATATATTCTTAGGAAATTAACAAAATACTATTCATGAATGGCATTTCACAGTTAAGCCAAAGTGCCATCAAAATTTGGCAACTATTCAAGTTTTCACATGTGACTAAGATGCTACTTTTTAAAACAAAATATCTACCTTTCAAATATATATCCTAGATGTTAAAAGGTTAAATATAAATTTGTTTAATTGGACGTGGGAACATTTATTTTGTACTTTTTAAATTAATTTCTCTCCACAGAAGAGTCAGCCCAAATAGGGGAAGAAACATTTTTTCAGGGAGTTTTTCCCTGTGATAACATTTCAGAATACAGATTTTTATATGAGTATATTTAATTTTTCTTAGATTCACATTTTGAGAGGTTAAAGTTCTTATTGTTTTTTTAGTTGGATCACTTTAAAGTGTTTTCAGAAGGCTCCTTTGCCATTAGCAGTAACAAATGAAGATCACTGACAAATTTTATACGTAAAAGCCATTTTCATTTTAGTTATGTGGACTGGGGCTAAGATGGAAAACTAAAATTAATCATAGGTACAAAATAAAGAGGTATTTAGGTATGTATAGTTTGCTTAATTTCTAGAATATCAAAATGCTATATCATATATATATATAAATGGATAACTGATATAAAATGGTAGGGTTATAATACCTCTGCTTATAACGGGTGATATTAAATGACTACCATTAGATTTAGAACCTACTTCTTCATATAGAACGACTTTCTCTTGATCTTATATATACAGAAACATTTTATAAAAGGTAAAGCAACACATATACATATATATCCCCCACTCAAATATATGCAATGCCAAAAAATAATTCCATGATTGGATTTTGGAATTGAGGTTAGCAAGTTCCTTTTCCAATAAGAATTGGAAAGAATTTCAAAGATCTTTCACTTCCTTTTTCACTTAACATTGGTAAAATCATTTGGATAATTGGCTATTTCCTTACAAGAACCAAACATAAAAATTCCTAATAAGAATGGTTATAACAAATCAATTCTTGGAGTGTGGAAGAAAAACATTGAGCTTTCCAATGGAAGGTATACCACTTTTCTTACTATCATAAGTCATGATTATCAAGGAGAAAATATTTAGGGTTTTAAACATATGTTGCTTATTTTTTATTGGCTGTTCTGTGGTAAAAAAAGAAAGCTCCTTAACTTTCACTGTAAGCTAACAGTTTTCTGCCTTGCCTCAACACATCATTTGAATGAAGCTGAAAATTAAGTCAATCATTTGGATATTTCCTAAGATCACTCTGTTGCCATATTTATAAAATAGCAACATTGATTAAATATTTCATTTAATTAAAAAGTTTGACCCAACTAGTTTCATGGTGATTTGACATGGCTGTTGGTCTGCACGTTCTCTGACTGTGAAGGAAGGAATGGAGGGAGGCAGATCATGTGACTCTACAATTTCATGCTGTTCTTAAAAGGAATGTAGTTAGGAAAGGCAGCTTATTCTGACTTTTGTAATGGCGATAATATGAAGTTTCTATGACCGTTGTCTTCCAGTGGCACTTTGCAGCTCTATTTTTAATAATGATTGATAGTATACCAAGTGAACTGCAAAACAAAAAACAAAAACCCAAACACCTTAAAATCTTGCTATAAAGTGTGTGAAAGGAGAGGTGGAGCTTTTATATTTTAGGTAATTCTCTGTAAGTAGAGTGATCCTTAATTTTGCACAGACTTCTACATCGTACCTCATATAGGAAGCCTTTAGACGCCAAACTAAATTTCATCCTCTTATATATCTTCATCATCTAAATTGTCCTCATAATAAATCCTCTTTATTTTTGGTAGACACTCTAGTGAAATTTTGCATGAAATATAAATCCATATTTACCCATAACTATCTATCCAAAAACAGAACAAGCTGGGTTTTTGAGCTGTTGATATTTAGATTGGATTCCTCTAATTCAACAGAGTGAAAATATGGTTTATTTTTATTTATTTTCTTCTAATTTAGGAAATGACATTAAAATGGTATATATTTGATCTGAAGTAAACTTTTTTGCTCTTGAATTTGGGGAGTGGGTTAAATAAGGGCCCATGACAGGGATGCTGTTTGTTTTTCACAAAAGTTGTTTGTGATTTCAGGTACTCTTGGGAAATCTCTTGATCAGATTCACATCTGTTCCTGTCAAAGTGGGTGCTAAGATACCGGTCACCCAGCAACCATGTCCAAGAGGGAATTGAGCCGATAATAACTTCAAAAAGGAATGACAGATGCTAGATTAGGATGAAAGACAAAACGCATGAAAAATGAGCTTGTTAGAATCAAAAATTTGTTCAAGCACCTTTATGCAAATTAAATGAATATTGAATATTTGCATGCATTTCTACTTTTTCATTTGATTGAAAAGAAAAGAATAGCACATTTAAACTCACAAGTGTGACTTTTTCTTTTGTACTAATCAGCATACAAAGCTGAATCTCTTTTAAAAAAAAAATCAGATTAGCCACCTGGGTTCTTATATCTCTACTAAGTATATTGCAATGTTTTTCGTATAACAATGGTACTCTTTGGGACAACTTAGTTTATCTAATTTTTTTCATAATAAGCAATCTCGTGTGAAGGTTATTTTAGATAAATAAAAATCTATTTCTTGGGAAAGCATTTCAAAAGTAACCTTATCTTATTGTCCTTGAAATTGGTTAATGTACATTAATAAAAGATCACTCAAGATGAGTTCACACCAAAAGCACAGGCTTCTCATTGACAGGTTAAATAACAATGCATTAAAGTAAAGCAAGGTAGTATTCCTGAAATGAAAAGTAGACAGAAAGATCGCTTCAAAATTTAAGATGCTTTTTGATATATTACTAGTTTTTCTATTGAATTGTTTACATACTAATCAGAATTTAGAAGAGCCTGATAAAATGTAGTGATTGAGAGAGGTTTCTGAGTCTTGGTTTAGCGATGTATAATGTGGTCACGTAGAGAAATTGATTTTCTTCAGAAATTAATTAATTTTTCATATCGCCCTAAGCTGCAGTTAAAAAGAGTGCATACTTGTCTGTTTTTTCCAGAAATATTGCCTAATCATATTAATACCATTGCCCCAAGGATGAAAAGATAATTGTACAAATGCATTTGGAAATATGTATCACTGAGTATTTATGATTAAATTATGCAAATGACCTAGCTCTCATCTTTTCCAGACCCAGATTGTCTAATTAGGATTGATATGCTGAATAGATGTTCCAGAATTTGAATACAAGCATGTCCAAGGAGCAGAAAATTGGAAATGACAAGGCTGAAATCCAAAGAAAAGTGTCTTTCGTTTCTATACTTTGTTAATGTGCTGTTAGCAGTTGAGGGTTTTTCCCCTCCCTTTGGCTATTTTGTGACTCATATGTCCATATTAGAAGCAAGTATGCAAAATGAATTGAGCTTTAGCAAAAAGCATTTCATTTCTCTTTGGTGCTTATATAAAGATAATAATTCCCTTGTCATTCAAAAAGAACATCACTATTAAGTTGCTTCAAACAATGTAAATTTAACTGAGTGAAGTTTTAAAAAACTTCCTTTGTATTGGTATCAAACCTTTATTTCAAAGCTAGCTATCCAAACTTCATGGCATACCAATACAGTATTTTCTAAGGATGTGCTTTCTTGAATCTACAGTTTATTCATTTATTCATTTACTTAAATACCTATCTCCTTATATTTGGAGAAAAGTTTTCCAGTAACAGTTCTGATTAGGGGGAGAAAAGCAGCACTTTAAATGTAACAATGTTTGAATTTGAGGTCCTCAGCAGGCTTTCTCCCTCACTGATTACACTCATTCATCTTAGGTGGGGGGGTGGTAGTGGGGGGGGTAGGAAGGGACTGAACTGTCAGGACTCCAGCCTTTGTTAAGCAGCGGGTAGTCACTGCCTCTGAACCCGCCGGGCTCCTGCTTTCCATCTGCAGGATGATGGATTGCTATGTTTAATACATTTCAGCTTTTGTCTGTCATAGTGTGGACAGACAGTACTATCAGTGATTTCAACAGTGATTAGGGAACAGTTTCAAATCCGTCCTATTGGCCAGACAGCTTCCAGGAACATCTGATGAAACATATTCATTGGCACTCTCACCATGTAAGTGTGTAGTTTAACTAGGCAGAGGTTGTACATTCACTGTTTAAACCAATGCTGAAGCCCACTGAGAATTTTACTGGACCATATATCCACTTTAGGACAAAGTTACACGTGACAATATTGTAACAACTTGGGGGTCTCAAACTAAAATATTTATCTCAAGTAGTCCCAAGGTAAGATAAATTTGTATTCTTTAAAGAGTAACAGCATATGTTTAACGGCAGAACTGTATTCCATAGACTATGATGTCAGTTGTTGCTACTCATCAATATTGAGCTGTTCAGCTATATTGGGAGGGTAGAATGTGAGGACTATGTTAAAACAATAAGACATGACATGGCATGTGCTATTCTGGGATTTGCTGAGCTGTGAGTGCTTTGTGGCTCACAAGTCCAAAGAGTGAATGATTTCAATAACCAGAACACCACTATGTGCAGCTCAATATTTTCCCTGGAGTGTCTTATTCTATTTATGAAACTGGTGCTAAGAAAATACAATTACCTAAAGGAAACGAAAATATTCTTTTAAACCATTGGTAACTTAGGCAAAGTTTTATTTGGAAAATTGGACATATCTAAATCAATGGAATTTTACTAATACTATTACAATGGACCAAATGTAATTTAAATGACAAAGTAAATTTAAAAGTGTATTATGAGCGTGGAGTTGCAACTCTCTGAATATACAGGTAATTATCAAAATACTTAATTCAGCCAAAGTTTTGCAACAGAAATCTAAATCAGGAAGAGACACGTGTTTTCAACTAATCTCTATTAACAGGGAAGATTAAGGAAAAAGTTTAGATAAGTTAACCCCAAATATTCAATGAGAATAAGAACTCCAGGTACCCAGTTATATTTTCTCTTACTGGTATGGTTCTTACATTGCAAAATTTTCAACTGAGATCCTTTCAGTAAAGGTTTCTCATTTTGAATATGGTTACAAATACACAAATGCACAAATTCACGCATACACGGCATACCATGTTTCTTTCTAACCAGTTCAATAGCTAAACTTGTTGGCATTTTGACAGTGCTGATTTAGTAGTAAGGACAGGTGGGGCTGTACCTTCTGTGAGAGTTATACAAACATTCATATACTTTGCAGCTTACCTTGTTCTTTGCTTTATTTTAAGGCTTGTCTTATTGAAATGGTGTTTAGCATAAAAATTGTGCCTTCATTCAGCCTATTCTAAAGGAGTCATTTGTCCGAGTATATCGAAGGTATAGCACATAGTAGACTTCTGTACAGAAATTGCATAACTGGGTTTAAGTAAATCTAGATTTTTAATCAAAGCTGTTCACAATTTATATAGCATATAGTAAAATAATGTACCATCCCTCAACAACTGCCTAATTATTCTAATGTGTGGTTGTCAAATCTTTAGTCGTAGAGTACTGCATATTCATTTATTGCCTTCATAGTGTAGGTGGGGACAGGTGGGGAAGTGGCAAAGCGTTTATTCTTTTAGAGAAAGATAAGGTATGAGGGGACAGCTATTAGCAGGTCACACCCCCTGAAATCACTGTGATGTGCGGAATTTCTACCAAGTCAAATGGAAATGCATGGATGAGGCAACTAGAGTTAAGGTTCTGAGCTTTGAGCTCTCAGCAGCAGATTGAATGGAAGAAGAGGCGATGTTGAGTCAACACTCTGTTCTAAAGCAGAACCATCTCATGGGATGGTTGTCCTTACCCTGCTATGTTCCTTCCCTTAACTATTTGTTAATAATTTTTAAGGAGGTAATCAATAATCAGTAGAAATTTAGGATTAAGGATCTGGCTGGGGGATAAACCTTTAAGAGAGGTAAGGAGCTCTTATACCATATAAAATCTATAGACACTTTCCCTCCAAATGTTATAGAAAATGTGTTTGGCAAATGCAAATGTGTATTTTGCCCATAGGTAAACTATTCAGAATCGTATCTCCTGTAACATTGGGAGTGTGTGTGTGTGTGTGTCTCTGTGTGTGCACGTGCACATGCATGCATCCACATGTATACTGTAGGTTGCCAACCCCTGTAATACACATTGTTAGTCCTATGTTTAGTTAAACACCATAATTATCAAGTAATACAAGTCATTTGTCTTACTGTGGTTAAACAAAGAAAAAAATGTGTGCTAGAAACTAAATGAATGAGTTTCTCAGGAAGCTAAACAAACAAGTTTGTTGTCTGAAATGTTTCGGAGTGGAGGAAGCTTAGAACCCCCTTTAATCTATTCCATCCATCTCTGGCCACAGTGAGAGTGCACTGGCTTCTGCGTGCGTGCACAGCAGCTCTGGGCTTAGCATCCAGCTATTACTGTTTGGTGGATCCACAGTTTGGGGGGAAATAACGAGTCAGGTCGGCAGGTTCAACTTCTTATTTCTCAGGAGCTTCCTATAATGATTCCACCTCTAATGAGGTGAATTACTACTGCATGAAAAAGGAGAAAAAAGGGTTTTGGCCATCTTAGCTAATAAATCACATTGACTGCATGGCTGATCAGATCAATTGTGCATAAATCAGTGCCTTAAAGAGTCTTAAACTAAGATTTTACCAAAGACCAATCGATCCACCGGCTTGTGTAAAGGCATGGTCTCTTGCCCATAGCAAACTGAACAGGAGTCCACAATATTGAAACAGTTAATATGCTGTCAAATGTTGAAGTGAATGTTTTCAGATCTCAAGGGCACGACTGTGATGAGTAGAGCAGTTGTGACTGGGTTGTGTCAACTAATATGTTTTTGTCTTTTCTAGTTCACTTTTAGCAAGAAAATTTAATTCTCAATACATATACAAAAACTAAGTTTTGAAAACTTTATCAACAAGTGTAAGTTTGGGGAATTGTTTCCCACAAAAATATTATTATGTTATTTCAAAAAGAAATTATTATGGCTATCCAGGAGAAGTATTTCATTACGATAATAGCTGTAGATTTGAGATTTACTAATCTATAGACAACTTGGGGTCATGAGAACAATCTGGAAACTTGATTTCAAGTTCTGATTCTATCAGTTACTAACTGGGAGATGTTGGATTAGTCAGCTGGAGCTTTCATACTGTCAAATGTAAAATAGGGATAGTAAAGATAAATTTTCTATTTATTTTAAAAGAAGGTTGTGAGGATAAGAATGTGATAATAATTCTTTGAAAGCACTTCAGAAATAGTAAGGTGTTTTTCAGGAGTTGCTATCTGTTTAGAATTCCCATTACTTTTTAAAAAATTGAGACATAATCTACATATTGTGTAAAGTTTAAGGTTTACAATTATATACTTCAAAGTTGCTAAGAGACTAGATCTTAAATGTTCTCACCCAGCTATGTTCTGTTATGAGAACCATGCACAAAAGCATAAAGAAAAATCTATTTTGGTTTTTGCTGTCACACTCTTCTCCTCTTTCTAAGGAAGTAACAGTGAAATCACAATTAAAAGGAACTTGTGAATTCTGAAAAATTAGTCTTTTTATAAACATAATGTTTATTAAAGTTTTATTGGCATTAACTTTCAGACATTTTAAATGACAATTTAACATGACAAAATCTTTGAAAAGCAAGAAAAGATGAAATATAGCCATAGCATCTGCAAAGGAAATAACTTATTTTATTTCAGGGAGTATGACATCCAACAGCTATAGTAACCGCTATGCAATTCACTATAAAAGCGGGAGATTCTAATAAGTTTACATCAGGTTTTTCTTCCTTTTCTTTTTGCTAAATCAGGTATTATTGAATCTTTGGTTTCTTTTTAAGTTGCCTAGAGCATTCTATTACAGTTAAGTCTGTGGGATTTTTTTAATCAAATACATAATTTATAATTATTCTCTACCAAGCATCTCAAAATCCTCCCAAATGAGTATTTTCTGGAGTCTCCTGTTTTGAAAATAAATTTGGGATAGGCATTCAAGCATCTTAACATGAAATTTGGTGTCTGCCAAATATTTTGTGAACTCATCAATATAATATAATGTTCTCTATCTCAGAATACTACTTGTTCTGCCTTTGTCTGTAGATTTATGACAATGTCTTGACATTTTTGTAAATTATGTAACACACATAGTTTCTCCCTTGTTATATTGTGAAATTTAGTAGGTTGTTGAAATTGGATCTGATTGATTTTCTCCTTGGCATTTGTCTACAAAAGCATCTCATGTCTGAAATTCTCCAGAGGAGGGGAAATCCAGGGGGATATCTTTTGCTGCATTCTTTCTTTTTGTATCTAAAGTTTTGAAATATTTGTGATCTGCTGTTAACAGTTTTAAATGTAGTTATGAAGATGCTGATAGAAGATGGTCTGATTCTTTCTTGAACTCATCAATTAATTTTAAAACTTGAAGAAATTTAATTTCTGGTGACTAATAATTACCTCCCTGTGATTTTTCTAGACTATTATCTTGCATATCTATCTTGTTAAAATTCTCAGGTACTTTCTGGCACATAGTAGTCACTCTTTACAAGTATAATTGACTTTCTTATAGACTTTTTGTCTGCATATTATTGGATCATATTAAAATATTTTTATGAGATTCTTAGTTTTAGGGAATTTTGGTTATAACCAAGAAATTAAAGCACGAATAGAAATATATATGTTTTAGATTTTTATGTAGAAATAAAAAATAAAATGAAAGTATATTTAACATTAGTTCTTAAGTATCATATAAGGTGTCAAATTCTGGAATGTATCCCATGTTCTTGTAGTAGTTTAAGCACAAATAGTTAAACTCTGTGTTTCTTCATATATGTATAATTTAATAAGATTGAGATTTTACCTTTATCTCTATTATTATTAAGGTTTATCAGATTAATTATGAAAGGTCACAAAACTTATAATTTTTGAAGTGTGTACAAATTTGAATTGAGTATATTCATATGCAGTTTAAAACATTACTATCGCTAATAAAAATTACAGTTATGATTATTAGTGATTACTGTTTGCTAGATGTTATCTCTTTCATTCCCCATAGTAACCTAAGAGGTAGGTTCTACCTGCTTTTAAAGAAAGATAAAGGTACTAAGACTCAGAGCAGTTAATTAACTTGACCAAGGGCACACAGCTAGTACATGGTGAGTAGAGGAAACAGAATCCAAGAAATTTCATTCTAGAACTTTTATTTTCTATTTTCCTATTCAAATAATACTTAATCCATGACTCTAATCTAGATTGAAGTTTGAAGATTATAAATTATTTCGAAATAATAGTAATAATATAATTTTCTTAAAAATATTCAAGATGTATGTGTGTATTCTGTGTGTCTGCAGCAATTTAGTAGTTTTATTGGAAAACTTTAGTATTGTTTACAGTTCTAAGATTTTTGGAAACACTTTTTTACATTAAGGATGTAGCGTAAGCCAGTTGTAATTTCTTTCTTTATGAGATATACACAAGTGACATTAAATTCTATATCCATTAGCATTGTAGATTAATTTTCATTGTTTCTTTAACTAAGTGATAGAAACGTATGGTATGTTCTTCCAAGTGCAAAAGTATATTTTCTTACTCCCTTTTTATTCCTTAAATCTTGTTACAGTGTATTTTGGAAATTCTTCCGTTCATTATCATCAATGGGACACTTACAACAAAACAAACCATATAGATAAGGTCAAATTTTGCTAAGATAAAATTTGAAATAATTGCAATGTTAATTTATTAAATTAATTCATGCCTTTGGATCAGTGGTTATCTGTGGGGAGAAAATATATGAGTAACTGGGTTATGATCAGTTATAATTCCAGTCCTTTTTTGACAAATTCAAATTCACCTTTTGTGCCTGTTTTATAGTTCTATTTGAATACTACTGTCAGAGTAAGCCACTCCTGTTACTGAGAGGTTATCATTCCCAACAGATATAAATAGGTTATTCTTGAAAGCTTGAAAACCACTCATCTGGGCATGTAATTGGGATTTAAACATCATTTGTATAGTAGATAAAGCCTACTATAGGCAGAGTTTGTGACAACATCCCAGGTTTAAACTGGGAAGTAGCCATGGACAATTTGGGGTGGTGCCTGTATTCCTTCACATGTTGTTCTTTAGAATAAGCTTCCTCATCCCATCTTAATCATCCACCTGGATGCAGTCTTCCATCCAAGTAGCTTGCCATTTTTTGTTTTTAATTTTTTTTTTTTTTTTTTTTTTTTTTTTGCGGCACGCAGGCCCCCCACCACCGCGGCCCCCCGCCACCGCGGAGCACAGGCCCCGGACGCACAGGCTCAGCGGCCACGGCCCATGGGCCCAGCTGCTCCGCGGCATGTGGGATACCCCCGGACCGGGCCATGAACCCATGTCCCCCCATCAGCAGGCAGACCCCCAACCACTGTGCCACCAGGGAAGCCCAGCTTGCCATTCTTTTTGGTGTCTTTAGATCTTTTTTTTTGGTTCCTTTTTCACAGCAGAAAAAAGTACTTTGCTATTTTGTATCCTTATACTCCATATGAAGAACTTGTTTATCAGATTGGCACATTGCTGAGATTTGCAAGTTCTCTGGGGGGGTAGGTGCATCATTTTGTTCATTTACATTTATTCACTAATCAAGTGTGGGAAATAATGTTTTTTCACCAGGTAAATATCATATGCGAAGGGCTTCCCTGGTGGCGCAGTGGTTGAGAGTCCACCTGCCGATGCAGGGCACACGGGTTCGTGTCCCGGTCTGGGAAGATCCCACATGCCGCACAGCGGCTGTGCCCGTGAGCCATGGCCGCGGAGCCTGCGCGTCTGGAGCCTGTGCTCCACAACGGGAGAGGCCACAACTGTGAGAGGCCCATGTACCGCAAAAAAAAAAAAAAAAAAAAAAAAAATGTGGGAAAAGTGATGGAACTCTTGTTCCAGGATATCTACAGTGAAGATGAGTTCATTCTGGTAAGAGCTGAATATTTTGAGTATTTCTGTTAATGTTTCGCATCTCATCAAAGTATTGTATATGTGATATATGTCACAAATCAGGAACAAAATGGTGTCATTTCTTACTTATTCAAGAGAGAAGGTATAGAGTTTATAAATAGTATTTAGCAATGACCTCTGTAATTTTGATGGTGGTTTGCTAAATTACATCAACTGTGTGTTGAAAAAGTGGCACGTGCCTCGATGTTTCTGTAGTTTTCTGCCCATTCCTCATTGACCTTCCTAGCGGACTCGTTACAGTGCTTTTCCACTGCCACCCTTCTACTATTGCCCTGGTTGCCTGTCCAGGATGATTTGAACTATTTCCTCACAGCCTTGTTATTTCAAACTAACAATATTATGTGAAATAAAGTAAATTCATGGAAGTAAATTCATTCACTAGTTCTGCTATAAATTTTAAGTATATTGTTCAGTTTTAAATTCCATTAGTTCATGCTCTTTGGATTCTCAAACCTTTACTTCTTCCTTTGGAACTTTCAGTGCTAAGATTCAGGGGAGAGCCTCTTCTATGGAAAGCCAAGAATGGGCTGAAGGAAGCAGCGCCATTTTCACTTTAGCTAGAGACCTCTGTCTTTTTTTTTTTTTTTTTTTTTTTTTTTGCGGTACGCTGGCCTCTCACTGTTGTGGCCTCTCCCGTTGCAGAGCACAGGCTCCGGACACGCAGGCTCAGCGGCCATGCTCACGGGCCCAGCCGCTCCGCGGCACGTGGGATCTTCCGGACCAGGGCACGAACCCGTGTCCCCTGCATCGGCAGGCGGACTCTCAACCACTGCGCCACCAGGGAAGCCCGAGACCTCTGTCTTAAAGATCTGACTTTGCAGTTTTCTCCAACAATCAAATCGAAATTTGATTCTTTACATTTATGACTGCCCTAAGGAGACAGTCACACTGTTTCACAAACAGTGTGCTCATTTAAATGCTTGTTAGAAGTACACATATCAGGTTTAAGCATTAGGCGAAGCTTCCTGTAACCTTAACAATAAATGTCTTTATAAATGATCCTAATGAGCATCGTCCATGTGCTTTTTCCTTGGCTCAACATACTGTTGCATCAAAGAGCACTTCAGTTGGGTCTTTATATATAGAATATTTGAACTGAACTTTTTCTTCACTTGTATGTGTCTAGTAAACAAGAAAAGCTTCTTGGGGAAACTTAAATTTTATTATAGTGTAGCAAATTTGGAATTTAGAGTACTGTTGTTTTCAAAAATTGAATAGAGTCCTAGAAGCATCAAGACTGTATTTTAAATTACTTTCAGGTAATACAGGACAGTAAAAAAGAAGCCATATACACTTTTCATAAAGTGGTGGTTTCAATATTGAATGCTAGAAGCACTTCTGGTCCACTGTGAAATGTTATTGAAAATTAAGATTCTTTTAAATGAGCTGTGTCTCACCTGAGCTCACTTTGTTTGCCAGTGTTCTAACAAGACATCCAGAAGACTTTGACAAGTCAGAAAAATAGATAGATACCTTTTGACTGGAAAATCATTTTTCAGTCTGTTATCAAGCTTGCTGAGTAAATTGCTGGAGAAATATTTTAAGATTTAGCTTTGAATAATAGGTGAGTATTTAAGTGTCTCTCTTTTTGTTTTTTTCTTATCTCCACTAACAATTCCCTATAATCCTTTGATTCTTTGCCATCTTATTTCCCAGTCTCCTTTGGGATTCATTCTCTTCCTGCACTCTTCACTTTACTCAGCTCTCAGTGTCCTTTACAAAGTTTGCACTATGATTTTTCCTGTCATCAACACAGTTTTTTGTGCACTTATGGTATGCCAGGCACAACCTAGGTATCTCACTTAATTCTCACAACAGTCCTATCTTCATTTGATAGAGGAGGGCACTGAGTTACAGAGAAGTTAAATAAAGCACCCAAGGCAATGAGTGTTAAATGAGAAGGTGACCTCAGGGCTTCTAATTCCAGATCCTACACTCCTAACTACTAAAAGACTCCTATCCTAAGGAAAGTTGCATACACCCATTTTGAGCTTTAGCTTTCTCACTTGCCAGCCAGGGAGCATAAAACCTAACCAACAAGAAGAGGATTTACGGAAGGGAGGTCAAAAGTTAAATGCCATAGCAAACTACATAGAGGTTAGTAGGAATACACAGAGGTTAGTAGGAATACACAGAAGTTAGTAGGAATACATAGAGGGTACTAGGAATACATAGAGATTAGTAGGAATTCAATAAATATCCTTTGCCAGGTCCTATTTGGGAAAGTGAACTCAAGAATTAGCACTTACAGTCAGGCAGTGGAAAAGCCATGGTGTTGACTTCCTGTTGGCAGTTTTTCAGTGACCTTAGAAAGCCGTAGACTGGTTTTCCCCATTCCTAGACAGTCAGTCCTACTCAGTAAGCTATGCTTGTTTGTCTCCGATGTCACAAACAGATATGTTTGTTTAGTGAGACATCCACCATCCAGAGCAGACTCAAGGCTGGCAGTTGTAACTAAATATAATTTTCACCTACATTTCACAGATTATTCATGGTGAGAAGTGCTTCTATTCAAGCATCCTTCCAGTGGACTAAGAAAAATGGACATATCCTGTCACTGACCAAGAGTTTCAACTTTGGGGCTTTAGGAAAGATGAAATTGAATAGAGAATTGCTTTCTCATTAGAAAATAGGTAGAGTTATTTTTAAAGTTCTATTTTGAGTTGCCGTACCACACACATATATATATATAATTATTGTATTGATGTCAGAAATTCTGGGAGGAAAATATTGCAGTACATAGAACAGAATTTAGAAGTCAATAAATAATAAATAAATAAATAAACAAACAAGTAAATGAAATGGTTCAATATCTTCAAAATTTTTTTAGTTAAAATCTTGTGATTTTATGGTGCCACATATTTTGTGCTCCAGAAAATATTATGGCTATCAGGAAAATGAGAGTCCTCTTTATGAAAATTACCCTTGGAGCGTCCTAAAACATACTATAAAATACTCCCTTGGGGCTTCCCTGGTGGTGCAGTGGTTGGGAGTCCGCCTGCCGGTGCAGGGGACATGGGTTCGTGCCCCGATCTGGGAAGATCCCACATGCCATGGAGCGGCTGGGCCCGTGAGCCGTGGCCGCTGGGCCTGCACGTCCGGAGCCTGTGCTCCGCAACGGGAGAGGCCACAACAGTGAGAGGCCGGCGTACCGCAAAAAAAAACCCCAAAAAACAAAGAAAACCCCACTCCCTTGGGCATGTAGAACAACGGTGCCACCATAATGTAGATACAGGCTAGGAATATTTTGGTGTTCTTCCTTAATTTTACACATGCTCTTTATAATTTTTTAAGACAGAAAGAAAAGTGATAAAGTTTTCGTCCAAGTTCATAAGTCATATCTATCTTGCAGTCCAAGCATAAAGACATGAATATGAAGAAAATTAAAATCAAGTTTATCTGCTCAGATACTTGTGTGGCCTTTAGGACTTGACTGCATTCTTTTTACATATTTTATTGCCTTGCTCTATTTTCCTTATATCACTCTCTTCTCCTTTTATTAATTTTGCATTTTTCATTGTTCTTTATCCTAATTTTGTAGTATTAGGAAAGGATGTATCTACATTAATGAATTTAGGTATTCTGAAATTAAAGCAAAATAAACAGACATAAATGTACAAATGCCTAGAATGATAACTTTAAAAAATGGCCCCTGTTATTTTCCGGGGATTGGTCATTGGCCTGGCTGGAGATTGGAGATCGGGATATATCTGTTAATCAGCAGTCAGAGATTGGGTTGCAAATAGAGATATTGGCAAGCTCAGGAAGGGCCCTATGTTCTAAGATTAAAGAATTTTTTTTTTTTTTTTTTTTTTTTTTTGCGGTGCGCGGGCCTCTCACTGTTGTAACCTCTCCCGTTGTGGAGCACAGGCTCCGGACGCGCAAGCTCAGCAGCCATGGCTCACGGGCCCAGCCACTCCGTGGCATGTGGGATCTTCCCAGACCGGGGCATGAACCCACGTCCCCTCTATCAGCAGGCGGACTCTCAACCACTGCGCCACCAGGCAAGCCCTAAGATTAAGGAATTTGAACACTATATGGTAGATGAAGAAAAATCATTGGTAGATCTTTTTCTTTTGGGAGATTTTTAATTAGAGGAATGATATGACTGGATTTGTGTTTTGGACAGATAACTGTGACCCTAGGAAGCGTGAATTAGTAGCATTTTAAACTACAGACTATACAATAATCCAGTTGGAAATAGCTAAGGCAGCAGTAGTGGGGATTGAGGGAGGAAAAAAGAAAGAAGAGAAATTAAATTAAAATGGATTTAGTAAGATGTTTGGGGAAGTAAGAATGAGTTGGGATTAACTTTTTAGTGTTTGATGAACAAGGCTGTCAGTCATAAGACCATGGAGAGAAGAAGCTTTTGGTGAACATAAGTAATTCCATTTCAAAGGCGTTAAGTTCGAGATGCTTGTAAATTATCCAGGTGATGTCAGAAACACATATCAGGGATTCATGGGAAAAATCAGGAGTGAAGCCATCGATTTTGTTGTGAACTTTTGAAGAAATATTGAGGTAGAAGTTAGGAACTGTGGGTTGTGGCTGTCAAATAATGCATAAGATTTTCCGAAGGATTTGATAATTACTCTATGAATTGATAAAATTTTAATAATCTCTCTGATATTAAAAAACACTGCTGGTTGTCTCTTCTGGTTTAAATAACTTTTGAAACCACATACATGAAATTTTTACATTAAAAATTATTTGTTATTCCCAGAGGTCAGATATTATTTTTCCATTATGAATTATTCAGAGTTAAATGGCAGTCAGAGGTGGAGACTTACAAAGAGCAGGTCCTTCTATGCTGCTGAGTCATGATTGTGACTCTAAGAAATAGCTTCATTGTGTCTGATTCTAAGCTTGTAATAATAATGAGTGTCAAAAGATGAGAACATTCTGTACCAGAATTTGAAAAATACTGCTGATTAAAAATGAAAGCTCTGTTAACAGAGCTCACCTGAAACTCTCAGCTGGCCTTTTAGTAAGAAAGCTGCTGCAAACCACTGAAAGAAAAGTGAAAAGTGAAAAGAGAAGTTCGGCTCCATGGAAGGCAGCAGCAGATCCAACTTGCAGAGTGAGTTTATGGGCTGACGCTGGGTGATTTAATCCAATGCTAGAAGACAGAACCAGTGTTAAGGATTGTGTTTTAAAATCAACATTAACAATTATAGGGCTTCCCTAGTGGCGCAGTGGTTGAGAGTCCGCCTGCCGATGCAGGGGACACGGGTTCGTGCCCTGGTCCGGGAGGATCCCACATGCCGCAGAGCAGCTAGGCCCGTGAGCCATGGCGGCTGGGCCTGCGCGTCCGGAGCCTGTGCTCCACAACGGGAGAGGCCACAACAGTGAGAGGCCCACGTACCGCAAAAAAAAAAAAAAAAAAAAAAAAGAGGGTATGATCTACTGTAAATCAATCTCAACATTGATAAAATAAGATTGCTTCAGAATTACTTTTAAACTCAATATGCTCGTACCAGACGCCTATAAACATCAATGCACTTTGTTTTTGGTGACATGTTTCTTTCAAGGAATTGATACCAGAATTTTATTTCCTATATCCTCATTTTCTTAATAATACTATTTATCTAATCATAGCTAGCCAATCTAATTCTTAGAGTCTGTATAAGAGGAAGTCTTCTGCACTAAATTATTGAGTTTTTTGTATGCACAAAGTGTCTTTTTTAAATAGGAGAATATATTTATAATCAAAAATAATTTAGAGAGCTATTACAGTCATATTTATTGGGGAATAATGCACTGAGCTTACTGAACTCCTTTTTGCTAAGATTCCTCTATTAATGTGACTGTCTAATGCAGCGCAAAAATTATATATTCAGCCACAAAGTTTTACCTGCAAACTTAAAAATATCTATCAGCTTTTGATTAACAAAAACTATCCCACTCAGCATGAGTCTACCAGTTTGCATTTAGTTTTGAATATATGTATATATATATATATATATATATATATATATATATATAGTCTTTATTGAATTTGTTACAATATTGCTTCTGTTTTATGTTTTGGTTTTTTTGGCCATGAGGCATGTGGGATCTTATTTCCTAGACCAGGGATCAAACCTGCACCCCCTGCATTGGAAGGAGAAGTCTTAACCACTGGACCACGAGGGAAATCCCTGAGTTTATATTTTTATTGTATCTGTTCACTAATAATTAAATGTGATATCATCATGATTTTGAAGTTTAAGCTTTTCTAGCCATTTGTAGGTAGGCACTGCTTAGAGTTTTCATACTGACAGGTCTGCTTGCCAGCCTTTATTCTTTTCCTCTAAAAAGGTCACTATTGATTTGATTGGTGAGGGAATATAAGTGGTGTTAACTTTTTCTGTTTGTTTGTGTGTTTAGTTCATTTTAGGGTTTACCAATGTTGACCATCTATACTTTATACCTACCTGGGAGAGAGCAGTGATAACTGGGAATCGTAATTACCCATATTTGCAGCTCAGATGTTGTTATATTCTCACCACTTAACTTCAGCAGAATGTTAAAAAGCATATTTTAGAAACACTACTTTCCAACTGAATAAATAATACCTTCCCTGAATGTGCATAAATATAGGATATCTTTACCACTGAAGTTGGTGAGTTACAGTTTCATAGTAAGTCTACCCAAAAGTGTTCAAGAAAAAAAAGGTTCTATATATTATCATATGTGTAAAGTTACTCAATGCATAGAGATTTAATTTAAAGTAAATTCCTAATGAGGGAGCATATTTAGTAAATATTCTCTTACATTTGCTACTAGAGAATGCTGCATATGCATTTTGTCCTTAATCTTTCCTATTTCACATTGTTATTACTCTCCCTTTACTGCTCAACAGAACTCAAAAAAATGTATGTGTGTATGTGTGTGTGTGCATGAAGTGATGGTAGTTTTCCATCTGTTTTATTCATCTATTCAATGCATATTTTTTACACACTAAATAGGTGGCAGACATTCTTCTAGGTGCTTTGAATACACCAGTGAGTATAATAGACAAAAACTCTGCCTTCATGGGGCTTATATTCTAGCGGCCAGGGTTGGGGTGGACAGACAAATGATAAATAATAAGCATAATAAGTAAGCAAATCATATAGTTTTAAGGTGATAAATACGATAAAAACAGATTGGGTGAGGGAAGGTTGAAGTGTGTGTGCAATGGGACTGTTGAAATTTTAAATAAAGTGGTCAGAGTAGGCCTCATTGAGAAAATGATATTTGAGTCAATATTTAAAGGAGATGTGAAGAGCCCAAAGGCATTTTAACAAAGCATATTTCTCTTGGCATTTTCTCTGGCTTTGATTTCCAGCTTAGGAAAGGAGGGAAGTGTGGGTCAGAGTTACTGCAATGAGGCTTTTCCTTATATATAAGTAGGGAAAGGTTCAAAATTTATCACAATTCTAAGGTACAAGAACATAAATAAAATACAGGTAAAACTTAGGTTTCTTTTTTTTTTGCAGTACACGGGCCTCTCACTGCTGTGGCCTCTCCCGTTGCGGAGCACAGGCTCCGGACGCGCAGGCTCAGCGGCCATGGCCCACGGGCCCAGCCGCTCCGTGGCATAGTGGGATCTTCCCGGACCGGGGCACGAACCCTTGTCCCCTGCATCGGCAGGCAGACTCTCAACCACTGCGCCACCAGGGAAGCCCAAAACTTAGGTTTTTAAAATCTGGCTCTGCCTCTTGCTGGCTCTGTGATCTTAGGCAGTTTTTTAAACACTATAAGATTCAGCTTACTCATCTCTAAAAGTCAGATAATAATACTTATATTAAATAAAATCATTCCTATTAAGCACTTAGTACAGTGACACATTAACCACTCAATAAACGTTAAGTATTAATTTTTTAATTTAATATTTTAACCTTAGTTTTTGAAAATGCAGAATTTTTCGAAGTCTACCAAGTGGGGCTTTCTTTCTAAAGAGAAATTTTTGAGTATTAAGAATTTTCCATTGTGGTACATTGTTTTTCTTTATGGTCAAAGGAATAAAATGTATGATTGGGAAGATTTGCATACATTATTATTAGGCAATATCTGATCAAAACAAAGTAAGACTGTTACCAATACCCCAAGCTGAGTACCCAGGATCAAGTCTGTATTTAAGGGTTCTGTCCTTACTTGGTGTTTCATAGAAATATTTTAATTTCTCAAGTTGGTAAATAGACTCAAGTGATTGCTATTCATTTAGCTTGTGTTAAGAGATATTAAAAGTCCTAAAGACAATAGAGGATTTCCAGGTCTGGGTAACTTTAAAAGGCACTAGAACATTTCTAGTAGAATATTAGAAAGCCAGTCTATTATGCTTTAACGTAAACTTTCTTATTGTGATATTTCCTTTGCTATTGACTTTCATCACGCCCAGGATGGCATAGGTAGGGCAACCATAACATTTACTGGCAAAACTGGAACACTCTTAGAATAAACACAGGCAGTATTAACAATTATGTTAGGACAACAGGTAAAATCTAGGACCATCCTGGGCAAATAGGTTGTAGGGTCATGGAGCTACAGAGCAGCTTTTTCACCAACACGTAGAAGTTCTAAACAGTAGTTTAGGGATGAGTAGTCTTAAAAAAGTATGAGATAATTGTTACCTCAGGGATAATTTGAGTAGACAAAACAAAATTACCTTCCTTGGAGGCAGGCCAGGAGAGCAGAATTCTTACCCTTGTTTTTAATTTTCATTTTAATAAGGGTTATAGAGTTTCTCATGAATGCCAGTGGTTACAAAATTGATTAAAAGCTCATTTTAATTTATACTTCTTAAGACATCTTTTTTTAGTTGACTTCTTCAAGTCTTTTTGCTCCATTTCTTGTGTTTCTACACATCTCAATAAACAAGGCCTGCCTTTGCCTTGGCAAGCTCTAGGTATCTCATTTACCAAGAGTACAGACCGGTTTGTTTTTGAATAGATTGGTAGTTACTCTTTTCAAATAGCTGCCTTTCGTCTCTTTTGGTCTTCTGTGACCACATGGGCCAACATTCCCAATGTTTTAGCCACAGTCTTCACCAGCAAATATGTTAGAAGACTAATGACTTGGGTAGGAAGTTGGGGAGAAACAAGAAAATTTTGTCAGGCTTGCTTTTTCTGTCTCCTTGTGCTCTGTCTGACCAGCAAATTTCTGGACCAAGCCTCAACATTAAATTCCTCCACCGTGCGTGGGCAACCACTGAGAGAAAGAAGAGGTGGGATAAGGAAGGAGTCAAAAAAGTGAGGTAAAAACACAATGGAGCATTTTCAGAATGCTAATACATCAGTAACTATTTAGCTTCCAAAAGTTATGCTGTTTCTCTGATTCTCAAATCAAGAATATATGCATGGGCTTCCCTGGTGGCGCAGTGGTTGAGAGTCCGTCTGCCGATGCAGGGGACACGGGTTCGTGCCCTGGTCTGGGAAGATCCCACATGCTGCAGAGCGGCTAGGCCCGTGAGCCATGGCCGCTGAACCTGCGCATCCAGAGCCTGTGCTCCACAACGGCAGAGGCCACAGCAGTGAGAGGCCCGCGTACCACCAAAAAAAAAAAAAAAAAAAAGAATTTATGCATAATGGAATATTACTCAGCCATAAAAAGAAACGAAATTGAGTTATTTGTAGTGAGGTGGATGGACCTAGAGTCTGTCATACAGAGTGAAGTAAGTCAGAGAGAGAAAAACAAATACCGTATGCTAACACATATATATGGAATTTAAGAAAAAAAAATCATGAAGAACTTAGGGGTAAGACAAGAATAAAGACACAGACCTACTAGAGAATGGACTTGAGGATACGGGGAGGGGGAAGGGTAAGCTGGGACAAAGTGAGAGAGTGGCATGGACATATATACACTACCAAACATAAAATAGATAGCTAGTGAGAAGCAGCCGCATAGCACAGGGAGATCAGCTCGGTGCTTTGTGACCACCTAGAGGGGTGGGATAGGGAGGGTGGGAGGGAGGGAAACGCAAGAGGGAAGAGATATGGCGACATATGTATATGTATAACTGATTCAATTTGTTATAAAGCAGAAACTAACACACCATTGTAAAACAATTATACTCCAATAAAGATGTCAAAAAAAAAAAGAATATATGCATTATTTCTATGATCTCAAATGAGTATTATTGCCAATATCATATTACAGTCCCAGTTACTTTACAATGTCATGTTAGTTTCAGGTGTACAGCACAATGATTCAGTTTATATATGTATATATTCTTTTTTAGATTCTCTTTCATTGTAAGTTATTATAAAGTATTGAGTATAGTTCCCTGTGCTATACAGTAGGGCCTTGCTGTTTATCTATTTTATACATAGTAGCGTGTATATGTTAATCCCAACCTCCTAATTTATCCCTCCTCCCACTTCCCCCCTGGTAACCACAAGTTTGTTTTCTATGTCTGTGAGTCTCTTTCTGCTTTGTAAATAAGTTCATTTGCATCTTTTTTTTTTAAGATTCCATATATAAGTGATATCATTTGATGTTTTTCTTTCTCTGTCTGGCTTACTTCACTTAGTATGATAATCCCTAGCTCCATCCATCTTGCTGCAAATGGAGAGTCACAATTTTTAAAGATTATTTTTATTACTATTAGTATAGTATTCTTTTATAACTTTATTATTTATTATTTTTGGCTGCTTTGGGTCTTCATTGCTGCGAGCAGGGGCTACTCTTTGTTATGGTGTGTGGGCTTCTCTTGTTGTGGAACACAGGCTCTAGAGCATGGGCTTCAGTAGATGCAGTGCGTGGGCTCAGTAGTTGTGGCTCATGGGCTCTAGAGCACGTGCTCAGTAGTTGTGGCACGCGGGCTCAGTAGTTGTGGTACACAGGCTTAGTTGCTCCGCAGCATGTGGGGTCTTCCCGGAGCAGGGCTCGAACCCATGTCCCCTGTATTGGCAGGAAGATTCTTAACCACTGTGCCACCAGGGAAGCCCGAGAGTCACAATTTTTGAGATGGGAAAAACTAAACCAATTTTAATAGTGCATCAAAAAATACTATGTCATTGAAATTCTAAGATGGCTACACCTTTTATAAAGAGATAGTGGGTCAAATGCAGGCTAGAGAGAGAGATTTTGTGAGGAAACAGAGGCATAAAAAAGTGTGTGGAATTATTTGCTGAATTCTTCAGGTTCTGACTTCATTCTTGGGACTACTTTCTGTTATGTAGGTAGTGATTCCAGCAATGATGTCCCATTATAGTATTTTTAGAGGTGCTCTTGGGCACCATAGCTCTAGATAGTAGAGATTAGGTGGATATTCAGGGTCTTTGAGGCTGGTTTACTTCACTGACTTGTTATGTGAGAACCTTGCATCATCCATTTTGCCTCTAATCACGTTTTCCATTTCTGGTGTGTACTTCGCTCATAACCCCAGTTTTATATCATAACACTTGCTGTGTCAGCACCCATTCTCTTTCCAGTGCTCAGTTTTAAACAGCCTCATTATGAAAAATATAGTACTTAAAAACACGGCATGTGGATTACTTCAGCACAAGATTGAAGAAATTATTGAGAAATTCAGTGGCTGCTGATCTAACTTTATCCTAAAGGGCATTTCACTATTTTAATTGATTTTTTTTCTGTCTATTTTATTAAAAGGGTCCTTGGAGAAGGTAAATGGTAGATTACTTCCGGAAACAACGGAACACGTAACTTATCTTTTATGACTACCAATGTGTCCATACTTTCATAAAGTTAAGCATTTCCTCATCATTTCAGAATAGCTTAAAATGATGAATAAAATGACGTGGACCAGTTAGTTCTAACTCTAGCTAGGGCCTACTTGATTTCTAAATATCATGTGTAATTTGGGAAAATTCACATAAGTTTTACTTATCTGTGGCAGCTTTTTGACAAGAATAGGGTTCACAATTTATTGTGTCAAATACAATCACTATTAAAATATTTTCTTATTTTAACTTCCGAAAGCCATACCTCGCCAAAATTGCATGACACTATCAGAGGTCTTTACGATATCGCTAAGTTACAAAAGTTTAGACGACTAAATAGTCTTATAAATCTCAATGACTCAAAAGCTTATAAAGCCCTCAGGCTCTCTTGCCAAATCCCAAAGCTGGTGTGGACTCTGGATTGTGATGTTCATACAAGTTCAGATATAGTTAAGTTTAAAGTTCAAATATCATTACCCCCTCCCTAAATTGGCTGATGTAAAAAAAAAAAATCATGATGTTACATGATATGTTTGTAAATCATAGTTTTAGTCTAGCCACACCTCTGTTTTCTACTAGTCCGCTTATACTTCAAGTGATGGTATGTGCAGATTAGGTTTATGACACTTTCAAATAAAATTCAGTTGACATATATTTTCCTCTCATACGTAGAAGGAAAACCTTGGGTCTTTGTCATTTAGACACAGGGAGACAAAGTAAAATGTGTGGAAGTGAGGGGTCTTCATGGCCTCTCAAAATACCACAGCTCTGTGTTTGAGTGGGTGGGATCCACATCCAAGAGACCACAGAACCCATAACTGAGTGAATTCCTGCTGCAGGCACCCCTCAGCTGATCTTCCCCAATCTTCCTGACCCACCCCTACACATGGATCCAGTGCTCTGGGATTCTTTTACATCAGTGTTGCCTCTTCCCTACAAAATATTTTCTTTCCTTGTGGTCTTCAAAAGTTTTTTCTCAAATAGATCTAAGGAGGGAACATTTTGAAGGAGTGACAACTTCTCTGTTAATATCTTTCTGAAGCCATATGGGCTTCATTTTCTCAAAAAAAAAAAAAAAAGGAATTCACTTCACTTTTCTTAATTGCCTTCTCTCAAAAAAAAAAAAAGACAAAGAAGAAATGCAGAAACATTTATTTCTTTCCTTTTTAGAATCAGTAGGAGGTATTTAAGTATAAAAACAAAGTAATTCAGTGTTAGCTTTCCTGTTTAACTTAACCAAATACATTAAAATGAGAATAAATAAAATGAGAGAAGAAATGGATTCAATTGAACCTAACAGGCTGGATACCACACCTTCTCTAACATTTTAATATTTCAGTTAGTGGAAAGGGTCACTTTGAGAAGCTAAATTGATCCAGATCTATCATTTGAAGAAGTTCCTCTTCTATCATAACAAAAAAAAATTAGCTTGTTCTAAATCTAACTAGCATCTACTTGATTTTTAAATATCATTTGCTATTTGACAAACATGAATGTAAGTTTTACTTATCTACAGCCGCTTTTTGCTAAGAGTGGAGATTGTAACTTATTTTATCAGAACTTACTATTAAAACATTTTCTTAGCTTAACTTTTCCTCCTACTTCCCACATTAATGAAAAATAGCAAAGCACACTTCTTTTTTATGTTTATGTAAACCCCAGGCATTTCAACTAATGCTTACTTTTGACAATATCTAACATGTTGGAGTCAAATTATTTTTACTATTGGGGAGAACAATATGCCCATTTTAAAAATGAATTGTTGCCTTGTTTGTATTCAAGAGGGATGGTATGCATTTAGAAGAAATAAATATTCTCTCCTTTTGTCAATAAGAGATCCACTTCATTTATTCCTATTTAGTTGTCTTCTTTTTGTTGGGACTTAGACTAATGAGAAAATCTCCGAAAGATTCTTGACTGTCTAAACACCAAGCACGCAAAGGCTTCTCAATAGAAATAACACAAGAAATGCGTTCAAAGACAATACGTCGCCTGAGAAATTCTTGTGTGCTGACAGCTCTCCAACAGTGTTGTCACAGCAGGAAGACATCAGTTGAAGAAACAGATATTGACCTCAAAAAAAGTCTGGTCAGCAGTGTGGACAGGGTTTCACAAGATTATAAATCACCCCAGGGTCACTCTGTTCCCACCATAAAGAGAGCATGGTCGTTTTATTGTAATCTAATAAGAGATGGGAGCAAAGGACAGCTCCAGTGTGTGTTTGCAAAAAAAAAAAAAAAAAAAAATCTTGATTACAGTTTCAAAACTATACAGTTTCCCTGCTATTGAAGTGCAGATTATAGGGGTTAAGGCCATGTTAGTATTGGATTACCTTTTATAGTTGTATGTTATCCTCCGCTTCATGAATCAGAAAGTACTTAAATTAAAGTGAACATTTGGGAGTAATCCCAGTATGGAGCATGGTGATAGAAAATTAATCATGATTTGGTGATAGATTATTAAGCCTTTCATTGGAAGGGGGTCTTTCACAGAATTAGAGAAGTAACTCTCGAGTGGGTATATATATGAATATGGAAAAATACCCATGTATACAACAAGTTACCTTAGGATTGGTTTCATGCGGAAATGATTTAATAGAAGAAAACATGCTTTTATATAAAACTGCATAAAAGAGATACAAACATTAAGTCTGGAATGAATTACTAACAGATTTGACTGTTTCTTGTATTCTTAATCTTTTCTATAATACTAACTTGTATTTGTTAGTTTACATATTTATTTTTATATGCTGTTTAACTAAGTGGGTACTAAATATTTTAAGTAACCTATTCTGACACGAATGAAGCTAACAGTTTTATCTTTAAAATATTTAGGAATCAGAAAATCACTCTAATTAGTTTAAGGGTTACTGAGGAAATGGTAGCCAAAAATTTGAAGTAAAACTCTAGCTTTGGTGACATTTAAAAATGAAACACCCTTCTTTATTTGCCCTAACAACACTTCATGTGGTGGTGAAAAGAAGGCTTTAACTTTATTCAGTCATTTTATCATTGTACTTAAGCTTCGTCTTCAGCACTATTTGATCTATATACATTTCTGGGACAATAATCAGACGTCCTACCAGTTAAATGGATTTTATTCCCTAACTTATCGCCTTCGCTTTGTCAGTTTTTTCCTCTGGAACCATGCTGACATCTAGAGATAAGTCCTATCAGTCTTAGGCTATTGACTGAATTTTGATTGTGAAGAAACCATCACTTAGAGAAAAACAGAGTGAGGTGTTATTGCCGAGGATATATTTTATGTTACGGGTCCAAAACACAAAGGTAAATAAGATGGAGTCTGTAGCTCTTCATTTTTTATTAGGCATGAGATGGAATTTGCAGGCTATGTTCATTGACTGTTTTCCTTTTCCCTGTAGAAGTCACAGATCCCATGGTTTTCCTGTCATTTACTTTCTTGAGCATAGATGAATGTGAAAGGGAATACAGACTCTCGAAGGATATTAGAGTGGTCGGTTAAACATAGTGGGTCTTTAATTCATCTCAGTTTATCTTCTAGTTGTCAGTTTCTCTTTGTTTCTTCCTCATTTATATATGCTTAAGTAGGTGAGGAGGCAGATTTCAACCATGTCTCTTTGTCTAATAATGTCTCCAGTGCTGCTAAAACGTGCTATTCCATGAACTGGAAACTGGAAATGATCAATATCTAGACAGGTTTCTTTCCTTTTCAAATATAGAAAACACTACTTTTGTGACTTTCACACCCTCCTTTGGCCCAAAGAACAAAAGCTCTGAATGTCATTGCAAATTCAAGCCAAACATCACCAGGACAATAGTAACCAAATCCTTATTCTAACTTATTCTAACTTTTACTCTGTCTCCCAATGACTGAAATAAGAATTTTGCATATGGAAATAAGATATATTTGATCTCAATATCTCAGATCTCTTCTGAATCTGTAATGTTGCAGATGAGTTTCTTACTCTTATTTTGTTTTCAGTATTTATTATAGTAACAATGTAAATGAATATATCCACTTAAAATATATGGTGATTTTAGGAGAGTAAGCTATTTGATTTCCTATATGTAGAAGACATATCATTGATCATTCATAGCAGAAATACTTCTCTATTTCCGTACTCTCTCTAGCTAAATCTTATAAATTAATTCACAGCAACCCCCATCGAACACTGAAACTTCTCATATAACTAAGACTTGTACATAGTCTTCTCTTTTACATATGTATTTTTTCTTGGTAATATTTATTGCTGACGGGCTCAAATAGAGTGTAAGTGCAAATGCCAACATGTATTTTTGTTAATGGCACTGAATAGACTGCTTAAGGTTGAAAAACAAATGTACTTACTTTGATTTATCACTTGTGACATTAACATGTACCATACTGCTCTCTGGGAAACAAAATGGTTGCACCTGAGGACAGTGATATAAACACTACTTTGATTATTTGAAACAAACCATTAGGCTTTGATGAAAGAACTATTACCATGGTGGATCCTGTACAGGGAGAGAGTGCTTGGATATAATGGATGAGCAGTCTGCAATTACTTGTTTAGAATTTAAAGAAGTCAGAGCTTAGTTTTTCGGAGGGAATAGACATATAAAGTGAATTGAGTTTTATATGAATTTATATGATAGAATTTTTACAGCTAGTACATCCTCAGTTGCAGTAACTCTATCTGTAAAATCAGATTCATTCAAATTAGATAAACTTATTCTAGTGCCAAATTAATTGTGATTTTAAATGAAGTCTAAAATTATTCTATTACATCTTTCAAAAAGAATTTCCCACATGGAATTTTGTTAATTTCCATCTAGAGACAAAAAGATGTTTTCTTTTACTTACATTTTTAAATGCACATACACACACATCCACAAAATTAAACCTACTTATGAAGTGAATTTATCCTATATGATTTGTAGTGACTTTCCATAATTAAAACATATAGATATATAGATATAGATATATATACACCCCCAACTATCTATCTACTAAAATTCCCCACTACATGGAAATTTTATTTCAAAGTCATAAGTTAAGCTAAAATATTTAAGTTCCTGAGAAGAGTAACTCTTCAAACTTTCTAACATTAGTACATCAGTGTGGATTAAATGTCAGATTAGACAATTTTTTCTAATATTGAAAACAGAATTCAGGGAATAAGATTTAAGTAAGTTTATGTGGGAGGGGAGTATGGAAGATGAGAGGGTAGGACGGGACAAGCGGATAGAAGAACGTCAGCAATAGCTTTAATGAGTGGAGGGGTCGGGAACCCAGAGGCAAGTTGAAAGACTGCAGGTCTTAGATATTGGAGAGTGCAGGACAGAAGTGAGGGGGAATGGGCCATTCAAGGATGAGCCACCGCAAGCGAAGGATTGTCTGACTGAGAGGGCAGGACAGAACCCCAGGAGGACCACACAATGAAGAATAACCCAGTCTTTTCCCCAATCTTGCATGAGCCTGCTCTAAAACCTCATAACCTACTTCTGTGAACAGTGATGAGTATTTTCCACCGTGTGTCTTATTCAAATAAATTTGCTTTTGTAGATGCACATTAGGCTGATGCTGATGTTTTATGGTTGAACATATGATTTGATGCTATACACCTTGGTTTGTAGTACAAAAAGTACAAAAGTTTAAAAAAGATGTTTTAAAACATTATTTTGATTAATCTGCATTCCATTTGGAGGTAGATGGCACAGGTACGATTAGCTTCCTATACTCAGGAGGAAATGTGGGTTTCACAGGGAGTGAAAGAACTTGCTTAAGGTCAAGGACAGTAAGCTGCAGAGAGAGAAGCAGAAGCTGGATTTTATCTTTTGGTCTAGTGTGCCTTCTGTTAACTTGTGATGCAGCTTTCCACTTTTGAAAGATTGTGGTTTCCTGATTCAGAGGCCTTAAGTCTTCATCAGAAGAGTTTAGCACAGAAAACAATGCCAGAAGAATTTTCCCTATGTGATTTTATTTGCAGTATATTTCTGTCTTCTTTATGAGTAAATTTTGTTTGCAGAGGGGAGGAAGGGTGGCTTCTGCTTTACGACATTAAAGATAACCAACTTGTGTTGCAGTTATGGGCACAGCACCTGAATTTACATACCTGTATTGCAGAATTCCTTTTTTCTCAACCCAGTTAAACAAAAGCTCTCAGAAGAATTATAAATTTACCAAATAAACTCAGGTGACTATTAAATGATTTTATGAGATTAATGGCACCGTTCTTTGTTGCTGTCCACTCCACAGTGCAATCGCTCTAAAATTCAGTTGCTAGTTTTCCAAAAAAAGAAGCAGAGACAATTGCCTTGAAAAAGGATTTGCTATTTAATTGGTGCCTTAAAATCAGGGAAGTTGGAAACCTTAATCAGCTATATATTTATGACTTTTTTCTCTATTCTTTTCCCTTACTTCAACTGGCATGCAAGTCTGAAGTTTTATTATCAGTGACATAAATTAAATTGTAAATGTTAAAAGGGCACTGTCCCATTGAAGGTGAATCCAATGTTTTTATAAACTGAATAAGGAACGTTCTATCAATGACCTTATTCTTCTGAAGTACGTTGACAATCCTTTGATGTAGTCATCACTCCTTTGCTCTCAGCTTCATTCTTTGCTCCTGCTGGCGCTTCTTCTATTATGGAATCATTTCCTGGTTGAATGAATGTTTTCTCAAGTTTGGAACTTGGTACACAACCCAAGGATGCCTTACCAATTAAGCCGCACATTTATTTTGTTTTTAACTAGCCTGGCATTGAAGGCTGTATTCTCCAAATTAATGAAGCCCATGTTGTAATGATTCGTTTTAGGTTCCTGCAGCCAATGTGTTATAAGAGGAGGTGATCTAGTTTGTAAGGGCCCTGTAAGTCTATAGGCTCCAGATCCAGCCTTGCCTACATCTCTGAGTCCGTGATTAGAACATAACCTCCATAGATACTGGTAAGTTGGAACTATTCAAGCTGTTTAGAGGCATAAAAGTAGATTTGTGCTCTGGAGTTTGGAGCCTAAGCCTGCACCAACTTTTTCCTCTTCTGCTCTATCTCTTTATTTTCAATCAGAAATCATTTCAAATTTAGATGATAAAAGTGGGCCTAGCGTATTAGAACCCATTATCAAGATGATAATAATCCCATTCTCTTGGATGTTCTTCATCACTGTCCTAGTGGAATTTGAATGTCCTATGGGAACTCTCTATAGATATAATTGGAAAGCATTCAGAAGACTTAGGTTCAGGGTTTGTGATGCTTCCCTATGCCAACCTATGGTTAATGAGAATCCAAGCAATCAGCCCTAGCTGAGTAGTCAACAGACATTCTATGAGGGTCTTCTTGGTTAGGCACTCTTCTAGGTGCTGGAGATAAAATGGTAAATAAAGCACTAGTTTCTGTCCTCAAGGGTCTAGCACAGAATATAGTTATAGATGTATAAACATGTAGGTAAACTAGGCATACTTATATATAATAAACCATATTTTATTTTTGTTTTTAACAGCTTTATTGAGGTCAATTAATATAAAATCTACACATATGTAATGCACACAATTTGTTGTAAAGTTTCAATTATGCAAGATGAATGTGTTCTACAGATATGCCCTACAACATAGCCCCTAGAGTTAATAATGTTCTGTTGTGCTCTGAAAATTTGCTAAGAGAGTAGATCTCATGTTAAGTGTTCTAACCTTACTTTACTTTACTTGCACCTTCATGCACACACAATTACAGGTTGTTATGGTAGCAGAGGAAAGGTGCCCAAAGAAGTCTCTATGGGATGGCATGGACAAGTGTGGAAATGGGAGGACAGGCAGGTTATATATGCTTCTGGCTGAGGTGATATCTCGGTTGAGTTTCAAAGGAGGACTAAAGGGAGGGAAAGCATCTGGGCACATGAGATGGCATGAGCACAAGCTTGCAGATAAGAAACAGTTTGTATAGCTTAGAAAGCTGCAAACATTTTCAGGAAGAGGAGAAGGAGAAAATTCTTGAAAGATAGGAAGGGTCCAGATTAAAGGAAGTTTCTTTCATTTTTTTCCCTGGACTGATTTAATTTAGAATCATTTAACAAAAAGCAAAACCAAACCTAAAACTAGTGTTTATCTAGAAAGGCAGTATACCATACACAGTCAAGGTCAGGAAAGGAAATAATCAAGTTGACAAATATGCTTTGTATTGATATGTATATACAATATGCAACATTATTTTGTTGCTATAAAAAAGTTTCTTTTCATATTAAGCAGTCAAATTGACATTTCAACACGTTTTAGCTTCTGGTTTTTAAGATGCAGAATGTGGGATCTAGATGGATATGCCAAAGGCAGTAGACTCGGGGTGTTAATTCCTTCCATCGCTTTAGTTTTACATGTGCATGGATACAGCTGTTTGTGCTGTTGCCAGATGTTAGACCTGGGGCTCCAAGAAGCTTTTCCATATATCAGCTATTTCCCAGAGGTAAAGTATTATAACACATAATAACATTCTTGAAATATAAAGGCAAGATGTCTTTATTTTTAGGTGTCAATCAGAAATATATTGAATAAATATGTGTCCACACAAAAACTTGTACACAAGTGTTCATAACAGTCCAAACAAAGAAACAGCCCAAATGTCCATCATCTGATGAATAGCTAAATAAAATGTGGCATATCCATACAATGGAATATTATTCAGCATTAAAAGGAAATGAAGTGCAGATGCATGCTACAACATGGATAAACCTTGAAAACATTATGCTAAGTGAAAGAAGCCGGTCACAAAAGACTACATGCTATACGATTCCATTTGTAGAAATTGACCAGAATAGGCAAAATTACAGGGACTTAAAGTAGATTAGTGGTTGCCTATGGCTACAGGGTAGAGTGGAGAGTGACTGGTAATGGGTATGGGATTTCTTTTAGGGGGATAAACGTATTCTAAAATTAGATTGTGGTGGCGCTGCACATCTCTGTAAATACACTAAAATCATTGAATTGCACACTTTGAATGGATGAATGTATAATATGTGAATTATTTCTCCATAAAGCTATGAAAAAAAGAGTGATATATTGAAAGCTTGGATAAGGAGGTGAGATAAATAGTGCAAAATTATCAACTATGCAAATCTTCTTTATTATGTTCTTAAATAAAATATAGAGACTAAATTAGTAAATAAAAGACAAAACTAAATGTGAAACACATAATTAATAACACTATTAAGGGCATCTTTTTCATTGTTTCATTTAAATTTTTTTAACCTTTAATCCATCAATTTGGGTGAGATATGAAAATTAATAAATTAATAGCTCTCTTACCTCCCAAGCCAATCAGTGATGCATTTCCCATTTCTCCTCCTGTGAGAGTCTCCTTAATTTAAGGCTTGATTATTTGGAACATTCTTTGAATTTAATAGTATGTTTTCCTTCAATTATTAAAATAAATTTTAAGCAACAGTGTTAAAATTCCCACGTTTACAAATGTATAAAATAGTGATAACTTCAGCCCTATATTGCTGGAGGAAATGAATGTTTTTGGACAGAGCTTCTACTTTATTGACTTTATGATAGGCAAAACACATGCATTTTAGGGCAAATTCCCCCATTGTATAAACTACTCCCTGGCAGTAACTAAGAAATTATATTAACTCTTTTGATGAAGTAGTAATTGAAATAATACCCTAGTGACTTAGGGTCATCTAAAGTTGCTAAAGAAACTAAATGGAGAATTGTAGTTCAGCTGAAAGCTGAACTCTAGTTGCAGACCTAGAAAATACTAAATAAAAATCAAGTTGGCCATGGCTTAGCTTGCCCCATTGGTTCTTTTCTTCTCTCTCTCCTTCTCTCCCCATTCCCCATGATCCCTTACCCTCTCACTCTCCCATTTATTTATTTCTTATTCCTTATGAACATATTCACTCAGTCCCTGCCACATGCCGGGCACACATTACTCTTTTTACAGCAGGAGTTTCACTTCTCAGTACTTAGCCTATTTTTTTTTTTTTTTTTTTTGCGGTACGCGGGCCTCTCACTGTTGTGGCCTCTCCCGTTGTGGAGCACAGGCTCCGGACACGCAGACTCAGCGGCCGTGGCTCACGGGCCCAGCTGCTCTGTGGCATGTGGGATCTTCCCGGACCGGGGCACGAACCCATGTCCCCTGCATCGGCAGGCAGACTCTCAACCACTGCGCCACCAGGGAATCCCTTTTTTTTTTTTCCACTTCTCCTTATTTAGTATATTTTTGTTGCTTTCCTGACATTCAGCTATCGATTGTTTGCTCAGAGTATTAGGAAAAGTTCCTCTCCTCTTTCCCAAATTGTAGTATGTTAACTTGTTATAGGAAATGGTTAGCATCATTTTACTCCTTCACTTTCTAAGTAATTGTTTGATCTTAGGTATACCTTTCTGAGTCCCAGCTGACTCATCTTAGTAATATAGTAATAATAATAATAATATACAATGTTCATTGTTATTATGCAGATAAAGCTTAATGACCATGCGTCTTTATTTTTAAATCTTGGCTGACTGTAGACAGTAAATGACAACTCTTTATTGAAGACTCTATATACATAATACCACACTAGGTAATAACAGTTTCACAGAAGAAATGGACTACAGTCTCAGATCAATTTTTAGAAACTTACATTTCTTTTTCTTACTTAGAATAATATAATTTTATTACTTCTTTTTTTTTTTTTTTTCGGTACGCGGGCCTCTCACTGTTGTGGCCTCTCCCATTGCGGAGCACAGGCTCCGGACGCGCAGGCTCAGTGGCCATGGCTCACGGGCCTAGCCGCTCCGCGGCATGTGGGATCTTCCCGGACCGGGGCACGAACCCGTGTCCCCTGCATCAGCAGGAGGACTCTCAACCACTGCACCACCAAGGAAGCCCTATTACTTCTTTTATTACATGGTATGTGGCGACAGGTTGAAGGGATTTTGAGCTAACAGAAAAAAAATTAGTGCTATTTCTCTTTGATATCCAATGAAAAATTGGAATTTACAAAGCAAATTTTGACAAGTTTTGGTTATAATTCCTGTCAAATAATTATCCTTCTATTTTGAGTGGGGGAAAGGTATTTCAATAATTGTACATAATTTTTTTTTTTTTTTTGCAGAAAGCATCAGCCTTCAGATGAAAAACGTTTTAAACTAGTATCATTTACCCTCCATTTGTTGATGAATTTGAAACACTTTCATATGATTTGCACAGTGATTATCCTATAACTATGTTGGCATAGCAAGCATTTTGGTTTTTTCAAGTTTATAATAACTTGGCTTGAATGCCTTTTTAAAAACAATCAAGGTACAGATAAGTTTCATCTACAATCGCTTTCTTATAGCTCTAAGTTTAATGCTACCTTTGGCTATCTGTGATATAATACGTTAAATGATTTTCTCAGCTGTTCCATATTTTAGATACAAATTTAACATTCAGGAGTATTTCATTATATGACGGTTTTGATTATAATACCAAAATAAAAGAAAATGCATTTCTCAGCGCATCAGTGAAAAAGTTTAAATAAGTTAATCACATGTCTTTATGAGGCCTTTCATTTCATAGCTCGATAGCTTTCTAAAGTTCCATTGTCACTTTTTAGTATCATTATATGCGTGCATCTAGAAATGGGAGGTTTAGCTAAGAAATGAGGCCCTTTTAATTTCTGATTTGAACACATTGACCCTTTCCTTTGTCTTAATAAGTAGAATAACTCTGATTGCTGGATTTTTTTTTAATGGGAACATGGGATTGAATAATTTTGCTGTCTTATCTTTATAGCCTGCAAAAAAGGGCATTTTGAAGCAAGTGATGCTTTTGTCTTTTATGTTTGTGTACAGAATAGGGAAAAAAACCCATTTCTTGAATATTTTATTTTTCTTATTTATAAAGTTAATGATACTCTGCAGAAAATTATGAGTCAAAACATGCCACCACCTTTGTGGAGGTAACTGTGTTATTATCTATGATATAGTCCTCCAAAGGTATATTTCTATGTAGATTTTTTGTAACTATAAAACTGTAAGTTCAAATATGTAAAAATGTATTTATTCTTTATGCATAATATATTATTTTCAAATTATGATTTGGCTTCTTTTCTCTTTTATAGAACTATTAAATTATTAACAGTGAAAATAAGTTTTTGTTTTAACTAATTAATTAATTATTTTTTCATTTAATTCTTTCCCTCTTTCCTTTGAAATCACAAAAGTGGACTATTAGCCACTTATTCCATCATGGAGACTTCGAAAAAAATAGTACATCCTAACCTTCCTCTTAAATTGTGGTTCTAAAGTGACAGGTTAATTTCGAAGTCAGTTTTGATTGAGCATATGCCACTTTTTACATGCTTTACATAACTAAAATAGCGCTGTCTTTAGAAATCCTTGTATTAGGGAAATGAACTCTAACCAAGGTAGATTTTCTTCAATAAATGCCTTTTCAAATTCATTACAACTTTTTGGAAATATGCAGTGTATTAGACATACTAAAGAGACACAAGGGGTATGAGAGAACAGTACCAAGTGCAAATAAGAGCACTTTTCCTTAATTTAAGCTTTGCATTAGAAGGGCCTTGAAGAAAACAAAGGAATTCTTAGTTTTACTTTTCCTGTTTCAAAGGTAGTTGTAGCAATATTAATCCATGTAACTTTCTGCAAGATGCAATTTTGATCTTTTGTGGATAGCACTGTTCATTACAAATAGAGTGGCATTCCCATTTCTTTTCCATGTATAGTATCATTTAATTTAACATAGGCTACTTTCATAAATGATACTGAAAGACTCCTAAGCACATTTAAGGTTGGATATCATTAAAATGTGTATGTGTGTGAGGATATGTGTGTCTGGGCGCATGTGTGTGAGTGCGAGTGTATAATTTTACTGGTTTATATTTTAAGAGAGAGGAAAGGAAGTGGATGATATTCCACGTGTTTAACAGTTACCAAAAGGGATTTACTAAACAAAATCGTGGTAAGGATACTGTGAATATCTTAAATGCTTTAAACCACAGGGTGATGCTTGGATAGAAGAGCAAAAATTAAAATGATGTCTTACTGTAACTTAAAACAATAGTGATACTCATTATTCAAGTGCATAGCTCTAAAAAAAGAAGAGGTTTTCATAAGCAGTTCCATCTTATAGGAACCTTTCAAGTATAAGTTAGAGACTGAACGTTGTGTGGAAGGAGAATGCAGATGATTTAGAAAATAATATGTTAATGAACAAGCTACTTGTTATTTAGAATCTTAGAATAACCAGACTGAGAAGGGACCTCAGAATCATCTACTTAACTTCCTCAGTTTACAGATGAGGGACTGAGTCTCACAGACAGGCTTCATGACCCAAAAGGAGAGGAAGACTCTATAATATTGGAGGAATGATGGACGTGGAGGACCATAGAGGAAGGATCTATTGTAATAAATAGACAATTTCATAATCATTGTGATGCACTCTTCTTTATTATAAGATTTCCATCAGAAAAGGGACTGGAAACTAATGATATGATTCATTTCACAATATATTTTGAGACTTTAAAAATGGATAGCAATTAAAAACTGCCAAATGTCCAGTGGGGGGGAAAAAAGGCATAATTGTAGATGAAGTGTAACTTGCTATGGGAGATTTGAGAGCTGAAAGACTGACATGGTACTCCACCTTCAAAGACAGTTTTGCAGACAATGGTACCCACTATGGAGTTGGATAAAAGGTTGATGGAAAATCATTATTTAATCTTACATATGGTTTTCTGGTCATCCCTGACCATCTCTTTTGTTTCCTGTCTCACAGAGAAGTTTTGAGGCTATGCATAAGGAGTTTATTCAACTTTTAGAGCAAAGAAAATTAGGTGAGTTCCAGGTGTAATGGTTATCATATCTTGAGAATTACATCATATCTCAACTTCTCTACTCCTTGGAGGCTTCAAATGTAATCTTATTCCAGTTTCAGTATTGAAAAAAAATCTTTTCTCTAAGGTATTCTTCTTTTTCTTTCTTTTGTCTCACATTTTTGTTGTTGTTTGTTTTGTTTTTGGCTTGTTGGGCTGTTGTTAAGGGGAGTGAAACCCTTTTTATTTAATCGTTTAGCATAAAAATTTAAAAAGTAGAATTTAAGTCTTAATATTAAGATAGGATTTTGATGGCAAAGTAGTGGACATTTTACTGAATTGAATTCTTAAAATTTCAAAATATGCCAATAACCTCATAGAAACTTACACATTATATATGATATATGTACCTACCTATGTGGGAAAAAGCTGTTTGTTACTAGATAGGCACTGTTACATCTATAGTATGTGGATAGAATAAGTTATTTTTCAATTCTAGTAAAATAGAAAAAAAATAAGACTAAATCAGTTAAAAGGAACTAAACTGCTTAAAAAGATTAATCTACTGAAGTCTATGTTCACAAATTGGAGAAGCGGATGAACTGTCTTGAATGGGGCCATCACTTCAGACAGTTTGATTAGTAGTCTGTAAAGATACATCTTCTACTGTGACCACTTATGAACTTTTCCAGAGTGGGTCCTGGCTTTCTCAGGCTGTGTCTTCATGAGCAGACAGATTTGGCCACTTTGAAGTACAGCTATCAGCTCTAAAGATATTATGGGCCTGTGTGCTGGTCTAGAACTCAGGTATTAGATTGGCAAGGTTCGTACTTTGGATATCTTTCATTTGAGACATGATTGATGGTGTGATGAGATCATCAGAAGAGAAGGCTGAAACACCTTTTTCCTTCCCATGTTTGTTTTCTCTTTTGCTTGTTCCATTTGAATATAATTGTCTTGCTACCACTGTCAGACAGTTTTTAGAGGACAATTGATAATTCTGTCTTTTCTTCATAGAAATCATACGAGGAAAATGATCAATTAGAAAAGAACACTTCTAACGCTCTTTATACATTCGAGTATGGATTTATAACTGTATGTTACTCTACTTGTGATTTTAATTGATTTGCATTTCCAAACATGTATATTGATATTTTAATTTGACATATACTGAGTTCTTTTTTTTATCCCAGGTTTAATGCCTTTGTCCAAAGTGAAGTCATCAACACAGTATTATATGAAACCTAAAAATTGAAACTTCAAAAATTCTAATGTATTCCTTAGCACTAGGAATAGAATCCAAGCATCCTACCACGACCTAGAAGCCCTACGCAAAGCTTCAGCTAGATTGTGTCGCATCCTTGGGAATTAAAAAAAGTCGTCTCATAAGCAACCAGATCCACTCAGTAGCAGGAGGGTATTGCCACTGACTGTGCGAAGCAAAGCTTGCCTCTTCTTGGCTGGATGTTAGGGTAAGGGCGTGGTGACAGGCACTGGGGCTTCCTTGAGACACCTTAGCAGGCCCACATACTTCTCTGACAAGGTTGTAGATCCAGTTTCCTTCCACAGAAAGTCTGCTCCCTAATACCTTCCTGTGAGTAATCTCAGTCTTATCCATTGGGTGTCAATTCAATGAAACTGAGCCATTTCTGGTTCATCCTAACATTGCTCACATCTTTTCACCCTAGACACCCTGTGTCATGCTATGTTATTGTTGTTTCAGACCTTATCAATATCTAAAAGTATCTTATTTGTTTTCTTAGTTTTGTTTTCTCCTCATTAGTATGTAAATTCTTCTTTGTTTTTTCACTGTTGGATTCTTAGTGCTGAGAATAGCCCCTGGTACTTCGTAAGGAATCAATTCATGTTTGTTAAACGAATAATGAAAGAGAACCTTTACACTCTCTAATTTGCTCTTATTCTCTCAGTAATAGAGAATGGAGTTTGTACATGCTTATTATTTTTGCTGGAGGATGGAAAGAAGGGTATAAAGAAAGGATCAGTTCTTAATGTATTTTTACATCCGCTAGAGAAGTACCCAGTGATACCTATGACCCCGAAAAAGGCTTTTAGCTAGAGGCTGCCAATCTCAGTCCAGGACGACATAAAATAAAAAGACAGAGGGTGCCATGACATTCTGTCAGGTTCTGTGCTGGATATTTTCCATGTGCCCCTCAGATCCATGCTACATCCTTTGCCACTTGGCCCTGCGCTCCAGGAGCCAGATTTTTATGGACTGTCTTATTGGTCTCTCTTGCCCTCTGGCTCCTGGATGTGTTCAGCCAATGGAAAGTGCCAGCCGAGATCAGCAGGAGAGAATGGGGTCAGGACATTTATTCCCTTTCTCCCTTCTTGCTGCCTTAATGAAGGATGGCTTCACCCTTCCTCCAATATCCACAGTCCTTGCAGTGCAGCCCTCTCTGGTTGCAGTAACCATTCCACCTCCTTGCCCTTTTAGGCTTCTCACACCTGGCAGCCCCAGGGTACCACACTCTCCCTTATCGGTTTACTTCATCTCTGTTGATGCTTTCGAAAATAAGCTCTAGGCCGTGTAACTCTTCTCTGTTACAACATTGGAATGGACCATACCTGTGCTGAGTCCCTGATAGATACACGTCCCTTCCAAGTGCTGTACTGGAAATATCACTCTTAGACAAATTATAATCCTGGGATGTAGTGTAGAGTCTGTGCATACCTCCATGACTTGGACCATTCCACGTATCTGGGTCATGGTTTGTCCGATCAAAGAGTAGAAAGGTTGGATTAGATGACCCTCAATGTTCTTTCCAGTTTTAGTATTATATATTTCCCTCTCCTCATCTTTATTTTTCTTCACATACACAAACTTGCCTTTTCCCAAGAAGTACAATCCAGGCAAAAGTGGGACATGCCACTGAATTTTATGACAGTATTGCTTAACTACGTCTGTCATTTATACAAAGATAGTGTCTTTTCCAAAGGATTAGTATTCGTATTGTTATTACATTATTAACTTACTAATATAGATATGTAGATTTTTTTTTGGCCTCTCCCATTGCGGAGCACAGGCTCCGGACGCGCAGGCCCAGCGGCCATGGCTCACGGGCCCAGCCGCTCCGCGGCATGTGGAATCCTCCCAGACCGGGGCACGAACCCGCGTCCCCTGCATCGGCAGGCGGACTCTCAACCACTGTGCCACCAGGGAAGCCCGATATGTAGATATTTTTATTCACATATTTTCCTCCTTGATTTATCAGCTATCTTCTAAATTTTGTTAGTTTTAAGACAATCTTTTCTTTCTTTCTTTCTTTTTTTCCTTTTTTGGTTAATCTGAACTTACTTTAAAACCTGGTAGAGGGGTTTCCCTGGTGGTGCAGTGTTTGAGAGTCCGCCTGCCGATGCAGGAGGCACGGGTTCGTGCCCCGGTCCGGGAAGATCCCACATGCCACGGAGCGGCTGTGCCCGTGAGCCATGGCCGCTGAGCCTGAGCGTCTGGAGCCTGTGCTCCGCAACAGGAGGGGCCACAGCAGTGAGAGGCCCGCGTACCGCAAAAAAAAAAAAGAAAAACCTGGTAGAAATGTTAACTTTTTCTTATGTTGACAAAGCCTAAAATTCATGGTTATGCATGTTTAGCATTCAGTATTATACCTTTAATGTGAAATTTTGCTTATATCATTTATTAAGTTTTATTCACTTGGGGAAATGTCAAACCATTTCCCTAAAAACCACTTGAAACATCGCTCAAATCAGTGTTCCGAAAGGCAGTTAGTGTTTTTTTTTTTTTTTTTTTTTTATCACTCTACCCTTTAATACCTTTTCCAGTTATTTTAAATTCTGATATGCCTAGTTGCCTTTCCTTTTATAAATGGCTATGAATGCTATTACCACCTTGTTTAAAAATGCGTTATTTCACAGACTGAGTCTGTATGTGAGAAAAAGTGGTTCACAAAGTTAAGGAACAGTGTTATTTTAGGCAATGGTAATACTGAATAACATTGCGCATCCAAGCCTGGCTCTCTCTCGGCTACTTCCCATTTTTTTAGAGGCACATGAATACTTTCAAACCCACACCTAGAAAACAGTCTGTGATCGTTTTTACTTGGACAGTCTTGCTCCAAGGAATATTTGGACATTAGCATAAAGTTTGCACATGTTATACAAAGTGTAATTAAAGAAGCTTTGATCCCCAAATGTCAACTAGCTTGCTAAGTGTCATAACAAAGTGTCAAGCATCTGGTATACAGTTAATTTGTAGTCATTAACTCCATATTGTTGATGTGACAGTTTGTTAGCAAAGCAAGCTTGACAGTTGCATTTTGTTCTTGATTGACATCTACAGACCTCCACACCCGTTTAGTTTACATTCCTGTTGAGGTTTCCTCAGGTTGCACTTTTACTGCTTAATTTCCCCCAACTTATTAGTTGAAATGCTGGTAAACTTTTAAAAACATATGCTATGTTAGCACAGAATTTCACATTTCTCCTCTAAAATGTTCTAAATTTATAATAATGCTGGAAATAAAGAAATGTTTGATGATTTTTATTTGGAACTTAAAAATTTGTTCAAGTTATATGACAACCCATGCATTATTCTGATGCATAATTGTCACAAATAACATATTTATAATATGACAATTGCTATGGCAATTAATCTAGTCAGCACTAATTTCTTGTACAGTTCCATTAATAGTTCTACTTTTCAAAGGCTCAGAAAACAGATAACTGGGTACTTCATCATATTCTTAATTGCATTGATTTAATCCAAAGAGTCCATTACAATCTAATTTCAGTCCTTTAATGTTTTAAAATTTTACTTGTATTGAATTATATGCAACTTGTTTGATGCCAGGTTTTTACCACTGTTATTAATAGAATCCCATTTTAAAATGTTTTATAAGATACTTCATTCCTTACTTTCATATATTCTCTTATTATATCAATCCTGCATTCATATATGTAGGGTATTATGTTAGTGAATTATGTGAAGTAAGAATCAAATATATTTTTATAATATACTAGAATATATAATTAATACAATCATAGTATGTGAATTGATGGAAATAACTTATACTTATTTAATTCCTGCAGTTTGGGTTGGTTGTGTAGCTAAGCTAAGCAAAATGTGTAATTCATAAACCCACAAAGTTGTGGCAACAATCAGAAAGTTTCGTTCACCAAAGATCATTTTCTTTTACTGCCTTTTTTGGAGAACTTTGACTTTATGGACAAACACAATGAAATTGACAGATGAAAGTTTTAAAATTTATATCCACTTCATCTAGTTTATTTTCCCCTAGCAGATAAGGCCGTAGTTAATTCATTTGTTGACAAGATCATAATCCACTTATTTTACCACTTGCATTAATTCTATCCTTTGCCCTCAAATAATACAAGAATACAACATCACAGTACAGAGAGTCCCTGGCCTGGGGCCTGAATTCAGTCCTTCATTTTGTCCCCACTTTGCCATATCATCTTGGATAGATATTTTTATTTATTTAGACTTCATGTTTCTTGATTGGTAAAATGAAATCACTGGGCTAGATCATCTCATATGTTTCTTCTAACTCTAAAAATTATAAATTCACATGTTATTTTACATTATGATTAGGAAAGGGCTATCCATTTAAATATTGATATGATGTGCCTCTAGAACTTGTGCTTTAGAGTGTTATATGTTTTAGCCTACCTGACTTTTCCAGCACATCACTAGTCTGTTAGATGACTTGGATGAGAACTAGTCAAATGAAATTATGTTGCAATTTTGCTCTTTAACCTGTTCTATGGTATTGTTGCTTCCCTTTCCCAGTTGTACTGCCTTTGAGTTGGTGGAGGAGTGAATTCTCCTTTAGAATGAAGACAAGGAACCTCATTTATGGCAAAATGAGAAGATATCTGTGGGTGGAGATGAGAACAAGGGTCTGGAGAATTATGGGACTGCAGCTTGAGTGTGAGCTCTCGGCTCTGACACACTTGGGTTGATTGCTAGCTTGATCGCATGGTAAGACCTTAGGCAAGTAACTCAACTCATAGGATCCTTGTTTCTTTATCCTAAGTGTAGACTGATATCTGCCTTGTAGAATTTTGTGATATTAAATGACGTTGATTGTGGGTAAAACATCTGATCCTTGGTAGGTGCTCTATAAATGGTAGTCATGTTTACTAACTTAGTAAACTTAGACTACTTTCAAGTTCAGTTCAGTCGCTCTTTCTCTCTGTGAAAGAAAAAAGGTAAAACCCATTTCGTAGGATTGGCATTCATGTGAGGACTGAGTGCTATACTTAGAACATAGTAGGTACTTAATAAATATTTTAATGTATAAAGTCCATTATCATTGTTTGAAATTCTAAATAGGTTTAAGGAACTAGGCATATCAGACAACGTTTTAGTAGAAGCCAAGTGTAAAACCTATAGAGAGAAGTTTGACTTGGCAGTAATTGTATGAAAGAGTAGCTATGAGTTTTCACATCTAACAGAAGTGGGCATAGGACAGATCAAGAAATTTGAGGCTGCTGGACTGTGGTGTTATTTAGCAGTTATGTGGAATCGTGATTGGATCACCAAAGTGTGATTTCATTGGGTAATAACTCAGTGACAGTTTAGGTGATGTAAATAACTGAGTTATACATTCAGTCATGATAGAGGGAATAAGCATTTTCCAGATATCTTTTTGTGTGTGTGCATTGCCCATGGCTTTAACCTCTTCTTATTAAGAGATATCCCAAATTACATGGTAGCACATATTTGATTGGTTACTGTATAATAATATATAAAATACACATTGATAGGGCATATATATTAAATGCCTGAGTCAATTGGAAATAGACTTCAGGGAACTGTTACCTTATTTATTTTAATTTATGTACATGATGACACCATTCTGATGCCCCCTAACCATCACTGACTTGTCTTCTAATACTGATCAGAGTATGTAAGTTTGGAATAAAGATAATGTTTTTAATCTAAACTCATCAAGATAAGAATACACTTTTAAGAGTGGAAGTTGATTAAATACTATCAAAACCACCATAAGTGTGCAAAATTATTCTATAGCTCTAGGCTTTTTAAGAAAGACAACAGGGCTTCCCTGGTGGTGCAGTGGTTGAGAGTCCGCCTGCCGATGCAGGGGACACGGGTTCGTGCCCCGGTCTGGGAAGATCCCACATGCCGCGGAGCGGCTGGGCCCGTGAGCCATGGCCACTGGGCCTGTGCTCCGGAGCCTGTGCTCCGCAAGGGGAGAGGCCACAACAGTGAGAGGCCCGCCTACCGCAAAAAAAAAAAAAAAAAAAAAAAAAGAAAGACAACAAACAGACATGAAAATGTAACATCAGAATGTACTATGCTGATATATTCTGTGAGAGAGGCAAGTGGAAATCAAGGATCATGACCAGGTCAATTTATATCCTTAAGAGTGGAAACTCATTTTTTTAAATTACAGTGAGTATAAAATTAGAGCTCTATGCCTAATATTTAAATATATATTCCTTGAGTTTAACCCATTGTGAAATATATCAATAAATCATAAATCCAGAGTAAAAATAAAATATGTGGAAGGCCACTGTGATCCTTGCAATTAGTACTGGGAGCACAATTTAAACAGTTGTAGGACAACTTAATTTGTGAGTCGATTTCTAAAGATTTTAACCACATGGAAAGGCAGAAAAATGTGTAAACTTGTAGACAATGAGGAGAAATAAAGGAAAATGCTGTTCAGTTCATTCTGCTTTAACTTATAAACACTTAAGATCAACTTGTAATGAAAGTCAGTTTTAAAATACCTTTTAACAGCTTATATAGACTTTCAGTTTCCAAAAATATTTTTAACAAATATTAACTAATTTGCTCTTCATATGAAGATATTATTAAGCTTATCTTATAGAAGTAGAAACTGAGGCTCAGGGGACTATATCAAGAGATGCTTTGATTGCCTGCATGTTACTTGCTCTCTACAGCAAGATGGCAGGTAAAATAACAAAGAGATAACATGAGGGGAATATTGCTGGCTTCATGTGCTCAGAATCGAAGTACACTCATGATTTTTCCAAGACTTTTCTCTGTGGTTTCTTGGTGTTAAGTTAGATACTCTCAAAGATGTCAGAGGTTGAATAATTAAGTGGTAGACTAGTGGTCTGTGGAGGTAATGCAGCTCTCTGAGAGAGCTTTATTTCTGTTAGTCTATAGTTGTGATGAAAAAATCAGATGGTCCCTATCCAGGACTTGGAAACTGCTTTAATTTCAAGAAACATTTTACTTCTTAGGGATTTGTGTTTTATATTCAATCGTAGTGTAGTATATATTAGATATATGAAGCATTTCTGTTACAGGCTTCTTTGGTACAGTATCAATTATGCATTTTATAATTTCAAATTAATATTTAAAAAAATTATTGTATTACTTTACCCTCTGATAATTCTACCTAGGTCTTGTTGGAGAACTCTAGGACCAGTCTTGAAGAAAACCTTTTATGTGTATATATGTAATACAATATCAAAGAAAGCCATAATCCAAATTTTGATATATTTAATCAAAGTTAATAAATTAATAATAAACTTCTTTGCTTGGCAAATGCAATCAGACAGCTCAGATTAGGTTAGATGTTGATGTAGCTGTAGCTATATAACTATAGCTATAGATACATATATATATGCATACATATATGTGAGTTAGTATAGAAGGGAGGTGAACTAGTTCTCTTATTTCCTTCAAGCCAATATTATAAAGTATTCACAAGATGTTATTGAAAAAACATTCTGATTCATTAGAATGCTTCTCCATACTGATTTTCTTGTTGAGCTGGGACATTGGTAATCTATACTAATGAGTAGAAGAGCCATCGCAGATTATAGCATTTTGGGAATTAGCAACAAAGCAAAACACACAAATTAAAGAATCAAGGGCATCATAAAATGCACTGCATCATAAAACCTACTTGTTCATTTATTTTGACAAGTGTAGTTTAATTTAAATTATTTATGGTGCTTTGTACTCCACAAGAAACTGTAACGTAGTGAATTCTGTTAAAAATAATGAAGTTGAAGCTGTATGAGCTTTTAGTTATGATAGTGCTAAAAGATTAAGGTGGTCAATTTATCTTTTCTCTGCAATTTCTACAGGCAAATTCATAGTATTCTTTCTTCCTATTCAAAATTTAAAAAGTCACCTGAGTCTATATCTTGTCAATACTTTTATAACTTATGCCTTAATTAATGAATTCTTTGGGAATGAGGCTCTTTTATAAACAACTCATGCTAAACAAAATTCCCCACAAATCCAGTGATTTGTTGTAGGTATTCACTAGTGTACTAAATTGCATTATCCCTGTTAAAGTTAACACATTGGTGGTTACATATGATAAAAATATTTGCTTGACTGGACTTCTATTGTAAAGAATATTATGATAGAAAAGGACACTGATTTGGGCATTAGATAAACCTGAGTTCAAATCTTGATCTCTTCCACGTTCTCTAACTTTTCTCATATCTGTAGGTAGATTAATTCTTTGTAAATGATAAGATTCTGTGAGTGTTCAATAACATAACCAAAGTATTTAGTACAGTCCCTGGTATTTAATAGGCTCTCAGTATGTATTAGTTGTTGTTATATTAAATATTGTTAACCTCTGCAAAATTGTGGAATTAGCAAAGTTGGTCTTCACATCAGCTTCCCCTTTTAACATTTCTGTGTGTTATTTTTCTTTCTGTGATGGTGGCTTTGCTCTCTCTATACCTCCACCCCAACAAACACACACACACAGAGTATTCTCTACCATGGTGTTCTTGAACACTAGAAAACTACCTAATCTTTACTACTCCCTCCTCAGCCTGTTTCTCTGAGGATTCTGAACACAAGGGATTGAGCATTCAAGAAGTAGGTGAATAAATCTGTGTCTTTTCTCTTTAGTTTCTTTTAACATTAGGATCTGCATATTAGTTCATATTTAATTATGATATCACCATATAGTTGCTCTCCTTCCTGCTATATCTCAATACTTATATGTCCCATTAGTTTGTGTATTGAAGAATTATGTCATTGGAGGACATACATTTTGTTATAAAGTTGTTATTATATAAGACTGTGTCCCATGTAGAAGGCAGCACATCTTTGTTTGGAAAGAAGAAAAAATTGATATTACTGTATATTTAGGAATAATAACATTTATTTTTTTCCTTCTTATAATATTTTCCTTATATATTGAGTGCACTGTCTTCTTGAGTTTTATTTATTAATTAGTGGCACCATTTTCAATGTAATCTTGAGTGCTCGTATTAATATTAAGATTTCTAAGTACATGTTTCAGGATAAAGGATTTTTTTTCCTTTTCACCTGTTTGTTTCTGTTTGAGGTACATTATGAATATCTCATCAGATTAAAGATTTTGATAGTCATGAAGTTATTACTAAGAACATAAATGACAAAACTTTATAAAAATATAACAATCAGTCATCCATTTTATTTCTCCCTTATGAAAACATTTAAAGAATATAAATGGTCTATGCTTTACAGTATCCTTCAGAATTACAACTATGTTAAGAAATCTAATTTGTATGCATCAGTGTTCATTCCTGTGTTTGTGCTGGCTTTAAGTAGCAGCACTGCTTTTAATTGTGAGGTTTTAAGTTCTGCAATTAAGATTTACCCTTTTTACTAAGAGGGTTGAGTGATAGTTTTTGATTTACTTTAGACAGTTTAGACAAATTATATTTAAAAGAGCATAAAGATGCACAGAGCATTTCCTGATTCAGAGAAGGTCAAATTGTCTTAGTCACATTTTTGAAAGTTTTACCTTGAATAACTAATGATACTTCCTATTATATTGGTTCAGCCTTGCTTAAGACATACAAGCAGGATGTCAAACTGCTCCAAAACATCGACTCCTTTGAGCAGTGACCAAATGACCTTGACAGAATAGGGAACATGATATTTAATATCTTATGATATTATATTAAAATTACCAGAAAGAGATTACATTAGTGCCTCCAAAGATGCTTCTGTTTCTCTTTTGATTACTTTTGTGTTTGTGATAATAATGAAAGTTCTTTGCAAACTACTAGAAAATTTGTTTAGAGCTTTGACCATAGCAAAACTATCGTAGAAATTTTGCAAACAGATGTTTAATTTAATCAAGAGAGACCATAACATGGATAATTGTGGTCAATAATGAAAGTAGAGGTCACAGAAACAGATTTGTGGAATACTAACAACAAAAAAATCTCTTGGAGACTTTCTAGAAGAAGCACATTAATGAGGGACTACAAATATGAAATAGAATTTAAATTAATTCCTGAAAAATCTGAAGATACTGTGTAAAGCAGTGAGAAAAGCATTTCAAAAGTGTTGAAATACGAGCAAACGCAGTTTGAGCTCTGCTTGTCATGGGATGGTGTGGTGGGCCGTTTGGTCCAAGGTTGGAGGATATCAGAGGTAAGGTAATGGTCAGATCATGGAATATCTACGTGTCAGGATACTAAGCAGGTGAGATATATGATTCGGGTTGTGTTTTTAGACTAAATAAATTACTCGGGGAACATCATTTGATGGGGGAGATGTTACCACTAAGAAGAGCATTCAGGAGACAATGATCTTCAAGGTTTGAAATTATGAGGACATTTTAGGCTCAATTTACCCAGGCAGTGTCAGTTGAGACCTAGACAATATGATAGATCTAAGAAATCTTTGAGATTTGGACTGGGAGACATTGCCAACTTGTTTGGACAGGAGTAAAAATTGGGATGTGGATGAGTTTCTTAGAAACATTTTTTTTTTTTTTTTTTTTTTTTTTTTTTGCGGTACGCGGGCTTCTCACTGCTGTGGCCTCTCCCGTTGCGGAGCACAGGCTCCGGATGCGCAGGCTCAGCGGCCATGGCTCACGGGCCCAGCCGCTCCGCGGCATGTGGGATCTTCCCAGACCGGGGCATGAACCTGCGTCCCCTGCATCGGCAGGCGGCCTCGCAACCACTGCGCCACCAGGGAAGCCCCCATTTTTTAAATCTATATTTTCTCTGTTGATTTGTAGGAAATTAATCACCAAATGTTGATATTAGCATCCATGTGATGTAGTGACTGAAGATAAACTATTAGATTCTTATTTTCAGAAATATTTATAAACAAAAGGAGTAATAGCTTGAAATAAAAACTTGTTATTTTTTGGCTTGAAGGCAATAAAATTTTACTTTGACCAATCTTAAAGCCACATGCTTCTGTTTTCTCCGTGAGTTTGTTAATGGCAAATAACAGCTGCTATTTTTACATACTCAGGGATTTTTTTTTTTCTGTTTTGCAATCTGTGATAAATACTGGCAGAGCATTATAAAATGACAGGGGTGCTGAAAGTGCGAATGAACTGGCAAACATGAGGTTCCACTATTTATTTTAATCTCACTGAAGCTACAGTTCTGAGCTATAAATATATTAGCAAATAATTTTATTGGCATGTTTTTGTGGGTTTTTTGGATATAAACCTATTATTTTAACAGCCAGTTGTTAATTTAACGTACATATTAAAAGTGCTGATATAAGGATACTGATTTAACTTGTTCATTCTGTTCTGCAAAAGCAGAGACCGCCTTCGGCAAAACTGCAAAATGCCATAAGTACCTCTTTTGTGCCTTCCTACAGTTCCTTCCTGGAAAGTAACTCTGCCCTGGAGTTGTCATATTGCCACCATCTACTTCCCTTGTATCCTGGGCTCCCATGATGATTTTCTCTCCTTATTTCTTATACTACAACATAAACTCGTGTCTACTTTATCATGTTTAGATTCATAATCAACTGATGAAATAAATTAACTAGTTGTGGGTTGTTCATGAAAAGGGCATGACATTTTGGAAGGACTCTATCTTTTTGTATTTAATTCCCATAAAACACTCTCTCCATGGAGCTTTTAGACTCAGTACAGGAGGGTGATGATATCATCATAGGTTAATAAAGGAAATATCTGGAGGCAAGTAGACCAAGAGTTGTTAATAATATTGTGAGATAATAGTGAGCTTTGAGAAAGCTGATCGGGAAACTCTTCATAACATGTAATACTGCTTAGACTTAAATAATTTTATTTTGATTAGAATGACATTAACAAGTGCTGATATGTAATAGGTAATGCTTAAGTTTTTGTGCTTAAGCCTTTATACTAAGGGTAATTACCAATGGCTGCTTATAAGGCAAAAACATTTAACAAATAGACCAAAATTTTTCCTAGTTAAAAATAATGGAAAAAATTAAATTGTCAGACTATATTATCATACATTCTAGGTGAATTCTGTGACAAGTAAGGTCTATTATTCCAGTGTGTAACATCAATGCCATAGATCAAAAGGAAACTTTAAAATAATAATTCAGTGCTGTGATTCTAGAATGTCTCGTGAAAACTATGAAGTCTCAGCAAAACACTCTTGACCTTTATGGCTAGACACCTGGTCAATTTTAAATAATCTAGGATGACATTTCTTGGAATACCCTCAAAATTCCAATAAACTAAAGAATTGAAAAACATATCTCTTTTAAAAATTGTCCTCTATCATCATTGGATGAAAAGTCTCACAAAGAAAAGAATAGAAAAATAACGAAGTATCCAAATGCATTTTATTATCACATTTCCTGAGCAAATATGAGAACTGTGTGCTTTATGTCACTATACAAAGAAACAAAAATACCCCAAGAAAAATTACTAAAACGTCCATCTAATTAAAAACAAGAAACAAACATTTTCAGAAGACGCTAATGGTAAACCAGGATATTCATTACATTTCAATTCTGTATTTCTGACATTTACAAGGATGACAGACAAAGCAGAAATAAAATGTTATGTGTTTTGCTCAAAAAACAAACCACAGCTGGTGGGTTTAATTTTATTCCTGCCAGCCGTGACAGCAGCCTTTTTAAATATTGAAAGTGTGAATTAAAGCTTCTGCAAAACAGTTGCCATATAAATTTCCTTAACCACTATTAATTATATATGAAGTATCAGAAAATTGTCCTGGCCTCGTTGGGGTGGTTTTTAATATGCTGAAGATGGCAAATGTTGGATGCTTTGAGCTTACCAAAACCTCCCTGAGAAGATAGTTGAGTGTATACATCAGCCTGTCCTACAAACCATCAAAAAATTCACCTTCAGGGTTCCCTCCTTGATTCCTATTCTCATGGCACTTTTTTTTTTTTTTTTTGCTGTACGTGGGCACTGTTGTGGCCTCTCCCGTTGTGGAGCACAGGCTCTGGACGCGCAGGCTCAGCGGCCATGGCTCACGGACCTAGCCACTCTGCGGCATGTGGGATCTTCCCAGACTGGGGCACGAACCCATGTCCCCTGCATCGACAGGCGGACTCTCAACCACTGCGCCACAAGGGAAGCCCTTTTCATGGCACTTTGATGGTAATTAAATATAAATTCGAATTGAAATTTTATTGAGTCTCTACAATGGTACTGTCTGATAAAACTTTCTCTAATGATGAAAATAGTCTATGCCTGCAGTGTTGAGTTCAGTAGTCACTGGCCTTATGTGGCTGCTGAGTGCTTGGTATGTGGCAAAAGCATAATTGAGGATCTGAATTTTACATTTTATTTAGTTTTAATTAATTTTGATTTAGATAAACACCTAGCTAGTGGCACCTATACTGAACAGTGAAGCTCCGTAACATGGAAAGTACTGTGTTCCAGAGAAGATAAAGCCAACCAACAAACGAACAAACAAAAAAGACTTCCCATGTCATAGGGAAAATAAGAAATATGTATGTAAATGATTGGATATAATGCAAGTCAGAATGCTGTGACTAGATATACCAGAAGAACCAAAACAAGCAAAAAGTGGGGAGACACCAGTTCTAGTCTGTGATGGAAGAGAAGTGTTTATGAAATTAGTAAAAATTTAGACATGCTTTGGGTAGTACCTTGACAGTTGGACCTAATTTACAATGACATTCCAAGATGGAGGGAACTCTGTGAGTAAAGTCGGGGCATTGGAGAGTAGAGGGCATATCATGTATGTGATATCATGCTAGTGAGTGATAAGATTTAGCTGGAGGGTCAAAAAAGAGGAGCTTTGAATATTGGCTAGGGCCATCACATCAAGAACCTAAACAGGATCGGCAAAGATACTGTTGACAGAAGGGAATCTCTAAAGAGGTAGGGAGTCCAAATAGGAGGTGGTGAAATAGCCCAGGCAAGAGGTATGAGTCCAGAATTCGAGTGGTGACAGTGATAAAAGAATGAAGGGGGCTTCCCTGGTGGCGCAGTGGTTGAGAGTCCGCCTGCCAATGCGGGGGACACGGGTTCGTGCCCTGGTCTGGGAGGATCCCACGTGCCGCGGAGCGGCTGGGCCCGTGAGCCATGGCCGCTGAGCCTGTGCGTCCGGAGCCTGTGCTCCACAACGGGAGAGGCCACAACAGTGAGAGGCCCGCGTACAGCAAAAAAAAAAAAAAAAAAAAAGAATGAAGGTGAAGGGCATGGATTTCTTGGGTGCCTTCTCCTACACCTGCTCATGGTAGCATATTAAACAAAAATGGGGGTATAACTCTATTCCTCCTGCACATGCTGTAGTCTTCTCAGCTTAGTACCTAATTATGTTTTATAGAAATGTAGTGTCAATTACCCAGTCCTAGGCACAAACAGGTAAAGTTACAAAATGTCTAAGATTCTAGCAGGATCTAATGCTTTAAGGCTGGTTTTAAAGAGAGGGTGTTGAGATGTGAGGAAAACTTTTCACTATTAAATTACACCATTAGATAGTGAGTGGAAAGGAGGAATAAAAAAGAAATATAGACTTTCTCTTGAGAAAGCTGATTTCAGCCTTATTTCATCTTTTACAGGTGGTGGAAAAACTTTAAAGCCCTCTCCATGAAATGAATGCCTAGTGGGTTTGATGATCTTTTGTTTATGATTTTTTTAATTTCTTTTTTTTTAAATTGAAGTTGTGTTAGTTTCAGGTATACAGCAAAGTGATTCAGATATACATATATTGTATATCTATATACTTTTTCAGATTCTTTTTCCTTATAAGTTATTACAAGATACTGAGTATAGTTCCCTGTGCTATACAATAGGCTATCTATTTTATATATAGTAGTATGTATATGTTAATCCCAAACTTCTAATTTATCCCATAATTTATGACTTATTTTTGAATAAGAATTTTAAGAGTACTTTAAGTAGAAACTTCAAAATATAAGGGTAAATGGTAGGTATAAGGAACCCTTAATCCTTATATATGGTAGTTACAATTTTTAAACTTGGGTAATTTGCCTATTTATAGTCATGGGCAAATGCATGAATTTGGTGCCATGTAAAGATTTGTCATATAGAATGTCTTTCAGTTTAGAATCTATAAATATGAATATAAAATGTTCAAATAAAGAAATGAGAACCCCAAATCTTTAGTAATTATCCTAGTTAAAAAAACACCTAAAAAATATACATGAACACTTGTAAAATTTTGCCAAACTGTTAGATAGGGTGTTTGTTAAGAATCAGGTTGTGTAAGGACATTGCTAAACAGGATATGAAAGCACCACCAGGCATCTTACAAATACTCAGCATATCAGAAATCAGACAAATGTTCAACGTAAAGTTTCAGCTTGTTCAAAAATGCTTTCTGATGTTGAACTGGTGTTTTTTTCCCCATAAATACCTCTCATTGGTATGCTTAAGTTTAAGAGAGGTTTCAAAATCGTACATGAGAACTTACCCTGAAATGTGCTCATACACTTTGAACTTCTACTCTCAAGTTATTATCACAAATATTTTTCATATAATTAGGAAAGTTTATTTTTCATATACTCCGGGTAGATTTTGGAGGCAGAAGGATTTTGTTTTTTGCCAGCTGTTTGTTTAAACACGCAATTAAATCTCAATTAATACTGCTTCTCTGCATATTTTTAAAATTTTTGCTTCATGTATCCCTTGGCTTGTAAATGTGTGTGTGAGTTTTTAATAAACCAAGCTCTTAGCAAATTTAAAATGATGGTAGCAGTTTTACATTTTGAGTGTGTTTGTGTCTCATACTCTGAACACAATTATATAGTCTTCATTCCTAATTAATTTTTGTTTTCATTATTCACAAAAGACTTCAGCTCTTTAGTTATTAGATCTTCCTGGTTTTGATTTAAATATATCGCCTTGATAAAGTTTTATATATTCACTAGTTTATGTTAAAGTAAAAAATAAAATATTTTTCTCTTGTCTGGATGAGAGAGTTAAAACATGTTACATTTTCTGGCTGTCCTCTGTTTTTGCTAGCTTTACTCTTAAAGCTGAAAAAATGTCCAACTCTTTGTCTTTCAGTAATTTAATTCCACCAGGACAGGTGAAATATGTCTTATTTATATTTGCATATAAATGAATAATGATTCAAACAATTATTTAACATAAAATAGAAAAAAAAAGGCATTAAATGAATTCACAAATCCAGTTGGCCACTGCTTGTAACTCACAGCCTGAGAGCTATATTTCTAAAGTTGTTTTTCCTCCCCTGTGCATAGGGTAAATTTAAATCTATTCTGGAATATAAGAAAAATAAAGGATGGTGAATATTTGTTAAAAAAGCAGACAATCTGAAAGGATTAAAATGCTTTAATCAGACAGAAAAAAAAGGCTTTGGCCACTTGATTAGGGCTGATTTCCACCATCTGCTTATACTTACTGAGGATCTAGCCCTGACTGAACACTAATTTGTGCACTTCCTAGAAATTGAAATCTCTCAGCAAGCAAATTAACAAGAGCAGGGATTCAGCAATAATGGAGCTCCTCGGCTTTTGTTTCCATCTGACAGATGGACAGGGTGTGCTCAAATTGAATTCAGCTTTAATTGCATTGTGCCATTTAAAATTTTATCTGCTCCACAGATTTTGTTTACAGGTTTCAGGATTCCAAACCTTTGGAAGTTTTTGTCTTTTTTTTTTTTTTTTTTTTTTCCAGTACTGGGTGAGATAAAGAACATTGTAATTCTGTGGGAGTGGGAGGTGTTCATTACAACTCCTTGCCCTGAAGGGTGGCACATTAAGAAAAGGAATTATGTTTTTTAAAGTCTGGGGCAAATGAGAAACAATTCAAAGTTTGCATATGTTCAAATATTGGCAGCTCATAAATAAAAGTAATCAGAAATGCTCCGTTTCGTATCTAAATAAGACGGTAATTTGCCTTGTTTCAATTAAAGCGTTTCAAAGTTTGCCTGTTATCAGTCCATCACTTGGAACCTTGCACTGCTGAATTCTAGAGATAAACTTTTTTGTAAATGAATCATGATATTTTAAAATTACTTTTAGTTTCTGCTTGATTGACAGTCTTCAGATAGAAGTCACTTATATGAACTGTTCTTTTGAGCACAGGTATAAAATACTAAATCATTTAGGCATGTCCTAAGCATTCCTGTGAATCTAATGCTGAAGATGCATTTGTTACAAAATTGCTTGTCAATCTACAAGCATTTCCTCATAAATCTATGGCTTAGTAGGTACTAAACTCTGACATTTCTGGTGGCAAACAGAGATCCTGAAAGCTTGAATATACCATCATAAGATTTGATTTGCACCCTATTTATGGGAAGATTGAAGACTTTCAGCTCTTGAGCACCTTGCCAGGAATGACTGAATTCGCTTTACATAAGGCAGATAGTTCATACTGAGGAAGTGGGGGAGGGTGGGCTGCCTGGGAGAGAAGGGTGGGCTTCTCCAACGTCTAGAAGATGTTGTCCTGTGTTTATCCGTAAGTTATATGTGTATACTGTGCACTGAAAAGCGTCTTAAAATATTTTATCTACTTTAAAATACATAGTTTCTATGTGTTTTATTTAGCTTTATCCCATCATTTCCTTCTACTTACGACTAATGTGTAAATGGCATACTAGCCATGTGCAATGTCTCCTTGGAAATGGCATGGTATACATTTGTTTATTATTGCAGAGGTCTCCTCCAGGGGGCTTCTTAAATTATTAATAATAATTAAAATGATCAAAGAGCAGTATCTGAAGGACTTCACATTAGCCTCTAAACTGTAGTTTGTGGATCAAGCAACTCCATTCTAGAAAACTGGCTTACATTTTATCAGAATGGATTGTTTTAATATTTTTCCGAGGTCTCAGTTCAGTGAGGATTTTGAATCCTGGTTAAGGAATCAAGTGTAGGCGTTTCAGAGAACATCTTAGTTTTATAAAGTTTAGAAAAATCTCTTCTGATAATTCTTCACTTGCTGTGCCTACTTTCTTCATAGACAGACAGTTGGGAGAAAAGGTGTCTATTATGAAACAGCAAATGTTATCTTTGCTAAACAGAGAGCTTAACAATCTAGAAGGGACTCCATTCTAAAATTTTTAGCTTTTTAATGTCTTTTAAGCAGGGCATCACTGAAACCGATAGAGAAAGCTGATCTATAAAATACGCTTGCTTCTTCTTATGTTTTCCCCTTGTGCTTTTCAAATTGTGTTTATTTATTTTCCTCTTTTTAGCATTCTGGTTATGTCAAATTAGATTTTTCACCTTTTTATTCCCCTTTGCTTCCTTGCCGCCATTGGAAGCATCTGTGCTTTATTTTAGTTTCTTTCTTGGATATAATTCATAAAAAGGATTGACTTTGTATATAATCATAGCAAGTGAGAGCAGAATGGAACCCTAGATATTATCTAGCCTAACTTACTCCTTTTACTGATGAGAAAACTGAGACCCAAGAGAGTTAAAACGAACTCACTTAAAGGCAACCCTGTGAGTTCTTGGAAAGGCCAGAATGAAGACCCAGGTCTCATGAATCCCTTATTAGTGAGATTTCTGGAAACACTAAAGACTTTATGACTCTGAACCCCCCAGCCTCAATAACTTTTAGTGCAGTCTTCACTGTAGATATAAATAGAAAAATATCCATAAGCTGAACATTTAATAAGGAAAGTTAGAACATACAGACATATAAAACATATGTACAATTGAGACTTCTTTCCATCAGAAAAGGCAGAAATCATTATTTCTCATTGCCAGTAATGCCTGCTGCATTTATAACTCATAGCCATATTTTTCTTTTTGGGCCTTTGACATATTTTCCATACTACCTAGAGTATAAGCATATATGTGCAGATTCATATGCTTCGATTTTCGGCCGTTTTCAGCACCACGTGGCCAGAGTTGCGCCACGTTTACTTAATTGGGAATTCCATCAGGGAGGTGTCAGTCAGGGTGCTGCATGCACCTCTGTTCCTGCCAACACGGTGGTTGAAAGCTGATATGTGATATCTGTCTCGAGTTTATAGTCTGGTACAATAATGTCATTGCCCCATGTGGCAAATGGTGTAAGCTATTGTAAAACTGTTTGTCTATGTGATTAAGACATTGCTGCAGTGTGCAGCACCAGCCAATTACTTTTTTAATTTAATCATAGCCGAAAAAAGAGAATCGCAAAATAGAAATTCTTGTCGTAGGGAATATGTAAAATGTAAATTGAAGAGCCATGGAAATTTCATGCACTGGCAGCCTGATTTGTTTTTATTTTCAACGTGTTTTAAAGACGGCGTTTCTTCAATGCCCTAAAATAAGACATAGCAGCATTCAGTAATTACTTAGTTCTACATCAAAATAATTATATATAGTATGCACTTGTGATCCCCTCCGCTATATATGAATGTAAAAATAAACACTTCAGGGCCTGTATCAGTTTTTACTTTTAGACAGTGTAAATAAAGCTGAATCTTCAACTTTCAAATCAAAACTGATAACCTAGGGCATTCAAGGCTTTTCTAAAGGAAGGGGGGAAACTTTAGCTTGCCTCAAAACAGGTTGTGTCTCTGGAATGCTTCTGGGACTAAAGAGATCAATTAAGTTTGTATAAACAAACAGTTGGAAGAAAGCTACTAAAACAACAGAGGAGAGAGCTCTCTATTGGGCTCCAGGGGCCTGGGGGAGCGAAGTTTCATTAACTGGATCTGAAGTCCTACGGCCTTCTATAAACAGGCATTAATTAAAGAATGTAAAAAATAAAGTTTCAGACCTTGCAATATGTTAATGATCATATGATTCAGGGCCCGGGTAGGGGAAGAGCAGCAGAGGTCATAAAATAAGCATGAAGCATTTAATATGAGTGCTTGGCAGGGATTTCTGCAAATTAGTTGGTTATTTGCTGGTCCAAAGCAAATTAAGGTGATTTTGCTTCACTTGCTAATTTTTTATGTGCATGCTTGGCAAAATGTTTTTCACAAATGGATGAAGGTTATTGTTAATGGCATAATGAGAAATATTAACATATTTAAATAAACCCAAAAATTCTGACACACAACACAAGCATGCAGTTTTTATTTAACACAGACATTGAAATTCTATCAGGGACTGAAGATGATTTTCAATGAAATTATGATGGAACATGCCCAAGTCATAATGCTTAGCATTATGAATGCACCTTAAGAACTTATTTTCATAATTTGCACCGGTGTTTTTGAATAAAGGTTACAGGCGATCGTTGTGTCTATATAGCAACTTCCTTTTAAAAATCAACTTTTGCAGTCATTATCTTGATAATGGAGAGGGGAGAAATAAAACAGGTAAAAGTCTACCCCCAGTGGAAGCTACTACATTTCGGGATGGTTTTTCTGAGAGGTGGCATTTTGGAAATTTTGGGTTTGGTGACACGCAGCCTGCTGTCTTGACTGACTGACTTCTCTCCGCCTAGTGCTACTTTAATTTTGATTTTGATGGGGATAAATGATTCTGTGCTTAGGGATTCCTGTTTGGTTCCCCTTAATGGTTTTACTTTATCTGAGTACCCCTAGTTGTGTCAAAAAATTGGAGCCACTTCTCTAGAAGACTCTTTTGAAATGAGAGTGAAGCTGTTCTGTCACTTTAATTACCACGAAGTTGCACAGACACACCGAATTTGGCAACAGAGCCTTCGCTAGAAGGTGGGGTTGGAGTAGGATGCTTCTATTGACATTGTTCTGTTACAGCAATTTTAGATGGACAAATTGCAGTTGAGAAAATTTCATGACTTGGTAAAATGAGCAATGATGACATCTGTGGATGCGGGTCTGTTCATATCTTTGCAGAGCCTTTAGGGAAATAAATATCTCGGAACATTCGGTGAAGTGAAGCTCACTCAATAAATCAACCTGACACAATAACACTTCTGGCACATGAGCCCTGCTTCTCCCCAGCAACACCTACCCCTCTGTGTTCCTGTGCTACCAAATGGTGTCTCCCCACAGGCCTCTAAATCAAATCAGAGCACACAAATACAGTGAGAATTTATTGGGAATTGGTTTTGTTCGGCAAAAACATTACTTATTAGATGAACTGAAATGCTAATAAATTTTGACCCTTTAAGGACTGAGGCAGTTCAGGTGATGTGCTGGTTGGTGGAAGGTGTCTAGAATGATCTTAAGAGGAACATCTTAACACGAGGTGCCCTAAGTTTCATGAGGATTAAATATCTAATTTTCAGCTAGATATTTTCTTTTCACATGACATGTATCATTTCAGAACCACATTTTCTTTTTAAAATGCTTCAGGGTGAAATTAGGCTATTTGTGTTAATAATCCTTAAGGTAAAATAAAACACAGAAGCTAAAGGATTCTTAGGTGCCTGCATGCCTCTGTCTGCATATGTATTAAAACAGTTTTGAGTGAAAAAAGTATAGAGTAGCCCAATAATGACAATATGCAACTAAATATTTCTACCATAATTAGTAGAATGATTATATATCAGGTAAGAAAGTGAGAAAGGAGATCATTAACATGAATCATATTAGAACTATTAATACATGTGAGAGGATTATATTAGTTTAGATTTATTTGAGCTTTCTGTGTTTGAAATAAGAAGAGAATGTTCATTTTTCTTTCTAAGGGAAAAAGAATAGCTGGTTTCTGTTTTCATTATAAATTTCTTTTAATAGAGATAATGGTTGAAGAGGATCAATGGGAAAAACCAATTTCCTATTTGTAAATATCCTTAGCTCTCCTTGGGAAAAAAATATTCTACAAGGCAAAGTTTAATGGTAAATTTTCTAATTGAATATGTTTACTCGAACTGTTCAGCATATTATATAGTCCTCTATACAAATGGTGTGATGTGTCTCTATGTGATTTTCTTTTTTTAGGTGATTTGCTAATTAACTATAGCCTTTATAATTCGCTTGAAATATAATATTTCTAGTGTGTTTACCTGCTGAGTCACTTTTTCCAATAAATATGCCTTGGGAGATGTTGGAAATATTTCTGGAAGGAATGTTTGAATCCTTAAATTTAAGTTTAAGTTTCATTAAACTGAAACGTGTCATGGCCTTTCCAGTGGGAATTACTGATACTAAAAATTTGGTGGTAGGTCAAAACTTTGTCATCAGTCAGATTTGTAGAAGTGATTGTATAATATACTATGTGTTATTGAAAAGGAAAAAAAATAAATAAGACTTTTATAATAGCCATAGATAGTTTTACCTGTTTATAGTTTTGATCTGTAAGGAATGATTCTACTCTCCATTTTTATTCAACTGAAAGAAAGCTTTTGTAGCATTATTTAATATTTTACTGTATTGTGGTAGGAAAAGACAAGTAATGTTATTCTAACCCCTTTTGCATGAAGAAAGTGACAATACCCAAAGAATTGAAGCAATTTTTAAACTTGCAGCATTAGGAAGGTTAATGGTTATAAAATATGAAAAGCTAAAAGGGATTTCCTGAAATTGTCTTGTCCAATAATATAAGGCATTCCAGAAAAAGGGTTGCTTACTCCTGTATTAAAACTTCTGGGAAAACAAGTCTACAACCTTGCTTGGATGTTCACGTCTCATAAGACCTTTCTTAAGAAATAGTTTTTTAATGTTTAGCCTAATTTCTACTTGCAATAAATTAGTCATTCTAATAACTGTCCATCACATAAGCACCCATTTACATGCTACTTACCATTTGAAGCTAAGTACATGAGCTTTTTTATTTGATCCTTCTAACAGTCTTATAGGACAGATGTTATAGTCCTGATATTAGAGCTGAAAAACTGATGTCTGAAGAGGTTAAATATCTTGATCAAGTTTATATAAGTAATAGGAGGCTTGGGATGGATATTTGGTTGATTTCAAAATCTGATTTGTTTTGGTTTTTGATTTTTGTCAGTAACACAAATGCCTAGGACCATTTATTGCCCTATGTCAGGCAGAAAGCTAGGTGCACATAGAGCAGAATCATATGGTTTCTTTACTACACTTTTTGGAGAAACTCTGAATAAACGACTTCAGTGTAAAATGAGCATGCTGTGAGATTATGGACAGACAGTTACTAGTTCTGCCTTGGAGAGAAAGAAGGCCTTGGAGAAGAGCTGGGAGTTGAACTGAGTCATGATGTATATATAAGTAAAAAGGCAAAAAAGGGCAATGAGTCAAGAAAATAAACAAGGTACCATGTGGGAATACAGGAAGTTCTGTCGTGAATTGTACAGGATTTGGGAGAACCATTAAGAAATGAGGTCGTTAAGCTAGAAATGTGAACTCACTCCTGTCTTTACAGCGTTCTTTAAGTACTTGAGTCCCATTAGTGTCATGTCTTTAGCTTAAAAGACCTCATTCCTTTATATTCTGATCATTTTTCTTTGTAAGTGGAGAAGCCAATCTGGACATGTGCTCCTAAGTAAGAAATAGACTTCACAGGGAACAGTGACATCTCATTTCATACTCTTTTTTTTTTTTTTTTTTTGTGGTACGCGGGCCTCTCACTGTTGTGGCCTCTCCCGTTGCGGATCACAGGCTCCTGACACGCAGGCTCAGCGGCCATGGCTCACAGGCCCAGCCGCTCCGCAGCATGTGGGATCTTCCTGAACCGGGGCACGAAACCGTGTCCCCTGCATCGGCAGGCAGATTCTCAACCACTGCGCCACCAGGGAAGCCCCATACTCATATTTATATTATTCAGTGAAATAAAAAATTAGTATTAATTACCTGGGAATTCAAAGAATGTTTTGTTTGATTCAGTGAAATTTTCTTTTAACCGTTTATGGCTCCGGTTTAAAAACACTGTATTCTAGGGCTTCTGATGCAGGGGACATGGGTTCGTGCCCTGGTCCAGGAAGATCCCACATGACGCAGAGAGGCTGGGCCCATGAGCCATGGCCACTGAGCCTGCACGTCCGGAGCCTGTGCTCCGCAACAGAAGAGGCCACAACAGTGAGAGGCCCGCATACCACAAAACAAAAGAAAACAAAACACTGTATTCTAGATACGTTATTTGCTGGCCAGGTTTGAAATATGGTTAGGATTACCTGGAAAAAGAAGACCTTGAATCCTACAAAATGAGGTTCCTCATTAAAGGGCGTTAAGTTTTTTTTTTGTTTTTTATTTTTTTACTTAAAATGATAGAAAACTTAAGACATTTGTACTCGAATGTCAATTCAAAATTTTAAAAATTAATATAAGGAATTCTCTGTATATTCACCTTTTAAAAGTGGCTTTCATTTGTTCTAAAGGAGATTAGTAAGTAAACCTATGTGACGATGACAGAACATCTTGATGTAGGGATGCCATGTCAATGTGCTGTTGTTGATCAGCCCTGGACCTTGCAAGACCCCTTTTTATGGAATAATGCATAGCTATGCACTTGAGAAAGTGGTAAAGGAACAGTGAGTTTGAAGTTATAGAGGAATCGGGGTCATTGAACATCTGGTCATGCAGGTCATCTTATTGAATCTCAGGTTTCTAACCTCTTAAGTGAGTTGACAGAGAGTGTGGGCTTGGATTGGCTGGACTAATATCCTGCCTTTGCCACTGATTAGCTCTGGGACTTCAAGAAAGTTACTTAACTTCTCTAACCCTTTCTTTATCTTTAGGATAAGAATTTGACCTAATCTCACAGATTATGGCAAACACACTATGGTATTTAAAGTTCTTAGCAAAACGTTTGCCTCATAATTAGATCTCAAAAATATTTTTAAAAATTATCATTAGGGCTTCCCTGGTGGCGCAGTGGTTGAGAGTCCGCCTGCCGATGCAGGGGACATGAGTTCATGCCCCGGTCTGGGAAGATCCCACACGCCGCGGAGCGGCTGGGCTCATGAGCCATGGCCGCTGAGCCTGCACGTCCGGAGCCTGTGCTCCGCAACGGGAGACAACACAACAGTGAGAGGTCCGTGTACCACAAAAACAAAAAACAAAAACAAAACAAAACAAACAAACAAACAAAAAATATATATATATAATTAATGGAAATGAAAAGGTTTTAGGACCAGAAGAATGATGTGGGTTACAGCTCCACCTCTCCTCCTCACTAGCTGTATGTATTTGGTGTGACCTTGTCAAGTTACTTAAACTTTCTGAGTCTCAAAGTTTTCACTTAAAGAGAGATCTCATGCATTGAGAAGTAAACTAAATAAAATAGATGCTCAGATGGCTAATTCAGATGATTTCCCTTTTACCTTAATAGTCAAGAGCAAGGGATCAGAAAGTTTGGATGGAGGGAGGCTGAGATGGGAAATCTCTCATCCCAGATGTGGGATGCAAGTTTAATTCAGATCCTTTCTCCACTTTGAAAAGCTTTGAAGAGTCTATCACTTTTTTCTTGACTCCTAAAGATTTAGTTAGCCAGCTTTGCAATGAAAGTAATGGAAGTTCAGTTCTTCAATAAACAGGTGTTCTAATGTTATCCTTCCTAAAAAGGTCAACCTGAAGATAGTTGAGAATTTCAGACATTTAAGTAAAACTGTTAACTAGTTTTACTCTTTATTCTATTTTCTGCTTAACCATAACACTACTCTTGGAACAAGTTTATGGATGTTTTCATGTGACCCTCACCATTTCAGTTAAATGTTAAAAAATGTATTTTTCTCAATTCATTTGGTATTTCTTCAATTGAAGGTGGCTACCACAAAGGCTAAAAAGATGTTCCAAGAGAGACGCCTTTAGCATTTTGTAGCTTTCAGATTATTCCATTTTGTTCTGCTTACCTATCCCTGTCATTCCGTTGCCTTCATTTTCATGAAGAGTCAGGAAAAATTAATGCAAGTTCTCCCAGTTACCTGATATTAATATTTCTTCCCAGTAGAACGTGGCCTATCAGAACTAAGACCTAAGAACTTAATGTCTCAAAAATAATATGAAGTCTAGGTGAAGCAGAATGATGGCCAGCCACCACTAAGAGTAGACGGCTCTTTGTAACAGTATGCTCATGTATTATATTTCCATTTAACAGAGGGTAATATTGGGCATAAGATGACTGTGGGTTGAAATATGTTAACATTTTATTAGGCTGAATTCTCATTCTAGCATCTTAAAATTTTCATAAAGTGAGTTCTATGATATTCTTTGTTGAACATGTATATAAAATATTTTCAGGATTTATTCTTTAATATCAAAACTAAACATATCCTTCATCTTTATGGAAATAGAAGAGAATTAGTCACTATCTTCAGAATTAAGTAAAAGTTGATTGATAATCATCCTTAATTTTTTTTTCCCTATTGCCTGGATTCCAGGTATGTGTGTTTCTGTTTGTGTATGTGTCTTGTGTGTGTGTGTCTTTTCCAAACGCTTATTTTAGAAGTTATGTTTCTTTTAAATCAACAACATTGTTCTGCTTTTATTTAATTATTCTATCTACATCGAGTTTTGGAAACCAGAACGGAACATAATATGTCCCTTAATCAGAGAAGTTTATTCGACGTAGAAGTTATAGTAAATTGTATTGTTCTGGGTTTTATATGAAATGTGAAGAAATATTAAGGTGGTTCCACTTGTATAATCTAGCCAGGAAGCAAGATCTATAGGATAAGAAGCTAAGAAGAAAAATAATTGAAAGGAAAAACAAAGGACGAGTTACAAAGACAGACACAATCACAGGTGCCAAGTGAGTGATATAATCGAAGATTATTACTGGATGGAGGAGAAGGTGACCTTTCCATGAGCTGAGGTGGTTTTGGAAGAAGGGGGTTCTAGCTGGTGCTAGACTTTACAATCCTGACCCAGGCTTGGTAGTTGGATATATGAAATGAGCAAACTGTATTGGAGCTATCTGCTTTTCTAACATACTTAAGTTTTGGCTGGACAATGCTAGTTTTGATGAAACTTTATGGCTCACCAAAATATTTATAAACCCATTTAAATTTGTATTTAATTATTTTTTTACTTAAAATGATGGGAAACTAAGAATTCACTTGGAAGGTCATAACTTCAAGAATAGTTCTACACTGTTATTGTATAATAAATTTTGAAGAAAATAGAGGTTCAGCATTAGCATAGGGAGATAACATGCATTCATCTAATGTAAACCTTTGTTAGGTATCCAAAGACAGCTGCTTGCACATGGCATGCTTTTATCTATAAGCACTGAAAGTTAGCCCTGAAGAATAATCTAGATCAGACTAAAGGATGATCAATATAATATGCTCGAGCTAATTTTGGCCCATTAGATATCAACACATGCTCTAAATGCTATGTTGGGAAGATCTGGAACTCATTGTCATGTCAGAGTTTCAGACAGCTATTTGGTTTTGGGTTATTTTTAGGCAACACAATGGGTCATTTGAAGACCTAATAATATGAGTTTTGTTTGGCAGATTCTATGTTCATATGTTGTTGATATGGATCATTTAGCCTATACTTCAATTACTAGGGGTTCTCTGAACTGTTTTGTAAATTTAGAGATAGTTGCTTTGATCCGGCCATAGAATAAAACAAGAACACCTAACTAAATAGCAACTAAATAGCCTTTCATCTTCCCTTCAAAGCAAGGAAAAAAAAATCATTGCAAAGTCATGCTATTCTTGTTTCTTAGATTTTTGACTTCCCCGATCACCTGAGAGTTAGTAACATTAGTTTGACTTGCAAAGCCAATACTTGTAGAAATTCTTCTATGTAAGAGAGACTGAATTGAATGAAATACTATTTTTCAATTATGCTTTTGGGTAGTTTTTATTGTAATCCTTCCATTCTCACAGTATTTAACTCAGTTTCCGCTTTTCACTTTACAAATGATGTAAAAGAAAAGAGATCTTCCTTAAATACAGCATTCCTAATCACCAAATGTTTATTAAATCTCTCCATTCATGCATTATGTCAAGTGTCAAAGAGTAAAACGGTAAATCAAGTCAGCAAAAGAGTTATATGTTCATGCTTCAAAATCGTAATTTGTGATCCAAAGGAGGCATTTTAGAATTGGTCTCGTTGGGTATAGTGGAACATTTAGAGAAGTTTCAGTTCAAAACTTTCATGCATTAAGAAAACCTATGCAGTAAAATCACTGAAAGGTATATAGATTTGACTAGAGCATTCATTTGTTTTTCTTTTGCACTGTTAGGGGAAAAAAAAGTCTGTTTCAAATCCTATTTGTCCCTTATCTCTGTTTGTTCAGTTGTTTTTAATATCACATACTGAAAGAATTTCAATAGCAGTTTCACCATGAAGTCATTTGTTATCCTTCAGCAGGCTTTTGCCTACTGAATTGTAAAGCAGTTCTGACTATTTGCATCCTCCAGATGGAGCGGCATATAAACACTCCCAGATATTTCTGGTACGTATGAAAAAAAATATCTTATTTGTCCTTTCTGTGAATAAATAAGAGAATGTCAAATTTTATAGACTAATAAATTTGTATGCCGGCAGTGACATTGAATCCCTCATGGCCTGCAATGCCACAGACCCTGAGAAACACCATTTTTTTTGTTTGTTTCAAATGAATACTAAATAGAAGCTCAATAAAAAGCCAGAATTTGATTGCATTGTTTATGTTTGTCCAATATTCTAATTCAGTTGCAATTTGCCATGAGGAAACGCAATTTACATGTTTCCCAGGCTTATTGCACAGCAGTCACTCACATATACATGCTAGTGTATGTCAGAGAGAACTCCACGAATGGGTTAAGATGCCCTTTAGCATGAGTCTGCAACAACTGCCCTCACCCCCACCCTATTTTAAGATTAATTTTTATGATATACTCTTAGAGCTGTGGAAACAAGGTCTAGGAAAAGGGGCAACCTAAACATCTAAACTTTTACATAGAAAAACTTTTGATATGTGTATATATATTAACTTACTCCCAGACATGTGATTGACTCAGAAATGGTACTCTGCAAGGGATAATTCAGACTGCATCAGTTTAAGCAAATCTTTATGCACTTTTCCAACTTAGGAGTAAATTTGTTTCTTATATTTAAATCCATATGCATAATGTAGGGTGTCTAATCTTCATATTCAGTGAAATAACTAACCTCCGCAGCATCAGCAGTGATTGATCGTTTAGTTCTGCTTTTGCACTTGCCAGGTTTTGTATTACACCTTCTAATTTCTTCCTAAATTAAATGCATTGTGCTCAAAACAGAATAGTCATATATTTCACAAAGTAAACAAGATTAAATAATTTCACAGATAAATATGTATATGAAGCACTGAAAATGTAACTTTGCTTACTTTATCCCTGTGCAAAAAAAGGAGTCTTGTGAACTGAATACAGCCTGATTGTTTTCCATTCTGATTTTTCTGAAAGAATTTTAATAAGTAATACATAATATTTCTTTTCTTTCATTGGGGCAATTAAAACAGAACTTAGTATCATATTTGTCAGTATTGATTTGATTTCTGGGGAATAAACTTCTCTAAGTGAGTTTTAGTTGAATGAAAGTACATCTGAGATATAAATATTTAAAATCAATTTTAATAATACTTAAGAATGGAGGTTTATAAGGGTTTGAAAACACAGGCTATTTAAGTTATTACAAAAACATGTCTTTATGCATTTTCTCATATTGTGATGTAAAAAAAGATGGAGTTCAACTTAGGTTTATTATTCCTATTATGATGTATTAGCCAAACAAGTCTAACTGTCCTTGATTTCTTCAAAAGTAGCCTTTCTAAAATTAAAAGTACAGTGTACCTTACCTTCTATGAGCAGATATAGAGGTCGATGAGGAAATGTTTGTGTGTGTAGTAGAGGATGCTATGGCAGCAAGTACAAAGATATTTCTTTACACATTTGATTTTTTTATTTGGAAATTATCACTTTGATACTAAATCCTTTGATTCAAGTTATATGTCTGTGTATGAATGTATCTGTCTGTGTGTCTATATATAAAAACACACACATACCCACACATGATGCCACAGGTGTGGCACAGCAGCTATATGGCTATAGGATTCTGGTAGGCTTATAGTCTGTGCAGACCCACAGAAAGTATGAATTGGAAAGAATTTTAGAGCAACTCTAATCCAATCTCCTTGTTTTATAGATTGATTATCAAATTGATTCCCAGAAAAGTTAAAATGGTAAAGACTGGATCAGATCTCACATCTATGGATTCTAAGTCCTGGCATTTTTCCTCCACACTACCTCTTTGATTCTGGCATTATTGTATCAGTGAACTGCTTTGAAAAGCTTTAGTGGACTAACATTCAACCTGCTGCCCAACTACAACCTCAGTTTCTATAAATACTATGAATACTATATATATATATATATATATATATATATACACACACACACACACACACACAAACATATAATACATCTATATACATCTATTATATATGTGTATAGTATAATATACTCTATTATATATGTGTGTATGTGTACCATATACTAAATATATACACTATGCAAACTATATAAATACTGGTTTAAGTATTGCTAAATTCTAGACACCACTGTCTCACTTTTATTTCAAAAAAATAGTTCAAAAAAAGACCTATTTGAAGGTCCTTTCAGTTATTAAGTCTCTCAAACATCTATCTTTTGTTTATTGACACGGGCCTCCCAGATTTCCGTTCTTTTTGTTCAACTGTAGTAAATTTGGCATTAAAGGATGATATTCGATCCTTGCTTCCTTTATAGAGTTGCACCAAAGTCAATGAGAATTTTACACGAAAATAAAGGATAAACTATGGCCCTGGAGTAGTCATTTAAGACTGCAGAACAGACCCACAAGACTAAGTTCAGTGCCTGGTAAAGGGTTTGTGCTAAATTTAACATTGCAGAAGAGTTTCCAGCTGTTGCCTTGCTATGAAGGAGGAGAGCTGCTTTTATGACTGATTACCATCCTCAGGAGAAAGAGGGAAGTGGAACGGCGCCACATCTCCAGTCCGTAGAGTGCTCGCATATTCTGTGGCACTGATTTGAGAAGGCTCATAACTTTAATGGCTCCCTTTATCAGTCGTCATGACTCTCGGCTGAAAATCCAAAGACCTGGGAAGGGAAGAACAGGAATGGGTATAACTTTAGATGTCGAAAATACTATATTCAAATAAAATTACCTTTTCGTAAATTTCACACTGATGATAAGTCCCTTGTGGTTTGTCCCTCTCGCTAGAGTAACACCACTAGACTTTATTTGCCAGCTGTACTTAAAGATCTGGGTTTTATGTTTTTGAAAATGTCATCTATTCCTTCAATCACTTGTAAGTCCCCTCTAATCTCTTTTTAATGTAAGCACACTGGAGTTTTCCCTTTTGTTTGCTGCCCTTGCATTATTTACTTTGATCTGCTGTGAGAAAATCTGAAAGTGTGTTGTCCTAAATGCTAGCATCTCACCAACAAGATTTGAGGCCTTGTAGTTTGCATGGAAGAAAAGGCTCTTGTGTGAAGACACAGGTTTTGTTTAGTTCTCTCTCCCTGGTGGGAGCCTTAATTGCATTTTCTCTCTCTCACAGTGGCTGGCTAAGGAGTGCCTGCCTTCCCTGCTGATGCTGAAGTTTTCAAGCTCTATTACTCTATGACGGAGAAAATTCCTTAGTCCAGGAAGAAAAGGGTCAGATTAAAAAAAAAAAAAGTGTTTAAATAAGTATTGTCAATTTACCCTGCACAATAAACAGAAAAGAAGAAACAAGAGAAAAGCTTAATGTTTTTCCACCTGAAATTCTTGTGGAAGTTTTATGTAACCCAGTTTATAAAATATCAGAGTCTAAATATCATGAAGAGGCTCAGTCCTCAGAGCAAAGAGGTTATACTTAGTATAACCAGTAAACAAAAAAATATTAATTTGTGCCCTTTCTTAGGCATTCTAGGTGTCTTTCTAAGTCTATCTGTCTATCTATCTATCTATCTATCTATCATCTATCTATGATTAAAATATATAATCTGAAGGATATTTCTGGAATTAATGTTAATTATTGACATATATGCCATTTTCAACTAAGTTATAAACATCTAGTTTTATTAACCTTTCACTTTCTATTTTGACTTTCTGAGTATACAAGTGATGTGCTTGAATTCATACATCTGAAATGAATATTTCAATTTTCTTCCCATCTGACAAAGTATACTTTGCCTTCACTGGCTTTGAAGCTATAGCTGCCATGTCTGCTTCCACTTTCTGTATTTTTCATCCTGATAGGATGCAAGGCAATAATAGAATCTACTTAACATTTTCAATTTCAATTTATCTTAAATATGGAAGCTCTACTATTTGTAATGAGGTGGATGGACCTAGAGTCTGTCATACAGAGTGAAGTAAGTCAGAAAGAGAAGTATAAATACTGTATGCTAACACATATATATAGAATTTAAGAAAAAAAATGTCATGAAGAACCTAGGGGTAAGACAGGAATAAAGACACAGACCTACTAGAGAATGGACTTGAGGATATGGGGAAGGGGAAGGGTAGGCTGTGACAAAGTGAGAGAGTGACATGGACATATATACACTACCAAACGTAAGGTAGATAGCTAGTGGGAAGCAGCCGCATAGCACAGGGAGATCAGCTCGGTGTTTTGTGACCACCTGGGGGGTGGGATAGGGAGGTTGGGAGGGAGGGAGATGCAAGAGGGAAGAGATATGGGAACATATGTTTATGTATAACTGATTCACTTTGTTATAAAGCAGAAACTAACACACCATTGTAAAGCAATTATACTCCAATAAAGATGTAAAAAAAAAATAATAATAAAGACAAAAGTTAAGAGGAGCCTCTACTAGATTAACAGAATAGAGAGGATGCTAAAAGGAAGTTTAAAAATGACTTATTTTACCATTAGAAACTGGGTATAGATACAACTTTATGAATTAGATTACCTTTGTCCCCCAAAACATTTCAGAATATTGCTTTACGACAACTAAAGGACAATTCTGGACGAAAAAAATATGGAAGCTCTACTGATCTTCATTCACAACAATGCTTATTGTTTGAGGCTTAAATGTCTTTATGTATATATACATAAACTAATTGTGTTTTTTAAAACCTATGTCTTGTTATTCTGACTGAAATGGATTACTCCAGCATATATTTTATTTTGCAAGGCTGTATTTTATTCTTGTTGTTTACTCTTAAGTCTTGGTATCTTAGGCTCTCTGTTGCCTTCTTCTTTTTTTTTTTTTTTCTCTCTTTCTTTTTTTTTTTTTTTTGCAGTATGCGGGCCTCTCACTGTTGTGGCCTCTCCCGTTACGCAGCACAGGCTCCAGAGGCGCACAGGCTCAGCGGCCATGGCTCACGGGCCCAGCCGCTCCATGGCATGTGGGATCCTCCCGGACCGGGGCATGAACCCATGTCCCCTGCATCGGCAGGCGGGCTCTCAACCACTGCGCCACCGGGGAAGCCCTCTGCTGCCTTCTTAACTTTTCCATTCATAAGCTATATTCCTTTTCTTCTCGTTTTTTCTTCTCCTGTAGCCTCCTTATACTCATACTTGCTCTGTTCCAAGCCTTTCTTCACCAGTGCCTGCACCTCATGGTACTTCCTGAATTGTCTGATCTTTGTTATTTGTCTGAAAGTGAGTTGAGAGAGGGATCATTTTAATCCAGAGATAGCAGTGGCCTTTTTGATGGATAGGTGAGTAGACACCATGGAAAAATTCATGGTAGGAAATAGTATAGGATTTTTTGGTTGATTAGAGAGGAAAAGAGAAAAGAGATGTTAGGAGTTTGAGTATTTGAAGAGAAGGAAGATGCTGAATGGAAAATGTGAAGATACCTTTCTAGAGGTTGGGATTATGGATTTTAACTCTGACCATTCTCTCTCGTTAGTAATCACTGGGCCTTTCACGCTTTGTGCAATGAGCTGAACCCTGTCAACAGAGTCTTTTCAGCTATATTGAAAAGCAGTGATCCAATACATGAAGTGAAAACATCTCCTTGATACAAGAGTATACAGGGCTTTAAGAACACATTAACATTATAAGGCAGATATGATTGTCATTAAAAACAGCATCAGGAAGCCTATTCTTGCTTTATTATCTTTAAACTGGTTAGTAATGTAAAGAGAACCTTCTAAAAACTATTTTAAATGCATAATATGTATCTGAACACTGGGTACCTTTTTGGGTTGACTTTAGGATGGTTATTTTTAAATGTTTACAGCAATCACATTTGGGTCCTAACAGCGTTTTTTTTTTTTGTTTGTTTGTTTTTTCATTGAATTATTAGCTAGCAGATAACATAGAGAAGCATACTTCCCTAATTTTGTTCTTCCTAGTTAGTGAAAAATAACATACAATTGAGGCAAATAAAGATATAACAGGATTTCTTAATTTTGAGGAGTATATATGTTTCAGTTTGAGAATTCAAGAGTTAATTGGACCTTATTAATTTTGTGTTTCAAAACACTCATATTTTAGACTGTCAAAATTGAAAATAAGGAATGAATTGTATTTTAGGGAGTTAAAGGACTCTATTAGCATATTTTATTTCCCTTGAATCCCATTATATGTTTTAGTAAATACTTCTTAAAGTTCCTCCTTTTTCTATTTACCATCATGTTACTTATTTATTTCAGAAGGAAGAAAGTTGTCAATTAGCATCCATATATTGCTGAAGTCTTAGAACAGATCTAGATAATTCAGCAAATGGCTATTCTGTTTATCAGCCCCTTTTATTATGATAGAAATTCTTTATGATGAAGGCTAGGGATCCTGATTATTTTTTTAAATAGGTCAAGAAATGGATCAGAAAATCTTCAGGGGATTTATCTCCGTTTCTAGTACTTCATAATGACAAAACTTTCTTTGGCTAATGAGCATGTCTAGATGAATTCAAATATGTAGAGAAAGGGTAGGAGAGGACAGTGGATGTCTAAGAGAATTGGTATAATTGCAGTGATTGAACTCAAAAGATTGGAGATAGTTTGAGAGAAGTAGAAAGTGACAGAGCCTAGTATGTTAACCCAAATATATTCTGTTTTTTTAGAGTAAGTGTAAATCTCATAAACATAAGGGAAAATAGACCATTTTGTGTACCAATTTAGAAATAAAATAAATTCCCGACAACTCCCTGGCCTTAAAATTTCCATTTTCTCTTTCTTACATGAGCACCATATTTGTTCCACTTTTATTTTAGTACTACATTTACCCAATTACCCATTTTCTAGGCATTGACTGAAACAGTTTCTTGAGCATATATATGGAACAGGCACTGTTTTGCCTACAAATTGAAGTTCTAGTAGTTAAAAAACATCTTAAACATAAGAGATTGGAAATCAGTGAAAATATACTTTTTGCATATATTATTTACTTATTTATTCATATACTTGATATCACCATTACAAATCCAAATATTATGCTCAGGTATATGTCACCTTCAAAAAAAATTAAATTTACTATATTGTTGCCCTTACGTTCTTACTTTTGTGCTAATACTTACTTTAACTTTGGGTTTTGTTCCTTTACCTTGGGGAATCTCTCCTCCATCTTCCAGGGTAAGAGCCAACCTTATGTTAGTCAGTAAGGACAGTAGGGTTAATATTATCTTGTTTCCACTTTTATGCCTCTCAAAAGGAAAACAAATGATCCTTAAATATAACCTAAATTACATTTTGTGTCTTTCCTTGGTATTTTTTTCCATTCATTGTTCAAATGCTAGCTCCAGTGACACTTTCTCTGTGAAACTTTTCCTGCCTAGTTACTCTGAGCAGGAATTAAGTATAGCATAGAAAGGTATTTAAATTTCAATTGCTCCTCTTATAATCTGTCCTAACCATTTATTCTCCTGTGCCCTTTTTATTAAATATTGTGCACCAGAGGGCAGGTACTGTCTGTTGTCACGTCTGTATTCTGGTTACCTGGAACAATATCTGAGCCAGAATAGCTCAGTAGATATTAAATTAATTCAATCCTTCTATAATGATTGTTTAAATTCTTTTATCTTACATTTGGGGATCTCTGTCTATCCTCTGATAGGAAAATATAAGTAGAGGTCTTGGTCTTGTTTTTATATAATACCAACTAAGATTCAACGGTTTCTTGTCTGTAGGAAAATTTAAAATCCCATTTCTAAAACTTAATTTGAAAGTTTAGGCGGAGAATGAGAATGCAAATTGATAGTGATTAGCTAGTTTGCATTAGTTTTTTTGGTGTTGTTGCCTTTTATTTTTTCACGAAGGCATCACGAAGGATCGAATTTAGACATCTTTACCTTTGAGTGTTAGATCCAAGAATCTCTTACATGTTCTAATCTTTCTGGTGATAATATCCTACCTCCTTTCTGTGTGCAAGTGCGTGTGTGTGTGTTTGTATGTATAGCCACTGACTGACCAGATATGAAGCAACACCTTTGTTATCTTTTATCCTGTCCTTTACTTGTCAACCAGTCTCTTGTTATTGATTCTTCTTGTAATAGGCTTGGGGGATTTTGAAGAAGTTGTGTTTTGTTCTTTTAAATGTTGGTAAAAGTAGTCCTCTTGGAGGCAATTAGATAACATAATTTTGATTTTGGTTAACAGATTCATCCCCACCCCCTACAATAGCACAGCCTGATAACACATTTTTTACACTATCTAAACATGCACTAATAACTATCATAAATAAATATCTCACTCTTCCTAAGATTGTTAGATATGAGAGGGAAACTAAGAAAGTCAATTCAGTTAACACACATGGGTTTAGTGCCTATCATGCTGTGAACTATGGGGGAAAAGGGATGTACATAGATGTCTAAGACAGTTCTTGACTCAGCGATTCTTATGGAAGGTTCATAAGTATACTAATAACTTTAATACAAGGCAGTATTCGATATAAATTTTACCAATGATCTAAGATTTGCATAACAGGAAACACAAAAATAGGTGGTTGCAGTTGAGAAGAGGTGGCCAGAGATGGGAAGGAGGGAGACAGAAGATTTTGTTGCGTTTTGAAGACTTCAATAGTTTTCTGGGAGTAAAGGGGAAAGGAGGAAAAGTAGAGGGAAAACAAGTAACTCTGTGGCTCCATGAAACAGAACTGGTTTTGTCTTGTTTTGTTATTTTTATCAATTGAGCTTCTAATAATGCTCTGAGTTGTATGCACTACACTCTGCAAGGATTAATTCATTACAGACAAAGAGGCCCAAGGAAGTGCCTTAACCAAAGTATGCCTTACCATTTTCTGCATCCTATTGTCTAAATTATGATATTAAAATATGAGTTGTTAAAATATAATTATGATGTTAAAATGTTAGTTGTTAACATATAGCTGTTCTTTTTCAAATATCTGTGAGTGGGTGAAGTCAAGTTTTCTTATAAAGTTCAAAATCTAATTCTCAAAACTTATATTCTTGCTTGTTTTATATATTTAAGTATTTAGCTCACTGTTTATATGTTAAAGACTTGTATTTTCAGTGTACCTGTAGTTTAAGAAAATTTGTTAGATGGGACAAAAGAAAAGGCATCAAAGCTAAATTTTGTAAAATGGCATCAAAATTTTGCTGAAAGATAGGAACAGCTTCCTTTTCTAAATCTGTTCATTTGGAGTGCTAAAATTAAATACCACACAAAACTCCAACTTTCACCTATCCACCTTCCTTTAGTAATCATATGATAAATGAATGGCATGTTAGACTAGTGTTCCTCCTAGAATAACAAGCTTATGGAGTATAACAGGGGAAATTTATTCCAAGTTATGTTTTTTGGAAACATTCTTTAAGTGGACTTGATAAATACATGCAGTTCTGGGAGGTTCTTTGTATCTTAAGAGAGATGATATCTATATAAATCAGTAGAGGAAAAGTTGTAGTTGTAGTTTACATTTTTAATTTTTTTTTTTTGCGGTACGCAGGCCTCTCACTTTTGTGGCCTCCCCCGTTGTGGAGCACAGGCTCCGGACGCGCAGGCTCAGCGGCCATGGCTCACGGGCCCAGCCGCTCCGCGGCATGTGGGATCCTCCTGAACCGGGCACGAACTCGCGTCCCCTGCATCGGCAGCCGGACCCTCAACCACTGCACCACCAGGGAAGCCCTACATTTCTTTAATTTATTATAAAAAGAAATTTTTGTCAGATACAAATAGACTTTATTATAAGAAAACAAATTATGTCTTTTGAAAGCTAGGGCTTTTACTAAATTTCTAAACTTAAAATTTTCTTAAAATTGGAGGCATTTGGTCAACATTATAGAGCTATAATCCACAGAATATTAATTAAAGAACTACTGAGTGTTCCCATTTATCACTGAGGGGAAATTTGAAAACCTAAATCACTCAGTTCATTCTTTTAACATTTGCTCTGTGGTAGAAGGTGAAGATGAGTAAAGTATGTATCTTTAAAATATAACTTCATTTGAGATGTATAAAAATCAAAGTATCAAAAATTAGAAAAAAGTGAATTAATTATCAAAAATCTGGCTTCCAGTGCTATTAAGGCGGCACAGTATATTGGATGAAGCGTCCTCAGTTGGAAACTGAGAGGATTACCTAGTTGATTTATAAGGTCCAGTTCAATTATAAATGTTTTATAACTCACTAATAATTTGCATATACACTAAACCAATGTTGAGACTAATGGGAATATTATACACAAACATTTAAAATTTTAAATGACTGGCAGAGGTCAACAAGCCTTTTATAGTTTGTCTAGCAAAAAAAAAAAAAAAGAACTGGGCTTCCCTGGTGGCACAGTGGTTGAGAGTCCACCTGCCGATGCAGGGGACACAGGTTCGTGCCCCGGTCCGGGAGGATCCCGCGTGCCGCGGAGCAGCTGGGCCCGTGAGCCATGGCTGCTGAGCCTGCACGTCCGGAGCCTGTGCTCCACAACGGGAGAGGCCACAGCAGTGAGAGGCCCGCATAACGCAAAAAAAAAAAAAAAAAGAAAAAAAAGAAGTTAGGGAAAAATATAGCCCCAATCTGCAAGTTTGGATTAATTTTTATTTTTTAAATAGTGGACAGGTATAGATGTCGTCATTCTGTTATATAATTACGTATAGATTCACACAGCTTGTTAAAAATCTAGAGTATTATAATTGAGCACAGTTCCTTTCTTACTCACATGATTTTCCTAGAACAGGGGAAATGATACCAAGTTTGGTTAATACCTACAACACACCATGAAAAATTTGAAAATTTTGTCCATTTAATCTTCCAAATAACGCTGTGACATATTATAGGTATCGTTAGTCCCATTTCACTAATGAGAAGACTGAGACTCATTGGTCAAGTTACAGACCAGATTGGTGGAGACAAGGCTGCAAGCCCTGAATGTCACGATGCAGCTCTGTCTCCCAGAAGACAGTGGAGATGCTCTCTGAGCTCCCCGTTACTCCATTTGAAGAAATGCACCTGAAAATAACAAGGGGGTGATTGCTGTAAATCGCGGAAGCAGGACAGTGAAATGCATTTGCTAATAGGAATTATGGGATGCTGAGAGAATAAACAGTAAAATTTTAGTTGATCATTAAGATAGAAAAAGACTGCGTAGGCCTGGAGAGCTTTGAGGATGCTTATCAGATGTGTGCATCATAGGCCAAAAGGCTTCTCAGATTTCTGAGACAGGGTGGGAGTGGGGAATAAGGAAGGCAGAACAAGTTGTACACATCAAGTCAGATGAGAAGCCATTTAGTGGAGGTGAACAATGAAGACTAAAAAAAAAAAAAAAATCACCAGTGAGTTGCAAAGTAAAAGTGACAGCAGGGTTTATTTGGGGGGGGGGGGGATAGAAGAAATGGCAATTTCCATTGTGGGCAAGTAGGATTCAAACATACTTTTTATTTTTGTTCAGTAATGAAATGGAATGGTATGTTAAGAAGGTGCTCCCCAAAAAGTTAGAAGGCAGCAGTAAAGACAGTTTCACATAATTTTATGAATAATACATTTTTACCAAAGGCAACTGATCCAGGACTCCAGGAAATCAAAGATTGAGAGTCCCCCTTGCTTTATCACTTATAATAGCATCATCCAGACTAAAAACACTGGAATAACATTACACACTGGAATAGCATTACACAATCAAAATTTTATAAATCAATATGTTAACAAAATATTGCATTAAAATAACATCTAGGGCTCCCCTGGTGGTGCAGTGGTTGAGCGTCCACCTGCCGATGCAGGGGACACGGGTTCGTGCCCCGGTCCGGGAAGATCCCACATGCCGCGGAGCGGCTGAGCCCGTGAGCCATGGCCGCTGAGCCTGCACGTCCGGAGCCTGTGTTCCGCAACGGGAGAGGCCACAGCAGTGAGAGGCCCGCGTACTGCAAGAAAAAAAAAAAAAAGAAAGAAAGAAAAAAAAATAACATCTAAAGTTATAATACTGCATTATTTCATTTTTCTTAAGTGTTATAATTAAATAAATATGTAAACTTAATTCTATATTGGGCTTGTATGTGAAAATTGGTCCTGTTGACTCTCACTCCTGTAATCTGACCATTCAAAAGCCTGAAAATCAAAGGTTTATCTGGAATACATCCTAAAAATAGCAGTAAAATGTGGTCTCACGATGGTGCTGCCAACTCTGATTGTGAAACATTTTACTGTGGACTATTTCCCTTATAGATTGTGCCCATTAAAAATGTTTCTGCTAAAATTTGTAGTGTAATAGTGACTTTGAGAAATACACAGGAAGGAAGGAAATGTTTGATCAAATTACTGCTTAATTATTCCAAAGCTAGAGTGACTGGCTTTGTTTTGCCCTCCTTTACTGAATAACTTCTGATGCAATCAAACTGAAAAGTCAGGAAATTAACTTTTATGGAAATTGAGTCATGCATTAAATGCATTTCCAAGTCTGATACTGTTTATTTAGCAACCGGTAACACTGAACTGAGCTGTACTATGAGTTGAAGGATCAGTACTTCAAATAAGCAATGCTGCTTCCTTCGTTATCCTTACACTTGGCTGGCCAAAGAGTCTCTAGGAATTCTGTATTTTTATACTGTTATTTAAAAGAGAGAATATAATGTTTAAGCTATTATGGTTTAAGAGTTTTTAGGTATGTTTACCTGCAATGAAAAAAATTTAATGAAATTCTTTCTATATACTACCTATTGTTGCTTCATTTTTTTTTTCCTTGCCTTTTTATAGTGGTCTTCAGATAACCTTAACACCACAAAGGGAAGTCTGCCACAACTATATTCGCTTCAGACTTTACATTTTACAACTAAGACCATGTTGCATATAAATAGAAAACAACTTCCTATAGGATAGCTAATGTATGTATGTCTTTGTATGTGTGAGTGTATGTTCATATCTATCTATCCATATCTATCCATCCATCTAGCTAGCTAGCTACTTAGCTATACTTATAGAGAGAGACTCAAATAAATACAAAGATCTTAAAACCTTTCTTGATTATACTGAGACAGCAAACAGTGAAGTGGACATACCATTATCTTTTCAAAATTCATGTCACAAGCTTAATTACTTCGTTTGTCTATATGGCCATAGTCCCATGATAATTATTGTTGTCTGTCCATTTTCTGACGTTTGTCAGTTTGTTGTACCACATTTACACCATCTTTCAGTCATATCTTTTGGTGAGAGTAATGGTGCAGATTCCATATTGCTCTTGGTCTGGCAATATATTTGTAGAGACCTAGACACAGTGGTCTTCCTAATTGTGGTCTGTGTTGATGAATCATCACTTTACTTTTGTAGAAAGTTATAGTGACCCATTTTGTTCCTGGCTGTGGAATCATGCCTTACAGTTTTCTGAAGAAAAGTTGGATTTGTTAGACTGTAGTGTCTTTCAAGAGTATTTGAGGACACATACCTGGAAAGTTTGTTCTAGAATGGACAGCATCAAGTCTAATGCAAGAGCACATTGACTTGGAGTTAGATTAACCCAGGAACAGGTCAAAAGTTATTCAGCTTTTTAGCTTAACTTTCTACATCTGTAAACTGTGGATAGTAATGACTTCCTCAGAGATACGGTGTCAGAACAAAATGGAATAATGTACAAGGTTTCTGTCATATAATATGCAGTCAAGAGATGTTTGTTCCTTTTACTTCCCACATAAAAAAATTTTTTTTAATTGTAGTGAGAAAGAACATTATCACTTTCACTCTGACACCTGCAGAGTGCCTTACAGCCTGCAGATAAAGGGAGTCATTTCCATCCAAAGAACACTTTATGTTATATTTTCAAGTCTATTTGCATATTGATGATAGAAAGCCTCCATTCTATGAAGTAGAGACAGGACCACATTACATTATTTGTAATGTGCAAAATATGGAATTAATTTTTACCATCTTAGAAGGCAATTGCTTGATTTTCTGACGTTTTTCATGGTAGACTATACGTGGTACATTTACGGTGTAAATTCTAGTTATCTATACCAATTTTTAGTTGAACAGTACTGCAATTCTCACTGATTAGCACGAACATCTGAAAATATGATTTTACTTCAGGATACTGTTAACCCAGAGAGTCACACCACCGAATATCATTTTGAAAATGTGTTTATTAAAAACATTTGTTTGACATTAGAGCAGCTTGCTTTGTTTTCTTTTGTTTTGTTTTTTAGAGTCATAAGATTTATTACTTACAAAAATAGATAACTAATGAGAACCTACTGTATAGCCCAGGGAACTGTACTCAATCCTCTGTGGTGACCTAAATGGGAAGGAAATCTAAAAAGGAGGGGATATATGTATACGTATAACTGATTCACTTTGCTGTACAGCAGAAACCAACACAACATTGTAAAGCAGCTATACTCCAACAAAAATTAATTTAAAAAGATTTATTACTTACAGATTCCAGAAGCAAGGGGATACAGTGAGCCAGGGAAAGGGCAGCCCTCCACCCCAGGTCACAAGCCAGCAGGAGATAGAGCAGGGTAGCAAGCACCTAGTACTTACAAGGTGATTGGGGTGGAGGCTACTGACTTTTCACAGGCTTAACTCTAAGTGGCTATTTTATTTAAAAAAAATTTTTTTTAAAAACCCTCAACTCTACATTTTAAAATTTTTAAATTTTTAATTTTTTTATTGGGGTATAGTTGTTTTACAGTGTCGTGTTAGTTTCTACTGTACAGGGAAGTGAAGTAGAGTTCCCTGTGCTATACAGCAAGTTCTTATTAGTTATCTATTTTATACACATTAGTGTATATATGTCAATCCCAATCTCCCAGTTCATCCCACCACCACCACCCCCATCACTCTTTGTTGTTGTGTTGTTGTCATTGTTCTTTTGTGGTCTTTTTTTTGGACAGACAATAGAGTGACTGGACTGTGCCATAACTCTATTTATAGGAAGTAAAATTAAAGCCTTAAAGACAAATGTACATAGTTTGTGAACAAATGCAAAACAACAACTTTAATGGAGATTATTTGTATGCCATTTCCATTGGTTTACTCCAAAGATATATCCTCAATGATAATAAAGTAATAAAAGATTGTTTTCACAGCTGTTTGTCTTTGATTACATATTTCTTTGAAGTACTGTAATAAGACAGACTTTGAACCTGGAAAGAGATCAAATAATGAATTGTTCTGCTTTGTGAAGCTTAAGAGGGGATTTTATTGTCGAAACATATAGTGCAACATATTTTTTCTTCTAACGGTTAAATAATGGTTGAAAGTACTATGAGATCATTACAGATGGACTAGATTAAAGGGCTTGGGGCCAAGTGTGAGTGATCGTTACCAAAAAATTGGTGCTTTGGTCTTAAAAGTTGGATTTTATAATTACCAAATATTTCATTGGTTTACTTTTGAGTTAAAATAGGAGATTATATAGATGCTAGAATATATTCTCATATTTATAATATTTTTATCTACAGACACTATAAAACTTAAAATTCCTGAATCCCAAGAGACTTGTTCCAAATTTCTTATCTACTACAGGTTTAGGCAGATTAAATTATGTGATTCTGTAAACTAAACTAAATGTCCTTAGATAAAAGAACATTAACAAGCATCATGTGTTTTTTTTCTTTTATCTAAAATAACAATTTAGAAAATGCAGCAAAAAGTTCAGTTGTAACACTTTAAATAGATTTTCAAATGTTGCATCTTAATATAGTTATAATTATTGTTATTTCCACCTAAATTTTCTCTTATGAATTGCTTACTATTTTGGGCTGAGCAGACATGTGGTGGGAATTACAAAATAGTAGAATTAGACATAATCATTGTAGCATTTTGTTTTGGTTCAACCTAGGTTCTACGTATTACATAATGTGATTGTAAAGCAAATGGTAATAGAGTAGCCATTTCAATATTGTATATTATGTTACTAAAGTTATATTGAAACAAAAGACTGTTTTTGTAAATACTTAAAATTTCCTGACTATTTTAGAGTGAAATAGTAACATTTATGTGAGTATTTGGGGATCTAATTGACTCAGTTTAACATTTTTTCCAAACTAGTTTTTGTTGTATTTAGAAGAAACTTTTTTCTTTAAGACATAAACCTTTCAAATGATAATTTTCCTGGAATGCTAGACAAAGGAATATTGTAACTTTAGAGATTTTTATGATGAAGGTGTGTTTAAGAGATGTCACTTTGATATTTTTACATTATGTCCTACATTTGTCAGCTAAAACCAGGATATTGCCTCAATGAGAAAAAGCATGTTCTGCACTTGTCAAAAGGCAGTAAGTAATGATTAAAATAGCAGTGTGAAACGCTAGGAGATTAAAGTGATGCTAATGATAAGTGAGAGAAGAAAAGGGCAAGCTATATTTTAATCCCTGGGAGAATGGTTAATGACTTCTATTGCCTGAGATTAAACTAAACCTGTCTCATCAGCTTTTTCTGCCTGGTGAAAAAAAGCTCTCTGCACTTTAATTTATTAAAGTCTTTTAAGGAAGCACATTGATCTACAGAGGTTAAACTTTTAAAAATTGTGCAAAATACACACAAATGCTTTAACAAAAGTGTGATTTTGTTGCTTTTAGGCATGCTCACAGATTTATAAAGAATTCATTGTCTGTGCCTTAGTATGTTTAATTGAGGAATACTAATTACTTAAAGTAGAAAGTTTGTTCCTTTAAAAAACCAGAACATATTCATATCACTGTGTAGGCAAGGAGCAAGTACACTGTAGAGGATATCAGTCTGTATGAAGAGATTAAATTACAGGAGTAATTATGGCATGGCTTGTTCGGGATAATACATGTACTGTTCAGAAAAATGAAATCCTTTTTTTCAAAACGCTTGAACACTTTAGTAAATTATAATCTTTAAATGGACCAATTTTGTTAACTTTAGTCTATTTTTGTGAATTTCGACTTTTTTGATAATCTAATTGGTTGTCTAATTCTGGCATGGACTTTTTTTCATCCTTTACTCACCCTCAGCCATGATGTTCACCTTTATTCAACTAACATTTATCTTTATGCAACTAATATTAACCTTATCCTAGTGGGATAAAACGTGTGTGTGAGTGTGTGTGTGTATGTGTGTGTGCGTGCATACTCTTGCATGTGTGCACTTAATGGTGTGGAGATAGGAATGTGGAAAATTACAAAAAATTCACCCAAATCCTTTCTATAAGTTTGCAGGCCATATACTTAACATTTACCAACACTATATCCTAATTGTTTTAGGTTATCTATCATAAACATAATAATTTCCACCAGATGAGGTAATAGTAGTTTACTGATTCATTGTTATAAGGGGAAAAGTTATTTTGACTTTCTAGAATGGTACACTTCTACTTTCTAGAGAGTTCTATAAGTACTATTGTGGTTCAAAAGTTACTGATATATTGCAAAAGTGGATTCTTATTTGCACTTAAAAACTCAAAGGAGCTTTTAATTCAACTATTTCATGGCAGGATGTATCTCAACTTAGAAGAAATTTTTCATTCAATCATTCTGGAAATGTTTTTTGATTTTTTTTTTTTTTTTTTTTGCTTTTGGTGATGATGTTCTTTGTCATCTCATTATTAATACTCCTCAACCTTAAGAGTATATTTCTTTCAATTGATTAAACCAAGAACCACAAGTAAGATCTTTTCTAAAATTTCATTATCTAAAATATTTTTAAAACTTTATTTTGTATGTAACTTTTTAAGCTAGGGAGTTTAAACGCAATACATCCTTTGATGTTAATGAAACACCAATTTTTCTGAAGGCCATGTAGCCCTAATGAGCAGCTTCTTATAAAAGAACATTTAATCAAGGTTTATTTTTAACTTGTTTAAACAGATCTAATAGTTTGTGCTGATTTCATTTCAGTATAATAATTGCTAGCAATCCTATTAGTAAGTCCTGGTACAGGGAAGTTAACACAAATTCCAATCTAATGAGAGTAGTGTTACAGCAAAAACGTGTAGTCAAGGAAAGATCTGTATTATATTGGACAGAGGCACCTGGCTATTCTGTCCATAGTTTTACTTCCATAAAATTCTCAGTCCTGAATTGCTAATATTTACATGGATTTTATTAGCTTTAGTTAACATAGATTCATATTGCCATTACAAGGGAGGAAAAGTTAATGAAAACAACACTTATTTTAGAGGGGCATTTTGAGAAAAGAAATTATATTTGCCAACCAAGCATATTTTGGTATAGCTCGTTTTCTTATAATAAAGCTTATTATATAATTTAGTTATAATTTGTACTTAGAGCACATATAAAAATCAATCTTCTTTCCTTCTTGAGCTTCAGATTGGAGAAAATGAAATGTTACTGGATTATGGGACTTATAACTGTCATAATTGATGGAATTAAGGGACAATTTAGACTAGCAGAAGATAGTTTTTAAAATAAGTGACGAAAAAGTCTGGTTAAGAACCAAATGTTTTAAATGCCATTGACTTGCTCTTAGAATTGACTTAAAACAACATTATGATACTTTAGGTTGTTCAATGAATGTGAAGATTTCATTACATTCAAGAATGAAACAACAAAAGCCAGAAGGAAGACTCTCTTTGATAGTGAAAATGGAAAAAGGCAAGGATTTCAGGCCTAGTAATGAAGTGAATATCTGCCAAGTTCAGGTTATAATCTTTTAAACTTTTTATTACTTAATATGACACAGTGACATTTAAAATATGGAGAAATTGAAGATAAATAATCTGGAGTAAATGGCAGAATTGATTTAAAATTTTAAAGCTGTACTAAAAGTATTCTAATGCACTGAAGGACATTTGTAAGTTATACATTGTTTATAGGTTTCTGATTAGAATCCCAAAGCATAATGTATTATAGCTTGCTTTTCCCATGATGGAGAAAGAATATTGTATGTAGAAAATAGTGGATAGTAAAATTTAGCCTCTTTTTCCATGTAAATCATCTGCTTTTTGTGAAAGGGCTTTATGCATAGGATCATGCTGCATGTTATTAATTTCAATCAATTACTGATATATTTGGTCTTCCTGGAAGATTTCTTTCCGAAGATTACCATTTATTTCTCCAAAAAAGTTAAAATTAGAGTAGTACTGTGAGAAGTGTGAGTTTTATACCTTTGATATAAAGAATAATTTTTCACAAGAGTACTAAAATCATGCTATTCTGATAATCTGATAATTTGTCTCATTTACTATATTTGGTAACAGAGCATCCAGGTTACATTCTGTTTTTCGGAAAAATGACGCTAACAAAGTAAACATCACAATCAACAAGGGTGGTTGATGACAGTGTAGATTCATTGGGCTCATCCTAGATCCACTGAATTTCACAATCTGGAGGTGGAGCTGAGAAATTCATATTTTTAAAGAAGTTCCACAGGTGTTTCTACTGCACACACAAGTTTGAGAATTACTATTTTTAAAAAAGTACCAACTATAGGCAAAATGGGAAGGGTCCATTTTTAGCACTTTGCACCTAAAATGAGCCTAGAAGACTAAGATATTCTGCGTGGAATGTTTGTATCAAATCTTAAAGCAGTTAGAAAAAAATTTAGAAAGACGTGTGGCTTTAAATATGATGAGTATATAGCACATAAATGTCAAATTTAGGACATCTTCCACTGACACTGTATACTCGGATGAATTATGTCATCTAGCTCAAGCCCCTATTCTATCTTAACTGCAAACAAATGCACACTATTTGTACTGAATGCTTATACATGTTGCATTCTGAATACTAGGTTGGAATGTATTTACAAATCTTAAAGAACAGCGATGTTTAATGCACAGGTCACCATAGAAACTAATTAACTTTTATTTCTGTCAAGCTAAAGTAGTCTAATACAAATGAAAATTGTGGCAAAGGAATCATAGTATCAAAACTAAGACAAAAAACACCAACAGTCCGCAAGTGTGCAATTGAAATACGTGGTGACAAGTAACTCAGTGGTGGCTTGTTCTTAATTTCACTAATTATGATGTTAAAAAGCTGTCCAGATAGAGTCCACATTTTCCTTGAGCTGTTTCAACAATTTAAATGGAATTTGGCAAACAATAGAAGTAGTATAACATCTATCAAACAATGCCAGGAAAGGTTTTCTGCTTAAAGATTATTCCATATTTTATTCCAGCTGCCTTATTTTGTTCTAAAATTACTTGTCTTTTTTGAATTAGGAAAGAAAAAAAAAAACAACAAATGACATCTGCATAGCTCACTCATTGTGCTCAGGATCATGGAACTGTTCTTTATAAGACTTTAAAAACTGTATCAACTGTCAATATTTTACTTTCTTGAGGGCAAGTACTATACATTTTCTATTTTTTTTCCAATCGCATTATTGAATGTGTTTTCACCTTAAGAAAAGCAATATTTAAGTATGAAGAATGAAGTTTCACTACATCTTGGCATATTCCACTCCTTCCTACCTTCATGGAGCTTCTCCCTGGCCTGGTCATTAGAGAAATGACATCCCTTTTGGGGCCTTATACTCATTCCACAAAGAGAAGATGGACAATAGGTGATCTATAAGATCTTTGTTTTGATTATGGAATGTTTTATTTCAAGGAGAGTGATGCTGTAAATATATCTAATGATTAGGAACATTGAATTAAAAGAAATATAATATCATTATTGACCTATTAGCATCATTAGGAGGGAATGCTGAGGCTTATATTATTGAAATAATTTTAATGAAAATATACTTATTCTGAAATTTTAATTATATGATAGCCCATAATAACACCAATAGTAATAATAGGAATTTCAAGACTTAAACACATAGAAAATAAACTATCACTAAAAAGGCTAAATTTTGCTTAGGAGACTAAATTACATGTTATTGGAGAATATTGCTTATTTGCTGCTTAAAATATCCTTAATTTTAAGAAATCACATTCTTCTCATCTCATTGAAACTTACACAGAAGAAAAAGTGTTAAAGGGCTAGGAAAATATTATTTCATCATTCCTTTTCCATTAGAATTCACTTGGGTGGCTGAGAAAATGGTTTATGGATTAGAGAGAGAAGAACAAGCTAAAACATTTCATACCTTCATCTCTGATAAATTCCCCAAACTCATTCTTTGCATCTGAGCCATAAATAACAACCATGCTTTTTGCTAAAAAGAGCTTTTTTCCTACACCAGGTCTTTTGTCTTGGAGATGAATGCTATAATAAATTTGAAGTCTTAGGGGGGCATTGTTTGAACTATAACATTATGGTTTACAACTGTTGCTTCTATTATGAGGAGGATAAAAAGCGACTATGAAGCTTGATCTCTGTCATAGAAATGGATTAATATTTCAGTCTTCAGTGTGGGTCAAGTGTATGATTCTCCCCAAAGCAATTCACCATGATTAATTTTTATTATGTGGGCATTCAGATTCTCTTTATATTCTTTTGTATTTTATCCGCCCACGGAATCACTCCTTGAAATACTATAACTTAGATTTGTTTTTCACATAATAGCAGAGACACAGACTTTTTAGATTCTTACTAAAGTTTTAATAAAACCTTATAGAAAGAAGCGTCTAAAATTTCTTTTTTCTTAAAATTATATGAATAACTTAAACAGTAGTAGAAACTTAAATGATTGTATTGGTAACAATATTAAATTGGTTTACTGATAAACAGTTATAAATAGTATGATATTGCCAAGTAGTATGGCATTTTAATTTTGCAGTGATTAAATAACTAATCATTAGGAAAATGTAGTGTCACTGGGGGAAAATAGTATAAAGGTGTGATGTTTAAGGTCTGCTTTATCTGAAGGGAGGACCTTATCTAGAAAATAAGATCTCTCTGTCGACTTCTGTTACCTTCCTCGATCAATCTAGCCTATGTTAATCACTACAAAACTTTGAAAACCAACTTTTTGGCTCTTATATAAGTGAGAGCTTTCTTTCCCTTTCTTAGGAGGAAACATACTTTATACATAAATAATTTCATGTATTAAAATTGTTCTTTTCAGGATTTTTATTCTTTTCTAGGTCCTGAGAAATTTAAGGAACTTCAAAATATTACCTTTCAGTACTTATATTAATAATTCCTACAAAGTGTTTGTAAGAGCAATTAACAAGTCTTATGTCTTTATGCTACAAGTTACTCTTGCGGGCCTACTGCCTGCCAGTCACATGTCAGTCACAAATTTAGGTGATTCATGACTTCCACCTGCAGGGAGCTTGGCATCCAGTACAGGCAGTTACAGGGGGAGAAAAAATTACAGTCACTGCGATCAGAGATAATAGAGGTTACATGATGTTTGGTGCAAGTATATACAATTTAGTTTTGATAGGCAGTAGGTCTCAAACATGGCTGCACCTTAGAAAATCCTGGGCTGCTTTTAAAAATACTGAGGCCTAGACGCCACCCACCACCAACTACGGAGGAATCTCAAGGGGTGAGTGAAGCCAGGCCATTGGAGCTTTTAAAGCCTTCCCAGGGGACTATAGATCTTAATGTGCTTCCAGGTTTGAAAGTTGCTAGACTAGAGCTGAGAGCAGAAAGAGAAAGAGTAGAGAAGAGAGGGCGTTGGGACGAGTGAGAAGGGAATTTGGAGCAGAGAGTAGGATAGTGGTTATGACTAGGGACTTGAGAGTTAGTTGGAACCTGTTTTAGACCCTGACCCTGTCACTCTCTAATCCTGTGATTTTAGGTAAGTTAATTATCCCCGGGAACATTACTTATAAAAGCAGGGGTCTTAAAACCCACTTCCTAGGGTTGATAGGAAGAGTAAATAAGATAGCATATGACAGCATTTCAACAGTGCCAGGCACGTACAATGACAAATATTATTATTACTGTTTAAAGATGGGCTGGAGTGATAGAGGAGAGATGATAGAGGCTCTTATTTACTGAGTTTGGATTATATCCTCAAAGTATGAGGAAATATTACTCATGAGGAAGATTTTTAAGACAGTGCATTACACAGCCAAATTTGCATTGTATAAGTAAAACCCTAGCAGCCAAGTAGGGAACAAACTGGAAAGTGTAGTACAAATGGGGGCAAGAAGGCTAGTTAGGAGACTTTTTTAAACAAACCATGTAGAAAATAAATACGGGCTTTAGTGAGGCAGTGACTACAGGAATGGAAATGGACGCGACAGTTCCTTAAGGAGTAGAACTAGTGGAATTCAGTCACAGATTAGATGCTTGTTGGTGGGACAGGATGTAAGGAACATGTCTTATAAATGCCTGGTTTGTAGGACTTGATGGATGGTGCAGCAGGAAAGGAATACAAAAGGAGGAACAGAACTGGGAAAAGTTGACAAATTCATGGAGCTGTTATATTTGTAATAACTATGGAATAGCCAAGGGGTGGTATCCAGAGTTAGTTGAATGTGTTGATATCCGTGGAGGACCACTTATTACCTCACTTGAAATTTGGAATTTGGAATAAATGGAAACTCCTGGGTATGATGTTTAGAGAGGGAAGACCTAAGAATGAAACTCTGAGTAATATTTACTTTTAAGGAAAAGCAGGAGAGGATTCAATGTAAAAGGGAGGCATGGTAAAAGATGTAGAGAGACAATCAATTACAGTGTTGTTGCAAAAATTAAAAAAGAAACCTAGTATATTTCATGATGTAAACGGTTGTCAAGATGCCTAAGAAATCAGTCTACTGAGAATTCTCCTAGTGGAGATGGAATAGTCAGATATTTACGTCATTGGCATGTCTTTAAACCCTAAAAAGAAGAGAGTTTTCATGTGTTAAGCATATATTTATTGAGCACCTATTATATGCACAGCACTAGATCAGGCAATTATTAGATACCTGGAGAGAAACAGATCAAACTGATACCCTGGTGAACCACATCCCAAGGAAAACAACATTTTCAGACTTCATCACTGCCTTCACTCTTATATTTAATTTGAAACGTTTTGGGTCTTGTTAATATTTTTTTTATGCTTTTATCGAATATTTTATTTAAGTTATGTTTACAGTTTTATACACTTAAGTGTATTGTAATTCTTTTGAGTAGGATGTGTGGGTATGTGATAGTTTTTTGGTCTTTATAATTAATAAACATAATATAATAAAGGCATTGACTATTGTGGTGAGAGTAAAATTAGTTTAAAATTAAGTGCACACATAAAGGCAACTAATTATTGATATTACTTATAGTGGTAATGATATTCTTACTTAAATCCTGCATTTTTTTTTTTTTTTTTTTTTTTTTTTTTTGCGGTACGCGGGCCTCTCACTGTTGTGGCCTCTCCCGTTGCGGAGCACAGGCTCCGGACGCGCAGGCTCAGCGGCCATGGCTCACGGGCCTAGCCGCTCCGCGGCATGTGGGATCTTCCCAGACCGGGGCACGAACCCGTGTCCCCTGCATCGGCAGGCAGACTCTCAACCACTGCGCCACCAGGGAAGCCCAATCCTGCATTTTTTTAATGTCCTAAATGCTGGTACAGTCTGCCCTCCACATCCAGATTCAGAACCCATGGACATGGAACCCATGGAATAGGAAGACCAACTGTATTACTCCACTTTATGTAAGGGACTTGAGCATTTGCAGATTTTGGTATCTGCAGGGTCCTGGAACAAAGCCCCAGTGGATACCAAAGGGTGACTGTATTTACTCTACAGCCATTCACCTTTATATCCTGGTGCCTAAATGTTTGCTAAATGAATGGATGAGTGAATAAAAAATATTGTAATAAGGAAAAGAAGGGCATTTTTGCTCCTGAATATTAGGAAAAGGTTAATTTGTGTTTTAAATCCAACAACTGTATTAAATTCAAAAAACATGTAATTATTTTGACTAGCATTTTCTGTTGAGCACGAGCCTTTATAAATGATATTCTAGTCACTTTTATTTTGATGATCAGTTATAGGCTTTATTATTTCTAAATGTAATCTTCTGTGCAAAGACACATAGAGGAAGGAATGTAGAATCTCCAATTAAGGTTGGGATAACTTTTTTTTTTTTTTGCGGTACACGGGCCTCTCACTGTTGTGGCCTCTCCCGTTGCGGAGCACAGGCTCCGGACGCGCAGGCTCAGCGGCTATGGCTCACGGGCCCAGCCGCTCCGCGGCATGTGGGATCTTCCCGGACCGGGGCACGAACCCGTGTCCCCTGCATCGGCAGGCAGACTCTCAACCACTGTGCCACCAGGGAAGCCCAAGATTGGGATAACTTTGATTAGAGGTCAGCATAATATTAAGCACTTAAATATTCCAACCAAACAAACAAATAAAAACAACCAAACAGGCTGAAACACAGCTTGACCACTCAGATTTTATATTTTAATTCAGTATCGTAGGGTTTTAGCATTTATGAACAATAAGAGATCTTGGAAATAACTGTCATATTTTATAAACCAGAATGACAGGCTGCAGGGCCAGCTGTCCAGAGCACAGACTTTGGAACCCAGCTGCCTGGATTTCAATCTAGACTTTGACACTTACCAACCATATAAGTCTGGATTTATCAGCTAAATGGTCTGTGCCTCAGTTTTATAATCTGGAAAATGGGCACAATAACATTGTATTTAATAAAGCAGTCCTAATGATTAAATGAGTTAGTATATGTATGATGTTTCAAACAAACTCAACTAAATAAGATTCTATATAAGTGTTAATGTCTATGATGAAGATTTTGACACTGGGCTCAGAGACTGTGAAGTCAAAGCAACACATATGGGAGATGATCCCCCAAACAAGCAGTCTTTAAACTTTCCTTATATGTGTTGTGAGCAGTTTTATATACCAGTGATAAGCCATTTTGTGCTTGTTTTATATGAACTGCAGGGATTAAAAAAAATTATATTGTTAATGTGGTTCAATAAAGCCAAATTTAAAATCTTAATTTTGAAAATATACCTCTTCCTAAGATGCACATTCCTAAATCATTTTCTATCACATCATTTTTTAAAGTATGTAAGTTTCAAGTGTACAGCATAATAGTTCAGAAACGTGTATACACTACGGAGTAATCACCACCATAAGTCTAGTTACCATCCATCACCACACAGCTGAACCCTTAACCCATTTCACTCCCCTCCATCCCCCTTCTCCTCTGGTAACCACTAATCTGTTCCCTGTATCTTTGAGTTTATTTTTCTTAAATTTTGTTTTTGTTTGTTTTAGATTCCAAATACGAGTAAAATCATGTGGTATCTGTCTTTCTCTGTCTGACTTATCCTACATAGCATAATTCCCTCAAGGTCCATCCAAGTTGTTGTAAGTGACAGGCTTTCATTCTTTTTTATGGCTGAGCAGTATTCCATTGTAAATATACACCATATCTGCTATATTCATTCATCTGTTGATGGACACTTAGGTTGTTTCCATATCTTAGCTATTTTAAATAATGAGGTAATGAACATAGGGGGCATATATAGTGTTTACATGTTTTTCAGATAAATACTCAGAAACAGAAGATCTGGGTCATATGGTAGTTCTATTCTTACTTTTTTGAGGAATCTCCATACTGTTTTCTATAGTGGCTGCACCAATTGACATTCCCACCAGCATATATGAGGGTTCTCTTTTCTCCATATCTTCTCCAGCATTTGTTATTTCTTAACTTTTTCGATAATAGCCATTTTGACAGGTGTGAGGTGATATCCCGTTGTGGTTTTGATTTGTATTTTCCTGATAATTGGTGAGGTTGAGCATCTTTTTATGTGCCTGTTGGCCATGTGTATGTTTTCTTTGGAAAAATGTCTATTCAGATCTTCTGCCTATTTTTTAATTGGGTTGTTTGTTTTTTTGTTGTTGAGTTGTATGAATTCTTTTTTTTTTTTTTTTTGCGGTACGCGGGCCTCTCACTGTTGTGGCCTCTTCCATTGTGGAGCACAGGCTCCGGACGCGCAGGCTCAGTGGCTATGGCTCACAGGCCCAGCCGCTCCGCGGCATATGGGATCTTCCCGGACCAGGGCACGAACCCGTGTCCCCTGCATCGGCAGGTGGACTCTCAACCACTGCGCCACCAGGGAAGCCCTGTATTAATTCTTTTAATATTTTGGATGTTAACCCGTTACCAGATATATGATTTACAAATAACTTCTCCCTTTCAGTAGGTTGCCTTTTTGTTTTGACAGTGGTTTCCTTCCTTGTGCAGAAGCTTTTTAGTTTGATGTAGTCCCATTTGTTTATTTTTGCTTTTGTTTCCCTTGCCTTCAGAGTCAAATTGACAAAAACATTGCTGAGACCAATGTCATTAAAGTTACGGCCTGTGTTTTCTTCTAGGAATTTTATGGTTTGAGGTCTTACGTTCAAGTCTTTAATACATTTTGAATTAATTTTTGTGTGGTGTGTGATAGTCACATCATTTCTGTCACTTCATTTCAATAGCTTCATAGCACTTACCCATATCTGATACTTTCTTGCTCACTAGTTTTTGTTCAGTTGTTCAGCTGTAGTGTAAATCCAGCATGACAGGACCTTTACTTGTCTTTTCACACCTGAACACAGAGAGCTCAGAAAAGTGCCTAGGACACAATAGGCCCTCAGTAAAATGTGTTGGGTGAATTAAGGTGTTGCCATAACCTAATCCAATGACGTGGGGGGAGTAAGTTTGATTTGAACTCTACTGAACTGATAGTGCATTTGTAGACAATATTTGATTAAAGTACCAGCCCCCGCCTTGTACCAGTTGTTTTACCTCACTGAGTCTCAGTTTTCTGATCTGTATAATTAATATAGTTCATATAATAATATAGACCTTTAAGGTTGTAGTGAGGATAAAACAAGTTAATAATTAATGCATTTCACAGCCACTTAATTATCACTATTATTATGAATAGTAGTAGCAACATTCTTACTTAAAATCATATTTTAGAAAATTTATTAATATACACAATAGCTATTAAATCATCTATGCTTTAGATATTTTTATTAATGAAGTTAACCAAACAGTGTTGAAATGGTACATGTGGCTTGATTATTTTTCTTGATAATATTCTAACGATCCCCTACTTTTGATTTTATTATAAAAATTATAAATACCGTACTGTAGTTTAGGTCCTGGCTTCTCAGTATATGGCTTTGGAACCCACGGCATCAGCATTACCTATGACTTTATTAAGAATGCGGAATCCCAGATCCCACTTCCTATCTATTGAATCAGCATCTGCACTTTAGTAATTCCCACCGTGCCCCCCCCCCCCCCCCGGGTGGTTTGTATGTATATTAATGTTGGGGAAGCATTAGTTTTAGGTGATTTTTATTTTTTTCCTGTATGCGTGCCTCTCACTGTTGTGGCCTCTCCCGTTGCGGAGCACAGGCTCCGGACGCGCAGGCTCAGTGGCCATGGCTCATGGGCCCAGCCGCTCCGCGGCATGTGGGACCCTCCCGGACCGGGGCACGAGCCCGTGTCTCCTGCATCGGCAGGCGGACTCTCAACCACTGCCCCACCAGGGAAGCCCTTAGGTGATATTTTTAAAGGAGGATAAGTATCTCAGAAATCAGAGGATAGGAAAAATATTTCCCACTAAGCCAAGACAATTCGGGTAACTTCCTGAGAAAAAATGATTGTAGGGTAGTTCAACTTAGAGTTTTTTTTTTTTTTTTTTCCCAGTACGCGGGCTTACTCACTGCTGTGGCCTCTCCCATTGTGGAGCACAGGCTCCGGACACGCAGGCTCAGCGGCCATGGCTCACGGGCCCAGCCGCTCCGCGGCATGTGGGATTTTCCCAGACTGGGGCACGAACCCGCATTCCCTGCATTGGCAGGCGGACTCGCAACCACTGCGCCACCAGGGAAGCCCCAACTTAGAGTTTTTAAACTGAGAGTAAAGAGGGGTTTGTAGAAACCATCTGCTAGAGGAGATTTGTGCCTTTGAGCAGGCTGTAACAAGTCCAGGCAAAATTGTCCCCTTATACAACTTGTACCTTCCTCTGTCCTATACTGTGAATTATAAAAGTGTGAAAACATAATGAATTATCAGAATATTTAATAAGAAGGATAAAATAATAATTTAAGAAAAACAATTCCCCGGGCTTCCCTGGTGGCGCAGTGGTTGAGAGTCCGCCTGCCGATGCAGGGGACACGGGTTCGTGCCCCGGTCCGGGAAGATCCCACATGCCGCGGAGCGGCTGGGCCCGTGAGCCATGGCCGCTGAGCCTGCGCGTCCGGAGCCTGTGCTCCGCAGCGGGAGAGGCCACAGCAGTGAGAGGCCCGCGTACCGCAAAAAAAAAAAAAAAAAAAAAAAAAAAAAAACAATTCCCCAAGGGACTAAAGATTAGGATTAAAATGAGAGTTAGTGTAGCATAGAGGTAATTCAACATTTGATTAAGGACTTAATCTACTTATCTTTATTCAATTCAAGTTTTTTTTAAATTATTAAGATTTGGTGAAATGAGAGTTATTTTTAGATGTTCTTGCCCCAGAGTATAAGAATAGATGAAACAAGATAAAAGGACATACGATCTGAAGGATTTAAGGTAACACTGATGTAGAGACAAAGGATTATGAACATGATCACATTATATTCTGTAAGTTTCCTGAATCTGAAGTGCCATGTCAGGATTCTCTGATGTTTACAAAAGAAGTTATAGTTGAATGCGCCAAGTGCATTGTGTATTGATGATTGGACTGTGTGATGAAGATGAAGAGATTGGGGTGAAAGGTAAGAGAAATAAAGAAAGAAAAACAGATAGAATTCTGATAATTGAATTGTATTTGGAAAGATAAATTGGTCAACAGCACTAAGGGGGGGAAAAGCCTTCACAAAACTACATCACATCTTTGAGTTCATAAATATGCCAGTATCCATTTTTTCATTATTAGTAGACAAGGCTATGTCCTTTCCTTTGATGACGGTAACGAGTTCTATGACATTGCCACTTTGAGTTCTTGCTTCATTAGATTGGGTGACTGTTTATTTGAAATTGTAATGAAATATTTACTTTATAGAGCTATAAGGATTAACTGTGATAATTGAGTGAGGCTGATCTGGAGCTTTCAGTGTAATCGGCCCCCCTTGTTTGAATACAGAGCGCAGTGAGAATGAAGGAGCAAGTGAGTGTGTTTCTGCCTGTCACTTTCTTTCTACATGTTGCTTTTTCTTCTGGAGATAAGTGGCCCTAATGCTGAACAAATACTGGAAATCAGAAGCCACTGAGAATCATTCGCCTCTCGCTTTCCCATGGCAGCATGATAGACGCTCAATCAAAGAACCCCCTCCTCTCCGTAAAGCAACAATTTTGTCACCACGAGCAAATCCAATTGAAAAGTCCCTTGGCCTGAGAGGAGAACTCCAGTTGTCAGAATCAGCAAACAGAATGAAAAGAGCTAAGAGGAGTAAATTGGCACCTGGGGCCGCCGTGGTAGCCTGTGATAGGCTGTGGTATTGTGTTGGGTAGACATTCAGCCATTTTCAGATATAATGGGAGAAATTAATGCAAATGAGTCAATGGAATGAAATGCATTTTAATGCAGATTTGAGGGACTATCCCAAACTGCTTGATAACAAGTCTCTTTAAGAAAAGGCTTACATTGTGAGGACTCATTTTTTCCCCATTTCTTCTCACTAGTGCCTCATAAGGGCCCTTTGTTCTCTAAGTAAACTCTTTCTAAACTATTGACATTGCTCATTTATGTGAATTTCAGATTTTTTTTTTTTTTTCCTGACAAAGTAGCCTTGGGTGATCTGGGAAAACGTTAATTGCGAGAGGACAAGGAAACGGGCTGAAACAAGAAATGCAATCATTAAGTGTAATGTTGCAGTTGTCTATGCCTCATTATAACATGCATACAAGGCAATAAAATGCATGTTTCACAAACAAATCTTTTGACAACTATAGTTCAAGAGCCTCCAGCTGTCCTGCTTTTTTACATCTATTTCTCTTGGTTTAGTAATCATTATTGAAGCTTAACTTTGGATTCCCAGAATAGTCCTTCTTATTATGCAAGAACTGGGGAGATTTTAGAGAGTAAAAAGTTTGTTTTAAAAATTTAAAAATATTTGTTTCCCAAAGTTAACCAGAATTTCTCACTAATGTTTTGTTTTGAAAATGACACTTAATAATGGTGGGAGGGTGGGAGGGATCAACTCAATGTCAACAAACAAACAGACACTCCTTTCACAAACCCATATTTAAAATATTTAGCTCCTTTAGTCTTTCTTTCCACGAAGAAAAAGAACTTGTTGAAAAATAAGGCTTCCTCTTCCACGTTTAGGTTCGTTATGGTTTCTCTGGGCTATAAATGCCATCTCGTAATTTTTTTAAGGGACAAAAATAGTTAATCAGATGAGAAGGTCATCAAGTGTAAGTACAGCTTGAAACTGGTGAACTGTCAGACTCGCGAGTAAAGCAGCCAGAATGGGGGTTAAAAAAAAAAAAAAAAAAGGTAACAGATTCAGCATTGTCCAAAAGTTCCAGACCAGTGATTAATGTGTAAGATAATGGACTTGGGAAATGAGTAAACACTCCCCATGCTCCCTGCTTTGTGCTTGAACGACTTGATGACAAGGGCAAAGCAAGGTGAGAATTTAAACAGGACCACAGGAAACAGAAAAAGACAAAGGCCAGCAACAACACATGCGAGGGAGGGGAGTTTGTTGGTTTGCAGTATGGAAGGTACATAATAACTTTCTTCAAGGCAGGCATTAACTGTGTAATAATTTCAACTTCAACGTGGCTGCAGGATTACTTGTAGAAATGATATGCTACTCAGGCATTTTTTTTTAATACAGCAGATATGTATACTTACCTGTTTTCATTTATTTGTTCACTTCAACAGCCCCATTAAGAATTAAGTTACATATTCCATGCTCAGGAAGAGAGGATACTGCGTTTTGGTGTTGTTTGTTTGTTTTTGTTTTTTAAATTTTATTGGAGTATAGTTGATTTACAGTGTTGTGTTAATTTCTGCTGTACAGCAAAGTGATTCAGTTATACATATGTATATTCTTGTCCATGTTCTTTTCCATTATGGTTTACCACAGGATATTGAATATAGTTCCCTGTGCTATACAGTAGGACCTTGTTATTTATCTATCCTATATGTAATAGTTTGCATCTGCTAATCCCAAACTCCTAATGAAGATACTGCATTTTCATTAAGTGGTGCATTCCGAAGTATTTCAGGCTATTACTTAAAGAATTGTCTAGACACATTTGGGGGTATTTTTCTACAGAAAGATTTCAGGACCTAAATGCACGTCTGTTTGTTGCACCACATTTCTTAGAAGTCTATCACTGGAACTACAAACATAGATTAGTTTATACTTGTGTTTCTATGTATTTTGTACATTACATCCTTTATTCAGGATTTGAGATTGCATCTTCCTAAATCTGCTTTATTTATTCAACCTTGAAAAGCCTGATGATAAAGAAGTTCTGTTGTGATGATCGACAACCGACTTGCTGCTTTCAAAGCACTTTAAAAAATCATTTTGGTTTCTCAACAATAGACCTGTGAGACTGGTATTATTACACCCATTTCAGTGACTAGGAAAAATATCAGAGTAAATGATTTGCTCAGGCTAGACAGCAAGGGCTCTACAGAGCTAGGACTTAGCCACTGATCCATGTTATTTTACAAAAGCCCCAAAGAAAATGCTTGTAAAAATCAAATAATATACTTTTATTGCTCCTGCTTTAGTGCTTTTGGCATTTGGGGCATTAAAATAGCTTTTCTTAATTTTGCTTTTGATCCTGAGACTTGAATTACTATGTATTGATTTAAGTGATATTTTAACATTTAATTGAATGCATGTTTATTATGAGTTACTGAGGCATAATATTAATTATTCAAGCTAAATAAACTATTTTTGCTTTATGTCAATAATGAGCCCTTTCAAAAATCTTCAAACGCGTGATACATTTTTATTGGAACTTTTAATACCTATTTCTCATGTTTTATGCATTGAATTTTATTAACAAGTAATCAGATAGTGGCAGTATATGAGTTTTTGGTTACAAATATATTATGTGGGCCGTTTTTTCTCCTGATCCTTCAAATTCACTATTGTCATTCTCACAAGCAAAAGGCAGCCATGCAAGTATATCCCCAACTTGGCATTTCTATGATATTTCTATTTGGTCCTTCTTAGTTTAAAGCAAACTTTTTAAATGTGTTCTGAAAGTTATGATTATTTCTTTTAGAAAATCAATTATGAATTTCAGATCTTTCTATTAAATATACTGTGCTTCTGAAGTTCTTTATTTATATTTTTACCTTAAAGCTTATTGCTTTGTATTATAATTATCTCTTTTTATATCGGTCTTCCTTGTTAGACTGTGAGTTCATCCAGTTAGAAGGATCATTTTCTCTATCTTGATCTTTGTTTCTTTGATTCCTAATACAGTGTCTAGGACATAGTTGGCATTCAACATAGTATTTTTTACTAAACTAAAATATTTTTTCTGTTTTGAAAACCACCCCTAAACCGTAATCTAAGTTCTTTCATTATTCTGAGAAAGTTCAAAGCTAAGTTTTAAAATTCTTACAAATGATAAAGGTGGATGTTCAACTCTCTGAACCCTGAAAGAGATATAAACCCAGTAAGTCAGATCCAAGTACACTGCTAAATATCTTGTTTAGGCACTTTAGGATTTTTGAATTGAAATAATGTGGCATTTTTCTTTAACATTTCACACTTTGGTGTTTTTACCTTGTACTGACTTAACTAACAAATTACTGATCTGTAGTGAATAGTCATTCTGTTCTTTTGCCAGAGTATAATAACTTAAAAAGTAAGTATTTGCATATATTTGTTTCTAATGCCATGGTTAAAATAAATACTTTTGAAATTTATGTGAAAATAGGAGGGTAGCCAAGAGACAGACACAATTGAATTTGAAGACTGAATATACAAGTTCATCTCTATTCTTAGACATTAATTTGTGGAATGTCATATCTCATATTTTTAAAGTTCCATGTGTAGAAATGGATGGCTGCATTATTTCCTCTTCATCTACCTAATTGAAAGTTAGAATACATGCATCCTAGCCCAGGTTATACTGCTTAGTAGCCTTGGGACATCTCTGAACCTCAGGTGTGCCATTTGTAAAAGGAGACAAATTGGATTTGACTTAGAGACCTTCCCAGACCTACCACTAACAATGAGACCTTGAGCAAGTAATTCACGCTTCTGGGCCTCAGTTTTCCCCACTGCAAAAGGAGAAAGTTAAGATTAATTGCAAGCTTTGGTCAGAGTAATAAAATTAACACCCATTTGGTATGGCACACTGTTGTAGCAATTTAAACTTGAGGAATACAGTTCCTGTGATAGCCATTTTGATACGTTTTCATTAGCATTACTATTCTGATGAGGGTCCATGTTTAAGCATCTTAACTATATAACAGCTTTAGTGTTTGAAATATCTTTCTGTTTTCTCAGTTCATGTGGTCTGTTAATAAATGCCCATAAAATAAACAGATCTTTCTTTTTATGCCATATTTGACTGATGTCTGCTTTAAAGAAATAAGCTGCATGAACTGGTGAGATATTCGTGGTTACGCTATTCAACAAGCTTATTCAATATTAGCCAAGTTGAGTGTTTCTAGGCAACATCTCAGTGTGTATAATTACCCTGAAGATGATAAAACAAAACTCATAGACAAAGTTAATCGTTTTTCTTGCTAATTTTCAAAGAGAACATTGAGATACAGTATTTTATGATGATCATTTCCTTGTCTTTTTGTCCTTCTACTGGATACAAACAGAATTATATTAAATGTGATGTGAGCAAAGGACACAATGACATTTAATGATTGGTAATACATTGGTCTTATCCTTCCACCCCTTTGTTTTTATCTTGTTCATCAGACTTGCCTGCGATGCAGTGGATTACCAGAGAGTGGAGTTTTCCACGTCTTGCCAAGTTGTGATGTACTCTATATTTGTGACAATTTTCCTGGCTTGTCTCAAAGATATAATTTGGCCTATATTTGTCTTTAATTGAATATTTTTTGAGAATTTCATGAAATACTTTAGGACATGTGAGACACCCTGGGGTATTACAAAATCTGGGCTGGAAAGCACTGGCCCAGAGAATGGTTACTAAATTCTGACAGCTGTTGGGTCAACGGGCTAAGCCATTTAACCTCCATAAAGCTCATTTTCCTTATCTGTAAAACAAAACTCTTAGTGCTGACCTATTTCATGGTTCAGGTTGGCAGCCCTAGAAAATATTGGGAGTAATCATCCCCTGGTGAAGTATTAACTCCTACGTGTCACAAAGACGCATCTAGGACAGTGCAAGATACTTCAGTGAGTGGCAGTGAAGGGCAAGTGGGAATAAACTGTTACTTGTAGTCTGGCAGGAGCTGCGAAGACAGTCTCAGATTTTAAGAGGTATGAATTGAGGATCTTCATGTTAGGGTCGCTGGGTGGTGCCAGAAGGGAAATGGGCATGATCAGAAAGGAAGCACTAATCAGGTGAGTTGGCTGTGAAATTCCTTTATGAAGCATTAATAGAACAGTTTTGAACTTTGTTTCAGAAAGTAATTACTTATTTCGCTGAAACAGGATATTAAAAAAAAAGAGAAAATGAAGAAAAGAAAAGCATTCCAGTGGAAAATGAACAGTGTGATTAAAGAAGATGAAAATCATGAGTCCAGTGATGGCAGAATTAGGTGGTTTCTGATTTAGCATATTACGTTATTCTGACTTCTTGTACCTGTGGCCTCAACAAATTAGAGTATTTTGAAACAATGAAACATTTAGTCGTATTTTGACTATGACATTAGAGTTAATTGTATTACTTTTGTATGATTTATACACATAGCAACCAATATTTCTTGCGTAGTAGGTAAGAACTCTTGACAGCTTGCTATTCTATGGGTCTTGCTAAGTGTGGGTAGCTGATCACAGTGACTTTTATTTTAAAAAGGAAATATGGAATAATCCGAAAAAAATAAACCATCGCAGATAATTGAGAATTGATTATACTTCACACACTCCAAAGGTGGAAAGTTCTAAAGCTCTCTTCCACTTGCAGAAGGAGTAAGGTAGCCTAGTAGTAAATATCGAGTACAATTTTCTCTATACTGATGCTAGAACAATGTCAGCAATCTATGAATGTTTGTGTTGTTTCAGATTTGGGATATATTTTGTTATGTCAGTATCTAGATAAAATGATAAAGAGAGACATTTAAAAAACTTGCATACTTATTGCTTTAAGCTATTACATCTTCCAGCAGCTGTTGAAATAAAGATTAGCCTTTTTTTGCATGTGGTAGTGCACGAACCTTTTAAGGGACCTATGAATTATTGCTTTGGTTCAGCATGAGTGCAGTAAGAAGAAATGTACCTCATCTGTAATACACTGTGTAGACTAATATCAGCTCCTTTTTTCTTATATTGCAGCGAGATATTGATCTGGTAAAATGGTACCATATTGGAGCTGTCTGTTGTGGTATTCATCATGCTGTCACATCCCGAGTGCCTTGGAGTTATTGGAAAGTGGAATTGAGAGAGTTCTGTCATTTGGTGTGACAGTCCATTCACAGGACAGTCACTACGATATTTGCAGTGGTTTGCTTATTTTTCTAGCCGGGCTAGCTTTGGCCTTTGTAACAAGAAGGCCTTTCTATTGTCCTATGCATAGTGGTATTAATGGATCAGTTTTAACAGTTCTTTAGTTTGTCTTCCTAGTATAACATGACTCTTTTCTAGTCACTGCTCACACCTGCTGCCTGTCCCTATGCTGATGCATTGGGCTTTTTCCTTTGGGACCAGTATGTCTGAGTGTGGCTTCAAGCCCCCTAGGCTTTTATCTGATGGTGGTGAGGAGGTAAAAGATGAACTTTTATATGTAGAAAGCATTTCTTTCTTCCCACACTAAAATATCAGTTAATGTTAAAAGAGCTTTCAAAAATATAAAAGATACTGTCAATCTTCGATGACTAGATTAGGCAGCTTGAATGAATTATTTTTGTTTTGGATTCTCGCTGGCAACCTGATGATTTTAATAGAATGTCATGTTTTCTAAAAAAGCAGGAATGAAAGATTTTGTTTGGGGAAATAATTATTATCTACTAAAGAGTGTTAATATAAAATATATAAAGTGTTGATCATCTTTAGAAAGATAAGTTCCTGAAATTCTCAGTAACTGAAATTTCAGCTGTAGCTAAGTAACTGAGCGAGAAAAGATAGAGACAGTTTCCTGGTTTGTAGGAGTTTAAATGTAATTTAAATAGTTGAATAATGTCAAAGGAGGTGACTATTTTGATAGACAGTAATGTAAAAATTATGGCTACTGGAAACCAAGACTATAGTACTTTGGAAAAAGTATACTTTAAAATTGGCAGTTGAACAGAACTAAATATGCGAATATATTAAGTATTTAGCATATGATTGTGCACTATTATTAGTACGCATTCACAGCAAGCACCATAATAGCTCAGAAGGAGCCTTTAGAGCATTTATTAGCTATGACATGAATTTATATTCAGAGTTATCCATATGTTTTCTGTGCTATTCTTTAAAATGTTCAGTCATTTGCTATTTTGCTTTAGGCAGATTAAAACCTCTGAGAAGATGGCATTTCAGTGACTTGTCTGTTCTTTCTCCACCCAGTATTTTAATTTATATCATATTTATTATAAAAGAAATGCTGAAGGAATCACAGAAACAAGAATGAGATTTTTGAAATCTCAATACACAACACAGTAAATTTGATGTTATGTAATTGTGGAATTCACTTCTAAAGGCTTTCAATATAAAGTAAGAAAATGGTGACAAATGTTTATCCACAGTAACTGTGTAAGTTTTGTGTAGAAATACTGATTTTTCATCTTAGTGACATATTTGGCTTAGTTTGCCTTATTGCTTGATATGAGATGAAGTGTACTATTGTAACAGGTGAGAAACCATAAAATTTAATATTTTGTTGACCTGTAATCTGTTGTTGTAAGATATTAGTGTTTGCCTTCTCACTTTTACATTGACTCTTTTGGTTGCTATATATTTTTTTTTTAGATAATTTACATACACTACACCTTACATTAGGGCAAGCTAGAGGTGAATATTTATTTCAAGTGAATCAGCATGTTAGATACTTACCATTTGGTCAAGATTATAAGGTACGGTCATTAAATAATTTTTGTATCCTATGGAAGATTTAGATCAACAAGCTCTTCCCTTATTGGAAAGGGCAGAATAGTAATGCTTTTGGCAAAGCCATTATTGTGCTATTGGTATTCACTAGAATGGACAGAAATAGAACATCACTGTCCTCTGTAAACAGTTTCAATTTGATCTGTGTACATGATAAAAATCTTGGTTTCTCAGTGCATTTAGGTGCTGTCATAGCTGTTGTTGCCAAATAAGAATGCGGTGTGATGTTATTCTAGTAAACAGCACTTAAGCACAGCTGGCAGAATTGATCAGGGCCACATTAGAGTGAACTTCAACAGATGACTGACGCAGCAGAAACAATAACTGAATATGCAAACAGTTTTTGCAGTGAATGCTCTTGGGATCAGGCACCATTATTTTTGACTTTGAACAGGGAAAAGGGGCAGATTTGTAACCTCCTTCCATACAGAAGGGTTCTGGGTATTATGTAAACATCTGACTGCCATTTATAACGGTGGTTAGTTACAATGCAAAACTGTAGCCTCCCCTGACTATTTACATTCCATTAATTATTAAAGGAGAAAAACATAAACATCAGATAACTTTGTTTAATGTTTCACATAGGTTTTTTTTTGAGCCGTCTTTTTTCAATTAATGTTAGTCATCAAGAATTGCTGATTTAACTTGGACAGCAATGTGTGTGTTTCATTGATGATTCCCACCCCTTCCGCTGATTATTACGAGGTAATTGTGTGAACTACATATTGCTGTTTTATTATTGTAATGATTGAATTCTTAAAAGCAAATAAGGTAGAAATATCAGACAACATTTATTCATGATATTTCTTTTATTCTTGGTTTTAAGGTCAATTTATATTTTGCTAATTACTAAAAATATGAAAAAGCCATGCAAGTAATAGAACAATTAAACTGCACTTTTATTTCCCACTTCAGCATTGAATTATTGAATTCGAAATAAACAATTTGCATTTTAAAGAAAATTAAACAATTACTTTTATAATACACTCCACTTAAGACACAGGCTAAATAAAATAGTACATTAACTTGCCATTAAGTGGTCCATTTCCTTGAAATACTAACTTTTCCCATATTTTTTGTTACATTATTAATTTCTCTTTCATTTATTCATCCATTCATATAAATGGGTGCATTTATTAATTAAAAAGGAACAGGTGTGACATTGCAGCAATGTAAGGTACAGTTTCTCACCCCAAGGATTAAGAAGACAGTCAAAAATAAATAATTATTATATGGCAGGGTCAATGATTGCTATTGGAATGCAGAGATAGGGTAACTCAAGAACCCCCAATATATCAGGGAAAGCTTCCTGGAGGAGATGATGTTTGAATGTAGACTCTAAGAGTGAGTCAAAAGTGGGAAAGAGAGGAAGGAAAAGAGTGCTGCTGACAAAGGAAGAGTGCAAAAGAAAGCAAGGATGAAAGGGAATAAGACATAATTCATGAATTCTGTATGATATTCATGCCCAACAGAGAGCCTGACACATAGTTGTTTCCATAAATAGCTGTTTGAAATCATAAACCTTTGAGTTAGGGAAAGGTGTTATTTTTGTCTTCAAGTTGGCTATACTTACTACTGGTGCTCCCCTCTCTTTCATCATGCATCTACCCCTTGCTCTCTGTGAACTTCCTCCCTCTCCTCAGAAATGGGTCTGAAGAATTCAGATTTAGAAAAATAACGGTATTGTGGAAAGATGGGACCACCTATATAATGTGCAGACCCCAGTGCAAAATGAAAATATGGGGCTCCGTGCTCAAAGATTATTAAGAATTTCAAGATGACGGCAGAAAACATTAAGCCAAGCCCTGAGGCCTTCTAAATGCGGGTTCCTGTGGATAGCATATGGCTTGGAAAGCCATGCAGTCTTCAAATCTTCAGCTTCCCACTTGTTTGCCTTTTATTTCCCACCCTCACAGTGCTTATTTTTAAAATTGGACTATAATGACTGTGGTGTTGAGTTGTTGTGAGGCTTAGAGATAATGTTGATGAAACCTTTGGTCCCTAGTTGGTTTCAGAGAATGGTAAAAATGACTAACAGTTTTCCATGTGTTGTTCCTTTCAACAATATTTATATTTTATCAGTGTGATACATTTTAAATCGAAGAATGATTTAATCGTGCATTTAAAAGACATTCTTGGACTGCTGTCATCTGAAAGGAGGACACAGGAAAATTTGTGAAAATATTAACAATAATAGTAGTAATAATAATAATAATAGTTTATATTTATTGAGAGCTTACTGTATGTTAAGTACTGTGCAAAGTGCTGGCATTTGCAGAATTTTCCATCATTCATTTGGGGTATTCACACAGCTCTTATCTGATGTGTTCAACTTTTCTTGACAGACTGAAATAAAATCTTTAAAAAGTATTCTAACATTATACATAAATAGAAACTAGTCATTGTACATTTTTAGGCAAATTGAAATCTTGATATTTTACACATTATGTAGGTGTTTGGATTTTGGATTGGTGAACAGGAAAAAAAATAGAAAATATTTAAAGTACTTGGATATTCTAGTTGGTGTCATTTTCACATTTCTGGTAAAATAAAGAGGAATTAATGAACTTCATGATGCTACAAAGAACTGCACATTAGTTAAGAAAATGCATTGTGTAGGTTTGAAGTGTTTGCATTATTATCCGAGCTAATAAAAAGGCACTGGTCTTTGAAAATATGAGAAGCATATTTCTAATCAGTTTGCACACGGCAGAGACAAAGATCTGAGAGTGACAGACGCTGTGGCGGTAGATGGAAAGGAACCCATTGATCTTTATCTATTGGTGCTCTCACATTGATCCCAATGGTGCAGGGTGTTCTGGAGATGATACAGAAAGCAGCGCCAGGAACATCATCCTGATGGGGCAAGCAGTCCCTTCTCCTGGTTTCCCCTCAGTAGATTTCCCTGTTTAAAACTAAGAGGCTGGGGGCTTCCCTGGTGGCGAAGTGGTTGAGAGTCTGCCTGCCGAGGCAGGGGACACGGGTGCGTGCCCCGGTCCGGGAAGATCCCACATGCCGCGGAGCGGCTGGGCCCGTGAGCCACGGCCGCTGAGCCTGCACGTCCGGATCCTGTGCTCCGCAACGGGAGAGGCCACAACAGTGAGAGGCTCGCGTACCACAAAAACAAACAAACAAAAAAAAAACCCTAAGAGGCTGAACTGTGCTTTCTTCATCTGTAAATGATCCTCAAGTGGCATTTTCTCTTGAAAATCTTTTAGCTGCTACTTACAGTGATCAGCTCTTGGGCTTTAGCATATGGTCTCAAGGTTGTCCTTCACGCTACTTTCTTTGTCTTAGGTAATGTCTCCCAACACCCTAGCTAAGCAATGACTATGCTACCCTGCTTCAGTGTGCACTTCATTTTCCTACCTTAATATTGTTTTATGGCTTTTTTTTTTTTGAGGTTTCATCAGCTGAATATGGTTCACTCATGTTTATCTGAACCAATGCATGTGTAAAGCTGGCCAGTCAGTAATAAATTTGAAGTTTAATTTGGATGGCAAAGGTATCCTAAATTTACTTAATCTTTTTATAGTGAAGAGTCATCAGGCTGTCCCCAAAATTTCTCCCTCTTGCTTTTCACTTCTCCCCAGAATAGCTGGTTTGTTTATGGGGCAGGATCATGTGTAGACTGGGTGAGCCCTTTCTAACACCTCAGGAATGTGAAAAGTGACCAGGGTGGTCTTGAAATTCTTACCTGAAATACTCCGGGCTTCTTGGCTCTGAGAAAGTTGCTACAGTGCCATACAAGGGCCCATTAGAACATAGTTCAATTAGAATCCCGAGGGAAATGAGGCTTGGAAGGCAGAACTAAAATTTCCCTGCTTCCTCCCATGAACCCAGGAGAGACACTGTGAAGGTAAATATAGCTCCTGAATTTATCTAAACCAAATATGTACTGAGGAAAGTCCTGGAATCCCCTAGGGCATCCCTGTATGCAGGCCAGCTTGGGCATAAGCACTTTTTCAGCAGGGAAACTTGATTTTAAGAATTCTTATTTATTAATTCTACACAGTGTGCTGATTAAAATCACACAATTTAGTTTTAAACCTCATGGCTGTAAGTATGTTGAACTGTAGGTAATGTTTTCCTATAAAAGCTAGTTACTGTATAAAACAGATATTATGTATCAAATAGCTATTCATACATACAAACATAATATAAAACAGATAAATGCAAAAATAGTGTTTACAGTTGCATATATAACTTCTCAATGCATGTGTGTTACTAGAGAAATGTGTGCTTCCAAAAGCTGAATCTTTTTGGGAGGAATTATTTGCTACCCTGTATTTACGATACGTCTTAAAATATACTTAAATAAGTAAATTGACTATAAATGGACATAGCTTTAGTTTGTAGTTAGTGAGACCATTAGAGGAGTCTTACTGCTTTTTGTGAAGGAACCCAGAACCTTCTATAAAGTAAAATGGATCAAGGTTGGTACCAGCCACTCAAAGCCTTGATCAGATAACAAAGCTCATCTGCAGATACCATGGGATTTCTTTTACCATTTCTTTTAAAGGAGTTGCTAAAGATGGTCACAGCAAGGGATGGGTTGCTTGTTGCTACAGAGGCATAAGAGAGTTCCAAACAGGTCTTTAGTGGTAAGGTTGTACAGTGTCTTGGGAATTTTTGCAGTGGATTTCATCTTACTGAAATTATTATGCCTTTTGGGGAGGCTTAATTTAAAAAAATATATATATCACAGGTTAGTGACATGACTCCATCGGTGACCAATCAAAATCCAAAGGTAATTGATTTTCGTATTCTTCACCTCTAAGTTTCCACTTTCTCGTCCATAAAGGGAAGGACTTAATCTCTACATTCTTTTTTATCTCTATTTATGAGTTTCCTCTTCATTAACGTACATTTTGGAAGAATGTTCCTTGTCAATGATGTCACTTATGACATAATAATTACTCTTTAAGAGTATAAATAAAAGTGGTTAAGTTGTAAATATGAATGACCCTAACGTTTTGGGATGTGGCGGAGGAACATTGCAATTGCCTTATTTTTCCTGCAAGACACTAGAAAGCCCACCAGTTTTCTTGGGAGTGAGCACCCTATTTTCTGTAGTTAATGGTAGTTTTCACTGTTGCTGTGCCCAGGTGGGTGAATTTTAAAACCACTCCTTTTGTAACATTGTCTTTGGGGCACAGAGTTGCACAGCTATGCAAGGTCGTTATATGATCTTGGCACTGCTTGATGATTGGTTCTCCAGCAAGATTCACACTGAATTATTTCTTAATCTGGGTGACACATTTGAATGACACAGATTTGTTGGTGGAAACCTGAAATCTATAAAGCTATGTTTCATCCAGCTTTCTGTGACATGCCATGGTGATTTAGACATCCATTAGGATTTATATATTATGACAGTATAATGCAACTTGTATATTCACCAAGTAGCAATAAATGATTGCTTTTCTTCTCCTTGATACTGTGAGGTCAAATCTTCTGATGCGCATACTGAAGTTTGTATGATAATTATCTTTTGGAGAAGTCACTACTAAAGAACATTCATTTTTCATAAGCATTTATGTGGCTTTTACATATGTTCTCATGATAATTAATCTCTAGAAGAACTTGAAGGAAAAAGAAGAGGTAAACTGAAGTGGGGACAGATGAATTCTTCAATAAATTATGGAAATAAAAAGTGGACAGAGACTAGTTTTGAAAAACTATAAAGCTAATGAGAACAATCTTTTGTAATATCAGTGCCATATAGTTCACAACCTAATTGGATAACAGTGACTTAATTTGACATTCACCTCAATCTGTAATGCAGATAGTATACTTACCACTTTATATATGTATATATGTATATACAGATTCAAATATGTTGATTTGCCCAAAGTAAATGAAAAAGTAAAACAAAGCTTCTGATTCCAAGTCTAGTACTTGTTTTAAACAAACCTTGTTTGGTTGCTCATATAATTCATGGTTTACTCCAAGACAAAACTGGTGGAATATAAAAGAAAAATTCTGGGGTTTGCTTGGGCTTACCTACACTTTTAATTTATGCTGCTTCAATCATTTAAAACAGTCATAGAAGCCCCTTTCTTTTTTGTGTGGGTTCTCATAAAATTACATAAAAATTTTTTAATAGTTTTTGTAGAAGTTATTTAAACCTCAACCCTAGTGGTCACCAATGTGCAATATTCTTCAAAGATAGTTGTTAAATCTGTGCTTGAATATTCTTAGCAGCATATTCTTGTTGTTTGGCCATTTACTGTAAGGGTTCTTGCTTTCTTGAGGAAGGATCTATTTGTTCCTTGTTCCTATTTGGAAGGGCTACACTAATCTCTCATGAGCATGATGATCCTCTAGATATCTGAAGACTGACAAGTTGCTTCTTTTGATTCTCCTGCCCTCCAGGCATGAGACATCCAATGCAGAGGAAGGTGAGAGTTCTAGGTGCCTTGTTTCGGACCCTGTACTTCATTCTCTTGCAAGTTTCTAAACTTCATTGCTAAATAAAATATATAAGGTAGTGGTCAGTTTATCCAAAGATTATCATTTCCATATCATCAAAGTGTTCAACTTTTCAGTGCTGCTTTTTCTACTGCTTAGGAGGGAATCTGTCAGCACAACAAATAAATGTATTCATTGCAATACTTTTAGTAAAGTGAGATTTTCACCACATGGCAGGATAATAAAATTTCCTTATTCACACCTTATCCATCCTCTGTGCTGTTGAGCTTCGGAAGTGAGAAGAAGGCAAAAAAGGCATGTGACTCCTTTGTTGTATTTTCTCTCTTTTTTTTTTTTTTTTTGCGGTACGCGGGCCTCTCACTGTTGTGGCCTCTCCCGTTGTGGAGCACAGGCTCCAGACGCGCAGGCTCAGTGGCCATGGCTCACGGGCCCAGATGCTCTGCGGCATGTGGGATCTTCCCGGACCGGGGCACGAACCCGTGTCCCCTGTACTGGCAGGTGGACTCTCAACCACTGTGCCACCAGGGAAGCCCTGTATTTTCTCTTTTACTTTCCAAGGTTTGGGGCTTCTATCAGCCTGATAAAATCTTTCTGTGAACCATTGACTCCTGATATAATTAGGAGAAGCTGAGATCACAGGGAAAGAAATATAACTACACAAGGATTGAATCATTTTATTTGAAAGAGACTCAAAAAGTTCCTTTTAAATATATCTTTTATCTTGTGCTAACATGAACATATTAGAAAACATTAAAAATTTTTTTTCAAACATCTATATTAATCTTCCTCAAATGATTTTATAAAATCATAAGAACTGTTGAAAGATATTTAGGAAATGCAAATTGTCTAAGGAATTAAGTCCCACCTCTCTTCCCTGTCATAGAATATCTTCTAAATAAGTTTCATTCCTGAGCTTTGCCATTTACTAGCTCAGGAGACTTGGGTAAGATACTTAAATTCTCTTCCTATTCTTATCTGCAAGAAAGGGCATATCCACCTCATAGAGTTCTTGGAAGGATTATACAAAAAAGTAAATAGCAAAGTCTCTGGCTCCTTGCCTTAATCTGAACAGCAGCCCTTGACTTGAGACAGACCAGGCAGTCTTGTCACTGTTTCTCAAATATACTGTCATCATTTCTGTCTCCATGTCTTAACTCTATTGGTGTCTCCTGCCTTGGCTTTTCTCTCCAATCTGTTCCACATACCTAGAGCTTGCTCTGTTTTGGGTTCCATAAATGCATTCCCTGATTATTCCTTCTTCTAGTGATCTGTCCTTCTTTTTTTACATTCACATGACACTAAGTTTGTCAATTATTTCAGAAATGAGTTGAGTGTATTGTATAGTCTTGTTTAACTTCTGTCTTAGGGACATGTATGTCTTGCTTTCCATGCGACTGGAAACTTATTCCTAAACTTTGTCAAGCATACCACTGTGCAAATACCAAGACCTCAATAATGGTTATTTAAAGAGCTGTCCAATCAGGAAGCCAGTATTTTGGCCCTTATAATACATTTGTTATGTGACCTTAGGGGAAGAAACTTTGCCATAAGCTCCATAAATATCTTTGGAGAAATGGCATATGGAGTAACAGGTATTAAAATACCTTTAGAGAGGAGATACTAAGTAAGAACAAGAGAAAATGTGAAGGCAAATTCTACTTATTTGAGAATTTTATATACTGATCCCTCTGCATACTGACCTTTGGAGAATCTTCTGGAATAAAGAAAAAGACTGAAATATTTCTAGCTTCTTAGGAAAAAATACAAGATGAAGAAGGTAATGATAATGAGATATTCAAACCAAGGTGACATTTGCAGGAGTCTGCAATTCTGGAAAGGGAGTAGAAACAAACACCTTTACTAATAGTAAAACATCTTTTTGATTTTCATTGTCAACTCTGGCTGAGAGAACCAAAAATAAAATATTAGTTTGTATTTTTCTTCTTTTTATTTTTTTCCAAGGGAGTAAATTTTGTAACTATAGAGTTTCAATTTTAAAATCATGAATAGAGCTTCCCTGGTGGCACAGTGGTTGAGAATCTGCCTGCCAGTGTAGGGGACACGGGTTTGAGCCCTGGTCTGGGAAGATCCTACATGCCACGCAGAGCAACTCGGCCCGTGAGCCACAACTACTGAGCCTGCGCGTCTGGAGCTTGTGCTCCGCAGCAAGAGAGGCCGCGACAGTAAGAGGCCAGCGCACTGCGATGAAGAGTGGCCCCTGCTCGCCGCAACTAGAGAAAGCCCTCGCACAGAAACAAAGACCCAACACAGCCAAAAATAAATAAATAAATAAAATAGGATCATATAAAAAATCATGAATAAATTTTAGGAATATCTCGTGTTAAATAAACTAATCAAGTTTGTGTTAGAACATTTTGCATGTCACAGTTTCAACATTAGTTTGCTATTTGGAGAAATGAGAAGGAAGAATGAAAGGCTAGTAGTAAAGACTATTGATACTTAGAAGCTGAACTGAGGAAAATACTGATTTTTTTAGTAGTTGAATTTCCATAGATTATTAGTAAAAACTCGGTTTCCATGAGCTATATTATCATTTGTTTTTTTCCATTTTAAGTGATTATGTCTAGGTGTTGTTTCCTATAAGATGAGATTATTTTCTATATTATTCTTTGGCTAAGTGGCTTATTTTTTCCATATGTGCTATAATAGCCTAGAAAATAATGGAAGAAATGTTACTTGGCCAAAAAGATTTGGGAAGGGTAATTATTTGTTTTAATATCTTTACCCATTATGTCTGTTTAATAATTTTATTTTTTATAGATTTAAATGTTAATAGAATTAACTCACATTTAAAAATTAGCCAACAGAATAATTTCTGATATATTTTAGATGAATCATTAATTTCATCAAGCATTTTGAAGGAATATTGTGTTATTTTTTATTCTTTTCAACAGAAAATGAAAATAAAATAGTAAATAAAATAAACAGGTAAATTGTGGGATTTTCTCCTAATAAAATGTCTCAATTTCTTTTCATTTAAAAACTTCCCCAATGGATTGGGAGTTTGTGTTTAGCAGATGCAAACTATTATATATAGAATGGAAAAACAACAGGGTCCTATTATATAGCACAGGGAATTATATTCAACATCCTGTGATAAACCATAATAGAAAAGAATAGGAAAAAGAATGTGCATATATATATGTATATATATATGGATGTAAAACTGAATCACTTTGCTGCATAGCAGAAATGATCACATTATAAATCAACTATACTTTAATAAAATAAATTAAAAAAATAAAAACTTCCCCCTAATGATGAGACAGAGTTGAAGTTCTTTCCTAAAAAAACAATGAGATAAAGTTCTTGTTTGATCAATTTTTTTTTTAATGCCAGTCTGTTGTTACTTAGCATCACCTGATAAGGCACTTACCTGTGGGCATTTTGCCTTTCTTTTCTCCTTCCAATAAGCAAAACAAGAATCAATTATTGAATGCCTTCCATGTGTTTGCTATTCTGTACAGTAGAAGGATGTGTCAAATATGCCATAGGCATTTTTTCAAGGAACTAGTTTGAACTTAGGTTGGAAGATAATATATATATATATAGCAAGTCAACTCTGCAAGAAAATAGAATAATAAAAACAGCATTTGCATTAAGAGAGGAATATATATATTATAAATTCAAAAAAAGAAAAAAAAAGGGGGGAAGATATGTTCCGTTTTTCCTCCGAGTTATAAGAGTTAGTATTAGCTTTTTGCAAGAAAACTAATCCCCACACATGTTTTATTTTGAGAATGTGTTACCACCATTCTACTATGGGCCATTTCATGTCATGTTTAGTCATATGAAATAAGAAGTGATATACCTCACTTATGTGTAAAGGACAAATGGCAGGTAGCAATGACTTTTATTTTTAAATAATTTTGAAAATATTGAATAGAATATTTAAATCAATGTTTGAATTTTTTTTTCAATGTGAAAAATGACCACACATTATACATTGTATTGTCATGTGACTATATGATCACTATAAGGAGATTCCAGTAATCTTTCCCTTTGAGATTATTATGTACTGAGAAGTGACTGCTGGGAGATATTAAATGTATACATGAGGCAGTAGCTGTGTCTCATTCAGCTTCACTGTTGATGCTCTTACATATGTATCCTTTAACTCTTTGAGAGCTGGTCCACCAATTTGCATTGTCTTAGCAGAAGCACAGCTTTTCTTTCAAGCACACTCATGTGACTTTAAATAAATCAGAATTCTACTGAGGGATTTTTTTTTTTTTTAAGTAGCCTGGAGTTTGCTTTCTCTGTATTTTTAAAATTTAAAACAATATCTCAGGGCTTCCCTGGTGGTGCAGTGGTTGAGAGTCCGCCTGCTGATGCAGGGGACACGGGTTCATGCCCCGGTCCGGGAGGATCTCACATGCCGCAGAGCGGCTGGGCCCGTGAGTCATGGCCGCTGAGCCTGCGCGTCTGGAGCCTGTGCTCCACAACGGGAGAGGCCACAACAGTGAGAGGCCCGCGTACCGCAAAAAAAAATAAAAAATAAAACAATATCTCAGTCTAAAGTGTTTAGTTTTTCATTCAGTATGCTGTATTATTGCTTAATTTTAAATGTGAATAAAATGGTAGACGTACTTTGTAAAGAAAAATACTTGTTAAAGGTAAACACTCTTAAAATGATGCAGTTTTGTTTTACAGTAAAGGAGTGTAGTATTTGGAATTCATCTTATTTGATGTAGTAGTAAAAAATGGCTTGAAGAAGATATGCCAGATGTGTGATTTGGCTGTCTTCATCAGTCTTGAGAAAATAGAGTGAGCAAAGGATAAATCCAATAGATGTTGAATTACTTTTGTGTGTGGGATTCCAGTTAATGAGACAATGTCTGGATGCAATTATTTGGAAAGTTCTTGACCTTTTATTTATACAAGCTGATATAATTATCATTTCATGAGGAATGGTTTTGAAATTCTCAATCCAATTTTAGTCGTCTGTTTATAGTGTGTCTTTTACTTCAGGGATCCTGGAAGTGTTTCCTACTTTTAACTTTTATGCTGTATCTTCAAAAGCTCATGTGATTACCTTCAAAGTGTCTTAGTTTAAGTTCTCATCTCAAACAATTATTTTTGCTTAGTTCCAAAGAGAAGTTTGAACAGTATTCTGTGATCCCCAATTCAAACACCCTCTTATTGTTTCTTTTTGTATTTAATGACAAAAAAGAAAAAAAAAAAAAGAAAAGAGAGGGAAAATAAATGTACTCATAATAGTTCTTATCAGCCAGCTAACCAAACTTAACAGTCAAGTGACAACTTCAAAAGCCATTCCTGACTTGTAGCTCCCATTTTCTCGAGCTGTCCTTTTGAGCACAGTGGCCACTGTGGCTCTTGAGCTCTTGAAATGTTGACAGTCCAAATTGAGGTATGCTGTAACTGTATTGTGCAAACCACATTTAGAAAAGATGGTAGGAAAAAAGAATGTGAAGTATCTCAATAATTTTCATACTAATTACATGTTGAAAGATAATGTCTTGGCTACCCTGAGTTAAGTAAAATATGTTACTAATTTAATTTCAATTTTTTAAAGATCATTACTGAAAAATACAAAATATCCTATGAGGTTTGCATTATATTTTTATTGGACAATGTTGTTCTAGACACATGTTCATCCTCCTTAAACACTGTCCACTCCTCAAGCCATGATAATTTCATTTTTCTTTTCATGGACCAATTTCTCGTCATAGTCATTGATTCACCTTTCTCTTCCATCTTTACAACTTCTTGTATGTTGGCTTCCACAAAAATTCTACTGACTTTGTCAACTTCCTCTGAAAGTAACAAGCAACCTTCAAAGTTGCCAGTTGGTCTCAGTTTTTATCCTGTTAAACTTTCTGTTTTTATCTCCATCATTTGGCAGTTTTCTTTTAAAATTTTCATTATACTGGTTTTCATCCTATCATTCTGATCCCCTCTTCCCTGAATTTTGTTCCTCAACTAATATTGTAAATGAGTTTTCTTTGGCTAGGGAACAGTTTATAGTCCTTTTTATCAGACTGCTAACATTGGAAGTAGCGTGGGACAAAATCCATTCTCACCTCACTTACCCTGCCTTAATACCCCATTTTACCTACCTTTCACAAGGTTGAGGTTTACATCTCCCTGTTGGTGGAGAATCACTTCCATGGTGCCTGACTTTACTGATAAATATATATCAGACCCTTCAAGCACGTTGGAATAATCAAGAGCTATTTTTTCTTAAAATATCAAAAAATTCATGATTTGAATTATTATCTCTGGGCAGATGACTTACAAATATATGTCCCTCTCTCTCCTGAGCACTAGTAGGACATGTCCAATTACTTGATGAACGTCACATAAATTCCATGACCAAAATATATTCAGAAATGATCTTCACTTTCATCTTTGTTCCTCCTTCTGTTTCCAAGGGGATCATTTTTATTTCGGCCAAGGCTCTAATATTTTCAGTTATTATTAATAGAGAGTTTTCTTTCACTTGAAGTCTGCGTTTCATAAACTATTCTATCAAGAATTGTTAATTATAAGCTCTCTACCTTTATACCTCATATTCTCCCAACTTAACCATTCCTATTGTCTCTAGCCTATAATATTGCTGATACATTTGGGACATCTTAGATTTCAGGACAAATGATGCTTCTAAGTGATCTCCTTTCTCACAGTCTCTCCATTTATATTGAAAACAAACTAACAATGACAAAACAAATGAACCAAAAAGAAACCACAAAACCCTTCCATAGTTACTGATTGGTTATAAAAATAAAGATTATTCTTTTTAAAAAAAAAATTAAGGATTTTTGTGAATTGTTTCCAAACTACATCCAGATTTATCTCTTACTTCTCCAGTTTAAATGATGTCTTAGGGCTTCCCTGGTGGCACAGTGGTTGAGAGTCCGCCTGCTGATGCAGAGGACACAGGTTCGTGGCCCGGTCCGGGAAGATCCCACATGCTGCGGAGTGGCTAGGCCCATGACCCATGGCCGCTGAGCCCCCGTGTCTGGAGTCTGTGCTCCACAATGGGAGAGGCCACAGCAGTGAAAGGCCCGTGTACCGTAAAAAAAAAAAAAAAAAAAAAAAAAAAAAAAAAAAAAATGATGTCTTAGCTAACCTAAGCGACTTGTTATTGTTTATAAATATTCTACATTGTGTGGGTTTTATGCCTTTGCTTTTTGTCCCTATACCAGGAATGCACCTTCTCTGCCCAAATCCTCCTTGCCAAGGTCTTCAATTCCAAGTAGCTCTCTGTTCCAGAGCTCTCTCAAATGTCACCTCATTGAAGCATACTTTGAAACTTTCTCTTCTGAACTTTCACACCTCTTTCTCCCAACTTTTAGAAATGTCATTTATCACCGTGTTTATGGTGTTATAGTTATTCTACTTCCTCTCAAGAAAACAGGACCCATGTCTGACTCAATTTTGTACACGGCACAATAGAGCACAGATGATGTAATACATCATGTACTATAAAAGTTAAGGAAATATTGACTAAATGAATGAATGTACTCATGTACATCAGATCCGTTAAGAAAACTTACTGTCATTGATCTAATCTTATTGATGTTTTTCTATTCTACGTATACTTGTATGCTAACTGCCGAAAAAAGAGCACGCATTTCTGTGGATTTGACTCCAACTTTCTCACAAAAAGTAACAATGCACTTTGAATGTGTTAGAATGCTCTTACGTCTTTCCTTCTGTCCTATTACCCTCTCAAAAATACCAGACTGTACTCCACTTGTTTTTCTGCAGTCATGAATTTCTATGTTCATCTATTTTTTCAATTACGGTTTTTGGTCAAATGTGTTTTTTTTTCTTAAATTCTTATTAAGCTTTTTCATGTGTCTTTCTGGTTTCATCAGTTATATTGCCCCTGTGTTCAAGGCCTTTGTCATTATAGTTCAGTGAGGGTCTACTGCCATATCCTGTATAAGTACCCAATGAAGTTTTGAATGAATTTTATGTGTAATTGGTCATAGTGATAATCTGTTCCTCTAAGGCAAGTCACAAAGAGCCTAGGCAATATTTTTTCCTATTCTTGTAAGCTTAATTTTCAATGATAATTATTATTGGGTCAGTGGAAACAGCCACAGCTCTTCTCTTAGACTCTGGTTCTTCAAAACTCTTTGCTGATACTTGAGGTATTGTCCAGAAAATACATGCATACTTTTAACACTCTGTTGACATTTACTTTACTCTGTTGACGCAGCTCAGTGCTTTTTGGTGGATAGGACCATGAAGATAGAGTTTTAGAGCATTTTATATGACCTTTTAATAAAAAGTGAGATGTGAAATAACCAGCAATCATTCACAGCTGCCAAAAATGGCATGTAGGACGCCTTCACCTTCACTGACAGCCACAGTCGGTTTCAACTACTTGATATTATCTAAAACAAATTTCTATTCTGTTGTGTTATTAGAAAAAAAGATGGGTTATATTATGAAAATATAGGTAAAATTTTGAAATGGATTACTTCCTGGGAAGTAAAAATAGTTGGACTTTTTTCCCTCAGAGCTGAAACTACTTGTAGAATAAGGAAACTCTTGGGTGAAGAAAACTAGCCCTTTCAGGCCCCTGGGTCCCATCTGAGCAATGCCTTTAAACAGGTAAGAAGGGGTATATATTCAACAGTGTTTTATTTTATTTTTTTAAATTGATGGGTGTACTTTAATTGACTTACATGAAAAAAAGGATTTTATGGACTCAGGTTATATATAAAATATTCATTTTGAGAATAATATGAATTCTTTATGATGATAGATGAATAATTTTGAAAAATACTGACATTAATAAAATGTGACCCTTTGATGTAAAACTGTAAGGTGATCAGCTTACTTCTATGAAGTAACCAACCCCTTGGGATACTCTATTTGGTGATTTTTTTTTTCGTTCGGTACGCGGGCCTCTCACTGTTGTGGCCTCTCCCGCTGCGGAGCACAGGCTCCGGACGCGCAGGCTCAGCGGCCATGGCTCACGGGCCCAGCCGCTCCGCGGCATGTGGGATCTTCGCGGACCGGGGCACGAACCCGTATCCCCTGCATCGGCAGGCGGACTCTCAACCACTGTGCCACCAGGGAAGCCCCTAGAGATATTTATATATTTAAGGAGCTCTTGCTCCCTAGTGCTGTCCAATTACTTTCTGGTGAAAAACTAATTTCAATAACTCATAATATTCATAATATGTACTAGTCCAGTGCTAATGTTATCATTGCCGGTCCAAAGAATGAATACATCAAATAGCAGCAACAATTTAAAGTAAAATAAAACATAGGCACATATGCTATATTGTTTTCCCTTTATCATTTCAGAACATCATTTCTTTCTAAAGGAGCTTGCTATATGTTTAGAATGTATTCTGGAAATAATATTGGGGAAATAGTTGCAGTTAGAGAAAATGATATGAATAAATATAGAGAAGTGGGGAATATTAGTGGGAATAAAGAGAAGGAATTGGTGAAAGAAAATGCTAGAATAAGTGTTAAGGATCAGACCATAATGAGATTTCAGCATCGTGCTAAGGGGTTTGGAAATACCTTGTAGGGGAGGGAGTGGGTAAAGTGTTTCTGGAAGGGTCTAGATAGTAGGTATTATAGGCTTTGCGAGCCATATGGTGTCTGGTGCAACTACTCAACTTTGCCACTGTAGTGCCAAAGCAACCATGGAAAATCCGTGAACAAATGAACGTGACTGTGTTCCAATAAAACTGCATTTAGGAAAACAGGTAGGCAAGATTTGCCCTGCAGACTGTAATTTGCTGACCTCTGTTCTAAAGAATAGGGGCCAACAGATGGCTTTTTAAGCAAAGAAGAGGGGTAATTAAACTAAAGGTCGAACTGGGGCAGGAGAAGAGAGAACGGAAGGGGAGGGATAGATTATAGAACCTTTGAAATAGAGCTGATACATTTCGTGAAAAATTCAAGGTAAATTCAAAAAGTGGGTTTTCCTATTCTTGAAACTGGATGAAACAGTAGATAACGATGGAATCAAGATCACTAAAATCTTGGCAGGCTGGAATGGTAGATCACATATAGGTAAAATAAATTTAATAGAGGTGAATGTAAGATCCTGTATGGGAAGAGTTTGAAATGGTTTATTTAACAATATTATGTGTGAAAATGATTTGGAGATTGTAGTTGACTGCAAGCTCAATTGTGAGTTGACAGTTTAAGGAGGCAGCATGAAAAAGGAAAAGGGTTCTGCGATTACCTCAGAAGAATCCTTGGAATTACAAGAACTAAAAGCATTTATTCTATCTGATCTTCACAATAACTTCTGAACAATAAAGCCATGTATTTTTCTCTTTATAGAGAAGTGATTTTGAGAAATCCAGGGCTAAGTTTCTTACAAGAGGACATCCAGTTGAATTGAGCATATTTTCTCTTAATTTCCCAATATTTTACACCCAAGTGATTCTGGCATAGAGTCTACTATTATTTGAGTGTTAATGCTACAGCCATGAGAATTAGCTAGGATGGCTAATAACATCTATAACAACCTTACATACATACAGGTATGTATAATATATACCCACATAATATTTAGAGGAACAGATTTAAATTAGACAGCATTGTACAAAAGAAGTACACATCTCGTTTGAATGGATTTTTTGATTTTGCATGCATGACCCCTATGCTTATTACAAATATATTCAGAATTAGGCAACTTGTCCTTTATGTGATTGAAAACATATGTTTTACACAATTTTTTATTGCTTCTATGTACTTAGCTTTTAACCTAGGAAAAAGAAATGTGTAAATAGTTTAAATGATTCCTCTTGGAGAACAGGTTTGTACACAGTAGAGTAGACTGGTAGCCCCAGGTGATAACTCTTGCCCTTTCTTGGAACTTTTTGTACCTTTTGGTTGCTTTATTTTTCTTGTTATGAAATTAATAAGGCTGATCAATGCTCATTGTACCATAAGGAAATGTCTTTGATCTTACATATTCTTTTATAGAAGTAATACACATATCCAGAATAATTTGGTAAGACAGTTTTTGAGAAGACCAGTAATAAAATGTTTATTCCATATTTTTAGATTTACAGCGCTGAATACACAGCATTTTTACATGAAGGTGGAATTAGTAGTGTATGTTTCTACAACCCAGATACCCATCAGGTTTAATCTGCTTTAAAGCCTTGTTGTAAACAATTTTAGGAAGTACTGTAATTTTTGTTGTATGTTGAATATTACTAATTACCTAATGTCGTTCTTCTAGTGTGATTGAAAACTTCATCACCTTACATATATACACTAACTGTTGAATTTGCATGTGCTTGTTTTATTGTTAACTGATGCTAAAGTTTGTCCCCAGGTCTCTCACTGTGTTTTGTTATCGTTTTGCATATCTTCCATAAGCCCTGGGTAATATTTTAATAATATTAAGTGATGTAACATAAATAGCAGTGGTTGGCATGGGAGTAGTTTTTTGATATCTTCATTTGATGGATATCAATCCTGATTACTCCTGATGGACCATTATCACCTAAGATTCTTGTCAAGGTTATTGCCATATTGATGCTTTCCTTCCAGAAAATATATTTGATTTTTTTCAGGAGCAGTGTCCTCTTATTTAACCATTACTGTGTGTGGCTTTTGAAATAATTATCTCAAAATTATATGCTTGAAATGAAATTTTACCTAACCTAGATTTTTTCTGTTCCTCTTGACATTCTAATCTATCAATATTTTCTGTCATGTGTGTGGCCGAGAATGTGGGGTTTGGTTCAGAAATGCCAGTTCAGACCTGATTATTAATCAAGACATGGGTATGAAAAATAAAAAGAAGCTCATCCATTTGGGGAATAATTAATTTTAACCAAGTTTGCACTCTGGGACTTGAAACAGTTTCACCTCATCTGTACAACTGTTTAATGCAAAATCTCCAATATAAGTGAAGTGCCCTAGGTGATCTGTTGAATTCTTCTCCCTTTTTTGTCCATCACTGCTAGATCTTTTGTGTTCTGTTGCTCAGAATTTCTCCATCAATCTGAGGTGAATTATTTTATAGCACAAAATCAATAAAGAAAATAAAGCCTACCATATGATTTTCATTCGCTTTCTATGGAATGGAGTAAGGTCGCTAATTATCATAATTAATTTACATAGTTAAAAATTCTCAGTAACAAAACAGAACCTGAACAGGTGGTTTGTATTGAATAAGTAAAATAAGCTTTATTATTTTAGCCTAGGACAGTTCTTTTTCTATTACACATGACTTGGGTAGAATAAAGTAGACAGCTCATGCTGAGAAAACTGAAATGTAGAGAATTCAAGGGTTAAAACGCAGACAGTACACCCAGGAGGGTCACAGGCATGGATCTCTGAAAATTATGATGAACCATCCAACTTGAATGAATAGAAAGCATTAGATGGTCTGTTGTTTGCTTTCAGTTTTGAAAGTCATTTTATAAGTTGAGCATGCTAATGATTTCATATCTTTGATCACATTTATAAAGGCATTTATTTCTCTTATGTTAAATAAGGGTTTAGTGACAATTACTTTTAAGTAAATTTTATTTACTGTCTAAGTTTAATTACTTAACGAGTATATATTTTTTTCTCTTTTGAAGCACAGTTTTTGTAAAGTGAAAATATTTATGATTATGCTGGTATAGTCCTTAAGGTCACCTACTCATTTCCTTAGACTCCTTGTGAATGACATCCACCTAAAGGCATCTCTCCTCATAATTTGACACTTAACCTGACATCTTTAGGTTTGAATTTGGGGAATTCCAATTTTGGGTTCTAAATATGGAAGCGTTTCCAAATAGATATGATCATAGTTTTGTCAAGTATAAAAAAGTAAGGTAAAATCCGTTGTATTACCAAATAAAATGTTCTGAATACTGAAATTAAATCAAATGCTTTCTTTTTGTACTGGAGTAGATGTACTCCATGGAAAATTAGTGTTTTATGAAAGGCACTTCTTCCTATTTTTTCATTTAATTGACATAAAAGAGACAGTATGTATTCAGACACAGTCATTTTTGAGAGTGCTGACACATTCGTATATTTTAATTGTAGAAGTGCTGGACATGAGCAGTGTTTTGCATTAAATTCCACACCTGATCACATGCCTGTTGGAAGATTTCCAGAGTATGCTCTGGAAGGGACTGTTGCTTCCAAGTTGTGCCACTGAAATTAAGATCTACTCCCCAGAGAAGACAAGTGAATTAACACAGTATGCTTTGTGCACAATGAAAACAAACTGATCTGGGTTACTACTTTGCTTAGAACTGTGAAAAGTACAATAACATGTACTTACAGTTGATTGGGTGAATTCTATTTTTACCTTATGCATAGAATCGATGATTTACTAAGTGGCTTTGTTTTAGATTCTTCTGACATGTTAAGATTCTCTGAAAAGCTAGTTAGTTATACTAACTCTATTCCAGAGAAACATTCTCTGGCCATTTCATTTTCAACTTTTTATTACACATGAAATAGGCTAATTATTGATAGCAAGATATCAATGTTAAAAAACCAACAAAAGTGTATAGCCTACCTCTTTGTATTTTGCTTGCATGCATCAAACACATTTTAATAAAAAGAAATCATCAATGCCATACCATTAGCAAAGAAATAATAATCACTCAGACATGAAGAAGTATTCAAAGACTAGAAGATTTTGGTGGTGAAGACAGGAGAAATAATAGAAATATGCACCAGGGCTGTTGGAATCTCTTGTAGGGAATATCTAGAAAATTAGATTAATCAAGGAGCAGACATTTGGAAGAAACTTTGTGTGAATGCCTGACAGTCTTGCTCTTTTCCTCATTTCAAATGTTGGCAGGGTAGCAGGCAGCTCCAAGGGAAATGTGCTCCTTTCATACTTGAGTAATTGATGAATTGTATGCAATATGCAAATGAGAATCCATAAATCTTATGAATGACAGCTTAATTTATGTGAGCCTTAATGAATGCAGGATTAGATTTTAATTAAATATCCTCAAAGGCACCCTGAGTAGTAGATTTTTTAGGCCTTGTTTTTTGAAAACTTGTTTCTCAAGCAATACATTTTACAAAAGCAGAAAACGAGGCAAAGGACTTAACCTATATTTTAGTAATAAACATTGTTTCATTTCACATAGGAAACAACAAATTCAACTGATAACTCCTTAATAAAATACGTACAGATCTCTTTATTTTGTACACATTTCACTAAATTTGATTACTTTTAATTACTGTTGGTCCCTGATATCATATGCTATTTTTAATTATAAGAAAGTTATTAAAACTTTACCAAAAAATACACTAGAGCTGAAGAGTTGTTTAATAAAAGATTGTATTAGATAGATAAACATTCAAAGTATCAAATCTAATTTGACTAAAATAAAGTCTTCCTAACCATTTTTTCTTTTTCAAAATTGCCTCTCTAGACAATATCTAATGCGATAAGATGATAAATAAGACTATTTCATACATGATATTTAATAAGGAGAATTGCATACTAAAATTAGACTGAAATGATGTATACTCCTGTGGAATAGTTATTTCCTTAATTCACTTTAATACCTTGAACTTAAATATAGGTTTTCTGTTGAATGTATATAAGATGACAGACATCATTTTACTTTTCTGTTAGGCATCTACTTTTTGAATTAGAATTTTCCTAATTTAGTTAGGTTAAAATGCACATATGATTTGGTGTTTAGAAATCCTAAACATTTGTTTCTTTCACTTCAAGTATTTTCTTGTTAAATTACATTGGGCTTACTTTTTAGTCCCCATTAGTTGTCCCAGCTAAATCAGTTTTAAACTCTGATATAAAAGTATTACTTTGAGTTTTTTCTTGGTAATGCTACAAGTGCCTATGTGAATATAAGTAGAAAAAATTGCACATTTTTCTCTCTTAAGTGAAACTAACTTATATAGCTTCAAAATGTAGTTTATTAAACTACCCAGTTACAGGATGAATAAATTCTGGGGATCTCACAGACATCATGTTGACTATAGTTAATAATACTGTAGTATATGTTTGAAAATTGCTGAGAGTAGGTCTTCAATGTTCTCACCACACGCACACAAGATGTGAGGTGTTGGATGTGTTAACTAACCTTATTGTGGTAATCATTTCACAATATACACATATATCAAGTCATTAAGTTGTACACCTCAAACATATACAATGCTACACATCAATAAAGCTGGGGAATAATGCAGTTTGTTCACCTAATATCTGTGTAGGTGTGTAGGTGTGAATTTCATTGAGAAGAATAGAAGTTTAAATATGGTAGTCAGTCAGAGGCTTTTACTAGAGCTGAGCTTCTGAGGTGGAGGTATCTGGAAAGGCCTTTAAATTACATGCACAAGTTTTGGTATATAACCATGTGTTCATTTTACTGACTTGATAAGTATATAACCTTCCACAGGTTTTCAAAGGGACTCATTATCTAAAAAAATAAGCTACTATAGTTGACTATAGTTAACAATACTGTAGTATATGTGTATATGTAGTATATATATAAATATATATATATATATATTTTATGGACTTTAATGAAGATTCTTTCCCTTTGGTATAAGTGAGACCCGTGAAAACACCCAAACAAAAAGAAAAGAAAAAAAAGGGAGGTGAGGATTTAGATAGTCCACGCTCCCTTATCCACAAGGCCTAATGACAGAGCAGGGCCGGCTCCTCTGTCGTTGCGGCAGGACCCGGCCTGGAGAAGGGATTCAATAACTGCAGGTTTTAAGTGTCCCCCAGCCCCCGTCCCCGCCCGCCCCGTGTGAAACTAACACTCATTCAGCCAATAGAGCCAATACATGAACAAAATAACAGCAAATACATAACTTACTGAAGCAAAGTATATCTATGTAAAACCAGAAAAAAACATGTAATCCATGCCTTATAAACCATATAACTTTCTAAAGGATCAATCGTGCGTAAACATGCTTTCCTTAACTCTTTAATTACTAATTTCTTTTTAAATACAGTATGATTTATTTTCAGAACAATATTTAAGTAAAATATCCTGTATTTTTGTTTTATTTTCCATGATTTTTGCCATCTTAAATATTGTGGTGAATTAAGGAGCCCATTTCTCTAATAATTATCATCAATTCTATCTAATCTATTTATGCAAAGAACATCTACTGACCAAAGTTAAATTTATATGTGCAAATAAGATGACAAAATAGTTCTAGAGAAAATATTTAAAAGTATTTTAGAAAACAACAAAATTTAACTGACTTTAAATTTGCTGTAAAGTTATATTTTACATATGTAATTTAATGTAAATGTAGAGTTGCAAATTGTTACATGTTACTAAATTTGGATGTTCAGTTTTTATTTCAATCTGTCATTTTATATATATATTATATATGTATTACACAGTTTATACAATTTGATCAACTATATTGTGATTGCGCCAGTCCCTTTCCTTAAAGTTAATAAGCAAAGGTAAGATAACACAGTGGTCTAAAAGAAGGAACGAACTTACACTTGAATGAAATTAGGGTTTCTAAGATGAGTTTTAAAATTAGAATTTCATATTCAAGTCAGTTCACATTTATTTTCTCTCTCTTTCATCTTCTTTGTTGAAACTCAACTGAATCTGTGGCTTCATTTTCTTAAAGACTCCATTGCTCAAAACAGTTAAAGCTGTAGCAATAAAAATACGTTTTTTTTTTTGGAGATAACGCTCTTATTATGGTTTTGATGAGACTTGATTTGCTGGAAAATTTTCAAACTTTTTTGCTATACTAATTTCATTTCCAAAGCAGTTATTTTCAAAATTTTGGTTTTTAAATACTTTTAACAGGTTTGGTTTGACTAAGAGATAAGTTATAACCCACACAGACTGCATAAATTTTTGTCTGTCATGGCATTCTTTGCCAATTATAATATCACTTGCTTAGAGATATTTGCATTTGCGGTTGGGATTGTTGGAGAGAATTGTTTTTTCGTAAATCCAGAAGTTATAGTTAGTTGTGGTTGACCTTTATTATAACATTGAGATTTATTGATGAAGAAATATTTATCAGATGAGTGATTTAGACTGTCAATTTCTTGGAAACTTTTATTCCTCTAATGTGGTCTTTATTGGAGCTAATTGGAACTTTCTTTCAAAATGAAAATGGCCATAAATCATACAGAATTTTAGTCGCTAGTTCCTTTATTATTTTTTTCTCTGCTGAAAACTCTAGGCATAATGTAGTTTGTTTCACTTATTATTAAAGCTAAGATAAATTTCCTATGTGTTGTCAGATATAAATAATTAATACTTGATTCAGCTGACTTTGAAATGATTCACCTACTTTGCTGTGTGTGAAAGTAGGAAAAATTTAGAAAAGGAAGTATATAATGTCTATGCAGCATTTCAAGAGAGCCTCCAACTCATTTTGAACAACAGGTTACAGAGGAGGTTTTAGGTAAATTTTGATTATTTCAAGCTTTTGTGTTGGTCAGTTGGAGTAATTTAGTAATTTGAATTGGCATGCATCAAATATATTAATCACTGTAAATACAATTATATCGGTTTATACATGAAAAGATCATTTAGCAGAGATTACTTGCCTAGTTGAGGATGACCAGCTGGAGCTGTCCAAGTATAGAAAACTTTTCAATACCTTTTTGGAGAAGGTTTTCAAATTACTTTTCACTTGAACTAAAGGGAATAAATACAGTCATAAACCCCTTAGAAGTTCTTATGATATACATCTTTTTATACTTGCTGCCCTTACTTTGAAAATTAAAATGTTTGAAATAGTTCCCATTAGATAGGAATTTATATTTCTGCTTTTCTTAGGTCCAAGTGAATGCCTGCAAATTGTTTTCAATACTGAAAAAACTATTCAGTCTATTTGAAGAATTTTTGCTCTACCCATCAAAATATTCTGAAAGGAAAGTGAAAACAAAAGTACAAAATAATAATCTGTCATTTAAATTGTTAATAGAAGAGGACTGATATGGGATTAGAAAATTAGTTATAAACAAATACACCTTAGTAAATCAGAGTCTGTCAGCCATGTTTTAGGAGGTCTGAGGTCTTCTGCCAGCGTTCAGTAGGTTTTCTGTAGGAGTTGTTCCACGTGTAGATGTATTTCTGGTGTATCTGTGGGGAGGAAGGTGATCTCCACGTCTTACTCTTCCACCATCTTCCCCTCGTCCCTCGGTCAGCCACATTTTAAAAAGAGCAATCAATATTTGAATCTTCTGTTTGGTAATGATTACAACCAAATTTAGTTATTGTGTCAAGTGCAAGTGAACATCAAAAGAACTTTGCAAAATTACAGCTCAGATACCTATTTATCTGTGCTGTCTGAACTTGTAAAATATCTTAAAACATGACAGCAAATATTTGGGGTACCAAGTTTACTAAGATACATCTTAGTAGCTTTCATTTTGTTTAAGATAGATAAATGTACAGCTGTTCTCCAATTTTGACACCATAATCTATGGGAAAAGATGAAAACAAACCTGGAAACTCCTAGCACATTCTGCTCCTCCCATTTATAGAAGTATTCAGATGGTCCTGAGGCACTGCTTCACAAAATCTCCAAATAACCGTTATTCCATCACCAACCCCGGCTCCCAAGTATTGAGGGAGGGACGATCAGAACTCTCCCACTTATCATCTGCCCATACGCCCACATTCAACCTACTTACTTGGAGAAAACCAAGAATAGTAGATTTAAACCCCATTGTTTGGATTCAGATACTGAGTCCAGAAACATTTGGATCATACTAACAAGCAAAAGCAGAAACCTGTAACTCTTGACTCAACATCCAAACCTCTTTCCTCATCTTGTGAAACTGACTGATATATTAGGACTGACTTTTTAGTTCTTCATCAACATATTTAGAACTCTTATTACTAGGGAGGTGAAATAATAAATGAGAAAATGGTGTGTATCTGCTTTGGAATCATTTTAAATGAATAAAAACTTCTACGTCGATATAAGCCACACTCACTACAATGATATTTGTCACGTGTTATTATCTAGGAATACCCCTCTTTCAATTTTCAACCAAATTTCAGCCCATTTCCTATCAAGAAAGCTATTAAATAATTATTTTCATGTTCAGTATGATTTAGTCACAAGAGACTGCAATTAGAAATCCACTGGAATTTCACATGTAAGGGACCCCATCTCACACTCATTGAAAGGAAATGCCATTTTATGAATTATTTTTTAAAATAAAGAAACAAGCAATTCTGTGTTTCTATACAAACATATGAAATCTCATAGGAAATCTGCATTTGTTATCAGTCTCAGGAAGCTTCAAGGTGGGGGACTCTAGTGTTATGAGGAGGAAACAAAAATATACGGGGGGCTTCCCTGGTGGCGCAGTGGTTGGGAGTCCGCCTGCTAATGCAGGGGACATGGGTTCGTGCCTCGGTCCGGGAGGATCCCACGTGCCGCGGAGCGGCTGGGCCCGTGAGCCATGGCCCGTGGGCCTGCGCGTCCGGAGCCTGTGCTCCGCAACGGGAGAAGCCACAACAGTGAGAGGCCTGTGTACTGCAAAAAAATATATATATATATATATACGGAACTTAAAATCATCAAGAATGTCACGAAGAAAAGCAAAAGGAAGATGGTTTCCTCATTTTATCCCGTGTTACTATATATAATATAGAAACTTATTTATAGCAAATGGCATATGCTGGCTGCATACTGCTAAGGAATATTCCCTTCTAATAAAATACATAAATTGTTCAGAATAATAACTTATATACTGGAATAAAAGTAACTTAAAGGTATAAATTTATCATTGCCTAAGAGCATAGTTTCTAATTTTATCCTTATAATAAATATCATTATAATAGATACCCTATTCAAAGGAATTATTAAAGCATTCAGGCATAAACTCATAACTTTGTCTATATTAGACCCCTTAAGAAGTAAAATGCTTTAAAACACTGTCAAGAATTTTCATCTAAAATCTTTTATATGGACATTATATATTTTTTCCAACAAAATTTTAGGGAATGAAAAATACTAATAGAATTTCTGAATTGTTTTATGATATTACAAAATAAATAACAAGATAAGTTTAAAAACATTCACTGGGACTTCCCTGGTGGTGCAGTGGTTAAGAATCCGCCTGCCAGTGCAGGGGACACAGGTTCGATCCCTGGTCCAGGAGGATCCCACATGCCCCGGAGCAACTAAGCTTGTGTGCCACAGCTACTGAGCCTGCACTCTAGAGCTCGCGTGCCACAACTTCTGAGCCCATGCACCACAACTGCTGAAGCCTGTGTGCTCTAGGGCCTGTGCTCTGCAACAAGAGAAGCCACCGCAATGAGAAGCCCGCACAATGCAATGAAGAGTAGCCCCTGCTTGCCACAACTAGAGAAAGCCCACGTGCAACTATGAAGACCCAACGCAGCCAAAAAAAAAAAAAATATATATATATATATATATATATATATATATATATATATATATATATATATATATATATATATATATATATAAAATTCATTGCACTGAAAATTTAGTGAAACAAAATTAGGAGAAAATAAGGACTATATATATATTTTTTAATCTTCAAAGGACTCGGTGATTATTTTTGCTCTTTTGAGATAGTGGCTGAAAATGAAAAATTGAGATTGACCCTTAATTGTAACATTGCTATCAAAAGCCTCTAACACTAAGCTGATTTTAATGTATACAAAGTCATATAATTATAAAATTTGGAATACCCCTAGTTACCAAATGAATAAAAGTGGTGTTTAAGTGTTTGGCCCTTTAATCCAGAGCCCTTAGTAGATGAAAATATGTTCATCTTTTACCTCCCCTAGTGATAATTATAATTGTATTGTTGGCTCACATTTCTTGACTCTTGTGTAATTTAGCTCTGTCAGCATTAATCTCTTGGCTGTTCACATCAGTGGAACTAAATGTCTGCTTAATATTATGTAGGTTAGATGGTTGTCATCCTAGTTGGGGAAAAGCAATGAAAGAATTTACCGTGGTATTAATCAAATGTATTATAAGGGCACCGGGCCTAATATCTGAACATTTATACTACAGTGAAGTCAGATTTTATCACTTGCATGTTTGGAAATAGATTTTACTTTCTTCATGTAGAGGATCAGTGATGGATTTGTTTCCTAAATATCCATAGGTTACTTTTCCTTATTCTTCCAACCAGTGTTATTATTGTTTACTATACAGTATTTATAACAGGAAATAGTAGAGGATCATCAAAAGAAATGCTTTTTATAAAGCAGATTTACATTTTCCTTTCAGTGATCACAGTTATATTTATCTGGGGGTAGGAACATTCTGACAGGTACAGGGGGGAACTGCTTGATATAAAGTCACTACTGCAGGAAAATGAACCTTTTGGTAAAAACATCTTAGTTTGAAATGATAAGTAAAGTACAGAGAACATAACTATGTGCTATTATGTATCATTTTATTACCTTTATGTTGATCTTGATCTTTTATATGGATAGCAAAGCATTGGCAAAGGAAGACTAAATAGAGACATTTGTATAATACATCTTTGGCTGCAATGTAATCCTTACATCGAGGACTAGTTAGCAAGCAAAGGATTCATATTTCATTAAAATACAAAGAGTATTCTTTATAGAATCTGAAAACTTAAACACTGTGGAGTGCTTTGGAATTTTAAATGAATAGTTTCCATTTATATTACATTTTAATTTACTTAGTCAAACACATTTGTTAAACATGATTATGAGCTGAGCCTTGAACCAGACATAATGGCTGAAAATAGGGCAGCAACGTGTGTCTTTTGCCTGAGAGACAGAACAGATCATATCTGGAGAATGGAAAAGGATGCTGTTTAGAGGAAAAGATTTAAGACTTAAGAAGAGATCAGGCAAATAAATATTATTGATAGGTCGGTAGAAACCCAAACTTCTTATACTGCCAAGCTCTCAGAGTTCATCTTTTTCCTTTCTCTCGCTTACAAGCTGAAATCCAGCCATACTGACTTTCCTTTGTTTTCCTGATCAGAACAAAGTTGTTAGGTTCTTTGTACTCTCTATCCATTTGCCTGGAACTCTTCCCTCTTTTATTGCATAGCTGGTAGCTTCTTAATACATAAGCCTCACCTTCTTAGAGAAGTCTTCCTTGCCCTACTAATCTAAAGGCACCATTTTTGTAGTCTATTCATCTATTTATTTTTGTCTTTCTCTGCCCAGAACCTTTCCTGGTACGTATTGGGTTGACCAAGAAGTTCGTTCGGGTTTTTCCATAACATCTTACAGAAAAAGCTGAATGAACTTTTTGGCCAACCCATAAACTTTCAATAAATGTTGAATGAACGACAAAACAGCGAAGATAAATACAGGGATAAAGGTGGAAACAGTCACTGTATTTCAGTAAGGCTTCAAGGGGCAGTTACTTTTTAAATCCAATTTTGATGGAAGAAAAGATGATGACTCCTCTCTCACCCAACAGGAAAAATATTGATAATGACATAATACATACAAAGCATGAAGGCTGTGAGGACAGTGTAGACAATATCAGGCAGTTTTGACTTCTGGGAGAGAATCTATGCATTTAACTCCAGCACAACAAATTTTAATGTGTCTGTTACATATGCATGAAACTGTAACATGAATACAAATGTAATTAGTTGGTGAGAATTTGGGCTAAGAAGTGGGTAAAGGGGCCAAAAGGCCAAAATAAGAGGCTTGGAGATGCTACAGTAAGATAAAAAAGCTGTGGTATTCCTTGAGCAGCAAATCCTATGAATAAATAAGCCATTCTCATATTAGGCCAAAGGTAGCCTTTCAAAGGTGGCCTGCAAAGGTTTCTTTTATTTTTCTTCTTGAAAAGTAGCACCAGAGGTTGCATTTACACAGAAGAAGGAGCCTCTTTTAAATGTAAATAATCATAATTTAAGATTTTTAACCTTAATTATCAGTTACATTCTCGCAGGCTTTAGTTGGTTGTTGAAAGCAAGATACTAAAAACTGTGGATGACCCAGGTGATGGGTTTAAATATCAATGGGAGGAGTAAGAGCAGTTAAGAAAGAAAGCTCAGGGCTTCCCTGGTGGTGCAGTGGTTGAGAGTCCGCCTGCTGATGCAGGGGACACGGGTTCATGCCCCGGTTCTGGAAGATCCCACATGCCGCGGAGCGGCTGGGCCCGTGAGCCATGGCCGCTGAGACTGCATGTCCGGAGCCTGTGCTCCGCAGCGGGATAGGCCACAACAGTGAGAGGCCCGTGTACCGCAAAGCTCCACTAAAAGTGAAGACATGAGAACTGCCAAGTTGTAAATTTCTGGAAGCTTGCTTTGCTATTACTCAAAATAATCTTGCCCGATGACCTTTATTTGAAAAGTAGTGGGTAGGATAGATAGTATTTGGGAGATGTTGACAGAGGAACCAGTTATTTGGAAATAAGCACCTAATTAATGAAATAGCAAATTAAATGAAAAAGAAATGGTATCTTTGAATACATGACTAACTGGACTTGAGATGGAGAGTGTGTTGCAGTGATGGGAATCATTGAATTTCAGTTTAGAAAGAGGCCTCAGCAGTGAGTGAGCTAAAACCTGTACCAAACGCCAGTTGTCTGTTTTACAGTATCCCTGAGAATTTGAATAAGTGGTCCAACTTCTGCTTGACGTCTGAAGGGACAAGGATCTCAGAAGAAGATAATTTTTGCCTCTATCTCTCAACAGGCCCTTCCTATGTTTGGCCGAAATACTCTTCCCCTTTATCTTTGAGCTCAGACATAAAAGGAATGAATTTAATCTGTCTTTTATTTGGTTACCTTATATTAAATATTGTAAGGTTCCTATTATGTTCTAATCTCCTTTCAAAGCTTTTATTTTTCATGTGGACCATACCATCTCTTTTTCTAAAAAAAATATTTATTTAATTTATCTTTTATTTTTGGCTGCATCGGGTCTTTGTTGCTGCGTGTGGGCTTTCTCTAGTTGTAGCGAGCAAGGGCTACTCTTTGTTTTGGTGCACAGGTTTCTCATTGTGGTGGCTTCTCTTGTTGCAGACCATGGGCTCTAGGCGCGTGGACTTTAGTAGTTGTGGTGCGGGGGCTCAGTACTTGTGGCTCACGGGTTCTAGAGCTCAGGCTAAGTAGTTGTGGCACAAGGGCTTCGTTGCTCTATGGTATGTGGGATCTTCCTGGACCGGGGCTCGAACCCTTGTCCCCTGCATTGGCTGGTGGATTTTTAACCACTGCGCCACTAGGGAAGCCCCCATATCTTCTCTTTCCTCTTCTTTTGTTCTGAATTTTGAACCCTTCAAACCTGTATTTATTCTTTTCTGGTATATGCTAAGTGATCAATGATTCTTTTTCAAACATCAGGATTCAACAGCCCTGAATAGCATCAGATAAGGTCAGAATGGCTTACCCTCTCTAGTTTTGGTTCTCTAATTAACACTCATTGTCACACTTGATTTCTGGGATTTTTTTTTTAAATTTCTTTGGATTAATAATTCCTGATATTTTTAGCTGAAGAAAGGAAAGGGATGTTAGTCTCATCTAACATCTGAGATTTCAGTGGAAATAATGAGCCTAATGATTCATATGGCAAGTCTCAAACGTAACTGTACATCCAATGGGATATATCAAAGAATAAGCTATCATTGAATTCAGAAATGGTAGGAATCTGAAAGAAACTAGATTTTTTTTCCTTTGACTTTATATTTATCTTCCCCTGAAAGTTGTCATGAAACGCACAGTTTACATTATGATAAAAAACTTACATACTATTTAATGTAAAAACATTAAAAAGTATAAATGAGAAATAAATCTAAGAGATGGAGTTATACTTGAGTATGGACTAATAGAAATGAAATTTTATAATACTTGACCCTTTGTTTCTTACAAACTAAATGCCAGAGATAGAGGCATGGAGTGTGTGTGTGTGTGTGTGTGTGCACACGCGCATGCGCGTGCGCATCATTACATACTCAGGTCCTTGCAATATCTGAGAGACTGTATTTTCATTTCTGGTCATCACCTTAGCAAACTAATCAATGAGGCATGAACTGCTATCTGCAGTGAAAGAAATGAAAAATAAACCAGAGATAATCCCTCAGTTAAAAGGTTATTCTGTGTGATAAAAGCTATTTTGTTAATTTATTTACTTACTGGTACAGTGAGATAAAGTGAAAGTACAATTAGGGAATTCTCATTGAAAGGATTTTAAAGGGCAATGATGACTTAATATTTTGTATTATTTGATTGACACTTAAGAGTATTTTTAAACTAAAATTTTTTGTAGCACATAAAATTCTAAATTGTCTTGCTTTAGTTTACTGTGTATTTTAAATTTCATACATAATTACACAATATAATTGATTATTCAATAAAAATAATCCTTAGATGAATCCTAACATTTAATATTAGCTCTCTTAATTTAATGAAGGATGGTTATTTTTCAGAAAGGTGGTTCCTGTATTTTAATGTATCCTGGTAATTTAATGTATAGTGTATAATTTTTTGAAATATTAATTTATTTCTTCTCCAGGTGATTTATCCCACAAACATAACTTTATTTTTCAGTTAGTTGTCAAACTGTGCTGAATTCTGGAGAAATATAAATAAGTAGAAGATAGTTATCACATTTAAAGGCTTCATGTGCCTAGACAGAAATGATACATAAATTATTATACTGACTTAGTAAGTATTATGGATGTGGGTGGAAGCTGGTGAGCCACATGTACATGGGAGATTAGGGAAGGAATTGATGTAAACTGGCTCAGGGTTTCTCCCATGGACAATTGATGGAAAGGGCATTTTAGGCAGAAGGATTAGCATCTCCAAAGCAAGGATATATGAAAGTAATTAGGTACCAACTACAGACTGAGGGTGGGAAAGTTTTGAGAAATTATACTGGAAAGAAATTGAGATGTTAGATTTTAAAGTTAAAGGGTCTGATATGCTATGATAAGAAATCTGGTGAGCTGTGGAAGATTTGCAGAATGCACTGAAGGTGCTAGAATGTTTTTTTCTGTATAGATCACTTAGGTCAGTACACTACAGGGACACAAGGGAAAGGACTTGAGATAAGGCAGGAGCCATGTGAATGAAGAAAAGGGTGAATTAAGAAATATCATAGGTAGAATCAATAGAATCTGGTGACCATCGAATTGAGAGGTAGAAATTACACTAAAGGAGATAGAGGAATTGGGATCACCCCTGTGTCTGGCTTTGGAAATTGGATACATTGTGGTTTATTAACAGATATATGGAATACAATAGGTAATGTGATGCAGGTTCAGGGTGAAAGATAAAAAGTTTACTTTTGACATATTGAATTTGAAGTGCTTGTGGCATCTTCAGATGTCCAGTACACCAATGGAAAGACAGCTTTGGAACTCAAGAGAAAAGGGATTCCATATATATGTGTTAGCATACGGTATTTGTTTTTCTCTTTCTGACTTATTTCACTCTGTATGACAGACTCTAGGTCCATCCACCTCAGTTAAAAGCTTTTGCACAGCAAAGGAAACCATAAACAAGATGAAAAGACAACCCTCAGAATGGGAGAAAATATTTGCAAATGAAGCAACTGACAAAGGATTACTCTCCAAAACTTACAAGCAGCTCATGCAGCTCAATATCAAAAAAACAAACAACCCAATCCAAAAATGGGTAGAAGACCTAAATAGAAATTTCTCCAAAGAAGATATACAGATTGCCAACAAACACATGAAAACATGCTCAACATCATTAATCATTAGAGAAATGCAAATCAAAACTACAATGAGTTTTCACCTCACACCGGTCAGAATGGCCATCATCAAAAAATCTACAAACAATAAATGCTGGAGAGGGTGTGGAGAAAAGGGAACCCTCTTGCACTGTTGGTGGGAATGTAACTTGATACAGCCACTATGGAGAACGGTATGGAGGTTCCTTAAAAAACTAAAAACAGAACTACCATACGACCAAGCAATCCCAGTACTGGGCATATACCCTGAGAAAACCATAATTCAAAGAGTCACATGCCACAATGTTCATTGCAGCTCTATTTACAATAGCCAGGACATGGAAGCAACCTAAGTGTCCATCGACAGATGAATGGATAAAGAAGATGTGGCACATATATATGGAATCTAAAAAAAAAAAAAAAAAAAATCGTTCTGAAGAACCTAGGGGCAGGACAGGAATAAAGACACAGACGTAGAGAATGGACTTGAGGACATGGGGAAGGGGAAGGGTAAGCTGGGACAAAGTGAGAGAGTGGCATGGACATATATGCTACCAAATGTAAAATAGATAGCTAGTGGGAAGCAGTGACATTGTACAGGGAGATCAGCTTTGTGCTTTGTGACCACCTAGAGGGGCGGGATAGGGAGTGTGGGAGGGAGACGCAAGAGGGAGGGGTTATGGGGCTATATGTATACGTATACGTATAGCTGATTCCCTTTGTTGTACAGCAGAAATTAACACAACATTGTAAAGCAATTATACTCCAATAAATTTGTTTTAAAAAAAGGGAGAAAAGGGAAAACATCGTTTCTAATTTTTTAGAAGTTTGTTTTAATCATTGATGAATTAGACATCAATTTCATTTTTAAGGTGATGTAGAAATTATTGTGGGTTATAAACTTTTCCATCTAAGAAGTAGAATTTTGGTTACTTTCTCAGAAATAAGGGCCAAAGAAAGTTAATATTTAGAGCCCATTAATTCTCCTACTAGACTGAAAGTTACCTTTTCACTTATCTAGTCTATTTGAGTTCCTTTTCTCACTGGAAAATACTCTTCATTTATATAATATGCACTGATAGGTATTGACAGCTTTTAAAATTCCTGTTTGATGTCTTTACTCAGTGAAATCACGCAGGGAAGGAGGAAGAACAGTAACATTAAAATAGAAATGGGATGAAGATAATGGCACAAATTGGAAACTACATTTTCAGATTGGAAAAATGTGCCCTTGGAAATCAGAGAATACACTGAGTTAGCTTTTTCCTGTACTTTCACTGTTCACATTCTCCTTATTAGGCACTTTATGATAGTATTACCTTCTTTGACTATTTTATTTCAGATTTTAAAATTTTATCTGCCATGGCATCGCTTGAACTTGTTAGGGAAGGGAAGATGTGGCTTCCAAGAGTTTAAGTGACTTGCCAAGGTCACACATCTAATAAGTGACAGCTTCCTTCTTCTGATCCATGGCCAAGTGACCTATTGTCACTATTATTCAGAGGCACCATGTTATGACGGGGTAAGCATAGTCTTTGAAATGAGAGATACATGGGTCTGACACAAAAATCTGAAATTCATGAGTCATGCTGTTGGACCAGTCAGCTCCAATTTCTTCATCTGAGAAGTAGAGATAATATGTGCCTTCTAGGACAGTTGGAGTTTAAGTGAGATGAGATACCTTAGTCACCCTGGTACACAGTAGGTGTCCTGCCTATGATAGCTTTCCTTCTTCATCAGTCAATTCAGTATTAACTCCCTATGTTCTCAAACTGGGAGAAAAGAGGAGCAGTGAACCCACTATCAAGACCTTAAAAGTTAGGTCAGTTGTTAGGCCAGGAGTCCCCTTGCTTATTTCATTTTTTGGCTCCATCCTTTCTATTTTACAGTACACTTTAAAATTTTTTTTAAATATGATTATTTATTTATTTACTTATTTATTTATGGCTGTGTTGGGTCTTAGTTTCTGTGGGAGGGCTTTCTCTAGTTGTGGCAAGTGGGGGCCACTCTTCATCGCAGTGCACGGGCCTCTCACTCCCGCGGCCTCTTGTTGCGGAGCACAGGCTCCAGACGCACAGGCTCAGTAGTTGTGGGTCACGGGCCTAGTTGCTCCGCGGCATGTGGGACCTTCCCAGACCAGGGCTCAAACCATTCTCAACCACTGCCCCACCAGGGAAGCCCCTACTTTTAAAATTTTAATCTCCTTTATTGGTATCCTGTATATTTGTTACAAGTATTGATGATAGGCTTCTTAAAAACCAAGCTAGAATTAAACCTGATATTATTCGTATTACTATAAGGGGAGTTGGGTGAAAATATTAAACCTGTATTTTCATAAGGAATCTTATATATATTTAATAAATTGCAACACATCTCTTTTGTCTGTATTTAGTCTGGCAGTCTCTACAATGTGTGTTACTATATGTAAACACATATACCTACACAACTGAATCTTGACTAATAATTGACTTACTTGAACCAGTTAAAGTATGAAAAAAATTGCTCTTTTAAACATTGTTTTACTTTTCAAAATGTTATTATTCTGGGAAGTTGCATTTTAAGGACAGCTGCTTTTACAGTGCCTAATGCCCTGGATTTTCTGGAGTTGTCCCTATTTCTTCATTCAGTTAAAATTTTTTGAACTCCTCTTATATGTTGGGCACAATTCTGATTTCTTCTCATTGTTATGCTAAGGCCTGTTGTTACTATAACCAAGATCTCATCCACATGATATACCTCTAGTATTGGACTTGCTGAAACTGTTTCTATGAAAGTGTACATAAAGCCCATAGAGGATAATATTCAGGAGGAAATAATATAACTGAGCATCTATTTAAGCAATGAAGTTAGAATTTAAAAGTAATTAATAGTAGTTAATTTGTGATATATATGCTATTTATTTTAAGCATCTATAAGACAATTTGAAAGGGTGTCAAGTAATGATGGAATAACTTATTATTATATCATCCTTACTATTGAAAAAAGGCTAAACCTAAACTACTTCCATAATGCTTATTGGTGAATATTAGAAACTATATTTATCTCTTTATTTGTTCCTGGATATAGTCCCTTTTTAAAAAAACTTTGTTATAAAAGTACAAATTTTTGAAAACTGAATTTAGAACAGAAATGCTAGTACTCCTTTGACTAAAAGAGGTGAGAATGTTATTACTACAGTTTAATTCATTATTTATCATGCTGCAGTTACAGAAATAACATATCTCAATTAGTAAATTTAAATACCTTAATTACCTATAGAAGAACCTGAAAAAAATTTCTTAAGTGGCGTTACATTTTAAAACAGGTTACTACGAGAATTTAGTAACGTGATTTAGTTAAATGTAAGATCATCTAAATCTATGATCATTTAAATCATCAGCTCATGAATAATCGATCTAGGAGCTTTTATTTTTTATGGGATTGGGCCTTATCTAGAAAAAATCTTTGGTATTGATATAATTATAAGACAACAATAATATATTTCTGTAGTTTACCATTTATTCCATGTTTTATGCACGTTCAGACTATTGAATTAATCTCCGAAACAATAAAAAGACATTCTTTACTAGAAATAGCCTGCTTTGCCTTGGCTTTGTGGCAAAATGACATTAGGGAACATACATGGTTGTTGAACCTGATTGCTTTAGCAGCCCTCGGGTTGATAGTATCAGGTTCCAGCTTGCCCTGCTGGGTCAACGTGGACCCAGGCCTTTAAAGAGAAAAGTTCAGGGAAAGTTCACTTCTATTGTTTTACCATGGTTACAAAACAGAGAGGGGAAAAAAAAAAAAGGAAAAAGAAAAGAAATCTTGGGTTTGTGACCTGTCGCTGCCTGAGTCCTTTTCTGTGTTCTTTCTGTTTTTGTCAATTAAATATTGCAACAGAGAAAATTAAAACTTAGAAAAATCTATAATGAATACAAGCCAAAATATACTCTGTTATCACTCGTAGCTAACCCCCAGATACGTTCAATGACTGTTGGTGTCATTGCATCAAGTGTTTAGATTAGTTTAATTTCATTTAAAGCATTATTTCAATTTTTCCTCAGTAAGAAGTTTAAAATTTGTAAGGTTGTTATAGTAGGAAAGATTTGTTGATTTTAGAGGGCAAGAGGAATAACTTATTAAAAGTAATTTAACTTCGATTAAATTTGTTGAAATAAAGTGTTGTTTTAACTCAAAGAGGGAGATCATAATTTATTATTTTATTCTGGCTGTAAACTAAAGCAACATTTTCATTTAAAAGAATTTGTTTACCTTAAATGGTAAGGAGTTGTGATATGTAAGGGCCAGCATGACCTTGCTTGGAGCAAACTGAGTGTTTTTTGAATATAGGTAAAAATTCAAACAAATTCAAAATCCTAAGTTTAGGCTATCTTTGCAAATTGTGGAAATTTTGTTCTAAAAATATTTACTAAGTGTTAGTTGTGAGGAAGGTCAATGCCATCTAGTTTACTACACATTTTGTTCTGTGAGCCTATAAAATATTATGATTAAAACAATACAGATGGAGCAGTTATTTTATTTTAAAAATGATAATTTTAACAATACCCATATTGTAGGATGTTATCTGTATAACCCAGACAGAATCACGGCTTGATGGTATTTCAATCTAATTTTTGTCCACGTTTTATTTTTTACTATGAATTTATGTTTTTTAAAAAGTTTTCAAATGGAAGTTCTAATGAAAATGGCTTTTTTTCAGAAAGCATATGATTTATTTAAGAATACATTTTCAAATTATTAAATATATATACATTTACATAGATATATTAGATATTTCTTTAAGTAACAATAGTATGAGTCACTTTAGAATTTTTATAGTCATACTTTAAAATACTATTTTACTTTTTATTTGTTGTGCATGGTAATGCTTAGTTTCCAGAGGTGAGAATTCAGAGCAGGAGGTACATATTATAGAATTAAGATAACAGAGTAAGATGAATCTTTGTAACTTTTTAGAATGACACTATCTCTGTTATGTGCTCATTTGTTTATTGATCCTTTGCAGTTTTGATTAGCATAATTTATTTTCCTTGAAGTTATCTGTGCCAGACATAGAACTGAGCTTTTTCATGAGCTAGATGGATAGTAGTAAAGGAAAAGGGAGAGATTTAAGTATCTATTTAAATTAATCACAATGTAGAAAGCACCAAAAACATTTCTTCTGTAAATATATCATATCATCTATATTATTCAAAAATAACATTTCTGCAACTCTTTGTATAAATGCCTGAACATATTTCCAGTAACACCCAGATATAACAAATTTTTAAGTGGTCTCCATACTGCTTATTTTAGCATCTAGAAGATAGTTTTTAAAAAACTAATTCTGACTGTATTTAGAAATGATCTTAATCTGTGATCCACACGTTTTCAATATGGTTTCTTCATATGTTAAAAGTGGAAAATATTTAATTTGTAGCATATAGCATGTTTAACATTGCTGATTATCACTTCAGAATTAAAAAGACTGCTTGAATAACTACATCAGGCAATTGGTTGCAAGTAACTTGTGACTTTTGAATTCAGAGGTCATCTAGTCCTTCACCTACTGTCAGACAGGACTTACCTCAGCGAGTCAGGATAAATGGATGCTCTCAGATGTTAAAAACCATCAAGAAGGGCTTCCCTGGTGGTGCAGTGGTTGGGAGTCTGCCTGCCGATGCAGGGGACACGCGTTCATGCCCCGGTGCGGGAAGATCACACATGCTGCGGAGCGGCTGGGCCCCTGAGCCATGGCCGCTGAGCCTGCGTGTCCAGAGCCTGTGCCCCGCAACGAGAGAGGCCACAACAGTGAGAGGCCCGCGTACCGCAAAAAAAAGAAAAAAAAATCAAGAACAGAGTCTACAGAGACTTTACCTGATAACCTATTCTAATGTTTAACTTCTCTAACGAGAGGAAGAAGTATTTTTTTTCATATCTCATCTACGTACATCCCTCCTGTTGCAGTTTAAGGGTTGGTACTTTTTTTTAATGTTATTTTCCTGCTCTTTATTACTGTGTGTTCTGAATTTATTATTGGACAGATTTTCCCAGTGCATGAACTGTTAGAAATAAATCTCATGAATTTTCAAGAATCCAGCCTAGTATGTGACCTAAACGTATTATGCTTAACTTCAGTGGCCTTGGAACCATGTTTTCTTGCTCTTTAGAACCACTTTCTTCATAAATAAAGAGATATAATTGTTTACTTTTATCTAGAATAACAGTTTAGGGGAATTGCTTGATCCATTCCTGCTCCAGTGCAATGAATAACTGTAATACAAATTGGTTAAAAAACATTTACGTTTTCTATAATTTACCCCAGAAGTCAACTTTAAAGTTTCTTTCAAAGAGAAATTCTCCAAAGGCCCTCAAGACCCAATGCAATTTTTAAGTAAATTGTATGCTTTGCAGATATTCCACTTTATCCATTTATTCTATTTTTTCATATAAGAATCTATATGAAGAGTCAGGAAAGGAAACGTTGGATGTTTTTAAAGTATTCTGTCATGTGTTTTACTACCTGACAACCTTAAATTGATATTTATTCAAAACCACTTTTGTCTTTTTAAAAATTCTATATCTTTCAAATACGTGCAGTTCAAAAATTTAAATCCCTTAGTGTGGCTTAAAAGATACTTTTTGATTAGCTCTTGTTTACTTTAATATCCTTTTTTCTCATAACACTCCCATCCCACTCATCAGATATAGCTTCATGCTTGTAGTCCAGATACAGGGCCCACAGAAGTTCTAGCTCTCACTCATTTCTGGGACTTTCTGTGCTACTCTTCCAATCCCTTCCAATATTTCAATTTCCATGGCACTTTTTCTTTGAAATTTGGCAAAAATGGGAAGTCCTTGAGTTGGATTCCATAAAGCAAAATGCAAGTTTCTAAGATAAAATCAATTAATTAACTTATCTACACAAAATTATTGCAAGTTCAAGGATTATAGTCTTGTTGAAATAAAGGGTTGTCATTTTCTTTCTTTTCTATCCCCCTTTAGACACATATGGTCTTGGACTGTATTATATTATCACATTTAAATACTATGATCACATTTAAATGAAAGATTTTCATGCAATTAAAGTGCCTGTTTAAATCTTTTGCTCATTTTCTAAAATGGAATCTTTTTGTCTTCTTATTATTGAGTTGCAAGAATTCTTTATGTATCCTGAATCCAAGTTCTATATCAGATATGCATTTAGTAAATACATCTTTATAAATGTACTTGTATTTGTAAATACATATAATTTTCTCCCTGCTAAAAAGAAATAGATAAAATGTTTTATTACTCATAGGCAAACTTTATATATTTTGGTGATCAATCAATATTAAAAAACAATATCCATATAAGTAAAGTTTTGCTATGAATAAGTTTTAATCATTTAAAAAAATTCAAGTGGGGCTCCTCTGGTGGCGCAGTGGTTGAGAGTCCGCCTGCCAATGCAAGGGACACGGGTTCGTGCCCCGGTCCAGGAAAATCCCACATGCCGCGGAGCAGCTAGGCCCGTGAGCCATGGCCGCCGAGCCTGAGCGTCCAGAGCCTGTGCTCCGCAACGGGAGAGGTCACAACAGTGAAAGGCCCGCATACCGAAAAAAAAAAAAAAAAATTCAAGAACCATTAGAAAAATGGTTGACAAGATAGCAATCGTAAGCAACATTTTAAATTAGGTAGAAAAGAAGTTGACTAAAAGAAAACAATACTTGAAAGACATTAACTTGCTGATTTGAAGTCTTGCATAAGCGTTTTAGTCCAAAGTAAAATATTCAGTGTCTCTCTCCAGATCTGTATTTGGAAAAAGAGATTATTTAGACTAAAGGGTCATTTTCGTAATTAATATGATCCTACTCCTGTTTCAAAGGAATACGTTGAGAAGTGAAAAACAATAAATCAACTGTTTTGACTCCATTGCATCAAGCTCATTTTTTAAAAAACACAATGACAGTACTTCGACTGATGCCATTTACATTTCTTTTTTTTTAATTAATTAATTTAATTTAATTTATTTATTTTTGGCTTTGTTGGGTATTCGTTGCTGCCCGTGGGTTTCTCATTGCAGTGGCTTCTCTTGTTGCAGAGCACTGGCGCTAGGCGCATGGGCTTCAGTAGTTGTGGCTCGCAGGCTCTAGAGCGCAGGCTCAGTAGCTGCAGCACGTAGGTTTAGTTGCTCTGCCGCATATGGGATCTTCCCGGACCAGGGCTCGAACCCACGTCTCCTGCATTGGCAGGCGTATTCTTAACCACTGTTCCACCAGGGAAGCCCCGTCAAGCTCATTTTAATATTAGTTTTTAATTTGACTTTATGGCATGTCAGTTGATTGATTTGGTGTTATAGATAGAGGTATAGGAATAAACCATGCAGAAGAGATAGTTTGTATTTTGTATGCTTAATGAATCCTTGATCAGGATTTTGTTTCTGATGCTTCTTCATTTTTGGTTTTAGTGAAAATTGCTAATCCCTTGCTATAAAGCTTTAGCGGCCTCATTTATAGGTGATTAGTAACTTTTGAAAAAAAATAACTTATATTACTCCCCAAGTATATTATCATTTTTTTCCATTTCAATGAGACTGGTGAAATTCTCTTATGTGCTCTCTTTCAAGATTAAAAGACAAATAGTGGGTTCTGTTTATAAAACACTATGTGCCCTTGAATATTTGTTTGCATACCCATCTCTTCTTCGCCACTTTCGTTGCCCTCTATAGCCTGTCATCATAGTTTATTTAGATTTCTTCATTATCTTCTAGCAAAGGTTCCACTTTCTCATCTTTCTCCACAACTTCACATTTAGCACCAACTTACATTTCATTTCTTTGCTTCAAGTTGTCACTTTTTAATAAATAAAATCTAGCCTTCTAGCTAGGCCTTTAAGGCCCTTGGAAATCTAATTTCAAATTATTCCTATAACTTCACTTGCTTAGAGATAAGAGCCTCATTATTATTCCTAAGCAAATTTTATGTCATTACTTTGTTCTACATCTTTTCTCTGGAATTATTTGCCTCTCCTCACATCCTTTCCAGATTCCAATCCTTCCAGTGAATTCACCAAATCAAATATCAACTATTTTAGGAATTTTATAGTTACTCTGTCTCCTCAGTGTTCAACATCTGCCCTTGGCTGCCATACATACAGGCTCATATTCAAGACCAGCCCAGTGCAAAGTGGAAATGTGGGACCCCTTATGATAAGAATTCAAGATGGTGACAGCAGAGCCTTAAATCCAGTGCAAGAATCTCTCTTAAGCACAGGCCCAGTTGCATGCTCTGTTGACGCTTTCTCAAGAAATGCTTCCATAGCGTACAGTTCACACTCTTACTGCCTATCACTTACCACATAATATTTGTGGCGTCTATGTATATGTGTCTGTCACCCCTAGAGCTTGTGATTTCCATGAAGAAACACACCATGTATTAATCTTCTCTGAAGTTCTATAACCTTATAAATGTCCTAACAGGAAGAAGAGGCTCACTAAACTGTATTAAATTCAATGTGAAGAAAACTGTGAAGAGAAAAGCATTCAAAGGTGTATTTCTCCAAGACTTACATATTAAATAATTTTGGGAAATAATAATCTCCCAAATATTTTGCAGAAAATAATTTTCAGAAATTAAAATGAAAATCATGGTTTATCAATAAGATCTTTAAAACAATTTCGATAATCAAAGCAAACCTTTAATACTGAAACAGATTCATTGTAAATGTGAGAACTCAGTTTGAAATAGAGTGCAAAGAATCATTTTAGAATATACAGTTTTAAATTGATTCTAATATGAACATGGATGCATTTTAACATTATTCAACATTTTGTAGTACTTCAAGTAAGAATGCACATTTTATTCAGAAAAATAGAATAAAATTGTGTAGTGGAAGAAAATTACCATAAGCAAATAAAATTATTCTGAAAAAATATGTTGGCCAGTGAAATCATAAGGAAAACATCGTAGTTCATGTTTGTGAAGGAACTAATTTTATTTCTATATCAAACCAGCATGTTAAAAGCATGGAAGATGTCCAAGTAATCACATAACATGTTTTTGCTAAATTTCAGATACTAAAAAAAGAAATAGCAAGCAAATTGAGAAATTATGTCTCACTGTTTTGCTCATTTCAAATTTGAATATTTTCAAATATGCTATCTTATTGGGATTTTAATTAAGGAGATGTTATTTTTTAAAATGCAGTTTTGTCATTTGTTATACAAATACAAAATGCAAATATTTTGTCCAATAGATTTCAATCAATATTAACTTCTTAAATTTAAGCAGAATTAATAATACATGTACAGCTAGTTTTTTGCCCCTTTCTGTTTTCCTTATCCTTTATAAAATCTCAATGAAGATATACATAATAAAATGCCATTTAAAAATTCTGAAACAGTATATGGTTCTGTTCTGAGAGCTGTAATATTTATATTAGAAGATGCTTCAAATATTTATATGTGTTGAAGCCGGATGGTAAGGCTAGGTGATACTTATAATGAGGTTATGGTCACTAAATTTTTAATTGATGAGGAAAAAACGGTTTGTCTCCAACAAGAAAAAATTTAAAAAATAAATAAAAGATATTGTATGAGGGTAAAACAATAAAGGCATAAATTCAAGATTAGTTGTTGAGGGGGGTGGGTTATGGTGGTAGAGAAATGATGGAGATCATTGAAAAGCTCACTTAGAAAATTCTTATGAACTATATATAACAATTACTTACTGTTATAATGGAGACTTCAAAAGAGATGAGACAATATACTTGATTCTAAAAAGAGCCTGGCTTCCCTGGTGGCGCAGTGGTTGAGAGTCCGCCTGCCAATGTAGGGGACGCGGGTTCATGCCCTGGTCCGGGAGGATCCCACATGCCATGGATCAGCTGGGCCCGTGAGCTGTGGCCACTGAGCCTGCGCGTCCAGAGCCTGTGCTCCGCAACAGGAGAGGCCACAACAGTGTGAGGCCCGCGTACCGCAAAATAATAAAAATAAAATTAAAAAGAGCCATTTGATCTATGGATGGATATGGCAGGTCTGATGGGGACTTAACAGCAGAAATAACTTTTTCTTCTAAGTCCTAGCTAATGATGGGATTGGAGAAGTTTCTTTAGTAGTTAACAAATTACCCATCCACCTATGCATTCATTTATAGGCTTGGGTTGTGTGAATTTGGTGAAGAATTCAAATTCATAGAAACAGTTTTTGAATAAATTCGCTTTTAATGATATTTAATGATATTTTAATGGTGATTTTTTAAACGTTGTTTAAACCATTGTCTCCCATAAACTTTAGCCGCCCCTATCTACTCACTATAGGCAAATACTCATTTACAAATAGGATAATTTCTTTAAATGAGCCCCAGTGTCCCCAGAATTGTAGCCAATAACATTCTGGTCACTAAATAGTGCTGTAGAACCAATCTTTTTTTTTTTTTTTTCTGGACATGGACTTTATTCTTATTTCCAATGAGGATTCTCTAGAATATAGGTTGTTAAACAGATATTTGAAAATCCAGTCATATATATTCTAAATTAGTTCCTGAATAAGAGTAGCAAGGCTCTTTAAAATGATTCTCATATAACCTCTTGGAATGTTATAGTCTAATAATTTTTTCTCTTGTGCAAAATTCGTCTGAATTGATTAAATTGACTTCAGAAGGGATCTATTTTTTTCTCTCTAATTTTAAAGAAGTAATTTATGGTTTAGTCCTTAAAATTAACTCTCCATTTGGCAGCATCATTTATGCTGCTGTCAGCACCACCTTTTCCTAAGATAATTATTATCATGTGTTTCAGGAAAGATGTTAGGGTGTATTTCAATGCTTTTATTTTTTTAATCAGCATTGTTCCTTGTCTCAATAAATCTCTGCTCTTATACAAGTTCAATGCTAACTTTTGCATGACAGTATTTTCTGCTTCAGTGTGGAGGAAAAATAAATTTAGAGTAATTGCTTTCAGAGGTTTATTGTCTTATAGGACTGTTGTAAGAAAATAGGATGCAAAGCACTTGTTAATGTTTGCTTGCTAAGCTATTGAAGGTAGATGTTTATATATGCCCAGAATTATTTTCTTTCTTCCCTGGTTCATAGTACTCTAAGCTAATCAAGAATATAATTCATTGCTGGCAAACTTTTGGAAATGATTTTGCAAGAAATGTAGGTTTAAATACACTATATAATTTTCACTTCAATTTACTACCATAAAGTTGACATTTATATGAAAATGATATGCAATTTAGAGTCCTTTTAAATTGAGAACTTATTTCATATTTTTGAAAGTACTTTAAATGTGAATCATTTGAGTGTTGCAGATACATTCCTTGTACCTTGCTTGATTTTTAAAACAGAATGTTGTAGCGTGGGATAGAATGGGGAGAACATGGATATTTGCATAGCTTCATTCGTGCATGTGTTAAAAATGTTCCTTTGGTAAGAAGCAAGAGGAGGAAAAGGTTAAGGCAGAAACCAAAGCTTGCCTACTGTGTGCACAGGTACATGAATGCGTGCACATGTGTGTGTATGTGTGTGTATAAACATATATATTTATGTAATATGGAGTTGGCTGTGTTGCCAATGGCAGCTCTGAAGCCGGAGGGGTTAGACTGTGGAGCGGTGTCATGGCACTTGGTCATCACACAGAAGATTAAATATTTCTGCAATGCTGTGGAGAGCAGTAAACCAGGAATTTAGGCTTCCATTCTCAAAACGACTATAAATTCAAACACTATGAAACAGCATGAAATTGAAAAAACATTCACACCTCATTACAAAATCCGGGTTTTTCCTTATACTTCCTTTCTTTGGATTAATATAACATTCTGTTTCCCTACCTACACTTTATCATCTCACATAGGATCCATTCTGATTTTTATTTTCATCTTTCTACCTCACTGAAACCTTATTTCTTTTTATTTCTATTTCATTTTTGTAGTATGTGTCTTAAATTTCTTCTCCAAACCCTAGTTACTTCCTTAATTACCTCATATCAATTTGCCTTTCATTCTATCACTATTTCTCATTTCCTCTTGTATTTGATCTTTCTGGATTCTGTGCTTTGATGTTTAAGTGATTTCACAAATATCTGAACCAAGAGTCATCAAATAGAAAACCTTTTGTAATAGAATATGGAGTGATATGCATCATTATATCCTGGGAAGACTAAGTGGTGAATAAAGTGGGATCACTTTGGGAAAACAACTGTGTCTAAAATTATAAATGTAATAATTATCTACTATTATACTGAATTATTAAATCTCAGATTTAAATATATGCCTACCTAAGAAATATCTTGATCATGTAGTAATTTAAAAAGCATCATATTTATTGGTTTCATATACATTCCTATATATATATAACCATATGTGGAAAAAAAACTACTTAAATGAATCTGTGTTTCTGTGAAATAACACTGCTGTCTTGCATGCCAGTTAATAGCTTTTTGTGTGCACCCCATTTCTGCATGTATACATGTATCAGTCCTTCTTCAAGTTATTAATATCTCCTACGTGCTTAAAGATCAAGGAGAGACCTGGTAAAGGCTTATTAGCAAGTTTGATTTTATATTTTAGGTCAAGGGATGGTTTTGTATTTTTAATCTATAATTCAGGAAAACTTACTAGAAAATAATTCACTAAGTGAAAGTTAAAATTTAGGAGCCTTTAAATTAACTCCACTTAATTTAAAATTAATGGATTTTGCTTTTAACTTATTAAAAGGTTAATTTCCTTTGAACTTCTCTTAACCAATTAAAAGGTAAGATGGGGTGAGAGATGTGAAAAGTTTGGAAACACCAACTTGCCTGAATTGTCATTTTCAAATATAAAGTTTGCATTATGTACTCTAGTTCCACAGAGGGGGGAAAAAGGAGAGGGAATCTTCCTTTCCAGATATTAGAATATTAGTATATCCATGTATACAGGGCTAGTCCCGCTAGTCCCAGGGATCTAACCTACTCTATGGCACTTCCTTAAATGTAACTGTGTAAATTAAGGGTGTTCATTTCCCATTATATGTTCCTGAACTTCCTCTCTGAACAGCAGGAATGCCTCCTAGTTTGCTGAGATCAATTTTTTTCTTTGTCTTTTCTGTTTCCCTTTTCTCGATCCATTTGCCATCCCCATTGGTCTCAGCATGTGTGGAGAATGCCAGCATGTGTCCAGACTGTGTGTGTGTGCATGCACACATGCACAGGTGTGCTTTTCACAGTATCTTGGAGTTCATTAGTCTAGAAGGGCAGGCAAACAGGGACTAGAAAACATAACAGAAAAGGTACAATTAAAACTAAGACCATGAAATCAACTGTTTTCAGCATTACAAATTCAAGAATATAGCAAAAAAAGAGAAGCATTGTTTTTAAGTTTTTGATGTTAATCAATGAACGTTTTGACATAAAGTGAGACTATAGCAATTTTATATATTTGACTGTAAAATTTGGTTGGGGGAGCTGATACAACTTTTGACATTCTCTTCAAATTTTTCTTCAAACCTCATGAAGAGTTTTGTGTGACGGTTGAAAACAAGATAAATTCCTTGGTTGATTCAAAACACCCTCTATAGCAAAATTCTACCATTGTCTTTTTTCATCTTGTTCAGATTGATGTCTTACATACTAAGAGGCTCTCTGCTCATAAACTACTCACCAGACACCCCTCCATTCAGAAAGGGTAAATCCTGTCAATTAAGCCAAGAAAAAAGAGTGTGAGGCATCTATACCAAAGAGGCCATGTCTTGTAGAAAGATGTGTTACTCATTCTTACCCAAAGAGGGAGACCTTCAAATTTAATAAAATTTATTGTTGAGGTCTAACTTATTGTTGAGGTCTAGACACCCTGTGTTTCAAAAACTGAAAAGCTAGTTTTCAGAAAAGTCACGCTAAATGTGAATGAAAAATGAAATGCAATTCAAAAATTGACCACTTCAAGGTGTAATTAAAGGTGAGAGATTTTTACGTAGTTAGCAATCCTCATATCTTCATTCATTTTTAAAAATTTATTTTTGGCTGCATTGGGTCTTCGTTGCTGCGTGTGGGCTTCCTCTAGTTGTGGTAAGCAGGGGATACTCTTCTTTGAGGTGCGCGGGCTTCTCATTGCGGTGGCTTCTTTTGTTGTAGAGCATGGGCTCTAGGTGCGCAGGCTTCAGTAGTCGTGTCACGCGGTCTCAGTAGCTGTGGCTTGAGGGCTCTAGAGCGCAGGCTCAGCAGTTGTGGCGCACAGGCTTAGTTGCTCTGCGGCATGTGGGGTTTTCCTGGACCAAGGATTGAACCCTTGTCCCCTCCATTGGCAGGCGGATTCTTAACCACTGTGCCACCAGAGAAGTCCCTATTTATTCATTTTTTATCATTGTTTTTCTTTAAATATTTGATATAATATTTTGTGATAAAAATGTTTCTTTGTATTTGCAGCTTCCCTTAATATATAAGAGTTTTGGAAGCTGAACTTGTCCTAAGCTTTTCAACTTGTGGAAAGGAAATAGCCAAGTTGTAAGTTCTAGGCAATAAAGTCTAGATGTTATGCTCCTAATATGCAAGCAGTTTAAAGACCTATTTTTAATTATTTATTTTTACTTCATACTAATGCTTCTAAAATAAAATATTCTTCTATATATATATGCAATTTTCTACTAACATGTTCAGAGCAGTACATGTTTGTTTCTCCTGGTTTTTGAAAAGTAATTTTTCTTTTAATACCACTGAAGCCATCTCTGGATTCTCTATTTCAGTGTTTTTCTGATTTAAAAAAAATGTTCATTTCCAAATATTTAGAAAATTTCAAGAAACAAGTAAGAAAGCAAAGATACGATCACATATAAGAAGAAAACCACTGATAGCATGTATAAAACATGATCATACTGTAGTCTAATTTGTTATAAAACATAAAAATCTACCATGGATGTGTTTCTGTATTCTTTTATCTAGCTTTCTAATATATAATTTTAATGACCTGTTGCAATTTCAGTCTAGGATACACTGTAATTTATTCAACTCAACACATTTGTATAAACATTTAAGGTTTTATTCTTACATAGACTCTGTCTCACATTACCTCAGAATGAATTCTTAGCTTTGTCAGTTTGAAAGTATTGGGCTAAAAGTGTTCAAATTTTAAATTTTGATACATTAGACAAAATGGGCCTTGAGAAATATTATGCAATATACATACTTCTACTAGTATAGTGTCAGTATGTTTTTAGCTTTGCCAACGTGATGGACATAATTGATATTTTATATTTGATTTGATCTTTAATTCTTTATTTACTAGTGAGGTTGCATATCTTTATAGGTTAATTAATTATTATTTTTCCTGTTCATATTTTTTGCCATTTAATATTGGATTCTTCATTGTTTATAAATTAAGCTCAAGAATCTTTGCTTTTGATTTATATATCTTGTTACTTATCTTTCAACATTAGCTTTCCTAAATATGTTTTTAATTTCTGTACAGATAATTCAATCAATCTTTTTTTTTTTTAATAGTTTCTAGCACTAATGCCATGCTTATAAAGTTCTGTCTTATCTCAAGGATAGTTTTTGTTTTTTGCTTTTTTTTTTTGCTTTTTTTTTGCGATTTTTTCTGCAATTGTTAAGTATGTAATTACTTAACCTACTTCTTTAAATGCATAAAATGCAAATCTATCTGAACTTTTCAAATAACTGGAAAATTGTTCTGACACCATACTTTATGTAATATAGATTTCTAGTGGATTGAAATGTAATAATTTAGGACTTTTGTATATAACCATGTGTATGTAAGGTGGAATCTGTAAGAATAAAGTTTAATCCAAAGATGGTTTATCTTTGATGACGTAGAAGCATAGATTAAACCAAATGATTAGAAATGTACACTTTATTATGGAAGTGTGAAATAAATTTTCAAGTACATGTGTCTAGATTTTTTAAACTAAATTCAGAAATGTGCATATTTAGAAGTGGGAAACCTTGGTTGATGATTTCAAGAGCCACAGATTGCCATCAACTTAAAAATTTATGGAGTATTCTCTTTCCAACCACATCATTTTGAAGAGCGAAGACAGATTCAGAGCATTCAGTTAGAGGCAGGATAATGCAAAGAGGGCAATAACTCAGAAGCCTTCCACTTTATTATCATTATCAAATTGACACCATACAAAACACTCTGACATGCCATAGCCCCAGCCTCTCAGGCACTTAAATAGCTACTAAGGCAGTGTAGACTTCAATGGCCATAGATCAGCAATGAGCATCTGTTTTTTCCTCCATGCACTCATTCATTTATTTTTTTTTCCATTTAATAGATATTTATTGAGTCCTTACTTTGTGCCAGATACTCTTCCTATATTCTGGGAATACAGCGGTGAACAAAACACATTCAAATATCCTTGCCCACATAGAGCCTATCTGGACAGATATTACTAATAAATAAATAAGTATGTAGTATTCCTCAACAACACTCAGGCTAAAAAGACGTCAGAGTGCGGGAGGTGAACTATTAACTGAACCCAGTGCCATGTTGTATGGGGGCTGGGGAAGGTGAGGCATCAAGACGTGTTACTGAAGAGTATTCTAGAAAGTAGCAATAGCAAGTGCAAAGGTATGGAGGCAAGCTTTCAAAATAGTAAATACATTTCAAAATAATAAATATATTTAGAGTTGTAGATGAGAAATACAGCCTTGAAAGTGAATTTCAAAAATCATGTACAAATGCATATTTACTTCTGATGTAAATTTCTTCAGGGTAGAAACATTTTTATGATTAGCATCATGATTCAGAGTGGACTGTGGCTCAGTCAGATGTGGTTCTATTCATCTCAGTCCATGACCTAGTCAAGTTACTTTTTCTCCCTCCCATAATCATTCCATCCGTCTGTAAAAGGGGCATAATGATAATATTTATCTGATAGAGTTATTGTGATGATGAAATCATATAATGCATGTCAGAGTGTTTAGCATAATGACAATCACATAGTAAATTCAGCTATTATTAGATATAAAAATTGGGGGGCATCATCAGAAAATCTACAAACAACAAGTGCTGGAGAGGGTGTGGAGAAAAAGGAATCTTCTTGCACTGCTGGTGGGAATGTAAAGTGATAAAGCCACTACAGAGAACAGTATAGAAGTTCCTTAAAAAACTAAAAATAGAATTACCATGTGACCCAGCAATCCCACTACTAGGCATACACCCAGAGAAAACCATAATTCAAAAAGACACATGCACCCCGATGTCCATTGTAGCACTATTTACCATAGCCAGGTCATGGAAGCAACCTAAATGCCCATCGACGGATGAATGGATAAAGAAGGTGTAGTACATATATACAATGGAATATTACACAGCCATAAAAAGGAACAGAATTGGGTCATTTATAGAGACGTGGATAGACCTAGAGACTGTCATACAGAGTGAAGCAACTCAGAAAGAGAAATAAAAAGTATCATATATTAACACATATATGTGAAATCTAGAAAAATTGTACAGATCAACTGTTTTGCAAGGCAGAAATAGAGACACAGATGTAGAGAACAAATGTATCGACACCAAGGAGGGAAAGTGAGGAGGGGTGGTGGTGGGATGAATTGGGATACTGGGATTGACATATATACACTAATATGTATAAAATAGATAACTAATAAGAACCTGTTGTATATAAAAAATTTTTATCTCTTTCTTGACAATAGCAGCAAACTTAATTTTCACTCTAATCTCATGAAAATCTGCAAAATTGTGAGCCATTATACTTCATGAACTATCACAAGTATGAATGTTATAATTAGATCATACATTTCCTTTCTTGAATGTCCCATTTAGACACTCAATACGTGCCTTGCCTCTTACAACATGATCTGCACTTACCAAGCTTACCCACTCCTTTCGGTTGAGTTAGTTATCACTATTGGACACACACTATTAGCTGCCCATTATATGGGAAATGGGGGGGGGGGACAGTGGTGTTCAAAGGTCTTACAATACACCTGGGACTGTAAAACACGTAAGAAACATAATAAGTCCATCAAAATGGCCTAGAAATACTGTGCAGATGGAGCATTCATTGAGGCCTTAGCCCACCCACCATTCCCCACGCTCTGTGTACTTTTTTGCCTTGGAGCCCTTGACCTTGCCATTAGAAAACCTTCAATGCCTTCTTCTCACCTTATCTCCCTCAGTCAAAATCACACTCCTGTTTCAAGACTTACCACAAATGCCACTTCTTTCTTTATATTATCTGACAATTTATCCTCTTTAAAAATAATCACTTGAGACTTCATGTCATAAAATAACTGCATATTTTACAAACAAGGAGCTTAATTTTGAGAAAGTATTGCATTTTTGTGTCCTTCTCTCTGTCATGGCATATACGATGGGTCTTACGACCCAGCACATGTCTGTGGGCTCTAATAATGTGGGAAGGGACACAATGGGGTAAATCATCAGATCTGTAGTCGTGGACTTTGAGAGACATTTTTTTGACCATGAAACAGAGGCAGAATTTTCAATATCAGAATGTCTTCTAACAAAGAGAAAGATAAAGAAATTGACCGAAATATGGAACTCTCTCTGTTCTGTTTTAAAAAGTCAAAGTTTAATAGACTGCTCTATAATAAAATGTCCAGCACAAGACTTAATCAAGAAAGTTTTTCCATTTGAACTAATGAATAAGAAAATCTATACTTTTATTCGTAGTAACACTATATTTCAACATGTCTTTGCCTCAGTTTTCATATTTATAAAATGAAAATAATAATGTCTCCATCTCACAAAATTAGCCCTCAGAAGTGCTCAAAAGAATTCCTGTTGCACATAAATAGGCCAGCTTTAAATGTAAACTATTATTACTTAGTCAATTTAAACAACAATATTAAGGCAAAACTTTTTAGTATTTTAGATTATGATTTGGGAAAGAATAAATAAATTAGAGAATAGAGGAATTATTAGCATAATGATTGGGATTTTAAAAGCAGCCTCTGCAGAGTATTGCAGGGGAAAGAATCCCATGATAAAACAATGTCTATTCAAGCTTGAAAGGGCATTTGCCAAGGTCTTCTTCAACTCTGTGGTGCAGGCAGTTTACATCATAATTTTTTATAATATCAAACATTAGTATGAAAAGCCCATTCATTAAAGAAAACATGTTCATAAAGTATTAAATAGAATTCAATTAATGTAAATAATACTAATAGCAATGTTTGGTGCTTATGTAGCATCTATGTCAGGTAATGTATTAAGCATGTTATTGAATCTCTGCAGGCTAGAAACAGCATAGCTTTGTCTTAATCTAAGCCTTTCATTAGTTCATAGGCCCAGAATCATCCTGGGAGCATCAGAAGGTTGTCAGGAGATCTCTGAATTCTGGGGCTGGTATCTGAATCTCTGTGCTTCATGACTACATTTCTTGACAGCTCCCCATGCGTTACACAGTGGAGGAGAATGGAGGATGTATTTTTTTTTTTCTAACAGGTTTCTCAAATAAATTAGTTATGTACATTTTCTCCAGAGGTAGCAAACAAATAACTTGTCAGTGAAGGGTGAAAACACACATTTTAGTTTGAGTCAGCCATCTTAACTCTGCATTCACAAGCAGGAAGACAAGATTTTCTGAGTTCTGGCTTAGTAGATTCTGCTTTTAACCCTCATTTGAAACTACATCTCAAAAGATCAAGAGTTTAAGATAAATATTGTTTCTACTTCTGTGACTTATGTGTGAAAATGCTTATACCAAATTGTTATTGTTGTGTGTGTGTAGATTTAGTTACTTTGCCAGAAATTTATGGTTGTGATTACTTTAGAACATAAAGACTGATGCACACTTATTATAGTTTTTTCATTCCTTATTGTTGGTTAGCTATCCTTTCCTTACAAAATATTTTTTTCTCGTATATTCAAAACATATAGTAGCAACTTTGGTTAAGATTGAGATTATGAATATTATAGAAAAATGAAATAAAACTCATTTGAGTCATTTATGAATTTCCTTTTATGGATACACACCCCTGTTAAAGTAAACTTTTGTAAGGGGGATAGATCAGCTACTGGTTGGAGTCAGATTTTATCTACAGAGTTAATTACATAACACCAACTTGGGCTCCTTTTTAATTCCTCTAAAATGTAACATCACAAAAAAGAGATACATTTAAAGTAATTAAATGAATCATAATGTCCTGAAGACATTTTACTAAAAATCAGAGCCTATTACATGTCTTAACATTTTTCTCAAGGTCAGAAGAATGGAGACAGTATGGAGAGATGAGATAATGACCTATGAAACTATTTGAAAATGATCATGTGCTAGACTGTGTGATACTATTTTAAGGAAGGAAAGATGATCATGGGTTTGAGTAATTCAGCATGTCATTACAGAAGTGTGTGTGTGTGCGTGTGTGTGTGTGTGTGTGTGTAAGGCAGGGATGTGCCTCTGTGGTCTTTCCTTACTTAGCAACCCCTCCTCTTCTTCAGTTGACTAATTCCTGTTTGCTCACACCTCACCTTCCCTGAGGTATTTAGCAAGATTTATTGTAACTCTTTATATATGTATCTATTGAGCTGACCAAAAAGTTTGTTCAGGTTTTTACTACGATGTTATGGAAAAACCCGAACTTTTTGGCCAATCCAGTAATTCCCCCAAATCGGTTGAAAGCTACTAAAAGTCAGGGTTTGTATCTTGTTAGTATTTTCAGCTCACATTGGAAGATCAGGCACATTCACATTTGTTTGTTGACTAAATTAACCAACAAATATGGAACAGAGGCAGATTTCATGCTCAGGGCTTGGCTTGCCTTGGTTCACAAGTCTTACTTTATTTTAAGACTTAATTGTTTTTAGATCAGTTTTAGGTTTACAGCAAAACAGCAAAAGATACAGAGAATTTCCATATAGTTCCTTTTCCTACACATGCATAGTCTCCCACTTTATCAACATCCTCCACTAGAGGGGTACATTTGTTACGTTTGATGAACTTACATGGACACATCATAATCACTCAAAGTCCATCTTTTACAGTAGGGTTCATTCTTGGTGTTGTACACTCCATGGGTTTGGACAAATGTATACACCATGATAGTATCACACAGAGTATTTTTACTGTCATAAAAAGTCTATGTGCTGTGACTATTTATCCTTCCCCTTACCCAGCTCCACTCTATTACTTTTTACGTGTGGCATATTGAGTAAGACATTTTACTTTCTTGTATTTCAGTTTCCTCATCAGTTAAATAAGGATAACAACAATACCTGTCTTAAAGGTGTGTTATGAATATTAAAAGAGTTAGATGACATAGTGAACTTAGCACAGGGCCTAGGGGTTAGACAACATAATACAACTGTGACTATTATTTAATGTACTATTCCAAAATAAAATGAAAACATTTGGGAAAAGGGCATTCAGAGTGTTGGAAATGGCATGTCCTACAGAGAAGAATTGGATATTATTTTGAGATTAGAGCAGTGAACATATATTGGGGCCAAATTCAAGATGATCTGCAAAAACAGAGCCATTGCACATATATGAACAGGGTTATGGCATGTCCCAGTGAGACAGAAGACTAAATACGTTGCTCTTGGTTCAAACAAAATATAACCAACATTAATTGCAGAGAAGATGTAGTCATTTGAAATTCAAATGGAAAAATTACAAGAAATGAAACTTTTTTCTTTGTGACTAGGAGTCCAGAGGTTGAATAAAAGATTGATTTAGATATTGAATGTCTTAGCTGGAATTTGTGTGTGTGTGTGTGTGTGGTACGCTGGCCTCTCACTGTTGTGGCCTCTCCCGCTGCGGAGCACAGGCTCCGGACGCTCAGGCTTAGCGGCCATGGCTCACAGGCCCAGCCGCTCCGCGGCATGTGGGATCTTCCCAGACCGGGGCACGAACCCATGACCCCTGAATCGGCAGGCGGACTCTCAACCACTGCGCCACCAGGGAAGCCCTGGAATATTTTTAAATATTAAATTTAAATTTTATAGAATATGGTTTTGAAGTATGACAGAAACTGTGAGAAAGAGGCCAATAAAGTACTAACTCATCCCAAAACTTTAAGAAAGCCATTTACAATTCTTTCTTGTTATTTTAGGATTTTCCCCTTAGGGGATTTCAGTCATTCTTTGCAGATAATTTTGAAACAGATGGGCTGTGGGTAGATTTATCTGTAGCTTGGAAGACTTATGGGAAGTAGAGAAAATAGTAAGGTGATTAAAAGGTTAAAAATATTTGGCTCTCTCGACAAACATTAAATGCAATTTACAAACAGTATCCTCTTTGTAAGAAATATCATGTATGTTGATGTATAACATATGCAATGGAAAGGTAAAAATAAATAGTATTAAATTTTTATATTCTTTAATTTAAACTTTAAATTACATTAAATTACTCTTAATTCCACAAAATATTTTAAAAATATGAATATACTTTTGTGATAAGTCACTAGATATACTTTATAAAGTGTCATTTACCATTGATGTGAATAAATAACTCAAATTGAGAGGAGAATATGAGACCTCTGATTTGATAAAAACTTAATATCAAAAAATATATTCATTAAGTTAAGAAATCCATGATTAATATATTAATTCTAAGATTAATATAACTAATGCATTTCATGGATTTTAAATAATCTTCTTAATGTGGCTATCACATATAGATCCTATGAAAGGAGAGTGGGGACTTAAAAACTTTAGGGGCTAGATTATCCTAAGTATGTAACCTGTCAAACAGAGGCTCTCTTTAGGATATTGGACTGTAATTAATTGTTCACACAATATACAAATGCTTAAATATAGCTTAGTTAACATTCCAGTATATTTTAACTTTTATTTTGGGATAATTCCTATTCAGTATTTAATAGCTCCAACAGAGCTGGAGACCTCAGAAATTTTGTCAATGAGCTTTGAAACAGGATTCATATAAAATAAATTTCCTGTACTACTTGAGGTCTGGATAGTGTGAGTTTTGAAGTCAGAGTCAGCAATAATTCCTCCTCACAAGAGTAGCTAATTTCAGCTCCTATTTGTTTTCTGTTTGTAATGATTTCAGTTTACTCATGTTAACCTTGTGTTTTGAGTAATTATCAACTCATATCAACTCTATAGAATATGTGAATTGCTGCTTTTCTTGTCCCTGGAGAATACTTCTCATGTGACAATTGTCATATGACCTATGACACAGAGCATGGCTTCATAATGTTGAGAGATGAGGAAGTTTTATAATTTGAATATAATCATACTGTGAGCATGTCTCTAAACAGACTCCCTGGAAATAACAGGTTTCATGGTAAACTAAGTTTTAGTAAATGCCTATTTCACCATGTTCTTAGAGATTTATAGTACACTGTAGCATAGTGAGAGCTCTGAGAAATTGATCCACAAAACAAAAATATTAAAAGCTTTATGAAGGGGACTTCCCTGGTGGCGCAGTGGTTAAGAATCTGCCTGCCAATGCAGGAGACACGGTTTGAGCCCTCGTCCAGGAAGATCCCACGTGCCGCGGAGCAACTAAGCCCGTGAGCCACAACTACTGAGCCTGCACTCTAGAGCCGGCAAGCCACAACTACTGAGCCCGCGTGCCACAACTACTGAAGCCCGCGCGCCTAGAGCCCGTGCTCTGCAACAAGAGAAGCCACCGCAATGAGAAGCCTACGCACCTCAATGAAGAGTAGCCCCCGCTCACCGCAACTAGAGAAAGACTGCATGCAGCAACGAAGACCCAATGCTGCCAAAAATAAACAAACAAACAAATAAACTTATTTAAAAAAAGGCTTTAGGAATTTGTGAAGTTTTTCCACAAAATATATGTATGATTAATAAGTTTAATGGGGCATTTGCCAAGTTTATTTGAGCACAGAACCTTTTTTAAAATTTATTTTTCGCTCTTTTTTACAGGAAATTTTATTTTGTGTATTTGTATATGTATTTGTTCAGTTAATGTATAGAATTGCCTACTGTCTTAGTCTTGCTCAGGTTGCCAAACAAAATAGCATAAACTGAGTTGCTTAAAGAACAGAAATTTATCTCATAGTTCTGGAGGCTGACAGTCTGAGATCAGGGTGCCAGCATGGTCAGTTTTGGGGAGGGCTCTCTTCATGTGTTGTAGACAGCTGCCTTGTCACTGTGTCCACACAGGGCTGAGAGAGAGCAAGCAAGCTCCCTGGCATCTCTGCTTATAAGAACACTAATCCTTTCGTGAGGGTCTTACTGATAGGTCCTCATCTACGCCTAATTCCCTACCAAAGGCCCAGTCTCCAAATACAATCACGTTGGGGTTAGGGCTTCAACATAAGAATTTGGGGGGAATATAATTCAGTCTATAACACCTGCCATGTAAAGAGTTGAGGGAATGTTGTGTGTTTCGTGCTCATGAGCCACTGATCTGTATGCTTTCCAAGTGTACAGTGGGTGATATTTCAAGTGCTTGCCCCATGGGACTCAGTATTTTGGTGATGGTGGAAAACATCTCTTTTATGAATTAGTTCATAACCTATTTGTACTGAGAAGTACACATGTCTGGGACACACACCTATACAGAAAATACAAAAATGTGTCTAAACAAATGTGGGATATGAGATTGAGAAAGTGCTCAAATTTGTCATCATTGCAAAAAGTATCTTTCAAAATTTTGCCAACGGTAGAAAAAAACTTCATGCAAAGGGAAAATAATGCTAATCATAAAAAAGGCTAATCAGCCTTTCAGAAAACTGAAAAAAAAGATTCAACTAGCAAGTTAACAAGATCCTTCTAAGGGAAAACTACCCATTTATAACCTGAGTATTATAAATCTGCTGTGACTTTTGGTGAAATATATACGTACATTAATCTTGGGAAGTTCTTTGTGTTCTTTTATTTTGATGGATCTATTTCATGAGGTTGATTTGATCTGGAAGATATTAATGAATATTTGTACTTTTCATATTTTAGATTAATTTTATAGTTCTCACAAGGGTAATATTTTTACATATAATCATCTGCTTTTTATTAGATATTTTAGAACTGATATGGAAAAAAAAGAAAGATAAAGAGGATAAATTATATCTGGTTTCTGCTATGGCTAGAGGTAATCCTCAGGCACTGATCAAGTTTAGCCAGAATCGTGATTTGTCCACAATTTGAAATATATGGCCAGAGTACTGAAGTGTTAAACAAATTAATTTTAAAAGTTCTCTTTATATGTTAAATGTAGTACATGCTTATGACAGAGAAACTAAAATCTTCAGATGTAGAAAAACTGTAATTCTCCATCCAGTGATAATCTCTCCTAATAGTCTACTATCTTTCCTTCTAGTCTTTCTTTTTTTGTATGCATATTTATTGCATTTTTTACTTAATTTCTCTCTCTTGTGCTCTGGTATGCCATATGTGCAGGTTTGTATCTTGCTTTTTCACTTAGAACATAAGCATTTTTTTCTGTTAGCATAAATTACTCATAAACATCCCCACTTTTTCTGACTCCATAGTGTTCATGTGGGTATATAAATCATTAAGCAAATTGTACTTTTTCAATCAGAAATAATAATAATATATATATGGCTTATATATGTGAATATATATATTTCTTGTATTTCTTGGCTTGGTTTTGTAGAAGAAGTTTACTAGAAAAAATTATGCAAGATATAAACACACAGTTGGCGCTTTCCTGGGGTGAATAGATTGGAGAGGGCAAATGAACTCTTGTAGATTAATGGAGCAAGACTCCTTCACCCCTAAATGCTTGCTGTGTCCCAAGACTAAAATCACTGCTCGCTTGCTGCCATGTATTTTTCTTCTTCATTGTTATCCCACAGACTATTTAATTTTATCTTCCTCCTCCAAGAAAGGAGTGTCTCTATTTTAAAACTTTAATGTCTAGCTCATTGCTTGTTGTACAGTAGCTCCTTTCATTTAGACAGATGGTTGAAGGAATTGAATGATTGAATGGAACCCTTCTTTCGTTTCTCTAGACAGGTAGGACTTGGAACCCAAATTTCTGCTTAGCAGCTACTTTAGCATTTCCCAGTTTATAGCCATCACAATCTCTTTCCGGGTTTCACGGGCCTCTCTGCTCCAAATCTCAGGAGGAGAATGGAACTTAATTACTTCAAAAGTACTGAAGAGGTTAAAAGAAGATGGTGTTTCTGGAGGTTAGGAGTTGAAAAAAATGTACTGTACCTTCCTGGAGTATTTCAAATACCTCTCACTCTTTTGATGCACTTAGCCTCTTTAAGTTAGATTTTGATGTCATTGTGAGTAAGCACACTAAATGGACTAGGCAGTGTTGGTAAACATCGTACAGTTGAGGGAGAGAGACAGAAATTAGCCTGAGACTGATTTAATGATGTAGAGTAAGGAGAGACGTCTACCCAGTGATCTATCTGAAAAAGAAATCTTTTTAAATCAGAACTGCAGGAAAGGATGTGCCAGAGTGGATTCCTACCAAGTGTGAGAATCCACTGTATCCACTGTGACATGCCAAGTGTGGCCATCTCTAAGGGATTGCTCTGCTCTTTTAATGCAAATGGTTGAAAATACTAAAGGGTGCACTATGGCTCATGTGTGAAGCTTGCCACAAACAATTACCAAAGTCATAAATTTTGATTTCAGTCAAGCTATTAAGAGTAATAATTTATTTAAGTGAGGTCTTCTGCTTTGATTAGAACTAGGAGAGTTCAGCTGCTCTGATCCTCTGGGGGTAAAGCTGGGTTACTGGTGTAGTAAGGAGGCTTGAAGGTGTCTGCTGTTGAGGCAACTGATCATTCCCCAAAGAAGTGCTTTTGCTAATTCTTTCACTTCCTCTTTTCAGTTAAGTTATTCTTTTTCTTTCCAAGTACAACTTATTTCTAACAAAGCAAACAGGTCCATTTAAAAAAAAATCTTGATTTAATCAGTTATTCAGAGACATCAGGTGGCTTGATCAAGGCCACACCTTCTAGTAAAGAGGTGGAGCCAGTAGTTAAAGCTAGATGTGTCAAGACAATACAACCCGTGCTTCTGACCACGGTACTACACATCTTTTCCTGGAAGTTCCCTAAAGCTCTACTGAAAGTAATTTATATATTCAAGTATTTTACAATTAAGTTATCTTCCTAGATCTTCTGGAGTTAAACCCTCTAGCAGTTAGTGACCAAGACTGCAGGAAGGGTAAAACATCAAGGCTGTCAATAAGGGGACCTAACTTAGGTCGTGAAGGGATAGAGGAAGGCCTTGTTAATGAATAAACCGTCTAACTTCCTCTACACCAGGAAGTCTTGTATAACTCCAAGAAGAGCTTCCCTCTTGTTCTTAGGCAAAAGGATAAATGACTTGGCCTTTCTTCCAAATCTTTCTGGGGAGCGCCCCCCTGCCCCCATTCTCAATTCTTTGCATAGATATCTCAAGATTGTATTCTCCCCTAATAGTAAAGTAACCCCTAGTAGGGTGTGAGTAGATGGCTTTAGGGTGCTACCACCACCAAGGGTATTTGCATTTTAATGGAGGGCTTTAAAAGATCTTAAAGCTTCAAGACTAAAAGCAGTAAATCTCTATTAGTGGAATTGGAGGCAATGTGATAGATAGGGCAGGAGCTATCTGGGGTAAAAAGAGCCCACTGGTTCTTTTCTAATCACAGTGTGAAATAAAGTGTTCCCACTTTGTAGCCTGAATTCTGCTTCCAGAGTGAGGGCTGTGAGGGCAGCTCCTGTGGCCTCAATGATAAAGTGCTGATACACAGTTTCACCTTCTTTAAAAGCAAAACAAATTAAAGAACTAAATCTTCCAAATTTAACTTACTTTTCCTTTCCCACTTTCTCCACAGCATCTTGCTTGAGATCTCTCAATACTTGTATTCTTTTTCTCTGAGCTTCATATGTGTATTTAGCTTCTTTAGACTCAGAATCCCAAACTTTTTTTGCATCTCACTTTTCATTTCCTGGAAACATGGAGACTACTGGAATTGATGAGGAATTTGAAGAATTGGGCTTAATAAATTGGGTGAAAATGTATTTAAATACATACAGTGAGCCAGGCACTGAGCTGTTTTAAAGAAAAAAGACATATTTTATACACTTTCTGCCATACAGTCTTGGGAGTGAAACAAATAAGCAGATTAATAGAGTCAGGGCAGAAAGGGCTCTAATAGAGTTGCTCACCATGAGCTGTCATAGTGCATAGAAGGAATACTCACTAGAAGTGGTTAGTTAGAAGGACGATGGAGGTTTAGTCAGGTAAAATGGGGATGAGGATGGGATGTAGTAAAAGGCTTTGCTGGCAAAGGAGGCAGGTTGCAATAAAGTTAGTATAATAGGAGACCAAAAGTTGGTGTCATAGGAGACGAAAGCAACATGGGACATTGTTAATAAATTCATCAGGGCCAAATATAAGCCATGAATTTAGGAATAAAAGGAAGAGATTGGCAAAGTAGACAGGGGCCAAGTATTGGAAGACCTTGGTACTGTGCTAAGGAGTGTCAATGCTCTAGGGAACTGTTGATATCTTTAAGCAGTTGGAAAACATGATTAAATTTGCATTAAAAAAATCATTCCAAAATCAGTATGGAAAGTTATCTAGACTTCACTCTAGGCTCTAGAGTGGGACGAAGCTGGAGGTAGGTCTTGGAAGAGCTGTGATAGTAGATCAAATAAGAAAGGAAGGGATTGATCTGAAATATAAGTGTGGGGATAGAAAGAATGGATAGAGAGATATCTTCCATTGGGATGGTGTTTGAATCTACAAAGGAAGGGAAAGACAGCTGAGTGCTGGATTTTTGGCTTAGTCAATTATGTGACATTTTGCTGAACGAAGGAAAAATAGGTTTTAATGGAGAAGATGCTGAATTCAGATTTGGACAAGCTGAATCTTAGATCATTATAGAACATCCAAGCAGGGATTTCCAGTAGACAGGCATTAATCTGTCTGAATCCCAGGAGGAAGCTTTAGGCAGTAGATAATATATTTAGCTGTTATTTCTTAAGATATCAGTAATGTTTATGAAAGCGATTACTCGGGGAGAATGGAGACTATCAGAGGGCTGTTGATGGTCTTATGGCAAATAACAGGAGTTAAGGAATCAGCTTAGAATGAAGAGTAATAATGAAGAATAAGAATAAATAGCCAGAGAGATGCTTCAGAATACACAGGGCCGTGTCCTTATTGGTTAGCAAAACAAATGCACAATCTACTTGCTCTTGGTTCAAAGTCCTCCAGGATCTGGCCCTAGGCAGTAAGTCTAACAGTATGGATTTCTGTCCCTCATTTTATTTGACCTGTTTCAACTCACTGGAAAAAGTCTTGTACATTCATACATTTTCATGTTTCACTTCCTTTCACACATTCTCACTGGAGTGTGCTTTCTTCCGTTCTTTTTCTCTCCAAGTCCAACCCATCCTTCAGAATTTTCTTCTAACCTCCTAGGACCATGAAATCTTATGTCCAACAGGGAACGTATCATCATCCAGCCTAACTTCCCATTAGTGTTCAGATTGCACCTTGCTTAGGACACAGCACATTCTGGTTTGCACCCTAGTCCTTTCTGCACCACATTTGTCCCTTTGTCAAGAGTGTAAGTTCCTGAAGACTAAGAACTCATTCTCCCAAATTAGCCTCCATGGTGCACTGCTTTGAAAACAGAAAGAGCCTACTAATATTTGTTAAATGACTACATATATTACTTACACTAAATAATAGAGGTAGGATCTTTGAATCTTCTGATGAGGCAAAGGATCTCAGCTGAAGCTGACATGGAGACATGAACTTATGAAGGATGTATCTGGAGGTTTTGATATGTCCTGGCTCATATTGGCCAGAAAAATGATGGAAAAGCCTTTCATAAATGTATATTCATGATACAGAGGCAGACAGTGGAAACAATGTGAATTATCTTTGTTTCAAAAATTGCTAATACTGTATTCTTCATGTTTTCCTTGTACAAGGATGGTGAATACTTGTATCCTTTTCACCTTCTGCTTTTATAATTTTAAATCTTATCATTGTACAATAGGCAAGCAAAGGAGAAGTACTGCTGGAACACAAAGTATTTTTATTTATCCCAAAGGCAGATATAAGATGCTACACTGGCAGTTTCTAAATGATGTTCTACAAATAATCCTAAGCCTTTCCAATGTATTTTAGCAGATTTAAAGTAAGGCAACCTAGTGGGGCTATTCATTTAAATAGAATAAGGGTTAAATGATAACTTGACTTATCTTTTAAATGACAAAAAATAAAGAAATTGCAAGACCTTTTCACACATTAGATATGTATTGTCATCTATCATCTAGATATCAGGCTAGCAGTGTGAAGTAATAAAACATATCATCGAAAAATGTGCTATAGGTCTGAATCACTCTTTCATTCCACCTCCCAGCTAACTGTAGTATTAAATCAAACAAGCAGAACATTTCCTTAGGCAGCCATTGCCTTTTAATTTCCTGAAGAACCTTAAAATATCATTCATTACAAGTACTACACATATTTGGTTTTTAAAATTCTCATAAATCAATAGCAGGCTGACTGTAATAATTATTACAAGTTAGTGCATAATTTTCGCGCTGAAGGCTGCATGCAGAACTTTAGCATATGCAAACGAGGCAATTCAAACTGTGTATAGATATTAATATGAAGAAGCAGGTAACGAGGTGCAGGCTATGAATTATGCATCAAGAGTGGCTGATCTTCAATGAGGAAAATGAATTCAGCATGTAATCTAATTAGTGATGGAAGTCTATTACATCTAACTGCAAAAGCAACTGTCCTTGAAACAAATTTATTTACAGTCCATGTTACCACTTGAAACAACTTTGAAATGATGTGTAAGACAACAGCTTAATTGTAAAAATTTTTTGTTTGTTTGTTTCAGTTCTAGACCTGGAAGGCCTCCTAAGAGGACTCAAAGTGTCACCTCCCCAGAGAACTCTCATATCATGCCACATTCTGTCCCAGGCCTTATGTCTCCTGGGATAATCCCACCAACAGGTAAGACTGCTACCTATTGATGCCGAAAATATTCAAAATCAGCCAGTGCCATAGATATTCACACTCATCAGTTATATTTTGTTCACACTAAGATAATGTTACTGATGAGAATTTATTTCAAAACTGCATTATGATTATCATCATTTCTTTATTTAAAATAAAATTAAAGAAGTTTAATTGAACACAGTGCTAGGAGTTATTGTAATTAATCCTCTTGCTAATATCAAACGACAAATTCTTATCCCTACTTTCCTGTTAAGGAATTGAAGCTCAGAGAGAATCAGTAACTTTCCCAAGGTCAACCAGCTGGTCACTGGCAGTGGTTATTCAAACCCAGGTCTCTGGATTCTAAGTTTATAGTTCGTTCCACAAAAACTCACAAAATACATTAACATGCGTCCAAACAAAAGACTGTAACCATGTCAAATAGAAATATCTCCTGTTTCTCCTAAACTATGTCTGTTAGAAGCATTTGAAGGATGTTTATCACTAGAATTTTGAAAATGTACAAGTAAAAGGATAGTCTCGACCACAAAAGCTCTATACCATAAACAACTTTCATAATGTGCTGCATGCAAAAACAGCTCATTTGATTTTCACCACCTGGATGTGTTCATTAATTCTTTTATATACTTACACACGTCTGCCCACTTTCCATGTTTCATCCAGACTCAGAGCAAATTAAAATTATGATAATAATGATATTATTATTATATAATATATAGTATTTATTAATCTTTGTCATCATGAAAGTTTATTGAGGAGATAGATGTATAAAGAGGTAATTGTCATTTCACACGACTGAAACAGGAAAGATAATCTGGCAAGATAAGGAGAAAGTCTTAATTTTTTCTCTGAATTCCCATATAAATGTTTGCTTTTTCCTTTGTAACATTTGTCTTTCTCTAGGCTGTAATATAATCATGGGTATCTTATTTCGCATTCCATACTTTGTTGAAAGCTCCTTGGAAGCAATGGCTCTTTTAACTCACCTTTATTTTTGTGGCAGCGTCTGAACAATTGATTCACTTTTGTGAACCTTTATCAAATACCCACTGAGTTGAATTTGAAGTTATTCATTTTATATATTTAACATTTTTTGTAAGGTACCAAAGGTTCTTAAAAGTAAATAATTCACATTCCAAAGAAGAGTTGTATCTTTATGCTGATGTTTGCAGATGAAAAATTGAGAAACAGAAAAGTAAAATCAATAGATGAAAACAACCCAATTACAGAGCAGGTATCATCATTTCTATTCGTTTACTTTAGTCATGATTCACAAGTAACTGAATCCTACTGCCTGAAATTCTAAGTCCAAATGTGATATTTCGAAAAGAAGTAGGTAGCGTTCTGTTAAGGCTTAACTGTTTTTATTTAACTAGATAGAATTTCCTGATTTGCAGATTTGGCCGGGGCGGGGGTGGGGGGTTGGTACTACATAGTCAAGATGGAAAGAAGATCTTAACTTTTCATGTTTTATGACTGAAAGACTCAGGTGTGCTAGAAGAAAGACGGAAGAGTCTTTGACTTAACTTCTCAATGAATACGTTTTGGGGCTTTAAAAAAATAATCATTTTAACAATCATTATTTTATAATTTGATAAGTTTGTGTTGATTCTCACTAATCACAGTTACATTTTGGATGAAAAGTATTCTAGATTGTTTTTGTATTAAAATAGAAAAGATCTGGTCCCAAATTGCCTGCCAACATTTTAAGGTGAAAACAATAAATACTTCACTACCTAAGCAATGGTGAGATAAGGTGATGTCATCAGAATCTAAGAATAGCAGCACCTCACATAATTAAGACCATAAAGTAACTTTGGGGTAAGTGAAGTTTCTAAACAACTGAAGATCATAAGCTGAAACTCAAAATCAAAATATTAAGTCACAATTTACAATAGCCAGGACGTGGAAGCAACCTAAGTGTCCATACACAGATGAATGGATAAAGAAGATGTGGCACATATATACAATGGAATATTAGCCATAAAAAGAAACAAAACTGAGCTATTTGTAGTGAGGTGGATGGACCTAGAGTCTGTCATACAGAGTGAAGTAAGTCAGTAAAAGAAAAACAAATACTGTATGCTAACACATATATATGGAATCTAAAAAAAAAAAAAAAAAAGGTTCTGATGAACCTAGGAGCAGGACAGGAATAAACATGCAGATGTAGAGAATGGACTTGAGGACACGGGGAGGGGGAAGGGTTAGCTGGGACGAAGTGAGAGAGTAGCATTGACATATATACACTACCAAATGTAAAATCGATAGCTAGTGGGAAGCAGCTGCATTGCACAGGGAGATCAGCTTTGTGCTTTGTGAACACCTAGAAGGGTGGGATGGGGAGGGTGGGAGGGAGATGCAAGAGGGAGGGGATATATGTATATGTATAGCTGATTCACTTCGTTATACAGCAGCAGCTAACACAACATTGTAAAGCAATTATACTCCAATAAAGATGTTAAAAAAATATTAAGTCATTTTTGATAGATCCCTTTCTGAAATATCTTACACACTTCCCTAGCTTGGTGAACAGAGATACTGAAGATAGTTTAAACTTGACACATTATTATGGACATTCATTTTTGAAGCAGGATCATTTCATGTATTTCAATTGCTGTGCTGTCTTATCATAAATGCTTTTTAAACTTTTGTTCTTCCTGATATGTTGTGAGCCCAGAAACCAGGGTTTCTCTCAAGCTTATTAAGCATTACATTGAAACAGACCTTCATCAGTCATGTTCCAGAGAAAGATGAGGAAATGGAGACTCAACAGGAGAGTAGATTAGATTTGAAGAAATGGCTTTTGGACAGTTTAATACTCTATAGAGCCCAGGGAATGTCTTTAAAACAGGGCGTGTGAGCTCACTCTTGCCTATTTCACTTAATTCAATTTTCAGACATTTGTCCAAAGATTTGACGCTGCCATATATTTGACTGTTGCACATGAATTGTGCTGTCTTTCTATATTCAATATGATTGCTCTTTTTACACAAAATTTTTCTAGATGGAGAAGTTTAGATTTTAGAGAATACAGAATAATATCTTCATCCCTTGGAGAATGTCATTCACTATCTTAAAATATTAACTGGAAGTTTGATCATCTTAAAGAAATCTTATAGTTCTCAAGAATGAGTAACACTTTCTCCCAAGGAGTACTTTTACTCGGGGAATATAATTCAATATGGACATATAGATTATTTTGTCCCAGGACTTTATTTATATTTGCTACTTTCTTTAAAACTAAAATGTTATTTTTTTTCCTCAAGATGGGAAAGATGAAATGTGTTATTTTTTTAAAACAATGAAAAACTTATATGTCAACATTTTTGACATTAAGCAAACTAGTTTGAGGACATTTCTACTATATTTTTGACCTGTGAGTTTGAGTTTAAATTTTTTTTTCCAGGAGTCTATAGTTATATCAGTATCTTTTAAAGACTTGGAAATCATTTTTCTAAAACTAGCAAATCAAACAAACAAACATATAGATCACACACACAAAAAAAAAGAAAGAAGAAAACAACCCACCCTCAAATCTCAAATCCTTTCTAAGATTTATATCATCGACTGCCTATAAACATTGAACTGTGATTTTGTACTCTAAGTATTACCATTGAAAAGCATAAAAGATGCAGATTTACCTTCAAGGTTGCAAAAATTGATCCTGTGAAAAAATTTATTTATTTTGACAATTTATAAAAATCTGTCAATTTGTTTCTAATCATTCCCTCATTTTTCTTTTCAACAATTGAACATTGGAGTTAAATAATAATCTTTCCTTGAGGAATCTGTTTTTCAGAAAAAATTCTGACTATTTTTATATTTTTAAAAAGTGTCTTTCCAGGCCTAAGATTATGTATTTAGGTATCTATAATATGAAAAGGAAAAACTTTGAGATTGCTTAATGGAGTTTTTGTTTGCCACTTTGGTTGTTCAAGTGGGCTTGTGTGTAACCTTAGAAGGGGGCGTGGGCAGATGGTGATAATTTCCCAATTTATGGTTGTCACTGGATGCCATAGCAACCAGAAGTGGAAGTTAATGAAAGAAAGAAGGCTCTTTGTCGAGTCTCACAACACAACACCTCCTGTAGTGCTCCCTACATTTATTTGGACTGAGCACATGTCATAAATCATTTTTGAAAATAAATACCAGTTTGGAATAAATTCATCCTAGCAACAGAGTTCCAATAACATTCATACTTTTTATAGGATCATGTGTATTTTACAATTAAGGATAGGGTTATTTAGGAATTCTAAATACTCTCCTCCTGTGCCAGGAATGCAACTTGGATAGCATATTTGGCCAACTTCCTGATTTTATCTTCAGGGTAGAATGCAAACTAGTTTTGAAATACAATTTTCATGTAAGTATTAAGAAGTAACTCAGTGAGTCTCAAATATTTGCATTTTACATTAGAAAAGTTATCCATTACTTAATTTTTTCAAATATATTCAAATTAAATGAATGAATGATTCATAGTTTTGCTTCTTAGATACATCTTTTCTCTCACTGTGACCTCGTAGGCACCTAATCAATATGCATTCAGGATAAAAAAAAAAAGCAACTGTGAACACACATGCACTATGCTTAAAAGGTAAGAACTTATAAATGCAGTTTTACCATTTTGAAAATAATACTAGACCAGGGCAATATTAACCAGAGTTCATCCCATTGAAACGTTTTTTTCTTAAAAAAGAAAAAAAAAAAAGATGATAGGAAAGTATTCTCACATGGATTTATAATTCAAAGACATATTTTCAAAGTTTATATTCTTTATTTTTCTTGCTAAGTATTACCAACTAACCGACAACAACATCCAAACTACCTATTTTTATAGTATCAGCATTTGTAATATTTTAAATTCATTAAGCATTTCAACTTCTGAGGAAAAAATTAATGTGTAGATATGTTTTGCATATTTTGAAGTTTATCATAACAAATGCATGGTATTCCCTGGGGAGACTTACACGTAAGAATAACAGAAAAATGCACAAGTAAAACAGTCACAAATGGATTGATCTTCTTCACTCACAAATTAAAACATAGCAACCTACTGAATGCCTCACTCAAAGAGTAAATAAGATACAAACTATTTAAACCACTGAAGTTTATGTAGTATGTGTAAGTATGCATTTTCATAAATTTATATGTAGGGACTATTTGTGAAAGTTTAATCACTGGACATTTTGAGGGTAATGCATTTAGCTTATCAGTATTTCATGTGTGTTTCCCTTTAAATTTTTCTTGAAGAGAAGAATTAAGTAATATATCTTCTTTTTCCCATTTTGGAAGGACAGCCTAATACCAAACTTCATCATGTAATGTATTTAGTCTTAAAACTTGTATTGAACACTCTATTAGTTTCCTGTGGCCGCCGTAACAAATTACCACGTACTTGGTGACTAAAGTAAATAAAAATTAATTCGGAATTCTGGAGAAGTTCAAAATCAACTATCACTGGGACAAACCAAGCTATCGGTAGGGCCACACTCCCTCTGGAGGTTCTTTGGAAGCATCTGTTTCTTTACCTCTGAGTTTCTGGAGACTGCCAGCTTTCCTTGGTTTGTGGCTCTAATTTCCACCTTGTCGTGTGTGTGTGTGTGTGTGTGTGTGTGTGTGTGTGTGTGTGTGTGTATTTGTGTGTCCATGTGTGTGTATAACTTCTTCCTCTGCCTCTCTTGAAAGGATACTCGTGATTGTATTTAGGGTCCATCAGATAATCCAGGATCATCTCCCCATTTCAAAATCGTCAATGTAATCACATCTGCAAAGACTCTTTTTCCATATAAAGTGGTATTCCCAGATTCCCAGATTTAGGAGGTGGGCATAACTTTGGGGGTCATTATCAGCCTTGCACACCCAGAAAGTCCCTGGTTGAGATATTTTGAGGGGCCCAAGTGTGGTGTGGAAGACACGCATACCAACAGATTTTGGTGATTTTTTGTTTACTATAGTATCCCATTATGTATAATATGGCTTGCCACAAAGCAGATATTCAAAATAAATATTTGTTCAATGAATATGGCTAATATATGTTTAGCAAAGGATTTCTGAGAGACATGATTATGCCTCAGAGTTACAAATTTAAACACTGGTGTTATAATGCAGTTTATAAAATCCTATTAAGTACAGTTAGGCTCCAGATTAAAGATGCTGAGTCTAGTGCCTAAAGGAGGTTCACTCAGGAAATGGAGGGCATTATTTATTTGTTTGTTTGTGGGTTATGATGGCTACATTTAACCATTGTCATCATCCATTGATGAAATTTATACTTCTAGATTGATGCTCTAAAGAAGCAATATTTTCAGGAATAAAATGGTAACATAGAACATACTAGCCTTTAAAATTCCTGCATATATGTACATGTACCCACAGTATCTTGATATAGAACTAATTTAATCCATACCTGAATAAAATATAGCTCATATTATAACTAAATGTAAATATAGCTTTGGTATGAGGGATTAGATAATATATTTATTATATATACATTATATATGTATATATTATATACACATTATAATCACACATTTCAGTCAAATCATAATATGCCCTGCTTATTATTAGCATAGAAATTTATAAAAATCTTTATTTTCTAATCTCTTAGGGCAAAGATCTGTTATTTTAGATTTAATTACATAACCACATATCACTAGACTTCTGGACAGGCCTCTCATCTATTTAATTTAGAAGAAAATTACAGTCCTTTTTTCCCTAATTTGTTTCCCTCTTCCAAGTTTCTATTGAGTTCTGTAGTCTCTTATGCCTGCACTGGACTGGACTCAGTTATAATCTACTTAAACTTCTCTCTCAGTAGATTTGCAGGAACGAAGTTGCTAATATACTTAATTGACTAATTGCAAGGTATTTGCTTCTTTTTTAGTAATATGATGCCTCCTTTGACAGAAGAGAAGTTTATTTACAGAAAAGCAAATCAGATTATAAGAGTCAATTTTTGATTATGATGATGAATGGTTTGTGGATTTAGCAGGAGCTTTGTGGATTATCCATTTATCTGTGGGATTCTCATATAGGGTTCTAGTCCCTTGGTTAAACAAAATGTCACATGTTGTCTTTTATTGCTTGCTCTAATTTCTTGACCCATAGGAGGTGCTATTACTATCTTATTTCCTTCCCTAACCAAGAGAAGTGAGAAATACATTAAATAATGTTCATTCAGGAAAAACAAGCAACTCTGCTATAGATATATTTTGAGTATTCCTAAAGATGTTGTAGAATGAAAAGTCATACAAGATAAACAGAATTCTTTGTTTAGTCTCCTTCTCTGTCTTTGATAGGCTTTCCCCCCTTTGGCTAACTTCCAAGCTTCTGGTTCTTCCCTTAACGAAGTGATCCAGCTTTGTTATTAAGGATTTAAAATTTCATGTTGAAATTTCTTTATATTTTCTCCATGCATATTGGAGATAAGTTTTACAACGTTATGCTCTTCTTTGTAAAGAAGTAGAGTTGCTAATTCCAAGTGTTAACAGGACCAGACATTTCAAATAAACTTGGCAAATGTCAGAAAAATAGTAGTATTAATAAAACTTGAACTCGATTTCCTAAAACATTCATTGCCCTAGTCATGAATGAACTTAAGACCTGATTTGAAAACATTCTACATAAAAAAACACTGAAAGATTTTATTTGGTTATGCAGTCGTATACACCAATGTCGTACAGAGTGAAGTCAGTCAGAAAGAGAAAAACAAATACCGTATGCTAACACATATATATGGAATCTAAAAAAAAAAAAAATGGTTCTGAAGAACCCAGGGGTAGGACCGGAATAAAGACGCAGACGTAGAGAATGGACTTGAGGACCTGGGGAGGGGAAAGGGTAAGCTGGGATGAAGTGAGAGAGTGGCATGGACATATATACACTACCAGATGTAAAATAGATAGCTAGTGGGAAGCCGCCGCATAGCACAGGGAGATCAGCTCGGTGCTTTGTGACCACCTAGACAGGTGGGATAGGGAGGGTGGGAGGGAGACGCAAGAGGGAAGAGATATGGGGATATATGTATATGTATAGCTGATTCACTTTGTTATAAAGCAGAAACTAACACACCATTGTAAAGCAATTATACTCCAATAAAGACGTTAAAAAAAAAACATTTTGATAGAACTTCTGAAAATGCTAATACACCTAAGCTTAATGGATAGGAATATAAAGTCCAGAGAAAGGGAGACAACAATACAACTTTACTCTGCACTTCAGATGACATCTGGAATATTATATTCAGTCACGGCCTTGCAATTTTTAGTAGGACATTGACAGACTGTGAGAATTAAGAGAATAGCCCAGAAAATAGGGTTTTGGAAATGATGGTGATGTTTAGTCTTAAGAAGACTTATAGAGGGTCTGAAGGTGGATGCTAGAGTAGATTCATACTGTGCTCTTCCAAGGACAGAAATTTAACTGATGAACAGTAATCACAGAGAGGTCTACACTGGCTTCCATAAGAAAGAGCCTTGCTACAAGGAAAACGATCTAAAAGTGAAGTTTATTACTCATAAAACCTTAACTTTTCCTTCTGACAGAAGGGTTCAATAGGAAAGGGGGATAAAAAGTTGTTAGCCATAGTACTTATGTTTAATTACTTTTTATGGGCTATATTGTTCATGGTACAAAAGTGTAATAGTTTAAAAAAAAATCCTTCATTGCTGGACCATCAGCCAAATCTGAAGGTAATTTTGCACTGGAGGGAGGTAGATTGAATAAGGCAATCTTGTTCCCTTCTAGTTATAAAATTTGATGATTCTATTTTATTTCACTTTGAATTATTCTAAACTTGACATGGTGCCTTTCTGGTTAAAGGGCATCCATCCTTTCAGGGTTTTATACTCATATTCTTTCACAGTTTTTGAGTAATTTTTTAAAATTACTTTTGAGAAGAATGCTTCATATTTACAAGCTATCATACTGTTTGTTACACTGGTTTTCATGGATGGGATATTAACTCATAGGCAAGACTGTGACTATGGTAGGCTCACTAATATTTTTTTTCCGATTAAAAGAAATTTTAAAATGTTTTTCCCTCCTTTGTTCTCACGGACCTTCTTTTAAGAGTAGTCCGTGAAGGGGTCCATAGCTGTAAGATTGATAGGAGAAAATGACAATCATTTAATATTATACAACAGAATTTTTTAAGCTGTGGTAGGATTTGGAATGGTGGGTGGAAAAAACAGTATTATTTTAACCGGTAAAGATCATCAGAATTGACAGCAGAAAGACATGACTCTTAAAGGGATTTAAATGAAAGACCTTGAACTTTACTGTAAATTTCTTTGATTTGACTTTCCACTTTAAAAAATAAAGTCTCCAAGGAGGAGTCATTTCTCTTTTTCTTACTGGAGTATAGTTGATTTACAATGTTGTGTTAATTTCTGTTACATAGCAAAGTGATTCAGTTATACATATGTATATATTCTTTTTTATATTCTTTTCCATTATGGTTTATCTCAGGATATTGAATAGAGTTCCCTGTCAATTCTTGAAATTTATGGAAATCTTCCAAAGATACAACTTTTAAAAAGTGTATTAATTGAGCCAGTCGAATATTTTGATCCTTTATTTCCTTCATCTATAAAAAAAGAATCTTTTCATTATGACAAAATTATTTTTCTCATTAAATTTCCATGAATGTCAAATGACACAATTTATAACAGTATTCTGTAAATGATGAAGCTAGACAAAGATAAAGTGTTATTATCGTAATTAAACAGGCTGATCCAAGTGTTACTGATTATGATTGCTGACTCTCTATGCTCATTCCTTTGGATTTAAGAATAAAATTGATAACAAAAAAAAAAAATGTATAGCTTAGGCTTAAGAAGTCTTAGCTTGGCAAATTCAAATTCATATAAATGTGCGTTCTATAGATATTCCTAGTAGAGGTAGTGAACACTAAAATCTGGTTATTACATGTTCACTTTTCAGGGTTTAATGACAATAAATTCTTTTTATAAATTTTTATTTGTGGGCAGAATAAGACTTATGGATATGAAATATCATTGCTACTGTTATAATATGTGTTCAAACTGTCATAGTCATATATTGCTTTTAGAAATATGCACACTACAAATGCTAGTGGACCTTAAAAATGAAGATTGCTTTCAATTGATTACAGCTGTATGCTGTGCTATTAATTATTGGAAATGAATTGACATATACTGTAAACAATAATCCAGTTTTCAAAATTATAAAACTGTAACCTAATTCAATAAATTGAATCAGATTACGCAAACACTTTTGCACTTCATTAAGGAAGTAGTCAGTATAATTAATTTGAGAGCATTTTATCATGTTCACTTGTTGATATATGGCTAAGGATATATATACAGTAGTTTAAACTATTTCCAGATGTACTTTTTTGCCATTTCACATTTTAACTAAAGTTACCATAAGCTGAATTCCCAGAGAAGGCCAAAATGGATTTGCTTCTTTTATCTTTGTTGCTTTTAGAATACAATGAGTAGGTTATGATTTTCTTTAAAGACATGTAATTTTTTTAAACAACATGACATGGTGATGTGGCTCCTAACTTGGAACTGAAGAGTCTGGCTTTCATTCCCTTCTTCATCACTTCTAGCAATGTGACTGTGGCTAACACTGTCTGGCCTCAGTCATCGCAAGGTAGATACTAGTACCTAAAACATCATTTTAGAGAGGAGGAAAAAATGCTAGGAGACTTGTCCAAAATTTCACTATTATGTGCAAGACACAGTTTTCAATTCAAATTTTCTGACTCCAATTTATTGGTTATTTTCCTATATCAAGCTGCCTTCTGAAATACTTAACTTTATCATGTACAAACCAAACATCATAAGATCTGCCTTATCTCCTACTTGATATGACTTTGTGAAGAACAAATGAGCTAATGTATCACAAAACGCTTTGCAGAGTCTTACATATAGCAAGATGTCATCTGCTATTTAGTTTTATTACAATGATTCTCGAAACAGGACTTTTGTCTTGTTCCAAATAGAATACCAGTTATTTATCTCTCAGTTTGAACACATCAATTCTGGGAATGATGAGCCCTTCCCTATATTTATGGAATTGGATTGTAATCATTTTCTCAGTTTTTAAAAAATTGCTTTTGTATCTTCCAATTAGCTCAAATAAAATATTTTTCTCCTGATACAACCTTCTCATGTCGACGGTTACTTTTTGATCTTCATGGTATGTAGAATTTTATGATTCATATTTAATTCACTGAAATGCCTCCTAATGTCAAATCCTTTGATGGAATATCATTCCATCAAACATATTCCCATTAGTTTTCATTTAAGAAATGCAAATATATGTGGAGAAACTATTTTTCTAAATACATATTTTCTAATGATTTGAGTTTGCCTCCTGAGATGTAAGGATATGACTTAAAGGAACAGTGTGGAGTTGTAAAGCATTAAAGGTGATGTAAGACTCTTTGTCTCTTCCAAAGGGCTATGAGCTCATAAGTTGCTATTTTGGGTTAGACTTAAAAATGCGATGCTATATCATCAAGATTCTCTTTAAACATGTATAGTATTTAATATTAAAGTCAATAAAATGTTTAATCCCTCTGATAACACGTTATTCCCTAGAAGTCAATTTTTGAGCGGTTCTTTTCCCTGTTAAAACATCTAGTTGAAAACTACTTTTTAATGTGAAAATGTAGCATTGTGAAGGTTTTCAAAGTCTGTTCTTCTTTTTGGATCCCTTCACTCACATATTAAAGCAGTAAATGCCGTTTGTATTATTTATTATCTTGTATTGCTTAATGAAATCCTTCTAGGGGATTATTATATTAGGGTAAAAACATTTCAGAAGAGTTATACAGAACCATGTTAATTCAAAGGAATATAAATGCAAGTATCTCTAAATTCCAAGAAAATTAATCTCTTACTGTTAGAATATAACAGTATTTTGAAGTTATTTGAGCAAGAGATCCATCTCATCATACGTAACCTTTAAGTTACTTATTGAATAAATTACATTTAAGGATACCATACCAAGGAGAACTTGTTACCATATGACCTGTCCATATGAGTTGTCTTTTTGATTTATAACTGCAATTGCTTTCTCGGCATGGATTTCATGACATAATAATATTCTATGAATTTTTGAAATTACAGTGAGCTTCACATCAATCATCTCTAATAAAATACTATATGTATCAATGAGAGAGGACTACTGGAAGGTAGACATTTTAGAAATATGCACTTCTCCCAGATACCAATATTGTTATTTTAATGAAATGGCCAGATTGCTTTTTTTTGATATTCTCTAAATTGATCGTAAAAATGGTCAGCGTCATCACTCCCATCAGCTCGTTATTCTATATTCTTAACAGTAATCTTTATTTTCCTTGAAAGTGTTAACTGTCCATCCAGTTAATTTTGCCTAGACCACTGTTGTTCTTGGCCTGAATTCAAGGAAATATACTGCTTCTGGGGTTCCTAGGCATTAATGTCTTAAATTTCAGGATTCTCATTAAACACATGTGACATGGGCTACCATTATTTGTCCATGTTTCTTTTATCTGTAAGAATCAGAGAGATTTAAAGTCAGATCTTAGCTATGTAAAGAATTGAGTGTGCAGCTGTTTTTTCCTCCACTTTCTCTTCACAAAATACTGTTGGAAATACCTTGAGTTATAGTCTTTCATGCGTAAATATTTATGCTATTCTATGTGAAAAAAATCGGTACCTAGAATTTGCCATTAGCATGGATTTCTTAAAGACAACATGCATTTCTTAAGTAACGTATTTGGAAAACCTATGAATACATTCAAAGACAGCTTTAAATTTTAGAAATCATTCTAAAAAACTTTTTCAAATTTAGAGTCTTAATCATGGGGCTTAGAAAAGCCATGCCCATATTGCAGATGTAAAACACAAAAAGAGAATATTTTCACGAGTGAAAATATTTAAGATTTGCTTCAAAATTGTTGTTTGAGTTAATCTACAGGGTACTTCTTATATGTCTTCTTTATAGATATTCTTGCAGTTACATTGTTTATTTACTATAAGACTTTGTCTATACATACTATCCAATGGAAAGAAATAAAACCAACTTATCAGATACATGTACATTTTACTGAAAAATTGCAAACACTTTTATACTTAGAAAGAGTAGCTATGTCTATACTTTTTTACCACTCTGTGTTCAGTTGCTAGCATGATACCTGGTCAAAATATTGTTAACTTAAAATGATTTAATCAATCAATATAGTTAGTTGGTTAAAATAAGGTGGGGTGCAAACATCTACTGGGTAACTATTACATGGTAGGAAATTTGTTAATATCTAAAGATTAATTTATTTTTCATGTCAAACTGTGGAGGAGGTCTTGCTTATCCCATTTTACATACACGTAAACTAAGGCACGATAGCTTAAATAACTTGCTCAAGTTGAAGAAAAGACCTCACTTGGGGCTGAACACAAGAATGAGTAATTATAAACCCTGTTATCAGTGTATCATCCATTCCAAGGAATGCAGTAATCTCCTTAGAGGCTATTTATATTTTGAATAGAATTGAAACAGGATGAATTGAAATAAAAGATTTTTTTAAAAGGACAGAGTCAAATTCTTAAAGAATATGTCAAATTTTTATTAACATGCTTAATCTTAATTTGAAAAACTCACACCACAACTTCACGTATTGAACAGATGAATCATATTATTGTATTGTAGGCATTCTAACCACTAGTTTAATATTGGGTGGAAGCTTAAATTATTTTAAAAAAGTTTTATATTTTAAATAGTTGAGATGTTCAGTGCTTTGATTTGGAGGCTTAGTATAGAGGCAGTAAAAGAATAGAGTGAGTGATGTCAAAAATTATATTTCAGAATTTATAATCAAGCTTAATTGCTTAATAAGCCACTGTGTTTGAATTTTAATTCTAACCTGGCCATCCTTTTATTAAGCATCTGTGGAAAAGCCTATTAAGCCTTTTTTTATTTAAAACATTGCACTTTGTTTGCTAAATAATGTAATGCTAACAGACTGACAAGTGTTTCATGCTATTAGAGTTATTTCTGGACTTTATGAATAGTCAAGGCTAGTGTAGTATTACTTGTTAAGTCCAAAGCATACTATTCTATCCTAAATAATTGAAGAAAATTTCTTAACTTTTGTTAATCATTTACTCTTTGGGCTCTCATTTACCCTATTCCTCATTAGTGGTAAACCTCTATGTTATTACTTATTTGTGCAATTTATATACTACCTGGTTGAGGCATTGTAACAACTGGCTTCCAAGGGCAGTTCAGTGTAGGCTCTTTGACTTCAAGAATTATAACAATACTTTTCACTATACTTTATCAAACACTATCCTGTTTGATATAATTGGCAAAATAGTTGAAGCTATATTTGAGATATTTAATTCTTAAGTTATTATTGTAACATTTTGGAAAATAGAAAACTACATTACTTGTAATTCTACTGTGTCATGTACCATATTTCCTTTTTGTTTATAAATGCTGAGTCCTTGCTCACTTATATACTAAATATGTACCAGAATATCCTATGTCTTTCTATTTTTCAATATGCGGTGAACCAGTTGTTATAAATATAGTACACTATCTCAGAGCAAATATGGTGGATTCACAGTTTCATCATTGGCATCATTACAGACTTTATATCAGTCTTCAGAACCTAGGTTTAGGATTCTTTTTTTCCTCTTTGTATTGTATCTGTAATAATTGTGAGTGCTTGAATTTTTACCAGTTTCACATTAAGATCTCAATGAACAGGAAATAGAAACAATTTAAATAATTTATGCCTATTAAGCATTTCAAATTCTACATTTATGTTGTTATGCTATTTCATCCTGTTTTTCAAAGGAGAAAAGAAGTTGTTTCTGAAATTCTTAAAAAGTTTAGTCTTGATAGAAAAATGAAACTATAGCATTTTTTTATTTTACATTAAATCTTAAAATCCAAATGAAAGATTTGAATATTAGGACCTTGCTTAATTTTGACAGTTGTCTTAAAGTGAATTTAGTGTTTAATGAAATTTTCTGGACTGATAACTCAAGACCTGAAGGGAACAATTCTAGTAGTGAGAAAGTAATTTTCTGGCCTAATTACACCTTCGACCTCACTACAAAGTCTGTCAACAAAAGTGCCAGGTTTGATCATGATTTTTTTTGACGTGTATTCCCCAATCTACTTCACACAGGAGATTTTTAACAGTAGCATTTGGTATTTGCAACCTAACTAAGATTTTACATCTGAGAATCAAACCTCAATGTACTGTTGCCAGTAGGTGAGTCCCTTAAATCCCTTTTAGAGTTGAAAAATTATATGAGTATTAGTGAACTTTACATATTGCGCTCTTTGGAAACCTGCATGGCTATATTGTTTGAGATGGCCATGAAAATTATACCAAGTATTAGCAAATGAATGATGAATTGGTTTTAAAAAAATTGAACAGCTGCAGTCTCTAGAATCTATTTCTTATCTGTATTCACTCTAAAGGCCTACAGAGTTCTAATATTTGGGAATCTATACAACTGGCCTCTTAAGGCGATGTGAGTCCCTGATTAGCCTCAACCACTAAATACATTTCCTTAAATTTCTGAGTCTGGGTGTCCTTATATTTCAGTGATATAATAGTTTATGTTTAATTGTTTAGATGTTAACTCTTGAATACTTTCTCCAATAACTCCTTGACCGGAAGACATTTAACTGCTGCATTAAAGATCGGTCAATGTTTTTCATATGAACCCAAATTTTGCTCCCCAACCTGAATTACCTATCCTCTCAGCCTAGCCTTTTATGCCTTCTCCTCCTCCTCTTCCCCCTTCCCTTGTTGAATTTTTTTTTTTTTTTTTTTTTTTTTTTTTGCGGTACGCGGGCCTCTCACTGTTGTGGTCTCTCCCGTTGCGGAGCACAGGCTCCGGACGTGCAGGCTCAGCGGCCATGGCTCACGGGCCCAGCAGCTCCGCGGCATGTGGGATCTTCCCGGACCAGGGCACAAACCCGTGTCCCCTGCATCGGCAGGCGGACTCGCTACCACTGCGCCACCAGGGAAGCCCCCCTTGTTGAATTTTATTTAAAATAGTTTAAATGTCAAGGTTGTTAATGAAACCTTGCGTTTAGCGGAGGCTACAGTCTGATTAGAGAAACAAAGTAGTGAAAGATAACTGATTGATGTTATTGAATTATTGTCTCGGCTCTTTCTGATTTTAATTCTTCCATCTACTTCTGATAAATATTTTTCTCAGAGTAGTTACACACACAAATACACACATTCACACACATTCCTAATTTCTAAACAAGTAAGGGGTGTATAGTCATTAAACACAATATCTTAAACTTGCAGCTAATCAGAAATAAATATTTGTTATCATGAAACATACTCATAATTATATCAGAAGTCACTTTTGGAATACACACTTTAGAAATGGTTATTAATGTATTCAACAAATATTTATCCTGAGTTTTAGGAGTTACAAAGATAAATGACATTGCCACTCAATAAACTGTAATTGAGGGTACAAAGAGGCAATTACCAAGAGAGATATACAAAAGCACTATAGGTTTTGTAAAGAAGAAGAGGAAACGAGGGGTTAACAGGATAATCACTGTCATCACTGTGGAAAGTGGCATCTGATATTGGCTTAAAATGGGTATGATTTGACAAAAAATTTTATTTGTTTAACACAAGTATATGAAAAATAAATTTGATAACATTTTTGTGAAAAAAAAAGATTGGGTTTTACATTGATCATGAGTATGATATGACTGAAGGTTCAAAGCAATTATTGGCTGATTAATGAATGTATAATTTTCAGATCATTAAAGTATTAGTAATTGTTACCATCTATTGGAATTTATTATATTTCTGTTAGTAAGTTCCTTTATGTGTATTAGCTCATTTAATCCCTGTAATATGGCTTTGGGTAGTTATTATGGTTTTCATTTTACAGATGAGTAAATTTTGGCACTGATTTTTCTTGCTCGAGACTGTTAACCTGACTGCCAAGCCTGTCTCCTAATTCACTGTGCAACAGCCTTGCATTCTTATCAGCAGCATTGTGCTCATTTATGGTTATTATATTTGATCATGATTTTTAAAAATATCTATTCACCAATAATCCATTTCACCATAGACTTTTTTTTTAACACTAACATTTGATGTTTTTAACCTAAGTATGATTTTTGCATCTAGGAATGAAACCTCGATGTACTACTGCCAATATGGTGATTCACTTAAGTCCATTTTAAATTTGATAAATTATGTGGGTGCTAATGAGCTCTATGTATTGTACTGTTTTGGCAGCAGCCTTGCTTGCTTAGACCATATAAACAGTATTGTGTCCATTTATGGTTATTATGTCTTGAGAGGCCACAATAGAAAACAGTTTGTCCAAACTGGGTAATCAAAACTGGAAGTTATTTTCTTAAGATTGGTTGAGGGAAATGAAGATTTTTAGAGAAGAAATGGGGCTTTAAGGAAAGGGCATGTTTGCTGTCTTTGGATATTTAATAAAGGATATAGGCTAATTGTTCATTGTTTTAGAAGGTAGGACAAATAAGTGTCACTCATGAAAAAGAAAGACTTATGGGGCAAAAAAGAAAGTTCCAAATATTAGCCCACTGAGAAAATGTGTGGCCCACCAGGCTTTGATATCTCATTATAAATGTCTTGACTATTCTCTCCCGGGTGTATTACAGAGGATTTTTTTTACATTTAGGATAATTTCATAAACATTATTATTAGTAGTAGTAGTTCTAAGATTCAATACGCTGACAAAATAAAAATAAATAATGCCACGGAGTCATTTTATCTAAAATTTTTTTGATATTTTATTTTGGAAACATATAATCTAGCAAGTTTCACAAGTTTATATTCCTTTCCAATATTACATAGAAACAATGTAATTGGTAAATTAGTTGTTTGAAATCTGAAATACACACATTTGATTAAATCAAGTTTAGGTATATTAATTTTGGTAATTTTATACATGATTGTCTATTTGAGTAACACTTCATTAATCATTCTATTGTGCAGAAATGGCCGTAACATTACAGGGCACAGTTTAAACAATGTTCATTCTTCTTTCCTGATGTTTAAATTTATCCTTTCGCAGATCTAGGCAACAAAACATTATATTTTACCTAATGCATTAATTTTAAAAGATCCCAGGAAATTGATTTTGCTATGTACTAAGACATTTTCTAGTGATTAAGTTCATGTTTACTCAAAATGATGCAGAGTATTACTGTTATACATTATAATAACCAATTAGGAAAACTTATAGAGAGATTTAAACATTTATCTTTTTTTTCTTTTCACTGTTTAGATTTTGTTCTATAGTGATCTTGTATCCTTTTTCATTTTTATTATCACTTTTATCCATAATGCTTTCCAAACCATTGTACATCCATCACTAGATATTAGATATTTGTACTTGAATTTCCTATTGTCATTTCAAACTTGTCAATGACTAAAATTGAACCCATTATTATTTCTTCAAAACCAAACTCAGCTGATTTTTCTGTTTTTCTTAATGGTAACTTATGTTTTAAATACTCACACAGGCTAAAGAGCTGAGAGAGTTCCTATAACTGCTAAGGCAATCTAACAAAACAAAAAGCAGCTTACACATAAAACAGAATATTATTTTACAGATTCATTTAAAGTTCTAACTTATATTTTAAGCAGTCATACCTTATGTCATATTATATCCCAACAGCTTTTTGTGATACATAATAAAACCCCAGTTCACAAATGAGGAAATTGGGACTCAGGTTTGCTGCTCAAAATTAGAAAAGCTAGAAAATGGCAGAGTGAAAATTTGAATCCATAACTACACACCCCTGATCTTTCTATTGTACTCCTTTAAGGGACTATTATTGTCATACGACCCTGATATGTTTGCTTACCTTATCTCTAGTAAGAATAGAATGGTTTTGTTATTTATTATAACTGTAGATCAAATTATTACTAAAAATATTTCTAATAGTTAAACCTCAGGTGAATATACATATTTTGTGTCAGATCTGGAATATTGACATGCTATATAGTCAAAACCCTTGTATATAATTATAACCCTTCTAACATTAAACAGGTTACTGGACTACATATAAGTCAGGCATAAAATGCCCTGAATGTAGCAACATAGTGAATCAAGCAAATTATCAAACGGCAAAGCTCATTTTGTGCTCTGGGCAATTTCTGCTGCCAGCACTTATACATCAAAACTTCACTCAATGTACGATTGATTTTATTTTATTTTGTTTATTTTTAATTCCCTACAGCAAGCTATGTTAGCTTTGTAGAATGCTGTCCGCATCATTAGGTTCCTAAGAAATTATAGTTGTTTCAGTCATGGTTGACCAAAATATTATTCCCTTCTTATAGACCATGGATATTGGTTCTTGGATTGGTACCACTGAGCTGAAATTGTGTAAGGCTAGTGACTCAAATACACAACACACAGAGGGAAAGCATCAATGTTATTAGAAATATGAGCATCCGAAGAATAATGCTGTAAAATCAGCCAGGCAGTGGCCATTAAAGATATTTTCCAGTTTAAGGAAAGAGGTTCAGATTAAAGTATGAAAGTCCGGTCTTAAGACAGGAATGAATTCTAGTGTAAAATGATACATGTCTTCCTTTCACAGTTGCTTTTTATGTTGCTTTAAAACATGTCAAAATAATCCCCAACAGAGGAGCCTAAAAGGAATGTCAGCTCTGTGGTTATGTAAATCGAATTGAGTGCTTTACAGCAGGTTTAAGATTTTTATAACTCAGAAGTTGTTAACAGCCAGCTGGTTTGTATCTGTTTTTTATGGTTATTCTTGTCATATGCAGCCTCCACAATTTTTAATTATATTTTATGGTATGTGTTTTCCTCCTTTTGAGTCCCTTAGCCACTCTTTGCTTCACAAGATATTTTCCACTGGGAAGGGAACAAGCACAGTGGTGGGACTCCATCATTGGAAATACAGTTGTATAATTACTTACCACTAACAGCTCTATAGTGTGAAATGCAAGTAACTTTCCATTGCAAACACATAACCTTCTATTAGAGCACTGAAATTGCTTTAATGTAATAAGAGCTGCTGGAAAGTTTGTGAGCTGCCCCTCCCTAGTAAGTCAGAAACATGATGATTGTGCCCCACTTTGTATTTCAAGTTTCTAAAAAATTATATATAGACCTTTCTTTTTTCCTTTCTTTTTTTCCTTCCTTCCTTCCCTCCCTCCATCCCTCCCTTCCTCCTTCCCTCTATCTCTCCCTCTCTTCCTCTTTCTTTCTTTACATTTCTCTCACTTTTTGGGTAATCATCGTGTAAATTGATACCTACCTCATAGTTAAGTGCTAAGCACATACTTTGTTTCCTAATTTTGATTACACAAAACAGTAGTAACTTCCTTTGTATTATGGTTCTAAGAATCTCATACTCTGGTTACAAGGTATTGCTTATAGCCTCAAAGGTATTAATGAGTTTTCCTGAGATTTCAGATACCCTAACTAGAAAGTGGGGCTAATATTCAGATTTTTCTTTTAAGGAAAATGAAGTGAGTAGAGAAAAATGTTTGGAATCTGAAAAAATATTTAAAATAATTAAAAATATGCACATTTGTCAAGGGAGTGTGTGTGCTTGTTTCACAGAGACAATTTTAGAGAAATCAAATCTTTGAAACAATACACACTATTTTTGTATTACTCCTTTGCAAAATGAAAATATGCCAACAAAATTTATTCTTCAGATCACAGAATTTCCAGATTTGAGAATACACTGATGTAAGTTTTAGGCGTTTAAATAACTAAAAGAGAATATATTACTGATAATATTTCAGACATGGTAAGAATATTCAGACCAAGTGAAGGAGATTAAAAATACGTAACTATGATTTGATATGCATTATATAAATATGTACTGAATCTAGATTATTCAAATTTCACATCAATTTTGACTGTGTCATAGGAAATCCATGATGCATAATGTGCAATGGAAACAATATATTTTACTATCTTATCCTAAGAAATGATTTATGTAATCCAATTTTATTACTTTGATCGGCTAAATCAGTATGATTATTATCACCAAACAGTATGTTCAAACATAACTTTTAGTGGCTTATATCATAGATATACCATTTTTAAGCCCCTAGAGTTAAGGTTCAGAAATGTTTATTTTGAGCCATTGAACACTTATATATTAGCATTAGAGTATTTAATAGAAGTTAGTATTTTTTTTTCTCCTTAAGACTAGGCATGTAAGTACATTTTTATGGACTTTGACTAGAACTATTTAGGTTCATAAATGTGCTTTTGAAACTAAATTAAGACCATGAGGTAGATTTGTATGTTAATTATTTTGAGATTTGGTGCATATTGTACTATATATCTGTGTGTCTGTGTATGCCAGAAAGTCAAATGAGCATCAGAGGAAATTGTGGAAAAGGACAAAGGAGAAGTGTTTTTTGAATGCCAGCCATGTACAAGGCACTGGACTAGGAGGCATTTTATATCCTGTCTGTCATTTACTTTTCACAAAAATGCTATGCAGTGTGTGCAGTTAGCCTGGCTTTAACATGAAGAATCCAAGTCTCAAGTTAATTTGCCCAAAAGGCCATAGCTAAGACGCTAAGAAGTAGAGGAGGCAGCTTTCGATCCGAGATATCTATAGTTATCTATCTATATATATCTATATCATCTTCTTTCCCAGAAATACAGAATGACTACTCAGAAATGTTTGGAGATAGGAAGATGTTTTGAATTTTTATGGGGAAGCTGATTTGTCAGCATTAAAGAGATATGATGACACTTTAGGTAAAAGAACTAACATTTATAATTTAAAAACAATATATTGGAAGGAGAAATAAAAGAGAAAAAATTGGGGAAAGAAAAGAAAACAAGATTGGTTAGAGAAGAATCAGCAAAATGTGTTCAAATTTTTAGTAAGATAAACCAGACAGGGAAGATTTACACTAGACTTAGAGAGGGTGCCTTAAAAAGCAGTTCAATTAGCTATTTTTCCAGGACTAAGGAGTTATTTACTGACAAATAGAAGTTTTGGCCTGCTGCTCTATTCGGGAGGCAGAAGAAAAATTATAAACCAATGATCAGATTAAGGAAAATAAACAGTTGAACCGAAGTATAATTGGGTTGAACAGAAGTATAATTAGGGCATATGGAGAGGAAGAATACAGAAAGAAGAGGGAATGAGCAAAGTTTGACATAGCTGTAGGAGGTCTCACTCAAGACTGGCAAGATGTAGCCCACCAACGAGGTCAAAGATAACATGAAACTGGACTGAATTGAATGAGAAGAAGAAAGAGGCGAGAACAGTTTGCTGTAAAGTCCCATATCTTAAATCCCAAATAGCTTAATTTAAAAAATTTGTTCCCCATACCCTGGGGCCTCTTGACTTCTGAGATGGCCCACACTCTGTCTATGGAGTGTGTTTTTCTCTAAATAAATCCACTTCTTACCCCACCCCAAAAAATAAAATAAATTGTTAATGGTAAACTTTGAAGCATGTCACAGAAGCGTCAAGCTCTTTAAATTATTGGCCAATTAAAATTTACCTTTTAATTTTCTTCTTTATTTATGTGCTTCTCAAAAATTGTGACCCTTCCAAAATTTTCCTTTAATCACTTTTTCTTCTTTGACTGATTAATTTAAACCAGGGTGACATTTAATAAAATCTTCTTGAGAATGTGAATGAAATTCAAACACCAACAAATTAAAGCAAATAAAAGAGAGAAGGAAAAGAATGAAATAGTATTGTTATTCAGAGCACTAAAGCGTTTAAATGTCAATTCTAACTTTTTTTTTTTGGTTAAGAAAGACGTATCACCAATATCAACCTGCTATACCTTAGTGAAGAGTTTACCAAATAATATCTTGATTTCTATATTGAAGGGATCAAATCTCACTGGGAGATAAATTTTACTCATAGAGTAATTAATAGTAATGATGATATAATAACATAGCATAGCATCATGATATATGTGCCATATGAGTTGGGCAAGCAATAAGGGCTTAGAAGTTCAGGGGCTATAATCCTCACAGCTGTAGCCATCACAGAAGGCTTCTTGCAGAAAGTAAAACACACTGTTTTCAACTGTTTCAAAGGAACAATCTGGAAAATTTCTAGTCTTGCATCTTTAACTTTTCTTTAAAGTTGACTAAGCTACAGTAGAGGTCACATTCCACACACACACACACAAAAATCAGTGCTGACATACGGACCCCAAGAAGAATCAGACATCTGTACACATGGCAAAGTAAGAGGTACTCTTTAACAGGAGATAAGCCTCCAGATTTTCCTCTAAGCCTGTCTTCCTTCATTCTTTCTTTGACTCCCTATCAAATAGCCATTTTATCATTTTATACTATGTTAGAAGGATTTTTGTTTCCTCAACCTTCCTATGTCTTCACTCTCTGTGTATTTGGAATCACTTTGTGAGCTAATGGCCAGAATGCTGGCATTTCAGACTTAAAGTGAATTTGACATTTGTGAAATTCATCATTTATGAAACTTTAAGTTCCCAAACATTTCTATGTACTTGTGCATTAGAGTTGCACTTGGGGATCAGTCTTTTAGTTCACTGAGGCCCATTTAGAGTGTAGAAGTTTAGGGTGTGAACTCTGGAGTGGACAAGTCCAATTTGAATTCTGACTGCCCCATTTATTTGTTGTATAATTTTGGGCGGTTACTAATCCCTTTGAACTGCATTCTTCTCATCTCGAATAATTTGTGTGTGTGTGTGTATGTTTATGCATACACATGCATACTACACATACTATAGATATAGTACAATTATTAGTATAGTGCTTACCCTACAGTGCTTTCTAAATGGTGGTTTTGGTTTTTGAAAACTCAATGTAATTTGTCAGTTCTGAAATTTTTGTTTATAACTGAGAAAATAGGATTTAAAAGAAATGATAGTAATTACTTCAGGAATGTTTAATTTTAAAGACCGTGATCTCTTGGTATGTATAGTAGATAGATAAGTAGACAGAAAGTATACTTAGAGAGGGATATTCAACCTGAGGCTCTGTTTTTGTAGTCTTAATGTTCCAATATTTCAAGCATATCAGGAAAGAAAAGCACCGTAAGGCAAAGCTTTAAGAACGCCATGCCGTCCTAGGGCTAAGATAACGCAGGTGTCAGGTGTACCCATTACCATAGATAAAGGGGCTCAGGGAGTGCTGGGCCCACCCTTGTTCTGTCTGCAAAGTGAGGTAGCCCCTGACATCAGAGGAAATGACAGATTAGGGAGCAGCGCTGACTCTGAATTTAATGACAATCTTACTTCACTCCGTCTTAGGTTATTTTTTTTGTTCTTTGGTTAGAATTTACTTTTAGTTCTTTGGTAAACGCAGTGTTGACTTTAGGACCAGCTGATGTTTGGAGGTGCTGTGCTGGGGTGAGTGTATTTTCTTCTGAGTAAATTTGAAAGAGTATGTTTCTTTTGAGCATGAATTCGGGGGTGGGTTTATTGTGCTGTTTTCTCCAGAGGCCTTGGAGGAGGACAATTTCTGTCACCAGGTGATAGGTGTTAAGTTGACCATGTGAAATTAACATTTTATAGGCTAAAATTGGTCAAATATCAGTGATTTCATACAGTTCAACCAAGCATGTGATTTTGCTAAGTTCAGAATCTAGACTTAGAATATGTAGCAAGATGAGTTTCATTTATTTTGAGTTGTGAGGATATTTGGATAAATTGCTGGAACTTTAAGCTTTCTTCATTTATATATCATAATGACCATCTCCATCCACACTTCTACATTTTCTGGATTTTTCTTTTCTTGTAATGTTTTCATTTATTAATTCATTCAAAACCAGAATGCTTACTCTGTGGAGGGCACGAGAGAGCAAAAAGAAAATTTAATGAGTCATGGCCTCTGCCTTCAATGAACTCAGTGTAGTTGGATAAACTGGTAATTAAATAATTACAACATAATTCAGTAATAGCCATAGTTTAGATTTCTGCCAAATCGAGAGGTTGAGGCAGAGGAAGACATAATCAACTCTGTCTCAGTGAAACAAGAAAACTTTTGCTAGAAGGTGATAAGTGATTTTGGTGTTCATGCATAAGAAGGAGAAAGGGTTTTCCTGGCAAAGAAATGAAAGATTGTTCTTTGTGGTTTTACATAGAATATAAAGTGGGGTCAGAGCAGTGACATGTTGGTGATGTACCTGGAAAGGTAGGTGAAGGACAGATTATGAAAGCATTAATATCGCCATGAATAAGGTATTTGGATCTTGTGGTATAGGCAACGGACGATGTCAAAAATGCTAAAGCAGAGAAATGGAATGATTTAATTTTGTGTTTAGAAAGACAAGATAGTCTGTGGTGGGGGAAAGGAATAAAAAAGAAAGAGCAACTATTTATCAGGCTGCTGATAGAGAAGGGAAATCCGTACAAGTATTCAGTATTGTTTTCTAACCATCTAGATGAAGAGGCAGTAGCCTCATTCTTCCATTTGTATGGCCTAGTGCCTTGCTGGTTCTAAAGGCAAATTAATGACACCATATATGATCTTTACAATCGTGTGCATTTATTAGATGCCTGTGTCATATGAAACATAAGTTGTAATACAGTGTAATATGACAAATACCAATTAAGTAGTTCCTCAGAACCTCAGGTGCAAATTCACCAAGGCTTCATTCATTTATTAAAAGTCTAGTATAGGGCTTCCGTGGTGATGCAGTGGTTGAGAGTCCGCCTGCCAATGCAGGGGACACGGGTTCGTGCCCTGGTCTGGGAGGATTCCACATGCCGTGGAGCGGCTGGGCCCGTGAGCCATGGCCCCTGAGCCTGTGCGTCCAGAGCCTGTGCTCTGCAACGGGAGAGGCCACAGCAGTGAGAGGCCCGCATACCGCAAAAAAAAAAAAAAAAAAAAAGTCTAGTATATACCAGTGATAGTGCTAGAAGTTAGTAATAAAATATTGGATAAGACATGGTGCCTGCCTCATGAATATGCATTATAAATATAATCTTGTGAACATATGAATATCTGGGTATATGTGTGTGCACATGTGTGTGTATGATACTAGTACAAATACAGCTTTCAGTTACCTAAAATTATATTTCAAATGTTTTCATAATATATTCAGAATCTTATGATGCAAAAATGTCTCAAAACTAAAAAATGAATTGCTATATTCCAGTTTTTCATTTTCATTCTTAAACATGTATTAAAGTAATGAAATCAACTTAGCCTGTTAATTTAGACCTTTGTTTAAATATCAATGGTTCCAAATAATCCCCAAAGCCATGCTTCTCCTTCACCTATTCCTTTGATGCTTTCTCGTCTTCCTCCATTAATTTCTCTCTCTCTCTCTTTTTTTTTTTTTTTGGTGTCTTCACTCTCCATTTGCAATTCACATCTTATCTCTTCCCACGAATACACTCAGTTCTTCATTACTTAAAAAAAATGTATACCTCAGCAAAGTTGTCTTGCTCTCTTCATCAGGCTGCTTGAAAGAATAATGTACATTTGTTGCCTCTCTTCCCCTCATTTTGTTTGTCCCTGAAATTTCCAGCTTTTGCACCTTCTTTCCTGTGGCCTGTTCTCTTAAAAGCTGCCTCTGATCCTGCCCTCTCACTCCCACCCCTTTTGTATGTAGGTAAGCCCAGGCAATGTTGGAGGATTTGCCATGTCCTCTCATTTTTCTTCTCTGGGAAATGTACTGACCCTTAACAGTTAACTAAAACATATATTGCTAAAATCTAATCTCAGGCAGTCGTTCCTCACCTCAAATGCAACGTGCTCAAAAGGTGAACTCCCAATCTTGCATTTTCCTCTGTTCTTGGCTATTTCTAATATTGGAGTTAGTTTATAACATCGTCTTGCCCTCTGGACTGTAACAATCATCTTTAAGTTCTCCTTTTCAGACCTAAAGTCTACTTAGAGATCAAACTTTCTTTCTGAAATGATTCTGATACCTCCTCTGCACACTTGCCTTCTCTTCCTTTCCAGCTCTGGCAATCTTGAGCTTGGACCAGTACAATGTTTCCCTGCTATGCTTGTTTCTCTCTCTCTCTCAGTTTGCTCTAAATTTATCCTGAAGTTGCAAAAAATAAGTTTAGATAGGAAATATTATGGATCCATTAAGGATATCTATTATTTATTAATACCTACTCTACTCAAGGTGTAATGTGTGTGTGTGTAAAAATATATACATGTGTGTATAAAAGTATATTAGTTTCCTATTGCTGCTGTAACAAATTACCACAAATTTAGTGGCTTGTAAGACAGCACAAATTTATTATATTATTCTGAAGGTCAGAAGTATGAAATGAGTTTTATGGACGAAAATCAAGGTGTTTACATGACTGTGTTCTTTCTGGAGGCTCTGGGGGTGAATGGTTTTCCTTGATTTCTCCAGGTTCTAGAGACCACCCACCTTTCTTGGTTTATTGGTCTCTTCCTTCATCATCCGAGCATATCCCTCCAACCTCTGCTTCCATCATCACATCTTTTTCTGACTTTGGCCCTCTTGCTTCCCTCTTATAAGAATTTTTGTGATTATAGTGGGCCTACGTGGATAATCCAGGACACACTTCCCATCTCAAGATCCTTAACTTACTTAATCACATCTACAAAGCTCCACTCACCCTGTAAGATAAAATGCCCACAGGTTCCAGGAATGTAATTTTGTGGGTTGATGGGGGTGCACATTATCCTCTTTCCAGTAATAAGTTAATCTTCACTACAACCCTAAGTATTATGTCCATATTACAGATGGTGGAACTGAAGCTCAGAGAAGTGAAGCCCAGCTAATAAGTTATACATTCAAGATCTGAACTGAGGTCCACCACATTACTTCTTCTGTACAACTTCCAATTTAACTGTGCCATGTACTGTATTAGGTATTGGGGGATATCACTATCTCAAACAATGAAATTATGGAGGTACATGTCTAATTGGTAGGGTTGTAAGTAAAGCACATAGCCATAGTCACCTTCGGTGCTCTGATGAGGTCCCCACAGCTTATGAAGGAAGCCTAGGGGATAAAGGGGGGTTATGGATCAACTCTAACCAAGATACTTCCCTTCTCAAATACCATTGGTCCCAGAGCATAAAGTATTGGAGTGGCATGTAAGCACATTTATGAAGTGACGCCAATCTTCATTTTCAGATCTACATCCTACTAGTTTCCCCACCCAATGTGTCTTACACCATAAACATTATACTGTCCATGCAAGTCCAGCATATTCTAATCTTTGTCCCATTGCTCATTATTTCTTTTCTTTTCTTTTCCTTTTTTTTTTACCTTGAAATAATTATTTTCCTCAGTTCTATCAACCAAAATCTCTACCTATATTTCAAAAGTTATCTCAAATATTGCATCCTACCTGAAGCTTTCCTGGACACCCTAGCCTTTATTAATTTTTATGATCTTGAATTACGATAGAAGCACTGTGTACTTCTAATACATCTCAAACATTCTCTCTTGTGTTATAGATAATTGTATATGTGTCTACCAAACTAAAATGTAAGTTTGTTCCTTCTTACCTTCCTCCCTTCCTCCCTTTCTTCTTTCCCTTCCCTCCTTTCTCTTTCATGTTTCTTCCTTATTTCCTTCTTTTCTGTCTTCATAACTTTCTTCAACATATATTATGCAACTCCTCCATGTTGATCCCTGTTTTCGACACTGACAGTGTATCTGTGAACAAGCAGAGACATTGTCAGTATCAAAATCTCTACCCTCATCGCGTTTACATTTTTAAGAGCAGGGATCATGTTGTACCCATTTTTAATTCATTTTAGTCCCTGGGACATGGTACATATTTAATAAGTTATGATTTGGATTTAATATCTATGTGAATTAAAATTTAACTGAAAATTCCCACAGTCATAGCCTACTCATAGACTTTCAAAAGATCTATGATAATAGTTCTTTATTGAAAACAAGGAATATTTGATTGAGTGCCTATGTTTTCATTTACTTTTCCTCCTGAGATTGCATATTTTGTGTTACAATGATTACCAAAACTGTATTTTGCTTCTAGGAAAAAAATATAAAACAGATTATATAATAGTTCAAATGACCTTGTAAATTTTTAGTAGCAATAAAAAGCAGTAAGATACTTAAGTAATTGCCAGTAAAATTTACCTCATTTGTAACAAATTACATTTCATAAGTGAATGTCAGAGCCATTCCTGTTTGTATGTATCCTACAAGTGGGTCTTAAAAGTCAAATTAAGTTAAAATAATTTATCTTAAGAATTATTAATATCAAATAATTCTTACCAATTTATTATGATGAAGATGCACTGTCAGTTTTAGTTATGATGTGAATAAATGTGTGTGTTGAAAGATCATATGTAGTTGTCTACTTTTATCAGAATGCCTTGCTAACAATTAGAATTCAAGAAGACAGAGTTTAGGGTCTCTTAGAATTCTACAAGTTCCTGATTTCCTGTTTTAAAAATTGATTTGGTCTCCCATTATCACACAGAAAGGTAGGAATGTTTCTTGATTAAGAATATGTTTAAACTAGATCTATTTATCAAGTGCCCTGAAAACCCAAATATCTTGTTATCTATTTGAATAATATATTTATTATTTAATTTAAATCATGCTTAGAAGTTAACAGTTAAATCCTTTAACTTTTATTCAGTAAATGATATCTCTATGAAGGTGTTTGATGAAGCTTGATACTGAGAGCAAATTATGTAAGGGAATGGGAAAAATATACTTTTCTGAGAATAGACATGCTTCTCTTTAGATAATAGAGACCCATCTAGCAAACTGCTGTTGTAATATACCAAGTACTTCTTATATACTGTATTACTTGACAATTAGAAATTTCCCATGTAACAGAACTAGCCATTGACTGTGAAACCAATGCAATGGTAGATGTAACATTGCTGATGGGAATTTGGTATGCACTGATCTATATTTTCTTATGGAATAGTGGGGAAATAGCTATGGCATTTTTATCCATTTAGATCTTCTTTTATTTTTTGTCCACTATTCCTGGATATTTCACTTTGAATAAACAGTACATATAAAAATAATAAATATATTTAAGGGGATCAAATATGTGTTTAAAGAACTTATGTGTGTCTGGTGGGGGTAGCTGAAAGTGCTTGACCTGTCAGTGGAGAAGGAGATATGCTAGCTTGATTCTATCTTCTATTCATAATGTGAGTCTGGGTTAGGAGATTCTGCTTCCTGAGACACTGCCAACTCTTATGTCTGAATCTGATAATTTGGTGACTATATATTTAAAATCTAAACTTATCCTTTGGGATTTTTGCTAGGTAATGTTGCTTGTGTCCATGCAACTGGATCTCTTTTTTGATGTGACTTTACCATAATATATTTCTTGTCATAAAATATCTTTGGAGTCAAGATGTATGTGTAATAATACTGTATAATGTAATGATAATGCAAATCCTTTTGTAGTTTTTGCAAAATATATATTCCCTTTGATTAGAACATATATTAAAATTGTTTCCATCATCTTAAAATCATTGTCCTTATGACATTGACTTGTGAATATTAGTGTCTTTTGATGTCAGAGGACAATAACAGTAGCCTACATATATGGAGTGCTTTTGTTGTGCTATGCATAATTGAAGTTCATTGGGTGTATTCACTCATTTGATTTTGATAACCAGCATAATATGTAGGTACTTTTATCCGTCTTATTTCCAAGGCAGTTAAGTGAGTTGTCTAAGGTCGTTTAGTAAGTTGTGGATTCAAATTTTATATAATCTTGAAATTTGATCCAGAGTTCATTCATGCAAGTACTTATAAAATAAAATTATTTATGAAGAATATGATTTTCTACCAAGTTCTGTTATTGATCCTGGGAAATACAGTTGAAGGAACAGATTCATGGGAGTGATGTCATGGGCCTGGCTCTGCCATTTGTTTTCCACAAGTAGTCTCAGCTATGTCAGTAGTGGGGATAGTAATGCAAAAAAAGGCAGCGAAGGACCATCTCTGATGGACTGATAACAAGATGAAGGAACAAAACCGTCATTATGAAACACCTATGTCCATTTTTCACACATCCTATGTCATTTAATGTTCTCACCAATTCTGTAAGACACAGGCAACACATGATCGTCTCTATTATAGCTGGGGTAAGTTAATTGAAATTGTCAGAAATTAGGTCTTGCAAACAGAGGCCATCTACCCAATGACAGAGGGTGGACTGAAACTCAGATCTTAGACTGCAAAGCCTATATTCTTTGTCCGAAGCCATATTTCTGCTATTGCCCTCAATTTTTATACTTCATTAAACTTTTTCATTTTACTGTTGATGATAGCAAAGATGGAAGTGAGGAAGAGACCAAACAGCAATGACATGGCAATAGACGTGTGAATGCTTAAAGCTACTGTTGCCTCTCTCTCTCCCCTCAACCCTCTCTGTCAGTTTCTCTCTCTCTCATTCTCTTCCCTCTCTTCAGCTCTGCAGTTGCTGCTTCAAGTTTTCCTACACTGGTCTGCATCCTTAAGAAGAAACAACATGAATCCAATAGTTTTAGTACTGCATCAAAGCATTGAAAAATATCACTACCAGCTTTAGCCACTTCACTATCATGAGAAATATTTAAATGACTGTTTCATATAGCTCAAAAGTGACCAGTTCCTTGGTGTCACATTCTGTAACAGTTGTATAAATTTGATTGTCCAACAATCGAATAAAGGACAACATCTTATTATACATTCTATAGGCATGCCATCTTATTATTTATTCTATAGATATCTCCAGCTAGATGTGGAAAAGGAAACTCAAAGCAATTGAGTGCTATTTCATGTTTCTGTTCCTGGTGGTTCTAAATATAAAACTCAAGGTCACTATTGTAATTTTATGGAACTTTTCTGTACAAGGACTTCATTATGAGAAGTAAAATAGTGCATTGAGAAAAACAATGATATTATCCTCTGAATCTAGGTACATGCTCACTGTTGAGCAAGGATGGGACAGATTTAAATAATGGAAGATTTAGAATAACAATGTATTTGTGCGTCTATTTGAGGCTGTTGACAATTTTCTTCAATATTCCCCAATAAGCTTTTCTTGCAGGTCTTATTAGTTACTACCCAATAACCCCTTATCAGTCTCTTCCTTTATAACAAAGCCCTGATTTTATTTAGAAATTCACATTTTTCTCCAACCATAAACTGGCATGATCAGGTGATATACTTATGACGAATGAGTTCTGAGGGGTGATTCGTTAAGGTGTCTCTTGAGGAAGAATTCTTTGTGGGATAAAGAGAAATATATAGAATAAATAGCTCCTCACTTTTTTGCTTGGATGCCTAAAATTATTGTAGCCAACTTCCTAACATGGAGATATTTTCCAATATATTGAGGATAGCAGAAAGGAAGTATGGAAATAATTTGGGCCCTTGACATGGTTGACCTACTGACTTAACCAACTCTAGCTGTGCTCCTGAAACTTTTCTTAGAAGGACTGCTATGGTTTTAGGATTATATTATTATTATGTAATTTGGTGATTTTTTTCTTACTTGCTCTCTGCTTTCCCACTCAACTTCACAGCTCATGCCTTACAATGTAATGATAAAATATGTCAAGACTTCACATTTGTGACAGTGTGCAGATTGTTTCATTGTCATCCTAGTATCTTTTTCTTTCTTTTTTTTCTTTTTTTTTTTTTTTGCGGTACACGGGCCCCTCACTGTTGTGGCCTCTCCCGTTGCGGAGCTCAGGCTCCGGACGCGCAGGCTCAGTGGCCATGGGTCATGGGCCCAGCCGCTCCATGGCATGTGGGATCTTCCTGGACCGGGGCACGAACCCGTGTCCCCTCCATCGGCAGGCAGACTCTCAACCACTGCGCCACCAGGGAAGCTCTCTAGTATCATTTTTATTATCATGTTTATAAAGTGATATGATAGTGTCAGATGACAGACACGGAGTAAAAATCACTTTCATTACTTAATATGATAAGCATGGCATCCAAACAAAATCAAAATTTGGCCATAGCCTCAGGTATATTTAATGCTACCCATGACTTTCCTGTTTTTTGTTCATTTGCTTTTTGCTTAGCAGTTTTTACTAGATGCCAGGATATTGGTAAATAGTAATGACATATATTCTGTGTTTTTTGGAATTTATCAGGATACACAATGAAATGGAGATTTTATTGTTTTTTTCTTTCAGAGTTTAATCAGAGTGTACTTACTGCTGCAAGTGCAGACCTAGAAGTTACTTTTCTATCACTAAAATGTTCAAGTGTGGCTTTCTTATCATTATTGCAAATTTTCAGGTACATTGAATAAAACAAAATAATATAGATCTTTTTCGCCACTATGTGATATACATAAATTCCTTTTGAGGTATTGTTAGTGTGTCTTTGAACACTTTGCAATTTTCCACATGACTAAAATTGACAAAAGATACGGATCTTTTGTAATAATGACTAAACTTGTACATACTGCTCAGATTTTCACACCAAAATGAAGAAAGCTGGTGGAATGGGTCGCTTGTGAAATACTTAGCTTTTTAATGACATATATTAGACTCTCTGTGATTACCAATACTCTACTGTTGTCTTATTAGTCACTTTTTAGTGGCTGAAGAAAATTTGTTTTGACTGTCTCATTGTTTGGAAGAAAAGCTGTTGCAGAAGTTTTATGTCTGTTTTTGGTTCTGCTAAACTGGAAATGGCATATTCCTGTCTCAAAGGCTTTTCTTCAAGGACTTACAAGCCAGAGCTCAGTGTCTGAGTTTGTTTCCAAACTTGAATTTCTCGAGTTTCAGAGAGACAGACTTCTATTAGGCCACCGGGCTAGCACAGCAATGTTTAGATATTATTTCAATCAAAGAACTGTGTTCCATTACTCTAGGATCTATGTCAAGCTGTGGATTAGGTTAAAAAACCAACAAAAGCTCCTGGTGGTTGAAAGATTATAAGTATTTTGCTACATTACTACATTGCAGGCATGAGCACGTTCTTTCAGCATTTTAGAGTTTCACAACGTTACAATTAATTAATTGTGTCTATCTAGCTAAAACACTAGTCAGAGTTACCGTCTGCACTTTTAATAAATCCTTTGAATTCCCTTGATCTTTCTTTTTTCTTATCCTCTCTGTGTACTGTAGCAAAACTTTCCCAAACCCATAAAACTTTGATTAATGGAATAAAGAATTAGATTTGAGATACCTGTTTTTGTTACTCTCCCATGCTTCTCTGACCTTGGGGTCACTTTCTAAATGTACCTCAGCCTTTTTCAAAAACGGGTAAATTAAATGAACTGAAATTTATATAAAGCATGACCATCCTTGCTGTTACTAAGTTCTTTATCAACAAATGTACACAACTAGCCATTTACTATACACATTGAAATACAGTGTTTCTGTTCTAGTAGTTTACGTTCCTTCATTTTCTTCACCTTTTCATTCTTTTGCTCCCCAACTACATGCACGCATACAAATTAGGTAGAAAATAGAGTGGGGCAAAAAAATCGTTTATCATTGACAGTGTTTTTCATTGTAATCTTTGGGTAGCACTTCTTGGTTTCTTGCATGAAATCAAAAACTATTCATTGATTCTAAAACCCTCTACTAATTAATAACAACGAATTACCTCACTCTGCTTCAGTTTCTGGATATCCAGGTTTAACTATGTTTTTGGAAGACCTGTGTTTTTATCCTCAATTTTCTATGCAAAGAACGCAACATTTTTTTTCCATTCGGAATTTATATTAAATCATCTTTAATTTCTAGGTTTTCCACTTTCTCCTTAGTCTCTCTCTCTCTCTCTCTCTCTCTCTCTCTCTCTCTCTCTCTCTCTCTCTCTCTCTCTCTCTCGGCAAATATAGAAAAGAAGCAAAGTTACTATCAACGTGCTTCATCCTCGACCCCGGGAGAACTCAGTGTCTCCCAGCTGTGTGAAGTGTATCTCTTAGTAGGGACCCTGGTCCTGCTTTCATCTGGTGATGCCAGTGTAAGCAGCTATCATGTTCGGATTCAAAGGTGGCCCGAGATAGCATCCTGGGGACATGTCCCTGGAATGAAGTAGATCCCGATTCTGTCCGTATGCTGCCAGGTGGGAAGAGGGTTGGGTGTCCTGCTGAGAGCGTTGTGATTTGTGGGTAGAATCTGGTAGGGGTGTCCAGTTCAGAGCATCAAGCCAACCCTCTTTCCTTTCTGTTTAAGAATATCTAAAGTAAGATTCAGAACATGGCTTCTTCCCTTTCTCACAGCTTGGGAGAACTCTGTTGGTGATGTGAGGATCTGTATCTTATTTATGCTGTGGTGTGGAGATTAAGATGTTGCCTTTGAGGCCATGATAACTTTTATACTCAATACAGTGCCTCCTGAAAAAAGGAGGGTTTTTAAAATTTAATTCTTATTTTATGTTGGGGTATAGTTGATTTACAATGTTGTCTTAGTTTCCAGTGTACAGCAAAGAGATTCATGTATACATACACACTTCAGATCTAGGGATACATGCAGACTGAAAGTGAGGAGATGGAAAAAGGTATTCCATGCAAATGGAAATCAAAAGAAAGCTGGAGAAGCAATACTCATATCAGACAAAAAGGGAGATTTAGTTCAGAAGAACTCAGTTCATTTTCTTCTCTAGAAAATAATGAAAAAAAAAACCTCTTCACAGGCCATTGTTGGATGAGAGTATCAGCTAAAAACATAGACTTGTTCTTCAAAATTTTAATTGCATAACGATAAAATGAATTATTTTGCTACTAGTGTTTTTGATTCTGAAAATAAAAGAAGGATTTTTTTGGTGTGTCTAAAACAAGGCAGACAGTACATAGATAATGTATTTATTTACAATACATTTAATTAATTTTAAATCTACAGTGGACTTTGTGCACCAATGGTGAGATGACAAAGCATCATATTTTGCTAAGTTGGAGACCCAATTTAAGAGTTAGATTTGCAAAAACTGCATGTCTTCTTCCTCCATTTTGTAGTTTTACATTTAGCTAGAGAGGTTGTTCTCTAAGATTCAACACCTAAATAATGAATTTTTTTATATCGTTCAAAGCTGACCTCTGCTTTTAGAAAAGTTTATCTGCACTGTCTCATCTGTTTAGAAACATACATTTTTGGTTAAGAGATCGAAGACAATCTCTCTTTGTCTTTTTTTTTTCCCCCTGAGCTAGGGAGGTTGAGATAAAAAAGAATGACTGCTTTAAAAGTCACACATGGCTGTAATTTAAGATTTTTTTCCTCTCATTGTCCGTAACAGTTGAAAGAAACCTTCAATGAAAGTTTATTAACTAGGCCAATGCCCGAGGCAATAAAGGTTCATTTATTACCAGTTTCTTGGCTGTTTTTCTTCTTCTATTTTTCGGTTAAACTCATAGCGTAAGATAATACTTCACAAAATTAAACCTTTGACCTTCTGTAGAGTTAAGTCTCCTTTGATTAGATAAAGTAACAATTTATGGTCCAGCATGAGGTTGCACATGAAATGAATAATGCAATAGACTCCGTGTGGACTGAGAATCTATTGCTTTTGAAAAGATGAATGCTGTTTAAAGGGGGAAAAGTCCGCTTAAGTGTGTTGTCTTTATTCAGTATGCACTTTAGCAATATTTCAAAAGGCTTTACTTCCAAGATAAAGTTATGTTTGAATTTTCTAATTCTCAGAAGAAAGATGTATGGCAAAAATACTGCGAAAAGCTTTGTAACTCTTTGTGGGACTGTCTTATGAGTGATTACGCCATGCACTCCAGGTATTAACAAAAGCTGAATTATAAAATAGTCACATGAGAAAAATGACCATTGCTTTTACAAATGGAGTTCTATAATGATGGGACAATTAGCATAGCATAATTTGCGATAACGTGATGAGCTACTATTAACATGACTTAAATTGATATTTGATAAGTTTTACCAACAACAAGCAGAGTGACAAGAATAAAATATATTCATAATAATATTAAGCTAGGTTCTTAATTTTTAAACCAACCCATAGGAGTTCAGTTTCTGGTTATTGTGATATAGCAACTTTGGTGAATAACAGTAAAGTTTTAAATTTTGTTTTGCTTAAGTCATGTTATAAGTTTGAAATTCCATAACGCATTGCCAGAAGAGTGATTGGATATGATTTTCCAGATATTCCTCTCATTTTTCCATGTGCTCTTTTCAAAATTATTTGGCAAAATTGAGAAAAGTCTCAAATCAATCAGTGCAAATATTTTATTGGAATTGTCTAATGACTCCAGAATAGATACACATGCTTTCAGACTCAGAGTTGATGTTTATTTCAATCTTCAGCTCCGTGGAGGTAGAGGAATGTGTACACAGCACAGGTTCGTGTTTCACACGAAGCTGTTGTGATTAGCTGGTTGTTTAAATTACTAATTGACATGCAGAAGTTGAATGCTTGAGAGAAGTGTTTTAGTTTTAGTTTGGTTCTTTTTCAATTAGCTTAAATTATTTAAGATGAATAAATCTACTGCAGTGATTTAGTTTCTGTTAATAGAATCTCATGGTACAACATAAATTAGGTCAAGAGAAGCCATTGGATCAGTGCAACTATAGACTATGCTCATAAATGAAGAGATGTAAGGAAAATGGAAGATTTGCTCTGACTTACTACTGTTTTGAAATAAAGTAAAAGGTTTTATCAGAATTTACAAAAGACTAGCATTTATTGCCATGTCAGAAATTAGATGTTTCTTTCTGTTGTAATGCTTTTGCAGCAAAAAAAAAAAAAAAAAAAAGAAAAAGAAAAAAAGAAGGAAATGAATAGTGCAATGCCAACCATTGGTAATTCTTCTTTGATTTCCACCTGCTCTGTTTGTAGGTGAGCTGGGTTGAATATATGCATCAAACCTCAGAAGGGAAATAGTTTTGAACATAGACAGCATTTATTTCTTGAACAATAAAGTACAAGGTTGCCTCAAAATCAGACAATTAAAGTAACGTCTAAATTACACTAAAAAAATTAAGTACCCTGACTATGATTACAAAAACATGCCATGATTAAGGCTTCATGCCATCCTCTAGGAGATGACAACCACTTGAGGCTATGGACTGAGAGCTATATTTCTTTGTAATCTTCCTTGTCACATGGCAGTATCTATTTTTCTCAATTAATCAGGATTATCCTTTTCCATAGTCCAACTTTAAAACTGCAACTAAAATCTTACGTTTCCAAGCACTACAACTGGGCTCTCACACTTCATATTTTTCTTGAAATCACATAGGGAAAATACTTTTCTTGTCGGCTGATTATGGAGATTCAATGAGATAGTGATATAAATGTAAGAACCCAATGACAAAAGTGTGAAGAATATATTGCTTCAAATAGTCCTTCCATTCCTATCCTATTGTTATTCAGTGAATATGGCTATATATTTTTCTCAACCCAGACCCTGACCTCTCTTTAAAAAGTGTGTATGGGCTCCCCTGGTGGCGCAGTGGTTGAGAGTCCGCCTGCCGTTGCACGGGACACGGGTTCGTGCCCCGGTCCGGGAAGATCCCGCGTGCTGTGGAGCGGCTGGGCCCGTGAGCCATGACCGCTGAGCGTGCACGTCCAGAGCCTGTGCTCCTCAACGGGAGAGGCCACAACAGTGAGAGGCCCGCGTACCGCAAAAAAAAAAAAAAAAAAAAAAAAAAAAAGTGTGAATGTGTGTGTATGTGTCATTATATATATATAATGATGTGTGTGTGTGTGTGTGTGTGTGTGTGTGTGTGTATATATATATATTTCTTGAGTCTTTTCCTTTATATTACTATATCATAAAAAATTTTTGGCTACGTCGTCTCCAGCTATTTCTGTCTCATTGGATAACTCCCCCCAAACAAAACTTGCATGTAAAAATGACCACCTCTATTATGATTTTTTTTCTCATCTCCTCTCCTAACCAACAAGCACACACTGACAGAGCCCTACATGCTACCAGGATTCTGGAAAAAGAAAAAAAAGAGACTTATTGAAGTATCAAAGGAGTTAGAAGAGCACTTACATGGTGTTGAGAAAAGTAGGAGAACATTTGGAAATACTAATCTTAGGCTGAAATGCCAGTGAGGTGACTTTGGCAGGAAATTAAATTTATGACACCGTTTCCTCTTTTCACTTATTATACTGCCTGAACTGTCACCAATATATTGACAAGTAGCCTCTTTTAAAAACATCCTTTCACAATGTCACATACTGTCAGCTACTCTCAGGTTGGTAAGAGCCACCTGCCTGGGGCCAATGCTTTGAGTAATATGGGGTGATGAGTCATGTACGTAGTAAGAAGTATTGGGCCTTAGACAAATATGAGAACATCCAGTGCCCAGTTTAGTGGAGAGTGGAATAATAATAATAATGAGAAGAGCACATTAAAGAAAATACAAGACAAATGTTACCTCTTTCAATTTGGTTCTATTTATAATTTTTTCTATATTCAAGATATAGAGAGGAAAATCATTATTTACCTTTCTCCTTTTCCTTGTTGCTCTGTATTTAAAATATAGGACTCAGGGTAATATTATAAACAATATATTTCACCAGTAGTACAGGTTTTGTGCACAAAGTTGAATGACCATTGTTTCTGTGGCAGATATATTCGAAATTTTATAAAACAGAATCACAAATGAACATTTAGATCAGGTTTTTAAGTGGAGTCATCTTATACTCGTGACATCATCTGAGTGTCTGTAACCTTGGCTTCTTGTGCAATCCATAAGCTACTTGAGAAGAGAGGATTCATTTTCCTTCAATGATTCCATAGTTTACTGTATTCTGTACTTTTCTTTTTTCGCTTATTGATAGAGGCAGTGTGGCCAATGCTGAAGTGGGAGTTAGGGGAATTGGGATTAATCTATCATTATTTAATGGTGTGACTTTATAGAAATGATTAACCTCGCTGCCCCTAAATCTCATCATCAGTAAAATAAAAGGGTCGCAGTAGATAAAGTCTTTCTCATCTCTATGTTTTATAAGTCCAGACTACAAGTGGCTGTTAAGAAATATTTTTCTAAAGGTGGTAATATTAACAGATAGAGTCGAAGTGAAAGTTATATATTCAAGACCTTGTTGTGTCAGGTTAAACTTTTCATAAATTACCTATTTTCTTATTTTAAATCATAGTAATTTAAACATTTGAATTGATTCTGTTTCATCCTGATTCTATGAGTTAGCGATTAGGAGTTGAGTGTTTCAAAAACTTTCATGGAGATTTCTCAGTGATTTTACATGTGGCCAAATAACATCACCATGGGGTCCCCTCCCTCTGACTTCACTACTGCTATTTCTTCCTAAACTCTGGGAGACTGTAGATTTTAAGCTAATCAGAAAAGAATGCTAAACTTGATGTCTATTTGATTTATTAGTGATTAGCAATATTATAATAAATTCTTTCTGTATATTTCTCCAAATTAGTAGATTTTTTCTGTTAATTGACGCATTTAAAAATCTAATTTAATCAATTGAAAAACTGGCAACTGGTATAGGGAGTGTTTCCATTAACAGCCTCTAAGATCAATTTTCCTTTTCTCTGCAGAATATAAATGTGTTTCAAAGGGCAAGAAAAAGCAGTCTAATGGACATTAGGAGACAAACTCACACTCAAAATCTTCAGTCTACCCTGCTTTACAATTAAGTTACTTATTCTAGTTGATTATCATTTCTGTTATTTCATCATTCAAGGGTGAAGACAGGCATAGTTGAATCACAATTTCTGTTTATTTAGAAAGTATTGAGAAATAAAATAACTGGGAAAATTAGTTTCAATTTTTTAGACAGCTGGTATTTAAGTAAGGATAGGAAGAAGACATGGTGGAAAAAAGGTACTGGTGTTTTCAAGTTGTTATATTGAGCCAAGAGTTCTTCTAAGACTTGGAGTGATTTCAATTGAGTTGTAATTCAAACTCATGTAGAGCTTACAACGCACCTTCAACAGAGTTTTGCAAAGAGTCTATAGGATCTGTCAGGAGCAGAAAGATTACTTCACAGTAATGACTGTTGAATTGAACTATGCTTTTTGATGTTTTACTTTCTGAATTGAATTGTTGGACAAGATTAATTGCACACAGTGAGAGTTTTAAATGAATGACTATGTAAAACATTAAGTATCTCTGTATGCCACTTGGGGGAGAAAAAGCTAGAAGGTTTAAATGAATAAATGTATTTAATGCACAGAATGCCTGGACTAATCTTAAAATTCCTTTACTAACATCCTTGATTGAAAATAGAAACCCACTTTATTCATCTGTCTTGGTTATATTGCTCTAGCTGAAGTAATTTAATATTCCTGCTTTCCACTAATCTTGTAGTTCAACAGAAGTAAACAATAGGTTTCATAAATTAAAAATACACTCTTCTGAACATGCTTATTAGATTAAAAAAACAAGGCTGTAAACATTTATGACTGAAACAAACTAGATTGTTCAAATACTGCCATGATGTATCATGTATATCAATATGGCACTGATATCAGTTAGAATGCAAACAAGGTTTTAAATGATGTGCCCCTTCATTTCAGCTGGAGAATCCGCTTCACACCATCTGCCTATCAGATGGTTAGGAACCAGGGCTGCGTATTAATGCCACATGTTCGATTTTCCTCCTTCTTGTAATGGTTAGATTCATATTGCTAATAGCTGTGCATGAGCACTGTCGATGAAATTTCTGTGACGGTGGAGTGATGAGATATTTATAAGCTGCCTGTCTCCCTGAATAAGCAGTAGGAAGAATGCCAGACATAAATAACTTATCAATTCCAGAATATTAATAATAACTACTATTGGCTATAAACGAGTGCATGTTAGAGTACTTTTTTCTACATTTGGGTAAAGTGACATAGCCGAATAAAAAGTCTATCATATGGAAGCTTTGAATGCTTACTATCTCTTGCTTATAACTAATTTTATTTAGCCATTAGGTCTTGGGAAATGCATTTTATATGGAATGTGATGTAAAAGTAGACAACATATCAAACATTTGGAAGTCATCTTGATGTCTTTGAAACCAAAGATCAAAGATTAGACCTTTCAAGTTAATGAGCAAACAAACAGATCAGAGAAAGAATTTGACAGCAATATGTCTCTTTTATTGATATTTATAATCTATAGTTGTAATCTGCTCTTTATAACTAGGGGTACTAACTTATTTGAAAAAAATAGAATGGGGATACTTTTCCCTTTTTAGAGAGAGCAATCAGGATTGTATAACAGCATTTGAAGGATTTAAAGGCTGTTTTGATAAAAGTTGAGAGCAAAAGAAACATGCTATCTTTGCAAAGGAAAGTAAGGTTCTCAAGGAATAATAATGCCTGCTTCCCTTCCAAATGATAAACCCATGGATTTAGAATATTGAATTGAAGTAGCAAAGGGTCTGTATCAATATAGCACAGAGTGGAGACTTAGTGATTTTATGATAAATTTGATCAGTGTAGGCTACTAAATCAAATGATTTGATAGAAGCATGATTTTCAGGTGTCCATTTGTCAAATGTTTAAATTTTCACCATACACTGTTAGATAAGTTTTGTCATATTTGCATTTTTGTGAATAACTGAACAAAGGTAAAACTTAATGACATGATGGTTATTACGGGTTACTTGATAATATTTACTACCAGTTTCAGAGGGCTTAGTGTGTGCCCATGCTGTTGTGTACATTATTTTACCTTTATTCCCCACAATACTGCTATGAGGTCAGAACTGGTATCTTTGCTTTAAAGACAGGAATTTGGAAGCCTTAGGAATTATATAACTTGCTGCAGCATTTCATATAAATTTGATGCATGTTGTCCAAAGTTTGTATGGCTTTTTGGAGTGTTTTGTTTTCCAGTGACTGTATGTTTACTCCTTATATGATAGTGAGTTTACATAGCTAGGAATTTCCATGCCAGTCACTTTTTCAACAAGAACTTTAAAGGATTTTAATGGACCATCAAAAAATAAAAGTACAAGTAAAAAAAATCTATAAGCCAGGATAAAAATAAAGAATTTCTAACAATAGCTGGTTAAATAAATAATATAGAATTTGCTCTGAAGGAGTAAAACAGAATCGAGCCCACTGCAATGAGTTTGTAGCATAATTCAGACACTAATATGACAAGCTGTTTTTCTAAATTCTCTGTAAAAATCTATTCATTCTTTTGAATTGTAAGTGGTAGAGTTCGTGAAGATCAAATAGAAAAAAAAGAAACATAAATATTTTTGCATGACATAAGGCCTATGGGCTTTAGCCTAAGTTTGATGTACAGTCCCTTTCTGAGGGCCAAAAGAAGGTCTACGAGTTGCACAGTATATGACTTATTATCCTTTCTCTGAAGGAAAACATCTTTTTTAAACAAAATATCTCTCAATACATTATTTTATCAGTGGCAAATGAATTTTAAGTATACATTAAAGTTTCCCCATTGTTGATGATAAAATTGGATTTAGAACCTTTTAAAATAAAATGAAATTATACTACATTTGACTTCTCAGTTTAGTGTATGTTTTTGTCTTTGTGTATGAGATACTATAATTGTGCTTGGAGAGTGTAAAAAGGAAGTTTCATGAGGTAAAATAGATGGGTTAATCATTCCTTAGTGTAAGAAAATCTTTATTTGTTTCTTCACCATACACACACACATGCATTGTGTGTGTGTGTATATATATATGTAATTTTTCTCTCAATGAGAGAAGGAAATCTGGTGAAAATTTTACCTGATTGAAGAATCTGGAGAAATTACCCAAGCTGTTTAATTAACAATTACTGTATATATCAAATAGATTCGTATATGTAAGTGGTTGGTTGAGTTATTAACGTGCATGGCTACTGGATCTGTAACACACAGAAGTGCTGTGTTACCTGGCTGGCCTCCTTGCTTCTGCTCTGCTAGGGTAGAGGCACAGAAGACTCATTTTTCCAAAGTCTGCATTACACTACAGCAGTATGTCTCAGATTCTGATTATTGGTCCAACCTGATTTTGTATTTTAACAAGTTCCCTTGTTGATTCTTAAGCATACTCACTTTCAAAAACCACTGCAGAGATGATCTACCTAGCTAAAAAGCTTTTACTGTAAGGTGTAGACACACTTCAATAATGTACATTACTGTCATCAAATGGTCTAAGGGCAGGGAGCATCAGAATCAACCTACTGAAAGATAAAACTACATATTCCTCAGTCCATCTCAGAGATAGTGTCTATGAATGTGGCCCCAAGGAAGATAATCTTCAACTTTACCACACTCTGCAGCTGGATTTGATGTAGATGGTCACTTGGAGAAACACTGGATTACCTAGTTCTGAGGGAAAATGGGTTTGTTTTGATTGGGAAGAGTTAGAAACAGTCATAAATTCACTGCTTCAGGGTGGGATATTGAAGGAGAATATGCTGAAGTCTGATTATGAGGCAGGTGGAGAAGAGTTCTAAGTGAGAAAAGGTTATGGAGGGGGGAAAAGTGTGTGGTAAATGCTATGGGTTGCCAGTGTTTACACAAGCAGACCATTTTTTTTCTTAAAAATTTTTATTTCATATTTCAGTATAGTTGATTTACAATGTTGTGTTAATTTCAGATATACAGCAAAGTGATTCAGTTACATATATATATATATATATATATATATATATATACACATACTTTTTCATATTCTTTTCCACTAGAGGTTATTACAAGATATTGAATATAGTTCAGTATGGCTCAAGGACCTATACAGCAGGTCCTTGTTGTTTATCTATTTTATATATAGTAGTGTGTATCTGTTAATCCCAATTTCCTAATTTACCCTCCATCCCACATTTCTCCTTTGGTAACATTCTTTGTTTCCTAAGTGGTGAGTCTGATTCTGTTTCATAAATAAGTTCATTTGTATCATTTTTTTAGATTCCACGTATAAGTGATATCACATGATATTTGTCTTTCTCTGACTTACTTCACTTAGTATGATAATCTCTAGGTCCTTCCATGTTGCACAGGTAGAGCATTCTTGATTGCATAGGAAGTGTTTTCGCAGGGTGAACTGTCTATGAAGTATAGACCAAAAACTAGTGTTATTTTGTGAATTTATTACACTTATTTTTTCAAAGGCAGCTTCAATAGGGAACAAACTATACAATGGGACCTCTTTCTAAAGTGAGTGTATAGATTCTAAACTAAGTTTTTACTAGAGACAGCAAGTTGGAGGGAAGTTGAGAATTACATAAGAGATTTGAAAGGGCCATGGCAAGGCCAACAGGAAGTGCAATCAATGCAGAGGTGAGGGTGAGACTTTCGTGATTCTCTCCAGTCCCAGGCAGATGTAGCTTTGGAAAGTAAATGCTTTTTATTAAATTAATGAGATTTGCTACTCCTAGTGTATTTACATTGACTGTAATATGAACGTAATGTTTTAAATTACTTACACGGATTTTGTCAAAATATTGCCCATATTTCTCCTGTGACATTCCACGTAATCCAGTTTGAGAAGCGTTTTTTCATTCAGTGACAATTTGTGTCAGGCTTTGTGCTCCATGTTTGGGATACATATACTAAGAAAGTATTTCTGTCCTTTCAGTGTTATAACCTAGTCGGAGGAGCTAGCCCTACACCGACCCCCCTGAGCAACAACCCCCCCCCCCAAAAAAGGAGCAATAAAGAGTTTGAGTGAGTTTCTGTTCTCAGATTGCACATTAAAGTGACCTGAGGAACAGTAAAATCAACCAAAATATACAGATGGACATGTCCCAACCAGAATCTCAGATGGTAGGACTCAGCTCTTTGTGTGGTTTTAAAGCCCTGTGGGTGATTCTGATGCACAGAGAATGCAGACCTTCATTCAACAGGGCTGAGAACACAAGTAAGTGGACCACTAGCTCTACTCTTGAGGAGTTGGGTGGAAAAGGTCAGCTCTTTAAAAGAAGTGAGTCTTAGGCTGATTCTTGAAGTGTTGGAGATCTTTCCCAGGTAGATTGAAGAGTCAGGATCCTGAGCCTGCTCCCCCTAGAGCATCATATTTAAGCCTCACATGACACGTGCAAGGACAGATGTGGGACAGGGAACTGGAGAGATTTTCTAGAAAGTCTGCACGGCACGTGCAAAGTCTGGCTTGAAAGAGGAAATGTAGTCCACTAGAGGATGTGAAAGACCCCTATATGTCTGGAGCACACAGAGCAAAGGAGACCTGGGGGAAAGATAATGCTACACAGATAAGCAGGGGACTGAGCACACAGGGCCCTGACAGACACATGAAGCACTCACCTTGTCCTCAGAGCAGGCATCGAATGCCAGGGTTAGATTTTTGTTTTCATAAGGTCATGTTGACTGCAGTATGAATCATAAGAGGTTGAAGGTAGGAAAAGTGGAAGCTGTTAAGAAATAATTACAAGACTCCAGGGAACAAAAAGTGGCAGCTTACACTAGGGGAAACCAGGGGAGATGGAGAAAATTGGCTGAGTGTGAAAGTTATTAAAGAATTAAATTTGAGAACCCATCACACAGTTAGGTGAGTTAGTGAAACTAAAATCAGCAACTGTTGCAAATGTCATAGCTTTCTTCTTGCTTTCATGAAACTGGACTGAAAATAGAATATTTCAAAATTATTATGGTTATAGCATGTGTGTGTCACACACACATCTATCTGTTGGAATTTGTAGCAGAAGTGTAAACCTAAGGGGGGAAAAACTGTCAAATGGAAAAAGAGAAGAGTACCATAAATAAGATCAGATAAATAATAAAATTGTGAAAAGCATTTTTAAAAGTCAAGGGTTAATGCTGGCAGCTAAGGAGAAGCAGGATACTCTAGCTGAGGGGGGCTGCAGCCAGCCCACTGTATCCTGCTTGAGTCATAGCTAGGACTGGGCTTGACTTGCTGCAGTAAAAACTAGAACACAAGGCCTGCCTAGTTTTTACTAAACATGATGTGGCATTCTTCACGTGGTTTATCTTATTTAATCCTTCTATTATCCCTTTGTGAATAGGATGACTTTACAGATGAAGAAACCATACTTAAGAAGATTTTATAGCTTGTGTAAGGCCATATCAAGCATAGTTATGTTTCATGCTACTGAGCTTGATTCAGATCTATCCAATAATAACAATCATATCTCAAGTTGTAGTTTTTTCTTTCTTATTTGAATACTATGGAACAAGATTTACCTGCCGCATAAATCAAAGATAAAGACCCTAGATGTGTCATAAATTGGCTATGGGACAACACCAGGCAATGAAGGGAAAGGACAAGCGAGATGTTCACATTGGTGACAAGGCGAAACTGAGGAAGAGAGATTTTCTGGGAAACACAAAGAGAATTTTAAGAGAACAGGAAAGAAAATCTTCTGAAACATCTTTGAAGGAAATGAGTAACTGGGGAGAAAATTCAATCATAGGAAGATGAGAGAATCAGTTCAAGTTGGGACTTAAAAGGCAATAAGTGTTCAGTCGAGACGCAGATGAATTCTTTGAGTTCAGATCAGTGCCTTTTTAGGGGGCAGTTACCAGTTTGTCATGCAAAGAGTCAATCTGAAGGTCTTGTTGCGTTTCGGTGAGAGTTGTCAAGGTCTCTTTGGTCTGATCTGAAGGAAAGGTGAGGTAGTCTCCTAACCTCAAAAAAAAAAAAAAAAAAAAAAAAGCAGAGGTTTCTAGGGAAAAAGACCTTCTAATTCCTGAGGCTGCAACTTATTTGCCGTAGTAACTAGAAGTGATGATTAGTGGGGAGGAAAAGGAGGAGAGAGGTTTCAGTCTCAAATCCACCAGCTGCGAGTGGAAATAAATCACACAGATAAATTCAAAGCAGGCTGAAGCGCTGTAGCCAGAAATTCTGAAGCAGCATAGCAAAAGGAGTATGAGGGTGTGGGCGTGTGTGTGTGTATATCCTCTCATAGACTGTCAGAGTTTTAGAGTTAGGAGAGATCATTCACACGTTTCAGTGTCTTTCATTTTGCATGTGAAGGATGTCGGATGAAGTGAATTGACTCGGTAAAAGTTCACACGTTTAAGGAAAACAAATCGCTCCTGTGCTCCAAAACCTCTGCTGGTTACCTAGAGCCTGTACCTAAAGCCAGGTCTTCGCTTTCTGATCTTCCGTATCTGGCCTCAAACTGTTTTTTTCTAATCTCATGATCACTCCCACCTCCCGTTTTCTGGATGAACAGAGACAAACTGCTCTGGAGACGGTGTGGCATAGTGGTTAGAAAGGTCAACTCTGGGACTAGAATACTGGAGGATGACAAGTGGGGGAAGTGAGTCACAGGACTAGGATGTTCCAGACGAAGGCAATGGCAGTTGCAAAAACACGAGCTTGAAGAGGCAGGGCACGTGTGGGTACTGGGGCCACGTTCAGCATAGGGGGAGTATGGCATGAGAATAGGGAAACTTTGGGTGATTAGGTAGGTTTCCAATTCTAGTGAAAAGCTTTCTGAGTTAAGCTAAGCAGTTCAGATTTCCCCCCCTGTAGGCAGCTGTAGAGGATTTGGAGCCAGGAATGACATGTTCAGATGGGTTTGTTTGAGGGCGGATTCTGGCTGCATTTCTACGACTCTCCTTCTGTGTACGAATCATGCTTTTGCTAATATTGAATACGGGAGTTCAGAGAGCACTCTATGATATCAACATAGTTTCACTGGTTAGCTGGGAATGAATATATGATATCAGAGTGCTGCATAAAGGAATCAGATACTTCAGTATGTTGTATATGTGTTCTATAAAGCACATGGACTCTTAGGTGAAAAATCAGAATTTGAATTACCTCATTTTTAATGTATTCTTTGAAGGTTTGACAGCAGCAGCTGCAGCAGCTGCCGCTGCTACCAACGCAGCGATCGCCGAAGCAATGAAGGTGAAAAAAATCAAGTTAGAAGCTATGAGCAACTATCATGCCAGTAGTAACCAACATGGAGCAGATTCTGAAAATGGGGACATGAATTCAAGTGTTGGTAAGTTTTATGTTCACTGAAACTTACTGTGATCATTTTGCTACTCAATGACTTTCTTTCCCAGAACAAAATTATTGGCTACCGGTTCAAGAAGTTGGCCCCTTTAGCTTTGAAAATAGTGTACATTTTGAAGAAACCACTTAGCCTAACAACACACACTCTAAATAAATAATTAGCAACATTTTTTTGCAGTACGCGGGCCTCTCACTGTTGTGGCCTCTCCCGTTGCGGAGCACAGGCTCCGGACGCGCAGGCTCAGCGGCCATGGCTCACGGGCCCAGCCGCTCCGCGGCACGTGGGATCTTCCCAGACCGGGGCACGAACCCGTGTCCCCTGCATCGGCAGGCGGACCGTCAACCACTGCACCACCAGGGAAGCCCAGCAACATTATTTTTAAATGTAGGAATTAGCTTTATGTCTGCAACCTCTACTGTAAGAATTCAGTTAACATCTTTCATAATACCAATAAGTTCTAATAGTCAGAATTCTAAAATATTGATTATAGATAAGATGACAGAAGAATATTTACAAACAAAACCACACACTAGCTTTTTTATTCTTAATGCATTGGCTATCAAATAAGAAGTGTGCCTTAGCAGCAAAACATATAAACTTAATCTTTTCATGTTCTGCCAAGAATAAGAATTATGCTGATAATTAATTCTTTCTGTATACATCCATTATCAGTTTCTGTTATTTAAGTAACTCCACTTTAATTTCTTAATTTGATCTTTTTCTTTCTTGAGGTATGGAGGGATGGAAAGTTAACCATTACTGTTTAAACCAAAAAGGAACAGCTTTCTCTTTGCAAAATTAATTTGGGTAATTTGTTTTGTCAAACACAACTTCAAATGAGGGTTAAATTTTTATTGATGATTTCTTTAGCATCTGTGGTTTGTGACATAAAACATTTTTTTCTGCCACTGCACTGTATTATTTCCCTTTAAAATGTAGAAATCATGCTCAAAATATAATTGAGCAAGAGAAATTTGGATTCTACAAGATGTACACAAGACTATATCCAACATACATGTTCATGAGGGACATAATAATTTATGGCAGTTCAATTAGATTTTCTTTTCTATGCAACATTTTATCAAATTATTTCCTTAGCTAATCAGCAGCTCCCTGCGTTCAGTCCATTGACCTACAGGTAGGGGGCGTGTATGAAGGAATACTGTGGACTTTAGTGATAGTCATTTTCACAACTGTTCATGGAATCATGTGCTAGATATGAGTAACCTAGTAGGAAGTAATTTTAAAACACATGCACAAAACACAAAATACCACCAATTCAGTGATGCCAAAGAGCAGCTTCTAATGTAAAAAGGGGAAAAATAGAACTTTTCAACAGAACTAGACAAGAGAAATAGAAAAGGAGAGGCGTTAATGGCTTTGACTTGAGAGTATGATAAAGAAGGAGGTAGCAATTCTTAGAAGGACAAAAAGATGTGGAAGAAAGCCAAAGACATGGCTCAAAATCTGAAAAGGACTAAGGGAAGTGCCAGCATTCGCATTTGCAGTGCTTCTATTGAGAAGATGGAGGGCAGTGGATGGTTTAGGGCATAGTTTACACACATCAATTTAAACTTTTAAAAGTTAAAAATGATATTGAAGTAAAATGAAAGAATTGTAATTCTCTTTTTAGAACTATTGACTACATATTATTTTAAAATACTAGTCTTTTACTTTGCCTAATAAAACAGAGCAAAATTGGACACTTTAAAAAACAAGTAATTGGCCACTCTAAACTATAGTTGTGATTCCAAATCATAATTTGGATTGTTTTCAAAATTTTAGGAGAGTAAGCCTTTAATGCGGGCTGTTGTTGATAGCTGGTGTTGTGAGCAGGGATCTTTAAGTTAGGCAATTTAATAACACTTGAACAAAATATATTACAACATTATACCTCTGTCAAATTTCCTGAGCAGCAGAACAGAAGCTGGCTTTGGAGAAACCAACAGGCATAAGATAAAGAGACCATAGCTCATACTTAAGCATTGGCATACACTTCATATTTGATATTATGGAATAATACTTGCCCTCTGACCAAATTGTGCTTATCATAATTATTTGGATAGTTAGGCTATCATAATGACTTAAACCAATAAACAATTGAAATTCCCTTTTGCGTTTTAGTTGGAAGAAATCACTTTTCTTCCATTAAGGTATTCACTTGCTAGTTTATATTGCTTTTTTTTTTTTTTTTTGACACCCATCATCCAATTTGAACCAGAAATGGAAATTTATTTGAATGTTCCTAGAGGGTCTTAATATTTTGAGATTGTGTTAACATTAGTGCCTTTGCTAGTCCCTAAATCTCATGGATCATGTATGTTAGAGATCTGTAGCTGATTTTGGGGGAAATGTTATCCATTGTCATTTTTATTCTATTTCACACATTACTGTCCTCTAAGAATTTGTGATTTATTACCCTTTCTGAGCACACCCCCTGCCCCCTTCTTCTGTACCTAGAGATCAGGGAAAGAGAGTTTAGGGGAGAGATGGGATAGAGTGGGGAAAGGTACAGGGCAATGGTGGGGACGGGAGGTTGAGCTTGCATAGATCACAGCGATTTTGAGCAATCGCTTTAAATGGGCTCCAGTCTTCTCTGGTTCTGAGGATAGTGCCTGCCTCATGGTAAGTGTTCCATAACTACTTGCTCCATGACTTTGGAAAGTTATGTGAACCTTCTGAGCCTCACATTCCACATCTGAAAAATGGCATAGAAAATAGTATCTGAATCATGAGATTGAAAGGAAATCATATTTGACAAGTGCTTATCATTTTATTCATTACAGTGTCTGTTGGTCACATTTTTTTGTTCACCCATAACATTACTCATGTGGGTATTGCTTTTGCTATTATTATTTCTCCCAACTTACTCTTCTGAAAATCACCTTCTTCCTCTTTTTACAGCCACCGACTGCTTCCTCCTCTGTTTTCCTTTTCTCTCTGCTAGATATTATTTGTTAAGCTGCAGGCCTGTGAGGAAATTTGGGGGCAGCTGTGACGTCATTTGGATTTTGTTGTATGTTTGATTTTAGCTTATTCTAGGAACACAAAAATAGTCCTAACACAGCCTCAGCACTCAAGGGGAGTACACTCCTGTGGGTAGGGTGGCTAAGTAAGCAGACAGTCATAACAGGACGTGGTGGATCCCCCAGGAACATCAGCTAGCACGGGGCGCTTAGGAAGTGGTATTGAAACCTATGAATTCCAGGAGGAACCCCAAGAATCTCAGAAGCCTTATATTTCAGAATACAAATGTACTGCTCTCACGAATCTGTCACTTGGCCCTTGGAAGTAGCGAAACCCCTCAGAGAGGTGCTACTTAAATGATGTATTGTTACTACTCAGCCCTGCCTAAATCCAGTGACATTTCTGAAGTCAGTTCAGGGTTCTATTTTCCCTTATACTCATCTGGCTCACGCGGTTTATTTAAATGTTTCAGGCTTCTCTATGTAGAAACACTGTTTCCCCCGTCCCACTTCCTCACCCCTTGGTTGTAAGTAAATCTTTAGTACTGCTAGAAAATAGATTTTGTTCTTTGCTTGGTTTCATTTCATTTGGCTTGATGAGGTGAAGGAATATTCTGATTCTAGAAGACCCTCTCTAGTTCTTAATATGAATTGTAAAAATTAGCCAGGAAAAAAAGGTGTTTGAAGAAACCTATGACACTGACAAATAATTATTTTATATCCCAATTTTACGTGGTAACCTTGAGCTTGCATCTTTCCAACAGAATGATAACTTTAGGAAGAAGTGAGGACTTCAGGATAGATCTGAGTGAGGCATCAGCAGGCTGAGTAAAATATATGGCTGTGTCGCCATTCTCCCTCATCCACAATCAATTGGATTCTTTTAGTTTAATATTTACTTGCTAAGATGAGATGCTAGTCTGCATGGTGATAAACAGTCTGCTCCTGGCATCTGAAGGTGACCTGTCAGTTCATATGGACAAATCTCCTGCTTACTGAAATGTACAAAATAGATCATTAAAGCAGGCAGGTGCTCATTCCCAGATTTAAATCACCACAGATTTATGATTTGAATTAATGCTTCATTTGGCCATAGAAATAGATGCTGAGACAAATGATATGCACTGGTTGGGGTTTCCATACTGTAACCATCCTGATATTGATTACTGAGATGTCTTTGCAATCTCTTGTTTATATCAAGTACTATCTTGTGACAGGTTGGCTGATACGAGCTACATTGCAGATAAGAAGGAAAAATGTCCTGGATTCTTTTTAGTGGCAACGCTATCCACAACATACAGGCCAGATAAATTGCTATTTTTTTGCTTTAAGGACTGATCTACATAACCAGCTTAAAAAATGCTGCTTGGAAATTGGGACTGGGATATTGGAAAGGCAGAATTTAAAACCGGTGAACTCAAGGTCAATTTCGTAGTCTCTATAGCTATGTTTTATCTGCTTATCTTCTTTTTTTTTGGCATCATGCACATTTTTTTTTTTTTTTTTTTTTGCGGTATGCCGGCCTCTCACTGTTGTGGCCTCTCCCATTGCAGAGCACAGGCTCCAGACACGCAGGCTCAGTGGCCATGGCTCACGGGCCCAGCCGCTCCGTGGCATGTGGGATCTTCCCGGACCAGGGCACGAACCCGCGCCCCCTGCATCGGCAGGCGGACTCTCAACCACTGCGCCACCAGGGAAGGCCCATGCACATTTTTGAGGGTACTAAATTAATCACAATCGATTTAATCTAAATAAAGGAAACTTAATTTTACTTCTAGTTTTTAACTGCTGTATAAATATTGACATAGTGAGCATCTCTTAGTAGTTTCTCTGTTATTTAAATACTTGCTAAACCTAATATCTTACCCCCTTAACTAATGACAACAAAGGAAACGACTCTTTAAAGATAAATACATTAAATATTATTCCCAAGTGCGAGAGTTTGTGGACTATAATTTACCAAGAGGCAGGAAAAGACTGCATTTTTACTTCTCTTAACATTTTATTTAAGGAAAACACTATGTACACAGTTTAAAGAATACTCGGAGGATTTAAGAAGGACCTTTGCCACAAGCTAATATCTGACTCATAGAACTGGTAAACAGCTATCAACAATAGTAGATTGCTTGCTTAGTAGGAAATGAGTTCATATCTATTCAAAATGTGATCTCAAAACAGATGTCCCAAGAAAATCTTATTGTTTAAACTATAGTCATAACTCCCGAACTGCTGTTATATCTTTAAGGAAGTGAAGTAATCTTAAGACTTCAGAATTTCTCTCTCTGAACACCATGGAAAGTAGGCAAGGATACCCTAATGCAGTGATCCACAAACTTGAACACATTTCATATGCCTGAAATGTAGGATTCTTTTGCATTTTTTTCAAACGTGTAATAGTTACAAAGATATAGGAGTTTCAAGTAAAAACAAGAGCTTGAGTTTGGGATTAAACAGCTGTGTTCTTCAATGGTATTCCTTACTCCTTACATCTGTCCATCAACCAACAAAACAAAACAATGAAAAAAAAAAAAAAAGCCAGGCAGATAAGGAGATAAAATGATCTTCCCTGGCTGACCATCCCCTTATCTTTTCTTTTTTTTAACCACTCCCAAAGAAATAAAATAGTTTACATTGCAGTCATTTCCTTTCTTCTATTTCATGTGTCTATTTGGAAGGAAAAATTAATTTTATGATTTCAGGAAAAAGTCTTGGAGACCTTGAGAAAGCAAATAAAAGGAAACTGAGAACACAGGCCACCAAGCAGAGCTCTGTAGTTGCACATTGGTTTCTCTGCTTTGGCAATGTTAATGAACCTCAAATCCTTCCTATAATTAGATGAGGGAATTGCTTATATTTTCAAACAGATGATGCTGCTATAATGAAACGATTGACAGGGAATTTAAGAGTGTCTACAGTAGTCATTTGGTTTCTGTTATTAAAAAAAAAAGTTTAAAAAGAAGATTGGCTTTAGACATAGGTCCTGAGAGAGGTAGTAATTTACATAGCATGCTATGACAGGTGTCTTTGTATAGGAAGGAAATAAAATGGAAGACTAGAGAAATGATGGGCAGGTATAGCAATTTTTTGGGGAGGGGGCGTCCTATGCTTATTCTGTGTAGGTTCTTTAAAAGGGGCCGAGACTCAAGAGATGGATCCGGATTGAGTGCACAGCTGTAACTGCTGATGAGCTAATTGCTCCTTATCTCTCAGCCCCATTCATCTTCATTTTTTACCAATTACTGAGAATTATCTGTGTTCTCAGTTGGATATGAGAGTTAATCCTTTTTGGTTAAGCTGGCAGTACTGTGAGCAGATTCCAAATCGGAGGGTGAAAAAGCCAAAGCAAGCTCACTCTAAAAATGTCTCCAGTTCAATTACAGTATCACTGATTCATAAGAAATTTGCCATTGTTTAACAGATTAAATGTGGATTTTTGTTTTTAACTTTCTTAATGTTTCTTTGCCTAACAATGATTGTTAAGCTCCTTCTTCCTGTCTGATGAGTAAAATTTAACAATATTAACAGCCAGGGTCTTGTAAACATGGAAACACACAAGACTACCCTAAAAGGCCAAAAAAATTCTGACACATGAAATGAGAAGTATTTTAGAACTGATAGCTTTCAATTTATATGTAAACACTTTTAATCTATGCCTTTGCTCTCTGTGGCTTCTCATATGGTGAGGAAAGTATGTCCAAACATAAATCTTTTCACAAATGTCACATTAGTGGAATTTTAATGGAAGGACCACATAAGCATCTCCTAAAAGTGTAGGAACTGCCATGGTTTGTAATTCAATTGATGGTGAATAAGCCATATGGTTCACATCATTTCCTATGCAAAAGATGTCTTCATATCCTGACATTTCACACAAAATTGCTTATTCCAGCAATGAAAAGCTAAAAAGTAGTAAGCTACGCTTTCATAATTTTCAATGCATTCTTAAATATTTAATATTTCTGGCATTTCTTCTTCATTAAATATTTTAAATAAGGTAGTCTAATGTGAAAATATAAAGAATAAATAGCTAATTTAAGACAAAATTATCATTTGAATAACTTGTAGTATGATCAAACAAGTCCTTCTAGATGCTTCCAAAAGCTGAGATCAGGGAGCAGAGAGCAAAATATGTCAGAAGATTCAGCTTCTAGTAATAACACTGCTAATAAATAACTTAGCTAGTTAGGTCTCTTAATTTCTCAGGTTTCTTATGTAATAAATAAGGAGCTTGATGCCCAGTCAACCCCTTGGTTCTAAAACTCTTTGATTTTTGAAATGAGTAGAAGATAAAAGGCAAGAAGTTATTCTTTACAGTGATTTCTAAAATGAAGTACAAAACTGAAACAACCTAAATGTTCGAAACGTGCCATCTTTATGTACATTGTAACACATCATTTCACAGATTATGTAACCATTACATATGACAGATAATGGTGGAAAATATTTATTTTGAATATAAGAAAAAAAGAGGCACATGCAGTAATAACTGGTCATTTTATTAAGCTCTTTTTCATGATTTTCTAGAAAGTGCTTGGCATCCTTTTGCATTTTTCCTCATAACATATTTTTGATCTTTATTGTCATATAAAAGAATAAAAACATTAATGGTCATAACAGGGCACTATGGAAAAAATACATTTCCACATTAAATAGAACACTCTTCTCATTTAAAAATATTTGAGCATGTATTTCTGTATCCACTCCTATATGTAAAGAAAATCATTAGAGTATGAACAATAACATATACTAGTTTTCTGTATGGATTATTAAATGTATTATATGGTGTAGATAAGCAGAATGCAGAGAATATTTCCACTTTTTCTGTAGTGTCTGTTTCATTTTCATAAAAAGTTTTTTAATTTATATTGACAGTTGGAGAGCATAAGTAGAAAATATTAACCCAATGTTTTCCTTTTGGTTTTAGTATTGCTTACTCCAACTAATGATAGGATAATGAAGTAAACTGATAATATAAGCATTTCATACTAAGAAATATAAATTAAATGATTTTATCTGATGCTGTATCCTTGTGTAATCATAAAACATAAGGATATGTAACATATATCCAATTGGATATGCTATATGGTAGACTCCATCACATTCTAGGAGATTGAATGCATTTATTACAGCCTTCAGTTTTCATTGAGGAAAGCCCTAAATATGATCGTCAACCTACAGCAACGTGCTATAATGTTTATAGGAACTTCAAAGTAACATATAGTGGGAGCAAACTTTTCAGTTTAAAATAACCCCAGGCCTTATTCAATCCTTTTAAGATCAGGTAACTCTTATTTTTTTTCATTAATATGATCCTCCATTATTTTATCTTATATTTTAACTTCATATGATTGATGACATATGATTAAAATAAACCTTCAACGTTGTGTTCTGTAAATTATAATGTTTGATGATATAAATCTTTAAATATCTCATGATGACCTAACATTAGAGAACATATTCTCTGAGCTGTTACTAAGGGTGTTGTTCATGGTTTAACATTTTGTGAGCGTGAGCACACAAGTTTCTAACCCTGAGCCTGTCATCAGACTTAGCATTTCACATTTATATGACTGTGATTCCTCTCTGCACTGTCCAAATATTCCAAAAGTGTACAAAGCCATTTGTATGAACCATGGCATGTCCAATTGAATACAAAATATAATAACTTAGTGATAATAAGTAAATAATATAGTAGTCGACATGAATGTCTAAAAATGTCAATTCACTTATGATGAAATAATGTGGCATACATCATCTTGCAGGCTCTTAGTACCCCACTCCCCCAAATTAACCTGGATCATTTGGAAGACAGGAAAAATAGAGGATTTAAATATGGTTTTCTTTAACAGCAGGTCATAATGGAAACACAGACCCTTCCATTCAGTGCTGAGAGAATTACCAGTTTGATAATGATTAGGAATGTTGTTATTAAAACAGTATGTGCAGTTCATTTTCAACAGTTTTGAATTAGAGTCTGCACTAATGAAACGGATACGGTTTCCTTCACAAAGGGCAGATCTGTTAGTTAATATCGCTGCAGCAGTGCCTCGCAGACCATGCCTTTAGCTCTATTTGTATTTCACAGCATGATAAGCAAAGAGTGTTGATTTTCAAGGATCCTGCTGATGAAAGGTAATGGCATTATTACATCTTTATCTCAAAAGCAGAACTGAGTGGTAAATGATTTTTTTTTCTCTGTTGCACAAAAGATTTCTTGGTTAGAAAGCCTTTTTTATTTCTTTACATCGTTTTCGTCTTGGAAATGATATGTTATTATTTAATGTCTGCACAGCAAGCTTGAAAGCACCTAATAGCGAATGGATTGGAAGTGAAGTACCTCCTGCTCACAGATATGGATCTTCTCAGTCACACGCTGTACCAGCTGTCATCCCAGCCATACTGCTGTGATTTAATTAGTCTGTTTATGTCCTTTCTAATAATATTTCCATCTCTATGAAAGGGCAAATGCGACAGGGACTTTTTCCCTTTCTGGTTCTGCAGACTGAAGAATGTGGCCTACATCTGATATGTGAGGACACGGGATTGAATCACCATTCCTGTCACTTCAAGCTGTTGACAAATTGTTCAACCAAGAAGTGTACTTACTTCCTTGGGGTCATTTGTAGGCAGGGAGTAATAATCTGCATAGGGACAAAGAAGAGAGGATATTTGTGTATATGTGAGCGTGTGTGTATCCAGTCATCTATGTATGTATGTGTGTGTACACACAGGCTTATGCAAATACATATATATGTGCATGGGGGTATTCTAAAGTTAAAACAGTTTATAAGACCATGTGAGCCCTGCATTTTTATCAGTGCTGTGCGTGTCTTTAGGGCACATATTTAAGTCTTTTTCATCAATTGATTTCATACAAAATTACAACATTTCAGGAATTCTTGGAAAAGTTTTTCCTTTTTCTAAATGAAAATTCAAATAACAAGTCATTTACCTGGAATTTTACTTGTACAACTGCATCGATTGGGGGTTTTGGAGAGATCTTTGTTTTATACAGGTATTACATTTTAGGATATCCAGGGAAGGAAGACTTCACCATCTTCATAAGACATTTAATAGTTATATTTTTACTTAAACTTTTTCTAGAAAGTATATTTATTTTTTTTCTTTTTTTTTTTTTTTTTTTTTTGCGGTACGCGGGCCTCTCTCACTGTTGTGGCCTCTCCCGTTGCGGAGCACAGGCTCCGGACGTGCAGGCCCAGCGGCCATGGCTCACGGGCCTAGCCGCTCTGCAACATGTGGGATCTTCCCAGACCGGGGCACGAACACATGTCCCCTGCATCAGCAGGCGGACTCTCAACCACTGCGCCACCAGGGAAGCCCTAGAAAGTATATTTAAATGAAGAGGATAGCTCAGGTTCAAAACAAACTAGCTACCACACAATTATATAAGAATGTATAAGTTAATAAACAAACATAAAAGAGATATGACATAATTAAATATAATGTGGTGATTGATAGTCTATACTCAGGCACTATGCTGTTTGAGTGATTCAAGCCTACTTCAAAACGCAGTGGCCTTGTAAACATTCTTGATTCTGCCTTAGGATTCTGTGACCTTCTAATGTTTCATGAGACACAGATCCATATAATAGAGATGGGGGAAAATGATTTCTAAAACCAGTCTCAGTTCATTTTAACTTCATTCATATTTCTCTTAGAAAGAAACGTCTACCTCTTTTATAAATAATTGGTTAACTAGTTCTCTGTGTTTTAGCTGTTTTTTGGAAATAGATTATTTTTCTTTACTTCTCTATGGTTTATGTAAGTGCTGAAATTGTGTTACAAGGTTTTCTGAGATATCTTCTTTCTGGGTTATCTCACTTTTGTTTTTATATTTCTGTTTTTCCTCTCTCATCTTTTACATTTGAATAATCCAACTATATTTTTGGAGCAAGATTTGTTAAAACAATGAGTATATTGACAATATAAATCCAATATTCATTTTACGTGAAAATATCAAGGTTAAAAATGTTAATCTTACAAAGGTGGTCAAATTGTTTTAAAATGATTTCCTTTAGCAATCTAAATGTCAGCCTCCTAGAGTTGCCAGTTATAATGAACACGGCATGTATTTAGTTTCTTTTTGCGCTTTCATGTACCTACCACTGTCAAACCTATGCCTACATCAAGAGGAAAGGTCAGGTTCTAAAATCGTTTAAAATAAATATATCAAAATGAGCATCAAAATTAGAAAATGTCTTATATCTATGAGTAAATGATAAGACTATTTTCAATCCTGTAGATCCCTCTTCTAGATAATATATTACCTTAGCAATTAAATAGCTAGATATCACACTACACACACACATATGCACACATGCAAATGTGCACTCACACACACAAGTACCCGTATGTTTCAGCTCTCAAGAAACTCTCATTAACTTACTACTAGTATAAGCTGAATTTATTAAATATATTTATTTTTTAAATTATTTTATTTTGGAAAAATATAGAAATACTTATTTGGTTATCTTTCCCCTAAGGTGTAATTTCACTGTTTCCTCTACATTTGCTATACTGAGGAACGTAAATGTTGATGATTAAGTTATCTTGACATGAACCATTTTGATGCTTTGAAAAAACTCACCACGAAGGATTTGATGGTATTTTTTATTAATTGGATAAATGAATTGTGAGATGTGTGATTGCATGATGAGGTACTCATTTAGTTGTTGCTTTTTGCTTTTACTAATCTCTGTCATATTGGATTTATAAATGGAATGGAGTGACCTTTGAAACTGTGATGGAAATGAAGAGATAAACACAACTTGAAAGGACAAACCAATTAATATCAATGTGTTAGTTACACATACATGAGGAATTTTAATCCTATGCTCTCTACAGTAAAGTTGTGAATCATTTGTAGAGAAAAGGAGCACACTTTTTGATAGTTAATGATTTTAATCTTATGTTTTCCTAAAATTTTTAATTTTATGTAACATCATTATATAGATAACACACAGTTAACTTGTTTTTTGTGCATGAAATGTTGACACTACCTTGGAAAGATTGACGAGATACCCTTTTAATAAAAAAGTTAAGCATGTACATACACATATTCAAACATGTACACATATAAGGCACATGTACACATATAACATGATCTAAAATCATATTATATATTTTTAAATAAATATATTTTAATCTTGATTATAGGAAATCTTTAAATAGACCTCTCTTTTGTAAACTTAGACTCATAACTGATCCTCTGCCATTGACCATAGATTACTTTCTAAAAAAATCCAGGTTCAGGAATCATAAATAAAGCATTTATTATTTTAAGCTCAGGAATCATAAATAAAGCATTTATTATTTTAACCTGTTGACCTGTAATGTTAAGAAATATTTTTCAAAATCAATAATATACTTGAGTATGCTTTTAAAATAAAATCTGAATAGCCAATTTATACTTTCTTCTTACCTCATGCTTTCTTTCTTTGCCTTCCCCCCTTTTTTTTAATCTAATTGGGCTTGTTTTTATAAAAATGAAAAAAAAAACAGTTCTACTGTGGTGTGAATTTTAGAACACTTGTACATTCTATCCCCTTTAATAGCTTAATTATAGAATATAATCAATTTAATATACAGGTTTTGAAATATGGCCATTGATGCACAGCAAGGAAAAAAGTAATACAAGCTTGACGTTTTAAAACACCAGCATTGAAAGACTTTCACTTCTAATTGATTTTTAAAAGAGTTCCCTGGAAAAGTGAGCTCAGAAATGTTTATAACAGCTTTGGCAACCTTCCAAAATGTTTATCACCAAGTGTAACTCAGCAGTTTCTAAGTTCTCCCATCAACTGAGAAAGATGTGTCCTGTAATTGGCTTAATCTATGCTGATATTGAACCCCTCACAGAGACATCATGTTTTTTTGAAGACATAAAGTCTCAAAATGGTTAGTTCAAAATAAGAAGCATTTTACTTTCGCAAATTGGAGAGAAATTGTTAAGAAGTAAGTTATGGATGAGCAAAGGATATGTATCTTTTACATTTTGATGAAAATATACATTTTCTTCTCCCTCACTTTAAAAAAATCTGTTGACCTTCAAAAGTTTGGTAAAATTGACAAAAAGGTGATTTTTTTAGGCATGTTAATATCATACCCCTCCTTACGGTTGATTGTAGGTGTGAAAAACTTCCTCTGATAGCCAAAAAAAATTAAGGGACATGATATCCATTCTATTTTAACAAGCAAGCAGACCGAAATGCAGTAATATTGACCACAAGCAATTACTTTAAAAGGCTACTGCTAAGTATTTCAGGAAAAATGATTCTGTTGACTAGTTGTTTGTCAGTTCCAGTATTTTTTTTATTGATTGCTTTTGGATATATGGCCCCATGATTGAAAATGTTCCTGGTAATATCTTCTCTTTTTAGTACCAAACCTACTTGCTGTGATTGATGAGGTAAATTTACACAGAAGTGCATATACAATTTTATATAGATCACTACTTTCTAATAATATTAATTTTGTAATGAGGTGTTTTTTGAAATTAAGTCAGAGTAGTAGGGAACTTCGTAACAATTTTATTCTTCCAGGTCTTTCCTAATTGTGTGTTATTTTCTCATTTGTGATTCAGAGCAATAATGTGATATTTCAAAGTATGATCAGCCAGAATGAGTCATCTATTTGTAAAAAAATTCTTTTTAAGATGAAGACTGTACAACATCTACTCATTCCCATAGGAATCTGGAGAGATTTGTGGTTTGAAATTTCTGTATCATAAACTCATGTGGTGCAGGCAGTATTACATTTAGTCAATAACCAGGAATTCTGATTAGTTGGATATAAATCACTAATGTTGAGAAATAAACGTAACAAAAACAATGCATAGAAAAGAAAGGAATTGATAGAAACAGGTAAGGAAGTCATTCAGCAGGCAATCTTACCTAATTTGTCAAAACAATGCATCACCTAATACAAGTTGCGTCTGAGAAATAGATTTGCATGACAATGTCCCTCAATACCAAAATCACATCTGTTTTTCTCCAAATTTGAACTATAAAACCATATTAAAAACAAATATTTAAATGTCACATACCCTCAAATCATATATATATATATATACACATCTATCCATCCATATATGTATATGTGTATATATATATATATATATATATATATATATGTATATACTTGCTTTTACACTATTCAGAACTCAAGGCACTATTCTTTCCTTATTTATTTATTTATTTATTTATTTATTTATGGCTGTGTTGGGTCTTTGTTGCTGTGTGCGGGCTTTCTCTAGTTGTGGCAAGCCGGGGCTACTCTTTGTTGCTGTGCGCGGGCTTCTCATTGTGGTGGCTTCTCTTTTTGCAGAGCATGGGCTCTAGGCGCACAGGCTCTAGGCGTAGTCGTGGCATGAAGGTGCAGTAGTTGTGGCTTGTGGGCTCTAGAGTGCAGGCTCAGTAGTTGTGGCACGCAGGTTCAGTAGTTGTGGCACACAGGCTCAGTTGCTCCACGGCATGTGGGATCTTCCTGGACCAGGGCTCAAACCCGTGTCCCTTGCATTGGCAGGTGGATTCTTAGCCACTGCACCACTAGGGAAGTCCCTCTTTCCTAATTTAGATGAAAACAGAACAAAACAAATACCCCTCACGTGATGTAGTTCGACATCATTTTTGTTTTCTTATAACCACAGGGAGTTTCCTATTATAGTCATATACTCATACTTCACCTCAAATTCTAATGTGTACCTAATCTTCATGCCTACAACTTTCCAGTGATATGCCGATTTCCTTTTCTATCAGTCCTCACACTGCACCAAACTGTGTCAGTACTCTGTAATATTTACTGCTGCCTCCCCAAAAGGAGTTGTTGGCAGGGGTGGAGGCAGAGAGAGAGCAAGAGTCAGAGACAATGAGAGAGAGAGAGAGAGGTTGGAAGAGAGAGAGAAAAAGAGAGAGAGAGAGAGGAAGAGGTGGGGGGAGAGAGAGGGAGAGAGAGGTGGGGAGAGAGGGAAAGAGAGAGAGAGAGAATGAGAACATTTAAGTGAAAACTGAGAGGCAACACAACTTTGTGTTTAGTGTTGAGAGCACAAAATATGGTGCCTAACTGCCTGGGTGTAAAGTGTGGCTCTGTTCTTTACTGTTCTTCTTATGACATTTTTGGCATGTTAGAAATTTTGTGTCTCAGTGTCCTCATCTATATGATAGGTATAATAATTATAAATATTTCATAGGGCTCTTGGGGATTATTTGGGTTAAATTACTTCTCAGAACGCGATGGGACACATTGGAAGCATTATACTAAAGTTTATTAAATAGAAATTAAAAATAACATACTAAAGTGCATGCACACACATACACACTCACAAATATCTTCTGAAATGTTGGGAGTTTCTAGTATTCCCAACGTCTCAGCATTATTTGAAACCCTATTTCCTCCTCTACATGCTTCAGCATTCCATACTTATCCAGGATCTGCACTATTTGATCCTGATTGAATATATCCAAAGGGTGTTTTACTGACTATTTGCTGCATTCTGAGCCTAGTGTAGTGTTCAGGAAATATGCTACCAGGTTTAGATTACATTGCTTCACCTGTAAAAAGCACACATATATAGGAAGAGTGAGGTTGTCAGTTGTTTCATTGGCACATTTTATTTTTAGAAATCAATAATCAGCTTGTAAACTTTTTTTTTTTTTTTTTTTTTTTTTTTGCGGTACGCGGGCCTCTCACTGTTGTGGCCTCTCCCATTGCGGAGCCCGGACGCGCAGGCTCAGTGGCCATGGCTCACGGGCCCAGGCGCTCTGCGGCGTGTGGGATCTTCCCGGACTGGGGCATGAACCCGTGTCCCCTGCATCGGCAGGCGGACTCTCAACCACTGCACCACCAGGGAAGCCCCAGCTTGTAAACTTTTAATTGAAAAGTTTTGTCTCATTTTATGTTATCAGACAAAATATGTACTCCAACTCTAAAAACAGACATTACTTTATTCAGTGCACATAAGACTTCCTTTAATTAGCCCTTAATAAGCTTGGTTTAACTGGGATTTACGGAAGAACAGTGGTCATTAACATTAGCCAGATTAAGACTGTGTTAATTACTATTGATAGATAAAATAACGTGCTAAAGTGCTTTAAATTATTCCTATACTTATGAATTGGAAGTAAGTTTCAAGCTTTTAAAGGGAAGTTATATTTTATTTATACTTTAAATTGAATATTGACTTTTATACAGGTATGTAGGCATAACAACACATGATTTCATGGTTTAAATTTACAGCTTCTTTATGTTTACCATGAATAAGGGATAATCTTAAAATATATCATTCTGGATAATTTCCTAAGATATAGAAATATTCACATTTACTTTTATGATTCATGGTATATGATTTTAGTTAGAAACAAATACATATCTTAATTATAATTAACTTCAAAACATTTACTTCCTTTTTAGCAACTGATAGATGCAAATGTTTTCTACTATCTTGAAAAGAATTTTTAGAATTGTGGCATTTTATATTAATGTTGTTTTTTCTTGTTTATTGCTCCCCTTTGTGTCTCTTTTCAGTATCGTATTTGGGATTAATAATACCTGAAGTTTAGCTAGTTTTTTTTTCCCTCCATATATCAGTTCTTAGACATTATATCAAGTGAAGTATTTCTCAGGATTCCAGAAATAGTTTCTGTCACTCATCCCCACTTCCATTTTCCTGGAACTGCTCTTATAATATATATATATATACATATCCATATCCATATCCATATATATATTTAATGTTATTCAAAGCAGGTCAACAACCCATGAACTCTAGATTGCTAAGACCAAAGCAATTCTCCTGGTTTTCATCATACAGAAAATTATGCAATCCACGAGTTAAATTGTATAGATAGTGTTAACATGATATCCTTTGCCCTGCATGATTTAGAGTACCCTCATCCATTTAAAGATCCATACCAAGAATTTTAGTATTCGTCCCAGGCAAAATGAATTGTAAAGTAATAAAATTTCATGCCCCAGAATGGACTCTGACTTTGGTCAGTCTTCCCCAAATTTAGTAAATAGTAACCTTTAAAAAAATTGTTAAGCCACATGCTCAACCTAGAAAATTTGGAATCATCCTTGATATGGCTCCCTGCCCCTGTCTTGCAAATGCTTTCTTATGTAGTACACCACCATGTTGGTTTATTCTTCCTCCAAACCATATCTAGGATTCATTTTCCTCTCCACACTGCCTCCACTGCCTATGTGGTAACCCACGCTAGCCCCCCGCAGCGTGGCCCCTGCAATAACACCTAATTCAGTCTTCCCACTTGCACTCTTTATCTTTTATCATCCTCTCTTGTTATAACAGCTCCTGTGATGACTGTAAATCATAAATTGATTCATGAGATTTGCCTTTTAAAAAGCGTTCATTGGCTTTTCATTGTACTTAGAGTAAAACTCAGCTTTCTTCACATGGCCAGAAAGACCCTGCATAATAAAGAATGTATTTCACTTCTCCTCCCCAAACCCTTCTGGGGTATTCTTCCCCTTCCATCTTCTCTCCATACTGGCCTTTCTTCAATTCTGTAAACATATACACCTTCCTTCCCCAGTATTCTTAATTCTGACCAGTAGGCCAGAATTCTTTTTGTTCTTGACTTCCTAGCTCCTATTCATTTTCCAGTTCCTGCTTAAATGTCTTCCCTGAATGATAAATTTAAGTTAGTTCTCCAACTCTGCCCTTAACCCATTCCATTCCATATCACATTGTTCTTTCTGTAGCACTTTGAAAAGTTCATAATGATATCTTTATTTGCAAGTCTGTTTGCTTCATGCCCATCCTGATACACGAGCATCCCAGCTTGACAAGGGCAGAACTGGCTTGGCTGCACTGACTGGCATGTGCTATTAGTATGTGGTTGTTCAATAAATTCTCCAAGGGGAAAATGGTGGGATGTTGGAACTAAAAGAAGACTTGAGCTAGCTTTGATATATACAACCTCTGAGTTTGGGCAGCTGGGAGTAGTGAGCTGGAGCTGGCTCACAAGAGTCAATTGTCAAATTGTCAAAATTTTTGTAAGCTTATTGTTAAAAAAAAAAGTCACTATGAAAATTTAAATTACATAAATTTAAAAGTAAATAAAAACAGTGGTAATAAATACTCAAGACTTAAAAAAAAAAAAAAAAAAAGCTCCTGAATGAATGTTTAATGAATGAGTGCTCAGTTAGGCCAGAATACCTTTGTACACATATCCTTGTTACTGCTAGCTTTCTCTTTACTCAAGGAATTCCTCTATATTTTTACCAGTTAGAATATTTCCTCCATTTTAGAGATAGGTTCAAGCTGCATTTTGTTCAATGTCAGCATTCCAGGGTTTTATTATGGAAAGTTTTTATTATCATTTTCACAACTACGTTTTCATTTTCATTTAATCTGAGACATAAAATGTTAATATTGTTGGCATTTCCATTTTACAGATGAGTAAATTGAATCTCAGAGGAGATCATTTCTTGCCTGACATTTTGTGACTTTTAAGGTGGCGTTACTGGAGGTAGGGTCCGCTGTTTGGACTTCTACTTTAGTGTTCATTCCAGGTTATTAAAATAGGGAAAAGAACGTTTGTTCTTTTTAAAAAATTTTAAATTAGAAATCCAGAAACTTGATCTCCAGTTGAGTTTTTCCAGTACCTAGCTCAGGTGGCTTTGAAGACATAATGTTACCTTTCTTTATCTTACTTTACTAAGTTTGATTAATTGCAGGGCTCAGAATGAAAAGCTTTCAATTTATACTATTTTCTGATTACATAATGTAATATAACATAAGTAAACAGTATCTTTAAGTCACTGAAATCAACCTCCATGCTATGGAGAGGGGAGGTAAGATAGTACTATAGCAATTTAGGAGCAAAATATATTAAAGCATTTAAATTTTTGTAGATATAATTCATCAGTTATGGAGCATTTGAAAATAAAATTTGAGTGGATATCCTACCAACTTTATTATTTATCACTATTCATTTTTTACCCTTGTCCAACAAATTGTCCTAAAAATATAAAAACAAAAAATCATTTGTGATTCTGTGTCTTTTTTAATAAGTATCTTTTAATTCATCCTCCTACAGTTGTCCCTCAAATAATATGTATTCGCTACATCTGAGCTATTTTACATGATATGTTTCTTGGATTATACTATAAACTCTTTGTGGCAGGGACCTTGTCTTTTTATATGCTCTATAAAGCACCATGCATACCTAGGGAATTTTATGAATAATAATAAAAAAGGAGGGGAAAAAAAGCTTTCATCAGCAGTGTTTTATTTTGCATGTGAATTTAGGGATGAATTCATGCTATTATCTATATTTCTGGAGAAACACCTCCTTATATTACAAAAGTGGACTATGAAGAAAGCGTGTAATATTAAATCTGAAAATTTACATTGCTGGTATAGGAAAAATAAATGAAGCAATACAATTTGCTGTTTCCCGTCCATTATAAAAATATTGCCAAGCCTGGCATGTGGTTCATAAAATCAAACATTTTCTCACACAGCTGTGCATGAGGAACTGAAATACTGCAGGTATAAGAAACCACCTGTTTGCCAGAACAGGAATTTCAAAAAAGATAAACACAAGAATTTTATATGGGTCCCTGTTGAAGGTCTATTCTACTATTAATACTAAAACCTTAACTCTTGTTCTTCAAACAGGTGTTTTGCATGTGAATTGAAGGCTAAATAAACCCATGGATGATTCACTAATAAACACCATCGGTTTTTCTATTCAGTATACAGGATGCTATTGAATACAACTGTCAAAGATAATTTCACAACCAATCCAGTTTTAAATGCCCAAATTACAACAAACCACAAATTCCTGTTTACTCAACATGCTCTTCTTTCCCTCCTTTACCTTAGTTGCAAACTTCTCATGAACTTGACAGTGTTCTCCCTTGGTGAAGAGAAAATCTGAAATATTCCATAAATCATAGTGCGCTACTAGAGAAATTCAAATTGCTGTAAGCACAAGTGCCGAGGGACTGCTTATGTACTGCCTGAGCCATAATGCAACGTCCACAACGAGATCATTGCATCATAATCTCATTCTCACTGTGATTTGCGTTGTGCGTAGGGGGCTCAGATGTCAGAGAGAGAGAGAGAGAGAGAGACGAGAGTGAGTGTCAGGTTAGATTTCTCTCCTATTTTACATTAAACAAATGATCAGAAAAACACATTAACCTGGATCAAATATTTCAGAAATTAAAACTTCTCCAAAGTTTTCTCTGTATAAGACATTTGTTGATATGTTTCATGCAGATAGGTTTAGCATCAGAATTTCTAGGGACAGTTGAGAGCCCTTTTAATATATTTTTGTTTCTTGTTGATGAAGTGTTATCAAATAAGCAGTATATTCATACCATAAACATCCAGCTTAATGAAGGTGTCTGTCAAACAAACAAAACCCAAAAATATTTTTAATAATGTAAAATTATCCATATTTGAAAAAATCTTGAAAAATTGCAGTTATGTCCAAACTACATGTTTTTGTGTTATCGTAATAGCTTGACTTTTCACCAGTGCATATGCATGCAGAAATGCATATGTACATGTATGCTTTTGTTACTGACATGGATGGTATCTATTTAAGATTCATGTTTGGGAACTAATAGATGCTTTTTAGTTTGTTCCTATATACAATTGTATTCAATGACTAAAAATAAAAAATGAAATAACTTTTGCCACATCTTTAATTTCTGGATGAAGGGATAAAAGAATGGCCTTGAACTAAGTAGTCAATGATAAGTGACTGTCATCACTTTCATAGTCAAGAGAGTAGAATGCTAATGTAAAACATAACTTAGAATATAATTTTTATAAGCCCCTATAAAACATACAAATATCCCCGCTTTGTTGATTACTTCTCATTTAATATTTGAGCAGATAGGTATTATCATCTATTTCTACTTAGTGGTTAAAAAGGTTTACAGAATCCTAAATATTATGCTGTCCAAACTCCATCTTTTCAACGTGGAAATTCTAGGAAGACAATCATATCAACTGCAAATTAGAACACTTTTTTTTCTCTTCTCAGGATAGTTTTGCTACTTATTTTATATTTTTGTAGCTCATCTGAGTGAACTATCCAATCTTTGAAAACAAGTTGAATATTAGTTTCTTGCTTTTGGATTTATGGAGTATGTGTCTCTTATTTCTCTCTCATGCATGCTATTCTCTGTGGGTATCTTGAAGTATTTTATCAAGACGAAAATGTTTCCTTCTTTTACTAACTTAATATTGAAAAAGGATTTTTAATTATGTATTTTTTGTATCTATTAAGATAAAAAGTCAATTTTTGAAGACCTCAGCTTACTAGTTGTGTTTACTAGCTAATATTACATACATGTATTTCAGTCTTCAATCTAGACTAGAAGGAACATTGTTCCTTATTTATTTCTAATTTTTAGTCTCCATAGTTCTCATCTAAGGACTGGACACATAATAATCTATTTCATATTTATTATCATATTTACTAGTGGCTTAGAATAAAATTTATTATAGTATTGTTGCTTAACACCTCTATTATAAAATGTTTTTTGTTTTAAAGAAAGGGTTATTACTTTTCTCCTTTCAGGTTTAAAATAAAGCAAAAGAGAAAAAGAAACTCAGTTTTTACATCTTTCATCCAAATTTGCATGTGGATTAGATCTCCTTTCATATCTTCCTCAATTACACAATGTCTTCTTAAAGGAAGATACAGTTATAGACCCAAACCTTTGTACCTTTATATCCCCAAACTAGGCCCTTATATTCCATGGTATGTGTGCAGTAAATTCCCTATGGACCATGCACCTAAAGGCTCCTGTTTTCCCAATGGTATGGATCACTAAATAATTATTATAAAAAAATAATAGAATGAATTTGGCATACTCAAGCCAATGTATTTTCCTTTTGAAGTACCACTATGCTTTAGTTCTCACTGATTTTAGAATAATTTAGTTTTAAGCTAAATTAAGGGAACAAATATACTATATTCCTCATTTGGAATATCATTCACTCTTGAACTAATCTGAGACATTAAAAAAATGAATATTTTAATTGATCTATTTATATTTGAAGACTTGAGAATAAAGTTAAAATTTAAGAATGTTCCAGTAGCCATATGGTAATAAATGCCATCTACAAATATAACTTGGAGTGAAAGTGTCATCTGGGATGCATTATAGTCTATAAAATCAGAAGTTCTGAAATTGCACCCTAGTTCTGTTGCATATTACCTTCTTAGCTAAGTCCACATATTCTTTTTTTTTTTTTTTTTTTTTGTAAAATGGACATAGAATGCTTATCTATCTTAGGAAAACTCAGGATGATGGGGGCTCTGCAGAATCCACAAAAAGTGCAAGAATTAGCTTTTGGGCAGCTGTCCCTCACACTTTCCCCTTATTCCTATCCCTTTGGAGAGCCCAACAGTGTTGAGATGCAAGGGAAACCCAGAAATAGAAAAATAGCAGAGAGAAAGGGGGCAGTGAAGGTGCCAAAAAAAAAATAAAAGTAAATAGATCAAACTAGCTGTCTTTCCCTATTGCAGGACCCAAGCCAGAAACCAAGATTCAGGTAGGAGGAAGGAGATACTTTAATTTGGATATGAAATTAACATTTTGATTTAGACTACATTTTAAATACTGAAAGGGATCAGAGGTCTCTGGGATTTGTCTTCAAAGGACAGAGAAAGGAAAGATTACAGACTATGTGAGGTGGAGTGGTCAATAGAAAAAATAAAGAATTTTTTCACTGAGACCATTCCTGAATACATGTATCTATTTCTTATGTCATTCTCTCTCCCACAATATTTGAAGAACATGGTGCTAGGCTGAGGGACTGAAGGATGTGGGCTTGGCATGAATGGGGACTGGACTGACCTACAGGCAGAGGAACCCAGACTCAAGGTGATCTGACGGATGATGTCTATGTGTGGAACTAAAATTGAAAGCCTGGCAGGCAGTCCAGATGAGGTGTCAAACCAAAGGGGAGAGAGACAGAGCCTAAGCAGAGAGCAACAGGATGAGAAATGGGAACACCAGATCTGGCAGAGGTTTCAAAATGAAGATGGGAAATGGGACATCAAGAAGTTTTTGATTTACTGGCACATAGTTATAGGCACATTTTACACTTAGCCCAATGGCCTTAGCTGGCAAGACTGGTCATCCAGCTTAGATACCACCTGTTATCTCTATTACAAATATATTAACGTTATTTCTAATTCATGATACAAATCACTCCCACGAATGTGGAAATTATGAGAGAATGGCATGATGATGAGTTAATGCTCATCATTTAATAGTTCTGGGCATCAGTCTTCATTTCTAAAATGAGGGAATGAATGCAATAGTTTTCAAAATTTCTTTTTTAAAAATTCTTTGATTTTTATATGACCCCTGTTCCTTTGAAATTGCACACCTGACATGCTCTATGAATGTTGTTGGTATCTTATAATTTATCATGTTTTAACTATTCTCCATAAGGTACTGGCTCTGAAATAGGACTATATGTGTTATTGCTGGTAAAAATCTTTGTATATACTTAGCGAAATAAGTTTACCATGAGTATTTTTTCAAGAGTAGAATTTTATCAAGAATATTTTTTCTGGAAGAATTAAAACACCAATAACCAAACTTCTAAGAGACAAATCCTAATCATATTTGATGATAATTGAAGTTAAACCTGGCTTTTAAAGTCAGGCATATTTTAGTGCAATATTTTTTACAGACTTTCTTTTTTCCAAGTAACAGTTATATCAGAAATGCATTTATTTGAGGCACTTAGAAAAACTATTTTAGAATGACATGGGTTAGTAACTGTACAACATAACTCACTTATATTAAGAACACAGCATATAAGGTGTTATGTTTTATACAAAACAGTAATGAGACTGTACAGTTGAATTTAAAATGGGAATTTTTAATATCAAATAGAAGACATGCAAAGTAAGGATTAAATTTTCATGTTGTGAAAAAGTTATGCAGGTGAACACCTTGTTTTTACGAGTATGAAGTATAGTCTGAATAAATCTATGAAAAGCTCTTTTTTAAGCGCAATTATTTGCTATAATGTGTAATTTTTCCTTCCCTTTATGTTTATTTTAATTTTAATATGAAAGAAATGATCATCCCGTTTTCTTTGAAAGTGACATAAAGGTAAAACCACAAACCTCTTGAAAGAATTCCTTTGTTCTCAATCACATGAATGTTGTTGGAACAAAATTTTGCCACCTGCCAGAGGCTTTAAAAACTAAATCAAAAGGCTCACTGCTTCAAAATACTCAAACTAAAGGCAGGCTTCTTGATAAAGATGTAATGACTAGATTATTCTCATCATACAGTTATTATTGTGCAGCAAAATTGATGGATCTTCTGCTGCCTTTCACTAGAAAATAATTCATAAATGAAAATGAAAATATTTAAATCACAAATAGTTATATGATTCTTTCATTCTACCTGAAAAATAGAATTGGGTTATGAAATTTAGGGTGTCTCCCTATGTTGGTGTTAAAACTTCCCAAAAGATAAAAGAAGAATAAACGCGAAGTATTTCTAACAGTAGTTAAAACAATTCAGTGTTAGCATGCTTCATTAACTGTTTACATACAAGACAAAAGTGCTTTCTGATGAAGCAGAAAACCAACTTGGGACCAATTTTCCACAACATAAATTCAACACTCATTCTACCTCTAGATACCTTTGTATTCAAACTACCAGGAAGGTTTTTTATATCTGTCATATTGGTAATCATTTTAGTACTCCTATTTGAGATTCTCTAATCCTTGAAAATAATTCCAGTTTAGAACCTTTATTTCCTGAGAATAAGCTTAAGATTAACATTCACTATTTTTTAAAATAAATGTGAATTAATTGCACTGACAGCTGTCAAACTGCTTTAGTAAGAGTCAATTCTTACCAGATAAGAAACATGGTAAATGGAGTATTAAAATGGGCAGCTTAAACAAAATCTTCGTTACATTCAATTTTTAAAAAAAATTTGATTGAAGGCTACATTCAATTTATTCTCTGTCCCTCTGTCTCTCTGTCTCTGTATATATACAGATATGTATCATAATGCCTATGATGTATTATTGCAAGTTTCATCATTCTATGTAATTCATTTATTTTGATACCAAAAGAAGAAGAGTTAGTACCTCTGTAAACTAGCAAAGGAAGTGAGTGCTAAGTTGGAGAAACACCATTATTGATCATTGTGTCTGAAACTGCAGCCTCAGTGGTAGATGTGTCACTTCTGCCAGACCATCACAGCATAGCTACAAAGTGCTACCAGACACAATGAAGACATTCACAGTCCCTGTAGAGTACAATTATTCAGTTTGGTACATCATCTTTTGTCTTCAGTAGCCATGTTCAAAAATCACTTTCACTTACACAGAGTGAAAATCTGGAAGACAATGTGTCTTCTTCCCTTCTCCGTATTCTTTTTCTAGACTTTGCATGGGGAAAGAAAGGGACATTGTAACCTGTTTTCTTCATTAATGAAAGTGTAATTTAGAGTTGGTGAGCAGGGTGAATCAAATCTTAATCTTTCACAATGTCATACAACATCTGTCTCTTAATGTACTGTGAGCCAGCTTTTTTTGTGGGAAAAAATGTCCTTGATAAAAAATTGAGAATATTGTATGAATACCTATTTTATTATATGGAAAGGAATCAATTTCTAGATATCTACACTACAAAATATTACTTTAGCAAGTTTAAAATATTCAAAAGCTATACTCAAATTTACACTAAACCGAATGTTTTAACTCTCTGAATTTTAAAATATTTCTAGTTACTGACCTTTTATGGATTTCAAAAAGAGAAATTAGTCATACCCAAATATTTCCTATGGCAATAAAAAATCATATCCTGTTATTTATCTCTTTCAAAAATGAACATCATATTGCATTAAAATAGTGTATGATTCAAGTCAGGGAATATACTCCTAGTATGAAGAACATGTTGAAGTAGTGGAAAAGTTTAGTATTTTTAAAATATGATTATTGATTCAGTGAACTAAATATATTAAACATGTAAAACATTAGATTCTTTTAATAGACAGGCATACTCATCTATGGATTTTTCCTGAAATGTTTCATGTAAATCAGGACTTTTATCGAAACAGGTTTTAAATCAATCCACTACTTAGGTAACATTTTAATATAATGCATTTGATTAAAGTGAGCCACATCTCTAGTGGTTCTGGAATTCAAGCCGTTTTGCATAAATATTACTTCATACATGTCTATATTTATAGACTACCTTGTCAATGGGTGTAAAAAAACCTAAATGAGATCAAAGGAAGTATTTGTGTTTACTATTTTGATTCAAATACTAGTGGGCAAAATAGCTCCTTTGAAAGTCCCTTTGTTTTGACTTATTAGCAGGATATGATGTTAGAGATGATAAGATAGTGCCTTTGATGTAGGAGGAGCTAAATGAGTGAACAGCTCCATTGCCATTTGACACCTGGCTTCTCTAAGGTGTGGAGTTTTTACTGGTTGAGATAACTTCTCTTTAGAAACCAAGAATCAAGGTGCGACAAAATATGTTTTTATTTTTCTGTTTTGATTATATCACGGTGATTAGTCTTAATTCTTAAAAGGGCCCAAATGATTGGAAATCATAAAAACAGAATCCCAGTACTTGGATATTTTACCTTTCCAAGGTAGCATTTAACATTTTAGCCTCATGAGAAATTATCCATTCTCTGAGTGCGTGGATGACAAAGTTGGTAGAGTTACAATTAGCATTCATTCTTCAATGGTTCTGTTTGGCCTACTGAATATCAAAGAAGTTAAATTCCACTGCAGAAAGTTCAAGAATTCACCTTGTTTATTTGTCTTTTAGAACATTTAGTTCATTTTTTTTAACTTAATAATCAGTTGATTTGGTGTTTCTCAATTTAATAAGTATTTTTACGGTAACTATGCATTCAGGTTTTTAAAGTATTGTTTGAAATACAAAATAAATGAAAAATTAACCAATTGGAAAATAAGATATGAAAACGTCAATAATTAGTGAAGATTGTTAAATTATATGGTTTTATATTGCATTTTACTATTCATTGCATATGGTAACATTAAACTTTATAGGTAGAATTTTTAAAAATATATTCATTACATCAGACAATTTTGGTGAACTTATCATATCAACTCCCTCATAACCTGACCTAATAGCTTAACTAGAAGAGACCGACTAGACATGTCATATCAACAGTTATATTAGATTCAACATTGATCGAGATATCAATATTTTCAAAGCTACTCTCACATTCTTTCAAAAATACAAATAAGCTTTCATTCTCCTTCATAATAAAGAAACAACATGTAATGTTCAAAATTTTATTTACACTGGACATAGTATATATATCACATATATGTCACATACATAATTTAGTTTGATTAAAACATAAATTTTGGACTCATGTATTATTTCCAACATACAAAATATATTTCTCTCAGTGGGCAATATATATAAAATATTAGCTGTTAGAACATTTATCCCATTTATAATTGGCTAACATATAATGCTTTAAAAGTGGATATTTGTATAAACCAGACACTATTCTATTTTAGACTTTGCATGTAACACAGGAAGGAGAACAAGTTATATGCTTCTTAACATGATGGAATTCTTCAGCTCCACTATCACGGCCTTGCAGAGAGGTACTTCATTTTCCTAAAATAAACATTGAAAGTGATGTCCAGCCCAGCCACTCAATGCAGACATTTAACACTCACCAGGAGGGAAGTTTGGTGTGCTGAGTCCACTAAGTTTTAGATCTCAGAAGGGGCTTTACATCCTGTGGTGTAGGCACACTTCTTTCAGTGGAAAGTATGCCATTAAAATACTGCCCTCTTGCAGTGACTTTAAACCAGTGTATTTGGAATTGTTTTTATTCACTGCACAGCATGATAAGCATTTTGGATTTTCCTGATTTAACATTGATTTAAATCCAATATGTCAAAAATTATTTTCAGCTTTTGCCAAAAAAGCAACCATTATGCCATGATAGTTACACTCACATATTTATGTACCCACACATTTAAAAAACAAAAATGAATCAATCATAGATGGAAATATACTAAGTTAAGCAAAGAGAAACTGATCTTAACTTCTGTCAATTCCATAACCAATTGAATAGATGATATAAAGGATTCACTGTGAATAAAAAGAAAGCATGTAATAGAATAAAATAATTTTACTGATTAACTTAACGCTATTCAAAGAGATTGTTTTGGCATCATGGAAGCACATTCTCAATGAAAACATTGTGCGTTGTATTATTAACTCATAGCATATGATCTCCATTTCTGCCTCCCTAGATTTCTACCCCACCATGGGATAGAAACAGTGTGGACTCACACATTTATTATATTAATTAGAAATCACTACCTAATATAATTATTCTGGCAAGCACATGGTGAGTACTGAAAATATTATTGAGAGAATTTCTCCATTTAACTCCAGTGTTAAAAAGATTTGCATGTCTAAAACTGCCTTGATTAGATATTGTTTTTGATGACTCTGCTCAGTGTTTTAGTATATGCACATTAAGCAGGAGGACTTTTAGCACGTCTGAAGTAACATCTGCTCTGTCTTTTTGTTGCTGGGTTCATGGTATAATTATCTCTATATTTCACCAAATACAATTTTGCTCCCAGGACGGACAAAGCAGCATGAAGAAAACATAAATAATTGCAGATTAGAGAAACAGAAGGCAAAGTGGGTGTAGATGGCTTTGATAAAAAAGGGTTAAGGAGAATAGAAGGTCAGCTCATTATTAAGAAAAAAAGGAGGCAGTTAAAATTAGATAGGGTCTTTGTAATTAAAGAAAACACACACAGGTTTTTTTTTTTAACAATGTTTCCTATTTGGCCAAATAGTTTAGTGACTTGCAGTGTTGTAGTTTGTTCTGTATTTATTTAGAAACCCCCTTAAGAAATATCCATGCTTGGATACACAAAACAAAATTTAATTATTAGAGGAAATGTTGGAAAGATATAGGAGGTTTTGTGTTTAGTTTCCCAGAGAGTAAAACACTCTTTTTTGACAGTACCACTTTTTTTTTTTAACATCTTTATTGGAGTATAATTGCTCTACAATGGCGTGTTAGTTTCTGCTTTATAACAAAGTGAATCAGCCATACATATACATATATCCCCATATCCCCTCCGTCTTGCGTCTCCCTCTTACCCTCCCTAGAGTTTACGCTCTAGGTTGTAACCTGATAATCCACTTTCACCGTACCTTCAAATAACCATTAGTCAATATATTTGCGTGACGTAATAGTATTCCCTTCGTATTAGATTCATGTTAAATTTGGGACTATTTACTGTATGAAATATATGGCTAACAGTCCCTCACTGTTTAGCATTGTACAAATTATGTAAAATAATATTATATAATTTACACAACATACATAAAAGAGCCAAATGTTGATATAGTATGTTTTGGCAACTGACAACAAAATTTATTGTACACTTTCTTAAAATATTCTGTAGGATTGGTGATTGCATTAGCTTCACAGGTGTGAAATGCCATTTTCCTCATCTTTTACTTTTAGACTACAAACCATAAAGCATTTTGAAATGATAATATGGTATCACTTTGGCACTTAACATTATTTGTATCATAAAAAGTCCTCAGAAGTCTTTAAAAACATAGCAATAATGCTCTGTTTTTGTTTCTTTAGAAAAAAGATGGATGAAGGAGATTCTGATCTAACAGGTATTCACCAAGTAGTATAAAATAGGTGAAAATATCAAAACATATTTCCTATTCCATTCTATATCTGAAGCATAAAATTCATATATCAACTTGAACAATTACAAGACAAATAAAAAAAGAAAATCCAGAAAGCTAAACAAAGTTAGTAATAAATTACTACGTAGTATGATGTTGAAGGACAGTTTAAAAGATAAGTATGTAATGCAACATAAATAATTTAAAAAATAATATATTCTTCCCATGATGTGTTTTTCTGTTGACAAAAGGGAGACAACATATTTCTGTTTTAGTGGTTTTCACCTAGATGGCAGGCTTATCAGATATTAATCACTCTGATAATGCCTGGGAGACTTTCCCATCTCCCTGTGGATTCCAGAAGTTCTTACCAGCTTGCCTCAGGCAAGCAAAAAGGTTGTAAAATGGGCAGAGGCATTTGTAAATAAACCATTTCCAGAAAAGTGCCATGAACCAACACTGTTATTTGCCTATTAATTCTTTGAACTGTGCTGGATTAATAGAGAGTATAAGGAAAAACTACTTTGGAACATATGTGATTATTTAAATTGGATTTTTCCTGGAATCATGGAATCTGAGTCAAAGGGACCATATAGTTCAGGTAGTTCAAAGTTTTTCAGTCCTAACTGCACATTAGAATATTCTGAGGTGCGGGGGGTGTCTTAAAAAAATACATGGGCTTACTTCAAACCAGCAAGATCATAATCTCTAAGAGTAGGAGTCTATGTATTTTTTTTTTTTAAGTTCCAGGTGATTCCAATAAAAAGCCAGTTTTGAAAGTTACTGATCTCTAGTCTAATTAACTTTTCATGATTTGAGACCCCTTTACATGTGTTTGTCACTATAAATTTGAAAACCACTAGTTATCTCATATCCATTACACGTTTCCATCTGTGGAAAACTTTTGACTATTAGAAAGTGTTTATATAATTTATACACAATGACCATTCTGAACATAACAGCCTTTTAGATATTTCTATGTGACATGGATTCCTGGATCCTCATTTTATGGCTTCATAATGATAAGTGCAAGCAAATCAAAATCATGTGGAAAGTTTGTATTAAGCTAAATATATCCACCTGTACCTCAAGATTTAGGCATGTATAATTTGAAAAGCTAGAAACATTTTCCAGTCGAATTAGCTTCTATGACCATTATTTGTGAATGAATATCTTTTGTACATGCTTTGCAGTATTTTGAAGAGAAGCTCTGAAATTTGTTTTGACTTGACCAAGCTAGTGAATAGAAGGATTTGAATCTACTAGTTTGATTTTGAAATCTATATTCTTTCTACATCAGTGTGTTTCTCATTGGTCATAGGTAATCAAGCATATCTGAATCTTTTAGTTACACTATTTTTGGTGACAAGTGCACAAATAATCATATTTTCTCCTTCTGTGGTGTCAAATAACTGATTAAGATATTGAGATATTGTCATATGATTTTTTTGGCCCTACTCCTTAATGCCACTGACCATGATTTGATACTCAGAATGGAAATTATAATAAAGAGTTTTATTTGCTTTCTCACTTCCTATATTTTGTATCTTTATTATTCAAACCCTTTTCACATTAGATTTCAGTCCTCTAAATTTCTTTATGTGTGTGTGTGTGTGTATAAAGAAGTAATACAATGAATCTGAAAGTTGTTATTTTTACACACACACAAATAAAATGTTTAATATTGGCATAATTAGTATGGAATCAATGAATATGACCATTTTCACATTAATAAAGTTACTGATTCAAAATAACATAAATACAGAGAGTAAGAAGGTGCATCACTCAGGGGAGTTGAAGTCAACACATAATACACATAATAATACACACATGGAGAGATATATTAATTTATCTTTCCTGCTGTACTATTCCAGTTCGAGAAAGGCATATGGCTTTGTAAAATTCCTTTAAACTCTGAAGATGGTACATGAGTAGATGGGATACAAAACTGCTGTCTGTTGCTTTAGTTCAGAACAGGGGAAGGGGTAGCATTTTCTTTCCCAGAAAGCCCAGGAATTGTTTGATAGTATTACTGCCATTCAGGTTGTAGAGTTCATAAATCTCTTTTAATGCCAGAATTACATTACATTTAATGAAATTTTACTCCTAATTCATTTGATTTAGCTATTCACTTGTCTCTAATTTGTGGGTCAGAGAATTTCAGCAATTTTGTCTGAAGTGGTATTAGATTGTTTTAAATATGTGAATAGTGCAGTTCTGCCATTCTGTTAAAACTCAATTTTGAAATGAATGCTCATTTGTCTCTTTATTTATATTATCAGTGTGAAGCTTGAAATTATAATAATATTGTCAGGTTTTGACTTATTTTATCCTTAGATTTTAATGATAGAGTTGTGTGGTTCAGGAAAGTGATATATTTTGAGCTGTATCCCAATATAAGTAAGAAATTTATGCAAATATAGGGAAGGATAACTCTAAGACTTTCAAAGGATGAGTACCAACCCTGATTTGAGAATGAATAATTTGTCAGAATAACTGGAGGTAATTTTGTACTAAGATTATTTTCCTTTACAAATGTGGAAAATTAGCAGATTTCTGGTGCTTGGGAGTACTGTTCCCACATAATTTTCACTACTGCTGAAGGAGGGTCTCTGTTGAGTTGGAATTAGAAATATGAAAATAGGTTTTCTATTTTCAATACATGATAAATGATAGTTCAAGTTGGAAAAGTGTTGAAAATACAATTTTTGAAGTATGTAGTGGCTTAAATAGCCTTTTGAGGACTGGCAACTTAATCATGACCCAATTGAACATTATTTTAGGGCAAGATTTATGATGTAAACCATTTAATAAAGAGTTGTTTATATACATTTTCCACAACACAAATGCAGTTTATAGAATAGACAAGTAAACATTAATACATTTTAGGTAGTAAAATTTATCAAAATATTTACATCGTCTCCAGTTTTAGATCTTTACAAGTTCCCAGTGACTACAGTACAAGGAAACAGTATTACAGCTACTGCATGTTAGTAGAAGATGTTTAACTAATTTTATTTCTATCCTCTTCATTCAACAAAAGGATTCTGCTCACATTAATAATTGTGCCTTCAACTACTGAGCAATTCCTATGGATGAACAAGCCATTGTGCTTTACATGTGTCAGCCACTCAGCACAACAGTGTGACAAGGAGGCAGGGAGAGTGATGGTCATATCCTCACCTAGGAGGTAACTGAGGCACCGAGAGGTCAAACAAATTCCCTGATGTCATACACTTGGACGTGGCTGAGCTAAGATTTGAAACCTGATTGGTTGCCAAAGTCTGTACACCCAGCAGGGTGAACTGGTGACAGTGAAATCACGAGAGAGGTGGGGAAGAGCCTGGGGAGGGCTTTTCCAATAATGTTTGTCTCTACTGGGAAAAAAAAAATTATGTACATTTAAACTTCTGCGGCAAGTGGTAGGTATTACACCACATTAGTGTACAAATACGCATAGTGTTGTTTTATAATAGAGAATACCACCTCAAACAAGTGCCATGAGATTCTAGGTCAGAAAGGCCCTTAAAACTTGCTGCATCACAAAATGATACCTTACTAGACTAGTTAGAGAAGTAAACCAATATAAATAAATTGGAAGTGACTGGTTTATTTCAGTGACATTTATTTTTCAAAATACCAGTTTTCCTTAGCTTGATTTAGATTTAATTTTTAATCTTTTGGCATTGAAAATAAATATTAAATTTAAATGTGATGTTGCTGAACCCTCCTTTTATGTTCCCCTCCTACTGCTGCAACCTTTCCTTCAAAAGTCTAGCTACCTATTTAGCCACAAAGTATTCTATTTAATTTTTTGCAGTTCTGTAAATTCAAACTTGCTGTTTCCTCTGCCAGTGATGTCATTTTTCCTTCATTAGGCGACATTTCTAATGTTCTCTTTTCTGTGGAGAACTTCCCCACTCCAGGGAGCATGCACTTGACCTAGAGTGCCTTGTTCATACCTATAAGTGGCAAATGGAGATATATCCCTAATACAACATAATGAGATAATTTTACTCTTTGGGCTTCATGATGCCATTGTTTCAATTTTCATAAAACAACATAGTCTTCCTTTTATCATCCATTTCTTTGTATACTTTCTAAAATTCACATAGATTACAGTTATTATAAGCACAATGCATTGAACCGTATATATGAAGACAGTGTGTATAAACCATATATTTCTGCTTTGCTTCTCAAATCCTCAAAATGTATAAACACTACAGTATTTTCTTCTTCCGCTGATAGGCTGTGAGCACCTTGAGGGCCAAACCATCTCCTCTCTGTATTCACACGTGTTTGGAGTAGGGACTCACATGCAGTGACAACTCAGTAATTGAATTAAATGAAAAATGAGTTAATGAGTAAGAATCATGAAAACAAAGGAAAATTAAACTACTTTATTTTTTAAGATATACTATTTCCAATTAAAGCCTAAAAAAACAAGGCTTGAAAGAAGAGCATAATTCGAGATCATCTACTCATCAACCACTGACCTAGAGTGCCTAGAAGAAAACAGAGTTCAAGGTTAGTGTCTCTGCCTGTGGCAAATTGTTTTGTGAGGAGGTGCTCAGTTTGGGACATCTCAAATTTAAAATCTCTGAAAGGAATTCTTGGTCTTCCTACCCCAGACCTGCTTATTCCTCAATCTTCTCATCTGCATTATTGGTAACTGCATGTTTCTACTTACTTACTCATGCCCCAAATCTTGGAGCCATCTTTGACTCCTGCCTCTCTTATACCCACATCTAATGTATCCCCAGATCCACCCATCTCTTACCCTTTCATCACCTCTTGCCTGGATCAGTGTGAAGGCCTTTTAACATGATTCCCTGCTTCCGGGCTACTCCTTTGCAACTGGTAGAGTTGTCCTGTGAACACCTATGTCAGACCAGGTCACTCCTCTGCATATAACTATCTCAGTTCTTCCCATTTCATGTAGAGTAAAATAATAAAAGTCCTCTTGATAGCCTGTAATCTCATGCATGATGGGCTCCTGGCTTCTTCTTCACTCTGACTGCCTTCCCTCCCACTCTCACTTTCACTAACTCAACTTTAGCCACTCTGGCCTCCCTGTCTTTTCTCAGATATCCCAGGAATGCTCCTGCCTCAGGGTCTTTGCATTGCTGTTAACCTCTTCTTGAAATCCTCTTCTCCATAGATCTTGTTCTCTTGTCTCCTTCAAATGTGACCTTCTTTTTAAGACTTTATCAACAACCCTATTTTATTATTATTATTATTATTTTGCAGTACACGGGCCTCTCACTGTTGTGGCCTCTCCCATTGCGGAGCACAGACTCCAGACGCGCAGGCTCAGCGGCCATGGCTCAAGGGCCCAGCCGCTCTGCGGCATGTGGGATGTTCCCGGACCGGGGCACGAACCCGTGTCCCCTGCATCGCCAGACAGACTCTCAACCAGTGCGCCACCAGGGAAGCCCCCTCCTTTCCTGCTTTACATTCTCCATGGCATTTCACAGTCTGATGTGCCATGTAATTTATCTAGCATAAGATTATTCAAATGTCAGCCTCATGGGGGCTGGGATTTTGTTATCCAATTTGCTCATTGCTAATCCCAGTGCCTAGAACAGTGCCTGCAACCAATATTTGTTGAAAGAATGAATTAACAAGGGATATATGTTTTGGAGCACAAAAACATCTGGCGATAATATTGCTGAACAGATTTAACTCAGACAGACTCTGAGCATGTCCATTGTTCTTTAATGAATGCACTGTTTTTCAGTTAGATCTAAGGGTAAAACAAAGCCCTCCAAATTTCTTTGCACAGAGTAAGTGATGAAAGAGTTAAAACATTTATTTTCTAAATGTGACATGCTCTAGGAACTACACATTACTTTGGCTCATGTTTACACATTATGCTACTATAACTGCTTAAAATGTAGGGATTTTTAATTGAATTTTATGGCTGGTCTACATTGTTGATAGTAATTTCTATGTTATAGCTTATGAGTTTAGTCATAGAAGGATACAGAGAAATTTCCATTGATGTAATAAAATATCTATAAAAGCAAAATGGTGTTTCCTTAGTAGGTAGTTATGTTATATATCTCCAAATCTCTGAACATTTAATTATAAGAGAACACATTTGAGCACGAATATTTAGTAAATGGAATAACTTCCTTTAAAACAGTAAGAATCAATGATATACTACTAGATCTATTATGTAAAGTATATGTTTTTAAGAAACCATTTTGTATTATATAAAGTGCCATAGTCATATTTTTAAGCAGGAGCCCACAACTTCCCCTGAATTTCCTTATTAGTGATAACCATAATCAAACAGTTTATTTCTTTTTATGTTTGGGTATTTCAGATGTGTTTAACGTGTGTGATTTGTCAACTGAATCTTATGTAACATACCACAAGAGTTATGAAAAGCTGTACATATAGTCTTTCATCTTTTTTAAAAAAAATTAATTTATATTGGTAGGAACACACAGCAGGAGATCCACCCTCTTGAATTTTTAAGTGTACAACACAGTACTGTTAACTATAGGTACAATGTTGTACAGTAGATCTCTAATTCTTATGCCTCTTGTTTAACTAAAACTTTATGCCTGTTGTTTAGCATCACCTTATTTCCCATTGACCCCAGCTAAGTGAAATAAGCCAGTCACAGAAGGGCACATACTGAATAATCCCACTTACACAAGACATCTAAATTAGTCAAATTTATGTTACTGTCTTTTATTCCATTTTTTTAAATGGCCACATAGGTTTTTTTTTAATAGATCTTTATTGGAGTATAATTGCTTCATAATACTCTGTTAGTTTCTGTTGAACAACAAAGCGAATCAGCCATATGCATACACATGTCCCCATATCCCCTCCCTCTTGAGCCTCCCTCCCACCCTCCCTATCCCATCCCTCTTGGTCATCGCAGAGCACAGAGCCAATTTCCTGCACTATGCGGCTGATTCCCACCAGCCAACTATTTTACATTTGGTAGTGTATATATGTCGATGTTACTCTCACTTTGCCCCAGCTTCCCCCTCCCACCCCTGTCCTCAAGCCCATTCTCTATGTCTACCTCTTTATTCCTGCCCTGCAACTATGTTCATCAGTACCACTTTTTTTTTTTTTTTTAGATTCCATATATATGCGTTAGCATATGGTTATTTGTTTTTCTCTTTCTGACTTACTTCATTCTGTATGACAGACTCTAGGTCCATCCACGTCACTACATAGGTTTTTAATTGGAAAATATATTATTAACCTATGCTTACAGTAATCAAGTAATTAACTGAAAAATTCAAGATTCTGTTTTTCTTAGGAACATTGAGAATTTTAAGCTTTCCAAAAGCACATGCATTAATCGAATTTAATGTGAACCCAGAGTGATTCTTCTCCATAGTTAGTAATAGATATTTAAGATATTTTACTTACTTCACCATGGGAAACAATGATGAAAAATGGGACTATTCCATCATTATTGACCTTTAAAATCCTTTACATTAGAATTATGAATACTTTTGGCTGAAAGCATACATTATCTTGCTATTTTCTTTTTCTTCTGTATAGTCCCACTCAACAGCACATTCTTGAATATTGAAATGGACAACATTTATTTGACAGTTTGCCGTCTAAAAATTAATTTTTTTGTACTTGCTTTGGATGCATCTGGGAACCTAGAAATGAAATTTTGGTAGAAATAAAAAATGCCACTGGGAATGTTATTGATTACCTGGAATGTGTGGCTTTCATTTACCAATTATGATATATTAGCTGAGTCATCTAGAAATGAGTTGGCTTCTATTCTTTCAATTGTTAATATAACAGATCATTTAAATCCATTGTTTATAGCAGCTTTCAGATGATCTTAATATTTTAGAACATAAAATATCTGATGAATTCTGTAGAATCTAGACATTCTGAAAAATGTTTTCAGAGTATATTAACATCTCTGAGTTGTAAGTGGTCCCAAAACATTTGTTTGAACATTTATATTATTTTCAACAAAAAAGTATTCCTCTCCTTCTTTCTTAAATGCTAACTTAAAAACAATAAAAATAAAAACAACCCCCCGCATTTTTTATGTTGTCTCAGATTCATTCCTGGCTTTAGTCAGTCAAACATTACACAAACTCCCATGCTAATTTTCCCTACCATTCTGTGGTGATGTGGTCTTATGCATTACTGTTGTGCACTCTTCTTGTTTCTAAAAATCTGAACTCTGAGGCAGCTCCTTAGCAAGTTCATTTGTTCTTAAAGTCTATGATGTTTCCTAGACTCCAGAGCATCACATAATGCTAATTATAGTGCATCACCTTTATTTGGAATGCCAGTTCATGGAATGCCTATTCTGGACCACGCACTGGGTAAGCCTAGGTGATGCAGAGACTAAAGATGGAACCTTAAGGAACCCCTTGGTTCCTCCTTGGAGGAATATTGCATTTTCCTTTTTAAAACTGAGGTGGTCAAGTTCTACTTGGTTTTCTAGAACTTACCAGTTTTAAATTGTATTCCCTTTTCTTTTAATGTGTGTAGTACATTAACTGTTTTTTAATTTGTTTTTATATCTGCTCCTCTCAAGTCTAATATTTCTTAAGAATGGCCATAATTTCCTTTCTATAATTTTATAAACTCCAAATTGACATGGAAATTTTTTTTCCAGGCACTTCTTTTTCCTTCTCCTCCACTTCCTTCTGATTACACCTGTTATATGACAGGTGCTTTGTATACACTCATTATCTAATCTGTGTGATAATGTGATACTTATCCTTGGTTATTGTTATTTTACACATGAGAGACTGAGGCTCACACAGCTTCTTTAACATCTCATCCCCATTTCATTTCTGTCTGACTTCAACACCTGAAGTCAGTCACATGATCTTAACCTTGACTTTTCTGCTTAATTATTGCTGTCTTTATCAGTTACCTAGTTCTACAAGTTCGATGTTTCATGTTCATCATCTTACTTAATTCTGTGCTTGCTCTTGAATAGATATTATCCCCGCTTTCCAGATGAAGTGTCTGAGGTACAGAGGGAATCTTTATGCTTAAGGCTGTGAAGATAATATTTAAGTCACCTCTAACTTTTGCCAAATTCTATGCTTTGTCTGCCACCTCAAAATGGCTAATAACTGATTATTCCTAGTGAGGTAAAATTAAGTCTAGAGGAAAAAAGTTCCCTTTCTTATTACTACCTTTTTTTAGATTCAATTGTTGGCATGGAAGTAATGAGTTTTCTGTAAAAAACTTTAGAGCAACTTTTCTAATCTTGTACTTATTGTCTGAAGTAATACTAGGATAGTATTTGAGTTTCTAAATTAATACATAACCCGGATGTTCTAAAAAGTCCTAAAATGTTATCAGATATAGCAGCAGTTCTTGAAGTGTGGTCACAGGACCCATGGAAAGGAGGGTTCCCAAGGGCTCAGGGAGTTCAAGAGGTCAAAATTTTTTTTCATAATAATATTAAGACTTTAATTACTTTTTAAAAACTCATTCTCTCATGAGTATACGCTTAAGTTTTTTAGAGGCTAGATGATTTGTTACACCACAACAGATTAAATGCAGAAGAGGGTATGAAAATTCAACTGACTCCTCTTAAGCCAGACATTAAAGAATTTTGCAAAAGTGTACATTCTGGGGAAGATATATTTATTTCTCACAAAGCATGTTATTTATGCTAATATGCAATGAACTTGTAGTTATTTTTAATCACTAAATGTTTTTTAAATTCTCAATTTTCTTCTCTAACATGATAAGTATTGACAGGTATGACCAATGTGCATAAAGAGATTCTGAAACCAAAGTGTCTGAGAATCACTGATATAGAGAGCCATGTATTATAAACAAGACCCTTGACTTTTAGAATCTATATTAAAAAACCTGTATCTACTTACAGTAAGTTTTACTCCAGGATTTTCTTTAAAAATGCTTGTAGTCCATGATGGTAGTGAGAAGAAGAAAGAAAAAGTCTCAAATGAGAAACTTGGAAATCTTAGACACGCTAAAGCATGGTCTCAAGGAAGATTGACACTGGAGATAAACAAAAAGTTATTTTCAATATGAAAAAATACTCTTTATGACTTTCATTCTGAACTATATGGTAAATGGCCAAGCTAAGATTTAAGACTGTTGTCGAACTGATAGGCCTGTTGTATATTTATCCATCAAATTTTAATTATTTGGAACGAAGAAACAGTCCAATAAGCACATACTGAACATGTAGTATACACAGATAAATCCCTTCTCTCTAGTCAAAGCAAGGTTTTACTTCATTAAGCCATTTCTCCTCTCTAAATATTTAAAAATACAGTGTAAGTATGACTTTTACATAAAATCAAGGGGACTGTTTTCCTTTGACCCTCTTTGTAGATTCACGATGTAGGGAGTCGGCATTTAGTGATATTCAAGATTTTGCATGTGTTTATAATAGGTTGTCTTTCTATTTTTGATATGTGAAGTTTAAAGCACACCGTGTGGCTTGTGACCCCGAGAATACTTTATGTTTTTTAATCTGAAGAGAAGCCATAATGTTTTTTTTAAATATTAATTTGCACCTCTTTAGATTTCCACAGAGGACATTTTTAAAATTTATGTGTAGCATAAACACTTCTTTTAGTTAATTGTAGAAGTTTAACACTGACTATATTTACAGCCCCGTAGGTATAGTTGAAAATTTACATATTAAACATAGTTGCTCTCTGGCATGGTTTAAGAAAATGATCTGTGTTCTTAATTATACCTTCAGCATAAAAGTGCAAATGTCATTTATTGAAATGTAAAGAGAAAATCAGTGATGATGAAGATAATGATGATCATAATATAAAGCATATTAATTATATTACATTGGCAAATTTTGTTCTTTTTTCAGTATTTGATCATTTTACATTTAATGAGGCTGTGAGTTGGTGTTTATTTCAACATGATGAAAATGCTAGACTCATAATTAGTTTCACAGCTATTTTATATCTTTTTAGGTGAATCAAAACTTTAATATCAATGAATTCAAAGCAAATTTCCAAACTAAATTAAGGAGTGTGTAACCATGTTTATGCTTTTCGTAGTGATTAACTTTAGAATCAAATACTGATTTGTAGTGTACAAAATGTGTATGTAATATGACTTAATGAAGACAACTTGGTGGTTCATTTGCTGTGTGTAGCGAAATTAAAGTTTCTTACTTTTAAAAGACATGCTATGGAAAGCTGAAAAGGAATAGTCTCATGATATTTAAAGCTATAAAACTAATAGTTATCAATATTTTTCAGTTAATATTTGTCCTTTCCTTAAGCAGTTTTAAGGATACTTAAAGCATAGTCCAAAATTAGAGTTGACAATTGCAAATACAAACCAACCAACACAGTAATAAAATCAATACTTAACATTTCCCTTGAGGCCACTATTTACTGTTTGCTGCACCATTTCCTTAATGGAATGGCAGTTATGTTTGCAGAAACCTTCTAACTACCATTTTTATGTTTTAACTAAAAGCAGCTTTCTTGAATAAGTATGATATAGAAATTCTTAAGCTACTGTTAAAAATAGTCATAACCATTTAGTAGTCAATATGAGTGCAGGGAAGGAAACCTTTCTCTTTAAAAATATTTTTCTGATAAACACTGACACATTTCATAATGCAGTGGTATTTTTCTAATAATGACAATATGTCCTTTATGTTTTCATTATGGTCGACTTAATTTGTAAATATCAAGCTATACTTAAACAACTTGTGAAGTTTAAATGAACATGCAATTACTGGGGTGCATTTCATTTTGGGGTTGATTTTGACAGTGTACTGTAAAAAAATAAAAGGAAGGAGGGGAGTAAGGGAAATTAGCAGTTTATTTTACTCCACACATTCAAATGAGTTTCAAAATGTAATTGGCAAAATGATTTACTAATCTCCTTTAGTTGATTTTTCTTTTCTTGCTGTTATGCTGTTATGATTGTACAATGATTTTCTTGTTTTAGTTATTATTTTGCAATTTTTATAAAGAAATTACTTCCGAAGTGAAATATACCTACTATTCCATCGTATTGTCTATATCTCTTTTTACCATACTTTCCATTGCATTTGAAATTAAGTAATATTAATATGGCATTTCATGTCAATTCTTTTAACAGATTTAAATATTTCTAGGATTTAATCAAAATTAAAAAGACAATTTATCTTCACCTTTTATTCTGGTTTTGTCTTAAAGATAGTAATAGCATGAGTCATCCAAGATGGAAGGGTATGTTTTACCTCCCAGAGGAATTTATGCATGGCCAAACTTTGTTCTTATTAGTAACTGTACAGACAAAAGTAGAGAAGTTTTGTGAACAGAATTCATGGCCCTTTTTAGAGAACATGTTTGAAACAGGATATTGAAAATAAAGTCCATTGGCCAACTCAAGTCTTTTTACATGATGATGTCAGCAACTATGTTGCATGATAAAGCTGCAATATTTTCATGACAAAGAAAATTTCATATCCACATCTTTAATAAATGAAGAAGAAAAAAGTGTCCTTACTCAATTCATATATTCCCATCAGAACCTTTGTATCTTCTCTCAAACTGTAAATATTGAGAGTAAGATCAGAATGAAAGTGGTGTTGCATCAAAATTAATCGCTGAAGTTATTACACTGTCACATGTATCCCGTATTCGGGCTTTTCACACAAAGCTTTGAAGAGACCTACAGGACCAACCAAATGTAATTGATACAGAATCATTGCTTCACAACAGCTGCAGTAACAAGGTGCTGCAGCTTTTACTTTAATCTACCTTTCTTTCTGAGAGTTTATTATGTTTTTGAATTTATTCTTTTGTAGATCTGGGAGCTATCTTTTTTTATGGAAATTAATCTTTTTAGAAGATTTGTACTCTCTTTTTCAAACACTAATACATTCATTCAAGTATCCTATTATTCAGATCCAGCTGGCTTTTATCTGGTGATATTTACTTCAAAAAGCCAAGCTAAATGGTATCATAGATTAATTCTCAGGGCACAGGAAAGCTTTTTTAGAGAAAAACATGATTTGGTAATTACTTGAAATACCATAATAAAAATCACAGAAAATGTCAAAAATGTATTGTATAATCCTTCATAACAGTAAACTTCAAAAAGTTGTTTCATTGAAAATGTGGTATTCTGAGTCCATCATAATTTTCATTTCAGTCAAACATAACTGGAAAGTTTGCTTGGGGTTCTAATAAACTCTATGATGAATTTTAGGTTTATATTGTTTGTTCACACAAAGCAGTGAAACTTTAAAAGGGACATTATCCACTGCTATCTCTTACATAAATCAAACTGGAAATAAGACACGTTTTACAATTCAATTTAAGATCCCACTGAGACAATAATGTTGCAAGCTGTGCATTTTGCAAAGTAATATAGTAATGTCTAGTTTGCATTTTTGAAAAACCAGATTAATCACACTTTATTGAATACGTTAGAGCAAACCTAAAATTCATCTATTATTAAAAACTTGTGCAACAAACACAAACTATATTTTATACATAAAGGACAAACTCATTTATTCATTAGGATAAAACACTTGGAGTTTGCATTTTGTAACCATGAAAGAAATGACATTTGCTATGGGGGCTGTTTTGAATTTTTAAAAGCAGTCTATGCAGAGTAAGCTGCTTGAAAATGTATTTTAGCACGTTTACCTGGTCTTAAAGCATCCAGATAAATATAGAATTTAACTTGAAAATGTTGGAGTAAGAAAACAAAAATCATTAAAGTAAATGATATGAGCTATAGAGACATCTTCTACAAATAAAAATCATATTGTGTTTTATTTTACATGTTAGCAACTTAAAATAATATGATCATTTTATGGATTTGATAAGAAAAGTAAAATCCTCTTCAGGCAAAATGAAGGATTATCATGTTCTGTGATATTATCAAGCTAAAGAAAATAAGTACTTTTTGCACGTATATATTTGGATGTACAATTTTAATAAGACATTCTATATAGTATTGGAAATAAAAATTTTTATGGCATCATTTAGAAATTATTACCTACATAATATATATTATTATTTTTGAGGTCAGTATGAGGAATTCTAGAGAATATAAGAATTGTGAATAGTGAAGAAAAGTGAATAGCAAGAATAGTGGCTAAGGCTGGGATGTATTTTTACTGGTGCATATTTTTCAATGTCAGGATAGTAAACACTGTTTTGCTCTCTACGGATGTGTATAATATTCTATATGATAACAGTTATTGAAGGTGCTACAGAATAGTAATATATATTCTGCACAGAATAGAAGTAGCAATATATTAAAATACATTCCCAGATTAAGTTTTTCAATAAAATATTAAAGCCAAACATGTTATATTTCAGAAACCTTATTATTAAATCATGAATTTGGGGGGGAATTTTTATGTTCTCCCATTGTGTCATTCAGAGCATCCCCCCAACTTGCTTTCCTAAGAATTCTACATAACCCATATTCACTGGTAAGCTGTTACCTCCTATTAAGAAAGAGTAAATTATATTTTTTATGTGTAGACTTCCGAACAAGATACACATAGTGTTCCTTTTATTGGGGAAAATCTCTAGAGTGCATATATAAAAGGAATTCGTTTACAAGCCACTGGATTCAGATATGGGGAAGAGTATGCTGTATATCCTCACTCGATATAATTGTTTTGTCATGTCTGCCTCTGGAAACCAATTTGTTCTTAAGTCATCATCTTAGAAAACTCTAATGATAAAGAACACAATATTTTTTTCCTATTTTATCAATCTTCCAGTGGCATGAAATATGAGAATCAGGATTCTTGCCCTGGTCATATCAATGTCGATATGGTGGATGACAGAACTTGGGGTGATTATTCCTGATGATGAGTTCCTTTTCCTCCTTCTCACTATCTGATACGTCACGTTAATCATATCTTTCCCCTGCCTAAGATGATGATCAAACTCATCATCCTGACATCTGAAAACTTTCATTCTCATCTCCCTACCCCACCTAATTCTTTCTGACTCCTGATGCTTTCCTAATATGTACTTTCTCCTCCAGTCAATTGAGCTACCCACCTGTCATCCAGATCCACCGTTCATGTTTGTCTTTGCTTCATCGCACAGTCCAGGCAATCCGCTCAAGTAGGTGTGCTCTGTGTGGTACAGTGGGAAGGATTTAGGACCACGGGTCAGGCAAATAAGTGTGATCGAGTCCAGCTCTTCACCTGAAGACCTATGCGACCTCAAGCATTTCATTTTATCATATTGAACCTTAGTTTCTTCTGCTGTAAAGGGAGAGGAGGGTGCTTGATGGTGTTATCTTCTCAGCAAACTCTTCCCAATGTACCCTCCTAACATACATGCTTACACGTACACACATATGTCGTGTATATGCAAAAATTCTTTCATCCCTATATGACAGATATTTCATTTAATGTGTCATGTCACTTTATTTATTTGCTTATTATTTTTTCTGCCCACCTCCTAATGAGAATATAAACTCCCTGAGGATATAGATTTTTATCTGCTTTCTTCACTGCTATATTCCCATCGCTTGCAACACTGCCTGGCATGTAGTAGGTGTTTGATATATGTTAAAAGAACGAAAAAATAAATGACTTTTGTGTCTATTTTGTACTACAAGATTCTATGGTTCAAATATATACAGAAAAATAAATTGCATGTCGTGTAGTCATGTTTACATATAATTTTTTATTCCTTGGCCTGTATACCATAATATTCTTGGCATTTGGTTCTCTTTTTATGATTATATATTGATATTTTAAAAATTATTTATCTTCTATTTATATTTTTTCTATTTGCTATGACTGCATCATAATCTTAATAGTCTGTGGTTTCTTCCCCTTTCTTTCCAAGATTTTCAATATGCAGTGTTAACTTGAATCTTTGGGTAAACAAGAACATGAAATCTTTTTCAAGGCCGGAATTTAAACATATGTTAATATGAACCTGAGTAAATGCACATCATGGAGTGATTTTTAAAAATTATTTTCACAGTCAGTAGAGATTTGACACATTTAAAATTAAGCCTCTATTCTTAAATTCTTAACACTATAAAAATTTATTAGATTTAAAATAGATAACAATATATTGATATAAATATTTCAAAAAATCCTGCATAGTATTAACACACATAAATCATTAAAAACAAATCACTTTAAAATTTTTGTTTATAGCTATGTCTATACAATAATTATAATTTTGTGAAAATAGTTCAAATATATGATAAGGTTCAAAACATATTCCAGATGCTTCTTTGTGAAAAGTAGCTCGTTATAGGAAGCTCTTAGAACAAAATTTCAAAAAAGAAGCTCTTGAGTAGTTAATTTGTTTTGAAAAATTGTTTAGCCTATTAACTGAAGTCTTAAATAGTTTTTTAAATATATTATTTTAATTAAGAGCAACATTTAACAAGGTGTATTTGTCCAGGTGTTAGGCCAGATACATCTAAATGAGACCATCTGTGACTGTGGACGATGGTCCTAACGTTCTGTGAGAAAGATGTGAGAGCATGTACATGATAGAACAGAACAGACTAGAAGTAGAAATGGTGCCATATTTTAATTTTGGAGGAGATATTGAAATTATTCAAGACAAGTTTTTGTGATCACAAGGGAAACTAACAGATCATTATAATTTTTTATTACAGTGTATTTTTGCAATTAGATAGCTATTTATTGTTCAATAATTAAAGACCCTCTTAGAAGATAATTATTTTTAATACGTACAATTCTTTTTACACTGAAAATATTTAAAATACAATGGCTTTATTATAGACAAAGATAATTTGGGGAGATGTTACTTTTGTAAGTTCAAGATTTTTGAAAGTTTTATTTATTTAAGTACTTGAGAAAAGATTTCAATTTCATCATTCATCATTTATTTTTCAATAAAGCATGTGTCTTTTTAATATTGATGCTGAGAAAAATTGTTGAAGGAAAGAAAATTAATGAATATGACTGATTTATCCAAATATCCATCACCTGTGTGGGTGGTTTTTTTTTTAATTAACATAAAACCTATGTTTAGCACTTAATTCTGACAACTGAATCATTGGTTCATTAGGTTGGTCGAATCATTAAGTTGGTGGTATTCTCTCATATTTTTCATTGGTGACATTATGGTTATAACAATTGCACTAGATAATTTTTGAAATAAGAAATGAATAGGACTTCCCTGGTGGCACAGTGGTTAAGAATCTGCCTGGCCAGTGCAGGGGACACGGGTTCGAGCCTTGGTCCGGGAAGATCCCACATGCCGCGGAGCAACTAAGCCCGTGTGCCACAATGACTAAGCCTGTGTGCCACAACTACCAAAGCCCATGTGCCTAGAGCCCATGCTCTGAAACAAGGAAGCCACCGCAATGAGAAGACCATGTACCATCACAAGGAGTAGCCCCCGCTCTCCTCAACTAGAGAAAAGCCTGCGCGCAGCAGCGAAGACCCAATGCAGCCAAAAATAAATAAATTAATTAATTTTAAAAAATGAATAAAGATGTTTAAGTTTTACTTTATATTGACCTAAGAGTGTTGATATTGTAAGAGAGTCAATCCTCATTTCAAAACAGTTTCTAACTGTTTATCTTCTTCTAATTCACATTGTCATACCAATCTAAAAAGGCGTATCCATTTATTCCTGGGATAAAGATGAATGCTTTTATATTTAATTCCTGAATTGGAATTAAATTAGAAATAAATTTGTCCATATTACTACTCATCTTTCTAAGTATTTTTTTTTCATCGCCAGCAACTGAAAATTTTAGTGGCCATTTTGACCTTGAAAATCTCCTGCTGCGTCTGCCCATGAAAACCTGATGAAAAGTGCTTTGAATAGTATGTCTTCACTACATATAATAGAAGCTATGGAAAGAATGATTTGATTTTGTATAAACAGTAGCTTTCAACACGCCTGCCATCTGCATGTAATCTACCACTAGGATATAATATTATTTCTATGGCCCTTCAAATCTGCTGAGTTCTTTGTGATATGTAGTCCCTTGATTTAAAGCTGCATCTCTCCATAGTGTTCTTAAGGGGGACCTTGTAGTTACTGGATATTACAGTTATTTGTCATACTATAAGTTGGACTAATGGCACCTTTTCAAACTATGCTTAGTTGCGTCTGTTTTGTTTTTTGTCTCTATTTAGGCTATCTACCTAAGTCGTAGTTAGGATTGTTAAATCTTTAAATCCAATGATAATGTTCTACATTTATTCACTTAGTATTAATTGAGGACCCAACATCTGTCAGGCATTCATGTTGACTATTTTATTTAAAAGAATATTATAGCTTACCAGTAAGTGGGGAGAGTTGAAATTATAAAAATGCATTGATACCCATTAGTGTTAAGAACTTACTGTAGGAGTCATATACCAAATTTTGCTTATTCCTGCTCAGCTTCCTAGGCTTTATTTTTTTATTTCATTTTATTTATTTTATTTATTTATTTTTTGTGGTATGTGGGCCTCTCACTGTTGTGGCCTCTCCCGCTGCAGAGCACAGGCTCCAGACGCGCAGGCCCAGCGACCATGGCTCACAGGCCCAGCCGGTCCGTGGCATGTGGGATCCTCCTGGACCGGGGCACAAAGTCGTGTCCCCTGCATCGGCAGGTGGACTCTCAACATCTGTGCCACCAGGGAAGTCCCCTAGGCTTTATTTTTAAGTCATCCAGCTTGGCTTCTTTGGGTCTTATTCTGTGGCTTTCAGTAGAAATACACTTTTAGTAGAAATACCTTTATACTTTCTATACCCTCTTCAAGCACCATGGCTTAATCTCCCACTTACAAATCAAAGACATCCAAATCTTCCTCACTGGGCATCTGCTTTCCTTCCAAATTTCAATGCCATATTTCCAATGCTTGTTGTCAATCTCATTTGAGTGCTTCTGAAATATCTTATATTCAACAAGTCCAGAATCAAATGGATTTTTATTCATAATGAAACCTGATCTTCCTCATAAAGGTGATTAAAAGCTGGTATTGTGAGTTCAGAATTCCAAGATCTAAATCCCAGGACAAGTTTAATCAACTTTAATAATACTAATGTGGATGTACCTCAGAGGTTCTAAAGATTCATTGTGATAGTGCATATAAAAGCTGAACATAATGAGTGACACATTGAAAGCAGATGATACATGTTAGATATCATCATTGTCATCATCATCATCACCATCTTCATTGCATCATTAATAATATCACCGTATCCCCAGCTGTTAACTAGATACTGAAGTTATCTCTCACATTTTACTCATTTCATCTCCATTTGTATCCAAATGATTACCACATTCTAAGAAGTTTATTTCTAAAATGTTAGACATATTTCCTATTCTTCATCTTCTCTATCTTTTATTCCAGTCAAGGGATAAGATTATGTGCATATATGCTATATCTGTCTATCGCTCTCTTCTGTTATAAGCTGGTCAAGGACAAAGGCTATAGTTTATCATTTTTGAATGCCACACTGAAGTTTACCACACGTGAATGTAAGAATTGGTCTGGGTTTGCAACTCTCGACTCCAAAACTGACAGAGTTAGTCCTACTTTGTTAAATGCTGAGGACACAGTGACAAGTAAAAGAGGTATGAGCCTGATCATTTGGTGCTTACATTAAGAAAAGAAATGTTGGGTCTTTTACTTAATAACAATGGGAAACAGTTGAAGTCCTCTAAGCAGGGGGGTGACAATGTAAGATTTGTACTTAAGGGCTTCCCTGCTGGCGCAGTGGTTGAGAGTCCACCTGCCGATGCAGGGGACGCGGGTTTGTGCCCCGGTCCGGGAAGATCCCACGTGCCGCGGAGCGGCTGGGCCCGTGAGCCATGGCCGCTGAGCCTGCGCGTCTGGAGCCTGTGCTCCGCAACGGGAGAGGCCACAATAGTGAGAGGCCTGCGTACCGAAAAAAAAAAAAAAAAAAAAAAAGATTTGTACTTAAAAGTAATGATGGTCCTTGAATATGATTACAACAGCAGAGATAGAGAAACAAAGTAGAGCTAAATCACATTAATGAAATCTACAGGAATTGGACATCTGTGGCACACAGTGAAAGACGAGGAGATAAAGATGATTCCTAGGTTTGTGGATTATACAACTATCTGGTGATGTCATTCTTTGAGGCTAACCAGGTTTGGGGAGAAGATAATTTAACACTTAGATCCATGCATATGAGGAATATCAAAAGAATTCCATGAGCCTGCTATCCTACCTATAAGAGTTTTATGCTTTTTAGAAAATTAAATAGCAATTTTGGCTCAAGTGAGAAGATTTTTCAATTTCAACATAAATAATTTGAAATTGAAAATATTATATGAAACACTGGAAGCTAAAACTGATTTCAACTGACCATGAGCAACACTTACACATGAACATAAAATTGCTAATATTGTATACCATGGCTTTGAGTACTCTAGTAACAGTATAGAAAGTATATTAACTTGAAATTTTATTTGATGTAATTGTAACTCTATTGGGAAATTACAATATCTTTAGAGTGGAGAATTTCTAGTTCATTTGTTTGCCTAATGGAAAAATAATTTGATGAGTTAAAATGGGAAGAGGTAGAAATTCATTGACATTGGCTATGAGAAAGGTTAAAAGATGCAGTTAAATTAACATGGATACACTATACCAAACTGCTTTATTCTGAAGAATTTTATGTATTTATTTTAGATTGGAAAGCTTAAATATGTTCCTAGTATTGTTATTTCTACACTGTCCGTAATAGCATTATACTTTAGCTGTAGAAATTAATCTATCTGTTGCAATATCTTAATTTCCACTGAATAGAAACATTTGACTCTTGCCTAGAGTCGTCCAAATCAACAAGACACCCAAATATTTAGTCAATACAATTAATGTAGCTACTATTTCTTTCCTACACTGAGTTCTATGTAACTATTTACCAGTCTGAGTCTGCATTTGTTTGTTTTGTTTGGGAGATCTATTTCACCTCGTTAACACTTAAAACATAGTGCTAATGAGTCCAAAGAAAACAACAGCATCAAAAAGCAAAGTATTTCTGATATAATTATCTTTGTCTTCTCCACATTAAGTATTTAACCTTTTATCTTTATAGTAATAGCCTTCTTTCTTTTATTTTAAGTTGCATCGAAACTTTCTGGAATTTGGTATGAAATAAGGGAAGATATATAAAGTACTGTATTCTTTATATAATAATTTATTCTAATAACTTTCATGAGTTCAGAATTAAGGTTATTTAAATGGAAACTGCTGTCTATTTTTAGTTTCCTAATGCTGTTCCAGTATTCCTTGATTCCTCAAAGATTCTCAGTGTAATTGTTTTTTAATAATATCTGCTTGTTCTTCAGGTATCCATTTATGTATCCCATCTGACATTAATGACTTGAACTTCAGCTCTGATTTTACAATTTGCTTCTTATTCTTGCAAGTTAGTCATTAGCCATGGTAAATAATATTCAAGCAAAATTTTAAAAATAAACTGTTCTGATTTCCAGTATTTTGTGTGCTACTTTGTGCAACAACTTAACTTATGCTACTTTCAACAATGCTGTGGAGTATGTAAAGGCAATAGAAGTATCTCAACTTGATGAAATTTAGCTAATATCATAGTTCTGCTGAGTCCAAGGACACTGATAGCACAAGTATTATATTATCACCATTACATATAAAATAAAATGTTTCAAAACAATTCTGCATTCAAAAGAAAACAACACAGGTAAAATAGAAACCTCCTTGTATGGCAAGAGTTTTAAATTTCTAGTTAACAAATACATAACATTCAGAGTTAGGTTTAGTTAATGACAGATAACTAAAGAAAATGCTTATTTCTGGGAAAGTAACATGTTTTCCTAAATGACTCATATTTATTGGCAGTGGGATAGTTAGAATTCATGACAATATTATTCTTTCTCTCTAAGAAAAAATAGCACTTCCAAATCAAACAGGATATGTGTGCAAATATAAATTTTCGACTCTGGAAATGGCCTGCTCTGTGGACATTATTGTGCAATACCAATTAGGAGGTGTTTGTGCTGTTTTCTTGGCTAAACCACTGTACTTAAAGTGGAACATTTTAAATTGTTCCTCAATTAATAGTACCCTTTACAGGTTGCTTCTTCCTCATTTTAAAATAAAGCAATTGGATAAAGTTGAACCAAAACACCGGAAGATTTCAGTGTTTCTACTTGCTAAAGTAGATCACTGAGCTCAGATCGTTATCCAGAAAAAGATTTAAAAGATTACAGTATAGTAATTCATTAAAGGACTGTTTCTCCTATTTATGCAAAATACTAGTATTACTGCTGACGTTTCGAATCTCATTTTTTATTAGGGTGAAGTTTATCCTCTAAAAGACAATAACTTGTTTATTCTCACCTACCGCTGAAGTAACAGCTGAACATCTGTAGCATCTGAGACTAGTATTTACTTTTCCTTAGCAGTCTTGATTCCATTGTTAAGATGGCATTGACATCCTTCTAAGTGGTCTCCAATGGTATGGAGTAAATGCCCGCTGTTGCCTTCATTTTCATTGTAAACGAATCTTGACAATGTCAGGTTCCCGTCACAGTCTATCAGTGTCACTCACTAAGCTGTGGTGTGACCGTTAGTCCCTTTGAGATTTGCCTCCTTTATCAGGGTCAGCCTGTGGGAAAATCGGAACAAATAGTTACATATCAACTAGGTATAAAAGATAATAACATTTAAATATACTTTTACTATTTTAATGCATGGTGGTTTAAAAGGCATTTCTTTTCTACAGATCACTTTAACTCTGTGTTTGATTACTTTACATGCACTCTGTCCAAAATTCATTAAAAAATATACAGTGGCCTTCTCTTTTGGAACCTATTACTTATTTGCTATATTTAGGATTCAGTAATAAATGTAATTATTCGGGCTAGGATTTTAATCAGTACCACTGATATACATACCCATAGTTTTTTTGTTTTTAATTAAAGAGAAACAGTAATAATATCCTTACCCAAAGCAGTTTTCATTTCCTTTCCTACATAAAAATTGTGTTCCAAAAAAATGATCTTCTTTCTTTTATTAATGATTATCTCCACATTTAATCATTCTTTATTTTTTTATTCATGTAATCTTTTTTCTTTGAACTTCTGTCTCAATTGATAAAGTTTCAGTTGCTTTGTGAAATAACATTTCGAATGTTGAACATTCATATTTCTTTTCCTTTCTTTCAGTTTTTTACAAGAATCAGTTACTAAAATTCTACTTATAGTATAGTCATATTTGTTGTTGATTCTACTGAATATGCTATGTAACAAGATATTAAATAGAAATTTTCCTGTGGTTCCACACAAGAACAAAAGGGACCAAGTACTCCTCAATTTAAAAAAAGTAAATACCAATCAGTACTTATTAATAGCAGCAGAACCAGAGTTGCTATCTTAACTATCACTCCAGACTCCACAGACATCCTCTTCCTCCATTTATAAGAGGGGAAGACCAACACAGGAGAGGAGATTCGGAGAAAACATTGTAGTGAAAAGACAGCACTTAATGCAGGGAGCTGTGGCTTAGTGATTCCTTTTTGAGAGTCCTTCCTCACCACCAAGTGCAGGGAGAGGAGTTTCAAGAGAATTACTCAAAGATTACAGATGCCTCCACCTCCTTTCATAGCTGGATGTCTGCTTTGGTGTGAACTGCTGATCTGCTTTCTGTACATGTTTGAGCAAGGGGAGAAAGAATTGAGGAGAGGTGACAGAATAGAGAGAGTGGACATCATCAGAACAAAAGGACCCACACCAGGAGAAGGGCCTTAGTTTCAAGAGACCATGGCATTTTGGGGAGCTTAAAAGAGCAGGAAGGTGCAGGAGATTTCCTTTGTCAGGGACTTGTGCAGTTAGGAGGTTCCCCTGGAAGACCCCCTTAAATGATCAGACATTACTTGGCAGGGAATACTTGGCATTTAGGCACCCGCCACCTGGGAGATGTCAATGGCCAATAGGCATAGCCATAGAAGTGACAGTGTGGGGAGGACTTGAGCAGGAACTGGTTGGATGGGAGACCTTCACCCTCCTACCCAAGAGAATACATGGATGAAAAGCTGTCCAATCCCCTCTGTCTTCCAGCTCCCTAGGCCCTAGAGCTGGCAAGTGTTGATGGGGATGAGAACACAGAGAGTGGTGTTAACTAGAATGGATTTTCTTATACTCAAAATCTGCTCAAGGTTATTAAGGGGCAGAAGAGGGAGCCTTAACAGAGCATATTTGAAGGCAGTAATTAGAGGAAAAATTAAACTAGTTTATATTTGTTATCCATCAGTTCTAAGTGTTTGACAATCTGGTTACCTTTAAGGTAGGGATGGCTTCAAAATTTAAGGGTTTCTCCCCAAAGTAGTCTATTTCTCTGTTTATAACCTGATCCATCATAAAATATGTATCATAAAATACCATAAAAATATAAAATGGAAGGATACAAAATATAGTCTGAGCTCAGAAAAAGACTAAGATACTCCACCAAGCTATTTACTTTTTCAGAACCTACGACTGTGTTTTTTTTTTTTTTTTTTTTTTTTTTTTTTTTTTTTTTTTTGTGGTATGCGGGCCTCTCACTGTTGTGGCCTCTCCCGTTGCGGAGCACAGGCTCCGGACGCGCAGGCTCAGCAGCCATGGCTCACGGGCCCAGCCGCTCCGCGGCATATGGGATCCTCCCAGACCGGGGCACGAACCCGCATCCCCTGCATCGGCAGGCGGACTCTCAACCACTGCGCCACCAGGGAGGCCCTACGACTGTGTTTTAAAGTTGGGGGTGCAGAGGGTATAAGCAGGGAATGTCCCATACCTATTTCTTATGAATCAGAATTTCAGTTACACTGAACCTTAAAATCACCTTGCTTGGCCCTGAGAAATACACTTTTTTTTTTTTTTTTTTTTGCGGTACGCGGGCCTCTCACTGTTGTGGCCTCTCCCGTTGCGGAGCACAGGCTCTGGATGCACAGGCTCAGCGGCCATGGCTCACGGGCCCAGCTGCTCTGTGGCATGTGGGATCTTTCCGGACTGGGACACGAACCCGTGTCCCCTGCATCGGCAGGCAGACTCTCAACCACTGCGCCACCAGGGAAGCCCGAGAAATACACATCTTTTACAGGAAAGGAAACCTAAACACACACAATCACTTTTTGTATATAAGTTCCATATATATGTATATGTAATTATAGATATATCCTTACTATCGGTATAATTAGGCAGAGTAAAACTGTTTCAGATTATATAAATGCATAATTAATAGCTTTTAGCTAGAGACAAAACCTGTAATCAGGTGTTAATTTCAATTTTTCCTCTTGTGTTCCTGTGCCCACTTACATCTGGTTGCTGTAAGGTGGTACATTTGTTAATTCTCACTCCACCAAAATCACACCGTTGCATGAGGAGCTGGCCTTCCTGATGCTTGTGGTTACACTATTTAACTTCATCATATACCAGCTGCCTGTGTGTTTTGTCGTCAGTCAGAGTGCAGATTTATTTCCACCTGTGTAAGCAGGTGTCTAGCCTGAGATTGTTCCCATGCTTCTCCACAATATGTGTTTAGGACTAGGTGTGGGAGATCCTCTCTCCCTTTAATCCTTCCCTCCAACACATTGAAATACGGATATAGAGTCTAGATAATCAAACAGCTGGATGCGCTGAATCTTTTCATGAGCTCATGACCAATTTCCTTGGTTCAAAACCATTTTATATATTTATCAATGTCTGAGTTTTTGCATACATGTCTCTACCCCCTATTATAGAATATGTTCTTTGAGGATACTAGGGCTAGGTCAAGTTTGTCTTTTTATTCCATTGTAAAGTCAAAGAAATGGTAGGATTCTACAAGAATGGAAGAGGAGAAAAGAATCAATTCTGTTTCTCTGTAACTCTCCTTACCAACTGTTATAACTTTTCTTATATGCAAAATATGCTGTCTCCTGTAAGTTTTCATGCAGTCATAATAATAAGCTTTAATCTTAAAGGTGTATATGTGTATGCATGTTTGTGTGTAGGCTCACACATAGATACTGGCTTATATCAAATATATTGGCTTAAACCAAAGCACTTGAAATTATACATTTAATAACTATGGGCATGTCTTGTTCTGAAGTGGCCTATTTTCAATTCTTATTTATTCATACTAATAGAGGAGAAGGATGTTATAAATTAAGCAAAAATCACTTACAGCTGACTTGGTTATATATTGTATATTTTTCATTAGACTTAGTTTCTTAGTTGTTTGCTCTATTTATTACCCAAATGAGCTAACATCATGAGAATTTAACAAATGATGATTGGCGGAGATGGCTAGGAGCATTTTATGTAGTGAGAAAATCCAATCTAGTGTTATAAACTTGCTATGGAAAATTCATATATGGATGATTGATATTTACCCTTACACAAGGGACTGATACCCTGTGATCCAAAAGAGATGTGGAAATAGGTAATATTTTGTATATAATCTCTTACTAGATTGATTTAATCAGAATTTTAACTTTATATTTTACACTTTGATAATGTGAAAAAATAGAATTATAAGTGCTTCTCTATTGATACAAGAGTGAAATTGAAGTATATTGGGAAAATGGCTTTTCCCATTTATTAACTGGTAATCTAGATGTAAATAAAAGAAATTGGCTCAATTGGACAGAGAAACAAAAGTAGATAATAGGTGTAAGCAGAACTCAAACTCAATCCAAAATAATGAATGTGAATATGTTTCCCTCCTCCATATATTAGTTAATATTAGTTAACCTCAAAAATGCAATCTACTATGAAAATGTAATCCTTGGATATTTTAAATGAAATATAAAGAGAAAATTATCTATTATTTATAAATTTCCAATGCAGTTCCCATATTCAATAACATTTATTCTAAAGTGTTCTTTCTATATCCAAATAGTTGGTGATTATGCTTTAACTCTTGTTTTAAATGATAACATAAAAAGTAAATATGGGGCTTCCCTGGTGGCGCAGTGGTTGAGAGTCCGCCTGCCGGTGCAGGGGACACGGGTTCGTGCCCCGGTCCGGGAAGATTCCACATGCCGCGGAGCGGCTGGGCCCGTGAGCCATGGCCGCTGAGCCTGCGCGTCCGGAGCCTGTGCTCCGCAACGGGAGAAGCCACAAGAGTGAGAGGCCTGCATACCGCAAAAAAAAAAAAAAAAAAAAAAAAAAAAAAGTAAATATTTAAAGAAGAATTTTGCATATACCTTGATAAAGACAATGTAAAGTGAAAATGTTTAAAACGTTTTGTCACTGAATGCTTCTTGACATAATATGTTAAAAAATTTATATACTTACAGCTTTTGCATGTTTGACTAGGACCTTGGTATAAAGTGTCAAAAAAGTCACGAGTAGAGAAATAAGCTGTATACATTTGTGAATATAGAAGTGAACTTTTATATCATAGTGTAGGAGCAAGCTGGAGAGATTGCTTTTATGTGAGTCATTTCTGTATGAAGCTATAAACTTTTTTTTTTTAGCCAAAAGCTGACCTGGTTTCTTGTAAAATAATAAAGATATCCATTTTAATTGATTCTCTTCATTGTTTAATAAAATTGCTTTGTCTGATTGCTGAAAAATTTGAATTGAGTTTTCATTACCCACTTCTGAACAATTTACTCTAAGATCCAGACAGTATTGAGCTAATGAGTTTGAATTTATATTGAACCTTAACTGTCTTTCTGAAGTAAATGGAAAAAAAATCATGGCAGCAACTAAGTATTCTTCATGAAAAACTATGTCTTAGAGATTTTACAATGAGGCTCTTAATAGAGCTAAAGCATTTAAATTGGAGTTTTACCTACTTTGCTGTTTCTAAGCATATTATATGAAAATATTGTTTCTTTTCCTTTTTTAATAAATGAAAACTCATAAGCTGACAGGGATATTAGAGAAACTTTCTTTCAAGTGGGTAGTTTGTATATTCAACAGATTCAATTAAACAATAAATTAATGGTAAAATAATTTAATCTGAGAACATGCCTAAATTGAAATGATATATAAAAACCTTCCAAGGAGTACCCTATTAAGGTGTTTCAAGATCTATTTAATCTGTGATGTGGCCATGATATTGAAATACACGCCATTAAAGGTACTGTTCTGACTTTGGCACCTGTATTGCCACAGTCATAAACTTAAGTTTCTCTGCAGCTGAAAACAAGAGATATATTTATTGATTCACACACATTTAATTTATTGCTTTGATATTATTATCTTTTGTAAATGATCTTTGTGTTCCCTGGACCATGTCTAACCAAGTTGGGCATTTAATGATTCTATGTTTAGGATTTTCTGTGGGATTAAATTAGGAACTTTAACTCTGAAGGGTGACTGGGATTCTATTATACAAGGATAACTTTGGGTTCTATAACTATCAGTGTGCTTCAGTTCCAAGAAGTAATTAATTCTAGAGGTATATAATAGAATCCATTTTATATTAAGTTGGTTAGTCAAACAGGAATAGACTCCACAAATAGGCTACCTGTTGTAAAAATGTTATTTTTCAGAAAATTTGAGACTGTATTTAAGAAATAGAAAAACAAAAAGAAAATATGATTTAGGGGAAATTTACTTACTTGAGCTTATTTCCCAAGAAATCACTTAGCCAATCTCCAAATGTGTTATATTTTTTTCACATCTTTATTGGAGTATAATTGCTTTACAATGGTGTGTTAGTTTCTGCTTTATAACAAAGTGAATCAGCTATACATATACATATGTCCCCATATCTCCTCCCTCTTGCATCTCCTTCCCACCCTCCCTATCCCACCCCTCTAGGTGGTCACAAAGCACCGAGCTGATCTCCCTGGGCTATGTGGCTGTTTCCCACTAGCTATCTATCTTACATTTGATAGTGTATATATGTCCATGCCGCTGTCTCACTTCGTCCCAGCTTCCCCTTCCCCCTCCCCGTATCCTCAAGTCCATTCTCTACGTCTGATATGCTTTTTAAAACTTCATTTCCAATTATTCATTAGAAGATTTGGAAAAATATTGTATCCAAATAATTGATATTCATTCCCCACAGGCAGCAGTGAAGGTTCTTGGGAAAAGGAAACACTGTACTCTTCCCCACCCCGGGGATCTCATGCTTCTGTTACCTGCCCCCGCATACCTAGAGCACTTAGCCTTCCAATCAGTCATCCTCTCCACCATCTTCAGCAGAGCCACCTTCTGCCAAATGGTACGATGGCATTTTTTAGCACTAAAAATGATAGTTGCAAAGAATAAAAAAATCTAATGATCGGATAGTAAAATATAGGACATAGTAGATAGGTACACTACATTTAGACAGCTAAACATGATAAAGAAAACCATAGTATTTTAAACAAGAATTAGACTGATCAGAAGAATAATGTAGCAAAGAACTAACTGTATTAAACACAAATGAAGAGTGGTGAGTGATAAAACATGGCACCAAACTGGTTAGCTTTAAGCCTAATTTCCCTGAGTGATAAGAGGGCACTGTTGCATGCAAAGGGGACAAATATTTTTCCTTTGACTCTCATTATTAGAACATTTTAAAATGCTTCAACTTTCAATGATTTATGTCCTTTGCCATTTTAATTAATGAGATATACCATGTTTCATTGTTTTACTTGAATAGAGAAATGATGATATATGTGTATTTTTTTACAGGACTGGAACTGCCTTTTATGATGATGCCCCACCCTCTAATTCCTGTCAGCCTACCTCCAGCATCTGTCACCATGGCAATGAGCCAGATGAACCATCTCAGCACCATTGCCAATATGGCGGCAGCAGCACAAGTTCAGAGCCCCCCATCCAGAGTTGAGACATCTGTTATTAAGGTAATTGTTTAATTACATGATTGATTTGCCTTAAGCCAAAATCATCTTAAGCCACCATCACTCTATCCATTTTTCTTACTCCACAAGTAGTTCTAACTCTAAAAAGCTAAGTATATTATGAGAAAAAAATGTCACTTATAGTAATTAGAACCAGGGGTACAGTATTTAGGCAGGCTAGGCTAACTTGAAGTTCTCTATTATATCTACTAAGGGAGAGATGAACATAGCATATTCAATGATATACTTCAAAGTGTATGTGCTTATATGTATGGTTGTGTTTGTGTTCGTGGGTATGTGTGTATGTGTGTGTGGTGTTATGAGCCATAAGGTGTGGAAAATAGTATCTGATTTATTTTCAGAAGACCAGAAGGGTTAAATTATGGTTCTGCCACTTAACTAGCTGTGTCACCTTGGCGTATAGCTAAATCTTTCTGATTATTTCTACACCTAAAAAAATGTGTAATACAGTGTGGGTGTAAAAACTAAATGAAATAATAAAATTGAATTTTTTTGTAAATTCAAAAATACACAGTAAGTGGAAGATAATATTATTGTTTTACAGGTATCACATATGTGTATATATACACACTTCTCTGGCTCTCTCTGTATATGTGTGTGTGTGGGGGTATGTGTATACTTTTAAATATATGTGTGTGTATACTTTTTCATTCATATTATTTTATAATGTATATTTAAATCAAAGTACTTTATTCATTTATTTATTATTGGAGTATAATTTCTTCACAATGCGGTGCTAGTTTCCACTGCACAACAAAGTGAACCAGCTACATGTATAAATATATGCCCTCCCTCTTGGACCTCCCTCTCACCCACCCCATCCCACCCATCTAGGTCATCACAGAGAACCAAGCTGAGCTCCTTGTGTTATACAGCAGGTTCCCACTAGCCATTCATTTTACATATGGTAGTGTATATATGTCAATCCCAGTTTCCCAATTCATCCCACCCTCTCCTTCCCCCTCTGTGTCCACCCATCCATCCTCTACGTCTGCATCTCTACTCCTGCCCTGCAAATAGGTTCATCCGTACCATTAGCATTGTCAGAATAGATTATTAATTTTTAAACTAAGTAAAAGATACCTCATGCTACATTATCCATATTTGACATAATTATTACCTTGTTTTTCTGAATATAATACATGTGAGTTTAGGGGAGTCTCTGGAGCATGTTTTACATAAAAGGCCTTGTTACAATTCTTATTCATTGCTGGTGGTAATGCAAAATGATATGGCTATTTTAGTAGACAGTTTGGTGGTTTCTAATGAAACTAAACATACTCTTGCCCTACAACCGTATGATTTTTATCAAAAGGAGTTGAAAATTTAGATCTATACAAAAATTTGCCCATGGGTATTTATAGCAGCTGTTTTCATAATTGCCAAAACTTGGAAGCAGCCAAGATGCCTTTCAGGCGGTGACTGGATAAAAAAAGTGTGTACCTCTGTGTGCGATTACTTTGTTGTCTGCCATTTGTGACAATGTGGATGGGCCTGGAGGGTATTATACTTAGTGAAATAAGTCAGACAGAAAAAGACAAATATTGTATGTTTTCACTTATATGTGAAATCTAAAAAATAAAACAAATGAACAAATAGAACAGAAACAGATTCACAGATACAGAGAACAAGCTAATGGTTACCAAAGGGAGAGGGTTGGGAGGGAGGGGCAAAATAGGTGAAAGGGATTAGAGGTACTGAACTACTAGGTATAAAATAAGTAGGTTACAAGAATGTAATGTACAGCACAGAAAATATAGTCAATATTTTGTCATAACTTGTATGGAGAGTAATCTATAAAAATATCGAATTACTATGTTGTACACCTGAAACTAATATTGTAAGTCAGCTATACTTCCAAAAACTGAATTAGCATTTGTTAAGTGAGTGAGCCATGGTTCAACAACAGACCACAAGAAAAAATGAAATAGAGAAGTTTATTACTAACAGGTCATGGAGGAAGTACTTGGCATGCCTCAAGGGACCAGACAGGGGGGTCAAGGCAGAGTGCAGACAGAGAGAACAAGGCAGGACCTGAGGCAAATGGCTTTATTAGGATCCATGGGTGGGGTATTTCAGGATTTCCAGGCTGGGGCTGGATTGGTCAATTCAAACCAAAAGAGTAGGGTTTTGGTAAGCCTCCCAGAGGTCCTTTCTAAGAAGACTGTTGATCACAAGGGCTTTTGGGGAAGTCATACCAGGGACTTACATTTGCTCATGACTCTGGCTGCTGTCTAGAGCATGCACTTGCATGAAGGGGGCTAGTGTCAGTTTAAGGTCCCTGTAGGACACGTGGTCAAACACAATGTATGCTGAAGCAGCAATACCACAGAATAGCTTAGCTGAATTCTCACCACCATACAATGGAATATTATTCAGAGCTAAAAAGAAATGAGCTATCAAGCCATGAAAAGGTATGGAGGAAACTCAAATGCCTACTGCTAAGTTAAAGAAGTTAGTTTGAAAAGGCTACACACTGTATTGTTTCAAGTGTAGGACACTTTGGAAAAGGCAAAACTATGGAGATCCTAAAAAGATCACTGGTTGCTAGTGGGTGGGAACAGAGGATGAACAGATGGAGAACAGGGGGTTTTTAGGGCAATGAAAATACTCTGTGTGGTATTATTGTGATGCATTCAAGTCATTATACATTTTGTAAAGACCCTGTCATTACTTATATAGAAAGTTGAATAATATGCAAATGGGAATTTTTCATATAATAATACTCTATAAACAAAGATGTGTACTTGCTCCTTAAATAATTTTCGGGAGTATTCCTACCAGAGGAAAATAACAAGAAATATCTCAGGAGGCCAAGATCAACTACCAAAATGTTCTTTCCTGAGAGAATGCCACTGAATGCTACATTGTCATCAGTGAGGGAACCGATTTGTTAATCAAGGTATCAATTCAATTTATGATCATTTTTGATAATAGTTATTACTGAGAACTCAACATTCTCATTGTCTCACTCATTCAAAGCAATGTTTAGTAAACTCACATGATACATATTAATTAAACTTAATTTAGGGGAAATTTTTATTTTCCCCAAAGAAAATGGTTGACTCTTAGGTCACGTTAAAGAGTATGGGGCCCAAGTGGGTAATTAGAATAGAGTCTACAAGTTTGTTTGCCTGAAAAGATTCTAAATATGAAGGCCAATTAAAAGTGAAATGTTAAATACCAAAGATTTACCCCCACTGGAAGAAATGATAAAACAAGAGAAAATAGGCTTTGAGGGATGGTCCATATGTGGGAATGTGCTATTTACCTTTTTGACAGTAATGACAAGAATTAAAATTAAAACACAACGCAAATGAGAATAGCAAAAAGAATTTGTAAGACAGAAGAAAAGCAAAATCATAGCTCTCAGAGTTACAAGCTTAAAAATTTTTTTTGTTATCTATTTCTATGAACTAAAGGAACTCCAATGATTTTCTTATAAACCTATTTATGAAAATGTACCTACCAGTTCAAGCAGTAGAGCAGGGTCTGCAAGCTGCTGAACTTGGGTAAAACCTACGCTGCTGTCAGTTTTTGCATGGACCATGAATTAAGAATGATTTTACATTTTTAACTGGTTGGAAAAAAAATCGAAAGAAGAATAATCTTTCATGACACATGAAAATTATATGGAATTCAAATTTGAGTGTCCGTAAATAAAGTTTTCTGGAAATTAGCCACACTCTAATTTACATAATGTCTATGGCTACTTTCAAATACAAAGGCATTGTTGAATAAAATATTTGCTAGCTGGCTCTTTACAGGAAAAAATTGCTAATCCTTGAGTTCTGATTAACTCAAACCCATGTGAATCTTAGGCTGTGGTTAATGGAAGCAGCACAGACTAAACTGTCAAACACCATAGAGCCATAGGATTTGGCTTTGAAAGGAAAAGAAATTAAAAGCATTGAGGAAAAGAAAATTATATAGGTGAGGACAGTACCACTATGACATTGTTATTTGCTTTAAATGCAAGCCTCCATGACAGAGTCTGCTAAAGTACCGAAATTAGATTTTCTCTGGTTGACTGTCTTGGACTACTGTAAATATTTTAGTAAGATAACTTTGAGGAGGGAGGAAAAGGACATATACTGTTTACACAATAATAATTCTACCTTAAATCCCAAATAGCTAAATGTCTAAGATTATATTAAATCATTAGACGTTCTGTATTAGTCTATTATGTATCAGTGAAACCCATATACTTTTACTGTTTAATATTCATAGAACATGAAGAGTCATAGGCTTGGATGTTAGGTGTTTTGTAATCCAGCTCCCTCCTTGGTGGAGAAAGCATTCCTGCATCTTCTCTACCCATTTTTATATATCTATTTTATAGAAGGCCTATTCTATTTTCAGCAAATTTAAGAGTGATGAAGGTATTAATTGATCAAATTAAAATTTTCCTCTCAATAGCTTCTAGTTTAATTTTATTTTCTTGGAAAAAATGTCTACTAATTCTTCTGCATTCTAACCATTTAAATATTTAAGTGCTCTGCTATAGTACCTGTGGAGTTTCTTTTTTCCAGACCAAAATTCTAATTTCTTCTGACAGTTTTTCATCAAGCCTCTTGGTTGACCTTCCTTTTCTTAAATAATCCCCCTCTTCACTACCCCTCTCCTGCATATTACTCTAGAAGTGAACCCACCAGTGAAGAGACCAGAACTAACATGAACCTCAGTTTGGACAATAGTTTATAAATTTAGTCATAGTTCATAACTATTTTTGCTAGTTGAATGTGTGACTCGGTAAATCTCATGCATTTTTTTTTTTTTTTTTTTTTTTTTTTTGTGGTACACGGGCCTCTCACTGTTGTGGCCTCTCCCGTTGCGGAGCACCGGCTCTGGACGCGCAGGCCCAGCGGCCATGGCTCACGGGCCCAGCCGCTCTGCGGCATGCGGGATCCTCCCGGACTGGGGCACGAGCCCGTGTCCCCTTCATCGGCAGGCGGACTCTCAACCACTCCGCCACCAGGGAAGCCCTCTCATGCATTTTTGACATGAAATTCTACTAAGCCAATTCTTTATCTTTTACTTGTATTAGGAATTTGCATTTATCCATATTAATTTTTTTTATTTTCCAGTCTATTGCTTTAGGCTCTTTAGATATTCTTGAGTGTTAATACTCCGAACTATCATATTAGCTATTTATACCATCTTTGTATCATTTCCAAATTGTAAAAGGATGTATTACTTGTATTACTTTAAATCACTGAAGAAAATAAACAGTATAAATCAAGAGATCAATTCCTCTTGTCATTAGAGATTTCCTAATAGGCTGAAATGTTCTACTAATTGATTCTCTTTGGGAATCATTCATCAAGTAACCCCAAATCCCCCTGAATGAATCAATATTTTTCTCACTTTTATTTAATAAATTCACAATGATATCATAAGGATTTAAAAAAAATGGTTCTTTCTGAAATAAAAAGAAAATTAAAAAGAAGAAAGGCAACATATTTTAGTGGTTTAAAAACATGGATTCTGGAGGAAGACTTCCTTGGTTTATATTCCAGCTCTGCCATCTCCTACTCTTATGACCTTGTAAAAGTCACTTAATATCCCTGTCTTTGTTTCCTTTTCCGTACAATGGGGATTATATCATTACTACCTCATCAGGTTGTCATAATGAGTAAATTAGTATTTATAAAATCATTAGAAGTCTTTCTACAGTGACATTATCTTCATATTATCACTGGTTTATTTTCCCCCCAAGTATTCACAATCATCTGTTTAAAAATAAGTTCTAGAATTTTATAAGGAATCTGTGTCAGGCTTTTGAAATATAGTTGCAATTATATAGTAAGACCTCTCTCTCTGTCTCTCTCACTCTCTTTTGCTTGTTCAACCCTTTTCACCTAACAAAAGTAGTGTATTTTGCTTTTGGTGGGTTTGCTAGTTCAGTAGTATACAAAGACTTTTAAATGCATTTTTTTTCCAGATTTCACTTTTCTTTAGTAATAATATGGAATTGTTTTTGAGAAATTTGGCAACATTCAAATTATTCTACATTACTGAATAATCTTTCCTCACATGCCATGTTACAGCATTTTTTCTGAGAACAGGGAATATGACTTAAATTTATTAATTTTCTCTGCCAATCTGCTGTTGTGTGTGTGTGTGTGTGAGAGAGAGAGAGAGAGAGAAACAGAGATTGTCTATGACATTCTCATTTAAAGAATTAAACATTGAAAAAAAATTTAAATACAATGTATACATTTTCCATTCTCTAATACTTTTTTTTTTTCAAAACAGGTCCCTAAAATACTATATCAGTAAATAGGACTTTACTTGCGTGAAGTTCAAAATGTTTAAACATTATAAAAACTAGAACCAGGGCTTCCCTGGTGGCGCAGTGGTTGAGAGTCTGCCTGCCGATGCAGGGGACACGGGTTCGTGCCCCGGTCCGGGAGGATCCCACATGCCGCGGAGCGGCTGGGCCCATGAGCCATGGCTGCTGAGCCTGCGCATCCGGAGCCTGTGCTCCGCAACGGGAGAGGCCACAACAGTGAGAGGCCCTCGTACCGCAAAAAAAAAAAAAAAAAAAAAAAAAAACTAGAACCAGAGTAACCGGATTCTTGAAGTAGATTAAAAAATCTTACAGCAATGTCATTTACCTCATGTTTGCTTTGGGGTACAGAATAGTTTATCTTGAGACAACCATAAATAACTCTAGATGTATGCATCACTTTTAAACTTTTTTTTTTTTGCAAAAAAACTATTTCGTCTAAATTATACTTGGATTTAGAGAAACAGTTAAGTCTTCTCTCTTAGTGTTAAGTTGGGTATTGATATTAAATATGAAAAGAGAATGCCAACAAGAAAAAGGAAGTATTAAAACACAACTACCACTAAGGATGCCATACATCAGTGTATTGAAATATAAGACGTATTTAGATCCATGGGTTTATAATAATACTAAATATCATATAATTATCCTTTGGAGAATTCTAGGGAATTGATTCTTTTAAAGGACAAATAAGGGTTTAAATAAAGGATAAAGAGGTGGAATCAAGCATTTTCCTGCCTTTCCCATACAGACTGTCCCTCAGGATAACACAATGATGCACGAGAGAAAGTTTCTGTTCATAGAAATCTTCTTGCAAATAAATGAGTATGGAATGATATATTTCAAACTCGTCAGATTGCATGTCCTAATGACGTGATGAATCTGGGCTATGATTATCAGTGGTGGCTGGCATCATAAAATGCAACCAAGAAGACATTATGCACTTCCAGTGAAAGCATACACCACCATCTATGAAGTACTCTTGCCCCCAGATCACCTTGAATCAAGCATCCAGATGCACTTATGCCAGAAATTCAGAGGACAGAGGAACACAGAGACGAATTAGACCCATCAAGGAACTGTAAGCAGTTCATAGAGGTGGTGTCCACTTAGAACCTACACAGTGCTTTAACTAGATAAAAAGTTGGCTTTAAATATTTGGCACGGGCTTCCCTGGTGGCGCAGTGGTTGCGAGTCCGCCTGCCGATGCAGGGGACGCGGGTTCGTGCCCCGGTCTGGGAAGATCCCACATGCCGCAGAGTGGCTGGGCCCGTGAGCCATGGCCGCTGAGCCTGCGCGTCCGGAGCCTGTGCTCCGCAACGGGAGAGGCCACAGCAGTGAGAAGCCCGCGTACCGCAAAAAAAAAATAAAAATAAAAAAATAATAAATAAATAAATAAATATTTGGCACGAACAGAGTGATGCCAATTGATGGCAATGCTGGCCAAATCAGAACTTACCATTTCTTCCGTGCTCTCCTCCCTCTATTCTACCTACTTGAGTATAGAAAAGGAGGGACCTCTCTTTTAATTAAGATAATGGTATTTATTATTACATAAGCCTGAGGTATAACTTCTGAGTTAAGACTGCCTTTTGCTGCTCAAAGTAACTGTAGGAGTTTATATTACCAAATAAGAATCTGGAAAGTTACTAGGCTGCCTGAATTTTCATACAGATGTGGGAAAAATATAGTTCCCTACCAACACTGAATAAGTTTGAAGAGACAGTAGGAGAATAAAATGAGGTTGTTTATGATTACACTCATGGGTCTTACCACTTTCCCATTTAGCAAAATTGAGTACTTCTTTAGTATCATCATCAAAACAAATAAAAAGATCTATGTAAATATCCCTTGAAGCCTCAATTTAGAACTCTGAGTTAAGGAGTTTTGATGGTGGCTACCAGATCTTCTACCAGATACAAGTATATTAGGTTTGTTTATGTCTTCCAGAAGTACTTTTTAACATTTTCCTGAACCCAGAATCCCAATCCTATTATTTATCCATTCTCTTCACTTTTCCAGAATGAGAGAATATGGATGGATGTCACAATCAGTGTGTATGATTCTGGATTTCACTAACAGTATTTACTAGCTGATGATATATGCTCCATGAGGGAAAGGAGTTTTGTCAGTTTTGTTTACTTACATGTAACCAGAGCCTAGAACACTGGCATATATTAAGTGTTTAGTAAATATTCTCTGAATGAATGAATTGAAGTCTGAGTTGTGTTAAAGCTCAGGAGTTTAGGTTTTATAAAGTGCTAGTCAACTTCAATTTCATAAGATAAAAGTTGTATTAAGATAAATTTAACATTACAATATCTTCTCCCCACTTCTATAACATACTCAATAAGGGAATTGCTAACTGATAAAGAGATTAAAATGAAGATAATTAAAGAGAGCAATATAAAGTAAAGCTAAATGAAATAACCCATTTAGAGAAATGAGTTGTGATTATTTAATCTTACTCTAAGAAAATATTTTAAGTTGATAAAATATAATGCATTTTGTGGTGGAGATGAGGCAGCAGACACAATACATTTTTTAATGTTTAATCACATGTGTGTAATACTGAACATTTTGTATGTTTTATTTAATTTTTATTTGATTTATTTTTTTTATTGAAGTACAGTTGATTTACAATGTTGTGTTAGCTTCGGTTCAGATTCTTTTTCCCTATAGGTTATTACAAAATATTGAGTATGGTTCCCTGTGCTATATAATAGGTCCTTGTTGGTTATCTATTTTATATATAGTAGTGTGTATATGTTAATCCCAAACTCGTTTTTATTTTAGAATTTTAGAATTCATTGTTTTAAATTCCACCTTTGATTCTGAATTGTGGTAGAGACCAGTACTTCTTGTTCTACCCAGAGGCAATAAATGCAGCTTTTCCTTTATTGTTATTCTGATACCATTAGTTTATTAGTATGACATTTTTTTTTTTCAGTGAGAGTGTATTCCTCTTTCATTTATTATTGTGGCTAGTTTTATAAAGATGGAACACTGCAAAAGATCGTGTTTTATTGATTGGTGGAGTTATGATGCAGGACTATAAAGCAGTGTGTTGAAGTATTAAATTAAATATTCTTCCTTTTTGTCCTACTTCAGGGCCATCTTGGAGGTTAAAGGGTCTCACACAAATGAAATGATAAATCCAGTTTACATAGTTACCCTATAGACATTGAACTGCTTCCTTCTTATTATGTCTGAATAAAACTCATTATCTATTTTGTTTCAGTAATAATTATGAGATTCTCTCCTAAGCAATTCTTTACTGCCTCCATTATTCTCCATCTTATAACATACTCTGAAAAGGCAAGCATATAAATATGATAAAAGAATTAAGCTGTTGAAATAAATTAATTTATTGTGCAACAATGTATTCAAATCTTACTTGCTCAATGGATTTTACTTTAATGAAATTCTTCAAAGAACAATACATCATGTTCCAAAGATTGAAATTATACATTAAGTGAAGTGACTGAATATGTTGTGTCTCAGTTTATAGAAAGTTTCAATTGAATACTTAAGCTTCTAAAGCGTAAAAATTTGCATAAATTAAAATATTTCTTTAAGTAAAAGTATTAAATATTGTCTGTATCCTTTGTTCTTAGACAAAATATAATTAAAGTAAAAAATATAATTAAAGTAAAAATAAGCTAAAGCTAAAATAAGTACTACAATTTCACCTATGATTCTTAAGCCTTAAATTAAGATTTAATATTATTTTACATTAAGATTTTAATCTAGCTTATTTTTGACTTAGTTTATTATGTGACCTTTAGAGTGTTATGAATGTATAAGTGAATAAGTGAATAATGCATGAATGAAAAGAATCATCAAGGAAAACTTTTACAGTTCAATAAAATTGACTAATGAAAAAATTGTTATACTTATGTGGAAAATAAATAAATAATTGTTCAATGGCACAATCATTGTTACTAGAGTTTTGTGCATTAAATATTTACGTATTTTATGAGTCAGATATCTCAGGAAAAATCAGTTTTTCATGCTTTCCATTAGTGCCACTGAGAAATCTATTATGACAGGAAACTCAGAATTGCAAAATGATTTTAGAGGGATTGATTTATTTCAAGATTGCACTTTACCTCTGTTTGGCTAAACACATGCCACTGAAAATATGATCACTTACATAATTATTAAGAGGAATATTAAAATGTATTGATGGATAAACATTGATTGAGTAAACTTTTGGGGAAAATTGAATGGCTAATTTAGAAAATTTTATTTATATAAAAATATAATAATGTTTTTTCCTAAATATATACCATGTGTTTCTGCATAATCCAAGTGTTAAGAGTTAGATGTCTTAGGAATTAGCTTTAAAGCTTAGTAAACTTATGTACCTCTTTATCAGAATTTCGAGAAATCAGGGTTAGACTCTATATCGTTTATATCTGGTCATGTATGCTGTTAACTATAGCATGGCTTATTAATACATTTATTCAGACTAAAAAGGAGTTCTATACAGTTTTATAAATCCATACTCTATAATAAATGCACAGATATTCCAAAAATGATACAAACTCCAGCCTTTGAATGCTGTACAGAAGCCAAGATTATCGTTTGATTTGTGATTGCAAAGACTTGATGTGAACTTTCTTGCCTTATTTTTAAATTAAAAATTGTGGGATATTTGTGCAATTGAATATATTAAAAAGTAAAAAAGATAAACTATTAATACATGCGATAACCTGAATGAATCTAAAAAACATTTCGTTGTGTTAAAAAAACAGGACATAAAAAGTATGTACTATATGAGTCCATTTTTATGAAATTCTAGAACCAGCCAAACTACTCCCTGGTGATAGAATTCAGAAAGCCGTTGCTTCTGGGGATAGGAGGAATAGGCTGGGAAGGGGCATGAGAAATCTTTCTGGGGTTATGGAAACAGTCTAGATCTCGACAAAGCTCATCAAACTGAACACATAATAAATGTAGAGTTTGAAGCTGCTTCATAGTTTAAGGTAGGGGTGAATGTTAAGAAGAAAGATTTATAATCCCAGCTGCTTTTAAATTATAATTAGAAGATAGGAAGTAACTTTTGGCATCCAGATGTGGATTCTCCACTCTTTTAAATCATATATGTGTTTGTTTTTTAGAAATGTAGGTCGTTTGTTTGCCATGTGAACTAAAGAACTTAGACCATTTAGAAGCATAGCTTGTTTGATTTATTTATTGTGGAAAAATAGCTAATATTGTGTTCATTTTGCATGCTGAGACATAGAGTTTAAAAATACGTCTTGCAACTTTTGAGAGTAGAATTTAGTTGACTTTTTTTCTTTTTTCCTTCTGGTACAATATCGTTTAACATGGCAAATTACTTGTTGTAAAGTTTCTTATGGGACTATTTTTTATTTTATGTAATGTATATTGAGAAACAGTTTTATGTATGGATTTTGGAAGAGGGCTTGGCTATCTTGAGGGTTACTTTCATTTTATTTGTCATGATCCTCAAGAATGAAACCTCTGTTGAAGATGTTTATTGACCATGTGTAGGAGTGAAAAATTAAAAGGGTATGAAACAAGTGGTGCTCAGTCTTGGATATACGTTAAAATCGCCTGGAGAGCATTAAAAAATACTGGCTTCTGGGCACCCCTTCAGACTCAGTGTATAAGGCCGCTGTAAGAAAGTACAACAAACTGGGTAGCTTAAAACAACAGAAATTTATACCCTCACATTTCTGGAGTCAAAAGCAAGATGTCAGCAGTGCCATGCCCCCTCTGAAATTCTAGGTAGAATCTTTCCTTGCATCTCCATAGTTTTGGATGGTGGCTGGCAATCCTTGGCAATCCTTGGCTTGCAGCTGCAGAGCTCAGATCTCTACCTCATCTTCACATGACATATTTCCCTCTTCACAATTTTTCCATCTTTCACATTTTCCCCATATCTTCACAATGTCCTCTTGAGAAGACATCTGTCATGTTGGATGAAGAGCCCACCCTACTTTAATATGACCTCATTGTAACTAATTTCATCTGCAAAGACCCTATTTCCAAATGCTCACATTCATAGGTATTGGGGGTCAGGACTTCAATCATTTTGGAGGGACACAATTCAACTCATGACCCTCAGTAAGCCAGAATCTTGAGGAGTAAAGCCCAGGCATAGGCATGTTGAAGAACTTCCCAGATGATTCTAATTCAAAGTAGAATTGCAACCCATCACAAGGCTTAAAGGAACTTTTGAGATTGAAGACATACATTACCCTCTTCCTCTGTTAGTACAAAGCCTTGTCTGTTTTCCATATTACATTAGCCTTTGATATTTTGAAAACAGCCTCCTACAGGCAGATTCCATTTTAGAAATTTTTTCTTTTAAAAAGTCTGCTTTTTTTTCATATTTGCATCTTTGCACTCCAATCAGGAATAATTTACTTATTATTTATTATGTATCATGTATCAGTTTATTTGTACACTTCCAAATATTTATGAATTATTGAAAAGACTGTTCTTCAAGGCCTGTGTGTGTTGATAGCTGAAGGTATAAACATCTTGTTGCTCGAAGAAAATATTAACAAATGAGTATCTTATTTCTTAATCTGTAACTCTATTTATAATAGCTCATTGGAGACAGTTATATAATACATTTGCACATTGGTCTCATAGGGAAGGAGCAAGAATTAAAGGGGAAGGTATGGAGTGGGACCTGAGTGTAAACATAGAACAGTATCAGGAAACATGATACCAGGTTTCCCTGGGATACAACTAATACATATTTCATGAATTTTCCCTAATATATTTGTGTGGTTGCATTGGAGCTAGGAACCTGAAAATTATTAGAATCAAAGAAAATTATTCAAATGTTAAATAATAATAGATTTTTACGTTGCCTTAAAATGTGACCAGGTATATCCAGAGCAGCTCCATAATGAAATAGGTGTTAACAATGCCTCTGGTATTATTATTGTGATGTCATGGTGATAATCTCTGTGTTAGATGATCCTAGACACTTGCTGAAGCAATATAATTTATTTAAAGATTTTTTTAATATTGGTAATTGTCTAGAATTAAAACCTGCTTTGTTCTGTTAATTCATTGTTGTCTAATGGTTCTAAACTGGATGTCTTTTTTGATCTCTCTTTTTATCCAGAGAAGGCATTGACATTTGCCATTACTACAGCGATGTTCACCTATAGAACCATTTTCCTTTCTACTCTTTCCTTACTTTGACTTTTCTCAAGATAAAAGACGTCGTTTTATCCAGTTAAATGTTGATGAAAAAATGTGTTTGTCTTCACATATCTATAGAATTAAGAAAAATCAACATTCCTTAAGCAAAGGTCCAATGTATTTACCTCTTTTCTCCCCCTCCTCACCCCCCAACCATGGTGGTGTAGGAGCGTGTTCCCGACAGCCCCTCGCCTGCCCCCTCCCTGGAGGAGGGCCGAAGGCCTGGCAGCCACCCATCATCACACCGCAGCAGCAGCGTGTCCAGCTCCCCAGCGCGGACTGAGAGCTCCTCGGACAGAATCCGTAGGTGTCATACTTCCACTTGTCACCATTTTAAACTTTATTAGGTGCAGCTGGCTTTTCTAATCAAAATGCCCTCATTCCAAATAGATCTCAGATGTATCATGTTCTGACTCTCTGTAGCAATAGCCATCTCTCAAAATTATGTTTCCCAGTTTGCAATATCATGAGGTATGGTACTACATTAACAGGTTCTGATATAAACTCCCTCTCTCTGATGCCACACATAAAGATTTGAGCTATGAAACAGTTAGAGAAAGTAAGTAACCTTCTAGATTAGTTTCTGAGGTAAACACCTCCAACTCTCAAATACCTAGCGTCCAAGTATATACTGTTTATGGTTTATTCCTCTTCATTCCTTCAATCCCATCCCTGCCATTTTTTAAAATTCAGTAATTTTTTAAACGTCACCCTTTCATTGACAAAGACATCCACAAAGAGGAATAAAAGAAATATAATTCAAAATAACTGATTTTTAAAACATTTTGTAGTCATTCAGAAGATCAATAGATTGAAGAGTGTGAAACTGGTTAAATTTTAGGATTTGAATTGGTAACAGTCCATAATGCATATTATCATCACATGTTATTATTATTAACTTCTAAAAAGTAAGGTTATATTTTATTTCATGATCACATTTTCAGATATTTAATCCTGGTCCTCATGGCCAAGAAAATTAAGAGTAAAGTTAATATACCATTCAATTAACTGGTTATTTTGTGTATGTACAAGAATCTAATATTGTTTACCAATAAAATGAGCATATTAACAGTGCCTACCTTGGTTGCTAAATCCAATACTTACTGTATTGTTTACAGGCTTTAGTTATTATTTTAGGAAATCATGCTTATAGCATAAACTTCATTTAATTACACAAAATTTATTGAAGTTATTTGGTTGTTGAGAATATCTTCATAATAGAAAAAAGCGTTTCCTAGAAAGTGTCTTTATAAGCTGTAAAGGAAAGTTTGCATATCCTCAATATAGATACTGTGGAGGAAGATAACATAAATGTTAGCCAAATTGTATGTAATAAAATTCTTTTTAAAATAGTCAATCATTGACAATTACTTAGAATTCAACGTAATTCTAAATATGTATACTTTATTTAGCCTGTTTATAACATATTTCCCTAAGTTTGTAAGAGATGATTGTTACTGTTTATTAATAAAAATGGATATAGCACTTGATAATCATTGCCAAATCAATTATATTTCTGGGGCTGGTAAACCTCAGTTCACACTACTTCAAAGCATTTTTCAAATAACATATCTTCGGTATGCCTTTGTGCCATGCTGTCACTAGAATCAGAAATTTAATGATGAATATTTGGTTTCATGTCTAATGCTTTTTAAGGTATCATTGGAAAGGAGCTGTCCTAGAAAAGATAACTATATATTTTTCATAATACTTAATCAGAAATACACATAGGGAAAGATTTGAGGGTTTTGATATACAGTCTTTGTTTTACTAATCATATTTTAAAATTCTTGATAGAAACAAAGTAATTACTTTTGCATGCATGGACTATCATAATTGTCCAAATGGAAATATTGATACATGTACACACATGTGTACACATATATGCATATACACACATACATGTGCAAAGGTATGCATATTTATTTTTAACTTTGGACTAACATAAAAATTTCAAAAATAATTAAAAATTCTTAAATATTTACCATCCAGTTTCACTGAATCAGTTGATCTTTCTGAAAGATACACCTAATAAAGGCCTAATGCCACCTTACTGTCTTTATCACAGACACTGTGCTTCTTTACCTCAAATACTCCATTGTTTATTTTCTACAAACAAGGAATTTCCCTTACATAACCACAGAATAGTGATTAAAATCAGGAAATTAAGACTATTATTGTACTATTCTCTAAGCTGCACACCTTATTCAAATTTCACCAGCTTTCCCACTATTATTTTTTCCTTTTTTTTCTGACTAATATTTTTAATAATAAGAGATTTTTCTTTCCTGGTCCAAAATCCAATCCTGGATCACATGTTGAAATTACTTGTCATATGCCCTTAATCCTTTTAAATCTGAAACAGTTCCTTAATCTTGTTTATCTTTCAGTACCTTGACATTTTTGGAGAATACATACCATTTATTTTATAGAATGTCCCTCAGGTTGGAATTTTTTGATGTTTTCTCATAATTTGACTTCAGTTATGTATTTTTGGCAGGAATGACACAGACATGATAGTGTGTCCTTCTCAGTGCATGATTTCAGAAGATATATGATATTTTGCCAATACTTGTGATAACCATCACTTGGCTGAGGTAGTGACTGACTTCTAGATTTCTCTCTTGTAATGTCCCTTTTTAAATTGTTTTTAACCTTTGTAGATAATAAGTATCTTGTGAGGAGATATCTTAACATTATGTAAATGTTCTATTCTTCATCAAACTTTCACTTCACTACTTTCAGAATTGTTCATTGAAGATTCTTCCCTGAAACAATTATTACTATGGTGATTTCCAAATGGTAATTCTTAACATAGTCTTATATATTATTTTACACATATTTTAAGACTATATTTTTTGCAGTGAAAGTAAGGTTTTATAGAATGATTTTTCTTCAAAATTTTTGCACAAAACCAAGATTTTCAAGGGCAATTTATTAAGAAATTTATTGACTGGATTGTGATCATAAGGGTATTTGATCATCTGCCTTATCGTTTCAGTAGTGACAGGTTACTCTTAATGGTTCAAGAAAGAAATTATTGTTTTTAATCATTCAACCATTTATTAGGTATTAATTGGGCTCTTTTATTTTTAAATTTGAGCTCAAATCCCAATTTTTAAAGAAGTACTTTGATATCTGTGAAACTGCATGTTTTATTGACTAGAATAGGACTCTTGAAACAGCTATTTCAGTGCCTTAACTTGTTGAAAACTCTCTTTGCCCTCTCATGCCACTAGAATTTTTTTAAATTATGTCTTAACTTTATAGTGTTAAAGAGTGTTCTAACGTTAAGGTTGCAGTTTTTGCAGAGTTAAGGAAGGTTATATGCTAAGGAGAGAATGTGATACACTAGATAAAGCTTGAATATTTCATTGGTAATGGTTATAGGGGTATGGCCATTCAAAAGTATTCCAGACATGAGAAAATATACGTATTTTATGTGAAATAAAAATAAGATAAAACAGTTTCATTTTCAATATATTTCTGCTCGTTCTCAAAAATTATCATAGTTATCAGTTCTCACAGCATTCAACTTAGAGATAGATTATAATTTTAAAGTTAGACCATAGTATTATATTTATTTCTGAGCCCAAAAGAGTTTAAATAAGTTATTTGAATATTGTGTACTATGATGTTTTAGTCTTTTTTCTTTTGTTTCTGACTTGACAGCTGTCCATCAGAATGGTTTGTCCATGAACCAGATGCTGATGGGTTTATCACCAAACGTACTCCCTGGGCCCAAAGAGGGAGATTTGGCTGGTCATGACATGGGACATGAGTCGAAAAGGATGCATATTGAAAAAGGTAATATACGATTATGAGGTCTTGTTTTTCCTGCTCAACATATTAACTAGGTTTTAATCACAGAACAAAGTATATTTCTAGATTATATTAGAAGATGGCATATAAACATTTTAAAAACCTACATTAGGTAAAATGCCTATTCAACAAAAAAGAAATATGAATGAGACATATTTCTCTTAAACAACAGGTAAATGTTCATTTATTTTCCAGTACGTTTTAAAAAAGAGAATTGTTTGTTTTAATTGTTATCTCTGAGTTCCTCAAGGACTATAGTTCATCTTTCTCCATGCTTTTAGGGTCAATTGTCATTTTACTTAACATAATAGAACAAGGACAACACACAAAGGATTATTATGATTATTTTTTGGATTAAAAGACACATGGTCATTTGATCAACCAAGAAATATAGTGAATCTTATCAACCAATGTACTAGTAGCTGTTTCTAAAGTGTGTGCAACAAATAACAAAGCCCAGATTGTGCAAAGCTGTGAGAGTTTCCTATTTATATTTTATTTGTACCAGCCTAACTCATTTTCACAGGCAAAAATTTGTCTTTTCGTGCCTTATTTCATGAAATACTTTCATGGAGAATTGAAATATTATTTTACATGTGTGTTGGAAATTTATGCTATTGGATGCAAATTAATGTTTTCAAATGGTAAATTTAAATTGGGACCACTGGAGACCTGCCATATCTTTTTCATCTTAATTTAATATTTTCAGATTTTATTAATAATATGGACTGGATACTTTGACTACCTTTTTTGACACGAATATCAAGTAATCAGCATTATGAAAAGGATTGTTTCTTTGGAAAACATAATTATACAAAAGGTACAATTCATTGGCTGTCAAAAAGGAAGATAAGTAAAATTGACTATTTAGATAATCAGAAGGACATGATTGGAGAAAGACTAAGTTAAGGTGGAGCAACCGTTTTTCCTCAAAAATGACTATTCACAAAACGTAAAAATGCTTACATAAACATTTTTCTATTCAACATGAAAACAGCTCTGCGGAGTCCTTAGGAAGAAAGAACACTGTATTTCTATAAATTAAATTATCGGCATTATGCAATTAATAAGAAAATGGTAATCTTTTCTAGGTGCTAACATGTCAAAATCTAGGCATATTTGAGAGCAGCGTTAAGGCAACTTCCTAATTATTTATTTTAAAATTCACTATCAAATATTATCACAAAGCTGGGTGGAATATATACAAGTGCATCAGTGAACGAGATTGCCTCTAAATGTCTAATTCTAATTTTCTGTGAGTTCTTCTTCAAAAATGAAGAAAAATATATAATGCCTTATGTATCTTTTGACATATACCTTTTATATTTAATCAAAAACAAATTTGAGGAAATATTATGGAAATCTTTATAGTAACAAAATATAAAACTGCATAGAGGATTTAAGTTTTAAGTAAGAATATTGAAATATAAAAATTCATTATTTGGGTTAAGTAGCCATTCTCCACTAGAGTTCTATGAAAGAATGAAGCCCTATAGAAAATGAGTTTAGTGATTCATTTCTCAGTTTTCCCATAGTTGCTACATAGCTAGTTTCACTTGAAATGCATAAGAGAGAAGTTTTATGATATGCAGTGGTTGTCAGGATATTAGGGTTTAGTTCTCTTGCAGAACCTTGGTGAAAAAAGGTTAAGAGTGAAATATAACAGCCCGGAGGTGGTAGTGAAGAGACCACCAAAGGAATGACCAGTAATGTGATTGGAATAATGAATCTCACTGGAATTTCTGGTGGGAGCTTTCTACAATCTCATGTTTCAAGTTGAGTTGACTATAATTTTTGTAACTTTCTTTTTCCATGAGTCTTTTTTTTTTTATGAGACGAGTTTTATGGGTTTTTTTAATGAGTTTATATTATGTTAGTAATTTGAAAATAATTTAAAATAAGAGAGAAATAAACCAACTCTAGGCTTGGCATCTGAAGACCTAGCTCTGTGGTCCATTGCAGCGGAGCACACTTCCTGGAGTTGTTTCTCTGTCTCGAAGGGGTGTCTCGGAACACCAGCCTGAATATCACACCAGCGTGGTGGGCACAAAAGAGCTTCAAAATATGCTCTGTGGACTTATGATGCCGTTATCTTTCCAGAACCAGAGTGTTCTTTTTTTTTTTTTCCATGAGTCTTGAGTTCTATCTGCCTATCTGCCCATCATCTGTCTATATACCCATCATCTATTTGTTACTACTATTTTAACTTTGCTATCATAGAGCCTTTCCTGAGATACCATACTAGGTTGATATAGGGATCCCACTGCTGGTTTTCCTGTGTGCCTGCCCTGCAAATCTTCTTTACAACATTTTCCTTGTTATTTGGAAGTTATTTTTTCATTGGTCTGCTTCCAGTACTAGACTATATGCGCCTTGAAGTCGTGTGTATTACATTTGCTTTAAACAGACTAGACAATCTATGAATGCATATTGATCTGTGCTAAATTACTAGAAGATTCTAAGAGATGGTGAAAGCAAGTTAAAATAACTGTGATGATGAGAGGAAAAAGGTGGAATTTCATAACCTTTAGAACATACATTTATATGAAACAGCAGAATGTTCTGGCCAGGAATATACACAAAAATTTTCTATATCGCTAATGGTACTTCTTATCATATCTTAAGTTTTTAAAATGGTTTTGCTGTCAGAATAAAGACCTTCATCATATCTCAACAGTTTTTCAATATTTTAATGTATATTTTATAAAGGAAAGTAAGTTTTTAATATTCTCCCTAGAAATGTGAAACTACCTTTAAACTCATAATTTCAAATGTAGTTATGGAATCGTGGACATTGTAATAGATTTTGATACTCTTATAGTAAGAATTTTATTATATGATGCTCATCATTTTTATGTACTCTCACTCTTTTATCTATTTTTCAGCACACTGAATTAATAGTAAATATTCATAGGCTTTCTAGATTGATAGGGTCTACTAAATTAAAAATTGTTTTCTTTCATGACTACATTTATCATGTGCCACATACTTGCCCTGTAACTTTCTTACTACACATATCTCTATTAAAACAAGTGACTTCGTTTAGAGACATTTGTAGAGAAATTAATTACATGTTTGTGTCATTTTAGGCTTGAACTTCTTAAATGTAATTTGCTGCTTACCACTTTAAATCATTCAAAAGATAATTCTTAAGAAAACATTGATGTTAAAAATAGATACCAAAATTAATTTGTATGCTGAGAACCACTGTGGTCTAAAATCTTAATCACCAGAAACTTTTAAGCATTTAAAATCTTCTTAATATTAAAAAGCTACTGACTTTATTAGAATATTTACATCACTATTAGTTGAAGGACCAGTGGCTTTACAGGTGTTAGAACTCAGAAGTACTCAGTGCTGAGTAAATCTGCTACTTCGTTTTTAAAATAAAAACACTCTAATGGGTTTTTGAACCCAGGAAGTGTTTAATTAAAGTACATTCAAAATATAAATATGAAAAACAAGTTAGTGTATCAAGAAGTAATAGACATATAATATTGTTTCAAGTATCCCAAGTGTAAGGAGAAATGGTTTTAATAGTATGAACTTTGACTAAAATTAGGAGTTTTTTAAGGATATGTGCTGAGGAAATCTATGATACAGCTCATAGCCTCAAAAACAATTTTATGTCTTTTAACTTTTCCAAACATACTGCAAGTTCTCTAGAGCTTTCTGGATTTTAAGAACATTGCTGATTTTTACCCTCAGTCTAAATTTAGTGGAATAGGCAGTACTAATTGACATTTTCTTTTTTTTAATTGAAGTATAGTTGATTTACAATGTTGTGTTAGTTTCTGGTGTACAGCAAAAGTGATTCAGCTTTATATATATGAAACAATGAAAGAATTACGTATGTATATGTATGTATATATATAATATATTATTTCTCAGATTCTTTTCCAATATAGGTTATTATAAGATATTGAGTATAGTTTCCTATGCTATACAGTAGGACCCTTTTGTTTATCTATTTTATATAAAGAAGTGTGTAAATGTTAATCCCAAACTCCTAATTTATCCCTCCCCCTACCCTTTCCCCTTTGGTAACCATAAGTTTTTTTTCTATGCCTGTGAGTCCGTTTCTGTATTGTAAATAAGCTCATTTGTATCTTTTTTTTTTTTTTTAGATTCCACATATAAGAGATATCACATGATATTTGTCTTTCTGTCTTACTTCACTTAGTATGATAATCTCTAGGTCCATCCATGTTGCTGTAAATGGCATTATTTTATTCTTTTTTATGGCTGAGCAATATTCCATTGTATATATGTACCATATCTTCTTTATCCATTTATCTGTCAGTGGACACTTAGGTTGCTTCCATGACTTGGGTTTCGTAAATAGTGCTTCTATGAACATTGAGGTGCATGTATCGTTTCAAATTAGAGTTTTCTCCGAATATATGCCCGGCATTTAAATTATTTAAACAGGCTCCCTGTTTCTTTATGCTACACTTCTCTCTTTATCCCCACAAAATCTGTCTCTTGGTGCTAATTTAGTGTTACTTCTCTTATGCATAATTTTTTCCCTGGTTTTTCTAAAATTGCTTGAATTGCTATTTCCAACACATTTTTGAGCATGTTTCATACCTTGCATGTAGTTTCACGTGCACATTTTTGTTATTATGGAATTTATCTAATTTTTTGCTTACCAAAAATCAAATGTATGCTACAGTATCAGCTTTTTTCCAATTATAGAAAATGTGAGCATTTATAATTGGAACTAAGTAGTGAATACCTAATTTATGTTAGTGTATTTCAGTCTTGGACTAAATAAAACAAAATGATATAATCAATATTTACTGAATGTCAGATATGTGAAATAAACCATACGAAATGCAAAACTTCCCTCCTTCTTTTGCTGCTACAGTTGCACAGAATTTTTCTTCATATATATTCTAATTTTCCCTATGGTTGAGGCTTTTCCCTTTATTTGTTTTCATAAAAAATATGACAACTTTCATTGGTGACTCCTGACATTATATTTTTTTTATTTTTCATTTTTTCTAATTATATA